>NC_090921.1:134479652-144479652 GCF_040938575.1 Ambystoma mexicanum
TATCTATCTAACCATCTATTTCCTACATGTATCTATCTATCTATCTATCTATCTATCTATCTATCTATCTATCTATCTATCTATCTGTCTATCTGTCTATCTATCTCCCTACATGTCGGTCTATCAAATCTATCTATCTGTCTATCTCCCTACCTATCTATATATCTCCCTACATCTATCTATCTATCTATCTATCTATCTATCTATCTATCTATCTATCTATCTATCTCCCTACACATATCTATCCATCCATCTGTCTCCCTATATCTATTTATCTATCTATCTCCCTACATCTATCTCACTACATCTATATATCTATCTGTCTATCTGTCTATCTACCTTCATCTATCTATCCAGATCTATCCATCTATCTACCTACCTACCTATCTACCTATCCAACCTATCTATCCATCTTGCTCCCTATATCATATCCCTATATCTATCTATCTATCTATCTATCTATCTATCTATCTATCTATCTATCTATCTATCTATCTATCTATCTATCTTTCCCCCTACATGTCGATCTATCAAATCTATCTATCTCCCTACCTATCTACCCATATATCTAGCTCCCTACAGCTGTCTGTCTAGCTATCCATCCATTTATCTATCTAACCATCTATTTCCTATATCTATCTATCTATCTATCTATCTATCTATCTATCTATCTATCTATCTATCTATCTATCTATCTCTCTATATCTCCCTATGTGGCAGTCTATCTGTCTGTCTATCTATCTATCTCCCTACATC
Organism: Ambystoma mexicanum; assembly: GCF_040938575.1. Lineage (NCBI taxonomy): Eukaryota > Metazoa > Chordata > Amphibia > Caudata > Ambystomatidae > Ambystoma > Ambystoma mexicanum. Next base: position 134,480,409 of record NC_090921.1, read on the forward strand.
TATCTGTCTATATATCCATCTACCTATCCATCGATGTGTCTAACCATCTATCTCCCTACATATCTATCTATCTATCTATCTATCTATCTATCTATCTATCTATCTATCTATCTGTCTGTCTGTCTGTCTGTCTGTCTATCTACCTTCATCTATCTATCCATCTAGCTCTCTACATCTATCTATCCATCCATCCATCTATCTAAATCTATCTATCATCTATCTCCCTGCATCTATCTGTATATCTCCCTACTTCTTTCTATATATCTATCTAGCTATCCATCCATCCATCCATCCATCTACCTAACCATCTCTGTCCCTACATACATCTGTCTATATCTATCTATCTATCTATCTATCTATCTATCTATCTATCTATCTATCTATCTATCTATCTATCTATCTATCTATCTATCTCCCTACATGTCGGTCTATCAAATCTATCAATCTGTCTATCTCTTTACCTATCTATCCATCTATCTATCTCCCTACAGCTATCTATCTAGCTATCCATCCATTTATCTATCTAACCATCTATTTTGCACATGTATCCATCTATCTCTATCCATCTATCTATCTGCCTATCTATCTGTCTATCTATCTATCTATCTCCCTACATCTATCTGTCTATGTGTCCATCTACCTATCCATCGATGTGTCTAACCATCTATCTCCCTACATATCTATCTATCTATCTATCTATCTATCTATCTATCTATCTCCCTACAGCTATCTATATGTCTAGCTATCCATCCATGTATCTAACTATCTATTTCCTTCATGTATCTATCTATAGCCATCTATCTATCTGTCTACCTGTCTACCTATCTCCCGACGTAGCGGTCTATCTACTGTCTATCCATCTCCCTACACCTATCTGTCTATATGTCCATCTACCTATCAATCGATGTGTCTAATCATCTATCTCCCTACATCTATCTCTATCTATATATATCCATCCATCTATCTAGCTGTCTCCCTACATCTATATATCTATCTGTCTATCTACCTTCATCTATCTATCCATCTAGCTCTATCTATCTATCTATCTATCTATCTATCTATCTATCTATCTATCTATCTATCTATCTATCTACCCATCTATGTCCCTACATAGATCTGTCTATATCTATCTATCTATCTATCTCCCTACATGGCGGTGTATCTATCTGTCTGTCTGTCTATCTCCCTACATCTATCTCTATCTATCTCTATCTGTCCACCCATCTATCGATCTATCCATCTATCTCCATATATCTATGTATCTATCTATATGTCTATCTACCTTCATCTATCTATCCATCTAGTCCCTATATCTATCCATTTATCTAGCTATCCATCCATGTATCTATCTAACCATCTATTTCCCTACATCTATCTCCATCCATCCATCTGTCTGTCCATCTCCCTATATCTATCTATCTATCTATCTATCTATCTATATCCATCTATCTATATCTATCTATCTATATCTATCTATCTATCTATCTATCTATCTATCTATCTATCTATCTATCTATCTATCTATCTATCTACCTATCTATCTCTCTACATCCATCTATACATCTCTATCTATCTATCTATCTATCTATCTATCTATCTATCTATCTATGTGTCTAACCACGTATCTCCCTCTCGTCTATATATCCCCCTATCCATCCCATTATGCGCCTGTATCTTTATTTCGCGCTACCTTTCCTCGCTTCCGTTTATAAAGCCTTGGCTGCCTGCGTATCTGGCCTTATCTTTGTATCTATCCGTTAATTGACCTCGTGCCTCTCTCCCCTTCCTCTAAATTGATCCCCCTCTCCCCCACTTCCCCTTTTCCCCCTCCCCTCTCACCAGTTTGCATCCGTGTGCCTCGCTAATGTTTTTTCCGGGGAGACTAAAAATACACGAGTGTTCGCGAAGCTTTGCCCATTACATGATGTTGTTTTCCCGGGTGACCTCAGGGCGCTCGTTCGTCCTCTCTGATGCGGACCCCAGCGGCCCCAGCAGGTGCCCTGGCTTCTTCTGCTCCTGCGCCGTGAACATCAGAACGCAGTCTCCTGGGGAGTGGGTTCTGGTCTTTGCTGGATGGCGGGCCCCAGCAGGCGCCCTGGCTTCTTATGCTCCTGCGTGAACATCAGAACGCATTCTCCTGGGGAGTGGGTTCTGGTCTTTGCTGGATGGCGGGCCCCAGCAGGCGCCCTGGCTTCTTCTGCTCCTGCGGGAACATCAGAACGCAGTCTCCTGGGGAGTGGGTTCTGGTCTTTGCTGGATGGCGGGCCCCAGCAGGCGCCCTGGCTTCTTATGCTCCTGCGTGAACATCAGAACGCATTCTCCTGGGGAGTGGGTTCTGGTCTTTGCTGGATGGCGGGCCCCAGCAGGCGCCCTGGCTTCTTATGCTCCTGCGTGAACATCAGAACGCATTCTCCTGGGGAGTGGGTTCTGGTCTTTGCTGGATGGCGGGCCCCAGCAGGCGCCCTGGCTTCTTCTGCTCCTGCGGGAACATCAGAACGCAGTCTCCTGGGGAGTGGGTTCTGGTCTTTGCTGGATGGCGGGCCCCAGCAGGCGCCCTGGCTTCTTATGCTCCTGCGTGAACATCAGAACGCATTCTCCTGGGGAGTGGGTTCTGGTCTTTGCTGGATGGCGGGCCCCAGCAGGCGCCCTGGCTTCTTCTGCTCCTGCGGGAACATCAGAACGCAGTCTCCTGGGGAGTGGGTTCTGGTCTTTGCTGGATGGCGGGCCCCAGCAGGCGCCCTGGCTTCTTCTGCTCCTGCGGGAACATCAGAACGCAGTCTCCTGGGGAGTGGGTTCTGGTCTTTGCTGGATGGCGGGCCCCAGCAGGCGCCCTGGCTTCTTCTGCTCCTGCGGGAACATCAGAACGCAGTCTCCTGGGGAGTGGGTTCTGGTCTTTGCTGGATGGCGGGCCCCAGCAGGCGCCCTGGCTTCTTCTGCTCCTGCGGGAACATCAGAACGCAGTCTCCTGGGGCGTGGGTTCTGGTCTTTGCTGGATGGCGGGCCCCAGCAGGCGCCCTGGCTTCTTCTGCTCCTGCGGGAACATCAGAACGCATTCTCCTGGGGAGTGGGTTCTGGTCTTTGCTGGATGGCGGGTCCCAGCAGGCGCCCTGGCTTCTTCTGCTCCTGCGGGAACATCAGAACGCATTCTCCTGGGGAGTGGGTTCTGGTCTTTGCTGGATGGCGGGCCCCAGCAGGTGCCCTGGCTTCTTCTGCTCCTGCGGGAACATCAGAACGCAGTCTCCTGGGGCGTGGGTTCTGGTCTTTGCTGGATGGCGGGCCGGGTCCCTTGCCCGCCCTTGACAGTACATAGTGGAGCGTGGGGCGTGCGTGGAGGGCTGAGTGAAGACCACAATACAAAGACTAGATCAGGGTGGGCATTGGGGAGGGGGCGCTTGGAACATGCGATTAACAGCGCAGGACATCACGGGACTGACATTGAGTTTACAGATTATTTAGAATTTGAGCCACAGAGAGGTATAGAGAGATGCCCGTAATCACATCATGTTTGGTCAAGTGCTGCGATTAGAACCAAGATCTCCACACAACTAACCACTATACTCAATCTCCTCCCAATCTAGCCACTAGACTGCCTCTCCACCAAACTGGACTCAATCGCCTCCAAATCTAGCCAGTAGACCACATCTGCCCACAACTAACCACTATACTCAATCTCCTCCCAATCTAGCCACTAGACCGCATCTCCACCCAACTGGACTCAATCACCTCCAAATCTAGCCAGTAGACCACATCTGCTCACAACTAACCACTATACTCAATCTCCTCCCAATCTAGCCACTAGACTGCATCTCCACCAAACTAGACTCAATCACCTCCAAATCTAGCCAGTAGACCACATCTGCTCACAACTAACCACTATACTCAATCGCTTCCAAATCTAGCCACTAGACCGCATCTCCACCCAACTGGACTCAATCACCCCCAAATATAGCCAGTAGACCACATCTGCTCACAACTAACCACTATACTCAATCTCCTCCCAATCTAGCCACTAGACCACATCTCGACCCAACTAGACCCAATCTCCTCCAAATCTAGCCAGTAGACCACATCTCCACACAACTAACCACTATACTCAATCTCCTCCCAATCTAGCCACTAGACTGCCTCTCCACCAAACTGGACTCAATCGCCTCCAAATCTAGCCAGTAGACCACATCTGCCCACAACTAACCACTATACTCAATCTCCTCCCAATCTAGCCACTAGACCGTATCTCCACCCAACTGGACTCAATCGCCTCCAAATCTAGCCAGTAGACCACATCTGCTCACAACTAACCACTATACTCAATCTCCTCCCAATCTAGCCACTAGATTGCTTCTCCACCAAACTTGACTCAATCACCTCCAAATCTAGCCAGTAGACCGCATCTGCTCACAACTAACCACTATACTCAATCTCCTCCCAATCTAGCCACTAGACTGCATCTCCACCAAACTAGACTCAATCACCTCCAAATCTAGCCAGTAGACCACATCTGCTCACAACTACCCACTATACTCAATCGCTTCCAAATCTAGCCACTAGACCGCATCTCCACCCAACTGGACTCAATCGCCTCCAAATCTAGCCAGTAGACCACATCTGCTCACAACTAACCACTATACTCAATCTCCTCCCAATCTAGTCAGTAGACTTCATCTCATCACAGCAAGCCACTAGACTGCATCTATACCAAACTAGACTCAATCACCTCTAAATCTAGCCAGTAGACCACATCTCCACACAACTAACCACTAAACTCAATCTCCTCCCAATATAGCCTCTAGACTGCATCTCCTCTCAGCTAGACACTAGACTCAATCTCCTCCCAATCTAGCCAGTGGACCACAAAGCCTTCCAATCTAGCCACTAAAATATACCTCCCCCAAACTAGCCAGTAGACTGCATCCCCTCCTAACTAGGCACTAGACCGCATCTCCACCCAACAAGCCAGTAGACTCAGTCTCCTCCCAACATGACCAGTAGACAACATCCCCTCCCAACCTAGCCAGTACAATGCATCTTCACCCAACTAGCCAGTAGACTCAATCTCCTTCCAACAAATGTCAGTAGACCACATGGCCTTCCAACTTAGCCACTAGATCACATCTTCACCCAACTAGTCAGTAGACTGCACCCCCTTCCACCTAGCCACTAGACAGCATCTCCACCCATCTAGCCAATAGACCACATTGCCTCCCAACCTAGCCAATAGGCTGTATCCCATCCCAACCTACCCAGAAGACTGCATCCCCTCCCAACCTCGTCTCTGAACTTCATCACCATCCAACAAGCCAGTAGACCACATCTCCACCCAAATGGCCTCTAGACTCAATCTCCTCACAATCTAGCCAGTAGACCACATGGCCTCCCAATCTAGCTACTAGACCACATCTCCACCCAACTACCTAGTTGATTGCATCCCCTGCCAACTAGCCACTAAATGCCATCTACACCCAACTAATCAATAGACTGCATCCCCTCAAAACCTAGTCAGTAGACTGGATCCCCTCCCAACCAAGCCACTAGACTGCCTCTCCACCCAATTAGCCCGATTACCACAAGGTCTCCAAACCTAGCCACAAGACTGCATCTCCACCAAACTAGCCAGTAGACTGCATTCCCTTCTAACCAATCACTAGACCGGATCTCCTCCTAACCTTGCCCGTAGTCAGTATTTCCTCCTAATCTAGTAACTAGATGGCATTTCCTCCCAACTAGCCAGTAGACCACATGACCTCCCTACCTAGCCAATAGACTGTATCTCGTCCCAACTAGCCACTAGACTGTATCTCCATTTTACTAGCCAGATTACCACATGGTCTCCAAACTTAGCCACTAGTCCGCATCTCCACCCAACTAGCCAGTGGACTGCATTTACTTTCAACTAGCCACTAGACCGCATCTCCTCCTAAACTAGCTAGTTGACAGCATTGCCTCCCAACCTAGTCACTAGATGGCATTTCCTCCCAACTAACCAGTAAACCACATGGCCGTCCTACCTACCCAGTAGACTGCCCCCCAACCTAGACACTAGACTACATCTCCACCCAACTAGTCAGTATACCACATCACCTCCCAACCTAGCCACCAGAAGACTGCATCCCCTCCCAACCTAGCCACTAGACTGCATCTCCTTACAAATAGCCACTAGAGTGCATCCCCTCCCAAACCTAACCAGTAGAATATAGGGTGTCCCAACCTAGCCAGTAGACTGCATCCCCTCCCAACTAGCCACGGGACCACATCTCCTTCCAACAAAGCCAGTAGACCACATTGCCTCGTAACCTAGCAAGTAGACTGCACACCCTTCCAATCTAGCCAGTCGAGTACATCTCCAACCACTCTTGACAGTAAACGGCATCACCTCCCAACCTAGTCACTAGTCATAACTAGCCAGCAGACCACACGGCTTCCCAACCTAGCCCCTAGAACACATTTCCACCCGACTAACCTGGAGACTACATCCCCTCCCAACCTTGCCAGCAGACCACATACCCTCCCAACCTAGCCAGTAGACTGGATCCCTTCCCAACCTAGCCACTAGACTGCATCTCCACCCAGCTAGCCAGTAGATCACATGGCCTCCCAACTGTTAAGACGGATTTCTGAACTCTGTCCTGGTGGCGCAGAAGTTCAGAAGGCCAACCTAATTACTTGGAACAGGGTAACCTCTGGACAAGCCAGACCAATCAAGGTAGCGATCGCGGCGGTCAAGACTAGGTCACAAGAGGGGTGAGGGTGACTGAAAGCCCGCAATGAGCACACAAAGCAAGAGCGCTTACAAACTACTCCAAACAGTTGTTATATCAAAAATAGATACACATTTATTTTAAGGCCTTTAAAACAATGACCGTAGCGAGAAAATCACAATATCACAATACTAAACCAACACATACCATATCAACACAATATATATACAAATACTACAGTCTTAAGCATTAGGGGCACGAAATGTGTAGTCAACCTGCAAGGGAAGGAAAACAGGCAGTGCGATAACGCTTTAGACTCAGTTCGCCTTCAGAGGCACCTAACTAGATGGAAGTCCGAGCCCTGCGAAGAGTGGAGCCTTGTGCTCAAAGTACCTGCCACGCCGGTGCCAACGGGCAAAAGGAGAAGCTCTTCGGAGGAAGTCAGGCAGTTCGGGTTAGTGCACAGCAGAAAGAGAACAGGTTCCGCAACTCAAGCGTAGCCTCCACAGCGAGCAGAAGCAGAGCGCGAGTATGGCAAAAGGGTGCTGTTTTTACACAGCAGGGAAAAGCAATGGGATACTGCAGGAGGGCGACCAGATCCTAGCTAAACTACTCACCGGTCCCCGAAGCAAGCAGACCCAGGCTTTTCCACGTTAGTTTCAGCAGCTGGCAGGTTCAGAAGAGCAGGGAACGCCTCGTAGTCGTGTAGAGCAAAAAGACGTCCCAATCGACGAAACCGGCACAGTTTGTTGCCGCAGCAGGACAACGGAGCGGCCGTGTGTATTCGAGCCAAATGTACACTCCTCCCTTCAGACTTGGGAACGCCAAGTGTACGAAGCGTGGGAGAGTGACAAGGACTCGAAATACAACACAACCTGGCGGCGGTTACAGAGCAGGACTCCCTTGTAAGCTGGTCAGTCAACTGGATGGCCCAGAGACACTTCCGAAGGCTTACTTGGCAGGAGATGATGAAGTCGCCGGGAATAGCTGTTCCTGCTATTCCAAAGGTCGAAGCACCAGTACAGGCCTTCTGGTTCGATCCAAGGAGGAAAGGGTTTCACAGGACGACAGCAGTGCAAAGGAGGATTCCTTCAGCGGGTCACCAGCGATTCCTCGGTCCAGCCTCTTGGTTGCAGGATACTTGGCTCCTGTATTCCTTCGTTCGTGAGAACTCAGGAGATCGACATGGTAGTGGTGTTTCCAGCCCCCTCTTATCCACGGTTCCCTTCACGCCAAAACGGAGGGGAGCCAATGGGAGATCCGCTCATCAACACACATACCATACGTGGACCAATCACGGACCACGGTGGTCCCAGGCATTCACACCACCCTAGACTCTCTGGCACCCAGGATGTGTATTGGGACCAGACATCCCAGCCCACACCCTGGAGGTACACAAACGACATGTAGAAGCCCGCGAAAGCAACCACGTTTCACGGGAAAGTACATGCCCAAATAAGGAAGGCCCCGGGTCGCCCGACCTGGGGAAGGTGAAGGGAGCAAGACGGTCAGTGGACAGGACAAAGGAGCCTCGTGGTCTGGCCATTTTGGGAGCCAGGCCACCATTTTGGGTTCAGTGCGAAAAACGTGCTCAGAACGCCAAAAGGAGCTCAAAATAAACAAAACGATCGCTGCCACCATTCCAGTCCCTGAATGACTTGCACCGATCAAAATACCATCCTAAAAGAGTATCTAGGGCCTGTAGAAGGCTAGAGACCCAAGAGAGCTGTAACTTAGCTTACAGTGCCCTCTTGTGTCATGTTGCACTAAAGCCGCAACATGATTAAAGAAACTACGGGAAACAGCGTTCCCCGGTACTGACTGTCTTAAGGGCATGTCAGTTTCCCCATAAGAAAAGAGCGAAAGCCCAGAGGAGTGCGGCAGAAGGCTGCACTTCTCTGGCAAAGTCAAGAACAAGGTGAAAACAACAGCAAAAAGTTTAGGGGTTGCCACATGGAAGGAAAATTACTTACAATTACGAAATCTTTCCTAACACCAACCTAGCCACTAGGCCACATTTCCACCCATTCAGCCAGTAGACTGCATCTCTTCCCAACTAGCCACTAGACTGCATCCCCTCCCAATCTAGCCATTATACTGCATCCCTTTGCAATCTAGCCAGTACACCACATTGCCTCCAAACCTAGATACTAAACTGTATCTACACCAAACTAGCCAGTAGTCTGAATCCGCTCCCAAACTCGCCATTAGGCTACTTCTCCTCCCAACTAGCCAGTAAACTGAATCCCCTCCCAACCTAGTCACCAGGCTGCATCACCACTAACTAGCCAGGAGACTGCATCCCATCCCAAATAACTAGTAGACTGACTCTACATCCAACAAGCCAGGAAGACAGCATCTCCTCCCAACCAGCCAGTAGACTGGCTCTCCTCCCAACTAGCCAACCAGCCAGTAGACTGGCTCTCCTCCCAACTAGCCAGTAGACTGCATCGCCTTCTAAAGAGCCAGTAGACTGCATCTGCTCCCAACTAGCCTGTTGACTGCCCCCCCCATCCAAGGTAGCCACCAGACCGCATATCTTTCCAAATACCCAGTAGACTGCAACCACTCCCAATGTATTCTCTGGATTGCATTGCTTTGTATTTAGCTACTAGAACCAATTTTCTACCAACTTAGCCACTAGAACGCATCTCCTCCCCACTCATCCACTAGATGACTTCTACTCTCAACGTACAACATACAACCAGCATGAATCCTCCTCCCTACTAGCCAGTAGACTTCTCTCCCATCTTATCCAGTAAATGTCCTGCAACCATAGCGAATAGACAACATCCCCTCCAACCTGAGCCTCCCTATATAGAAACTAGTCCAGTTCTTTTCTTAACATACTAACCATGTCATGTCTCCATCAAACTTAACCAATATAACACTGCTCCTCCCAAAGTAGATTACAGATAACATCCCCATCCAACTTTGCCTTTAACATAGACCACATCCCCTGCCAGCTTAGGTACTACACTGCATCCCCACCACATTAAGCCACTAGACTTCATTGCCACTCAACTAGCCAGCAGACTGCACCTCTTCCAAATGAAGCCAATAGGCCACATCTCCTCCATTCAACTAGATGCATTCTCTTAATGCAGCCACAAGATCAAATGTCTTCCCCACTCAGCCAACAGATCACATCTCCTTCAAATATATTCTCTAGGCTGCATCTCCTTCCAAAATAGCCAGGTGATTGCATCTCCTCACAGCTAAGCCAACAAACCACATCTCCTCACAATTTAAGTCCTACACCACTCCTCCAAAAAAATCTAGCCTCTCTGTCACTCTTCCTCCTGATTTAACCACAGGCTACATTTCTACCCACCCCCTTAGATCCCCTCTATTCCCACCTAGGCCACTAGAACCCACCACCTCCCAACCTAGGCACTGGACTGCATCTCCACCAAACCAGACAGTAGACTGTATCTCTTCCCAGTTTAGCCCATAGGCCACATCTTCTCCGATCTTAGCTATCGCCCAATCTATCCACTAGATGCCTTCTCCTAAACTAGCCGCAGGATGACATCTTTACGCCACTTAGCTGGCCGCCCGCTCCTCCAAACTATCTAGCTGCTTGCTCACTTATCCTCTCAATTTAACAACAGACTACAATTCTACCCAGCCCCTTAGATCCATTTCTTCCCACCTAGGTGGCCCCTAGCACCCATACCCTCCCAACCTAGGCACTGGACTGCATCTCAACCAAACCAGACAGTAGACTGTATCTCTTCCCAGTTTAGCCCATAGGCCACATCTTCTCCGATCTTAGCTATCGCCCAATCTATCCACTAGATGCCTTCTCCTAAACTAGCTGCAGGATGACATCTACGCCACTTAGCTGGCCGCCCGCTCCTCCAAACTATCTAGCCGCTAGGTCACTTATTCTCCCCAGGTAACCACAGGCTACATTTGTATCCAGTCCCCTAGATCCCATCTCATCCCATCTAGGCCACTAGAACCCATCCCTTCCCAACCTAGGCACTAGACTGAATCTCCACCAAACTAGACAGTAGACTGTATCTCTTCCCAGTTTAGCAAGTAGGCCACATCTTCTCCTATCTTAGCTATCGCCCAACCTATCCACTAGATGCCTTCTCCTAAACTAGCCGCAGGATGTCATCTCTAAACCACTTAGCTGGCCGTCCGCTCCTCCAAACTATCTAGCCGCTAGCTCACTTATCCTCCCAAGCTAATCACAGGCTACCTTTCTACCCAGTCCCCTAGATCCCATCTCATCCCATCTAGGCCACTAGAACCCATCCCCTCCCAACCTAGGCCCTAGATTGCATCTCCTGCGAAATTCGTCCCAATTTCCTCCCAGCTCCAGGTGCCATCTCCTCGCTACTTAGCCACTGGACGATCTCTCTTCACTCTTCAACTTCTAACTACTTACAGGCGAGATATAAAGGCGAGTGAGCCAAAGGGAAAGACGGAGAACACACAGGGCCTGTGTTGTGGAAGTAGGCCCAGATATGGCTGGTGAGGCTGAACTGCCCTCAAATGACCCGTCTGCATTTCCAGCCCATTCTCTCGCGTTTACTGTCTCGTGACCTCGAGATTTTATGCTTCAACAGCGTCTGACTGCTTGCAAAATATGTCACTTGATGGCTGACGCTATTTGCACAACTGTGAAGGTGGAAAACAACACCAACAGGCCGTAAATCAATCATACGCAAACCGAGGGAAAAGGCAACACGTTGCCAGGGCAATAAAAAGTGAAACGCAGCGGAGCCCGCCATTACTAAAAACATTCGAAAAATAATACGTGTACTCTTCTATGCACAACAAGCCCTAAAGTAGGGTACGTTCCAAAAAATACAGACTCGATTTCATGGCAGTTAAATGTTTGGGTCAAAGCTGCATTGAATCCAGACAGAGGTGGTGGCAGCGATGAGGGCTGGGCATGTGCCAGCGTTCCAGCGCAGCTCTGCCCTCTGGTCTGAGGTTCAGGACTAGCCCAGGCATGTTCCTGGGCCAAGACCTCATCCAAGCCTAGCATCCTGTTCAGAAGCTGTCCAAATGGGTAGTGATGATCGACGCAAAGTGGTGCCTTGCAGGGGGTCGGTGGGTGCCGCAGGCAACACTTACCTGATCGGAATTCCTCCAGTAGGCTGCAGCCTTTTGCAAAATCGAGTGGTTGAGGTGGGGGCTCGGGGGGATCTTACTGGGGCCTGGCCCAACAGATGGCATTCAGGTGAGGCAAGTGTTGCCTTTTAATTGAAGTACCGCCCTCCTGCCAGGCCACGCCCCTTTTCGGCCACGCCTCCCTAAGAGCCCCAGATCGATTTTAAAGGCCACTTAAAGCACTGGGCATTCCACTAGTGATTAGTAAGCAGCAGGGGTGTTGCTAGGTCTGGAAAAGATCTGGGCTATGCTAATGTCGTGACTGTCAGGACTCCAGGCTAGTTAACCTTTTGGTTGCAGCCCCTGAGCTACAACCAAAAGACATGGGGCTATAGTTCCCTAGACGCCCCCTAGCAACACACCTGGTAAGCAGGTTTGTATTGGGCCTCTGTAAGATCAAATACAAATAATCTCTGGCATGAAAGTTTTATGGGGGGTCTTCTGCGAAGTCCCATTATTTTGCACGTGCATAAAATGCTTTCCCCTGGGCAAGGCCTGGGAGCTGAGGTGAGTTTTTGTGCAGTGTTTTAAATCTCCTTTATTTCTCCTGCTCCAGATTCAAGTATGGAAGCCTGTTTCCCTGGACTGGCTCCAGTGTTTTGCCAAATACTGTTGAGTGGCGGCCCTTTTTATTCTTACTGAATGCTGTTTCCGGATAGACTTTGATTCAGCTTGCCTTGTTTTCTGTTTGCAGTGCCAGCTTTCTGAGCAGAGGAAAAAAAGGGCAATGACCTCCCTGCCACCTTGAAACTTGAGCAGAACCATCTCCGGTTCCGGAAGCAGCTCAAGACCTTCCTCATCTTCTACTTTGGCTCTTCTTCTCCTTTGCTGATCTGTTTTTCTTTCTTTTGACACTGTGCATCTGGCCACCCTCTGTAACTCGGGCTCCGGTACCTGCTCACCCTGCCACCCTCCTGCACTGCCTTCGGGCCACCCCTTGCACTGGAGTCTGTATCTGCACCCATACACACCCCTTCCCACTATTCTTCTGCACTTATCAGATACACCCTATCTGGCTAATCTATCACCTGCCACTTGCTGGCTGCACTACCATTGTTTATTGCCTTTATTTATTTATTATTTATTCTGTTCTCTCCTCTCTTCCGCACTTTCCACTTCTCACTCCTTCCATGCACTTGTCCCCTTTCCCCTTTTCCCTTTTCCATGCATGTGTGCGTTCTTAATGTCATTGCGCCTAGTAAGATCGCTATTTTTGTTCTCCCTTGTTGACCTCCCTTTGCCTGGTCGTGCTCTGAAACACTTGTGTACAAGCGCAATATAAATAAAATATAATTTCATTTAATTAAATTTGGAAGCGTAGTCTCACTCCCAAAGCAATCTGTTGACACAGCAAAGGTACTGGGCGTTGCTGGGTAGTATATGACGCAGGCAGAACAGAACTGACAAAGACCTGGAACAACCCCTTTGAATCTCATTTAATTAATCCTGACAAAAAGTCTGAAGAACTGTGGCAGACATCTTGTAGCGCCTTGTGCCTCAGTGTTTGTTTACCGACTATTGTTTACGCACAGATCATTGTCAATTTCTGCACGGAGTTTTGGCAGCTTATCCTGTTGTTCTGTTGCTTGAACACACAATGTTATTTGAGGTCACCCTGACTATGACAGTTTCAGCTCCTGACCGAAAAAATGCCATAAACAAGAGCGACTCTCATCCACCAGCCGAATCCAAGCCCGTTGACTCAGAGGAATTTTCACTTGAGGTCTCATTCAAAGAGAACAGGTATGGTATGATATTTATAACGCGTTTAATACCCAGAGGTTTCAAAGTGCGGATCGAACCTGTGTTGCTCTTTATAAGCGTTTAATACCCAGAGGTTTCTAAGTGCGGATCCGGGAATCTAACCTGTGTTGCACGTTGCCCCTAGGCTATCCTCCCGAGACAATATAACACAGATTTTACTGAAGTTAAGGTTCAAATCCCTTATGGGTCTGGATTCATTGAGACCTGCAGTTGCCGCCATTTAGCCAATGGAAGAGGCAGTACAGCATTCACACTGAAGGTGATAAATGTAGATTATATTTTCAAAAAGTGAATCCCTCAAATTTAAAAAAATGACATTTCTATGGCAATTCGAAATTGATAAAGACAACAGAATCCTAGCAGTGGAATCCTATCAGTCTACAAAACCCGTAGCAGACTAAGACCATACAAGCACCAGATATAGAGTAGAGCGCTCGCTTTGACATCTGTGCAGAGCCTGTTAACGCAGGTTCGAATCCCAGCGGGGCCAAACTCAGCCTTTCATCCTTCTGAGGTCGATAAATGAGCACCACACACCGTGGGTAATAATAAGCCGCGCTCAGATACTTGAGGGTTCGTAGCGCTATATAAATGCCTAATTATTATTATATAAACTGGTACGCTTTGGAGGGCCCTCGTTTGACACCCAGGCTCCCCTGCAATGGAGCCTCCTTCCCGGTCACATACGTCTGTTTCTGTTTTTGGTGCGTCCTGAGGCCTACGGACGTGTGGCACTCTATAAAACTTAAAATAAATAAATAAATAACATTTAGTGTACTGTAGCATAGTCACTTGGTCTTGATCGGAAAAGCTGCCAGGCCATTCTGATCAATTAAAGTAGGTGGGAGCAGAATATTTCTCCATCAGGACTTCCCCAAGGGCACAGTGAAAACGAGGAAATAATCCCCAAACTCTAAGGGCTACTTTCAAGCCGCTTGGATAGCATGACAGTCTTTTGGATCCCTCTACCCTGAACATTTCTAAAGGTAACTTCACAACATCTTTTCAAAATCCTAGTGACTTGATCTCCATTCTGTAAGCAAATAACCCTGAGACAGAGGTTGCTACTGCTTTATAACCTCTACATTCCCTAGGCAGTTACCCTAATAGCCCGCTCTAGCTTCTCACAAAGATTGCAAGGGGCTCACTGCTTAAGCCTCACCTCCTTTTCAACCTCAACCAATCGTTAATTCATGCTTGTGGGTTCAGTTCGAAACCTCTATTTTGTATTTTTAACATTTTCTTTCGTTATCTGTGCATGGACACACATTAGCAATGGTCAATGTTGGGAATCTGTCAAGAACTATTTTTTTTTTAGAAACTATAGCAATATAACAAGCTGCACCACTGTTACTGTTAGAGATAAACATCTAGAAGTTGCCTCCTTTAATGTTAAGGGTCGCGGGCATCAAATAAAATGGAAGAAAGTAGCCGAATATTGGTTCTTTCATCAACAGTAATTTTAATGACTGCCTTTTTTACGAGTACACAATTACGGAAAAGGTCATCGAATCTTTATTTTGGAGGGGTTTCACCCACAAACGCCCCCTCCCCCACCTATGTTTAACCATGCCCGACCCCCCCAACCTCTTATTCCCCCCAGAATGTCGATGACCTTTTTTGTAATCCTGTACTTGTTAAAAAGGCAGTCGTAAAAAGGACTGTTTATATATATATTTATTTATTTATTACATTTGTTATACGGCCAAACCCGGAGGTATCACGGCGTAGGTTACAGAAAGCTTACATATCTGGTTACAGTGAAGGGAATGTTACACAATCAGTAGACAAATAATACAATGCATGCCGGGGTAAAGGGATAAGACATTAGATAATACGGAGGAAACAACGGTATACCTGATCATTTGCACATGCTGAAAACTGATGTTTGTTTCCTCCGGGGGAATCCAAAAAAGGAGAACTAATTAAGGATCGTCCATGATACGCTCATGCTATTAAGGATCGCCTATGGTACGCTCACGCTATGTCCTTTAAACAAGTTGCAGCTGTTTGCTGATTGTTCACGTAATGTTCATAAGGCTTCAGAATTGATAGTCCATGAGTCTTTTTAGGAAAAGGTTTCCCAATTACTTTAATTGCATAAAAGGCAGTGTGCATCCACCAGATGTGCGTCCCAACAGTGTTTGCCAATGCATTTTGGAACTTATTCCGTCTTCAGGGCTGGAAACTATGTGCATAGCATTACATCAAAGTCGGAAACATAAAAAGAGAAATCAGTAAAAACGCAAATACATACCCCGGTTTCCTGCAGGGGGCCCATGGCAGGGATGGCAGTAATAATAGCCTTACAAAGTATTGGAAAGGTAAAGTGGTTGCTTTCCTGGCCAATTGTGATAACAATTTAGTGGCTATGTTAATCACTAACAATATTAATGTTTGAATACTAAGTCAACATATAAATAGGAATGGCAGATATGTATTTGTAGAAAGCAACAATAAACCTACTGAATATGTATGGCCTTAAGTCAGGAAGTGCAATGGTCTGAACAAAATATGACTTTGAAATTGATACTACTAGATAGCCATTCCACCATTTTGGGGGGAGACACACACACAATTGATGACCCTCTACTGGACAGACAGTCTACTGATAAATTTGGACCGCATTACAGTATAAATGGTTCTTCATACTCCTTGAAAGAATACTAAGCTGGTGGGTTTATGGAGATTCCAACACTTAGCAGTGAAATATTTCCTGTGTTTGTCCAATTCCCAACATTAGTTCATTATGTTATACTATCTAAATATTTTGTGACTCAGTTTCAGATAGAGTCAATTTAATATTCAAACATTCTTTGATTTCCTTTATTACAGTTTTGCCTTCTTTCAAGCCTGCTTAACCACAGTGTCATCTGAGTATGGACATTATCCTCCTAGATGCCAACAACTGAAGGACGTTAAAGTTGATTACTGATTTCTTTTGAAGCAATAACCCTATAGATACATCCCTTGATGACCATTGGGATGCCTTTAAAGCTTTGGTGAGAGGCAACACTTTTCTATTATGGATCATTGTTAGGGAGAATTCTCATAAATGTGCTAATTCCCTTCACCTTAGAGACCACCAGCAACTTTGCTGGATTTTAAGGACTTGATTCTTTTACCTGGAGAGAGTGTGAACCTTTTTTCCCACTCTCTCGTGTATTTTGATGTGTGTTTTACTATTGTGTTCTTTTATTATGGAGTTTTAGACAACACCATAGGCATTATCTTTCAATTTGTTTCACACAGCACCCTCAGTGCAGTGACTCAGGGGTAGCCTTTTAGGCTGTCCCAAGGTTTAAATACCTTCTCTGGGATAAACTACTGTTTCCCAGAGAAAGAAAAAAAAAATGACTTTATCAGGGAACAGGCAGGATCGAGATGGGTTAGAGCCTGGCAGACTAAACACGCCTTGCAGGCATCCAACATCCATTAGCCACACTCTTGCACTCAGGTGCATTTCACAGTTAGCCCCGGCCCCCTTTAGGGACCTTGATTGGCTCAGGCACACTTCCTGCACACTCAAGATGGCCCCGGAGACTTCCTGTGAATCCTGTGAATACTAGGGCACGTTCCAGCCTCTGGGCGTGGTTGGCTATTGAAGCCACGCCCAAAGGCAGATTCGTGCTTCGTGTTGCAACTGTGGCTTCGAGCAACACGCTTACTGCAATCCTCGACTCGTTCCTTCCTCTGCTTCATCCGCGCGCACGTCCCGGATCTCAGCATCTGGAAGAGAAAGGACATCATCAGAAAAGCAGTACCTGTAAGCGCCTTCGTTACAATCTCTCTTCTTCAGCGAGCGTGCGCGCAGTCAGCAGCAACACTTACCCGAATCTTGGAAAACTGTAAGGTAGCGTTCAGAGTTCTTGCACGCGCCTCCTTCGTCAGATCCCTCCGAGAACCACCGAAGATCACCTGTGAAGAAAGAAAAGAACAGAATTTGAACTAGTAATCATCTTGTCTACTGCGTGCAGAACTCGCTGCATAGCAAGGTCTCTCAGTGACGCGCTGAATTACCAGAACCAGCGAAGCAACTGGAACTAGAACTTACCGGCAATCTGGAACTAGAACTTACCTGCAAATATAACCCAAACCAGTGAAGTGACTGGAACTAGAATTTACCTGCAATATGGAACTAGAACATACCTGCAAATATAGAACCAGTGAAGCAACTGGAACTAGAACTTACCAGCAAATACCCCGAACCTAACCAAGTTCCAAGGGTCTCAGAGAAACAGCGCACCTGCCTCGTTCATGATGGAGAGCTTGCCCAATCTATCCTAAAGGTGACCCATACCCCTACAATTCTATCACAGTACACACATGGGTGGAGGGAAAGGGGGATTTGGGCCATATCCAGGCAAACTAAGCAGCTCACTTCTCTCTCAACAGATACCAGCAGTACCACTCCACTACTACGGGGAAAAGGTCCGGAAGACTTCATCGCTCCCGCAGAGTCCCAGGTGAGTGTAACACTTTCCAAATTCCTAGAGCCAGCACACACTATCGTACAATAGAGTGCTGGGGAATTACCTAGTCTCCATTATGTCTAGAAACTCATGTAGCAGTCAAATGCTACCCTTGCTCTCTAAATGGCTGGTGGCAGTGGTTTTACAACAAACTACTATGATTTTTCCCGACCACAAACACCGGTAGCGTTAAAACGGGTTGTGGTCTTCTTTTTTCACCATTTCTTTTAGGAAAGGTCCTTCTAGAGTTTGTCTCTGCGCACCAAACCAAGTTTGGTCCCTTTGTTCCTACGCCTTTGGCTGAAGACCTCCTCTGGCGCCCAAGCGTCTGGGGTGGGCAGGAAGTGAGGGAGGTGCCCGAAACTCCCTGTGCTTAGTCTCCTAGGAGACCCAAATGCACTCTGGCATGTTTGATTGGCTGGCTGACTGTCCGGCAAGGACAGCCACCCTGCTGGGTGAGTGGCAGCTAGGCTGGAATCAATGGCAGAAAACTGTTTAAAAGGTAAGTCTCTTGGCTTGGAAGGCAGAGTCGACCACGGGAACGAAAGAACTGAAGACGAGCTGGAAGAGGATGGCTGCTGCAACTCCTGGACTGTTGGTTTGCCCAGTGAAGCCCTGCTGCAGGTCCGAATCACCAAGTTCATCTCGACAGAGAAGCCCTTCAAGGACAACATTTCTCTTTGAGTTGGTGGGACCAATCAACTCGTAAGCCACCTGGATACCATTCTCAGAACTGGTTGTATTTTCCTCAGAGTGCTGCAGGAAACTGAATAACCAGGGAGAAGGACACCAGTTTGTGTGCTTGACTACAAATACTGGAATCGAAGATTTGCCTTTGCCAGCTTTTTGACCAGTCCCAGTGCAGCGCAGGAGTCCCCTGCATCCTCCATCTTGTACCCACGACTGAGGCTCAGGAACAGCAAGATCTGCAGGAACAGCAAGGAACAGACGTCTTCAGCTGCATCTTTTTCTTGTTTGTAAGGTAATGTGAACCCGACCGAGAGAACTTACCTCTCACTACGAAAGTGTGTGAAACTTTGGCAACTTGCAGGCCTAGTCAGCTTATGACCCGCCATATGAATCTTTCTTTTACAAACTACTTCTGAGAACTTTGACAAAGACTTTTCCGTTTAACTTCCATAACTATTTATCCTGTACAAGACTTTAGCCCATTGACTTTGGCCTAACCTATTGCATTGAATCAACTCCTCTGGTGTACTCAAACTATTTGCACTGTTTTAGAGTAACTGTAATATTTGTTTTATTAATTTACGCCTTTTTGCTCCTACTTCAAATGCTCTGAATGCCATTTTGCTCCTCCTTCAAAGTAGTTTAAATGCCTCAGAACCTGATTTGGTGAGGTACTGAAGTATATTTGTGTGTGATATAGATTGCCTCCTGCTAGTGAATGTTTTATAAATGACTGTGAAATATATGAGTAAGTGTTTTACTATGAAACCTTGAGTATAGGAGTCTGTTTGAATACTTGTAATCATAGACCTCTGTGTAACATCCTTGCAGCTCACATTCCCTCTTGAGATAAGCCTGACTACTCAGCAGCGCTACCACAAAACTGTGTAATACAGACTTATACTAAAGGTTGTTTTTGCTTACACCTGTCGTCCTAGTTGTGTGTAGTGGTCCAAAATGGTACTGCATACAAACTTTCCCTAACACTGGTGGCCGGCGGTGAGGATAAAGTGTATAGTTGTTACATTGAGAGTTCTTCTTAACCTTTGTTCAAACAGTAACCTTCACAAGGATAAGCACCACTAGAAAAGTAATTTTGTCATGCCTGATATGGATAACTTCAGCCAGGAGGCCCTGATCATTCTAACAGTAGATCAACTGAAAGATATGTGTAAGGTCAGTAATCTCCCTGTTAAAGGAAAGAAAAACAATTGATTGAATAATTGTTGGAATATCAAAGTCTGGGAAGTAGGTCTGTTACACCTACTCCTTCAGCAAATGTGGGAAATGATGAGGATGATAATGATTCAGAGTCTAACTCCAATGTTATTGATGAGCAAGAAGAGCTGAAGGAGTCTCAGGATGTGAGCCCCTCTGCACCTCAACAAGCTCTTGGGCCTCAACCTTTAGCCACAGGGACCCTACCAGGTCCAGTACTGAGTCCAGAATGTGTCTCTCTTGAAAAAATGAGACTTGAGTTATAGTTCAAAAGGCTCCAAATGAAAACTGAAAGTAATGATCAAGAAATCAAACTCAGGGGAAATGGAAATGCTTCATGCGCTTGAAATGAAGAAATTGTCTCTTGAAAATGGTTCCCTCCCAGAGTCTTCTAGGTCTTCCAGTCCTAAGAGGCATTGCATGCCTAAAGAAGCTGTGAGTGTATATGAGGTGAAGCTTGACATTTTGGACTGGTTGGCTGCTTTTGAGTATAACTATGGGATTCAGGGTTTCACAGGGAATCAGTTGATTCCTTGGCTTTTGTCTGGGTTCCCTCGGGTTGCAACTGATGCTGTAATGGAGGCGGGGGAACTTGATAGATTGGAGTATGAAAATGTGAAACTAGCTTTGATAGCTAGATTTTGGAAAACTCCTTCCCAGTACCTTAAGAGGTTTAGGACCCTCAAAAAGCATGATGGTACCCCCTGGGCTACCTGGGTGTGTGAATGTTTGAAGAATTTAGATGGTTGGGTAAAAGGTTACAGAGTTAATACTTTTGAAGAAATGAGAAATCTATTTTTGATGCCTGCTCTCCTGAGCTGAGACAACATTTGGCTGGCTCAAAGGAACTTGATCCAAAGAAGCTAGCCAAAGCTGTTGACTTGTGGGTTGCCAACAGGGCTACTCACAAGTATTCTGGGGCAACTCAGAAAAAGGATGATGGGAAACAGCAAAAGAAAGATAGCAAAGAGAATTCTAATACCTCCAAAAAAAGAGGGCCCCAAACAGAAAAAGGGTAAGCCACAAGGGAAACCGAATCAGGCTAGTGCAACCTCTGGTGCCAAACCAGAGGGAGGTCAGAAGAAACCCCCGTTTGTCAAAACATTTAGTTTGTGAAAATGGTATGCTTGTGGGTCTACTGACCATGTGAAAGGGGATCCCAGGTGCAAGGGTAAACCTTCGGGGGTCCACACTGCCTCTTAGCCTTTTCCCCAGAGGGAGAGGTATATATGGCAAGTGGAAACTTTCAACTACTCGCTGAAGACTCCATTGGAGTATCTGCCAGTGTTTCTTTAATGACCCTGGGTCTGTGGGAACAGCAGAATTTAGATGTCTATAACTCAATTCCAGATAACACAAACAAATATTACAAGGACAGTTTACTTGTAAATGGCAAGGAGACCCCTGCCATTAGAGACTCTAGGCCAACATTATAGTGGTGGATGAAACTTTTTTCAAACCTGAGGATATTGCTAAGGCACCCAAAGGCATTACTAAGCTTGCTGAAGGCCCTGTCCAAATGCTTCCTAGACTACAAACTCTCATCCAGTGCAACAACATGACTGTAAGGATACCTGTTAGTGTACAAAGTGAGGTGCCTGGGAGAGATATGCTGGGGAATGACCTAAAAACTCTTGGAGTTGTATCAAGCACCTCAGGCCTCCTAGTAAAAGGAAACAGGAGCAGACAAAGAAGGCCAGAGAGAGTACCTTAACAGGCGCTCAAGAGGATATTACAGAAGAAACTGTAACACCCAGTCCACAGGAATTACTAACTGCTATTACTTAGAAGAAGGAGACAAAGGGGAAACCCAAGTTCTCAAGGAAAAAGCCAGAGAGCACTCCCGTGCAACCCACAAGGACATCCCAGAGAGGACTGTCCAAAGTCACACCAGTGATTGCTCCACCAGCTGAGTGTGAGGAACAACCAGGAAAGGTTGAATCAGCTGCTGAAGATTCAGAGCTGGAAGAAGACCTTCCCCCTATTGGAGATCTGGATCCTAAAGACCATCCTGAGCTGCAGACTTTACTGGTAGAAGATGGCCCCTGTAGGGCAGACTTCAGCAGAGGGCAAAGAGAGTGTCCTACTCTTGATTGACTTTGCCAACAGACAGCTTCCCAGCTGGACGGGCAAGAGCCAGGGAAGCCCAGGTTATACTGGGAAGATGGCCTCTTCTATAGTGAACCTACTGAGTCTTCCCCAAGGGGACTACAGAAGACTTGTAGTGCCTCTAGAGATAAGACAACAGTTCCTACAGTTAGCCCATGATATTCCTTTTGCTGGTCACTTAAGCTTTAAGAAGACCAAGGAAAGGCTCTCTCTGTATTTCTACTGGCCGACGTTGGGGTCTGATGTAGATAAATTCTGTAGGAGCTGTCACACTTGTCAGGAATCTGGAAAGAGTGGAGCCAAGAATGTGGCACCGTTGGTGCCTCTGCCAGTGGTGGGAGTCCCTTTTGAGAGGGTAGGAATTGACATTGTTGGCCCCTTACACCCTCCAACCTCTTCAGGCTATCGATTTATATTGGTTGTAGTAGACCATGCTACTAGGTATCCTGAAACCATACCTATGAGGACTGTTACAGCTCAGGCTGTTGTAAAGGACCTATGTGGTATTTTACCAGGGTAGGTTTTCCTAAGGAAGTCATCTCTGACAGGGGATCAAACTTTATGTCCCACTACATGCAGGCCATATCGAAAAACTGTGGAGTGGCTTACAAGTTCTCAACTGCCTACCATCCCCAGATGAATGGGCTGGTATAGAGGTTTAATAGAACTATGAAGAGCATGATATGTGCTTTAGAGGAACACCTTAGAAGAAAGTGTCACCTCCTACTGCCATGCCTTCTATTTGCTTATAGTGAAGTCCCTCAGGAGAGAGTTGGATTTAGTCCCTTTGAGCTTCTAAATGGTCATCCAGTTAGAGGTCCATTGGCCCTATTTAAGGAGGGATTGGAGAGTGCTTCATTTCCCAAGCCAGTGAGAGTCACTGACTATGTGCTATGTCTCCGGAGGAGAATGACACACATGATGACAGAAACATCTGATAACTTGAAAGCAGTTCAGGCTCTGGTGAAACATTGGCACGACCAGAGAGCCATCATGGTTGAGTTTACTCAAGACCAGCAAGTTCTAGTTATGGTACCTACAAGGCAGAGGGTCTTACAGGACAAATGCATTGGACCCTTCAAGGTTGTTGGAAAACTTGGAGAGGTCAATTATCTGGAGGACTTGGGCAATCCTAAGGAGGCCCTCAGGGTCTTTCACACCAACTGTCTAAAAACCTATGTCTCAAGACCAGAAGTGGGAGATTTGCTTCTAGCTTCTGCTCAGGAGGAGGAGGAGAGTGAACCTCTACCTGATATCATCAGGGGACAACCTTTAGATTAGAAGATAGAAGGAGTTAATCTCTCTTCTAATCTAACACTGGAACAACAGAATGAATGCAAATCTCTGTTAAATCAGTTTGCCCCTCTGTTTTCACTATCACCAGCATGATATCCTCATTGGTGATTGTTTACCTGTCAAAAGCAGAGGCTACAGGATGTCAGACCATGTAAGACCCCACATAAAGGAGGAGGTCAACAAGATGCTTGATCTCGGGGTAATAGAGCCATTTACCAGCCCATGGACTAGTCCAGTTGTACTAGTACCAAAGGCAGGATCCAATGAGTTGTGATTCTGTGTGGACTATAGACCTCTAAATGCAGTCACAAAGACTGATACCCATCCTTTACCTAGGACAGATGAACTGGTGGACAAACCTGGTTCAGCCAAGTTCCTCAGTACATTTGACCTAACGTCAGACTATTGGCAAATGGGCCTGACAGACCATGCCAAGGAGAAAACTGAATTTTCGACTCCAGCAGTCCTCTACCAGTTTAAGGTTATGCTTTTCAGATTAAAGAATGCACCTGCTACGTTCCAAAGGATGGTTAATCAAGTTCTGAATGGGATGGAGGACATCTGGATGGCATTGCAGGGTTCAGCCCTACTTGGAAAGAACATGTTGACCACTTAGGATATGTTTTACAGGCTCTTGAGCAGGCCCATCTGACCATAAAGGCAAGTAAATGTCAAATTGGTCAGAGCAAAGTGGTCTACCTTGGACATGAGGTAGGAGAAGGTGAGATAATGCCATTGCCTAGTATAGTAAAGTACACGCTGTACAAGAATGGGCCACCCCTACTACTCAAACCCAAGTGAGAGACTTCTTAGGTCTCACTGGTTATTATAGGAACTGCATAGAGAACTATGGGTCCATAGCTTCTCCCTTGAATGTGTAATCCTCACCCAAATTCCCCAAGAAGGTCAGGTGGAATGAGAAGTGCACTAAGGCATTTGAAGGACTTAAGAAAGCCCTTTGTCAATTTCCAGTTTTAAGAGCTCCTGACTACAGCTAAACCTTCATTGTGCAAACAGATGCTTCCAATACAGGTATAGGTGCATTTTCGAGTCAGCTGGATGAGAAAGGTAGGGAACACCCCATCTACTTCCTCAGTAGGAAATGGAAGGAACCGGTGACAAGGTGGGCAACCATAGAACGTGAGCATTTTGCCATTGTGTGGTCTCTGAAGAAGTTAAGACCATACTTGTATGGATCTACTTTTGTGATTCAGACAGACCACCAACCCTTGAGATGGTTAATGCAGATGAAGGGTGAAAATCCTAAATTGTTAAGATGGTCAATCAGCCTACAGGGGTTTGATTTTATCATTGAACATAGGTCAGGGTGTAATTACCAAAATGCTGATGGTCTCTACAGAATGTATGACCGACTGGAGTAAGGAGATTCACCCAAGGATGGATTAAATCCTCCTTCCCTTTGTCTGGGGGGACGAGTGTTAGGGAGAATTCTCATAAATGTGCTAATTCCTTTCACCTTAGACACTCCCAGCAACGTTGCTGGATTTTGAGGACTTGATTTTTTTACCTGGAAAGAGTGCAAACCTTTTTTCCCACTCTCTCGTGTATTTTGATGTGTGCTTTACTCTTGTGTTCTTTGATTATGGAGTTTTAGACAACTCCATAGGCGTCATCTTTTCATTTGTGTCACACAGCACGCTCAGTGCAGTGACACAGGGGAAGCCTTTTAGGCTGTCCCAAGGTTTAAATACATTCTCTGGAATGAACTACTGTTTCCCAGAGAAAGTAAAGTGAAATTGACTTTACTAGTCTTTCCAAATTCCTAGAGCCAGCACACACTGTCTTACACTAGAGTGCTGGAGAGGTTACATAGTATCTCCTATGTCTAGAAACTCATGTAGCAGTCAAATGCTACTCTTTCCTCACGAAATGACTGGTGGCAGTCGTTTTACAACGAACTACCATGATTTTTCCCGACCGCGAACACTGGTAGCGTTAAATCGGGAGAGCCATGTTTTTCAAGATGGCATCCAAGCCTCCTTTGTTTAAACTGGCCCCGGTCTTCTTTTTTCACCATTTCTTTTTGGAAAGGTCCTTCTAGAGTTTGTCTCTGCGTGCCAAACCAGGTTTGGTCCCCTTCTTCCTACGCCTTTGGCGGGCTTCAGGACTGAAGACCACCTCTGGCGCCCGAGTATCTGGGTGGGCAGGAAGTGAGGGAGGTGCCCGAAACTCTCTGTGCTTAGTATCCTAGGAGAGCCAAATGCACTCTGGCGTGATTGGCTGGCTGACTGTCCGGCAAGGACAGCCACCCTCCTGGGTGAGTGGCAGCTAGGCTGGAATGAATGGCATAAAACTGTTTAAAAGGCGAGTATCTTGGCTTGGAAGGCAGAGTCGACCACAGGAACGAAAGAACCCGAAGACGAGCTGGAAGAGACCGGCTGCTGCAGCTCCTGGACTGTTGGTTTCCCGGTGAAGCCCTGCTGCAGGTCCGAATCGCCAAGTTCATCTCTACAGAGGGGCCCTTCAAGGACGACTTCTCCCTTTGATTTGGTGGGACCAAACAACTCGTGAGCCACCTGGATACCATTCTCAGAGCTGGTTGTATTTTCCTCAGAGTGCTGCAGGAAACCGAATAGCCAGGAAGAAGGACACCAGTTTGTGTGCTTGACTACAAATACTGGAATTGAAGATTTGCCTTTGCCAGCTTTTTGACCAGTCCCAGTGCAGTGCAGGAGTCCCCCAACATCCTCCCTCTTGTCCCACGACTGAGACTCAAGAACAGCGAGATCTGCAGGAACGGCCAGGAACAGACGTCTTCAGCTGCATCTTTTTCTTCTTTGTAAGGTACTGTGAAAACCTGACAGAAAGATCTTACCTCTCACTGCGAAAGTGCGTGAAACTTTGGCAACGCGCAGGCCTAGTCAGCTTGTGGCCCGACATATGAATCTTTCTTTTACAAACTACTTCTGAGAACTTTGGCAAAGTCTTTTCCGTTTAACTTCCAGAACTGCTTTATCATATACAAGACTTTGGCCTAACCTATTGCATTGAATCAACTCCTCTGGTGAACTCAAACTATTTGCACTGTTTTAGAGTAACTGTAATAATATTTGTTTTTATTAACCTACGCCTTTTTGCTCCTACTTCAAATGCTCTGAATGCCATTTTGTTCCTCCTTCAAAGTAGTTTAAATGCCTCATATCCTGATTTGGTGAGGTACTGAAGTATATTTGTGTGTGATATAGATTTCCTCCTTCTAGTGAATGTTTTATAAATGACTGTGAAATATATGAGTAAGTGTTTTACTAGGAAACCTTGAGTATAGGAGTCTATTTGAATGCTTGTAACTATAGACCTCTGTGTAACACCCTTACAGCTCACATTCCCTCTTGAGATAAGCCTGACTGCTCAGCAGCGCTACCACACAACTGTGTAGTACAGACATATACCAAAGGTTGGTTTTGCTTACACCTGTAGTCCTAGATGTGTGTAGTTGTCCCAAAGGGTACTGCATACAAACTTTGCCTAACAATCACAATAATACATCAGTTACTACACAATGATAAAGTTGCAAAAGAATAAGTTGTCCTAAATTATTTTTTGAATCTCGTAATAATTTGCTTTGCATAAAATATGTGTTATGTGTTATGAGTTTAATACAGCACTGAGCAATATGTGGGGTTTCAATTGGCAAATTACCAAACTACGCGTTATTTGAATTCCAAGAGGTCTGGAAACCTGTTAGTCAATTACTCACATTCAAAGAAGAGTAGAATTCAAATATGTGCTATAAAAGTTAAAGTTCATTACCCGATTCTGTCCTCAAGCGGTGTGGCCAAAGAAGTTCACTCCTTTTATGCGCATTTGTACTCAGTTCAGGATGAGGTTGGTAATACTGATGTTGATTGGTTTTTGAACACCTGTGGGCTTCCAGAAGTATCTGATATGGTTAAGGCAACAGTAAATCCTTACAATTCAGTGGAAAAAGTTAAGAAATCCATGTGTGCATCAAAATCTACAAGGCAGATTTCTATAAATCCTCTTCTAATTTAGTTGCTCCCAAGTTCTTTTGCTTTTTGACATTTGCTTTATTGTTGATTACGACAGTTTCCCTTGATACAATAATTGTTGTTTTGCCAAAACCACATCAAGATCCACCCTTAGTTTAAAAATCCAAGCACAATTTCCTTGTTAAATTAGCGCTAAAAGATCTGTGCAAAAATATTGGTATTTCAAAAATCCTCTTGTTTGGATACCATTGAATAAAATAGTCCAATTCTAAAAGGGCAATTCCCGGCTGATGGCAGACGATTCCTTTGTCCTGCACTTTATCTCTAAAACCATTAGGTGTTGGAGATAAACCCTTGATGCTGAGAAAGGATCGAATTATTTTCCTTGGAGGTTTCTGTTTAGGTCAATGAGTTTGACTCTCAATTGATTACTATGGGTAAGGCTTTATATGTCGACTGAAGGGCCAGAGTATTAATTATTGCTTGCCTGTGAAATACCTTTTATCTTTCCAGAGGCACTCGGCAGGGGTACCCGTAATACCACCTATTTTTGCTTTTGGCCTTATAATCACTAATTTATTCATTTTGTAATTCGGATCTATGTGATTTTACCGAACCGAAAGGTCCGACCCCCAAAAGTCAGTTTTCTTTTTTTTTCAATTTTCCACAAATATATATGTGGGAGGAGACCCCCAAAAACCCCCACCTTACCCCTATACATTTTTTATTTACTTTACCCCCCCCACATATATATATGCGGAAGATTGGGGGTCGAACTTTTGGGAGTAGGTAATTTCGTACAATACCCGTAATTCTAGCTCAATGCCAGCTATCACAATATCTAGTGTGACCCTAAACATATCTGTAATATGCAGATGATCCGCTACTTTACATTTTCCAACCATCTACTTTCATTCCTGGTGCCATTACAATCATTAAGCTGATTCTTTTCTTGATGAACAAAACACATTTATTTCCGATATTATTACACCAGTGGCTATTTACAGCTCCAATTAAGCCATTCACTTTCAGTGGACTGCTTGGGAAAAAACATGGCAGGCTAGAGTTTGATGTTACTGCTTGATAAAGTCAGCTCAAAGTTATCCCAAGAGGATATGGTTTGGGTGGGAAGGGGAAGGTAGTGGGTGGGAATGGCCATAAGGATGAGCATGCTTATGGGCAGTCAATGGGTGTGTAAATAATCAAACAACACCCACAAACTGTGTACCCCTCCTCATATGTCATCTCCCTCCTAATTGTACTCGAATGCAATAGTTTTGCTTATATGTGGTGCTTAAACGCCACCTAACAGCCCAAACTAAAAAAACATACCCACAATGCCTAGCACAAGCAAGGATTTGTCTTAGTCCTTTTTCGGATTTCTTCTGTTATTACTCCTAACATCTCATACCTCCAGCTCCATTGACGAGAGTCACAAAGAGTATTTTGCTAGAAATCAAGGGCAATTTTAGAGCCTGTGCCACGCTGGCTAAAGGAATACCTTTCTCAAACAATCCCCTGATGAAGCGCTTGCAGCCACTTACATAGAGGAATACACAGATCATCTGAACACTCTTCTCTTTGAGTGATGTATACACATAACACTTTCCTATACAGCTCCTACCCTCCAAGCTCCATTTGCCGCTAGGCCAAAAAAGTATCTATTGTAGTCTGATCAGTTCAGTGGTTGTGTCTCTTAATAACCTTATAGCAGGAACCTTGATCATAGAAATGGAATTGTCTCTAAATATATACCTAATGAGTTGGGACATGTTGCTTCTTAAATTCATACAATCCTGCTGTCCAATTCTGTCAGCACACCAAGATTCACTTGCAATAGAATAATGAATTATCACTTACTTACACTCACTCTGGGAAAACTCGTCTGTTTCTGGGCACCCATTGACATGGTTTAAAGGTAACTTGATCAATGTTGGTATTGCAGAGCCTTTGTGAGTCACTCACTTAAGCATATTGGTTTAGAAGGGAAAATGATGAATGATTTTTGGCAAAGTGTTTTGACAATTTTCCATCAAGTTTTGGATATTATTCGAACTTTAACTTATAGCATTGCTGTACTCCAATCTATAGCACTAATTTCACACTGGAATACGCTTAACTAGTTTACAACCTGAGCTGTTGGACTTTGTGACCTTATTTGGTATAGAAGGTCTTATGTCTGCTATCAGTATATACCTATCATGCTTGGGTTGATTTTACAAGGAGAGGTGCTGCCATCTCTCTTACACATGTCAAAGAAAATTCAATCACATGATGCTTTTCGGGATCTGAAATATTATGGGTCTTGCCTTAAATGGCATCACGACTCCATTGCTACACTTTCAATGATTAGTTGGAATGAGTTCACAGATTGGCAACATATTATACTCTGGCATTCATGCCCACTTAGGATGGCAGTTAAGGCCCGTAAGGGCCGCCGGTCAGAGCTAAGGCAGGCCTTCGGTTTGCTCAGGCCTCAGCTTAGGCTGTGGGCCGTTATCGGCCATGTCCGCACTCCTGAGCGGGCATAAAAGCCATGCGCACCCCGGGGTTCATGCGGGGTGTGAATGGCTTTCATTTGTTTCCTCTGGAGATTTGCGCTGCTGGTGCAGCCGATCTTCTGAGGAAAAAAAAGTATAAAGATGGCTACCGCCATACTGAACGGGGACTAAGTCCCTTTTCCATGTCTATGGCAGTGGCTGGGAAACTGGAGGGGCTCAGGCACTGGAGTACAGAGCTCCAGTACCGTAGGCAAGTGAGGATGAAGGAGAGGGTGGCAAAGGGGATCGGGTATTTTGGGGGGAGGACAGGGTGGGGAGGCAACAGGGTGTTGCCTCCCCATATTAAGTAAATAAAAAAAATGGCACCACCCAGTGAAGGGCCTCGGGCGGCTGCAAGCAGCAGGTGGAGAATTTCTATTCTCGCCCACTGTTCCAGCCACCTGATTGGCTGATAGCCTTTCCCCGGATGCGAACAATAAATGAACAATTGTATTATTCCAAAGTATGATTGATTGAGAAACTGTAGAGACTCTGTCGTAAGACTTTCTTTTGTGCACTATAGCCACATACCGGGGGTGGGGGGGTAACCTGGTAACCTGAGCCATGAGACTTTGCAAACTTTATTTAGAGACCATTGGGATATCCTTTCAGCTGCAATCTTTTCCTTTATGATATGATAGGTTATTTATAACGCGGACCCAGGATCGAACCTGTGTTGCTCTGTGTCGTCTTGCTTCCAAGGTGAGCACGTTGCTCCTGAGCTATCCTCCCGAGACTTTTGAGTATGGCATTTTGCTCCAGTACGGTAATAATACCCTGCATTGCATTACACCTTCCAGTTTTATTATGCTGCCAGCTTTTTTTTACTGTTAAAATAATAATTTTCCTTTGTTTATAGTATCTTAATAGCTTGATAAAAACAAAACAAAAGCACCAAAACACATTTTTTAAAAGTTGTTCATTTTCTTGTACATCATACACCTTTGGCACTTATTAAGTATATAGTAATAATTTGTGTTACTGCAGTATGAACCCCCACTCCACTCCAATGCAGCGTAAAACTCAAGCTGCTTTCCCCTTGCTCATCTTCCCCCCTACAGTCGATTGATACCTTGCACATTAATAAAACCATGATTATTTTCTTATTTCCTTTGTATTGTATTGGCGTGAAAATGTCAAAACAAAAGAACCACAACATATTGTGAAATGCACCCATTCGAAAAGGCTCTGGTACGGGTGTGATTGAGCGTTCTTGCTACTCCACAAATCGCGCTGAGAACTATGAAGACTGAAGAAGCGTGCATGACCTTTGACCCATTCCCATACATCACAATGTACTCAGCTACAAAGTGTCAAAGAGTTTTTCAGTGCTCCATGTTGTGGTGCAGTACAGTCTACACTCCCTACACCTGCCCATCCTTGGACTTTATGCTAAGTTACAGCATGGCTGAGAAGGAAATACACACTTTTTGTCTCGAGTCTCTAACTATCCCCCAGCTGGCATTACACTTGAATTCTCATGCCTCTCTGCCTCTGACAGCTCTTACAGCCAAGCGGCGCACTCACAACCGACTAATTTGCCCACCTGTCATCGACTCAGAAATGTCCCTCTAGTGGGACACTAGTCAGTAGGCCAGAGGTCTGCAACATGAAGCTCTGCAAAGGTTTTGGTAGTACTATGGCTCCCATGTTCTCGCCACATTTCCCATGTTGGCTTGGACCAATGGTAGTTGTAGTCTAAAACCTTTGGAGAGCCAAACATCTAGAGAGCCAAAGGTTGCAGAGCACTTTAGTAGATTATCATGCGCTAGGCAATATGGGTTTTCCCAGTCCCTGGGTTCTTCACTGGCTCCCATGTTCTCTCACCATTCTTCATGCT
This sequence comes from Ambystoma mexicanum, assembly GCF_040938575.1. NCBI lineage: Eukaryota > Metazoa > Chordata > Amphibia > Caudata > Ambystomatidae > Ambystoma > Ambystoma mexicanum. The sequence continues at coordinate 134,512,137 of NC_090921.1, forward strand.
GGCTTGGACCAATGGCAGTTGTAGTCTAAAACCTTTAGAGAGCCAAACATCTAGAAAGCCAAAGGTTGCAGACCCAACTGTAGTAGGTTATTGTGCGCTAGGCAACATAGACTTTCCCAGCACCTGGGATATTCACTGGCTCCCATGTTCTCTCATCATTTCCCATGCTGGCTTGGGCCGATGGTAGTTGTAGTCTAAAACCTTTAGAGAGGCAAACATCTAGAAAGCCAAAGGTTGCAGACATTGCAGACCCAACTGTAGTAGGTTATTGTGTGCTAGGCAACGTAGACTTTCCCAGCCCCTGGGATCTTCACTGGCTCCCATGTTCTCTCACCATGTCTCATGCTGGCTTGGGCCGATGGTAGTTGTAGTCTAAAACCTTTAGCGAGCCAAACACCCAGAGAGCCAAAGGTTGCAGAGAACTGTATTAGGTTATCGTGCGCTAGGCAACATAGACTTTCCCAGCCCCTGGGATCTTCACTGGCTCTCATGTTCTCTCACCATTTCTAATGCTGGCTTGAACCAATGATAGATGTAGTCTAAAACCTTTAGCGAGCCAAGAAAGCCAAAGATTGCAGAGAACTGTAGTAGATTATTATGCCCCTGGCAACATAGACTTTCCCATCACCTGGGATCTTCACTGGCTCCCATGATTTCTTAACATTTCTCAAGCTGGCTTGGACTTATGGTATTTGTAGTCTAAAACCTTTAGTGAACCAAACATCTAGAGAGCCAAAGGTTGCAGACAACTATAGTAGATTATTGTGTGCTAGGCAACATCAACTTTCTTATCCCCTGGGATCTTCACTGGCTCTCATGTTCTCTCAACATTTCCCATGCTGGCTTGGACCGATGATAGTTGTAGTCTAAAACCTGTGGGATGTATTGACCCACTCCGCTATGCTATGTGGCATCACTCTGCCAGTTATGGTGAAAGAAACAAGAAAATGGTGGCAAAAACCTTGTGCGCGCCAAAAACTGCCAAAACCACCAAAAACCTACAAAAAACCGTGTGCTTCAGCACACAAAAAGAGGGATGCAAAACCTACCACCCATGATGCATGTGCAGGGAAATAGAATACACCCTGCAGAAAAAGTGCCAGTGGGCTCCATGAACACAAAGAGAGTGCAGAGAGAGAAGCAGCACTTTGCAAGTGAAACCCCAAAATGTGCTTACACATGACATTTGATTTGTTGCTAAAAACTCCTAAATGCCGATACACAACACTTCTCTACATTCAAAATCTTGCCTGGTGCTAAAATTCATGTATCAAATGAAGCATTGTGAAACATACAAAGTCTGAAAACTGACAGTATCTATGCCAAAATCTGGGTGCAGTACCCAGGGCTACCTGAATGACAGCTGTCAGAGGAGTACTGAGGAAACGTTAAAATGGCCTAAAACTAAAAAGTCTGCAGGATTAGCAAACATAAAAATGATTGTTGCCAAAAAGGAATACAGATTTTAGTTGTGTTTTTCCCACAGATTTTAAGGCCAAGAAAGAAATGTATTCATGGTTGATGTAACAAATTTGTTTTTTGCTGGGTTTAAACAGTTAATTAGCCTGGCTGAAGCTGCAAGAACTGGATAAGCAGGTTTTTCTCCCAGAAGGAGGGCCTTCCTCTCAGCAGAAACTCACTGGGAGATGCTAATTGCTGGTTAGCCCAGGACTGAACAATGGACAGCCTCCAACCCAGGATATTGAAGGTGTGAAAGGTTGTAAAACTGCTGCAGCACAGGAAACTTCTGGCTGACAGAAGAAAATTCCAAAGGAAGGGGCTACCACATGCTTCAAGGAGTGACAAATACTGACCATTTGGTGTGAATAGGATATGTAATGGACATTTTTAGAAGGTGTATAACATATTATCAGAAGGGGTGAAACATCTGAAAAGGGCAGATTAATTAACCTAATTTTTAGCACTATCTTTGAAAACTTAGTACAACCGTGTAGCTTATTGTGAACAGGAATGGCATTAAATGTGGGTTTATGGGGACTGAATTTCTGCTAGAATGGTGAAACCTTATACACACATTCCCAGGGTAGACGTGCATATTTGTGGACATTTACAGAAATATTGGAACATGTTCTCATTACAAAATGGACACAATTCTGCAGAAAGTCAAAACAAAGTCTCAGAGCTGTGGAATTTTGATGAGCAGATACTCAATAAAATATGAAATCTCTGTATGTGATTTTTTATAGAGGTTGCACATGTGTAAATATGTATTTTGCCAAAATAAGACCTTGTGTTCCAGTGTCTAGGGGTGGATTCTCAGAATCATAAAATTATACCATAAAGATGACACTCTGTTTCTCTCCTCCTATCAAGGCAGAGAGTAGACTCTGAACCAATCACCTTTTACAGGGGCAAGCTTAGCTAAGCCGGCCCACACAGCCCCCTTGTGATGTCATTTTAGAGGATAGAGACAGCTGACAACACATAGGGACTCACAGATCCAGCCACTTTCCTGATTCCGGCGAAGCACTCTGATCCAGCACCCTACATCCAGCTTTAGTATTCTTCCAGATCCAGATGCCAAATCTCTTGCCAGCAATAGAGACTATTGATTTCCAGCAAGGCCCAAATCCTCAAATGTATTCTCTCCCCCAGTGGAGCGCTGTGTGGGGTGAGAAGGCCTTTTGAACCAGTATCCTGAAATTCTCTGGTTTGCCACCACTAGGCTTGCCTGAGGTACTCGCCATCCAGCTGATTCAAATACCCCCAGACTAGGAGGGCAGATCCTGTGCCAATCCGGTGACTGGCCTAGAGGATCCAGTCCCATTCCTGATGTGCTGTCTTTGCTAGACCAGACCCAATCCTAGACCAGAACTGACGGTCCAATTTAAAAACTGATCCTGTGAGTATTAATAGGAAGAACTGTGGCCCATACTATATTTAATATGTCTTATCCCTATTTCCAACCCATCCTATCTTTTATTCAGAACCAGTATTGTTAGGAGTATCTTTGCATTGTCTTATCCCTATCTCAAACCAATCGTATCTTTCCTTTAGAACCAGTATTGTTAGAACTATCTTTGCGCTGACCCTTTTCTCATCTGAAGAAGTTGAGTTTCCTTAGTAGGCGGGTCACCCTGATCAAGTGACTGTAAGATCCCTGTGTGGTATTCGCTTTTTCATAGTCATCCTCTAGTGTAAGCAAACCCATTTGTCATTTTCAAAAGTGCATTTCTGTGTTCCATTCTCGCGCCTATTTAGAAAAAACGATCTTTACTAAAATCTCTATAACTCCCTCAGTTTTTGTGATAGAAGCGGAATTTGCACCTATTCAAAGCGGCTCCCATAAGAATTTATAACAATTTAAGTATTTTTGACCACATTTGGTGTTTTTGCCCAGTAATTTCTAAAGACACTTTAAAGCCACACTGACAGCTGAAAAGTCAATGCCCTTTTCCTCTTGTGTTTGCTGGGGGAAAGTGGAACTGATATTGTGTATGATTTGTGCTTTTCCTGAATACTTGTTCTCTACTCCCATCTCTTTACATTGCCTATTGGGGGGTTGAGGGGTGTTGCGGGGGGAACCTCTAACCATAGTGCTATCTGATCTGAACCAACACAAAAGTATTATATTCTGTGCTGCATTTGTTTTGCGCTTACTTATTCCTAGTGTATTAAAGATATTATTCAGTGTTCTGTCACCCCATTGGTGATTGTTGTGTACCTATTAAAATCTACTGTGATAACATTTTAAATACATAAATAAATATTTACCTTTGCACACTAGCCTGATTCCTGGTTCAGTGTGACCGGGGGGGGGGGGGTTCCACGAGAAGGGTGTGATATGAGTGGTATATCGTTCAGAATATTGAATTATAGACAAAAATAAATAAGGGTTTCAGTTGTGCACTACATGCTGGGCTTTGACTTGGGTGTGTGCCGGATAGAAAGCACTTACAGCTTGGGGGCTCGTCGCAAGATCCTGAATTAGACATACCACTTGTGATGGTCTAACACAGCGTGCTAGCTGATGGGGTACGTACACCCTGTTGGATTACCATACTGTGCTACACTGTAAAAGCACCCCTCGAAAGAAATACTCAAAGGAGTTAGGCCTGTTGCAAAAGTAAAGTAACCCTGAAATAAGCCAGAAGGAAATTAATATTTCTGGAATGGCGACCCTAGTGGAAATCAATATTGCAAGGGAACACCTACTGCACAAATTGTTTGTCAGGGGTGAATGGCTAGATCCGGACGAACAGGTATGGCTGCAGGGAATAAAACAAGAAGTCACAGAAACCAACTTTAATATTTGGCAGGACAAGGGGCCATTACATCAAGCACTCAGTGAGCTGTACATGTCCCCTAAAATAAAAGAGGAGCAATGCAAAACTGCCAAAATAGCGGCCTACCTGTACCTCCACAGGAGTCATACAGGAAAAATACGCAGACCGTGTAGAGTTCACAAAGAGGCAAGGGGAAGCAATGCAGAAAGTCCAGAGCAATCTGGACTCTGCAGAGCAAAGGCTCCAGGGTAGCCAAGAACCTGAAACAGAGGCTAGGCAGTATGCCACCAAACTGCAAGAAGAACTGACGCTCTTACTGCAAAAGAATGCAGAGGAAGACGCCCAGGTACTGACTGACACTGCAAAAAGAGTGTCAAGAAATGTTGGATTCTCTACAACAGAGCCAACAAAAGCTGGAGCAGCAACTAATAGAGCTTGCGCAGGGCAGATAATTGCCCTAGAAAGTCAGATTGATGAACTAAAGGAGGAAAATAATAAATTAATAGTGAAGGATCTCCACACTCAAACAGATTTTGTTGAGGAGAGCCAGAAATTATATACCATTAGAAAAGAAAGGGACTACCTGGCTGAGCAGAGGGGAAATCTATGTCAATAGAGGGACGCCTTAGGCCAGGAAGTGAGCCAGTTAAAAACTAGGTTAGAAGAAAGAAAGTTGGCCCTCCAAGAGCTTAGTGGAGTCAAAAACGATTATGAAAAGCTGTTAGAGCACACCAGGCGGGTGGAGGAGGCTCTGGCAAAGAATAAGCAGACCAGTAAGGACCGAACTCAGGAGGTGAGTCTCCTGCAGCAATAATTGGCACAATACTCCCAATTCAGACAGGAGGCACAGAGAGACAACTAGGCTCTCTGTGAGATGAATGACAGGCTCCATAGACAGATAGCCATGCAAGAACAACTCATAGAGACCAATAATGCCTTAATAGAGGAGCAAAAAGGTCAAATATTGGCATGTCATCAAGAAATAGGGGCTGAAAAAGATGTGGTAAAATGGGAGAGAGAAACCCCTAAGCATAACCCCAGGAACCCTGGTATCAGGGACTTTAATCCCTTCAATTCCATGGACTCTGCCACCCCCATGTCCACTGGCCCATATGAACCAAGGGACACGGGGATAGTAGATTCAACACAATGGGAAATATGGGACTGATAGATCAATGCCTCCCAGAAATGGATGGGCGGACATCTATGTACAGGTTCCCAAATATTAGGGCCAGCCTCTCTGATCAGGGAGACTCAGTGAGGGGAGAATCAGAGAACTGGATCCTCAGAAATATCACCTACCTAGAGATCAGTCAGTACAATTTGGTGGGGAATTCCATCTTAAAAACCTCTTCCCAGCTCTGCTAGGACAGTGGGGGGGAGTTACTCAGCCAATCCTGGGAGCAAATGAGAGTCAGAAGACTCTTCTGAGCACCACAGGTCCCAAAAGACTGGGCCCCCACATTCTGCCAGCCATTCCCAAGCTCACAGAATCAGGGAGAGCCTAGAGGAACAGACGGCCACCTCAGGTAAAAGTGCTTCTGAGTCAGAGGATGAGTGGACCAGGGTGACCAAAACTAAAAAGGCCAACAAAGTTAAGAGAGCTTTACTGAAAGATCCCCTGAAGCAAATCAAGGCAATTGGGAGCGTCACCACGCCCTACCATAAAAATGCCAAATATTCAGTTTGGGAGCACCTCGAATTGTTTTAGCAAATGATGGAGACTTTTCACCGGAAGGACAGCCAAAGCTGTATTCAGTATGTTAAGTGGACATTTTCACCTGAGTACTCCAGCATGTTTGCGGGGCTGGAGGATCAGAACCACTTTAGATGCTCCACATATAGGGTGGACATCTTAAAGCATTTTTCAATCCATAGAAACCCTCAATAGGCCCGCAAGGCAGCCTACACCCTGCAATGTGGGGAAGACTAGGGCCCACGGGAATTTGTCCAAGAACTGAAACATGCTTTTGCGCAGACCACCAGAAGAGTGCGTACAGACAGCAGGGAGTTCATCAATACCTTCTTTCATGCACTCCCTAAATACATTATGACCCAGCTGGTGAGGGACTTTCATGAGAAAAGATCACTAGACTGGGTCATTGAACAAGCAACTCGCATCTACGAAGCGCAGAAGCCACTAGAGAGTAAAAGTACTAATAAAAACCCAAAACCAACCAACACCTCTCCTGCTGCTAAGGTGATGGAGGTGAAGGTTTCCCCCATTTTAGATTTGGAAATGGGGTGGCCTAAAAACATTCCTGCACCGAATCCTACTCACCCAAGACCCAGAAGGCCCTCGGGCCAATCCCAAACAGGGAGTCAGGGAGGTAACCCCACAAATGGGACCCCTAACTCCCCGGACTACACAAGCCCCCGTTACAAGGGAAACAGACCCATCCTGGGCTGTGTGGACTCCCCCAGCCCAAGGGGGGGATCAAACCAGGCAGCTGCCAACCCAGGAAACTTCCCTCCACACTTTCACCAGGAGGGCAGTAATCCCCCAAATGCCGGGCTGAGTTTCTGTCCCCGGTACCAGCCAAACCTCAACCCCCAAAACAACCCTTCATTCCTTCCCCACTTTCCTGAGCCCAGACAGCCCAATCTGGGAGAGGGGAGGCCAAGGGTGGAGGGATACCAAAACTATCCCAACCAAAGGTATTATGGGAGAAGGGACAGTTACCCTTCCCATGATCAACCAAGGGTAGACCAGAGGACCCTGTACCAGCCAGAGTGGGTGTCCCAACTAGAGCGGCAGGTCCAGAACTTGGCACAGGATCTGGGTCGCATGCTGAGGGCTCATCAGAACCCTCAGATGAGCATGGTGACTCAGAACACCTCAAATCAAGGGTCTGGTGCTCCAGAACAATGATGGGGAGAGAACCCCAACAACCCACCGGTTCCTAGGGAGGAAGCACAGGGGAAGGAGGGTGGAAAGCCTTAGAGGAAGCTTCCTTCACCACTTGTGGAAATCCCCTGGAAACCTAGGAACCAGAACCAAAATCTCCTGCCCCCGAAAGTCTGCAACCTAAGGAACAGAGGGCGGGTAGGAGAAATAAAGAGCCTAGAAAGGCCCATTTTGTGGAGGAGGTGCGAATCTTCCTATTTGAAGGAGAAGGGTCCTCAGAGGATTCTGGGAAAAGGATCTTCTCCTTCAGGGATGGGGAACTCCTCTTAAAGAAAAATGGGTTCCAAGAGATCCTGATCAAGACTGGGTAGATGTGGGGGCCCATCATGAAACCCCAGAATGACCAGCAAGAAAATCCCCTTGTTCAAAACAATTCTGGTGACTGCCTCCAAAAAGAGGGGGGCAGCCCAGAATCAGAACCAGTGGAGCCCAAAACTTCCCCCATATTCAATTGCCACCTTTTTCTTACAGGTTCCCAAGATCCCAAACAAAATCCTGCCCAAATCACCCCTTTGTCAGAATCCAAAGCAAAGAAATTAACCTACCAATTTGCCAAAAATGTGCATTATCTTTCCCCCTTGAGGAAAAGGAGGGAAGATTTTATGCCCCGGTCCAAATACAGGGACAATGTACATTTTTGGCACTGGTGGGCACTGGATCCCAAGCCACCCCTCTGTCAAAAAGGGCCTTTGATCAGCTGAATTCGGGAAGGGGGGAGAAATACCAAATCCCTCTCACGCCTCTTCCTGGACAACTTCAGAACTTTGATGGGAATGAAATTCCTGTCGATGGGACTGCGGATTTAGACATTAAAATTGGGCGACACAAGGTGAAGCACCCGGTCATAGTTGTGACTCCAGAAGGCACACCATGTTTACTAGGGAATCACATCCTGCATAGATTGTCTCCCCTCATAGTTTTTGTAAACAAGGTCCTCTGGACCCAGACTAACCGACCAATAAAATTAAAACATAGTGAGCCTCATTCCGAGTTGGGCGGTAAGTATAGGCGATTACCGGCATGGCGTAAAGAGCGTTTCCGTGCTGACACAAGACCGTAAAAATCGGCCTATTCCGACTTCGCGTGCACGTGCTTTGCGCCATGCCAGTAATGTACCTCAGCGCCATGCCCGAAAAGAGCCCCAAAAGCCCTTACCGGTAACAAGCGCACCGTACATAACACTACCGACATAGAGAAATTAGCGGTAACCGTAAATAGCGGTCCTCGCTATTTACGGTCACTGTTAAAAAACAGAACCGGAAAAAACGTCATTGCACAGGAACGGGAAGGAGCACGGTGGCCATCTTTAAAATCATCATCCATTGCCATCCTCTTCATACAGGACCCAGAGGCATATAGTGATCAGAGAAATAGGCATTCGAGACCAGCATCATGCCCAAAGCATTAAAAAAGGGTGCTGCACGCATAAGGAAGGAGCGCTTTACCCAGGATGAGCTCCGGATACTGGTGGACACTTTGCACGAACATGCAGATACTATATTCAGCAGTGATATGCGGAGGCCCACCGTCGTCAGGAAGAAAGAGATCTGGGCCTTGGTGGCACAGAGGGTGAGCGCTGTGGGAAACACCCCCGCACCACCAAGGACTGCAGGAAACGGTGGGATGACCTCCGTCTCAGAGTGCGGGCAATCCTCTCCGCAAACAGAAGTCAGGCCCTGGAGACAGGAGGAGGGCCAGGTTCTCCCATCAAAATTATGCCGTGGGAGGAAACATGTGCGGCCATGATGGGCACAGAAGCCATAGAAGGGGTTGGAGAAATGGAGTACGGTGCAGCGTCATCCGCTGATGGAGGTGCGTGTCATGAGTCAAGACAGAACATGCATTCCTAACGTAAGTCACTGCCAAGGGCTGGGCAAGGTGTCACGTCATGGTTGGGCAAACCCCCCCCCCCGCAATGAAATCATGCTGTAACAAGTGGGACCCGGGCTGATGTCAGGTGCAAGGCTGTAACCCATATGGCCCATACCACACAAAGAGGCCGAATCTGTGAGGCACACGGGGCAGTGATTGTAAACATTGTGAATGTGAGTCATCACAGTACTCCACCAACATGAGTAACCCAGACATCTGCATGCATTTACCATCCAAGCCCAGATCACTGTCCCACTCACCACCCAAATGTCAACAAACCGCTGCAATCCCATTGTGATACCTAGGCATGTAGAAATGCTGACCCACAAATCATTGCTCATGCCGTCTCTCTACCCCCCCACCCCCCACAGGCAGCGAGCATAACAGCGAGGACCAGGAAAGCTCCCGGGCCAGTACCTCCAGGGGCAGAGAGTGGGGCCGCCGTATACCTGCAAGCAGGAAGACAACACAAGCAACGCCACCTGCTCCAGCAACCCCCATGGAGGGTGCACAACCCCCACCCGCACCCCTACCCATGCCTGCAGTGCCGCTGGACACATGTCCCATGCTGCCCTCTGAGGAGTCAAGTGTGGCTGGTGAGAATGCAGCCATGTGCCTCCTCGATGTGCCAAACAGTCTCCCATCAATATCGGGAGCCAACGTGGAGGACACCAATGACATTGCCCATACCCCTGACACACCATCATACAGCCAGGTGGCACACAGCGACTCCGGGGAGAGTGATACCCCAGGGCTCACAGGGAAAGGAGTACAACCTGCCTGTCCTGTATCCACTTCCCCTGCAGAAACTCCGGAAAGTCCTGCTGGCCCAATACCAAGCCTGCCAAGCACATCGGCCACATCGGCCATGGATGCAGTGCGCTCCCAGCATCTCACAGGCCTCATTGAGGAGTGCATCAGGGACAATCGCGAGTCAAGGTTGGAGTGGTGCAATGACCTTCAGGCTCTGGGCGAGGTGATCACAGCGAGCACAAACCGGCTCTGCGACGTCCTTAGCCGGATCGCAGATGCCCTGGAAGCAGCACACCCCACACCACAGCCCCAGCGGGAGGACCCACCTTCACAAAGCTCCTCTACCCAGGCCAGCTCAGTCCGTCGTTCACTGCGTACATTGCGCCGCCACGACATGGATCCCTCTGGCTCTGGGAGTGCACATTGACCATGCTGGCACACACATGTGGCCTATGTTGTCCTAATGGAACTATTGTGGGGTTGTTGTGGGGGGAGGTGGAGGGGGTGAGGGTGTGTGTGGGAGTTGGGGGTGGGGGAGGGGGTTGAGGGTGTGTGTGGGAGTTGGGGGGGAGGGGGAGGTGGGTGGGGGTGAAGGTTTTGTTGTACACGTTAGAGCATTATTATTCAATACACTGGTTGATCATCCAAAAAAACAGAGTGGACATTGATCATTGTGCATGTGTCTTTTAATGTTCCACAGTGCATGGTGTACATGTATCCCCACACCCAGTGCCTGATGTCCTGTCATCCTCACACCCTCAGCTGACTAGTGAGTCAGAAATATTGTCCGATCAATGATTGCCGCACGGCACGTCCCTCCTGTGCATCGGCACCGTGATGCTGTCCTGCCATTCCTTCCTCTTCCCTCTCATCATCATCTGGTGGTAGCAGTTCCACGTCAGGGGGCAGTGCCACCTTCCGACGGATGCACATGTTGTGCAGCATCACACATGACATGGTGATCTTGGACACCTTCTCGTGGCTGTAGATGAGTGCCCCACCCGACCGGCTGAGGCAACGAAATCGTGCCTTCAACAGGCCGGAGGTCTGCTCTATCACCACCCGTGTACGGGTATGGGATCTATTGTAGTCCTCCTCGTGCCTGTTCTGTGGGTTGCGGACCGGGGTCATGAGCCACGGCTTCAAAGGGTAGCCAGCATCACCTGCATGAGAGTGGAATGAAGGTAAGTGTTTGTAAATTCATGGTGTAGAACTGTACTAGTCTTACATGGCAGCAGGTGATTACTGGCCATACACACATGTCCCGGGATGCATTCACCCCATTACTGGCCCGGCTATGTGTCCTGTGCAATGGAATGATGGAGGGGGTAGCTTCTTCATGATGGGTTATGGTGTGCACTCACGTCTTGTTGCATGTGCATCGTATAGGCATGCAGCAGTGTTGGACTGCATTCATTGATGTGTTGTGCGAGTTTTGGTGACAAGGGGGGGTAGCCTGTAGTTAGTAGCATACTCATCATTCTGCACTGATCTGTGCCATGGTGACTTGCAGCAATCCTATGGGTGTGCAGGACCAGTGACATGCTGTGGGATCCCTGTTAGACACACTTCTATGCACTCCCAGGGATGACTGTCCTGTGTGGTGAGATGCAGGAGTCTGCAACATGGTGCTATTGCACTGCATGGTGCTAGATGCACTTACGGTGTGTAAGGGCCGCCGATGAGTGGTGCATGTGTTGTGGTATTTAGCCAGGTTTCCTGTTAGTCATGTTGTGTTAGGTGTCGGCTCTAATTCATCACTGTTTGGTTAGGTAGTCATGTGCCGTGTCACTTGCCTTGGGGCACAGTGTTCTGTGAGGTGCACATTGTGCACTGGCGTGAACATTCCCACCCAGGTGAAGTAGGCATCTCCCCCTCCCACTTTCCCACCCAGGTGGGTGCCAACATACTCACAGCCCCAATGCACTGCCATGGCCCATTCAGGTTACTCACCAAGCAGCCAGGCATGTCGCTCCATGTAGCGTGGTTGTGTGGAGTTCCGCAGGACCAAGGAGTCATGAGTTGATCCGGGGTATCGGGCATTGCAATGTGTGATGGCTTTACTGGCATTACACACCATCTGGACGTTGATGGAGTGGTATTGCTTGCGGTTGCGATACGGCACCTCCATGGCATGCGGGACCACCAATTCAACGTGGGTGCAGTCGAGGGCACCTATGCAATTTGGCATGCCTGCCAGTGCATGGAAGGCAACATTTGTATCATATATCTCCTGGGGAGTCCGGGGTAGGAATATGTAGTCCCTTGTGTGGTTTAGGAGGGCATCCAGCACTTAGTTGAGTATCCGGGAAAATATGGGCTGTGAAATGCCATGCATGTGTCCCACTGTATGCTGGTAGGTGCCTGTGGCAAGGAAGTGGAGAACAGACACTACCTTCAGTAGAGGGGGATGGCAGTGCTGATTTCTATGAGGCTCACTATATCGTCATGTATCAGGTCCACTAGGGTGGTAATGGTGTCCCAGTCAAGCTGGTACAGCGTGTGGATCTGCTCTGGTGTGAGGTTGAAGGGGGTGGCTCTGATGTGGGGGATTGGGGGCTGCCGGCGTGGTAATGTTGGCTGCACCGGTAGGGCATGCTGGGCCTGTCTCACCCTCATTCTCCTCCTGTGTATCCTCTGTGGTGGGGGCTGTGGTTGTTGTTGTTGCTGTTGTTGTAGTTGCTGCCTTGCAAGCAGGGCCTCCAGCTCCAGGAATGCTGCTACAATTGGTATCATCTTGGTGTGGGAGGGGGTGTGGTGTGTGGGTGTGATCCTTTTGTGCTGTGCCAGACTCCATTGCCTCCACCTGTGCTGATTGAGTGCACCTGTGCCTCTTGGAAACACTGCTCAGGGTTCTTAACACCTTCTCGGCGATGGCGTTATTTACTCCATGCCGGTAAGGTACTTTGCGGCCTTGTGGAGGCCTTTTTTGCATGTCCGCATTACTTGGGATCAGCTCCGGTTTACGCCATGCTGCTAATTTCGGCATGGAGTGTCGGGCGTGCACCACTAGACCGCTATTTACGACCTCGTACTTTACGGCACCAAAATAACGGTCTGGTAGGTCACAATAGCCCGTAACGGGAAACGATGCCGGTAATCCTTTTCCGGCATCGTTTTCCCCTTACCTCCTAACTCGGAATGACCCCCAGTGTCAACCATGTTAGTTTAAATGGCACATGGTTGAACAAAAACCTGACCAAATTGAATTCCATTTCCAGAATAACCAAATCCCAGATATGACAGTAATTGCAGTAGGACAACAAACTAATGATGGGAAGTCCTCTCTATTTCTGAAAATCAACCTTCCTTCCAGTTTAAGGTGGCATTACACACTGGAAGGGAACACTCTGAAATTCCATACAAATTCACAATCAGAAAATCACACTCCTATAGTCCAAAATGATGAGAAATCAGCTCAAAGCTTGGCTGATATTCAGAAAATTGGAGAGCAGTTGTTCATCCCTATTCAGTAAAACGAAGGGAAGGACTGTTCTCGCCCGAGTATGTGTGATCAATGGTAAGAGCTTCATCAGCGAGGCCATGTTCCGCAAACTCCCCAAAGAACCAGCCATTCCCACATTTAAATTGATAGACAAATGGGAAATGGACCTGGAAACACCCAATTCCAAACATCTCCTGCCTAGCAGGGGTATGCTCAAAATTTCCATAGGCAACAAGAGGTAAGTCCATAATTGTTAGGTTGTGCAAGATGGCCCTGCTGCATTTTATTTAGGCAGTGACATTCTCAATTGCTTCGCCATTAGTTTGGACCTAATAAACCTCAAAGCCTGGTCCCGATTAGCAGATAATCCCATGGACTTTGATGACCCAGAGAAAGCATTTTGGTGAGCTCAACTGCTGCCATATGCAGATGAACTTCAGACTGGCGAGGAAGTCACCATCCCAGAACGGACCCGACAATTCTCACTGGAAGTAAAGATTAAAAGAGGACAGAAACTGAAAAATCCTGATGCCTATGTTCATCTCAATGCTCATTTCCAACAGCAAGGGTTGGGGGTAAACCCAACACCACTAGTCAACATAGAACACAACACCATTCCAATAGAGGTGGATAACAGCGACATAAAGAGTATCACTCGACGCAGGCACCATTATTGGAATGGCGGTTGATGACCAACATTTTTCCATAGATCTAGATAACTAACTGTTAGGACCAATCCCCAAGGAATGTTTTGACAGTGATAGCGACAATGACACAACACCAGGCAGAATCTTCACCCAGCATGGGGGGAATTTCCTGGTGTACTCCTCCTGCCCAATGGTAAGGAAGATGTGACCTGTGACTTCAGGAGGGATGAGGTGATCTTTCAAGTCCATGAGGACTGCCTTCCCCACCTGAAGCCATAAGTCTAAATCAGTACTTTGACCAGGGACTTCTCCACCCAGCTGGAAGAGGCAGCTGAGATAGCCAAACCAGAAGTCTTTCTGGGCTTCAGGCAGATGGTTGAAGAGAGAGTCATCCTAGCTGATGCCTGTGAGAATCTGGAGCAAAAGCAAAAATAGAAACAAGTTTTCTTAGATTTTCAAGATCTCTTTGCGGTGGACTCATATGATGGTGGTCGCAGTGACTTCCACACAACAACAATTCCCACGGACCCTGGCATGACTCCAGTGTTTGTGAAGCAATATTGCTTGCCTCTCGCATCTATGGAGTCCCTTCCTGAAATAATTAAGAACCTTAAGTCCTGTGGGATAATTCGTCCAGTCCACAGCACCTTCAATAATCTGGTGCTGTGGATTTTGAAACCAAACAGCCAGTGGAAACTCTGTGCTGACCTAAGGGAGCTCAACAAATGGGTCCATATGTCCCAATGGCCTCTTCCCTACATTGACCAAGGGCTGGCCCAGATCCAGGGGTCAAAGGTATACACTGCCCAATGGGTACTGGACTGTACTTGTCATAGGGAGGACCAATATAAACTGGCCTTTACCTTCGGGGGGGGCAGCAGTACCCTTGGACCCAGACTCCCTTCGGATACATCAACTCCGGCAATGAATTTAACATCTTTCTGCATAAGGCCATGCCCGACTTGGGTGAAAGGGGTAAGCTGGCCTACGTAGATGATGTTCTAATCGAAAGCTCAACTGTGGAGGAACACATTGCAGAGATCTGTTATGTTCTGACCCAGTTGAGGGCTGCCGGAGCAAAACTCTCTTTCCAAAAGGCACAGTGGTGCAGGACCCGTGTCAACTTCCTGGGGTATGAGATAACTCCTGAAGGTCTCTGTCCCCAGGAAAAGAAAGTAGAAGCACTCCAGAAAATAAAAGACCCCACAACTCTGCAGGCACTAAGGAGCCTCCTTGGACTAACTAATTATAGCAGAGAGTACATTGAGGATTACGCAGAGATCATGAGACCCCTGATTCATCTGTTAAAGGGGGGGTGAAGTGGGAGTTGGGTCCAGAACAAGCAGAGGCAGTAAGACAACTCAAAAGAAGCCTCTTACAAGCACCTTGCCTAGATTACCCTGTCAAAAACAAGGAGTTCTTCTTGGAGAAAGGGTTCTCAAAAACATGCTTAACTGCAGTATTTTTTTAATTTTTTTTTATTTTTTAAATAATTTTTATTATTTTTAAAAGCAACACACACGCCAAACATGACAACTTTGGGGACATACATAATCAATCAAGTCATCCCATTGTACAGTGTTGTTGTCCGTCATCCCACCGCCCTCCCCTCAAACTCGAGCCATTTAAACCGCAACATCTACACAAATATTTTCAGGAATCTCTGTGTTTGTTGACTCCTCTGAGTCTTCCGTTTCTTGACTGCGCTGGTGAGGATTTGCCATCGAGGCCACCAGCTGCCTCCAGGCTAACAGGGGGCCCACTTCCTCCTCTCCCCCCCTGGTGGCAGCTTCAAACCATACCGTAGTTTCCGCTTCCGCCCATCTCAACAGGTCCGCCCACCATATTTCTACCCTGGGCCTGTGGGCCGCTTTCCAACAATATTGCGATTCTGCGCTTAGCCAAAATATAGGATAAGTCCTTCATGTTACTTGTATGCTTTGAATGATGTGGCCTGGGAAAATTCCCAAACATGCAGGCCCAAGCTGAACCCATGTCCAACACCACTCTCCCACCAGCCATTTTCGTCTTTATTTCTTCCCAGAATCTGTGCACCTCAGGGCAAGCCCAGAACATGTGCAGTAACCCTGCCTCCTCTTCCCCGCACCTGGGGCATTTTTGTATAGCCAGGCCTCCGAACCTAGCCAATCTACTGGGGGTCAGATAAGCTCTATGGGTGATATAGAACTGGATCTGCTGGAGTATCGCATTCCGGGACACCTTTTTATGGTACCTCTGGGCCCTATTCCACTGTGCCTCTGTCATGGGTTCTCCCACCTCCTCCTCCCAGTCATGCCTTAACTGGAGCGGCTCCTTCCCCGCCTTTGCCTGCAGGAGCTTGTATATCCTAGATATTTCATGCCCACCCTCTGAAACATCATACATCATTTCTAGGGTGGCATCGGGTTCTTCCTTTAGCACTGTCTCAGGCCACCTCTCCCTCACCCGTTTCATGAGCCTGGTGTAGGTGATAAATTGGCCTCTATGCACCCCTGTCTCCTCCTGCAGCCTCTGAAATCCCAACGCCTCCCCTTCTTGCCATATATCCCCGAGGGTGGCCAAGCCGACTGGTTCCCAGTATCACGGGCCGCTTCAAACAATTGTGAATCCTCCCTGCGTAGCACGGCCAGCGGGACCTGCTGAGAAAGCGGGTCTGGGTCACCCACCGTTCTCCATGTCCTACGCCAGACCTCCCAGCCTAGCTTCAATAGTCTCCCCCCCCTTGCTATTTGAGTTTTATGGAGGCATACTGTCTCCCTTTCGAAGTAAGGGGCTAATTCACCCTGCAAAAACCTAGCTTCTGCCGAGTCTTCCGCGGACAACCACCTAGCGACATACAACAACTGTCCCGCCAGGTAATACAGCTCGAAATTTGGTAAGTTTATGCCCCCCTTATCACATGTGTTCTGTAGTTTCCACAGGGCCACCCTATTCCTGGAGTTGCCCCATATAAAGCCCCTGCACATGCCGTGTAGTTTCACAAAATAAAGCGTCTCGGGATCAAGAACGGGACATTCACAAAAAATTGCAAGAGACTGGGCAGGACCACCATTTTAAGCAGAGCAGCTCTCCCCATCATGGCCAGGGGTAGTCTAGACCAGAACACTATGCTATTCTTAACTCCCTCCAACGCTTTCTCTGTATTATATTTATGCTCTGACTCTATCTTATGGTAAACGTTTACGCCCAGATACCTGGATGTCACTGTCTGCCAGGGTATCTGCAAGATGGGCAGCCTCTCCGGTGGGGTACTCCTATACCTTCCCAAGGGGAACAGACTAGACTTCCCGGGGTTCACCGATATGCCCGAGAGGGTGGCATAGCGGTCCATCACCTCCAACACATATTGCAGGTTCTCCTCCGGGTAGCGCAAGTAAAGGAACACGTCATCTGCATACAATGATATCAAATGTGTGCTCCCCGTCGTGCGGATCCCCACCTCCCCGTATTGTTGCCGCAGGCATATTGCCAACGGTTCTAATGCCAGGATGTATAACATAGGTGACCAGGGCATCCCTGTCTGGTCCCCCTCCTGAGTTGCCATTTATCTGAAATTGTAGTTCCGGTTTTAACCCTTGCCATCGGAGTGCTATATAACATCTGGACCCATCTACTATATCCTGGCCCCATACCATATCCCTTCAGAGTCACCTTTAACCACGGCCACCGCACTGAATCAAAAGCTTTAACCGCGTCCAGCGACACGATAGCCAGCTCGCCCGGGTCTCTCTCGGTTTGATCAATGATATGGTGTAGCCTCCTGTGGTTGTCCGTAATGTTTCTACCGGGGACATAACCCGTTTGGTCTGGGTGTATCAACTTCCCAATTACTTTCTTTAGCCTATTGGCCAGCACTGCCGTAAGTATCTTGCTATCCTGATTGAGCATGGACAAGGGCCTATAGGATCCACATTCCGCGTCCGGCTTGCCTGGTTTCAGGAGCGGGATAATCACTGCCTCGTGGAGGGATGCCGGCAATTCCCCTTGCTCATAAGCTTCATTATACATGGCCAGCAGCGGCTGGAGTAGCTCCTGCTTATATGTTTTATACAACTCGCTGGGTAACCCGTCCGGCCCGGGCGCTCTACAAGTGGGCAGATGCTGGATCACCGCCTCCAGTTCGTCCGCGGTGATGAGGGCATCCAAGTCAGCACGCTCTAGTTCATCTAAGGTGGGCAGCCCTATATCCTCTATCGTGTCCAGTATTTCTTGACTCATATCCTCTCCAGTGTCCTCATATAATCGTCTGTAGTACTTAAGGAACTCCTCATTTACCCCCTCCTGCGTACTATGGATTTGACCTTCCGCGTCCCTGACCTCTCTGATCACCGAGTGGGGGGTCTCATTTTTATATAACCAAGCCAGCAATCTACCTGGCTTATCCCCCCCTGCATGTAGCCTCTCTGTATATTTCTTATAATTTAGTTTACATAATCTGTCCCAGAGTTCACTGCAAGCTAACTGTAAGTCTTTTATTTTAACGCTGTTCTCGCAAATGGTCTCCCCATTTCGCATCAGGTTCTCTAGCTCACTTGCTGTCTCTCGCAGTTCCCGCTAAATACCCCCCAGAGCCCTTTAGTTTTTGATATAGCTTCCCCCTGCACCACAACCTTAAAAGCCTCCCAAACTGTTCCCATGGAGCGTACACTGCCTGTGTTGATTTTGAAATACTCCTCTATGGCCTCCCTCAAATCCTCTCGGAATCCTGAATCCTGTAGTGCCTCAGTTCTGAGCCTCCACGTCGGGATCCGCGTTCTGGGGGGTTGATGTCGCCACTCTATGACCAAAGGCAAATGGTCAGAAAGTACTCGGGCCTTGTATTCCACCCCCACCATTTCCCCTACCATCTCTACAGAAACAAACACATAATCCAGCCTTGTAAGCAGGTCATGTGGTGCTGCATAATGCAAGTATTGCCTATCCATTGGGCGTAGCCTTCTCCACACATCCTCTAAACCGATGTCTATCAACAATGTCCCTAGCGCCTTAGCTGCTGGCGCCGGCTTTTCTGATTTGTCATCAGACCTGTCTATCCTGGGGTCCAGAGTGCAATTGAAGTCCCCTCCCCACACCATCGCGCTGCCCACCAAGGGGCTAATTTTACTATATAGAGACCTGATATATGCTGCTGTGTCGTGACTGGGAGCAAACAAGTTTATAATATTAACTTCTCTGTTCTCCAGGAGTCCTGCCACCACCACCATTCTGCCTTCCGGGTCTATTGTCTAACTGAGCAGCCGAAATGGCACATGCGGCTCCACCCACATAAGCACACCTCTTGCATATGCTGAATATGTGGCCCCAATGACATTGCCGCTCCATTTTCTCCTGATCACCTCCAGCTTCTCCTTGGTGAGATGGGTTTCCTGTAGCAGAGCTACGTTAATCCGCATCTTCTTCAGGTACATCATTACCTTATTGCGTTTTAAATAGCTATTAAGGCCCCGCACATTCCAGGTAACAGTTCTGAGATTACCGGATGCCATTAATTTGTTCGAGATTTCCATGTAGGCACGTACGCAAACTAAGACTCCACAAAACTATGAGGCTCGTTCCCCAATTCAAACTTCCTATAACTACAACCCCCCCAACCCCTACCTCACTCCCCCCCTTTCTCAACTATAACAAAACACTGCACACCCCCCCTTCCATCTCCCCTCCTCACCCTTCCCCAACAAATGTCCAGCTCCATCCCTGGATCTCAGGCTCCCCTGCTTCTGGACCTACCCTGGATCTCAGGCCAAGGCCCCGACAGGGCGTCACAACACTGTTGGTGACCTAACTAATCTCTAGATGGGGGTATGAAGACTGGCTCTGCAAGGCTCCTAATAAGGCAATAATCACAGTGCTAACAACTCATTTTCTGTTCCAAACTGGCACCACCGACCCGGGGGCCGCATCAATGACTATAGTCAAGTCCCATAGTCTTAAGCCACACCACCTTCAGGTGCCCACTCTGTTCCTTACTTATCTCCTCCATCGCCTCCTCTCGTCTGGATGTCTGAGTCCTGGGGACAGCCCTGCGTGTCAAGCCATCCCATGGCTTCCTCATGAGTATCAAAAAACAAGGTTCTGTTTTTGTGAAAAACGTTTAATTTTGCTGGGTAAAGCAACATGTACTTATGGCCCGCGCCCCTCAACCTTCTTTTGACAGCCCCAAAGTTTATTCGGCTCTGTTGCACCATCAGTGTATAGTCCGGATAAGCTGTTATGTTAGCCGCCCCTCTCTGAATGGTTCCTCCCTTGCGGAAGTTTTCCAGTATCTTTTCTCGATCCCGATAGTTCAGGATCTTGGCGATCACTGGCCTGGGCGGATTTCCTGGGGGTGGCTTTCTCTTTAAAGCCCTGTGTGCTCTTTCCACCGAGAACCCCTGCGACCGAGCTCCTCCAGGCATCTCCTGCAGCAACATAGATTCGATAAACTCCGTGGGGTTGTGGCCTTCTGCTCCCTCCGGCAGGCCCACAATGCGGATGTTAGTCCTCTGGGCACGTCCCTCCACTTCCTCCGCCCTATTCTCCAGATTATCAACCCGCTGCACCAGGGCGTGTAGTTCCGACTTGTGTGAGGCACAATCCGCTCTATTGGGTCTCACCTCCTTCTCAAGGTTCTCAGTTCATTTCGCCAGTGACCGAACATCCTTTCGGAGAAGATTCACCTCTTCCTGCACTTCTCCAACCTTGCGTTCCAGCACTGTTTTAAGTTCCGTCACCGCCAGTTAGAGCTTGGTTTCCCAAGCTGCTTTCAGGTCTGCAATCGCTGTTAGGACCTCCTGGTTCGTATTTGCAACAGCCGTGTCACCAGCGGGGGGCCTATCCTTGCTCCTGGCACTTTCCAAGCTCGGCGGCATCCTGGCGTATTTGTCCAGCGTAGGCTGTTTCCCTCTTAGTCTTGTAGGCTTGTTGGACATAGCGCCACTGGTGTAAGTCGTGGGTCGACTCTACCACTTGTAGTTTATAGCTCCAGCCGGGGCAACCCACTGTAGTCTCGCACTCTCGGAGGGGTCACCTCAGAGGGCTTCCAGCCCAGTCCTTATTTGTCACAGTGGGTTGTGCTCTCCCACGTAAACATATAAGTCTTCAGTCAGGCTGCGCTTCGGGGTGAGGGTGCGCACTGTGAGTCTCCCAATCGTCAGTGCCACCCGGGCAAGGGCTCATCCGGCCTTCCCCTATCTAGTCCTGGGCAGCCTGCAGCAGCCCGCCAGTCCACCAGTCCACTCTTCCTCCTCTTCCTTACTGTTAAAACAACACCAGGGTGCCCGTGGTGGCTTCACATCCAGTCCCAGCTTCCGCCCCAGCGAGTGTTCTGCCTGTGCAGATTGCTTTTTTATTCCCAGTGCAGAGCGTCTCGGTTGCTTCATTATCTTAATTCTTGCCCAACCCAGTTACTCCATTACTTGCCCTGGGTCTGCCGCCGGACCTCCGTGTCAGCTGTTTGGGGCCCAATGTTTTGTTGTCCTCACATAAGGGCTGCTGCCCTTATTTCGCCTGGGCCACTGCGTGACTTGTGCTAATCACACTTCCGGGCGGCCCGTGCTGCTTAACAAGCATCAGCCTTACATTTTAGTGTGCGCTCCCACAGGGCCTTATTTCGCAGCTTCACGCCTCACCGTTATTATCAGCCTTGTGTCCGCGTATCAGCAAGGTCACGCCTGCGCCGCCGGCATCGCCTCACATTTCCTCCGTTATCTTCCGCCGGGCTTTACACTGCCGCGGTGTCCTCGCAGTCCCGGGCCTCGTTGCTCGGTTTCGTTTCATGGGCTAGGCATCTATTGGAAACATTGTGTCTGTCCTAATGTTTCTGCCGCGGGATGGCTACTGTTGCTCTCTCAGGCAGCCCCAGCCACCATCTGGCTCTCCAGAACAGGCGCCGTCTCCGTGGTTCGCAACTGTCTCGGCGGCCCACGAGCCCTCTCCGCTCCTCGCACCGGGGCTCCCCGTCACACGAGTCAGGCTCCCTCCACGTCTCCGTCCGCAGCGTCCAGGCTTATCCGAGAACGCATATCATCATGGGGGGACACTGCACATTTCACACCGCCAGTGTGCTCGCAAACCACTACAGCCGCCTTGCCACCTCCCGGCCGGCTGCTTCCTTTGTTCTGGCCATCAGTCGGCCATTTTGCATCGTATTCCTTCCCCAACCTTCATATACTTGCAAAGTCAATCATGCTGTCAAAGCTACTCCGATACGTTCCAAAAGTTCTGCAGGCACGTCCGTCCTCTTCATACAGCAGCATGTCATTTTTCAACAGTCGTAGGCATCTTGTAACGCACTATTTGCTAGGATCATTCCCGGATCACAGGAGCTCCTCCAAACCACGTCCCACTACATGGCCCTCGTAGCCACGACCCCGCTTAACTGCAGTATTATATCAAAAGCATGACAAGGTAAATAAAGTAATCTCCTATGCGAGTAAGACTTTATCCTCTGTGGAGGAAAAATTCAACGATTGTGAGAAGGCACTCCTGGCAATGATGTGGGCATTACCGCCCGTTTATCCAGGGGAACACATCATAGTGAAGACTCCACACCAACCTTTGCAATATCTTCAAAGTGACAGAATCCGGGCCGGAAATGTTAGTAATTCCTGAATTACTTCCTGGATTCTGTCAATGCAAGGCTTTCCTGTGGAGGTCAGATATGGCCAAAACAAGAAGAGTCCCCTCGCGCAAGGTCTGGCTGACTTGCATGATTGTGCCAGAGAAAACTGTCTTGAGGACGAAAGTCTTAAAATCAAGGACAACATGGAGGCATACCTTAATTCCCCACACAAGGTCTATGAAGAAGACAATTGTGAGGGAATGCCCACGGTCTATATGGATGGGTGCTCCTACCATGTTGACAATAACGGGGAAAAGGAACTTGTGGCCAGCGTGGGGAATGCATGGGTGAATGATGCCCCAGAACCCTCCACTGGGTACAAAATCGGTCCCCGAAGTAGTCAAGTGGCAGAGCTGATGGCTGTGCATCAAGCCATCCTCACTGCTGTCCAATACCAACTCCACGAACTCGTCATAATCACTGATTCAGATTATGTATGGAACCGGTTCGTGGGGCACCTGGTTAACTGGAAAACTAGAGGCATGCTATGTGCTAATAATAAACCTTTAAAACACAGAAAATTAATACAAAATATTGATGATCTGGTCACCTCGAATGGGATGACCATCTACTGGAAAAAGATCAACGGTCATTCTAAGGTAGAGGGACCCGACAAAACTGGAAATGACTTAGCTGATCTGCTGGCCAAAACCAGAGCCATCCAGGGAGATCTACTTGAGATCGAGTCCCCGTTGGGGGAAATCCAGGTCACTGCTATCACTAGGTCCCAGACAAATGCTCACAATGAACTCTCAACTGCACAATGGAGTAAGGAGACCCCAGATGCTGATTTGATTACGGCTCAAAAAGCGGATCCAATAATTGGTAAGTTTTATCAACACATTGAGGATCCTGAGAACCTTCCCCTGATGGATACCGATTACATTGGGAAAGAGGACCTCGGAGTGTTGATGAAATGTCCAAAAATGTTCCGAATTCAAGACATTTTGTTGGTGAGGCGATCCATAGCTAGGCATGATCAGTGGGTGGTCCCCACCTCATTCCGAAGCCTGATGCTAAGTCACGCCCATGATGCAGCCACAGCCGGTCCTCAGGGTTTCATACGACATTAGAAACCTTGCGAGAGGTTGCATATTGGCCACACATGGAGCAGGACCTCGACCAGTAATGGAAGGGGTGTCTTGTGTGTGCACAATTTCAGCCAATATCACTCACACTGTGCTCCGCTCCAAAAGAGGGGGATGACACTGCCTTGGTCAGATTTGCAAGTCGATTTTATCGGGCCCGTGATTCGCTCCACTAGGGGGAACAAGTACATGTTGACTGTAACATGCTTGTTCACTAAATGGGTGGAATGTCTCCCGGCCAAAAATTGTAAGGCAGAAACAGCAACTGCCCTGATGATCAACCATATCTACTCGCATTTTGACATTCGCCTACAGAATCTGCATCCCCAAGGGCGGTTTGGCAGAGGGGGGAGCCAAGTGGGTCCACATAAACCAGCTGAAGAGTTGCTATCCCAGGCATACTTTGTGGCAAATAGAGGAGCCAACCGGAAACCCAGAGGGGGAAAATCTAGACGCATAGAAGAATCACTAAATGCTCGCTGCGTTAAGACCAGTTTTAAACATAGATGGGGAATAGTGCCGATTATAACCAATGCAAGTGTCTTTCCCACTGCTGACATCCCCAGATGACGTGTGGACACAGTAGTGGGAAAATATCCATAACCATGCTCTGTTCTATCTTCTAGCATCTGGACTAAGAATCATCCAAAGGACTACCAAGTAGGACCACTCGGGGACCGGGAGGAAAGACCCAAGGAGCCCGGAGTGCCGTTCCATACTCCCAACCAGAACCAGCAATACTTCTGACCTGAACCGACGAGGAGAGCGGGTCACCTCCAGCGCTGACGAGAGAAGCAACTGAATTTCTCCACATGGACAAAAGAAAAGAACATCCCAATCTCCCGACTTCCCCTTGACGGGAGGTCAAAATCAAGTGGGGAGGGGGCTCTGTGGGATGTATTGACCCACTCGGCTATGCTATGTGGCATCACCCTGCCAGTTATGGTGAAAGAAACAGCAACAATGGCGGCAAAACCTTTGTGCATGCCAAAAACCACCAAAAACCACCAAATAACTACAAAAAACCATGTGCTTCAGCACACAAAAAGAGGGATGCACAACCTACCACCATTGATGCATGTGTGGGAAAATAGAGTATACCCTGCAGAAAAGGTGCCAGTGGCCTCCATGACCAACAAACAGAGTGCAGAGAGAGAAGCAACTCTTTGCAAGTGAAACGCCAAAATATGCTTACACATGACATTTGCTTTGTTGCTAAAAACTCCTAAATGCCGATACACAACACTTCTCCACATTCAAAATCTTGCCTGGTGAGAAAATTCATGTATCAAATGAAGCATTGTGAAACAACGTCTGTCTGACGGCATCTATGCCAAAATCTGGGTGTAGTACCCGGGCTACCTGAATGACAGCTGTCAGAGGAGTACTGAGGAAACTTTAAAATTACCTAAAACCAAAAAGTCTGCTGGATAAGCAAACATAAAAAAGGATTGTTGCCAAAAAGGAATACAGATTTTAGTTGTGTTTTTCCCACAGATTTTAAGGCCAAGAAAGAAATGTATTTATGGTTGATGTAACAAATTTGGGTTTTGCTGGGTTTAAAAAGTTAATTAGCCTGGGTGAAGCTGCAAGAACTGGAAAATCAGGTTTTTTTCCCAGAAGGAAGGCCTTCCTCTTAGCAGAAACTCACTGGGAGGTGCTAATTGCTGGTTAGCCCAGGACTGAACAATGGACATCCTCCAACCCAGGATATTGAAGGTGTGAAAGGTTGTAAAACTGCTGCAGCACTGGAAACTCCTGGCTGACAAAAGAAAATTCCAAAGGAGGGGGATACCACATGCTTCAAGCAGTGACAAATACTGACCATTTGGTGTGAATAGGATATGTAGAATAGGATATGTAATGGACATTTTTAGAAGGTGCATTACTTATTATCAGAAGGGGTCAAAAATCTGAAAATGGCAGATTAATTAACCTAATTTTTAGCACTATCTCTGAAAACTTAGTACAACCGTGTAGCTTATTCTGAACAAGAATGGCATTAAATGTGGGTTTATGGGGGCTGAATATCTGCTAGAATGGTGAAACCTTATACACACATTCCCAGGGTAAACGTGCATATTTGTGGAAATTTACTGAAATATTGGAACATATTCTCATTACAAAATGGACTTTCTGTAGAAAGTCAACACAAAGTCTCAGAGCTGTGGAATTTTGATGAGCAGATACTCTATAAAATATGCAATGTGTGTGTGGTTTTTATAGAGGTTGCACATGTGTAAATATGTATTTTGCCAACATTAGACTTTGTGTTCCAGTGGTTAGGGGTAGATTCTCAGCATCATAAAATTATACCATAAAGATGACACTCTGTTTCTCTCCTCCTATAAAGGCAAAGAGTAGACTCTGACCCAATTACCTTTCACAGGGGCAAGCTTAGCTAAGCCGGCCCACACACCCCCATTGTGATGTCATTTTAGAGGATAAATAGAGACAGCTGACAACACATAGGGACTCACAGATCCAGCCACTTTCCTGATTCCGGCGAAGCACTCTGATCCAGCATCCTACATCCAGCTTTAATATTCTTCCAGATCCAGATGCAAAATCTCTTGCCAGCAATAGAGACTATTGATTTCCAGCAAGGCCCAAATCCTCAAATGTATTATCTCCCCCAGTGAAGCTCTGTGTGGGGTGAGAAGGCCTTTTGAACCAGTATCCTGAAATTCTCTGGCTTGCCACCACTAGGCTTGCCTGAGGAACTCGCCATCCAGCTGATTCAAATACCCCCAGACTAAGAGGGCAGATCCTGTGCCAATCTGGTGACCGGCCTAGAGGATCCAGTCCCGTGCCTGATGTGCTGTCTTTCCTAGAACAGATCCAATCCATGACCAGAACTGACGGTCCAATTTAAAAACGGATCCTTTGAGTATTAATAGGAAGAACTGTGGCCCATAGTATATTTAATTTGTCTTATCCCTATTTCCAACCCATCCTATCTTTCATTCAGAAACAGTATTGTTAGGAGTATCTTTGCATTGTCTTATTCCTATCTCAAACCCATTGTATCTTTCCTTTAGAACCAGTATTGTTAGAACGATCTTTGCGCTGACCCTTTTCTCATCTGAAGAAGTTGAGTTTCCTTACCAGGCGGGTCACCCTGATCAAGTGACTGTAAGATCCCTGTGTGGTATTCGCTTTTTCATAGTCATCCTCTATTGTAAGCAAACCCATTTGTCATTTTCAAAAGTGCATTTCTGTTTTCCATTCTCACGCCTATTTCAAAAAAACAACCTCTATAACTCCCTCAGCTTTTGTGATAAAAATGAAATTTCAACTCCTACTTGTACCTAACATCCATAGCTATCCATACTACCCAACGCATTTCAAAACAGTGCGATTCTCCCATTATCGCGAATATCGCACAATGAAAAGTTTGCTTAATTTAATGTAAAGAGTGTAAAGTGTAAAAGAGCTTTAAACTGCTTCCAACTTGGACCTTAGGATTTCAAATGCTTTGCGCTGACTAAATCATTGCTTGTGATTGATTCACCTATTCAAAGTGGCTCCCATAAGAATTTATAACAATTTAAGTATTTTTGACCACATTTGGTGTTTTTGCCCAGTAATTTCTAAAGACACTTTAAAGCCATACTGACAGCTGAAAAGTCAATGCCGTTTTTCTCTTGTGTTTACTGGGGGAAAGTGGAACTGATATTTTGTTTGATTTGTGCTGTTCCTGAATACTTGCTCTCTCCTCCCATCTCTTGACATTGTCTATCGGGGGGTTGAGGGGTGTTGCAGGGGGAACCTTTAACCATAGTGCTATCTGATCTGAACCAACACAAAAGTATTTTCTGTGCTGCATTTGTTTTGCTCTTACTTATTCCTAGTGTATTAAAGATATTATTCAGTGTTCTGTCACCCCATTGGTGATTGTTGTGTACCTATTAAAATCTACTGTGATAACATTTTAAATACATAAATACATATTTACCTTTGCACACTAGCCTGATTCCTGGTTCAGTGTGACCGGGTGGGGGGGGAGGTTCAGGAGAAGGGTGTGATATGAATGGTATATAGTTCAGAATATTGAACTTATAGACAAAAATACATAAGGGTTTCAGTTGTGCACTACATGCTATGCTGGGCTGTGACTTGGTTGTGTGCCAGATTAAAATCACTTACAAACCTTTTGAGAGCCAAAGGTTGCAGTCAACTGTAGTAGATTATCGTGCGCTAGGCAACATAGACTTTCCCAGCCCCTGGGATCTTCACTTTGTTGTCCCTTTGAAATGATTGTTAACATTGTTGCTGTTGATGCGCCCTGTCCACCACCTCCCCCAAAGGCATAGACATTACTGCCATAGACATTCAACTCCAATCTACTCTCGACCGTGCCTTTGGCACCCGTTCCCAACCATTGCCTGTGATGAAGGATCGAGTTGTGGGGGTGGGTGGCAGGTGAGATATTTCTATGTATGTTTAATGCAACATTAAAAATTGAACACTTACATACTACAGAGTTTTTTCTAAAAAGGTCTATGTTACCATGCACAACATTAAAAGTTGAAAACCACTGAGTCTGTGTTCATGTGTGCTGCGCTCTCGAACAGCCGTCTTCTGTTCTAGCAAATTAAGAGATGGCCATGATCATTCCCAATGGCAGATTCATGGCATCTGTGTAGCTGTGGAATAATAGGCTAGTCCTACCTCAGCATTTACAGACTGTAAGAGCATCGCTGAAATCATCAGAAACATAGCCTAGCATGTGGGAGGCCTCCAGGCCAGTGCACTAGTGATGGCTCTACAACCTTCGGCCGTTGAGAGGTTTTTTAATGACTGGCCACTTTAGCCTCAGCCCGCATGGTTAATGGTGAGGGGAGAGGTGCTGGTTGCAGACCCCAACTTTTATTGCTATGTTATGTGCTTACTGTACAGTATGCATATCAAGTACATGGCTTGCATCCATGTTATAGGTCTCAGGGGAGCCATTTTGGGATCCTTTGGCTGGGATATACAAGATACCAACTTATGTAAATAGAATCTCTATACTGATCAGGTGAAAGGGCCTAGCAGCATATCCTATCTACTTGTCACGCTCTCTCCTTACCCTCACGGTTACGGACATAGACAGGGATGCTGGCCAATGTATCCTCTGTGGCGCTTTCATCAGTGACGCTTGCTGGGTCACGCCCCCACCTCCTCACCTGCATTGTGGGCACTTCTTGGCACCTGGCCCTGCTGCCACGCTGTTCACTATCCCCTCGTTCCCAGAGCTTGTTCCTCCAGTTCTGAAGGGGCCACGCGGCTGGATGCCACCATATTGGAATATTATAACGGCAACCCCTTCATGGAACACAATGCCGGTGTGCATGGTGCAAGAGTAACGTTGCCTAGCAACCATATAACAACCTTGATTTGGCTATAAAAGCTGGCAATAATGTGCATTCTGTGCGTCTCAACTCTTTCATTGCCACGCTCGTTTGTCTGTGCATTCTTACTGAATGTTTCTGACCTGCCTTCCATGTTTTCTTATGGTGTTTTTTAAAAAAAATCTTTGTTTTCAAAACATCTTTTACAAATCACAAGACAATCACCGTAAAACACCCAAAACATTGCAAAAAATCACAGCATTTTTCACAGAACTATGTACAGAGCGAGATTCACATTACACTAAATCCCCCATCAAATCAATTACATCTCTGAATTACCCACCCACCAAACATGTACAACGCCAAGTTAAAATAACTGAAGAAATCTACCCCAGATTTTCTCAAACAAACCAAATTTAGCAAGTCTCCTATAAAGCACCCTCTCCACTTCCTTGCTTTCTTGCCTTCCTGCTTAGTGCTCTGGCCTCTCTGTGTTCTGTGCCCATTTTCCTTTTGTGGCCACACTGTTTATCTTTTGCTCCCATTTGTTCCCTGTACCTTTCACTTGCCTGCAATCGGTTTGCTTGCCTTCCAACCACTGTGGCACCCCAATCGGTGCCCAGCACTGTCCTTGCACCACGTTAATCTGGGGGAGCCATTCCGTGGTGCAGGTAGAGTCTTCCTGTTGTCGGCCCCCCAAGGTTTTTGTACTCTACGTGGGCAGAGGCAGGGCTTCCCTCTGTGTTACAAATACGTGGCCCCGGTGCTGGTGAACATTGCGGCACTGCCCGCCCATCGGGTCTCAAAACCGGGTATGCGCCAGCGCTCAATGCTCACTGACATTACCATCCTGTAAACAGAGCTGTAGCTACGTCCCATGACCTAGTTGTGTGCACACATATGCACACAGGTCTCTTCTGGTCAAATCTAGTGTTGGTATGAATATGATCTGGGAGTATCCTGGATTCCTCGCTATTGGTTTGTTTTACACAATGGATTTCCCACACCGTTTCTTGTTTTGCGAGTTTATTGCGTGGGCTTGTGGTCCCAATGGTGGTCAGCCGACACGTGTTTCGACCCGTGGGTCTTTATCAAGGCTAGTTATCAAGCGATGATGCCCCTGATAGGTTCCTGGGATTAGGCCATGGACTTGTGTCCTAGGCATCCGGGCTCTGCGTAGGCCCTGTGAGTCTGGTGGGTAGCGGCGGTAGTGCGTCGTCACGGGTGATTATTGGTATGAATAAGAACCCAGATCCTGTGACTTGAGATAAGAAAGATTGATGAACGATGGCGGTCCATGCCAGCTGCATGCTCATACTGGGGGCCGGTCCTACTGCAAGAAGGCTGCAGGTCAAGGCAATGCAGAAGAGCCCCCACAACCAAAGAAAAAGAAGGCTTGCTGCACAGGCTTTCCTTGCTCTGACCCTTCCCTCTATCCCCCACCCTCTTGCACCTCACTTTCTGCTTTCCCCACCAATGTCCAGACAAGTCAGACTGTGTCTACAAGCCCACACGGTATTCCGATACGTCACCATTCTTCTCAGCATTGGAATATCCCCAACCAGTGAAGTAAACAACACGTTCACGGTCCATGCCCTGCCGCGGAAACTCTACTTTGATCGGTTAGAGTTTGGAAGGCCAATTGCACTCCTGAAGCGAAGGCCCAAGCACGCCAGCAATCCCATGCCAAACCTGCTGATGTGCCATGGAAGAGCAAGCAGCCTGGCACCGAACCGAGAAAGAGCTGTACTGTGCTCTCAGAAAACTCGCTGCCTCTCCTCGTAGCCTACAGTGTCCACGGCACGCCACTCGAAGTGGCTATCGCTGCCAGTGTTCGTCTCTCACTGCCTCTCTCTATCTCTCAATCTCGCTCCCTACCTGCCCTCTATGTCTCTATCTCTTTCTCTCCATCTCTCTCTCCCTAGCCGCCTTCCCCCTCTTTCTCTCTTCCTCCGCCCCCCCCCCTCCTCCCCTTCTGTCATTTCCAGTAAAGCAATGCCTGCCTGGATAACCTGGGTGCCATGTCATTTCACTCTATGTTAGTGTACAGTGTGTACCGCACACTGCCAACAATGCCAGTTGCTCCCATTGTCTGTATATATTTTTTATTTATTTATTCATATACAATCAGCCGAAAGGCTTTGTATATACAACATTAAAAACCACAAAAACAGTTCCAATTACAATATATCAAGACCTATATAAAAAAGATAAAAATGACCACGATAAAAGCACCATGAGGATTAACGATCTCTTCACACAAATTCAACGTATAAATCATAGAGGCAGCATGGAACGTGACATATTTAAGATCTATAACAAAGAACAAGAGAATACCTAAAAACTAAAATATATCATGAAACACCACATCATTCAATATTTCATGCTTGTTGCAGGAGAAGAACTTAGTTTAAATAGTTAATAAGTTAATAATCTCAGCATTGTCTGTATCCCCCTGGCTCTCTGCTCCCCGCCCCCCGTGTCGCCCACTGTTCTAAATCTTGTCAAGATTCTGCTCTGCTACCGTATATATGTAAGAGTGAGTCACCCCACACCTGCAGAAACAGGACCTTAGCTCCACCATACTGCCCTATTAGGGTGAGTGGGAGAGGTAGAGTGGGGGAGGTAGATGGATGGGTGGGCGTCAACAGAAGGGGCTAATAAAGAGTGGGCTAAGGGAGAATGGGATGAGGAGGAATGGCGTGAGGAAGATGGGGGTAATGTAGAGTGGGGTAAGGTAGAGTGGGGTGAGGACGAGTGGGGTGAGGACGAGTGGGGTGACAGAGAGTGGGGTGAGGAAGAGCGGGGTGAGGGAGAGTGGGGTAAGGTGGAGTGGGGTGAGGACGAGTAGGGTGAGAGAGAGGGGGGTGAGGAAGAGCGGGGTGAGGGAGAGTGGGGTAAGGTAGAGTGGGGTGAGGAAGAATAGGGTGAGAGAGAGGGGGTGAGGAAGAACAGGGTGAGAGAGAGTGAGGTAAGGTAGAGCGGGGTGAGGACGAGTAGGGTGAGAGAGAGGGGCGTGAGGAAGATGGGGGTAATGTAGAGTGGGGTAAGGTAGAGTGGGGTGAGGACGAGTAGGGTGAGAGAGAGGGGGGTGAAGAAGAGCGGGGTGGGAGAGTGAGGTAAGGTAGAGTGGGGTGAGGAAGAGCGGGGTGAGGGAGAGTGGGGTAAGGTTTAGTGGGGTGAGGACGAGTAGGGTGAGGGAGAGTGGGGTAAGGTGGAGTGGGGTGAGGACGAGTGGGGTGACAGAGAGGGGGGTGAGGAAGAGCGGGGTGAGGGAGAGTGGGGTAAGGTAGAGTGGGGTGAGGAAGAATAGGGTGAGAGAGAGGGGGTGAGGAAGAACAGGGTGAGGGAGAGTGAGGTAAGGTAGAGCGGGGTGAGGACGAGTAGGGTGAGAGAGAGGGGCGTGAGGAAGATGGGGTAATGTAGAGTGGGGTAAGGTAGAGTGGAGTGAGAACGAGTAGGGTGAGAGAGAGGGGGGTGAAGAAGAGCGGGGTGGGAGAGTGAGGTAAGGTAGAGTGGGGTGAGGAAGAGCGGGGTGAGGGAGAGTGGGGTAAGGTGGAGTGGGGTGAGGATGAGTAGGGTGAGAGAGAGGGGGGTGAGGAAGAGCGGGGTGAGGGAGAGTGGGGTAAGGTGGAGTGGGGTGAGGACGAGTAGGGTGAGAGAGAGGGGGGTGAGGAAGAGCGGGGTGGGAGAGTGAGGTAAGGTAGAGCGGGGTGAGGAAGAGCGGGGTGAGGGAGAGTGGGGTAAGGTGGAGTGGGGTGAGGATGAGTAGGGTGAGAGAGAGGGGGGTGAGGAAGAGTGGGGTGAGGGAGAGTGGGGTAAGGTAGAGTGGGGTGAGGACGAGTGGGGTGAGGACGAGTGGGGTGACAGAGAGTGGGGTGAGGAAGAGCGGGGTGAGGGAGAGTGGGGTAAGGTGGAGTGGGGTGAGGACGAGTAGGGTGAGAGAGAGGGGGGTGAGGAAGAGCGGGGTGAGGGAGAGTGGGGTAAGGTAGAGTGGGGTGAGGAAGAATAGGGTGAGAGAGAGGGGGTGAGGAAGAACAGGGTGAGAGAGAGTGAGGAAAGGTAGATCGGGGTGAGGACGAGTAGGGTGAGAGAGAGGGGCGGGAGGAAGATGGGGGTAATGTAGAGTGGGGTAAGGTAGAGTGGGGTGAGGACGAGTAGGGTGAGAGAGAGGGGGGTGAAGAAGAGCGGGGTGGGAGAGTGAGGTAAGGTAGAGTGGGGTGAGGAAGAGCGGGGTGAGGGAGAGTGGGGTAAGGTTTAGTGGGGTGAGGACGAGTAGGGTGAGGGAGAGTGGGGTAAGGTGGAGTGGGGTGAGGACGAGTGGGGTGACAGAGAGGGGGGTGAGGAAGAGCGGGGTGAGGGAGAGTGGGGTAAGGTACAGTGAGGTGAGGAAGAATAGGGTGAGAGAGAGGGGGTGAGGAAGAACAGGGTGAGGGAGAGTGAGGTAAGGTAGAGCGGGGTGAGGACGAGTAGGGTGAGAGAGAGGGGCGTGAGGAAGATGGGGTAATGTAGAGTGGGGTAAGGTAGAGTGGGGTGAGAACGAGTAGGGTGAGAGAGAGGGGGGTGAAGAAGAGCGGGGTGGGAGAGTGAGGTAAGGTAGAGCGGGGTGAGGAAGAGCGGGGTGAGGGAGAGTGGGGTAAGGTGGAGTGGGGTGAGGATGAGTAGGGTGAGAGAGAGGGGGGTGAGGAAGAGCGGGGTGAGGGAGAGTGGGGTAAGGTGGAGTGGGGTGAGGACGAGTAGGGTGAGAGAGAGGGGGGTGAGGAAGAACGGGGTGAGGGAGCGTGGGGTAAGGTAGAGCAGGGTGAGGAAGAATAGGGTGAGAAAGAGGGGGTGAGGAAGAACAGGGTGAGGGAGAGTGAGGTAAGGTAGAGCGGGGTGAGGACGAGTAGGGTGAGAGAGAGGGGCGTGAGGAAGATGGGGGTAATGTAGAGTGGGGTAAGATAGAGTGGGGTGAGGACGAGTAGGGTGAGAGAGAGGGGGTGAAGAAGAGCGGGGTGGGAGAGTGAGGTAAGGTAGAGCGGGGTGAGGAAGAGCGGGGTGAGGGAGAGTGGGGTAAGGTGGAGTGGGGTGAGGACGAGTAGGGTGAGAGAGAGGGGGGTGAGGAAGAGCGGGGTGAGGGAGAGTGGGGTAAGGTAGAGTGGGGTGAGGAAGAATAGGGTGAAAGAGAGGGGGTGAGGAAGAACGGGGTGAGGGAGAGTGAGGTAAGGTAGAGCGGGGTGAGGACGAGTAGGTTGAGAGAGAGGGGCGTGAGTAAGATGGGGGTAATGTAGAGTGGGGTAAGGTAGAGTGGGGTGAGGACGAGTAGGGTGAGAGAGAGGGGGGTGCAGAAGAGCGGGGTGAGGGAGAGTGGGGTAAGGTGGAGTGGGGTGAGGACGAGTAGGGTGAGAGAGAGGGGGGTGAGGAAGAGGGGGGTAATGTAGAGTGGGGTAAGTTGGAGTGGGGTGAGGAAGAGTAGGATGAGAGAGAGAGAGGTGAGAAAGAGTGGGGTAATGTAGAGTGGGGTAAGGTAGAGTGGGGTGAGGACGAGTAGGGTGAGAGAGAGGGGGGTGAGGGAGAGTGGGGTAAGGTAGAGTGGGGTGAGGAAGAGTAGGGTGAGAGAGAGGGAGGTGAGGAAGAGGGGGTAATGTAGAGTGGGGTAAGGTAGAGTGGGGTGAGGACGAGTAGGATGAGAGAGAGAGGGGTGAGAAAGAGGGGGTAATGTAGAGTGGGGTAAGGTAGAGTGGGGTGAGGACGAGTAGGGTGAGAGAGAGGGGGGTGAGGAAGAGCGGGGTGAAGGAGAGTGGGGTAAGGTAGAGTGGGGTGAGGACGAGTAGGGTGAGAGAGAGGGGGGTGAGGAAGAGCAGGGTGAGGGCGTGTGGGGTAAGGTAGAGTGGGGTGAGGAAGAGTAGGGTGAGAGCGAGGGGGTGAGGAAGAGTGGGGCGAGGTCAAGTTGGGTGAGGCAGAGACGGGTGAGATCGCGATGGGTGAGGTTGAGTGGGATGAGGAAGAGTGGGGTGTGGTGTAGTTGGGTGATGTAACATGAGTGGGGTGAGCAAGGGTGGAGTAAATAAGGATGTTATGAGGTAGAGCAGAATGAAGAAGAGTAGTGCGAGGTAGAGGGGATGAGTGGCATGAAGAATAGTGGGGTGAGATAGAATGGACTGTATTTATTTATTTTGTATGTATTTTAAGTGTATATTCAAATAAGTAAACAAAAAAATCCCTATTCTGAATCTTTCATCTCACTCCACCAACAGGGGAATAGATTTGTGTAATATAATAAGGAGTTAGATGATTACTGTCTCCGTTCGCTCAACTCGCTCCTTACCACCCAGTATTAGCAACTCTGTATGATCTCCCGGCACTTCAAGTCCTAAAGAAATGGACTGTGTGCATTAATTATAACCAACTTACATCAAAAATATTTATTCAAATTAGTTTAAAGTATTTAAAACATATAAACAACCCTGACATAACACAGTGACAAGTCTAATATCAAAAAACTGAATTTAAAACAACATGACACACCAATTATGTAAATCAACAGGACACAAAAGATATCACATAACAAAAATACAACATTCTCAATGTGTCGTTAAAACATCAATCCCGACATGTTTCTGTTCGTCAAGCCCAATCTAGGGAGAGCATTCTTCAGGGGACTATTTGTAAAATCTGTAACTTTCTTCAGCACCGTGTTGATTGGGTTGTTTCTGGCAACAAAAGCCGGGGCCTATAAATCAAGAGAAAACACAGAGGAAGCTAAAACGAACTGGCAGAGGAGTAGCATGTAGAGAGAAACAAACAATTTTGACTGAAAATAAATGTCAGTAACATACTGAAGACAGCCACTCAATCGGCCAACCTATACAGGTTACAAAAATAGGACCACTAGAATTTACCTCCAAATGGTAAACCTCTGGCAGGCGTCTTCTGATGACTAAATGCCTATATCCCGCCAACGGGACACTTATAATTCTGGTGGGCATCTCTGTACGCCTCAATATTGTAAAGACCTGTAGTGACAAACAACAAGCAGAAGTCCAATGCTCTGTATCGAACCAGACATCAAAAAAGCACAAGGGTGATTAAATATACAATTTACCCTTTATAATTACCTGCTACCTTCTACCATAATTAATAGTAGAAGGTAGCACTCCAATCAAATCTGCAATCACCGGACCTGATCCCGAATATCTCGCCAGTACCTGAATCAATCTAAAAAACCAAGTACACCAGAAACAACACCATCGGCAGAAATTAGACTGATTGCCACAGTGCACCCACACCTCACGTGTAAAGTAGCACCATAGTAAGCACCCTGGGCAATTTCGAGGTGACCAGACATGCAACAAGATCGAAATCCTGACCCTTTTATAACCCAGAAGTAGCGGCGCGGTTGTATTCACCAGTGGCTCCAAGGGGCAATGTTATACCGGTCAATGGGTTCCCGAAAAATGACACGCGTCTAATCATGCAACATCGGGCTACGTTGGCATGCGACTAACTTGTATGATGCAGCAAGAGGACTCGTATAATCGTGGGACTGCACTCTCAACTGAGGCGATCATCCACAAACCCCAACGCTGTGTCTGGAAACAACCAGAAACGCCATACACATAACAACGCCTCGCGTCGCATCAGTGACACTAAAAAAGGACTGTAAATATTACTCCTGAAGGATTCAAAGACACTCTGGAAGCGTGGGCAAAATAGGGGTGCCATCTTGTGCTGAGGGCTCACAATGTGTGATGGTATCACTGGGGAGGAACCACAATCGAAACAAAACGAAGGGCAGGTCCAACAACAGATGTTGAAGAAATCTATGGCAGATGATTTAATGCTGCACATGAAAAAACATGCTTACAATTGAACACCATCTCATATTCCAAACAATACTAAGCATTGTAATGAAAAACAGAACAATTGTGAGGCCATCAAAGTTAACAATTTAAAAAATGCACATTTTTTCCAAAAAACGCACAATTTTTTCAGAAAAAACCCTGCATCTTTGCTATCACAACCAAAAAGTGCTGAAAAAGCGCAATTATGCATGATACAAACACTAAGGTTAAGATGGGGAGATTTCAAAAAAATTGATTTATGTTGGTGAGTGATGGACCCAATATACCCTTGTCCATAAGCAAGGCATCACAACATTAACATTCATGTTGACCTAACCACATGCCAATCAATGTTCTCATTCAGCCCCAACACGTGACTCTGTAATTTGAAAATTATTTTTTGCTCCAAATTGAGTAACTTCCGATCCGTATCAGTCTTATTGTGTCCCCAAAACTTTTCTAGTATGAGCCAAGTGAAATCATTGTGGCCATGTTTCATTTCAACAAAATGTTTCACTAGTAGTGCTGTGATAACTTTATTTTTGATATAACTCCGATGTTCCACCATGCGGACTCTAAATTGTCTATTTGTCTTACCCACATAATGTAGGCCGCAAGGACACGTTATCAAATACACAACATTTGAGGTATTACAGTTAGTCATTTCAGAAAGATCCCACAGTACATTTGGCAAAATCTGAATGGATCTAATTTCTTTGGTTTGAGCATACATGCTGCATTGTCCACAAGGAAAATGTCCTTTTACTTCTGGCAAACCTCATAGTCTCGTTTGTCTGACAGGCTTCGTATGAACTTCCGTTACATCATTTCTGATGAGCATTGTACGCAAACTTTGACGTTTCTTGAAAGCTATCAAGGGAGGCAACACATCTTTCCCCTGGTATACTTTCTTCCATGTTTTTTTGATTATAGTTTTAATCTTGTAAGATAGATTAGTGAAGGTATTCACAAATACAGTGCCTATCTCCTTCGTTGTTTTAGTGCTTTTCTCTAAGAGAACTTCACGGTTGTTATACAGTATGTATTTGAAGAACAGGGAGGTTACAGGGAAGGGCACTACTTTACTAACTCATTTACAGATGCTGGAGTCAGCCCCCCGGAGGGGACCTGTACAATAGCACAAAGATTAGAACAAGTGGTAAGACAGTTTATAAGGGTGTGAACAAGTTGCTCATAGACAAGGAACAACACAAACTAATGGGAACAATATAAGAAATAGGTGACTTACAAAGGTAATGTGAAACTAAAGAAGGAATACTATAAATATATAAACTGACATTATTAAGCATCACTGGAGGGATTGGTGGGTTTAGGCATGGAAGATGGTGGGCAGGCAGGAGGATCTCCCTCTTTAGCAAGTAAGTGAAGTGCAAGCGGCGCGTCCACGCGACCCGCAGCTGGGCTGACTTTGATTGTGATAGATAGCGGGGGGTGCAGTGAAGTGGGGCAGTAAGGAGAATGAGTGAGAGTGAGAGGAGGCGTGGAAGCATGGGACAGTGAGGTTGAGTGCAGAGGAGGAGTGGAGGGAACGGGATGATGACAAGGCAGAGGTACTGTCAGGCGGGTACCGAGAAGCAAGAGCGTTGAGAGATTTGTAGACTAGGAGAAGGGACCTGAAAAGGGAGCAGTTGTGCTTGAAGAGCCAATCAGAATGTTGTCTCTAAGTAGAAAGTTGGGAGGTTCTGGAAAGGTTGTAGAGTGTGGGTACTAAAGATGAGGTTTGGGTTGACTGGGGTGAGTGAGGTTAAGTGGGAGAGTGGATTGATCTAGAATATGGTGAAGTTGGGTGGGTTAAAATAAATGGGTTAGTGGGGTGAGAAAGAGTGGTGTAAAGTGGAGTGGGTTGAGGGATAGTGGGGTGAAGTAGGGTGGCCTAGTAGGGTGAGGCGGAGTGGGGTGAGATTGAATGGGTGAATAGGGGAGGAAGATTTGGATGGAATAGAGTTGGATGAGGTGGAGTGTGGAAGAGTGGGGTGAGATAGGGAGGTGAGTTGTTATGGAGTGAGGTATATTGGGTGAGCGGGGTGAGAAAAATTGAGGTGAGATCAAGTGTTGCATGAGATATTGTGGGTTCAGGTAGAGTGGGGTGTGGTAGCATGGGGTGAGGAAGCGTTGCATGAGCAAACAGTGGTGTAAGCAAGAGTGATGAGCAGTAGATTGGGGTGAGGTAGAGTGGGGTGAGGAAAGGCGAGTCAGGTAGAGTGGGGTGAGATAGTGGGTATCCCTACATATTATCACCACCAAAAATATCGCCGTACATATGGCCGTTTGTCTCGCCATAGGCGATATTTTTGGGGGGGATCATTTGTGGGTGCGGGTGTTGCAGGGGTGTCCCCCGCAGGGTCCATGGCTCAATATCCCCGCAAAGAAAATATAGAAATATTTTTGTATTGCGATATTTTTGCGGGGATATTAATAAATGGAACCAGATAGTGGTGGATGAGAAACAGTGGCATGAGAAAAGATGGGGCGAGGAAGAGTGATGCGAGGTAGGTGCGAGGTGCAGTGGGGGGGGAGGTAGACTGGGGTGAGGAGGAGTGGTTCAGGTAGAAGGGGATGAAGTCGAGTGGGGTGAGGTCAAGTGGCTGAACGGGTTGAGTCAGAGTGAGGTGAGTGGGGTGAGGTACAGTAGAGTGTGCTATTGTGCTATAGTGTATGAGTGAGGAGAGGAAGGGTAAGGTAAGGAAGAATTGGGTGAGGAACAGTGGAGTATGGAAGATTTGGTCTGTGGGATGAGGTAGAGTGGGGAGAAGGATGGTGGAGCTTGATTTGTGTGAGGTAGAATGAGCTGAGGTGAAGTGGATGAATGGGGAAGGCAGTGTGGGGTAATGTAAAAAGGGGTGAGATAATGTAGGATAAAGAAGAATGGCATGAGGTAAAGGCGAGCAAGGAAGAGTGGGGTAAGGTACAGTGGGTGAGTTACAGTGAGTAACTGAGGTGATGATGAATGGGGGAGGAAAACTAGATTGAGGTGTATTGAGGAAGTAGAGTGAGATGTGGTAGAATGGGTGAGTGTTGGGAAGTAAATTGGGGCGAGGAGGAATGGGGTGAGGAACAGTGAGATAAGCTAGAGTGGGTAAATGAGCTGATAAATGAGCTGAGGTAGAGTGCATGAGGACAAGTGAGGTGAGGAAGGGTAGAGTGAGGTTGAGTAGGGTGAGGTGGAGTGGGTAAGTGCGGTGAGGAAGAGTGGGGAGAGAACTAGTGGGTAAAGGAAGTGTGGATAAAGGAAGAGAAGGGTCGGGTAGAGTAGAGTGATGCAGCGTGGGGTGAACTACAATTTGGGTGAGAGGAAACTGTGTGACGTAGAATTGGGTGTGATTTAGTCAGTGAGTGGGGTGTGGTAGAGAATGGAGTGGTATAGTGGAGTGAGGCAGAGTGGGCTGAGGTGCAGTGGCTGAGATAAAGTTGGGGGAGGAAGACTGGGGCAGAGTGGAGTGAGCTAAAGTAGGTGCTTGGGTTGGGGTAGAGTGGGATGGATAGAGTGGGTGGGTGGGGTGAGGTGGGGTGGCCGAGTATGGTACCGTCCCTGGCCTTGTAGTCCTCTATTTCCAGCCCGCGGCCTGGTGAGCACGGAAGATGGCATCCATGCTGGCATAGACCCGATGACCGTGCAGCAGGATGACCTGAGCTGACACCCCGCCCCCTCGTCTTGCTGCAGTGGCTCATCTATGATCTTGCACAGATGCCTGAAGTGAAGGAGAGACAAAGGGAAAGTGAATATACAGTGCAGTAGCCTATGGTTACCATACACCTTCATCACGCAAAGGTGAGGCACTTCACATGAACACTGGGCAGGCGTATGCAGTACTGCAAAGTTCCTTAAGGGGGATATGTGCTTCCATACATAAGACAGATGAAGAGGGCATTATAGGAGCAGCATGAGCAGAATTCTCTTCTGCACTTTCCCAGGTGTGATCAGGCCTCCAAATAAAGTCTATTTATTGTCTGTTTATTATAATACTTTAGTCTCTAAAGAAGTAAAATAGATACAAGGCCAGTCCCAAAAAGGCATTGGGAGGGGCTAGCTGGGAAGTGATTAAGCGCTGTGCAAAGGGGACGCATCCAGGGAGTTACAGGTAGGGTGCCAGGGGGCACAGGAGCTGGGTGTGTCAGGGAGCAGGGGGTGTGTCGGCTCCAGAAGGGGAGAAATAAAGTTGAGTGGAGCGATCAGTGATTGGTGAGATGCACCAAGGGGAGAAATAGAGTTGAGTGGAGCGATCAGTGATTTGTGAGATGCACCAAGGGGAGAAATAGAGTTGAGTGGAGCGATCAGTGATTAGTGAGATGCACCAAGGGGAGAAATAGAGTTCAGTGGAGCGATCAGTGATTGGTGAGATGCACCAGAAGGGAAGAAATGGAGTTGAGTGGAGCGATCAGTGATTGGCGAGATGCACCAGAAGGGGAGAAATAGAGTTGAGTGGACCGATCACTGATTGGCGAGATGCACTCACGGTGGAGCCATCTGAGGCCCAGGTTGATTCCAACATTGTACGAATGAGGGCCATAGAAGCGTAGATATAGCAGAGTGCATCGTGACATGTGGGTATAACTTGATGCCCTTCTACGTTTATGACACCATGCTCTCGGCTTGGGCAAAACCTTGATAATTGCTGATGTGGTCGCTCCCTAGCGCCGCTTCGTGGAGAGAGCAGAGTGGTGCAGTTACTTTCTCTTTATGCATATCAGCGCCGGGAAGAACTCAATCCATCAGGCAGCGGTCACTCGACGAGACAAGGGATCTTGAATCTGAGCAAAGAGGGCATTGCTTGTCAGCCGATATGTCGGTTCACAATGGGAGCTACTGTAAATCATGTTAATATCAAACATACCAATTTCGAGAACAATACCTGCTTTCTGCTTTGGGTTATAGCTAACCCTCAACAGTGAGATGCTTCCCCTTCCATCCCGAAGACACAAAACAGAAGATACCAAAAAATGATTGTTGGGTACAAAGCATGCGCACCCTCTATGGAGTATAAACGAAGTTCCTTAATTCATTGCATAAACGTGTTTTAATACATATGATTCCACTGCCAATTATCCCTCACCAACCATAGCCACATACATCATGGTATCTGTCTTAGACCAGGTGCACCGTAAATATCCAAAACCACCCTTGAAACTGCACTTGCTGCGGTTCCTTTGGACTTACTTAAACAACCCTTAAAGTAGTGGCTGTATTGCGGCTGTGCCGGGATAAGCTGTGGTTATACCACCGCTAATGAAAACATTCCCCTGAGCAGAAGATTTGGTTAAGTTATTTCCAAATCTCTCACAAAATACAAGGTGTGTTGGATTATGTGCTGCCTGGTATTCGCCCAGTGGCACTGAGGTTGCATGATGCTGTGTATTGCCCGCAAGAAGGACACCAAGACTGTTGCTCTTTCTAACCCCTTCTCCCCCAATGCCTGAGCCTTTCACCTGTGGTGTCCTGCAGAGGCCAGCTCTGTCCCCACAGCTGTATAATATATATGTGCAAATGTAATCTGTGTACCCAGAGTGACAGAGGGGGACCTCTTGGCAAAAGCGTCCAGGCTCCTTATAGCCCCAACTGGAGAAATATTTCAAGTTGACGCCCATCCAGACTTCCAGAGAAGCCCGACCCTCTGGTCCTTGAATTCTTTCCTGTGGCCAACTACCAGATAGCCACGTTCGGAGAGCGGCCATCTGGCAATACCACGCATTCCAATGGGCCTGGATGGGAAGGGCCTTCCCCCGCACCACTGGCAAAGGGTCAGCAGGTGCGCCAAGTGTAGGGGGCAGCACCCCAACACCCCCCTGGTGGTCCGAAAGCCCAGGCCAGGCCGTGTTAGACCATTGCCCTCTGTGTTAGAGCTTTTCCTTCTGGGGAAGGGCAGGAACCCCACAGGTGCTGCCCGCGACTCCCACTGGTTACAACTGTCCTTTTTGATGTATATTTTGGAAGATGTTTGCGAAACACCTGGTTCCACTGAACACATGGGTTATCGTCTTTCATGCGTGGAGTTTATCTGTCCCTCTACTGTTATGAATCTGTTAGCGCCATAATGAATATTTTTCTTACAGCTCTTGGAGAGTGTGGCGTTCTCTACCAAAGTGGTCTGTTGCCGCTGAGTCTTTTGTGAAGATCAGGACAGTGGGACGGATACTGCTAGAAAAGTGTATACTTCAAAGCTCTGTGGAGGGAGGGCCCGATGGTCAGAGAGGGACCAAACGCAGAAAGGGAGGCGATTACAGAGCTTAGGTGTAATGATGGGGAAGGCTCAGCCTGCGGAGCATGATTTGTTGAATTGAGAGGAGGACAGAAGATTGTTTCTAGAGGAACAGAGGCACCTGGACGCAGCATAGTCTTGGAACCCTTCTTCTACGAGTAACTGTTGCGAAGAACCTGATTGGATAAGTACAGTGAATGCATCCATGTTCTTTAAGTCCAGATCAGAGTAGTGATGCTGTCTTGCTGGTGCCATACCAGGGCCCTCAAGCCTATCTTCCTGTATCTAGCACAGGGGTCTGAAACCTTTGACTTGCCAGATAGTCTTCACTTCAACCCCCATCGGCCTTTGCTGGCATAATCAATTGTGAAAGTTCATGGAAGTTGCAGTTCAAAACACCTGGAGAGACACAGCTTGCAGACCAACGAACTACCAGTTCCTCAAAATGCAAGACTTTGCGCAAGTTTCAATGTACCTACTTTGGACCAGGATCCGCCTTCGCTCTTAGAAACCTGCCACCTCACTCTAGGATGCATGCAGGACGATCCGTTCTTCCAATGACTTGCATCCGATACATTGTCTGCTTCAGGAAAGAGAGCGTAGGGTGGTTAACTTTTTCATTTGTAGATGTGCGGCTATGAACAGATTGTCCATCGCACATTAATCCATGTAGAATCCAATGGACCAGCCCATGATAGCTTGAGGTGGTTTCACACACCATGAATGATCAAGAAGGAGGCATTTGAGATGGAAATTAATTTTTAATGGACAAAACTCTAGTAGAGAACGAAAGACTTGTCTGATTCGTCGCTCAATGCTGCCCCATTCTAAACCGTGGGAGTTCTAGAAGGACCTTATATTGGCAATTGACTATATAACCTGATGTGAATGCTATGGATATGATCTTCTCTGGTGATTTGAATGATACCAGGGATATTGGAATTTGGATACAATCGTTAATTTGGCACATACAAAATAGATCACTTCAACCTAATTTAGGTTTTGAAATCCATTGGGTATGCAAGGAAAATTTGAGGGTGCCTGTTAGACGTAGCTAATACAGGAGCAATTTCTTCAAATTTAATTTTATCTCTGTTTTTACATTACACAATACCATGATTGTATTAGATTATGCTTGTTATTATGTTCCTTGTATTCGATTCAGAGCAAAGATGCCTCGTGGTCGCCGGCACCACAACCACTATTCCCATCTCAGTTACTCATGTTGCGGTGGTGTCCAATATTGGCCAATGCATTTTAATCCCTTCCAACCTTTTGGAAGTTATGGCCCAACCCCACTTTCTACCACAGTCATATTCCTAAACCCACACTAAACAGTCTGTGCAAGTCAGGAGCAGTGCCTGAAGTACTGGTTAATGCCTCTGGAATGGGGGGTTCCCTCAAAACGCCACCATATACTCCCCCCTTCCTGACTCACCCCGCCATCCCTGTCTGACAACTTGAGGATGTTTTGGGTCTTCCGCCATCTCATGCAGGAAGTGTGAGAGCTACCACACCCTTGCACCCTCTAACTACCCGTTGTCTCCCACCACACGGCTACATATTGCTCACCTTTTTCTTTGTGCCGATCAGTTGCCCTCACCATTCCCCGACACAAAAATACATCGAATCGTGCGCACTATGTAGCCACACAAAATGCATACCTACAAAACAAACGATGGATAAAGGTGTATTGGTCTCTGGACAGGTGGTTAGTTGTACT
The DNA here is from genome assembly GCF_040938575.1 of Ambystoma mexicanum. Lineage (NCBI taxonomy): Eukaryota > Metazoa > Chordata > Amphibia > Caudata > Ambystomatidae > Ambystoma > Ambystoma mexicanum. The sequence goes on from NC_090921.1 coordinate 134,556,793, forward strand.
TTCAGATAATTATGCCTGAATACATCAGACACTGTGAGTCTGGCTTCAGGTACAGAGCATAAACCCTTTTTTATGTATGGTGAATTGGTTCCTGAAATAGGTTTTGTGTTCATGTTTATGTTCAGGTGATATCATGAAAGTAGATGTCTCTAGTTTTTTAGTTATTACCTTACTGAGGGAGATCATGGACTAATAACTGTCAGGATTGTGGTAGGGGCATGTGGGGTTTCCTGTGGTCAGAGTCACTGGTCAAAGGCTAACAAGCGTTGGAGATGCGGCTCATTGGGGCTGCGAATTACGTTGCCCAGAAGGCTGAGTGGGCATCGCGTTAACACGAGCGCTTGCCGCTTCTTAAGTCCGCCCCCACCGCCCATACCTGTTGCTGATGATTGACAATTACGGGTCGGGCAGGGCACGGCGTGGACAGGATGCGGTACAGGAAGGCGTGGAGAGACTTTACACACAACCGGCGGCTTTGCCAGGGTATGCCGGGTAGCGGCACCAGAGACGCTCTACCGGTATAGATATTGGTGAGCGGCAAGGTGGTCACTAAAATCTCTGCTGCATGTCGTTGCTCAGCACTGGAATCATTCATGCCTTGGTTGCCTTGTGAGGCTCCCGGGCTTCAGTTCAGCGAATACATTGTTTGCCATGCTTCCTCAATCAGCGTGTACATGTGTGCCAGTTAACACGTCATTTAGACTAAAATGTGGGCACTAGATGTTCATAAGGATGTGCTGTTCGCCACGCCAGGCTGCACAAGCACTTGTGTACTGCGTTTCATTTCATGCTTTATGTTTCATTTCATGCTTTGCCAAAAGGCTATGAGCTTGTTTGTCATGAGGGACAGATCCCTTTTGTTTGTTTCCATTACGCTGCCATTTGCTTTGTGTGCTTAGGCCAAGTCTCCATTCACGGCACACTCTATGTTATGTGCTTCATGTGCAAGAAGTGTCTGCATGCTTAGGCTGAATAATTAGATACCAGTGTTTCAGTGGATTGATAACTGTCAGGGTGGAAGGAGTAAATGTGCCTAGGTATGCAGGTTAGGAGCTAGGCCATTTGAATCATGTTAGGAAATCCGGTTGTAAATGAGAGGGAATTGCAGTGTACCAGGATTTACCCTAAACTCCCCCTAACCTATCCAATCAAGGTACCCTCAGCCTCTTTCCTATTTCCCTATACTCCTCCTCGCCATCAACAATCTCTCCCTAATCCCTCTTGCGCCCCGCCCCCATTGGCTGCCTCGTGGTCACATGTGCATATATACATCAGGAACCAGTGCCAACCAAGGTGGGAGGATTGGTTCTATTCGGCTTCTGCGGTTCGAGAGAGAGTGTCGATGCTTCTCCTCCGCAGGTGCATTACATAATCATCAGCTCCCAGTATGGGATATTTCACACCACCCAAGCCAAATGAACGCGTTGCGTCAAGGAGCGAGAGACCTGGTTTCTTATGTTACACAATTCAATAGGCTTATAATTGAGACTGATTGGCTGGAGGAGAAACAGATGGTTTTGTTTTATCAGGGTCTCAAGGTCTCAAGGAGGAATTAAAGGGTGTAATAGCCCAGGTTGAACCCCAACCTACAACGTGCTCCGCTATGATTGATTTGGCTGTACGGGTTAGAACACTGTATTAACAAATGGAAGGGTAGAGGAAGAAACCAAGACACAACCCTTTTTTCTTTTGGACAAGAGCAGGGATGCTGGAACATGCCAGACTGAGGTAGAACCCATGCAGATAGGAAGTGTTTGAGGCCAGATGTTTCACATGGACGTGTCCTAATACTCTACAAAGGGGTTCTGGTTGTGATACAACAAGGAGGGATGCAGGAAAAGGACTGGTTCGACCTTAGAGGGAACGGGGGTGTTGGGCTAATTTGAGTGTAATTTCCCCAGCATGGTGGCAAATACAGCTCAAAGCAATAGAATATTTGGGTGACCTTGTTTTTTGCAGTGACTAAGCAGACTGTGTAAGTGATGGTAGACTCAGTGCCACGGGCAATTATATAGACATCACTACAAAACAAAACAAGAAAAGTTCAGAGGGAGTACATTCAGTGGGTGGGTCCCTCTTAACGTCACGTCTAATTACGTCACAAATGCTCCCAGTGCGTATGCTGTGTTTACCGGAGTATGAGGAGGAAATCACCTTCAATTTGTTTGCATCGCCCCGGTTTGGGCTTATTTTGGACATGCCATGGCTGGTTATGCATAATCCAGTAATCAATTGGGTGGAGGATCAAAGGTTTTCCTTTGATCCCCACTGGTGTAAGTCTCATTTACATGACATGGCAGGGCCTGCTATATTCTTAGATGAGGGTGCAAGTGATCAGAATGTAGTTGGGGCTCTGGAGGTTGTTCTTCCAGAGGTGCATAGGGAGTATGCAGAGGTGTTTGACAAGAGAAATGCGGAAGCACAACCTCCACATCGTGCTTATGACTGTGTAATCAATTTGGAACCAGGTACTAGGTTACCTTGTAGTAGGTTTATGCTCTCATGGAAGCTGTGAACCAACATTTGAGACAATATTTGGATGACATACTAGTGAGGTTTTAATAAGTCACTCTACTTCTCCAGTGACACCCCCCCCTATTTCTTATTCAGAGGAAAGAGGGCACATTGAGGACATGCATTGACTATCATGCTCTGAACAAGATACGATAAAAAAACAGTTGCCTCTGCCATTGATCGCTGTACTTCTTGATCAAGTCAAGTCAGCAGTGATATATACTAAGTAGGATTTGCAAGGTGCATACCACTTGATATGTGTAAAGGCCGGGTTGAGTAGAAAACGGCATTTAGAACCAAGTTTTGACTGTTTGAGCATTTAGTCATGGAGTTTGGCTTGTGTAATGCACCCGCTGCATTTCAGCACTTTATGCAGGAAGTAGTGAGATACCGGGAGGATAGCTCAAGCGGTACCATGCTCGCCTTGGAAACAAGACGACAAGAAGCAAAACAGGTTCGATCCCCGTGTCTGCGCTTAGAAACCTCTGGGTATTAAGCGCGCTACAAATACGCAACTAAGACATATTCCTTTAACAGCACCTCGATGTCCCCGGGCTGTGTGAGTGCTTTAAAATTGCAAATAAATAAATTGACGTATTTGTCACTGTCTATATTGATGACATTCTGATTCATTCAGAGTCAAAGGAGCACCATGTTGGGCATGTCAAGGCCGTGCTTCCGCGGTTGCAGGTATAACATTTATACGCAAAACTGGAGAAGTGTGTGTTTCATAAAGAGCGAGTGGAATTTCTGGGGTTCATTCTGACGCCACTAGGAGTGGTCATGGACAGTAAAAAAGTGCAGGACATGTCTGAATGGCCCTCCCTCCGGTGTGTGAAGGATGTACAATATTTTTTGGGATTTGAAACTTCTATAGGAGGTTTATTACCAACCTTTCACATACTGTATCATCTATAACGCAATTCCTCAAGAAGGAGGTGCACTTTGACTGGGATGAGGCAGAGGCATAGCCAGGATTGTCTAACAAGCGGGGGCCTGAAGCTAATGTAGTTGGCCCACAGCACTGACACTAACATCTGTACATTCCCTCACAACCCTGTTTAGTGTGCATTTATGGGTTTTGGGTGGGCCTTACCTGCTCAGGCCCTACCTTGTTTACACCTCTGGGATGAGGAGGCTGAAGGAGCTTTTCAGGAGTTGAAGACGGCCTTCACAAGAGCACCAGTGTTTAGACATCCGGTTCTGGAGAGGCCCTATCAGGTAGAGACAGATGCTTCTAATCAAGCACTGGGGGTGGTGTTGTCTCAAAAGGATCAGGAGGGAGTGTTGCATCTAATGGCATATTATTCCAGGAAGCTTACTGGTTGTGATCAAAATTACTTGATCACTGATAAATAATTATTGTCTCTCAGAGCGGCATTCCAAGACTGGAGACATTACCTTATGGAGGTACGCCATCACATAACAGTGATGACAGATCACAAGAATTTGCTGTATTTAAAAAAGGTAAGACATTAAGTCCAAGACAATTGAGATGGTCCCAGTATTTCAATGAATTTCATTTTGTAGTGACTTCTCGCCCTGGGAGGAGAAATGGGAAGTCTGATGCAATAACTGGGCAAAATCAACAGGAGGTCATTGTTCGAGAGTTTAAGGCCATATTTCCTCCTGCAAAGATCATTGAGGCAGTTACTGAGGGCCTGTTAGGACAAGTTCGCAACATTATGGGGGAAGAAGGACTTACTTTCTTGGGTGGCAAGTCATCCTCTAAGAACTAGTCGAGAAGGGCTCCCATGTCATGCAGAACATGTGTACTTACCCACACAGTCATCGTGACAGAAAGCTATGTACTGATGTCCTAAATCTCAGCTGGTAGGGCATTCTGGTGAGCCCAAGACCAAGTGTATGCTGGAGAAGTATTTTTGGTGGCCTGACATGGATAGGCAAATGCATGGTTATATCCAAGAGTGTGAGGTTTGCATGCAGAGTAAGGCAGAATATTCTGTCTGAGAATGGGATTCTTGCAACCTTTGCCCACGCCTGACGTTCCATGGTCTCATGTCTCTATGGATTCTGTAACTGACTTGCCGAAGGATCGTAAGCATGACACCATCATGGTGGTGGTGGTGGACTATTTTTCCAAACAGGCACATTTTGCTCTATGCTTTGGAATACCTAGTGCTAGTAACTTGGCTGAATTGTTTTTGCAGGACATAGTGAGATTGCATAGACTGCCTAAAACTATAGCGTCTGATCGGGGTCACAGTTTACCTCTCGGTTTTGGCGTGCCTTCTGCAAGATGCTAGGAAACAGTTGTGTGCTCTCAACCAGCTACCATCCATAGACGGCCAGACAGAAAGAGTTAACCAGACCATGGAGAAGTATACCCGATGCTTCCTGGCTGATGGAATGTCTCCTTGGGTACAAGCCCTGTAGCTGGCAGAATTCACCTACAACAATGCAGAACATGCTTCGTTAGGTATGGCCCCAAATGAGTGCCTTTATGGACAAGAACAAAATATGTTGCCTGAGACATTACCTGAATCATCAAGGATTCCAGTAATAACGCAGCGTAAACAGCCATTAGGCAGAGGGCGCAGCACAATTTAGAGAGGGCAAAAGCAGCATGCAGGTCAGAGGCAGATAAGAAATGCCGAAATGCACCCACTAATGAAGTTGGAAATAGGGTATGTTTGTCTACCCAACATTTACGATTGGTGGGGCCATGGAAATGTTTGCCCCGGTTTATTGGAGCCTATGTGATTGAGACATGTGTATCTCAGACAGCAATGACATAAATGTTACCTAACAATCTGAAGATCCACCATCTTTTCCATGTGTCTTTGCTTATCCCCGCACATCCCACTGCCAGTAGAAAGAAACCACCAGTCATCATGAAGGATGGGCAGACGGAGTATGAAGTAAAGCGTATTCTGGACTCAAAGAGACATCCATGTCGTTTGTGGTATTTCGTGAAATGGCTGGGCTATGGACCAGAGGAATGCTCGAGGGAGCCGGCGGAGGCAGTACATGCACCACGTCTGGTGAGACAATTCCATATACGGCATCCCGAAAAGCGAGGGCTGGTGAGACCCCCTGAGAGGGGGGCTACTGTCAGGAATGTGGTGCGGGCATGTGGGGTTTCCTGTGGCCTGTGTCACCACTCAAAGGCTAACAAGCCTTGGAGATGTGGCTCATTGGTGACTCAAGCTACATTACCCAGAAGACTGAGCGAGCTTTGCATTGAGAACGCAAGCACTGGAAGCTTCTTAAGGCCTCACCCTGCCCGTGCCAGTTGTTGATTGTGGATTACGGCTCAGGCAGGGCATGGCGTGGACAGGATGCTGAACAGGAAGGTGTGGAGAGACTCTACACCTTCTGCGAGGATTAAGTTCAAAACCCTCTGTATCATCCACCAGGCCTTCTGGGGTCTAGGGTCTCAATACCTTCAACTCGCTCTTCCTAAATATCTTCCTTCTCGAGCTCTTCTCTCATCTGCCTCCAACTCCCTCAGGGCCAGTCGCTTCTCCAAGCAACGAGTTGGTGGTAGATCTCTTTCCTCGGCTGGTGCCTCCCTCTGGAACAGCCTCCCTGCCTCCCTTAAACTTGAGGAGAACCATCTCCGGTTCTGAAAACACCTCAAAACCTTTCTCTTTGCTTCTGCTTTTTCTCCTCCTCTCCTCTGCTGACCTCCTGGCTGAAACTGGTACTGCACTGGCTACTCGGACACCCTCTGATCCCGGGCCCAGGTCCCTGTGCCGCCAACGTCATACACCTGCACTGCCCACCTGGCAACCCCCGCACTTGGGGACTGTTCTGTATCCTTACAGTCCCCCTACCACACCTTGATAGCTGATGTCCGCACTTACCCATGCACTTGCCACAGGCTGGCCGTTATTTTACTTATTGCTATTATCTATTCCCATGTACTGCACTTACCTTACCTTCCCACCCACTTGCGTGATCTGAATGACACCTGGCCTAGTAGGATCGATGTCTGTCTTCCCTCTGTTCCCGCTCCCTTGCCTCGTCGCGCCTTGAAACACTTGTGTATAGGCGCGTTATAAATGCCATATCATAACACTTCGCTGGGGTATGCTGGGTAGCTGCGCCAGAGTCGCCATACTGGTAAAGATAATGGTGAGCGGCAAGGAGGTTGCTACAATCTCTGCTGCATGTCGTTGCTCAACACTGGAATCGTTCGTGCCTGGGTTGCCACGTGAGGCTCCCGGGCTTCAGTTAAGTAAATACATTTTTTGTCTTGCTTGTTTAATCGGCGTGTACACGTGTGCCTGTTAACACAGGGTTTGGCCTAAAGTGTGGGCACTAGATGTTCATAAGGATGTGCTGTTCGCCACGGCAGGCTGCACAAGCACTTGTGTATTGTGTTTCATTTCATGCTTTATGTTTCATTTCATGCTTTGCCAAAAGGCTATGAGCTTGTTTGGTACGAGGGACAGGTCTCTTTTGTTGTTTCCATTACGCTGCCATATGCTCTGTGTGCTTAAGCCAGGGCTCCATGTACGTTACACTCTATGTTATGGGTTTCATGTGCAAGAAGCCGTTATGCTCCAAGTGTCCACATGCTTAGGCTGAATAATAAGATTTATTTATTTATTTATTTTGTCATTTGACGAGTGCTCCGAACCCAAGGGCATCTGGGCAATCAGATACCAATGTTTCACGGGATGGATAACTGTCAGGGTGGAAGGAGGGAATGTGCTTAGGTATGCAGGTGAGGAGCTAGGTAATTTGAATCGGGTTAGGAAATCAGGCTGTATATGAGAGTGAATTGCAGCATACCAGGCTTTTCCCTAAACTCCCCCTAACCTATCCAATCAAGGTACCCTAACCCTCTTTCTGCTTTCTGCATACTCCTCCTACCCATCAACAACCTCTCCATAATCTCTTTCCCCCCATTGGCTGCCTTATGGTCACATGTGCATGCATACATCTGGAACCAGTGCCAACATTCTCCATTCGGCTTCTGTGGTTCGGGAGAGAGTGTTGATGCTTCTCCTCCTCAGGTGCGTGACATGCACGACAATAGCAGCCTCAACATCTTCAACATTAACAGGTGTGCAGCCGGGTTACCCGTCTGCACGGCATGACACTCGCTAATGAATTCCTTGACCGTGGAAAGGCCAAGGCCGGTGAATGCAACTTAACCACACATGTCTGAGGTTGAGCCCTTAACTCACTGGTAACCGTTCTATTGGCTTACCAGCAACACCAATATTGCTTCTATCAGGGCTTATATGATCACTCAGTGTATTCTAATGTTGTAACTACCTGTGCATTAATTAATTCAACCATATGTATCTGTAACTAAGAATCTATACTGTTGGGCCGCTTTCAATGTAACCCTGAACCAAGCCTTCTTACATTCTCCTGTAACAGCGCCTTGATGCCTCTGGGCTGTTGCGCGCTCTAAAAATTCTAATAAATAAATAAATCAGTAGTCAGTGGATACTGGAGAGCTTCTCTAAGTTAGGAGTGTTGGCAGTGGCGTTGCTAGGTGGGGGGCGGCTGAGGGGGCTATAACCCCAGGTCACTTGGTTGTAGCCCCGGACAGAAGCTCAGGGGCTACAACCAAAAGACTAGCTAGCCCGAGTCCCGACAGCCCCGACATTAGCCTAGCCCCCGATATTTTCCAGAGCTACTTATTTATTTTTTGGGGGGTCAGCCAGAAATATCCGAGCCCCAAAGAGCAAACAGCCGTCTTCAGGTGGTGCGTTGCATTTCTACTGAAAAGTGTGGTGCTCGTGTTTGATAAAGTGCTATTTGCAGTATCTTTCCAGACTGAGTCCTTCCTTGATACTTAGCAAGTGACTCTGCACTGCCAACAAACACCCTGATTCACAGAGCGGGGCAAAGTGTATGTTTGCAGTGCAAAGTGACAGCTAACAGTTCCACGAATTAGTCGCTTAATCTTGCAAAGAGACTTTGCTATCGTATAATGTGTTCAACCTTTTATAATTTCTTGCTCCAAATCCTCCATCGGTTGGGCCTTCTCTCTGTTGCTGGAACTCTCACGCCACTGGTCTGTCTGTTGGTCTTAATGTGGTTGGGCTGCAGGAACCCCCTCCATGCAGGACTTCCACTTGGTTTGAGGGCGAGGCTCCAGTTAGCAGAACCAGGTTTCCATGCTGAAGTCTGTTTGTCGCTTGCACATTGCCAATAATTGGCCTTGGAGAGCTCTGCCGGTTGCGGGTTCACTCCATTTGCAGTGCCAAGTGGCCCTTGTGGGAATCAGTGGTGTGAGTCCTAAGGTCCTCCCCGGCACAGTGCGTGCCCACCCTTCTATACATAGTAGGGCGGGCGCCATTTCATGAATGCTGTCCCCAGAGACTGGCCCTCCCTTGCCCAAAGAACTTGTGGGCTTCCGATGTCCAGCAGTTTGAGACACTCTGCCATGAATTACTTTTCTTAACTTCTGTGATCACATTTTCCCCACACTTCAGATGTTTTAGAATGATTGCCCCTATTTTGGTCCCTTAGGTGGGAAAGAGATTTTACTGTAAGAAGACATATAATGATGATTTAAACAGTGGGAGCAAAATACACATTTTGCTGAATTTTCTGCTAGATTTTCTCTTGCCAACAAGAAGGACATATTCTGCTGCGCGGGGCGCCGGTCGCGCGCTTTAGAATGCAAGTGCGTTCCCAAGATGTCCTTCTCCGTCTGCCAGGGGAGGATAGTGGCTCTTGGTTTACAGATCTCCTGGGCTACACTGTTGGCAGAGCCAGCCTTCTTGAGGTTCCAGCTTGTTTAATGCCTTTGCGCTTCTATTTCCACTCTGTGGTCACTGAGTCTCTGTTTGGTGAGGTTTAACCTGTGGCAGTCGCGTCTAGCTACGACAGTGAGACATTCTGCAGGTACACATTTCTTTCACTGGGCTATTTAATGAAATGACTTTCTGTCACTTTTGATGACTAGATATATGGATTCTCGAATAGCACGCAAGACTTTCAAATGTGTAGTCTTAAATGGAGAAGACTTAAATGTGTTTATACACTGAATACACAACGGAGAAGGACTGGAATTGCCCTCCTGGGGAAAGGGCACAAGAGCTTCCTCAATTTAAATCACACAGCAGCACTATAACCCAAACCTTTTAAAAGATAAAATGTCTTTTCTGCTGAACCGCTTATTCTTCTAGAGACCCGTTAAAGTATTTATATTTCTGATGAGATTACAGTTTGCCTCCCTTTGCAGCTGGGCTAAATGCACTGGAGTTATACCTGCCTTAGGGGGCAAGCATTTGTGGGTTGATTGCATAATGAACAACTCCATTTGAAAGCACTGAGGCAATGGGAATTGTTTTTTTTTTAAAGTGTATTGAACATTTTACAAACGTCATAGTTGAACATTTTACAAGAAGAGCAAGTCATGATGGTATAATGAATTAATAGAACCTGAGGAGGGGGAGCATTTCCGGTCAGGTAATGCCACTGCGGCGATAGTTACAAACCAGAGCGAAGCGAGGGCTTTAACGTAGCCCTGGGGGCACTACCTGACCTGTAATACCCCCCTCTTCTGAGGGTTCGATTGCTGTTAGTACCCCGGCACATCGCACCGGGGTACTAATATCATTTTTCACGAGTTGTGAAACAGCTTAGAAACCATTGCGCACCTTGAGAAAAAAAACAAATAGCTGCCAGGGCTCGGGGAGAAGGGACTACAGATAGTCCCTTCTCCCTTTCCATGGGTGCCATTAAAAAAACAGGAAAAAAGGAAAGATACAAAATGGCCACCATGGAACGAGGAGAAGTGACTACACGTAGTCCCTTCTCCCTTTCCATGGCGGCCTGTCGAAGAAAGGGATGGAACTCAGCTGGACATGGAACTTGAAACAACAGGTAAATCTTTGTCGGTCAGGTAACGACTCGGCGAAGGCCAATCAGATAGCTTGTACCAATCTCATTGTCCATCGCCGGGTACTAATATGAAGTAGAAATAATAAACCCCTAACAACGTGTACCCCCACCCAACATCTAAGGACCAAAAGACAGCAATTACCCACCAACCCCATGAGTCCCTGTGTTACAAGTAGCCTCATCTACTAGAAAGTAGCAGATGGCCCACCAGAATTCAACGACGGACTTTCATAAAAACAAAGTCGAACACCTTGCGGATCAGAAGTCAGCCTCTCCATAGCCACCGTCATCCACACTTCATTCAACCCAATATTAAGAGATTGGCGGCCTGTTTTTCTCCTCATGGTTGCAGTAGATAACTTGCCAGCCAATAACATTGATTTGATCAGTCTAGCTAGCGCAGTAAGCACGGGGTAAATCACCTTAACTGGCCCACCCAACAATACCACCCCTGGATCCCCCAGAAAATGAAGCCAACATCCGACCGCCGTGTCCCAGGACTTACCAACAACACGGCTCCAGAGCCGAACAGCTTCATCATGTGTGCAAGGGTGCGCGGTCCCCACTGCCTTCTCTCCAGCAACACCGCGGAGCTCATGTTAAAAAATGGCATGAATTGCCCGGAGCGGGCTGCTTACGTTTGCACTTACCTGAAAACAGGGCTCCTCCAAATCATTTTCATTTGCTCCGCAGAGTACAAAGAGGAGGTGCCAAATATTTGGGGGGCGCCTTTACACCTCCCTTTTGCACGCTGCAGTGCAAACCGAGTAAACCCTGCCTGCCATTTATACCAAGCGGGCAGCATTTTCAATGTATTCCAATGGAACGGGCCTGCTTCTTGCTGGTGTAAATCCAATGGCTTTACGTCAGCATGAAAATCTGCGTCAAGAGCTTGCGCCATGTTATAGAATCGTAGAAGATCGGCCACCTCTCCCAGGTTGAGAAGACAGCATTATCTCTATAAGTAGCGTTCGCTGTAAGGTGACGGCAATGGGAGTAGGCGTCTGACTTGCGTCTAATCTTTGTGGGAACATTACAAAGATGCAGCAAAGCTGCCAGGCCGGGCAGGAACGCCATAGGGAAACATCTTAATAAGCCGCCATCTTGACCACGCCCCAAACTGCTTTTTTGATTCCCAAAAGATTTATTTATTTATTTATTTATTTATTTATTTATTCATTCGCATTTGTTGAGCGCACATCAGACTGAAGGCATCGTGGCGCTAGTTACAGTGTTGCTTATACTTAGTTACATACAGTTCATGTCCGTAAGGTTACATTGGACGAGATATACTTTTTTTTTTTTTTTACAGATATGCAAGAGCAGCAGGAGCACATGAAAACGGGTTTAGTTGAATAGGGCAGTTTTGAGCTTTTTTCGGAAGGAGTAAAGAGATGTATCCGCTCTGAGGTCAGTAGGTAGGGAATTCCAGAGTTTAGGTGCGAGGAAGGGGAAGCCTATGGCTCCTGCTTTGGTGCTGTTGATGCGAGGTATTGCTAGTTGGTTCGTGTATTGTGCTCTTCTCGGTCTCGTGGATTGATATCTACCTATCGTGTCAGATAAATAAGAGGGAGCTGTGAGGTTGATGCATTTATTAGTGGTTGTGAGAATTTTGAAGGAGATACGGTCTTTGACTGGGAGCCAATGAGCTGCAATTCTGGCTTGTGTGATGTGTTCTCTTTTTGGTATGCTGAGGGCTGCTCTGAGAGCGTTGTTTTGGGTTGTTTGGAGCCTAGATAAGTTTTTTTGGGAGGTGCCGGCTAGGAGCGCATTACAATAGTCTAGTTTGGCTCCTATAGTTGCTCAGGCGATGGAGAGGCAGCTATCCTTGGTTAGGAATGGTTTTATTGCGTTAATAAGTTTAGTACTCAGTGCTGAGGCCGAGACTATGGCGCTGACTTGTTTGTCCATGGATAGTGTTGCGTCTATGTGAACCCCCAGTGTTTTGACTGAGGATAGGACTGGGATGATACAATTGTCTATGTTGAAATTGATGTACAGTGGGTTGAGGTTGGAGAGGGTGGATTTCTGTCCTAGAATGTGGATTTCGGTCTTGTCCCCGTTCAAGCAGAGGCCGTTGGTAGCCATCCATGCTTGTATGGTAGAGTAGATTTGCTGTAGGGTGTCAGGGGGAGGAGAACCTGCATGTCGTCGGCGTAGTTTGTGTAAGTGATCCCCAGCGCGTCTAGTTTATCAAATAGTGGCTTGGTAAAAAGATTATAGAGCGTGGGGGCAGTACAGGAACCTTGTGGTACCCCACAGTGGATGATGGAGGGTGCTGCATGTGCTGTGTTAGAGAACACTTTCATCGCTCTTCCCTCTAAGAATGATGTTACCCAGGATGCTGCGTCCTTTGAGAAGTGTGCAGCGTGTGTCAGGTGACTGGTAAGAGTAGTGTGGTCTACCAGATCAAACGCAGCTGAAAGGTCAAGGAGAAGGAGGAGGGCGGGCTTGCCTTTGTCTAGGATGTTGGTAATTTCGTTTTTTAAGTCTAGAAGGGCGGTTTCAGTACCGTGTCCCTTGCGGAACACGGATTGTCTTTTACCTAGGATTGCGTTCGATTCAAGGTATAGTTGAATCTGTTTGTGGGCGGCCTTGTCAAGTAGTTTCAGGAGGAAAGGGACTGTGGTTATGGGTCGGTAGTTGTTAGGGTTAGCAGGGTCTAGCGTCGTTTTTTTTAAGAGAGGGCGTACCCAGGCCTCTTTAAGGCTGTCTGGGACTATGCCCGTTTTGAAGGATGCATTGAAGAAGGCTGTGAGAAGGGGGGCGAGTGGTTCTGCGCAATCTTTAATGATTTTAGGGGGGCATACATGACCCTTACATTGTGAGGGTTTGAGGTGTCTGAGAATGTCAGTGACCTCGGTTTCGGAGATTTCGGTAAATGCAAATTTGGGCACGTTTCTTACTTTTACATTAGGTTTTATCTGTGCATGTGCACTTTGCTTAGGTAAGGTTTTGAAGTGGTGGGATATTTTGTTTTGGAGGAGGTTTATTTTTGTAAGCATAGCTGATTGAATGCCTGTACACCATGCCTCGTCTTTGACAATCTCATCAGGGCATGTAGGTGGTACGGTTAGCTCTTTGAATATATTGAAAAGTTCTTTAGAGTGGGAGTTGGCATTGGAAATGCGGTGGTTGTAGGTTTCAGATTTAGCAAGGAAGATTGCGTCTTTGTATTTTTTTGCTATGGATTTGATGTTAGCTTTTGTGGTATCGCATGGGTTAATCTGCCAATTTTTTAGGGCTAAGCGTTTGTCTTTGCGCAAAGTCTGGAGTTCCTGAGTGAACCAGGAATTGGAATGGAAGGATTTTTTTTCTTTTTTGTTTTCCAGTGGGGCAACAGTGTTGACAGCCATTGTGATGGTGTCTTTGAATATTTCTGCGAGGATGTTGGGGTCATCGGAGAACGGGGGCGCTAGTCATGGTAGATTGAGGAGTGCACTGATTTGTCTGCAGTGAGTTTTTTTGGCACTTCTTGCTAAGGTCGCCGGTGCTTTAGTAGGCACTTTAGCGATTAGTAAGACAGGGATGTCAAATAGGAGAAGGTTGTGGTCTGTCCATGGGAGGCTAGTATTGGAGGTGATGGCTGTGTTACAGTTGTGGTCTACAATCCAATCTAGGATGCGTCCTTTAGCATGAGTAGGCGAGGTGCTCTTTTGAGAGAAGACTAGGTCTTGGAGGTCCTTGGCTAGAGAGATAGCAGCTTTGTCCTTAGAGTCGTTGAATCCTAAGTTAAGGTCACCTATAAGTAGTGATTTTGTGGATTTTTTAAGGTTGTTTCTTAGGAGGTGATTGACTTGACCTATGAAATTAGCGGTTGGGCCAGGTGGACGGTATACGGTATGAATATTTATTGTGCTATTTGGAGAGAGTGCTAATTTGACTGATAGGATGTCTATATTATCTTCCTCTTGGTGGGGTACGGGTCTGATAGAGAGGGTTTCTTTGTGAATAATGGCTACCCCCCCTTCCTGTTCTGGCTATCCTATCTTGTCTAAGGATGGCATACCCTTGTGGTAGGGCTAGTGAAATGGCTGGGCCGCAGGCTTCGTTGAGCCATGTCTCTGTGATAGCGAGTAAGTCTAGGTTTTGGGTAGTTATTAGGTCATTTACTTCTAATGCGTGGGCATTGAGTGATCGTACATTGATTAAGGCGCATTTGTATAGCGTTGGGCAAGGGCAAGAGATTTTGGAAGGTATGGTGTGGGTGTCTGCTTTAGGTACAGTGGTACATTGAGAGTAGGAGTTACCGCTCGGTGTAGTAAGTGTGTGTTTAAATGTGTGGCATATGGATGTGTTATCATGGATGTGGAGTGTGTGCACTTTAGAGGTGCGTGAGCTAAGTCTGCAGTTTCTGTGTGGTATGTGTGTAGGAGTGGCATGGTGGTGGATAGGGATGGTGCAGGCTCTGAGTCTGTCTAGTCTGAGGTTGAGGTTAGGTATCATTAGTGCTGTTTTATTTGGAGTGTGTGAGGGCTTGGGCAGGAGGTCCATCGTGTGTATTCGATGACGCAGGCTGATTTGATAGTGGTGGGGGTGCTTTAATGTAGAAAGGTGTGGTGTGGTCATAAAGGTGAGTAGCGTGCTAATTAAGCAGGTGAGGACGGGCAGAGAGTACATAGCAAAATAGCAGTGGCAACCTGCCTAGATTCCAATATCACAAAATGGATCAAAATGCAGTGTTTAGGCAATAAATAGCAGTGGCAACCTGCCTGGGTTCCGATATCACAAAATGGAGCAAAATGCAGTGTTTAGGCAATAAATAGCAGTGGCAACCTGCCTAGATTCCAATATCACAAAATGGAGCAAAATGCAGTATTTAGGGAATAAGGGGCATTCAAATAAGCATATAGCGGTGCAAGCAGTGTAACTGCATTGAATCCCAGTATGGCTTGAGAGAGGTGTGCAGCCGTGAGCGAGCAAGACAAGTTCTTAGTACAATTGTCACGTAGTGTCCTTGGATGTAGGTGTGTAGGGCAACAGCCAGGTGGTAGGGTTTGGCGCATGGGGGTGGGAGTTAGCCAGCTTAGGGATCAGTGGGGGCGCGTGTTATGCTGCTGGTGGGCTTACCTGTTGACCTCAGGGGCTTCAAGGCGACGGTGAGTGGTCCTGGGGCAGCGAGTCCTCCATGCTGGTGCTCTCCTGTGAGGGCCAGGGGGACTGGCAGAGGCAGAATCGGCAGGAAACAGGCTCGAAACAGGTAGCAGCCTTGCCTCCGTGGGCCTTGGAGGGAGTGGGCCGGCTTCGCCTGCCGGCAGCCAATGGGGGTGAAGATAGGCCAGTAAGCCAATCAGATGGCTACTGGGAGGCTGGATTAGGCCGAGGGGGCAGCAAGCATCGGGCGGGCGGCCATCTTTGAATGATTAGGTACCTCGTGTACTCATAAAATGCACCTATGAATGGAGCTGTGTTAAATAAAAACTGTGCCAAGCAAGAGCAAGGGCACCAAGAAATGGGCAGCTGTGAAAGGTATCCAGGCAAAAATAATCCCCCACGGCCTCATTATGAGTTTGGCGGTAATGGTAAAAATATGTATGATTTGAAAGTACCGCAGGCTGATTATCTGCACAGAAAAGCATGAACTGGTGCAATATTAATGCATGGAGTCATGATTCAGAACCAATGCAGCAAGGGTCATTCTGCTTAGTGGTATTTACATAGGAAAGAAGATGAGCAGAATTTCCGGCAGGAAATACCGCCAAATTAATAATCTATTTTTTTATTTATTACGCACCCTAGCCCGCAGGCATCAGGACGCACATCAACACAGGCCATTTCAGAAAGACGGGACCTGGCACCGAAACAGATCTCGGAAGGCCATTATTCAAATAAAGCAACAGGGGTTGTTCCTGTTGTAGGTCTAAGGGCAAGGTGTTCCAGGCCTGGGCCGCTTGAGCTGGGAAAGACCGCCCATTCCCCCTGACTCTTCTAGTTCTTGGGTTAACTAAGCGCTGGGTGCTGCTTGAGCGTAGGGGTCTGCATGCACTATGTTTGCGGTAAGAAGGTGAATTTCCATAGCGGCACTTGTGGGTCGAGGAGATTCCTTTAAAGCGTATTCTCGCAGCCGCTGGCAGCCTGTGTAATTCTTTCCTAGCGCTGGAAGTGTGTGCTCTTCTCGAGGCACTACGGACACTCCTGACGGCCTCATTTTGAATCACCTGGAGCCTAGGGGTGCAGTCTTTGTTGGCACCAATCAGAAGGGCATTACAGTAATCAAGCCTGGGCATGATGATGGCCCTCACCAAGGTATTACAGTTCTCGGGTGTCATAAAGGGTTTGATTTGCTGCAGCACTCAATGCAAAGTTTGCCCTATTTTGTAAAACACTGGCACACATTAGAAAACCACTGGACCGTGACAAGTGCAGTTTGGCATATTTATTATAGGCACTGGGGCAAAAAATGCCCTTGTGCAAAAAAGATATATTCTTGATGCATTTTTGCACCAAGGCAAAGTTTGCCCTAGTGCTAATACCATTCCATATTAGCACTAGGGCAAACTTTGCCTTGGCGTAAAAATGCAGAGAAAATACATCTTTTTTGCACCGGGACAATTTTTGCCCCAGTGCTTTTAATATGCCAAACTGCACTTGTCACGGTGCAATGGTTTTCTAATGTGTCCCAGTGTTTTAAAAAATAGTGTAAACTTTGCCCTAGTGCTAATACCGTGCATATTTCATGACTTTGAATATAAGTAACCATGTACACGGCTGTAACGTTACTTGTAAGAAAAGCGCCCAACGGCCCTTGGGTTAGGAGCGCTATGCAAATAAATAAATAAATAAATAAATAAATACATTTGCACTCGCACCGGTTCAAAGATTTTGTTATCTGGCCCCAAGGGTGTTCACCTTGTCCAACACAGGAATAACAACTGCCTTCGATATTCAACCGTGCGTATTTGGAATCTAATTTTGCCCTGGCACGCGTCGATCCGAAGATCAGGCCGTCAGAGTAGATTCAGTGATGAAATGTGATGAACGTTTTCATCTTTGAAAGTCTGAAAGTGCTTCCAGCAAAGCCTTGGCATGTGTCACGGCTAGGCCTTGAATTATTTTCTAGTAAAATGCCACCGCGAACCCTGAGGGGGGAACAGGTTTTCTTGGCTTCGCCCATCTCCGGTTTTTCCTCTGCACTTCCTGTTGCGAGCAAGCTCTGCAGCTTCTCTGATTGACGGCGTAATGTTTATCATTCCAACACCTGGCGCCCTTTGCACAGTACACAATGCCTCGCAATTGTTTCAGCATTCCAGAAGGCATTACGTTTCTTAGAAGTGAAGGACAACACGTCTTGCCTACAAACAAAAGAAGAAAACCTGTGTTTTGCAAGGAAGCGTGGTGACGCGTGTGACGGGGCAATCCAAGGCCATGGGACTAAAACTCATTATGAGAAGACGCCCCAGGTGCTTGCTAGCCAAACATGCACCCAGGTCTGCTGCAAGAATCTTCCTGGCAGTGGAGTAACTTTGCTGAAAATGTTGGGAGGGACATGACATCTGAAAAAAAGGTGCACCAGCCAAATGAATGGGGACAAAATAGCGTGCCATGAAAGTTGGGGGGGGGACGAACACCCCTGCCCCCCCTAAAATTACGCCCATGCTTCCTGGTGTTCCCAGTTTGGGTGTCTGGACAGCATCATTGGTGAGGAAGTGAGGATAGCTGAGGGGCAACGCGTTTCGAAACCCGATTTTGTGCTAGAAATCACTCGCTGGTATTAAGAACAATTGTAAAAATTATTGAAATCATCAGGCCCCAAACAGCCCTCAGTTTGCAACCCTTTGGATTTCATATTATGCAATGCTATCTTGTATTTGTATAGTGCCTTCTACCATAGTTCATGGCTTCGAAGCGCTTAGCTTGTCAGAGAGGCAAAGGGGGGTATGATAGAACATTCAGCAGTGCTAGGGAGAAGCAAAGTCACGTAGATATTTGGGATGAGGCGTAGATAAAGGTGCTCAGGAAGACATGAGAAGGTAAAGGTCGAGGAGCTGTGCGTACAATTGGACAGAATTTATCGCGCGACTCGACTGTATACGCACCAAGAGGAGAGATAGCTGGGGAGGAGGTGTTTGCCGCACAAGGTGTATGCCTGGAATCTACTCATTGCGTGGTGAGCTGGGGCATGTTGAAGTCATGCCCAAGAAAAAACAGGCGGCAAAGCCCTTCTACTTATTTTCTGAGGCCACCGACATTTGGGAGCGGTTGTATGTCAGAAATCCAACATTGCTGAGTTTGCCAAAGCTCCCTGAAAAGCGAGCAAAAAAAACCTCACAATTTTTTGGTTTCCTCATTTATGTCATGGTTACCAAAACCCCTGGCTTGTGCTTATGTGCAAAGTGTGAAAAGTGCTGAAGGACACAGAGCCGGTCTACGGCTAAGCCGTAGTCAGACATTTAAGCCTCCCTTAGTGTCATGTATGCAAGAGTAAAATCTGCACATATTTTGGATGTGTGCCTTCATGACATAAATAAATAAAAAATATGTGTTTCAAGTGCTCCCTGGCGGCACTGCTTGTCTGCGTAAGATCCTCCCACCGCTCAGCCTAACAGAAATGAGCCTCGAGACACTTGTGTATAGGCGCGTTATCAATGCCATATCATATCATATTGTCCCAAAATTCAAATCTTGGTTTACCAATGAACACTACCAATCTCGAGGGAATACAGTGCCAGATAGTATTGACATTGGCCTTGCGGCACTGTGAGCACTCTGATATGTAGCGCTGTATGGGCCCGGCTTCCTGTACGGAGGAACAAAAGACTGCGCAACTATTGCACTGACAAGTGAGACTATTCAAAGAGACAACATGGCAGGGCCTGGTGTGGATGTCAGAGCTGTGTGGCGAGACACACATCAGCATTGATGTAACATTGCATGAAGACTTTGCACATCCCAGAGTGGTTCCTGGCAGCATAGTCGGTCACGGACTGGCGGACGGGCCTTTTCTGTGGCGGCTGCGAGGGCTTGGAATGAATTGCTGCTGGCTCTTTGAGCCACTGGTGACCATTTATGTTTCCGCCGCTCTCTGAAAACCCTGTTATTCTGAGTTTGTTGTGTGTTGCCGCTGCCCCTCCGCGATTTAGCGCCAATATTCCCTCGGGCGATCGTGCGCTTTACAAGTAAATATAACATAACATAATATAACATAACATAACACAACATAACATAGTGATGCGTGTGTCGTGGCAGGGAGTGTGCTAGACGTTGCTAGTGCTGGATATGATCTTGCCCAGATGGGAGGCTGCATGATGCTAAGTACCTGTGTGGCTTCAGTAAAAGGATGGTTTGGGAAACCTCTTTCAATTGGCTGAACTTGCAGGCCCTGTCATACAGTGGACACATACACTTCTGTCTATCCACAGGAACAGATCCTCCTAGGATGACATTGGGAGCACGGAAAGGCCTCACAGGTTAAGGAAGACCGTTTGCTAAGCAGGAGTGAGGACATGACAGACCCTGTTGTACGTCGGCCTACATGTCCCATTCCAATCTGTAGGTGCTTGCCCAGTCCTGGTATTATTATTTGCATTCTGGGACTTGTAGTTCTGCTTTCCCAATGGTACAACTCAGACTGCAAGTCCCAGAATGCAACGTAAAAACAAGGACTGGATACGTTGCCACAGCTTGAAAGGGATCATGTTGGCAACTATGTGTTGCACATTTTCAAGTTGTAGTCTTAGATAATATTAGCATTTAGAAAACATTGCATGACCCTCCCCGACCTCGGGAGGAAGAAGAACTAAGAGTGAGAGTCCCAAAGATAACCCTGCGTCTCAAGTTCCGGGGTGGCATGAGCTGAGAGATGGAGGATAATCAAATACATTCCTGAAGCTAATCCTGCTCCTTGCTCCTCATGTTCCGGGTGGCATGAGCTGAGAGATGGAGGATAATCAAATACATTCCTGAAGCAAATCCTGCTCCTTGCTCCTCAGGTTCCGGGTGGCATGAGCTGTGAGATGGAGGATAACCACATCCGGCCCCAAAGCTAATCCTGCTCCTTGCTCCTGAAGTTCCAGGTGGCATGAGCTGTGAGATGGAGAATAACCACATCCAGTCCCGAAGCTGGTCCTGCGCCCTGCTCCTGAAGCTCCGGGTGGCATGAGCTGTGAGATGGAGGATAACCACATCCAGCCTGAAGCTAATCCTACGCCCTGCTGCTTAAGTACCGGGTCGCATGAGCTGTGAGATGGAGGATAACCACAGCCAGTCCCAAAGCTAATCCTCTGCCCTTCTGCTGAAGTTCTGGGTGGCATAAGATGGGAGATGGAGGATAACCACATGCAGTCTGTTGATATCCAGATGTACTGCACAAGCCCACAAGATTCGACTTGGGAGGAGATGGATCAGGAAACCCTGAGAAATCAATGGAATAAGATGACATGGAGGATGATGCTATTGCCAAAATGATCTTGCAGATGATGGCAGATTGGAGTCCCAGAAAGGAATCTGTCTTCCCAGAAATTGACCACTTGACAACCCCATAATCAAGTATGGAAGGGATTCTTCCTGGGTCAGTGATAGCTCCCCCGCGCTGCCCCATCCTGGAAGATGCAGCAGAGAGCCTTCTGCAAGAAGCACACACCCAGTGACTGGAAGAATACATCGATCGGCTATTTGCTCCACAAATAGCCCTGATAGATGAGAAGGAAAGGTTACAAAAGGAGCTACTCACCGTAAACCTGAGAGAGGTTTGGGATCCTTGGAGCGAGCCCAAACAGTCACACTGCTACTCATAAGGCAAATGAATCCTGAGGAGCTTAGCGTAAAAGAAAAGCTATAGAATTGTCTCATTGACACACAAAGTCTTACCGTGACTGAGGTACAGCAAGAACCTGTGCCTAGTGTGTCCCCATTCTGCAATGCACCCACATTTACTAACCGTGTAGAGGGTTTTATGGATGATGGATTTAGGGGATGTCTGGTGGACCCCTATGAGGTTGCTCTTAGTCTATCAATCGACACCAACAATTTCCTCCAAACCTACCAATCCGGGTTAAGACAGGTAGTTGATGACGCCCTCACCTACCTTGATGGTGGCCACCCCTGCCTCCTGGTTGTACTCAACCTCTCAGCCGCTTTCCACACAGTAGACCACCAGGCGCTTACAGACATCCTACATCAGCACATGGGGATCAGCAACCTTGTCTTATGCTGGTTCAAGTCCTACCTCGCCAACTGCCAGCAATTGTTCAGATGGACTGCTCTAGATCAGCAATGCTATCCGTTACCTGTGGAGTCCCGCAGGGTTTCATTCTCTCCCCAGTGATCTTTAATCTATACATGAAGCGGCTGCCACACACAACATCCACCAATACCAATACCTCAAGATCGACTCCATCAAGGACATCCATAGGGTCAAAACCTACCTCTCGCTGATCCAGCCTTGGATGTCCAGTGCATACTTGAAACTCAACCCCTCCAAGACTGAATCACCGAACACCCAGACATACAGACCTGGCTATCAAACATGAACTCTGAGGGACACACACCTGAGCTCACCTCCTGCGCCAAGTCCTTCAGGTTCCACATTGTCAAACACCTCTCCTTCAAGACACACAGTTAGGAAACCTGGTATCAGCTCTCCCTACTGCGAAATGTCAAGCCCTTCCTCCCTACGGACAGCTTCAGATCCTCTGTTCAAGCACTGGTCCTATTCCACCTGGATGGGGGGCAATACATTCCTCAAAGGCCTCCCGTCACCTCCCCTTGTGCCCCTGACAAGTGTCCTACATGTGGCTGCATACCTTATCAATGGTCTACACAGATACGACCACATCACGCCGGTCCTCATCCACCTTCACTGGCTCCCACTGCATGCACCAATCACCTTCAAGTCTTGCTGCTTCATCTATAAGGCAGTCACTCTCAAGTCACCCTGCTACCTTACAGAGAAACTCAGCATCTCCGGCAGACAGCGCACCACCAGGAGCCAGGACATGTGCAGACTTGAAATCCGCCGCTGCAAAAAGGAAAGGACCAGAAAACAAGCCTTCTCTGCCTCTGCCCCAAGACTACGGAATCTACTCCCCATCAGCATCAGACTTGCCCCCACGCTCCTACAATTCAGAAAATAACTCAAATCCCACCTCTTCAAGGAATCTCTCTGCCTCAACACCAAGGCCATCATGTTGCCCCTCAGGCCATCTGACTGGCTAGATGCCGCCCGCCCCGCTCCTCCACGCCACCAGGTACAGCTGCACTGCTCCTCTGTGCCCCTCTGTATCACCCCCTGCTGCATATCTGTTCTGTTTGTACCTCTGAAAAGTGCTCCGTTATGCATCTGTACATTTGTATTCCTCTGTAAAGCGCTCTTTTGTTTCTTGAAGCCAGGTTCGTGCTCCATAAATACCATAATACTAATAATCACCAATGCACCGAAATCATGAGTTATCTTTTCTTCCACCACACTGTCCATATGGTCACCTTCCTCTGTACAACACCATGTACTTCCTATCTTTCTCCTGAATTCCAGTCTCTTCCCGTCTCTCCTCCAAAGGTCTCCTCTCCAATATCACTCTTCTCGACAAGCATCTCCAAACTCGTTCCTGCAGCTCCTTCTCCAACACCCCACACTTCCAGATGGGAGGTTGGAGTTTAAATGGGCAGGTGATCCCTTCTGATGGTGGTTCATACCTGTCGAACATGGGTTGTGCCTTTCCCTGATTGGGGCATGTGACCACCGGCTGGTTTGACCTGTACTTGCTCCGTTGTGGGGAAATTCGGGGATCTAGTGAAACCCGTGTGCGATTGAGTGTCCAGACAGAGCCCGGGGCCCACAGATTGTCACCAGCTTGAGATCCAGACAGACTGATTCCCACTGGAAAGGAATGGGTGCAATGGCAAACCTGGAAGATAGATTATAGGGCAGGTGGGCACACATCCAGAAATCAGTTAAGTTGAAAATCCAAGCATACTGCCAAGAGAAGTGCAAATAGGTGTTTGTGCTGTGAGCCCAGGGGTGTGCATCTGAACCCTCATTCTCATGACATGTGGCACGTAAAGAATCAGACACAATTACACAGGTGAAAATCATGAATCGTACTATCACTATAATAACAGAAATATATCCAGACTTGGCGCCCTCTGTGAGGGTCTCCTTGGATTCTTCCAGTTCTAAGGTTCTTCAGGATTTTCCCAGGGTGACTGTGCGTGGTATGTGGATGACGGTCATCCCAGTTGGTAGGACTGAGAGAGATGCAAGGTGCAGGTGGAAAAGCTTGAATACGGACTGTCCTGTCACTCAGGGTATCGGGCTCTGTGAGGTAGTCACTGATTGAGAAGGCAGAGTTTCAAAGTTCAAATGTTCCAAGGTTCAAATGTTCCAATGTTCAAGGCTCTCACTACCGTTGTATGCACTACAACATCTGCAAGTACCAAAGCTAGACGAATATGAGGGTCATGGTCACAAAGAGGAAGACCAACAAGTGATAGCAGCAGGGGCAAAAACTCATCGATGCAAGGGACGTAGCAGCAGCGGCATCTACTCATTCGGCGGATTCATCGTCGCTGGTAAGCAAGATCTACTGGTGAGTAACTTGACCAGTCACCACTTTGGTCAAAACGTTGGTACGTCTGGTATTCTGCCTCGGGATCGCAGAGCGTACCTCTTGCTGGCTGCATTGTGGGATTTACAAGTGTCAGGCTCTGTAGATGGCGAATCAGCAGGGGAACTTGGATTCGGGTTAGTTCCCTCCGGTGCTGCAATCTCCTGCTTAAGAGACTTAACAGTAGCTCCCGAAATACCCTAACAGTGGTGAGAAAAATCAGCACTTGCGGGTTTAATGTCAGCACGTGGCCGTATTGGCTGATTGAGGGTCGGGCTCTCTCTCTCTGGTACAGTTCGTTCTGCTCCAGAACCTCAGGGTGACTCTGGCACCGGCACAGGTCTGGAGGTGCCACAGTAGGTTGTGTCGGTGGTCTCGGCAGTTCTGGCATGTGACCGACGAAGAAGGGTGGGTTCGGTGGTGATGTCATCAGCTGGAGCTGAGACCTTCCAGCAGTGTGACCCGTGGATCCAGGTCGGATTCAAACGCACTTGACAGCAGAGTTCATCGTGAGAAGGACCTGAAACAGCCCAGGCCACCTCGGCTGAAGTGCTGACTTCCACTGATGGATTTTCACCATGACCCAGTGTCCTGGTTGCAGAGGGTTGCACAGTCACAGGGCTGGTTCAGGCAAGACCCCATGGACCTGAGCATGGAGAAATCGAACAGTTTTAATCAACTTGTGACACTGAATTAACATGTCATCCTCCAGCGCTAAACTCTGGATTTGGGAGAACTGTAGGTGGGGAAGTTCCCATTCTCAATGGGTGTCCAGTGAGGATTTTGTGAGTGGACAATCTATGTTTATGCTGTGGGTTATTTCTCATAGCTAACAAAACTATAGGTCGGCATGGGGCCACTTCAGCACTGTCTCTCTACACACTTGTCACCATGCACCGTTCTATGTGCGCGCTCGCACGCAGGTATTGAGCGCAAGGGAACTGTTGGACTATTCTTAGAGCCTTACAGACTTCCCTAATGACATGTCTGCAAAATGGGTACCTCTGTCGGTGTCAATACTGAGGGGCTGTCCAAACCAAGGTATAAACACGGCGAGCAGTTTCTTGGCTACGGTGATTGCACCTGCCTGTCTTCACAGGTAAGCTTCCACCCACCCTGAAATACATCGACCAAAACTAGACAGTAAAGATAAGTCATACATGCGGAAAGTTGTATGAAGTCTACATGCATGTGTAAAAAATGACCTTCTGGTATGGGATATGCAAAAAACATTGTAGGCACTGCTCTCCTGATATTATACTACAAACATGTTACACAGTTCTCCCAGTAATGTTGGCACTTTTACCTGAATGGGCCACGCTATGAGCTTTGCAAACAAAATAAGGGAGCAGCACCTTCAGTGCCACCATGCAACTGTATAGGGAATGCCACAGGGAGTCTACTCCCAGGCTATACCTATTCTGCATCCATGTCACCTTCTCAGTTTTAGGAGCTTGATCTTGGAGAGTCGCCAGACTGGCAAGGGACGGAATGTGTGACCATGGAACTGCAACACAAAAAAGACATTCATTAGGAGCCAAGGGCCCATTTAGGGCCACTGAGCACGCTGCACCATCAGCTAAAGCATTTCCTAGGGCATTAAAGGACTGGGAGGGGTTGTGCACCCTGCACTTCACTATTGCTATGGCTGCAGGGAGTAGCAATGTGTTTTCCATTTTGGATGGGGGTGCCTTTGGAGGTTAAGTATCCACGTTGTTTCCAGAGGACGCCAAAGTCATGGATCCCCCTGTGGCCATACCTGGAGTCGGTGTAGATCGTAACTGATCGACCCTGAGCCAGAGTGCAGGCCCCGAGTGTGGCGACATGTGCTGATTTCGCCATGGGAAATCTGTATGCTTTTAGGACTGAGTGGTGGGTACACATGGCATATTCCGAAACCAGTTCTCCAATCTCTAGGGCATAGATGCAAGAACCAGCCATGAAGAGAATGAGATCTGGGTTCAGCAGGGGTATATCAATCAAATCAGTGCGAAGGGAAAATGGTTCCATTTGTTAATATCCCGGTACAAATATTGCGATACAAAAATATTGGCATATTTTTGTGCCGATATTGACCCATGGACCCTGCGGGGGACACCCCAGCAAACCCCGCATTATTTTAAAATGTGCGGGGGACACCCTTGCAACCCCCTCTCCCACAAATTATCCCCCCCAAAAATATCACCTATGGCGAGACAAATGGCCATATGTACGGCGATATTGTTGGTGCAGATATTTTGTAGGGATACCGGGAAAACAGTGTTTGCACAACCACCTGACATTAATGCAGCTCTCCCTCTTCAGGAATTGGTAACAAGGATGCAGGGTTAGGACCAGGCAGCGGCTAAGGGCCACATTGGCAGTGACAATAAGCACTTTTTCATACCTCGTAAGGCAGGAGTTTGACACATGTTGTGTTTTTCTTTTCAGCAATAATGACGATATAGCATGGGGGACAGAAATAGTGAAATTATGTCCTTGGACCAGGGAGTTGGTTTTCTCAATCGATAGGGCAGCATCGGCGACGGCCCACAGACAAGCTGGGAACCCCTCTGCCACTGGACCCAGACCTACGCTATGGTAGGATACAGTTCGATGCTTATCACTGTTAAAATGGGTCAACACAACTTGAGCAAACCCATTGCACTCTTCGTAAAATAAGGCAAAGGGCTTGGTATAATCCAGCAGACCTAAAGCCAGAGCTGTCGCGAGTGCCTGCTTAATGGTGACAAAGACATCTTCGGGTTCCTGGGATCATGGCAGGTTTTCAGGGGTCGAATCATGTGTGAGGTTCTGAATTGGCTTAATGATGGCTACAACCCTGGGCCCCATTGTCTACAGTGACTAACCATCCTGATGAACCCTCTCAGCTGTTTCTTGTTCCGGGGTTTAAGTACTTTCTGGATCATGTAAACTCGTTCCTGGGAGAGGTGTCTTTCCCCAGCAGAAATCTCATGGCCCAGGTATTGCACTCAGGGCAGACATACCTGTAGTTTGTCTTTAGATGCCTTGTGACCCTTTTCAGCAAGCGCTTTCAACAGAACCAGTGTGCCTTCCTCACATTCTTCCAAGGAGGGGGAGGCTATGAGCACATTGTCTATGTACTGCACCAGTGTTGGCCCTCCTGGATACTGTACTGAATCCAGATCGCCTTTCAAAATTTGGGAAAACAGTGTGGGACTCTCACCGTACCCCATGAGGGGATGAGTGAGCGTATATTATATAATTTTATGGGTGAACGTGAAGAGATATTGATTGTCCGGATGTGTAGGTATAGAGAAGAATACTCAACACAAATCTACGACTGTGAAATATTTGGCAGTGTATGGAATACATGACAAAATTGTAGTCGATTTCGGACCACAGGAAAGGATAGTAATATGGTGGCATTCATCGTGCACAGGTCCTGAATAAAATGTCACACCTCTTTACCTGGCTTCTTTCTAGGCACTATCAGAGTATTACAGGGGCTGCAGGTCGGCACAATGTGCCCTGTTGGAGAAGGTATTCTATCACAGGATCAATGCCTTCTTATGCCCGTCGGGGAAATTGGATACTGGGGTACACATGGCAAGGGTTTGTCAGGATTCAGTATGATCTTAACTGGTTCAGCATACCAGGCCGGGATCTGGTCCCAACAGCCCCTGCCATGGACAAGGGGTGTCGGTCTAGCCTTCAGGATATGTGTAGGCAACTTCTTGTAACACTGGCAGCATTTTGTGCTATCTATGAGTGGGGCTATTCAAATACACCCCATCAGGGTAGCAATGATTTCTGCAATTCAGTTTACATAACCAATCCAGTCCAAAAGAATTCACAGGAGAACGGGGGCTTAACAAAGTGCATGCTGTTTGGAAATAGGACCAATCGTGACCATCAGAGGGGAAGACACTGGGTGAGGTATGGGCGTACCTTCTATACTGACAGCATCTATTACCTCGCCTGAGTGTGGCGTTAGGGGAAACATGCATGCTCTTAGAGTGGAGCGTGATGCCCCTGTATCCACTAAACCCAAACCTTTTGACCAGCAACATTACATTCAACATAAGGATCAATCGATATAAGTGGTGCAACGAGCTCGGGCACCCCTTGGCAGAACTTTACATCATTCATAAGTAAGGATTGTGGAGGTGGACCCCATGCCGCCCCACCTAGGGCGGATGTCTGTCTGCCTTGACTGTCATACCGAGGCTGATTCAGGCACTCGGCTCTCCAGTGCCCAAACTCCTTGCAGTGGTTACATTAATCACTGTTTACGTTTGAATAATACCTTTTGGCAGGTTGCCCTGTCTGGAACGCTTGCAGCCCTTCTTTTCCCTTTCCCCGATCCCTCCCTCCCCCCTGTCGGAGGGCAGAACTCTCCCCTTCCCTGAGAGGGTTGCAAGCTCTGTATTTGTAGTGCCATAAGCTTGGCTTCTGTTGCTTCTTTTTGTCCTTGAACCTTTTCATGGAAATGCTGTGCCACCATCAAAACCTTGCACAACCCTTTCCTTCCCATCCTATCATTACAGCTTTAATCCCTTCTGCTACCTTGGATTGCAACACCAAAACAAACGGTGCCACTGCAGCCTGCGGTGCTGTCAGCGTGGCTTCTACAATCCGTGGATATTGTTCGAAACATTGTTTTAGACGTTCCAGGTATTAATCAGGGTGCTCTCCCTTGGCCTGTTTACACTAATTTATTTGGGCCCAATCACTTTTTCGAGGACAGATTTCAAGAGCAGTTTGTAAAAATATAGCAGTGAATGTTTTTAAATCCCTAGCTACAGCTAGATTTTCAGTTGGCCAATTTGCGCGTACTATAAATAAAGAAAATGTCTCCGGAGGCAACACTGCTTGCAATAACTGATTTAACAAGTGAGGTGATAGAGTCTATTATGACTTGGGGCTCCTCCTGGAATCTTACAGGATCTTCGAGTATCTTGAGGGATCTCTGGACCATGTTAAATAAATCAATGGCGCCCATTGGGCATATACTTTGATTAGGGAGTCGCATCCTCACAGGAGTTGTGAATATGCCACTACTGGAATGTATTGGTAAGTTTGGAAAACCTTTGAACATGCCTGTGGCTGGTGAAACCAATTTAGAAATCTGAGCTTGCATTTCAGGGTTGAGACACGACAATTACAGGGCTCCGATCCATAATGTTCTCTTTGCATCCATAATAAACACATTTATCCTTGTCCCTACTTGGTCCTGTACTCTGACCAATATCGCGACCTCATGTTTTCTTAAGTCAGTAGGGAGCATAGATTTGCTGCTTTAACACTGCAGTGGCCAACCACTTTACTTTTCTTAGTTCAGTTAACAAATGTTCTTAGGCAGGGTACTTTCCCTCCTATTACTTCGGACATATTCTATACTTTAAATCCAAATAAAGATATGTTTACCAGTTTCAGACAACACGATACATGACATCACAATACATTGATGCACTTACCTCTGGATTGATGAACACTTTATTAGTAAAGCAGTAGCAGACACATAACCAATGGCAACACAAGACTTTGGTGCAAGTGAACCCCCCTCCCTCCTGTGCCGCGGTCTCTTATACCCACATGAATGCATGGGATCCAATGGCAAGAGGGGTGTTCACAACCTGGCAAGGTCACACCTTGCAACATTTTGCTGTCAGGGAGCAAATCTTCATTATTCATCCTTTGATGCCAGCTGCACTCTGCCATCCTGGTTAGTGTTATCAGCGAAGACAGCACGACGTAACACATTTCTCCAAGGTGAATTTACTCCCTAAAGCCTTGCACCTGCATCGATGCAGGTGAGAGTCCTTGTAATAGGATGTTTTCCGCCAGCTAAATCCGCCTTTCAGTGTGCAAGTGAGAGCAGAGAACACACTTAGTTAGCCTTGCCAAAAGAAATATATACGTCAGAAGCCTGAACAGTGAAGGCGAGCATTCTTTCATGGCATGCAAAGTGATTTTCTAATAGTGACATACGCAGTGTAGTCTAACCTCTCATCTAATGCATGGTAGAGACAGATGTTTAAACATGGTGAGTGGCAAACAGAATATAATGGTATAGAGTGACCGTATAACAGGGGGGTACATAAATGAGTTTGCTTTGTTACTTATCTTTCCTCCACGACAGTAAGGGGGAGAGACAGATTAGTAGAGGGAGGGAGGCAACCATCTGGAGGTTAAGGGGGAGAAGGGAAGTTAACATCTTCATAAGAAGTGCTAGAAGTCAGATGTCATGAGAGGAAGAAGGAGGTACATAACATTTGGGATGAAGAAGGTGAACATCCAGGGAGTAAAGAGGAGGTACATAGCAATTTGAATGAAGACGGTCAATATCCAGGGAGTAAAGAGGAAGTACGTAGCATTTGGGATGAAGAATTTGAACATCTGGGGAGTAAAGAGGAGGTACGTAGCATTTGGGATGAAGAAGGTGAAAATCCAAGGAGTAAAGAGGAGGTACAGAGCATTTGGGATGAAGAAGTTGAACATCTGGGGAGTAAAGAGGAGGTACATAGCATTTGGGATGAAGAAGTTGAACATCCAGGGAGTAAAGGGGAGGTACATAGCATTTTGGATGAAGAAAGTGAACATCTGGGGAGTAAAGAGGAGGTACGTAGCATTTGGGATGAAGAAGTTGAACATCCAGCGAGTAAAGGGGAGGTACATAGCATTTGGGATGAAGACGGTGAATATCCGGGGAGTAAAGAGGAGGTACATAGCACTTGGGATAAAGAAGGTGAACATCTGGGGAGTAAAGAGGAGTTACAAAGCATTTGGGAGAAGACAGTGAACATTTGAGGAGTAAAGAGGGGGTACAGAGCATTTGGGATGAAGAAGGTGAACAGCCGGGGGGTAAAGAGGAGGTACACAGCATTTTGGATGAAGAAGGTGAACATCAGGGGAGTATGGAGGAGGTACATAGCATTTGGGATGAAGAAGGTAAACATCTGGGGAGTAAGGAGGAGGTATGTAGCATTTGGGACGAAGAAGGTGAACATCTGGGGAATGAGGAGGAGCTGCAGAGCTCTTGAACAAGGAATTTAAGGAGTGTGCAGAGAAGCTTTGAGCAGGGATAGGAGGTAGGGCAGCTGGGGCCCTAAATGAAGAAATATCCCTAGAAGACCTGGAGCAATGTAAGGAAGCTAAGCGGAAGGAGGAGGTTGGCCCAGACTAAGACGGGAGGGCAGGAGTGTGGACAAAAGGAGTGAAGACAGTGACGGCAGCCTGCTTATGGATCCCTAATGGAGTCAAGGCACCAAGAGGCCGAAGAAACTGGCGGTGAGGGTTCAGAGGCCAGCACCACCAGTCATTAAGGGATGGAATTTGCTGAGAAATAGTAGTTATTGAAAGGGAGGCTGCCAGGAGGTAGGACACAGCGGGAACTTGAGAAGGATCCTGTGAGGAGGCTTTAGAGTAGGTGCTGCCTGTGCTGAGACACTCACAATCACCCCCTTTAGTAAATGACCACAAAACATACACTTACAATCACCCCTCACATTACATTATCTCAAAGCATACACCCACACTAGCTCACAAGCACATATACTTACCAACACTGTCATACCACACTTCACGCTAAACAGCAGTTAACATTAACATGCCAAGTACCAACAAGCACACATACCATATCAATATACAAACTAAACACAAAATAATATTAACATGTCAACACATTAACCACGATCCAATGTTAGCATTAATGTTCATTTTATGTGTAGTGTTAATGGTGGTTTTATGCTTAAATATAGGTTAAACTTAAACTTGACATTACCAACATTTGTAGACTGCAACTTTGGATGGATATATCCATGCTGGTGCATGACGTAGTTAAGCTTGTGACGAAAGTATAAACACTCACTTCATACAACTACAAATCCAACCTTAACACTCACTTCAAGTATTAGGCAGCTTACATCAATACCATAGTTGAATTGAGTGTTAACGTTGGAGTCGTAGTGGCACTGAGTAAGTGCTTATACTTCTAGGTTTTATGGTTCAATTTGCAGTGGCATAGAGTGAGTGCTTAAACTTCTGAGTTGTGTGGTTGGATTTGCAGTGGCATAGAGTGCGTGCTTACACTTCTGAGTTTCATGGTTGGAGTTACAGTGGCATAGAGTGAGTGCTTATACTCCTGAGTTTCATGGTTGGATTTGAAGTGGCATAGAGTGCTTACACTTATGAGTTTTATGGTTGGAGTTGCAGTGGCATAGAGTGAGTGCTTAAACTTCTGAGTTTCATGGTTGGAGTTGCAGTGGCATAACGTGAGTGCTTAAACTTCTGAGTTTCATGGTTGGAGTTGCAGTGGCATAAAGTGAGTGCTTAAACTTCTGAGTTTCATGGTTGGAGTTGCAGTGGCATAACGTGAGTGCTTAAACTTCTGAGTTTCATGGTTGGAGTTGCAGTGGCATAGAGTGGGTGCTTATACTCCTGAGTTTCATGGTTGGATTTGCAGTGGCATAGAGTGCTTACACTTATGAGTTTTATGGTTGGAGTTGCAGTGGCATAGAGTGAGTGCTTAAACTTCTGAGTTTCATGGTTGGAGTTGCAGTGGCATAACGTGAGTGCTTAAACCTCTGAGTTTCATGGTTGGAGTTGCAGTGGCATAAAGTGAGTGCTTAAACTTCTGAGTATTATGGTTGGAGTTGCAGTGGCATAAAGTGAGTGCTTAAACTTCTGAGTTTCATGGTTGGAGTTGCAGTGGCATAAAGTGAGTGCTTAAACTTCTGAGTTTCATGGTTGGAGTTGCAGTGGCATAACGTGAGTGCTTAAACTTCTGAGTATTATGGTTGTAGTTGCAGTGGCATAAAGTGAGTGAGTGCTTAAACTTCTGAGTTTCATGGTTGGAGTTGCAGTGGCATAAAGTGAGTGCTTAAACTTCTGAGTTTCATGGTTTGAGTTGCAGTGGCATAAAGTGAGTGCTTAAACTTCTGAGTATTATGGTTGGAATTGCAGTGCCATACAGTGATTATACCTCTGAGTTGTATGGCTGGATTTTTAGTGGTACACAGCGAGTACTTTTACCTTAACCGTGTTATTCTCATGCTTCATAGACCTTAACATTTTCTGAGATTTAACAAATATATATATCAGTGCCCAACTTGAGATAATCACCATGCGTATATATTCAGACCTTTGTAACAACATTTATCTTGCTGCTGTTAGTGCATTAAAAAGAAGAAGCAGTATCCGGAGGTAGCCCTGATTCCAGAATTCATCATCCATTGCATCACCTGCTGGCACATCAAAGAGAAGAGGAGAATGTTGCATACCATGCAGAATGACCACTCTTTATTCACACAACATCTGTCAGCTGGAATGCCCATTCTATGTCAGATACATACATACATGGATAGACAGACACACACACACAGAGACATACAGACAGCCAGACAGAGAGATAGCCATATACATAGATAGATAGATAGATAGATAGATAGATAGATAGATAGATAGATAGATAGATAGATAGATAGATAGCTATCACAACAGATAGATGAATACAGACAAGTTCAGACATTCAGACAGGTACAAGAACAAACTGATGGCTTGGTACAGCCATGGACATATTCAGACAGATACGGGTACAGGGACCGAGACTTAGAGGTAGTGCGACAGACAGGTACAGAGGTACATAGATACAGGAGGTATACAGGCAGAGAGGTACAGAAGCAGACAAGGGCAGAGACAGAAAGGTACAGATGCAGAGACAGCCTATTACAGATACAGGTACAAAGACAGACAGACAGCTACAGGTACAGAGATGGACAAGTACAGAAACGACAGGTATGAAAACAGATGTGTACACACAGTTACAGGCATACCGGCAGATATATACAGAAAGGTAGAGCTACAAAGGCAGGCAGGTTCATTCACAGAGGCAGACAGGTACAGATAAAGACAGGTACAGTGTCATAGATAGACGTGTGCACGACTAGACAGGTACAGAAATGGACAGGTGCAGGTACAGAGATAGACAGGCAAAGAGAAATATAAGTACAGAGACAGAGAGTTATAGGTACAGAGACAGGCAGGTGAAAAGAGAGACGGCTACATAAACAGATATGTACATGTACAGACACATACAGAGACAGCCAGGAGTGCATACACAGAAGTACAGGTAGCGGCAGGTACAGAGACAGACAGGGTCAGGTACAGAAACAGGCAGGTACAGGTGCTGGGACATAAAGTTACAAAGCTAGGCATGTGCAATTACAGAGATAGACAGGTACAGAAACAGGCAACTACAAACACATACAGGTACAGAGACAGACCGGTACTGAGTCAGACAGGTACAGGTTCTGGTACAGATAAGTGCAGGTAAAAACAAAGACAAAGAGGTGGGCATATATGCAGGCAGACAGTGGCCCTCATTACGACCCTGGCGGAGATCGCGGTGCAAAATGCACCATGGAGCACGGCGGAAAGCTGCCGATACCGCCATGGGGGTTGGCGGATTTACCGCCCCATTCCGACCTTGGCGGGGCGGTAAATCCCCATTCCCCATTTTACCCTTCCCCATTCCCATTTTTGCCCCATAGGGTATAATGGGAGTGGGGAAGGCGTTATTTACGCCACCGTAAAATACGGTGGCGTAATTAACAACAAGGTCCCGTAGCGCCATGGATTTCTCCGCCCGGAAAAAACAGGCGGAAAACGGCTCCATGGCGCTACGGAAACTCGTAGTAGGGCGGACGGGACCGCCGCGAATACCGCTGGCGTAAACCCACTCCGCCAGGGTCGTAATGAGGCCCAGTGTGTTGCAGGTTCCTGCCTGGTACTGGGGGTCCTCAAGGGTGTGATTCAGGAGGCGGGTGCCATCCCAACCCAGTGGATGTTGGGCCCTGGGATGGTTCAGGGCGGTAGCCAGTCATAATGTCGAATACAAAAAGTCGAATCCAAAAATGTCGGAAAAAAAGAAATGTTGTAAAAAAAAAATGGAATGTGTTTTTTTTTATTTGTTTTTTTGGCTTTAGCTAGTAAAAATAAACAGGGGGCTTGGGGGAACCCCCCATTAAAAAATAAAATAAAAAAAAACATTCGGAAAAAAATGTTCCCGACATTTTTGCATTCAAGTTTTTTGAATTCGACTTATTCACTATAAACCGTTCAGGGAGGATCTCCTTGCCACCCTCCATTACATGGCAGTGGGCTCAATCAAAGTGCTATTTTACAGGACGGTCCTGGTGATCTGGGCCCTCTCCAACACTCCAGAAGTTCCAGGCAGGCCATCCTAGTAGACTTGACCATTTCCCCAGCTCTAATGAGGCCAGTCAGGGTCATTCTATTGCCACCCCTCACCAACGGACACACCCAGCAGCAGTAGCTGATCCTAGTCTGTGCCCAACTACCAGACACAGGTGAAGCCACTAACCAAAAGCCCAATTTGGGGAGAGCACTACAAAAACAGGAGGCCGTGGTCTGCCCGTGTGTGGGTTGGAGGAGTAGGGGCTCAGGTTTGGCAGTGACTGGAGACCAGAAATAGATGGATAGAGCAGAGGCAGGAAAGACAGAGGAGGTTGGAAAGGTGGCAGCAGTGGATAGCAGGAAAAGATGGTGTTGAGAGCGAAAAGATTGTGGACGAAGGTAATAAAAGGAAGGGTGCAGGAGGAGGTTGTAAGACCATGGGTAAAGAAGTGGGTGATAAGATCCAGGGTGCAAGAGGAGAGGGGGAGACACAAGTCAATGGGGGAAAGAAGAACATCAGAGACCGGAAGTGGCATAGAGGAAGTAAGAACATCATTTGGGGAGGGTGATACGGAAGAGGTGGAAATAGAAACAGTGACTTGAACAGGTGGCAGTGAAGCCGGTACAGAGGAGGTGAAAGTTGTAACATTGTGAGTACAAAGTAGTATATTGGAGGGGATAGCGCCCAGAGGTGGTACCAATAGTTGGTGATGGTGGCGCAGACAAGGTGCTGACAGCGAGAGAGGAGAGGGACAGGACATTGACAGAAGGTGAAGGACACACAGAAGAGGAGTAGGTGGGGAAAATCAGGGAGGAAATGAGGGACTGAGGAAAAGGCAGAAAGAAGTCCCAAAGACAGGTAGAGTAGGCAGGCTCTGGTGGGCCAGGCCAGCCATAGGCAGGACGAATAGGTGGAAGGAGGAACATGGTTGGGACAGGGAGGTTATCTTGAGATGATAGAAGAAGAAATAGGAAGCAAACACCCAACTCCCAATCTGCTTTTTCTCTTTCACTCCCTTGCTGACTTCCTGGCTGACACTGAAACTTCACTGGTTACCTGGCCACCCTCTGATCTCGGGCCCAGGTCCCCTCCCCCACCTGTCGCACTACTGCACTGTCTTCCTGGCAACCCCCGCAGTTGGGGACTGTTTTTCTGTATCCCTACAGTCCCACCACCAGCACTTGACTCCTGATGTCTGCACTTACCATTGCACTTGCCACCTGCTGGCCGTACTTTTACTTATTGTTTATTTATTTTCTTATCCCATGCACTGCACTGTCCTCTCCCCCTTGCCCCTGCACTTCTCCTCCTTCCCCTTCTCATGCACTTGCGCGATCTGAATGACACCTGGCCTAGTAGGATCGATGTCTGTCTTCCCTCTGTTCCCGCTCCCTTGCCTCGTCGTGCCCTGAAACACTTGTGTATAGGCGCGTTTAAATGCCATATCATATCATCATATCATATCAATTATTTGCTTGCTTTTACAGTCAGCCCTGTCAATGTGGGCTCAGTCCTCGGGTAGGTTGGATAAATATCAAATGTGGTTTTTGAAGGGAATAGGGACATTGCCGAACGGTTTGGTGCTAACCGTGTTAAAAGAAGAAGTATAAACCCATTTATGTAGTCTTTAATGACTACAAAATGGCGTTTGAAAGTGTTAACCGTGTGCTTTAATGTATAAAACATTTTGCTTGGTGATGCTTCTGTTGAATATTGTTATCTCTCTGTATACTAAAACCTGGGTTAGGATAAGACTTAGCAAACAAGGTCTTTTATCATTGCTGATTGGGAAAAACCCGGGCCTCAAACAAGGATGCTTGTTGGCTCCTTTAGTTTTCAATATTTTTATATCTGATTTGGGAGTCCATCTAAAGAAGGCTCGAGCCTTTCCACCTATCCTG
Source organism: Ambystoma mexicanum (assembly GCF_040938575.1). Lineage (NCBI taxonomy): Eukaryota > Metazoa > Chordata > Amphibia > Caudata > Ambystomatidae > Ambystoma > Ambystoma mexicanum. The sequence continues at coordinate 134,593,752 of NC_090921.1, forward strand.
GGCTCGAATGTTCTCAGTCCGTTACTCAGTGCACATGATTTAGCCCTGTTGGATTTTACTCCAATAGGCTTGCAACGCCACTTGCATGCGTTACAGGAATACGCGACGGAAAACAAATTGGTTATAAATATGAGAAAAACCAAGGTATCTCAAGGAGGTGGATTTTGAAAGGGTGTTGTCTTTTTATTTTTTGTTTTTTTTTTATTTTCTGGCTCAAACAAAGACAATTTGTTTAAGATATTGAGAGGAAAGACTATGGGCCGCATTACGAGTTTGTCAGTACTACCAACGGGTTACAGGCAAACTCGTCTTACCATTACCGGTGCCGTATATACCAGTGTTACCGAGATATTACGGGTGCAGGCAACAGCGGTAAGTTCCCATTCCATTGAATCCAGTAGGACACCATGGAATGGGAGGCCACAATAACCAGTGCTGATGATTGGGGCATTTCTTTGCCGGTAGGGGCCTGAATTCCCGGCAGGTCAGGCCTGCTGGTAGTTCACTGCCCCTACCAGCAAACTTGGAGTGAGCCGGTCCAGTAAAAATTCTGGAGCTGGTATTACCAGCATTTATTCCAGCATTTTAACTGGATTGGCTCGCTCATAATGAACCCCTATATGTTTGTCGTCTCAAGCCTCTACTATCAATGGCAGATATGGACAATATACGATGCTACCTGTGATTGGTTCCCCCCAAACGAAATCCTAGGTGCTAGAACAAAAATAGAGATACCTTAGAATTTGTTGATATTGCAAATACACTAATAAAATTGAAACTATGTGTCTCCTAATTTTCCATGTGACCCCCGTTCTTGGTTTTTGTCCTAATTTTTGAATGTCATGTTTTAAATATTGTACGTTTTCATACATTAAGTCTTTCTAGACTGGGACATCCAGTCCAGAGGCAGGCAACTCCTGAGAGATCAGGAAAAACAGAGAGGACATTTTGGAGGTCTCCTGCGGAGGAGAGGCTAGACTACATCAAGGAAAAGAGGTGTCCTCACTTTTTTGTTCCATTCTTTAGTCGGCCCCCTTGTTGTACCGAATCCCAGGATAAAGGCCTTGAACTCAAGTGTATGGTCTTGGCATCCTTCTTGGTCCTAAGCAACCATGTGACACCAGACAGATAGATGGATGGGTAGACCATTGCAGTCAACAAGAGAGGATAGCTACGTCCCCTGCACACTTTCTGGAAGGCCTAATGGAGATTAAGTAAAAAGTTTTAGCAATTATAATCACTTAGAGTCTCATATATAGGCAATTTCAATAAAGAAGTCAATAATAAATTTGTGTTTATAAAAAACAATTTTTGCTTTTTATTTGTATCTTGGTAGGCCTATATATATAAACTTTTTACTTAATCTCCATTAGGCCGTCTCTGGCCTTACAGAAAGTGTGCAGGGGACGTAGCTATCCTCACTGGATTCCTCTCTTGTTCTCTGTATATATTCAGCCTAGATACCAAGGCTGTGTCTTTCTCTCCCGCACCTTGAACAATTTAACAAAATGCTTATTTTTCTGTTTACCCTTTACTGAACTATACTTACTTAGGTGTGCAAGTGCATTCACCCGTGTTAGACCATTGAAGTCCCCAGAGACAAGAATAGGCCCCAAGAGACAAGGCCCTCACAGGTCAGATCCCCAGAGATCAGACCCCTACAAACCAGATCATGCACCAGGGGACTATTTCCCCAGATAGCAGACCAGACACTCAAAGAGCAGACCTCATAAGCCAGACAGATCCCAGAGATAAAACTGGACCAGAAAGCAGACCAGACCATAGACCAGATCCCAGAGACTAGACCCCAAAGAGCATACCAAACTCCAAACCAGGCCCCAGAAAGACCAGACCCCAGGAGCAAGACCAGACCAAGAGAACAGACCCCAGAGACCACACCAAACACCAGGAACCCGATCAGACCCCAGTGGCCACACCAGACCCTTAAGATTAGACCTCAGAGACTAGACCAGATTTAAGACACCAGAGCAAACCAGACCCAATGTTTCTGTTAGAAGTAACCTTATTTCTTTCTTTCAAAAACGTTTCCACTGATGCATAAAAAAATACGTAGGCAGACAGACGGATATATAGATACAGACACAATACCAAGGCCACCAGAGACAAGGTCAGACCTCAGAGATCAGACTCCCAGTGACCCGATGCCAGGGATAACATCCATGAGAGCACAGAGACTTTCAGAAACTGTACTCCAGATCACAATTGTCAGAGACCAGCGCCAAACGAATATATCAGCCCTCAAAGACCAGACCATAGCCCAGAAATGTGACCACATGCCAGAGATCAGATCGCAGAAACAACAGTCCATATCATAAGCCAAAGACCAGACTCAAGAGCCCAGATTCTAGACATGAAATGTGGTCAGATGGGGCTCCAGAAACTAGACCAGACCCAAGAGACATGACCCCAGAGACAAGACAAGACCCCAGAGACCAGACCAGAACCCAAGCCAGACCAGACCCCAAACCAGACCTCAGAGACCAGATGAAACCCAACACTAGAGAAAAGCCCAGGGACCAGACCATACTCCAGACACCAGAGGGGACCATCTCCAAGGTCAGAGATAAGACCAGATCCCAGACAATAGACCAGAGATCAGAGCTCAGATAGATAGGCAACCAGACAGACATACTGATCAACGATATATTTGGAATAAGCATATAAACATAGAATATGCTTGACATTTAATCTGCATACACAAAGAATACACATTAGCACCCTGAAAAGGGGCGCTGGCAAATCAGGAAGCTCTGAATGCAGGCTGTATTCTTTGGTATGAGACTGCATTCAGTGCAGTCAGTGTGTTTATGGCCTGCGCCCCTTTGCTTCCTTGCTCCCCCCCGCTCCTTATCACCTTTGTAGTTCACACAGGGGTTCTAAGGGTTTGCTAAACTTAAAAAGAAAATAAATACGACCTTGCGGTGCAGCGTCACACTCTATTTTGGAATCCGTTTAATTGTTGTTGACATCACGGACATCAACAAAGAAAAAGGACTTCAGAAATACCACAGCACCGCACCTCAAGGTCAGATTAACTTTTTAAAATTATACACACCCTTAACACTCATGTATACACTACAAGGGTTCGAATGACGATGTAATACTTGGAGGCGGGCCTACAGCCGCCTGTAACGGGCTGCTGACGTCTTTAACGGACCTTCTCTTCGCTGGGGCCCTTAACTTGGGCAGCAAGCCGTTAGAGGAAGGGTTGGCCTGCTCGCATCCATATAATATGCGCAAAGAACTCTCTAAATGAATATGAATGCACCCTCCACCACACACACACCCTTTTTCAGAAGCACGGAGGTACAAACAAACGGTCAAGCATACTAAGTAAATAGGAAATAAGTGGAAAAAAACATTTAGAAAATAGTCCATCATAACCCTTAAGACCACAACACTCCTTAACAACACTCGCTTTGAATGCTAGGTAGCTTCAGTCAATTGTATAGTTACAACGAGTTTTGGCACGTTGTAGTTTAGCGCTAGTCAACGTTTAATATCTCGTGTTATGGTGTCTGTTTGTATTCGGGAAATACTTTATTTGGACTGAGGGTTTGGACCTTAAGGATGGCATCACCAGTGTTTGAAGACTTCTGCTGTTTGTAAGCAGTCACCTGAACTCCTTTAAAATAAATTATTTTACATTGATAAGTATATTATTATTATTATTATCAGGATTGCTTATAAAGCGCAACTCGCCGAAAGGCCTCAGTGCGCACGTACTCCAATAAGAGGGAGGAGACAGTCAACTAAAGAGCAGATAGAGATAATACAAACAAGTCTTGCCGTTGGAATTAAATAGAAAGGTTTTTACAGTTTTCTTCAACTGTGACAAAGCAAGAACATTACAAAGATAGCGCGGCAAAAAATCCCAGAGAGAAGGAGCATAGGAATCAAAAGTAGTACCATCAAAATTATTCAATTTGCATTTAGGCTGGAACAGTTTATTAAACTTGGTGTAACTATACAATTGACTGAAGCTACCTAGCATTCAAAGCAAGTGTTGTTAAGGAGTGTTGTGGTCTTAAGGTTGAGAGTTTTAGACAGTCAATCAACTAAGTAAGGAGGAGCTATATTAACCACACATTTGTATGTCATGCTAAGAGTTTTATAAGAGATAGGCTGTTTAGCCGGTAGCCAGTGTAGAGACCGTCGGGCTTCCGTTATATGATCAGAGCGCCTAAGACCACAGACAGCTCTTACTGCATTATTCAGACAATTATCCACCTGGCAACGCCCGCACTTGGGGACTGTTTCTGTATACCTTCAGTCCCCCTACCATCCCTTGACACCTCATGTCCATTACTTTGCTTATTGTTTATCTAGTCCCATGTACTGCACTGTCCCTGCCACCTTCCCACGCACTTGCGGGATCTCAAAATCACCTGGCCTAGTAGGATCGTTGTCTGTCTCCCCTTGTTCCACTCCCTTGCTGCGTCACACCTTGAAACACTTGTGTATAGGCGCGTTATAAATGCCATATCATATCATATCATAAGTCTGCAATATCTTAAGGCTGGTTTTTGACGTACTAGCCAGAAGGCTATTGCAGTAATCTATCCTAGAATTAATAAGGACAGTAGCCAATGAGTAGACATTTTTTCCAGAAAGGTACGGTTTTATCTGCCTGATAAGTTTTGTTGTGTATGCACACACGGTTTTAGTCTGCGTAACATGTTTTTTTCATATTATATTAAAGTTAGAGTCTAAATAAACTCTGAGGGTCTTTACCCAAGAACAGATTTGAATGACTCAGTCCACTATGTGAAATTGAATGTACTTAGGATCCAACCTGGACAAACGTTGGCTGGAGCAAACTAACATCAGTTTGGTTTTCCCGTTGTTTAAATGAAGTGAGTTGGCATTCATTCATCTTTGAATAATCTCATAGTTTCAGCCAATCTCAGCTGAATCCTTATCGTAATTGCCTGATAAATGAAAGACCACCTGAGTATCATCAGCATAGTTAGTGTAACTAACACCGACGTCATCCAGAAGATCAAACAGCAAGCGAATATATAGATTGAATAACATGGGGGAAAGGCAAGACCCCTGCGGGACTCAACATGACAGTATTTTTGAGTCAGACTGAACCCCCCCAGGCAAATCATGCTGTCCTTGGTCCCTGAATCTATCGCAGCCACGCCAAGGCTCAGCTAGAACAATTTGCCACCCTATCTAACGTCTCATAATCCTCAAGGTCAAAAGCTGCCAAGAGGTAAAGTAACATAAGTAGGGCAACTTGTCCAGAGTCAAGAATCCTGGCAAGATTAGCCTTGAGGTCAATCATGGCGTTCTCCGTTCCATGCTTAGCATAGACTCCTGATTGAAAAGTTCCCAGAAGACAATGAATTTCAATATGATCCTGGAGCTGTACAAAGGCAATCTTATCCAATATTTTTAATAAGAACTGCACATTAGTAATTGGATGATAATTCTCAGAAATACTAGGGTCAAGAGAGTCCTTTTTTAAGATTGGGGCAATCCACACATTTTTGAGTGAGGCGGGCACAATTGCAGATGCAAATGGGGAATAAACAATTTCCGTTATTAATGGAGACAAGACTGATAGAGAATCTTTTAAACGACTAGCTGAACAAATATCCCCTTGGCCCTTTGTGGGCTTCAAATAACAATCAACATCAAATCCTTCTCAGTGATGGGTTTTAGATTGAAAACAGAAGGTAACACATAATTACTAGAGTTCTTAATGGTGGCAGGACACCACCTATCGTAGCCTGTGAACAAACAGACTGTCAATATGTTTCAATGTTTCTCTGGTGGGCATCTAACTTACTGGCGAAACCTGCCCAGATTGTAGAACACAAAGCGTCACTCTTAGTTATTTCAGGGCAGAGGCATAGCCAGAATTGCTGGACAAGTGGGGCCTGAAGCTTATGTAGTTGGGCTCACCACAGTGACGTTAACATCTGTAAATGGCCACACAGCGCTGCTGATTAGTCATTTACATATTCTGGGCGGGTCTTGCCTGCTCACGCCCTACCCTGTCTACGCCTCTGTTTCAGTGAAGGAGTTAGTGCTACCCTTGAACTCTTTAAAAACAGAAAAGAGTTTGCCCTGTGAGGATTAAGCTGGCACAACTCTGACATCATAATGTTCACGTTGGGCACTAATGGTGGCATTCTTACAATTGGCATAGCTCCCAACCTTTTTTCTCACCAAGGTGGGTGAAAACACCCGATTTTCTTTTTGGTGGACGAGTGGCCCATAGAAGTGAATGGGCGTATGAGGGACTTGGCGGGTGATTCATCTGCTTTCATCCGCCAAAAGCGGGTGAGTTGAGAGATATGTAATTGGCAGCTGCTTTTCAGTAGGAGATACGATTTTCCTGGCATGGGGTTTTTCTGCCAAACTGGTTCAAGTTTCCGTTTAGTTTTCCTAGATTCTTTAATGGGATTTGAGTACCAGGTTTTCCCTGTGGTCTCCACCTTGATCTTTTTAGTAACTAAAGATGCAAAAACAGAGTAGGTGAGAGTGCACCAAAGCTGCTCCTCCTCACACAATCCTTGCAAATGTGGCATGCGCTTCAGGAAAGCGTTCATGCGAAATAAAATCCACCCAAACAGTCCACCCCAAGAGTCGGCGCCGATGCTGAAATGGGAACTAGCTAACAGGTAATTTAAAATAAAAATAGAGACGCAGAAAATCGGTCCTTGAATAGAAGTAGCAAGCAGATAAACTAAAACGCATTCAATCACAATAGAGCTAAAATGGCAGCTAGCGGCGTCACGGCCTCGGCTCTGGCTGGCTGATCAATACCCTTGCCATGAGGGGGCCTGGTAATGAGCTTTTCTCCCGAGCCGGCGAGTGGAAGAGTTCAAGCGGGAGCCCTAATGAAAAGGACATGCCTAGCACGCCGTCTTTACACTTGAAAAAGAAACCTCCCGTTAAAGGAAATTTAGAATGAGTCAAGTGTGTGTTCAAAGGCGGCTGGTTGCAGGCTCTCTAAAGCCCTGCCCAGACCACACACACGGTGCCTGTGGCCTGTGCTGCTGAGGTGGGAAACGGCGAAAGAGGACAGGATGAAAGAAACGGCCGCCATGAGCAAAGGCTGGACGGTGGCGAAAACATTAGGCGAAGCAAACACGTTTCAGAGGCTGAGAACACAAGGCAAAAAGGTTCCCTGAGACAACGTTACAATAACTCTAGCCTTCATTTTCCCAAAATCATCTGGGTAGAGAACGCTGTATGTTACCTCACCCCAACGTGTTCATCCCAGAGCAGAGCCTTTGAACGTGTTGAAATCCCACACAGCCCACGCTTGCCTGCAAAGCTCACGTCTCATTGCACAAGCCCAATTACGGGGTCATTATAAGTTCCCTGCTTCTGGAAAAATGCAGGTAAAAGTGGCATTAATAGTAATAATACTGCCACCGGCACTTTTCCCGCACAGGGAAACTACAAGTTTGCTGGTGGGGGGTCACTGATTTACCTTCAGCCAAAAGCTGCAGTTAAATCAGGCCCCCGCCAGCAAAAAACTGCCAGAATTATCGGCACAGGCAATAACGGTGCTGGTAATTCAGGGAATTACTGGCATTCTTGCCGCCTGTTATTGGGATATCAGGTGTCGAGAATGCTAATTCGGTTTGCCGGTATTCCCGCTGGATTTCCCAGCAGGATCCTGGCAAATACTTAACAACCCCCTTAGTCCTTTGGGGGGCAGGAAGACTCCTCTGATCCACTTCTCCTAGCCGTAGGCGTCCCTCTCAAAACATTTCTTGTACTTTTCACAATATTTTAACTTTTCCGGTTCACTTTACTTTTCACTTTGCTTCCCCGCCAAACCTTTGTGGGCTGGGAGGAGTTCCATGCCCTCCTAGCTTCCCCCATGCTTTCTGTGGACTCCCTGAGTTGTTGTACCCCGAGTTCTGTTCTAACCATGTGGCTGTGTAGTACCCTTGTGGTCTGGCAGTACTGTCTTATTGGATGCATCGTGCAGATATGACAAAGGAAACAACAAGGGCACTGAGCCAATCCGGTGGCTAGACCAACTGGTGAGAATATACATTTACCGTCCGCTGTTCCAGCCACCCGAGTCTCTTCCCTGGTTGGCGTCATCTTTTTATTTTTCTGAATGTGGGGAGGCAACAGGGAGCCATAAGAAACCCAACCAATTCCCCATCCACTCCCTCCCTCTGCATTTACCTGTTGTACCGGAGCTTAATGCTCCCGTCCCGACACTCCTCCTGCCCCTGCCACCGCCACCATGGAAATGGTGGCCATCTTGTTTTTGTTGTTGTTTTCTTTCCCTCGGGAGATTGGCATCGCCAAGGGGGAAAAAAAAAACATTGGCACCCCAGATAAGCCCCCGGGGTGGGAATAGCTTTCACCCCAGCTGGGGAGAGGGGCAGTCATGGCCTTTAGCGGCCCTCGCCTACCTAGGCTAAAGCTGTGTCTGCCCCCCACAGCGGGGATGAAAGCCATAATCTTCTCATTGAGGTGAAGGAATTAGGGATGGGAGGGCGATTGAATCCTGGAACACTCAGTGCGTGAACAAGATGGCTGACTGAGTTTGTGTGCTGCTTTTAAATTGGAGATGCAGAAGCATCCGTTAGGAACCCCATCTCACCAGTGTCGTCCTTCCCTGGCAGCGAACTGCACCAATCATCCTGGTCTTAACTCATAGCCCTGCCCTCTAATTAAGAAGAGGAGGAGTATGTCTTGTCTGAAGCTCGCTGGGTGTCGTCGTTACGTGAGGTGATCACCCAGGCTTCCTGGTGGTTGGCACCACCACTGGCAGAAAGCAGATAAAGGAGACCCTCTAATGGTGTCATTTGATGGTGCTGGTAGTGGAGAAGGGTGGCCCTAGGGGGAACGCGCACCCACCTAGCCTAGGAGCAGGAACTCCAGGTCACGGATCCGCCTCTGCTGGAGCAGCGGCCCCCCCTGCATGAAGTCCATGCCACCCCTGAAGTATTTAGGTAAGCGCTGCATTGGATGCGCTTTTCATGAAAATCGTTCGTTTTTTCACTCATGAATATCAGCTGCTGGATCGCTGTAAACTGAATGCTGAACAGCTTGCCCCACCGACATTTATACTGAGAAATATTGCCACAGCACCTCAACGCCAGTTTGGTACACGAGGTACCAAGATGCTCCAAGATGGCGGCCTGCACTCCTTTGTGTGCCTTTAGTGCCTAACCCGAACCAGGCACTGCATCCTGATAGGCTGCTGAGCTTTTTTACCTTCTGATTGGGCATGGCAGGTGAAGCCGGCCCACCTCCTCCAAGGCCCACAGAAACAAGGCTAGTGCCTGTTTCATGCCTGTTATGTGCCTGTGTCTGCGTCTGCCTGCCAGACCCCCTGCTCGTCACGATCTGCCTCCACACAAGGTAACCTGCATACTGCTTCACTAATAACAGTAAGCGTGCATTTTCACTTATTTATGGAGACTATATGCCCATTCATAACTACGGACACACACTGCTGACATATGGAATGCTGATTTTTGACCAAAACCGCTCAGCATATTATTGTCTGCTAACTGAATGCCACTAAATGCTTACTCACTGTGCACACATTTACTCAATTGCTTCTTCCCATTTGCAACATGCGTTTACATGATGTAAGTAGCACATGTGCTATCACAGCCTTGGATTAGCGTGTTAGAAGGAAGCCTCCACCTCGCCCACGAGAGCTGGAGCTATACTCACTATATCACTGCATAGCCCGCCTACAGTGCTTCATACTTGTTCCTAATAGCCTAGATTCATTATTTACTATCCAAGCATTTTGTCTGCCCATAACCTACACTAGATATGCCCTGTGTATCGCATCTAGCCTATGTGTGTTACTGCATTAACTAGCCTAAAGTGCCCTGCGCCACAATTGCATTTCGCCTATGTGTGTTTTTACATTTGACTAGCCTAGTTGGACCTTGCGCCACAATTGCACTTGTGTGTTTTGCACTGATTAGCCTAGAAGGGATCCAACCATAACTAGCATCTGTTAGGCATAGCATTGAAGCCCCTTTTACCCACATTAAACCAACCACTTAGATGTTAGCATGACCTTCAGTATAGTCTCACAATGGCTTCTGCCTATCTGACTAAACTAAGTTGCCAAAGTTGCAACTATGTTGATTTTAACCTCATTTACTGAAATCGCATTCAGACTGCCTGTGAATTTGCTCTGCATAGAACTGCATCTGAATTACTGCATTGACATCTTGTGCGAATATGTTGGTCTTAACCTCACCTGCTAAGTGGCACCTAGATTGCCTGAAATCTGGTCAACCTCCAACTGTGTATCCATGCACTCCAGCCAATTTGCCTCATCTTGAATCTAGCTGTTTATCCATGCATTCTAGACAAACTGCCATACTTCGAAGCTAGTTCTTTACTCAGGTACTGTGGCCTACCCGCTCTGCCTTAATCTAGGCGTCACTCATTGTATTTTAGCCAACCTACCACACTTCCACCTAGTTGTTGATCTAGGCACTGCAGCCATCCTGCCATATTTGTCCTACCTCCTAGGTGTTATTCAACGTATTTTCAGTAACTCTGCCCTACACTTCAAACCTAGGCCACCCCCGGCATCCCAGCCATATCAACTACCCTTATCTAGGTGCTACGTAGACCATCCCAACCACTTGTGGTCACCTAAATTCAGGTATTACTCAGCGCTTCACAACACTCTTGACCTCACCATTTAGCATGTGTCTATTCACCACTAACTTGTTTGCCTATTTCCTGATCAGCCTCAATACTGCATTACCAATCAAGATGGCTCCACACCTACCCAACATGCAAGCCCTATCCAGCCTTAAGAACCAAGTACCACACTTAGATTTAAACGACCCTCAGGTACTGCTACCTTCCAGTCACCCTCGCACCACCACAGAAAGGAATTTAGGACTTAGAGCCAGACTAGCCAAAATCCATGAGCCCCCTGCACGCTCATTGCTCACACAAAACTCTAGAACGCCGCCACTCCGACCAAATCCTTCCACACAAACCAGTAACCCATTACAAAACCTCTATCTTACACCCCTTCATAACTCCCTCAACCAGGGCACTCCTGAACCTACACAAGACAAGCGCCACACTACTACTTCATAAAACATAGCCAGTACTTCTAAAAACATAGTTAGCCCTAAAATTAAGGGAGCCTTGATCAATGCCAGATCGCTAGTAGCTCATGCTACAGAAATTGCAGACTTAATCCTTACTGAAGACCTCGACTTCCTTGCCATCACTGAGACTTGGTTACACCCAGGAGCAGGCCCTATGCTCATGTTGGCAGTCGCAGATAACTACTCTATCTTGAGACAAGACCGCCCCAATTCCAGAGGAGGTTGTGTTGCCTTCATCCATAAGTGCAGTCTTACCATGAGACTAGCTACTTCGACCGATGCCCTCTCTTGTGAATCACTAGCAGTCAAAATACCACTCACTAACACCCAAACTCTTAACATCTACTTGATCTACCGCCTGCCAGGCCCCATTGGCACCTTCGATGAAGACCTTAACTCTATTCTATCTAGCAACTTCAAAAGCTCCACTCAAGTTCTCACCTTAGGAGACTTTAACCTGGGCTACAATGACCCGGAAGACCATCCCGCTAGCACCATAGCTAATACTCTTTCTGAATTAGGCTTTGTGCAAAGATGCATGACACCGACGCACACGAAAGGCAGAACACTTGACTGGGTGGCCGACTACAATTGCCTAGTGAATATCACAAATATCTCACCTCTAGCCTGGACTGACCACCACTTGGTATCATTCATGCTCTCCACCGACAGACCTCCATCCCCACCTACCATTAAGGCCCCACCCACTCTCACTAGAAACAAGAAGAACATGACAGCAAAAAGACTTATCCCTAACCTGCTCCCCACACTCAACTCACTTCCCGACAACCTGGACCCAGAGTCTCTGGTTGAAGAATATATCAAGATTATGGCCACCTCGCTGGACCGCATCGCCCCCCGAAAACGCACCTCAACAAATGGTACACACCATTCCTCAAAAACCTAAGGCAGCAAAAAAGAAACTGGGAGGCCATCTGGAAAAAATCCCCCTCAGTCTCAAACAAACTCAAACTCTCCAAACTAGCTGCACTTTGCAAAAAAGAAATCTACCTGGCTAAACGAGCCTCCTTTGACTCCCGTATATCCCAAGCTAAATCCAACATGAAAGAACTCTTCTCCATCCTCAAAGAAATAGAAACCCCCATAGCACCCCTTGACACGTGCACTAAAGATAAAAACTGGTGTTCAGAAATTCAAAGTGCCCTAGAGAACAAGATTGTGACTCTTCAAAGTAAACTCTCCAGCAAAAGAGCTTCCCTGAATGACACCCTCAACTCAAAAATTCCGGACAAGCTCATGCCCACAGATCTCACCCGTTTCCAGTTCTCCAAAGTCAACATACTGGAAGTTGAAAAAATTATCCTATCCCTGAAACCGTCTAATTGCCAGGGAGATCTGTGCCCAGCACAGCTCATTAAAGATGCTGACTGCGACCACTCACCTTTCATTACAAAATTGATTAATGTCTCCTTCGCCACTGGCTCCATCCCTACCAACCTAAAACAATCTTGGGTACTTCCTCTGCTGAAATAAACTACACTTGACCCAGCCATACCCACAAATTACTGACCCATAACAACTGTTCCCTTTCTACTAAAAAGTCTGGACATGGTTGCCTATGTACAAATACAGAAGCACCTGGAAGAACACAACCTCTTAGGATCTAGACAATCTGGATTCCATCCCCAACACGGGACCGAAACCGCTCTTATTGACTTGAAAGCGCAGATCGATTCGCTCAGAGACAATGGGCAAGCCGCCCTACTCCTCCTCCTCGACCTATCTGCAGCTTTTGATTTGGTCGATCACTCTGTCCTATGTTCACACCTCCACACTTCAGCTCACTTTTCCACTGAGGCCATCACCTGGATCACAACCTTCCTTAACGGCAGGACTATGAGGGTCTTTTCTCCCACGGCTGCAGCAGACCCGATACCCATCACCTGCGGTGTTCGTTAGGGCTCCTGTGTCTCCCCCACACTATACAACATATTTACCAAGCCCCTTTTCGATGATTTGGCTCATCTCGGTATCACCTACACTAACTATGCAGATGATACTCAGATCCTCCTTCCGCTTTCAGGAGATTATGGAAAGGATTTGGCCTTGCTAAATAGGGTGTACATCATCATCCAGGCATGGATGGCCACTCATGGACTATGCCTGAATGATGATAAAACAGAACTCATGATCTTAGGCACTACATTCAGTATAAAGAAACTTGGCCCGGCCTATAATTCCTTCATGATTGACGAGAACATCAAAGTCGGACAGGAGGTCAAAACATTGGGATTCTATCTAGATTCTATCTAGATTCAAATTTTTCCCTCAAAAGACAAGTGAGCTCCCTTGCATCCTCCACGGCTTATACGTGCAATTTAATCAGCGCAGCCAAACCTTTCCTGTCGGACACTAGCTGCCTGACACTCGCCAGAGCCCTCATATTGACTCGCCTCGACTACTGCAATGCCTTTTACCTGGGATCCACCAAGGCCACCACCAGTAAACTGCAAACCCTTCAGAACAACGCTCTCAGAGCAGCTCTGGGCATTTCCAGAAGAGAACACATCATATGATTCAGCCAACAGAACAACTGGCTCTCCACCAGAGATAAAATTCTCTTAAAAACGGTATCACTCACCCATAAGTCTCTTAACAACGCAGCCCCAACCTACCTGATCAACAGATTCCACAGACAGTCCTCCTTAAGACCCGTCAGAACTGCATACAAAGATTGTTTATCTGTTCCCCACTACACACGGGCCATCATAGGAGGCAACAGCTTCCCAGTAAAAGCTGCTAAGCTTTGAAATTCCCTGCCTCCAAACCTTAGAGTAGACCTGCCCTATCAGAACTTCCGTTCCAAGGTAGTCTCCTGGCTGAAACTGGAGACCCACTAAGACAATGTAGTGCCCAGCGCTACATGCACACATTGTAACCACGTGTGCCTTCCTGCTTACTTGTATATAACGGCCTGCTGGCTTTACTGCTGATTTGTATATAACATTGGTGTACCTTATTTTTGTATTATGTATATCTTTGTGTACTGTAACCAAGCTTCGAAAATACTTGTAAAGGCTGCACCCTGATACCCCCGGGTACGCTCGCGCATTATAAATAATAACAAACAAACAACACAAACAAACAAACAGTGCAGTGTTTCCCCACGGGGTGGTTTTGGGAGCTGCACAGGCCAGCGAGCTGGCCTGCGCATAGCGCGCCGCTGGGGCGGGGTTATTTAAGGGGCAGGGAAGGTTCGAGAGCAGGCGACCGTTGAGGGCGAGTCTCATGTAAGGTGGTGGCCCCGGGGCGTACCTTTTGCAGGAACATGTCGAGGGCCATGGCGGGAGCTAAATGCCCACATCATCGGGTGAGGGTTTCAGGGGCGGTGCGGGAGGATTGCAGGATCTGGCTACATTTCTCGGAAGGGTTTAATGGGGTGTCCATGTGGCTACAAGGGGATCCAGTAGTTTGGGAGGTGCAGATATTTTCGGATGCAGCAGGTGCGGGGGGTTTCGGAGTCTTCTGGCAAGGTATATGGCATAGCTCTCAACTCACCCGCTTTTGGCGGGTGTCACCCGCCAAAGCATCTACACACCCGCCCATTCGCCAGCTCATCTGTTTCACCCGCCTTGGCAAAGGTGGGAGCTACGATTCATATTTTTGCCGGGACCCGATTTCGAGATCCCGAAATTGGGTCCCGGCGCGACTCTTCCTGCGCGAATGGAGGCGTGAAAAGCAAGTGTCATGCTTTTCACGCCCCCATTTCCTCCCCCTTCCCCTCCCTGGCGGTCTCCTCCAATGAGAGGATTGTGCCTGGGAGCATTCCTCCCCACCCCCCTCCCGTAAAAGGTCAGCGACATAGAAGTAGGACTGCCGTTTCATATTTTTACGGCAGTCCTACTTTTATGTTTATGGCCTTTCTGGGTTTTCACCCGCCTTGGTATCAAAAAAGGTTGAGAGGTATGATATGGTGTGCAGAGAGGTGGCCGTCGAGGTGGCTGGAAGAGGGGAGGAGTATTGCATTCCTTGAGTTTTTTCCATTGTTGGTGGCATTGGATCTGTGGGGCAGGGAGTTGTCAAATAAGACAGTGAATTTCAATGTGGACAATGAGTGTGTGGTCAATGTCGTCAACAGGCAGTCAGCGAGGGACCAGAGGGTGGCGAGGTTATTGAGGGAGTTTGTGTTGCGATGCCTTGAATGGAATGTGCTGTTCAGGGCTACGCACGTACCGGGTAAAGATAATGGCATCGCTGATGCATTATCTCGTTTTGAATGGCAGAGATTCCGTGGATTGGCACCTGGAGCAGACCAGATCGGGCAGCGGATCACGGAGGAGCTGTGGAAGCTAGGAAACTGAGAGCTCTGTCGCTAGTAGAGGGCTCTCTGGCACCGTCGTCTAGGGCAGCGTACAGGAGGGCGTGGGGAGAATTTCTAAAGAAGGGGGCTCATAGCTGGAAGGGTTGGGAGGATGCTGAGGAGCGCAGAAGGGATGATATGGTTAATTTTCTTTTGTGGTGTATGGATAACGGTTGGTCGAAGGCCACCATAGTGGGGAAATTGGCAGGAATAGCCTTCTACGGCAAATGGTTTTGGGGGTTTTCAACTAATGGTCTGAGTTGGTGAGCAGGATGTTAGAGGGCTGGGCGAGGGAAAAAGGTGGGGTGAAGGATAGCAGAAGACCGATATCAGCAACCCTGTTGGTCAGATTATGCCGGGCCCTGGAAGTAGGTTGCTGGTCGGGTTGGGAAGGGGTTATGTTTCAGGCTTGCTTCACATGGTTGTTTTTCGGGGCATTCAGGGTGTCGGAGCTTGTGGGAGCGAAAGGGGGTACGGGTGGGTTACAGTGGGAGAATGTCAATTTTTCGGATTTGGGGGTGGATATTTGGATTGGAAGGTCAAAAACTGTCCAGAAGGGGAAGGGCTGTTGGGTGTCGCTGGGGTGGGAAGTAATGAGCTGTACCCGGTGAGGGCAGGTTTGGCATGGAAGAAGTTATCAGGGGGAAGGTCGGGGATGGTTTTCAGACATGCTGAGGGGTCAGGGGTGTCGGCAGCGCCGGTACTGGGGGTTTTGAGGAAAGAACTGGGGGTGGTGGGGGAAAAGCCTGAGGATTTTGTGTACGCATTCATTTTGGACGGGTGCGGCATCCGAGGGTAACCATTTGGGGTTGTCGGAGGATAATGTCAAGAGTTTGGGTAGGTGGAGGTCTAGAACGTATAAGGGGTATATCAGGGAGCTGGGGAAGAGTCTGGTTGAGAGGGGGCAGCGGGATCATGGTTTGGGGGGATCTTTTTGGTGGGGTGGTGGTTCGTAAGTGACACTGTGATTTCTTTTTCAGAGACGGCGAGGAGGCCGGGCATACTCAGCAGATTTGGATTGTCGGGCACTCGATTGTGAAGTGGGCGGGCAAAGAGGCAGAAAAGATGGTTTTTGGCATGCAATTGGGCTGCAGCTATGAAATAGGGATTGTGAGATTGGGGGGCTGCTCTGGGATCAGCTGCTACCTATGCTAGCGGGGATGAAGGAGCGTTTTGGGGCCCCGGATGGGTTAATAATACATGCTGGGGAGAATGATCTGGTGCGGGATACGGGAGTGACTTTGTTGAAGAAAATGAAGAGGGACTTGGCATGGCTTAGGGAAATTTGGCCTAAGGTAAGTTTGGCATGGACTAAGTTATTACCGAGGAGAGTGTGGAGGGGTGCAGTGAGTGAAGGCGTGGTAGAGCGTACAAGGAAGAAGATAAACAGGGAGATGATAAAGTTTTGTGGCCTGGCAGCGGTTCGAGTTCTTGAGCACAGCGAGATTATATATGAGAACTTTGAGGTTTTTAGGGAAGATGGAGTTCATTTGTCGCTTTACAGTAACAGCTACTATCTACTGGATTTAAGGTTGTTGGTGGAGGATATGGTGAAGAGTTGGAAGTGTTGAGCAACTCAGTTGCGGGGCAGAAAAGAACACCTCAGGAGAGGGTTTTTTCTGGTGGCGGGGTGCATGGCCCCTTTGGATGAGGCGGGAGGCAAGCAATGGGGGGGATAGAGCGGGTAAGGATGGGGGTGGTGCTGTTTGCAGGAATGGGCTACCCCAGGGGTGCAGAGAGGGGAGCAGGTATGGAAGATGGAGGGGCATGGCCCCAGGGAGAGGGTAGCAGAAAGCGGGGACGAAGGCTGGAGAAGATGGTTAGGTGATGGTAAGGACCTGGACATAGGTAGGGGGGAAATTGGGGTTATTCATTCAATTGTTGGGGGCTTTAAGAGTTAATTATTTATTTAATGTTTGGCGAAATGTTAAAGCATTTAATTTAGTCTGTAAGGCCAGGGGCCAGGTTAGCGTTTATTTGTGAGCTTTGGCCTGTCACATTAAAGCGACCTTTTCCACTTTTAAGCGAGTCTGGGTTTTTCTGCAGTAAGCCCAAAACCTGGGAGGATGGCTCAGGGGCTACGTGCTTGCCTTGGAAGCAGGACGACACAGGGCAGCACAGGTTCTATCCCCGGTTCCGCGCTTAGAAACCTTTGAGTATTAAGCGCATTATAAATAACCTATCATATCATAAAAACATGGTTTACCCGCAGCACACGATGCTGGATCACATGGGACTTACATGCACTTCTATTACCCAACAGATATGTGAGAAATCCTGCCTGTTTACAGATGTTTCAACCTCACATACAATCCAGGCATAACATCTCCCCAGTGGTGTAAGGCTGACCCACCTTCACCCAGGGCAGACACCTGGGAAAGTGGGGTAGATGGTCTCTGTTTCTCGCAGACGATAAGCAGTAGCTTTTGTTCGCTGAAGAGGCAAGATTTGCTTTAATAGAAGACCAAGATAAAGTGAGTTGCAGTAGTCCATGATCTCTGAGATCAGTGCATTTAGAAGACCTTCAGATATGACAGAGGGAGTTAAGATGGAAAAAGCAGGATTTATCGATTCATGAATTGAATTATATGTGGATTCAGTGTCTGATTGGCATCAAGAATGACTCAACGGTTGTTGGCCTGTGAACAGCTTCCTGGTAAGTGCAGCTGGCCAGATTGAGTTCTTCCAGATTCATGAGTTCAGTCTGAAGTTGATTACCTCAGATTCTATAAGACTGAATGCGAGCCGGATTTCGTGCATCAAGGCAATAGTGTTCTCCATGCAATGGTAATGGTAACTCAATCAGTGGTGGTTTCATCATGTCAATCCTCCTCCAAACCATCACTCTATGAGGTTTCCCAGGGCTCTATTCGAACAGCACTATTTTTAAATATCTGGCTTAGCTCTTTGGCCTTCCTGATTTATTCATTCGGATTTGCTTTCTACATGTACGCTGATAACACCAAGTTCCTCCAATCACAAGCTTGACGCTGCTGCCACGACCTATCTATGCCAGTAATGGCCACTTTAATCACAAGCTTGACGCTGCTGCCACGACCTATCTATGCCAGTAATGGCCACTTTAAATCACAAGCTTGACGCTGCTGCCATGACCTATCTATGCCAGTAATGGCCACTTTAAATCACAAGCTTGACGCTGCTGCCACGACCTATCTATGCCAGTAATGGCCACTTTAATCACAAGCTTGACGCTGCTGCCACGACCTATCTATGCCAGTAATGACCACTTTAAATCACAAGCCTGACGCTGCTGCCACTACCTATCTAGGCCACTTTAAATCACAAGCTTGACGCTGCTGCCACGACCTATCTATGCCAGTAATGGCCACTTTAATCACAAGCTTGACGCTGCTGCCACGACCTATCTATGCCAGTAATGACCACTTTAAATCACAAGCCTGACGCTGCTGCCACGACCTATCTAGGCCACTTTAAATCACAAGCTTGACCCTGCTGCCACGCCCTATCTATGCCAGTAATGGCCACTTTAATCACAAGCTTGACGCTGCTGCCACGACCTATCTATGCCAGTAATGACCACTTTAAATCACAAGCTTGACGCTGCTGCCACGCCCTATCTATGCCAGTAATGGCCACTTTAATCACAAGCTTGACGCTGCTGCCACGACCTTTCTATGCCAGTAATGGCCACTTTAAATCACAAGCTTGATGCTGCTGCCACAACCGATCTATACCAGCAATGCTCACTTTAAATCATGTACATAAAGCACTTCCTGCATGTGATTGTTAGTGACCCTTACTGGCATAGGTAGATTGTGGCAGCAGCCTCATGAGAATAATATGAGTAATGTACTGCTGGTGACATTCCTTCCCTGGACTGCTTCTTGTGTTACCCTAGAGAAGTAACTGTACGTTTAATGGCTTTTTATCTCTTATGTTTGTTAAAAATTGCACTTCGAAAGGCAGTATTTCCGGGCATTAGTTTAAAAACATTTTCCCACTTAATTATTCTGGGCATCCTCTCTATTCTAGGTCACCTGTGATGATTTGAGGAACTATTTAGGCCACTCCACTCAATATATTCGCCAGACAGGACTGGATATTTTTGTTGTTTCCGTAGAGAACCAATTATAAATTGTATGGCTTTTCATCCCATAATTCTTAAAAACTGTGCTGCAAAATGCCTCAATTAGGCATTTTATTAAAAATTCCCGGGGGTTCCCCAAACCTTCCTTAATTATGTAGGTCTCCCTTGCTACGTTTGGTCGCTCTTGCTAATGTGAGGACCGCCCTGCGAGGATTCACCCACGATTCCTTTAGAATCTTGGTACCTCCTCAGGAGCTATCCGCCCACCCTGCACCCTCTCGGCACCAACAGCTGCCTCTGCCACAGAAAGTCAAGTGGTGCCAAGCACCTTCCACTCTGCAAACAGTGGTAGCATATGTGAAAGGGATGTTCACCAGAAATGGGGAGAAAATAATTAGGCGATATGCCCCGAGGTGGCAGGCCCACCCTGTGGGTAACAGCCTGCCAGCCAAGTTAAGGGCCCGAGCGAAGCGAGTGTCCCTTAACGAGGGTGGCGGGACGCTACCCATAGTGTGGACCAGGCCACCGAGGGGCATATTGCCATTAGCACCCTTGTAGTGCGCTACACAGGTGCTAAATGGTTATTTTTTAAAAAGGTTTTTCTCTCCGTGAACAAAACTCCTCGTGCCGTCACGTCCTCTGAGAGAAAATACTATACCAACATGGCCACAAGGGAATTGGAAAGCGGGGCTCCATACGGAGTCCCTCTTCCATTTCCATGGCAGCCACACGGGGAAAGGAGCTGCAGCGCCAGATCCCAGCCGCCGCAATCAAGTAAGAGGGATGGGAGGAGTGAGACAGAACCCCCCAAAAAAAGGGTGTAGCCGGGGGAAGATGGCGGGCGGGGGAGCCAGCCATCAGACTGCTTGGAACGTAGGCTTTCACTGGTAGTGTCAGCCCACATTCCGAGCCATCTGATTGGCTGGCTCCACCAGCCAGGGTGCTAAAGGGTACGTTCAGTCACACCAGAAGCTTTCTGTGGCCAATCCTGTGGATCATATGGCTTTGGCACATGCACGCGCCTATTCTTTGATGGCATTCTCGATATCACCAACTGCCTTTGGGATTAAACGGTCATGTGCCCAACCGAATCTCTTCTATATCGTTGGCTGCTGTCATGTCTTTTTGTAGCCTGGTTGGCATGACAACCTACTAACCCTCAGGCATGAACCCACTGCAGTGTGTACTCTGCATGCAATACTGCTGGTGAATCGCATATACCAAATAGCAATCAATATGGGCTAATGTTGGGCATTTACATTTATTTTATTTATTTATTTATTTTATGCATGTTTAAAGCACTCACGCAGCCCGCAGGCATTGAGACGCTGTTACAGGAATGTTTTTTTGGTTGCGTAATTGTTTTTATTTTTTTCTTATTTACGTATTTATAATGCGTTTAAATACCCAGAGGTTTCTAAGCACGGACCGGTGATCGAACCTGTGTTGCTTTGTGTCATCTTGCTTCCAAGGCGAACACGTTGCCGCTGAGCTATCCTCCCGGAACAAGGCAGTTGTTATCCCATGGTGGCCCTGTTGAAGTAGCTAATGTTCGTACCATGGCATGGTTGTTTTTGACAATGTCAGAAATGGGGATTTGTTAAGGTACTGCCACGAGGACCCATTGCACAACGTCCCTTGGGAGTACACACCTTCACTGCATGGAGCTGTCCACCTGTCTTGGACATGCCAATCCCTACCTTGTTTCACGCAAGTGATGAGATACGCTAGCGCCTCTTCTCACTTGTGCCCCAAAAAACGAGCCGCACCATTCTCAAAGGGCACCTGAACGAGCGCATCTTAGATGCCTTTTTCCCCCGGTATCCTGTTCATTCATCGACAGTAATTACTTTGTGGTAATTTGCTACTAAGTAATTACTTCGAAATGACCTTGACTAATATGGGTATTTAAGGGTTAAGGGGTAATAAGGGTGTGGGAAGGATTTTGGGGAGGGGTAGTAACGAAGGTGAAAGGGGGCAAGTAGGGGATCTCCCAAAATAAAAATAATAATTTGAAGTTAATTTCGAAGTAATTACTTTGTAGTAAATTGCCACAAACTAATTATTGTCAATGAAATGACATGGAACCCTTTTTACCCATCTTTACACATTTGCGCGAATAAAGGGGCTCTCTGTGCATTTTAAAGTGCATCCTGAATTCACAAGCGGGATGCGCTTTTAAACATGCAGAAATGTGCCTTCTCCTGGGCCTGTTGGGAGAAGGCTCAGGAGGAGGCATAAATCATGGCGGGGTCATTTCCAACCACTAAACAGGGATGGGTTTTTTTCCGATAATTTCAAGGGCCCGTCTCAGTGAAATGCGCTCTCAGTAACCACCCGGCTACTGGGAGCCTGCCATACATTAGTGTGGGGAGCGCGCCGTGCCCCTGAACAGGGCATCTTTGTGACACTTTCCAGCCCCTCCAGAAATGTGCAGCTAGCTTTGAGAATAAGGTGACCTGCGCATTTCAGCAATGAACGAAAATGAAAACAGCGCTTTTTTCATTTGCACTCATTTTTGAGAATCTGCCCCAAAGTCAGCAAGAAAGCGTGTGCCGATGCATGGGGCTTGAAAAGAGAACACCCTCTCACCCCAGTGTTTAGTTTTCAAACCGGAGATAGACAGCAGAGGCTTGTTCATAGAACGCTTCTGCTTACGTTGTCAAAAGCAAAGGGCTTTATGTGTGAAGCAGAGCCCCTGGGCAAGTGCCCTGTGCTCCACCTGAAGCAAAGGAACAGTGCAGAGGGTTACAGAGGTATGATCATGGTTCCCCAGTCTCAAAAGATGGCTTGCTGCCATGTTTTGAACTTGTTGGAGGCTAGCTGTCTAGTGCTTCAATGGCCCTCATTACGAGCATGGCAGTCTGGGAAGTACGGTACCGGTAAGCATGCCGGTACCGTACTTCCTGGACCACCATACTACGGGCTCTGCTCGCGGGAACAGTTTCACCCGCCAGGGTGTAACGGCACGCGGGAACAGTTTCACCTGGGTGTAACGCACCCGCGAGCAGAGCACGACGAATGCACCGGCACAACTCTGAATGTGCCGGTGCATCCGAAGTTCCCATCCCCATTCAGTCCTATGGGGCAGAATGGGGATGGGGAGGCCCTTGATTCCGGCACCTGAAAATGGGCAATTACCGGGTCCGCCTAACTTGGCATGACCCGGTTCTTGCCCATTTATGGGTGCTCGAAAAAATGCAACCCTTTTTAACGGCACGGCTACCGCCAGAGTTGTAATGAGGGCCAATGTGTTGTTACCAAACATTTTCTCATGGTGTTTTTTTTTTGCACTTATTTCTTTCCCAGGAAAATATGGTTGGAGGCCCCATTTTTCACCCCTTGAGCACCCAACCAGCACCCTCACCACATCCCAAATTGTCTAACCCAAACATTTTTGTGCGAAAAATTCTAGGGTAAAAATACTTCATGCTTGTCAGGTTTAGGCAGCTCCAGACAGACTGAATGAGTGAATGAATGAAAGTTTATTTCAGTAAGAAAAGCAAACCATAAAAACACAGCAATAATCAATCAACAACATTACAAACAATAATTAAAAAATAATTCAAATTAGTGCCACAGGCTTCAAACCCCCTAAAAGCGTCGCCATGCGCAGATCTAAGCCGACCTTAGTAAAACATTTCTCAAAGAGAGGGCACACTTTAAAAACATTATAACAGCCCATCACGCCTGGACTGAGTCCGCCCAGAAATGTGCTAAGTCTTCTTTCGGCGCATCACAAAATAAAAATGATTGATCCACCACCCCCTTAGACCAAAACGCCATCACTGCTCTGACATGAATGCAATTGAAACGGGATTTGGTAACAAGAATTTACTGTGAGGGATTCTGGGCCCAACTCAGGTACGTCTGGAGACCAGGGTCAGTAATCCTTGCAGGTTTCCTATGTTCAGCCTTTGTGGTCTCCAGCGACAGACTGTGCTGCAGTAGTCAATCTTGCTGAATTGGCTGCAACTTCATGAGGAGTGCAACATAAGGATGATTTCTACAGAGCAATTTTAGTTGAAACACACGAGGGCCAACACCATTATTGCTGTAACTTCTTACTTTAGGACAGGATCACGCCTAGGTTCCTCACCTGGTTAATAGAGGGGGGCAGATTATGAACAATTTACAACCAAGCGGAGTATTCCACTGCCATATGAAATAACCTCTGACATTGAAGGATTCAGTTTCAGCCTGCTTGGTATCATGCAAGACACCACCCCCTCCAGCAGGCAATGAACCTGGAAGTCTCACTAGATGCAGCATGAACTTTGACCACAAGCAGCTACACACAATAAGCAAATTTGACCTCCTAAATGCCGTCACCCCCTTGCACCTCTCCCATGTTTGAAGTTCAATCATTTGAATGTGGAAAATGTGTTTTCCCATGATATGATATGATAGGTTATTTATAAAGCGCTTAATACCCAGAGGTTTCTAACTGCGGACCCGGGTATCGAACCTGTGTTGCTAGGTGTCGTCTTGCTTCCAAGGTGAGCACATTGCCCCTGAAATATCCTCGCAAGACTTGGTTAAATCATGATATGGTCAGTATGGATTTGCTTATAGAAGGGTGGCATGTGCAGGACCCGCTTTGGAGATGCAGTGTTTGTTTGTTTATACATTTGTATTGTGCTCCAGACCCGAGGGTATCAGGGCGTATGGGTTACAAGGACGTTCTCAGCTTAGTTACACAACCAATAAATTATACAATACAGATACATATATACACAAGATAAGCACAGGGATAGCAGGTGACATTAAAAATTATACTTTGCAGGTACTTTGCAGGTGGTGGACACATGTTGGCTGAAGTTGTATATCAGTAATTTGAGCCAATTAGTGCAGTTGGATTTGAAGTTCTGTCTGATATGACTGATCTTCTTGGATTGCCAGTGGCAGGGAGTTCCAAAGCTGGGCCGCTTTTATAGGAAAGCTACTGCCTCCCACCCTAGAAAGTTTAAATCTAGGGACAAGGAGGCAATTATTGTGGGCTAGTCTGGAAGGTCTAATGGAGGTCTTTCTGTAGAATCTCTCAGTGAGATAGCCGGGGGCAGCATTATTTAGGAATTTATGGGTAAGTGACGATGTTTTCAGTTTGATTTTGTCGTTTGTAGAGAGCCAATTGTTTTGCCGCCTGATCTCAGAGATATGATCGCTCCTAGCCACTCCATGGGCTGCTCTAAGGGCATTGTTTTGGAGCGTTTGGATTTTCCTGATGACTGCTTTGTTGGAGCCAATATAGAGGGCGTTGCAGTAGTCAAGCCTGGACAGAATGAGGGCTCTGGCCAGGATGATACAGCTGTTGTTGGAGAGGAAAGGTTTGCCGGTTCTGATGAGTTTACAGGTGTAGCCAGTAGTGGAAGCCAAGGTATTGACTTGTTTGGTGAAGGAGAGGGTAGAGTCGAGATAAAATCCAAGAATTTTCACCTCGCTGGCCACTTTAATGAGGTTGCCATCAATTATGAAGGAGGGGTATTCAAGCCAAAGTTTTTTGAGGTTGGTGGGGGTGCTCAGGATGATGAGCTCAGTTTTGTCCTCATTCAGGCATAGACCATGATTGCCTGCCTGGATGCCTGCCTGGATGATGAGATACACCCTATTCACCAAGGCCAAACCCTTAAAGGAATGGTTTGCCCAAAAATTTTTATTTCAAAAATAGATAGGCAATATGAAAAAAAAACGATTGGCATTGTTTTTTTTCGAAGTCCCTATGTAAAATTTTGTTGAGCAATTCAAGCTCAAAGATAGCACATGGGGGCATCCATTTTGTGAAATGGATGCCCGCCGCTGTGCTCGCTTTGGCTTTTGCGGCACTAATGAAGGAAAAGCCAGCCAGCTGTAGTAAACAAAAGCTACCACTGGGTGGCTTCATTGGTGCTTCGAAAGAAAAACCGCAGCGTTCTCAAACACAATAACGTTGTATTTATGTTTGCGGTCGCTTCAAAAGCTACCGCAAACATAAATACAACATTTTTAAAGCTGCGGTTTAATTGCTAAGTTTTCCAGCTCCTCCAGCAGCTAGTGTTTATTTTTATTAAAAAAATAGCACCGAGATGCAGCTGCAGCTTTTCTGCCTGTAGTCTCCGGTCCGCGTCCTCCGAGTCCCGGCACCAATGAAGGAAAAGACACCCTGTGGTAGCTTTTGTTTACTACAGCTGGCTGGCTTTTCCTTCATTAGTGCCGCAAAAGCCAGCACAGGAGGGCAGCCATTTCACAAAATGGATGCACCCATGTGCTTGCTTTTTCAATTTTTGAGCTTGAATTGCTCAAAATTTTACATAGGGACTTCGAAAAAAAAAATGCCAATCGTTTTTTTTTATGTTGCCTATCTATTTTTGAAATAACATTTTTTGGGCCAACCATTCCCTTAACATAATCCCCAGAAAGTGGGAGGAGAATCTGTGTATCATCTGCATAGTTATGTAGTATGCCGGTGTGTATTGAAGAAATGCTTACTGCGATCAAGGAATATTTCCTACATCACGATATGAGGGAGGTGGACACCTGTACAGTGTTGGAAGCTGCAAAAGCAACCTGGATGAGATTGCTTTTTTGGAAAGGGGCAAATAAGAAAAGAGAGAGGATGCTGAGGGGGGACACATTTCTGTGAGTGATTCGTTTGTTGGGAAGGAGGCTGCAGGAACCTGGGCGCAAGACGAAGACCGCTTGTTTGTCGGGAGTCAAGGTGAAAAGACAAGAGCTGCAAACAGTGGAGATGGGAACGGTTGACAGAAAACTGAAATATTCAAAGCAGAAATATTATGAAAAGGGTGACAAGTCGGACTCGATGCTAGCGGCTAGACTTTGGAGGCACAGGGCGGAGAGATGGGTTCAGGGAAAAGTTGATGCAGATGGTAACTGTAGTTCATCACCGGAGGAGGTAGCCAAACGTTTTGCTACTTTCTATGAGGGGTTATATGCGAAGGAGAAGGTTGTGGAGGAAGAAGGGTTTGGAGACTATTTAGAGGGTATCTCCCTCCCCAGGTTGAATGGGGAAGAGGCCTCGGGAGTGGACGCTCCCTTCACCCCGGAGGAACTGTTAATGGCTATTGCAAGAATGCCTGTAGGAAAGGCGTCCAGAGATGATGGGTTTACAGGTGTTTTTTAATAAAACATTTACAGGACTGCTGGGCCCCCATCTGGTGAAATTGTGCAACTCTATTATGGATACAGGAAAGGCCCTAGGCCATTGATATCAGTCACTCCCAAGGAAGAGAATGACCCTTAGTCCTGTATGTCATAAAAGCCAGGCTCCTCCTCAATGTGGATGTGAAGGTCTTTACGAGAGCGCTTGCAACTAGACTAGAGCAGTTTATGCCTAGACTGGTTCATTCAGATCAGGTAGGGGCCATCCTGGGGAGACAGGGGCGGATAAGTTAAGGAAAACTCTGAACCTTATGGATTTTGCCAGGGGGAAGGGAGGAAAACCAACACTCGTTTCATTCAATGAGGAGAAGGCGTTTGATAGGATTGGGTGGAATTTTTGTTAAGCAGTCCGAAGTAAATTTGGATTTGGGGACAGGTTTCTAAATGGGATTTGGGAAGTTTATACTGACCCATGGGCTCGGGTGGCGGTACACAGGACGTTCTCGCGGGAGTTCGGGTTGCAGAGAGGGACAAGGCAAGAGTGTTCTTTATCCCAATTGCTGTTTCTCTATCCCTGGAACTGGTGGGTGAGAAAATAAGGGCTCCCGTCCAGATAGAGCGAATATGGGTAGGTAAGAAGGAGTTTAAATTGGGGCTGTTTGCAGATGATACACTCTTACATTTACGTAACCCGTGTACTTCAGTCCCGGCGGCTATGGAGATAATAGGGGAATATGGGTCCCTCTCAGGGTTCAGGGTTAATCAGCAGAAATCAATTTTGTTCCCCAATGTGTGGGATGCGGAGAGGGATGGAGTTGCTCTCCAATGCCTGGCAATGGAGATTCAGCTTGAGAGCATCAGATACCTGGAGGTGACCGTATCTAGGTCACTAGAAGACCTGTGTAGCGCAAACGTCCCACAATTACTAGCTAGGTTGCATGGGGAAATGGACTCATGGAGTAAGCATACCGTTTCATGATTGGGCCGATTTAATGCATTGAAAATGAACCTCTTGCCCATGGTCATATATCTGTTCCAAATGTTGCCTGTTAAGGTGCCAGACTTATTGTTATGGGAGGATGTAAGCTGTACGCTCCGCTTTCTATGGGACGGGCGGAATTCACACATTACCTAGATACCTTGTTGCATCCCAAGGACCACGGGGAGTTGGTTTCCCTGTCCTGAGCTTGTATTATAGGGAGCAAAGTTGAAAGTAGTAGTGCCACACCTACAGGCGTACTGGGACAAGCAATGGGTATATTTAGAAAGTTATCTTATGCACCCAGTAACTGTGGGTAAGTGGCTGTGGGCACCTACGAGCAAGGCTCATAAGAGGATCAGGGAACATCACATCTTGGGATTGGTCTGGGACATCTGGAAAGCAAGGGACCTGGAATGGAAGGGGCAACCACAAGGCAATGAGCCATGTGTGCTCCCCCCCAACACCTCCCTGTTTCGAGATGAGGTTCTGGACCCTGCTGCATACCAGGAATGGTACGAGGCGTGATTGGAGATGTTGGGCCAACTGTGGGTGAAGAGGAAATCTGTCTCCATCCAGGAGTTGGAAGCCTCCCTGCATATTGGGAAGCTGTCAGTGTTCTTTTGGCTGCAATTGAGGGGGTTTCTGATGGTAGAAAAATGGAGGTCTGAGGTACAGAGAAGCTTACACCAGTGGAGAAAACTTTGGACACACAGGTGAACATCAAGGGATTGATCACTAGACTAAATGTAGGATTGGTAATGGCAAAGGGTAGTAACACTGACAGCCTTAGAGCCAATATGGGAAAGAGATCTAAGAAGGGAGTTGGAAGGGGTGTTGTGGCGGAAGATGTGTAAAGGAGCTCACAAAACATCGATCGCCTGCCAGTACAAACTGCACAGTGTGAAATTATTCCATAGATGGTAGCATGACGCAGTCAGGTTGTCGGAGATGGTTCCGTCAATGAGCCCTTATTGTTAGAGTAAATGTGGACAACATTCAACGTACTGACACATGCGGTGGGCCTGTGGTCTTTTTGGGTTGGAAGCGCAAGAGGAGGGATGGAGGTTCCTGTGGCATTTGGCTCATTTCCTGTTGGTGGCCGCAAGGGTCTGCCTAGCGATGCAATGGACGAAAGAGTACCTTCTGTTGGAGAGGGAGTGAGTTGTTAAAGTTAAGGAGGTATATTGAATAGAGAATATCACGTCATTACTCCATGGAGGTGGTTCTGCGGTGGAAAGGGAATGGTTCTCATTTCTAAGAAAGTTGGAGGGAGAATATGTTCCCCATGTGTGGAGGGACCTGCTGATTTTACACTATGTGTGGGGGCAAGGAAGGGGACTACCTGCAGGATTCTCCCCTCTGGTGGCATCATGTGTGCAGGATTAATTGTTACTTAGCTGGGTAGAAGGATAACTTTTTCGGGATTTTGGTTTGTGGTGTTAATGTTGTGGGGGTGTACTATATGATGTATATTGTTGGGACTGTTTCTGCATCCGAGATTGGGGTGGGGGGAGGAGATGGGAGAAGAGGGGTTGTTTGACACTAAACAAAATAAAAAAATAGTCCATAGGTGCCCTCCTTTCAGAACGAACACAGCTAAATTACCTATTCTTTGGGAAGGTACCCATTGTAGAGTCCACAGCCACACTTTAGTTCACTGTACCATTCACAGAAGGGAAATATCCATTCGCATATCAGTCTTTGTCCCACCCACCTGGGCAGCCCAGCCCCGAAATGCCATGGCAATTGTCTTCCGAACAAGAGTACCAACAGCAAAGCCAGACACGTGTTTCAGTCTTGTTGGGCTTCATCAGTGAGGTGGAGCTGTGCCTCTCTGAGCACAGTGAGCAAGGGGTCCACGTCAGGATGACCCTAGGAAACTTAGGGTGACTAAACCTAAGTCCCTTAAACAATCAAAAAAATAGTCCATAGGCGACCCTCTTTGAGAACGATAAAAGTGTGGCTGCGGACTCTCGTGTGGGTACCTTCCCAAAGAACAGGTCAATGGGCCGTGTTCGTTCACGTAGATGGGCGCCTATGGACTATTGATTGGTTGCTTTCACTGCGCTGCTGTAAATGTATATCATTGTTTTCTTCTCCCCGGGGAGGTGGGGAAAATGTTATAAAGTGACATTTAAAAAAAAGGGGATAATGTGAAACAATGAGACGAACTATTAAAATATATGGCTGCCTTTTATTCTCATTGTGCTGTTGGCTATTGTGAGTTTGGGCTAGTAGATGTCGCTTGCGACACCTATAAGCTGAAACTATTGCATTAGAGGAAACATAGGGCGGAATGGAATAGACACCCAGCTTTTAGGTGTTGTTTGGTTATTTGCCACCCCCCACCCCCATTGACTGGCAATGGCCATGCTGATCACTATAGCCGTTCCCACCCAGTTCCTGCCCCTCCCCGACCAAAACTCCTACTCATAGGAACTCGTTGAGCTCGCTTTCTTCAAGCCTTACCGTCAAACTTTGCACTGAAAATGCCTGCCAGCGTTTTCTCAAAATAGTCTTCTGAGAGCTAATGAACTAATTAGAGTTGTAAACCCACCATTAGTGTAATAAAAATGTCTTAACCAGGTTGCCTTTCATTGAAGTCTTGATAAAGACAAACATTGACATATACAACAGTAGTGGCTGGTTTCTATGTGATTTTACCAAAAACAAATGTTTTATTTGGGTATTTGGGGGGGGGTCCCTGCAAGCCATCCATTTCCCTATGTTTTAAACCCCTGACCCCACCACAGCAATTGTAACCCCTAATTCCCAACTCCATATATATATTTTTAAAATTTGCTGTCGCTAAAAAATCCATCTAACTATTTTACGGTAAAATATGTTTGCACCTGCTGCCGTCAATGGCCAGTTAATGCAACTACGGAAGTGCCTGGCAAGTACCTTCCCCATGCCTACACAAATGCCCAAACTGTTGGCATTGCCAATGCTTGTTTAACCTGATGCTGTCTGGCTGCAGAGACACTGCAGCATGTTTTACAACAGCCCAAATATACATTATCTTTTTATATACACAGAATACCAGGGCCCGCACTAGGTCCTGGTAAGTGAGTTGGCAGGGATGCTACGTAGTATCATTGGAATCCCCCAAATGAAGTCCGAGACACAACCTTAGGTGAAAGTTGCATGTCTTACCAACCACCTCCTCGCTCATGAGGTGGGTGGGAGGGAGGTAGGTACTAGCAGGTTGGGGCATTATCCCAGTCGCAAGTCGGTGGCACCACATATGTGTACCTGATGGGGTCTGGTTGCTGGTTGGTCCACCTTGTTTAGTGCATGACTTTGCCCGAGCATGGCATGTGCCAATGGTGGTTGTTGGACATGACTCCATCCAGTGCCGCCGATTGATCTAAATCTCTTACGGTATAGACAGGCCGCTCTGTTCATGAAGGTTCCCAAAGTTTGTTCCTTTCTTGTTGGGTGGCATCTTCAACAGGGCGGATGGCAATACGGATGCCCATGACGCTCTGGATGTCATCCTGGATGAGGTCCACTATTGCAAGGATGGTCTCCCTGTTCAAACGGTAAAGTGTCTGGATCTGCGTGTCAGTCAGGGTCCAGGGTGTGGCCTTTGTGCGGGTTACAGGTGGGCACAACCTGCTGCCCATTGTTCCTCTCCATTCTCCTTCTCATCCTCCTCATCCCCCTCCACTGCCTATTGCCACTGTTACACTTCCTGCTCATAGAACTGCACTCCTGCATGCAGCACCGCCATATCCATGACCGCTGCTACAAATGGCAGACTTGGTTGTGTTGGAAGATGTGGGTGGTGTGGTTGTGGTCCTTTTCAGCAGTCCCTGTGCTCATTGTGTAAAGCTGGGTCAATTGGGTGCACCCGGTGCCTATTCCTTTACACCTGGGCCTGGTTACCGCCTGCTGCACGGTACCAGTGTTTCTGGCACGGTTTTCCCAGTGGCACCAGCGTTTTTGTGCCAGTGTTTTGGGAAATCCGCTGTTGTAACGCGGCCTTCTTTCTGTGGTGCCGGAGTTTCCAGCACTGATTCACGAGGGTCCTGCAGAGTCAGTTGCCTGTGCTACTGGCAACGGTAGCACAGTGCACGCCGTTACTGGCTCTGTTAGTTACCAGCATTCCTTCTCATAGTGCTGCAGTCCGGAATGAGTGTTGGTAATCGGAATTACCAGAACGTTGTTTCCGGACTGCCACACCTGCAATGAGGGCCCCGGTCTGGTTACCAAGGTTAACACGTTGCCCCTGAGCTATTCTCTCACCCTAAGTATATGGCTCTCTGCATGGCAACACTTGAGATAGTAACAGAAAATTAAAAATGGCTGCCAACTTTCCTGAGCATCAGGGGACTTTAAGGGAAGAGACCACAGGAGTGGAGCTTTAGAGGGTGGGGGCTCTTATTTTATAAGTATGCTGTTTGTGTTCCCAGTTACCATTGCTCTCTTTAATTCTTCTATACACTTTTTCTAATCTTCCAACACATCCTGTTTGTCTCTGTTCCAACTTGCGTGTTTTTTCATTGACTTTGTGGTGTCTCCTGATTGGCTCATGCCATGTGTTTTCAGTTGCTCTGCGGCTTCCATAGTTTGCGAAAGCTTCCCATGAGCAGAAACCGAATACATTACCCTATCAAAAGCCCCAGTAATATTTGAGCTCTTACTTTACCTCCGGTTATTCTTCTGGATCATTGACCAGTGAATCAGAGATACAGTGTGTTATTGTTTTTGGCCATCAGACCATTGCATTTCTCTTCTAAAGCAGGAAATGGTTTGATAAGATTTGCTGAGTCAGAGCGGTGTGACCTTCTAAAATAATCTGGACTCTTATCAGTAGATAGAACTATCCGCGAAGTGACTTTTATAGGTGGGTGAAAGGTAGATGAGGTGTACCATTGAGTGCTAAAGAGAATCTATTTTCAGACAGCCAGCAGGACTTTCGATAACCGGAAATACAGGAACACCGAAAAAGTGAGATATTGAAATTCTTACGTCCTCGCTTCTAAACCAGTGGGTATCTCCAGGCCAGAATTCCATGCCACTCTTTCCAGCTCATCTGTACTAATACAGAAGCTAACCAACCATAAGTAAATCTGTTTAGGCCCTTTCTCCTAGCTAACACAGAATATGGCCAAACTGGGGAAAGTTACTTGGGAGGAATCTGATGGGCTATGGAAAGTATGACATTCGGGTCAGGACTTGGATTAGAGGGTTCTGATGAGCAGAGGCCTGTCATTAGGAGAATCATGTGTAAAGTAACCTCTCGACAACCAAACTGAAAGAAAACACTCTAGGTCAAAAGGCTTGGTGCACCCTTTTGTGAGAGGAACAAGAGCTTTATTTTGTATACAAAAAGGAAAAGGACCAACCGCCGTAGAGCTCTCTCTGGGTTCTTCAAAGCAAACAGAATGTTATAACTGCAAACCGCGTCATTCATGACATGTACAATATATACTCATTGGTTACCGCCTATTTGCATACAGATAATCACATATAGACCCCGAGTTTATTGGTCACAGCTTCTCTAAATCCAATGTCTTCACACGTGGGTGATGATCTCTTCACCTTGGGTAACTGTACAAATACTGGTTACATTTCTGAAGACGCTGCCTTGGCCTGAGACCTACCCACATGATGTGCCACCTGGGCTGCAACATGGCTCAGCGGATAACTTTGAGGTCAGCCTGATGCATGCAAATAAATCATCCCCTTTCTCATCCCAGACGCAGGTGCCCCCATCGCACCTCGCCTCCGTAATCTTACAAGAGTTGGCATCATCCTTTGCTGTACCTGGTACAAATCACAGACATTGTTGTCTTCTGCTCCCTCCTTATCAGCTACCCCTCCCAATGGGCAGGCCTGGGTTTCCTGCAGGTCCACTAATCAGTCCAAATAGTGAAGGATTTAGGGGCATCTGGTAGTTCAAATGGGATGACCATACTCCTGGGGGCGCTAGTGTCCTAAATCTCTGCTTGTGTTTTGGTAGCTCAAGACCCCTGCCCTCACTCCCATGGGTTAATCCTCCACAACTGGCTGCAGCCCTTACTCGTGGTGGGCCGTTAACATTCTTTTATGCTCTAAAAAGATGTGTCTATGTGTGTGTTTGTGTTCCTTACCTTTCCAGGGGTGGGGGAGAAATAGTTAACCACAGGTCCTTGTTATTTTGCACACCCAACACAGCCTGCAAGGATTCAGGCTTACCTCCGAATATAATGTCAAATATCCATTCTATATGTATGTTGTGTAGATGCAATGTATCCACCTAGCATTCTAGGAAGCTTGTTAGTTGTTTGTCTTATAAAGTAAGCATGCTCTGTGCCATTCACCTATACCGGCCACCCACCTCCCTTCTGTACCCACTTATGTGTATTTTCCTGCATATTAGTACACTTTCTGCAATCAGACTTGTTTGGGAGGGGCTTGGATCTGAACGTGCATCCCCACATTCCCCCCCTTAGTTAATACTCCATTAACTAACCTCAATTTCTCTTTTTCTATCCGCTTCATCCTTTGGGACCCATACCCTACATACATGGCTTAAGCTTTCCCCATCCCAAGCATATTTCGCTGGAGTACATGTGAGATAAAAACACCCTCTGTTACCCGCTAAATCAACCTAACGTTCTGTGTAATTCTCTGGGTCTGTTGGGGGTGTACTCTGGGTCCCCTCCAAAGGCTCTCATCCTCCCAATGTATGTCACATCATTTTAACCGTAAATGACGTCACAAAAATAAGTTGCATCCCCCAAGACCTATGAGGGAAGGGAATTGGTCAGTTTCGGAAAACTATATATGTAATACATAGGAGTTTGGTTAATCATTGGGTAGCCATATCTGGTGGCTCCTCCTACGACCACCTCTAAATGTAACAAATACAAAGTTGCGGGTTTGCAGATAAATGATTGGGCAGTGCAACATAGTGTGTCTTAGTGTGAAAGGTAGCTAAGGATTGGACAAGATGTGTCTTTCCAGCCTTGCGACCCTGGACAGCTACCAGACTGAGTGAAACTATTCACGGCAATGGGAACGATCATAAAGGTGCTGTGTGCTCCCAATAAGTTGTCATCTCTGATCGCCTAAGCCCTGAGAGTGTACATCCAACTTTGAACCTGTGCAGCTATTGTATATTTTCACCTTTGGTTCAATTGGAACAGCTTTCTTCCATCTGTCTCAAGTCAATAGGCACTGTCCTAGTCTTCCAGGTCACATGTGTAAGGATCATGAAATGGAGCTCTCCTACTTGTAATTATGATGATTTTTAGACCATATTCCTTGCAGGCATCTTATTGCCTGGGCAAACTGGAAACATTCCATCTCTGTTCATCCCTGGCAAGGCTGCTCACAGTGTCTGCACTGGAAGCTCGGTCTGTCTGCTTTAGCTGGACCAGGATGTCTGGCTTTCCCTGTACTCTAGATTTGTCTTTCTTCTCCATTCACTTCCATCTTTGTTCACGTGGCTGTCCATGTTAGTCGCAATTAAGCATGAGCAAGCTGATTGTACGTATTCTTGGCGTCTTGCTGTTTCCATTTAGCAATGGATATATATTAATATATATATATTCAGTGAAAAAACCTTGTTAAAGGGATGTTACGGTTAAGTTGCACTAATAATAACGTATCAAATTCAGTGGAAAAACTTTGTTAAAGGGATGTTATTGTTACAAGTAAAACCGAAAAACCCCAGCAATTCGCCAGTTATGGTAAGGTAAGCAACCATAACTCGCGCCACCACCGTGCACTTCTAAGAATAACACCCGTGCTTCCATGAATTATGTTTTCACCTACTGGAAAATGCTTTTTATATTTACAAAAAGTGCTTCAAAGCATTCTGAATGTTTTGCAAAAAAAGCTGATTACGGCATCGGTAAGATGTACTCCATCTCTGGGGAAAATATTGGCAATGTCAAATTCAATATTTTCACTATGGAAAGACGTCATGCCAACAGCTCCCAAAAATGCACACACAGCCTTGTTGACATTGCGCCTCACTTTCTCCATTTGTGGACCAATTGAACTCGAGCACATCCACATCTGTTTCTGGGCAATGCGAGAAAAAAATCTGTCTAGAATTTTTGAACATTTCCTTCTATTTGCCAAATGTATCCTTCATTTCCAACTGCAGTAAAATTCCTGTGGCATACCCTAAACTGTTACATCCACAATGAACAATGATAATGTTCGGATGTTGCAGTGTGACCAAATTTACACAAAATGGGAGCAAGTCCACCCACTTCATGTCACACACTCCATACCATTACACATGAATATCATGAAATCCAGGATTTTCATCCACTCCATACTGCTCTGCATACACCTTCAACCAATGGATCCACGAGTCCCCCAAAATCCACACCCTCTGCCTCCTGAAAGACATAGCCATAGCCAGTGCAATCTGCACTCCTCTCAGCAACCACACCTTCTGCCAGACCATCTCCTTGCATACCACACCCAGGAAACCTTATTGGCTAATCCCCTGGGCTGCACAGTCCCATTTCCATGCCTGGCATCCTCAAAAGAACCGGATGTAGCACGTGCCATCCACGGACTACCACAGTGTCTGCAGAGAGATCGGTCAAATGAAGGAGGTGCGGAGAGAAATTAAATGCAATGTAAGTTATTTACTCTTTAGTGGTGGCTCTGAAAATAACCTTTTTTGTGTTTTGATTTTATTTTGCAGGCTTTTCAGATTTATTTTCCTACACCTACACACATGCACTCTAAATCATTTTCACAAGAACTTTCTTTTAAACTTTTGTTTATTGGCAAACGTTAGTAGCAAAGACACATCTCAAGCAGCAGTTATTACATACACAGATAAATGGAACATGTACAACAATGAAAGATGGTTACAGGCGTGTTGGCCTAGCGAATGCTAGTGTACTGACTGTGGGGCTCGGTTGGTCCTGTATGGACGGCGTTTCAGGGGATTCCGGTTCTTCATCAGCTTGTCTGTTAAGATAGTTACAGAATGCTGCCCAAACATTTTTCGGGCAAGTGTGTGGGAATGGAGTTAATGTATTCCGCTTCACAGGTCTGGGACCAAGTGAGTGTGTTCAGCCACATTTCAAAAGTAGTGGGGAGGGGCACTTCGAGCACCGTAATATACATTTCTTAGCCACCATACTGCGAACATTGAGAAACTTAGACATTTTCTTTGCTCCATGCCCGCTCCATACCCTAAACAACACTGCAATCTGATCTGGATCAATAGCAGTTCCCACCATTTCAGAAAGAGGCTCCATGACCTCACCCCAGAATATACCAAGTGCATTACATGACCAAAACAACAGGACTAGGGCCACACCGGTGTCATTTCCCCGTCTGTGCACATAATAGTTGCGCTATGGAGTCCCACTCCCTCGGATCCGGCGGAGGACAGCCTCCTCCCAGCCATCGATGGAGTTGTGTTCTGGAGCACTTCGCGCCCCACAAGTCCTCCGGTAAAAGGGATGCACAGACGGATCCAAGGCTCCACAGTGAGTAGGGGTGGGGGTATCGAGGCAGCAATGTTCGATTCAATGCGGGAGCAGTGATGGTATCAGGCGGCTGGAGGTCCGGATCCACCACTCCTCAGGTGCCACAGAGGCCCAGCTAGGACCACCCCAGCCGCGTCAGGTCCACGGGGAAGAGCCCTCCGCGTCACGCTTGTGGCCGGGACTGTGAGCCACAGGAGGGTGAGGGCGGGTTGGCAGGCGTGCCTCCGCAGCCCGCTAGCAATCCAGCACTGGAGGCACAATGAGCCACAGTGCAGATATCAGGGAACTGCAGTCTGCCAACTCTCACAGGGGGCGCACACCCACCAGGGACTCTGCAGGGTCACTCGTCGCCTGGTGGTGGAGTCCAAAAAAGCCAGGGCCCCCTCGGCCCGGATGCAGGCTCAGAGGCACTGCGACAGGTGCCGCCTCCAGGATAAGTCCAGGCGATGAGCCGCTCACTCAGGTTGGCGGCCGCCGTAGCCAACGGCTCACAGGCCGGCTGCGGGCCGCTCAACGCCGTGCACAGCAGACCCAGCCCGATCTCCGCCCGGTGTGTTCACTCAGCCCAGGATTCAGATCTTTGATGCCTCACCCCTCCAGCATCATCTGATCTGCGTCTGGAGGTCAGGAGCCATGAATAACCATAGTATCAAGGATGTTTCTGTTGGCGTAACGCAGAGCTGTAGAACTAAGCAGCCATCTTTAGGCTGCTCAACAGCGCTCCCCCCTCACAAGAACTTTCTGAGTGCATTTTGAATATTGTCAAGAAATATTTCATTGCCACAATCAGTAAAAAGTGATGCCATCCCTGAACAAAGTATGTCCACCATCCAGCAGAAAGTTCTCATTTGGGAAGGATGTCATCCCAACACCATGTAAAAATGAAGATACCCCTTTATTCACAAGGCACCTTCCTGCGTCTTGTTGAGGACAAAAGACATTGGTGCATCTCCACAGTGTCCTAGGAGGTGTGTGTGAAAGATTACCTTTCCACAGGGTAACAGTTCCATTAGTGCCTTCAGCATATCTTTCAATGCAATCTGCAAAGTTATTTCACAGACGTACCCCAAACTATGTCCTTCACAATGCACCACAATGATAGCTGGACATAGGAAATGAGACATATTTTTGCAATGTGCAAATAAAGTCTCCCAATTTTGCCCAGCCACACCATACGAAAAAACCTCCACTCCCTCCAATCCAGGGTTATCAGAAATGCCACACATTTCCATGTACCTTTTCAGATTCACCATCCCAGAATCTCCCATCATCTACACAGTAAGCCTTCTCATCAGAACAACCACAGCCATCTTCCCTACACACAGCAATGAAAAGAATGGTTACACTCTCTTCCTATAAAGCACAACCAGAAGACCTCATTGGCTAATCCCCACAGTCCCCTTTTCATGCCAGGCATCCTTAAAAGACCTGGATGTGGCACGCCCTATCTGCGGACAACCGTGCTGTCCATGGACACCGTAGCACAGGACAGCCCCTCTTCCCTTTCCACTTTAATCTTTGCAGCACTCCCAAATTGGCTACTTTCAAGCAGTCATACACCCATCCACCAATCACATCCAAAAACTCTGCATCTTACTCTGTCATCTCAGTTCAACACTTCAGATGTACTGTTGAAAACTCAGTACATGTCTCCTGTGACTCCCAAGCACCTGCTTCAAAAACTACTGTAGACATCTCCAAGATTTCTATTTGCAGATTCAACC
Source organism: Ambystoma mexicanum (assembly GCF_040938575.1). NCBI lineage: Eukaryota > Metazoa > Chordata > Amphibia > Caudata > Ambystomatidae > Ambystoma > Ambystoma mexicanum. Next base: position 134,632,524 of record NC_090921.1, read on the forward strand.
ACATATGCATCTATTAATACAAAGTACAAGTATGCATATCATTTTAAAATTACATTTCCAACTCTTTTACAAATGCATACAAACAGGGCTCCTACCACTTACCCTGCATTAACCTACTCAATAATCATACTCTCGGTTGTCCCAACTCCTGACATCAAGTGGCAGCTACTTACAATGCTGTGTGGTTGCAAAGTTTTCTTTTAATGAGCATTTTCATAACAGTTTCAAAATGCATATTTACAATTTCAGCAGCACTCTCTGTGTCTTTTTTGTGAAAGAAAAGAAAACCACATTTAAAACATTTCCATAGCATATTTGAGTGCCAGATCCTGTGTCAAAGTTCAATATATTACCAGTACATGCATACTTGCCTATATGACCCATCATAATCTACCAAGTGTTATTATTTCATTAATTCTGTCACTTTTAACACCATGTCTCCCACTAACAAAGTTACACTAAAAATCCCACAATGCAAACTAAAAATGAAAACTGCATGTATGTTACCAAAGCATGGCATGTACATGGAATGAAAAATGCCAAAATGTAACGCGTTTACAAATATTTATTTCAGCACCATTTCAAGTAAAACAAATACATGCATGTATACATTTACAACAGTGCTGTGTGTAATTTTTGTATAAGAAAATGGAAGCGATTTCTCCAACATTTTGCTAAAACACTCAGTTGACCACATTTTGAAGCTGGTGCTCCCGTAAAGAGGGTTGCCGGTACGGGACCGGCACCATTCATTACGGGACACCCTACTATGAGGTTCCCTTGTGGGACCCAGTAAGGACGCCTGGTAAATACAGGCGTCCTTAGCGGTTCCCGCAAGGCGACGAGGGAGCTAATAACGGGCCCGTTATAAATGGGCCCGTTATTAGCTCCTTCCCAATTCCCATTGAGCCCTATGGGGGCTGAAATGGGAACGGGGATGGGTTTTTCCAATGAGGATTTACCGGGTCCTCCAAGGTTGGAATGGCCCGGGAAGTCCTCATTGGAGGAACCCGGTACTGGAACCCGGTAAGGATGCAGCCAAGACCCTTATTAAGGGCATGACTGCCTCCATACTCGTAATGAGGCCCCAATGGGCCTCATTACGAGTATGGTGGTAACCCTGCCATTGCTACAGACGGGTTTCCACCAGATTCCTAATAAGTTTTTGGCAGCTATCTTCCCGGTGCTTCCCGGGGCCACCAGGACATTACAGGTACTGTTGGCCTGGAACGGCAGGTGCTGGAAAATGTTAGTCCCTATTTCTGTGGAGTGACATACGACTATATGGGAATGGGGACACAGGAGCACTGGCAGCATTGCTAATGGGGCTGGTGGTCCTGTGATAAGTATGCCTAACGGGGCCATAGCAAGAAAGTGTGACATTTTTATACAATCTAAAATGGAAAATGCTGAGCGTTTATAAAGCTGTCCTTTTTGAGAGGCTGTACATGAAAGTTAAAACATGGTTTTGTGGATTTATATCAGCACTGAGCGTACATCTTTTCAAAGAAAAAGAAATGGAGATGGAAAATATTTTTAGAACACTTTTAAGTGGCACCTGTGTGTAGGTTTGTTATATTGCCAGTAGATGCATACTTGCGAATGGGATGAATTGTAATGTATAGTTGCTTATTAAATGATGGTTCTTTTGTTTGGATTGTAAGAGTTGCGGTTGCACTATTTGCATTAGAAAAGTTACACTGCAAGTCCCAGAATGCAGAGAAAAATTGAGGAGCCAATAAGCACGTACAGATTAGAAAGGGGAATATTAGCAAGTATGCATGTGCGGGAAGGTTAATGAAATTGCACACACGCTATTAACGCTTCTTCCCGAAAACTCCTCCTACATCCACAAATAACGTCTTCTTGTACTAAACTGACTTCACCATTACCATACATACCCACTCATTTCCTTCTTTTGCAATTGCAGTGAAGAACAACCTCCTGGAAGACAGGAACATGAAGAAAACGTCTCTTCACATCCTACAAAGTAAGTGTACTAGTGTAGTAGTATTCTTTTTTTTACTCATACAGTACAGTGTAGCCGCATAGTAGCCTACAAAATTCCTTTCACACCAACAACATTTATTTGTTACACCTCAACATGTACACTCTTTGTATTGGCATCTGAACACCATTCTCATAACACCCACTATTATCCTGAAAACATCGTAATATCCTTACTTATTCATTCACACTACCACTCTCTTATGCACTAGCAAAGCCCTTCACACATCTATGTACACAGATACTCTTACAACCTTCCCAACCACAACTAGCGGCTCATTGCACAACCACACAGCCCTTTATTTATGTCTGCCTTAATCACACACTCATTCCCAATACATGCAAATATATCCCACAGCTTTCAAACACACATTTTCCTTTTTTCTCCAACAGACAGAACAGAATGCCTACTAAAAAGCAACTCTGTAGAAAACAAAGAAAACATAGAGCACATAAAAATAAAAGCATGCCAAATACTCATCCACCTCTAGCAGAATTTATAGCAAATATTCAAACTAAACTGCTAATACAGTCAGTTAACAAAACTGAACCAGCTAGCACTAAAATATTCTAGGGCCCATCTTCCAAAAAATAATGATAAAAATAAAAAATAAATGTATAAAGAAGAATAAAACTGACAATGACCCTACCACTATATCTACCAATGTTAACTTAGCCACAGTTAAACATTCCAAAAAATTACTTTTACAAACAAATTTCCACCATAGAGTACGTCACAATCTTATGAAAACTGCAGAAAAGTCACACATGACCCTTACAAATTACTGCAGAAGACTAATTTTGGAAGCTCTTATTGACAGCGCAATTTTGCCCAAAAGAAAAATGTTTATATTAATTTTAACCAGAATGAAACCACTAACAAAACTAATCAGTACATTACAAAAAGTACTTCTAAACATGAGCAATGTCAATATAGATACCTTTGCGAACTTCTGTGAAGGTGAATGGATTCACACAAGCAGCACAGTACCATTTTTCAATGAAGAGGCTTATAAACAAGAACAGAAAAATCCAATTGCCATACATAGTAATGGCCAAGGGTATGAAATGCTAGAAAAAACAATGCAGCTCAATGTGTAACATATAGCAACAATCCTTCAAATCTTTATGATAATTCATCAATAAAATTAGAATAAAAACTTTCCAAACCATGGACTCCTGTCCAGTGCGTAACTACATTGGATTTCGAGGACATTCATTAGCCTGCATTTTGGGACCTGCTTGCAAAAGCACCTTCCGCCACATCAAAATGTTAGCAACACACCATTCCACTATAAGGAATCTTCTGCAGAGACTGTACTATGCAAAAAGTCCTTCTTTACAACTGCAACATTGCATTAACATTCTCCTACATGGAACAACCAAAGCACTCCTTCAGCAAATAGAACACATCCAAAGTAAATATTTTGTAAGTGAAGATGGTTTAGGAAATTCACTGATTTTAGAGAACATTAGCGAAACTCTTACAAACGCCAATCTTCTAATAAACACATACAAAAAAATAGCAAAGTTTGAAAGCACATCTGCTGAGGCACCAAACCAAGTATGTGTGTGTTGTCACAGAACATTTTATAAAAAGAGCAAAACAATTGAAGATATGCCTTACAAAATAGAAGACAATGAGCAATCCCAATGGTTCAAACTAATAAGTGACTCCTCAATACTTTGCACATACTGCAATACAAAGCTTAATAATAACCAAATGCCTTTACGTGCTGTCACTAATAACCTGGAAATATTCCCACTTCCAAAACCTCTCCAACAGTTTAATTTGTATGAAAGCATTATAATCCAAATAGTACACCCATTGCAAGCTATAATACGACTTCAACCCAAAACAGCCACATTGCCTCCTTCTGAATTACTAAAAGGCATTTGTGGCAAAGTAGTATATTTGCCATTAGGTCTTAACGAAAATGTAGAAACTCTAGGAGTGCAATGGCCAATACATCAATCTTTGATTATCCTAGTTAATGGTGTACCAATGAAAGGCACAAACATTTGGCAACAACTAGTAGACTTAAATAAAGTTAGAAAAGTCCTACAATATCTAAAAGAAAACAATGAGTACTACAAAGATATAAACATTGAACAGAACTTAAGGGAAAACACCAAAATAATTCAGGGTTCATCACCAACTGGTCAATTTGAACTTGTAGATCCTATAGGTGCATCCAATATTTTATACAATTCACCCACTACACTCCAAAGACACCATAGACGATGCATTAAAAACATATCAAATGCGTCAAGCCAAAGGATCTCCAATCATCATATGAGAGAAAAGTGTAGAAGCATGTGCCTTTCCTCTACCCTTTCCTACAGGAAAAGGGGGAAGATATGATGAAAGATCCCACAAATAACAGCATCAGAATATCACTCTTTACAAATGTATTCTGAAGACCCCAGATTCAGACAAAATGTTGAATACATATTCCACCTCCTGTTTGAAAGTGAACTAGCAACTCTTATGTTACGGAGTTGCACACACATTGAAAACAGGCTCCAATATTTTAAACATGTGTGCTACCCAGCAACTTGAAAAGATAAAAGACAAAGATGAAGTTTTGCAGACAAGTATCATAAATCACTTGGCAAACATGCATGGTACAAAAGAATACTGGTTCCAACGTCACACTGATGTACGGTGTATGCTAAGGAACCTCGGCCCACCCACATGGTTTGTTACTTTGAGTTGTGCAGAATATGCAAGACTTCCTACGCATAGCAATCCAAAACAAAGAAGGAATAGACATGAAAACACCAGGATAACTCTGCTCTCTGGACTCTGTAAATGTATCAAGATACTTTCACCACTGATTTATTGCCATGCTGCACTTCATCTGTACTAAAAACATCCCTCCCCTCGGAGAAGTGGAACACTTCTTTTGGAGAAAAGAATATCAATCCAGAGGAGCACCACACATCCACATACATTTATGGATATAGGATGCTCCTTAATTTAGTCATGACAGTGATGCCACTGTTTTGCAGTTTATTCACAAATACATATCCTGCGACATCCCTTCAGAAACCTCACATACTGACCTATGCACACAAATGTTATGCTTCCAAAAACATAAGTGTGGCAAATGCTGCCAGCGCAGATATAAAAACAAAGGTAAATACTACACCAAATGTTTCCCTAGACCAGTTTCAGCAAAAGGACAACTAACCACTTTTTTTTAAATTCTTTTATTGAATATAGCTGAAATTAATCAACTTTTTCAAATATTACAAAATAAGAATTCATCAATCAATTTATCAAACAGTTTACAGAGACAAGAAACAAAGATCAATTCACAATTACATTAATTTAACACAAACGTTAAAATAATCAAATAAAGTTCATGTGCATGAAATATTTAAACTCATGTAGAGAAACAACTAAGGAACAACAAAGCTAAGACACCACAGCTACAGATTACAACTCAATATACTTCACAGAAGCAATTCTCCCATGAGAATAACACAAAGGCAGAATAATCAGATACGGCTAGAAATGTGTACTTAAAGCTTGACAATGATATTACTCGTGACCTGTTTTCCCTTTTGATGTTTCTAAAGGTCATACAAGTTGCAGTTGCTGTGGCATTGCCATTGTTATTCCTAACACAGTCATAATTTATTCTTAACTGTTTTAAAAAGTTTGTTCCATTTTCAGTGATTTTAAGAAATGTACTGTTGCTAATCTAATGCTCATACAATTGGTGGCTGCTATTGCGACCCATCAGTTTTCTGGTTGAATTTGTGCAAAGTATGCCAGGTGTTTGACAAAGTGAATTTGTCTCAAATTCATGAGATCTGGACAATTTACAATTACATGTTCCAATGTTTCTACAATGGCAATGTTTTTACAATAGCGGCACCACTTGGCTGGCGTCCGGATCTATCTGTTTTCTTCGTGCTTTAACTTCACAGGTGGGCCATAAATTGAAACAAAAGTGTAATATTGCATTACTGACAGCAGGAGAAGGTGCTATACAGAGATAAGATGCTATTTCTCTGTATCGCTTTGGGCCAAACACAGAGGTATCAAAATCTTTGTATTTTGGGCAGATAGCTCTCGTGTCAATCCAATCCATCATGTAAAATTTTTCTTAGCTCGGCCAGGGTTACACACAAGAGTATCAAGGGAAATGTCTGCATTTGACATTATACACAAGATATTTCTAGACCATTGCTTAGGGAACTCTTCAGGTGATGAAAGTAAATAGCTTGATACTGTAGCTAGTGTGGAATTGTTCCACGTAGACAATAAGCATTTCTGGAATAAAGTACACAAGCACCAGTTGTACATGGCAGTTAAGGAAGTTAGCCCTAGTTCATATCGAATCAAAACCCCAGGGATGCACTGAGGAAGATGAAGAGTGGCGCGCCAAAACCTTGCTTCCAATAGATTCAAAAAAGTCGATTGCATGACTTTATACGTCTCTAGACCATATAATATGGTAGTTACTTCATTCTGTGTCCAGTATATAATAGCGGACTTTATAGAAAATGTACCATATTTGAACACTATTAGTCTTGTTTGACATACAGCAGCAGTTAATTTCTGGTCAACTTTGGACAATTAAGTGTGGAACGATGGCAAACCATCAAATATGAGGCCTAGATATATATAGTTTGGAACCACCTCTAGTGACGTGTCTTCAATATTCCACTCCATTTTGTGTCGATGAGAGCCTTTGGGTGCATACCAAACAATTTGAGTAACCACTTCATGCCTTCTGTTAGACACTGTGTGAAAGACAAATCGCCTTAAACACACACAGCATTAAAAGAAGCAATGCTTCAAAGTCCATCAATGATTACAATGCAACCATTGCCCTCTTGTGGAATGCAAACATAGATATACAATATATTGCAGGTAACTCCACTGCTGTAGCACTATATGTCACAGCCTACTTAACCAAAGCTGAGAAAAGAACTAAAAGAGCACTAGGATGACTTATCATCTGACAAAACACTGTCACAAAAATTGTACAGCTTTGGCATAAAAATGCTGTCCATAGAGATTTTGATGCTACTAAGCGGCAGACCATTTAACAATCAGAGCCTTATTTGACAAATCTGAACGCATAGTCTGGCTAAGCCTTGGTCCAGCTGCATCCAGAAAAAGAGTCCTGAAATCCTACTGAGACATGGACACAATAGCCAAAAAATGATCCCAACTGCCTGGACATTTAAAAAAACAATTTATTAGACACATACTACCCAAACAGAAGAGCACATCCCTAATGAACGATGTGTGTATGTATCTATACCAATTGTGAATCTTTTCAATTTCAATAGCTGGTGCAAAAGTCTAATTATGCCATATTATGCACTTTTTGCAATTCAGACAATAATTCCACCTTGCACATAAGCCCACAGAGCCAATATGTAATACTAATGTTTTTAAGGTACAAGGCAGTGTTAGGCAGAATTGCAGGCAGTGCCCTCTGGGACCACTACAAACAATTAGGACTGCAGGTGTTAGCCAAACCAACCTTTGCTATAAGTCTGTACCACACAGTTTTTGGTAGCGAGCTGAGCAGCCAGGCCTATCACAAGAGTGAATGTGAGCAGTACAAGTAGTTACAAAGGGCCTTTCAATCACAGTGGTTCAAGTAAACACAGAATACAAAATTCTAAGGTTTTGAGATGGTTTGAGCTCCCCTGAAATAGGAGCCAAATAGCAGTTCAGTACTTAGAAAGGAGCAAAAGGCACAAGTTAAGTAAAATAGATCATATATACTTTTTAGACAGTGCAAATAGTTTCAGTTCACTAGAGGAGTTCGATTCAAGTCAATAGGCCAGGCGAAAGTCAATGGGCTAGTGTTCTGGATAAGAAGGAGCAGTTCTGGTATCAAACGGTAAAGTCTTTGCGAAAGTTCTTAGAAGTAGTTTAGGGAAAAAGAATCATATGTTGGGTCACAAGCTGATTAGGACTGCAAGTTGGGAATGTTTCATGAACTTTCACAGCGAGAGTGGCGTTCTCTCAATCGGGTTGGCACAGTACATTTGTATGAAGGAACAAATGCTGCTGAAGTCGGAGTTCCTGGCAGGTCCTGCAGATCTCGCTGTTCCTGAGCCTCAGTCATGGGTACAAGAGGGAGGACGTTGGGGGACTCCTGCACTGCACGGGATCATCGAAGAAAGCAAATAAAATGGAGTCACTTCAGTTCCAGTAGCTGTAGATTCAAGAACACAAGTTGATGTCCCTCTCCCTGGTTAATCCTAACCAGCCTTGAGAATGGTATGGTCCCACCAACTCAAAGGAAGAAGCCCTCCTTGAAGGAGCTTCGCTGTTGAATGGAGTTTGGCAATTTGGACCTGCAGCAGGGCTTCACCGGGCAAACCAATGGTCCAGGAGTTGCACCAGCCGTCCTCTTTTTGCTGCCAAGTTTCCCTTACGCGAGGTGTTTCCTAGATGGGGTGTATGCGAAGTCATTTGATCTGAAATTGGACCACATTTTGTAAATTAGATGTTTGAACAGTTGACTCTTCAATTAGGCATAAAGCATACGTTTTCATCTGCTTATCAGCCACAGGCAAATGATCTTTGTGAGCATTTAAATGGACTCTGTAAAGAGAGGATAGACAAAATGAAGATGACTCTGAAGAAGGGATGGCTACATCATCTTGGGAGGATAGCTTAGGGGCAACGCACTTGCCTTGGAAGCAAGACGACACAGAGCACCACAGGTTCTATCCCAGGGTCAGCGCGTATTAAGTATTAAGCACGTTATAAATAACATATCATACATTGCCTACCCCTTGCCTTTTTTTGCATTGAGAAACCTGCCTGGCTCAGCTCACTACCTGACTCCTCATGAGTTGGTGACTAGACACCGCATTAGAGTACCCCTTGCTCTTCCCATTTGGATAAAAACGTATGGCCATAGTGTCATAAACATTAGGGGATGAGATGCATGATTATTTGACAAATATGACCGCTAGTGTTTCTTTTATTTGTCAACAGACCAAGAATCGGAGGGAAGGGTCGAAGAAGATTGAAGAAGACAGCCAAATGACCAATCCTATAGAACTGTTAAAGCAACCTAGCTTGTATCCGGGATACCAAGGGCTTGTTTAGAGTTTCATCTGCACTTCGAAAAAGCCCTGGTTTCAAGGACACGACCTAGAAGAGGGGGTCACCCCCACGGCCATGAAAATCCAATGAAGACGAGTTTGGCTGCATCTGACTGACATAAAGTTTTAAAATTACAGCCTAACTCCTAATGAGGCTCAATGTTTTGAAGACAGAAAAAGAAGAAGACCAGCTAACACTTTATGTTGCCTATAACATTTCACACATTTCTGTATGCTGTTTTCTCTTTACATCAATCCTATCCATCTCTAGTGAGACCACCCTTTTTGGAAATCCTAAGACAGCCCCCGTTATTCAAAGGAACTTCTTGCAATAATGTTACAATTTATGTTATAAAAAAGTGTGGTTGTCATAAAGAATAACAAGAACTAAACGTTGATAATAAGGAATGGGAATTTTTCAGTTTGTGAAAGACACATTGCTAGCAAGAAGACCTATTAATACACAAAGTGCAATAAGACGTATGAATTCTTTTGCAATCTTTCTTGTGCTTTGTACAATGTGTAGTCTTCATTTCCTTATTCTTTTAGAATTTCACCAAATTATGTTTTATAATGCAGATGGAGTATTTAGCAATGAGACATTTATTTCTATCCCTGACAAAAGCACAAGTGATATTTTCCCTGATATTTCCTAGCAAATGATTCGACTTAAGAGGGATCCTGAAGAACATCTTGAAGATATTAATACATACCTTGATAACTCACCTCATTTAAAGAATGACATGTGGTATCAGCACATTAAGGAAGTGGGAGAAGACATCAGATGAGAGCTGTTATGTATGTTTTGTTATCCCTTATCCCATGAGCACAGCCAAAACATTTATAGCAAGAGAAATACCTGCACATGATACAATGTGTCTCACTCATCTAGCAGCAAGTATGACAAGAGTACAATTTGAAGGGAAATGTGCAAAAAACATCTTCAGAAAATCTATCTAGCTGCACAGTTTTTGCTTCCCTCACCGTCTTCCATTCTATCCATGTGGTATGGTAGTCAACCATAACATAAATGAATTTAGAACCCTCAAATAGACCCTGAATCGGACCCATCACATCAACGGCAACCTTTTGCTACGGCTTATTAGGAACCTGCACTGGGAGAAGCGGTGTCTCCCACACCACTTTGTTCTTGTCACTGGCCAAATATTCATTACAATTCCTAACTTCCCTCTCAATAAATCTATCCATCATTGAACTTTAGTAATTCTGTCGCAATGATCTCTTGGTGCCATTCGCACCCAGGTGCCCTTTATGAGCAATCTCCACCAACTTTCCCCTAATACCTTCAGGGGAATCAGCTTGTACCCTCTCCTGAGCCCCCCACCAAAAATGACAACTCATCATTTACTTAAAAAAACACTCCAATTTCCTCTCCAACACATTTCTACTGGGCCAACCTACCACTGTTCATTTTGCTACCATTCGAAGAATTACATCCTCGACACCAGAGAGTTCCCACTCTTTCTCAGTCAGGGTACCCTGCCCGATATTACCCACAACCATTTCCTCTGATATCCTTCTGTGTTCCTCCTCATTGGCATCCCCCACGGGAAGACAAGATAAGCAATCAGCAATCACATTATCCGCTTCTGGAATATAGCAAACTAGGAAATCATACTGGGATTAAACCCAACAACCATTTAGAGATCCTAGCGGATACATTTGAACAATTCCCACATGATAACATCTGAATAAGGGGTCTGTAATCAGTCCTTACAATAAAAAACTGACCGTACAAAAATAATTTGAAATGGATGATAGCCCAAAACAAAGCTACCACCTCTCGCTCTATAATGGAGTAGTTCACCTCAGTACCCTTGAGAGGTCTGGAAGCGAATGCCACTGCATGCTCTTCTTTGCCACTATCACACTGTGACAGTGATGCCCCTAACCCCAATAAACTGGCATCTATAGTAAGACAGGTCTTGCTCCCACTAACAAACTTCCCCAAAGAGGGGGCATGTGATGTACCTTTTTTAATTTAATCAAACACACTCTTGCACTCCTCCGACCACATGAACTTGACACCTTTCTTGAGTAACGATCTTAGGGGCGATGAAATAATGGCAAAGTTATGTACAAATTTATGTTAAAATTCTGCCAATACCTTATGACCAAGAAACTCTATACTGCGCGCCCCAATCTTATATCTGCTGCGTTGCACAGTCAACCCTGCTGTACTCAATCTTCCCAAAACATCTCTTAGCACCCTGTCATGCCGCTCACGGAAATCTGCAAATATTAGGATATCATCCTGGAAGACAATAACATTGTTAACACCCACCAACAGTTTTTCCATAATGAGCTGGAATACAGCCACTGCCAAAGCCAAAACAAACGGCATTCTGCAGAATTTGAATGTTCCCTCAGTGGTGATGAAAGCCGTCACATCTTGCCACTCCTTTGTCAGAAGCACCTGATGGTAAGTGGCTGCAAGGTCAATAACCGGAAACTATTTTGATTCTCCAAGCACCGCCTAAACCTCTGAACTAATGGGTAAATGTTGTCGCTCAACCACGATGTTTCTGTTAAGGTCCCTCAAGTCGTCACACAAACATAGTTTGCCATTGCTCTTTGTTACTAGCACTACGTGGGACACCCAATCCATTCCATCCACTTGCTCTATTATTCCTTTCTGTAACAGGGAGTTTAGTTCACTATGTGGGTGATCCTTAAAGTGGTGTGGTACTGGGCGATCCTTGTGTATGACTGGTCTTGCACTCATCCACATTTTAATGCAGTGTTCAAAGTCCTTCAATCACCCGAGTTCCTCTCTGAACACCGTGGGGAATTCCAAAGCCCATTTGTCTTTTACTTCTGCTGCGGTTACTGGGTCACTTGCGTTTACTTGGATGTGAATCCCCAAGCTAGCCTGCTGCTCCCATCGCAGTAATGACAACCCCTTCCTTACAATGAAAATGTCTGCAGAGCACGCTCTACCTTTGTAACCAACGTGTGAACAAACTTTGCCCAAAGGTTCAATCTCTACTTCGCCATATCCACGGTGCTCCTCTAGATCTTGTACCTTCCATTGTATGGTCCCAGTAAATATCTCACTCATGATAATGGTCCATGGAGACGTACTATATATCTTCCTTGAAAGGTCCATTCAATTTATGACAAAAACATCAATGGGCTCTCCTTTCCTACCAGTGACAGATGACATTTTTGAAACATGCCGAACATTCCCCTAAACAGTGGGCTGCTGAGACATTTGTGCTACCTCTTCGTCAGGATGTGTTGACCATTGCTCAATCAAATGTATTGCTCCTTCCTTGCACACTCAAGTGAAGTGCCCCTAACACTTGCACTTAATGCAATTCACGTTCCTAGCCGGACAGAAAGGCTGGAAGTCAAGTGACTTGTACTTCCACACTTAAACCACTTGATTTCCTTTCCTCCCTCAGACTTCTTCTGTCTGATGCTGCATACTTCATAACTGGATTTCTCCATATTCATGTTCTTCATATAATGGGTGGGTTGTTCGATGCTCCTTATAAGCTCATCCGCATGCTCCAGAATTAAGTCCTTTGCTAATCATTTTTCTTGAATCCTGGTGCTGTTAGTACATCACACAAACTGATCCCTAATCAAGGAGTTTGTCAGCGTGCCAAACTCACATGTGTGGCTGAGAGTCCTTAAGGCAGCTACATAGAACTCTACTGGTTCAATGGGCTCTTGAATCCTTTGAAAATATGTGTGCCTCTCAAAAGTCAAGTTTTTCTTCAGTTCTAAATGCTCCTAGAGCATCCTCATCGCAATTGCACACTCAAAAAGATCTCCTACACCCTCAACCAGAAGTTCAGGGAGTCTGTCAAATACACTGTGACCTTCTGGCCCAAGCTATGGAGCAGTAATGCTTGTTTCCTCAATGGGGATAATTTGGCACTGCCCATGCCCACCATATATGCCACCGCTCCCATCTGATAGGTGCAGTGCCAGGTTCGGCCAGGAATGGGTGTGGAGGTGGTATTGCTGCTGTAGCCATTCTTGGAGAGGCAGCTCCAGCAATGTCCCATCTAATTGGGACCTACTATTGTGAATATAGGATAACAGTCACTGTAATAGCTCCTTGAGTTGAGAATTGTGCAGAAACAAAAGGATACGCCCTCCACTGGCGTTGTCAAAATGTTTTTTGATCTATGTGAGAAGCGGAGCTCACAGAGCATTGCTGGGGGCCATGGCAACCCGACTATGAGTACAACGTTGCACGTTGTGAGGTCCTTTCCTCGCAACTCGCGAAACTTTAAGGAATTGCGTGCCGCATCTCCCACGATCGATGATCATCTCTGGGCTGCTGCACCTTGACCACCCAGCCTTGCCAGCCTGCCTGGGGTGGGGAGCACTCTGCAGGACAGGCAACCGTTGGTCCTCTAAAGACAAGCAGTTCCAGGACTCGGAGTGAGCTCTGGAAGAGTGGTACATCAGAACAGTAACCTCTCGACAACCAAACTAAAAGAAAACAACCCTCTAGGGAAGAAGGCTTGGTGCACCCTTTTGTGAGAAGAACAAGAGCTTTATTTTGTATACAAAAAGTAAAAGGACCGACATGGTATTATAAGTCAACTGCCATAGAGTTCTCTCTGGGTTCTTCAAAGCCAACAGCATGTTATAACTACAAAACCTGTCATTCATGATGTGTACAATATAAAGTGTTTATCCCTCACCATCATTGGCTACTGGCTATTTACATACTGATAATTACATATAGACAGTGAGTTTATTGGTCACAGCTTCTCTGACTCCAAAGTCTTTGCATGTGGTGATGATCTCTTCACCTTGGGTTAGTGTAAAAAGATTGGTTAAGTTTCTGAAGACACTGCCCTGGCCTGAGACCTAGTCACATGATGTGCACCTGGCCTGCAACTTTGAGGTCAGTCTGATCCGGGCGAATAAATCATCCCTTTTCTCATCCCAGACATGCAGGCACCCCCATCATGCCTCCACGCCATAATCTTACAAGAGTTGACATAATCCTTTGCTTTCCCTGGTACAAATGACAGGCTTTGTTGTCTTCTTCTCCCCCTTGTCAGCTACCCCTCCTGAGGGGCCAGCCTGGGTTTCCTGCAGGTCCACTAATCACTTCAAATAGTGAAGGATTTAGGAGCTTTGCTCATGGTCATCTGGTAGTTCAAATGGGATGACCATACTCCTGGGGGGCGCTTGTGTTCTAAATCTCTGCTTGTGTTTTGTTAGCTCAAGGCCCCTGCCCTCGCTCTCATGGGTTTGTCCTTCACAACCGGCTGCAGCCCTTATTCGTGGGCCGTTCATATTCCTTTCTAATTTCTAAAAATCATGGATAAAAGCAAAGCAGGGCTGGTGATGTTCTTAGATCTCTCAGCAGCCTTCGATCCTGTGGAACATGAGAAGCTTCTGGACAGATTAAAGAATATAGGAAACTGCTCCAGAGAAATTGTCACCTTGGTTAAGTCCTTTCTCCACAACAGGATGTCTAAAATTGGCAATTGGAATATGGTGGGGCGAAAGGTGCACACCTCTCTCCATCCCTCTTTAATGTATACTGCCAACCGAAGTGTGATCTACTGGTTAAACTAGGAGTGCGTTTGACCAACTACGCTGATGAGACTCAGTTTATCATAAACTTAAGTGGAGAACTTGAAAAAGACGATGAGAGGATCACCCTAATTTTTAGATCAATTCAAAATTGGATGGTGACAAATGGGATGTGTCTGAATGCAGCCAAAACCGAGCTTTTGATCTTCGGTTCATCTCAAGCACGCTTCAAGCTAGATAAGCAATACTCAGGGTTCACCATGGACAACCACCTTATTAGTATAGTTGATAAGGTTAAGACCTTGGGAGTTGTCTTTGAATCCTCATTCAGTTCGGATGCTCACATTCATAATGTTATCAACAAAACACAATACCATCTGAGATTATTGCTGCGACTGGTGAAACCCTATATCACGGAAATAAACTGCACCGCGATGGTCCGAGCACTGATTATGCCTAGGATTGATTATTGCAGTGCACTATTAGCTCGTGCAAGTAAGAGTTGCCTGGGGAAATTATAGATTTTACAAAATGATGCTGTGCGTTTTGTGAAAAGCATCCCTAGGCATGAGCCTATCTCGGTCTACAGGAGAGGTTTACACTGGTTTTCACGAGAGGCCAGGATCTGCTTTAAAGTTAACACCATTGTCTTTATGGACAAGCAACTAGGTACTTAGAAGATTCCATTTATGTGTCACACCCCGCAAGAATCACTAGGTCTAGGGACGCGATATGCCTGATTGGTCCAAAGAGCAAGGGGTGCCAGAAGAAATGGCAGAACATTTATGGTACAGGCAGCTTTGGCCTGGAACAAACTCCTCAATGACCTGTGAGCAGACAGTAACTTAATGACTTTCAGGAAGCAACTGAAAACGTTCTTGTTGGAGTGATCCTTCTCTCCACGTCTTTCTCTTATTTGCACTTGGCCATTTTCTTCCTTTTTCTCCTGCGCTCTGATGCCTGTGAGCTTGGCACATTTTAAATGAATAAATAAATGTAGCAGAGCTGTAACAAGATGTATCTAGGTGTGTGTGTTCCCTACCTTGCCTGGGGAGGGCGCGAAATAGACAACCGCAGGGCCTTGCTGTTTTGTGCACCCAACCCAGCCTGCGAGGATTCAGGCCTATCTCCAAATATAATGTCAAAGATCCATTCTTTATGTATGTTGTGCACATGCAATGTATCCACCTAGCGTTCTAGAAAATGTGTCAGTTGTTTGTCTTTTGTTTGTTTGTTTGTTTATTATTTGATAATGCGCGCCAAACCCAGGGGTAGCCGGGCGCAACAGTTTTCATGACAACTTAAGCTTGTTTACAGTATTTGGCAGGAATATATACAACATAGCAGAAAAAGAGCAAATATATGTAGGACTATATACAAACATATGCCTAAAAAAACACAAGCAGCGGGAAGAAGCAAGTATATACAAGAATATATACAGACAAGTGCTTAGGAGCAGGCCATGTCTTGGGGTGTCCAGGCAACAAATGGGTAGTGGCTGGGTGGGAGTAAGCTAGTCCTTGGCGTGCAGCCAGTTGATTATCTTGTGCCTGAATTTCGGGTACGGTTGTTCAGTTCTAAGTTCAAGAGGTAAGTTGTTCCAGCAGTGAGCAGCTTTGACGGGAAAGCTAGTTCCTCCCGCAGTGGATCGTTTAAACCTTGGAATCTCTAGTTTAAAGGTGTTGGTGGATCTTGTGGGCCGCGTGGGAATTTTCCTATTGATTTTTTCCATTAGATACGGGGGGCTAATTTGTTGAGGCATTTAGATGTGAGGGAAGCTGTTTTGAGTAGAATTCTGTCCGTTATGTTTAGCCAGTTAGCCTCTTTCCTGCAATTAGTGATGTGCTCTCTAAAGGGGATATTTAGTGCTGCCCTGAGGGCATTGTTCTGTAGTCTTTGAAGTTTGTCTGTGATGTATTTATTGCTTCCAGAGTACAGGGCATTGCAGTAGTCTAGCCTAGACATGATGAGGGCGTTAGCTAATGTGATGCAGTTGGCGCTGGAAAGGTATGGTCTAGATGCGCGGATGAGTTTGCAGGTGTAGGTGGTGGATGAGGCGAGGGAGTTGACCTGCTTCTTGAGAGTGAGGGAGGAGAACAGATAGAATCCAAGGGTTTTAACCACAGACATCACCTTGATAGGGTTATTATCAATGTTGAAGGATGTGTAGTTTGGGCATAGTTTTTGGATGTTGGCTTCAGAGCCTAGGATACGTAGCTCCGTTTTGTCATCGTTCAGGCAGAGGCAATGTGAGGCCATCTGTCTCATAGTCACCCGAAAGGGGTATGAGGATCTGGGTGTCATCTGCGTAGTTCGTGTAGATGACACCCAGTCTGTCCAACTTGTCAAACAAAGGCTTGGTGAAGATATTGTACATGGTGGGGGAGACACAGGATCCTTGCGGGACACCACAGGTTATTTTGATAGCGTTGGCTGAGTCGGAGGTGGAGAAGACACGCATGGTGCGATTTGCTAAGAAGGATTGAACCCAGGCTATGGCATCTCCGGTGAAGTTGGCAGCCGATTCGAGGTGGTTGCATAAAACTGCATGGTCCACCAAGTCCAAGGCAGCCGACAAGTCCAGTAAGAGGACCAGAGCTGTTTTCCCATTATCCTTAAGTTCCTCAATTTGGGTCTTGAGGTCTAACAGAGCTGTTTCCGTGCCATGAAGTGGACGGAAGCCAGATTGCCGTGAGCCAAGCAAGTGGTTAGCTTCCAGGTAATCCTAAATTTTAATGTAGGCAGCTCTGTCTAGGATTTTAAGTAGAAAAGGCACTGTGGTGATAGGTCTACATTGGTGGGGATAGTGGGGTCCAGGGTTTGTTTTTTCAGTAATGATAGGACCCATGATTCTTTGAGGCTGGTGGGTACCGTGTTGGATTTAAAGGAAGAGTTTATGAGCTTGGAAATGAAGGGAGCTAGATCCCTAGCTCCGTACTTTATTAATTGTGATGGGCAGGAGTCGCCCTTACAATTTGAGGGTTTGAGGGAGAGTATTATTTTTTCTGTATCAATTATGGAGATGGGATTGAATCTAAATGGTGCAATAGCAGTGCAGCCTTTTTTTTTAGCAATTTTACATTGAAGCGAGGACATTTTGTTAGCAAGGGCGTTTTGTACGTTTGTGCAACAAACTTTATTTTTAGGGGCATTGTCTATTGGTTGAATAGGGGATTCCATTTCGCGGAGGATGGCGAAGAGCTCTTTAGTATTCGAGTTGGCTTTTGTGATTCTGTCATTAAAGGTGTTTTTCTTGGTTTTGATAATTTCTTTTTTGGAAGATTTGGCAAATTCAGTTAGGTTGTTTTTGTTGTGTTCAGTGGGTGAGTGGCGCCAGATGGATTGGAGCTTTCTTTTCTGTAGTCTCAGAGATTTGAGGTGGGGCATAAACCAGGCATTTAAGTGGGCTTCCTGTTTTGCTTTGCCCAGTTTGGCTGGAGCAACTGTGTCTAATACTTTGGTCATAGCATCATTGAAAGTGTTTACCAGGGTGTCTGGGTTGTTACTTTCCAATCCTGATTATGGCTGGGAGGAGGAGAGGTATAATGTTTTCAGCAGTCATGTCCTTCTTACTTCTGGTCGGGAGGGGGGGAACCATGTTGTTGATTTTGGGGCTAAGGAGATCTAGCGTGGCAGAGAACGTTATTAGAGAGTGATCCGTCCATGTTTGTGGAGCAATATTGGTGATACTGATGTTGCAATTCAGTTTCGATACCCAATCAAGGGTCCTTCCTTTGATGTGGGTGGGTGAGAGGACTTTTTGATCAAGGCCTTGGTCCTTGAGCAGGGCTGTGACTGACTCAGCGTGTTTATTGTCAATTTCATTAAAGCCGAGGTTAAAGTCTCCCAATAATAGGGTTTGGGAGTGGTCTTTGGTGTTGTTGGCTATTAGGCTAGTTAAATCGTCTTCAAAGGTGCCTAAAGGCCCTGGGGGTCTATATATTAAGTGGATTGAGAGCATGCGGTTGTTGGAGAGGGGCATTTTGGCTGTGAGTACTTCACAAGATGACTAGGAGACTGAAGTGGCAAGTCTGATGGGGTGGGTAGATTTGCAGATGACAGCTAGTCCGCCGCCTCTGGCAGTTAGCCTGTCAGCTCTGAGATTTTGGTATTTATCGGGCACTGCTAACATTAGTGTTGGTTCAGCAGCCTCGTGAAGCCAAGTCTCAGTTATGGCTAATAGATCCAAATTATTATTATTTAGGATGTCCGCAATTTCTGCGGCATGGGCCACCACAGATCTCGCATTAATAAGAGATCCTAGTAGTGTTAGGGAGCTATTGGGTTTGCTGGTTTGACAGATTTTAATTGGTGGTCAAGGTGACTTTATTGAGGCGAGTGGGGGGCATTTTCTGACTATGCCAGGAGCATACTGTGAGCTGGCGTCTAGATATTAGGTTTGGTCTTAGGTACTTCAGTGATGTCCCTGAGTCGTTAATGACAGGAAGGTACGGTGAGCTAGCATTTTAGTACATTTTAGTGCATTTAAGTTGTAGGGATGGATGCAATGAGGATATTCAAGCAAACTAGCATCTAGATTCGACTATAGCACAGAGACTTAGAACACTAATGACTGGAAGAGCATTGACTAGGAGTACAATGGGCTAACATTTAGTGCATTTAAGTTGTAGAGATGCAATGAGATAATCTGATATTCAAACAAACTAGCATCTGGATTCGAATTTCGCACAGAGACCTAGAACACTAATGACTGGAGAGCATTGACTAGGAGTATAATGAGCTAACATGTAGTACATTTTAGTGTATTTAAGTTATAGAAATGCAATGAGGAACAAACTGGCATCTAGATTTGAGTTTAGTAAAGAGACCTAAAACACTGGTGACTGGAGTACACAAGTGAGAACACAGGAGAGTACGACACTGGTGATAGTGGGCAGTGCAGTGTAAAGCACAAAAAAGCAAAATGAGGTTCAGTAAAAGGGATGCAGTGACATACAGGATCTTAGAGTGAGGTCGATTACTGTAAGCAGCAGCAATGGGTCATCTAGAATCAATTTGAGCAACCAAGGCACAAGCAGGGTTGTGGTGCACTGTCTGTCGTCTCTAATGTACCAGGAGCGAGGCGTAGTGGTGATGGACGGAGAGACAAGAGTCATATGCCTTAATGATGGTGTTAAGAAAGGTTTAGCAGTTACCTGGCAGGGGGTCTGGCATACGGCAGACACAGGCAACAAACAGGCATGAAACAGGCTCCAGCCTTGTCTCGGTGGGCCTTGGAAGAAGGTGGGCCGGCTCCGCCTGCCGGCGACCAATCCGGTCAAAGTAGGCAAAGGCAGCCTATCAGAGCCTAGTGCATGGGTCAGTTTAGGCACTAGAGGTAGACACTGGCGAGTGGGCGGCCATCTTGGAGTAATCAGGTACCTCGTGTACCTTGATGGCTTTAGGGTGCTGTGGTGGTGATATTCGCTTGAAATCTCGTCAGGGCGGGTTATTCAGCATTCGCTTCGTAGCGGTTCTGCAGATAAGGGTGCTGCAGTGAAAAAGATCGATTTTTGTAGAAAAGCGCATCCGACGTTGGCGCTCACCTAAATGCCTCTGGGGTGGCCAGGGCTTCGTGTGGGGGGCCCGCTTCTCCAGAAGAGGCAGAACCTGGACTTGGAGCTCCTGCTCCTAGGTTGGGAGGGTGGGAGTGGATCAGTCCAGGCATGAAACAGGCTCCAGCCTTGTCTCGGTGGACCTTGGACGAAGGTGGTCTTATAAAGTAGGCATGCCCTGTGCCATTCACCTATACCCGTAAGTCGCCCCCTTGACCCCTGTACCCGCTTCTGTGTATTTGCTGGGTATTAGTACACTTTCTGCAATCAGAATCGTTCAGGAGGCGCTGGATCTGAACTTGCATTCCAACACATGCTTCACCAGCATTAGAGACTAGGTACCCACTGCATGTGTATGCCCCAAGGACAAGACATTGACAGATGAGACAGGCAGGCTTTCTCCCCTAACAATTTAAGAACATGTCTTTAATGGTTGTGGGTCCTTCTTGCCTGTGGCCAGTGTTGTCATGGAATGCACATTGGACCTCCTGCACTCTCGTACCCGGTAACCCCATCTGGTACCCGTAGGCCTTCTGACAGGAGGCAGGCATCAGGCAAATATGCAATACATTAGAGCCCCGGGTGCAGCCGGCATTCTCACCAGATGGTAAAGCAGGTTTTTATTAAACTAAACTGTCCTAAACTAATGGTCTTTGACTCTTGTTTAAGCCTTTACTATGACCCTTCCTCTAACACCCCCAGAATTCCCTTTTTACCCAAATTGTGAAGAATTTCTAAAGCTTTGCATTTATGACTGAGCCCGTTTCCTCTCTCTTTTTTCCAGTGTCTAAAATAAACCTCCTGGTCTAAGACCTTCTCTTTACCCATTCTTCCTTCTCTACTATCTTCTAGCACTCTTAACTGAATGTTTGACCTAATGCGCTTAAACCAGTAGTTCTCAAACTGGGTAACAAAATTCAAGAGGCCTACTGATCTACGAAAACAATAAATAATGTACAGTCTTTGGTAACCTTCTTTCAAAATGCTAGATTTGATTTCTCTATAACAGCAAAAACGTGTTTAGACTTTTAGAGGTCTTCTTCAGGGCAAATCTTGACTGTTGCTGTTCACGAAAAAGCAGTGTTGTGGAACAACTTCATAAAACAACTCCAGTATACTGAACCAACCACTTCAGCTATAATACATCACATGCAGTCTACAAGGAAACAATTGCTTGGAAATGTCCACCACAGTTACTAGTCGATATCCAGTACAATTAGTCGGGTGAATTACTCCCAACACCCTAATGGGTTATCATAAAGCATACCATTAGGACAGAGGTCTTCAAACTGTGGGGGGCGCTAGCGCATCCCAGGGAGGGGGGGGTGAGCAAGCCCAGCATGAAATGTAGACTGGAGGAAATGGACAGGGGCGGCTCACATGGTCGGACTAGACCATAAAACTGCAAATGGATATTCATTACTTTAGTTACAGACTGTTTGAATAGTACCAAAGGGGGTGTTGTTTGTTAAAATGTAAGCAAATTGTGATATTTAAAGAATATTTATTCAACAACAATCTTCAAAACTACTAGCTGCATAGTGAAGTAACTCATCAAACTGGACCACATTGGGCAAAAAGGGCCCATTTTAACTGGCCTACACTGAAACACTGAACACAGCTGCTTTTTCCAGCTGAGGGAGTGCTTCTGGGCTGGCTAAACTGTCAACAGGAAACACTGTTTCCCTTTGACAGTTCAGTTCCCTAGCCGCACATGCTCACTGAGCCCTGCAACGCTAGGGGAGTTTTGCTTCGCCAGCCTTGCATAGCTCATTGGAAATGCTAGCTGGGATGCTGCATGTCTGTATGTGCGAGGGGGAGTTACTGCGCCTCCTCGCACATACGGACAGAGCAATCTGGAGCGGGGCATTTCAGGACCCACACGCAGCCCCTGCAGAAGGTACGCTTATGTTCATTTGTTTTTTATTTAAATATGTGCATGGATGCGTATATGCTTTTGTTATGAGTGAGTGTATGGTGATGGGTGCTCGTATGAATGATAGAAAGATTGCTGTGTGAATGTGTGTGTTTGTTTTGGTCCATTGAGCTGATTTTGGTGAGTGGGGGTTAGAGGGGGAAAGGAGGGTTGTACAACTAAGGCATTTTAAAATGCCTTTGTTGCACAATCCCCCTACCCACCTGCCAAAATCAGCTCTCCTTCTGAGGAGCTGTGGAGACCAGGGGACAGGAATGGTATTTTTTTTTACTGGATATCTATCAGAGACGTCCAGTCAAAAATACCATGCTTTCACCCTTGCCCCTCCAGCGCCAATTTTTTGTATCACAGGCGGTAAACCCCCCCCCCACGAACCCCCATTGATTGGTTCAATATGGAATTTTTGTGGGAAATATTCGGGCCCCTTCACTTAAAAAATTCACCAGCTCCCACTGTCCCTCGGACTGTGTTGGGTATGGGGTGAGGGGAGCCCAGGGACTGTGGTGGGAGCAGAATGGGCGGGAGCACTGGGATAGTGGTGGGGCGAGCCCACGGTCTGTGATGGGGTGGGGAGAGCGCGCAATAGTTCATAGCCATTTTTACATACTGTCCATTTGGCATTTTTGTGGTGGCCCGGCCTGCCCAAATTTTGCGCAGTTTGTAGACCACTGCATTAGGGTGTTGGGTGTAATTCAAATATATAATATGTGTGATGTATTATAGCTGGAGTGATTGGCTCAGTATACAGGAGCTGTTGTATGAAGTTGTTCCACAACACTGCTTTTTTGCAAACAGTAACAAGTCAAGATTTTCCCTGAAGAAGACCTCTTAAAGTCGAAACATATGTTGGCTGCCACAAAGAATTAAAATATGCCATTTTGAATGAACGTTACAAAAGACTATACATTGGGTATTATTCGTTAGAGCAGTCGGCTTCTTTGAGTTTTGTTATCCAGTTTGGGAACTACTGGTTTAAGTGCATTAGATCAGACATTCAGTTCAAATTACTTTTTTGTGTGGCATTGGGCTTTAGTCACATTTATGTCTAGATCAATGCGGTTAACCTGTGCCGTCCTATTCCGTACTGTATGAATTATATAGATCGCCATGTCACGGGGTGGAGGAGCCCTACGGCTTTAAAAACAAATAGTTTACTTTTGAAGTCCTTCTGCCTACTTTAAGAAATAATTTCCATTATGGTAATTGTTCCCATTATGGAAATAATTTCTTTATGAAGGCAGTGTGATTTCAAAAAGAAACTATTTATTTTCGAAGTTATAGGGTCCCCAGCACACCGTGACATGGAGGACTCCAGCTCCAGGAAAGTGACAAGCGTTCCTGCTGTACTGGAGGTCTTGTTCCCTGACCTGGATCAACGGATTGAAAGGTAAGAAAATGTATTTTGTGTAAATATGAGTGTGTGCATGTAAGTGTGTATATGTGAATGAGTAAGTGCATGATGTATGGGTGACTGGGTGTGCGTGTGTGAGTTTATGGTGAATGCACGTTGCCTCATAGACAAGTACTTGGACGAGGTAGAGCGACGTGGATGTACTGCTTGGTTTAGTCACCTTTAGTCTTCACTACTCCTATTCCCAATCTTAATCCGACTCTTCCTTGTCCCAGTATTTACATATGAGGGTGCCTCATAGTTAAGTACTCGGACACGGAAGAGTCACGGGAAGGTAATGGTGCATGCTTGTGTTTAATGCCTCGGTTACTTATCTTCATTACTCCTAGCCCTACTCTTCCTCGTCCCAGTACTTGTGTATGAGGCACGCTGCCTCATACACAAGTACCAGGATGAGGTAGAGGGAAGTGGATGTAATGCCTGGCTTAGTTACCTGTCTCCTTCATTACTCCTAATCTCACTCTTCCTCATCCCAGTACTTACCTATGAGGCAAGATGCCACATAGGGTAAGTACTGGGATGAGGAAGAGGACGGGGAGGTCATTCTGGGCCAAGGATCTGATTTTGGCGGTTGGGTTGGTAGTGTAGGCCAGCCCAGAGTGTGGTGTATCCTGTGATTTGTATCTGAGCATGGGGTTGGGGAATTCAGCAAGGCTCGCAGGGGGGCCCCCAAATGTTGTGCTATGCCACTGATTGCACCTCCATGGACACGTGTCACCTCCACGAAATTTTCATCATTTGCATGACAGAGTGCAAAAGGGCCTGGCAAAAAGGTGGCATATGTTACACTTCCTTGCCCCTTTAAGGGCAAGGCTAGGGACTGGTGGGAGGAGAGAGACAGCGTGGGTGGATGGGGAGGGGTTTGATGAGGGACTTTCACTTTCATGTTGTATGAGAATAAAAACAAGTGTTACTTCCAATCCTCTGGCTCCACGTCCGTCCTTTTTACAAGGCCCTGTAAGTGATTTCAATCCGGCACTCACCCAAGTCAACGCCTAGCATGTAGTGCACAACTGAAATCCTTATTTATTTTTGTCTAAAGTTCTTTTATTCTGAACGATGTACCACTCATATCACACGCCACTCTCCTGGAACCCCCCCCCCCCGGTTACACTGAACCAGGAATCAGTCTGGTTTGCAAAGTTAAAATATTTATTTATGGATTTACAATTTAGTCCCATTATGTTTTAATGGGTACACAATAATCACCAATGGGGTGATGTAACACTGGATAATCTCTTTAAACCACAAGGAGTAATGGTGAGCAAAACAATTCAGCACAGAAATAATACTTTTGTGTGTGTGTTCAGATCAAATAGCACTGTGGTTACTAGTTCCCCCTGCACACCCCTCAACCCCCCAATAGGCAATGTAAAGATATAGGAGGAGAGAGAGCAGGTATACAGGAATGGCAGAATTCAACAAAATATCAACCCCACTTTCCCCCCAGCAAATACAAGAGAAAAACAGAATTGATTGGCAAGCTGTCAGAACGGTTTTTAAAGTTATCTTAGAATGGACTGGGCAAAAACACTAAATTGCTAAAATTGTTATAAATTCTTATGGGAGTCGCTTTGGATAGTTGCACACAAACACAAGCAATGATTTAATAGTAAGAAACAATTTGAAATCTTAAAATTAAGGTCAGAAGCAATCATAAGCTGTTTTACACGTGTCCGAATTTCCCAAAAGCGGCAAACTTTTCACTGCGCGATAATCGCGATAATGGGAGAACCGTATGGATTTGGGATGCGATCTTAGATGCAAATTGTTTTTAGCACCAAAACTGAGGGAGTTATGGATGTTTTAGTGGAGGTTGTTTTTTTTCGAGACAGGCGGAAGAATGAAAATCAGGAATGCACTTTTAAAATGACAAAAAAGGATTTCTTACACTAGAGGATAACTATGAATGCAACAAATACCACACCAGAACACAGCCACTTGATCAGGGTGACTGCCTGATGTTGTCCCGCCTTCTTCAGATGAGAAAAGATTAGCGCAGATAGTTTTAACAATACTAGCACAGGAGGAAGATAGGAGGGATTAGATAGAGGGTTCAGACAATTCAAAAATACCCCTAACATTATCAGGTTCTGAAGAAGGGAATCTGGTTCTGGGACAGACAGCTAGGCACATCGGATTGGATCTGCAATCAGCAAGGCACTCTGGTCACAGCACGGCACAGGACTAGACTGGATCTGCGATGGCTCTGGTTACAGCACAGTACAGGACTGGATTGGATCTTCCCTTTTTGGTTCTGATGGTAATTATTTCAGCAGGCAAGCAGTACAGCGCAGCCGGCTGTATTTTGATGCTTCCCCTTAGGTTTGTGGGGTTGGTTCTAGTTCTGGAAATTGAGGCCTAGCAGAAAATGGTTCAGCTATGCAATGGGTTCTGCTTGGCCAAGTTTCTGGAGTCTGGAGCAAGGAAGATGGAAAGTTCTGCAGCAGGGTGCTCCGCCAGCATTCGGATAGTGGGTGAATCTGTTTGTCCTTATCTGCCCTCTGTTATCTCTATTTATGCTATGTTAGAGGGGGTGTGTGTGCTGGTTTAGCCTAAGCTCGCCCCTTTGACAGGTGATTGGGTGAGAGTCTCCTCTCTGCCTTGATAGGAGGAGAGAAACAGGGTGTCACCTTTATGGTGTGAGTTTATGAGGCTAAGAATCCACACCTAGCCTCTTGAACACAAAATCTACTTTTAACACAATACATATTTACACGTGTGCAACCTCTATAACAATCGCATATACAGATTACATATTTTGTGTAGCAGCTACTCCTCAAAACCCCGTCGCTGTGGGATCTTGTGTCTGCTTTTCACCGAATTTTGCCCTTTTCATCAGGAACACAATGTCCAATTTATCTGCAAATGTCTACAAGTGTGCGCGTATACCATGGGCATAAGTGTATAAAGTTTCATACTTCTAGCAGAAATACATTTGGTGTAAAATCACATGTTCTGCCGTTTC
Source organism: Ambystoma mexicanum (assembly GCF_040938575.1). Taxonomy (NCBI): domain Eukaryota; kingdom Metazoa; phylum Chordata; class Amphibia; order Caudata; family Ambystomatidae; genus Ambystoma; species Ambystoma mexicanum. The sequence goes on from NC_090921.1 coordinate 134,659,034, forward strand.
CTTCCAAAATATGTCACACGATTTTTCCACCTCTTGAAATGTGCAGCCAAAATTTAGATTTAAAATTCTGTTACTTTAGTGTTTTTGACAATTTTAAGGGGCAAGTTATATGTACTTAAACAAAATGTTGTTTGTGAATGTCCAGCCACAGATGGCTGTTTGGATCCGCCTCTTTTGTCTCCCTTCAGTTCAGAAACAATCTCCTCCCTGTTGGCTCTTGGCCGGGTCCATTTACGACTGTCTTCGCACCTAGCATTTCCTGCCTTGCAGCTGTTTATTGTTTCCTTCCCCACTGCAGACCAGGTTCTTCCTCAACCCTATAATTATCTCCTTGATGTGATTTCCTGCTGGAGGGAGCTGGAGGGAGAGGCCTTGCCTCTGTGAGGAAAGCTGTTATTCCAGTTTGGTAGCTTTTATCCAGCTTATTTTAACTGTTAATTCTGTTGAATTTTCCCTTAGCATAAGACAAACTTGTTGGATCAAATCACAGCTAAATACTTATTCAAGATTTTAAACCATGGAATCGAAACAATTACAAGAGGGGTTACTCACAATAACAGGCGGCTTAGATTGCAAACATTTGATTTCAGTTTATACATGTTTAAAGTTGAATCATGCAGGCCCCTGACAGCTGTCATTCAGGCGGCCGAGGGTACTGCACCCAGATTTTGACAGATCCACAGACAGGCCACTTTTGCTGTGGAAATCCCTTGATGCTTTCAGCTTTTCGGACATTGTATGTTCACAATGATTTCTTGAACTAAGTGAATTGTAGCACCCAGCAAGAATTTGGGATGTTTGAGGGTGTTTTGTACCGGCATTCTGCAGTTTCAACAACAAAGAAAAAGGAGATTTAAAGCAAGATTTTGGGGTTTCCTTTAGCAAAGCACTGCTTTTCCTTCTGCACTCCATTTTCACTTGTTGGTGGGAAATCTCTGTTCCACCACTGACAACATGCATGGCAGATTGGGCAGCCATCTTTTTGTGCTTTGCAAAGCACGATTTTCAGTGGTTTTGGCACGCACAAAGTTTTGCAGCCATTTTACTATTTTTGGCACCATCAGAACACAGTGATGCCGCATGGCAGAGCAAAAGTTGGTCAAGACATCCCACAGCCCATCCGGGCAACAACTGGCGACAAGGCTGCTCTCCTGCAGACCGGAGCTCCTTGATACTGGCGTGTTACCCCATAATGCCGGTCTGCAGCCGACGGTGAGTGATACCACTGAGCCACACCTCCCGTTCTATGCCAGTACGCAGTCCACGTATCTTCAACATGTGGAGCGATCCCGTTGCACCATCCGACCCATGCGATCCCGGGCGGGCAGTCTGCGCCTCTCTGGCATCCTTCCTGATGCTCCATAGGACGGAGCAAAACACGGGTGTCTGCCATGTCAGCCATGCGGCAGTCTGCCAGTGTTTCTTTTTTCCCTCTTCTTGTGGCATATTGGCAGCCCCACGTGGCAGAGAGCACGTGCAGGACCACAGTATGCGCAGCAGGTGGGTAGCCAGCTCAAGATCATGACACCAATACTCCCCTCCTGTTCCAACCCCCCCATGTGCTGGGTGCCCCCAGACGAAAACTTTCTCCACAGTGTGGGGCCACACACACACACGCCTAAGTAGGTGTGCACTTTATGGACAACAATAAATCAAAGAAGCAAGAGACACGGAAAAAAGAATAAATAAAGCATTTTGTGCCTGCCCAAGTCGAAAGAAAATAAAAAGCATATACATGAATAAGTAATCCCTTGCCAAGGGCACGCTGACCCACGGCAGGTCTGTGCACACCGCCCTGCGCGAATAGGCAGGTGCACCACTTACTGGGGCCACACGGACAGCAATCAGCCCACGGTCCCTCCCACAGCAAAGGAAGGCCCACAAACACTGCACAACATCGACCACACCAGTGCCCTGTACCTCAACTGCCACACGAGCAACCATGAGCAACCAATGGTTGCTGCTGCCGGCGCCCAGGTCCAAGACGATTTTGCTGCGCATGCCGCTCCCATTCGCCATGACCCTCAGGTGGACAAAGGCCTGAGGTTGGTTGAGTGGATGGAAGACTTTAATCATTTTGTGAAAGCAGCGGGGGAAGAAAACTTGCACAACATGTTCATTAACCTGGTTGGCAGTGAGATAAAAACCATTGTCAAGACGATTCCACCAGCAGATCAACCTGACTTCCCCTCGCTAATCGCTGCTCTGAACAAGAAACTTGTTATTGAACCAAATCGTGACTATGAGCGATACATGTTCAATCAATGCACGCAGAGGGTGGAAGAGACCATTGATAAATTCATCACCCGCCTTCGAGTCAAGGGTACCCACTGTCAATTCCATGCATTCTACCTGGACGAAGGGATATGACTACGTGTCATTGTAGGTTGCCTATCGCCTGTCCTCAAGAAACAACTGCTGAAAAAGCCCATCTCGATTGACGAGGTAAGTGAGCTGGCGAGGATCTTTGAGAGAGTTGATGCATAAGCGGCCTCCATGACGGGCACACCAGCAATGAAGCAGGACAGCGCTAAACTCATCGCTGCAGTACAGCCGTCAACCCTGCGACCAGGGGACAGAGGGACCACTCCGTTCAAGACAGCCAGCCAGCCCGGTCCCAGACCTCAGCAGCAGTGCTACTGATGCGGAATGGCTTTCCCACATTCGGGGACTTGCCCTGCTCTCTCGCAAAGATGCGCAAATTGCGGGAGGGAAGGCCACTTCCAATCCGTCTGCAGGGAAGGGAGACTGTTCCCTACCCCAAGAATGAACCCGCCACCACTGAATAGAGCATATTGACGGCAACCACAAGCCCAATCCTATCAGAATCGGTTCTACCACCCAGGTCATGTTACAAGGATGTTACACGTCCTTGCCCCTTTAAGGGCAAGGCTAGGGACTGGTGTGGGGAGAGAGAGAGCATGGGCGGACAGGGAGGAGTCTGATGAGGGACTTTTACTTTCATGTTGTATGAGAATAAAGACACATGTTACTTCCAATCCTCCGGCTCCGCATACTTTCTTTTACAAGGCCCATCTGGGCAACAGCATGCATGCTTGTATGCTGGCCTTTTCACTCTGCCATGTAAATGAAGTAAACGCTGTCTGCCTTGTCTGCATGACAGGCAGCGTTTACAATGGATTCCTATGGAGTCAGCCTGCTTCAACTGAAAAATTTAACGGACTCTCCGTTTGTGCCGGCATGAAAATACGTGACGGTGCAATGGAGTATTTGTATGACAGAGAGGAAGGGAGCGGCGGAAATGTAAGTCACTTTCCGCCCCTCCTCTCTGCCATACAAATTAAGGACAATGAGCGGAGACGGAAATCTAGTGCGTAAAAGCCTTTACACATTTCGTTTATGTTATGGCAAGCTCAAAATGAGCTCCAGCTTGGTTTGCCCAGAATCATACAATATTGGCCAATCAGGGATACTGGAATGGGTGCATATTTATTTCTAGTAATAATGTTTGCAAGTAAGCCACTAGATGACATCCAGTAGAGTTCATTTCTTGGCACTTTTTTTGGTTTATTAAAGCCCTTTACATCATTGTTCCCATTAATACTAATTATTCCCACACCAGACATATAAGGAAACAGAGGCATGGGTACATCAAGTTATTTGCCGAAGATCACACATTTTCAGCAAGTTGTGAAGACTGAAGTAAAATACAGACCATCTGGTTCCAAAGGTGGCCACTTATCCAGTAGACTTCTTCTTTTACTCTTCTTGCTTTGCCATCACCTCCACCCCTGCTCTATATTTGATTGTCTGTGTGCCTGTGGGCCTGCTGGGCCTTGTGGAGTGAACGTGGACATTGGTCTGTGGGGCTACAGAATGAATGCAGAGCTGGATAGTGGCTGGTAGGCGTGGGAGAGGCTGTAAGGGCTGGATTGGTATCCATATGTGTGTGGGTGAGGCTGTGCCAATGTGGGTGTGGCTAGAGAGTGGTGCTATGTCTATGTGCTAATTGGGGGTTAAGACAGAGTATTGTACTGCATGTTGGAGGTGAAATGCATTAGTTGGGGTGGTTGTGTGTATAGAGGCTGGAGATGTCGATGTGGGGATGTTGACAGAGGGTTGGGATGGGCCTGTGAGGGGATGAAGGGACGCTGGAGCTATTTAATGAAAATGTGGTGGTGTTTGGGGTGTGAGAATGTATCTGTTGGGTGTTTGGGTAGATGTAGTGTGCCTATGTGTGTGCTGGGCTGTTGATGACATGTGTGCATGTGCCTTTGCAGGGAGGGTGGAACTATACATGAGGGGGTGCAGGGGACATCTTTGCACCGTGGATATCTTTACAATGCAATGTTCGATGTGTCTGATTTGCTATTTATTTGTTCCTTTGGCTAATTGAAGGCTCACAGAGAAAAACAATATTTTTGTATGTGTGTCAGTAGTTCCTAAAAACATCAACACATATACAAATTCAAGAATTTACACAGACACATCTAAAATTCATCCTCTTAATTCCATAACATGTTTCATAATATCCTAAATTAGCATCTCATTCATAATAAACATTTACACTCATTTAAAAGTACAAATAAAAAATGCATCAAATATCAAAATCATGTCATCATATATCCCATATTATGTTAAGATTAATTTAGCATCTAATTTATAGATAAACATTTTCTTCTACCAAAGAATGGATAACCTTAAAAATCTAACAAGGGCAAGGATCTAGAGTAGCTGTCTCCTCTTCTTTAACCCATTCAAGTACCATTTTGCACATACGCTCTCCTCTGTTGCCACAAATCTACTCAGATATTGCACCCTCCAAGATTTGCAATCATTACTAAGCCTGCTTGGGATCGTTATGCTAATCTAGTCAGATTGGTATTTGTTGCTTAAAACACATACGGCTAATATTGCTATTCACTGTCTGCTTTCACTATTGTTAATCCCATACAGGTTTATCATCATAGAAAATCGTTTACCTGTTACTTAGTATTGCAAGTTGCCTACTGGTTGTTACTACTAATACGGCATGACAACAAACATTGCTAATCTCTTACTTGCTGTTATTATCACTAATCTCATGCGTCGCGGTACATTTGCAAACTCTACGTGAAGGTCCTTAATAGTGATCCTGTGTGATGGCAACTCTTGGATGGCAACGTAAGAAACAATATAACACGGGAAGAAGACACCCCTCTTTGTGTCTACATTGTAGCAATTGTAATTATGTACCTAAGGGGTGCATAGTTTTTCTATCCTAGAACAGGAGAAAGGATCCAATTGAAACAATTTGCAACTTGCGACTCTATGAATATCATTTATTTTATTTGTTGTGGACTATATTATGTGGAACAATCGACTTGCAAAACCCCAACTCCACAATAATGAAACATTTTAATAAGAATAATCACCAAATATCACAGATGCGAGTTCACATCCTGGAAGTTATTGAATGAACAATGTTCCATGAGAGCATACAGAAGAGACTGGGACAATGATAGCATACTGGATAGACATACTATATTCAATGGTGCCCGGAGGAATGAATGATGAATGTAATTTTCATTGTTATGTATGAATCCTGTGTGCACCATCAGTCTTATTATTATAGCTGTGATTATAAGACCCCTATGATGCAAACATTTTCTAGAACACTTGTTTAGTCTTCATTACCAGAGGCATCATATTTATCCCTGTCATTTTTTCACATATTAAAGTTTCAGTTAACATCGCCACCATGTTTTTTTTTAACGCTTGAATGTTTGGGAAGGTATAACACTCTGTTCTTTTTATACACTTTCATATCGGTACATAGACATTAGTCAATGGCGTGAAAGACAAAACAATAAAGAATTAACAATTTTAACTATCGCACAATCTGTTAATGCTTCTGCCAGCATTACTGTTATGACTTCTTTGAACGCTTCTTTGAACGCTTCTTTGAACGATTTATTATTTGGGTAGATGGATGGATAATTTTACACTTCCATATAAGTATATAGACATTAATCACTGGTGCTAAAAAACATATAACAATTTAAAAGAATTTTAGCAATTGTAAAATTTGACTGACAGGAATGCATGATTTTTTGGTAGTGGCCATACATTTAAGGATATGATCATTATGAATCACGCTCCTTGCGGTTATACACTAGTTTACATGATGACATCATCATGAATACAATGATGTCATTCCTGTGTTTCTCAATTATTATTGACTCCTTCATGAGTAGTAATATCTACTGTTCATGCCAGTTCAGCGCGCTGATCTTTGATATTCCCAATCTCAGGAACTTGGTAAATTAATTCATTAATTCATCTTTTATGACACATTTAATTTAGGAGACCAGCCTCTAAGCGTGAGACCGGTATTCAAACATGTGTTGCTCGGTATTCAAACATGTGTTGCTCTTCATTTTCTTGCTTTCAAGACAAACAAATTGTCACCGAGCTATCCTCCGGGCCCAGTTCCACTTCCTAGTTCCTGGTAAGTCTCTCATTTTATAGATGCCAGGTATTATATCAAAACGATTTTGTAGCGTTAACAGTTTACTTATGACACATATGTTTGCTTTCTAGCGTTTACCTCCACTATATAAGACAGTATCTTACATTGATGTGTGAATAATGGGTGGCTCCGAATACCCATTTTCTAGACTGTGGTTTTTATTGATGTAATTGTTTCAAAGTTTGTTTTTTCTAATAACATTGTATATAGTAGTTGGCATTGATGATTACTGAATATTCTGCTGTCCTCTTAAGACTACTGTTTCTACACATCATGAACGTCATCTACAGATTCGAGTGTACAGTATTGGTCGGAGTGCTCACGAGTACTATTTCTGTTTCTATTATTCTTGGATTTGGCCCGGATGACGGACAATGGTGTGTGAAATGCGTTGGCTTCATGTCGGCAGACGCCATTGTGAACAGGAGACTGTTTTTATTAAAAAGGACAACATCAATATGGGATTTGAAGGTCGTGGACAATATGTATTAAATACTATTGTATTTTTTGACAAAATAGGGTAGTTTTTTTTTATAGGTAGGGTCCTTTTAGGAAAATTCCATTGGCGGATAATCATTGCAGGTTGTGTGCCAGGGGTGAATCTTTAGAGACACTGAAACACCTGCTGATGTATTGCTCTGCCCCCCACAAGTAACCCGGTCCTCACGATCTACTACTGTTTTTGTTACTCTCATTGTACCTCTCTATGCAACATAGAATGCATGTTCCCATTTCTTATGATTTCACGCAATGATATGTAACTATGTTGTCCACATGATTATGCACCCAGCTACCCGAGAGTTTGGCCGCGCTCTCTAAATAAACAAACTAAACTAAACTAAACACCTTGGGCTTTTCGGGCAATTGGCAAATGTAATTGACGATTTAGAAAATGAATCACTTCTGGTTAAGATGATGAATGGGTAATTGACGATTTAGAAAGTGAATCACTTCTGGTCAGGCTGATGAATGGGTAAGTGACAAGTGAATCACTTCTGGTCAGGCTGATGAATGGGCACCAGACGTCGCGAATCGTTGCATTTGTGCACTGTCTGATAGAGGTACATGCTCTTTCATTTGAAACGTTCCATAATTTATTTTTATTTTATTTATTTTTAAAGCGCTCACACAGCCTGGGGACATCGAGACACTTTTAGGGGAATATGTCTTAGTTGCGTATTTATAAACCGTATTTAGAAACCCAGAGGTTTCTAAGCGTGGACCCGGGGATCGAACGTGTGCTGCTTCGGGTAGTCTTGTTTCCAAGGCGAGCACGTTGCTGCTGAGCTATCCTACCTAGACATAATTCCACATAATTATAAATTTGCTGATATTGTAATAATGTAACATTTATTTGTTTGATATGATGAAACGTTTTATGAATTTGTTTTAACTTTCATACTGTCCCGTTGTATTGAGTAATTCGATGTTGTTTTGTGTTAAAGTTTGTAATAAACTATGAACAGAAATCCAAAATATAAAAAAACAGGGTAGTGATTATCACTGCACCGGTGCATTCAGTACAAGGGAATGTTTTCTGAGTTGCTTAATTCTTGAAATCTTTGATGGCCGCTCATTGCGGCTGTGTGAGGTTCAGCGATGTGAGCCCCACTGGTGAAGGAACTAGACAAGCATTGCTTTCAAATGCTGAGTTTGGGCCTCATATATAAAAAAAATTCTGAGGGGGAGAATGCCCCTCAAACTGCTTTATAATGGTTATACCTGCTCTCCGAAGGACCCCATTATTTGTCTTGCAGGCGAATATTTCAAAATGATGCACAGAGGCCTAGCGAGGAGTGTCTAACAAGAGGGGCTTGAAGCTAATGTACTTGGCCCCAAGGCAGTGCCGTTAACATCTTTAAATACCCACAAGGCACTGCTGAGTGGACATTTACAGATTTTGGGCAGGCCTTGCTCACTTGGGCCCTACCCTGTCTAAGCCTCAAATGATGCACGGTTTGTGGGAAGTGTTTTGTTTGGTTGTATACTAATTGACCTTTTCACAATTGACCTCGGGAGAATTGACCTAATTTAGAAGGTCAATTAGGACATATATGCGGGGGGAAACCCCCCGCAACCTCGCACCCAACCCAAAAACCCCTGCAACCCCCTACCCAATCCCTTTTATTATTTATAATCCAAAAGCAACCCAATACATATATAAAAAAACTAAAATAATATAAAGGTCAGTTGTGCAGAAGGTCAATTTGAACCACTATGATTAGGTCGATTGTGCAAAAGGTCAATTCTAAAAGGTCAATTTGGGTAAAATCTTTTGTTTGTCGCAAGATGTTTCTCGGCCGCAACAAAGTGGAGACTGTGATGCTGCGCCCAGAAGTCAGGTGGTGAGGTCAAAATCCAGAATGACTGCCTTAGTCCGAAAACCCGGTGCACACAAGCCTTTTGCAGGACTAAGTGTGAATGTGTAAGTGATGAGTAATCCCCAAACTGATGCACACGTGTAATTCACTACCAGAGAAGCCAAAGTAGCAGCTCCCGAGGGCCTGCCGGAGAGTTGCGGGAGAAGCCTAATTTATACAAGCCATAATATGCCCCGAAAATGCAATCTTTTGTGAATCAACAGAATGACGTTTAGGGTAAAGGGAGACACGGAGGTGTAATAGAATCTGGGGGCCCTTCACTGAGATTTAGGGCTATTTGTTGATTTTGCCAACAGTGTCCCGATGTATAAGATATATAATTCTCATCTGTGAATATGCATTAGTTTGCTCCTCTTTCAGGGAGTAAGTGGTGCAGGGGTACTAAAGGGTAATGGTGCATGTTTATTTTTTTAAAGGAACGAGGGGGTAACAAAAACCAAAGAAGATGCACAGATGTAGGTGCAGCGATGGAAAGAGATACGGATGTAAGTGCAGCGATGGAAAGAGGTATGAAGGTAAGTGCAGTGATGGAAAGAGATATGGAGGTAAGTGCAGCGATGGAAAGAGATATGGAGTTAGGTGCAGCAATGGAAAGAGATATGGAGGTAAGTGCAGCGATGGAAAGACATATGGAGGTAGGTGGAGCGATGGAAAGAGATATGGAGGTAGGTGCAGCGATGGAAAGAGATATGGAGGTAAGTGTATCGATGTAAAGAGATGTGGAGGTAGGTTCAGCGATGGAAAGAGATATGGAGTAGGTGCAGCGATGGAAAGAGATATTGGGTAAGTGCAGCGGTGGAAAGAGATATGGAGGTAGGTGCAGCGATGGAAAGAGATAAGGAGGTAGGTGCAGCGATGGAAAGAGATATGGAGTAGGTACAGTGATGGAAAGAGATATTGGGTAAGTGCAGTGGTGGAAAGAGATATGGAGGAAGGTGCAGCAATGGAAAGAGATATGGAGGTAGGTGCAGCTATGGAAAGAGATATGGAGGTAGGTGCAGCGATGGAAAGATATATGGAGGTAGGTGCAGTGATGGAAAGAGATATGGAGAGTGGTGCAGCGATGGAAAGAGGTTTGGTGGTAGGTGCAGCGATGGAAAGAGATATGGAGGTAAGTGCAGCAATGGAAAGAGATATGGAGGTAAGTGCAGCGATAGAAAGAGATATGGGGTAGGTGCAGCGATGGAAAGAGGTATGGAGGTAAATGCAGCAATGGAAAGAGATATGGAGGTAAGTACAGCGATGGAAAGAGATATGAGGTAAGTGCAGTGATGGAAAGATATATGGAGGTAAGTGCAGTTATGTAAATAGATATGGAGGTAGATGCAGTGATGGAAAGAGATATGGAGGTAGGACGAGCGATGGAAAGAGATATGGAGGTAGGTGCAGCTATGGAAAGATATGTGGAGGTAGGTGCAGTGATGGAAAGAGATATGGAGATACGTGCAGCGATGGAAAGAGATAGGGAGGTAGGTGCAGCAAGGGAAAGATATGGAGGTAGGTGCAGCAATGGAAAGAGATATGGAGGTAAGTGCAGAGATGGAAAGAGATATGGAGGTAAGTACAGCGATGGAAAGAGATATGGAGGTAAGTGCAGTGATGTAAATAGATATGGAGGTAGGTGCAGTGATGGAAAGAGATATGGAGGTAGGACGAGTGATGGAAAGAGAAATGGAGGTATGTGCAGAACAGGAAACAGATATGGAGTAAGTGCAGCGGTGGAAAGAGATATGGAGTAGGTGCAGCGATGGACAGAGATATGGAGGTAGGTGCAGCGATGGAAAGAGATATGGAGTAGGTACAGCGATGGAAAGAGATATTGTGTAAGTGCTGCGGTGGAAAGAGATATGGAGGTAGGTGCAGCGATGGAAAGAGATATGGAGGTAGGTGCAGTGATGGAAAGAGATATGGAGGTAGGTGCAGCAATGGAAAGAGATATGGAGTAGGTACAGAGATGCAAAGAGATATTGGGTAAGTGCAGTGGTGGAAAGAGATATGGAGGTAGGTGCAGCAATGGAAAGAGATATGGAGGTAGGTGCAGCTATGGAAAGAGATATGGAGGTAGGTGCAGGGATGGAAAGAGATATGGAGGTAGGTGCAGCGATGGAAAGATATATGGAGGCAGGTGCAGTGATGGAAAGAGATATGGAGATAGGTGCAGCGATGGAAAGAGATATGGAGGTAGGTGCAGCGATGGAAAGAGATATGGGGTAGGTGCAGCGATGGAAAGAGGTATGGAGGTAATTACAGCGATGGAAAGAGATATGGAGGTAAGTACAGCGATGGAAAGAGATATGGAGGTAAGTGCAGTGATGGAAAGATATATGGAGGTAAGTGCAGTGATGTAAATAGATATGGAGGTAGGTGCAGTGATGGAAAGAGATATGGAGGTAAGACGAGCGATGGAAAGAGATATGGAGGTAGGTGCAGCGATGGAAAGATATATGGAGGTAGGTGCAGTGATGGAAAGAGAAATGGAGATAGGTGCAGCGATGGAAAGAGATATGGAGGTAGGTGCAGCAATGGAAAGAGATATGAAGGTAGGTGCAGCTATCGAAAGAGATATGGAGGTAAATGCAGCGATGGGAAGATATATGGAGTAGGTACAGAGATGGAAAGAGATATGGGGTAAGTGCAGTGGTGGAAAGAGATATGGAGGTAGGTGCAGCAATGGAAAGAGTTATGGAGGTAGGTGCAGCTATGGAAAGAGATATGGAGGTAGGTGCAGCGATGGAAAGATATATGGAGGCAGGTGCAGTGATGGAAAGAGATATGGAGATAGGTGCAGCGATGGAAAGAGATATGGAGGTAGGTGCAGTGATGGAAAGAGATATGGGGTAGGTGCAGCGATGGAAAGAGGTATGGAGGTAAGTGCAGCGATGGAAAGAGATATGGAGGTAAGTACAGCGATGGAAAGAGATATGGAGGTAAGTGCAGTGATGGAAAGATATATGGAGGTAAGTGCAGTGATGTAAATAGATATGGAGGTAGGTGCAGTGATGGAAAGAGATATGGAGGTAGGACGAGCGATGGAAAGAGATATGGAGGTAGGTGCAGCGATGGAAAGATATATGGAGGTAGGTGCAGTGATGGAAAGAGAAATGGAGATAGGTGCAGCGATGGAAAGAGATATGGAGATAGGTGCAGCAATGGAAAGAGATATGAAGGTAGGTGCAGCTATGGAAAGAGACATGGAGGTAAGTGCAGCGATGGGAAGATATATGGAGGTAGGTGCAGCGATGGAAAGAGATATGGGGTAGGTGCAGCGATGGAAAGCGGTATGGAGGTAAGTGCAGCTATTGAAAGATATATGGAGGTAAGTACAGCGATGGAAAGAGATATGGAGGTAAGTGCAGCGATGGAAAGATATATGGAGGTAAATGCAGTGATGTAAATAGATTTGGAGGTAGGTGCAGTGATGGAAAGAGATATGGAGGTAGGACGAGCGATGGAAAGAGATATGGAGGTAGGTGCAGCACTGGAAAGAGATATGGAGTAGGTGCAGCGATGGAAAGAGATATAGAGTAGGTGCGGCACTGGAAACAGATATGGAGTAAGTGCAGCGGTGGAAAGAGATATGGAGTAGGTGCAGCGATGGACAGAGATAGGGAGGTAGGGGCAGCGATGGAAAGCGATATGGAGGTAGGTGCAGTGATGAAAGAGATATGGAGGTAGGTGAAGTGATGGAAAGAAATATGGAGGTAGGTACAGCAATGGAAAGAGATATGAGGTAGGTGCAGGACTGGAAACAGATATGGAGTAGGTGCAGTGATGTAAAAAGATATAGAGTAGGTGCAGCACTGGAAACAGATAAGGGGTAAGTGCAGCGGTGGAAAGAGATATGGAATAGGTGCAACCTCCATATCTCCAGAGATATGGAGGTAGGTGCAGCGATGAAAAGTGATATGGAGGTAGGTGCAGTGATGGAAAAAGATATGGAGGTAGGTGAAGCGATGGAAAGATTTATGGAGGTAGGTGCAGCGATGGAAAGAGATATGAAGGTAAGTGTATCGATGTAAAGGGAAATGGAGGTTGGTGCAGTGATGGAAAGAGATATGGAGGTAGGTGCAGCGCTGGAAAGAGATATGGAGGTAGGTGCAGCGATGGAAAGAGATATGGAGGTAGGTGCAGTGAGTGATGAAAAGAGATATGAAGGTAAGTGCAGCGATGGATAGAGATATGGAGGTAGGTGCAGCGATGGAAAGCGATATGGAGGTAGGTGCAGTGATGAAAGAGATATGTAGGTAGGTGAAGCGATGGAAAGATATATGGAGGTAGGTGCAGCGATGGAAAGAGATATGGATGTAGGTGCAGCGATGGAAAGAGATATGGCGGTGTTACGCTCACCTGGTTCCCACGGGGGTGTCGACCGGAAGTGGGCCGCTGTTGTTTCCACCAGTGTGACGTGTAGCGCCGAGATGACTGACTGGACTCGCCCGCTCTGCCTAGTTTGTCTGGCTCGCAGGAATATTCTTCTGCAAAGGAGAAGGGGAATTAACCACCCGTGGAATTGAGTGTCAACCCACCTTCCCCACTCCCGTTGTCTTCCCACAGATCACTCTTGATGTCCCCTCCTTAGTCTCACCTGATGGTTTGGAAGGATGAGCTCTCCATCCTGCGTCGACCGCAGGGGCGCGTTGATGACCAGTTACTTCACTGGCGTAGAGGAATTTGTGAGTTCCAGTATTGACTCTAAAGTCCAATTGTTCATAAGAGTTCAAATGTCTGATCTTCACTCTGTCCGATTCCTTGCAGGTTGCCGATTAATCCACTCGAAGATTTCCAAATGGCAATTTGTAAGATTCAGGTAAGTCTATTGTGGTTTTCCTCTTAGGGGCCAGGGTACGGCGATGAAGCAGAGTTGACTTCGCCGACCCGAGATGAGGTGAGTACCCCCCGTGGTAAATCAGGTAAGTCCTTGGGGGTAGCTTGTATAGCCTTAGAGAGTCCCCTTGCTCACCTTGCTGTCTTTGTCTCCTTAGGCGTCGGAGGGCGGCCGCGAGATGGAGAGAGCGTAATGGAATGCTGAAGTACCGCCAAGCAGGTGAGTTCAGCGCGGCGCCGTAAGAATGCGAAGCAATGCTTCAAAGACTTCTGTCTTTCAGATCCGTGGCGAAATGGATCAGGATTCAGCTAAGGATTAAAGTTAAAACTCCTGTTCTAACCTTTATCCTTCTTTTCTTCTAGTTTCAGGAATCCAAGGACTGAAGCAGGCGTGGCTGAAGACTGGAGCTGCTGAAAACACGGTGAGCGTTACGCTGCAGCAAGCAGAATAACGCGAAGCACGTGTGGCTGTCCGGGCGTGATTTAAATAGCCTTGGAAGAAGATCCAGGTAAGTATTCTTCCACAGCCCCACCCAAGTAACAAAATAGTCCCTTCAGTAAAATAGTCCCTCTTAAGCCTCATTTGGCTTGAGTCTTCATGCAGCATGGTCTGCCTCAGGTGAGTATGCAGCATGGTCTGCTTCAGGTAAGTTATCAATAATGAGCCTGGCGCCCATGGCGCCAGGACTGACTTTATCTTTATGAGCCTGGCGCCATAGGCGCCAGGACTGTACCCAAACAGCCCCTAACTGGGGCTTTCGGGCATGCTCCAAGTGGCATGATGCCTGCTTCCGGGGCTGCTGGGCCTGGTCTGGTCTTCCGGGGGGCAGGCATCATGACAGCACTCCCCCTCAAGGCCCCTCCTAAAGTCGTCTCCCCCTTGGCCGTGGTTTGTCTGGAAATTCCCGATGGAAACTCTTCACTAAACGAGGTGCATGCATGTGGTCACTAGGTTCCCAAGACCTTTCCTGCGGACCATAACCTTTCCAGTCAATTAGGTAAAAGAGTTTTGATCTCACTCTTTTTGAGTCCAAAATATTCTTGACTTCGAACTCGGGCTCCCCGTCTATGAGGATAGGTTCAGGTGGAGTGGTTAGCCTAGTTCCTGGTTGCACTGGCTTCAAAAGAGACACGTGGAAGACGGGATGGATTCGCATATGAGCAGGTAGGCCCAACTTGACGGCCACTGGGTTAATAATTGCCTTGACAGAAAAAGGTCCCAAATACCTGGGCTTAAGGGTCCGAGTCCCCTTGAGTGGTAAGTGCTTAGTGGCTAACCATACTTGGTCCCCTATTTGGTATTGAGGAGCTTCACTTCTGTGCTGATCCACATCCTTTTTGTATTTTTCCTTAGCCTTTTGCAAATGGATGGTTGCTTCTTTAAAGGTTTGTGTAATAACAGCGTGGAGATGGTCCACTGCGGGCATCTCTAAATGCTGGGGTGAGTCCAAATTCGAGGTTCGAGGATGGTGCCCATAAATGGTAAAAAAAGGGCTTAGTCCAGTTCCTGAGTGTACGGAATTATTGTACGCATACTCTGCGATCCACAGAATGTCTTTCCAATTCCCCTCAGACTGATGTAGCATACAACGGAGGTACTGTTCAAGAGTCTGGTTGGTCCTCCGTTTGACCGTCGGTCTGAGGGTGATGACTGGTCGAAAGCCTAACATCAATTTGTGCCAGTTGGCAGCATTTCCTCCAAAAATGTGAAATGAATTGACTGCCCCGATCTGAAATTAACACTGAAGGAAAGCCATGCAGGCGGACAACATTTTCAAGGAATTCCTTGGCCAGGATTGAAGCTGAAGGTATCCCTTTTAAAGGAATGAAGTAGGCCATTTTAGAAAAAAGATATACAATAACTAGAATGGTATTGTAACCTTGGTACGGGGGTAAATCCGTGATGAAGTCTAATGACAAGGTATGCCAAGGGGTAGGTGGTATGTCTAATGGTTGCAATAATCCAGCAGGTTTTTTCTTTTGCCCTTTATTTTGTGCGCAAATGCCACAAGACATGACAAATGACTTGACATCCTTTCGCCAGGTGGGCCACCAAAATTGCTTCCTAATTTTAGCTTCGGTTTTTGCAATACCCGGATGCCCTTCTATTAAGGTGTCATGGTAATGGGAAATGACAAGTTCCTGTAGTTCCTTTTGCGGTAAAAATAGCCGGCCTTGGTAATAAGGTAAATCATCGATGACAGAGTACTCTGGACCTTTCTTTGCCCAGTCCTGTAGGGCAACGGAATCAAAGAGTTGGTGGATCTTGTTTTGAATGTCCTCCAGTGTCTGTATGGATGTCAGGCCAAGGATTCTCTGTTCCGGAATTATGGGTACGGGTTCTAAAGTTATTTCTGCTTCTCCCATTCCAATCCGGGACAAGGCGTCTGCTTTACCATTCTTACAACCTGGTCGATAGGTTATTACAAAATCAAACTCGGCGAAGAACAATGCCCAACGGAGTTGGCGCGAAGATTGGGCTTTGGCTGTCTTTAGGTATTGTAAGTTGCGGTGATCGGTGATGACCGTGATGGTATGTCTGGCACTCAGTAGATAGTGCCGCCAAGCCTTGAAGGCGGACTTGATGGCCAGCAGCTCCTTGTTGGTTATGGCATAGTTTAATTCGGGGGCTGAACATTTTCTTGACCAAAGCGCCACTGGGTGAAGCTGGTTAGTTTCGGGATCCTTTTGGGAAAGGACTGCTCCATGGCTGCACTGGATGCATCTGTTTCCACTATGTAGGGAAGCTCGGGGCGCGGGTGTCTTAATATGGGAGCAGATGTGAATTTAGCTTTTAACTCTTGGAAGGCGTTCTCGGCTTCCTCTGTCCACACAAAGCGTTTGTTTTTTCGTAATAGCGTTGTAATGGGATGTACAATGTGCGAGAAGTCCGGGATAAACGTGCGGTAGAAATTGGCAAAGCCAAGCATGCTTTGAACTCCTTTGATTGAACTTGGCGAAGGCCAATTAAGAATGGCATCCACTTTTCGTGTATCCGTCCGGATTCCTCTCGGGGTCAGAATAAATCCAAGGAATTCCACTTACGTAGTGTGGAAGATGCACTTTTCCAGTTTAGCATATAATTTATGCTGGCGTAACTTCTCTAGGACTGCTCGGACATGTTATACATGCTCAGATTCTGATAAAGAGTATACTAAGTTGTCGTCGATGTAAACGACCACACAAACGTCGATAAGCTCTCGGAGGTATCGTTCATGAAGAACTGGAAGGCTGCTGGTGCATTGCATAGTCCGAAGGGCATCACCTGGTACTCAACTAGTCCGTACTTGGTGCGAAAAGCAGTCTTCCATTCGTCACCCTCTTTGACACGTACCAGATGATATGCCCCCCGAAGGTCTAGTTTCGTGTATATACAAGCGTCCTTCACCTTGTCTAGTAGTTCTGGGATCAAAGGCAGTGGGGATCGGTTCTTGATGGTTATCTGATTCATTGCGCGGTAGTCTATACATGTTCTAAGGTCGCCTTCCTTTTTCGGTACGAAGAACAAAGCTGAAGATGCAGGGGATTTGGACGGGCGAATGAAGCCATAAGCAAGGTACTGGTCTAGGTACTGGCGCAAATGAAGATTTCCGGGTTCCGTAAGGGCATAGATTCTGCTACAAGGTGGTTGTGCTCCAGGTACAAGATCTATTTGACAATCATACGATCTGTGAGGTGGTAATGTGTTTGCCTGTTCCTTTTGGAAGACATCCAGAAAGTCTTGGTATTCAACAGGTAATTGTATGGCTACTGGAATTACTGGGGCCAGGACTGAGTTTTGAGTTTTCCTTGGGTAGCAGGTGTGAGCACATTCTGGGAAGGTTAGTCTCTTCTCTCGCCAATCAATACAGGGATTATGTTTTTCCAACCAAGGTATCCCCAGTATCAGCTGAAACTGTGGGGCCTTGATTAAGTCAAACACCATAGCCTCTCGATGCCCATCTTGACTCAGCAATGTCCTCTCTGCAGTGCAATGAGTTACGGGTCCAGAGGCAATTTCCGTTCCATCTACAGTGGTGACAACATCGGCCGTGGTCTTGCGGGTGAGAGATAGATTCATCCTGGTAGCCAATTGGTAGTCCAAGTAATTTCCTATGGCTCCACTGTCTACATACGCCTTTACCGCGTGCATGCGTGATGGCTGCTCTGGATCTACAAGGACCATGGGTATGGTGAAATGCGAGGCCAGAGTGTCCTTCATTAAGCTCGACAAGTGGACCTCTACGCTTGCCGGGCGTGGTCGTTTCCCGAGTCAGATTTCACATGGTTTTCATCTGCTGCTCCTATAACTTTCTTGGGTGGTTTTACAGGGCAGTTCCGAAGAAAATGACCAGTAGTTCCGCAATATAAACATAATTGCAGTTGCCGTCTTCTATCTCTTTCCTTCTGGGTTAAGGGTCCTTTAACCCCCCCCCGATTTGCATAGGTTCTGAGACATCTACTCCCTTGGAGCTTACGTGGGTTTTAACCAACACCCTGTTCTCAAACTTGGTTCGGTCAGCCTTCCTGGTTTGAAGTCTGTGATCGAGCTGGACCACTAGATCTATATATTCAGCACAGTCTTGAGACAGGTTCACGATTTGGGCCAAAACATCTTTGAGTTCTCCCAGAAGTCCTCGATAGAATAATGTGATTCGCTTGGCTTCAGGCCATTCGGTTTCCACTACTAATCTATTGAAAGTTGCAATGTAAGATAAAAGATCCTGGTTACCTTGCCGTAGGGATGAAAGTTCGTTGTCCAAAGCCTGTCCTCGGGAGTGTCGGGCGAATAGTCTTTCCATGCTTGTTCGAAAACCATGGAAATCTCAAAGAATCGGGTCATCCTGGTTAACTAGTGGAATGGACCAATCCGCCGCACTGCCGCTGAGATATGACAGTACAAAGGCTACCTTGGCCTGATCGTTTGGGAAAGCTCCAGGTCTACATAAAAAGTGCAAGCGGCATTGATTCATGAATGTTGCAAACCCTTTTGGGTCTCCGGCAAAGCTTTCAGGTGGAGCCAAAGGAACGGCTCCAGGTAAATTTATCATACCGGGTTACTCGATGGTACAGGAGCTGGACTTGCCCCAAGTCCTGGTAGAGGTGTTTGTCCAGCCTGGCTCTGTAATAGTTGTCTGGCCAACTCATCAGTTTGTTCTTTTGACACTATCAGTTCCCTCCTGAGGACATTGGTTTCTTGGCGAGCGGAATGCACTTCGGCCCTTAATTCCCCTAATAATTGGGCCAAGTGATCAGTTTCCGAGGTCTCCATGACGCCCAGGTGGGTATTTGTGGGTAGGCTTCGCGTTCTGTTACGCTCACCTGGTTCCCATGGGGGCGTCGACCGGAACTGAGCCGCTGTTGTTTCCACCAGTGTGACGTGTAGCGCCGAGATGACTGACTGGACTGGCCCGCTCTGCCTAGTTTGTCTGGCTCGCAGGAATATTCTTCTGCAAAGGAGAAGGGGAATTAACCACCCGTGGAATTGAGTGTCAACCCACCTTCCCCACTCCCGTTGTCTTCCCACAGATCACTCTTGATGTCCCCTCCTTAGTCTCACCTGATGGTTTGGAAGGATGAGCTCTCCATCCTGCGTCGACCGCAGGGGCGCGTTGATGACCAGTTACTTCACTGGCGTAGAGGAATTGGTGAGTTCCTGTATTGACTCTAAAGTCCAATTGTTCATAAGAGTTCAAATGTCTGATCTTCACTCTGTCCGATTCCTTGCAGGTTGCCGATTAATCCACTCGAAGATTTCCAAATGGCAATTGGTAAGATTCAGGTAAATCTATTGTGGTTTTCCCCTTAGGGGCCAGGGTACGGCGATGAAGCAGAGTTGACTGCACCGACCCGAGATGAGGTGAGTACCCCCCGTGGAAAATCAGGTAAGTCCTTGGGGGTAGCTTGTATAGCCTTAGAGAGCCCCCTTGCTCACCTTGCTGTCTTTGTCTCCTCAGGTGTCGGAGGGTGGCCGCGAGATGGAGAGAGTGTGATGGAATACTGAAGTACCGCCAAGCAGGTGAGTTCAGCGCGGCGCTGTAGGAATGCGAAGCGATGCTTCAAAGACTTCTGTCTTTCAGCTCCGTGGAGAAATGGATCAGGATTCAGGTAAGGATTAAAGTTAAAACTCCTGTTCTAACCTTTATCCTTCTTTTCTTCTTGTTTCAGGAGTCCCAGGACTGAAGCGGGCGTGGCTGAAGACTGGAGCTGCTGAAAACACGGTGAGCGTTACGCTGCAGCAAGCAGAATAACGCGAAGCACGTGTGGCTGTCCAGGCGTGGTTTAAATAGCCTTGGAAGAAGATCCAGGTAAGTATTCTTCCACAGCCCCACCCAAGTAACAAAATAGTCCCTTCAGTAAAATAGTCCCTCCTAAGCCTCATTTGGCTTGAGTCTTGATGCAGCATGGTCTGCCTCAGGTGAGTATGCAGCATGGTCTGCTTCAGGTAAGTTATCAATAATGAGCCTGGCGCCCATGGCACCAGGACTGACTTTATCTTTATGAGCCTGGCGCCATAGGTGCGAGGACTGTACTCAAACAGCCCCTAACTGGGGCTTTTGGGCATGCTCCAAGTGGCATGATGCCTGCTTCCGGGGCTGCTGGGCCTGGTCTGGTCTTCCGGGGGCAGGCATCATGACAGCCGGCAAGTGTATTGATGGAAAGAGATATGGAGGTAGGTGCAGCGATGGAAAGAGCTATGGAGGGAGGTGCAGAGATGGAAAGAGATATGGAGTAGATACAGTACTGGAAAGAGATATTGGATAAATGCAGAGGGGGAAAGAGATATGGAGGTAGGTGCAGTGAAGGAAAGAGATATGGAGGTAGGTGCAGCGATGGAAAGAGATATGGAGGTAGGTGCAGCGATGGATAGAGATATGGAGGTAGGTGCAGTGATAGAAAGAGATATGGAGGTAGGTGCAGCAATGGAAAGAAATATGGAGGTAGGTGCAGTGATGGAAAGAGATATGGAGGTAAGTGCAGTGATGGAAAGAGATATGGGGTAAGTGCAGCGATGGAAAGAGATATGGAGGTAGGTGCAGCGGTGGAAAGAGATATGGGGTAATTGCAGCGATGGAAAGAGATATGGAGGTAGGTGCAGCGGTGGAAAGAGATATGGGGTAGGTGCAGCGATGGAAAGAGATATGGAGGTAGGTGCAGCGATGGAAAGAGATATGGAGGTAGGTGCAGCGATGGAAAGAGATATGGAGGTAAGTGCAGCGATGGAAAGAGATATGGAGCTAGGTGCAGCGATGGAAAGAGATATGGAGGTAAGTGCAGCGATGGAAAGAGAAATGGGTAGGTGCAGCAATGGAAAGAGATATGGAGGTAAGTGCAGCAATGGAAAGAGATATGGAGGTAGGTGCAGCAATGGAAAGAGAAATGGCGGTCAGTGCAGCAATGGAAAGAGATATGGAGGTAGGTGCAGTGATGGAAAGAGATATGGGGTAAATGCAGTGATGGAAAGAGATATGGAGGTAAGTGCAGTGATGGAAAGAGATATGGAGGTAGGTGCAGCGATGGAAAGAGATATGGGGTAGGTGCAGCGATGGAAAGAGATATGGA
Organism: Ambystoma mexicanum; assembly: GCF_040938575.1. Taxonomy (NCBI): domain Eukaryota; kingdom Metazoa; phylum Chordata; class Amphibia; order Caudata; family Ambystomatidae; genus Ambystoma; species Ambystoma mexicanum. The sequence goes on from NC_090921.1 coordinate 134,680,253, forward strand.
GGTAGGTGCAGTGATGGAAAGAGATATGGAGGTAGGTGCAGCGATGGAAAGAGATATGGAGGTAAGTGCAGCGATGGAAAGACATATGGAGGTAGGTGGAGCGATGGAAAGAGATATGGGATTGGTGCCGCGATGGAAAGAGATATGTAGGTAGCTGCAGTGATGGAAAGAGATATGTGGGTAGGTGCAGCGATGGAAAGAGATATGGAGGTAGGTGCAGCGATAGAAAGAGATATGGGGTAGGTGCAGCGATGGAAAGAGAAATGGAGGTAAGTGCAGCGATGGAAAGATATATGGAGGTAGGTGCAGCAATGGAAAGAGATATGGAGGTAAGTGCAGCGATGGAAAGAGATATGCAGGTAAGTGCAGCAATGGAAAGAGATATGGGGTAATAGCAGCGATGGAAAGAGATATGGAGGTAGGTGCAGCGATGGAAAGAGATATGGGTAAGTGCAGGGATGGAAAGAGATAAGGAGGTAGGTGCAGCAGTGGAAAGAAATTTTGAGGTGAGTGCAGCGATGGAAAGAGATATGAATATAGGTGCAGCGATGGAAAGAGATATGGGGTAAATGCAGCAATGAAGCGAGATATGGAGGTAGGTGCTGCGATGGAAAGATAGATGGAGCTAGGTGCAGTGATGGAAAGAGATATTGAGGTAGGGGCAGCAATGTAAAGAGATATGGGGTAAATGCAGCAATGGAGCGAGATATGGAGGTAGTTGCTGCAAAGGAAAGAGAGATGGAGGTAGGTGCAGTGATCGAAAGAGATATGGGGTAATTGCAGCGATGGAAAGAGACATGGAGGTAGGTGCAGCGGTGGAAAGAGATATGGGGTAGGTGCAGCGATGGAAAGAGATATGGAGGTAGGTGCAGTGATGGAAAGAGATATGGAGGTAGGTGCAGTGATGGAAAGAGATATGGAGGTAAGTGCAGCGATGGAAAGAGATATGGAGGTAAGTGCAGCGATGGAAAGAGATATGGGTAGGTGCAGCAATGGAAAGAGATATGGAGGTACGTGCAGCAATTTAAAGAGATATGGAGGTAATTGCAGCACTGGAAAGAGATATGGATGTAGGTGCAGTGATGGAAAGAGATATGGGGTAAATGCAATGATGGAAAGAGATAAGGAGGTTAGTGCAGTGATGGATAGAGATATGGAGGTAGGTGCAGCGATGGAAAGAGATATGCGTTAGGTGCCGCGATCGAAAGAGATATGGAGGTAGGTGCAGCGGTGGACAGAAATATGGGGTAAATGCAGTTTTGGAAAGAGATATGGAGGTAAGTGCAGTGATGGAAAGAGATATGGAGGTAGGTGCAGGGATGGAAAGAGATATGGAGGTAAGTGCATCAATGGAAAGAGATATGGGGTAATTGCAGCGAAGGAAAGACATATGGAGGTAGGTGCAGCGATGGAAAGAGATATGGGTAAGTGCAGGGATGGAAAGAGATATGGAGGTAGGTGCAGCAGTGGAAAGAAATTTGGAGGTAAGTGCAGCGATGGAAAGAGATATGAAGATAGGTGCAGCGATGGAAAGAGATATGGGGGAAATGCAGCAATGAAGCGAGAAATGGAAGTATGTGCTGCGATGGAAAGAGAGATGGGAGTAGGTGCAGCGATGGAAAGAGATATGGGGGAAATGCAGCAATGAAGCGAGAAATGGAGGTATGTGCTGCGATGGAAAGAGAGATGGAGGTAGGTGCAGAGATGGAAAGAGATATGGAGGTAGGTGCAGCGATGGAAAGAGATATGGAGGTAGGTGCAGCGATGGAAAGAGATATGGAGTAGGTACAGCGATGGAAAGAGATATTGGGTAAGTGCAGTGGTGGAAAGAGATATGGAGGTAGGTGTAGCGATGGAAAGAGATGTGGAGGTAGGTGCAGCGATGGAAAGAGATATGGAGGTAGGTGCAGCGATGGAAAGAGATATGGAGTAGGTACAGCGATGGAAAGAGATATTGGGTAAGTGCAGTGGTGGAAAGAGATATGGAGGAAGGTGCAGCAATGGAAAGAGATATGGTGGTAGGTGCAGCTATGGAAAGAGATATGGAGGTAGGTGCAGCGATGGAAAGATATATGGAGGTAGGTGCAGTGATGGAAAGAGATATGGAGAGAGGTGCAGCGATGGAAAGAGGTTTGGTGGTAGGTGCAGCGATGGAAAGAGATATGGAGGTAGGTGCAGCAATGGAAAGAGATATGGAGGTAAGTGCAGCGATGGAAAGAGATATGGGGTAGGTGCAGCGATGGAAAGAGGTATGGAGGTAAGTGCAGCAATGGAAAGAGATATGGAGGTAAGTACAGCGATGGAAAGAGATATGAGGTAAGTGCAGTGATGGAAAGATATATGGAGGTAAGTGCAGTTATGTAAATAGATATGGAGGTAGGTGCAGTGATGGAAAGAGATATGGAGGTAGGACGAGCGATGGAAAGAGATATGGAGGTAGGTGCAGCGATGGAAAGATATATGGAGGTAGGTGCAGTGATGGAAAGAGATATGGAGATAGGTGCAGCAATGGAAAAAGATATGTAGGTAAGTGCAGCGATGGAAAGAGATATGGAGGTAGGTGCAGCGATGGAAAGAGATATGGGGTAGGTGCAGCAATGGAAAGAGGTATGGAGGTAGGTGCAGTGATGGAAAGAGATATGGAGGTAGGTGCAGCGATGGAAAGAGATATGGAGGTAAGTGCAGCGATGGAAAGACGTATGGAGGTAGGTGGAGCGATGGAAAGAGATATGGGATTGGTGCCGCGATGGAAAGAGATATGTAGGTGGCTGCAGTGATGGAAAGAGATATGTGGGTAGGTGCAGCGATGGAAAGAGATATGGAGGTAGGTGCAGCGATAGAAAGAGATATGGGGTAGGTGCAGCGATGGAAAGAGAAATGGAGGTAAGTGCAGCGATGGAAAGATATATGGAGGTAGGTGCAGCAATGGAAAGAGATATGGAGGTAAGTGCAGCGATGGAAAGAGATATGCAGGTAAGTGCAGCAATGGAAAGAGATATGGGGTAATAGCAGCGATGGAAAGAGATATGGAGGTAGGTGCAGCGATGGAAAGAGATATGGGTAAGTGCAGGGATGGAAAGAGATAAGGAGGTAGGTGCAGCAGTGGAAAGAAATTTTGAGGTGAGTGCAGCGATGGAAAGAGATATGAATATAGGTGCAGCGATGGAAAGAGATATGGGGTAAATGCAGCAATGAAGCGAGATATGGAGGTATGTGCTGCGATGGAAAGATAGATGGAGCTAGGTGCAGTGATGGAAAGAGATATTGAGGTAGGGGCAGCAATGTAAAGAGATATGGGGTAAATGCAGCAATGGAGCGAGATATGGAGGTCGTTGCTGCAAAGGAAAGAGAGATGGAGGTAGGTGCAGTGATCGAAAGAGATATGGGGTAATTGCAGCGATGGAAAGAGACATGGAGGTAGGTGCAGCGGTGGAAAGAGAAATGGGGTAGGTGCAGCGATGGAAAGAGATATGGAGGTAGGTGCAGTGATGGAAAGAGATATGGAGGTAGGTGCAGTGATGGAAAGAGATATGGAGGTAAGTGCAGCGATGGAAAGAGATATGGAGGTAAGTGCAGCGATGGAAAGAGATATGGGTAGGTGCAGCAATGGAAAGAGATATGGAGGTACGTGCAGCAATTTAAAGAGATATGGAGGTAATTGCAGCACTGGAAAGAGATATGGATGTAGGTGCAGTGATGGAAAGAGATATGGGGTAAATGCAATGATGGAAAGAGATATGGAGGTAAGTGCAGTGATGGAAAGAGATATGGAGGTAGGTGCAGCGATGGAAAGAGATATGCGTTAGGTGCCGCGATCGAAAGAGATATGGAGGTAGGTGCAGCGGTGGACAGAAATATGGGGTAAATGCAGTTTTGGAAAGAGATATGGAGGTAAGTGCAGTGATGGAAAGAGATATGGAGGTAGGTGCAGGGATGGAAAGAGATATGGAGGTAAGTGCATCAATGGAAAGAGATATGGGGTAATTGCAGCGAAGGAAAGACATATGGAGGTAGGTGCAGCGATGGAAAGAGATATGGGTAAGTGCAGGGATGGAAAGAGATATGGAGGTAGGTGCAGCAGTGGAAAGAAATTTGGAGGTAAGTGCAGCGATGGAAAGAGATATGAAGATAGGTGCAGCGATGGAAAGAGATATGGGGGAAATGCAGCAATGAAGCGAGAAATGGAAGTATGTGCTGCGATGGAAAGAGAGATGGGAGTAGGTGCAGCGATGGAAAGAGATATGGGGGAAATGCAGCAATGAAGCGAGAAATGGAGGTATGTGCTGCGATGGAAAGAGAGATGGAGGTAGGTGCAGAGATGGAAAGAGATATGGAGGTAGGTGCAGCGATGGAAAGAGATATGGAGGTAGGTGCAGCGATGGAAAGAGATATGGAGTAGGTACAGCGATGGAAAGAGATATTGGGTAAGTGCAGTGGTGGAAAGAGATATGGAGGTAGGTGTAGCGATGGAAAGAGATGTGGAGGTAGGTGCAGCGATGGAAAGAGATATGGAGGTAGGTGCAGCGATGGAAAGAGATATGGAGTAGGTACAGCGATGGAAAGAGATATTGGGTAAGTGCAGTGGTGGAAAGAGATATGGAGGAAGGTGCAGCAATGGAAAGAGATATGGTGGTAGGTGCAGTTATGGAAAGAGATATGGAGGTAGGTGCAGCGATGGAAAGATATATGGAGGTAGGTGCAGTGATGGAAAGAGATATGGAGAGAGGTGCAGCGATGGAAAGAGGTTTGGTGGTAGGTGCAGCGATGGAAAGAGATATGGAGGTAGGTGCAGCAATGGAAAGAGATATGGAGGTAAGTGCAGCGATGGAAAGAGATATGGGGTAGGTGCAGCGATGGAAAGAGGTATGGAGGTAAGTGCAGCGATGGAAAGAGATATGGGGTAGGTGCAGCGATGGAAAGAGGTATGGAGGTAAGTGCAGCAATGGAAAGAGATATGGAGGTAAGTACAGCGATGGAAAGAGATATGAGGTAAGTGCAGTGATGGAAAGATATATGGAGGTAAGTGCAGTTATGTAAATAGATATGGAGGTAGGTGCAGTGATGGAAAGAGATATGGAGGTAGGACGAGCGATGGAAAGAGATATGGAGGTAGGTGCAGCGATGGAAAGATATATGGAGGTAGGTGCAGTGATGGAAAGAGATATGGAGATAGGTGCAGCAATGGAAAAAGATATGGAGGTAAGTGCAGCGATGGAAAGAGATATGGAGGTAGGTGCAGCGATGGAAAGAGATATGGGGTAGGTGCAGCAATGGAAAGAGGTATGGAGGTAAGTGCAGCGATGGAAAGCGATATGGAGGTAAGTACAGCGATGGAAAGAGATATGGAGGTAAGTGCAGTGATGTAAATAGATATGGAGGTAGGTGCAGTGATGGAAAGAGATATGGAGGTAGGACGAGTGATGGAAAGAGAAATGGAGGTAGGTGCAGCATTGGAAAGAGATATGGAGTAGGTGCAGCGATGGAAAGAGATATAGAGTCGGTGCAGAACAGGAAACAGATATGGAGTAAGTGCAGCGGTGGAAAGAGATATGGAGTAGGTGCAGCGATGGACAGAGATATGGAGGTAGGTGCAGCAATGGAAAGAGATATGGAGTAGGTACAGCGATGGAAAGAGATATTGGGTAAGTGCTGCGGTGGAAAGAGATATGGAGGTAGGTGCAGCGTTGGAAAGAGATATGGAGGTAGGTGCAGTGATGGAAAGAGATATGGAGGTAGGTGCAGCAATGGAAAGAGATATGGAGTAGGTACAGCGATGGAAAGAGATATTGGGTAAGTGCAGTGGTGGAAAGAGATATGGAGGTAGGTGCAGTGGTGGAAAGAGATATGGAGGTAGGTGCAGCTATGGAAAGAGATATGGAGGTAGGTGCAGCGATGGAAAGAGATATGGAGGTAGGTGCAGCGATGGAAAGATATATGGAGGCAGGTGCAGTGATGGAAAGAGAAATGGAGATAGGTGCAGCGATGGAAAGAGATATGGAGGTACGTGCAGCAATGGAAAGAGATATGAAGGTAGGTGCAGCTATGGAAAGAGATATGGAGGTAAGTGCAGCGATGGAAAGAGATATGGAGGTAGGTGCAGCGATGGAAAGAGATATGGGGTAGGTGCAGTGATGGAAAGAGGTATGGAGGTAAGTGCAGTGATGGAAAGTGATATGGAGGTAAGTACAGTGATGGAAAGAGATATGGTGGTAAGTGCAGCGATGGAAAGATATATGGGGTAAGTGCAGTGATGTAAATAGATATGGAGGTAGGTGCAGTGATGGAAAGAGATATGGAGGTAGGACGAGCGATGGAAAGAGATATGGAGGTAGGTGCAGCACTGGAAAGAGATATGGAGTAGGTGCAGCGATGGAAAGAGATATAGAGTAGGTGCAGCACTGGAAACAGATATGGAGTAAGTGCAGCGGTGAAAAGAGATATGGAGTAGGTGCAGCGATGGACAGAGATATGGAGGTAGGGGCAGCGATGGAAAGCGATATGGAGGTAGGTGCAGTGATGAAAGAGATATGGAGGTAGGTACAGCAATGGAAAGAGATATGGAGGTAGGTGCAGGACTGGAAACAGATATGGAGTAGGTGCAGTGCTGTAAAAAGATATAGAGTATGTGCAGCACTGGAAACAGATATGGGGTAAGTGCAGCGGTGGAAAGAGATATGGAATAGGTGCAACGATGGACAGAGATATGGAGGTAGGTGCAGCGATGAAAAGTGATATGGACGTAGGTGCAGCGATGAAAAGTGATATGGAGGTAAGTACAGTGATGGAAAGAGATATGGAGGTAGGTGCAGCGATGGAAAGAGAGATGGGGTAGGTGCAGCGATGGAAAAAGATATGGAGGTAGGTGCAGTGATGGAAAGAGATATGGAGGTAGGTGCAGCGATGGAAAGAGATATGGAGGTAAGTGCAGCGATGGAAAGAGATATGGAGGTAGGTGGAGCGATGGAAAGAGATATGGGATTGGTGCCGCGATGGAAAGAGATATGTAGGTAGGTGCAGTGATGGAAAGAGATATGTGGGTAGGTGCAGCGATGGAAAGAGATATGGAGGTAGTGCAGCGATAGAAAGAGATATGGGGTAGGTGCAGCGATGGAAAGAGAAATGGAGGTAAGTGCAGCGATGGAAAGATATATGGAGGTAGGTGCAGTGATGGAAAGAGATATGGAGGTAAGTGCAGCGATGGAAAGAGATATGCAGGTAAGTGCAGCAATGGAAAAAGATATGGGGTAATTGAAGCGATGGAAAGAGATATGGAGGTAGGTGCAGCGATGGAAAGAGATATGGGTAAGTGCAGGGATGGAAAGAGATAAGGAGGTAGGTGCAGCAGTGGAAAGAAATTTGGAGGTGAGTGCAGTGATGGAAAGAGATATGAATATAGGTGCAGCGATGGAAAGAGATATGGGGTAAATGCAGCAATGAAGCGAGATATGGAGGTAGGTGCTGCGATGGAAAGATAGATGGAGCTAGGTGCAGTGATGGAAAGCGATATTGAGGTAGGTGCAGCAATGTAAAGAGATATGGGGTAAATGCAGCAATGGAGCGAGATATGGAGGTAGTTGCTGCAAAGGAAAGAGAGATGGAGGTAGGTGCAGTGATCGAAAGAGATATGGGGTAATTGCAGCGATGGAAAGAGACATGGAGGTAGGTGCAACGGCGGAAAGAGATATGGTGTAGGTGCAACGGCGGAAAGAGATATGGGGTAGGTGCAGCGATGGAAAGAGATATGGAGGTAGGTGCAGTGATGGAAAGAGATATGGAGGTAGGTGCAGTGATGGAAAGAGATATGGAGGTAAGTGCAGCGATGGAAAGAGATATGGAGGTAGGTGCAGCGATGGAAAGAGATATGGAGGTAAGTGCAGCAATGGAAAGAGATATGGGTAGGTGCAGCAATGGAAAGAGATATGGAGGTACGTGCAGCACTGGAAAGAGATATGGATGTAAGTGCAGCACTGGAAAGAGATATGGATGTAGGTGCAGTGATGCAAAGAGATATGGGGTGAATGCAATGATGGAAAGAGATATGGAGGTAAGTGCAGTGATGGAAAGAGATATGGAGGTAGGTGCAGCGATGGAAAGAGATGCGGTAGGTGCCGCGATCAAAAGAGATATGGAGGTAGGTGCAGCGGTGGACAGAAATATGGGGTAAATGCAGTTTTGGAAAGAGATATGGAGGTAAGTGCAGTGATGGAAAGAGATATGGAGGTAGGTGCAGCGATGGAAAGAGATATGGAGGTAAGTGCATCAATGGAAAGAGATATGGGGTAATTGCAGCGAAGGAAAGACATATGGAGGTAGGTGCAGCGATGGAAAGAGATATGGGTAAGTGCAGGGATGGAAAGAGATATGGAGGTAGGTGCAGCAGTGGAAAGAAATTTGGAGGTAAGTGCAGCGATGTAAATAGGTATGAAGATAGGTGCAGCGATGGAAAGAGATATGGGGGAAATGCAGCAATGAAGCGAGAAATGGAGGTATGTGCTGCGATGGAAAGAGAGATGGGAGTAGGTGCAGCGATGGAAAGAGATATGGGGGAAATGCAGCAATGAAGCGGGAAATGGAGGTATGTGCTGCGATGGAAAGAGAGATGGAGGTAGGTGCAGAGATGGAAAGAGATATGGAGGTAGGTGCAGCGATGGAAAGAGATATGGAGGTAGGTGCAGCGATGGAAAGAGATATGGAGTAGGTACAGCGATGGAAAGAGATATTGGGTAAGTGCAGTGGTTGAAAGAGATATGGAGGTAGGTGTAGCGATGGAAAGAGATGTGGAGGTAGGTGCAGCGATGGAAAGAGATATGGAGGTAGGTGCAGCGATGGAAAGAGATATGGAGTAGGTACAGCGATGGAAAGAGATATTGGGTAAGTGCAGTGGTGGAAAGAGATATGGAGGAAGGTGCAGCAATGGAAAGAGATATGGTGGTAGGTGCAGCTATGGAAAGAGATATGGAGGTAGGTGCAGCGATGGAAAGATATATGGAGGTAGGTGCAGTGATGGAAAGAGATATGGAGAGAGGTGCAGCGATGGAAAGAGGTTTGGTGGTAGGTGCAGCGATGGAAAGAGATATGGAGGTAGGTGCAGCAATGGAAAGAGATATGGAGGTAAGTGCAGCGATGGAAAGAGATATGGAGGTAAGTGCAGCGATGGAAAGAGATATGGGTAGGTGCAGCAATGGAAAGAGATATGGAGGTACGTGCAGCAATTTAAAGAGATATGGAGGTAATTGCAGCACTGGAAAGAGATATGGATGTAGGTGCAGTGATGGAAAGAGATATGGGGTAAATGCAATGATGGAAAGAGATATGGAGGTAAGTGCAGTGATGGAAAGAGATATGGAGGTAGGTGCAGCGATGGAAAGAGATATGCGGTAGGTGCCGCGATCGAAAGAGATATGGAGGTAGGTGCAGCGGTGGACAGAAATATGGGGTAAATGCAGTTTTGGAAAGAGATATGGAGGTAAGTGCAGTGATGGAAAGAGATATGGAGATAGGTGCAGGGATGGAAAGAGATATGGAGGTAAGTGCATCAATGGAAAGAGATATGGGGTAATTGCAGTGAAGGAAAGACATATGGAGGTAGGTGCAGCGATGGAAAGAGATATGGGTAAGTGCAGGGATGGAAAGAGATATGGAGGTAGGTGCAGCAGTGGAAAGAAATTTGGAGGTAAGTGCAGCGATGGAAAGAGATATGAAGATAGGTGCAGCGATGGAAAGAGATATGGGGGAAATGCAGCAATGAAGCGAGAAATGGAGGTATGTGCTGCGATGGAAAGAGAGATGGGAGTAGGTGCAGCGATGGAAAGAGATATGGGGGAAATGCAGCAATGAAGCGAGAAATGGAGGTATGTGCTGCGATGGAAAGAGAGTTATAGGTAGGTGCAGAGATGGAAAGAGATATGGAGGTAGGTGCAGCGATGGAAAGAGATATGGAGGTAGGTGCAGCGATGGAAAGAGATATGGAGTAGGTAAAGCGATGGAAAGAGATATTGGGTAAGTGCAGTGGTGGAAAGAGATATGGAGGTAGGTGTAGCGATGGAAAGAGATGTGGAGGTAGGTGCAGCGATGGAAAGAGATATGGAGTAGGTACAGCGATGGAAAGAGATATTGGGTAAGTGCAGTGGTGGAAAGAGATATGGAGGAAGGTGCAGCAATGGAAAGAGATATGGTGGTAGGTGCAGCTATGGAAAGAGATATGGAGGTAGGTGTAGCGATGGAAAGATATATGGAGGTAGGTGCAGTGATGGAAAGAGATATGGAGAGAGGTGCAGCGATGGAAAGAGGTTTGGTGGTAGGTGCAGCGATGGAAAGAGATATGGAGGTAGGTGCAGCAATGGAAAGAGATATGGAGGTAAGTGCAGCGATGGAAAGAGATATGGGGTAGGTGCAGCGATGGAAAGAGGTATGGAGGTAAGTGCAGCAATGGAAAGAGATATGGAGGTAAGTACAGCGATGGAAAGAGATATGAGGTAAGTGCAGTGATGGAAAGATATATGGAGGTAAGTGCACTTATGTAAATAGATATGGAGGTAGGTGCAGTGATGGACAGAGATATGGAGGTAGGACGAGCGATGGAAAGAGATATGGAGGTAGGTGCAGCGATGGAAAGATATATGGAGGTAGGTGCAGTGATGGAAAGAGATATGGAGATAGGTGCAGCAATGGAAAAAGATATGGAGGTAAGTGCAGCGATGGAAAGAGATATGGAGGTAGGTGCATCGATGGAAAGAGATATGGGGTAGGTGCAGCAATGGAAAGAGGTATGGAGGTAAGTGCAGCGATGGAAAGAGATATGGAGGTAAGTACAGTGATGGAAAGAGATATGGAGGTAAGTGCAGTGATGTAAATAGATATGGAGGTAGGTGCAGTGATGGAAAGAGATATGGAGGTAGGTGCAGCATTGGAAAGAGATATGGAGTAGGTGCAGCGATGGAAAGAGATATAGAGTCGGTGCAGAACAGGAAACAGATATGGAGTAAGTGCAGCGGTGGAAAGAGATATGGAGTAGGTGCAGCGATGGACAGAGATATGGAGGTAGGTGCAGCAATGGAAAGAGATATGGAGTAGGTACAGCGATGGAAAGAGATATTGGGTAAGTGCTGCGGTGGAAAGAGATATGGAGGTAGGTGCAGCGTTGGAAAGAGATATGGAGGTAGGTGCAGTGATGGAAAGAGATATGGAGGTAGGTGCAGCAATGGAAAGAGATATGGAGGTAGGTGCAGCGATGGAAAGAGATATGGAGTAGGTAAAGCGATGGAAAGAGATATTGGGTAAGTGCAGTGGTGGAAAGAGATATGGAGGTAGGTGTAGCGATGGAAAGAGATGTGGAGGTAGGTGCAGCGATGGAAAGAGATATGGAGTAGGTACAGCGATGGAAAGAGATATTGGGTAAGTGCAGTGGTGGAAAGAGATATGGAGGAAGGTGCAGCAATGGAAAGAGATATGGTGGTAGGTGCAGCTATGGAAAGAGATATGGAGGTAGGTGTAGCGATGGAAAGATATATGGAGGTAGGTGCAGTGATGGAAAGAGATATGGAGAGAGGTGCAGCGATGGAAAGAGGTTTGGTGGTAGGTGCAGCGATGGAAAGAGATATGGAGGTAGGTGCAGCAATGGAAAGAGATATGGAGGTAAGTGCAGCGATGGAAAGAGATATGGGGTAGGTGCAGCGATGGAAAGAGGTATGGAGGTAAGTGCAGCAATGGAAAGAGATATGGAGGTAAGTACAGCGATGGAAAGAGATATGAGGTAAGTGCAGTGATGGAAAGATATATGGAGGTAAGTGCACTTATGTAAATAGATATGGAGGTAGGTGCAGTGATGGACAGAGATATGGAGGTAGGACGAGCGATGGAAAGAGATATGGAGGTAGGTGCAGCGATGGAAAGATATATGGAGGTAGGTGCAGTGATGGAAAGAGATATGGAGATAGGTGCAGCAATGGAAAAAGATATGGAGGTAAGTGCAGCGATGGAAAGAGATATGGAGGTAGGTGCATCGATGGAAAGAGATATGGGGTAGGTGCAGCAATGGAAAGAGGTATGGAGGTAAGTGCAGCGATGGAAAGAGATATGGAGGTAAGTACAGTGATGGAAAGAGATATGGAGGTAAGTGCAGTGATGTAAATAGATATGGAGGTAGGTGCAGTGATGGAAAGAGATATGGAGGTAGGTGCAGCATTGGAAAGAGATATGGAGTAGGTGCAGCGATGGAAAGAGATATAGAGTCGGTGCAGAACAGGAAACAGATATGGAGTAAGTGCAGCGGTGGAAAGAGATATGGAGTAGGTGCAGCGATGGACAGAGATATGGAGGTAGGTGCAGCAATGGAAAGAGATATGGAGTAGGTACAGCGATGGAAAGAGATATTGGGTAAGTGCTGCGGTGGAAAGAGATATGGAGGTAGGTGCAGCGTTGGAAAGAGATATGGAGGTAGGTGCAGTGATGGAAAGAGATATGGAGGTAGGTGCAGCAATGGAAAGAGATATGGAGTAGGTACAGCGATGGAAAGAGATATTGGGTAAGTGCAGTGGTGGAAAGAGATATGGAGGTAGGTGCAGTGGTGGAAAGAGATATGGAGGTAGGTGCAGCTATGGAAAGAGATATGGAGGTAGGTGCAGCGATGGAAAGAGATATGGAGGTAGGTGCAGCGATGGAAAGATATATGGAGGCAGGTGCAGTGATGGAAAGAGATATGGAGATAGGTGCAGCGATGGAAAGAGATATGAAGGTAGGTGCAGCAATGGAAAGAGATATGGAGGTAGGTGCAGCAATGGAAAGAGATATGGAGGTAAGTGCAGCAATGGAAAGAGATATGGAGGTAGGTGCAGCGATGGAAAGAGATATGGGGTAGGTGCAGCGATGGAAAGAGGTATGGAGGTAAGTGCAGCGATGGAAATTGATATGGAGGTAAGTACAGCAATGGAAAGAGATATGGAGGTAAGTGCAGCGATGGAAAGATATATGGAGGTAAGTGCAGTGATGTAAATAGATATGGAGGTAGGTGCAGTGATGGAAAGAGATATGGAGGTAGAACGAGCGATGGAAAGAGATATGGAGGTAGGTGCAGCGATGGAAAGATATATGGAGGTAGGTGCAGTGATGGAAAGAGAAATGGAGATAGGTGCAGCGATGGAAAGAGATATGGAGGTACGTGCAGCAATGGAAAGAGATATGAAGGTAGGTGCAGCTATGGAAAGAGATATGGAGGTAAGTGCAGCGATGGAAAGAGATATGGAGGTAGGTGCAGCGATGGAAAGAGATATGGGGTAGGTGCAGTGATGGAAAGAGGTATGGAGGTAAGTGCAGTGATGGAAAGTGATATGGAGGTAAGTACAGCGATGGAAAGAGATATGGTGGTAAGTGCAGCGATGGAAAGATATATGGGGGTAAGTGCAGTGATGTAAATAGATATGGAGGTAGGTGCAGTGATGGAAAGAGATATGGAGGTAGGACGAGCGATGGAAAGAGATATGGAGGTAGGTGCAGCACTGGAAAGAGATATGGAGTAGGTGCAGCGATGGAAAGAGATATAGAGTAGGTGCAGCACTGGAAACAGATATGGAGTAAGTGCAGCGGTGAAAAGAGATATGGAGTAGGTGCAGCGATGGACAGAGATATGGAGGTAGGGGCAGCGATGGAAAGCGATATGGAGGTAGGTGCAGTGATGAAAGAGATATGGAGGTAGGTACAGCAATGGAAAGAGATATGGAGGTAGGTGCAGGACTGGAAACAGATATGGAGTAGGTGCAGTGCTGTAAAAAGATATAGAGTATGTGCAGCACTGGAAACAGATATGGGGTAAGTGCAGCGGTGGAAAGAGATATGGAATAGGTGCAACGATGGACAGAGATATGGAGGTAGGTGCAGCGATGAAAAGTGATATGGAGGTAGGTGCAGCGATGAAAAGTGATATGGAGGTAAGTGCAGTGATGGAAAGAGATATGGAGGTAGGTGCAGCGATGGAAAGAGAGATGGGGTAGGTGCAGCGATGGAAAAAGATATGGAGGTAGGTGCAGTGATGGAAAGAGATATGGAGGTAGGTGCAGCGATGGAAAGAGATATGGAAGTAAGTGCAGCGATGGAAAGAGATATGGAGGTAGGTGGAGCGATGGAAAGAGATATGGGATTGGTGCCGCGATGGAAAGAGATATGTAGGTAGGTGCAGTGATGGAAAGAGATATGTGGGTAGGTGCAGCGATGGAAAGAGATATGGAGGTAGGTGCAGCGATAGAAAGAGATATGGGGTAGGTGCAGCGATGGAAAGAGAAATGGAGGTAAGTGCAGCGATGGAAAGATATATGGAGGTAGGTGCAGTGATGGAAAGAGATATGGAGGTAAGTGCAGCAATGGAAAGAGATATGGGGTAATTGAAGCGATGGAAAGAGATATGGAGGTAGGTGCAGCGATGGAAAGAGATATGGGTAAGTGCAGGGATGGAAAGAGATAAGGAGGTAGGTGCAGCAGTGGAAAGAAATTTGGAGGTGAGTGCAGCGATGGAAAGAGATATGAATATAGGTGCAGCGATGGAAAGAGATATGGGGTAAATGCAGCAATGAAGCGAGATATGGAGGTAGGTGCTGCGATGGAAAGATAGATGGAGCTAGGTGCAGTGATGGAAAGCGATATGGAGGTAGGTGCAGCGATGGAAAGAGATATGGGTAAGTGCAGGGATGGAAAGAGATAAGGAGGTAGGTGCAGCAGTGGAAAGAAATTTGGAGGTGAGTGCAGCGATGGAAAGAGATATGAATATAGGTGCAGCGATGGAAAGAGATATGGGGTAAATGCAGCAATGAAGCGAGATATGGAGGTAGGTGCTGCGATGGAAAGATAGATGGAGCTAGGTGCAGTGATGGAAAGCGATATTGAGGTAGGTGCAGCAATGTAAAGAGATATGGGGTAAATGCAGCAATGGAGCGAGATATGGAGGTAGTTGCTGCAAAGGAAAGAGAGATGGAGGTAGGTGCAGTGATCGAAAGAGATATGGGGTAATTGCAGCGATGGAAAGAGACATGGAGGTAGGTGCAACGGCGGAAAGAGATATGGTGTAGGTGCAACGGCGGAAAGAGATATGGGGTAGGTGCAGCGATGGAAAGAGATATGGAGGTAGGTGCAGTGATGGAAAGAGATATGGAGGTAGGTGCAGTGATGGAAAGAGATATGGAGGTAAGTGCAGCGATGGAAAGAGATATGGAGGTAGGTGCAGCGATGGAAAGAGATATGGAGGTAAGTGCAGCAATGGAAAGAGATATGGGTAGGTGCAGCAATGGAAAGAGATATGGAGGTACGTGCAGCACTGGAAAGAGATATGGATGTAAGTGCAGCACTGGAAAGAGATATGGATGTAGGTGCAGTGATGCAAAGAGATATGGGGTGAATGCAATGATGGAAAGAGATATGGAGGTAAGTGCAGTGATGGAAAGAGATATGGAGGTAGGTGCAGCGATGGAAAGAGATGCGGTAGGTGCCGCGATCAAAAGAGATATGGAGGTAGGTGCAGCGGTGGACAGAAATATGGGGTAAATGCAGTTTTGGAAAGAGATATGGAGGTAAGTGCAGTGATGGAAAGAGATATGGAGGTAGGTGCAGCGATGGAAAGAGATATGGAGGTAAGTGCATCAATGGAAAGAGATATGGGGTAATTGCAGCGAAGGAAAGACATATGGAGGTAGGTGCAGCGATGGAAAGAGATATGGGTAAGTGCAGGGATGGAAAGAGATATGGAGGTAGGTGCAGCAGTGGAAAGAAATTTGGAGGTAAGTGCAGCGATGTAAATAGGTATGAAGATAGGTGCAGCGATGGAAAGAGATATGGGGGAAATGCAGCAATGAAGCGAGAAATGGAGGTATGTGCTGCGATGGAAAGAGAGATGGGAGTAGGTGCAGCGATGGAAAGAGATATGGGGGAAATGCAGCAATGAAGCGGGAAATGGAGGTATGTGCTGCGATGGAAAGAGAGATGGAGGTAGGTGCAGAGATGGAAAGAGATATGGAGGTAGGTGCAGCGATGGAAAGAGATATGGAGGTAGGTGCAGCGATGGAAAGAGATATGGAGTAGGTACAGCGATGGAAAGAGATATTGGGTAAGTGCAGTGGTTGAAAGAGATATGGAGGTAGGTGTAGCGATGGAAAGAGATGTGGAGGTAGGTGCAGCGATGGAAAGAGATATGGAGGTAGGTGCAGCGATGGAAAGAGATATGGAGTAGGTACAGCGATGGAAAGAGATATTGGGTAAGTGCAGTGGTGGAAAGAGATATGGAGGAAGGTGCAGCAATGGAAAGAGATATGGTGGTAGGTGCAGCTATGGAAAGAGATATGGAGGTAGGTGCAGCGATGGAAAGATATATGGAGGTAGGTGCAGTGATGGAAAGAGATATGGAGAGAGGTGCAGCGATGGAAAGAGGTTTGGTGGTAGGTGCAGCGATGGAAAGAGATATGGAGGTAGGTGCAGCAATGGAAAGAGATATGGAGGTAAGTGCAGCGATGGAAAGAGATATGGAGGTAAGTGCAGCGATGGAAAGAGATATGGGTAGGTGCAGCAATGGAAAGAGATATGGAGGTACGTGCAGCAATTTAAAGAGATATGGAGGTAATTGCAGCACTGGAAAGAGATATGGATGTAGGTGCAGTGATGGAAAGAGATATGGGGTAAATGCAATGATGGAAAGAGATATGGAGGTAAGTGCAGTGATGGAAAGAGATATGGAGGTAGGTGCAGCGATGGAAAGAGATATGCGGTAGGTGCCGCGATCGAAAGAGATATGGAGGTAGGTGCAGCGGTGGACAGAAATATGGGGTAAATGCAGTTTTGGAAAGAGATATGGAGGTAAGTGCAGTGATGGAAAGAGATATGGAGATAGGTGCAGGGATGGAAAGAGATATGGAGGTAAGTGCATCAATGGAAAGAGATATGGGGTAATTGCAGCGAAGGAAAGACATATGGAGGTAGGTGCAGCGATGGAAAGAGATATGGGTAAGTGCAGGGATGGAAAGAGATATGGAGGTAGGTGCAGCAGTGGAAAGAAATTTGGAGGTAAGTGCAGCGATGGAAAGAGATATGAAGATAGGTGCAGCGATGGAAAGAGATATGGGGGAAATGCAGCAATGAAGCGAGAAATGGAGGTATGTGCTGCGATGGAAAGAGAGATGGGAGTAGGTGCAGCGATGGAAAGAGATATGGGGGAAATGCAGCAATGAAGCGAGAAATGGAGGTATGTGCTGCGATGGAAAGAGAGATGGAGGTAGGTGCAGAGATGGAAAGAGATATGGAGGTAGGTGCAGCGATGGAAAGAGATATGGAGGTAGGTGCAGCGATGGAAAGAGATATGGAGTAGGTACAGCGATGGAAAGAGATATTGGGTAAGTGCAGTGGTGGAAAGAGATATGGAGGTAGGTGTAGCGATGGAAAGAGATGTGGAGGTAGGTGCAGCGATGGAAAGAGATATGGAGTAGGTACAGCGATGGAAAGAGATATTGGGTAAGTGCAGTGGTGGAAAGAGATATGGAGGAAGGTGCAGCAATGGAAAGAGATATGGTGGTAGGTGCAGCTATGGAAAGAGATATGGAGGTAGGTGTAGCGATGGAAAGATATATGGAGGTAGGTGCAGTGATGGAAAGAGATATGGAGAGAGGTGCAGCGATGGAAAGAGGTTTGGTGGTAGGTGCAGCGATGGAAAGAGATATGGAGGTAGGTGCAGCAATGGAAAGAGTTATGGAGGTAAGTGCAGCGATGGAAAGAGATATGGGGTAGGTGCAGCGATGGAAAGAGGTATGGAGGTAAGTGCAGCAATGGAAAGAGATATGGAGGTAAGTACAGCGATGGAAAGAGATATGAGGTAAGTGCAGTGATGGAAAGATATATGGAGGTAAGTGCACTTATGTAAATAGATATGGAGGTAGGTGCAGTGATGGACAGAGATATGGAGGTAGGACGAGCGATGGAAAGAGATATGGAGGTAGGTGCAGCGATGGAAAGATATATGGAGGTAGGTGCAGTGATGGAAAGAGATATGGAGATAGGTGCAGCAATGGAAAAAGATATGGAGGTAAGTGCAGCGATGGAAAGAGATATGGAGGTAGGTGCATCGATGGAAAGAGATATGGGGAAGGTGCAGCAATGGAAAGAGGTATGGAGGTAAGTGCAGCGATGGAAAGAGATATGGAGGTAAGTACAGCGATGGAAAGAGATATGGAGGTAAGTGCAGTGATGTAAATAGATATGGAGGTAGGTGCAGTGATGGAAAGAGATATGGAGGTAGGACGAGTGATGGAAAGAGAAATGGAGGTAGGTGCAGCATTGGAAAGAGATATGGAGTAGGTGCAGCGATGGACAGAGATATGGAGGTAGGTGCAGCAATGGAAAGAGATATGGAGTAGGTACAGCGATGGAAAGAGATATTGGGTAAGTGCTGCGGTGGAAAGAGATATGGAGGTAGGTGCAGCGTTGGAAAGAGATATGGAGGTAGGTGCAGTGATGGAAAGAGATATGGAGGTAGGTGCAGCAATGGAAAGAGATATGGAGTAGGTACAGCGATGGAAAGAGATATTGGGTAAGTGCAGTGGTGGAAAGAGATATGGAGGTAGGTGCAGTGGTGGAAAGAGATATGGAGGTAGGTGCAGCTATGGAAAGAGATATGGAGGTAGGTGCAGCGATGGAAAGAGATATGGAGGTAGGTGCAGCGATGGAAAGATATATGGAGGCAGGTGCAGTGATGGAAAGAGATATGGAGATAGGTGCAGCGATGGAAAGAGATATGGAGGTAGGTGCAGCAATGGAAAGAGATATGGAGGTAGGTGCAGCAATGGAAAGAGATATGGAGGTAAGTGCAGCAATGGAAAGAGATATGGAGGTAGGTGCAGCGATGGAAAGAGATATGGGGTAGGTGCAGCGATGGAAAGAGGTATGGAGGTAAGTGCAGCGATGGAAATTGATATGGAGGTAAGTACAGCAATGGAAAGAGATATGGAGGTAAGTGCAGCGATGGAAAGATATATGGAGGTAAGTGCAGTGATGTAAATAGATATGGAGGTAGGTGCAGTGATGGAAAGAGATATGGAGGTAGAACGAGCGATGGAAAGAGATATGGAGGTAGGTGCAGCGATGGAAAGATATATGGAGGTAGGTGCAGTGATGGAAAGAGAAATGGAGATAGGTGCAGCGATGGAAAGAGATATGGAGGTACGTGCAGCAATGGAAAGAGATATGAAGGTAGGTGCAGCTATGGAAAGAGATATGGAGGTAAGTGCAGCGATGGAAAGAGATATGGAGGTAGGTGCAGCGATGGAAAGAGATATGGGGTAGGTGCAGTGATGGAAAGAGGTATGGAGGTAAGTGCAGTGATGGAAAGTGATATGGAGGTAAGTACAGCGATGGAAAGAGATATGGTGGTAAGTGCAGCGATGGAAAGATATATGGGGGTAAGTGCAGTGATGTAAATAGATATGGAGGTAGGTGCAGTGATGGAAAGAGATATGGAGGTAGGACGAGCGATGGAAAGAGATATGGAGGTAGGTGCAGCACTGGAAAGAGATATGGAGTAGGTGCAGCGATGGAAAGAGATATAGAGTAGGTGCAGCACTGGAAACAGATATGGAGTAAGTGCAGCGGTGAAAAGAGATATGGAGTAGGTGCAGCGATGGACAGAGATATGGAGGTAGGGGCAGCGATGGAAAGCGATATGGAGGTAGGTGCAGTGATGAAAGAGATATGGAGGTAGGTACAGCAATGGAAAGAGATATGGAGGTAGGTGCAGGACTGGAAACAGATATGGAGTAGGTGCAGTGCTGTAAAAAGATATAGAGTATGTGCAGCACTGGAAACAGATATGGGGTAAGTGCAGCGGTGGAAAGAGATATGGAATAGGTGCAACGATGGACAGAGATATGGAGGTAGGTGCAGCGATGAAAAGTGATATGGAGGTAGGTGCAGCGATGAAAAGTGATATGGAGGTAAGTGCAGTGATGGAAAGAGATATGGAGGTAGGTGCAGCGATGGAAAGAGAGATGGGGTAGGTGCAGCGATGGAAAAAGATATGGAGGTAGGTGCAGTGATGGAAAGAGATATGGAGGTAGGTGCAGCGATGGAAAGAGATATGGAAGTAAGTGCAGCGATGGAAAGAGATATGGAGGTAGGTGGAGCGATGGAAAGAGATATGGGATTGGTGCCGCGATGGAAAGAGATATGTAGGTAGGTGCAGTGATGGAAAGAGATATGTGGGTAGGTGCAGCGATGGAAAGAGATATGGAGGTAGGTGCAGCGATAGAAAGAGATATGGGGTAGGTGCAGCGATGGAAAGAGAAATGGAGGTAAGTGCAGCGATGGAAAGATATATGGAGCTAGGTGCAGTGATGGGAAGCGATATGGAGGTAGGTGCAGCGATGGAAAGAGATATGGGTAAGTGCAGGGATGGAAAGAGATAAGGAGGTAGGTGCAGCAGTGGAAAGAAATTTGGAGGTGAGTGCAGCGATGGAAAGAGATATGAATATAGGTGCAGCGATGGAAAGAGATATGGGGTAAATGCAGCAATGAAGCGAGATATGGAGGTAGGTGCTGCGATGGAAAGATAGATGGAGCTAGGTGCAGTGATGGAAAGCGATATTGAGGTAGGTGCAGCAATGTAAAGAGATATGGGGTAAATGCAGCAATGGAGCGAGATATGGAGGTAGTTGCTGCAAAGGAAAGAGAGATGGAGGTAGGTGCAGTGATCGAAAGAGATATGGGGTAATTGCAGCGATGGAAAGAGACATGGAGGTAGGTGCAACGGCGGAAAGAGATATGGGGTAGGTGCAACGGCGGAAAGAGATATGGGGTAGGTGCAGCGATGGAAAGAGATATGGAGGTAGGTGCAGTGATGGAAAGAGATATGGAGGTAGGTGCAGTGATGGAAAGAGATATGGAGGTAAGTGCAGCGATGGAAAGAGATATGGAGGTAGGTGCAGCGATGGAAAGAGATATGGATGTAAGTGCAGCACTGGAAAGAGATATGGATGTAAGTGCAGCACTGGAAAGAGATATGGATGTAGGTGCAGTGATGCAAAGAGATATGGGGTAAATGCAATGATGGAAAGAGATATGGAGGTAAGTGCAGTGATGGAAAGAGATATGGAGGTAGGTGCAGCGATGGAAAGAGATATGCGGTAGGTGCCGCGATCAAAAGAGATATGGAGGTAGGTGCATCGGTGGACAGAAATATGGGGTAAATGCAGTTTTGGAAAGAGATATGGAGGTAAGTGCAGTGATGGAAAGAGATATGGAGGTAGGTGCAGCGATGGAAAGAGATATGTAGGTAAGTGCATCAATGGAAAGAGATATGGGGTAATTGCAGCGAAGGAAAGACATATGGAGGTAGGTGCAGCGATGGAAAGAGATATGGGTAAGTGCAGGGATGGAAAGAGATATGGAGGTAGGTGCAGCAGTGGAAAGAAATTTGGAGGTAAGTGCAGCGATGGAAAGAGATATGAAGATAGGTGCAGCGATGGAAAGAGATATGGGGGAAATGCAGCAATGAAGCGAGAAATGGAGGTATGTGCTGTGATGGAAAGAGAGATGGGAGTAGGTGCAGCGATGGAAAGAGATATGGGGGAAATGCAGCAATGAAGCGAGAAATGGAGGTATGTGCTGCGATGGAAAGAGAGATGGAGGTAGGTGCAGAGATGGAAAGAGATATGGAGGTAGGTGCAGCGATGGAAAGAGATATGGAGGTAGGTGCAGCGATGGAAAGAGATATGGAGTAGGTACAGCGATGGAAAGAGATATTGGGTAAGTGCAGTGGTGGAAAGAGATATGGAGGTAGGTGTAGCGATGGAAAGAGATGTGGAGGTAGGTGCAGCGATGGAAAGAGATATGGAGGTAGGTGCAGCGATGGAAAGAGATATGGAGTAGGTACAGCGATGGAAAGAGATATTGGGTAAGTGCAGTGGTGGAAAGAGATATGGAGGAAGGTGCAGCAATGGAAAGAGATATGGTGGTAGGTGCAGCTATGGAAAGAGATATTGTCACGCTCCGCCACGGCTGGCGTGCATGGAGCCGATGGCGTTGGAGCGGCCATTAGCTGTTCCGCCACGTCTCCATGCAACGCTCAGTGGCGGTCTAGTCTTCCGGCCGGCCGCCGAGGGAGATCGCTTTTAGCCGCTCCTACCCGGAAGTCTGCGCGTTGCAAACTACTCGCGTCAGGCTTTCGGGTTGGAGCGCTCGTAAGTTTTTCACCTTTTGTGTGCTGCACTGCGCCTTTTCTCGGTGCCGGCTTTTCTTCCCATCTGCTAGCGCCCTTCCTCTTGTCTTTCTGTGTTTCTATCGCCCTGGGACTCGCAGGCTCTCGCCAGGTTTAGCAGGGAGCTTAGTACATATTTTCCCTTCCCTTTTCCTCCAGCTTTCCCTATCTCTCTTGCTACAGTATTTTCACGGTCTGTCTAAGGTTCTCCAGTCCACTTTTTACTGCATGCTACTTACCTGCCGGCTTCTCATACAAAGACTTACCTTCTGCTATTTTCGAATTAAAGACCATCACAGTCCATCACCCAGGGTTTTTTTATGCCTACGGCTTTTTCCCCTCTGGTCTGAACCGGAGGAGGGGCCCCTCCAGACCTTCTATTTGGAAGTCAGGGTGGCTTCCCTTTGGGGCAGATCCCTTTCACAAAAAAAAGGAAAGAAGAAAGAAGAGCTGTGGAAGAAGCGGTTCGGAGGAACCTTACATTCAGAACTCACAGGTGAGGAGGAAGGGGATTGGAGTGACTCGGAAGGGGTGAAGGGAACTCCTGAATCTGACAGTTTGCAACGCCAAAAGATTCCAATGGCTACCCCGGAGCAGTTACAAGAGTTGGTAGCCGCGGTTCAGGCTATGAATATAGAACTACAGAACGTCAAGTCTGAGAATGCCACCCTGAAGCAATTGTTCACTAACCGAGAAGCACGGGAGTTTGATTTGCCTCCCATGGCCTTGTCCTCCGGCAAGTTTGATGGAGCCCCTAAACGCTTGAAGGAATTTTTGGAAGCATGTTCTGTCCATTTTGCCTTTCGTCCACAGACCTATTCCACAGACCACATAAAAGTGGGATTTATGGTGTCTAATATGACAAGCAATGCCCTGGCTTGGGCTACACCTCTCGTCACATCCAACGACCCAGTTCTTCGGAATTATGATGCCTTCCTGTCTGTGCTGAAACAGACATTTGAACAGCCCGACATAACACTTGTAGCGGCTGAAGAGCTACTCGAAGTGCAGCAGGGATCCAGTGATCTGCTTTCCTACATTTCCTCTTTCAAACGGTTGGCTACAGAAGCAGGGTGGCCGGAACAGGTCCAGTATACCCTCTTTCGTCGAGGTCTTAGGGAGGAACTCAAGGACGAGCTGGCTCGCATAACTCGACCCACAACCTTATCAGATCTCATGTCGATGGTTCTGCAGATAGAATATAGACTCTCTGAACGAAAGGCTGAAAGGAGGAAGCAAAAGACCTCAGTCACCCATCCCGCTGGAGCCTCCTCTCTACCTACCATCCCATCCTTGTGCCATAAGGAAGAACCAATGCAGATCGGAACAGCTCGGCCTCCTTTGACACCAGAGGAAAGAAGATGACGGAGAGAATCTGGTCTATGCATGTACTGCGGATCTAATGCCCATCTACTTAGAAACTGCCCAGCTGTACCACCTAGGCGGGCAGGAAACGATCGACCTCGGACCTAAAGGGGACTAGCATCCGAGGTCTAAACCTTAGTCCCTATGTTTCTGTTACCGTTTCGCCCCAAGTCCCAGCAATGGATGCGCGTCTTATGGTAGTAGCTATCCAGTTGAAGACAAGACACGTAGAACTTACCACCATGGCTCTGCTTGATTGTGGGGCCGCGGGGGTGTTCATGGACACAGTATGGGCCAACCAGCAAGGTCTCATTCTCTTGCAACGTGAAGATGCTCAGAAGGTGGAAGGGGTGGATGGTACCCCACTCTCCTCTGGACCTATTACTCAGTCCACTGAGTTCCTAACTGCGACCATCCTTCAGCATTCCGAACTGATACAATTCGATCTCATCAGAGCGGCTCATTTCCCGATTATTCTCGGGATTCCATGGTTTAGGAAACATAATCCAACTATAGACTGGAACCGCAACACTATGGCTTTCGAATCAGATTTTTGTAGACAGAAATGTCTCGTTCAGCCGCAGGTTTATACAGTGCAGATCATTACTTCTGAAGATAAGAACATTTGTGCTGTGTGTCGGATCCCTCCAGAATTGTCGGAATACCAAGAAGTGTTCAAGGAAACTCCGGTCCTGGACCTGCCTCCTCACCAGCCGGAAGACTGCGCCATAGAGCTAGCCCCAGATGCTCTAGTACCCTTTGGGCGCATGTTTTCGTTATCCGTGACAGAGAAGAAGGCCCTTCGTACCTATCTGGACACTCATTTGACTAATGGGCTCATTCAACCTTCACGGTCTCCTGCTGGAGCCTCGTTATTTTTTATACCCAAACGGGATTCTCTGGAACTAAGACCGTGTATAGACTGTCGTGGCCTTAATAAGGTCACCATCCGGGATCGCTACCCTATGCCGCTTATTTCAGACATCCTTGAGGCCGTACAAGACGCCTCTGTCTTCTCCAAATTGGATTTACGGAGCGCCTACCATCTCCTCCGTATCAGAGAAGGGGATGAATGGAAGACGGCGTTTAGAACTCCTTTTGGTCTGTTTGAGTATAGGGTTATGCCCTTTGGACTTGTTAATGCACCAGCCGTTTTCCAGCGCTTCATGGACCGTCTATTCTCGGATTTGCTCTTTCTGAATACCATAGTTTACCTTGATGACATCCTAGTGTTCTCATCCTCTCAACAAGAACACACCTAGCACTTGAGAACAGTACTTAACCGTCTTCGATCTCAACACTTAAAGGTCAAAACAGAGAAATGTCTCTTTAAAGTCTCATCTGTGCCATATTTGGGGTATATCCTTTCCTCCGAAGGCATCACGATGGATCCCAGGAAGGTGTCGGCCATCCTGGACTGGCCAGCTCCTACTTCCCTTAAGGAGGTTCAGCGCTTCCTGGGGTTGGCAAACTTTTATAGGAAGTTCATAGGTCAGTTCTCCCAAATAGTTCTACCCATCACCGCCCTTCTCAAGAAGGAGTCACGACCTTTTCTCTGGACAGAACAAGCGGACCAAGCCTTTTTAACGCTTAAAGAGAGGTTCTGTTCTGCTCCGATCTTGAGTCAGCCAGATCAAACCAAGCCTTTCATTGTAGAAGCAGACGCATCGGCGAGAGCCCTAGGAGCGGTTCTTCTACAGACTAGAGATGGGAAGGAACATCCAGTGGCTTACCTCTCAAAAACCCTCACTATCAGTCAGAAGAATTATTCGGTGATTGAGAAGGAATTACTGGCATTGAAGGCTGCCTGCGAGGAATGGAGACACTTACTACAAGGAAGTCTGCATCCTTTCACCCTACGTACGGATCATAAAAACCTACGGATCCTCAGGAATATGGAATGTGTGAACTCTCGACAAGCACGCTGGGCTCATTTTTTCAGTCAATACGATTTCATCATTACCTACATTCCTGGAACCTTGAACGGTTTGGCAGATGCTTTATCTAGGCGCAACGTCCCCGAAGTACTACCAGAACCCACACCTGAGTATATATTTCCTAGGAACCGTCTTGTGGGCCTGGTCTCTGCCTTTCTCCAAGAGGTCAGAATGGTCACTACGTCCGAATCAGAGACTCAGATACCTCGGAACCAACAACACCAGGTCCGATGGTCTGATGGTTTATTGCTGGTGGATCAGAAGTTGTTCATCCCCACCAAGACCCTACAATCTGGGATCCTACGTTGGGGCCACGACCATGTGACAGCAGGTCATAGAGGGATAAGGGGTACCTTAGATCTTATTTCCCGTTCTTTTTTCTGGCCCACTCTTACCCAAGATGTCAAGAGACATTGTAGAACTTGTTTGACCTGTGCCAAGAATAAGAATCCAACTCATAAACCTTATGGCCTCCTCGAACAACCGGAGACCCCTGTACAACCGTGGTCCCATATTTCTACAGATTTTATTGTAGATCTACCTCCGTCTCAGGGCTGTACCTGTCTGATGGTTACTATAGATTCTTTTACCAAAATGGCTCATTTCTCCCCTCTAACCGGAGTGCCATCTGCTTCAGTCATGGCGGAAGTTTTTCTTAGGGACATTTTCAAGTTACATGGGTTGCCTGAGAAGATTACCAGTGATCGAGGAAGTCAATATACCTCCCGATTTTGGGCGGCGCTATGTCAGCGTTTGGGAATCGAACGTGCCCTTTCCTCTGGGTTTCACCCGCAGACTAATGGACAGACTGAGAGGCTTAATGCCTCACTTGAACAATATCTTAGGTGTTATGTTAATAGCGTACAAGATAATTGGGTATCCCTCCTACCTACTGCGGAATTTGCATATAATAATTCCTTGCACTCAGCTACAGGTCTTAGTCCTTTTTGTTGCACCTATGGAATACACCCACGGGGATTGCTTCCCTCTTTCAAATCCTTCTCCAATATACCTACGCTTGAATCCCATTTAGCTGAGATAGCCACCGCTCACAAGTTGGCTCAGCAAAGTCTACGCCAATCCCGCAGTAGGTATAAGGAGCAGTCGGATCGATCTCGCCTTCCTTGTCCCGAGTGGAAGGTAGGTGACAGGGTATGGCTGTCCACCAAATATTTACCTCGATGGGTTCACCCGAACAAACTTACTCCCCGATTTCTGGGCCCCTTTAAGATTGTCAAGCAGATAAATCCGGTGGCCTTTAGACTACAACTCCCCAGAAGTATGCACCGGATTCATCCTGTATTTCACTCCTCCTTACTCCGACCGGTTGATTCTGATACTCCTTACAAACGGAAACTAACCATACCTGTAGCCCAACAGCCTTTCCCCGAGGAATACGAAGTTGTGAGTATTCTGTATTCCAGGTATCGACGAGGGCGGCTGGAGTATTTGGTGGCCTGGAAGGGGTTTCCCCATTCTGAGGACTCTTGGGAGCCTGAGTCTTATGTACATGCACCCAGGCTGACTCGACGGTTTCACCGACTCCATCCGGGTAAACCGGGGGGTGTGGGCCGTGGAGGGGGGCATACTGTCACGCTCCGCCGCGGCTGGCGTGCATGGAGCCGATGGCGTTGGAGCGGCCATTAGCTGTTCCGCCACGTCTCCATGCAACGCTCAGTGGCGGTCTAGTCTTCCGGCCGGCCGCCGGGGGAGATCGCTTTTTAGCCGCTCCTACCCGGAAGTCTGCGCGTTGCAACCTACTCGCGTCAGGCTTTCGGGTTGGAGCGCTCGTAAGTTTTTCTCCTTTTGTGTGCTGCACTGCGCCTTTTCTCGGTGCCGGCTTTTCTTCCCATCTGCTAGCGCCCTTCCTCTTGTCTTTCTGTGTTTCTATCGCCCTGGGACTCGCAGGCTCTCGCCAGGTTTAGCAGGGAGCTTAGTACATATTTTCCCTTCCCTTTTCCTCCAGCTTTCCCTATCTCTCTTGCTACAGTATTTTCACGGTCTGTCTAAGGTTCTCCAGTCCACTTTTTACTGCATGCTACTTACCTGCCGGCTTCTCATACAAAGACTTACCTTCTGCTATTTTCGAATTGAAGACCATCACAGTCCATCACCCAGGGGTTTTTTATGCCTATGGCTTTTTCCCCTCTGGTCTGAACCGGAGGAGGGGCCCCCCCAGACCTTCTATTTGAAAGTCAGGGTGGCTTCCCTTTGGGGCAGATCCCTTTCACAAAAAAAAGGAAAGAAGAAAGAAGAGCTGTGGAAGAAGCGGTTCGGAGGAACCTTACATTCAGAACTCACAGGTGAGGAGGAAGGGGATTGGAGTGACTCGGAAGGGGTGAAGGGAACTCCTGAATCTGAAGGATATGGAGGTAGGTGCAACGATGGAAAGATATATGGAGGTAGGTGCAGTGATGGAAAGAGATATGGAGGTAAGTGCAGCGATGGAAAGAGATATGGGGTAGGTGCAGCGATGGAAAGAGGTATGGAGGTAAGTGCAGCAATGGAAAGAGATATGGAGGTAAGTACAGCGATGGAAAGAGATATGAGGTAAGTGCAGTGATGGAAAGATATATGGAGGTAAGTGCAGTTATGTAAATAGATATGGAGGTAGGTGCAGTGATGGAAAGAGATATGGAGGTAGGACGAGCGATGGAAAGAGATATGGAGGTAGGTGCAACGATGGAAAGATATATGGAGGTAGGTGCAGTGATGGAAAGAGATATGGAGATAGGTGCAGCGATAGAAAGAGAGAGGGAGGTAGGTGCAGCAAGGGAAAGAGATATGGAGATAGGTGCAGCAATGGAAAGAGATATGGAGGTAAGTGCAGCGATGGAAAGAGATATGGAGGTAGGTGCAGCGATGGAAAGAGATATGGGGTAGGTGCAGCAATGGAAAGAGGTATGGAGGTAAGTGCAGCGATGGAAAGAGATATGGAGGTAAGTGCAGTGATGTAAATAGATATGGAGGTAGGTGCAGTGATGGAAAGAGATATGGAGGTAGGACGAGTGATGGAAAGAGAAATGGAGGTAGGTGCAGCATTGGAAAGAGATATGGAGTAGGTGCAGCGATGGAAAGAGATATAGAGTAGGTGCAGAACAGGAAACAGATATGGAGTAAGTGCAGCGGTGGAAAGAGATATGGAGTAGGTGCAGCGATGGACAGAGATATGGAGGTAGGTGCAGCAATGGAAAGAGATATGGAGTAGGTGCAGCGATGGAAAGAGATATGGAGGTAGGTGCAGCGCTGGAAAGAGATATGGAGGTAGGTGCAGCGATGGAAAGAGATATGAAGGTAGGTGCTGTGATGGAAAGAGATATGGAGATAGGTGCAGCATTGGAAAGTGATATGGAGGTAGGTGCAGCAATGGAAAGAGATATGGAGGTAGGTGCAGCAATGGAAAGAGATATGGAGGTAAGTGCAGCGATGGAAAGAGATATGGAGGTAGGTGCAGCGATGGAAAGAGATATGGGGTAGGTGCAGCGATGGAAAGAGGTATGGAGGTAAGTGCAGTGATGGAAAGAGATATGGAGGTAAGTACAGTGATGGAAAGAGATATGAGGTAAGTGCAGTGATGGAAAGATATATGGAGGTAAGTGCAGTTATGTAAATAGATATGGAGGTAGGTGCAGTGATGGAAAGAGATATAGAGGTAGGTGCAGTGATGGAAAGAGATATGGAGGTAAGTGCAGTGATGGAAAGAGATATGGGGTAAGTGCAGCGATGGAAAGAGATATGGAGGTAGGTGCAGCGGTGGAAAGAAATTGCAGTGATGGAAAGAGATATGGAGGTAGGTGCAGTGATGGAAAGAGATATGGAGGTAGGTGCAGCGCTGGAAAGAGATATGGAGGTAGGTGCAGCGATGGAAAGAGATATGAAGGTAGGTGCAGTAATGGAAAGAGATATGGAGATAGGTGCAGCGATGGAAAGTGATATGGAGGTAGGTGCAGCAATGGAAAGAGATATGGTGGTAGGTGCTGCAATGGAAAGAGATATGGAGGTAAGTGCAGCTATGGAAAGAGATATGGAGGTAGGTGCAGCGATGGAAAGAGATATTGGGTAGGTGCAGCGATGGAAAGAGGTATGGAGGTAAGTGCAGCGATGGAAAGAGATATGGAGGTAAGTACAGCAATGGAAAGAGATATGGAGGTAAGTGCAGTGATGGAAAGATATATGGAGGTAAGTGCAGTTATGTAAATAGATATGGAGGTAGGTGCACTGATGGAAAGAGATATGGAGGTAAGAGGAGCGATGGAAAGAGATATGGAGTTAGGTGCAGCATTGGAAAGATATATGCAGGTGGGTGCAGTGATGTAAAGAGATATGGAGATAGGTGCAGCGATGGAAAGATATGGAGGTAGGTGCAGCAATGGAAAGAGGTATGAATGTAGGTGCAGCAATGGAAAGAGATATGGAGGTAAGTGCAGCGATGGAAAGAGATATGGAGGTAGGTGCAGCGATGGAAAGAGATATGGGGTAGGTGCAGCAATGGAAAGAGGTATGGAGGTAAGTACAGCGATGGAAAGAGATATGGAGGTAAGTACAGCGATGGAAAGAGATATGGAGGTAAGTGCAGCGATGGAAAGAGATATGGAGATAGGTGCAGCGATGGAAAGAGATATGGATGTAGGTGCTGCAATGGAAAGAGATATGGAGGTAGGTGCAGCAATGGAAAGAGATATGGAGGTAAGTCCAGCGATGGAAAGAGATATGGAGGTAGGTGCAGCGATGGAAAGAGATATGGGGTAGGCGCAGCGATGGAAAGATATATGGAGGTAGGTGCAGTGATGGAAAGAGATATGGAGATAGGTGCAGCGATGGAAAGAGATATGGATGTAGGTGCAGCAATGGAAAGAGATATGGAGGTAGGTGCAGCAATGGAAAGAGATATGGAGGTAAGTCCAGCGATGGAAAGAGATATGGAGGTAGGTGCAGCGATGGAAAGAGATATGGGGTAGGCGCAGCGATGGAAAGAGGTATGGAGGTAAGTGCAGCGATGGAAAGAGATATGGAGGTAAGTACTGCGATGGAAAGAGATATGGAGGTAAGTGCAGCGATGGAAAGATATATGGAGGTAAGTGCAATGATGTAAATAGATATGGAGGTAGGTGCAGTGATGGAAAGAGATATGGAGGTAGGACGAGCGATGGAAAGAGATATGGAGGTAGGTGCAGCGATGGAAAGACATATGGAGGGAGATGCAGTGATGGAAAGAGATATGGAGATAGGTGCAGCGATGGAAAGAGATATGGAGGTAGGTGCAGCAATGGAAAGAGATATGGAGGTAGGTGCAGCTATAGAAAGAGATATGGAGGTAGGTACAGCGATGGAAAGAGATATGGGGTAGGTGCAGCGATTGAAAGAGGTATGGAGGTAAGTGCAGCGATGGAAAGAGATATGGAGGTAAGTACAGCGATGGAAAGAGATATGGAGGTAAGTGCAGCGATGGAAAGATATATGGAGGCACGTGCAGTGAGGTAAATAGATATGGAGGTAGGTTCAGTGATGGAAAGAGATATGGAGGTAGGACGAGCGATGGAAAGAGATATCGAGGTAGGTGCGGCACTGGAAAGAGATATGGAGTAGGTGCAGCGATGGAAAGAGATATAGAGTAGGTGCAGCACTGGAAACAGATATGGAGTAGGTGCAGCGATGGACAGAGATTTGGAGGTAAATGAAGCGATGGAAAGAGATATGGAGGTAGGTGCACCGATGGAAAGAGATATGGAGTTAAGTGCAGCGATGGACAGAGATATGGGTAGGTGCAGCAATGGAAAGAGATATGGAGGTAAGTGCAGCGATGGAAAGAGATATGGAGGTAAGTGCAGCAATGGAACGAGATATGGAGGTAGGTGCAGTGATGGAAAGAGATGTGGGGTAAATGCAGTGATGGAAAGAGATATGGAGGTAAGTGCAGCGATGGAAAGAGATATGGAGGTAGGTGCAGCGATGGAAAGAGATAAGGGGTAAGTGCAGCGATGGAAAGAGATATGGGTAGGTGCAGCAATGGAAAGAGATATGGAGGTAAGTGCAGCGATGGAAAGAGATATGGAGGTAAGTGCAGCAATGGAAAGAGATATGGAGGTAGGTGCAGTGATGGAAAGAGATATGGGGTAAATGCAGTGATGGAAAGAGATATGGAGCTAAGTGCAGTGATGGAAAGAGATATGGAGGTAGGTGCAGCGATGGAAAGATATATGGAGGTAGGTGCAGTGATGGAAAGAGATATGGAGATAGGTGCAGCGATGGAAAGTGATATGGAGGTAGGTGCAGCAATGGAAAGAGATATGGAGGTAGGTGTAGCAATGGAAAGAGATATGGAGGTAAGTGCCGTGATGGAAAGAGATATGGAGGTATGTGCAGCGATGGAAAGAGATATGGGGTAGGTGCAGCGATGGAAAGAGGTATGGAGGTAAGTGCAGCGATGGAAAGAGACATGGAGGTAAGTACAGCGATGGAAAGAGATATGGATGTAAGTGCAGTGATGGAAAGATATATGGAGGTAAGTGCAGTTATGTAAATAGATATGGAGGTAGGTGCAGTGATGGAAAGAGATATGGAGGTAGGACGAGCGATGGAAAGAGATAAGGAGGTAGGTGCAGTGATGGAAAGATATATGGAGGTGCGTGCAGTGATGGAAAGAGATATGGAGATAGGTGCAGCGATGGAAAGAGATATGGAGGTAGGTGCAGCAATGGAAAGAGATATGGATGTAGGTGGAGCAATGGAAAGAGATATGGA
Organism: Ambystoma mexicanum; assembly: GCF_040938575.1. Classification (NCBI taxonomy): domain Eukaryota; kingdom Metazoa; phylum Chordata; class Amphibia; order Caudata; family Ambystomatidae; genus Ambystoma; species Ambystoma mexicanum. Next base: position 134,712,506 of record NC_090921.1, read on the forward strand.
GGTAAGTGCAGTGATGGAAAGAGATATGAAGGTAGGTGCAGCGATGGAAAGAGGTATGGAGGTAAGTGCAGCAATGGAAAGAGATATGGAGGTAAGTACAGCGATGGAAAGAGATATGGAGGTAAGTGCAGCGATGGAAAGAGATATGTAGATAAGTGCAGTGATGTAAATAGATATGGACGTAGGTGCAGTGATGGAAAGAGATATGGAGGTAGGACGAGCGATGGAAAGAGAAAAGGAGGTAGGTGCAGCACTGCAAAGAGATATGGAGTAGGTGCAGCGATGGAAAGAGATATAGAGTAGGTGCAGCACTAGAAACAGATATGGAGTAAGTGCAGCGGTGGAAAGAGATATGGAGTAGGTGCAGCGATGGACAGAGATATGGAGGTAGGTGCAGCGATGGAAAGAGATATGGAGGTAAGTACAGCGATGGAAAGAGATATGGAGGTAAGTGCAGCGATGGAAAGATATATGGAGGCACGTGCAGTGAGGTAAATAGATATGGAGGTAGGTTCAGTGATGGAAAGAGATATGGAGGTAGGACGAGCGATGGAAAGAGATATCGAGGTAGGTGCCGCACTGGAAAGATATATGGAGTAGGTGCAGCGATGGAAAGAGATATAGAGTAGGTGCAGCACTGGAAACAGATATGGAGTAAGTGCAGCGGTGGATAGAGATATGGAGTAGGTGCAGCGATGGACAGAGATATGGAGGTAAATGAAGCGATGGAAAGAGATATGGAGGTAGGTGCACCGATGGAAAGAGATATGGAGGTAAGTGCAGCGATGGACAGAGATATGGGTAGGTGCAGCAATGGAAAGAGATATGGAGGTAAGTGCAGCGATGGAAAGAGATATGGAGGTAAGTGCAGCAATGGAAAGAGATATGGAGGTAGGTGCAGTGATGGAAAGAGATGTGGGGTAAATGCAGTGATGGAAAGAGATATGGAGGTAAGTGCAGCGATGGAAAGAGATATGGAGGTAGGTGCAGCGATGGAAAGAGATAAGGGGTAAGTGCAGCGATGGAAAGAGATATGGGTAGGTGCAGCAATGGAAAGAGATATGAAGGTAAGTGCAGTGATGGAAAGAGATATGGAGGTAAGTGCAGCAATGGAAAGAGATATGGAGGTGGGTGCAGTGATGGAAAGAGATATGGGGTAAATGCAGTGATGGAAAGAGATATGGAGCTAAGTGCAGTGATGGAAAGAGATATGGAGGTAGGTGGAGCGATGGAAAGATATATGGAGGTAGGTGCAGTGATGGAAAGAGATATGGAGATAGGTGCAACGATGGAAAGTGATATGGAGGTAGGTGCAGCAATGGAAAGAGATATGGAGGTAGGTGTAGCAATGGAAAGAGATATGGAGGTAAGTGCCGTGATGGAAAGAGATATGGAGGTACGTGCAGCGATGGAAAGAGGTATGGGGTAGGTGCAGCGATGGAAAGAGGTATGGAGGTAAGTGCCGTGATGGAAAGAGATATGGAGGTACGTGCAGCGATGGAAAGAGGTATGGGGTAGGTGCAGCGATGGAAAGAGGTATGGAGGTAAGTGCAGCGATGGAAAGAGACATGGAGGTAAGTACAGCGATGGAAAGAGATATGGAGGTAAGTGCAGTGATGGAAAGATATATGGAGGTAAGTGCAGTTATGTAAATAGATATGGAGGTAGGTGCAGTGATGGAAAGAGATATGGAGGTAGGACGAGCGATGGAAAGAGATATGGAGGTAGGTGCAGTGATGGAAAGATATATGGAGGTGCGTGCAGTGATGGAAAGAGATATGGAGGTAGGTGCAGCAATGGAAAGAGATATGGATGTAGGTGGAGCAATGGAAAGAGATATGGAGGTAAGTGCAGCGATGGAAAGAGATATGAAGGTAGGTGCAGCGATTGAAAGAGATATGGGGTAGGTGCAGCGATGCAAAGAGGTATGCAGGTAAGTGCAGCAATGGAAAGAGATATGGAGGTAAGTACAGCGATGGAAAGAGATATGGAGGTAAGTGCAGCGATGGAAAGAGATATGTAGATAAGTGCAGTGATGTAAATAGATATGGACATAGGTGCAGTGATGGAAAGAGATATGGAGGTAGGACGAGCGATGGAAAGGGAAAAGGAGGTAGGTGCAGCACTGCAAAGAGATATGGAGTAGGTGCAGCGATGGAAAGAGATATAGAGTAGGTGCAGCACTAGAAACAGATATGGAGTAAGTGCAGCGGTGGAAAGAGATATGGAGTAGGTGCAACGATGGACAGAGATATGGAGGTAGGTGCAGCGAAGTAAAGAGATATGGAGTAGGTACAGCGATGTAAAGAGATATGGAGCAGGTACAGGGATGGAAAGAGATATTGGGTAAGTGCAGCGGTGGAAAGAGATATGGAGGTAGGTGCAACGATGGAAAGAGATGTGGAGGTAGGTGCAGCGATGGAAAGAGATATGGAGGTAGGTGCAGCGATGTAAAGAGATATGGAGTAGGTACAGCGATGGAAAGAGATATTGGGTAAGTGCAGTGGTGGAAAGAGATATGGAGGTAGGTGCAGCTATGGAAAGAGATATGGAGGTAGGCGCAGCGATGGAAAGAGATATGGAGGTAGGTGCAGCGATGGAAAGATATATGGAGGTAGGTGCAGTGATGGAAAGAGATATGGAGATAGGTGCAGCAATGGAAAGAGATATGGAGGTAGGTGCAGCAATGGAAAGAGATATGGAGGTAGGTGAAGCGATGGAAAGATATATGGAGGTAGGTGCAGTGATGGAAAGAGATATGGAGGTAGGGGCAGCGATGGAAAGAGATATGGAGGTAAGTGCAGTGATGGAAAGAGATATGGAGGTAGGTGCAGCAATGGAAAGATATATGGAGGGAGGTGCAGCGATGAAAAGAGGTATGGAGGTAAGTGCAGTGATGGAAAGAGATATGGAGGTAGGTGCAGCGATGGAAAGAGATATGGAGTAGTTGTAGCACTGGAAAAAGATATTGGGTAAGTGCGGCGGTGGAAAGAGATATGGAGGTAGGTGCAGTGAAGGAAAGAGATATGGAGGTAGGTGCAGCGATGGAAAGAGATATGGAGGTAGGTGCAGCGCTGGAAAGAGATATGGAGGTAGGTACAGCGATGGAAAGAGATATGGAGTGTGCATTGAGAGAAGCAGCGTGTGAGCTTCAAACATTTTCCGTTTACATTGCCGGCACTGCGAGAGAGCAAGTTGGAGAGGAGGGCTCTAGCTCTTGCCGGTAATCACTTCCTGGAGGAGGTGGCTGCGAGGACCTGCATGTGACTCATCACGTGACCCAACGCTGTACTTCTAGCACAGACCTCCGCCCGAGCGGGGTAGTGTGCATTGAGAGAAGCAGCGTGTGAGCTTCAAACATTTTCCGTTTCCATTGCCGGCACTGCGAGAGAGCAAGTTGGAGAAGAGGGCTCTAGCTCTTGCCGGTAATCACTTCCTGGAGGAGGTGGCTCCGACGACCTGCACGTGACTCATCACGTGACCCAACGCTGTACTTCTAGCACAGACCTCCACCCTTGCGGCATTAAGCCCGGCGGTGACAAGGCCGCTAGCTGTGCTGTTGTGCGGCTGTTGCGCGAGGGTGGCGCGGCCTATCAACTCAACATCTGAACTGAGACGGTACCTGTTCCATCCGGCATCAAACGAAGTGGTATTGAGGTAAGGACCCATACCATATAACTCTATCAGTACAATATACTCAGGATTCTACGTGAGACTGCGGGATACTACTTCCTTTGATCACGTTAGGATCGTAAAACAGGTTTCGCAGTAAACATACATTTTAGATCCCCGACAAGGAATAATCGATATAGTATCAAGATATATAAATCCTTGGCAGCAAGTGCCTCTGTCCGCAGAAAGTCTCTATTCTATTCAAGTTATATGGAACATCTTTTAACACACTCTCCCTAAAACTCTACTCTCATAAACAATATATACATTATAGACTGTTTACCAACTAAATAATAAGCTGAATGAGACTTCGCAGCACAAAAGAAATGGAAGGGGCAGGGGATGGATCTTATTTAAATCAAAACGATGAAGCAAGCACACCAACTATTCAACTTGCTCAGGAGAACGTAAACTCAAACACCCCGTTGCAAGTCCAAGTACTGGTACATGCTGAAGAAATCCATAGCACACCAGTAAAAAGTCCAACAGAGAAAAACATACATGTTGCTATAATGCAAAATTGGAAGCGGGGGTTGGAATATACCATCACAACAAAAAGGATGCAAAGTAAAATAGAATTTTTTTTTGGGAAAAAGCGACATAAAAGCCATCGTGACATCGAAGGTGAATCACTCATTCTATGGGAAGACCCAAGGAATCCCCAAACCCCCACTTCCAGCACAGAAATACACACGATATCAACAAATCTGGAAAAAGAAGGCCCTGTATGCCAGGAGGAGGACAAGGAACCTTCTCCAATGCCCGAAAGCTTACAGCCAATAACAAATGTCACACAGCTTTGTCAGGGCCAAAGGGAAACAGACATAAAAAACGATGAGAAAGCACAAACAAATGTAAATGCAGATACATTGAAAGCCTTGAATTTTGTTCTTAGCTCATTGGTTTCAGTCTTTGAGATGCTAAAAGGAGAGGTCCAATCGCAAAATGGGACATTGCTAGAAATAACAAAAGAAATTACACTCTGCGATTCCACTTTAGTGGGTTTGGTGAATGCTATTAACACAAAATTGAGCACCCAAATTCAGGCCTTAAACCTCGAGACTGTAAAGCAAGGACTCGATATCTCATCCATCCAGCAATCATTGAAAGAAAAAAATGAAACTGGAAAACAAAATAACAGACTGCTGCAAGAGGTTCTATCAACTCTGAAAGGACATTCGTCCCCAACCCAAAAAGGAAAAACTCCACAAAAAATCCAGGAATACTCACTTGATGATTCGCCACTTTCGGACTCCATAATGGAAGAATTTCTAAGACTCGCAACTGTACTAGAGGAAGACGCAGATGTTGGGAAAAACACACAAAAAAAAAAGAATGTGAGAATCAAAAAAACATTCAAACGGGACAAACACAAGAATGGCAAGAACGAGGAGAACAAACATCAAGAGGGAGAAGAAAAAGAAGGAATCGCCTTGCAAAGAGAGAGAGATCCAAATCTATACAACTTAGAGGAAAAAGGAAACATAACAAAGGAATGAATGATACCAAAAATAGAAAAGAGAAAGGAAAAGAACAAGAACAAATGCGATCAACCGGGTACAGTGGAGAACAAGAAATGACTCTAGAAGATCCTAAAGCCCCTCACAACGGCACAACAAAAAAAAAAAATCTAATACGGAAAAGGTGAATCAGAAATGTAGGGTTGAAGTTTCTGTAATCACCAAATTAATTGAAGAAAAACAATTGGATGATATAGCTTTAATAACAAAAGCAAGTATTGGTTTGCAAACGGAGGAGGAGATAGGGCAAAAGGATAACCTAAAAAAGAAAATCACAGAGGCTGAAAAGGAAATGAAACAGCAACTGAACCTGGAGAAACTACCAGCAAAAAATAACCTAGATGCACAACATCAAAAAGAGACTACAGCGAAAGCAGTAAAATGGGCTCCTATTTTTATTAAAAAAAACCTCCAGCCTGGAAAAAATAAAGCTAGTGGTAAAACCATTGTCATAGATCAATATGAAAACATGAAAATTGCCCCAATTTTCTTATTAAAGAAGCAAGTGGCCACCAAGGAATCTAGTTCAATTCTTTCTAACTCATCGGCCTCAACAAATATGATGGGAAATAACATACCTGAAGTAAATGAGGACAAAACTCAAAATGGAGAAGGAAAATTTGTTAGGCTTGACATCCTTACACATCATGATGAAAACAAAATAGGGTCTCAATACTCCTCTGTAACATGTGATCAACCAATCCAAAATACAACATTGGAAAATAAGATCCAAAGGGTTTGGTTGAGACTACGATCAAACCATGGCCGTCACAAAGCCTTAAATCGGGGAGTGATTTTAGATATAATACAAAAAACTGCAAATCTTCACTCCTTCAAATCTAAAGACATCGAGAGTGTGAAATTCCCACTGTCAACTGACCCATTTTTGGTTGAACTCTTCTTGTCCTCTAAGAATGCAAAATATGACATTTTACAAAACTCAGTTGAACTAGAATCCTACGGGCTAGAGGTCTCATGCAATGACAGGGAAAGTGGCGTAATGGGTAAACAACATAACCCTGTACATTCAAACAAAGGAAAAATATCTCAAAATGAGGCAATTCCCACAAAGAAAGGAAATTTAGAAAAAGATTTCAAAGAAAAAGACAACACTCTTCTGCTCCTCCCAGAAATACTGACAGAAGTACTACAGAAACTGGGCTTGGGCACACAACGACTTTAGAAGGAACATTGTAAATATCTTTACTTGGAATACAGGGGGCTCTAGTGTCATTAGAGGCAAAGAAACACGATCATACCTATTCAGCCAGGGAGATGTAGTTCTATTACAAGAAACCTGGCTGGTAAACCCACTAAATATTGAAGGATACACAGCCTACTGTTTATCAGCTGCGCAAAAACCATTAGGACGTCCCTCGGGAGGCCTATTGATAGCACTAAAAAATCAAGTTTTTAAAAATGTTACAGAAATATGGAAAAATCCCCAGGGTATCCAGGCATGTAGAGCCGAAGTAAAATTACAAGAAACTGTTACAACCTGGGTATTTGTAAATATTTACTGGAACCCTGCAACATCGAAACTAAATTGCTTCTTAGAAAACCTAGCATCATTATTCGAACTACTAAAAACAACCTTAGCCGCTTGCAAAATCGTGATGGCAGGAGACTTTAATTCGAACTGCCTATATCCTCAAAAGGGAGGCTTAGATCGAATGTCTCATGGGAAAATCAGTCAGGGGAAAAAATGGCAGGAATTTATGGAAGAATGGGATCTTCACATGGTAATGTGCACACTAGAGGGTGACCAAGAACCATATACAACCTGGAGAAGAGGGAATACATCCTCCACCATAGACTATATTTTTGTTTAAAAAACCCTACATGCCTTGCCTTCTACTCTAAAATTAAAACAGGAGCCAGGCAGTGATCACAGTGGATTGGAGCTGTCATTTGAAAATATTATTATAACAGAGGCTGAAAGAGAACTTCAACTGTTAGAAGGTAAAAAAGGAAAACTTAGAGTGGTAAAATACAAAGATGGGGGAATTAAACTAAACGGAAAACTTAAAGGGCTCCCTGAACACTTTTGGAAAACACAATGTGGCCCAGAACGATTTACCAATTTTCTATGGACAACTCTAATGCCCAAATATTTAGCAGGAGAAACCAAACAGAAACATCTTCATGCCTTCGATGAACTTACTCAAAGAAAAAAAAGAGAGCATAGAAAAGCTCTAAGAGATATACAAAGAGCAGGATACTCAATCGGAAAAATGAAAACTGAGATGAGAAACCAAAAAGCAAATTATAAATCGTGGTCTATCTCGCATAAAGCCCTACGGATGCAAACAGATGGCGAGCATATACTTAGCACCCTTAGAGAAAGGAACAGTAAGGATTTCTGGGAAATATTGAACAAATTGGAAGGGGATCAGACACAATCATTATGTAATCTAGTGTCAGAAGATAGTTGGGTGAGATATCTGACAGAAACTTTCAAGAGTAACATCAATTGCGAATTTAGAAACAAATCAGATACCCAATGGCAACTTAATTTTAAGGAGGAGGATATACTTGAAATCATAGCTAACTCCTCGACATCTAAAGCCTCGGGACTAAATGGCCTGACTTACCAGGCATTGAGAAATGAACCAGTGCTGTGGTCAAAGCTTTTATCCACTCTTTTTAAGGAAATATTAAAACAACGAACATTTCCAGCATCCTGGAAAACGGCCCTTATAGTACCCTTTTTTAAAACTGGGGATCGGAGAATAGCAAGTAACTACAGACCAATAGCATTGTTGGACATTGAAAGTAAAATCTTCATGAAACTCCTACTAAATCACATCATAAAATGGGTTGAAGAGTCCAACATTCTGTCACGCTATCAAACAGGTTTCCGCAAAGGCCATTCAACATCCATTAATGGCATGATCCTAAACATCCTAAACGAACAAAAAAGAGGAGGAAAAAAACAAATACTGTACGGAGCTTGGATAGACCTGTCCAAAGCGTTTGATCAGGTAGAGCGAGCGCTACTTTGGGAGAAACTCCAAAAATGGGGAATGCCAGAACCACTTTTATCAATTCTAGTGGAACTATATAAAGATACTAATTTGAGAATACGGCTTGACGCAATGGGACATCTCTCAAGACTGGTTGAAGTAAATAGAGGGGTAAGACAAGGCTGCCTGGGAGCGCCTCTGTTCTTCAACCTGTTCTTGGCAGATATGGGCCCTTTTTTACAATCATCTGCTTTGTTAAGCCCAATGTTAAATGGGAGGAAAATCTGCTGGCTTGCGTATGCGGACGATATAGTTCTCCTCGACAGAACACCGATCGGTTTACAGCATCTACTTGATAAAATGAATGAGTATGATAAACTAAATAAATTAACAGTTAACCCGGCTAAATCAAACATCTTGATCTTTAAACATCCACTGTCAAAAATAAAATGTAGAAACTGGAACATGGGAGGAGAACGGATAAGAACCGTAGAAACTATAAAATACCTGGGATATAACATCCATGCCCATCCAGCAATATACAAAGCAGAAAACGAAATCACAGCAAAAATTAAACAATTTACATCGCAAATGATTAAGTTAAACTATACATTTTGCAAGTTCTCCATTCTCCCATTGGTGAAGTTTTATTTAGCCAAAGCGGTCCCAGTTATCCTATATGGCTTGGAAGCAAAGCCGATCTTTGGTGTACAAACTGGGACAATTTTGAGGGTCATCTATGGAAAAAAGCTTTGGGCCTCCCAAACTGTGCCTCCTCAAAAAGTCTGAGATTTGAACTAGGACTAAAATCATTGAACTGTATGGCAGATTGGAAGCTCATCTCATTATATCGAGAAATAATAACAAGTAAAGACTCGACAATATATGGAGATCTTAGACATGAAGCATTACTAAAGAGATCAACCATCCTCGCCTCATTAGAAAAGAAAACGATGGAAAGATTGGAGGCAGTAGATTTAAATGAAGAGATCTTGGTCCTAAACCCACTTAAAGTAAAAAGAAGACTTGAACAATGGGACTGGATTAAAACAGTAGAAAAAGTAAGAGAGGACCCAACTCAAAATACACTCCTGAAAGGAGAAAAGAAACTTGGATGTCTCTCCCGATGTCTCCTGAAGTCCCCTAATAGGAAACTGCGTTCAGACTTCCTCAGAATGAGACTGAATCTTGTCCACTGTGGTGCTGTTCTGGTAAAACGCAACCAAGGGGACATGGCAAAAAAACTATGCTCAGTCTGTGGAGACCCTGCCAAACAAACGCTAAGACATGTTCTAATGGATTGTGAAGGTACATGGCTACTACGATTTAGACTTTTTAGAGATCTCGTGCGGAGGGAGGAAGACATAGTTACAGACTTCCTATGGGATAGAATCATTTCGGGCACCAACGCTGTATTGATGTTTGCAGCAACCCAGGTCATAACAGAAAGTGGTTTGACAATCTAATATAATAAAACAAAGCAGAAGTATTTTTAATCATTGATCCAGGAAAAATCGGGAACATTTGGCAGGGTTGGTGGATAATAATGAAATGTATATGAAAATTTATCATTTTGTAAAGGCTGTGCCAAAACAAATAAACAAAAAAAAAAAAGATATGGAGGTAGGTGCAGTGATGGAAAGAGATATGTAGGTAGGACGAGCGATGGAAAGAGATATGGAGGTAGGTGCAGTGATGGAAAGATATATGGAGGTGCGTGCAGTGATGGAAAGAGATATGGAGATAGGTGCAGCGTTGGAAAGAGATATGGAGGTAGGTGCAGCAATGGAAAGAGATATGGATGTAGGTGGAGCAATGGAAAGAGATATGGAGGTAAGTGCAGCGATGGAAAGAGATATGAAGGTAGGTGCAGCGATGTAAAGAGATATGGGGTAGGTGCAGCGATGGAAAGAGGTATGGAGGTAAGTGCAGCAATGGAAAGAGATATGGAGGTAAGTACAGCGATGGAAAGAGATATGGAGTTAAGTGCAGCGATGGAAAGATATATGTAGATAAGTGCAGTGATGTAAATAGATATGGAGGTAGGTGCAGTGATGGAAAGAGATATGGAGGTAAGACGAGCGATGGAAAGAGAAAAGGAGGTAGGTGCAGCACTGGAAAGAGATATGGAGTAGGTGCAGCGATGGAAAGAGATATTGAGTAGGTGCAGCACTAGAAACAGATATGGAGTAAGTGCAGCGGTGGAAAGAGATATGGAGTAGGTGCAGCGATGGACAGAGATATGGAGGTAGGTGCAGCGATGTAAAGAGATATGGAGTAGGTACAGCGATGTAAAGAGATATGGAGCAGGTACAGCGATGGAAAGAGGTATTGGGTAAGTGCAGCGGTGGAAAGAGATATGGAGGTAGGTGCAGCGATGGAAAGAGATATGGAGGTAGGTGCAGCGATGGAAAGAGATATGGAGGTAGGTGCAGCGATGTAAAGAGATATGGAGTAGGTACAGCGATGGAAAGAGATATTGGGTAAGTGCAGTGGTGGAAAGAGATATGGAGGTAGTTGCAGCAATGGAAAGAGATATGGAGGTAGGTGCAGCTATGGAAAGAGATATGGAGGTAGGCGCAGCGATGGAAAGAGATATGGACGTAGGTGCAGCGATGGAAAGATATATGCAGGTAGGTGCAGTGATGGAAAGTGATATGGAGATAGGTGCAGCAATGGAAAGAGATATGGAGGTAGGTGCAGCAATGGAAAGAGATATGGAGGTAGGTGCAGCAATGGAAAGAGATATGGAGGTAGGTGAAGCGATGGAAAGATATATGGAGGTAGGTGCAGCGATGGAAAGAGATATGGAGGTAGGTGCAGCGATGGAAAGAGCTATGGAGGTAAGTGCAGCGATGGAAAGAGATATGGAGGTAGGTGCAGCAATGGAAAGATATATGGAGGGAGGTGCAGCGATGAAAAGAGGTATGGAGGTAAGTGCAGTGATGGAAAGAGATATGGAGGTAGGTGCAGCGATGGAAAGAGATATGGACTAGTTATAGCACTGGAAAGAGATATTGGGTAAGTGCGGAGGTGGAAAGAGATATGGAGGTAGGTGCAGTGATGGAAAGAGATATGGAGGTAGGTGCAGCGATGGAAAGAGATATGGAGGTAGGTGCAGCGCTGGAAAGAGATATGGAGGTAGGTGCAGCGATGGAAAGAGATATGGAGGTAGGTGCAGTGATGGAAAGAGATATAGAGTAGGTGCAGCACTAGAAACAGATATGGAGTAAGTGCAGCGGTGGAAAGAGATATGGAGTAGGTGCAGCGATGGACAGAGATATGGAGGTAGGTGCAGCGATGTAAAGAGATATGGAGTAGGTACAGCGATGTAAAGAGATATGGAGCAGGTACAGCGATGGAAAGAGATATTGGGTAAGTGCAGCGGTGGAAAGAGATATGGAGGTAGGTGCAGCGATGGAAAGAGATATGGAGGTAGGTGCAGCGATGGAAAGAGATATGGAGGTAGGTGCAGCGATGTAAAGAGATATGGAGTAGGTACAGCGATGGAAAGAGATATTGGGTAAGTGCAGTGGTGGAAAGAGATATGGAGGTAGTTGCAGCAATGGAAAGAGATATGGAGGTAGGTGCAGCTATGGAAAGAGATATGGAGGTAGGCGCAGCGATGGAAAGAGATATGGACGTAGGTGCAGCGATGGAAAGATATATGCAGGTAGGTGCAGTGATGGAAAGTGATATGGAGATAGGTGCAGCAATGGAAAGAGATATGGAGGTAGGTGCAGCAATGGAAAGAGATATGGAGGTAGGTGCAGCAATGGAAAGAGATATGGAGGTAGGTGAAGCGATGGAAAGATATATGGAGGTAGGTGCAGCGATGGAAAGAGATATGGAGGTAGGTGCAGCGATGGAAAGAGCTATGGAGGTAAGTGCAGCGATGGAAAGAGATATGGAGGTAGGTGCAGCAATGGAAAGATATATGGAGGGAGGTGCAGCGATGAAAAGAGGTATGGAGGTAAGTGCAGTGATGGAAAGAGATATGGAGGTAGGTGCAGCGATGGAAAGAGATATGGACTAGTTATAGCACTGGAAAGAGATATTGGGTAAGTGCGGAGGTGGAAAGAGATATGGAGGTAGGTGCAGTGATGGAAAGAGATATGGAGGTAGGTGCAGCGATGGAAAGAGATATGGAGGTAGGTGCAGCGCTGGAAAGAGATATGGAGGTAGGTGCAGCGATGGAAAGAGATATGGAGGTAGGTGCAGTGATGGAAAGAGATATGAAGGTAGGTGCAGCGATGAAAAGAGATATGGAGGTAAGTGCAGCGATGGAAAGAGATATGGAGGTAAGTGCAGCGATGGAAAGATATATGGAGATAAGTGCAGTGATGTAAATAGATATGGAGGTAGGTGCAGTGATGGAAAGAGATATGGAGATAGGACGAGCGATGGAAAGAGAAATCGAGGTAGGTGCAGCGATGGAAAGAGATATAGAGTAGGTGCAGCACTGGAAACAGATATGGAGTAAGTGCAGCGGTGGAAAGAGATATGGAGTAGGTGCAGCGATGGACAGAGATATGGAGGTAGGTGCAGCGATGGAAAGAGATATGGATTAGGTACAGAGATGGAAAGAGTTAATGGGTAAGTGCAGCACTGGAAAGAGATATGGAGGTAGGTGCAAGGATGGAAAGAGATATGGAGGTAGGTGCAGTGATGGAAAGAGATATGGAGGTAGGTGCAACGATGTAAAGAGATATGGAGTAGGTACAGCGATGGAAAGAGATATTGGGTAAGTGCAGTGGTGGAAAGAGATATGGAGGTAGGTGCAGCAATGGAAAGAGATATGGAGGTAGGTGCAGCTATGGAAAGAGAAATGGAGGTAGGCGCAGCGATGGAAAGCTATATGGAGATAAGTGCAGTGATGTAAATAGATATGGAGGTAGGTGCAGTGATGGAAAGAGATATGGAGGTAGGACAAGCGATGGAAAGAGAAATGGAGGTAGGTGCAGCGATGGAAAGAGATATAGAGTAGGTGCAGCACTGGAAACAGATATGGAGTAAGTGCAGCGGTGGAAAGAGATATGGAGTAGGTGCAGCGATGGAGAGAGATATGGAGTAGCTACAGAGATGGAAAGAGATAATGGGTAAGTGCAGCGCTGGAAAGAGATATGGAGGTAGGTGCAAGGATGGAAAGAGATATGGAGGTAGGTGCAGTGATGGAAAGAGATATGGAGGTGCAACGATGTAAAGAGATATGGAGTAGGTACATCAATGGAAAGAGATATTGGGTAAGTGCAGTGGTGGAAAGAGATATGGAGGTAGGTGCTGTGATGCTGGAAATGCATCTGAGGGTCAGAGCCTCTGAATCCTTGTCCTTTTTCTGTTTTTACCGTGTGTTCTGTTATGTTTTCTGCCCCGGAGTCAATGTGGGACTCCTGCAGTGCAGCTCTCTCTTTTGGTTTGGTGAACAGACCCATGGGATACCCTTATGGCACCCATGGGTAGGGGTGCAGCCCTGTGCCCCTAGTGTATGTTTTTGGGCACCTTTGGGTGGCCCCAGAGCAGGGTATGGGCTGGTGGCAGCTCCACGCTGAATATGACAGGTGCTCCGGGTGTCCTCCATTTTGGGATACCCAGGCCCTGCCATTGGGATCTGTTGATTCCTGATAGGAAACAAGATGGCCCCTGTGGCCTCTTGCTTTCTATTGCCTGTTAACTTGTTTTCCCAAAGTCCTGGGAAGCCCTGTCTCTGTCCCTTCCCCCTGACTGGCTGTTGGGTGGAAGTTCCATGTATGGTATTGTTGTGAAGGCCCAGCTAGACTGACTGGAGCCTTCCCAGTGACTGTATGTTGTGGGTACCTCCTGTGGGTGGGACCTGGGTGAATGGGGTGTGTGACCAATATACACTTCTTGTTGTGGTTGTCTGGTTTCTGGCATGAGAGACAAAGACCGAGACAACCCTGCCCGAAACTGGCCTGAATGCAGTGTGTAGTGTTGAATGGCTGGGTACTTGTCCCAATCCACATTTCTTGTTGTGAGTGTCTGGAAGGGAGGAGTGTGGCCTGAATGCACTGTGTACCTGATTGGCTGACTGACTGCATGAACGCCCTGCAGTATGATTGGCTGCTGAGTGTGTGCCAGCAGCGTGGATGAGAGAGAGGATAGTATATCTGGGGACCTCTCACCACTGGAAAAGTGTTCAGAAGGGACCTTTGGTTGAGAAGCGACCATTGTGCTCCTACAGCAGCCAGGGAGCTGAGTCTCCACTCTACGAGTAACTGGAACTGCTGATCCTCGACGTCCAGCTGGAAGAAGAAGACTTGCTGTGGCATTTGCTTCGACCGATCTGAAGGCTGACGAGATCGTCGAGGGCTGACCCGAGAGAGGACCTGGTAAGGCGCCCTCTTCCCGTGCTCCGAGGGACCATCGAGCACCGCTCCATCTTCGCCGAAGTGCCCTGGAAGACAAACCCTCGAAAGGCTGTCGACCCGAGACGGGACCGCTGAGGAGATCGAAGTGAAGCACCCGGACATCGACGCCGTCGAAGTCCATTGCCGTCGACCAGGGTTCGCAGGTTTGTGTAACTGCTGGAGGCCCGTCGAAGTTGTGTTGCCCAGCCGTGGGAACCACTTGACGCCGTGCCACCGACGACTGGAGCCGTCCGCTCCTTTGCCTAAGAACATTCAATCGAAGGACTCTCTCGACCGCATCGTCGACCGCTTATCCTGCCGGAGAAAGTCGAGGCCGACCAACGCGCCGAGGAGAAACCTGCCGGTGGGTTTCCCGCCACCCGACAACCTCAAAGACTCGGACGACTCGACGCCCTTGCTGGGCTCCCGTCTCTACAATCTTTGCGGTCCAGAACTATTGTCATCGAGGTGCCCCGCACACCTCCGCCTTGCAGGACGCCGACGTCTCGACGCCGACGAGCACCGCTCGGACGAAGCTGCCGCCTCTTCGACATCGTTCTACCTCGTTTGTCGACGGACGTTCGACGCCCCATGCCTCCCGCCTGAAAGGGAAGGCATTCAAGAAGGGCCGTCGATTCCCCGTCGCCGAACAGCGAGTCCCTCGACGTTTGTCGACGCCTTCGAGGAGCTCGACTCCACCAGGTACATTGGGGGGGTAAAAACATTATAGGAGAGAATAAGACTTGCAGAGCAATATATGGACTGGGCTCGTGCTATATCTTTCTTTACAGGTTGCCCAGGTGGGGGGATCTCCACACCGAACTGTGCCCAGTGGTAGGGGCCAGTATCTTGCCTATTGCTCAACCATCTTATTTTCTCTCCTCTCTCTATTGCTGGTTTCACTCTATTGGTCTGTGTGGCATCGTACGGTATTGTTCATGCACTTCAATGGGATCTAGGGTGGTACCACTTTAGGATTGTAAATATTTGTCATTGTAGATTTTGCCGGAGTACAAAGTGCGTTATCATGATGAATGTACATAACCTTAATTATTGATTATATAAAGACTGTGTTCTAAACCAATACAGAATGTGGATATTCCTTTGTGGGGGCTTGGGGGATACACTGTACTTAAGAACCAGCCTGCATCACCTCCTGAGAAGCTAGGCCTTGATTGCTCGACCATTGCTACCGAATAGAGAATCTTGGCTGGGATCTCCTGTGCCTCTCCTCCACCATATAGGGAGCGGAAGTACAGACACCCCCCACCGGTCGTAGAGGCCCATCTCTCACACTGGTGGCAAGCGGTGGGATGCTTATGGTTTTAAGAATCAGTGTATAACCGTGCCACTTACAAAGGATATTTGCCCTTTATTGAATTAAGGTTTAGTTGTGTACAAGGTAACTGCATTACAAACAATGGAGTCTATTGCGAATGGCAAATTAACTCGGATGAGCTTGGAGGCTCTCCAGAGTGCTTGTGAAGCTAGGGAGTTAGACTTTGTGGATAAGTCTAGGGCTGAGCTGATAGCTGCCCTGGTGGACTACCAGACTGATAGTGAAACTCTTGATGAGGGGGGGAATGCAACCAATGAGGACTCTGCCCCTGGGGTTTCAGCTGAATCTGTTTCTGGGAATGCCGCCATTCCTGCCGCCTCTGTTCCAAACTCCAGCAATTCCTTAGAACTTGAGTTATTAAGGATGAAATTGGCCTTTGAATACCGCAAGTTGGAAATAGATGCTGAGCTTAAGAAAGAGGAATTGGCTCAACAAGTGGAGCTCAAGAATAGGGATCTTGAACTCAAAAATAAGGACCTTGAACTCAAGAGCCAGGACACTGAATGTCAGAGGATCCAGCTAGAGAAAGCTAGAGTGGAGACTTCAGCTAGATCCAGTGAGAGTGTCAGGTCCCCAGCCACCAAGTTTATGAAAGATTTGGTTGGTGTATTTGTGGAGGGTTCGGATATCCTCCAATGGATTGAAGCGTTTGAAATGGCTTGTGAGATTCATGATGTGGATAAAAGAGATTGGGCGAAGTGTTTGTTAAGCAGAGTGCCTCAAACCGGGTATGACTGTATTCTGAAGCTGAGTGTGGAAGAAAGGGGTCAGTACGAGTGTATGAAGTCTGCTTTGATTGCCAAGTTCGGCAAGACACCTACCCAATACCTTAGAAGGTTCAGGGATTTTAAGAAAAAGGAGAATATGTCTTGGGTTGACTGGGTGAGTGCTGCGCACATGAACATGATGGGGTGGATCGATGGATACAAGGTTAAGACTTTTGTTGAATTGTCCCACCTCTTGTTTTTTGAGCATTTCTCTGAAGCCTGTTCACCAGAGCTGCGTCAGTATGTGGCTGACCAGAACATTTTGGACCCCTTTAAGCTGGCTAGGTTGGCTGACAAGTGGGTCTCCCACCGGGTGCCCCCTAAGGACTCCAGTGGGAAGGACAAGGATAAGGAGAAGGGGGCCTCTCAGAAAGCTGAGGAGTCCCCCAAGCAGTCACAGTCGGGTAAACCAAAACCTTCCTCTCCTAAGACCCAAAAATCTAGTGGGGATAAGTCATCTGGGGGTGGGAATAAGAGTAGTGGTCCACCTGCTGCAAAGCAGGCTCCCAGTGGTTCCAGTACCGTACCCCGCACTCCTGGCGCTTGTTGGGACTGTGGGGCTCTGGATCACAAAAGGGGTGACCCCAAGTGTAAAGGTAAGGCACTTGGAGCACAGGCTGTCAGCCTGACCTACCCTTACCCCGTGTCTGAGGTGGAGGCCACTGTCCTCCCATCCTCTGCCGGTATCACATTTGGTGCTCCGGTGGAGATTTCCTTAGTGTCCCTTGGGGCCTGGGACCAGTACGCGGAAGTACTGGCGACTATCCCACAGAACACCCGTAGATTTTTGAGGAGTGTCCTCTTGAATGGCCAGCCTTCTACTGGTTTGAGAGACACGGGGGCAAGCATGACAGTGGTGGACAGGACCCTGCTCAGGCCAGAGGACTATGAAGGTGCTCCTCTGCAAACCACCAGGTTAGCTGGTGGGCCTCCCAAATTATCACCTGTAGCCTTAGTCACACTCATGATTGGCGACAAGACAGCGAAGCTTCCTGTCCTGGTTCAGGACAATGTCCCTGCTAACATTTTGTTAGGGAATGATCTAGTAGAGTTGGGGTTGATCTCGGATGGTCTTCCCATGACTGCTGCTGCCGTCACTAGATCACAGGTGACACCGGGTCTGGCTGTGGGTCAGATACCCGAGCCAAAGGCGAGGCCTAAGGCAAGAAGGAGGAAGACCAAGAAGGCCACCTCTGTGGAGGGAGCACCTTCTCTTCCTGCTGCACCCATTGGGATCCATGCTCCGGACGGGCTGGGTCCAGTGGAAAACCCAAACTCAACTCCTTTGGGAGAAGAGGCAGAAGACTCTCCTGTGGGAGAGGCTCTTAACCCGGAGGATCATCCCGACCTTCAATGCTTGTTAGCTGAAGGGGGACCCTCCCGGGCGGACTTCTGTAAGGGACAGAGAGAGTGCCACTCTCTCGAGGGACTGAGGAAACAGGCCCTGGCCCAGGCACAAGGAGAGGTGCCTAGGAATTTCCGGATTTATTGGGAGGGTGAGCTCCTTGTTAGTGAGCCCACTAAGCCTGAACCTGGTGCCCGCAAGAGGTTGGTGGTACCCCAGGTTTACAGGCCCTTCCTACTGCAGTTGGCGCATGAGGTGCCCTTGGCTGGTCATCTTGGGACCAAGAAGACTAAGCAGAGGCTCTCTGCCCATTTCTACTGGCCACGGATGGGAGTAGAAGTGGAGTCCCACTGCAGAACCTGCCCAACTTGTCAGTTGTCTGGCAAGACTGGAGGCAGTGTCATTGCCCCACTGCAGCCGTTGCCAGTGGTTGGCACCCCATTTGAGAGGGTGGGCATCGACATTGTCGGTCCCCTTGACCCTCCCACTTCAGGTGGACATCGGTTCATCCTGGTCTTGGTAGATCATGCCACCAGGTACCCTGAGGCGATAACCCTTCGGACGGTTACGGCCAAGGTGGTTGCCTGGGCTCTCCTGGGCATTTTCACCCGTGTTGGATTCCCCAAGGAGGTTGTCTCTGACAGAGGATCCAACTTCATGTCGAGTTACATGAAAACCATGTGGAAAGAGTGCGGGGTAACCTACAAGTTCTCCACCTCTTACCACCCCCAGACCAATGGTCTGGTTGAGAGATTTAATAAAACTCTCAAGGGCATGCTAGGGGCTTTGGAAGAACCCCTAAGGAGGAAATGGGATCTCCTCCTGCCATGCCTGCTGTTTGCTTACAGGGAGGTACCTCAAGAGGGTGTTGGTTTCAGCCCCTTTGAGTTACTCTTTGGACATCCTGTGAGGGGGCCCCTCGCCTTGATCAGGGAAGGCTTGGAAGCCACCCCTCTGGGTCCCGCCAAGCAAGTGGGGGACTATGTGTTAGGCCTCAGCGGAGGATGACACAGATGATGGGTCAGGCAACAGCAAATCTCAAGGCCAGCCAGGAATTGAATAAGTACTGGCATGACCTTAAAGCCTCGCAAGTGGATTGGACTCCGGGACAGGAAATCCTTGTGATGGAGCCTACCAAGCCTAGAGCTTTGGCAGACAAGTGGACTGGACCCTTCAGGATCATCTCCAAGATGGGCGAAGTCAATTATCTGGTTGACATGGGAGCCCCTGGGGTAGCCCCTCAGCTATTCCATGTCAACAGGCTCAAGCCTTTCCACAGGCGAGCGGAAGTCTCATGTCTCTTGCTAGCTTCTGGGCAAGAAGAGGATGAGAGTGAGCCCCTTCCTGATTTGCTGCATAGAAACCCTCAGGATGGCTCAGTGGAGGGAGTACATCTCTCTCCAGATTTGACAACAGAGCAACAGAGGGCCTGTAGGGCTTTGCTCCAACAGTATGCCTCTCTGTTTTCACTGAAGCCAGGCCTTACACCGTGGTGTAAGCATGAAATTGACACTGGTGACAGTGTGCCTGTTAAAAGCAGGTGCTACCGTATGTCAGATACCGTTAAGAACCACATCCAGGCTGAGGTCGCCAAGATGTTGGATCTGGGTGTTATTGAACCCTCAACCAGTCCCTGGTCCAGTCCAGTGGTCCTTGTCCCCAAGGCAAGTTCACAGGCAGGTACCAAGGATTGAAGGTTCTGTGTGGACTACCGAGGAGTCAATGCCGTCACCAAAACTGACGCGCACCCATTGCCCAGGGCTGATGAGCTTGTGGACACCATCGGTGCTGCCAAGTTTGTGAGCACCTTTGACCTCACTTCAGGCTATTGGCAAATAGCTCTGACGGACCATGCCAAGGAAAAGACAGCCTTCTCAACACCTGAGGGACTCTACCAGTTTAGGGTCATGCCTTTTGGGTTGAAGAATGCCCCTGCCACCTTCCAGAGATTGGTCAACCATGCGCTCAGTGGGCTGGAAGCCTTTTGTGTGGCTTACTTAGACGACATTGCCGTCTACAGTTCCACCTGGGAAGAGCATTTGACACACCTGGATAGGGTGTTGTAGGCCTTGAAAAGGGCTAACCTCACTATCAAGGCTAGCAAGTGCCAGATAGCTCAGGGGAAAGTTACCTATCTTGGTCATGAGGTAGGAGGGGGTCAAATCCAACCTCTCGCCAGTAAAGTACAGGATGTACAGAACTGGGAGACTCCCACTACTCAAACCCAGGTGAGAGCCTTTTTGGGCCTCACTGGGTACTATCGCAATTTCATGGCAGACTATGGGACCATAGCTGCACCTCTGACAGCTCTAACGTCACCCAAGCAGCCTAGGAAGGTTAATTGGACCGAAGACTGTCAGAGGGCCTTTGATGGCTTGAAAGAAAGTCTGTGTAGGGCACCTGTGTTGAGTGCGCCTGACTACAGCCGACCCTTTATCGTCCAGACGGATGCCTGCGACACCGGAATTGGAGCTGTCTTGTCCCAGTTAGATGACAAAGGGAGAGAACACCCTATCATATTCATCAGTAGACAACTGAAGGGTAGAGAACTTAGGTGGGCTACTGTTGAAAAGGAGTGTTTTAGTATAGTTTGGAGCCTTAGGCGTTTTAGGCCCTACCTTACGGGGTCTACCTTCAAGGTCCAAACAGATCATAAGCCCCTGAAGTGGCTTATGCAGATGAAGGGTGAGAACCCGAAATTGCTCAGGTGGTCCATTAGCCTGCAAGGGCTAGACTTCACCATAGAGCACAGACCAGGGAAGAGTCACGATAATGCAGATGGCCTATCCAGAAGGTATGTTGACCGTCTGGATGAGGGTGTCTATCCCGTGGGAGATTAGACACCCTCCACCTCAGTCTGGGGGGGCGACTGTGATGCTGGAAATGCATCTGAGGGTCAGAGCCTCTGAATCCTTGTCCTTTTTCTGTTTTTAACGTGTGTTCTGTTATGTTTTCTGCCCCGGAGTCCATGTGGGACTCCTGGCAGTGCAGCTCTCTCTTTTGGTTTGGTGAACAGACCCATGGGATACCCTTATGGCACCCATGGGTAGGGGTGCAACCCTGTGCCACTAGTGTATGTTTTTGGGCACCTGTGGGTGGCCCCAGAGCAGGGTATGGGCTGGTGGCAGCTCCGCGCTGAATATGACAGGTGCTCCGGGTGTCCTCCATTTTGGGATACCCAGGCTCTGCCATTGGGATCTGTTGATTCCTGATAGAAAACAAGATGGCCCCTGTGGCCTCTTGCTTTCTATTGCCTGTTAACTTGTTTTCCCAAAGTCCTGGGAAGCCCTGTCTCTGTCCCTTCCCCCTGGCTGTTGGGTGGAAGTTCCATGTATGGTATTGTTGTGAAGGCCCAGCTAGACTGACTGGAGCCTTCCCAGTGACTGTATGTTGTGGGTACCTCCTGTGGGTGGGACCTGGGTGAATGGAGTGTGTGACCAATATACACTTCTTGTTGTGGTTGTCTGGTTTCTGGCATGAGAGACAAAGACCGAGACAACCCTGCCCGAAACTGGCCTGAATGCAGTGTGTAGTGTTGAATGGCTGGGTACTTGTCCCAATCCACATTTCTTGTTGTGAGTGTCTGGAAGGGAGGAGTGTGGCCTGAATGCACTGTGTACCTGATTGGCTGACTGACTGCATGAATTCCCTGCAGTATGATTGGCTGCTGAGTGTGTGCCAGCAGCGTGGATGAGAGAGAGGATAGTATATCTGGGGACCTCTCACCAATGGAAAAGTGTTCAGAAGGGACCTTTGGTTGAGAAGCGACCATTGTGCTCCTACAGCAACCAGGGAGCTGAGTCTCCACTCTACGAGTAACTGGAACTGCTGATCCTCGACGTCCAGCTGGAAGAAGAAGACTTGCTGTGGCATTTGCTTCGACCGATCTGAAGGCTGACGAGATCGTCGAGGGCTGACCCGAGAGAGGACCTGGTAAGGCGCCCTCTTCCCGTGCTCCGAGGGACCATCGAGCACCGCTCCATCTTCGCCGAAGCGCCCTGGAAGACAGACCCTCGAAAGGCTGTCGACCCGAGACGGGACCGCTGAGGAGATCGAAGTGAAGCACCCGGACATCGACGCCGTCGAAGTCCATTGCCGTCGACCAGGGTTCGCAGGTTTGTGTAACCGCTGGAGGCCTGTCGAAGTTGTGTTGCCCAGCCGTGGGAACCACTTGACGCCGTGCCACCGACGACTGGAGCCGTCCGCTCCTTTGCCTAAGAACATTCAATCGAAGGACTCTCTCGACCGCATCGTCGACCGCTTATCCTGCCGGAGAAAGTCAAGGCCGACCAAAGCGCCGAGGAGAAACCTGCCGGTGGGTTTCCCGCCACCCGACGACCTCAAAGACTCGGACGACTTGACGCCCTTGCTGGGCTCCCGTCTCTACAATCTTTGCGGTCCAGAACTATTGTCATCGAGGTGCCCCGCACACCTCCGCCTTGCAGGACGCCGACGTCTCGACGCCGACGAGCACCGCTCGGACGAAGCTGCCGCCTCTTCGACATCGTTCTACCTCGTTTGTCGACGGACGTTCGACGCCCCGTGCCTCCCGCCTGAAAGGGAAGGCATTCAAGAAGGGCCGTCGATTCCCCGTCGCCGAACAGCGAGTCCCTCGACGTTTGTCGACGCCTTCGAGGAGCTCGACTCCACCAGGTACATTGGGGGGGGTAAAAACATTATAGGAGAGAATAAGACTTGCAGAGCAATATATGGACTGGGCTCGTGCTATATCTTTCTTTACAGGTTGCCCAGGTGGGGGGATCTCCACACCGAACTGTGCCCAGTGGTAGGGGCCAGTATCTTGCCTATTGCTCAACCATCTTATTTTCTCTCCTCTCTCTATTGCTGGTTTCACTCTATTGGTCTGTGTGGCATCGTACGGTATTGTTCATGCACTTCAATGAGATCTAGGGTGGTACCACTTTAGGATTGTAAATATTTGTCATTGTAGATTTTGCCGGAGTACAAAGTGAGTTATCATGATGAATGTACATAACCTTAACTATTGATTATATAAAGACTGTGTTCTAAACCAATACATAGTGTGGATATTCCTTTGTGGGGGCTTGGGGATACACTGTACTTAAGAACCAGCCTGCATCACCTCCTGAGAAGCTAGGCCTTGATTGCTCGACCATTGCTACCGAACAGAGAATCTTGGCTGGGGTCTCCTGTGCCTCTCCTCCACCATATAGGGAGCGGAAGTACAGACACCCCCCACCGGTCGTAGAGGCCCGTCTCTCACAGGTGCAGCAATGGAAAGAGATATGGAGGTAGGTGCAGCTATGGAAAGAGAAATGGAGGTAGGCGCAGCGATGGAAAGAGATATGGAGGTAGGTGCAGCGATGGAAAGATATATGGAGCTAGGTGCAGTGATGGAAAGAGATATGGAGATAGGTGCAGCGATGGAAAGAGATATGGATGTAGGTGCAGCAATGGAAAGAGATATGGAGGTAGGTGCAGCAATGGAAAGAGATATGCAGGTAAGTGCAGCAATGGAAAGAGATATGGAGGTAGGTGCAGCGATGGAAAGATATGGGGTAGGCGCAGCGATGGAAAGAGGTATGGAGGTAAGTGCGGCGATGGAAAGAGATATGGAGGTAAGTACAGCGATGGAAAGAGATATGGACGTAATTGCAGCGATGGAAAGATATATGGAGGTAAGTGCAGTGATGTAAATAGATATGGAGGTAGGTGCAGTGATGGAAAGAGATATGGAGGTAGGACGAGCGATGGAAAGAGATATGGAGGTAGGTGCAGCGATGGAAAGACATATGGAGGGAGGTGCAGTGATGGAAAGAGATATGGAGATAGGTGCAGCGATGGAAAGAGATATGGAGGTAGGTGCAGCAATGGAAAGAGATATGGAGGTAGGTGCAGCTATGGAAAGAGATATGGAGGTAAGTGCAGCGATGGAAAGAGATATGGAGGTAGGTACAGTGAGGTAAATAGATATGGAGGTAGGTTCAGTGATGGAAAGAGATATGGAGGTAGGACGAGCGATGGAAAGAGATATGGAGGTAGGTGCAGCACTGGAAAGAGATATGGAGTAGGTGCAACGATGGAAAGAGATATAGAGCAGGTGCAGCACTGGAAACAGATATGGAGTAAGTGCAGCGGTGGAAAGAGATATGAAGTAGGTGCAGCGATGGACAGAGATGTGGCGGTAAATGAAGCGATGGAAAGAGATATGGAGGTAGGTGCACCGATGGAAAGAGATATGGAGGTAATTGCAGCGAAGGACAGAGATATGGGTAGGTGCAGCAATGGAAAGAGATATGGAGGTAAGTGCAGCGATGGAAAGAGATATGGAGGGAGGTGCAGAGATGGAAAGAGATATGGAGTAGGTACAGCACTGGAAAGAGATATTGGATAAATGCAGCGGGGGAAAGAGATATGGAGGTAGGTGCAGTGATGGAAAGAGATATGGAGGTAAGTGCAGCGATGGAAAGAGATATGGAGGTAGGTGGAAAGAGATATGGAGGTAGGTGCAGTGATAGAAAGAGATATGGAGGTAGGTGCAGCGATGGAAAGAAATATGGAGGTAGGTGCAGTGATGGAAAGAGATAAGGAGGTAAGTGCAGTGATGGAAAGAGATATGTGGTAAGTGCAGCGATGCAAAGAGATATGGAGGTAGGTGCAGCGATGGAAAGAGATATGGGGTAGGTGCAGCAATGCAAAGAGATATGGAGGTAGGACGAGCGATGGAAAGAGATATGGAGGTAGGTGCAGCGATGGAAAGATATATGGAGGTGGGTGCAGTGATGGAAAGTGATATGGAGATAGGTGCAACGATGGAAAGAGATATGGAGATAGGTGCAGCAATGGAAAGAGATATGGATGTAGATGCAGCGATGGAAAGAGATATGGAGGTAGGTGCAGCGATGGAAAGAGATATGGGTAGGTGCAGCGATGGAGAGAGGTATGGAGGTAAGTGCAGCGATGGAAAGAGATATGGAGGTAAGTACAGCGATGGAAAGATATATGGAGATAAGTGCAGTGATGTAAATAGATATGGAGGTAGGTGCAGTGATGGAAAGAGATATGGAGGTAGGACGAGCGATGGAAAGAGAAATGGACGTAGGTGCAGCGGTGGAAAGAGATATGGGTTAGGTGCAACGATGGACAGAGATATGGAGGTAGGTGCAGCGATGGAAAGCGATATGGAGGTAGGTGAAGTGATGAAAGAGATATGGAGGTAGGTGAAGCGATGGAAAGATATATGGAGGTAGGTGCAGTGATGGAAAGAGATATGGAGGTAAGTGTATCGATGTAAAGAGATATGGAGGTTGGTGCAGCGATGGAAAGAGATATGGAGGTAGGTGCAGCGATGGAAAGAGATATGGAGTAGGTATAGCAATGGAAAGAGATATTGGGTAAGTGCGGCTCTGGAAAGAGATATGGAGGTAGGTGCAGTGATGGAAAGAGATATGGAGGTAGGTGCAGCGATGGAAAGAGATATGGCGGTAAGTGTATTGATGGAAAGAAATATGGAGGTAGGTGCAGCGATGGAAAGAGCTATGGAGGGAGGTGCAGAGATGGAAAGAGATATGGAGGTAGTTGCAGCGAAGGACAGAGATATGGGTAGGTGCAGCAATGGAAAGAGATATGGAGGTAAGTGCAGCGATGGAAAGAGATATGGAGGGAGGTGCAGAGATGGAAAGAGATATGGAGTAGGTACAGCACTGGAAAAAGATATTGGATAAATGCAGCGGGGGAAAGAGATATGGAGGTAGGTGCAGTGATGGAAAGAGATATGGAGGTAAGTGCAGCGATGGAAAGAGATATGGAGGTAGGTGCAGCGATGGAAAGAGATATGGAGGTAGGTGCAGTGATAGAAAGAGATATGGAGGTAGGTGCAGCGATGGAAAGAAATATGGAGGTAGGTGCAGTGATGGAAAGAGATAAGGAGGTAAGTGCAGTGATGGAAAGAGATATGTGGTAAGTGCAGCGATGGAAAGAGATATGGAGGTAGGTGCAGCGATGGAAAGAGATATGGGGTAGGTGCAGCAATGGAAAGAGATATGGAGGTAGGACGAGCGATGGAAAGAGATATGGAGGTAGGTGCAGCGATGGAAAGATATATGGAGGTGGGTGCAGTCATGGAAAGTGATATGGAGATAGGTGCAACGATGGAAAGAG
This sequence comes from Ambystoma mexicanum, assembly GCF_040938575.1. NCBI lineage: Eukaryota > Metazoa > Chordata > Amphibia > Caudata > Ambystomatidae > Ambystoma > Ambystoma mexicanum. The sequence continues at coordinate 134,738,622 of NC_090921.1, forward strand.
ATATGGAGATAGGTGAAGCAATGGAAAGAGATATGGATGTAGATGCAGCGATGGAAAGAGATATGGAGGTAGGTGCAGCGATGGAAAGAGATATGGGTAGGTGCCGCGATGGAGAGAGGTATGGAGGTAAGTGCAGCGATGGAAAGAGATATGGAGGTAAGTACAGTGATGGAAAGATATATGGAGATAAGTGCAGTGATGTAAATAGATATGGAGGTAGGTGCAGTGATGGAAAGAGATATGGGGGTAGGACGAGCGATGGAAAGAGAAATGGAGGTAGGTGCAGCGGTGGAAAGCGATATGGAGGTAGGTGAAGTGATGAAAGAGATATGGCGGTAGGTGAAGCGATGGAAAGATAGATGGAGGTAGGTGCAGTGATGGAAAGAGATATGGAGGTAAGAGTGTCGATGTAAAGAGATATGGAGGTTGGTGCAGCGATGGAAAGAGATATGGAGGTAGGTGCAGCGATGGAAAGAGATATGGAGTAGGTATAGCACTGGAAAGAGATATTGGGTAAGTGCGGCTCTGGAAAGAGATATGGAGGTAGGTGCAGTGATGGAAAGAGATATGGAGGTAGGTGCAGCGATGGAAAGAGATATGGCGGTAAGTGTATTGATGGAAAGAAATATGGAGGTAGGTGCAGCGATGGAAAGAGCTATGGCGGGAGGTGCAGAGATGGAAAGAGATATGGAGTAGGTACAGCACTGGAAAGAGATATTGGATAAATGCAGCGGGGAAAGAGATATGGAGGTAGGTGCAGTGATGGAAAGAGATATGGAGGTAGGTGCAGCGATGGAAAGAGATATGGAGGTAGGTGCAGCGATGGAAAGAGATATGGAGGTAGGTGCAGTGATAGAAAGAGATATGGAGGTAGGACGAGCGATGGAAAGAGATATGGAGGTAGGTGCAGCGATGGAAAGATATATGGAGGTGGGTGCAGTGATGGAAAGAGATATGGACATAGGTGCAACGATGGAAAGAGATATGGAGATAGGTGCAGCAATGGAAAGAGATATGGATGTAGATGCAGCGATGGAAAGAGATATGGAGGTAGGTGCAGCGATGGAAAGAGATATGGGTAGGTGCAGCGATGGAGAGAGGTATGGAGGTAAGTGCAGCGATGGAAAGCGATATGGAGGTAAGTACAGCGATGGAAAGATATATGGAGATAAGTGCAGTGATGTAAAGAGATATGGAGGTAGGTGCAGTGATGGAAAGAGATATGGAGGTAGGACGAGCGATGGAGAGAGAAATGGAGGTAGGTGCAGCACTGGAAAGAGATATGGAGTAGGTGCAGCGATGGACAGAGATATGGAGGTAGGTGCAGCGATGGAAAGCGATATGGAGGTAGGTGAAGTGATGAAAGAGATATGGAGGTAGGTGAAGTGATGGAAAGATATATGGAGGTAGGTGCCGTGATGGAAAGAGATATGGAGGTAAGTGTATCGATGGAAAGAGATATGGAGGTAGGTGCAGCAATGGAAAGAGATATGGAGGTAAGTGCAGCGATGGAAAGAGATATGGAGGTAGGTGCAGCGATGGAAAGAGATATGGGGTAGGTGCAGCGATGGAAAGAGGTATGGAGGTAAGTGCAGTGATGGAAAGAGATATGGAGGTAAGTGCAGTGATGGAAAGATATATGGAGGTAAGTGCAGTTATGTAAATAGATATGGAGGTAGGTGCAGTGATGGAAAGAGATATGGAGGTAAGACGAGCGATGGAAAGAGATATGGAGTTAGGTGCAGCGATGGAAAGATATATGGAGGTGGGTGCAGTGATGTAAAGAGATATGGAGATAGGTGCAGCGATGGAAAGATATGGAGGTAGGTGCAGCAATGGAAAGAGTTATGGATGTAGGTGCAGCAATGGAAAGAGATATGGAGGTAAGTGCAGCGATGAAAAGAGATATGGAGGTAGGTGCAACGATGGAAAGAGATATGGGGTAGGTGCACCGATGGAAAGAGCTATGGAGGAAAGTGCAGCGATGGAAAGATATATGGAGATAAGTGCAGTGATGTAAATAGATATGGAGGAAGGTGCAGTGATGGAAAGAGATATGGAGGTAGGACGAGCGATGGAAAGAGAAATGGAGGTAGGTGCAGCACTGGAAAGAGATATGGAGTAGGTGCAGCAATGGAAAGAGATATAGAGTAGGTGCAGCACTGGAAACAGATATGGAGTAAGTGCAGCGGTGGAAAGAGATATGGAGTAGGTGCAGCGATGGACAGAGATATGGAGGTAGGTGCAGCAATGGAAAGAGATATGGAGTAGGTACAGAGATGGAAAGAGATAATGAGTAAGTGCAGCGCTGGAAAGAGATATGGAGGTAGGTGCAAGGATGGAAAGAGATATGGAGGTAGGTGCAGTGATGGAAAGAGATATGGAGGTAGGTGCAACGATGTAAAGAGATATGGAGTAGGTACAGCGATGGAAAGAGATATTGGGTAAGTGCAGTGGTGGAAAGAGATATGGAGGTAGGTGCAGCAATGGAAAGAGATATGGAGGTAGGTGCAGCTATGGAAAGAGAAATGGAGGTAGGCGCAGCGATAGAAAGAGATATGGAGGTAGGTGCAGCGATGGAAAGATATATGGAGGTAGGTGCAGTGATGGAAAGAGATATGGAGATAGGTGCAGCGATGGAAAGAGATATGGATGTAGGTGCAGCAATGGAAAGAGATATGGAGGTAGGTGCAGCAATAGAAAGAGATATGGAGGTAAGTGCAGCGATGGAAAGAGATATGGAGGTAGGTGCAGCGATGGAAAGAGATATGGGGTAGGCGCAGCGATGGAAAGAGGTATGGAGGTAAGTGCAGCAATGGAAAGAGATATGGAGGTAAGTACAGCGATGGAAACAGATATGGAGGTAATTGCAGCGATGGAAAGATAAATGGAGGTAAGTCCAGTGATGTAAATAGATATGGAGGTAGGTGCAGTGATGGAAAGAGATATGGAGGTAGAACGAGCGATGGAAAGAGATATGGAGGTAGGTGCAGCGATGGAAAGACATATGGAGGGAGGTGCAGTGATGGAAAGAGATATGGAGATAGGTGCAGCGATGGAAAGAGATATGGAGGTAGGTGCAGCAATGGAAAGAGATATGGAGGTAGGTGCAGCTATGGAAAGAGATATGGAGGTAAGTGCAGCGATGGAAAGAGATATGGAGGTAGGTACAGCGATGGAAAGAGATATGGGGTAGGTGCAGCGATTGAAAGAGGTATGGAGGTAAGTGCAGCGATGGAAAGAGATATGGAGGTAAGTACAGCGATGGAAAGAGATATGAAGGTAAGTGCAGCGATGGAAAGATATATGGAGGTAAGTGCAGTGAGGTAAATAGATATGGAGGTAGGACGAGCGATGGAAAGAGATATGGAGGTAGGACGAGCGATGGAAAGAGATATGGAGGTAAGTGCAGCGATGGAAAGAGATATGGAGGTAGGACGAGCGATGGAAAGAGATATGGAGGTAGGTGCAGCACTGGAAAGAGATATGGAGTAGGTGCAGCGATGGAAAGAGATATAGAGTAGGTGCAGCACTGGAAACAGATATGGAGTAAGTGCAGCGGTGGAAAGAGATATGGAGGTAATTGCAGCGATGGAAAGATAAATGGAGGTAAGTCCAGTGATGTAAATAGATATGGAGGTAGGTGCAGTGATGGAAAGAGATATGGAGGTAGAACGAGCGATGGAAAGAGATATGGAGGTAGGTGCAGCGATGGAAAGACATATGAAGGGAGGTGCAGTGATGGAAAGAGATATGGAGATAGGTGCAGCGATGGAAAGAGATATGGAGGTAGGTGCAGCAATGGAAAGAGATATGGAGGTAGGTGCAGCTATGGAAAGAGATATGGAGGTAAGTGCAGCGATGGAAAGAGATATGGAGGTAGGTACAGCGATGGAAAGAGATATGGGGTAGGTGCAGCGATTGAAAGAGGTATGGAGGTAAGTGCAGCGATGGAAAGAGATATGGAGGTAAGTACAGCGATGGAAAGAGATATGAAGGTAAGTGCAGCGATGGAAAGATATATGGAGGTAAGTGCAGTGAGGTAAATAGATATGGAGGTAGGACGAGCGATGGAAAGAGATATGGAGGTAGGACGAGCGATGGAAAGAGATATGGAGGTAAGTGCAGCGATGGAAAGAGATATGGAGGTAGGACGAGCGATGGAAAGAGATATGGAGGTAGGTGCAGCACTGGAAAGAGATATGGAGTAGGTGCAGCGATGGAAAGAGATATAGAGTAGGTGCAGCACTGGAAACAGATATGGAGTAAGTGCAGCGGTGGAAAGAGATATGGAGTAGGTGCAGTGATGGTCAGAGATATGGAGGTAAATGAAGCGATGGAAAGAGATGTGGAGGTAGGTGCACCGATGGAAAGAGATATGGAGGTAAGTGCAGCGATGGACAGAGATATGGGTAGGTGCAGCAATGGAAAGAGATATGGAAGTAAGTGCAGCGATGGAAAGAGATATGGAGGGGGGTGCAGAGATGGAAAGAGATATGGAGTAGGTACAGCACTGGAAAGAGATATTGGATAAATGCAGCAGGGGAAAGAGATATGGAGGTAGGTGCAGTGATGGAAAGAGATATGGAGGTAGGTGCAGCGATGGAAAGAGATATGGAGGTAGGTGCAGCAATGGAAAGAGATATGGAGGTAGGTGCAGTGATAGAAAGAGATATGGAGGTAGGTGCAGCGATGGAAAGAAATATGGAGGTAGGTGCAGTGATGGAAAGAGATACAGAGGTAAGTGCAGTGATGGAAAGAGATATGTGGTAAGTGCAGCGATGGAAAGAGATATGGAGGTAGGTGCAGCGATGGAAAGAGATATGGGGTAGGTGCAGCGATGGAAAGAGGTATGGAGGTAAGTGCAGTGATGGAAAGAGATATGGAGGTAAGTACAGCGATGGAAAGAGATATGGAGGTAAGTGCAGTGATGGAAAGATATATGGAGGCAAGTGCAGATATGTAAATAGATATGGAGGTAGGTGCAGTGATGGAAAGAGATATGGAGGTAGGACGAGTGATGGAAAGAGATATGGAGGTAGGTGCAGCAATGGAAAGAGATATGGATGTAGATGCAGCGGTGGAAAGAGATATGGAGATAGGTGCAGCGATGGAAAGAGATATGGGTAGGTGCAGCGATGGAGAGAGGTATGGAGGTAAGTGCAGTGAATGAAAGAGATATGGAGGTAAGTACAGCGATGGAAAGATATATGGAGATAAGTGCAGTGATGTAAATAGATATGGAGGTAGGTGCAGTGATGGAAACAGATATGGAGGTAGGACGAGCGATGGAAAGAGAAATGGAGGTAGGTGCAGCACTGGAAAGAGATATGGAGTAGGTGCAGCGATGGAAAGAGATATAGAGTAAGTGCAGCACTGGAAACAGATATGGAGTAAGTGCAGCGGTGGAAAGAGATATGGAGTAGGTGCAGCGATGTACAGAGATATGGAGGTAGGTGCAGCGATGGAAAGCGATATGGAGGTAGGTGAAGTGATGAAAGAGATATGGAGGTAGGTGAAGCGATGGAAAGATATATGGAGGTAGATGCAGTGATGGAAAGAGATATGGAGGTAAGTGTATCGATGTAAAGAGATATGGAGGTTGGTGCAGCGATGGAATGAGAGATGGAGGTAGGTGCAGCGATGGAAAGAGATATGGAGTAGATATAGCACTGGAAAGAGATATTGGGTAAGTGCGGCTCTGGAAAGAGATATGGAGGTAGGTGCAGTGATGGAAAGAGATATGGAGGTAGGTGTAGCGATGGAAAGAGATATGGAGGTAGGTGCAGTGGTGGAAAGAGATATGGAGGTAGGTGCAGCGATGGAAAGAGATATGGAGGTAAGTGCAGCGATGGAAAGAGATATGGAGGTAGGTGCAGCGGTGGAAAGAGATATGGAGGTAAGTGCAGCGATGGAAAGAGGTATGGAGGTAAGTCCAGTGATGAAAAGAGATATGGAGGTAAGTGCAGCGATGTAAATAGATATGGAGGTAGGCGCAGTGATGGAAAGAGAAATGGAGGTAGGTGCAGTGATGGAAAGAGATATGGAGGTAGGTGCAGCGATGGAAAGAGATATGGAGGTAGGTGCAGCACTGGAAAGAGATATGGAGGTAGGTGCAGTGATAGAAAGAGATATGGAGGTAGGTACAGCGATGGAAAGAAATATGGAGGTAGGTGCAGTGATGGAAAGAGATATGGAGGCAAGTGCAGTGATGGAAAGAGATATGGGGTAAGTGCAGCGATGGAAAGAGATATGGAGGTAGGTGTAGCGGTGGAAAGAGATATGGAGGTAAGTGCAGTGATGGAAAGAGATATGGGGTAAGTGCAGCGATGGAAAGAGATATGGAGGTAGGTGCAGCGGTGGAAAGAGATATGGGGTAATTGCAGGGATGGAAAGAGATATGGAGGTAGGTGCAGCGGTGGAAAGAGATATGGAGGTAATGCCATGATGCCCGCTCCCGGGGAGCCGGTTCAAGCCCTGCGTCCCCGAAAGCGGACATCCAGTCCCCAAGGAAGGACCCAGCAACCCCATATAGGGGCCCTTTGGACAGTGTCCTGGCGCCTATGGCGCCAGGCTCATAAAAGACAGCAGTCCTGGCGCCATAGGCGCCAGGCTCATTATGGAAGTGCTTGGATGCACTTACCTGATGCAGACCATGCTGCAGGATCCCGGCCTCCTTGAGGCCTGAAAGGAACTACTTTACCTGTGGGACTAATATACCATCCGGGCGTGGTCGGGGAAGGATACATACCTGATTGGAGGAAAGATACATACCTGGAACTTCTTCCAAGGCTATTTGAACCCCACCCGAACAGCCACACGTGCTTCGCGTTGTTCTGCATCTAACAGCTGGACGCTCACCGTGTCTTCTCCTGCATCCTGACTTCTGCCACGCCTGCCAGCATCCTGGATCACCTGCAAAGGAAGAGAAGAAGAGAACAGAAGAAGGAAAAGTCCTTTCCTGCTAAATTCCGCATCCCGGAGACATCTCGCCGTCAATCCTGAAAAGGAAGACTTTTATTTAAAAGCTCATCGCGTCGATCGCTGCAGCGCCCCATTCCACTCAGCTTTACAGGGCGCCTCTATGTTCAGCAGCAATCATCCGGATTCGCAGTCACGCCTCAGCGCCTAGGGAGTAAAAGACCAGAACAAAAGGTGAGAGAGAGAAGGGAATAAGGAAAGCTAAATCTCCATGTTAAGACTTACCTGTTCATTCATTCCCCCTTCATTTCGGGTCCGCGTCACATCCTGGCATTTCCAGACCCCGGCCCCTAAGGGGAAAAAGAGACATCAGCGTTAATGAGCGAATGAAAAGACATTACCAAAAAACGCTCATTAAAGACTTACCTGATTTCTACAAGGATTTCACCTCTCATCTCGGGTCGGTGTCTGTTCCCCGGCATTCCGTACCCCGGCCCCTATGGGGAAAAATACACTAGCATTAGTACATTAATGCATGGACACAAGGGGAACCTCTTATCAAAAAACTTACCTGGAAGCCAAGCAAGATGGGTTCTCACCAATCCGAAAATCCAGTGAAGTAACTGGATACCAATGCGCCCCTGCATCAGAAGCAGGATGGAGAGCTCGTCCTTCCAGACCCTAAGGTGAGACACTACGATGGAATCACAAAAGGGTTTCGAGGAGGGTGAGAGGGGAAAGTGGGAGGCTGATTGCATTACCCCACAGACAGTTAATCCCCTATTTTCGCCTACAGAAGGATACTTCTGCGAGCCAGACAAGCCAGATTTGGGGGCCCGGTCCAGTCCGTCTTCCGAACCCTGCGCATCACCTTAGAAGAGGTCACAGAAGCGCGAACCAGGCCAGCGCCTCCGTGGGAGTCAGGTGAGCGTTACAGGTAAATGCAGCGATGGAAAGAGATATGGAGGTAGGTGCACCAATGGAAAGAGATATGGAGGGAAATGCAGCAATGGAAAGAGATATGGGTAGGTGCACCAATGGAAAGAGAGATGGAGGGAAGTGCAGCAATGGAAAGAGATATGGGTAGGTGCAGCAATGGAAAGAGAGATGGAGGAAAGTGCAGTGACGGAAAGAGGTATGGAGGTAAGTGCAGTGATGGAAAGAGATATGGAGGTAGGTGCAGTGATGGAAAGAGATATGGGGTTGGTGCCGCGATGGAAAGAGATATGGAGGTAGGTGCAGTGGTGGAAAGAGATATGGAGGTAGGTGCAGTGTTGGAAAGAGATATGTGGGTAGGTGCAGCGATGGAAAGAGATATGGAGGTAAGTGCAGCAATGGAAAGAGATATGGAGGTAAGTGCAGTGATGGAAAGAGATATGGAGGTAGGTGCAGCCATAGAAAGAGATATGGGGTAGGTGCAGCGATGGAAAGAGAAATGGAGGTAAGTGCAGTGATGAAAAGATATATGGAGGTAGGTGCAGCGATGGAAAGAGATATGGAGGTAAGTGCAGTGATGGAAAGAGATATGGAGGTAGGTGCAGTGATGGAAAGAGATATGAGTAAGTGCAGGGATGGAAAGAGATATGGAGGTAGATGCAGCAGTGGAAAGAAATTTGGAGGTAAGTGCAGCGATGGAAGAGATATGAAGATAGGTGCAGTGATGGAAAGAGATATGGGGTAAATGCAACAATGAAGCGAGATATGGAGGTAGGTGCTGCAATGGAAAGAGAGATGGAGGTAGGTGCAGTGATGGAAAGAGATATGGAGGTAGGTGCAGCAATGGAAAGAGATATGGAGGTAGGTGCAGCGGTGGAAAGAGATATGGGGTAGGTGCAGGGATGGAAAGAGATATGGAGGTAGGTGCAGTGATGGAAAGAGATATGGAGGTAGGTGGAGCGATGGAAAGAGATATGGAGGTAAGTGCAGCGATGGAAAGTGATATGGGTAGGTGCAGCAATGGAAAGAGATATGGAGGTAAGTGCAGCACTGGAAAGAGATATGGAGGTAGGTGCAGTGATGGAAAGAAATATGGGGTAAATGCAATGATGGAAAGAGATATGGAGGTAAGTGCAGTGATGGAAAGAGATATGTGGGTAGGTGCAGCGATGGAAAGAGATATGTAGGTAAGTGCAGCAATGGAAAGATATATGGAGATAAGTGCAGTGACTGAAAGATATGTGGAGGTAGGTGCAGCAGTGGAAAGAAATTTGGAGCTAAGTGCAGTGATGGAAGAGATATGAAGATAGGTGCAGCGATGGAAAGAGATATGGGGTAAATGCAGCAATGAAGCGAGATATGGAGGTAGGTGCTGCAATGGAAAGAGAGATGGAGGTAGGTGCATTGATGGAAAGAGATATGGAGGTAGGTGCAGCAATGGAAAGAGATATGGGGCAAATGCAGCAATGAAGCGAGATATGGAGGTAGGTGCTGCAAAGGAAAGGGAGATGGAGGTAGGTGCAGTGATCCAAAGAGATATGGGGTAATTGCAGCGATGGAAAGAGATATGGAGGTAGGTGCAGCGGTGGAAAGAGATATGGGGTAGGTGCAGCGATGGAAAGAGATATGGAGGTAGGTGCAGTGATGGAAAGAGATATGGAGGTAAGTGCAGCGATGGAAAGAGATATGGAGGTAAGTGCAGCGATGGAAAGAGATATGGGTAGGTGCAGCAATGGAAAGAGATATGGAGGTAAGTGCAGCGATTTAAAGAGATATGGAGGTTAGTGCAGCACTGCAAAGAGATATGGAGTTAGGTGCAGTGATGGAAAGAGATATGGGGTAAATGCAATGATGGAAAGAGATATGGAGGTAAGTGCAGTGATGGAAAGAGATATGGAGGTAGGTGCAGTGATGGAAAGAGATATGGGGTTGGTGCCGCAATGGAAAGAGATATGGGGTGAATGTAGCAATGGAGCGAGATATGGAGGTAGGTGCTGCGATGGAAAGAGAGATGGAGGTAGGTGCCACTGTGGAAAGAGATATGAAGTAAGGTGCATCGTTGGAAAGAGATATGGAGGTAGGTGTAGCGATGGAAAGAGATATGGGGGAAATGCAGCAATGGAGTGAGATATGGAGGTAGGTGCTGCGATGGAAAGAGATATGTGGGTAGGTGCAGCGATGGAAAGAGATATGGAGGTAAGTGCAGCAATGGAAAGATATATGGAGGTAAGTGCAGTGACAGAAAGATATGTGGAGGTAGGTGCAGTGAGGGAAAGAGATATGGGATAAGTGCAGCGATGGAAAGAGATATGGAGGTAAGTGAAGCAATGGAAAGAGATATGGGGTAATTGCAGCGATGGAAAGAGATATGGAGGTAGGTGCAGCAGTGGAAAGAAATTTGGAGGTAAGTGCAGTGATGGAAGAGATATGAAGATAGGTGCAGCGATGGAAAGAGATATGGGGTAAATGCAGCAATGAAGCGAGATATGGAGGTAGGTGCTGCAATGGAAAGAGAGATGGAGGTAGGTGCATTGATGGAAAGAGATATGGAGGTAGGTGCAGCAATGGAAAGAGATATGGGGTAAATGCAGCAAAGGAGCGAGATATGGAGGTAGGTGCTGCAAAGGAAAGAGAGATGGAGGTAGGTGCAGTGATCCAAAGAGATATGGGGTAATTGCAGTGATGGAAAGAGATATGGAGGTAGGTGCAGCGGTGGAAAGAGATATGGGGTAAGTGCAGCGATGGAAAGAGATATGGAGGTAGGTGCAGTGATGGAAAGAGATATGGAGGTAGGTGCAGCAATGGAAAGAGATATGGAGGTAAGTGCAGCGATGGAAAGAGATATGGAGGTAGGTGCAGCGATGGAAAGAGATATGGAGGTAAGTGCAGCGATGGAAAGAGATATGGGTAGGTGCAGCAATGGAAAGAGATATGGAGGTAAGTGCAGCGATTTAAAGAGATATGGAGGTAAGTGCAGCACTGGAAAGAGATATGGAGGTAGGTGCAGTGATGGAAAGAGATATGGGGTAAATGCAATGATGGAAAGAGATATGGAGGTAAGTGCAGTAATGGAAAGAGATATGGAGGTAGGTGCAGTGATGGAAAGAGATATGGGGTAAGTGCCGCGATGGAAAGAGATATGGAGGTAGGTGCAGCGGTGGACAGAAATATGGGGTAAATGCAGCAATGGAGTGAGATATGGGGTAGGTGCAGCGATGGAAAGAGATATGGAGGTAAGTGCACCAATGGAAAGAGATATGGGGTAATTGCAGCGTAGGAAAGAGATATGGAGTAGGTGCAGCGATGGACAGAGATATGGAGGTAGGTGCAGCAATGGAAAGAGATATGGTGTAGGTACAGCGATGGAAAGAGATATTGAGTAAGTGCAGCGGTGGAAAGAGATATGGAGGTAGGTGCAGCCATGGAAAGAGATATGGAGGTAGTTGGAGCAATGGAAAGAGATATGGAGGTAGGTGCAGCGATGTAAAGAGATATGGAGTAGGTACAGCGATGGAAAGAGATATTGGGTAAGTGCAGTGGTGGAAAGAGATATGGAGGTAGGTGCAGCAATGGAAAGAGATATGGAGGTAGGTGCAGCTATGGAAAGAGATAAGGAGGTAGGCGCAGCGATGGAAAGAGATATGGAGGTAGGTGCAGTGATGGAAAGATATATGAAGGTAGGTGCAGCGATGCAAAGAGATATGGAGGTAGGTGCAGCATTGGAAAGAGATATGGAGGTAGGTGCAGCAATGGAAAGAGATATGGAGGTAAGTGCAGCGATGGAAAGAGATATGGAGGTAGGTGCAGCGATGCAAAGAGATATGGAGGTAGGTGCAGCATTGGAAAGAGGTATGGAGGTAAGTGCAGCAATGGAAAGAGATATGGAGGTAAGTACAGTGACAGAAAGAGATATGGAGGTAAGTGCAGTGATGGAAAGATATATGGAGGTAAGTGCAGCGATGGAAACAGATATGGAGGTAGGTGCAGTGATGGAAAGAGATATGGAGTAGGTGCAGTGATGGAAAGAGATATGGAGGTAGGTGCAGTGATGGAAAGAGATATTGAGGTAGGTGCAGCGATGGAAAGAGATATGGAGGTAAGTGCAGCGATGGAAAGAGATATGGGTAGGTGCAGCAATGGAAAGAGATATGGAGGTAAGTGCAGCTATTTAAAGAGATATGGAGGTAAGTGCAGCACTGGAAAGAGATATGGAGGTAGATGCAGTGATGGAAAGAAATATGGGGTAAATGCAATGATGGAAAGAGATATGGAGGTAAGTGCAGTGATGGAAAGATATATGTGGGTAGGTGCAGCGATGGAAAGAGATATGGAGGTAAGTGCAGCAATGGAAAGAGATATGGAGGTAAGTGCAGCAATGGAAAGAGATATTTGGTAATTGCAGCGATGGAAAGAGATATGGAGGTAGGTGCAGGACTGGAAACAGATATGGAGTAGGTGCAGCGATGGAAAAAGATATAGAGTAGGTGCAGCACTGGAAACAGAAATGGGGTAAGTGCAGCGGTGGAAAGAGATATGGAATAGGTGCAGCGATGGACCTAGATATGGAGGTAGGTGCAGCGATGAAAAGTGATATGGAGGTAGGTGGAGTGATGGAAAGAGATATGGAGGTAGGTGAAGCGATGGAAAGATATATGGAGGTAGGTGCAGCGATGGAAAGAGATATGGAGGTAGGCGCAGCGATGGAAAGAGATATGGAGGTAAGTGTATCGATGTAAAGAGATATGGAGGTTGGTGCAGCAATGAAAAGAGATATGGAGGTAGGTGCAGCGATGGAAAGAGATATGGAGTAGGTATAGCGCTGGAAAGAGATACTGGGTAAGTGCTGCACTGGAAAGAGATATGGAGGTAGGTGCAGTGATGGAAAGAGATATGGAGGTAGGTGCAGCAATGGAAAGAGAGATGGAGGTAGGTGCAGTGATGGAAAGAGATATGGAGGTTGGTGCAGCAATGGAAAGAGATATGGGGTAAATGCCGCAAAGGAGCGAGATATGGAGGTAGGTGCTGAAAAGGAAAGAGAGATGGAGGTAGGTGCAGTGATCGAAAGAGATATGGGGTAATTGCAGCGATGGAAAGAGATATGGAGGTAGGTGCAGCGGAGGAAAGAGATATGGGGTAGGTGCAGTGATGGAAAGAGATATGGAGGTAGGTGCAGTGATGGAAAGAGATATGGAGGTAGGTGCAGCGATGGAAAGAGATATGGAGTAGGTACAGCGATGGAAAGAGATATTGGGTAAGTGCAGCGGTGGAAAGAGATATGGAGGTAGGTGCAGCCATGGAAAGAGATATGGAGGTAGGTGCAGCAATGGAAAGAGATATGGAGGTAGGTGCTGCGATGTAAAGAGATATGGAGTAGGTACAGCGATGCATAGAGATATTGGGTAAGTGCAGTGGTGGAAAGAGATATGGAGGTAGGTGCAGCAATGGAAAGAGATATGGAGGTAGGTGCAGCTATGGAAAGAGATAAGGAGGTAGGCGCAGCGATGGAAAGAGATATGGAGGTAGGTGCAGTGATGGAAAGATATATGGAGGTAGGTGCAGCATTGGAAAGAGATATGGAGGTAGGTGCAGCAATGGAAAGAGATATGGAGGTAAGTGCAGCGATGGAAAGAGATATGGAGGTAGGTGCAGCTATGGAAAGAGATATGGGGTAGGCGCAGCGATGGAAAGAGGTATGGAGGTAAGTGCAGTGATGGAAAGAGGTATGGAGGTAAGTACAGCGACAGAAAGAGATATGGAGGTAAGTGCAGCGATGGAAAGATATATGGAGGTAAGTGCAGTGATGTAAATAGATATGGAGGTAGGTGCAGTGATGGAAAAAGATATGGAGGTAGGTGCAGCGATGGAAAGATATATGGAGGTAAGTGCAGTGATGGAAAGAGATATGGAGATAGGTGCAGCTATGGAAAGAGATATGGAGGTAGGTGCAGCAATGGAAAGAGATATGGAGGTAGGTGCAGCTATGGAAATAAATATGGAGGTAAGTGCAGCGATGGAAACAGATATGGAGGTAGGTGCAGTGATGGAAAGAGATATGTAGGTAAGTGCAGCGATGGAAAGATATATGGAGGTAGGTGCAGCACTGGAAAGAGATATGGAGTAGGTGCAGCGATGGAAAGAGATGTAGAGTATTTGCAGCACTGGAAACAGATATGGAGTAAGTTCAGCGGTGGAAAGAGATATGGAGGTAGGTGCAGCGATGGAAAGCGATATGGAGGTAGGTGCAGTGATGAAAGAGATATGGAGGTAGGTGAAGTGATGGAAAGAGATATGGAGGTAGGTACAGCAATGGGAAGAGATATGGAGGTAGGTGCAGGACTGGAAACAGATATGGAGTAGGTGCAGCGATGGAAAAAGATATAGAGTAGGTGCAGCACTGGAAACAGAAATGGGGTAAGTGCAGCGGTAGAAAGAGCTATGGAATAGGTGCAGCGATGGACCTAGATATGGAGGTAGGTGCAGCGATGAAAAGTGATATGGAGGTAGGTGCAGTGATGGAAAGAGATATGGAGGTAGGTGAAGCGATGGAAAGATATATGGAGGTAGGTGCAGCTATGGAAAGAGATATGGAGGTAGGTGCAGCGATGGAAAGAGATATGGAGGTAAGTGTATCGATGTAAAGAGATATGGAGGTTGGTGCAGAAATGAAAAGAGATATGGAGGTAGGTGCAGCGATGGAAAGAGATATGGAGTAGGTATAGCACTGTAAAGAGATACTGGGTAAGTGCGGCGCTGGAAAGAGATATGGAGGTAGGTGCAGTGATGGAAAGAGAAATGGAGGTAGGTGCAACAATGGAAAGAGAGATGGAGGTAGGTGCAGTGATGGAAAGAGATATGGGGTAAATGCAGCAAAGGAGCGAGATATGGAGGTAGGTGCTGAAAAGGAAAGAGAGATGGAGGTAGGTGCAGTGATCGAAAGAGATATGGGGTAATTGCAGCGATGGAAAGAGATATGGAGGTAGGTGCCGCGGTGGAAAGAGATATGGAGTAGGTGCAGTGATGGAAAGAGATATGGAGGTAGGTGAAGCGATGGAAAGATATATGGAGGTAGGTGCAGCTATGGAAAGAGATATGGAGGTAGGTGCAGCGATGGAAAGAGATATGGAGGTAAGTGTATCGATGTAAAGAGATATGGAGGTTGGTGCAGAAATGAAAAGAGATATGGAGGTAGGTGCAGCGATGGAAAGAGATATGGAGTAGGTATAGCACTGTAAAGAGATACTGGGTAAGTGCGGCACTGGAAAGAGATATGGAGGTAGGTGCAGTGATGGAAAGAGAAATGGAGGTAGGTGCAACAATGGAAAGAGAGATGGAGGTAGGTGCAGTGATGGAAAGAGATATGGGGTAAATGCAGCAAAGGAGCGAGATATGGAGGTAGGTGCTGAAAAGGAAAGAGAGATGGAGGTAGGTGCAGTGATCGAAAGAGATATGGGGTAATTGCAGCGATGGAAAGAGATATGGAGGTAGGTGCCGCGGTGGAAAGAGATATGGAGTAGGTGCAGTGATGGAAAGAGATATGGAGGTAGGTGCAGTGATGGAAAGAGATATTGAGGTAGGTGCAGCGATGGAAAGAGATATGGAGGTAAGTGCAGCGATGGAAAGAGATATGGGTAGGTGCAGCAATGGAAAGAGATATGGAGGTAAGTGCAGCTATTTAAAGAGATATGGAGGTAAGTGCAGCACTGGAAAGAGATATGGAGGTAGATGCAGTGATGGAAAGAAATATGGGGTAAATGCAATGATGGAAAGAGATATGGAGGTAATGCCATGATGCCCGCTCCCGGGGAGCCGGTTCAAGCCCTGCGTCCCCGAAAGCGGACATCCAGTCCCCAAGGAAGGACCCAGCAACCCCATATAGGGGCCCTTTGGACAGTGTCCTGGCGCCTATGGCGCCAGGCTCATAAAAGACAGCAGTCCTGGCGCCATAGGCGCCAGGCTCATTATGGAAGTGCTTGGATGCACTTACCTGATGCAGACCATGCTGCAGGATCCCGGCCTCCTTGAGGCCTGAAAGGAACTACTTTACCTGTGGGACTAATATACCATCCGGGCGTGGTCGGGGAAGGATACATACCTGATTGGAGGAAAGATACATACCTGGAACTTCTTCCAAGGCTATTTGAACCCCACCCGAACAGCCACACGTGCTTCGCGTTGTTCTGCATCTAACAGCTGGACGCTCACCGTGTCTTCTCCTGCATCCTGACTTCTGCCACGCCTGCCAGCATCCTGGATCACCTGCAAAGGAAGAGAAGAAGAGAACAGAAGAAGGAAAAGTCCTTTCCTGCTAAATTCCGCATCCCGGAGACATCTCGCCGTCAATCCTGAAAAGGAAGACTTTTATTTAAAAGCTCATCGCGTCGATCGCTGCAGCGCCCCATTCCACTCACCTTTACAGGGCGCCTCTATGTTCAGCAGCAATCATCCGGATTCGCAGTCACGCCTCAGCGCCTAGGGAGTAAAAGACCAGAACAAAAGGTGAGAGAGAGAAGGGAATAAGGAAAGCTAAATCTCCATGTTAAGACTTACCTGTTCATTCATTCCCCCTTCATTTCGGGTCCGCGTCACATCCTGGCATTTCCAGACCCCGGCCCCTAAGGGGAAAAAGAGACATCAGCGTTAATGAGCGAATGAAAAGACATTACCAAAAAACGCTCATTAAAGACTTACCTGATTTCTACAAGGATTTCACCTCTCATCTCGGGTCGGTGTCTGTTCCCCGGCATTCCGTACCCCGGCCCCTATGGGGAAAAATACACTAGCATTAGTACATTAATGCATGGACACAAGGGGAACCTCTTATCAAAAAACTTACCTGGAAGCCAAGCAAGATGGGTTCTCACCAATACGAAAATCCAGTGAAGTAACTGGATACCAATGCGCCCCTGCATCAGAAGCAGGATGGAGAGCTCGTCCTTCCAGACCCTAAGGTGAGACACTACGATGGAATCACAAAAGGGTTTCGAGGAGGGTGAGAGGGGAAAGTGGGAGGCTGATTGCATTACCCCACAGACAGTTAATCCCCTATTTTCGCCTACAGAAGGATACTTCTGCGAGCCAGACAAGCCAGATTTGGGGGCCCGGTCCAGTCCGTCTTCCGAACCCTGCGCATCACCTTAGAAGAGGTCACAGAAGCGCGAACCAGGCCAGCGCCTCCGTGGGAGTCAGGTGAGCGTTACAGGTAAATGCAGCGATGGAAAGAGATATGGAGGTAGGTGCACCAATGGAAAGAGATATGGAGGGAAATGCAGCAATGGAAAGAGATATGGGTAGGTGCACCAATGGAAAGAGAGATGGAGGGAAGTGCAGCAATGGAAAGAGATATGGGTAGGTGCAGCAATGGAAAGAGAGATGGAGGAAAGTGCAGTGACGGAAAGAGGTATGGAGGTAAGTGCAGTGATGGAAAGAGATATGGAGGTAGGTGCAGTGATGGAAAGAGATATGGGGTTGGTGCCGCGATGGAAAGAGATATGGAGGTAGGTGCAGTGGTGGAAAGAGATATGGAGGTAGGTGCAGTGTTGGAAAGAGATATGTGGGTAGGTGCAGCGATGGAAAGAGATATGGAGGTAAGTGCAGCAATGGAAAGAGATATGGAGGTAAGTGCAGTGATGGAAAGAGATATGGAGGTAGGTGCAGCCATAGAAAGAGATATGGGGTAGGTGCAGCGATGGAAAGAGAAATGGAGGTAAGTGCAGTGATGAAAAGATATATGGAGGTAGGTGCAGCGATGGAAAGAGATATGGAGGTAAGTGCAGTGATGGAAAGAGATATGGAGGTAGGTGCAGTGATGGAAAGAGATATGAGTAAGTGCAGGGATGGAAAGAGATATGGAGGTAGATGCAGCAGTGGAAAGAAATTTGGAGGTAAGTGCAGCGATGGAAGAGATATGAAGATAGGTGCAGTGATGGAAAGAGATATGGGGTAAATGCAACAATGAAGCGAGATATGGAGGTAGGTGCTGCAATGGAAAGAGAGATGGAGGTAGGTGCAGTGATGGAAAGAGATATGGAGGTAGGTGCAGCAATGGAAAGAGATATGGAGGTAGGTGCAGCGGTGGAAAGAGATATGGGGTAGGTGCAGGGATGGAAAGAGATATGGAGGTAGGTGCAGTGATGGAAAGAGATATGGAGGTAGGTGGAGCGATGGAAAGAGATATGGAGGTAAGTGCAGCGATGGAAAGTGATATGGGTAGGTGCAGCAATGGAAAGAGATATGGAGGTAAGTGCAGCACTGGAAAGAGATATGGAGGTAGGTGCAGTGATGGAAAGAAATATGGGGTAAATGCAATGATGGAAAGAGATATGGAGGTAAGTGCAGTGATGGAAAGAGATATGTGGGTAGGTGCAGCGATGGAAAGAGATATGTAGGTAAGTGCAGCAATGGAAAGATATATGGAGATAAGTGCAGTGACTGAAAGATATGTGGAGGTAGGTGCAGCAGTGGAAAGAAATTTGGAGCTAAGTGCAGTGATGGAAGAGATATGAAGATAGGTGCAGCGATGGAAAGAGATATGGGGTAAATGCAGCAATGAAGCGAGATATGGAGGTAGGTGCTGCAATGGAAAGAGAGATGGAGGTAGGTGCATTGATGGAAAGAGATATGGAGGTAGGTGCAGCAATGGAAAGAGATATGGGGCAAATGCAGCAATGAAGCGAGATATGGAGGTAGGTGCTGCAAAGGAAAGGGAGATGGAGGTAGGTGCAGTGATCCAAAGAGATATGGGGTAATTGCAGCGATGGAAAGAGATATGGAGGTAGGTGCAGCGGTGGAAAGAGATATGGGGTAGGTGCAGCGATGGAAAGAGATATGGAGGTAGGTGCAGTGATGGAAAGAGATATGGAGGTAAGTGCAGCGATGGAAAGAGATATGGAGGTAAGTGCAGCGATGGAAAGAGATATGGGTAGGTGCAGCAATGGAAAGAGATATGGAGGTAAGTGCAGCGATTTAAAGAGATATGGAGGTTAGTGCAGCACTGCAAAGAGATATGGAGTTAGGTGCAGTGATGGAAAGAGATATGGGGTAAATGCAATGATGGAAAGAGATATGGAGGTAAGTGCAGTGATGGAAAGAGATATGGAGGTAGGTGCAGTGATGGAAAGAGATATGGGGTTGGTGCCGCAATGGAAAGAGATATGGGGTGAATGTAGCAATGGAGCGAGATATGGAGGTAGGTGCTGCGATGGAAAGAGAGATGGAGGTAGGTGCCACTGTGGAAAGAGATATGAAGTAAGGTGCATCGTTGGAAAGAGATATGGAGGTAGGTGTAGCGATGGAAAGAGATATGGGGGAAATGCAGCAATGGAGTGAGATATGGAGGTAGGTGCTGCGATGGAAAGAGATATGTGGGTAGGTGCAGCGATGGAAAGAGATATGGAGGTAAGTGCAGCAATGGAAAGATATATGGAGGTAAGTGCAGTGACAGAAAGATATGTGGAGGTAGGTGCAGTGATGGAAAGAGATATGGGATAAGTGCAGCGATGGAAAGAGATATGGAGGTAAGTGAAGCAATGGAAAGAGATATGGGGTAATTGCAGCGATGGAAAGAGATATGGAGGTAGGTGCAGCAGTGGAAAGAAATTTGGAGGTAAGTGCAGTGATGGAAGAGATATGAAGATAGGTGCAGCGATGGAAAGAGATATGGGGTAAATGCAGCAATGAAGCGAGATATGGAGGTAGGTGCTGCAATGGAAAGAGAGATGGAGGTAGGTGCATTGATGGAAAGAGATATGGAGGTAGGTGCAGCAATGGAAAGAGATATGGGGTAAATGCAGCAAAGGAGCGAGATATGGAGGTAGGTGCTGCAAAGGAAAGAGAGATGGAGGTAGGTGCAGTGATCCAAAGAGATATGGGGTAATTGCAGTGATGGAAAGAGATATGGAGGTAGGTGCAGCGGTGGAAAGAGATATGGGGTAAGTGCAGCGATGGAAAGAGATATGGAGGTAGGTGCAGTGATGGAAAGAGATATGGAGGTAGGTGCAGCAATGGAAAGAGATATGGAGGTAAGTGCAGCGATGGAAAGAGATATGGAGGTAGGTGCAGCGATGGAAAGAGATATGGAGGTAAGTGCAGCGATGGAAAGAGATATGGGTAGGTGCAGCAATGGAAAGAGATATGGAGGTAAGTGCAGCGATTTAAAGAGATATGGAGGTAAGTGCAGCACTGGAAAGAGATATGGAGGTAGGTGCAGTGATAGAAAGAGATATGGGGTAAATGCAATGATGGAAAGAGATATGGAGGTAAGTGCAGTAATGGAAAGAGATATGGAGGTAGGTGCAGTGATGGAAAGAGATATGGGGTAAGTGCCGTGATGGAAAGAGATATGGAGGTAGGTGCAGCGGTGGACAGAAATATGGGGTAAATGCAGCAATGGAGTGAGATATGGGGTAGGTGCAGCGATGGAAAGAGATATGGAGGTAAGTGCACCAATGGAAAGAGATATGGGGTAATTGCAGCGTAGGAAAGAGATATGGAGTAGGTGCAGCGATGGACAGAGATATGGAGGTAGGTGCAGCAATGGAAAGAGATATGGTGTAGGTACAGCGATGGAAAGAGATATTGAGTAAGTGCAGCGGTGGAAAGAGATATGGAGGTAGGTGCAGCCATGGAAAGAGATATGGAGGTAGTTGGAGCAATGGAAAGAGATATGGAGGTAGGTGCAGCGATGTAAAGAGATATGGAGTAGGTACAGCGATGGAAAGAGATATTGGGTAAGTGCAGTGGTGGAAAGAGATATGGAGGTAGGTGCAGCAATGGAAAGAGATATGGAGGTAGGTGCAGCTATGGAAAGAGATAAGGAGGTAGGCGCAGCGATGGAAAGAGATATGGAGGTAGGTGCAGTGATGGAAAGATATATGAAGGTAGGTGCAGCGATGCAAAGAGATATGGAGGTAGGTGCAGCATTGGAAAGAGATATGGAGGTAGGTGCAGCAATGGAAAGAGATATGGAGGTAAGTGCAGCGATGGAAAGAGATATGGAGGTAGGTGCAGCGATGGAAAGAGATATGGGGTAGGCGCAGCGATGGAAAGAGGTATGGAGGTAAGTGCAGCAATGGAAAGAGATATGGAGGTAAGTACAGTGACAGAAAGAGATATGGAGGTAAGTGCAGTGATGGAAAGATATATGGAGGTAAGTGCAGCGATGGAAACAGATATGGAGGTAGGTGCAGTGATGGAAAGAGATATGGAGTAGGTGCAGTGATGGAAAGAGATATGGAGGTAGGTGCAGTGATGGAAAGAGATATTGAGGTAGGTGCAGCGATGGAAAGAGATATGGAGGTAAGTGCAGCGATGGAAAGAGATATGGGTAGGTGCAGCAATGGAAAGAGATATGGAGGTAAGTGCAGCTATTTAAAGAGATATGGAGGTAAGTGCAGCACTGGAAAGAGATATGGAGGTAGATGCAGTGATGGAAAGAAATATGGGGTAAATGCAATGATGGAAAGAGATATGGAGGTAAGTGCAGTGATGGAAAGATATATGTGGGTAGGTGCAGCGATGGAAAGAGATATGGAGGTAAGTGCAGCAATGGAAAGAGATATGGAGGTAAGTGCAGCAATGGAAAGAGATATTTGGTAATTGCAGCGATGGAAAGAGATATGGAGGTAGGTGCAGGACTGGAAACAGATATGGAGTAGGTGCAGCGATGGAAAAAGATATAGAGTAGGTGCAGCACTGGAAACAGAAATGGGGTAAGTGCAGCGGTGGAAAGAGATATGGAATAGGTGCAGCGATGGACCTAGATATGGAGGTAGGTGCAGCGATGAAAAGTGATATGGAGGTAGGTGGAGTGATGGAAAGAGATATGGAGGTAGGTGAAGCGATGGAAAGATATATGGAGGTAGGTGCAGCGATGGAAAGAGATATGGAGGTAGGCGCAGCGATGGAAAGAGATATGGAGGTAAGTGTATCGATGTAAAGAGATATGGAGGTTGGTGCAGCAATGAAAAGAGATATGGAGGTAGGTGCAGCGATGGAAAGAGATATGGAGTAGGTATAGCGCTGGAAAGAGATACTGGGTAAGTGCTGCACTGGAAAGAGATATGGAGGTAGGTGCAGTGATGGAAAGAGATATGGAGGTAGGTGCAGCAATGGAAAGAGAGATGGAGGTAGGTGCAGTGATGGAAAGAGATATGGAGGTTGGTGCAGCAATGGAAAGAGATATGGGGTAAATGCCGCAAAGGAGCGAGATATGGAGGTAGGTGCTGAAAAGGAAAGAGAGATGGAGGTAGGTGCAGTGATCGAAAGAGATATGGGGTAATTGCAGCGATGGAAAGAGATATGGAGGTAGGTGCAGCGGAGGAAAGAGATATGGGGTAGGTGCAGTGATGGAAAGAGATATGGAGGTAGGTGCAGTGATGGAAAGAGATATGGAGGTAGGTGCAGCGATGGAAAGAGATATGGAGTAGGTACAGCGATGGAAAGAGATATTGGGTAAGTGCAGCGGTGGAAAGAGATATGGAGGTAGGTGCAGCCATGGAAAGAGATATGGAGGTAGGTGCAGCAATGGAAAGAGATATGGAGGTAGGTGCTGCGATGTAAAGAGATATGGAGTAGGTACAGCGATGCATAGAGATATTGGGTAAGTGCAGTGGTGGAAAGAGATATGGAGGTAGGTGCAGCAATGGAAAGAGATATGGAGGTAGGTGCAGCTATGGAAAGAGATAAGGAGGTAGGCGCAGCGATGGAAAGAGATATGGAGGTAGGTGCAGTGATGGAAAGATATATGGAGGTAGGTGCAGCATTGGAAAGAGATATGGAGGTAGGTGCAGCAATGGAAAGAGATATGGAGGTAAGTGCAGCGATGGAAAGAGACATGGAGGTAGGTGCAGCTATGGAAAGAGATATGGGGTAGGCGCAGCGATGGAAAGAGGTATGGAGGTAAGTGCAGTGATGGAAAGAGGTATGGAGGTAAGTACAGCGACAGAAAGAGATATGGAGGTAAGTGCAGCGATGGAAAGATATATGGAGGTAAGTGCAGTGATGTAAATAGATATGGAGGTAGGTGCAGTGATGGAAAAAGATATGGAGGTAGGTGCAGCGATGGAAAGATATATGGAGGTAAGTGCAGTGATGGAAAGAGATATGGAGATAGGTGCAGCTATGGAAAGAGATATGGAGGTAGGTGCAGCAATGGAAAGAGATATGGAGGTAGGTGCAGCTATGGAAATAAATATGGAGGTAAGTGCAGCGATGGAAACAGATATGGAGGTAGGTGCAGTGATGGAAAGAGATATGTAGGTAAGTGCAGCGATGGAAAGATATATGGAGGTAGGTGCAGCACTGGAAAGAGATATGGAGTAGGTGCAGCGATGGAAAGAGATGTAGAGTATTTGCAGCACTGGAAACAGATATGGAGTAAGTTCAGCGGTGGAAAGAGATATGGAGGTAGGTGCAGCGATGGAAAGCGATATGGAGGTAGGTGCAGTGATGAAAGAGATATGGAGGTAGGTGAAGTGATGGAAAGAGATATGGAGGTAGGTACAGCAATGGGAAGAGATATGGAGGTAGGTGCAGGACTGGAAACAGATATGGAGTAGGTGCAGCGATGGAAAAAGATATAGAGTAGGTGCAGCACTGGAAACAGAAATGGGGTAAGTGCAGCGGTAGAAAGAGCTATGGAATAGGTGCAGCGATGGACCTAGATATGGAGGTAGGTGCAGCGATGAAAAGTGATATGGAGGTAGGTGCAGTGATGGAAAGAGATATGGAGGTAGGTGAAGCGATGGAAAGATATATGGAGGTAGGTGCAGCTATGGAAAGAGATATGGAGGTAGGTGCAGCGATGGAAAGAGATATGGAGGTAAGTGTATCGATGTAAAGAGATATGGAGGTTGGTGCAGAAATGAAAAGAGATATGGAGGTAGGTGCAGCGATGGAAA
Source organism: Ambystoma mexicanum (assembly GCF_040938575.1). Lineage (NCBI taxonomy): Eukaryota > Metazoa > Chordata > Amphibia > Caudata > Ambystomatidae > Ambystoma > Ambystoma mexicanum. The sequence continues at coordinate 134,762,375 of NC_090921.1, forward strand.
GAGATATGGAGTAGGTATAGCACTGTAAAGAGATACTGGGTAAGTGCGGCGCTGGAAAGAGATATGGAGGTAGGTGCAGTGATGGAAAGAGAAATGGAGGTAGGTGCAACAATGGAAAGAGAGATGGAGGTAGGTGCAGTGATGGAAAGAGATATGGGGTAAATGCAGCAAAGGAGCGAGATATGGAGGTAGGTGCTGAAAAGGAAAGAGAGATGGAGGTAGGTGCAGTGATCGAAAGAGATATGGGGTAATTGCAGCGATGGAAAGAGATATGGAGGTAGGTGCCGCGGTGGAAAGAGATATGGAGTAGGTGCAGTGATGGAAAGAGATATGGAGGTAGGTGAAGCGATGGAAAGATATATGGAGGTAGGTGCAGCTATGGAAAGAGATATGGAGGTAGGTGCAGCGATGGAAAGAGATATGGAGGTAAGTGTATCGATGTAAAGAGATATGGAGGTTGGTGCAGAAATGAAAAGAGATATGGAGGTAGGTGCAGCGATGGAAAGAGATATGGAGTAGGTATAGCACTGTAAAGAGATACTGGGTAAGTGCGGCGCTGGAAAGAGATATGGAGGTAGGTGCAGTGATGGAAAGAGAAATGGAGGTAGGTGCAACAATGGAAAGAGAGATGGAGGTAGGTGCAGTGATGGAAAGAGATATGGGGTAAATGCAGCAAAGGAGCGAGATATGGAGGTAGGTGCTGAAAAGGAAAGAGAGATGGAGGTAGGTGCAGTGATCGAAAGAGATATGGGGTAATTGCAGCGATGGAAAGAGATATGGAGGTAGGTGCCGCGGTGGAAAGAGATATGGAGTAGGTGCAGTGATGGAAAGAGATATGGAGGTAGGTGCAGTGATGGAAAGAGATATTGAGGTAGGTGCAGCGATGGAAAGAGATATGGAGGTAAGTGCAGCGATGGAAAGTGATATGGGTAGGTGCAGCAATGGAAAGAGATATGGAGGTAAGTGCAGCTATTTAAAGAGATATGGAGGTAAGTGCAGCACTGGAAAGAGATATGGAGGTAGATGCAGTGATGGAAAGAAATATGGGGTAAATGCAATGATGGAAAGAGATATGGAGGTAAGTGCAGTGATGGAAAGATATATGTGGGTAGGTGCAGCGATGGAAAGAGATATGGAGGTAAGTGCAGCAATGGAAAGAGATATGGAGGTAAGTGCAGCAATGGAAAGAGATATTTGGTAATTGCAGCGATGGAAAGAGATATGGAGGTAGGTGCAGCAGTGGAAAGAAATTTGGAGGTAAGTGCAGTGATGGAAGAGATATGGGGTAAATGCAGCAATGAAGCGAGATATGGAGGTAGGTGCTGCAATGGAAAGAGAGATGGAGGTAGGTGCATTGATGGAAAGAGATATGCAGGTAGGTGCAGCAATGGAAAGAGATATGGGGTAAATGCAGCAAATGAGCGAGATATGGAGGTAGGTGCTGCAAAGGAAAAAGAGATGGAGGTAGGTGCAGTGATCCAAAGAGATATGGGGTAATTGCAGCGATGGAAAGAGATATGGAGGTAGGTGCAGCGGTGGAAAGAGTTATGGGGTAGGTGCAGCGATGGAAAGAGATATGGAGGTAGGTGCAGTGATGGAAAGAGATATGGAGGTAGGTGCAGCAATGGAAAGAGATATGGGGTAAATGCAGCAAAGGAGCGAGATATGGAGGTAAGTGCTGAAAAGGAAAGAGAGATGGAGGTAGGTGCAGTGATCGAAAGAGATATGGGGTAATTGCAGCGATGGAAAGAGATATGGAGGTAGGTGCAGCGGTGGAAAGAGATATGGGGTAGGTGCAGCGATGGAAAGAGATATGGAGGTAGGTGCAGTGATGGAAAGAGATATGGAGGTAGGTGCAGCAATGGAAATAGATATGGAGGTAAGTGCAGCGATGGAAAGAGATATGGGTAGGTGCAGCAGTGGAAAGAGATATCGGGTAGATGCAGGGATGGAAAGAGATATGGAGGTAGGTGCAGTGATGGAAAGAGATATGGGTAGGTGCAGCAATGGAAAGAGATATGGAGGTAAGTGCAGCGATTTAAAGAGATATGGAGGTAAGTGCAGCACTGGAAAGAGATATGGAGGTAAGTGCAGTGATGGAAAGAGATATGGAGGTAAGTGCAGCAATGGAAAGAGATATGGAGGTAGGTGCAGTGACGGAAAGATATATGGAGGTAGGTGCAGCGATGGAAAGAGATATGGGGTAAGTGCAGCGATGGAAAGAGATATGGAGGTAAGTGCAGCAATGGAAAGAGATATGGAGGTAGGTGCAGTGACGGAAAGATATATGGAGGTAAGTGCAGCAATGGAAAGAGATATGGAGGTAGGTGCAGTGACGGAAAGATATATGGAGGTAGGTGCAGCGATGGAAAGAGATATGGGGTAAGTGCAGCGATGGAAAGAGATATGGAGGTAAGTGCAGCAATGGAAAGAGATATGGAGGTAGGTGCAGTGACGGAAAGATATATGGAGGTAGGTGCAGCGATGGAAAGAGATATGGGGTAAGTGCAGCGATGGAAAGAGATATGGAGGTAAGTGCAGCAATGGAAAGAGATATTTGGTAATTGCAGCGATGGAAAGAGATATGGAGGTAGGTGCAGCAGTGGAAAGAAAATTGGAGGTAAGTGCAGTGATGGAAGCGATATGAAGATAGGTGCAGCGATGGAAAGAGATATGGGGTAAATGCAGCAATGAAGCGAGATATGGAGGTAGGTGCTGCAATGGAAAGAGAGATGGAGGTAGGTGCATTGATGGAAAGAGATATGGAGGTAGGTGCAGCAACGGAAAGAGAAATGGGGTAAATGCAGCAAAGGAGCGAGATATGGAGGTAGGTGCTGCAAAGGAAAAAGAGATGGAGGTAGGTGCAGTGATCCAAAGAGATATGGGGTAATTGCAGCGATGGAAAGAGATATGGAGGTAGGTGCAGCGGTGGAAAGAGATATGGGGTAGGTGCAGCGATGGAAAGAGATATGGAGGTAGGTGCAGTGATGGAAAGAGATATGGAGGTAGGTGCAGCAATGGAAAGAGATATGGGGTAAATGCAGCAAAGGAGCGAGATATGGAGGTAAGTGCTGAAAAGGAAAGAGAGATGGAGGTAGGTGCAGTGATCGAAAGAAATATGGGGTAATTGCAGCGATGGAAAGAGATATGGAGGTAGGTGCAGCGGTGGAAAGATATATGGGGTAGGTGCAGCAATGGAAAGAGATATGGAGGTAGGTGCAGTGATGGAAAGAGATATGGAGGTAGGTGCAGCGATGGAAATAGATATGGAGGTAAGTGCAGCGATGGAAAGAGATATGGGTAGGTGCAGCAGTGGAAAGAGATATGGGGTAGATGCAGGGATGGAAAGAGATATGGAGGTAGGTGCAGTGATGGAAAGAGATATGGGTAGGTGCAGCAATGGAAAGAGATATGGAGGTAAGTGCAGCGATTTAAAGAGATATGTAGGTAAGTGCAGCAATGGAAAGATATATGGAGGTAAGTGCAGTGATGGAAAGAGATATGTGGGTAGGTGCAGCGATGGAAAGAGATATGTAGGTAAGTGCAGCAATGGAAAGATATATGGAGGTAAGTGCAGTGACGGAAAGATATGTGGAGGTAGGTGCAGCGATGGAAAGAGATATGGGGTAAGTGCAGCGATGGAAAGAGATATGGAGGTAAGTGCAGCAATGGAAAGAGATATGGGGTAATTGCAGCGATGTAAAGAGATATGGAGGTAGGTGCAGCAGTGGAAAGAAATTTGGAGGTAAGTGCAGTGATGGAAGAGATATGAAGATAGGTGCAGCGATGGAAAGAGATATGGGGTAAATGCAGCAATGAAGCGAGATATGGAGGTAGGTGCTGCAATAGAAAGAGAGATGGAGGTAGGTGCATTGATGGAAAGAGATATGGAGGTAGGTGCAGCAATGGAAAGAGATATGGGGTAAATGCAGCAAAGGAGCGAGATATGGAGGTAGGTGCTGCAAAGGAAAGAGAGATGGAGGTAGGTGCAGTGATCCAAAGAATTATGGGGTAATTGCAGCGATGGAAAGAGAAATGGAGGTAGGTGCAGCGGTGGAAAGAGATATGGGGTAGGTGCAGCGATGGAAAGAGATATGGAGGTAGGTGCAGTGATGGAAAGAGATATGGAGGTAGGTGCAGCGATGGAAAGAGATATGGAGGTAAGTGCAGCGATGGAAAGAGATATGGAGGTAAGTGCAGTGATGGAAAGAGATATGGAGGTAAGTGCAGCACTGGAAAGAGATATGGAGGTAGGTGCAGTGATGGAAAGAGATATGGGGTAAATGCAATGATGGAAAGAGATATGGAGGTAAGTGCAGTGATGGAAAGAGATATGGAGGTAGGTGCAGTGATGGAAAGAGATATGGGGTAGGTGCGGCGATGGAAAGAGATATGGAGGTAGGTGCAGCGGTGGACAGAAATATGGGGTAAATGCAGTTATGGAAAGAGATATGGAGGTAAGTGCAGTGATGGAAAGAGATATGGAGGTAGGTGCAGCGATGGAAAGAGATATGGGGTTGGTGCCGCAATGGAAAGAGATATGGGGTGAATGTAGCAATGGAGCGAGATATGGAGGTAGGTGCTGCGATGGAAAGAGAGATGGAGGTAGGTGCCATGTGGAAAGAGATATGAAGTAAGGGGCATCGTTGGAAAGAGATATGGAGGTAGGTGCAGCGATGGAAAGAGATATGGGGTAAATGCAGCAATGCAGTGAGATATGGAGGTAGGTGCTGCGATGGAAAGAGATATGTGGGTAGGTGCAGCGATGGAAAGAGATATGGAGGTAAGTGCAGCAATGGAAAGATATATGGAGGTAAGTGCAGCGATGGAAAGAGATATGGAGGTAAGTGAAGCAATGGAAAGAGATATGGGATAATTGCAGCGATGGAAAGAGATATGGAGGTAGGTGCAGCAATGGAAAAAAATGTGGAGGTAAGTGCAGTGATGGAAGAGATATGAAGATAGGTGCAGCGATGGAAAGAGATATGGGGTAAATGCAGCAATGAAGCGAGATATGGAGGTAGGTGCTGCAATGGAAAGAGAGATGGAGGTAGGTGCATTGATGGAAAGAGATATGGAGGTAGGTGCAGCAATGGAAAAAGAAATGGGGTAAATGCAGCAAAGGAGCGAGATATGGAGGTAGGTGCTGCAAAGGAAAAAGAGATGGAGGTAGGTGCAGTGATCCAAAGAGATATGGGGTAGGTGCAGTGATGGAAAGAGATATGGAGGTAGGTGCAGTGATGGAAAGAGATATGGAGGTAGGTGCAGCAATGGAAAGAGATATGGAGGTAAGTGCAGCGATGGAAAGAGATATGGAGGTAGGTGCAGCGATGGAAAGAGATATGGATGTAAGTGCAGCGATGGAAAGAGATATGGGTAGGTGCAGCAATGGAAAGAGATATGGAGGTAAGTGCAGCGATTTAAAGAGATATGGAGGTAAGTGCAGCACTGGAAAGAGATATGGAGGGAGGTGCAGTGATGGAAAGAGATATGGGGTAAATGCAATGATGGAAAGAGATATGGAGGTAAGTGCAGTAATGGAAAGAGATATGGAGGTAGGTGCAGTGATGGAAAGAGATATGGGGTAAGTGCCGCGATGGAAAGAGATATGGAGGTAGGTGCAGCGGTGGACAGAAATAGGGGGTAAATGCAGCAATGGAGTGAGATATGGAGGTAGGTGCTGCGATGGAAAGAGATATGTGGGTAGGTGCAGCGATGGAAAGAGATATGGAAGTAAGTGCAGCAATGGAAAGAGATATGGAGGTAAGTGCAGTGATGGAAAGAGATATCGAGGTAGGTGCAGCGATAGAAAGAGATATGGGGTAGGTGCAGCGATGGAAAGAGATATGGAGGTAAGTGCACCAATGGAAAGAGATATGGGGTAATTGCAGTGCAGGAAAGAGATATGGAGTAGGTGCAGCGATGGACAGAGATATGGAGGTAGGTGCAGCAATGGAAAGAGATATGGAGTAGGTACAGCAATGGAAAGAGATATTGGTAAGTGCAGCGGTGGAAAGAGATATGGAGGTAGGTGCAGCGATGTAAAGAGATATGGAGTAGGTACAGCGATGGAAAGAGATATTGGGTAAGTGCAGTGGTGGAAAGAGATATGGAGGTAGGTGCAGCAATGGAAAGAGATATGGAGGTAGGTGCAGCTATGGAAAGAGATAAGGAGGTAGGCGCAGCGATGGAAAGAGATATGGAGGTAGGTGCAGTGATGGAAAGATATATGGAGGTAGGTGCAGTGATGGAAAGAGATATGGAGGTAGGTGCAGCATTGGAAAGAGATATGGAGGTAGGTGCAGCAATGGAAAGAGATATGGAGGTAAGTGCAGCGATGGAAAGAGATATGGAGGTAGGTGCAGCGATGGAAAGAGATATGGGGTAGGCGCAGCGATGGAAAGAGGTATGGAGGTAAGTGCAGCGATAGAAAGAGATATGGAGGTAAGTACAGCGATGGAAAGAGATATGGAGGTAGGTGCAGTGATGGAAAGAGATATGGAGGTAGGTGCAGCGATGGAAATAGATATGGAGGTAAGTGCAGCGATGGAAAGAGATATGGGTAGGTGCAGCAGTGGAAAGAGATATGGGGTAGATGCAGGGATGGAAAGAGATATGGAGGTAGGTGCAGTGATGGAAAGAGATATGGGTAGGTGCAGCAATGGAAAGAGATATGGAGGTAAGTGCAGCGATTTAAAGAGATATGTAGGTAAGTGCAGCAATGGAAAGATATATGGAGGTAAGTGCAGTGATGGAAAGAGATATGTGGGTAGGTGCAGCGATGGAAAGAGATATGTAGGTAAGTGCAGCAATGGAAAGATATATGGAGGTAAGTGCAGTGACGGAAAGATATGTGGAGGTAGGTGCAGCGATGGAAAGAGATATGGGGTAAGTGCAGCGATGGAAAGAGATATGGAGGTAAGTGCAGCAATGGAAAGAGATATGGGGTAATTGCAGCGATGTAAAGAGATATGGAGGTAGGTGCAGCAGTGGAAAGAAATTTGGAGGTAAGTGCAGTGATGGAAGAGATATGAAGATAGGTGCAGCGATGGAAAGAGATATGGGGTAAATGCAGCAATGAAGCGAGATATGGAGGTAGGTGCTGCAATAGAAAGAGAGATGGAGGTAGGTGCATTGATGGAAAGAGATATGGAGGTAGGTGCAGCAATGGAAAGAGATATGGGGTAAATGCAGCAAAGGAGCGAGATATGGAGGTAGGTGCTGCAAAGGAAAGAGAGATGGAGGTAGGTGCAGTGATCCAAAGAATTATGGGGTAATTGCAGCGATGGAAAGAGAAATGGAGGTAGGTGCAGCGGTGGAAAGAGATATGGGGTAGGTGCAGCGATGGAAAGAGATATGGAGGTAGGTGCAGTGATGGAAAGAGATATGGAGGTAGGTGCAGCGATGGAAAGAGAAATGGGGTAAATGCAGCAAAGGAGCGAGATATGGAGGTAGGTGCTGCAAAGGAAAAAGAGATGGAGGTAGGTGCAGTGATCCAAAGAGATATGGGGTAATTGCAGCGATGGAAAGAGATATGGAGGTAGGTGCAGCGGTGGAAAGAGATATGGGGTAGGTGCAGCGATGGAAAGAGATATGGAGGTAGGTGCAGCAATGGAAAGAGATATGGAGGTAGGTGCTGTGATGGAAAGAGATATGGAGGTAGGTGCAGCGATGGAAATAGATATGGAGGTAAGTGCAGCGATGGAAAGAGATATGGGTAGGTGCAGCAGTGGAAAGAGATATGGGGTAGATGCAGGGATGGAAAGAGATATGGAGGTAGGTGCAGTGATGGAAAGAGATATGGGTAGGTGCAGCAATGGAAAGAGATATGGAGGTAAGTGCAGCGATTTAAAGAGATATGTAGGTAAGTGCAGCAATGGAAAGATATATGGAGGTAAGTGCAGTGATGGAAAGAGATATGTGGGTAGGTGCAGCGATGGAAAGAGATATGTAGGTAAGTGCAGCAATGGAAAGATATATGGAGGTAAGTGCAGTGACGGAAAGATATGTGGAGGTAGGTGCAGCGATGGAAAGAGATATGGGGTAAGTGCAGCGATGGAAAGAGATATGGAGGTAAGTGCAGCAATGGAAAGAGATATGGGGTAATTGCAGCGATGTAAAGAGATATGGAGGTAGGTGCAGCAGTGGAAAGAAATTTGGAGGTAAGTGCAGTGATGGAAGAGATATGAAGATAGGTGCAGCGATGGAAAGAGATATGGGGTAAATGCAGCAATGAAGCGAGATATGGAGGTAGGTGCTGCAATAGAAAGAGAGATGGAGGTAGGTGCATTGATGGAAAGAGATATGGAGGTAGGTGCAGCAATGGAAAGAGATATGGGGTAAATGCAGCAAAGGAGCGAGATATGGAGGTAGGTGCTGCAAAGGAAAGAGAGATGGAGGTAGGTGCAGTGATCCAAAGAATTATGGGGTAATTGCAGCGATGGAAAGAGAAATGGAGGTAGGTGCAACGGTGGAAAGAGATATGGGGTAGGTGCAGCGATGGAAAGAGATATGGAGGTAGGTGCAGTGATGGAAAGAGATATGGAGGTAGGTGCAGCGATGGAAAGAGATATGGAGGTAAGTGCAGTGATGGAAAGAGATATGGAGGTAAGTGCAGTGATGGAAAGAGATATGGAGGTAAGTGCAGCACTGGAAAGAGATATGGAGGTAGGTGCAGTGATGGAAAGAGATATGGGGTAAATGCAATGATGGAAAGAGATATGGAGGTAAGTGCAGTGATGGAAAGAGATATGGAGGTAGGTGCAGTGATGGAAAGAGATATGGGGTAGGTGCGGCGATGGAAAGAGATATGGAGGTAGGTGCAGCGGTGGACAGAAATATGGGGTAAATGCAGTTATGGAAAGAGATATGGAGGTAAGTGCAGTGATGGAAAGAGATATGGAGGTAGGTGCAGCGATGGAAAGAGATATGGGGTTGGTGCCGCAATGGAAAGAGATATGGGGTGAATGTAGCAATGGAGCGAGATATGGAGGTAGGTGCTGCGATGGAAAGAGAGATGGAGGTAGGTGCCATGTGGAAAGAGATATGAAGTAAGGGGCATCGTTGGAAAGAGATATGGAGGTAGGTGCAGCGATGGAAAGAGATATGGGGTAAATGCAGCAATGCAGTGAGATATGGAGGTAGGTGGTGCGATGGAAAGAGATATGTGGGTAGGTGCAGCGATGGAAAGAGATATGGAGGTAAGTGCAGCAATGGAAAGATATATGGAGGTAAGTGCAGCGATGGAAAGAGATATGGAGGTAAGTGAAGCAATGGAAAGAGATATGGGATAATTGCAGCGATGGAAAGAGATATGGAGGTAGGTGCAGCAATGGAAAGAAATGTGGAGGTAAGTGCAGTGATGGAAGAGATATGAAGATAGGTGCAGCGATGGAAAGAGATATGGGGTAAATGCAGCAATGAAGCGAGATATGGAGGTAGGTGCTGCAATGGAAAGAGAGATGGAGGTAGGTGCATTGATGGAAAGAGATATGGAGGTAGGTGCAGCAATGGAAAGAGAAATGGGGTAAATGCAGCAAAGGAGCGAGATATGGAGGTAGGTGCTGCAAAGGAAAAAGAGATGGAGGTAGGTGCAGTGATCCAAAGAGATATGGGGTAGGTGCAGTGATGGAAAGAGATATGGAGGTAGGTGCAGTGATGGAAAGAGATATGGAGGTAGGTGCAGCAATGGAAAGAGATATGAGGTAAGTGCAGCGATGGAAAGAGATATGGAGGTAGGTGCAGCGATGGAAAGAGATATGGATGTAAGTGCAGCGATGGAAAGAGATATGGGTAGGTGCAGCAATGGAAAGAGATATGGAGGTAAGTGCAGCGATTTAAAGAGATATGGAGGTAAGTGCAGCACTGGAAAGAGATATGGAGGGAGGTGCAGTGATGGAAAGAGATATGGGGTAAATGCAATGATGGAAAGAGATATGGAGGTAAGTGCAGTAATGGAAAGAGATATGGAGGTAGGTGCAGTGATGGAAAGAGATATGGGGTAAGTGCCGCGATGGAAAGAGATATGGAGGTAGGTGCAGCGGTGGACAGAAATAGGGGGTAAATGCAGCAATGGAGTGAGATATGGAGGTAGGTGCTGCGATGGAAAGAGATATGTGGGTAGGTGCAGCGATGGAAAGAGATATGGAAGTAAGTGCAGCAATGGAAAGAGATATGGAGGTAAGTGCAGTGATGGAAAGAGATATCGAGGTAGGTGCAGCGATAGAAAGAGATATGGGGTAGGTGCAGCGATGGAAAGAGATATGGAGGTAAGTGCACCAATGGAAAGAGATATGGGGTAATTGCAGTGCAGGAAAGAGATATGGAGTAGGTGCAGCGATGGACAGAGATATGGAGGTAGGTGCAGCAATGGAAAGAGATATGGAGTAGGTACAGCAATGGAAAGAGATATTGGTAAGTGCAGCGGTGGAAAGAGATATGGAGGTAGGTGCAGCGATGTAAAGAGATATGGAGTAGGTACAGCGATGGAAAGAGATATTGGGTAAGTGCAGTGGTGGAAAGAGATATGGAGGTAGGTGCAGCAATGGAAAGAGATATGGAGGTAGGTGCAGCTATGGAAAGAGATAAGGAGGTAGGCGCAGCGATGGAAAGAGATATGGAGGTAGGTGCAGTGATGGAAAGATATATGGAGGTAGGTGCAGTGATGGAAAGAGATATGGAGGTAGGTGCAGCATTGGAAAGAGATATGGAGGTAGGTGCAGCAATGGAAAGAGATATGGAGGTAAGTGCAGCGATGGAAAGAGATATGGAGGTAGGTGCAGCGATGGAAAGAGATATGGGGTAGGCGCAGCGATGGAAAGAGGTATGGAGGTAAGTGCAGCGATAGAAAGAGATATGGAGGTAAGTACAGCGATGGAAAGAGATATGGAGGTAGGTGCAGTGATGGAAAGAGATATGGAGGTAGGTGCAGCGATGGAAATAGATATGGAGGTAAGTGCAGCGATGGAAAGAGATATGGGTAGGTGCAGCAGTGGAAAGAGATATGGGGTAGATGCAGGGATGGAAAGAGATATGGAGGTAGGTGCAGTGATGGAAAGAGATATGGGTAGGTGCAGCAATGGAAAGAGATATGGAGGTAAGTGCAGCGATTTAAAGAGATATGTAGGTAAGTGCAGCAATGGAAAGATATATGGAGGTAAGTGCAGTGATGGAAAGAGATATGTGGGTAGGTGCAGCGATGGAAAGAGATATGTAGGTAAGTGCAGCAATGGAAAGATATATGGAGGTAAGTGCAGTGACGGAAAGATATGTGGAGGTAGGTGCAGCGATGGAAAGAGATATGGGGTAAGTGCAGCGATGGAAAGAGATATGGAGGTAAGTGCAGCAATGGAAAGAGATATGGGGTGATTGCAGCGATGTAAAGAGATATGGAGGTAGGTGCAGCAGTGGAAAGAAATTTGGAGGTAAGTGCAGTGATGGAAGAGATATGAAGATAGGTGCAGCGATGGAAAAAGATATGGGGTAAATGCAGCAATGAAGCGAGATATGGAGGTAGGTGCTGCAATAGAAAGAGAGATGGAGGTAGGTGCATTGATGGAAAGAGATATGGAGGTAGGTGCAGCAATGGAAAGAGATATGGGGTAAATGCAGCAAAGGAGCGAGATATGGAGGTAGGTGCTGCAAAGGAAAGAGAGATGGAGGTAGGTGCAGTGATCCAAAGAATTATGGGGTAATTGCAGCGATGGAAAGAGAAATGGAGGTAGGTGCAGCGGTGGAAAGAGATATGGGGTAGGTGCAGCGATGGAAAGAGATATGGAGGTAGGTGCAGTGATGGAAAGAGATATGGAGGTAGGTGCAGCGATGGAAAGAGATATGGAGGTAAGTGCAGCGATGGAAAGAGATATGGAGGTAAGTGCAGTGATGGAAAGAGATATGGAGGTAAGTGCAGCACTGGAAAGAGATATGGAGGTAGGTGCAGTGATGGAAAGAGATATGGGGTAAATGCAATGATGGAAAGAGATATGGAGGTAAGTGCAGTGATGGAAAGAGATATGGAGGTAGGTGCAGTGATGGAAAGAGATATGGGGTAGGTGCGGCGATGGAAAGAGATATGGAGGTAGGTGCAGCGGTGGACAGAAATATGGGGTAAATGCAGTTATGGAAAGAGATATGGAGGTAAGTGCAGTGATGGAAAGAGATATGGAGGTAGGTGCAGCGATGGAAAGAGATATGGGGTTGGTGCCGCAATGGAAAGAGATATGGGGTGAATGTAGCAATGGAGCGAGATATGGAGGTAGGTGCTGCGATGGAAAGAGAGATGGAGGTAGGTGCCATGTGGAAAGAGATATGAAGTAAGGTGCATCGTTGGAAAGAGATATGGAGGTAGGTGCAGCGATGGAAAGAGATATGGGGTAAATGCAGCAATGCAGTGAGATATGGACGTAGGTGCTGCGATGGAAAGAGATATGTGGGTAGGTGCAGCGATGGAAAGAGATATGGAGGTAAGTGCAGCAATGGAAAGATATATGGAGGTAAGTGCAGCGATGGAAAGAGATATGGAGGTAAGTGAAGCAATGGAAAGAGATATGGGATAATTGCAGCGATGGAAAGAGATATGGAGGTAGGTGCAGCAATGGAAAGAAATGTGGAGGTAAGTGCAGTGATGGAAGAGATATGAAGATAGGTGCAGCGATGGAAAGAGATATGGGGTAAATGCAGCAATGAAGCGAGATATGGAGGTAGGTGCTGCAATGGCAAGAGAGATGGAGGTAGGTGCATTGATGGAAAGAGATATGGAGGTAGGTGCAGCAATGGAAAGAGAAATGGGGTAAATGCAGCAAAGGAGCGAGATATGGAGGTAGGTGCTGCAAAGGAAAAAGAGATGGAGGTAGGTGCAGTGATCCAAAGAGATATGGGGTAGGTGCAGTGATGGAAAGAGATATGGAGGTAGGTGCAGTGATGGAAAGAGATATGGAGGTAGGTGCAGCAATGGAAAGAGATATGGAGGTAAGTGCAGCGATGGAAAGAGATATGGAGGTAGGTGCAGCGATGGAAAGAGATATGGATGTAAGTGCAGCGATGGAAAGAGATATGGGTAGGTGCAGCAATGGAAAGAGATATGGAAGTAAGTGCAGCGATTTAAAGAGATATGGAGGTAAGTGCAGCACTGGAAAGAGATATGGAGGGAGGTGCAGTGATGGAAAGAGATATGGGGTAAATGCAATGATGGAAAGAGATATGGAGGTAAGTGCAGTAATGGAAAGAGATATGGAGGTAGGTGCAGTGATGGAAAGAGATATGGGGTAAGTGCCGCGATGGAAAGAGATATGGAGGTAGGTGCAGCGGTGGACAGAAATAGGGGGTAAATGCAGCAATGGAGTGAGATATGGAGGTAGGTGCTGCGATGGAAAGAGATATGTGGGTAGGTGCAGCGATGGAAAGAGATATGGAAGTAAGTGCAGCAATGGAAAGAGATATGGAGGTAAGTGCAGTGATGGAAAGAGATATCGAGGTAGGTGCAGCGATAGAAAGAGATATGGGGTAGGTGCAGCGATGGAAAGAGATATGGAGGTAAGTGCACCAATGGAAAGAGATATGGGGTAATTGCAGTGCAGGAAAGAGATATGGAGTAGGTGCAGCGATGGACAGAGATATGGAGGTAGGTGCAGCAATGGAAAGAGATATGGAGTAGGTACAGCAATGGAAAGAGATATTGGTAAGTGCAGCGGTGGAAAGAGATATGGAGGTAGGTGCAGCGATGTAAAGAGATATGGAGTAGGTACAGCGATGGAAAGAGATATTGGGTAAGTGCAGTGGTGGAAAGAGATATGGAGGTAGGTGCAGCAATGGAAAGAGATATGGAGGTAGGTGCAGCTATGGAAAGAGATAAGGAGGTAGGCGCAGCGATGGAAAGAGATATGGAGGTAGGTGCAGTGATGGAAAGATATATGGAGGTAGGTGCAGTGATGGAAAGAGATATGGAGGTAGGTGCAGCATTGGAAAGAGATATGGAGGTAGGTGCAGCAATGGAAAGAGATATGGAGGTAAGCGCAGCGATGGAAAGAGATATGGAGGTAGGTGCAGCGATGGAAAGAGATATGGGGTAGGCGCAGCGATGGAAAGAGGTATGGAGGTAAGTGCAGCGATAGAAAGAGATATGGAGGTAAGTACAGCGATGGAAAGAGATATGGAGTTAAGTGCAGTGATGGAAAGATATATGGAGGTAAGTGCAGTGATGTAAATAGATATGGAGGTAGGTGCAGTGATGGAAAGAGATATGGAGGTAGGTGCAGTGATGGAAAGAGAAATGGAGGTAGGACGAGCGATGGAAAAAGATATGGAGGTAGGTGCAGCACTTGAAAGAGATATGGAGTAGGTGCAGCGATGGAAAGAGATATGCGGTAAGTGCCGTGATGGAAAGAGATATGGAGGTAGGTGCAGCGGTGGACAGAAATATGGGGTAAATGCAGCAATGGAGTGAGATATGGAGGTAGGTGCTGCGATGGAAAGAGATATGTGGGTAGGTGCAGCGATGGAAAGAGATATCGAGGTAGGTGCAGCGATAGAAAGAGATATGGGGTAGGTGCAGCGATGGAAAGAGATATGGAGGTAAGTGCACCAATGGAAAGAGATATGGGGTAATTGCAGCGTAGGAAAGAGATATGGAGTAGGTGCAGCGATGGACAGAGATATGGAGGTAGGTGCAGCAATGGAAAGAGATATGGAGTAGGTACAGCGATGGAAAGAGATATTGGGTAAGTGCAGCGGTGGAAAGATATATGGAGGTAGGTGCAGCCATGGAAAGAGATATGGAGGTAGGTGGAGCAATGGAAAGAGATATGGAGGTAGGTGCAGCGATGTAAAGAGATATGGAGTAGGTACAGCGATGGAAAGAGATATTGGGTAAGTGCAGTGGTGGAAAGAGATATGGAGGTAGGTGCAGCAATGGAAAGAGATATGGAGGTAGGTGCAGCAATGGAAAGAGATATGGAGGTAAGTGCAGCGATGGAAAGATATATGGAGGTAGGTGCAGCGATGGAAAGAGATATGGGGTAGGCGCAGCGATGGAAAGAGGTATCGAGGTAAGTGCAGCGAGGGAAAGAGATATGGAGGTAAGTACAGCGTCAGAAAGAGATATGGAGGTAAGTGCAGTGATGGAAAGATAATTGGAGGTAAGTGCAGCGACGGAAACAGATATGGAGGTAGGTGCAGTGATGGAAAGAGATATGGGGTAGGTGCAGCAATGGAAAGAGGTATGGAGGTAAGTGCAGCGATGGAAAGAGATATGGAGGTAAGTACAGCGATGGAAAGAGATATGGAGGTAAGTGCAGCGATGGAAAGATATATGGAGGTAAGTGCAGTGATGTAAATAGATATGGAGGTAGGTGCAGTGATGGAAAGAGATATGGAGGTAGGACGAGCGATGGAAAAAGATATGGATGTAGGTGCAGCACTGGAAAGAGATATGGAGTAGGTGCAGCAATGGAAAGAGATGTAGAGTAGGTGCAGCACTGGAAACAAATATGGAGTAAGTGCAGCGGTGGAAAGAGATATAGAGTAGGTGCAGCAATGGACAGAGATATGGAGGAAGGTGCAGCGATGGAAAGCGATATGGAGGTAGGTGCAGTGATGAAAGAGATATGGAGGTAGGTACAGCAATGGAAAGAGATATGGAGGTAGGTGCAGGACTGGAAACAGATATGGAGTAGGTGCAGCGATGGAAAAAGATATAGAGTAGGTGCAGCACTGGAAACAGAAATGGGGTAAGTGCAGCGGTGGAAAGAGATATTGAATAGGTGCAGCGATGGACCTAGATATGGAGGTAGGTGCAGCGATGAAAAGTGATATGGAGGTAGGTGCAGTGATGGAAAGAGATATGGAGGTAGGTGAAGCGATGGAAAGATATATGGAGGTAGGTGCAGCGATGGAAAGAGATATGGAGGTAGGTGCAGCGATGGAAAGCGATATGGAGGTAAGTGTATCGATGTAAAGAGATATGGAGGTTGGTGCAGCAATGAAACGAGATATGGAGGTAGGTGCAGCGATGGAAAGAGATATGGAGTAGGTATAGCGCTGGAAAGAGATACTGGGTAAGTGCGGCGCTGGAAAGAGATATGGAGGTAGGTGCAGTGATGGAAAGAGATATGGAGGTAGGTGCAGCAATGGAAAGAGAGATGGAGGTAGGTGCAGTGATGGAAAGATATATGGAGGTAGGTGCAGAAATGGAAAGAGATATGGGGTAAATGCCGCAAAGGAGCGAGATATGGAGGTAGGTGCTGAAAAGGAAAGAGAGATGGAGGTAGGTGCAGTGATCGAAAGAGATATGGGGTAATTGCAGCGATGGAAAGAGATATGGAGGTAGGTGCAGCGGTGGAAAGAGATATGGGGTAGGTGCAGTGATGGAAAGAGATATGGAGGTAGGTGCAGTGATGGAAAGAGATATGGAGGTAGGTGCAGCGATGGAAAGAGATATGGAGTAGGTGCAGTGATGGAAAGAGATATGGGGTAATTGCAGCGATGGAAAGAGATATGGAGGTAGGTGCAGCGGTGGAAAGAGATATGGGGTAGGTGCAGTGATGGAAAGAGATTTGGAGGTAGGTGCAGTGATGGAAAGAGATATGGAGGTAGGTGCAGCGATGGAAAGAGATATGGAGTAGGTGCAGCAATGGAAAGAGATATGGGGTAAATGCCGCAAAGGAGCGAGATATGGAGGTAGGTGCTGAAAAGAAAAGAGAGATGGAGGTAGGTGCAGTGATCGAAAGCGATATGGGGTAATTGCAGCGATGGAAAGAGATATGGAGGTAGGTGCAGCGGTGGAAAGAGATATGGGGTAGGTGCAGCCATGGGAAGAGATATGGAGGTAGGTGCAGCAATGGTAAGAGATAAGGAGGTAGGTGCAGCGATGTAAAGAGATATGGAGTAGGTACAGCGATGGAAAGAGATATTGGGTAGGTGCAGTGGTGGAAAGAGATATGGATTTTGGTGCAGTGATGGAAAGATATATGGAGGTAGGTGCAGCATTGGAAAGAGATATGGAGGTAGGTGCAGCAATGGAAAGAGATATGGGGTAGGCGCAGTGATGGAAAGAGGTATGGAGGTAAGTGCAGCGACGGAAAGAGATATGGAGGTAAGTGCAGTGATGGAAAGATATATGGAGGTAGGTGCAGTGATGGAAAAAGGTATGGAGGTAGGTGCAGTGATGGAAAAAGATATGGAGGTAGGTGCAGCGATGGAAAGATATATGGAGGTAGGTGCAGTGATGGAAAGAGATATGGAGATAGGTGCAGCGATGGAAAGAGATATGGAGGTAGGTGCAGCAATGGAAAGAGATATGGAGGTAGGTGCAGCTATGGAAAGAAATATGGAGGTAAGTGCAGCGATGGAAACAGATATGGAGGTAGGTGCAGTGATGGAAAGAGATATGGAGGTAAGTGCAGTGATGGAAAGATATATGGAGGTAAGTGCAGTGATGTAAATAGATATGGAGGTAGGTGCAGTGATGGAAAGAGATATGGAGGTAGGACGAGCGATGGAAAAAGATATGGAGGTAGGTGCAGTGATGAAAGAGATATGGAGGTAGGTGAAGTGATGGAAAGAGATATGGAGGTAGGTACAGCAATGGAAAGAGATATGGAGGTAGGTGCAGGACTGGAAACAGATATGGAGTAGGTGCAGCGATGGAAAAAGATAAAGAGTAGGTGCAGCACAGGAAACAGAAATGGGGTAAGTGCAGCGGTGGAAAGAGCTATGGAATAGGTGCAGCGATGGACCTAGATATGGAGGTAGGTGCAGCGATGAAAAGTGATATGGAGGTAGGTGCAGTGATGGAAAGAGATATGGAGGTAGGGGAAGCGATGGAAAGATATATGGAGGTAGGTGCAGCGATGGAAAGAGATATGGAGGTACGTGCTGCGATGGAAAGAGATATGGAGTAGGTATAGCACTGTAAAGAGATACTGGGTAAGTGCGGCGCTGGAAAGAGATATGGAGGTAGGTGCAGTGATGGAAAGAGATATGGAGGTAGGTGCAGCAATGGAAAGAGATATGGAGGTAGGTGCAGCAATGGAAAGAGAGATGGAGGTAGGTGCAGTGATGGAAAGAGATATGGAGGTAGGTGCAGCAATGGAAAGAGATATGGGGTAAATGCAGCAAAGGAGCGAGATATGGAGGTAGATGCTGAAAAGGAAAGAGAGATGGAGGTAGGTGCAGTGATCGAAAGAGATATGGGGTAATTGCAGCGATGGAAAGAGATATGGAGGCAGGTGCAGCGGTGGAAAGAGATATGGGGTAGGTGCAGTGATGGAAAGAGATATGGAGGTAGGTGCAGTGATGAAAGAGATATGGAAGTAGGTGCAGCGATGGAAAGAGATATGGAGGTAAGTGCAGCGATGGAAAGAGATATGGGTAGGTGCAGCAATGGAAAGAGATATGGAGGTAAGTGCAGTGATTTAAAGAGATATGGAGGTAAGTGCAGCACTGGAAAGAGATATGGAGGTAGATGCAGTGATGGAAAGAAATATGGGATAAACGCAATGATTGAAAGAGATATGGAGGTAAGTGCAGTGATGGAAAGAGATATGTGGGTAGGTGCAGCGATGGAAAGAGATATGGAGGTAAGTGCAGCAATGGAAAGAGATATGGAGGTAAGTGCAGTGACGGAAAGATATATGGAGGTAAGTGCAGTGATGTAAATAGATATGGAGGTAGGTGCAGTGATGGAAAGAGATATGGAGGTAGGACGAGCGATGGAAAAAGATATGGATGTAGGTGCAGCACTGGAAAGAGATATGGAGTAGGTGCAGCGATGGAAAGAGATGTAGAGTAGGTGCAGCACTGGAAACAGATATGGAGTAAGTGCAGCGGTGGAAAGAGATATAGAGTAGGTGCAGCGATGGACAGAGATATGGAGGTAGGTGCAGCGATGGAAAGCGATATGGAGGTAGGTGCAGTGATGAAAGAGATATGGAGGTAGGTACAGCAATGGAAAGAGATATGGAGGTAGGTGCAGGACTGGAAACAGATATGGAGTAGGTGCAGCGATGGAAAAAGATATAGAGTAGGTGCAGCACTGGAAACAGAAATGGGGTAAGTGCAGCGGTGGAAAGAGATATTGAATAGGTGCAGCGATGGACCTAGATATGGAGGTAGGTGCAGCGATGAAAAGTGATATGGAGGTAGGTGCAGTGATGGAAAGAGATATGGAGGTAGGTGAAGCGATGGAAAGATATATGGAGGTAGGTGCAGCGATGGAAAGAGATATGGAGGTAGGTGCAGCAATGGAAAGCGATATGGAGGTAAGTGTATCGATGTAAAGAGATATGGAGGTTGGTGCAGCAATGAAACGAGATATGGATGTAGGTGCAGCGATGGAAAGAGATATGGAGTAGGTATAGCGCTGGAAAGAGATACTGGGTAAGTGCGGCGCTGGAAAGAGATATGGAGGTAGGTGCAGTGATGGAAAGATATATGGAGGTAGGTGCAGCAATGGAAAGAGATATGGGGTAAATGCCGCAAAGGAGCGAGATATGGAGGTAGGTGCTGAAAAGGAAAGAGAGATGGAGGTAGGTGCAGTGATCGAAAGAGATATGGGGTAATTGCAGCGATGGAAAGAGATATGGAGGTAGGTGCAGCGGTGGAAAGAGATATGGGGTAGGTGCAGTGATGGAAAGAGATATGGAGGTAGGTGCAGTGATGGAAAGAGATATGGAGGTAGGTGCAGCGATGGAAAGAGATATGGAGTAGGTACAGCGATGGAAAGAGATATGGAGGTAGGTACAGCGGTGGAAAGAGATATGGGGTAATTGCAGCGATGGAAAGAGATATGGAGGTAGGTGCAGCAATGGAAAGAGAGATGGAGGTAGGTGCAGTGATGGAAAGATATATGGAGGTAGGTGCAGCAATGGAAAGAGATATGGGGTAAATGCCGCAAAGGAGCGAGATATGGAGGTAGGTGCTGAAAAGGAAAGAGAGATGGAGGTAGGTGCAGTGATCGAAAGCGATATGGGGTAATTGCAGCGATGGAAAGAGATATGGAGGTAGGTGCAGCGGTGGAAAGAGATATGGGGTAGGTGCAGCCATGGAAAGAGATATGGAGGTAGGTGCAGCAATGGTAAGAGATATGGAGGTAGGTGCAGCGATGTAAAGAGATATGGAGTAGGTACAGCGATGGAAAGAGATATTGGGTAAGTGCAGTGGTGGAAAGAGATAGGGAGGTTGGTGCAGTGATGGAAAGATATATGGAGGTAGGTGCAGCATTGGAAAGAGATATGGAGGTAGGTGCAGCAATGGAAAGAGATATGGGGTAGGCGCAGTGATGGAAAGAGGTATGGAGGTAAGTGCAGCGACGGAAAGAGATATGGAGGTAAGTGCAGTGATGGAAAGATATATGGAGGTAGGTGCAGTGATGGAAAAAGATATGGAGGTAGGTGCAGTGATGGAAAAAGATATGGAGGTAGGTGCAGCGATGGAAAGAGATATGGAGATAGGTGCAGCGATGGAAAGAGATATGGAGGTAGGTGCAGCAATGGAAAGAGATATGGAGGTAGGTGCAGCTATGGAAATAATACGGAGGTAAGTGCAGCGATGGAAACAGATATGGAGGTAGGTGCAGTGATGGAAAGAGATATGGAGGTAAGTGCAGCGATGGAAAGATATATGGAGGTAAGTGCAGTGATGTAAATAGATATGGAGGTAGGTGCAGTGATGGAAAGAGATATGGAGGTAGGACGAGCGATTCAAAAAGATATGGAGGTAGGTGCAGTGATGAAAGAGATATGGAGGTAGGTGAAGTGATGGAAAGAGATATGGAGGTAGGTACAGCAATGGAAAGAGATATGGAGGTAGGTGCAGGACTGGAAACAGATATGGAGTAGGTGCAGCGATGGAAAAAGATAAAGAGTAGGTGCAGCACAGGAAACAGAAATGGGGTAAGTGCAGCGGTGGAAAGAGCTATGGAATAGGTGCAGCGATGGACCTAGATATGGAGGTAGGTGCAGCGATGAAAAGTGATATGGAGGTAGGTGCAGTGATGGAAAGAGATATGGAGGTAGGTGAAGCGATGGAAAGATATATGGAGGTAGGTGCAGCGATGGAAAGAGATATGGAGGTACGTGCAGCGATGGAAAGAGATATGGAGTAGGTATAGCACTGTAAAGAGATACTGGGTAAGTGCGGCGCTGGAAAGAGATATGGAGGTAGGTGCAGTGATGGAAAGAGATATGGAGGTAGGTGCAGCAATGGAAAGAGATATGGAGGTAGGTGCAGCAATGGAAAGAGAGATGGAGGTAGGTGCAGTGATGGAAAGAGATATGGAGGTAGGTGCAGCAATGGAAAGAGATATGGGGTAAATGCAGCAAAGGAGCGAGATATGGAGGTAGATGCTGAAAAGGAAAGAGAGATGGAGGTAGGTGCAGTGATCGAAAGAGATATGGGGTAATTGCAGCGATGGAAAGATATGGAGGCAGGTGCAGCGGTGGAAAGAGATATGGGGTAGGTGCAGTGATGGAAAGAGATATGGAGGTAGGTGCAGTGATGAAAGAGATATGGAAGTAGGTGCAGCGATGGAAAGAGATATGGAGGTAGTTGCAGTGATGGAAAGAGATATGGAGGTAGGTGCACCGATGGAAAGTGATATGGAGGTAGGTGCACTGATGGAAAGAGATATGTATGTAAGTGCAGCGATGGAAAGAGATATGCAGGTAAGTGCAGCAATGGAAAGAGATATGGGGTAATTGCAGCGATGGAAAGAGAGATGGAGGTAGGTGCAGTGATGGAAAGAGATATGGGTAAGTGCAGGGATGGAAAGAGATATGGAGGTAGGTGCAGCAGTGGAAAGAAATTTGGAGGTAAGTGCAGCGATGGAAGAGATATGAAGATAGGTGGAGCGATGGAAATAGATATGGGGTAAATGCAGCAATGAAGCGAGATATGGAGGTAGGTGCTGCAATGGAAAGAGAGATGGAGGTAGGTGCAGTGATGGAAAGAGATATGGAGTTAGGTGCAGCAATGGAAAGAGATATGGGGTAAATGCAGCAATGGAGCGAGATATGGAGGTAGGTGCTGCAAAGGAAAGAGAGATGGAGGTAGGTGCAGTGATCGAAAGAGATATGGGGTAATTGCCTCGATGGAAAGCGATATGGAGGTAGGTGCAGTGATGAAAGAGATATGGAGGTAGGTACAGCAATGGAAAGAGATATGGAGGTAGGTGCAGGACTGGAAACAGATATGGAGTAGGTGCAGCGATGGAAAAAGATATAGAGTAGGTGCAGCACTGGAAACAGAAATGGGGTAAGTGCAGCGGTGGAAAGAGATATTGAATAGGTGCAGCGATGGACCTAGATATGGAGGTAGGTGCAGCGATGAAAAGTGATATGGAGGTAGGTGCAGTGATGGAAAGAGATATGGAGGTAGGTGAAGCGATGGAAAGATATATGGAGGTAGGTGCAGCGATGGAAAGAGATATGGAGGTAGGTGCAGCGATGGAAAGCGATATGGAGGTAAGTGTATCGATGTAAAGAGATATGGAGGTTGGTGCAGCAATGAAACGAGATATGGAGGTAGGTGCAGCGATGGAAAGAGATATGGAGTAGGTATAGCGCTGGAAAGAGATACTGGGTAAGTGCGGCGCTGGAAAGAGATATGGAGGTAGGTGCAGTGATGGAAAGATATATGGAGGTAGGTGCAGCAATGGAAAGAGATATGGGGTAAATGCCGCAAAGGAGCGAGATATGGAGGTAGGTGCTGAAAAGGAAAGAGAGATGGAGGTAGGTGCAGTGATCGAAAGAGATATGGGGTAATTGCAGCGATGGAAAGAGATATGGAGGTAGGTGCAGCGGTGGAAAGAGATATGGGGTAGGTGCAGTGATGGAAAGAGATATGGAGGTAGGTGCAGTGATGGAAAGAGATATGGAGGTAGGTGCAGCGATGGAAATAGATATGGAGTAGGTACAGCGATGGAAAGAGATATGGAGGTAGGTACAGCGGTGGAAAGAGATATGGGGTAATTGCAGCGATGGAAAGAGATATGGAGGTAGGTGCAGCAATGGAAAGAGAGATGGAGGTAGGTGCAGTGATGGAAAGATATATGGAGGTAGGTGCAGCAATGGAAAGAGATATGGGGTAAATGCCGCAAAGGAGCGAGATATGGAGGTAGGTGCTGAAAAGGAAAGAGAGATGGAGGTAGGTGCAGTGATCGAAAGCGATATGGGGTAATTGCAGCGATGGAAAGAGATATGGAGGTAGGTGCAGCGGTGGAAAGAGATATGGGGTAGGTGCAGCCATGGAAAGAGATATGGAGGTAGGTGCAGCAATGGTAAGAGATATGGAGGTAGGTGCAGCGATGTAAAGAGATATGGAGTAGGTACAGCGATGGAAAGAGATATTGGGTAAGTGCAGTGGTGGAAAGAGGTATGGAGGTTGGTGCAGTGATGGAAAGATATATGGAGGTAGGTGCAGCAATGGAAAGAGATATGGGGTAGGCGCAGTGATGGAAAGAGGTATGGAGGTAAGTGCAGCGACGGAAAGAGATATGGAGGTAAGTGCAGTGATGGAAAGATATATGGAGGTAGGTGCAGTGATGGAAAAAGATATGGAGGTAGGTGCAGTGATGGAAAAAGATATGGAGGTAGGTGCAGCGATGGAAAGATATATGGAGGTAGGTGCAGTGATGGAAAGAGATATGGAGATAGGTGCAGCGATGGAAAGAGATATGGAGGTAGGTGCAGCAATGGAAAGAGATATGGAGGTAGGTGCAGCTATGGAAAGAAATATGGAGGTAAGTGCAGCGATGGAAACAGATATGGAGGTAGGTGCAGTGATGGAAAGAGATATGGAGGTAAGTGCAGCGATGGAAAGATATATGGAGGTAAGTGCAGTGATGTAAATAGATATGGAGGTAGGTGCAGTGATGGAAAGAGATATGGAGGTAGGACGAGCGATGGAAAAAGATATGGAGGTAGGTGCAGTGATGAAAGAGATATGGAGGTAGGTGAAGTGATGGAAAGAGATATGGAGGTAGGTACAGCAATGGAAAGAGATATGGAGGTAGGTGCAGGACTGGAAACAGATATGGAGTAGGTGCAGCGATGGAAAAAGATAAAGAGTAGGTGCAGCACAGGAAACAGAAATGGGGTAAGTGCAGCGGTGGAAAGAGCTATGGAATAGGTGCAGCGATGGACCTAGATATGGAGGTAGGTGCAGCGATGAAAAGTGATATGGAGGTAGGTGCAGTGATGGAAAGAGATATGGAGGTAGGTGAAGCGATGGAAAGATATATGGAGGTAGGTGCAGCGATGGAAAGAGATAAGGAGGTACGTGCAGCGATGGAAAGAGATATGGAGTAGGTATAGCACTGTAAAGAGATACTGGGTAAGTGCGGCGCTGGAAAGAGATATGGAGGTAGGTGCAGTGATGGAAAGAGATATGGAGGTAGGTGCAGCAATGGAAAGAGATATGGAGGTAGGTGCAGCAATGGAAAGAGAGATGGAGTTAGGTGCAGTGATGGAAAGAGATATGGAGGTAGGTGCAGCAATGGAAAGAGATATGGGGTAAATGCAGCAAAGGAGCGAGATATGGAGGTAGATGCTGAAAAGGAAAGAGAGATGGAGGTAGGTGCAGTGATCGAAAGAGATATGGGGTAATTGCAGCGATGGAAAGAGATATGGAGGCAGGTGCAGCGGTGGAAAGAGATATGGGGTAGGTGCAGTGATGGAAAGAGATATGGAGGTAGGTGCAGTGATGGAAAGAGATATGGAAGTAGGTGCAGCGATGGAAAGAGATATGGAGGTAAGTGCAGCGATGGAAAGAGATATGGGTAGGTGCAGCAATGGAAAGAGATATGGAGGTAAGTGCAGTGATTTAAAGAGATATGGAGGTAAGTGCAGCACTGGAAAGAGATATGGAGGTAGATGCAGTGATGGAAAGAAATATGGGGTAAATGCAATGATGGAAAGAGATATGGAGGTAAGTGCAGTGATGGAAAGAGATATGTGGGTAGGTGCAGCGATGGAAAGAGATATGGAGGTAAGTGCAGCAATGGAAAGAGATATGGAGGTAAGTGCAGTGACGGAAAGATATATGGAGGTAGGTGCAGCGATGGAAAGAGATATGGGGTAAGTGCAGCGATGGAAAGAGATATGGAGGTAAGTACAGCAATGTAAAGAGATATTTGGTAATTGCAGCGATGGAAAGAGATATGGAGGTAGGTGCAGCAGTGGAAAGAAATTTGGAGGTAAGTGCAGTGATGGAAGAGATATGAAGATAGGTGCAGCGATGGAAAGAGATATGGGGTAAATGCAGGAATGAAGCGAGATATGGAGGTAGGTGCTGCAATGGAAAGAGAGATGGAGGTAGGTGCATTGATGGAAAGAGATATGGAGGTAGTTGCAACAATGGAAAGAGATATGGGGTAAATGCAGCAAAGGAGCGAGATATGGAGGTAGGTGCTGCAAAGGAAAAAGAGATGGAGGTGGGTGCAGTGATCCAAAGAGATATGGGGTAATTGCAGCGATGGAAAGAGATATGGAGGTAGGTGCAGCGGTGGAAAGAGATATAGGGTAGGTGCAGCGATGGAAAGAGATATGGAGGTAGGTGCAGTGATGGAAAGAGATATGGAGGTAGGTGCCGCAATGGAAAGAGATATGGGGTAAATGCAGAAAAGGAGCGAGATATGGAGGTAGGTGCTGAAAAGGAAAGAGAGATGGAGGTAGGTGCAGTGATCGAAAGAGATATGGGGTAATTGTAGCGATGGAAAGAGATATGGAGGTAGGTGCAGCGGTGGAAAGAGATATGGGGTAGGTGCAGCGATGGAAAGAGATATGGAGGTAGGTGCAGCGGTGGAAAGAGATATGGGGTAGGTGCAGCGATGGAAAGAGATATGGAGGTAGGTGGAGCAGTGGAAAGAAATTTGGAGGTAAGTGCAGTGATGGAAGAGATATGAAGATAGGTGCAGCACTGGAAAGAGATATGGAGGTAGGTGCAGTGATGGAAAGAGATATGGGGTAAATGCAATCATGGAAAGAGATATGGAGGTAAGTGCAGTGATGGAAATAGATATGGAGGTAAGTGCAGCGATGGAAAGAGATATGGGGTAGGTGCCGCGATGGAAAGAGATATGGAGGTAGGTGCAGCGGTGGACAGAAATATGGGGTAAATGCAGTTATGGGAAGAGATATGGAGGTAATTGAAGTGATGAAAAGAGATATGGAGGTAGGTACAGCGATGGAAAGAGATATGGGGATGGTGCCGCGATGGAAAGAGAAATGGGGTGAATGTAGCAATGGAGCGAGATATGGAGGTAGGTGCAGCGATGGAAAGAGATATGGGGTAAATGCAGCAATGGAGTGAGATATGGAGGTAGGTGCTGCGATGGAAAGGGATATGTGGGTAGGTGCAGCGATGGAAAGAGATATGGGGTAAGTGCAGCGATGGAAAGAGATATGGAGGTAAGTGCAGCAATGGAAAGAGATATGAGGTAATTGCAGCGATGGAAAGAGATATGGAGGTAGGTGCAGCAGTGGAAAGAAATTTGGAGGTAAGTGCAGTGATGGAAGAGATATGAAGATAGGTGCAGCGATGGAAAGAGATATGGGGTAAATGCAGCAATGAAGCGAGATATGGAGGTAGGTGCTGCAATGGAAAGAGAGATGGAGGTAGGTGCAGTGATCCAAAGAGATATGGGGTAATTGCAGTGATGGAAAGAGATATGGAGGTAGGTGCAGCGGTGGAAAGAGATATGGGGTAGGTGCAGCGATGGAAAGAGATATGGAGGTAGGTGCAGTGATGGAAAGAGATATGGAGGTAGGTGCAGCGATGGAAAGAGATATGGAGGTAAGTGCAGCGATGGAAAGAGATATGGAGGTAGGTGCAGCGATGGAAAGAGATATGGGTAGGTGCAGCAATGGAAAGAGATATGGAGGTAAGTGCAGCGATTTAAAGAGATATGGAGGTAAGTGCAGCACTGGAAAGAGATATGGAGGTAGGTGCAGCGATGGAAAGAGATATGGAGGTAAGTGCAGCGATGGAAAGAGATATGGAGGTAGGTGCAGCGATGGAAAGAGATATGGAGGTAAGTGCAGCGATGGAAAGAGATATGGGTAGGTGCAGCAATGGAAAGAGATATGGAGGTAAGTGCAGCGATTTAAAGAGATATGGAGGTAAGTGCAGCACTGGAAAGAGATATGGAGGTAGGTGCAGCGATGGAAAGAGATATGGAGGTAGGTGCAGCATTGGAAAGAGATATGGAGGTAGGTGCAGCAATGGAAAGAGATATGGAGGTAAGTGCAGCGATGGAAAGAGATATGGAGGTAGGTGCAGCGATGGAAAGAGATATGGGGTAGGCGCAGCGATGGAAAGAGGTATGGAGGTAAGTGCAGCGATGGAAAGAGATATGGAGGTAAGTACAGCGACGGAAAGAGATATGGAGGTAAGTGCAGCGATGGAAAGATATATGGAGGTAAGTGCAGTGATGTAAATAGATATGGAGGTAGGTGCAGTGATGGAAAAAGACATGGAGGTAGGTGCAGCAATGGAAAGATATATGGAGGTAGGTGCAGTGATGGAAAGAGATATGGAGATAGGTGCAGCGATGGAAACAGATATGGAGGTAGGTGCAGTGATGGAAAGAGATATGAGGTAGGTGCAGCAATGGAAAGAGGTATGGAGGTAAGTGCAGCGATGGAAAGAGATATGGAGGAAAGTGCAGCGATGGACAGAGATATGGAGGTAGGTGCAGCGATGGAAAGCGATATGGAGGTAGGTGCAGTGATGAAAGAGATATGGAGGTAGGTGAAGTGATGGAAAGAGACATGGAGGTAGGTACAGCAATGGAAAGAGATATGGAAGTAGGTGCAGGACTGGAAACAGATATGGAGTAGGTGCAGCGATGGAAAAAGATATAGAGTAGGTGCAGCACTGGAAACAGAAATGGGGTAAGTGCAGCGGTGGAAAGAGATATGGAATAGGTGCAGCAATGGACGTAGATATGGAGGTAGGTGCAGCGATGAAAAGTGATATGGAGGTAGGTGCAGTGATGGAAAGAGATATGGAGGTAGGTGAAGCGATGGAAAGATATATCGAGGTAGGTGCAGCGATGGAAAGAGATATGGAGGTAGGTGCAGCGATGGAAAGAGATATGGAGGTAAGTGTATCGATGTAAAGAGATATGGAGGTTGGTGCAGCAATGAAAAGAGATATGGAGGTAGGTGCAGCGATGGAAAGAGATATGGAGTAGGTATAGCACTGGAAAGAGATACTGGGTAAGTGCGGTGCTGGAAAGAGATATGGAGGTAGGTGCAGTGATGGAAAGAGATATGGAGGTAGGTGCAGCAATGGAAAGAGAGATGGAGGTAGGTGCAGTGATGGAAAGAGATATGGAGGTAGGTGCAGCAACGGAAAGAGATATGGGATAAATGCAGCAAAGGAGCGAGATATGGAGGTAGGTGCTGAAAAGGAAAGAGAGATGGAGGTAGGTGCAGTGATCAAAAGAGATATGGGGTAATTGCAGCGATGGAAAGAGATATGGAGGTAGGTGCAGCGGTGGAAAGAGATATGGGGTAGGTGCAGCGATGGAAAGAGATATGGAGGTAGGTGCAGTGATGGAAAGAGATATGGAGGTAGGTGCAGCGATGGAAAGAGATATGGAGGTAAGTGCAGCGATGGAAAGAGATATGGGTAGGTGCAGCAATGGAAAGAGATATGGAGGTAAGTGCAGCGATTTAAAGAGATATGGAGGTAAGTGCAGCACTGGAAAGAGATATGGAGGTAGGTGCAGTGATGGAAAGAAATATGGGGTAAATGCAATGATGGAAAGAGATATGGAGGTAAGTGCAGTGATGGAAAGAGATATGTGGGTAGGTGCAGCGATGGAAAGAGATATGGAGGTAAGTGCAGCAATGGAAAGAGATATGGAGGTAAGTGCAGTGACGGAAAGATATATGGAGGTAGGTGCAGCGATGGAAAGAGATATGGGGTAAGTGCAGCGATGGAAAGAGATATGGAGGTAAGTGCAGCAATGGAAAGAGATATGGGGTAATTGCAGTGATGGAAAGAGATATGGAGGTAGGTGCAGCAGTGGAAAGAAATTTGGAGGTAAGTGCAGTGATGGAAGAGATATGAAGATAGGTGCAGCGATGGAAAGAGATATGGGGTAAATGCAGCAATGAAGCGAGACATGGAGGTAGGTGCTGCAATGGAAAGAGAGATGGAGGTAGGTGCATTGATGGAAAGAGATATGGAGGTAGGTGCAGCAATGGAAAGAGATATGGGGTAAATGCAGCAAAGGAGTGAGATATGGAGGTAGGTGCTACAAAGGAAAGAGAGATGGAGGTAGGTGCAGTGATCCAAAGAGATATGGGGTAATTGCAGCGATGGAAAGAGATATGGAGGTAGGTGCAGCGGTGGAAAGAGATATGGGGTAGGTGCAGCGATGGAAAGAGATATGGAGGTAGGTGCAGTGATGGAAAGAGATATGGAGGTAGGTGCAGCGATGGAAAGAGATATGGAGGTAGGTGCAGCGATGGAAAGAGATATGGAGGTAAGTGCAGCGATGGAAAGAGATATGGGTAGGTGCAGCAATGGAAAGAGATATGGAGGTAAGAGCAGCGATTTAAAGAGATATGGAGGTAAGTGCAGCACTGGAAAGAGATATGGAGGTAGGTGCAGTGATGGAAAGAGATATGGGGTAAATGCAATGATGGAAAGAGATATGGAGGTAAGTGCAGTGATGGAAAGAGATATGGAGGTAGGTGCAGCGATGGAAAGAGATATGGGGTAGGTGCCGCGATGGAAAGAGATATGGAGGTAGGTGCAGCGGTGGACAGAAATATGGGGTAAATGCAGTTATGGGAAGAGATATGAAGGTAATTGAAATCATGGAAAGAGATATGGAGGTAGGTGCAGCGATGGAAAGAGATATGGGGATGGTGCCACGATGGAAAGAGATATGGGGTGAATGTAGCAATGGAGCGAGATATGGAGGTAGGTGCTGCGATGGAAAGAGAGATGGAGGTAGGTGCAGCGCTGGAAAGAGATATGGGGTAGGTGCCACTGTGGAAAGAGATATGAAGTAAGGTGCATCGATGGAAAGAGATATGGAGGTAGGTGCAGCGATGGAAAGAGATATGGGGTAAATGCAGCAATGGAGTGAGATATGGAGGTAGGTGCTGCGATGGAAAGAGATATGTGGGTAGGTGCAGCGATGGAAAGAGATATGGAGGTAAGTGCAGCAATGGAAAGAGATATGGAGGTAAGTGCAGTGATGGAAAGAGATATCGAGGCAGGGGCAGCGATAGAAAGAGATATGGGGTAGGTGCAGTGATGGAAAGGGATATGGAGGTAGGTGCAGTGATGGAAAGAGATATGTGGGTAGGTGCAGCGATGGAAAGAGATATGGAGGTAAGTGCACCAACGGAAAGAGATATGGGGTAATTGCAGCGTAGGAAAGAGATATGGAGTAGGTACAGCGATGGACAGAGATATGGAGGTAGGTGCAGCAATGGAAAGAGATATGGAGGTAGGTGCAGCCATGGAAAGAGATATGGAGGTAGGTGCAGCAATGGAAAGAGATATGGAGGTAGGTGCAGCGATGGAAAGAGACATGGGGATGGTGCCGCGATGGAAAGAGATATGGGGTGAATGTAGCAATGGAGCGAGATATGGAGGTAGGTGCTGCGATGGAAAGAGAGATGGAGGTAGGTGCAGCGCTGGAAAGAGATATGGGGTAGGTGCCACTGTGGAAAGAGATATGAAGTAAGGTGCATCAATGGAAAGAGATATGGAGGTAGGTGCAGCGATGGAAAGAGATATGGGGTAAATGCAGCAATGGAGTGAGATATGGAGGTAGGTGCTGTGATGGAAAGAGATATGTGGGTAGGTGCAGCGATGGAAAGAGATATGGAGGTAAGTGCAGCAATGGAAAGAGATATGGAGGTAAGTGCAGTGATGGAAAGAGATATCGAGGTAGGTGCAGCGATAGAAAGAGATATGGGGTAGGTGCAGCGATGGAAAGAGATATGGAGGGAGGTGCAGTGATGGAAAGAGATATGTGGGTAGGTGCAGCGATGGAAAGAGATATGGAGGTAAGTGCACCAATGGAAAGAGATATGGGGTAATTGCAGCGTAGGAAAGAGATATGGAGTAGGTGCAGCGATGGACAGAGATATGGAGGTAGGTGCAGCAATGGAAAGAGATATGGAGTAGGTACAGCGATGGAAAGAGATATTGGGTAAGTGCAGTGGTGGAAAGAGATATGGAGGTAGGTGCAGCCATGGAAAGAGGTATGGAGGTAGGTGCAGCAATGGAAAGAGATATGGAGGTAGGTGCAGCGATGGAAAGATAAATGGAGGTAGGTGCAGTGATGGAAAGAGATATGGAGTTAGGTGCAGCGATGGAAAGAGATATGGAGGTAGGTGCAGCATTGGAAAGAGATATGGAGGTAGGTGCAGCAATGGAAAGAGAAATGGAGGTAAGTGCAGCGATGGAAAGAGATATGGAGGTAGGTGCAGCGATGGAAAGAGATATGGGGTAGGCGCAGCGATGGAAAGAGGTATGGAGGTAAGTGCAGCGATGGAAAGAGATATGGAGGTAAGTACAGCGACGGAAAGAGATATGGAGGTAAGTGCAGCGATGGAAAGATATATGAGGTAAGTGCAGTGATGTAAATAGATATGGAGGTAGGTGCAGTGATGGAAAGAGATATGGAGGTAGGTGCAGCGATGGAAAGATATATGGAGGTAGGTGCAGTGATGGAAAGAGATATGGAGATAGGTTCAGCGATGGAAAGAGATATGGAGGTAGGTGCAGCAATGGAAAGAGATATGGAGGTAGGTGCAGCTATGGAAAGAGATATGGAGGTAAGTGCAGCGATGTAAACAGATATGGAGGTAGGTGCAGTGATGGAAAGAGATATGGGGTAGGTGCAGCGATGGAAAGAGGTATGGAGGTAAGTGCAGCGATGGAAAGAGATATGGAGGTAAGTACAGCGATGGAAAGAGATATAGAGGTAAGTGCAGCGATGGAAAGATATATGGAGGTAGGACGAGCGATGGAAAAAGATATGGAGGTAGGTGGAGCACTGGAAAGAGATATGGAGTAGGTGCAGCGATGGAAAGAGATGTAGAGTAGGTGCAGCACTGGAAACAGATATGGAGTAAGTACAGCGGTGGAAAGAGATATGGAGTAGGTGCAGCGATGGACAGAGATATGGAGGTAGGTGCAGCGATGGAAAGCGATATGGAGGTAGGTGCAGTGATGAAAGAGATATGGAGGTAGGTGAAGTGATGGAAAGAGATATGGAGGTAGGTACAGCAATGGAAAGAGATATGGAGGTAGGTGCAGGACTGGAAACAGATATGGAGTAGGTGCAGCGATGGAAAAAGATATAGAGTAGGTGCAGCACTGGAAACAGAAATGGGGTAAGTGCAGCGGTGGAAAGAGATATGGAATAGGTGCAGCGATGGACCTAGATATGGAGGTAGGTGCAGCGATGAAATGTGATATGGAGGTAGGTGCAGTGATGGAAAGAGATATGGAGGTAGGTGAAGCGATGGAAAGATATATGGAGGTAGGTGCAGCGATGGAAAGAGATATGGAGGTAGGTGCAGCGATGGAAAGAGATATGGAGGTAAGTGTATCGGTGTAAAGAGATATGGAGGTTGGTGCAGCAATGAAAAGAGATATGGAGGTAGGTGCAGCGATGGAAAGAGATATGGAGTAGGTATAGCACTGGAAAGAGATACTGGGTAAGTGCGGCGCTGGAAAGAGATATGGAGGTAGGTGCAGTGATGGAAAGAGATATGGAGGTGGGTGCAGCAATGGAAAGAGATACGGAGGTTGGTGCAGCGCTGGAAAGAGATATTGAGGTAGGTGCTGCGATGGAAAGAGATATGGAGGTAACTGCAGTGATGGAAAGAGATATGAAGGTAGGTGCAGCGTTGGAAATAGATATGGAGGTGGGTGCAGCAATGGAAAGAGATATGGAGGAAAGTGCAGCGAAGGAAAGAGATATGGAGTTAGCTGCAGCGATGGAAAGAGATATGGAAGTAAGTGCAGCGATGGAAAGAGGTATGGAGATAAGTGCAGTGATGGAAAGAGATATGGAGGAAAGTGCAGCGATGGAAAGATATATGGAGGTAAGTGCAGCGATGCAAATAGATATGGAGGTAGGCGCAGTGATGGAAAGAGATATGGAGGTAGGTGCAGTGATGGAAAGAGATATGGAGGTTGGTGCAGCGATGGAAAGAGATATGGAGGTAGGTGCAGCACTGGAAAGAGTAATGGAGTAGGTGCAGTGATGGAAAGAGATATAGAGTAGGTGCAGCACTGGAAAAAGATATGGGGTAAGTGCAGCGGTGGAAAGAGGTATGGAGGTAAGTGCAGTGATGAAAGAGATATGGAGGTAGGTGAAGCGATGGAAAGATATATGGAGGTAGGTACAGCGATGGAAAGAGATATGGAGGTAGGTGCAGCGTTGGAAAGAGATATGGCGGTAAGTGTATTGATGGAACGAGATATGGAGGTAGGTGCAGCGATGGAAAGAGCAATGGAGGGAGGTGCAGCGATGAAAAGAGATATGGAGTAGGTACAGCACTGGAAAGAGCTATTGGGTAAATGCAGCGGGGGAAAGAGATATGGAGGTACGTGCAGTGATGGAAAGAGATATGGAGGTAGGTGCAATGATGGAAAGAGATATGGAGGTAGGTGCATCGATCGAAAGAGATATGGGGTAAGTGCAGCGGTGGAAAGAGATATGGGGTAATTGCAGCGATGGAAAGAGATATGGAAGTAGGTGCAGCGGTGGAAAGAGATATGGGGTAGGTGCAGCGATGGAAAGTGATATGGAGGTAAGTGCAGCAATGGAAAGAGATATGGAGGTAGGTGCAGCGATGGAAAGAGATATGGAGGTAAGTGCAGCGATGGAAAGAGATATGGGTAGGTGCAGCAATGGAAAGAGATATGGAGGTATGTGCAGCGATGGAAAGAGATATGGAGGTAAGTGCAGAAATGGAATGAGATATGGAGGGAGGTGCAGTGATGGAAAGAGATATGGGGTAAATGCAGTGATGGAAAGAGATATGGAGGTAAGTGCAGTGATGGAAAGAGATATGGAGGTAGGTGCAGCGATGGAAAGAGATATGGGGTAGGTGCAGCGATGGAAAGGGATATGAAGGTAGGTGCAGTGGTGGACAGAGATATGGGGTAAATGCACTTATGGAAAGAGATATGGAGGTAAGTGCAGTGATGGAAAGAGATATGGAGGTAGGTGGAGCAATGGAAAGAGATATGGGGTTGGTGCCGCGATGGAAAGAGATATGGAGGTAGGTGCAGTGATGGAAAGAGATATGTGGGTAGGTGCAGCGATGGAAAGAGATATGGAGGTAAGTGCAGCAATGGAAAGAGATATGGAGGTAGGTGCACTGATGGAAAGAGATATGGAGGTAGGTGAAGCGATGGAAAGATATATGGAGGTAGGTGCAGCGATGGAAAGAGATATGGAGGTAAGTGTATTGGTGTAAAGAGATATGGAGGTTGGTGCAGCAATGAAAAGAGATATGGAGGTAGGTTCAGCGATGGAAAGAGATATGGAGGTAGGTGCAGCGCTGGAAAGAGATATTGAGGTAGGTGCTGCGATGGTAAGAGATATGGAGGTAACTGCAGTGATGGAAAGAGATATGAAGGTAGGTGCAGCGTTGGAAATAGATATGGAGGTGGGTGCAGCAATGGAAAGAGATATGGAGGAAAGTACAGTGAAGGAAAGAGATATGGAGTTAGCTGCAGCGATGGAAAGAGATATGGAAGTAAGTGCAGCGATGGAAAGAGGTATGGAGATAAGTGCAGTGATGGAAAGAGATATGGAGGAAAGTGCAGCGATGGAAAGATATATGGAGGTAAGTGCAGCGATGCAAATAGATATGGAGGTAGGCGCAGTGATGGAAAGAGATATGGAGGTAGGTGCAGTGATGGAAAGAGATATGGAGGTTGGTGCAGCGATGGAAAGAGATATGGAGGTAGGTGCAGCACTGGAAAGAGATATGGAGTAGGTGCAGTGATGGAAAGAGATATAGAGTAGGTGCAGCACTGGAAAAAGATATGGGGTAAGTGCAGCGGTGGAAAGAGGTGTGGAGGTAAGTGCAGTGATGAAAGAGATATGGAGGTAGGTGAAGCGATGGAAAGATATATGGAGGTAGGTACAGCGATGGAAAGAGATATGGAGGTAGGTGCAGCGTTGGAAAGAGATATGGCGGTAAGTGTATTGATGGAACGAGATATGGAGGTAGGTGCAGCGATGGAAAGAGCAATGGAGGGAGGTGCAGCGATGAAAAGAGATATGGAGTAGGTACAGCACTGGAAAGAGCTATTGGGTAAATGCAGCGGGGGAAAGAGATATGGAGGTACGTGCAGTGATGGAAAGAGATATGGAGGTAGGTGCAATGATGGAAAGAGATATGGAGGTAGGTGCATCGATCGAAAGAGATATGGGGTAAGTGCAGCGGTGGAAAGAGATATGGGGTAATTGCAGCGATGGAAAGAGATATGGAAGTAGGTGCAGCGGTGGAAAGAGATATGGAGGTAGGTGCAGCAATGGAAAGAGATATGGAGGTAGGTGCAGCAATGGAAAGAGAGATGGAGGTAGGTGCAGTGATGGAAAGAGATATGGAGGTAGGTGCAGCAATGGAAAGAGATATGGGGTAAATGCAGCAAAGGAGCGAGATATGGAGGTAGATGCTGAAAAGGAAAGAGAGATGGAGGTAGGTGCAGTGATCGAAAGAGATATGGGGTAATTGCAGCGATGGAAAGATATGGAGGCAGGTGCAGCGGTGGAAAGAGATATGGGGTAGGTGCAGTGATGGAAAGAGATATGGAGGTAGGTGCAGTGATGAAAGAGATATGGAAGTAGGTGCAGCGATGGAAAGAGATATGGAGGTAGTTGCAGTGATGGAAAGAGATATGGAGGTAGGTGCAGCGATGGAAAGTGATATGGAGGTAGGTGCACTGATGGAAAGAGATATGTATGTAAGTGCAGCGATGGAAAGAGATATGCAGGTAAGTGCAGCAATGGAAAGAGATATGGGGTAATTGCAGCGATGGAAAGAGAGATGGAGGTAGGTGCAGTGATGGAAAGAGATATGGGTAAGTGCAGGGATGGAAAGAGATATGGAGGTAGGTGCAGCAGTGGAAAGAAATTTGGAGGTAAGTGCAGCGATGGAAGAGATATGAAGATAGGTGGAGCGATGGAAATAGATATGGGGTAAATGCAGCAATGAAGCGAGATATGGAGGTAGGTGCTGCAATGGAAAGAGAGATGGAGGTAGGTGCAGTGATGGAAAGAGATATGGAGTTAGGTGCAGCAATGGAAAGAGATATGGGGTAAATGCAGCAATGGAGCGAGATATGGAGGTAGGTGCTGCAAAGGAAAGAGAGATGGAGGTAGGTGCAGTGATCGAAAGAGATATGGGGTAATTGCAGCGATGGAAAGCGATATGGAGGTAGGTGCAGTGATGAAAGAGATATGGAGGTAGGTACAGCAATGGAAAGAGATATGGAGGTAGGTGCAGGACTGGAAACAGATATGGAGTAGGTGCAGCGATGGAAAAAGATATAGAGTAGGTGCAGCACTGGAAACAGAAATGGGGTAAGTGCAGCGGTGGAAAGAGATATTGAATAGGTGCAGCGATGGACCTAGATATGGAGGTAGGTGCAGCGATGAAAAGTGATATGGAGGTAGGTGCAGTGATGGAAAGAGATATGGAGGTAGGTGAAGCGATGGAAAGATATATGGAGGTAGGTGCAGCGATGGAAAGAGATATGGAGGTAGGTGCAGCGATGGAAAGCGATATGGAGGTAAGTGTATCGATGTAAAGAGATATGGAGGTTGGTGCAGCAATGAAACGAGATATGGAGGTAGGTGCAGCGATGGAAAGAGATATGGAGTAGGTATAGCGCTGGAAAGAGATACTGGGTAAGTGCGGCGCTGGAAAGAGATATGGAGGTAGGTGCAGTGATGGAAAGATATATGGAGGTAGGTGCAGCAATGGAAAGAGATATGGGGTAAATCCCGCAAAGGAGCGAGATATGGAGGTAGGTGCTGAAAAGGAAAGAGAGATGGAGGTAGGTGCAGTGATCGAAAGAGATATGGGGTAATTGCAGCGATGGAAAGAGATATGGAGGTAGGTGCAGCGGTGGAAAGAGATATGGGGTAGGTGCAGTGATGGAAAGAGATATGGAGGTAGGTGCAGTGATGGAAAGAGATATGGAGGTAGGTGCAGCGATGGAAAGAGATATGGAGTAGGTACAGCGATGGAAAGAGATATGGAGGTAGGTACAGCGGTGGAAAGAGATATGGGGTAATTGCAGCGATGGAAAGAGATATGGAGGTAGGTGCAGCAATGGAAAGAGAGATGGAGGTAGGTGCAGTGATGGAAAGATATATGGAGGTAGGTGCAGCGATGGAAAGATATATGGAGGTAGGTGCAGCGATGGAAAGAGATATGGAGGTAAGTGTATTGGTGTAAAGAGATATGGAGGTTGGTGCAGCAATGAAAAGAGATATGGAGGTAGGTTCAGCGATGGAAAGAGATATGGAGGTAGGTGCAGCGCTGGAAAGAGATATTGAGGTAGGTGCTGCGATGGTAAGAGATATGGAGGTAACTGCAGTGATGGAAAGAGATATGAAGGTAGGTGCAGCGTTGGAAATAGATATGGAGGTGGGTGCAGCAATGGAAAGAGATATGGAGGAAAGTACAGTGAAGGAAAGAGATATGGAGTTAGCTGCAGCGATGGAAAGAGATATGGAAGTAAGTGCAGCGATGGAAAGAGGTATGGAGATAAGTGCAGTGATGGAAAGAGATATGGAGGAAAGTGCAGCGATGGAAAGATATATGGAGGTAAGTGCAGCGATGCAAATAGATATGGAGGTAGGCGCAGTGATGGAAAGAGATATGGAGGTAGGTGCAGTGATGGAAAGAGATATGGAGGTTGGTGCAGCGATGGAAAGAGATATGGAGGTAGGTGCAGCACTGGAAAGAGATATGGAGTAGGTGCAGTGATGGAAAGAGATATAGAGTAGGTGCAGCACTGGAAAAAGATATGGGGTAAGTGCAGCGGTGGAAAGAGGTGTGGAGGTAAGTGCAGTGATGAAAGAGATATGGAGGTAGGTGAAGCGATGGAAAGATATATGGAGGTAGGTACAGCGATGGAAAGAGATATGGAGGTAGGTGCAGCGTTGGAAAGAGATATGGCGGTAAGTGTATTGATGGAACGAGATATGGAGGTAGGTGCAGCGATGGAAAGAGCAATGGAGGGAGGTGCAGCGATGAAAAGAGATATGGAGTAGGTACAGCACTGGAAAGAGCTATTGGGTAAATGCAGCGGGGGAAAGAGATATGGAGGTACGTGCAGTGATGGAAAGAGATATGGAGGTAGGTGCAATGATGGAAAGAGATATGGAGGTAGGTGCATCGATCGAAAGAGATATGGGGTAAGTGCAGCGGTGGAAAGAGATATGGGGTAATTGCAGCGATGGAAAGAGATATGGAAGTAGGTGCAGCGGTGGAAAGAGATATGGAGGTAGGTGCAGCAATGGAAAGAGATATGGAGGTAGGTGCAGCAATGGAAAGAGAGATGGAGGTAGGTGCAGTGATGGAAAGAGATATGGAGGTAGGTGCAGCAATGGAAAGAGATATGGGGTAAATGCAGCAAAGGAGCGAGATATGGAGGTAGATGCTGAAAAGGAAAGAGAGATGGAGGTAGGTGCAGTGATCGAAAGAGATATGGGGTAATTGCAGCGATGGAAAGATATGGAGGCAGGTGCAGCGGTGGAAAGAGATATGGGGTAGGTGCAGTGATGGAAAGAGATATGGAGGTAGGTGCAGTGATGAAAGAGATATGGAAGTAGGTGCAGCGATGGAAAGAGATATGGAGGTAGTTGCAGTGATGGAAAGAGATATGGAGGTAGGTGCAGCGATGGAAAGTGATATGGAGGTAGGTGCACTGATGGAAAGAGATATGTATGTAAGTGCAGCGATGGAAAGAGATATGCAGGTAAGTGCAGCAATGGAAAGAGATATGGGGTAATTGCAGCGATGGAAAGAGAGATGGAGGTAGGTGCAGTGATGGAAAGAGATATGGGTAAGTGCAGGGATGGAAAGAGATATGGAGGTAGGTGCAGCAGTGGAAAGAAATTTGGAGGTAAGTGCAGCGATGGAAGAGATATGAAGATAGGTGGAGCGATGGAAATAGATATGGGGTAAATGCAGCAATGAAGCGAGATATGGAGGTAGGTGCTGCAATGGAAAGAGAGATGGAGGTAGGTGCAGTGATGGAAAGAGATATGGAGTTAGGTGCAGCAATGGAAAGAGATATGGGGTAAATGCAGCAATGGAGCGAGATATGGAGGTAGGTGCTGCAAAGGAAAGAGAGATGGAGGTAGGTGCAGTGATCGAAAGAGATATGGGGTAATTGCAGCGATGGAAAGCGATATGGAGGTAGGTGCAGTGATGAAAGAGATATGGAGGTAGGTACAGCAATGGAAAGAGATATGGAGGTAGGTGCAGGACTGGAAACAGATATGGAGTAGGTGCAGCGATGGAAAAAGATATAGAGTAGGTGCAGCACTGGAAACAGAAATGGGGTAAGTGCAGCGGTGGAAAGAGATATTGAATAGGTGCAGCGATGGACCTAGATATGGAGGTAGGTGCAGCGATGAAAAGTGATATGGAGGTAGGTGCAGTGATGGAAAGAGATATGGAGGTAGGTGAAGCGATGGAAAGATATATGGAGGTAGGTGCAGCGATGGAAAGAGATATGGAGGTAGGTGCAGCGATGGAAAGCGATATGGAGGTAAGTGTATCGATGTAAAGAGATATGGAGGTTGGTGCAGCAATGAAACGAGATATGGAGGTAGGTGCAGCGATGGAAAGAGATATGGAGTAGGTATAGCGCTGGAAAGAGATACTGGGTAAGTGCGGCGCTGGAAAGAGATATGGAGGTAGGTGCAGTGATGGAAAGATATATGGAGGTAGGTGCAGCAATGGAAAGAGATATGGGGTAAATCCCGCAAAGGAGCGAGATATGGAGGTAGGTGCTGAAAAGGAAAGAGAGATGGAGGTAGGTGCAGTGATCGAAAGAGATATGGGGTAATTGCAGCGATGGAAAGAGATATGGAGGTAGGTGCAGCGGTGGAAAGAGATATGGGGTAGGTGCAGTGATGGAAAGAGATATGGAGGTAGGTGCAGTGATGGAAAGAGATATGGAGGTAGGTGCAGCGATGGAAAGAGATATGGAGTAGGTACAGCGATGGAAAGAGATATGGAGGTAGGTACAGCGGTGGAAAGAGATATGGGGTAATTGCAGCGATGGAAAGAGATATGGAGGTAGGTGCAGCAATGGAAAGAGAGATGGAGGTAGGTGCAGTGATGGAAAGATATATGGAGGTAGGTGCAGCAATGGAAAGAGATATGGGGTAAATGCCGCAAAGGAGCGAGATATGGAGGTAGGTGCTGAAAAGGAAAGAGAGATGGAGGTAGGTGCAGTGATCGAAAGCGATATGGGGTAATTGCAGCGATGGAAAGAGATATGGAGGTAGGTGCAGCGGTGGAAAGAGATATGGGGTAGGTGCAGCCATGGAAAGAGATATGGAGGTAGGTGCAGCAATGGTAAGAGATATGGAGGTAGGTGCAGCGATGTAAAGAGATATGGAGTAGGTACAGCGATGGAAAGAGATATTGGGTAAGTGCAGTGGTGGAAAGAGGTATGGAGGTTGGTGCAGTGATGGAAAGATATATGGAGGTAGGTGCAGCAATGGAAAGAGATATGGGGTAGGCGCAGTGATGGAAAGAGGTATGGAGGTAAGTGCAGCGACGGAAAGAGATATGGAGGTAAGTGCAGTGATGGAAAGATATATGGAGGTAGGTGCAGTGATGGAAAAAGATATGGAGGTAGGTGCAGTGATGGAAAAAGATATGGAGGTAGGTGCAGCGATGGAAAGATATATGGAGGTAGGTGCAGTGATGGAAAGAGATATGGAGATAGGTGCAGCGATGGAAAGAGATATGGAGGTAGGTGCAGCAATGGAAAGAGATATGGAGGTAGGTGCAGCTATGGAAAGAAATATGGAGGTAAGTGCAGCGATGGAAACAGATATGGAGGTAGGTGCAGTGATGGAAAGAGATATGGAGGTAAGTGCAGCGATGGAAAGATATATGGAGGTAAGTGCAGTGATGTAAATAGATATGGAGGTAGGTGCAGTGATGGAAAGAGATATGGAGGTAGGACGAGCGATGGAAAAAGATATGGAGGTAGGTGCAGTGATGAAAGAGATATGGAGGTAGGTGAAGTGATGGAAAGAGATATGGAGGTAGGTACAGCAATGGAAAGAGATATGGAGGTAGGTGCAGGACTGGAAACAGATATGGAGTAGGTGCAGCGATGGAAAAAGATAAAGAGTAGGTGCAGCACAGGAAACAGAAATGGGGTAAGTGCAGCGGTGGAAAGAGCTATGGAATAGGTGCAGCGATGGACCTAGATATGGAGGTAGGTGCAGCGATAAAAAGTGATATGGAGGTAGGTGCAGTGATGGAAAGAGATATGGAGGTAGGTGAAGCGATGGAAAGATATATGGAGGTTGGTGCAGCGATGGAAAGAGATAAGGAGGTACGTGCAGCGATGGAAAGAGATATGGAGTAGGTATAGCACTGTAAAGAGATACTGGGTAAGTGCGGCGCTGGAAAGAGATATGGAGGTAGGTGCAGTGATGGAAAGAGATATGGAGGTAGGTGCAGCAATGGAAAGAGATATGGAGGTAGGTGCAGCAATGGAAAGAGAGATGGAGTTAGGTGCAGTGATGGAAAGAGATATGGAGGTAGGTGCAGCAATGGAAAGAGATATGGGGTAAATGCAGCAAAGGAGCGAGATATGGAGGTAGATGCTGAAAAGGAAAGAGAGATGGAGGTAGGTGCAGTGATCGAAAGAGATATGGGGTAATTGCAGCGATGGAAAGAGATATGGAGGCAGGTGCAGCGGTGGAAAGAGATATGGGGTAGGTGCAGTGATGGAAAGAGATATGGAGGTAGGTGCAGTGATGGAAAGAGATATGGAAGTAGGTGCAGCGATGGAAAGAGATATGGAGGTAAGTGCAGCGATGGAAAGAGATATGGGTAGGTGCAGCAATGGAAAGAGAT
Source organism: Ambystoma mexicanum (assembly GCF_040938575.1). Classification (NCBI taxonomy): domain Eukaryota; kingdom Metazoa; phylum Chordata; class Amphibia; order Caudata; family Ambystomatidae; genus Ambystoma; species Ambystoma mexicanum. Next base: position 134,804,503 of record NC_090921.1, read on the forward strand.
ATGGAGGTAAGTGCAGTGATTTAAAGAGATATGGAGGTAAGTGCAGCACTGGAAAGAGATATGGAGGTAGATGCAGTGATGGAAAGAAATATGGGGTAAATGCAATGATGGAAAGAGATATGGAGGTAAGTGCAGTGATGGAAAGAGATATGTGGGTAGGTGCAGCGATGGAAAGAGATATGGAGGTAAGTGCAGCAATGGAAAGAGATATGGAGGTAAGTGCAGTGACGGAAAGATATATGGAGGTAGGTGCAGCGATGGAAAGAGATATGGGGTAAGTGCAGCGATGGAAAGAGATATGGAGGTAAGTACAGCAATGTAAAGAGATATTTGGTAATTGCAGCGATGGAAAGAGTTATGGAGGTAGGTGCAGCAGTGGAAAGAAATTTGGAGGTAAGTGCAGTGATGGAAGAGATATGAAGATAGGTGCAGCGATGGAAAGAGATATGGGGTAAATGCAGGAATGAAGCGAGATATGGAGGTAGGTGCTGCAATGGAAAGAGAGATGGAGGTAGGTGCATTGATGGAAAGAGATATGGAGGTAGTTGCAACAATGGAAAGAGATATGGGGTAAATGCAGCAAAGGAGCGAGATATGGAGGTAGGTGCTGCAAAGGAAAAAGAGATGGAGGTGGGTGCAGTGATCCAAAGAGATATGGGGTAATTGCAGCGATGGAAAGAGATATGGAGGTAGGTGCAGCGGTGGAAAGAGATATAGGGTAGGTGCAGCGATGGAAAGAGATATGGAGGTAGGTGCAGTGATGGAAAGAGATATGGAGGTAGGTGCCGCAATGGAAAGAGATATGGGGTAAATGCAGAAAAGGAGCGAGATATGGAGGTAGGTGCTGAAAAGGAAAGAGAGATGGAGGTAGGTGCAGTGATCGAAAGAGATATGGGGTAATTGTAGCGATGGAAAGAGATATGGAGGTAGGTGCAGCGGTGGAAAGAGATATGGGGTAGGTGCAGCGATGGAAAGAGATATGGAGGTAGGTGCAGCGGTGGAAAGAGATATGGGGTAGGTGCAGCGATGGAAAGAGATATGGAGGTAGGTGGAGCAGTGGAAAGAAATTTGGAGGTAAGTGCAGTGATGGAAGAGATATGAAGATAGGTGCAGCACTGGAAAGAGATATGGAGGTAGGTGCAGTGATGGAAAGAGATATGGGGTAAATGCAATGATGGAAAGAGATATGGAGGTAAGTGCAGTGATGGAAATAGATATGGAGGTAAGTGCAGCGATGGAAAGAGATATGGGGTAGGTGCCGCGATGGAAAGAGATATGGAGGTAGGTGCAGCGGTGGACAGAAATATGGGGTAAATGCAGTTATGGGAAGAGATATGGAGGTAATTGAAGTGATGAAAAGAGATATGGAGGTAGGTACAGCGATGGAAAGAGATATGGGGATGGTGCCGCGATGGAAAGAGAAATGGGGTGAATGTAGCAATGGAGCGAGATATGGAGGTAGGTGCAGCGATGGAAAGAGATATGGGGTAAATGCAGCAATGGAGTGAGATATGGAGGTAGGTGCTGCGATGGAAAGGGATATGTGGGTAGGTGCAGCGATGGAAAGAGATATGGGGTAAGTGCAGCGATGGAAAGAGATATGGAGGTAAGTGCAGCAATGGAAAGAGATATGAGGTAATTGCAGCGATGGAAAGAGATATGGAGGTAGGTGCAGCAGTGGAAAGAAATTTGGAGGTAAGTGCAGTGATGGAAGAGATATGAAGATAGGTGCAGCGATGGAAAGAGATATGGGGTAAATGCAGCAATGAAGCGAGATATGGAGGTAGGTGCTGCAATGGAAAGAGAGATGGAGGTAGGTGCAGTGATCCAAAGAGATATGGGGTAATTGCAGTGATGGAAAGAGATATGGAGGTAGGTGCAGCGGTGGAAAGAGATATGGGGTAGGTGCAGCGATGGAAAGAGATATGGAGGTAGGTGCAGTGATGGAAAGAGATATGGAGGTAGGTGCAGCGATGGAAAGAGATATGGAGGTAAGTGCAGCGATGGAAAGAGATATGGAGGTAGGTGCAGCGATGGAAAGAGATATGGGTAGGTGCAGCAATGGAAAGAGATATGGAGGTAAGTGCAGCGATTTAAAGAGATATGGAGGTAAGTGCAGCACTGGAAAGAGATATGGAGGTAGGTGCAGCGATGGAAAGAGATATGGAGGTAAGTGCAGCGATGGAAAGAGATATGGAGGTAGGTGCAGCGATGGAAAGAGATATGGAGGTAAGTGCAGCGATGGAAAGAGATATGGGTAGGTGCAGCAATGGAAAGAGATATGGAGGTAAGTGCAGCGATTTAAAGAGATATGGAGGTAAGTGCAGCACTGGAAAGAGATATGGAGGTAGGTGCAGCGATGGAAAGAGATATGGAGGTAGGTGCAGCATTGGAAAGAGATATGGAGGTAGGTGCAGCAATGGAAAGAGATATGGAGGTAAGTGCAGCGATGGAAAGAGATATGGAGGTAGGTGCAGCGATGGAAAGAGATATGGGGTAGGCGCAGCGATGGAAAGAGGTATGGAGGTAAGTGCAGCGATGGAAAGAGATATGGAGGTAAGTACAGCGACGGAAAGAGATATGGAGGTAAGTGCAGCGATGGAAAGATATATGGAGGTAAGTGCAGTGATGTAAATAGATATGGAGGTAGGTGCAGTGATGGAAAAAGACATGGAGGTAGGTGCAGCAATGGAAAGATATATGGAGGTAGGTGCAGTGATGGAAAGAGATATGGAGATAGGTGCAGCGATGGAAACAGATATGGAGGTAGGTGCAGTGATGGAAAGAGATATGAGGTAGGTGCAGCAATGGAAAGAGGTATGGAGGTAAGTGCAGCGATGGAAAGAGATATGGAGGAAAGTGCAGCGATGGACAGAGATATGGAGGTAGGTGCAGCGATGGAAAGCGATATGGAGGTAGGTGCAGTGATGAAAGAGATATGGAGGTAGGTGAAGTGATGGAAAGAGACATGGAGGTAGGTACAGCAATGGAAAGAGATATGGAAGTAGGTGCAGGACTGGAAACAGATATGGAGTAGGTGCAGCGATGGAAAAAGATATAGAGTAGGTGCAGCACTGGAAACAGAAATGGGGTAAGTGCAGCGGTGGAAAGAGATATGGAATAGGTGCAGCAATGGACGTAGATATGGAGGTAGGTGCAGCGATGAAAAGTGATATGGAGGTAGGTGCAGTGATGGAAAGAGATATGGAGGTAGGTGAAGCGATGGAAAGATATATCGAGGTAGGTGCAGCGATGGAAAGAGATATGGAGGTAGGTGCAGCGATGGAAAGAGATATGGAGGTAAGTGTATCGATGTAAAGAGATATGGAGGTTGGTGCAGCAATGAAAAGAGATATGGAGGTAGGTGCAGCGATGGAAAGAGATATGGAGTAGGTATAGCACTGGAAAGAGATACTGGGTAAGTGCGGTGCTGGAAAGAGATATGGAGGTAGGTGCAGTGATGGAAAGAGATATGGAGGTAGGTGCAGCAATGGAAAGAGAGATGGAGGTAGGTGCAGTGATGGAAAGAGATATGGAGGTAGGTGCAGCAACGGAAAGAGATATGGGATAAATGCAGCAAAGGAGCGAGATATGGAGGTAGGTGCTGAAAAGGAAAGAGAGATGGAGGTAGGTGCAGTGATCAAAAGAGATATGGGGTAATTGCAGCGATGGAAAGAGATATGGAGGTAGGTGCAGCGGTGGAAAGAGATATGGGGTAGGTGCAGCGATGGAAAGAGATATGGAGGTAGGTGCAGTGATGGAAAGAGATATGGAGGTAGGTGCAGCGATGGAAAGAGATATGGAGGTAAGTGCAGCGATGGAAAGAGATATGGGTAGGTGCAGCAATGGAAAGAGATATGGAGGTAAGTGCAGCGATTTAAAGAGATATGGAGGTAAGTGCAGCACTGGAAAGAGATATGGAGGTAGGTGCAGTGATGGAAAGAAATATGGGGTAAATGCAATGATGGAAAGAGATATGGAGGTAAGTGCAGTGATGGAAAGAGATATGTGGGTAGGTGCAGCGATGGAAAGAGATATGGAGGTAAGTGCAGTGACGGAAAGATATATGGAGGTAGGTGCAGCGATGGAAAGAGATATGGGGTAAGTGCAGCGATGGAAAGAGATATGGAGGTAAGTGCAGCAATGGAAAGAGATATGGGGTAATTGCAGTGATGGAAAGAGATATGGAGGTAGGTGCAGCAGTGGAAAGAAATTTGGAGGTAAGTGCAGTGATGGAAGAGATATGAAGATAGGTGCAGCGATGGAAAGAGATATGGGGTAAATGCAGCAATGAAGCGAGACATGGAGGTAGGTGCTGCAATGGAAAGAGAGATGGAGGTAGGTGCATTGATGGAAAGAGATATGGAGGTAGGTGCAGCAATGGAAAGAGATATGGGGTAAATGCAGCAAAGGAGTGAGATATGGAGGTAGGTGCTACAAAGGAAAGAGAGATGGAGGTAGGTGCAGTGATCCAAAGAGATATGGGGTAATTGCAGCGATGGAAAGAGATATGGAGGTAGGTGCAGCGGTGGAAAGAGATATGGGGTAGGTGCAGCGATGGAAAGAGATATGGAGGTAGGTGCAGTGATGGAAAGAGATATGGAGGTAGGTGCAGCGATGGAAAGAGATATGGAGGTAGGTGCAGCGATGGAAAGAGATATGGAGGTAAGTGCAGCGATGGAAAGAGATATGGGTAGGTGCTGCAATGGAAAGAGATATGGAGGTAAGAGCAGCGATTTAAAGAGATATGGAGGTAAGTGCAGCACTGGAAAGAGATATGGAGGTAGGTGCAGTGATGGAAAGAGATATGGGGTAAATGCAATGATGGAAAGAGATATGGAGGTAAGTGCAGTGATGGAAAGAGATATGGAGGTAGGTGCAGCGATGGAAAGAGATATGGGGTAGGTGCCGCGATGGAAAGAGATATGGAGGTAGGTGCAGCGGTGGACAGAAATATGGGGTAAATGCAGTTATGGGAAGAGATATGAAGGTAATTGAAATCATGGAAAGAGATATGGAGGTAAGTGCAGCGATGGAAAGAGATATGGGGATGGTGCCACGATGGAAAGAGATATGGGGTGAATGTAGCAATGGAGCGAGATATGGAGGTAGGTGCTGCGATGGAAAGAGAGATGGAGGTAGGTGCAGCGCTGGAAAGAGATATGGGGTAGGTGCCACTGTGGAAAGAGATATGAAGTAAGGTGCATCGATGGAAAGAGATATGGAGGTAGGTGCAGCGATGGAAAGAGATATGGGGTAAATGCAGCAATGGAGTGAGATATGGAGGTAGGTGCTGCGATGGAAAGAGATATGTGGGTAAGTGCAGCGATGGAAAGAGATATGGAGGTAAGTGCAGCAATGGAAAGAGATATGGAGGTAAGTGCAGTGATGGAAAGAGATATCGAGGCAGGGGCAGCGATAGAAAGAGATATGGGGTAGGTGCAGTGATGGAAAGGGATATGGAGGTAGGTGCAGTGATGGAAAGAGATATGTGGGTAGGTGCAGCGATGGAAAGAGATATGGAGGTAAGTGCACCAACGGAAAGAGATATGGGGTAATTGCAGCGTAGGAAAGAGATATGGAGTAGGTACAGCGATGGACAGAGATATGGAGGTAGGTGCAGCAATGGAAAGAGATATGGAGGTAGGTGCAGCCATGGAAAGAGATATGGAGGTAGGTGCAGCAATGGAAAGAGATATGGAGGTAGGTGCAGCGATGGAAAGAGATATGGGGATGGTGCCGCGATGGAAAGAGATATGGGGTGAATGTAGCAATGGAGCGAGATATGGAGGTAGGTGCTGCGATGGAAAGAGAGATGGAGGTAGGTGCAGCGCTGGAAAGAGATATGGGGTAGGTGCCACTGTGGAAAGAGATATGAAGTAAGGTGCATCAATGGAAAGAGATATGGAGGTAGGTGCAGCGATGGAAAGAGATATGGGGTAAATGCAGCAATGGAGTGAGATATGGAGGTAGGTGCTGTGATGGAAAGAGATATGTGGGTAGGTGCAGCGATGGAAAGAGATATGGAGGTAAGTGCAGCAATGGAAAGAGATATGGAGGTAAGTGCAGTGATGGAAAGAGATATCGAGGTAGGTGCAGCGATAGAAAGAGATATGGGGTAGGTGCAGCGATGGAAAGAGATATGGAGGGAGGTGCAGTGATGGAAAGAGATATGTGGGTAGGTGCAGCGATGGAAAGAGATATGGAGGTAAGTGCACCAATGGAAAGAGATATGGGGTAATTGCAGCGTAGGAAAGAGATATGGAGTAGGTGCAGCGATGGACAGAGATATGGAGGTAGGTGCAGCAATGGAAAGAGATATGGAGTAGGTACAGCGATGGAAAGAGATATTGGGTAAGTGCAGTGGTGGAAAGAGATATGGAGGTAGGTGCAGCCATGGAAAGAGGTATGGAGGTAGGTGCAGCAATGGAAAGAGATATGGAGGTAGGTGCAGCGATGGAAAGATAAATGGAGGTAGGTGCAGTGATGGAAAGAGATATGGAGTTAGGTGCAGCGATGGAAAGAGATATGGAGGTAGGTGCAGCATTGGAAAGAGATATGGAGGTAGGTGCAGCAATGAAAGAGAAATGGAGGTAAGTGCAGCGATGGAAAGAGATATGGAGGTAGGTGCAGCGATGGAAAGAGATATGGGGTAGGCGCAGCGATGGAAAGAGGTATGGAGGTAAGTGCAGCGATGGAAAGAGATATGGAGGTAAGTACAGCGACGGAAAGAGATATGGAGGTAAGTGCAGCGATGGAAAGATATATGAGGTAAGTGCAGTGATGTAAATAGATATGGAGGTAGGTGCAGTGATGGAAAGAGATATGGAGGTAGGTGCAGCGATGGAAAGATATATGGAGGTAGGTGCAGTGATGGAAAGAGATATGGAGATAGGTTCAGCGATGGAAAGAGATATGGAGGTAGGTGCAGCAATGGAAAGAGATATGGAGGTAGGTGCAGCTATGGAAAGAGATATGGAGGTAAGTGCAGCGATGTAAACAGATATGGAGGTAGGTGCAGTGATGGAAAGAGATATGGGGTAGGTGCAGCGATGGAAAGAGGTATGGAGGTAAGTGCAGCGATGGAAAGAGATATGGAGGTAAGTACAGCGATGGAAAGAGATATAGAGGTAAGTGCAGCGATGGAAAGATATATGGAGGTAGGACGAGCGATGGAAAAAGATATGGAGGTAGGTGGAGCACTGGAAAGAGATATGGAGTAGGTGCAGCGATGGAAAGAGATGTAGAGTAGGTGCAGCACTGGAAACAGATATGGAGTAAGTACAGCGGTGGAAAGAGATATGGAGTAGGTGCAGCGATGGACAGAGATATGGAGGTAGGTGCAGCGATGGAAAGCGATATGGAGGTAGGTGCAGTGATGAAAGAGATATGGAGGTAGGTGAAGTGATGGAAAGAGATATGGAGGTAGGTACAGCAATGGAAAGAGATATGGAGGTAGGTGCAGGACTGGAAACAGATATGGAGTAGGTGCAGCGATGGAAAAAGATATAGAGTAGGTGCAGCACTGGAAACAGAAATGGGGTAAGTGCAGCGGTGGAAAGAGATATGGAATAGGTGCAGCGATGGACCTAGATATGGAGGTAGGTGCAGCGATGAAATGTGATATGGAGGTAGGTGCAGTGATGGAAAGAGATATGGAGGTAGGTGAAGCGATGGAAAGATATATGGAGGTAGGTGCAGCGATGGAAAGAGATATGGAGGTAGGTGCAGCGATGGAAAGAGATATGGAGGTAAGTGTATCGGTGTAAAGAGATATGGAGGTTGGTGCAGCAATGAAAAGAGATATGGAGGTAGGTGCAGCGATGGAAAGAGATATGGAGTATGTATAGCACTGGAAAGAGATACTGGGTAAGTGCGGCGCTGGAAAGAGATATGGAGGTAGGTGCAGTGATGGAAAGAGATATGGAGGTGGGTGCAGCAATGGAAAGAGATACGGAGGTTGGTGCAGCGCTGGAAAGAGATATTGAGGTAGGTGCTGCGATGGAAAGAGATATGGAGGTAACTGCAGTGATGGAAAGAGATATGAAGGTAGGTGCAGCGTTGGAAATAGATATGGAGGTGGGTGCAGCAATGGAAAGAGATATGGAGGAAAGTGCAGCGAAGGAAAGAGATATGGAGTTAGCTGCAGCGATGGAAAGAGATATGGAAGTAAGTGCAGCGATGGAAAGAGGTATGGAGATAAGTGCAGTGATGGAAAGAGATATGGAGGAAAGTGCAGCGATGGAAAGATATATGGAGGTAAGTGCAGCGATGCAAATAGATATGGAGGTAGGCGCAGTGATGGAAAGAGATATGGAGGTAGGTGCAGTGATGGAAAGAGATATGGAGGTTGGTGCAGCGATGGAAAGAGATATGGAGGTAGGTGCAGCACTGGAAAGAGTAATGGAGTAGGTGCAGTGATGGAAAGAGATATAGAGTAGGTGCAGCACTGGAAAAAGATATGGGGTAAGTGCAGCGGTGGAAAGAGGTATGGAGGTAAGTGCAGTGATGAAAGAGATATGGAGGTAGGTGAAGCGATGGAAAGATATATGGAGGTAGGTACAGCGATGGAAAGAGATATGGAGGTAGGTGCAGCGTTGGAAAGAGATATGGCGGTAAGTGTATTGATGGAACGAGATATGGAGGTAGGTGCAGCGATGGAAAGAGCAATGGAGGGAGGTGCAGCGATGAAAAGAGATATGGAGTAGGTACAGCACTGGAAAGAGCTATTGGGTAAATGCAGCGGGGGAAAGAGATATGGAGGTACGTGCAGTGATGGAAAGAGATATGGAGGTAGGTGCAATGATGGAAAGAGATATGGAGGTAGGTGCATCGATCGAAAGAGATATGGGGTAAGTGCAGCGGTGGAAAGAGATATGGGGTAATTGCAGCGATGGAAAGAGATATGGAAGTAGGTGCAGCGGTGGAAAGAGATATGGGGTAGGTGCAGCGATGGAAAGTGATATGGAGGTAAGTGCAGCAATGGAAAGAGATATGGAGGTAGGTGCAGCGATGGAAAGAGATATGGAGGTAAGTGCAGCGATGGAAAGAGATATGGGTAGGTGCAGCAATGGAAAGAGATATGGAGGTATGTGCAGCGATGGAAAGAGATATGGAGGTAAGTGCAGAAATGGAATGAGATATGGAGGGAGGTGCAGTGATGGAAAGAGATATGGGGTAAATGCAGTGATGGAAAGAGATATGGAGGTAAGTGCAGTGATGGAAAGAGATATGGAGGTAGGTGCAGCGATGGAAAGAGATATGGGGTAGGTGCAGCGATGGAAAGGGATATGAAGGTAGGTGCAGTGGTGGACAGAGATATGGGGTAAATGCACTTATGGAAAGAGATATGGAGGTAAGTGCAGTGATGGAAAGAGATATGGAGGTAGGTGGAGCAATGGAAAGAGATATGGGGTTGGTGCCGCGATGGAAAGAGATATGGAGGTAGGTGCAGTGATGGAAAGAGATATGTGGGTAGGTGCAGCGATGGAAAGAGATATGGAGGTAAGTGCAGCAATGGAAAGAGATATGGAGGTAGGTGCACTGATGGAAAGAGATATGGAGGTAGGTGAAGCGATGGAAAGATATATGGAGGTAGGTGCAGCGATGGAAAGAGATATGGAGGTAAGTGTATTGGTGTAAAGAGATATGGAGGTTGGTGCAGCAATGAAAAGAGATATGGAGGTAGGTTCAGCGATGGAAAGAGATATGGAGGTAGGTGCAGCGCTGGAAAGAGATATTGAGGTAGGTGCTGCGATGGTAAGAGATATGGAGGTAACTGCAGTGATGGAAAGAGATATGAAGGTAGGTGCAGCGTTGGAAATAGATATGGAGGTGGGTGCAGCAATGGAAAGAGATATGGAGGAAAGTGCAGTGAAGGAAAGAGATATGGAGTTAGCTGCAGCGATGGAAAGAGATATGGAAGTAAGTGCAGCGATGGAAAGAGGTATGGAGATAAGTGCAGTGATGGAAAGAGATATGGAGGAAAGTGCAGCGATGGAAAGATATATGGAGGTAAGTGCAGCGATGCAAATAGATATGGAGGTAGGCGCAGTGATGGAAAGAGATATGGAGGTAGGTGCAGTGATGGAAAGAGATATGGAGGTTGGTGCAGCGATGGAAAGAGATATGGAGGTAGGTGCAGCACTGGAAAGAGATATGGAGTAGGTGCAGTGATGGAAAGAGATATAGAGTAGGTGCAGCACTGGAAAAAGATATGGGGTAAGTGCAGCGGTGGAAAGAGGTATGGAGGTAAGTGCAGTGATGAAAGAGATATGGAGGTAGGTGAAGCGATGGAAAGATATATGGAGGTAGGTACAGCGATGGAAAGAGATATGGAGGTAGGTGCAGCGTTGGAAAGAGATATGGCGGTAAGTGTATTGATGGAACGAGATATGGAGGTAGGTGCAGCGATGGAAAGAGCAATGGAGGGAGGTGCAGCGATGAAAAGAGATATGGAGTAGGTACAGCACTGGAAAGAGCTATTGGGTAAATGCAGCGGGGGAAAGAGATATGGAGGTACGTGCAGTGATGGAAAGAGATATGGAGGTAGGTGCAATGATGGAAAGAGATATGGAGGTAGGTGCATCGATCGAAAGAGATATGGGGTAAGTGCAGCGGTGGAAAGAGATATGGGGTAATTGCAGCGATGGAAAGAGATATGGAAGTAGGTGCAGCGGTGGAAAGAGATATGGGGTAGGTGCAGCGATGGAAAGTGATATGGAGGTAAGTGCAGCAATGGAAAGAGATATGGAGGTAGGTGCAGCGATGGAAAGAGATATGGAGGTAAGTGCAGCGATGGAAAGAGATATGGGTAGGTGCAGCAATGGAAAGAGATATGGAGGTATGTGCAGCGATGGAAAGAGATATGGAGGTAAGTGCAGAAATGGAATGAGATATGGAGGGAGGTGCAGTGATGGAAAGAGATATGGGGTAAATGCAGTGATGGAAAGAGATATGGAGGTAAGTGCAGTGATGGAAAGAGATATGGAGGTAGGTGCAGCGATGGAAAGAGTTATGGGGTAGGTGCAGCGATGGAAAGGGATATGAAGGTAGGTGCAGTGGTGGACAGAGATATGGGGTAAATGCACTTATGGAAAGAGATATGGAGGTAAGTGCAGTGATGGAAAGAGATATGGAGGTAGGTGGAGCAATGGAAAGAGATATGGGGTTGGTGCCGCGATGGAAAGAGATATGGAGGTAGGTGCAGTGATGGAAAGAGATATGTGGGTAGGTGCAGCGATGGAAAGAGATATGGAGGTAAGTGCAGCAATGGAAAGAGATATGGAGGTAAGTGCAGTGATGGAAAGAGATATGGAGGTAGGTGCAGCGATAGAAAGAGATATGGGGTAGTTGCAGCGATGGAAAGAGATATGGAGGTAGGTGCAGCGATGGAAAGAGATATGGGTAAGTGCAGGGATGGCAAGAGATATGGAGGTAGGTGCAGCAGTGGAAAGAAATTTGGAGGTAAGTGCAGCAATGGAAAGAGATATGGAGGTAAGTGCAGTGATGGAAAGAGATATGGAGGTAGGTGCTGCTATGGAAAGAGAGATGGAGGTAGGTGCAGCGATGGAAAGAGATATGGAGGTAGGTGCAGTGATGGAAAGAGATATGGAGGTAGGCGCAGCGATGGAAAGTGATATGGAGGTAGGTGCACTGATGGAAAGAGATATGTATGTAAGTGCAGCGATGGAAAGAGATATGCAGGTAAGTGCAGCAATGGAAAGAGATATGGGGTAATTGCAGCGATGGAAAGAGAGATGGAGGTAGGTGCAGTGATGGGAAGAGATATGGGTAAGTGCAGGGATGGAAAGAGATATGGAGGTAGGTGCAGCAGTGGAAAGAAATTTGGAGGTAATTGCAGCGATGGAAAGAGATATGGAAGTAGGTGCAGCGGTGGAAAGAGATATGGGGTAGGTGCAGCGATGGAAAGTGATATGGAGGTAAGTGCAGCAATGGAAAGAGATATGGAGGTAGGTGCAGCGATGGAAAGAGATATGGAGGTAAGTGCAGCGATGGAAAGAGATATGGGTAGGTGCAGCAATGGAAAGAGATATGGAGGTATGTGCAGCGATGGAAAGAGATATGGAGGTAAGTGCAGAAATGGAATGAGATATGGAGGGAGGTGCAGTGATGGAAAGAGATATGGGGTAAATGCAGTGATGGAAAGAGATATGGAGGTAAGTGCAGTGATGGAAAGAGATATGGAGGTAGGTGCAGCGATGGAAAGATATATGGGGTAGGTGCAGCGATGGAAAGGGATATGAAGGTAGGTGCAGTGGTGGACAGAGATATGGGGTAAATGCACTTATGGAAAGAGATATGGAGGTAAGTGCAGTGATGGAAAGAGATATGGAGGTAGGTGGAGCAATGGAAAGAGATATGGGGTTGGTGCCGCGATGGAAAGAGATATGGAAGTAGGTGCAGTGATGGAAAGAGATATGTGGGTAGGTGCAGCGATGGAAAGAGATATGGAGGTAAGTGCAGCAATGGAAAGAGATATGGAGGTAAGTGCAGTGATGGAAAGAGATATGGAGGTAGGTGCAACGATAGAAAGAGATATGGGGTAGTTGCAGCGATGGAAAGAGATATGGGGTAGTTGCAGCGATGGAAAGAGATATGGAGGTAGGTGCAGCGATGGAAAGAGAGATGGAGGTAGGTGCAGCGATGGAAAGAGATATGGAGGTAGTTGCAGTGATGGAAAGAGATATGGAGGTAGGTGCAGCGATGGAAAGTGATATGGAGGTAGGTGCACTGATGGAAAGAGATATGTATGTAAGTGCAGCGATGGAAAGAGATATGCAGGTAAGTGCAGCAATGGAAAGAGATATGGGGTAATTGCAGCGATGGAAAGAGAGATGGAGGTAGGTGCAGTGATGGAAAGAGATATGGGTAAGTGCAGGGATGGAAAGAGATATGGAGGTAGGTGCAGCAGTGGAAAGAAATTTGGAGGTAAGTGCAGCGATGGAAGAGATATGAAGATAGGTGGAGCGATGGAAATAGATATGGGGTAAATGCAGCAATGAAGCGAGATATGGAGGTAGGTGCTGCAATGGAAAGAGAGATGGAGGTAGGTGCAGTGATGGAAAGAGATATGGAGTTAGGTGCAGCAATGGAAATGCAGTTATGGGGTAAATGCAGTTATGGAAAGAGATATGGAGGTAAGTGCAGTGATGGAAAGAGATACGGAGGTAGGTGCAGCGATGGAAAGAGATATGGGGTTGGTGCCGCGATGGAAAGAGATATGGGGTGAATCTAGCAATGTAGCGAGATATGGAGGTAGGTGCTGCGATGGAAAGAGAGATTGGGGTAGGTGCAGCGCTGGAAAGAGATTTGGGGTAGGTGCCACTGTGGAAAGAGATATGGAGTAAGGTGCATCGATGGAAAGAGATATGGAGGTAGGTGCAGTGATGGAAAGAGATATGGGGTAAATGCAGCAATGGAGTGAGATATGGAGGTAGGTGCTGCGATGGAAAGAGATTTGTGGGTAGGTGCAGCGATGGAAAGTGATATGGAGGTAGGTGCAGTGATGGAAAGAGATATGTGGGTAGGTGCAGCGATGGAAAGAGATATGGAGGTAAGTGCAGCAATGGAAAGAGATATGAAGATAGGTGCAGCGATGGACAGGGATATGGAGGTAGGTGCAGTGATGGAAAGCGATATGGAGGTAGGTGCAGCGATAGAAAGAGATATGGGGTAGGTGCAGCGATGGAAAGAGATATGGAGGTAGGTGCAGCGATGGAAAGAGATATGGGTAAGTGCAGGGATGGAAAGAGATATGGCGGTAGGTGCAGCAGTAGAAAGACATTTGGAGGTAAGTGCAGCAATGGAAAGAGATATGAAGATAGGTGCAGCGATGGACAGGGATATGGAGGTAGGTGCAGTGATGGAAAGCGATATGGAGGTAGGTGCAGTGATGAAAGAGATATGGAGGTAAGTGACGTGATGGAAAGAGATATGGAGGTAGGTACAGCAATGGAAAGAGATATGCAGGTAGGTGCAGGACTGGAAACAGATATGGAGTAGGTGCAGCGATGGAAAGAGATATAGAGTAGGTGCAGCACTGGAAACAGATATGGAGTAAGTGCAGCGGTGGAAAGAGATATGGAATAGGTGCAGCGATGGACAGAGATATGGGGTAGGTGCAGCGATGAAAAGTGATATGGAGGTAGGTGCAGTGATGGAAAGAGATATGGCGGTAGGTGAAGTGATGGAAAGAGATATGGAGGTAGGTACAGCAATGGAAAGAGATATGGAGGTAGGTGCAGGACTGGAAACAGATATGGAGTAGGTGCAGCGATGGAAAAAGATATAGAGTAGGTGCAGCACTGGAAACAGAAATGGGGAAAGTGCAGCGGTGGAAAGAGATATGGAATAGGTGCAGCGATGGACCTAGATATGGAGGTAGGTGCAGCGATGAAATGTGATATGGAGGTAGGTGCAGTGATGGAAAGAGATATGGAGGTAGGTGAAGCGATGGAAAGATATATGGAGGTAGGTGCAGCGATGGAAAGAGATATAGAGGTAGGTGCAGCGATGGAAAGAGATATGGAGGTAAGTGTATCGGTGTAAAGAGATATGGAGGTTGGTGCAGCAATGAAAAGAGATATGGAGGTAGGTGCAGCGATGGAAAGAGATATGGAGTAGGTATAGCACTGGAAAGAGATACTGGGTAAGTGCGGCGCTGGAAAGAGATATGGAGGTAGGTGCAGTGATGGAAAGAGATATGGAGGTAGGTGCAGCAATGGAAAGAGATATGGAGGTAGGTGCAGCGCTGGAAAGAGATATTGAGGTAGGTGCTGCAATGGAAAGAGATATGGAGGTAACTGCAGTGATGGAAAGAGATATGAAGGTAGGTGCAGCGTTGGAAATAGATATGGAGGTGGGTGCAGCAATGGAAAGAGATATGGAGGAAAGTGCAGCGAAGGAAAGAGATATGGAGATAGCTGCAGCGATGGAAAGAGATATGGAAGTAAGTGCAGCGATCGAAAGAGGTATGGAGATAAGTGCAGTGATGGAAAGAGATATGGAGGAAAGTGCAGCGATGGAAAGATATATGGAGGTAAGTGCAGCGATGCAAATAGATATGGAGGTAGGCGCAGTGATGGAAAGAGATATGGAGGTAGGTGCAGTGATGGAAAGAGATATGGAGGTTGGTGCAGCGATGAAAAGAGATATGGAGGTAGGTGCAGCACTGGAAAGAGATATGGAGTAGGTGCAGCGATGGAAAGAGATATAGAGTAGGTACAGCACCGGAAAGAGATATTGGGTAAATGCAGTGGGGGAAAGAGATATGGAGGTACGTGCAGTGATGGAAAGAGATATGGAGGTAGGTGCAATGATGGAAAGAGATATGGAGGGAGGTGCAGCGATGAAAAGAGATATGGAGTAGGTACAGCACTGGAAATAGATATTGGGTAAATGCAGCGGGGGAAAGAGATATGGAGGTACGTGCAGTGATGGAAAGAGATATGGAGGTAGGTGCAATGATGGAAAGAGATATGGAGGTAGGTGCAGCGATGGAAAGAGATATGGGGTAAGTGCATCGATGGAAAGAGATATGGGGTAAGTGCAGCGAAGGAAAGAGATATGGAGGTAGGTGCAGCGGTGGAAAGAGATATGGGGTAATTGCAGCGATGGAAAGAGATATGGAAGTAGATGCAGCGGTGGAAAGAGATATGGGGTAGGTGCAGCGATGGAAAGTGATATGGAGGTAAGTGCAGCAATGGAAAGAGATATGGAGGTAGGTGCAGCGATGGAAAGAGATATGGAGGTAAGTGCAGCGATGGAAAGAGATATGGGTAGGTGCAGCAATGGAAAGAGATATGGAGGTATGTGCAGCGATGGAAAGAGATATGGAGGTAAGTGCAGAAATGGAAAGAGATATGGAGGGAGGTGCAGTGATGGAAAGAGATATGGGGTAAATGCAGTGATGGAAAGAGATATGGAGGTAAGTGCAGTGATGGAAAGAGATATGGAGGTAGGTGCAGCGATGGAAAGAGATATGGGGTAGGTGCAGCGATGGAAAGGGATATGGAGGTAGGTGCAGTGGTGGACAGAGATTTGGGGTAAATGCACTTATGGAAAGAGATATGGAGGTAAGTGCAGTGATGGAAAGAGATATGGAGGTAGGTGGAGCAATGGAAAGAGATATGGGGTTGATGCCGCGATGGAAAGAGATATGGAGGTAGGTGCAGTGATGGAAAGAGATATGTGGGTAGGTGCAGCGATGGAAAGAGATATGGAGGTAAGTGCAGCAATGGAAAGAGATATGGAGGTAACTGCAGTGATGGAAAGAGATATGGAGGTAGGTGCAGCGATAGAAAGAGATATGGGGTAGTTGCAGCGATGGAAAGAGATATGGGTAAGTGCAGGGATGGCAAGAGATATGGAGGTAGGTGCAGCAGTGGAAAGACATTTGGAGGTAAGTGCAGCAATGGAAAGAGATATGAAGATAGGTGCAACAATGGAAAGAGATGTGGGGTAAATGCAGCAAGGAAGCGAGATATGGAGGTAGGTGCTGCGATGGAACGAGAGATGGAGGTAGGTGCAGCGATGGAAAGAGATATGGAGGTAGGTGCAGTGATGGAAAGAGATATGGAGGTAGGTGCAGCGATGGAAAGTGATATGGAGGTAGGTGCACTGATGGAACGAGATATGTAGGTAAGTGCAGCGATGGAAAGAGATATGCAGGTAAGTGCAGCAATGGAAAGAGATATGGGGTAATTGCAGCGATGGAAAGAGATATGGAGGTAGGTGCAGTGATGGAAAGAGATATGGGTAAGTGCAGGGATGGAAAGAGTTATGGAGGTAGGTGCAGCAGTGGAAGGAAATTTGGAGGTAAGTGCAGCGATGGAAGAGATATGAAGATAGGTGGAGCGATGGAAATGGATATGGGGTAAATGCAGCAATGAAGCGAGATATGGAGGCAGGTGCTGCAATGGAAAGAGAGATGGAGGTAGGTGCAGTGATGGAAAGAGATATGGAGGTAGGTGCAGCAATGGAAAGAGATATGGGGTAAATGCAGCAATGGAGCGAGATATGGAGGTAGGTGCTGCAAAGGAAAGAGAGATGGAGGTAGGTGCAGTGATCGAAAGAGATATGGGGTAATTGCAGCGATGGAAAGAGATATGGAGGTAGGTGCAGCGGTGGAAAGAGATATGGGGTAGGTGCAGCGATGGAAAGAGATATGGAGGTAGGTGCAGTGATGGAAAGAGATATGGCGGTAGGTGTAGTGATGGAAAGAGATATGGAGGTCAGTGCAGCGATGGAAAGAGATATGGAGGTAGGTGCAGCGATGGAAAGAGATATGGAGGTAAGTGCAGCGATGGAAAGAGATATGGGTAGGTGCAGCAATGGAAAGAGATATGGAGGTAAGTGCAGCGATTTAAAGAGATATGGAGGTAAGTGCAGCACTGGAAAGAGATATGGAGGTAGGTGCAGTGATGGAAAGAGATATGGAGGTAGGACGAGCGATGGAAAAAGATATGGAGGTAGGTGCAGTGATGAAAGAGATATGGAGGTAGGTGAAGTGATGGAAAGAGATATGGAGGTAGGTACAGCAATGGAAAGAGATATGGAGGTAGGTGCAGGACTGGAAACAGATATGGAGTAGGTGCAGCGATGGAAAAAGATAAAGAGTAGGTGCAGCACAGGAAACAGAAATGGGGTAAGTGCAGCGGTGGAAAGAGCTATGGAATAGGTGCAGCGATGGACCTAGATATGGAGGTAGGTGCAGCGATGAAAAGTGATATGGAGGTAGGTGCAGTGATGGAAAGAGATATGGAGGTAGGTGAAGCGATGGAAAGATATATGGAGGTAGGTGCAGCGATGGAAAGAGATATGGAGGTACGTGCAGCGATGGAAAGAGATATGGAGTAGGTATAGCACTGTAAAGAGATACTGGGTAAGTGCGGCGCTGGAAAGAGATATGGAGGTAGGTGCAGTGATGGAAAGAGATATGGAGGTAGGTGCAGCAATGGAAAGAGATATGGAGGTAGGTGCAGCAATGGAAAGAGAGATGGAGGTAGGTGCAGTGATGGAAAGAGATATGGAGGTAGGTGCAGCAATGGAAAGAGATATGGGGTAAATGCAGCAAAGGAGCGAGATATGGAGGTAGATGCTGAAAAGGAAAGAGAGATGGAGGTAGGTGCAGTGATCGAAAGAGATATGGGGTAATTGCAGCGATGGAAAGAGATATGGAGGCAGGTGCAGCGGTGGAAAGAGATATGGGGTAGGTGCAGTGATGGAAAGAGATATGGAGGTAGGTGCAGTGATGGAAAGAGATATGGAAGTAGGTGCAGCGATGGAAAGAGATATGGAGGTAAGTGCAGCGATGGAAAGAGATATGGGTAGGTGCAGCAATGGAAAGAGATATGGAGGTAAGTGCAGTGATTTAAAGAGATATGGAGGTAAGTGCAGCACTGGAAAGAGATATGGAGGTAGATGCAGTGATGGAAAGAAATATGGGGTAAATGCAATGATGGAAAGAGATATGGAGGTAAGTGCAGTGATGGAAAGAGATATGTGGGTAGGTGCAGCGATGGAAAGAGATATGGAGGTAAGTGCAGCAATGGAAAGAGATATGGAGGTAAGTGCAGTGACGGAAAGATATATGGAGGTAGGTGCAGCGATGGAAAGAGATATGGGGTAAGTGCAGCGATGGAAAGAGATATGGAGGTAAGTACATCAATGTAAAGAGATATTTGGTAATTGCAGCGATGGAAAGAGATATGGAGGTAGGTGCAGCAGTGGAAAGAAATTTGGAGGTAAGTGCAGTGATGGAAGAGATATGAAGATAGGTGCAGCGATGGAAAGAGATATGGGGTAAATGCAGGAATGAAGCGAGATATGGAGGTAGGTGCTGCAATGGAAAGAGAGATGGAGGTAGGTGCATTGATGGAAAGAGATATGGAGGTAGTTGCAACAATGGAAAGAGATATGGGGTAAATGCAGCAAAGGAGCGAGATATGGAGGTAGGTGCTGCAAAGGAAAAAGAGATGGAGGTGGGTGCAGTGATCCAAAGAGATATGGGGTAATTGCAGCGATGGAAAGAGATATGGAGGTAGGTGCAGCGGTGGAAAGAGATATAGGGTAGGTGCAGCGATGGAAAGAGATATGGAGGTAGGTGCAGTGATGGAAAGAGATATGGAGGTAGGTGCCGCAATGGAAAGAGATATGGGGTAAATGCAGCAAAGGAGCGAGATATGGAGGTAGGTGCTGAAAAGGAAAGAGAGATGGAGGTAGGTGCAGTGATCGAAAGAGATATGGGGTAATTGTAGCGATGGAAAGAGATATGGAGGTAGGTGCAGCGGTGGAAAGAGATATGGGGTAGGTGCAGCGATGGAAAGAGATATGGAGGTAGGTGCAGCGGTGGAAAGAGATATGGGGTAGGTGCAGCGATGGAAAGAGATATGGAGGTAGGTGCAGCAGTGGAAAGAAATTTGGAGGTAAGTGCAGTGATGGAAGAGATATGAAGATAGGTGCAGCACTGGAAAGAGATATGGAGGTAGGTGCAGTGATGGAAAGAGAT
This sequence comes from Ambystoma mexicanum, assembly GCF_040938575.1. Classification (NCBI taxonomy): domain Eukaryota; kingdom Metazoa; phylum Chordata; class Amphibia; order Caudata; family Ambystomatidae; genus Ambystoma; species Ambystoma mexicanum. The sequence continues at coordinate 134,824,034 of NC_090921.1, forward strand.
ATGGGGTAAATGCAATGATGGAAAGAGATATGGAGGTAAGTGCAGTGATGGAAATAGATATGGAGGTAAGTGCAGCGATGGAAAGAGATATGGGGTAGGTGCCGCGATGGAAAGAGATATGGAGGTAGGTGCAGCGGTGGACAGAAATATGGGGTAAATGCAGTTATGGGAAGAGATATGGAGGTAATTGAAGTGATGAAAAGAGATATGGAGGTAGGTACAGCGATGGAAAGAGATATGGGGATGGTGCCGTGATGGAAAGAGAAATGGGGTGAATGTAGCAATGGAGCGAGATATGGAGGAAGGTGCTGCGATGGAAAGAGAGATGGAGGTAGGTGCAGAGCTGGAAAGAGATATGGGGTAGGTGCCACTGTGGAAAGAGATATGAAGTAAGGTGCATCGATGGAAAGAGATATGGAGGTAGGTGCAGCGATGGAAAGAGATATGGGGTAAATGCAGCAATGGAGTGAGATATGGAGGTAGGTGCTGCGATGGAAAGGGATATGTGGGTAGGTGCAGCGATGGAAAGAGATATGGGGTAAGTGCAGCGATGGAAAGAGATATGGAGGTAAGTGCAGCAATGGAAAGAGATATGAGGTAATTGCAGCGATGGAAAGAGATATGGAGGTAGGTGCAGCAGTGGAAAGAAATTTGGAGGTAAGTGCAGTGATGGAAGAGATAAGAAGATAGGTGCAGCGATGGAAAGAGATATGGGGTAAATGCAGCAATGAAGCGAGATATGGAGGTAGGTGCTGCAATGGAAAGAGAGATGGAGGTAGGTGCAGTGATCCAAAGAGATATGGGGTAATTGCAGTGATGGAAAGAGATATGGAGGTAGGTGCAGCGGTGGAAAGAGATATGGGGTAGGTGCAGCGATGGAAAGAGATATGGAGGTAGGTGCAGTGATGGAAAGAGATATGGAGGTAAGTGCAGCGATGGAAAGAGATATGGAGGTAGGTGCAGCGATGGAAAGAGATATGGAGGTAAGTGCAGCGATGGAAAGAGATATGGGTAGGTGCAGCAATGGAAAGAGATATGGAGGTAAGTGCAGCGATTTAAAGAGATATGGAGGTAAGTGCAGCACTGGAAAGAGATATGGAGGTAGGTGCAGCGATGGAAAGAGATAAGAAGATAGGTGCAGCGATGGAAAGAGATATGGGGTAAATGCAGCAATGAAGCGAGATATGGAGGTAGGTGCTGCAATGGAAAGAGAGATGGAGGTAGGTGCAGTGATCCAAAGAGATATGGGGTAATTGCAGTGATGGAAAGAGATATGGAGGTAGGTGCAGCGGTGGAAAGAGATATGGGGTAGGTGCAGCGATGGAAAGAGATATGGAGGTAGGTGCAGTGATGGAAAGAGATATGGAGGTAAGTGCAGCGATGGAAAGAGATATGGAGGTAGGTGCAGCGATGGAAAGAGATATGGAGGTAAGTGCAGCGATGGAAAGAGATATGGGTAGGTGCAGCAATGGAAAGAGATATGGAGGTAAGTGCAGCGATTTAAAGAGATATGGAGGTAAGTGCAGCACTGGAAAGAGATATGGAGGTAGGTGCAGCGATGGAAAGAGATATGGAGGTAGGTGCAGCATTGGAAATAGATATGGAGGTAGGTGCAGCAATGGAAAGAGATATGGAGGTAAGTGCAGCGATGGAAAGAGATATGGAGGTAGGTGCAGCGATGGAAAGAGATATGGGGTAGGCGCAGCGATGGAAAGAGGTATGGAGGTAAGTGCAGCGAAGGAAAGAGATATGGAGGTAAGTACAGCGACGGAAAGAGATATGGAGGTAAGTGCAGCGATGGAAAGATATATGGAGGTAAGTGCAGTGATGTAAATAGATATGGAGGTAGGTGCAGTGATGGAAAAAGACATGGAGGTAGGTGCAGCAATGGAAAGATATATGGAGGTAGGTGCAGTGATGGAAAGAGATATGGAGATAGGTGCAGCGATGGAAACAGATATGGAGGTAGGTGCAGTGATGGAAATAGATATGAGGTAGGTGCAGCAATGGAAAGAGGTATGGAGGTAAGTGCAGCGATGGAAAGAGATATGGAGGAAAGTGCAGCGATGGACAGAGATATGGAGGTAGGTGCAGCGATGGAAAGCGATATGGAGGTAGGTGAAGTGATGGAAAGAGACATGGAGGTAGGTACAGCAATGGAAAGAGATATGGAAGTAGGTGCAGGACTGGAAACAGATATGGAGTAGGTGCAGCGATGGAAAAAGATATAGAGTAGGTGCAGCACTGGAAACAGAAATGGGGTAAGTGCAGCGGTGGAAAGAGATATGGAATAGGTGCAGCAATGGACCTAGATATGGAGGTAGGTGCAGCGATGAAAAGTGATATGGAGGTAGGTGCAGTGATGGAAAGAGATATGGAGGTAGGTGAAGCGATGGAAAGATATATCGAGGTAGGTGCAGCGATGGAAAGAGATATGGAGGTAGGTGCAGCGATGGAAAGAGATATGGAGGTAAGTGTATCGATGTAAAGAGATATGGAGGTTGGTGCAGCAATGAAAAGAGATATGGAGGTAGGTGCAGCGATGGAAAGAGATATGGAGTAGGTATAGCACTGGAAAGAGATACTGGGTAAGTGCGGTGCTGGAAAGAGATATGGAGGTAGGTGCAGTGATGGAAAGAGATATGGAGGTAGGTGCAGCAATGGAAAGAGAGATGGAGGTAGGTGCAGTGATGGAAACAGATATGGAGGTAGGTGCAGCAACGGAAAGAGATATGGGATAAATGCAGCAAAGGAGCGAGATATGGAGGTAGGTGCTGAAAAGGAAAGAGAGATGGAGGTAGGTGCAGTGATCAAAAGAGATATGGGGTAATTGCAGCGATGGAAAGAGATATGGAGGTAGGTGCAGCGGTGGAAAGAGATATGGGGTAGGTGCAGCGATGGAAAGAGATATGGAGGTAGGTGCAGTGATGGAAAGAGATATGGAGGTAGGTGCAGCGATGGAAAGAGATATGGAGGTAAGTGCAGCGATGGAAAGAGATATGGGTAGGTGCAGCAATGGAAAGAGATATGGAGGTAAGTGCAGCGATTTAAAGAGATATGGAGGTAAGTGCAGCACTGGAAAGAGATATGGAGGTAGGTGCAGTGATGGAAAGAAATATGGGGTAAATGCAATGATGGAAAGAGATATGGAGGTAAGTGCAGTGATGGAAAGAGATATGTGGGTAGGTGCAGCGATGGAAAGAGATATGGAGGTAAATGCAGTCACGGAAAGATATATGGAGGTAGGTGCAGCGATGGAAAGAGATATGGGGTAAGTGCAGCGATGGAAAGAGATATGGAGGTAAGTGCAGCAATGGAAAGAGATATTTGGTAATTGCAGCGGTGGAAAGAGATATGGAGGTAGGTGCAGCAGTGGAAAGAAATTTGGAGGTAAGTGCAGTGATGGAAGAGATATGAAGATATTTGCAGAGATGGAAAGAGATATGGGGTAAATGCAGCAATGAAGCGAGATATGGAGGTAGGTGCTGCAATGGAAAGAGAGATGGAGGTAGGTGCATTGATGGAAAGAGATATGGAAGTAGGTGCAGCAATGGAAAGAGATATGGGGTAAATGCAGCAAAGGAGCGAGATATGGAGGTAGGTGCTGCAAAGGAAAGAGAGATGGAGGTAGGTGCAGTGATCCAAAGAGATATGGGGTAATTGCAGCGATGGAAAGAGATATGGAGGTAGGTGCAGCGGTGGAAAGAGATATGGGGTAGGTGCAGCGATGGAAAGAGATATGGAGGTAGGTGCAGTGATGGAAAGAGATATGGAGGTAGGTGCAGCAATGGAAGGAGATATGGGGTAAATGCAGAAAAGGAGCGAGATATGGAGGTAGGTGCTGAAAAGGAAAGAGAGATGGAGGTAGGTGCAGTGATCAAAAGAGATATGGGGTAATTGCAGCGATGGAAAGAGATATGGAGGTAGGTGCAGCGGTTTAAAGAGATATGGGGTAGGTGCAGTGATGGAAAGAGATATGGAGGTAGGTGCAGTGATGGAAAGAGATATGGAGGTAGGTGCAGCGATGGAAATAGATATGGAGGTAAGTGCAGCGATGGAAAGAGATATGGGTAGGTGCAGCAATGGAAAGAGATATGGAGGTAAGTGCAGCGATTTAAAGAGATATGGAGGTAAGTGCAGCACTGGAAAGAGATATGGAGGTAGGTGCAGTGATGGAAAGAAATATGGGGTAAATGCAATGATGGAAAGAGATATGGAGGTAAGTGCAGTGATGGAAAGAGATATGTGGGTAGGTGCAGCGATGGAAAGAGATATGGAGGTAAGTGCAGCAATGGAAAGAGATATGGAGGTAAGTGCAGTGACGGAAAGATATATGGAGGTAGGTGCAGCGATGGAAAGAGATATGGGGTAAGTGCAGCGATGGAAAGAGATATGGAGGTAAGTGCAGCAATGGAAAGAGATATGGGGTAATTGCAGTGATGGAAAGAGATATGGAGGTAGGTGCAGCAGTGGAAAGAAATTTGGAGGTAAGTGCAGTGATGGAAGAGATATGAAGATAGGTGCAGCGATGGAAAGAGATATGGGGTAAATGCAGCAATGAAGCGAGACATGGAGGTAGGTGCTGCAATGGAAAGAGAGATGGAGGTAGGTGCATTGATGGAAAGAGATATGGAGGTAGGTGCAGCAATGGAAAGAGATATGGGGTAAATGCAGCAAAGGAGTGAGATATGGAGGTAGGTGCTACAAAGGAAAGAGAGATGGAGGTAGGTGCAGTGATCCAAAGAGATATGGGGTAATTGCAGCGATGGAAAGAGATATGGAGGTAGGTGCAGCGGTGGAAAGAGATATGGGGTAGGTGCAGCGATGGAAAGAGATATGGAGGTAGGTGCAGTGATGGAAAGAGATATGGAGGTAGGTGCAGCGATGGAAAGAGATATGGAGGTAGGTGCAGCGATGGAAAGAGATATGGAGGTAAGTGCAGCGATGGAAAGAGATATGGGTAGGTGCAGCAATGGAAAGAGATATGGAGGTAAGTGCAGCGATTTAAAGAGATATGGAGGTAAGTGCAGCACTGGAAAGAGATATGGAGGTAGGTGCAGTGATGGAAAGAGATATGGGGTAAATGCAATGATGGAAAGAGATATGGAGGTAAGTGCAGTGATGGAAAGAGATATGGAGGTAGGTGCAGCGATGGAAAGAGATATGGGGTAGGTGCCGCGATGGAAAGAGATATGGAGGTAGGTGCAGCGGTGGACAGAAATATGGGGTAAATGCAGTTATGGGAAGAGATATGAAGGTAATTGAAATGATGGAAAGAGATATGGAGGTAGGTGCAGCGATGGAAAGAGATATGGGGATGGTGCCACGATGGAAAGAGATATGGGGTGAATGTAGCAATGGAGCGAGATATGGAGGTAGGTGCTGCGATGGAAAGAGAGATGGAGGTAGGTGCAGCGCTGGAAAGAGATATGGGGTAGGTGCCACTGTGGAAAGAGATATGAAGTAAGGTGCATCGATGGAAAGAGATATGGAGGTAGGTGCAGCGATGGAAAGAGATATGGGGTAAATGCAGCAATGGAGTGAGATATGGAGGTAGGTGCTGCGATGGAAAGAGATATGTGGGTAGGTGCAGCGATGGAAAGAGATATGGAGGTAAGTGCAGCAATGGAAAGAGATATGGAGGTAAGTGCAGTGATGGAAAGAGATATCGAGGCAGGGGCAGCGATAGAAAGAGATATGGGGTAGGTGCAGTGATGGAAAGAGATATGGAGGTAGGTGCAGTGATGGAAAGAGATATGTGGGTAGGTGCAGCGATGGAAAGAGATATGGAGGTAAGTGCACCAACGGAAAGAGATATGGGGTAATTGCAGCGTAGGAAAGAGATATGGAGTAGGTGCAGCGATGGACAGAGATATGGAGGTAGGTGCAGCAATGGAAAGAGATATGGAGTAGGTACAGCGATGGAAAGAGATATTGGGTAAGTGCAGCAGTGGAAAGAGATATGGAGGTAGGTGCAGCCATGGAAAGAGATATGGAGGTAGGTGCAGCAATGGAAAGAGATATGGAGGTAGGTGCAGCGATGGAAAGAGATATGGGGATGGTGCCGCGATGGAAAGAGATATGGGGTGAATGTAGCAATGGAGCGAGATATGGAGGTAGGTGCTGCAATGGAAAGAGAGATGGAGGTAGGTGCAGCGCTGGAAAGAGATATGGGGTAGGTGCCACTGTGGAAAGAGATATGAAGTAAGGTGCATCAATGGAAAGAGATATGGAGGTAGGTGCAGCGATGGAAAGAGATATGGGGTAAATGCAGCAATGGAGTGAGATATGGAGGTAGGTGCTGTGATGGAAAGAGATATGTGGGTAGGTGCAGCGATGGAAAGAGATATGGAGGTAAGTGCAGCAATGGAAAGAGATATGGAGGTAAGTGCAGTGATGGAAAGAGATATCGAGGTAGGTGCAGCGATAGAAAGAGATATGGGGTAGGTGCAGCGATGGAAAGAGATATGGAGGTAGGTGCAGTGATGGAAAGAGATATGTGGGTAGGTGCAGCGATGGAAAGAGATATGGAGGTAAGTGCACCAATGGAAAGAGATATGGGGTAATTGCAGCGTAGGAAAGAGATATGGAGTAGGTGCAGCGATGGACAGAGATATGGAGGTAGGTGCAGCAATGGAAAGAGATATGGAGTAGGTACAGTGATGGAAAGAGATATTGGGTAAGTGCAGTGGTGGAAAGAGATATGGAGGTAGGTGCAGCCATGGAAAGAGGTATGGAGGTAGGTGCAGCAATGGAAAGAGATATGGAGGTAGGTGCAGCGATGGAAAGATATATGGAGGTAGGTGCAGTGATGGAAAGAGATATGGAGTTAGGTGCAGCGATGGAAAGAGATATGGAGGTAGGTGCAGCATTGGAAAGAGATATGGAGGTAGGTGCAGCAATGGAAAGAGAAATGGAGGTAAGTGCAGCGATGGAAAGAGATATGGAGGTAGGTGCAGCGATGGAAAGAGATATGGGGTAGGCGCAGCGATGGAAAGAGGTATGGAGGTAAGTGCAGCGATGGAAAGAGATATGGAGGTAAGTACAGCGACGGAAAGAGATATGGAGGTAAGTGCAGCGATGGAAAGATATATGAGGTAAGTGCAGTGATGTAAATAGATATGGAGGTAGGTGCAGTGATGGAAAGAGATATGGAGGTAGGTGCAGCGATGGAAAGATATATGGAGGTAGGTGCAGCAATGGAAAGAGATATGGAGGTTGGTGCAGCGCTGGAAAGAGATATTGAGGTAGGTGCTGCGATGGAAAGAGATATGGAGGTAACTGCAGTGATGGAAAGAGATATGAAGGTAGGTGCAGCGTTGGAAATAGATATGGAGGTGGGTGCAGCAATGGAAAGAGATATGGAGGAAAGTGCAGCGATGGAAAGATATATGGAGGTAAGTGCAGCGATGCAAATAGATATGGAGGTAGGCGCAGTGATGGAAAGAGATATGGAGGTAGGTGCAGTAATGGAAAGAGATATGGAGGTTGGTGCAGCGATGGAAAGAGATATGGAGGTAGGTGCAGCACTGGAAAGAGTAATGGAGTAGGTGCAGTGATGGAAAGAGATATAGAGTAGGTGCAGCACTGGAAAAAGATATGGGGTAAGTGCAGCGGTGGAAAGAGGTATGGAGGTAAGTGCAGTGATGAAAGAGATATGGAGGTAGGTGAAGCGATGGAAAGATATATGGAGGTAGGTACAGCGATGGAAAGAGATATGGAGGTAGGTGCAGCGTTGGAAAGAGATATGGCGGTAAGTGTATTGATGGAACGAGATATGGAGGTAGGTGCAGCGATGGAAAGAGCAATGGAGGGAGGTGCAGCGATGAAAAGAGATATGGAGTAGGTACAGCACTGGAAAGAGCTATTGGGTAAATGCAGCGGGGGAAAGAGATATGGAGGTACGTGCAGTGATGGAAAGAGATATGGAGGTAGGTGCAATGATGGAAAGAGATATGGAGGTAGGTGCATCGATCGAAAGAGATATGGGGTAAGTGCAGCGGTGGAAAGAGATATGGGGTAATTGCAGCGATGGAAAGAGATATGGAAGTAGGTGCAGCGGTGGAAAGAGATATGGGGTAGGTGCAGCGATGGAAAGTGATATGGAGGTAAGTGCAGCAATGGAAAGAGATATGGAGGTAGGTGCAGCGATGGAAAGAGATATGGAGGTAAGTGCAGCGATGGAAAGAGATATGGGTAGGTGCAGCAATGGAAAGAGATATGGAGGTATGTGCAGTGATGGAAAGAGATATGGAGGTAAGTGCAGAAATGGAATGAGATATGGAGGGAGGTGCAGTGATGGAAAGAGATATGGGGTAAATGCAGTGATGGAAAGAGATATGGAGGTAAGTGCAGTGATGGAAAGAGATATGGAGGTAGGTGAAGCGATGGAAAGAGATATGGGGTAGGTGCAGCGATGGAAAGGGATATGAAGGTAGGTGCAGTGGTGGACAGAGATATGGGGTAAATGCACTTATGGAAAGAGATATGGAGGTAAGTGCAGTGATGGAAAGAGATATGGAGGTAGGTGGAGCAATGGAAAGAGATATGGGGTTGGTGCCGCGATGGAAAGAGATATGGAGGTAGGTGCAGTGATGGAAAGAGATATGTGGGTAGGTGCAGCGATGGAAAGAGATATGGAGGTAAGTGCAGCAATGGAAAGAGATATGGAGGTAGGTGCACTGATGGAAAGAGATATGGAGGTAGGTGAAGCGATGGAAAGATATATGGAGGTAGGTGCAGCGATGGAAAGAGATATGGAGGTAAGTGTATCGGTGTAAAGAGATATGGAGGTTGGTGCAGCAATGAAAAGAGATATGGAGGTAGGTGCAGCGATGGAAAGAGATATGGAGTAGGTATAGCACTGGAAAGAGATACTGGGTAAGTGCGGCGCTGGAAAGAGATATGGAGGTAGGTGCAGCAATGGAAAGAGATATGGAGGTAGGTGCAGCGCTGGAAAGAGATTTTGAGGTAGGTGCTGCGATGGAAAGAGATATGGAGGTAACTGCAGTGATGGAAAGAGATATGAAGGTAGGTGCAGCGTTGGAAATAGATATGGAGGTGGGTGCAGCAATGGAAAGAGATATGGAGGAAAGTGCAGTGAAGGAAAGAGATATGGAGTTAGCTGCAGCGATGGAAAGAGATATGGAAGTAAGTGCAGCGATGGAAAGAGGTATGGAGATAAGTGCAGTGATGGAAAGAGATATGGAGGAAAGTGCAGCGATGGAAAGATATATGGAGGTAAGTGCAGCGATGCAAATAGATATGGAGGTAGGCGCAGTGATGGAAAGAGATATGGAGGTAGGTGCAGTGATGGAAAGAGATATGGAGGTTGGTGCAGCGATGGAAAGAGATATGGAGGTAGGTGCAGCACTGGAAAGAGATATGGAGTAGGTGCAGTGATGGAAAGAGATATAGAGTAGGTGCAGCACTGGAAAAAGATATGGGGTAAGTGCAGCGGTGGAAAGAGGTATGGAGGTAAGTGCAGTGATGAAAGAGATATGGAGGTAGGTGAAGCGATGGAAAGATATATGGAGGTAGGTACAGCGATGGAAAGAGATATGGAGGTAGGTGCAGCGTTGGAAAGAGATATGGCGGTAAGTGTATTGATGGAACGAGATATGGAGGTAGGTGCAGCGATGGAAAGAGCAATGGAGGGAGGTGCAGCGATGAAAAGAGATATGGAGTAGGTACAGCACTGGAAAGAGCTATTGGGTAAATGCAGCGGGGGAAAGAGATATGGAGGTACGTGCAGTGATGGAAAGAGATATGGAGGTAGGTGCAATGATGGAAAGAGATATGGAGGTAGGTGCATCGATCGAAAGAGATATGGGGTAAGTGCAGCGGTGGAAAGAGATATGGGGTAATTGCAGTGATGGAAAGAGATATGGAAGTAGGTGCAGCGGTGGAAAGAGATATGGGGTAGGTGCAGCGATGGAAAGTGATATGGAGGTAAGTGCAGCAATGGAAAGAGATATGGAGGTAGGTGCAGCGATGGAAAGAGATATGGAGGTAAGTGCAGCGATGGAAAGAGATATGGGTAGGTGCAGCAATGGAAAGAGATATGGAGGTATGTGCAGCGATGGAAAGAGATATGGAGGTAAGTGCAGAAATGGAATGAGATATGGAGGGAGGTGCAGTGATGGAAAGAGATATGGGGTAAATGCAGTGATGGAAAGAGATATGGAGGTAAGTGCAGTGATGGAAAGAGATATGGAGGTAGGTGCAGCGATGGAAAGAGATATGGGGTAGGTGCAGCGATGGAAAGGGATATGAAGGTAGGTGCAGTGGTGGACAGAGATATGGGGTAAATGCACTTATGGAAAGAGATATGGAGGTAAGTGCAGTGATGGAAAGAGATATGGAGGTAGGTGGAGCAATGGAAAGAGATATGGGGTTGGTGCCGCGATGGAAAGAGATATGGAGGTAGGTGCAGTGATGGAAAGAGATATGTGGGTAGGTGCAGCGATGGAAAGAGATATGGAGGTAAGTGCAGCAATGGAAAGAGATATGGAGGTAAGTGCAGTGATGGAAAGAGATATGGAGGTAGGTGCAGCGATAGAAAGAGATATGGGGTAGTTGCAGCGATGGAAAGAGATATGGAGGTAGGTGCAGCGATGGAAAGAGATATGGGTAAGTGCAGGGATGGCAAGAGATATGGAGGTAGGTGCAGCAGTGGAAAGAAATTTGGAGGTAAGTGCAGCAATGGAAAGAGATATGGAGGTAAGTGCAGTGATGGAAAGAGATATGGAGGTAGGTGCTGCGATGGAAAGAGAGATGGAGGTAGGTGCAGCGATGGAAAGAGATATGGAGGTAGGTGCAGTGATGGAAAGAGATATGGAGGTAGGCGCAGCGATGGAAAGTGATATGGAGGTAGGTGCACTGATGGAAAGAGATATGTATGTAAGTGCAGCGATGGAAAGAGATATGCAGGTAAGTGCAGCAATGGAAAGAGATATGGGGTAATTGCAGCGATGGAAAGAGAGATGGAGGTAGGTGCAGTGATGGGAAGAGATATGGGTAAGTGCAGGGATGGAAAGAGATATGGAGGTAGGTGCAGCAGTGGAAAGAAATTTGGAGGTAATTGCAGCGATGGAAAGAGATATGGAAGTAGGTGCAGCGGTGGAAAGAGATATGGGGTAGGTGCAGCGATGGAAAGTGATATGGAGGTAAGTGCAGCAATGGAAAGAGATATGGAGGTAGGTGCAGCGATGGAAAGAGATATGGAGGTAAGTGCAGCGATGGAAAGAGATATGGGTAGGTGCAGCAATGGAAAGAGATATGGAGGTATGTGCAGCGATGGAAAGAGATATGGAGATAAGTGCAGAAATGGAATGAGATATGGAGGGAGGTGCAGTGATGGAAAGAGATATGGGGTAAATGCAGTGATGGAAAGAGATATGGAGGTAAGTGCAGTGATGGAAAGAGATATGGAGGTAGGTGCAGCGATGGAAAGAGATATGGGGTAGGTGCAGCGATGGAAAGGGATATGAAGGTAGGTGCAGTGGTGGACAGAGATATGGGGTAAATGCACTTATGGAAAGAGATATGGAGGTAAGTGCAGTGATGGAAAGAGATATGGAGGTAGGTGGAGCAATGGAAAGAGATATGGGGTTGGTGCCGCGATGGAAAGAGATATGGAGGTAGGTGCAGTGATGGAAAGAGATATGTGGGTAGGTGCAGCGATGGAAAGAGATATGGAGGTAAGTGCAGCAATGGAAAGAGATATGGAGGTAAGTGCAGTGATGGAAAGAGATATGGAGGTAGGTGCAACGATAGAAAGAGATATGGGGTAGTTGCAGCGATGGAAAGAGATATGGGGTAGTTGCAGCGATGGAAAGAGATATGGAGGTAGGTGCAGCGATGGAAAGAGAGATGGAGGTAGGTGCAGCGATGGAAAGAGATATGGAGGTAGTTGCAGTGATGGAAAGAGATATGGAGGTAGGTGCAGCGATGGAAAGTGATATGGAGGTAGGTGCACTGATGGAAAGAGATATGTATGTAAGTGCAGCGATGGAAAGAGATATGCAGGTAAGTGCAGCAATGGAAAGAGATATGGGGTAATTGCAGCGATGGAAAGAGAGATGGAGGTAGGTGCAGTGACGGAAAGAGATATGGGTAAGTGCAGGGATGGAAAGAGATATGGAGGTAGGTGCAGCAGTGGAAAGAAATTTGGAGGTAAGTGCAGCGATGGAAGAGATATGAAGATAGGTGGAGCGATGGAAATAGATATGGGGTAAATGCAGCAATGAAGCGAGATATGGAGGTAGGTGCTGCAATGGAAAGAGAGATGGAGGTAGGTGCAGTGATGGAAAGAGATATGGAGTTAGGTGCAGCAATGGAAAGAGATATGGGGTAAATGCAGCAATGGAGCGAGATATGGAGGTAGGTGCTGCAAAGGAAAGAGAGATGGAGGTAGGTGCAGTGATCGAAAGAGATATGGGGTAATTGCAGCAATGGACAGAGATATGGAGGTGGTGCAGCGGTGGAAAGAGATATGGAGGTAGGTGCAGCGGTGGACAGAAATATGGGGTAAATGCAGTTATGGAAAGAGATATGGAGGTAAGTGCAGTGATGGAAAGAGATACGGAGGTAGGTGCAGCGATGGAAAGAGATATGGGGTTGGTGCCGCGATGGAAAGAGATATGGGGTGAATCTAGCAATGGAGCGAGATATGGAGGTAGGTGCTGCGATGGAAAGAGAGATTGGGGTAGGTGCAGCGCTGGAAAGAGATTTGGGGTAGGTGCCACTGTGGAAAGAGATATGGAGTAAGGTGCATCGATGGAAAGAGATATGGAGGTAGGTGCAGTGATGGAAAGAGATATGGGGTAAATGCAGCAATGGAGTGAGATATGGAGGTAGGTGCTGCGATGGAAAGAGATTTGTGGGTAGGTGCAGCGATGTAAAGTGATATGGAGGTAGGTGCAGTGATGGAAAGAGATATGTGGGTAGGTGCAGCGATGGAAAGAGATATGGAGGTAAGTGCAGCAATGGAAAGAGATATGAAGATAGGTGCAGCGATGGACAGGGATATGGAGGTAGGTGCAGTGATGGAAAGAGATATGGGGTAGGTGCAGCTATGGAAAGAGATATGGAGGTAGGTGCAGCGATGGAAAGAGATATGGGTAAGTGCAGGGATGGAAAGAGATATGGCGGTAGGTGCAGCAGTAGAAAGACATTTGGAGGTAAGTGCAGCAATGGAAAGAGATATGAAGATAGGTGCAGCGATGGACAAGGATATGGAGGTAGGTGCAGTGATGGAAAGCGATATGGAGGTAGGTGCAGTGATGAAAGAGATATGGAGGTAAGTGACGTGATGGAAAGAGATATGGAGGTAGGTACAGCAATGGAAAGAGATATGCAGGTAGGTGCAGGACTGGAAACAGATATGGATTAGTTGCAGCGATGGAAAGAGATATAGAGTAGGTGCAGCACTGGAAACAGATATGGAGTAAGTGCAGCGGTGGAAAGAGATATGGAATAGGTGCAGCGATGGACAGAGATATGGGGTAGGTGCAGCGATGAAAAGTGATATGGAGGTAGGTGCAGTGATGGAAAGAGATATGGCGGTAGGTGAAGTGATGGAAAGAGATATGGAGGTAGGTACAGCAATGGAAAGAGATATGGAGGTAGGTGCAGGACTGGAAACAGATATGGAGTAGGTGCAGCGATGGAAAAAGATATAGAGTAGGTGCAGCACTGGAAACAGAAATGGGGAAAGTGCAGCGGTGGAAAGAGATATGGAATAGGTGCAGCGATGGACCTAGATATGGAGGTAGGTGCAGCGATGAAATGTGATATGGAGGTAGGTGCAGTGATGGAAAGAGATATGGAGGTAGGAGAAGCGATGGAAAGATATATGGAGGTAGGTGCAGCGATGGAAAGAGATATAGAGGTAGGTGCAGCGATGGAAAGAGATATGGAGGTAAGTGTATCGGTGTAAAGAGATATGGAGGTTGGTGCAGCAATGAAAAGAGATATGGAGGTAGGTGCAGCGATGGAAAGAGATATGGAGTAGGTATAGCACTGGAAAGAGATACTGGGTAAGTGCGGCGCTGGAAAGAGATATGGAGGTAGGTGCAGTGATGGAAAGAGATATGGAGGTAGGTGCAGCAATGGAAAGAGATATGGAGGTAGGTGCAGCGCTGGAAAGAGATATTGAGGTAGGTGCTGCAATGGAAAGAGATATGGAGGTAACTGCAGTGATGGAAAGAGATATGAAGGTAGGTGCAGCGTTGGAAATAGATATGGAGGTGGGTGCAGCAATGGAAAGAGATATGGAGGAAAGTGCAGCGAAGGAAAGAGATATGGAGATAGCTGCAGCGATGGAAAGAGATATGGAAGTAAGTGCAGCGATCGAAAGAGGTATGGAGATAAGTGCAGTGATGGAAAGAGATATGGAGGAAAGTGCAGCGATGGAAAGATATATGGAGGTAAGTGCAGCGGTGCAAATAGATATGGAGGTAGGCGCAGTGATGGAAAGAGATATGGAGGTAGGTGCAGTGATGGAAAGAGATATGGAGGTTGGTGCAGCGATGAAAAGAGATATGGAGGTAGGTGCAGCACTGGAAAGAGATATGGAGTAGGTGCAGCGATGGAAAGAGATATAGAGTAGGTACAGCACTGGAAAGAGATATTGGGTAAATGCAGCGGGGGAAAGAGATATGGAGGTACGTGCAGTGATGGAAAGAGATATAGAGGTAGGTGCAATGATGGAAAGAGATATGGAGGGAGGTGCAGCGATGAAAAGAGATATGGAGTAGGTACAGCACTGGAAAGAGATATTGGGTAAATGCAGCGGGGGAAAGAGATATGGAGGTACGTGCAGTGATGGAAAGAGATATGGAGGTAGGTGCAATGATGGAAAGAGATATGGAGGTAGGTGCAGCGATGGAAAGAGATATGGGGTAAGTGCATCGATGGAAAGAGATATGGGGTAAGTGCAGCGAAGGAAAGAGATATGGAGGTAGGTGCAGCGGTGGAAAGAGATATGGGGTAATTGCAGCGATGGAAAGAGATATGGAAGTAGGTGCAGCGGTGGAAAGAGATATGGGGTAGGTGCAGCGATGGAAAGTGATATGGAGGTAAGTGCAGCAATGGAAAGAGATATGGAGGTAGGTGCAGCGATGGAAAGAGATATGGAGGTAAGTGCAGCGATGGAAAGAGATATGGGTAGGTGCAGCAATGGAAAGAGATATGGAGGTATGTGCAGCGATGGAAAGAGATATGGAGGTAAGTGCAGAAATGGAAAGAGATATGGAGGGAGGTGCAGTGATGGAAAGAGATATGGGGGTAAGTGCAGCGATGCAAATAGATATGGAGGTAGGCGCAGTGATGGAAAGAGATATGGAGGTAGGTGCAGTGATGGAAAGAGATATGGAGGTTGGTGCAGCGATGAAAAGAGATATGGAGGTAGGTGCAGCACTGGAAAGAGATATGGAGTAGGTGCAGCGATGGAAAGAGATATAGAGTAGGTACAGCACTGGAAAGAGATATTGGGTAAATGCAGCGGGGGAAAGAGATATGGAGGTACGTGCAGTGATGGAAAGAGATATGGAGGTAGGTGCAATGATGGAAAGAGATATGGAGGGAGGTGCAGCGATGAAAAGAGATATGGAGTAGGTACAGCACTGGAAAGAGATATTGGGTAAATGCAGCGGGGGAAAGAGATATGGAGGTACGTGCAGTGATGGAAAGAGATATGGAGGTAGGTGCAATGATGGAAAGAGATATGGAGGTAGGTGCAGCGATGGAAAGAGATATGGGGTAAGTGCATCGATGGAAAGAGATATGGGGTAAGTGCAGCGAAGGAAAGAGATATGGAGGTAGGTGCAGCGGTGGAAAGAGATATGGGGTAATTGCAGCGATGGAAAGAGATATGGAAGTAGGTGCAGCGGTGGAAAGAGATATGGGGTAGGTGCAGCGATGGAAAGTGATATGGAGGTAAGTGCAGCAATGGAAAGAGATATGGAGGTAGGTCCAGCGATGGAAAGAGATATGGAGGTAAGTGCAGCGATGGAAAGAGATATGGGTAGGTGCAGCAATGGAAAGAGATATGGAGGTATGTGCAGCGATGGAAAGAGATATGGAGGTAAGTGCAGAAATGGAAAGAGATATGGAGGGAGGTGCAGTGATGGAAAGAGATATGGGGTAAATGCAGTGATGGAAAGAGATATGGAGGTAAGTGCAGTGATGGAAAGAGATATGGAGGTAGGTGCAGCGATGGAAAGAGATATGGGGTAGGTGCAGCGATGGAAAGGGATATGGAGGTAGGTGCAGTGGTGGACAGAGATTTGGGGTAAATGCACTTATGGAAAGAGATATGGAGGTAAGTGCAGTGATGGAAAGAGATATGGAGGTAGGTGGAGCAATGGAAAGAGATATGGGGTTGATGCCGCGATGGAAAGAGATATGGAGGTAGGTGCAGTGATGGAAAGAGATATGTGGGTAGGTGCAGCGATGGAAAGAGATATGGAGGTAAGTGCAGCAATGGAAAGAGATATGGAGGTAACTGCAGTGATGGAAAGAGATATGGAGGTAGGTGCAGCGATAGAAAGAGATATGGGGTAGTTGCAGCGATGGAAAGAGATATGGGTAAGTGCAGGGATGGCAAGAGATATGGAGGTAGGTGCAGCAGTGGAAAGACATTTGGAGGTAAGTGCAGCAATGGAAAGAGATATGAAGATAGGTGCAACAATGGAAAGAGATGTGGGGTAAATGCAGCAAGGAAGCGAGATATGGAGGTAGGTGCTGCGATGGAAAGAGAGATGGAGGTAGGTGCAGCGATGGAAAGAGATATGGAGGTAGGTGCAGTGATGGAAAGAGATATGGAGGTAGGTGCAGCGATGGAAAGTGATATGGAGGTAGGTGCACTGATGGAACGAGATATGTAGGTAAGTGCAGCGATGGAAAGAGATATGCAGGTAAGTGCAGCAATGGAAAGAGATATGGGGTAATTGCAGCGATGGAAAGAGATATGGAGGTAGGTGCAGTGATGGAAAGAGATATGGGTAAGTGCAGGGATGGAAAGAGTTATGGAGGTAGGTGCAGCAGTGGAAAGAAATTTGGAGGTAAGTGCAGCGATGGAAGAGATATGAAGATAGGTGGAGCGATGGAAATGGATATGGGGTAAATGCAGCAATGAAGCGAGATATGGAGGCAGGTGCTGCAATGGAAAGAGAGATGGAGGTAGGTGCAGTGATGGAAAGAGATATGGAGGTAGGTGCAGCAATGGAAAGAGATATGGGGTAAATGCAGCAATGGAGCGAGATATGGAGGTAGGTGCTGCAAAGGAAAGAGAGATGGAGGTAGGTGCAGTGATCGAAAGAGATATGGGGTAATTGCAGCGATGGAAAGAGATATGGAGGTAGGTGCAGCGGTGGAAAGAGATATGGGGTAGGTGCAGCGATGGAAAGAGATATGGAGGTAGGTGCAGTGATGGAAAGAGATATGGCGGTAGGTGTAGTGATGGAAAGAGATATGGAGGTCAGTGCAGCGATGGAAAGAGATATGGAGGTATGTGCAGCGATGGAAAGAGATATGGAGGTAAGTGCAGCGATGGAAAGAGATATGGGTAGGTGCAGCAATGGAAAGAGATATGG
This sequence comes from Ambystoma mexicanum, assembly GCF_040938575.1. Lineage (NCBI taxonomy): Eukaryota > Metazoa > Chordata > Amphibia > Caudata > Ambystomatidae > Ambystoma > Ambystoma mexicanum. The sequence continues at coordinate 134,841,634 of NC_090921.1, forward strand.
AGGTAAGTGCAGCGATTTAAAGAGATATGGAGGTAAGTGCAGCACTGGAAAGAGATATGGAGGTAGGTGCAGTGATGGAAAGAGATATGGGGTAAATGCAATGATGGAAAGAGATATAGAGGTAAGTGCAGTGATGGAAAGAGATATGGAGGTAGGTGCAGCGATGGAAAGAGATATGGGGTAGGTGCCGCGATGGAAAGAGATATGGAGGTAGGTGCAGCGGTGGACAGAAATGTGGGGTAAATGCAGTTATGGAAAGAGATATGGAGGTAAGTGCAGTGATGGAAAGAGATACGGAGGTAGGTGCAGCGATGGAAAGAGATATGGGGTTGGTGCCGCGATGGAAAGAGATATGGGGTGAATGTAGCAATGGAGCGAGATATGGAGGTAGGTGCTGCGATGGAAAGAGATTTGGGGTAGGTGCCACTGTGGAAAGAGATATGGAGTAAGGTGCATCGATGGAAAGAGATATGGAGGTAGGTGCAGCGATGGAAAGAGATATGGCGTAAATGCAGCAATGGAGTGAGATATGGAGGTAGGTGCTGCGATGGAAAGAGATTTGTGGGTAGGTGCAGCCATGGAAAGTGATATGGAGGTAGGTGCAGTGATGGAAAGAGATATGTGGGTAGGTGCAGCGATGGAAAGAGATATGGAGGTAAGTGCAGCAATGGAAAGAGATATGAAGATAGGTGCAGCGATGGACAGGGATATGGAGGTAGGTGCAGTGATGGAAAGCGATATGGAGGTAGGTGCAGCGATAGAAAGAGATATGGGTAGGTGCAGCGATGGAAAGAGATATGGAGGTAGGTGCAGCGATGGAAAGAGATATGGGTAAGTGCAGGGATAGAAAGAGATATGGGGTAGGTGCAGCGATGGAAAGAGATATGGAGGTAGGTGCAGCGATAGAAAGAGATATGGGGTAGGTGCAGCGATGGAAAGAGATATGGAGGAAGGTGCAGCGATGGAAAGAGATATGGGTAAGTGCAGCAATGGAAAGAGATATGAAGATAGGTGCAGCGATGGACAGGGATATGGAGGTAGGTGCAGTGATGGAAAGCGATATGGAGGTAGGTGCAGTGGTGAAAGAGATATTTAGGTAAGTGACGTGATGGAAAGAGATATGGAGGTAGGTACAGCAATGGAAAGAGATATGCAGGTAGGTGCAGGACTGGAAACAGATATGGAGTAGGTGCAGCGATGGAAAGAGATATAGAGTAGGTGCAGCACTGGAAACAGATATGGAGTAAGTGCAGCGGTGGAAAGAGATATGGAATAGGTGCAGCGATGGACAGAGATATGGGGTAGGCGCAGCGATGAAGTGATATGGAGGTAGGTGCAGTGATGGAAAGAGATATGGCGGTAGGTGCAGCGATGGAAAGAGATATGGGGTAAGTGCATCGATGGAAAGAGATATGGGGTAAGTGCAGCGAAGGAAAGAGATATGGAGGTAGGTGCAGCGGTGGAAAGAGATATGGGGTAATTGCAGCGATGGAAAGAGATATGGAAGTAGGTGCAGCGGTGGAAAGAGATATGGGGTAGGTGCAGCGATGGAAAGTGATATGGGGTAAGTGCAGCAATGGAAAGAGATATGGAGGTAGGTGCAGCGATGGAAAGAGATATGGAGGTAAGTGCAGCGATGGAAAGAGATATGGGTAGGTGCAGCAATGGAAAGAGATATGGAGGTATGTGCAGCGATGGAAAGAGATATGGAGGTAAGTGCAGAAATGGAAAGAGATATGGAGGGAGGTGAAGTGATGGAAAGAGATATGGGGTAAATGCAGTGATGGAAAGAGATATGGAGGTAAGTGCAGTGATGGAAAGAGATATGGAGGTAGGTGCAGCGATGGAAAGAGATATGGGGTAGGTGCAGCGATGGAAAGGGATATGGAGGTAGGTGCAGTGGTGGACAGAGATTTGGGGTAAATGCACTTATGGAAAGAGATATGGAGGTAAGTGCAGTGATGGAAAGAGATATGGAGGTAGGTGGAGCAATGGAAAGAGATATGGGGTTGGTGCCGCGATGGAAAGAGATATGGAGGTAGGTGCAGTGATGGAAAGAGATATGTGGGTAGGTGCAGCGATGGAAAGAGATATGGAGGTAAGTGCAGCAATGGAAAGAGATATGGAGGTAACTGCAGTGATGGAAAGAGATATGGAGGTAGGTGCAGCGATAGAAAGAGATATGGGGTAGTTGCAGCGACGGAAAGAGATATGGGTAAGTGCAGGGATGGCAAGAGATATGGAGGTAGGTGCAGCAGTGGAAAGACATTTGGAGGTAAGTGCAGCAATGGAAAGAGATATGAAGATAGGTGCAACAATGGAAAGAGATGTGGGGTAAATGCAGCAAGGAAGCGAGATATGGAGGTAGGTGCTGCGATGGAAAGAGAGATGGAGGTAGGTGCAGCGATGGAAAGAGATATGGAGGTAGGTGCAGTGATGGAAAGAGATATTTAGGTAAGTGACGTGATGGAAAGAGATATGGAGGTAGGTACAGCAATGGAAAGAGATATGCAGGTAGGTGCAGGACTGGAAACAGATATGGAGTAGGTGCAGCGATGGAAAGAGATATAGAGTAGGTGCAGCACTGGAAACAGATATGGAGTAAGTGCAGCGGTGGAAAGAGATATGGAATAGGTGCAGCGATGGACAGAGATATGGGGTAGGTGCAGCGATGAAGTGATATGGAGGTAGGTGCAGTGATGGAAAGAGATATGGCGGTAGGTGCAATGATGGAAAGAGATATGGAGGTAGGTGCAGCGATGGAAAGAGATATGGGGTAAGTGCATCGATGGAAAGAGATATGGGGTAAGTGCAGCGAAGGAAAGAGATATGGAGGTAGGTGCAGCGGTGGAAAGAGATATGGGGTAATTGCAGCGATGGAAAGAGATATGGAAGTAGGTGCAGCGGTGGAAAGAGATATGGGGTAGGTGCAGCGATGGAAAGTGATATGGGGTAAGTGCAGCAATGGAAAGAGATATGGAGGTAGGTGCAGCGATGGAAAGAGATATGGAGGTAAGTGCAGCGATGGAAAGAGATATGGGTAGGTGCAGCAATGGAAAGAGATATGGAGGTATGTGCAGCGATGGAAAGAGATATGGAGGTAAGTGCAGAAATGGAAAGAGATATGGAGGGAGGTGAAGTGATGGAAAGAGATATGGGGTAAATGCAGTGATGGAAAGAGATATGGAGGTAAGTGCAGTGATGGAAAGAGATATGGAGGTAGGTGCAGCGATGGAAAGAGATATGGGGTAGGTGCAGCGATGGAAAGGGATATGGAGGTAGATGCAGTGGTGGACAGAGATTTGGGGTAAATGCACTTATGGAAAGAGATATGGAGGTAAGTGCAGTGATGGAAAGAGATATGGAGGTAGGTGGAGCAATGGAAAGAGATATGGGGTTGGTGCCGCGATGGAAAGAGATATGGAGGTAGGTGCAGTGATGGAAAGAGATATGTGGGTAGGTGCAGCGATGGAAAGAGATATGGAGGTAAGTGCAGCAATGGAAAGAGATATGGAGGTAACTGCAGTGATGGAAAGAGATATGGAGGTAGGTGCAGCGATAGAAAGAGATATGGGGTAGTTGCAGCGACGGAAAGAGATATGGGTAAGTGCAGGGATGGCAAGAGATATGGAGGTAGGTGCAGCAGTGGAAAGACATTTGGAGGTAAGTGCAGCAATGGAAAGAGATATGAAGATAGGTGCAACAATGGAAAGAGATGTGGGGTAAATGCAGCAAGGAAGCGAGATATGGAGGTAGGTGCTGCGATGGAAAGAGAGATGGAGGTAGGTGCAGCGATGGAAAGAGATATGGAGGTAGGTGCAGTGATGGAAAGAGATATGGAGGTAGGTGCAGCGATGGAAAGTGATATGGAGGTAGGTGCACTAATGGAAAGAGATATGTAGGTAAGTGCAGTGATGGAAAGAGATATGCAGGTAAGTGCAGCAATGGAAAGAGATATGGGGTAATTGCAGCGATGGAAAGAGATATGGAGGTAGGTGCAGTGATGGAAAGAGATATGTGTAAGTGCAGGGATGGAAAGAGATATGGAGGTAGGTGCAGCAGTGGAAAGAAATTTGGAGGTAAGTGCAGCGATGGAAGAGATATGAAGATAGGTGTAGCGATGGAAATAGATATGGGGTCAATGCAGCAATGAAGCGAGATATGGAGGCAGGTGCTGCAATGGAAAGAGAGATGGAGGTAGGTGCAGTGATGGAAAGAGATATGGAGGTAGGTGCAGCAATGGAAAGAGATATGGGGTAAATGCAGCAATGGAGCGAGAGATTGAGGTAGGTGCAGTGATCGAAAGAGATATGGGGTAATTTCAGCGATGGAAAGAGATATGGAGGTAGGTGCAGCGGTGGAAAGAGATATGGGGTAGATGCAGCGATGGAAAGAGATATGGAGGTAGGTGCAGTGATGGAAAGAGATATGGCGGTAGGTGTAGCGATGGAAAGAGATATGGCGGTCAGTGCAGCGATGGAAAGAGATATGGAGGTAGGTGCAGCGATGGAAAGAGATATGGAGGTAAGTGCAGCGATGGAAAGAGATATGGGTAGGTGCAGCAATGGAAAGAGATATGGAGGTAAGTGCAGCGATTTAAAGAGATATGGAGGTAAGTGCAGCACTGGAAAGAGATATGGAGGTAGGTGCAGTGATGGAAAGAGATATGGGGTAAATGCAATGATGGAAAGAGATATAGAGGTAAGTGCAGTGATGGAAAGAGATATGGAGGTAGGTGCAGCGATGGAAAGAGATATGGGGTAGGTGCCGCGATGGAAAGAGATATGGAAGTAGGTGCAGCGGTGGACAGAAATATGGGGTAAATGCAGTTATGGAAAGAGATATGGAGGTAAGTGGGTGATGGAAAGAGATACGGAGGTAGGTGCAGCGATGGAAAGAGATATGGGATTGGTGCCGCGATGGAAAGAGATATGGGGTGAATGTAGCAATGGAGCGAGATATGGAGGTAGGTGCTGCGATGGAAAGAGATTTGTGGGTAGGTGCAGCGATGGAAAGTGATATGGAGGTAGGTGCAGTGATGGAAAGAGATATGTGGGTAGGTGCAGCGATGGAAAGAGATATGGAGGTAAGTGCAGCAATGGAAAGAGATATGAAGATAGGTGCAGCGATGGACAGGGATATGGAGGTAGGTGCGGTAGGTGCAGTGATGGAAAGCGATATGGAGGTAGGTGCAGCGATAGAAAGAGATATGGGGTAGGTGCAGCGATGGAAAGAGATATGGAGGTAGGTGCAGCAGTAGAAAGACATTTGGAGGTAAGTGCAGCAATGGAAAGAGATATGAAGATAGGTGCAGCGATGGACAGGGATATGGAGGTAGGTGCAGTGATGGAAAGCGATATGGAGGTAGGTGCAGTGGTGAAAGAGATATGGAGGTAAGTGACGTGATGGAAAGAGATAAGGAGGTAGGTACAGCAATGGAAAGAGATATGCAGGTAGGTGCAGGACTGGAAACAGATATGGAGTAGGTGCAGCGATGGAAAGAGATATAGAGTAGGTGCAGCACTGGAAACAGATATGGAGTAAGTGCAGCGGTGGAAAGAGATATGGAATAGGTGCAGCGATGGACAGAGATATGGGGTAGGTGCAGCGATGAAAAGTGATATGGAGTTAGGTGCAGTGATGGAAAGAGATATGGCGGTAGGTGTAGCGATGGAAAGAGATATGGAGGTCAGTGCAGCGATGGAAAGAGATATGGAGGTAGGTGCAGCGATGGAAAGAGATATGGAGGTAAGTGCAGCGATGGAAAGAGATATGGGTAGGTGCAGCAATGGAAAGAGATATGGAGGTAAGTGCACCGATTTAAAGAGATATGGAGGTAAGTGCAGCACTGGAAAGAGATATGGAGGTAGGTGCAGTGATGGAAAGAGATATGGGGTAAATGCAATGATGGAAAGAGATATAGAGGTAAGTGCAGTGATGGAAAGAGATATGGAGGTAGGTGCAGCGATGGAAAGAGATATGGGGTAGGTGCCGCGATGGAAAGAGATATGGAGGTAGGTGCAGCGGTGGACAGAAATATGGGGTAAATGCAGTTATGGAAAGAGATATGGAGGTAAGTGCAGTGATGGAAAGAGATACGGAGGTAGGTGCAGCGATGGAAAGAGATATGGGGTTGGTGCAGCGATGGAAAGAGATATGGGCTGAATGTAGCAATGGAGCGAGATATGGAGGTAGGTGCTGCGATGGAAAGAGAGATTGGGGTAGGTGCAGCGCTGGAAAGAGATTTGGGGTAGGTGCCACTGTGGAAAGAGATATGGAGTAAGGTGCATCGATGGAAAGAGATATGGAGGTAGGTGCAGCGATGGAAAGAGATATGGGGTAAATGCAGCAATGGAGTGAGATATGGAGGTAGGTGCTGCGATGGAAAGAGATTTGTGGGTAGGTGCAGCGATGGAAAGTGATATGGAGGTAGGTGCAGTGATGGAAAGAGATATGTGGGTAGGTGCAGCGATGGAAAGAGATATGGAGGTAAGTGCAACAATGGAAAGAGATATTAAGATAGGTGCAGCGATGGACAGGGATATGGAGGTAGGTGCAGTGATGGAAAGCGATATGGAGGTAGGTGCAGCGATAGAAAGAGATATGGGGTAGGTGCAGCGATGGAAAGAGATATGGAGGTAGGTGCAGCGATGAAAAGAGATATGGGTAAGTGCAGGGATGGAAAGAGATATGGAGGTAGGTGCAGCAGTAGAAAGACATTTGGAGGTAAGTGCAGCAATGGAAAGAGATATGAAGATAGGTGCAGCGATGGACAGGGATATGGAGGTAGGTGCAGTGATGGAAAGTGATATGGAGGTAGGTGCCGTGATGAAAGAGATATGGAGGTAAGTGACGTGATGGAAAGAGATATGGAGGTAGGTACAGCAATGGAAAGAGATATGCAGGTAGGTGCAGGACTGGAAACAGATATGGAGTAGGTGCAGCGATGGAAAGAGATATAGAGTAGGTGCAGCACTGGAAACAGATATGGAGTAAGTGCAGCGGTGGAAAGAGATATGGAATAGGTGCAGCGATGGACAGAGATATGGGGTAGGTGCAGTGATGAAAAGTGATATGGAGGTAGGTGCAGTGATGGAAAGAGATATGGAGGTAGGTGAAGCGATGGAAAGATATATGGAGGTAGATGCAGCGATAGAAATAGATATGACGGTAGGTGCAGCGATGGAAAGAGATATGGAGGTAAGTGTATCGATGTAAAGAGATATGGAGGTTGGTGCAGCGATGAAAAAAGATATGCAGGTAGTTGCAGCGATGGAAAGAGATATGGAGTAGGTATAGCACTGGAAAGAGATATTGGGTAAGTGCAGCGCTGGAAAGAGATATGGAGGTAGGTGCAGTGATGGAAAGAGATATGGAGGTAGGTGCAGCGATGGAAAGAGATATGGAGGTAGGTGCAGCGATGGAAAGAGATATGGAGGTAGGTGCAGTGATGGAAAGAGATATGAGGGTAGGTGCAGCGATGGAAATAGATATGGAGGTAGGTGCAGCAATGGAAAGAGATATGGAGGTAAGTGAAGCGATGGAAAGCGATATGGAGATAGCTGCAGCGATGGAAAGAGATATGAAGGTAAGTGCAGCGATGGAAAGAGGTATGGAGGTAAGTGCAGTGATGGAAAGAGATATGGAGGTAAGTGCAGCGATGGAAAGATATATGGAGGTAAGTGCAGCGATGGAAAGAGATATGGAGGTAGGTGCAGCGATGGAAAGAGATATGGAGGTAGGTGCAGTGATGGAAAGAGATATGAGGGTAGGTGCAGCGATGGAAATAGATATGGAGGTAGGTGCAGCAATGGAAAGAGATATGGAGGTAAGTGAAGCGATGGAAAGCGATATGGAGATAGCTGCAGCGATGGAAAGAGATATGAAGGTAAGTGCAGCGATGGAAAGAGGTATGGAGGTAAGTGCAGTGATGGAAAGAGATATGGAGGTAAGTGCAGCGATGGAAAGATATATGGAGGTAAGTGCAGCGATGTAAATAGATATGGAGGTAGGTGCAGTGATGGAAAGAGATATGGAGGTAGGTGCAGTGATGGAAAGAGATATGGAGGTAGGTGCAGCGATGGAAAGAGATATGGAGGTAGGTGCAGCACTGGAAAGAGATATGGAGTAGGTGCAGCGATGGAAAGAGATATAGAGTAGGTGCAGCACTGGAAAGAGATATGGGGTAAGTGCAGCGGTTGAAAGAGGTATGGAGGTAAGTGCAGTGATGAAAGGGATATGGAGGTAGGTGAAGCGATGGAAAGATATATGGAGGTAGGTGCAGCGATGGAAAGCGATATGGAGGTAGGTGCAGAGTTGGAAAGAGATATGGTGGTAAGTGTATTGATGGAAAGAGATATGGAGGTAGGTGCCGCGATGGAAAGAGCTATGGAGGGAGGTGCAGCGATGGAAAGAGATATGGAGTAGGTACAGCACTGGAAAGAGATATTGGATAAATGCAGCGGGGGAAAGAGATATGGAGGTACGTGCAGTGATGGAAATGGATATGGAGGTAGGTGCAATGATGGAAAGAGATATGGAGGTAGGTGCAGAGATGGAAAGAGATATGGAGGTAGGTGCAGCGATAGAAAGAGATATGGAGGTAGGTGCAGCGATGGAAAGAAATATGGAGGTAGGTGCAGTGATGGAAAGAGATATGGATGTAAGTGCAGCAATGGAAAGAGATATGGGGTAAGTGCAGCGATGGAAAGAGATATGGAGGTAGGTGCAGCGATGGACAGAGATATGGAGGTAGGTGAAGTGATGGAAAGATATATGGAGGTAGATGCAGCGATAGAAATAGATATGAGGGTAGGTGCAGCGATGGAAAGAGATATGGAGGTAAGTGTATCGATGTAAAGAGATATGGAGGTTGGTGCAGCGATGAAAAGAGATATGCAGGTAGGTGCAGCGATGGAAAGAGATATGGAGGAAGGTGCAGCATTGGAAAGAGATATGGAGGTAGGTGCAGCGATGGAAAGAGATATGGAGGTAGGTACAGTGATGGAAAGAGATATGAGGGTAGGTGCAGCGATGGAAATAGATATGGAGGTAGGTGCAGCAATGGAAAGAGATATGGAGGTAAGTGAAGCGATGGAAAGCGATATGGAGATAGCTGCAGCGATGGAAAGAGATATGAAGGTAAGTGCAGCGATGGAAAGAGGTATGGAGGTAAGTGCAGTGATGGAAAGAGATATGGAGGTAAGTGCAGCGATGGAAAGATATATGGAGGTAAGTGCAGCGATGTAAATAGATATGGAGGTAGGCGCAGTGATGGAAAGAGATATGGAGGTAGGTGCAGTGATGGAAAGAGATATGGAGGTAGGTGCAGCGATGGAAAGAGATATGGAGGTAGGTGCAGCACTGGAAAGAGATATGGAGGTAGGTGCAGCGATGGAAAGAGATATGGGGTAAGTGCAGCGGTTGAAAGAGGTATGGAGGTAAGTGAAGTGATGAAAGAGATATGGAGGTAGGTGAAGCGATGGAAAGATATATGGAGGTAGGTGCAGCGATGGAAAGCGATATGGAGGTAGGTGCAGAGTTCGAAAGAGATATGGCGGTAAGTGTATTGATGGAAAGAGATATGGAGGTAGGTGCCGCGATGGAAAGAGCTATGGAGGGAGGTTCAGCGATGGAAAGAGATATGGAGTAGGTACAGCACTGGAAAGAGATATTGGATAAATGCAGCGGGGGAAAGAGATATGGAGGTACGTGCAGTGATGGAAAGAGATATGGAGGTAGGTGCAATGATGGAAAGAGATATGGAGGTAGGTGCAGAGATGGAAAGAGATATGGAGGTAGGTGTAGTGATAGAAAGAGATATGGAGGTAGGTGCAGCGATGGAAAGAAATATGGAGGTAGGTGCAGTGATGGAAAGAGATATGGAAGTAAGTGCAGCAATGGATAGAGATATGGGGTAAATACAGCGATGGAAAGAGATATGGAGGTAGGTGCAGTGGTGGAAAGAGATATAGGGTAATTGCAGCGATGGAAAGAGATATGGAGGTAGGTGCAGCGGTGGAAAGAGATATGGGGTAGGTGCAGCGATGGAAAGAGACATGGAGGTAGGTGCAGTGATGGAAAGAGATATCGAGGTAGGTGCAGCGATGGAAAGAGATATGGAGGTAAGTGCAGCGATGGAAAGAGATATGGAGGTAGGTGCACCGATGGAAAGAGATATGGAGGTAAGTGCAGCAATGGAAAGAGATATGGGTAGGTGCAGCAATGGAAAGAGATATGGAGGTAAGTGCAGCGATGGAAAGAGATATGGAGGTAAGTGCAGCAATGGAAAGAGATATGGAGGTAGGTGCAGTGATGGAAAGAGATATGGAGGTAGGTGCAGTGATGGAAAGAGATATGGAGGTAAGTGCAGTGATGGAAAGAGATATGGAGGTAGGTGCAGCGATGGAAAGAGATATGGGGTAGGTGCAGCGATGGAAAGAGATATGGAGGTAGGTGCAGTGATGGAAAAAGATATGTGGGTAGGTGCAGCGATGGAAAGAGATATGGAGGTAAGTGCAGCAATGGGAAGAGATATGGAGGTAGGTGGAGCAATGGAAAGAGATATGGGGTTGGTGCCGCGATGGAAAGAGATATGGAGGTAGGTGCAGTGATGGAAAAAGATATGTGGGTAGGTGCAGCGATGGAAAGAGATATGGAGGTAAGTGCAGCAATGGGAAGAGATATGGAGGAAAGTGCAGTGATGGAAAGAGATATGGAGGTAGGTGCAGCGATAGAAAGAGATATGGGGTAAATGCAGCAATGAAGCGAGATATGGAGGTAGGTGCTGCGATGGAAAGAGAAATCGAGGTAGGTGCAGCGATGGAAAGAGATATGGAGGTAGGTGCAGTGATGTAAAGAGATATGGAGGTAGGTGCAGCGATGGAAAGAGATATGGAGGTAAGTGCAGCGATGGAAAGAGATATGGAGGTAGGTGCACCGATGGAAAGAGATATGGAGGTAAGTGCAGCGATAGAAAGAGATATGGGTAGGTGCAGCAATGGAAAGAGATATGGAGGTAAGTGCAGCGATGGAAAGAGATATGGAGGCATGTGCAGCAATGGAAAGAGATATGGAGGTAGGTGCAGTGATGGAAAGAGATATGGGGTAAATGCAGTGATGGAAAGAGATATGGAGGTAAGTGCAGTTATGGAAAGAGATATGGAGGTAGGTGCAGCGATGGAAAGAGATATGAAGGTAAGTGCAGCAATGGAAAGAGTTATGGGGTAATTGCAGCGATGGAAAGAGATATGGAGGTAGGTGCAGTAGTGGAAAGAAATTTGGAGGTAAGTGCAGCAATGGAAAGAGATATGAATTTAGGTGCAGCGATGGAAAGAGATATGGAGGTGGGTCGAGCAATGGAAAGAGATATGGGGTTGGTGCCACGATGGAAAGAGATATGGAAGTAGGTGCAGTGATGGAAAGAGATATGTGGGTAGGTGCAGCGATGGAAAGAGATATGGAGGTAAGTGCAACAATGGAAAGAGATATGGAGGTAAGTGCAGTGATGGAAAGAGATATGGAGGTAGGTGCAGCAATTGAAAGAGATATGGGGTAGGTGCAGCAATGGAAAAAGATATGGAGGTAAGTGCAGCGATGGAAAGAGATATGAAGGTAAGTGCAGCAATGGAAAGAGTTATGGGGTAATTGCAGCGATGGAAAGAGATATGGAGGTAAGTGCAGCGATGGAAAGAGATATGGAGGTAGGTGCACCGATGGAAAGAGATATGGAGGTAAGTGCAGCGATAGAAAGAGATATGGGTAGGTGCAGCAATGGAAAGAGATATGGAGGTAAGTGCAGCGATGGAAAGAGATATGGAGGCATGTGCAGCAATGGAAAGAGATATGGAGGTAGGTGCAGTGATGGAAAGAGATATGGGGTAAATGCAGTGATGGAAAGAGATATGGAGGTAAGTGCAGTTATGGAAAGAGATATGGAGGTAGGTGCAGCGATGGAAAGAGATATGAAGGTAAGTGCAGCAATGGAAAGAGTTATGGGGTAATTGCAGCGATGGAAAGAGATATGGAGGTAGGTGCAGTAGTGGAAAGAAATTTGGAGGTAAGTGCAGCAATGGAAAGAGATATGAATTTAGGTGCAGCGATGGAAAGAGATATGGAGGTGGGTCGAGCAATGGAAAGAGATATGGGGTTGGTGCCACGATGGAAAGAGATATGGAGGTAAGTGCAGCGATAGAAAGAGATATGGGTAGGTGCAGCAATGGAAAGAGATATGGAGGTAAGTGCAGCGATGGAAAGAGATATGGAGGTAGGTGCAGTGATGGAAAAAGATATGTGGGTAGGTGCAGCGATGGAAAGAGATATGGAGGTAAGTGCAGCAATGGGAAGAGATATGGAGGTAGGTGGAGCAATGGAAAGAGATATGGGGTTGGTGCCGCGATGGAAAGAGATATGGAGGTAGGTGCAGTGATGGAAAAAGATATGTGGGTAGGTGCAGCGATGGAAAGAGATATGGAGGTAAGTGCAGCAATGGGAAGAGATATGGAGGAAAGTGCAGTGATGGAAAGAGATATGGAGGTAGGTGCAGCGATAGAAAGAGATATGGGGTAAATGCAGCAATGAAGCGAGATATGGAGGTAGGTGCTGCGATGGAAAGAGAAATCGAGGTAGGTGCAGCGATGGAAAGAGATATGGAGGTAGGTGCAGTGATGTAAAGAGATATGGAGGTAGGTGCAGCGATGGAAAGAGATATGGAGGTAAGTGCAGCGATGGAAAGAGATATGGAGGTAGGTGCACCGATGGAAAGAGATATGGAGGTAAGTGCAGCGATAGAAAGAGATATGGGTAGGTGCAGCAATGGAAAGAGATATGGAGGTAAGTGCAGCGATGGAAAGAGATATGGAGGCATGTGCAGCAATGGAAAGAGATATGGAGGTAGGTGCAGTGATGGAAAGAGATATGGGGTAAATGCAGTGATGGAAAGAGATATGGAGGTAAGTGCAGTTATGGAAAGAGATATGGAGGTAGGTGCAGCGATGGAAAGAGATATGAAGGTAAGTGCAGCAATGGAAAGAGTTATGGGGTAATTGCAGCGATGGAAAGAGATATGGAGGTAGGTGCAGTAGTGGAAAGAAATTTGGAGGTAAGTGCAGCAATGGAAAGAGATATGAATTTAGGTGCAGCGATGGAAAGAGATATGGAGGTGGGTCGAGCAATGGAAAGAGATATGGGGTTGGTGCCACGATGGAAAGAGATATGGAGGTAGGTGCAGTGATGGAAAGAGATATGTGGGTAGGTGCAGCGATGGAAAGAGATATGGAGGTAAGTGCAACAATGGAAAGAGATATGGAGGTAAGTGCAGTGATGGAAAGAGATATGGAGGTAGGTGCAGCAATTGAAAGAGATATGGGGTAGGTGCAGCAATGGAAAAAGATATGGAGGTAAGTGCAGCGATGGAAAGAGATATGAAGGTAAGTGCAGCAATGGAAAGAGTTATGGGGTAATTGCAGCGATGGAAAGAGATATGGAGGTAGGTGCAGCAGTGGAAAGAAATTTGGAGGTAAGTGCAGCAATGGAAAGAGATATGAATATAGGTGCAGCGATAGAAAGAGATATGGGGTAAATGCAGCAATGAAGCAAGGTATGGAGGTAGGTGCTGCGATGGAAATAGATATGGAGGTAGGTGCAGCGATGGAAAGAGATATGGAGGTAGGTGCAGCAATGGAAAGGGATATGGGGTAAATGCAGCAATGGAGCGAGATATGGAGGTAGGTGCTGCAAAGGAAAGAAAGGTGGAGGTAGGTGCAGTGATCGAAAGAGATATGGGGTAATTGCAGCGATGGAAAGAGATATGGAGGTAGGTGCAGCGCTGGAAAGAGATATGGGGTAGGTGCAGCGATGGAAAGAGATATGGAGGTAGGTGCAGTGATGGAAAGAGACATGGAGGTAGGTGCAGCGATGGAAAGAGATATGGAGGTAAGTGCAGCGATGGAAAGGGATATGGAGATAGGTGCAGCGATGGAAAGAGATATGGAGGTAAGTGCAGCGATTTAAAGAGATATGGAGGTAAGTGCAGCACTGGAAAGAGATATGGAGGTAGGTGCAGTGACGGAAAGAGATATGGGGTAAATGCAATGATGGAAAGAGATATTGAGTTAAGTGCAGTGATGGAAAGAGATATGGAGGTAGGTGCAGCGATGGAAAGAGATATGGGGTAGGTGCCGCGATGGAAATAGATATGGAGGTAGGTGCAGCGATGGAAAGAGATATGTAGGTAGGTGCAGTGATGGAAAGAGATATGAAGGTAGGTGCAGCGATGGAAAGAGATATGTAGGTAAGTGCAGCAATGGAAAGAGATATGGAGGTAAGTGCAGCGATGGAAGAGATATGGAGATAGGTGCAGCGATGGAAAGAGATATGGAGGTAGGTGCAGCAATGGAAAGAGATATGGTGGTAGGTGCAGCTATGGAAAGAGATATGGAGGTAAGTGCAGCGATGGAAAGAGATATGGAGGTAGGTGCAGCGATGGAAAGAGATATGGGGTAGGTGCAGCGATGGAAAGAGGTATGGAGGTAAGTGCAGCGATGGACAGAGATATGGAGGTAAGTACAGCGATGGAAAGAGATATGGAGGTAAGTGCAGCAATGGAAAGATATATGGAGGTAAGTGCAGTGATGTATATAGATATGGAGGTAGGTGCAGTGATGGAAAGAGATATTAAGGTAGGACGAGCGATGGAAAGAGATATGGAGGTAGGTGCAGCACTGGAATGAGATATGGAGTAGGTGCAGCGATGGAAAGAGATATAGGGCCTCATTACACAGTAGGCGGTAAGGATTTACCGGTACCGGTATTTTGCCGGTAACAGTAAATCCTTACCGCCTTACTACGAGGACGCTTTGCGGTTTGGGGATTTTAACGCCTGCTTTTTGGAGGTGTTAAAAACCAACCCGCAAAGGGACCCAGGGAGCTAATTACGGTACCACAATTTGCGGTGCCGTAATTAGCGCCTTCCCCATTCCCATTATGCCCTATGGGGCAAAAATGGGAATGGGGAAGGGCAATGGTGGAAGGGGGAATTACCGCCCCTCCCACCTTGGAATGGGGCAGTAATTCCCCTTTCCACCAAGGCGGTGCCGGTATTTTACCGACATGAACCATGGCGCTAATTGCGCCATGGTTCCCCACCTACCGTGTAATGAGGCCCATAGAGTAGGTGCAGCACTGGAAACAGATATGGATTAAGTGCAGCACTGGAAAGAGATATGGAGTAGGTGCAGCGATGGACAGAGATATGGAGGTAGGTGCAGCGATGGAAAGCGATATGGAGGTAGGTGCAGTGATGAAAGAGATATGGAGGTAGGTGAAGTGATGGAAAGAGATATGGAGGTAGGTACAGCAATGGAAAGAGATATGGAGGTAGGTGCAGGACTGGAAACAGATATGGAGTAGGTGCAGCGATGGAAAAAGATATAGTGTAGGTGCAGCACTGGAAACAGATATGGGGTAAGTGCAGCACTGGAAAGAGATATGGAATAGGTGCAGCGATGGACAGAGATATGGAGGTAGGTGCAGCGATGAAAAGTAATATGGAGGTAGGTGCAGTGATGGAAAGAGATATGGAGGTAGGTGAAGCGATGAAAAGATATATGGAGGTAGGTGCAGCGATGGAAAGAGATATGGAGCTAGTTGCAGTGATGGAAAGAGATATGGAGGTAAGTGTATCGATGTAAAGAGATATGGAGTTTGGTGCAGCGATGGAAAGAGATATGGAGGTAGGTGCAGCGATGGAAAGAGATATGGAGTAGGTATAGCACTGGAAAGAGGTATTGGGTAAGTGCGGCGCTGGAAAGAGATATGGAGGTAGGTGCAGTGATGGAAAGAAATATGGAGGTAGGTGCAGCGCTGGAAAGAGATATGGAGGTAGGTGCAGCGATGGAAAGAGATATGGAGGTAGGTGCAGTGATGGAAAGAGATATGAAGGTAGGTGCAGCGATGGAAAGAGATATGGAGTTAGGTGCAGCAATGGAAAGAGATATGGAGGTAAGTGCAGCGATGGAAAGAGATATGGAGGTAGGTGCAGCGATGGAAAGAGATATGGAGGTAATTGCAGCGATGGAAAGATATATGGAGGTAAGTGCAATAATGTAAATAGATATGGAGGTAGGCGTAGTGATGGAAAGAGATATGGAGGTAGGTGCAGTGATGGAAAGAGATATGGAGGTAGGTGCAGCGATGGAAAGAGATATGAGGTAGTTGCAGCACTGGAAAGAGATATGGAGTAGGTGCAGTGATGGAAAGAGATATAGAGTAGGTGCAGCACTGGAAACAGATATGGGGTAAGTGCAGTGGTGGAAAGAGATATGGAGTAGGTGCAGTGATGAAAGAGATATGGAGGTAGGCGAAGCGATGGAAAGATATATGGAGGTAGGTGCAGCGATGGAAAGAGATATGGAGGTAGGAGCAGCGATGGAAAGAGCCATTGAGGGAGGTGCAGCAATGGAAAGAGATATGGAGTAGGTACAGCACTGGAAAGAGATATTGGGTAAATGCAGCGGGGGAAAGAGATATGGAGGTAGATACAGTGATGGAAAGAGGTATGGAGGTAGGTGCAGCGATGGAAAGAGATATGGAGGTAGGTGCAGCGGTGGAAAGAAATTTGGAGGTAAGTGCAGCAATGGAAAGAGATATGAAGATAGGTGCAGCGATGGAAAGAGATATGGGGTAAATGCAGCAATGAAGTGAGATGTGGAGGTAGGTGCTGCGATGGAAAGAGAAATGGAGGTAGGTGCAGCGATGGAAAGAGATATGGAGGTAGGTGCAGTGATGGAAAGAGATATGGAGGTAGTTGCAGTGATGGAAAGAGATATGGAGGTAAGTGTATCGATGTAAAGAGATATGGAGTTTGGTGCAGCGATGGAAAGAGATATGGAGGTAGGTGCAGCGATGGAAAGAGATATGGAGTAGGTATAGCACTGGAAAGAGATATTGGGTAAGTGCGGCGCTGGAAAGAGATATGGAGGTAGGTGCAGTGATGGAAAGAGATATGGAGGTAGGTGCAGTGATGGAAAGAGATATGGAGGTAGGTGCAGCGCTGGAAAGAGATATGGAGGTAGGTGCAGCGATGGAAAGAGATATGGAGGTAGGTGCAGTGATGGAAAGAGATATGAAGGTAGGTGCAGCGATGGAAAGAGATATGGAGGTAGGTGCAGCAATGGAAAGAGATATGGAGGTAAGTGCAGCGATGGAAAGAGATATGGAGGTAGGTGCAGCGATGGAAAGATATATGGAGGTAAGTGCAATAATGTAAATAGATATCGAGGTAAGTGCAGCGATGGAAGAGATATGGAGATAGGTGCAGCGATGGAAAGAGATATGGAGGTAGGTGCAGCAATGGAAAGAGATATGGAGGTAGGTGCAGCTATGGAAAGAGATATGGAGGTAAGTGCAGCGATGGAAAGAGATATGGAGGTAGGTGCAGCGATGGAAAGAGATATGGGGTAGGTGCAGCGATGGAAAGAGGTATGGAGGTAAGTGCAGCGATGGACAGAGATATGGAGGTAAGTACAGCGATGGAAAGAGATATGGAGGTAAGTGCAGCGATGGAAAGATATATGGAGGTAAGTGCAGTGATGTAAATAGATATGGAGGTAGGTGCAGTGATGGAAAGAGATATGGAGGTAGGACGAGCGATGGAAAGAGATATGGAGGTAGGTGCAGCACTGGAATGAGATATGGAGTAGGTGCAGCGATGGAAAGAGATATAGGGCTTCATTACATGGTAGGCGGTAAGGATTTACCGGTACCGGTATTTTACCGGTAACGGTAAATCGTTACCGCCTTACTACGAGGACGCTTTGCGGTTTGGGAATTTTAACGCCTGCTTTTTGGAGGCGTTAAAAACCAACCCGCAAAGGGACCCAGGGAGCTAATTACGGTACCACAATTTGCGGTGCCGTAATTAGCGCCTTCCCCATTCCCATTATGCCCTATGGGGCAAAAATGGGAATGGGGAAGGGCAATGGTGGAAGGGGGAATTACCGCCCCTCCCACCTTGGAATGGGGCGGTAATTCCCCTTTCCACCAAGGCGGTGCCGGTATTTTACCGGCATGAACCATGGCGCTAATTGCGCCATGGTTCCCCACCTACCGTGTAATGAGGCCCATAGAGTAGGTGCAGCACTGGAAACAGATATGGATTAAGTGCAGCAGTGGAAAGAGATATGGAGTAGGTGCAGCGATGGACAGAGATATGGGGGTAGGTGCAGCGATGGAAAGCGATATGGAGGTAGGTGCAGTGATGAAAGAGATATGGAGGTAGGTGAAGTGATGGAAAGAGATATAGAGGTAGGTACAGCAATGGAAAGAGATATGGAGGTAGGTGCAGGACTGGAAACAGATATGGAGTAGGTGCAGCGATGGAAAAAGATATAGAGTAGGTGCAGCACTGGAAACAGATATGGGGTAAGTGCAGCACTGGAAAGAGATATGGAATAGGTGCAGCGATGGACAGAGATATTGAGGTAGGTGCAGCGATGAAAAGTAATATGGAGGTAGGTGCAGTGATGGAAAGAGATATGGAGGTAGGTGAAGCGATGAAAAGATATATGGAGGTAGGTGCAGCGATGGAAAGAGATATGGAGGTAGTTGCAGTGATGGAAAGAGATATGGAGGTAAGTGTATCGATGTAAAGAGATATGGAGTTTGGTGCAGCGATGGAAAGAGATATGGAGGTAGGTGCAGCGATGGAAAGAGATATGGAGTAGGTATAGCACTGGAAAGAGATATTGGATAAGTACGGCGCTGGAAAGAGATATGGAGGTAGGTGCAGTGATGGAAAGAGATATGGAGGTAGGTGCAGTGATGGAAAGAGATATGGAGGTAGGTGCAGCGCTGGAAAGAGATATGGAGGTAGGTGCAGCGATGGAAAGAGATATGGAGGTAGGTGCAGTGATGGAAAGAGATATGAAGGTAGGTGCAGCGATGGAAAGAGATATGGAGGTAGGTGCAGCAATGGAAAGAGATATGGAGGTAAGTGCAGCGATGGAAAGAGATATGGAGGTAGGTGCAGCGATGGAAAGAGATATGGAGGTAATTGCAGTGATGGAAAGATATATGGAGGTAAGTGCAATAATGTAAATAGATATGGAGGTAGGCGTAGTGATGGACAGAGATATGGAGGTAGGTGCAGTGATGGAAAGAGATATGGAGGTAGGTGCAGCACTGGAAAGCGATATGGAGTAGGTGCAGCGATGGAAAGAGATATAGAGAAGGTGCAGCCCTGGAAACAGATATGGGATAAGTGGAGCGGTGGAAAGAGATATGGAGTAGGTGCAGCGATGGACGGCGATATGGAGGTAGGTGCAGCGATGGAAAGCGACATGGAGGTAGGTGCAACGATGGAAAGAGATATGGAGGTAGGCGCAGTGATGGAAAGAGAAATGGAGGTAGGTGCAGTGATGGAAAGAGATATGGAGGTAGGTGCAGCGATGGAAAGAGATGTGAGGTAGTTGCAGCACTGGAAAGAGATATGGAGTAGGTGCAGCGATGGAAAGAGATATAGAGTAGGTGCAGCACTGGAAACAGATATGGGGTAAGGGCAGCGGTGGAAAGAGATATGGAGTAGGTGCAGCGATGGATGGAGATATGGAGGTAGGTGCAGCGATGGAAAGCGATATGGAGGTAGGTGCAGTGATGAAAGAGATATGGAGGTAGGCGAAGCGATGGAAAGATATATGGAGGTAGGTGCAGCGATGGAAAGAGATATGGAGGTAGGAGCAGCGATGGAAAGAGCCATTGAGGGAGGTGCAGCGATGGAAAGAGATATGGAGTAGGTACAGCACTGGAAAGAGATATTGGGTAAATGCAGCGGGGGAAAGAGATATGGAGGTAGATACAGTGATGGAAAGAGATATGGAATTAGGTGCAGCGATGGAAAGAGATATGGAGGTAGGTGCAGCAGTGGAAAGAAATTTGGAGGTAAGTGCAGCAATGGAAAGAGATATGGAGTTTGGTGCAGCGATGGAAAGAGATATGGAGGTAGGTGCAGCGATGGAAAGAGATATGGAGTAGGTATAGCACTGGAAAGAGATATTGGGTAAGTGCGGCGCTGGAAAGAGATATGGAGGTAGGTGCAGTGATGGAAAGAGATATGGAGGTAGGTGCAGTGATGGAAAGAGATATGGAGGTAGGTGCAGCGCTGGAAAGAGATATGGAGGTAGGTGCAGTGATGGAAAGAGATATGGAGGTAGGTGCAGCACTGGAAAGCGATATGAAGTAGGTGCAGCAATGGAAAGAGATATAGAGTAGGTGCAGCACTGGAAACAGATATGGGATAAGTGGAGTGGTGGAAAGAGATATGGAGTAGGTGCAGCGATGGACGGCGATATGGAGGTAGGTGCAGCGATGGAAAGCGATATGGAGGTAATTGCAGCGATGGAAAGATATATGGAGGTAAGTGCAATAATGTAAATAGATATGGAGGTAGGCGTAGTGATGGAAAGAGATATGGAGGTAGGTGCAGTGATGGAAAGAGATATGGAGGAAGGTGCAGCACTGGAAAGCGATATGGAGTAGGTGCAGCGATGGAAAGAGATATAGAGTAGGTGCAGCACTGGAAACAGATATGGGATAAGTGGAGCGGTGGAAAGAGATATGGAGTAGGTGCAGCGATGGACGGCGATATGGAGGTAGGTGCAGCGATGGAAAGCGATATGGAGGTAGGTGCAACGATGGAAAGAGATATGGAGGTAGGCGCAGTGATGGAAAGAGATATGGAGGTAGGTGCAGTGATGGAAAGAGATATGGAGGTAGGTGCAGCGATGGAAAGAGATATGATGTAGTTGCAGCACTGGAAAGAGATATGGAGTAGGTGCAGCACTGGAAACAGATATGGGGTAAGTGCAGCGGTGGAAAGAGATATGGAGTAGGTGCAGCGATGGACAGAGATATGGAGGTAGGTGCAGCGATGGAAAGCGATATGGAGGTAGGTGCAGTGATGAAAGAGATATGGAGGTAGGCGAAGCGATGGAAAGATATATGGAGGTAGGTGCAGCGATGGAAGGAGATATGGAGGTAGGAGCAGCGATGGAAAGAGCCATTGAGGGAGGTGCAGCGATGGAAAGAGATATGGAGTAGGTACAGCACTGGAAAGAGATATTGGGTAAATGCAGCGGGGGAAAGAGATATGGAGGTAGATACAGTGATGGAAAGAGATATGGAGGTAGGTGCAGCGATGGAAAGAGATATGGAGGTAGGTGCAGCAGTGGAAAGAAATTTGGAGGTAAGTGCAGCAATGGAAAGAGATATGAAGATAGGTGCAGCGATGGAAAGAGATATGGGGTAAATGCAGCAATGAAGCGAGATATGGAGGTAGGTGCTGCGATGGAAAGAGAAATGGAGGTAGGTGCAGCGATGGAAAGAGATATGGAGGTAGGTGCAGTGATGGAAAGAGATATGGAGGTAGTTGCAGTGATGGAAAGAGATATGGAGGTAAGTGTATCGATGTAAAGAGATATGGAGTTTGGTGCAGCGATGGAAAGAGATATGGAGGTAGGTGCAGCGATGGAAAGAGATATGGAGTAGGTATAGCACTGGAAAGAGATATTGGGTAAGTGCGGCGCTGGAAAGAGATATGGAGGTAGGTGCAGTGATGGAAAGAGATATGGAGGTAGGTGCAGTGATGGAAAGAGATATGGAGGTAGGTGCAGCGCTGGAAAGATATATGGAGGTAGGTGCAGCGATGGAAAGAGATATGGAGGTAGGTGCAGTGATGGAAAGAGATATGAAGGTAGGTGCAGCGATGGAAAGAGATATGGAGGTAGGTGCAGCAATGGAAAGAGATATGGAGGTAAGTGCAGCGATGGAAAGAGATATGGAGGTAGGTGCAGCGATGGAAAGAGATATGGAGGTAGGTGCAGCACTGGAAACAGATATGGGATAAGTGGAGTGGTGGAAAGAGATATGGAGTAGGTGCAGCGATGGATGGCGATATGGAGGTAGGTGCAGCGATGGAAAGCGATATGGAGGTAGGTGCAGCGATGGAAAGAGATATGGAGGTAGGCGCAGTGATGGAAAGAGATATGGAGGTAGGTGCAGTGATGGAAAGAGATATGGAGGTAGGTGCAGCGATGGAAAGAGATATGGAGGTAGTTGCAGCACTGGAAAGAGATATGGAGTAGGTGCAGCGATGGAAAGAGATATAGAGTAGGTGCAGCACTGGAAACAGATATGGGATAAGTGGAGTGGTGGAAAGAGATATGGAGTAGGTGCAGCGATGGACGGAGATATGGAGGTAGGTGCAGCGATGGAAAGCGATATGGAGGTAGGTGGAGTGATGAAAGAGATATGGAGGTAGGCGAAGCGATGGAAAGAGCCATTGAGGGAGGTGCAGCGATGGAAAGAGATATGGAGTAGGTACAGCACTGGAAAGAGATATTGGGTAAATGCAGCAGGGGAAAGAGATATGGAGGTAGATACAGTGATGGAAAGAGATATGGAGGTAGGTGCAGCGATGGAAAGAGATATGGAGGTAGGTGCAGCAGTGGAAAGAAATTTGGAGGTAAGTGCAGCAATGGAAAGAGATATGAAGATAGGTGCAGCGATGGAAAGAGATATGGAGGTGGGTCGAGCAATGGAAAGAGATATGGGGTTGGTGCCACGATGGAAAGAGATATGGAGGTAGGTGCAGTGATGGAAAGAGATATGTGGGTAGGTGCAGCGATGGAAAGAGATATGGAGGTAAGTGCAGCAATGGAAAGAGATATGGAGGTAAGTGCAGTGATGGAAAGAGATATGGAGGTAGGTGCAGCAATAGAAAGAGATATGGGGTAGGTGCAGCGATGGAAAAAGATATGGAGGTAAGTGCAGCGATGGAAAGAGATATGGAGGTAGGTGCAGCAGTGGAAAGAAATTTGGAGGTAAGTGCAGCAATGGAAAGAGATATGAATATAGGTGCAGCGATGGAAAGAGATATGGGGTAAATGCAGCAATGAAGCGAGATATGGAGGTAGGTGCTGCGATGGAAATAGATATGGAGGTAGGTGCAGCCATGGAAAGAGATATGGAGGTAGGTGCAGTAATGGAAAGAGATATGGGGTAAATGCAGCAATGGAGCGAGATATGGAGGTAGGTGCTGCAAAGGAAAGAGAGGTGGAGGTAGGTGCAGTGATCGAAAGAGATATGGGGTAATTGCAGCGATGGAAAGAGATATGGAGGTAGGTGCAGCGCTGGAAAGAGATATGGGGTAGGTGCAGCGATGGAAAGAGATATGGAGGTAGGTGCAGTTATGGAAAGAGACATGGAGGTAGGTGCAGCGATGGAAAGTGATATGGAGGTAAGTGCAGCGATGGAAAGGGATATGGAGGTAGGTGCAGCGATGGAAAGAGATATGAAGTAAGTGCAGCGATGGAAAGAGATATCGGTAGGTGCAGCAATAGAAAGAGATATGGAGGTAAGTGCAGCGATTTAAAGATATATGGAGGTAAGTGCAGCACCGGAAAGAGATATTGAGGTAGGTGCAGTGACGGAAAGAGATATGGGGTAAATGCAATGATGGAAAGAGATATGGAGGTAAGTGCAGTGATGGAAAGAGATATGGAGGTAGGTGCAGCGGTGGAAAGAGATATGGGGTAGGTGCCGCGATGGAAAGAGATATGTAGGTAGGTGCAGTGATGGAAAGAGATATGAAGGTAGGTGCAGTGATGGAAAGAGATATGTAGGTAAGTGCAGCAATGGAAAGAGATATGGAGGTAAGTGCAGCGATGGAAGAGATATGGAGATAGGTGCAGCGATGGAAAGAGATATGGAGGTAGGTGCAGCAATGGAAAGAGATATGGAGGTAGGTGCAGCGATGGAAAGAGATATGGAGGTAGGCGCAGTGATGGAAAGAGATATGGAGGTAGGTGCAGTGATGGAAAGAGATATGGAGGTAGGTGCAGCGATGGAAAGAGATATGGAGGTAGTTGCAGCAATGGAAAGAGATATGGAGGTAAGTGCAGCGATGCAAAGAGATATGGAGGTAGGTGCAGCGATGGAAAGAGATATGGAGGTAATTGCAGCGATGGAAAGATATATGGAGGTAAGTGCAATAATGTAAATAGATATGGAGGTAGTTGCAGCAATGGAAAGAGATATGGAGGTAAGTGCAGCACTGGAAAGAGATATGGAGGTAGGTGCAGTGATGGAAAGAGATATGGAGGTAGGTGCAGCACTGGAAAGCGATATGGAGTAGGTGCAGCGATGGAAAGAGATATAGAGTAGGTGCAGCACTGGAAACAGATATGGGATAAGTGGAGCGGTGGAAAGAGATATGGAGTAGGTGCAGCGATGGACGGCGATATGGAGGTAGGTGCAGCGATGGAAAGCGATATGGAGGTAGGTGCAACGATGGAAAGAGATATGGAGGTAGGCACAGTGATGGAAAGAGATATGGAGGTAGGTGCAGCGATGGAAAGAGATATGAGGTAGTTGCAGCACTGGAAAGAGATATGGAGAAGTTGCAGCGATGGAAAGAGATATAGAGTAGGTGCAGCACTGGAAACAGATATGGGGTAAGTGCAGCGGTAGAAAGAGATATGGAGTAGGTGCAGCGATGGACGGAGATATGGAGGTAGGTGCAGCGATGGAAAGCGATATGGAGGTAGGTGCAGTGATGAAAGAGATATGGAGGTAGGCGAAGCGATGGAAAGATATATGGAGGTAGGTGCAGCGATGGAAAGAGATATGGAGGTAGGAGCAGCGATGGAAAGAGCCATTGAGGGAGGTGCAGCGATGGAAAGAGATATGGAGTAGGTACAGCACTGGAAAGAGATATTGGGTAAATGCAGCGGGGGAAAGAGATATGGAGGTAGATACAGTGATGGAAAGAGATATGGAGGTAGGTGCAGCGATGGAAAGAGATATGGAGGTAGGTGCAGCAGTGGAAAGAAATTTGGAGGTAAGTGCAGCAATGGAAAGAGATATGAAGATAGGTGCAGCGATGGAAAGAGATATGGGGTAAATTCAGCAATGAAGCGAGATATGGAGGTAGGTCCTGCGATGGAAAGAGAAATGGAGGTAGGTTCAGCGATGGAAAGAGATATGGAGGTAGGTGCAGTGATGGAAAGAGATATGGAGGTAGTTGCAGTGATGGAAAGAGATATGGAGGTAAGTGTATCGATGTAAAGAGATATGGAGTTTGGTGCAGCGATGGAAAGAGATATGGAGGTAGGTGCAGCGATGGAAAGAGATATGGAGTAGGTATAGCACTGGAAAGAGATATTGGGTAAGTGCGGCACTGGAAAGAGATATGGAGGTAGGTGCAGTGATGGAAAGAGATATGGAGGTAGGTGCAGCGCTGGAAAGAGATATGGAGGTAGGTGCAGCGATGGAAAGAGATATGGAGGTAGGTGCAGTGATGGAAAGAGATATGAAGGTAGGTGCAGCGATGGAAAGAGATATGGAGGTAGGTGCAGCAATGGAAAGAGATATGGAGGTAAGTGCAGCGATGGAAAGAGATATGGAGGTAGGTGCACCGATGGAAAGATATATGGAGGTAAGTGCAATAATGTAAATAGATATGGAGGTAGGCGTAGTGATGGAAAGAGATATGGAGGTAGGTGCAGTGATGGAAAGAGATATGGAGGTAGGTGCAGCACTGGAAAGCAATATGAAGTAGGTGCAGCGATGGAAAGAGATATAGAGTGGGTGCAGCACTGGAAACAGATATGGGATAAGTGGAGTGGTGGAAAGAGATATGGAGTAGGTGCAGCGATGGACGGCGATATGGAGGTAGGTGCAGCGATGGAAAGCGATATGGAGGTAGGTGCAGTGATGGAAAGAGATATGGAGGTAGGCGCAGTGATGGAAAGAGATATGGAGGTAGGTGAAGTGATGGAAAGAGATATGGAGGTAGGTGCAGCGATGGAAAGAGATATGGAGGTAGTTGCAGCACTGGAAAGAGATATGGAGTAGGTGCAGCGATGGAAAGAGATATAGAGTAGGTGCAGCACTGGAAACAGATATGGGGTAAGTGCAGCGGTGGAAAGAGATATGGAGGTAGGTGCAGCGATGGAAAGCGATATGGAGGTAGGTGCAGTGATGAAAGAGATATGGAGGTAGGCGAAGCGATGGAAAGATATATGGAGGTAGGTGCAGCGATGGAAAGAGATATGGGGTAAATGCAGCAATGGAGCGAGATATGGAGGTAGGTGCTGCAAAGGAAAGAGAGGTGGAGGTAGGTGCAGTGATCGAAAGAGATATGGGGTAATTGCAGTGATGGAAAGAGATATGGAGGTAGGTGCAGCGCTGGAAAGAGATATGGGGTAGGTGCAGCGATGGAAAGAGATATGGAGGTAGGTGCAGTTATGGAAAGAGACATGGAGGTAGGTGCAGCGATGGAAAGAGATATGGAGGTAAGTGCAGCGATGGAAAGGGATATGGAGGTAGGTGCAGCGATGGAAAGAGATATGAAGTAAGTGCAGCGATGGAAAGAGATATGGGTAGGTGCAGCAATAGAAAGAGATATGGAGGTAAGTGCAGCGATTTAAAGATATATGGAGGTAAGTGCAGCACCGGAAAGAGATATTGAGGTAGGTGCAGTGACGGAAAGAGGTATGGAGGTAAGTGCAGCGATGGACAGAGATATGGAGGTAAGTACAGCGATGGAAAGAGATATGGAGGTAAGTGCAGCGATGGAAAGATATATGGAGGTAAGTGCAGTGATGTAAATAGATATGGAGGTAGGTGCAGTGATGGAAAGAGATATGGAGGTAGGACGAGCGATGGAAAGAGATATGGAGGTAGGTGCAGCACTGGAATGAGATATGGAGTAGGTGCAGCGATGGAAAGAGATATAGGGCCTCATTACAAGGTAGGCGGTAAGGATTTACCGGTACCGGTATTTTACCGGTAACGGTAAATCCTTACCGCCTTACTACGAGGACGCTTTGCGGTTTGGGGATTTTAACGCCTGCTTTTTGGAGGCGTTAAAAACCAACCCGCAAAGGGACCCAGGGAGCTAATTACGGTACCACAATTTGCGGTGCCGTAATTAGCGCCTTCCCCATTGCCATTATGCCCTATGGGGCAAAAATGGGAATGGGGAAGGGCAATGGTGGAAGGGGGAATTACCGCCCCTCCCACCTTGGAATGGGCCGGTAATTCCCCTTTCCACCAAGGTGGTGCCGGTATTTTACCGGCATGAACCATGGCACTAATTGCGCCATGGTTCCCCACCTACTGTGTAATGAGGCCCATAGAGTAGGTGCAGCACTGGAAACAGATATGGATTAAGTGCAGCACTGGAAAGAGATATGGAGTAGGTGCAGCGATGGACAGAGATATGGAGGTAGGTGCAGCGATGGAAAGCGATATGGAGGTAGGTGCAGTGATGAAAGAGATATGGAGGTAGGTGAAGTGATGGAAAGAGATATGGAGGTAGGTACAGCAATGGAAAGAGATATGGAGGTAGGTGCAGGACTGGAAACAGATATGGAGTAGGTGCAGCGATGGAAAAAGATATAGTGTAGGTGCAGCACTGGAAACAGATATGGGGTAAGTGCAGCACTGGAAAGAGATATGGAATAGGTGCAGCGATGGACAGAGATATGGAGGTAGGTGCAGCGATGAAAATTAATATGGAGGTAGGTGCAGTGATGGAAAGAGATATGGAGGTAGGTGAAGCGATGAAAAGATATATGGAGGTAGGTGCAGCGATGGAAAGAGATATGGAGCTAGTTGCAGTGATGGAAAGAGATATGGAGGTAAGTGTATCGATGTAAAGAGATATGGAGTTTGGTGCAGCGATGGAAAGAGATATGGAGGTAGGTGCAGCGATGGAAAGAGATATGGAGTAGGTATAGCACTGGAAAGAGGTATTGGGTAAGTGCGGCGCTGGAAAGAGATATGGAGGTAGGTGCAGTGATGGAAAGAAATATGGAGGTAGGTGCAGCGCTGGAAAGAGATATGGAGGTAGGTGCAGTGATGGAAAGAGATATGGAGGTAGGTGCAGTGATGGAAAGAGATATGAAGGTAGGTGCAGCGATGGAAAGAGATATGGAGTTAGGTGCAGCAATGGAAAGAGATATGGAGGTAAGTGCAGCGATGGAAAGAGATATGGAGGTAGGTGCAGCGATGGAAAGAGATATGGAGGTAATTGCAGCGATGGAAAGATATATGGAGGTAAGTGCAATAATGTAAATAGATATGGAGGTAGGCGTAGTGATGGAAAGAGATATGGAGGTAGGTGCAGTGATGGAAAGAGATATGGAGGTAGGTGCAGCGATGGAAAGAGATATGAGGTAGTTGCAGCACTGGAAAGAGATATGGAGTAGGTGCAGTGATGGAAAGAGATATAGAGTAGGTGCAGCACTGGAAACAGATATGGGGTAAGTGCAGCGGTGGAAAGAGATATGGAGTAGGTGCAGCGATGGACGGAGATATGGAGGTAGGTGCAGCGATGGAAAGCGATATGGAGGTAGGTGCAGTGATGAAAGAGATATGGAGGTAGGCGAAGCGATGGAAAGAGATATGGAGGTAGGAGCAGCGATGGAAAGAGCCATTGAGGGAGGTGCAGCAATGGAAAGAGATATGGAGTAGGTACAGCACTGGAAAGAGATATTGGGTAAATGCAGCGGGGGAAAGAGATATGGAGGTAGATACAGTGATGGAAAGAGGTATGGAGGTAGGTGCAGCGATGGAAAGAGATATGGAGGTAGGTGCAGCAGTGGAAAGAAATTTGGAGGTAAGTGCAGCAATGGAAAGAGATATGAAGATAGGTGCAGCGATGGAAAGAGATATGGGGTAAATGCAGCAATGAAGTGAGATGTGGAGGTAGGTGCTGCGATGGAAAGAGAAATGGAGGTAGGTGCAGCGATGGAAAGAGATATGGAGGTAGGTGCAGTGATGGAAAGAGATATGGAGGTAAGTGCAGCGATGGAAAGAGATATGGAGGTAGGTGCAGCGATGGAAAGAGATATGGAGGTAGGTGCAGCAATGGAAAGAGATATGGAGGTAAGTGCAGCGATGGAAAGAGATATGGAGGTAGGTGCAGCGATGGAAAGAGATATGGAGGTAGGTGCAGCACTGGAAACAGATATGGGATAAGTGGAGTGGTGGAAAGAGATATGGAGTAGGTGCAGCGATGGATGGCGATATGGAGGTAGGTGCAGCGATGGAAAGCGATATGGAGGTAGGTGCAGCGATGGAAAGAGATATGGAGGTAGGCGCAGTGATGGAAAGAGATATGGAGGTAGGTGCAGTGATGGAAAGAGATATGGAGGTAGGTGCAGCGATGGAAAGAGATATGGAGGTAGTTGCAGCACTGGAAAGAGATATGGAGTAGGTGCAGCGATGGAAAGAGATATAGAGTAGGTGCAGCACTGGAAACAGATATGGGATAAGTGGAGTGGTGGAAAGAGATATGGAGTAGGTGCAGCGATGGACGGAGATATGGAGGTAGGTGCAGCGATGGAAAGCGATATGGAGGTAGGTGGAGTGATGAAAGAGATATGGAGGTAGGCGAAGCGATGGAAAGAGCCATTGAGGGAGGTGCAGCGATGGAAAGAGATATGGAGTAGGTACAGCACTGGAAAGAGATATTGGGTAAATGCAGCAGGGGAAAGAGATATGGAGGTAGATACAGTGATGGAAAGAGATATGGAGGTAGGTGCAGCGATGGAAAGAGATATGGAGGTAGGTGCAGCAGTGGAAAGAAATTTGGAGGTAAGTGCAGCAATGGAAAGAGATATGAAGATAGGTGCAGCGATGGAAAGAGATATGGAGGTGGGTCGAGCAATGGAAAGAGATATGGGGTTGGTGCCACGATGGAAAGAGATATGGAGGTAGGTGCAGTGATGGAAAGAGATATGTGGGTAGGTGCAGCGATGGAAAGAGATATGGAGGTAAGTGCAGCAATGGAAAGAGATATGGAGGTAAGTGCAGTGATGGAAAGAGATATGGAGGTAGGTGCAGCAATAGAAAGAGATATGGGGTAGGTGCAGCGATGGAAAAAGATATGGAGGTAAGTGCAGCGATGGAAAGAGATATGGAGGTAGGTGCAGCAGTGGAAAGAAATTTGGAGGTAAGTGCAGCAATGGAAAGAGATATGAATATAGGTGCAGCGATGGAAAGAGATATGGGGTAAATGCAGCAATGAAGCGAGATATGGAGGTAGGTGCTGCGATGGAAATAGATATGGAGGTAGGTGCAGCCATGGAAAGAGATATGGAGGTAGGTGCAGTAATGGAAAGAGATATGGGGTAAATGCAGCAATGGAGCGAGATATGGAGGTAGGTGCTGCAAAGGAAAGAGAGGTGGAGGTAGGTGCAGTGATCGAAAGAGATATGGGGTAATTGCAGCGATGGAAAGAGATATGGAGGTAGGTGCAGCGCTGGAAAGAGATATGGGGTAGGTGCAGCGATGGAAAGAGATATGGAGGTAGGTGCAGTTATGGAAAGAGACATGGAGGTAGGTGCAGCGATGGAAAGTGATATGGAGGTAAGTGCAGCGATGGAAAGGGATATGGAGGTAGGTGCAGCGATGGAAAGAGATATGAAGTAAGTGCAGCGATGGAAAGAGATATCGGTAGGTGCAGCAATAGAAAGAGATATGGAGGTAAGTGCAGCGATTTAAAGATATATGGAGGTAAGTGCAGCACCGGAAAGAGATATTGAGGTAGGTGCAGTGACGGAAAGAGATATGGGGTAAATGCAATGATGGAAAGAGATATGGAGGTAAGTGCAGTGATGGAAAGAGATATGGAGGTAGGTGCAGCGGTGGAAAGAGATATGGGGTAGGTGCCGCGATGGAAAGAGATATGTAGGTAGGTGCAGTGATGGAAAGAGATATGAAGGTAGGTGCAGTGATGGAAAGAGATATGTAGGTAAGTGCAGCAATGGAAAGAGATATGGAGGTAAGTGCAGCGATGGAAGAGATATGGAGATAGGTGCAGCGATGGAAAGAGATATGGAGGTAGGTGCAGCAATGGAAAGAGATATGGAGGTAGGTGCAGCGATGGAAAGAGATATGGAGGTAGGCGCAGTGATGGAAAGAGATATGGAGGTAGGTGCAGTGATGGAAAGAGATATGGAGGTAGGTGCAGCGATGGAAAGAGATATGGAGGTAGTTGCAGCAATGGAAAGAGATATGGAGGTAAGTGCAGCGATGCAAAGAGATATGGAGGTAGGTGCAGCGATGGAAAGAGATATGGAGGTAATTGCAGCGATGGAAAGATATATGGAGGTAAGTGCAATAATGTAAATAGATATGGAGGTAGTTGCAGCAATGGAAAGAGATATGGAGGTAAGTGCAGCACTGGAAAGAGATATGGAGGTAGGTGCAGTGATGGAAAGAGATATGGAGGTAGGTGCAGCACTGGAAAGCGATATGGAGTAGGTGCAGCGATGGAAAGAGATATAGAGTAGGTGCAGCACTGGAAACAGATATGGGATAAGTGGAGCGGTGGAAAGAGATATGGAGTAGGTGCAGCGATGGACGGCGATATGGAGGTAGGTGCAGCGATGGAAAGCGATATGGAGGTAGGTGCAACGATGGAAAGAGATATGGAGGTAGGCACAGTGATGGAAAGAGATATGGAGGTAGGTGCAGCGATGGAAAGAGATATGAGGTAGTTGCAGCACTGGAAAGAGATATGGAGAAGTTGCAGCGATGGAAAGAGATATAGAGTAGGTGCAGCACTGGAAACAGATATGGGGTAAGTGCAGCGGTAGAAAGAGATATGGAGTAGGTGCAGCGATGGACGGAGATATGGAGGTAGGTGCAGCGATGGAAAGCGATATGGAGGTAGGTGCAGTGATGAAAGAGATATGGAGGTAGGCGAAGCGATGGAAAGATATATGGAGGTAGGTGCAGCGATGGAAAGAGATATGGAGGTAGGAGCAGCGATGGAAAGAGCCATTGAGGGAGGTGCAGCGATGGAAAGAGATATGGAGTAGGTACAGCACTGGAAAGAGATATTGGGTAAATGCAGCGGGGGAAAGAGATATGGAGGTAGATACAGTGATGGAAAGAGATATGGAGGTAGGTGCAGCGATGGAAAGAGATATGGAGGTAGGTGCAGCAGTGGAAAGAAATTTGGAGGTAAGTGCAGCAATGGAAAGAGATATGAAGATAGGTGCAGCGATGGAAAGAGATATGGGGTAAATTCAGCAATGAAGCGAGATATGGAGGTAGGTCCTGCGATGGAAAGAGAAATGGAGGTAGGTTCAGCGATGGAAAGAGATATGGAGGTAGGTGCAGTGATGGAAAGAGATATGGAGGTAGTTGCAGTGATGGAAAGAGATATGGAGGTAAGTGTATCGATGTAAAGAGATATGGAGTTTGGTGCAGCGATGGAAAGAGATATGGAGGTAGGTGCAGCGATGGAAAGAGATATGGAGTAGGTATAGCACTGGAAAGAGATATTGGGTAAGTGCGGCACTGGAAAGAGATATGGAGGTAGGTGCAGTGATGGAAAGAGATATGGAGGTAGGTGCAGCGCTGGAAAGAGATATGGAGGTAGGTGCAGCGATGGAAAGAGATATGGAGGTAGGTGCAGTGATGGAAAGAGATATGAAGGTAGGTGCAGCGATGGAAAGAGATATGGAGGTAGGTGCAGCAATGGAAAGAGATATGGAGGTAAGTGCAGCGATGGAAAGAGATATGGAGGTAGGTGCACCGATGGAAAGATATATGGAGGTAAGTGCAATAATGTAAATAGATATGGAGGTAGGCGTAGTGATGGAAAGAGATATGGAGGTAGGTGCAGTGATGGAAAGAGATATGGAGGTAGGTGCAGCACTGGAAAGCAATATGAAGTAGGTGCAGCGATGGAAAGAGATATAGAGTGGGTGCAGCACTGGAAACAGATATGGGATAAGTGGAGTGGTGGAAAGAGATATGGAGTAGGTGCAGCGATGGACGGCGATATGGAGGTAGGTGCAGCGATGGAAAGCGATATGGAGGTAGGTGCAGTGATGGAAAGAGATATGGAGGTAGGCGCAGTGATGGAAAGAGATATGGAGGTAGGTGAAGTGATGGAAAGAGATATGGAGGTAGGTGCAGCGATGGAAAGAGATATGGAGGTAGTTGCAGCACTGGAAAGAGATATGGAGTAGGTGCAGCGATGGAAAGAGATATAGAGTAGGTGCAGCACTGGAAACAGATATGGGGTAAGTGCAGCGGTGGAAAGAGATATGGAGGTAGGTGCAGCGATGGAAAGCGATATGGAGGTAGGTGCAGTGATGAAAGAGATATGGAGGTAGGCGAAGCGATGGAAAGATATATGGAGGTAGGTGCAGCGATGGAAAGAGATATGGGGTAAATGCAGCAATGGAGCGAGATATGGAGGTAGGTGCTGCAAAGGAAAGAGAGGTGGAGGTAGGTGCAGTGATCGAAAGAGATATGGGGTAATTGCAGTGATGGAAAGAGATATGGAGGTAGGTGCAGCGCTGGAAAGAGATATGGGGTAGGTGCAGCGATGGAAAGAGATATGGAGGTAGGTGCAGTTATGGAAAGAGACATGGAGGTAGGTGCAGCGATGGAAAGAGATATGGAGGTAAGTGCAGCGATGGAAAGGGATATGGAGGTAGGTGCAGCGATGGAAAGAGATATGAAGTAAGTGCAGCGATGGAAAGAGATATGGGTAGGTGCAGCAATAGAAAGAGATATGGAGGTAAGTGCAGCGATTTAAAGATATATGGAGGTAAGTGCAGCACCGGAAAGAGATATTGAGGTAGGTGCAGTGACGGAAAGAGGTATGGAGGTAAGTGCAGCGATGGACAGAGATATGGAGGTAAGTACAGCGATGGAAAGAGATATGGAGGTAAGTGCAGCGATGGAAAGATATATGGAGGTAAGTGCAGTGATGTAAATAGATATGGAGGTAGGTGCAGTGATGGAAAGAGATATGGAGGTAGGACGAGCGATGGAAAGAGATATGGAGGTAGGTGCAGCACTGGAATGAGATATGGAGTAGGTGCAGCGATGGAAAGAGATATAGGGCCTCATTACAAGGTAGGCGGTAAGGATTTACCGGTACCGGTATTTTACCGGTAACGGTAAATCCTTACCGCCTTACTACGAGGACGCTTTGCGGTTTGGGGATTTTAACGCCTGCTTTTTGGAGGCGTTAAAAACCAACCCGCAAAGGGACCCAGGGAGCTAATTACGGTACCACAATTTGCGGTGCCGTAATTAGCGCCTTCCCCATTGCCATTATGCCCTATGGGGCAAAAATGGGAATGGGGAAGGGCAATGGTGGAAGGGGGAATTACCGCCCCTCCCACCTTGGAATGGGCCGGTAATTCCCCTTTCCACCAAGGTGGTGCCGGTATTTTACCGGCATGAACCATGGCACTAATTGCGCCATGGTTCCCCACCTACTGTGTAATGAGGCCCATAGAGTAGGTGCAGCACTGGAAACAGATATGGATTAAGTGCAGCACTGGAAAGAGATATGGAGTAGGTGCAGCGATGGACAGAGATATGGAGGTAGGTGCAGCGATGGAAAGCGATATGGAGGTAGGTGCAGTGATGAAAGAGATATGGAGGTAGGTGAAGTGATGGAAAGAGATATGGAGGTAGGTACAGCAATGGAAAGAGATATGGAGGTAGGTGCAGGACTGGAAACAGATATGGAGTAGGTGCAGCGATGGAAAAAGATATAGTGTAGGTGCAGCACTGGAAACAGATATGGGGTAAGTGCAGCACTGGAAAGAGATATGGAATAGGTGCAGCGATGGACAGAGATATGGAGGTAGGTGCAGCGATGAAAATTAATATGGAGGTAGGTGCAGTGATGGAAAGAGATATGGAGGTAGGTGAAGCGATGAAAAGATATATGGAGGTAGGTGCAGCGATGGAAAGAGATATGGAGCTAGTTGCAGTGATGGAAAGAGATATGGAGGTAAGTGTATCGATGTAAAGAGATATGGAGTTTGGTGCAGCGATGGAAAGAGATATGGAGGTAGGTGCAGCGATGGAAAGAGATATGGAGTAGGTATAGCACTGGAAAGAGGTATTGGGTAAGTGCGGCGCTGGAAAGAGATATGGAGGTAGGTGCAGTGATGGAAAGAAATATGGAGGTAGGTGCAGCGCTGGAAAGAGATATGGAGGTAGGTGCAGTGATGGAAAGAGATATGGAGGTAGGTGCAGTGATGGAAAGAGATATGAAGGTAGGTGCAGCGATGGAAAGAGATATGGAGTTAGGTGCAGCAATGGAAAGAGATATGGAGGTAAGTGCAGCGATGGAAAGAGATATGGAGGTAGGTGCAGCGATGGAAAGAGATATGGAGGTAATTGCAGCGATGGAAAGATATATGGAGGTAAGTGCAATAATGTAAATAGATATGGAGGTAGGCGTAGTGATGGAAAGAGATATGGAGGTAGGTGCAGTGATGGAAAGAGATATGGAGGTAGGTGCAGCGATGGAAAGAGATATGAGGTAGTTGCAGCACTGGAAAGAGATATGGAGTAGGTGCAGTGATGGAAAGAGATATAGAGTAGGTGCAGCACTGGAAACAGATATGGGGTAAGTGCAGCGGTGGAAAGAGATATGGAGTAGGTGCAGCGATGGACGGAGATATGGAGGTAGGTGCAGCGATGGAAAGCGATATGGAGGTAGGTGCAGTGATGAAAGAGATATGGAGGTAGGCGAAGCGATGGAAAGAGATATGGAGGTAGGAGCAGCGATGGAAAGAGCCATTGAGGGAGGTGCAGCAATGGAAAGAGATATGGAGTAGGTACAGCACTGGAAAGAGATATTGGGTAAATGCAGCGGGGGAAAGAGATATGGAGGTAGATACAGTGATGGAAAGAGGTATGGAGGTAGGTGCAGCGATGGAAAGAGATATGGAGGTAGGTGCAGCAGTGGAAAGAAATTTGGAGGTAAGTGCAGCAATGGAAAGAGATATGAAGATAGGTGCAGCGATGGAAAGAGATATGGGGTAAATGCAGCAATGAAGTGAGATGTGGAGGTAGGTGCTGCGATGGAAAGAGAAATGGAGGTAGGTGCAGCGATGGAAAGAGATATGGAGGTAGGTGCAGTGATGGAAAGAGATATGGAGGTAGTTGCAGTGATGGAAAGAGATATGGAGGTAAGTGTATCGATGTAAAGAGATATGGAGTTTGGTGCAGCGATGGAAAGAGATATGGAGGTAGGTGCAGCGATGGAAAGAGATATGGAGTAGGTATAGCACTGGAAAGAGATATTGGGTAAGTGCGGCGCTGGAAAGAGATATGGAGGTAGGTGCAGTGATGGAAAGAGATATGGAGGTAGGTGCAGTGATGGAAAGAGATATGGAGGTAGGTGCAGCGCTGGAAAGAGATATGGAGGTAGGTGCAGCGATGGAAAGAGATATGGAGGTAGGTGCAGTGATGGAAAGAGATATGAAGGTAGGTGCAGCGATGGAAAGAGATATGGAGGTAGGTGCAGCAATGGAAAGAGATATGGAGGTAAGTGCAGCGATGGAAAGAGATATGGAGGTAGGTGCAGCGATGGAAAGATATATGGAGGTAAGTGCAATAATGTAAATAGATATCGAGGTAAGTGCAGCGATGGAAGAGATATGGAGATAGGTGCAGCGATGGAAAGAGATATGGAGGTAGGTGCAGCAATGGAAAGAGATATGGAGGTAGGTGCAGCTATGGAAAGAGATATGGAGGTAAGTGCAGCGATGGAAAGAGATATGGAGGTAGGTGCAGCGATGGAAAGAGATATGGGGTAGGTGCAGCGATGGAAAGAGGTATGGAGGTAAGTGCAGCGATGGACAGAGATATGGAGGTAAGTACAGCGATGGAAAGAGATATGGAGGTAAGTGCAGCGATGGAAAGATATATGGAGGTAAGTGCAGTGATGTAAATAGATATGGAGGTAGGTGCAGTGATGGAAAGAGATATGGA
Organism: Ambystoma mexicanum; assembly: GCF_040938575.1. NCBI lineage: Eukaryota > Metazoa > Chordata > Amphibia > Caudata > Ambystomatidae > Ambystoma > Ambystoma mexicanum. Next base: position 134,878,468 of record NC_090921.1, read on the forward strand.
GGTAGGACGAGCGATGGAAAGAGACATGGAGGTAGGTGCAGCACTGGAATGAGATATGGAGTAGGTGCAGCGATGGAAAGAGATATAGGGCTTCATTACATGGTAGGCGGTAAGGATTTACCGGTACCGGTATTTTACCGGTAACGGTAAATCGTTACCGCCTTACTACGAGGACGCTTTGCGGTTTGGGAATTTTAACGCCTGCTTTTTGGAGGAGTTAAAAACCAACCCGCAAAGGGACCCAGGGAGCTAATTACGGTACCACAATTTGCGGTGCCGTAATTAGCGCCTTCCCCATTCCCATTATGCCCTATGGGGCAAAAATGGGAATGGGGAAGGGCAATGGTGGAAGGGGGAATTACCGCCCCTCCCACCTTGGAATGGGGCGGTAATTCCCCTTTCCACCAAGGCGGTGCCGGTATTTTACCGGCATGAACCATGGCGCTAATTGCGCCATGGTTCCCCACCTACCGTGTAATGAGGCCCATAGAGTAGGTGCAGCACTGGAAACAGATATGGATTAAGTGCAGCAGTGGAAAGAGATATGGAGTAGGTGCAGCGATGGACAGAGATATGGGGGTAGGTGCAGCGATGGAAAGCGATATGGAGGTAGGTGCAGTGATGAAATAGATATGGAGGTAGGTGAAGTGATGGAAAGAGATATAGAGGTAGGTACAGCAATGGAAAGAGATATGGAGGTAGGTGCAGGACTGGAAACAGATATGGAGTAGGTGCAGCGATGGAAAAAGATATAGAGTAGGTGCAGCACTGGAAACAGATATGGGATAAGTGCAGCACTGGAAAGAGATATGGAATAGGTGCAGCGATGGACAGAGATATTGAGGTAGGTGCAGCGATGAAAAGTAATATGGAGGTAGGTGCAGTGATGGAAAGAGATATGGAGGTAGGTGAAGCGATGAAAAGATATATGGAGGTAGGTGCAGCGATGGAAAGAGATATGGAGGTAGTTGCAGTGATGGAAAGAGATATGGAGGTAAGTGTATCGATGTAAAGAGATATGGAGTTTGGTGCAGCGATGGAAAGAGATATGGAGGTAGGTGCAGCGATGGAAAGAGATATGGAGTAGGTATAGCACTGGAAAGAGATATTGGGTAAGTACGGCGCTGGAAAGAGATATGGAGGTAGGTGCAGTGATGGAAAGAGATATGGAGGTAGGTGCAGTGATGGAAAGAGATATGGAGGTAGGTGCAGCGCTGGAAAGAGATATGGAGGTAGGTGCAGCGATGGAAAGAGATATGGAGGTAGGTGCAGTGATGGAAAGAGATATGAAGGTAGGTGCAGCGATGGAAAGAGATATGGAGGTAGGTGCAGCAATGGAAAGAGATATGGAGGTAAGTGCAGCGATGGAAAGAGATATGGAGGTAGGTGCAGCGATGGAAAGAGATATGGAGGTAATTGCAGTGATGGAAAGATATATGGAGGTAAGTGCAATAATGTAAATAGATATGGAGGTAGGCGTAGTGATGGACAGAGATATGGAGGTAGGTGCAGTGATGGAAAGAGATATGGAGGTAGGTGCAGCACTGGAAAGCGATATGGAGTAGGTGCAGCGATGGAAAGAGATATAGAGAAGGTGCAGCCCTGGAAACAGATATGGGATAAGTGGAGCGGTGGAAAGAGATATGGAGTAGGTGCAGCGATGGACGGCGATATGGAGGTAGGTGCAGCGATGGAAAGCGACATGGAGGTAGGTGCAACGATGGAAAGAGATATGGAGGTAGGCGCAGTGATGGAAAGAGAAATGGAGGTAGGTGCAGTGATGGAAAGAGATATGGAGGTAGGTGCAGCGATGGAAAGAGATGTGAGGTAGTTGCAGCACTGGAAAGAGATATGGAGTAGGTGCAGCGATGGAAAGAGATATAGAGTAGGTGCAGCACTGGAAACAGATATGGGGTAAGGGCAGCGGTGGAAAGAGATATGGAGTAGGTGCAGCGATGGACGGAGATATGGAGGTAGGTGCAGCGATGGAAAGCGATATGGAGGTAGGTGCAGTGATGAAAGAGATATGGAGGTAGGCGAAGCGATGGAAAGATATATGGAGGTAGGTGCAGCGATGGAAAGAGATATGGAGGTAGGAGCAGCGATGGAAAGAGCCATTGAGGGAGGTGCAGCGATGGAAAGAGATATGGAGTAGGTACAGCACTGGAAAGAGATATTGGGTAAATGCAGCGGGGGAAAGAGATATGGAGGTAGATACAGTGATGGAAAGAGATATGGAATTAGGTGCAGCGATGGAAAGAGATATGGAGGTAGGTGCAGCAGTGGAAAGAAATTTGGAGGTAAGTGCAGCAATGGAAAGAGATATGGAGTTTGGTGCAGCGATGGAAAGAGATATGGAGGTAGGTGCAGCGATGGAAAGAGATATGGAGTAGGTATAGCACTGGAAAGAGATATTGGGTAAGTGCGGCGCTGGAAAGAGATATGGAGGTAGGTGCAGTGATGGAAAGAGATATGGAGGTAGGTGCAGTGATGGAAAGAGATATGGAGGTAGGTGCAGCGCTGGAAAGAGATATGGAGGTAGGTGCAGTGATGGAAAGAGATATGGAGGTAGGTGCAGCACTGGAAAGCGATATGAAGTAGGTGCAGCAATGGAAAGAGATATAGAGTAGGTGCAGCACTGGAAACAGATATGGGATAAGTGGAGTGGTGGAAAGAGATATGGAGTAGGTGCAGCGATGGACGGCGATATGGAGGTAGGTGCAGCGATGGAAAGCGATATGGAGGTAATTGCAGCGATGGAAAGATATATGGAGGTAAGTGCAATAATGTAAATAGATATGGAGGTAGGCGTAGTGATGGAAAGAGATATGGAGGTAGGTGCAGTGATGGAAAGAGATATGGAGGAAGGTGCAGCACTGGAAAGCGATATGGAGTAGGTGCAGCGATGGAAAGAGATATAGAGTAGGTGCAGCACTGGAAACAGATATGGGATAAGTGGAGCGGTGGAAAGAGATATGGAGTAGGTGCAGCGATGGACGGCGATATGGAGGTAGGTGCAGCGATGGAAAGCGATATGGAGGTAGGTGCAACGATGGAAAGAGATATGGAGGTAGGCGCAGTGATGGAAAGAGATATGGAGGTAGGTGCAGTGATGGAAAGAGATATGGAGGTAGGTGCAGCGATGGAAAGAGATATGATGTAGTTGCAGCACTGGAAAGAGATATGGAGTAGGTGCAGCACTGGAAACAGATATGGGGTAAGTGCAGCGGTGGAAAGAGATATGGAGTAGGTGCAGCGATGGACAGAGATATGGAGGTAGGTGCAGCGATGGAAAGCGATATGGAGGTAGGTGCAGTGATGAAAGAGATATGGAGGTAGGCGAAGCGATGGAAAGATATATGGAGGTAGGTGCAGCGATGGAAGGAGATATGGAGGTAGGAGCAGCGATGGAAAGAGCCATTGAGGGAGGTGCAGCGATGGAAAGAGATATGGAGTAGGTACAGCACTGGAAAGAGATATTGGGTAAATGCAGCGGGGGAAAGAGATATGGAGGTAGATACAGTGATGGAAAGAGATATGGAGGTAGGTGCAGCGATGGAAAGAGATATGGAGGTAGGTGCAGCAGTGGAAAGAAATTTGGAGGTAAGTGCAGCAATGGAAAGAGATATGAAGATAGGTGCAGCGATGGAAAGAGATATGGGGTAAATGCAGCAATGAAGCGAGATATGGAGGTAGGTGCTGCGATGGAAAGAGAAATGGAGGTAGGTGCAGCGATGGAAAGAGATATGGAGGTAGGTGCAGTGATGGAAAGAGATATGGAGGTAGTTGCAGTGATGGAAAGAGATATGGAGGTAAGTGTATCGATGTAAAGAGATATGGAGTTTGGTGCAGCGATGGAAAGAGATATGGAGGTAGGTGCAGCGATGGAAAGAGATATGGAGTAGGTATAGCACTGGAAAGAGATATTGGGTATGTGCGGCGCTGGAAAGAGATATGGAGGTAGGTGCAGTGATGGAAAGAGATATGGAGGTAGGTGCAGTGATGGAAAGAGATATGGAGGTAGGTGCAGCGCTGGAAAGAGATATGGAGGTAGGTGCAGCGATGGAAAGAGATATGGAGGTAGGTGCAGTGATGGAAAGAGATATGAAGGTAGGTGCAGCGATGGAAAGAGATATGGAGGTAGGTGCAGCAATGGAAAGAGATATGGAGGTAAGTGCAGCGATGGAAAGAGATATGGAGGTAGGTGCAGCGATGGAAAGAGATATGGAGGTAGGTGCAGCACTGGAAACAGATATGGGATAAGTGGAGTGGTGGAAAGAGATATGGAGTAGGTGCAGCGATGGATGGCGATATGGAGGTAGGTGCAGCGATGGAAAGCGATATGGAGGTAGGTGCAGCGATGGAAAGAGATATGGAGGTAGGCGCAGTGATGGAAAGAGATATGGAGGTAGGTGCAGTGATGGAAAGAGATATGGAGGTAGGTGCAGCGATGGAAAGAGATATGGAGGTAGTTGCAGCACTGGAAAGAGATATGGAGTAGGTGCAGCGATGGAAAGAGATATAGAGTAGGTGCAGCACTGGAAACAGATATGGGGTAAGTGCAGCGGTGGAAAGAGATATGGAGTAGGTGCAGCGATGGACGGAGATATGGAGGTAGGTGCAGCGATGGAAAGCGATATGGAGGTAGGTGGAGTGATGAAAGAGATATGGAGGTAGGCGAAGCGATGGAAAGAGCCATTGAGGGAGGTGCAGCGATGGAAAGAGATATGGAGTAGGTACAGCACTGGAAAGAGATATTGGGTAAATGCAGCGGGGGAAAGAGATATGGAGGTAGATACAGTGATGGAAAGAGATATGGAGGTAGGTGCAGCGATGGAAAGAGATATGGAGGTAGGTGCAGCAGTGGAAAGAAATTTGGAGGTAAGTGCAGCAATGGAAAGAGATATGAAGATAGGTGCAGCGATGGAAAGAGATATGGAGGTGGGTCGAGCAATGGAAAGAGATATGGGGTTGGTGCCACGATGGAAAGAGATATGGAGGTAGGTGCAGTGATGGAAAGAGATATGTGGGTAGGTGCAGCGATGGAAAGAGATATGGAGGTAAGTGCAGCAATGGAAAGAGATATGGAGGTAAGTGCAGTGATGGAAAGAGATATGGAGGTAGGTGCAGCAATAGAAAGAGATATGGGGTAGGTGCAGCGATGGAAAAAGATATGGAGGTAAGTGCAGCGATGGAAAGAGATATGAAGGTAAGTGCAGCAAAGGAAAGAGTTATGGGGTAATTGCAGCGATGGAAAGAGATATGGAGGTAGGTGCAGCAGTGGAAAGAAATTTGGAGGTAAGTGCAGCAATGGAAAGAGATATGAATATAGGTGCAGCGATGGAAAGAGATATGGGGTAAATGCAGCAATGAAGCGAGATATGGAGGTAGGTGCTGCGATGGAAATAGATATGGAGGTAGGTGCAGCCATGGAAAGAGATATGGAGGTAGGTGCAGCAATGGAAAGAGATATGGGGTAAATGCAGCAATGGAGCGAGATATGGAGGTAGGTGCTGCAAAGGAAAGAGAGGTGGAGGTAGGTGCAGTGATCGAAAGAGATATGGGGTAATTGCAGCGATGGAAAGAGATATGGAGGTAGGTGCAGCGCTGGAAAGAGATATGGGGTAGGTGCAGCGATGGAAAGAGATATGGAGGTAGGTGCAGTTATGGAAAGAGACATGGAGGTAGGTGCAGCGATGGAAAGTGATATGGAGGTAAGTGCAGCGATGGAAAGGGATATGGAGGTAGGTGCAGCGATGGAAAGAGATATGAAGTAAGTGCAGCGATGGAAAGAGATATCGGTAGGTGCAGCAATAGAAAGAGATATGGAGGTAAGTGCAGCGATTTAAAGATATATGGAGGTAAGTGCAGCACCGGAAAGAGATATTGAGGTAGGTGCAGTGACGGAAAGAGATATGGGGTAAATGCAATGATGGAAAGAGATATGGAGGTAAGTGCAGTGATGGAAAGAGATATGGAGGTAGGTGCAGCGGTGGAAAGAGATATGGGGTAGGTGCCGCGATGGAAAGAGATATGTAGGTAGGTGCAGTGATGGAAAGAGATATGAAGGTAGGTGCAGTGATGGAAAGAGATATGTAGGTAAGTGCAGCAATGGAAAGAGATATGGAGGTAAGTGCAGCGATGGAAGAGATATGGAGATAGGTGCAGCGATGGAAAGAGATATGGAGGTAGGTGCAGCAATGGAAAGAGATATGGAGGTAGGTGCAGCGATGGAAAGAGATATGGAGGTAGGCGCAGTGATGGAAAGAGATATGGAGGTAGGTGCAGTGATGGAAAGAGATATGGAGGTAGGTGCAGCGATGGAAAGAGATATGGAGGTAGTTGCAGCAATGGAAAGAGATATGGAGGTAAGTGCAGCGATGCAAAGAGATATGGAGGTAGGTGCAGCGATGGAAAGAGATATGGAGGTAATTGCAGCGATGGAAAGATATATGGAGGTAAGTGCAATAATGTAAATAGATATGGAGGTAGTTGCAGCAATGGAAAGAGATATGGAGGTAAGTGCAGCACTGGAAAGAGATATGGAGGTAGGTGCAGTGATGGAAAGAGATATGGAGGTAGGTGCAGCACTGGAAAGCGATATGGAGTAGGTGCAGCGATGGAAAGAGATATAGAGTAGGTGCAGCACTGGAAACAGATATGGGATAAGTGGAGCGGTGGAAAGAGATATGGAGTAGGTGCAGCGATGGACGGCGATATGGAGGTAGGTGCAGCGATGGAAAGCGATATGGAGGTAGGTGCAACGATGGAAAGAGATATGGAGGTAGGCACAGTGATGGAAAGAGATATGGAGGTAGGTGCAGTGATGGAAAGAGATATGGAGGTAGGTGCAGCGATGGAAAGAGATATGAGGTAGTTGCAGCACTGGAAAGAGATATGGAGAAGTTGCAGCGATGGAAAGAGATATAGAGTAGGTGCAGCACTGGAAACAGATATGGGGTAAGTGCAGCGGTAGAAAGAGATATGGAGTAGGTGCAGCGATGGACGGAGATATGGAGGTAGGTGCAGCGATGGAAAGCGATATGGAGGTAGGTGCAGTGATGAAAGAGATATGGAGGTAGGCGAAGCGATGGAAAGATATATGGAGGTAGGTGCAGCGATGGAAAGAGATATGGAGGTAGGAGCAGCGATGGAAAGAGCCATTGAGGGAGGTGCAGCGATGGAAAGAGATATGGAGTAGGTACAGCACTGGAAAGAGATATTGGGTAAATGCAGCGGGGGAAAGAGATATGGAGGTAGATACAGTGATGGAAAGAGATATGGAGGTAGGTGCAGCGATGGAAAGAGATATGGAGGTAGGTGCAGCAGTGGAAAGAAATTTGGAGGTAAGTGCAGCAATGGAAAGAGATATGAAGATAGGTGCAGCGATAGAAAGAGATATGGGGTAAATTCAGCAATGAAGCGAGATATGGAGGTAGGTCCTGCGATGGAAAGAGAAATGGAGGTAGGTTCAGCGATGGAAAGAGATATGGAGGTAGGTGCAGTGATGGAAAGAGATATGGAGGTAGTTGCAGTGATGGAAAGAGATATGGAGGTAAGTGTATCGATGTAAAGAGATATGGAGTTTGGTGCAGCGATGGAAAGAGATATGGAGGTAGGTGCAGCGATGGAAAGAGATATGGAGTAGGTATAGCACTGGAAAGAGATATTGGGTAAGTGCGGCGCTGGAAAGAGATATGGAGGTAGGTGCAGTGATGGAAAGAGATATGGAGGTAGGTGCAGCGCTGGAAAGAGATATGGAGGTAGGTGCAGCGATGGAAAGAGATATGGAGGTAGGTGCAGTGATGGAAAGAGATATGAAGGTAGGTGCAGCGATGGAAAGAGATATGGAGGTAGGTGCAGCAATGGAAAGAGATATGGAGGTAAGTGCAGCGATGGAAAGAGATATGGAGGTAGGTGCAGCGATGGAAAGATATATGGAGGTAAGTGCAATAATGTAAATAGATATGGAGGTAGGCGTAGTGATGGAAAGAGATATGGAGGTAGGTGCAGTGATGGAAAGAGATATGGAGGTAGGTGCAGCACTGGAAAGCAATATGAAGTAGGTGCAGCGATGGAAAGAGATATAGAGTGGGTGCAGCACTGGAAACAGATATGGGATAAGTGGAGTGGTGGAAAGAGATATGGAGTAGGTGCAGCGATGGACGGCGATATGGAGGTAGGTGCAGCGATGGAAAGCGATATGGAGGTAGGTGCAGTGATGGAAAGAGATATGGAGGTAGGCGCAGTGATGGAAAGAGATATGGAGGTAGGTGAAGTGATGGAAAGAGATATGGAGGTAGGTGCAGCGATGGAAAGAGATATGGAGGTAGTTGCAGCACTGGAAAGAGATATGGAGTAGGTGCAGCGATGGAAAGAGATATAGAGTAGGTGCAGCACTGGAAACAGATATGGGGTAAGTGCAGCGGTGGAAAGAGATATGGAGGTAGGTGCAGCGATGGAAAGCGATATGGAGGTAGGTGCAGTGATGAAAGAGATATGGAGGTAGGCGAAGCGATGGAAAGATATATGGAGGTAGGTGCAGCGATGGAAAGAGATATGGGGTAAATGCAGCAATGGAGCGAGATATGGAGGTAGGTGCTGCAAAGGAAAGAGAGGTGGAGGTAGGTGCAGTGATCGAAAGAGATATGGGGTAATTGCAGTGATGGAAAGAGATATGGAGGTAGGTGCAGCGCTGGAAAGAGATATGGGGTAGGTGCAGCGATGGAAAGAGATATGGAGGTAGGTGCAGTTATGGAAAGAGACATGGAGGTAGGTGCAGCGATGGAAAGAGATATGGAGGTAAGTGCAGCGATGGAAAGGGATATGGAGGTAGGTGCAGCGATGGAAAGAGATATGAAGTAAGTGCAGCGATGGAAAGAGATATGGGTAGGTGCAGCAATAGAAAGAGATATGGAGGTAAGTGCAGCGATTTAAAGATATATGGAGGTAAGTGCAGCACCGGAAAGAGATATTGAGGTAGGTGCAGTGACGGAAAGAGATATGGGGTAAATGCAATGATGGAAAGAGATATGGAGGTAAGTGCAGTGATGGAAAGAGATTTGGAGGTAGGTGCAGCGATGGAAAGAGATATGGGGTAGGTGCCGCGATGGAAAGAGATATGTAGGTAGGTGCAGTGATGGAAAGAGATATGAAGGTAAGTGCAGCAATGGAAAGAGATATGGAGGTAAGTGCAGCGATGGAAGAGATATGGAGATAGGTGCAGCGATGGAAAGAGATATGGAGGTAGGTGCAGCAATGGAAAGAGATATGGAGGTAGGTGCAGCTATGGAAAGAGATATGGAGGTAAGTGCAGCGATGGAAAGAGATATGGAGGTAGGTGCAGCGATGGAAATAGATATGGGGTAGGTGCAGCGACGGAAAGAGGTATGGAGGTAAGTGCAGCGATGGACAGAGATATGGAGGTAAGTACAGCGATGGAAAGAGATATGGAGGTAAGTGCAGCGATGGAAAGATATATGGAGGTAAGTGCAGTGATGTAAATAGATATGGAGGTAGGTGCAGTGATGGAAAGAGATATGGAGGTAGGACGAGCGATGGAAAGAGATATGGAGGTAGGTGCAGCACTGGAATGAGATATGGAGTAGGTGCAGCGATGGAAAGAGATATAGGGCCTCATTACAAGGTAGGCGGTAAGGATTTACCGGTACCGGTATTTTACCGGTAACGGTAAATCCTTACCGCCTTACTACGAGGACGCTTTGCGGTTTGGGGATTTTAACGCCTGCTTTTTGGAGGCGTTAAAAACCAACCCGCAAAGGGACCCAGGGAGCTAATTACGGTACCACAATTTGCGGTGCCGTAATTAGCGCCTTCCCCATTGCCATTATGCCCTATGGGGCAAAAATGGGAATGGGGAAGGGCAATGGTGGAAGGGGGAATTACCGCCCCTCCCACCTTGGAATGGGCCGGTAATTCCCCTTTCCACCAAGGTGGTGCCGGTATTTTACCGGCATGAACCATGGCACTAATTGCGCCATGGTTCCCCACCTACTGTGTAATGAGGCCCATAGAGTAGGTGCAGCACTGGAAACAGATATGGATTAAGTGCAGCACTGGAAAGAGATATGGAGTAGGTGCAGCGATGGACAGAGATATGGAGGTAGGTGCAGCGATGGAAAGCGATATGGAGGTAGGTGCAGTGATGAAAGAGATATGGAGGTAGGTGAAGTGATGGAAAGAGATATGGAGGTAGGTACAGCAATGGAAAGAGATATGGAGGTAGGTGCAGGACTGGAAACAGATATGGAGTAGGTGCAGCGATGGAAAAAGATATAGAGCAGGTGCAGCACTGGAAACAGATATGGGGTAAGTGCAGCACTGGAAAGGGATATGGAATAGGTGCAGCGATGGACAGAGATATTGAGGTAGGTGCAGCGATGAAAAGTAATATGGAGGTAGGTGCAGTGATGGAAAGAGATATGGAGGTAGGTGAAGCGATGAAAAGATATATGGAGGTAGGTGCAGCGATGGAAAGAGATATGGAGGTAGTTGCAGTGATGGAAAGAGATATGGAGGTAAGTGTATCGATATAAAGAGATATGGAGTTTGGTGCAGCGATGGAAAGAGATATGGAGGTAGGTGCAACGATGGAAAGAGATATGGAGTAGGTATAGCACTGGAAAGAGATATTGGGTAAGTGCGGCGCTGGAAAGAGATATGGAGGTAGGTGCAGTGATGAAAAGAGATATGGAGGTAGGTGCAGTGATGGAAAGAGATATGGAGGTAGGTGCAGCGCTGGAAAGAGATATGGAGGTAGGTGCAGCGATGGAAAGAGATATGGAGGTAGGTGCAGTGATGGAAAGAGATATGAAGGTAGGTGCAGCGATGGAAAGAGATATGGAGGTAGGTGCAGCAATGGAAAGAGATATGGAGGTAAGTGCAGCGATGGAAAGAGATATGGAGGTAGGTGCAGCGATGGAAAGAGATATGGAGGTAATTGCAGCGATGGAAAGATATATGGAGGTAAGTGCATTAATGTAAATAGATATGGAGGTAGGCGTAGTGATGGAAAGAGATATGGAGGTAGGTGCAGTGATGGAAAGAGATATGGAGGTAGGTGCAGCACTGGAAAGCGAAATGGAGTAGGTGCAGCGATGGATATAGAGAGATATAGAGTACGTGCAGCACTGGAAATAGATATGGGATAAGTGCAGCGGTGGAAAGAGATATGGAGTAGGTGCAGCGATGGACGGAGATATGGAGGTAGGTGCAGCGATGGAAAGCGATATGGAGGTAGGTGCAGTGATGAAAGAGATATGGAGGTAGGTGCAGTGATGGAAAGAGATATGGAGGTAGGTGCAGCACTGGAAAGCGATATGGAGTAGGTGCAGCAATGGATATAGAGAGATATAGAGTAGGTGCAGCACTGGAAATAGATATGGGATAAGTGCAGCACTGGAAATAGATATGGGATAAGTGGAGCGGTGGAAAGAGATATGGAGTAGGTGCAGCGATGGACGGCGATATGGAGGTAGGTGCAGCGATGGAAAGCGATATGGAGGTAGGTGCAGCGATGGAAAGAGATATGGAGGTAGGCGCAGTGATGGAAAGAGATATGGAGGTAGGTGCAGTGATGGAAAGAGATATGGAGGTAGGTGCAGCGATGGAAAGAGATATGGAGGTAGTTGCAGCAATGGAAAGAGATATGGAGGTAAGTGCAGCGATGCAAAGAGATATGGAGGTAGGTGCAGCGATGGAAAGAGATATGGAGGTAATTGCAGCGATGGAAAGATATATGGAGGTAAGTGCAATAATGTAAATAGATATGGAGGTAGTTGCAGCAATGGAAAGAGATATGGAGGTAAGTGCAGCACTGGAAAGAGATATGGAGGTAGGTGCAGTGATGGAAAGAGATATGGAGGTAGGTGAAGCACTGGAAAGCGATATGGAGTAGGTGCAGCGATGGAAAGAGATATAGAGTAGGTGCAGCACTGGAAACAGATATGGGATAAGTGGAGCGGTGGAAAGAGATATGGAGTAGGTGCAGCGATGGACGGCGATATGGAGGTAGGTGCAGCGATGGAAAGCGATATGGAGGTAGGTGCAACGATGGAAAGAGATATGGAGGTAGGCACAGTGATGGAAAGAGATATGGAGGTAGGTGCAGTGATGGAAAGAGATATGGAGGTAGGTGCAGCGATGGAAAGAGATATGAGGTAGTTGCAGCACTGGAAAGAGATATGGAGTAGGTGCAGCGATGGAAAGAGATATAGAGTAGGTGCAGCACTGGAAACAGATATGGGGTAAGTGCAGCGGTAGAAAGAGATATGGAGTAGGTGCAGCGATGGACGGAGATATGGAGGTAGGTGCAGCGATGGAAAGCGATATGGAGGTAGGTGCAGTGATGAAAGAGATATGGAGGTAGGCGAAGCGATGGAAAGATATATGGAGGTAGGTGCAGCGATGGAAAGAGATATGGAGGTAGGAGCAGCGATGGAAAGAGCCATTGAGGGAGGTGCAGCGATGGAAAGAGATATGGAGTAGGTACAGCACTGGAAAGAGATATTGGGTAAATGCAGCGGGGGAAAGAGATATGGAGGTAGATACAGTGATGGAAAGAGATATGGAGGTAGGTGCAGCGATGGAAAGAGATATGGAGGTAGGTGCAGCAGTGGAAAGAAATTTGGAGGTAAGTGCAGCAATGGAAAGAGATATGAAGATAGGTGCAGCGATGGAAAGAGATATGGGGTAAATTCAGCAATGAAGCGAGATATGGAGGTAGGTCCTGCGATGGAAAGAGAAATGGAGGTAGGTTCAGCGATGGAAAGAGATATGGACGTAGGTGCAGTGATGGAAAGAGATATGGAGGTAGTTGCAGTGATGGAAAGAGATATGGAGGTAAGTGTATCGATGTAAAGAGATATGGAGTTTGGTGCAGCGATGGAAAGAGATATGGAGGTAGGTGCAGCGATGGAAAGAGATATGGAGTAGGTATAGCACTGGAAAGAGATATTGGGTAAGTGCGGCGCTGGAAAGAGATATGGAGGTAGGTGCAGTGATGGAAAGAGATATGGAGGTAGGTGCAGCGCTGGAAAGAGATATGGAGGTAGGTGCAGCGATGGAAAGAGATATGGAGGTAGGTGCAGTGATGGAAAGAGATATGAAGGTAGGTGCAGCGATGGAAAGAGATATGGAGGTAGGTGCAGCAATGGAAAGAGATATGGAGGTAAGTGCAGCGATGGAAAGAGATATGGAGGTAGGTGCAGCGATGGAAAGATATATGGAGGTAAGTGCAATAATGTAAATAGATATGGAGGTAGGCGTAGTGATGGAAAGAGATATGGAGGTAGGTGCAGTGATGGAAAGAGATATGGAGGTAGGTGCAGCACTGGAAAGCAATATGAAGTAGGTGCAGCGATGGAAAGAGATATAGAGTGGGTGCAGCACTGGAAACAGATATGGGATAAGTGGAGTGGTGGAAAGAGATATGGAGTAGGTGCAGCGATGGACGGCGATATGGAGGTAGGTGCAGCGATGGAAAGCGATATGGAGGTAGGTGCAGTGATGGAAAGAGATATGGAGGTAGGCGCAGTGATGGAAAGAGATATGGAGGTAGGTGAAGTGATGGAAAGAGATATGGAGGTAGGTGCAGCGATGGAAAGAGATATGGAGGTAGTTGCAGCACTGGAAAGAGATATGGAGTAGGTGCAGCGATGGAAAGAGATATAGAGTAGGTGCAGCACTGGAATCAGATATGGGGTAAGTGCAGCGGTGGAAAGAGATATGGAGTAGGTGCAGCGATGGACGGAGATATGGAGGTAGGTGCAGCGATGGAAAGCGATATGGAGGTAGGTGCAGTGATGAAAGAGATATGGAGGTAGGCGAAGCGATGGAAAGATATATGGAGGTAGGTGCAGCGATGGAAAGAGATATGGGGTAAATGCAGCAATGGAGCGAGATATGGAGGTAGGTGCTGCAAAGGAAAGAGAGGTGGAGGTAGGTGCAGTGATCGAAAGAGATATGGGGTAATTGCAGTGATGGAAAGAGATATGGAGGTAGGTGCAGCGCTGGAAAGAGATATGGGGTAGGTGCAGCGATGGAAAGAGATATGGAGGTAGGTGCAGTTATGGAAAGAGACATGGAGGTAGGTGCAGCGATGGAAAGAGATATGGAGGTAAGTGCAGCGATGGAAAGGGATATGGAGGTAGGTGCAGCGATGGAAAGAGATATGAAGTAAGTGCAGCGATGGAAAGAGATATGGGTAGGTGCAGCAATAGAAAGAGATATGGAGGTAAGTGCAGCGATTTAAAGATATATGGAGGTAAGTGCAGCACCGGAAAGAGATATTGAGGTAGGTACAGTGACGGAAAGAGATATGGGGTAAATGCAATGATGGAAAGAGATATGGAGGTAAGTGCAGTGATGGAAAGAGATTTGGAGGTAGGTGCAGCGATGGAAAGAGATATGGGGTAGGTGCCGCGATGGAAAGAGATATGTAGGTAGGTGCAGTGATGGAAAGAGATATGAAGGTAGGTGCAGCGATGGAAAGAGATATGTAGGTAAGTGCAGCAATGGAAAGAGATATGGAGGTAAGTGCAGCGATGGAAGAGATATGGAGATAGGTGCAGCGATGGAAAGAGATATGGAGGTAGGTGCAGCAATGGAAAGAGATATGGAGGTAGGTGCAGCTATGGAAAGAGATATGGAGGTAAGTGCAGCGATGGAAAGAGATATGGAGGTAGGTGCAGCGATGGAAAGAGATATGGGGTAGGTGCAGCGACGGAAAGAGGTATGGAGGTAAGTGCAGCGATGGACAGAGATATGGAGGTAAGTACAGCGATGGAAAGAGATATGGAGGTAAGTGCAGCGATGGAAAGATATATGGAGGTAAGTGCAGTGATGTAAATAGATATGGAGGTAGGTGCAGTGATGGAAAGAGATATGGAGGTAGGACGAGCGATGGAAAGAGATATGGAGGTAGGTGTAGCACTGGAATGAGATATGGAGTAGGTGCAGCGATGGAAAGAGATATAGGGCCTCATTACAAGGTAGGCGGTAAGGATTTACCGGTACCGGTATTTTACCGGTAACGGTAAATCCTTACCGCCTTACTACGAGGACGCTTTGCGGTTTGGGGATTTTAACGCCTGCTTTTTGGAGGCGTTAAAAACCAACCCGCAAAGGGACCCAGGGAGCTAATTACGGTACCACAATTTGCGGTGCCGTAATTAGCGCCTTCCCCATTCCCATTATGCCCTATGGGGCAAAAATGGGAATGGGGAAGGGCAATGGTGGAAGGGGGAATTACCGCCCCTCCCACCTTGGAATGGGCCGGTAATTCCCCTTTCCACCAAGGTGGTGCCGGTATTTTACCGGCATGAACCATGGCACTAATTGCGCCATGGTTCCCCACCTACCGTGTAATGAGGCCCATAGAGTAGGTGCAGCACTGGAAACAGATATGGATTAAGTGCAGCACTGGAAAGAGATATGGAGTAGGTGCAGCGATGGACAGAGATATGGAGGTAGGTGCAGCGATGGAAAGCGATATGGAGGTAGGTGCAGTGATGAAAGAGATATGGAGGTAGGTGAAGTGATGGAAAGAGATATGGAGGTAGGTACAGCAATGGAAAGAGATATGGAGGTAGGTGCAGGACTGGAAACAGATATGGAGTAGGTGCAGCGATGGAAAAAGATATAGAGTAGGTGCAGCACTGGAAACAGATATGGGGTAAGTGCAGCACTGGAAAGGGATATGGAATAGGTGCAGCGATGGACAGAGATATTGAGGTAGGTGCAGCGATGAAAAGTAATATGGAGGTAGGTGCAGTGATGGAAAGAGATATGGAGGTAGGTGAAGCGATGAAAAGATATATGGAGGTAGGTGCAGCGATGGAAAGAGATATGGAGGTAGTTGCAGTGATGGAAAGAGATATGGAGGTAAGTGTATCGATATAAAGAGATATGGAGTTTGGTGCAGCGATGGAAAGAGATATGGAGGTAGGTGCAACGATGGAAAGAGATATGGAGTAGGTATAGCACTGGAAAGAGATATTGGGTAAGTGCGGCGCTGGAAAGAGATATGGAGGTAGGTGCAGTGATGGAAAGAGATATGGAGGTAGGTGCAGTGATGGAAAGAGATATGGAGGTAGGTGCAGCGCTGGAAAGAGATATGGAGGTAGGTGCAGCGATGGAAAGAGATATGGAGGTAGGTGCAGTGATGGAAAGAGATATGAAGGTAGGTGCAGCGATGGAAAGAGATATGGAGGTAGGTGCAGCAATGGAAAGAGATATGGAGGTAAGTGCAGCGATGGAAAGAGATATGGAGGTAGGTGCAGCGATGGAAAGAGATATGGAGGTAATTGCAGCGATGGAAAGATATATGGAGGTAAGTGCAATAATGTAAATAGATATGGAGGTAGGCGTAGTGATGGAAAGAGATATGGAGGTAGGTGCAGTGATGGAAAGAGATATGGAGGTAGGTGCAGCACTGGAAAGCGATATGGAGTAGGTGCAGCGATGGATATAGAGAGATATAGAGTACGTGCAGCACTGGAAATAGATATGGGATAAGTGCAGCGGTGGAAAGAGATATGGAGTAGGTGCAGCGATGGACGGAGATATGGAGGTAGGTGGAGCGATGGAAAGCGATGTGGAGGTAGGTGCAGTGATGAAAGAGATATGGAGGTAGGTGCAGTGATGGAAAGAGATATGGAGGTAGGTGCAGCACTGGAAAGTGATATGGAGTAGGTGCAGCGATGGATATAGAGAGATATAGAGTAGGTGCAGCACTGGAAATAGATATGGGATAAGTGCAGCACTGGAAATAGATATGGGACAAGTGGAGCGGTGGAAAGAGATATGGAGTAGGTGCAGCGATGGACGGCGATATGGAGGTAGGTGCAGCGATGGAAAGCGATATGGAGGTAGGTGCAGCGATGGAAAGAGATATGGAGGTAGGCGCAGTGATGGAAAGAGATATGGAGGTAGGTGCAGTGATGGAAAGAGATATGGAGGTAGGTGCAGCGATGGAAAGAGATATGGAGGTAGTTGCAGCAATGGAAAGAGATATGGAGGTAAGTGCAGCGATGCAAAGAGATATGGAGGTAGGTGCAGCGATGGAAAGAGATATGGAGGTAATTGCAGCGATGGAAAGATATATGGAGGTAAGTGCAATAATGTAAATAGATATGGAGGTAGGCGTAGTGATGGAAAGAGATATGGAGGTAGGTGCAGTGATGGAAAGAGATATGGAGGTAGGTGCAGCACTGGAAAGCGATATGGAGTAGGTGCAGCGATGGAAAGAGATATAGAGTAGGTGCAGCACTGGAAACAGATATGGGATAAGTGGAGCGGTGGAAAGAGATATGGAGTAGGTGCAGCGATGGACGCGATATGGAGGTAGGTGCAGCGATGGAAAGCGATATGGAGGTAGGTGCAACGATGGAAAGAGATATGGAGGTAGGCACAGTGATGGAAAGAGATATGGAGGTAGGTGCAGTGATGGAAAGAGATATGGAGGTAGGTGCAGCGATGGAAAGAGATATGAGGTAGTTGCAGCACTGGAAAGAGATATGGAGTAGGTGCAGCGATGGAAAGAGATATAGAGTAGGTGCAGCACTGGAAACAGATATGGGGTAAGTGCAGCGGTGGAAAGAGATATGGAGTAGGTGCAGCGATGGAAAGAGATATGGAGGTAGGTGCAACGATGGAAAGAGATATGGAGTAGGTATAGCACTGGAAAGAGATATTGGGTAAGTGCGGCGCTGGAAAGAGATATGGAGGTAGGTGCAGTGATGGAAAGAGATATGGAGGTAGGTGCAGTGATGGAAAGAGATATGGAGGTAGGTGCAGCGCTGGAAAGACATATGGAGGTAGGTGCAGCGATGGAAAGAGATATGGAGTTAGGTGCAGTGATGGAAAGAGATATGAAGGTAGGTGCAGCGATGGAAAGAGATATGGAGGTAGGTGCAGCAATGGAAAGAGATATGGAGGTAAGTGCAGCGATGGAAAGAGATATGGAGGTAGGTGCAGCGATGGAAAGATATATGGAGGTAAGTGCAATAATGTAAATAGATATGGAGGTAGGCGTAGTGATGGAAAGAGATATGGAGGTAGGTGCAGTGATGGAAAGAGATATGGAGGTAGGTGCAGCACTGGAAAGCAATATGAAGTAGGTGCAGCGATGGAAAGAGATATAGAGTGGGTGCAGCACTGGAAACAGATATGGGATAAGTGGAGTGGTGGAAAGAGATATGGAGTAGGTGCAGCGATGGACGGCGATATGGAGGTAGGTGCAGCGATGGAAAGCGATATGGAGGTAGGTGCAGCGATGGAAAGAGATATGGAGGTAGGCGCAGTGATGGAAAGAGATATGGAGGTAGGTGCAGTGCTGGAAAGAGATATGGAGGTAGGTGCAGCGATGGAAAGAGATATGGAGGTAGTTGCAGCACTGGAAAGAGATATGGAGTAGGTGCAGCGATGGAAAGAGATATAGAGTAGGTGCAGCACTGGAAACAGATATGGGGTAAGTGCAGCGGTGGAAAGAGATATGGAGTAGGTGCAGCGATGGACGGAGATATGGAGGTAGGTGCAGCGATGGAAAGCGATATGGAGGTAGGTGCAGTGATGAAAGAGATATGGAGGTAGGCGAAGCGATGAAAGATATATGGAGGTAGGTGCAGCGATGGAAAGAGATATGGAGGTAGGAGCAGCGATGGAAAGAGCCATTGAGGGAGGTGCAGCGATGGAAAGAGATATGGAGTAGGTACAGCACTGGAAAGAGATATTGGGTAAATGCAGCGGGGGAAAGAGATATGGAGGTAGATACAGTGATGGAAAGAGATATGGAGGTAGGTGCAGCGATGGAAAGAGATATGGAGGTAGGTGCAGCAGTGGAAAGAAATTTGGAGGTAAGTGCAGCAATGGAAAGAGATATGAAGATAGGTGCAGCGATGGAAAGAGATATGGAGGTGGGTCGAGCAATGGAAAGAGATATGGGGTTGGTGCCACGATGGAAAGAGATATGGAGGTAGGTGCAGTGATGGAAAGAGATATGTGGGTAGGTGCAGCGATGGAAAGAGATATGGAGGTAAGTGGCAGCAATGGAAAGAGATATGGAGGTAAGTGCAGTGATGGAAAGAGATATGGAGGTAGGTGCAGCAATAGAAAGAGATATGGGGTAGGTGCAGCGATGGAAAAAGATATGGAGGTAAGTGCAGCGATGGAAAGACATATGAAGGTAAGTGCAGCAAAGGAAAGACTTATGGGGTAATTGCAGCGATGGAAAGAGATATGGAGGTAGGTGCAGCAGTGGAAAGAAATTTGGAGGTAAGTGCAGCAATGGAAAGAGATATGAATATGGGTGCAGCGATGGAAAGAGATATGGGGTAAATGCAGCAATGAAGCGAGATATGGAGGTAGGTGCTGCGATGGAAATAGATATGGAGGTAGGTGCAGCGATGGAAAGAGATATGGGGTAAATGCAGCAATGGAGCGAGATATGGAGGTAGGTGCTGCAAAGGAAAGAGAGGTGGAGGTAGGTGCAGTGATCGAAAGAGATATGGGGTAATTGCAGCGATGGAAAGAGATATGGAGGTAGGTGCAGCGCTGGAAAGAGATATGGGGTAGGTGCAGCGATGGAAAGAGATATGGAGGAAGGTGCAGTGATGGAAAGAGACATGGAGGTAGGTGCAGCGATGGAAAGAGATATGGAGGTAAGTGCAGCGATGGAAAGGGATATGGAGGTAGGTGCAGCGATGGAAAGAGATATGAGGTAAGTGCAGCGATGGAAAGAGATATGGGTAGGTGCAGCAATAGAAAGAGATATGGTGGTAAGTGCAGCGATTTAAAGATATATGGAGGTAAGTGCAGCACCGGAAAGAGATATGGAGGTAGGTGCAGTGACGGAAAGAGATATGGGGTAAATGCAATGATGGAAAGAGATATGGAGGTAAGTGCAGTGATGGAAAGAGATATGGAGGTAGGTGCAGCGATGGAAAGAGATATGGGGTAGGTGCCGCGATGGAAAGAGATATGGAGGTAGGTGCAGCGATGGAAAGAGATATGTAGGTAGGTGCAGTGATGGAAAGAGATATGAAGGTAGGTGCAGCGATGGAAAGAGATATGTAGGTAAGTGCAGCAATGGAAAGAGATATGGAGGTAAGTGCAGCGATGGAAGAGATATGGAGATAGGTGCAGCGATGGAAAGAGATATGGAGGTAGGTGCAGCAATGGAAAGAGATATGGAGGTAGGTGCAGCTATGGAAAGAGATATGGAGGTAAGTGCAGCGATGGAAAGAGATATGGAGGTAGGTGCAGCGATGGAAAGAGATATGGGGTAGGTGCAGCGATGGAAAGAGGTATGGAGGTAAGTGCTGCGATGGACAGAGATATGGAGGTAAGTACAGCGATGGGAAGAGATATGGAGGTAAGTGCAGCGATGGAAAGATATATGGAGGTAAGTGCAGTGATGTAAATAGATATGGAGGTAGGTGCAGTGATGGAAAGAGATATGGAGGTAGGACGAGCGATGGAAAGAGATATGGAGGTAGGTGCAGCACTGGAATGAGATATGGAGTAGGTGCAGCGATGGAAAGAGATATAGGGCCTCATTACACGGTAGGCGGTAAGGATTTACCGGTACCGGTATTTTACCGGTAACGGTAAATCCTTACCGCCTTACTACGAGGACGCTTTGCGGTTTGGGGATTTTAACGCCTGCTTTTTGGAGGCGTTAAAAACCAGCCCGCAAAGGGACCCAGGGAGCTAATTACGGTACCACAATTTGCGGTGCCGTAATTAGCGCCTTCCCCATTCCCATTGTGCCCTATGGGGCAAAAATGGGAATGGGGAAGGGCAATGGTGGAAGGGGGAATTACCGCCCCTCCCACCTTGGAATGGGGCGGTAATTCCCCTTTCCACCAAGGCGGTGCCGGTATTTTACCGGCATGAACCATGGCACTAATTGTGCCATGGTTCCCCACCTACCGTGTAATGAGGCCCATAGAGTAGGTGCAGCACTGGAAACAGATATGGATTTAGTGCAGCAGTGGAAAGAGATATGGAGTAGGTGCAGCGATGGACAGAGATATGGAGGTAGGTGCAGCGATGGAAAGCGATATGGAGGTAGGTGCAGTGATGAAAGAGATATGGAGGTAGGTGAAGTGATGGAAAGAGATATGGAGGTAGGTACAGCAATGGAAAGAGATATGGAGGTAGGTGCAGGACTGGAAACAGATATGGAGTAGGTGCAGCGATGGAAAAAGATATAGAGTAGGTGCAGCACTGGAAACAGATATGGGGTAAGTGCAGCACTGGAAAGTGATATGGAATAGGTGCAGCGATGGACAGAGATATTGAGGTAGGTGCAGCGATGAAAAGTAATATGGAGGTAGGTGCAGTGATGGAAAGAGATATGGAGGTAGGTGAAGCGATGAAAAGATATATGGAGGTAGGTGCAGCAATGGAAAGAGATATGGAGGTAGTTGCAGTGATGGAAAGAGATATGGAGGTAAGTGTATCGATGTAAAGAGATATGGAGTTTGGTGCAGCGATGGAAAGAGATATGGAGGTAGGTGCAGCGATGGAAAGAGATATGGAGTAGGTATAGCACTGGAAAGAGATATTGGGTAAGTGTGGCGCTGGAAAGAGATATGGAGGTAGGTGCAGTGATGGAAAGAGATATGGAGGTAGGTGCAGTGATAGAAAGAGATATGGAGGTAGGTGCAGCGCTGGAAAGAGATATGGAGGTAGGTGCAGCGATGGAAAGAGATATGGAGGTAGGTGCAGTGATGGAAAGAGATATGAAGGTAGGTGCAGCGATGGAAAGAGATATGGAGGTAGGTGCAGCAATGGAAAGAGATATGGAGGTAAGTGCAGCGATGGAAAGAGATATGGAGGTAGGTGCAGCGATGGAAAGAGATATGGAGGTAATTGCAGCGATGGAAAGATATATGGAGGTAAGTGCAATAATGTAAATAGATATGGAGGTAGGCGTAGTGATGGAAAGAGATATGGAGGTAGGTGCAGTGATGGAAAGCGATATGGAGGTAGGTGCAGCACTGGAAAGCGATATGGAGTAGGTGCAGCGATGGATATAGAGAGATATAGAGTAGGTGCAGCACTGGAAATAGATATGGGATAAGTGCAGCGGTGGAAAGAGATATGGAGTAGGTGCAGCGATGGATGGAGATATGGAGGTAGGTGCAGCGATGGAAAGCGATATGGAGGTAGGTGCAGTGATGAAAGAGATATGGAGGTAGGTGCAGTGATGGAAAGAGATATGGAGGTAGGTTCAGCACTGGAAAGCGATATGGAGTAGGTGCAGCGATGGATATAGAGAGATATAGAGTAGGTGCAGCACTGGAAATAGATATGGGATAAGTGCAGCACTGGAAATAGATATGGGATAAGTGGAGCGGTGGAAAGAGATATGGAGTAGGTGCAGCGATGGACGGCGATATGGAGGTAGGCGCAGTGATGGAAAGAGATATGGAGGTAGGTGCAGTGATGGAAAGAGATATGGAGGTAGGTGCAGCGATGGAAAGAGATATGGAGGTAGTTGCAGCACTGGAAAGAGATATGGAGTAGGTGCAGCGATGGAAAGAGATATGGAGGTAGGTGCAGCGATGGAAAGCGATATGGAGGTAGGTGCAGTGATGAAAGAGATATGGAGGTAGGCGAAGCGATGGAAAGATATATGGAGGTAGGTGCAGCGATGGAAAGAGATATGGAGGTAGGAGCAGCGATGGAAAGAGCCATTGAGGGAGGTGCAGCGATGGAAAGAGATATGGAGTAGGTACAGCACTGAAAGAGATATTGGGTAAATGCAGCGGGGGAAAGAGATATGGAGGTAGATACAGTGATGGAAAGAGATATGGAGGTAGGTGCAGCGATGGAAAGAGATATGGAGGTAGGTGCAGCAGTGGAAAGAAATTTGGAGGTAAGTGCAGCAATGGAAAGAGATATGAAGATAGGTGCAGCGATGGAAAGAGATATGGGGTAAATGCAGCAATGAAGCGAGATATGGAGGTAGGTGCTGCGATGGAAAGAGAAATGAAGGTAGGTGCAGCGATGGAAAGAGATATGGAGGTAGGTGCAGTGATGGAAAGAGATATGGAGGTAGTTGCAGTGATGGAAAGGGATATGGAGGAAAGTGTATCGATGTAAAGAGATATGGAGTTTGGTGCAGCGATGGAAAGAGATATGGAGGTAGGTGCAGCGATGGAAAGAGATATGGAGTAGGTATAGCACTGGAAAGAGATATTGGGGAAGTGCGGCGCTGGAAAGACATATGGAGGTAGGTGCAGTGATGGAAAGAGATATGGAGGTAGGTGCAGTGATGGAAAGAGATATGGAGGTAGGTGCAGCGCTGGAAAGAGATATGGAGGTAGGTGCAGCGATGGAAAGAGATATGGAGGTAGGTGCAGTGATGGAAAGAGATATGAAGGTAGGTGCAGCGATGGAAAGAGATATGGAGGTAGGTGCAGCAATGGAAAAAGATATGGAGGTAAGTGCAGCGATGGAAAGAGATATGGAGGTAGGTGCAGCGATGGAAAGAGATATGGAGGTAATTGCAGCGATGGAAAGATATATGGAGGTAAGTGCAATAATGTAAATAGATATGGAGGTAGGCGTAGTGATGGAAAGAGATATGGAGGTAGGTGCAGTGATGGAAAGATATAACGTAGGTGCAGCACTGGAAAGCGATATGGAGTAGGTGCAGCGATGGAAAGAGATATAGAGTAGGTGCAGCACTGGAAACAGATATTGGATAAGTGGAGCGGTGGAAAGAGATATGGAGTAGGTGCAGCGATGGACGGCGATATGGAGGTAGGTGCAGCGATGGAAAGCGATATGGAGGTAGGTGCAGTGATGGAAAGAGATATGAAGGTAGGTGCAGCGATGGAAAGAGATATGGAGGTAGGTGCATCAATGGAAAGAGATATGGAGGTAAGTGCAGCGATGGAAAGAGATATGGAGGTAGGTGCAGCGATGGAAAGAGATATGGAGGTAATTGCAGCGATGGAAAGATATATGGAGGTAAGTGCAATAATGTAAATAGATATGGAGGTAGGCGTAGTGATGGAAAGAGATATGGAGGTAGGTGCAGTGATGGAAAGAGATATGGAGGTAGGTGCAGCACTGGAAAGCGATATGGAGTAGGTGCAGCGATGGATATAGAGAGATATAGAGTAGGTGCAGCACTGGAAATAGATATGGGATACGTGCAGCGGTGGAAAGAGATATGGAGTAGGTGCAGCGATGGACGGAGATATGGAGGTAGGTGCAGCGATGGAAAGCGATATGGAGGTAGGTGCAGTGATGAAAGAGATATGGAGGTAGGTGCAGCACTGGAAAGCGATATGGAGTAGGTGCAGCGATGGATATAGAGAGATATAGAGTAGGTGCAGCACTGGAAATAGATATGGGATAAGTGCAGCACTGGAAATAGATATGGGATAAGTGGAGCGGTGGAAAGAGATATGGAGTAGGTGCAGCGATGGACGGCGATATGGAGGTAGGTGCAGCGATGGAAAGCGATATGGAGGTAGGTGCAGCGATGGAAAGAGATATGGAGGTAGGCGCAGTGATGGAAAGAGATATGGAGGTAGGTGCAGTGATGGAAAGACATATGGAGGTAGGTGCAGCGATGGAAAGAGATATGGAGGTAGTTGCAGCACTGGAAAGAGAAATGGAGTAGGTGCAGCGATGGAAAGAGATATAGAGTAGGTGCAGCACTGGAAACAGATATGGGGTAAGTGCAGCGGTGGAAAGAGATATGGAGTAGGTGCAGCGATGGAAAGCGATATGGAGGTAGGTGCAGTGATGGAAGAGATATGGAGGTAGGCGAAGCGATGGAAAGATATATGGAGGTAGGTGCAGCGATGGAAAGAGATATGGAGGTAGGAGCAGCGATGGAAAGAGCCATTGAGGGAGGTGCAGCGATGGAAAGAGATATGGAGTAGGTACAGCACTGGAAAGAGATATTGGGTAAATGCAGCGGGGGAAAGAGATATGGAGGTAGATACAGTGATGGAAAGAGATATGGAGGTAGGTGCAGCGATGGAAAGAGATATGGAGGTAGGTGCAGCAGTGGAAAGAAATTTGGAGGTAAGTGCAGCAATGGAAAGAGATATGAAGATAGGTGCAGCGATGGAAAGAGATATGGGGTAAATGCAGCAATGAAGCGAGATATGGAGGTAGGTGCTGCGATGGAAAGAGAAATGGAGGTAGGTGCAGCGATGGAAAGAGATATGGAGGTAGGTGCAGTGATGGAAAGAGATATGGAGGTAGTTGCAGTGATGGAAAGAGATATGGAGGTAAGTGTATCGATGTAAAGAGATATGGAGTTTGGTGCAGCGATGGAAAGAGATATGGAGGTAGGTGCAGCGATGGAAAGAGATATGGAGTAGGTATAGCACTGGAAAGAGATATTGGGTAAGTGCGGCGCTGGAAAGACATATGGAGGTAGGTGCAGTGATGGAAAGAGATATGGAGGTAGGTGCAGTGATGGAAAGAGATATGGAGGTAGGTGCAGCGCTGGAAAGAGATATGGAGGTAGGTGCAGCGATGGAAAGAGATATGGAGGTAGGTGCAGTGATGGAAAGAGATATGAAGGTAGGAGCAGCGATGGAAAGAGATATGGAGGTAGGTGCAGCAATAGAAAGAGATATGGAGGTAATTGCAGCGATGGAAAGATATATGGAGGTAAGTGCAATAATGTAAATAGATATGGAGGTAGGCGTAGTGATGGAAAGAGATATGGAGGTAGGTGCAGTGATGGAAAGAGATATGGAGGTAGGTGCAGCACTGGAAAGCGATATGGAGTAGGTGCAGCGATGGAAAGAGATATAGAGTAGGTGCAGCACTGGAAACAGATATGGGATAAGTGGAGCGGTGGAAAGAGATATGGAGTAGGTGCAGCGATGGACGGCGATATGGAGGTAGGTGCAGCGATGGAAAGCGATATGGAGGTAGGTGCAGCGATGCAAAGAGATATGGAGGTAGGTGCAGTGATGGAAAGAGATATGGAGGTAGGAGCAGCGATGGAAACAACCATTGAGGGAGGTGCAGCGATGGAAAGAGATATGGAGTAGGTACAGCACTGGAAAGAGATATTGGGTTAATGCAGCGGGGGAAAGAGATATGGAGGTAGATACAGTGATGGAAAGAGATATGGAGGTAGGTGCAGCAATGGAAAGAGATATGGAGGTAGGTGCAACGATGGAAAGAGATATGGACGTAGGTGCAGCGATGGAAAGAGATATGGAGGTAGGTGCAGTGAGAGAAAGATATATGGAGGTAGGTGCAGCGATGGAAAGAGATATGGAGGTAGGAGCAGCGATGGAAAGAACCATTGAGGGAGGTGCAGCGATGGAAAGAGATATGGAGTAGGTACAGCACTGGAAAGAGATATTGGGTAAATGCAGCGGAGGAAAGAGATATTGAGGTAGATACAGTGATGGAAAGAGATATGGAGGTAGGTGCAGCGATGGAAAGAGATATGGAGGTAGGTGCAACGATGGAAAGAGATATGGACGTAGGTGCAGCGATGGAAAGAGATATGGAGGTAGGTGCAGTGAGAGAAAGAGATATGGAGGTAGGTGCAGCGATGGAAAGATATATGGAGGTAGGTGCAGTGATGGAAAGAGATATGGAGGTAAGTACAGTGATGGAAAGAGATATGGGGTAAGTTCAGCGATGGAAAGAGATATGGAGGTACGTGCAGCGGTGGAAAGAGATATGGAGGTAGGTGCAGAGGTGGAAAGAGATATGGAGTAGATATAGCACTGGAAAGAGATATTGGGTAAGTGCAGCGCTGGAAAGAGATATGGAGGTAGGTGCAGTGATGGAAAGAGATATGGAGGTAGGTGCAGCGATGGAAAGAGATATGGAGGTAGGTGCAGCGCTGGAAAGATATATGGAGGTAGGTGCAGCGATGGAAAGAGATATGGAGGTAGGTGCAGTGATGGAAAGAGATATGAGGGTAGGTGCAGCGATGGAAAGAGATATGGAGGTAAGTGCAGTGATGGAAAGAGATATGGAGGTAAGTGCAGCGATGGAAAGATATATGGAGGTAAGTGCAGCAATGTAAATAGATATGGAGGTAGGCGCAGTGATGGAAAGAGATATGGAGGTAGGTGCAGCGATGGAAAGAGATATGGAGGTAGGTGCAGCACTGGAAAGAGATATGGAGTAGGTGCAGCGATGGAAAGAGATATAGAGTAGGTGCAGCACTGGAAACAGATATGGGGTAAGTGCAGCGGTTGAAAGAGGTATGGAGGTAAGTGCAGTGATGAAAGAGATATGGAGGTAGGTGAAGCGATGGAAAGATATATGGAGATAGGTGCAGCGATGGAAAGAGATATGGAGGTAGGTGCAGAGTTGGAAAGAGATATGGCGGTAAGTGTATTGATGGAAAGAGATATGGAGGTAGGCGCCGCGATGGAAAGAGCTATGGAGGGAGGTGCAGCGATGGAAAGAGATATGGAGTAGGTAAAGCACTGGAAAGAGATATTGGATAAATGCAGCGGGGGAAAGAGATATGGAGGTACGTGCAGTGATGGAAAGAGATATGGAGGTAGGTGCAATGATGGAAAGAGATATGGAGGTAGGTGCAGAGATGGAAAGAGATATGGAGGTAGGTGCAGTGATAGAAAGAGATATGGAGATAGGTGCAGCGATGGAAAGAAATATGGAGGTAGGTGCAGTGATGGAAAGAGATATGGAGGTAAGTGCAGCAATGGAAAGAGATATGGGGTAAGTGCAGCGATGGAAAGAGATATGGAGGTAGGTGCAGCGGTGGAAAGAGATATGGGGTAATTGCAGCGATGGAAAGAGATATGGAGGTAGGTGCAGCGGTGGAAAGAGATATGGGGCAGGTGCAGTGATGGAAAGCGATATGGAGGTAAGTGCAGTGATGGAAAGAGATATCGAGGTAGGTGCAGCAATGGAAAGAGATATGGAGGTAAGTGCAGCGATGGAAAGAGATATGGAGGTAGGTGCACCGATGGAAAGAGATATGGAGGTAAGTGCATCAATGGAAAGAGATATGGGTAGGTGCAGCAATGGAAAGAGATATGGAGGTAAGTGCAGCGATGGAAAGAGATATGGAGGTAAGTGCAGCAATGGAAAGAGATATGGAGGTAGGTGCAGTGATGGAAAGAGATATGGAGGTAGGTGCAGTGATGGAAAGAGATATGGAGGTAAGTGCAGTGATGGAAAGAGATATGGAGGTAGGTGCAGCGATGGAAAGAGATATGGGGTAGGCGCAGCGATGGAAAGAGATATGGAGGTAGGTGCAGTGGTGGACAGAGATATGGGGTAAATGCACTTATGGAAAGAGATATGGAGGTATGTGCAGTGATGGAAAGAGATATGGAGGTAGGTGGAGCAATGGAAAGAGATATGGGGTTGGTGCCGTGATGGAAAGAGATATGGAGGTAGGTGCAGTGATGGAAAGAGATATGTGGGTAGGTGCAGCGATGGGAAGAGATATGGAGTTAAATGCAGCAATGGAAAGAGATATGGAGGAAAGTGCAGTGATGGAAAGAGATATGGAGGTAGGTGCAGCGATAGAAAGAGATATGGGGTAGGTGCAGCGATGGAAAGAGATATGGAGGTAGGTGCAGCGATGGAAAGAGATATGGGTAAGTGCAGGGATGGAAAGAGATATGGAGGTAGGTGCAGCAGTGGAAAGAAATGTGGAGGTAAGTGCAGCAATGGAAAGAGATATGAAGATAGGTGCAGCGATGGAAAGAGATATGGGGTAAATGCAGCAATGAAACGAGATATGGAGGTAGGTGCTGCGATGGAAAGAGAAATGGAGGTAGGTGCAGCGATGGAAAGAGATATGGAGGTAGGTGCAGTGATGGAAAGAGATATGGAGGTAGGTGCAGCGATGGAAAGAGATATGGAGGTAAGTGCAGCGATGGAAAGAGATATGGAGGTAGGTGCACCGATGGAAAGAGATATGGAGGTAAGTGCAGCGATGGAAAGAGATATGGGTAGGTGCAGCAATGGAAAGAGATATGGAGGTAAGTGCAGCGATGGAAAGAGATATGGAGGCAAGTGCAGCAATGGAAAGAGATATGGAGGTAGGTGCAGTGATGGAAAGAGATATGGGGTAAATGCAGTGATGGAAAGAGATATGGAGGTAAGTGCAGTTATGGAAAGAGATATGGAGGTAGGTGCAGTGATGGAAAGATATATGGGGTAGGTGCAGTGATGGAAAGAGATATGGAGGTTGGTGCAGTGGTGGACAGCGATAATGGGTAAATGCACTTATGGAAATAGATATGGAGGTAAGTGCAGTGATAGAAAGGGATATGGAGGTGGGTCGAGTAATGGAAAGAGATATGGGGTTGGTGCCACGATGGAAAGAAATATGGAGGTAGGTGCAGTGATGGAAAGAGATATGTGGGTAGGTGCAGCGATGGAAAGAGATATGGAGGTAAGTGCAGCAATGGAAAGAGATATGGAGGTAAGTGCAGTGATGGAAAGAGATATGGAGGTAGGTGCAGCGATAGAAAGAGATATGGGGTAGGTGCAGCGATGGAAAGAGATATGGAGGTAAGTGCAGCGATGGAAAGAGATATGAAGGTAAGTGCAGCAATGGAAAGAGTTATGGGGTAATGCAGCGATGGAAAGAGATATGGAGGTAGGTGCAGCGATGGAAAGAGATATGGGTAAGTGCAGGGATGGAAAGAGATATGAATATAGGTGCAGCGATGGAAAGTGATATGGGGTAAATGCAGCAATGAAGCGAGATATGGAGGTAGGTGCTGCAAAGGAAAGAGAGATGGAGGTAGGTGCAGTGATCGAAAGAGATATGGGGTAATTGCAGCGATGGAAAGAGATATGGAGGTAGGTGCAGCGCTGGAAAGAGATATGGGGTAGGTGCAGCGATGGAAAGAGATATGGAGGTAGGTGCAGTGATGGAAAGAGACATGGAGGTAGGTGCAGGGATGGAAAGAGATATGGAGGTAAGTGCAGCGATGGAAAGGGATATGGAGGTAGGTGCAGCGATGGAAAGAGATATGAGGTAAGTGCAGCGATGGAAAGAGATATGGGTAGGTGCGGCAATGGAAAGAGATATGGAGGTAAGTGCAGCGATTTAAAGAGATATGGAGGTAAGTGCAGCACTGGAAAGAGACATGGAGGTAGGTGCAGTGATGGAAAGATACATGGAGGTAGGTGCAGCGATGGAAAGAGATATGGAGGTAGGTGCAGCATTGGAAAGAGATATGGAGGTAGGTGCAGCGATGGAAAGAGATATGGAGGTAGGTGCAGCAATGGAAAGAGATATGGGGTAAATGCAGCAATGGAGCGAGATATGGAGGTAGGTGCTGCAAAGGAAAGAGAGATGGAGGTAGGTGCAGTGATCGAAAGAGATATGGGGTAATTGCAGCGATGGAAAGAGATATGGAGGTAGGTGCAGCGCTGGAAAGAGATATGGGGTAGGTGCAGCGATGGAAAGAGATATGGAGGTAGGTGCAGTGATGGAAAGAGACATGGAGGTAGGTGCAGGGATGGAAAGAGATATGGAGGTAAGTGCAGCGATGGAAAGGGATATGGAGGTAGGTGCAGCGATGGAAAGAGATATGAGGTAAGTGCAGCGATGGAAAGAGATATGGGTAGGTGCGGCAATGGAAAGAGATATGGAGGTAAGTGCAGCGATTTAAAGAGATATGGAGGTAAGTGCAGCACTGGAAAGAGATATGGAGGTAGGTGCAGTGATGGAAAGATACATGAGGTAGGTGCAGCGATGGAAAGAGATATGGAGGTAGGTGCAGCATTGGAAAGAGATATGGAGGTAGGTGCAGCAATGGAAAGAGATATGGAGGTAAGTGCAGCGATGGAAAGAGATATGGAGGTAGGTGCAGTGATGGAAAGAGATATGGGGTAGGTGCACCAATGGAAAGAGGCATGGAGGTAAGTGCAGCGATGGAAAGAGACATGGAGGTAAGTACAGCGATGGAAAGAGATATGGAGGTAAGTGCAGCGATGGAAAGATATATGGAGGTAAGTGCAGTGATGTAAATAGATATGGAGGTAGGTGCAGTGATGGAAAGAGATATGGAGGTAGGACGAGCGATGGAAAAAGATATGGAGGTAGGTGCAGCACTGGAAAGAGATATGGAGTAGGTGCAGCGATGGAAAGAGATATGGGGTAAGTGCCCCGATGGAAAGTATATGGAGGTAGGTGCAGCGGTGGACAGAAATATGGGGTAAATGCAGCAATGGAGTGAGATATGGAGGTAGGTGCTGCGATGGAAAGAGATATGGAGGTAAGTGCAGCAATGGAAAGAGATATGGAGGTAAGTGCAGTGATGGAAAGAGATATCGAGGTAGGTGCAGCGATAGAAAGAGATACGGGGTAGGTGCAGCGATGGAAAGAGATATGGAGGTAAGTGCACCAATGGAAAGAGATATGGGGTAATTGCAGCGTAGGAAAGAGATATGGAGTAGGTGCAGCGATGGACAGAGATATGGAGGTAGGTGCAGCAATGGAAAGAGATATGGAGTAGGTACAGCGATGGAAAGAGATATTGGGTAAGTGCAGCGGTGGAAAGAGATATGGGGGTAGGTGCAGCCATGGAAAGAGATATGGAGGTAGGTGGAGCAATGGAAAGAGATATGGAGGTAGGTGCAGCGATGTAAAGAGATATGGAGTAGGTACAGCGATGGAAAGAGATATTGGGTAAGTGCAGTGGTGGAAAGAGATATGGAGGTAGGTGCAGCAATGGAAAGAGATATGGAGATAGGTGTAGCTATGGAAAGAGATAAGGTGGTAGGCACAGCGATGGAAAGAGATATGGAGGTAGGTGCAGTGATGGAAAGATATATGGAGGTAGGTGCAGCGATGGAAAGAGATATGGAGGTAGGTGCAGCATTGGAAAGAGATGGAGGTAGATGCAGCAATGGAATGAGATATGGAGGTAAGTGCAGCGATGGAAAGAGATATGGAGGTAGGTGCAGCGATGGAAAGAGATATGGGGTAGGCACAGCGATGGAAAGAGGTATGGAGGTAAGTGCAGCGATGGAAAGAGATATGGAGGTAAGTACAGCGACAGAAAGAGATATGGAGGTACGTGCAGTGATGGAAAGATATATGGAGGTAAGTGCAGCGATGGAAACAGATATGGAGGTAGGTGCAGTGATGGAAAAAGATATGGGGTAGGTGCAGCAATGGAAAGAGGTATGGAGGTAAGTGCAGCGATGGAAAGAGATATGGAGGTAAGTACAGCGATGGAAAGAGATATGGAGGTAAGTGCAGCGATGGAAATATATATGGAGGTAAGTGCAGTGATGTAAATAGATATGGAGGTAGGTGCAGTGATGGAAAGAGATATGGAGGTAGGACGAGCGATGGAAAAAGATATGGAGGTAGGTGCAGCACTGGAAAGAGATATGGAGTAGGTGCAGCGATGGAAAGAGATGTAGAGTAGGTGCAGCACTGGAAACAGATATGGAGTAAGTGCAGCGGTGGAAAGAGATATGGAGTAGGTGCAGCGATGGACAGAGATATGGAGGTAGGTGCAGCGATGGAAAGCGATATGGAGGTAGGTGCAGTGATGAAAGAGATATGGAGGTAGGTACAGCAATGGAAAGAGATATGGAGGTAGGTGCAGGACTGGAAACAGATATGGAGTAGGTGCAGCGATGGAAAAAGATATAGAGTAGGTGCAGCACTGGAAACAGAAATGGGGTAAGTGCAGCGGTGGAAAGAGATATGGAATAGGTGCAGCGATGGACCTAGATATGGAGGTAGGTGCAGCGATGAAAAGTGATATGGAGGTAGGTGCAGTGATGAAAAGAGATATGGAGGTAGGTGAAGCGATGGAAAGATATATGGAGGTAGGTGCAGCGATGGAAAGAGATATGGAAGTAGGTGCAGCGATGGAAAGAGATATGGAGGTAAGTGTATCGATGTAAAGAGATATGAAGGTTGGTGCAGCAATGAAAAGAGATATGGAGGTAGGTGCAGCGATGGAAAGAGATATGGAGTAGGTATAGCGCTGGAAAGAGATACTGGGTAAGTGTGGCGCTGGAAAGAGATATGGAGGTAGGTGCAGTGATGGAAAGAGATATGGAGGTAGGTGCAGCAATGGAAAGAGAGATGGAGGTAGGTGCAGTGATGGAAAGAGATATGGAGGTAGGTGCAGCAATGGAAAGAGATATGGGGTAAATGCCGCAAAGGAGCGAGATATGGAGGTAGGTGCTGAAAAGGAAAGAGAGATGGAGGTAGGTGCAGTGATCGAAAGAGATATGGGGTAATTGCAGCGATGGAAAGAGATATGGAGGTAGGTGCAGCGGTGGAAAGAGATATGGGGTAGGTGCAGTGATGGAAAGAGATATGGAGGTAGGTGCAGTGATGGAAAGAGATATGGAGGTAGGTGCAGCGATGGAAAGAGATATGGAGTAGGTACAGCGATGGAAAGAGATATTGCATAAGTGCAGCGGTGGAAAGAGATATGGATGTAGATGCAGCCATGGAAAGAGATATGGAGGTAGGTGCAGCAATGGAAAGAGATATGGAGGTAGGTGCAGCGATGTAAAGAGATATGGAGTAGGTACAGCGATGGAAAGAGATATTGGGTAAGTGCAGTGGTGGAAAGAGATATGGAGGTAGGTGCAACAATGGAAAGTGATATGTGGTAGGTGCAGCTATGGAAAGAGATAAGGAGGTAGGTGCAGCAATGGAAAGAGATATGGAGGTAGGTGCAGTGATGGAAAGATATATGGAGGTAGGTGCAGCATTCGAAAGAGATATGGAGGTAGGTGCAGCAATGGAAAGAGATATGGAGGTAAGTGCAGCGATGGAAAGAGATATGGAGGTAGGTGCAGCGATGGAAAGAGATATGGGGTAGGCGCAGCGATGGAAAGAGGTATGGAGGTAAGTGCAGCGATGGAAAGAGATATGGAGGTAAGTACAGCGACAGAAAGAGATATGGAGGTAAGTGCAGTGATGGAAAGAGATATGGAGATAGGTGCAGCGATGGAAAGAGATATGGAGGTAGGTGCAGCAATGGAAAGAGATATGGAGGTAGGTGCAGCTATGGAAAGAAATATGGAGGTAAGTGCAGTCATGTAAATAGATTTGGAGGTAGGTGCAGTGATGGAAAAAGATATGGAGGTAGGTGCAGTGATGGAAAGAGATATGGAGATAGGTGCAGCGATGGAAAGAGATATGGAGGTAGGTGCAGCAATGGAAAGAGATAAGAAGGTAGGTGCAGCTATGGAAAGAAATATGGAGGTAAGTGCAGCGATGGAAACAGATATGGAGGTAGGTGCAGTGATGGAAAGAGATATGGAGGTAAGTGCAGCGATGGAAAGATATATGGAGGTAAGTGCAGTGATGTAAATAGATATGGAGGTAGGTGCAGTGATGGAAAGAGATATGGAGGTAGGACGAGCAATGGAAAAAGATATGGAGGTAGGTGCAGCACTGGAAAGAGATATGGAGTAGGTGCAGCGATGGAAAGAGATGTAGAGTAGGTGCAGCACTGGAAACAGAAATGGGGTAAGTGCAGCGGTGGAAAGAGCTATGGAATAGGTGCAGCGATGGACCTAGATATGGAGGTAGGTGCAGCGATGAAAAGTGATATGGAGGTAGGTGTAGTGATGGAAAGAGATAAGGAGGTAGGTGAAGCGATGGAAAGATATATGGAGGTAGGTGCAGTGATGAAAGAGATATGAAGGTAGGTGAAGTGATGGAAAGAGATATAGAGGTAGGTACAGCAATGGAACGAGATATGGTGGTAGGTGCAGGACTGGAAACAGATATGGAATAGGTGCAGCGATGGAAAAAGATATAGAGTAGGTGCAGCACTGGAAACAGCAATGGGGTAAGTGCAGCGGTGGAAAGAGCTATGGAATAGGTGAAGCGATGGACCTAGATATGGAGGTAGGTGCAGCGATGAAAAGTGATATGGAGGTAGGTGCAGTGATGGAAAGAGATATGGAGGTAGGTGAAGCGATGGAAAGAGATATGGAGGTAGGTGCAGCGCTGGAAAGATATATGGAGGTAGGTGCAGCGATGGAAAGAGATATGGAGGTAGGTGCAGTGATGGAAAGAGATATGAGGGTAGGTGCAGCGATGGAAAGAGATATGGAGGTAAGTGCAGTGATGGAAAGAGATATGGAGGTAAGTGCAGCGATGGAAAGATATATGGAGGTAAGTGCAGCAATGTAAATAGATATGGAGGTAGGCGCAGTGATGGAAAGAGATATGGAGGTAGGTGCAGCGATGGAAAGAGATATGGAGGTAGGTGCAGCACTGGAAAGAGATATGGAGTAGGTGCAGCGATGGAAAGAGATATAGAGTAGGTGCAGCACTGGAAACAGATATGGGGTAAGTGCAGCGGTTGAAAGAGGTATGGAGGTAAGTGCAGTGATGAAAGAGATATGGAGGTAGGTGAAGCGATGGAAAGATATATGGAGATAGGTGCAGCGATGGAAAGAGATATGGAGGTAGGTGCAGAGTTGGAAAGAGATATGGCGGTAAGTGTATTGATGGAAAGAGATATGGAGGTAGGCGTCGCGATGGAAAGAGCTATGGAGGGAGGTGCAGCGATGGAAAGAGATATGGAGTAGGTAAAGCACTGGAAAGAGATATTGGATAAATGCAGCGGGGGAAAGAGATATGGAGGTACGTGCAGTGATGGAAAGAGATATGGAGGTAGGTGCAATGATGGAAAGAGATATGGAGGTAGGTGCAGAGATGGAAAGAGATATGGAGGTAGGTGAAGTGATAGAAAGAGATATGGAGATAGGTGCAGCGATGGAAAGAAATATGGAGGTAGGTGCAGTGATGGAAAGAGATATGGAGGTAAGTGCAGCAATGGAAAGAGATATGGGGTAAGTGCAGCGATGGAAAGAGATATGGAGGTAGGTGCAGCGGTGGAAAGAGATATGGGGTAATTGCAGCGATGGAAAGAGATATGGAGGTAGGTGCAGCGGTGGAAAGAGATATGGGGCAGGTGCAGCGATGGAAAGCGATATGGAGGTAAGTGCAGTGATGGAAAGAGATATCGAGGTAGGTGCAGCAATGGAAAGAGATATGGAGGTAAGTGCAGCGATGGAAAGAGATATGGAGGTAGGTGCACCGATGGAAAGAGATATGGAGGTAAGTGCATCAATGGAAAGAGATATGGGTAGGTGCAGCAATGGAAAGAGATATGGAGGTAAGTGCAGCGATGGAAAGAGATATGGAGGTAAGTGCAGCAATGGAAAGAGATATGGAGGTAGGTGCAGTGATGGAAAGAGATATGGAGGTAGGTGCAGTGATGGAAAGAGATATGGAGGTAAGTGCAGTGATGGAAAGAGATATGGAGGTAGGTGCAGCGATGGAAAGAGATATGGGGTAGGCGCAGCGATGGAAAGAGATATGGAGGTAGGTGCAGTGGTGGACAGAGATATGGGGTAAATGCACTTATGGAAAGAGATATGGAGGTATGTGCAGTGATGGAAAGAGATATGGAGGTAGGTGGAGCAATGGAAAGAGATATGGGGTTGGTGCCGTGATGGAAAGAGATATGGAGGTAGGTGCAGTGATGGAAATAGATATGTGGGTAGGTGCAGCGATGGAAAGAGATATGGAGTTAAATGCAGCAATGGAAAGAGATATGGAGGAAAGTGCAGTGATGGAAAGAGATATGGAGGTAGGTGCAGCGATAGAAAGAGATATGGGGTAGGTGCAGCGATGGAAAGAGATATGGAGGTAGGTGCAGCGATGGAAAGAGATATGGGTAAGTGCAGGGATGGAAAGAGATATGGAGGTAGGTGCAGCAGTGGAAAGAAATGTGGAGGTAAGTGCAGCAATGGAAAGAGATATGAAGATAGGTGCAGCGATGGAAAGAGATATGGGGTAAATGCAGCAATGAAACGAGATATGGAGGTAGGTGCTGCGATGGAAAGAGAAATGGAGGTAGGTGCAGCGATGGAAAGAGATATGGAGGTAGGTGCAGTGATGGAAAGAGATATGGAGGTAGGTGCAGCGATGGAAAGAGATATGGAGGTAAGTGCAGCGATGAAAAGAGATATGGGGGTAGGTGCACCGATGGAAAGAGATATGGAGGTAAGTGCAGCGATGGAAAGAGATATGGGTAGGTGCAGCAATGGAAAGAGATATGGAGGTAAGTGCAGCGATGGAAAGAGATATGGAGGCAAGTGCAGCAATGGAAAGAGATATGGAGGTAGGTGCAGTGATGGAAAGAGATATGGGGTAAATGCAGTGATGGAAAGAGATATGGAGGTAAGTGCAGTTATGGAAAGAGATATGGAGGTAGGTGCAGTGATGGAAAGATATATGGGGTAGGTGCAGTGATGGAAAGAGATATGGAGGTTGGTGCAGTGGTGGACAGCGATAATGGGTAAATGCACTTATGGAAATAGATATGGAGGTAAGTGCAGTGATAGAAAGGGATATGGAGGTGGGTCGAGCAATGGAAAGAGATATGGGGTTGGTGCCACGATGGAAAGAAATATGGAGGTAGGTGCAGTGATGGAAAGAGATATGTGGGTAGGTGCAGCGATGGAAAGAGATATGGAGGTAAGTGCAGCAATGGAAAGAGATATGGAGGTAAGTGCAGTGATGGAAAGAGATATGGAGGTAGGTGCAGCGATAGAAAGAGATATGGGGTAGGTGCAGCGATGGAAAGAGATATGGAGGTAAGTGCAGCGATGGAAAGAGATATGAAGGTAAGTGCAGCAATGGAAAGAGTTATGGGGTAATGCAGCGATGGAAAGAGATATGGAGGTAGGTGCAGCGATGGAAAGAGATATGGGTAAGTGCAGGGATGGAAAGAGATATGAATATAGGTGCAGCGATGGAAAGTGATATGGGGTAAATGCAGCAATGAAGCGAGATATGGAGGTAGGTGCTGCAAAGGAAAGAGAGATGGAGGTAGGTGCAGTGATCGAAAGAGATATGGGGTAATTGCAGCGATGGAAAGAGATATGGAGGTAGGTGCAGCGCTGGAAAGAGATATGGGGTAGGTGCAGCGATGGAAAGAGATATGGAGGTAGGTGCAGTGATGGAAAGAGACATGGAGGTAGGTGCAGGGATGGAAAGAGATATGGAGGTAAGTGCAGCGATGGAAAGGGATATGGAGGTAGGTGCAGCGATGGAAAGAGATATGAGGTAAGTGCAGCGATGGAAAGAGATATGGGTAGGTGCGGCAATGGAAAGAGATATGGAGGTAAGTGCAGCGATTTAAAGAGATATGGAGGTAAGTGCAGCACTGGAAAGAGATATGGAGGTAGGTGCAGTGATGGAAAGATACATGGAGGTAGGTGCAGCGATGGAAAGAGATATGGAGGTAGGTGCAGCATTGGAAAGAGATATGGAGGTAGGTGCAGCGATGGAAAGAGATATGGAGGTAGGTGCAGCAATGGAAAGAGATATGGGGTAAATGCAGCAATGGAGCGAGATATGGAGGTAGGTGCTGCAAAGGAAAGAGAGATGGAGGTAGGTGCAGTGATCGAAAGAGATATGGGGTAATTGCAGCGATGGAAAGAGATATGGAGGTAGGTGCAGCGCTGGAAAGAGATATGGGGTAGGTGCAGCGATGGAAAGAGATATGGAGGTAAGTGCAGTGATGGAAAGAGACATGGAGGTAGGTGCAGGGATGGAAAGAGATATGGAGGTAAGTGCAGCGATGGAAAGGGATATGGAGGTAGGTGCAGCGATGGAAAGAGATATGAGGTAAGTGCAGCGATGGAAAGAGATATGGGTAGGTGCGGCAATGGAAAGAGATATGGAGGTAAGTGCAGCGATTTAAAGAGATATGGAGGTAAGTGCAGCACTGGAAAGAGATATGGAGGTAGGTGCAGTGATGGAAAGATACATGAGGTAGGTGCAGCGATGGAAAGAGATATGGAGGTAGGTGCAGCATTGGAAAGAGATATGGAGGTAGGTGCAGCAATGGAAAGAGATATGGAGGTAGGTGCAGTGATGGAAAGAGATATAGAGGTAGGTGCAGTGATGGAAAGAGATATGGAGGTAAGTGCAGTGATGGAAAGAGATATGGGGTAAGTGCAGCGATGGAAAGAGATATGGAGGTAGGTGCAGCGGTGGAAAGAAATTGCAGTGATGGAAAGAGATATGGAGGTAGGTGCAGTGATGGAAAGAGATATGGAGGTAGGTGCAGCAATGGAAAGAGAGATGGAGGTAGGTGCAGTGATGGAAAGAGATATGGAGGTAGGTGCAGCAATGGAAAGAGATATGGGGTAAATGCCGCAAAGGAGCGAGATATGGAGGTAGGTGCTGAAAAGGAAAGAGAGATGGAGGTAGGTGCAGTGATCGAAAGAGATATGGGGTAATTGCAGCGATGGAAAGAGATATGGAGGTAGGTGCAGCGGTGGAAAGAGATATGGGGTAGGTGCAGTGATGGAAAGAGATATGGAGGTAGGTGCAGTGATGGAAAGAGATATGGAGGTAGGTGCAGCGATGGAAAGAGATATGGAGTAGGTACAGCGATGGAAAGAGATATTGCATAAGTGCAGCGGTGGAAAGAGATATGGATGTAGATGCAGCCATGGAAAGAGATATGGAGGTAGGTGCAGCAATGGAAAGAGATATGGAGGTAGGTGCAGCGATGTAAAGAGATATGGAGTAGGTACAGCGATGGAAAGAGATATTGGGTAAGTGCAGTGGTGGAAAGAGATATGGAGGTAGGTGCAACAATGGAAAGAGATATGTGGTAGGTGCAGCTATGGAAAGAGATAAGGAGGTAGGTGCAGCAATGGAAAGAGATATGGAGGTAGGTGCAGTGATGGAAAGATATATGGAGGTAGGTGCAGCATTCGAAAGAGATATGGAGGTAGGTGCAGCAATGGAAAGAGATATGGAGGTAAGTGCAGCGATGGAAAGAGATATGGAGGTAGGTGCAGCGATGGAAAGAGATATGGGGTAGGCGCAGCGATGGAAAGAGGTATGGAGGTAAGTGCAGCGATGGAAAGAGATATGGAGGTAAGTACAGCGACAGAAAGAGATATGGAGGTAAGTGCAGTGATGGAAAGAGATATGGAGATAGGTGCAGCGATGGAAAGAGATATGGAGGTAGGTGCAGCAATGGAAAGAGATATGGAGGTAGGTGCAGCTATGGAAAGAAATATGGAGGTAAGTGCAGTCATGTAAATAGATTTGGAGGTAGGTGCAGTGATGGAAAAAGATATGGAGGTAGGTGCAGT
Source organism: Ambystoma mexicanum (assembly GCF_040938575.1). Classification (NCBI taxonomy): domain Eukaryota; kingdom Metazoa; phylum Chordata; class Amphibia; order Caudata; family Ambystomatidae; genus Ambystoma; species Ambystoma mexicanum. Next base: position 134,918,632 of record NC_090921.1, read on the forward strand.
GATGGAAAGAGATATGGAGATAGGTGCAGCGATGGAAAGAGATATGGAGGTAGGTGCAGCAATGGAAAGAGATAAGAAGGTAGGTGCAGCTATGGAAAGAAATATGGAGGTAAGTGCAGCGATGGAAACAGATATGGAGGTAGGTGCAGTGATGGAAAGAGATATGGAGGTAAGTGCAGCGATGGAAAGATATATGGAGGTAAGTGCAGTGATGTAAATAGATATGGAGGTAGGTGCAGTGATGGAAAGAGATATGGAGGTAGGACGAGCAATGGAAAAAGATATGGAGGTAGGCGCAGCACTGGAAAGAGATATGGAGTAGGTGCAGCGATGGAAAGAGATGTAGAGTAGGTGCAGCACTGGAAACAGAAATGGGGTAAGTGCAGCGGTGGAAAGAGCTATGGAATAGGTGCAGCGATGGACCTAGATATGGAGGTAGGTGCAGCGATGAAAAGTGATATGGAGGTAGGTGTAGTGATGGAAAGAGATAAGGAGGTAGGTGAAGCGATGGAAAGATATATGGAGGTAGGTGCAGTGATGAAAGAGATATGAAGGTAGGTGAAGTGATGGAAAGAGATATAGAGGTAGGTACAGCAATGGAACGAGATATGGTGGTAGGTGCAGGACTGGAAACAGATATGGAATAGGTGCAGCGATGGAAAAAGATATAGAGTAGGTGCAGCACTGGAAACAGCAATGGGGTAAGTGCAGCGGTGGAAAGAGCTATGGAATAGGTGCAGCGATGGACCTAGATATGGAGGTAGGTGCAGCGATGAAAAGTGATATGGAGGTAGGTGCAGTGATGGAAAGAGATATGGAGGTAGGTGAAGCGATGGAAAGAGATATGGAGGTAGGTGCAGCGCTGGAAAGATATATGGAGGTAGGTGCAGCGATGGAAAGAGATATGGAGGTAGGTGCAGTGATGGAAAGAGATATGAGGGTAGGTGCAGCGATGGAAAGAGATATGGAGGTAAGTGCAGTGATGGAAAGAGATATGGAGGTAAGTGCAGCGATGGAAAGATATATGGAGGTAAGTGCAGCAATGTAAATAGATATGGAGGTAGGCTCAGTGATGGAAAGAGATATGGAGGTAGGTGCAGCGATGGAAAGAGATATGGAGGTAGGTGCAGCACTGGAAAGAGATATGGAGTAGGTGCAGCGATGGAAAGAGATATAGAGTAGGTGCAGCACTGGAAACAGATATGGGGTAAGTGCAGCGGTTGAAAGAGGTATGGAGGTAAGTGCAGTGATGAAAGAGATATGGAGGTAGGTGAAGCGATGGAAAGATATATGGAGATAGGTGCAGCGATGGAAAGAGATATGGAGGTAGGTGCAGAGTTGGAAAGAGATATGGCGGTAAGTGTATTGATGGAAAGAGATATGGAGGTAGGCGCCGCGATGGAAAGAGCTATGGAGGGAGGTGCAGCGATGGAAAGAGATATGGAGTAGGTAAAGCACTGGAAAGAGATATTGGATAAATGCAGCGGGGGAAAGAGATATGGAGGTACGTGCAGTGATGGAAAGAGATATGGAGGTAGGTGCAATGATGGAAAGAGATATCGAGGTAGGTGCAGAGATGGAAAGAGATATGGAGGTAGGTGCAGTGATAGAAAGAGATATGGAGATAGGTGCAGCGATGGAAAGAAATATGGAGGTAGGTGCAGTGATGGAAAGAGATATGGAGGTAAGTGCAGCAATGGAAAGAGATATGGGGTAAGTGCAGCGCTGGAAAGAGATATGGAGGTAGGTGCAGCGGTGGAAAGAGATATGGGGTAATTGCAGCGATGGAAAGAGATATGGAGGTAGGTGCAGCGGTGGAAAGAGATATGGGGCAGGTGCAGCGATGGAAAGCGATATGGAGGTAAGTGCAGTGATGGAAAGAGATATCGAGGTAGGTGCAGCAATGGAAAGAGATATGGAGGTAAGTGCAGCGATGGAAAGAGATATGGAGGTAGGTGCACCGATGGAAAGAGATATGGAGGTAAGTGCATCAATGGAAAGAGATATGGGTAGGTGCAGCAATGGAAAGAGATATGGAGGTAAGTGCAGCGATGGAAAGAGATATGGAGGTAAGTGCAGCAATGGAAAGAGATATGGAGGTAGGTGCAGTGATGGAAAGAGATATGGAGGTAGGTGCAGTGATGGAAAGAGATATGGAGGTAAGTGCAGTGATGGAAAGAGATATGGAGGTAGGTGCAGCGATGGAAAGAGATATGGGGTAGGCGCAGCGATGGAAAGAGATATGGAGGTAGGTGCAGTGGTGGACAGAGATATGGGGTAAATGCACTTATGGAAAGAGATATGGAGGTATGTGCAGTGATGGAAAGAGATATGGAGGTAGGTGGAGCAATGGAAAGAGATATGGGGTTGGTGCCGTGATGGAAAGAGATATGGAGGTAGGTGCAGTGATGGAAAGAGATATGTGGGTAGGTGCAGCGATGGAAAGAGATATGGAGTTAAATGCAGCAATGGAAAGAGAAATGGAGGAAAGTGCAGTGATGGAAAGAGATATGGAGGTAGGTGCAGCGATAGAAAGAGATATGGGGTAGGTGCAGCGATGGAAAGAGATATGGAGGTAGGTGCAGCGATGGAAAGAGATATGGGTAAGTGCAGGGATGGAAAGAGATATGGAGGTAGGTGCAGCAGTGGAAAGAAATGTGGAGGTAAGTGCAGCAATGGAAAGAGATATGAAGATAGGTGCAGCGATGGAAAGAGATATGGGGTAAATGCAGCAATGAAACGAGATATGGAGGTAGGTGCTGCGATGGAAAGAGAAATGGAGGTAGGTGCAGCGATGGAAAGAGATATGGAGGTAGGTGCAGTGATGGAAAGAGATATGGAGGTAGGTGCAGCGATGGAAAGAGATATGGAGGTAAGTGCAGCGATGGAAAGAGATATGGAGGTAGGTGCACCGATGGAAAGAGATATGGAGGTAAGTGCAGCGATGGAAAGAGATATGGGTAGGTGCAGCAATGGAAAGAGATATGGAGGTAAGTGCAGCGATGGAAAGAGATATGGAGGCAAGTGCAGCAATGGAAAGAGATATGGAGGTAGGTGCAGTGATGGAAAGAGATATGGGGTAAATGCAGTAATGGAAAGAGATATGGAGGTAAGTGCAGTTATGGAAAGAGATATGGAGGTAGGTGCAGTGATGGAAAGATATATGGGGTAGGTGCAGTGATGGAAAGAGATATGGAGGTTGGTGCAGTGGTGGACAGCGATAATGGGTAAATGCACTTATGGAAATAGATATGGAGGTAAGTGCAGTGATAGAAAGGGATATGGAGGTGGGTCGAGCAATGGAAAGAGATATGGGGTTGGTGCCACGATGGAAAGAAATATGGAGGTAGGTGCAGTGATGGAAAGAGATATGTGGGTAGGTGCAGCGATGGAAAGAGATATGGAGGTAAGTGCAGCAATGGAAAGAGATATGGAGGTAAGTGCAGTGATGGAAAGAGATATGGAGGTAGGTGCAGCGATAGAAAGAGATATGGGGTAGGTGCAGCGATGGAAAGAGATATGGAGGTAAGTGCAGCGATGGAAAGAGATATGAAGGTAAGTGCAGCAATGGAAAGAGTTATGGGGTAATGCAGCGATGGAAAGAGATATGGAGGTAGGTGCAGCGATGGAAAGAGATATGGGTAAGTGCAGGGATGGAAAGAGATATGAATATAGGTGCAGCGATGGAAAGTGATATGGGGTAAATGCAGCAATGAAGCGAGATATGGAGGTAGGTGCTGCAAAGGAAAGAGAGATGGAGGTAGGTGCAGTGATCGAAAGAGATATGGGGTAATTGCAGCGATGGAAAGAGATATGGAGGTAGGTGCAGCGCTGGAAAGAGATATGGGGTAGGTGCAGCGATGGAAAGAGATATGGAGGTAGGTGCAGTGATGGAAAGAGACATGGAGGTAGGTGCAGGGATGGAAAGAGATATGGAGGTAAGTGCAGCGATGGAAAGGGATATGGAGGTAGGTGCAGCGATGGAAAGAGATATGAGGTAAGTGCAGCGATGGAAAGAGATATGGGTAGGTGCGGCAATGGAAAGAGATATGGAGGTAAGTGCAGCGATTTAAAGAGATATGGAGGTAAGTGCAGCACTGGAAAGAGATATGGAGGTAGGTGCAGTGATGGAAAGATACATGGAGGTAGGTGCAGCGATGGAAAGAGATATGGAGGTAGGTGCAGCATTGGAAAGAGATATGGAGGTAGGTGCAGCGATGGAAAGAGATATGGAGGTAGGTGCAGCAATGGAAAGAGATATGGGGTAAATGCAGCAATGGAGCGAGATATGGAGGTAGGTGCTGCAAAGGAAAGAGAGATGGAGGTAGGTGCAGTGATCGAAAGAGATATGGGGTAATTGCAGCGATGGAAAGAGATATGGAGGTAGGTGCAGCGCTGGAAAGAGATATGGGGTAGGTGCAGCGATGGAAAGAGATATGGAGGTAGGTGCAGTGATGGAAAGAGACATGGAGGTAGGTGCAGGGATGGAAAGAGATATGGAGGTAAGTGCAGCGATGGAAAGGGATATGGAGGTAGGTGCAGCGATGGAAAGAGATATGAGGTAAGTGCAGCGATGGAAAGAGATATGGGTAGGTGCGGCAATGGAAAGAGATATGGAGGTAAGTGCAGCGATTTAAAGAGATATGGAGGTAAGTGCAGCACTGGAAAGAGATATGGAGGTAGGTGCAGTGATGGAAAGATACATGAGGTAGGTGCAGCGATGGAAAGAGATATGGAGGTAGGTGCAGCATTGGAAAGAGATATGGAGGTAGGTGCAGCAATGGAAAGAGATATGGAGGTAAGTGCAGCGATGGAAAGAGATATGGAGGTAGGTGCAGTGATGGAAAGAGATATGGGGTAGGTGCACCAATGGAAAGAGGTATGGAGGTAAGTGCAGCGATGGAAAGAGACATGGAGGTAAGTACAGCGATGGAAAGAGATATGGAGGTAAGTGCAGCGATGGAAAGATATATGGAGGTAAGTGCAGTGATGTAAATAGATATGGAGGTAGGTGCAGTGATGGAAAGAGATATGGAGGTAGGACGAGCGATGGAAAAAGATATGGAGGTAGGTGCAGCACTGGAAAGAGATATGGAGTAGGTGCAGCGATGGAAAGAGATATGGGGTAAGTGCCCCGATGGAAAGTATATGGAGGTAGGTGCAGCGGTGGACAGAAATATGGGGTAAATGCAGCAATGGAGTGAGATATGGAGGTAGGTGCTGCGATGGAAAGAGATATGGAGGTAAGTGCAGCAATGGAAAGAGATATGGAGGTAAGTGCAGTGATGGAAAGAGATATCGAGGTAGGTGCAGCGATAGAAAGAGATACGGGGTAGGTGCAGCGATGGAAAGAGATATGGAGGTAAGTGCACCAATGGAAAGAGATATGGGGTAATTGCAGCGTAGGAAAGAGATATGGAGTAGGTGCAGCGATGGACAGAGATATGGAGGTAGGTGCAGCAATGGAAAGAGATATGGAGTAGGTACAGCGATGGAAAGAGATATTGGGTAAGTGCAGCGGTGGAAAGAGATATGGGGGTAGGTGCAGCCATGGAAAGAGATATGGAGGTAGGTGGAGCAATGGAAAGAGATATGGAGGTAGGTGCAGCGATGTAAAGAGATATGGAGTAGGTACAGCGATGGAAAGAGATATTGGGTAAGTGCAGTGGTGGAAAGAGATATGGAGGTAGGTGCAGCAATGGAAAGAGATATGGAGGTAGGTGTAGTTATGGAAAGAGATAAGGTGGTAGGCACAGCGATGGAAAGAGATATGGAGGTAGGTGCAGTGATGGAAAGATATATGGAGGTAGGTGCAGCGATGGAAAGAGATATGGAGGTAGGTGCAGCATTGGAAAGAGATGGAGGTAGATGCAGCAATGGAATGAGATATGGAGGTAAGTGCAGCGATGGAAAGAGATATGGAGGTAGGTGCAGCGATGGAAAGAGATATGGGGTAGGCACAGCGATGGAAAGAGGTATGGAGGTAAGTGCAGCGATGGAAAGAGATATGGAGGTAAGTATAGCGACAGAAAGAGATATGGAGGTACGTGCAGTGATGGAAAGATATATGGAGGTAAGTGCAGCGATGGAAACAGATATGGAGGTAGGTGCAGTGATGGAAAAAGATATGGGGTAGGTGCAGCAATGGAAAGAGGTATGGAGGTAAGTGCAGCGATGGAAAGAGATATGGAGGTAAGTACAGCGATGGAAAGAGATATGGAGGTAAGTGCAGCGATGGAAAGATATATGGAGGTAAGTGCAGTGATGTAAATAGATATGGAGGTAGGTGCAGTGATGGAAAGAGATATGGAGGTAGGACGAGCGATGGAAAAAGATATGGAGGTAGGTGCAGCACTGGAAAGAGATATGGAGTAGGTGCAGCGATGGAAAGAGATGTAGAGTAGGTGCAGCACTGGAAACAGATATGGAGTAAGTGCAGCGGTGGAAAGAGATATGGAGTAGGTGCAGCGATGGACAGAGATATGGAGGTAGGTGCAGCGATGGAAAGCGATATGGAGGTAGGTGCAGTGATGAAAGAGATATGGAGGTAGGTACAGCAATGGAAAGAGATATGGAGGTAGGTGCAGGACTGGAAACAGATATGGAGTAGGTGCAGCGATGGAAAAAGATATAGAGTAGGTGCAGCACTGGAAACAGAAATGGGGTAAGTGCAGCGGTGGAAAGAGATATGGAATAGGTGCAGCGATGGACCTAGATATGGAGGTAGGTGCAGCGATGAAAAGTGATATGGAGGTAGGTGCAGTGATGAAAAGAGATATGGAGGTAGGTGAAGCGATGGAAAGATATATGGAGGTAGGTGCAGCGATGGAAAGAGATATGGAAGTAGGTGCAGCGATGGAAAGAGATATGGAGGTAAGTGTATCGATGTAAAGAGATATGAAGGTTGGTGCAGCAATGAAAAGAGATATGGAGGTAGGTGCAGCGATGGAAAGAGATATGGAGTAGGTATAGCGCTGGAAAGAGATACTGGGTAAGTGTGGCGCTGGAAAGAGATATGGAGGTAGGTGCAGTGATGGAAAGAGATATGGAGGTAGGTGCAGCAATGGAAAGAGAGATGGAGGTAGGTGCAGTGATGGAAAGAGATATGGAGGTAGGTGCAGCAATGGAAAGAGATATGGGGTAAATGCCGCAAAGGAGCGAGATATGGAGGTAGGTGCTGAAAAGGAAAGAGAGATGGAGGTAGGTGCAGTGATCGAAAGAGATATGGGGTAATTGCAGCGATGGAAAGAGATATGGAGGTAGGTGCAGCGGTGGAAAGAGATATGGGGTAGGTGCAGTGATGGAAAGAGATATGGAGGTAGGTGCAGTGATGGAAAGAGATATGGAGGTAGGTGCAGCGATGGAAAGAGATATGGAGTAGGTACAGCGATGGAAAGAGATATTGCATAAGTGCAGCGGTGGAAAGAGATATGGATGTAGATGCAGCCATGGAAAGAGATATGGAGGTAGGTGCAGCAATGGAAAGAGATATGGAGGTAGGTGCAGCGATGTAAAGAGATATGGAGTAGGTACAGCGATGGAAAGAGATATTGGGTAAGTGCAGTGGTGGAAAGAGATATGGAGGTAGGTGCAACAATGGAAAGAGATATGTGGTAGGTGCAGCTATGGAAAGAGATAAGGAGGTAGGTGCAGCAATGGAAAGAGATATGGAGGTAGGTGCAGTGATGGAAAGATATATGGAGGTAGGTGCAGCATTCGAAAGAGATATGGAGGTAGGTGCAGCAATGGAAAGAGATATGGAGGTAAGTGCAGCGATGGAAAGAGATATGGAGGTAGGTGCAGCGATGGAAAGAGATATGGGGTAGGCGCAGCGATGGAAAGAGGTATGGAGGTAAGTGCAGCGATGGAAAGAGATATGGAGGTAAGTACAGCGACAGAAAGAGATATGGAGGTAAGTGCAGTGATGGAAAGAGATATGGAGATAGGTGCAGCGATGGAAAGAGATATGGAGGTAGGTGCAGCAATGGAAAGAGATATGGAGGTAGGTGCAGCTATGGAAAGAAATATGGAGGTAAGTGCAGTCATGTAAATAGATTTGGAGGTAGGTGCAGTGATGGAAAAAGATATGGAGGTAGGTGCAGTGATGGAAAGAGATATGGAGATAGGTGCAGCGATGGAAAGAGATATGGAGGTAGGTGCAGCAATGGAAAGAGATAAGAAGGTAGGTGCAGCTATGGAAAGAAATATGGAGGTAAGTGCAGCGATGGAAACAGATATGGAGGTAGGTGCAGTGATGGAAAGAGATATGGAGGTAAGTGCAGCGATGGAAAGATATATGGAGGTAAGTGCAGTGATGTAAATAGATATGGAGGTAGGTGCAGTGATGGAAAGAGATATGGAGGTAGGACGAGCAATGGAAAAAGATATGGAGGTAGGTGCAGCACTGGAAAGAGATATGGAGTAGGTGCAGCGATGGAAAGAGATGTAGAGTAGGTGCAGCACTGGAAACAGAAATGGGGTAAGTGCAGCGGTGGAAAGAGCTATGGAATAGGTGCAGCGATGGACCTAGATATGGAGGTAGGTGCAGCGATGAAAAGTGATATGGAGGTAGGTGTAGTGATGGAAAGAGATAAGGAGGTAGGTGAAGCGATGGAAAGATATATGGAGGTAGGTGCAGTGATGAAAGAGATATGAAGGTAGGTGAAGTGATGGAAAGAGATATAGAGGTAGGTACAGCAATGGAACGAGATATGGTGGTAGGTGCAGGACTGGAAACAGATATGGAATAGGTGCAGCGATGGAAAAAGATATAGATAGGTGCAGCACTGGAAACAGCAATGGGGTAAGTGCAGCGGTGGAAAGAGCTATGGAATAGGTGCAGCGATGGACCTAGATATGGAGGTAGGTGCAGAGATGAAAAGTGATATGGAGGTAGGTGCAGTGATGGAAAGAGATATGGAGGTAGGTGAAGCGATGGAAAGATATATGGAGGTAGGTGCAGCGATGGAAAGAGATATGGAGGTAGGTGATGCGATGGGAAGAGATATGAAGGTAAGTGTATCGATGTAAAGAGATATGGAGGTTGGTGCAGCAATGAAAAGAGATATGGAGGTAGGTGCAGCGATGGAAAGAGATATGGAGTAGGTATAGCACTGGAAAGAGATACTGGGTAAGTGCGGCGCTGGAAAGAGATATGGAGGTAGGTGCAGTGATGGAAAGAGATATGGAGGTAGGTGCAGCAATGGAAAGAGAGATGGAGGTAGGTGCAGTGATGGAAAGAGATATGGAGGTAGGTGCAGCAATGGAAAGAGATATGGGGTAAATGCAGCAAAGGAGCGAGATATGGAGGTAGGTGCTGAAAAGGAAAGAGAGATGGAGGTAGGTGCAGTGATCGAAAGAGATATGGGGTAATTGCAGCGATGGAAAGAGATATGGAGGTAGGTGCAGCGGTGGAAAGAGATATGGGGTAGGTGCAGTGATGGAAAGAGATATGGAGGTAGGTGCAGTGATGGAAAGAGATATGGAGGTAGGTGCAGCGATGGAAAGAGATATGGAGGTAAGTGCAGCGATGGAAAGAGATATGGAGGTAGGTGCACCGATGGAAAGAGATATGGAGGTAAGTGCAGCGATGGAAAGAGATATGGGTAGGTGCAGCAATAGAAAGAGATATGGAGGTAAGTGCAGCGATGGAAAGAGATATGGAGGCAAGGGCAGAAAATGGAAAGAGATATGGAGGTAGGTGCAGTGATGGAAAGAGATATGGGGTAAATGCAGTGATGGAAAGAGATATGGAGGTAAGTGCAGTTATGGAAAGAGATATGGAGGTAGGTGCAGCGATGGAAAGAGATATGGGGTAGGTGCAGCGATGGAAAGAGATATGGAGGTTGGTGCAGTGGTGGACAGCGATATGGGGTAAATGCACTTATGGAAATAGATATGGAGGTAAGTGCAGTGATAGAAAGGGATATGGAGGTGGGTCGAGCAACGGAAAGAGATATGGGGTTGGTGCCACGATGGAAAGAAATACGTCGGTAGGTGCAGTGATGGAAAGAGATATGTGGTAGGTGCAGCGATGGAAAGAGATATAGAGGTAAGTGCAGCAATGCAAAGAGATATGGAGGTAAGTGCAGTGATGGAAAGAGATATGGAGGTAGGTGCAGCGATAGAAAGAGATATGGGGTAGGTGCAGCGATGGAAAAAGATATGGAGGTAAGTGCAGCGATGGAAAGAGATATGAAGGTAAGTGCAGCAATGGAAAGAGTTATGCGGTAATTGCAGCGATGGAAAGAGATATGGAGGTAGGTTCAGCGATGGAAAGAGATATGGGTAAGTGCAGGGATGGAAAGAGATATGGAGGTAGGTGCAGCAGTGGAAAGAAATTTGGAGGTAAGTGCAGCAATGGAAAGAGATATGGAGGTAGGTGCAGCGATGGAAAGAGATATGGAGGTAGGTGCAGCAATGAAAAGAGATATGGGGTAAATGCAGCAATGGAGCGAGATATGGAGGTAGGTGCTGCAAAGGAAAGAGAGATGGAGGTATGTGCAGTGATCGAAAGAGATATGGGGTAATTGCAGCTATGGAAAGAGATATGGAGGTAGGTGCAGCGCTGGAAAGAGATATGGGGTAGGTGCAGCGATGGAAAGAGATATGGAGGTAGGTGCAGTGATGGAAAGAGACATGGAGGTAGGTGCAGCGATGGAAACAGATATGGAGGTAAGTGCAGCGATGGAAAGGGATATGGAGGTAGGTGCAGCGATGGAAAGAGATATGAGGTAAGTGCAGCGATGGAAAGAGATATGGGTAGGTGCGGCAATGGAAAGAGATATGGAGGTAAGTGCAGCGATTTAAAGAGATATGGAGGTAAGTGCAGCACTTGAAAGAGATATGGAGGTAGGTGCAGTGATGGAAAGATATATGGAGGTAGGTGCAGCGATGGAAAGAGATATGGAGGTAGGTGCAGCATTGGAAAGAGATATGGAGGTAGGTGCAGCAATGGAAAGAGATATGGAGGTGAGTGCAGCGATGGAAAGAGATATGGAGGTAGGTGCAGCGATGGAAAGAGATATGGGGTAGGCGCAGTGATGGAAAGAGGTATGGAGGTAAGTGCAGCGATGGAAAGAGATATGGAGGTAAGTACAGCGACAGAAAGAGATGTGGAGGTAAGTGCAGTGATGGAAAGATATATGGAGGTAAGTGCAGCGATGGAAACAGATATGGAGGTAGGTGCAATGATGGAAAGAGATATGGGGTAGGTGCACCAATGGAAAGAGGTATGGAGGTAAGTGCAGCGATGGAAAGAGATATGGAGGTAAGTACAGCGATGGAAAGAGATATGGAGGTAAGTGCAGCGATGGAAAGATATATGGAGGTAAGTGCAGTGATGTAAATAGATATGGAGGTAGGTGCAGTGATAGAAAGAGATACGGGGTAGGTGCAGCGATGGAAAGAGATACGGGGTAGGTGCAGCGATGGAAAGAGATATGGAGGTAAGTGCACCAATGGAAAGAGATATGGGGTAATTGCAGCGTAGGAAAGAGATATGGAGTAGGTGCAGCAATGGACAGATATATGGAGGTAGGTGCAGCAATGGAAAGAGATATGGAGGTAGGTGGAGCAATGGAAAGAGATATGGGGTAGGTGCAGCGATGGAAAGAGATATGGAGGTTGGTGCAGTGGTGGACAGCGATATGGAGGTAGGTGCAGCCATGGAAAGAGATATGGAGGTAGGTGGAGCAATGGAAAGAGATATGGAGGTAGGTGCAGCGATGTAAAGAGATATGGAGGTAGGTGCAGTGATGGAAAGATATATGGAGGTAGGTGCAGCTATGGAAAGAGATAAGGAGGTAGGCGCAGCGATGGAAAGAGATATGGAGGTAGGTGCAGTGATGGAAAGATATATGGAGGTAGGCGCAGCGATGGAAAGAGATATTGGGTAAGTGCAGCGGTGGAAAGAGATATGGAGGTAGGTGCAGCCATGGAAAGAGATATGGAGGTAGGTGGAGCAATAGAAAGAGATATTGGGTAAGTGCAGTGGTGGAAAGAGATATGGAGGTAGGTGCAGCAATGGAAAGAGATATGGAGGTAGGTGCATCTATGGAAAGAGATATGGAGGTAGGTGCAGTGATGGAAAGATATATGGAGGTAGGTGCAGCGATGGAAAGAGATATGGAGGTAAGTACAGCGACAGAAAGAGATATGGAGGTAAGTGCAGTGATGGAAAGATATATGGAGGTAAGTGCAACGATGGAAACAGATATGGAGGTAGGTGCAGTGATGGAAAGAGATATGGGGTAGGTGTAGCAATGGAAAGAGGTATGGAGGTAAGTGCAGCGATGGAAAGAGATATGCAGGTAAGTACAGCGATGGAAAGAGATATGGAGGTAAGTGCAGCGATGGAAAGATATATGGAGGTAAGTGCAGTGATGTAAATAGATATGGAGGTAGGTGCAGTGATGGAAAGAGATATGGAGGTAGGACGAGCGATGGAAAAAGATATGGAGGTAGGTGCAGCACTGGAAAGAGATATGGAGTAGGTGCAGCGATGGAAAGAGATGTAGAGTAGGTGCAGCACTGGAAACAGATATGGAGTAAGTGCAGCGGTGGAAAGAGATATGAAGTAGGTGCAGCGATGGACAGAGATATGGAGGTAGGTGCAGCGATGGAAAGCGATATGGAGGTAGGTGCAGTGATGAAAGAGATATGGAGGTAGGTACAGCAATGGAAAGAGATATGGCGGTAGGTGCAGGACTGGAAACAGATATGGAGTAGGTGCAGCGATGGAAAAAGATATAGCGTAGGTCCAGCACTGGAAACAGAAATGGGGTAAGTGCAGCGGTGGAAAGAGATATGGAATAGGTGCAGCGATGGACCTAGATATGGAGGTAGGTGCAGCGATGAAAAGTGATATGGAGGTAGGTGCAGTGATGGAAAGAGATATGGAGGTAGGTGAAGCGATGGAAAGATATATGGAGGTAGGTTCAGCGATGGAAAGAGATATGGAGGTAGGTGCAGCGATGGAAAGAGATATGGAGGTAAGTGTATCGATGTAAAGAGATATGGAGGTTGGTGCAGCAATGAAAAGAGATATGGAGGTAGGTGCAGCGATGGAAAGAGATATGGAGTAGGTATAGCGCTGGAAAGAGATACTGGTTAAGTGTGGCGCTGGAAAGAGATATGGAGGTAGGTGCAGTGATGGAAAGGGATATGGAGGTAGGTGCAGCAATGGAAAGAGAGATGGAGGTAGGTGCAGTGATGGAAAGAGATATGGAGGTAGGTGCAGCAATGGAAAGAGATATGGGTTAAATGCCGCAAAGGAGCGAGATATGGAGGTAGGTGCTGAAAAGGAAAGAGAGATGGAGGTAGGTGCAGTGATCGAAAGAGATATGGGGTAATTGCTGCGATGGAAAGAGATATGGAGGTAGGTGCAGCGGTGGAAAGAGATATGGGGTAGGTGCAGTGATGGAAAGAGATATGGAGGTAGGTGCAGTGATGGAAAGAGATATGGAGGTAGGTGCAGCGATGGAAAGAGATATGGAGTAGGTACAGCGATGGAAAGAGATATTGGGTAAGTGCAGCGGTGGAAAGAGATATGGAGGTAGGTGCAGCCATGGAAAGAGATATGGAGGTAGGTGCAGCAATGGAAAGAGATATGGAGGTAGGTGCAGCGATGTAAAGAGATATGGAGTAGGTACAGCGCTGGAAAGAGATATTGGGTAAGTGCAGTGGTGGAAAGAGATATGGAGGTAGGTGCAGCTATGGAAAGAGATAAGGAGGTAGGCGCAGCGATGGAAAGAGATATGGAGGTAGGTGCAGTGATGGAAAGATATATGGAGGTAGGTGCAGCATTCGAAAGAGATATGGAGTTAGGTGCAGCAATGGAAAGAGATATGAGGGAAGTGCAGCGATGGAAAGAGATATGGAGTTAGGTGCAGTGATGGAAAGAGATATGGAGATAGGTGCAGCCATGGAAAGAGATATGGAGGTAGGTGCAGCAATGGAAAGAGATATGGAGGTAGGTGCAGCTATGGAAAGAAATATGGAGGTAAGTGCAGCGATGGAAACAGATATGGAGGTAGGTGCAGTGATGGAAAGAGATATGGAGGTAAGTGCAGCAATGGAAAGATATATGGAGGTAAATGCAGTGATGTAAATAGATATGGAGGTAGGTGCAGTGATGGAAAGAGATATGGAGATAGGACGAGCAATGGAAAAAGATATGGAGGTAGGTGCAGCACTGGAAAGAGATATGGAGTAGGTGCAGCAATGGAAAGAGATGTAGAGTAGGTGCAGCACTGGAAACAGAAATGGGGTAAGTGCAGCGGTGGAAAGAGCTATGGAATAGGTGCAGCGATGCACCTAGATATGGAGGTCGGTGCAGCGATGAAAAGTGATATGGAGGTAGGTGCATTGATGGAAAGAGATATGGAGGTAGGTGAAGTGATGGAAAGATATATGGAGGTAGGTGCAGTGATGAAAGAGATATGGAGGTAGGTGAAGTGATGGAAAGAGATATGGAGGTAGGTACAGCAATGGAAAGAGATATGGAGGTAGGTGCAGGACTGGAAACAGATATGGAGTAGGTGCAGCGATGGAAAAAGATATAGAGTAGGTGCAGCACTGGAAACAGAAATGGGGTAAGTGCAGCGGTGGAAAGAGCTATGGAATAGGTGCAGCGATGGACCTAGATATGGAGGTAGGTGCAGCGATGGAAAGAGATATGGAGGTAAGTGTATCGATGTAAAGAGATATGGAGGTTGGTGCAGCAATGAAAAGAGATACGGAGGTAGGTGCAGCGATGGAAAGAGATATGGAGTAGGTATAGCACTGGAAAGAGATACTGGGTAAGTGCAGCGCTGGAAAGAGATATGGAGGTAGGTGCAGCAATGGAAAGAGATATGGGGTAAATTCAGCAAAGGAGCGAGATATGGAGGTAGGTGCTGAAAAGGAAAGAGAGATGGAGGAAGGTGCAGTGATCGAAAGAGATATGGGGTAATTGCAGAGATGGAAAGAGATATGGAGGTAGGTGCAGCGATGGAAAGAGATATGGAGGTAAGTGTATCGATGTAAAGAGATATGGAGGTTGGTGCAGCATTGAAAAGAGATATGGAAGTAGGTGCAGCGATGGAAAGAGATATGGAGTAGGTATAGCACTGGAAAGAGATACTGGGTAAGTGCGGCGCTGGAAAGAGATATGGAGGTAGGTGCAGTGATGGAAAGAGATATGGAGGTAGGTGCAGCAATGGAAAGAGAGATGGAGGTAGATGCAGTGATGGAAAGAGATATGGAGGTAGGTGCAGCAATGGAAAGAGATATGGGGTAAATGCAGCAAAGGAGCGAGATATGGAGGTAGGTGCTGAAAAGGAAAGAGAGATGGAGGTAGGTGCAGTGATCGAAAGAGATATGGGGTAATTGCAGCGATGGAAAGAGATATGAAGGTAGGTGCAGCGGTGGAAAGAGATATGTGGTAGGTGCAGTGATGGAAAGAGATATGGAGGTAGGTGCAGCAATGGAAAGAGATATGGGGTAAATTCAGCAAAGGAGCGAGATATGGAGGTAGGTGCTGAAAAGGAAAGAGAGATGGAGGAAGGTGCAGTGATCGAAAGAGATATGGGGTAATTGCAGAGATGGAAAGAGATATGGAGGTAGGTGCAGCGATGGAAAGAGATATGGAGGTAAGTGTATCGATGTAAAGAGATATGGAGGTTGGTGCAGCATTGAAAAGAGATATGGAAGTAGGTGCAGCGATGGAAAGAGATATGGAGTAGGTATAGCACTGGAAAGAGATACTGGGTAAGTGCGGCGCTGGAAAGAGATATGGAGGTAGGTGCAGTGATGGAAAGAGATATGGAGGTAGGTGCAGCAATGGAAAGAGAGATGGAGGTAGGTGCAGTGATGGAAAGAGATATGGAGGTAGGTGCAGCAATGGAAAGAGATATGGGGTAAATGCAGCAAAGGAGCGAGATATGGAGGTAGGTGCTGAAAAGGAAAGAGAGATGGAGGTAGGTGCAGTGATCGAAAGAGATATGGGGTAATTGCAGCGATGGAAAGAGATATGAAGGTAGGTGCAGCGGTGGAAAGAGATATGTGGTAGGTGCAGTGATGGAAAGAGATATGGAGGTAGGTGCAGTGATGGAAAGAGATATGGAGGTAAGTGCAGCGATGGAAAGAGATATGGGTAGGTGCAGCAATCGAAAGAGATATGGAGGTAAGTGCAGCGATTTAAAGAGATATGGAGGTAAGTGCAGCACTGGAAAGAGATATGGAGGTAGATGCAGCGGTGGAAAGAGATATGTGGTAGGTGCAGTGATGGAAAGAGATATGGAGGTAGGTGCAGCGATGGAAAGAGATATGGAGGTGTGTGCAGCGATGGAACGAGATATGGGTAGGTGCAGCAATGGAAAGAGATATGGAGGTAAGTGCAGCGATTTAAAGAGATATGGAGGTAAGTGCAGCACTGGAAAGAGATATGGAGGTAGATGCAGTGATGGAAAGAAATATGTGGTAAATGCAATGATGGAAAGAGATATGGACGTAAGAGCAGTGATGGAAAGAGATATGTGGGTAGGTACAGCGATGGAAAGAGATATGGAGGTAAGTGCAGCAATGGAAAGAGATATGGAGGTAAGTGCAGTGACGGAAAGATATATGGAGGTGGGTGCAGCGATGGAAAGAGATATGGGGTAAGTGCAGCGATGGAAAAAGATATGGAGGTAAGTGCAGCAATGGAAAGAGATATTTGGTAATTGCAGCGATGAAAAGAGATATGGAGGTAGGTGCAGCAGTGGAAAGAAATTTGGAGGTAAGTGCAGTGATGGAAGAGATATGAAGATAGGTGCAGCGATGGAAAGAGATATGGGGTAAATGCAGCAATGAAGCGAGATATGGAGGTAGGTGCTGCAATGGAAAGAGAGATGGAGGTAGGTGCATTGATGGAAAGAGATATGGAGGTAGGTGCAGCAATGGAAAGAGATATGGGGTAAATGCAGCAAAGGAGCGAGATATGGAGGTCGGTGCTGCAAAGGAAAAAGAGATGGAGGTAGGTGCAGTGATCCAAAGAGATATGGGGTAATTGCAGCGATGGAAAGAGATATGGAGGTAGGTGCAGCGGTGGAAAGAGATATGGGGTAGGTGCAGCGATGGAAAGAGATATGGAGGTAGGTGCAGTGATGGAAAGAGATATGGAGGTAGGTGCAGCAATGGAAAGAGATATGGGGTAAATGCAGCAAAGGAGCGAGATATGGAGGTAGGTGCTGAAAAGGAAAGAGAGAATGAGGTAGGTGCAGTGATCGAAAGAGATATGGGGTAATTGCAGCGATGGAAAGAGATATGGAGGTAGGTGCAGCGGTGGAAAGAGATATGGGGTAGGTGCAGCAATGGAAAGAGATATGGAGGCAGGTGCAGTGATGGAAAGAGATATGGAGGTAGGTGCAGCTATGGAAATAGATATGGAGGTAAGTGCAGCGATGGAAAGAGATATGGGTAGGTGCAGCAGTGGAAAGAGATATGGAGGTAAGTGCAGTGATTTAAAGAGATATGGAGGTAAGTGCAGCACTGGAAAGAGATATGGAGGTAGGTGCAGTGATGGAAAGAAATATGGGGTAAATGCAATGATGGAAAGAGATATGGAGGTAAGTGCAGTGATGGAAAGAGATATGTGGGTAGGTGCAGCGATGGAAAGAGAGATGGAGGTAGGTGCAGTGATGGAAAGAGATATGGAGGTAGGTGCAGCAATGGAAAGAGATATGGGGTAAATGCAGCAAAGGAGCGAGATATGGAGGTAGGTGCTGAAAAGGAAAGAGAGATGGAGGTAGGTGCAGTGATCGAAAGAGATATGGGGTAATTGCAGCGATGGAAAGAGATATGGAGGTAGGTGCAGCGGTGGAAAGAGATATGGGGTAGGTGCAGTGATGGAAAGAGATATGGAGGTAGGTGCAGTGATGGAAAGAGATATGGAGGTAGGTGCAGCGATGGAAAGAGATATGGAGGTAAGTGCAGCGATGGAAAGAGATATGGAGGTAGGTGCACCGATGGAAAGAGATATGGAGGTAAGTGCAGCGATGGAAAGAGATATGGGTAGGTGCAGCAATGGAAAGAGATATGGAGGTAAGTGCAGCGATGGAAAGAGATATGGAGGCAAGGGCAGCAAATGGAAAGAGATATGGAGGTAGGTGCAGTGATGGAAAGAGATATGGGGTAAATGCAGTGATGGAAAGAGATATGGAGGTAAGTGCAGTTATGGAAAGAGATATGGAGGTAGGTGCAGCGATGGAAAGAGATATGGGGTAGGTGCAGCGATGGAAAGAGATATGGAGGTTGGTGCAGTGGTGGACAGCGATATGGGGTAAATGCACTTATGGAAATAGATATGGAGGTAAGTGCAGTGATAGAAAGGGATATGGAGGTGGGTCGAGCAACGGAAAGAGATATGGGGTTGGTGCCACGATGGAAAGAAATACGTAGGTAGGTGCAGTGATGGAAAGAGATATGTGGTAGGTGCAGCAATGGAAAGAGATATAGAGGTAAGTGCAGCAATGCAAAGAGATATGGAGGTAAGTGCAGTGATGGAAAGAGATATGGAGGTAGGTGCAGCGATAGAAAGAGATATGGGGTAGGTGCAGCGATGGAAAAAGATATGGAGGTAAGTGCAGCGATGGAAAGAGATATGAAGGTAAGTGCAGCAATGGAAAGAGTTATGGGGTAATTGCAGCGATGGAAAGAGATATGGAGGTAGGTTCAGCGATGGAAAGAGATATGGGTAAGTGCAGGGATGGAAAGAGATATGGAGGTAGGTGCAGCAGTGGAAAGAAATTTGGAGGTAAGTGCAGCAATGGAGCGAGATATGGAGGTAGGTGCTGCAAAGGAAAGAGAGATGGAGGTATGTGCAGTGATCGAAAGAGATATGGGGTAATTGCAGCTATGGAAAGAGATATGGAGGTAGGTGCAGCGCTGGAAAGAGATATGGGGTAGGTGCAGCGATGGAAAGAGATATGGAGGTAGGTGCAGTGATGGAAAGAGACATGGAGGTAGGTGCAGCGATGGAAACAGATATGGAGGTAAGTGCAGCGATGGAAAGGGATATGGAGGTAGGTGCAGCGATGGAAAGAGATATGAGGTAAGTGCAGCGATGGAAAGAGATATGGGTAGGTGCGGCAATGGAAAGAGATATGGAGGTAAGTGCAGCGATTTAAAGAGATATGGAGCTAAGTGCAGCACTGGAAAGAGATATGGAGGTAGGTGCAGTGATGGAAAGATATATGGAGGTAGGTGCAGCGATGGAAAGAGATATGGAGGTAGGTGCAGCATTGGAAAGAGATATGGAGGTAGGTGCAGCAATGGAAAGAGATATGGAGGTGAGTGCAGCGATGGAAAGAGATATGGAGGTAGGTGCAGCGATGGAAAGAGATATGGGGTAGGCGCAGCGATGGAAAGAGGTATGGAGGTAAGTGCAGCGATGGAAAGAGATATGGAGGTAAGTACAGCGACAGAAAGAGATATGGAGGTAGGTGCAGTGATGGAAAGATATATGGAGGTAAGTGCAGCGATGGAAACAGATATGGAGGTAGGTGCAGTGATGGAAAGAGATATGGGGTAGGTGCACCAATGGAAAGAGGTATGGAGGTAAGTGCAGCGATGGAAAGAGATATAGAGGTAAGTACAGCGATGGAAAGAGATATGGAGGTAAGTGCAGCGATGGAAAGATATATGGAGGTAAGTGCAGTGATGTAAATAGATATGGAGGTAGGTGCAGTGATAGAAAGAGATACGGGGTAGGTGCAGCGATGGAAAGAGATACGGGGTAGGTGCAGCGATGGAAAGAGATATGGAGGTAAGTGCACCAATGGAAAGAGATATGGGGTAATTGCAGCGTAGGAAAGAGATATGGAGTAGGTGCAGCAATGGACAGAGATATGGAGGTAGGTGCAGCAATGGAAAGAGATATGGAGGTAGGTGGAGCAATGGAAAGAGATATGGGGTAGGTGCAGCGATGGAAAGAGATATGGAGGTTGGTGCAGTGGTGGACAGCGATATGGGGTAAATGCACTTATGGAAATAGATATGGAGGTAAGTGCAGTGATAGAAAGGGATATGGAGGTGGGTCGAGCAACGGAAAGAGATATGGGGTTGGTGCCACAATGGAAAGAAATACGTAGGTAGGTGCAGTGATGGAAAGAGATATGTGGTAGGTGCAGCGATGGAAAGAGATATATAGGTAAGTGCAGCAATGGAAAGAGATATGGAGGTAAGTGCAGTGATGGAAAGAGATATGGAGGTAGGTGCAGCGATAGAAAGAGATATGGGGTAGGTGCAGCGATGGAAAAAGATATGGAGGTAAGTGCAGCGATGGAAAGAGATATGAAGGTAAGTGCAGCAATGGAAAGAGTTATGGGGTAATTGCAGCGATGGAAAGAGATATGGAGGTAGGTGCAGCGATGGAAAGAGATATGGGTAAGTGCAGGGATGGAAAGAGATATGGAGGTAGGTGCAGCAGTGGAAAGAAATTTGGAGGTAAGTGCAGCAATGGAAAGAGATATGAATATAGGTGCAGCGATGGAAAGAGATATGGGGTAAATGCAGCAATGAAGCGAGATATGGAGGTAGGTGCTGCGATGGAAAGAGATATGGAGGTAGGTGCAGCGATGGAAAGAGATATGGAGGTAGGTGCAGCAATGAAAAGAGATATGGGGTAAATGCAGCAATGGAGTGAGATATGGAGGTAGGTGCTGAAAAGGAAAGAGAGATGGAGGTAGGTGCAGTGATCGAAAGAGATATGGGGTAATTGCAGCGATGGAAAGAGATATGGAGGTAGGTGCAGCGCTGGAAAGAGATATGGGGTAGGTGCAGCGATGGAAAGAGATATGGAGGTAGGTGGAGTGATGGAAAGAGACATGGAGGTAGGTGCAGCGATGGAAAGAGATATGGAGGTAAGTGCAGCGATGGAAAGGGATATGGAGGTAGGTGCAGCGATGGAAAGAGATATGAGGTAAGTGCAGCGATGGAAAGAGATATGGGTAGGTGCGGCAATGGAAAGAGATATGGAGGTAAGTGCAGCGATTTAAAGAGATATGGAGGTAAGTGCAGCACTGGAAAGAGATATGGAGGTAGGTGCAGTGATGGAAAGATATATGGAGGTAGGTGCAGCGATGGAAAGAGATATGGAGGTAGGTGCAGCATTGGAAAGAGATATGGAGGTAGGTGCAGCAATGGAAAGAGATATGGAGGTGAGTGCAGCGATGGAAAGAGATATGGAGGTAGGTGCAGCGATGGAAAGAGATATGGGGTAGGCGCAGCGATGGAAAGAGGTATGGAGGTAAGTGCAGCGATGGAAAGAGATATGGAGGTAAGTACAGCGACAGAAAGAGATATGGAGGTAAGTGCAGTGATGGAAAGATATATGGAGGTAAGTGCAGCGATGGAAACAGATATGGAGGTAGGTGCAGTGATGGAAAGAGATATGGGGTAGGTGCACCAATGGAAATAGGTATGGAGGTAAGTGCAGCGATGGAAAGAGATATGGAGGTAAGTACAGCGATGGAAAGAGATATGGAGGTAAGTGCAGCGATGGAAAGATATATGGAGGTAAGTGCAGTGATGTAAATAGATATGGAGGTAGGTGCAGTGATAGAAAGAGATACGGGGTAGGTGCAGCGATGGAAAGAGATACGGGGTAGGTGCAGCGATGGAAAGAGATATGGAGGTAAGTGCACCAATGGAAAGAGATATGGGGTAATTGCAGCGTAGGAAAGAGATATGGAGTAGGTGCAGCAATGGACAGAGATATGGAGGTAGGTGCAGCAATGGAAAGAGATATGGAGGTAGGTGGAGCAATGGAAATAGATATGGAGTAGGTACAGCGATGGAAAGAGATATTGGGTAAGTGCAGCGGTGGAATGAGATATGGAGGTAGGTGCAGCCATGGAAAGAGATATGGAGGTAGGTGGAGCAATGGAAAGAGATATGGAGGTAGGTGCAGCGATGTAAAGAGATATGGAGGTAGGTGCAGTGATGGAAAGATATATGGAGGTAGGTGCAGCTATGGAAAGAGATAAGGAGGTAGGCGCAGCGATGGAAAGAGATATGGAGGTAGGTGCAGTGATGGAAAGATATATGGAGGTAGGCGCAGCGATGGAAAGAGATATTGGGTAAGTGCAGCGGTGGAAAGAGATATGGAGGTAGGTGCAGCCATGGAAAGAGATATGGAGGTAGGTGGAGCAATGGAAAGAGATATTGGGTAAGTGCAGTGGTGGAAAGAGATATGGAGGTAGGTGCAGCAATGGAAAGAGATATGGAGGTAGGTGCAGCTATGGAAAGAGATAAGGAGGTAGGCGCAGCGATGGAAAGAGATATGGAGGTAGGTGCAGTGATGGAAAGATATATGGAGGTAGGTGCAGCGATGGAAAGAGATATGGAGGTAAGTACAGCGACAGAAAGAGATATGGAGGTAAGTGCAGTGATGGAAAGATATATGGAGGTAAGTGCAACGATGGAAACAGATATGGAGGTAGGTGCAGTGATGGAAAGAGATATGGGGTAGGTGCAGCAATGGAAAGAGGTATGGAGGTAAGTGCAGCGATGGAAAGAGATATGCAGGTAAGTACAGCGATGGAAAGAGATATGGAGGTAAGTGCAGCGATGGAAAGATATATGGAGGTAAGTGCAGTGATGTAAATAGATATGGAGGTAGGTGCAGTGATGGAAAGAGATATGGAGGTAGGACGAGCGATGGAAAAAGATATGGAGGTAGGTGCAGCACTGGAAAGAGATATGGAGTAGGTGCAGCGATGGAAAGAGATGTAGAGTAGGTGCAGCACTGGAAACAGATATGGAGTAAGTGCAGCGGTGGAAAGAGATATGGAGTAGGTGCAGCGATGGACAGAGATATGGAGGTAGGTGCAGCGATGGAAAGCGATATGGAGGTAGGTGCAGTGATGAAAGAGATATGGAGGTAGGTACAGCAATGGAAAGAGATATGGCGGTAGGTGCAGGACTGGAAACAGATATGGAGTAGGTGCAGCGATGGAAAAAGATATAGCGTAGGTCCAGCACTGGAAACAGAAATGGTGTAAGTGCAGCGGTGGAAAGAGATATGGAATAGGTGCAGCGATGGACCTAGATATGGAGGTAGGTGCAGCGATGAAAAGTGATATGGAGGTAGGTGCAGTGATGGAAAGAGATATGGAGGTAGGTGAAGCGATGGAAAGATATATGGAGGTAGGTGCAGCGATGGAAAGAGATATGGAGGTAGGTGCAGCGATGGAAAGAGATATGGAGGTAAGTGTATCGATGTAAAGAGATATGGAGGTTGGTGCAGCAATGAAAAGAGATATGGAGGTAGGTGCAGCGATGGAAAGAGATATGGAGGTAAGTGTATCGATGTAAAGAGATATGGAGGTTGGTGCAGCAATGAAAAGAGATATGGAGGTAGGTGCAGTGATGGAAAGGGATATGGAGGTAGGTGCAGCAATGGAAAGAGAGATGGAGGTAGGTGCAGTGATGGAAAGAGATATGGAGGTAGGTGCAGCAATGGAAAGAGATATGGGGTAAATGCCGCAAAGGAGCGAGATATGGAGGTAGGTGCTGAAAAGGAAAGAGAGATGGAGGTAGGTGCAGTGATCGAAAGAGATATGGGGTAATTGCTGCGATGGAAAGAGATATGGAGGTAGGTGCAGCGGTGGAAAGAGATATGGGGTAGGTGCAGTGATGGAAAGAGATATGGAGGTAGGTGCAGTGATGGAAAGAGATATGGAGGTAGGTGCAGCGATGGAAAGAGATATGGAGTAGGTACAGCGATGGAAAGAGATATTGGGTAAGTGCAGCGGTGGAAAGAGATATGGAGGTAGGTGCAGCCATGGAAAGAGATATGGAGGTAGGTACAGCAATGGAAAGAGATATGGAGGTAGGTGCAGCGATGTAAAGAGATATGGAGTAGGTACAGCGCTGGAAAGAGATATTGGGTAAGTGCAGTGGTGGAAAGAGATATGGAGGTAGGTGCAGCTATGGAAAGAGATAAGGAGGTAGGCGCAGCGATGGAAAGAGATATGGAGGTAGGTGCAGTGATGGAAAGATATATGGAGGTAGGTGCAGCATTCGAAAGAGATATGGAGGTAGGTGCAGCAATGGAAAGAGATATGAGGGAAGTGCAGCGATGGAAAGAGATATGGAGGTAGGTGCAGCGATGGAAAGAGATATGGGGTAGGCGCAGCGATGGAAAGAGGTATGGAGGTAAGTGCAGCGATGGAAAGAGATATGGAGGTAAGTACAGCGACAGAAAGAGATATGGAGGTAAGTGCAGCGATGGAAAGATATATGGAGGTAAGTGCAGTGATGGAAAGAGATATGGAGATAGGTGCAGCAATGGAAAGAGATATGGAGGTAGGTGCAGCTATGGAAAGAAATATGGAGGTAAGTGCAGTCATGTAAATAGATATGGAGGTAGGTGCAGTGATGGAAAATGATATGGAGGTAGGTGCAGTGATGGAAAGAGATATGGAGATAGGTGCAGCCATGGAAAGAGATATGGAGGTAGGTGCAGCAATGGAAAGAGATATGGAGGTAGGTGCAGCTATGGAAAGAAATATGGAGGTAAGTGCAGCGATGGAAACAGATATGGAGGTAGGTGCAGTGATGGAAAGAGATATGGAGGTAAGTGCAGCAATGGAAAGATATATGGAGGTAAATGCAGTGATGTAAATAGATATGGAGGTAGGTGCAGTGATGGAAAGAGATATGGAGATAGGACGAGCAATGGAAAAAGATATGGAGGTAGGTGCAGCACTGGAAAGAGATATGGAGTAGGTGCAGCGATGGAAAGAGATGTAGAGTAGGTGCAGCACTGGAAACAGAAATGGGGTAAGTGCAGCGGTGGAAAGAGCTATGGAATAGGTGCAGCGATGCACCTAGATATGGAGGTAGGTGCAGCGATGAAAAGTGATATGGAGGTAGGTGCAGTGATGGAAAGAGATATGGAGGTAGGTGAAGTGATGGAAAGATATATGGAGGTAGGTGCAGTGATGAAAGAGATATGGAGGTAGGTGAAGTGATGGAAAGAGATATGGAGGTAGGTACAGCAATGGAAAGAGATATGGAGGTAGGTGCAGGACTGGAAACAGATATGGAGTAGGTGCAGCGATGGAAAAAGATATAGAGTAGGTGCAGCACTGGAAACAGAAATGGGGTAAGTGCAGCGGTGGAAAGAGCTATGGAATAGGTGCAGCGATGGACCTAGATATGGAGGTAGGTGCAGCGATGGAAAGAGATATGGAGGTAAGTGTATCGATGTAAAGAGATATGGAGGTTGGTGCAGCAATGAAAAGAGATACGGAGGTAGGTGCAGCGATGGAAAGAGATATGGAGTAGGTATAGCACTGGAAAGAGATACTGGGTAAGTGCAGCGCTGGAAAGAGATATGGAGGTAGGTGCAGCAATGGAAAGAGATATGGGGTAAATTCAGCAAAGGAGCGAGATATGGAGGTAGGTGCTGAAAAGGAAAGAGAGATGGAGGAAGGTGCAGTGATCGAAAGAGATATGGGGTAATTGCAGCGATGGAAAGAGATATGGAGGTAGGTGCAGCGATGGAAAGAGATATGGAGGTAAGTGTATCGATGTAAAGAGATATGGAGGTTGGTGCAGCATTGAAAAGAGATATGGAAGTAGGTGCAGCGATGGAAAGAGATATGGAGTAGGTATAGCACTGGAAAGAGATACTGGGTAAGTGCGGCGCTGGAAAGAGATATGGAGGTAGGTGCAGTGATGGAAAGAGATATGGAGGTAGGTGCAGCAATGGAAAGAGAGATGGAGGTAGGTGCAGTGATGGAAAGAGATATGGAGGTAGGTGCAGCAATGGAAAGAGATATGGGGTAAATGCAGCAAAGGAGCGAGATATGGAGGTAGGTGCTGAAAAGGAAAGAGAGATGGAGGTAGGTGCAGTGATCGAAAGAGATATGGGGTAATTGCAGCGATGGAAAGAGATATGAAGGTAGGTGCAGCGGTGGAAAGAGATATGTGGTAGGTGCAGTGATGGAAAGAGATATGGAGGTAGGTGCAGTGATGGAAAGAGATATGGAGGTAAGTGCAGCGATGGAAAGAGATATGGGTAGGTGCAG
This sequence comes from Ambystoma mexicanum, assembly GCF_040938575.1. NCBI lineage: Eukaryota > Metazoa > Chordata > Amphibia > Caudata > Ambystomatidae > Ambystoma > Ambystoma mexicanum. The sequence goes on from NC_090921.1 coordinate 134,944,692, forward strand.
CAATGGAAAGAGATATGGAGGTAAGTGCAGCGATTTAAAGAGATATGGAGGTAAGTGCAGCACTGGAAAGAGATATGGAGGTAGATGCAGCGGTGGAAAGAGATATGTGGTAGGTGCAGTGATGGAAAGAGATATGGAGGTAGGTGCAGCGATGGAAAGAGATATGGAGGTAAGTGCAGCGATGGAAAGAGATATGGGTAGGTGCAGCAATGGAAAGAGATATGGAGGTAAGTGCAGCGATTTAAAGAGATATGGAGGTAAGTGCAGCACTGGAAAGAGATATGGAGGTAGATGCAGTGATGGAAAGAAATATGTGGTAAATGCAATGATGGAAAGAGATATGGACGTAAGAGCAGTGATGGAAAGAGATATGTGGGTAGGTACAGCGATGGAAAGAGATATGTAGGTAAGTGCAGCAATGGAAAGAGATATGGAGGTAAGTGCAGTGACGGAAAGATATATGGAGGTGGGTGCAGCGATGGAAAGAGATATGGGGTAAGTGCAGCGATGGAAAGAGATATGGAGGTAAGTGCAGCAATGGAAAGAGATATTTGGTAATTGCAGCGATGAAAAGAGATATGGAGGCAGGTGCAGCAGTGGGAAGAAATTTGGAGGTAAGTGCAGTGATGGAAGAGATATGAAGATAGGTGCAGCGATGGAAAGAGATATGGGGTAAATGCAGCAATGAAGCGAGATATGGAGGTAGGTGCTGCAATGGAAAGAGAGATGGAGGTAGGTGCATTGATGGAAAGAGATATGGAGGTAGGTGCAGCAATGGAAAGAGATATGGGGTAAATGCAGCAAAGGAGCGAGATATGGAGGTCGGTGCTGCAAAGGAAAAAGAGATGGAGGTAGGTGCAGTGATCCAAAGAGATATGGGGTAATTGCAGCGATGGAAAGAGATATGGAGGTAGGTGCAGCGGTGGAAAGAGATATGGGGTAGGTGCAGCGATGGAAAGAGATATGGAGGTAGGTGCAGTGATGGAAAGAGATATGGAGGTAGGTGCAGCAATGGAAAGAGATATGGGGGTAGGTGGAGCAATGGAAAGAGATATGGAGGTAGGTGCAGCGATGTAAAGAGATATGGAGGTAGGTGCAGTGATGGAAAGATATATGGAGGTAGGTGCAGCTATGGAAAGAGATAAGGAGGTAGGCGCAGCGATGGAAAGAGATATGGAGGTAGGTGCAGTGATGGAAAGATATATGGAGGTAGGCGCAGCGATGGAAAGAGATATTGGGTAAGTGCAGCGGTGGAAAGAGATATGGAGGTAGGTGCAGCCATGGAAAGAGATATGGAGGTAGGTGGAGCAATGGAAAGAGATATTGGGTAAGTGCAGTGGTGGAAAGAGATATGGAGGTAGGTGCAGCCATGGAAAGAGATATGGAGGTAGGTGGAGCAATGGAAAGAGATATGGAGGTAGGTGCAGCGATGTAAAGAGATATGGACGTAGGTGCAGTGATGGAAAGATATATGGAGGTAGGTGCAGCTATGGAAAGAGATAAGGAGGTAGGCGCAGCGATGGAAAGAGATATGGAGGTAGGTGCAGTGATGGAAAGATATATGGAGGTAGGCGCAGCGATGGAAAGAGATATTGGGTAAGTGCAGCGGTGGAAAGAGATATGGAGGTAGGTGCAGCCATGGAAAGAGATATGGAGGTAGGTGGAGCAATGGAAAGAGATATTGGGTAGGTGCAGTGGTGGAAAGAGATATGGAGGTAGGTGCAGCAATGGAAAGAGATATGGAGGTAGGTGCAGCTATGGAAAGAGATAAGGAGGTAGGCGCAGCGATGGAAAGAGATATGGAGGTAGGTGCAGTGATGGAAAGATATATGGAGGTAGGTGCAGCGATGGAAAGAGATATGGAGGTAAGTACAGCGACAGAAAGAGATATGGAGGTAAGTGCAGTGATGGAAAGATATATGGAGGTAAGTGCAACGATGGAAACAGATATGGAGGTAGGTGCAGTGATGGAAAGAGATATGGGGTAGGTGCAGCAATGGAAAGAGGTATGGAGGTAAGTGCAGCGATGGAAAGAGATATGCAGGTAAGTACAGCGATGGAAAGAGATATGGAGGTAAGTGCAGCGATGGAAAGATATATGGAGGTAAGTGCAGTGATGTAAATAGATATGGAGGTAGGTGCAGTGATGGAAAGAGATATGGAGGTAGGACGAGCGATGGAAAAAGATATGGAGGTAGGTGCAGCACTGGAAAGAGATATGGAGTAGGTGCAGCGATGGAAAGAGATGTAGAGTAGGTGCAGCACTGGAAACAGATATGGAGTAAGTGCAGCGGTGGAAAGAGATATGGAGTAGGTGCAGCGATGGACAGAGATATGGAGGTAGGTGCAGCGATGGAAAGCGATATGGAGGTAGGTGCAGTGATGAAAGAGATATGGAGGTAGGTACAGCAATGGAAAGAGATATGGCGGTAGGTGCAGGACTGGAAACAGATATGGAGTAGGTGCAGCGATGGAAAAAGATATAGCGTAGGTCCAGCACTGGAAACAGAAATGGGGTAAGTGCAGCGGTGGAAAGAGATATGGAATAGGTGCAGCGATGGACCTAGATATGGAGGTAGGTGCAGCGATGAAAAGTGATATGGAGGTAGGTGCAGTGATGGAAAGAGATATGGAGGTAGGTGAAGCGATGGAAAGATATATGGAGGTAGGTGCAGCGATGGAAAGAGATATGGAGGTAGGTGCAGCGATGGAAAGAGATATGGAGGTAAGTGTATCGATGTAAAGAGATATGGAGGTTGGTGCAGCAATGAAAAGAGATATGGAGGTAGGTGCAGCGATGGAAAGAGATATGGAGTAGGTATAGCGCTGGAAAGAGATACTGGTTAAGTGTGGCGCTGGAAAGAGATATGTAGGTAGGTGCAGTGATGGAAAGGGATATGGAGGTAGGTGCAGCAATGGAAAGAGAGATGGAGGTAGGTGCAGTGATGGAAAGAGATATGGAGGTAGGTGCAGCAATGGAAAGAGATATGGGGTAAATGCCGCAAAGGAGCGAGATATGGAGGTAGGTGCTGAAAAGGAAAGAGAGATGGAGGTAGGTGCAGTGATCGAAAGAGATATGGGGTAATTGCTGCGATGGAAAAAGATATGGAGGTAGGTGCAGCGGTGGAAAGAGATATGGGGTAGGTGCAGTGATGGAAAGAGATATGGAGGTAGGTGCAGTGATGGAAAGAGATATGGAGGTAGGTGCAGCGATGGAAAGAGATATGGAGTAGGTACAGCGATGGAAAGAGATATTGGGTAAGTGCAGCGGTGGAAAGAGATATGGAGGTAGGTGCAGCCATGGAAAGAGATATGGAGGTAGGTACAGCAATGGAAAGAGATATGGAGGTAGGTGCAGCGATGTAAAGAGATATGGAGTAGGTACAGCGCTGGAAAGAGATATTGGGTAAGTGCAGTGGTGGAAAGAGATATGGAGGTAGGTGCAGCTATGGAAAGAGATAAGGAGGTAGGCGCAGCGATGGAAAGAGATATGGAGGTAGGTGCAGTGATGGAAAGATATATGGAGGTAGGTGCAGCATTCGAAAGAGATATGGAGGTAGGTGCAGCAATGGAAAGAGATATGAGGGAAGTGCAGCGATGGAAAGAGATATGGAGGTAGGTGCAGCGATGGAAAGAGATATGGGGTAGGCGCAGCGATGGAAAGAGGTATGGAGGTAAGTGCAGCGATGGAAAGAGATATGGAGGTAAGTACAGCGACAGAAAGAGATATGGAGGTAAGTGCAGCGATGGAAAGATATATGGAGGTAAGTGCAGTGATGGAAAGAGATATGGAGATAGGTGCAGCAATGGAAAGAGATATGGAGGTAGGTGCAGCTATGGAAAGAAATATGGAGGTAAGTGCAGTCATGTAAATAGATATGGAGGTAGGTGCAGTGATGGAAAATGATATGGAGGTAGGTGCAGTGATGGAAAGAGATATGGAGATAGGTGCAGCCATGGAAAGAGATATGGAGGTAGGTGCAGCAATGGAAAGAGATATGGAGGTAGGTGCAGCTATGGAAAGAAATATGGAGGTAAGTGCAGCGATGGAAACAGATATGGAGGTAGGTGCAGTGATGGAAAGAGATATGGAGGTAAGTGCAGCAATGGAAAGATATATGGAGGTAAATGCAGTGATGTAAATAGATATGGAGGTAGGTGCAGTGATGGAAAGAGATATGGAGATAGGACGAGCAATGGAAAAAGATATGGAGGTAGGTGCAGCACTGGAAAGAGATATGGAGTAAGTGCAGCGGTGGAAAGAGCTATGGAATAGGTGCAGCGATGCACCTACATATGGAGGTAGGTGCAGCAATGAAAAGTGATATGGAGGTAGGTGCAGTGATGGAAAGAGATATGGAGGTAGGTGAAGTGATGGAAAGATATATGGAGGTAGGTGCAGTGATGAAAGAGATATGGAGGTAGGTGAAGTGATGGAAAGAGATATGGAGGTAGGTACAGCAATGGAAAGAGATATGGAGGTAGGTGCACGACTGGAAACAGATATGGAGTAGGTGTAGTGATGGAAAAAGATATAGAGTAGGTGCAGCACTGGAAACAGAAATGGGGTAAGTGCAGCGGTGGAAAGAGCTATGGAATAGGTGCAGCGATGGACCTAGATATGGAGGTAGGTGCAGCGATGGAAAGAGATATGGAGGTAAGTGTATCGATGTAAAGAGATATGGAGGTTGGTGCAGCAATGAAAAGAGATAAGGAGGTAGGTGCAGCGATGGAAAGAGATATGGAGTAGGTATAGCACTGGAAAGAGATACTGGGTAAGTGCAGCGCTGGAAAGAGATATGGAGGTAGGTGCAGCAATGGAAAGAGATATGGGGTAAATTCAGCAAAGGAGCGAGATATGGAGGTAGGTGCTGAAAAGGAAAGAGAGATGGAGGAAGGTGCAGTGATCGAAAGAGATATGGGGTAATTGCAGCGATGGAAAGAGATATGGAGGTAGGTGCAGCGATGGAAAGAGATATGGAGGTAAGTGTATCGATGTAAAGAGATATGGAGGTTGGTGCAGCATTGAAAAGAGATATGGAAGTAGGTGCAGCGATGGAAAGAGATATGGAGTAGGTATAGCACTGGAAAGAGATACTGGGTAAGTGCGGCGCTGGAAAGAGATATGGAGGTAGGTGCAGGGATGGAAAGAGATATGGAGGTAGGTGCAGCAATGGAAAGAGAGATGGAGGTAGGTGCAGTGATGGAAAGAGATATGGAGGTAGGTGCAGCAATGGAAAGAGATATGGGGTAAATGCAGCAAAGGAGCGAGATATGGAGGTAGGTGCTGAAAAGGAAAGAGAGATGGAGGTAGGTGCAGTGATCGAAAGAGATATGGGGTAATTGCAGCGATGGAAAGAGATATGAAGGTAGGTGCAGCGGTGGAAAGAGATATGTGGTAGGTGCAGTGATGGAAAGAGATATGGAGGTAGGTGCAGTGATGGAAAGAGATATGGAGGTAAGTGCAGCGATGGAAAGAGATATGGGTAGGTGCAGCAATGGAAAGAGATATGGAGGTAAGTGCAGCGATTTAAAGAGATATGGAGGTAAGTGCAGCACTGGAAAGAGATATGGAGGTAGATGCAGCGGTGGAAAGAGATATGTGGTAGGTGCAGTGATGGAAAGAGATATGGAGGTAGGTGCAGCGATGGAAAGAGATATGGAGGTAAGTGCAGCGATGGAAAGAGATATGGGTAGGTGCAGCAATGGAAAGAGATATGGAGGTAAGTGCAGCGATTTAAAGAGATATGGAGGTAAGTGCAGCACTGGAAAGAGATATGGAGGTAGATGCAGTGATGGAAAGAAATATGGAGGTAGGTGCAGCAATGGAAAGAGATATGGGGTAAATGCAGCAAAGGAGCGAGATATGGAGGTAGGTGCTGAAAAGGAAAGAGAGAATGAGGTAGGTGCAGTGATCGAAAGAGATATGGGGTAATTGCAGCGATGGAAAGAGATATGGAGGTAGGTGCAGCGGTGGAAAGAGATATGGGGTAGGTGCAGCGATGGAAAGAGATATGGAGGCAGGTGCAGTGATGGAAAGAGATATGGAGGTAGGTGCAGCGATGGAAATAGATATGGAGGTAAGTGCAGCGATGGAAAGAGATATAGGTAGGTGCAGCAGTGGAAAGAGATATGGAGGTAAGTGCAGTGATTTAAAGAGATATGGAGGTAAGTGCAGCACTGGAAAGAGATATGGAGGTAGGCGCAGTGATGGAAAGAAATATGGGGTAAATGCAATGATGGAAAGAGATATGGAGGTAAGTGCAGTGATGGAAAGAGATATGTGGGTAGGTGCAGCGATGGAAAGAGATATGGAGGTAAGTGCAGCAATGGAAAGAGATATGGAGGTAAGTGCAGTGACGGAAAGATATATGGAGGTAGGTGCAGCGATGGAAAGAGATATGGGGTAAGTGCAGCGATGGAAAGAGATATGGAGGTAGGTGCAGCAGTGGAAAGAAATTTGGAGGTAAGTGCAGTGATGGAAGAGATATGAAGATAGGTGCAGCACTGGAAAGAGATATGGGGTAAATGCAATGATGGAAAGATATATGGAGGTAAGTGCAGTGATGGAAATAGATATGGAGGTAGGTGCAGCGATGGAAAGAGATATGGGGTAGGTGCCGTGATGGAAAGAGATATGGAGGTAGGTGCAGCGGTGGACAGAAATATGGGGTAAATGCAGTAATGGGAAGAGATATGGAGGTAATTGAAGTGATGGAAAGAGATATGGAGGTAGGTGCAGCGATGGAAAGAGATATGGGGATGGTGCCGCGATGGAAAGAGAAATGGGGTGAATGTAGCAATGGAGCGAGATATGGAGGTAGGTGCTGCGATGGAAAGAGAGATGGAGGCAGGTGCAGCGCTGGAAAGAGATATGGGGTAGGTGCCACTGTGGAAAGAGATAAGTAGTAAGGTGCATCGATGGAAAGAGATATGGAGGTAGGTGCAGCGATGGAAAGAGATATGGAGTAAATGCAGCAATGGAGTGAGATATGGAGGTAGGTGCTGCGATGGAAAGAGATATGTGGGTAGGTGCAGCGATGGAAAGAGATATGGAGGTAAGTGCAGCAATGGAAAGATATATGGAGGTAAGTGCAGTGACAGAAAGATATGTGGAGCTAGGTGCAGCGATGGAAAGAGACATGGGGTAAGTGCAGCGATGGAAAGAGATATGGAGGTAAGTGCAGCAATGGAAAGAGATATGGGGTAATTGCAGTGATGGAAAGAGATATGGCGGTAGGTGCAGCAGTGGAAAGAAATTTGGAGGTAAGTGCAGTGATGGAAGAGATATGAAGATAGGTGCAGCGATGGAAAGAGATATGGGGTAAATGCAGCAATGAAGCGAGATATGGAGGTAGGTGCTGCAATGGAAAGAGAGATGGAGGTAGGTGCATTGATGGAAAGAGATATGGAGGTAGGTGCAGCAATGGAAAGAGATATGGGGTAAATGCAGCAAAGGAGCGAGATATGGAGGTAGGTGCTGCAAAGGAAAGATAGATGGAGGTAGGTGCAGTGATCCAAAGAGATATGGGGTAATTGCAGCGATGGAAAGAGATATGGAGGTAGGTGCAGCGGTGGAAAGAGATATGGGGTAGGTGCAGCGATGGAAAGAGATATGGAGGTAGGTGCAGTGATGGAAAGAGATATGGAGGTAGGTGCAGCGATGGAAAGAGATATGGAGGTAAGTGCAGCGATGGAAAGAGATATGGAGGTAGGTGCAGCGATGGAAAGAGATATGGAGGTAAGTGCAGCGATGGAAAGAGATATGGGTAAGTGCAGCAATGGAAAGAGATATGGAGGTAAGTGCAGCGATTTAAAGAGATATGGAGGTAAGTGCAGAACTGGAAAGAGATATGGAGGTAAGTGCAGTGATGGAAAGAGATATGGAGGTAGGTGCAGTGATGGAAAGAGAGATGGGGTAAGTGCCGCGATGGAAAGAGATATGGAGGTAGGTGCAGCGGTGGACAAGAATATGGGGAAAATGCAGTTATGGAAAGAGATATGGAGGTAAGTGCAGTGATGGAACGAGATATGGAGGTAGGTGCAGCGATGGAAAGAGATATGGGGTTGGTGCCGCAATGGAAAGAGATATGGAGGTAAGTGCAGCGATTTAAAGAGATATGGAGGTAAGTGCATCACTGGAAAGAGATATGGAGGTAGGTGCAGTGATGGAAAAAGATATGGGGTAAATGCAATGATGGAAAGAGATATGGAGGTAAGTGCAGTGATGGAAAGAGATATGGAGGTAGGTGCAGTGATGGAAAGAGATATGGGGTAAGTGCAGCGATGGAAAGAGATATGGAGGTAGGTGCAGCGGTAGACAGAAATATGGGGTAAATGCAGTTATGGAAAGAGATATGGAGGTAAGTGCAGTGATGGAAAGAGATATGGAGGTAGGTGCTGCGATGGAAAGAGAGATGGAGGTAGGTGCAGGGCTGGAAAGAGATATGGGGTAGGTGCCACTGTGGAAAGAGATATGAAGTAAGGTGCATCGATGGAAAGAGATATGGAGGTAGGTGCAGCGATGGAAAGAGATATGGGGTAAATGCAGCGATGGAAAGAGATATGGAGGTAGGTGCAGCGGTAGACAGAAATATGGGGTAAATGCAGTTATGGAAAGAGATATGGAGGTAAGTGCAGTGATGGAAAGAGATATGGAGGTAGGTGCTGCGATGGAAAGAGAGATGGAGGTAGGTGCAGCGCTGGAAAGAGATATGGGGTAGGTGCCACTGTGGAAAGAGATATGAAGTAAGGTGCATCGATGGAAAGAGATATGTGGGTAGGTGCAGCGATGGAAAGAGATATGGAGGTAAGTGCTGCAATGGAAAGAGATATGGAGGTAAGTGCAGTGATGGAAAGAGATATCGAGGTAGGTGCAGCGATAGAAAGAGATATGGGGTAGGTGCAGCGATGGAAAGAGATATGGAGGTAAGTGCACCAATGGAAAGAGATATGGGGTAATTGCAGCGTAGGAAAGAGATATGGAGTAGGTGCAGCGATGGACAGAGATATGGAGGTAGGTGCAGCAATGGAAAGAGATATGGAGTAGGTACAGCGATGGAAAGAGATATTGGGTAAGTGCAGCGGTGGAAAGAGATATGGAGGTAGGTGCAGCCATGGAAAGAGATATGGAGGTAGGTGCAGCAATGGAAAGAGATATGGAGGTAGGTGCAGCGATGTAAAGAGATATGGAGGTAGGTGCAGCTATGGAAAGAGATAAGGAGGTAGGCGCAGCGATGGAAAGAGATATGGAGGTAGGTGCAGTGATGGAAAGATATATGGAGGTAGGTGCAGCGATGGAAAGAGATATGGAGGTAGGTGCAGCATTGGAAAGAAATATGGAGGTAGGTGCAGCAATGGAAAGAGATATGGAGGTAAGTGCAGCGATGGAAAGAGATATGGAGGTAGGTGCAGCGATGGAAAGAGATATGGGGTAGGCACAGCGATGGAAAGAGGTATGGAGGTAGGTGCAGCCATGGAAAGAGATATGGAGGTAGGTGCAGCTATGGAAAGAGATAAGCAGGTAGGCGCAGCGATGGAAAGAGATATGGAGGTAGGTGCAGTGATGGAAAGATATATGGAGGTAGGTGCAGCGATGGAAAGAGATATGGGGGTAGGTGCAGCATTGGAAAGAGATATGGAGGTAGGTGCAGCAATGGAAAGAGATATGGAGGTAAGTGCAGCGATGGAAAGAGATATGGAGGTAGGTGCAGTGATGGAAAGAGATATGGGGTAGGTGCAGCGATGGAAAGAGGTATGGAGGTAAGTGCAGCGATGGAAAGAGATATGGAGGTAAGTACAGCGACGGAAAGAGATATGGAGGTAAGTGCAGCGATGGAAAGATATATGGAGGTAAGTGCAGTGATGTAAATAGATATGGAGGTAGGTGCAGTGATGGAAAAAGATATGGAGGTAGGTGCAGCAATGGAAAGATATATGGAGGTAGGTGCAGTGATGGAAAGAGATAAGGAGATAGGTGCAGCGATGGAAAGAGATATGGAGGTAAGTGCAGCAATGGAAAGAGATATGGAGGTAGGTGCAGCTATGGAAAGAGATATGGAGGTAAGTGCAGCGATGGAAAGAGATATGGAGGTAGGTGCAGTGATGGAAAGAGATATGGGGTAGGTGCAGCAATGGAAAGAGATATGGGGTAGGTGCAGCGATGGAAAGAGATATGGAGGTAAGTGCACCAATGGAAAGAGATATGGGTTAATTGCAGCGTAGGAAAGAGATATGGAGTAGGTGCAGTGATGGACAGAGATATGGAGGTAGGTGCAGCAATAGAAAGAGATATGGAGTAGGTACAGCGATGGAAAGAGATATTGGGTAAGTGCAGCGGTGGAAAGAGATATGGAGGTAGGTGCAGCCATGGAAAGAGATATGGAGGTAGGTGCAGCAATGGAAAGAGATATGGAGGTAGGTGCAGCGATGTAAAGAGATATGGAGGTAGGTGCAGCTATGGAAAGAGATAAGGAGGTAGGCGCAGCGATGGAAAGAGATATGGAGGTAGGTGCAGCGATGGAAAGATATATGGAGGTAGGTGCAGCGATGGAAAGAGATATGGAGGTAGGTGCAGCATTGGAAAGAAATATGGAGGTAGGTGCAGCAATGGAAAGAGATATGGAGGTAAGTGCAGCGATGGAAAGAGATATGGAGGTAGGTGCAGCGATGGAAAGAGATATGGGGTAGGCGCAGTGATGGAAAGAGGTATGGAGGTAGGTGCAGCCATGGAAAGAGATATGGAGGTAGGTGCAGCTATGGAAAGAGATAAGGAGGTAGGCGCAGCAATGGAAAGAGATATGGAGGTAGGTGCAGTGATGGAAAGATATATGGAGGTAGGTGCAGCGATGGAAAGAGATATGGGGGTAGGTGCAGCATTGGAAAGAGATATGGAGGTAGGTGCAGCAATGGAAAGAGATATGGAGGTAAGTGCAGCGATGGAAAGAGATATGGAGGTAGGTGCAGTGATGGAAAGAGATATGGGGTAGGCGCAGCGATGGAAAGAGGTATGGAGGTAAGTGCAGCGATGGAAAGAGATATGGAGGTAAGTACAGCGATGGAAAGAGATATGGAGGTAAGTGCAGCGATGGAAAGATATATGGAGGTAAGTGCAGTGATGTAAATAGATATGGAGGTAGGTGCAGTGATGGAAAAAGATATGGAGGTAGGTGCAGCAATGGAAAGATATATGGAGGTAGGTGCAGTGATGGAAAGACATAAGGAGATAGGTGCAGCGATGGAAAGAGATATGGAGGTAGGTGCAGCAATGGAAAGAGATATGGAGGTAGGTGCAGCTATGGAAAGAGATATGGAGGTAAGTGCAGCGATGGAAAGAGATATGGAGGTAGGTGCAGTGATGGAAAGAGATATGGGGTAGGTGCAGCAATGGAAAGAGATATGGGGTAGGTGCAGCGATGGAAAGAGATATGGAGGTAAGTGCACCAATGGAAAGAGATATGGGGTAATTGCAGCGTAGGAAAGAGATATGGAGTAGGTGCAGCGATGGACAGAGATATGGAGGTAGGTGCAGCAATGGAAAGAGATATGGAGTAGGTACAGCGATGGAAAGAGATATTGGGTAAGTGCTGCGGTGGAAAGAGATATGGAGGTAGGTGCAGCCATGGAAAGAGATATGGAGGTAGGTGCAGCAATGGAAAGAGATATGGAGGTAGGTGCAGCGATGTAAAGAGATATGGAGGTAGGTGCAGCTATGGAAAGAGATAAGGAGGTAGGCGCAGCGATGGAAAGAGATATGGAGGTAGGTGCAGCGATGGAAAGATATATGGAGGTAGGTGCAGCGATGGAAAGAGATATGGAGGTAGGTGCAGCATTGGAAAGAAATATGGAGATAGGTGCAGCAATGGAAAGAGATATGGAGGTAAGTGCAGCGATGGAAAGAGATATGGAGGTAGGTGCAGCGATGGAAAGAGATATGGGGTAGGCGCAGCGATGGAAAGAGGTATGGAGGTAGGTGCAGCCATGGAAAGAGATATGGAGGTAGGTGCAGCTATGGAAAGAGATAAGGAGGTAGGCGCAGCGATGGAAAGAGATATGGAGGTAGGTGCAGTGATGGAAAGATATATGGAGGTAGGTGCAGCGATGGAAAGAGATATGGGGGTAGGTGCAGCATTGGAAAGAGATATGGAGGTAGGTGCAGCAATGGAAAGAGATATGGAGGTAAGTGCAGCGATGGAAAGAGATATGGAGGTAGGTGCAGTGATGGAAAGAGATATGGAGGTAGGTGCAGCGATGGAAAGAGATATGGAGGTAAGTGCAGCGATGGAAAGAGATATGGGTAGGTGCAGCGATGGAAAGAGATATGGAGGTAAGTGTATCGATGTAAAGAGATATGGAGGTTGGCGCAGCATTGAAAAGAGATATGGAGGTTGGTGCAGCATTGAAAAGAGATATGGAGGTAGGTGCAGCGATGGAAAGAGATACTGGGTAAGTGCGGCGCTGGAAAGAGATATGGAGGTAGGTGCAGTGATGGAAAGAGATATGGAGGTAGGTGCAGCAATGGAAAGAGAGATGGAGGTAGGTGCAGTGATGGAAAGAGATATGGAGGTAGGTGCAGCAATGGAAAGAGAGATGGGGTAAATGCAGCAAAGGAGCGAGATATGGAGGTAGGTGCTGAAAAGGAAAGAGAGATGGAGGTAGGTGCAGTGATCGAAAGAGATATGGGGTAATTGCAGCGATGGAAAGAGATATGGAGGTAGGTGCAGCGGTGGAAAGAGATATGTGGTAGGTGCAGTGATGGAAAGAGATATGGAGGTAGGTGCAGTGATGGAAAGAGATATGGAGGTAGGTGCAGCGATGGAAAGAGATATGGAGGTAAGTGCAGCGATGGAAAGAGATATGGGTAGGTGCAGCAATGGAAAGAGATATGGAGGTAAGTGCAGTGATTTAAAGAGATATTGAGGTAAGTGCCGCACTGGAAAGAGATATGGAGGTAGATGCAGTGATGGAAAGAAATATGGGGTAAATGCAATGATGGAAAGAGATATGGAGGTAAGTGCAGTGATGGAAGGAGATATGTGGGTAGGTGCAGCGATGGAAAGAGATATGGAGGTAAGTGCAGCAATGGAAAGAGATATGGAGGTAAGTGCAGTGACGGAAAGATATATGGAGGTAAGTGCAGCGATGGAAAGAGATATGGGGTAAGTGCAGCGATGGAAAGAGATATGGAGGTAAGTGCAGCAATGGAAAGAGATATTTGGTAATTGCAGCGATGGAAAGAGATATGGAGGTAGGTGCAGCAGTGGAAAGAAATTTGGAGGTAAGTGCAGTGATGGAAGAGATATGAAGATAGGTGCAGCGATGGAAAGAGATATGGGGTAAATGCAGCAATGAAGCGAGATATGGAGGTAGGTGCTGCAATGGAAAGAGAGATGGAGGTAGGTGCATTGATGGAAAGAGATATGGAGGTAGGTGCAGCAATGGAAAGAGATATGGGGTAAATGCAGCAAAGGAGCGAGATATGGAGGTAGGTGCTGCAAAGGAAAAAGAGATGGAGGTAGGTGCAGTGATCCAAAGAGATATGGGGTAATTGCAGCGAAGGAAATAGATATGGAGGTAGGTGCAGCGGTGGAAAGAGATATGGGGTAGGTGCAGCGATGGAAAGAGATATGGAGGTAGGTGCAGTGATGGAAAGAGATATGGAGGTAGGTGCAGCAATGGAAAGAGATATGGGGTAAATGCAGCAAAGGAGCGAGATATGGAGGTAGGTGCTGAAAAGGAAAGAGAGAATGAGGTAGGTGCAGTGATCGAAAGAGATATGAGGTAATTGCAGCGATGGAAAGAGATATGGAGGTAGTTGCAGTGGTGGAAAGAGATATGGGGTAGGTGCAGCGATGGAAAGAGATATGGAGGTAGGTGCAGTGATGGAAAGAGATATGGAGGTAAGTGCAGCGATGGAAAGAGATATGGGTAGGTGCAGCAGTGGAAAGAGATATGGAGGTAAGTGCAGCGATTTAAAGAGATATGGAGGTAAGTGCAACACTGGAAAGAGATATGGAGGTAGGTGCAGTGATGGAAAGAAATATGAGGTAAATGCAATGATGGAAAGAGATATGGAGGTAAGTGCAGTGATGGAAAGAGATATGTGGGTAGGTGCAGCGATGGAAAGAGATATGGAGGTAAGTGCAGCAATGGAAAGAGATATGGAGGTAAGTGCAGTAACGGAAAGATGTATGGAGGTAGGTGCAGCGATGGAAAGAGATATGGGGTAAGTGCAGCGATGGAAAGAGATATGGAGGTAGGTGCAGCAGTGGAAAGAAATTTGGAGGTAAGTGCAGTGATGGAAGAGATATGAAGATAGGTGCAGCACTGGAAAGAGATATGGAGGTAGGTGCAGTGATGGAAAGAGATATGGGGTAAATGCAATGATGGAAAGAGATATGGAGGTAAGTGCAGTGATGGAAATAGATATGGAGGTAGGTGCAGCGATGAAAGAGATATGGGGTAGGTGCTGCGATGGAAAGAGATATGGAGGTAGGTGCAGCGGTGGACAGAAATATGGGGTAAATGTAGTTATGGGAAGAGATATGGAGGTAATTGAAGTGATGGAAAGAGATATGGAGGTAGGTGCAGCGATGGAAAGAGATATGGGGATGGTGCCGCGATGGAAAGAGAAATGGGGTGAATGTAGCAATGGAGCGAGATATGGAGGTAGGTGCTGCGATGGAAAGAGAGATGGAGGTAGGTGCAGCGCTGGAAAGAGATATGGGGTAGGTGCCACTGTGGAAAGAGATATGAAGTAAGGTGCATCGATGGAAAGAGATATGGAGGTAGGTGCAGCGATGGAAAGAGATATGGGGTAAATGCAGCAATGGAGTGAGATATGGAGGTAGGTGCTGCGATGGAAAGAGATATGTGGGTAGGTGCAGCGATGGAAAGAGATATGGAGGTAAGTGCAGCAATGGAAAGATATATGGAGGTAAGTGTAGTGACAGAAAGATATGTGGAGGTAGGTGCAGCGATGGAAAGAGACATGGGGTAAGTGCAGCGATGGAAAGAGATATGGAGGTAAGTGCAGCAATGGAAAGAGATATGGGGTAATTGCAGCGATGGAAAGAGATATGGAGGTAGGTGCAGCAGTGGAAAGAAATTTGGAGGTAAGTGCAGTGATGGAAGAGATATGAAGATAGGTGCAGCGATGGAAAGAGATATGGGGTAAATGCAGCAATGAAGCGAGATATGGAGGTAGGTGCTGCAATGGAAAGAGAGATGGAGGTAGGTGCATTGATCGAAAGAGATATGGAGGTAGGTGCAGTGATCCAAAGAGATATGGGGTAATTGCAGTGATGGAAAGAGATATGGAGGTAGGTGCAGCGGTGGAAAGAGATATGGGGTAGGTGCAGCGATGGAAAGAGATATGGAGGTAGGTGCAGTGATGGAAAGAGATATGGAGGTAGGTGCAGCGATGGAAAGAGATATGGAGGTAGGTGCAGTGATGGAAAGAGATATGGAGGTAAGTGCAGCGATGGAAAGAGATATGGAGGTAAGTGCAGCGATTTAAAGAGATATGGAGGTAAGTGCAGCACTGGAAAGAGATATGGAGATAGGTGCAGTGATGGAAAGAGATAGGGGGTAAATGCAATGATGGAAAGAGATATGGAGGTAGGTGCAGTGATGGAAAGAGAGATGGGGTAAGTGCCGCGATGGAAAGAGATATGGAGGTAGGTGCAGCGGTGGACAGAAATATGGGGTAAATGCAGTGATGGAAAGAGATATGGAGGTAGGTGCAGCGATGGAAAGAGATATGGAGGTAAGTGCAGCGATTTAAAGAGATATGGGGTTGGTGCCGCAATGGAAAGAGATATGGAGGTAAGTGCAGCGATTTAAAGAGATATGGAGGTAAGTGCAGCACTGGAAAGAGATATGGAGGTAGGTGCAGTGATGGAAAGAGATATGGGGTAAATGCAATGATGGAAAGAGATATGGAGGTAAGTGCAGTGATGGAAAGAGATATGGAGGTAGGTGCAGTGATGGAAAGAGATATGGGGTAAGCGCCGCGATGGAAAGAGATATGGAGGTAGGTGCAGCGGTGGACAGAAATATGGGGTAAATGCAGTTATGGAAAGAGATATGGAGGTAAGTGCAGTGATGGAAAGAGATATGGAGGTAGGTGCTGCGATGGAAAGAGAGATGGAGGTAGGTGCAGCGCTGGAAAGAGATATGGGGTAGGTGCCACTGTGGAAAGAGATATGAAGTAAGGTGCATCGATGGAAAGAGATATGGAGGTAGGTGCAGCGATGGAAAGAGATATGGGATAAATGCAGCAATGGAGTGAGATATGGAGGTAGGTGCTGCGATGGAAAGAGATATGTGGGTAGGTTCAGCGATGGAAAGAGATATGGAGGTAAGTGCTGCAATGGAAAGAGATATGGAGGTAAGTGCAGTGCTGGAAAGAGATATCGAGGTAGGTGCAGCGATAGAAAGAGATATGGGGTAGGTGCAGCGATGGAAAGAGATATGGAGGTAAGTGCACCAATGGAAAGAGATATGGGGTAATTGCAGCGTAGGAAAGAGATATGGAGTAGGTGCAGCGATGGACAGAGATATGGAGGTAGGTGCAGCAATGGAAAGAGATATGGAGTAGGTACAGCGATGGAAAGAGATATTGGGTAAGTGCAGCGGTGGAAAGAGATATGGAGGTAGGTGCAGCCATGGAAAGAGATATGGAGGTAGGTGCAGCAATGGAAAGAGATATGGAGGTAGGTGCAGCGATGTAAAGAGATATGGAGGTAGGTGCAGCTATGGAAAGAGATAAGGAGGTAGGCGCAGCGATGGAAAGAGATATGGAGTAAATGCAGCAATGGAGTGAGATATGGAGGTAGGTGCTGCGATGGAAAGAGATATGTGGGTAGGTGCAGCGATGGAAAGAGATATGGAGGTAAGTGCAGCAATGGAAAGATATATGGAGGTAAGTGCAGTGACAGAAAGATATGTGGAGCTAGGTGCAGCGATGGAAAGAGACATGGGGTAAGTGCAGCGATGGAAAGAGATATGGAGGTAAGTGCAGCAATGGAAAGAGATATGGGGTAATTGCAGTGATGGAAAGAGATATGGCGGTAGGTGCAGCAGTGGAAAGAAATTTGGAGGTAAGTGCAGTGATGGAAGAGATATGAAGATAGGTGCAGCGATGGAAAGAGATATGGGGTAAATGCAGCAATGAAGCGAGATATGGAGGTAGGTGCTGCAATGGAAAGAGAGATGGAGGTAGGTGCATTGATGGAAAGAGATATGGAGGTAGGTGCAGCAATGGAAAGAGATATGGGGTAAATGCAGCAAAGGAGCGAGATATGGAGGTAGGTGCTGCAAAGGAAAGATAGATGGAGGTAGGTGCAGTGATCCAAAGAGATATGGGGTAATTGCAGCGATGGAAAGAGATATGGAGGTAGGTGCAGCGGTGGAAAGAGATATGGGGTAGGTGCAGCGATGGAAAGAGATATGGAGGTAGGTGCAGTGATGGAAAGAGATATGGAGGTAGGTGCAGCGATGGAAAGAGATATGGAGGTAAGTGCAGCGATGGAAAGAGATATGGAGGTAGGTGCAGCGATGGAAAGAGATATGGAGGTAAGTGCAGCGATGGAAAGAGATATGGGTAAGTGCAGCAATGGAAAGAGATATGGAGGTAAGTGCAGCGATTTAAAGAGATATGGAGGTAAGTGCAGAACTGGAAAGAGATATGGAGGTAAGTGCAGTGATGGAAAGAGATATGGAGGTAGGTGCAGTGATGGAAAGAGAGATGGGGTAAGTGCCGCGATGGAAAGAGATATGGAGGTAGGTGCAGCGGTGGACAAGAATATGGGGAAAATGCAGTTATGGAAAGAGATATGGAGGTAAGTGCAGTGATGGAACGAGATATGGAGGTAGGTGCAGCGATGGAAAGAGATATGGGGTTGGTGCCGCAATGGAAAGAGATATGGAGGTAAGTGCAGCGATTTAAAGAGATATGGAGGTAAGTGCATCACTGGAAAGAGATATGGAGGTAGGTGCAGTGATGGAAAAAGATATGGGGTAAATGCAATGATGGAAAGAGATATGGAGGTAAGTGCAGTGATGGAAAGAGATATGGAGGTAGGTGCAGTGATGGAAAGAGATATGGGGTAAGTGCAGCGATGGAAAGAGATATGGAGGTAGGTGCAGCGGTAGACAGAAATATGGGGTAAATGCAGTTATGGAAAGAGATATGGAGGTAAGTGCAGTGATGGAAAGAGATATGGAGGTAGGTGCTGCGATGGAAAGAGAGATGGAGGTAGGTGCAGGGCTGGAAAGAGATATGGGGTAGGTGCCACTGTGGAAAGAGATATGAAGTAAGGTGCATCGATGGAAAGAGATATGGAGGTAGGTGCAGCGATGGAAAGAGATATGGGGTAAATGCAGCGATGGAAAGAGATATGGAGGTAGGTGCAGCGGTAGACAGAAATATGGGGTAAATGCAGTTATGGAAAGAGATATGGAGGTAAGTGCAGTGATGGAAAGAGATATGGAGGTAGGTGCTGCGATGGAAAGAGAGATGGAGGTAGGTGCAGCGCTGGAAAGAGATATGGGGTAGGTGCCACTGTGGAAAGAGATATGAAGTAAGGTGCATCGATGGAAAGAGATATGTGGGTAGGTGCAGCGATGGAAAGAGATATGGAGGTAAGTGCTGCAATGGAAAGAGATATGGAGGTAAGTGCAGTGATGGAAAGAGATATCGAGGTAGGTGCAGCGATAGAAAGAGATATGGGGTAGGTGCAGCGATGGAAAGAGATATGGAGGTAAGTGCACCAATGGAAAGAGATATGGGGTAATTGCAGCGTAGGAAAGAGATATGGAGTAGGTGCAGCGATGGACAGAGATATGGAGGTAGGTGCAGCAATGGAAAGAGATATGGAGTAGGTACAGCGATGGAAAGAGATATTGGGTAAGTGCAGCGGTGGAAAGAGATATGGAGGTAGGTGCAGCCATGGAAAGAGATATGGAGGTAGGTGCAGCAATGGAAAGAGATATGGAGGTAGGTGCAGCGATGTAAAGAGATATGGAGGTAGGTGCAGCTATGGAAAGAGATAAGGAGGTAGGCGCAGCGATGGAAAGAGATATGGAGGTAGGTGCAGTGATGGAAAGATATATGGAGGTAGGTGCAGCGATGGAAAGAGATATGGAGGTAGGTGCAGCATTGGAAAGAAATATGGAGGTAGGTGCAGCAATGGAAAGAGATATGGAGGTAAGTGCAGCGATGGAAAGAGATATGGAGGTAGGTGCAGCGATGGAAAGAGATATGGGGTAGGCACAGCGATGGAAAGAGGTATGGAGGTAGGTGCAGCCATGGAAAGAGATATGGAGGTAGGTGCAGCTATGGAAAGAGATAAGCAGGTAGGCGCAGCGATGGAAAGAGATATGGAGGTAGGTGCAGTGATGGAAAGATATATGGAGGTAGGTGCAGCGATGGAAAGAGATATGGGGGTAGGTGCAGCATTGGAAAGAGATATGGAGGTAGGTGCAGCAATGGAAAGAGATATGGAGGTAAGTGCAGCGATGGAAAGAGATATGGAGGTAGGTGCAGTGATGGAAAGAGATATGGGGTAGGTGCAGCGATGGAAAGAGGTATGGAGGTAAGTGCAGCGATGGAAAGAGATATGGAGGTAAGTACAGCGACGGAAAGAGATATGGAGGTAAGTGCAGCGATGGAAAGATATATGGAGGTAAGTGCAGTGATGTAAATAGATATGGAGGTAGGTGCAGTGATGGAAAAAGATATGGAGGTAGGTGCAGCAATGGAAAGATATATGGAGGTAGGTGCAGTGATGGAAAGAGATAAGGAGATAGGTGCAGCGATGGAAAGAGATATGGAGGTAAGTGCAGCAATGGAAAGAGATATGGAGGTAGGTGCAGCTATGGAAAGAGATATGGAGGTAAGTGCAGCGATGGAAAGAGATATGGAGGTAGGTGCAGTGATGGAAAGAGATATGGGGTAGGTGCAGCAATGGAAAGAGATATGGGGTAGGTGCAGCGATGGAAAGAGATATGGAGGTAAGTGCACCAATGGAAAGAGATATGGGTTAATTGCAGCGTAGGAAAGAGATATGGAGTAGGTGCAGTGATGGACAGAGATATGGAGGTAGGTGCAGCAATAGAAAGAGATATGGAGTAGGTACAGCGATGGAAAGAGATATTGGGTAAGTGCAGCGGTGGAAAGAGATATGGAGGTAGGTGCAGCCATGGAAAGAGATATGGAGGTAGGTGCAGCAATGGAAAGAGATATGGAGGTAGGTGCAGCGATGTAAAGAGATATGGAGGTAGGTGCAGCTATGGAAAGAGATAAGGAGGTAGGCGCAGCGATGGAAAGAGATATGGAGGTAGGTGCAGCGATGGAAAGATATATGGAGGTAGGTGCAGCGATGGAAAGAGATATGGAGGTAGGTGCAGCATTGGAAAGAAATATGGAGGTAGGTGCAGCAATGGAAAGAGATATGGAGGTAAGTGCAGCGATGGAAAGAGATATGGAGGTAGGTGCAGCGATGGAAAGAGATATGGGGTAGGCGCAGTGATGGAAAGAGGTATGGAGGTAGGTGCAGCCATGGAAAGAGATATGGAGGTAGGTGCAGCTATGGAAAGAGATAAGGAGGTAGGCGCAGCGATGGAAAGAGATATGGAGGTAGGTGCAGTGATGGAAAGATATATGGAGGTAGGTGCAGCGATGGAAAGAGATATGGGGGTAGGTGCAGCATTGGAAAGAGATATGGAGGTAGGTGCAGCAATGGAAAGAGATATGGAGGTAAGTGCAGCGATGGAAAGAGATATGGAGGTAGGTGCAGTGATGGAAAGAGATATGGGGTAGGCGCAGCGATGGAAAGAGGTATGGAGGTAAGTGCAGCGATGGAAAGAGATATGGAGGTAAGTACAGCGACGGAAAGAGATATGGAGGTAAGTGCAGCGATGGAAAGATATATGGAGGTAAGTGCAGTGATGTAAATAGATATGGAGGTAGGTGCAGTGATGGAAAAAGATATGGAGGTAGGTGCAGCAATGGAAAGATATATGGAGGTAGGTGCAGTGATGGAAAGACATAAGGAGATAGGTGCAGCGATGGAAAGAGATATGGAGGTAGGTGCAGCAATGGAAAGAGATATGGAGGTAGGTGCAGCTATGGAAAGAGATATGGAGGTAAGTGCAGCGATGGAAAGAGATATGGAGGTAGGTGCAGTGATGGAAAGAGATATGGGGTAGGTGCAGCAATGGAAAGAGATATGGGGTAGGTGCAGCGATGGAAAGAGATATGGAGGTAAGTGCACCAATGGAAAGAGATATGGGGTAATTGCAGCGTAGGAAAGAGATATGGAGTAGGTGCAGCGATGGACAGAGATATGGAGGTAGGTGCAGCAATGGAAAGAGATATGGAGTAGGTACAGCGATGGAAAGAGATATTGGGTAAGTGCTGCGGTGGAAAGAGATATGGAGGTAGGTGCAGCCATGGAAAGAGATATGGAGGTAGGTGCAGCAATGGAAAGAGATATGGAGGTAGGTGCAGCGATGTAAAGAGATATGGAGGTAGGTGCAGCTATGGAAAGAGATAAGGAGGTAGGCGCAGCGATGGAAAGAGATATGGAGGTAGGTGCAGCGATGGAAAGATATATGGAGGTAGGTGCAGCGATGGAAAGAGATATGGAGGTAGGTGCAGCATTGGAAAGAAATATGGAGATAGGTGCAGCAATGGAAAGAGATATGGAGGTAAGTGCAGCGATGGAAAGAGATATGGAGGTAGGTGCAGCGATGGAAAGAGATATGGGGTAGGCGCAGCGATGGAAAGAGGTATGGAGGTAGGTGCAGCCATGGAAAGAGATATGGAGGTAGGTGCAGCTATGGAAAGAGATAAGGAGGTAGGCGCAGCGATGGAAAGAGATATGGAGGTAGGTGCAGTGATGGAAAGATATATGGAGGTAGGTGCAGCGATGGAAAGAGATATGGGGGTAGGTGCAGCATTGGAAAGAGATATGGAGGTAGGTGCAGCAATGGAAAGAGATATGGAGGTAAGTGCAGCGATGGAAAGAGATATGGAGGTAGGTGCAGTGATGGAAAGAGATATGGAGGTAGGTGCAGCGATGGAAAGAGATATGGAGGTAAGTGCAGCGATGGAAAGAGATATGGGTAGGTGCAGCGATGGAAAGAGATATGGAGGTAAGTGTATCGATGTAAAGAGATATGGAGGTTGGCGCAGCATTGAAAAGAGATATGGAGGTTGGTGCAGCATTGAAAAGAGATATGGAGGTAGGTGCAGCGATGGAAAGAGATACTGGGTAAGTGCGGCGCTGGAAAGAGATATGGAGGTAGGTGCAGTGATGGAAAGAGATATGGAGGTAGGTGCAGCGATGGAAAGAGATATGGAGGTAAGTGCAGCGATGGAAAGAGATATGGGTAGGTGCAGCAATCTAAAGAGATATGGAGGTAAGTGCAGTGATTTAAAGAGATATTGAGGTAAGTGCCGCACTGGAAAGAGATATGGAGGTAGATGCAGTGATGGAAAGAAATATGGGGTAAATGCAATGATGGAAAGAGATATGGAGGTAAGTGCAGTGATGGAAGGAGATATGTGGGTAGGTGCAGCGATGGAAAGAGATATGGAGGTAAGTGCAGCAATGGAAAGAGATATGGAGGTAAGTGCAGTGAAGGAAAAATATATGGAGGTAAGTGCAGCGATGGAAAGAGATATGGGGTAAGTGCAGCGATGCAAAGAGATATGGAGGTAAGTGCAGCAATGGAAAGAGATATTTGGTAATTGCAGCGATGGAAAGAGATATGGAGGTAGGTGCAGCAGTGGAAAGAAATTTGGAGGTAAGTGCAGTGATGGAAGAGATATGAAGATAGGTGCAGCGATGGAAAGAGATATGGGGTAAATGCAGCAATGAAGCGAGATATGGAGGTAGGTGCTGCAATGGAAAGAGAGATGGAGGTAGGTGCATTGATGGAAAGAGATATGGAGGTAGGTGCAGCAATGGAAAGAGATATGGGGTAAATGCAGCAAAGGAGCGAGATATGGAGGTAGGTGCTGCAAAGGAAAAAGAGATGGAGGTAGGTGCAGTGATCCAAAGAGATATGGGGTAATTGCAGCAAAGGAAATAGATATGGAGGTAGGTGCAGCGGTGGAAAGAGATATGGGGTAGGTGCAGCGATGGAAAGAGATATGGAGGTAGGTGCAGTGATGGAAAGAGATATGGAGGTAGGTGCAGCAATGGAAAGAGATATGGGGTAAATGCAGCAAAGGAGCGAGATATGGAGGTAGGTGCTGAAAAGGAAAGAGAGAATGAGGTAGGTGCAGTGATCGAAAGAGATATGAGGTAATTGCAGCGATGGAAAGAGATATGGAGGTAGTTGCAGCGGTGGAAAGAGATATGGGGTAGGTGCAGCGATGGAAAGAGATATGGAGGTAGGTGCAGTGATGGAAAGAGATATGGAGGTAAGTGCAGCGATGGAAAGAGATATGGGTAGGTGCAGCAGTGGAAAGAGATATGGAGGTAAGTGCAGCGATTTAAAGAGATATGGAGGTAAGTGCAACACTGGAAAGAGATATGGAGGTAGGTGCAGTGATGGAAAGAAATATGAGGTAAATGCAATGATGGAAAGAGATATGGAGGTAAGTGCAGTGATGGAAAGAGATATGTGGGTAGGTGCAGCGATGGAAAGAGATATGGAGGTAAGTGCAGCAATGGAAAGAGATATGGAGGTAAGTGCAGTAACGGAAAGATGTATGGAGGTAGGTGCAGCGATGGAAAGAGATATGGGGTAAGTGCAGCGATGGAAAGAGATATGGAGGTAGGTGCAGCAGTGGAAAGAAATTTGGAGGTAAGTGCAGTGATGGAAGAGATATGAAGATAGGTGCAGCACTGGAAAGAGATATGGAGGTAGGTGCAGTGATGGAAAGAGATATGGGGTAAATGCAATGATGGAAAGAGATATGGAGGTAAGTGCAGTGATGGAAATAGATATGGAGGTAGGTGCAGCGATGAAAGAGATATGGGGTAGGTGCTGCGATGGAAAGAGATATGGAGGTAGGTGCAGCGGTGGACAGAAATATGGGGTAAATGTAGTTATGGGAAGAGATATGGAGGTAATTGAAGTGATGGAAAGAGATATGGAGGTAGGTGCAGCGATGGAAAGAGATATGGGGATGGTGCCGCGATGGAAAGAGAAATGGGGTGAATGTAGCAATGGAGCGAGATATGGAGGTAGGTGCTGCGATGGAAAGAGAGATGGAGGTAGGTGCAGCGCTGGAAAGAGATATGGGGTAGGTGCCACTGTGGAAAGAGATATGAAGTAAGGTGCATCGATGGAAAGAGATATGGAGGTAGGTGCAGCGATGGAAAGAGATATGGGGTAAATGCAGCAATGGAGTAAGATATGGAGGTAGGTGCTGCGATGGAAAGAGATATGTGGGTAGGTGCAGCGATGGAAAGAGATATGGAGGTAAGTGCAGCAATGGAAAGATATATGGAGGTAAGTGTAGTGACAGAAAGATATGTGGAGGTAGGTGCAGCGATGGAAAGAGACATGGGGTAAGTGCAGCGATGGAAAGAGATATGGAGGTAAGTGCAGCAATGGAAAGAGATATGGGGTAATTGCAGCGATGGAAAGAGATATGGAGGTAGGTGCAGCAGTGGAAAGAAATTTGGAGGTAAGTGCAGTGATGGAAGAGATATGAAGATAGGTGCAGCGATGGAAAGAGATATGGGGTAAATGCAGCAATGAAGCGAGATATGGAGGTAGGTGCTGCAATGGAAAGAGAGATGGAGGTAGGTGCATTGATCGAAAGAGATATGGAGGTAGGTGCAGTGATCCAAAGAGATATGGGGTAATTGCAGTGATGGAAAGAGATATGGAGGTAGGTGCAGCGGTGGAAAGAGATATGGGGTAGGTGCAGCGATGGAAAGAGATATGGAGGTAGGTGCAGTGATGGAAAGAGATATGGAGGTAGGTGCAGCGATGGAAAGAGATATGGAGGTAGGTGCAGTGATGGAAAGAGATATGGAGGTAAGTGCAGCGATGGAAAGAGATATGGAGGTAAGTGCAGCGATTTAAAGAGATATGGAGGTAAGTGCAGCACTGGAAAGAGATATGGAGATAGGTGCAGTGATGGAAAGAGATAGGGGGTAAATGCAATGATGGAAAGAGATATGGAGGTAGGTGCAGTGATGGAAAGAGAGATGGGGTAAGTGCCGCGATGGAAAGAGATATGGAGGTAGGTGCAGCGGTGGACAGAAATATGGGGTAAATGCAGTGATGGAAAGAGATATGGAGGTAGGTGCAGCGATGGAAAGAGATATGGAGGTAAGTGCAGCGATTTAAAGAGATATGGGGTTGGTGCCGCAATGGAAAGAGATATGGAGGTAAGTGCAGCGATTTAAAGAGATATGGAGGTAAGTGCAGCACTGGAAAGAGATATGGAGGTAGGTGCAGTGATGGAAAGAGATATGGGGTAAATGCAATGATGGAAAGAGATATGGAGGTAAGTGCAGTGATGGAAAGAGATATGGAGGTAGGTGCAGTGATGGAAAGAGATATGGGGTAAGCGCCGCGATGGAAAGAGATATGGAGGTAGGTGCAGCGGTGGACAGAAATATGGGGTAAATGCAGTTATGGAAAGAGATATGGAGGTAAGTGCAGTGATGGAAAGAGATATGGAGGTAGGTGCTGCGATGGAAAGAGAGATGGAGGTAGGTGCAGCGCTGGAAAGAGATATGGGGTAGGTGCCACTGTGGAAAGAGATATGAAGTAAGGTGCATCGATGGAAAGAGATATGGAGGTAGGTGCAGCGATGGAAAGAGATATGGGATAAATGCAGCAATGGAGTGAGATATGGAGGTAGGTGCTGCGATGGAAAGAGATATGTGGGTAGGTTCAGCGATGGAAAGAGATATGGAGGTAAGTGCTGCAATGGAAAGAGATATGGAGGTAAGTGCAGTGCTGGAAAGAGATATCGAGGTAGGTGCAGCGATAGAAAGAGATATGGGGTAGGTGCAGCGATGGAAAGAGATATGGAGGTAAGTGCACCAATGGAAAGAGATATGGGGTAATTGCAGCGTAGGAAAGAGATATGGAGTAGGTGCAGCGATGGACAGAGATATGGAGGTAGGTGCAGCAATGGAAAGAGATATGGAGTAGGTACAGCGATGGAAAGAGATATTGGGTAAGTGCAGCGGTGGAAAGAGATATGGAGGTAGGTGCAGCCATGGAAAGAGATATGGAGGTAGGTGCAGCAATGGAAAGAGATATGGAGGTAGGTGCAGCGATGTAAAGAGATATGGAGGTAGGTGCAGCTATGGAAAGAGATAAGGAGGTAGGCGCAGCGATGGAACAAGATATGGAGGTAGGTGCAGTGATGGAAAGATATATGGAGGTAGGTGCAGCGATGGAAAGAGATATGGAGGTAGGTGCAGCATTGGAAAGAGATATGGAGGTAGGTGCAGCAATGGAAAGAGATATGGAGGTAAGTGCAGCGATGGAAAGAGATATGGAGGTAGGTGCAGCGATGGAAAGAGATATGGGGTAGGCGCAGCAATGGAAAGAGGTATGGAGGTAGGTGCAGCCATGGAAAGAGATATGGAGGTAGGTGCAGCTATGGAAAGAGATAAGGAGGTAGGCGCAGCGATGGAAAGAGATATGGAGGTAGGTGCAGTGATGGAAAGATATATGGAGGTAGGTGCAGCGATGGAAAGAGTTATGGAGGTAGGTGCAGCATTGGAAAGAGATATGGAGGTAGGTGCAGCAATGGAAAGAGATATGGAGGTAAGTGCAGCGATGGAAAGAGATATGGAGGTAGGTGCAGCGATGGAAAGAGATATGGGGTAGGCGCAGTTATGGAAAGAGGTATGGAGGTAAGTGCAGCGATGGAAAGAGATATGGAGGTAAGTACAGGGACGGAAAGAGATATGGAGGTAAGTGCAGCGATGGAAAGATATATGGAGGTAAGTGCAGTGATGTAAATAGATATGGAGGTAGGTGCAGTGATGAAAAAAGATAAGGAGGTAGATGCAGCAATATAAAGATATATGGAGGTAGGTGCAGTGATGGAAAGAGATATGGAGGTAGGTGCAGCAATGGAAAGAGATATGGAGGTAGGTGCAGCTATGGAAAGAGATATGGAGGTAAGTGCAGCGATGGAAAGAGATATGGAGGTAGGTGCAGTGATGGAAAGAGATATGGGGTAGGTGTAGCAATGGAAAGAGGTATGGAGGTAAGTGCAGCGATGGAAAAAGATATGGAGGAAAGTGCAGCGATGGACAGAGATATGGAGGTAGGTGCAGCGATGGAAAGCGATATGGAGGTAGGTGCAGTGATGAAAGAGATATGGAGGTAGGTGAAGTGATGGAAAGAGACATGTAGGTAGGTACAGCAATGGAAAGAGATATGGAAGTAGGTGCAGGACTGGAAACAGATATGGAGTAGGTGCAGCGATGGAAAAAGATATAGAGTAGGTGCAGCACTGGAAACAGAAATGTGGTAAGTGCAGCGGTGGAAAGAGATATGGAATAGGTGCAGCAATGGACCTAGATATGGAGGTAGGTGCAGCGATGAAAAGTGATATGGAGGTAGGTGCAGTGATGGAAAGAGATATGGAGGTAGGTGAAGCGATGGAAAGATATATGGAGGTAGGTGCAGCGATGGAAAGATATATGGAGGTTGGTGCAGCAATGAAAAGAGATATGGAGGTAGGTGCAGCGATGGAAAGAGATATGGAGTAGGTATAGCACTGGAAAGAGATACTGGGTAAGTGCGGCGCTGGAAAGAGATATGGAGGTAGGTGCAGTGATGGAAAGAGATATGGAGCTAGGTGCAGCAATGGAAAGAGAGATGGAGGTAGGTGCAGTGATGGAAAGAGATATGGAGGTAGGTGCAGCAATGGAAAGAGATATGGGGTAAATGCAGCAAAGGAGCGAGATATGGAGGTAGGTGCTGAAAAGGAAAGAGAGATGGAGGTAGGTGCAGTGATCAAAAGAGATATGATGTAATTGCAGCGATGGAAAGAGATATGGAGGTAGGTGCAGCGGTGGAAAGAGATATGGGGTAGGTGCAGCGATGGAAAGAGATATGGAGGTAGGTGCAGTGATGGAAAGAGATATGGAGGTAGGTGCAGCGATGGAAAGAGATATGGGTAGGTGCAGCAATGGAAAGAGATATGGAGGTAAGTGCAGCGATTTAAAGAGATATGGAGGTAAGTGCAGCACTGGAAAGAGATATGGAGGTAGGTGCAGTGATGGAAAGAAATATGGGGTAAATGCAATGATGGAAAGAGATATGGAGGTAAGTGCAGTCACGGAAAGATATATGGAGGTAGGTGCAGCGATGGAAAGAGATATGGGGTAAGTGCAGCGATGGAAAGAGATATGGAGGTAAGTGCAGCAATGGAAAGAGATATTTGGTAATTGCAGCGATGGAAAGAGATATGGAGGTAGGTGCAGCAGTGGAAAGAAATTTGGAGGTAAGTGCAGTGATGGAAGAGATATGAAGATAGGTGCAGCGATGGAAAGAGATATGGGGTAAATGCAGCAATGAAGCGAGATATGGAGGTAGGTGCTGCAATGGAAAGAGAGATGGAGGTAGGTGCATTGATGGAAAGAGATATGGAGGTAGGTGCAGCAATGGAAAGAGATATGGGGTAAATGCAGCAAAGGAGCGAGATATGGAGGTAGGTGCTGCAAAGGAAAGAGAGATGGAGGTAGGTGCAGTGATCCAAAGAGATATGGGGTAAGTGCAGTGATGGAAAGAGATATGGAGGTAGGTGCAGCGGTGGAAAGAGATATGGGGTAGGTGCAGCGATGGAAAGAGATATGGAGGTAGGTGCAGTGATGGAAAGAGATATGGAGGTAGGTGCAGCAATGGAAAGAGATATGGGGTAAATGCAGAAAAGGAGCGAGATATGGAGGTAGGTGCTGAAAAGGAAAGAGAGATGGAGGTAGGTGCAGTGATCGAAAGAGATATGGGGTAATTGCAGCGATGGAAAGAGATATGGAGGTAGGTACAGCGGTGGAAAGAGTTATGGGGTAGGTGCAGTGATGGAAAGAGATATGGAGGTAGGTGCAGCAAATGAAATAGATATGGAGGTAAGTGCAGCGATGGAAAGAGATATGGGTAGGTGCAGCAATGGAAAGAGATATAGAGGTAAGTGCAGCGATTTAAAGAGATATGGAGGTAAGTGCAGCACTGGAAAGAGATATGGAGGTAAGTGCAGTGATGGAAAGAGATATATGGGTAGGTGCAGCGATGGAAAGAGATATGGAGGTAAGTGCAGCAATGGAAAGAGATATGGAGGTAAGTGCAGTGACGGAAAGATATATGGAGGTAGGTGCAGCGATGGAAAGAGATATGGGGTAAGTGCAGCGATGGAAAGAGATATGGAGGTAAGTGCAGCAATGGAAAGAGATATGGGGTAATTGCAGCAATGGAAAGAGATATGGAGGTAGGTGCAGCAGTGGAAAGAAATTTGGAGGTAAGTGCAGTGATGGAAGAGATATGAAGATAGGTGCAGCGATGGAAAGAGATATGGGTAAATGCAGCAATGAAGGGAGATATGGAGGTAGGTGCTGCAATGGAAAGAGAGATGGAGGTAGGTGCATTGATGGAAAGAGATATGGAGGTAGGTGCAGCAATGGAAAGAGATATGGGGTAAATGCAGCAAAGGAGTGAGATATGGAGGTAGGTGCTGCAAAGGAAAGAGAGATGAAGGTAGGTGCAGTGATCCAAAGAGATATGGGGTAATTGCAGCGATGGAAAGAGATATGGAGGTAGGTGCAGTGATGGAAAGAGATATGGAGGTAGGTGCAGCGATGGAAAGAGATATGGAGGTAGGTGCAGCGATGGAAAGAGATATGGACGTAAGTGCAGCGATGGAAAGAGATATGGGTAGGTGCAGCAATGGAAAGAGATATGGAGGTAAGTGCAGCAATTTAAAGAGATATGGAGGTAAGTGCAGCACTGGAAAGAGATATGGAGGTAGGTGCAGTGATGGAAAGAGATATGGGGTAAATGCAATGATGGAAAGAGATATGGAGGTAAGTGCATTGATGGAAATAGATATGGAGGTAGGTGCAGCGATGGAAAGAGATATGGGGTAGGCGCAGCGATGGAAAGAGGTATGGAGGTAGGTGCAGCCATGGAAAGAGATATGGAGGTAGGTGCAGCTATGGAAAGAGATAAGGAGGTAGGCGCAGCGATGGAAAGAGATATGGAGGTAGGTGCAGTGATGGAAAGATATATGGAGGTAGGTGCAGCGATGGAAAGAGTTATGGAGGTAGGTGCAGCATTGGAAAGAGATATGGAGGTAGGTGCAGCAATGGAAAGAGATATGGAGGTAAGTGCAGCGATGGAAAGAGATATGGAGGTAGGTTCAGCGATGGAAAGAGATATGGGGTAGGCGCAGCGATGGAAAGAGGTATGGAGGTAAGTGCAGCGATGGAAAGAGATATGGAGGTAAGTACAGCGACGGAAAGAGATATGGAGGTAAGTGCAGCGATGGAAAGATATATGGAGTTTAGTGCAGTGATGTAAATAGATATGGAGGTAGGTGCAGTGATGAAAAAAGATATGGAGGTAGGTGCAGCAATGGAAAGATATATGGAGGTAGGTGCAGTGATGGAAAGAGATATGGAGGTAGGTGCAGCAATGGAAAGAGATATGGAGGTAGGTGCAGCTATGGAAAGAGATATGGAGGTAAGTGCAGCGATGGAAAGAGATATGGAGGTAGGTGCAGTGATGGAAAGAGATATGGGGTAGGTGTAGCAATGGAAAGAGGTATGGAGGTAGGTGCAGTGATGAAAGAGATATGGAGGTAGGTGAAGTGATGGAAAGAGACATGTAGGTAGGTACAGCAATGGAAAGAGATATGGAAGTAGGTGCAGGACTGGAAACAGATATGGAGTAGGTGCAGCGATGGAAAAAGATATAGAGTAGGTGCAGCACTGGAAACAGAAATGTGGTAAGTGCAGCGGTGGAAAGAGATATGGAATAGGTGCAGCAATGGACCTAGATATGGAGGTAGGTGCAGCGATGAAAAGTGATATGGAGGTAGGTGCAG
Source organism: Ambystoma mexicanum (assembly GCF_040938575.1). Lineage (NCBI taxonomy): Eukaryota > Metazoa > Chordata > Amphibia > Caudata > Ambystomatidae > Ambystoma > Ambystoma mexicanum. The sequence goes on from NC_090921.1 coordinate 134,975,740, forward strand.
TGATGGAAAGAGATATGGAGGTAGGTGAAGCGATGGAAAGATATATGGAGGTAGGTGCAGCGATGGAAAGATATATGGAGGTTGGTGCAGCAATGAAAAGAGATATGGAGGTAGGTGCAGCGAAGGAAAGAGATATGGAGTAGGTATAGCACTGGAAAGAGATACTGGGTAAGTGCAGCGCTGGAAAGAGATATGGAGGTAGGTGCAGTGATGGAAAGAGATATGGAGGTAGGTGCAGCAATGGAAAGAGAGATGGAGGTAGGTGCAGTGATGGAAAGAGATATGGAGGTAGGTGCAGCAATGGAAAGAGATATGGGGTAAATGCAGCAAAGGAGCGAGATATGGAGGTAGGTGCTGAAAAGGAAAGAGAGACGGAGGTAGGTGCAGTGATCGAAAGAGATATGGGGTAATTGCAGCGATGGAAAGATATATGGAGGTAGGTGCAGCGGTGGAAAGAGATATGGGGTAGGTGCAGCGATGGAAAGAGATATGGAGGTAGGTGCAGTGATGGAAAGAGATATGGAGGTAGGTGCAGCGATGGAAAGAGATATGGAGGAAAGTGCAGCGATGGAAAGAGATATGGGTAGGTGCAGCAATGGAAAGAGATATGGAGGTAAGTGCAGCACTGGAAAGAGATATGGAGGTAGGTGCAGTGATGGAAAGAAATATGGGGTAAATGCAATGATGGAAAGAGATATGGAGGTAAGTGCAGTGATGGAAAGAGATATGTGGGTAGGTGCAGCGATGGAAAGAGATATGGAGGTAAGTGCAGCAATGGAAAGAGATATGGAGGTAAGTGCAGTCACGGAAAGATATATGGAGGTAGGTGCAGCGATGGAAAGAGATATGGGGTAAGTGCAGCGATGGAAAGAGATATGGAGGTAAGTGCAGCAATGGAAAGAGATATTTGGTAATTGCAGCGATGGAAAGAGATATGGAGGTAGGTGCAGCAGTGGAAAGAAATTTGGAGGTAAGTGCAGTGATGGAAGAGATATGAAGATAGGTGCAGCGATGGAAAGAGATATGGGGTAAATGCAGCAATGAAGCGAGATATGGAGGTAGGTGCTGCAATGGAAAGAGAGATGGAGGTAGGTGCATTGATGGAAAGAGATATGGAGGTAGGTGCAGCAATGGAAAGAGATATGGGGTAAATGCAGCAAAGGAGCGAGATATGGAGGTAGGTGCTGCAAAGGAAAGAGAGATGGAGGTAGGTGCAGTGATCCAAAGAGATATGGGGTAATTGCAGCGATGGAAAGAGATATGGAGGTAGGTGCAGCGGTGGAAAGAGATATGGGGTAGGTGCAGCGATGGAAAGAGATATGGAGGTAGGTGCAGTGATGGAAAGAGATATTGAGGTAGGTGCAGCAATGGAAAGAGATATGGGGTAAATGCAGAAAAGGAGCGAGATATGGAGGTAGGTGCTGAAAAGGAAAGAGAGATGGAGGTAGGTGCAGCGGTGGAAAGAGATATGGGGTAGGTGCAGTGATGGAAAGAGATATGGAGGTAGGTGCAGCGATGGAAATAGATATGGAGGTAAGTGCAGCGATGGAAAGAGATATGGGTAGGTGCAGCAATGGAAAGAGATATGGAGGTAAGTGCAGCGATTTAAAGAGATATGGAGGTAAGTGCAGCACTGGAAAGAGATATGGAGGTAGGTGCAGTGATGGAAAGAAATATGGGGTAAATGCAATGATGGAAAGAGATATGGAGGTAAGTGCAGTGATGGAAAGAGATATGTGGGTAGGTGCAGCGATGGAAAGAGATATGGAGGTAAGTGCAGCAATGGAAAGAGATATGGAGGTAAGTGCAGTGACGGAAAGATATATGGAGGTAGGTGCAGCGATGGAAAGAGATATGGGGTAAGTGCAGCGATGGAAAGAGATATGGAGGTAAGTGCAGCAATGGAAAGAGATATGGGGTAATTGCAGCAATGGAAAGAGATATGGAGGTAGGTGCAGCAGTGGAAAGAAATTTGGAGGTAAGTGCAGTGATGGAAGAGATATGAAGATAGGTGCAGCGATGGAAAGAGATATGGGTAAATGCAGCAATGAAGCGAGATATGGAGGTAGGTGCTGCAATGGAAAGAGAGATGGAGGTAGGTGCATTGATGGAAAGAGATATGGAGGTAGGTGCAGCAATGGAAAGAGATATGGGGTAAATGCAGCAAAGGAGTGAGATATGGAGGTAGGTGCTGCAAAGGAAAGAGAGATGGAGGTAGGTGCAGTGATCCAAAGAGATCTGGGGTAATTGCAGCTATGGAAAGAGATATGGAGGTAGGTGCAGCGGTGGACAGAGATATGGGGTAGGTGCAGCGATGGAAAGAGATATGGAGGTAGGTGCAGCGATGGAAAGAGATATGGAGGTAGGTGCAGCGATGGAAAGAGATATGGAGGTAGGTGCAGCGATGGAAAGAGATATGGAGGTAAGTGCAGCGATGGAAAGAGATATGGGTAGGTGCAGCAATGGAAAGAGATATGGAGGTAAGTGCAGCAATTTAAAGAGATATGGAGGTAAGTGCAGCACTGGAAAGAGATATGGAGGTAGGTGCAGTGATGGAAAGAGATATGGGGTAAATGCAATGATGGAAAGAGATATGGAGTTAAGTGCATTGATGGAAATAGATATGGAGGTAGGTGAAGCGATGGAAAGAGATATGGGGTAGGTGCCGCGATGGAAAGAGATATGGAGGTAGGTGCAGCGGTGGACAGAAATATGGGGTAAATGCAGTTATGGGAAGAGATATGGAGGTAATTGAAGTGATGGAAAGAGATATGGAGGTAGGTGCAGCGATGGAAAGAGATATGGGGATGGTGCTGCGATGGAAAGAGATATGGGGTGAATGTAGCAATGGAGCGAGATATGAAGGTAGGTGCTGTGATGGAAAGAGAGATGGAGGTAGGTGCAGCGCTGGAAAGAGATATGGGGTAGGTGCCACTGTGGAAAGAGATATGAAGTAAGGTGCATCGATGGAAAGAGATATGGGGTAAATGCAGCAATGGAGTGAGATATGGAGGTAGGTGCTGCGATGGAAAGAGATATGTGGGTAGGTGCAGCGATGGAAAGAGATATGGAGGTAAGTGCAGCAATGGAAAGAGATATGGAGGTAGGTGCAGTGATGGAAAGAGATATGGAGGTAAGTGCAGCAATGGAAAGAGATATGTGGGTAGGTGCAGCGATGGAAAGAGATATGGAGGTAAGTGCACCAATGGAAAGAGATATGGGGTAATTGCAGCGTAGGAAAGAGATATGGAGTAGGTGCAGCGATGGACAGAGATATGGAGGTAGGTGCAGCAATGGAAAGAGAGATGGAGGTAGGTGCAGTGATGGAAAGAGATATGGAGGTAGGTGCAGCAATGGAAAGAGATATGGGGTAAATGCAGCAAAGGAGCGAGATATGGAGGTAGGTGCTGAAAAGGAAAGAGAGACGGAGGTAGGTGCAGTGATCGAAAGAGATATGGGGTAATTGCAGCGATGGAAAGATATATGGAGGTAGGTGCAGCGGTGGAAAGAGATATGGGGTAGGTGCAGCGATGGAAAGAGATATGGAGGTAGGTGCAGTGATGGAAAGAGATATGGAGGTAGGTGCAGGGATGGAAAGAGATATGGAGGAAAGTGCAGCGATGGAAAGAGATATGGGTAGGTGCAGCAATGGAAAGAGATATGGAGGTAAGTGCAGCACTGGAAAGAGATATGGAGGTAGGTGCAGTGATGGAAAGAAATATGGGGTAAATGCAATGATGGAAAGAGATATGGAGGTAAGTGCAGTGATGGAAAGAGATATGTGGGTAGGTGCAGCGATGGAAAGAGATATGGAGGTAAGTGCAGCAATGGAAAGAGATATGGAGGTAAGTGCAGTCACGGAAAGATATATGGAGGTAGGTGCAGCGATGGAAAGAGATATGGGGTAAGTGCAGCGATGGAAAGAGATATGGAGGTAAGTGCAGCAATGGAAAGAGATATTTGGTAATTGCAGCGATGGAAAGAGATATGGAGGTAGGTGCAGCAGTGGAAAGAAATTTGGAGGTAAGTGCAGTGATGGAAGAGATATGAAGATAGGTGCAGCGATGGAAAGAGATATGGGGTAAATGCAGCAATGAAGCGAGATATGGAGGTAGGTGCTGCAATGGAAAGAGAGATGGAGGTAGGTGCATTGATGGAAAGAGATATGGAGGTAGGTGCAGCAATGGAAAGAGATATGGGGTAAATGCAGCAAAGGAGCGAGATATGGAGGTAGGTGCTGCAAAGGAAAGAGAGATGGAGGTAGGTGCAGTGATCCAAAGAGATATGGGGTAATTGCAGCGATGGAAAGAGATATGGAGGTAGGTGCAGCGGTGGAAAGAGATATGGGGTAGGTGCAGCGATGGAAAGAGATATGGAGGTAGGTGCAGTGATGGAAAGAGATATTGAGGTAGGTGCAGCAATGGAAAGAGATATGGGGTAAATGCAGAAAAGGAGCGAGATATGGAGGTAGGTGCTGAAAAGGAAAGAGAGATGGAGGTAGGTGCAGCGGTGGAAAGAGATATGGGGTAGGTGCAGTGATGGAAAGAGATATGGAGGTAGGTGCAGCGATGGAAATAGATATGGAGGTAAGTGCAGCGATGGAAAGAGATATGGGTAGGTGCAGCAATGGAAAGAGATATGGAGGTAAGTGCAGCGATTTAAAGAGATATGGAGGTAAGTGCAGCACTGGAAAGAGATATGGAGGTAGGTGCAGTGATGGAAAGAAATATGGGGTAAATGCAATGATGGAAAGAGATATGGAGGTAAGTGCAGTGATGGAAAGAGATATGTGGGTAGGTGCAGCGATGGAAAGAGATATGGAGGTAAGTGCAGCAATGGAAAGAGATATGGAGGTAAGTGCAGTGACGGAAAGATATATGGAGGTAGGTGCAGCGATGGAAAGAGATATGGGGTAAGTGCAGCGATGGAAAGAGATATGGAGGTAAGTGCAGCAATGGAAAGAGATATGGGGTAATTGCAGCAATGGAAAGAGATATGGAGGTAGGTGCAGCAGTGGAAAGAAATTTGGAGGTAAGTGCAGTGATGGAAGAGATATGAAGATAGGTGCAGCGATGGAAAGAGATATGGGTAAATGCAGCAATGAAGCGAGATATGGAGGTAGGTGCTGCAATGGAAAGAGAGATGGAGGTAGGTGCATTGATGGAAAGAGATATGGAGGTAGGTGCAGCAATGGAAAGAGATATGGGGTAAATGCAGCAAAGGAGTGAGATATGGAGGTAGGTGCTGCAAAGGAAAGAGAGATGGAGGTAGGTGCAGTGATCCAAAGAGATCTGGGGTAATTGCAGCTATGGAAAGAGATATGGAGGTAGGTGCAGCGGTGGACAGAGATATGGGGTAGGTGCAGCGATGGAAAGAGATATGGAGGTAGGTGCAGCGATGGAAAGAGATATGGAGGTAGGTGCAGCAATGGAAAGAGATATGGAGGTAGGTGCAGCGATGGAAAGAGATATGGAGGTAAGTGCAGCGATGGAAAGAGATATGGGTAGGTGCAGCAATGGAAAGAGATATGGAGGTAAGTGCAGCAATTTAAAGAGATATGGAGGTAAGTGCAGCACTGGAAAGAGATATGGAGGTAGGTGCAGTGATGGAAAGAGATATGGGGTAAATGCAATGATGGAAAGAGATATGGAGTTAAGTGCATTGATGGAAATAGATATGGAGGTAGGTGAAGCGATGGAAAGAGATATGGGGTAGGTGCCGCGATGGAAAGAGATATGGAGGTAGGTGCAGCGGTGGACAGAAATATGGGGTAAATGCAGTTATGGGAAGAGATATGGAGGTAATTGAAGTGATGGAAAGAGATATGGAGGTAGGTGCAGCGATGGAAAGAGATATGGGGATGGTGCTGCGATGGAAAGAGATATGGGGTGAATGTAGCAATGGAGCGAGATATGAAGGTAGGTGCTGTGATGGAAAGAGAGATGGAGGTAGGTGCAGCGCTGGAAAGAGATATGGGGTAGGTGCCACTGTGGAAAGAGATATGAAGTAAGGTGCATCGATGGAAAGAGATATGGGGTAAATGCAGCAATGGAGTGAGATATGGAGGTAGGTGCTGCGATGGAAAGAGATATGTGGGTAGGTGCAGCGATGGAAAGAGATATGGAGGTAAGTGCAGCAATGGAAAGAGATATGGAGGTAGGTGCAGTGATGGAAAGAGATATGGAGGTAAGTGCAGCAATGGAAAGAGATATGTGGGTAGGTGCAGCGATGGAAAGAGATATGGAGGTAAGTGCACCAATGGAAAGAGATATGGGGTAATTGCAGCGTAGGAAAGAGATATGGAGTAGGTGCAGCGATGGACAGAGATATGGAGGTAGGTGCAGCAATGGAAAGAGATATGGAGTAGGTACAGCGATGGAAAGAGATATTGGGTAAGTGCAGCGGTGGAAAGAGATATGGAAGTAGGTGCAGCCATGGAAAGAGATATGGAGGTAGGTGCAGCAATGGAAAGAGATATGGTGGTAGGTGCAGCGATGGAAAGATATATGGAGGTAGGTGCAGTGATGGAAAGAGATATGGAGGTAGTTGCAGCATTGGAAAGAGATATGGAGGTAGGTGCAGCAATGGAAAGAGGTATGGAGGTAAGTGCAGCGATGGAAAGAGATATGGAGGTAAGTACAGCGACGGAAAGAGATATGGAGGTAAGTGCAGCGATGGAAAGATATATGAGGTAAGTGCAGTGATGTAAATAGATATGGAGGTAGGTGCAGTGATGGAAAGAGATATGGAGGTAGGTGCAGCGATGGAAAGAGATATGGAGGTAGGTGCAGCAATGGAAAGAGATATGGGGTAAATGCAGCAAAGGAGCGAGATATGGAGGTAGGTGCAGTGATGGAAAGAGATATGGAGGTAGGTGCAGCAATGGAAAGAGATATGGGGTAAATGCAGCAAAGGAGCGAGATATGGAGGTAGGTGCTGAAAAGGAAAGAGAGATGGAGGTAGGTGCAGTGATCAAAAGAGATATGATGTAATTGCAGCGATGGAAAGAGATATGGAGGTAGGTGCAGCGGTGGAAAGAGATATGGGGTAGGTGCAGCGATGGAAAGAGATATGGAGGTAGGTGCAGTGATGGAAAGAGATATGGAGGTAGGTGCAGCGATGGAAAGAGATATGGGTAGGTGCAGCAATGGAAAGAGATATGGAGGTAAGTGCAGCGATTTAAAGAGATATGGAGGTAAGTGCAGCACTGGAAAGAGATATGGAGGTAGGTGCAGTGATGGAAAGAAATATGGGGTAAATGCAATGATGGAAAGAGATATGGAGGTAAGTGCAGTCACGGAAAGATATATGGAGGTAGGTGCAGCGATGGAAAGAGATATGGGGTAAGTGCAGCGATGGAAAGAGATATGGAGGTAAGTGCAGCAATGGAAAGAGATATTTGGTAATTGCAGCGATGGAAAGAGATATGGAGGTAGGTGCAGCAGTGGAAAGAAATTTGGAGGTAAGTGCATTGATGGAAAGAGATATGGAGGTAGGTGCAGCAATGGAAAGAGATATGGGGTAAATGCAGCAAAGGAGCGAGATATGGAGGTAGGTGCTGCAAAGGAAAGAGAGATGGAGGTAGGTGCAGTGATCCAAAGAGATATGGGGTAAGTGCAGTGATGGAAAGAGATATGGAGGTAGGTGCAGCGGTGGAAAGAGATATGGGGTAGGTGCAGCGATGGAAAGAGATATGGAGGTAGGTGCAGTGATGGAAAGAGATATGGAGGTAGGTGCAGCAATGGAAAGAGATATGGGGTAAATGCAGAAAAGGAGCGAGATATGGAGGTAGGTGCTGAAAAGGAAAGAGAGATGGAGGTAGGTGCAGTGATCGAAAGAGATATGGGGTAATTGCAGCGATGGAAAGAGATATGGAGGTAGGTACAGCGGTGGAAAGAGTTATGGGGTAGGTGCAGTGATGGAAAGAGATATGGAGGTAGGTGCAGTGATGGAAAGAGATATGGAGGTAGTGCAGCAAATGAAATAGATATGGAGGTAAGTGCAGCGATGGAAAGAGATATGGGTAGGTGCAGCAATGGAAAGAGATATAGAGGTAAGTGCAGCGATTTAAAGAGATATGGAGGTAAGTGCAGCACTGGAAAGAGATATGGAGGTAAGTGCAGTGATGGAAAGAGATATATGGGTAGGTGCAGCGATGGAAAGAGATATGGAGGTAAGTGCAGCAATGGAAAGAGATATGGAGGTAAGTGCAGTGACGGAAAGATATATGGAGGTAGGTGCAGCGATGGAAAGAGATATGGGGTAAGTGCAGCGATGGAAAGAGATATGGAGGTAAGTGCAGCAATGGAAAGAGATATGGGGTAATTGCAGCAATGGAAAGAGATATGGAGGTAGGTGCAGCAGTGGAAAGAAATTTGGAGGTAAGTGCAGTGATGGAAGAGATATGAAGATAGGTGCAGCGATGGAAAGAGATATGGGTAAATGCAGCAATGAAGCGAGATATGGAGGTAGGTGCTGCAATGGAAAGAGAGATGGAGGTAGGTGCATTGATGGAAAGAGATATGGAGGTAGGTGCAGCAATGGAAAGAGATATGGGGTAAATGCAGCAAAGGAGTGAGATATGGAGGTAGGTGCTACAAAGGAAAGAGAGATGGAGGTAGGTGCAGTGATCCAAAGAGATATGGGGTAATTGCAGCGATGGAAAGAGATATGGAGGTAGGTGCAGCGGTGGAAAGAGATATGGGGTAGGTGCAGCGATGGAAAGAGATATGGAGGTAGGTGCAGTGATGGAAAGAGATATGGAGGTAGGTGCAGCGATGGAAAGAGATATGGGGGTAGGTGCAGCGATGGAAAGAGATATTGAGGTAAGTGCAGCGATGGAAAGAGATATGGGTAGGTGCAGCAATGGAAAGAGATATGGAGGTAAGTGCAGCAATTTAAAGAGATATGGAGGTAAGTGCAGCACTGGAAAGAGATATGGAGGTAGGTGCAGTGATGGAAAGAGATATGGGGTAAATGCAATGATGGAAAGAGATATGGAGGTAAGTGCATTGATGGAAATAGATATGGAGGTAGGTGCAGCGATGGAAAGAGATATGGGGTAGGCGCAGCGATGGAAAGAGGTATGGAGGTAGGTGCAGCCATGGAAAGAGATATGGAGGTAGGTGCAGCTATGGAAAGAGATAAGGAGGTAGGCGCAGCGATGGAAAGAGATATGGAGGTAGGTGCAGTGATGGAAAGATATATGGAGGTAGGTGCAGCGATGGAAAGAGTTATGGAGGTAGGTGCAGCATTGGAAAGAGATATGGAGGTAGGTGCAGCAATGGAAAGAGATATGGAGGTAAGTGCAGCGATGGAAAGAGATATGGAGGTAGGTGCAGCGATGGAAAGAGATATGGGGTAGGCGCAGCGATGGAAAGAGGTATGGAGGTAAGTGCAGCGATGGAAAGAGATATGGAGGTAAGTACAGCGACGGAAAGAGATATGGAGGTAAGTGCAGCGATGGAAAGATATATGGAGTTTAGTGCAGTGATGTAAATAGATATGGAGGTAGGTGCAGTGATGAAAAAAGATATGGAGGTAGGTGCAGCAATGGAAAGATATATGGAGGTAGGTGCAGTGATGGAAAGAGATATGGAGGTAGGTGCAGCAATGGAAAGAGATATGGAGGTAGGTGCAGCTATGGAAAGAGATATGGAGGTAGGTGCAGTGATGGAAAGAGATATGGGGTAGGTGTAGCAATGGAAAGAGGTATGGAGGTAGGTGCAGTGATGAAAGAGATATGGAGGTAGGTGAAGTGATGGAAAGAGACATGTAGGTAGGTACAGCAATGGAAAGAGATATGGAAGTAGGTGCAGGACTGGAAACAGATATGGAGTAGGTGCAGCGATGGAAAAAGATATAGAGTAGGTGCAGCACTGGAAACAGAAATGTGGTAAGTGCAGCGGTGGAAAGAGATATGGAATAGGTGCAGCAATGGACCTAGATATGGAGGTAGGTGCAGCGATGAAAAGTGATATGGAGGTAGGTGCAGTGATGGAAAGAGATATGGAGGTAGGTGAAGCGATGGAAAGATATATGGAGGTAGGTGCAGCGATGGAAAGATATATGGAGGTTGGTGCAGCAATGAAAAGAGATATGGAGGTAGGTGCAGCGAAGGAAAGAGATATGGAGTAGGTATAGCACTGGAAAGAGATACTGGGTAAGTGCAGCGCTGGAAAGAGATATGGAGGTAGGTGCAGTGATGGAAAGAGATATGGAGGTAGGTGCAGCAATGGAAAGAGAGATGGAGGTAGGTGCAGTGATGGAAAGAGATATGGAGGTAGGTGCAGCAATGGAAAGAGATATGGGGTAAATGCAGCAAAGGAGCGAGATATGGAGGTAGGTGCTGAAAAGGAAAGAGAGACGGAGGTAGGTGCAGTGATCGAAAGAGATATGGGGTAATTGCAGCGATGGAAAGATATATGGAGGTAGGTGCAGCGGTGGAAAGAGATATGGGGTAGGTGCAGCGATGGAAAGAGATATGGAGGTAGGTGCAGTGATGGAAAGAGATATGGAGGTAGGTGCAGCGATGGAAAGAGATATGGAGGAAAGTGCAGCGATGGAAAGAGATATGGGTAGGTGCAGCAATGGAAAGAGATATGGAGGTAAGTGCAGCACTGGAAAGAGATATGGAGGTAGGTGCAGTGATGGAAAGAAATATGGGGTAAATGCAATGATGGAAAGAGATATGGAGGTAAGTGCAGTGATGGAAAGAGATATGTGGGTAGGTGCAGCGATGGAAAGAGATATGGAGGTAAGTGCAGCAATGGAAAGAGATATGGAGGTAAGTGCAGTCACGGAAAGATATATGGAGGTAGGTGCAGCGATGGAAAGAGATATGGGGTAAGTGCAGCGATGGAAAGAGATATGGAGGTAAGTGCAGCAATGGAAAGAGATATTTGGTAATTGCAGCGATGGAAAGAGATATGGAGGTAGGTGCAGCAGTGGAAAGAAATTTGGAGGTAAGTGCAGTGATGGAAGAGATATGAAGATAGGTGCAGCGATGGAAAGAGATATGGGGTAAATGCAGCAATGAAGCGAGATATGGAGGTAGGTGCTGCAATGGAAAGAGAGATGGAGGTAGGTGCATTGATGGAAAGAGATATGGAGGTAGGTGCAGCAATGGAAAGAGATATGGGGTAAATGCAGCAAAGGAGCGAGATATGGAGGTAGGTGCTGCAAAGGAAAGAGAGATGGAGGTAGGTGCAGTGATCCAAAGAGATATGGGGTAATTGCAGCGATGGAAAGAGATATGGAGGTAGGTGCAGCGGTGGAAAGAGATATGGGGTAGGTGCAGCGATGGAAAGAGATATGGAGGTAGGTGCAGTGATGGAAAGAGATATTGAGGTAGGTGCAGCAATGGAAAGAGATATGGGGTAAATGCAGAAAAGGAGCGAGATATGGAGGTAGGTGCTGAAAAGGAAAGAGAGATGGAGGTAGGTGCAGCGGTGGAAAGAGATATGGGGTAGGTGCAGTGATGGAAAGAGATATGGAGGTAGGTGCAGCGATGGAAATAGATATGGAGGTAAGTGCAGCGATGGAAAGAGATATGGGTAGGTGCAGCAATGGAAAGAGATATGGAGGTAAGTGCAGCGATTTAAAGAGATATGGAGGTAAGTGCAGCACTGGAAAGAGATATGGAGGTAGGTGCAGTGATGGAAAGAAATATGGGGTAAATGCAATGATGGAAAGAGATATGGAGGTAAGTGCAGTGATGGAAAGAGATATGTGGGTAGGTGCAGCGATGGAAAGAGATATGGAGGTAAGTGCAGCAATGGAAAGAGATATGGAGGTAAGTGCAGTGACGGAAAGATATATGGAGGTAGGTGCAGCGATGGAAAGAGATATGGGGTAAGTGCAGCGATGGAAAGAGATATGGAGGTAAGTGCAGCAATGGAAAGAGATATGGGGTAATTGCAGCAATGGAAAGAGATATGGAGGTAGGTGCAGCAGTGGAAAGAAATTTGGAGGTAAGTGCAGTGATGGAAGAGATATGAAGATAGGTGCAGCGATGGAAAGAGATATGGGTAAATGCAGCAATGAAGCGAGATATGGAGGTAGGTGCTGCAATGGAAAGAGAGATGGAGGTAGGTGCATTGATGGAAAGAGATATGGAGGTAGGTGCAGCAATGGAAAGAGATATGGGGTAAATGCAGCAAAGGAGTGAGATATGGAGGTAGGTGCTGCAAAGGAAAGAGAGATGGAGGTAGGTGCAGTGATCCAAAGAGATCTGGGGTAATTGCAGCTATGGAAAGAGATATGGAGGTAGGTGCAGCGGTGGAAAGAGATATGGGGTAGGTGCAGCGATGGAAAGAGATATGGAGGTAGGTGCAGCGATGGAAAGAGATATGGAGGTAGGTGCAGCGATGGAAAGAGATATGGAGGTAGGTGCAGCGATGGAAAGAGATATGGAGGTAAGTGCAGCGATGGAAAGAGATATGGGTAGGTGCAGCAATGGAAAGAGATATGGAGGTAAGTGCAGCAATTTAAAGAGATATGGAGGTAAGTGCAGCACTGGAAAGAGATATGGAGGTAGGTGCAGTGATGGAAAGAGATATGGGGTAAATGCAATGATGGAAAGAGATATGGAGTTAAGTGCATTGATGGAAATAGATATGGAGGTAGGTGAAGCGATGGAAAGAGATATGGGGTAGGTGCCGCGATGGAAAGAGATATGGAGGTAGGTGCAGCGGTGGACAGAAATATGGGGTAAATGCAGTTATGGGAAGAGATATGGAGGTAATTGAAGTGATGGAAAGAGATATGGAGGTAGGTGCAGCGATGGAAAGAGATATGGGGATGGTGCTGCGATGGAAAGAGATATGGGGTGAATGTAGCAATGGAGCGAGATATGAAGGTAGGTGCTGTGATGGAAAGAGAGATGGAGGTAGGTGCAGCGCTGGAAAGAGATATGGGGTAGGTGCCACTGTGGAAAGAGATATGAAGTAAGGTGCATCGATGGAAAGAGATATGGGGTAAATGCAGCAATGGAGTGAGATATGGAGGTAGGTGCTGCGATGGAAAGAGATATGTGGGTAGGTGCAGCGATGGAAAGAGATATGGAGGTAAGTGCAGCAATGGAAAGAGATATGGAGGTAGGTGCAGTGATGGAAAGAGATATGGAGGTAAGTGCAGCAATGGAAAGAGATATGTGGGTAGGTGCAGCGATGGAAAGAGATATGGAGGTAAGTGCACCAATGGAAAGAGATATGGGGTAATTGCAGCGTAGGAAAGAGATATGGAGTAGGTGCAGCGATGGACAGAGATATGGAGGTAGGTGCAGCAATGGAAAGAGATATGGAGTAGGTACAGCGATGGAAAGAGATATTGGGTAAGTGCAGCGGTGGAAAGAGATATGGAAGTAGGTGCAGCCATGGAAAGAGATATGGAGGTAGGTGCAGCAATGGAAAGAGATATGGAGGTAGGTGCAGCGATGGAAAGATATATGGAGGTAGGTGCAGTGATGGAAAGAGATATGGAGGTAGTTGCAGCATTGGAAAGAGATATGGAGGTAGGTGCAGCAATGGAAAGAGGTATGGAGGTAAGTGCAGTGATGTAAATAGATATGGAGGTAGGTGCAGTGATGGAAAGAGATATGGAGGTAGGTGCAGCGATGGAAAGATATATGGAGGTAGGTGCAGTGATGGAAAGAGATATGGAGATAGGTTCAGCGATGGAAAGAGATATGGAGGTAGGTGCAGCAATGGAAAGAGATATGGAGGTAGGTGCAGCTATGGAAAGAGATATGGAGGTAAGTGCAGCGATGTAAACAAATATGGAGGTAGGTGCAGTGATGGAAAGAGACATGGGGTAGGTGCAGCGATGGAAAGAGGTATGGAGGTAAGTGCAGCGATGGAAAGAGATATGGAGGTAAGTACAGCGATGGAAAGAGATATAGAGGTAAGTGCTGCGATGGAAAGATATATGGAGGTAAGTGCAGTGATGTAAATAGATATGGAGGTAGGTGCAGTGATGGAAAGAGATATGGAGGTAGGACGAGCGATGGAAAAAGATATGGAGGTAGGTGTAGCACTGGAAAGAGATATGGAGTAGGTGCAGCGATGGAAAGAGATGTACAGTAGGTGCCGCACTGGAAACAGATATGGAGTAAGTGCAGCGGTGGAAAGAGATATGGAGTAGGTGCAGCGATGGACAGAGATATGGAGGTAGGTGCAGCGATGGAAAGCGATATGGAGGTTTGTGCAGTGATGAAAGAGATATGGAGGTAGGTGAAGTGATGGAAAGAGATATGGAGGTAGGTACAGCAATGGAAAGAGATATGGAGTAGGTGCAGCGATGGAAAAAGATATAGAGTAGGTGCAGCACTGGAAACAGAAATGGGGTAAGTGCAGCGGTGGAAAGAGATATGGAATAGGTGCAGAGATGGACCTAGATATGGAGGTAGGTGCAGCGATGAAATGTGATATGGAGGTAGGTGCAGTGATGGAAAGAGATATGGAGGTAGGTGAAGCGATGGAAAGATATATGGAGGTAGGTGAAGCGATGGAAAGAGATATGGAGGTAGGTGCAGCGATGGAAAGAGATATGGAGGTAAGTGTATCGGTGTAAAGAGATATGGGGGTTGGTGCAGCAATGAAAAGAGATATGGAGGTAGGTGCAGCAATGGAAAGAGATATGGAGTAGGTATAGCACTGGAAAGAGATACTGGGTAAGTGCGGCGCTGGAAAGAGATCTGGAGGTAGGTGCAGTGATGGAAAGAGATATGGAGGTAGGTGCAGCAATGGAAAGAGATATGGAGGTAGGTGCAGCGCTGGAAAGAGATATTGAGGTAGGTGCAGCGCTGGAAAGAGATATTGAGGTAGGTGCAGCGATGGAAAGAGATATGGAGGTAACTGCAGTGATGGAAAGAGATATGAAGGTAGGTGCAGCGTTGGAAATAGATATGGAGGTGGGTGCAGCAATGGAAAGAGATATGGAGGAAAGTGCAGTGAAGGAAAGAGATATGGAGATAGCTGCAGCGATGGAAAGAGATATGGAAGTAAGTGCAGCGATGGAAAGAGGTATGGAGATAAGTGCAGTGATGGAAAGAGATATGGAGGAAAGTGCAGCGATGGAAAGATATATGGAGGTAAGTGCAGCGATGCAAATAGATATGGAGGTAGGCGCAGTGATGGAAAGAGATATGGAGGTAAGTGCAGTGATGGAAAGAGATATGGAGGTTGGTGCAGCGATGGAAAGAGATATGGAGGTATGTGCAGCACTGGAATGAGATATGGAGTAGGTGCAGCGATGGAAAGAGATATAGAGCAGGTGCAGCACTGGAAAAAGATATGGGTGTCATGATCTCTGCTTCCAAAAGGTCAGGGTTTTCCCAACTCCCTTGGAAGCAGATTCATAACCCAGGTTCCGAGTGCCAACCAGTCCCAATTGGGACCTTTTGGAGCCAGTCCTGGCGCCAGTGGCACCAGGCTCATAAATATGCCCAGTCCCAGCACTGGAAGCGCCGGGCTCATAATGCTTGGGTGGACTTACCTGCAGCAGACCATGCTGCTTACTTGCCTGCCAGTTGAGCCTCTGATCCTCTTCTGTTTGGAACTACTTTTCCTGTTGGGTGGGGCAGGAGCCACTCCCTAGATTCAGAACACTGGAACTCTTCTGGAAAGCAGGAACTCTTTTCTTACCTAGGCGTGGCTGTGGAAGGAGACACCTAAGCACTACAGGAGGCTATTTAAACCACACCCGATGGATGAATCTTGCATTGCGTTATTCTGCATCCTCTGCAGCAGAACGCTCATCGTGTCTTCTGCATCTGATCCTGGGCCTAAGGAAAAAAGCTTACCATCCTGAATCCGGTCTTCAGCAACACCTATAAAGACAAGAAAGAACAGGTTAGCATTACGGTCTTCAGTGACAGCTCTTCACTTACCTGGTCCATCGGCTATCACCAACGCCTCGCTCTGCATTCCGGCATCTGAAAGACAAAGGCTTACCTACTCTTCGTGCGCTCCGGAGGTCTTCACACTGCATCCCGCATCTGAAAGACAAAACAAGGTGCGTTTAAAGACATTGGGGAACTTTAATACTCACGTGCCATTACTCCTTTCCACATCTAACCCAGTGGGTATTCCGGCACCCTGCAGCCGCTCCGAACTTGTACCTGCAAAATAAAAAGACAGTTAGAGCGCATCGTGAAGCAGGCAACAAGCGCTTACTTACGTGCTTCCAGGCGCTTCTATTCATCACACGGGCTCCATCTTCAACTCACTTCAGCCCGTCATCCGCCATCGCCGGAACCCTGCAAAACAAGAAACATCATTACTAAAGATTTTAAAGACATTACAATTACTCGAAACTTACCGTTTGTGCAGTAAACGACGGACAGCAGTCCTCTGAAGTCAAGAGGCCTGCTCCCCTTATCCAGTGAAGAAACTGGTTACAGCACCCTGCCCCGAGGCAGATGGAGAGCACGGCGTTCACTTACCTAAGGTGAGAGCATTAACCTTTGGGGTTCTACAGGAGAAGAGAAAGGGAAGAAGAAAGAGACATTCAATAACCCAGTTCCTTAATCCCATATTTTCTATCTGCAGACATCTTACCCTTCGAGTCAGACATACAGTGCACAGAGGTCCAGCCCAAAGAGCCAGCCGTGTGTTACACATCACCTTTGAAGATACGGTATACGCCCAGTCAAGACCGGCGCCTCTACGGGAATCAGGTGAGCGTTACAATGGGGTAAGTGCAGCGGTGGAAAGAGGTATGGAGGTAAGTGCATTGATGAAAGAGATATGGAGGTAGGTGAAGCGATGGAAAGATATATGGAGGTAGGTGCAGCGATGGAAAGAGATATGGAGGTAGGTGCAGCATTGGAAAGAGATATGGCGGTAAGTGTATTGAAGGAAAGAGATATGGAGGTAGGTGCAGCGATGGAAAGAGCTATGGAGGGAGGTGCAGCGATGAAAAGAGATATGGAGTAGGTACAGCACTGGAAAGAGATATTGGGTAAATGCAGCAGGGGAAAGAGATATGGAGGTACGTGCAGTGATGGAAAGAGATATGGAGGTAGGTGCAATGATGAAAAGAGATATGGAGGTAGGTGCAGCGATGGAAAGAGATATGGGGTAAGTGCATCGATGGAAAGAGATATGGGGTAAGTGCAGCGATGGAAAGAGATATGGAGGTAGGTGCAGCGGTGGAAAGAGTTATGGGGTAATTGCAGCGATGGAAAGAGATATGGAAGTAGGTGCCGCGGTGGAAAGAGATATGGGGTAGGTGCAGCGATGGAAAGTGATATGGAGGTAAGTGCAGCAATGGAAAGAGATATGGAGGTAGGTGCAGCGATGGAAAGAGATATGGAGGTAAGTGCAGCGATGGAGAGATATGGGTAGGTGCAGCAATGGAAAGAGATATGGAGGTATGTGCAGCGATGGAAAGAGATATGGAGGTAAGTGCAGCAATGGAAAGAGATATGGAGGGAGGTGCAGTGATGGAAAGAGATATGGGGTAAATGCAGTGATGGAAAGAGATATGGAGGTAAGTGCAGTGATGGAAAGAGATATGGAGGTAGGTGGAGCAATGGAAAGAGATATGGGGTTGGTGCCGTGATGGAAAGAGATATGGAGGTAGGTGCAGTGATGGAAAGAGATATGTGGGTAGGTGCAGCGATGGAAAGAGATATGGAGGTAAGTGCAGCAATGGAAAGAGATATGGAGGTAAGTGCAGTGATGGAAAGAGATATGGAGGTAGGTGCAGCGATAGAAAGAGATATGGGGTAGTTGCAGCGATGGAAAGAGATATGGAGGTAGGTGCAGGGATGGCAAGAGATATGGAGGTAGGTGCAGCAGTGGAAAGAAATTTGGAGGTAAGTGCAGCAATGGAAAGAGATATGAAGATAGGTGCAGCAATGGAAAGAGATGTGGGGTAAATGCAGCAAGGAAGCGAGATATGGAGGTAGGTGCTGCGATGGAAAGAGAGATGGAGGTAGGTGCAGTGATGGAAAGAGATATGGAGGTAGGTGCAGCGATGGAAAGAGATATGGAGGTAGGTGCAGCGATGGAAAGAGATATGGGGTAGGTGCAGCGATGGAAAGGGATATGGAGGTAGGTGCAGTGGTGGACAGAGATATGGGGTAAATTCACTTATGGAAAGAGATATGGAGGTAAGTGCAGTGATGGAAAGAGATATGGAGGTAGGTGGAGCAATGGAAAGAGATATGGGGTGGTGCCGCGATGGAAAGAGATATGGAGGTAGGTGCAGTGATGGAAAGAGATATGTGGGTAGGTGCAGCGATGGAAAGAGATATGGAGGTAAGTGCAGCAATGGAAAGAGATATGGAGGTAAGTGCAGCAATGGAAAGAGATATGGAGGTAGGTGCAGCGATAGAAAGAGATATGGGGTAGTTGCAGCGATGGAAAGAGATATGGAGGTAGGTGCAGGGATGGCAAGAGATATGGAGGTAGGTGCAGCAGTGGAAAGAAATTTGGAGGTAAGTGCAGCAATGGAAAGAGATATGAAGATAGGTGCAGCAATGGAAAGAGATGTGGGGTAAATGCAGCAAGGAAGCGAGATATGGAGGTAGGTGCTGCGATGGAAAGAGAGATGGAGGTAGGTGCAGTGATGGAAAGAGATATGGAGGTAGGTGCAGTGATGGAAAGTGATATGGAGGTAGGTGCACTGATGGAAAGAGATATGTAGGTAAGTGCAGCGATGGAAAGAGATATGCAGGTAAGTGCAGCAATGGAAAGAGATATGGGGTAATTGCAGCGATGGAAAGAGATATGGAGGTAGGTGCAGTGATGGAAAGAGATATGGGTAAGTGCAGGGATGGAAAGAGATATGGAGGTAGGTGCAGCAGTGGAAAGAAATGTGGAGGTAAGTGCAGCGATGGAAGAGATATGAAGATAGGTGGAGCGATGGAAATAGATATGGGGTAAATGCAGCAATGAAGCAAGATATGGAGGTAGGTGCTGCAATGGAAAGAGAGATGTAGGTAGGTGCAGTGATGGAAAGAGATATGGAGGTAGGTGCAGCAATGGAAAGAGATATGGGGTAAATGCAGCAATGGAGCGAGATATGGAGGTAGGTGCTGCAAAGGAAAGAGAGATGGAGGTAGGTGCAGTGATCGAAAGAGATATGGGGTAATTGCAGCGATGGAAAGAGATATGGAGGTAGGTGCAGCGGTGGAAAGAGATATGGGGTAGGTGCAGCGATGGAAAGAGATATGGAGGTAGGTGCAGTGATGGAAAGAGATATGGCGGTAGGTGTAGCGATGGAAAGAGATATTGAGGTCAGTGCAGCGATGGAAAGCGATATGGAGGTAGGTGCAGCGATGGAAAGAGATATGGGTAGGTGCAGCAATGGAAAGAGATATGGAGGTAAGTGCAGCGATTTAAAGAGATATGGAGGTAAGTGCAGCACTGGAAAGAGATATGGAGGTAGGTGCAGTGATGGAAAGAGATATGGAGGTAGGTGCAGTGATGGAAAGAGATATGGGGTAGCTGCCGCGATGCAGGTAGGTGCAGCGGTGGACAGAAATATGGGTAAATGCAGTTATGGAAAGGATATGGAGGTAAGTGCAGTGATGGAAAGAGATACGGAGGTAGGTGCAGCGATGGAAAGAGATATGGGGTTGGTGCCGCGATGGAAAGAGATATGGGGTGAATGTCGCAATGGAGCGAGATATGGCGGTAGGTGCTGCGATGGAAAGAGAGATTGGGGTAGGTGCAGCGCTGGAAAGAGATTTGGGGTAGGTGCCACTGTGGAAAGAGATATGGAGTACGGTGCATCGATGGAAAGAGATATGGAGGTAGGTGCAGCGATGGAAAGAGATATGGGGTAAATGCAGCAATAGAGTGAGATATGGAGGTAGGTGCTGCGATGGAAAGAGATTTGTGGGTAGGTGCAGCGATGGAAAGTGATATGGAGGTAGGTGCAGTGATGGAAAGAGATATGTGGGTAGGTGCAGCGATGGAAAGAGATATGGAGGTAAGTGCAGCAATGGAAAGAGATATGAAGATAGGTGCAGCGATGGACAGGGATATGGAGGTAGGTGCAGTGATGGAAAGCGATATGGAGGTAGGTGCAGCGATAGAAAGAGATATGGGGTAGGTGCAGCGATGGAAAGAGATATGGAGGTAGGTGCAGCGATGGAAAGAGATATGGGTAAGTGCAGGGATGGAAAGAGATATGGAGGTAGGTGCAGCAGTAGAAAGACATTTGAAGGTAAGTGCAGCAATGGAAAGAGATATGAAGATAGGTGCAGCGATGGACAGGGATATGGAGGTAGGTGCAGTGATGGAAAGCGATATGGAGGTAGGTGCAGTGATGAAAGAGATATGGAGGTAAGTGACGTGATGGAAAGAGATATGGAGGTAGGTACAGCAATGGAAAGAGATATGGGTAAGTGCAGGGATGGAAAGAGATATGGAGGTAGGTGCAGCAGTAGAAAGACATTTGGAGGTAAGTGCAGCAATGGAAAGAGATATGAAGATAGGTGCAGCGATGGACAGGGATATGGAGGTAGGTGCAGTGATGGAAAGCGATATGGAGGTAGGTGCAGTGATGAAAGAGATATGGAGGTAGGTACAGCAATGGAAAGAGATATGCAGGTAGGTGCAGGACTGGAAACAGATATGGAGTAGGTGCAGCGATTGAAAGAGATATAGAGTAGGTGCAGCACTGGAAACAGATATGGAGTAAGTGCAGCGGTGGAAAGAGATATGGAATAGGTGCAGCGATGGACAGAGATATGGGGTAGGTGCAGCGATGAAAAGTGATATGGAGGTAGGTGCAGTGATGGAATGAGATATGGAGGTAGGTGAAGCGATGGAAAGGTATATGGAGGTAGATGCAGCGATAGAAATAGATATGACGGTAGGTGCAGCGATGGAAAGAGATATGGAGGTAAGTGTATCGATGTAAAGAGATATGGAGGTTGGTGCAGCGATGAAAAGAGATATGGAGTAGGTATAGCACTGGAAAGAGATATTGGGTAAGTGCAGCGCTGGAAAGAGATATGGAGGTAGGTGCAGTGATGGAAAGAGATATGGAGGTAGGTGCAGCGATGGAAAGAGATATGGAGGTAGGTGCAGCACTGGAAAGAGATATGGAGGTAGGTGCAGCACTGGAAAGAGATATGGAGTAGGTGCAGCGATGGAAAGAGATATAGAGTAGGTGCAGCACTGGAAACAGATATGGGGTAAGTGCAGCGGTTGAAAGAGTTATGGAGGTAAGTGCAGTGATGATAGAGATATGGAGGTAGGTGAAGCGATGGAAAGATATATGGAGGTAGGTGCAGCGATGGAAAGCGATATGGGGTAGGTGCAGCGATGAAAAGTGATATGGAGGTAGGTGCAGTGATGGAAAGAGATATGGAGGTAGGTGAAGCGATGGAAAGATATATGGAGATAGATGCAGCGATAGAAATAGATATGACGGTAGGTGCAGCGATGGAAAGAGATATGGAGGTAAGTGTATCGATGTAAAGAGATATGGAGGTTGGTGCAGCGATGAAAAGAGATATGGAGTAGGTATAGCACTGGAAAGAGATATTGGGTAAGTGCAGCAATGGAAAGAGATATGGAGGTAAGTGCAGCGATGGAAAGAGATATGGAGGTAAGTGCAGCAATGGAAAGAGATATGGAGGTAGGTGCAGTGATGGAAAGAGATATGGGGTAATTGCAGTGATGGAAAGAGATATGGAGGTAAGTGCAGTGATGGAAAGAGATATGGAGGTAGGTGCAGTGATGGAAAGAGATATGGAGGTAGGTGCAGCGATGGAAAGAGATATGGGGTAGGTGCAGCGATGGAAAGAGATATGGAGGTAGGTGCAGTGGTGGACAGAGATATGGGGTAAATGCACTTATGGAAAGAGATATGGAGGTAGGTGCCGCGATGGAAAGAGCTATGGAGGGAGGTGCAGCGATGCAAAGAGATATGGAGTAGGTACAGCACTGGAAAGAGATATTGGATAAATGCAGCGGGGGAAAGAGATATGGAGGTACGTGCAGTGATGGAAAGAGATATGGAGGTAGGTGCAATGATGGAAAGAGATATGGAGGTAGGTGCAGAGATGGAAAGAGATATGGAGGTAGGTGCAGTGATAGAAAGAGATATGGAGGTAGGTGCAGCGATGGAAAGAAATATGGAGGTAGGTGCAGTGATGGAAAGAGATATGGAGGTAAGTGCAGCAATGGAAAGAGATATGGGGTAAGTGCAGCGATGGAAAGAGATATGGAGGTAGGTGCAGCGGTGGAAAGAGATATGGGGTAATTGCAGCGATGGAAAGAGATATGGAGGTAGGTGCAGCGGTGGAAAGAGATATGGGGTAGGTGCAGCGATGGAAAGAGATATGGAGGTAGGTGCAGTGATGGAAAGAGATATCGAGTTAGGTGCAGCGATGGAAAGAGATATGGAGGTAAGTGCAGCGATGGAAAGAGATATGGAAGTAGGTGCACCGATGGAAAGAGATATGGAGGTAAGTGCAGCAATGGAAAGAGATATGGAGGTAGGTGCAGTGATGGAAAGAGATATGGGGTAATTGCAGTGATGGAAAGAGATATGGAGGTAAGTGCAGTGATGGAAAGAGATATGGAGGTAGGTGCAGCGATGGAAAGAGATATGGGGTAGGTGCAGCGATGGAAAGAGATATGGAGTAGGTACAGCACTGGAAAGAGATATTGGATAAATGCAGCGGGGGAAAGAGATATGGAGGTACTTGCAGTGATGGAAAGAGATATGGAGGTAGGTGCAATGATGGAAAGAGATATGGAGGTAGGTGCAGCGATGGAAAGAAATATGGAGGTAGGTGCAGTGATGGAAAGAGATATGCAGGTAAGTGCAGCAATGGAAAGAGATATGGGTTAAGAGCAGCGATGGAAAGAGATATGGAGGTAGGTGCAGCGGTGGAAAGAGATATGGGGTAATTGCAGCGATGGAAAGAGATATGGAGGTAGGTGCAATGATGGAAAGAGATATGGAGGTAGGTGCAGAGATGGAAAGAGATATGGAGGTAGGTGCAGTGATAGAAAGAGATATGGAGGTAGGTGCAGCGATGGAAAGAAATATGGAGGTAGGTGCAGTGATGGAAAGAGATATGGAGGTAAGTGCAGCAATGGAAAGAGATATGGGGTAAGTGCAGCGATGGAAAGAGATATGGAGGTAGGTGCAGCGGTGGAAAGAGATATGGGGTAATTGCAGCGATGGAAAGAGATATGGAGGTAGGTGCAGCGGTGGAAAGAGATATGGGGTAGGTGCAGCGATGGAAAGAGATATGGAGGTAGGTGCAGTGATGGAAAGAGATATTGAGGTAGGTGCAGCGATGGAAAGAGATATGGAGGTAAGTGCAGTGATGGAAAGAGATATGGAGGTAGGTGCACTGATGGAAAGAGATATGGAGGTAAGTGCAGCAATGGAAAGAGATATGGGTAGGGGCAGCAATGGAAAGAGATATGGAGGTAAGTGCAGCGATGGAAAGAGATATGGAGGTAAGTGCAGCAATGGAAAGAGATATGGAGGTAGGTGCAGTGATGGAAAGAGATATGGGGTAATTGCAGTGATGGAAAGAGATATGGAGGTAAGTGCAGTGATGGAAATAGATATGGAGGTAGGTGCAGCGATGGAAAGAGATATGGAGGTAGGTGCAGTGGTGGACAGAGATATGGGGTAAATGCACTTATGGAAAGAGATATGGAGGTAAGTGCAGTGATGGAAAGAGATATGGAGGTAGGTGGAGCAATGGAAAGAGATATGGAGGTAGGTGCAGTGATGGAAAGAGATATGTGGGTAGGTGCAGCGATGGAAAGAGATATGGAAGTAAGTGCAGCAATGGAAAGAGATATGGAGGAAAGTGCAGCGATGGAAAGAGATATGGAGGTAGGTGCAGCGATAGAAAGAGATATGGGGTAAATGCAGCAATGAAGCGAGATATGGAGGTAGGCGCAGTGATGTAAAGAGATATGGAGGTAGGTGCAGCGATGGAAAGAGATATTGAGGTAAGTGCAGCGATGGAAAGAGATATGGAGGTAGGTGCACCGATGGAAAGAGATATTGAGGTAAGTGCAGCGATGGAAAGAGATATGAGTAGATGCAGCAATGGAAAGAGATATGGAGGTAAGTGCAGCGAAGGAAAGAGATATGGAGGCAAGTGCAGCAATGGAAAGAGATATGGAGGTAGGTGCAGTGATGGAAAGAGATATGGGGTAAATGCAGTGATGGAAAGAGATATGGAGGTAAGTGCAGTTATGGAAAGAGATATGGAGGTAGGTGCAGCGATGGAAAGAGATATGGGGTAGGTGCAGCGATGGAAAGAGATATGGAGGTTGGTGCAGTGGTGGACAGCGATATGGGGTAAATGCACTTATGGAAATAAATATGGAGGTAAGTGCAGTGATAGAAAGGGATATGGAGGTGGGTCGAGCAATGGAAAGAGATATGGGGTTGGTGCCACGATGGAAAGAGATATGGAGGTAGGTGCAGTGATGGAAAGAGATATGTGGGTAGGTGCAGCGATGGAAAGAGATATGGAGGTAAGTGCAGGAATGGAAAGAGATATGGAGGTAAGTGCAGTGATGGAAAGAGATATGAGGTAGGTGCAGCAATAGAAAGAGATATGGGGTAGGTGCAGCGATGGAAAACGATATGGAGGTAAGTGCAGCGATGGAAAGAGATATGAAGGTAAGTGCAGCAATGGAAAGAGTTATGGGGTAATTGCAGCAATGGAAAGAGATATGGAGGTAGGTGCAGCGATGGAAAGAGATATGGGTAAGTGCAGGTATGGAAAGAGATATGGAGGTAGGTGCAGCAGTGGAAAGAAATTTGGAGGTAAGTGCAGCAATGGAAAGAGATATGAATATAGGTGCAGCGATGGAAAGAGATATGGGGTAAATGCAGCAATGAAGCGAGATATGGAGGTAGGTGCTGCGATGGAAAGAGATATGGGGTAAATGCAGCAATGGAGCGAGATATGGAGGTAGGTGCTGCAAAGGAAAGAGAGATGGAGGTAGGTGCAGTGATCGAAAGAGATATGGGGTAAATGCAGCAATGAAGCGAGATATGGAGGTAGGTGCTGCGATGGAAAGAGATATGGGGTAAATGCAGCAATGGAGCGAGATATGGAGGTAGGTGCTGCAAAGGAAAGAGAGATGGAGGTAGGTGCAGTGATCGAAAGAGATATGGGGTAATTGCAGCGATGGAATGAGATATCGAGGTAGGTGCAGCGCTGGAAAGAGATATGGGGTAGGTGCAGCGATGGAAAGAGATATGGAGGTAGGTGCAGTGATGGAAAGAGACATGGAGGTAGGTGCAGCGATGGAAAGAGATATGGAGGTAAGTGCAGCGATGGAAAGGGAAATGGAGGTAGGTGCAGCGATGGAAAGAGACATGAGGTAAGTGCAGCGATGGAAAGAGATATGGGTAGGTGCAGCAATAGAAAGAGATATGGAGGTAAGTGCAGCGATTTAAAGAGATATGGAGGTAAGTGCAGCACTGGAAAGTTATATGGAGGTAGGTGCAGTGATGGAAAGAGATATGGGGTAAATGCAGTTATGGAAAGAGATATGGAGGTAAGTGCAGCGATGGAAAGAGATATGGAGGTAGGTGCAGCGATGGAAAGAGATATGGGGTAGGTGCAGCGATGGAAAGAGGTATGGAGGTAAGTGCAGCGATGGACAGAGATATGGAGGTAAGTGCAGCGATGGAAAGATATATGGAGGTAAGTGCAGTGATGTAAATAGATATGGAGGTAGGTGCAGTGATGGAAAGAGATATTGAGGTAGGACGAGCAATGGAAAGAGATATGGAGGTAGGTGCAGCACTGGAATGAGATATGGAGTAGGTGCAGCGATGGAAAGAGATATCGGGCCTCATTACACAGTAGGCGGTAAGGATAAATCCTTACCGACTTACTACGAGGACGCTTTGCGGTTTGGGGATTTTAACGCCTGCTTTTTGGTCGCGTTAAAAACCAACCCGCAAAGGGACCCAGGAAGCTAATTACGGTACCAAAATTTGCGGTGCCGTAATTAGCGCCTTCCCCATTCCCATTATGCCCTACGGGGCAAAAATGGGAATGGGGAAGGGCAATGGTGGAAGGGGGAATTACCGCCCCTCCAACCTTGGAATGGGGCGGTAATTCCCGTTTCCACCAAGGCGGTGCCGGTATTTTACCGGCATGAACCATGGCGCTAATTGCTAATTGCGCCATGGTTCTCCACCTACCGTGTAATGAGGCCCATAGAGTAGGTGCAGCACTGGAAAGAGATATGGAGTAAGTGCAGCAGTGGAAAGAGATATGGAGTAGGTGCAGCGATGGACAGAGATATGGAGGTAGGTGCAGCGATGGAAAGCGATATGGAGGTAGGTGAAGTGACGGAAAGAGATATGGAGGTAGGTACAGCAATGGAAAAAGATATGGAGGTAGGTGCAGGACTGGAAACAGATATGGAGTAGGTGCAGCGATGGAAAAAGATATAGAGTAGGTGCAGCACTGGAAACAGATATGGGGTAAGTGCAGCACTGGAAAGAGATATGGAATAGGTGCAGTGATGGAAAGAGATAGAGAGGTAGGTGAAGCGATGAAAAGATATATGGAGGTAGGGGCAGCGATGGAAAGAGATATGGAGGTAGTTGCAGTGATGGAAAGAGATATGGAGGTAAGTGTATCGATGTAAAGAGATATGGAGTTTGGTACAGCGATGGAAAGAGATATGGAGTAGGTATAGCACAGGAAAGAGATATTGGGTAAGTGCGGCGCTGGAAAGAGATATGGAGGTAGGTGCAGTGATGGAAAGAGATATGGAGGTAGGTGCAGTTATGGAAAGAGATATGGAGGTAGGTGCAGCGCTGGAAAGAGATATGGAGGTAGGTGCAGCGATGGAAAGAGATATGGAGGTAGGTGCAGTGATGGAAAGAGATATGAAGGTAGGTGCAGCGATGGAAAGAGATATGGAGGTAGGTGCAGCAATGGAAAGAGATATGGAGGTAAGTGCAGCAATGGAAAGAGATATGGAGGTAGGTGCAGCGATGGAAAGAGATATGGAGGTAATTGCAGCGATGGAAAGATATATGGAGGTAAGTGCAATAATGTAAATAGATATGGAGGTAGGCGTAGTAATGGAAAGAGATATGGAGGTAGGTGCAGTGATGGAAAGAGATATGGAGGTAGGTGCAGCACTGGAAAGCGATATGGAGTAGGTGCAGCGATGGAAAGAGATATAGAGTAGGTGCAGCGATGGAAACAGATATGGGATAAGTGGAGCGGTGGAAAGAGATATGGAGTAGGTGCAGCGATGGACGGCGATATGGAGGTAGGTGCAGCGATGGAAAGCGATATGGAGGTAGGTGCAGTGATGAAAGAGATATGGAGGTAGGTGAGGCAATGGAAAGAGATATGGGGTAAATGCAGCAATGGAGCGAGATATGGAGGTAGATGCTGCAAAGGAAAGAGAGATGGAGGTAGGTGCAGTGATCGAAAGAGATATGGGGTAATTGCAGCGATGGAAAGAGATATGGAGGTAGGTGCAGCGCTGGAAAGAGATATGGGGTAGGTGCAGCGATGGAAAGAGATATGGAGGTAGGTGCAGTGATGGAAAGAGACATGGAGGTAGGTGCAGCGATGGAAAGAGATATGGAGGTAAGTGCAGCGATGGAAAGGGATATGGGTAGGTGCAGCAATAGAAAGAGATATGGAGGTAAGTGCAGCGATTTAAAGAGATATGGAGGTAAGTGCAGCACTGGAAAGAGATATGGAGGTAGGTGCAGTGATGGAAAGAGATATGGGGTAAATGCAATGATGGAAAGAGATATGGAGGTAAGTGCAGCGATGGAAAGAGATATGGAGGTAGGTGCAGCGATGGAAAGAGATATGGGGTAGGTGCAGCAATGGAAAGAGGTATGGAGGTAAGTGCAGCGATGGACAGAGATATGAGGTAAGTACAGCGATGGAAAGAGATATGGAGGTAAGTGCAGCGATGGAAAGATATATGGAGGTAAGTGCAGTGATGTAAATAGATATGGAGGTAGGTGCAGTGATGGAAAGAGATATGGAGGTAGGACGAGCAATGGAAAGTGATATGGAGGTAGGTGCAGCACTCGAATGAGATATGGAGTAGGTGCAGCGATGGAAAGAGATATAGGGCCTCATTACACGGTAGGCGGTAAGGATTTAACGGTACCGGTATTTTACCGGTAACGGTAAATCCTTACCGCCTTACTACGAGGACGCTTTGCGGTTTGGGGATTTTAACGCCTGCTTTTTGGAGGCATTAAAAACCAACCCGCAAAGGGACTCAGGGAGCTAATTACGGTACCACAATTTGCGGTGCCGTAATTAGCGCCTTTCCCATTCCCATTATGCCCTATGGGGCAAAAATGGGAATGGGGAAGGGCAATGGTGGAAGGGGGAATTACCGCCCCTCCAACCTTGGAATGGGGCGGTAATTCCCCTTTCCACCAAGGCCGGTATTTCACCGGCATGAACCATGGCGCTAATTGCGCCATGGTTCCCCACCTACCATGTAATGAGGCCCATAGAGTAGGTGCAGCACTGGAAACAGATATGGAGTAAGTGCAGCAGTGAAAAGAGATATGGAGTAGGTGCTGCGATGGACAGAGATATGGAGGTAGGTGCAGCGATGGAAAGCGATATGGAGGTAGGTGAAGTGATGGAAAGAGATATGGAGGTAGGTACAGCAATGGAAAAAGATATGGAGGTAGGTGCAGGACTGGAAACAGATATGGAGTAGGTGCAGCGATGGAAAAAGATATAGAGTAGGTGCAGCACTGGAAACAGATATGGGGTAAGTGCAGCACTGGAAAGAGATATGGAATAGGTGCAGTGATGGAAAGAGATATGGAGGTAGGTGAAGCGATGAAAAGATATATGGAGGTAGGTGCAGCGATGGAAAGAGATATGGAGGTAGTTGCAGTGATGGAAAGAGATATGGAGGTAAGTGTATCGATGTAAAGAGATATGGAGTTTGGTACAGCGATGGAAAGAGATATGGAGGTAGGTGCAGCGATGGAAAGAGATATGGAGTAGGTATAGCACTGGAAAGAGATATTGGGTAAGTGCGGCGCAGGAAAGAGATATGGAGGTAGGTGCAGTGATGGAAAGAGATATGGAGGTAGGTGCAGTGATGGAAAGAGATATGGAGGTAGGTGCAGCGCTGGAAAGAGATATGGAGGTAGGTGCAGTGATGGAAAGAGATATGGAGGTAGGTGCAGCAATGGAAAGAGATATGGAGGTAAGTGCAGTGATGGAAAGAGATATGGAGGTAGGTGCAGCGATGGAAAGAGATATGGAGGTAATTGCAGTGATGGAAAGATATATGGAGTAGGTGCAGCGATGGAAAGAGATATGGAGGTAGGTGCAGCAATGGAAAGAGATATGGAGGTAAGTGCAGTGATGGAAAGAGATATGGAGGTAGGTGCAGCACTGGAAACAGATATGGGATAAGTGGAGCGGTGGAAAGAGATATGGAGTAGGTGCAGCGATGGACGGCGATATGGAGGTAGGTGCAGCGATGGAAAGCGATATGGAGGTAGGTGCAGTGATGAAAGAAATATGGAGGTAGGTGAGGCAATGGAAAGATATATGTAGGTAGGTGCAGCGATGGAAAGAGATATGGAGGTAGGTGCAGCGTTGGAAAGAGATATGGCGGTAAGTGTATTGTTGGAAAGAGATATGGAGGTAGGAGCAGTGATGGAAAGAGCCATGGAGGGAGGTTCAGCGATGGAAAGAGATATGGAGTAGGTACAGCACTGGAAAGAGATATTGGGTAAATGCAGCGGGGGAAAGAGATATGGAGGTTGGTGCAGTGATGGAAAGAGATATGGAGGTAGGTGCAGCGATGGAAAGAGATATGGAGGTAGGAGCAGCGATGGAAAGAGCCATGGAGGGAGGTGCAGCGATGGAAAGAGATATGGAGTAGGTGCAGCGATGGACGGAGATATGGAGGTAGGTGCAGCGATGGAAAGCGATATGGAGGTAGGTGCAGCGATGGAAAGAGATATGGAGGTAGGAGCAGCGATGGAAAGAGCCATGGAGGGAGGTGCAGCGATGGAAAGAGATATGGAGTAGGTACAGCACTGGAAAGAAATATTGGGTAAATGCAGCGGGGGAAAGAGATATGGAGGTAGATACAGTGATGGAAAGAGATATGGAGGTAGGTGCAGCGATGGAAAGAGATATGGAGGTAGGTGCAACGATGGAAAGAGATATGGACGTAGGTGCAGCGATGGAAAGAGATATGGAGGTAGGTGCAGTGAGAGAAAGAGATATGGAGGTAGGTGCAGCGATGGAAAGATATATGGAGGTAGGTGCAGTGATGGAAATAGATATGGAGGTAAGTACAGTGATGGAAAGAGATATGGGGTAAGTTCAGCGATGGAAATTGATATGGAGGTACGTGCAGCGCTGGAAAGAGATATGGAGGTAGGTGCAGTGATGGAAAGAGATATGGAGGTAGGTGCAGCGATGGAAAGAGATATGGAGGTAGGTGCAGCACTGGAAAGAGATATGGAGGTAGGTGCAGTGATGGAAAGAGATATGGAGGTAGGTGCAGTGATTGAAAGAGATATGAGGATAGGTTCAGCGATGGAAATATATATGGAGGTAGGTGCAGCAATGGAAAGAGATATGGAGGTAAGTGAAGCGATGGAAAGCGATATGGAGATAGCTGCAGCGATGGAAAGAAATATGAAGGTAAGTGCAGCGATGGAAAGAGGTATGGAGGTAAGTGCAGTGATGGAAAGAGATATGGAGGTAAGTGCAGCGATGGAAAGATATATGGAGGTAAGTGCAGCGATGTAAATAGATATGGAGGTAGGCGCAGTGATGGAAAGAGATATGGAAGTAGGTGCAGTGATGGAAAGAGATATGGAGGTAGGTGCAGCGATGGAAAGAGATATGGAGGTAGGTGCAGCACTGGAAAGAGATATGGAGTAGGTGCAGCGATGGAAAGAGATATAGAGTAGGTGCAGCACTGGAAACAGATATGGGGTAAGTGCAGCGGTTGAAAGAGGTATGGAGGTAAGTGCAGTGATGAAAGAGATATGGAGGTAGGTGAAGCGATGGAAAGATATATGGAGGTAGGTGCAGCGATGGAAAGAGATATGGAGGTAGGTGCAGAGTTGGAAAGAGATATGGCGGTAAGTGTATTGATGGAAAGAGATATGGAGGTAGGCGCCGAAATGGAAAGAGCTATGGAGGGAGGTGCAGCGATGGAAAGAGATATTGGATAAATGCAGCAGGGGAAAGAGATATGGAGGTACGTGCAGTGATGGAAAGAGATATGGAGGTAGGTGCAATGATGGAAAGAGATTTGGAGGTAGGTGCAGAGATGGAAAGAGATATGGAGGTAGGTGCAGTGATAGAAAGAGATATGGAGGTAGGTGCAGCGATGGAAAGAAATATGGAGGTAGGTGCAGTGATGGAAAGAGATATGGAGGTAAGTGCAGCAATGGAAAGAGATATGGGGTAAGTGCAGCGATGGAAAGAGATATGGAGGTAGGTGCAGCGGTGGAAAGAGATATGGGGTAATTGCAGCGATGGAAAGAGATATGGAGGTAGGTGCAGCGGTGGAAAGACATATGGGGTAGGTGCAGTGATGGAAAGAGATATGGAGGTAGGTGCAGTGATGGAAAGAGATATCGAGGTAGGTGCAGCGATGGAAAGAGATATGGAGGTAAGTGCTGCGATGGAAAGAGATATGGAGGTAGGTGCACCGATGGAAAGAGATATGGAGGTAAGTGCAGCAATGGAAAGAGATATGGGTAGGTGCAGCAATGGAAAGAGATATGGAGGTAAGTGCAGCAATGGAAAGAGATATGGAGGTAGGTGCAGTGATGGAAAGAGATATGGGGTAATTGCAGTGATGGAAAGAGATATGGAGGTAAGTGCAGTGATGGAAAGAGATATGGAGGTAGGTGCAGCGATGGAAAGAGATATGGGGTAGGTGCAGCGATGGAAAGAGATATGGAGGTAGGTGCAGTGGGGAACAGAGATATGGGGTAAATGCACTTATGGAAAGAGATATGGAGGTAAGTGCAGTGATGGAAAGAGATATGGAGGTAGGTGCAGTGATGGAAAGAGATATGTGGGTAGGTGCAGCGATGGAAAGAGATATGGAGTTAAATGCAGCAATGGAAAGAGATATGGAGGAAAGTGCAGCGATGGAAAGAGATATGGAGCTAGGTGCAGTGATGGAAAGAGATATGTGGGTAGGTGCAGCGATGGAAAGAGATATGGAGTTAAATGCAGCAATGGAAAGAGATATGGAGGAAAGTGCAGTGATGGAAAGAGATATGGAGGTAGGTGCAGCGATAGAAAGAGATATGGGGTAGGTGCAGCGATGGAAAGAGATATGGAGGTAGGTGCAGTGATGGAAAGAGATATGGGTAAGTGCAGGGATGGAAAGAGATATGGAGGTTGGTGCAGCAGTGGAAAGAAATTTGGAGGTAAGTGCATCAATGGAAAGAGATATGAAGATAGGTGCAGCGATGGAAAGAGATATGGTGTAAATGCAGCAATGAAGCGAGATATGGAGGTAGGTGCTGCGATGGAAAGAGAAATGGAGGTAGGTGCAGCGATGGAAAGAGATATGGAGGTAGGTGCAGTGATGGAAAGAGATATGGAGGTAGGTGCAGCGATGGAAAGAGATATGGAGGTAAGTGCAGTGATGGAAAGAGATATGTGGGTAGGTGCAGCGATGGAAAGAGATATGGAGGTAAGTGCAGCAATGGAAAGAGATATGGAGGTAAGTGCAGTGATGGAAAGAGATATGGAGGTAGGTGCAGCGATAGAAAGAGATATGGGGTAGGTGCAGCGATGGAAAGAGATATGGAGGTAAGTGCAGCGATGGAAAGAGATATGAAGGTAAGTGCAGCAATGGAAAGAGTTTTGGGGTAATTGCAGCGATGGAAAGAGATATGGAGGTAGGTGCAGCGATGGAAAGAGATATGGGTAAGTGCAGAGATGGAAAGAGATATGGAGGTAGGTGCAGCAGTGGAAAGAAATTTTGAGGTAAGTGCTGCAATGGAAAGAGATATGAATATAGGTGCAGCGATGGAAAGAGATATGGGGTAAATGCAGCAATGAAGCAAGATATGGAGGTAGGTGCTGCGATGGAAAGAGATATGGAGGTAGGTGCAGCAATGGAAAGAGATATGGGGTAAATGCAGCAATGGAGCGAGATATGGAGGTAGGTGCTGCAAAGGAAAGAGAGATGGAGGTAGGTGCAGTGATCGAAAGCGATATGGGGTAATTGCAGCGATGGAAAGAGATATGGAGGTAGGTGCAGCGCTGGAAAGAGATATGGGGTAGGTGCAGCGATGGAAAGAGATATGGAGGTAGGTGCAGTGATGGAAAGAGACATGGAGGTAGGTGCAGTGATGGAAAGAGATATGGAGGTAAGTGCAGCGATGGAAAGGAATATGGAGGTAGGTGCAGCGATGGAAAGAGATATGAGGTAAGTGCAGCGATGGAAAGAGATATGGGTAGGTGCAGCAATGGAAAGAGATATGGAGGTAAGTGCAGCGATTTAAAGAGATATGGAGGTAAGTGCAGCACTGGAAAGAGATATGGAGGTAGGTGCAGTGATGGAAAGAGATATGGGGTAAATGCAATGATGGAAAGAGATATGGAGGTAAATGCAGTGATGGAAAGAGATATGGAGGTAGGTGCAGTGATGGAAAGAGATATGGAGGTAGGTGCAGTGATGGAAAGAGATATGTGGGTAGGTGCAGCGATGGAAAGAGATATGGAGTTAAATGCAGCAATGGAAAGAGATATGGAGGAAAGTGCAGTGATGGAAAGAGATATGGAGGTAGGTGCAGCGATGGAAAGAGATATGGAGGTAAGTGCAGTGATGGAAAGAGATATGTGGGTAGGTGCAGCGATGGAAAGAGATATGGAGGTAGGCGCAGCGATGGAAAGAGATATGTAGGTAGGTGCAGTGATGGAAAGAGATATGAAGGTAGGTGCAGCGATGGAAAGAGATATGGAGGTAAGTGCAGCGATGGAAGAGATATGGAGATAGGTGCAGCGATGGAAAGAGATATGGAGGTAGGTGCAGCAATGGAAAGATATGGAGGTAGGTGCAGCTATGGAAAGAGATATGGAGGTAAGTGCAGCAATGGAAAGAGATATGGAGGTAGGTGCAGCGATGGAAAGAGATATGGGGTAGGTGCAGCGATGGAAAGAGGTATGGAGGTAAGTGCCGCGATGGAAAGAGATATGGAGGTAAGTACAGCGATGGAAAGAGATATGGAGGTAAGTGCAGCGATGGAAAGATATATGGAGGTAAGTGCAGTGATGTAAATAGATATGGAGGTAGGTGCAGTGATGGAAAGAGATATGGAGGTAGGACGAGCGATGGAAAGAGATATGGAGGTAGGTGCAGCACTGGAATGAGATATGGAGTAGGTGCAGCGATGGAAAGAGATATAGGGCCTCATTACACGGTAGGCGGTAAGGATTTACCGGTACCAGTATTTTACCAGTAACGGTAAATCCTTACCGCCTTACTACGAGGACGCTTTGCGGTTTGGGGCTTTTAACGCCTGCTTTTTGCAGGCGTTAAAAACCAACCCCCAAAGGGACCCAGGGACCTAATTACGGTACCACAATTTGCGGTGCCGTAATTAGCGCCTTCCCCATTCCCATTATGCCCTATGGGGCAAAAATGGGAATGGGGAAGGGCAATGGTGGAAGGGGGAATTACCACCCCTCCAACCTTGGAATGGGGCGGTAATTCCCCTTTCCACCAAGGCCGGTATTTTACCGGCATGAACCATGGCGCTAATTGCGCCATGGTTCACCACCTACCGTGTAATGAGGCCCATAGAGTAAGTGCAGCAGTGGAAAGAGATCTGGAGTAGGTGCAGCGATGGACAGAGATATGGAGGTAGGTGCAGCGATGGAAAGCGATATGGAGGTAGGTGCAGTGATGAAATAGATATGGAGGTAGGTGAAGTGATGGAAAGAGATATGGAGGTAGATACAGCAATGGAAAGAGATATGGAGATAGGTGCAGGACTGGAAACAGATATGGAGTAGGTGTAGCGATGGAAAAAGATATAGAGTAGGTGCAGCACTGGAAACAGATATGGGGTAAGTGCAGCACTGGAAAGAGATATGGAGGTAGGTGCAGTGATGGAAAGAGATATGGAGGTAGGTGCAGTGATGGAAAGAGATATGGAGGTAGGTGCAGCGATGGAAAGAGATATGGAGTTGGTGCAGTGATGGAAAGAGATATGAAGGTAGGTGCAGCGATGGAAAGAGATATGGAGGTAGGTGCAGCAATGGAAAGAGATATGGAGGTAAGTGCAGCGATGGAAAGAGATATGGAGGTAGGAGCAGCGATGGAAAGAGATATGGAGGTAAGTGCAGCGATGGAAAGATATATGGAGGTAAGTGCAATGATGTAAATAGATATGGAGGTAGGCGCAGTGATGGAAAGAGATATGGAGGTAGGTGCAGCACTGGAAAGCGATATGGAGTAGGTGCAGCGATGGAAAGAGATATAGAGTAGGTGCAGCACTGGAAAAAGATATGGGGTAAGTGGAGCGGTGGAAAGAGATATGGAGTAGGTGCAGCGATGGCTGGCGATATGGAGGTAGGTGCAGCGATGGAAAGCGATATGGAGGTAGGTGCAGTGATGAAAGAGATAT
The DNA here is from genome assembly GCF_040938575.1 of Ambystoma mexicanum. Classification (NCBI taxonomy): domain Eukaryota; kingdom Metazoa; phylum Chordata; class Amphibia; order Caudata; family Ambystomatidae; genus Ambystoma; species Ambystoma mexicanum. The sequence goes on from NC_090921.1 coordinate 135,011,368, forward strand.
GGAGGTAGGAGCAGTGAGGGAAAGAGCCATGGAGGGAGGTGCAGCGATGGAAAGAGATATGGAGTAGGTACAGCACTGGAAAGAGATATTGGGTAAATGCAGCGGGGGAAGAGATATGGAGGTAGGTGCAGTGATGGAAAGAGATATGGAGGTAGGTGCAGCGATGGAAAGAGATATGGAGGTAGGCGCAGTGATGGAAAGAGATATGGAGGTAGGCGCAGTGATGGAAAGAGATATGGAGGTAGGTGCAGCGATGGAAAGAGATATGGAGGTAGTTGCAGCACTGGAAAGAGATATGGAGTAGGTGCAGCGATGGAAAGAGATATAGAGTGGGTGCAGCACTGGAAACAGATATGGGGTAAGTGCAGCGGTGGAAAGAGATATGGAGTAGGTGCAGCGATGGACAGAGATATGGAGGTAGGTGCAGCGATGGAAAGCGATATGGAGGTAGGTGCAGTGATGAAAGAGATATGGAGGTAGGCGAAGCGATAGAAAGATATATGGAGGTAGGTGCAGCGATGGAAAGAGAAATGGAGGTAGGAGCAGCGATGGAAAGAGCCATGGAGGGAGGTGCAGCGATGGAAAGAGATATGGAGTAGGTACAGCACTGGAAAGAGATATTGGGTAAATGCAGCGAGGGAAAGAGATATGGAGGTAGATACAGTGATGGAAAGAGATATGGAGGTAGATACAGTGATGGAAAGAGATATGGAGGTAGGTGCAGCGATGGAAAGAGATATGGAGGTAGGTGCAACGATGGAAAGAGATATGGACGTAGGTGCAGCGATGGAAAGAGATATGGAGGTAGGTGCAGTGAGAGAAAGAGATATGGAGGTAGGTGCAGCGATGGAAAGATATATGGAGGTAGGTGCAGTGATGGAAAGAGATATGGAGGTAAGTGCAGTGATGGAAAGAGATATGGGGTAAGTTCATCGATGGAAAGAGATATGGAGGTACGTGCAGTGGTGGAAAGAGATATGGAGGTAGGTGCAGAGGTGGAAAGAGATATGGAGTAGGTATAGCACTGGAAAGAGATATTGGGTAAGTGCAGCGCTGGAAAGAGATATGGAGGTAGGTGCAGTGATGGAAAGAGATATGGAGGTAGGTGCAGCGATGGAAAGAGATATGGAGGTAGGTGCAGCGCTGGAAAGAGATATGGAGGTAGGTGCAGCGATGGAAAGAGATATGGAGGTAGGTGCAGTGATGGAAAGAGATATGAGGGTAGGTGCAGCGATGGAAATATATATGGAGGTAGGTGCAGCAATGGAAAGAGATATGGAGGTAAGTGAAGCGATGGAAAGCGATATGGAGATAGCTGCAGCGATGGAAAGAGATATGAAGGTAAGTGCAGTGATGGAAAGAGGTATGGAGGTAAGTGCAGTGATGGAAAGAGATATGGAGGTAAGTGCAGCGATGGAAAGATATATGGAGGTAAGTGCAGCGATGTAAATAGATATGGAGGTAGGCGCAGTGATGGAAAGAGATATGGAGGTAGGTGCAGTGATGGAAAGAGATATGGAGGTAGGTGCAGCGATGGAAAGAGATATGGAGGTAGGTGCAGCACTGGAAAGAGATATGGAGTAGGTGCAGTGATGGAAAGAGATATAGAGTAGGTGCAGCACTGGAAACAGATATGGGGTAAGTGCAGCGGTTGAAAGAGGTATGGAGGTAAGTGCAGTGATGAAAGAGATATGGAGGAAGGTGAAGCGATGGAAAGATATATGGTGGTAGGTGCAGCAATGGAAAGAGATATGGAGGTAGGTGCAGAGTTGGAAAGAGATATGGCGGTAAGTGTATTGATGGAAAGAGATATGGAGGTAGGCGCCGCGATGGAAAGAGCTATGGAGGGAGGTGCAGCGATGGAAAGAGATATGGAGTAGGTACAGCACTGGAAAGAGATATTGGATAAATGCAGCGGGGGAAAGAGATATGGAGGTACGTGCAGTGATGGAAAGAGATATGGAGGTAAGTGCAATGATGGAAAGAGATATGGAAGTAGGTGCAGAGATGGAAAGAGATATGGAGGTAGGTGCAGTGATAGAAAGAGATATGGAGGTAGGTGCAGCGATGGAAAGAAATATGGAGGTAGGTGCAGTGATGGAAAGAGATATGGAGGTAAGTGCAGCAATGGAAAGAGATATGGGGTAAGTGCAGCGATGGAAAGAGATATGGAAGTAGGTGCAGCGGTGGAAAGAGATATGGGGTAATTGCAGCGATGGAAAGAGATATGGAGGTAGGTGCAGCGGTGGAAAGAGATATGAGGTAGGTGCAGCGATGGAAAGAGATATGGAGGTAGGTGCAGTGATGGAAAGAGATATCGAGGTAGGTGCAGCGATGGAAAGAGATATGGAGGTAAGTGCAGCGATGGAAAGAGATATGGAGGTAGGTGCACCGATGGAAAGAGATATGGAGGTAGGTGCACCGACGGAAAGAGATATGGGTAGGTGCAGCAATGGAAAGAGATATGGAGGTAAGTGCAGCGATGGAAAGAGATAAGGAGGTAAGTGCAGCAATGGAAAGAGATATGGAGGTAGGTGCAGTGATGGAAAGAGATATGGGGTAATTGCAGTGATGGAAAGAGATATGGAGGTAAGTTCAGTGATGGAAAGAGATATGGAAGTAGGTGCAGAGATGGAAAGAGATATGGAGGTAGGTGCAGTGATAGAAAGAGATATGGAGGTAGGTGCAGCGATGGAAAGAAATATGGAGGTAGGTGCAGTGATGGAAAGAGATATGGAGGTAAGTGCAGCAATGGAAAGAGATATGGGGTAAGTGCAGCGATGGAAAGAGATATGGAAGTAGGTGCAGCGGTGGAAAGAGATATGGGGTAATTGCAGCGATGGAAAGAGATATGGAGGTAGGTGCAGCGGTGGAAAGAGATATGAGGTAGGTGCAGCGATGGAAAGAGATATGGAGGTAGGTGCAGTGATGGAAAGAGATATCGAGGTAGGTGCAGCGATGGAAAGAGATATGGAGGTAAGTGCAGCGATGGAAAGAGATATGGAGGTAGGTGCACCGATGGAAAGAGATATGGAGGTAGGTGCACCGACGGAAAGAGATATGGGTAGGTGCAGCAATGGAAAGAGATATGGAGGTAAGTGCAGCGATGGAAAGAGATAAGGAGGTAAGTGCAGCAATGGAAAGAGATATGGAGGTAGGTGCAGTGATGGAAAGAGATATGGGGTAATTGCAGTGATGGAAAGAGATATGGAGGTAAGTTCAGTGATGGAAAGAGATATGGAGGTAGGTGCAGCGATGGAAAGAGATAAGGGGTAGGTGCAGCGATGGAAAGAGATATGGAGGTAGGTGCAGTGGTGGACAGAGATATGTGGTAAATGCACTTATGGAAAGAGATATGGAGGTAAGTGCAGTGATGGAAAGAGATATGGAGGTACGTGGAGCAATGGAAAGAGATATGGGGTTGGTGCCGCGATGGAAAGAGATATGGAGGTAGGTGCAGTGATGGAAAGAGATATGTGGGTAGGTGCAGCGATGGAAAGAGATATGGAGTTAAATGCAGCAATGGAAAGAGATATTGAGGAAAGTGCAGTGATGGAAAGAGATATGGAGGTAGGTGCAGCGATAGAAAGAGATATGGGGTAGGTGCCGCGATGGAAAGAGATATGGAGGTAGGTGCAGCGATGGAAAGAGATATGGGTAAGTGCAGGGATGGAAAGAGATATGGAGGTAGGTGCAGCAGTGGAAAGAAATTTGGAGGTAAGTGCAGCAATGGAAAGAGATATGAAGATAAATGCAGCGATGGAAAGAGATATGGGGTAAATGCAGCAATGAAGCGAGATATGGAGGTAGGTGCTGCGATGGAAAGAGAAATGGAGGTAGGTGCAGCGATGGAAAGAGATATGGAGGTAAGTGCAGTGATGGAAAGAGATATGGAGGTAGGTGCACCGATGGAAAGAGATATGGAGGTAAGTGCAGCGATGGAAAGAGATATGGAGGTAGGTGCACCGATGGAAAGAGATATGGAGGTAAGTGCAGCGATGGAAAGAGATATGGGTAGGTGCAGCAATGGAAAGAGATATGGAGGTAAGTGCAGCGATGGAAAGAGATATGGAGGCAAGTGCAGCAATGGAAAGAGATATGGAGGTAGGTGCAGTGATGGAAAGAGATATGGGGTAAATGCAGTGATGGAAAGAGATATGGAGGTAAGTGCAGTTATGGAAAGAGATATGGAGGTAGGTGCAGCGATGGAAAGAGATATGGGGTAGGTGCAGTGATGGAAAGAGATATGGGGTAAATGCAGTGATGGAAAGAGATATGGAGGTAAGTGCAGTTATGGAAAGAGATATGGAGGTAGGTGCAGCGATGGAAAGAGATATGGGGTAGGTGCAGCGATGGAAAGAGATATGGAGGTAAGTGCAGTGATGGAAAGAGCCATGGAGGGAGGTGCAGCGATGGAAAGAGATATGGAGTAGGTACAGCACTGGAAAGAGATATTGGGTAAATGCAGCGGGGGAAAGAGATATGGAGGTAGATACAGTGATGGAAAGAGATATGGAGGTAGATAAAGTGATGGAAAGAGATATGGAGGTAGGTGCAGCGATGGAAAGAGATATGGAGGTAGGTGCAGTGATGGAAAGAGATATGGAGGTAAGTGCAGTGATGGAAAGAGATATGGAGGTAGGTGCAGCGCTGGAAAGAGATATGTAGGTAGGTGCAGCGATGGAAAGAGATATGGAGTTGGTGCAGTGATGGAAAGAGATATGAAGGTAGGTGCAGCGATGGAAAGAGATATGGAGGTAGGTGCAGCAATGGAAAGAGATATGGAGGTAAGTGCAGCGATGGAAAGAGATATGGAGGTAGGTGCAGCGATGGAAAGAGATATGGAGGTAAGTGCAGCGATGGAAAGATATATGGAGGTAAGTGCAATGATGTAAATAGATATGGAGGTAGGCGCAGTGATGGAAAGAGATATGGAGGTAGGTGCAGCACTGGAAAGCGATATGGAGTAGGTGCAGCGATGGAAAGAGATATGGAGGTAGGTGCAGTGATGAAAGAGATATGGAGGTAGGAGCAGTGATGGAAAGAGCCATGGAGGGAGGTGCAGCGATGGAAAGAGATATGGAGTAGGTACAGCACTGGAAAGAGATATTGGGTAAATGCAGCGGGGGAAAGAGATATGGAGGTAGGTGCAGTGATGGAAAGAGATATGGAGGTAGGTGGAGTGATGGAAAGAGATATGGAGGTAGGTGCAGCGATGGAAAGAGATATGGAGGTAGTTGCAGCACTGGAAAGAGATATGGAGTAGGTGCAGCGATGGAAAGAGATATAGAGTAGGTGCAGCACTGGAAACAGATATGGGGTAAGTGCAGCGGTGGAAAGAGATATGGAGTAGGTGCAGCGATGGACGGAGATATGGAGGTAGGTGCAGCGATGGAAAGCGATATGGAGGTAGGTGCAGTGATGAAAGAGATATGGAGGTAGTCGAAGCGATGGAAAGATATATGGAGGTAGGTGCAGCGATGGAAAGAGAAATGGAGGTAGGTGCAGCGATGGAAAGAGATATGGAGTAGGTACAGAACTGGAAAGAGATATTGGGTAAATGCAGCGAGGGAAAGAGATATGGAGGTAGATACAGTGATGGAAAGAGATATGGAGGTAGATAAAGTGATGGAAAGAGATATGGAGGTAGGTGCAGCGATGGAAAGAGATATGGAGGTAGGTGCAACGATGGAAAGAGATATGGACGTAGGTGCAGCGATGGAAAGAGATATGGAGGTAGGTGCAGTGAGAGAAAGAGATATGGAGGTAGGTGCAGCGATGGAAAGATATATGGAGGTAGGTGGAGTGATGGAAAGAGATATGGAGGTAAGTGCAGTGATGGAAAGAGATATGGGGTAAGTTCAGCGATGGAAAGAGATATGGAGGTATGTGCAGTGGTGGAAAGAGATATGGAGGTAGGTGCAGAGGTGGAAATAGATATGGAGTAGGTATAGCACTGGAAAGAGATATTGGGTAAGTGCAGCGCTGGAAAGAGATATGGAGGTAGGTGCAGTGATGGAAAGAGATATGGAGGTAGGTGCAGCGATGGAAAGAGATATGGAGGTAGGTGCAGCGCTGGAAAGAGATATGGAGGTAGGTGCAGCGATGGAAAGAGATATGGAGGTAGGTGCAGTGATGGAAAGAGATATGAGGGTAGGTGCAGCGATGAAAATATATATGGAGGTAGGTGCAGCAATGGAAAGAGATATGGAGGTAAGTGAAGCGATGGAAAGCGATATGGAGATAGCTGCAGCGATGGAAAGAGATATGAAGGTAAGTGCAGCGATGGAAAGAGGTATGGAGGTAAGTGCAGTGATGGAAAGAGATATGGAGGTAAGTGCAGCGATGGAAAGATATATGGAGGTAAGTGCAGCGATGTAAATAGATATGGAGGTAGGCGCAGTGATGGAAAGAGATCTGGAGGTAGGTGCAGTGATGGAAAGAGATATGGAGGTAGGTGCAGCGATGGAAAGAGATATGGAGGTAGGTGCAGCACTGGAAAGAGATATGGAGTAGGTGCAGCGATGGAAAGAGATATAGAGTAGGTGCAGCACTGGAAACAGATATGGGGTAAGTGCAGCGGTTGAAAGAGGTATGGAGGTAAGTGCAGTGATGAAAGAGATATGGAGGAAGGTGAAGCGATGGAAAGATATATGGAGGTAGGTGCAGCAATGGAAAGAGATATGGAGGTAGGTGCAGAGTTGGAAAGAGATATGGCGGTAAGTGTATTGATGGAAAGAGATATGGAGGTAGGCGCCGAAATGGAAAGAGCTATGGAGGGAGGTGCAGCGATGGAAAGAGATATTGGATAAATGCAGCAGGGGAAAGAGATATGGAGGTACGTGCAGTGATGGAAAGAGATATGGAGGTAGGTGCAATGATGGAAAGAGATTTGGAGGTAGGTGCAGAGATGGAAAGAGATATGGAGGTAGGTGCAGTGATAGAAAGAGATATGGAGGTAGGTGCAGCGATGGAAAGAAATATGGAGGTAGGTGCAGTGATGGAAAGAGATATGGAGGTAAGTGCAGCAATGGAAAGAGATATGGGGTAAGTGCAGCGATGGAAAGAGATATGGAGGTAGGTGCAGCGGTGGAAAGAGATATGGGGTAATTGCAGTGATGGAAAGAGATATGGAGGTAGGTGCAGCGGTGGAAAGACATATGGGGTAGGTGCAGTGATGGAAAGAGATATGGAGGTAGGTGCAGTGATGGAAAGAGATATCGAGGTAGGTGCAGCGATGGAAAGAGATATGGAGGTAAGTGCTGCGATGGAAAGAGATATGGAGGTAGGTGCACCGATGGAAAGAGATATGGAGGTAAGTGCAGCAGTGGAAAGAGATATGGGTAGGTGCAGCAATGGAAAGAGATATGGAGGTAAGTGCAGCAATGGAAAGAGATATGGAGGTAGGTGCAGTGATGGAAAGAGATATGGGGTAATTGCAGTGATGGAAAGAGATATGGAGGTAAGTGCAGTGATGGAAAGAGATATGGAGGTAGGTGCAGCGATGGAAAGAGATATGGGGTAGGTGCAGCGATGGAAAGAGATATGGAGGTAGGTGCAGTGGTGGACAGAGATATGGGGTAAATGCACTTATGGAAAGAGATATGGAGGTAAGTGCAGTAATGGAAAGAGATATGGAGGTAGGTGCAGTGATGGAAAGAGATATGTGGGTAGGTGCAGCGATGGAAAGAGATATGGAGTTAAATGCAGCAATGGAAAGAGATATGGAGGAAAGTGCAGCGATGGAAAGAGATATGGAGGTAGGTGCAGTGATGGAAAGAGATATGTGGGTAGGTGCAGCGATGGAAAGAGATATGGAGTTAAATGCAGCAATGGAAAGAGATATGGAGGAAAGTGCAGTGATGGAAAGAGATATGGAGGTAGGTGCAGCGATAGAAAGAGATATGGGGTAGGTGCAGCGATGGAAAGAGATATGGAGGTAGGTGCAGTGATGGAAAGAGATATGGGTAAGTGCAGGGATGGAAAGAGATATGGAGGTTGGTGCAGCAGTGGAAAGAAATTTGGAGGTAAGTGCATCAATGGAAAGAGATATGAAGATAGGTGCAGCGATGGAAAGAGATATGGTGTAAATGCAGCAATGAAGCGAGATATGGAGGTAGGTGCTGCGATGGAAAGAGAAATGGAGGTAGGTGCAGCGATGGAAAGAGATATGGAGGTAGGTGCAGTGATGGAAAGAGATATGGAGGTAGGTGCAGCGATGGAAAGAGATATGGAGGTAAGTGCAGTGATGGAAAGAGATATGTGGGTAGGTGCAGCGATGGAAAGAGATATGGAGGTAAGTGCAGCAATGGAAAGAGATATGGAGGTAAGTGCAGTGATGGAAAGAGATATGGAGGTAGGTGCAGCGATAGAAAGAGATATGGGGTAGGTGCAGCGATGGAAAGAGATATGGAGGTAAGTGCAGCGATGGAAAGAGATATGAAGGTAAGTGCAGCAATGGAAAGAGTTTTGGGGTAATTGCAGCGATGGAAAGAGATATGGAGGTAGGTGCAGCGATGGAAAGAGATATGGGTAAGTGCAGAGATGGAAAGAGATATGGAGGTAGGTGCAGCAGTGGAAAGAAATTTTGAGGTAAGTGCTGCAATGGAAAGAGATATGAATATAGGTGCAGCGATGGAAAGAGATATGGGGTAAATGCAGCAATGAAGCAAGATATGGAGGTAGGTGCTGCGATGGAAAGAGATATGGAGGTAGGTGCAGCAATGGAAAGAGATATGGGGTAAATGCAGCAATGGAGCGAGATATGGAGGTAGGTGCTGCAAAGGAAAGAGAGATGGAGGTAGGTGCAGTGATCGAAAGCGATATGGGGTAATTGCAGCGATGGAAAGAGATATGGAGGTAGGTGCAGCGCTGGAAAGAGATATGGGGTAGGTGCAGCGATGGAAAGAGATATGGAGGTAGGTGCAGTGATGGAAAGAGACATGGAGGTAGGTGCAGTGATGGAAAGAGATATGGAGGTAAGTGCAGCGATGGAAAGGAATATGGAGGTAGGTGCAGCGATTGAAAGAGATATGAGGTAAGTGCAGCGATGGAAAGAGATATGGGTAGGTGCAGCAATGGAAAGAGATATGGAGGTAAGTGCAGCGATTTAAAGAGATATGGAGGTAAGTGCAGCACTGGAAAGAGATATGGAGGTAGGTGCAGTGATGGAAAGAGATATGGGGTAAATGCAATGATGGAAAGAGATATGGAGGTAAATGCAGTGATGGAAAGAGATATGGAGGTAGGTGCAGTGATGGAAAGAGATATGGAGGTAGGTGCAGTGATGGAAAGAGATATGTGGGTAGGTGCAGCGATGGAAAGAGATATGGAGTTAAATGCAGCAATGGAAAGAGATATGGAGGAAAGTGCAGTGATGGAAAGAGATATGGAGGTAGGTGCAGCGATGGAAAGAGATATGGAGGTAAGTGCAGTGATGGAAAGAGATATGTGGGTAGGTGCAGCGATGGAAAGAGATATGGAGGTAGGCGCAGCGATGGAAAGAGATATGTAGGTAGGTGCAGTGATGGAAAGAGATATGAAGGTAGGTGCAGCGATGGAAAGAGATATGGAGGTAAGTGCAGCGATGGAAGAGATATGGAGATAGGTGCAGCGATGGAAAGAGATATGGAGGTAGGTGCAGCAATGGAAAGATATGGAGGTAGGTGCAGCTATGGAAAGAGATATGGAGGTAAGTGCAGCAATGGAAAGAGATATGGAGGTAGGTGCAGCGATGGAAAGAGATATGGGGTAGGTGCAGCGATGGAAAGAGGTATGGAGGTAAGTGCCGCGATGGAAAGAGATATGGAGGTAAGTACAGCGATGGAAAGAGATATGGAGGTAAGTGCAGCGATGGAAAGATATATGGAGGTAAGTGCAGTGATGTAAATAGATATGGAGGTAGGTGCAGTGATGGAAAGAGATATGGAGGTAGGACGAGCGATGGAAAGAGATATGGAGGTAGGTGCAGCACTGGAATGAGATATGGAGTAGGTGCAGCGATGGAAAGAGATATAGGGCCTCATTACACGGTAGGCGGTAAGGATTTACCGGTACCAGTATTTTACCAGTAACGGTAAATCCTTACCGCCTTACTACGAGGACGCTTTGCGGTTTGGGGCTTTTAACGCCTGCTTTTTGCAGGCGTTAAAAACCAACCCCCAAAGGGACCCAGGGACCTAATTACGGTACCACAATTTGCGGTGCCGTAATTAGCGCCTTCCCCATTCCCATTATGCCCTATGGGGCAAAAATGGGAATGGGGAAGGGCAATGGTGGAAGGGGGAATTACTACCCCTCCAACCTTGGAATGGGGCGGTAATTCCCCTTTCCACCAAGGCCGGTATTTTACCGGCATGAACCATGGCGCTAATTGCGCCATGGTTCACCACCTACCGTGTAATGAGGCCCATAGAGTAAGTGCAGCAGTGGAAAGAGATCTGGAGTAGGTGCAGCGATGGACAGAGATATGGAGGTAGGTGCAGCGATGGAAAGCGATATGGAGGTAGGTGCAGTGATGAAAGAGATATGGAGGTAGGTGAAGTGATGGAAAGAGATATGGAGGTAGATACAGCAATGGAAAGAGATATGGAGATAGGTGCAGGACTGGAAACAGATATGGAGTAGGTGTAGCGATGGAAAAAGATATAGAGTAGGTGCAGCACTGGAAACAGATATGGGGTAAGTGCAGCACTGGAAAGAGATATGGAGGTAGGTGCAGTGATGGAAAGAGATATGGAGGTAGGTGCAGTGATGAAAGAGATATGGAGGTAGGTGCAGCGATGGAAAGAGATATGGAGTTGGTGCAGTGATGGAAAGAGATATGAAGGTAGGTGCAGCGATGGAAAGAGATATGGAGGTAGGTGCAGCAATGGAAAGAGATATGGAGGTAAGTGCAGCGATGGAAAGAGATATGGAGGTAGGAGCAGCGATGGAAAGAGATATGGAGGTAAGTGCAGCGATGGAAAGATATATGGAGGTAAGTGCAATGATGTAAATAGATATGGAGGTAGGCGCAGTGATGGAAAGAGATATGGAGGTAGGTGCAGCACTGGAAAGCGATATGGAGTAGGTGCAGCGATGGAAAGAGATATAGAGTAGGTGCAGCACTGGAAAAAGATATGGGGTAAGTGGAGCGGTGGAAAGAGATATGGAGTAGGTGCAGCGATGGCTGGCGATATGGAGGTAGGTGCAGCGATGGAAAGCGATATGGAGGTAGGTGCAGTGATGAAAGAGATATGGAGGTAGGAGCAGTGAGGGAAAGAGCCATGGAGGGAGGTGCAGCGATGGAAAGAGATATGGAGTAGGTACAGCACTGGAAAGAGATATTGGGTAAATGCAGCGGGGGAAGAGATATGGAGGTAGGTGCAGTGATGGAAAGAGATATGGAGGTAGGTGCAGCGATGGAAAGAGATATGGAGGTAGGCGCAGTGATGGAAAGAGATATGGAGGTAGGCGCAGTGATGGAAAGAGATATGGAGGTAGGTGCAGCGATGGAAAGAGATATGGAGGTTTTTGCAGCACTGGAAAGAGATATGGAGTAGGTGCAGCGATGGAAAGAGATATAGAGTGGGTGCAGCACTGGAAACAGATATGGGGTAAGTGCAGCGGTGGAAAGAGATATGGAGTAGGTGCAGCGATGGACAGAGATATGGAGGTAGGTGCAGCGATGGAAAGCGATATGGAGGTAGGTGCAGTGATGAAAGAGATATGGAGGTAGGCGAAGCGATAGAAAGATATATGGAGGTAGGTGCAGCGATGGAAAGAGAAATGGAGGTAGGAGCAGCGATGGAAAGAGCCATGGAGGGAGGTGCAGCGATGGAAAGAGATATGGAGTAGGTACAGCACTGGAAAGAGATATTGGGTAAATGCAGCGAGGGAAAGAGATATGGAGGTAGATACAGTGATGGAAAGAGATATGGAGGTAGATACAGTGATGGAAAGAGATATGGAGGTAGGTGCAGCGATGGAAAGAGATATGGAGGTAGGTGCAACGATGGAAAGAGATATGGACGTAGGTGCAGCGATGGAAAGAGATATGGAGGTAGGTGCAGTGAGAGAAAGAGATATGGAGGTAGGTGCAGCGATGGAAAGATATATGGAGGTAGGTGCAGTGATGGAAAGAGATATGGAGGTAAGTGCAGTGATGGAAAGAGATATGGGGTAAGTTCATCGATGGAAAGAGATATGGAGGTACGTGCAGTGGTGGAAAGAGATATGGAGGTAGGTGCAGAGGTGGAAAGAGATATGGAGTCGGTATAGCACTGGAAAGAGATATTGGGTAAGTGCAGCGCTGGAAAGAGATATGGAGGTAGGTGCAGTGATGGAAAGAGATATGGAGGTAGGTGCAGCGATGGAAAGAGATATGGAGGTAGGTGCAGCGCTGGAAAGAGATATGGAGGTAGGTGCAGCGATGGAAAGAGATATGGAGGTAGGTGCAGTGATGGAAAGAGATATGAGGGTAGGTGCAGCGATGGAAATATATATGGAGGTAGGTGCAGCAATGGAAAGAGGTATGGAGGTAAGTGAAGCGATGGAAAGCGATATGGAGATAGCTGCAGCGATGGAAAGAGATATGAAGGTAAGTGCAGTGATGGAAAGAGGTATGGAGGTAAGTGCAGTGATGGAAAGAGATATGGAGGTAAGTGCAGCGATGGAAAGATATATGGAGGTAAGTGCAGCGATGTAAATAGATATGGAGGTAGGCGCAGTGATGGAAAGAGATATGGAGGTAGGTGCAGTGATGGAAAGAGATATGGAGGTAGGTGCAGCGATGGAAAGAGATATGGAGGTAGGTGCAGCACTGGAAAGAGATATGGAGTAGGTGCAGTGATGGAAAGAGATATAGAGTAGGTGCAGCACTGGAAACAGATATGGGGTAAGTGCAGCGGTTGAAAGAGGTATGGAGGTAAGTGCAGTGATGAAAGAGATATGGAGGAAGGTGAAGCGATGGAAAGATATATGGTGGTAGGTGCAGCAATGGAAAGAGATATGGAGGTAGGTGCAGAGTTGGAAAGAGATATGGCGGTAAGTGTATTGATGGAAAGAGATATGGAGGTAGGCGCCGCGATGGAAAGAGCTATGGAGGGAGGTGCAGCGATGGAAAGAGATATGGAGTAGGTACAGCACTGGAAAGAGATATTGGATAAATGCAGCGGGGGAAAGAGATATGGAGGTACGTGCAGTGATGGAAAGAGATATGGAGGTAAGTGCAATGATGGAAAGAGATATGGAAGTAGGTGCAGAGATGGAAAGAGATATGGAGGTAGGTGCAGTGATAGAAAGAGATATGGAGGTAGGTGCAGCGATGGAAAGAAATATGGAGGTAGGTGCAGTGATGGAAAGAGATATGGAGGTAAGTGCAGCAATGGAAAGAGATATGGGGTAAGTGCAGCGATGGAAAGAGATATGGAAGTAGGTGCAGCGGTGGAAAGAGATATGGGGTAATTGCAGCGATGGAAAGAGATATGGAGGTAGGTGCAGCGGTGGAAAGAGATATGAGGTAGGTGCAGCGATGGAAAGAGATATGGAGGTAGGTGCAGTGATGGAAAGAGATATCGAGGTAGGTGCAGCGATGGAAAGAGATATGGAGGTAAGTGCAGCGATGGAAAGAGATATGGAGGTAGGTGCACCGATGGAAAGAGATATGGAGGTAAGTGCAGCGATGGAAAGAGATATGGGTAGGTGCAGCAATGGAAAGAGATATGGAGGTAAGTGCAGCGATGGAAAGAGATATGGAGGCAAGTGCAGCAATGGAAAGAGATATGGAGGTAGGTGCAGTGATGGAAAGAGATATGGGGTAAATGCAGTGATGGAAAGAGATATGGAGGTAAGTGCAGTTATGGAAAGAGATATGGAGGTAGGTGCAGCGATGGAAAGAGATATGGGGTAGGTGCAGTGATGGAAAGAGATATGGGGTAAATGCAGTGATGGAAAGAGATATGGAGGTAAGTGCAGTTATGGAAAGAGATATGGAGGTAGGTGCAGCGATGGAAAGATATATGGGGTAGGTGCAGCGATGGAAAGAGATATGGAGGTAAGTGCAGTGATGGAAAGAGCCATGGAGGGAGGTGCAGCGATGGAAAGAGATATGGAGTAGGTACAGCACTGGAAAGAGATATTGGGTAAATGCAGCGGGGGAAAGAGATATGGAGGTAGATACAGTGATGGAAAGAGATATGGAGGTAGATAAAGTGATGGAAAGAGATATGGAGGTAGGTGCAGCGATGGAAAGAGATATGGAGGTAGGTGCAGTGATGGAAAGAGATATGGAGGTAAGTGCAGTGATGGAAAGAGATATGGAGGTAGGTGCAGCGCTGGAAAGAGATATGTAGGTAGGTGCAGCGATGGAAAGAGATATGGAGTTGGTGCAGTGATGGAAAGAGATATGAAGGTAGGTGCAGCGATGGAAAGAGATATGGAGGTAGGTGCAGCAATGGAAAGAGATATGGAGGTAAGTGCAGCGATGGAAAGAGATATGGAGGTAGGTGCAGCGATGGAAAGAGATATGGAGGTAAGTGCAGCGATGGAAAGATATATGGAGGTAAGTGCAATGATGTAAATAGATATGGAGGTAGGCGCAGTGATGGAAAGAGATATGGAGGTAGGTGCAGCACTGGAAAGCGATATGGAGTAGGTGCAGCGATGGAAAGAGATATGGAGGTAGGTGCAGTGATGAAAGAGATATGGAGGTAGGAGCAGTGATGGAAAGAGCCATGGAGGGAGGTGCAGCGATGGAAAGAGATATGGAGTAGGTACAGCACTGGAAAGAGATATTGGGTAAATGCAGCGGGGGAAAGAGATATGGAGGTAGGTGCAGTGATGGAAAGAGATATGGAGGTAGGTGGAGTGATGGAAAGAGATATGGAGGTAGGTGCAGCGATGGAAAGAGATATGGAGGTAGTTGCAGCACTGGAAAGAGATATGGAGTAGGTGCAGCGATGGAAAGAGATATAGAGTAGGTGCAGCACTGGAAACAGATATGGGGTAAGTGCAGCGGTGGAAAGAGATATGGAGTAGGTGCAGCGATGGACGGAGATATGGAGGTAGGTGCAGCGATGGAAAGCGATATGGAGGTAGGTGCAGTGATGAAAGAGATATGGAGGTAGTCGAAGCGATGGAAAGATATATGGAGGTAGGTGCAGCGATGGAAAGAGAAATGGAGGTAGGTGCAGCGATGGAAAGAGATATGGAGTAGGTACAGCACTGGAAAGAGATATTGGGTAAATGCAGCGAGGGAAAGAGATATGGAGGTAGATACAGTGATGGAAAGAGATATGGAGGTAGATAAAGTGATGGAAAGAGATATGGAGGTAGGTGCAGCGATGGAAAGAGATATGGAGGTAGGTGCAACGATGGAAAGAGATATGGACGTAGGTGCAGCGATGGAAAGAGATATGGAGGTAGGTGCAGTGAGAGAAAGAGATATGGAGGTAGGTGCAGCGATGGAAAGATATATGGAGGTAGGTGGAGTGATGGAAAGAGATATGGAGGTAAGTGCAGTGATGGAAAGAGATATGGGGTAAGTTCAGCGATGGAAAGAGATATGGAGGTATGTGCAGTGGTGGAAAGAGATATGGAGGTAGGTGCAGAGGTGGAAATAGATATGGAGTAGGTATAGCACTGGAAAGAGATATTGGGTAAGTGCAGCGCTGGAAAGAGATATGGAGGTAGGTGCAGTGATGGAAAGAGATATGGAGGTAGGTGCAGCGATAGAAAGAGATATGGGGTAGGTGCAGCGATGGAAAGAGATATGGAGGTAGGTGCAGTGATGGAAAGAGATATGGGTAAGTGCAGGGATGGAAAGAGATATGGAGGTTGGTGCAGCAGTGGAAAGAAATTTGGAGGTAAGTGCATCAATGGAAAGAGATATGAAGATAGGTGCAGCGATGGAAAGAGATATGGTGTAAATGCAGCAATGAAGCGAGATATGGAGGTAGGTGCTGCGATGGAAAGAGAAATGGAGGTAGGTGCAGCGATGGAAAGAGATATGGAGGTAGGTGCAGTGATGGAAAGAGATATGGAGGTAGGTGCAGCGATGGAAAGAGATATGGAGGTAAGTGCAGTGATGGAAAGAGATATGTGGGTAGGTGCAGCGATGGAAAGAGATATGGAGGTAAGTGCAGCAATGGAAAGAGATATGGAGGTAAGTGCAGTGATGGAAAGAGATATGGAGGTAGGTGCAGCGATAGAAAGAGATATGGGGTAGGTGCAGCGATGGAAAGAGATATGGAGGTAAGTGCAGCGATGGAAAGAGATATGAAGGTAAGTGCAGCAATGGAAAGAGTTTTGGGGTAATTGCAGCGATGGAAAGAGATATGGAGGTAGGTGCAGCGATGGAAAGAGATATGGGTAAGTGCAGAGATGGAAAGAGATATGGAGGTAGGTGCAGCAGTGGAAAGAAATTTTGAGGTAAGTGCTGCAATGGAAAGAGATATGAATATAGGTGCAGCGATGGAAAGAGATATGGGGTAAATGCAGCAATGAAGCAAGATATGGAGGTAGGTGCTGCGATGGAAAGAGATATGGAGGTAGGTGCAGCAATGGAAAGAGATATGGGGTAAATGCAGCAATGGAGCGAGATATGGAGGTAGGTGCTGCAAAGGAAAGAGAGATGGAGGTAGGTGCAGTGATCGAAAGCGATATGGGGTAATTGCAGCGATGGAAAGAGATATGGAGGTAGGTGCAGCGCTGGAAAGAGATATGGGGTAGGTGCAGCGATGGAAAGAGATATGGAGGTAGGTGCAGTGATGGAAAGAGACATGGAGGTAGGTGCAGTGATGGAAAGAGATATGGAGGTAAGTGCAGCGATGGAAAGGAATATGGAGGTAGGTGCAGCGATTGAAAGAGATATGAGGTAAGTGCAGCGATGGAAAGAGATATGGGTAGGTGCAGCAATGGAAAGAGATATGGAGGTAAGTGCAGCGATTTAAAGAGATATGGAGGTAAGTGCAGCACTGGAAAGAGATATGGAGGTAGGTGCAGTGATGGAAAGAGATATGGGGTAAATGCAATGATGGAAAGAGATATGGAGGTAAATGCAGTGATGGAAAGAGATATGGAGGTAGGTGCAGTGATGGAAAGAGATATGGAGGTAGGTGCAGTGATGGAAAGAGATATGTGGGTAGGTGCAGCGATGGAAAGAGATATGGAGTTAAATGCAGCAATGGAAAGAGATATGGAGGAAAGTGCAGTGATGGAAAGAGATATGGAGGTAGGTGCAGCGATGGAAAGAGATATGGAGGTAAGTGCAGTGATGGAAAGAGATATGTGGGTAGGTGCAGCGATGGAAAGAGATATGGAGGTAGGCGCAGCGATGGAAAGAGATATGTAGGTAGGTGCAGTGATGGAAAGAGATATGAAGGTAGGTGCAGCGATGGAAAGAGATATGGAGGTAAGTGCAGCGATGGAAGAGATATGGAGATAGGTGCAGCGATGGAAAGAGATATGGAGGTAGGTGCAGCAATGGAAAGATATGGAGGTAGGTGCAGCTATGGAAAGAGATATGGAGGTAAGTGCAGCAATGGAAAGAGATATGGAGGTAGGTGCAGCGATGGAAAGAGATATGGGGTAGGTGCAGCGATGGAAAGAGGTATGGAGGTAAGTGCCGCGATGGAAAGAGATATGGAGGTAAGTACAGCGATGGAAAGAGATATGGAGGTAAGTGCAGCGATGGAAAGATATATGGAGGTAAGTGCAGTGATGTAAATAGATATGGAGGTAGGTGCAGTGATGGAAAGAGATATGGAGGTAGGACGAGCGATGGAAAGAGATATGGAGGTAGGTGCAGCACTGGAATGAGATATGGAGTAGGTGCAGCGATGGAAAGAGATATAGGGCCTCATTACACGGTAGGCGGTAAGGATTTACCGGTACCAGTATTTTACCAGTAACGGTAAATCCTTACCGCCTTACTACGAGGACGCTTTGCGGTTTGGGGCTTTTAACGCCTGCTTTTTGCAGGCGTTAAAAACCAACCCCCAAAGGGACCCAGGGACCTAATTACGGTACCACAATTTGCGGTGCCGTAATTAGCGCCTTCCCCATTCCCATTATGCCCTATGGGGCAAAAATGGGAATGGGGAAGGGCAATGGTGGAAGGGGGAATTACTACCCCTCCAACCTTGGAATGGGGCGGTAATTCCCCTTTCCACCAAGGCCGGTATTTTACCGGCATGAACCATGGCGCTAATTGCGCCATGGTTCACCACCTACCGTGTAATGAGGCCCATAGAGTAAGTGCAGCAGTGGAAAGAGATCTGGAGTAGGTGCAGCGATGGACAGAGATATGGAGGTAGGTGCAGCGATGGAAAGCGATATGGAGGTAGGTGCAGTGATGAAAGAGATATGGAGGTAGGTGAAGTGATGGAAAGAGATATGGAGGTAGATACAGCAATGGAAAGAGATATGGAGATAGGTGCAGGACTGGAAACAGATATGGAGTAGGTGTAGCGATGGAAAAAGATATAGAGTAGGTGCAGCACTGGAAACAGATATGGGGTAAGTGCAGCACTGGAAAGAGATATGGAGGTAGGTGCAGTGATGGAAAGAGATATGGAGGTAGGTGCAGTGATGAAAGAGATATGGAGGTAGGTGCAGCGATGGAAAGAGATATGGAGTTGGTGCAGTGATGGAAAGAGATATGAAGGTAGGTGCAGCGATGGAAAGAGATATGGAGGTAGGTGCAGCAATGGAAAGAGATATGGAGGTAAGTGCAGCGATGGAAAGAGATATGGAGGTAGGAGCAGCGATGGAAAGAGATATGGAGGTAAGTGCAGCGATGGAAAGATATATGGAGGTAAGTGCAATGATGTAAATAGATATGGAGGTAGGCGCAGTGATGGAAAGAGATATGGAGGTAGGTGCAGCACTGGAAAGCGATATGGAGTAGGTGCAGCGATGGAAAGAGATATAGAGTAGGTGCAGCACTGGAAAAAGATATGGGGTAAGTGGAGCGGTGGAAAGAGATATGGAGTAGGTGCAGCGATGGCTGGCGATATGGAGGTAGGTGCAGCGATGGAAAGCGATATGGAGGTAGGTGCAGTGATGAAAGAGATATGGAGGTAGGAGCAGTGAGGGAAAGAGCCATGGAGGGAGGTGCAGCGATGGAAAGAGATATGGAGTAGGTACAGCACTGGAAAGAGATATTGGGTAAATGCAGCGGGGGAAGAGATATGGAGGTAGGTGCAGTGATGGAAAGAGATATGGAGGTAGGTGCAGCGATGGAAAGAGATATGGAGGTAGGCGCAGTGATGGAAAGAGATATGGAGGTAGGCGCAGTGATGGAAAGAGATATGGAGGTAGGTGCAGCGATGGAAAGAGATATGGAGGTAGTTGCAGCACTGGAAAGAGATATGGAGTAGGTGCAGCGATGGAAAGAGATATAGAGTGGGTGCAGCACTGGAAACAGATATGGGGTAAGTGCAGCGGTGGAAAGAGATATGGAGTAGGTGCAGCGATGGACAGAGATATGGAGGTAGGTGCAGCGATGGAAAGCGATATGGAGGTAGGTGCAGTGATGAAAGAGATATGGAGGTAGGCGAAGCGATAGAAAGATATATGGAGGTAGGTGCAGCGATGGAAAGAGAAATGGAGGTAGGAGCAGCGATGGAAAGAGCCATGGAGGGAGGTGCAGCGATGGAAAGAGATATGGAGTAGGTACAGCACTGGAAAGAGATATTGGGTAAATGCAGCGAGGGAAAGAGATATGGAGGTAGATACAGTGATGGAAAGAGATATGGAGGTAGATACAGTGATGGAAAGAGATATGGAGGTAGGTGCAGCGATGGAAAGAGATATGGAGGTAGGTGCAACGATGGAAAGAGATATGGACGTAGGTGCAGCGATGGAAAGAGATATGGAGGTAGGTGCAGTGAGAGAAAGAGATATGGAGGTAGGTGCAGCGATGGAAAGATATATGGAGGTAGGTGCAGTGATGGAAAGAGATATGGAGGTAAGTGCAGTGATGGAAAGAGATATGGGGTAAGTTCATCGATGGAAAGAGATATGGAGGTACGTGCAGTGGTGGAAAGAGATATGGAGGTAGGTGCAGAGGTGGAAAGAGATATGGAGTCGGTATAGCACTGGAAAGAGATATTGGGTAAGTGCAGCGCTGGAAAGAGATATGGAGGTAGGTGCAGTGATGGAAAGAGATATGGAGGTAGGTGCAGCGATGGAAAGAGATATGGAGGTAGGTGCAGCGCTGGAAAGAGATATGGAGGTAGGTGCAGCGATGGAAAGAGATATGGAGGTAGGTGCAGTGATGGAAAGAGATATGAGGGTAGGTGCAGCGATGGAAATATATATGGAGGTAGGTGCAGCAATGGAAAGAGGTATGGAGGTAAGTGAAGCGATGGAAAGCGATATGGAGATAGCTGCAGCGATGGAAAGAGATATGAAGGTAAGTGCAGTGATGGAAAGAGGTATGGAGGTAAGTGCAGTGATGGAAAGAGATATGGAGGTAAGTGCAGCGATGGAAAGATATATGGAGGTAAGTGCAGCGATGTAAATAGATATGGAGGTAGGCGCAGTGATGGAAAGAGATATGGAGGTAGGTGCAGTGATGGAAAGAGATATGGAGGTAGGTGCAGCGATGGAAAGAGATATGGAGGTAGGTGCAGCACTGGAAAGAGATATGGAGTAGGTGCAGTGATGGAAAGAGATATAGAGTAGGTGCAGCACTGGAAACAGATATGGGGTAAGTGCAGCGGTTGAAAGAGGTATGGAGGTAAGTGCAGTGATGAAAGAGATATGGAGGAAGGTGAAGCGATGGAAAGATATATGGTGGTAGGTGCAGCAATGGAAAGAGATATGGAGGTAGGTGCAGAGTTGGAAAGAGATATGGCGGTAAGTGTATTGATGGAAAGAGATATGGAGGTAGGCGCCGCGATGGAAAGAGCTATGGAGGGAGGTGCAGCGATGGAAAGAGATATGGAGTAGGTACAGCACTGGAAAGAGATATTGGATAAATGCAGCGGGGGAAAGAGATATGGAGGTACGTGCAGTGATGGAAAGAGATATGGAGGTAAGTGCAATGATGGAAAGAGATATGGAAGTAGGTGCAGAGATGGAAAGAGATATGGAGGTAGGTGCAGTGATAGAAAGAGATATGGAGGTAGGTGCAGCGATGGAAAGAAATATGGAGGTAGGTGCAGTGATGGAAAGAGATATGGAGGTAAGTGCAGCAATGGAAAGAGATATGGGGTAAGTGCAGCGATGGAAAGAGATATGGAAGTAGGTGCAGCGGTGGAAAGAGATATGGGGTAATTGCAGCGATGGAAAGAGATATGGAGGTAGGTGCAGCGGTGGAAAGAGATATGAGGTAGGTGCAGCGATGGAAAGAGATATGGAGGTAGGTGCAGTGATGGAAAGAGATATCGAGGTAGGTGCAGCGATGGAAAGAGATATGGAGGTAAGTGCAGCGATGGAAAGAGATATGGAGGTAGGTGCACCGATGGAAAGAGATATGGAGGTAAGTGCAGCGATGGAAAGAGATATGGGTAGGTGCAGCAATGGAAAGAGATATGGAGGTAAGTGCAGCGATGGAAAGAGATATGGAGGCAAGTGCAGCAATGGAAAGAGATATGGAGGTAGGTGCAGTGATGGAAAGAGATATGGGGTAAATGCAGTGATGGAAAGAGATATGGAGGTAAGTGCAGTTATGGAAAGAGATATGGAGGTAGGTGCAGCGATGGAAAGAGATATGGGGTAGGTGCAGTGATGGAAAGAGATATGGGGTAAATGCAGTGATGGAAAGAGATATGGAGGTAAGTGCAGTTATGGAAAGAGATATGGAGGTAGGTGCAGCGATGGAAAGATATATGGGGTAGGTGCAGCGATGGAAAGAGATATGGAGGTAAGTGCAGTGATGGAAAGAGCCATGGAGGGAGGTGCAGCGATGGAAAGAGATATGGAGTAGGTACAGCACTGGAAAGAGATATTGGGTAAATGCAGCGGGGGAAAGAGATATGGAGGTAGATACAGTGATGGAAAGAGATATGGAGGTAGATAAAGTGATGGAAAGAGATATGGAGGTAGGTGCAGCGATGGAAAGAGATATGGAGGTAGGTGCAGTGATGGAAAGAGATATGGAGGTAAGTGCAGTGATGGAAAGAGATATGGAGGTAGGTGCAGCGCTGGAAAGAGATATGTAGGTAGGTGCAGCGATGGAAAGAGATATGGAGTTGGTGCAGTGATGGAAAGAGATATGAAGGTAGGTGCAGCGATGGAAAGAGATATGGAGGTAGGTGCAGCAATGGAAAGAGATATGGAGGTAAGTGCAGCGATGGAAAGAGATATGGAGGTAGGTGCAGCGATGGAAAGAGATATGGAGGTAAGTGCAGCGATGGAAAGATATATGGAGGTAAGTGCAATGATGTAAATAGATATGGAGGTAGGCGCAGTGATGGAAAGAGATATGGAGGTAGGTGCAGCACTGGAAAGCGATATGGAGTAGGTGCAGCGATGGAAAGAGATATGGAGGTAGGTGCAGTGATGAAAGAGATATGGAGGTAGGAGCAGTGATGGAAAGAGCCATGGAGGGAGGTGCAGCGATGGAAAGAGATATGGAGTAGGTACAGCACTGGAAAGAGATATTGGGTAAATGCAGCGGGGGAAAGAGATATGGAGGTAGGTGCAGTGATGGAAAGAGATATGGAGGTAGGTGGAGTGATGGAAAGAGATATGGAGGTAGGTGCAGCGATGGAAAGAGATATGGAGGTAGTTGCAGCACTGGAAAGAGATATGGAGTAGGTGCAGCGATGGAAAGAGATATAGAGTAGGTGCAGCACTGGAAACAGATATGGGGTAAGTGCAGCGGTGGAAAGAGATATGGAGTAGGTGCAGCGATGGACGGAGATATGGAGGTAGGTGCAGCGATGGAAAGCGATATGGAGGTAGGTGCAGTGATGAAAGAGATATGGAGGTAGTCGAAGCGATGGAAAGATATATGGAGGTAGGTGCAGCGATGGAAAGAGAAATGGAGGTAGGTGCAGCGATGGAAAGAGATATGGAGTAGGTACAGCACTGGAAAGAGATATTGGGTAAATGCAGCGAGGGAAAGAGATATGGAGGTAGATACAGTGATGGAAAGAGATATGGAGGTAGATAAAGTGATGGAAAGAGATATGGAGGTAGGTGCAGCGATGGAAAGAGATATGGAGGTAGGTGCAACGATGGAAAGAGATATGGACGTAGGTGCAGCGATGGAAAGAGATATGGAGGTAGGTGCAGTGAGAGAAAGAGATATGGAGGTAGGTGCAGCGATGGAAAGATATATGGAGGTAGGTGGAGTGATGGAAAGAGATATGGAGGTAAGTGCAGTGATGGAAAGAGATATGGGGTAAGTTCAGCGATGGAAAGAGATATGGAGGTATGTGCAGTGGTGGAAAGAGATATGGAGGTAGGTGCAGAGGTGGAAATAGATATGGAGTAGGTATAGCACTGGAAAGAGATATTGGGTAAGTGCAGCGCTGGAAAGAGATATGGAGGTAGGTGCAGTGATGGAAAGAGATATGGAGGTAGGTGCAGCGATGGAAAGAGATATGGAGGTAGGTGCAGCGCTGGAAAGAGATATGGAGGTAGGTGCAGCGATGGAAAGAGATATGGAGGTAGGTGCAGTGATGGAAAGAGATATGAGGGTAGGTGCAGCGATGAAAATATATATGGAGGTAGGTGCAGCAATGGAAAGAGATATGGAGGTAAGTGAAGCGATGGAAAGCGATATGGAGATAGCTGCAGCGATGGAAAGAGATATGAAGGTAAGTGCAGCGATGGAAAGAGGTATGGAGGTAAGTGCAGTGATGGAAAGAGATATGGAGGTAAGTGCAGCGATGGCAAGATATATGGAGGTAAGTGCAGCGATGTAAATAGATATGGAGGTAGGCGCAGTGATGGAAAGAGATATGGAGGTAGGTGCAGTGATGGAAAGAGATATGGAGGTAGGTGCAGCGATGGAAAGAGATATGGAGGTAGGTGCAGCACTGGAAAGAGATATGGAGTAGGTGCAGCGATGGAAAGAGATATAGAGTAGGTGCAGCACTGGAAACAGATATGGGGTAAGTGCAGCGGTTGAAAGAGGTATGGAGGTAAGTGCAGTGATGAAAGAGATATGGAGGAAGGTGAAGCGATGGAAAGATATATGGAGGTAGGTGCAGCAATGGAAAGAGATATGGAGGTAGGTGCAGAGTTGGAAAGAGATATGGCGGTAAGTGTATTGATGGAAAGAGATATGGAGGTAGGCGCCGCGATGGAAAGAGCTATGGAGGGAGGTGCAGCGATGGAAAGAGATATGGAGTAGGTACAGCACTGGAAAGAGATATTGGATAAATGCAGCGGGGGAAAGAGATATGGAGGTACGTGCAGTGATGGAAAGAGATATGGAGGTAAGTGAAATGATGGAAAGAGATATGGAGGTAGGTGCAGAGATGGAAAGAGATATGGAGGTATGTGCAGTGATAGAAAGATATATGGAGGTAGGTGCAGCGATGGAAAGAAATATGGAGGTAGGTGCAGTGATGGAAAGAGATATGGAGGTAAGTGCAGCAATGGAAAGAGATATGGGGTAAGTGCAGCGATGGAAAGAGATATGGAAGTAGGTGCAGCGGTGGAAAGAGATATGGGGTAATTGCAGCGATGGAAAGAGATATGGAGGTAGGTGCAGCGGTGGAAAGAGATATGGGGTAGGTGCAGCGATGGAAAGAGATATGGAGGTAGGTGCAGTGATGGAAAGAGATATCGAGGTAGGTGCAGCGATGGAAAGAGATATGGAGGTAAGTGCAGCGATGGAAAGAGATATGGAGGTAGGTGCACCGATGGAAAGAGATATGGAGGTAGGTGCACTGATGGAAAGAGATATGGGTAGGTGCAGCAATGGAAAGAGATATGAAGGTAAGTGCAGCGATGGAAAGAGATAAGGAGGTAAGTGCAGCAATGGAAAGAGATATGGAGGTAGGTGCAGTGATGGAAAGAGATATGGGGTAATTGCAGTGATGGAAAGAGATATGGAGGTAAGTTCAGTGATGGAAAGAGATATGGAGGTAGGTGCAGCGATGGAAAGAGATATGGGGTAGGTGCAGCGATGGAAAGAGATATGGAGGTAGGTGCAGTGGTGGACAGAGATATGTGGTAAATGCACTTATGGAAAGAGATATGGAGGTAAGTGCAGTGATGGAAAGAGATATGGAGGTACGTGGAGCAATGGAAAGAGATATGGGGTTGGTGCCGCGATGGAAAGAGATATGGAGGTAGGTGCAGTGATGGAAAGAGATATGTGGGTAGGTGCAGCGATGGAAAGAGATATGGAGTTAAATGCAGCAATGGAAAGAGATATTGAGGAAAGTGCAGTGATGGAAAGAGATATGGAGGTAGGTGCAGCGATAGAAAGAGATATGGGGTAGGTGCAGCGATGGAAAGAGATATGGAGGTAGGTGCAGCGATGGAAAGAGATATGGGTAAGTGCAGGGATGGAAAGAGATATGGAGGTAGGTGCAGCAGTGGAAAGAAATTTGGAGGTAAGTGCAGCAATAGAAAGAGATATGAAGATAAATTCAGCGATGGAAAGAGATATGGGGT
The DNA here is from genome assembly GCF_040938575.1 of Ambystoma mexicanum. Lineage (NCBI taxonomy): Eukaryota > Metazoa > Chordata > Amphibia > Caudata > Ambystomatidae > Ambystoma > Ambystoma mexicanum. The sequence goes on from NC_090921.1 coordinate 135,036,937, forward strand.
AAATGCAGCAATGAAGCGAGATATGGAGGTAGGTGCTGCGATGGAAAGAGAAATGGAGGTAGGTGCAGCGATGGAAAGAGATATGGAGGTAAGTGCAGTGATGGAAAGAGATATGGAGGTAGGTGCAGCGATGGAAAGAGATATGGAGGTAAGTGCAGCGATGGAAAGAGATATGGAGGTAGGTGCACCGATGGAAAGAGATATGGAGGTAAGTGCAGCGATGGAAAGAGATATGGGTAGGTGCAGCAATGGAAAGAGATATGGAGGTAAGTGCAGCGATGGAAAGAGATATGGAGGCAAGTGCAGCAATGGAAAGAGATATGGAGGTAGGTGCAGTGATGGAAAGAGATATGGGGTAAATGCAGTGATGGAAAGAGATATGGAGGTAAGTGCAGTTATGGAAAGAGATATGGAGGTAGGTGCAGCGATGGAAAGAGATATGGGGTAGGTGCAGCGATGGAAAGAGATATGGAGGTAGGTGCAGTGATGGAAAGAGAGATGGGGTAAATGCAGTGATGGAAAGAGATATGGAGGTAAGTGCAGTTATGGAAAGAGATATGGAGGTAGGTGCAGCGATGGAAAGAGATATGGGGTAGGTGCAGCGATGGAAAGAGATATGGAGGTAAGTGCAGTGATAGAAAGGGATATGGAGGTGGGTCGATCAATGGAAAGAGATATGGGGTTGGTGCCACGATGGAAAGAGATATGGAGGTAGGTGCAGTGATAGAAAGAGATATGTGGGTAGGTGCAGCGATGGAAAGAGATATGGAGGTAAGTGCAGTAATGGAAAGAGATATGGAGGTAAGTGCAGTGATGGAAAGAGATATGGAGGTAGGTGCAGCGATAGAAAGAGATATGGGGTAGGTGCAGTGATGGAAAGAGATATGGAGGTAAGTGCAGCGATGGAAAGATATATGAAGGTAAGTGCAGCAATGGAAAGAGTTATGGGGTAATTGCAGCGATGGAAAGAGATATGGAGGTAGGTGCAGCGATGGAAAGAGATATGGGTAAGTGCAGGGATGGAAAGAGATATGGAGGTAGGTGCAGCAGTGGAAATAAATTTGGAGGTAAGTTCAGCAATGGAAAGAGATATGAATATAGGTGCAGCGATGGTAAGAGATATGGGGTAAATGCAGCAATGAAGCGAGATATGGAGGTAGGTGCTGCGATGGAAAGAGATATGGAGGTAGGTGCAGCGATGGAAAGAGATATGGAGGTAGGTGCAGCAATGGAAAGAGATATGGGGTAAATGCAGCAATGGAGCAAGATATGGAGGTAGGTGCTGCAAAGGAACGAGAGATGGAGGTAGGTGCAGTGATCGAAAGAGATATGGGGTAATTGCAGCGATGGAAAGAGATATGGAGGTAGGTGCAGCGCTGGAAAGAGATATGGGGTAGGTGCAGCGATGGAAAGAGATATGGAGGTAGGTGCAGTGATGGAAAGAGACATGGAGGTAGGTTCAGCGATGGAAAGAGATATGGAGGTAAGTGCAGCGATGGAAAGGGATATGGAGGTAGGTGCAGCGATGGAAATAGATATGAGGTAAGTGCAGCGATGGAAAGAGATATGGGTAGGTGCAGCAATGGAAAGAGATATGGAGGTAAGTGCAGCGATTTAAAGAGATATGGAGGTAAGTGCAGCACTGGAAAGAGATATGGAGGTAGGTGCAGTGATGGAAAGAGATATGGGGTAAATGCAATGATGGAAAGAGATATGGAGGTAAATGCAGTGATGGAAAGAGATATGGGGTAGGTGCCGCGATGGAAAGCGATATGGAGGTAGGTGCAGCGATGGAAAGAGATATGTAGGTAGGTGCAGTGATGGAAAGAGATATGAAGGGAGGTGCAGCGATGGAAAGAGATATGGAGATAGGTGCACCAATGGAAAGAGATATGGAGGTAAGTGTAGCGATGGAAGAGATATGGAGATAGGTGCAGCGATGGAAAGAGATATGGAGGTAGGTGCAGCAATGGAAAGAGATATGGAGGTAGGTGCAGCTATGGAAAGAGATATGGAGGTAAGTGCAGCGATGGAAAGAGATATGGAGGTAGGTGCAGCGATGGAAAGAGATATGGGGTAGGTGCAGCGATGGAAAGAGGTGTGGAGGTAAGTGCAGCGATGGAAAGAGATATGGAGGTAAGTACAGCGATGGAAAGAAATATGGAGGTAAGTGCAGCGATGGAAAGATATATGGAGGTAAGTGCAGTGATGTAAATAGATATGGAGGTAGGTGCAGTGATGGAAAGAGATATGGAGGTAGGACGAGCGATGGAAAGAGATATGGAGGTAGGTGCAGCACTGGAATGAGATATGGAGTAGGTGCAGCGATGGAAAGAGATATAGGGCCTCATTACACGGTCGGCGGTAAGGATTTACCGGTACCGGTATTTTACCGGTAACGGTAAATCCTTACCGCCTTACTACGAGGACGCTTTGCGGTTTGGGGATTTTAACGCCTGCTTTTTGCAGGCGTTAAAAACCAACCCGCAAAGGGACCCAGGGAGCTAATTACGGTACCACAATTTGCGGTGCCGTAATTAGCGCCTTCCCCATTCCCATTATGCCCTATGGGGCAAAAATGGGAATGGGGAAGGGCAATGGTGGAAGGGGGAATTACCGCCCCTCCAACCTTGGAATGGGGCGGTAATTCCCCTTTCCACCAAGGCGGTGCCGGTATTTCACCGGCATGAACCATGGCGCTAATTGCGCCATGGTTCCCCACCTACCGTGTAATGAGGCCCATAGAGTAGGTGCAGCACTGGAAACAGATATGGAGTAAGTGCAGCAGTGGAAAGAGATATGGAGTAGGTGCAGCGATGGACAGAGATATGGAGGTAGGTGCAGCGATGGAAAGCGATATGGAGGTAGGTGCAGTGATGAAAGAGATATGGAGGTAGGTGAAGTGATGGAAAGAGATATGGAGGTAGGTACAGCAATGGAAAGAGATATGGAGGTAGGTGCAGGACTGGAAACAGATATGGAGTAGGTGCAGCGATGGAAAAAGATATAGAGTAGGAGCAGCACTGGAAACAGATATGGGGTAAGTGCAGCACTGGAAAGAGATATGGAATAGGTGCAGCGATGGACAGAGATATGGAGGTAGGTGCAGCGATGAAAAGTAATATGGAGGTAGGTGCAGTGATGGAAAGAGATATGGAGGTAGGTGAAGCGATGAAAAGGTATATGGAGGTAGGTGCAGCGATGGAAAGAGATATGGAGGTAGTTGCAGTGATGGAAAGAGATATGGAGGTAAGTGTATCGATGTAAAGAGATATGGAGTTTGGTGCAGCGATGGAAAGAGATATGGAGGTAGGTGCAGCGATGGAAAGAGATATGGAGTAGGTATAGCACTTTAAAGAGATATTGGGTAAGTGGAGCGGTGGAAAGAGATATGGAGGTAGGTGCAGCGATGGACGGCGATATGGAGGTAGGTGCAGCGATGGAAAGAGATATGGAGGTAGGTGCAGCAATGGCAAGAGATATGGAGGTAAGTGCAGCGATGGAAAGAGATATGGAGGTAGGTGCAGCGATGGAAAGAGATATGGAGGTAAGTGCAGCGATGGAAAGATATATGGAGGTAAGTGCAATGATGTAAATAGATATGGAGGTAGGCGCAGTGATGGAAAGAGATATGGAAGTAGGTGCAGCACTGGAAAGCGATATGGAGTAGGTGCAGCGATGGAAAGAGATATAGAGTAGGTGCAGCACTGGAAAAAGATATGGGGTAAGTGGAGCGGTGGAAAGAGATATGGAGTAGGTGCAGCGATGGATGGCGATATGGAGGTAGGTGCAGCGATGGAAAGCGATATGGAGGTAGGTGTAGTGGTGAAAGAGATATGGAGGTAGGTGAGGCGATGGAAAGATATATGTAGGTAGGTGCAGCGATGGAAAGAGATATGGAGGTAGGTGCAGCGTTGGAAAGAGATATGGCGGTAAGTGTATTGTTGGAAAGAGATATGGAGGTAGGAGCAGTGATGGAAAGAGCCATGGAGGGAGGTGCAGTGATGGAAAGAGATATGGAGTAGGTACAGCACTGGAAAGAGATATTGGGTAAATGCAGCGGGGGAAAGAGATATGGAGGTAGGTGCAGTGATGTAAAGAGATATGGAGGTAGGTGCAGCGATGGAAAGAGATATGGAGGTAGGCGCAGTGATGGAAAGAGATATGGAGGTAGATGCAGTGATGGAAAGATATATGGAGGTAGGTGCAGCGATGGAAAGAGATATGGAGGTAGTTGCAGCACTGGAAAGAGATATGGAGTAGGTGCAGCGATGGAAAGAGATATAGAGTAGGTGCAGCACTGGAAACAGATATGGGGTAAGTGCAGCGGTGGAAAGAGATATGAAGTAGGTGCAGCGATGGATGGAGATATGGAGGTAGGTGCAGCGATGGAAAGCGATATGGAGGTAGGTGCAGTGATGAAAGAGATATGGAGGTAGGCGAAGCGATGGAAAGATATATGGAGGTAGGTGCAGCGATGGAAAGAGATATGGAGGTAGGAGCAGCGATGGAAAGAGCCATGGAGGGAGGTGCAGCGATGGAAAGAGATATGGGTAAATGCAGCGGGGGAAAGAGATATGGAGGTAGATACAGTGATGGAAAGAGATATGGAGGTAGGTGCAGCGATGGAAAGAAATATGGAGGTAGGTGCAGTGATGATAAGAGATATGGAGGTAAGTGCAGTGATGGAAAGAGATATGGAGTAAGTTCAGCGATGGAAAGAGATATGGAGGCAGGTGCAACGATGGAAAGAGATATGGACGTAGGTGCAGCGATGGAAAGAGATATGGAGGTAGGTGCAGTGAGAGAAAGAGATATGGAGGTAGGTGCAGCGATGGAAAGAAATATGGAGGTAGGTGCAGTGATGATAAGAGATATGGAAGTAAGTGCAGTGATGGAAAGAGATATGGGGTAAGTTCAGCGATGGAAAGAGATATGGAGGTACGTGCATCGGTGGAAAGAGATATGGAGGTAGGTGCAGTGATGGAAAGAGATATGGAGGTAGGTGCAGCGATGGAAAGAGATATGGAGGTAACTGCAGCGATGGAAAGAGATATGGAGGTAAGTGCAGCAATGGAAAGAGATATGGAGGTAAGTGCAGCAATGGAAAGAGATATGGAGATAGGTGCAGTGATGGAAAAAGATATGGGGTAAATGCAGTGATGGAAAGAGATATGGAGGTAGGTGCAGTGATGGAAAGAGATATGGAGGTAGGTGCAGCGATGGAAAGAGATATGGAGGTAACTGCAGCGATGGAAAGAGATATGGAGGTAAGTTCAGCGATGGAAAGTGATATGGAGGTAAGTGCAGCAATGGAAAGAGATATGGAGATAGGTGCAGTGATGGAAAGAGATATGGGGTAAATGCAGTGATGGAAAGAGATATGGAGGTAAGTGCAGTGATGGAAAGAGATATGGAGGTATGTGCAGCGATGGAAAGAGATATGGAGTAGGTGCCGCGATGGAAAGAGATATGGAGGTAGGTGCAGCGGTGGACAGAAATATGGGGTAAATGTAGTTATGGAAAGAGATATGGAGGTAAGAGCAGTGATGGAAAGAGATATGGAGGTAGGTGCAGCGATGGAAAGAGATATGGGGTTGGTGCCGCGATGGAAAGAGATATGGGGTGAATGTAGCAATGGAGCGAGATATGGAGGTATTTCCAGCGATGGAAAGAGAGATGGAGGTAGGTGCAGCGGTGGAAAGAGATATGGGGTAGGTGCCACTGTGGAAAGAGATATGGAGTAAGGTGCATCGATGGAAAGAGATGTGGAGATAGGTGCAGTGATGGAAAGAGATATGGGGTAAATGCAGCAATGGAAAGAGATATGGAGGTAAGTGCAGCGATGCAAAGAGATATGGAGGTAGTTGCAGCGATGGAAAGAGATATGGAGGTAGTTGCAGCGATGGAAAGAGATATGGAGGTAGGTGCAGCGATGGAAAGAGATATGGAGGTAGGTGCAGCGATGGAAAGAGATATGGAGGTAAGTGCAGCGATGGAAAGAGATATGGAGGTAGGTGCAGCGATGGAAAGAGATATGGAGGTAAGTGCAGCGATGGAAAGAGATATGGAGGTAGGAGCAGCAATGGAAAGAGATATGGAGGTAGGTGCAGCGATGGAAAGAGATATGGAGGTAGGTGCAGCGATGGAAAGAGATATTCAGGTATGTGCAGCAATGGAAAGAGATATGGAGGTAGGTGTAGCAATGGAAAGATATATGGAGGTAGGTGCAGTGATGGAAAGAGATATGGAGATAGGTGCAGCGATGGAAAGATATATGGACGTAGGTGCAGTGATGGAAAGAGATATGGAGATAGGTGCAGCGATGGAAAGAGATATGGAGGTAGGTGCAGTGATGGAAAGAGAGATGGAGGTAGGTGCAGTGATGGAAAGAGATATGGGGTTAATGTAGCAATGGAGCGAGATATGGAGGTATGTGCTGCAATGGAAAGAGAGATGGAGGTAGGTGCCACGATGGAAAGAGATATGGAGGTAGGTGCATCGATGGAACGAGATATGGAGGTAGGTGCAGTTATGGAAAGAGAGATGGAGGTAGGTGCAGCGGTGGAAAGAGATATGGAGGTAGGTGCAGTGATGGAAAGAGATATGTGTAAACGCAGCAATGGAGCGAGATATGGAGGTAGGTGCAGCAATTTAAAGAGATATGGAGGTAAGTACAGCAATGGAAGAGATATGGAGGTAAGTGCAGCAATGGAAAGAGATATGGAGGTAGGAGCAGCAATGGAAAGAGATATGGAGGTAGGTGCAGCGATGGAACGAGATATGGAGGTAGGTGCAGTGATGGAAAGAGAGATGGAGGTAGGTGCAGCGGTGGAAAGAGATATGGAGGTAGGTGCAGTGATGGAAAGAGATATGTGTAAACGCAGCAATGGAGCGAGATATGGAGGTAGGTGCAGCAATTTAAAGAGATATTGAGGTAAGTACAGCAATGGAAGAGATATGGAGGTAAGTGCAGCAATGGAAAGAGATATGGAGGTAGGAGCAGCAATGGAAAGAGATATGGAGATAGGTGCAGCGATGGAAAGAGATATGGAGGTAGGTTCAGCGATGGAAAGAGATATAGAGGTAGGTGCAGTGATTGAAAGAGAGATGGAGGTAGGTGCAGTGATGGAAAGAGATATGGGGTAAATGTAGCAATGGAGCGAGATATGGAGGTATGTGCTGCAATGGAAAGAGAGATGGAGGTAGGTGCAGCGGTGGAAAGAGATATGGGGTAGGTGCCACGATGGAAAGAGAGATGGAGGTAGGTGCATCGATGGAAAGAGATATGGAGGTAGGTGCAGTGATGGAAAGAGAGATGGAGGTAGGTGCAGCGGTGGAAGGAGATATGGCATAGGTGCCGCGACGGAAAGAGATATGGAGGTATGTGCTGCAATGGAAAGAGAGATGGAGGTAGGTGCAGCGGTGGAAAGAGATATGGGGTAGGTGCCACGATGGAAAGAGATATGGAGGTAGGTGCATCGATGGAAAGAGATAAGGAGGTAGGTGCAGTGATGGAAAGAGATATGGAGGTAAGTGCAGCGATGGAAAGAGATATGGAGGTAGTTGCAGCGATGGAAAGAGATATGGAGGTAGGTGCAGCGATGGAAAGAGATAAGGAGGTAGGTGCAGTGATGGAAAGAGATATGGAGGTAAGTGCAGCGATGGAAAGAGATTTGGAGGTAGGAGCAGCAATGGAAAGAGATCTGGAGGTAGGTGCAGCGATGGAAAGAGATATGGAGGTAGGTGCAGCGATGGAAAGAAATATTCAGGTATGTGCAGCGATGGAAAGAGATATTCAGGTATGTGCAGCGATGGAAAGAGATATGGAGGTAGGTGTAGCAATGGAAAGAGAGATGGAGGTAGGTGCAGCGGTGGAAAGAGATATGGCATAGGTGCCGCGATGGAAAGAGATATGGAGGTATGTGCTGCAATGGAAAGAGAGATGGAGGTAGGTGCAGCGGTGGAAAGAGATATGGCATAGGTGCCGCGATGGAAAGAGATATGGAGGTAGGTGCATCGATGGAAAGAGATAAGGAGGTAGGTGCAGTGATGGAAAGAGATATGGAGGTAAGTGCAGCAATGGAAAGAGATATGGAGGTAGTTGCAGCGATGGAAAGATATATGGAGGTAGTTGCAGCGATGGAAAGAGATATGGAGGTAGGTGCAGCGATGGAAAGAGATAAGGAGGTAGGTGCAGTGATGGAAAGAGATATGGAGGTAAGTGCAGCGATGGAAAGAGATTTGGAGGTAGGAGCAGCAATGGAAAGAGATATGGAGGTAGGTGCAGCGATGGAAAGAGATATGGAGGTAGGTGCAGCGATGGAAAGAGATATTCAGGTATGTGCAGCGATGGAAAGAGATATTCAGGTATGTGCAGCGATGGAAAGAGATATTCAGGTATGTGCAGCGATGGAAAGAGATATGGAGGTAGGTGTAGCAATGGAAAGAGATATGGAGATAGGTGCAGCGATGGAAAGAGATATGGAGGTATGTTCAGCGATGGAAAGAGAGATGGGGTAAATGTAGCAATGGTTCGAGATATGGAGGTATGTGCTGCAATGGAAAGAGAGATGGAGGTAGGTGCAGTGATGGAAAGAGAGATGGAGGTAGGTGCAGTGGTGGAAAGAGATATGGCGTAGGTGCCGCGATGGAAAGAGATATGGAGGTAGGTGCATCGATGGAAAGAGATAAGGAGGTAGGTGCAGTGATGGAAAGAGATATGTGTAAACGCAGCAATGGAGCGAGATATGGAGGTAGGTGCAGCAATTTAAAGAGATATGGAGGTAAGTACAGCAATGGAAAGAGATATGGAGGTAAGTGCAGCAATGGAAAGAGATATGGAGGTAAGTGCAGCGTTGGAAAGAGATATGGAGGTAGTTGCAGCGATGGAAAGAGATATGGAGGTAAGTGCAGCGATGGAAAGAGATATGGAGGTAGGTGCAGCGATGTAAAGACCTCACATCATAATGACTGTGTGGGTGTCACATGTCGTCTCGTCCCCTCTTCCAACTGTCTGTCTTTTAGAAACATATTTTTATTGCAGTTGTAGAGGAAGTGATGAGATAACAGGTGGATGTTCTTGTGAAGTATCTAATTAGTTAACTTGAAATTAATCAAGTGATATTTCTGCAAGGACATATAGAATCATATGCTGATCTATTTTTGTATGTGAAAATGTGTTATGCAACTGAAAAATTTCCATTTTATTAAAGGACTATAATAATCTGCGTAAGCAGTGTTCAACTGTGCTTTCAAAAATGCAGAACTTTCTGTGATGAGAGCAGTCAGAAAGTTCTCTCTTTTCTGTGTTGAGTGAACTCTGGAGGCCAATTCAACCAGCTTGTCCTTCAACATTTGCATTCATTGCAAAATGAGGCTTTTGTGGCTGCAAGTGCATATGATTGGTATTTGGATTCATCGAGGACAGAAACACGTACAGGGTATTTATTCGACAATAGCCTGGACAATACTTTAGGCCTTATAAAGGAATATGCAGGCAGTGAAAAGGAGGCTTATGGGTTGATGAGAATGGGCTGGAGCAAACACTGCCCAGGGACAAACAATGCTAAACAAAGCTCAAATGGATAGTGTGGGTTATTTACAAGTAGATGTTATGTAAGTGATGATTTAAATCCTGCACACATCCAAGTCAAAACTCAGCATGTAGTGCACAACTGAAATCCTTATTTATTTTTGCCTAAAAATTCAATAATCTGAACGATATACCACCCATATCACACCCTTTTCCTGGAACCCAAAGGCTGGTTTGCAAACACTGAATAATATCTTTAATTCAGCACAGGAAATATTACTTTTGGGTTGGTTCAGATCAGATAGCACTGTGGTTAACAGTTCCCCCTGCAACACCCCTCAACCCCCCAATAGGCAATGTAAAGAGATAGGAGGAGAGAGCAGGTATTCAGGAATGGCACAAATCAAACAGAATACCAGTACCAGTCCCACTTTCCGCCAGCAAACACAAGAGAAAAACGGAATTGACTTTCAGCTATCAGTCTGGCTTTCAAGATTGACTTTAGAATGGACTGGGCAAAACACCAATTATGGTCAAAATTGCTGAAATTGTTATAAATTCCTATGGGAGCTGCTTTGGATAGTTGCACACAAGCACAAGCAATGATTTGGTCAGCAGTAAACAATTGAAATCTTAAAATCCAAATTGGAAGCAGTTTAGAACTATTTTAAACGTGTAAAATTTTCTCCAAATGAAAATTTGCGGCAAACTTTTCACTGCGCGATATTCGAGATAATGGGAGAATCACACGGATTTCAGTTCTGAGTTCTATGGATAGCTGTGGATGTTGGCTACAAGTAGGAGTTGACATTTTGTTTCTATCACAAAAACTGAGGGAGTCATAGAGGTTTTAATAAAGGTCATTTTTGTAAAATAGGTGCCAGAATAAAAAACAGAAATGCACTTTTAAAAATGACAAATGAGTTTGCTTACACTAGGGGATGACTATGAAGAAGCGAATACCACACAGGGATCGCAGTCACTGGATCAGGGTGACCACCTGATAAGGAAACCCCACTTCTTCAGATGAGAAAACAAAGGGTCAGCGCAAAGATAGTTCTAACAATACTGGTTCTGAAGGGAAGATATGATGGGTTGGAGCTAGGGATAAAACAAGGCAAAGATACTCCTTACAATACTTGTTCTGACTGAAAGATAGGATGGGTTGGGAATAGGGACAAGACTATGGGCCTCATTACGACCCTGGCGCTAAGTGAAAAACGATGGCGGTAACTGGTTACCGCCATCGTTTTCCGCCAGGTCCGATCATGACTCGTGACCGTAAACTACGATGCCAATAGCGGCATCGTAGTTAACGCTGCCGCTAACTGCGCCAAGGGTGCGCGCACGCGACCGCCCACACCGTACTTAGCGCCATGGCGGAAAGGTACGCGAATGCCGACCCAAGCGGACATGCACCTAGCGCCATCACCGAGGCCGCTAAGTACCTTACCGCCATGGTGCAAATAACGCCATCGCGAACCAACCGTAAAGGGCCATGTCAAGTGTATGCAGCTGCCACAGGTGCACAGAAACAGCACAGGTGAAGGCAATACAGACTCAGGGGAGTACAAAAAGAGCACACCCCACCCCTAACCACACCCAGTCACACTCCACAATGATGCCAATACGACTAGCAATGTTGGGGCTGGAGGACCTGGTAGCAATGCATGTGCTACTACAACAGCAACAACAACAACAGGCAGCACAGAGGAGACGCAGGAGGAGAAGGAGGGCAAGGCAGGCCCAGCAAGCCCCACCAGCACAGCCAGTGCCACCACGCAGGCAGCCCCCAATCCCACGCATCAGAGCCAATCCAAACAACCTCACTGCTGAGCAGATCCACACCCTGTACCGTTTGGACCGGGACACCATCACTGCCATCGTAGACATGACGCACGACGACATCGTCAGCATGATAGCAAGTCCAACCGCCATCCCCCCCCTACTGAAGGTAGTGGCTGTACTCCACTTCCTGGCCACAGGCACCTACCAGCACACAGTGGGGCACCTGCATGGCATTTCACAACCATTATTCTCACGAACACTCATCCAAGCGCTCGATGCCCTCCTCAAGCACACAGACGACCACATCTCAATACCACGGACTGCCCAGGAGATAGCAAACACCAAAGTGGGTTTCCATGCACTAGCCGGCATACCTGGATGCATTGGTGCCATCGACTGCACCCATGTGGAATTGGTGGTTCCACGTGCCATGGAGGTACCGTACCGCAACCGGAAACAGTTCCACTCAATCAACGTGCAAATGGTCTGTGACTCCAACATGATCATCACACATTGTTGTGCCAGATTCCCCGGATCAACCCATGATTCTATGGTCCTGAGGAACTCCACAATACCACGCTACATGGAGCGACATGCAGGCCCAAGATCCTGGCTACTCGGTGAGTGCAATGTCATGGAAGTGGGCATGGGAATGACGTACCAATGCATACTCCACCTGGCAGAAAGGGGGGGGGGGATGATGCATACTCCACCTGGCTGTGAGTAACACAGAGAACGGAGACAGAGGAAGGGCACCCACAATGCACACAACCCCACTGCATGCATAGGGTGATGGCATGCAAAACAGGCCATGGCAGCAATGAGCATATACTGGTTGCATTGTGTGAATCAATTAGTGCATGTAGAAGTTAGCCAAGGTAACAGTTCGATGCCAGCCAGGGTTGAACACCATGTTCCTGATCAGACAACATGACTGACACAATCATTCTCGCCCACATACAGGTGATGCAGCCTATCCCCTGAAGAGGTGGCTCCTCACACCAGTCCGGAACCCGCAGAACCAGCACGAGGAGGACTCCAAACATGCACATACACGTACTCGTGTGGCCATAGAGCAGACATTCGGCCTCCTGAAGGCACGGTTCCGAAGCCTCAGCAGGTCTGGTGGGGCACTCCTGTATGGCCATGAGAAGGTGGCAAAGATCGTCATGGCATGTGTCATGCTGCACAACATGTGCGTCAGACGGAATGTGCCCCTGCCCCCTGACGCAGAACTGCAACCACCTGACGATGAGGATGAGGAGGGTGCAGATGGGGCGCCACCACATGGAGGAGGCGATGCACAGGAGGGGCCTGCCATGCGCCGAAGTAGCATCGACCACTGCTTCTAGCACACACGGCTGGTGTTCATCGCATGGAGACTGCACTTGGGGCACTCTGGTACATGGACACTGTGGACTGTACACCAATAAAGCACACATACGCAATGAAAATGTCCACACATTTCTTTTTAGGAAAGAAAAAAGTGTATTGGTAAAACAAACTGTCGTGTCACTCCCCCTCCCACCTCCCCCCTGCACACCCCAACACACCCCCTCCCACCTCCCCCCTGCACACCCCAACACACCCCCTCCCACCTCCCCCCTGCACACCCCAACACACCCCCTCCCACCTCCCCCCTGCACACCCCAACACACCCCCTCCCACCTCCCCCCTGCACACCCCAACACACCCCCTCCCCCCTCCCCCCTGCACACCCCAACACACCCCCTCCCCCCTCCCCCCTGCACACCCCAACACACCCCATGTAGGTGTCTACAGATGCCTGTGACAGTGTCCACAGTCCCTCACAAGGCCCCTCTCCCGGCCCCCGGGGCACCCCTGGCTGTGGAGCGCAGGTTGCGTCCGGACCGTCGCACGGGGCTGCTCTGCACAGAACTGGCAGTGGAGGATGTCCCTGGCTGCCCCTGTGCATGCTGCTCCTGTAGTGTGTGGTTGAGGTCAGTGACCGCACGACGCAAGCCCGCAAGTTCGGCACAGATGTCCCTTGACATGGCCTGCATGGCATCTCTCAGGGTGGCAGTGCTCTGCGCCACTTCGGCCCTTAGGGTCTCCGTGGCCTGTTCAATGCTGGGCCCAGCCCCCACACATTCTGCGGCATGCTCATCCAGCTTTGCCGACAGCTGATGCTGCCGTTGAGTGATCTCCTCTAGGGAGTGCTGGCCGTGCTGGCCCATGGCCAGTGCAGGTGGAGTGATGGAGGGGCTGCTCCCCTCCTGTGGAGTGTGGACAGGGCATGGGGTGGAAGGCCACTCCTCTGCCTCAGTGTGCCCCTGTGTGTCACCCTCATGGGGGCTGGCGTCAGAGAAACAGGGGGAATGTAGTTGGTCAGTGGGGCTTCTGACCTCCTGCTCCATGTCCGAGTCAGAACATGCAGCTGTTGCAGCTGTCTCCCCGATGTTGCTGCTGGCCGATGACCCCCTGCCTTCTGTGGCAGGCAATGTCGGTGGAGGTGGAGCAGCTGCTGCTGGCCTGCTGCCGACAGGGGTGCTTGCCGGTGGGACCTCCAGTATGCCTGCAGTGGGACCTGCTTGTCGTGGGGTCTGCCTCACTGCAGCTGAGGTTGAGGGTGCAGGGACGTTGATGTTGGACTTCGCCCTCTTCGGCGCAGGGGTGTCCTGGTCCTCTGGGTGTGATTCAGTGCCTGTGGTGGAGCAAAGGTGGGAGGACGTTATTGATGGGTCTACGGACTTTGGAATGACAATGGTTGACATTATTTTGGCCAGTGGATGAGGCAGATTACAGGCAGTGCCATGCAGGGTGTCTCCTTCTAGTGTGGTGTGTGGACGCAGGTATGCGGGTGCCAGCAGTGTATGCAGGGTGGTGCTCGCATGTGGCTATGGCCAGTATTGATATGTGTTGCATTTACACTCTAGGGCAACCTTGTGCTACACATGATTGGACTGCTGTGACTGTGGCATGTCTTGTCAGAGGCACCTACCTTCATCGCCTGATGTCGGGGCTCCCCTTTCCATCCCTCCAACACCTTCGATGGACTCCATGCCGATGGTGGTAGCACAGATCTCCTCCCACGGTTGGAGTTTCAGGGGGGATTCCGACCCTCCACCGGTTCCCTGGGCAAGGTTGCGGTTTGCTGAGATGACCGCTCTGACCCGTATGCGCAGGTCATCCCAGCGCTTCCGGCACTGCTGTGGGGTGCGGGGTACGGTCCCCACCGCGCTGACGCGCTCAGCCACCAGGGCCCAGATGGCCTTCTTCTTCCCGATTGCTGTCCTGGTCATTTCAGGGGAGAACACAACACCTGCGTTGTCCTGCAGGGTCTCTGCAAGCATGCAGAGTTCCTCCCGGCTGAATCGCTCCTGGCGCTGGCGGTCACATGCTTTTTTGACGCATTTCGGCATTTTCAGGGAGTTGGATGGGTGGTTGTTTGGTTGGGACAGGTGTCAGGGTTGGGTCTGGTGTTGTTTGGTAGGATGGCAATGGATTGTGTTTTTAAAGATGGCCGACGGGATGCTTCCCGTTCCGGCGCGATGACGCTATTTCCGGTTTGGCCTTTTACGGCCAACGTAATTTACGGCCGCCGCTAATTACGGTGGCCGCAAACTACGGTGGACGCTACTTACGCTGGCGGAAGGGCACCTTGCTCACTCAACGATGGCGGTAGGGGCCTTTTACGCCATGGCGTTAATTGCATTACCGCCATGGCGTAATGCTCGTGCGCGATGGGTCGTAATGTGGCGCTCTTTACGCCATCGACTCACGGCGTAAACGCTCATTACGCCATGGCGGTAATGACGGGCGATTAGCGCCAGGGTCGTAATGAGGCCCTATGCAATTATACAATTCGACACAGTTCTTCCTATTTATACTCACTGGATACGTTTTTAAATGGGACCGTCAGCTCTGGTCATGATGGGTCTGGTCTAAGAAAAACAGCACATAAGGCACGGGACTGGAACCTCTAGGCCGGTCACCGGATTGGCACAGGATCTGCTCTCCTAGTCTGTGGGTAGCTGGATCAGCTGGATGGCGAGTTCCTCAGGCAGGCCTAGTGGTGGCAAGCCAGAGAATTTCTGGATACTGGTTCGAAGGCCTTCTCACCCACACAGCGCTTTACTGAGTGGAGAGGATAGATTTGAGGATTGGGGCGTTGCTGGAAATCAATAGTCTCTATTGCTGGCAAGAGATTGGCACCTGGATCTGGAAGAATAGTTACAGGTGGATGTAGAAAGCTGGATCAGAGTGCTTCGCCAGAAACAAGAAAGTGGCTGGATCTGTGAGGCCCTATCTGTCCTCTGCTGTATCTATTTATGCCTTAAAAATGACATCACAAAGGGGGTGTATGGGTCGGCTTATTCAGGCTTGCCCCTGTGCAAGGTGATTGGGTCAGAGTCTACTCTCAGCCTTGATAGGAGGAGAGAAACAGAGTGTCATCTTTATGGTGTAATTTTATGATGTTGAGAATCCACCCCTAGCCACTGGAACACAAAGTCTAATTTTGGCAAAATACATATTTACACATGTGCAACCTCTATAGAAATCTCATACAGAGGTTGCATATTTTACATAGCAGCTATTCTTCAAAACCCCGTAGCCATGGGATCATGTCTCCCCTTTCTACAGACTTTTGCCCTTTTCGCTATGAACACACTTCAGTTTTTATGCAAGTTTCCACAAATGTGCGTGTTTAACATGGGAAAGAGTGTATAAAGTTTCACAATTCTAGTGGAAATACTTTTTGCATAAAATTACATATCTTGCCATTCCTTTCCAGAACATGCCAAACGGTTTTGCCACCTCTTAAAATGTGCAGCCAAAATTTAGATTTACAAATATGTCTTTGGTATATTTTTCACCATTTTGAAAAGAAAGTTATAAGTCTTTTAAAAAGTGTTCTTTGTTCATGTGTAGCAACAGATGGTTGCTTGGCTCCAACTCTTGGTCTCTCCCTGGAACACCCCCTCCATGGGGAATGTTCCTGCCAAGAGCCATTTACGATCGCCTACACACCTCCAGTTTCCTGAGCTGCATCTTGTCATTGTACCTTTGTTCTCTGTAGACCAAATTCGGTTCCACCCCTGCAACGGACACCTCCCTGTGTATTTCAGCTGAGGGAAGGCCTCCTTCTGGGAAAAAAACCTGCTATTCCAGTTTTGCAGCTTCAACCAAACTAATTCACTTTTAAACTTTAGCAAAAAACACATCTGTTGCATCACATACAAATACATTTCTTTCTTGGTCTGTGAAATCAAAACACAACTAAAATATGTATTCCTTTTTGGCAACAAACCTGTTTATGTTGCTAATTCAGCAGACCTTTTAGGTCATTTTAAAGCTGCCTGTTCTGACACAGTTGAGGGCTGACAAGTGTCATTCAGCAGCCCCGGGTACTGCACCCAGATTTTGGCATAGAGGCTGTCAGTTTTCAAACTTTGTATATTACACCATGTTTCATTAGCACCCGGCAAGATTGTGAATGTTTGTTATAGGCATTTTGGAGTTTTTGGCAACACAGCAAATATCATTAGTAGGCACATTTTTGAGTTTCATTTGCAAAGTGCTGCTTTTCTCTCTGAACTCTGTTTGGTGGTCGTGGGACCCACTGGCACATTTCTGAAGGGTGTGCTCTATTCCACTGCACATGCACCATGGGTGGCAGGTTGTGCATGCCTCTTTTTGTGTGCTGAAGCACACAGGTTTTGTAGATTTTTTTGTAGGTTTTTTAGCATGCACAAGGATTTTGCAGCCATTGTTGCTGTTTCTTTCCCCACAACTGGCAGGGAAGGCAACTCTTTAGCTGGTTTATGTGCACCCACTTATCTTCTCCTTCTGCCAAACTGCCCTTGGGGATGCAGATTCAGTAGGCGACTGGTGAGATTCTATCTACAATTTCAAAAGGACCCCGCCAACTTGGGAGATATTTGCGCTCTTTGGCTTGGTTCCTTTGGAAATTGTACAAGTAGACCCGGTCTCCTACTTGGTATTCTTTTTTAGTTGTCTTAAGATCATAGTGGGTCTTCATACTGCCTGCAGATCTTTCTAGATTCCGCTGAGCATAGGCAAAAGCATGTTGAAGGTGTTTTTTCAGATTCTCAACATACTCATGAGTTGTGGAGGCATTTATCAAAGTCTGATCTTGGGTTCTGTAGAGCAGATGCTGGGGTAGCACCATTTTACGTCCAGACATTTTTGTTGCAGAAGAAGGGGTAGATCTGATGGCCATCAGGACAAGGGGTAATCGAATGTCCAAACTTGGCCCTGAATCTGCCAAACTTTTTTAATATGCTCACAATAGTTTTGTTGTACCTCTCAACTCCACCAGTGAGCCAGACCTTCCGCGAGGGGACTCTTCTTGTTTTGGCCATATCTGACTGTAAGGGGGAATCGGAACCTGAGCGCTCGTGAACACATCTAGTCACTGAGCAGCGGGACGAGAGCCGGGAAATGACACAGACAAGGCACTTACACAAAACAGAAGTACTGTCGGACGGCACCCCTGGGGAATGATGGGGACAATCCAGAGAAGTCTGTCAGCCGTCACTGAAAGACTCTGAACAGGAACACACAATCCCAATATTGGAAATCACGGGGTTTCGTGGTAAATCAAGCTTGCTCACTTTCAAAGATCCTGATGTCAGCGTAGCCGGCACATCGCTCACTTTCAAAGAGCCTGATGTCAGCTTTGCCGGCACATTGAAACAGCAGCGCAGTGTTTTCATAAAGCCCCGTTTTTTACTTCCAAGAAGAAGCAGGGTCTGCGGAAACGCCATGACCACGAAGGTCACAACAAGGAGCGGGGTAGCTCACAAACAAAACGAAATCCCTATTATGAACATAGAAATGAACTTTCACACATATACCACATACCTGCAGCCGGGAATCCCGGGAAGTAGAATGAATATGGTGGGAGGCGCGGGACAAAACGGAAAGACATTACATTCTCATTTACATGAGGAAAAATGAGGCGGGGCTTCAGGGAAGCTTTATAGACTGCATGCCGGAAATCCCTCTGATTGGTTTTCAGCCCCATGTATATTTAAACAACAGCTGGTGAATGAAAGATCGGATCACTTTTGTTTGTGTTGCAGAGCTGGACAGACGTGGAGGCAGGAACTTCGGGAAGTCTCTGGGCGTATGAGGACTAGGAGCCAGAGACTGCGGAACAAACCCTACTCCTTCCAGGATTCAAGGCAAAAAAAGATCCTATGAAGAACTAAAATAATTTTTATTTTTTTCCTCTCTCACTGATTTAATCAAGTCAAAATAAAGACTGGTTTTCAGTTTCCTTCAAGCCTACCTGCAGTTTGTTGTCACACTGACCTCCACAGGAAAGCCTTGCATTGACAGAATCCAGGAAGTAATTCGGGAATTACTCACATTTCCGGCCCGGATTCTTTCACTTTGAAGATATTGAGTTGTTTTACTGCCTCAGCTTGTTCTGGACCCCACTCCCACTTGACCCCCCCTTCAACAGATGGATCAGGGATCTCGTGATCTCTGTGTAGCCCTCAAGGAACTTTCTGCTGTAATTAGTTAGTCCAAGAAGGCTCCTTATTTCCCGCAGAGTTGTGGGGTCTTTTATTTTGTGGAGTGCTTCTACTTTCTTTTCCTGGGGACAGAGACCCTCAGGAGTTATCTCATGCCCCAAGAAATTGACACGGGTTCTGCACCACTGTGCCTTTCGGAAAGAGAGTTTTGCTCCGGCAGCCCTCAAATGTGTCAGAACATAATGGATCTCCGTTATATGTTCCTCCACAGTTGAGCATTTGACTAGAACATCATCTACATAGGCCAGGTTACCCTTCTCGCCCAAGTAGAGCATGGCCTTATGCAGAAAGATGTTAAATTCATTGCCAGAGTTGATGTATCCGAAGGGAGTCCGGGTCCAAGTGTACTGCTGCCCCCCGAAGGTAAAGTCAAGCTTGTATTGGTCCTCACTACTGACAGGTACAGTCCAGTACCCAATGGTCAGGTCAATAGCAGTGAATACCTTTGACCCCTGGATCTGGGCCAGCCCTTGGTCAATGTAGGGAAGAGGCCATCAGGAAGTGTGGACCCGTTTGTTGAGCTCCCTTAGGTCAGCACAGAGTCTCCACTGGCCGTTTGGGTTTCAAAATCCCCAGCACCGGATTATTGAAGGTGGACGAATTATCCCACGGGACTCAAGGTTCTTAATTATTTCAGTAAGGGACTCCATTGATGCGAGAGGCAAGCGATAATGCTTCACAAACAATGGAGTCATGCCGGGGTCCGTGGGAATTGTTGTTGTGCGGATGTCTGTGCGACCACAGTCATAAGTCCACCGCAAAGAGATCTTGAAAATCTAAGAAAACTTGTTTCAATTTTTGCTTTTGCTCCAGAGTCTCACAGGCATCAGCTAGGTTGACTCTCTCTTCAACCATCTGCCTGAAGTCTGGAAAGACTTCTGGTTTGGCTATCTCAGCGGCCTCCTCCAGCTGGGTGGAGAAGTCCCTGGTCAAAGTACTGACTTGGACTGATGGCTTCAGGTGGGGAAGGCAGTCCTTGTGGACTTGAAAGATCACCTCATCCCTCCTGAATTCACAGGTCACATCTTCCTTACCATAAGGGCAGGAAGAGTACACCAGGAAATTCCCCCGATGCCGGGTGAAGATCCTGTCTGGTGTTGTGTCTTTGTCGCTATTACTGTCAAAACAGTCCTTGGGGATTGGCCCTAACAGCCCGTTACCTAAATCTATGGAAAAATGTGGGTCATCAACCGCCATTCCAATAATGGTGCCTGTGCCCAGAGTGATACTCTTTAGGTCGCTGTTATCCACCTCTATTGGAATGGTGTTGTGTTCTATATTGACTAATGGTGTTGGGTTTACCCCCAACCCCTGCTGTTGGAAATGAGCATTGGGATGAACATTAGGCGTCAGGATTTTTCAGTTTCTGTCCTCTTTTAATTTTTACTTCCAGTGAGAATTGTTGGGTCCGTTCTGGGATGGTGACCTCCTCTCCAATCTGAATTTTAACTGCATATTGTAGCAGTTGAGCTCACCAAAATGCTTTCTCTGGGTCATCAAAGTCCATGGGATTACCCGCTAATCGGGACCAGGCTTTGATGTTTATTAGGTCCAAACTAATGGCAAAGCGATTGAGAATGTCACTGTCTAAATAAAATGCAGCAGGGCCATCTCGCACGACCCAACAATTATGGACGATGCACTTGTTACCTATGGAAAATTTGAGCATACCCCTGCTAGGCAGGAGATGTTTGGAATTGGGTGTTTCCAGGACCATTTCCCATTTGTCTAACAGTTTAAATGTGGGAATGGCTGGTTCTTTGGGGAGTTTGCGGAACATGGCCTTGCTGATGAAGCTCTTACCATTGTTCACACATACTCGGGCGAGAACAGAGTCCTTCCCTTCGTTTTACTGAATAGGGATGAACAACAGCTCTCCAATTTTCTGAATATCAGCCAAGCTTTGAGCTGATTTCTCATCATTTTGGACTATAGGAGTAGGATTTTCTGATTGTGAATTTGTATAGAATTTCAGAGTGTTTCCTTCCAGTTTGGAATGCCACCTTAGACTGGAAGAAAGATTGATTTTCAGAAATAGGGAGGACTCCCCATCACCAGTTTGTTGTCCTACTGCAATTACTGTCACGTCTGGGATTCAGTTATTTTGAATTCAATTTGGTCAGGTTTTTGTTCAACCATGTGGCATGTGCCATTTAAACTAACATGGTTGACACTATGTTTTAATTTTATTGGTCAGTTAGTCTGGGTCCAGAGGACCTCCACCTACCTCCACCCCTGGCACATTTCTGCAGGGTGTGCTCTATTCCACTGCACATGCACCATGGGTGGCAGGTTGTGCATCCCTCTTTTTGTGTGCTGAAGCACACGTTTTTTGTAGATTTTTTTTTGTGTAGGTTTTTAGCACGCACAAGGGTTTTTCCGCCATTGTTGCTGTGTCTTTCCCCACAACTGGCAGGGTGATGCCGCATAGCATAGCGGAGTGGGTCAATACATCCCACAGGAAGTAATGCAGCGGTGTTAGGCCCAAGGAAAAACAATACTAAACAAAGCTCAAATGGATATGGTGGGTTATTAACAAGTAGATGGAAGTAGGTACAGTGGTGTTAGGCCCAGGTACAAACAATACCATACAAAGCTCAAATGGATAGGGTGGGTTATTTACAAGTACATGGACGAAAGTGCAGTGGTGTTAGGCCCAGGGACAAACAATACTACACAAAGCACAAATGGATAGGATGGGTTATTTACAAGTAGATGGCAGTAAGTGCAGTGGTGTTAGGTCCATGGAATAACAATACTAAACAAAGCTCAAATGGATAGGGTGGGTTATTTACATGTAGATGGAAGTAAGTGAGTGGTGTTAGGCCCAGGGGTTCAGTGGTGTTAGTCCCATGGAAAAACAATACTAAACAAAGCTCAAATGGATAGGGTGGGTTCTTTACAAGTAGATGGAAGTAAGCGCAGTGGTGTTAGTCCCATGGAAAAGCAGTACTAAAAAAAGCTCAAATGGATAGGGTGGGTTATTTACAAGTAGATGGAAGTAAGTGCAGTGGTGTTAGGCCCAGGGAGAAACAATACTAAACAAAGTCCAAATTGATTGGGTGGGTTATTTACAAGTAGATGGAAGCAAGTGCAGTGGTGTTAGGCCCATGGAAAAACAATACTAAACAAAGCTCAAATGGATAGGGTGGGTTCTTTACAAGTAGATGGAAGTAAGCGCAGTGGTGTTAGTCCCATGGAAAAGCAATACTAAAAAAAGCTCAAATGGATAGGGTGGGTTATTTACAAGTAGATGGAAGTAAGTGCAGTGGTGTTAGGCCCAGGGACAAACAATACTAAACAAAGTCCAAATTGATTGGGTGGGTTATTTACAAGTAGATGGAAGCAAGTGCAGTGATGTTAGGCCCAGGGAGAAATAATACTAAAAAAAGCTCAAATGGATAGGGTGGGTTATTTACAAGTAGATGGAAGTAAGTGCAGTGGTGTTAGGCCCAGGGACAAACAATACTAAACAAAGCTCAAATTGATAGGGTTGGGTTATTTACAAGTAGATGGAGGAAGTACAGTGGTGTTAGGCCAAGGGACAAAACCACTAAACACAGCTCAAATGCATGGGGAGTTATTTACAAGTAGATAGAAGTAAGTGCAGTGGTGTTAGGCCCAGGGACAGACAATACTAATCAAAGCTCAAATGGATAGGGTGGGTTATTTACAAGTAGATGGAAGCAAGTGCTGTGCTGTTAGGCCCAGGGAGAAATAATACTAAACATAGCTCAAATGTATAGGAAAGGCTATTTACAAGTAGATCAAAGTAAGTGCAGTGGCGTTAGGCTCAACAACAAGCAGTACTAAACGTAGCTCAAATTGATAGGGTGGGTTATTTACAAGTAGATGGAAGTGAGTGTAGTGGTGTTACAGAGCCAGTAAGATAGCTCGGCAGGTTTAGCACTCGCTGCTGCAATCCATATGTGATCTGCAGGTAACAGGTTCGAATCCCGGCAATGCCTGCTCAGCCTTTCATTCTTCCGAGGACAAAAAATGAGTGCTAACTTCGGTTAGGATAATACATGTATGTAAATATGTTCTATGTACAGTGCTTAGTTGTAAGCACTGTATAAATACCTTATCATTAGAGAGGGCGGGTTCAGTAGGGTTATGTTAGAGAGGATGGGTGCTGCTATGAAGTGTGGAAGGAGGAGCTTGGGGCCATATATGAATGTTGGTGTCTTTGTTGTTAGGGCGAGGGAGTTCCACTGAAGGGAGGCAATTGGTAAAGAGGGCAAAGGAACAAAACCGAAAGAGTGCATAAGCCGTACGGGGGTCAGACCGATTGAGGAAGGTGGGTGATGGCAGGGTGCGAGGAGGCGATAGCAGGAGATGCAGGTGGGGGTGATGGGAGACTGTGAATAGAACTGAACACATATTAAGAGGGGCTGATTGTGCATGGATAGCCCTGCAACATGAAGGTGGTTGGGAGAGGGGACTGGGTGATTGAACAGGGTGAAGTTGAGGATTTTGTAAAGGGGAGTAAAGGAGCAACGAGGGTGGCCAAGTAGGGAGCATGAGGCAATAGTTAAAGCCGCTGCGGATCAAGGTTTGGATTACATTTTTAATAGAATGGAAGGCGAAACGGGGGGAATATTCTGTGGAACTGTTTTGGGTGGCAGTGGATGGAGTGGTAATTAGGTAACAAAGGGCCTCATTACGAGGAAGGCGATAGGGGGTTAACGGGGCCGGTAGAGCTGCCAGCCCTGTTAATCCCCTACCAGCTCATTACGAGGTCCGCTCGCGGGACCCGCTAAGGACGCCTGATTTTACCAGACGTCCTTAGCAGGTCCCGCAAGCGGTCCAGCATGCTAACAACGGGCCTGTCATTAACGGGCCTGTTGTTAGCATCCTCCCCATTCCCATTGAGCTCTATGGTCCCGGTTCCATGAATGGGGAAATACCAGGCCCTCCAAAGTCAGAATGGCCCGGTATTTCCCCACTCAGGGAACCCAGACCTGGTACCTGGACCCGGTACACGGAATGGGGGTAGCCATGCCGTAAAAAGCGGCATGGCTGCCTCCTTCCTTGTAATGAGGACCAAAGTCTTGATTGACTAAGGAGAGGCAGGGGGAGGGCACCTGGGAGAGGTCAGAGGGTAAGGAGAAGCCATGCCGACCATTTGGATATCAGCCACAAAGAGGTGGAAAGAGAACCCGGGGGAGGAAATACGTTGGCTGATGTAGGAGGAGCAAGGGAAGAGAAGCGGCCCCAAGAGAGTTGGGAGACACCTACTAGGAGAGCAGTAGGATTGTGGGTGCCAGTGTACCTGGAAATAGAGAAGGATCAGTCTTCAAGGTAGGAAGCAATCATGACTAAAGTCGTGCCCTGGATTCCAATCTCAGAGAGTGCTAGGCAGGAAAGGTGGATGACTGCATCTAATGCAGCGAAGAGATGCAGGAGGATAAGGGTGGAGCAGCGCTTGGAGTGTAGCGCAGAGAAGAGAAAGTCAGTGGTGGCAGCACCTGCACATGTGATGCTGTATTCTACAGAAGGTGACTATACCAGTTCTAGTAAGATGCCATTATGAAGTTTCTGAGGCTGCAGTTGGCAGTCTCCGGACATGTGAGGCAGCACCCCCACACGTTTGTAACTATCACAGACGTGAGGCATTAGTGCACATTAGTTATAGTTGAGTTGTGAGATCTATGTGGCATGGGGTGGCGGCAAGTGGTGGTCGACTAGCTGTTATATCCAGTTCTTTGCTCCACAAAACACTGTTTTCCTGTAAGGCCATTCCAGCCCTCTGGTATCTACTACGATAAAATATTTTCATCTTGTCTATCAGCTGCCATTTTGTTATAGTGATGTATTTTCCTTTTACAATCCTCTCTTCTTGCTATCAACTGTTCATTCAGCTGTTAGATTGGACTTTTCTGTACCCCAGGTCGCTGGCCGCTCCACCTCTTTTCCTCTCAAGAGGCTGGGTCGCTGGTGGAAGAACTTTCATCTAACTGCTCTGATATCTCTCCCATTACTTTAATAATCATATTTATGTGAGAACCTGTATCATATCACAAATCCTAACATCTTGTAGGAGAGCAAAATAAAGGCCTGGGCATTAATCGCAGGAAATGCCCTTATTCGTTTTAACAAGTGATCTATTTCAGGCCTATCATTGGCTAATAGGGAAAATCCTGCAAGTAAACTTGAGATCTTATTGCTCAATAGACACAATCCTGGCGAGGAAACAGCATCATCATGGCCACTTAACAACATCTTGTAAGTCTTGGAAGTAAGTCTAAGCAATTTATGAGTCCTGTGCTCCTGCAGCAATACAAAATGAGGAAACACCAAGGCAATCGCTGTGTGGCAATTTTACTGCTTCTTTGATTAAACATTTCTACCATGGGTGTAAAAGAACCTATTCTCAGAAGATTTAGAGCCTTTAAACCTGATCCGGTTCACTAGCCTGGAGGAACTGAGTAAACTACCTGATTTTGCGGCGGATCCTTTCCTCATGAAAGTACTTAAAATCCTGGAACCAGTTTCGGCAACACCATTAGAGAAACACTCAACACCTCACTGAACTCACTAAAAGTTTGCAGTGCTGACTCTCATGCTTGGATGGTCTCCGCACCCCCCTACCTAATTTGCCCTGTGTGTCAGAATTCATTAAGACAGTGGTG
Organism: Ambystoma mexicanum; assembly: GCF_040938575.1. Taxonomy (NCBI): domain Eukaryota; kingdom Metazoa; phylum Chordata; class Amphibia; order Caudata; family Ambystomatidae; genus Ambystoma; species Ambystoma mexicanum. The sequence goes on from NC_090921.1 coordinate 135,062,424, forward strand.
GTCTGTCAACTGCAGATATTTGTTGAGTCTAATACCATTCAGGGTTCCTTGATGGCTGGATATAGACCACTGTTTGGGATCAAATTGGACATTGCTGCTATTTCTGGTTCTTTGCGGCTATGAGCGGCCCTGCTGGGTACAGGTGCGCCGATGATCCTGGATCTGTCCATGGCCTATGGCACAGTCTCACATGAGATCCGGTCGGGCAATCTAAGGGACATAGGTGTAAAGTTTTGGCAGCAAAGTCCTGAAACGGCTACATTTCTTTTCCAGTTGGGCCACAGCAGTCAATCTCTCTATCTCCTTATGATGAAGAATAAAGGCCCCTGGAATATGGAGCTCTGTAGTGCAGCCAGATCCTCAAGAGCTTTGGTGTCACCATATATAATTACGGGCCGGACAACCAGTAGAGCTGATGATCCTCAGGCTGCCACACTGTTTACTTACTGCCTTTTGGCTGTTCATGGCTTCATGCAGACACATAGCCAAAAAATTAAGCCGGAAAATTCTGAGATGAAGGTCATTGTTAAACCTCTTAGTTAACGGATGTGCAGTCCCTGACCTCCCGTTTCTGGGACCATGCCACCATGGGTGCAGATCTAAGCCTGTAAACACAAATTTGGGCGGTCATCAAGGTGTTTCTTCTCTCTGAGAGCCTTGATAAAAATGTGTTCCGGGTTTAGATGTCGAGAGAAGATCCACGCCTCTTATTCTGTCCATCTTAGACTATTCCAAGAACATGTAACTTGGTCTACCCAATATTCTCCTGAAACAATTGCAGGGATTCCAAAATACCTTGCCTGGGCTATGGCTGAGGGTGCAACGCTATGAGCAGGCTACTCCTGACCTTTGGTAACTTCATGGGCTGCCCATTGAGAGCCGCTTCAAGTTCATACCTCTTTGCATTGCGCAGAATGCATTGTATGGCTCAGGACTAAGGCTTGTACCCAGGGATGTCATTGGGGTTTGCCAGGGGCAGCAGCCGCTACCCCTGGCTCCCCCTCTGCTACCCCTAGACCTGCCCTTGGACAAAGAGGCAGCACCAAGAGCAGATATCTGTGTTGCACCTGAAAAAGGCAGTTGTAAATGCAGCTAAATCTGCCACAGCTTTTTCCACCTGGAATCCAGATCTCGTCAGCTGGAGAAATAACAGGAATGGAGAAAATACCATGAAGCCGCCATCGCTGACAGGTTGGCAGTCCATTAGTGAAGAATACCTGAATGGTTGGGATCAGAGGTGGGACTGTCTGTGCAGCTCATATGCAGCACTGTAGAAACAGGAAGGGTATGGGGGCTAGGTCTAGCTAGATGGGGATGAGTAAGAGCAGTCTTAAGTACTCAGTGGCAGCACAGCATGAATGCAAATCTCATCAGTGTTTCGAGTTGTCTGCCTTGCACATCCAGTGAGCCACTGGGCCTGTGATGAGCAGGGTGTGCCTCAGTGGCTTTGCCACTAATCCTGCCTGGGCACTTTGTGACCTGACCCAGGTCTGCCTGACCTGAATCACAGGAACACTGTACAAAGACACATAATGAGATAATTAATTTACATGAGGTTGCTCTTCCCCTTTGAAATAAACCATCTGTTGCTTCCTCAAGCAATCAAAATATATATATTTGGAAGGATAGCTCAGGGGCAGCGCAATTGCTTTGTGAAAAAGAGGGTTCAGTGCAGCATGGGTTCAGTTCCTGTTCCATTGCTTAGAAGCTGAAGGATGCTGGTATTAAGCAAGATATAAAGGACCAAAGAAAATAATAACATGGGTTTTTTCTAGGTGTGATGTCATGGACCTGCTGCTGCTCAAAACCTGCAATTACTGTGACCTGCAACACATCCTTCCCCTCTATCTCCCATCTAACAACAAAAACGGTGGGTTACTTACCAAATAAGCAAAACAGAAAGATGAAGTTTTCAAAATATTGATAACCACTGAGACAGCTCTAGGAAACCCTACAGACCATTGTTTTTCTGGGCGGACTTGTGTTGGTCAGATGCTGTTTCAGTCTGTGCCCAGAAACTTGGCAGGCACTGGATGTCTGCGCTTTGGGGGTTAGACCTCTTCGAGATGCTCAGTCTGTTTACAGTTTAGCCCGAGTGATGTACAATAGTCCAGGTTGTTGTGTTGGACGTCTGCTTACACTCACAGCAATTTGGTAGCATGGGCCTATACACACTGATATTAACGCTACATATGATGATTAATTCTTGTATAAAATGTATATCATATTACAGTGATATCGTAACTATATTTTTCTTAGTGTACTGAGGAACAATGCTACGTGAGGCCACTTCCTGCTTTGTCAAGGGGCGAAAGGTTGTGTGCCATCACTTCCTGTGATGTCACTTGGGGGTGGGATCAAAGGCCATCAATTCCTGGGATGTCATCAGATGCCAAGGGTCATGTGATGTCACTTCTGCTGCCCCTGGCATTTTGGTGAAATGACTTCCCTGCTCATACCCCCTGAGATGTGAACCATCTCTCATTATCAGTGCTCCAAAAACAATGCTTTAATGTATGGGTTTCTCAGTGTGGAACTCCCTTTCAGGTGCTTTGAGAGGCTTGGGGGACCACCTCCATTTCAGAAGAGCTTTGAACATGTTTTTCTACTCTGTGTAGCTTGACTGGATTCCTGTTGTTACATTCATCCTGTGATTTACTGGAGCGCTCACCTTCTTAGAGCTAGATTTGTAGAATTAGTTATTAGTAATAAGTACTAATAGAATCTAGGTGGGTTGTGGGTGCAATGGAGAGAAAAATCAGCTCTGGCACACTGAGCTGCCACTATATACTAAAAAGAAAGTAGTGTCCTAAATTGGAGGACACTCCAGGCCCATGCACACCTTCTGTACTCGGGAATAGCTCAGTCAAAACTTAGTGGTTATTTATGAACAATTTTCAAACAATGAGTTACTCTTTCAGTCATTTAGAATGTGCGTGCTGACAAGTGTCACTCTTTTATTATTACACAAATCAATAATAAGGAAACAATAATCACTTAATTGTGACCCTCTGAACAAGCTGATTCATTTGTTATCATGTAAGCCTGATAATGTGCGAACAAATCAACCCTCCTCTTCTGTACAAACCACTTTGACCTCTTACTGTGGTGAAATCTCTGCAGGTGCTGTCAAGTCACCTTCTCCTGTTGTTTCTACATCAGGCGTTGATGATCGATTGAGCTCATTAAAAGCTATGGTAGACTCTTATCTTTTGAAAAGAATTTCGGAGGTATTGCCTGAAGCCGCAAACGTTACTGCCCGGCCTCCTCATACACACAACTCTTTTAATAATATCGATAATGAAGCTCTATCTTTTAAAACCAGAATAGATACTTGCATGAACCCCAAACCACTTTTCTGTAATAGTCGACGTAATCAAGATCACCCGAAACAAAACACTAAGAAGAATCCTGAATCTCGTAATGTTAACACCAATTCTCACATAAATGACCCTGGTGGCGCCTTGTCAAAGAAATTCAATTTGTTCCATACCTTAATTCTGAAGTGTCGAGATGGGTCCTTTCCGAAGTACGACTTAAGTCGTGCTAGTGTCTTTAATATTTTTGGAGGCATAGAGGGATTGGAAGCTATATCCTCCAGTGATTTGGATCAAATTGAGTTTCTTTGTGATAAGAATCTTTCTGTTGTTCGATTATGGATAAAATCTGGAATTGTTCGCAATACTTTATGGAACGCTAGAATGGATTTATTCAATTTAGGCTTTTTATTAGCACAAGACCCGGCACGTCAACAATCTAAGGAGTTTGATGTCAATGAACCCATTGTAGGTTCTACTCCGGAACTCTCGTGTGCCTGCAATTTTTGTGCTAAAGAAAAAGCTCCAGACTCTTTGTCTTCTGCCAACTTTCGTTCATAACCACGAACAAATGTTCCCTCTCTGGAAATTTCACTTGCTAGTTGGAATACTCGAGGCTCCTCTCATCTGCAATGGACATTAAATGATCAGTTGAATAGCTATGATATAGTAGCCTTACAAGAAACGTGGCTATTGAATCCCCCCACATGGGATGATCATGAGCTTATTTTACTTCCAGCAGAATGTGGTGGTAAAGGTAGACCCACTGCTGGCTTGATAGTAGCGGTGAAAGCGAGTAAAGGTTTTAAATTTTATCCCTGGCAAGCTCCAAACAAATGTATGCAATTAGTCAAGATCACCCTCCATTCCCAGACATATGCAATCATTAACCTTTACCGAAATCCAGTGGGCATCATCGATGATAGCTTTTATGCTGCTCTCTCGCTTCTTTTTGAATCCATTTCTTCTCAAGGCAATATTTCTGGAATTTTAGTAATGGGCGACTTGAACCTTTCTTGCTTTGAGTCGAACACAAGGAGCAAGAATCTTGAGGGAGCAAGATGGATGTCATTTATGGAAGATCTTAACTTAAAAATGGCAAATGGTGCGATTTTGGGTGACATCCCTCCTAGGAACACCTGGGAGAGAGGTAGCTCCAAATCTACAATTGATTACATCTTCATGTCTAACAGCATTTTTATGAACACCAGCAAATTCGTTGTTGTAAAACAGACAGTCAGTGATCACCATCTACTTGCTCTATTCTGGTCGGCTGAAATTCAAAATCGTTCCAAAGCTGAACTTCGTTATAAACAGACTTTATCAGTCAATAATGCCAGAAATCGATTCAAGTGGTCTACTAATAAACTATTAGCATTGAATGGTGCCATTTTGAGCAGTCAGAGGTTGCATAAGGCTGAATCTTATATAGATGTATTAAACACATTCATGAATCTTTATCCTGTCACAACAAGCCTTTTAAGAAACATGTACATGGGTTTGATTCAGCTCTTTATGAGCGAAAGAAAGCTTATAGAAAAGAGATTAGAAGCCTTCGGAAACTACCCATGAATGTGCAGATCAAAGCTTTTAATATTGCTAGTTCTAGATATCGAAACTGGGTTCGGTCAAGAAAAGCTGCATTATATCAGTTATATAGTGAACATTTTCTAGCAGCCTGTCGCAATAAAAACTCTGCTTTGGTTTGGGAGCTACTGAACAAATGTAACACAGCACCCCAAGTTCACTTGCAACTTAATGGAGTATCTGAATCTGCGTGGGTTACACACTTTACCACGCTATATGACGATTCTAAGATGACCTGTTACAATTATCACAGCAATTCAGCAAAATGTTGGTACTTGCATTGTACAAAATCAATCCTTCAAGACTTTATCAAAACATCATCCTCGTCAAGAGCGGCAGGCCTTGATGGTCTTACAAATTTGATGTTTAAACAAAATATAAAAGAATGGCCGTGTATTTTGAACAATGCCTTTCATCACATTTTGCAAACCAAAAATATTCCAGATTCATGGCGCTCATCCGTGAATATTCCAATCTATAAAAAAGGTGACCGTATGGATGCGATAGCATTATTAGACGCTCCTGGAAAAATGTTCTCTAGGATAGTGTTAAGAGACTTTAATGTCTGGTCGGCCACAGCAAGACAATGTGATCCAGCACAAACTGGTTGCGTGGCTGGTTTGGGAACTGGCGTCAATTTAATTGCTTTAAATGCCATAAAACAACAAGCTCAGAATAAGAGACAACCAAGATATTTTGCATTTGTGGATCTTCACTCCGCCTTTGATTCGGTATCAGGACCGAAACTTATTGATAAGTTAATCAAGGCGGAGTGTCCCTCCACCCTTATTGACATTATTTTTGCTCTTCATTCGAACACTAAGGTCTTTATAAGATTAAATGCCGAGGGTCTCTTATCTTCCCCAGTTTTCACGTTTGGAGGGCTGAAACAGGGGTGTATTTTAGCATCAGCTCTGTTTAATTTTTTTATTAATGATGTACGCTGGATTTTCAGCAAAATACTGGCTGATGCGCCTTAACTGAATGGAGTGAAAATGAGTGCTCTGTGGTATGCTGATGATCTTGTCTTAGTCTCGAAAACACCAAGTGGTTTACGCAATCTTTTGTCCGCACTCTGCTGTTATTTTAAAGAAAATTAATTGGTGGTAAATACTGGTAAAACACAGATTGTTACGTATGTCCCTAAAGGTCAACGTAAGCATCTGCTCGAATGGCAAATTGAGGGGATCCCTATAAAGATGGTTCCAAATTATGTTTATTTGGGCCTTATTTTTGATGGTTGTCCCACATTACATTCGCATCTGAATAAAATCAAACAGAAGCTAACTATGGCGATCTGTCAAACACGATTGATTGTTTCCAAATATGGCAAATTTTCGATCAAAGCTGCCATTACATATTGGAATCAGAATGTTGTAGCAACCATCCTCTATGGTCTAGAAACCCAAATCATTCCATCAGGATTCTTCAACTTATTAGAAGCTAAGTTCTGGCGTGCCATTTTACATCTCCCACAGTGTATTCCTGGAGTGTTGATGCGTTATGAATTAGGTCTAATTTCATTAACTGCTTTAAATAATTGGCGCTTATGTGCCTTATTTCGTAAATGTTTGCAATCTTCATGCGATAACTCCCCATTATCTTCCATCTCTAATTATCTACTTAACTCACTCGAAGCATTCCCAAAACACTGGTCCACAACCATTTTAACAATTATGGTGCATGCTGATATACCACTTGATATTCTTGTGTATCACCCTGAGTGGGCAAAGAAGAAAGTATACTTGATGGACTGGATTGACACTAGAGCTCAATGTTTAACATACAAAGATTTTGACACTGCAATATTTGGACAAAAACGTTATAGAGACACTGCATCCTATTTACGTTTGGCTCCATCTGCTGCCACCAGAACTGCAATTCTACGGTTGCGGTTCAATATTTGGCCCACTCGTGAGCTTAAAACAAGAAGAAAGCAAATTCCCTCTGACCTTAATTGGTGCAGGTTTTGTAAAAATGCAGCGATTGTCGAAACTTTGCAACATATAATAATGGAGTGTTCAGCCCTTACGAATTTGAGAAGATCTCACTTTGTAAATCATTTTGCGTATTTTGCTCAAATTGACCCTACAAATAGATGGGTTGCTTTGGCAGCTACTGAATGTATGAGCATTAGACTTGCCACAATTAATTTTTTAGAGGCTTTGAACATGGAATGAAAATTGTGTCGCTGCTCTTAACTCTGCTATGATAAATTTGTTTGCAATCGCTTTATCTTTTCGAAATAATGTATTGAATACTGACATCTTAACTTGTGAATTTATATGAATGTCTATTTTTCTATCTGGAATGTAAAAATTGTTTGTTTTTATCTTCTATGCATATGACATTTTTACTATGTATAAATTGAAAAAGTTGATGTAATTTCAACTATATTCAATAAAAATAAAAAAATAAAATAAAAATAAAATAAAAAAAATAATCAATAATATTAAGCTCTAGGCGTTTTGGGAGATGCTACCCTTCATCAGGAGTGAGAATTATTTTTGGATTTGTCTCAACAAATCGTCAAAAACTTCATGTATCTACAAAGTTAAGTAGAAAAAGCTCCATGAGTATGGCCAATTGTAGCCAACAACGGTTTAACAAACTAAATTTCGATAGCATACTCAAACATCTTATTTAAGAGAATGTTCTTCAAAATATTATCCAAATTCACCTTATTGCAAGCAGTGGGAACATTGGTAAGGAAGATCTTCTAATCGATGATGTTTTCGTAGTGGCGAGGTGAGAGCCCGACCTGTTGTGATATTACAACTGATTACTGCCAATGTTCTCGCCAGATAGAAGATTCATTAATGAAATTAAGTGACGGACACGCCTACCTAGGTGTGGGACCACACTTGGATCCAATAGAGGACACTGTGTCAGGATGTATACTTCACCATCTTGGGCTCAGATCCAAATCTACATATGTAAATCAATGACTGACTACTAGAATGTAACTAATACAAATAATAAAAACCATCTAATGTGTGGACATTAGCTGAGGGTATGGTGGTGGGTACTCACCAGCTCTCATAATAGGGTGTATGTATATGAAGTAACGCAGTTTAGATGCCGTCATCCATTAGTCTCTAGTGGACAGGATGTTATTTCTTGCTGCACTTGCCGAAAATAAGTTGTGTTGGCCTCGTGGTTGCAGGTGAAAACACACCTGCGATCCGAGATGGCCAATTTTTATATTGCATCGGGTTGCGTTGCTGCCGATGCAATGACATCATGGTAATGATGTTAGTAACAAGGCAGGACGTCTGTCCCGGTCGCATTGGGTAAAAAATGCTTGCAACCTGTATTCCATGTATTCTATGTCAATTATCTTTGATTTATTTGTGGTAAAATGAAAACAATTGAGAATTTGATACCTTAGACCACTTTTTAGGATTGTTGTCTTTCGAGCGACTATTGAGGCACTGAAGTTTTGTAAATCTTTTAATGAGCATCATATTGCATTTGCAGTTGCCCGATATGTTCATAAAGCGTGGTTACTCAGGAAGACGATATTGTAAAGGGCAGTGATGATGATGATTTAAATTGTATTACCTGAATTATGACGAGGCTGCGAGTTTACTCTCCTCCTTTTTATTATCACTTGTTTAGAAAACATTTTGTAATTGTTTTATATTACAGGGAATGCGTTTGAAAAAATCACACTTTTGAATATGTTTGATGGTTTTAGTCAAATTTCGTATCTTCTCTGTAAACTTGTTTTATAAGTACTTCATGGTTTTTATTCCGAATAAATTAAATGATTGATTGAATGTTAATTATTATAAAGGTGGCAGTCCGATCCATGTTCTCTATGGAGAATAATGGAAAAGACAAGATGATCAAATAAGATTGTGTAAAGGAGTGGCCAAAATGGCTATTTCGTAACAGTATACAGTGGTTAGGATAATTCATTAGATCTTGCAGTTATGTGCAATCTGAAGAGGAGAGATGGACTAGTCACGGGGGCTCAACTCTGAGGGTGTTCAGAGTCCATGACAGACAGATCGGTTATGCATATGTGTACAAAGAGATATCAACAACATAGTCATCAAGAAGCTATTCAACGTGACTCAATCGTCAACAACATCGCGTCTACATGAATAATGTAGCAAATCTTGTGCAAATTCCAATCAGAGTTGTAGATTCCAAACAGAGTTGCATTCTTTTATCACCTGATCATTGTGTACAGTTAGGAACCTGCATCATGCATACAGTTTCCAACACCATTGTGCATATATTTCACTGCATGTGGGTTGTACATGATCACTATCATATCACATCATTTTACACACAATTTTACATACATGTGTCTTTGCAGGCTGTTTGAACATTCAAGGTGAGAGCAGCTTGATTTTATAATGGCATGAATCAAGAATGCAATGATCTATGGATTAATACAATTCAAGTATGCAGTTGGGAAATCATCAATACAATAAGTGTAGATCATCCATATAGATATAAACCATACCAAACAAGTATGTCTCAACCTCAGTAGTCTATGGGAACTTTGGTTTACTATAGGAACGCTGTCAGTGAAAACTCTTCGCTCATTCCTGTTGTTTCTAGTGCATCCAACTTATGAATCCAGAACATTTCTCTGCATATGAGGAGGTCACCGGTGTTGGCTCCTCTTGCTGGTGTTTTTACTTTTTCTAAGATTACAAATTTAAGTTGGGCTATGGTGTGTATTTGCCTTAAAAGTCCTGATATTAGACTGGTGCTCCATCAGTCTTTCATTCATTTTTCTGGTTGTTTGTCCTACATAGAACTAGCCTCATGGGCAAATCTATCCGCAGATGAGAGTAGATTTGGAAGTAATATTGTTTGTTGAATATGAAAAAGTTATTGTACAGGATCATTATGGTAAATTATAGTGTAAAAATTTTATCTGATTGGAAGAATTGTTCTTGTAACAGTATCCATTTGCGTGTGTCAAGAGCCTCACTTTGGGGGATGGAAGTATATAAACTTTGGGCATCAAGTGTAAAGAGCGTCCATTTGTTGTCAAAGAGTGCAATCTCTTAAAGTGTTGTCAAACATTGTGTGCTATCCCTGAGTTAAATGAAGGTTTTCTGTACCAATGGTTGTAAGAGTTTGTCAAACAATGTGGCTATCGGGTCGCAAATGCTGTCTGTCGGTGCCACATCGGGCATGAAGGGGGGATTTTGTACGTTTTTATGGATTTTGGGGAGTCCATAAAATACCAGCATTATGGGATATTTGTTGGTTAAGAAGTCTTTTGTTTTTTCACTAATACATTCTTCTGTAAGAGCATTGGTCAACACTTTCTCAATGATTGGTTTGATAGAAGGGCTGGGATCATTGTCAAGTAACATATAGGTGTCAATGTCACCTAAGAGCTTTAAACACCCGGTTGTGTAAAAGTTGGAGTCCATTATAACGATGGCCCTGCCTCTGTCAGCTGGTTGGATTTCTATTGATCGATCTTCAGACAGTGTTTGAGGAGTTCAAGTTGATGTTTACGCATGTTCTGTTCCCGCATGTCAAAATATTTGATTGTTTTAAAATCTTTCACCATTTTGGTTTCAAATAAATCAAGGGCTGAGTTTCATTAGTCCTGGCCAGTCGATGCTGGTGAACCGCCATTGGAGGCGTCAATGTGCTTAAGAAGACCTGGTAACACTACAGGGCATAAATCACAGACCTTGTAATGTAGTCTCAAGGAGTTGTAGGCCTCAACAAAAGTGTGGCAATATCTTCCCTGTCAGTACGTTCCATCCAGCCTAGAAGCCAAGGAGGAAGAAAGATCCACCACCACAACTCTAGTAGGACAAGGAGCGAAGATGCATCTTGGGTAATGCCTCATATACCTGTCATCGTCATCATGTGTACGGTACAACTAGAGGTGCTCCTATAATATGCCAAGTGGGTTCAATGTGATTACATCGAAAACAATTCAACGAAAACGATTTAGTCGATCTTTTTTATCTTTAATTCAATTTGGCTCCAAATATATGCGGAGGGAGATCCCCTACACCCCCCTCCCCACTTCTCCCAATACTAATAATCACAATTACCCCCTCCCCACCCAAATTTATTTCAGGACAAATTCAATAAACAATTCTTTTTGAATTTGTATTCGACGAATTCGACGAATTCTACAACGATGTAACTCTCTATCCCTGCTAGCTAAGTTTAGTCTTGAATGCTTCATTACTGCCAATTATATGCCATCTATGGGGCCCTGACTTCCCATGCCAGTACAGCCCTATATGAGCAGCTCCTGCCATCGTATGCCAGTTGTAGCCTCAAAGCCAGGTGGCCGTCACATGATAATACAGGCCCAGATTTCCAGTGGATGGCACAGAACACAGAGTGCCACTTCCTGCATGTACACGTCTGTTACCTGCCTGTAGCGCCACGATGCCCCCTCTGAGGTGAAAGCGCTCACTACAGCAGCACCGCATGCGTACAGGCCTCACTAATGCCATCTGCTGTCAGGGAATGCTTCATATATGCCTGGTGCAGTCATTATGTGCATGGCACAGACTCACAGGTCTAGGCCCTATGTGTCCTACCAACAACTGGCCCGAATCCCCCCTCTTACCACCGCTCTTCACTTTAAAGCTAGCATATAGGGCTCACACTGCCTTCAGAGCTGGCATACGCTCCTGCACTTCTACTGCGTTGCTACAGCAATTAGAAGCCAGCAGAAGCAGGCACAAAGCGCTATGTAAATACGTAATTCAAACTTTAAGTGAACAAGGCGCTAGGGTGTCCTTGATATCCCGTGGTGGGCATTGTGGCATTGAAGATATTGGGACATAATGTACTCTCTGATGTGCTTAAATTGCCAGGTGGGGGCATGTGCGGTAACGTGTTGTACTTTAAATACATATAAAACATTTTATATGTTTTATTTGACCCGTAAACCTATTGTGTCGGATCCGAAACAGCTAACAACAGCTAGAACAGACTGCTGGGTGCGCAAAGGTGACTATGCCTGACGATTCTTCCAGAAAGTCACAAGCTCTTCCACTATCAAAACATCCGGGTCATTTGACTGAAACAATCTTCTGATATGTTGGGCTGAAGGCCTGAGACAACACTTAAAAGTAGCAAAAAAGAAAAATGTATAAACTTCCATCTTTTAGAACTGAGCCGTCCGTTTGCAAGCGGGATGACCACATGTATGTGGGAGTGGTGCATTCATGCTTTAACAAAATGGCCGCCAAGTAGAGCCAGCTGCAGCGGAGTCACTGGTCTGACCTGTTCCATAGCCCTCTCCACCTATGCCCGGCCAGAACAGCCAGAAAAGGTGTGAAGCCAGGGGATGCACAAAACCAGACCATGTCAAGGTCCTTACACTCCTGGCTACCTGGGGACAAGAGTCAAGATATTGTACGACCACGTCAAGACTACCCCACTCCCCATCAGACCATAGGAGAACTGCATCCATGCCACTCCCTCACTCCGCAGAGAAACTCCCTCAATGCTTCAATGACACCACGCTTCTGGTTACTTGCGATAAGGTGCAGCAAGACACTGTCAAGACCACCCCACCCCCATCAGACGATGGGAGAACCACATCCATGCCACTCCCTCACTCCGCAGAGAAACTCCATCAGTCCCTTAATGACACCACGCTTCGGGTTACTTGCGATAAGATACAGCAAGACACTGTACAGGCCAGCCCACCCCCCACCAGGCCATAGGAGAACCACATCCAAGCAAATCCCTCACGACACAGAGGAACTCCCTAAACGCTTCAATGACACCACGCTTCTGGTTACTTCAGACAAGATACCGCAAGACACTGTACAGGCCACCCCAGTCCCCAACAGACCATAGGAGAACCACATCCATGCAACTCCCTCACTCCGCTGAGAAACTCGCTCAGCGCTTCAATGACACCACGCTTCTGGTTACTTAAGACACGATACATCAAGACACTGTCCAGGCCACCCCAGTCCCCATCAGACTATAGGAGAACCGCATCCATGCCACTCCCCCACTCCGCAGAGAAACTCCCTCAGTGCTTCAATGACATAACGCTTCTGGTTACTTGCAATAAGATACAGCAAGACACTGTCCAAACCACCCCACCCCCCAACACACCATAGGAGAACCTCATCCATGCAACTCCCTCACTCTGTAGAGAAACTCGCTCAACGCTTCAATGACACCACGCTTCTGGTTAATTGTGACAAGATACAGCAAGCCACTGTTCAGACCACCCCACCCCCCATCAGACCATAGGAGAACCACATCCATGCCACTCCCTCACTTCGCAGAGAAACTCCCTCAGTGCTTCACTGATACCACGCTTCTGGTTACTTGCGATAAGATACGGCAAAACACTGTCAAGACCACCCAACCCCGATCAGACTGTGGGACACATGCCTGCAACCCACCCACTCCACAGAGAAACTCCCAGTGCACTTCAATGGCACCAAGCTCCTGCTTACCTGGAGAAAAGAGTGAAGATACTTTAGGACCGCGTCAAGACAACCTCAACCCCCATCAGACCATAGGAGAACGACATCCATGCCACTCCCTCACTCCACAGAGAAACTCCCTCAGTACTTCAATGACACCACGCTTCTGGTTACTTGTGACAAGATACCGCAAGACACTGTCCAGGCCACCCCAGTCCCCATCAGACCATAGGAGAACCGCATCCATGCCACTCCCTCACTCTGCAGAGAAACTCCCTCAGTGCTTCAATGACACCGCACTTCTGGTTACTTGCGATAAGATACGGCAAGACACTGTCAAGACCACCCCATCAGACTGTGAGACACATGCCTGCAACCCACACACTCTACAGAGAAACTCCCAGTGCACTTCAATGGCACCAAGCTCCTGCTTACCTGGGGACAAGAGCCAAGATACTTCAGGACCCTGTCAAGACAACCTCAACCCCCATCAGACCATAGGAGAACCACATCCATGCAACTCCCTCACTCCACAGACAAACTCCCACAAAGCTTCAATGACACCACGCTTCTGGTTACTTGCGACAAGATACAGCAAGACACTGTCCAGGCCACCCACGTCCCCATCAGACCATAGGAGAACCGCATCAATGCCACTCCCTCACTCTGCAGAGAAGCTCCCTCAGTGCTTCAATGACAGCACGCTTCTGGTTACTTGCGATAAAATACAGCAAGACACTGTCCAGACCACCCCACCCCATCAGACCGTGGGAGAACCACAGCCATGTAACTCTCACTCCGCAGAGAAACTCCCTCAACGCTTCAATGACACCACACTTCTGGTTACTTGAGACAAGATACAGCAAGACACTGTCCAGACCATCCCACCCCCCATCAGACCATAAGAGAACCACATCCATGCAACTCCCTCACTCCGCAGAGAAACTCCCTCAACACCTCACTGACACCACGCTTCTGGTTACTTGCAACAAGATACAGCAAGACACTGTCCAGGCCACCCCAGTCCCCATCAGACCATAGGAGAACCACATCCATGCGACTCCCTCACTCCGCAGAGAAACTCCCTCAGTGCTTCAATGACACCACGCTTCTGGTTACTTGCGATAAGATATGGCAAGACACTATCCAGACCACCCCACCCCCATCAGACCATAGGAGAACCACATCCATGCAACTCCCTCACTCCGCAGAGAAACTCCCTCAACGCTTCAATGACACCACGCTTCTGGTTCCTTTTGACAAGATACAGCAAGCCACTGTCCAGGCCACCCACGTCCCCATCAGACCATAGGAGAACCGCATCAATGCCACTCCCTCACTCTGCAGAGAAGCTCCCTCAGTGCTTCAATGACAGCACGCTTCTGGTTACTTGCGATAAAATACAGCAAGACACTGTCCAGACCACCCCACCCCATCAGACCGTGGGAGAACCACAGCCATGTAACTCTCACTCCGCAGAGAAACTCCCTCAACGCTTCAATGACACCACACTTCTGGTTACTTGAGACAAGATACAGCAAGACACTGTCCAGACCATCCCACCCCCCATCAGACCATAAGAGAACCACATCCATGCAACTCCCTCACTCCGCAGAGAAACTCCCTCAACACCTCACTGACACCACGCTTCTGGTTACTTGCAACAAGATACAGCAAGACACTGTCCAGGCCACCCCAGTCCCCATCAGACCATAGGAGAACCACATCCATGCGACTCCCTCACTCCGCAGAGAAACTCCCTCAGTGCTTCAATGACACCACGCTTCTGGTTACTTGCGATAAGATATGGCAAGACACTATCCAGACCACCCCACCCCCATCAGACCATAGGAGAACCACATCCATGCAACTCCCTCACTCCGCAGAGAAACTCCCTCAACGCTTCAATGACACCACGCTTCTGGTTCCTTTTGACAAGATACAGCAAGCCACTGTCCAGAACACCCCAGTCCCCATCAGACCATAGAAGAACCGCATCCATGCCACTCCCTCACTCCGCACAGAAACTCCCTCAGTGCTTCAATGACACCACGCTTCTGGTTACTTGTGACAAGATACAGCAAGACTCTGTACAGGCCACCCCAGTCCCCATCAGACCATAGGAGAACGGCATCCATGCAACTCCCTCACTCCAAAGAGAAACTCCCTCAGTGCTTCAATGACACCACGCTTCTGGTTACTTGTGATAAGATACTGCAAGACACTGTCCAGACTACCCGACCCCCCCATCAGACCATAGGAGAACCACATCCATGCAACTCCCTCACTCCGCAGAGAAACTCGCTCAACGCTTCAATGACACCACGCTTCTGGTTACTTGTGACAGATACAGCAAGACACTGTCCAGACCACCCCACCCCCTATCAGACCATAGGAGAACCGCATCCATGCCACTCCCTCACTTCGCAGAGAAACTCCCTCAGTGCTTCACTGATACCACACTTCTGGTTACTTGCAATAAGATACGGCAAAACACTGTCAAGACCACCCCATCCCCCATCAGACTGTGGGACACATGCCTGCAACCCACCCACTCCATAGAGAAACTCCCAGTGCACTTCAATGGCACCAAGCTCCTGCTTACCTGGGGACAAGAGCCAAGATACTTCAGGACCCTGTCAAGACAACCTCAACCCCCATCAGACCATAGGAGAACCATATCCATGCAACTCCCTTACTCCGCAGAGAAACTCCCTCAGTGCTTCAATGACACCACGCTTCTGGTTACTTGCGATAAGATACCGAAAAACACTGTCGAGACCACCCCACCCCCCATCAGACCATAGGAGAACCACATCCATGCAACTCCCTCACTCCAGAGAGAAACTCCCTCAAAGCTTCAATGACACCACGCTTCTGTTTACTTGCGACAAGATACAGCAAGACACTGTCCAGGGCACCCACGTCCCCATCAGACCATAGGAGAACTGCATCAATGCCACTCGCTCACTCTGCAGAGAAGCTCCCTCAGTGCTTCAATGACACCACGTTTCCGGTTACTTGCGATAAAATACGGCAAGACACTGTCCAGGCCACCCCACCCCACATCAGACTGTGGGAGAACCACAGCCATGCAACTCTCTCACTCCGCAGAGAAACTCCCTCAAAGCTTCAGTGACACCACGCTTCTGGTTACATGCGATAAAATACAGCAAGACACTGTCCAGACCACCCCACCCCCATCAGACCGTGGGAGTACCACAGCCATGCAACTCTCTCACTTCGCAGAGAAACTCCCTCAACACTTCAATAACACCACACTTCTGGTTACTTGAGACAAGATACAGCAAGACACTGTCCAGACCATCCCACCCCCCATCAGACCATAGGAGAACCACATCCATGCAACTCCCTCACTCCGCAGAGAAACTCCCTCAGTGCTTCAATGACACCACGCTTCTGGTTACTTGCAACAAGATACAGCAAGA
The DNA here is from genome assembly GCF_040938575.1 of Ambystoma mexicanum. Classification (NCBI taxonomy): domain Eukaryota; kingdom Metazoa; phylum Chordata; class Amphibia; order Caudata; family Ambystomatidae; genus Ambystoma; species Ambystoma mexicanum. The sequence continues at coordinate 135,079,188 of NC_090921.1, forward strand.
CACTGTCCAGTCCTCCCCAGTCCCCATCAGACCATAGGAGAACCACATCCAAGGGACTCTTTCACTCCGCAGAGAAACTCCCTCAGTGCTTCAATGACATCACGCTTCTGGTTACTTGCGATAAGATATGGCAAGACACTGTCCAGACCACCCCACCCCCATCAGACCATAGGAGAACCACATCCATGCAACTCCCTCACTCCGCAGAGAAAGTCCCTCAGTGCTTCAATGACACCACGTTTATGGTTACTTGCGACAAGATACAGCAAGACACTGTCCAAACCACCCCAGTCCCCATCAGACCGTAGGAGAAGCGCATCCATGCCACTCCATCACTCCGCAGATAAACTCCCTCTGTGCTTCAATGACACCACGCTTCTGGTTACTTGCGATAAGTTACCGAAAACCACTGTCGAGACCACCCCACCCCCCATCAGACCATAGGAGAACCACATCCATGCAACTCCCTCACTCCACAGACAAACTCCCACAAAGCTTTAATGACACCACGCTTCTGGTTACTTGTGACAAGATACAGCAAGACACTGTCCAGACCACCCCACCCCCATCAGACCGTGGGAGAACCACAGCCATGTAACTCTCTCACTCCGCAGAGAAACTCCCTCAACGCTTCAATGACACCACACTTCTGGTTACTTGAGACAAGATACAGCAAGACACTGTCCAGACCATCCCACCCCCCATCAGACCATAAGAGAACCACATCCATGCAACTCCCTCACTCCGCAGAGAAACTCCCTCAACACCTCACTGACACCACGCTTCTGGTTACTTGCAACAAGATACAGTAAGACACTGTCCAGGCCACCCCAGTCCCCATCAGACCATAGGAGAACCACATCCATGCGACTCCCTCACTCCGCAGAGAAACTCCCTCAGTGCTTCAATGATACCACGCTTCTGGTTACTTGCGATAAGATATGGCAAGACTCTATCCAGACCACCCCACCCCCATCAGACCATAGGAGAACCACATCCATGCAACTCCCTCACTCCGCAGAGAAACTCCCTCAACGCTTCAATGACACCACGCTTCTGGTTCCTTTTGACAAGATACAGCAAGCCACTGTCCAGAACACCCCAGTCCCCATCAGACCATGGGAGAACCGCATCCATGCCACTCCCTCACTCCGCACAGAAACTCCCTCAGTGCTTTAATGAAACCACGCTTCTGGTTACTTGTGACAAGATACAGCAAGAATCTGTACAGGCCACCCCAGTCCCCATCAGACCATAGGAGAACGGCATCCATGCAACTCCCTCACTCCGAAGAGAAACTCCCTCAGTGCTTCAATGACACCACGCTTCTGGTTACTTGTGAAAAGATACTGCAAGACACTGTCCAGACTACCCGACCCCCCCATCAGACCATAGGAGAACCACATCCATGCAACTCCCTCACTCCGCAGAGAAACTCGCTCAACGCTTCAATGACACCACGCTTCTGGTTACTTGTGAAAGATACAGCAAGACACTGTCCAGACCACCCCACCCCCTATCAGACCATAGGAGAACCGCATCCATGCCACTCCCTCACTTCGCAGAGAAACTCCCTCAGTGCTTCACTGATACCACACTTCTGGTTACTTGCAATAAGATACGGCAAAACACTGTCAAGACCACCCCATCCCCCATCAGACTGTGGGACACATGCCTGCAACCCACCCACTCCATAGAGAAACTCCCAGTGCACTTCAATGGCACCAAGCTCCTGCTTACCTGGGGACAAGAGCCAAGATACTTCAGGACCCTGTCAAGACAACCTCAACCCCCATCAGACCATAGGAGAACCATATCCATGCAACTCCCTTACTCCGCAGAGAAACTCCCTCAGTGCTTCAATGACACCACGCTTCTGGTTACTTGCGACAAGATACAGCAAGACACTGTCCAGACCACCCCAGTCCCCATCAGACCATAGGAGAACCGCATCCACGCCACTCCCTCACTCCGCAGAGAAGCTCCCTCAGTGCTTCAATGACACCACACTTCTGGTTACTTGCGATAAGATACCGAAAAACACTGTCGAGACCACCCCACCCCCATCAGACCATAGGAGACCCACATCCATGCAACTCCCTCACTCCAGAGAGAAACTCCCTCAAAGCTTCAATGACAACACGCTTCTGTTTACTTGCGACAAGATACAGCAAGACACTGTCCAGGGCACCCACGTCCCCATCAGACCATAGGAGAACCGCATCAATGCCACTCCCTCACTCTGCAGAGAAGCTCCCTCAGTGCTTCAATGACACCACGTTTCTGGTTACTTGCGATAAAATACGGCAAGACACTGTCCAGGCCACCCCACCCCACATCAGACTGTGGGAGAACCACAGCCATACAACTCTCTCACTCCGCAGAGAAACTCCCTCAAAGCTTCAATGACACCACGCTTCTGGTTACTTACGATAAAATACAGCAAGACACTGTCCAGACCACCCCACCCCCATCAGACCGTGGGAGTACCACAGCCATGCAACTCTCTCACTTCGCAGAGAAACTCCCTCAACACTTCAATAACACCACACTTCTGGTTACTTGAGACAAGATACAGCAAGACACTGTCCAGACCATCCCACCCCCCCATCAGACCATAGGAGAACCACATCCATGCAACTCCCTCACTCCGCAGAGAAACTCCCTCAGTGCTTCAATGACACCACGCTTCTGGTTACTTGCAACAAGATACAGCAAGACACTGTCCAGGCCTCCCCAGTCCCCATCAGACCATAGGAGAACCACATCCATGGGACTCCCTCACTCCGCAGAGAAACTCCCTGAGTGCTTCAATGACACCACGCTTCTGGTTACTTGCGATAAGATATGGCAAGACACTGTCCAGACCACCCCACCCCCATCAGACCATAGGAGAACCACATCCATGCAACTCCCTCACTCCGCAGAGAAACTCCCTCAACGCTTCAATGACACCATGCTTCTGGTTACTTTTGACAAGATACAGCAAGCCACTGTCCAGACCATCCCAGTCCCCATCAGACCAAAGGAGAACCGCATCCATGCCACTCTCTCACTCCGCAGAGAAACTCCCTCAGTGCTTCAATGACACCACGCTTCTGGTTACTTGTGATAAGATACTGCAAGACACTGTCCAGACTACCCGACCCCCCCATCAGACCATAGGAGAACCACATCCATGCAACTCCCTCACTCCGCAGAGAAACTCGCTCAACGCTTCAATGACACCACGCTTCTGGTTACTTGTGACAGATACAGCAAGACACTGTCCAGATCACCCCACCCCCTATCAGACCATAGGAGAACCGCATCCATGCCACTCCCTCACTTCGCAGAGAAACTCCCTCAGTGCTTCACTGATACCACACTTCTGGTTACTTGCAATAAGATACGGCAAAACACTGTCAAGACCACCCCATCCCCCATCAGACTGTGGGACACATGCCTGCAACCCACCCACTCCATAGAGAAACTCCCAGTGCACTTCAATGGCACCAAGCTCCTGCTTACCTGGGGACAAGAGCCAAGATACTTCAGGACCCTGTCAAGACAACCTCAACCCCCATCAGACCATAGGAGAACCACATCCAAGGGACTCTTTCACTCCGCAGAGAAACTCCCTCAGTGCTTCAATGACATCACGCTTCTGGTTACTTGCGATAAGATATGGCAAGACACTGTCCAGACCACCCCACCCCTATCAGACCATAGGAGAACCACATCCATGCAACTCCCTCACTCCGCAGAGAAAGTCCCTCAGTGCTTCAATGACACCACGTTTATGGTTACTTGCGACAAGATACAGCAAGACACTGTCCAAACCACCCCAGTCCCATCAGACCATAGGAGAACCGCATCCATGCCACTCCCTCACTCCGCAGAGAAGCTCCCTCAGTGCTTCAATGACACCACGCTTCTGGTTACTTGCGATAAGATACCGAAAAACACTGTCGAGACCACCCCGCCCCCATCAGACCATAGGAGAACCACATCCATGCAACTCCCTCACTCCAGAGAGAAACTCCCTCAAAGCTTCAATGACACCACGCTTCTGGTTACTTGCGACAAGATACAGCAAGACACTGTCCAGACCACCCCAGTCCCCATCAGACCATAGGAGAACCGCATCCATGCCACTCCCTCACTCCGCAGAGAAGCTCCCTCAGTGCTTCAATGACACCACTCTTCTGGTTACTTGCGATAAGATACCGAAAAACACTGTCGAGACCACCCCACCCCACATCAGACCATAGGAGAACCACATCCATGCAACTCCCTCACTCCAGAGAGAAACTCCCTCAAAGCTTCAATGACACCACGCTTCTGTTTACTTGCGACAAGATACAGCAAGACACTGTCCAGGGCACCCACGTCCCCATCAGACCATAGGAGAACCGCATCAATGCCACTCCCTCACTCTGCAGAGAAGCTCCCTCAGTGCTTCAATGACACCACGTTTCTGGTTACTTGCGATAAAATACGGCAAGACACTGTCCAGGCCACCCCACCCCACATCAGACTGTGGGAGAACCACAGCCATGCAACTCTCTCACTCCGCACAGAAACTCCCTCAAAGCTTCAATGACACCACGCTTCTGGTTACTTGCGATAAAATACAGCAAGACACTGTCCAGACCACCCCACCCCCATCAGACCGTGGGAGTACCACAGCCATGCAACTCTCTCACTTCGCAGAGAAACTCCCTCAGTGCTTCAATGACACCACGCTTCTGGTTACTTGCAACAAGATACAGCAAGACACTGTCCAGGCCTCCCCAGTCCCCATCAGACCATAGGAGAACCACATCCATGCAACTCCCTCACTCCACAGAGAAACTCCCTCAGTGCTTCAATGACACCACGCTTCTGGTTACTTGCAACAAGATACAGCAAGACACAGTCCAGGCCTCCCCAGTCCCCATCAGACCATAGGAGAACTACATCCATGGGACTCCCTCACTCCGCAGAGAAACTCCCTCAGTGCTTCAATGACATCACGCTTCTGGTTACTTGCGACAAGATATGGCAAGACACTGTCCAGACCACCCCACCCCCATCAGACCGTAGGAGAACCACATCCATGCAACTCCCTCACTCCGCAGAGAAAGTCCCTCAGTGCTTCAATGACACCACGTTTATGGTTACTTGCGACAAGATACAGCAAGACACTGTCCAAACCACCCCAGTCCCCATCAGACCGTAGGAGAAGCGCATCCATGCCACTCCATCACTCCGCAGATAAACTCCCTCTGTGCTTCAATGACACCACGCTTCTCGTTACTTGCGATAAGTTACCGAAAACCACTGTCGAGACCACCCCACCCCCCATCAGACCATAGGAGAACCACATCCATGCAACTCCCTCACTCCACAGACAAACTCCCACAAAGCTTCAATGACACCACGCTTCTGGTTACTTGCGACAAGATACAGCAAGACACTGTCCAAGCCACCCACGTCCCCATCAGACCATAGTAGAACCGCATCAATGCCACTCCCTCACTCTGCAGAGAAGCTCCCTCAGTGCTTCAATGACAGCACGCTTCTGGTTACTTGCGATAAAATACAGCAAGACACTGTCCAGACCACCCCACCCCCATCAGACCGTGGGAGAACCACAGCCATGTAACTCTCTCACTCCGCAGAGAAACTCCCTCAACGCTTCAATGACACCACACTTCTGGTTACTTGCGACAAGATACAGCAAGACACTGTCCAGACCACCCCAGTCCCCATCAGACCATAGGAGAACCGCATCCATGCCACTCCCTCACTCAGCAGAGACGCTCCCTCAGTGCTTCAATGACACCACGCTTCTGGTTACTTGCGATAAGATACCGAAAAACACTGTCGAGACCACCCCACCCCCCATCAGACCATAGGAGAACCACATCCATGCAACTCCCTCACTCCAGAGAGAAACTCCCTCAAAGCTTCAATGACACCACGCTTCTGTTTACTTGCGACAAGATACACCAAGACACTGTCCAGGGCACCCACGTCCCCATCAGACCATAGGAGAACCGCATCAATGCCACTCCCTAACTCTGCAGAGAAGCTCCCTCAGTGCTTCAACGACACCACGTTTCTGGTTACTTGCGATAAAATACGGCAAGACACTGTCCAGGCCACCCCACCCCACATCAGACTGTGGGAGAACCACAGCCATGCAACTCTCTCACTCCGCAGAGAAACTCCCTTAATGCTTCAATGACACCACACTTCTGGTTACTTGCGATAAGATACGGCAAGACAGTGTCCAGGCCACCCCACCCCCCATCAGACCATAGGAGAACCACATCCATGCAACTCCCTCACTCCGCAGAGAAACTCCCTGAACACTTCAATGACACCACGCTTCTGGTTACTTGCAACAAGATACAGCAAGACACTGTCCAGGCCACCCCAGTCCCCATCAGACCATAGGAGAACCACATCCATGCGACTCCCTCACTCCGCAGAGAAACTCCCTCAGTGCTTCAATGACACCACGCTGCTGGTTACTTGCGATAAGATATGGCAAGACACTGTCCAGACCACCCCACCCCCATCAGACCATAGGAGAACCACATCCATGCAACTCTCTCACTCCGCAGAGAAACTCCCACAATGCTTCAATCACACCACGCTTCTGCTTACTTTTGACAAGATACAGCAAGCCACTGTCCAGACCACCCCAGTCCCCATCAGACCATAGGAGAACCGCATCCATGCCACTCCCTCACTCCACAGAGAAACTCCCTCAGTGCTTCAATGACACCACGCTTCTGGTTACTTGTGACAAGATACAGCAAGACACTGTACAGGCCACCCCAGTCCCCATCAGACCATAGGAGAACGGCATCCATGCAACTCCCTCACTCCGAAGAGAAACTCCCTCAGTGCTTCAATGACACCACGCTTCTGGTTACTTGTGATAAGATACAGCAAGACACTGTCCAGACTACCCCACCCCCCCATCAGACCATAGGAGAAGCTTCAATGACACCATGCTTCTGGTGACTTGCAACAAGATACAGCAAGACACTATCCACACCACCCCAGTCCCCATCAGACCATAGGAGAACCGCATCAATGCCACTCCTTCACTCTGCAGAGAAGCTCCCTCAGTGCTTCAATGACACCACGCTTCTGGTTACTTGCGATAAAATTCGGCAAGACACTGTCCAGGCCACCCCACCCCCCATCAGACTGTGGGAGAACCACAGCCATGCAACTCTCTCACTCCGCAGAGAAACTTCCTCAAAGCTTCAATGACACCATGCTTCTGGTGACTTGCAACAAGATACAGCAAACACTATCCACACCACCCCAGAGCCCATCAGACCATAGGAGAACCACATCCATGCCAGTCCCACACTCCGCAGATAAACTCCCTCAGTGCTTCAATGACACCACACTTCTGGTTACTTGTGATAAGAATACAGCAAGACACTGTCCAGACCACCCTGCCCCCATCAGACCATAGGAGAACCACATCCATGCAACTCCCTCACTCCGCAGAGAAACTCCCTTAATGCTTCAATGACACCACACTTCTGGTTACTTGAGACAAGATACAGCAAGACACTGTCCAGGCCACCCCAGTCCCCATCAGACCATAGGAGAACCACATCCATGCCACTCCCTCACTCCGCAGAGAAACTCCCTCAGTGCTTCAATGACACCACGCTTCTGGTTACTTGCGATAAGATACGGCAAGACAGTGTCCAGGCCACCCCACCCCCCATCAGACCATAGGAGAACCGCATCCATGCAACTCCCTCACTCCACAGAAAAACTCCCTCAACGCTTCAATGACACCACGCTTCTGGTTACTTTTGACAAGATACAGCAAGCCACTGTCCAGACCACCCCAGTCCCCATCAGACCACAGGAGAACCGCATCCATGCCACTCCCTCACTCCACAGAGAAACTCCCTCAACGCTTCAATGACACTATGCTTCTGGTTACTTTTGACAAGATACAGCAAGCCACTGTCCAGACCACCCCAGTCCCCATCAGAACATAGGAGAACCGCATCCATGCCACTCCCTCACTCCGCAGAGAAGCTCCCTCAGTGCTTCAATGACACCACGCTTCTGGTTACTTGCGATAAGATACCGAAAAACACTGTCGAGACCACCCCACCCCCCATCAGACCATAGGAGAACCACATCCATGCAACTCCCTCACTCCAGAGAGAAACTCCCTCAAAGCTTCAATGACAACACACTTCTGGTTACTTGAGACAAGATACAGCAAGACACTGTCCAGGCCACCCCAGTCCCCATCAGACCATAGGAGAACCACATCCATGCCACTCCCTCACTTTGCAGAGAAACTCCCTCAGTGCTTCACTGATACCACACTTCTGGTTACTTGAGACAAGATACAGCAAGACACTGTCCAGGCCACCCCAGTCCCCATCAGACCATAGGAGAACCACATCCATGCCACTCCCTCACTTTGCAGAGAAACTCCCTCAGTGCTTCACTGATACCACACTTCTGGTTACTTGTGGTAAGATACAGCAAGACACTGTCCAGACTACCCCCCCCCCATTGGACCATAGGAGAACCACATCCATGCAACTCCCTTACTCCACAGAGAAACTCGCTCAACGCTTCAATGACACCACGCTTCTGGTTACTTGCGACAAGATACAGCAAGACACTGTCCAGGGCACCCACGTCCCCATCAGACCATAGGAGAACCGCATCAATGCCACTCCCTCACTCTGCAGAGAAGCTCCCTCAGTGCTTCAATGACACCACGTTTCTGGTTACTTGCGATAAAATACGGCAAGACACTGTCCATGCCACCCCACCCCACATCAGACTGTGGGAGAACCACAGCCATGCGACTCTCTCACTTCGCAGAGAAACTCCCTCAAAGCTTCAATGACACCACGCTTCTGGTTACTTGCGATAAAATACAGCAAGACACTGTCCAGACCACCCCACCCCCATCAGACCGTGGGAGTACCACAGCCATGCAACTCTCTCACTCCGCAGAGAAACTCCCTTAACACTTCAATAACACCACACTTCTGGTTACTTGAGACAAGATACAGCAAGACACTGTCCAGACCATCCCACCCCCCATCAGACCATAGGAGAACCACATCCATGCAACTCCCTCACTCCGCAGAGAAACTCCCTCAGTGCTTCAATGACACCACGCTTCTGGTTACTTGCAACAAGATACAGCAAGACACTGTCCAGGCCTCCCCAGTCCCCATCAGACCATAGGAGAATCACATCCATGGGACTCCCTCACTCCGCAGAGAAACTCACTCAGTGCTTCAATGACATCACGCTTCTGGTTACTTGCGATAAGATATGGCAAGACACTGTCCAGACCACCCCACCCCCATCAGACCGTAGGAGAACCACATCCATGCAACTCCCTCACTCCGCAGAGAAACTCCCTCAACGCTTCAATGACACCACGCTTCTGGTTCCTTTTGACAAGATACAGCAAGCCACTGTCCAGAACACCCCAGTCCCCATCAGACCATAGGAGAACCGCATCCATGCCACTCCCTCACTCCGCACAGAAACTCCCTCAGTGCTTCAATGACACCCCGCTTCTGGTTACTTGTGACAAGATACAGCAAGAATCTGTACAGGCCACCCCAGTCCCCATCAGACCATAGGAGAACGGCATCCATGCAACTCCCTCACTCCGAAGAGAAACTCCCTCAGTGCTTCAATGACACCACGCTTCTGGTTACTTGTGAAAAGATACTGCAAGACACTGTCCAGACTACCCGACCCCCCCATCAGACCATAGGAGAACCACATCCATGCAACTCCCTCACTCCGCAGAGAAACTCGCTCAACGCTTCAATGACTTCACGCTTCTGGTTACTTGTGACAGATACAGCAAGACACTGTCCAGACCACCCCACCCCCTATCAGACCATAGGAGAACCGCATCCATGCCACTCCCTCACTTCGCAGAGAAACTCCCTCAGTGCTTCACTGATACCACACTTCTGGTTACTTGCAATAAGATACGGTAAAACACTGTCAAGACCACCCCATCCCCCATCAGACTGTGGGACACATGCCTGCAACCCACCCACTCCATAGAGAAACTCCCAGTGCACTTCAATGGCACCAAGCTCCTGCTTACCTGGGGACAAGAGCCAAGATACTTCAGGACCCTGTCAAGACAACCTCAACCCCCATCAGACCATAGGAGAACCACATCCATGCAACTCCCTTACTCCGCAGAGAAACTCCCTCAGTGCTTCAATGACACCACGCTTCTGGTTACTTGCGATAAGATACCGAAAAACACTGTCGAGACCACCCCACCCCTCATCAGACCATAGGAGAACCACATCCATGCAACTCCCTCACTCCAGAGAGAAACTCCCTCAAAGCTTCAATGACACCACGCTTCTGTTTACTTGCGACAAGATACAGCAAGACACTGTCCAAACCACCCCAGTCCCCATCAGACCGTAGGAGAAGCGCATCCATGCCACTCCATCACTCCGCAGATAAACTCCCTCTGTGCTTCAATGACACCACGCTTCTGGTTACTTGCGATAAGTTACCGAAAACCACTGTCGAGACCACCCCACCCCCCATCAGACCATAGGAGAACCACATCCATGCAACTCCCTCACTCCACAGACAAACTCCCACAAAGCTTCAATGACACCACGCTTCTGGTTACTTGCGACAAGATACAGCAAGACTCTGTCCAGGCCACCCACGTCCCCATCAGACCATAGGAGAACCGTATCAATGCCACTCCCTCACTCTGCAGAGAAGCTCCCTCAGTGCTTCAATGACAGCACGCTTCTGGTTCCTTGCGATAAAATACAGCAAGACACTGTCCAGACCACCCCACCCCCATCAGACTGTGGGAGAACCACAGCCATGCAACTCTCTCACTCCGCAGAGAAACTTCCTCAAAGCTTCAATGACACCATGCTTCTGGTGACTTGCAACAAGATACAGCAAGACACTATCCACACCACCCCAGAGCCCATCAGACCATAGGAGAACCACATCCATGCCAGTCCCACACTCCGCAGATAAACTCCCTCAGTGCTTCAATGACACCACACTTCTGGTTACTTGTGATAAGAATACAGCAAGACACTGTCCAGACCACCCTGCCCCCATCAGACCATAGGAGAACCACATCCATGCAACTCCCTCACTCCGCAGAGAAACTCCCTTAATGCTTCAATGACACCACACTTCTGGTTACTTGAGACAAGATACAGCAAGACACTGTCCAGGCCACCCCAGTCCCCATCAGACCATAGGAGAACCACATCCATGCCACTCCCTCACTCCGCAGAGAAACTCCCTCAGTGCTTCAATGACACCACGCTTCTGGTTACTTGCGATAAGATACGGCAAGACAGTGTCCAGGCCACCCCACCCCCCATCAGACCATAGGAGAACCGCATCCATGCAACTCCCTCACTCCACAGAAAAACTCCCTCAACGCTTCAATGACACCACGCTTCTGGTTACTTTTGACAAGATACAGCAAGCCACTGTCCAGACCACCCCAGTCCCCATCAGACCACAGGAGAACCGCATCCATGCCACTCCCTCACTCCACAGAGAAACTCCCTCAACGCTTCAATGACACTATGCTTCTGGTTACTTTTGACAAGATACAGCAAGCCACTGTCCAGACCACCCCAGTCCCCATCAGAACATAGGAGAACCGCATTCATGCCACTCCCTCACTCCGCAGAGAAGCTCCCTCAGTGCTTCAATGACACCACGCTTCTGGTTACTTGCGATAAGATACCGAAAAACACTGTCAAGACCACCCCACCCCCCATCAGACCATAGGAGAACCACATCCATGCAACTCCCTCACTCCAGAGAGAAACTCCCTCAAAGCTTCAATGACACCACACTTCTGGTTACTTGAGACAAGATACAGCAAGACACTGTCCAGGCCACCCCAGTCCCCATCAGACCATAGGAGAACCACATCCATGCCACTCCCTCACTTTGCAGAGAAACTCCCTCAGTGCTTCACTGATACCACACTTCTGGTTACTTGAGACAAGATACAGCAAGACACTGTCCAGGCCACCCCAGTCCCCATCAGACCATAGGAGAACCACATCCATGCCACTCCCTCACTTTGCAGAGAAACTCCCTCAGTGCTTCACTGATACCACACTTCTGGTTACTTGTGGTAAGATACAGCAAGACACTGTCCAGACTACCCCCCCCCCCCATTGGACCATAGGAGAACCACATCCATGCAACTCCCTCACTCCACAGAGAAACTCCCTCAAAGCTTCAATGACACCACGCTTCTGGTTACTTGCGATAAAATACAGCAAGACACTGTCCAGACCACCCCACCCCCATCAGACCGTGGGAGTACCACAGCCATGCAACTCTCTCACTCCGCAGAGAAACTCCCTTAACACTTCAATAACACCACACTTCTGGTTACTTGAGACAAGATACAGCAAGACACTGTCCAGACCATCCCACCCCCCATCAGACCATAGGAGAACCACATCCATGCAACTCCCTCACTCCGCAGAGAAACTCCCTCAGTGCTTCAATGACACCACGCTTCTGGTTACTTGCAACAAGATACAGCAAGACACTGTCCAGGCCTCCCCAGTCCCCATCAGACCATAGGAGAATCACATCCATGGGACTCCCTCACTCCGCAGAGAAACTCACTCAGTGCTTCAATGACATCACGCTTCTGGTTACTTGCGATAAGATATGGCAAGACACTGTCCAGACCACCCCACCCCCATCAGACCGTAGGAGAACCACATCCATGCAACTCCCTCACTCCGCAGAGAAACTCCCTCAACGCTTCAATGACACCACGCTTCTGGTTCCTTTTGACAAGATACAGCAAGCCACTGTCCAGAACACCCCAGTCCCCATCAGACCATAGGAGAACCGCATCCATGCCACTCCCTCACTCCGCACAGAAACTCCCTCAGTGCTTCAATGACACCCCGCTTCTGGTTACTTGTGACAAGATACAGCAAGAATCTGTACAGGCCACCCCAGTCCCCATCAGACCATAGGAGAACGGCATCCATGCAACTCCCTCACTCCGAAGAGAAACTCCCTCAGTGCTTCAATGACACCACGCTTCTGGTTACTTGTGATAAGATACTGCAAGACACTGTCCAGACTACCCGACCCCCCCATCAGACCATAGGAGAACCACATCCATGCAACTCCCTCACTCCGCAGAGAAACTCGCTCAACGCTTCAATGACACCACGCTTCTGGTTACTTGTGACAGATACAGCAAGACACTGTCCAGACCACCCCACCCCCTATCAGACCATAGGAGAACCGCATCCATGCCACTCCCTCACTTCGCAGAGAAACTCCCTCAGTGCTTCACTGATACCACACTTCTGGTTACTTGCAATAAGATACGGCAAAACACTGTCAAGACAACCCCATCCCCCATCAGACTGTGGGACACATGCCTGCAACCCACCCACTCCATAGAGAAACTCCCAGTGCACTTCAATGGCACCAAGCTCCTGCTTACCTGGGGACAAGAGCCAAGATACTTCAGGACCCTGTCAAGACAACCTCAACCCCCATCAGACCATAGGAGAACCACATCCATGCAACTCCCTTACTCCGCAAAGAAACTCCCTCAGTGCTTCAATGACACCACGCTTCTGGTTACTTGCGACAAGATACAGCAAGACACTGTCCAGACCACCCCAGTCCCCATCAGACCATAGGAGAACCGCATCCATGCCACTCCCTCACTCCGCAGAGAAGCTCCCTCAGTGCTTCAATGACACCACGCTTCTGGTTACTTGCGATAAGATACCGAAAAACACTGTCGAGACCACCCCACCCCCCATCAGACCATAGGAGAACCACATCCATGCAACTCCCTCACTCCAGAGAGAAACTCCCTCAAAGCTTCAATGACACCACGCTTCTGTTTACTTGCGACAAGATACAGCAAGACACTGTCCAAACCACCCCAGTCCCCATCAGACCGTAGGAGAAGCGCATCCATGCCACTCCATCACTCCGCAGATAAACTCCCTCTGTGCTTCAATGACACCACGCTTCTGGTTACTTGCGATAAGTTACCGAAAACCACTGTCGAGACCACCCCACCCCCCATCAGACCATAGGAGAACCACATCCATGCAACTCCCTCACTCCACAGACAAACTCCCACAAAGCTTCAATGACACCACGCTTCTGGTTACTTGCGACAAGATACAGCAAGACACTGTCCAGGCCACCCACGTCCCCATCAGACCATAGGAGAACCGTATCAATGCCACTCCCTCACTCTGCAGAGAAGCTCCCTCAGTGCTTCAATGACAGCACGCTTCTGGTTACTTGCGATAAAATACAGCAAGACACTGTCCAGACCACCCCACCCCCATCAGACCGTGGGAGAACCACAGCCATGTAACTCTCTCACTCCGCAGAGAAACTCCCTCAACGCTTCAATGACACCACACTTCTGGTTACTTGAGACAAGATACAGCAAGACACTGTCCAGACCATCCCACCCCCCATCAGACCATAAGAGAACCACATCCATGCAACTCCCTCACTCCGCAGAGAAACTCCCTCAACACCTCACTGACACCACGCTTCTGGTTACTTGCAACAAGATACAGCAAGACACTGTCCAGGCCACCCCAGTCCCCATCAGACCATAGGAGAACCACATCCATGCGACTCCCTCACTCCGCAGAGAAACTCCCTCAGTGCTTCAATGACACCACGCTCTGGTTACTTGCGATAAGATATGGCAAGACACTATCCAGACCACCCCACCCCCATCAGACCATAGGAGAACCACATCCATGCAACTCCCTCACTCCGCAGAGAAACTCCCTCAACGCTTCAATGACACCACGCTTCTGGTTCCTTTTGACAAGATACAGCAAGCCACTGTCCAGAACACCCCAGTCCCCATCAGACCATAGGAGAACCGCATCCATGCCACTCCCTCACTCCGCACAGAAACTCCCTCAGTGCTTCAATGACACCACGCTTCTGGTTACTTGTGACAAGATACAGCAAGAATCTGTACAGGCCACCCCAGTCCCCATCAGACCATAGGAGAACGGCATCCATGCAACTCCCTCACTCCGAAGAGAAACTCCCTCAGTGCTTCAATGACACCACGCTTCTGGTTACTTGCGATAAGATACTGCAAGACACTGTCCAGACTACCCGACCCCCCCATCAGACCATAGGAGAACCACATCCATGCAACTCCCTCACTCTGCAGAGAAACTCGCTCAACGCTTCAATGACACCACGCTTCTGGTTACTTGCGATAAGAAACGGTAAGACAGTGTCCAGGCCACCCCACCCCCCATCAGACCATAGGAGAACCCCATCCATGCAACTCCCTCACTCCGCAGAGAAACTCCCTGAACACTTCAATGACACCACGCTTCTGGTTACTTGCAACAAGATACAGCAAGACACTGTCCAGGCCACCCCAGTCCCCATCAGACCATAGGAGAACCACATCCATGCGACTCCCTCACTCCGCAGAGAAACTCCCTCAGTGCTTCAATGACACCACGCTTCTGGTTACTTGCGATAAGATATGGCAAGACACTGTCCAGACCACCCCACCCCCATCAGACCATAGGAGAACCACATCCATGCAACTCTCTCACTCCGCAGAGAAACTCCCACAACGCTTCAATCACACCACGCTTCTGGTTACTTTTGACAAGATACAGCAAGCCACTGTCCAGACCATCCCAGTCCCCATCAGACCATAGGAGAACCGCATCCATGCCACTCCCTCACTCCACAGAGAAACTCCCTCAGTGCTTCAATGACACCACGCTTCTGGTTACTTGTGATAAGATACAGCAAGACACTGTCCAGACTACCCCACCCCCCCATCAGACCATAGGAGAACCACATCCATGCAACTCCCTCACTCCGCAGAGAAACTTGCTCAACGCTTCAATGACACCACGCTTCTGGTTACTTGCAATAAGATACGGCAAAACACTGTCAAGACCATCCCATCCCCCATCAGACTGTGGGACACATGCCTGCAACCCACCCACTCCATAGAGAAACTCACAGTGCACTTCAATGGCACCAAGCTCCTGCTTACCTGGGGACAAGAGCCAAGATACTTCAGGACCCTGTCAAGACAACCTCAACCCCCATCAGACCATAGGAGAACCACATCCATGCAACTCCCTTACTCCGCAGAGAAACTCCCTCAGTGCTTCAATGACACCACGCTTCTGGTTACTTGCGACAAGATACAGCAAGACACTGTCCAGACCACCCCAGTCCCCATCAGACCATAGGAGAACCGCATCCATGCCACTCCCTCACTCCGCAGAGAAGCTCCCTCAGTGCTTCAATGACACCACGCTTCTGGTTACTTGCGATAAGATACCGAAAAACACTGTCGAGACCACCCCACCCCCCATCAGACCATAGGAGAACCACATCCATGCAACTTCCTCACTCCAGAGAGAAACTCCCTCAAAGCTTCAATGACACCACGCTTCTGTTTACTTGCGACAAGATACAGCAAGACACTGTCCAGGGCACCCACGTCCCCATCAGACCATAGGAGAACCGCATCAATGCCACTCCCTTACTCTGCAGAGAAGCTCCCTCAGTGCTTCAATGACACCACGTTTCTGGTTACTTGCGATAAAATACGGCAAGACACTGTCCAGGCCACCCCACCCCACATCAGACTGTGGGAGAACCACAGCCATGCAACTCTCTCACTCCGCAGAGAAACTCCCTCAAAGCTTCAATGACACCACGCTTCTGGTTACTTGCGATAAAATACAGCAAGACACTGTCCAGACCACCCCACCCCCATCAGACCGTGGGAGTACCACAGCCATGCAACTCTCTCACTTCGCAGAGAAACTCCCTCAATACTTCAATAACACCACACTTCTGGTTACTTGAGACAAGATACAGCAAGACACTGTCCAGACCATCCCACCCCCCATCAGACCATAGGAGAACCACATCCATGCAACTCCCTCACTCCGCAGAGAAACTCCCTCAGTGCTTCAATGACACCACGCTTCTGGTTACTTGCAACAAGATACAGCAAGACACTGTCCAGGCCTCCCCAGTCCCCATCAGACCATAGGAGAACCACATCCATGGGACTCCCTCACTCCGCAGAGAAACTCCCTCAGTGCTTCAATGACACCACGCTTCTGGTTACTTGCGATAAGATATGGCAAGACACTGTCCAGACCACCCCACCCCCATCAGACCATAGGAGAACCACATCCATGCAACTCCCTCACTCCGCAGAGAAACTCCCTCAACGCTTCAATGACACCACGCTTCTGGTTACTTTTGACAAGATACAGCAAGCCACTGTCCAGACCATCCCAGTCCCCATCAGACCAAAGGAGAACCGCATCCATGCCACTCTCTCACTCCGCAGAGAAACTCCCTCAGTGCTTCAATGACACCACGCTTCTAGTTACTTGTGACAAGATACAGCAAGACACTGTACAGGCCACCCCAGTCCCCATTAGACCACAGGAGAACGGCATCCATGCAACTCCCTCACTCCGCAGAGAAACTCGCTCAATGCTTCAATGACACCACGCTTCTGGTTACTTGTGACAAGATACAGCAAAACACTGTCAAGACCACCCCATTCCCCATCTGACTGTGGGACACATGCCTGCAACCCACCCACTCCATAGGGAAATTCCCAGTGCACTTCAATGGCACCAAGCTCCTGCTTACCTGGGGACAAGAGCCAAGATACTTCAGGACCCTGTCAAGACAACCTCAACCCCCATCAGACCATAGGAGAACCACATCCATGCAACTCCCTCACTCCGCAGAGAAACTCCCTCAGTGCTTCAATGACACCACGCTTCTGGTTACTTGCGACAAGATACAGCCAGACACTGTCCAGACCACCCCAGTCCCCATCAGACCATAGGAGAACTGCATCCATGCCACTCCGTCACTCCGCAGATAAACTCCCTCTGTGCTTCAATGACACCACGCTTCTGGTTACTTGCGATAAAATACCAAAAAACACTGTTGAGACCACCCCACTCCCCATCAGACCATAGGAGAACCACATCCATGCAACTCCCTCACTCCGCAGATAAACTCCCTCTGTGCTTCAATGACACCACGCTTCTGGTTACTTGCGATAAAATACAGCAAGACACTGTCCAGGCCACCCCACCCCCATCAGACTATGGGAGAACCACAGCCATGCAACTCTCTCCCTCCGCAGAGAAACTTCCTCAAAGCTTCAATGACACCATGCTTCTGGTGACTTGCAACAAGATACAGCAAGACACTATCCACACCACCCCAGAGCCCATCAGACCATAGGAGAACCACATCCATGCCAGTCCGACACTCCGCAGAGAAACTCCCTCAGTGCTTTAATGACACCACACTTATGGTTACTTGTGATAAGAATACAGCAAGACACTGTCCAGACCACCCTGCTCCCATCAGACCATAGGAGAACCACATCCATGCAACTCCCTCACTCCGCAGAGAAACTCCTTTAATGCTTCAATGACACCACACTTCTGGTTACTTAAGACAAGATACAGCAAGACACTGTCCAGGCCACCCCAGTCCCCATCAGACCATAGGAGAACCACATCCATGCCACTCCCTCACTCTGCAGAGAAACTCCCTCAGTGCTTCAATGACACCACGCTTCTGGTTACTTGCGATAAGATACGGTAAGACAGTGTCCAGGCCACCCCACCCCCCATCAGACCATAGGAGAACCCCATCCATGCAACTCCCTCACTCCGCAGAGAAACTCCCTGAACACTTCAATGACACCACGCTTCTGGTTACTTGCAACAAGATACAGCAAGACACTGTCCAGGCCACCCCAGTCCCCATCAGACCATAGGAGAACCACATCCATGCGACTCCCTCACTCCGCAGAGAAACTCCCTCAGTGCTTCAATGACACCACGCTTCTGGTTACTTGCGATAAGATATGGCAAGACACTGTCCAGACCACCCCACCCCCATCAGACCATAGGAGAACCACATCCATGCAACTCTCTCACTCCGCAGAGAAACTCCCACAACGCTTCAATCACACCACGCTTCTGGTTACTTTTGACAAGATACAGCAAGCCACTGTCCAGACCATCCCAGTCCCCATCAGACCATAGGAGAACCGCATCCATGCCACTCCCTCACTCCACAGAGAAACTCCCTCAGTGCTTCAATGACACCACGCTTCTGGTTACTTGTGACAAGATACAGCAAGACACTGTACAGGCCACCCCAGTCCCCATCAGACCATTGGAGAACGGCATCCATGCAACTCCCTCACTCCGAAGAGAAACTCCCTCAGTGCTTCAATGACACCACGCTTCTGGTTACTTGTGATAAGATACAGCAAGACACTGTCCAGACTACCCCACCCCCCCATCAGACCATAGGAGAACCACATCCATGCAACTCCCTCACTCCGCAGAGAAACTTGCTCAACGCTTCAATGACACCACGCTTCTGGTTACTTGTGACAAGATACAGCAAGGCACTGTACAGACCACCCCACCCCCTATCAGACCTTAGGAGAACCGCATCCATGCCACTCCCTCACTTCGCAGAGAAACTCCCTCAGTGCTTCACTGATACCACGCTTCTGGTTACTTGCGATAAGATACGGCAAAACACTGTCAAGACCACCCCATCCCCCATCAGACTGTGGGACACATGCCTGCAACCCACCCACTCCATAGAGAAACTCCCAGTGCACTTCAATGGCACCAAGCTCCTGCTTACCTGGGGACAAGAGCCAAGATACTTCAGGACCCTGTCAAGACAACCTCAACCCCCATCAGACCATAGGAGAACCACATCCATGCAACTCCCTCACTCCGCAGAGAAACTCCCTCAGTGCTTCAATGACACCACGCTTATGGTTACTTGCGACAAGATACAGCAAGACACTGTCCAGACCACCCCAGTCCCCATCAGACCATAGGAGAACCGCATCCATGCCACTCCCTCACTCCGCAGATAAACTCCCTCTGTGCTTCAATGACACCACGCTTCTGGTTACTTGCGATAAGATACCGAAACACACTTTCGAGACCACCCCATCCCCCATCAGACCATAGGAGAACCACATCCATGCAACTCCCTCACTCCAGAGAGAAACTCCCTCAACGCTTCAATGACACCACGCTTCTGGTTAGTTGCGACAAGATACAGCATGACACTGTCCAGGCCACCCCAGTCCCCATCAGACCATAGGAGAACTACATCAATGCCACTCCTTCACTCTGCAGAGAAGCTCCCTCAGTGCTTCAATGACACCACGCTTCTGGTTACTTGCGATAAAATACGGCAAGACACTGTCCAGGCCACCCCACCCCCCATCAGACTGTGGGAGAACCACAGCCATGCAACTCTCTCACTCCGCAGAGAAACTTCCTCAAAGCTTCAATGACACCATGCTTCTGGTGACTTGCAACAAGATACAGCAAGACACTATCCACACCACCCCAGAGCCCATCAGACCATAGGAGAACCACATCCATGCCAGTCCCACACTCCGCAGATAAACTCCCTCAGTGCTTCAATGACACCACACTTCTGGTTACTTGTGATAAGAATACAGCAAGACACTGTCCAGACCACCCTGCCCCCATCAGACCATAGGAGAACCACATCCATGCAACTCCCTCACTCCGCAGAGAAACTCCCTTAATGCTTCAATGACACCACACTTCTGGTTACTTGAGAGAAGATACAGCAAGAGACTGTCCAGGCCACCCCAGTCCCCATCAGACCATAGGAGAACCACATCCATGCCACTCCCTCACTCCGCAGAGAAACTCCCTCAGTTCTTCAATGACACCACGCTTCTGGTTACTTGCGATAAGATACGGCAAGACAGTGTCCAGGCCACCCCACCCCCCATCAGACCATAGGAGAACCGCATCCATGCAACTCCCTCACTCCACAGAAAAACTCCCTCAATGCTTCAATGACACCACGCTTCTGGTTACTTTTGACAAGATACAGCAAGCCACTGTCCAGACCACCCCAGTCCCCATCAGACCACAGGAGAACCGCATCCATGCCACTCCCTCACTCCACAGAGAAACTCCCTCAACGCTTCAATGACACTATGCTTCTGGTTGCTTTTGACAAGATACAGCAAGCCACTGTCCAGACCACCCCAGTCCCCATCAGAACATAGGAGAACCGCATCCATGCCACTCCCTCACTTTGCAGAGAAACTCCCTCAGTGCTTCACTGATACCACACTTCTGGTTACTTGTGGTAAGATACAGCAAGACACTGTCCAGACTACCCCACCCCCCCATCGGACCATAGGAGAACCACATCCATGCAACTCCCTCACTCCACAGAGAAACTCGCTCAACGCTTCAATGACACCACGCTTCTGGTTACTTGTGACAAGATACAGCAAGACACTGTCCAGACCACCCCACCCCCTATCAGACCACAGGAGAACCGCATCCATGCCACTCCCTCACTTTGCAGAGAAACTCCCTCAGTGCTTCACTGATACTACACTTCTGGTTACTTGCGATAAGGTACGGCAAAATACTGTCAAGACCACCCCATCCCCCATCAGACTGTGGGACACATGCCTGCAATCCACCCACTCCATAGAGAAACTCCCAGTGCACTTCAATGGCACCAAGCCCCTGCTTACCTGGGGACAAGAGCCAAGATACTCTAGGACCCTGTCAAGACAACCTGAACCCCCATCAGACCATAAGAGAACCACATCCATGCAACTCCCTCACTCCGCAGAGAAACTCCCTCAGTGCTTCAATGACATAACGCTTCTGGTTACTTGCGACAAGATACAGCCAGACACTGTCCAGACCACCCCAGTCCCCATCGGACCATAGGAGAACCGCATCCATGCCACTCCCTCACTCCGCAGATAAACTTCCTCTGTGCTTCAATGACACCACGCTTCTGGTTACTTGCGATAAGATACCGAAAAACACTGTTGAGACCACCCCACCCCCCATCAGACCATAGGAAAACCACATCCATGCAACTCCCTCACTCCAGAGAGAAACTCCCTCAAAGCTTCAATGACACCACGCTTCTGGTTACTTGCGACAAGATACAGCAAGACACTGTCCAGGCCACCCACGTCCCCATCAGACCATAGGAGAACCGCATCAATGCCACTCCCTCACTCTGCAGAGAAGCTCCCTCAGTGCTTCAATGACAACACGCAATACTTGCGATAAAATACGGCAAGACACTGTCCAGGCCACCCCACCCCCCATCAGACTGTGGGAGAACCGCAGCCATGCAACTCTCTCACTCCGCAGAGAAACTCCCTCAAAGCTTCAATGACACCATGCTTCTGGTGACTTGCAACAGGATACAGCAAGACACTATCCACACCACCCCAGAGCCCATCAGACCATACGAGAACCACATCCATGCCAGTCCCACACTCCGCAGAGAAACTCCCTCAGTGCTTCAATGACACCACACTTCTGGTTACTTGTGATAAGAATACAGCAAGACACTGTCCAGACCACCCTGCCCCCATCAGACCATAGGAGAACCACATCCATGCCACTCCCTCACTCCGCAGAGAAACTCCCTCAGTGCTTCAATGACACCACGCTTCTGGTTACTTGCGATAAGATACGGCAAGAAGTGTCCAGGCCACCCCACCCCCCATCAGACCATAGGAGACCCGCATCCATGCAACTCCCTCACTCCGCAGAGAAACTCCCTCAACGCTTCAATGACACCACGCTTCTGGTTACTTTTGACAAGATACAGCAAGCCACTGTCCAACCACCCCAGTCCCTTTCAGACCATAGGAGAACCGCATCCATGCCACTCCCTCACTCCGCAGAGAAACTCCCTCAACGCTTCAATGACACCACGCTTCTGGTTACTTGTGACAAGATACAGCAAGACACTGTACAGGCCACCCCAGTCCCCATCAGACCATAGGAGAACCGCATCCATGCCACTCCCTCACTCTGAAGAGAAACTCCCTCAGTGCTTCAATGACACCACGCTTCTGGTTACTTGCAATAAGATACGGCAAAACACTGTCAAGACCACCCCATTCCCCATCAGACTGTGGGGCACATGCCTGCAACCCACCCACTCCACAGAGAAACTCCCAGTGTACTTCAATGGCACCAAGCTCCTGCTTACCCGGTTTCAGGACCCTGTCAAGACAACCTCAATCCCCATCAGACCATAGGAGAACCGCATCCATGCAACTCCCTCACTCCGCAGAGAAACTCCCTCAGTGCTTCAATGACACCACGCATCTGGTTACTTGGGACAAGAGTCAAGACTACTCCAGACCCCATCTGACGCTGGGAGAACCCCATCCTTATAACTCACTCACTCCACAGAGAAAATCAGAGTGCACTTCAATGGCACCACACTTCTGGTTGCCTGGGGGCAAGAGTCAAGATACTGCAGGACACTGTCAAGACTACCCCAAACCCCATCCGACCATGGGAGAAACCCTTCTCTGCAACCCCCTCACTCCACCCACCAACACAATGGGCCGCCTTTCCTTTTATCCGGGACAATAGTCAAGGTAACCCTAAGCACCAGCCAAACACCAGCAGAGCTAAATACATGCAACCCCCTCACTAAATACCAGAAGCTCTTCTCATCCAGCTGAGAAACCTAACTGGAGGAAAGTACCCACTTTCCCTTTAGCAGCCATGTGTACAAACAGCAGCCCCCTCAGGGTCCTGAAAAACGATATAGGAAATCACAAATTCACAGGGAAAGGAGCAGAAAAGGGGCACACAAAACAGCACAAAACGATTCCTTCTTCCAGAGACACAGCATAGTAAACCAGGGGCGAGAAGAATGGCCCACCAGCTAAACAAACACAGAAATCACAAGTCCAGAATTTAAAATGACCACTGGGACTTTTAAAGCCCCCTGACCTGTTAGTCTGGAACTACTCATTAAACACTGGCCACCCAACTCTAATAGGGAGTAGGGACCCACTCTAGGCATTATAAAATGGCCTCTCTTTCCTCATTCAGGGAGAAGGCAAAAAGGGGTGATGGCGACTACGGCGATGTAGCAGTGAAGCAACCAGGGGGAAAAGGAGGGGCCATAGACTAATGAGGAGCCAGAGGCAGATGAGGGGCCGGAGCCAGACCAGAGAGCTGAGAGGCCGGATATGGCTGGAGATTTATAGAAATTGGCTTATCTTACAACTGTCTGACCCAGAACTTCATAAGCCTTAATTTGCATTGAAAAGAGGTATTGACCTGCGACATTTCCCAGTTCGAACAGTAAGAATTACAGATAACTCAAGTATAGACATGGGAACATATTTAGGTGTACCCCCGGTTAGCGGTAATCATCCATGTGGTGGCTGTACCAGGTGCCAGTTTACCATCAAAAAGTCTGAATTTCGTCATTGAAATAATGTATGGAAGCTTGCCGCACATACCAATTGTAAATCCAAAAATGTAATATCTATGTTAACTTGTCCATGTCAATTGCACAATGTTGGCAAAACTATGAGACTGGTCCACTTTAGGATTAATGAACACCCTACTCGCATTAGGACCCAGCATGTTACTTTGCCCTGTTCACACACTACAACGAGGCTGAACATCATGAGAATGAACTGAGGTGGTTTGTGGTTAAAAATGCAGTTGTTGGTGACAGGGGGTGGCTAGCTTTAAGAGTTATGGTCTGAGAGAGAATTATTTTGGATATACCACCCACAGACCCATGTGGTTGGTCTTAATGAACCTCTGGAGTGGGATATTGTAAATGGGTGTTAGAAGCTGGGGTCTTCCTCTGGAATGTTAAGACTGTGTGTTTTGTGTTCCTGCTAAGTTTTATATGATTATTACTGGTGTCTGTGCGATGAGTTTAGGTTTAGTAATATTTGGCGCATTCCTCATTCCTTCTTTTAGCTTATTCACAACAGATATATGATGTGCGACGGGGTCAGATACCATTTGTGTTGATTTATACAGTATGCAGTAATGACCGCCGTTCCTGTTTCGGCTTACCCTTATATTTTCCATCGCGATTGAAACTTACATCTTTTTGGGTATTTGCTAACGTGCACGTCACCACGTACCAGGACGGACACCGGTCTTTGCATTTCTGCTGCTGTGTAAATGAAGTAGTGAGAATGGTGGTAGTTGACATCCTTGGACTGTGGGTTGATCCAACCAGTCACAACTGTTTCATGTAATTATAACGTTGATCTCCCATAGAGTTGTGTTATCGGTGCCATGTTTGCACATTAGTTGATTTTGATTTATGATTTGCAGCGGATTAGAGACTGGATCGATTTGCGGGGATGATCCCGTTGCATGAACCAGGTAGAGCTAAAATGTTTGTAGTCATTCTTGGCGTGGACCTTATTTATTGGGTTAGAACTACACATCCCAATGGCTTAAGGTGATGGTGGGTTTGTGTCAGCGGTCGTTGTCGTTTAGGGGTCCACTTGGTCACCTGGGGCCAGATTACAGAAACTTTGCACCAGTGGAAGTGCAAAGGTTGCACGGTATTAGAACTCCTATTTTTAAAAACACTGGGACATATTAGAAAACTATTTCAACCATGAAAAGTGCAGTTTGGCAGGGTATAAGCACCATGGCAAAAATTGCCCAAGTGCAAAAAAGATAAATTTTCAATTCGTTTTATAATGTATATTTATGCTAATATACACTGAGTGATACAGAAGTCCCAGCTTGTTGAACAGCTAAGTTCGATGAGCGCCGATGCTGACGCCGTGGAAACCAGTGGCAACCAGTGGCAGCCGTTGGAGAGCACTTGGTGAGCAGGTCTCTCGGCCAGAGACGGCGACTTGTCCACTTGTTGTGGGAGGTACCATATTGCCTGCGAAGCGGAACGCGAAGTCCTCGGTAGCCGGTCCTCGGTAGCTGGAGATGTCGGACCAAGGAGCGGCACTTTGGACTACTCAAGGCCTTCCAAGTTGATCAACCGCCGCCCACTGAAGTGGACCAGGGCTCACGATGCCTGCAGAGCCATGCGGCAAGAAAGAAAACCCTGCCGAAGCCAAAGCGAGGGAAGGCGCTCTCAGAGTCTAGTGCTTCGGCGACGGCACCAGCGTTCGTGCCTCAACTACACACTCAATCAGAACTTATACAAGCCTCTCTGCCTCAGGGCTGGGCCCTCCAGAAATTGTACTGGAAGATAACACAAACATTACAAGCACACCAGTCGAAGGCGTGGAAAGACTGGACTCACCTGAGCCACCCAACGCTGCCGCTCCAACTGCCGCGATCACTGCAGGAGCCGCAGGTGGTGAGAGACCCGGGATTTCCCCATCTCCTCCCCTCACTGGGTGGCTTCCGCTCCGGTCTCCTGGCCGACCCTCGAGTGGATTGCTGGAGAACGATCCCTCAGCCCCATCAGCTCCCTCTGCCCGCCAGCCCACTGCCTCAGTGAGTGGTACACCGATCGATTCAGTCGGTGGACTTTCTGACCGGGACTTTGTGCTGGTGGAGCAGGGGGCGTGGGTGCAGGGCGCTTACGGCGGGTGGAAATTGGCGGCTGTTGAGGGCGGCAAACTATTCACACTGCCACTGCCGCCTCGCAATGAAGCAACACAGAGGGAAAGCACTCCTCAGACCTCGCCAATCTCTGCCTCTCAACAGAGCTACAGGCTGAGGCTGAAATCAAACAGTCACGCTGCAGCACAAGTCACAACGGGGGCATCTAACACCAGAGCCACAGCACAGATACATGTGAGTGCGGACCGGGACCTGGACCAAATCTATCATTATCGACGCAATTCAAACGTTCCTCTGCACCTCTGACCTGACCCGTTTTACTAATAAAAAGACCTTAAATCACCAAACCTCAGCTAGCAAGGAGCCAGGAGCTAGCGAGAACCCGCATTCAGACCCACAGCAAGACCCACAGCAGGATCTTGCTCAGGACTCTGATTCTGCCACACAGAACGCTACTGATAAACCAGCGACTTCAACCAGAGACGGTGCACATAGGGACCCTTTGAACCCCCTCCTGGAAACACCCATGAGTAAGAAAACACCAACCATTAAATACGAAAAGAATTCCATATAAAAAGAGAGGAAGGGGTAAAGCACAAGGTGGCGCAAACTCAGAAAGCACAGACGTCAAAGGCACAAACAAGAATGGAAATAAAGACAAAGCGCGCCAACCAAACCAACATACACTGAATAAAAAATAGACCCCTGAAAATCCTGCTATCGACCCCAATACTATCAAGCGCACTGATAAACTTCTTCAAAGAACAGTGCAAGCAGAAGTTGGACAGTGAATCGGAACTATCCAATGCAGAAATTCTGGAGGCACTAGACGAAGCGCAACCAGTGCCTAAGGTTAGGAAAACAAGTAACCCTCCTGACAAGCGCCAGGACCTGTCTACACCATCGGACCCCGCTGTCGGGGAAACAAGATTGTCAACTACTGAGGGACAAGCTGACACACCGCAGGGGTACCAGGGCCCTCCATTGGATTTCAACACAAAAGAGACAACTACTCCGAGGCCTGCTATGGCGGAAAAGAATCCAAAAAAGCACCCTCGGCCTTAATCAGGCAAATGTCCCAAAATGAACGCCCTCCGGGGAGAGAGATGAGCCAGCAATCATGGGTGAAAGCTCATCTCCCTAGGCTCGAACTTCCAAACATGTCAGCCGAAATCTCTAGCAAACTGATACCGCGACGACAGGACAAGACAGGCCCCTTGACATCATCGCCGAGACAAATCCCAGCAGGAGTTCACACCAGTGCGACCGAAAAAGTGTGTCGCTATACTCCACTCCACCAATCCACAGAGATTCTGGGAACACTGCTCAAAAACAGAAGACTGAGCAAACTACCTGGAGACCCACACAAAGACTCTCCAAACAAGAGACCTGATATGACAACAATAATGTCAGCTATAACAATCGCCATGGCACCCTTCAGCAAGCTCTATGAAACTATTAATGAATCCAGCAAAGACAACACATCAATCTTAGCAACAATTCAATCAAAACTGACATTCATAGAAGGTTACATAACCGCAATAGACCTGAAAAACGACAATCTACAAGCAATATGGGAATCCAAGCTAGCCTCACTAGAAAGCAAACTGAGAGAAAAATCACCACCCATTCAGGCTGCTCGAGTGGGATTTGAAAAGACCACACAGACCAAGCATGACAGCCACAATGTGGCAGTTGGACTGATCTTTAGCAAACAATCAGAGAAACCTACAAGAGAAACATGCCTTCCATCAGACGACAGCTCAGCTATAATCCAGCCAAGTGGAAATCTGGTTTCGCCCTCAAAACAGAAAGTTGCCTTACGACTATCAAAAATAGACCAACAAGATACTTCAAAAGTTACCCCGCTCATAGCTCAACAACCACCCAAAACTTCGACCGACCGATCAGGGTCCACAGTGGGGGGCGATCAAACAGCTGCCTCAAGGTCCCCTTGACTCTGGACCTCACCAAATCACCAAGAACTCTGGCTGACTTCCTGGCCACCAGTTCTCTAATGGACTTAACCCAGCACCCAGACACAGAGTCCAAAACAACTGATGCTTCGAAATCGGATTCATTAAAGACCATCTATGCAGGTGACTACAACAGCTCAAGAGCCACAGCGACGACGTCTAATCGACCATCACTGGAAAACCCCACAAAGGCCAAACTCAATCAATGCAACAGCGACAGCAGACGTGAACAATTACCGTCGGCTCGACACTCTAAAACTAAAGTCAGATCCACAGATACCAACATATCGCCAGCAAGGAGCCAAGCTCGGAACCCACCGTCACTAAAAGGAACTCAAATTTCTCTAACACGCTCGACAAAGACAAACCCGGACCACTGCCACACAAGCAAGACCAGTGTATTCAAATTGGAGCAATCATCCTCCAACGACAGATTCATGGTGTTAAACCGAAAGTTGGTGCTGAGAATACTGAACAAAATAGACACATTACAAGGTCTAAAAACAGAGGATTTCACGCTAGTTGAGCCATGCCACAGAGACCACAAAGCAAAAGCTTACCTGCACATAAAAACAGCAGCGGTACAAGACGTCAGGCAGGAAGTATTTAAAGAGCTAAAGTTAGCAGGATTCATACTCTCGGAAATCAAGGAGTTGTACGACTTACAACGGACAATAAAGTCTGCTACTTCAAAGACAAGCAGGCAGCATTATGTCACCAAAACTGAAGAACTATATAACTCCCAGAGATATGAGGCGAAGCGGACCTCATGGGACACTTACCAACAAACACTCCGTAGATACTTCCACGAAAGACGGGTACCCCAAAATGGTCGAGATAGAAACAAAAAGCTACAAGACAGATCTGATGATCTCAGAAGTGACAAGCCATATGGCCGACAACGCTTAAGGAGCAACAAGGAAAGAGACCTGCAAAACGATCGAACTGACAAATCAAGACAAAGCAGTTGGCATGAAAAAAATGGATCACCGAGGAAAACAACGGTGCTTCAAAGTGAAAAAAGTCTTCCAAGCGGGCCATGTAAATGGCTGAAAGCAGCCCTAAATCCCAATACCGGCAAATAGCAACTACAAAAGCCGGCAGGTGAAAACTTCCATAAAAAATCGATTACCATGGCTTCATGGAATACAAGAGGTCACGGGCATCTAACCAATTCAGAAAGTCAAGATTAGGGTGAATTCGACATTTTATGTCTACAAGAGACATGGCTCTTAGAGAAACCATCACTTGATGGTTTCTCTATAGAGACAACTCTAGCAGAAAAGGGGATCTTGGGCCGTCCGTCCTCGGGTCTACTGTTGGCGGTTCGTCTGGGATTGGGGATAGAGATCGTCGAAAAGATCATAGTATCATATGGTATTCTCGCAGTCCTCACTCACTGGAAGCATCTCTCATACACCCCGAAGCTATGGAAAACAACAAACTTAGCCATTGTGAGCATCTATTGGAACCCCCAGAAAACCACCATAGCACAATTCTGCAGTTCTGTGGCAGAGGTTATCAACCACATTACCATCGATTTAAGCACCGCTTGTACGATTATATATGGGTACATGAACGCCAAATGCTTGAACCCTTCAGCACCTAACAACCCACATAAACTTTCCTCTTCTGAAGAACGAGGAGTGGCATTGCTCAATCTCATGACTTCAAGGAACTACCACAACGCTGCATGGCTGAAAGACTGGAAGGCGCCAATACCAACATGGGAGCGGAACAACTCCCAAGTGACCCTGGACAACATCTTCGTATCCTGCGGCCTGCTTCCCTACATTGACTCGTTCGATGTCAAAAGAACAGACGCAAGCGATCACAATCTCTTATCTATCTCATAGGCATCGACTGTCTTGCAAAGCAATTTCTACAAACCAGAAGTGGAGGCAAATAACCAACAAACATGGCTACACCTGACGGCCACTAACATCAAAGACCTTACGGATAAATACACTAGAGAAGTGTCAAACATTCAAGGTTCCACAACATCAGAAAGACCAAACTATCTTTCGCTACTGGTTAAATACAGAGTGGGGACTAAAAAGGGCAACAAACCAACCACATAAACAAATCACGCCTACAATAAAGCAGTGGTGGAAAGAAAAAATCATTGAGGAGATTGAAGAGAGGCGCACTTGTGAAGAACACAGAAGTAGCATGGGCGATCTGGCAAAATGAAACAAAGATCAATAAATCATGGATAAAAAACTATGGGCCTCATTACACGGTAGGTGCTAAAAAACGGGATTTACCGGCATGGCGCTATTAGCGTGTCCGCCCTCACTGGAGACTGCCAATAGCGTACCATTACGAGTAAGCGGACACGCGCATAGGGCCATGCCGGTAAATGACCCTACCGCCATGCCGCAAAAGCACCTTACCTGGGCCACCCAAAGTGCTGATAGCACCTCCGCCCTCACTGTACATGCTATTAGCGGTCACCGCTATTAGCGGTCACCGCTATTAGCATCGACCGTTAAATTGCGGAACCCGAAATAGCGTCATCGCACCGCAACGGGAAAGAGCACGGCGGCCATCTTTAAAAACACAATCCATTGCCATCCTCTGCCCCCTGGACCATTTTGGAGTTGGGAGCTGTGTGAAATCATCCGTGACACCTGCATCATGCCCAAGGCCTTGAAGAAAACCTGTGACAGGCAGCGGAAGAAAAAGTATACTAACGAGGAACTGGTCATGTTGACACAGACCCTTGCAGAGCATGCAGAGGTAGTCTTTGCCAATGACATGCGCCGCGCCACCTTGCTGAAGAAGAAAGCCATCTGGGAGGAGGTGGCTGTCAAAGTCAGTGCCGTGGGCAGCAGCACGCGCACTGTGCGCGAATGCAGGAAGAGGTGGGACGACCTCAGGCTGCGGGTGAGGGGCATCCTGGCGGAGAACCACCGCATTGCCAGTGGAGATGGCTCCCCAATACGCCTGAAGGAATGGGAGGAGAGATGCGCCAACATGATTGCCACCGAAAGCATCGAGGGAGTGGACAGCATGGAGGTCGGCGTGGCTACCACTTCCGATGGAGGTGAGTGTACACATGACAGGATGCGGTGTGAATGTACAGTCACCCCCATATGTGAGCACAGACCCCACTCATGCATGGACACACATCCACACATGCATCCATCCATCACCATGTCAGTGTCAGACCCAAACACACACACATGCACACATCACCAGAGACAAGTCCCAAACTCAACCATGCATGGATGAGGCACTGAACTGGCACATCACCTGCATCCACAACTGCTAAGTCCCAATGGCCACAACTGCATCATTCCTGTAATTTACATTGAGTATATTGAAACGCAACCAATGCCATCCCCCTTCTCGTCCCTGACAGGCTCACATACAGATGGGGAGGATGTCGCTGATGCATCAAAGGCACCACCTACATCCAAGAGGCCAAGGGCACAGGAGCCGGAGGAAACCCCTGCAACATCCAGGGGCAAGGGGGGAAGGCCACACCTGAAGAGTGGCAGCCTACGTCATAGTGCCACTGCCAGGGCAGCAGTAGCTGCACCACCAACTGTGACCCCACCACCAGAGGCAAACCCACTGTCAACAATGCCAGACACCCAGGGCCCACCATCAGCTGCGGCAAGCTCTGCTGGTGAGGCAGCCGCCACTGGCCCCCTGTCCGATCCAGAGGACACCCTACTCCAGCACATGGAGATGCACACCCCAAGCCCCCCAGGAAGCCCAGAGGCAGTGGCATCCCAGACCCCTGGTTCTGATGGGACTTTCGAGGACACCAACCCTGCAATCATGTCACCCATGCTACCATCACCTGTTGCATTGGAGCCATCTGAGGGCACGGCATCCAGTGCACGGTCACCCGGCAGTGACCTCCAAATTTCCACCATCCTGCAGCGCCAACAGGAGCTGACCGTGCTGGTTGGCCAGCATGTCGCTGAGGCTGCCAATCTCAGTGAGAACATAGTCCAGATGCTGAGGCACTCCACTGAGCGCATGGACGCCAACACGGACAGGATATGCAATGAAATTGCAAGGCTTAGGGAGGTGCTTGTCCGCATGGCAGACACAATGGACCGCCACTTTCACCAACAAGGCCAGTCTGCCCCATCCTCATCTTCCGGGTCGACACAAACAAGCCTCCTCAGGCGCTCGATGCGAACCACCAGGCACACGTCTGGCAACCCTCAAAATCCTTCCAAGGACAATTGAAATTAGGGGGTTGATGGGGATACCTCGGTGTGCATTGAGGGACTGTTGTGGGGGGTGGTGGGAAGGGTGTTATGGGTCTGTTGTGGGGGGTGGTGGGAAGGGTGTTATGGGTCTGTTGTGGGGGGTGGTGGGAAGGGTGTTATGGGTCTGTTGGGGGGGTGGGAAGAGTGGTGGGATGTTGTGGGGCTTGCACTTCTTCACCTTTATGTTAGTCAATACACTGGTTTCTGATGAAAACACAGCCTTGGACATCTTCATTGTGTGTGTGTGTACTTCATTGGCGACAGGGTCCATTGCGTGCTCTGAGACATACACCAGTGCATTCCTCCCCATATCCATGTGACAGTACGAAAACATGTTCCGCAGATTGATTGGCTGATCAGATGCTGTCTCACAGCACGTGCCTCCTGGCCATCCCCTCTTGCAACACCTGCATCCCCTTCACCGCCATCCACATCAACATCATCGTCCTCATCATGTGCTTCTATTCCAACATCAGGGGGCAGTGGGCCATTCCATCTGTCACACATATTGTGCAGCATGACACATGCCATGGTGATCTTGGCCACCTTCTCATGTCCATACAGGAGAGCAGCACCAGACCTGGTAATGCACATTCAACGTGACTTCAAAAGTCCAAAGGCCTGCTCGGTCACGATGCGGGTACGGGTATGTGCACGATTGATTACCTCCTCGTGCCTGTTCTGTGGTCTCCGTGCAGGTGTGAGGAGCCAGGTTTTCAGGGGATAGGCCGCATCACCTGTATGGGGGGATGAATGGGGTCCTGTTACTCTTCACCTCAAGGGCGGCCTGTTCACATCACACAAATTGCTGGATTGATGCTGTGATGCGCTGAATCTGTATTACCATCTTGACGCCATGTTGCTGATTTGTGTAATATGTGGCGTGGCATGATGTGCAATGGGGATGAATGTGTAATATTTTGCAGCCTGCATTGTTCTCATAGTCGTACACCTTCAAATTGCATGTGGATTCTTCTCAGGTACATCGTGGCCTTCCCTGAAGGACATTGGCGTACATCTGTATGTCCATTTTCCCTACGGACGACAGTCAACACCCAGTTGGAGTATGTATCTCTCCCCCCCCCATTCACACCCAGTTGGAGTATGTATCTCTCCCCCCCATTCACACCCAGTTGGAGTATGTATCTCTCCCCCCCATTCACACCCAGTTGGAGTATGTATCTCCCCCCCCATTCACACCCAGTTGGAGTATGTATCTCTCCCCCCCCAAATCACGCTGCCATCTGCTTGCCCTGCTACTCACCAAGTAGCCACGAACGTTGTCCGGTGTGTCGCTCCATGTAGCGTGGCATACTTGAGTCCCGCAGAACCATGGAATCATGTGTTGATCCTGGGAATCTGGCACAGCAATGTGTGATTATCTTGCTGGCGTCACATACCATTTGGACATTGATAGAGTGGAATTGCTTCCTGTTTCGGTACACTGCTTCATTGTGATGTGGGACCACCAATTCCGCATGGGTACAGTCGATGGCCTCGATGCAACTTGGAATGCCTGCCAGTGAATAGAAGCCAACTTTTGTGTTTGCAATCTCCTGGGCAGTCTGTGGCATGGATATGTGTTCAGGTGCATGCTTCAGGAGTGCATTGAGTACCTGGTTCAGCGTGCGTGAGGATACTGGTTGTGAGATGCCATGCATCTGTCCCACTGTATGCTGATGGGTGCCTGTGGGCAGGAAGTGGAGCACACTCACCACCTTCAGTAGCGGGGGGATGGCAGTTCTGATGTCTATGAGGCTCGCAATGTTGTAGTGGATCATGTCCACGATGCTGGTGATGGGAGCCCTGTCCAGACGGTACAGGGTGTGTATCTGCTCAGGGGTCAGGTTGAATGGACTGGCTCTGATCCTGGGTACTGGTGGGTGCCTCTGTGGTATGATTAGGTGCCGTTGTGGTGCCTGCTGTGCCTGTCTTGCCCTCCTCCTCCTCCTCTTCCTCCTCCTCCTGCGTCTCCTTTGTGCTGTCTGTTGTTGTAGCAGCTGCGCTGCAATGAGGTCCTCCAGGCCATGTAATGCTGCCAGTATCGGAACCATCTTGGTGTGGGGAGGGGTGTGGGAAGGGGTGTGGTGTGCTCCTTTTGAGCTGCCACAGTCTCCATTGCCTTCACCTGTGCTGATTTGGTCCACCTGTGGCAGGTGGGAACACTGCTCATTTCCCTTAACAGGTGGTCCGCGAAGCCGGTATTTGCACCATGGCGGTAAGGGGTTTGGGGGGATTTACCATGCCGCTATTAGCATGTGCACTGGCCTTGTGATGCTGTGCTAATAGCGGCATGGCGTAATTAACGGAATGGAGCGTCGCGCGCACGCGGCCTGCCTGCTATTAGTGGCACCCTAATTAGCGGTGCCGCTAATAGCGGTGTGCCGGGTCGTGATCCACATGGGGATTTAACATTACCGGTAATACATTACTGGTAACGTTAAATCAATACAGCCTTCTATAAATCCATCCTCTACCAAAACGATGCAGAAACGATGATGAGCACTTTGAGCACCAAAAGATCTGGAGACCTCTGGTCCTTAATCAACAAAACGAATTCCACTCTCGACACCAAACTCGCCAACTCGGTGTGCTTTGTTACGTGCACTGGGTTTGCTGTGTCCGGGAGGGGCGGCGTCCAGTGCTGTCTGTGGTGATTGGGTTTGTAGTAAGGTTAGATATGGGTGTGCTGTTTGCGTGTTCATTAGGATGAAGAGCTTCCAATTACAGAAAGCTCGCCTGCTGTCTGTTTACATTTTAGTGGCAATGATCTGAAAATCTAAAGCTTGGTGTCTGGTAAAACTCATTCTAGTTGGGTGATTGTGTTGTTCATTTGTGGGTGCACATATTCTCTCAATGCCTTTGATGGAATTATGGCTACGGAGCACAAAAAACAACTTTCTGAAAAAATAGTGATAATTGGCAATACAATGTCCACTTGATATCGTGCTGCTGAAAAAGGCTTAGAGAAACCGTGACCCAAAGCCATTTTAGGACATGGAAATCAATGCATTATCTTTTTAATGAAAATAGCATTCAAGAATCCAACTAATTAAAACGAAAAGCACGGCATATCTGCAAAAGGAAATGCTCCTCATTTCTACCAAAGCAATTGATAAGATTACTAGAGTCATACAATTAAAAGTCGTAAAGTTTCAGGTAGACTATGGGTCTCATTACACATTTTTGTGGTATTTCTATGGGAATACCGCTAAACTTGATTAGCGTTATCACCACTCGGTCTCATGAATTTACTGTGGGAATACAAGTGGCGTAATTCCCCATCTTTGGAATCCACAGGGCACCATGGGAAATTTTGCAGATTTATCAAGAGCGGTAATTCCACCATGGTAAATTCACCAATTTTTGGGTCTTGAAACGGAGAATTTGCCTGGGGGCAAATCCGCCACTTGCAGGTCAAACATATAATTCCGAGGTGCAGTAAAAGTGGTGGTAATTCTGTCACGGCCACAAAAAGTGGCAGTAACGGAATAGCTGATGGTCTTTTCTGGAGTGACAATGTACCCATCCCAATCAGCCACACCTCAGCTTTTAGTTTCTATCTGCCTGCAGGGCATCAGCCCTGATCTTGCCCTGGTGCAGATATGCGCAGGGCATCTTGGCTGTCTTGACAGATGATTGAACAGAATGGTCCTAAGTATCACGTGTAATGTTTGAACCTGTTGCTAGATTGATTCACAACATTACCTCTCACCATAAATATTTTCCTTTTGGGAAATCCACTAACTTATCTGTAGGGTTTTTCCCCATTTCCAGTTACAATTCCTTCGTCTTTTTGGGTGTCCGGTGTATATTGAGACACCTTTTCTGTTGCAACTTAATGTGCGCCTGGGGTATTGCCAATAAAATTCTTAAACAACTCGTCTTTTATGAAAAATATGGTGCCGAATCGGGGTCATGAGTTTGAGGTTCATCATTCCATAGTTGCCAACATGACCCATTCCATTCTGCAGATGCTTATCCAGTCCTGTTTTTTCTTTGCATTTTGGTATTTGTAGTTCCACTTATCCCATTATAAAACTCAGACTACAAGTCCCAGAATGCAAAGAAATAAAACGGACTGGATAAGCACCTACATATTGGATTTGATCATATTGGCAACTATGTTTTGTTTGACCGTTTTCCCGCTCCGGATCCCACCTTCCCTTTTAATGTATAGGAGGGATCACCTTGTTACCCCTCCCTCCCATTGCATGGGTGACACACCCATGACCCTGTTTACTTATTTTTTAAATGGAATACGCACTCCTTTACTGTGGAAACATTTTCCCAGTAAAGTGATGCTGTGGGATATTTTCGGCCCCCAGAAAAATGTACTGCAAGGCCAGATAAGGCCTTACTGTGAAATCCAATCCTCTAATGGCAAGATACACTGAAATATACATGACAGACCTAAAACATTAACACAACGAAAGGGCCTGATGAGTGAAAATAGGTGTCTTGCTGAAGATGACAAAAGGAACAGTGTATTAAGGAAAGTGTGTGTCTTTCTACAGTTGAAACACTAGGTAGGCAGAAAAATATAATCCGATTGCACATAGAAAAGGCGCATTTGCGACTGTGAGATAAAAACAGCATTTTTATTGAAACTGCCACACATCAAAGTGTGGGCACCGGGAGAAAGTGTCTCTTAGTGGGCCTTGCTTGCGAAATTCAAAACTATACTAGGATCTTTCATTTCAGGTGACTAAAGGCAACTTTTCAATACAAAAACCGACATCATGTAAACGAAAAATAAAATACATTTGTGAGTGACCAAACTGAACAGAAGCACTTCAATTTAAGATTGCCACATTAATAAAAATTGCTGTGTGCAAAATTACATGTCTGATAGACAGTGTGGCTGACTTCAAACACTGATATTCTAAATAAACTTCCCCCACTCCTGGCATTGCTCAGTCGTCTCCAGCTGATAGACAATTGCATTGAACCTTTGAAGCCCAAGAAGAAGGATGTTGCCAGAGCATGACCAGTATTTATTGGTGGGCTGTATAAACAGAGGCTGTGATCAAGTGAAGCTGAACTTTGAAAAATACCCCAAATTGAAGACATTTTGTGGACTAATTCCTGGCTTCACTGGGGGATGGCATGCCATAAAGAGAAGATACAATCTTTGCTGTGTACCTTAGCTCAGCCTTTGGGCTTCACAAAAATGATTTATCATTTTATTGTAGGCCAAAACCAACAGCCTAATTCACAGCCCTAAACCACGTGGGTTCAGGGAAATGGAAAACGGAAACTATAATTTTTCCATGTTAATTATGTGGTCATTGACTTTTATTGAAAATGTCATTTTATTCAATAATTTTGAGATCATAATACTTAGAGTCTTGGGACAGATCTAATTTGAATGCTGTTGTCAAGGTGATGGTGCAGATGTTATTTCTATCTGGATTCCATTGTTTATAACCCTATGATAATCGGAAAAGTGTTTCTAGCTGCCCCAAAAATGTTGGAAATTTGAAGTTGGGGAGCTACGACTGGATAAATTAGATATTTGATTATTAAGTTTCATATTCCCAACTAGGTTCGTTTTTGAAGAAAGGGTGATAGACCATAGTGCGCTGTGCAAAAATTTGATGAAATGAAGGTAAGCTTCACCGATTTGCCATTAGGAGGAGAATATTAATATCTATATATCATGCCATTAAATGGTAAATTGCAAAGTTTTGCCATGTAGGGACTTTTGGGGTAAAAAGCTCACCGCTAAAAAATGTGCAAATGACAGAAGGGGTGCACCTCTTCACTTCACTTTAAACACAGAATTCCCCAGCCTATCTGCAGGGAGAGGTTGGCTCTTGGGAGGACGAAGAGAAAATGATCCTTCAATGGGAAAGTTACCACCAATAAACTGGTGCCTCCTAATTGTAATAATTGGAGGTGCGGCTAATACATTAAAAAGCATTAGCTCTATGCAACCAGAAATGAGACAAGGAGAAAAAGCTGCCTAAAAATCATCCTTGAGGGAGAGCTGCAAACATCTCCAGGACTTGTCCTTAATCCACCTGGGATTCTGAGACAGTGCCTGACATCTTGGGTGAGAGGTCTTAACACTGAGAGGCCTTACACTTTGCCTGGGAGAGAAAACTGTGGGAAGTCAA
Organism: Ambystoma mexicanum; assembly: GCF_040938575.1. Classification (NCBI taxonomy): domain Eukaryota; kingdom Metazoa; phylum Chordata; class Amphibia; order Caudata; family Ambystomatidae; genus Ambystoma; species Ambystoma mexicanum. Next base: position 135,118,037 of record NC_090921.1, read on the forward strand.
CTGCTGACTAGGCTCTGATTCTTAAGGAAAAGCAAGATGAGGGATAAAAGCTGGTGACTATCTCTGACTGATGTGACCAGACCCTATGCTTTCTAAAGAGGAGTCTGGCTGTCTTTCCGAGTGCCCCAAAACCGAGGTCTCATGTAAGAAGAATTGATCCATTTGACACCAAGTGTGTGGCGGATCTGCCTGCCATAATACCTTCCCTTACCATTAAAACAAAAAGGCCCTTGTCCCTAAAACGGAATTCCCCATAGCCACCACTCCTTAAACATTGTATCTAAACAGAAAGGTGTTTTGCCACAAAAATGAAATACCCAATAGTCACACTCCTTTATTGATTTATTATTTTATTTTTGTCATTTGTGGAACGCCCAGACCCGTGGGTATCACGCATCATGTGAGCACAGGCATAAAGCAATAATATATCAAAACAACCAGATAAATTGCAGCATTATGTATGAAACAGCGAAGAGAGAGTAGTGCAAATCATTGTCAAGGAGGTAGAGGTAAGATATTAATGATATTTATGAACAGCCAGGTCTTGACACGTTTTTTGAAGTTCCTTAAACATTGTATTTCAATAAAGGGGTGCCCTTGGCCCGAAATGAAATTTGTAAACTGTTCCCACTCCTTAGACCTGGCCTTTAAACAGAAGGTTGCTGCATATCACTGATGCCTGAGTTTTTGGTGCTGGGTGAGAGGCCTTTTGAAAAGTGAATCTAGGGTAATTACAAATGAACAATATACACTCCCTCCTGAGAGTGAGTAAGTGACCCTGCGAGCAGAACGATTTCAGATTATTTTGGGGTGAAATGGAAAGAGGGAGCTATGTGCCACATGCATTTTTCCTAATCTGTGTTTCCAAAACTGCAAGCATTTTAAAGTGTGCAGGAAATTAAACAATGTGTTACGTGTTCTCATGTTAAAACTGTGCTTTTTTTCACTCTAAACTTTAAGTAGTATTTTTCCCTTTTTAGTGTTGAAGTTTGGTTGTGTGCCCCAGAGAAGGTGGTGTGTTTGATCATTAAAGATTCATTGAACATAAATTATAAATAAATATGTATTCTGCCTATACCCCTACCTGGTTCATGGCTCATTGTTGGCACAGGGCAAGGGGTCTATGCGGCTCTCAATGAGTCATAGATAGGGTGTGTGCAATCCCAACCAACAGTGTTGCGGTGGTCTCACTTAATTGGGCAGGTGGACGACCTATGTGGAGCGTGGTATCCCTATCCCAATATATCGTTACAATGCGCTCCCATGTTGTCAGATTTAAACACTTATGAATTGCAGATGTTACAGTAAGTGCTAGTCACACCCTCAATGCAACCACAGGAGCTGCGTGGTCACCACACTCCCAGCCAGTGGCGTGTCCAGAAGGTGGCCTGGGTGGCACATGCCACCCCTGGAATATGATTGGCCACCCCAAGTGACACCCCATTATCCTAAACTATGATCATTATGTGTGTGTGCGCTCGCACGTCATGCCACACCTGCATACGGCTGTGCCCCACTTGGGCCAATCCAGTCAAAAGAGTCTGGACATGCCACTGCACCTCGGTTGGCAGGGAGCACATGATTCCAATACACATGTCACTCATGAGACAGCCAATAGAGAGAAGAGTGTTAGGTGGCGGTGGTTGATTGGTAGGGGGATTTTGTGGGCAGCAAAAATGCTATGCACTCAGTTGCGATTATTGTTATTTTTTGTTTGAGAACATATGCACTCATTCACCCCTTGCACTCTGCAGTACAGAATCAAAAGCTCACATTTTATTTCAACTGCTCATGTTATTAAGCCTGCTTTCAGCGTGTGTTAATAAGCACACGTTGTGTAAGCAATGCAATCTGGCTGGTTGCAGTAATTTGAGGACTTTTCAAGTTTTTCCTGAAAAGAATGCAGGAATGTGCTCTTCATTTCTTCTATTACATCACCTCTTCAAGGAGAATCTCCTACTCAACACCTGGGCTATCAAGTAGCCCCCGCGTGCCACCAGACTCACTAAACACCATCTACCCCTCTGCTCCCCACCATCCTGTACAGTTGTACCCCACCTCTGTGCCCGTCCATCTTACCTCCGCTGTATATCTGCATCTGTTGCTTCTCAAAGCTAGGTCCTCGCTTAACAAATACCATAATTAAGCAATATGCCCCTCGCGGCGGGGGCATTACAGAGTCAGGTAATGCCCCGGGCCCATAGTTATAGGCGCAAGCGAAGCACATGTCCCACACTGACTCTGCCGCACAGCTGGAAGATGTCCTGCTGTGGTATGCAAGGCTGTGGGTGTGCTAAGCGCTCGGTTCAGAGGTCATATCAAGAGTCACTGCCAAATGATGCTACCCGTTCCGACTTCTGGAATTGCAAGCATGGGGCATGGGCTGAACACACTTTGAATGTGGGCAGTTCATTTTCAACATATGCCCCCTGGAATTCTGGGCCTTGTAGTCCCGTTTGATGCAGAAGCCTCCATGTGATCTCATAGAGGGCAAACGCTACACAGTTTCTCATTCGGATGGGATAGGGATATCACATCGCGGCAGGATTGTTCAAATTCGTCAACATTTTTTAGAAGAATTCGGCTGCAAATATATGTGGGGGTGGGGAATTGTGATAATAAAGAAAGGGGGTGTTAGGAGGATGGGGGTCTCGCCTGTATATATTTGCGGCAAAATGTAAAAAAAAGGAAAAAGATTTGACGAAATTTAATTCGACAAAATAAACTCAACCAAATCACATAAAACCTCATGATTCCACTGCAAGTTCTGGTCACGCCCCAAGACGCCCTTACATTCCGCTACTGGGCGACTTTTGGACTTTGCGGGCCAGTTCCTCTGACATTGAAAGTCTTAAAATGGTTTGTTTTTGTGCCCAATAAGACATGAATGAGCACTGTGTGACTGTGTATGTCTTTAGTCGACATGTTAATGTACATTGGGAACCCTTTCCACCCCTTCCAAATTTCGGCTGCAACTCATTGACTGTCCTTTTAGAATGCGCCTTGCAGTTCCTATTTGTTCATACAATGAGCAATTCCTGCCACCTTGCTAGAGTTTAGTATGAGGAAGATAGAATTGTCACAGACTGACACTTTCTCTAGTCCCACCCATTTCGGTAGCTCTTCTTTGGCTTGCAGACTGAACTTGCTTGTACCAATAATGAGCTTGAGTGGTAGTTCTGATATTCGCAGCCACTTATGCATGTTGCTGGCAACATCATTCTAAGGGAGTTTGGAGTTTGTTTATCCTACACATGGAAAGTCAATCCACATTTTGTCAACATTGTCATGCACTATCTTCAGGATATCGGTATGGATGGGGTTTATGATTAGAAATGCACACCTGCGGCCTATAGAGTCACTGCAAGAGGGATGTAAACAGTAGGTGGTGTGGAGAAGCCAAACTGCAAAGATGTCACAAACCGTGGGAGCTGGCGGTTGTGGCCCCGTTGGCGTATGAGCCGCCATTGAATATGCCACCACGTTCCCATGCACCGTATTGTGACGGTCTAGCCTTTCGGGTTACGCCGTCGCAAGCCTTTTTCTTTACGTTCAACCCGGAAGCCGACGCGTTGCAACCCTTCGCGTTTAGGCTTTCGGGTTAACACGCTGTTTATTCCTCGTGCTCTTGCTTGTATTTCCTCCCTGTTTTCGCCCTGCTACAGCTCTGTCCCGCCCTGCTACCGCTCTGTCCTAGTGCTCCCCTCTCTCCTTCTGCCTGCTACCCCATTTTCCTCCGTATTTGGTTACTTGTATTCCTCCAACTTACCTTCCACCGCCTTGTGCACGTTTTGCTGGAACGACCAGGGGTCTCCTACATCGGAACACACGAAATCCGGATCTCCTCTACATTCCACCAAGACAGGGTTTTTTTATGCCGTAAGGCTTTTTCCCCGGACCGGTCTGCTGCGAAAGGAGTGCCCCTCCTGGACCTCCTTTCAAAGGGTCAGGGTGGCTTCCTCTCGCGGCCGTCCTTATCTGCACAGCAAAGAAAAAACTTTGTGGCGAAAGAGGTTCGGAGCAAGACCTGAATCGGAACCAGGTGAGGAGGAGGAGTGGGAGCGGGGTGACCAGGTATTGGAGCCATCACCACCCGGGCCTGATAGATTGCAACGCCAAAGTGTAGCAATGGCCACCCCCGAACAGATCCAAGAACTCGTTACTGCAGTTCAGGCTATGAACGTAGAACTACTGAACGTTAAAGCTGACAACACTGCTCTAAGACAGATGATCGCTACCCGAGAAACTCGTGAGATCGACCTATCCCCTATGACCTTGTCTTCAGGCAAATTTGACGGGAGCCCCAAGAAGGTGAAAGAATTTATGGAAGCATGCTCCATTTATTTCGCATTTCGCCCCCAGACATTTTCTTCTGATCATACCAAGGTCGGATTTATGGTATCCAACATGACGGGAAATGCCCTAGCCTGGGCAACACCGCAAGTCCTAAACAATGATCCCGTCACCCACGATTATGGGGCTTTCTTGAACCGACTTAGGCAAACCTTTGAGCAGACCGAAATCACGCATGTAGCAGCCGAAGAACTCTTAGACATTCAGCAAGGCTCTAGTGATTTACTCACGTACATTTCAACTTTCAAGAGACTTGCCACCGAAGCAGGCTGGCCAGAACAGCCCAATATACCATATTTCGTTGTGCTCTCAAGGAGGAGATCAAGGACAAACTAGCCCGTATAGCCCGACCTACCACCCTATCGGATTTGATGTCTCTTGTGCTCCAGATTGATTACCGGCTGAATGAACGAAGGGTAGAACGAAGGAAGCATAAGCCCCCCGTGCCCCACACTCCCGGTGCCTCCTTCCTGCCTACATTGCCATCCCAAAGTAAAATGGAAGAACCTATGCAGATAGGGGCGGCCCGAGCGCCCTTGACTTCAGATGAGAGAAGAAGACGGAGAGAGTTGGGCCTCTGTATGTATTGTGGGTCAAATTCTCACCTGCTTCGTAGCTGTCCGGATGTACCCCCTAGGAGACCGGGAAACGATCTACCTCGGAACTAATGGGGACGAGTCTCCGAGGTCTAACTCCTAGTCCCTATGTCACGGTAACCATATCCTCGCCCCCTGACACCATGGACTCGCGTCTCATGGTGGTGGCTATCCGACTGGAAACTCCAACCTCAGTACTCCGTACCATGGCCCTTTTGGATAGCGGTGGTGCAGGAATTTTTATGGACACCCAGTGGGCGCACCAACAAGGGCTCACCCTGCTGAAGCGGGAAGACATCCAAAAAGTGGAAGGTGTAGACGGATCACCCTTGTCTTCAGGTCCCATAACCCACTCTACTGAACTTCTCAAGGTACTTATACTTCAACATATGGAACAATTACAGTTTGATCTTATCCGGGCAGCCCATTTCCCCATCATCCTGGGTATCCCCTGGTTTAGGAAACACAATCCAGCCATCGATTGGACCCGGAACACTATGGCCTTTGAGTCTGAATATTGTAGACAAAGTTGTTTGTCGCGGATACCTAAAGAGACTGTGCAGATCCTGACTCCCGAACGCAAAGAAGTATGTGACATTTGTAGTATACCCCCTGATTTGGCTGACTTCAGGGAAGTCTTCAGTGATAATCCAATTCTGGAACTACCCCCTCATCGTCCGGAGGATTGTGCCATAGAGTTGGTACCAGATGCCTTAGTGCCTTTCGGGCGCATGTTTCCGTTATCCATCACAGAAAAGAAGGTCCTACGCACCTACCTGGATTCCCATCTAACCAATGGGTTCATCCAGCCTTCAAGATCCCCAGCTGGAGCCACTCTTTTTTTCATACCGAAACGTGATTCATCTGAGCTACGGCCTTGTATCGATTATAGGGGCCTTAATAGGGTCACCGTTCGTGATCGCTATCCTATGCCCCTGATCTCCGACATTTTGGAGGCCGTTCAAGGAGCTACCATCTTTTCGAAATTAGATCTACGTAGTGCCTATCATCTTCTACGCATAAGAGCAGGGGATGAATGGAAAACCGCATTCAGAACTCCTTTTGGTTTGTTTGAGTACAAGGTCATGCCATTCGGGTTAGTCAACGCCCCGGCAATTTTTCAACGGTTTATGGACCGCCTGTTTTCTGATCTGTTGTATGTGAACACTATTGTCTACCTCGATGACATCTTGGTATTTTCGTCTTCTCCCCAAGAACATGCTCAGCATCTGAAGATTGTTCTCCTTCGTCTTCAATCTCAACACCTCCTGGTCAAACCCGAGAAGTGTGTATTTAAGACCTCCTCAGTTCCTTACTTAGGTTACATCCTCTCCCAAGAAGGCATATCGATGGATCCTAGGAAGGTGACAGCCATCTTGGAATGGCCCGCTCCATCCTCCCAGAAAGATGTACAAAGGTTTTTGGGTCTGGCAAATTTTTACAGGAAATTCATCAGACATTTTTCCCGAATTGTTCTACCTATCACAGCTTTACTCAAGAAAGAGGCCAGAAACTTTGTCTGGACTGACCAAGCCAACCAAGCTTTCCAGAGTTTAAAAGAGATGTTCTGTACTGCTCCTGTCCTGCATCAGCCAGACCAGACCCGACCTTTTATATTCGAATCTGATGCCTCTGCAAGTGCTTTGGGAGCCGTACTCTTACAATCTAAGGACGGAGAAGAACACCCTGTGGCCTATCTCTCCAAGACCCTGTCGGCAAGCCAAAGAAATTACTCAGTAATTGAAAAGGAATTGTTGGCCCTTAAGACTGCGTGTGAAGAATGGAGACATCTGTTCCAAGGAAGTGCCCATCCGGTTATACTGCGCACTGACCATAAGAACTTGCAGGTGCTCAGGAACATGGAATGTGTCAATTCCAGACAGGCACGCTGGGCCCATTTTTTCAGCCATTATGATTTCTCCATCACGTACATTCCCGGCACCCAAAACAGTCTAGCAGATGCGTTGTCCAGGCGAGACTCACATGCCACTCAGTTGGCTCCGCCATTAGAGTACATGTTTCCCCGTAATCGGGTGGTGGGGGTTATTGCCTCCTTCCTCCAGGACGTCAGATCTGTTACCACCCCGGAGCTGGAAAATAGGGTGCCCCTCAACCTGCGACGACGGGTTAGATGGTCAGAGGGTCTTTTATTCATTGACCGGAGGCTATGCATCCCGTCCAAGCCTTTACAACAAGGGATCCTGAAATGGGGTCATGACCACGTTACTTCTGGGCATAGAGGCATACGTGGTACTTTTGACTTGATATCCCGTTCTTTCTTCTGGCCCTCTCTCACTCAAGACGTTAAGAGGTATTGCCGCACCTGTCAGGTTTGTGCCAAGAGTAAAAATCCCACTCATAAACCTTACGGCTTGCTTGTGCAAACAGAGGCACCTGTTCGCCCCTGGTCTCAGATTTCGACAGACTTCATAGTCGACTTACCTCCGTCCCAAGGGTTCTCTTGTTTGATGGTTACGGTGGATTCTTTCTCGAAACTGGCTCACTTCACTCCGCTTCCAGGTGTCCCATCCGCATCGGAGATGGCAGAGGTATTTCTCAAGGAGATATTTAGGTTACACGGTTTGCCTGATAAAATAATATCCGATCGAGGTAGCCAGTTTACTTCCCGTTTCTGGGGGGCCTTATGTCAGCGGTTAGGTATCGAGCGGGCACTCTCCTCTGGTTTCCACCCTCAAACTAATGGTCAAACCGAAAGACTCAATGCCTCCCTTGAGCAATATCTTAGGTGTTATACCAATAGCTTGCAGGACAACTGGGTTGACTTATTATCGACAGCAGAATTCGCATATAACAATGCCATACATACTGCCACGGGCCTTAGCCCTTTTTTCTGCACTTACGGAATGCATCCTCGTGGCATTCTTCCTGTTTGTAATCCCCCTTCCACCATCCCTACCATAGAATCCACTTTGGCAGACATAGCCTTAGCCCACAAGGTTGCTCAGCAGAACTTACTTTTGTCCAGAAGGAGATACAAGGGACAGGCGGATCGATCTCGAACTCCCTGTCCCGATTGGAAGGAAGGGGATCGGGTATGGCTATCTACTAAGTTCCTACCTCGGTGGCTCCATCCATCCAAATTATCTCCAAGGTATTTGGGACCTTTCAAGATTTCTAGGAGGGTTAACCCCGTATCATATAAGTTGCTGCTTCCCAAGAGTATGCATCGCATACACCCGGTTTTTCATTCCTCCCTCCTTAGACCGGTGGATCCGGACACCCCTTCTGTTAGTAAGAAAGGGATACCGGATTTTGTGCCATCCTCCCCAGAGGAGTATGAGGTATCGGCCATAGTAGATTCCAGATACAGAAGGGGCCGGCTGGAGTATTTAGTATCCTGGAAAGGTTATCCTCGTTCCGAGGATTCCTGGGAGCCTGTCTCCCACATTCATGCCCCTATTCTCACCCGACGTTTCCATAGACTCCATCCGGGTAAACCTGGTGGTATAGGTATGGGAGGGGGGTATACTGTCACAAACCGTGGGAGCTGGCGGTTGTGGCCCCGTTGGCGTATGAGCCGCCATTGAATATGCCGCCACGTTCCCATGCACCGTATTGTGACGGTCTAGCCTTTCGGGTTACGCCGTCGCAAGCCTTTTTCCTTACGTTCAACCCGAAGCCGACGCGTTGCAACCCTTCGCGTTTAGGCTTTCGGGTTAACACGCTGTTTATTCCTCGTGCTCTTGCTTGTATTTCCTCCCTGTTTTCGCCCTGCTACAGCTCTGTCCCGCCCTGCTACCGCTCTGTCCTAGTGCTCCCCTCTCTCCTTCTGCCTGCTACCCCATTTTCCTCCGTATTTGGTTACTTGTATTCCTCCAACTTACCTTCCACCGCCTTGTGCACGTTTTGCTGGAACGACCAGGGGTCTCCTACATCGGAACACACGAAATGCGGATCTCCTCTACATTCCACCAAGACAGGGTTTTTTTATGCCGTAAGGCTTTTTCCCCGGACCGGTCTGCTGCGAAAGGAGTGCCCCTCCTGGACCTCCTTTCAAAGGGTCAGGGTGGCTTCCTCTCGCGGCCGTCCTTATCTGCACAGCAAAGAAAAAACTTTGTGGCGAAAGAGGTTCGGAGCAAGACCTGAATCGGAACCAGGTGAGGAGTGGGAGCGGGGTGACCCGGTATTGGAGCCATCACCACCCGGGCCTGATAAAAGAGGAACAAAACAAGGTTACCCCCTCTCCCTACTAGTGAGAGAAATACCGGCACTATGGGAAAACCCCTACCGTCCATGAATGATAAGTGTCCATTGCAGAATGCACCATTCTGGTAAATGCAGATGAAATGTTCTTGCTTCTAACAGATGTATCAGTCTGATTACCTAACATAATCCAAATGATAAATGAGTACTCTCAATATAGAATCAATGACTATCCTTCGAAAGCTATGTCATTAACACCTACGGTGGGCCGAGGAATACCCCAAAGTGGGGCTTGAATTTTCAAGATTATATCAAACATCTTGGGTATTATCTTTCTAAAGGTGTCCAAATAATGATATCATTAAATTGGTTGTCCAACTACAGGCCTTGAAAGCCAGATCCATGTCGGGTTTTCAGGATACCCCTCATTAATATTCATGAGATAAATTTGCATACAATGATTCCAAATGCATATCCTGAAAACCCATCAGGATCCTGGCTCTGGAGGCTTGGATTTGGACAACCTTCCATTATTGGAAGGAAGCCATGGAAAGGGGGGCTAAACAAAAGGTAGTTACTGACCTGTAACTCCTTTTCTCCAGTATTGGTATTTTCATAAATGCACATGCTGTGAATGTTCCCTGTCAGGCTGGGAATCCTCTGTAACATAGAGCAGTTTAAACTTAAACTGAATTTCAGTCACTTTAGTGCTCGATTGCAGTCAATTTGGGTCATACTGCCCACAGCCAATAGGAAAGGCCCTCTTATATCCACCCCTGGTAGCCATCTTCAGGTCTTGTCAAAGCGCACTTAAAGAGGCAGTATGAGCCAAGAAAGCTAAGAAGAGCCAGAGGGATAGGTGGGAAAAGATACCAATGCTGGAGAACAGGAGTTACTGGTATATGACTTATTCCTTCACCAGCACTGGATCTTTCATAGATTCTCATGCTGTGAATAGATCATATAGCAGTACCACATAACCATACTGGGCGGAGGCAAGCTCCTTGTAGCAACACTTCCCACAGGAGGAACTGTGGACATTGCTGATGCCGGGTTCCGGAAGCTGGGGTATGGCACTGTACTACGCAGGCAAGGCTGGCACAATGCTACCAATTTCAGGCCCTGGGTTCAAGCGAAAGGGGTAGACATGGCATTCAATGTCATTGATCTCATCGGCATTAAAAGTGGACGATGCTCCAGTACCTCTAAGTCCCGTCCATCTCTGCAGCGGGTGGTCCACATGTGGGATAATACACTTTATAGAGATCATCTACCACCATGTGCAATATCCCCTTGGTCAGTATAGCACAATATACAATAGATTAATGTTAATATGGACCAGCAAGTCACCGGATCATGAGCTCTGTCTACTGGGACCCAGTTATTTCCAGTTGTATTCTCCACGAGTGGGGAAGTTCAGACTCCTTCGCAATTCTCTTAGACTGCGCAGTGGGGAGCCAAGTGGTGGGGCTAGGGTGCCCATGACAGCCAGTCAAAACATGCATTAACAAAACAGACAGGGCTAGCTGTCGAGCAATGCGCAGGCCCGGAACGGCTGCTCTGCTATGGGCAGCCTTTTGAACTTGAATTTGCAATGCTTTTCGACATAACTGAAGCACAAAACAGAGGTTCCCATGAAAAAGGGCATCTTCTGTATCAGGGGTCAAGACCCCCAAAAAAGTGGGCAGACTCATTAACAAATGCATTGGGATGTGACGTCACCAGAAATGAGCATATTAAGGTGTAATATGCACATTTCATTCAACTGGTTTTGCATAGCAATACAAATTGCACAGAACGAACGGTATTTGCCTTTGATAAAATCAACACACACAAAAAACCAAGAGAGGATATTTTCTTCTAATAGTGTTTTGAAAAGGTTAGAAGGCGTGCATGTGTTAAACTGCAAGAACCAATAACAATGTTTTCCCTGGAACATGCAAGCCCGAAATGAGACATTTCACCTTTATTTAAATTGTTTTATATTTATTCACAGCGCACATAACCCGTAGGTATCTAGGCGCTAGTTTCATTGTGGAAGGGTAGGTTATTTATAACGCGCTTTTTGGTTTCTACTTTTCATCAGCTTATCTGGTGCAGTGGTGAAGTGCTCAATCTGCCAACCTGGCAACCGTCCCGAGGATGGCGTAACTTCATATGTTCAAACAAAGCCAGTTAATGTTTCTTATTTTACACACGGCCTCTAAAATACCCATGGGGACGGCATCCGCCTTCTAAAAAAAGTGGGTGGATTCCGTCCACCCGCGTGTACCCTTGACATGAGCCCTGTATCATCCTAGACAGAAAGAAAGGAGAGATGCCCTGGAACATGCCCATTCTCCCCGAAATCACTGCCTGTCATGTGACCCAGTGACGTTGCAGACCCCTAAAATGACAGCTCATGCAGATTGCAGCTGAGGCGCTCTGCTACAAGATAGTAGTGGGGCAGGGGTCTCCTTGCCTTCCTGGATTCTTCACAGTTGACAAGCATGGGGCATGCGCTGAACGCAGTTTGAATGTGGGCAGTTCACTTTCAACATGGCCCCCAAGAAATCTTGGTGAAATGAGGCCTTTCGTCACCGCCATCCCTGGCTCAGAGGGTTTACCTCATGCAGCATTCTTGCCATGCTTAGTGAAAGCGGTGCAAGCTGAAGTTGTCTGACTGGCTGCAGGCACATAGAGGGAGTGAATGTAACGCTCACCTGATTCCCGTAGAGGCGCCGGTCTTGACTGGGTGAATGCCGTATCTTCAAAGGTGATGTGTAACACACGGTTGGCTCTTTGGGCTGGACCTCTGTGCACTGTATGTCTGACTCGAAGAGTAAGATGTCTGCAGATAGAAAATATGGGATTAATGAACTGGGGTTATTGGGTGCCTCTCTCCTCTTCCCTTTCTCTTCTCCTGTAGAACTACAAAGGTTAACGCCATCACCTTAGGTAAGTGAACGCCGAGCTCTCCATCTGCCTCGGGGCAGGGTGCCGTAACCAGTTTCTTCACTGGATAAGGGTGCAGGCCTCTTGACCTCAGAGGACTGCTGTCCGTCGTTAACTGCACGAACGGTAAGTTCTGGGCACTTCAAATGTCTTAAAAGTCTTTTGTAATGATATCTCTTGTTTTGCAGGGTTCCGGCGATGGCGGATGGCGGGCTGATGAGAGTTGAGGATCGAACCCGCGTGAGGAATAGAAGCGCCTGGAAGCACGTAAGTAAGCGCTTGTAGCCTGCTTCACGATGCGCACTAACTGTCCCTTTTATCTTGCAGGTACAAGTTCAGAGCTTTAGAGAAGCTGAAGGGTGCTGGAATACCCACTGGATTCGGCGTGGGAAGGAGTAATGGCACGTGAGTAATAAAGTTGCCCAATGTCTTTAAACGCACCTTCTTTTGTCTTTCAGATGCGGGATGCAGCGCCGAAGGCCTCCGGAGCGTACAAAGAGCTGGTAAGCTTTTGTCTTTCAGATGCCTGAATGCAGTGCGAAGACCTCCGGAGCATGCGAAGACTAGGTAAGCCTTTGTCTTTCAGATGCCGGAATGCAGCGCGAGGCGTTGGTGACAGCCGATGGACCAGGTAAGAGATGCGCTGCCACTGAAGACCGTAGTGCTAACCTGTTCTTTCTTTGTCTTTACAGGTGCTGCTGAAGACTGGATTCCAGGATGGTAAGCCTTTGTTCCCTTAGGCCCAGGATCAGAAGCAGAAGACACGATGAGCGTTCTGCTGCAGAGAATGCAGAGTAACACAAAGCAAGATTCATCAATCGGGTGTGGTTTAAATAGCCTCCTGTAGTGCTTAGGTGTCTCCTTCCACAGCCACGCCTAGGTAAGAAAAGAGTTCCTGCTTTCCAGAAGAGTTCCAGTGTTCTGAACCTAGGGAGTGGCTCCTGCCCCACCCAACAGGAAAAGTAGTCCCAAACAGAAGAGGATCTGGGGTTCAACTGGCAGGTAAGTAAGCAGCATGGTCTGCTGCAGGTAAGTCCACCCAAGCATTATGAGCCCGGCGCTTCCAGCGCTGGGACTGGGCATCTTTATGAGCCTGGTGCCACTGGCGCCAGGACAGGGTCCAAAAGGTCCCAATTGGGACTGGCTGGCACTCGGAACCGGGGTTATGGGTCTGCTTCCAAGGGAGTCGGGCAAGACCTGATCTTTTGGAAGCAGAGATCATGACAGCACCCCCCCTCAAGGCTCCTCCCAAACCGGGCTTCTCCGGGGGTTTGGGCTTGTTAGGAAATGTTCGATGAAATCTTTTGATTAGACGAGGCGCGTGGACATATTCTGCAGGTTCCCAGGATCTTTCTTGGGGACCGTAGCCTTTCCAGTCAATCAGGTAAAATAGTTTAGATTTGGAGATCTTGGAATCCAGGATGCTTTTGACTTCAAACACGAGTTCTCCATCAACTAGAATAGGTTTTGGAGATGTAGTTAGTCGGGTTTGAGGTTGCACGGGTTTTAATAGAGAGACGTGGAAGACCGGATGTATCTTCATGTGAGGGGGCAAGTCCAACTTGACCGCTACTGGATTTACTATGGTAGTGATGGAATAGGGACCAAAGTATCTTGGGTTGAATGTGCGTGGTCCTTTTAGAGGTAGATATTTGGTGGATAACCAGACTTGATCTCCTACTTGATATTGGGGGGCTTCCTTCCGATGTTGGTCTGCTCCTTTCTTGTATTGTTCTTTAGCCCTTTGAAGGTGAGAAACGGCTTCCTTAAAGGCTTGGGTGATCTTGGAGTGGATCCAACTCCGAGGTTCGAGGGTGACTACCATATAAAAGAAAAAACAGGGTCTTCCCAGTTCCCGAGTGGACAGAGTTATTGTAGGCATATTCGGCTATCCAAAGGATATCTTTCCAAGTTTTTTCAGTTTGTTGTAGCATGCAGCGCAAATACTGTTCCAGAGTTTGATTGGTCCTCTCAGTTTGTCCGTCGGTTTGAGGGTGGTGGCTGGTCGAAAGTCTCACATCAATTTGAGCCGACCGACAGCAACTTCGCCAAAAATGAGAAATAAATTGACTACCTCGATCCGAAATTAGAACTGAAGGAAAACCGTGCAGTCGGACGATGTTTTCGAGAAATTCTCGGGCCAGAGTTGCTGCTGTTGGTAAGCCTTTGAGTGGAATGAAATGCGCCATCTTGGAGAATAGGTCCACGATTACTAGGATCGTATTGTATCCGGAGCATGGAGGTAGATCGGTGATGAAGTCCATAGAAAGCGTATGCCAAGGGCGAGGCGGGATGTCAATAGGGCGTAAGAGGCCGGCTGGTTTTTCCTTTTGACTCTTGTTTTGGGCGCATACTCCACAGGACATTATAAAGTCTCTGATATCTTTTTTCCAAGACGGCCACCAGAAGTAGTGCTTGATCTTTTCCGAGGTCTTGGTCATACCGGGATGTCCTTCCATTAAAGAATCGTGATAACAAGAGATGACCTTTTTCTGTAAATCTGTGCTGGGCAGGTATAACCGTTCTTGGAAATATAATAGGTTGTCCTTCACCGTAAAGTCCTTTCCCTGCAGATGCCAATTCTGTATGTCTGCTGGAGTTACCAGTAGCCTGGCTTTATCCTTAACTTCCTCTATGGATTGTGTGGCGATTACACCTAGAATTCTTTGTTCGGGAATGATAGGTACAGGTTTAGGATTGATCAAATGTTCTTCCACTCCCATCCGAGAAAGGGCATCAGCTTTACCGTTTTTTGTACCAGGTCGATAGGTAATTATAAAGTCAAACTCGGCAAAGAATAGTGCCCAACGGAGTTGCCTAGAGGATTGAGCTTTTGCGGTTTTCAAATATTGCAGGTTTCGGTGATCTGTAATCACAGTAACGGTGTGTCGGGCCCCCAGAAGATAATGCCGCCAAGCCTTAAAGGCGGACTTGGTAGCTAGAAGTTCCTTATCAGTAATAGTGTAATTGATTTCAGGAGGCGAGAATTTGCGGGACCAAAATGCCACGGGATGCAACTGATTGGTTACTGGGTCCTTTTGTGATAGAACTGCCCCCATGGCAAGGCTCGAAGCATCAGTTTCAACGATGTAGGGGAGTTCTGGGCGAGGATGTTTTAAGATCGGTGCAGAGATAAATCTAGTCTTCAAATTCTGGAAAGCTTGTTCCGCCTCGGTAGACCATTCAAAACGTTTGTTTTTCTTTAACAAGGCGGTGATGGGCTGGACTATTCGAGAGAATTCGGGGATAAACCTGCGGTAAAAGTTAGCGAAGCCTAACATGCTTTGAACACCTTTTACGGAGGATGGCGATGGCCATTTGAGAATTGCATTGACCTTCTTTGAATCCATACGCACTCTGCTAGGTGATAATATGAATCCCAAGAATTCAACTTCAGTCACGTTGAAAACACATTTTTCCAACTTAGCAAAAAGTTTGTGTTGACGCAATCTCTCGAGGACCATTTTCACGTGTTTCCGATGTTCAGTTTCCGATGAAGAATAAACGAGGATGTCGTCAATGTAAACAACAACACACACATCTATGAGCTCTCTGAGGACATCGTTCATAAAATATTGAAAGGCGGCCGGGGCATTGCAAAGTCCGAAGGGCATGACCTGATATTCAAATAGCCCATACTTGGTGCGGAAGGCCGTCTTCCATTCATCGCCCTCTTTTACTCGTACCAAGTGGTAGGCTCCTCTAAGATCCAGCTTTGTATATATGCATGCTTTTCTGACTTGGTCCAGGAGTTCAGGGATCAGAGGTAACGGATATCTATTCTTAACGGTGATCTGGTTCAGGGCGCGATAATCTATACAAGTTCTAAGGTCCCCTTCTTTTTTTGGAACGAAGAACAAAGCTGAGGAAGCAGGGGACTTGGAAGGACGAATAAACCCATTCGCTAGGTATTGATCCAGGTATTGTCGGAGGTGAAGATTCTCAGGCTCGGTGAGGGCATACATTCTACTACAAGGAGGAGTAGATCCAGGTATCAGGCCTATCTGGCAGTCATAAGACCTATGAGGAGGTAGAGAGTTAGCCTGATCCTTCCGGAAAACATCTTGGAATTCTAGGTATTCAGGAGGTAACTGGGGAGCCTCCGAGGAAATTGCTGCCAGTGCAACACCAGGTCGAGGGTGACAAGTAGAGACACATTCTGGAAACTGAGCCGTTCTTGCTCGCCAATCGATCTGAGGATTGTGCTTCTCTAACCAAGGAATTCCTAGAATAATCTGGAACTGAGGGGCCTTGAACACATCGAACACGATCTTCTCATGGTGTCCATCTTGACTTACTAGCGTCACTTCTTGGGTGGTATGCGTTACTGGTCCGGAGGCTATCTCCGTACCATCCACCGTAGTAATGACGTCCTTTACAGCCTTTGGACAAAGAGTCAGATTCATCCTCAAAACCATTTCATGATCCACATAATTGCTGATGGCACCGCTGTCGACGTAAGCTTCAATCGCATGTAATCGATCCGGATGTTCAGGGCTAATGAGGACCATAGGTATCACGAAATGCGAGGTCACGGAACTGGTTTTAACGCTCGGCAAGAGGACCTCTATTCTTGTCGGGCGAGGTCGTTTCCCTGCTCAGAGTTTGTGACCCTGGTAACTGCAGCTCCTACTGCCTTCTTGGCTGGTTTTACTGGACAGTCTCGAAGAAAGTGCCCCGAGTTTCCGCAATAGAGGCATAATTGCAGCTGTTTTCTCCTTTCCCGCTCCTTTTGTGTTAGTGGTCCTTTCAGGCCCCCTATTTGCATGGGTTCCCCGGTGTCTACTCCTTTGTTAGAAGTTGGTGGTTTGGAAAATACTCGAGCATCAAACTTGGAACGATCGTCTTTCCTGTTCTGCAGTCTGTGGTCAATTTGAACGACTAAGTCAATATAGTCCGAACAGTCTTGCGGGGGATTCACTACTTGGGCTAACACATCTTTGAGCTCTCCACGTAGACCTCTATAAAACAGCGTAATCCTTTTGTCCTCAGGCCATCGAGTTTCCACTATCAGTCTGTTGAAAGACGCAATATAAGCCAAAAGGTCTTGATTACCCTGTCGCAATGAAAGGAGCTCATTGTCCAAGGCCTGCCCCTGTGAATGTCTTGCAAACAGTTTTTCCATACTGAGCTGAAAAGCTTGAAAATCATGGAGAACCAGATCATCTTGATTAACTAGAGGGATCGACCAGTCTGCCGCATTGCCACTAAGGTACGAAAGCACGAAAGCTACCTTAGCTTGATCAGTTGGAAAGGCTGCTGGCCGGCATAAGAAGTGCAACCGGCACTGATTAATAAATACTGCAAACCTCTTTGGGTCACCAGAAAATCGTTCGGGCGGAGCCAGAGGTACATTCCCAGGTAGGTTGATCTGCACTGGGTTCGTAGAGGATGTTGAAGGAAGATTTGCCCCTGATGCGTGTAACAGAGTTTTTCCGGCTTGTGACTGTAGCAATTGTCTAGCGAGATCGTCTGTTCGCTCCTTGGAAATAATCAGTTCCTTCTTAGAGCATTCGTTTCCTGACGGGCTGCATGCACTTCTGCTCTTAGTTCCCCAAGTAACTGGGCTAGCTGGTCGGTATCCAAGGTTTCCATAGCGCCTGGGTGGGAGTTTTGCGGTAGTCTTTGTGTTCTGTAACGCTCACCTGATTCCCGCAGAGGCGCCGGTCTTGACTGGGTGAATGCCGTATCTTCAAAGGTGATGTGTAACACACGGTTGGCTCTTTGGGCTGGACCTCTGTGCACTGTATGTCTGACTCGAAGAGTAAGATGTCTGCAGATAGAAAATATGGGATTAATCAACTGGGGTTATTGGGTGCCTCTCTCCTCTTCCTTTTCTCTTCTCCTGTAGAACCCCAAAGGTTAACGCCCACACCTTAGGTAAGTGAACGCCGAGCTCTCCATCTGCCTCGGGGCAGGGTGCCGTAACCAGTTTCTTCACTGGATAAGGGTGCAGGCCTCTTGACCTCAGAGGACTGCTGTCCGTCGTTAACTGCACGAACGGTAAGTTCTGGGCACTTCAAATGTCTTAAAAGTCTTTTGAAATGATATCTCTTGTTTTGCAGGGTTCCGGCGATGGCGGATGGCGGGCTGATGAGAGTTGAGGATCGAACCCGCGTGAGGAATAGAAGCGCCTGGAAGCACGTAAGTAAGCGCTTGTAGCCTGCTTCACGATGCGCACTAACTGTCCCTTTTATCTTGCAGGTACAAGTTCGGAGCTTTAGAGAAGCTGAAAGGTGCTGGAATACCCACTGGATTCGGCGTGGGAAGGAGTAATGGCACGTGAGTAATAAAGTTGCCCAATGTCTTTAAACGCACCTTCTTTTGTCTTTCAGATGCGGGATGCAGCGCCGAAGGCCTCCGGAGTGTGCGAAGAGTAGGTAAGCCTTTGTCTTTCAGATGCCGGAATGCAGTGCGAAGACCTCTGGAGCATGCGAAGAGTAGGTAAGCCTTTGTCTTTCAGATGCCGGAATGCAGCGCGAGGCGTTGGTGACAGCCGATGGACCAGGTAAGAGATGCGCTGCCACTGAAGACCGTAGTGCTAACCTGTTCTTTCTTTGTCTTTACAGGTGCTGCTGAAGACAGGATGGTAAGCCTTTGTTCCCTTAGGCCCAGGATCAGAAGCAGAAGACACGATGAGCGTTCTGCTGCAGAGAATGCAGAATAACACAAAGCAAGATTCATCCATCGGGTGTGGTTTAAATAGCCTCCTGTAGTGCTTAGGTGTCTCCTTCCACAGCCACGCCTAGGTAAGAAAAGAGTTCCTGCTTTCCAGAAGAGTTCCAGTGTTCTGAACCTAGGGAATGGCTCCTGCCCCACCCAACAGGAAAAGTAGTCCCAAACATAAGAGGATCAGGGGTTCAACTGGCAGGTAAGTAAGCAGCATGGTCTGCTGCAGGTAAGTCCACCCAAGCATTATGAGCCCGGCGCTTCCAGCGCTGGGACTGGGCATCTTTATGAGCCTGGTGCCACTGGCGCCAGGACAGGGTCCAAAAGGTCCCAATTGGGACTGGCTGGCACTCGGAACCGGGGTTATGGGTCTGCTTCCAAGGGAGTCGGGCAAGTCCTGATCTTTTGGAAGCAGAGATCATGACAGTGAAGCCTCACTGGTGCCTGGTCCCAAAGCAGTAAGCGGAACAGGTAGATAACGATTGCTGCCTGGCTTCTGGTGCAGCAAAACAATGAGGCTTGCGTTACTCGGGCAACCGCCAGATTCAGGGTTGGGCTGCCCCGTGGCTCTGGGCTGATGCGGTGTGGTGCACCGCCGAAATGTAATTCTTCACCCCGCCAGCAGTGATATTGAGAATACGCACCTAAGGAGGAGCGGGGCTACAGACCCTAGCCACGAAGCCCAGTATTGGTGACCTGGATTGTATCGCACTAGTAAGGAGGACCCCATCCCTTGGCAACAGGTAAGATCCCAAAGTCAGAGAACATGACTATACAACATTCCAGGCCATTACTACATAAAATAACAACTTAACACACCACAGCTTTACAATCTGCTACTTCTCGTCAACTGAACGCTGGCCCGGAGACTTCAAATAATGTAGTGCTTTTACTTGAGAACATATGAAGCAAGCACACCTAGGAATCAATGACTACAAGTTACATTGTGTGGCCCTGATGCTCCTGGCAGGTGATAATATGCTACCTGGCATTAACAACACTCCTGCTGTCATGCCCATATCAGTGATTGTTAAGAAGGGCGCTTCATGTTTTAGCAGATATCACACGCAAACACGCCTCTGCTATTGGTTGTTAGGTTGTTGAAAGAGGAACTGTAGTTTAGTTGCACATGCCTGGCTCACTGCTTCATCTGAAGTGACCTCTGAGATCCTGGAAGTGGTAAAACAATCTAGGGAAGCTTTGTAGCAGAAGATCAGTGACGTAGCAGTGGATGACTCCCTTATCCAACATGATTTGCAGAAGGCGTCGGCGTGAGTCACCCACATTTGAACAACAATCCTAGAACTCAAAGCACTGTTGATACCCTTCCGATGCAAATGGTGGAGGTCCTTGGATGCACAGGGACCTAGAAAGGCATGCAGAAGATGTGGAAGGTCGTTCACAAAGATGCAACTTAAGAATTGTGGGATTTCCAGAAGGTGATGAGGGGTCAGATCCATCATCCATTCTGGACTACTGCTGAAGACCATCTCTCTGCATCCCAGCTCTCCTCATTGTTCCATATTGACGGAGCTCATAGAGCCCTATCCGAAAACCTCTGCCTGGAACTCCCCTGAGAGCCCCCGTAGCCAAGGTTCTGAATTTTAGAGACACTGAGGCACTATTATCATATCACAGCAATCACTCTTTCATTTATGTCAGCAGTCAAGGGGTACCAGGCGTGACACTTACAATACACTCGGTTTTGTGTGGTTTCCCCTTTCTAATATATTGTTTGTCTAGGTTTATGTGAGTAGCAGGTGAAGCCTAGCGGTGAGGTCACATTATAGTTTTGGAATATTTGTGGACTAAATAACTATGTAAAAGGATATAGAGCCAGGTCTTTCCTACACAGGTCTATGGAGCTGCTCACTCTGCTGCAGGAGTCCCACTTGTTCTCTACTGAACTGTCTGAATTGGAGAACACATGGGGAGGAAAATTAAAGCTACTTGTCATGGATGGCGCTGAGTGTTCTACTGGAATTGGAGAGTGTGATACTTGATGATGCCGGTTGACTTGTTATATTATTCATAGTTGCCTTCATGATCCCCCACTTTGTCTAGTGAATGTATAGGCCGCAAATACAGAAGATACTCGTCACTTACTACACGTTGTATACAATCCATAGGAGAAGCGATTATGTGGGCACAGGACTCCAATTGTACAGTTGGTAATCATATAGAGAGGTCTGTATCAGCGCGGACACCATGAGCGCAGTAAGCAGGCAGCACGTTATTTGGGTTAGGTCCAAGTTTGGTGACTATTTATGCTACTCATCAATGTACAACCGTCTTACCGTCTTAGACTACCTTTTATCTATAGGCATCATTCTCATAGGTTCTCAAATGTACGGCACTTGGCTAGTGGGATCTACGACCACTCCCCAGTTCATGGTGCATGTAAAAGGGCAAGACTAAAATCAGCAATATTCAAGCGGAAAATACTCACACAGCTGCTCTGCACCAATGACATTCTGAGCTCTGGGACTGGTCAATGCAGTGCTTTGTCAACAGAGTCTCAATATTCTAAGCAATATATCGAATTGCAGCTGATTGAATCGGGCATTATGTTAATCCAACCTGATGAGTAAGCATGTTCGTTCCCATTCTCAGTAAAATCTCTATGTAGAACTTCTAACCAATTATCGAAACATTGACAATGTTTCCACACCGTAGTGCCACGGTCCCTGCTCTTGATTGGTAGGCTAGCTACTTGTCCGATGTTAGGATTAAGTTACTGACTTGTACCTTCTTTTCTCCATCATTGGTATCTTTCGTAAATGCATATGCTGTGAATGTTCCCCGTCAGGCTGGGTAAACTGTATTTCAGTCACTTTAGTGCTCTATTACAGTCATTTTGGGTCAAACTGCCCACAGACAATAGAAAAGGCTCCTTTATATCCACTCCTGGTAGCCATCTTCAGATTTTGGCAATGCGCACTAAAAGAGGTAGTATGAATCAAGAAAGCAGAGCCAGGGGGGTAGGCGAGACAATCGCATGAGAATCGATGAAAGATACCAATGATGTAATACAGGAGTTACAGGTAAGTAACGTATTCCTTTTCCAGCATTAGATACCATACCATATAACCACACTGGGCAGAGGCAAGCAACACTCGAGAAACTGACCTTACGCAAACAGGTTACGTTGAACCGCATGGCCAACTCTGGACTCTGCCACAGAATTCCTGTTGATGCAGTAAAAAGGTAAAGAAGTGTGTACATACCTCCAGGTCGCTACCCTGCAGATGTCTAGCAGGGGAACCCCTAAATAGGGATGCCGTCATGACTCTGGTGGAATGTGCTTTGGGATTTCCCAGGAGAGGCCTGCTGGTCTGTTGGTGACAGAAAGAAATGCAGGACGAAACCCACGTGGCAATAGAACACTTGGAAAGTTTTTTTCCTAAACCAGAGGGACCAAATGTCACAAAGAGTTGAGAGGTCTTTCAGAAAAGTTCATGCAAGTCACATAGCACTTTAAAGCACGTACGACATCCAAGGAAAGTAAAGATTGCCTTGCTGGAGATTCTCGGGATCCGAAAAAAACAGGTAACAACAGAGGCGTTGCTAGGGGGGGGGCTAAGGGAGCCATAGCCCCTGGTTTTTTGGTTGTAGCCCCGGATAGAATCTCAGGAGCTACAGCCAAAAGGATAGCTAGCTCCAGTCCTGACAGTTCTGACATTAGCGTAGCCCCGGGTCTTTTCCAGACTTAGCAACACCCCTTGGTAACACCACTGTTTCCCTGAGGTGGAATGCTGACGGAACCTTGGGCACAAAGGAAGGATTAGTGCGTAGGACCACTTTGGTCTTGCGAAGGTAAGGTATGACATCTTGAAAGAGAAAGCTGGGGTTTCCCCAACTCTTCGTCAGGGCCATTTTAAGCACTTTTGGGGCATTGGGCATGGACAACTTTGGGGCCCCCTTCCACCAAACCAAATGAATTAAGTGATCAAGAACATCTGGTCTCCACACCCGTTGTAGTCGCAGTCACAACCCATCGGTTGATATGCTGCCTCACAGCATTTAAAATAAGCATGTTAATCCCTTTAAGTCCCCTTACCCTCTTCAATCTTACTCTAATCAGAGTTATATATAAGTAACATTTTAAGGCCAACATAAGCAGCGTACAAAGAGGTTACTTCTGTGCTAGTATAGATACAGGATATTTATAGCATCAAGGAAGGTATGCAGCCTGCAGTATTAATGCAGGACTGTGTGTAACAGGTAAATGTAACTCAGAATAGACAGAGTATTCACATTAGCTGCCTCACAGAATTCAAACGTGCTCAAGCATGAATAGAGGAGACCAACTGGAAGGACGGAGAAGGCTACACATACCCTAGCATTGATAGTGGATGCAAATTAGAAGCTACCAGGAATTTGTCTGTATCCAGACAGACTGAGATTAGAAGTTGGACATGGTTTTCAAATAGTATTGCCATTAGAGATCAAAGGAACACGTGCCTGTGGTGTGCAGTATATCAATTCTCACTAACGTAGTGGAAGCAACACTATAGCCACTGGAACCATGAGTGAGGCTTTTTTGAAGATCATACCATGAGAAGGAAATCACTTTGAAGGGCTGACAATTGTGAAAGGTTTAGGGACTGACAATTTTGAGAGGTCAGGCAATACAAGATTAACTGAGTGCCCAGGATCACACATTGATTAAGGGGGGAAGCTGGGATTTGTGCCAACGCTGCAATTTCAGCATTAGATACATAAGAAGAAAGGTCAAGTAATAGGCTAAACAGTGCCACCAGCATGCGTGAAGGCAAACTTCACAGAAGACAGCACACTAATGTACGAAATATTAGATGATATGACCAGGAGCACTCTATTGTCTGCTGGCAAAGCCAGGATACAAGCATGAATGGTTTGGCTCCAAATTTGGATACTTATTCACCTCTTGGACTAACAGTTTATGACATCATTGGAGGTGATTGCTGAGGTTTTACAACACCCCATCTGAACGACCCAATTTCTAGACCTTCACCAGACATTTTAGTTTTTATGGCAACCCCTATCTGGTGCAGGGACATTGCCGATAATAGCAATAATAGCCCCTGTTGTGCCAACCAAGTACATATGCAGGCAGGTTTATAAACTTCAGACATAGGAAAGGCCCAGCCAGCCTTACAGCAATGTGCTATTCTAATCTTGCATACGAACACATATCTCTTCTCTACAAAGAGAGTATTAAACACACTGAGCTAACTTCGAAACCATAGTGGCACTCAATTTATTAATATGAATTTAAACTTTGACTATTGCACATGATCAACATAATTCCCACCGGAAGTAAAGACTACTCCAGGAGTTTTGCCGTAAGGAACACACAAACTATGTATACCACAGTGAACACAAAGCATTACATGATGAATTGATCAAGGCCGAATGTATTTGTCAAAACAGACGGCAATGGGTTTAGAGCCTCAGCAGATTGCCATAAAATATCTTGACGTGTGCCATTTAAGTATGATGAACAATGGAATCTTACTTCTTTAGATCAGTCAGCCTTGTGGTACACCACTCCAAGGTCGGGGCCTGGGGCAAGTACCCCTTTTCCCCTCCCATAAATACGTCTCTGCTCTTCGTGCTGAAGTGATGGCAATCAGGAAGGCAGTCTTCCAAGAGAGGGGGACCTCAGTGAAACCGTCTGTAGTGGCTCAAATGGAGGCTTCATGAGAATCAACAAAACCTCATTCAGCCCCAAATCAGGAGCTGGGTGCCTGGTAGGTGGGAAAGAATGAAAGAGGCCCTGGAGGAACTCCTTGACAAGCTGATTAGATCAAAGGGAAGACGCAGAAGAATGAGTGTACCTTGACACTACTGCGAGATGCACCTTGATGGAGCAATGTGCTAAACCCGCCTGCACCAGAGAAAGGTAAGGTAAAATGTCCTTTGATGGCACAGTAAAAGGGTCAGGCCCGTGGTCCACACTAAATGGTAATGTATTTCCATTTCCTCTTGTAGCAGGTCAGCGTACACGGGGCTCCCGACTCACCCCAGTATGTACCTGCAGTCCTGAGACAATGGGATGAGCTGAAGTTTAGGAGCACAGAAGCCAGGCCACCAGGTTGAGCAAGGTTAGGTCATGTTGGAGGACTGCACCATAGTTCCTGGATAGTATATCTTGCTGAGTAGGAAGTCTTATTGGGGGCAGGGGGCAGAGGCTAGGGACAGGAGGTCAGAGTACCAAAGCTGGCTTGGCCAGACAGGGGCCACTAAGATCAGCCTGCACTGATATTGTCTGAACATGCCCGATACTCGCGCCACCAGGTTTAGTGGGGGGAAAGCATTCAGGAATCACCCCCCCTACCCCTAGGGAAGGAGAAGGCATCCACCAGGTGTTCTGGATGGGGAAACCTACTGACAAAAACCATGCACCTCCTGTACTCGTAGACGGCAACAATATCCGGAGATGCTGAGACTCTTGAAGTTCCCACTCGTGAGAGGCACTGAGTTCCCTGCTGAGGGAATCCACCATGGTGTTCTGAGCACCTGGGAGGTGCAAAGGAATGAGGAACATGTGGTGCTTCGTGCACAGTGCACAGTGCCTCCGTCGATAGAGAGGGACCTGGTGCCTCTTTGCTTGTGCACATAAATCATTGTAGTGGTGTTGTCCGCAAAGATCCGAACCACCCAACCACTGACTTGTGGGAGGAATGACCTCAGAACCCAAAAGAAAGCGCAGCGCTCTAGAAGGTTGATATGAAGTGTTTTATCTTCCTCTGTCAACAAGCCCCAAGCATAATGACTTCCTGTATGCCAGCCCAAGCCCTCTAGGGAGGCATCTGTCGAGACAGTGTGTTGGTAAGGGGGCAGGCAAACCCCAGTTCCCTGAACTAGGTAAGAGCAGCCTGACCACCATTGTAGAGGCTTCTTGAAGTGTGGTGTCAGTGAAATCTTGTGCTCCCAGGAGCTTGAAACTTGCCGCCAGTGTGCCTCGAGGTACTCCTTCAGCGGTCGCATGCAGAGCCTGCAGTGTTGAAGTATCGGGATGCAAGAGGACATCATTCCCAGTAGGGACTTCAGGAGGTGAACAGATGTGGTTGGCAAGTGGCAGAGCCGTTGCACCGTGATGAGAAGAGCTTAAACCTCTGATGGTGTTGCCCTGCAAGAACGTGTGTCTAGGCGTGCGCCCAAGTTGAGAGGTGGCTGAGATGGGGTCAGTGTCATGCATGCTGGACATTTTACCTCTGGATCTGGAACTCCGTCTGTATGCAGAACGGGTTATGCTCATAGAACTGCTAGACCGTTTTATTCGAGATGGAGGTTGTTTGATGTATTACCAGGAAAACGACGTCTGCATTATTCACGTCATCAAATTCGTGTGATTCAGGATTGTCACATGTTTTACGGCAGAACGTTTATAAGCAGAGTGGACACGTGGCTGGCTGCTTCTGATTGAACATTTTGGCGTCTTGGTAGCTGAACTTTTCATCTGCGTCCTCGCATCCCATCAGTTGCTTCTTTGGCCTTCATCGACCTGTTCCTTCACACGCGATCTCCTGTATCTGCCTTCAGCAGATTTTGTGAGCGTGTCTTCTCACACGTGGGTTCCTGTTTCATTTGTATGCTGTTTTCCTGTCCACGTGTAAGTTTACGCTTTCAATCCCACACGGACGCTGGAACTCTTCAAGCGCGGCTGTCCTGGCTGCGTGTACTTGGTAAAATCCCACGTGGATGATGGAACTCTTCAAGCGTGGCTGTCCTGGCTGCGTGTATTCGGTTCACGTGTAAAATCACACGCGGACGCTGGAACTCTTCAAGCGTGGCTGTCCTGGCTGCGTGTACTTGATTCGCGTGTAAAATCGCACGCGGACGCTGGAATTCTTCAAGCGCGGCTGTCCTGGCTGCGTGTACTTAGTTTGCGTGTAAAATCACACGTGGACACTGGAACTCTTCAAGCGCAGCTGTCCTGGCGAAGTGTACTTGGTCTGCGTGTATCCAGCACGCGGTTGATTTGAACCTGTGAGGAAATAACAGGTGGACTCATTCCAATTTGTTTTGTTCCTGGTGGGAAAGGAAGGTGTATCTACAACTTTTATTTGAAGGTGTCTGTTCACAGAACTATGGACGCTATCCTGTGGTGCACCAACCCGGTATCTAGCGAGAGCCTCATGCCTTTCGGGATAAGTCTCCCTTACTAACCTTCCCTCCTTTGTCGTTGGTTTTCTTTCCTGGATTTCTTCATTGACTTTGGTGGATACTCCAGTTCTAAGCCTACAGGTTAGTGTTGGAATTTGCATTATTGCCATTCTATCAGAGAGGTTAGTTGAGATAGTTTCTCATTATGCTTTATTTTTCCTAGGCTGCCTTCCTATTACTCTCCCACGCCCTTTCCAGTGATCCTTCTCTCTGCCTGTTTTACCAGTCAGAGAGCTGTATCATTTGGAAGGTCTAAATTGACATCACTTCTATCAAATCGTGTGAAATCAAGGATCCGGAAGACCCCTATCAATTGTATCCTTTTTGGTTACCGTTCCTTTTCATAAGATACTTTGGGGATTTATGACAGAATCAGAAGCCATGGAGGGTACGGATCCTTTAACGGTTCTGACTCAATTAATCACAGATTTGAGAAATGAAATGATTACGGCACAGGACACATTGCGTCATCGCATGGATGTTATGCAAGACGCTATTCGGACTGCTCCTCAGGGAACACTGGCTCCAGCTGCTATTGCATCCGGATCCGGTAAGCCGGTACCACAACAGGAAAACCTTCAAGTGATTATGCCAACGCATTTTCCTTTGGCTCCTCCAGAAAGGTTCACAGGAGATCCCAAAACCTACAGAACCTTTGTCAATCAGTGTCGGCCTAACTCATTTCCTGATTTAACTACAAAGGCGGCCTTCGGATTTTCCCATTTGGGGGCCACAGCTGCTGCTTGGGCTAATCCTTTATTGGAGACTAACAGTCCGTTGTTGTACGATTTTGACGAGCTTCTATCTGCCATGAGCAAGGTTTTTGATATGCGTTATTCTACTCAAGCCACAGATCCGGAATTGCTTAACCTACAACAAGGTAATCAAACACTATTAGCCTACATAGCCAGATTTAATCAATTAACCTCTGAGACCCAATGGCCTGAAGATAAGAAAACTGCGTTTTTTTACAAGGGTCTCTCAGAAGAACTAAAAGACACATTGTCTACGGTTCCTGTGGTCCCTATGGGGTTCACAGAATTGTTCGATCTGATTCTACAAATCGATGCTCGAAGAAATGCTCGCAAAGGAGAGAGAAAACCATTCTTGCAAGCATCAGTTTGTTCTGAGGCACTAGCAGCCTCATCTAATGATCCTGAACCAATGCAAATTGGTGCTGTGAGAGGCCGATTATCTAATGCAGAAAGGAGCATTTACTGGTGGCATGTCCCAAAAAACCAGTTAAGCGTTCGGGAAACGCCAAAATTCGACACTAGAAGGAGTCCCTGTGTCGAGTGTTACATCGGATTCCCGTACCATTTCAGCTTATACACCTATAGCTGTAGAGGTGATGTTACATTTTGCTGATCAAGAGTTAGTTTCCAGGGCCATGGTTGATTCTGGAGCCACAAATAATTATATCGACATTACATATGCAACAAAATGCTCTATACCCTTGACAACCAAAAACAAACCTGAAACAGTGAGCACTGTGGATGGGTCAGTCTTGACTTCAGGTATGGTCACTCAGGAGACTGTACCTATTCGAATGACTTTATCAAATGGGCATTCAGAGGAAATGGTTTTTGATGTCATTGCGGCTCCTCATTACAAATTATTGCTTGGTCTTGCCTGGCTGACTCTTCATAATCCAACCATTGACTGGGTTACGGGATTGATTCAATATCCTTCTGCCTATTGCAACAAACATTGCTTTACCAGTCAAGGGGTGTCATCCAAATCACATATTCTGGCCTCTATGGAGGGAGGTTCTCCTATCAGTGTCGTACAT
Source organism: Ambystoma mexicanum (assembly GCF_040938575.1). NCBI lineage: Eukaryota > Metazoa > Chordata > Amphibia > Caudata > Ambystomatidae > Ambystoma > Ambystoma mexicanum. Next base: position 135,146,699 of record NC_090921.1, read on the forward strand.
CAGAGCAGTACACATATACCATGTGAATATACTGAATATGCAGATGTCTTTAACAAGGGCCAAGCGGAACAGCTGCCTCCTCATAGACAGTATGACTGTCCGATTGATCTAATTCCTGGGGCTAAGATACCTACTGGTTGTGTGTATTCTTTAACTCCCAAAGAAGATGCTGTCTTAAAAGACTATATTGATAAGGCTCTTGATATGGGGTTCATACGGCCATCCCAATCGCTTGCTGCCTCTCCATTATTCTTTGTTCCTAAAAAAGAAGGAGACTTAAGGCCATGCATAGATTACAGGGCTCTTAACGACATCACCATAAAGAACCAATATCCATTACCCTTGATAAATGTTTTGTTAGATCAACTTAGCACTTCTGTGTATTTTTCTAAATTAGATTTACGGGGAGCATACAATCTGGTTCACATCCGTGAAGGCGATGAGTGGAAGACCGCTTTCAAGATGCAGTACGGCCTATACGAATATCTGGTGATGCCTTTTGGTCTCTGTAACACTCCAGCCACATTTCAGTTCTTCATGAACGACATGTTCAGAGACATGATAGACCAATACGTGGTGATATATTTGGATGATATATTGATATATTCATCATCTTTTTCAGAACATGTAAAACATGTGTCTGCTGTTCTACAAAGGCTCAGAGAGAACAAACTCTTTGATAAAGCAGAGAAATGTGTCTTTCATACACAGGAAGTTGAATTTCTGGGTTACGATATCACCAATCACGTTGTCCGAATGAGCCGTTCCAAAGTGAAAGCTATATTGAATTGGCCTATTCCACATAATGTCAAGTCTCTACAGTCATTCCTAGGCTTTGCGAATTTCTATCATAGATTTATACGTTCCTTCTCCAAAATAGTGGCCCCATTGACAGCCTTGACTAGTTCCAAAGTACCGTTCTGTTGGAATCCGAACGCCCAAAAATCATTTGAGACACTAAAGGAAACGTTTACCACTGCACCTGTACTCCAGCATCCCGACACTGATTGTCAGTTTATTGTGGAAGCGGATGCTTCCAGTATCGCTACGGGAGCAGTTCTTTCCCAAATCTGTGCAGAAACCAAGGAGGAGCATCCAGTTGCTTTCTTTTCTCGTAAACTAACACCTTATGAACAGAACTATACCGTTACTGATCGGGAATTGCTTGCGATCAAGGATGCTTTTCAAGAATGGCGACATCATCTTCTTGGTGCCAAACATCAGGTGTTGGTGTATTCAGATCATCGGAATCGTCAGGCATTCAAAACTATGAAATGTCTTACTGCTCGTCAGGCTAGATGGCATATGTTTTTTGCTCAATTTGATTTCCAAATCACATATCGCCCTGCCAGACAACATGTCAAATCGGATGCTCTATCCCGCATCAGTGAGGAGGTGAAGGAAGATCCTCCGGTTCAAAATACGTTGTTGGCAAATCATGTGATATGTAGTTGTTCTGCACAGTCTTCCCTCAAATCTGAATTACAGGAATGGGTGAAACAAAATCCAAGATTGGTTCAGGAGTTCAATCTAGATATCCACAACAATTTACCTTTCACACAAGGGGTGCTTTATCTACCAACAGAAACCACTCAGAACCGGGCTCTCACTTGGGGACACGATTCAATTGTGGCAGCCCATCCTGGACAAAAGAAGACCCTTGAGCTGCTCAAGAGATGGTGTTGGTGGCCTTCTATTACACGAGATGTAATTGATTATGTTTCTACATGTTCAGTATGCATCCAATGCAAGAACACTCCTGGAAAACCAGTGGGTTTACTACAATCTTTACCTGTGCCTCACAAACCTTGGTACATGATATCAATGGATTTTGTGGTGGAACTCCCAAGTAATAATGGTTACAATACCATATGGGTTTTGGTAGACTACTTTACTAAATTGGCTCTTTTTGTTCCATGTATTGGGTTACCAACAGCTGCGGTGCTGGCTGATTTATTTATCAGGCATATCTTCCGGTTTTTTGGTCTACCTTCAGTGATAATTACTGACAGGGGCTCACAGTTTGCCTCCCCTTTTTGGAAAGCACTAACCTCGGCATTGCGTATTGATGACAGGATGTCTAGTGCTTATCATCCCCCAACAGACGGACATACTGAGAGGACCAATAGCACTATGGAACAATACCTGCAGTGTTTGTGTCTTCAGTTTCAGTCAGACTGGATCACGGTCCTGCCAGCAGCAGAATTTGCCTACAATAATTCCTACCATAGTGCCATAGGCACTTCACCTTTCTATGCTCTATATGGGCAACACCCCAAATCCATTCCGTTGGATTATGGTTTGTCTTTGAACACTCCTGCAGCTGTTCGTAATCTCAGTGATCTAAAGAATATACAGGCGAAGGTAATTCAGCAGTTGGAGCGGGCTAAAAAACGAGATAAGTACTATGCTGATACTCACAGAGAACCCGCACCGGTCTACAAAGCAGGCATGAGAGTATGGCTGTCTACTAAGAACTTGAAGATACCGGGAAAAAATAAACTGTTACCCAAGTACATAGGGCCATATGAGGTGCTCAAGGTGATTAACCCGGTTGCTGTCTGCCTGGCATTGCCACAACGATGGCGAGTGCATCCAGTATTTCACGTCTCACTCATTAAACCATGCTCTGATGCCACTAGATTGCCTATACGGCCAGTTGCTGTTTCTGTGAAAGGATCAGACGAATATGAGGTACAAGGAATACTGGATATGAGATTACGTTCGGGCAGGCCTTATTATCTGGTGGACTGGAAAGGTTATGGTCCAGAAGACAGATCGTGGGAACCTCTTTCCAATATCCATGCTCCCTCTTTATTGAGAAAATTCCACTTGAAGAGGGGAGATGCTGCTCCTTTGGGGGGTGGCACTGTCATGCATGCTGGACATTTTACCTCTGGATCTGGAACTCTGTCTGTACGCAGAACGAGTTATGCTCATAGAACTGCTAGACCGTTTTATTCGAGATGGAGGTTGTTTGATGTATTACCAGGAAAACGACGTCTGCATTATTCACGTCGTTGAATTCACGTGATTCAGGATTGTCACGTGTTTTACGGCAGAACGTTTATAAGCAGCGTGGACACATGGCTCGCTGCTTCTGATTGAACATTTTTCCGTCTTGGTAGCTGAACTATTCATCTGCTTCCTCGCATCCCGTCAGTTGCTTCTTTGGCCTTCATCGACCTGTTCCTTCACACGCGATCTCCTGTATCTGCCTCCAGCAGATTTTGTGAGCGTGTCTCCTCACACGCGGGTTCCTGTTTCATTTGTATGCTGTTTTCCTGCGTGGGATTGAAAGCGTAAACTTACACGCGGACGCTGTAACTCTTCAAGCGCGGCTGTCCTGGCTGCGTGTACTTGATTCGCATGTAAAATCCCACGTGGATGCTGGAACTCTTCAAGCGCAGCTGTCCTTGCTGCATGTACTTGGTTTGCGTATAAAATCACACGCGGATGCTGGAATTCTTCAAGCGCGGCTGTCCTGGCTGCGTGTACTTGGTTCGCATGTAAAATCACACGCAAACGCTGGAACTCTTCAAGCGCAGCTGTCCTGGCCGCGTGACTTGGTCTGCGTGTATCCAGCACGCGGTTGATTTGAACCTGTGAGGAAATAACAGGTGGACTCATTCCAATTTGTTTTGTTACTGGTGGGAAAGGAAGGTGTATCTACAACTTTTATTTGAAGGTGTCTGTGCACAGAACTATGGACGCTATCCTGTGGTGCACCAACCCGGTATCTAGCGAGAGCCTCGTGCCGTTCGGGATAAGTCTCCCTTACTAACCTTCCCTCCTTTGTCGTTGGTTTTCTTTCCTGGATTTCTTCATTGACTTTGGTGGTTACTCCAGCTCTAAGCCTACAGGTTAGTGTTGGAATTTACATTATTGCCATTCTATCAGAGAGGTTAGTTGAGATAGTTTCTCATTATGCTTTATTTTTCCTAGGCTGCCTTCCTATTACTCTCCCACGCGCTTTCCAGTGATCCTTCTCTCTGCCTGTTTTACCAGTCAGAGAGCTGTATCATTTGGAAGGTCTAAATTGACATCACTTCTATCAAATCGTGTGAATTCAAGGATCCGGAAGACCCCTATCAATTGTATCCTTTTTGGTTACCGTATCCTTTTCATAAGATACTTTGGGGATTTATGACAGTCAGACAGGATTTTGGATAGTTCACAGAGAACCCGGGAGACTGCAGGCATTCAATGGTCTGAGCGGTGTGCTGGCCCACCATGTCGAACGACGTTGCCCTAGCCTTGAATAGATGCCTTTTACTTGTTGGCTATGTGGCACTTTCTCGGCAGCAGATGTATGTGCTTTTCCACCTTATGCAACAGAGGAATGGTGGGCGGCCACTTGACAAACTCCAGTGTGTGGCTCTGCTGAGGAAGGGATAGCACCCAGTCATTGGTGGTGATCTTTTCCCACCCATGGACAAACTGTGACAGCCTTCCCCCAGTGGGGTGCCTAAGTGGGGAGGCTGGACCACGGGCGGGTCAGCTTTGTTTAGCCGATTGGCTCCTGATGTTTCAAGAGCCTCATCAGCACTGATTTCCCCTGTAGGCTTGTGACTTATTCTTTTAAACGTCTGACAACATTGAGTAAGAATGAGATGTATATGATGGGGAACGGTAAGAGTTTTTCTTGAGAAAATGGACTCTCCCAAGCGAAAGGACTGGCGCCTCTGCTGCAGTGTGCCCAGGGAGCGTGCTGTGTCTGTGTCGGTCTTGAAATACTGCAATTTCTCATCCACTTTTTTTGCCAAAGAGATGCCATTGAATGCCATGTCTACCACTTTCACCTGAACCCAGAGCCTGAAATTGGTAGCCTTGAGCCAGCCTTGCCTGCGAAGTACAGTGCCATACCGCAACTTCGGTGAACCCGAAGTCGCTTCTCCTTCATGAAGAAAGGTGAAAGACTCTTGTTTCTTAGGAACTCTAGGATAGGACCCATCTTGAACCTTTGCTCTCGGTCTTATCCTAAGAGAAAGGCCATGGCACTGGCTGTCTTGATGGTGGTGGCGGCTGTTGTGATCACCTTCTACCCAAATGCATCTAGATGCTTTCCCTCTTTGTCCGGAGGGACTGAACAGGAAGACGAAGGAGTGGCAGAGAATTTGCGGCCCACTGCTGACGCCACAGAGGGTGGGCTAGGTTGTGTTCTAAGGCATGTGGGTGCAGTGTCAGGCAGTCTATATTTCTTGTCATACCTCTCTTTTTACGGAGTCGCATAGAAAGGGTTGGTCATTGTTCATAAGCCATTTTCCCAGATGGTGTCCAGCAGGGTTATGGCCACAACCGATTTTCTGTGCTGCTCTCGCTGCTGGGAGAGCAATCTGTCATTTTTCAGTTCTTTAGGGTCCAGCCAGAGCAACTTTGTCGCCCTAGAAATTTTAAGGTGTGGAAAGACCCTATTTCGTCTGTGGCGAGTCACATAGGGGAACCTCATCCGGTTTGCTGTTTGCCAGGACAATGGCATGAAAATTCATCCATCCCTGTATCTGTTGTGTGAATGAAGGTGTGGTCATCGGGAACATCATCTTCCGACTCTGTGTCCGTTAGCTGTGCGCTATAGGGGAGTGGTGTTCCCTCGTAGGATATGGGGGGGGGTGGCAGCTAAGCCACTTGTCGCCTGGTGAGGCGCCACAGGGTTGGCCAACCTGTGTTACTAACGAGTTTAGGTTGTCCAGACTGTCCAATGAAACATCTCTGGGAGGCACAAGGAGGGCGTCCCCCTGTTGCCCCTGTTCGTGAGGCCCCTCTAGGTATAGGAGCGTGAGCAGGGGTGGAATCCGTCTGAAATTACTACATGATAAGGTCGGCAGGTTCTATCGGAATCCATTGTGAATCCATCCTGCAGTCGGTCACTGCAGGAAGCTTTCACCATGTTTCCATTGACGTAGAGCAGGGCTCTCCAACCTTAGCAAGAGCTACTTGTAGTTAATGGACAATAGGCAGGAGCTACTGGCGAAACGACAAAAAACATCTTTATTTCATTATTTTATATTAGTACCAGTCTGCTTAAAATTTTTAAGCTTATCAGAAAGCAACAGCACTCAGGTACTGTCAGACGGGATCAAAGTTTTTATTTCAGGAACTTCATGTCTGATAAAGGCAGATTCGCAGAGCTAGGCAATCTCATTGGCTGATAGTGCAAATACCCCATTGCCATAGTGTTTGCACCTAACTGCACACCTGACATGGCAGATATAAATTCAGGACAGTTTTTAAAATCTCTTACAACTGACTCAGCGTTGGGATTCACTGCCCCTTTCACAATTGCACCATCCATAAAAGTACATTTGTTTTTCATCAAATAATGAGCAACTTTGAAGGCTGCCTCTGTAACGGCATTTTCATGGCGGCGTTTAGTTTACCTACTTTTTAGGATCACAGACAACTTTCTTTGGGAACATTATTTTCATAATTTGTGTGTTTTGCAAATGCCTCCCCACGCTGTTCTTTTCCCTCCACTATAACTTGGGCAGCGTAGATTGAAGACGCAGATTTTCTTTTTATGCTGAAAGACAACAAATAAATTGGTTTCCTGCTCGGGATGCAAATGGCACATCTTTTGCCTTTTGCTGGAGGTTGCGACTGCATCCAGGATTTCAACAAGGGTAGTTTATTTGTTTCTTTTGGGGCTGCATGTGCAAAAACAGGAGTATTTCAATCACTGTGTTATACAGTATTAAAAACATTCAGCATATACCACGTCTTCTTTGAACAAAAAACCAAATCCACTGCCAGTTTAACATATCCCCAATGTATGCAAATTGCTCACGTGCCAGGTCACAGAATTCAGCCCAAGAAAAGTAAGCCAACTTTGTTGACTACTCTTAAACGTGTTTATGTCTAAATAATAAACAATTGAAAAAAGTGGAAGAAAAGTGTAAATCACAGGGCTAAAATAACATTCAGTTTGATAGCGATGACTTGAAACGTGCATAAATCCTATAACAATCCAACCAGACAATATATGAATCGTTATATTAACATTTTGTGCCAAGAGTGTATGGTTTCACCGACAGGCAACCTATTCATAATGGGTGGCAGCCTGCCATCCCTCTGACCTTTACAAAGAAGCCAGTATTAAACAAATGAGCTCACAGGATCACTGCCTCTCCCAGCAGGAATCATGCAGGCCATTTAGTTCATGAGCAATGGGCCATGCCTGGCTTGCATGTACAGCTCTCTCAGAACTATTGAGTGCTCCAACATCCAAAAAATAGTTTAAAATGACAAGTATGACATTGTTTGCAATGGCATCAACATGTGTCTTACAATGGCAGTGCTGGCACATCCCGCATACTGACATGTGTCAGGTGACATAGGTGACAAGGCATCTATTAGTAATGTCCATGTGTTTGTATATTACGTGTAAATTGTATGGTGTTTTGTCACATTTTTAGCAAAATCAGTGCTCATAAAGTGTACCATTTCAACTCAGTATTGAAAGGTTGAAAATTCCCTGCCACAATCTTGATCACGGAGCCCCTAGGTTCGCTGAGGGTTGGTGACCTAGGGATGGGGTGGGGAAACAAAGGGACCATAACTTCCTCTCTTGACCCCTCACGTGAGGGGTCACAAGAGGAAGCTACAGTGACTGACATAAGTTCCAGCCAGCCACAGCGTGTGCCCTGCCAACTGTTGATTTAACATATGATAATTTTAATGTAATTAATTTTAACGACGAACATTGATTTTCGGTTTTTCTTATGGAATATGTTAAATGATGAATTGTATATTTTAGTTATTGTATGTAATAGTGAAAGGTTTGTCCACTTGTTGTTTTGACCAAAACACTAATCAAATAAAAATAATTAAAAATAAGAAACTACACTGCCTGGCACTTTGTCAGTCACAGCTTTCATGACTTTAAAATGGCAGGTGCATCTCCCGTCATGGCTACGGCCGTGGTGGGATAATGTGTCACGCCATGGCGTGGTGGGAACGGTGGGACCTGGCTCAGCCTGACTTTTTAGAGACCCCGGCCCACTTAAAGCACTGCCAAAAATATTTGACGATGAGTTGTTTAAGGCACATCTTTAGGGTGCTAAGGTACGAGGGATGCCTCACTTTAACATATTTGTTTACAATGGCTACACCCTATTTTTTTAATTTTGGCTATTAGGTGGCGCTAAGGTACCACCCTTTAAGCTGAAACTATTTCATTGAGTCCAGCTAGGAAGGAGCTGGGATGTAACTAAGCACACACAGCGTGTGTGTGTTTGGTTATTATCCCACCCATTGACTTCCCAGGCCCATGAAAATCCCTATGACTATTCCCACCCACTACCTGCCCCTCCCTCCACTTTGATCCATCTTTGTCAAGCAGAAACATTTACCTTTGTGTTGTAAGTGCCTGCCAGTGTTATTTTTAAGCAGTCTTCTGAGAGTTAATAGCTTAGTTGCAGCTACAAATCGGCTGCTTCCACTGGTGTAATACAAATGTCTTGACCAATTGTGCCTTCAGCCAGTTGAATTATAAGTGGTATACATGTCTTTGCACTGATGCTCAGCATAAAAAACACATTGGAAAAGAGTTCTGGCTTTTGTGTAGACATTGGACAGGCACTTTGATCATATTACAAGGCTGTGACAACATTGTGCAGTTCCTACCATTTTATGGGCAGTTAGAGCCATTATGGCAGTGCCTGGCAAATCTCTAGCCCATTCCTACAACCCAAGGCATCACAACATTTTGCAGCTCTTACCATTTTATGGGCAGGTGACGCCATTTTGGCAGTGCCTGGCAAATGCCTAGCCCATGCCTACATCCCAAGGCATCACAACATTGTGCAGCTCTTTCCATCTGATGGGCAGGTGGCGCCATTATGGCAGTGCCTGGCAAATGCCTAGCCCGTGCCTACATCCCAAGGCATCACAACATTCGGCACCTCTTACCATCTTATGGGCAGGTGGCGCCATTATGGCAGTGCCTGGTGAATGCCTATCCCAAGCCAAAACCGCTGACTTTGCCAATGCTTGTTTAACATAATGCACAGAACTTAACTTATAAAATGGAAGTATTAGGGCTAATTTCAATATGTTCTTTATTTTTTTTATATTTCATTTTTTCACTATCACAGATTAGGTTACTTTTTTAAAAAAATATATGTTTATTAGATTTACAACATGAACAATCAATATAACACCCTCCATCCCCCCTCCCTCTCCCCCTCGGGATGTCCACCCTTCTATTTAGCTTCTGTTTGTAGAGTCAGTGTCTTATCTGAACATATCAAGAATTCTAATTCTCTGTGGGCACCACTGTTCCATATAGTCGCTTTATAGGTACTCCAAGGTGTCCGACCAGTCCTCCCTGAATTTCTGATAGTTCCCTTGTAGGTTGTATGTCATATGTTCCATTGTTATATGGTACCATGCTCTTCGTATCCAGTCTATTGCAACGGGTGGGGACCTTTGCTTCCATTTTTGGGCGATTTCCAACCACACCCCAATTAGAAGACCCATGAAGTTTCTTTTCTGTGTTTTGGAGAGGGTTTGTCCTTCGGGTTCCAAATCCCACAAAGCCACACCTCCTCCCCCAGAGTCTCAGCCCCCTGGAACATTGAGCTCATGTGGTCTTTCACATCTGTCCAATATTGTTGAAGCTTTGGGCAATCCCACCAAATGTGTCTCCAATTCCCTTCCCCTCCACATGCCCTACAGCATACATTGGGAGAGTCCCGGAACATTCCGTGGAGCCCTTCTGACGTGTAGTCTGTGGACCCTGTCGATTCCTACTTCCTCTCCCTCCTTTGCATCTAAGATTTCTTTAAAGACCTGTTGCACTGCTTCTTTAAGGTCTCTGTCCTCCACTGTTTCCGCCATATTTTTTATTCTTATATTCGATCTTTGTGATCTGTTTTCTAGATCCTCGCACTGTAATTCAAGGTTATGAGTGCGGGTCAAGAGTTGTTCTTGGAGTTCCGCATTCTGAAGTGCCTCCTCGTCTAGGTTTTGGGTTATTTTTTCCAGGGTGTCCGTCCTTTCTCCCAGACTCGTGATCTCTGTTTGTAGTTCTTGTATGGCAGTTCGCATGTCTTTTTTCATGGCTTCAAATTGTGACAGTGTTGTTGCTAAGAATTGCGTCTGGAACTCCCCGAACCACGATTTCATGTCTTCCTTCTATGCCATGCGAGTTTGTGTTCTGTGTCGCGGAATGGACCTCTAGGGTCTTCTTCCTAGTGGATGTGGAAGGATTGGAGTGTTCTGGCCCCCACAGTTGCGTCGGGCTCTGATCCCCTCTTTTCTGTGATGCTTGCTGATCATGTTGCGCTGCCCTCCCTCTAGATTTTGACATAGGTGTGGTAAGATTCTTCTGTAGTATCGGAACTGTTTCTCTACCGCCCTCTTGGGGGTATCCGCTCCTCTGTTTCACTGTGAAGTGTTATTTATTAGCCCAAACTTTGTCTCCACTTTGCGTTTGCTTTTCATGCCGGGTGGGGTAACATCTGTTTCTGGTGTTTCCAGAGTTCCCGTTGTCTGTGTTTCCCCCTCCTCCAGTGTATTAATGCTGGTTGCCTCCGTTCTGTGTCGGCCTTAGGGAATCACTGTTGCCGTATTATTGATCCACGATATGGGTAGGGGGTGGCCCGCCCCTGCATTTTGGGTATTTGCTGGTACCAGTGTGTCCCCGTGCAGGGAGTGGGGGTTATGGTGGAGGGTCCTGTGAGGTCTGCCTGGGGCGCGTGGGGCCTCTACATGCGTTCCGTACGCCCGGCCCCTCTGCCCCCTGCTCCACGTACCTGGAGTGTAGGAGATGCCCGTGTTCCCGCGCACCGGTCGTCCGCCCGGGCCTCGGGGCCTCTGATGTTGTCCTGCTCCGTCCGTAATATGTCCTCCACTTAGTGTCGCCTTGTATTCGCTCCGGTCCCCCGTGGGATCGGGTCGCTGCTACTGCTGTCTGGAGGTGGTGCTTCGGTGCTGCGTTCCTTCTGGTACCTTCTGGTGCGCTCCTTGCCTCCTGTCAGGGCCGTCTCCTGCTGGATCGCGACACCTCCCCTCCTCAGCCTGGAGGCGGCACGTCTACGGTTCTCCTCCTCGCGGACACGATCCACACAACCGCCGTCTTGGGAGCCCGGTCCCGGAGTCGCAGAGTCTTAGCGTTGCCCAGCTGGGGAGCGACGGGGCCTCTACGGTCTGCCTCCCGGGGATGTTCTCCGGCACCGGAGTCCGCGACGCGTCCCCGCTCCAGGGAGTCGCCTGCAACAGGGTATGCCACCGGCCTTGGGTTGCTTAGGTGGTCTCGATTCACTCCCAGTCGAGCGTAGCGTTTGCTGCCCACGGTGAGTTCTGCCGTAGACTAATTTTTCCGCTTAATTGATGTGCTTTTCTGGCGTGGCCTAATGGGGGGACGGAGCGCGTCTCACAAACGTCCGTTTCCCAGCGCCGCCATCTTGGAATCAGATTAGGTTACTTTTAATGTAAAATTCGTTTTTCTCCTCCCTTATTTGTAGCTTTTCGTTTTTACTGTGGGGTATTTTTCATGGGTTATAATAACATAAAATCAGTGGCACATCAAGGGGTGGAGGGGTGGGGGAGGGGGTAGATGGGCATTCCGTGGTGGAAGCATCTGTATTTAACCTTTGCAGGTTTTGCAACAGGTCATGTAGGGCCCATGTGAATACTGAGCAAAAGATAATTACGAACAGGAAATGGCGAATTTCTTTTCTTTTCCATATATGTCACCGCAGTTATATGTGGGGGAGACTACCGCAGCTCCCCCATACTGCCCTCATATTTTGTATTAACCTAACCCTCCTCCCCCACCACATGTAATTGCAGTGTAATGTGCAGTGTGAAAGTTCTGCATTTTTGAGTTCGTGATTTTCCTGTTCGGTATTTAGGTTTGCGGCCTTCCCATAGCTTCAGGTTCAGAATGATGCTGAAAGGCTGCCAGCGTTTCTTCACGGTGGAATGAGGAGCAGGGAAGTGAAAAGGAGGCCTCCAGATTCCTCTAAGTGCCGCATGAAGCTGGCTACTCCACCCCTCAGGCATAGAGGGGTGCTGCAACAGCAGGACAGTTGAAGAGAAGCATGCCAGTAGAGAACGATAGGGGGCTGAGGCTGGTGGATAGGACGGGTTACCCAGAAATACTACATTTAGAATATGGCTTTCACCCCCGCTGTGGGGGGCGGACATGGCCTTTACGGCCCGCCAGCCTGAGGCTAGGTAAGCCAGAGCGAAGCGAGCACATCAGCAAAGGCTGGGGGCTGTTAAAGGTCATGTCGGCCCCTCACAGCAGGTATGAAAGCCAATCACACCCTGGGCTTTATCTGGGATGCAAATGTTTCTTTTTGGAAATTGACTGTTCAAGCTAAGCAAGATGGCTGCCTCCATAGAGAAAAGGGTCTAAGCCCATTTTCCATTTCTATGGCAGCGGTCGGGAGCAGGCGGAGCGCCGGGACCGGAGCACCAAGCTCTGGTGCAGCAGGTAAGCAGAGAGGGAGTGATGGGGTGGGAAGGGGTTAGTTTTGTTTTGGGGGAGGTGAGGTGGGGAGGCAACAGAGAGAGGCTCCCTGTTGCGTCCCCACATTAAATAAAATAAAACAAATACTAACTAATAATACCAGAGCAGGAGAAGGTATGCAGTATTAATAAACATTTCTTTGCACTACAAAAAGCGAATGGTTAAGGGGAGGTGACTGTCTTTCCAGACCATGGCAATGCCAACTGTTCTGTGCCCTGATATTTACACCTTTGTACAAGTTGCTATGTTTTCTGGGGTAGGCGTAAAACATCAGAATAGGTGTTCGTTAGAGGTAACGTGGACCTTGTTCAGAGGTGTTTAGCTGGGCAGAGATGTTTGCAGTAGGTCAAATGGGCCTGCATCAGATTGGAAAGGTAAGGTAGATTTGGCTGAGTGCCAGCTTTCCTCCAGTTGTCTACATGTTTGTTTGCGTTGGGTTCATTTGGGGTACAACGCTGCAGCGATGGAGGTGCAGTAAATTAAAGTGTGATAAAGAAGAAAAGTACTACAGGCTTTTAGCAACTGATATCTTGGTGACTTTGTGGTCTTACACCCCCATATGTGTAATCAATACGTTCATATAAATCACTTTGGCTGGCACATGTTTTGCATAGTTAACTTTGCATAACAAGCATTCGACTCTGATTACCTGATCCTGTTGGACTTTGAATGTTTCAGATGTAATTCAGGTGCTTCTCATTAATGTGAGTGGTTTTAATTCTGGGCTCTTACTGGCACTGACGGGCAGTCTCTTTCATAAAAAGCTCCGACCCCCCGGTTGGTGATCAGAGCAGGTGCACAAAAGCTGTACACCATGAGCATGAAAGACCGCCTCACTTAAGTCTGAAGCATTCCAGGTCTGATGGAATTAGGTGACAGTGACTCTTGATTGCTGGTGAGCTATTTGGGAGTTGGTCCGTGTGGTCTTGTGAATTGTCTTTGCTCTCTGGTACTCTTTGACCAGACTCTCAGAGTTGACCTATGTTGGTGGCCAGCAATGTGAACGGTCTCAGCGTGACAGGAGGGTGCAACCCGGGTGATGGTGGTGGTCGAGCGAAGAGTCGGCAGTGAGAGGGATCGCTTGAGATTGCTTGCTAAGTCTAAATCAGTGCTTCAACGATCCTCGCGGCCTGTATATCTTGGTAATGCGCATGGCCTTGTACTTCGATGAATACCGCCGTGGTTGACCTGTTTGTTTTCGAGGCACAGCCTGCCTGGATCGCCAGTCAAGTTGTTGGTGCAGGGAGAGGCGGCCTGTCTCTTTCTCGGTGGTCCCTGGCTGAATTGTTACCGCTACCACCTATGATCTCCTGCTTGACAGCTGGTGGCCCACCCTTGCTCTTCTACCCAAGCAGGGATGATTGGCTGTAGAATTTGGAAATGACCGCTTTGGCAGGAGTGCGTTCATTAGGGTTGCAGTGATAGTTGCGACATATTTCGATACGCAATAAGCATTTAAGTGGTGCGTGATGAGGTTGTAGATGAAGGGTCAACGGAGCATGGCCAACCATGCGTTGAGCCTGGGCAGCTTGCGGGTGGATGAGGAGAAGGACAGTGGCCCAATGAGTGCAAAGGACGAGGACCAGGTGACCCTGATTGTTGTTGAGGAGAATGTGGATCTCCCCGGAGCAGGTCATCCGGGAATTCTGGGAGTGGGAATTGGGTTGACCTTGGGAGAGAGGAGTAGGCGGCAGTAGATACACATGCCTCTCTCCTGTGCTCTTTCCAATTCTTTTGGGGTTTTGTCATCGCTCCGGTAGTGCCAATCGTCAATTTTTGAGATTTTGTATAAGGGATGCTGGTGCTTTTGTTCTAGAACCTTCCACATTTAATGAAGATATAGGTTACCCTGCATAGTAGTGTGCTTCAAAAGTAGCCTAGAAAAAATTGAGCCGGGACAAGGATTATTCAAACCTCTAAACTCTCGGTAGACAGTATCCAGGTGACGGTCCTAGTTACCATGACTACAGTAACTGCCAGTCCGTTATTTCCTGAATTTCGGGTGGGCCTGTTAGAATAGTTTACATGGCGTAAGAATTGGGGCAACATATGGAAGAGCTATGTTTTTGGGGAGTGTTGGGTATTTTTTATGTTTTCACAGCACGTGCTGATGCGTGGCCAATCTTACGTCAAGATCAAGGAAAATATACCAGACATATTTGCGGGAAAACCCGAGGCCTGCGGGAAAAGGGATATGCTTATTTTGCAAATGCACGTTTTAATAACGCATGAAGTTCAATGCATCCTTTAAAACAAAATAACTTTAATACAATTAACGCTGGTGTCATTTTGGTGACTAATCTATTAATAGAATGTGAAGTGTTTGCTCTTTTTTATAATAGTAATATGTTTTGTTATGGTTTCTTGTGTTGTGTGTGATTTGTATGTTTTAAAGGAAACACAGGCAAACACATATTACTTGACTTGACTCGCTCAGTGTGATGGGTCTCGTTCTCCTGGTGTCAGTTCTGTGCTCTAGGTGGTGGGGATCTGGGGGTGGACACAGGCTTGTGGCACTGGTAAAACAGCCAAACTACACAACCGTTGTGTGTTTAGCCCGACGCATGTGCATGTTAGACTCCCCTAGGAAGCGGCTTGAGTTCTTGCTTGGCGTGATCTTGTGGCAATACGTCTTCTGGAGGAGCAGTCTGATGAGATTCATGGGAGTAAGTTCGTGGCAATTTGTGTTCTGGGACACTAGCCTGATGACGTACTTCAGTGTGACCTTCAGGTAATGTGTGTTGTGAGGAAGCGGAATGATGGCGTGCTGAGGAGAGAACCTGTGTGGTGTTATGTGGGGAAACAACCTGATAGAATGCTTGGAGTGCCCTAGTGGTAGAGTGTCTTGTGGGACAGGGGCCTGATGGCATGCCCGGGAGTGACATTGTGGTAGAGTGTCTTGTGGGACAGGGGCCTGAAGGCATGCCTGGGAGTGACATTGTGGTAGAGTGTCTTGAGGGACAGGGGCCTGATGGCATGGCTGGGAGTGACATTGTGGTAGAGTGTCTTCTGGGACAGGGGCCTGATGGCATGCCTGGGAGTGACATTGTGGTAGAGTGTCTTGAGGGACAGGGGCCTGATGGCATGCCTGGGAGTGACTTTGTGGTAGAGTGTCTTGTGGGACAGGGGCCTGACGGCTTGCCTGGGAGTACATTGTGGTAGAGTATCTTGAGGGACAGGGGCCTGATGGAGTGCCCGGGAGTGACTTTGTAATAGAGTGTCTTGTGGGGCAGGGGCCTGATGGCGTGCCCGGGAGTGACATTGTGGTGAAGTGTCTTGTGGGACAGGGGCCTGATGGCATGCCTGGGAGTGACTTTGCGATACAGTGTCTTGTGGGGCAGGGGCCTGATGGCATGCCTGGGAGTGACATTGTGATATAGTGTCTTGTGGGACAGGGGCCTGATGACATGCCTGGGAGTGACATTGTGGTAGAGTGTCTTGTGGGACAGGGGCCTGATGGCATGCCTGGGAGTGACATTGTGGTAGAGTGTCTTGAGGTACAGTGGCCTGATGGCATGCCCGGGAGTGACTTTGTGATAGAGTGTCTTGTGGGACAGGGGCCTGATGGCATGCCTGGGAGTGACATTGTGGTATAGTGTCTTGTGGGAGAGGTGCCTGATAGCATGGGGTAGCATGCCCGGGAGTGACATTGTGGTAGAGTGTCTTGAGGGACAGGGGCCTGAAGGCATCCCTGGGAGTGACTTTGTGGTAGAGTGTCTTGTGGGACAGGGGCCTGATGGCATGCCGGGAGTGACATTGTGGTAGAGTGTCTTGTGGGACAGGGCCTGATGGCATGCCTGGGAGTGACATTGTGGTAGAGTGTCTTGAGGGACAGGGGCCTGATGGCATCCCTGGGAGTGACTTTGTGGTAGAGTGTCTTGTGGGACAGGGGCCTGATGACATGCCTGGGAGTGACATTGTGGTAGAGTGTCATGTGGGATAGGGGCCTGGTGGCATGCCTGGGAGCGACATTGTGGTAGAGTGTCTTGTGGGAGAGGGGCCTGATGGCATGCCTGGGAGTGACTTTTTGTATCTTGTGGTACAGGGGCCTGATGGCATGCCTGGGAGTGACATTGTGGTAGAGTGTCTTGAGGGACAGGGGCCTGCTGGCATGCCTGGGAGTGACATTGTGGTAGAGTGTCTTGTGGGACAGGGGCCTGATGACATGCCTGGGAGTGACTTTGTGATAGAGTGTCTTGTGGGGCAGGGGCCTGATGGCATGCCTGTGAGTGACATTGTGGTAGAGTGTCTTGTGGGACAGGGGCCTGAAGGCATGCCTGGGAGTGACTTTGTGATAGAGTGTCTTGTGGGACAGGGACCTGATGGCATGCTTGGGAGTGACATTGTGGTAGAGTGTCTTGTGGGACAGGTGCCTGATGGCATGCCTGGGAGTGACATTGTGGTCGAGTGTCTTGAGGGACAGGGGCCTGATGGCATCCCTGGGAGTGACTTTGTGGTAGAGTGTCTTGTGGGACAGGGGCCTGATGGCATCCCTGGGAGTGACTTTGTGGTAGAATGTCTTGTGGGACAGGGGCCTGATGGCATGCCTGGGAGTGACATTGTGGTAGAGTGTCTTGTGGGATAGGGGCCTGATGGCATGCCTGGGAGCGACATTGTGGTAGAGTGTCTTGTGGGACAGGGGCCTGATGGCATGCCTGGGAGTGACTTTGTGTATCTTGTGGTACAGGGGCCTGATGGCATGCCTGGGAGTGACATTGTGGTAGAGTGTCTTGTGGGACAGGGGCCTGATGGCATGCCTGGGAGTGACTTTGTGTATCTTGTGGTACAGGGGCCTAATGGCATGCCTGGGAGTGACATTGTGGTAGAGTGTCTTGAGGGACAGGGGCCTAATGGCATGCCTGGGAGTGACATTGTGGTAGAGTGTCTTGTGGGACAGGGGCCTGATGGCATGCCTGGGAGTGACATTGTGGTAGAGTGTCTTGTGGGACAGGGGCCTGATGGCATGCCTGGGGGTGACTTTGTGTATCTTGTGGGACAGGGGCCTGATGGCATGCCTGGGAGTGACATTGTGGTAGAGTGTCTTGAGGGACAGGGGCCTGATGGCATGCCTGGGAGTGACATTGTGGTAGAGTGTCTTGTGGGACAGGGGCCTGATGGCATGCCTGGGAGTGACTTTGTGGTAGAGTGTCTTGTGGGACAGGGGCCTGATGGCATGCCTGGGAGTGACTTTGTGGAAGAGTGTCTTGAGGGACAGGGGCCTGATGGCATCCCTGGGAGTGACTTTGTGGTAGAGTATCTTGTGGGACAGGGGCCTGATGGCATGCCTGGGAGTGACTTTGTGGTAGAGTGTCTTGTGGGACAGGGGCCTGATGGCATGCCTGGGAGTGACATTGTGGTAGAGTGTCTTGTGGGACAGGGGCCTGATGGCATGCCTGGGAGTGACATTGTTGTAGAGTGTCTTGAGGGACAGGGGCCTGATGGCATCCCTGGGAGTGACTTTGTGGTAGACTGTCTTGTGGGACAGGGGCCTGATGGCATGCCTGGGAGTGACGACATTGTGGTAGAGTGTCTTGTGGGACAGGGGCCTGATGGCATGCCTGGGAGTGATATTGTAGTAGAGTGTATTGTGGGACAGGGGCCTGATGGCATGCCTAGGAGTGACATTGTGGTAGAATGTCTTGTGGGACAGGGGCCTGATGGCATGCCTGGGAGTGACATTGTGGTAGAGTGTCTTGAGGGACAGGGGCCTGATGGCATGCCTGGGAGTGACATTGTGGTAGAGTGTCTTGAGGGACAGGGGCCTGATGGCATGCCTGGGAGTGACATGTGGTAGAGTGTCTTGAGGGACAGGGGCCTGATGGCATGCCTGGGAGTGACATGTGGTAGAGTGTCTTGAGGGACAGGGGCCTGATGGCATGCCTGGGAGTGACATGTGGTAGAGTGTCTTGAGGGGCAGGGGCCTGATGGCATGCCTGGGAGTGACATGTGGTAGAGTGTCTTGTGGAGCAGGGGCCTGATGGCATGCATGGGAGTGACTTTGTGGTAGAGTGTCTTGTGGGGCAGGGGCCTGAAGGCATGCCTGGGAGTGACATTGTGGAAGAGTGTCTTGAGGAACAGGGGCCTGATGGCATCCCTGGGAGTGACTTTGTGATGGAGTGTCTTGTGGGATAGGGGCCTGATGGCATGCCTGGGAGTGACATTGTGGAAGAGTGTCTTGAGGGACAGGGGCCTGATGGCATCCCTGGGAGTGACTTTGTAGTAGAGTGTCTTGTGGGACAGGGGCCTGATGGCATGCCTGGGAGTGACATTGTGGTAGAGCGTCTTGTGGGACAGGGGCCTGATGGCATGCCTGGAAGTGACATTGTGGTAGAGCGTCTTGTGGGACAGGGGCCTGATGGCATGCCTGGGAGTGACATTGTGGTAGAGCGTCTTGTGGGACAGGGGCCTGATGGCATGCCTGGGAGTGACATTGTGGTAGAGCGTCTTGTGGGACAGGGGCCTGATGGCATGCCTGGGAGTGACTTTGTGTATCCTGTGGTACAGGGGCCTGATGGCATGTCTGGGAGTGACATTGTGGTAGAGTGTCTTGTGGGACAGGGGCCTGATGGCATGCCTGGGAGTGACTTTGTGGTAGAGTGTCTTGTGGGACAGGGGCCTAATGGCATGCCTGGGAGTGACATTGTGGTAGAGTGTCTTGAGGGACAGGGGCCTGATGGCATCCCTGGGAGTGACTTTGTGGTAGAGTGTCTTGTGGGACAGGGGCCTGATGGCATGCCTGGGAGTGACACTGTGGTAGAGTGTCTTGTGGGACAGGGGCCTGATGGCATGCCTGTAAGTGACATTGTGGTAGAGTGTCTTGTGGGACAGGGGCCTGATGGCATGCCTGGGAGTGACTTTGTGATAGAGTGTCTTGTGGGACAGGGGCCTGATGGCATGCCTGGGAGTGACATTGTGGTAGAGTGTCTTGAGGGACAGGGGCCTGATGGCATGCCTGGGAGTGACATTGTGGTAGAGTGTCTTGTGGGAGAGAGGCCTGATGGCATGCCTGGGAGTGCATGTGGTAGAGTGTCTTGTGGAGCAGGGGCCTGATGGCATGCCTGGGAGTGACATTGTGGTAGAGTGTCTTGTGGGACAGGGGCCTGATGGCATGCCTGGGAGTGACTTTGTGGTAGAGTGTCTTGAGGGACAGGGGCCTGATGGCATGCCTGGGAGTGACATTGTGGAAGAGTGTCTTGAGGGACAGGGCCTGATGGCATCCCTGGGAGTGACTTTGTGGTAGAGTGTCTTGTGGGACAGGGGCCTGATGGCATGCCTGGGAGTAACATTGCGGTAGAGTGTCTTGTGGGACAGGGGCCTGATGGCATGCCTGGGAGTGACATTGTGGTAGAGTGTCTTGTGGGACAGGGGCCTGATGGCATGCCTGGGAGTGACATTGTGATAGAGTGTCTTGTGGGACAGGGGCCTGATGGCATGCCTGGGAGTGACTTTGTGCTAGAGTGTCTTGTGGGACAGGGGCCTGATGGCATGCCTGGGAGTGACATTGTGGAAGGGTGTCTTGTGGGACAGGGGCTTGATGGCATGCCTGGGAGTGACATTGTGGAAGGGTGTCTTGTGGGGCAGGGGCCTGAAGGCATGCCTGGGAGTGACATTGTGGAAGAGTGTCTTGAGGGAACAGGGGCCTTGATGGCATCCCTGCGAGTGACTTTGTGATGGAGTGGCTTGTGGGACAGGGGCCTGATGGCATGCCTGGGAGTGACATTGTGGAAGAGTGTCTTGAGGGACAGGGGCCTGATGGCATCCCTGGGAGTGACTTTGTGGTAGAGTGTCTTGTGGGACAGGGGCCTGATGGCATGCCTGGGAGTGACATTGTGGTAGAGCGTCTTGTGGGACAGGGGCCTGATGGCATGCCTGGGAGTGACATTGTGGTAGAGCGTCTTGTGGGACAGGGGCTTGATTGCATGCCTGGGAGTGACATTGTGGTAGAGCGTCTTGTGGGACAGGGTCCTGATGGCATGCCTGGGAGTGACATTGTGGTAGAGCGTCTTGTGGGACAGGGGCCTGATGGCATGCCTGGGAGTGACATTGTGGTAGAGCGTCTTGTGGGACAGGGGCCTGATGGCATGCCTGGGAGTGACATTGTGGTAGAGCGTCTTCTGGGACAGGGGCCTGATGGCATGCCTGGGAGTGACATTGTGGTAGAGCGTCTTGTGGGACAGGGGCCTGATGGCATGCCTGGGAGTGACATTGTGGTAGAGCGTCTTGTGGGACAGGGGTCTGATGGCATGCCTGGGAGTGACATTGTGGTAGAGCGTCTTGTGGGACAGGGGCCTGATGGCATGCCTGGGAGTGACTTTGTGGCAGAGCGTCTTGAGGGGCAGGGGCCTGATGGCATGCCTGGGAGTGACATTGTGGTAGAGCGTCTTGAGGGGCAGCGGCCTGATGGCATGCCTGGGAGTGACATTGTGGTAGAGCGTCTTGAGGGGCAGGGGCCTGATGGCATGCCTGGGAGTGACTTTGTGATAGAGCGTCTTGTGGGGCAGGGGCCTGATGGCATGCCTGGGAGTGACATTGTGGTAGAGCGTCTTGTGGGACAGGGGCCTGAAGGCATGCCTGGGAGTGACTTTGTGGTAGAGCGTCTTGTGGGGCAGGGGCCTGATGGCATGCCTGGGAGTGACATTGTGGTAGAGCGTCTTGTGGGACAGGGGCCTGATGGCATGCCTGGGAGTGACATTGTGGTAGAGCGTCTTGTGGGACAGGGGCCTGATGGCATGCCTGGGAGTGACATTGTGGTAGAGCGTCTTGAGGGACAGGGGCCTGATGGCATGCTCGAGAGTGACATTGTGGCAGAGCGTCTTGTGGGACAGCGGCCTGATGGCATGCCCGGGGGTGACTTTGTGGTAGAGCGTCTTGTGGGACAGCGGCCTGATGGCATGCCCGGGAGTGACATTGTGGTAGAGCGTCTTGTGGGACAGGGGCCTGATGTCATGCCCTGGAGTGAGATTGTGGTACAGTGTCTTGAGGGACAGGGGCCTGATGGCATGCCCGGGAGTGACTTTGTGATCGAGTGTCTTGTGGGACAGGGGCCTGATGGCATGCCCGGGAGTGACATTGTGGTCGAGTGTCTTGTGGGACAGGGGCCTGAAGGCATGCTTGGGAGTGACATTGTGGTCGAGTGTCTTGAGGGACAGGGGCCTGATGGCATGCCCGGGAGTGACTTTGTGATAAAGTATCTTGTGGGACAGGGGCCTGATGGCATGCCTTGGAGTGACATTGTGGTAGAGTGTCTTGTGGGACAGGGGCCTGATGGCATGCCTGGGAGTGACATTGTGGTAGCGTGTCTTGAGGGACAGGGGCCTGATGGCATGCCCGGGAGTGACTTTGTGATAGAGTGTCCTGTGGGACAGGGGCCTGATGGCATGACCGGGAGTAACATTGTGTTCGAGTGTCTTGTGCGACAGGGGCCTGAAGGCATGCCTGGGAGTGACATTGTGGTCGAGTGTCTTGAGGGACAGGGGCCTGATGGCAGGCTCGGAGTGACTTTGTGATAGAGTATTGTTATGACCGGCTCTTGGTCATAGGGTTCAATCCAAAGGACACTCAGGATACTCAGGCCAGGTACTCTTAGTGGTTACTTTATTAGCTTCTTAGTTACAGGATCAGATGTCATCAGATAATTGAGAGATCAAGAGGATAAGGGATAAGAGCCCACTGGCTCCCACCGCCTAGGCTCACATCTTGTAACTGCCTGGGTTAGAACCAATACATCTCTGAACATTCTAACCTCACACTCACAGCTTACATTCTACTGATGACATCAATCCTGGCACAGCATACATGCAAGCACAGGAGCCAACCCTAACACCTCCTTTCCTTCAACAGACAAACCCATGTCAAACTCCTCATCAGGAAACCAACCTTAACACCTCCTCCTGTTGCTTAAAGGCACACCTACTACCACACTGAACATGGCTTCCTCACTCCAACTATGTTCTGCTTACTACCTGAGCAATTGTACCCGCAGGCTTAACTAACATCCTACGACAGACCCAGCCGCCACACCTAACGCTCCTAACCAATCAAGAACAACACAATTCACCTTCCGTTCCCACCTGCCATGGGGAACCTCGAACTGCCACTTTCGAGCACTAACCGCCCACCTTGGCAACTACAACAAACACTACCAAATCCAATCAAACACAAAACTCGTTCCGTTTCTCCCTGCCACAAAGAAACCTCGAGCTGCCACTTCCGAGCACTAACTCCCAAAACCGGGAAAGACCAGGTACTGTCGTAACAACACGAGACACTCATTAACAACCCAACAATCTACCCGGGTCAACAGAGAACTACACTTACAACCCATGCCACTGTTAGACCCATTCAGAAATTCAAGTGAACACAGCCACACCAGATCATCACTCACTCACCCAATCACACCAGAATTAAAGGCAACTAGATGTCACTAACACAAACACAACAAAACCCAGCTGCAAATGTTGGCCTGACATTTGGGCCCTTCTGAACAATTCAAAACACCCCCATTGTGACCACAGCCAAAGATGAAACATTGCCAAGGTTCTGAGATTGACCTAGAAGAATTCAATGGCAATCCCAGAAACCACTTAAAAATTCACAAGGAAAAAACACAAGATACAATATCACTTGCATTTTAAGAATTTCAAACGAAATCCCTGAACCTTACCTACTCCATAAGGTCATCAAAAACAACATCGAAGCTTCACATAGCTTCAGGCACTAGTGCTCTACTAGAAGCCTCTGGGCTCCGCAGAACCACAACCCAAAACAACAGAAAAGCTTCTCAAAGCTAGCTTCACGTGAACTCCGCAGAGCCAGAAATCACCACAACATAAAAACTTTGAAAAGCTTCTGGTACTAGTCTCCTACTAGGTACCTCAGGACCCAGCAGAGTCACTAACCAAAAACAACATCAAAGCTTCGCAAAGCTTCTGGTACTAGTCTCCTACTAGATACCACTGGACCCCGCAGAGTCACTAACCTACATCCATCACAACTCCAACGAGTTTCCATACTAGTCTGCCACTAGTAAACATCAATGACTCAACAGAGCCACAAACACCAAACAAACACCTCCAACTCCACAGAGTTCCTTGACCAAACACTGGTCATGTACCTCACTCAGACTCTAGTCAAACATACACCACGACACCAAACACAGTCAAACCCGTACATAGAATGTGAAGCTGCTAGACAGCGCTGCAGTCGCTCTAACAGAAATCTTGGGTTAAACATCAATAAACACTCACGCACACACCACGTCTATAATGCCTCAATATTGGTTATTCTAAACATAGCTTCAAGTGGTACATTGACACATTGTACAATCGGGTCACATTTTCTAAAAGTCCATGTCGCCCTTAAACAGGCAACCTAATATGCTGAAATGCCTCAAAAAGTTACGCTAAACATAATGTAAAACACCACTTTGAATGTGCACCTCAACCAACTTCCTATATGTCACTCAACCACAACACTTGCTGCAACATAAGTGTGGTAACCAGATTTAAAATAATCCTAAAAGTCCATGTCGCCAAAAAGGAGGCTATTCTAAAACCTGGAAAGCCTCAAAGTGGTTACTTCTAAACACAATGGACATCCTATACATACATTCCACGTGTTCCCAATTCAAACACCACACACTAAAAACATGCAGGCTCACTCAGCCAGCTGAAATAATAAGACATGGAGATTCCATACCTAATAAGCTAATGCCATTACAATACTTGACAAACTCATAACCAACCCTCACAAATGGTTTTTCCGTAACCTCAACAGTTATGCTCAAACAACGTACCACGATCATTGTGTGATGCATCACCTTCAACACTGGCAAAACTTTAGTCTTTACTTTGTGGAATAACCCCTTTGCGGTCAAACCCCAGGCTACTACCAAAGATATGCAATGCGTCCACCAAACACATCCGTTCCGCATCGCACATGCCCGCACTCACTTTAGGATGGACCGGCTACCTTACCCTGGTGCGGCGCCCACAATGCGTCTAAATAAATGCATGTCCATTCCGCATTGCACATGCCCGCACTCACTTTAGGGTGGACCAGCTGCCTTACCCTGGTGCGGCACCCACTCCTTGTTTGCCGGTGCTCTTCGCCACTACTTGCACAGCAACATCCATGTTTCCGGGACTACCGACGTACACGGAGATTCATGACAGTGATGTCCTTCACACGTTCAACGTCATCACGTTTCACAGAGTGTTGAGGTTCTTTACTTTAAGTGCCTCCGCTCAGCCATAATCGCCGTCACTTGATGAACTTCTTACTCCGGTAAGAATCGGAATGTTCTGAACGTTCTGAACAATCACCATCACCCTCTGCAGAAGCCCTGACGTCACAACACCGACTTGAGCACCGAAGTGCTCGGATCTCTCCAGTCCAACCGTCACAGCAGCTGGCACCGCTCCGTGAACCAAGTCCATGCGAGCAAAAGAAACGCCCGCTGTGTGCACCCAAACAGATCATTTCTTGAGTGATGATCTGGTGTGGCTGTGTTCACTTGAATTTCTGAATGGGTCTAACAGTGGCATGGGTTGTAAATGTAGTTCTCTGTTGACCCGGGTAGATTGTTGGGTTGTTTGTAAGTGTCTCGTATTGTTATGACAGTACCTGGTCTTTCCCGGTTTTGGGAGTTAGTGCTTGGAAGTGGCAGCTCGAGGTTTTTTTTGTGGCAGGGAGAAACGGAAGGAGTTTTGTGTTTGATTGGCTTTGGTAGTGTTTGTTGTAGTTGCCAAGGTGGGCGGTTAGTGCTCGAAAGTGGCAGTTCGAGGTTCCCCGTGGCAGGTGGGAACGGAAGGTGAATTGTGTTGTTCTTGATTGGTTAGGAGCGTTAGGTGTGGCGGCTGGGTCTGTCGTAGGATGTTAGTTAAGCCTGCGGGTTCAATTGCTCGGGTAGTAAACAGAACATAGTTGGAGTGAGGAAGCCATGTTCAGTGTGGTAGTAGGTGTGCCTTTAAGCAACAGGAGGAGGTGTTAAGGTTAGTTTCCTGATGAGGAGTTTGACATGGGTTTGTCCGTTGAAGGAAAGGAGGTGTTAGGGTTGGCTCCTGTGCTTGCATGTATGCTGTGCCAGGATTGATGTCATCATTAGAATGTAAACTGTGAGTGTGAGGTTAGAATGTTCAGAGATGCATTGGTACTAACCCAGGCAGTTACAAGATGTGAGCCTGGGCGGTGGGAGCCAGTGGGCTCTTATCCCTTATCCTCTTGATCTCTCAATTATCTGATGACATCTGATCCTGTAACTAAGAAGCTAATAAAGTAACCACTAAGAGTACCTGGCCTGAGTATCCTGAGTGTCCTTTGGATTGAACCCTATGACCAAGAGCCGGTCATAACAATTATCTTGTGGGAACGGGGCATGCCTGGTAGTGACATTGTGGTAGAGCGTCTTGTGGTGTGGTGGTCTGATTGCATGCATGGGAGTGACCTTGTGGTAGCGAGTCTTGGTGAACAGAGGTCCGTTGGCATGCTTGGGAGTGGCCGTGAGGTAGAGTGTTTTGTGGGCAGGGGTATGATGGCATGCATGGAATGACCTTCACGTAGTGTCTTGTGGGGCAGGGGTCTAATGGCATGCCTGGGAGTGCTCTTTTGAAACAGTGCTGCGTGCAGGAGCAACCAGATGACATACCTGGGAGCGTCTCAGGGGCATGTGTCTGACTGGATGCCTGGGAGTGACCTTGTAGTAGAGTATCTTGTGGGGTAGGAGTCTGATGGCATGCCTGGGAGTGACTTTGTGGAAGAGTGTCTTGTTGTACAGGGTTCTGATGGCATGCCTGGGAGTGACCATGTGATACATTGCTGTATGCATGGAGTGACATTGTGGTAGAGTGCCTTCTGCTGCAGGATTCTTATGGCATGCCTGAGAGTGACCTTGTGGTAGAGTGTCATGTGGGGTAAGGGTTTGATGTCAGGTCTGGGAGCCACCTTGTTGTAGAGTATCTTGTGGTGTAGGAGTCTGATGGCATGCCTGGGGCTGACCTTATGTAATGTCATGAGGGGAAGCAACCTGGTAGCATGCTGCTTAGAGTGAGCTTGCTCTTGTGTGGGAGCATCCTGTTGTCATGTATGGAGTTACCTTGTGGTAGAGCGTTTTGTGGGACAGGGGGCTGATAGATTGCCTAGGAGTGACCTTGTGGTTGAGAGTCATCTGGGGTAGATGTCTGACTGAATGCTTTGGAGTAACCTTGTGGTTGAGCGTCTTCTGGGACAGAGGTCTGGTGGCATACGTAGGAGGGACCTTGTGGCATACCGTCTTGTGGGGCAAGGGCCTGAAGGCATTCCTAGGAGTGAGCTTGTTGTAGAGTATGTTGTGGGAGAGCAACCAGCTGCGATTCTTGGAAGTCACATTGTGTTCATGTGTCCACTGAGGGGCGACTTGATGGCATGTGCGAAGTGATTTTGTGTTCGGGCGTCCTGTAGGGGAGAGTGGGCGGATTAAATGTCCCGGAATGAGCTTGAGGTAGAATTTGTTTCCAGGAAGGAAAGTGAAGAGATGCCTTCGGGTAATCATGTGGCTCTGAGTCTAACGCAAAGGCAGCCTTATGGCATGCTTGGGAAGGACCTTGAAGAAGAGTGTGGTGTGGGATAGTGACCCTACGAAATGGCTGGCAGTGAACTTGTGCTATTGGGTCTTGTGGGGGAGCAGGTGATAGAGAATCCTGAAGTTAAGAAGTGACCTACATTCCCGACACCCTGGTAGCCTCAGCCTCTCTGCTGGCACTGGAATGGCTCTTCCCCACCTTAGTGTATCAGGTAATATTATTCCCATAGATAATGTTGCCATATATATATGGTCGCTGGTAAAACGGTATAGGCAACATTATTTATGGGGATAATTTATCTGGTAAATGGGAGCGGGGTTTGGGGGTGTGTCTACCGCTCCCTTTAAAAAAATATGGGGGTTGCAGGGATGTCCCCCGCAGGTCCCATGGGGTAATATCACAGCCAAAAAATTGCACCTTTCTTGTATGGCGATATTCTTGTGGGGATATTAACACATGGAACCCACTTTAGATGCTCCAAGAAGCTCTCTCTGGATAATCTGTAGATTTATAATCAACATCAAGTCTCCCCTTGCCCACAAAAGTGCGTGAGCAATTACTGACTGTGCAAATCCATCAGCGCGCTCTTCTATAAAGCTTTCTGCCCTCTTGGAGGCACCTTTTAGAGGAAAGGACACAGTTTTAGTTGCTATCGTGGATGACCTGGCGGTGATGCCATCTTCCGAAGCGGAGCGGGGTCGGACAAGCTTCTGATCGGGACTTGATGCACTTTATCTCTATTGTTTTGGACCTGGGGGTGTTATTGAACCAGGCTTTCGCGTCTCGCTTTATTATTTATTTATGGTCGATGCCTGGCCCCTGAGGGTACGGTGCGCGTCCTTAGCCTCAGCCGCTATCTCCGTACAGACGAAACTGTGCGTCTCTGTGGCATCTGCCAGTAGTCTCCTGGAAAGAGGAATCGCTGAAAACTCTGATCACCCCCAATTTGGGCAGAAGTCGAAACAGTAGCGGCCCCAGATAACAAGGAGATGGTTTGATGTGATTTGAAATCGAATCCAGGATCGCCTGTGTAAAATGTACCTGGACTATTCTCTTAACACAATTGATGGGCGCAATTGCTAAGGCCCATTTAGCTTGTTTTCTGCAATGTTATTTTTCCCCAGTTAATGCAGGCCTTGCCTCTGTGAATTCGCATGGGAACTATTCCTTTTTTCAAATTTGTGTCACAGTTGATGGTAACGAAAAGGTCTTGTAAGGACAGCTCAGGCGCAACGTGCTCGCCTTGGAAGCAAGACTACATGGAACAGCACAGGTTCGATCCCGCGTCCACACTTAGAAACCTCTGGGTATTAAGCGTGTTATAAATAACCAATCATATCATTTGATATGTGAAGTCCTTCTGTGTCATTCCCTGCAATGCATTTTTAGTCACATTATTTAGGGTCCTGGACCTAGGCGGCCCAAAACCTTCCAGGGCCCCCAGCCAAGCTAAGGGGCATACTGTACACCCCATGCTGTTCGCAAGGCGCATACAGTGGTCTGGGTTGGACACATCCTACATTGGACGAGGCTGAGATAAAAGAGGGGTGGCATCAGAAGCAAGAGGGGGAAGAGGAGTACACAAGGTAGTTTAGACAGAACAGGGTTCTGCAACCTTTGGCTCTCCAGATGTTTTGTAGTACACTTCTTAACAGACCTAGCCAACATAGTCAATGGGGAAGGATCATGGGAGTTGTGGTACAAAACATCTGGAGAGCCACAGGTTGCAGACCCATCAAATAGAAGACATCCCGGAGAAAATACATTGGATTGGAATGAGCGGTGGTGCAGGTTTGAACTTGTATACACTTGTGTGGGTGTTTGTCCTGTGGAAGCCGAGGGAGAAGTGTTCTACAGCTAGTTGGGTTATCCGGAGAGGTGGGACTTAAAGGACCACCCCTCCTTGCCTCTTTATATGTGAGTCTTTGGAATGTTTGCAAGATATTCTGGCTGAGCGAGGGGCTATGACAACGAAGTTCTCTTATGGTTGGTGAGAAGTGGTCCTATCTCTTCCCGCTTGTGAATGCGAAGACAGCTGGCAGGGCCAAGTTGCTGCAAGGAAGACCAATGGGAAGACTGTGGCCCCCAATGATGGGTGAGTGTGTCAGCACTTGATCAGTGAAACAGATGGGTGTTGAAGGAAGCTTAGGTCATCCCATGTTCTTTGACGCGTCTAGCTCATTGTTTGTTTGTTTTATTATTTATAATGCGCGAGCGTACCTGAGGGTATCAGGGCGCAGCCTTTACAAGAATTTGTGAAGCTTGGTTACAGTAGTCATAAAATATGCATAGAGACAGTGAAGTACACCGATATTATATACATATCAACAATGAGGTACATAGATATTATATACATATGAACAAGTGAGCACACGTGGTTACAGTGTGTGCAGGTAGCACGAAAGGGGACAGCCTGGCACTTGAGTATCTTTGACGGCTACGTTTTCAGCCATGAAACTACCTTGGATCGGAAGTTCTGGTAGGGCAGGTCCACTCTGAGATTTGGCGGTAAGGAGTTCTACAGTTTGGCTGCTTTCACTGGGAAGCTGTTGCCCCCTATGGTGGCACGTTTGAAGTTAGGGACAGAAAGGCTGTCATTATAAGCAGTTCTGGTATGTCTCAGGGAGGACTGTCTATGGAATCTATTGATCAGGTAGGTAGGGGCAGCGTTATTGAGGGATTTGTGAGTGAGTGATGCAGTTTTTAAGAGAATAATGTCTTGGATGGAGAGCCAGTTGTTCTGTTGACTAAATCCTGAGATGTTCTCTCTTCTGGAGAGGCCCAAAGCCGCTCTGAGAGCGTTGTTCTAAAGAGTTTGTAGTTTGCTAGTGGTAGCCTGGGAGGATCCCAGATAGAGGGCGTTACAATAGTCTAGGCGAGACAGTATAAGGGCTCTAGCGAGGGTAAGGCAGCTAGTGTCGGACAGGAATGGTTTAGCTGTGTGGATTAATTTACACATATATGCTGTGGAGGAAGCCAGGGAGCTCACCTGTCTTCTGAAGGAGAAATTAGAGTCCAGGTAAAAACCCAAAGTTTTGACCTCTTGTCCAACCTTGATGTTGTTATCATCGATCATGAAAGAGTTGTAGGCAGGGCCAAGTTTCTTTAAACTGGACGTAGTGCCTAGGATGATAAGTTCAGTTTTATCATCATTCAGGCATAGTCCATGTATGGCCATCCATGCCTGGATGATGATGTACACCCTATTTAGCAAGGCCAAATCCTTTCCATAATCTCCAGAAAGCGGAAGGAGGATCTGGGTATCATCTGTGCAGTTGGTGTAGGTGATACTGAGATGATCCAAATCATCGAAAAGGGGCTTGGTAAATATGTTGTACAATGTGGGGGAGACACAACAGCCCTGTGGGATGCCACAAGTGATGGGTATGGGGTCTGCCGCCGCAGTAGGGGAGAACACCCTCATGGTTCTGCCGTTAAGAAAAGAGGTAAACCAAGTGATGGCCTCAGCAGCGAAGTGAGCTGAAGTGTGGAGGTGTGTGCATAGGACAGAGTGATCGACCAGGTTGAAAGCTGCAGACAGATCAAGGAGGAGGAGTAGGGCAACTTGGCCATTTCTCTGAGCGTATCGATCTGAGCTTTCAAGTCAATGAGAGCGGTTTCAGTCCCATGTTGAGGACGGAACCCTGATTGTCTGGATCCTAATAGATGGTGTTCTTCCAAATACTTCTGTATTTGTACATAGGCAACCTTGTCCAGGAATTTTAGTAGGAAGGGAACGGTCGTTATGGGTCTGTAATTTGTGGGCGTGGCTGGGTCAAGTGTGGTTTTTTTTAATAGTGGAAGTACCCAGGATTGTTTCAGATTGGAGGGGATGGAGCCAGTGGCGAAGGAGGCATTAATCAGTTTCGTGATGAAGGGGGAGAGGTCACGGGCGGCATCTTTGATGAGCTGTGCCGGTAACAGGTCTCCCTGACAATTGGAAGGTTTCAGAGACAGGATGATTTTTTCTACTTCAAGAATAGTGACTTTAGAGAAGTTGAAGCATGTGAGATCTGTAAGTGTGGGCATAGCTGGTGTTTTTGAGGGGAGAGTGTCAATGAGGAAAGCTTTTTTACAGGAGATTTTACTTTGGAGGGTCGCTATTTTGTTCGCTAGGGCGCCTTGGATTTCTGAGCACCAGTTTTTGTCCTTGGTACATGTGTCTGGAGGTACTATGGGGGTTTCTACTTCTTTGAGGATGGAGAATAGTTCCTTCATGTTTGATTTCACTTGGGATATGCGAGAGTCAAAGGAGGTTCGTTAAGCCAGGTAGATTTCTTTTTTGTAGAGTGCGGCTAGTTTGGAAAGTTTGAGTTTATTCGCAGCTGAGGGGGATTTTGTCCAAGTGGCCTCACAGTTCCTTTTTTGCTGCCTTAAGTTTTTAAGGAATGGTGTGTACCATTTGTTTAGGTGCGTATTCGGTTTACTTGGTCTCAGTTTGAGGGGGCAATTCGGTCCAGCGAGGTGGCCATGATCTTATTATATTCTTCAACTTGGGTCTCTGGGTCCAGGTTGTCTGAGAGTGAGTTGAGTGTAGGGAGTACGTTCGGGATGAGTCTTTCAGCTGTCATATTCTTCTTATTTCTTGTGAGGGTGGGCGGGGCCCTGATAATAGGTGGGGGTGGAGGTCTGTCAGTAGAAAGCAAGAATGAACCAGGTGGTGGTCGGTCCAGGCTAGTGGTGAGATATTTGTAATGTTCGCTAGACAGTTGTAATCGGCCACCCAGTCGACTATTCTGCCTTTGGAGTGTGTATGTGCCATACTTCTTTAGGCGAAACCTAGTTCTGAGAGAGTGTTGACTATAGTGCTGGCGGTATGGTCTTCAGGATCATTGTAGCCCATATTAAAGTCCCCCAGGGTGAGAACTTAGGTAGAGCTTGTAAGATTACTGGAGAGGATAGTGTTAATATCTTCATCAAAGGTGCCAATGGGGCCTGGCGGGCGGTAGATCAAATGGATGTTGAGAGTTTGGGTGTTGGTGAGTGGGACTTTGACTGAGAGTGTTTCGCATGACAAGACGTTGGTAGATGTTGCTAGTATCATGGTAAGACCACATTTGTTGATAATAGCAACACCTCCTCCTCTGTAATTGGGACGATCTTGTCTCAGGATAGAGTAATTATCTGGGACTGCCAACATAAGCATGGGACCTTCTGCTGGGTGTAGCAAGGTCTCAGTAATGGCGAGGAGGGCAAGGTCTTCTTTGAGGATCAAGTCAGCAATTTCTGTAGCGTGAGCTACTAACGATCTGGCATTGATCAAGGCTCCCTTTATTTTAGGGCTGGTTGGGTTTTTAGCGGTAGCAGTGTGGCATTTGTCCTCTGTTGATTCAGGGGTAGCCTGAATGGGGGAGCTGAATGAAGGTCTAGGGTTAGAGTTTTGGAGCCAGTTGGATTTTTTAGTAGAGGAACTAGGTGGAATTTTAGAGTTCTGTATGGTAGGCAATGAACAGGCAAGGGGCTCATACATTTTGGCTAATTTGGCTCTAAGTCCTAGGTTCCTATCGATAGTAGGACGAGGGAGACTGCTAGCTTGCGGTGGTTGAGGGTCATTTATATCTAGGTTTGAGGACTTGGTATTAGGCATGGTTGAATATAGCGTGTTAGGTAGATGTGGAGCCATGCTAAACTGTATTGCAGTGTTGAAGAGGATCAAGATGCAGGCAAGCAAGTTGGTGATTAATGGACACATGCTCAGTGGTAGTGGCAAGAGTGTTGGGAGACCGGGGAATAGGCTTGGTTAACGCCGGTTAGACCGATGTACGTTAGTGTAACACCTAGGTTAGAATAGCACAATTAGGTTGAGATGCATTAAGGTAACACCTAAGTAAAGCTAAACGAATTGGCTAATTTGAGATAAGACAATGTGGCTAAAAATGCACTGGTAACACCTAGAATTGAGATAGAGCAATTTGTCTAGAATGCACATGAGTAACGGCTGCAATTGAATAAGGCAATTTACTAGAATACTCTGATATGACATCAAAGTTTGAAATAACATAACACAAATACAACAGTGCAGCGTCTTGATGTGATAAGGCACGTTGCGTGGAATCTATGACATATGGCATAGAACTGATAAGTGGCTAGACAGCCAGGTGCTTAACATAGTTTGGCTAAGATGCGATGCAGTGAGGCAGCCCAAAGGTTCAGGTGGCTCAGTAGGACCTAGGTGCTATGGGCAGTAGCAGTAGTAATGGGTGCTATGGGGTGCAAAAGGGGCATAAAAGTTACCTTAACGGTTGTGCGTGGGCCAGGGAGTCGGGCAGACGGCAGAGGCGGCCTTGTTGGGAGTGGGCCGGCTATGCCTGCCGGCATCCAATCCAGTATATGAAGGCGTGGCAGCCAATTGGGATAGGGTGGAGGCTGTAGGGTGCCTGACTATGCAGTGGAGGTTTCCGGGTTCAGGCGGGCGGCCATCTTTAGCTGGCTTGGTACCTCGTGTACCTTAATGGGGGGCGCAGTGGTCCGCTACAGCAATTTCATGCTGTGATGGTCTGCGGCAGGAATAGATCGTCCGTGATATTGTAACGAAAATATAGAAGTTGCACAGAGCTTCGGTTGCATTTCGCAGTGAAGCGCAATGCTTACCACGTTCGAGCTGCGTCCGGCAGAGATCTGCTGGGCTTCATGATAGACGCCACCTGCTCCTGCAGTGGCTGGTAACGAGTGGACAAAAGAGCACCTGCTCCTACGCCGGGTGCTGGAAGAAGCATTGGTCAATTGGTCAATTGGTCATTTGAAGTGGAGTTTTGAGCGAATAAAGACGCTGTGTGACTTCAAGCGTGTGTGGAAACACCAATCAGGGCTGTCTCAGAGAGCCATGCGTAGGAATGACCAATCAGGGCTATCTCAGAGAGTCATCCCTGGGAACGACCAATCAGGCCTATCTCAGAGAGCCATGCGTGGAGACGTGCGATTTCACCAGCATCTCACCATTAAGCCCAAATGGGCTGATGCTTGAGCCATCGTGGCACTTGGTTGTGGCGGGCAGACTTTAGC
This sequence comes from Ambystoma mexicanum, assembly GCF_040938575.1. Classification (NCBI taxonomy): domain Eukaryota; kingdom Metazoa; phylum Chordata; class Amphibia; order Caudata; family Ambystomatidae; genus Ambystoma; species Ambystoma mexicanum. Next base: position 135,180,737 of record NC_090921.1, read on the forward strand.
TGGTGACATAATGGAGAGGTGTTTCCCAATGTATGGGTGCATGTGCTCCGCACACCCGCATGTTGGCGCTTGGGCTAGGCAAATGGATATTTTCTACTGGAGTTTGAATTTCAATGTACAACGATTAAAGTCTGTTCAATGTATTGCAATACTTTCCTCTCAAGCAAAATCTCAGTTATCAATTATCTGATTTATTTTCCTTGGAAACTGTTGGGGGATGAAGATGGGTCAGTGTGGTGCACAGAAGGAGTTGAGGGAAGGGTTAATAATGGGCAGAGGAAGGAATGGGGAAGGGGCTAAGTAGTCAGGAAAGTGGGAGAAAAGACAATGCATGAAGTTAGAGGGGTGCCTAAAAACCAGGGTGGAGTAACTAGTGTCTGTTCATCCTATGCTGGAAACAAAAAACTGAAGACGAAGTCATGAAATACTCCCCTGCCAGGTTTCCCAGTTCCACGTGTGACACCACCAGCCAGTACTGATTTTTCATTCCAATAGCATGCTGGAACCTGTAGTTTGGCTTTTCCCATTGTAAGGATGAGCCTACAAGAACCAGCGTGCAGTGGGAGAAAAGAGGAGTCACGCATGGAACTTGGCAGCTACGGAAGTGGGTGGGTGGGGGCTGGGCAGTGCGAGCGATTCGGGTTGGGAGCCTCCTACGTTAATGGAAGGAGTCGGGGAATTCATTTTTCGATCTTTCCAGAAATTAGATATTTTACATTTGGTTTTGTTTTTTGCCCCCCAAAAATGTATTCGACATCATCAACATTGTTTTAGACGAAATAAAATGCAAACCTTATTTAGGAGGATTTGAGGCTTGTGGTGGGTTTCCTGGGTATGTATTAGTCCTGAATCTCAAGTAATTAATTTAAGATGGGTGGGGTGGTGAGGTGAAAAGGGGAGGGGGGCTGTTAGTTGCAATATTTAATGTGGGGTAGTTGTGGGGATTCTTTTTTGTTGAAGTATATATAGGTCATTAGTTCATGAAGTAAGAATATGAGTTCAATAATGTGATTGTACAGGAATCAATTAATATTGGAATGTTGATATTGTGTATGTTTAGAAAAATGAACATACAGAATAAAAAAAAAGAAAGAAAAGTCAAATGGGCCCTATACACTCCCAGAGAACAGTCAATGGCTTTCCTTTCTGTTCTTTCTCCAGCCTTGGCCTGAAGCTGTCTGGAATTTGCACCCCAAATCCCCTGCATGATATGATATGATAAATTATTTATAACACGCTTAATACCCAGAGGTTTCTAAGCGCGGTCCCGGGGATCGAACCTGTGCTGCTGCGTGTCTTCTTGCTTCCAAGGCGAGCCCGTTGCCCCTGAGCTATCCTCCCGGAACGTATCCGTGCATGACACTGATGAGCTCCTAACAGGGCAAATTGAGCCTGTGATTTTAAAGCATTCTTGGAGGGCAAAGTCAAGCTAGAGACCCCGCTGTAAAACACGTCTGTGAATCAGGCCCTGTGTCTCGAACCTTCCAAAGAAAGAAGAGGCGTTTTAATGGCATCTTCCATTGTGAGCCCTGATTCTATGGGGCAGGCCCCCAGAAATGAGAAGGGGCTGTGCAGTGTGTACGCCTGCATGGGAGGGAGAACATCACGTGGTGATGCATGGCACACTCGGCGTTCCCTAATGCATGTGTAACATATGTTGCACCATACACAGCAACATGGAGGCATGGAATATCTTTATTGCCTTCAGTTGTTGTGTGTAAACACCCCCCCCCACTCTTCCCCTCCCTTAACCGACTCTCCAGTCATCTCATACCTTTCCCTCTCTCCCCATTCCTAGAAAGGACACAGCACCAATGCAACTATTTACAAAGCATGATGGAGGCTGCACCGCACGCGTGATTACATATAAACATAAACATGATACATGATAACCAATACAAAGTGCACTTTTAGGGTTCCTGCATACTATCCTAACTTCTTTTCCTATATTTGCTTTGGTTCCTACTGTCCAACTCGAACCCCGGATCACAGAGTATGGTTCGGCTGTCCCACTTTTCTGAAATGCAATAATAGAGGTGTGGGGGTTGAGGGGGGTGTAGTTGCGTAGTTGCCTTTTTGTCCACTGCTACTGTTTTTCATCTATATATGATATGTTATTTATAACGCGCTTAATACCCAGAGGTTTCGAAGCGCGGACCCGGGGACCGAACCTGTGTTGCTCCGTGTCAGCTTGCTTCCAAGGCGAGCACGTTGCCTCTGAGCTATCCTCCCTAGACGAGCGGGGGGACACACGATATACTGGGAAAACATAGAAAAACGATATTTATGGAATCATTCTTTTTTTTCAACAAGATTTTATCTGAAAATACATTCCTGTCTACTTGCTTCAACATTTCAAGTGGCCTGCATTGTGGTGTTTTAACCTTTCATCATTCCACAAAATGATAAATTATCATTTAATTGTAATATACAAACGCAACCTCAGTGAATGCTTGGATCCTGGACAGTTGGGGAGAAACTGAGAAGCAGGAGCGATATTCAGTGATTATTTGTGTTAATTTGTGAAAAAGATAGCGACCTACAGTGTAGGTGTGCGCAGACTTGTGCACTCAAATCACAGTCAATAGCAGGACCCGAGATATTTGTGTAACATTTGTATTTATTTGAAGAACCGGGATGCCTATTTGTTTGTTTGTTTATTGTATTTATATAGCACAACTTGACCCTGAGGTATCTGGGCGCTCTTGGAACAGAGGCATTGTTACAGACATAGTGCATATAGTTAAATACAGATTGCATTTGGCTTAGAAATGACTTCTAATAGCACAAAGATGAGAACCAGTGATGAGCCAGTTTAGGGGATGGGGCACAGCCCAGGGACAAAAGCAATGCGAAAAAAACGTGTGCTTAGTGGGGGTTTCCTTTCCTTTTTATGAGCCTTTGACGATTCTTGTGTTTGATGATCTTCTGTCAATAAAAAGATTTATATCAAAAAAGAAGAAAAAACATCAGAAACTTACAAAGGTAACGTCAACCTGGGGGCAACTGCTACATACTGAAGAGGACTGCTCTACAAATACACAAAATGACATTATTTGGTATTTTGATTTATACAAATCTACACACACACACATATGTTGTAGTCTTGCCCAAACCTCTTCTCAAAGGCCTGAGAGGTTTGGTACTGATTCTAAACCAGGGCAAAGATGGAACTGATGAGCCAATGGAAAGTAGATGTGGCGTTATCATGGCATGATACTCATAATTGCTCAAGGGCGCTTGGACGCGCTCTTCCTCTCTCATTTATACTTAGTACTAGGCTTCCTGTACATTAGCTTTAATCACCCCTTAACGCCTCACCTTCTCTGCACATAATCCTTTTTTGCTTGTTATATCACCTAATTTGCCTGGGGTCTTTAATAGTGCGTCTGGAGCCAGCCCAGAATAGATGCAACCATGCCCTGTTATTCTGTGCCATGAAATCCTTGGGGATGTTGGGGTGAGTCAGACCAGCCCTATATGTATAATGTATGCAATGCGAGTCGCGTCAATATCTCCATTCTGTCGTCCACAGAAATGGCCGCCAACAGTCGCGTCAATTTCTCCATTCTGTCGTAAACAAAAATGGCCGCCGCGGGTCATCGCTGCCTCATCTGATGAGGTCCACGATTATTAATTAGGAGACCTATCTTTCCTATGCCGGACCTCTTTTTCTTACTAAAGCCGAGCTAATCCGGGCCTGTAATTGTGACAATTCTCCTGCTCCCTGTATTTTCTCTTATTATTATACCTTCTTCTTTTCTGCAAATCCACCTTTGGAAAAAAAAAACAGTAGTAGAAGTTACTTTGCCATTATTATTCTTACTACATGGGAACATAAAACATCTCCATAAATAAAGCTAAATGCCACAAAACTCTCTGTCAAAAGTTCATCTTTGCCTCGTATTATGTGAACTATGTTCAATAATTAGTGATCACTATGACCACTATACCACAGGCTCTTTTTATAGAAGGCACATGATCTTATGATTGTAAAAGGTTATTTTCTGAAATCAAATCATATACTGTGCAGGATCTTGTCTGGCTCAGGTAGTAAAATGTGGTTGTTGTACTGTCAGAGCCTTGTCTCTTTCATAGCCAGCGTACCTGATTCGGCAGCTACAAATTCTGCAGAACTCGGCTCGTGTGGCTACCTCTATTCCCGGCTCTGCCTTCCTTTCTCCAATCTTGTGTAGTCTGCACCGGCTTCCAGTTGCAAAGCGCATCCAATTTAATGCGCTCTGCTTAGTGCATCGGGCCCTGCATGGGTCTGGAGCGCTATACTTCCCAGAAAAGTTCACGTTTAATGTTCCTCGCCGGACCTTGCGGTCTGCTGAAGCCTATCTGGTTAAGTCCCACGTTTAAGACTGACTTTGGTGGTCGGCCTTTGTCACTAGCGGCTTCCGCCTTGAGAAATTCCCTTCCTTTGGCTCGCCAGAGGGTGGTCTACTACTTACATTTGGCCGTTCTTTAAAGAGTTATCTCGTCTAGTTTTTTTGTTGTTCCACTGCCTAGTCCAAGCTAGTGCAAAACTGCCTTCGGGCGCTCTTTGCTCTCTACGAGTTTTGTTAAACTAATAGAAGAGCCTTGTGGGTTAATATGATTAATACACGACTATTCTTATAGCTTACACCCAAACCGAATTTTCTCTATGTGTTACTATTGCTGCCCAACACATGGGTACTCCTTTTATCAACATAGGTAAGATGTTCGGTTGAGTTGGCTCAGTGGAGATCATATTTCAGACTTAAAAGTCTCTGGTCGGCCACTTAGCCGCCTAGCAAATTCATCTCTCTCTGGTTCATTTCCTGCCACCTTCAAATGGGGCTAAGTGTCCCCCTTCTAAAAAGTAATATTCCTGGATGCGGCAACCACGAAAAGCCTCAGACAATCACTACTGCTTCTTCTTGAGGAAAAGCTGTTTCAGAGAAAAGGTCAAAAAAATCCGATCAAATGTTTTAGGTCAAATGTTTTAGGTCAAATATGCCAATACCTTCAGAACAACCCAACCCACAGACTTTAGGCCCCACACAGTGCAGTGTCTGACAACGAAGGATGAAAAGCAGAAATGGATGGTTAGATTGGCACATCAAGCTGTCACGCTCCTCTCTTTGCCATATCTGTTCCATAGAAATGGATGGTTAGATTGGCACATCAAGCTGTCACGCTCCTCTCTTTGCCATATCTGTTCCATAGAAATGGATGGTTAGATTGGCACATCAAGCTGTCACGCTCCTCTCTTTGCCATATCTGTTCCATATTGTGCCAGAAGGTGGAATTATGGCAGGTGGCTAGGACAGTTAGTACCATTATGGGAACGTACTGCGCATGAATCGCACAACCCTAAATGCGACTGTACTGCTGTTACTTTCCTGTTGCGGGGTCTGTATGGGCATGGATCTCCTGTACCACAGAAGTGGATTGGACGGTTCAATTTGCATTTTCTGTTTTTTAACAGATTGCTCGATCCACCATAGGCCTGACCCCTAAGCGGCAATAATGCAGCAACTCTCTAAGTGGATGACAACTTGCTCCTCACCCTTGATGAGGTGAGCTGAGCCTTGTGCTAGGTGACATAAATGCAGCCTATTACACCATATATATGGTTCATCCTACAAGAATCTAGAATGCACAAGTACCTCACTGGTTACAGCCTTGCCATCGCCCAACACTGGATCATTCAGGCAGATCCTCCTACTATCTTACCCATGTGCTGCTCAGCATCCCAAAAATATGCCCTCAAGTATACATGTTTAACGTCGGCCTGGAGACCAGGGATGGAACAGAGAAACACGGGGGATGCATGCAATATTAAATCTCCATGATAGATCCTCCAAGAATGCCAGGTCTGACATTTGACCTAGACACAGCACTAAGACTGCCACCAACCAGGTCACCGGCGACATCCTTCAAATCCTTGATAAAGGATGGCCTTTTTCTCCTTGTGCTGCTCGGGCTCTCTGTCACCTTCAAAATAGTCGATGGCAAAGCACTCCTCAACAGATTGATATTGATATTTTCTTTCTTTTGTATTTCTGTTGCGCCTGTACACAAGTGTTTCAGAGCATGACAAGGCAAGGGAGGGGAACAGGGGAGAACAAAACAAAGATCTTACTAGGCCCAGTGACATTGAGAATGCGCAAGTGCATGGGAGAGGGGAGGGGAGAAGTGCATGGAAGGAGGGAGAATTGGGAAGTGCATAATAAATAAATAATATTTAGTGTAGTAGTGGTAGTGTATCCAGCAAGTGGCAAGTGCTGGGTTTAAGGCAGCAGACAGGGTAGGTCTGATAAGTGCAGGAAGAAAAAGGGGGAGACTGTATGGGTACAGATACAGACCCCAGTGCAAGGGGTGGCCCGGAGGCAGTGCGGAAGGGTGGCAGGGTGAGCAGGTACCTGGGCCCGTAGGACAGAGGGTGGTCAGGTGCATGGTGCCAAGAGAGAACAGATCAGCAGGGGAAAGGGGAAGCGAAGGCAGAAGCAAAGAGGAAGGTGTTGAGGTGCTTCCGGAACTGGAGATGGTTCTCCTCAAGTTTTAGAGTGGCAGGGAGGCTGTTCCAGAGGGAGGCCACCGCCGAGATCTACCCACAGCACATTTCTTTGAAAAAAGACTGACCCTGACGGAGTTAGAGGTAGAGGCGCGAAGAGCTTGAGGGGGGAGGTATTTGCAGAGGGATAGCTGAAGGTATTTTGGACCCAGGCCGCAGAAAGCCTTGTGGACAATGCACAGGGTTTTGAATTTAATCCTTGCATCCACTGGGAGCCAATGGAGAGATTTCAGAGCTGGAGAGATACGATCCGAGGGCTTCAGGCCAAGGACAAGTCTCACAGTCCTGTTCTGGATTAGTTGCAGAGGGCGGAGAGTAGAGGCAGGTGGATCTAGAAAGAGGTTGTACCAGGGAGAGGCATTCCATTGATAGATGTCAACTGCACAATTAACCTTTAAGTAGATGTGTAGATTAGCCAAATGCATGGATTTTGACAATTGTGTCCTATACTAGCTCACTTCTGACCTTGCAAATAGACACACACGTGTTTAAATGGGTGCCTACAGATCCCTCTAATGTCCCATGAGGTACACTGCCCGCGAGGGATCCATCCTCTTGCCAGTCAATTTCAATTTCTCCTTAAGGACCTGGTGAAACATAGCATCTAGATAGATCAATAGTCTATTGATCCACACATCTACGTAAAGGTTAATTGTGCAGGTGACATCTATCGATGGAATGCGTCTCCCTGGTACAGCTCTAGTATGAAATTCCTAACTAAAACAGAACCCCATAAATTCCTCCTCCTTGAAAGCTCATTCAAGCTTAGTCAAGTCTAAGGTTGATTAACAGAAAGGAAACTAGATGGATTCACCACCCAAGCATGCTCTAGTGCTCAGCCATTTGGATTGGTGGTCAGTCATTTTTTCGAGAAAAAAAAATGTCGAATGCCAATTTTTTCGAAAAAATAATGTCGTAAAAAAAAAGTCGAATTCCGTTTTTTTAAAATTATATATGTATGTTGGGGTCTGGGATTAAAAAAAAATGGCTAAAACAAAAAAAACGTATTAAAAAAAAATGCGACTTTTTTTTTCAACATTATTTTTTCAAAAAAATGACTTTCGACATTTTTGCATTCGAAAAAATGACTACAAACCATTTGGATTCACCATTGATGGTGACCTATCCATCAGAGCACACATATTCATGAAAATACATTATTACCTGGGGCAGGCGCCACAGCCAACCAGCTTGCTCGGATCGTAACACTGAATCCCATGATCGCAGCCCACACTCTGAGCAAGCTCTGAGCTGCCAGCACCCGCCACGCCAGCTTCCACCCACACCCCTTCACACCAGTCTCCGCTCCTTACCCTCCCCACCCCACTTACCAGATTCCTATGGTAGCAGAATTGCTGCCTCACACACAACCTGGGGGCGCTGTGGAAATGGGAGAGAGGCTCCGCATGGAGCCCAGCCTTCCGTTTCCATGACAGCCATCTTAGGTAAGTATATGCTTGAATGAAGAGGACTCCGTAAGCGTGTGGCCCATTCATTTAAAGAAATATTGCCATCAGCACCCCAGATTAAAGCCTGGGGTGCAAATTGCAAGAACACTCTCCCTGGCAGACCTGATTGGGTGGTAATGGCACCAAGGCCCACTGATAAGGCCCTTGCTTCGCTTGGGCCTATGCGCTGGGCCGTTTCCTCCACTTGATCCATGTTATTCCTTAAGACTTGCCGAGAATCAGTTTGCGCTTCTACGCAAGTTCAAGGCCATCACCCCATCCGCTGACTTCAGAATCCTCATTTAAGACTTTTTCCCTCTCCCATGCCCCCAAGGTTTATGAGTCACTCCTTTGCTCCTCTCAGCGAGGCACACTTAACTTTCCTACCCGTACCCTGTATAAACTCACAACGTCCAGGCTGATCGTGGATGCCAAATGGCCCCTTTTCCAAATTCCTTCTTGCGTGTAAATCTATCCAGTACGTTTGCGGATTCAGTTGCTACCAAACCCCCTTACACTCATGGCTGCGAAGTCCTCCTCAAACTAGCTGTCCACCCCCCCATCCACCCATGTCCTTTTTCTCCTTCATCTTTCTGGCTCTGCATCACTGAATCTTTATACCACCAAAAATTAAGGACATGCCAACGGTGACTGGCTTACAATGACATCATTTGTGATGTCATCATTGATGTCCTGGGTGTTAGGCTTAGCAGTGCACGGTGGTGGCGCGAGTTATGGTTGCTTAGCTTACCATAACTGGCGAATTTCGGAGGTTTCTCGGTTTTACTTGTAACCATAACGTCCCTTTAACAAAGATTTTCATTGAATTTCATAGGTTTTTATTAGTGCAACTTAACCATAACGTCCCTTTAACAAAGTTTTTTCAGTGAATATATATATCAAAACAACAGGTTTCCCAGAGATTTCCAAATGATGCATTACACATACATATGGGAACACAAAGAATGCCCAAGCACTCAAGACCGTGCTGAGTTTGTGTAAGTAACTTTATTCATGTAAAAAGCATCACAACAATTTAGTAAGTACAGTATGTCACCAATCTGGAACACCGGATGGTATGCAAACTCACCCATCTGTAATGTATTGCCCCTTTAATTGGGGGCAGGCTGGCCATGGCAGGAAACGAGTCATGGCCTCGTCATCCATGTTAATAAAAGGGACCACTGCAGGCACCTGCGGGCACTGCAGTGGAGACCCAGTTAGTGGCAACTCCTGGTTTCTGTCTTTATTGGTGTCCTGACTTTACTGCTTGAATACCGTGTGATCACGGCCTGAATGTTACCCTGCGTGGTGTGCCCACCAAGCCAGGTGTGTGAGTGCATCGCTGGGTGCCCCCGGCACAAGAGTAATCCCTGGTGATCTAGGGACCAGAGGGTGCCCCTGCTAGAGTGGTTTGCTGGGTGGTCGCAGCTTTGGAGCCCTTGTCGGATGATTCCGACAACCGTGTCACGCTCCGGTGACCCGGGAGCCAGGACATAACACTGGCAACGAGGGCTGTGGAGCCCCCGTGCCTGTGAGGCACGGGCCTCTGGAGACTGTGGTGAGGAAAAAACACAGAGGTGGTGTCGGCCGCGAGGTGAGGAAGCCCACGGGCAGAGTGAGCGGCGTCCGCCGCAGATGAGAAGGGGTGTGGCCTCAGTTTGAGGAGGCCTGCCGCGGTAGAACCGCGAATCCTATGGCCTGCCTCGCTGCTGCGGCGGGTGTCCCAGAGGAGGAGCTGAGCCGCACCAAGTAAGTGAGCGGCGTCGGCCGCATGTTGGGAGGGGGTGTTGCCTGTAGCGGAGCCGGGCCTGCAGCTGTATCAACTTTAAACAATGCAACTGTTTTAAGCTGCAACACCATGCACTCCCCGGAGAGACGGAGTCCGGGGCAGAGGCAAGGCGCAGCCAGCGCCCACACTGCCCCTCCAGCAGCAAAAGTAAAATGAAATAAGCTTGTGGGTCGGGAACACACGGGGTGTGTGCAGCTACCCTGTTAGCACCTGTGGACAACCCTAGAGGGCAGGAAAAGTAAAGGGCAACATTTTCCCAGCCCAACAGAATGTGGGCAGCACTCTCCCAGCCCACCAGAACAGAGAAAAAGGAGGCGGTAGGGGCGTGCCCATCCCCCAATCAATTACTGGAACAAAAAAAAGGGGAACATGTAGACTGACGAGGGCACCACAGGTGATTTACAGGGGCAAACCAGAAGGTTAGCAGCTCCTCCATGGAGTGCTTGTGCACACGTTGTGACAGTGTGGTGACCCGTAACACAGACACATCTGTGGGTATAACATACAGTGCTTTATCAAGGACCCATCATGAGCGAGGAGGAAAATAACAGCCATGGGGCATACAGACAAAATGGACAGCTTGCGCCATTACACATCTTTGACTTGGTGGGAGCACCTGCCAGTTTAGGTCCTCGCTGGGTGGTGTGGATAGAACCTTGAACTATACTTTGATGCTGTGGAAACAAAGGAAAGGGCAAAGCTGCCAACCCTCCTGTATTTGGCTGGTCCAGCTGTTCAGAGGCTATTTAAGACTTTGCGACCAAGGGACCAAACCTATGCAGCAGCCGTCGACGCACTCAATGCGTACTTCATGCCTATGGTCAATGAAGACTATGAGCGCTTCAGAATGCGGTGTACGAAGCAAGAGGAAGGAGAAAGTCAGGACTCATTCCATGCCAAACTTAGCAACATCGCACTGTCGCGCTCATGAGAATTTCGAAGAGTATGAAATAAGTGCCCAAATTATATATGGCTGCAGCGTGACCAAGCTGTGCAAGCAGGTCCTCAGGGAGCCAGGGCTAAGTCTGGACAGAATCCTGGAACTGGGCCATGCACAGGAACTGGCGCAAATGCGTGTGTCAGTCATGGACAGCTCAAGACAATGTATCAAGTTGGAAGAGCCCATGCAATGGGTAAAGTTGGAGGAGGTGAGCGCCGTTGGCAAATGTCAGGGAAGCAAACCAGCCAGAAGAGGAGAGTGGCCACGGAAAGAGACAAGCATCATGTGTCCTCAGTGTGGTTTCTGTCTTTATTGGTGTCCTGTCTTTACTGCTTGAATACCGTGTGATCAGGGCCTCAATGTTACCCTGGCTGGTGAGCCCGCCAAGCCAGGTGTGTGAGTGCACAAGAGTAATCCCTGGTGATCTAGGGACCACCGGGTGCACCCGCTAGTTTGGTTTGCTGCGTGGTCACAGCCTTGGAGGATGATTCCGACAAACGTGTCCCGCTTGGACATAACACCATCATCAGGCAGGGTAAAACTCAATTTGTTTTTGCTTCTGCATAATTCAGAAACAAGCCGAGCGACAAGCTCTGCCTCCTTTTCCCCTCGTATCACGTGATATTTGACGCTCAATAGCATCTCTGTCAAAAAGGGCCACCATGTTAGAAGGTTAATACCTAATGCGTTAGCTATAAAAGCTCGTGCTTATAGCAATGATAGAGCACCAATGAATGCCCGGGAAAGGAACAGAGGCTTTGCTTGCCGTTCAGCCTGCTAACAATTAAAATTACATCAATAACTAAAGCTTACAAGGCAATTGCACCTAATCTTTTAGCAAATGCTATTGTTCGCTGGATTAAATTCCTGCCACAACAGCAATTAAGCCAGACGAAAGAGTGTTTTATAAAAAGAGAAACTAGCAGCTGCCTCAGAGATTATCATGCAGTCTAATGCTGCTGTCTGTACACTGTATTCATGCAGAACTGGGGCACCCAACCAAGGGTCCCAGATGATGTTCAGAGTCAGTTTCATATCTGAAATGTACAGGTTCTAAAATGTACAAAATTTTTAATGTGAACAATACAGTCTAGTGGTGTTCTCTATACACTGAATACATGCAAGACTGTCACTCCCTAACAAGGATCCCAATTTTAAAGTGCTACTTGTTTATAAAAAGTGCTAGTGCTATAGTGTGCAAAATACGCAATTATTGCTCTCAAATGATAACAAGATGAAGTAAGTCCAGTTTAGTATTGAAGTTTAACTATATCTAACACATACTGAGATGCAAATGGTCTAAAATATGAGCTATGCAATAAATATGCTCTATTCCACCAACAATAGACTCAAACCCAGTGGATAATCTACTAGGCTAAGCTCTTCATATAATGAAGTGCAAGTGCCATATTATACAAATTCCACTAAATATATGTTCTGTGCAAACATGCAACAAAAGACATATCTGAACCTAAAACAGTCTATGTATCTATCAATCAAAGTTCTACTGCAACAATTAATTAATGTACAAAAGTGCGAGTGCTTTATTGTGCAAATTCCGCTGAATATATACGAAATGTCAACAAATACAAAATGCAAGATGTTATGTGCCTGTGCAAAATAGCAATCCAATGATAAAAAATCAAATGGAAAAGGAAAGAAAAAAGAAAGAAAGAAATGATACAATGGAAGAAGATCAGTAAATCAATGTTAAAGGCAAAAAGTCGCAATGGTTGTCATCATCCTTCAGATACACAAATAAGTGATAACATTCTCTAGTGTAACGATCATAACACTATTGCAAAATGCTTCTTCAATGGGAGAATATCTCATATAACCTCCAACATTGGAACATAATAAGACTAGTTTAAAAATACATACATTTCAGAATCAATGTTGAGACCCTGTGGTTTCAAAGTGCCAAATTTGCATATAAATTTTGCCTCCAATTGGCGTAACTTCACATCTCTGTTACCCAATCTCTTGTGTTGTGGTATATGTGCAAGGCCTAAAAAAACATCTCCTTAATGATTCCATTATGTTTTTGCGCAAAATGCAACGTCAAAGGATATGTTTGATATCCATTTTTTATGGCTTTGTAGTTTTGTAATATCCGTAACTTGAGAGGTCCTATTGTGGACCCTATGTAATGTAGGCCACAACCACTTGTAATCACATATACAATATGATACGTAGTGAGGCATGTGATCCTGTGTTTGTGTGTCTATGTCATTCCATTCGAACTGACAAAAGGTTCTTTTGAAATAAAATTACACATTTTGCAAGTTGAACATTTTTTAAAATCTACATTTTGACTGCTGGCAGAAGGTCAGCTCATTGTCTCATTGTTTGTTATCACCATGCTAGGGGACACAAATGGGTGCTTTTGGAATGTAACATGTGTCGAGGGACCTAAATCTTTACCTAAATCTGTATCTATGGCCAATATTTTCCAATGTTTGTGCATGATTGTTTTAATTTCCTTTGCCTGATGGTTGAATCCAGTGATGAACCTAATAGTGTCATATTTATATTTCATTTTTGGTTTGAAGATGTCGCCTCTAGTTTGCTGTTCTGCTTTACTATAACACTCTGCCACAGTGTTACCTGTATAACCTCTATTGGCAAATCTTTGGCCAATTCGTTTAGCTTCTAGTTGGAGGTCTGTATCCATATTGGCGAGGATAGCTCAGGGGAATCATGCTCGCCTTGGAAGCAAGATGACGCGGAACAACACAAGCTCGATCCCTGGGTCCGTGCTTAGAAACCTCTGGGTATTAAGCGCATTATGAATAACCAATTATATCATATTCGCTTTGATCTTAAAAACTCACCATAGGGTATGGATTTTTTAAGTGCAGTTGGATGATGGCTTCTTGCATGTTGAGTTGAGTTGGAACTCGTTTCTTTTCTGCACAGACTGTACTTAAGTATGTTGTCAATCACCTGAAATTTATTTTCAAGAAAAACCAGTTGCTCTTTACTTCTAGTAAGTTACGTGGCGTTTTTTCCGAAATCGGGATAGGTTTGCATGGGAAAAACAAAAATTCTGCTTGTTGCTACTGCCCAATGTGCTGGACAGGATTGCAGCAAACACTTGCGGGGAGCATCTGCAAAGACCCCAAAGCATGGTTTTGCAAATCTATCCTGCGTTTTATTTTTTCTAATGTGTCAAAATGTAAGTACAGAAAATGTTGATATAACTTTTGTGTCTGGGCAATGGGCCTGGCCCTGAGCAAGGACAAATGTGTGCTCTGATTTGATTATTGGCCCCATGGCCGAAGCCCTAGGTTTGAAAAGGAAAAAATATTCTGCTTGCGGCCACAGCCTGAAGTGCTGGACTGGAATACAACAAACCTGCGCAAAGAGCATCAGCAAAGACCAGAAAGCATTATTTTGCAAATCTGTCTTGTGTTTTATTTTTCCAACGTGTCAAAATGTAAGTACAAAAACTTGTGATATAACTTTGGTGCGTGGATAGCATGCCTGACCCTCGGCAAGGACAAATGCCTACTCTGATTTACTTATTGGGGCATGCAGCATTGTTTAAATGAGAATAAAAATGTCTTCTTGCGGCTGCAGCTCGAAGTGCTGGACGGGATTACAGCAAACGTGCGTGAGGAGCATCAGCAAGGACCTGAAAGCATGCTTGTGCAAATCTGTCCTGTGTTTTACTTTTTTGAAAGTGTCAAATACTAAGTACAACAAATAGTCATATAACTTTGCTACCTGGACAGTGGGCCTCGGCAAGGACAAAGGTCTACTCTGATTTGCCTATTGGGGAATGCGGCATGGTAATAGCCCATGCCCCATGGATTGTGGAGACTGGCCATGGCTGCAAGCCATGAGCACTGTCCGTTGGTGACATTATGAGGGCATAGTGGACAATGACCTAGGATGCAGGGTAGGTGCAGTGGATAACGAGGGTGGTTTGGTGAGGCTGGGTTCATGGTCGAGCCTCATGCCATAGGCAATTCAACCATGACTTGCATCCCCAGCATGCACTGCTGATAACGACACACATTGGTATGCATTACAAAAAATATGTTTCTGAGAGGAGGTATTCAGCTCTTTGATATATTTTAAAAGAGGAATATTTAATAACGTATATACAGTGATATAACATCATGAAAAATGTTCATTCTTAGAAACCTAGGACATTCAAATACAAAATGTTGTTAAAGTAATGTTATGGTTAATTTGCACTGATAAATACCTATGAAAATCAATGACATTTGTGATGTCATCTTTGATGTCCTGGATGGGTGTATGTCTTAGCAGTGTACGGTGGTGGCGCGAGTTATGGTTGCTTAGCTTACCATAACTGGTACATTTCTGGGGGTTTTCGGTTTTGTTTGTAACCATAACGTCCCTTTAACAATGTTTTTTTACTGAATTTCACAGGTTTTTATTAGTGCAACTTAACCATAACATCCCTTTAACAATGTTTTTTTACTGAATATACATATAGATAAACCATTCCCACATTTGAACACATAGACCAGATGTTGATTGAAGAATGGACCAATCATACTAACACTTGCTCTTTCAAAATGATTGAGAGTCTCATCAAATATGCAAAGCTGAATAGAACAAATTATATTGAAAATATGGAAGAACTACTATTCACCTCCAAAGATGGAGATGAATGTAAAAAGAGAATGTCCAGGTTGGAAGAAAACTTAGAAAGATTTGAAGGCGAAATTAGATTGAGGAAAGAGACAGACTAGATTAAGAGCAAGGAAGAATTGACACCTTTGCGAAGAGATTTGATGGCCCAATTGAAGCCAGATTGGATCCAATTAGAACTAAGAAGCCACAAACAGAGGTGTTAGTTGAAGATCCAAGTAGTTCAGAAGTTGAGACCCCAGAAACGGAAATGTCTACCTTAACAAAACTAAATTTTTTAGACGAGTTCAAGCTACTCCACATGGACAGCAGAATGGACAAAAAAGGACAAGGCCAATTTGCCGGTTAAGGAAGTGGAACAGTTGGAAAGGTCAAAACGAGGCAGGGACACCGGAACAGCCAATCCAACTGGCATAACAACTCGGTCTGGCAGAAATCAGAGGGGGAGACCGAGAGGAAGGAAGACCTACAGTTAAGAATTTTCAACATTTCCACTAGAGTGTTGACCCCCCCATGTACAAATCAGTACTTTCGTTAGGTTTGTCCTTCAGTCTCACCTACGCCTATGACTTTACAAGAATAGATCTATTCAAGTTCACTAGAAACCTTAAGTTAACCAAATTCTATGCCACTAAAGTGAACAAGGGCACACCCAGTACAGATTCAGATACGAGAAGTGTGTCCCCTTGTCAGAAAATGTCCTTGCTACTCTAACCTGCCTGACACTATACTGGACAGAAAATGTGATTTAATTCCAGACAATTCTACATTAGCAGAGCGTTATGGAATCCACACAGATATAAGTTGTCCTAGCTACTTTAAACCCAAATCTATATTTTGTCTCAACATAATGTGTGGCCGATTGAAACATTTGAGGAACTGGTAATCAAGGACTTGAAGAAATTAACTACAGTCCTACATCCAAAATGTAGAAATGTATTTATTTTAATTTATTTATTTATTTCGGTATAATTGGTTAATTGAAACCTTAAACACTTATACAAATTCAACAAACATAACTTATCAAATTACATATCATAAAATCAATATCATCATTTTACAAAGTTAATCACAATTCGATAAAATCACAAAATCACAATTCAAATATTATAATTCCACAAGAATTAAATAAAAGAATTCAATAAAAAACAATTATATAAAATATAAACATCTGTTATAAGGCCTGTTACAGTCCTATAAAAACACATCACCTTAAGGATAACAACTCATAAGATAAGAAAAATAACAATTGCCATGATATTTACCTTTAGTGTATAATATAAAATCCTACTACTCCATTGCTCTAATTAAAAGAAAGACACCACAATTTAATTAATGAATACAATTGCTAAAAAGTCATTACATTTGAACAATACAGTGTTTAAAAGAACCAGGCCGCTAAACAATCCGTGTTAATAGTCCAGGACTTCATTCATTAAGATACTGTCAGGTAGTTCTTCCCACTTTCTTAAAATGTTCCTCCATATATAATAAGCCGCTCCTGTGTACATTAGGGGTTCTGCCATACAGATACTTGACCAGAATTGATCTGATGTGATCATCCTAATATCGTGTGTCAAGTCCTTATAACCGCTATAATACAATTCTAACAATTTATCGCAGTCTGTCAAAAGGTGTCTTATTGTTTCCACCTCCCTTTGACACAACCTACACACTCTTTTTTTCTCTGGGTATCCCAATCCAACCACCCACATATTCATAGCAAGGTAGTATGTTAAATCTCACTAAGGTAATACACCTAGAGAGATCTCTATTGCCAACCTTCAATAGACGACTTCAGGGCTTGGGGGCTGCCATAACTTTCAGACTGTATCCTGCATACCGTCTTTTATTCCCTAGCAGCTCCAGATTTTGACACAGATCCCACTGTATTGCTTTTCTTTTCAGAATTTAGTGCAAGCAATTCATGTCTACATTCCCTTTAGGTAAATTCATATTGATTTCTCTTCAAAATTAAGAGAAGTATCTGACAGATCTTTCATAGTCGCATTCATATTCTCCTTCTCAGACATACGTCTTCCCATTACTTTCAACAAACTATCTTCGCTGTCGCCCGGAGATGTGATTTTAATATACAGCTTGCAGCACTTCATTTTCCATAGGGTAGTTAAGGATGTAAGTCCCAACTCGCATCTGATTGCTTCTATGGGGGTGGATTTGGCTAGTCTTAATGCGGGTCTCCACAATTTCCCTTCAATTTTACCTAAGTCCTTCATGAACCTCAATGCCAATGATTCCAGCGCATATAAGGGCATGGGAACTATGCAGCTCTTTTAAATCTCCAGCAATCCCTCCACTGAATGTCCACCCTTAGTTGCCATGTAAGTTCTGATTACATTCCATTTTTTAGATACCTTACTTTCAATCATCTCATGGTAATGATTTCAGGGTGGATTATCCCTTACTGACCAAAATATGGGTATATTTCTACCACCTCAATCTGCTGAGTCTCAATTTTCCATTGAAACTTATATTTTTTCTTTCTTTCTTCTACTTCCGCCAAAAATCATAATTTTAGTTTTCTCCACGCTGATGCTGAGTTTATTCTCAAGATCATACCGTGGCAGCTCATCCAGGGACCTATGTAGCCCAATCAGAGTTTTATCCATCAGAACTGTGTCATCCGCATATGACATCGAGCTGATAGGATAATCTCGGATCTTGGGTGGGTGGTTATTGATGTTGTCAAACCTCTCCCCCATATCTGCAACATATACATTATATAGGACAGGTGAGGTTACACAACCTTGCTTGAGATCCAAATTAGTTGTAATGGATAAAGATCTATTAATCCCTTTGTTCAAGCAAATAGTGACAGTTGTTTCTCTGTATGTTTCTCTTAAGAGGTGCAATACTAATGGGCTGATTTTCAAATGTGCTAACTTACTCCACAATGTGTCACTCATCACACAGTCGAAGGCTCTTGAAAAGTCTATAAAACACACATATAAATTAGCAGCCTGTTCTAAAGCCTGTTTGGAAAGGTTGTAACAACCTATTCTCCTTACTCCATGCATTAATGATTTGGAGTAATAGCGAGCAAACAATTTTACAGTTCGAATCTGCCATTTCCAACAACAGATAGTTCTTTGGGCAACTTCTATTTCCTTTTTTATGGATAGGTATGAATAGCACTTTACACCAACTCTCTGGGATTTTGACATTTTTCCATATGCATGACTATAACTCCAACAGTATCACTGCCCACTTCACTGGATTACGTTTAATCACAATATTTGCTAATCTATCCGGTCCAGGGGCTCTCGATGCCTTCATTTTTTTTATGATATTCAAAATATCTTGTTTGCCAAAGGAAAAGACCCTATCCTCACCATCCCATTTGATCTCCATTATATCGTACGGCCTATTACGACCTATTATCTACGTAGTAGAGTGTGGATACGTGTTCTGTCCATGCATCCATGGATACTATATTTATATCAGAATCCGCTTCCTCTATTAGGTATTGCCTATATAAATACCAGTATTTATTCGAATCGTGGCTACGGCATAAGGTCAGGATCATTCACCAAATGGCATTGTGTATATTACTCCTATGAGCCCTAAGCCAGTTCTTAAATTTCGTACGTAGGCTAGTTTCACAGATTCTTTCATATACATATCTTTTTTTATTATATTTATGTCAACCTTAATCCTCTTCTTCTTTTGGTTTATCTGGCTGTCATATATATTCTTATGTTTTTTCCCTGTCTTTTGGGTGAGGTTAATTCTACTATTTGTTACCATTATCATTCCCAATAAGTCCCCAATCACATTTAAACCATTCTGTGCAATTTCTTGTCCTTCAATGGGTAAAATATTAAACATCTGATCAAATTTAACTAAATTCTTTTCTGTCCAACATATCCTGTTGGCCCCACCATTACATTGGATATTCAAACCTTCACCATTACTATCATACCTCGCTTGAAGTCTCTGCAATCTGCATTTTAGTATTGTATGGTCACTAAGTGGGGTTGGGATATGTTCAAAGCCTTTTAATTTACTTAAAAACCCAGCATTTGCAAACATATAGTCGAGCCTGTAACTCACCTTCTCATTGGTCCAAGTAGGATGTTTTCCACCCATATTGCCTGGTTCTAAGAAGGTTAAGCCCCAGCTCTGTAACATGTTGTCAATTGTTCTCCTGATCTCAGCAATGTATTTCTTTTCTCACTAACATTTCCAATATTGTTGCACACGATTATTTCAAAATCATTATTCCATACCTTGCTGGAGTGTTCTCTAAGTAGTTCTACAATCAATGCTGTACCAAACTGTGCAATCACCCAATTATTCCAGCTCCCTACCACTGGTAAGATAATTCTTTCGATGTCTGAGGACGTTATACATTGTAATTGAGGTACTTTATTAAGACACTCCAATAGCCAATTTCTATTTAAGAACGGGCTATCTTCCTTAGGGGCTTTCTCTATTATTTTAATACTCTTACCTCTTTTTCTTACCAGCATCCCTACTATTTCTGCTCATAGCCAATCTTTCCATTTCCACATTATAGTCTTCCCTTTATCTAGCATTAAGGCCAGCCCTTTCCATGTTAACAGGTACATCCAGGAATCTAACAACTAATTCAATTCTTTCTTCAGGATCATTCTTATCCTCACTGTCTAGAGTAACACTTACTTCCTTGGGGCCAGCTGGTTTACCTTTTCCAATAAGCCATTTTACCATACCTTTTTCTTTTACCTTGGATTTGTTTTTATCCCCATTTTGCTCTGTAGGATTCAGATTAAGTTCAAATCTATTTGAAACCTCAATGCATTTCAGGTCATTTAACGAGGTCTCTGCTAGCACCAAGCAATTTTTCTTAATACTATTTTTCCTTTTAGGTTTTCCTACTTTACTTTACTTTTATTTTTAATTCCTTTTTTGTAATTTCTTTTGCGATGCAGTCTAGGTCTATGACTTTGAGATTGTGCTGGGCCTACCTCATTGTTTATCTCAATCGTTTTACTACTTACCTCCTCAACCACTTTATGATTCATTTCTGTTATGTCATCGTCAATACCCATCTGCTCTTTAA
Organism: Ambystoma mexicanum; assembly: GCF_040938575.1. Lineage (NCBI taxonomy): Eukaryota > Metazoa > Chordata > Amphibia > Caudata > Ambystomatidae > Ambystoma > Ambystoma mexicanum. Next base: position 135,201,158 of record NC_090921.1, read on the forward strand.
TTTCCTCATTTACCAAAATACACAACTCACTAAGCTCCCCATTCTGCTCTCCAATCGATCCATTAAGCACGGAAAGTACCTTGAGATTTTACCACTCTGAGGGATTCTCATTCAACACTGCCTTCATATTCTCATTCACCATAGTTAATAAACCCTTCACGGTTTGCAGCTCGTTAATGAGTTTAGTGCAGATTCCTGATTAGATATCCACTGTAACTATCAGGGAGTCCATTTCTCCCCTCATATTTAGAGTGTTATCTTCCGCCAGCTCAGAATCGCTCCAAGAGCAATTAGCATCATTTTCATCATCCATTGTGATATTATCCTGAGCTATCTTCTCAAGATCAGGTATTATAGAGAGGTTTGTCACGATGACGTTATTCATACTCATTGAAACCTCTGCACTTTTTTCTAACTGTACAGGACCAGTACCCATTGACAAATCCATTGAATGTCGGCGAAATCATGGCAAAGGTTTAATAACAAATTGTTATCAATTGTGGAACTATTTCCGGGGGCGGGGATAACACCCCCTCTTGTGAAATCTTTAAGCAGATCTACTTTTGCTAAAAATGTGTCATTTTTTGGTTGTTCCAACAAAGTATTATCCTTTTTGCCCTTTAATTCTTTCAGAACATCAGTTTTAGGGTTCGGCGTAGTAACAAGAGTGTTATTTTTCATTCCCTTTTTCTTTCTTATATAATTCGATCTTAATTTAGGCATCATCTTCTCTTAATTAATCACCAAATCTCCCAAAGATTCGAAACAAGTGATTCAAACAACATGGATTGCAAGACTAATTACGCCAATGTAGCTGGCTTTCCTATAAGAGTATGCCACTCTAGTTAACCTTAAGGACTCCAAATAATATCCCGCCTATATCTAGTAAGCACTAATTTCCAATTAAACAGTTCAATACAAATCATTTTAAAACACACAATACAATAAACACACAATATAAAATAGAGCAATTCAATTCAATACAGGAAAACAAAGCAATTCGATATCACGCACTATAGCAAGTTTTAAATAATAAGAAGTGGCGTGGCTGAGATTCGGGTTGTTTGTGCTCCGTAAACAACAATGTAAACACCTAAAGGGGGATTAAAAGACTATGGGATCATTACGAGTACGGAGGTAGCCATGGTGCTATTAGCGCCATGGCTACCCCCATACCGCATACCAGGTCCGGGTTCCCTGAATGGGGAAATACCGGAACCATTCCAACCTTGGAGGACCCGATATTTCCCCATTCAGGGAACCCATCCCCATTCCCATTCGAGCCCACATAGGGCTCAATGGGAATGGGGAGGGAGCTAACAACGGGCCTGTTAATAACGGCCCCGTTGTTAGCGCCCTGGTCTGCTAGCGGGACCCACTAAGGACGCCTGGTTTTACCAGGCGCCCTTTGCGGGTCCCGCAAGCAGACTCGTAGTAGGGCGGTAAGGGGTTAGCGGCGCCGGCACCATTACCGGCGCCATTATACCCTTACCGCCCAGCTTGTAATGACCCCCTATGTCAATAATATAAGTCCATTAGGAATGGGTTGTCCAATGATACCAGGAGGTTTGGGTTCCTCAGTAGCATACCGTTCAGCTATAGGTGCAACAATTTAAAGAGTCCAATGTACTCCAGCAGTCTCCCACAGCCGTAACAGCCACTTCCTTCAGCCACTTGTTTGAAGGCACGTGCGCCGAATGTGTGCGTGCTGCGAGTTAAATAAGGAAGTGGGCGTGGCTGAGATTCGAGCTGTTTGTGGTCTGTAAGCAACAATGAAAAGATTGTTCAGGTATAGGTGCAACAATTTAAAGAGTCCAATGTTCTCCAGCAGACTCCCGCAGCTTTTACAGCCACTTCCTTCAGCCACTTGCTTGAATGCACAAGCAAATGTAGAAATCAAAATGATCTTCAATCAACAGCTCTTGAAAATCTTACGACAGACCACTCCATAGTTATTCGACCGTCGGACAAAGGTGGCAGCATAGTTGTCATGGACAGTGTTAAATATAAAAAGGAAGCAGCTAGACAACTGAATAATGTTGAATGCTATGAGAAAGTGGAAAAATCAATTCTGAGTGATACTAAATAATTTTATTTCACTTTACTCTATCATTGGTGTGATTTGGAGTTGATTGATGAAGATGAATACTTCATCCTAAAAACAAGTTATCCCATCACACCCGTCATATACTTCAAGCCTAAAATCTTTAAAAGTCTTTCAGATCCTCCAGGAAGTCCCATTGTGTCCTCGATTGGTAGCTTACTTGAAAACACTTCTAAGTTTCTAGACCATTTCTTTCAACCTTTTGTATTAAGTTTAAGTTCGTATATCCGTGATACTTCAGATCTACTAACCAAACTGAGCGAGGTAAATTGGGAATCACATTATTTTTTGGTTTCACTGGACGTGGTTTCCCTTTACACTTCTATCCAACATCAACATGGTTTAAATGCTTGTCGATACAATTTAGACAGTAGATCAGTCAGTTATCGACAACATAATAGTATGCTCTTGGAAATGTGTGTCTACACAACTATTTCCTATATGAAGATGGCATCTATAGATAAACCCAAGGTACGGCCATGGGGTCCTGTATGGCACCCTCTTATGCCAGCCTGTAAATGGGATGGGGGAAACTAAAGTAGCATGTTGAGAGGAGTTGAGAGGAGTTGGAGAAATGTACCAAATTAATAGTAATGTGGCATCGATTTATAGATGACTTGTTCATCATATGGGATGGAACAGAAGCATAGCTTCATGAGTATATCAGCATTCTCAACCACAACATGCTGAATCTTGAGATAACCACTATGATTAGTAAAACAAAATTAATTGTCTTAGATGTCAAATTTCAGATTATTGATAATATGCTCAAATCCAGCCTATGCAGGAAAGACACTAGCTGAAACTCCACTCTACATGCGAAGAGCCACCACCCCATTGCACTCAAGAAATCAATTCCTTATGGTGAATTCTTAAGAGCTAAACGCATATGCAGTAGGGATATTGTCTTCCAAATACAAGCAAAACACTTTGGCCATGTGAATAGAGGCTACACCAGAAGCACAGTGTCAGAATGCGTCGGCAAAGTGGAACAGCAAATGAGAACAGATTTGTTCAAACTGAGGGTTAAATCTACAAATGACACAATTAGATTAATAACTGGCTTCAATCATCAAGCAAAAGAAATTAAATCTTTCATGCGTAGCCACTGGAAGGTGCTTATGATGGATACTGACCTCAGTAAAGTCTTAGGCCCCACGCATAGTGTCACCTATCGGAAAGCTCCCACTTTAAAGAATATCTTGTCGCCCAGTTTGGTTGTAGCAGACAATGACATACAGAAAAAGTTCATGGTCAATAATCAAAATGTTGGGTTTGAGAAATGTTTTAGTTGTTAAATATGTGATTTCATCTCTAAAAAAACATTTCTCAGTTCAAATGGAATGACGTGGACATTTAAACACATAATTACTTGTCTGACCGAATTTGTAGTGTTTGTCATCACATGTGGTTGTGGCTTACACTACATAAGCTCCACAATAGGACCTTTAAAGTTAAGTATTTTGCAACATTATAGAGCCATAAAGAATGGGGATCTAACATATCCCCTGACGGCACACTTCTTGAAAAAACATGATGGGAATATTAAAGAAATGTTGTTTTTAGGTCTGGCCCACATACCGCAACATAAAGGCTAGGCAATAGAGAATTAAGGTTGCACCAATTAATTTGCAAATTTGATACCTTGAAACCTCAGGGTTTGAATATAGATTCTGAAATGTATGTATTCTTGAATTGATGATTTTATGCCAATGAATTGGACTTTGATCCATTCAATGAACACCTCAGACAAGTTCATCACTTATGATGAGATAATGGATAGTAGGTCCTCTCATTGTGTTACTTGACCAATAGACTTGGTATAATTCTCCCATCCCTTTGTTTTTTCTCTTTATTCTTTTCTATTCAGGTTTCATACATTTAAACAATAATGACGCTATATATACTCATCTGCATAACATTCTATTTGAACGACTAATGCACTTGCACTTTCGATTTAGCCAACAACTAGGCATTTACATCTTTTTGCTTTATGCATCCTTGCATTTCATTAGATATCAGATATTTAATCTGGTAATGAGCGTCTTATTTAATTGCTGACTTAACATCATGACTAATTTATTGTCTTTATGAGCTGCCAAGTAAAGTATTAATTTTACAAAAATTATCTTAATTGTGTTGGCACGATTGAGCACTACAGGGTGTTAATGTGTAGCAGTCAGCTCGAAGACTGTATTTTTATTTCAAGGATAAATGCTGCTCTTGCCTTTTTGCACTAATCACATCATTTGGGGTGTATTGTTGTTGTGACATGTGTCAAAAAGAAGAGTTCCTGGCAAGCCTTGAGCGTCCAGGAATCATGTATGTAAGCAAACAAAAATTCGTCAATGCTGTGTTGGGTCACACTTCCCCCTTATAAACTATGTAGCAAGTACCAAGCCGTCTATTTTAGTATTTCATAAACAAATATATCTGTTTTATTATTTTGGTACTAACCAATCTTGTATGCATCTTAATTCATAGAGAACACATTTCTAGACAATACATTTGTACACATTCATTTGGCCAAACAGACAGAGGCCTTCAACATAATAATTTATACAATAACAGTAAAACAACATCTTTTTTAGACACAAGAAATAACAGACACCGTTGGATTACAGTGTCTTAGACCAGTTAATTATCTTAGTTGTGTATGGCCTGTCATAATTAAAGCAGTGTTGATGGTTGCTTTATGGGAAAGTCGACACAGCGTGTTTCGGGCCGTCCCATCACCACCAGGAAATTAACTGGTCTAAGACACTGTAATCCAATGTGTCCGTTTTTTATATATATTAGTGTACCGGCCTGTGTACACCAAGTGCAGGTTTTCACTGACACAGTAGCACCACTATCAATTCTAAGCCTACAGCTCCCTCTAGCGGTGACAACAGGCAATGCTATGCAAATTGTCATTGTCTCTATGTAGCCTAAGGCAACAGCTCCCTCTAGCGGTGACAACAGGCAAAGCTACTGCATTGGAATTGGACAAACATAAAGAGACAAACATACATCTGTCTATTTATATATAAATATATATATATATATATATATATATATATATATATATATATATATATATATATATATATATATATGCACATATATATGTATTTTGGTGTTCAGTTTGCTTGTACCATGTTAGCAAAAAGCAAAGGGTAGAATAAAGTGTGGATCAAAAAGGAAATATCAAGTCTATACCTTAATTAGGCTGACAAAGTCATTTATTTGCGAGCTTTCGTCGACCACTTTCTCAGGCAGAGATGAAATGAAGCCTTTGAAAAACATGACAACATTACAGCTTAAGCGACACCTTCTGGGTTTTCGTTTTTTCTTACATGTGCCTGTCTATGTACCTGATCTGTTTTTTTCAGAGAGGTATACATTACTTTTTTTATTGTTAATTTAAATGTTTGGTTTATTATAAACCTTCCACAGTTACATCTCATGAATTCCCGTCCCCCAATAAAAAGAAGGAAAGATCTTGAAATCATCACATCATGTTTCTTCTACCCTCCCCAATGACCCTTAAAAATACCCATGCAATTTCATCGCACAAATCACAAATTCAATATTTCCTCCAGAAATGTAATTGCTGCCAACATCATCCCATTATGTTCCCCAATTATGCACATTTTTCACTACTCATCCACAGTTAACTTCTTACATCACAACATCACCTCACTCATAGTTCTTTCTTACAGTGGTCAAGTCCGAACATTCTGTTAATAGAGTTTTAGCCGTTTCCACCCTGTCACTTCTTTTACAGAATCTATAAAAGGAGATTATGCCCTCTCGTTGCTTCATAGCACCAAGGACTTGTCTCATTGGCAGGGTATGAAGTCTCAGACTCATAAAGTCATTTCTATATTTGTAACTCAGGAATTTCACCAAATATCTAGGAAGTTGGGGGCGGAGGGTGGGGTGGAGATTGCGGTCCTCTATACATTTCTGCTATAAACTCAAGATCTTCATTTCAGCATTGAGTTCATGGACTGTAGAAAAGCCCTTGATCCATTTGAATGCCCTTTTTTTAGGTCTGCCGGTTTTTCAATTTTTTTGTTGTCTCGCAATCATCTTTTTTTCCCCTACTTCACAATGGTTTTTTTTCTTCCAAAAGACTGGATGAAGTTTGTTGGCCTTATCGGTCTTAGTGATGGTTTGGGTGTCCGTTACTGGGTCTTCCATGATGTCCAATTCATACGGGATCCCCGAGTTCTCCACACGGAGCCCCAGATCCAGGACTTGACCTATGGTTAAGGCAGTATTCTCCCCTTCTGAGATCATTCCTTGATCCCGATTTCCTTTGCTCACTGGTGTGTGGGCGCACTCTTGCAACAATGCAATCGGGGCTATTTTAACGTGGCTCTCAGGCTCCAGATCTTCTCCTGGATAGCAAGGGGGGTGTTTGGGTTGTAAAGGGCCTCCCCATAGGCTCCACTCTCCATCGGCCTTGTAGCACATGTTCCTTTCTGATGCCTCAACCATTTCATTTTTTCCAAGATTGAGGTCATCAGTGTTGTTTTCTCTGCCACCTCCCCTCTTGCTAAATCAAATAGCCTCGCTAGCCATTGGGCAATCATCACGGCTTCTTTGTCGAGCCTAGCTTGTACCGCTCTGGCAAAAGATTCCAGGAATATCAGCTTTGTGTGTGACATTGCCAGCAGTGACGCCTGATCTTTAATTGTATCATTTAAATTCTCGTACAGTTTCAGGAATGGATTCACTGTCACTGTTAGAGATGCCATTGCCAGATTCTGTAACTGCACGTGGTTCACCCCTCCAGTTGCCCATGCTTGATGCATCTGAGCGCACATCCCATGCCCCTCAGAGATTGATTCAGGGACATGTGTCAGAGGAGGCCGATGATGTTGAGAATGAGACTTGTGGTGTGGAGTTAGTTTGCGCTTCGTGTGGCCTGGGTGCTGTCACTGCAAATTGTTCTTTTCTTTCAACTATTTCCGACTGCCAGAGATCTCTCTGGACTGTTTAGTTGTTACCAAGCGTGGTGGAAAAGGATTCCTCCTGGATTCATAAGATCTGCAGCCCATTATTCCCGGAAATGCAGGTGTTGAGTCGTTAATCCTTGTATAATCACTGATCCTGCATTGATAGGATCTTGTGGAATTTAGGACGGCTATGTCCTGAGCCAGCCACTACTCCAGTGACGAGTGTTGACGTCTTAGGAGTGTGCCTGGGGAGATGGCAGGACCTGGGGACAGTAGATACCGCCTCATCTCAGATGGTAACAAGATAGCATTTTCAGTTGAGTCTGGCCGATTGAAGACTGTTTTGAGGAAAGAGTAGTCGTCCTGGAATACTGTGGCCTCCTCTGGAGTCAATCCCTTGACCCCAATGGGCCTCTGAGTAGACTCATTTGGCAGGCATTTTGTTTCTTCCATCTGGGTAGCCTTGACTGTTGTTCTTACCGGAGCTGCAATAACATCCATGACATTCTCACTGTGGCCCGGAGACGACACCAGGTTTAGTCCAGCTAGCAATATGATATCATATGATATGATAGGTTATTTATAACGTGCTTAATTCCCAGAGGTTTCTAAGCACAGAACTTGGGATCGAACCTGTAGTGCTCCATGTCATTGTGCTTTCAAGACGAGCACATTGCCGCTGAGTTATTGTCCTGAGACCATAATGCGGGAGTGTTGGTACTGCAAGGGGGTGAGAAGATGGATATTGAGCGTTTGTTGCAGTGGTTCAAACGAGAATATTGGTTTATTGTATCCCCCCACCATTCCAACTGTTTAGACTCCCCCTGCTTGGCCTCTTTGAGGCATAGTTCAGGGCACTGCTCTTTCATGCCTGAGTTCTGGAGTTGAAGAGGTAGTGGCGGCGGGAAGTCTTGACTCACCACACCCACCCCTGCTGCCGTTTCTTCTGACTTTCATCTATCACCTTGTGCAGGGACCTGGCAGCGTCATGATGGAGGTTACCTCACCTCGTTGTTCAGATGATTAAGGGCCTGTTATGGGACGATTATACCAAATTGTATTTGCCTGCAGTGTCAAACTTCAAATGCTCTCTTTCAGGGAGAAGCGTTATCGGGCTCCTATCAGGCCACTGAGGTTCTATGATTCTTTGGTGAGTGTCAACCCATCCCCGTTAGACACCCCGTAGACACCCATTAGCCTGTCAGTTGAAGAACAGTTGAGCAGCAATTGAGCATCAATTGAGCGATTGAGCAGTGGCTCTCTCGGTATGGCTTTTACCATCAACCAACCCTTCAGGTTCGTCCACGATTCAGAGCGGTCCCTTCAGCAGTCTCCTCGGACACCCGCTGCCCGGCCTGCACTGACTGCAGGGACTGCATACCTCTGCACGGCTCTGGTTGCGTTCTGCACTGATTAGGGGTTTTTGAAGGTAAAGCACTCCTCCTCCAAGAATAGATCTTGAAAACAGACTCTCCTCTCACTAGCAGGGACTACATACCTCTGCACGGCTCTACGTGCGCTCCATGCTGATTAGGGTTTTTTGAAGGTAATGCACACCTCCTCCAGGAATAGAGCTTGAAAACAGACTCTCCTCTCACTAGCAGGGACTGCACACCTCTTCATGGCTCTATGTGCGCTCCGCGCTGATTTCTGTTTTTTGAAGGTAAAGCACACCTCCTCCAGGAATAGAGCTTGAAAATACTCCCCTCTCACTAGCAGGGACTGCACACCTCTGCACAGCTCTGCATGTGCTCTGTGCTATTAAGGGGTTTCTGAAGGAAAAGCACACCTCCTGCGGGAATAGAGCTTGAAAACAGACTCTCCTCTCACTAGCAGAGACTGCAGACCCCTGCACAGCTCCATTACAGATGATGCCCACCTCTCTTCCCCAGACATTGCAGTCTTTAAGGTTTGAATGGTTCACTGTGTCAGGTGTAGCAGGGGTTAGTGAAACTAATGAGAAGGGGATAAAAGGAAAAACCATACAAATCACCCTGTTAGTTCTCTCAGGAAGGTAGGGGGATGGGATAGTGTAATTCACGCTAGTTGCAGTCATTTCAATTGAAGCCTGGTATATGGCAGACTGGTCCCTTTGCAAGACTTCTGGTGGCACAACCATCTCCATATTAGTCTTTTTCCTTTACAAGGTTGTTGATGGATATAAAAACAAGTCTAAGGATGTCTATGCATTCTCTGCTTCTTTTAATAATTCTCAAAGTCTCCCAAACCTGCTGCCAAGGAAACACGAAAAATGACAAACCGCAGACCCTAATGATGTGACAGATGTCACAGCCATCTTATCCTCCCACCAAAATCCTGAGGCTTTCTAAATGCCTGTGTATAGTTCATGGTTACAAATACTTTGTTAGGGTGAGTGTTGTGAAAAATGAAATAAGCCCCAAGTTCACTGTGCATTATGTAGTAAGTGATTCAGGCTTCAGGCATACAACCCTTTCATCACAAACATATTTGTTAGATGTAAAGATATGTGTTCTTTGTTCTGGGCTCAAAATGTTCTTATATTTTATGTAAAACTTCCCAGACAAAAAACTCATTAATGCTATTTGCCCATGTCCCCTTTCTTACAGGGCTATTTGGGATTCCAAAATACTGTCTATCTTGGAATTTTACCCTAATCAGAAAATATATGGTTATTCTAGGTTTTCATAATGTGCTTTGCTCACTAAGAAAACTTGATAGATTTATTAAGACTGCATTTTATACTGAGTGAATATAATGAATGGGCATTGTACCATTTCAAAAGTAGTCAACATTAGAACACTACTAATACACGGCTACTGCACAGGAGCGCTGAGGTCCAGGAGCCCTCAACACTGCAGGAGAAGTGGGCCTGCCCCCCAGCTGTGTGCATCTACCAAAGGTAGGCACCCTGCCTATTTTGAGCCCCCGTGGGTTAAATTATATTATCTACTGAAAAGCGCTTCATCTAACTCCACAATTGCATGTGAGCTGCGCAAATTGCATATTTTTCTGAAAATCGAGCTGCAAAGCACATTTCGAGCGCTTTTACCGAACCACCATTAGAACACACGAGGTGTTCCTGATCTAACATGGCCGCCGACCTCCTTTCTGCTCAGAAGGTGACCGATTACTTACATGAGAGCCCCCATTGGCCATCTCCACCTACAGAAGGCCATTCACGCGCCGGCAGGCGAACGCCGGCCCTCACCCAAAGGATCCTCACCTTAAGGATCTTTTCCTGTCAGGAGCCTATCCGGAGGCGTCCGAGGCCAGGGCCAAGGACCCTGCCCACATTCCGGTAAGCCTGCCTTTGACCATGCAGCTCCCCTACACCTCCCCAAGAAACTATCCAACCTACCCCATGTTCCCTCCATGCTGTGTACCCCGCCGGTGCATTTTGTTCACCACTGACTTTGGACAATTGCCCTTACCTACCTAGCTATGTTTGCAATGTGTAATATTCTATTGTAATATGCAGTACTCGTGCCCTGTAATGGTTCATCCGCATCTGTAACATGCCTATCAGTCCATAAATGTCTGCATCTGCCCTATTGTGCCCTGCCTAGCCTGCAATGTGCCCTGTTGGCATGCTTAGTTTATCACTTTCTGCACTGCCGCCATTGTGGCTGCCTCTCTCCCACCGTGCTAATGACAATGCTTTAGCAGCTGCACCTTAATTTAGCCTTGTGCACCGTAGCCATTGTTTCTATCATTGACTTTGTACCGAGCCCTGATATTATGTCCTTTGCGCCTGTCACTGCAGTCAGCACCTGACACTGTACTCAGCCTTTGTGCTTTGTTACTGCTTCTAACTTCTGACACAGTACTTAGACCTAGTTCCCTTGTTACTATTGCACAGCATATCTAACGTTCATGTGAGCCTATGCCTATAGCATCTGGTATCTGCTTTGATAGCTTGCTCTGTCATGATTAGCCCTGTCTAGCCTTGATTAGCCCTGATTGCCTTGTCCTGACTAGCCCTGTGCCTTGGCCTGAATAGTCCTGTCTAGCCTTGCTTAGCCCTGATTACCTTTACTTTACTTTACTTTACTTTATTGCATTTATATTGCGCAACCATAAACCCATAGGTGTGAGGGCGCCGACAACACAAATAAAGAAGAAGACCAGTAGGACCGGGCGCAAAAAAGGAGAAGCTAAGGATCGTGTGCTACTACTTGAAAAGGAAGGTTTTAAAGTCCTATTTGAAGTTGCTCAGGGCTACAGAGTGTCTCAACTGAACTGGTAGGGTGTTCCAGATAGCTGGTGCCACAAAGGCGAATGTACGCCATTGTGCTTTCTTGGTTTTGACTTTGGCCTGGTGAAGCAGGTTCTGATTATTGGAGCGAAGATTTCTGAGATTGGATTTTATTCCTATGTACCTTTGAAGGTAAATGGGCATGATGCCTTGAGACATTTGAAAGTGATAACCATGAGTCTGAAGGTAATGCGCGCATCCACGGGCAACCAGTACAAAGCGCGAGGTGCCTCAGAAACATGTGCTCTGCGGGCCAGACCAGAAATAACTCTGACCGCTCCATTCTGCACCACCTGAAGGCGACTGATGGTCTTTTTGCTAGCACCTGCTAGGAGACTGCAGCAATAATCCAATTTCGATCCTATGATGGCACGAGCAATGGACTCTGCGTTAGGTTGCGAGGTAAGTGGTTGCATGTGGGAAAGCAATTTAATATAATAGGTGACCGAGGACACCGTACTAGCCACATAGGAGTTCATGGTAAGTGATTGGTCCAGAACCACCCCCAGAATCTTTACTTTGGGAAGAGAGGGAATGAGAGCATCTCCCAGCTGAAAATGTTTATAAGCTGGGTCTAATTAAGTCAAAATGCTGTCCGAACCCACAACCATGAGTTTTTCCACGGTTTAAAGCAAGATTATTCAACATCATCCAGTGTTCGATGATTGTGAATATGCGATTAAGTTCTCTTTCATCTTGATGGTGTTAGCCAGTGAGGGGGATGACACACTGTGTGTCATCTGCGTAATTAGAGAGTAGTATGCCCACCTGGGCAAGGTGGGCAAAGAAGGGAGTCATGAAGATGTTATATATACAAGGAGACAGGCTGGCTCCTTGAGGTACACCAAAGTGTATCTTAATTGCGGGAGCTTTGGCCTCATGAGCGCATACTCTGCTAGATCTATTAGATAGAAAAGAGAGTAGCCAATTAGTGGCGGACCGCGAGCAGTTGGCTACTGACATAAGCCTTTCTGCCAATATGACATGATCGACGAGGTCGAACGCTGCCGATTGGTCTAATGAGATGAGAAGGGAGGCCTTCTGATTATCCATTCTTTGGACCAGTTGTGACTTAAGATCTAATAACGAGGTCTCAGTGCCGAAACCTTGTCTGAACCCTGACTGGAAAGAGTTGAGAACAGGGTGTGAACTCAGGTGTTGAGCCAACTGAGTATAAGCAACCCGATCCAGTATCTTTAATAGGAACAGGGTATTAGTTATTGGCCTGTAGTTTGTGGGTACACCTTGATCTAAATTGGGTTTTTTCAGTAATGGGGTGACCCAGGCTTGTTTCAGGTCATCTGGAACCGTGCAAGTCTGAAGTGAAGCATTAACAAATTTACATATGGCCTGTACCAAAGTAGGGGGGTATATTTTAATGATAGTAGAGGCACATGGATCACCTGTGCAGTTAGTTGCTTTGAGTTTGTCGATAATGGAGGCTAGCTCCACCTCTGATATGGGTTCAAAGTCACACCTCATAATACAAACTCCTGTGAATCCCTCACTGCCAAACTTACCATCTCCAATACTCAGACCATCACCATTCACTTGATATACCAACCACCAGGCCCTCTGGGTTTCTTTGAGGAAGACCTCACAAATATACTATCACACAACCTTAAAAACTCATCACAATGCCTAATTTTAAGAGACTTCAACCTCGGATTCAGTGACCCACTAGATCCTAACGCCTCACAGATTAATAACTCCCTAGAGGAATTAGGATTCTCCCAAAACGTCACAGAACCCACTCACTTTAAAAGAAGGACCCTTGATTGGATTGCTGAACACAATTGCCCAACCATTATCACTTCTACACTGCCGCAGCCCTGGTCTGACCACTACCTGATATCCTTTACGCTAGAGGTCACATCTCCCACGAATAGCAACCGCTGTTCGTACCAGAAACAAAAGAAATATTACTCCCAAAAAACGTATCCCCCTTATCCTTCCTACAATGAACTCTATTTCAGACCAGAATGACCCATCCAGCATGGTAGAAATGTACAACAAAGTGATGCGTGCATCTCTAGACGTCATAGCACCATTGAAGATTAGAAATATTAAACCCTGCCAACACTTAAACACATGGTTTTCGCCTCATCTGAAAGCAATTAGACAAGAGAAACATCTAAGTGAAAAAATCTGGAGATCAGACCCCTCAGATCTCAATAAGAATAACCTGAACAAACTAGCTGCACTCTACAAAAAAAATTATCCTAGCCAAAACAAACATCCTACAACTTCCGAATCTCCCAAGCTAATTAAAATACCAAAGAACTGTTCGCCATCCTTAAAGAGGTAGAATCACCAATTCAAGTTCCTGACTCCTGTCTCAAGGATAGAAATTGGTGTATGAGTATACAAAACGCCCTGGCCAACAAGATAACAACTCTTCAGGTGAAGATCAGCAATAAAAAAGACACTCTCACTGCCTCCAAGACTGGTACTAATGCCACTGTCTCCAAGACTGGCATGAATGCCACACCAGCACCTCAGACCACCCCGACTCCGCCCACACCACCGACCCACTGTTTCCACTTTCACAAAGTATCTATCAAAGAAGTAAAAAAAGTTATCCTCACCCTCAAACCGTCCAATTGTCATGGTGACCCATGCCCAGCTCAAATCATAAAAGATGCTGCCCGTGAACTCCTGCCTTTCATCACTAAACTCATAAACGCCTCCTTCACATCAGGCACTATACCTAACAACCTGAAACACTCCTGGGTCCTCCCCCACCTTAAAAAACAAACCCTCAACCCATCCATCCCCACTAACTACCGCCCCATAACCACAGTGCCATTCCTACTTAAAATCCTGGATAAAATAGCATATCTACAAATCCAGCATCATCTGGAACAAAATAACCTACTTTGATTTCGACAGTCAGGCTTCAGACCTCAACACGGTACTGAGACTGTGCTCATAGACCTCAAGGAACAAATAGACGCACTGAGAGACGAAGACAAGACGGCACTCCTGCTACTCCTTGATCTCTCATCTGCGTTTGATTTGGTAGACCACTCAATACTCTGCAACCACTTGGACTCCACGGCCCGCTTCTCTCAGGAGGCAGTCGCTTGGACCCAGTCCTTCCTTGATAACAGTACAATGCAAGTTTTCTCTTCACTAGCAGCCGCGGACCTTGCAACCATATCTTGCAGTGTGCCCCAGGGCTCCTGCGTATCTCCTACTCTGTACAACATCTTCAGAAAGCCCCTTTTCGATGATCTCGACGGTCTGGGTATCACCTATACAAATTATGCCGATGATACACAGATCCTCATCCCGTTGACGGGAGATTATGACAAGGATTTGGCCTTTGTGAACAGAGTCTACCTCATCATCCAGGCATGGATGGCCTCTCATGGACTATGCCTGAATGATGACAAAACAGAACTTCTCATTCTAGGCACCGCATCCAACATCAATAAACTAGGCCCGAACTACACATCCTTCAAAATCGACAAGAACAACATTACTGTGGCTAAGGTAGTCAAAACCCTCGGCTTCTACATAGATTCCACGCTTACCTTTGGTAAACAAGTAAATGCTATGGCCTCAGCCATCTCCTACACCTGCAAGCTAATCAGAGCAGCCAAGCCCTACCTTTCACCCAACAACTGCATTACTCTAGCGAGAGCCCTGATCCTGTCCAAATTGGACTATTGCAACGCCCTCTATATAGGCAGCAATAAATACATTACATCCAAGATTCAGACCCTTCAAAACAATGCCTTAAGAGCTGCCCTAAGCTTCCCCAAAAATGGCCACATATCTGACCTTAGGAGATCCGTCAATTGGCTTTCTACGAAAGACAAGATTCTCCTTAAAACTGCATCTTTGACACACAAATGTCTTAACCAATCAGCCCCACAATACCTCAGAGGTAGATTTACTAGACAAATAGCCACTCGCCCCCTAAGAAAAGTCAACTCCAACCTTCCATTAGTACCCAGATTTAAGCGTACTAAATCCGGCTTCCCCATTAAAGCAGCACAATACTGGAACTCCCTCCCCTGCCTTAAGGGAAGATCTACCCTACCTACAATTTAGATCTAGCTTCGTTCACTGGCTAAAGGAACACAACATCTGACCTTACATCACTTGCAACTTCC
This sequence comes from Ambystoma mexicanum, assembly GCF_040938575.1. Lineage (NCBI taxonomy): Eukaryota > Metazoa > Chordata > Amphibia > Caudata > Ambystomatidae > Ambystoma > Ambystoma mexicanum. The sequence goes on from NC_090921.1 coordinate 135,216,572, forward strand.
TAGCATTTATTGTATATATGTGACTATCCCTGTTTTTGATATATATATATGTGTCTCACAGTTATTCGCTGTATTACTGTATGTACCTATCCGCCCTGCCTGTTGTTCATGCACACAGCATTGTAACCACAGCTGTACTTAATCCTGTTTACTATGTAACATAAACTTAACAACCCTCTTTATGCCTTCGTGCCCTAATACCCCTGGGTCTGGTGCGCAATATAAATAATAAAAACAAACAAAACAAACAAAACATACATTATATGTCTTTTTTTTCTTTAAACAGCTTCTTTTGCTGAGAATACACATAATCTTGTCTCTCGAAAAGTCCTTTCTTCTTGGAAAAGGTAGAGCCCAGATACAAACCAATGATCTGGCTATTCTCTGAGGACAGTAATAGTATGCACAATCGCCGATAATTAACACAACATTGAAAATAACTGTCACAGGTGCAGGCCCTGCAGCCATGTCCTGTGGTCTCTTACAAGGTCTGCCAGAAATCCAGAACCCTGCAGCCCTGCAGAGCCTATCTGTGCCCCTCCATCTCTCCGCGTATGGAAAATGCACCCTCTGCGTGATCATAACATTTCCTTAACGCACACACACAAGGGCAAAGTATGTCTCCAAAAGCCAGGCCGGTCCTCACTGCTGCTATACCCTTTTCACTCCTGCTCTAATTCTACTTTCAACCTTTAAAAAACACACTCCCCTTCAGGATATCTGTGTTTTCTCTAGAGGAGTAGAGAGAGAGAGAGAGAATAAAGAGAGCGAGAGAATAAAGAGAGAAACAAAATAAAAAGAGAAAGATAGTGAATAAAGAGAGAGTGAATAAAGAGAGAGAGAATAAATAGAGCGGGAATAAAGAGAGCGAGAGAATAAAGAGAGAAATTAAATAAACAGAGATAGAGACTAAAGAGAGAGAGAATAAATAGAGCGAGAATAAGGAGAGAGAATAAAGAGAGAGAGAGAGAGAGAGAGAGAGAAGAGAGCGAGAAGAGAGAAATGAAATAAAAAGAGAGAGATAGAGAATAGAGAGAGAGTAAATAGAGCGAGAATAAAGAGAGCAAGAGAATAAAGAGAGAAATAAAAAGAGAGAGATAGAGAATAAAGAGAGGGAATACATAGAGCGAGAATAAAGAGAGAGAGAGAGAGAGAGAGAGAGAGAGGAGCAGAGAGAGAGAGAGAGAATAAAGAGAGCGAGAGAATAAAGAGAGAAATCAAATAAAAAGAGAAAGATAGTGAATAAAGAGAGAGTGAATAAAGAGAGAGAGAATAAATAGAGCGAGAATAAAGAGAGCGAGAGAATAAAGAGAGAAATTAAATAAACAGAGATAGAGACTAAAGAGAGAGAATAAATAGAGCGAGAATAAGGAGAGAGAATAAAGAGAGAGAGAGAGGGAGGGGGAGCAGAGAGAGATCTAAATCGATCTTAAGGTAGCCAGTTTCTATTAATACTACCATTTCTGAAGGTGTCCTCAATGTCTGCCTTATGCTGTCCTCATGTATTGTTTCCATCTGTCTCTCTGCCACCATCTGGTTTTCTATATTAGTGTCTGTGTATGGAAGACCTAACTGGCAATTTCCCGACTCAAATTTCCCTTTTTTTTAAAAACCCCTTTTCCTCCTACCTTTTGTTTTCACCTCTGATATTCCTTGCCTCTCAGACCCCCTAAACCTTTCCCCAGCATCGCCTTATTTTTTTATGTTACTGAATTGCATTTTTTTTCGGGAACAAGCTTTCGTAATATACAATTCAGTAATTTACTCTCAGATATTAACAGCCTCTATCAAGTTTCTCAGATATTAACAGCCTCCCATGTTGACTACTATATCATAATTATGCAAGGCTCGAGGGGTGCAAATTTCAAGTTGCAAGCTGCTGACCAGTCACTTGCCATCACCGAAGGCCAGTGGAACTCAAGACGCCATGGAATCCTCTAGATGGAAAACAAGGAATGTAAGATGGAGAACGCAAAACAGCAAGCCATCTCATGCTAAACGACAGCCCTCTGTGATAATATACCAATACATATCACAACAGCTTCTTCCCTCATGAACTATAGGAAGGAAATGAAGACCCTTCTCCTGAAAGGACATAACCCTTAATTGGCACCCGAGGCGGGGGTGGCAGCCAAACAGGAGGCAAGGATCACGGGCTGAAACTGCTAATCTAAGATGATGGCCAGTTCCCCCTCCATCATCTTCCCCCCCACCGAGTCAGTAAGTTGCCCCCACCCCCGAATACCCACTTACCTGATTGCTGCGGCGGCGCGTGCTGCCGCTGCAGCGCCTGCAGCTTCTGTCCACGCTGCGTGTGGCCACCATGGAAATGGGAGAGTGGCTCTGTACGGAACGGGTGCTTAAAGCTTAACTGTGGTGTGCCGGTAGAATTATACACCTCCTTCCACTCCCTAGCCCATGCTCAGCTTTACATGTATGGCCCATTCTATTGTAGATTGCTCCTACGGGCAAGTCTGTGCCGAAGAAAGCCCTGTAGATACAGCATGCCTACAAAGTCACTGAATATATCCATTACTTAAAAGCGTTGCTTTCTTGACATCAAAAACAGGATCATCATTAATATCCTGAATGTCACCCTGAAAATGCACAGTGGTGTCATTGACAAGAGGAAAACTGGCTCCCAAAAGCCTTCACACCTGCATCATTCAAACAATAGCAAAATGTGCCTGTCCCTCAAAATAGATGCAGAAGAGCAAAGTATGCGTGGATGCCTAAGGTGCATAAGAAAAGGTGGCCTTATCAACGGGGGAGCAGGTAAATCACTTGGCTCATGTTGTCGCATTCCACCCAAGGGGAACATGCATGACTTTTCTCTGTTAAACGAGATGCCCGGGGTCCAGCAAATCGGTCAAGCACCTCGAAAATCTACGGTAAGTTATGTTCCAGTTCACAGTGATACAGTAGGACATCATCAGCATAGAGAAATCAGGTGCTTGGACCCAGCCTCCCCAAAATCACTTCTCAAACAGACCGGTGGCTCCAAGGCTAATATATATAACATCAGTGACAGTGGGCACCCTTGTCTGATGTCCCACAATGACGACGTGTGTCGGCCATAATGCACCCTGGCCTTAGGGCTAGTTTACAGCAATTTCACCCACCGAATTAAACTCTCACCAAATCAAAATCCCTTCAATGCTGCATAGATCCATTCCCAGTAAACAGAGCCAAACGACACTACCACATAGGGGCCAGTCTGAGAATGTGTTCTCTCTATAATGTGTTGCAATCTACGCAAATTCAGGGAGCGGCTTCTGCCCGGCACGAAGCCAGTCTCGTTATAATGTATTAATGAGCTTATTACACAGTTAAGGCGTCGGGCTAACAGTGTTGTAAGGATCTTCACATCCAGACTGAACATGGCAAGAGGCGGGTCTTTACCCGGTTTATGGACCGGTATAATCATTGTTTCCCTCATACTTTCAGGAAGACGAGCCAATCAATATGCCTCCTCACAGTGTCTGGTTAAAGTTTCGACGACAAAAGGATCGAATGCAATAGGGTCGACGCAATAGGAATGAAAACAAAAGGGATGAATTTTTTTTTAAAATTATATATATTTTTTTGGGTTCCCGTATAGGTAAAAAAAAGTGTTTTTTACCACAAAAAAGGTGGTTGGTGGGGGGACCCCCCCCAAAAAAAAATGTAAAAAATATATAAATATTTTTCGATCCTTTTGTTTTCGGTCCTTTTGATTCAACCCTTTTGTCATTTGATCCTTTTGATTCGATCCTTTCACCTATAACCCCTCCTCACATACATGAAGTAAGACCGTGGCCAGAGTATTTCTATATTCTTATTGACCTCTGAGGGAAGGCCATCCCCGCCCAGAGTCTTCCCAGTCTTCAGAGACCGAATAACCCCCTGTATCTCCTCCACTCTCAGCGACTCGCCTGTTATGGGATAAGTTTCGGCAGCTTTGTCAGTGACAGCGTATCATTCACCATTGCAATATCTATATTCCCTGTATAGCCATAGAGAGCCAGTTAATCACTAAAGGCATTGTTGAACATTGCCTGGGAACACCAGATGGCACCACAGTCATCGGTGATCTCAGTAATGGGGTGACGCAGAGATTCATTCGTACATAACAATGCAAGCCATCTACCAGATTTGTCCCCCTCCTCATGGAGGCGAGTAGTATAAGTGTCATTGTCACTCTTACTAAGTCTATCCCACGCAGCAGACCATGGTGTCCGTAGGTCTCTCATCCTCAAGTTCCAACATCCCACCTCCCTCCAGTATATGAATACTATTTTCCAACAGCTTTAGTTTTGGTTGTAGATAATTCTTAAAGTCACTTGACTTAGCAATTGACTCACCTCTGAGCACCACGTCAAGTGTGCGCATAGTTTCAACGCTACCAATGTTTTGTTCCAGTAAGTGAGTTCTGGTATCTTCCAGATGATCTCTAAAGATCTCACCTAGCTAGGCGCCAGTAGGCATCTTCCATGTTGGGATTGGTGATGAAAGGCCTGTGAACACCCAGTGTACTACCAACGGTGAGTGGTCTGATATTGACCTGCCATAATGCATTGCTTCTGTGAACTCTTGTAGTAATTTCTCACCTACAAACAGATAGTCTATCCTAGTGTGCACCCTGTCCAAGACAGAGTAGAGAGAGTAAAACATACTGTCAATGTTTAAGGATTGCCACACATCCACAAGCGATAGATCCATCAGCTGGTCCCCAAGGGCCAGTGCTGCAGGAGAAGGAGTCACAGATGTGTAGCTAGATCTATCCACCACAGGGTTTAGAGCGCAATTAAAGTCTCCACCCCAAATTAGAGTCGCATCCCTCATACGGGCCAGTTTACTACTCAACGCCCTAAAATATGCAGCCTGTGTGTGGTTGGGGGAGTATGAATTGACAATGTACATTTCTCTATGTTCAATGTGTCCATGAACCACAACCGTCCTACACTTTTTAGCTACGTCAATATCAGTTTAAAAAAGGTTGCACCATCAATCCATATTAAGACGCCTCTCGCAAACCTTGAGTAGGTAGATCCATAGCCCACTCCACCCCATCTTGCCACAACTCTATGCTGCTCCTCAGGCAGCAAACAGATCTTCTGCAAAAGTGCTATCGATATTATTTTCGGTTTATAGTCATAATGTCGACAACAAAAATGTCGGCAGTCAAAAAGTCGAAAAAAAATGTCGAAAAAAAAAATGTCGACTTTTTTTTTCAATGCATTTTTTTTTCAAAATGGGGGGTTCCCCCCCAGCCCCCCTTTTTTTTTTTTATTTTTCCCTTTTTTTTAGCCCCGAACCCCTAAAATAAATATATAATTAAAAAAAACGAAAGTCGACATTTTTTTTTTCGACATTTTTTTGTCAACATTTTTGTCTGTCGACATTTTTTTTTCGACATTATGACTGTCCACCATTATTTTCCTGCGTAAGTATGACCCGATTTTATTGCGCCTCAAATAGGTATTCAAACCTATGACATTCCACGTCAATACTTTTAGTATCACCATATCACACATAGGTTAGGCCCCATGTCAACCACACAAAACATCCAATGTCCGTACAGCGTCACCATTTCCTTCCGCACAGAACCAGGACACACAGAGGGTGTTCAGCAAGTATGTTCTGCGCCATCCAAGGCCTCATTCCATAGTTTCAAAATGATGTACATCACTTAATCTCGCCATTGTTACAATGCCAAACAAATAACAAAACAAACATATGCAAACAAACACAAGCCGAGGCCCCGAACCCGGGGCAGCCTGGCACCAAAGGAGCTCAAAAACAACTTGCCATTTGAGCTGACCTGCCTCCACATGGCTAAACTCCACCATTAGAACAGTAGGTGGAGGAACCCACGATATGTGGGTTTCTCCTGATCGGTCCAGTACGTGGGGTCGCTAGACAATTCCCTGCCATAAGGGATGGAGTGGCCTCTGCATAAATACCCTATCCGGAGACTTCAGCGCACAACAAACAATCATGTCTCAATTGTACCATTATTCAGGTTCACAGCTGTGCTCCATCCATCTCATAGGGTTGTTGGAGAGCCATCTACTAGGTCACCTGCGGTTCCCTTCGCTAATCCAGTGTGGTCCATCCAGCTATTTGCATCATCAGGTGTTTCGAAAAGGAGGGCTTTCCCTTTGTAGATCACTTTAAGTTTTGAAGGGTAATGGAGCATATATTTTAGCCCCATTGCAAGGAGCCTCTCATCGGGATGAACATGTTCCTCCTTTTCTGAGTCAGCGGAGTGTAGTCGGGAATAATTGCAAGCTTCGCATTACCATGTTGTATTAGCCTTCCCTCCCTAAAATGTTGGAGGATCACTTCCCTGTCGTGAAAGTTGAGTACTACAGCAATGGTGGGCCATGGGTTAGCTCATGTCATTGGTCTGGACTGCAGCGATCAGTGTGCTTGTTCAATGGTGAAATCCTCCAATTTACTGGAGGATCAGGTTCTCAATGTCCATTGTGGGATCATAACCTTCCTCTCCTTCCGGCAGGCCCGGCATGTGGATATTGTTGCGTCAGGAACTACCCTCAGCGTACAATTCCAGAACAGCATTGTGTTTCAATAAATCCTTCACTGCAGCATCTAAGTTGCTAGTCGCAGATGAGCATTCAGCTAGAACCAGTTTGCCTTTTGTCACCCGTTCTGTTAAGGAGCAAACTTCTTGCCGCAACAAGCTGAGGTCAATCTTCACTTCACCTACTTAAGTTTTGATTGAGCTGCGCTGGGCTGCAATCGCAGCCAGTCCTTTATCTCACGTTCTTGTCCCATAGGATCTGAGGGTCGCTGATCCGACAGCCCTGATGTCATTGCAGGATCTTTATGCACTGCTTTTTGGGTGATAGAGTCATGATTGTCCCTTTCTTGCCACTTTTGTCTTTGCTGGATGGCATTTCCAGGTATCTATACCATCAGGCATAAAACAACGCAGGTGTCCGGTTCCGAGTAAGGCAACACTCAGCAAACCAAGGAAGAGGCCAGCCAGGAGTTGTTGTTACAGGCAGGAAAGCCTTTTCTCACTATAAGCAGCTAGAATCCAACCGGACAAGGTAGGACACTGAATCATGGTCACAAGGATCCAGAAATAGTCACTTGCAATGCAGAGCAATATCCCAGTCTCACATCACACTGTAAGGGCACACTGTTCTGGGTTAGTGTCAGAATAGCTTACTGATATGCATAAGGGGCAGTAGGACTACCCTGATGTCTGCACTCAAGGATTCACCAAGTCTGCGCGAGGTCCTAGAAGGAAATCCACTATGCCCACCAGCTCTCAGATATTCCACCTGCCATCTATGCGCCTTCATTCATAAAAGACTACATGAGGGCACACAACAACTGAGCATTGTGAGCTCGATGCAATGGATCAGCTCAGTGTTATCAAAACCATCTCTGAGCATGATCACCGGTCGCAGAAGCTCCTTTCACATCCTTGGGAACACACCTCACGCCACTGCGGGAAGCATCACTCAAAGCGAAATCTGCTTCGTTCCAATGGTCCCGGTCAGCTCTGCCACAATGCCAAGTCATGACATCACACAGTGAGGCATTAACCTCCAAGCCGACGGGGTTGCTCCTGCCGTAATCATTTTATCGTCCAAGCGCCCTGAGGCCTGTGGGTATGTGGCGTGGTATACAAACATTCAAATAAATAAATAAATAGAGTCACCACAGCAGGCACCCGAACAACATAATGCAGGTCTTGATGTTCACCAAAGGGCTCCAAAACGGTCAGTACACTACACCACCACCTTCCTAGATCGGTGGCAGGCGATGGAGGACTTCAGGCACTGAAGAAACAAGATCAAGGGAGGCTCAGGGCAGGCGCTCACTCCAAGTACGTCCTTGCTGCATAGTCTCCAGCCACGCCCTCCATGCACACAGATTTATATACTCAACCATATGCACACATTGAAACATAGATACCTAAAATGTCCATTGCATTTCCACAAATGTAGCTTCCTAGCTAATTACACACTGTTTGCTCCGTTGTTGTGCGCTACAGGTGTTAGGTGCTGTTGTGGATGCCGGTCCTAACTTCCATCGAAGAACTACTATCTGCTTATTACCTGCTCTTTGATATATATATGTAATTGGTGGGAGAACTTTCAGCACTGTTTAAGACACAGCCTTGTGAGGGCTACTTTTGAGATGAATATTCCATTTTAAGCACACAGAGGTCTGTTGATTGAAGCCTGGGGTGCCAAGTGTTTACCATCAATTAAGGCGAGCATTGGAAGGATTCATTGCTGCATGCTTTATGCCTCTTTTGAGTGATTGCGGACTGAGGATGCTCGCATGCCGACTTGGTAACATCTGTTGCTCAAGCACAGTCCATGCCTAATATTAAGGCTCCCTGACTTGCTGCGGTGAGTTAACACCATTGGATTGAGGATTTTTTCTCCCATACCTTTTGATGTGGGCGTCTGGTTAAAGAAAGTTCAGTGCTGAGAACTATCCCTGGCATTATAAGAATAAAATCCCCTGAAGAAGTTCTTTATTCTGTATGAAAACAGGATAAAGAATGAAACATGTTGGGTTTTGGTTACTGCAATGTCTAGCAGTAAAATGAATTCTGCATGCACCTCTTTAGGAACTAAGAAATAGGTTGTTTTTAAATGATTTGCTCTTCATAGTTAAGTACGATTGCTAACCATTGGGTACTTACTTTTCTGTACTAACGTTTTGGTGAGGGAATTCGTTCCTTCAAAAGTTCTCCCTAAAAAATCTTTTAAAATGTTTTTTTAAATATATGTATCAAATTGATGCTATGATGCACTTCTTCACTTTAATTATTTAATAAATGTACTTTTACTGTTTTTTATGCTGTACATTTCAATAAAAAATCTGTCTATAACTTTTGTCCCATTTAGTTTGAATAGTTTTTTTAAGCTGGTGTGAATTGTAATTAAGTTACGGTGTGTGTACTATTTGATCCACTCCAACTCGTGTTTATTCATTCTATATATTTCTTGTAAACAGTGTAATGTTGTTGGGATCTTTTTGTGGTTCTTTATTTTGCTTTGGGTGAGATCCCCTCAACCTTTAATTACCCTAAGTCTCTTTTGAGTTACATGTGTGTTTGTGTAACTTGCAACTTCAAACAAATAAAATGATCATACACATGGAAGAAATAAAACTGTAACATAAAAAAATAAACATAATATTGTAATTAATTTCAGGTTTGGACCTTAAAAAACAATCAACCAGTGAAAGCATCATGAAGTAGACACGGGCAACTGAACTGAAGTTTGGGCTGCAAACGTTTATTAAACAGAAAAAGGGGTTGGTAAAAGTCTTAGCTTGCCCTATGCTAAGGTGGGATTTCCCTACATAAATGAAACTAACGATAGTCTGTCAAGAAGTCCAAAGTAAAAGTCTGTCTGTGTCCAATACCTATCCTTGCCCTCACATCTATTTGTATACAATATGCAGCAATGTCAGCTTCAAAATAATAAGTGTTCAAATAACAGGTCAGAGCTTCTTCTAGCTCTTGGTTTGTCAAGGGCTCCCTTCCCCAAGGTTCAAAATAGTTCATAATGCAAAGGCGTTCCCGTCACCAAGCTTCCAAGCCTTCCAACCTCTTCAAAAACACGATTCATTGTGCTATGTCCCAGCTCATCTGGTTTGGTTATCTTTCACCAATTTCACAACTTGCAGTTCCTTAATTTCAGTTCACACAGAATCTCCTTCATTTTCAATCAGAAGCTTCTTTGCGGGTATTCTAAGTGGCTTTTCCATAGGTAGGTGTACTCAGTTTAGGCGCAGTTGTCGGACCACGCGGTCCGCCCTTTACGGGTCACGCAACCGATACACCTTACGTGTCTCTTTTTCCTTATATGCACGTTGCCACTGTTTCAGCTCTACAGTGGTACTTGGTTTATTCTCATTTCACATCCTCATGATGCTTTTCATTGCTTATTTTGCCACTATTCACATGGTGCAGTTTCATATTCTTATTGGCTCTTGACAATGCTTGTTCTCTCAAGTTACACAGTTCCTTTATAAAATGTTATTGACAAAACTGCTTTCATTCAGATCGGTATTCAAAAGTGTTTACTTTCAATCAGATCTGTGTTCAAAAGTGTTAGCTTTCATTTGGATCGGCATTCCTTAAAGGCATGGTCTAGTAAAATATGTTATTGTCCCTACGGGTCGGCCATGTTTTTTTAAGCCCAAGTGGCTCGATTTTAGAAAACTTTCCTATGGACCTTACCCGAGTTTTCGTCCATTAAACGCACGCGAAAACAAGCACCAGGGAGCCGCCATTTTCTGATAATCCTATCTTTTCCCCGATCACCCTGGCTGACCTGCTTTTGCGGCACTAAATCAATTCCCCCGCCCCTGAGCCTGACATTATCAAAACATTCATATTCCCAGCCTCTCCCCGTGACGTTACTGTGCTGCGTAGGCAAACGCGCCCAGTCGTCTTCTGCGCGACTCCACACAGAACACGGAAACCAACACAGATCAACTCACAACACAGCGCACCACAATTCGGAATATGAAACTGTACTTTAAAATGAGACAGCAACACGGTACATTTGGTAAAGTACATTTATTTGACATTAAATGTTTAGAGAATATTCAGCAATTGCCATATGAACTCCGGAAGCCATTTATTTTCTTTTATCTGTATCCGCAATAACTGTTCCGTTTCATCTTGAGTCACGCGCTGTTCCTTTATGGTACACAGGGTGTTCATTTTCGTAAAAAGAATCACTTTGGAAGCACGGTGAACCGCAAGGCTGTTCAATCAACAAGGCACTAGTCCAGCCTAAAGGTTGTTATGTTGCTTCTAGCCACTAGTACAGCGTAAGGGCATGTGGGTCCTTGGCGATCGTCCCATAATATGGTGATCGTGCTCCAGTTGTTGACACAAAGCTGCAGGTGTCTGCTGAAGAATCCATCCTCCGGTGTCTCAAACAGATGGCAGTGGCAGAATGGGATCAAATACCTGTTATGAAAACAAAAAAATGATAATTAGTCTCGCTAGCCGAACATCATCATATTACTCATTTTATTTATTACGGCCGATCAGCAACTATTTGCTTGCAAGGATAGTTCAATGGAGTATGTTCGTCTCTAAAATCAATGCGAAAAGTAACGAGATAAATCGAGTCCAACACACAATGATAAACGACAGTTAGTCTACATGCGTGAGGAATGATATGATATAGGATATGGCATTTGTAACGCGCCTATACTCAAGTGTTTCTAGGCGTGACGAGGCAGCTGGGGAACAAGGGCAGACAGACAACAATCCTACTAGGCCAGGTGTCTTTCTGATCGCGCATGGGGAAGGGCTGTACATGGTTAGTTGAATACAAATTAAATAATAGGGCCAGCTGGTGGCACGTGCAAGGTAAATGCCGGGAGAAGGGGCTGAAGGATACAGAAACAGTCCCGTAGTGCAGGTAGGCAGTGCAGGGAAAAGTGGCTGGGCCAAGGACCGAGATCGGTGAGACCAGTGGACCTGAATGCCCATGTGCCCACTACGAACAGTATTACTTGCTTTTCCTAGCTCTTCATTCATTCATTTATTCATGCATTCATTCATTAAATCTTCATTCCGGTATAAAAGCGTGTAAAGATTTACTTACATTATATTTGAAATTTCCATTGTGTCTCTTCGTAATGCAGTCTGTAAAACGGACCGTGCTCTTGACAATGATTTTTCGTATACTGACCTAAAATGAAACTCGGTCTAGTTTCGGAATTTTCTGCCTTATCGTCTCTTACTTTATTGCGCACTCCCTTCAAATGTAATTCTTTCGGCATGGTCCCTGTCTCAAGGTCAAAAAACAATAGACCCTTATACTTCCAGTGCGACTTGTGGGCCTCATCTGGGCGCGAGCTGAAAATCAAAGCCGCTGTCCTTCGCATTCTTTATTTGCAACATCACATAGTATAGGCATCTGTGAGAACTTGAAGTTTAGAATCCGTCTATGTAGTGCGCCTCAATGTGCAAATGCGAACTTGCTTCTCTCCCAAATGCCACGGCCCGCTTGGCTGGCGCATTCTAAGTGCCCCAATTTTGTCCCCGTTGTCTGCGAGCTTTGCAGCCCAAATTGAGACATTTAATTTTTGGCTGAAGGTCAGGGAAAGTATAAAGTACCACAGGAGTTGAGTTAAAAGTGAGATTTATTGTTTGTTTGTTTGTTTGTTTTATTATTTGCAATACGCAAGCCTCCCCTCTGTTAACAGTGCGCAGCATTTACATTTACATGAGATGAGACATGAGAAAAATATATACATACACATATGTGAGGTGAATAGAGAGAATTCAAAGATGACACCCAGCTTGTTCGCCACCCATGATGGTGAAGGTAGGGGTTAGGTTTACAGGTACACTGTACAATAACATTTATTTACAAAAAGACAATCGTATTGCAATTATTTAAACCGGGATTTGTACTTCACAATCAGCTGTGCTTCGGGTGGGCATGGCACAGTCGCAATGTTCGGTGGCAATGGATCACTGCTCTGCACAGAAACGTCCAAAATTCCATATCTGTGCTTCTCTAACACAGCAACAATAAGGCCTTTCACAAAGTCGAACTGCATTTCATCATAGACTGGTTTGATCACCCATTGCTTACTTTGTTTTGAAAACACCTTAGTGTAGCGAGGCATCCTTACTTTACCCCTAGTCCTAGATTGTTCACGTCCGACATTGCTGTTATGGGCCAAGACCGCTAGTAGAGTGCGATGTTTCATGCCCCGAAAGCTAAAATGCAAGCGCTTTGGCCTGTACTTTAGGCACATATTGTGGAACACCTCTGTCAGTCCTCTCAAATCTCTTGATAGAGTTTTGTCGAAAACAATCTTCTCAATGGCTTTGTGTGTCGGTGAAGATGGAATCAACCACTTCTTCTTCCGTGCCTCCTCTGGGGACAAAGGGCCATGTTCACATTGGTGGAAATGTTCATTTGCTGTCCAGCGGTGAACGTTGGTACAGTGGTGCATCAGTGACCGCCATTTTTCAAGTAGTATTTCCACTGACCCCTCACAAGTTTTTGAGCTCCACCAAAGATGGTTGGTGATAGAATGTGACCACTGCAAAATACTTTTAAAACCTTTTTTATCCCTGCAGCCGAGATTTTCTTACTGATTGATTTAGCAAGATGCCATACGTCAAATTGATGATTAATATGTGGGAACTGCTCTCTCATTGTCTTGGCAATTGAAACGTGTCTGTCCATGGCTATGAGGTTGATGTGCATTCCCCTCGATTGTAGATATTCCACTGATTTTATAAAACCTAGTTTCTCCATGGCCACTGAGGATGTACATTGTGTTACCTGCACGACTACCGAACTCACAATTTTCTTACTATCCATGTCCTGAAAGTGGTAGGTGCAGTACTTGGCAGAAAATCCAGGGCTGTCGCACTGTCCATCGCCGGCTAGCCTGAATTGTTTGCCTTCGAATGTACTTGCTAGAGACAATTGTTCAATTTTCTAAGCATCACTACGGCCAGAAACAGATAATCACGTTGGTATATGTAGTACAGCGCTTTAGAAATGAAATGGAGTCCCACAAACTGAAAGAAAGCCTCTAACTTTCTAAAACTGGAGCCACTAAAAAGTGATGCAGGTGCACACAGTAGATTGCCTGCTGGCAGTTTCCCCAGCATCGGTTGTGCAGACCATGAGAACCTATGATTTAATCTACAGGCGGCATTTATTTTGACGTTACTGCCTTTTATTTGACGAGTCACATCAATCAATGGCTTCCCACATACTTTCCCTCTAATGGAATGCACACATTTCAGCATACTTATAATTTCCATCAAACAACTGTCGAATACAATGTATTTGCTCTCTTTCATTAGACTGTCATCCTGCGTCAACGTTGTTTCGGCCTTTGACGTTGTGGAGATTTCAACACATTGGAAAGTAATATCGCTGATATCAAGTTCTGATGCGTCTATGGATGCTGCGGCTGGTTCATTCTCTGTCATTTCAACATCTATTACTTCAACATTGATGGGAGAACACAACAATGTCGACAGGTTTTTTGGTGGCAAATTTTTGGCGGGTGTAGATTGTGTAAATTGATCTGCAACCACTTCAGAGCTATCTTCAATACATTCAATAACATCTTCTTGTGGTGGTGCAGTCGCATTGTAGCTATGGTCCAATGCAACTTTGCTGTAGTCTCCAAACACAGTTAATTCATGTTCTGGCCATTGGACATGAGCATCTCGAGCCTGAACACGCCTCGCCTCAATTAATAGTTCCTCCATAGTGTACACGGTCTGGCAAGCCACATCTCTCATTCGCTTCACTGTCTGTGTGTGTATAGTTCTGACACCCACGGGTAACTGGAGGAGAGATTGGAAAAGGGATGTTCAGTTTAAACACAAGATGGAGTGTAGTAGAATTGACTGGAAAAAAACATAAAATAGTCCCCAGCAAAAAAAAAAATTTAAAGTTATTAACTGTTTGTAACTAACCTTTTTTTGTTTTTTTTTTCTTTGCAACTTTTTTGACTCGACCTTCAACATCTGCACGCTGTAGCTCCAATTCGTTTCCGCATGTCCTCCCTTCCTCTTGCGCTGCAACGACTATATTTTCTGTATCCGCATAGACAGCACGGAATGAGGCTCCATCGTCTCCCTGAAACATAGTACTTTCATTACTATGTATCAAAATATTGTTAGCATAAAACACACGTGAGGACGAACACACAGGTACATCTCAATAGCCAAACACGATTTAAACATTGTAACAATCAAACGACAAGTATTCCACCAGTGATGATCTATTTCGATGGAACTGTCAGTATCCATACCTCTGGCTCTGCATGGACTGCCATGAATGGTTGTATTGCAGAGGAGGCATCCGCATCTCCCTGAAACACAGTACCTGCATTAGCATGCTTTTCAATATTGGAAACACAACACACACTTGGGGTCGACGGCACAGGTACATATAAAGAGATAACCACAAATGATGCATTGTCCAAAAGAATCAAGGAAAATCCAAATATGATCACATTTCATCAACTTATTTCAACTATTCCTTTACATCTGCATCATCTAAATGAGATGTTGTGATTGTGGTGGAAGCTCCGTCGTCTCCCTGAAACACAGTACTGGATTAGTATGGTTTTCAATATTGGAAACATAACACACACTTGGGGTCGAACGCACAGGTACATATAAAGAGATAACCGCAAATGATGCATTGTCCAAAAGAATCAAGGAAAATCTAAATATGATCACATTTCATCGACTTTTTTCAACGATTTATTTACATCTGCATCATCTAAATGAGATGTTGTGATTGTGGTGGAAGCTTCGTCGTCTCCCTGAAACACAGCACTTGCGTTAATAGGGAAGAAAGTATAGCAAATGGAATCACGTTATATGATCACGCATGATGGAGCTGTCATTATCCATACCTCGTGCTGCTGAAGAATATCTATGGATGTTGCAAATGTAGTGCATACTTCCGAAAGCTGTTGCGCCGATTCGTATACTTGAATGTCAGGCTCTGCATCAAGTGCAGGGGTTGACGCTCCATCAACTGCCTGAAACATAGTACTTGCATTAGTGAGGATTACAATAGTGAAAACATAACACACACCTGGGGTCGACAGCACAGGTACATATCAACGGCTAACCACGAATGAAACATTGTGTAGAACAATCAAACGACAAGAATTCCAGCTCTGATGATGACGCTCGATGGAGCTGTCAGTATCCATACCTCCTGCTGTTGAAGAACATCTAGAAATGTTGTAGATGTGGCGGACGCTTCAGCATCTCCCTGAAAGACAGTACTTGCATTAGTATGGATAACACTAATTAGAACTGAAAACAAACACCAGTGGACGATAACTAAGGTGTATATCAATTGGAAAGCAGTAACCAAACATTCGGTAAAGTAATTACACGATAGAATAAAACTATTACTTGACATGCATAAAACAAGTATGTAGTGGATTAGCCTAGTAAGATTACCTGATACGCGCTAGAAGTGGTTGATAACTGCGACCACGTCAAGGATGTAGAATGTTCTTGCTTCAGATTGAAGGGATAGTCAAGAAGTTGTAAAGGTCAATTAATGATTGATAATGAAATGCCAATATTAAAAATAGCCATGTAAGCCGACAGAATACTTGAAAAATGCTCAATACAGCACTGTTCCCTGTCCCCATATATATATACATTGCGTTTGTGGGTTATGAAATCGAAAAAGAATATACTGATAAATGTCATTATTCAAAAAACTATACACTCATATCAATATTGAAATTATTACAAGGGAAAGAACACCTAAAATATCAATTAATCCATTCGGCTACCTACACACTACCGCAAGGCCTAAAACTAAATCCGGATACTTGACTCACCGGTGGCGGAATGTGGACGAATAGAGTGGGAATAGCGTTTTTGCGCAATTTCCGTGTCGTTCGCCGTTTATTCTTCTTTGTTACCCAAGAAGTTGTGTACATGTCCAAGGAAAAGTGCCGGCTGCAGATGCGGTATCAATCACCCCTCTTGTCCTGTAAGACTTGTTGGACTCTACTTTCCAGCTCATCCAGTGGATATCCGCAATGTCTGACCCATTCTCTTATTCGATCAACAGTTTTCTGGAATACATGCATTGTAGTGCCTTCAGATTTAGCATGGGTCTTCGAAGGGCAACCGCTAATCGAACAGACAGGAATTGTTGATAAATCTGAAAAGTAAATATCGACATTATTATACAATCTTCAAGAATAAAGATTTGATACAAAAGTAAATGAATCATACAATGATCAATGCAAGGTTTGTTTTGGTCGCAGGAACTATACCAGTTCATTATGTGCGGCTTAGTATTTGCATAAGTTGCAGAAATGTATAAATGATGTGACTAAAAACTGAACATGTGACTCATCCCTTGGATGTTCTGTATTGCACGAGAAGGAAACATGCTTACATTATAGACTGGACCCCCGAAGGGTGCAATTCGATGACAATAGACACAGATGAAAATAAATAGATCTATTGATAGCATAGCAATGGAAACTCAAGTCAATAGCAATGAGACCAATGAACCTAGCACTATTTTGTACTCAACTCGTAAATAGATAGAAATTTAAAAATCTGCGAAATATGACTAGGATACATGGCCTTACCTTGACCAACAAACAGTTGGATTCAGCAAGCAGAGCAGTATGTTGCAGGAGAATAGGTGGGTGGCCACGGGTAGCACACTGATGGGTTTGCTCTAAGCGGTCACAGAAGTTCACGGATAGCACGACGACGAGCAGATTAGCGTAGATCTCAGTGGTTGCCAGGTAACACGTTCAGGAGTTGACTTGCAAAGCACAAAGATGTTCTCATGAGACATATGAAGTGGTTTATAAAGTATTAGAAACAGGGGTGTGTTTGTGAATGAATGACGTATGTATGTTGTGGTTTTAGGGGGGCGGCCTGCTTCAAGGGGAGGCCTGGCTGGAGACACGGGGTCTGAGGAGGCCATGTGACCGATGGCCCCTGGGCGTGGGACACCTTTTGAAGTGTACATGTAGTTTGGCACCTTGGCCTTTCGCGCCCCTGAAAGCCCTCCATGCCAGCGGGCATCCACCGGCGCGAACCGCCTTTGATACAGGGGGGTGGGATGGATGGGCCTGGGGCGTGCAGATAAGGCACAGGAAGACTGCTGAATGGAGACACACTTATGTGGATTGCAGGGGGGTGGCCTGCCTCAGGGGAGGCCTGCCTGGAGACACGGGGTCTGAGGAGACCATGTGAACAATGGCCCCTTGGCGTGAGACACCTTTTGAAGTGTACATGTAGTTTGGCACCTTGGCCGTTTGCACCCGTCACAGCCCCCCATGCCAGCGCGCATCCACCGGCACAAACCGCCTTTGATACAGGGGGGTGGGATGGATGGCCCTGGGGCGTGCAGATAAGGCACAGGAAGACTGCTGAATGGAGACACACTTATGTGGATTGCAGGGTGGCGGCCTGCCTCAGGGGAGGCCTGGCTGGAGACACGGGGTCTGAGGAGGCCATGTGACCGATGGCCCCTTGGTGTGGGACACCTTTTGAAGTGTACATGTAGTTTGGCACCTTGGCCTTTCGCGCCCCTGACAGCCCCCCATGCCAGCGCGCATCCACCGGCGCGAACCGCCTTTATATCAATATACAGTATACCGCCTTTATATCAATGATAGTATATCGTTGCTTATCAATAACAAATGCCACATACCGGAGATTCTTGTGAGCACAGACCCACACTTCAACCAGTGTATTATAGTGGTCAAGACCCTAAGGCCTGTATAATCCAATGGTAATTGTTAGTATAGATATGTGTGACTTTTATAGAGACATAACCTACCGAAAGACTTTCAACAAGTGTTATTTAGTGCATGCATTATCGAGAATATGTTATGTTAGCTTAGATAGATAGTGACCACCCTGCTTCACAGCGACCAGACCTTCACCCATTCGGAGCACAGATGTCTGACGTCCATCCTTGAATGGAGACACACTTGATTCATTTAAAAAATCGAGACAACCGTTGTTAAAATATATGTGGTGTTTTATTTTGTATCTTATTTTCATGACACAAAAATACAAGACTTTAAAAATGATACAGGTCAGGTTGCAGCACAGCGAGAGAAAATCCCCTGTACTGACCGCTGTCACTCGGGAACGTTTCTCTAATGGCACGAACGGCACAGGCGGGCATCACTCTTCGAACGCGGTGTCCAAGCCTCCCATGAAGCCACTATGTAAAGGAACGATAGGCCACCAGCCTGTACCACCTGTGAAAAGGAATGAAACAAACTGTTTTTAAATGACCAAGATAAGTTTAATAAACGTTTGTTGTCAATGACAATTCTTGTAACTAATGGCATTTTACACGGACAAATGCTATCTAGAAAATGCACACTATTGAACGACTTACATGCGTTACAATGATATGTAGATGTAATTTTGGATATAGTAGAAGAATATGAAATAGGAGTGGCATGACAAGCAGAGTATACTTACTCGTTACTCGGTTTACGAGGACGAACAGTTGCTCGAAGTTCGTGCATAAGCACCATCATTATACTCAACACGGCCCGTGTGAGGCAGGCTGCCCTGAAGTCTGGCAGCTCGGTGATGCATTGCGGTCGTGGCTCGCCTTCCGAAATGTAGGCCAGGCATCCCGAGTTTTCTCGGCAGCAGCAGTTCTCGTCCTCAGTTGGCATTAGCTCGCACCGATTGCATGTGCACCAGGTGGAGACGCCATCCATTCGATTAGGCCCAGGCTCTTCATCTGTTGATTCGTCCTGCCAACTGCCGTCCAAATCCCCATCGTTTTTGCGTGCTTCCCTTTCCAGTAGTTCCTCCTCGGTATACTCGGGCTCGTACATGTAGGGCATTATTGTAGCCATTGTGTTAAACAAACTAAAATAATTTATAGCGGTGGTACTGGTATCTGTTCACACGGGCTACAAGCGGCGAAGGTAGCTGACCAGAGCACTGAAACGAGTCACAGAATACTCAAAGTAACACAGAGAGAGGAATGGAATCGAAAATCTGCTGCTTTGTGTTGTGAAACGGTCTGTTTATACTTATTGAGGAAAGAGGCGTCCTGCCATTTCCATGGCGACACGTCATTAGCTGAAGCGCAGCGAATGTTGACACGAGACGTGCTTTGGCGTTGGGAAATGGGCGGTACGAGTCTGCTGATGACAGGCTCAGGGGCGGGGGAAGTGATTTAGTGCCGCAAAAGCAGGTCAGCCAGGGCAATCGGGGAAAAGATAGGATTATCAGAAAATGGCGGCTGCCTGGTGCTTGTTTTCGCGTGCGTTTAATGGACGAAAACTCGGGTAAGGTCCATAGGAAAGTTTTCTAAAATCGAGCCACTTAGGCTTAAAAAAACATGGGCGACCCGTAGGGACAATAAAAAATTTTACTAGACCATGCCTTTAACGTTCTCACAGGTCTGACATGCTTGCTAGCCGTCCCGGTGTCCCCTGCCAGCTCTCTCTCTCGCTCTCGTGTGGTGCCTCACTCTGTCTCAACAGCAATTCTCCATGGCTCCGCTCCTGACCCTTCTGCGTCTCTCGCAGCTCGAAGTCTCACCCAGAAGCATTGCGAGTTGCGTTAGCTCCCTTTCCATAGTTCGCCACAGGACGCCAGCGTCCTTCAGCTTCCCGCTGCATACACTTAGCATCTAAACGGGGTTCTCAAGCACTCCGTCTGCCATGCCGGCTTGGAGGAGAGGTCTGCGCTCTTCCAGCAGTCCGTATATCTGCTTCCACAGCAGACCCCATTTTCCCTGTTCTTCCTGCTTTTAAACCTCCCACCAGGTTGATTGGTCCAAAAAGAACAAGACCGCTCACTGTCGGCCTGGCAGTTCCACATTGTTCTTGCTTGCCTCCTCTTAGTCCCAGTACCTAACTGGTGTTTGTACGTGTGTGAGTCAATAAAAAGAGGATGTATTACTCTGGTTTGACTCTGCCTTGATCTAGTACCTAACT
This sequence comes from Ambystoma mexicanum, assembly GCF_040938575.1. Taxonomy (NCBI): domain Eukaryota; kingdom Metazoa; phylum Chordata; class Amphibia; order Caudata; family Ambystomatidae; genus Ambystoma; species Ambystoma mexicanum. The sequence goes on from NC_090921.1 coordinate 135,237,062, forward strand.
GGTGTCTATGATGGGATGTTTTAAAGGCCTATACAGGCCTATAAAGGTCTGGGCAATGGCAGACTTATTATGGAAGGGAAATGGGGAATACCTTGTCTCACTCAAGGGTGTCTCACCTCCACTCCCAGAGACTCCTCCACCCAGGTATTCCTCGCTCGTAAATCCACCCTCAGTGACAGGAACCAGTAGCTTCAGCCTTTCAATGGCCACCTGGGAGGCGAATATGTTGGGGAAAGAAGTGGGGACGCCCTCAGATGCATCACAATTTGATATAAAAACATATACTGAACGAAAATTAGAAATAACAATATTAAGGTTACAATGCAATTTTATCTTGATGCAAAATATATAGTACATTAGACATAAAACAAACATCATGGTAACCTCAACATACCCTTTGGTTTTTTATGCTGTTGTAGTTGTTTATTGATTATTTCATGATTTATGGGCTTGAGCAAAACAAGGGTGCATTAGGAGGTCATCCGAGTTTATAAAATCTCATATTGCCCATCAGCTCCAGGCAATAACGCTGTTAGCACCTCCGGGAGGGTGCCAGACAGACAGGGCAAAACCCTAGTCTTTCCTTCTTCTTCCTAGATCCCCCTGGCTGTGCCTCCATGCTGCAGAAATGAAGAACAAACTTTATTTTCTCGTCCACTGAGGGAGTGAAGTTCGTTATTCATTTCTGCAGCGTGGAAGTGCAACCATGGGGGAGCCAAGAAGAAGGCAGCTGCTGAGGGGCCATTAGATGAGGAAGAAGTGACCGGCGAGCGGAGGATCAGGTACTTGTTGGGGAGCAGGCAGACGAGTGGGGAGTGCAAGCGTGAATGTTGGAATCCTGACAGGTGTCAGGATCCATGGCTATACTACACCAGCGAATGTTGACAAGACACCCCGGATTCTCCCGGGTGGCTAATTCTCATGAATCGCAGGACCCTAAAGCAAAAATGAAAACAAGAATACTTTTCTATATTCCACTTTCCAATATGCCTACATGCGGGAGATCTCCTGCATGATATAGATTCTGGCTTCTCTATGGCACCAGGTTTTTAATAGGGGAGACATCTGCAGTGATTTAAGACTAGTTTTCAGAACCAATCCTGATCAGCTTCAGACGAGACCTGTTGCAATTTGACGTTTGTCTCCTGCCACAGGCCTTCTATACTACCCTAATCAAGGGACCTTGTTTATGGTTATGAGTAGATGTAGATGTTCTTGATCCACCACCCCTGGTGCTATTACAAACAATTTTTCATTCTTTTTTTATAAAGGATTTTCTTTTACTGAATCTGGTTGTACCATCTACCATGGGACATACTTTATATGTGGAGTATCAGCCACAGATGGCTACATATGGATTGGGATTGTGAAGTTGTTGCATAAGATATGAGTTACCTGTGTAAAAAACAGAGATAATCATCCCAAAGACCCTGGCCTGGGACCCTTCCCATGTGGCCAGGGAAAGCCAGACGGTTCCTGATCCTGACCCTGTGGGTGGTGATCTGAGGGAGGATCACATGGGAGGAGACTCAGGTCAGGAGAATTGGGAGGACCCTCTAACTAGCTTCCATAATGATCCCATGGTTTTAATGGTGTATTGAAAAAATGAAGCCTTTGATGTTAAAAGGAGCAAGAACATTAGGGACTTCAAGTCCCATAATGCTCTAAATACTGGGACGAGGAAGAGGGACTCAGAGGTGCAGAACTATGTTGCGCAGTCTAGTTTTTGTAATAACCCACACCCACACCTGAGCGGGATGTTTAAACATTTAAAACCCCCTCGGGTGCAGACCATCATAGAGAAGCAGTGGGAGCAGCAGAGACAGGAGAAACAAGATGGAGATGCTGCTGTTGTGGAAGAGGGACACAGTGCGGTGGAAGTAGCAGAGGTCGGATGTCCTGTAGAATGCAAAGGACGTGAAGAGGGAAGCGGTATGAGAACTGACTGTCCTGAGGGAGGGAGCAGCTCTACTAATGCTGCATGTAACTCCGTTGTGTCGAAATCATCGGAGTGCGACCGGAGCAGAGAACGCTCCAGGTACAGGAGGCGTGAGTGAGGAAACTGTTACCGGAGCTGCCAGACAGCTGAGTGAACCTGATGAAGGAAGAAGGAGCAGCGGGTCAGTTGGAGATGCACGGAATGACTGGTGAGTTGGCCTTTATCAGGTTACACCAGGGTGCTCTAAGACAGACCGCTGACTCCCGATCACGTTTTTGAATACCGAACTATTGAATGAAAGCCAAGTGGGCGCAGCTATTATATTAAGAGAGCTAGAATTGCGGAACATTGTATCCACCATTGTCACAGTGGATGTAACTTTCATACTAAGAGAGACAGAGGGGGTCATTAGAGGTTGGAAGTAAGGGTTGCCGGCACCGGTAAGGATGCCGGTGCCGGTAACCCCTTACCTCCATATTCTGAGGTCCCTTAGCGGGTCCCACTAAGGCCGGCTGGTTTTACCAGCCGCCCTTAGCGGGAGCCGTTAAGGGGCCATGGGCTAATAACGGGAATGGCATTCAGATGGGGACTTACCGGGTCCTCCAAGGTCGGAATGACCTGGTACGTACCCATTCCGACTACCCAAACCCGGACCCGGCTTTGGCTACCTCCAAACTCGGAATGACCCCCAGAGTTGTGAAACATTGTAACCACCTTTGCCAAAGCCAAAAGGAAAGAATATTCAAACAAGGTGAATGTGGTTTAAAGGAAAGATCACTTATCAAAGGAAATAATAACCAATATTTCCAAAGCCAAAGAAGGGCAAGTAAGGGAAAACAAAATTGGCAGAATATAAGCCCTTCTTGTAACTATTATCAAGGAGGAGAGGAATATAATCTGCCTTGCCACGGGAAAATGAATCAGAGTGAGAGACTTTGTCAATGTGTTGTGGATTTTTCATGAAACAGTTGTTGATTTAACCTTTCCCATTTAAGATTGAAGCGTGGAAAGTTTGAAGCAGCTTCACCACCGTGTACTTGTAGTAGTGGTAGGGGTTTTATCCTGACAGGCGAGAATACCAAGAAATGGACTATCAGTGATTAGTCGTGGCAGGTAAGTGGACCAGGAAGAAGACCATTGAAGTAATGCAATGTGGTAGAAGGTTGTGAAGGCAAGAAGGTAGCATGTCCATTAATGTGTTGTGATGAATTGTGGAAAAACCATCCTGACAAAACCCTTATTGTTTATGAAGAATACATGTGAAAGTAGTTGTTCTTTAAAGAAGAGACGTTATATTAAATACTGACTGAAACTGTGAAGACAAAGGGCCTCATTACGACCCAGGCGAAATGGGTTTAACGGCGCCGGTAAAGGTGCCGGTGCCATTAAACCAATTCCGCCCTATTCCGAGGTTCCCTTGCGGGACCCGCTCTGGACATCTAGTCAGACTGGCCCGTTGTTAGCTCCCTCCCCATTCCCATTGAGCCCTATGAGGGCTCAAATGGGAATGGGGATGTGTTCCCTGAATGGGGAAATACCGGGTCCTCCAAGGTTGGAATGGCCCGGTACTTCCCCATTCAGGGACCATGAACCCGGACCCGCATTTGGAGGCAGCCATGCCCTTGTTGTTAAGGGCATGGGTACCTCCAAACTCGTAATGAGGCCCAAAGTCTTTTGATTTATCAAGCAACAACGGTGGATCTTTGACAATCATTTTGAAGAGTGTGAAATCATGTTTAACAATCAGACAGACCAAATGCAAAATGAAAGACTTGCGGAGTGAAAAGTAGTCTCTGTTGCATTTGGAGCAGAATTTGGCTATTGAAAATAACTGTCTTTATTCAAACTTTGGTTTGGAAAATCCTGACTTAATCCTTGGGAAGGGCATCTGGCCCTGGCTGCAGGGATACATGTTTACATAGTTTATGTTTGAATACAACTGTTATTTTATTGAGTTTCTACAGTCATATGATACCTGCATGATGTTGTTGTATGTATAAGTGTGAGGCACAGATACCTTCTGATATTAGAGTGTTTTCCGTTAGTCTTAGTTTAACAGGTAGGGAAATCCTTGTTAGGTTAGGGAAAGCAAAGTGTTATTTTCTCACCCTTATTATTTAACAAAATGGGTACTTGTGAGAAAACTCTAACTTCTTGTCTGTTTCGCATTTCTGACCCCTCACACCTGCAATTAGACACTTTCCCAAACTAACATCATCTCCACGACATAAGAGGGACTCTGGTTTTTTGTCAAAATCATAAGCTAATTGATATGATATGATATGATAGGTTATTTATAAGGCGCTTAATACCCAGAGGTTTCTAAGCACAGACCCCGGGATCGAACCTGTGTTGCTCCATGCCGTCTTGCTTCCAAGGCGAGCACGTTGCCCCCGAGCTATGCTGCCGAGAATTAAGGCCTGGAATAGCCAGCAAGCTGAAGTGTGATACAATCCTCAAAATGTCCCTGCTACAAAAGGATGCAGCAATGTCCCTTTCACTGATTACTCATGAGGAAATAGCTCTGTTTACTAGGGTACTGCAAAACTGAATGGCCTTAGATACTATACTGGCCTCAAAAGGAGGCTTTTGTGTATTAATTGGGTCAGAATGCTGTACATTGAACCCATATTATAAAGACAAACTTACTGATATGGTTACACACATTAGATAACCTGTAGCCATATTACACAGCCATATTACACAGTGCAAATACATATACAGGATGATCCCGTTGGTCCTGGTGAACCCATTATGTAGTTTCTCTAGGGGCGTCTATATCTCCATTAAATCATGAAGATTTTTCCATCCTTTTAGAAATGTATTTCATATTTAGGCATCTCATGGACTGTATATATCTGTATTCTACCTGCTCTGGCTGAGTTTCTACCTTATACTTTGCACTTTTTATTTTAACTTGTCTCCTTTTATACTGCTCCTTTGTGTCTCGTTATGTCCCAATTTGAAATTGTAATTGAAAGTGATTTTGTATTTATATGTTTGCATATATGTAATTTTTGAAAAGTTGATTGATTTCAGCTGTATCAAAATAAAAAAAAATAAAAAAAAAATTCATATTTACCAATCGTTTGTGTTTTTAATTCTCTGGAAAGGGAATCGTTTAATATCCTTGCTTGAGAAAGAACCTATTTTTTTCCTGGAGTTAATAATTCAAATCATTTAGAGGTGTAAGGCTTTTGGTAATTAGCCCCATAGGGTTGAATTCTGTGGAAGAAAAATTGCATATATACGTAAACGAATACCTAAAGGATGTTCACTGGAACTGTCATTATTCATTTAAATGCAAACAATAAGTGTATGCTGATCCGAGAAAGACTAGGCCTTTATATTCAGCACCAGGCCTAGTGCAGATTCTAGAGAAAACTCAATATTGAATTATATGGTTGCAGTCAAGATGAAAAAATTAAACTTGGCACACCGATACAGTATTTACTCACAAGCTTTTGTACTGCTGCCTTCGCCCGGTTATTCATATCCTTGCTTACACTGCTGCAAGTATATTCAGGCACAGAAATAATAAGGTACTTCAAACACATGATGATAGAAGAATGTTATTTTTAATTGTATTAAGGGTACACATCTGTGTTGGTATCTCCTGAAGGCAGGAGACGTGACCTTTGGTATCTAGGTATGCTTGGCTCTACGTAGAAGACCATTGTAATAATTGGACTAAGTGAAATCCTCCATAGTGATGTCAAAGAATCATCTGTTAGTTGCATTGAAGTCAATGCACTCAAGACCTATAAACGTTGATGATAAAGAGCTGGGGTAACACAGTGTTGGGTTTGCTTTGGAGTGTGTGCTGTCCATTCCTGTTTTCAGCCTACAGTGCTGCTATTAAAGATGTACAGAAGAGGTTATGTGAGGAGGGACACACACCTTGTAGGCGTTATTTGGGATTTCTACCAGCAAATTTACCATTGATGGCCATGCTGATCCTTATGCCATTGCTACCCACTACCTGCCCCTACATTTCAAAATCACTGCCTTTTGGCATCTCATTGAGGTATCTCCAACACAGAGTAATATGAAACTGTGCTTTATAGGGCTTGTAAGTGTTATTTCTAAGCAGTCTTCTGAGAGTTAACAGCCTAATTGCTGCTGTAAATGAGCTTCTGGAGTATTGTAAATGCCTTAACCAAGTGTGCCTTCACCCACTTGATTTATAAGCAATTGGTGTGTCCTTGCATCTGTTCCTTGCACTGAAATCCTGGCAAAAACCCAAGCATTGACAAGGCCAACAGTTTTGGCTTGTATAAAAGTGTTATATAGGATTTGCCAGGCACTGACATCATATGCCCAGTTTCCCACACCATTTTCTAGTAGTCTCCATTTCATAGCCAGGTAGTATCATTATGGCAAATGCCTATACCATGCCAGAAGAAAAGTCAAATCCGTTGGCTTTGCCAAAGCTTTTGTATGATGTTAATGATCTCCCTCTTTCACACCAAGTTAAAAAACGATAACATCTTGTGACACTTATACCGCAGGCCTCCTTTCTTTTTTGCAGCTGCCAGAATTATTTTCTTTTCTTTCAAATCAAAGTACTATGTTGCCATTTTGAGCGTGATGCCTCTCTAGAACTCCATTCTATGGCACATGTCGATATATACTGGATCTTCTTCCTGCTCAGATGCCAAAGAAAGTTCCTCAGCCCCAAGTCTGGGGCGGAGACCGTGGATTCTGATATTATTCAGTATGGGGAGTATTTTTGTACAGAAGCCAAAATGATGTTCTCATTATCTCTTTCTCCTTTCAACCTACATATGTTTACATTTGGGTAGCTAATGGCTACTTACAACCCGTCTCACCTGATCGCCCTTGCCAGTTGGTATTACTCCTCCATTCAAGCAAGGTAACCCTATCACTGAGTTTATGAAGCATACCCTCCATATGCAAGGTAGACCTTTCTATTCTGTGTAATCTGGGTGGAATCTGGCCATTTGTAGGATGTATGGAAATAGGAGGGGATTGGTTTTTGTGGCTTTGCTTATCTTTGACACAACTGAGGAGTGAAGAAATGTTCCACTGCTCTTCTTTTTCCTTTCTATGATCTAGACTTTTTCTCTTTCACTTTTGATTGTTGTCTCTGATTTCAACAATCCTGGCTAAGAAGTCTTACAAATCTGTCTCTTGGCAGTGCTATTGTCCTCTCTCTCCGATCCACCCTCTACTTGACCCTGCCCACATAAGCAGAAAAACGCATTTTCCCTTTTTCTTGATCTACCTTAACTTCCCCCCTCACAAGCCTCAGGCGCTTTCACTTATCAGTGTATGGGAGAGATGCATCTGCAGCTTGTGAGACCATTGGCTCTAGGATTCCATATCCCAGCAAATGGAAGGAGCGGAGGCTGTGAGGGCTCACATGCCCACGAACAGCCACATGCATCCGCACAGAAGATTTGCTGCTCATCTCACCCAAAGCCCGCAACTGAAGCCTTCCCAATACCCACTTCCCTGATCCCCTCCTGTGAAACATAGCCCTCCTGGCATCACTAAGGGTTAGGTCTTGTTGTCTCAATCCTGTCTTTAGGGAAGGATTGTTGCTCTTTCAGGACACGAGTCCTCACAGCGGATCTGCTGCTCATCTCACACAAGGCCAGCCACCCGAAGCCTTCCCACTGGTCACTTCCCTGATCCCCTTCTCTGAGACTTAGTCCTTCTATCATCACTAAGGGTTCGGTATTGTTGTCTCAATCCTGCCTTTACAGAAGGATATTTGCTGTTTCAGGCCACAAGTCCTCACAGCAGATCTTCTGCTCATCTCACTCAAGTCCTACCACCTGAAGCCTTCCCACTGGTCACTTCCTAGATCCCCTTCTCTGAGACTTTGTCACCCTGTCATCACTAAGGGTTCGGTCTTGTTTCCTCAATCCTGCCTTTAGGGAAGGATTTCTGCTGTTTCATAAAAAACATTCTCACAGCAGATCTGCTGCTCATCTCACCCGAGGCCAACCACCTGAAGCCTTCCCACTGGTCACTTCCCTGATCCCCTTCTCTGAGACTCAGTCCTGCTCTCATCAGGAAGGGTTTGGTCTTGTCTCAATCCTGCCTTTAAGGAAAGTTTCTGCTGTTTCAAGACACATGTCCACACAGCAGATCTGCTGCTCATCTCACCCAAGGCCAGGCACCTAAAGCCTTCCCACTGGTCACTTCCCTGATCCCGTTCACTGAGATTTAGTTCTACTATCATCCCTAAGGGTGCAGTCTTATTGTCTCAATCCTGCCTTTAGGGAAGGACTTCTGCTTTTTCAGGACACACATCCTCACAGCAGATCTGCTGCTGATCTCACCCAGGGCCAGGCACCTGAAGCCGCCTCAATGGTCACTTTCCTGATCTACTTATCTGAGACTTAGATCTCCTGTCATCACTAAGGGTTCGGTCTTGTTGTCTCAATCCTGCCTTTAGGTAAGGATTTCTGCTGTTTCAGGAAACACGTAATCACAGCAGATCTGCTGCTCAACTCACTCAAGGCCAGGCACCTGAAGCTGTCTCACTGGCTACTTTCCTGATCTTCTTATCTTCACTTAGTACTCCTGTCATCACCAAAGTGTTGCTCTTGTTGTCTCAATATGCCCTTAGGGAAGGATTTCTGCTGTTCCAGGACACACGGCCTCACAGCAGATCTGCTGCTCATCTCACCCAAGGCCAACCACCTGAAGCCTTCCCACTGGTCACTTCCCTGATCCCCTTCTCTGAGACTTAGTCCTGCTCTCATCACGAAGGGTTTGGTCATGTCTCAATCCTGCCTTTAAGGAAAGTGTCTGCTGTTTCAAGACACATGTCCACACAGCAGATCTGCTGCTCATCTCACCCAAGGCCAGGCACCTAAAGCCTTCCCACTGGTCACTTCCCTGATCCTGTTTTCTGAGAGTTAGTTCTACTGTCATCACTAAGGGTGCAGTCTTAATGTCTCAATCCTGCCTTTAGGGAAGGGCTTCTGCTTTTTCAGGACACGCGTCCTCACAGCAGATCTGCTGCTCATCTCACCCAGGACCAGGCACCTGAAGCCGCCTCACTGGTCACTTTCCTGATCTTCTTATCTGAGACTTAGTTCTCCTGTAATCACTAAGGGTTCGGTCTTGTTGTCTCAATCCTGCCTTTAGGGAAGGATTTCTGCTGTTTCAGGAAACACGTAATCACAGCAGATCCACTGCTCAACTCACTCAAGGCCAGGCACCTGAAGCTGTCTCACTGGCTACTTTCCTGATCTTATTATCTTCACTTAGTACTCCTGTCATCACCACAGTGTTGCTCTTGTTGTCTCAATATGCCCTTAGGGAAGGATATCTGCTGTTCCAGGACACACGGCCTCACAGCAGATCTGCTGCTCATCTCACCCAAGGCAAGAGCACCTGAATTCTTCCCACTGGTCACTTCCCTGATCCCTTTCTCTGAGATATAGTCATCCTGTCATCACTAAGGGTTTGGTCTTGTTGTCTGAATCCTGCCTTTAGTCAAAGATTTCTGCTGTTTCAGGACAAGCGTGCTCACAGTAGATCTGCTGCTCATCTCACCCAAGGACAGGCACCTGAAGCCTTCCCACTGCTCACTTACCTGATCCCCTTCTCTGAGCCATAGTCCTCCTGGGTTGGTCTTGTTGTCTCAATCCTACCCTTATGGAAGGATTTATGCTTTTTCAGGGCATGTGTCCTCACAGCAGATCTGCTGCGCATCTCATGCAAAGTCAGGCACCTGAAGCCTTTGCAATGGTCACTTCCCTGATCCCCTTCTTTGAGACTTAGTCCTCCTGTCATCACTAGGGGTTTGGTCTTGTAGTTTCAATCCTGCCCTTGAGGTCCAATTTCTGCAGTTTCTGGACACACGTCCTCACAGCATATCCGCTGCTAATCTCACCCAAGGTCAGCCACCTGAAGCCTGCCCACTGGTCACTTCCCTGATCCCTTTCTCTGAGACTTAGAGCCTCATTAGGACCCAGGCGGTAAGGGGTTTACGGTGGCGTAAACAGCGCCGACCCTTACCGCCTGATTCCGAGGTCCCTTAGCGCCATGGAGGTTTTAACACCTGCTTTTAGCAGGTGTTAAAATTCATGGCGCTAAGGGACCTTGTTGTTAATTACGCCACCGTAATTTACGGTGGCGTAATTAACGCCTTCCCCACTCCCATTATGCCCTATGAGGCAAAAATGGGAATGGGGAAGGGTAAATGGGTTAATGGGGACTTACCGCCCCACTCACCTCGGAATGGGGCGGTATGTCCGCCAACCACCATGGCGTAAACGTAGTTTACGCCATGGTGGTAAAGGTACGACCCAGGCGGTAACTTACCGCTTGGGTCGTAATGAGGCCCTTATTCCTTCTGTCATCACTAAGGGTTTGGTCTTGTTGTCTGGATCCTGCCTTTAGTGAAGGATTTCTGCTGTTTTAGGACAATCGTGTTCACAGCAGATCTGCTGCTCATCTTACTCAAAGCCAGGCACCTGAAGCCTTCCCACTGGTCACTCCCCTGGTCCCCTTCTCTGAGACCTAGTTTTCCTGTCATCACGACCAGTGTTGCTCTTGCTGTCACAATATGCCCTTAGGGAAGGATTTCTGCTGTTCCAGGACAAGCAGCCTCACAGCAAATCTGTTGCTCATCTCACCCAAGGCCAGGCACCTGAAGCCTTCCCACTGGTCACTTCCCTGATCCCTTTCTCGGAAACATAGTCCTCCTGTCATCACTAAGGGTTTGGTCTTGTCTCAATCCTGCCCTTAGGGAATGATTTCTGCTGTTTCAGGACACACATCCTCACAGCCGATTGTCTGCTTATCTCACTTAAGGCCAGGCACCTGAAGCCCACTGGTCACTTCCCTAATCCACTTCTCTGAGACTTAGTTCTTCTGTCATCACTAAGAGTTGGTCTTGTTGTCTCAATCCTGCCTTTAGTGAAAGATGCCTGCTGTTTCAGGACAAGCATGCTCACAGTAGATCTGCTGCTCATCTCACTCAAGGTCAGGCACCTGAAGCCTTCCCATGGTCACTTCCCTGATCCCCTTCTCAGAGACATAGTCCTCCTGTCATCACTAAGGCGTTGGTCTTGTTGTCTCATTCCTACCCTTAGGGAAGGATTTATGCTTTTTCAGGGCATGTGTCCTCACAGCATATTGTCTGCTTATCTCACCTCAAGACAGACACCTGAAGCCCACTGGTCACTTCCCTGATGCCCTTCTCTGAGACTTAGTTCTTCTGTCATCACTAAGGGTTTGGTCTTGTTGTCTCAATCCTGCCTTTAGTCAAAGATGTCTGCTGTTTCAGGACAAGCGTGCTCACAGTAGATCTGCTGCTCATCTCACCCAAGGCAAAGCACCTGAAGCCTTCACACTGGTCACTTCCCTGACCCCCTTCTCTGAGACTTAGTCCTCCTGTCATCACTAGGGGTTTGAACTTGTTGCCTCAATCCTGCCTTTAGTGAAGGATTTCTTCTGTTTAAGGTCAAGCGTGCTCACAGCAGATCTGCTGCTCATCTCACGCAAGGCCAGGCACCTGAAGCCTTCCCACTGGTCACTTCCCTGATCCCCTTCTCTGAGACATAGGCCCTCATTTTGAGTTTGGAGGTAATCATGGCGCTATTTACACCATTACTACCTCCAATACCGGTACTGAGTCTGCCCTCGTTGAATGGGGACTTACCGTTCTATTCTGACCTTTGTGGGACCAGTAAGTCCCCATTGAAAAAGCCATTCCCCATTCCCATTTGAGAGGGCTCAATGGGAAGGTGCTAATAACGGTACCACAAATTGCGGTGCCGTTATTAGCTCTAAAGTTCCTTAATTGGTCCCATCCTTAACACCTGGTAAAACCAGGCGTTAAGGAAGGGACACGCTAAGGGAACTCAGAATAGGGTGCAAAGGGATTACCGGCACCGGTGTCCGTACCGTTGCCCAGTATCCCTTTGCGCCCAACTCATAATGAGGCCCATAGTCCTCCTGTCATCACTAAGGGTTTGGCCTTGTTGTCTCAATCCTGCCTTTAGGGAAGGATTTATGTTCTTTCAGGGTATGTGTACTGACAGCAGATCTGCTGTTCTTCTCACCCAAGGTCAGGCAACTGAACCCTTCCTAGTGGCCACTGCCCTGATCCCTTCTCTGAGACTTAGTCCTCCTGTCATCACTAATGGTTCTGTCTTGTAGTGTCAATCCTGCTCTTGGGGATGGATTTCTGCAGTTTCAGGATACACGTCCTCTCAGCAGATCTGCTGCTCTTCTCACCCAAGGTCAGCCACCTGAAACCTTCCCACTGATCAGTTCCCTGATCCCCTTCTCTGAGACTTAGTTCTCTTGTCATCACTAATGGTTTCAGGAAGCAATTTCTAACAGCAGATCTGCTGCTCATGTGACCCAAATCTTCCCACTGGTAATTTCTGCCCTTAAAGAAGGATTTCCCCCAATTCATACACCTTCTCTTCCATTGGGTGGCAGTTCTGATGATGGTGTCTTTTCATACACCTTCTCTTCCAGCAGGCGGCAGTTCAGATGATGGTGTCTTTTCATACACCCTCACTTCCAGCGGGCAGCAGTTCAGATGATGGTGTCTTTCATACACCTTCTCGTCCAGCGCGCGGCAGTTCAGATGATGGTGTCTTTCATACACCTTCTCTTCCAGCGGGCGGCAGTTCAGATGATGGTGTCTTTCATACACCTTCTCTTCCAGCGGGCGGCAGATCAGATGATGGTCTCTTTCATACACCTTCTCTTCCATCGGGTGGCAGTTTAGATGATAGCGTCTTTTCATACACCTTCTCTTCCAGCGGGCAGCAGTTCAGATGATTGTGTCTTTTCGTACACCCTCACTTCGAGCGGGCAGCAGTTCAGATGATGGTGTCTTTCATACACCTTCTTGTCCAGCGGGCGGTAGTTCAGATGATGGTGTCTTTCATACACCTTCTCTTCCAGCGGGCGGCAGTTCAGATGATGGTGTCTTTCATACACCTTCTCTTCCAGCGGGCGGCAGTTCAGATGATGGTGTCTTTCATACACCTTCTCTTCCAGGGGGCGGCAGTTCAGATGATGGTGTCTTTCATACACCTTCTCTTCCAGCGGGCGGCAGTTCAGATGATGGTGTCTTTTTATACACCCTCACTTCGAGCGGGCAGCAGTTCAGATGATAGTGCCTTTCATACACCTTCTCATCCAGCGGGCGGCAGTTCAGATGATGGTGTCTTTCATACACCTTCTCTTCCCGCGGCTGCAGTTCAGATGATGGTGTCTTTTCATACACCTTCTCTTCCAGCGGGTGGCAGTTCAGATGATGGTGTCTTTTCATACACCTTCTCTTCCATTGGGCAGCAGTTCAGAGGATGCTGTCTTTTCATACACCTTCTCTTCCATCGGGCGGCAGTTCAGATGATGGTGTCTTTCATAAACCCTCACTTCCATCGGGAGGCAGTTCCGATGATGATGTCTTTTCATACACCTTCTCTTCCATTGGGCAGCAGTTCAGAGGATGCTGTCTTTTCATACACCTTCTCTTCCATCGGGCGGCAGTTCAGATGATGGTGTCTTTCATACACCTTCACTTCCAGCAGGCGGCAGTTCAGATGATGGTGTCTTTTCATACACCTTCTCTTCCAGCGGGCGGCAGTTCAGATGATGGTGTCTTTTCATACACCTTCTCTTCCATCGAGCAGCAGTTCAGATGATGGTGTCTTTCATACATCATCTCTTACGTTGGCCAGCAGTTCAGATGATGGTGTCTTTTCATATACTCTCACTTGCATCGGGCGGAAGTTCAGATTATGGTGTCTTTTCATACACCCTCAATTCCATCGGGCGGCGTTCAGATTATGGTGTCTTTTCATACACCTTCTCTTCCAGCGGGCGGCAGTTCAGATGATGGTGTCTTTTCAAACACCCTCGCTTCCACCGGGCAGCGTTCAGATGATGGTGTCTTTTCATATAGCTTCTCTTCAATCAGGCGGCAGTTCAGATGATGGTGTCTTTTCATACACCTTCTCTTCCAGCAGGCGGCAGTTCAGATGATGGTGTCTTTTCATACACCCTCTTTTCCAGCGGGCGGCAGTTCAGATGATGGTGTCTTTTCATACACCTTCTCTTCCATCGGGCGGCAGTTCAGATGATGGTGTCTTTTCATACACCTTCTCTTGCATCGGGTGGCAGTTCAGATGATGGTGTCTTTTCATACACCTTCTCTTCCATTGGGCAGCAGTTCAGAGGATGCTGTCTTTTCATACACCTTCTCTTCCATCGGGCGGCAGTTCAGATGACGGTGTCTTTCATAAACCCTCACTTCCATCGGGAGGCAGTTCCGATGATGATGTCTTTTCATACACCTTCTCTTCCAGTGGGCGGCAGTTCAGATGATGGTGTCTTTTCATACACCTTCTGTTCAATCGAGCGGCAGCTCAGATGATGGTGTCTTTTCATACACCTTCACTTCCATCAGGTGGCAGTTCAGATGATGGTGTCTTTTCATGCACCTTCTCTTCCAGCAGGCGGCAGTTCAGATGATGGTGTCTTTTCATACACCTTCTCTTCCAGCGGGCGGCAGTTCAGATGATGGTGTCTTTTCATACACCTTCTCTTCCATCGAGCAGCAGTTCAGATGATGGTGTCTTTCATACATCATCTCTTACGTTGGCCAGCAGTTCAGATGATGGTGTCTTTTCATATACTCTCACTTGCATCGGGCGGAAGTTCAGATTATGGTGTCTTTTCATACACCCTCAATTCCATCGGGCGGCGTTCAGATTATGGTGTCTTTTCATACACCTTCTCTTCCAGCGGGCGGCAGTTCAGATGATGGTGTCTTTTCAAACACCCTCGCTTCCACCGGGCAGCGTTCAGATGATGGTGTCTTTTCATACACCTTCTCTTCCATCGGGCGGCAGTTCAGATGATGGTGTCTTTTCATACACCTTCTCTTGCATCGGGTGGCAGTTCAGATGATGGTGTCTTTTCATACACCTTCTCTTCCATTGGGCAGCAGTTCAGAGGATGCTGTCTTTTCATACACCTTCTCTTCCATCGGGCGGCAGTTCAGATGACGGTGTCTTTCATAAACCCTCACTTCCATCGGGAGGCAGTTCCGATGATGATGTCTTTTCATACACCTTCTCTTCCAGTGGGCGGCAGTTCAGATGATGGTGTCTTTTCATACACCTTCTGTTCAATCGAGCGGCAGCTCAGATGATGGTGTCTTTTCATACACCTTCACTTCCATCAGGTGGCAGTTCAGATGATGGTGTCTTTTCATGCACCTTCTCTTCCAGCAGGCGGCAGTTCAGATGATGGTGTCTTTTCATACACCTTCTCTTCCAGCGGGCGGCAGTTCAGATGATGGTGTCTTTTCATACACCTTCTCTTCCATCGAGCAGCAGTTCAGATGATGGTGTCTTTCATACATCATCTCTTACGTTGGCCAGCAGTTCAGATGATGGTGTCTTTTCATATACTCTCACTTGCATCGGGCGGAAGTTCAGATTATGGTGTCTTTTCATACACCCTCAATTCCATCGGGCGGCGTTCAGATTATGGTGTCTTTTCATACACCTTCTCTTCCAGCGGGCGGCAGTTCAGATGATGGTGTCTTTTCAAACACCCTCGCTTCCACCGGGCAGCGTTCAGATGATGGTGTCTTTTCATATAGCTTCTCTTCCATCAGGCGGCAGTTCAGATGATGGTGTCTTTTCATACACCTTCTCTTCCAGCAGGCGGCAGTTCAGATGATGGTGTCTTTTCATACACCCGCTCTTCCAGCGGGCGGCAGTTCAGATGATGGTGTCTTTTCATACACCTTCTCTTCCATTGGGCGGCAGTTCAGATGATGGTGTCTTTTCATACACCTTCTCTTGCATCAGGCAGCAGTTCAGATGATAGTGTCTTTTCATACACCTTCTCTTCAATCGGGCGGCAGTTCAGATGATGGTGTCTTTTTCATATACCTTCTCTTCCATCGGGCGGCAGTTCAGATGATGGTGTCTTTTCATACACCTTCTCTTGCATCGGGCAGCAGTTCAGATGATAGTGTCTTTTCATACACCTTCTCTTCAATCGGGCGGCAGTTCAGATGATGGTGTCTTTTTCATATACCTTCTCTTCCATCGGGCGGCAGTTCAGATGATAGAGTCTTTTGCAGTCAGTTGAGTCTGAAGATTTTCGTGGCCATCCATGCTTGGATGGTGGCGTATATATTCTGGAGGGTGGCTGCGTCCCGATGGTAGAGTCCTGTGAGCGGGAGGAGTACTTGGGTATCGTCAGCATAGTTGGTGTATATGATCCCAAGTGCATCCAGTTTATCAAAGAGAGGTTTGGTAAAAAGATTATAGAGGGTAGGAGGCGTACATGAGCCCTGAGGGACTCCATACCTGATGGTAGTAGGCTCTGCGTTAGCTATATTGGAAAACACTTTCATCACTCTTCCTTCGAGGAAGGAGGTGATCCAGTTTGTGGCTTGTTTGGAGAAATGTGCGGCCTGAGTGAGATGGTTCATGAGGATGGCATGATCGACTAAATCAAATGCCGCCGAGAGGTCTAGGAGGAGCAGAAGGGCCGGCTTGCCTTTATCTAAAATTAGGGTAATTTGGTTCTTCAGATCTAGTAAAGCGGTTTCAGTGCCATGACCTTTGCGGAATCCGGACTGCCTTTTACCTAGGACAGCATTGTTTTCCAGGTAGGACTGTATCTGCATTTGTGCAGCTTTATCTAAGATTTTTAGAAGAAATGGAACCGTTGTAATGGGACGGTAGTTGTTGGGTTGGGCAGGGTCCAGGGTTGGTTTCTTTAAGAGCGGGCGCACCCACGCCTCTTTAAAGCTGTCGGGGACTTTGCCCGTCTTGAATGAGGCGTTGATGAATGCTGTGATTATCGGTGTGAGGGGTGCCGCACACTCTTTAATGATGTTGGGGGGCATATATCGCCTTTACATTGAGATGGTTTGAGCTGTTTGAGGATGTGGAGAGCATCTGATTCGGTGATTGGAGAAAAATTGAATTTGGAGGTCTGCTTATCTTTAGCGGTATTGACAGAGAGGGTCTGTTGGGGGTGCAGAGCCTTGAAGTGTTCTGCTATTTTATTTTGAAGAAGGTCTATTTTGTTTAGCATCGCTGTTTGGATGCTATTGCATCAGGCTTCATCCTTAACAATCTCATCTGTACAGATTGGGGGGACGGTGAGCTCTTTAAAGATGGTGAAAAGCTCTTTTGAGTGGGAGTTGGCTTCCAAGATACGTTTATTGTAGGTTTCTGACTTTGCCTTGAATATGGCACTTTTGTATTTTTTGGAAATACAAAGAAAGTCTACTTTGGTGGCATCACAGGGATTGGCCTGCCATGTTTTGAGGGCTTGGCGCTTGCATTGGCGTAGATTTAATAAGTCCTCCGTGAACCATGAGTTGGAGTGAAACGATTTGTTTTCTTTTTTTTTTCAAGAGGAGCTGCGGCGTTGATGGCATGGGTGAGGGTGTCTTTGAAGATCTCTGCTAGAATGTTGGGGTCAGAGGAGAAAGGAGGTGCTAGGCAGGGGTTGTTGAGAAAGGGATGTATATTGTCTGCTGTACGTTTTTTGGCACTTCTGGCTAGCTTGGCCGGTGCGGGTATAGGTGGTTTGGAGTATAAGGATATGGGGTGGAGGGTGGAGCCACAGTTGTGATCTGCCACCCAATCTAAGATACAGCCTTTATTATGGGTCGGGGCAGTAACTATCTGAGTGAATCCTAGATCTGTGAGGTTTCTGGCGAGAGTGGTAGCTGCTTTGTCGAGTTTATCATTGTATCCAAGGTTTAGGTCTCCTAGAAGCAGTGTTTTGGAAGTGTGTTTGATATTTTTTCCAAGGAGATGGTTGACTATGCCTGTGAAGTTATTGACACAACCTTCTCTTCCAGTGGGCGGCAGTTC
This sequence comes from Ambystoma mexicanum, assembly GCF_040938575.1. Taxonomy (NCBI): domain Eukaryota; kingdom Metazoa; phylum Chordata; class Amphibia; order Caudata; family Ambystomatidae; genus Ambystoma; species Ambystoma mexicanum. Next base: position 135,254,873 of record NC_090921.1, read on the forward strand.
AGATGATGGTGACTTTCATACACCTACTCTTCCAGCGGGCGGCAGTTCAGATGATGGTGTCTTTCATACACCTTCTCTTCCAGCGAGCGGCAGTTCAGATGATGGTGTCTTTTCATACACCTGCTCTTCCATCTGGCGGCAGCTCAGATGATGGTGTCTTTTCATACACCTGCTCTTCCAGCGGGCGGCAGTTCAGATGATGGTGTCTTTTCATACACCTTCTCTTCCAGCGGGCGGCAGTTCAGATGATGGAGTCTTTTGCAGTCAGTTGAGTCTGAAGATTTTCTGTTTTCCTCGTTAAGCCCCTTGCTCTTTTCCATGCATATTCCTCTTCGCGAGGCATATCACCTCAAGAAGGCCCTATACAAAAGCAATCTCCTGCTCGCTTTATCACACTCTGCCTCTCACATTCACTCACGAATCTGTGCTCAAAATGTTTGCCTTTATCTTTAGGCGGTTAAATGGCCCGGAAAATTCCACCGTGCAGTTGGACGACTGACATCAGATAATTTTGCCAATTTGCATAAATATTTTAAAATGTAGAGAAAATGTAAAAATATATTGAGCGTGAACTATCAGCGGCTTTAAGAACTAGTACTGTTTTCGTGTCAGTGGTCGAAGTAGGTGGGAGCAGTTGTGAGCAGAGCGGTTTACTTTTTTTAATTTAAGTTCCTACATTTTTTTTAAAAAAAAGAAACAGTTGAGGAATGGCTTCGTTTTAAAACAAAAGCTCAGGAAGAAGTTGAAACTTGCACAGCAGGGTCATGTGTTTGGGAGTTTGTATTGGGTGTGGGTGGGGGTGTGGCGATGGCGTTTGTGACGAGCGGGGGAAGGGCAGTAGGGAGCATAGTTCCATACTTGCCCACCTTACAGATTTAGGCAGTAGGCTACTGCTTTTTAAGCAGTCCTACCGCCTACAGATTTGGGTGACCGTTCCTACTGCTTTTTACAGGGGCAGGTCATTTATGTGACTCTAAGGCAGGCTGCACGACAGAGCATGCAACACATTAGTCTGTCTGTATAGTGGGCTGGTAAGGGATTACTTTGGTTGGGCTCAGACCAATCCACTGACCCGACAGCTATGCGACTGTCCAGCACTCTTGCCGGTACAACCCTTAGGTGAACCACCAGTGAAGGCAAGTGGCAGAGCGTAACACCTTCACACAGCATCTGCCTATCAGACTGATGGAGGTATCAGTCTCCATGTCATTAAGTGTTCACTTTGCACTGTAGGAGTACATATGTACTGCCGGGCTGCTGCTACAGAGCAGTGGCAAACGTTGCCTACCAGCTCTGCGTGATTACCTTCTGTGAAGTTAGGTCATTGAATTTGGTGTTGAATTATAGATTTTTAACATTTGAACATCTTTCCATGTTGTACTGTTTGATGGTTGTGTATTTTAGAATGCTTCAATGGTGCCAACAATGTATGTTTTGTATTTTCCTGCGATTTCATTGTTATGCGAATTATTTTTGAAACTTGAAAAGTCCTACATCTTTGTGTTCACAGAATATTGGCAAGTATGTAGTTCCACAACCTATTGTCGTACAATTCGACCATTCTGTGTTCTTCATCAAAACTTTATTTCCGCTGGGACGATTAATGTTGTACATTTACATATGTGGCATTTTGTTATGTGAAGAGAAAAGGCCTTTAGGTATGGTGACGCAGGAACAGAAAACAGAAACATGTAAATAGAGCATGTGCAGTTGACAAATGGACGAGTGAATCGAGAACAGCGCTAAAAATTCATGAACAGGGAAATAGGAAAAATACATCTCAGAGGGGAGACCTGCCCGCCCATAACGGGTGATACATTCCTGCTGTAAAAGCAAAAGAGAAAAGCCATATAATAATGGAGAAGCAAGAATGCACAGATGATATTAAAGACATTTATAAGGTGAAATAACTTTCGCAATAAGTGCATTCTGAACAATAATAATTAGCATTCCGTGCAGTGTATGTGCCACTAGCGGGCACATTACAGCAGTTTGTTTGTTGTATGCGTATAAATGAGCTTTCCTCCAAACTTTGTTTACCTGTATGTGACTTCTGTGATGTGAAAGCCTGTCATTACTTCTTTAGTTCTGTTATGCTCCTGTCCACCCATCCACTCAGCCCCCGTTGCTTAGGGTGCAAAGAAAACCTTTTGTTATATGAATGCATAAGTCACACATTGAAATGTTTTCTAAATCGCTCTGGCCATGCCTACTTAGGAGCCTGCAATGGTTGTATTGTGCTTTCTCGGTGATGCAGTCTGTTTCCTCAGGCCATGGAGCCTTGGCCAGGTATTCTAGGGTAGAAGGTTTATGATGAAACCTGGTCAGTTGGGAGTTCAGAAAGGAGCGGACCAGTGCCGGGAGTCACTGTGAGAGTTTTCTCTTAAATAAACTCGCCTGTATCAGCTTACCTAAAGTGTGGGTCTCCATCCTTTCCGTTTTCATAGTTGGGGATACCAAGTTTTCTACAAAAAACCCATATGCCCATAGCTGTCACCAATATGTTGGGAAAAGGGTCCAGCATGCACTGTGGCTTCTGGCATCACTACTCGGTACCCACTGCTGCATGATTCCTAGGACTGCCTCTCCTACCCACTTTTATGTTCGGTTATGTTATGTTACCAGAATGTATAAAGTGCAGCATTCACCCAAAGGCATCTTGGCGCTAACTGGCAAGTGAGAATGCAAAGAGGAGCTAGAAAAGATAGCTCTTAAGCAAGCACCTAAAGGCCCATAAAGCGTGTGGAATAGATTGCCACAACGGAGTTGCAGCAACCGAAAAGGATTCAGACACCAATGCGGGTGGCCTTAAATCGAGGAACAACAACAAGGCACGCATCCGCAGAAAGGATTGTCCGAACAGCAGTATAAGGACGGAATTTGACTTGTAGGTATTCTGCCCCAAAGCCCCAAAGCATGATGAACCAGGAAAAGGGCCTCCGACTGAACACGCTTGGCCACTGGAAGATAATGGAGACGGCAAAGGACTTGAGAGATGTGAGCACATCTGGGTGTGCAGCTAGCAACTCTGGAAGCTGAGATCCTACACTGAAGAAACAGGAGAAGGGAGGGGACCAAGGAAGATGGCCAGAACGAAGGGATCCTGAAAGCAGTGGAAATGGAAGTGTCCAATGCCAAAGAGACCATCCCGCTCCACAGTGCCCCAGGACATCTCACAAGTACCTTACTGGAAAGGCACCACTACAGGCATATCGCCATGGCTACATCATCTGGATGCTGCAAGTTGCCCACCAGGCCCTCGACCAGCCTGCCCGCACAGACCTTCTAGAGTACAATGCTCAAACACACTCTATGCATATCAAATAAACCAATCACACATGATCATTTTGTCAACCTCCAGCACTACCAAAAATGTCGTCAGGCCTAGTAAGATAGTCGCTTGTTTTTTCCCTCTCCTTCCTCCCTCCCTCCCCCAGGTCCTCTCCCTCACTTTTGCCATTCCCCAGCACTACCAGAAATGTCGTCAGGCCTAGTACAATAGTCGCTTGTTTTGTCCCCCCCTCACTTTTGTCTATCCCCAGCACCACCAGAAATGATGGCAGGCCTAGTACGATAGTCGCTTGTTATGTTCCTCCCCTCCCCTGCACTTTCAGAAATGTCATCAGGCCTAGTATGATTGTCGCTTGTTATGTTCCTTTTCCCTCCTCCCCCTCCCTTCCTTACATTTTGAGAAATGTTGTCAGACCTAGTACGATAGTCACTTCTTATGTCCACCCCCACACTTCACCTTTTGTCAATCTCCAGCACTACCAGAAATGTTGTCCGGCCTAGTACGATAGTCGCTTGTTTTGATCCTCCCCCCCCCCCCTTCCCTCACCTTTTGTCATTGCCCTGCACTACCAGTAATGTCGTGAGGCATAGTATGAAAGTCGCTTGTCCGTCTCATCTCCCACCTCCCCCTCCTTATTATTGTCAATAGCTCTTGCACTATCTGAAATGTCGTCAGGCCTAGTATGATAGTTAATTTCACATTCTTAATGTCTGAAGGCCTTATAAGAATGTCATTGGCCCTCATTACGACCCTGGCGCTAAGGGGTTTGCGCCAGCGTTAGCTGCGCCGACCCCTTACCGCCAACTACGAGTTCCCATAGCGCCATGGTCATTTTTCCGCCCGCTTTTTGCGGGCGTAAAAATCCATGGCGCTATGGGACCTCGGTGTTAATTACGCCACCGTAGTGTACGGTGGCGTAATTAACACCTTCCCCACTCCCATTGAGCCCTATGGGGCCGAAATGGGAATGGGGAAGGGTAAATGGGTCAATGGGGACTTACCGCCCCGCCGACCTCGGAATGGGGCGGTAAGTCCGCCATCCGCCATGGCGTAAAGGGACTTTGCGCCATGGCGGAAAAGTCCGCCGATGGCGGAAAAAATCCGCCAGGGTCGTAATGAGGGCCATTGTATTTTCCCTTGCTTCCTCCCTTGAAGTGCTTTGAAACGTGTGTATAGGCGCTATAAAAATAAACTATCAATTAATCAATCAATCAATAATTAAATAACCCTCCCAACAGATCAAACAACACAACGGTAGACGTCCACAACCAACCTACAGGCCACGGTTCCGGCCAGGGCATCCTAGCAGCAAGGACACAAACGTCTCTATGCCCTTTATACAGGACACATTGCAACTGACCTGCACACAAAGCACAGGGTGCTGCTGGTCTGCACGCATTGACACAACCTTGAATTTTCCCTCTCTTCTACTAAGCTAGCACCCCCCTCTTTTTCAGATCCGCCAGAGCGCCCTGGAACCAAACAAACGGCAGCAGAGCGTGGTATAAGTCCCAATAACATCTTAAAATCGAACATCACAGTTCTTACCTAATGCAAGGACTGGACGTGGGGACAGAAAGGTAAGGATCAGGCAGGAGAACCAGTATTTATTTTTGAATAATTTATTTTCCAGCATGCCTAACTTCTTGCCCTTATCCACATTCTGACAGCAGACTACAGTGCAAAACACCACATTGAAAAGCCCTGGGTAGCATGGGAAAGAAGGAAACAAAATGGCGGCTCCCAAAGAGCAAGGCAGCAGTCATATGTATGCCAGTGCCAGCCTCCTTCAAATTAGAACATCCAAAGAGCTTGGGGAAGGTCAGCAGCTCGTGAACTGCACCACCACGGTCCAAAACTGAATGCAGTTCAATTGACTTTTCCACAATGTTTGGAAGTGTGTATCTGGCTGTACATAGTGTACACCTAGCTGTGAAGCAACAGAGCGATCAACGGCAAGGGGGTACAGATACAGTACTAGGATATGGATAAAATTCGGAGTATAGACTATTAAGAGCACACTTGTAATGTTATGGCGAGGGGTCATAAAGAGTAGGGGTAGGATTCAGACTGGATCACGTGGTTTTGATTGATTGGTTATTGTTAACGCGCTTAATACTCAGAGGTTTCTAAGCGCGGACCTGTGTGGCTCCATGTCGTCTTGCTTCCAAGGCGAGTACTTTACCGCTGAGCTATCCTCCCAAAATGTACATTTGGTTTTCCAAATGTACATTTCACTGGGTTTCTAACACCCGCCTATTGAAATGGATCACCAAAGATGTTATTTTTACTTCAGTCTGAAAATATCCCCAAAACCTCTTTCTAGCTCCTCAGCCTACTTACGGGTTCCTGCCATTATTGCGGTTGCTTGGCCAGATAGCCCTGTATTGTCTTGGCCCTCCCAGTGGTTTTCTCTCTCATCAGTTGCTGAAAGGCTATTTAAGGTAGCCTTCCGCATAAGGATATCCTCATCCTCACACTGACAACGACCAAAATCATCACACCATCAGTCACATGGCCGCAGTGGCTTCTGATTGGGCAAAGTGTAGGATTCCAAACATGCCTTCTTCACAGAGCCCTGTATGACCAGGTGCGCGGCCACTTAGGTAGACCGATGTTGCCCTTCCAACCAATCAGATGCTGATGGGGGCCCTCCCTACATAGACCTTCTCCTAACCTGGCCAGATGCACACATTTTATAGAAGACCCATTCATGTGCAAGACTGTATCCCTTTGGACGCTCTGCTTGTGCCGCTCCACTGATGATTTGGGGCAGGAAGCCTACTTTTGGGGCAAGTATATGGCTTGAACTCCAATTACTGGTCCTGTCTGTACACTTCCAGTCTGCTCCTTCTTGCTATCGGTCATTACCGCCCCGCCACCTTTGCCCCACCAATAGAAACGCACTCTGAAGCAGCAGACAGCATAGAGAGGGTACTCTATACACGACCAATCAAGAATTTCAAAAAATACAATAGTTGATGTTATATTGGCAAGTCCTCCTTTACGTCACTCAAACTCACCCCATTGTAAGGATCTCACTCCTTCCTGTCAAATCTGATTTCTTTCTGTTCTACTGTACGTTCTTTTGTGATCAAAAGAGGATTTTTCCTTCCTGTACATGAAGATAAGTAAAATAAACTATGTCTCATCCACGTAGTGGTATCGCCTTTGCTCTGCCCTGCAAGCTGTGGTGTGATGTTCCGGGCTTGAAGAGCTCCTGCTTCATATAGTCATCTTTAACCAGTCCTTATCTGAACGTAGTGCCTGCTGAATAACTAAGCCGATCACCACTAGAAGCTGAAGTGTTCTATTTTGTCAGGTAGGATTCTCATGAGAGCGACATCAATTTCAGTTACACCAACATTACCTGGGTTAGGCGGGGTACGGTTGAAACCGTTTTAAAAAGTCTATTTCTCCTTCCACCGGCTCACCCGTATATAGCTTAGTCTCCTGGTCTAACGGCAAATTCCTGAGGGCTTTGTAGTGTATTTGCACAGGTTTCCAGCAATAAGGCAAATGCTTGCCTCTACTAAAGTAGGTTCCCCTCACCTTGTAAGCTCTGTTATATGCATGGGTAGACAAGGACCCAAAGTCTCAGTTTACAGCTATCGTTCGGCTCTGGCAGTAAATGTAATGGTTAAGGGGCGAGAGGTTCCCAGACGGGTCTGACCGCGGACACTCCAGTGCAAAAGCCCTGTCGCCTGCTTCCATGGAGCCCCACCATCAGCCCTTATGTCTCTCTTGCTCAAATCTATGACTTCCGTTTCGCTGTCTGTCTCCTGCTCCATGCTAAAGCCAGGACTGCAGCCTTTGCCTGCCTTCTGCTTCCGCTCCCTACGTATCCTTCCACCCATTGAGTATCCTTCCACCGCTGAGCTTCTGTTACCCCACAGGACTTAGTTTTCAGACTGTTCACTGCCTTTGTGCTACCCATAACCCCATTTTAGCCCAAATGAGAACTTACACCTGCTTCTTCTCAGCCAACAATCTACCCCTTCCGTTTCCGCTCACCCACCTACCCTCTGTCCCTCTTGGGCTGCACACTTCCTTCATTGTCTTCACTTGCCTATTTCCTCTACCCTCCATTAAGCATCTTGATATCAATCCATTTCTCCTATTACTCACTCTTCTCCCTCCCTTCTATCATGGCCTTCAGCCTCAACTTGGTGTAACATCTGCATCTCTCTCCGGCCTCACATCTTCCTCTTTCCCCTGCACCCACACCCCTCAAATAAGACCATCTTGTTCTCCCAGGATCTCCAACCTCATCTATCCCCTGTCACCTACCACACAGCACCTGCCCCTCTCTACCACCTCATATCACTCTTTCACTTTGCCTCTGGAATGCACTATCCCTCTGCAACACGTCTTTCTACAGCACTGACTACTTCGACTCTTGTCACACTCAAGGTTCACTTCTTGTTATCACAGACAACTGAATCTCCCCTCATGATTCTGCTACACTGGCAGTTCTCCTACTCTCCCAGACTTGCTGGGATGGACGGCGGTGTGGGGTTCCTCATCATTAGCACCCTGGATGGGGGAGCCAGTCAATCAGGTGTCTAGAAAAGCAGACTGACACTACTAGTGAAAGCCTGTGTTCAATGCTGCCTGATGGCGGCACCCCCACCCGCCATCTTCCCCCATCCGACCCAACTTTAAAAAAAAAATCTCTCCCCCAATCCAACTTACCTGTTTGCTGAGGCAGCAAGACCACCCCACCCTCCCGCCGCAGCTGCTGCTCCCGTCACCACCATGGAAATGAATGAAGGGTTCCGTACAGAGCGCAGCATTCATATTCTATGGTGGCCATGGTGGTAGAGGATTTTCTCTCCATGAATCAGACACCGTGAGGCATTGCATGCAGGGTAAGAAAAGAATATCTATTAAAAAGAAAACATTAGCACCTGCGCACCATGTTACACGGGTGCTAATGGCGATATGCCCCTCTGTGGCTGGGCCCACATATCGCCTCAATAAGGACCTCAACACTGCCCCTATACCACCTAAGGCATCAAGTCTACCTCTTTTGAATATGCCACTATTCATACTTCTCTCACTGTTCTGGCTCTCTATCGACCCCCTGACTCTCTCAAATCCTTTTCCGTGATCTGACCCTTATCCTTGAGTTTCTTCCTACTGAATCCCCATTGTCATGCTGGGGGTCTTTAACCTCTCCAAGCCACTTCCCTTGACTTTACCTCCCTCCTATCTGACCACTCCTCCTGCTCCCTCAATGACCAGCCTACTCACTCTTAATTTGTCTTTCTCTCTATGTGGATCTCCTCCTTTGACCTCTCCATTGATCCCTCTCCCTCTGATCATTCCATTGTTCACTTTAACATCTCAGTCCCTCCACCTTCTACTCCTCAGCTCTCCTATGCACTGATTAAGGGAACTTTCAGGCAGGACTCTCTTGCCCCTTACCATGATGATGTGTGGGGTGCATTTAAAGGCCCCAAACAGAAGTCCCTTTCACATGAATAGCAGGCATTTAAACCGTGCAACCACAAACGGCCTGGCTTTTGCTTTCCCTGTCACATGCATGGCAGGCATTTAAACATTGCAACAAAAAAAGCCTGGCTCTTTCTTTTGTTTCATGTAAAGTTTGAGAGCCATGTTGAAAGGGGCTTACCTATCATTGTCAATGGACAAGCAGCAGTGTAATTCACCCAAGAAGGAGGAATCAAAGAATCCTGAGACATGGAAAACAGGATTTTTAAACATCAAAAGCAAAAACAGCCTGCACATGTGTTTGCAAATAAAAACAGCTTTAAAAAGCCACAATGGAAAAAGATATCACTGCTCACAGAAAAAGGTCAGGAAAGCAAAACATGATGTGTGCGGTGACCAAAGTAAATGTATATTAGGTTTCACCCACAAAACTCCAGTAACACGTGAAGAGACACTTAGTTGAGGAAAAACCTGTTCTGTCTGAGATCAAAACTTCACAATGAAAATCCCCACTTTCAGCCCTGGATGTCACACTTCCCATCTAATGACGTCCTGCATTAGAATATGCTGCTGAAGGTGTTGAAAGCCCACTGTTCCCCATACTGGTTTGCCCTGAAGGTAGTTAAAGCAGGGACTTCAAGGAAAAGTAATCCCTGGCTGAAGCATGACAAAATGATGTGAGTCCTTGTTGCACCCACTTCAAAAGAGCCCACACTGACTTCAAAGAGTCTCATAGAAACAGGCGAGCCCAGGTAGACAGATGGCTGTGGGGGATGAAGCTCCCGTCTCATTTGCTGAACAGACACTCCCAATTAATTTAAAAGACTATTTTCACTTTAGGCATTTTGCGCAGCAATCAGACTGAGGATTGATTTCATTTTTATGCCATTTTTCATGTCATTTCCAGGTGGTTTTGAGGGTATAAAATGCATCTACCTGTGACTCTGGGAACTGTAAAGGCCAATTAGACTAGGCTTCTGGCTGATTTGAACATGTGGCAATTGTTAGAGTTGGTGAAAAGATGGAAAATGAAATTAGGAATATGCTTGATGACTACATATTCATAACTGTTGTACATGTTATGAAAACAACAAAAATATGACACACGGCCATGCTACATCATACAGATTTGACGGTCGGCTTATCTAATTCCCCATGGTCAGCTAAAACAAAATATAAGTTTCATATGGCAGTTGCTAGTACACAATTGTGAAGTTATGGTACATAACTATTTTTTGCCAAAAAGGTGAAAGGGGAACAAAGGATGGTGATAAATGGGAAAAGACAGGGGTGCTCCAAAATCCCTAAACCAATCCTGACTGGGGGCGGTGAGAGAGAGGGTAACTGTCCAATCCTAGCGGCAGGGATTATTGCAGTGTACTTCCCCTAGATTGTAAAATTAGTGATGTCATTGCTGTTATGTAGAGGGAACTGTACTAGGACTCAGGGCACACACAAAAACCGGGGAGAGTGAAAAGGAGGATGGAGAGAAGGCTGCTGCAATTTACCATCTTTGAGAGTGGAGTGACCAGACCCCCTGATGTATCTTTCCAGAGTGTCTTGAGATGCAGCTGGCTTTTCTGAAACTTAAACAAAGGCTTACTATGTAAGTAGCAATCACCCCAGCCCTAAATTGGATAAGCCCTTCATTTTTTTGTAGCAGTGCATCCACTATTTCCCCGTTGAAAATCCCAAATTTCCAGTGTAGTTCAGCCATCTCCCCAACGAAGAATCTCTTGTTTGCCTGTGTATGTTAGCATGTCCCCATTGAAAAACCCCTCATTCGACTGTGTAAATACTTAGTATTTTTGTAAGTAAATCAATTAATTCCTCCATTGAATTTCACAGTATCCGGATTGTTGGCGTTCAAAACCAACAATCTTTTTCCCAGTGTTGTTGTTAATTGTTATAATCATTAAAGTGTTGCCCAAAAGAATTAGGGGGTAATTCATAGAATCCAGCGCACAAGTGGCGCACGCGGGCGGCGCACAGTGTGCGCGTGCGAATCCCTGCGCCAGCCGCGTGCGCTAAAATCCTATTCCGCGCACAGCGTATTCATGGATTCCAGCCACCAAAACCAGCCGTGGCGCACAGTGGCGCAGCGACCCTGCAGCAGCGCCAGTTACGCCCCCAAGAACGCCTCTCGCGCAGGGAAAAGCCATCAATATACCCAATCCAGCGCAAAGGGCTACGCTAACCCTGTACCAGCACAGCAAGCGGGCTACGTGTATCACTGGGGTGCGCGGGAAGTACCTCACGCAATTCCATCAGGGTACGTGTATTTCGGGGTGCGCGTGAAGTTCCACACGCGATATCAGCAGGGTACGTGTATTTCAGGGTGCATGGGAAGTTCCACACGCGATTTCCGCAGGGTACGTGTATTTCAGGGGTGCGCGTGAAGTTCCACACGCGATATCAGCAGGGTATGTGTATTTCAGGGTGCAGGGGAAGTTACACACACGATTCCATCAGGGTACGTGTATTTCAGGGGTGCGCGGGAATTTCCACACGCGATTGGTCCCGTGCGAGCAGGGTACGCGTATCTCAGGGGTGCGCGGGAAGTTCCACACGCGATTCCATCAGGGTACGTGAATTACAGGGTGCGGGGGAAGTCTCACATGCGAAATCAGCAGGGTACGTGTATACCAGGGGTGCGCGGGAAGTTACACACGTGATTTCCGCAGGGTACGTGTATTTCAGCGGTGCGCGTGAAGTTCCACACGCGATATCAGCAGGGTACGTGTATTTCAGGGTGCAGGGGAAGTTACACACGCGATTACAGCAGGGTACGTGTATTCCAGGGGTGCGCGGGAAGTTCCACACGCGATTCCATCAGGGTACGTGTATTTCAGGGGTGCGCGGGAATTTCCACACGCGATTGGGCCCGTGCGAGCAGGGTACGCGTATCTCAGGGGTGCACGGGAAGTTCCACACGCGATTCCATAAGGGTACGTGTATACCAAGGGTGCGCGGGAAGTTCCACACGCGATTCCATCAGGGCACGTGTATTTCGGGGTGCGCGTGAAGTTCCACACGCGATATCAGCAGGGTACATGTATTTCAGGGTGCAGGGGAAGTCTCACACGCGATTACAGCAGGGTACGTGTATTCCAGGGGTGCGCGTGAAGTTCCACACGCGATATCAGCAGGGTACGTGTATTTCAGGGTGCAGGGGAAGTTACACACGCGATTACAGCAGGGTACGTGTATTCCAGGGGTGCGCGTGAAGTTCCACACGCGATATCAGCAGGGTACGTGTATTTCAGGGTGCAGGGGAAGTTACACACGCAATTACAGCAGGGTACGTGTATTCCAGGGGTGCGCGGGAAGTTCCACACACGATTCCATCAGGGTACGCGTATTTCAGGGGTGCGCGGGGAGCACCACACGTGAATTGCACATGTGGGTCCTCCCAGGTGTTCCCTCTACACCCTCCATGGCCCCTGCAGGTGGCTCACACCACAGGGGCCTACCCTGCACATGTCCTGCAGGCACCCCATCCACCATGGCCATGCCCCCCAGCCAACCCACAACTTGCACTACTGCCCACCAACGCATGTCCCCCTGCACCCCCAGCCACCAGGGGCACCCTCCACAGGCCCCCACCCATGTCTCCCAGCACCCCCACCCCCAGCAGTGCAGGGGCACCCACCACCAGGCCCCCACCCATGTCTCCCACCACCCCCACCCACAGCCACCAGGGGCAGCCTCCACCAGGCCCCCCACCCATGTCTCCCAGCACCCCCACCCCCCAGCCACCAGGGGCAGCCTCCACCAGGCCCCCACCTATGTCTCCCAACACCCCCACCCCCCAGCACTGTAGGGCACCTGCCAGCAGGCCCCCACCCATGTCTCCCAGCACCCCCACCCCCCAGCACTGTGGGGCACCTGCCAGCAAGCCCCCACCCATGTCTCCCAGCACCCCCACCCCCCAGCACTGTGGAGCACCTGCCAGCAGGCCCCCACCCATGTCTCCCAGCACCCCCACCCCCCAGCACTGTGGGGCACCTGCCAGCAGGCCCCCACCCATGTCTCCCAGCACCCCCAACCCCCAGCACTGTGGGACACCTGCCAGCAGGCCTCCACCCATGTCTCCAAGCACCCCCACCCCCCAGCACTGTGGGGCACCTGCCAGCAGGCCCCCACCCATGTCTCCCAGCACCCCCACCCCCCAGCACTGTGGGGCACCTGCCAGCAGGCCCCCACCCATGTCCAACTCATGTTCCCCACCCCCCCCACCCCCCAGCACTGTGGGGCACCTGCCAGCAGGCCCCCACCCATGTCCAACTCATGTTCCCCACCCCCCCTCCCCCCAGCACTGTGGGGCACCTGCCACCAGGCCCCCACCCATGTCTCCCACCACCCCCACCCCCCCAGTCACCAGGGGCAGCCTCCACCAGGCCCCCACTCATGTCCCCCTGCAACCAGGTCCTCACAATCCCCAATCATGTGCGTTATGGTCAGCCTCCACAGCCAAAAGGCCCTACCAAGTAACCCATTCACCCACATGGAAATGGAAGTTACATGTTACACCCCCAATGTTCATAAAGCAAATGAACCCATGTCCGTCACACACAATGGTTGCAAATGAATGGGAAAACACCCAACATGACATGCATGAAACCAATGAGATGATACCACACAGTGAAGTATGAAAACAAAAAAATTGAATGCAAATGAAATGAAACAAACTACAATGGCAATGAAAAAATGATAAGCTGCATGTCCGTCCAAAAAAATCAAAACTACAAATCCAAATCCAAAAAAAAGTTGTTCAAAGTCACATTAAAAATAAAATCAATCCGAGAGATAAAAATAAATGCAAAGACCATTGCTCCATAGAGAATAAATCAAAAATAAAAAAATAAAACAATCCAATGAAGAACTATGTACAAAACATCCAAGGGTCCATGAGCCCAACTGAACAAAGGAAACCTACAAAAAACCCTAACTAAAATGCAACTATATACAAAAAGTGGAGCTGTGTCCGTCGACTCCAAATCATAAGAAGAAACAAATGAAACCTAAAACTAAAGAACTATATGCAAAGGCGGCGGGCAAGTCCAGCGGCTCACTCCGTGGTGTTCCGGGCCAGGGCATCATCAAACTCCTCGTCTATGTCCCGGAGGCGGTCCTGTTCCATGGCCCTGAGGGTCCGCAGGGAAAACGCCATCTGCTCCTCCAACCCCCTGCGGATTGCCTCGAGACACTCGGCCCGCCTCAGGGCCCTCCGCATGGAGTTCTCCGCCTTGACCATTGTGAGCCGCGCCTCTTCCGCCCGCCGCCGCTCCGCACCTATATGCTGGCCCAACCGCTGCCACACGGAAGACACTTCCCGTCCTGGGTCCTCCTGCCCTCCGGCCGATGACTGCCCCTCCGATGTTGATGGCCCCGAGCCATGATGCCTCCCACGTTGACTCCGCTGCTGCCTCCGACGCCACTGCCTCTGCCAGCACGATGGCATCCAGGCTGATGGAATCCACCGACGCCGTCGTGCACGTGCCCTGCCTGATGATGCCGGCACATCCTCCATCTGCTGGGGTACAGTTGCTGTGGTGTCCACCCCTGCTGGACCTCTGACTCCCGACTGTGGCAGGGATGGGATCCCCACCGAGCTGGCTGCATTGGTCAGGGCAGGTCCACAGGGGGCCCTGGTGGCATCTGGGCCGGAAGACGGCAAGGAGAACTACTGGCGTATAGTCTCCACAGAGGAGGAGAGGGCTGCCAGATTGGCCGACACATGCAGGAAACCCCCGAACATGGACGATCCCAATTGGGCCACGTCGGCACGGTGCTCTTCGTGATGACGTGCGTGCTCCTCCTGGGAAGCACGCACGGCATCACGAATCACAGCCGTGCGCATCGCGACCCCAATCAGGACCTTCTCCATACGGCCAGGGGTCCCCTCGTCCGCAGGTGGAGGGGAGTCAGATGACATGGACATCCCCTCTACCTGCGGACGGGCCTGGGACGGGGCATCCCTGCTGGTGCATGGAGGTGCACCCACAGGGTCAGGGACAGCGACATGCACAGGCCCCTCCACGGTGACCTGTGCTGCCTCCTGCCCCTGCCCCTGGACTGCACCACTTGCACCAGCAGGGATGCCCCCATCAGGCCCCATATGCGCCTCACCCTCTTCCGCCGTAGCAGGCCCCTGTGGGGGCTCACCCACCCCTTCCGCTGCAGCCGTGGGGGCATCCCCGCTGCCTTGCTCCACAGCGCCGTCTCTGCCCTCTTCTTCACTAGCCCCTGCGTAGAGGGAGACATAGAACACAAGCATCAGGGTACTGTACAATGGTCCCCTAGACAGGAAGCAATAGCAGATGAGTGCCACTGTCAAAGTACACTTCCATCATGTCCCTCCACAACACATGTGTCAGTCCAGGCAAAACACACACAGTGACAGTCATGGTGCATGCCATGGACATTTCCATACATGTCCAATGGACTCTCGAAACATACAATGTAATGGAACTCACATGCATCATGGGTCATGCCTATCACATGCACACACTTCACCTCAGTCACATCCATCTGGCATCGTACACCCCAATCACAGTGGATACAAGGATGACTAGGCTGCATCAGTGAATCTGTACATTGTCACAGACATGTGTCATGCATCCATGGCATCCACAAGTCACAGACACGCAGGTCAGGCACACAGACATGGACACCATATATGTACCTGGCATCAGCACCCATCCCTCACCCCCACCCATGTCCAGGAACAGAGACTGCCATGCTCTCATGTGTACAATCTGCATAGGGCTCCCCATGTCGCATTTAAACACATGCAACAACCGTGCGGTTCACACATTACTGGTCGCACATGCATTACCATGATGTCCCTGCACACATACATGCGTACATGGCCTATGTCACACATACAGGGAAGTATCAGACAACCAGCACACTGCAACATGCCCTGTCTCACACAGCAGTGCTTGGCCACTTACCGCTCAACTCCAGACGGGTCTCCCTCTCAAGGACCTGGGCGTGGAGCGCTGGGTGTACGCGTTCCAGGACCCCATCTGGATGGAACTCATGCGGCCCCGGCCCCCCTCCACGAGGCGCCGGGCCTTCATGAGGGTCCTGGACCTCATGTCTTCCCAGCGCTTCTTGACCTTCTGGATGGTGCGGGTTGCCACCCCCTCTGCGTTGATGGCAACCACACAGTCGGCCAAGATCCTCTCCCGTCCTTCTTTGTTGGCGCGGTACGATCCGAAGAGGGCATCATACTGCCCCAGGACTTGCTCCACCAGGACACCAACTTCGGTGGCAGTGAAGCTGGTGCCCCTCTGCCCCTCTGGCCGGGGGTTGCCACTGGTGCCAGATGTGGATGTGCCCGACATGGCAACCCCAGGGGCAGGAGTGGGTGGGCAACTGGGTCCTGGGGCTGGGCTGTGGAGCGATGTTATCTGAGTCGGGAGTCTTCTGTTCCAGCAGGGGTGGACACAGCAACTGGACCCCTGCAGATGGCTGATGTGCAGGCACCAAATGGCAGGGCACGGTGGCAGCAGGCAGGCAGGCAGGCAGGCAGGCAGGCAGCAGCAGATGGAACGTGGGAGGCTGCTCGGAGCACTGGGGGGCAGTAATTCGGCCTTCTGGGCAGGAGCGTGGTCTTCCGTGTGTTTTCGCGTGGCCAGCTTGATACGGAGTGATTTGGCACGTGAAAATCCTGCACGTCAGCGTGAAAATCGAGGAAAGGCCCTTAGCGCGTAAGCGCGTCAGCACGCGTATGCGATTTCATTGGACCAAAGGCCCTTACAGCGTAAGCGCGTCTGTGATGTTTTGCGCACGGGCGTTGCCCTGGCAGGGCTTGGAGATCCCGCGTGCCTTTACACTGTTCTGTACGTGCTTTTCGTGCGGTGCGTGTGTTTTCCATCCGTTGGGGTTCACACGCTATTACTTCACAGCGGGTGTTGGCTATGCGTTCTTCTACACGCAAGGCAGACGGTGAGTGGTATCACGCTCCCCCAGGCCCGATCGTGTGAGAAACTTCACGCGAACCCCTGAAATACACGTAGCCCGCTCCCCCAGGCCTGATCGCGTGAAAAACTTCATGCGAACCGTGAAAAAGTTCACGCGAACCCCTGAAATACACGTAGCCCGCTCCCCCAGGCCCGATCGCGTGAGAAACTTCACGCGAACCCCTGAAATACACGTAACCCGCTCCCCCAGGCCCAATTGCGTGAAAAAGTTCACGCGAACTCCTGATGTACACGTAGCCCGCTCCCCCAGGCCCGATCGCGTGAAAAAGTTCACGCGAACCCCTGATGTACACGTAGCCCGCTCCCCCAGGCCCGATCGCGTGAAAAAGTTCACGCGAACCCCTGAAGTACACGTAACCCGCTCCCCCAGGCCCGATCGCGTGAAAAAGTTCACGCGAACCCCTGATGTACACGTAGCCCGCTCCCCCAGGCCCGATCGCGTGAAAAAGTTCACGCGAACCCCTGAAATACACGTAGCCCGCTCCCCCAGGCCAGATCGCGTGAGAAACTTCACGCGAACCCCTGAAATACACGTAACCCGCTCCCCCAGGCCCGATCGTGTGAAAAAGTTCACGCGAACCCCTGAAATACACGTAGCCCGCTCCCCCAGGCCCGATCGTGTGAGAAACTTAAGGCGAACCCCTGAAGTACACGTAACCCGCTCCCCCAGGCCCGATCGCGTGAAAAAGTTCAGGCGAACCCCTGATGTACACGTAGCCCGCTCCCCCAGGCCCGATCGCGTGAAAAAGTTCAGGCGAACCCCTGATGTACACGTAGCCCGCTCCCCCAGGCCCGATCGCGTGAAAAAGTTCAGGCGAACCCCTGAAGTACACGTAGCCCCCTCCCCCAGGCCCGATCGCGTGAGAAACTTCACGTGAACCCCTGAAGTACACGTAGCCCGCTCCCCCAGGCCCGATCGCGTGAGAAACTTCAGGCGAACCCCTGAAATACACGTAACCTGCTCCCCCAGGCCCACGTAGCCCGCTCCCCCAGGCCCGATCGCGTGAAAAAGTTCACGCGAACCCCTGAAATACACATAGCCCGCTCGCATGGGCCCAATTGCTGTATGTTGCCACTTTTGTAATGCGCAGGGACGCTACCGCCTGCCTTCGTGTGGCGGACGTGTTTCGGCTTGTGCGTGTCTTTGGCTGTGCGTGGCTTTGCCCTATTTGATTCCATGAATATGTGTGGTTCGAGTGCGTGTGGGCGTTGCGTCTGCTTCCCTGCAGTACATCCCCAGTTACGCCCTTATTTTCGCGCGTTGTTCCCCATTCCGCGTGTTACGCCCCGTGTCCCACCCACTTTCTGGTGTATGCGCCGAGGTTATGCGCTTTCACTGTGCGCGTCGCGCACGCCTTTCGGGATGTTGCAGTGACTTGTGCGCCATGCACGGGTTTGGCGCACATCCCGGGGTGTACATGCGCAGGGACTTCCATGAATCGCACGCGTGCGCATGCGCCTGTGTTTTTCCGCTTGCGCCTGCTTGCGCGTAGATTTTCGGCGCACGTTTGTTCCATGAATCGGCCCCTTAATCTCCTTGTGAGCTGAAAACCGAATTTGTCCTTGTGTCCAGATTATGCCCTGCTAAGTGAATTTTCAGTTGCCAGTGTCATTCCTATTTGCATCTGTCCTATTAAACCCAAACCGTTGTTCCCATTCTTGGTAATCTCTTTGCCCAAAACAGTTGCCCCTGTCATTTTAACTGAAGACCGTGGTTCCTATGTGCCTTTCTCATTGTTGAGAGCGTGCCTGTCATTTTCAGCCCCAGTAAAATTTGTGTGATTTACATTTTCGTTTTTCTAAAAATGTCACTTCACCTGTTCTTGCCCTACTGTACCCAGATCACGGATTTTCAATTGCATTCCCTTTTATTTTTTCCATGTTTTGCCTATATTAACATCGAATTTGCTATCTGTGCTAGCTAGTCTGCTTTGAATCCCTTTTTGTCTTCTAGTGTAAACTGCCCGTAGTTCCCTTGTGTGCTGTCCCATAGCAGTAGTATTAAATCATTGAAAACCCATTTTTCCATTGAACTCCAAAACAAAATCTCCCCCTCTTTACTGGTTCCCCATCTTGTGTCGGTGGGCACCATCCCAAAACCAATTTATTCATTGGCCCTCATTACGACCCAGGCGGTAAGGGGTTTACGCCGGCGTAAACTTCGCCGACCCTTACCGCCTGAGTACGAGTTCCCGTAGCGCCATGGTGATTTTAACACCTGCTTTTTGCAGGCGTTAAAATCCATGGCGCTAAGGGACCTTGTTGTTAATTACGCCACCGTAATTTACGGTGGCGTAATTAACGCCTTCCCCACTCCCATTATGCCCTATGGGGCAAAAATGGGAATGGGGAAGGGTAAATGGGGATTGGGGACTTACCGCCCCGCCAAGGTCGGAATGGGGCGGTAAGTCCGCCAACCACCATGCCGGAGTTGGCAACTTAGCGCCATGGACCATGGTGCTAATAGCACCATGGTTCTCCGCCAAGGTCGTAATGAGGGCCATTGTATTCTAACCCCTGCCCCTGCCTTCCATTCAAAGGGATTCAATCCAATTGTTGTCTGGGCCGGTGGAGTGTCAAAGGGGGGAGTGCTTAACCTTCTTGCAATCATTTGAGTGAAATTGTTCTGTACTGCTTTTCATAAAACAAAATAGGAGTGGCATCACAGTATCTCTAACCTGGTTACTTTCTAGAAGTCTGTGCATTTGTGTTGCCTCCACATTAGTGGCTGCTGTCATCTATTTTTTCTGATTTGATATTAAAATAATAAATTAATAAAGTATTCATTGACATCACACCGGCCTGGTTCCTGGTCTATCGTGACTAGGGGTGTTGGTGGAGGTTGGGTGCGTGACGGGTTGGAGGCCTACTAAAAAAAAATCCATAGTATACTCAAAATAAAAAGCGTTTTATTGTTGGTCACATTCATTGTAGGGGGAAGAAGGTCCCTGGCTGGTGTGTGCCATGTAATAAACCATGACAGATGTAAGGACTGCTTTCCTGTCTCTTACCCCTATTGTTGACTCTTCCATTGACAGTGCTTTCTCTGACTTTCAATATGCACTTATGACTCCCTTAGACCAACATTAGTCTGCTCGCACATTCACACCTTCTCATCCTTGTCTTCAGACGTGGATCATCTCTGAAACTCTGACCCTCAAAACAAACATGTACCATGACCTACAATGCTGGCCCACATTATGGACACCCATCTGACTCCTAGCCTCCAAATTCCCTTGCTGCCCTAACCTCTACACTGTACTCTGCCAAATAAATCAAATTTTCTCCCTTCGCAATCACCCCTGCTAACTTCCATCTATTGCCAATCTTTGCTCACACCTCCAAAGCCAATATTCATCCTTCAAATCTTCAAATGTCTCCACCTATAGAAGAAACCCTTTTCTGATCCAAAAGTTTCAGCAAACTATTGCCCAGTTTCTCTCCTTCCCCGTCATTAAAAAGTCCTCGAGCGAGTGATCTTCAAATACCTTGAGGATAATAGCCTTGGAGATTTACTGCAGTCTGGCTTCCGTAGTAAGCATGCCACTGAGACGGCACTCATGCATGTCTCCAACTTATTTTCTAATGCTCATCACTCCAAAGGTTCTTTTATACTCATCCTTTTGCCCCTTTCTGCTGCTTTTGACAGTGCTGACCACTGCTTTCGTCTCCTCACTCTCCAGGATCTTGGTATTTGTAAATCTGCTCTTGCCTGGATCACTTCCTACCTGGAAGGTTGATCATTTAAAATTTCTAGACACTCCCAAACCTCTGACCCCACCCCTCTTCCTGGCAGCATCTTCCATAGATGAGTCCTTGGAACTCTGCTCTTTACCCTCTGTACATCTCCCCTGGGGGACTTATTTCATCCTTTGTCTTTTACTATCACCTTTTTGCTGTTGACACTCAAATATGTTTTTCCTTTCCCTCGTTTACCCAGCCATCTCAGAACGGATTATGAACTGACTGCAATTCATCACAGCATGGTTTACTGCTGCCTCATGCTGAATTTCCAATGCCTACCCTCCCCTATCTCCTTCCTGCCAGGCCTTCTTTCTCCCTCACCCAAGTCTCGCAGTCCTGGGACCTTCTTTGATAGCAACCTACGACTGAAACAATTAATCACTAACTACTCAACTAATTTCTACTCTCGTTCCCAGAAAACCTGACTATTGCTCAAGTCCACTGGCTTTCCTCTCTACTCCTTCTTCCTTCTACAAAAAGTTCTCAATTTTGCTAACTGCGCTCTCTACAACCTACCCAGATACTCCCCCACGTCTACCTACTGACAACATGCTGGCTGACTCTCCATGCAGAACCATTCTCTTCTCCTTCTCCTAGTCTACAAAGCTATCAATGGTCTTGCTCTTCAGAACCTTACAGACTGTATCTCAGTTTATACACCATCTGGTTCGATCTGATCCTCATCTGCGCTCAACCTCACTGTCCGATACCCTCCCTGTGCCTCAAATCATTTACAAATAGAGATCAAAAAAATAAAATACCACTTTGTGTTGCTTTCTTGGTGTAGAGGAGGTCCCAGATATGACCTGCACCCCTGCCCCCATTGCAAATTGCCAGTAAAATATTTGCCAAGGTATGTGACGTATGAGGAGCAACTGAACCAACAGAGAGCCGCATTGGGCCTCTGCCCTGTGTACATTAGAAGATCAGTACCTGTTGAAATGCCAATAAGCAGACTGCCCTGGGCAGCACGGTACCCAATCAGACAACCATACCAGCTGCTAATACGAAATGATGGGTATTTACAGACTGTCCATGAGGAGACACAAAGAGCCCTAATGGAAGGCAAACGATGATGAGAAGAGGGTCCGAACAGACGAACGCAGGAGAAAATGCAACACGCGAACGCGTGTATCCACGAAAACAGGTACAAGAGACATGAAGGACAACACAATGTTAAAACGTAAGAAACGTCATAGCGAAAGAACCAAGATGAAAGAATCAAACCTGTTAAACGTGTGTAAATAGGCTTGAAACGCAAGATGCTAAGAAATCTATACTGCTTGCAATGCTCAGTAGAAGATAGAGCAGCAAGCGCCAACCATACATCTACCTCAATAAGGCACAATGTACACGTGCAAATCCATTTTGTAAAAGCAGAAGTACGACCAGGCGGCCAAGGCCTAACTGGTCAGGTTTCATATCCAAGCCCAAGCTAGGGGAAAGAGCAGAATCGAAACTCAACAAAGGACCGCTCAGGCCTGGGAAATCGAGGTCAACCCAAGAGAGGGAGGCGAGTTTCAGCTAAGGAGAATCGAAACTTCAGAACATACCACCTGCCCTGTGAAGGTCAAGATAAGGAGGCCCGGGCAGGTGGTGGAGCTACATGGAGAATTAAATACACGAAAAGCTGGAAACTGAAGCAGATTCACAGTGAACCAACACGCGACCAGCCAGGCGCGAAGATGTAGCAGCGTCTGATGTCACCCAGATCCAAGGGGTGCCATAACTTTTCCTGATAAGAGACTACAGTTTCGAGGCCTTCCTTAGCCAACTAATTGACACATTGCCCTAAAACCACTGATTGATGGAAGGGAGGTAGGATGAATCTTGGGTCACTAGGCACTTGGGTGTGCATCCTGCATGCTGCTAATTAAAGTGGAGATTTATGGTTAGGGGTGTAACTTGCCCAATCACAATGGACCATGTAATCTAGGGTCCTATAGACACTGTAACCAATAGGACGTCGTACTTATAGTGACGTCCTTCGCGTGTGATGTAGAGGGATGGGCGTAGACACCCACCAGATAAGAGTTAACCAATCCGCATGCTCTATTGTTATATACAGATATAACACCTATACTTAAGTTACCTTTCCCAACCAATTATATTGCGTGATGATTTTTTGTAGAATTAGACGTCAATGATGACGAGTTTAGCCTATAAAAACGGCTGTTGGACTAAAGTTCGGGAAAGTCAGAGCGACACAGGTGTTTGCAATGCTGCTGATTTCCATATGCTGATGTATGTATCATTAAAAGGACTTCCCTTTGCCAATTTACTGAGTCCTGATTTTTTAGATCTTCTGGAGTATGTGAATCCTGCACCCTGTCCTCACATGGTGCAGCTATCCAGTATTACAAGTTCTCGGGGGTTGAGTACTGACCAATGGGCCCGTCAGTAATTTCCTCTCCTCGTGAACACTTGGTAGTGTGAGGATGGTTTCGGCCATCGATTATTGATAATCGATTAATATAGTTATAAGACACCCTTAGACCGACGGCACGAAGTAACTCTGGGCCTTCGGTTACATCACGAGTCCTTTCACCATTCTGGCTGAGTAGGCCGAGAAGCTCCCCGTGGACAATGATAGAGTAAAGAATTTCAGAAAAATCTGCAGTGGGTCTGAAGGAACCTGCCTTTCCAAGCATAACCCTTCTCATTCCCACGGGCAGCGGATCGGACGAAAACGTTAAAAGTGGGAAGAGGAAGGGGCGGTGGTCCTGAAGTTCCAGAGAGGAAGAGAGGCGATCGGTGAGTGAAACAACGAAACTCGTTACCTTGGCAAATGTCTCATAGGCATCAGAGTAAGTAGGGGAAAGGTAACGGTGGGTGGCGGAGAAAAAATAAAGTAGCTAGAGGTAGAGTAGACGGTACATATTTAAAGGGTTAATGACTCGAGTATAAAAAGAAAAACATATATGAAGAGGAATACCAGGGGGGCACCTGAGCTAAAAGGTAAGAGAATACCAGGGGGGCACCTGAGCTGAAACGTAAGAGAATACCGGGGGGGGACACCCGAGAGAAAAACTTGATTCTGCGCTTTAAAGAGTGGTCAGAAGAAAGGTGAACCCAGAGCCCACAGAGGGGAGACAATTTAGGCTACGATTACGTTTAAAGATGGAATTAACGGGGTTCGTTCAAATCCCATGGTGGGGTATTAATTAGAAGGCAGGTACATGTATGACCAGCTGGTGTCTGTCTAGTCTGTCAAGTGTCCGTCATATGTGTCTTACTGCATGTTAAATGTACAACAATTGTATTGGTGATTGAGTGAAATGCATTTTGGCCTTACGCGATTCTGTAACGAAGAGGGAATCGTCAGTGAATTGATGGTTTCTTTTGAGTTAATTGATGGTATACATTTTGGCGGGAAGAAGTGCATTGGTGCTTGCGGTTGTGGTGCTCGCTCATACTAGTGGGAAGATTTAAAGATTGTGTAAATATTGTTGGTGTCGAAGTTAAAAAATGGAAGAGGTTACCCCACTTGCACACTTGTGCAAGCAACTGCCCAAGCATGCAATAAAATTGAAGAAAAATAGGTAGGAGTGGGTTAAGGGTACTGCCAATAAGATGTTTATGCCTTGGCCCCAGAATAGGTCCTTGTCTAAGGCTGTTTTACAGCACATGACAACCTTCCTACATGCCACATATACTGGCAAGAAGCTTGAGAAACGCCTTGCTGTTCTCGAACTTTGGAAGATGTTTCAGCAAACGAAGGAAGAAGAACCACCTGCAGACTGGATATTAAATGTATGTATGGAGGGGGGTGTGATGCCACCGCGCCACCAGCCCCGCCAGAACCAGTCATTGAGGGAAGCAAATCAGAAGGTCTATACCCGTTACGAGAACTCAAAGCAGCCACAGGGTACAGTAACCCCGCATATGAGTCAACTACATGTGGTAGTGACGAAACTAAAGAACAGGAGCAGGAAAATGATTTCGCCTCCACAGTCCCGAGGGACAAGGAGAGGCGCGGCGATAGTAGTAACAATCAGGCACAGGCTAGTGCACCTCTCGATAAAGAGAGAGAGGGAAGGAAGCGGAAAGGAAGTGATGAGACAGCATTCGCGAAAGACGAATGGATGAGAGGACAGATACTATTAAAGCTAGATGGAAAGGGAAGTGATGATGTGCGGACGAGAGGAAGGCACGATGAAGAGCAAAGAAAGGAGAAAGAAGCAAGGGATGAAAGGATGAGAAAGAAGGATAGATTAAGGCGAGAACAACTATATCGCGAAGAGCAAGGAATACCGCTCAGTCGCACACAGTATGCAGCCTATGAAAAATACAGGTTGAACATGTTAAAGTTGGAGGAAGAAAGGAGAGTGCACGAAAGGAAGGTGAAAAAGCAGGAAGACGAGGAGAGTAGAAGGGCAAAGGAACGTAGAAATGAATGAATGAGAGAAGTAGATAAGGCTAGAGAAGAAGCGAAAAAGTGAAAGGAGATAGATGAGGAATTGGAACGAAAACGCAGACAAAGGGCATGAGATCTTGAGTGTTTGGAGCGGGTAGTCGTTAAATCCAATCCTACAGTAGAATGGGAAGACATAGAAGAATTCTTTCATGCAAGTGATGCGATACCAGGTACAAGCAGGATAAATATTGACAATGACTTCTATACCAGAAGCATCGGGGAAACGATTGACGAAATATATGATGAGATGGGACTAGAAGTAGCCTACCGAGGGGTAAGGGAAGATGAGCACTTAGAGAGCACTCAGCTACATGACACTGAGGATGTTACTCGAAGTAGTGGGAGTAGGGGACTGTGCCTAGATAGATTAGAAATTGGACAGAACGAAGATGATGCAAGAAGTTGTGTAAACTGGGAATATTCAGAGTCTCACTCCGGTGGGGATACGGAGGATAAGGCACAGGAGGAAGGGAGGCGATGTGAAAAGCCGCTCCCTCAAGGCTAAGGGGTACGATGGTCCGACGCCAGTGAATCTGAACCTAGGACATCGAAGCCCACCAAGGCACATGGCAAACGTGAGGCAACATCCCGCGATCAGAGAGGGGAGCCAGCATCCACCTATACAGGCAGATTAAGGGCATTGCCGGGTAGACGGCAAGGTGGTGATACTGCCCCGCCAGTAGACGGGAGGAGTGGGGGAAAAGAAAAGGAAGAGTGTGCCTTTCAATTCCCGCTGCTAGAAAAAGGGGGAGTGAAGCCACAATACATTCCATGGCCACACATGGACCGAGAAAACTTAATAAATAAGCTTCCAATGCTGACATCGGGAGCTGGGAAATGGATACACGAGTTAGAAAAGATGACCGGGGGAGTCACCTTAGCTATAGGGGACATCAAGGGCTTCCTGATCGCCATACTTGGTGAAAGGGCTGATGATGTGTGGAAACGGGCTGGGTATCCAAGGGTAACGATAACTAACACTACCCTTGACGGAGCACCGTTTAATAATTGTAGAGCAGCAGTGTGGAAAGCGCTGCGAGCGCTGTACCCAGACACATCGGACATGGGAGCTATAATGACTCAGAAAATGAAAGAGTCAGAGGATCTGTTCATTTATATCCAGAATTTTCAAGACGCGTGGGTGCTCGAAGCGCATGAGTCTTGGTCAAAGTCTATCCCTGTCTTCTACCACATACTGTGTCAAGGGTTGCCTGAACCAGTGCAAAAACACCTCAAGAAATTGGTAGGGATCGAAGCCAAACCGTGGGCCGAAATTCAATTGACAATTGCACACTACTGCAGATTGTTACAAGAAAAGAACCGAAAAAAGGAAGCAACCCATAAGGGGGAAGAAGCGAAGCTGGTACTAAAGAAGCTCTCGAACTATACTCTCGAGGGAGCCATGTTGACTAGCCCAACCGAGCCCAGAACGCAGCAAGTAAATAACCAAGCGAATACGGGATATTACCCGAGGGGTAGAGGATTTAGAGAAAGAGGATGGCAAGGTGGCCAAGGAGGTTTCCATGGTAATCAGGGAGGTTTTCAAAATAACCAAGGCGAATTTCAGAATGAACAGATGAGCGGTCAAACCATGCCGGATGGGCAGATGGTCCGACCACCGCCAGTATGCTGGCTGTGTAGAATGACAGGACATGTGGCGCGCATGTGCAGAAACCAAGACATGTGGCAAAATGGTCAAGGAATGGGAGCAGGTATGGTGAATCAGCCTGCCACCCCACAACAAGGCAGTGCGAAGGGCCACATAGTGCGCAGCAGGCAGCAAGCTTGCAGCAAGGTGCACAAGGGTTTCAACCCTCAAACATGGGGAACTTGCAACAGGGGCAGCCCCAACAGGCACCGCCGCCGGTGCCACAAGGAATGAACAATGGAGGTGGAACCAACCCGGGAATGGGGGTATTCCCCAAACTTACAGTGGGCCGAACCTATACATAAAATAGGACAGCTCACTGGAAACTCTGATGTGCTCTATCCTATCGGTGACACCAGACCCCAATAGGGAACCCAAGGTAAATGGGTAAAGAATATTCCTTCTTAGTTGACACGGGTGCGACGCGTTTGTGCATACGAGAAAGCAAGTTTTCCTTGTCCGGCGAGGCTATAGATACTCAGAGTTTCACTGGAGCTCATAGCAGAGTTCCCTTTACGGACACACTCCCAGTCTCAGTGGGAGAGCGTGAAATGAATGTGCCCTTATTGTACTCACGTCAGTCCCCAGTAAACATCATGGGTCGAGATTAGATGACAAAGTTGAATATGACAATCTCGTTTACTGAGGATGGTATAGTGTGCTCCACGCCAGGAATGCACTATTCTAATGTGTGCGAAATGATCAGAGCATACTGGAGCCAGAAGTTTTCGCATATGGCGTACGAGTGCTTATGGCGGGATTGCCAGGCCTCGCAGACAAACCTATGAGAACCCCTGACGAATTTCTATTTAGACCAAGAATACCCATGCATGAGGAAGAGGGACAAATATTTCCCTTGGAAATACAATCTGCCGCAGTAAAGGGGAAGGTGGTCCTGGTAGAAGGATATGATAACGAAGGAAGGCAATGGTGCGCTATTATCGCCATTGAAGAAGGGTATCGAGTGACTGACGTCATGGATGACGATCTGTTCGAATGAACACCCTGACTTAGAAGAGACAAGAGTGGAAGTAAGTCTCATATTCTGGGTCAAAATAATCAAACGAGAAGTGCCACAGAGAATGATGCTGGCGATGGTACGTCCAGACTACTTTGAGGATGACATGGCCCAGGTGCCTGTTGCTGTATGGGCCTTATGACATAGGACTCCTGAAGGGGGCGGAAGAAGAGAAAATCAAACTAAAGCCAGGAGCGATCCTACCAAGAGCGCGACAATATCCCATGTCCAGAGAAGCGGAAGAGGGGATCGCGAAGACAATTTCCGCCATGATGGAACAGGGCATCCTAGTGACGTCAGAATCACTCTATAACACAGTGATCTATCCCATCAAGAAATCGAAGGGCGGGTCTTGGCATTTAATCCAGGATTTAAGGGCATTAAACGACATTGTCGAAGCCGAGTTCCCTCTAGTTCCTAACCCGTCTACAATTTTGTGTAACATACCCACTGAGGCAAAATATTTCACGGTGATCGATTTGAAAAATGCATTTTTCTCAATTCCGTTGCACCGTGACGCACAAGACTTGACATCGTTTACGTTTAGGCAAATGCGCCTGAAAAGCACGAGGCTGCCACAGGGGTATTGTGAGTCCCCATCCATTTTTAACAGAGTCCTGCAAATGGACCTAAGCAATATTGCGGTAGACAGTGTTGTTTTGCAGTATGTAGATGACATGCTGATCTGCAGCACCACTGAGGAGCAATGCAGGAGTGACTCTGTCCAGCTACTAACGATACTAGCTGAGAAGGGGTACAAAGTTGATAAAGAAAAGTTGCAATACTGTCAGCAGGAAGTGCTGTACATAGGGCAACTAATCTCTCATGAAGGGAAAAAGATAACCCCAGAAAGGGCTGAAGCCATCATGAACATGGCCAAGCCACGCACGATCAAGCAAATGCAAAGCTTTTTAGGCCTGTGCAATTATGTCCGAGCTTGGGTTTTTGACTACAGCTCGTACACCAAGCCCTTGCTTCAGGCCCTGAAGAAGGCACAAGCGACAAAGGAAGAAATCGAGTGGACTGAGGCAATGGAAAAGGGTTTTTGCAGAACTCAAGGGTGCAATTTGTAAGGCCCCAGTTCTCGTGATCCCTAATTATGCAGAAGAATTATATCTGTTCTCACATACCGATGGCAATTTCATGACGGCAGTACTTGCTCAACGAACATCGCTGGGGTGCAAACCTCTAGCATATTACAGCTCGAGTCTGGTCCCGGTTATGAGGGACCACTTCCCATGCGAACAAAATCTGGCCACCGCTGCGTTTGCCATCGAGAAGGCGTCCATTGTGATGGGGTGCTCCATGACATTGTATGTCGAGCACTCACTGTTCACCATATTGGAGAAGCCAAAAGGCACATTGACATCACAGAGAGCATCCGCCTATGAGGTGATCATCTCTAATCCATCGATCAAAATAGTTCAATGTAAAACGGTGAACCCTGCAACGTTCATAATAGAACCAGTAACCAAGGGTGAACCAGTCCATGACTGTGCAAACTATGAAGAATTCTACGATGAAATCCAAAGGGTAAAGGAAAATGCCCTGCGAAGTGGGGAGGCCGTCTTCATTGACGGGTCTTCTAGAATTGACCAAGAAGACGGACAAAGGTATACAGGCATAGCCGTGGTGAAACACCAGCCGAATGGAGAGATTCAGGTACTCGTCAGTGCGCGAATACCCTCTCACTATTCAGCCCAAGCTGCAGAGCTGGTGGCACTGATACTCGCCATCGAAAATCATGCGGATCAGGAAGTGACGGTGTACAGTGATTCCGCCTATGTGACTCCCACCGTGCACGCAGGCTTAGCACGATGGAAAAGGAGGGGTTACCTCCGAGCAGACGGCACGCCAGTGCAACATGCAGCCTTACTGGATAGGCTGATAAAAGCACTACAGCTCCCAGTGTGCATAGCGGTCGTGAAATACGCCGCTCACACCAAGGGGACAGATTTCGTGTCACGTGGAAACCATGAAGTGGACACGGAAGCCAAGCGCATGGCATCCAATAATGAAACAATCATGGACGTGGAGGTGGCACGTACCCATGAACGAATGATGGTGGCGCGAGCCACACCAGAAGCCTATAGCAATATGGGGCAGACTCAGTTAATGGAGCTCCAAGAAGAGGCACCCCAGGAGGAGAAAAATTTATGGAAGCGTCAAGGGTGTTCCTTAAACCCCTCTGATGGATTGTGGAGGCAAGACAGCACTGGTAAACCAGTAATGCCTGTCACCCTTCTAAAGGTAGCGTTAGAACAGCTCCACTACCCCTTACACATGTCAAAAGAAAATCTTGCTGCAACGCTCGCAGAAGACTGGTTCACGCTGAATTTAGCGGAGCATGTTGCATTTTTTATGGTCAACTGCATAATTGGTCAGCAATTCACCTCTGGACACACATTAAAAGTAGTGAGAGGAATCATTCCCAGACCTAATGGACCGTTCCAGCACCTACATATCGATTATGTCGATATGATTCAGGTGTGTAATGGGTACAGGTATTTAATTGTGGTGGTGTCTCCTTTCTCAAGATGGATAGAAGCAGTTTCCTGTACACACCCCGATGCAGCCTGTGCCACAGATTTTCTGGTGAGGGAAGTGTTCCCTAGGTGGGGGTGTGCGAGGTAATGAGATCAGATAATGGGCCCCATTTTGTAAACACAGTGTTTGAGCAGATTGCTGTGTTGCTTGGTATAAAGCACAAGTTCTCGTCGGCGTATCACCCAGAGGGAAATGCGATATGTGAGCGACTCAACGGCCTGTTAAAAGAGAGAATAGCCAAGTTGAAGCTCACATTAAAGAAGGGATGGTTGCACTGTCTACCACTGGCATTGTATGCTCTTCGGAACCAACCAGGCTCCGACCATTACGCCGCACGAAATTGTTACTGGTAGAAGGATGAGGTCCCCTCTTACTCCCGAGACAGGGCTAGATGTGATGCCCAGCCTGCTAGGGAGGTTCTGGGAGCAGAGATGAAGGATTACCTTGACTTTCTCACATCCAGTGCCACTGTCATTTCAGACCAGCTGCAGCGACGGCATAAAGGGAACAGCACAGCACAAACCACAACAGACAGTGCTGATACAGGCGCAGCTCACAGCCTTCATGCGCCCCTTGTCTTCCCGGGCGACAGCGTCCTTGTACGGAATTTTACAAGGAAACAATGGGACAAGCCAAGGTTTAATGGCCCTTTCATCGTAGAGGACTGCACCCCGTCTGCTGTCAAACTCGAGGGCAAAAGAGCCTGGAACTTCCTAAACTACATCAAACCGTTTATAGGAGAGAGCACTCCTACTGCATCCACCTCTGAGGAATCTACAGACAACAAGGAAGGACCTCAGCACGTGCAGACATCTATGGCAAGGAAGAAGGATGCATGAGCAGAGAAGAAAGGAAAAGAGCCTGTTTGTGAAAATCGTGTCCACACTGAACTTTGCCTTTATGCACAAAAGAGACAAAACCAAGCAAACGAACACTCTGTGCAGCCAAAAGTGCAGGGTAAAAAGGAGAATCATATATTCCGAAAACCGCAGTGGCACTGGTAACTCGAACACATTGAACCACACGAAGCATTGAACATGAACTCTAAGACTCTGATAAGTAGTAAATAAGACATTTCTGAGAACCAAAAACATTATTCTAAAGCATCCAGTACCAAGACTTTGTGCACAGAACTTATGATACATCCCAGCAGAAGTCTCAAGTGGGATGTACTCGCCTATTTTCAGCTCGTGCTCCTAACATATCCGTCATTCATAGGGAGAGAAGAACAAGTGTCGCAAAATACATTCAAGATCCAGAAAATAAGAAGGTAATCAGGCAACTAATGACTGTCATCACAGAGGTGTTTGCCGAGTTGCCCGAGCACAGTGAACAAGAGACTAATGCTCCCACCCCAAGTGATCATTGATGAAATAACGTATACATTATTCTTCCGAATCATAGTGGAGTGCCCAGGACTTGTCGGGAGAACCACAGATACACTGACTTTCATCAGAGATCCCTGAAACAATGACTTTCTGAACCAAGTGTGGTATAAACTGAACCATGTGGTAGCCATCCACGCATCAGGAAAGTGCAAAAACTGCTCACGACAAAAGAAATACTTGTGATCGGGACCCAGCAAACAAAGCAAATGTCCCTGTCCCCTGCAGACACGCAGCTAGCCCACAATGTCCTGATTAGACTAGTCACAGACTATCCAGAAATGGTGGGAAGGCCTGCTGATGTTGATGTTGTCACTTTCCTCAGAGATCCAGTCAATTTCCTACACATGAAGACTCTTCTCCACAGGATCTTTCTCCAAGTGGAACTGTCCAACTTCTAGCAAGAGTTCCTAAGGAGATTCCTGTGAGACTGTTCGTTGAGGGACAGATCGAGGGAAGCACAAAGACTGTTCATGGCACAAAAAAGGGCCTGTGATCTAGAGGCCAGAAAGTAAGAGCGAATGTCGTTGACACCAGAAGACAGCAGATACGCATTCCGAGTCTTCTTCCACCTCATTGAGAACTTTCCAGAACTAGTGGGTAGACCCATCACTGTCGATGTGCCCACCTTCCTCAGTGACCCAGCAAAGAACGCGCAACTCAACAGGATCCTGAGAGCTATCATCTCGCAGCTGAGAAGCAATTACGGACATCCATTGCTGAGGAGAGCCTTGGGGGGGGGGGAGATCCACGATAAAACTCTTCATCTTCCTTCCGCCGAGGACAGAGTAAGAAAACAAGGACAAAGTTCTCCATTCTGCTGACATAGGACAGATTGAGAAGAGCTGAAACAATGATAACCACATCGTGTTCGTATTTCATTTTTATTTTATTTTTATTTCTGTATCTTTCTTCTATTTTTCATCATCTTTCTGTCGTGGCGCAGATGGAGGAGAGAGACACTACTCTTCAACGTGTCAATGAACGACCAATTGGAAGGAATGGACACAAGAATTTCACCATTGTGTTTTCCATTTTCAACATCTTTCTTATTTCTTCTTACCTTCTCATATGTTCACTTTTATTTTAATTTTTATTTTTTCGACATTTTATTTTGCGTGATTTGTAGCATGTGATGTCATGGCGAACAGATTCCTACATGTCCTCAGGGCCATGGTGAATTGGAGGGGTGCCCTGGGACTGTGTTTATTATAGAAATGCAAAATGACAATGATATGATAAAGACGGTAGTCTAACCTTTCTCCATAGTCTAGCTAAACGGTACTGTGCCGCATATCTCGAGAATACTGGTTACACCCATAAAGGGGACATTTGAATAATACTCGTCACTTTAGTATTTTGTGAACCTTTTGAGCAACGAGATCAAAGTAAGGAAGGAAATAAACTATTGACTATGGACTTGATCGGCATGGGGGCCCAGAACAGTAACCTAGTTTTGCCACCCGCGGAGTGACGCCCCCGCTTCCCTGGAAGTAGATTCTGCAAGCTATCGTTTAAAGCCATTATATGTATATGCGTAGTGTTTATTATTGTGTTTTTGTCTTTAACTATCCCACAAAAGCACCCAGACCATATATCTTCATCCCTGTTTCCTAGAAAAGCTGGTGGTAAAGCAAACAAACTGAAACTGAATGTAATAAATAGTGACAGCTACACGGTTGAGGTTATGAATGATGAGAAAAGCTGGAGACAGGGTCCGCTCGGAATGAAAGATAACATAGCACTGTCCACGGCACGCACCCACACACTGAGTGCACACGAACGAGGGCAAGTGTCAATGACTACGGGACATCAGACCAAATCAACAGTAAAAGAAAAACTGCCTAAGGAATGACCGGCTCCAGAAGTTAGTGGAATTAAACAAGAGGAGCCAGGTGAGAACCCAAGCAGAGGGGGCATGACAGAATCCCTCAAAGAACCGGAAGAAGCCACGAAAGAACCTACTGAGAAAACACATGCGTTGGTTGAATATGTGTTCCCACTCATACTTAGAGCAAAGAAGCTACATGAAGAGCTGAGCAAGAAAACCACAGAAACTGTAATAACGAGCACGCCTTCTCCAACGCCAGAAATAAGCATCAGGCCTACAATGCCGCCACGCGTTGGGAAGATGACGAGCCAATGGTGGTGGGAGGAGGTCTACAAAAGAATGCATGAGGGAAGGAAAAGAAACGCAAAACATCCCCCTATTACTGCAGAGCAGGAAATGAAACCTGCCCCACCAAGGATAGTACCCAAGAGCCTACCCGAACGGAAGAGCAGGACGGACGTATTCAGAGACATAGTGACAGCCAATTACAGAAAAACGTTAAGAAACAAGAGAAGCCCATATGAAACCGACAACGAACTAAACGATTACTTGGACAGCACAGCCCATCTAGGAAACAACATTTGATACCAACACATGAAGGAAGTTGGAAGGAGACAATCAGAAGGGGAATGTTTCGTCTGTGCACTCCTGCCATACAGCATGGGCAAGTCCAAAATCTTTGTGGCGATAGAAGTTGAGGTCCCCACTGCACACTGCATGTCACACGTAGCAATGTGCAACACCAGAGGGCAGTTTATGGGGAGAGACGCCTCCCTGATATGGGCCAACGAAAAGGATTTCCCTGATGAAGACGGTTTTGTTCAGGACATCAAAACAAGAAACTGTACGCACACCAAGAATCATGTGATTAGATATGAGAACCCTGACGTCAAAGGATCAGGAATAAGATGGGAAATGAACCCGAGACTGAATGTGCAACGGAAAACAGCTGAAGAAGCTCAAATCTGGAAGAACCGAGGCCAAATGCAGATCTGGGGGTCAGTAGTGTCCCCAAACGGATGGGAAGAAGGGGTTGTGATCTGCCAAGCCTGGATGGTCCTTGGAGCCTGCCAAGAAGCAATAGAAAATTCACAAAGACTATGCAAACCATTGTGGCCAAGAGTGGTAAAGCTGCTAACATGGGTCGAAGACAGAAGAGGACCCCTGCAAATAGTACCACTGGAAAACCCGAAACTGTGCTTCCGAAGTAATGGCACGAGGAAAATGGGGGAGAATCAAAACTGCAGATGAATATATGAAGCCACAGGGATGTTGCAAGGAACCGCAGTCCTGATGGACCATTACTGGGCATGTGGATCCAAGGAATACATAAGGCTACCAAGGAACTGGGGAGGCATATGCACACTGGTGAACGTCCACGTTCCGGCACTGGTGATTCCAAAAAATGAACTGAATTTGGACAGTTTCCCAAAAGCAGATGCTCACCTGAGGAAAAGGTGGTCTGTGAAGTTAATGTCGAGGATGAAGAGAGAAAATTACTTCTCCACCAAATCAGAGGACGCATTTCATGCCTTTCCCTACGAACACAGGCTGTTTAGCCTAACCTCATCCATATTCACAACAATACTCTTGCCGCCTATCCGAGTTAGTGTAAATACCAAATGGTTGCAGATAACCAGATGGGAATTACTGCAGACCATCAATACCACCATAAAAGGATTCAACGTGATTAAAGAAGAATTAAGAGCAGTCCGCCTGATGACTCTCCAGAACAGATTTGTGCTTGATATGATTACAGCGATGGATGGAGGTGTTTGTGCAATAATCGGAGAATCGTGTTGCATATCTATACCATCGCACGATGAGGAAAATGGAACCCTGACAAGCCTAAAGAACCAGATGACCGAGGAAACAGATGAAGTGGACGATGACAGATTGTTTGGGAACTTATTCTCCTGGGTCCCGCAATGGATGGCTGACATATTCAAGTTTCTGGGAGCCTTACTAGCTATGGTGCTGCCAGGATTCTGTGTTATCAAGATAATCATCACACAGTGCCAGAAAACTGCAAAGAAGGCCATTGGGATGAAAATTATGGTCGATATCAAGCCAGGTTGGCAGCCCAGAGACTGGACCGGCGAAGAGATAAAGGACTTTGTGAAGGCCAGTGAATTTGCACCAGAGGGAACAAAATTCACTTATCCCAAGAAACGAAGAAGGTATGAAGGAAAATGGATTTATTGCAGTCCAAATGGACAATGCCAGCTGATGACCTGGAACAAAGATGAGCATGTGAAAACAGCAGGAAGATTGAAAGGGGTGATAAAGATATGGACACCAAAATTTCATACATTCACGCCATCTTGTGTAAACCCGGAAGACGATGAAGAAGACATTGAAGAAACAAAGAAACTAAATATAAAGGAGGGATCAGAAGTGGTCGATGAACCGACCAGAGGGGGGAGTGTAGAGGAGATCCCAGATATGGCCTGCACCCCTGCCCCCCATTGTGAATTGCCAGTAAAATACACGCCAAGGTATGTGACGTATGAGGAGCAACTGAACCAACAGAGAGCCGCATTGGGCCTCTGCCCTGTGTATATTAGAAGATCAGTACCTGTTGAAATGCCAATAAGCAGACTGCCCTGGGCAGCACGGTACCCAATCAGACAACCATACCAGCTGCTAATACAAAACGATGGGTATTTACAGAGTGTCCATGAGAAGACCCAAAGAGCCCTAATGGAAGGCAAACGATGATGAGAAGAGGGCCTGGACAGACTAACGCATGAGAAAATGCAACATGCGAACGCGTGTATCCACAGAAACAGGTGCAAGAGACACGAAGGACAGCACAATGTTAAAACGTAAGAAACGTCATAGCGAAAGAACCAAGATGAAAGAATCGTGTGTAAATAGGCTTGAAACGCAAGATGCTAATAAATCGATACTGCTTGCAATGCTTAGTAGAAGATAGAGCGGCAAGCGCCAACCATACATCTACCTCAATAAGGCACAATGTACACGTGAGACTCCATTTTGTAAAAGCAGAAGTACGCCCAGGCGGCCAAGGCTTAACTGGTCGGGTTTCATAACCAAGCCCAAGCCAGGGGAAAGACCAGAATC
Source organism: Ambystoma mexicanum (assembly GCF_040938575.1). Classification (NCBI taxonomy): domain Eukaryota; kingdom Metazoa; phylum Chordata; class Amphibia; order Caudata; family Ambystomatidae; genus Ambystoma; species Ambystoma mexicanum. The sequence goes on from NC_090921.1 coordinate 135,291,293, forward strand.
GAAACTCAACAAAGGACGGCTCAGGCCTGGGAAATGGAGGTGTACCCAAGAGAGGGAGGCGAGCTTCAGCTAAGGAGAATTGAAACTTCAGAGCATACCAGCCTGCCCTGTGAAGGTCAAGATAAGGAGGCCCGGGCAGGCAGTGGAGCTACATGGAGAATTAAATACACGAAAAGCTGGAAACTGAAGCAGATTCACGGTGAACCAACACGTGACCAGCGTGCGCGAAGATGTACCACCATCTGATGTCACCCAGATCCAAGGGGTGCCATAACTTTTCCAGTTAAGAGACTACAGTTTCGAGGCCTTCCTTAGCCAACTAATTGACACATCGCCCTAAAACCACTGATTGATGGAAGGGAGGCAGGGTGAATCTTGGGACACTACGCACCTGGGTGTCCATCCTGCATGCTGCTAATTAAAGTGGAGATTTATGGTTAAGGGTGTAACTTTCCCAATCACAATGGACCATGTAATCTAGGGTCCTATAGACACTGTAACCAATAGGACGTCGTACTTATAGTGACGTCCATCGCGTGTGAAGTAGAGGGATGGGCGTAGACACCCACCAGATAAGAGTTAACCAATCCGCATGCTCTGTTGTCATATACAGATATAACACCTATACTTAAGTTACCTTTCCCAACCAATTATATTGCGTGATGATTTTTTGTAGAATTAGACATCAATGATGACGAGTTAGCCTATAAAAACGCTGTTGGACTAAAGTTCGGGGAAGTTGGAGCGAGACAGGTGTTTGCGATGCTGCTGATTTCCATATGCTGATGTATGTATCATTAAAAGGACTTCCCTTTGCCAATTTACTGAGTCCTGATTTTAGAGATGTGCTGGAGTATGTGAATCCTGCACCCTGTCCTCACATGGTGCAGCTATCCAGTATTACAAGTTCTCGGGGGTTCAGTACTGAGCAATGGGCCCGTCAGTAATTTCCTCTCCTCGTGAACAGTGGATTTCAGCAGGTCGCTCATCCTGACCAATAGGGAAAGAGTTTAGGACAAACTAAGGAAGCGAGCGTAGAGAAAGAGGAAGGGGGTTCCAGTGTAAATGAGAAAGTAAAGAAAAAGAACGAAATCGAGATTCAGCACAAGGAGGGCGAGGAACAGTCAAAAGACAAAGAGATTCAGAATGAAGAGGTCACAAGGGGACATCCAAAGATACCAAGGATGAAAGATAAGGAGATGCAACACCATAAAGAGATTTGAAAACCATACAAAGTAAAATAATTTAAGATGCGAATGAAAAGACAGCCATCCAAGCAGCAATAATGACAAGGAGATGGAATCATGAGGTGAGAGAGAACATAGAAGATGAACAGAAGAATTCAAGAAATAAGGGGGGCCAGTCGTGAGGCAGGAAGACCAAAAAAAGGCTACAGGAGCAATAGAAGAAGCGTGAAAAGATAAGAGATGACATTAAGATATTAGCTTCCCTAAAAGTGAGAAATGGACTTGCCTTGCGAATGTTAAAAAGGAGAAACTGACATGAGTGTGAGAATAAAGAAATATGGTGAGAGAAAGTTCAGTGTGAAGAAAAGAAAGAAAAGAGCAGATGGAAAAGGAGGAGGAATTGCAGCAGCAGGAAAAGAGAGAGCTTCGGTCTTGGTAGAGTTTAAGGATAGATAATGGTAAACTATCCAGGATTTGATAGCCTGAATAGAAGGAGCAAAGCAAGAGATAGAACGAAAAAGCAGAGTGTCATAAGCATAACAATGATGAGACATTCCGAATGAAGAGATAATAGAATCAAGTGGAGAAGTATAAGGATACAAAGGGAAGGGCCCCAAGACAGAACCTTGGGGAACTACATGGAGAAGAGAAACAAATGTCTAACCATGCTTATTCGGTATCTTAGGCTGGTTAGTCTTCAGACACTAAGAACGGAACAAGGATAGAACAGAGCCAGAAAACCCAAAAGATCAAAGAGATGATAAAAGTGAAGCATGAACCACAGTGTGAAATGCAGCAGATGAATCAAGTAAAATTAAAAGTGAAGTGTGTTTCGAATAATGAGCTAAAAGTAACGTGTCACTGACTGAAATAAGAGCAGTTTCAGTAGAGTGCAATGGACGGAAACGAGGTAGAAAACGAGGAAGAATAGAAATGTCAGGAATAAAGGAAGAAACATGAGAATAGACTAAACGTTCAAGAAGCTTAGAGAGATGAGGAAGAAGAGATAAAGGCCTAAAATTAGAATGGAGAGAAGCACCCAGATAATACCTTTTTCAAGATCAGGAAAATATTAGCATGCTTAAAAGAAGAAGGAAAAGTGGAAGAAAGTAGAGAAATATTTAAAAGAGAAGTAAGATAGAAGAGCACAGAATGATAGACCTTAGGTATAAGTGAAGAAGGGATCAGATTGGAAGCTGCAGCCGTAGGGTGCGCACCTGCCAGCCAGGGCAATTTCAAAAGTGGAAATCATGAGAAAAGATGACAGAACAGAAGAGTAAAAAGGAGAAGAAGAAGAGGAAGGAACAACAGCAGCACGTAGAGCAGCAACTTTTGAATAAAAGTAAGAAGCAAAATCAGAGGCAGAAATAGAAGAATTAAGAGTAAGATCAGGAGAAGGAGGAGAACGTAAATAAGACAATGTCTGGAAGAGACACCTAGGATCAGAATATTGAGAATGAAGAAGTTCAGAAAATAAAGAGTGCATTGGCTTTAATGGAATGAAGAAAGAGAAGAGGAATCAGAGAGAGAATGAGATTTATGCCAGTGATGCTCCAGGCAGCAAAGAGTTTGTCACATTGTGCGAAGCTGTGGCGTAAGCTAACTTTGCATTGGCTTCCGAGTAGGTAAGAAAGAAGAAACCAGATACAGAGAATCAAGTGAAGAAGAGAAAGAAGACAAAAGTAGAGAAGCAGCATCATCTGCAAAAAGAGCTGCAAACGATGGATGTGCAGGATGACAAGAAATACAGGGAGAAAGAAATAACAGCACATTAAAAGTGCGAAGGTTGCGCTGAAAATAAGTGGAATTGCAAGAAGATGCGGACTAAATAATAGGAGAGTAAGCAGAAGGAAAGGTAGAAAAGAATAGCAGCAATGGGTCTGAAGAGTAGACTGGTCGAGCAGACACAGATGAAGGTGATAGTGGAGAGGAGGAAATAAGGTCAAGATATACACCAGGGACATGAGCCGCAGGGGAAGAAATAAGAGAAAGATGGTAGGAATCAAGAGTAGAAAGAAGAGGAATTGAAATGTGATCCGAAGTAAGATGAAGATAAAAAAGCCACACAAAAGATTAAATGACGGAAAGGACAATAAAACAGCAGACAACAAAGCATTCAGATCATCGCAGAAAGAACTGATTGGGCCAGAAGGGCAATAGATCAGCAGACAAGCTCAAGAATACGGTTTCACAAAAGTAAGCTAAGAATACTCAAAAGAAGAAAAACACAGAAGGGAGGAAGAAATAGGAGCAGAGATAAAAGTAGAACGATAAAGAATGTCGGTCCCACCCCCAGTGAGCGGATGGGTGAAGAGAATGTAAAAAAGATCTAGTAGAAGTAGACAATGATGCAGGAGTAGTCGTGTTGGACAGGGAAATCCAAGTCTACGTAGTACATAAAAAGTGAAGATTGAGACGTATAAAAGTATCAAGTACTGAATGAGATTTGTTATAAAGAGAACGCACATTCCACAGCACAACATTGATTGGGTGTGCACCATCCTATTCAGAGCCTACGCGCATCAACCACAACACAGGTATGGTCAAACTAAGCCAGAAATCACCATTCTTAGGAGGCTTCAACAGGATGGAGTCAGGCACCAACTTCATTCTCCATGAACATGACCGACAAGCCAGGGACGATGGAAAGAGCCTCCAGGGATACGCTCAAGATTGGAGAAAGTGAAGTGTTTAAGCTCTTAATATACCAATGACTCGGTCATCATGACACGAATGCCAACGGGCATTACAGGGCTCATATTCAGCGATGGAAAGCTTATAAAACAACCAGATCATCAACTGAAGTAAAATTAAAGTTATTGCAATTCAGTGATTGAAAAGACATAGGGCAACATGCAGCTTCTACATAGTAAGTGAAGTTATAGAACAAGTTAAAGTGATGACCTATTTGGCCATTACAATCTCAGGATCATAGTCTAGGGTCAGCTTGAAGTGAATGTGGCGCAGAAAACAGCCATAGCCACTAATGGCTACAGAATGATTGGGGTAAAATGGCAACCGACCATGCTGCCAGATGAGCGGCATCTTAGAGCATCTTGTGACTGAATCATGGCCTAGGGGACAGGAGCGTGAGACCTCAAGAAACATGGAAGTTTGCTAGAACATATGGAACAGGGCTTTCAACTCTGAAACGTCCTATGGGTTTTTAAACAACACCTCTGTATAGTCTGTACAGTGTAATGTACTGTATGTTATTTCTGACCAATTCAGTGGCAGTACAATAAGAGAAGCTCGAATTAAGAGTGATTACTTTGCCAGTATTTGGCAAGCTGAGCCCCAGGACTAATTTTCCAGCACCTGGATGTTTTATCTCTGTGTGATTGTCATAAGCAGGACCTGCTTTGTGCATGTTCTTTTCAGCTTTATTTTAATGGTCTACTTTCGTAGTCATTGGGGCTCAATGAGAGAGCAGTAATCGCAGCAAGTTTAGGCTCGTTGTTATTCAATTGTGTAGAAGATTATGGCATTTGTGTTGGCCAGACCAGTGCGCTTCCATAGTCCACCTGCAGCGCTCATGCTGCTGCGAAGCAGTTGCTGCTTAAAAGCCATCATCAGCAGGGGGAGCAGCGCTAGGAGAATAGCAAGCGACGAAGTCGGCCATGCATCCTCAGTACTGAAGTTTACACCAACCTGTCCTCTTTAGTTCAGTGGGTGGCAATGGCGAGTGTGTGTGTGATAGGTGGCGCATGGCACGCCACTTGTATGTTTGAGGCCGGCGGACATGTGCAGGGCCTGTCTTACACTTTACTCCTTCCCTTGCTGTTTGATAGTACATGGTGAGCCATAGACATACATGCTTCTGAGCCCAGACTCACTGAATAGAAAACATTCCCTAGCGCGTGTGTGTGGTAAGTGCCACGCAGTCACTGCAGTTAGCAATCTGAGGTGGAGATACTGAGGAGAGGGCAACGGCACAGATCAGGGACAGATCTCTCTCCAATGTTGCCCTGCATGATTCACGCTAAGGTTTGATTTTATGTAACTAAAGCAGAAGATTTTTATTATTTTTAAAATAACTGCCACAAATACTTGAAAAAAGGCACTTCTTTTTTTCTCGCTTAAGACACGTTATTTCAGAAACAATATCATTTAGGATATGGTTACATATTATAATCACATAGAGAAGGCCTACCTAAAGTAATTATAAACAGTTCTATCAATAGTTAACAGAGTGTATAACAATGACATTAATATAATATAGTTCTGCTAGTAAACATAGCCTACCAGATACATTACATTTTAAAGGCGTACCTAGTCGAGACCAAACGATGTACACATAGGGGGGGATCACAGGCATACACCAAAAAGAAGACAACATGATCAATTTAAAATGGATTATACAGCAAGAGCGGAGCTTGACAAATAATTGACAAATAGGTTCCATTTAATTTAATTAATTGTTAACAATAATGGGGAGGAAGCTAAGAATTGTTCAAGTCTATGGACATTACACACTGATTTCCACCACATTTTGTTTGTAATACAGTGTAGCTTTGTCCAATTGGAACTAATTGTTTGAACCCCAATAAGCATCAAAGGATCCAATACGGCACATGCTTGTTTATCAAACAAGCCTTGTAGCACAGTGCTACCTAATTACTGGTCTTCATGACTAAAAGATTAATTGTAATTTACACATTTGCATAACCACACTTCACACATTTTTCCAGAATTGTGCACTAAATGTACATTTCATAAACTTGTGTTTTTAGGAACCTTCAATTTCTAAGCAAGACCAGCAGTTATTATCTAGTGGAAGGTTGCATTGAAATAATCTATAAGGGGTAATAAATACCCTGTGTTGAACGAAGTATAACATTTGTGTTAGGCTTGCTGACGTGCTGGTGTGTGAAATTCTACTCCAAATTTGGGGCCACATTTTTTCTCCAATTACCAAATGTCATTCTGGATCTCATGTTAGTTCAGACACCCATCTCGGCTTGTTTATGGGATTAGGATACAGAATTGTAGAAAACATGGAGGCTTTGAGGATAAGATTTTTCATAACCTTTAGTCTACCCTGATCCGGTACAAAGTTAATATCTGACCAAATCTCAATATTTTCCAACAGTGCATGCATAATCTTAATAAATTGATCCAAATATGAGTTTGGGATGGAACATTTCAGTTTAAATTAATTAAAAGAGATAGGGATCCCATCAACCAATTATTGACTAACGAATTTGATGACTTTACCCCGCCAAGGATTCCAATAAAAAGATTTACCATTAATGTGAATGTCTTTGTTCAGCCTTATAAATGGTGAGATGAATTCAGTGGGTTTTCTGATGTGGGGAAAAAGGAAATCCAGAAGATGATCTGCTGAATCCTCAGTATTCTTGTTCATAAGTAATCTATTGCTACCTGATTTATAACAGCAATCTTCTAAAGAAATGGGGGATATCAATGATCTTTCCAACAACACCATGTCTCGGGAGGATAGCTCAGCGGCAATGTGCTCGGCCTGGAAGCAAAATGAACGGAGCAACACAGGTTCGATCCCCGGGTCCGCGCTTAGAAACCTCTGGGTATTAAGCACGTTATAAATAACATATCATATCATGTGTACCAAGCTTGAATCTGTTTCAGTTTAAAGGCTGAGGGATAATTTTTGAAATTTTATACCATCGTAGTAAAAGGCATAGGCAAAATATCTAATATTGTAATTGTAATCATCATCTATATAGTGCCATGTCCCCATTTGTATGGCCGCAGTGCGTTTTGTGGGTGAAACGCCCTTAGGGACCGTAGTCCATGTATGGGATATTCTAAGAGTTTGTTTTAAGATGTGTGTGTGAATTCTGCCAGGTTAGGATGTATGAGGTTTGTCTGAGCCCCAGTAAGCAGCCTCGCGGTCAGGCACATGGGTGAGTGCTGTTGGTGGATTAGGATAGAGTGCTAGTGCAGGAGATTTGATGTGTGCCCAGCTAGACCAATTGTTTTTAGATAGGTTCTCACTTCATTCTAGTAGCAGAGGTGTTGAGGCACGTCAGGGGTTTCAGTGTGGATGGCTAGGCGACCTACTAGACTGGTTTTGCATAGCCATAGCTGCATTCTAGAGTGCATGGATGGGGAGCTGTCCCTGCAGCATTTGTCCACAGATGTGGTGCGAGTTATACATACCTTATTCTCAGACAGATTTTCATTTTGTATCGTTTTCTTAGATCTCTCAAGATGATAGATTGGTCGTTAGAGTGCATCTTTGGTGGTGTTAGCATTCTACATTTGTGGAGGACCCGGCTGGTGCATTTCTTTGAGTGCAATAGGAAATACATTAAAATTAAATAGATCTTGCCACCTGTGGCAAAGACTAATAGTATTGTACCCACCCCCAATCTAAAGAACTGTATAAGTGCTTCTTAGTCTGACTCTGTTCCTACCCCACAGCTATTAAAGTGTGTTCTGTACCCAATAGCCCCGGTTGAACTGGCGCATTTCCTCACTACCTCCAGTGTGACCTATAGGTTTAGGGTTGTGTGTGCTTGGGTAAGCCCTTTGATAATTAGGTAGGGCCCTCCAGCTGAGTGCGCGATTCATAGCCATCCCCTGTTCAAACTGTTCCTGCTACCGTTGCTATCTCTAGTGGTCCGTTTGAATGAGGAATTATGTCTCTGCATCTTTAAGTTGCCACATCCATGGTGCATCAGATTTACCGGTGCTATTTAGTTTTCAGATTGCACTGGTTATAGAGTTGGTGGTTCGGGGAAGGACTCGGAGGGATGGGTGAAGTATGATCATCATTGGCGGGGGGAGGTGGGGAGAGAGTGCATGTATCTCACGGTGTGCCATTACGAACACTGCCGGCATCTGCAGTGGTTTGGAAGAGTAAGTGTTTAGTTGGGTCTGGGCCAGCACTTGTGTATGTGGGACAGGAAGAGAGTGCATGTTTCTCACAGTGTGCCGCTGGGAATGCTTCCGGCTTCCGCTGTGGTTCGGAAAGTAGGTGTTTAGTTGGGTCTGGCCTGTACTTGTGTGCTCGGGCAATCACATTAAAGAGTAGGAGAGTTTCAAGAGGAGAAAGGCGGTTTAGGTCAAAATGACCGAAAAAAAAGGTCGAAACGACCAAAAGTTCTAAAAATGCTACCGCCAAAGGATCGAACACCAAAGGTTCGATCCTCTGGTGGTAGCATTAAAAAAAAAAACGGCGGCTGAGGGGGTGTCCCCCGCATTGCCCCGCTCACTATACTTTATTGTATAGTGAGCGGGGGACACCCCTGCAGCCGTCCGTGGAAAAAAATAAATAAATAACGGGGGCTCCGGGGATGTCCCCCGCATTGCCCCGCTCACTATACTTTATGGTATAGCGAGCGGGGGCTGCGGGGGACACCCCTGCAGCCGTCCGTTAAAAAAAAACAAAAAAAAAAACGGGGGCTGCGGGGGTGTCCCCCGCATTGCCCCGCTCACTATACTTTATGGTATAGCGAGCGAGGGCTGCGGGGGACACCCCCGCAGCCATCCGTTTAAAAAATAAATAAATAAATAAATAAAGAAAAGAAAAGGACCCTGCAGCGCCAGTTCCCAATCACAGAAGTGAAAGTGAAACTGGCGCTGCAGGAACCAGCGTGAAGGTGAAGGTAAGTGGAGTTTGTGTATGTTGGTGGTGTGGGTGTGGGTGGGGGTGTGGGTGGGGGTGTGCAGAGGGTGTGGGTGGGGGGTGTTGGTAATTCGAACATTTCGTTTTCGAATATTTCAGCCTCGATAATTTCCCCTTCGGTCAAATCACTGGGATTCGAGAAAGGCTGCGTCGGATCTGAGTCTCCTGGAGGGTCAGTAGAGTGTTAGTTTGTCTTGGAGGAATTCCGGGCCTGTCTTGTGATTGCACAGTGAGTAATGCACATGGCTTTAAAGGTAGTCCGTTGTTGAATATGGAGCCAGTGCAGGACTCTCAGTGTGGGGTTGATGTGCTCTCTTGGAGGGAGGCCGATGAGCAGGCGGGCAGCAGCGTTTTGGACTCTTTGTAGTTTCCTAAGTAGGAATGCCGGTGCGCCTAGGTGCGTAATCTCGGCGACAGAGGATGATGGTGAGGATGGCACAGATTCTGTGAGGATAGGCGAGGTAGAGGAAGATACACCTGAGGATGTGTAGGTGGAAGAAACAGGTTCTGCATATAGAGTTGATGTGTTGGGAGAAGGATATATCTGTGTCCAGTGTACATCTGAGGTTTTTCACCAAAGTGGAGGTTGCTGGGTGCAAGGGGGAGATACCGAGAATGAGGCCAAGGTATAGGTTGGGGAAGGAGTGAGGTTTTTCTGCAGTCTAGGATTTCTGTTTTCCCAGGCTTCAGGCGGTTGGTTGTCATCCAGTGGTCAATATCCGAGAGGCATGATGACAGAGCTGGATGGGTGGAGCCTGGTGATTTCTGATTTTAGGATGATCTGGGTATGGTTTGCATATCTGTAGCAGGTGAGATTGTAGGAGCGGATATGTGCAGAAGTGGGCGCAGATAGATAATGAAGAGGAGGGGCGATAAGGATGCTCCCTGTGGGACCCCTTTTAGCACTGGGCGGGGTTCAGAGGTGAAAGGGTGGAGGATCATGATTTGCAAGCGATTAGAGATGAAGGAGGAGATCCAAGTGAGGGCAGTGTCTTTGATCCCTAAAGAGTGTAGCCTGTCTACGTGAATAGTGTGGTGATTGGCAATGAAGATGGCAGAGGGGTCAACGAGAATGAGTACAAGAGAACAATGTGCAATGCAATTGGAGAGATCATCATTTTGATCAATTCTAAAAGACCCCAGCATGACAAATCCAAACGTGACCATGAATTAGCAAGTTCCTTCAACCAGGCCATAAGTAATCTGGTATTTTGTTTCATAGGGCCTCATTACCCGGTAGGCGGTAAGGGTTTACCGGTACCAGTATTTTACCAGTACCGGTAAATCCTTACCGCCTTACTACGAGGTCCCTTTGCGGGTTGGGGATTTTAATGCCTGCTTTTTGCAGGTGTTAAAAACCAACCCCTGCAAAGGGACCCAGGGAGCTAATTACGGTACCGCAATTTGCGGAGCCGTAATTAGCGCCTTCCCCATTCCCATTATGCACTATGGGGCAAAAATGGGAATGGGGAAGGGCAATGGTGGAATGGGGAATTACCGCCCCGCCAACCTTGGAATGGGGCGGTAACTCCCCTTTCCACCAAGGCGGTGCCGGTATTTTACCGGCATGAACCATGGCGCTAACTGCGCCATGGTTCTCCGCCTACCGTGTAATGAGGCCCATAATATCTTTAAAGGAAGAAGATATATGGATCCCTAAATATTTAATACCTTTCAGACACCATTTCATTTCAGAATTTATAATCTCATATTTAGTGCAGTGGCTATTCAAAGGTAGAACTTCAGATTTGTCTGTATTTAACTTATACCCAGAAATAGATGAGACATGGATATTCTATGCATCAAGTAATTTATACTACTGTTTGGATTTTTCAGAAACAGACAAATATCAACTGATTAGTTTGATATTTAAATTAGACAATGTAATGCTCTGTGTATTAACATCTAGTCTTAATGTTTCCAAGAAGGGGTCCAGAGCTGGAATAAATAATATGGGAGATAGTGAACATCCCTGGCTAATCCCTCTAAAGAAAAGGGAAAAAAGATGACATATAACTATTGACGAGAACAGAGGTTGTAGGTCCTGAATATAATCATGTAAGCATATATATAAATTGGGTTCCTAAAGCATTCAATTTCAATGCTTCAAATAAATAATCTGTCTCTAATCTATCAAATGCTTTTTCAGCATCAAGTGCCACCGCGACATATTTGTCATTAGATCTATTGACTATATCTTAAGTATTGAAGGATAGTCTACAATTTAATGAGTATAACCTACGTCTAACAAATTGCACCTGATCAAACACGGCGTATACACATTTTGAAAATACTCTGAGTCAAGACTACGGTTGTGTAATATTAATACATTTTTCCTAATCGTAATATAAAACACTAGAACGTTTTTTTGATCTGTTAAGCATGAAACTAGGCCGATTTTGTGTCTTTGTTTTGCTCCTGAAGAGAAGCAATTTGTTTGCTCTTGTGCAGAAATTGGGTGTCTGAGTACTTCCGACCTGAAACAACTGCCTATAAAAAGCTCCCTACTTCCCCAGCCTTATTTCAAGGTAGCACTTTTTTCTTTAATTACTTGATCACAAGTATTTGTAATTAACCCTAGAAGATACATTTTGGGTTAGATTTCTAGATTTCAAAAATCCAATCTTAGGAATCTGTTATTGTGTATTGTAGGTCATGTGAACAGTGTGACAAAAACACTCTGCTCCAAGTAGATATCTTTCATCCACTGAGCCTAAGAAACAACCTTCCGGTAGGCCAGTTCCTGTGAGTCAGAAGAAATTGCAGCTCTAACGAAGATTTCGAGAAACATAGCACAGGGTTTTAGACTGAAACCAAGGGGCTATCCACCTAAAGTAATTTGCAATGCTAGGAAACGAGCCAAGCACACAGCCAGGTTAGACTGCCTAATCCCCCATGAAAAGTCCACATTAGACAAGAAAATTACATGTATAATACCCTTCAGCCCCATAAGTAACAACTTGCGGAGAACCATTTTGAAGAACTCGAAAATAATACACACGGACATTTTCACACAAATCAAACCCATATTTGGTTACAAAAGACAGAGGAATTTAAAAGATATACTAGTACATACCTATGAGGACCCGAAGAGACCTATGGTCTCGACCGCCAGACGTGGGACACTACAGATGTGGTGGGTGTTCTGTTTGCCCACTCACACAGAATATGAAAGAAGTGGACCTGAATGGACAAATGAGGCAATTGAAGGCTTTCAGGAACTGCAAGAGCAAGTGGGTTATCTACGGAATAAGATGTCATGCAACCTTCTATACATCGGGAAAACCGAGAGAGAAGTGAGACAGAGGATATGCGAACATCGATCCTGCCGTAAAAAACAGGGTAACCGACAAACCCATGGTAGCACATTTTAATCAAAAGAATCACAAACCAACGGACATGCTGTGATTCATGATTCATATTGTTGAGCCCAAACCAAGAGGTGGAGACAGAGATGCCCAACTCGAGAGCGGAACAGAAATTGATTTTTAGGTTGAACACAGTGACCCACGGTTTAAATACAAGTGTAAAGTGGGCACTGTTCAAGCACAAGAGGTAGGCTTTTACTGGACTACACATATCATCTTGCAGCCTTGCCCACCAAGACATTTGACTGATTGTGACTAAGAAAAACATGGACCTTAGGCTGGGTGTTTTTCTTGATAGTCCTTTCACCAGAGTATATTTTGTACAGTGTGTCTGGCCTATTCATTTTTTTGATGGTCTTTATTGTTGATTATCTTCTATCACCGCACCGTACATTGAGATATAAACTGTGGGGGTGTCCCACCCATAAATACAAAGGATGGTGGACCTGCAATCCATACATTTGCATGCCAGTATGCGATTCGCAATGTTTAGAAGCGCACTGGAAGGAGCCATGAGACAGTATCTTTATCTCCTTTTATCTCTTTGGCAAAGCCCGTAATCATGGAGCGACCCACCTTCCAAACCTTGTTTCCGTAACGAGGCTTGGCTGCACTGTTTCCTTAGTAACACTTACAAGGAGACATGTTCCTCTGCCACATTTACTCCTTCATTTGTCATGGTTGGATGAGGATCGGGAACCACTCAGAAATACAATGCGGTAAGTGCTTCCTTGTGTCGTGTTGTCCCAATATAAGTGAAATAGTGGTATTTCAGTATGATACACAGCGCAGTTCGAGGTGATCTGATGTCAGAGCAACATGCTCCATAAAACGCGAGCATGTGGATAATTGTCCATAAACAGCTTCTTAGACTTTTTAAGCTTCCTCAAAATAAAACAACGAAATATCGGGCATGTCTGTATAACACAATGTCATAAACAGATTAGATGACTTTGACAATACAATGAGCATGGCTTTCTATCTGTTCATTCAATGCAGATTGGTAACATACTCGATTTCAATAAGCACACAAGCACAGCGTACTAAAAAAAATACACATTTTGAAAATAACCTGAGACAAGACCACGGGTATGTAATATTAATTAATGTTTCTTAATATAATATAACACAGGAGAAAGATATTTCAATCTGTTAAGCATGCAACCAGACCGATTTTGTGTCTTTGCTTTGCCCCTGAACAGAAGCAATGTTTTGCTCTTGTGAGATGAAATTGGGCATCTGAGTACTTCTGACCTGAAACAACTGCCTACAAAAATCTCCCTACTTCCCCAGCCTTATTTCAAGGTAGCACTTTTTATTGAATTACTGTATCACAAGTAGATGTAACTAACCTAGCAAGATAATTTTGAAACTAGATTTCAAAAAACAATCTTAGGAATCTGTTATTGTGTATTGTAGGTTATTTGACCAGTGGGGTAACCATCTCATTTGTCCTGTTTCAAAACGAATTTGATGTCCTGAAGATGGCTCCATAAATAGAATTTTGTGTACACGTGGGTACAGTGCAACATGAACGGAGAGCCGAAACACGTGACGACAATCTGGATAACAAAAGCTATACAGCCTCACTTATCCGGTGCTCTTGTGAATGAAAAAGACATTCTCAACTTTTCTAGAAATGTCTATCAACATGGTATAATGTCACCGAAATACGAACCCACAGTCACAAATATCACTGTGTGTAGCACTACTGCATGAGCAGAGTTTTGTAACCACTGTGTATGTCCTCAGAGTACTTTGTGAGTATGGACATGAAAGTTTGATGTTATTCGGTTGAGCCGTTTTGTAAGACTCTAAATGTACAGAAAAAATAAAGATTGTGTTATTTTAATAAAAACAAATGAGTGACATGAGCCCAGTAGGTCTCAATCTTTCTCTTGAGCTGGAAACATAAGTTAAAACTGACAGTGTTGTAATTCAGAAAACTGTGAGCATTCATGCTTAGTCTACAGTAAGGGAGAGGTAACCAGTCTCCCATAGATAAATATTGGTATAACCTCTCCCACATTTGAGTCTGGTCCCCCAATATAAAATAAACAAGTGGACATACCCAATTTATGCCCACCTGATCAAACTAGACATAAAAGGTGTTAGCCGATTTGTCAATAGTTTTGCAAAGATGTTACTACAAGAATTTATTAGGGAGATTGGTCTATAATTTTGGGGAAGTTCTGGATCATTTTTGGGTTTAGGGAATACAATGAGCATGGCTTCAGTAGAGGTTCCAATTGATGTACCTTTTTTGATTTAAAATATGAAAATAGCTCATTGAGTTTAGGAGTCAGTATGTATTGAATGTGTACATAAAAATCTATTGCAAAACCATCCGGGGCATGGGCTCTGCCTTTTTTAAGATCCCAAATTGCTTTAAGGATTTTTTCACAGGAAAAAGGACTTTCAAATGAAGCAAAATCACGCTTCGAATTTGATGAGCATGGAATGTTATTAGACATTTCTTGAAAATTTGGGGTGTTATGGGATGAATCAGAGGAACATACGTTTTGATAGAATTTTTAAAATACATCGATAATGTCAACATTTGAGATATCTTTAACAGGAATTTTAGTTCTTTCTTTTTTTAATTTTAAATATGTCAGAGATGTACTGGTTTCATTTGAAAATTGGTATATCTTAGCTCTATCTGGCAGCACGAGAACATTCTGATGCTATGTTATTAAACTTATAACGTTGTTCCATGATAAGTTTAAAAGTGGAGGCATCTGTTTTTTGTAATACTGTTTTTCTAAATGTTTCAATTGTGTTATAATTGAATCTGATTATTTTTTTTTAATCTTTTCATTTTCTTTGAAACATAGGAGATGCTAAGTCCTCTCAGAATAGCCTTACAACAACCCTGATTATTAGAAATAGAGGTGTCTTCACTCTTATTGTCATGAGCAAATTGATGATGTATTTCCGTAGGAAAAGTAGGTTAATAAGGAGGCATTAAATCTCCATCTACTTGACCTTTGATTATATGGAGTCATTCCCAAAGTTGTGTGAGTTGGTGTGTGGTCCGATAGATTATACTATCAATCTTAGCATCAATTAAGGAACCTGATAAGGATTTGTGAATAACTATATAATCAATCCTTGAAAATGAATTAAGTGGGATAGAATGGAATGCAAATTCCATATCAACTGGATGTGATGTACGCCATGAGTCCATAATACCCCATTCAGATATAAGCTTTAAAAATTCTTTTTGGGATTTACTATACTTAAATGCCACTTCTGATCTCCTATCCAGGATGGGATCAATTATTTCATTACAGTCACTGCATACTATCACATTTTCGATACTAATTTTGCAAAATATGTTTCTTAAGATCAGACAAAAGCAAATGATCAGGTAATTTGAGGCCAACCACATTTAAAATGGTATAAGCAATTGACTGAACTAGAATTGTTATAAGAACCCATCTGCCTTGATCACCCTATTCAGAATGTAAAACCTTACACTCAAATAATTTATTTAGAAGAATAGATGCCCTATTCTTTTTTCCACATGCTGAACTTGAGAAAACGTCACCTACCCAATACCTTTTAAATTCCGCAGTTTCCAATACTGACAAGTGGATTTTTTGTGTAGGCAAGCAATAGAAGGCTTGGATCTCTTTAAATATGAAATAACTTTTTGTTCTTTTGATTGGATTATTCAATCCCTTAACATTACAGGAAGTAATATTCAATGGCATTTATTACAAACAAATAGAGAAATAAAGCTTTAAATATGAACCCTTGAGCTTCAACTCAAGAAAATGGTTACATTTTCCATATCAATTCTCCTGTGAAAACTATCAATAACACAAACACTTACAAAGGGAGGGGAGGACAACAAGAACATCAACAAGAAACATTGTAAACATTAGAGTATGAATTGATATATCGTGGCCAACTGGAAACAGCAACACCTATTCAGGTTGAGGCAAATTGGATGGAAAGTGGAGAACCAGACAAATGTGCCTCATCCAACGATTCCTATTTTATATAATGGGCTTCAGCCCTGCAAAATATGCGCACAAGTCGGAAGAATGAACAATATATTAATACCAGTAAAAATAAAGATTATTTAGGGGGCGATGAAGTAGACAGTTCAGTAATGAAGTATCCATTTGTTCCATTTTTGGAGAACAAATAAAAAAATTTGAATAAATCATCTTGATTTTCAAATGTTGACATCTGCCCTTTTAATGTAACCTTCAAGAAACCCAGATGGACAATACCAAATCTGCCATTTAATTGCGTCAAGGCTGGTCTAAATGTCAAATATTCTTTCCTGTGTGCAGCGGTTATATTTGATACATCTTGAGATTTAAATATTCGGTGGCGGTTCCATGTCAATTGTTTGGCCTTCTTGAGTTTATCTGATAAGTTCTGGACTTCCCTGTAATCTAATAGGGTAAAAATACACGTTCTTGATGAGTGGCTTTCATTAAGTGTTCAAGGTCCAATCACTGAGCCCTTTGAATAATTAATGTTATAGTTTGAGGGAGTGGCAATAATTTAGAAGTCAAATTTTCCAGGAACAGAATTGGATCTTCATCCTGAACTCCTGCCGGTAGACCAAAAATGCTTACGTATTGTGCCTATTTCTATTCTCCTGATTTTCTGACTGTTTTTGTAGAATTTTAACTGCATTCTCCAATTGAACCACTCTGCAATATCAATCTGCCTTTCAACTTCTTCTATCCTTGATTCAAACTATGACCCAATGTCATCCAGCTGCCGTAGTTTGAAATTGATAGTCTCCATAATAGTTTTAGAGCTCTGAATTACAAAAAAATATACTGCATAGTTGGAACATCAGCAATATCTTTAAGAGGCAGAGACTCGTCTTTTGGCCTCTTGTGTACGTTGCCTGAGATGCTTCTTTATTTGAATTCCCCTTGAGGAGGCCATAATATAGTCCTCAGATCTACAGAATAGCTTTTATGAATCTAGGTCTGCTTCATTCGGGTAGCTCGCTGGGTATCCTTTAGTTCAAGCCACTTTAAAATTGAAATGACTCTGCAAACCTCAGATTATAGTTCCTGCTGGTATTTTATAGAGCACTATCTAAGGATGATATATTAACTCCATATGAATTTTTCAAATGTCACCTCCCATTGTTCAGCTCTCACTCGCCGATATATTTAATGCAAGATATTCATTCATACCGTCATCATGGCAATTTCCTGTCAAATTGGTATAGCCAACTTTTCTCACAAAAGCTATGCATTTTAAGGGTGCGCTTAATTTGAATATTTTGGATGACCCCCCCCAATAGAGCTAGTGCCTCAACGAGGTTAGTGTTCTGTATAGCACTATATATGCTTGTATAAATGAGGGCGGAGTCCGGTCAAAGGTTCGAATGCCATAGGGTCGAGTCAATAGGACCTAAAACAAAAGGGTCGCATTTTTTTACCACAAAAAAGGGGATTTGGGGGGAACCCCCCCCCCCACAAATGTAAAAAAAATGTAAATAAAAAAATCGGCCCTTTGGTTTTCGTGACCTTTTGATTCAACCCTATTGTATTTCGATCCTTTTGATTCGATCTTTTGACCTATAACCAATGAGGCCGGTGTTTCATAAGGCACCCCATGGGGGATATATCTTGAATAAATGCAGTTTGCTTTAGAAATCACCTTGTTATGTTGAATATATTTTCTTCATTTTTCATGAAGCGCCTGTAGAGGAGGTCCCAGTTATGACCTGCACCCATGCCCCCAGTGCGAGTTGCCAGTAAGGTACTCGCCGTGGTATGTGACGTACGAAGAACAGCTGAACCAACAAAGGGCGGCAATGGGCCGCTGCCCTGTGTACATTAGAAGATCAATACCTGTTGAAATGCCCATAACCAGGCAACCCTGGGCAGCACGGTACCCAATCAGACAACCGTACCTGCCATTGGTACGAAACGACGAGTATTTACAGACTGTCCACGAGAAGACCCCGAAGGCCTTAATGGAAGGCCAATGAAAATAGACTAAGGGTCTAGGCAGCCCCGAGAACAACCAGAAGTGGCTACTGAAAGCTATGCATGACAATATCAACAATTGCGAGGAGAATTGTAATGGACGAAGGGGAGAGACATTGTGAAAACCTATGAGAATGGTGCCATGAGACAAGACGGAAGCAACCGCCTTATTGAACGTCTGTAAATAAGCTTGAAACGCAAGATGCTAAGTAATCGACACCGCCTGCAATGCTTAAGTAGAAGAATAGAGCGGTATGCGCCAACTATATATGTCTACCTCAATACAGCACAATATACACGTGCAACGCCATTTTGTTTGAGCAGAAGAAATCCCAGGCGGCCCAGGCCCAACTGGCTGAGTTTCACATCTAGGTCCAAGCTGAGGAAAAGAGCGGGAACGAAACTTAACAAAGGATGGCTCATGCCGGGGAAATCGAGGTCAACCAGAAAAGGGGAGGTGAGCATGAGCTCACGAGGCTCCAACTTCAGAGCACGCCAGCCCGCCCGTGAAGGTCAAGATAAGAGAGGCCCATGCAGGTGGCCAAGCGAACACAGAATCAAATGCATGAAAAGACTGAGAACTGAAGCAGATTCACGATGGACCAACACGTGACCAGACAGGCGCGAAGATGTACCACCGCCTGATGTCATTCAGAACCAGAGGGTGCCATAACTTTTCTTGATAAGAGACTACAGATCCGAGACCATACCCAGCCAACTAATTGACACATAGCCCTAAACCACTGATTGATGGAAGGGAGGCAGGGTGAATCTTGGGACACCAGGCACCAGGGTGTCTATTCTGCATGCTGTTAATTAAAAGTGGAGATTTATGTTTAGGGGTGTAACTCGCCCAATCACAAGGGACCATGTAATCTAGGGTCCAATAGACATTGTAACCAATGAGACGTCGTTCTTGTAGTGACGTCAATCACGTGTGTTGTAGAGGGATGGGCATAGACGCCCACCCGATAAGAGTTATCCAATCCGTATGCCTTATTTTCATATACAGATATAACACCTATACTTAAGTTACCTTTCCCAACCAATTATATTGCATGATGATTTTTTATAGAAGTGTATGTCATTGATGACGAAGTTTGCCCATAAAAGAGGCTGTTGTACTGAAGTTCGATGAAGTTGGGGCGAGACAGGTGATAGCGATGCTGCTGATTTGCATAGGCTGATGTATGTATCATTAAACGGACTTCCCTTTGCCAAATTACTGAGTCCCTAGTATTGATTTGTGCTGGAGTATGTAAGTCCTGCACCCTGTCCTCACACGGTGCAGCTATCTTGTATTACAAGTTTTCGAGGGTGAGTGCTAACCAATGGGCCCGTCAGTAATTATCTCTCCTCGTCAACACGCCATTGAGTGAAGAAATTCTCTGGTCTGAAACACCCCAGGCAGGGCGTCTCTCCAGAGTCCGTATCCGCGCTACGCAGCACTGAGCCTAATGGAGCCTCAACCTCCTTGTTTCTGTATAAAGAAGTGTTCAGAGATGTCCTCGCTTCAGAATCTCTGTTCCACACTCCGAAATGGTATGTAATAATAATATGAATATTCTCAGAACCATCTTGTTTTCTAAAGTTAGAACGGTGCAGAAGTATTAGGCGGCCATTTGAATTGGCTCTGAGTCACAGTCCCGAAAATAGGCACTTCTGACAGATTCTATTGCCAATGTGTGAGGACTTGCTTCACATACAAAGGAAGATTCTATTGTAATGTTTATTGATCTCCAGTTCAAGCATGTCGAAGCATGTGTGACGTTCACCGGAAAGATCTGTGAGATCTGACACAGTACTACATCTCTCCTATGTACTGGTAAAGCCACACTTTACATGCCTGTGGATTGTAGTAGTCCATAGAAATGAGGGAGAAGTTGTGATGTTGCTCAGAGCTGAAAGCTGTGCTTTTTCAATATTGTATTTATTCAATTTTCAGTGCAATCACTAAAAACCTGTTAACAATTTCCCCGAATCCCACAACCACTGGAATTTAACATATGCTTTATACTGCACGTTGATCAGTAACACCTCCCACCTCACCCAACCCCTCCCTCATAGAAGAGCTGCAAGCTGTGTAATTGACACTTTGTAACTTAGGTATCAGTAGTTATACAGCTGCATCACACATCATTGCAACTTCCAGCAAACGCTTCCATTGGCGATAAGTTGTAGCGCTAGTAGCGTTCCACTAAATGTTTAGCCGGCTTGTGTGCAGTGTTGGCACTGGCCCATTAAAAGCAGAGCAGTAGAGACAAGCAACCTTACATTCCCCATATAAGTATTCAAGCTCTAAAGTGCCAGTTCTTCCGTTGTGTACACTAAAAACAACTTTAATGAGACTCTGTTAATAATGAAAACATGAATTCGTATTGTTTAGAAGCACTTACAAGAACTCTCTCTTTGTTGTCTTTTCTGCTGGAATTAGGAGGACTGATAGTTGGCAAAGCCAAGAGTGGGCGGGGCCGCAAGTGGTCATGGAACGGCACAAGAAAGTCAAGTATTTGAGGACTGCCATTTATCTTTAAAATAAATCGCTGCCAAATGGGGCCAGAAGGATAGCTCAGGGCCGACACACTTGTCTTGGAAACAAGAGATTGTGGAGCAGCATGGGTTTGATACCCGATCCTGTGCTTAGAGGCTGGACTCTGGCATGTAGCGTGATAAAAAAAATGCAAAACCATCTTCTCGACGTCAGAAGAACTTGTGGGCAAAGCATGGGAAGAGAGGGTTTTGACATGTTGAATGGTTTCTGTGTACGACTGGTGGCGGATAGGAGTTCGTGGAGGTAATGGGTGGCTCTGGCATTGTGTACGGCTATTTTGTATTTGTTTCATCAGTGTCTGAGGGGTGTCATGGTTGATGGGCATGGCTTCTTTTGCCAGCCTCTTTCTAGGTTTCTGGCTTCCTGCTAGATAGAGAGGAGGGAACTGTTGAACTATGGTTTGTGGTGGTTGTTGTGGGGTTTTTGCACTTGAGAGGTGCAATTCTGTCATGTGCCTCTATGATGATAGTGGTGCATTGGTGTGGTAGGATGGAGGGATGTGTATGCATATGTGGAGGAGGGTGTGGTACGAGTGGTGATAAGGTGGATGTCTTTAGTGTGTTTGGTTTGTTTGTTTGTTTGTTTGTTTATTTATAGGGCGCCGAAAACCCTTGGGTAGCTGGGCGCACAGAATAACAAGAATGCTTAGAACTTGGTTACAGGTTGCATAGTACAGGTTGTTGGTAACATAAATTGTATACAGTAATTACATTATGTACATTCTTTACATGTTTGTCTGGCTGAGGGCAATGGGGATGTGTGGCAGTTGGTGAGATTTTTTGTGGTAGTGTGAATGTGAAGCGGATACCCAGATTCGATTATCCACAGAGACATGATTTTTGCTAGCGATCAAACGCTTCAGGGCGTTGCCAGAAATGTGTGTGAAATAGGTGATCAGTTGTATGAGGTCCACAAGGTGAGTGGAGTGAGGATAGCCATTAGAATGGGATTGGTGTCTGGAAGGGAACTACCAGGGCTGCCAAGGTAGATGTTCTTGCAGGGGGAGGTGTGGTTGTTAGTAGTGAAGTCAGTCCAGTCGGTGTTAAAGTTGGGAGTGTATGTAGGACAGTAATAAATGATGTGAAGAAAGGTGGGGTGTGGGTGTGATGGAGAGGAGCAAGTGAGAGAGAGTGCTTGAAAGTATGTGTATGGGGGTGGTATTACAAAGTGTGTGTGGCTTTATACATGATTCCAATGCTACCACCTTGTTTGTGAGGGCGGTCTCTCCGGTAGATGAAAGAGTGCAGAGGAAGCAAGACAGAGATAATAAGTGAGTGGTGGAGTTTGGGCCATGTTTCTGTTAGGAAGAGTATATCTGGGGCATGTGTGCTAACAAGTTAACTGATTTAATGTGCGAGCAGGCACAGGGTGGCAGTTGAGAAGAATGCATGTGTATGCAATTAGGTGTTTTAGTGGAGTCTCGAGTTAGAGTTTGATTTTGATGTTGAGAGTGTGCTTTCTGTGAGGCATTCTTGTGACAACCTGTGGCCAACGGGGTCTAACAGGGAGCACAGAATAACATAGCAGCAACCCTTAGCTCCGTCCAAAGAAGTGGCCGTGGGTTAGTCCTCTGCCCCCGTAGTCAATCCCCCAGACTATTAGGATATTTCCAGGGATATTTCCAGGGCTAAAAAGGGACTGGAAAAAACATGTCTCAGTCATGTAGTTTTGGAGTCACTCTAGTCGACCACCCCATACTCCTTACTGATGCACAACTACACATCTTTAACCGTAGCTTGAGGATATAAGGGCCTGGATAACAAAAGATAATATTAATTGCTGCACAGGCAGGATTGGTGCAAGTACCTGCCCCCTATCCGCAACAGAAAAGAGTAGGTTAAGTACTGCATAGAGCACAGAAAAGGTACAGAAATTGCAAGTTACGTCTAAATCTACATCTAAACCTTATCATTCTCACCCTCTATATCTTCTCTATGGTTTATAGTGATCATTTCGAAAAACATTTTGTCGAAAGTCAAAATGTCGAAAACATAATGTGGAAAAAAAAAATTCGAATGTCTTTTTTTCTTTGTTTTTTTGTTCGAAATGGGGGATTCCCCCCCAACCCCACTTTTTTATTTATTTTTCAGTTTTAACCCTTTTTTTTACTTGCGGAACCCAAAAAAAAACATGTAAATAAAAAGAGAAAGCATTCGAAGAAAAAAAAAATTGACATTCTTTTTTCGACATTTTTGTAATTCGACCAAATGTTTTCGACATTATAACTGCACACCCTTCTCTATCGCTCTACTCCCGCTGACCTCACTCTCCTCATCCACCTCTGTTGTAATTTCAATATTTGTCAAAGTTCTTTTTTCCATGCAGCTAACCAACCTACACCCAAGACTTAACCACCTAAATGTTTATGCCGGGGTCATTTTTCCTACCAAGGTGGACCTCAGTATCCCCTGTCAGTTTGTCAACCCTAAAATTTGAAAGCCGACCCTTCACTGTTTATCAGGAGCCAGTGGAGGGATTGCAGCACAGGGATAGCGTGGCCAGATTCTTGCAAACTAACGATAACCTGTTGCGTGATTTCAGGCTCATTAAGTATTCACCTCTGACATCTGTGTGAAACCTGAAGTCACACATTTTAATCTATGTGTGCCTTCATCCTTCAGAGGTTGATGGATTGAGTACCTTCAAAATCCTCCTCTTTCCTATCACTCAGCCCGTAGCCCTCAATGCTCAGGCAAATCCTCACTGATGATGATTGCCTGATCTTCAGAAGATCTCCCAAAATCTGGCTATTCACTAGATTGCAACATACAAAGTAGCATGACACCCCCAATAGGCTGGAACGTGCAGGATTCTAAACCGCTATCCAACCCTAGGTTGCGGCTGTAAGATCCACCACAACTATGCAGATAATCAGCATAGTCCTGCAACTCCCAGGGGATGGACCACTCAGATTTTCACTCAGAGGAGCACTTTAAAGCGACTTACCCAGTGAGTCTGCAAGGAACGAGTGACTCTCAGGGCGCGCCAATGCAGGCCTCGTGTTCCATGCAGCCAGTTTTACTCCCAAGTGGGTGAAAGGCAATCTACTAGGTGTTACGAATACCGAAACTTGTGAACATGTACAACAGCAGGCTAATAAGCATTACAAATACTGAACTGGTAAAACCTTACAAAAGCATGCTAATAAACATTATGCAAGCAGAACTATTGAAAATTCATCAAAGTGGCTGATGTTAAATCAAAAGAGTCCTAGAACTAAATACATGAGTGTGAGCAAAACTGACTACCCGGTGGGGAGGCCTTCTAAGAATCCCAGACATACCACCAATACCCAAGCCAAGAGACATTATAGAATAGGCAATATCAATCTAACAGAAGTTGCCAAACACAAGAAGGGCAAAAATTACTCAATGCAAACAAGTCAAAACAGAATGATGCCGTAATGATGTCTGCCCAACCAACGGGGGGGAGGCGGGTGGGTGTGGGTTATGTTTTACTGAATGTTACAACTAAAGAACAGAAACGAATACAATGATGACCTAATGTATAATGGAACTATAACTTTGTTCTTCTGATGTAACCATAAGCTAATAGAGTTGTATCAAATGAAATGTATAATTTTTGTTTAAAACCAAATTTAAAAAAAAAAAAAAACCCAGGGTTGTCACGGTTGCGACACAGGTTGTGGGACATCTGTGATTGTGGTTGATATAAACTTACATTACTACAGCCAAGGCCGAAGAAGGAGAGAACTTTATCCTAACTACTCTTTCAGTATTGATGCAGAAGGGAAGGAAAGGTGGCAAACGTGCTGCCCTTCAGGAAGAAGTTATCCAGAGGAAGATGAGCATTGTTGGTAAAAAAACTCCACTATGACTGTTCTATTCCCTAAAAGCTGCCAACATTGCGATATCGTAGAAGACTGCTGAGGTTGTTGTCATGTCAAATCCAAATCTGAAAGTTAGCATTGAAGCACTTTTCTGTTTTGGAGTTGAAGAAGTAAACGGGCAGGTGAGTGTACCAGTGGGGCAAGAAGTGATTGCCCAGAAGACACCTGGAGAAAGGGTAAACCAGGTAGTAGAAGGTGCTTGTTTATGTGTTTATTTATTTATAACACGCACCAGACCCAAAGGTAACAGGGCGCAGCAAGAAGAAAATGCACAGTTTACAGGTTGCAAATAAAGTTTCACAGAGGCAAATCAAATTACATAGAGTTACAGGTATGTGCACAGGACGCAAATAAATATGGAGTATAAACAAAATGTGAGCAGGTATACATAGGCATGGGTCAAGTTCCAGTCTGTGGGGAGGAAAGACTGGGACAACCTTAATAGGCTAAATCAGCGGTAAGGGTTAATGGTCAGTCAAGTTTAGCAAGTTAAGGTGCAAGTGCTAAAGAGTGGAACTAACAGAAAACATATGATATATGTATATATATATATATATATATATATATATATATATATATATATATATATATATATATATATATATATATATATATTACATGGACGCGGTAGCGTCTATGAAGTTATGGTAAAGTTGGTGTTTCCATAGGAAGAGCATTTTTTGGGTGGCTTATAACTTTGCTCCCTCTGGACGAATCCTCAGCAAACTTTGCAAAAATTGTATATGGCCCACTCTGAATTTTTTTGCAAAGTTTGGTGAGGATTTGTCCAGGGGGGAAAGTTATAGGGGGCGGTCCCAAAACTTGTGTTTTTTCCTATAGACATAACGGGAAAAAACTTTGCGCACGGCCACAGGCCAAACCGCTGGACGGATTTACACCAAATTTGCGGCAGGAGCAGGGGCTTGGTCCTGAAAGCGCGCTTTTGCAAATTTGGTGTAAATCCGTCCAGTAGTTTTTTATAAAATGACCAAAACGTAAGGCAAAAAAAATAGTGATATCTGTGTTCGCTTCGCGGACAGCACCCCGATTGGCCCATGGCCTTGCGTCATGTCCGCGGACATGCGACGTGTTCGCTGATGGGACGGCGAGGGGCGTGGAGCACGTCAGATTTTCTGTGGCGCCCGCCATCTTGTATTCGCCGTCGGCCGCGTACAGCGCAGTGAAACATGGATAAAAAATTTTATTTAGTGCCGTGTGTTGGTGTGTAAGAGTGTTTGGGGAGGGTGGGGGAGTATGAGATAGGTTCAATGTTTTGTTTTTTTATGTGCTAGACGTTTTTGTTGCGTTCGATTTGTCCGCAGAGAATACGGCTGTTCTAACATTTTGTAAATAAACTAAATGGTGGGGTGTTTAGAGGACGGAGTATGTGTCATTTTTGTTCGCAAGGAAGGTAAAAATGAGCTATGAACACTCGCGGTGTACTTAATTGTTTGTAAATACACAAACTGGGGGTGTCCTCAGGACGCTGTCCGTATTGTAATCTGTCTAGTTGAATGTGTTCTAAGAACACTCACGGTGTCCCGAAATGGTTGCAATTACACAAAATGGGGGTGTTCTGAGAACGTTGTTTGTATTGTTCGTTGTCAGGGTGAAAGTGTTTTAAGACCACTCCTTTTGTCCGCTAATAGTACAATTTCCTATGGGCGTCAACCGCCTTTTTGTCCACTAAAGAAACGATAAATCCGGCTGGTGTGCGCCGACATTATGTGATAATCCTAAGACTGGCGCTATTGACCTGGCTGACTTGCTTTTGCGACACTAAATCATATCTCCCGCCCCTAAGCCTGATATTATCAAAGCATTCATATTCCCTGCCTCTCTCCGTGACGTTACAGGGTGCGTCTTCAAACGCGCCCAGTCCTCTGCAGTCCTAAGTGACTTTAGACAGAACCCGGAAGACAACACATATTATGTCACAACACAGCGCGCCACAATTCGGAATATGAAACTGTGGTTTAAAAGTAAACAGCAGGATTGTACATTTGGCAAAGTACATTTATTTCACATTAAATGTTTAGTGAATATTCAGCGATTTGCTATTGTCTCTGCTGTCGATCAGCAAAAGTTTATTTTGAGCCACGCGTTGTTCCTTTGCGGTAGATAGTTTGTTGGTTTATGATAAAAGCAGGAAATGGTCGATCTGATAATCGGAAGGTTGTCCAACAATGAGCCATTAGACCACCCTATTGGTTGGTATGTTGTTTGTAGCCGCTAGTACTGCGTAAGGGCATATTGGTCCTTCGTGATTGTCCCATAAAATGGTGAGGGTCATGAAGTTGCATATTTGGACCTGCAACTGGCAGTTGAAGACCCCATCCGCTGGAGTCTGTAAATCGTGACATAGGCAAAATGGGGCCCCATACCTGTTTTAAAAAACATAAATTAGTCTCACCAGCCGATCTTCATTAAAAATCATCATTTTATTTATTAGGGCGTGAAACTATTTGCTTTTGAAGATAGTGCAACGGAGTATGTTAATAATAAAATAATAATATTTTCCCATTCATATAGCGCTAAGAACCATGAGGTATCTAAGCGGTGCTTATTATTAACCACGGTATATGGTGCTCATTTATCGACCACGGAAGGATGAAAGGCTGGGTTTGGCCTTGCCGGGATTCGAACTTGCGTTAACAAGCTGTGCACGGATGTCAAAGCCAGCGTTGTACTCGCTGTGCCACTTGACAGTCTACAGTGAAGTGGCACAGCGAATAGAGCGATTGACCGCCTATAAACCGGTTACATTATTTCTATTAACCCACCCTGTGTCACATGCCTTTTTCAGAGCCCTCTAAACGACAGGGGATCAATTCGGCGGTGATAGTGCGCGGTAGAAAACATTATGCCACTTTCAACGAACAAGTTCAACTTGAGCGGTCTTTAATGCTACGCTATTTTAATTATATTTGGTATAAAATAATCTAAAGGGTTACTTACAGTACAATTGCAATTTCCATTATCTACGAGTAGTGCAGTCCCAAAATACGACTCTGCGTGTGCGAACGATCTTTCGCATAGTGATATAATATATAAAAGTGGTTTAGTTTCAGAAATGTCATCCTTATCTTCTCTTACGTTTTAGCAACACTCCTTCAAGAGAAGTCTTTCATCACAATCTCTTTCTGTCAAGGTCAAAACACAATACAACCTTATAGTCTGCTTCGTGAGCCTCTCCAGTGCCCGAGAAAAAAATGGAAGCAGCTGACCTTCACTGTGAACGAGCATAAATTCTTACTTTGCAACATTCTGTGTAAAGCCATCTGTGAGAAGTTGGTTTTTGCACGCCATGTTTGTTTATTGTTTGCGTGATATTAAAAAAAGTTTGCTTAAGGGACGTTATGGTTCTAAGTACCCCTGAAAATCGCAAGTTATGGTAAGCTATGAAAAATAACTCGCGCCACCACCGTGCACTGCTAAGACTAACACCCAGGACATCAAAGATGACATCGCAAATGTCATTGTTGAAATCACTGATGACATCACATGTGCATCTACTTTTCATGGAATTTATGTACTAGGGATTTTTATTATAATGTTGCGAAAAAAGTGTCAAGGATATTGCAATAAATATCATACCGTTATTAGTGCTTTGAACGATGCATTGATATAAATAGCATTGTATTATGGGATTCTATCTAGTATACTGAGCTACTAATGGAGAAACATAGCATTGTGTGCAGAGTACAAGTTGAAAGTATAATATTTGTAATGTTAATATGTTGAATAATGAAATGATAATTGTCCTTAAATGTTCGAAAATTCACAAAATGGAGGTGTTCTGAGGACGTTATTCGTATTGTGTGATTGCTTAGCTGTATGCAATGAGGGAATGGCACAGAGAGTAAAGTGGAAGCCGTCCGCGGACACCGCGGCTGTTCGTGGACAGGGCGTGCTACATCCGGGTTTTTCCAGGAAATCCAACATGGAAAGAAGACTGTACGGATCAGCCAATCAGATGTCGAGGTTGTGGATTTGTGTTGAAAGAGACTGTGTGTGGTCAAGATGTCAGAAGTAGAGAAATTCAGGGTGTTGGTGCTTGGAGATATGTTTGTGTATGGTTTACAACAGTACGCTCAATGCAGGCATGTTGCAAAGAACTTTGATGTGAAAGGAGTGGAGGTGGTGTGGAGCACTGTGCCTGATTGCAATGTACAGGTAATTGTACAAGTTTGTGAGGATATGGCCACGATGAACAGTCCGCATGTGGTAGTTTTGCACTATGGTGCTTTCCATTTGGGCAACTACTTTGTTGGCTGATTTGGAACGCTTGGTTCAAGCCGTAATGAAGATCCTTCCAAATGCGAAAGTCATTTTTTCTGGATTACTAGCTAGGGCAATATAGGACAATAGTTCAGTTTTTTGTCCTCAGCAAAACATTGCTAGGAGTGTCATCAACCGAGGCATGTGTGCCTTCATGCTTAGAGCTGGTATGTTCTTCTGTAATAATGAGAATATTGATGCCAGTAATGCTGTTAATTTTAAAGAAGATGGCATTTCTTTATCTTTTACGGGAAATGCCTTTCTATTTTGGAATGTAAGGGTTGCTTTGGAGAAGGTTATGTGAAGATTTAAGAAATAAAGTAAGAAAAAAAACAAGAAAAAAATACAAAAAACGGCTCTTTTCAGAGCCAACTTCAAAGGGGAAAGCGGCACATTATTTAAATTTACATTCACCATGCTCAGATTTTGGATATGTCCGCGGACATGGCGGTAGTCTGTGGACATGAAAATCACTACGAGGGGGTTAGTATGTTCTATGTTACATGTATATGAAGTCAGGGATATTATGGTTAAGTTGTGCTACTAAAAACCTATGAAATTCAGTGAAACAACTTTGTTAAAGGGACGTTATGGTTAAGTTGCGCTACTAAAAACCTATGAAATTCAGTGAAAAAACTTTGTTAAAGGGACGTTATGGTCTAAAGTAAAACCGAAAAACCCCTGAAATTCGGCAGTTATGGTAACATAAGCAACCATAACTCGTGCCACCGTGCACTGCTAACACTAACACCCAGGACATCAAAAATGACATCACAAATGTCATTGATGACATCACTGATGACATCACATGTGCATTTACTTTTCATAAAAACTCTGTACAAGGGATTCTTATAATGCTGACCAAAAACTGTCAAGGATCATTGGGATACATATCATGAGCTAATTAGTGCATTAAGCAATGCATTGATATAAATAGCATTCTATTATGAAGTTCTATCCAGTATACTAATGAGAGGTAATGAGAACACGCAAAAAGCGGGTAAATAATAACGAGACCAATATGCTAAAATGCTTTGGGTGTTTCCCTCTCATGCACAGGAAGTTGCCCCTCTTTATTGACGCTGACGCAAATCCTGTGTCAATGCGTGTGTGCATGCATGCAGTAAGCCTGGGTCTTCACGTCTAACATGATGGTAGTCTCGAAAGTGTTTTGCTCGTCATCACACCCATAACTACCAACATGGCTACCTTTCTAAATGTTCTGGGGAAGTTAAGAAAGCAGACCCTTGCACACCCGGGGGCCCTCTCGACCATACATGAAAAATCAACAAACTTAACAAGGAAGAGTTGAGCTTAGTTAACAATTCGAGAGTAGAAACAAAAGGGCTTTAAAGTAGCAATATAATCTGATTCTATCGATTCTATCAGCTGCCCCCATTCATGGAACTAGTTGCCTGTGGAACCTCGGATTATAGACTCCTTGGCCCTATTCCAGGAGAAGTTGAAAACCCACTTCTTTCAATTACATCTTCTGAATATATCACTCCTCACTCTTTACGTTGTGTTTTAACATCTGCGCCTAGATGCACTTTCTGCTTGGTTCTTCAGGGATTACAAATTCATAATCATTCAAAAAATCAATCCTGTGTCTCAGGGTCAGTACTCAGAGTCGTGACAGACAAGGAAGGGGCAGTTACATCCAAAATATTTCCCTCTGGAGATAGTCCACAGCATGAGTCATGACGGAAGGATCATTAATGGAAAGAAAACAACATAAAATTAAGGTTGAAGGTCATGTTCTTTTCTCTCAGAGTACCTTCTTGGACCCATAGACTGTTATGGGGAGACATTCATTAATTTCCTGTTTGAAGCAATTGTCAGGTGATGACATGAAAGGTTGGCAGAAGAATTTTGCCACAGTCATTTTTGTTTATTTTTCTATTCTAATTTTGACCTTTTTTAAAAAAAATTCTTAATTTTTCCATTGTATCTTTCAAATGCTAACATGAAAGTCTGAGGACGAAAATGTTTATAAAATCCAATGAAATCTATAACCCCTATCTCAACTTTCCAGCCCAGTTAGTCTCATCCAGTAGGCATTGTAAAATTTGAACACACATGACCACCCCTCCCATCTTCTCACCTTCAGGCACTTACCAACATCGGGTTATTTAGGTGACTGTATTTCTAAATAATCCATATTGTCCTGAGTGTGGTTAACAGAATCGTGCATCTCACTCCTTCCCAACGCTGTGGTTGCTGGTGTCCTCACTGTCTTCAAGTCTTACAATGGTTGTTAGTTTTGTTTTGCTGTGGAGAACCCCCTTATATTCCAAGATTCTTCGCTTGTTTGGATGACGTTTTCCCAAGTGTCAAGAATCTGGCAGATCTGGCTAGGATGAGCCACAGACTGTACATGCCACCAAATGGTATACAGTCATTTTGCTGCCATGTTTTTTTTAGATGAGTTTTTAACAAAAAATATTAATCAAAAAAACAAATAGAAAAATAAAGGGGGGGTGGGTAAGGGCATAAAAGCGGGAGGAGGTTTGGCATAGGGATTACATAATAGGGAAGGGGGCTTGCATGGGTCCCCCACAAATAAAAGAATAAATGTGCAATGAGTTTTTTCAATGAAATCTTTTCATGATAAAACTCATCAAAAAAGAAAACTGGCAGCAAAAGAACATGGAACCCACCAAACTCCCTGGTAGATGCAAAGCATGGGCAGTGTAGGGGATAGCACATTTTGGAGAGTGCAGTTTATTTAGAGTGATCACAGAAAGTGCCACTTGTACATCCTCCATTTTTGCTGAATCAGAAGTGTGAGCAAAGCTGCAGATATTAGGGCGTTTCAGCTGAGCATCCCCTGACGAGATCAGGAGACCTGTGACAAACAAAGGGTTTTGCAGACCAAAGATGTTGATGGGTTGTTTTGGTTTTAATTGAGAATTAGTAGTGTGAGCTTTGGTAGCATGCTCGATGAGTGGTGATGGATTAAGCTTGATCTTCAATGAAGCACTTCCAATGCCTATATAAAAGTTGTTGGGGGGCATATGTAATTCCATCGGATTTTGAATGAAGGGAAGTTATGAATACAGATGGTGCATTGCAACTGAAGTATGTAATCATGCATTACCGGGTGTTTTGTCTGAATTTGGGGCAGAGGAACTGTGTGATGTCATTAATCCAAGATGGCCGCCACTAAAATGTATGAATCAGAATTGGATCCATCACTCCTTTCAGAGTGATCCTATCAAACATTTTTTAAGGAACTTTTTTGTTCACCGTAAAAACTGAATAAAGAAAATCCTTAAAAAGTTTCCGTTTGCAGTTCGTTTTTCATGATTTCTAACATTATTTTCCTTCTATTTTGTTACAGGTTCTGTAATTGGCAAAACATTTAGAAAATGATTTAAGAGCAGTTGAAGCATGAAATCTGATTCTATCTTCCAGTAAATCAATTTTTTCAAAATGTAACTACCTCCAGATATTGAAAGGAAATTAAAAGAAGAACTTCCACCCTCAGCCAAAAAAAAGAACATAGATAACAGACTTTTTCTTGTGTATCATATGTCATATGTCAACGATTAAATAACCCTTCCTCCCCCTGGCTAATCTAAAATGTTATGACAAGGTTTTAGTGTGTATTAAGTAGAGAGCTGAGTGGAACAATAATGAATACTTGATTACAATAATTAATACTTGATTACAATAATGAATACATGATTACAATTAGGCAACTTAAACCCCGAAGAACGGAAAAGTCATGGCATTTGGAATGGCATTTGGAATGCTACAAGCAATGTACTCACAAGACAAACATGGATTGGAGCTGAAGATTCTATAGAGAGCAGTTATGTGAGCCAAAGCCGTCTATCTCCAGCCATGAAGAAGAGGAAGAAGTAGAATGAAGCTGCAGTACAAGATCAAAAATAGCTATGTACGGCAGAAATAAAAGCTTCTTTTGCAATAAATAACAAAAAAGAAGAAATCAATTATATTTGATAGCAGCGGAATCAGCAGGCACCCATTTGAAGAGAGCAGTACAAATGTCTAACAATGACACATTGAAGATTCTTGCAATTGTACAGATCCTGGAGACCCACACGCAAGGGAAATTGCATATCACAAGCTATGTTGGAACACATATGTAGTGAATGTCTGACGACGCAAGCCTACACTAGGCGGAAAGATGCAGTGTCTTACGAAGCAACAAATTCTTTTGTATCTTCAATCAGTGATTTTCTCTTTGAAGGGAACATAACAACAATGGGAAATTGCAAATGTGATGAATCCAATGTGATGAATCCAATGGTGTCATCACTCCTTTCCCGCTGGTGACCTTCTCTCAAGTGGCCAGGAGACAGCAGCCGGTACCTGATCCTGACCCTGGGGGCGGCTATATGAGGGAGAATTTCATGGGGGAGGCAGCTCTGGGAACGTGTTGTGGCATCATCGGATGAGACATGGTATCCCCTTTTCGTTCTGAAGATATCCCACCCATACCTAATTCCTTTATACCTCTCCTCATCACCCTAGGAAGAGTATTAAAAGCCCTTTCACCAGATCTGCATGTAAACCATCAAAAACCGATTTGCTTTTGAAAACCACTAAGAATGTTTGCCCACACTTCATATGCAAGTCGTCAAGAATGGACTTCCATTCCCATTAGCATGAGAACACTGGGACGAGGAAGAGGGATCACCCAAGCTCAAGAGCACAAGCCACGCCTTAGTGGTTTTGAGTGCTTACCTACAGCGGGTACCTTTAAACAGCTGAAGCAGCTGACTAAGGAGAGCTGTTGGTGAGAAGACATCTCTCGGAAGCAACTGAGAGACCGAGGGACTAGAAGGCCTTCTACGGAGCCAACTGGCTTATCAAGAAGGATAAGGGAAGTGGACTGTGAATAAGAACACCCTGCAGTGATGCCAGAAGCCGATAGAAGACTTCTGGCCATGTGCAGGTTTTAGGAGGTCGCTCTCACCTTATCAGATCTCGGGAAGATGCAAGAGTGCCCAGCAGGAGCCCTGAAGAGCAGTGAAGCTGAGAAACAGAAGAAGCAAGCAGGATGACAAACACTGACTGCTGGCTTACTGCTGGAGAGATGAAATACACCAGGGAGAACTGGCGAGTCCATGGAAGGGGAGCAGAGACACTGGGGCATATCAGCAGAGATGGTGAACACCGTTAATGAACAAAACAACCCCTGAAAGAGTATGTGCAAGTGAACATTGTCATAAAAGGGGACAAGTAATCAGAACAAGAGACTTAGAACCATGTGAGTGTATCCAGTACACATGTGAAAGAAGTCCTGGCAGAACTGTATACCAGGCAGATACGATATCAGAAAAGGCTAATATAAGAGACTATTGGTTTTGGAAATGTGCACAGAGTCCACATTAAAAGGCCCTGGCAGGAGAGTATGCCAGGTGATTTGAATGTGTGTTTGAAGGTGCAAGAAAGTGCATATGCAATAAAAGGAGAGTATACCAGGTAGTTTGAGGGTATAAGGAAACCCCTATGTGGGAAAGCCCTGTCAGGATAGTATACCAGGTAAAATGAAAGTTGCAACAGTGTTCATAAAGAAAGTCCCTGGCAGGAGAGTATACCAGGTGGATGTTAATTGTGCACATGTGTGAGAAAGCCCTGACAGGAAAACATATCGGGTATGAAGATGAATAAAGTGGAAACCAAAATGAACTCAAGAAATCCTGTTCGGAGCACACCTGGAAAAGGCAATATATTAAAGGAGAAAAGAAACCTGGTAGGAGAGTACACCAGGTACCTTAACACAGAAACCCCCAAGGGTCAAGTTGTTTTGTGTGCCAGCTGTGTTGATACTCAAGAGACTGATACACCTGAATGGAAACCAGAGTGAAGAGAAATCCAAAGAAAGGAGAATCACCCTCTGGAAATCTCTCCTTTGGGACTTTTTGTGTTGAAGTTTCCTATTTTCTTTTTTGAACATTTATACGTCACCGAAGGCCAAACACATTTTCCCTTTCTAATTTAGCATTGTTTTGTTAGAATGTGAGGGTCACAACAGAACTGGACACATGACGTTTTGTTTTGGACATTCTGACCACTGACAGATCCTTAGTTTCCATTTTAGATAGGGAAACTCCTATAGTGTAGGGACAGAGAGGCTTTGTCCCAACCCCTTTGTCCCTTTGTCACAACGAACACAGGCAAGCCACACCTACCCGTTGCTTGTCTCAGTACCAGCAAGATAGACAACGCACGGGTAGACCAGCATACGCCCGGAGACACTGCTCACCTCAAAGTGACAGTCGTGCCAACTGGTCTCAACACCGACACTCAACTTCTGTCTTATCACCAGCGAAAACCACTCCAAGGCCAACAGGACCATGGCATTGGATCAAAGAAGTCCTAGCTCCAAACAAGACAAAATAGCAATCACTAGAGGAAGCCGACGCCCCCCTACATTCAAAACTTTTAACGCTGGCCTCCTGGAACACAAGGGGACATGCTCACTTAACGACTCAAAACAGCATTGACTTACAACAGTTCGATATCCTTTGCCTCCAGGAAACATGGCTGCTAGACAAACCCGTGTTGGATGGCTACGAAATTGTGACATCACCTGCGGTAAAGGGTCTTCTGGGGCGTCCCTCAGGGGGTCTCTTAATAGCGGTGAGATCGGACCAAAATTTAAAAATTCTCAAAACTACTGCTAACTCCTACGGGGTTCTGGCGGTCCTGTTGGCATGGAACAGCCCGTCGGACTCCTCCAAACCATCTTCTAAATCAAGCCCGTCGCCCCCCCTTGCGTTGATCACCACCTATTGGAACCCACAGAGAACTTCTTCATCTCTCTTTTGCCAAACTATGGAGGAAACAATCGATGACATCTGTATCGAATGGGAGACGCCATGGATCATCATTTGTGGTGATCTCAACGCAAAATGCGACCAGCCGAAAGAGATCTCTTCGAAGGACACGGAACCCACGCAAGCCGAACGAAGAGGTGAAGTATGGATGACACTCATGTCCTCTAGGAATCTATACAACGTCGCCAAGATCAGAGAAGGCCAGCCTCTTTTACCAACATGGAAAAGAGGCCAATGGTCGGCTACTTTGGACTACATTTTTGCCTCTCCAGCCCTGTGCACAGAAGTCCAAGACTTCCAAGTGCTGGAAACAATGTCAAGCGACCATAACCTTTTGTCCCTTTCTTGGGCCTCTACAGCACTCTCGAACGGCAACTATCTCCCCGAGGTGGAGCTCAACCCACAACAAACGCGTCTGCGTCTGTCTGCCACAAATATAAGGGCAATCACCTCTCAGTACGCGACAAATCAAACCGCTGAGTTACCCTTGGAGCCTCTTGGCAGACCAAACTACCTCCCACTCCTCCTATCCTATAAGCATCCTTCGACGTTGGGTCCAAAAGTCCAAAAGATCCATACTCATCACTTCGACAAACAAATAGCACTCAAAAAAACAGCATTGAGAAAGCTAAAAAGACAAGTCAAAGCTGTCAAAACCGTCGAAGCATGGAACAAGTGGGCCAACGAATTTCGAATGTATAAAGCATGGTTAAGAGCTAGACGGGCAGGCATCTACCAGCGGGACGCTGAACTTATGCTCCGAGTCCTCACAACTAAAAAGACAGCAGATTTTTGGTCTCTAATAAACCATACGCAAGCGACAACCTCTTCAAACATGATTAATGCTGTTCCGGAGCAAGCTTGGGTTACCTTCTTTACCGACCTTTTTGCGAGTCCATCGGCAGCAAAAACTCAGTGTACCACCATGTCAGACTCCCCATGGGTGGATCTTTCAGCCGTATCAGACATATCTCTCGCAATCAAAAGGCTAAAATCGTCCAGAGCGCCAGGTCCGGACGGGCTGTCTAACATAGACTTAAAAAAACATCACCACGAATGGTCCATCTTCATTTCTAATTTGTTCAGCCACTGCAGACAAACGAGAAAGATCCCACTCTCGTGGTGCACATCCATCATTATTCCCATTTACAAACAGGGATCTAGAGACGCCCCGGGTAATTATCGCCCGATAGCCTTGCTGGACATCATGGGCAAGATCTTTGCTTCTCTCCTCCTAGGTCACTTTCAACAATGGGTTAAAACAGCCCCCTGCAGTGACCCTCTTCAAACGGGCTTTAAAAAGAACGGGAGCACTACACTGAATATATTCATACTATCCCTGTTGAAAGCGAAAACGAAAGAAATTTCTCAGCCTCTCTATGTCGCTTTTATCGACCTTTCACAGGCTTTTGACAAAGTCGACAGAAGGAAATTATGGGGCAAGTTAAAAAACTGGAATTGCCCAGAATCGGTCCTAAACCCACTAATGGCCCTGCATACCAACACCACTCTCAAGGTCAGGCTGAACAGACAAGGCACTCTCTCTAGGGAAATTAGTGCAAACAGAGGGGTCAAGCAAGGCTGCCCACTGGCCCCAGCCCTTTTTGTCGCATTTCTTGGAGACTATAAAGACTCCGAGCGGCTTGTCCGCTCCTTTCCTCCAAAGCTTGGAAACACGGTCCTGTCTCGACTCCTCTACGCTGATGACATGATTCTGTTTGACCAGACGCCAATCGGCTTGCAACGGCAGCTCGATAACCTTGCAGCCTATATGTCAGCCAACAACCTACTAATAAATCAGGCCAAAACCAAAATCATGATTTTTTCAAAAGCCACTCGTCTTCACAAAAAACCTACATCGTGGTCAGTAAATAACATCAGAATTGAGGTGGTTTCCCACTTCAAATACCTGGGGGTGGTCATCGATGGTTCAAGCAAGGAACAGAAAATGCAAGCTCACCTCTGGACAAAAACTAAGCTTTTGACCTCTCAACTCAAAGCGATCGACAGAGAATTTGGCAAATACTCACTATCCCCGGCCATTACCTTCTATAAAGGGAAAATAGTGCCAGCGTTAACGTACGGCATGGACGCAATGTTTACGATTCCACACCAACTATGGCGAAGGCTAGAGGGATACATCTGGAAATCACTTCTGGGTTTACCAAATGCAATTCCCATTGAAGCAGTCAGAAGAGAGCTGGGGCTGCTCTCGTTAAGCGCGACTGTCAGTGTGGCCTCGCTTGCCCTGTTTAGAAAGACCTTAACAAAAGAGGGCCTTCCAATCAGTAACTTCATCGGCCAAGAGCTGTCCTCCACGTCCTCCAAAGCCGCCCTGCTTTGGGTGCGTCGGCAAGAATACACACTGGAGGAAGTGTCATGTTCCAAACTCGACCTAATTTCGAACCCCCAAAGGGTAAGCGAAAAATTAAAGAACCAAGACTGGATTTCCACCATTGACAAAGCGGTAGCAGCGAAATGCTTAAGACATCTTCCGCCAACATTTAACAAGTTGAAGTCGCCCCTAGGATACTGTGCAAAATTCCCAGATAAAAAACTTCGAGGAATATTTTTGCGAGCACGTCTCAACCTGCTTCACACAAGAGAAATCTTGGGGATAAGATCTTTAACTTCCACAACTACCTGCAGGCTATGTAACGATTCTGACTCCACGGAGTCAATACGCCATCTTTTGCTGAACTGCCCCTCGCTGAACCGAGAACGGATGGTCTACCTTTCTCCACTATGGTACGACTCAACCTTGATTGAAGAAAACACATGGTGGTGCCGTTTGATTTCGGGTGAAAAATCCCGTTGGGCAACGGCTACGGCAAAAATAATTCAGGAGGCTTTTCTCAAAATTGCGAACCAAAGCACGAACTCCTTACCGGAGATGCTTGTTGGATACCAACATGATCACACAGATGCACGACATGAGGTCTCAATTGGCGAACCAGGCTCCGGCTGAATTTCCCCCTTTATTCTGTAAAACTTCCTCCCTGACTTGACTTCACATCAGCTTTCTAACGCCCCGTCTGATCGCCGGCTTTTGCACCTGTGCGGGTCTTCGAAACTTATTGAAATTAAGAACTGATACCTCTTGTAAAAATCATGTTTTTCTAGTTGATTATGTACAAGTAATAATAAAAAAAAAAAAAAAAAAAAAAGTCTTTGACCAAAACTGTGAACCCCTTGTGTCCGAATTTCATTCCTGATTCCACACAAAAAGCTTTACAGAAAAATTGCAGCTACCAATGGTTTTGAAGAAGGACAGATGAAAACAAGAAAACAAATCAAACGTTTCAGAGGAGAAGAGGTTGAATGTATTGGCATTATTTTTATTAATCCCAAAATGGTAAATGAACCACAACTAGTCTTTCTGAAAGCAACAGCAGATGTTTGTCATGAACTGAGGTGTCAGATGAACTTATGCATTCCCCCCCCAAGTACCAGCCAGGGAAGAACAAAGACATTCCCTGTCCAGAAATTGGGACAAAAGGTGAGACAGGATACAGCACCGCCAGGCACTCGGTAGCTAGAAGAAAACAGGGAATTAGTTACACAGATCTTTAACTATATATACATGCCCCCCGTACCGTATACACAACATACCTGATCCAGGAATAGGTTGGCCTTGAAGAGACGAAATCCTGCTGGGTGTTGACAACAAATCCCACATATTGCAAATCTAACCCAAATGGCACGAGGGCGCAAGCTAAGTGGATGACAATATCCAGTTTCTTGGTCTCACCAGAGTTCCAGACAAAACAGTCCCACAAAAATCCAATGTCCAAAGTTCCAAAATCCAGGGAAAATCCAAGAGAGTTCCAAAAGTACAGTTCCAGGGTCGGAAATCCAATGAATCCAATATCCAGAAAATAGCCAGTTCACCAAATCCTACAGGGGGAATAACCAAGGGCAATCTAGAAAATGCTTGAGCCAAAAAATCCCAAAACCAGAAGTCAAAAAGCATATACCAAAGAAACAGCACGCGCTAAACAGCTGAGAAGCAAGGAGGTACAATTGTTGTGCATTTATATAGATCAGGAAGGCATTTCCTGACTGATTGGTTATGTGACGCGCTTCTGTCACGTGACCACCTTCCTGCATTGCTGGTGCGTGCATCTCACATCACCAAGATGCCACAGCAATCCCCAAGGGCAACGCAGGAGCATCCACCACTGTGCTGTCCCGGGGAGAGGATCCCATCTGTGATCGAACAGGACCTCTGGCGGCATGGAGGCAGAGCACCGTGATTACCCTGCATGGTCCAGGATCTCCAGCAACATGGGGGAAGAGCGCTGCGACCAGCACCTTGGAGGTAAGTTCATGACTATCTCATGCAGAAGAAGAATTTAAGGATATTGAGAAAAAAATTAGAACCCTTCTTGAAGGAGCTAGGATCTTACGGAGTGCCGTACTAACTTGTGAAAAATGGAAATTCACTGGAAGTTTTGAGAAAGTGCAATTGTCAGATGTTGTTCCAAAGGAAGTTGTTCTTTTTGGTGGTGCGGTTAAGGACAGGTGGATAGAAAAAGTAATTGAGAAAAGCAGGATACCACTGTAATGAAAGTGGCTCATAAATTGTCACAGATGATTATAAATGAAATGCTATCCCCACAACAAGCCTCGTACATGAGCACTTCTACCACATGGCATACCCGCGAAAATGCCCTTGCAAGTGACAGTTGGACACAGCTACCCACAGCAAATTCATCATTCAAATGCTACATGGCATGGGAGGTCCTGTAGATTACGCCAGAGTCATTTGGTTTGAGACACAGATAGCCACAGAGTTAATAAAAGGCATGGGTCAGTGTGGAGGATCTTACGTTCCCTCAGAAGTCATCAGAGACAGATTTGTCTATTGTGCTGCTGACAGCATTGATTTCCTCGAGGATTATTTATGGTGTTCATCAGGGGAAAGAGCAGTCAGATATCCTAAACCCAATTAAAATATCAGGACCATCATCACTGCAGAAGATTCCTGAGTCCCTGTCTGACGTCATGTCTTGCAACATTCCTAAAGTGTGTAGACCACAGAATCCTGTAACCAGGCAAATCACTGATTATACAGAGAGGAATAAGGTTATTTTTAGATTGCTACAGACTTAAGGACCTAATCTGAATAATGGCAGAAGTCTTGGCGTCGATTGATTTTTAAGAACATTTCGATTAAGAGTTGCTGGATACTCATTGTATACTCACTGAAGAAACTGATGAATGTGAGACAGAGCCAGAAGCACTCACTACAGCTCTGACTTGGCCAGCTTACAGCTCCATTATAAGTGATTCTCCAACTAAAGAAACTAGAGTCTGTGTACTCCCACTCATAGATGCCAGCCCAACAAGCACACAAACACAGCTCACATTTATGAAGAAGTTGGGAAAATAAAACCTGTTGTCACCCCAGAATTAAAAACAGTTGTAACATTGGATCTTGGCCTTTACAACCGTGTTTTAAAATTAGCTATGGCTAAAAAGACATTTCAAAGAACTTGATGCTGAGAACAGGTGAGCTACATATAATAAAGCCCGATTTTCATATGATCCCTTTTCTACACAGTGTTTCAAAGATAATGCGCTCTTCCTTTATCCATGATGCCTTGGCAGAGCCCTGCTATGGATTTCTATCATTCCATTGGGGCTCCATCTGCTAGAAAAGGATACTGCTGCAATCAGGCCACTGTGAACTGTGATTACTAAGCAACAGCTCAGGGGGATAGTATTGGTGTGTGGCTGTAAATCACTTGTATCCACTCCAGATGTAAACCATGTACCACTTACTTTCACAGCTTAATAACAGGCAAATACCACCCATAAATAGGGCAATAAATACTCACACGAAGAAATTGGAAAGAACTCACAAATTATTACTACCTGATGTGAAAGGAAATTTACTATAAAAATACATCTTTAAATTTGCATGAATTACTAAGTGCAGTTAAGCACGAATAAAACAACCTGTTAAAATGGGTTAGTGTCATTATCTCGAATATTCGAAATACTTGAATTCCTCTGCCCTTTGAAATTGGGGGTTTCGCCCCCAAACCCTCCTTCAACCTCTCCCCC
Organism: Ambystoma mexicanum; assembly: GCF_040938575.1. Taxonomy (NCBI): domain Eukaryota; kingdom Metazoa; phylum Chordata; class Amphibia; order Caudata; family Ambystomatidae; genus Ambystoma; species Ambystoma mexicanum. The sequence continues at coordinate 135,333,013 of NC_090921.1, forward strand.
ACCCCAACCCTACCTCATACTCAGACACACCTTTTCCCCAGCACCCCCTTACATACAAAAACACTCTGAAACACACACACACGCAGACACTCCTTCCCCCACCACAAACACTGTCCCCTTTCCAAAACACATGCATGCAAACAGACACTTACCTGTAACCCGTCCTCCCCTGCCCATCTCGATCAGCCTGTCAGCCCTTGAACGCGTTCGTGTGCGGCAGGGGCGTGACAGTACCGATTTAGAAAGACCGCTCTGAGCGTTCTCAGAGCTGTCTTTCTAAATAGTTTTTTTAAATCGTGTTTTACTAAAAGGCCTTTTGACCAAGAACAGTTAAAATATTATACTATATTTTTACTCGACTAAAAATCATTTGGAATGGGTATTGCTTTTTTTTCTCTCTAAAAATCTGTTTGCTCTCACCTTCCAAAAATATGGAGTACAATCATCCCACTTTAAAATCTTACCTGTAACCCTGCCTGTAGGCAATTGGTAAATTGCCCAGCTTGGAAGAGTAAGCAGTGCTTAATTTGTGCCGGTGTTTGCTGGTGTTCAACACTAGCATTCTTTTTTGGGCACCGGCACTGAAGCGGGCCGGCATGACGTTGCTAATCTGTTTTGTTTGTATGTACAAATGTCTCGTGCTCTGCTTGCAGGCGCATGGCTGGCTGGCCCTGCCTGACTACAGGGGGGCATGGTGCGTGACATTTAACACCGTTTTCTTTGTTTATATTGCATGGAGCTCGGTAGCTCCACATACTTCACAGCATTTGAATTTAAGAGCCTGGTGGGGTGCCATTCTAAATCTATATTCTCTGCTCAAACAGCGCAGTGAAAGACAACAGCCAATGAAAACTATACATTCTGTGTTACTATGCATTATCTGAAATTCTGTATAGTAACACAGAATGTACAGTTTTCATTGGCTGTTTGCCAGCTAATTAAATTAATTATGATCACGTGTGGGGTGGGTGATAGGCACAGCGGCACCTTCTCACTTCAGAGTTGTTGCCTAGTCCAGGGTGTGGTCGACTCATCCTCCTCCTCTACAGTGAGCAGAGAGCCTGCATGCGCCAGCCCAGCCACGTGTGGTGCGCTCTGCGGCATAGTTGCCCTTACTTAGATGTGGGCCGGCACGACGTGGGTAATCTGTTTTTTTTGTATGTACAAATGTCTCATGCTCTGCTTGCAGGCGCATGGCTGGCTGGCCCTGCCTCACTACAGGGGAGCATGGCGCGTGACATTTAACACAGTTTTCTTTGTTTATATTGCCTGGAGCTCAGTAGCTCCACGTACTTTGCGGCATTTCAATTTAAGAGCCTGCTGGGGCGACATTATAAATGTATATTCTTTGCTCAAACAGCGCCGTGAAAGACAACAGCCAATGAAAACTATACATTCTGTGTTACTATGCATTATCTGAAATTCTGTATAGTAACACAGAATGTACAGTTTTCATTGGCTGTTTGCCAGCTAACTAAATTAATTATGGTCACTTGTGAGGTGGGTGATGGGCACAGCGGCACCTTCTCATGTCAGAGTTGTTGGCTAGTCCAGGGCGTGGTCGACTCATCCTCCTCCTCTACAGTGAGCAGAGAGCCTACCTGCACCAGCCCAGCTACGTGCGGTGCGCGCTGCGGCCTATTTGCCCTTGCTTTGAGTTTGGATTGTATGGGTGTGGGTGTTCCTGGCCCACCCCTGACTTGAATCAGACAGTCCACCCGACGGCGGACTCCAGCGGTAAGTGCAGCGCGTCTGGGAGGATGAGCAAGCTGCCACAGTGCCACCACTAGGGTCGGGTGGGTGATCAGTGATGTAGGCCAGGCGGCCCCCATACTGCGTGCAACTCTGCTACAGAAGCTGCCTCAGTCTGGGCCCATTTCACCGGTGCAGGAAAGGGGTGGGTTGTGGGCATGATGTGAATCGGCATGTTCCAGTCACCTCAAGATAATGAGCAGTAATCGCTCCCACAATGCTGCACACATCTTGATGTGTCTAAACTCACTTCACATCGCAGGCTCAAAAGAGAACGATGGAAGGCATGCAGTCATGCCCTCGTGACACCGTTCTTTCCTATTCATACACCTTTCTGTGTTTTTATTCATCAGTGCAATTAACTTTGGGGTGTGTACAAAAAGAGCCCCTTTTAGGTTTTTTTCGAAGCAGTGATTTCAGTACTCGTTCCATTCTCAGTTGTTCTGCTGTACTGGACCACAAAGGCACTCTGCAGCGCAGGTAATACAATGCCACTTCCAGTAAGGGGGCTTGATGGATGGTGTGTTGAGATGTCAGCTATCGAGGAAAAGCACTGATTAAGGGGACACGAGGCAGTGGAGCGAGGGGTGATCGAGCCCAGCCTCCTGTACACTTGGCATCAGTTCGGATGCCTCTGTTAAAATGGGCAGCCGGGCACCCATAGCCATTCCAGGAGGGTGCCCGCTTTGTGCATGAGTCTGTGTGGGTCATGGTTTTGGCCTGTAAACCCTCTTTAATGCATCTAGCCGTAACTTGAGTGACGGCAATCTTGCAACTTGCAACTCAGGTTAACATGGCAACATCCATATAAATTCTCACCGGGGGCCCGATTCTCAAGTTGGTGCTAATTAACGAAAATGTCATAAAAAGTGCTAACGACATTTTCGGTAATTACGACCTATTTTGAAGGTGGTGTAAACTTCCGAAGTCGGACTGATTGTGCCACTTTCGGCATATGGGTGCCGGTTGCTAGGAAAGGCTGGAAACCGACCTAGCAACTGGCACTTTCGTTATCTCTCCCTTTGCATGGTTATTCTTGTGGCACTCCTCTAATTTTATAAGCGCTTGAATTTGGCGCTGAAGTACAGTACAAAATTGGTGTCGTACAGGAGGAGTGCCACAAGAAGCACACGTAAAGAAGGAGTGTCACAAGAAGCACGTGGCTGTTTGGGTGTGCAGATGGTGACAGGTGGGTCCAGCACTGCATTTTCTTATCTTTTGTTTCCAGAAGAGTGCATACTGCCATCCATATGCAGGACCCACCTGTCAGCATCTGCACACCCAAAAAGCATGTGCATTTTTGTTTTCAGCGAATATGCTGCCGAAATTCTGCAATCCGCCTGTTTCCATTAGAAACAGGCAGATTACAGCGAAAGCCCAGGCCCACATGAGAATAGCAGTGGTGCCTGGGCGTCAAGAAATGGTGCAGTGAGTCATGCTATTTAGCACGCTCACTGCACCAAGTGGCCCTGGGTCTATCAATATCGAGAGAGCATGATATAAACCGACAAACTTTGTAGAACTAGGTCAAAACACCTTTGGTGCGAGTTTGCACACCCTTAATCTAGTACAGAGCCTAGATAAACGTTCATTGTGAAGGGTTGTAAATCGACTTCTATTTAAATCTTGAAGTTCCAAATTATACTCCAAGCGTTTCTTAGTTTTTCAAAAACCACCCGTTATGATGTATCATAGTTTTATTGTTCTGATGCACCCGCATCAGTTTATGATTCTGGAACATATGGTTCCAGAATCATACATGAAGTGGAGTTGGTGATAGGAGGTCTTACCCACCTGGGGACTTCCTTAGTTACAATAAATCAACGTGTAAATATAATCTACCGGAGTGACAAACGTATTATTTATAACACATTGGCGACGAGGGGTCGTTTGTCATCACAAGGAAGTCTCTGGCTGTGATCGAGCAGAATCAAAATTGACAGCCCTAGCCGTGAACGGACAGACGCTGATCGAGTGGAGTCTCGAGATATGTGGCTGGATAAAGAAAGGAGAAGTCAAAGCCATACCGTAAGTGCGGCAGCGGAAGCAAAAAAAAAACAAAAAAGGAGAAATAACCTGTACATTTGGACGTTATTGTCGCACTGCATTTTATCAATAGTGCGCGAGCGGCAAGTGGCCAACGAGGATAATATTAGAATAAAGCACCTTACAAACGTCAGGTACGTGCCGCCATCTTGAGATTACAAACAAGGGTTGCCATGCCGACGAGATAAACATCACACGGATCGAAACAAAACGTCAAGTGTTGATGTAACAGGGCAGTAAATGAACATTAATCGGCATATCGCTGTGTTCTGTTCACCGATATTGGCAAAGTAAAGACAACAGCCAGATACCTTGCCACATAAGGGGGACTTTGTCTTGAACAGGCTCAAAGAATAAGTGTACAAATAACAGTAATATTACAGTGAGCAATACTATGGGGAAATGAGTGGACATAAAAGCTTCAAAATCAATAAAGAAAATTTTCCATAGGAAGTTTGTACGACAGCAACATGCAGATGGCAGCCCCAGTATAATTTTTGGCACACCCTGGCAACCCAATATGCACATGGGAACAGTGGCAAGACAGTTTTTAAGTGTACCTAAGAGCAATTGGAGGGGCTAAATACAATGATGACTTGAAGGAAGCCACATTGTTGAATTGTGTGGTTGCAGAAGCCCTGAGAATTTTCAGAACATTGCCTGATTTAGCAGATACAGAGGAGGGTTCCGGAGACTCTGCCAGTAGTATTAGGAAATATGAGACTGCAATGACAAAATTAACCAAACATTTTGGAAATAAGACCAGCATTGTATTGGAGTGATACAGATTTTTCTCCAGGAAACAAAATAAAGGGGAAAGTGTTGACACTTATATAGCCACATTAAGAGGCCTCATATCAACGTGCAGCTTTACTGGAGTGGCAGATGAATATTTGAGAGACCAATTGGTTCTACATGTTGCAGATGCCCGCATCCAGCAACGCTTATGGCAAGTGAAAGACCTGACTCTGGAACAAGCCGTCAAAATAGCCAGAACAATGAAATTGGGAGAGAAATGCATGCGAGAAATACAGAACAAGTCAGAGTGTAGTGAAGTAAAGTCTGTTCAAGATATGCATGATGGAGACCATAATAAGGATGAGGAAGCATTAATTGCTATAGTAAAAAAAATGGTCAAAAGTGATTTTGGTATGAGTGCTAAAAAAGATAGAGAACCCACAAACAGGATGCAAGGCAGATGCTACAAATGTGGTTGGTATAAACACTTGAATGTAGAAAAGAATTGTCCTGCATTTTCTGTGCAGTGCTATAGATGTGGCCATGTTGGTCATTTTGGTAAAGTATGCCGGAACACCAGAGGCAGGGGCAGGATCAATTCACATCCCGTAGGTGGTATGCAGAGAGATGGTGGTCGTTTTGCAAGAGGCAACATGACGAGCATAAAGGCATTAGAAGAGATTGGTGGTCCAAGTAGTCTACTGGCAGTTACAAATAGATTTGAAGAGGAGGTACACATCCTAGCTTTTACACCAACTGAAGGGATTGTGGGCCCATGGGTACCTATGCTTATCAATGGCATATTGTTGCAAGTAATGGTTGACACTGGTTCTCCTTACACAATGGTGGATGTGGAGACATTCCTTAAGGATTTAAAAGGAAGAATGGAAGATTTGCAATTGACAAAAGTAAGAGCAACCAGTTATGGTAAGACACCCATTAACATTATAGGTTACACATGGATACATCTGGATTTTGAAGGAAGGAGGACTTATTGCAAGTTGTATGTAGCTGAAAATGGTTTCTCCCTTGTAAGATGGTGGGAACAAGCATTGCTGGGAATCAGGATACATCCAGGAGAAAGCATACCCATTTTAAGCATCACAGAAAACAGTTGTGAATCCTCTGAAAACTTAGCTAGAAGCTTTCCGAGAGTATTCAATGATACAATTGGCACTTTAAAAGGGTTTAAACATCGCATTGTACTTAAGAGTGGTGCCAAGCCAGTAGTTCACAAAGTAAGAAACATACCGATTGGCACTAGGAAGGCGTTACAGAAGGAGTTGACGAGGCTATGAGAGCAATACATAATAGAAAGGATTGAGAGTTCTGAATGGCTATCCCCAATTGTCATTGTACAGAAACCAGATGGATCGATCAGTATGTGTGTTAATTTGAGAGATCTTAATAGCAGTATCTGGGTAGTCCGTCACCCACTGCCAAATATTGGAGAAATGCTCACCACGATGAAACCCGCAACGTTTTTCACGACACTGGATTTATCTTCGGCGTATCATCAAGTGGTACTGGATGAGGAATCGAGGCATCTCACATCTTTTATTACACCATTAGGAGCATTCAGGTATAAGAGGATGCCATTTGGGCTAGCATCAGCAGCAGCTGTCTTTTAGAGGTTGATGCACCATCTGTTTAATGGCCTCCAAGGAGTGCACTATTTCCAAGACGATATACTTATATCTGCGATGTCGGAAGACGAACATGATGCGAAGTTACTGGGTGTACTGCAAGTTATCCAACAGAAAGGCCTCACGCTCAAGATCGAGAAATGTAAAGTGAAAAAGAATGAAGTAACTTACCTGGGTCATTGTCTAAATGCTGATGGCATAAAACCCAAGTAAACATTGGTAGACACTATTCTAAAGATTCCAGAGCCAACCAATAAGGATCAACTCCAGAGTTTTTGGGGGCTGACTGAGTATTATTCGAAGTTTGTTGATCATTACTAACACAAGACAAGGCAGATGAGGGATTTGATGTGCAAGGGCACGAGATTCTCATGGCCTGATGAATGCAGGAAGGAGTTTAATCAAATTAAATAGTTGATAAATTAAGCACCAAGTCTCAAAATGTTTGACTATAGTGCTAAGACCATGATCTCAGTAGATGCCAGCAATGTTGGTTTGGGGGGTGTCCTGGAACAGCTGCAAGGAGGGATAGTGGTTCCGATTGCTTTTGCTTCCAGAATCTTGAGAGGAGCAGAGAAAAATTATTCAACCATCGAGAGAGAAGCATTGGGAGTCAAATGGATTTTGGAACATTTTAAAGGACTTATTTGGGGTATTCCAGTAGACCTTAAGACTGATCATAAACCACTCATTCATGTGTTAAATTCCAAGAACCCACATCTGACATCTCCACGAATAAGAAGGTGGACATTAGACATCCTGCAATACAATGTCAAAGTGAAATATACCCCAGGAAGGACCAATGTAGTTGCTGACTGCTTTTCACGGCTGCCGTGTAACTCTGACAATGATGATCATATTACTACGGATGAATTAACAGAAGAGCAAGGTGCGGAATGCATTATAGCACACATACACCTTAGCTTTTCAAAGGAAGAATGGATAAAGGCCGTGAAGGATGATGCGGAACAAGGGCATCTAAGGAGTGCCATTGAGAATGATGGGAGAGAAGTAGATCTGTGCATCAAGTTGTGGGAGAAGATAAAAGATGAGATTTCCTGCTATAATGCATGTATTTACCGAGGTGATCGCATAATCCCACCAACAACACGCCGTTACAACCTGTGAAAATACCTAGTTCGGTATGGACTAAGTTGGCCATTGACATAACTGTCCCTTATGAAATGCTTGGACCTCAAAAGGTATATTTCATTGTGTTAGTAGACTACACATCTAAATGGGTAGAGTGGGGAGTGGCTGAAGGCACTGTTACAGCTATGAAGGTGATAAAGTTTTTAGAAGAAATTTTCAACAGAGAAGGTGACCCACAAGAATTGACATCAGATAATCGAGTTCAATTTATGTCACTAGAGGTACAACATTTCTTAAGAGAGCGAGCTATCAAACATAGAACAACAGCATTATATCATGCCATGGCCAATGGATTAGTGGAAAGGATGAATCGGTTTATAGGAGGAATTATCCAACTGGCGATTGCTAACAGTTTGCCATGGAAGGAGACGCTCAAAGAGGCACTTAATACATATTGAGTCACTCCACACTCTGTAACAGAGGAGGAACCGTTCACTCTAATGAGAGGAAGAACAGCCACTAATAGACTCAGACCTGCTTGGTTGGTGTTGAAAAAGAATAGAGAAATCAATTCGGAGGAGATTGCAAGAAAAGTAAAAAAAAGATAAGATGAGTACAAGAGATATTATGACGTGCAAAAACATGTGTTGGAGAGCAGGATTGAGAAAGGAGACTGGATTAGGGTAAAGGAACCTAAGAAGGTACTGAAAGGGGAGACTCAATATCAGGCTCCCCAAAAAGTGGTGGAATGTTCAGGGAAGTCAGTACTTCTAGAGGATGGCACAAAGTGGTCTTGTGATGATGTCATACTGGCGAGAAATGGAGATTCAGTGGAGAATGATCTAATTCAAGGGTCTGCTGGAGATATGTTTGGGAACAATTATTTGTCTTCAAGAAACAGGAGGATTGTGCGGAACTGCAAGCAGGATTATATTTATTATTGAACATTGACTGGTGCAGGAAAGTTGAGAACTATCTGGATCCGTGAAGGGTGTTGCTGCAGTTTAATTATATCCTTCCAGAATATTGGGACAACCCCACTCTTGTTTTGTTTGTTTTCTGTTATTGATTTTCTTGAAATATGTGGTTTGTATTACATCTCACTTAGCTTAAATTGGCATTCTGTTACACTTTGTCCACACCCTAGTTTTTCTTTGTTTGTTTTCCTGTTTTTCATTTTTATTATCTTATTTAGTGTTCAATTATATGAAGAAGGTGGAGGGGGAGATGTTATGATGTATCATAGTTTTATCGTTCTGAGGCACCCGCATCAGTGTATGATTCTGGAACGTATGGTTCGAGAATCATACACGAAGCGGAGTTGGTGATAGGAGGTCTTGCCCACCTGGGGACTTCCTTAGTTACAATAAATCAACGTGTAAATATAATCTACCGGAGTGACGAACGTATTATTTATAACACCACCAGTTGTTTTATTTATGCCTATTTTCTGGGCTGCTAAGCACAACCTTTGCCAAGAAAAGCTACAAATGCCAATGCATTTCGGACCTTTGGTACATCTTCAGTAGCTCTGAACGATTTTATAAACAATTATATGTCCAGTCACCCGTACCAAATATTTACAGGAAACCATAATTACAACGATTCACAAACAATGGCCAACAATGGAATTCAATGGCAATTAGAATCCACCAGCCCGTGATATAGGTGAAAACAAGAAAACATTCATCGCCATTGCCAACATGTCATAAAGTAAAAAAAAATAATATATCAATCAGCCCATGGTAGCATAGTTCAAAACATCACAACAAAGACCATTTCCATTGAATCCAACAGAAATAGCGCATTCACTGGTTCATAGTCATAGTTTTGAATCAAAAGATTCGAAAAACAAACGTTTCAAAACAAAAGTTTCGAAAAGAAAAGCTACGACATGCTATGTTTAACATGCAAAGTGCATTTCTTTCAAAATCAATCCGTCGACAATAGTCATGGGTTAGTTTCAATTGAAATGCACTTTTACATGTTAAAAGTAGCATTCAATGGGTTTTTTTTATAACGTTGAAACGTTAGATGGAGCTGTCCAGTGCTGTAATTTCAGCACTGGACAGCTCCATGTAACGTTTAAAGGTTTTAGTGTATATTGAGAGGGGTTCCCCCAGCCCCTCCCAACCCCCACGCCACCCTCCCACCCCTGACCCCTAACCCAAGCCCCAACCGTAACCCAAATTTCAAAAGGCAAACTTTCGATTTTTTTTTTTTTCAAATAATTTGTCATTCGAAAGAATGGCATTTCGAAAAAGAAGATTCGAAAGTTTGCCTTTGGAAACGTTTGTATTCGAAAAAATGACTGGACACCCATTCACCATGTCATAACACAGTATTGACTGTGTAGGAAACACCAAAATAAAAGGATAATGAAATCATAATGAATTAATAACAAAATAGCAGTGTCAAGTCACCCACAGACAAAAACAAAGACATAAAGGAAAACATAAGAAAGGGAAAAAAGAATAGAAACAAAAAGTTAGCAAAAGATCAAAATCTAAATTCACACAATTGTAGTTACCAGTGCAACTCATTTCTTTTTTCCAACCTGATTAGGTACAGATTCATACCTTGTTGTTGATAATACAAGAAATTATCAACAACATTGCCGGTCAAGTGGCACAGCGAGTAGAGCGCTCGCTTTGACATCAGTGCAGAGCTTGCGAACGCAGGTTCGAATCCCGGCAGCGCCAAACTCAGCGTTTCATCCTTCCGAGGTCGATAAATGAACACCACACACCGTGGGTAATAATAAGCAGCGCTCAGATACCTAAGGGTTCGTAGCGCTATATAAATGCCAAATTATTATTAAATGTATGTCTGTTTGAAAATGTTTCAGCTACAGCAAATAGCGATTTCAATGAGTAAGTCCTGGAGGGAAGTATGCGTGCATTACATAAGTAACTGTATGGCGTCAAAGAAAATCTATTCTAAATTTGGGCTAATGTAGACTAATCTTACTTATATGCTGTTTGCTCTTGTCCCCAGACAGGCTGGTCTATAAGCCTCTTCAATCGCGCTCGCAATCTTGCATTAGAGGAAAGGCCATGTATACGTTCTCATGTGACTACTCAGGACGCTCACCGTGTCCAATGCGTGTTACAGTTGCCAGAATGTAAAGGTATATTGTGACCTCATTAGGTCAATGGCTGTGAAACTATGTCTGTTTTCCTAAAGCTATTACATGGAAAGGAGTAGTTTGGGCACCAAATCAAGTAGACTCCTTGTGCATACCATATTGGTTCGATGTAATACCAAACCATCCAATGCTGTCGGATGAGTATTAGTTTATATATAGCTATAACTAGGCAATACTGTATTTAATTAAATAAAGCAAATTTGACTAAATGGTGTCTCATTCTTATAAATACTGTAGTGTTTGTAGCTTATACATCAACTAATAAAGACAAGAATAGAAAATGGAAAAAACAAACAACACATACCTCATAGTGAACTGCTGTGAACAATTAACATATGCCCAATAATAAACAACGGAACTTAAAAAACAGTTTGGATACATGGTTTACAACATTATCCCCAATTCTGTCATTGTTCAACTGCCATAGTACTCTCAGTCAGTTGACTGAAAGATAACATTTTAGAGAGGATAAAATATACCAAATCACAAAAAGCGAAAAGATCCAATATGCAAATAAGTGTACGCAGAAATCAAATTCATGCAAAGCAATGTAAATTAATTTCTTCTTCATGCCATTAGGCACTAAGGATTTCAGTCTATTAAGCCAGAACGCTTCTCTTTGCGCTCTTCTCTTTGCAGTAATGCCTCGAAATTCCTTCATTTCTAGAATCTCCAGAATCTGGAATCTCATCTATGCAATAGTGTGACCATATTCAAAAATGATTTGTGCCATCGATGAATGTTGGTTGTTTGTCCTTATAGTTGGCTTATCTTCGTTCCATCTTTTCTTCGCCCTTTGTTCGGTTTCACCCACTTTGTACATGCCACAGAGACTCCTAATACAATAAATGGCATTTTCCGAAGCACAGGTGGCAACATTTCTTAATTGTATGCGTTCTGCTGTATGGGGATGGAGGACATATGGACCCTTGGTCACACTATTACAATTGCCACAACTGAGGCATGGATACATGCCCTTCCTGTCTGTTCTGTTACTCATGGGCGTCCTAGCACTCGTACTAACAAGCATATCTCTTAACTTTTCACTCCTTTGATATGCAAACAATGGTGGGTCATGGAACAAATCTTGTGTTCTCGCGTCGTTCCTCAGTATATCCCAATGCTTACTGACAAACCATTTGACTTTGCTGCTCTGATGACACAACCTAGACACAAACACTAATGGTGAAGTAGTCTTTTTTTGGTCTCATTTGGAGTAGAGTTGCTCTGGACTGCCTGGTAGTTTTCTCCAGAGCTATGTTTAAGTCCCTCGTTGCGTAACCTCTATCTCTAAATTTCTTCACCATTTTGTTAAATTCGATGCTTCACTCATCTGGTTCACTGACAATTCTTTTGATCCTTAACAATTGACCATATTGCCAATTTTTCAACATATATGGGGTTGGAAACTTATCCAATCAAGGAGGTTATTTCTGTCCATGGGTTTGCTTAATTGCGTGGTTGATATGTTATTGTTGGTAACTTTCACTTCAACGTCTAAAAAGTGTATATTGGGTGTCTCGATTTCAGCTGTGAATTGGATGCTCGGATCAATCTCATTGGCAGTGTTGGTGGTGCGGTACCAGAAGCAAAATATACCGTCAATGTACCTGACCCATTTTGTTAGATACGTATGCCAAACAGGATGATTGATGCTGTGGGTGGTTTCAAATCTGTGCCCAAAGCTGTTGGCATACACTGGCACCATGCCAGTGCCCATGGAGATTCCTGATGTTTGAAGACAGCACTGTTTTTGGTATTTGAAGTATAAGTTCTGTGCGATAAATTCTAGTACGATTACAATACATTATTTATTTGCTCCTATGGCATACGTTTTTAAAAGTAGCCATTCTACTTCCGCCAGGCCTAAATCATGCGGGATACTAGTATATAAACTACACACATCAATTGTGAACAAGATATCATCATTCGTAAGTTGTATGGTTTCAAGAATTTGCAGTAAATATGTGGTGTCCTTAATATATGTTGATGTAGCTTGTACTAGGGGTTGAAGAACATGGTCTATATAGGTACCTAGGGGTTGAAGTAGCATGATAGAAACCACCATGTTGTTTTGGAGTTCGAAGAAAATATTATTATAAAAATGATTATCCTAAAACTCCTTATTGTCCTTGTAATGTGATTTTTTGATCCAGTACTTTGGGATCATAATTTGGCTGTTTAAATAGATCAATTTGCAGATAAGGTTCCATGATCCGATTGTCTTTTTTCTTCATTTTAAGGCACGTTTGTTAGTCTCTTTCTGGTCCCATACGTTAAGTAATATAGTAGAGTGCAAACCCGATGAACCTTCATTGGAGGCTTGAGGCAGGCGCAGATCAAAAACATGTGTAAAGTAAAATAAAACTGCAGAAATAGAAGGCCCCAAGGCAACACACCCACCTCTCATTTCATGTGATAGGAGGGGTTCACAAAAGCCATCACAAGATATTTGGATGTGCCAAGGTTTTACAGATACATCACCAAGGTTCCTATATTACTGTGATCAGTGTGTCAATGGTGACCAAGAGTCCCAAGGGAAATCCCCACAACTCTTCTTTGGAAGGTGTCACGAAAGAGCTTCATCAAAGCACTTCCTGATGCAAAGGTAAGAAGCTGTGATGCCTGTAGAAGACCTCCTTAATGACATTAGCAATAAGTGGCAAGGTAACATCTGCTATGGAATTATTATCGATGTTTGCTGATGTCCTCATTACCGGGCCATCCTTGTGTGTTGCCATACTCCGAACCTCTTTTTGAGGGACCGCCATTCCAGTATTAGGGAGTGCTCTGTGATGGCCAACAATGTGATAGCACACCGTTGTGTGACAATAGGTCTGGGCCATGCGTGACAGTGGGTGGTGTATTCCCCCAACTCAGTGAAGACCTTGTGATAAAATAAAGCCGGATTAGGGTCCAGTATTGAAATAAACTGAGTTTAAGCCAAGGCTCTGATACCCTCTTGCATATAAATATCTTTAGACGTTCTATTATATACTAAAAGTAATGATGTAGTTTTATCATTTCACCCAACAAGGACGGGGGCAGGAGTGTGCTGGAAAAGCAAGGGTTTACTTTGCTTTTCACTTTTCATATTTTACTGCGTCCCTCTGCGGGGAACCCTGTATACTAAGGAAGTTAGAAGAATGTTTAGATTTGGTTGTATTTGATCAGTGTTCAAACTTTATCGGTACAGAAACCTGTAAACTCAGAACGTCCTTCCTATGATGCTGTTCGAGGCAGATGCGGCAGAGTCAGGAGACATTAATGCAGGAACGCGTCCTACTTGCTGCCATAATTTCCTGATTATGCTCTTTGACACGTTTATAATACTTTTTATTCTTTTCTAATTGAGATTTTCCGCAAGCTCTTTCTGCCTCTCCTGTTGTCCGTCTCTTAATCAACAAAGGCTTGATGAGCCATCAATTCAAATTAGCCTAATTGTCTCAATGAAGCTAATTCATACACCCTTTTAAATATCATTTGATTATCCTAAGTGATGACTAACTCAGTTTCCATGACATTGTTTTCAGTACAAATCTACTGTGAGGCAGGCATGGTATCAAAAGAGACAAAGACTCAAAAGTAACAGTTTGAAAACCTTTATTATAATACAGTAGGGTTGGTGTAATGCCTAACTGTCCCTAACTCTAATGGGGCTGTTCCCTCAACTGATGTGTCTAAGGGACGTTGATGTCCGTGAGTCCAAAACCAAAGTCTGTCTGTGTCAAAACCTATGCTCGCTCTCACTCTTAAAACAAATGTGATGTTAGGGATTCTTAAACTAAAATGGTGGTTCAAAAAGAAATGCAAATCAAGGCTGTTTTCAGGTAGCCTACCATCAGGTTTAGTTCTGCCAGTTTAAAAATAGTTCAATGCAAAAGGGGTTCCCTTTGGATCTTCCAGGTAGCGCTCTTGCAGCAGTTGCAGCAGGACAATACAGTTTACATTGTCTCTTCAGGTTCCCTTCTTCAATCTCTGACCCTCTGGTTCCCAAAACAAATAGTTGCAGTTCCTTTTAGGCCTCTCATGGTTCCCTTCCCCAAGTCTAGGCCTCTTTCTTTTCAACAATGTCTCTCATAGTTTCCATGGGGCATCTCAGGGTTCCCTTCCCCAAGCCTAGGCCTCTCTGGCTCAAATATATACACACTTTCTTGCTTTATAATTCATTTGGGCTCCATAGGGTTCTCTTACCCCAAGCTTAGGCCCCTTCATGTCTTAAATGAAGATTCACAGTTAATTTCAGGCATTTTAGGGTTCCTTTCCCCAAGCCTCAGCCTTTCTTCCTACACCTACACCAATGTCTTTCACATTTTCCTTTGGTACTCTCAGGGTTCCCTTCCCCAAGCATAGGCCCCTCTTGTATCAAAAGGTTCCCTTAAAAGTTCATAAACACAAAACACAAAAGATTCACCTTGTCAGGATGCACCTCTCATAGCACAGTTCCTTCTAGTGAGGTTGCATGCAACAGCCTTTCCTTCACCTTTGAGGATTTCGCTACCACTTCACTCTCACTTTAGCTCCCCCTTTTCCCACCCTCTATCAAGTGGTGCTGTACACTTCCTTTGGTTAACACCAGGACAGTATCAGAGTCTTTCGACAATGCAAGGCTTTTGCTGCTTCCCATGCGTGACCATCCTTATACCTGGGCCCTCTCCTTACACTCTTTATCTTCGTTCTGGCACCTTTTGTCTTTCCGTGCCTCTAGCACAATTTTCTGGCACATTCTGCCTTTCCGTGCCTCTTGCACACTTTTCTGCTTTCCCGTGCCTCTTGCACACTTTGTTTACCTTGCTGTGCCTCTTGCACACTTTATTTACCTTGCCGTGACTCTTGCACTCTTTCTGTACCTTGTCGTGGCTCTTGCACACTTCCTGTCTGTTTGCTTAGTGCTGGCTGCACCTTTCTCACTTTTTCTTCTTTCTTTCGGATCGCACGCACCCTCTCTTTTCTTTCTGTTCTTCACAACTCACTGTTTCTGCTTTTTCTGCTCTCATGCCGCTCGCGCACCCTTTTTCTTGTGCTTTCTTTCACTTTATCGGGCATCTTCCGCTGCTACTGCTTCCGCTCCAGCCACCCATACGCTACTGAGTTTCTCTCTCTCATGAAACTCACCGAGTAGTACGGCGCTGGTGGGCAGTTTCCTCGGGATATGTGTGTCGGGGTCAGGGTGAAGAGGGAGGGGGAAGCCTACCACCCACTGCCCCTCCTACTAAATTAATGACAAGGAAGAAGGCCAGAAAACACTGCAATCACCCATTCTATTTCAGACGAATTCCCAATCGACCCATGATTGACAAATATGTCAAAAGGTATCCCCTCAGCCAGTCATAACACTCAAGGGACATACAGATCTATCCACATGTGGATGAAGAGCCAGCCACATGCTATGATTAAGGCCATGTAGCTGACGTTGTTAGAGGCACCACGACATAGCATTAGACATGAAGCACACATGCCATCCACACTTCGGGACACAAACAAACACTCGAATACATGAAGAACACAAGCATGCAGTTCTATAATTAGAGGACAGATACATATACATACTGTCATTGCTTTTATTATTTTTCCCATTAGCCAAACGCAGCAACGCAGAACGGCAAGAAACAAGAGATCCTGAGCGAAGCTTTCAGATGCTTACATGTGGATAACCCTATGGAGCTGCAGGAGCACCTATGGGACCTGAAAGAGCCAAGTGTGACTAACCTATGCAAATGTATAATATGGACACTAGAAACCCCATTATAAGGTTTAGGAAAATTACAGCAGGCCTCGGGTCTCAGAGAAAAATCGAGCTGAGCTGATTCAGGCTGGACAGAGAGCAATACGTGTGAGACAAGACCTGCAGCCAAGGCCAAGAGATACGGATGACATTTCAATCCTCAGAGGACAAAGGGACCAGCTGCAGAAAATGCTAATAAATCCTCATAATTCAGAGCTGCACAGCTTAAATTCGTGGTCTCTGAATCAGACAATGGACAGCGAGCAGTGGTGGGAAAGGAGAGCTGGACCCAGGCCACCAGACACAGACAGCGACAAGTATGCAACAATATGCAACAAGTGTTGTGCCTATCAGAAGAACACTCTCACAAGCTAAGGTGGTACACATAAGTTACAATACATAGGGCCTCATTATAAATGTGCCAGTTTGGAAACAAAGGTGCCGGTAAGCCTACCGGCACCATTGCTTCTGGACCGGCACACTACAACTCTGCGAGAGGATGCCTTTCCGCCCGCCAAGGTCAGACCTGCCGGGCAGGATGGCACCCACCTGCAGAGTTTTCATGGAAGCACCAGCACCGTTGGGAATGGGGACTAACAAAATTACAGGCGCCTCACTTCCCGGCCACCGGACGTGGAATAGCCTGGTGGCACCATGAGGTCAGGCGCTGGTAATTTTTTACGGGTCCAGCGGCAACTCGCCGGTAGCACCGGCAGGGTTACTGCCAGACTCGTAATAGTCATTCTTTTTGCCTTGCAGAGGTACACAGCGAGCTGAGAACCTTTGCAGATGTTATAGTTAGCGACTTGGAGATGGACCAGGCCAGCCACCTGACATGCGATGGCCAGTAGAATAACTTCTATAATGTCCACTATAGGTGGTAGAATACTCAATACCAAATCATTTGGTCCGATAGGTTTCCTGGAGAAGGGCCCAAGTTGTGACATCATGCTGACGACATGTGGTAGTAAAACAGGCCTGCGATCCGAGGAAAAGCAAGATGTGAATGGATTTTTCCTGTTCCTGTGCTGATCCCTGTTGGTTTTGCCCATAATAAACCACAGTTTGAACTTGCCGTTGGCTGAGTCCTCTGTGTATCCTGGGGGGTGCAGTGAAAAAGTCGAAAACATTATGTCGAAAGTCATAATGTCGAAAAAAAAATGTTGAAACATTTGTTTTTTAATGTTTTCTTTTTTTATTTATATGTTTTTTTTGGGTTCCGCAACTAAAAAAAAGGGGTAAAACAAAAAGAAATTAGAAAAAAGGGGGTTTGGGGGTTTCGAATAAAAAATAAAGAAAAAAAGTCATTAAAAAAAAAAAAGTCTACTTTTTTTTTTTTTACATGACTTTCAACATAATGTAATTCGGTAATATCACTATAAACCGTATACTGGGGGAGAGTGTTGGACTCTCCAAGTCCACAGACTTCCAGTGTCCATCTGGCATACCTGGGGGCCCATCCGCAACAAGTTGGTAGCAGAGGTGATGGTTTGGTTTGTGCCAGCCCGGCACCGGGTCGTCTCCTTTGCCTCTGAACCTGCAGGCCCCTCCCATATTTCGAGAAGACGGGAAAATGCATGCCCGTGTAAAGGCTGTCAGGAGACCCTTGGAAATCATCCTGCGCAAATTCAGTGAGTCGTCCAGTCAGACCAGGACGGGGAGGTGAGTGCCTTGAGGAGGAGCCGGCAACCGAGCAGTGCTAGCAGACCACAGAGTATAAATATTGACCCAGTCTAATGGCGACTGTGGGTGTGAGGGAGGGTATTGAGTATTGTGAAGTATTGTTTAGTATCATCGAGTATTGTCAAAGTATTGTCTAGCATTGTCAAAGTTGTAGGGACAGGAGTGGATGTAGAAGTCCTTCTTCTATGCTTAGCGCACAGTCGGTTTTAGAGGTAAAAGGTTCTGGTGAATAACTTACAATATTGACTCGAGGGCATGAATGACAGAAGGTATATAGTCATAGCATCGAATGCCAAAGCATCGAATGCCTTACCATCTAAAAAAAAGCGTCGAAAAAAAAGCATCTAATGCATTTTATTCCTTTTTTTTAATGTGGGGGTCTCCTCCCCAAACCCCTTTTTTGACCTTTAAAAACCCAATACAATTAAAATAAACCCTTTACCTTAAAAAACTGCATTAGATGCTTTTCTTTCTTCACTTTTTTGTAGATAGTAAGGCATTCAATGCTTTGGCATTCGATGCTATGATTAGATATTATGACAGAAGATATGTAAATAGTGGTATTCCTGTGGGTTGGACATTTTTGCTCGGGTCATAGATGACGGTATCCCCGTAAGGGTTTGTAAGGGAGCTGCCTAGATTGCGGAAGGTGAGTCGACTGGTTACGTCTCCTGGAGTGAGACGTTTCACACGCTAGACGACACATAGGGTGCAGTTCAATCACAAGAGAATATTGGTATACTCTGCCTGGAGGAGGGAAGACAGCTGTGGGGCTTTTGTGTGGTTTTGGGAATAACGGACTATTACAGTGTGCGCGTGGTATTTGAGTTTTATCCACTATCTAGGTCAATAGCTTGGTGACGTTACCCGTAGGTTTGCACATAGGACATGGAGAGAGCGAGACGGTGAGGAGCTAGTATTGGAAACTTGGGATTGGCAGAGGAGGTGAACCAGCGGCGGTGTGTGGAAGGCACATGCGCAAGATTGTGGGTGTGCCTGAGGAGGCAGAGATTGTAAAGGAGTGGCAGTGCATGGAGCACGCCTGATAAGTTGTGGAGCCAGAGAGGCTCGTAGAAACTGAAAAGTATTGCCATTATTTTGTGCATTTTTCCCTAAACAGCGGACTGTTGAAACCGTTGACTTGAGGTCAGGTAAAGGACCTGAACATGTATTAGCCGAAATACGGTGGGGACACGCTCCTTCAGCACTTGTGTAAGACACTCTCACCTTATCGAGAAAATATTTGCAAGTATAGGCTAGAATGGTCCAAAAGTACAGAGGGAAAGTTAACTAAACCTTGGCTGCCTTGTGAAGTTTCTCCAAAGACGTGCAGCAATCACTACTGACACACATACAGGGTACCTATAAGGGGAAGGAGCTCACAAAATGCATGGCCATATTCGAGTTGTGGCGCATCTTTCAGGAGGGCAAGATGAATGCCGCGTACAAATTGATAGGAGGGCAAATACTATTAAAGCTGCAAGGGAAGACAGATGGAGAGCCAGAAGGGGCGACTAAGGCAATGGAGGGTCTGAAGAGATGCATCGAAGCATCAGACTGGGCAGAGATAATGGATGAGGAGGATCAAACTTCTCTTCAAAAAAGTAAACTTGAATCACTATGGAAATCACTGCCTTCAGCAGATAACAGAACTAATCTCACCAACATCTCCACTCTCTACAAAAATGAGATCACACGCGCTAAGAAAGAATCTCTTAACTCCAGGATCTCTCAGGCAGGCTCCAGTACAAAAGAGCTTTTTAACATCCTAAAGGAATTAGAAAACCCCATTCCTTCTAGAGACACCTGTACAAAGGATAAACCATGGTGCACAGGGATCCAGAATGCCCTTGCTAACAAAATCTCAGGGCTCCAAACTAAAATTGAAAACAAACGACCACAACTCACTCAGGGTCCTACGTCCAGCTCCATCCTTCCTTCACCCATCGCCTTTATCTCAGGCTTCACTTTCAAAAAGGTAACCATACCTGAAGTACAAAATATTATAGCATCCTTGAAGCCGTCAAACTGTAAGGGGGACAGCTGCCCCGCACAGATCATAAAAGATGCAGCCAGGGATCTTACCCCTTCATTACCAAATTAATAAATATGTCATTCTCCAATAACACGGTCCCGAGTAATCTGAAACAATCCTGGGTCCTACCACTGTTAAAAAACAAACTCTCGACCCAGGTATACCCACGAATTATAGACCCATTACCACTGTCCCATTCTTACTAAAAATTCTCGACAGAGTGGCCTATTTACAAATTCAGGATTACCTTGGGACTAACCAATTACTAGGAATTCGCCAGTCTGGCTTTCGTCCTCAACATGGGACGGAAACGGCCCTAGTTGATCTCAAGAGCCAGATAGACGAACTCAAAGATAAAGGTACGGCTGCCATCCTTCTTCTCCTTGACCTCTCCGCTGCCTTTGACCTGGTTGACCACAAAATCTTGTGTAACCACTTGTCATCGGCAGCACACTTTTCCCACTCTGCGGTCACATGGCTCCAATCCTTCCTGGACAATAGGACATTGCGGGTCTTCTCACCCCTAGCAGTGGCCGACCCTATTCCCATCTCTTGTGGTGTCCCACAAGGATCTTGTGTCTCACCCACTTTGTATAATATATTTACAAAGCCCCTATTTGACAAGCTGGACCATCTGGGTGTCACCTACACTAACTACGCTGATGACACTCAGATACTCCTCACTTTATCAGACAACTACAATGCGGACGCCAATCGAATCAATGAAGTCTTCTCCATCATTCAGGCATGGATGGCCACACATGGCCTCTGCCTGAATGATGAGAAGACCAAACTGGTCCTTGTCGGGTCACCTAATACTATCCGGAAACTCAGCCCCAGCTACACTAGTTTCACCATTGACGGTAACACCATTCCCGTCGCCAAAAGTGTAAAAACTCTTGGTTTCTATCTAGACACGAATATTAACCTCACCAAACAAATCAATATGACTGCCTCAGCCACCACTTACACTGGTAAACTAATTAGGACCTGCAGACCTTTGATCTCCCCCAACAATTGCCTCACTCTAGCCAGAGCACTCATACAATCCAAATTGGATTACTGTAACAGCCTCTATGTAGGTGCCAACAAAACGGTAATCAATAAATTGCAAGTTCTGCAAAATAATGTACTCTGTGCCGCCTTAAATATTCCTAGAAGAGAACATATCTCGGCTACTAGAATCTCATGCAAATGGCTCTCCATCCAACAAAAAAAAGACTTGAAAACTATCTGCCTCACTTACAAAGCTCTCAACCACCTAGCCCCGCCCTATCTAACCAATAAATTCACATTAAGACAGAATACCAGAACCACCAGATCCTCCAATACACTACAACTGACGGTGCCTAAATATTCCCTTAAAAGAGCCGGTGGATCCAGCTTCCCAGTTCTAGCCTCACAACTGTGGAACACCATTCCACTGGATATCAAATCCACCCCCACCTTCCAACCTTTCAGAACTAAGGTCATCACCTGGTTACTTAATAAATAACCAACTTTTTATGTACTGTATGAATGTATCCTTTACTATGTCTGTTTGCTACTATCTCTGCTCTAACTGTTTTCTTGTAAACTACATATATGCTGCACAAATGTACAAATGTTCCTTACCTTGCCTGTAACTTGATGTTTAAGGGCCCATATACCCCTGAGTCTGGAGTGCTATGCAACATAAATAAACAAATAAACATAAACAAACAAACATAAGAGGGAAAAGGAACAAGAGGAGAAACTTGAGAGAGAGGACAGGGAGGGGAGAACAGAAGAGAAATTGGAGGAGCATAGGGAGCGAACGAAGGAGGAGGAGAAGGAATGCATGGATAGGGAATGGGAGGAGAGGATCGAAAGAGACCTCAAGGAAAGGAAGAGGGCAGAGCAGGAGTAGTAGGATAAAAGGACAGTGGAAGAGATCGAAAGGGGAAGAGAAGTAGCAGAGCGGGAAAAATACAAGTTAGCTGAGTGGGAACAGAAGAAGTTGTATTTGGATAGGATGGCAAGAGAGCAAATGCGCATCGAAAATGACGAGCGAGAATTAAGGGCGTAAAGACACAAGGAACTCTAGACAGGGAAGGTGACAGACTCGAGGGGACAGTCAGACAAAAGCAGACAGCAAAAGCTCACGAGGCAGAAGCACAGTAGATAGGAAAGGAGCAGGCATAAGGGCCTGGGGAGGAGGAAGCAGGTACGATCTGAGGGACATCAACCTAAGTACAAGACCTACTTGACATTGAGGAGACTGAGTTTCACAGACGATTTCTGTAGTAATATGGACACAGGGTCTGACAATGAGGACAGGAACGGGGACGAGAGGGGGGCAGTCCTGGCCCCGTCAACGGGGGCAGGAACAGACAAGCAAGTGTCATGGGAGTTTAGGACGCACACAGGGAGAGAGGGAGGGAGCAGCTTGAATGAGCAGGCACGACTGGCAAGTGACTTGCACACCCTACACGACACCACTACATGTATAAATAGGCTTAGAGATCTCCCAGGATGACGGAAAAGGGAGACAGCAATGGCTTGTTCAAGGGGTCGGTTGACAAGGTGGTATGACGAAAGCCGGAGAATGCCAATACAGGAGTCAACAGATTTATGCGCAGGCATCAAGAGCGAGAGGGGACTGACAAGTAAGATTGACTAGATGGACGCATAAGGAGGAGGAAGCATTCACACAGATGCCCTTACTAGAGAGAGGGGTGTGACCTCAGTATGTACCATGGAAGCATACAGACAAGGAGAACGTGAAGTGTAGGTTACCATCATTGAGTGCAGGGGCTATGAAGTGGATATATGAGATAGAGAAAATGACAGCGGGAGGGGGGCGCTGTTGGGCACATTCAAGATGGCCACCTGATTCCGGAGCTTCCGCTCCACCGCAAGATCCATATCAAACACATCAGTTTGGAGGCTGTTTTAAGAGCCGCGAGACAGCTCCACCAACATACTATATGGCCAGGCACACGGTCTGAAAATCCTGGGAAAAAACGGCTTAAATCCTTCAAGTTACGGCCGTGTGAAGTTTGACCGCCGCCTAGCGCTGTGGTGATCCGGCGGCTGGAACCACGCGTATTCACCCGGGCACCGGGGCTGTGGAAGTGCCACGGGCTGCAGGTGGGAGGAGCCTCACGCGACTACCTCGCGCCCGATCGGGGCCTGGCTGAGACCAGTGGAGGCGGCGAGGAACAGTGGATCCCTCCCTCTGTTCGGGCTTGTGGTGCCGTGCTGCGAGCTGCTGTGGGCAGCAGAAGATAAAAACTGAGCAGCGCGGAATCCTTCCTCCTTGGGGCGACGCTGGAGCAGGATCAAGGACGAGGCCTGATCCGGTCGCGTGCTCTCTGAGGTACCGGGAGCGGGCGGGTTTGAGCTTCGGTTGCGGGCCTGGCATTGTGAGTCTCCGTCTCCTGATTGATCTGAGAGACGTGGGGGGCAGCCCCCGGGCCATCTACTCCTGGATCCCAGAATAAGTGCCGGTAAGACACGTGCGCTACACGCGCCAGGCTACAAGCGCGACTGGGAAATAATACTATAACAAACTGTATACGTGACAGAGCACAGTCCATCCGAGCTCACGAGCATTTAAACCTCCACCCTTGCCTGTATGAGCTGAGCTCTGGGGGGACTGCCTTCATACCAATGCTCCTGGAGATCGACAGACACTGCTCTTCGCCAAGATGGGGGAACCGCACAGGTCGGGCAAGTCATCCAAGTCCCCTGGAAGCAGAAAGAAGGGCCCAATGGACACTTACACGAACACACAGAGCCAGAATACTACGATGGACAGTCACCCAGAACCCGTTGGGTCTGGAGAACATGATTTGGGGGAACGTGATGACAAACTAACGATGTTGGTTCAGAACGGGTTCCTGGCAGTAAATGTGAAACTGGACGAAATAGTGGCGACCATAGGCTCCATGAGGGCCAGGATCGACAAGGAAAGCGCTAGAGTTACAGAAACTGAGAATAGAATATCCGTCAATGAGGACACTATTGCTCGCCATAGCCAAGATATATCCCAGATCAAGGACACGGTCAGTAAATTGCAAAACAAGTGTGAGGACCTTGAATCCCGATCAAGAAGGAACAACGTACGTGTGGTTGGCGTATCGGAATCCTTTGGGAGGAACCAAATGGAGAAGAAACTGGAGGAACTGTTCAAATCTTTATATGGTCCTGATGCTTTTTCAGAACATTTCTTGATTGAAAGGGCTCATTGCACACTAGCGCCAGCCCCCAGGCCTGGGGCACCCCTGCGTACGATAATTGCCCGTCTCCTGAACTACAGAGACAGAGACACGATTCTTCGACTAGCTAGGGAGGCCGGCACGCTTCAATTTGAGGAAAACCGTATGCATATCTATCCAGACTTCTCAGCTGCGGTTCAAGCGAGCAGACGATCAGACGAACCTGTAAAGAAACTCTTGAAAGCACGCCAAGTCACGTATGCCCTAATATTCCCAGCAAAAATGAGGATTCAACATGCTGGGAGAGCTCACTTTTTTGAAAACCCAACCGAAGCTCTGGCTTACATAGAATCCTCTATACCCCTGCCTGCGAGAGAAGACAGACCCACTCAGAACAACAGACCGCGTCCAGCTGATTGAGGTGTAAGTTTGCATGAATCTGTCCGAGCCTGTGTTTATTTAGTACTACAAACAGCCTCACAATCTTATGAACTGGTGGGGCGTTGGGGGAGACGGAGTTGGTGGCCATGTGAGGCAACATGACCACCCCTGGAATGCTCCACAAGTTGCTGTGGGAACATCGTCAAGTTGGGGGAGACGGTAATGGAGGAGGGCTGGTTGAGGGGAATTCAGTAAGTTGTTGTCGCTATGCAGCCCTGCAGTTTGAAGCGGGCAGTGGGTTTCATGATACGAAACCCAGTCTGGATAAGGGAAGGGGAGAACCAGGTTGTTGGTTAACGGTTAATCAATTGATCTCTGAGGTGCTGGCGCAGTGCATGTTCCACATGAGGTGCATTGCTACAATGTATGACATTATCCGATCACTTCTCTGGTTGCGGTCTGAAAATGAAGCTACTGTCATGGAATGTTAGGGGCCTAAACAATCGATCTAAAATTAGGAAGGTGGCGAACTACATTACCAGACATGGTGCCCAGATTGTCATGTTACAAGAAATGCATGCCATGGATAATCCTAATGAAAGCATAATGCCGGGTTGGGGTAAAACAAGGTTCTATACGAATTACTCATCCCAGTCCAGAGGGGTCGTCACCTTAATACACCCAGGTGTGGGATTCACACTGGAAGGCCAAAATATCGACCCCCTTGGTAGGTATGTCATTGTGTGGGGTGTGATCACTGGTCGACAAGTGTTACTGGTTAACACGTATGGTCCTAACATAGGCAACCCAGCCTTTTATACCGATGTATATCAGATAGTCACTTCCATTGATGTGTCCACCATAATTTGGGGGGGGATTTTAATGTTGCTCTCAACCCCAGGTTAGACAGGTCCAGTACGATTGTAAGGCCATCCAGCAAAACTGTTCTTACCTTGCACAATATCCTATCTCAACTCTCCCTTGAAGATGCATGGCGGGTTCTCCACCCGGAAAAGTAGAGGATATACATACTACTCGTCCGTGCACGATTCGCAGTCTAGAATTGACTACTGGTTTGTCTCCCCCGCTGCACTTACTGCGGTCCAGACGTGTGAGATATTGCCCCGCACGCTGTCTGATCATTCCCCGATTGTGATTGAGATCGACGTTCGTGACTCCCCCAGACCTGTCAAAAGATGGAGAATGCCCGGAGGGTTGCTCTGTGATGCCGGGGTAGTGGAAGGATTGCACATTGAGATTGCAGAGTTCCTAGACAGAAATATAGGCTCTGCTGACAGATACTCCACGGTATGGGAATCCTTGAAAGTGTGGCTGAGGGGAGCCCTGTTGTCCAAATCAGTGGGACTCCTTAAAGGGGTCCGAGCCGAACTAACCCAAACTGAACTCAAACTTGGGGAATTGGAAGGGGCTTACACTCTGACACAAGACAAGGCGACATTGGCCGAGATACAGACACATTTGCAAAAATATGGTAGGCTGGCCACTAGGGAGGTGCAATACATGGCTGCCCCGATTCGCGCCCGTAGATATGGTGAGGGCAACAAAGCTGGCAGGACGCTGTCTAACCTCTTGAAGCAGGATAGACATGCCAGCTGGATCACTAACATACAGACTACACAGGGGGAGGTCCTTTTGGGGGAACAGGAAATTAATATTGAGTTTGCTAAATTCTATCAGCAATTATATAGTAACAAGAATACCAAAACACCCACCGAAATTAAGACTTACCTGGAATCATTGAGGTACCGAGGAGGCCCGACTGGCCATGGACCAGCCGGTTACAGCTGAGGAAATCGCAGAGGCGATTAAAGACTTGGCATCCAATAAAGCTCCAGGATCAGATGGAATAGGGGCGGAATTCTACAAGGAATTACACAAAGAATTTGTCCCTGTGCTGTTGCAGGTATGGGAGGAATCACTACAGAGCAACACCTTGCCCCCTACGATGAGGGAGGCCATCATAACTGTGCTCCCTAAACCCCGGCGTCCACCACAGGACATTTCCTCCTACAGGCCGCTCTCCTTAATAAACACCTTGGCAAATATCTTTGCCAAGGTGTTGGCCAACAGGCTTCCACCTGAGGTCCCGAACCTGGTTCACCATGATCAGAACGGGTTTATCCCAAACAGGTCCACGGCCCTCAACCTCCGCAGACTCTTTGTGATCATGGCTCAGATAGATCCGGAGAGGAAAGCAGTGGCCATATCCCTGGACGCCGAAAAGACCTTTGATTCGGTGTTGGAGGCGTTTGGTATCGGTCCCCATTTCATTGCATATGTGAAACTGCTATACACGGAACCTGGGGCACGAGTGCTGACCAATCGAACTATTTCTGATCTGTTCCTGCTGGGGAGAGGCACCAGGCAGGGTTGCCCGTTCTCACCCATATTGTTCGCACTGACAATACAACCTATGGCGATTGCGATCAGGCTCAGACACTCGGATAGGGGTATCAATTTAAGGGGGGCCTCCCAGCTGATCTCTTTATATGCGGATGACACCCTTCTGTATGTTTGTGAGCCTGAAAACAATATCGCTCCCCTGATGGCTGAGATTCAAGAATTTACTGCCCACTCGGGATACTCCATAAATAAGGCCAAGTCCGAGGTATTCCCACTTAAACCGACAACCATGTGTCCCAACTCTACAGGCGGACTCAAGTGGTCTGCAGAGTGCATTCGATACCTGTGAACTGTGGTCTCAGGAAATAAACACACGCTTTACACAGACAACCACGAAAACACACTCCAAGCCCTTAGCACTAAATTACTAGTATGGGACCGCCTCCCGATATCACTGCATGGAAGAGTAGCGGTCCTTAAAATGATAGTTTTACCCAAGCTGCTATATCTTTTTGTTAATATCCCCATATGGCCAGGCCGGCTCTTTTTCAATAGGCTTAGATCAATGGCGACAACCTTTTTTTGGAATGGAAAAACCCCTAGAATAGGGTGGGAAAAACTGATTGAGCCATATTCCTCGGGAGGCATAGCTGCGCCTGATTTTGAGTTATACTATTACACGGCCCAAGCCCAATTCTCGAGGTACTGTTATGATGAACCTACTGGTCCCCCACACGCAGAGATAGAAACTCTCACCACACACCATACTAATATAAAGTCTGTGGTATTTGACACCTGCTATAAAGACACATGCAAGTTCAACCCGGTGAGTTGTACAGTTGGTGCGTGGAAAGCCATATTTAGAAAACTGGGTGTTGAGTCCCCATATAACCTGGAGACCCCCCTTTGGAACTACCCTGGCATACCACCTACACATGACAGTGGCTTGCGGGAGGCCTGGGACCCCAATGAGGGGATGAAGCTGGGTGACCTATTCGTTGATGAGAGGTTCGCGACCCTGCAGGAAATTACTAGAGCTTTTAGCGGGGGTCCGCTTAGGGTGCTTGAATACCATCGAATGCGATCAGCCTTTCAGAGACGCTGGTCATCCTTCCCCGAGGAACCCCCCACTCATCCCTGTGTACAGTTGGTAACATCTAATGACAGGCTGGTGATTTCGGGACTATATGCTGCGGTACAAACACTCCCCCTCGACTAATATGGTTAAAGTAAAATGGGAGAGGGATCTGCAGATCTCCATAGATGACCAGACCTGGGTAAGGTACTGTTCACTCACCAAACGAGTCTCCCTGAATGCAGGCCTTCATCTAATTCAGTTCAAAATTGTGAATAGACTACACTTTACTCCAGCCAAAGTAGCACGGTTTGCACCGGATGTGATGGGAGAATGTCCCAAATGCAAGGCAGATGGGGCAGGTGCATTTCATTTGTATTGGGGATGTGCGATAGTGGCGGGATTCTGGAAGGAGGTGGCAGAGATGTTAGAGGACATAACACAAGTCCCCCCTGCACTAACCCTGCAGAAATACTTGTTTGGAGACATAGGCAAATGTTCCGAAAGAACCAGAAGACTGTTTAATGTTTCGTGTGCAGTGGCTAAAAAATGCATTCTACAACAGTGGAAGAGTACTGGGCCGCCCACTATGAAACAGTTTCTTAAGGAATTGACATATGTTAATGAAGCTGAAGAGCAGTTTGTCATCACACGTTCATCAATGTGTAGGCCCAAAGACATATGGGGGCCATTCAGAATGTACCTATGTGACATGATCCCAGAGGACGATGATACTGTGTGACCCTGATGTTTGTACGATATGTATTTAATTTGACGTTTCTGCATTGTGGTAGTGATGTAACTGAGCTATGTATCTCTTGATCACTAATAGAAAATGACAGCGGGACATAGGTTAGCTGTGGGTGACGTAAAGGGACTTTTAGTTCTTGGGGGTGACAACACAAAACACAGCACATGACGGTTCACCATTTGCAAACTGCAGGGCAGCAGTATGGTAAGCACTGAGGACACAATACCCAGACACATCAGCCATTGGGGCAATTACGTCCCGCAAAATGAGAGAAGATAAAGACACTGTGCAGTACATTCAGGAGATTCAAGAGCTTGAAGCGCCTTGAAACTCGAGAGCCTTGGGACAAAACAGGAGCATTATTCTATCACATATTAGTACAGGAGCTACCAGAGCCTGTCCAAAAGAGCTTTAGGAAATTGGTAGGGATGGAAGCAAGGGGATGGCCCGAAAAACAACTCACAATATTTCACACTTGCAGGCTATGGCAGGAGAAGATTAAGAATAAGGAGGAAGACAGGAAGATGGACGAAGCAAAATGAGTATAGCAAAAACTATCAAAGTACGCGATGAACGGGGCGCTTATAACCAGCCCCACCCCACAAGCACAGCAGCCGCAGCAGCAGCCACTACCACAGCAGTTTGCACTGCCCATGGGGGAGGGTTCATGGGGCAGGGCGGACCACAGCATGGGTTCCGAGGAAGGGGGGCAACAGAGAGGGCATTGCTTTGGACCACAGGTGCATCACAACCCAGGGGGCTTCCAAGTGGTGTTTCGAGGATATGGGCAACAGATGCAGCAGAACTCAGGGGATTTTTTTCTGGGGGTTTCCAGGGGCAAGGGAGGGAACCACCACAGTGTTGGACCTGTGGGCAGTCAGGACACATTACACAAGTGTGTAGGTACAGGGGGATGTAGCAGAATTGGGGAGGGCAGGGCCAGCAGCCCTACCAAGGGGACCAGGACAATTATTATGCGCAGGACCAGCAACAGCAAGTACAGGAGCAGGGCATATATAAACAGAAGCCACAAGCACAAGCCCCACACACACAGATGCAAGTAATCCAGATGCCAGGACCAGTATTACAGTATTTTCAAGCACCACACATTCGAGGGAACACACAACAATTACCACAGATACAGAACAATGATGCACCAGCACATGTGAACACAGTGGTGACAAATGGGTGGAGTTACCATGGTGGGGAACAACCCCTTTACTGGGAATGGGATGTTCCTGTACCCTCAATAGGACAGCCCACGGACGATCTTGATGTGTCACATCCTGTCAATCACACCCAACCCTGCTGAGGAACCTCGTATATGGGTGGTGATAGGTGACAAAACGTTTTCCTTTCTTGTTGACACAGGGGCGACTAATTCCTGCATTAGGGAGGGAGCATTTAAATTGTCAGGCGATGCCATGAACACCCAAGGATTCTCTGGTGCTTGGGAAGTGGTTCCTTTTACAGACAATATCGCACTTTCTATAGGAGATCACGATCTTTCACTGCCTTTGCTTTACTCTCGACAGACACCTGTGAACATACTGGGATGAGACATTATGAGCAGACTAAACATGACCATCTCATTCACAGACAAGGGAATAGTATGCTCCACACCAGGCACACACATGCTTAATGTAAGACAGATTGTTCAAGCTTATTGTGGGCGCAAGGTACAGAGGGGTGCCAGTGGACCAAGAAATGTTCCCGTATGGAACTGACATTGCCATTGCATGGCTTCCAGGCATTGCAGGGAAGATGTGCTGAGTTCCAAACAAGTATCTATTCAGGCCAGAGCTACCAATGGATGAAGCAGAGGGAACCATAGTGCCAATAGAAATAGAGGCAGTGGTTGCAAGAGATGACTGGATTGCAGTACATGGGATGGATGACACAGGACAGGCATGGAGAGCAGTGAATGCAGTGGCAGATGAAGAGTGACAAACAAAGAGTTCATCAGGGAAGAGAGGCTAGAAATAGAGATTTTTTTCGAAATGAGCGTGACTTATTGTCTGCAAATACACTACACAGAACTACCACAGAGAATGGCAATGGTGCTGGAGGCGACTCCCCCATTCTGGGAGGAGGACATGGCCACGTCCCGATGACGTGGGTCACATAAAGAGCATAGGGGGAGTGAAGATCAAGCTGAAGCCATGAGCAAATTTACCCAGAGTGAAGCAGTACCCCTAACCAAAGAAGCAGATGAGGGCATTTATTAGACAATAACAGCCTGATTGAGAGAGGCATCCTTGTGCCATCAGAGTCCCCATGCAATGCCACGGTGTAACCAGTGAGCAAGGCAAAAGGGGGGCTCATGGCATTTCATACAGGATTTAAGGCCTCTTAACCATATTGTAGAAGCAGAGTATCCTTTGGTTGCAAATCCAGTGACCATTTTGTGCAGCATTCCAGCCGAAGCTACTTGCTTCACAGTCATTGATTTGAAGAATGCTTTCTTCTCAGTACCACTACACCCAGACTCACAGGGCTTGACCAGCTTTATGTATAGAAACCAGAAGTGGAAACATACTTGTTTACCACAAGGGTTCTGCGTTTCACCATCTATCTTTAACAGAGTGATACCGATGGACTTGAGCAACATACAGATGAAGAGCACAGTTTTGCAATATGTAGATGACATTTTGATCTGCAGCACGACAGAAGATCAGTGTAGGAAGGACTCAGTACACATTCTGACTGTGTTAGCTGACAAGGGATACAAGGTGGACAAGGCCAAGTTACAGTACTGTCCAAAGGAGGTGCTATACATTGGACAGACGATATCCCAAAATGGCCAACAGATCACCCCAGAGAGAGCAGAACAAATACACAAGACACCTAAGCCCATGACAGTGAGGGAAATACAACCGTTCTTAGGGTTATGCAACTATTGCAGGGCATGGGTTTTTGACTACAGCACATACACAAGGCCACTCCTGGGCGCTCTGAAGGAAGCACAGAAGGAAAACAATACACTGACATGGACCTCTGAGATGATTGAGGCATTCGAGGAACTGAAGGAAGCAATAAGCACAGCACCAGTGCTAGGGATCCCCGCCTACAAAAAGGAATTCTTCCTATTCTCTCACACTGACTGTGTAATGATGAAGGCAGTACTGACACAAAAAACAAGCATGGGCCACAAGCCAGTAGCTTACTACAGTGGGTAACTTGATCCAGTAATGAGAGGACACTGTCAGTGCGAACCAGCTTTGGCAGCTGCCATATTTGCAGTGGAGAAGTCAGCGGCAATACCCATGGGGTGCACCACCACTCTACGTGGAGCACTCCCTCTTGGCAGTACTGCAGAAGCCAAAGAGCACTATGACTACACAAAGAGCGTCAGGATATGAAGTGATACTATCAAATGTGGGCGTAGAGGGGGCTGCACTTGAGCGGGGAGACGTGCTCTACATTGACAGGTAGGTTGTCAATAATTGACCAGACAGATGGGGTCAGGCATACTGGAACTGCAGTGGTAAGACTGAAGGAAGACAGGACAAGTGAAGTGGTAGCCAGTGTGCGACTCCATTATTTAGCACAAGCAACAGAACTAGTAGCCCTAATTTTAGCTCTGGAAAACAACATTGAGAAGGAGGTGACCATCTATTCTGACTCCGCCTATGTGACATCCACAGTACAATCTGCACTGTCACAATGGCTCAGGATGGGGTTTCAGAAGGGCAGATGGGACTCCTTTTCATCATGCCTTTTTACTGGCCAGACTGATTGAAATAATTGCTTATCCAACACAGCTGGGCTTAGGCAGAATCCTATGCAGTGCCCTTAGGGACCACTGCACAGTGTTAAGACCACAAGTGGTAATACAAATTCACCTTTGTACAAGCCTGTACTACACAGAAAGAGGGGTAGCAGTGACTGAGCAGCCAGACTTATCTCGGGAGCAAATTAGCAGTAGTAGAGATTACACAAAGGACTCCAATTACTGTGACTCAAGCAAACACTGACTCAAGGTTTCTGGTTAAAAAATATACGTACATTTATTTTTAAACCATCTGTTCACAAAACACTTCACTTCTAATAAAATAAAACCACACTTCAAATACACCACACACAAGCAATTCCCCTTGTGCAGAACAATTCAAGGTAAGTACCTTAGGATTTGACAGACCGATGTTATGAAACAAAGACGTTTCCAGGAGTACATATGCGTTCACTTTTTGACAGTAATGACAGTTCGGTCTTACTAAAGATAAGTGTACCTGCGGGAAGAAATGTAACCGTAGTCAAACACACTTAGCACATGAATTAACACAAGAGAGTTGGAGATAAATATCATAGGCAATACTTTTGTCAAGGCAGAGAGAATCAGAGGGCACTTTCTAACAAGAAGATAAAAGTCAATAGTCCTGCACCAGTGTAAAGTGGAACAGGGTTCCTATTGCCGAGGATCACGCGGTTAGAACAGTTCACGATTCAAGATTGCCAGGAGTACTTAGATATTGTCAGAAGAAGAGGCAAAAGTTATAAGAGGGAAGGAAGAAAAGGACAAGCCTTTGGTGAGGAAGAAGTGTTCACCCCAATTCCTCTAAATTGGACACAGTACCTTATTCGTTGAAGAACGCTGGTGCCACGGCAGTTGTTCCTGGTAGTTTCCTGCAGACTCACGGTTCCTGGAGCTTCAGTCGTGGAGACAGGAAGGAGGACGTCTGGCGTGATCTGCACTACCCAGGAATGAGGCCAGCAGCAGCGACAATGAATAAAAGGTGCGCTCCTTTAAAACAGGAGAAGCTCTCCAGATGGCTATCCGGACCACTACAGCAGTGTGCAGCAATTTCGACCACGAAGAGGATCCTCTGGCTGTGGAAGATGAGCTGGTTGATCCCACCAGGCTCAAGGGAAGAAACTCCGGGCCGGAGGGTAGATAGCTCAGGACTGCAGCA
The DNA here is from genome assembly GCF_040938575.1 of Ambystoma mexicanum. Lineage (NCBI taxonomy): Eukaryota > Metazoa > Chordata > Amphibia > Caudata > Ambystomatidae > Ambystoma > Ambystoma mexicanum. The sequence goes on from NC_090921.1 coordinate 135,366,543, forward strand.
GGGCTTCACCGGGACTCGGGGGTGCAGTAGCCGTCTTCTTCTCCGCTTCTCTTCGGTTCCTTGCAGTTCCAGTGGCGACTCTGACTTTCAGCCCAAGAGTCCTGCCTTTTATGCGAAAATCCCCCATTCACACAGCCTGGCTGTCAATCACTCAGCAGGGGGGTTGTCCGGTCCGGACAACCACCTCAGCCAATCAATGCAAAGTGCGACTTGGGTCTCTCTACACCCATCCCTCACATTCAGCCCACCTAGACACCTAGGCACCAAAGGAGGGCTTCTTCGTAGAAGCCCGCCAAAAGACAGTGAACAAAGAAGGCAAACCTGGTTTGCCGCCCAAAGTAAAACAAAAGAAGGACTTTAACAAAAAGAAATGGCGACTAAACCCAACTGGAGCCGACATAAAAAGTATTTGGGCACACAGGTTTATGTTCGAGGCTAATACAATAGCCTGGAACAGTACCACATTTATATAGTATCATCGCGGTAGAAAAGTTAGGGTAGATACCACTGCCACCAGCCAAGTCTAAATGTTAAAAGAGCAAAACAAAGCTCAGAGAGGCACAGACCAAAAGGGGTAGGAATTAACCCTTTCCAATACTCCATGAAAGATGGGTTGTACTGGGTCTGTAGTTTAAAGTGACTACATAAAGGTAATGGCAACTTTACAGGTTTCTGGGGGACAGTAGTTAGCCTCAGAAAAATGGAGTCAGTGGGAAGTCTCAAAGACAACCATGTGTTACTGCACTGAAGGTGCTGTGTAACACACACACACACACTGGGGCTCATGGAGTGGTGTGGCTCCAGAGCCCAAGATCACACAAAAAGTAGAAATACACAAGGCAAAACACATGTAAGAGTGGGAAACAGGCTCACACTCTTACCAGGTGGAAAAAATAAACCCCTGAAATCCAGCAAAGCTGCTGAGGGACTCACTAGGTGAGGGAAATTAGCCATAAATGAGAATTCTCCCTAACAGGTGGCAATAGTAAAGGGCCAAGCACACACAAAAGGGGAAGATTGCATCTCGAGGGGAAACAAGCAGCAGACTTTAAGGCCAGGTGTGCAGCATGTTTTGGAGAGCAATGGAAACTAGGAGGAGCATCAAATGCGAGAGAGTGCACCAGAAATATGCTACTTAAGGAGGGGTACAACGTACTGCAGAAGAACAGAATATGGCATTGCAGGGAGCTGCACCCATAGAAGAGAAGGAGCTGTAGATTCGGAGGGGATGTTCAATGTCTCTGATAGATGCCCTATGGCGGCAGGATAACACAGGGAAAGTGGTGATGCCACTAGCAATATTGAACACTGCATTGACACAATTGCACTATCCAACAGACACAGGGAAGGAGGTCATTGCTACACGTTTTGGAGAAACACGGTACTGTCCTAATTTGGCAGAACACATGGTTGAGTTTGTGAGCAACTGTTTAACTTGCCAGCAATTTACAGCAGGGCATACATTGAGAGTGGTTAGAGGAGCCATACCAAGACCAGTAGGCCCATTCCAGCATTTACACATGGATTATATCGACATGATCCAGGTCTGTCAAGGATACCGCTACATGATAGTGGTTGTATGCCCATTCTCCAGGCTCGTTGAGGCTGGGCCCTGTTCATATGCTTGTTGACATAGAGTAGGGTACACTGTCTGTTTTTTTTTTACTTCTTCCGCACACAATCTACGTGAAAGCCGATGTAACTGTTACTGTTGTTCATATTCATGTTGCCCTCCACCCATCACCCAGATACTTTCTCCAACCAATTTGTCCACGCAGTAAGGAAACCAAGCAGATTCCAGGCCTAATCCCCCGGAGTATACTATCTTGCCTTTATAGTGTATTTGGCCCAGTTTCAGCACGGAGCCCCAGGTCCTTGCCACTCTGGGAGACCCATCAGTAAGTAAATTGTGGGAAGTGGTGTTGCCTTTGCCATCAGTGATTACTTGGTCCGTGGGGCTTAAAAGCAGTTACAAGACTAACAAAATAACACATTTCTTCATGCATTTCAGGCAGGCAACTATATCTTCAAGCTGCAAGGATCAAGCAGCGTAAGTGGAAATGAGGGAAACAATAAAGAACATTATTATTATGTCGTGTCGCTTATTTCCAAGTGGGTTGATGGGATTCATATTCTGGTGGATATACCTTGTTGCTAGTGCTACCGGTGTACCCTCTACTAACATTCCCCCAACCCGAGCAGGTGGAACGACGATGTCAGGTGGACAGGAGAACACTGCTAAGGTAAGGAGAGGTAAGCTCAGTGTTGACACAGACATGAAAGGGGTTGACATGTATCTCACTGACACTGCTCGAGTGTCTAATAACATGTGGTACAAACACATGTCCAAAGTAGGAAAGGAAACCACCGGGGAGAGCTGTTATGTCTGTCCTTAATCTCCTACGCAATGAGGGCCTCCAGAACGTTCGTAGCAACTGAAATACCCACAGCAAGAGCACAATGCCTAATGTATCTCTCGATGGTGAAAACTCGAGAGAGAGATTTCAAGGGAAGACAGCAACAGTGAGATGGATGTCTGAAGCAACGTTCCCATATGAAGATAATTATATAAAGACATTAGACATGATTAACAATTATTGGCAGCTATATGAAGCTATACAGTACATAACTGATAGACTGGACAAAGGAGAAACAAAGACTATCACTCTGAAGGAATTAACATGTCCCTGGACAAGGGTGAGGGAGACAGGAGGAGAGCCTAGTTGTTGGGAAAGACCACAATTATTAGTGTATGGCCAAGTATACACTAAGGATGGACGACAAGATGGAGTGGAGGAAAGCAAAGCACTGACACTAGCACAGTCACCAGTGAACAAGGTACAGGAAGTAAATGACAAGTGCCTGAAGGAATGGGACGCGAGTGCCAAGTTACTGACATGGGTGGAAAATGAAACTGGTCCAATGCCGAGAATACCTCTGAAGACACCAGCACTGTACTATTAGAACAACACCAAAGTTGAAGTTGGCGATAATGTTGGGTGCAGAAGCATTAAACAACATGCAGCTATGAAAGCAGGAACAGCAGTACTGATGGACCATTACTGGGCTTGCAGATAGAAGGCATACGAGAAGCTGCCACCCAACTGGGGAGGAGGTTGCTCGTTGGTACACAAAAAGATGCCTTCGCTGGTTGAGCCAAAGAAGGATGTGAAGCTTCACGACTTCCTGAAAAAGGTCAATAGCAAAAGAAAGAAGAGATCGATTGACGTGGCACCAACACCCAGGGCAGAAAAGGCAAATGGGCCAGCTGGATTGAGCAGAGTAAGGAGGAAAGGAAATTACTTCTAAGTAGCATCAGAAACAGCACAAGATGAAGTTCCAGCAGAGTACAGGCTGTTCAGCAGGACACAAATGTTCTTTGCATCAATAATACCATCTGTACAGACGTACACAAATGCAAAGTAGTTGCAAATCACTCGCTGGGAGCTGATGGTGACTATAAATTCTACAGTGAATGTGTTCAACGCAATAAAGGAAGAGCTCAGTTGGTGGCGCCCCAGAATAGGTACGTTCTGGAACTCAGCTATGGAAGGAGGAGTTTGTGCAAAGATAGGGAGTTCCTGTTGCACATTCATACCTGCCAATGACGAAGATAACGGAACCCTATCAGATGCAGTGGCACAGCTGGCACGGATGCATGCCAAGATGGAAGATGAAGCAGGGGGGGACAGGAAAAGCCAAAAGCTGGATAGCGTACATATGGTCATGGATACCATCATGGCTGTCAGATGGACTAAAGGTGATAATGGGAGCCCTTGTGCTGGCAGGAACATCAATGTGTGGGATAAAAATCGGCATGGCCAGGTGCAAGAAAAAGGCAGAGTAAGCTAATGGGATGCAGATCCTGATGGATGTATACATAGGAGGAGCAAAGGACGGGATTGTGGCAGAGAGGGATAAGATGAGAGAAAGAATTGCATAATGCGACCTGTTCCCAACTAGCTCCATGAAGTTGGACAACCCATTTGATGCAAAATAATATGAAAGAAAGTGGGTTTGGTGCAACCCCGAAGGAGTGTGCTGTTACATGAACTGGTCGTTTGATGACCACACAAACTACTATGGACATCTCGGAGGAATAACGAAGATATGGTAGCCAAAAGTAAAAGGACTGTCATATAAGAATGTGGTTGACAGGTCAACCAGAGGGGGGACTGAAGAAGGATGGTGAAGCCTACAACTCCCTCCCCCTCCTACTAAATTCATGACAAGGAAGAAGGACAGAAAACACTGAAGTCGCCCATTCTATTTTGGACTAATTCCCAAAGTACCCATTATTGACAAATATGTCAAAAGGTATCCCCTGAGCCAGCCATGCCGCTCAAGGGACTTAGAGATCTAGCCATGTGTGGATGAAGAGCCACAGGCTATTATTAAGGACACATGTATGGACAGCTTGGACTGGACACAAAGAGGCTATGTTGCTGACATCGTTAGAGATACCACGACATAGCAGTATTAGACATGAAGCACACGTGCCATCCGCACTTCGGGACATGAACAAGTGCCTGAATGCATGAAGAACACGAGCGTACAGTTCTATGGTTAGAGGACAGATACAAATACATACTGTCATTGGTTTTATTGTTTTTGCCATTAGCTAATTGCAGCAATGCAGAAACCGCAAGAAACAAGAGATCCTGAACAAAGCTTGCAGATGCTTATGTGTGAATAACCCTATGGGGCTGCTGGAGCAGCTATGGGACCTGACAGAGCCAAGTGTGAAGCATTAAACAACATGCAGCTATGAAAGCAGGAACAGCAGTACTGATGGACCATTACTGGGCTTGCAGATAGAAGGCATACGAGAAGCTGCCACCCAACTGGGGAGGAGGTTGCTCGTTGGTACACAAAAAGATGCCTTCGCTGGTCGAGCCAAAGAAGGATGTGAAGCTTCACGACTTCCTGAAAAAGGTCAATAGCAAAAGAAAGAAGAGATCGATTGACGTGGCACCAACACCCAGGGCAGAAAAGGCAGATGGGCCAGCAGGATTGAGCAGAGTAAGGAGGAAAGGAAATTACTTCTAAGTAGCATCAGAAACAGCACTAGATGAAGTTCCAGCAGAGTACAGGCTGTTCAGCAGGACGCAAATGTTCTTTGCATCAATAATACCATCTGTACAGACGTACACAAATGCAAAGTAGTTGCAAATCACTCGCTGGGAGCTGATGGTGACTATAAATTCTACAGTGAATGTGTTCAACGCAATAAAGGAAGAGCTCAGTTGGTGGCGCCCCAGAATAGGTACGTTCTGGAACTCAGCTATGGAAGGAGGAGTTTGTGCAAAGATAGGGAGTTCCTGTTGCACATTCATACCTGCCAACGACGAAGATAACGGAACCCTATCAGATGCAGTGGCACAGCTGGCACGGATGCATGCCAAGATGGAAGATGAAGCAGGGGGGACAGGAAAAGCCAAAAGCTGGATAGCGTACATATGGTCATGGATACCATCATGGCTGTCAGATGGACTAAAGGTGATAATGGGAGCCCTTGTGCTGGCAGGAACATCAATGTGTGGGATAAAAATCGGCATGGCCAGGTGCAAGAAAAAGGCAGAGTAAGCTAATGGGATGCAGATCCTGATGGATGTATACATAGGAGGAGCAAAGGACGGGATTGTGGCAGAGAGGGATAAGATAAGAGAAAGAATTGTATAATGCGACCTGTTCCCAACTAGCTCCATGAAGTTGGACAACCCATTTGATGCAAAATAATATGAAAGAAAGTGGGTTTGGTGCAACCCCGAAGGAGTGTGCTGTTACATGAACTGGTCGTTTGATGACCACACAAACTACTATGGACATCTCGGAGGAATAACGAAGATATGGTAGCCAAGAGTAAAAGGACTGTCATATAAGAATGTGGTTGACAGGTCAACCAGAGGGGGGACTGAAGAAGGATGGTGAAGCCTACAACTCCCTCCCCCTCCTACTAAATTCATGACAAGGAAGAAGGACAGAAAACACTGCAGTCGCCCATTCTATTTTGGACTAATTCCCAAAGTACCCATTATTGACAAATATGTCAAAAGGTATCCCCTGAGCCAGCCATGCCGCTCAAGGGACTTAGAGATCTAGCCATGTGTGGATGAAGAGCCACAGGCTATTATTAAGGACACATGTATGGACAGCTTGGACTGGACACAAAGAGGCTATGTTGCTGACATCGTTAGAGATACCATGACATAGCAGTATTAGACATGAAGCACACGTGCCATCCGCACTTCGGGACATGAACAAGTGCCTGAATGCATGAAGAACACGAGCGTACAATTCTATGGTTAGAGGACAGATACAAATACATACTGTCATTGGTTTTATTGTTTTTGCCATTAGCTAATTGCAGCAATGCAGAAACCGCAAGAGACAAGAGATCCTGAACAAAGCTTGCAGATGCTTATGTGTGAATAACCCTATGGGGCTGCTGGAGCAGCTATGGGACCTGACAGAGCCAAGTGTGAAGCATTAAACAACATGCAGCTATGAAAGCAGGAACAGCAGTACTGATGGACCATTACTGGGCTTGCAGATAGAAGGCATACGAGAAGCTGCCAGCAGGATTGAGCAGAGTAAGGAGGAAAGTAGCATCAGAAACAGCACTAGATGAAGTTCCAGCAGAGTACAGGCTGTTCAGCAGGACGCAAATGTTCTTTGCATCAATAATACCATCTGTACAGACGTACACAAATGCAAAGTAGTTGCAAATCACTCGCTGGGAGCTGATGGTGACTATAAATTCTACAGTGAATGTGTTCAACGCAATAAAGGAAGAGCTCAGTTGGTGGCGCCCCAGAATAGGTACGTTCTGGAACTCAGCTATGGAAGGAGGAGTTTGTGCAAAGATAGGGAGTTCCTGTTGCACATTCATACCTGCCAACGATGAAGATAACGGAACCCTATCAGATGCAGTGGCACAGCTGGCACGGATGCATGCCAAGATGGAAGATGAAGCAGGGGGGGACAGGAAAAGCCAAAAAGCTGGATAGCATACATATGGTCATGGATACCATCATGGCTGTCAGATGGACTAAAGGTGATAATGGGAGCCCTTGTGCTGGCAGGAACATCAATGTGTGGGATAAAAATCGGGAAGTTACCCCCTCCCCCGGGTACCCTGCTATGAAAGTACTGGTCTTGACAGCATCCCATATGGTCTGAAATGGGGGAAGATATATAGGTGTTGAGGTCCAAGCCATGCTTTTGTCCCAACTGACCCTCCTCACTGACTGCTTCTGTTCTGGTACACTATTTCCATCTCCCTCTTGGATCAGGGACAGTGGGACCTGCATATCCCACAAAGGCTTTTGGGACTTCCTCTTACTCGCCGATCATGCCGTTGAGACACAGCGTCTCTCCCATGGATACCCTACTCCTAATCCCCAAGGACCCTCCACCAGGGTGACCTTAACTCGCTTGTTCACCCCCAGGTTCTGGCCATCATAGACGCACTGTTGGGTCCCAGTGTCTGTACCAGCAGTTCTTTCCCTTCTTTCCTCCCGCTGCTGTCGATGCATGCACTACAGGAAGGCTTGGTTTAAAATGATATACCACTGGTAGTCAGACCTAGTGAAACTACACAATGCGTTGGCAGAAAGGTCAGATCTATTTTTAGGGAATTGTGGGCAAAAGAGGGATGTCCTTCACAACTGATGGTCCTGGCCTATTCTTAGCATCTATTTGAAAGACATCCAAATCACCATCTAAGCAATTATGGATTTACCCATATTGAAGATCCAGCAATAATATTACTGGGATTGTGCCATGTTGGGTCTAACAAATTGGGACTGGAATATTGAAGCTGCCATAATAACTTCATGGCATGGTCATTTCTGACCGATGGAGAAAACCCTAGACAGGCACTGCATCTACTATGAATTTCCAAAAATTTGGGAAGTGGTGGCTGCTGAACAGGTTAACAAATTTGAGTATTTCATCGCGTCCTGGATTTTCGAGAACTTATAAAGCTACAGTCAAATATCTTTCCATTGCCCCCAGAGACAGAGAATATTACAGGCGTTTAATGGGAGGAAAGGAAATACTGCAAAGGCAGCACTTCCAAAGTGGGATGGGAGGTCACTCCAATATGGCCGACAGACTGGCCGAGCTGTGTGTGACATGCATTGATGTAATGGTTATTTTTTTTACATGAGGAATTGGATACAATGATGTACTCCTGATGGAGCAGGGAGAGGGAGTAATCTTGGTGATTGTCCGAATGTTTATTTGTTATATTTTTAATTTCTTTGGTAAGCATCTCGGGCATGGCCTGGTAATGTTATCACATCTTTTTTACTTTCATATTTGTTGTACCTTGTGAATTAACTACAAAAAGGGAAAAGAACGAGCCCACAGCAAAAGGAGATAAAGCCCGGCCCTAGAAGCCATAAACATCAAAACTCTGAGCCAACCACAGAAGAAGCTAATGAAGGAAAAGGGGCAAACAATTCCAAAAAGCTGGCCTGAGCGTGGACGCAGAACACCAAGGGCCAAATCTGGCTGGAACCAAGGACAGGCCTTCAAGTTAAGCCAACCAGATGTCAGCCCAGTGACAGGAGACCAGGTCTTTGTAGGCCAGACCATAATTAGAAGGTGTGCTTTGAGGACAGATGGAGCGGACACTGACAAGATCAGCTCACCCTGACATGAAAATATGGTAAGTCCTCAAAAAGAACAGGACAACCAGAGGAGCCAGGTACCATGTAAATATGAAAGGATCTGCCATTAGATAAGAGGAAAGACACTGAATCAGACTTTTGAGGCGCCAATGGCCAAATCAAGAAATCCTTGGATAAGCCAATGTATCAGAGACAATCCACAACAGGTAATGTTGCAAACAGGTCACATTGGAAGACAAGAGGGGAAATTAAGAAGCTGTCCCCCTTCTATCCCTACAGAATGCTGAGATGAGAGAAAGCTTTTGTTCCTTCTGCATTTGTCAATGTTCAGGCTGATAATTGTGATCCAAGTGAGTGGAAAACAGCCAGGAACTGCATCTGCAGATGAGACATCCAAGCAGACACCGTCTTATACATAGTATTTCATCCCTTCATCTCCAAGCGAGGAAAGTATAAGCCCAATATGAAGAGGGAAGGCCAACCCCTGAGCCTGAAGAACAGTCAGGGCCGAGATCTGGCCCATAAGCTGATCTGCTGGACTCTCAAGGACCTTCAGAAAAGGAGGACACGAAATGCAATTTCAAGGAACCAGAGGTCCAAAGTTTCCTCATCGGGGGGGGGGGACTGCTATTTTGTTGCCTAGTCTCATGTATCACAGCAGCTCCTGGCACACACATGCCAGCAGAGATGCACATGTGACACCTAAGCCGTGCACAAGGGAGAGGACCGTAGATTTTTCTATTCCTTAAGGATCTATGTGATCACTGCGCCACCTGTAAGTGCGCTGACGAAAATGTCAACGCCAATTATGGCGCGGCACATTGATCAGAAAGATCCCTGTGCCCACATCCCCCGGCCCGCAGTTTGCTTACCAACACCCCCACCCCACTTACCTTGACGGCAGCACACTTCTGTGGGTGCCTCCCACACCCTTCTATCCCTGCGGCGTCATCTCCTCCCACTAACGTGGGTTCGAGCTGACGCCGCAGGGTGCTTGTTTTTTTTTTTTGTTGTTTTTTTTCTTCTTTCTTTTCCCCCGCACTCCTTGACTCCAGTTACGGCGCCCAAGCAGTGCAGGCACCCCCGCAACACCCGCTCTGCTTGGGCGCAGCAAATGTTGCCCTCGTTTTGTGCGGCCCCAAAGTCGCAGTGACACACAAATGAGGGCGACATTTTGCTACGATTCCTTCCATAAAGACACTCAAAATCTTAAACTCGAATAGAGCCCTAAAATCTGTACCTCAGGAAGCATAGAGCAGTCCTCTAAGGGATGTATTAACATGTGTCCGCTGTGGAGCCGATTGCGCCACAATGGAAGAACCTAAGACCGAAACCCCTGGCACACAATTGAAGAAGAGGTTTGTAATAAAATTCTGCCGGGCATACACAGTCTCCTACCAGGAGAGGTGAATACCTTCAAAGGAGTAATGAAGTACAGGATGGATACAATCCCCCTTGAAAATAAGTAACATGGCCATCCGCATTGAATGCTGGGAGGAAAGCTCTTTCTAGTTCCCTTCTGTTCCAGAAACTCAGTGTAAATCAGTCCTATCGAGACAGAATGTTATATTATGAAAGACAGAAGAAGGAAGAAGCCACTGACAACTGGGGTGCAGATAACACCTGTCATTCTTTCTGCTCCTTCCTTTCAGGAATGAAGAGCAGCAAACATTCTCTTCCTCATCACCTTGAGAATTCTTGTGTCACATGATGCCTACTCTATGCAAGCGGGTTTGAACATCTTACAAACCAAATAATGCTAGTAGTCTAAACGTATATAATGAACACTATTGCACTGAGTGGCCTCATCTACATTTTCCAAAATAATTTATTACAAATTTCAAAACGTTTTTTCACCAAACATTCTGCAGAAAAACACCCGTCGTAAAAATGGGTGTCGATGAAATGACGTAGAACCCATAATCACATTAGCACAAAGACAAAACATTTTGAAAATGGTTTCCAGTTCATTTCATAGCTGCCACATTCACACAGCAAATTAGATCTTTGTATCGAAAGTATTTGGAATCAGGAAATATTTCAACTGCATAATGATGACCTTTAATTTATAATTGTTTTTCAAATCATTATTTTTGTTTAATGGAGCACATGCCCTTGAACCATGAACAGAAAACATTTTGAAATGAAGCTGGAATGATCCATTACACAGATGCATCTCAAGCTTCAATTTGAGTTTCAGACATCTTGAAAAGTCAACTGCATGTAAACAAAAAGTATAGACTGTTTGGCAATGTTAGCTAGTTTAGTATAATTATGTTGAGAGTTCTCACAGGAGGCAACCCTAGATTAGACACTGACAACATCATGAATGACATGTCCACTGTTCATGTTTGCAATCAATGGGATGTCTATGAGAAAATGACCTCCTTGCTACTTCAGTTTATGATGGTGGGTAGTCTGAGCATTGATGTGTACTGGCTAAACTTAGTGAGGAGACAAGATTAAAGTTTAGGGGAGGAGATCCAACTTACAGGACATTGTTAACTTTTTCACTGTCATTATTTTAAAAATTAATGGGACGTCAATGAAAAAGTGTTATTTCCGGTATACTCTGGTATAAGAAATGAAGCCACATCAGAACTGGAAAGGAAATAGGTAGGTATTATATGAGTCTGACTTCAACCTATAAAGTAAGCTCCAGAGCAAAGCCGAGGCACCGAGAATTCCGGAATTCCCAGTGAGCAGAGTCATTGCTGGGCGGCAAAGGTGGGAGGCAGAGCCGGGTAGGATTCCTGAGTGGAATTGCGAAGAAGGATCAATTGTATTGCATTCACCAGAGCAAGAACAAATCTGCTTTATGGGCCTAAAAAGTGGCAAGTTGCACATTTTTCTTCATTCTGATTTCTTTCCCTGCTTCTACATTTCTGGGGCTGAATTAAAGGGATGGTCTAGTAAAATAAAAAATTTTATTTCAAAAAGCGACCGCAAACATAAATACAATGTTTTTAAAGCTGGGGTTTTATTTCTAAGTTTTCCGGGCTCCTCCAGCAGCTAGTGCTTATTTTTTGTAAAAAAAATAAATAGCACTTACCGAGATTCAGCTGCAGCTTTCCTGCTCTGGTCTCCGGTCCGCCTCCTCCGAGTCCCGGCACTTATGAAGTGAAAGCCACCCAGCGGTAGACTTTGTTTACTACAGCTGGCTGGCTTTTCCTTCATTAGTGCCGCAAAAGCAAAAGCCAGCACAGGAGGGCCTCCATTTCACAAAATGGCTGCGCCCCTGTACTTGCTTTTTCGAATTTTGAGCTTGAATAGCTCAAAATTTTACATAGGAAGTTTTAAAACGGAGGATGCTAGTATTTTTTTTTATGTGGCCTATCTATTTTTGAAATAAAAATGTTTACTAGACCATCCCTTTAAGCCTTTTAACTTATTTGTTCCCACATGGGTGTTGGTTATCAGGTGGAACCATGATGTATTTTTAGATTTCATCTATTCCCATGTGTGTAGATAAACACTGATTGTGATGTGCCCTAAGACTGGGCAAAGTGCATCTAGACCCCCTGCTCTCACCAGTCCCTGGCCGGGATAAGTAGAACCACATATGCCCAATTGGATGGAAGGGAGATCATTCAGCAGGTGGACCTCAACTATTTTAACCTGCATTTTAACGCATGGTTTTAGACTGTTTTCAGGTGGTTTCCCTTAGAAGCCATGGACATTTGATGGAGTTATGTATTGCCATTTCCATTTAAAGAGTATGCAGTGGTTGTCTATGGGTTAGCCAATCCTGACAGCAGTAGTGTGAGCATATATTTAGGTTTTACTGTGCCATATTTTAGGTGGCTATCCACATCGAGGAATTGTGGTTGCTTTTAGTAAATAGGAGAAAGGGAGGATACTAGGACTACATTCAACTGCAAATTAGGGATTGTATATTGGTTCACTACACTATACTAACCTTAATGTTCATTTATCATCTCTAGAAGAGAATATACATAAATGCAAAATAAAAGCGGCAGAGCATTTATTTGTTTGTTTTTAATTATGAGTACCAACAGGCACTATATTGCAAGCGTACATGTGTGTTTAGTAATTAAAGTGTGCAGAGATTATACTGGTGACATCTAATCTTAATCATTTACATCATTGTAATATGTATTTGTTTCAGGATGCTCTGGGGGAATGCCCACAACATTATTGCTCTCGAATAGTGAAGCTGTCTGGGGTTTAGGGGTAGTCGTATTACAGAACAGAGATCCAACTCATTCCACAGCCATGAGTCAAGAACAGCACTATTCTCAACCGCAAAAAGTGCTACAACCCAGACATAATGGTGTCCCTCTGTTTGTAGAATGAATGGTCAGCACTAGCATTCACAGCTTCAGGTCTAAGACATGTGCAGAGGCTTTGACCTACATCCCTGGATTCGGAGTACCCTCTACTTCCCATGAACTACTTGGGATCTTGGAAGGTCTCGCTCCGTCGATCGGAGATGGGGAAAATAGCACAGGCCATGAACGAATCCCTAAAGACCATATGACTCTGGTCTTGAGCCTACACACCCTGTTGCTCAGAAACCAATGTTTGTGTAGTTATTTGTAAGTAAAGAATAACAAAACAGCCACCACTCTTAAAGAAGTAGTGGTCCAAGTAGTGGCCCACTGTAACCCATTCATTCTAGGTATTGTACGATGGATAAAACAAGTGATGTGAGATTTTCATTATCAAATGGTGTATAACAATAATGTGTGTTTTATATAGTGCTTCATACCAGATTCCCTCTAAATATTGCAATTACAGGCGCTAGTATTACCCATGTATTTTTAACAGTACTAAATGGGTTCTCCTCAGGAGGATGAAGGGCTGACATGGCCTTGATACCGCATTCTAACTTGCACAAAGGGCAGGCTGGACCCTTGTCTGAAGCGAGCACTTAACATTTGAGTTATCCACTTGGATTATGATAAGCAGCTCACAGGCCTGACCGGGTATGTACCTATATAGGCCTCTCCCCATTGCAACTAACTTACTGCTGGGATGATATGATATGATATGAAAGGTTATTTATAACGCGCTTAATACCCAGAGGTTTCTAAGCATGGACCCAGGGATCGAAACTGTGTGGCTCCAGATAGTCTTGCTTCTAAGGCGAGTGTGTTGCCCTTGAGCTATCCTCCCGAGACTGCATGAAAGCTCTACCTAATGACATAATGCTGCATTTGGTGTCCTCTGCATGAGCAGTGTCTCAGTGGCTCTGCAATAGATTGAGCGTGCCTGGCAACTTGAATCATCCTGGCTCCAGGTAGACTTGCTTCCAAGGTGAGTGCGTTGCCCTTGAGCTATCCTCCCGAGACTGCATGAAAGCTCTACCTAATGACATAATGCCGCATTTGGTGTCCTCTGCATGAGCAGTCTCTCAGTGGCTCTGCAATAGATTGAGCGTGCCTGGCAAATGGAATCATCCGGACACCACAAAGAAAGCAATCACCTTACTGCAACACCATCATGCCTGGAGCTCTAGCCCTGTCCCAACCTATTGGCCCGCTGTGAAAATCCATCCAGCAGCTCAGACTCTCAATCCTTCATCCACTCAACCTGTCCCCCAATCCTGGCCGGATACAAGGTCCACAGTCTGGTCCTCAGCGTCCTCCGACACCAGGCAGGGAGGACTATCCGAGGACTTCATCGTTGCAGATCAAAGTCTGGCAGAGATCTGGATGTGACACTTCCTGTCAGTGACAGGATGTCAATATCAGAAAGGATTGAGCAAACTTCTTTAGGTGGTATGGAGGTGTGATCACCAGTTCGGCAGTACCCCAGATGGGATACCGCCCAACTTTATTAGCGTTAGCACCCACTGGTCTGGTGGCATTTGGCCAGATCAATTTTTGGTGCCATTACTGTGCGGTAATACTGCCAGCGGTAATTGTGCAGAAAATGGCAATTTTACCCAGCGTGTGGAGCTGGGGGTACACATGCCAGATAGGCGTGATAGGGCCAGCCATAAATGCGGCAGTAACACCGCTGCATTTAAGGGCAACAGCCCAACTTGTGATCAGGCCTAAAGATTTGAGCAGCGGCAGGCACACTTGACAAGGGAAGAGTCGATGCACAATCCTCAGCTCCCCACCACTAGATAATGATCCTGTCACTCAAAAAACAACTTTGTTTTTTTTGGAGGTATGGCATGTTAGTATGCGATGAGGTGAACAGGTTTGCAGATTTCATGTCCTAGGCTACAATGAAAACATTCCCTTCTCAGCTGCAGAGGACCCTAGGGCAGCTGTGAAACAGCGGCAACCGACAGGTGTTACTGTAGTGACTGCAGCTGTGGGCTTGTGGTCTGTGATAACAGAGGCAGGAGCTCTGGAATAGGACCTCCTCCGGGAGCAAAAGTCCTCGGAAGGTTATAGGTCCTCAGTTGTGCTGCTGTTTAACTCTGCCATTGCTACTCCAAGAACCAAGTCAACCGGCAAACACTTGCCAAGTAGAGACTGAGTGACCAGGTACCGGAATTAGAGACTAGTCAACGCGTGCCAAACCAGCAGTGTGCCCAGAAAGAAGTAGTGGCTAGGAGACACTTTCTCATGCCTACAAAAACACCCGGTAACGGGTAAACCAGTTACATCTTTGAGCGAGAAGAACGTAAAATTTCTATTATTAACATTTTGGGAGTAACAACTTAATTGTTAAAATGCAACTGTTAGGTAAAAAAGACCTGTGAAATTCTCCAAACTGAGAACAAAATGGAAGACAAACTGGCTCATTATGAGTTCCCGGTATCCTGCTGGTAATTCCGGCAGGATACCGCGTAACTGCCGTAGCGTCGCCGCTGCCCGATATCCCATTGGACTCCATGGGTTGGCGTTGCCTGAATCACCGGCACGTTACGATTCAGGCATTTATCTGCCCTTAGCGGGTTTGAGCTGACGGCAGGTCAGTCCTGCCGCTAGATCGGATTCTCTACTGGCAGATTTGGAGTTGGCTGGTCCAGAAAGGTGCCGGTATACGTTGTTACTGCCACTTTATTTTCCGAACCGGCAAACTCGTAATGAGGCCCAAAGTAGGGCATTCGAAAAAGTCCAATTCAGCCCAGACGGAGTGGAGAAGGGACACTGGAAGATTTTCAGGGGGAATGACACACCAGCACCCCACAACTGGAGGTCAAGCCTGTGGAGCTCAAGGTGATTATGAGTGTAGCACAGAGGAAACACGCTACCTTATAAAACCGTAAAGACGGCAGCAGTATATGCATAGACATCAAGTTTGCAGCTCTATGCCTGACATCTTGAGCCAGTACTGTTTTTCCGATTGCATGCTGGGGCGTATAGGCTCACACTTGCAGTGTGAAAAGTGCAACTCTACGTCCGGTGCCATCAAAGAAGGCAAGGTTTATAAAGCGACATGAGTTGGAAATAGCTTTGAAATTGAAATAATTATTATGTGAGAGCGTACTATTGTATATTTCCCATATACACATTTTGTCATGCCAAAAAAGTGCCACATAGGCATTGTACTGAAGGCAGAATTGCTGCTATGGGTGTCGAGGAACAGAGGAAGGGAGTACGATGGAAAACGGAGTCGCCATAAGTGAGAGGAAAATGAAAGAAGTGCAGAAGTTCAATCACTGAATTCCACTTCGGGATTTCCAGAGAGCATGGCGCTTTTTTGCACAGGGTTTCCACGCCTGGGGCGTTCCCAGCGGAGGCTGGCCACCCCTTTCACCTGCACAGGAACAAAGAGCCGTGCCTAGCATTTGCAACATCAGCAGTTTAAAGATAAAACGAACGCTTATGTCAGACACAGAGTCTCTAGACAGAGCAGTGGCGTAACAGGGGCCCCCAGGGGCCCCCACGAGCACATGTTCTCCCCCCCACTTAGATTAAAAAAAAGATATTTTCTTTTCCAACTAGTTTTTTTTCAACTTTTTCTTTTTTTTTACATTTTCTTTTTGAATTCACTCTGCATTTATAAAGAAATGATTTCTGTAACAGAAATAATTTCTTTATGAAGGCAGAGTGAATACAAAAAGAAACTTTCTTTTTGAAGTCCGGGGCTACCCCTAACCCATGACATGAAGACCCTAGGCTGGAGGCCTCCATGTCATGGGGTGGGGGAAGACCTATGACTTCAAAAATAAATAATTTATTTTTTAAGTCAATCTGCCTTCATGAAGAAATTATTTCTGCTATGGTTCAGTCCTTAACGGAAATAATTTCTTTATGAAGTCAGTGTAACTACAAAAAGAAATTTATTTTTGGAAGTATTAGGGCTCCCCTCAATCCCATGACGTGCGTGTGTGAGTGTATGGCGAAAGAGTACACACAGATGTATGTGTGGCTGGGTATGTGTTTGTGAGTGTACAGTGAAAGGATGTACACTTAAATGTATGGGTGGCTGCCTGGGTGTGCCTTATGGTGAAAGTATCCACACTTAAATGTATAGGTGGCTCCCTGTGTGTGTGTATGGTGAAAGGGTACACACAAATGTAAGGGCGGCTAGGTGTGCGTGTACGGTGAAAGGATGCACACTTAAATGTATGGGTAGGTGCCTGGGTATGTGTGCCTGTATGGTAAAGGTTGCACACTTAAAAGTACGGGTGGCTGCCTGGGTGCGCCTGTATGGTGAAAGGGTGCACACTAAATGCATGGGTGTCTGCATGATTGTGCCTGTATGGTGCAAGAGTACACTCTTCAATATATGGATAGCTGTGTGTGCGTGTGTATATATGGTGAATGGTGTGTGTGCTTGTGTTCAGGGGCGCAACAAAACCTACATTTTAGGGGAGCTAAACCTTCAAATTTTGGGAGAGGCGCTAACTTCACATGTGGTGGGGAGGAGCAAACTTATTTGTGTGGGGGGCATCTAATTTCTTTACACAATTTAATGAGACTATGCTAGACTATGCTAGTGCTGCTTCAATGTTACAATCAGTTCACTCTCTCCTTTACGTCTTCAAGCACCCACTTATGGACTTCTGTGACAATGACTGGTCTACCCTTCCAATCACTCCCTTGGCATGCAAGTACTACACCCACATCACAATTTCAATTGCTTAATAAATTGGGCATTTGAATGCAGGTACTAACAGTGAATTGTTGTACATTAGTAATTGCTGAGCCGGGCCCTTGTTAACAGCGAAACCCAGGTGCCGTTTAACATCTGTGTCCTTTTCTGTCCGGCAACTGCTCTGTAGGTCAGCCAGGTCAAGTAAACATAGCCCACAATTTCAGTGGGGGCGGGCAGTGCCGAAGCCCAGTCAGCTCAACGGTGTTGCACCACTACTTGTGTTTAATGCCTTGATTACTTATTGGTAATCTTCATTACACCTAGCCCTATTCTTCCTCATTCCAGTACTTGTGTATGAGGCGAGGCAGTTCTTGTGTATGAGGCACCATGCCTCATACACAAGTACTGGGATAAGGTAGAGGTACATGAAGGTAATGCCTTAGCTACATGTAGTCTTCATTACTCCTGGTCCCACTCTTCCTCATCCCAGTACTTACAAGTGAGGGAAGGAGCCTCATACGTAAGCACTGGGACAAGGAAGAGGGACGTGGAGGTAATTCTGGGCCACTTGGCTGATTTTGGAGGTTGGGGTATGGAATGGGAGGGGCAAGGGATGTGTGGGGGTGGGATTGTGCAATAAATCATAATGGTTGTCCATGTCCATGCTAAGCAGGCATGATATGTGGTATTAGTGCCTAGAGAGGCATTTTGGTGCAGCCAGTCTAGTCATTCCTCAGTTTGGTATGACTTTTTTTAACTGGGCATTTCTGATAAAGCAGTCCTGCTAAGTGTAATTACCTTACTAGACTGGCATTTGGCTTCTGCCAGTCTAGCCGTTTCCTACTGTGACACTGTATATTTTTCTGGGCATCTGTGATAAAAGTATATGATATGATATGATATGTCATATATAACACACCTGTACACAAGTGTTTTTAGGCACAACAAGGGAAGGAAATCAGAGGGAGGACAAGACAAATGATCTTACTAAGCCTTGTGTCAATCAGTCGTGCAAGTGCGAGAACGAGAAGTGCAAGGGGAAAGGGAGGGGGGGAAGTGCAAGGGAGGTGAGAGGGGAAAACAGGGCAGCAATGCTCTGAGTAAGTGCAGCCAGGGCAGTGCGGCTCTGAGTAGTGCAAGGAGAACAAGGGACTGTAGGGTTACAGTAACAGCCCATAACTGCATGGCAGGCCGTAGGCAGTGCAAGGGTGATTGATCAAGAAAGAGCCTGGACTCAGTGAGACTGAGGGTAGCCAAGCAACCAGTTAGTACAGCGGACAGGTAGGTCAGGTAGGTCAGCAGAGGAGAAGAGGAACATTTTGAACTGCTTCCGGAACTTCAGGTTGTCCGGTTCAAGTTTGGCGGGGGCATGGAGGCCATTCAAGAGGGAAGCATGTGCAGGGGAAAAGGATCTACCCCCTACTCTCTGCCTGGAGAAGCATCTAACCCTTAGGGCTCGAGAGGGAAGGTATTTTGGAAGAGAGCGTTGGATGTAGTGCGGATCCCAGCCCCAGAAAGCCTTGTGGACAATGCAAAGGGTCTTGAACTTGATCCTTGCAGCCACCGAGAGCCAGTGGAGAGATCTCATGGCTGGAGAGATCCGGTCCCTGGCCTTGAGGCCAAGGATAAGTCTCGCAGTCCTGTTCTGGATTAGTTGCAGAGGGCATAGAGTAGAGGAAGGCAGATTGAGAAAGTGGCTTTTGAAGTAGTCCAGCCGATTGAGAACCAGAGCTCTGGAGACAGTGAGCTTCTGGGGGAAAGTAACAAAGGGAAGAGTCCCTTTGAGGAGGTGCAGCTGGTAGTGGGACTTCTTGGCAACGTTTAAGATGTGAGGAGAGAAAGAGAGAGTGGAGTTGAAGATGACACCAGGAATGAGCGAGAGAGGAGCATAGGCTGAGGGGAGCCTGGAGGAAAGCTGGGTGTCACCCACATTACACTGTAAGTTAGAGGAGAAGGTAGAGATCAGGGGTTCCGAAAAACCAAGGTGAGAGGATAGAGCCCTGGAGAACGCCACATGTAGAGAGAGGTGGCAGAGTGAAAGGGACCAAGTTGGACCTGGGAGGGGTGGTCCAAGAGGAAGGAGGTCAGCCTGATCCAGGAAGCCCAGGTTCTCACAGAGCCAATTGATCAGGATGGCGCGGTTGACCGTGTCGAAAGCAGAGGAAAGTTCCAGGAGGATGCGGACAGAAGGAATGTTGGAATCAAGGTTAGAGATCAGATCTTCAGATGTGTTTAGGAGAGCAGTTTCCGTGCCTCTGGCAGATCTTAAGCCAGACTGATGGTCATGGAGACAACCAACAGATTCAGTGTGGAGAGTAAGCTGGCAGTTGGCCAGCTTTTCCAAGTGTTTGGGAGAGGGTAAAGTTCCAGTGGCAAATGAATGATTACAGAAATCGGCCAAGGATGGATCAAGGGTGTCAATGTGGTCCTTGATGGTTCTGGAGGAGCAGGTGAGCACCTGTTTCAATGACACTTCCATAGATGGGACTGGTCTAGAACATTCCGTGCATGTTGGGTGGGTAGGGCAGGTGGCAAGTACTGTGACGAGGAAGAGCATGACAGGGAGTAATGAAGATTACACACAAGTAATTTGCGAATTACCACCATGTTCTTCCTCCTCGTCCATATACTTGCCAATGCAAAACTCGAATCTTCATGGCAGATCCCCCAAAGCCCAGCCAAGAAGTTCCGATTAGAGGATCCATTCTTTTGGTTTCCCTCCAAACCCCGCAGGAAGTGGTTACACGAGACAACCCAGCAGCCTTCCTGGGACCCTTCCAAAGGCTGGAACAATTTGAACTACAGCATGTCCAGACAGTTGTTATACATCCGGTGGGAGGGGTGGAACATAAACAACAAGAGAATGGAAATAAAAGAAGGGCTCCTGACAATTGAGCTGGGTATCTCATAAGTAAGTACTGGGACGAGGAAGAGGGAGGTGGAGGTAGGTGAAGGTAGGCACTGTGTGTATTAAAAATATCAAAAGCATTACTTGGAGATTCATTTCTTGGACAGTCAAAATAATCATCTAAATTAAAAGTACATTGCCAGTTTGGACAATATGGCCAAATACATACACCATACAAAGAAAAGCAATCGTAAAGCTGCTGCAAATACAAAAATTAACTTCAGTTAGCAAAACACAAACACCCCTCTATGCCATGCATACCATAGTCAGATTGTGTTTTCAGACCGAAGTTGCAAAAAAACCAGACCCAAACAATATTTCTACTAACGTAACAGCTATGAAGATATGTGCTCAAGTGCTGAAGCTACATATTGGTCTCAAATTCTGGCTTAGCCACCGGATAAAATGTGTGCGCCTGGGCAAATCAATGTCTCTCACTGAGGCTTACCTGGCAAGATTAGGCGTGTCTACAAATGATTCAGATCACTCTACTCCAAAATAATCCCTCCGATATTGCCAAGTATGTAATATTTACAGTTAGAATTCATATCCTGAAACAGTCCATTTGATTCCCACGAATATTAAAGACTCATTTTGTGACATCATTTTCTGTGATGCAAATAAGGGTAGCCTGCACATCTTTTTTTTTTTTAAACTTTGGTTTTATTGGCATTTTAAAGAATATAACAAGCAGGCTACATATGTAATCACCAGTTGTTCACGATGCACTTGCCCAGCAAAACTCCCCCCCCACCCACCCACCCGCCCCCCCCTTCAAACCCCCCTCCCCCCACCCCTCGTTTTACCAACTCGAACCATGATATAGGGAGATTTGGACTTTTCTTTTGCGTCCATTACTTTGGTAGTGAGTGTGAGCGTCGACGTTCTTTGGTGGCTGACGGCCGACCGAGTGTCCCCGGGCCGTGGGCGCCCATTCCGTCCATAGGGTCCCTGGTACTTTTTGGTACAGTCTTTTGGCGTAGTCCCCCCGAGCCCCGCTCGGCCCCCCCTCAGGCATCAGTGCACATCCCATCCCCAGGCCTCCCTTACCCCCCGCCAATTTTCAAGGAATGACCCAGAATCATTGTTCACCATGGCCGTTAGTTTGTCCATTAAAAACAAGTTTTTCAATTTCTTTAGCCAGTCAGCCTTGGACGGGGTCTCCGGGCTCTTCCATTTCTGTGCCAATGCCACTCTCCCCGCCCGTAGCATCGTTTCCCACATTCTGGGGTACCTGTAGAGGTTCGAGGTCTCTGGCGGGAGGCCCAACAGCACCGTCAGGGGGTCCTGGGGAAGCAGTTCCTCTGTGACCTCAGCCATCCAGCCCCTCACCTCTGCCCAGTATGCCTGCACCTTCGGGCAGTGCCACCACATGTGGCCTCGTGAGCCCCTCTGGCCGCAGCCCCTCGGGCAATCGGGGGACACCGCCGTAAACATTTTAGACAGTTTCACAGGGTCCCTGTGCCATCCCTGCAGGATCTTAAAGTTATGTTCCATATCTGCCGTGAACAAATTACCGTGAAAAGCAATTTTGAAGATCCTTGCCCAAGCGTCTTCCGAAATCGCCTCCCCTGCGAGATCGTTCCAATATGAGCGAAAGCCCCTCCGTTCTACCAAATTCACAGTGTTGAGGATTCTATACATTCCGGAGACGGCTCCCTTTCTAGAGGTCGCCATATCAAGGAACTTCTCAAAGGGGGTCAACTGCCTCCTCAAGTTCTCTCCCCATGATTGGTCGCCGAGGATTCCCTTCAAGCGTAGATACTCAAATACGGAAAGAGACCCCCGCCCAATGGCGTCCCTTAGGTCCTCATAGGGCAGGAATTCCCCCTCCCGGAACAGCTGTCCCACCCATTCCAGACCCGAATCAGACCATGCCTGTGCCTTGGAAAAACCCCTGTTACCTAATCTGAACGGGTGTCCCCAGAGAGAGGACATTGGGGATGGCCACGTCGTCAGGTGTGCCGTCTGGGGGCCCTCCCTCCAGACTGCCCAAAGGACGCCCAAGGTGGGATGGGATTTCAATCTGTCCGGGATGAACCTGTGTGGCGCCCAGAGAAGATTGCGTACCTTGAGGGGGTGAGCGTCCATGTCCTCCAGGTAAGACCAGTAGGTGCCCATCCCCTCCCTCATGTGCTCCAGGAGGACTCGCAACTGGGCGGCTCGGAAATAGAGCTGGAAGTCTGGCAAGCCGAACCCCCCCTCCTTCCATCGGCAAGGTCAAGACCGCCCTCGCAGTCCTCGGGGTCCTACCCTGCCAGATAAACTCTCGGACCGCATTCTGTAGTGTCCTCATGAGGTGGTCGGGAATGTTGGATGGGAGAGAGGTAAAGAGATACAGCAGGCGCGGCAGCACGTTCATCTTTACTGCCGTCATGCGGCCGTACCAAGACAAGATCATAGAGCTCCACCTCCTGAGGTCCCTGGTAATGCTAGCCAGGGCCGGGTCATAGTTAGCGGGGGACAGTTGGGATAAGTCTCTGGTGAGGAGGACTCCCAGGTAGCGTATAGAAACCCTGCCCACTGTGATCCCATGAAATATTCCCACGGGGTCCAGAGCCGGGTCGTTTACCCGCATGGGGAGAAGGACCGATTTGGAAGCGTTAATTTTTAGCCCCGAGAAGTGCCCAAATGCGTTCACCAGGGACAGGAGGGGGGGAGGGAGGCGCCGGGGTCCACCAGGTACGCCAGGATGTCATCGGCGAACAGGGAGAGCTTGAATTCCACCTCCCCCCTCATTATCCCTCTGATCTCCGGGTGCGACCTCACCGCTATGGCCAAGGGTTCCATCGTAAGGATATACAACAAGGGGGACAGTGGACAACCCTGTCTCGTGCCCCGTGAGAGGAAGAAGGGGTCCGACAGCCTGCCGTTCACTTGTACCCTGGCCTTCGGAGCTCTATAAAGAGCCGTCACCCAACCCCTGATGTGTGCTCCGAATCCCATTCTCTGGAGGAGTAGCTCCATATATCGCCATTCGACCCGGTCGAACGCTTTCTCCGAGTCCAGAGAGAGGAGGCTCGCGTCAAGATCGGAGTTTTGGGCGTGGTGGATCAAGTTTATAGTTTTACGGATGTTGTCCGAGCCCTGCCTACCCCTTACAAACCCCACCTGGTCCCCATGGATCAGTGCCGGCAGAATCTTCTCCATCCGTTTCCCAATGATTTTGGCAAGGACCTTGACATCAATGTTTAGTAGGGATATAGGGCGATATGAGGAACATTCAGTGGGGTCCTTACCTTCCTTGGGAAGGACGACAATTATGGCCTCCATCATGGAGTCCGGGAGGGTCCCCCCCTCTAATACTGCATTGAAAACCTTTGCTAAGTGTGGGGCCAGAGTAGAGCGGTACCGTTTATAGAAGGACACTGTGAAGCCGTCTTCCCCGGGGGAGGTCCCCGCCTTCATCCCGCTAATAGCATTGCCCACCTCCTCCTCGGTCACCAGCCCCTCCAGTCCCTCGGCCATCTCCCCGGACAGGGCCGGTATCCGGACCGAGTTGAGAAACCCCTCTATCTCCTCGTCCCGCCCGTCACATTCCGAGGTATAGAGTTTTTCATAATATCTCCGGAAGGCCTCTCCTATGTGGGGAGTGTCATGGCCCATGGTCCCATGGTCCCCTCCTCACTCCTCACTGCCTTTACCATTCTTTCCCTTTGGACCTCCCTCAGTTTCCAGGCTAGGATTCTGTCCGCTTTGTCCCCCTTTTCGTAATACTTCTGCTTGACCAGTTGGAGGCTTCGCTCCGTTTTGTGTAGGAGGAAGTCTCGCAGCTGGAGCCGATAATCGGTTAGCGATTCGAGCTGACCGTGATCCAAGGGGGCCGCTCGGGGTCCCGCCGGTTGGAGTTGGGCAATTCTCCCCCTCAGGGCTTTCTCCTGGGCTTCCCTCACTCTTTTGGCCTGAGCGCTCATTTTAATGAGAAAGCCCCTTATTGTGGCCTTGAAGGCGTCCCATAGGGTGTGTGGGCCCACCTCGCCATTGTCATTAAATTCAAAGAATTCCGTAATAGCCTCTAGCACCTCCTGGGCACGGACCTCATCTTTCAGCAGGGAATCGTTACATCTCCATCTGCCTCTGCGGTCGCTTAGCCAGCCCCTTGCAATGGTGGTTCGAACCAGGTCGTGGTCCGACCAGGCGACGGGGTCGACCTTGTGGCCCGAGACATACGAGTGCAGAGACTCGTCCACCAGGATGTAGTCAATTCTAGAAAAGGACGAGTGGGTGGACGAGTAATATGTGTAGGAAGGAGTACCCGTTCCGGGGGAGGGGAGTGTGTCCACCAAGCCCAGCTCTGCGTTGACCTTCCGGAAGGACCGGGCCATGTGGACATCCGTGGGCCTGGAGAGCTGAGGGCCAACACGCCTTCTGTCTAAGTCGGGGTCGATTACCATGTTGAAATCGCCTCCCACCACCAACTCCCCCCCGGACAAAGAGCTTGAGTTTCTCCGCCACTCGCTCACAAAACTGGGCCTGGCCCTCATTGGGACCGTAAATCCCCGCCAGGGTGAGCGGGGAGCCCTGCAGGGATCCTCGCACCAGCAGGTATCGGCCTTCCGGGTCTTTCACTATTTCCTCTTTTACAAAGCCCACGTTTCTCCCCAGAAGGATGGCCACCCCCCTCTTCTTGGCCCTGTGGGACGCGCAGAACACCTCTCCTATACCTCCCCCCCTCATCGTGGGTTCCTTCCCTCTTGCCCAGTGAGTCTCTTGCAGGAAGAGGATATCAAGACCAGCCCTTCTGAATTCTCTAGAGACCAGGGACCTCTTCGTGGGGGTGTTCAGGCCCCGTACATTGAGAGTGCCCACCCCCAGGGCCGGCAGACCCTCAGCCGTCATCCAGCGGCTCCACTCTCCGTGTCGGCTCACCTACACCACCCTTGTTTGGATACTCCCATGGTTGGATCCTTTGCACCCCCCCCCCTCCCCATCCCTTCCGGAGGGCCTGTAACTATTCCCCAACTGCCCCCCGGACCCCCCCCAAACTGAAACCCCCCAACTCCCGCGTTGACCCCCTCCCCCCTCCCCGGCGTCCAGCCAAGTTGTCCCGCCATATCTGGCTTTTGGCCGAACCACCAGCCCGCTCCCCTGGCCGGGCCGATCGTTTTGGAAGCTGTTCCACCTGAGCCCCCCGGGCCCCCCAGGGCCCCACCCCTTCAATACATCCCGTATACTTGCTGTTCGTCGGGGCGTAGGAATCAGTACCACCACATGCACCGAACTGAGCTGTCCCAACCTGTGTGCAGCGATCCCTTTCCTAGTCATCCGGGTCTCTCCTCTCCCCGTCTTTAGCCGGTGATGGCGTATTCATTTTTCTGAACTTTCGTGCGCCGCTTCGCCTCCTCCTTTCCCCCGACGGGCCGGGTCCACTAGGTCCTGCCCTCTCCGGCCCCGACGGGCCCCTCCGGTCATTCGTATCCGTCGCATATTCCAGCAGGGCTCCCTGGATGTCCTCTTCCGTGACCAGGGTAGTTCTTTGGCCCATGTATTCGAAAGTCAGGGAGAAGGGGTAGCCCCATCTGTATCGCACTCCATTCTCCTTGAGTAACTGCGTGAGCGGGCGACACATTCTTCGCTTGGCTAGCGTGTAGGCGGAAAGGTCTTGGAATATTGAGACCTGGGCATTGTTGTAGGTGATATTTCTGGCCTTCCTGGCTTCCTCCAGCACCTTCGTTTTCTCCGAGTAGTAGTGGAACCGGACCAGTATCAACCGGGGGCCCCCCGGTCTGCCCCCCGCCCTATGCACCCTGTCGAACGTAGGTTCTGTGGTCATCTCTTCGGCGAATAGGAGGGTGATGATGTCCCGCACTGCTCTGATGACGTCCCTCTCTGTCTCTCCTTCCAACTCCAGCACCCCGAAGATTCTGAGGTTATTCCTTCTCTCCCTATTCTCAAAATCGTCCATCTGTCGGGCTCTCTCCTCTTCCCTCTTTTCCAGGGCCTCCAGCCTCACCTTAAATTGTATGTCTTCGGTCACTGATGAGGATTGATTGGTCTCAACCTGGAGTAGTCTGTCCTCGACCTTTTCCACCCTCTGGTCCATTTTCTCGAGTTTCTGGGCTATGTCAGAGCGCATGTCCCTGATTTCTTGTAGGATCGAGGCGAAGCCCTTCTCCATAGCTGACGGGGGGGGGGGCCGCATCCTCCGACTGGGCCATGGTTCTTTTGAGGCCCAAACCGTTGTTGCCCCTATTGGCTTCTTGAAAGCGGTACCCCTGCAAAGTCTCTCTCCAGCTCATCCGGTGTATGACCCGAGGGCAGGGGGTCTGCCTTTTACGCCCCCTTCGGGGGGGGAGGGGAGGCCTCCCTGGCACGGGCCGCAGGCGCTTCCGTGAGATGGGCCCCGCGCTTCGGGGAGAAAGCTTCAACTCACTGAGGGCGGGCACACGCCCCACCGTCGCCCGGCGGGGGCCTCACACCCTATATCGAGGTCACTGTGGCCAGCCAGGGCCCGTTCTTGCTTTGCTTTTTTTTTTTTTTATTATTTTTTTTTTCCCCCGGGGAGGTCGTGGAGGCAGCCGCCCCCGCGGGGCCCGAGCCCTGGGACCCTCGATGGGGGGGTCGCAGCTCCCGTCCCCCTGTCCCCCTTACACTTAGGACTGATCCCCACAGTGGGGGGGGGATCCTTCCGGGCGGGCACTCGCCCCACCGTCCCTCAGCGGGGGCCACTCACCCGGGTAGCAGCTAGAGGCAGGAGGGGGGCCGGTGCTCGAGCGCGCCCCCTCACCTCCGATCTCCGGCACGAGTCCACAGACTACCCATGGGGGCCCGCTCCCGCCGCCCGCGGATCCACGGCTTCGGCGGGGGAGGAGGGGCCCGTCCTCTGCAGTGGCCGGGCCCGAAGGCGCGAGAGGGACTCCGGCGCACCCCGACGGGGGTTTGCTCTGGGACCGCGTCGTCCCGTCTCCGCTCCCCGCTCCCAGCGCTGGTCTCCGGCTCCAGTCGGGGCTGGCTTACACTCCGCCCGCCTCTCGCCGCGTGTCGTCCGGAGATATGCCGGGAGGCTGCACTGCCCTGCTGGTTCTGCGGCGGGGCGGGCCGCGTATCTTGCCTTCCTGCGGCTCACGCGGGACTCGATCTCGGGCTTCCCGGGGTCTGCAGACTCCGTTCTTTCGCTGCGGGGGTGCCCGGGGGGGTCAATCGGCTAGAAAATGCAGGTGGGGCTCCGGGGGGGTCCCAGGGGGGGGCTCAATACCCCCTGAAAGACCGGATCCGGCGGGAGCGATGCGATCAGGCAGCCATTGCCTGTGCGCCCCCTGGTGGCCTCGCCTGCACATCTTTTACTGTCCCGGGCCCTGCAAATCCTAGGGCAGGCCCAGGGTACAACAAACGTGAACGCCCCCTTCATCATGTTGCAAATGTATTGTCCCTTATGGAAGGAATGCACCGGCTCCTCCCATCATTTGGTGAACTGACTTATAAGGTGTGCAAAGGGAGTGCTGGTGTGGGCCTCCCAGATGCTAACCTTATTCCCTCCTATGCTGTGCGATAATTGGAAGGGTATATCAGCGCCTGGAGACTTCTCTCAGGTGGTAGCGGTGCGCGGTATAAATCAACGTAACATAACATACGCAGACCCTTCAAGGCATTACCATATGCAATTCCGACCCCCAAACAGGGATGCAAATAGCTGTTATTTCAGGAGCCATTGAAGGCATGCAGGTTTTTGGAACTACTGAATGCTATATTTCTGAATAGCTGAATATTTTATAGGTGGTATGGTGACAAGCGCCCAATCCTGTGGCAACCTGCAGATGTGAAGAGCTGGCTCTTCCCATATTTCTAGAGTCAGGTACTCAAAATATCTGAGGGCGCAGTGACTCCAATATCTCTAAGGTTGGGTAGCCCAGTAGCCCAGTGTTGGTGGCCTCAGGCTCTGTATGGCTCTGTGACCCTGATATAGATAGTATCAGGTGGTCCCAGTGTCTTTAAGGCTGGGTGTTCCCAGTAGTTCTAACCCTGGGTACTCACACTATCTCAGGGTTTGCTGGATTCAATATTTCAAAAGCTCTGTAGCCCAGTATCTGCTGTGCTGATCTGCTGTGCTAAAGGCTTTAGGATCTGTAGCGTTCTGCGACCCTGATATAGATAGTATCAGGTGTTCCCAGTATCTTTAAGCTAGAAAAAAAGCTATTTCTAACCCTGGGTACTCATAATATCCTAAGGATTTCTGGCTCCAATACCTGCAAGACTCTGTAGCCAAGTACCGGCTGTGCTGCTAACCCCAGGCTCTGTAGGGCTCTGTGGCCCTGATATAGATGGTATCAGGTGGACCCAGTATCTTAAAGGCTGGTGTTCCCAGTAGTTCTAACCCTGGGTACTCACACTATCTCAGGGTTTGGTGGCTGCAATATCTCAAAGGCTCTGAATCCCAGTATCCGCTGTGTTGAAGGCTTTAGGAGCCGTAGGGCTCTGCGACCCTGATATAGATAGTATCAGGTGTTCCCAGTATCTTTAAGCTAGAAAAAAAGCTATGTCTAACCCTGGGTACTCATAATATCGCAGGGATTTCTGGCTCCAATACCTGCAAGGCTCTGTATCCCACTACCAGCTGGGGTGCTGACCCCAGGTTCTGTAGGGCTCTGTGGCCCTGATATATATAGTATCAGGTGGTCACAGTATCTTTAAGGCTGGTTTTCCCAGTAGTTCTAACCCGGGCTACTCACACTATCTCAGGATTTGCTGGCTCCAATATCCTTAAGGCTCTGTATCCCAGTATCTGCTGTGTTGAAGGCCCCAGGATCTGTAGGGCTCTACGACCCTGATATAGATAGTATCAGGTGTTCCCAGTATCTTTAAGCTAGAAAAAAGCTATTTCTAAACACTGGGTACTCATAATATCACAGGGATTTCTGGCTCCAATACCTGCAAGGCTCTGTATCCCAGTACCGGCTGCGCTGCTGACCCCAGGCTCTGTAGGGCACTGTAGGGCTCTGTGTGTCCTAATATATATAGTATCAGGTGGTCCCAGTATCTTTAAGCTAGAAAAAAAGCTATTTCTAACCCTGGGTACTCATAATATCCTAAGGATTTCTGGCCCCCCTGCAAGGCTCTGTAGCCGAGTACCGGCTGTGCTGCTAACACCAGGCTCTGTAGGGCTCTGTGGCCCTGATATAGATAGTATCAGGTGGTCCCAGTATTTTAAAGGCTGGTGTTCCCAGTATTTCTAACCCTGGGTACTCACACTATCTCAGGGTTTGCTGGCTCCAATATCTCAAAGGCTATGAATCCCAGTATCCGCTGTGTTGAAGGCTTTAGGAGCTGTAGGGCTCTGCGACCCTGATATAGATAGTATCAGGTGGCCCCAGTATCTTTAAGCTAGAATAAAAGCTATTTCTAACCATGGGTACTCGTAATATCCCAGGGATTTCTGGCTCCAATACCTGCAAGGCTCTGTATCCCAGTACCAGTTGTGCTGCTGACCCTGGGCTATGTAGGGCTCTGTGTCCCTGATATTGAAGTATCTGGTGGTCCTAGTATCTTGAGGGCTGGTGTTCCCAGTAGTTCTAACATTGGGAATTCACACTATCTCAGGGTTGGCTGGCTCGAATATCCTTAAGGCTCTGTATCCCAGTATCCACTGTGTTGAAGGCCCCAGGATCTATAGGGCTCTGTGACCCTGATATAGATAGTATCAGGTGGTCCCAGTATCTTTAAAGGCTGGGTGTTCGCCGTATTCCTTGGGTTGGGAAGCCCTGTTAGACATGAATATGCAAGGTTCTAGTTATCGCTAGATATGAATCTGCAAGGTTCCAGTTATGGCTAGATATGAATCTGCAAGGTTCCATTTATTGCCAGATATGAAGCTGCAAGGTTCAATTTATGAATATATGTGAATTTACAAGGTTCCAGTTACTGCCAGATATGAATCTGAAAGGTTCAAGTTATGGCTAGATATGAATCTGCAAGGTTCCATTTATTGCCAGATATGAATCTGCAAGGTTCCAGTTATGGCTAGATATGAATCCGCAAGGTTCCAGCTATTGCCAGGTATGAATCCGCAAGGTTCCAGTTTTGGCCAGATATGAATCTGCAATGTTCAAGTTTTGGCCAGATATGAATCTGCAAGGTTCCAGTTATGGCTAGATATGAATCCGCAAGGTTCCAGTTATTGCCAGGTATGAATCCGCAAGGTTCCAGTTACGGCTAGATATGAATCCGCAAGGTTCCAGTTTTGGCCAGATATAAATCTGCAATGTTCCAGTTTTGGCCAGATATGGATCTGCAAGGTTCCAGTTATTTCCAGATATGAATCTGCAAGGTTCCTGTTATGGCTATATATGAATCCGCAAGGTTTTTTCAGTTATGGCCAGATATGAATCTGCAGGGTTCCGGTTATGGCTAGATATGAATCTGCAAGTTTCCGGTTATGGCTAGATATGAATCCGCAAGGTTCCAGTTATTGCCAGGTGTGAATCCGCAAGGTTCCAGTTTTGGCCAGATATGAATCTGCAAGGTTCCAGTTATGGCTAGATATGAATCCGCAACGTTCCAGTTATTGCCAGGTATGAATCCGCAAGGTTCCAGTTACGGCTAGATATGAATCCGCAAGGTTCCAGTTTTGGCCAGATATGAATCTGCAATGTTCCAGTTTTGGCCAGATATGAATCTGCAAGGTTCCAGTTATTGCCAGATATGAATCTGCATGGTTCCTGTTATGGCTATATATGAATCCGCAAGGTTCCAGTTATTGCCAGGTATGAATCCGCAAGGTTCCAGTTTTGGCCAGATATGAATCTGCAATGTTCCAGTTTTGGCCAGATATCAATCTGCAAGGTTCCAGTTATGGCTAGATATGAATCCGCAAGGTTCCAGTTATTGCCAGGTATGAATCTGCAATGTTCCAGTTTTGGCCAGATATGAATCTGCAAGGTTCCAGTTATTGCCAGATATGAATCTGCAAGGTTCCTGTTATGGCTATATATGAATCCGCAAGGTTTTTTCAGTTATGGCCAGATATGAATCTGCAGGGTTCCGGTTATGGCTAGATATGAATCTGCAAGTTTCCGGTTATGGCTAGATATGAATCCGCAAGGTTCCAGTTATTGCCAGGTGTGAATCCGCAAGGTTCCAGTTTTGGTCAGATATGAATCTGCAATGTTCCAGTTTTGGCCAGATATGAATCTGCAAGGTTCCAGTTATGGCTAGATATGAATCCGCAAGGTTCCAGTTATTGCCAGGTATGAATCCGCAAGGTTCCAGTTACGGCTAGATATGAATCCGCAAGGTTCCAGTTTTGGCCAGATATGAATCTGCAAGGTTCCAGTTATTGCCAGATATGAATCTGCATGGTTCCAGTTACGGCTAGATATGAATCCGCAAGGTTCCAGTTTTGGTCAGATATGAATCTGCAATGTTCCAGTTTTGGCCAGATATGAATCTGCAAGGTTCCAGTTATTGCCAGATATGAATCCGCAAGGTTCCAGTTACGACTAGATATGAATCCGCAAGGCTCCAGTTATGACTAGATACGAATCTGCAAGCTTCCAGTTATGGCTAGGCTGGCTCCTTTCGGTAACTTTCCTTAGGGCTGGACGGTCCGCTCCATGTAGGGCTGAGGGCCCCCATTGTCATTAGGACTGGGGTGCTTCTAAATTTTGTCTGGCTGGGTGGTCCCAGAATTGTAGGGAAGTGTGAGCATGTGTATTTAAGGTTGGTCTAATATATATCAGGCTTGGAGGGTCAGAGGGGGTCTCAATATGAGCAGCAGGCCTGGCTAGTATCCGCAAGTGTGGGCGCCCCAGTAACTTTAGTGCTAGATGGCCCAGTACATTCAGGGTTGGGGGGCCCAGTGCATTTAGGGCTGGGTGGTTGCAATACCTATTCGGCTTCATGCCAAGGTAAGTGGGATGGCTTAAGTGTCTGTAGGGCCCAAGAGTGGACTGGGACCCAAAAGAGGCCGTGTAAATAATGTTCAAAGTGTCCCCATACACCACATTTTCAGCAAGCCGAACCATTTTTGTACAGGACCATTTGGAAATACCACACAAAAGAAGCCTAGAGTGCAGAGGCCCACCGGGAAATCTCCAGAGTTGCCCATAGGCCAGTCCAACCCCGGTAGGGCCAGCTGTCCCCTGTACCTCTACGGCAGCACGCTCACAGCCACACAGACACGTAGTCACACCGAAGGACCATGTCACAAAGGTGCACACAGAAGGGCACACATAGCTGCACTATAAATATCGAGATGGTGACGAAACAAGTGTGCTAGTGGACCGGCTGAGGTCAGAACTGTTGGCTTAGTCTGTGGACTCTGCACCCTCGTGAAGCAGGCGAGCAGAGCAATGTCCATCTGAGCAAACACACACGCTTCCTCCCTGGCGCAATGTCTGCAGGCTGCCTGCTGGGAGGCCAAGAGGAGGCCATTCTGCGGTTTACGAGATGCGCCGCAATAATACCAGCCACAGCAGGCCAGGTGGCACGCTCCCAGGCTGCCCTGCCAACCCATGCCCACGCTAATATGCCTGTGGAGGTGACAGGGTGATTCTTTCTCCATGTGTACTCTCCCTCTGGCTTCTCCCTAACAGGATTATTTCCAGAGGCGTCGCTAGGGGGAGCTCTGGGGGGTTACAGCCCTGGATTCTTTGGTTGTAACACCGAATAGAAGCTCAGGGGCTGCACCCAAAAGGCTACAGTTACACCACCCAGTCCCCACCCACACCCCACTGAAGGCGGCACAAGAAAGAATAGGAAAATAATGTGTACCCGAGGCACAGAAACGACTTAAGATAAGACTCCCTATCCGACTGACAGTGTGGAGGACCACAGCATATCCCCCACTCTCATTCTCCAACAGTCCCGAGGAAAGCACCAGAACACCAACTACACAAGTTGTAATGAACACTTGTTCGTGCTTGAAACACTATAGGTGTCGAGTAGATAGGCGTATGGACATTATTGCTATACTCTAAGTCACAAAAATACTAATCACAGGTTTTTTTTTTATCAAAACCTGTGTGACATGTATGTCAATATATGCTATACCATTATAGGCACAAAAAATCTGACGGTTCAATCCTGGGACCATATGCCTATTTATTTATTTATTTATTTATTTATTTATTTATTTATTTATTTATTTATTCGGATTTGTAGAGCGCGCGTCAGCCCGGGGGCATCGTGGCGCTTCTTACAGACATGTCTTAGTTACATAGAATACATAGTTCACACACAATAAGTTATTTACAGTGGTAGATATGAAATGTGTACAAATTTGCGATGCAGTGTATTTACATAGGTTGATGATTGACATATCTTATTGGGCAAGGAAAGTGGTCTTCAGTTTCCTACGAAATCTCGGGAGTGAGGTTTCCGCTCTAATGTCTGCAGGGAGGGCATTCCAGGTCTTGGCGGCAATGTAGGGGAAGCTTAGGCCACCGGCTTTGGCTTTTTTAATGTGTGGGATGTAGAGTAAATTGGTGTATTGTGTTCTGGTGGGACGGGAGGAGGAGGGTTTGGAGATAGTCTCTGATAGATAGGAAGGGGCAGAGAGAGAGAGGCATTTGTGTGTAAGAGTGAGGATTTTGAGCGTGATCCGCTCTTTGACCGGGAGCCATTGGGCTGAGTGTCTGGCATGGGAGATGCGCTCTCTTCTTGGGATGCTGAGAGCGGCCCGGAGAGCATTGTTCTGAGTGACTTGAAGTCTGTTTAGGTTTTTTGTTGATGTGCCTGCTAGGAGGGCATTGCAATAGTCCAGTTTGGCTCCAATGGTTACTCTAGCTATGGAGAGGCAGTTGGGCCTACACATGGTAACAGCAAAATCATCCAAAAATAAAAATATGTTGTGAAATGCAAGTGTGGTGATCTATTATATGTACAGATTAAATATGAATATCTGTTAAAAGTGTGGTGACTATCACCTATAAGTGTCAGAAGGGAGGGGTAGCCTGAGTCCTTTATATATATGCATTTGAGAACATTCAGACATGTAATTGCTCATTTTACTATAGCCGTTAAGATAGCTCAGTGGATGGAGTGCTTGCTGCTGCGATGTGTGCGTGATCTGCAGGTTGCAGGTTCAAATCCCGGCAAGTCCAACTAAGCCTTTTTTCCTTCTGTGGTTGATAAATGCGTACCAGGGTTGGGTGATATCAGATGTATCCTTGAACATCTGCTTGCATTCACAGTAATTTGGTAATATGGACCTGTACACACTGATATTGGTGATCTA
This sequence comes from Ambystoma mexicanum, assembly GCF_040938575.1. Classification (NCBI taxonomy): domain Eukaryota; kingdom Metazoa; phylum Chordata; class Amphibia; order Caudata; family Ambystomatidae; genus Ambystoma; species Ambystoma mexicanum. The sequence continues at coordinate 135,401,230 of NC_090921.1, forward strand.
TTCTTGCATGAAATGTACATCAAATTACAGTGATATCGTAACCATATTTTTCGTAGTGTACTTTGGAACAATGCAATGTGATGCCACTTCCTGTTTTGTGAAGGTATGAAAGGTCGTATTCCATTGCTTCCTGTGTTGTCACTTCAGAGTGGGGTCAAATGACATCACTTCTTGTGATTTCACCAGAGATCAAGGGTCGAGTGACGTCACTTCCGCTAACCCTGGCAATTTGGTGAAATGATGTCTCTGCAATCCAAGGTTAGTTTGTTTTGGTGGAGAGTAGCAACCTGGGTTCCCAATAGACTATTTTGTTAAATGATTGGCAGAAAAGGTGTATTTTGGTGCATTTTGGTATTTTGGTGCACAATTTTCATGATATGATAGATAGAAAAAGCATGATTTAAAGACAGTTAGCAGAGTGGGACACACAAAATATTCTAATATTTCAGACACCAGACCAGCAACAGTAAAGAGGCACATTTGGCAGCAGTGCTAGCAGTGGGGCATCATGTACAGATTCCCATCAGAAATTACTGCTCCCCAATATTTAATGTTTGTTTTGGCACCAAAAATTGAGAAAGCGGAAAAACGATGCCACCACCACACCTAAATAAAAGGCAATCACATGTCAGTAGAAATTAAACCAGTTTTAAAAATGCTGTAAGGCGACTTACCTAGCACACACATTACCAACAAGGAGCATGTGCCAATGATACACAGGAGAATAGGTAATTGAAGCAAAAACACAGATTTGTGACTCCACCAGTGAGTCGACAAACCCTTAGAGAAGCTGGCAATCTCCCAGTTTATCCACCATACTGAATCGGTTGGCTGTCTCCACGACCACCAGTCTGGCTTCAGAGCTGTCACAGGCATGGAAACTGCACTCCTGAACACCTGTGAAGACTTACTCTCTAATCTGGACTCCAGCTTTCCTTCTGTTCTCATCCTTCTTGACCGGTCCTCTGCCTTTGATACGGTCAATCATGCAACCCTTATAAATCGGCTCTGTGATACCCTTGGCATCACTGACCTAGCTCTGGACTGGCTGACCGCCTTCCTCTCTGAATGACCTTCCCAGGTTGAACTGGGCCCTCTTCTCTCCTCCATCTCACTCTCTACCCGTGGTGATCCTCAGGGCTTTATTCGCTCACCTTGGCCCTTCACCATCTACCTTGCCTCTCTAGTCCATTTGATCGCTGCCTTTTCTCCAAACTTCCACTAGTGTTATGCGGATGACACACAACTCTCCTTCAAGCTTCTCGCCTCTGCCTCCTCCTCTTCCTCTCTCATACCTGACTGTCTGTTTGCTATTCAGGCATGGTGCACTGCTAACGATCTCTGCTTAATGCCAATAAGACCGAAATCCTTCTCATTGGGACTGCAGCTCCCTCCTTTCCCCCTAAACTCTGGCTGCCCTCCATGGGCCCCCTCCACTCACCCTCATCTTCGACTCCTCTCTCTCGTTCGCTCCTCACACCACGAACATTGCCAAGAAGGCTTACTTTCAGCTTCACCTCTTCAGAGGTATTCTCCCTTTCATCACCTTCCCCCAGAAACTCAATGTCTCCAGAGCTCTGGTTCTCTCCAGTCTGGACTACTGTAACAGCCTCTTCCTCAACCTACCTAACTCCTCCCTTCGCACCTTCAACTAATCCAGAATAGGGCTGCAAGACTTATTCTTGGCCTCAAGCCCAGGGACTGCATCTCTCCAGCCCTAAAATATCTCCATTGGCTCCCGTTTGCTATGAGAATCAAGTTCAAAACCCTCTGCATCATCCACAAGGCTTTCTGTGGTCTGGGACCCCACTACATCCAACTCTCTGTCCTGAAATACCTCCCTGCTAGAGCACCTCTGTATTCTAGCTCCAACTCTCAGCAGATTAGGCCCTTCTCCAAGTAGAGGGTAGGAGGGTAAATCCCTCTCCTCGGCAGGGGCCTCCCTCTGGAATGGCCTCCCTTCACCTCTCATACTTGAGCCGGATCTCCTTAAGTTCCATAAGCTTCTCAAGACCCCCCTTTTCTCTTCCTCCTTCCCTCTTCCTCTCCCCTGCCAATTCACCCCCAACCCCCTTGTCTGGCTGCCTGGTTTCTTCAGATTCTTACAAGGCACCAGGCCCTCTCCTATCCCTGCACTTGGTCACCTCTGAACTCCACTAACCTGCACTTGCCCTTTTAGGCTCCCTCCCCCTGCACTAGCCTGACTGGGCCTGCAACCCCTGGTCCCTTCCAGCCCCGTTCCTCGCACTTAGCGTGTGGACCTTTTTTTGCACTGCACTGTCTTCCCGTTGAGCTCTGTCCACCTGGCCTCCCTGGGCACTCGCCTTAAGGACCGTTTATGTTTTGTCATCCCTGTACCCCAACATTGTCTTATTGCACTTTGAAACACTTGTGTACAGGCGCGTTGTAAATGACTTATCATATCACATCATATAGATGCATTATAAAAACCCAATAAGTAAATAAAAATAAGCCATTGTATAGCTTTCTGCTCTTTTGCATTCCGTTACTTCTAGTCTTCCATTTAAGAGAGAGAAAATAAAGAATAAACTAGTCTTGTATGACATTTCTGAAAGTATATATATTTTAGATCGGTTTATTATGATTTTTTCATCTTTTTCGAGCCATCACTATTAAAATATATGCATACCTCAAAGTCAATCCACACATCTACCACCTGTATATGAAAAAATATGCGGGGAAGTTCCCAAGTTTCAGAATGGTTCATACGTGTGTCACCCAGAGCAAATCATTTCATCTCACTGCTTGACAAACGTGTGTCACCCAGGGCAAATTATGTCATCTGCTGCTTCACCTGCATGTGACACCTAGGGCAAATCATTTCATCTGCTGCTTGACATACGTGTGTCACCCAGGGCAAATTATGTCATCTGCTGCTTCACATGCATGTGACACCTAGGGCAAATCATTTCATCTGCTGCTTGACATACGTGTGTCACCTAGGGAACATCATTTCACCTTCACTGCTTGACTTACATGTGTCACCCATGGCAATTAATTTCATCCCACTGGTTTACATACGTGTGTTACTGATAACAATTCATTTCCTCTCACTGCTTGACATAAGTGTGTCACTCAGGATTAATCATTTCATCTTCACTGCTTGACATACATGTGTCACCCAGGGTTAATCATTTCATCTTCACTGCTTGACATACATGTAACACCCAGGGCAAATCATTTTATCTTCACTGCTTAACATACGTGTGCCAGCCAGGGCAAATCATTTTATCTTCACCGCTTAACATACATGTGCCACCCAGGACAAATAATTTTATCTTCACTGCTTAACATACGTGTGTCACCCATGGCAATTCATTTCATCCCCCTGCTTTACATACATGTGTCACCGAACAGAAATCATTTCATCTCACTGCTTAACATACGTGTGTGACACAGGGTTAATCATTTCATCTTCACTGCTTGACATACATGTGTTACCCAGGGAAATTAATTTCATCCACCTGGTTTACATACATGTGTCACTGATAACAATTAATTTCCTATCACAGCTTGACATACGTATGTCACCCAGGATTAATCATTTCATCTTCACTGCTTGACATACATGTGTCACCCAGGGCAAATCATGTTATCTTCACTGCTTAACATACATGTGTCACCCAGGGCAAATCATTTTATCTTCACTGCTTAACATAAGTGTGTCATCCAGGGCAATTCATTTCCTCCCTCTGCTTTACATACGTGTGTCACCGAACACAAATCATTTCATCTCACTGCTTGACATACGTTTGTCACCCAGGGTTAAACATTTCATCTGCCACTTGACATACGTGTGTCACCCAGGGCAACTCATTTCATCTTCACTGCTTGACATACGTGTGTCACCCAGGGCAAATCATTTAATCTCACTGCTTGACATATGTGTCACCCAGGGCAAATCATTTCATGTCACTGCTTGACATACGTGTGACACCCAGGTTTAATCATTTCATCTTCACTACGTGACATACGTGTGTCACCCAGGGTTAATCATTTTCATCTCACTGCTTGACATACTTGTGTCACCCAGGGTTAATCATTTAATCTCACTGCTTGATATACGTGTGTCACCCAGGGTTAATCATTTCATGTCAATGCTTGATATACGTGTGACACCCAGGGTTAATCATTTCATCTTCACTAATTGACATACGTGTGTCACCCAGGGTTAATCATTTCATCTGCTGCTTGACATACGTGTGTCACCCAGGGTTAATCATTTCATCTCACTGCTTGACATACATGTGTCACCCAGGGCAAATCATTTCATCTCACTGCTTGACATACGTGTGACACCCAGGGTTAATCATTTCATCTTCACTACTTGAGATACGTGAGTCAACCGGGGTTAAGCATTTCAACAGCTGCTTGACATACGTGTGTCACCCAGGGCAAATCATTTCATCTTCACTGCTTGACATACGTGTGTCACCCAGGGCAAATCATTTCATCTCACTGCTTGACATACGTGTGTCACCCAGGGAAAATAATGTCATCTAACTGTTTGACATATGTGTGTCACCCAGGGTTAATCATTTCATCTGCTGCTTGACATACGTGTGTCACCCAGGGTTAATCATTTCATCTCACTGCTTGACATATATGTGTCACCCAGGGCAAATCATTTCATCTCACTGCTTGACATACGTGTGACACACAGGGTTAATCATTTCATCTTCACTACTTGAAATACGTGTGTCACCCAGGGTTAATCATTTCATCTGCTGCTTGACATACGTGTGTCACCCAGGGCAAATCATTTCATCTTCACTGCTTGACATACGTGTGTCACCAGGGCAAATCATTTCATCTTCACTGCTTGACATACGTGTGTCACCAGGGCAAATCATTTCATCTTCACTACTTGACATATGTGTGTCACCCAGGGTTAATCATTTCATGACACTGCTTGATATACATGTGTCACCCAGGGCAAATCATTTCATGTCACTGCTTGACATACGTGTGACACCCAGGGTTAATCATTTCATCTTCACTACTTGACATACGTGTGTCACCCAGGGTTAATCATTTCATCTGCTGCTTGACATACGTGTGTCACCCAGGGTTAATCATTTCATCTCACTGCTTGACATACATGTGTCACCCAGGGCAAATCATTTCATCTCACTGCTTGACATACGTGTGACACCCAGGGTTAATCATTTCATCTTCACTATTTGACATACGTGTGTCACCCAGGGTTAATCATTTCATCTGCTGCTTGACATACGTGTGTCACCCAGGGCAAATCATTTCATCTTCACTGCTTGACATACGTGTGTCACCAGGGCAAATCATTTCATCTTCACTGCTTGACATACATGTGACACCCAGGGTTAATCATTTAATGTCACTGCTTGACATACGTGTGCCACCCATGGCAAATCATTTCATGTCACTGCTTGACATACGTGTGACACCCAGGGTTAATCATTTCATCTTCACTACTTGACATACTTGTGTCATCCAGGGTTAATCATTTCATCTCACTGCTTAACATACGTGTGTCACCCAGGGTTAATCATTTCATCTCACTGCTTGACATACGTGTGACACCCAGGGCAAATCATTTCATCTCACTGCTTGAAATACGTGTGACTCCCAGGGCAAATCATTTCATCTCACTGCTTGACATACATGTGTCAACCAGGGTTAATCCTTTCATCTTCACTACTTGACATACGTGTGACACCCAGAGTTAATCATTTAATCTTCACTGCTTGACATACGTGTGACACCCAGGGCAAATAATTTTATCTTCACTGCTTAACATACGTGTGTCACCCAGGGCAAATCATTTTATCTTCACTGCTTAACATACATGTGTTACCAAGGGCAATTCATTTCATCCCTCTGCTTTACATACGTGTGTCACCGAACACAAATCATTTCATCTCACTGCTTAACATACGTGTGTCACCCAGGGTTAATCAATTAATCTCACTGCTTGATATACGTGTGTCACCCAGGGCAAATCATTTCATGTCACTTCTTGACATACGTGTGACACCCAGGGTTAATCATTTCATCTTCACTACTTGACATACGTGTGTCACCCAGGGCTAATCATTTTATCTGCTGCTTGACATATGTGTGTCACCCAGGGTTAATCATTTCATCTCACTGCTTGACAAACATGTGTCACCCAGGGCAAATCATTTCATCTCACTGCTTGACATACGTGTGACACCCAGGGTTAATCATTTCCTCTTCACTACTTGACATACGTGTGTCACCCAGGGTTAATCATTTAATCGGCTGCTTAACATACGTGTGTCACCCAGGGCAAATCATTTCATCTTCACTGCTTGACATACGTGTGTCACCCATGGCAAATCGTTTCATCTTCACTGCTTGACATACGTGTGTCACCCAGGGCAAATCATTTCATGTCACTGCTTGACATACATGTGACACCCAGGGTTAATCATTTCATCTCACTGCTTGACATACGTGTGACACTCAGGGTTAATCATTTCATCTTCACTACTTGACATACTTGTGTCATCCAGGGTTAATCATTTCATCTCACTGCTTGACATACGTGTGTCACCCAGGGTTAATCATTTCATCTCACTGCTTGACATACGTGTGACACCCAGGGCAAATCATTTCATCTCACTGCTTGACATACGTGTGATACCCAGGGCAAATCATTTCATCTCACTGCTTGACATACATGTGTCACCCAGGGTTAATCATTTCATCTTCACTAATTGACATACGTGTAACACCCAGAGTTAATCATTTCTTCTTCACTGCTTGACAAACGTGTGACACCCAGGGCAAATAATTTTATCTTCACTGCTTAACATAAGTGTGTCACCGAGGGCAAATCATTTTATCTTCACTGCTTAACATACATGTGTTACCAAGGGCAATTAATTTCATCCCTCTGCTTTACATACATGTGTCACCGAACACAAATCATTTCATCTCACTGCTTAACATACGTGTGTGACCCAGGGCAAATCATTTCATCTCACTGCTTGACATACATGTGTCACCCAGGGTTAATCATTTCATCTTCACTAATTGACATACGTGTAACACCCAGAGTTAATCATTTCTTCTTCACTGCTTGACAAACGTGTCACACCCATGGCAAATAATTTTATCTTCACTGCTTAACATAAGTGTGTCACCCAGGGCAAATCATTTTATCTTCACGGCTTAACATACATGTGTTACCAAGGGTAATTAATTTCATACCTCTGCTTTACATACGTGTGTCATCGAACACCAATCATTTCATGTCAGTGCTTAACATACGTGTGTCACCCAGGGCAAAACATGTAATGTCACTGCTTGACATACGTGTGACACCCAGGGTTAATAATTTAATCTTCACTACTTGACATACGTGTGACACCCAGGGTTAATTATTTCATCTTCACTACTTGACATACGTGTCTCACCCAGGGTTAATCATTTCATCTCACTGCTTGACATACGTGTGACACCCAGGGCAAATCATTTCATCTCACTGCTTGACATACATGTGTCACCGGGGGTTAATCATTTCATCTTCACTACTTGACATACGTGTGTCACGAGGGTTAATCATTTCATCTAACTGCTTGACAAACATGTGTCACCGGAGGTTAATCATTTCATGTTCACTACTTGACATACGTGTGACACCCAGGGTTAATCATTTCATCTTCACTGCTTGACATACATGTGACACCCAGGGCAAATCATTTTATCTTCACTGTGTGACACCCAGGGCAAATCATTTTATCTTCACTGCTTAACATACGTGTGTGACCCAGGGTTAATCATTTCATCTTCACTGCTTGACATACATGTGTCACCAGGGTCTTAATTTCATCCCCCTGGTTTACATACGTGTGTCACTGATAACAATTCATTTCCTCTCACTGCTTGACATACGTGTGTCACCCAGAATTAATCATTTCATCTTCACTGCTTGACATACATGTGTTACCCAGGGAAAATCATTTTATCTTCACTGCTTCACATATGTGTGTCACCCAGGGCAAATCATTTTATCTTCACTGCTTAACATACGTGTGTCACCCAGGGTTAATCATTTCATCTCACTGCTTGACATACGTGTGACACCCAGGGCAAATCATTTCATCTCACTGCTTGACATACATGTGTCACCGGGGGTTAATCATTTCATCTTCACTACTTGACATACGTGTGTCACAAGGGTTAATCATTTCATCTAACTGCTTGACAAACATGTGTCACCGGAGGTTAATCATTTCATGTTCACTACTTGACATACGTGTGACACCCAGGGTTAATCATTTCATCTTCACTGCTTGACATACATGTGACACCCAGGGCAAATCATTTTATCTTCACTGCTTAACATACGTGTGTGACCCAGGGTTAATCATTTCATCTTCACTGCTTGACATACATGTGTCACCAGGGCCTTAATTTCATCCCCCTGGTTTACATACGTGTGTCACTGATAATTCATTTCCTCTCACTGCTTGACATACGTGTGTCACCCAGAATTAATCATTTCATCTTCACTGCTTGACATACATGTGTTACCCAGGGCAAATCATTTTATCTTCACTGCTTCACATATGTGTGTCACCCAGGGCAAATCATTTTATCTTCACTGCTTAACATACGTGTGTCACCCAGGGCAATTCATTTCATCCCTCTGCTTTACATATATGTGTCACCGAGCACCAATCATTTCAACTCACTGCTTAACATACGTGTGTGACCCAGGGTTAATCATTTCATCTTCACTGCTTGACATACGTGTGTCACACAGGGCAAATCATTTCATCTCACTGCTTGATATATGTGTCACCCTGGGAAAATAATGTCATCTCACTGCTTGACATACGGGTGTCACCCAGGGATAATCATTTCATCTGTTGCTTGTTATACGTGTGTCACCCAGGGCAAATCATTTCATCTGCTGCTTAACATACGTGTGTCACCCAGGGCAAATCATTTTATCTTCACTGCTTAACATACGTGTGTTACCCAGAGCAATTAATTTCATCCATCTTTACATATGTGTGTCACCGAACACAAATCATTTCATCTCACTGCTTGACATACATGAGTCACCAAGGGCCTTAATTTCATCCCCTGGTTTACATACGTGTGTCAATGATAACAATTAATTTCCTCTCACTCCTTGACATACGTGTGTCACCCAGGATTAATAATTTCATTTTCACTGCTTGACATACGTGTGTCATCCAGGGCAAATCATTTCATCTCACTGCTTGACATACGTGTGTCACCCAGGATTAATCATTTCATCTTCACTGCTTGACATACATGTGTTACCCAGGGCAAATAATTTTATCTTCACTGCTTCACATATGTGTGTCACCCAGGGCAAATCATTTCATCTTCATTGCTTAACATATGTGTGTCACCCAGGGCAATTCATTTCATCCCCCTGCTTTACATACATGTGTCACCGAACACAAATCATTTCATCTCACTGCTTAACATATGTGTGTGACCCATGGTTAATCATTTTATCTTCACTGTTTGACATACGTGTGCCACCCAGGGCAAATCATTTCATCTCACTGCTTGACATACGTATGTCACCCAGGGAAAATAATGTCGTCTCACTGCTTGACATACGTGTGTCACCCAGGGCAAATAATGTCATCTCACTGCTTGACATACGTGTGTCATCTAAGGTTAATCATTTCATTTCATCTGCTGCTTGACATAAGTGTGTCACCCAGGGTTAATCATTTCATCTCACTGCTTGACATACGTGTGCCACCCAGGGCAAATCATTTCATGTCACTGCTTGACATACGTGTGACACCCAGGGTTAATCATTTCATCTTCACTACTTGACATACATGTGACACCCAGGGTTAATCATTTCATCTTCACTGCTTGACAAACATGTGACACCCAGGGCAAATCCTTGTATCATCACTGCTTAACATAAGTGTGTCACCCAGGGTAGATCATTTTATCTTCACTGCTTAACATACGTGTGTTACCCAGAGCAATTAATTTAATCCCTCTGCTTAACATACGTGTGTCACCGAACACAAATCATTTCATCTCACTGCTTAACATACGTGTCTGAACCAGGGTTAATCATTTCATCTTCACTGCTTGACATACATGTGTCACCCAGGGCCTTAATTTCATCCCCCTGGTTTACATACGTGTGTCACTGATAACAATTCATTTCCTCTCACTGCTTGACATACGTGTGTCACCCAGAATTAGTCATTTCATCTTCACTGCTTGACATACATGTGTTACCCAGGGCAAATCATTTTATCTTCACTGCTTCACATATGTGTGTCACCCAGGGCAAATCATTTTATCTTCACTGCTTAACATACGTGTGTCACCCAGGGCAATTCATTTCATCCCTCTGCTTTACATATGTGTGTCACCGAGCACCAATCATTTCAACTCACTGCTTAACATACGTGTGTGACCCAGGGTTAATCATTTCATCTTCACTGCTTGACATACATGTGTCACCCAGGGTTAATCATTTCATCTCACTGCTTGACATACGTGTGACACTCAGGGTTAATCATTTCATCTTCACTACTTGACATACTTGTGTCATCCAGGGTTAATCATTTCATCTCACTGCTTGACATACGTGTGTCACCCAGGGTTAATCATTTCATCTCACTGCTTGACATACGTGTGACACCCAGGGCAAATCATTTCATCTCACTGCTTGACATACGTGTGATACCCAGGGCAAATCATTTCATCTCACTGCTTGACATACATGTGTCACCCAGGGTTAATCATTTCATCTTCACTAATTGACATACGTGTAACACCCAGAGTTAATCATTTCTTCTTCACTGCTTGACAAACGTGTGACACCCAGGGCAAATAATTTTATCTTCACTGCTTAACATAAGTGTGTCACCGAGGGCAAATCATTTTATCTTCACTGCTTAACATACATGTGTTACCAAGGGCAATTAATTTCATCCCTCTGCTTTACATACATGTGTCACCGAACACAAATCATTTCATCTCACTGCTTAACATACGTGTGTGACCCAGGGCAAATCATTTCATCTCACTGCTTGACATACATGTGTCACCCAGGGTTAATCATTTCATCTTCACTAATTGACATACGTGTAACACCCAGAGTTAATCATTTCTTCTTCACTGCTTGACAAACGTGTCACACCCATGGCAAATAATTTTATCTTCACTGCTTAACATAAGTGTGTCACCCAGGGCAAATCATTTTATCTTCACGGCTTAACATACATGTGTTACCAAGGGTAATTAATTTCATACCTCTGCTTTACATACGTGTGTCATCGAACACCAATCATTTCATGTCAGTGCTTAACATACGTGTGTCACCCAGGGCAAAACATGTAATGTCACTGCTTGACATACGTGTGACACCCAGGGTTAATAATTTAATCTTCACTACTTGACATACGTGTGACACCCAGGGTTAATTATTTCATCTTCACTACTTGACATACGTGTCTCACCCAGGGTTAATCATTTCATCTCACTGCTTGACATACGTGTGACACCCAGGGCAAATCATTTCATCTCACTGCTTGACATACATGTGTCACCGGGGGTTAATCATTTCATCTTCACTACTTGACATACGTGTGTCACGAGGGTTAATCATTTCATCTAACTGCTTGACAAACATGTGTCACCGGAGGTTAATCATTTCATGTTCACTACTTGACATACGTGTGACACCCAGGGTTAATCATTTCATCTTCACTGCTTGACATACATGTGACACCCAGGGCAAATCATTTTATCTTCACTGTGTGACACCCAGGGCAAATCATTTTATCTTCACTGCTTAACATACGTGTGTGACCCAGGGTTAATCATTTCATCTTCACTGCTTGACATACATGTGTCACCAGGGTCTTAATTTCATCCCCCTGGTTTACATACGTGTGTCACTGATAACAATTCATTTCCTCTCACTGCTTGACATACGTGTGTCACCCAGAATTAATCATTTCATCTTCACTGCTTGACATACATGTGTTACCCAGGGAAAATCATTTTATCTTCACTGCTTCACATATGTGTGTCACCCAGGGCAAATCATTTTATCTTCACTGCTTAACATACGTGTGTCACCCAGGGTTAATCATTTCATCTCACTGCTTGACATACGTGTGACACCCAGGGCAAATCATTTCATCTCACTGCTTGACATACATGTGTCACCGGGGGTTAATCATTTCATCTTCACTACTTGACATACGTGTGTCACAAGGGTTAATCATTTCATCTAACTGCTTGACAAACATGTGTCACCGGAGGTTAATCATTTCATGTTCACTACTTGACATACGTGTGACACCCAGGGTTAATCATTTCATCTTCACTGCTTGACATACATGTGACACCCAGGGCAAATCATTTTATCTTCACTGCTTAACATACGTGTGTGACCCAGGGTTAATCATTTCATCTTCACTGCTTGACATACATGTGTCACCAGGGCCTTAATTTCATCCCCCTGGTTTACATACGTGTGTCACTGATAATTCATTTCCTCTCACTGCTTGACATACGTGTGTCACCCAGAATTAATCATTTCATCTTCACTGCTTGACATACATGTGTTACCCAGGGCAAATCATTTTATCTTCACTGCTTCACATATGTGTGTCACCCAGGGCAAATCATTTTATCTTCACTGCTTAACATACGTGTGTCACCCAGGGCAATTCATTTCATCCCTCTGCTTTACATATATGTGTCACCGAGCACCAATCATTTCAACTCACTGCTTAACATACGTGTGTGACCCAGGGTTAATCATTTCATCTTCACTGCTTGACATACGTGTGTCACACAGGGCAAATCATTTCATCTCACTGCTTGATATATGTGTCACCCTGGGAAAATAATGTCATCTCACTGCTTGACATACGGGTGTCACCCAGGGATAATCATTTCATCTGTTGCTTGTTATACGTGTGTCACCCAGGGCAAATCATTTCATCTGCTGCTTAACATACGTGTGTCACCCAGGGCAAATCATTTTATCTTCACTGCTTAACATACGTGTGTTACCCAGAGCAATTAATTTCATCCATCTTTACATATGTGTGTCACCGAACACAAATCATTTCATCTCACTGCTTGACATACATGAGTCACCAAGGGCCTTAATTTCATCCCCTGGTTTACATACGTGTGTCAATGATAACAATTAATTTCCTCTCACTCCTTGACATACGTGTGTCACCCAGGATTAATAATTTCATTTTCACTGCTTGACATACGTGTGTCATCCAGGGCAAATCATTTCATCTCACTGCTTGACATACGTGTGTCACCCAGGATTAATCATTTCATCTTCACTGCTTGACATACATGTGTTACCCAGGGCAAATAATTTTATCTTCACTGCTTCACATATGTGTGTCACCCAGGGCAAATCATTTCATCTTCATTGCTTAACATATGTGTGTCACCCAGGGCAATTCATTTCATCCCCCTGCTTTACATACATGTGTCACCGAACACAAATCATTTCATCTCACTGCTTAACATATGTGTGTGACCCATGGTTAATCATTTTATCTTCACTGTTTGACATATGTGTGCCACCCAGGGCAAATCATTTCATCTCACTGCTTGACATACGTATGTCACCCAGGGAAAATAATGTCGTCTCACTGCTTGACATACGTGTGTCACCCAGGGCAAATAATGTCATCTCACTGCTTGACATACGTGTGTCATCTAAGGTTAATCATTTCATTTCATCTGCTGCTTGACATAAGTGTGTCACCCAGGGTTAATCATTTCATCTCACTGCTTGACATACGTGTGCCACCCAGGGCAAATCATTTCATGTCACTGCTTGACATACGTGTGACACCCAGGGTTAATCATTTCATCTTCACTACTTGACATACATGTGACACCCAGGGTTAATCATTTCATCTTCACTGCTTGACAAACATGTGACACCCAGGGCAAATCCTTGTATCATCACTGCTTAACATAAGTGTGTCACCCAGGGTAGATCATTTTATCTTCACTGCTTAACATACGTGTGTTACCCAGAGCAATTAATTTAATCCCTCTGCTTAACATACGTGTGTCACCGAACACAAATCATTTCATCTCACTGCTTAACATACGTGTCTGAACCAGGGTTAATCATTTCATCTTCACTGCTTGACATACATGTGTCACCCAGGGCCTTAATTTCATCCCCCTGGTTTACATACGTGTGTCACTGATAACAATTCATTTCCTCTCACTGCTTGACATACGTGTGTCACCCAGAATTAGTCATTTCATCTTCACTGCTTGACATACATGTGTTACCCAGGGCAAATCATTTTATCTTCACTGCTTCACATATGTGTGTCACCCAGGGCAAATCATTTTATCTTCACTGCTTAACATACGTGTGTCACCCAGGGCAATTCATTTCATCCCTCTGCTTTACATATGTGTGTCACCGAGCACCAATCATTTCAACTCACTGCTTAACATACGTGTGTGACCCAGGGTTAATCATTTCATCTTCACTGCTTGACATACATGTGTCACCCAGGGCAAATCATTTCATCTCACTGCTTGACATACGTGTGTCACCCAGGGTTAATCATTTCATCTGCTGCTTAACATACGTGTGTCACCCAGGGCAAATCATTTTATCTTTACTGCTTAACATACGTGTGTTACCCAGAGCAATTCATTTCATCCCTCTGCTTTACATATGTGTGTCACCGAACACATCTCATTTCATCTCACTGCTTGACATACATGTGTCACCCACGGCCTTAATTTCATCCCCCTGGTTTACATATGTGTGTCACTGATAACAATTAATTTCCTCTCACTGCTTGACATACGTGTGTCACCCAGGATTAATCATTTCATCTTCACTGCTTGATATACGTGTGTCATCCAGGGCAAATCATTTCATCTCACTGCTTGACATACGTGTGTCACCCAGCATTAATCATTTCATCTTCACTGCTTGACATACATGTGTTACCCAGGGCAAATAATTTTATCTTCACTGCTTCACATATGTGTGTCACCCAGGGCAAATCATTTTATCTTCATTGCTTAACATACGTGTGTCATCCAGGGCAATTCATTTCATCCCCCTGCTTTACATACATGAGTCACCGAACACAAATCATTTCATCTCACTGCTTAACATACGTGTGTCACCCAGGGCAATTCATTTCATCCCTCTGCTTTACATGCGTGTGTCACCGAACACCAATCATTTCATCTCACTGCTTAACATACGTGTGTGACCCATGGTTTATCATTTTATCTTCACTGCTTGACATACGTGTGTCACCCAGGGCAAATCATTTCATTTCACTGCTCGACATAGGTGTGTCACCCAGGGAAAATAATGTCATCTCACTGCTTGACATACGTGTGTCACCCAGGGAAAATAATGTCATCTCACTGCTTGACGTACGTGTGTCACCCAGGGTTAATCATTTCATCTGCTGTTTGACATACATGTGTCACCCAGGGCAAATCATTTCATCTGCTGCTTGACATACGTGTGTCACCCAGGGTTAATCATTTCATCTCACTGCTTGACATACGTATGTCACCCAGGGCAAATCATTCCATCTTCACTACTTTACATACGTGTGTCACCCAGGGTTAATCATTTCATCTGCTGCTTGACATACATGTGTCACACAGGGTTAATCATTTCATCTGCTGCTTGACATACGTGTGTCACCCAGGGTAAATCATTTCATCTTCACTGCTTGACATACGTGTGTCACCCAGGGCAAATCATTTCATGACACTGCTTGACATACGTGTGACACCCAGGGTTAATCATTTCATCTCACTGCTTGACATACGTGTGTCACCCAGGGCAAATCATTTCATGTCACTGCTTGACATAAGTGTGACACCCAGGGTTAATCATTTCATCTTCACTAATTGACATACGTGTGTCACCCAGGGTTAATCATTTCATCTCACTGCTTGACATACGTGTGTCACCCAGGGTTAATCATTTCATTTTACTGCTTGACATACGTGTGACACCCAGGGCAAATCATTTCATCTCACTGCTTGACATACGTGTGCCACCCAGGGCAAATCATTTTATCTTCACCGCTTAACATACGTGTGTCACCCAGGGCAAATCATTTCATCCCTCTGCTTTACATACGTGTGTCACCGAACACCAATCATTTCATCTCACTGCTTAACATACGTGTGTGACCCACGGTTAATCATTTTATCTTCACGGCTTGACATACGTGTGTCACCCAGGGCAAATCATTTCATCTCACTGCTTGACATACGTGTGTGACCCACGGTTAATCATTTTATCTTCACTGCTTGACATACGTGTGTCACCCAGGGCAAATAATGTCATCTCACTGCTTGACATACGTGTGTCACCCAGGGTTAATCATTTCATCTGCTGCTTGACATACGTGTGTCACCCAGGGAAAATAATTTCATCTGCTGCTTGACATACGTGTGTCACCGAGGGTTAATCATTTAATCTCACTGCTTGACATACGTATGTCACCCAAGGCAAATCATTTCATCTTCACTACTTGACATACGTGTGTCATCCAGGGTTAATCATTTCATCTGTTGCTTGACATAAATGTGTCACCCAGGGTTAATCATTTCATCTGCTGCTTGACATACGTGTCACCCAGGGCAAATCATTTCATCTTCACTGCTTGACATACGTGTGTCACCCAGGGCAAATCATTTCATGTCACTGCTTGACATATGTGTGACACCCAGGGTTAATCATTTCATCTCCACTACTTGACATACGTGTGTCACCCAGGGTTAATCATTTTATCTCACTGCTTGACATACGTGTGTCACCCAGGGTTAATCATTTCATTTTACTGCTTGACATACGTGTGACACCCAGGGCAAATCATTTCATCTCACTGCTTGACATACTTGTGTCACCCAGGGTTAATCATTTCATCTGCTGCTTGACATACATGTGTCACCCAGGGTTAATCATTTCATCTGCTGCTTGATATACGTGTGTCACCCAGGGCAAATCATTTCATGTCACTGCTTGACATACGTGTGACAACCAGGGTTAATCATTTCATCTTCACTACTTGACATACGTGTGTCACCCAGGGTTAATCATTTCATCTGCTGCTTGACATACGTGTGTCACCCAGGGTTAATCATTTCATCTCACTGCTTGACAAACATGTGTCACCCAGGGCAAATCATTTCATCACACTGCTTGACATACGTGTGACACCCAGGGTTAATCATTTCATCTTCACTACTTGACATACGTGTGTCACCCAGGGTTAATCATTTCATCGGCTGCTTGACATACGTGTGTCACTCAGGACAAATCATTTCATCTTCACTGCATGACATACGTGTGTCACCCATGGCAAATCATTTCATCTTCACTGCTTGGCATACGTGTGTCACCCAGGGCAAATCATTTCATGTCACTGCTTGACATACATGTGACACCCAGGGTTAATCATTTCATCTCACTGCTTGACATATGTGTGCTACCCATGGGAAATCATTTCATGTCACTGCTTGACATATGTGTGACACTCCGGGTTAATCATTTCATCTTCACTACTTGACATACTTGTGTCATCCAGGGTTAATCATTTCATCTCACTGCTTGACATACGTGTGTCACCCAGGGTTAATCATTTCATCTCACTGCTTGACATATGTGTGACACCCAGGGCAAATCATTTCATCTCACTGCTTGACATACGTGTGACACCCAGGGCAAATCATTTCATCTCACTGCTTGACATACATGTGTCACCCAGGGTTAATCATTTCATCTTCACTAATTGACATACGTGTGACACCCAGAGTAAATCATTTCATCTTCACTGCTTGACATACGTGTGACACCCAGGGCAAATCATTTTATCTTCACTGCTTAACATACGTGTGTCACCCAGGGCAAATCATTTTATCTTCACTGCTTAACATACATGTGTTACCAAGGGCAATTCATTTCATCCCTCTGCTTTACATACGTGTGTCACCGAACACAAATCATTTCATCTCACTGCTTAACGTACGTGTGTGACCCAGGGTTAATCATTTCATCTTCACTGCTTGACATACATGTGTCACCCAGGGCCTTAACATCATCCCCCTGGTTTACATACGTGTGTCACTGATAACAATTAATTTCCTCTCACTGCTTGACATACCTGTGTCACCCAGGATTAATCATTTCATCTTCACTGCTTGACATACATGTGTCACCCAGGGCAAATCATTTTATCTTCATTGCTTCACTCACATGTGTCAACCAGGGCAAATCATTTTATCCTCACTGCTTAACATATGTGTGTCACCCAGGCCAATTCATTTCATCCCTCTGCTTTACATACGTGTGTCACCGAACACCAATCATTTCAACTCACTGCTTAACATACGTGTGTGACCCAGGGTTAATCATTTCATCTTCACTGCTTGACATACGTGTGTCAACCAGGGCAAATCATTTCATCTCACTGCTTGATATATGTGTCACCCAGGGAAAATAATGTCATCTCACTGCTTGACATACGGGTGTCACCCAGGGTTAATCATTTCTTCTGTTGCTTGATATACGTGTGTCACCCAGGGAAAATCATTTCATCTCACTGCTTAACATACGTGTGTCACCCAGGGCAAATCATTTTATCTTCACTGCTTGACATACGTGTGTCACCCAGGATTAATCATTTCATTTTCACTGCTTGACATACGTGTGTCATCCAGGACAAATCATTTCATCTCACTGCTTGACATACGTGTGTCACCCAGGATTAATCATTTCATCTTCACTGCTTGACATACATGTGTTACCCAGGGCAAATAATTTTATCTTCACTGCTTCACATATGTGTGTCACCCAGGGCAAATCATTTCATCTTCATTGCTTAACATACGTGTGTCACCCAGGGCAATTCATTTCATCCCCCTGCTTTACATACAATTGTCACCGAACACAAATCATTTCATCTCACTGCTTAACATACGTGTGTCACCCAGGGCAATTCATTTCATCCCTCTGCTTTACATGCGTGTGTCACCGAACACCAATCATTTCATCTCACTGCTTAACATACGTGTGTGACCCATGGTTTATCATTTTATCTTCACTGCTTGACATACGCGTGTCACCCAGGGCAAATCATTTCATTTCACTGCTCGACATAGGTGTGTCACCCAGGGAAAATAATGTCATCTCACTGCTTGACATACGTGTGTCACCCAGGGAAATTAATGTCATCTCACTGCTTGACGTACGTGTGTCACCCAGGGTTAATCATTTCATCTGCTGTTTGACATACATGTGTCACCCAGGGCAAATCATTTCATCTGCTGCTTGACATACGTGTGTCACCCAGGGTTAATCATTTCATCTCACTGCTTGACATACGTATGTCACCCAGGGCAAATCATTTCATCTTCACTACTTTACATACGTGTGTCACCCAGGGTTAATCATTTCATCTGCTGCTTGACATACATGTGTCACACAGGGTTAATCATTTCATCTGCTGCTTGACATACGTGTGTCACCCAGGGTAAATCATTTCATCTTCACTGCTTGACATACGTGTGTCACCCAGGGCAAATCATTTCATGACACTGCTTGACATACGTGTGACACCCAGGGTTAATCATTTCATAACACTGCTTGACATACGTGTGTCACCCAGGGCAAATCATTTCATGTCACTGCTTGACATACGTGTGACACCCAGGGTTAATCATTTCATCTTCACTAATTGACATACGTGTGTCACCCAGGGTTAATCATTTCATCTCACTGCTTGACATACGTGTGTCACCCAGGGTTAATCATTTCATTTTACTGCTTGACATACGTGTGACACCCAGGGCAAATCATTTCATCTCACTGCTTGACATACGTGTGCCACCCAGGGCAAATCATTTTATCTTCACTGCTTAACATACGTGTGTCACCCAGGGCAAATCATTTCATCCCTCTGCTTTACATACGTGTGTCACCGAACACCAATCATTTCATCTCACTGCTTAACATACGTGTGTGACCCACGGTTAATCATTTTATCTTCACGGCTTGACATACGTGTATCACCCAGGGCAAATCATTTCATCTCACTGCTTGACATACGTGTGTGACCCACGGTTAATCATTTTATCTTCACTGCTTGACATACGTGTGTCACGCAGGGCAAATAATGTCATCTCACTGCTTGACATACGTGTGTCACCCAGGGTTAATCATTTCATCTGCTGCTTGACATAAGTGTGTCACCCAGGGAAAATAATTTCATCTGCTGCTTGACATACGTGTGTCACCGAGGGTTAATCATTTAATCTCACTGCTTGACATACGTATGTCACCCAAGGCAAATCATTTCATCTTCACTACTTGACATACGTGTGTCATCCAGGGTTAATCATTTCATCTGTTGCTTGACATAAATCTGTCACCCAGGGTTAATCATTTCATCTGCTGCTTGACATACGTGTCACCCAGGGCAAATCATTTCATCTTCACTGCTTGACATACGTGTGTCACCCAGGGCAAATCATTTCATGTCACTGCTTGACATATGTGTGACACCCAGGGTTAATCATTTCATCTCCACTACTTGACATACGTGTGTCACCCAGGGTTAATCATTTTATCTCACTGCTTGACATACGTGTGTCACACAGGGTTAATAATTTCATTTTACTGCTTGACATACGTGTGACACCCAGGGCAAATCATTTCATCTCACTGCTTGACATACTTGTGTCACCCAGGGTTAATCATTTCATCTGCTGCTTGACATACATGTGTCACCCAGGGTTAATCATTTCATCTGCTGCTTGATATACGTCTGTCACCCAGGGCAAATCATTTCATGTCACTGCTTGACATACGTGTGACAACCAGGGTTAATCATTTCATCTTCACTACTTGACATACGTGTGTCACCCAGGGTTAATCATTTCATCTGCTGCTTGACATACGTGTGTCACCCAGGGTTAATCATTTCATCTCACTGCTTGACAAACATGTGTCACCCAGGGCAAATCATTTCATCACACTGCTTGGCATACGTGTGACACCCAGGGTTAATCATTTCATCTTCACTACTTGACATACGTGTGTCACCCAGGGTTAATCATTTCATCGGCTGCTTGACATACGTGTGTCACCCAGGACAAATCATTTCATCTTCACTGCTTGACATACGTGTGTCACCCATGGCAAATCATTTCATCTTCACTGCTTGACATACGTGTGTCACCCAGGGCAAATCATTTCATGTCACTGCTTGACATACATGTGACACCCAGGGTTAATCATTTCATCTCACTGCTTGACATATGTGTACTACCCATGGGAAATCATTTCATGTCACTGCTTGACATATGTGTGACACTCCGGGTTAATCATTTCATCTTCACTACTTGACATACTTGTGTCATCCAGGGTTAATCATTTCATCTCACTGCTTGACATATGTGTGTCACCCAGGGTTAATCATTTCATCTCACTGCTTGACATATGTGTGACACCCAGGGCAAATCATTTCATCTCACTGCTTGACATACGTGTGACACCCAGGGCAAATCATTTCATCTCACTGCTTGACATACATGTGTCACCCAGGGTTAATCATTTCATCTTCACTAATTGACATACGTGTGACACCCAGAGTAAATCATTTCATCTTCACTGCTTGACATACGTGTGACACCCAGGGCAAATAATTTTATCTTCACTGCTTAACATACGTGTGTCACCCAGGGCAAATCATTTTATCTTCACTGCTTAACATACATGTGTTACCAAGGGCAATTCATTTCATCCCTCTGCTTTACATACGTGTGTCACCGAACACAAATCATTTCATCTCACTGCTTAACGTACGTGTGTGACCCAGGGTTAATCATTTCATCTTCACTGCTTGACATACATGTGTCACCCAGGGCCTTAACATCATCCCCCTGGTTTACATACGTGTGTCACTGATAACAATTAATTTCCTCTCACTGCTTGACATACCTGTGTCACCCAGGATTAATCATTTCATCTTCACTGCTTGACATACATGTGTCACCCAGGGCAAATCATTTTATCTTCATTGCTTCACACACATGTGTCAACCAGGGCAAATCATTTTATCCTCACTGCTTAACATATGTGTGTCACCCAGGCCAATTCATTTCATCCCTCTGCTTTACATACGTGTGTCACCGAACACCAATCATTTCAACTCACTGCTTAACATACGTGTGTGACCCAGGGTTAATCATTTCATCTTCACTGCTTGACATACGTGTGTCACCCAGGGCAAATCATTTCATCTCACTGCTTGATATATGTGTCACCCAGGGAAAATAATGTCATCTCACTGCTTGAAATACGGGTGTCACCCAGGGTTAATCATTTCATCTGTTGCTTGATATACGTGTGTCACCCAGGGAAAATCATTTCATCTCACTGCTTAACATACGTGTGTCACCCAGGGCAAATCATTTTATCTTCACTGCTTGACATACGTGTGTCACCCAGGATTAATCATTTCATTTTCACTGCTTGACATACGTGTGTCATCCAGGACAAATCATTTCATCTCACTGCTTGACATACGTGTGTCACCCAGGATTAATCATTTCATCTTCACTGCTTGACACACATGTGTTACCCAGGGCAAATAATTTTATCTTCACTGCTTCACATATGTGTGTCACCCAGGGCAAATCATTTCATCTTCATTGCTTAACATACGTGTGTCACCCAGGGCAATTCATTTCATCCCCCTGCTTTACATACAATTGTCACCGAACACAAATCATTTCATCTCATTGCTTTACATACGTGTGTCACCCAGGGCAATTCATTTCATCCCTCTGCTTTACATACGTGTGTCACCGAACACCAATCATTTCATCTCACTGCTTAACATACGTGTGTGACCCATGGTTAATCATTTTATCTTCACTGTTTGACATACGTGTCTCACCCAGGGCAAATCATTTCATCTCACTGCTTGACATACGTGTGTCACCCAGGGAAAATAATGTCATCTCACTGCTTGACATACGTGTGTCACCCAGGGCAAATCATGTCATCTGCTGCTTGACATACGTGTGTCACCCAGGGTTAATCATTTCCTCTCACTGCTTGACAAACGTATGTCACCCAGGGCAAATCATTTCATCTTCACTGCTTGACATACGTGTGTCACCCAGGGTAAATCATTTCATGTCACTGCTTGACATACGTGTGACACCCAGGGTTAATCATTTCATCTCACTGCTTAACATACATGTGTTTCCAAGGGCAATTCATTTCATCCCTCTGCTTTACATACGTGTGTCACCGAACACAAATTATTTCATCTCACTGCTTAACATACGTGTGTGACCCAGAGTTAATCATTTCATCTTCACTGCTTGACATACATGTGTCACCCAGGGCCTTAATATCATCCCCCTGGTTTACATACGTGTGTCACTGATAACAATTCATTTCCTCTCACTGCTTGACATACGTGTGTCACCCAGGATTAATCATTTCATCTTCACTGCTTGACATACATGTGTCACCCAGGGCAAATCATTTTATCTTCACTGCTTCACATACGTGTGTCACCCAGGGCAAATCATTTTATCCTCACTGCTTAACATATGTGTGTCACCCAGGGCAATTCATTTCATCCCTCGGCTTTACATACGTGTGTCACCGAACACCAATCATTTCATGCCAGTGCTTAACATTCATGTGTCACCCAGGGCAAATCATCTATTGTCACTGCATGACATACGTGTGACACCCAGGGTAATTAATTTCATCTTCACTACTTGACATACGTGTGTCACCCAGGGTTAATCATTTCATCTGCTGCTTGACATAAGTGTGTCACCCAGGGCAAATCATTTCATCTTCACTGCTTGACATACGTGTGTCACCCAAGGCAAATCATTTCATGTCACTGCTTGACATACGTGTGACACCCAGGGTTAATCATTTCATCTCACTGCTTGACATACGTGTGCCACCCAGGGCAAATCATTTCATGTCCCTGCTTGACATACGTGTGACACCCAGGGTTAATCATTTCATCTTCACTACTTGACATACGTGTGACACCCAGGGTTAATCATTTCATCTTCACTGCTTGACATATTTGTGACACCCAGGGCAAATCCTTGTATCTTCACTGCTTAACATAAGTGTGTCACCCAGGGCAAATCATGTTCTCTTCACTGCTTAACATACGTGTGTTACCCAGAGCAATTAATTCCATCCCTCTGCTTTACATACGTGTGTCACCGAACACAAATCATTTCATCTCACTGCTTAACATACGTGTCTGACTCAGGGTTAATCATTTCATCTTCACTGCTTGACATACATGTGTCACCCGGGGCCTTAATTTCATCCCCCTGGTTTACATACGTGTGTCACTGATAACAATTCATTTCCTCTCACTGCTTGACATACGTGTGTCACCCAGGATTAATCATTTCATCTTCACTGCTTGACATACATGTGTTACCCAGGGCAATCATTTTATCTTCACTGCTTCACATATGTGTGTCACCTAGGGCAAATCATTTTATCTTCACTGCTTAACATACGTGTGTCACCCAGGGCAATTCATTTCATCCCTCTGCTTTACATACGTGTGTCACCGAGCACCAATCATTTCAACTCACTGCTTAACATACGTGTGTGACCCAGGGTTAATCATTTCATCGTCACTGCTTCACATACGTGTGTCACCCAGGGCAAATCATTTCATCTCACTGCTTGACATACGTGTGTCACCCAGGGTTAATCATTTCATCTGCTGCTTAACATACGTGTGTCACCCAGGGCAAAACATTTTATCTTCACTGCTTAACATACGTGTGTTACCCAGAGCAATTAATTTCATCCCTCTGCTTTACATATGTGTGTCACCGAACACATCTCATTTCATCTCACTGCTTGACATACATGTGTCACCCAGGGCCTTAATTTCATCCCCCTGGTTTACATACGTGTGTCACTGATAACAATTAATTTCCTCTCACTGCTTGACATACGTGTGTCACCCAGGATTAATCATTTCATCTTCACTGCTTGATATACGTGTGTCATCCAGGGCAAATCATTTCATCTCACTGCTTGACATACGTGTGTCACCCAGGATTAATCATTTCATCTTCACTGCTTGACATACATGTGTTACCCAGGGCAAATAATTTTATCTTCACTGCTTCACATATGTGTGTCACCCAGGGCAAATCATTTTATCTTCATTGCTTAACATACGTGTGTCATCCAGGGCGATTCATTTCATCCCCCTGCTTTACATACATGTGTCACCGAACACAAATCATTTCATCTCACTGCTTAACATACGTGTGTGACCCATGGTTTATCATTTTATCTTCACTGCTTGACATACGTGTGTCACCCAGGGCAAATCATTTCATCTCACTGCTCGACATACGTGTGTCACCCAGGGAAAATAATGTCATCTCACTGCTTGACATACGTGTGTCACCAAGGGCAAATTATGTCATCTCACTGCTTGACGTACGTGTGTCACCCAGGGTTAATCATTTCATCTGCTGTTTGACATACGTGTGTCACCCAGGGCAAATCATTTCATCTGCTGCTTGACATACGTGTTTCACCCAGGGTTAATCATTTCATCTCACTACTTGACATACGTATGTCATCCAGGGCAAATCATTTCATCTTCACTACTTTACATACGTGTGTCACCCAGGGTTAATCATTTCATCTGCTGCTTGACATACATGTGTCACGCAGGGTTAATCATTTCATCTGCTGCTTGACATACGTGTGTCACCCAGGGCAAATAATTTCATCTTCAATGCTTGACATACGTGTGTCACCCAGGGCAAATCATTTCATGACACTGCTTGACATACGTGTGACACCCAGGGTTAATCATTTCATCCCACTGCTTGACATACATGTGTCACCCAGGGCAAATCATTTCATGTCACTGCTTGACATACGTGTGACACCCAGGGTTAATCATTTCATCTTCACTACTTGACATACGTGTGTCACCCAGGGTTAATCATTTCATCTCACTGCTTGACATACGTGTGTCACCCAGGGTTAATTATTTAATTTTACTGCTTGACATACGTGTGACACCCAGGGCAAATCATTTCATCTCACTGCTTGACATACGTGTGCCACCAAGGGCAAATCATTTTATCTTCACTGCTTAACATACGTGTGTCACCCAGGGCAAATCATTTCATCCCTCTGCTTTACATACGTGTGTCACCGAACACCAATCATTTCATCTCACTGCTTAACATACGTGTGTGACCCACGGTTAATCATTTTATCTTCACTGCTTGACATACGTGTGTCACCCAGGGCAAATCATTTCATCTCACTGCTTGACATACGTGTGTCACCCAGGGCAAATAATGTCATCTCACTGCTTGACATACGTGTGTCACCCAGGGTTAATCATTTCATCTGCTGCTTGACATACGTGTGTCACCCAGGGAACATAATTTCATCTGCTGCTTGACATACGTGTGTCACCCAGGGTTAATCATTTAATCTCACTCCTTGGCATACGTATGTCACCCAGGGCAAATCATTTCATCTTCACTACTTGACATACTTGTGTCATCCAGGGTTAATCATTTCATCTGCTGTTTGACATACATGTGTCACCCAGGGTTAATCATTTCATCTGCTGCTTGACATACGTGTCACCCAGGGCAAATCATTTCATCTTCACTGCTTGACATACGTGTGTCACCCAGGGCAAATCATTTCATGTCACTGCTTGACATACGTGTGACACCCAGGGTTAATCATTTCATCTCACTGCTTGACATACATGTGTCACCCAGGGCAAATCATTTCATGTCACTGCTTGACATACGGGTGACACCCAGGGTTAATCATTTCATCTTCACTACTTGACATACGTGTGTCACCCAGGGTTAATCATTTTATCTCACTGCTTGACATACGTGTGTCACCCAGGGTTAATCATTTCATTTTACTGCTTGACATACGTGTGACACCCAGGGCAAATCATTTCATCTCGCTGCTTGACATACGTGTGCCACCCAGGGCAAATCATTTTATCTTCACTGCTTAACATATGTGTGTCACCCAGGGCAAATCATTTCATCCCTCTGCTTTACATACGTGTGTCACCGAACACCAATCATTTCATCTCACTGCTTAACATACGTGTGTGACCCACGGTTAATCATTTTATCTTCACTGCTTGACATACGTGTGTCACCCAGGGCAAATCATTTCATCTCACTGCTTAACATACGTGTGTCACCCAGGGAAAATAATGTTATCTCACTGCTTGACATACATGTGTCACCCATGGCAAATAACGTCATCTCACTGCTTGACATACGTGTGTAACCCAGGGTTAATCATTTGATCTGCTGCTTGACATACGTTTGTCACCCAGGGAAAATAATTTCATCTGCTGCTTGACATACGTGTGTCACCCAGGGTTAATAATTTAATCTCACTGCTTGGCATACGTATGTCACCCAGGGCAAATCATTTCATCTTCACTACTTGACATACGTGTGTTATCCAGGGTTAATCATTTCATCTGCTGTTTGACATACATGTGTCACCCAGGGTTAATCATTTCATCTGCTGCTTGACATACGTGTCACCCAGGGCAAATCTTTTCATCTTCACTGCTTGACATACGTGTGTCACCCAGGGCAAATCATTTCATGTCACTGCTTGACATACGTGTGACACCCAGAGTTAATCATTTCATCTCACTGCTTGACATACGTGTGTCACCCAGGGCAAATCATTTCATGTCACTGCTTGACATACGGGTGACACCCAGGGTTAATCATTTCATCTTCACTACTTGACATACGTGTGACACCCAGGGCAAATCATTTTATCTCACTGCTTGACATACGTGTGTCACCCAGGGTTAATCATTTAATCTGCTGCTTGACATACATGTGTCACCCAGGGTTAATCATTTCATCTGCTGCTTGACATACGTGTGTCACCCAGGGCAAATCATTTCATCTTCACTGCTTGACATACGTGTGTCACCCAGGGCAAATCATTTCATGTCACTGCTTGACATACGTGTGACACCCAGGGTTAATCATTTCATCTCACTGCTTGACATGCGTGTTAACCAGGGGAAATCATTTTATCTTCACTGCTTAACATACATGTGTTACCAAGGGCAATTCATTTCATCCCTCTGCTTTACATACGAGTGTCACCGAACACAAATCATTTCATCTCACTGCTTAACGTACGTGTGTGACCCAGGGTTAATCATTTCATCTTCACTGCTTGACATACATGTGTCACCCAGGGCCTTAACATCATCCCCCTGGTTTACATACGTGTGTCACTGATAACAATTCATTTCCTCTCACTGCTTGACATACGTGTGTCACCCAGGATTAATCATTTCATCTTCACTGCTTCACATACGTGTGTCACCCATGGCAAATCATTTTATCCTCACTGCTTAACATATGTGTGTCACCCAGGGCAATTCATTTCATCCCTCTGCTTTACATACGTGTGTCACCGAACACCAATCATTTAATGTCAGTGCTTAACATACGTTTGTCACCCAGGGCAAATCATTTAATGTCACTGCTTGACATACGTGTGACACCAAGGGTTAATCATTTCATCTTCACTACTTGACATACGTGTGTCACCCAGGGTTAATCATTTCATCTGCTGCTTGACATACGTGTGTCACCCAGGGAAAATAATTTCATCTTCACTGCTTGACATACGTGTGTCACCCAGGGCAAATCATTTCATGTCACTGCTTGACATACGTGTGCCACCCAGGGTTAATCATTTCATCTCACTGCTTGACATACGTGTGCCACCCAGGGAAAATCATTTCATGTCACTGCTTGACATACGTGTGACACCCAGGGTTAATCATTTCATCTTCACTACTTGACATACGTGTGTAACGAGGGTTAGTCATTTCATCTAACTGCTTGACATACGTGTGACACCCAGGGCAAATAATTTCATCTCACTGCTTGACATACATGTGTCACCGGGGGTTAATCATTTCATCTTCACTACTTGACATACGTGTGACACCCAGGGTTAATCATTTAATCTTCACTGCTTGACATACATGTGACACCCAGGGCAAATCATTTTATCTTCACTGCTTAACATACGTGTGTCACCCAGGGCAAATCATTTTATCTTCACTGCTTAACATACGTGTGTTACCAAGAGCAATTAATTTTATCCCTCTGCTTTACATACGTGTGTCACCGAACACAAATCATTTCATCTCACTGCTTAACATACGTGTGTGACCCAGGGTTAATCATTTCATCTTCACTGCTTGACATACATGTGTCACCCAGGGCCTTAATTTCATCCCCCTGGTTTACATACGTGTGTCACTGATAACAATTAATTTCCTCTCACTGCTTGACATACGTGTGTCACCCAGAATTAATCATTTCTTCTTCACTGCTTGACATACATGTGTTACCCAGGGCAAATCATTTTATCTTCACTGCTTCACATATGTGTGTCACCCAGGGCAAATCACTTTATCTTCACTGCTTAACATACGTGTGTCACCCAGGGCAATTCATTTCATCCCTCTGCTTTACATATGTGTGTCACCGAGCACCAATCATTTCAACTCACTGCTTAACATACGTGTGTGACCCAGGGTTAATCATTTCATCTTCACTGCTTGACATACGTGTGTCACCCAGGGCAAATCATTTCATCTCACTGCTTGATATATGTGTCACCCAGGGAAAATAATGTCATCTCACTGCTTGACATACGTGTGTCACCCAGGGTTAATCATTTCATCTGCTGCTTGATATACGTGTGTCACCCAGGGCAAATCATTTCATGTCACTGCTTAACATACGTGTGACACCCAGGGTTAATCATTTCATCTTCACTACTTGACATACGTGTGTCACCCAGGATTAATCATTTCATCTCACTGCTTGACATACGTGTGTCACCCAGGGTTATCATTTCATTTTACTGCTTGACATACGTGTGACACCCAGGGCAAATCATTTCATCTCACTGCTTGACATACGTGTTCCACCCAGGGCAAATCATTTTATCTTCACTGCTTAACATATGTGTGTCACCCAGGGCAAATCATTTTATCTTCACGGCTTAACATACGTGTGTCACCCAGGGCAAATCATTTTATCTTCACGGCTTAACATACGTGTGTCACCCAGGGCAAATCATTTCATGTCACTGTGCTTTGTTTGCCACACTTAGAAGTCCATAATTTCACACTGTACAGTAGTAAAAAAAAACACACTTCTGGTATTGTTGCACACCTAATACCTTGTCTATTGTACATCATAAAGTTTGGTGGCCTCACTCATGGCAACTTCTTGTAGTGTAACTTCCCATGAACTGCTCTGGTTCCAGTGACTGAAGTCATGTCATTCCACAACCTTTTCTATCTTTCTGCAATGTGTTAGTGATGTCATTGAGGCCACTCACAATACTTGAACACCCTCGCAGGCCCCAGCTAAGTAATGGGAAACTCAACCGCCAACTAGGAAAGACACTCGTGCTTCAACTCTCTGAGTTACCCGCGCCGCTCGAGCATGTGTGCCCAATTTCTGCATCTACCCAGCCTCGCATCTATCTGTTCTGCTTTCAAATATTCACCCGTTTGCAAAAGGTGCTCCTTGCCCTGAGAAGTCCAGTTTGCCGGTTGTGCCCGTGTGTGTCATTGATGATGGCGTGACTTGGTTTGGTGTGTCTCCAGTTCCGACACACCTGCATTGTGAGTAGCCATGGAGCGAGGCGCAGGTCTTGCTTAGCCTGCAAGTAGAGCTGTGAAGTGAGGAGGTCACGCCTTTCTATTGGATAAGAAGTTCAAAGTAAGTAACAACAGGCCCCACATAACAGATGCCACCTTCTCTCTGCAAACCCTGTGTCAAGCGCCTCGACAGAACTCCGCCCCCCTTCTACCCCCTCGATTCCACATTCTACACCCCATGCCACAGAGCAATGCACATAACTACATTACAATACCTACAACACTACAGGCTGCATGTTCACGCATGGAATGCAGTGCATTCAAAATGACAATACATAGCAGACTCGTGACATGTAATTCGTGCCTCCTGCAGAGTGTGTTGGTCACATTAAAACCCCCTATTTGGCAAAAGAAGGGCAACAGGCCCCACAGCAGAGTGGGCGGTGGGCACACAGATCTGTGGCTAGGTGCCGTTAAGGGGCAGATACTTGGCATGCCAACTTTTGATATTGTGGGCTGAAGCCCCAGCTCTTACTCGATATAGGCAAGAAACAGGGTGTGAAGCATGGCACTTACCTGCAGGGATTGGGAGCCATGAGATCTCAGCAACAGTCACTGAACCCGCTGCGCTACCTTTCACGCATGATGCCTTACGGCTTGTCACGCTACTTTCATAGAACGTAACATCCGAGCTGGACTCCCCCTCTTGGCCCCCTCGCCCCCTTCATACACTCTGCATTGCACCGGTACGACTTGCCAACACTGAAGTTGCTCTAAAAGAATTTTAAGCGTCAGACACATCAAAGGAGCGCACAGTTTCATTGAGGACAACAGTTGAAACCCAAAACTCTCAGTTTCTTAATGGAGCAAATTGAGGTGCTAAATGTTGTGAGGGAATCCCTGGCACCCACTGCGTTGTTCTGTGAACCCCGGGCCCTCCCTCCATTCCAAGCACTCACATGGAGACATGCGTCAGGCTCGGGCTCCCCGGTCACAATGCTGTGGCCGGGAACGCCCCTTTTATTTATAGGGCACGCGGCGGAGGGCAACGTCACTCCGCCACGTGCTAATTCCTTAAAGAGGCAGCACTACACTGACTATTGCCAAACAATGAAGTGGACTGTTAAGTGCCTCCTTTGCGCGGGCTAAAATGCTGCGCTTCATAATGACAGAGGGAAGCATGACTGCGCAGAGCTTAAAAGCTACGGATTGGTGTTTGCACTAAATAGGTTATCAGTTATTTTCATGATATGATATGGCATTAATAATGCGCCTATACACAAGTGTTTCAAGGCGCGACGAGCGAAGGGAGGGGGAACAAAAGGGAAAACAGAGACAACGATCTTACTAGGCCAGGCTACATTAAGATCGCGTAAGTGCAGGGGAGAAGGGAGGGGGAAAAGTGCCAGGGGAAAAGGGAGGGGGCAGTGCAGTACATTGGATGACACAGTAAAAAAATAAAAAGTGGTGGCAAGTGCAAGGGTAAGGGCAGACATCAAGTGTCCCAAGTGCTGGTAGGGGGACTGTAGGGAGACAGAAACAGACCCCGCGTGCAAGGGTTGCCAGAGAGGGGCAGTGCAGGTGAGCAACTGGCGGGTACGGGACCTTGGCCCGAGATCAGAGGGTAGCCAGGTGACCAGAGCAGTTTCAGTTTCAGCCAGGAGTTCAGCAGGGGAGAGGAAGAGAGAAAGCAGAAGCAAAGAGGAAGGTCTTCAGGTGCTTCCCAAACCGGAGAGGGCTCTCCTCAAGTTTCAGGGAGGCAGAGAGGCTGCTCTAGAGGGAGGCCTCTGGAACAGCCTCCCTACCTCTAGTAATGGTTGCATATAAGCAAATTGCTCTGCTGTGAATGACCCCAAACAATCACAAAAGTATACCATCGGACACAGCTATATTCATAATACAGTAACCAAGAAAAGAGTAAAGTACCTGAATTCAGATCTCGATGTGGCACATCGTCCATTTCTTCGAGCCCTTATTCTTTCACATCTCGAGCAATGCACTAGTGCCTGCTAATGTCAACTCCCAGGGACGCTTTCTCATATAGGACCTGATTCATAGAAAAGTGTGCATAGAGCCCGCAATGTTCGCGCGGCAAGAAGGACGATGCGTGCCCCCTCGCGCATGCGTCACCTGTGTGCCATCTGTGTATTCATGGAATCTTCCCCGCAATGTAACCCTATGCGCAAGTCACGGCCGGAACGCCCACAACATGCCCCCGCAAAGCAAATGTAGCCACTAATACCTACATATGCGCGGTCCTCGGGCGCAAACTCATGCATCCCGGTAAACATGTGTGGGGTCCGCCGCAACCAAGCAAACACCGTGATGACACTGCTTACGGTCACCCATAACTGTCCACAGCACCCGACAACATGCATACCATGTATTGTAAAAGTTGACATTTCCAGGTAAATATGCGTGTAAAACCCCATAAACCATGCCTGCACCCCGCTACACTGCTTATGCGAACCCCTATGTCCGATCAGAACCCCGACTGCGTGCAAGCACCTCTAAATCCAACATGCAATCTTACCTCTGCACAGTGATTCCCATGCGCAAGTGTCTGCATGCCTGCCTTTGGGTGGCGGTTAGATCGGGAGCTTTGCGTGGTAATTTCCCCACTGTGAGGTTCTGCAGTCATATCTATTAATACAATTTGTTCTGCGCAGTTGTGGGCATGCAAACTCCTTGTAGCAGGTCATCCTTCGGCACGCCCGCCTTTTCCTCATTTTTCCTCATTCCTCATGCTACACACCCCATTTTGGACTCTAAGTAGGCCCAACCCACACTCTGCGAGGAGTCTCGCGCAAGACGCTTGACTGCTCGCAGGGGTATGCCAGACCTGCGCGAAGTCCCGCAAGTCATGGAAATGTCCTGCGCAGTCGATTCCATAATGGCAAGCAAAGTGCCGATT
The DNA here is from genome assembly GCF_040938575.1 of Ambystoma mexicanum. Taxonomy (NCBI): domain Eukaryota; kingdom Metazoa; phylum Chordata; class Amphibia; order Caudata; family Ambystomatidae; genus Ambystoma; species Ambystoma mexicanum. Next base: position 135,434,974 of record NC_090921.1, read on the forward strand.
TTACGTACAGATAATTCCATGAATCAGGCCCATCATTTTAAAGATTATATGAGAAAGCGTCCCTTGACATTAGCAGGAACTAGTACTGTGGCTCACTGTGCGAGCTGGTTCACCCCTCTCCGTCTCCCACCAACCATGACCATGTTGGCTTGTCACAGGGGGAGAAGGAGAGCGTCGAAAACTAGGTCCTGCATTCCCCGGGGTAGACCACGGCAGCCCTGGCGTTGCTTGAGGAATGAAGGCCGTACTGCGGCCGGGCACAAATGACACTTCCCTTCTTCACACTAACTGACCACGGCAAGGCCATGCACGTGGGGCCTCTGCTTTCAGTTTAGTATTGTTCTCTGGGCGGCCGACCACACCCTGGCTCTTGCAACCTGCAAACTGTCCAAGTCCAACACAAAGTGAAAAGGTGGCACGACACTGCACGTGTGCGCGCATTACCCCACCCGCACTCATGAATGTCATTGCTGGGCAAACAGCCAGTGAACATTCGATAAATTCTGTTGCTGTGCTAAGATCAGATCTACAGTGACACTGCGCTGTTTGCACACAGATTAATACCGCCGGGCCATCCCTCTAGGCCCGTGGCAGCCTCCTAGATGATCTACTAGATAATCTGTTACGTAAAAAGGGCGTGGAGCTCAAAGCCCCATGCAGTATACAGTAGAAAAAACTGTGTGAAATGGAATGGGCCCCTCTGCAGGCCCCGGCGGCTCGACCCAGCGTAGATCATTTATTTATTTATTTTTCCGCCATGCCACGCTGCTCCTAACAAACAAATAATGCAAAGCAGAGAACAGACTAATGCAGAGCAGAGAACAGAAATGAACACAGTTTTCTCTGCACACTCCCTGGGAGGGGGGCGGGCGGTTGGCGTAAGTTGGCCTAAGTAAGCGGCTGCCACTGCTTTCCTAAGCCAAAATTGGAAGTCGCTAGGAGGGAATCAGTTAACACTGTACGTTGTACCAAAACATCCTCGCTCATGGAATTGGCCCATATATTATAGTATGATAGTAATAACAGTGACCATTCAAATATTACACGGATCTGCGTGATTTTACCGAGCCCAAAGGTTCGACTCCCAAAAGTTCGAATTGTTTTCTTTTTTTTAATGTTCCCCAAATATATATGTGGTGGGAGACCACCCACAAACCCCCCACCTTACCCCTATACATTTTTTATACACTTTACCCCATATATATATATATATATATGTAGAAAATTGGGGGTCGGACTTTTGGGAGTCAAACTTTTGGTATTCGGTCCTTTTGTACAATACCATATTGCACATCATAAAGGTAGGTGCCTCTCGGCTTATGGATGGCAGTACTTTGATCCAGCGCTTCCCCCTTAATCCAGAGTTTCCTCTTCTCCTTACCCCACCTCCTCTGAAATTAAGGAATATGAGGTATTTTCTATGTTATTCATTGGTCTACAATGCTGGGTTCTCCAGATGTTTTTGACTGCAGCTCCCATCAGCCATTGCCAGCATTGTCAATGATGAGGGATCATGGGAGTCATATGCCCAAATGTCTGCAGAGCCGCAGGTACAAATAGATGCAAGATTAAAAGTAGCCAAAAATAGCCCCAGCCATAAAAAGCCACCCCACATACACTTGTTTTTTTCCTGCACTGCAGGGTTTTCAGTAGCCAGATTGTGTGGGTAATAGCCCCATCTAGCATGACTGAATGCAACTGGGGTTCTGCAAGAATTTCCAATTGCTGCCTCAAGCGCCATTTTGATGACTTTACATTTAACCTTCATCTCATTCTTAGTTTCCTTTTATGGAAGCCTGGCACTGACCTGTGGCGGGGCAAGAAACATCTCTTTAAGCTATTATAAAAATCGATGTGCAGCCAGTACATATCCTTACCAGCTTATTATGGCCATGCCCACTCTGGCCCATCACAGTGGCGTCCACAGCAGCTCCCCAAGTTTCACATGCCAGAATATGCCATGCCTTCGGGGCTGGGATCCCTTGGTGCCTTAAAACATACATTAGACCAGGGTCCTGCAACCTTTGGCTTTCCAGATGTTTTGGACTACAAATCCTATCAGGCCCCGCCAGCATAGTCAATGGTGGGGCATCATGGGCATTCTATGATATGATATGATATTTTATTTGTATTGCGCTCATACACAAGTGTTTCGAGTAACTGCAAAGGCTACTGTAGTCAAAAACATCACGAGAGCCCCAGATTGCAGTCCCCTGCATAAGACTCATTCAATAGCTTTCAGGCCCTAAATTAAGAAAACAATTCCGGCTGTATCACTGTGGGCTGCGTGCGCTATATAAATGTCAAAATAAATAAATAAATCTGATCTTTGTCTAGTTGAACCTAAGAAACAAAGGATTCAGAGGGTAATTCATAGAATTTCGCAGAAAAGTGTCGCAAGCGGCTGGCGCAGAGTGTCCGCGTGCGATTGACTGCGCCAGGCACGTGCGCTAAAACCGATTTCCGCGCACAGCGTATTCATGGATTTTAGGCTCCCAAACCAGCCGTGGCGCAGAGAATCGCAGCGACCCTGCAGCAGCGCCAGTAACGCCCCGAAGAACGCCCTCGCGCAAGGAAAAGCCATCAAAATCGCTAAATCATCGCAAAGGGCTGCGCTAACCCTGAACCAGTTCACCGGGCTGGCAAACAGCAAACGCCAAGCGGGGAACATGTATTTCAGGGGTGCGCGGGAAGTTCCACACGCGATTGGCCCAGTGCGAGCAAGGTATGTGTATTTCAGGGGTGCGCGGGAAGTTCCACACGCGATCGGGCCTGGGGGAGCGGGCTACGTGTATTACAGGGGTTCGCGCGAACTTTCTCACGCGATCGGGCCTGGGGGAGCGGGCTATGTGTATTTCAGGGGTTCGCGTGAAGTTTCTCACGCGATCGGGCCTGGGGGAGCGGGCTACGTGTATTTCAGGGGTTCGCGTGAAGTTTCTCATGCGATCGGGCCTGGGGGAGCGGGCTACGTGTATTACAGGGGTTCGCGTGAACTTTCTCACGCGATCGGGCCGGGGGAGCGGGCTACGTGTATTTCAGGGATTCGCGTGAAGTCTCTCACGTGATTGGCCCCGTGCAAGCAGGGTACGTGTATTCCAGGGGTGCGCGGGAAGTTCCACACGCGATTGGCCCCGTACAAGCAGGGTACATGTATTCCAGGGGTGCGCGGGAAGTTCCACACGCAATTTCAGGGTATGTGTATTTCAGGGGTTCTGGGGAGTACTACACGTGAATTGGCCATGTGGGTCCTCCCAGGTGTATGCTCCACAACCTCCACGGCCCCTGCAGGCAGCCCACACCACGGGGGGACTACCCTGCACCCCTGCTCATGTCCCGCAGGCAGCCCATCCACCATGGGCATGCCCCCCAGCCAACCCACATGTCACCTTGCACTACTGATCAACAATGCATGTCTCCCACCACCCCCACCCCCCAGCAGTGCAGGGGCAGCCTCCACCAGGCCCCCACTCATGTCTCCCACCACCCCCACCCCCCAGCCACCAGGGGCACCCTCCACCAGGCCCCCACTCATGTCTCCCACCACCCCCACACCCCAGCCACCAGAGGCACCCTCCACCAGACCCCCACTCATGTCTCCCACCACCCCCACCACCCAGCCACCAGGGGCACCCTCCACCAGGCCCCCACCAGGCCCCCACTCATGTCCCCCTGCACCCCCACCCCCCAGCAGTGCAGGGGCATCCTCCACCAGGCCCCCACTCATGTCTCCCACCACCCCACCCCCAAGCAGTGCAGGGGCACCCTCCACCAGGCCCCCACACATGTCTCCCACCACCCCACCCCCAAGCAGTGCAGGGGCACCCTCCACCAGGCCCCCACTCATGTCTCCCACCACCCCACCCCCAAGCAGTGCAGGGGCACCCTCCACCAGGCCCCCACTCATGTCTCCCACCACCCCCACCCCCCAGCCACCAGGGGCATCCTCCACCAGGCCCCCACTCATGTCGACCACCACCCCCACCCCCCAGCCACCATGGGCATCCCCCACCAGGCCCCCACTCATGTCCCCCTGCACCCCCACCCCCCAGCAGTGCAGGGGCACCCTCCACCAGGCCCCCACTCATGTCTCCCACCACCCCACCCCCAAGCAGTGCAGGGGCACCCTCCACCAGGCCCCCACTCATGTCTCCCACCACCCCCACCCCCCAGCCACCAGGGGCATCCTCCACCAGGCCCCCACTCATGTCTCCCACCACCCCCACCCCCCAGCCACCATGGGCAGCCCCCACCAGGCCCCCACTCATGTCCCCCTGCACCCCCACCCCCCAGCAGTGCAGGGGCACCCTCCACCAGGCCCCCACTCATGTCTCCCACCACCCCCACCCCCCAGCCACCAGGGGCAGCCTCCACCAGGCCCCCACCCATGTCCCCCTGCACCCCCACCCCCCAGCAGTGCATGGGCACCCTCCACCAGGCCCCCACTCATGTCTCCCACCACCCCCACCCCCCAGCCACCAGGGGCACCCTCCACCAGACCCCCACTCATGTCTCCCAATACCCCCACCACCCAGCCACCAGGGGCACCCTCCACCAGGCCCCCACTAATGTCTCCCACCACCCTCACCCCCCAGCCACCAGGGGCAGCCTCCACCAGGCCCCCACTCATGTCCCCCTGCACCCCCACCCCCCAGCCACCAGGGGCAGCCTCCACCAGGCCCCCACTCATGTCCCCCTGCACCCCCACCCCCCAGCAGTGCATGGGCACCCTCCACCAGGCCCCCACTCATGTCTCCCACCACCCCCACCCCCCAGCCACCAGGGTCACCCTCCACCAGGCCCCCACTCATGTCTCCCACCACCCCCACCCCCCAGCCACCAGGGGCATCCTCCACCAGGCCCCCTATCATGTCTCCCACCACCCCCACCCCCCAGCCACCAGGGGCACCCTCCACCAGACCCCCACTCATGTCTCCCACCACCCCCACCACCCAGCCACCAGGGGCACCCTCCACCAGGCCCCCACTAATGTCTCCCACCACCCCCACCCCCCAGCCACCAGGGGCAGCCTCCACCAGGCCCCCACTCATGTCCCCCTGCACCCCCACCCCCCAGCCACCAGGGGCAGCCTCCACCAGGCCCCCACTCATGTCCCCCTGCACCCCCACCCCCCAGCAGTGCATGGGCACCCTCCACCAGGCCCCCACTCATGTCTCCCACCACCCCCACCCCCCAGCCACCAGGGTCACCCTCCACCAGGCCCCCACTCATGTCTCCCACCACCCCCACCCCCCAGCCACCAAGGGCATCCTCCACCAGGCCCCCACTCATGTCGACCACCACCCCCACCCCCCAGCCACCATGGGCATCCCCCACCAGGCCCCCACTCATGTCCCCCTGCACCCCCACCCCCCAGCAGTGCAGGGGCACCCTCCACCAGGCCCCCACTCATGTCTCCCACCACCCCACCCCCAAGCAGTGCAGGGGCACCCTCCACCAGGCCCCCACTCATGTCTCCCACCACCCCCACCCCCCAGCCACCAGGGGCATCCTCCACCAGGCCCCCACTCATGTCTCCCACCACCCCCACCCCCCAGCCACCATGGGCAGCCCCCACCAGGCCCCCACTCATGTCCCCCTGCACCCCCACCCCCCAGCAGTGCAGGGGCACCCTCCACCAGGCCCCCACTCATGTCTCCCACCACCCCCACCCCCCAGCCACCAGGGGCAGCTTCCACCAGGCCCCCACCCATGTCCCCCTGCACCCCCACCCCCCAGCAGTGCATGGGCACCCTCCACCAGGCCCCCACTCATGTCTCCCACCACCCCCACCCCCCAGCCACCAGGGGCACCCTCCACCAGACCCCCACTCATGTCTCCCACCACCCCCACCACCCAGCCACTAGGGGCACCCTCCACCAGGCCCCCACTCATGTCCCCCTGCACCCCCACCCCCCAGCAGTGCATGGGCACCCTCCACCAGGCCCCCACTCATGTCTCCCACCACCCCCACCCCCCAGCCACCAGGGGCACCCTCCACCAGGCCCCCACTCATGTCCCCCTGCACCCCCACCCCCCAGCCACCAGGGGCAGCCTCCACCAGGCCCCCACTCATGTCCCCCTGCACCCCCACCCCCCAGCAGTGCATGGGCACCCTCCACCAGGCCCCCACTCATGTCTCCCACCACCCCCACCCCCCAGCCACCAGGGTCACCCTCCACCAGGCCCCCACTCATGTCTCCCACCACCCCCACCCCCCAGCCACCAAGGGCATCCTCCACCAGGCCCCCACTCATGTCGACCACCACCCCCACCCCCCAGCCACCATGGGCATCCCCCACCAGGCCCCCACTCATGTCCCCCTGCACCCCCACCCCCCAGCAGTGCAGGGGCACCCTCCACCAGGCCCCCACTCATGTCTCCCACCACCCCACCCCCAAGCAGTGCAGGGGCACCCTCCACCAGGCCCCCACTCATGTCTCCCACCACCCCCACCCCCCAGCCACCAGGGGCATCCTCCACCAGGCCCCCACTCATGTCTCCCACCACCCCCACCCCCCAGCCACCATGGGCAGCCCCCACCAGGCCCCCACTCATGTCCCCCTGCACCCCCACCCCCCAGCAGTGCAGGGGCACCCTCCACCAGGCCCCCACTCATGTCTCCCACCACCCCCACCCCCCAGCCACCAGGGGCAGCTTCCACCAGGCCCCCACCCATGTCCCCCTGCACCCCCACCCCCCAGCAGTGCATGGGCACCCTCCACCAGGCCCCCACTCATGTCTCCCACCACCCCCACCCCCCAGCCACCAGGGGCACCCTCCACCAGACCCCCACTCATGTCTCCCACCACCCCCACCACCCAGCCACCAGGGGCACCCTCCACCAGGCCCCCACTCATGTCCCCCTGCACCCCCACCCCCCAGCAGTGCATGGGCACCCTCCACCAGGCCCCCACTCATGTCTCCCACCACCCCCACCCCCCAGCCACCAGGGGCACCCTCCACCAGGCCCCCACTCATGTCCCCCTGCACCCCCACCCCCCAGCCACCAGGGGCAGCCTCCACCAGGCCCCCACTCATGTCCCCCTGCACCCCCACCCCCCAGCAGTGCATGGGCACCCTCCACCAGGCCCCCACTCATGTCTCCCACCACCCCCACCCCCCAGCCACCAGGGTCACCCTCCACCAGGCCCCCACTCATGTCTCCCACCACCCCCAGCCACCAGGGTCACCCTCCACCAGGCCCCCAATCATGTCTCCCACCACCCCCACCCCCCAGCCACCAGGGGCAGCCTCCACCAGGCCCCCACTCATGTCCCCCTGCACCCCCACCCCCCAGCCACCAGGGGCATCCTCCACCAGGCCCCCACTCATGTCTCCCACCACCCCCACCCCCCAGCCACCAGGGGCATCCTCCACCAGGCCCCCACTCATGTCTCCAACCACCCAAACCCCCCAGCCACCATGGGCAGCCCCCACCAGGCCCCCACTCATGTCCCCCTGCACCCCCACCCCCCAGCAGTGCAGGGGCACCCTCCACCAGGCCCCCACTCATGTCTCCCACCACCCCCACCCCCCAGCCACCAGGGGCACCCTCCACCAGGCCCCCACTCATGTCCCCTGCACCCCCACCCCCCAGCAGTGCAGGGGCACCCTCCACCAGGCCCCCACTCATGTCTCCCACCACCCCCACCCCCCAGCCACCAGGGGCACCCTCCACCAGGCCCCCACTCATGTCTCCCACCACCCCCACCCCCCAGCCACCAGGGGCAGCCTCCACCAGGCCCCCAATCATGTCTCCCACCACCTCCCACCGCCCTGCCACCATGGGCAGCCCCCACCAGGTCCTCACAATCCCCAATCATGTGCGTAATGGTCAGCCTCAACAGCCAAAAAGCCCTACCAAGTAACCCATTCACCCACATGGAAATGGAAATCACATGTTACACCCCCAATGTTCATGAAGCTAATGAAGCCATGTCCGTCACACACAATGGTTGCAATTGAATGGGAAAACCCACAACATGACATGCATGAAACCAATGAGATGATACCACACAGTGAAGTATGCAAACAAAATTGTATTGAAAAAAAATAAGAATGCTAAAGAAAGAAAACTAACTACAATGTGAATGAGAAAAAAGTAAGCTGCATGTCCGTATGAAAAAATGAAACTTGAAATCCAAATAGAAAAAAATGTTGTCCAAAGTCAAATGTAAAAAAATCTCCATGCAATAAAGAACTATGTACAAAAATAACAAGGGTCCATGAGCCCAACTGAACAAAGGAAACCTACTAAAAAATCTACCTAAAAATCAACTATATACAAAAAGTGGAGCAGTGTCCGTCGACTCCAAATCATAATACGAAAGAAAGGAAACCTAAAACTAAAGAACTATATACAAAGGCGGCGGGCAAGTCCAGCGGCTCACTCTGTGGTGTCCCGGGCCAGGGCATCATCGAACTCCTGTTCGATGTCCCGGAGGCGGTCCAGTTCCATGGCCCCGAGGGTCCGCAGGGACGGCGCTGTGTCCTCCTCCAACCCCCTGCGGATTGCCTCGAGGCACTCGGCCCGCCTCAGGGCCCTCCGCATGGAGTTCTCCGCCCTGACCATTGTGAGCCGCGCCTCTTCCGCCCGCCGCCGCTCCGCACCTATGGCGTGGCCCAACCGCTGCCACACGGAAGACACTCTCTGTCCTGGGTCCCCCTGCCCTCCGGCCGATGCCTGCCCCTCCGATGTCGAAAGCCCCGAGCCTTCATGGCTCCCACCATGTTGCTGCTGCTGCTGCTCTGCCTCTGCCCGTGCACTGCCTCCTGCTGCCTGCACATCCTCCGCCGGCTGGGGTGCACTTGTTGATGTGGCCACCCCTGCTGGACCACCGACTCCCGACTGTGGCAGGGATGCCTCCTCCACCAGCCTGGCCGCACCGTCAGAGGCAGCTCCACAGGGCACCCAGGTGACTGATGGGTGGGAAGATGGCACAGAGGACGACTGGCGCGTAGGGGGTCCAGTTGAGGAGGGGGTCGGAGCAAGCCCCATCAGACGGAGGAATCCGGCCTGGGTGACCTGTCCCAGCAGGCTGACGTGGTCAACGAGCCATTCGAGATGACGTGCAGTCTCTCCATGAAAAGACTGCAGGTCACCTCGCATGGCCCGTTGACGCAACGCCACACCAGCCAGGACAGGCTCAACCCGGACCTGGATAGCCACGTCCGCAGGCAGAGGAAGGCCAGTTGACGTCAGCTCATCCCCTGCCTGGAAACGGGTCTGGACGTAGGCATCCCTGCTGGTGCAAGATGATGCAGGGACAGGATCGGGGACAGGATTGCACACAGGCACCTCCGCGGCGGCCTGTGCTGCCTCCTGTCCCTGGTCCTGGACTGCACCACTAGCACCAGTGGGATCCCCACCTCCAGACCCCATCTCTGGTGCTTGCACGGCCTCCTCCTCCACCAGACACCCCACCAACCTGGATGACTCCGTGCCATCTTCCCCTGTTGGGCCCTGTGGGGTCCCAGCTGCCCCTTCTGCTGCCGAGGAGTCCAACTCCAACCTCCGCCTCTTGGACCTCCCCCCGGCAGCTGCGGCCTGGGACGCGGCACCGGACTCCTCACTCCCCGACGAGATGACAACACGGGAGGGGAGCCGGGCCTTGCGTCTCCGGCTGGCGGTCGGATCCCCGCCGCTGTGCTCCGCAGCACCTTCTCCGCCCTCTTCATCAGTTGACGCTGCAGACAGGGAGAAACAAAACACAGGCATCAGGGCACTGTACAATGGACACATACACACATGACAGTTGCACATGAGTGGCATTGGCAAACCTCAGACATGTCATCACAATCCCCAACACACATGTCATTGCAACTCGCACACATGAGCCATACCACAGCCATATCGCAACTGCCACCACCATCCATACACATACAACAGCATCAGCAGCCAAAGGTGACCCAGACATCACATGCAACACAGGAAGTGCACCACACATGTACACACACCACCACACTTGCATGCATGTGTACACCTCGGCCAAGTGTCGCACTGTTCAGACGGGCATCCATGTCACATCTGCCAATCAGGCTTACACATACTGCAGTCACATGCATCCATGTTGCATCACTGTTGCACCCTTGTCAAATACACACACATGCACATGTACCCAGTGCTCATACATGCAGCCCAATACAACATACATGCGTGACATCACGGACATGTCTACTTACATACACATACATACAAACATGTGTGCATGCACAACTGCATTTGCCATGCAAGCCTACACACACAAGCACCATCCATGTCTCACACATTACAGCCCTCGCATGTGTCAGCCCCACGGCCATGTACACCCCCACCCATACTCGACCCCATACAAACAGATGTGCAACCTGCACAATACCGAATAATCACCACACGCACTGCTCACAATCAGGATGCATGTACACTCACCGCTCGACTCCAGACGGGTCTGCTTCTCCAGGACCTGGACGTGGAGCGCTGGGGATATGCGTTCCAGGACCCCCATCTGTTCTTCCGACAAGTGGCCCCGGCGCCCCTTGGCATCCGCTGCCTTCAAGAGGCGCCGGGCCTTGTTCAGGGTCCTGGACCTGAAGTCCTCCCAGCGCTTCCTGACATGTTGTAAGTCCCGGACTGCCACCCCCTCCGCGTTGATGGCAGTCACGATGTCAGTCCAGATCCGAGTCCGTCCTTCCCTGTCGGCGCGGGAACTTCCGAAGAGGGCATCATACTGCCCCAGGACTTGCTCCACCAGGACACCAACTTCGGTGGCACTGAAGCTGGTGCCCCTCTGCCTCTCTGGCCGGGGGTTGTCAGTGGTCACAGATGGTGTTTGCCCCGACATGACAACCCCAGAGGCAGGAGTGGGTGGGCAACTGGGTCCTGGGGCTGGGCTGTGGAGCGATGGAATTCCAGTCGGGAGTCTTCGGTACCAGCAGGGGTGGTCACAGCAACAGCACCCCTGGCTGATGTGCAGGCAGCAAATGGCAGTGCACGTGGGCAGCAGGCAGTCAGGCAGCAGCAGATGGTAGGTGGGAGCGTGCTCGGGGCTCTGGGGGGCAGTAGTTCGGCCTTCTGGGCAGGAGCGTGGTCTTCCGTGTGCTTACGCGTGGCCAGCTAGGTACGGAGTGATTTGGCACGTGAAAATCCTGCACGTCAGCGTGAAAATCGAGGAAAGGCCCTTAGCGCCTAAGCGCGTCAGCACGCATACGCGATTCTATTGGACCAAAGGCCCTCAGCGCGTAAGCGCGTCTGTGACGTGACCCGCACGGGTGTTTCCCACACAGCACGTGATGACAGAGCACACGTGGAAAGACTGCACGTCAGAGTCTCATCGCGTGTGATTGGTGGAAATGGCCCTACACGCAGAAGTGACAAAGCGTGTAATTGGAGGAAATGTCCCTACACGCAGAAGTGACAAAGCGTGTAATTGGAGGAAATGTCCCTACACGCAGAAGTGACAAAGCGTGTAATTGGAGGAAATGTCCCTACACGCAGAAGTGACAAAGCGTGTAATTGGTGGAAATGGCCCTAGCGTGTACACGCCGCGTAAGTGACGCTGGACGTGTGGGCCTGTATAAAAGGTACGCGTAGAACACCACTTCCTTGTACGTGCTTTTCGTGGAGAGCGAGTGGGTGAATTCTGTACTTCTTGTCGTTTCACACGCGATTTACTTCACGGCGTTTCAAGTTCGTATTCCCTGTTACCTCTGACAGCTTTTTCTCTTCTTTCGCTTTTACTGGTTTACCTGGGCCTGTTCCCTCAAACAGTGTTCCCTTCTACTGTTGTCCTGTCTCCTCAGACAGCGTACAAATCTTCTTTTGGCGGGGTGTTGCCAACCAAACGTGCTCCTTTTACACGCTCGTTTAGCAGGCAGACGGTGAGTCACGCACGTATCTAACATCTGTGCTTGCCCCGTGTGTAGCCTACCCCTTCAGAGGTCATTCTAGGCTGCGTGTGACACGCATACGTTCATTCTTGTGTTTCTGGGTGCCACAGCGTAGTGCAGGTTTTTCTTTCTGCACACGTGGTCTAGGAGGGGTTGCGTGCACGTCATCTCCCTTTTTTGGGCCTCCTGTGCGTTGCGTGACCCGTCATCTTTCCCCAGGGGTTACATTCAGCCTTGCTAGAGCACTAGGGTACAATTACCATCTGGTACCCAACCCCTTTGACCCCCAATTTCCCAGGACAATAGTCTACATCCACTCCCATACGCACATTAACATCAGTGCCATGGCTGGGAGGCGAGGATTCCGTAAGGGTGGCAAAGGTGGAAGAGCCACAAGTGGTGGCCGTGGTGGATCCGGTAGGGGACGTGGTCGTAACTTGCAGGGTGAGCCTGTCCCCCCATGTGTGGAGGACCAGTCACGGGCACCCATAATCCCCCCCTCTCCCCCCCTCCCATTGAGGCTGATGTGGCTGACACCATCCATGCTCAGCCCTTGTTGGACCAGCCCATTGTGGCACCAGACCTGGCTGACTCCATGGCTGACTTCCAGGTCAGCAGGGCTACGACACGTGCGCTGGTGCACGTTGATGCCATCATGCCACGTGGATCTGGGGCAGCAAGGTCATCTGCTGCACCAAGGAGGCAGGGCGGAGAGGCTGCAGGGGCAGCTGCGGCTCCATCCACCCCAGCCCTCACACACCCAGCCAGGACAGTGTCGGTCCTAGTCCATGCTGCTGACATTCCCCCTGACACCATCACACTAGAGCCAATGCCTGCACCAACTCCCATGCTGAGTGTGCAATCCCACACTCCTGATACAGAGTCCACCAGGGCTCCTGCCCCTAGTGTCCAGAGCGGCGCAGGACACTCAGGATCACCACCACCTTCCAAGCGGAAGAGGAAGAGTGCTCGTCCGGCACAGGCTGATGCCCCAGACACGGCTACACAGTCCGGCCCGTCCAGGAAGCCCAGCTTCACGGATGACAAACTGAATGCACTTGTCGAGTATGTGTCCGGACATGACAACGAGATGGTCATTGTTGCAGGATCCAAGACCACACCTGCACAACGCCAGGCACACTGGCAGACCGTTGCGGACATCGTAAGTGCCCTTGGAATTGTGAGGCGCACAGCCAATGATTGCTATAAGCGCTGGAATGACCTAAAGCGCAGGGCAAAGAGTAAGCTGGCCTCAAGTCATGCCGCAACTCTAGTGACTGGAGGTGGGTCTCCAGTAGTAGACATGGAACTCACTCCACATGAGTCAGTCGCTGGGACCTACGTCACGGAGGAACAGATCCAAGGCGTGGGAGATCTGGCTGATTACGAGGCATTGTCCGGTGAGTGCACATGCATGTGTGTGTCATCCATGTGCATGGTGTGTGTGTGAGGGCTTCTGTTTGTGTGCCAGGTGAGAGTGTGTGCGCCTGAGTCGTATGGGTCAGCCATGTGCTTCATGCAATCCTTCCTGCGCAGCTGCATTTGGCCATAGCAGTATCCCTTCTGCCAACAGTAGACATCTAGCCCAACTGCACGCCAGTTGCCCTTGAAGTGTCACCTTGCCACAACATATTTGCTTATTTTTCACTGTTCATTCAGTCAGTTTGTTTGCATTCCACCACTTTCACTAGGCATGTCGCTGTCCACTAGTCACATGTCTGACATGGGTATGGTAAAGTGGAGTGACTTTGTTACCTGGATATCATTTGTACACACATGTCCCTGTGCAATTGGACCATTTCAGACTGGCAGCTCCAGGTGAAAAATCTGACCTGTTAGAATTAGAAAAGCAATTACATGCGGGAACTGGACTGAATGAATAGGTGCTGCCCTCCTCTCCATCTTCACTCAATAGCAATGGTACATGCCATCTGTGTGATGGCATGTGTGTTTCACCTGGCAATCACAGGCCAATGTGTGATGCCACTGCCAGGCAGCATGCAGAAAATGTGTTCATCTTCCATCTTGGTGTCATCAGTGTGTGCCATTTGCCTGCACTTCATACGCAGTGAGGGTGCATGCATGGGAGGGTTTTAGTCATGTGGGACATGTGTCAATCAAGTACTGGTTCTCTTGCTTCTCAGCCCTCATTATGTGCCATGGTGCTAATGCCTGTTTCCATTTCTTTGTTTTCATGTCTTTGCAGGGGAAGACGCACCTGATACTGCTGGGGTTGTGGAGATGGTGCAGACCCAGGAGGGGTCCGAGGGCCGACCAACCACCAGTGAGGGACGTGGTGTGGTGGTGGTGGGGGAGAACCCACAAGTGCTGCAGGTCGTGCTCTCAAGGGGTGTCTCTGGCTGCACCTCCCCCGAGCTGTACTCAGGTGTTGATTCGGATGAGACCTACGTGCCGTCGCAGGTGAGTGTTCCAGGGAGGGATTCTGTTCTGTCTCACCCACCTGCACCAGGGTCAGGACCCTCCATGGGGATGTCAGTGTTGGCAGCTACGCCTTCGGTGGTTACGGATGCAGGGTCACACTCCGCGACATCTGATCCTGTTCCTGGGCCAGCAGATCAGAGGGGGAATGCAGTCCTGCAGCCTCAGGCAGTGCCGGCACAGCAAGGCGCAGTTCGCCTTGCCCCAGACAGGTGTGGTGCCCGCCGACGTGGTGGCCGTACGCCACCCGGCAATACCGCATGGGAGCAATCCATTTACGGTATGGCAACCCAACAGGCTGCATCATCCGAGATGATGGCTCAGGCCATGGATAGGGTGGCCACTTCCATTGTCCCCCCAGAAAGGCTGATGGAGCGACTAGAGCAGGCAACCGACTCCATCTGCCAGTCACACAGGGAGGGCATGTTGGGGTCCAACAGGGACAGGCGGGCGGCACTGGCGACTCTGCAGGAGGCCATCTCCATTGAGTCCCAGGGCCACAGGGAAGCCCTGAGGCAGGAGCTCCTTCACCTCAGGACGACTCTTGTTGAGCTTGAGGCTTCAACACACCAAAGGACAGAACAGCAGCTGGAGCGTCTCACCCGTACGCTCTCAGCTGAGATGCAGGCAACGAGGGCGGAGGTCCGGGCATCCCGTGAGTTGTTGCATGGGGAACTCCGCACACTCATCCTCCAGAACCAGACCTACCACACCCGCATGCTTGCAGCCATGGAGGAGCAGACTAGGGCCTTGCGTGGGCTGCCTCCCATAGTGCAACCACCTCCGGATGCAGCTGCACAGGGTGATAATAGCGACAGCAGTGATACTCCCACAATAGGGTAGCCGTGTGGGCCATGAGCCCATGGAGGTGTTTTATCTTCCCAGGATCCACGCAGGTGGGTTCTGGTGTGCATCCTGTCCTCGGACCTCCTGGGTGGCCTCCCCAACCCCCCCGGGCCCATCAATGGCCATTTTGGATTGTTTCTTATTTTTATTTGTATTTTGATTTCTTTTATTCCCAATTTTTCTGGGACGATCTGTTGGCTTCCGTGGTTCCTGTGGGCATACGCTGCATTGTGGCTGGGGACATGCAGGCTTGTAATTTATTTGGTTCAGATGCTTGGGTTTGAGTCACACACACCCCTCCTGCTTCCCGTTTCCATGGGCTTGCAAAGGGTGTGCCCAAGTGACAGTGAATTACACAGTGACGTTGGACTCCCATGAGCTGTGTGGCCAGTCTGTAGTCAATACTGTGTATACATTCATAGTGCATATTGCTGTTGTGTTGTACACTGCATGTTGCATTGATGTGTAACTCTTCTTCTGTGTCTACCTCCCAATTTGCAGGTCCCTTCCTCATGTCCACACAAGGACCTCTAGTCTGGAGATGGGGACCATGTTGGCAGCAGTGCACCTACAACTCTACATGGCGACAACACTGCACAGTTGGTAGTGGTGGGAGTGCAGGCATTTCCAGGTGGTGAGACTACTAATGTGTAACATTTGTGATGTCATGTTAATGGTACTACGTGCTCAAGTATGTTGTTGGTCCGGCATTGCTGTGAGCATTTCAGGTGTTGCAGGTTTCTAATAGTGCCACTGTACATAGTGAGACTGATGTCATGTTGTGGGGATTACTTTGTTTACCTGCAATTAGCATGACATGGCACGGTGTGTCGTGTGGCGGTGCTGGGGTTGGGTTGGCTGACATGGCACTGTCCTCTTGTTGCATTTTGCAAGTGGGTATTCATTTTAGCTGCTTCAATGTGTAACTTCACAAAACTGCATTGGTGGTGTCTGTGTGGGTAGGGATGCACACATTGTGACACTTCCAGGTGAACAATCTCAGGCTGACATGGTATTCCCGGTTCATTCTCCAGACATTCAGGATCAGTGTCAGGTTGAGTCATCATTGATTGTCAGATGGAATGTGCCAGGGCAGTGTGCACTCCACAGGGGTGTGATTTCTATGTGAAGTAATTAGCCACTAGCTGTGTACGGGCTGCCTCCCCCCGTGCCCTTTCCCCTCCCATGCGCAGCGGCTGTGCATGTGGTTGGGGATGTGGGGCCACCACCATGTCCACGGCCAGGCCCAGGCGTGTTGCAACGTTGTGCAGGACACATGCTGCCACTATGATCCTGCACACTACTGGGGGAGCGTATAACAGCTGCCCGCCAGAACGGTCAAGGGAGCGAAAGCGTGACTTTAGCACTCCGAATGTACGCTCCACTATGCCCCTGGTTGTAATGTGGGCTGTGTTATATCTTACCTGGGGTGGCGTGGTGGGGTTCCGAATTGGCGTCATCATGTGGGGGCTGAGAGGGTAGGCACTGTCCCCTGTGGAGGTGGTGATTGGTATCATTGGTGGGGTTGTGACCTTGCTCAGTATCCAACATGCATGCATGTGCAGTGGCATACATACTCACCAAGCAGCCATGTATTGCCATGCCGCCCAGCTTCTAGGTCCCGGCTTAGGGTGGACATTCGGTAAATGAAGCTGTCGTGGGTGGAGCCGGGATAGTTGGCATATACTGAGGTGATGATTCCCTTGGAATTACATGCTACCTGCACGTTGATGGAATGCCAGTGCTTGCGGTTCCTATAGATGTGCTCAGATGCCCTGGGGGGACGTAGAGCCACATGGCTGCAGTCGATGGCACCTAGCACTTTGGGGAATCGTGCCACAGCGTAAAAATCCAGGGCGACAGCATGCCTTTCTGCAGGTGTTCTGGGCAGGTATATGTGCCTGCGGACTGATGGGCGTGCAGTGATGATGTTCAAGACCTGGTGTAGGCAGCGTGACTGGGTGGCCTGTGACACCCCACCCACTATGGCACTTGTCCGCTGAAATGATCCAGTGGCTAAGAAGTGCAGTACATTGAGGACCTTCTCCAGGGGGCTGAGTGCTTGGGAGCACAGGGTGGGTGATGTGAGGTCATCCTCCCACTCACTCACCAGGTCCAGTATGATGTGTGGTGGAAACCTGTACCTCCCATACACCTGGTCATCAGGCATCCCGAAAAGGCTGGTTCTGGGTGTGAATATTCTGGCCCTGACTATCCTCCTCCTCCTTTGGTAGCCCACTGCCACTGCTGCTAGGAATGGTATGTTCATCCTGCCGTCTGAGCTTGTTATTGTTAAAGTCCGCAAATTTATGCTTTGCGCGTGTTCTAGGCGAGCGTGTGACCCGCGCACCCCTGGAATCCAGTTCCCAGTCCAATAGCGTTTGGAAATTCACACGCACCACGGGATACAGCGTGTGACCCGCGCACCCCTGGAATCCAGTTCCCAGTCCAATAGCGTGTGGAAATTCACACGCACCACGGGATACAGGTTCGCTGACGTACTTGCGTGTGTAAGTGCCCACGCACCCATTAAATACACGTACATAGGCCAATCGCGTGTACGCGCACTTTTGTCCAATTACACGCGATGACACTCTGACGTGCAGTATCTCCACGTGTGCCCCGTCATCACGTGCTGAGTGGGGAACACCCGTGCGGGTCACGTCACAGACGCGTTTACGCGCTGAAGGACTCTGGTCCAATAGAATCGCGTATGCGTGCTGACGCGCTTACACGCTAAGGGCCTTTCCTCGGATTTCACGCTGACGTGCAGGATTTTCACGTGCCAAATCACTCCGTATCAAGCTGGCCACGCGAAAACACACGGAAGACCACGCTCCTGCCCAGAAGGCCGAGTTACTGCCCCCCAGTGCCCCGAGCAGCCTCCCACGTGCCATCTGCTGCTGCCTGCTTGCCTGCCTGCTGCCACCGTGCCCTGCCATTTGGTGCCTGCACATCAGCCATCTGCAGGGGTCCAGTTGCTGTGTCCACCCCTGCTGGAACTGAAGACTCCCGACTGGGATTACATCGCTCCACAGCCCAGCCCCAGGACCGAGTTGCCCACCCACACCTGCCTCTGGGGTTGCCATGTCGGGCACTTCCACATCTGGCACCAGTGGCAACCCCAGGCCAGAGGGGCAGAGGGGCACCAGCTTCACTGTCACCGAAGTTGGTGTCCTGGTGGAGCATGTCCTGGGGCAGTATGATGCCCTCTTTGGATCGTCCCGCGCCAGCAAGGAAGGACGGCAGAGGATCTGGGCCGACTGTGTGGTTGCCATCAACGCGGAGGGGGTGGCAACCCGCGACGTCCTGAAGATCAAGAAGCGCTGGGAGGACTTGAGGTCCAGGACCCTTGTGAAGGCCCGGCGCCTCGTGGAGGGGGGCCGGGGCCGCATGAGTTCCATCCAGATGAGGGTCCTGGAATGCGTACGCCCAGCGCTCCACGCCCAGATCCTTGAGAGGGAGGCCCGTCTGGAGTTGAGCGGTAAGTGTCCATCCATTACTGTGTGAGACAGGGCATGTTGCGGTGTGCTGGTTCTATGATACTTGCCTGTATGTGTGCCATAGGCCATGTATGCATGTATGTGTGCAGGGACATCATGGTAATGCATGTGCGACCAGTGATGTGTGATGCACATGGTTGTTGCATGTGTTGAAATGCCGCATGGGGAGCCCTATGCAGATTTTGAACATGAGAGCATGCCAGTCTCTGTACCTGGACATGGGTGGGGGTGAGGGATGGGTGCTGATGCCAGGTACATATATGGTAGCCATGTCTGTGTGCCTGTCCTGCGTGTCTGTGACTTGTGCATGCCATGGATGCATGACACATGTGTGTGACAATGCACAGATTCAGTAAAGCAGCCAAATTACCCTTGTATCCGCTGTGTTTGGGGCTAGATGGATGTGACTGAGGTGAAGTGTGTGCATGTGATGGGCATGAGCCATGATGCATGTGAGTTACATATCATTGAATGTTTCAAGAGTCCATTGGACATGCATGGAAATGTCCATGGCATGCACCATGCCTGTTACTGTGTGTGTTTTGCTTGGACTGACCCATGTGTTGTGGAGGGACATGATGGAAGTGTACTTTGACTGTGGTGCTCATCTGCTATTGCTTCCTGTCTAGGGGACCATTGTACAGTGCCCTGATGCTTGTGTTCTTTGTCTCCCTCTACGCAGCGGCTAGTGAAGAAGAGGGCGGAGACGGCGCTGTGGAGCAAGGCGGCGGGGATGCCCCCACGGCTGCAGCGGAAGGGGTGGGTGAGCCCCCACAGGGGCCTGCCACGGTGGGAGACGGTGAGGAGCCATCCAGGTTGGTGGTTTGCACAGAGGAGGAGGAGGCCGCCACTGGGGCACACATGGGGCCTGGTGGGGGCATCCCTGCTGGTGCAAGTGGTGCAGTCCAGGGCCAGGGGCAGGAGGCAGCACAGGTCACCGTGGAGGGGCTTGTGCATGTCGCTGTCCCTGACCCTGTGAGTGCACCACCATGCACCAGCAGGGATGCCCCGTCCCAGGCCTGTCCGCAGGTAGAGGGGATGTCCATGTCACCTGACTCCCCTCCACCTGCGGACGTGGGAACCCCTGGCCGTGCGGAGAAGGTCCTGATTGGGGTCGCGATGCGCACGGCTGTGATTCGTGATGCCGTGCGTGCTTCCCGGGAGGAGCACGCACGTCATCACGAAGTGCACCGTGCCGACGTGGCCCAATTGGGATCGGCCATGTTCGGGGGTTTCCTGCATGTGTTGGCCAATGTGGCGGCCCTCTCCTCCTCTGTGCAGGCTATCCACCAGTCATTCTCCTTGCCGTCTTCCAGCGCAGATGCCACCAGGGCCCCCTGTGGACCTGCCCCGACCAATGCAGCCAGCTCAGTGGGGATCACATCCCTGCCACAGTCGGGAGTCAGAGATCCAGCAGGGGTGGACACCAGAGCAACTGGACCCCAGCAGATGGAGGATGTGACGGCATCATCGGGCAGGGCACGTGCACGACGGCGTCGGTGGTTTCCATCAGCCTGGATGCCGTCGTGCTGGCACAGGCAGTTGCGTCGGAGGCAGCAGCAGGCTCAACGTGGGAGGCATCATGGCTCGGGGCCATCAACATCAGGGGTGCAGGCATCGGCCGGAGGGCAGGAGAACCCTGGAATGGGAGTGGCTTCCGTGTGGGAGCGGTTGTGCCAGCGGATAGGTGCGGAGCGGCAGCGGGCAGAGGAGGAACGGCTCACGATGGTCAGGGCGGAGGACTCCATGCGGAGGGCGCTGAGGCGGGCTGAGTGCCTCAAGGGTCTTCGCAGGGAGTTTGAGCTTGACACTGCGTTATCCCTGCGGGACCTCGGGGCCAGGGAACATGCCCGCCTCCAAGCCATTGACCAGGAGTTCGATGATGCCCTGGCCCTTGACAACAACCAGTGAGCCGTCCGAATAGCCCGCTGCCTTTGTATATAGTTGTTTAGTTAGGGTTAGGTTTCCTTTGTTTTTTTGATTTTTTTTTGGTTGCGATTGGACAATGCACCACTTTTTTGTATATAGTTCAGTTTTTAGTTAGTAGTCATAGTTAGGTTTAATTTGGTTGGGCTCATGGACCCAGGATGATCTTCTTCATGGTTCTTCATTGGCTTATTTTAATTTATCAGATTATTTTCTTGGACATTCATCTTGTTTTGTTTGATTTGCTTTGTGTTTTTTCTTATTTCATTTCCATTCTACTTGCTGTTCAATACATATTATTTTTTTAATCTTCAATGTGTCGTATCATCTCATTGCTTTCAGGCATGTCATGTTGGGTGTTTTGTCATTCACTTGCAGCCATTGTGTGTGACAGACATGTGTTCAATTGCATTATTTAAATTGGGGGTGTAACATGTAATTGCCTTTGATATGTGGGTGGGTGTGATAGTTGGTTGGGCCTTTTGGCAGGGGAGGATGGGCATTACGGACATGATTGGGGAATGTTGGGACCCAGGTGCAGGGGGGCATGGATTGGACATGGGTGGGGGCCTGCTGGCAGGTGCCCCACAGTGCTGGGGGGTGGGGGTGGTGGGAGACATGAGTGGGGGCCTGGTGGAGGGTGACCCTGCACTGCTGGGGTGTGGGGGTGGTGGGAGACATGAGTGGGGGCCTGGTGGAGGGTGACCCTGCACTGCTGGGGTTTGGGGGTGGTGGGAGACATGAGTGGGGGCCTGGTGGAGGGTGACCCTGGTGGCTGGGGGGTGGGGGTGGTGGGAGACATGAGTGGGGGCCTGGTGGAGGGTGACCCTGGTGGCTGGGGGGTGGGGGTGGTGGGTGACATGAGTGGGGGCCTGGTGGAGGGTGACCCTGCACTGCTGGGGTGTGGGGGTGGTGGGAGACATGAGTGGGGGGCTGGTGGAGGGTGCCCCTGCACTGCTGGGGTGTGGGGGTGGTGGGAGACATGAGTGGGGGCCTGGTGGAGGGTGACCCTGGTGGCTGGGGGGTGGGGGTGGTGGGAGACATGAGTGGTGGCCTGGTGGAGGGTGACCCTGGTGGCTGGGGGGTGGGGGTGGTGGGTGACATGAGTGGGGGCCTGGTGGAGGGTGACCCTGCACTGCTGGGGTGTGGGGGTGGTGGGAGACATGAGTGGGGGCCTGGTGGAGGGTGCCCCTGGTGGCTGGGGGGTGGGGGTGGTGGGTGACATGAGTGGGGGCCTGGTGGAGGGTGACCCTGCACTGCTGGGGTGTGGGGGTGGTGGGTGACATGAGTGGGGGCCTGGTGGAGGGTGACCCTGCACTGCTGGGGTGTGGGGGTGGTGGGAGACATGAGTGGGGGCCTGGTGGAGGGTGACCCTGGTGGCTGGGGGGTGGGGGTGGTGGGAGACATGAGTGGGGGCCTGGTGGAGGGTGACCCTGCACTGCTGGGGTGTGGGGGTGGTGGGCGACATGAGTGGGGGCCTGGTGGAGGGTGACCCTGCACTGCTGGGGTGTGGGGGTGGTGGGAGACATGAGTGGGGGCCTGGTGGAGGGTGACCCTGGTGGCTGGGGGGTGGGGGTGGTGGGAGACATGAGTGGGGGCCTGGTGGAGGGTGACCCTGCACTGCTGGGGTGTGGGGGTGGTGGGTGACATGAGTGGGGGCCTGGTGGAGGGTGACCCTGCACTGCTGGGGTGTGGGGTGGTGGGAGACATGAGTGGGGGCCTGGTGGAGGGTGCCCCTGGTGGCTGGGGGGTGGGGGTGGTGGGTGACATGAGTGGGGGCCTGGTGGAGGGTGACCCTGCACTGCTGGGGTGTGGGGGTGGTGGGAGACATGAGTGGGGGCCTGGTGGAGGGTGACCCTGGTGGCTGGGGGGTGGGGGTGGTGGGAGACATGAGTGGGGGCCTGGTGGAGGGTGACCCTGCACTGCTGGGGTGTGGGGGTGGTGGGTGACATGAGTGGGGGCCTGGTGGAGGGTGACCCTGCACTGCTGGGGTGTGGGGGTGGTGGGAGACATGAGTGAGGGCCTGGTGGAGGGTGCCCCTGGTGGCTGGGGGGTGGGGGTGGTGGTAGACATGAGTGGGGGCCTGGTGGAGGGTGACCCTGGTGGCTGGGGGGTGGGGGTGGTGGGAGACATGAGTTGGACATGGGTGGGGGCCTGCTGGCAGGTGCCCCACAGTGCTGGGGGGTGGGGGTGGTGGGGGACATGAGTTGGACATGGGTGGGGGCCTGCTGGCAGGTGCCCCACAGTGCTGGGGGGTGGCGGTGCAAGGGGACATGAGTTGGTGTTCATTAGTTCAAGGAGACATGTGCCTTTGCTGGGGGGGCATGCCCATGGTGGGTGGGCTGCCTGCGGGACATGACCAGGGATGCAGGGTAGTCCCCTGTGGTGTGGGCTGCCTGCAGGGGCCGTGGAGGGTGTACAGGGTACACCTGGGAGGACCCACACTGTCAAATCACATGTGGAACTTCCCGCGCACCCCTGATATACACGCGCCCAGGTTATTCGCGTGTGGAACTTCCCGCGCACCCCTGAAATACACGCGCCCCCAGGCTATTAGCGTGTGGAACTTCCCGCGCACCCCTGAAATACACGCGCCCAGGCTATTCGCGTGTGGAACTTCCCGCGCACCCCTGAAATACACACGCCCAGGCTATTCGCGTGTGGAACTTCCCGCGCACCCCTGAAATACACGCGCCCAGGCTATTCGCGTGTGGAACTTCCCGCGCACCCCTGAAATACACGCGCCCAGGCTATTCGCGTGTGGAACTTCCCGCGCACCCCTGAAATACACGCGCCCAGGCTATTCGCGTGTGGAAATTCCCGCGCACCCCTGAAATACACGTACCCTGCTGTAATTGCGTGTGGGACTTCCTGCGCACCCCTGAAATACACGCGCCCAGGCTATTCGCGTGTGGAAATTCCGGCGCACCCCTGAAATACACGTACCCTGCTGTAATCGCGTGTGGGACTTCCCGCGCACCCCTGAAATACACGCGCCCAGGCTATTCGCGTGTGGAACTTCCCGCGCACCCCTGAAATACACGCGCCCAGGCTATTTGCGTGTGGAACTTCCCGCGCACCCCTGAAATACACGCGCCCAGGCTATTCGCGTGTGGAAATTCCCGCGCACCCCTGAAATACACGCGCCCAGGCTATTCGCGTGTGGAACTTCACGCGCACTCCTGGAATACACGCGCCCCCAGGCTATTCGCGTGTGGAACTTCCCGCGCACCCCTGGAATACACGTAGCCCGCTCCCCCAGGCCCGATCGCGTGAGGAACTTCACGCGAACCCCTGTAATACACGTAGCCCGCTACCCCAGGCCCGATCGCGTGAGGAACTTCACGCGAACCCCTGTAATACACGTAGCCGGCTCCCCCAGGCCCGATCGCGTGTGAAACTTCACGCGAACCCCTGATATACACGTAGCACGCTCCCCCAGGCCCGATCGCGTGAGGAACTTCACGCGAACCCCTGTAATACACGTAGCCCGCTCCCCCAGACCCGATCGCGTGTGAAACTTCACGCAAACCCCTGAAATACACGTAGCCCGCTCCCCCAGGCCCGATCGCGTGAATAACTTCACGCGAACCCCTGTGATGCACGTACCCTGCTGAAATCGCGTGTTAGACTTCCCGCGCACCCCGGTATACACGCACACGTATTTTTTGTCAGCGGGTGTCCGTGTTTGTGGGTACCCCTTTGCACGTCATTTTTCCTGGAGGGCCACAGTATGGGACATTCATCATGGCAGTATATAGGTGCTATTTGTTGGCGCACCTTTTGGCGCACATTTCTTACAGCCGCAGAGACGCTACCACCTGCTTTCTTGTGGCGGTCGTGTTTGTGCCTGTGCGCTGGTTTGAGCGTGCGCTTTTTTGCCCTATTCTATTCCATGAATACGTGTTGTAGGCGAGCGTGTGGGCGTTCCGCGCACTTGTGCCCTGTACTTCCCCCGTGACGCCCACGTTTTGGCAAGTTGTTCCCCATTCCAAGTGTTACGCCCGTGTTCCGCCTACTTTTGTTGCGTGCGCCGCGCTATGTGCGAATTTCGCTGTGGCCTGTGCGATTTTCGCTGTGACCTGGCGCACGCTGTTAGATGGCCTGTGCGCCAACGTGCGCCGCGCACTTTTTTATCGCACATCCGCTGGTTTTCTCGCGCACGGCCTTCCATGAATCGACGTGCGCTGCTTTTCGTGCGATTTTCGCAATTGCACTGCGATTTTCGCTATTCCACTGCGATTCGCACGTTTTTGCCCACTTGCGCCGCGCTAATTATTCCATGAATCGGCCTGTCAGTGTTTGTGGTAACATAAAATCTCACTACCAAATGTAAACAATCCATAGCAGATGTAGCAAATAATTATTGAGCGCAAACATATTACTGGTACAAAGATTACTTTCAAGGCACTATACGAACTATTGACAAACAATAAACAGAAAACCAACAGAATGCATAAAAGAAAGTAGATAAAAGAACAGAAATGGTGCAGAACCTTGTACCCTCTACTATAAGGTGCAAAAAATGAACACAGATACTTTTTCAGTTGATGCGTATATTTTGTCGCGTACAGCTGATTCGAAAGGACAGTAGTATATTATTCCCCCGACGACAGCCCAATGTCTAAACCATTTTTCTCCGTAAGTTGTCTCGTGGAACTTGCCAACCATCAGCGCATCTTTGGACTTAGATCTGAGAGGTTGCACACATTTCAAACGATGTTTCGGACGCTAAACTGTTTATTATTTTCCAAATGTGCAGGAGTACCCGTTCTTTCTAGAGAAGGGCGCCTGCTACCTTTTTTTTGCCGTATTTGAAACATGACTTCAATTGGTAACCAACCTAGTTTTTGTTGTGCATGCGAGCTATGATTGCACTTTTTCATGCCACAAATAGTACGCAATGCACGGTTTTGCACTGCTTATAACTCAGAGATGGTTTTAGCTACGCTCTTCAAATGGCCCACCTCCAGGAGAGGCTTACATCTTCTAATATTATAGAGATGTGTGGTTTATACAACCGCATCTACTTGCGGACCAAAGAACTGGATGTCAAATAAGACCCCCAAATTTTTGATCACCTCCACCGGAATAGGGAGACTCCCCAGACTGGATGAGACACACACTTATGACACACACACTTAACACATACGCACTTATGACAAATATCCTTACTCTATGCTTTCTTACGACACAAGCACATTCGATACACACTCTTACGACATGCACTCTTATGACACTCACACTTATCGCACTCCCAATTATGAAACACATACTTATGACATTCACTCTTATACACTTATCACACACACAATTACGACAAATGCTGTTACGCATACGCTCTTATGACACACACTCTTAAGAAAAAAGATCCTGCAACACATGCTTTTATGATACATGCTCTTACAACACACACACATGACACGCTTACACATATGCCTTGTACTCTTACGCCATGCTCTCTTACACATGTTCCTACAACACACACACATATGGTACATGCCACTACGACACATGCTCACAATCAATGTACATCTTCTATGCAAATTGTACACTTACATGGAGGAAATGTACCTTTCGTACATGTACACTAATATGCATCTGAAAACTCACAACAAACTCAGGACTGACTTTGACGTCCTTTTTCATACGTATATGACACATGTTATTTGCGTATATTCACGAAATGAAAAACTATTATATGCCTCCTAAATGTATAAAAATCTCCCATCAAAGTGAAGTCTCACATTCCTGCTAGTTTTCATACACTTATGCCACCCAGTTTCCTATACATAAAAGGGCTGCAAAACATGCAGTAAATGAATTGCCATATTGTACGCATAGTAGACATACATGTGTATATATATATAAAATCTCACATCAAAGTCAAGAATAACTCTGATGTGAATGTTCATGTTTATATAAGATGTGGACAAGATGGAAATTCTATACATGTATGAAATCTAAACCATATGGCTCATGCACCATACTGTTATATGCATATACACGCATACAGCAAAGATCCATACTGCATACACTTAACAACATACACTCATAAGCTAAACACAATACTCCCCACCAACAACAAACACTGAAATTAGAGATGAAAAACGATGGTATTGCTGTAACCTGCCTAAAACGTACAGTGAGTGTTAAGTTATGGTTTGTAGTAGTATGGAAATGTTATACTTCAAGTTTCATGGTTGAATTTGTTTGTTTGTTTGTTTGTTTATTTATTTGTATAGCGCTCTTGACCCAGGGGTATATGTGCGCTTTAACATCATGTTACAAGTAACGGACAATAGTACAGTAGTAATAGGGCATAGGAAAGTTGAACAGGAAGGCAGTTAATGCATAGATAATAATAGGCAAATAACATAGGAAAACAATTGGACATTGGGAATGCATACATATATGGTAGGATGGTTATTTGTTAAGTAACCAGGAGATGATCTTGGTTCTGAAGGGTTGGAAAGTGGGTGTGGATTTGATATCCAGTGGGATAGTGTTCCAAAGTTGTGAGGCCAGAGCTGGGAAGCTGGATCCACCGGCTCTTTTGAGGGAGTATTTGGGTACTGTTAGTTGTAATGTGTTAGACGATCTGGTGGTTCTAGTATTCTGTCTTAATGTAAATTTGTTAGAGAGGTAGGGCGGGGCAAGATGATTAAGGGCTTTGTATGTAAGGCATATAGTTTTTAGGTCTATTTTTTGTTGGATGGACAGCCATTTACAAGCAGTTCTGGTGGCGGAGATGTGTTCTCTTCTGGGGATATTGAGGGCGGCACGGAGTGCGTTGTTTTGTAGGACTTGCAATTTATTGATTACTGTTTTGTTGGCACCTACATAGAGGCTATTACAGTAATCCAGTTTGGATTGAATGAGTGCTCTGGCTAGGATGAGACAGTTGTTAGGGGAGATCAATGGTCTGCAGGCCCTAATTAATTTACCAGTGTAGGCAGTGGCTGAGGCAGTCATGTTGATTTGTTTAGCTAGGTTGGTGTTCGTGTCTAGGTAAAAGCCGAGGGTTTTTACGCTCTTGGGGATGGGTATGGTGTTACCGTCAATAGTAAAGCTAGTGTAGCCGGGACAGAGTTTTCGGATGGTGTTAGGTGAACCGACAAGGAGCAGTTCAGTCTTATCATCATTCAGGCACAGGCCATGTGTGGCCATCCATGCCTGAATGATGGAGAAGACTTCGTTGATCCATTTGGCGTCCTTGTTGTAGTTACCTGATAAGGCAAGTGGTATACAGTGTGTGCAACTTAAAATGCTATTCTCACTCTGTGTAGACTTTACCTTTTTTTCGATTAACCTTAATTCATATTTCATACACTATATGTATATATATTTAGTGAAGCAACTTTAGTTGAAAGGGCATTAAGGTGAGGTTTAATGCAACAAAGCCTTTGAAATTTGACAAGTTTTGGAAGTTCCGACACCGGTCTCTGAGTCCATGGTCTGCAGCCCATGGGCACACTGATGACATCTATTATCACTTCATCGATGACATCACTGTAAACCAGAGCACATGGCCTGTTGACGCATTGCCTGAGGTCACCCAAAGTCAGCCTGGCCTACGGCAAAGCCCAGTGGCCATGTTACCCCCATAAAGGGTGCATGGTCCATTGGTCATACCTGTGGCCATGACCAATCATCACAATACCATGGCTCCAGGCCCTGCTAGTTCAGCCAATTTAATCACTGAGTCGGCCTCACACCAGGCCCAGCGCCCACTTTACCTACATAACGGGTCGATGGGTATATTACATTTCTGTTAGCATGCACTACACATACACCTATAGAACATGTAATAGACCAAGAGAACTTTTAACTATGACAAATAGTTTTCCATGATGTACAGTGTGTTGTGATCTGTGATGTCATCAGTGTGCTCTAGATTCCAGTGATTTCATTGATGTCTATCCCGTCATCCCTGGTGCACCATCTAGCTGCGTGCTGCAATTGGGGCAAGGTTTGGTAGGGTCAAACCGCCGTCCGTGTGCCTCCTCAGGGTATGTGCAGGGATACCTTGCTGCATCCCCCAGCACATAAGAGACCTGCGATTTTACTTTCTAATCATGTGTGGTATATTAGTGAACATGTATAACAATGAGGGTAAGATGACCATTTTGCAGAGCGCCATTTTCCCCATTAATTAAAGGGACCATTTCTTCCAGAACTTCAGCCTTTTGTCTAGGGTTGTCAGTACCCTTCCTACATCGTATTGGAATGGATGATATGATATGATAGGTTATTTATAATGCGCTTAATACCCATAGGTTGCTAAGTGCAGTCCTGGGGATCGAACCTGTGGTGCTCTGTGGCGTCTTGCTACCAAGGCGAGCACGCTGCCTCTGAGCTATCCTCCCGAGACACCTTCTGATGTAGCTGTATCCCCAGGTATCTGAAGGAGTTGATTTCTCACCATATGCCCACGTCCGGTAAGTCCTTTTTCAGGTTCTTTTGAGGGTCCCTAGGCGGAAGGCCACCGATTTCCCTGTATTAAGTTGAAATCCTGACAGCCTGCGTATGCGATATATCTTATCGAGCATATACAGTATGTGTAGCTTTGGATTTTGGAAGTAGAGGAGAGCATTGACCGCATATAGAGATATTACATGAGTTTGGCCGTCTATTGTTATTCCTGCGTCCCTGAATTGGTCTCTAAAAATATTCGCATGGGGCTCTGGTGAAAGGGAAAATCGGAGATTTTGTGCCAATTTCCAGTTGCCATCTGGGCGAAACCTCCCTGCCCGTTTTCACCCTTGCCAATGGATTTTGTTATATAAGGCATATCCATTTCCTCATATTCGGGCCTAGCCCCACTTTTAACAGTATTGAAAGAGCCAGATCCATTCCACTGCATCGAAAGCTTTGACCGCGTCCAGAGATGCGACCACCAATTTGTGCTGAATTTGTCCTACCCTTTCGATAGCATGCTGGAGAGGTCATATGTTCAGAGTGGTGTTCCTCCCACCCACAAAGCCACACTGATCGCAATGGGCCAGGTGTAAAGTTTGTTTTGTCAGCCTGTTGGACAATACCTTACCTAAAATGTTTTACATCTAGATTCAGGAGGGAGATGGGGAGATATGATTCATATGCAAGCAGATCTTTTCCAGGCTTTAGCAACGCTAGCATTATCGCTTCTCGCATGGACTCAGGTAGAAGCCCCTTCTGAAATGCTGAGTTGTAAAGTTGTTTCAGTTTGGGGATCAGGCGGTCCGTGTAAGTGAAATAAAATTCTGTCGGTCGCCCATCCTCTCCCTGTGATTTCCCCTTCCTGAAGAGTTGAGGGCTGCCATTATTATTCCCTCTGTCACTGGTCCCTCCATCTCCTCAGTCACCACTGTCGTCAAGCTTGTTCCAATACCTCTGCCATGCCCTGCTCGTCTGGTGAACCCCCACTTTTGAATAACCTGACACATTGCTCATGGAAGACCCTGTTGATGTCTTCCTGGGTCTTGACCAGGTCTCCCTCTTCTGTGAGGGCCTGGGATAGAGGTTTCCTTCAGTCCTCTTGCCTGAGAAGACAGGCCAGTAACGGGCCCGCCCTGTTCCCCTTCCCAGTGAATCCACTTGACATACTGTGCATAGTCATGCTTTCCCAATCTTTCCTGCGCGTGGGCCCTTAGGCTGCATTCCCACAATAATTCTGCCCCAGACCAGTACCCCTTGGCGAGCTCCCCTTCTAGTTTTATTATTCGATGGTCCAAGTTCCCTAAGTGAGACTGCAACTCGGACCGGATCCCACAGGTAGTGGCTAGACATTTCCCCGCATGGCGACCTCAAATGCTTCCCAGACCACCCCATAATCTTCCACCGACTCTTGATTGAATGTAAAATATCCTTCCACCGCCCGTCTTATCTCACCCCTGTAAAGTTCATCTTTTAATGACTAAGCCCTGAGTTTCCAAGTGGGAATCACCCCTTGCCTCCATCCCCAGGACTTTGTGGCCTTCAGTTGGGCATAGTCTGGCAATGATTTCCCCAGATAGGAGGCTTCCCCAGGACTTTGTGACCTTCAGTTGGGCATAGTCTGGCAATGATTTCCCCAGATAGGAGGCATCCCCAGGACTTTGTGGCCTTCAGTTGGGCATAGTCTGGCAATGATTTCCCCAGATAGGAGGCTTCCCCAGGACTTTGTGACCTTCAGTTGGGCATAGTCTGGCAATGGTTTCCCCAGATGGGAGGCATCCCCAGGACTTTGTGACCTTCAGTTGGGCATAGTCTGGCAATGGTTTCCCCTGATAGGAGGCTTCCCCAGGACTTTGTGACCTTCAGTTGGGCATAGTCTGGCAATGATTTCCCCAGATAGGAGGCATCCCCAGGACTTTGTGACCTTCAGTTGGGCATAGTCTGGCAGAGGCTTCCCCAGGACTTTGTGACCTTCAGTTGGGCATAGTCTGGCAATGATTTCCCCAGATAGGAGGCTTCCTTGTAGTTTGCAAAGTGGTCCCTTTCTGCTAGGATGAAATCTGTACATGAGTGGAATTGTGTGGATGGGAATAAAAGGAGTAGCCGCTTTCGTTGCCATTTTATTCCCGCCATAGAGCCAGCGAATCCGGGTCCGACATACTTTGCTTCAGTGACTTCGTTGCTAATGATTTGCGTGCTGTAGTGCAGTCAGATCGCTCTACGCTCAGGTCTATTGGACCATTGAAGTCTCCCCCCATATTATACGTAGGATTGGAACTTGGTGACTAACTCTGCTCATAACCACAGATCGGCCTCATTGCTTCATCGTGCTTTCATCAACTCAGAATGTTTCCTCAGGTGTTCCCTTTTCACACTCCAACCGCACAAACATCCATTGAACTCCTACAACATCCATCATCTCCAACTATTTCAGAAGGTCGGTAGCCCGATTGATATCCAACTCCAATCAACATGACTATGTCACATCAAATCTTCACTGCTTCCCCTGGATCACCATCCGTGCACGAATTCTGGTACACATCTCTGGCCGGATGGCAACTTTATAGTAAGTTGTGGTAAGGTATATGTGGTCAAAATAAAAGTAGCAAAATAGGCCAAAAATAATTCTGCAAAGTTGCCATTTGGCCAAAAAAAGGAGGAAATATCCATAGAACCAGAATTCTTCCTAAGGCTGTTGTAAAGCTCACCACTGCTTCCATGAACTGGCCCAACTTTATTGACACCCAATTTAAAAATAACACTGGTCCAGACCCTGCTTTTTCAGGTTCCCAAATTCTTCCACTCTCGACTTGCGGGGTGCTCTTTTTGTGTTCTTGCTGTACCAGGTTGGAACAAGCTTCAATTCCACATTCTCTTTCTTATCTTGTTTTTCTGCTGTCACCCTAAACCCCGTCTCTGCCCCTGTTTGGCTTTGCCCACTCCCTCCATCAGTTGGGCCTATGCCTAGAAAGGGATCCCTGAACATGCATGTGCTGTACACGTTTCTATAACATAACATTGCTTCAGGTGGTCTTTAAATGCTACTGTATTGGGCGATTAATTTACTTTCCCAAAAAAGGATTTCGAGTTTTAAGAATGGAGAGTTCAGTGATGAATTGTAGAAAGGTTACATTTCTGTTGTTTTCCAGTTGCATTGAATTATGGAGGGCAGCAGGACAGCATGAATGCAGTCAGAGAGATCCTCTTAGGAATGGTACTAGTAGGACCCGGTGAAAGCAGTACAGGCGAACACAGGTGGTAGTAGAGTAAAGGTTACAGCGTGATCATCAGGCAGGTTAGAAGGACCTAGCAGAGACTTAAATTACACCTGTAAGAGAAAACATCAGGCTTCATAAAGGTAAATGCTTAATACCCAAAGGTTTTGAAACTTGGACCAGGGGATCGAACCTGTGTTGCAACGCGTTGTCTTGCTTTCAAGGCGAGCGCGTTTCCCCTGAGCTATCCTCCTGAGACCTAGTCTGCTGAGCAGGGCCAGTAATTACTTGATAAAGGTCCAGAGGCCCTAGCTAGTGACGTTTCCCCTGAGCTATCCTCCCGAGACCTAGCCTGCTGAGCAGGGCCAGTAATTACTTGATAAAGGTCCAGAGGCCCTAGCCAGTGATGAAGGGATATAGAAGCAGGGGAGCAAGTGTCATCACCCCAGATGTGAAAGTCTCCCAGTAAGATGATTGGTCTTTCTGGATGGCTAATCTGAGAACTAAGCAAAGATGGGGATCAAAGCCAGGGGGGGGGTTGTATAAAGAAGGACATCGGCAGAGCATGTACTCATACCAGCAGAGATATCACCCGGGCCATGGTAGAAGAGCAACATGCAACACATTGCTCAAGTGTTGCAGCCATGCTGCTGGACAGGCAATTGAGTTGAGACAGATTTCAGTTCAGCAGTAACTGCTATCCGGTGCTAAAGTGGAGAAGAGCGCTTTAACTTCATGAAGAGCAATTCCGCAATGGTGAAAATAGTTGCAAGAAGTAGTGGAGCCGGTAACAGTAAAACAACACAAGTAGTGGAACTTCGGTCCTGACCGTTGCCGCTCACCTCGACCACTGCTCCCGGGATTTCTCGGAAGAAAAGGAATGGAATCTTTAAGGATGAAGGCAACACCGGCTCCGGCGATGTGGGTGCCCCCATCTGGAAAGTCCAGGTGTTATGGACACGAGCCTAGGCAGAGCAGCAAATAGCCAGGTGACGGAGCTCGGAAGTAGGGGGTATATCTGCTCCATGTCCATGTGACATCAGAGGCACCTTCTAAGGGGAGAAGAGTGGCCTGTGCAGGAGCCGAGCAACGTCAGAAATATATTTAGAAAAAGCAAAATATAAAACACTTATTGGAAGTAAAAAGGTAACATGCAAAGTAAAAGCGGCTATTTGGAGGGTGTGGTATGCAGAGGCGATGGGAACGCGCTCAATCGTTTTTATTCAAGGCTGGCATTGGTCTCTTTCTGAACCGCTTTCCTGGCGCGCGTGAGTTAGATGCTTGTTCTGAGTGTTTGGGGCATGACCAGACAAGCTCAGGACATCATGACCTGCTTTCTGAATTTGAGGATTGGAAGTCTCAGCAGGTTTTTACTACGGGTGTTTCCCTAGCCAGCAGCCAGCTAAAGACTCCTGGCTGGATGGGTAGAGTGAGTCAGGGGCAGGGCATTGTAAATGGGCACGAATGGAAACATTCAACATGGGCATTGAGAGGCCGTCGATGCAGCGTCCCTTAAAGGGGATCAAAAGGGGCGGGTGCCAGCCACACGCCTGCCCACACAGTGCTGCACAGCTCCCGGCGCTTCTTCTTCTTCTTGCTGATAGATTTTTATCCATCAGCTGTGATTTTTTGGATACCGAGGCTTGAGCCTCATTACTCCATCTTCTCGGGTTGAGTGTGTAGTCGTGGGTTTGTATTCTTCTTGGTCTGTGTGGTCTTGTCACAGTTGGGCTGGTTTCACAGGGTCTTCGCAGTGATGGGCCGCGGGTAGCAGTCCAAGGGGTTTGCAGTGGTGGCAGTGAGTCTTCTGATCAGAGGGTTCGGGTTCTGATCCAGTTCTTGGCAGAAGTTCTTACTCAGCTTCGCTAGATATTCGTCCAACATCTCGATGT
The DNA here is from genome assembly GCF_040938575.1 of Ambystoma mexicanum. Lineage (NCBI taxonomy): Eukaryota > Metazoa > Chordata > Amphibia > Caudata > Ambystomatidae > Ambystoma > Ambystoma mexicanum. The sequence goes on from NC_090921.1 coordinate 135,469,078, forward strand.
CCAGGTCTCTGTGAAGGTCTGCTATCCTTATGAAGATTGGAGCTCCAGATGAGATATCCGCAGGGCTTTGTTCTGGACTATCTGAAGACTCTTCCGGTGTCGCTCATGGCAGGTCATCCATGCTGGGGAGGCATACGTCAGGGTTGGTCTGATGATCGCCTTGTAGACGTTGATCTTTGTCCGGAGGGGCATGGACTTGCTCTACAGGAGTGGGTACAGCGCTGCCATCTTTCCTGTTGCCTTCTGCTGAGTAGTCTCGATGTGGCTTTCCCAGTTGAGTTTGCTGTCCAGGGTCACACCGAGGTAGCGGCTGCTGCTCTCCCATTTGATGGTCTCCCACAGGTACTCAGGGGCTTTCTGGGACCCCCAGCAAGCAGGCAGATGCCAGAATAAAAACCCAGAGCCCGGTAATAGAAGTGTACCAAAACAGTAGTGGAACAGTGTCTCCAGTGCTCTCGGGAGGATAGCTCAGGGGCAACGTGCTCGCCTTAGACGCAAGACAACACCAAGCAACATAGGTTCGATGCCTGGTCCGCGCGTTATAAATATCCAATTACAAATACAGCGGGAGACAGAAGAAACGCGCAACACGGTTTTTAAAGGGTTGTGGTCATGCTGCATGACAGCCAATTGTGTTTAAACAGATGAGCTGTAACTGATATCTGGTGGAGAAGTGTGCTTAAACTTCACAAAGAACAGTTCCTGAATGGTGAAAGTGGTTGTAAAAAGTAGTGGACCTTTCAACAGTAAAAAATAAAAGTAGTGGAACACCGATCCCCACCGTTCCCCCTCACTTCAACCAAAGCCTGGACACTGTTGTCAGATGTACGTCTCTCTGATGCACACCACGCTTAAGCAGCGGCGTCCTTTTTCCCCTTAACAGTATGCTTCACCATTACGATGCATCATTAATGAATCTCATTAGCAGTGCAGCAGTAATTATGCTACTTTTTGCAGAATTACCGGCAAGCTCATTTACTTTCACCACCACTCGGTCTGACGGATTTACCACCAGATCTGTTGGTAATGTGGTATTGATCCTCGTTTTCAGAATCCATTGGAATCCATAGGGATTTTGAAGAATTTCCCGCTCAAAGTAATTCCCCTGTGCTGAAATCCTCCATTTGTAGGAGGGAAAGAGGAGGGGAACCCTCTGGCTCTGTGGCGGAGGTATCGCCACCATTTCACCCCCATTCTCACAATGGTGGCGCTGTAAAAATTGCAGCAAACCCATTACCACAAAGAAAGTGGTTAAACTCATGATGCGGCCTATGCTATTGAAAGGGTTCCATGTAATAATGTCCCTGCAAAAATGTCTCCTGACAAAAACGTCGCCGTTTTTTTGCGGAGACTTTAAACATGCGAGTGACACCCCCGCAACCCTCACATTATTATTATTTTTTTTTACAAGGGGAGAAGGGGGACATCACCGCAACCGGTCCCCATACATAATGTCACCATATATAATGTCGCCAATGGCTTTTCCCAGCAACATTATGTATGGGGACATTATGTGTGGGGACATTATGTATGGGGACATTATGTGTGGGGACATTATGTGTGGGGACATTATGTATGGGGACATTATGTGTGGGGACATTATGTATGGGGACATTATGTATGGGGTCATTATGTATGGGGACATTATGTGTGGGGACATTATGTATGGGGGCATTATGTGTGGGGACATTATGTATGGGGTCATTATGTATGGGGACATTATGTGTGGGGACATTATGTATGGGGGCATTATGTGTGGGGACATTATGTATGGGGTCATTATGTATGGGGACATTATGTGTGGGGACATTATGTATGGGGTCATTATGTATGGGGACATTATGTATGGGGGCATTATATGTGGGGACATTATGTATGGGGTCATTATGTGTGGGGACATTATGTATGGGGACATTATGTGTGGGGACATTATGTATGGGGTCATTATGTGTGGGGACATTATGTATGGGGACATTATGTGTGGGGACATTATGTATGGGGACATTATGTGTGGGGGCATTATGAATGGGGCCATTATGTGTGGGGACATTATGCATGGGGACATTATGCATGGGGACATTATGTATGGGGACATTATTACCTGATACCATTGAAAGACTGAATCCTGTTAGTAAACAGTGGATGAAAACCGATGCACACTTTTGCAAGATCAGGAGATAGATGGGACAAGCACAGGGGTTGCCAGAGCCATGGGTCGGCCATAGTGGGCGGCTAGGCAGTACCCTGCCACCTATCTTTCCAGTATGGAGGAGCAGGCAACAAAACAAAAGCAGAGCAAGCAGTGCAGAGCCCCGCCCAAGTGGTCTATCCCATTCCCAATAGGCTGTGCCTAGCTTGGGCGAACCACTTCCCTCTATGCCTGGCACATTCAGCGTGATGGCTGCTGGGTCCCTGCAGGGACAGGGAGTACTCCTGTGCCGCCTCCTCGCTGCATTGTAATCTGCATGCATCTGGGCATTAAACTTCTGTTTCCTTCCAGGTGTGGTTTATGTCTGGTGAGAACAAATAAAGGTGGAGAATCAGCGAGAGCGAGCTAGCCAATAGCGAGGAAGTAAGTAGTGGTGTAGGGGGTTTCTGTGCGCATGTGAATGTTATGTGCGTGTGTGTTTGTGTTCGGGGCAAGGCTGATTTATTGTAGTCGCCCTTTAATAAGTGGCAGTGCGGGTATATATTGTCAAGCATTTCAAAAGTGTTTTAAAGTGGCAATATTGACATATAATGTGGGCATCAGTTTAATGAACATGTGCTTTTCAGTGGTATTGTGGCCATATAGTATGGGTAGAGGACCAATGAAAATTCGTTGTGAAATGTTGCTGTGTACTGTTAGTGATCTGGTAGTTCCTGTAGTGTTACCCTCAAGAACTGATTGCAAATTTTGTGGTGTTTTACTCTTTGCGGCTGACTCATTATGCGCAGAAATAGCACACTGTAAAGGCCACTGCGTGAGTCTGCATGATTAAGAAAATCTGCACGCAATGCGTATTCATGGATTTATCGCACAAGTAATCATATTCGCAAGACACAACTGGAACGTCCCGACACGCAAAGCAGGAAACTGCCAGATCAGGTACCTTTTGCGCGGCCCCCCCAGGCGCGAATACATGCACCCTTAAAAAGGTGCATGGGGTCCCCCGTAAGCAGGGCAGCAAAACGGGGAGCATGCGCAGGGTCTCCCATAACTTTATCTGGCAGCCCGACAACATAGATATGAATAATCGTAATTTGACAATAACTCAGGAAATGTGCGTGCGGATCCACGTAAAACGTTCCTGTTCCCCTTCTACACCGTGTATGCGCACCCCCATGCTGCAACACAGGTACGGAGCCTATGAAGGAGTTGCATGGGCATTTCCCAGCCGAGATTTTGCGCGATCGATTCCATAAATACACCTTATGCCACGCAATAGAGGGCGTGCGAGGGACTGCCTACTTCTATGTAAGTTAGTCTACATTATGGTGTTGTGCGACCTACCCAGCCCTCTGCGCAGGCCACGCCCACCCTCTGCTCGGAGCTTTGCTGAAGGCCCTTGACGGCTCACACAGGCATGCTAGGCCATGAATCGACAAACAGGGTTGTGTGCGCAGATTGGGTGCAGATTGGGCGGAAGTACCCTATGTTCTGCTCAATAAATTCCATGAATCGGACCCTTTATTTTTTTGCAAACAATGTTCTGCAAAAAACCCTCCAATTCAGCTTTCAACCCATTATATTAAATATTTTTTGGGTGGAGAACACTGATACCTAATGTAGGTTGGTTGGGATCTTTCGCTATGATCAGTGCCTATGTAAATATTGAGGCCATTTGTTAAACAGGGATTTGCGGGCAGAATGGCGCACAAATCCCATTTTTTTCGGTGCAAATAATCCATGAATTACCCCCTGAATCTTTTAACTATAACAAAAATCACCAGGCTCAACTGATTGCACAGGACTTCCAAACAGCAAGACAGGGCCAGCGATTGCAGTCACTAGAGCTACCTGGTCGACGTTTGTTGCAACTTAATTATTTTATCTAACAACACGTTAAGTCGGATCCACAACAAATAGTAGCAGTAAATCCCGAGACACATCTTTTTGAGAGATCAAAGTTTTCTCACCGCTGAAAACAAATATTGTTGGGTAAACGATATTTGTTTTGAAAGATTTTAGTGAGGCTTTGGGAAGTTTAATACTTTGTGGGCAAATAAAACAAACACACTAATGTGCCACGAGCCAACCAGCAGCTCCAACAATACGCGAGGGTACCAGTATACATTTTACTAAGATTGACTGCTGTAAGATACCACCGAATCTATGTGATCACTGCACCACCCACAATGTCGACTATTAAATTTCCGACTCCCATTATGGCGCGGCACAGTGATCACTGTGCCCTACATCCCTATACCCGCCTCCCCGCATCCACTTACATTTTCGGCAGCACACAGTGAAGTGTGCCGCCGTCTCTCTCTTCCAACGCTGCCGCGCCAGTTCCTCCCACTTGCGTGGGTCGATACTGACGCCGCAGGGTCCTTTTTACCTTTTTTTTTAACTTCTTATCCCCCGCTTACCATAACGGTAAGCAGGAGACACCCCGCAACCCCTGTCTCCCGTTACTAAGCCCAAGAGGAGCGGGGGACACACCCGCAACCACAGCTCTGCTTGTGCTCTGTAATGGGAGTCGGGATTTTGTGCGCACCTACAGGCGCAGTAACTGCAGGGACGCAGTACTGGAGTGCACATTTTTGTACGATTCCGATACCACCCAGAGTTCTTTTTCTATCTGTATACTAGCCGAAAACTTGACTGCTCTAGACCAAATAGCTCTGGTATTTCGGTATAGAAATCATCAGTTCATCCTCCAATGTAGGGAGCGATGCGGGCCTTAATATACAGAATTGATCTAAAAAATGAGGTTCTTTTCAACGATGGGATTTTCAAAAGTCGGTCCTAAAATGTAATTGTATCCCTATAGCCTGAGGCCCTAACAGAAGGGAGCTGGACACATCCAACTCTATCAGTTTAGGTTTCCTCCAGCTGAGAGGCTCACTTACACTCTGTGAAATCAAGAGGTTGCCCCGTGTCATACACATGATCCAATCTCTGCAATATTCCGCTATTCTAAGCGCAGACCCAGGGAACGAACCTGTGTTGCTCCGCGTCGTCTTGCATCCAAGGCAACCCAGTTGCCCCTGAGCTATCCTCCCTGAGACTGGGAATAGGAATAGGCATAGGTTGAAATACATATAAAAGTCGCCGTAACAACTTCACCTAAACCACCTGAATTCCAACTTTCCTGGAAATTATGACCTTGCCCCATCTCGCTAAAACTTGAGGGAGGCAGTTAACCCCAAGATTGATATGCTATAAAAAAAGGGTGGTAAGATTGTATAAGAAAAATTCCCTGGTAGTGAAGCTGTTCTCATTTCCACTAAAAATCCCAGGATGACAGAAGCGTGTGAACCGTGAAACACAGTTATGAGAAGTTCAGAATTTTAGATTTGGAGGAATAAAATATGAACCCTGGGGAGGAAATATCCAAAAAAAGGAAGGGTAACAATCGAATTTTGCATTTTTATCCACAAATAGACATTGTGTATGCCAAACCTATCCTATTGCTCTTCCCCGAACATTACATTTTGGCAAGTGCTTTGGGCCGGGAAATAAGAGATGGAGATGAGGGAGAGCCGTGACGCGTACCCATGTCAATGGGAATAGCTTGGGAGACAGCACTGTTTACCCTCAACTTTGTAGGTCAATTTCTGGAAATTGGGTCCAAAGCCAGTTTTGTGAAGTACATTTTGATAATATAGCCAATCTAGACGGTTAAACACCTTTTTAGGTTTCGGCCATAGAGTGCAAGGAAGGTGTATGTTTGTACTGTATTCCAAAATATTTAATAATGTTTACCAGCTGCCCAACGTAATCTTGGGTTAATCTGCCGATAATGAAACCCGACTGGTGTGCCTCCACGCAAACTCTTTTGTAAGAGTGCTGACCTTTTCCCCACCTGTGACATACGTCTTTGCTTTCTCCAAGGAATCGCTCTGTCCCACCCATCCAATCACAAACCTTCTCAATCTTGTATTGTCAGTTTTTTCATCAATTTATGATCTAGGTTATACATAGCCTATCTCATCTCCAGGATCATCGCGCGGGGGTCCATGTCTTGGTCCTCTATGGGGTCCATGTCTTGGTCCTCTTTGGGGTCTATGTCTTGGTCCTCTATGGGGTCCATGTCTTGGTCCTCTATGGGGTCCATGTCTTGGTCCTCTATGGGGTCTAAGTCTTGATCCTCTATGGGGTCCATGTCTTGGTCCTCTATGGGGTCCATGTCTTGGTCCTCTATGGGGTCCATTACTTGGGCCTCTATGGGGTCCATGTCTTGGTCCTCTATGGGGTCCATGTTTTGGTCCTCTATGGGGTCCATGACTTGGGCCTCTATGGGGTCCATGTCTTGGTCCTCTATGGGATCCATGTCTTGGTCCTCCACATGCTGTACCTCACTCGGTTTCACAGATTCCATCTGCACGTTCATTAGGGTTGACTGCGTGTGAGCATATATTTTCCCAGTAGCCAGCATGGCATGTGAAGTTGCAGAGATTGTGTATCAAACTCGTCGCCCATGCATAGGCAATGCAGTGTACCTGGCGGCCAGAAGCAGATTTGGAGGAATTCACTTTGAATCGCCAGTTAAACCAGCCTCGGTCCTAGCCCCAGACATGAACCAGGACAGTGAGCTACACACACAGGGACCCCAAAAACAGGTGTTTCAGCCAACACAGGACCCGGATCCTTCATCAATGCCGATCACAGAAAGGCAGGTATTACATGATGTAGCAGGCTAAAATGTGTATTCAGGTTGGGTTACAACTGTGGCACAGATGGAGATTCTATTTGGGTCAAACTGAGAGCCAGGCACAATCATCATCACAGCTCACAGGTGTTCTGATGCACAGATCCTTCAAGCCCTAGTCAAGAGGGCCGGGAGGATAGCTCAGGGGCAACACGCAACACAGGTGCAATCCCCGGGTCCGCACTTATAAATCTCTGGGTATAAATTACCAATTACAATATCAGCACAAGCAACAATCCATCCATCACAAAGGTTGGCACAATGCAGAGACGAGCAGTTAAGCCCTTAAAGTTTACACTGTAGCTTTTTATTTAGCCAGTGTTAGTAGGTGCAGAGACAATTTTTCTACATTCAGTTTAACATGATACTTTTTAGTTTTTTTTGTGTACATATAAATCAAAACACATTCATCTTGTTTAACATATGCATCAAGGAAAGGTAGCAAATGCTTAAAGAAAATTAACAGACAAAACATACAAATACATAATCATTAGTGGTTTGCCTAAATGTGCAATGTATGCAAAGAAACATAGTGTAGTATTTTAACGCAAGGCAACCAACTGTATAAAGTGCATGGAGTCAAAATCATGAATCAAAGAAAGGACATTTTTTCCTTCCTGACACTGAATATATTGTTATTGTCTCCTAGGAAAAAAGGGGACCTAGTCGTTGGTCTCAAGGGCAGCCAGATGGACCTGAAGCAAAGTATTGAGGGACGTTTGGGAGGTGTGAGTAGCCCAGGAGGCTTAGGTTGTACATCTGTTCAGGTGCTACGGGCCTCGAAACCTACAGCTGCAGGAGGATATGATATGATAAGTCACTTATAACGTGCCTGTACACAAGTGTTTCTAGGCATGACAAGGCAAGGAGGGGGAAACGAGGACAAACAACGATCTTACTAGGCCTTGTGTCATTCATATCGCACAAGTGGGGTAGAGGGGAAAAGTGCAAGGGGGCAGGGGGAGCGAGAGAAGTGCAGGTGACTCAATAAGAGCAAAGAGATGTGTTGATCTATGTGATTGGATGTCACAACACAGGGGTCGCAGATTAGGTTCCGCTGTGCAGGAATTTCCAGCTTTGTATCTTGTGTGTGGTGTAATGGAAGGTTCTGATCTCCTGTTCTGTCCCACCAGCAACAAAGTGTGGAGTGCTCCTCTGTCTGAGAAGCCGCGGGCAACAGGATTGGATCAACTGGAGCAGGTGTAGTGAGATGCAAAACCTGACCACCGCTGCCATGCCTCACACTCACCTTAGAGCTCTGCACTAGCATTACAGAAAAGAAGGGAAAATAAGGAGACTTTCATCTTGGCTCCCTAATGGTGTTTCTGGTAGCCCCCTATTCCTTCATGCATAAGGCATGCTCCCCGTCAGCCTACCTCAGGTTCAGTTTTTGTTACTGATAAATTGGTTTGGTACTCTTGTCAGGTCCATTTGTGACACAATGAGACTTTATCGATCGCTTTTCTGCCACTGGGCAAGCAGACCATACCAGGTGACACAATAAGAGCTTACAGGCCCCGGATGATAGAGTTATTTGGTTCGATGTAATTTCAACGAAAACATTTCAGAGAGGGATGTTTTCCTGAAAACCAAAACACTGACAAAAATCACCTATTTTCCTTCATCAGCCCCATCCCCATCCGTTTTAATCCCTTACCCCACTGTCATGTATAAAAAAAACTTAAAGATTAGGTGTTTTTTTTTGTTATTATTGTTGCGTTAAAACATCCCTCTCTGAAAATGTTTTTTTCAAAATCACTGGATACCAGTTATAGAACCTCTCTGTTCTGGTAGTTCAAGGTACCGACCCTGGTAGGTGGGCAAATAAAAACATTGACACTCTGGAGATGTTGGAGTCACCAGGTGCCTCAACTCGTACTACCACAGCTGCCAAGCCATTAACCTCAGGCCCCACTGCCCACAGTCAGGTAACACCCCCTACAACTACCCAAACCATCCTCACCAGACTCCTCTAAGCACAAGAGGTATGATAACATATATACATTATACATATATAGTGACGACCTACGACAAATTTGGTTAAGTTGGGCACATATCGTTTTCCCCTCCTTATACCAGATCAAACCTCAAAAGCTCTGCCAACAGAATACAGCGACGTCCTACAAAGAAATTCGGGCCAGCAGGACGCATGAAGTGTTTCCTGCAATCTCACACTCTCCTGACCTCCCTCAGCACCTGTCCACATGCCTGTGCCCATCTATTGGGTTGCTTACTAGAGCCCGGCCAGCCCACTGAATGCCTTATCTTGGCCAAATGCAAACAAGCACTCAAAGTCTTTTCTGAGAAATTCCTATACTTTGGACTGCGGTCCCCGAGGGTGGCCTCACCACAAGCGTGTTGAGACCATCGTAATGGTATAAGAAGCTATATAAATTACTATGAAATAATGGGGTTCTCAGGTCACACACTACGTCAGAGTCAAGTGGTAAGTTGTTGGCAAGTTTATTCCATGCCTGTGAGCACCCAAGAAGTTACATGGGGCATATACTGGAGCATCCATCCCAGCCAGCACAACTCTGTCCCTGAAAGAACCCACAGAACACAGACCCCACCAACACTCCAACATTCCATGTGACTCACACCATTCTGCCACACACACACACAAATGCCAACTACAACAGACTACTACAATACAAAATATATATATATATATATACATATATATATATATATACACCAAGAAAGTTACGGTGGGTTTAAAAAGGTTTGAAAAAATACCTTTCACCTGAAATGGGAAAGTAGGAAGGTCCATTTGAGCCAAGTCACACATTCCACAACGCCACCTAGTAGCCATCGCTAGATGTTCACCTCCAGTTGTGAACCATAACAGCAAGGCATTGTGGATATGCAAATTAGCCCAAATGCAAACCTTTTGCCACTAGGTGGCGCTGTGGAATGTGTGACTTGGCTCAAACAGGCTTTTCTACTTTCACATTTCAGGTGAAAGGTTTTTTTTTCCAAACCTTTTTAAACCCACCATAACATTCTTGTTCACCCTACGTTACCTGGGGGCAACCAGACGTGGTCTCCCTACTCACTGTGCACAGATAGGCACAGCTTCACCTCACTGATGAGGCCCAACAAGGCTGAAACACGTGTATGGGGTTGCTGTTGGTACTCTTGTTCAGAGAGGAATTGCCATAGAATTTCGGTGCTGGACTGCCCATTTGGGCGGGACAAAGACTGATATGCAAATGGATATTTCCCATATGTGAAAGGTACAGTGAGCAAAAAGCGTGTGCTGCAAACTCTCACCTCAGAACAGGTTATCATGCCATGTTCTCTCTGGAGAGGAGCGCCTGCTACCTTTTGTGAAATATAACTTTCTTGGTGTTGTGAAAACATGGCCAAATGCTGCAACCACAAGGCTGTCTGGTCTATACTGCACTGATGATCCCTAATAAGGGTAAAACCAGGTATGTAGTTGTCTTGGCAGCCTTGCAAATGTCTGTCTTGGGTTGATTAAGCTATGTATAAAGCAGCACTGCCCTCTTAGACAGAGACAATTTCCTGGAGAGAAACGGTTGCATTTGAGCTTATTTGCATACCCACAATGCCTTGCTGTTGTCGTTCAGGACTGGAGATGAACTTTCAGCCGTGGTTACTAGGTGCTACTAGGTGGCGGTGTGGAATGTGTCACTTGGCTATATATATTTATTTATATATATATATATATATATATATATATATATATATATATATATACATATATACATATATATTGGCCGTTTGGTACTAAAATTGAGGCATTGTTCCAAAAACAACTTCGGGAGAGTGAAAATCTTGCACTTCCCTCGCTTTTCAAGTCTGTAAGGATACCCATTCATCTCACTGCCATGACACTGGCAGAGGAATCCGCTGCAATGGTCTGGCCCAGGGAGCCCTCACCCTGCTTTCATATTGCTTCACCCCCTGGGGCTGCTGCTGCAGCCTCACATGCTGCCTTCATTCTGAACGGGAGCATAGCTCAGCGGCAACGTGCGCGCCTTGGAAGCAAGACGACACGAAGCAGCACACGTTCGATCCCCCGGTCCGCGCTTAGAAACCTCTGGGAGTTTAAGCGCGTTATAAATACGCAACTAAGACAAAAACAATTACGCAACTAAAAAATAAACAATTCCTGAAACAGTGCCTCGATGCACGCGGGCTGTGTGAGCGCTTTAAAAATAAATGTAAAAAATAAATAAATAAACGAGGGTCTTCCTTAACTGGCTGGGTCCAACCCAGTGCGTTCCGGGACCTTTTCAGCACTGTGCTGAATGGAAAGTGGTGCCACTATCGTCCTTGGTACACTATTGTCGTGCACCAGCAGGCCCCATCCCTGCCTCTGCCTTCTGTAGACACCTTCATATAACCTCTTATCACCACCATTGGACAAGCACTTTCTTTTGCATTTGCACCCAGTAAGTCCCAAGTGCCCTCACTGCTTTGGTCTGTCTTTGTCCCCTTGATCTTAGAATAGGGTATTTCAGTGACAAAGCCACAGATGCGCAGCACCACCCAGTAACCACCACTGGAGAGCGCCTTCACATCACAACCACCCCTGGATCTTGAAACCTATCCTCCTCTACCCATCAATCCTCCCATTCGGCACCCTCTTACTGGCTGCTTTTTTCCTGGGCACTTCCAGGTCACTCACTCCAATGGACCCAGAAAATTCGAATGAAAACTTGAATCTAAATAGCACCACTTCTACAGCAGTGCCTTTAACAGACAGACACATTGGGCCTCATTACGAGTCAGGCGGAATGGGTTAACTGGGTCCGCTAATGGGTGCGGACCCGTTATTCCCATTCCGACTGATTACGAGGTCCCCTCGCGGGACCCGGTAAGGACGCCTGGTAAAACCAGGCGTCTTTACCGGGTGCCGCAAGGGGACCAGGGAGCTAACAACGGGCCGGTCGTAATCGGCCCGTTGTTAGCTCCCTCTCCCATTCCCATTGAGACCTATAGGGGCTCGAATGGGAATGGGGAAGGTCCGGGCCCGGGTTCCCTGAGGGAGGAATTACCGGGCCCTCCAAACCTGGAATGGCCCGGTAATTCCCCATTCAGGGAACCCGGACCCGGTTTTGGAGGCAGCCATGCCGCCAATAGCAGCATGGCTACCGCCAAACCCGTAATGAGGCCCAGCTTATGCGGGCATCTCGCAGACTGCTTATTTAGCACCAATGCAATGGACCACCTGCTAGACAAAACACTGTGGGCTCATTACAAGTTTAGTGATGGGGGAAAAATGTGGTGTCAATTCTGCCACAGTTACTGCCACTTTTCCCGCACCGCCAAACTACAAGGAGCTGAAGGTAAATCAGTTCCCCACTGGCAAAAAACAGCCGGTATTACTGGTGCCGGTAATACCGGCAAACCACCCGTGGAGTCCTATGAACTCCATGAATGGGGATTTAGTTCCCAGCACCTGTACTATCCTGGAAATTCCAGGATATCAGGTGCCGTTAACAGTAGGTCCGCTTGCCAGTATCTCATTGGCTTTACCGGCGGGATACCGGCAAACTTCTAATCAGGATTTATGGACCTCATTACAACAATAATGAGGGCCTATGTCTTTGCTTACCAACTGAACCCCTCAAATGGTGGCCACTCCTATGATGGGGAAAATCTTGAGGAAATAAATGTTAGTAGCCGAATCACATAATATAAACATATCGAAGGAACGAGACCAGCGAAGGTTTAACATATAATTACAACATTTGTTTTATTTTGTCTCTTCTCGCTTATTCACCTTTTTTATTTATATAATTTATTTAGAACCATAAATACACAATTTATGAAAAATATATGGATTTATTTCAAATAATACTGTATACAAAAAATATAGAAATTTGTACAGAGAGAGACTACCACATTTTTATTAAATAGCCGAATCACATCCATTCTAGCCCTCTGGCCATCTCATGGCACGCCATTGTTTCCCAAGGCTGGATCAAAAGCAGATTCCTGGGGAATTTGTACAAGGTTCCAGTTGACCGCTGACAATGGTAGCACCCCTCCAAAGGTGTACGCCGTTGAAACTGAGCCCATACTCTCAAGTCAGGTGAAGTGATGCTTGAGTCTTAATCCCACGGCGGCCCTAGCACTCCGTCTCAAAAATGGCCTACCCGGATGCAACCTTGGCGGCAAGGTTGAGCTGCCCTAGAAGGGACTGCGACTCTCGTTGCACTACTACCTTTTTGCTGTGTATGGAGTTAAGGCAGTTACCTTGGCCACTAGTAGGCACGATTCCTGCACCACTGTTCCCAGCTATGTTCAGAGCAATTTGTAGGGTATTATGTGCTGGTCAATATTCCGAAATCATCCACTGACCTGGAGTATGTGTGCTCCCCTGCTCGTCCCACCAACGGGAAGTCATCCAGATAATGCAAGGCCCCTATAAATCCACTCTCCTATTCAAAAGCCATTCCAGAAAAGTACTAAACTGCTCAAACCCAACACAGGAAGTTCTGTAAAGCATTGGAGGACAGCAGCGGTTTTAGGCACCCCCAAGCAGCAGCTAGCTATCTGGATAAACTGACAACACCCGAAATACTGATTTACTGCCTTCCTTGGTTGGCAAAAGATGATTGCTCACATAACCAGTGGGAGGAGTAGACGATTTCCAGATGATGTAGTTAAAAAGATAATGATTGAAAATATTGGAAGGCCAGCGTAGATTTTTAAGGGATTTGTCCTACTATTGTGTTCACTCCAATGTAAGATGGCCGCCACAATAGTCTCACACAACCATGCCACTTTCTCAGGAAGTGATTTGCTGAGAAATGTTGGAAACGACAAGGCTGTGCAAGCCATCCAACCCTTCACAAAGCTTCAGATGTGGTGAAATGCAGCTTTAAAAACACAATTTAATCAAAATCACCTATTTCCCATACCCATCCAAGACACGAGGCAAACACTATCTCAGAAAAAAAGGCACATCCCAAAACCCTGAAATCTGTGTTGGCAGATGAGGTGGTAGAACATTCAGAGGATCTGTTTGGCAGGCAAGGATGCCAAACCAGCCATCAAAGGAAGGCCAATGTCTGGTGAGAAATAAGAGACAAGGTGACGGCAGTGGGCACGGTGCCCCATGACATGGAGGACATGGCATTAATATGAACGACCTGAAGGCCTGGGACTGAAAGGGGCCCTTAGGGGTCCCTCGTGCTATGGAAACAAGGCAATAACCATACACCAAAAGATGCGCCAGACACGAGGATCAAATTCCCAATGCTAGGGTTTATTGCAAGCAAAAGATAGTGCGGGTCATTCTGAGGTTGGTGCCAACCATGGAGTAATTAGCTCCATGGTTGCCTCCAAAACCGTCCCAAATCCGGCATGGTGAATGAAGTAATTACCGGTCCATTCCAGGGTTGGAGGGACTGGTAATTCCCCATTCACCTTTTGCCTTCCCCATTCCCATTTCTGCCCCCTAGGGCTCAATGGGAATGGGGAAGGAGGTAATTACGGCACCGTAAATTACGGTACCGTAATTACCTCCGAAGTACCTTTGCGGGTCCCATACTTAACTCCTGCTAAAAGCAGGAGGTGAGGAAGGACCCGCGAAGGAACCTCGGAATACAGAGGTAAGGGATTACCGGCATCGGCACCCTTACCGGTGCCGGTAATTCCTTACCTCCAACCTCGGAATGACCCCCCAGTATCAATTGGCCAATTCTGATCTCACGCCCCGTGACGTGAGTTTCCTAGACCTCGAGGGACGCAAGAGAGCGAATTACGTACATCAGTTACATATATACAAAATGCATATCATACAATCAGCAAAGTCATGTTCAACACCCCTCTTCATTAAGTTCCTTTGAACTCGGGATGACGATGGACATATCCGACGAGTATGACGATTATGACATTTTCGATGTCTATTCTAGTAACATTGTGCAATTAGAAAGTGCGGAGGCATCTTTTAGTTGTTGAACAGAACACAGTGGTTCTGTTCTTGGAAGCAAGCTGCACACGGGGGAAGAGCCACATTCCAAGCTTTGCTATCTATGAGGTACTATTCGTGTCCTGGGTGCCGACACATTCTAAAGGGTTTTGCGAAGGGGGGCCGTAAGAAAAGCATAATTCAAGCCTTTAGCTGTATTATTCTAACATATTCTACCATCGTACGAGACTGGCTGGCAGCTGTGAACTGATAAAATGCCCTGCAGCTCTCTCCCAAGACTACAGAGAGGGAGTGTGGGCATTCCTCTCTGGGCTACTCATGAGGAGTTTCAACAAACTCTTCAGTCCTGCGACCTTGTCCTTTCATATTCAGACAACAATGTTAACAGTTGAGCAGAGTATCCGTTGTGGAATCTATTGTTTTCTGTAATATTCCAGACAGTTTTCTTATATTGTAAGAATTTTCTATTTGGGACAAGAACGGTATAAATGATATGGCTATATCCATTGCTATCATTCCATCCTCGCTACTCCTTTGAGTTCTACCTTTTGTTCGTTTGGCCACTTCTGCTGTCTCCAAGAGGAACACTCCTGGAAACAGTAGACCTAGGTAGCATGTACCTCCCCAGTTCCTAGGTAACCATGGATATGCTTTTTCTCCACATATAAAGTAAACAGGGTCTCCTACGTACACGGGTTCTATTTCGTGTTTTAAAACCACTGTGTTCAGGCAGCTGCTAAACGTTCCTACTTTATAGGAATCTTTTTTCTTTAAACATAGGGGAGCAGTTTTGGGGCTGTAATCCACTGTATAGGCAGGGAGCACAGCATCTTTGTTCCATTCATCCCTCATCCGAAATGTCATTACTGATGTTTCTTCTGCTGGCGGGGTCGGTCTATTCTGCCTATGTAATCTATCTAGTCTTGTTGTCTTTCGTGTATTTTTCCTCATGGGATCTGGTGAAAACACGTGAGCTTTTTGGAATATGGAACAACCCACAGGTCTCATGATCACTTCCTCAAATTCATTCATATTGGTCTCATCTAGCTGACCCGTATTACTCTTGTTCCATTTCCCAAAGAACATTGCACTTAATGTTACTTCACATGAATAAATCAATGGCAACGGTTGTACATACCAGCCTATCCCTTTCCCACCGTGCTGTGGTAAATGGGCACAAACCCAGCAATCTTTTTTCTTTAAAACCGCATGGGTCATGTTCATGATGAGCAACAATGTATTGTTGCCGTATCCTTCTCTATGTCTCTCTTCCATTGGGGGCAAAGTACCAGTGATTACATGAACCGGGCTTTCAGTAGCTGCTTTTGGCAAAAGTGTTTCTAATGGGTGTACGTACTCCAGGAACCATAGTGTAATAGATGTTATTGTTGGTACTATCATACTTAAAAAACATAGGACCAATGTCCAAATCAGTACCTTATTCCTTTTACCATGCTTTTTCCCTAAATTTACAGTCTCTAAATCTATTATCTTTTCAGCAGGGGTGCAGGAGGAAGCTGAAACCAGTCTTGACTTGTTCTTCATCGTCCTTCTTCTTGCTGGAAAAGTTCGTTGCGAATGTCTCTCGTTCTTGATGCCAGAAAAGTTCAACGAGAAATGTCACAGTTCAATTCTGCCAGCCTTTTCACAGCCTGGATCACTTATCCACTCCGAGCAAGATTAGTTGTTCCTTCTCCCACTGTTCAGACGATTTCCGGACAGTTCTTTATTGATAGAGTACTATGTGCATCCAGCTTGTCCCACACTGGCTTGGGACATATGTACTCTATCAGCCTTAGTACTTATGTGCGTCCAGCTTGTCCTGCTCGGGCTCCTGACACATGTACTTTTATAAGCGCACTGAGGAGCCGTGAGGCTTGAATTGTCCGACTTTCACAATTCTCACACTTCTCTCCTCTACGCCCCTGGTTCCTACTCCGTCCGTGAGTGGAACCAAAGGCAAAAAGAAAAGCACCAAAGATCTGTGGATCACTTTGCCTTTCGAGGCCGCAAATTATACCGATTCACTCCTGGTATTGTATGATCCGTGAATAGTGCCATTGCATTTCCAGTATCAGGCTCAGTGTCAGCCTGTGGCACAATAATGGGTAGCGATGAGCATCGTGGCAATGATGTAGTTTCTTTCTTTGGCTTTGGTGCATTCGCATGAACTGGTGGGCGCCAAAGGGTTACACGCGTTGTTTCGGCTCGTGTTTGCAATGCAGGGTTTGTGTCGCTCGGCAGTGATGTTGTTTCCGCTGAGCAACGTTGGGGCATTTTTCGCCCTTTCCCCTTACTGTCAGCCTCCTCAGGCTCTGTTTCGAGTTTCACTTCTCGTTTGTGCTTTGTTTCAACTTTCACTTCTCGCTCAGGCTGATGCTTTGGCACTCGACTGGCAACAGTTTCTTTCGTTTCCGAGACCGTTTCCTTTCTCTGGTCGTCGGAAGTTGTCAGCAGTCCTGGGAATCTTTTGGCATGTGTCGCGTGGATCCATGCCTTCCGTCCGTCTACTCGGATGGCCGTCTGCGTTGCCAAAAGTACTTGATAGGGGCCGCGCCACCTGGGTGCTAATGCTATCTTCCGTTCAAAGTTTTTAATTAACACCCAGCTTCCAGGCTCCAGAGAGTGCCCCGGTCCGGTATATCGCACTGGTAACGCCTCCTGCACCTGCTGATGAATCAAACGCAACTTCTGTATTAAAAGCCCACAATAAGTGCTTAACATAGGATGCTCAACCTCACATAATCTTTTGGGCTGCGGTGCGCACCATACATTTGCTGGTCTCCCCATTATAATCTCATAGGGGGAGAGCCCAGCGCTAGGGGTAATGCATCCACCCAACTCAACTTGCTCCCAGCGCAAATTTTTGCTATCTTTGACTTCAAGATTCCGTTATGTCTCTCCACAAGCCGGCAGAGCTGGGATGCCTGGAACTGTGAAATCGCTTCTCTATCTGCAGACCTGCACAGATCTGTAGCACTACTGCGCCCACAAAGTGGGGGCCGTTGTCTGACCACAGGACACGGGGCAACCCAAACCGGGAGAAATACTCCTTTAGCATTACTTTTGCTGTGGACATGGCAGTACAGTCTTTTAAAGGATATGCCTCCACCCACTTGCTGAATGCACAAATTACCACTAACACATATTTGTAGTTCTGGCACCTTTCCATTTCTATGAAATCCAAATGGACCACCTCAAATGGCATAGAGGGTGGGCCAAAACTACCTGTTGGAGTCACGGTTCCCTTCCCTACATTGTGTTGCAGGCACGTAATACAATTTTGCACTAGTCTTTCTGCATTCTTTTTTATGTGCTCATTCTTCCATACTGTGGATAAATGCTGTACCATCTTCTTCACGCAAATGTGGGTAGGGCTATGCGCCATTATAACCATTGCAGTTACATAACAATTTGGCAACATCCAGTTCTTTGTTTCCTTGTCCACCCAACATCCTTCCAAATCTAACTCAGCAGAGCCCTCAGCCCACCCCTGAATCTCTTTGGTCGTGGCCTCAGCCTGCATTTCTTTGACTGTGGCAACTCCATTCTCTATCATACAAGGTACTTCCTCAGTCTGTACTGTCATCATTTTATTCCCCAAATCTGTGGCTGTTTGCTTCGCAATCCTGTCTGCAAATGTGTTTCCCTCTCCCACTCTACATGTTACTTTCTTCACTATAGCTAGGCGCTTTGGAAACGTGAGTGCAGACAACAATCGCACAATCAAAGGGCCATGCTGAATCCTGGCCCCATGTGATGTCAAGAAACCCCTCTCGGCCCAAAGTCGGCCAAAGTTGTGAACCACGCCAAAGGCGTACTGGCTGTCAGTATAAATATTCACGTTCAAATTCTCAGAGAGTTCACAGGCTCGAGTCAGTGCTATTATTTCTGTGGCTTGGGCCGAATTGTAGGGGATTCTTCTGCTTTCTACAACACTCTTTAGGGTAGTAATTGCATATGCGGCCGTTGATGTGCCATCACGTAATTTAAAACAAGAGCCATCACAAAATAACTCCCCATCTGGCTCTTTTTGTGGGATATCACTCAAATCAATCCTTCCCTTTGTTTCTTCTTCAGTGATCATTAAACAATCATGGGGGGGTGATTCGTTGTCACCAATTTCTGCTATGGGCAGTGGCATTAATTCTGCAGGATTCAATGCGCAACACCTCATAATTTGGATGTGGGGTGCAAACAAGATGAGCTCATATCTTGTCAGTCTAGCTGAGGTGAGGTGTTGCGCCTGCGTCCTATTTAACAGAATGTCTATAGCATGTGGCACCATCAGAATTAAAGTGTGCCCCAATACCATTCCTTCCGTTTGTTTCACTGACGCAGCAGCTGCTGCGACGGATCGTAAACATCGTGGTAGTGCGCGCGCTACAGGGTCCAACGCGCAAGAAAAATAGCCGCATGGCCTATTTATTCCACCTTGTTCCTGCGTCAAAACCGCCAATGCACATCCTTCACTCTCACGCACAAATAGTCTGAAGATCTTTTTATAGTTAGGAGTGCCTAAAACTGGCGCAAACCACAATGCAGTTTTCAATTGCTCAAACGCTTTCTGGCATTCCTTATCCCACTGTAAAGGCATCTCTGCATCCTTTTTTGTCAATTTTATCATCGGCTTCACAATCAACGCAAAATTACTGATCCACTGCCGACAATAAGAGGCCATGCCTATTACAGCTCTCACTCCTTTTTGAGTTTTTGGAATAGGCATACTAGAAATACTTTCTATGCGTTCTGGTGTTAATCTTCTCCCTTCTTTCGGAAGTAGGTAACCCAAATAAGACACCTCCTTCTGATTATACTGGAATTTCTTCAAACTCGCCTTATGACCATGGGTCGCTAGGTGTGTCAATAGTAATATAGTACTTTCTTTGCAGATCTCTTTTGTGTCAGCAGCTAGTAACAAGTCATCTATGTACTGCAAGAGTACACAACCTTCGGGTAATTCTAGCATGTCTAGCTGCTCTTTTAGCGCTCTGCTGTAAATGCTCGGGCTTTCTGTGTGTCCTTGTGGAATGCGTGTGAATGTGAATGAGCAACCTCCTAGAGTGAACGCGAACAGATATCTACTGCTTTTATCCACTGGAATGCTAAAGAACGGGTTCTTCAGATCAACTACACTAAAGTATTCTGCAGTGGCCGGTATCATTGTCAGTATCGTTGTGACATCTGGGACCAAAGGGAATTGTGGGTCTACCACTTTGTTTAATGCGCGCAGATCAATTATGAAACGATAGGGTACCTCATTGCCTCCTTTCCTGTGAACTGGAAGAATCGGGCTGTTGCACGTGCTACCTGCAATTTCCTCAACCACCCCCAATCTCACCAGGTCAGTAACAATGCTTTTCAATCCCTTCTCACCTTCAACAGAAATGTTATACTGGGGAATTCGTGGTAGTGTGACACCTTCTTTCAAAGTTATTTTTGCTGGCTCTATTTTCAAGCATCCTACATCATTATCATGCATTGCCCACAGACAGGTTGGTACTCTACTTAGCTCTTCTGGCAATTCTTTTGACATAAATTCTGTCACCGGTGCATCGTGAGGCCACATCGTGAGGAACACCCCGTCTGCCGTACAATGTATGACTGCCCCCAATTTTATCAACAAATTTAATCCTAGCAAGTTCTCTCCACAATTTTCTGTCAAAAGAAATGGACACTGTTCCGTAAATGGTCCTATTGTAATTGGGACAGCTTCGGACATGGGGTTAATTACTGGTGTACCTGCGAACCCTACAGAAACATTCTTCTGCCCCGACAGTGGTATCTCCGGAACCAAGTGGTGGTCTATCGAGCACTTCTGTACCCCTGTATCTACAAGGAAACGGTGCTCCTTATTCCCGACTCTCATTTCTACGTAGGGTCCTCTCTGATTCACGGGAATAGACACTGGTTCCGACCCCTGTCGTGGGCTGTCCTATCGCAAAAATAACACATCGTCCGATGTGTAGTCACCGCTACTGCTATAATATGTATTTGGTTGTGTATCAAAAATATTCCCATTTCCCCCTTGATGTCCTCCACTCTGATAATTTCTCTGTTGGCCCTGCCCGCCCTGATTTTGGTTCGGAACACTTTGGTTCAATGCGAGGTTTTGTTGAGCTTGGTTTTGACCATAGGATTGGTTTTGATTACCTCCATTGGTATATCCCTGCTGCTGCTGCATGTTATTTCTGCTTGGGCCGTTTGACCCCTGATGTCCTCTATGAGGCCTTCTCTGACCAAACCCACCCCTATTCTGTAGGTGCGGGCATTGCGCTCGCCAGTGTCCTTCCTCCTTACAATACGCACATTGATTTAATCCCAATGACACCCCATGCATATTATTAAAATTTCCCCTGCCTTGTGCGTTTCCTCTACCTCTATTGTATCCAATGACCTGCTGCAGTAACATCCCTACTATCGTTTGCATCGCTTCTTTTCTCATCTCCAATGGGTACCCATTACATATCTCACTTATTTCCTTTACTGACGTTCTTTTGTTCGACATCCATCGCATTGTTTCCCCTACCCATACCTGCAATCTTTGTTTATCGCCTATTTGTCCCGGTACCGGCAAATGCTTTGTACCACCTGGAAAAACTCTAGGCCATGATTTTTTCATATTCAACCTTGACGCCTCCTTCCTACCTTTCTTAATAAACTCTCTACTATACTCAGGTGTAGCAAACATTTCAGCATATCTGTCTTCCATTTCATTTTTTACTTCAATCAGTTTGTGCACATGTTTTCTTACATCCTCATCTCTTTGCTCACTGCGTGCTAACTTATTCAAATCTAACAATCGCTGTGGCGGTAAATTCCCAAGTATCTTTTTCCATTCTCCCACCAAAATTTCCCCCATGCATTCCAACACTACCTGTCTCTCGTCTCTTCTTCGGTACCCATACAATGAAGCCAATGCTGCCGTCTCATCATTTCCTTCTATGTACATTTCTGCCTCTTGCCGTAATTCAATCTTTCTTTCTTTGCTGATCGTGCTTCGAGTTACCCGTCCAAATCCTGTTCCTTCAGCCCCGCCTCTCGCCTCCCCGGTCTCAATTTCGACTTCTGGAGGGGCGGATGGTGCTGAATCTGTCTCTAGAGCGCGAGGTGTGGATGGGACAAGTGACACAGGTGGCATCTGTGAAGGGCCTTGCTGGGTGCTGGGAAATTGTGTGTCCGCGGTCTGCACTTGTGGGAGTGCTCGCGCTGTGGGCAGGGCTTGGGTTAACGCTTGCGTGAGGGGAAGTGCTTGGGCTGCGGGAGGGGGTATGAGAGCTACTGGTTGGGCCTGCGCAGTCACTGCTGGCGTGTTTGGTTTCGATTCTGGTTTTGGGCCTCGACCCGTGTTAGTTAACAAATGTTCCATTAATTTGTCTGCTATGTGTAGTTCCCGCTGCGGGTATATTCTGTCTATGTTCATCTGGTCACATCTCCCTTCCCGTCTTAGACTTGCAGTCCACTCCTCCTCTTCCTTCTCTTCTGCTACCTCAAGCTTCGTTTTGTGCCTACGCGCATGCTTCTCTCTACTCCTAAGTCGGAGCATTGCTTCCCTCCTCCAATCTTTGACAGTCTCAAAAGCTGCAGGTCGCGCTTTCTTTCTAATTAGCACCCTCTCTAGGTTATCTATCCTTCCAATCTCAAAACTACCATTAATCGGCCACTGATGGTCGGGTTGCTTTCTAGTTTGCCTATGCCAAATTTCACAAAATATTATCGCACCCACACCATATTTTGCATACATATCATAAGCCGGCGTTCCCCCAGGCGGTGCACTTTGGCCATATTCCAAGGGCTGTCTACTGCAGCTGAAAAGCCCCGCTAAAGTGGACAGTACTCCAGGCATGTTTCTTTAACCTTCCCCTTTGGTTAGCCACTTTTACCTGGACGTTTCAGTTTGCAAAATCAACACTCTACCAAAAATCAGGTTTCTCTTCGAATCGGGGAATGACTTACCTGATAAAACAAGTCGCCTGTTCTAACGCAACCTCTCCCAATGTCGTGTCTGCGCTTCTCTGGCTTCTGCCTCGTCTCAGGACCCTCGCCTCCTTTGCCCTCTGGCCCGGTACGTCGATCAGGGATCAGATGTGTGCAGATCTGCGGAAGGAATCTCTCCTCACTTCTGCAGGGCGCCCCGTACACTTCTTGATCCGGGCTCGACCGTCCCGTCCTCGCCGTTCTTCCGCCTTTACTCCGTTACAACGTATACGATGGGGCAAGTGGGGGAGGGTCCCTATTCGGGCGCCATCTTGAAAGGGGCCCCTAGGGGTCCCTCGTGCTATGGAAACAAGGCAATAACCATACACGAAAAGATGCGCCAGACACGGGGATCAAATTCCCAATGCTAGGGTTTATTGCAAGCAAAAGATAATATCAATTGGCCAATTCTGATCTCACGCCCCGCGACGTGAGTTTCCTAGACCTCGAGGGACGCAAGAGAGCGAATGACGTACATCAGTTACATATATACAAAATGCATATCATACAATCAGCAAAGTCATGTTCAACACCCCTCTTCATTAAGTTCCTTTGAACTCGGGATGATGATGGACATATCCGACGAGTATGACGATTATGACATTTTCAATATCTATTCTAGTTACAATGTGCAATTAGAAAGTGCGGAGGCATCTTTTAGTTGTTGAACAGAACACGGTGGTTCTGTTCTTGGAAGCAAGCTGCACACGGGGGAAGAGCCACATTCCAAGCTTTGCTATCTATGAGGTACTATTTGTGTCCTGGGAGCCGCCACGTTCTAAAGGGTTTTGCGAAGGGGGGCCGTAAGAAAAGCATAATTCAAGCCTTTAGCTGTATTATTCTAACATATTCTACCATCGTACGAGACTGGCTGGCAGCTGTGAAGTGATTAAATGCCCTGCAGCTCTCTCCCAAGGCTACAGAGAGGGAGCGTGGGCATTCCTCTCTGGGCTACTCATGAGGAGTTTCAACAAACTCTTCAGTCCAGCGACCTTGTCCTTTCATATTCAGACAACAATGTTAACAGTTGAGCAGAGTAAGCAGAATCCGCAAGAATTGCAAGCTGCAAAGCAGTTTTTTAGACAGAAAGCAATGAGCAATGGTTAACAAGAAAAATGGCGATTCTTGCTACATTTAAAATGGCCGCTCGTTGGTCAAGCATAGCAGTTTATATTTCTATAATTCGGTGCATAAAACGGTTGGCCCACGGCCATCAAGTTACGTCCATCATTCAAATGAAGGGTATTCATTTTTCCAGATTGACAGGACCACTCCATAGTGAAGGAAGACTGCTGCCACTGGAGAAGGCACATAGGACAAGGTCAGCAGCATCCTTGACATGGCTGGCTAAGCAGGAATTGGAGCAGCAGAGGTTGGTGCAGGCTGCCAGGCAGAGACTGGTGAGTATAGGCAAGTCCCAGTCAAAGTGCAAAGCCAAACATACATAACTCCACACACCCCTAGACATCCTGCCGCTGCGGGTGTGAGCCCTGTCCATGGTGAGACCGCCTCACCAATACCATGGGACCAGTCATGAGGACCCAAGGTAGGTGACCTGCAGACCCATGTAGCAAAGCTGAGAGAAGCAGGAATTTCCTTAAATAACTGACTTGTCTATTCATTGTGCTGCCGCGCATCCTAAAGTGGCCACAGTATCATCTGTGACCTTTCGCTTAAACCCCAAACCAAACACTACAACTCCAAACAACCGCCACGCAAGATCAACCATTAGGCACCCATCTGACATGTGGCCAGCATTGCTAGGCAGCATCCAAGTCATATACCTGTGTACTGTTCACATGTCCATACCTTCCACAACATCAACTGAGCAATGGCAAGTGTGCACAAGAACATGCATCATGGCACACAGCAACATGGGTGCCATCATACCTATCTGGTGTCCGCGCCTCATGGTCCCGCTGCAGGGGCCGGACAGCACACATAACCAACCGCTTACAAGCAAGTCCATTAAGCACTTAGCAATGCATGCCCACAGCATTTCCAAAGAAAACATGTGTCAACTGAGGCCCAAAATGGCAGTACAACGAGGCCATATCACATGTGTGTGGACGCCACTTTATGTTATATTATGATACATTTTTTCGTACCAGGGTACAGCGCAACCAACACCAAAAAGGCAACCTGGCGCTATGACTGAAACTGAGATAAAGCAAAAACAAGGGACTAGAAAAGTAAAGTTTTCAAAGCTTTCCCAAAATTTATATGAATCGGACAGGCCTGGAGGGCAATCGGAAGGGCATTCCGCAAAATGGCAGCTCTGACCGAGAAAGAGCGGCCTCCCATTCTGGCACAATGGACTCTAGGGACAACCAAGAGGGAACAGTCAGCAGAATGCAGTACACAAGCAGGAACATAAGGTCGGAATTTCAGTTGCAAATATTCCAGACCAGACACGTAGAAAGCCCTATGTACTAAGCAAAGGGATTTGAAAGACACACGCTTAGCCAATGGGAGCCAATGGATAGACCTGAAAATGGATGAAATATGCTCCCGGTATGGAGTGCCAGTGGCGAGGCGAGCAGCAGAGTTTTGTAGCACCTGTAAGCGATAGATTAAATAATCTGGCTGAGCCAGATATAAGGAGTTACAATAGTCAATCCTGCTGAGAACCAGGGCAGAAAGTACTGCAGTGCACAAGTGAAGCAGAATATATGGCAGGACCCGCCTAAGTATTTTCATTTGGGAATGAGCAGCCTGGCAGATTGAACCAAACTGAGAGACCATGGAGAGGGAGGACGATAGTTTAACACCCAGAAAAAGACGGTGTCCAGATCGAAGGAACAGTGTCGACTCCCACAACCACGACCTCCGTCTTATCTCCATTAAGTTTTAGCCAATTTTCGCTCATCCAGCCTCCCATGGCAGAGAGGCAGTCTCACATCTGAGTGGCATTGGAAGGATGGAGTAGGTCAAGCCGAACCAAAATCTGCATATCGTCAGCATATGAGTAGCATCTAAAGCCATGGGAGTGGATTAGGGCGAACAGAGGCTGAATGTAGATATTGAACAGTGGCGGGACACGGCAGAGCCCTGCGGAACCCCACACAACAAGGCTGCAACTGCAGGAAGGAAAGGTCGATGTAGCAGTTGCCGAGACCGGTCAGATAAAAAAGAGCGAAACCATGTAGAGAGGGCCACGTGACCGCAAGCAAAGCGGTCACCGAAGAAAGACTGAAAAGTATAGTCTCTCAGTGTACAAGAAATACTAAGCTTTCATCCCTACAGTGCCGTAGTAAGGCAAAAGTAAACATAACACACAGGAAGTTTTGGGAGCAGGGAAGCAGACAGAGGTAAGTAAAATAATAAGTAAAATACAATCAAATAGGTAAAATCACAAAATGCTAGAAGCAAATTAACAGTCAAGCTCTGGCCTGCTCTCCACCGGCAATTTCAATGCCATGCAGGAAGGGCCACGTGACCGCAAGCTAAGCGGTCACAGAATAAATACTGAAAAGTATAGTCTCTCTGTGTAAAAGAAACACTAAGCTTCCATCTGCCCAGTGCCACTTGATGGAAAGCAAACAGCCACCTACTGAGTGCATGACTGTAATAGAGATGAATGGCCATGTCAACAGTGCAAGTTAAGGCATGTCAAATCTCTCCGAAAATGCACACAACACAGTCATGTAGAGGATTCTGGCAGCAGCTGCACCAACCACCTCCACAGCCACCACATTATCCACCAGCAGCACACCAGTAGGATTCAGTTCAGGTGGCAAGACCACTGTGAGCGGCAGGGGAAAAAGGGCCATCCTGTAGCAAAGTCCCCCACCACAGCAATCAGGGAGCTACAGTGCCACTGCGACACCTACCACCACGGCACCTACATTGGTGCCTGCTGCAGTGCCTAAATCCACCCCTGGATCGGAGGACCCAGCTGTTCAAGTTTCCACAGTGATGCAGGTACCACCATCGCATTCATGGAACCATCTCCAGCGGTTTCCTCAACCACCTCTGCATCTGACGATCGGCAAGGAATTGCCACAACTGTGGATAACACCACTGTGGCTCCCAACCTGCCATATCCAGTTTCCAGAACATTCCCAGGCGCTGCTGTCGTGGCAAGTGTTGGAGAGGACTGGGACTTATCCTCTGCCCTCTCCACACTAGTCCCTCCCCCTTATCAACCGCGCAGGGCTGCGGTGGCGAAACCAAAGGGCATTTACCAGCTTTCATGATGATGATGATGATGACGCAGCAGATGAAGGAGCATGAGGCCTAGGAATGATAGATACCCGAGGTCGCCATTCACCAGGGAACTCTCAGATCCTGGGCGCCATGTTGGAACAGATAACCACATGGAACGTATGCTGAAAAGCATGCAGCGAGTTGCAGAAGAGCAACTCACACTCTCACAAACCAGATGAGATATGATTCAGGGGGCCTCATGCGCAATGGCATGTGTGGTGGGCTGCCGCTACAGACAGAGGTGGGAGACCACTGCAGCCATCAGAGGAGGCAAGAGGCTACTGAGGGCATGTCTGCAGGGCACGAGACATTGCTCTGTGCCAGGACCATAACTCTGCAGCAGCTTAAAGGTGGCGGGTAGTGCAAACCCTGCCTGTGCAACTGAGGCCTTTGGCCATGTGGCGCCCCATGCAACAATTAAAATAAATGAATAACAACAAAACAGGTGTCAGGGGCAAGCAGTCGCGGCCCTGTCCTGCGGCATAGACCACGCCACATCACTTCCTGGCATACACCACCTGTCATGCCAGGAAGGGCCAAACCCTCCCATAAGTAAGGACTCATGGGCCGTTGCATTTCTGGATGGGGGTTGAGGGTCATGTGAGAGTATGGGGTTTGGAGAAGAGGATGGTGGAAAGACATGGGTGCAAAAGAGGAGGGTAGTGAGATGCCATAGATGTCCTCCACTTGCAACATATGTTTGTTTGTTTTGTTTGTTTGTTTATTTATTTATTATGCGCACACAACCCGAAGGTATTAGGGCGCAGAAGAAGGAAAAGAGGGTTGTTCAGCTTAGGTTACATTGCTGTACGTTACAGTACAAAATAATAATAAACAGTGTTGGCTTGTATCATACAAGCTAGCAAAGGATAGTGAAGAGCATCAAGCCACAGTTATATACAATGATACAGATATATATATATATACAGTTATACGCAGTGGTGGACAGTGGTGTGGCGGTGTGGTAGAAGGTCAGATGTCATGCTCCTTAATCCATTGGATGAGGTTAGATCTGAAGCGTAAGTAGGGCATGTCTTCTCTTAAAGAGGGTGGGATTGAGTTCCAGTTTTGAGCAGCTTTGACCGGGAAGCTACTACCACCAGTCTTCATACGTTTGTATCTAGGCACTTGAAGTAGGTTAGTATTAGCTGTTCTAGCGGGGCGATTAGTGGATTGTATCCGGAATCTGGAAGTAAGGTACTGGGGGCCGGCCATATGTAAGCATTTGTGAGTTAGGGAGGCTGCTTTGAGGAAGATTTTATCTTTGGTGGAGAGCCAGTTGTTGGATCTTCTAAAGTCAGATATGTGAGCTTTCTTAGGAATGTTAAGGGCTGCTCTTAAAGCATTGTTTTGTAAGGTCTGTATCTTGTTGGTAATGTATTTCTTGCAGCCTATGTATAGGGCGTTGCAATAATCCAGTTTATATAATACCAAGGCTCTTGCTAGAGTGATGCAGTTGTTGGGTGTAAGGAAAGGCTTAGCTGCTCTAATTAGTTTACACGTCTAGGCAGAGGCCGAGGCCATGGAGTTTACTTGTTTTTTGAAGGTGAGAGTGGAGTCAAGGTAAAAGCTAAGAGTTTTCACTTCCTTGGCTACTGGGATGTTGTTATTGTCTATGGTGAAGTTAGAATATAGATGGCCTAATTTATTGATATTCGCCGTGGTGCCCAAAATGAGGAGTTCCGTTTTGTCATCATTCAGGCATAGTCCATGAGAGGTCATCCATGCCTGGATGATGAGATATAGTCTGTTCACAAAGGCCAAATCCTTGTCGTAATCTCCCGTCAACGGGATGAGGATCTGTGTATCATCTGCATAGTTAGTGTAGGTGATACCCAAGCCGTCTACATCATCAAAAAGGGGCTTTGTGAAGATGTTGTACAGAGTGGGTGAAACAAATGAGCCCTGAGGCACACCGCAAGGGATAGGAATAGGGTCTGCGGCTGCTGAAGGTGCGAACACCCGCATAGTTCTATTGTCTAAGAAGGATTGAATCCAACCTATGGCTTTTTGTGAGAATTGGGTGGCTGAGTCTAAGTGGTGGCAGAGAGTCTTATGGTCAGCCAAGTCAAACGCCGCTGAGAGGCCGAGCAGCAGAAGTAGTGCTGTGTTACCATTGTCTCTCAGGTTGTCTATTTGTGCTTTAAGGTCAATCAGTGCAGTTTATGTTCCGTGTCGCGGTCTAAAACCTGACTGACGTACTTCTAGGAGGTGGTTACATTCCAAATATTGTTGAATTTGGAGGTACGCTACCTTGTCCAGAATTTTGAGCAGGAATGGTACTGTCGTAATGGGACGATAATTTGTGGGAATGGTCGGGTCAAGTGTTCGTTTTTTTAGAAGTGGGAGGACCCACGATTGTTTCAAATTGTTGGGGATGGTACCAGAAGAGAATAAGGCATTTATGAGTTTGGATATAAATGGGGAAAGGTCCCTTGCGGCATCCTTTATAATTTGTGCGGGTCAAGGGTCGCTGTGGCAGTTGGATGGTTTGAGAGTTAAGATAAGCTTTTCAACTTCTAGAATGGAAACTTTCTTAAAGTTAAAAAGGGGTTTAGATATTTCGGACAGGGTGAGAGGTGAGGAGGTGTTCGAGGGCACAGGGGCCGTAATGTTGTTCGAGTTAGAGGCGAGGAGGAGGGATTCTTTTTTGTTGTTAATCTTTGCCTGCAAAGTCGTAATTTTGTTAGCTAGAGCGCTCTGAATGCTAGTGCACCAGGTTTTGTCCTTAAGGCAGGTGTCAGGGGCTTGGATAGGTGTTTCCAATTCTTTGAGGATTGTGAATAGTTCTTTTATATTGGACTTAGCTTGAGTGATGCGCAGATTGTAGGATTCTTGTTTAGCAAGGATTATTTCTTTTTTGTATAGGGAGGCTAATTTGGTGAGGTTGTTTTTGTTCTCTATGTCTGTCACAAACTGTTTTAAAGCATCACAAAGAATTCCATATCAGGCCGCTTTCATCGAACGGCGGTCTCCCGGGGACTGCGCATGCAATTCTATATCAAGACGGAGGCGAGCATTAAGCTTCATTTTCTCTTTTAGTCTACTCTCCAGCAGTTTCAACAAATAACGTAAATTTCAAATTTCTTCTTTTAAAATAAACTTTTTTTAATTATTTTCTTTCACAAAAATCTTCAAGTCCCATCATTCCTTGTAGTCCCAGTCTCTTAACCATGTGACCTAGTCCTTCCTCTTCCTCTGTTCCTCCTCTTCTTTTCCTGCTCTCCAGAAGATAAGTACTACCCTACATTAGCTGCGTAATAGCATGTATTTAATGTAAGGTTAGACTGGATATAAGCTGAGTTATAAGTTAATGGAATATATGGGGTTTAGCTGTAGGCCCCTTAAATGAGCAGCGCGGCAGCATTTGAGCGTTCATAGCATAATAAAGGGACGGCGGCCCCGTGCCGCACTACTCGGCACCTCAGCGGCTCGCCGATCGCCTCATACGCAGGTTTTTGACAGCGCATCGTTTGCACCAAGGAGCAGGGAGCCCCCACTCTTGTGGGGCGGAGCAAGCAACGCGAGTGGGAGTAAATCTCCCGACTGCGTCAGGGGAGCGGTCCGCCCTTTCGAGGACGTGCGCCGCAGAGCGAGCAGCCCCCACCATGGTGGGGGAGGAGCAAAGCAACACGAGCGAGTGGAGCTCCGTCAGAGCCAGGAAAGCGGTCCCCACTCTTGTGAGGGCGGGCCGCCTACACCCAGCAGAGTCCAATCAAAGAGTGAAGACCTCAGAGCTCGGGCCCACACCCTCGGGGGGGGCGGAGTCAGAGCGCAATCGCTCTGAAGAAGCTTTGTGTTAAGAAACACAGATACTACGCGAACGCTACGGAGCACTTATAAGCTCATTAAACTGAATAACAGCGCAGATAAAAACGCTATGGAGCATTTATAAGCTCATTACACTGAATCACAGCACAGATAAAAAGTGTATTTTTACACTTGGGATTCAAGAATGGTCCCTGGACAAAACTGCACAGCAACACCCACAGTGCAGACAAGGCGCAGCCTCGCAAGCTGAAGTGAATCAGTGGACGTGCCACTACCAGCACTAAGATGGCAAACTTCGAATGGAGTGAGGAAGAACAAGAGGCAGTCTATCCAGAAGACTTAGCCTATAGTTTCAAGGATGTGCCGGGGGATTCACTCACGGAGGCAGTGGCTCAGGGGGTCAGACCCCTACAGGAAAGACTACAAACTATAGAGTTGTATTTGAGCCAAAAAGAGAAGTGCACCAGGCTGGAAGAAAGCACATCCACAAGGGTCACACCAAAGGACCCCAAGGGGTGTAATAAGGCCCGGAAAAGCAAGGACTCTTCTGACCCCTCGGGCCAAACGGTAGGGGCAGGTGCAATGGCCCCAGAGGCTTCAGACACTTTCATTAGATTGAGAGGAGCGTTCATGAAAGAATCACAGGTGCCGAGCCTCGAGACACCCTACCCAGGGGACGATAATATGGGCAATACAGAAGAAAATTTCCCAGAAGAGGAACCACCAGAATCCCCTACCTCCACACAGGAGGAAGCTGATAACAAAGGGGATGAGAGAAGCCAACCCCCGCCAAAGAAAAGGCTGAGAAAACTGCATAATCTAGAAGAGGAAGAAACCTCAGACATGTTCCATCCAGAGGAGATCAGGAATCCGAAATCCTCCGAATGGGTGCCTTCACCCAGGGTCGTGATGTACATGACCCAAAGATTGCGGAAAGCACTGGAGAAAGTAGTCAGACAGAGAATGAGGGCAGAGTGTCCTAGACCGGAACTACCTGGCAAAGTAGCCGAAGCACCAGAACTAGATCCAAAGATGTTATTGTTTGTCGCCAAGTCCAACAGAGACCCCAGGAAGGGTATAGATCGCTCTTGGAAAAGCTGCCAGGAAAAGGTCCTCGACCTAGCTGGACCTCTGGCCAAAATTATGGACCTAGTCAAAGGACACAGAAGAGGAGGTGGACCCAGGAGTCCTGGCGCACTGGGCTCAGAGAGCCGTATGCCTCCTAGGCAATGCCAATTGTGCAATATCGTCCCAGCGCAGGAGAGGGCTCTTGCTCAAGATCGACCACAAACTGGGAGATCTATCATCATATGAAGCAGGCGAGGCAGCTCAGGGACTATTGTTTGGAGAGACTTTCGGCAAAGAAATGGGGAGGTTCGTAGGAACCTACACTTCCCTAGAGAAGGCACAAGCCTCCATGAAGAAAATCTTCCCAGGAAGAGTTTTTGGCGGCACCGGTCGGTTCAGAGGTCGAGCGACCGGTCGCTATCAGGCATTCAGAAGGCCTCAAGGCAATAGAACCCAGTACTGGGAGAGCAGACAGCCAGACTCCTTCTTCCCGCTGAGAGGCTGTTTCCCTAGAGGAAGGCGAAGTAGAGGACAGGGAAGAGGACAGAACTTCCCCACAGGTGAGAGTTTTTACGTACCCACCAGTAGGGGGGAGGACAACGGTTTTCTGGGAGAAATGGTGTTCGCTTTCCAGCGACGCACGGGCTCTGCAGACAGCAAAAGGCATGCACATAGAGTTTACAGAGACCCCTACCCAATACCGAGCGCCCCGAAAGAGTTATTATACGCAGAGCTGCAGAGCCTAGCGGAAAAGCAAACGATCAAACCCTGCAAAGCGCACCCAAAATTTGTGAGCAATATGTTTCTGGTTGTTAGGGAGAATTCTCATTTATGGCTAATTTCCCTCACCTAGTGAGTCCCCCCGCAGCTTTGCTGGACTTCTGGAGTTTATTTTTTTCCACTTGGTAAGAGTGAGAGCTTTTCCCCCACTCTTACCTGTGTTTTGCTATGTGTTTCCATCTGTTTTTGTGAGTGTGGACTCTGAAGTACACCACTTCAGTAGCCCCCTTCTTTGTGTGTGTCACACAGCACCTTCAGTGCTGTGGCTCAGGGTTGTCTTTGAGACTTTCCCCGACTCCATTTCTAAGGCGACTACTGTCCCCTAGAAAAGGGTAAAGTTACCATTAACTTTACTTAGTCAATCTACCACAGATCCAGTACACCACATCTTCCATGGAGCACTGGAAAGGGTTAACTCGTATCCCTTTTTTATCTGTACCTCCTAGAGCATTGTTTTGCTCTTTTAACATTTAGACTTGGCTGGTGGCAGTGGTATCTAAACTAACTTTTCTACCGCGATTATATTAGATAAACGTTGTACTGTTCTTGGCTATTATATTAGCCTCGAACATAAACCCTCTTGACCAAATCGTCTTTCTTTTGGCTCTGGTTGGGTTTATTCGCCATTTCTTTTTGTTTTGTTAAAGTCCTTCTTGTGTTTTACTTTGCGCGGCAAACCAGGTTCGCCTTCTTTGTTCACTGTCTTTTGGTGGGCTTCTGCTCAGAAGCCCTCCTCAAGGCGCCTGGGTGTCTAGGTGGGGTGAATGTGAGGGAGGGGTGTAGTCACCCCCTGCCAGGGTATCCTAGGAAACCAAAGTCACACTTTGTCATGATTGGCCAGGGTAGTTGTCTGGGCTGGACAACCCCCCCTGCTGGGTGATTGACAGCCAGGCTGCGTGAATGAGGGTTTTTCGCGTAAAAGGCAGGTCTCTTGGGCTAGAAGTCAGAGAGTCACCACTGAAAGTACATGGAACCGAAGAGAAGCAGAGAGAACGGCGGCTACTGCAACTACCCCGTCCCCGTGAAGCCCTGCTGATGTCCTGAGCTATTTGCCCTTCAATGACTTAGAGAAGATCCAGTCCGGAGTCTTCTTCCCTTGAGCTTGGTGGGGATAACCAGCTCATCTTCTTGAGCCAGAGGATCCTCTTCCGTGGTCGAAATCGCTGCGCACTGCTGTAGTGGTCCGGATAGCCACCTGAAGAGCCTCTCCTGTTTTTAAGGAGTGCACCTTTTATTCTGTGTCGCTGCTGCCGGCCTCATCCCTGTGTGGTGCAGACCCCCTTCAGACGTCCTTCCTTCTCGACGAACCTCCAGGAATCGTGTGTCTGCGGGAAACCAACAGGAACAACTGCCAGGGCACCAGCTGCACCATTGGAACAAGGTACTGTGTTCTGTTGAGGAAACTGGGTGAATCCCTTTCCTTCATTTTCAAGGCTTGCCCTTGTCTTCCCTCCTTCTTATAACTTTTGCTTCTGAACATTGACAATATCAAAGTACTTTTGGCTGCGTTGAATCATGAACTGTGATCTTCGGCAACTGGGCCCGGTGTCTTCCGACCCTGGCTCCGGCCCTTTGACTTTTGAACTCCTGTCTCTGAGTGTTTCTTGATTCTGCCTGCCTAACCAAAATATTGCCTGTGATTTTTGCCTCCAACTCCCTCTCGGTATCTCAGGTGCTAAGTGTGTTTTTGCCCCGGTAGCATTTCATGTCACGGATACGCGTTTGTTTAGTAGACCGAACTGTCAAAAAGTGTTTGCAATCGTATTCGCGGTAACGTGTTTTGTGCCTAACACTGGTTCATTCCAACACAGGGTACTTACCTTGAGACTTACTGTACAAAGTGAATTGGTTAGTTGTAGTATATTTAACGTCTGGTTTTTATTGAAGTTTCATAGAAGTGTTGTGTTTATAACGAATGGTTTAAAAATGAATGTACTTATATTTTTTACCTGAAACCTTGAGTCAGTGTTTGCTTGAGTCACAGTAATTGTGGTCCCTTTGCGTAATCTCTGCTACTGCTCATATATTCTTGATATAAGCCTGGCTGCTCCGCCACTACTACCACTATGACATAGTAGTACAGGCTTGTACCAAAGGTAAAACCTGTATCACCACCTGTTGTCTTAATTTTGTGTAGTGGACCCTAAGGGCACTGCACAGGATTCTACCTAACACTGGTGTACAGCGGTGAGGATTTGGAAGTAGAGTGATTACACTTAGAGTGCTGCTATTGCTTGGGTTCAACTAACCACAAGGCTAACGCCACTAATTCTATTTAACTAAGAAATCATGTCAAATATGGAAAATTACACTGAAGAGAGTCTTTTACTCTATACTGCTGAGGTTCTGAGAACCATGTGTAGGGATAAGAATATCTCTGGTAAAGGAAAGAAATCTGAACTGGTTGCAAAGTTAATGGGAAAAAGTCTGGAGAGTGGGTCAGAAGGACCTACCACTCCAGCAAATGTGGATTTTGATGTTTCTGATTCTGAGAGTGTTAATTGTGAAGAAGTAGATGAGTCCTTGTGGGGAAACCCTGCAACTCCCTTGCCTGCTCAGAATGCACAACCTCTGTCCACAGGGACCCCCACAGGTCCTACACTTACTCCTGAATGTATTGCACTTGAGAAAATGAGACTTGAATTAGAAGTGAAACGTATTGATGCACAAACTACCATGAAACGTCAAGAGTTAAGGCTCAGAGAAATGGAGCTGAACCATGAACTAGAAATGAAGAAACTGTCTCTAGAAAATGCTTCTCTCCCAGAGTCTTCTAGGTGTTCTAGCCCTAAGAGACCCTGTATGCCAAAGGAAATGATTGGTATGTATGAGACTAAACTTGATATTTTGGATTGGTTAGCAATGTTTGAGTACAATCATGGGATTCAAGGTATCTCAGGGAATCAGTTGATTCCCTGGCTTTTCTCTAGGCTTCCCCCTGTTGCAAGTGATGCTGTAATGGAGTTGGGGAGAAGGATAAACAGGATTATGAATGTGTGAAGCTAGCATTAATAGCTAGGTTCGGGAAGACCCCTTCCCAGTATTTTATGAGGTTTAGAACCCTCAAAAAGCATGATGGTACCCCTTGGGCTACCTGGGTGTGTTAATGTTTGAAAAACTTAGATGGTTGGGTTAAGGGCTACAAAGTGAACACTTATGAAGGTTTGAGGAATCTTGTAATGTTGAAGTCTATTTTTGATGTCTGCTCTCCTTAGCTTAGACAGCACTTGGCTGATTCGATAGATCCTAAGAAGCTAGCTAAGGCTGCTGACTTGTGGGTTGCCAACAGGGCTACTCACAAGGATTCTGGGGCTACTCAGAAGAAGGATGAGGGGAAGCAGTCAAAGAAAGACAACAAAGAGAATTCCAATAATTCCAATCCAAAAGAGGGCCCAAACATAACCAGGGTAAGCCACAAGGTAAACCGAATCAGGCCAGTGTACCACCTGGTTCCACACCAGATGGAGGGCAGCGCAAACCCCCATTCCAGAGAGCATTTGGGAAATGCTTTGTTTGTGGGTTGCCTGGCCATGTGAAAGGAGATCCCAAGTGTAAAGGTAAACCTTCAGGGATCAACTCTGTCTCCTTAGCCTTCTCCCAGGTGGATGAAGTACCTATGACCAGTGGAAACTTTCAGCTACTAGCTGATGAGCACATGAGAGTCTCAGCTAGTGTTTCCTTAGTGTCCCTGGGTCTTTGGGAACAACAGAACTTAGATGTCTATAACTCAATCCCAGATAATACTAAAGAGTATTATAAAGATAGTGTTCTTGTGAATGGTCAGGAGACCCCTGCCATCAGGGACACTGGAGCCAGCATAACTGTGGTTGATGAATGTTGCTAAGGCAGCCAAACACTTATCCAAGTTAGCTGGAGGCCCTGTGCAAATGATTCTCCAGTTACCAGCTCTCATCCAGTGTAATGACATGACTGTCAGAATACCTGTAAGTGTGCAAAATAACGTACCTGGGAGGGTCCTGTTGGGTAATGACCTTAAACTTTGGAGTTGTGTCTAGCACCCCCAGGCACCCCCAGCAGAAGAAAGCAGGAGCTGACAAGGTCTGCAAGGGAGAGAACCTTAAGAGGCTCTCCTGGGGACATGATAGAGGAAGCTATCACCCCAGGTCCACAGGACTTACTTACTGCTATTGCAGGACAAGAAAAGACAAAAGGGAAACCTAAGTCTGCCAGCAGGAAACCAGCAAGCACTCCTGTGCCCAGAAGGACATCTCAGAGACTATCCAAAGTCACACCTTTGATTCCCACACCAGCTGAGGCTGAGTGTGAGGTTCAACCCTGTATGGTCAATCCAGATACTGAGGAATCAGATCTAGAGGAGGATCTTACCTTGGTAGGAGATCTTGATCCTGTTTACCATCCTGAGCTGCGGTCTTTACTGGCAGAAGGTGGACCCAACAGAGAAGATTTCAGTAAGGGACAAAGAGAGTGTCCTACCTTGTAAGGTCTTCGCCAAAAGGCAGCTTCTCAGCTCAATGGGACTGCACCTGGGAAGTATAGGTTGCACTGGGAAGATGGCCTCTTCTACAGTGAACCAACTGAGTCAACCCCTGGAGACTACAGAAGGCTTGTAGTGCCTCTAGTGAAATGACTCCAGTTTCTGCAGTTAGCCCATGAGGTACCTTTGGCTGGTCACTTAAGTTTTAATAAAACCAAGGAAAGGCTATCTCTGCACTTCTACTGGCCTAAGATGGGTACAGAAGTAGACAAGTTCTGCAGAAGCTGCCACGCTTGCCAAACCTCTGGCAAGAGTGGATCCAAGAATGTGGCACCCTTAGTGCCTCTCACAGTGGTGGGAATTCCTTTTGAGAGGTTGGGGATTGACATTGTAGATCCTCTTGACCCTCCCACAACTTCAGGCAACAGGCTGATCCTGGTTGTAGTGGACCATGCCACTAGATTTCCTGAAGCTATACCTATGAGGACTGTTACGGCTCCGGCTGGAGCTAAGGCCCTACTTGGTATCTTTAGCAGAGTAGGTTTTCCTAAGGAGGTGATATCTGACAGGGGGTCAAATGTTATGCCCCACTACATGCAAACCATGCGGAAAACCTGTGGAGTTACCTACAAGTTCTCAACTGCCTACCACCCCCAAACCAATGAGCTGGTAGAGAGGTTTAACAGAACTATGAAGAGCATAATAGGTGCTTTAGAAGAACCCCTTAGAAGAAAGTGGGACCTTCTACTGCCATGCCTTCTCTTTGCATATAGAGAAGTCCCTCAGGAGGGAGTAGGATTTAGTCCCTTCGAACGTCTTTATGGCCATCCAGTCAGAGGCCCATTGGCCCTGATTAAGGAGGGGGTTGGAGAGTGCTCCTTCCCCCAAGCCAGTCAGAGTGACTATGTGATAGGTCTCCGGAGGAGAATGTCACACATGATGGCAGAAGCAAGTGATAACTTGAAGGCTGGTCAAGCTCTAGTCAAGCATTGGCATGACCAGAAGGCTAACATGGTTGAGTTTACTCAAGACCAGCTTGTTCTTGTTATGGTCCCCACAAGGCAGAGGGCCTTGCAAGACAAATGGATAGGACCCTTCAAGGTCGTGGGTAAACTTGGAGAGGTGAATTATCTGGTGGACTTAGGCGATCCTAAGGAGGCTCCCAGAGTCTTTCACACCAACCATTTAAAGTCTTATGTCTCCAGACCTGACATAGGAGCTCTGTTTCTAGCTTCAGCTCAGGAAGAGGAGGAGAGTGAACCTCTACCTGACCTCCACAGAGGTTTACCTTTAGATGAGCAAGTGAGAGGAGTTAATCTCTCTTCCAGTCTCACATCTGACCA
Organism: Ambystoma mexicanum; assembly: GCF_040938575.1. Lineage (NCBI taxonomy): Eukaryota > Metazoa > Chordata > Amphibia > Caudata > Ambystomatidae > Ambystoma > Ambystoma mexicanum. The sequence goes on from NC_090921.1 coordinate 135,507,454, forward strand.
GCAGGATGAGTGCAGGTTACTGTTAAATCAGTTTGCCTCCCTGTTCTCACTTTCACCAGGCTTGACCCCTTGGGGCCAGCATGACAAACACTGGTGACTGTTTGCCTGTCAAAAGCAGGGGGTACAGAATGTCAGACAATGTCAGATCCCACATAAGGAATGAGGTCAACAAGATGCTTGAACTCGGGGTAATAGAACCCTCTACTAGCCCATGGTCTAGCCCAGTTGTGCTTGTACCAAAGGCAGGATCCAAGGAGTTGAGATTCTGCGTGAACTATAGAGCTCTAAATGCAGTCACCACGACTGATGCCCATCCTTTGCCTAGGACAGATGAGCTGGTGGACAAACCTGGTGCAGCCAAGTACCTCAGCACATTTGACCTAACGTCAGGCTATTGGCAAATAGCCCTGACAGACCATGCCAAGGAGAAAACTGCATTCTCCACCCAAGCTGGCCTCTACCAATTCAAGGTAATGCCATTTGGATTAAAGAATGCACCTGCTACATTTCAGAGGATTGTCAATAAAGTTCTAAATGGGATGGAGGACTTCTGCATGGCATACTTGGATGACATTGCAGTGTTCGGCCCTACATGGAAAGAACATGTTGAACACCTAGGTTATGTATTGCAGGCTCTTGAACAGGCCCATCTGACCATAAAGGCAAGCAAATGTCAAATTGGTCAGAGTTCAGAGGTCTACCTTGGACATGAGGTAGGAGGAGGTGAAATAAGGCCACTGCCTAGCAAAGTACAAGCTGTACAAAACTGGGCCACCCCTGCTACTCAACCCCAAGTGGGAGCCTTCCTAGGTGTCACTGGGTATTATAGGAACTTCATAGAGAACTATGGGACCATAGCTTCTCCCTTGAATGTCATCTCCTCTCCCAAATTTCCTAAAAAGGTCAGGTGGAATGAGGAGTGCAATCAAGCCTTTGAAGGCCTAAAGAAAGCCCTTTGTCAAGCTCCAGTCCTAAGAGTTCCTGACTATCACCAACCCTTCATTGTACAAACTGATGCTTCTAATGTAGGTATAGGTGCAGTCCTTAGTCAACTGGATGAGAAAGGTAGGGAACACCCCATTTGTTTCATCAGCAGGAAGTTAAAGGATCCTGAGACAAGGTGGGCAACAATAGAAAGAGAATGCTTTGCTATTGTGTGGGCACTGAAGAGGTTTAGACCATACTTGTATGGATCTACCTTCACTATTCAGACTGACCAACAACCCTTGAGATGGCTGATGCAAATGAAAGGGAAAAACCCAAAGTTACTCAGATGGTCAATCTGCCTGCAAGGATTTGATCTTTCCATTGAGCACAGAGCAGGAAGTCACCACCAAAATGCTGATGGTCTCTCTAGGATGTTTGTAACCGACTAGAGGTATGAGGTCCATCCAGGAGTGGATTAAATCCTCCTGTCCCTTACTCTGAGGGGTGAGTGTTAGGGAGAATTCTCATTTATGGCTAATTTCCCTCACCTAGTGAGTCCCCCAGCAGCTTTGCTGGACTTCTGGAGTTTATTTTTTTCCACCTGGTAAGAGTGAGAGCTTTTCCCCCACTCTTACCTGTGTTTTGCTATGTGTTTCCATCTGTTTTTGTGAGTGTGGACTCTGAAGTACACCACTTCAGTAGCCCCCTTCTTTGTGTGTGTCACACAGCACCTTCAGTGCCGTGGCACAGTTGTCTTTGAGACTTCCTCGACTCCATTTCTGAGGCGACTACTGTCCCCCAGAAAAGGGTAAAGTTACCATTAACTTTACTTAGTCAATCTACCACAGATCCAGTACACCCCATCTTCCATGGAGCACTGGAAAGGGTTAACTCATATCCCTTTTTTATCTGTACCTCCTAGAGCATTGTTTCGCTCTTTTAACATTTAGACTTGGCTGGTGGCAGTGGTATCTACCCTAACTTTTCTACCGCAATTATATTAGATAAACGTGATACTGTTCTTGGCTATTATATTAGTCTCGAACATAAACCTGCTTGCCCAAATCGTCTTTCTTTTGGCTCTGGTTGGGTTTATTCGCCATTTCTTTTTGTTAAAGTCCTTCTTGTGTTTTACTTTGCGCGGCAAACCAGGTTCGCCTTCTTTTGGCAGGCTTCTGCTCAGAAGCCCTCCTCACGGCACCTGGGTGTCTAGGTGGGCTGAATGTGAGGGAAGGGTGTAGTCACCCCAAGCACAGGGTATCCTAGGAAACCCAAGTCGCACTTTGTCATGATTGGCCAGGGTAGTTGTCCGGGCTGGACAACCCCCCTGCTGGGTGATTGACAGCCAGGCTGCGTGAATGGGGTTTTTTCACATTAAAAGGCAGGTCTCTTGGGCTAGAAGTCAGAGAGTCGCCACTGGAACTACAAGGAACCAAAGAGAAGCGGAGAGAACGACGGCTGTTGCAACTACCCCATCCCGGTGAAACCCTGCTGTAGTCCTGAGCTATCTGCCCTTCAACGACTCAGAGAAGATCCAGTCCAGAGTCTTCTTCCCTTGAGTTTGGTGGGGATAACCAGCTCATCTTCTTCAGCCAGAGGATCCTCTTCTGTGGTTGAAATATCTGCACACTGCTGTAGTGGTCCGGATAGCCACCTGAAGAGCCTCTAGTGTTTTTAAGGAGCACACCTTTTATTCCATGTCGCTGCTGCCGGCCTCATCCCTGTGTGGTGCAGACCCCCTTCAGACGTCCTTCCTTCTCGACGAACCTCCAGGAATCGTGGGTCTGCGGGAAACCAACAGGAACAACTGCCAGGGCACCAGCTGCACCATTGGAACAAGGTACTGTGTTCTGTTGAGGAAACTGGGTGAATCCCTTTCCTTCATTTTCAAGGCTTGCCCTTGTCTTCCCTCCTTCTTATAACTTTTGCTTCCGAACATTGACAATATCGAAGTACTTTTGGCTGTGTTGAATCGTGAACTGTCTGACCGTGTGATCTTCGGCAACTGGACCCGGTGTCTTCCGACCCTGGCTCCGGCCCTTTGACTTTTGAACTCCTGTCTCTGAGTGTTTCTTGATTCTGCCTGCCTAACGAAAATATTATCGGTGATTTTTGCCTCCAACTCCCTCTCGGTATCTCAGGTGCTAAGTGTGTTTTTGCCCCGGTAGCATTTCATGTCACGTATACGCGTTTGTTTGGTAGACCGAACCGTCAAAAAGTGATCGCAAACGTATTCACGGTAACGTGTTTTGTGCCTAACACCGGTTCATTCCAACACAGGGTACTTACCTTGAGACTTACTGTACAAAGTGAATTGGTTAGTTGTAGTATATTTAACGTGTGGTTTTTATTTGAGTTTAATAGAAGTGTTGTGTTCATAACGAATGGTTTAAAAAATAAATGTACTTTTATTCTTTTACCTGAAACCTTGAGTCAGTGTTTGCTTGAGTCACAGTAATTGTGGTCCCTTTGTGTAATCTTGCTACTGCTCATATACTCTTGAGATAAGCCTGGCTGCTCCGCCACTGCTACCACTCTGGCTTGTACCAAAGGTAAAACTTGTATCACCACCTGTAGTCTTAATTGTGTGTAGTGGTCCCTAAGGGTACTGCACAGGATTCTGCTTAACCCTAGTCCACCGAAAGGACAAAGGCCAGTGATAAATCTGAAAAACATGAACAGCTGGGTGGTCTACAACCATTTCAAAATGGAAGTGACCCATCAGCTCAGAGACACACTCTGACAGAGCGACTGGCTAGCAAGGATAGATCTCAAAGATGCATACCTGACAATACCAGTGCAAAAAGATTTCCGTCCCTTTCTAGCTTTCGACTGGGACGGACAAGTATGGCAATTTGCGACTATGTTGTTTGGACTAGCATCAGCGCCACGGGCATTCACAAAGATCATGAAGCCAGTGGCAGGAGCGATCAGGGAGAAAGGGATACGAATAATTATATATCTAGACAACATCCTGCTGATGGCCAACAGCAGAGAGACACTCCTCTACCAGACCGACTGGGTGGTGAAGCTCCTGACCTCCCTTGGCTTTCTAATGAACCGGGAGAAGTCAGAGATGAAACCAACAAGGAGGATAGAATTCCTAGTGTTTATTATAGACACCAGGACGGCAACCTTAGAACTCCCAAGCAGAAAGAAAAGACATATAAAAAGGGAAATAAGAACATGCCTCAGCAAAACAGTTATCTCGCTTCGCACAATAGCATGTGATTGTGTGTGTGAATGTTCTGGGTGGGTGGGTGAATGCAGTGTGAATGAATGTGAGAGAAGATGGGTGGGTGAAAGGGGGTGCCTTCATGTGTGTGTGTGTAAAGCCCTGGGAGACTGGGGATCACTAGAACCTTTTTGACACATTCTTTATTGACTTTGCATGTTTTACTGGCATTTTCAGGCAAATCCAAGTTCATATGTGTCATTACCTGGCTAGATTGGGATTTTGGTACAACCAGTCCGGCCATTGCTTACTATGGCATGACATCTATTACTCTTTATCTTTGATAAAGCAAGCATAAAAAGCAGTACTACCTCGCTAGACTGATGTTTTGGTGTAGCGGCCTGTATATTGTTTACTGTAGCATTACTTTTTAATAACTGAGCATCTATGATGAATCAAGCAAGATAAGTGTTCTTATGGGTCTAGACTGGCTTACATTGGACCTCAGCAGACCGAACCTTCAAATGGCTGATCAGCCATCTTGGATTGGTTGTTCCTAGGCAGCATGCGCATTGGTGCGGGGACACAGAGCTTCACGTTGGAAGTGGGTGGGAACAGTGCAGCTCAGATCAGTGCTATCAGGTTTCTCTTACTGCATCTGCTCCCTCAGCAGACCGAACCTTCAAACGGCTGATCAGCCATCTTGGATTGGTTGTTCCTAGGCAGCATGCGCATTGGTGCGGGGACACAGAGCTTCACGTTGGAAGTGGGTGGGAGCAGTGCAGCTCAGATCAGTGCTATCAGGTTTCTCTTACTGCATCTGCTCCCTCAGCAGACCGAACCTTCAAATGGCTGATCAGCCATCTTGGATTGGTTGTTCCTAGGCAGCATGCGCATTGGTGCGGGGACACAGAGCTTCACGTGGGGAGAGGATGGGGACTGCATCTTTCCTATGCCACTCAACCCTCTCTCAGCAGTAGCCCTAGGCATCTCGCTGATAAACTCCAGATTATTTCTAAATTGTGACGAGCAGCGTCGGACAGCAAACGCCCGGTCAGCGGATTCTCTTAAAGGGACATTAGTGGCCCGACATCATGTAGCAGTGGGTGGGGCATGGCACCCTGGGTTTTCCACACACAGCCGGTAGTGCCAGGCCGGGGGCACCATCATACGGATACAACACATACCTCTTTTATTTATTTAATATTTAGGTATTCATTTTTTTTGTAAACAATGCATTTTGGTCAATATGTTTCTAAAAGATATATCTGTAGTCTCTACTTTTGGGTCTATAGTTTTGTAGTGCCTAGGTACACATAACGCTGCTGCACAAACATTTGCATCTAAATCGATGCTGGCCCAGCCAAGCCGTAACCCGAAATGAATGGCAAGCAGCAGTAGCTCTGCAGGGGCCTTGGCTGTTGTGCTTTTTCCAGAGTACCAAACCTGCAGCTTTGCTCTACCCTGTGGCGGATTCCTCGCATACATTTACATCTGCCGAGCGTGGCAGAGTGATACCACTTAACCTTCAACAAATGACATGTATTTTAAGTTCATTTATATTCATTCCCAGGTATGGCCTTTCAGTTCTCGTCAGGACTGGTATTATCAAGAATTATTATTGTATACTAGCTGTCCCCCTTGTAACATTAGCAAGTGGGAAATGGATTTGAATAAAAGAACTGTGTTTCTCCATCTCACAATTTTTCTTTGTGTATCTCTCTCTTCCCCTCCCCATCACTTTCTATCCCCATCCCTCTCACTTTCTTCCTCTCCCTCTGTGTGTGCATCTCTCTTCCCTGCTCCTAACTACCTCTAACACTACCTCTAACACTCTGTCTCCCACTCTCTGGCTTTCCTTCTGCTTGTGTATGTCTCCTTGTCTCTCTTTGAGCATATGTATCTCTCTCCATCGTTCTCTCTGTCAACCCCCTCCTTCCGTCTAACGTCCTGTCTCTTCATCCATCTCAATATCCCTCTTTTCTTTGCTTCTCTCTCTGATCTCTAACTACCCCTCTCTTGCAATGTGTCCCTCTCTCTTGCCCTCTCCTTCTCTCTTGCTCCGTCTCACTCCATATATCACCCACCCTCTTCCCCTTCCTCTGTCTCCCTCTCCCCAGAGACGTCTTTATGGGAGAGCAAAAGGGGCACTTACCCCAGGCCCCCACTTTGGAGGGGGGCCCCACAAGGCTGTGTTATCTTTAGAAAACAGTTTCCATTGTTGAGCAAACAAAAATGGCACACGTTAGGATATTTTACAGGTTGCTGCTGAGGCTATACCTACTGCCTGTCTGTTGTTGACAAGAACATTCTGCTCGGATTAAATCATCCATTAATGCTTTCTTTGTTCACTGTGTATACAGAGCTTGTGCGTCCACAATAACACAGCTCCTGTAGCATTTTTACCTTTCTGTGGTCACCCTATTGATCATGTGCAACAGCCAAAGTTGAAATGCATATTGATACATTTGAGTGCTGCGATGGTGCAGAAGATAGCTCAGTGTGTTAAGCACTCATTGCCGAGATCTGTGTTCATATGCAAGATTACCAAAGCAAAATCCGGCAAAGCCGACTCAGCCTTTTCTATGTCTGAAGTTGATAAACCTGCATGTCTATGTACGTGGCTTTGTAGCAAATCAGGCGCTATTAACAGCAATGCACCTGCACCAGATAGCGGTTGCTATAAAAACAAAAAGCAGTATGGTGAAGGTCTAGAAATCAGATGTCGGTTGCTTCAGTACATATCAGGCAGCCATGATGAGTATAAAGTGTTAATTCAAGAGTGTGAAACCAAAGCGCTCATTCGCGTGTCCTAGCTTTGTCAGCAGTTGATACAGTCATCCTTGACAAATCTTTTATATAAGTGACAGTACTATGCTGTCTTCTGTGGAAAGGTTTTCCTTATTACATCCTAGTAGCATCGTTTAGCCCATTACCTGATCTTTTTATATAGGTCATTTGAGTGGAAGGGGTTCTACACAGAAGAAAACGGACCAGATATTGAAGGCCTCTGGCAAGCATCTTTTAAAGTCTGTTCAATTGACACAAAAAAAAGTTTGCTTCTTTGTACAATGCAAAGGGTTATCTGTGCATTTATAATTAAATAACAATTTCACAAGCCTGTTTTTTGGGAATATTTATTTAAAGCTTTAAAATACAAAAAAGAAACCCAGATAAAATATTTTAAGATCACATCAATCATTATGCTGATACTTTCCTTGATGATGGAGGAAATTAAGGTAGAAACATCCCCATTTTTCATTATACGCTTCTATAAAATGTAGTTTTAAAAAAAACTGTCATGTTGGGTTATGTGACTTGTCTGCTTTCTAAAATTAGATTATTTTAGTTTATGGTAAGATCAGGAAAAGAAACTAGCAGAAATTGCAGAATGGGAACAAATCCCAGCGTCACCGCTTAACCAATGTGTGCTCCTCATCTCATTTAATCTCATATTGCCTAACTTGTCAAAATTACCAGTCCCCAAACCTTTCAAAAATGGCACCGCTCAGAGTGATTTAGTTCTCAGGGTATGGTCTTCAAAAAATCCTCACACATGCTTCCAATGGCTACAGTGTTCTTCCCCTATAATATTAGTAGTATATATTATTTATGTCTTATATAGCGCAGCCACTGACCCGGAGACTTAAGGACGCTAGACACACACAGGACAGGGACAATAAACATCCTATCTCGATAGCATAACAAAGTGTCACAGAGGGATCAGAAATCTAGACAGTAGCGTTAGTTGAACAGAAGGGCATTCAGTCCCTTTCTGAAGACCCCAATGAAGGTTTCTTCTCTTAGATTAATGGGGAGTCCATTCCAAGAGGCTGGTGCTACCGAATAGAAGGCTCCATTTTTTACCTGCGTCAACCTGCAAGCGGGGATCTCTAATAGAGAACAGTTGTTAGATCTCAAGTGATATTGACTGGCTTTTGGCATCAGTTCTTCATTAAGATAGGTTGGCCCAGAGTTTTTCATGCAACTGGACATGATCACCATCAGCTGAAAACACATTCTCTCCTTGATTGGTAGCCAGTGAAGGTCCCTTCTTGCACCCGAAATATGATCCCTTCTCTTACGGTCCTGTATGACTCTGACTGTATTATTCTGCATCACTTGAAGTCTATTAATCTCACAATTAGGTAGAACAATCAGAAGGCTGCTACAGTAGTCCATTCTTGAGCCTATTAAGGCCCGAGCTAGGGTTTCCCTACTTGTCCTAGAGAGGAAAGGTCGGACATTAGACAGAAGTTTAATATAGTACGATGTAGATGCAACCAGACTTCTGACCTGTGCTTTCATGTTCAGGTTGCAGTCTAGATAAACACCCAGCGTTTTAACCTTCTTTTTAATCTCAGTAGTGCAGCCCCCAATTTGAAGTTTGGTGTACTGTTCCTCCAACGTACAACTTACAGGTTTTAGTTTCTGTTCCCACAAGCATCAACTCCGTCTTGCTCGTATTGAATGCTAGGCCGTTAGCACACATCCAATTTTGGATAAGGCTGTAGACCTTATTAAAGTTGGCTTCGTCTTCTGAAAAGACACCAGTGAGGGGGATGACACATTGAGTGTCATCGGCGTAATTAGTAAACTCAATGTCATTAAAATTCAAGAGGTCCAAGAACGGCACAATAAAAATATTATAAAATATAGGGGAACGACAGGCTCCCTGAGGTACTCCTTGAATCAACTCTTTGGTCCACCAGGTCGAAGGCGCCAGACAGGTCCAAAAGCATCAGCATGCTCGTATTGCCCTAGTCCATATACCAGAGAAGGCTGGACCTTAAATCCAGCAAAGCCGTCTCCGTCCCATGCCTTTCTCTGACACCAGATTGCCTCTGTTTCAGTATATCAAAGGATCTCAGGTGGGCGAGCACTTGCGTATATGCCACCCTATCCAAAATCTTCAACAAAAAAGGGGAGTTAGAAATAGGTCCATAATTTAGAGGATAACTGGGTGTGAGGCTGGGTTTTTTCGAAAGCGTTGTTACCCAAGATTGCTTAATGCAGGCTGTCACATGGCAATCTCTGAATGACGCATTCACAAATCTACAGAGAGTAGTAATCAGGGTGGCGGAGCATGCTTTACTAGCTAACGCATGACATAGTTCCCCCTTACATTGTGAAGGTTTAAGATTCTCTATAATCACCGTAAGTTCAGTTTCACATCAGGGCTTAAAAGAGAAAAGCTCTTCTTATTTCCAAATATTTGGTATCGGACTAGTAGTGTTAGAGTCATTTTGTATTAAGGTTTTATTTGATAGCATAACTCCATCTTTAATTTTGCTAAGTTTGCCATCCATGGCCTCTTGAACTAAGTTACACCATTTAGAATCTCTAATGATTGTGTTCACGTTGTTATTTTCTGTTGTTTTCAACTCCTTAAAAACTTTAAAAGGCTCCTTGGGTTGGAATTGTGCTTTAGCTATACGACCATCAAGGTAAGTTTTCTTAGCCAAAATGACAGCCTTTTTATAGCTTTTTACATGTGTGTTGTATGTTTCTTTATCAGAGTCTGTTAGAAAATGTTTCCATTTGTACAGGGCTTTGATTTTATTACTTTTCAATTCTTGCATGTCAGTGGATAACCAGGTATTGGTCTCTCTTTGCAGTGTCTTCTTATTTCGCCAAGGTGCTAAAGTGTCTGCTGCTTTCTGCAAAGTGTCGTGGTAAATGTCTGTTATTTCATCTACTGAGCACTCATCTTTCAACTTTTCCTGCAGTATATGGATCTGCGAGATCCTTCCGTCACAGAAAAGTCAGTGACGGAACAGTTTGCATGGGAAATGTACGCACCACCAAAGGTGCGTACATTTCCCATGCGAACAAACATTGCACATCACTACATTACCCACACCCACAACACACCCACAATACACCCATGACACCCCCCCACCCACACCCTCAACACACCCCCACCCACCCCCCCAACATAAACAAACCCTTCTTACCTTTTCTTCAGGCTGTTTCCCTGCGGCGCTAGGTCCCTTTCACTTCCGTGATCGGGAACCAGCGCCGCAGGGTCCTTTTCTTCTTTTATTTTAAAAACTGAAGGCTGCAGGGATTTTCCCCTCAACCCCCGCTCGGTATACTGTAAAGTATAGCGAGCGGGGCATTGCGGGGGACACCCCCGCAGACACAGTTTTTAAATATTCTTTTCGGATGTGCTTTGGGGGTGTCCCCCGCAACACCCCGCTCACTATACCACGCAGTATAGTGAGTGGGGTGTTGCGGGGGGCTGGGGTGTTGCGGGGGGCACCCCCACAGCCCCCTTTGAAAAAGAAAATGTTTTAATGTCGGGTGTGCAGCGGGGGTGACGCCTCCAACCACCGCTCACCATCCTGTACAGTATGATGAGCGGGGTGTTGCGGGGGACACCCCTGCAGCCCCTGCCCCCGCAGTCTTTTTTTTTTAACTTACCTTCAATGCATACTACCACCAAAGGTTTGAACTTGTGGTGCTCTGCCGCTCTCTATCCCTTCCCCACCGTCTCATTGATTACGGCAGTGGGTGGGTGGGGGGAGCAGGCGGGAGGGGGGTGAGGTTGGCTAAGTGGGCCAGATAGCAAGAGATACGCTCTATCCTTACTGTCCGTCATCACAGCCTTGTATCTTGCTCTGGTCAACTGAACACTGGTCCTTAACCACATAGGTTTTATTATCTGGATTGCAACTGGCTATAACATAATTATGAGACAGCTGGCTGTTGCCTATTTTTTGTGTTAAAATGTGTATAAAGTAAGGGCAATACCCTGTTAACTTTACTACCTGCCCGCCCCTGTTTTGTCAAAACCTTTCTAACGGCGACAGCCGTGGGTTATATTCCCTCTTGTTTGAGGGGCCTATAATTTGTTTTCTAGGATACCGTAGTGTATCTATAACAGTGTATCTATAACACTCGGTTCTCAAGCAACTTTGCTGATTTGTGCACCACGTGTGAGACACTGACTACACTATTCTACTAACGTTTTCCTGGCAAAGTAGATCTTGCCTGTGACCTCTATCACTTTCTGCTGCCACCTCTCTAAATGGCTGACGTCAGTATTAACATGATGACAGAGTCGAACTACCTTGCGTTTGTGGAAGATTTGGTTGAGACCATCCTAGCAGCCCCCTCATTGATAGGAGGAGTTCCTGTACCTCAGCTATTAGTGGATAATGACGCATGGAATGAACTGGAAGGCCTGAAAAAGAAACTGATCAGGACAGAACTGCATGGGTTTATAATGACGGAATACCTACGTTCACAGGCGGCACCCTATGGTTTAATCATCCGGATTGAGCCCAGAATATTTTTAGATCAGATACAATTTCGCAAAGGCTGGAGCTGTATAGCCAATAAATGCACCAGCGATTGGTTGATTCTAATAATAAATACAGCCAAGACTGTCTCCACAAAATTGATGACAGAAATCGAACAAAAAAATCGATTCACTTAAGTCCACGTAAGTCCTAGAGAGCTTTAAGAAAAAATTAGAAGAACTGGGCGCCCTGATCAATGAATTTAAAGAACTAAATCTCAACAAAAAAATTCTGAAATTGAAAAAAGACATCTCGGTCTTTTCACGTGAGAAAATCTACCCCTATGTCGTAGATAGCTACTATGACGAACCACAATCAGGGACGGTGCAGAAAACGGCTTATCCCAATAAGAGGGGATGGCAACCAAGACAGAACAAAAAAACGGAATACACCAGCACTCTGGACGTTCAGCAGTGGGCGCTCTGATGAGGACAATAGACCTAGTACATCAAGAGAACACAAGTAAAATAGTTATCGCAGTCGTGACCAACCATGTACCTGGCCCGTGGCAGATGGTTCTCACAAGCTTTAGATTGACATTTTATTGAGGAATTCCCTCCTAAATATAACACTTCTTTGCCTCCATTGTTTAACAGCATCTATGGGGCTTGGATCTTCGTGCACCACAGCTTTGTGGAGCTAGGGGACTGCCCAATTCATCGGTCCACACCAGAACACCTTTGTTAAGGCACGTGCACCTAATGGGCTGAGCGTTTTTCCAGTTTACTGTCCCTGTTCTTCCCCCCTTTCCCCTTCTACGGCAATTTTGGGGTTTGCTAAAAAATCGAAAGAATGGCCAACAGAGGAGATGAATTAAACTATGCATTTTTATGACGTTTCTTTGATGTTCAAGTTATAAGATGAAGCTGTCCTTGGCTATTTGACCAAGAGACAATAGACCAATGGGTCGTCGAACTGTGATGTTGGCAACTTACATAAAACTAATGATGGTAATAGCTTACCATCTCCCTGTCTAAATGTGAGAGCACTTCCAGCAATGTTGTAGATATGAATGACATAAAATAGAGTGTGATTCATACTAAATGTATTTGAAGTTATCAGCCCTGAGGAGACTATGGTTCATTTTCTTTTTTGTGCTTAGGTCCCTTCCTAAATTGATCCAGCCTTATGGCACGAACGACTAGGTGGAAATGTATACATACTCCCAATTGTCGTAGTTTTTTCTTTCAACATGGTCAGTACTTTCTCTTGACTGTACCTATTGATCGAACTTGAAGACTGTCCTGATGAAAGTGGCCCCATTCATACTTGTGCCACTGAAACCGGTCGACGGTGGTTGCTACAAAAAAGAGGCATAAATTGGGCCTATCCTGCAGTTTGAGCATACCTTTTATTCTAAATCCCACACCCCACCCGCTAACATTACTCACAGACGGAGAGTGGGACGTTAGTGTCTTCGTGTTGAATGTTATTGTCGACATTGTTTGTTGATGTGCCCTTTTGTTCTTCTTTTTTAAAAACTCAGCCCTCTGGGGTCAATTAGACAGTCTGTAGGTTAATAAAGTATGACCTACTAAATGTCTATGATCTTGATCACTGGCGCACTGTTTTAAATAATAAAATGTTTTTTTCTCTTCCAGTACATGAATGCAGATAGTGGAAGAGAGTGGTAAAGGACCAACAAGGCTGAAAGTATTACTAATCTAGAAGTGGCTAGTTTATCTCTTTTTCTATCTCTGTTAGATAAGCGGCACACCATCGCAACCTAGTTGAGGCATGTAATTGAGGCAGAGATAGCTAGAGATTCGCTCTATCCTTACTGTCCCTCGTCACAGCCTTGTATCTTGCTCTGGTCGACTGAACACTGGTCCTTAACCACACAGGTTTTATTATGTGGATTGCAACTGGCTATAACATAATTATGAGACAGCTGGCTGTTGCCTATTATTTGTGTGAAAATAAGTGGGCCAGACCCTGCTGGGTTACCAGTAGGAAAGGTGGGTGTGAGCATGGGTGCCAACTTTTGATTTTCACTACGGGGGCAGAAATTCCCACACGAGCAAAGGGAGGGCACCATACCCATCCCCAAGTCGCAAAAACACATTTTAGAGCACTTTTTTAAGCAAGAATTGGAAAAAAGCTATAGTATTTACAAGCAGGTTTAAACCTATAACATGTCAGCAACAGCCACCTAACCTGCTGAGCTGTCTTTCCTCCTCGTTCTGCTTTTGGATCTCCACCTTCCCCCTACTTTTCTGTGCTTGCGGCCCTCCCCTCTGATCTACCCTTCACCCGCAATTAAGGCTCAGGTAGTGCATTCCTGAGGCGGTCTTCCTAATTTTTGAGTGAGCAGCACTTGCTAATATGGTAAGATGCATGCTAACACTTCACTGAGCCTAAACCCAGCAGAAGAGGAGATATAATCCCTGTCACGCTGAGCTATTTATATTTAATTGTTTTCATTTTTTGGTCGCCCCCATGCAAATACTTGCAGAATATCCACAGAGTCAGTTGCCTCCTCTGCCGAAACCGTACAAAAAAACAACAAAAAAACGAATGGGAGAACTGACTAAATTTGGCCCGTACGAAAATTACGTATGGCCGGAAATGTCAAACAAGTCCCCCATTCGGAGGCATTGCAGTGAACAAGGGCTGCAGGGGCTACTGGGGTGTCCCCCACACCCTTGCTCACTGTAATGTCAGCGGGGTATTCCCCCGCAGCCGTTGGAATAAAGTTTGTAAAAAAAGAAAAGAGGACCCTGCAGCGCCGGTTCCCATCCACGCAAGGGAAGGGATCCGGAGTCGCAAAGGGATGCAGAAGACGACGGCACAAAAGGAGATTTTTCACCCACAGGTAAGTAAAGGGTGCGAGGAAAGGGGTTGTCCAAAATGTCCATGGGAGAGAAAACTGAAAGTTATTTTTGGTAAAATAATTTTCGTTTTTTTCTCCTTCAACCATTTTGGATTTGATTAATTCATGGTAATCCTCCTCTATCCCCATGTACATAGCGCCTATGGGTGTGGGAGGTGGGTGATTGGGGGGGTTAAACAAGGCTATAAGCCCGCTTCTAGAAAGGCACTGTTGAGGGTAAGGATACCGATGCTATGTTAGGAAAGGCAGGGGTCGCAGCAGCTGAGTTGGGCATCCAGGGCGTTTTGGCAGTTTGGCTCCAACTACCATAATGGACCGTTAACTTAGAGCAGGGTGCGCAACTTACGGACCACGAGCCAAGTGCACCCCGGCATGTTGTTTTTTCTGGCCCGCCTGGGTCAAAGACTTTCCTAAAGGAGGGGCCCGCAAGCAGCAATAGCTGGCCTCCATTAGGCAAGTCTTAGTTTTACTCGCCAGGTCGGGAGAAATACTCACCCTCACTTGGTTCAGTAGATGCACTACGTGGCTCTTACGAGTCACGTATTGCATTTGCTGAACCAATGGAGGGCCAGCACTGCGGCTGGCATGGCTAAAGGTGGTTTGGAGTTGGGGGATCACAGGGATAGGTTTTGTTGGGGAGTCATGGAGATGGCTTTTTTTGGGCCATGGGCATGGAGGATTGGGGTGGTCATAGGGATGGCCTGTTGTTGGGGGGGCAGGGGATCATGGAGATACCATTTTGTTGAGGGGTCATGAGGATGGCCTTTTGTTTCGGGGTAGGAGGTAATGGGGGATGGCGTTTTGTTGGTGGGGGGTCATGGGGCATAGCTTTTTGTTGGGGGGTGGAGGGCATGGGACATAGCGTTTGGTTGGGGGGTCATTGGGCATAGATTTTGGTTGTGGGTCATGGGGCACAGCTTTTGGTTGGGGTTGGGGGTCATTGGGCATAGCTTTTGGTTGGGGTGGGGGTCATGGGCATAATGTTTTGTTGGATGTGGGGGTAATGGGGCATGGCTTTTGGTTGGGGGTTGGTCATGGGGGATAGCTTTTGGTTGGTGAGTGGGGCTCATGGGGCATAGATTTTGTTTGGCGGTGGTGGTCATGGGGCATTGTGTTTGGTTGTGCTGTGTGGGTCATGGAGCATAGCGTTTGGCTGTGGGTGGGGGTCATGGAGCATAGCATATGGCTGTGGGTGGGGGTCATGGGGCATAGCTTTTGGTTGGGGCTGGGGCACAATAGGGAAGACCAGGGCCATGTCATTGGTGCGGAGGATACGGAGGGTCCAGGCTTGCCATTGGAGGATGTGGTGGAACTACGGCATTGTCATTGATGGGGGGGGATAGAGAGGGAACAGGGCTATGCTGTTGGAGGGGATTGAGGGATGACCAGGGCCATGCTGATTGGTGGGGGTGGTGGGCAAGGGACATGCAGTTTGGTAGGGGTGGAGGGTGAGGGCCATGTTGTTGATCGGGGGAGTAGGGGGAGACCAGGGATATGATTTTTGGTGGGGGAATAGGAGGCCGGGCTGTGCTGTTTGGTCTCGGGGGAAATAGCGGGGCTTGGGCCATGCCATTCGTGGCGGGAATAGAGATGGACCAGGGCCATGCTGTTGTGTGGGGGGATATGGAGTTTGGTGGGGTCTCATGGGACATGGGATATAGAAATAAAGACAAGTACACCTCAAAATACTTTTTCCAGGTGTTTAATTAAATATGGGGACCGAAACAGCCTCCTGCCATGCCCCACAAGCCCATCACTACTGCCTTCCCCTGGCCCCCCGCCTTTTCAGCCCACTCTATGCAACATATAAGGTAAGAAAAACCAAAGGGGCAACAGACTGGGAGCCTATGCGCTTGTCAGGGCAAACGCCACTTTGTGAGTCAAAAACAAACTAGGTGATAGCCAGGTGTGTAGCTGCTCCGGATGGTTGTGTATAGGAGGAACCTATGCCCAAGGTGTCCAAGAAATAATGAGATACACAAATGGACACAACCACACTGTGCAATTACAATTTCGATTTATAATCAATTTGCAAAGGTGAATGTAGCCCCAATTTGCAAAGGTGAATGTAGGCGACACGTGTTTCAACCATCAGGTCCTTTTCCAGGCTCTATTAGAGTATGGACAATTCAATTTCATTACCTTCGCTAATGCGCAGAGGATGTCTGAGTGCAAACTATATATGAATCCGCAATTGTAGCATGTTCTTTCCACTATTTGAGTATTTTAAGTTGAAAATGCATTGAAGAGCCACATTTCTAGAGTTTTCCACACTGGTCTTGTAATAAGTGAATTTCTCATGGTAGCCTGTTGCAAAGTTTGGCCACCAAAGTAGAGGAGGCAGTACCTCCGTGTTTTTCTCTGCAGAAGCTCCCGGTTATAAGCAGCATGTTGTTTCTGGATATAAGGCCTCTGCTCTCTGAATTTACAGGGCTCTATGAGCGATGCCGAGGGCCTTGAAAATGAGTTATTTTTTGTTTCACTGGCAGCCAGTAGAGTGTTCTAAGGTCTAGTGTTATGTATTCCCTTCTGTTCATTCTGAGTAAAAATCTGGCTGCTGTGTTTTGGATGCATTGTAATTTGTTTGTGTGTGCTGGTACAGCATGCCTAGATAAATGCTCTAGGCCTAATCGATTCTAGAGAGAACCAAGGAAATGATCGCCAATGTTCTGTGCGAGAAGGTGGGATAGGGCTTAGTCCATCTGATGGAGCGTCACTGGAAGAAGCTTGTTGTCCTATTGCACTGATTTGAGGTTCAAGCGTGCAACCGTTGTCCATTAGAATGCCGAGTTTCTTCATTACTTTATATGTTTTGGAGCCGTTGCCCATTTCCAAGGCCGTGGTAGAAGTATTTCACGTGTGCCACGGGGCAAGACCATCATTATTTCCATTTTGCCTGGGTTGAGTTTGAGGTTCTGTGAAGTCATTAATTTATTTATGGTGCTTATAGTGCGTTTACCCAAAGCGTTTAACAGGAATAGGAACAGTATTTTAAAATGAAGAAATAATCAGTAGGGAACTATCAAGGACCATATAGAAAGCCAGAATCAGAAAATTAAGCATGTAACAAATTAATCGTTATCCGTTTTTTAAACAGAGAGAGATATGCGCAGGAGTGAATATCAAGAGAGATAGCAGACTAAAGTTTGAGGGAAGAAGCTGAAAAGAACGAAAGTGAGAGGCAGCACAGGAGAGTGAGCAACAGAAAGAAGAAGTTGAGAAGCAGTATGAAGGTTATAGGAGAAGAATTTGAGAAGCATTATGAAGGTTATGGGCGAAGAAATAGAGAAGAAGTATGAATGTTATGGGCGAAGAAATAGAGAAGAAGTATGAAAGGTATGGGCAAAGAAAGAGAGAAGCAGTAGGAAGGTTATGGGAGAAGAAATAGAGACGCAGTATGAAGGTTATGGGCAGAGAAATAGAGAAGCAGGAAGGTTATGAGCAAAGAACTAGAGAAGCAGTAGGAAGGTTATGAGCGAAGGAAGAGAAAAGCAGTAGGAAGGTTATGAGCCAAGAAATAGAGAAGCAGTAGGAAGGTTATGAGAGAAGAAATAGAGAGGCAGTAGGAAGGTTATGGGCAAAGAAATAGAGAAGCAGTAGGAAGGTTATGAGCGAAGAAATAGAGAAGCAGTAGGAAGGTTATGAGCGAAGGAAGAGAAAAGCAGTAGGAAGGTTATAGGAGAAGAATTTGAGAAGCATTATGAAGGTTATGGGCGAACAAATAGAGAAGAAGTATGAAGGTTATGGGCGAAGAAATAGAGAAGAAGTATGAAAGTTATGGGCAAAGAAAGAGAAAAGCAGTAGGAAGGTTATGGGAGAAGAAATAGAGACGCAGTATGAAGGTTATGGGCAGAGAAATAGAGAAGCAGGAAGGTTATGAGCAAAGAACTAGAGAAGCAGTAGGAAGGTTATGAGCGAAGGAAGAGAAAAGCAGTAGGAAGGTTATGAGCCAAGAAATAGAGAAGCAGTAGGAAGGTTATGAGAGAAGAAATAGAGAGGCAGTAGGAAGGTTATGGGCAAAGAAATAGAGAAGCAGTAGGAAGGTTATGAGCGAAGAAATAGAGAAGAAGTAGGAAGGTTATGAGGGAAGGAAGAGAAAAGCAGTAGGAAGGTTATGAGCGAAGAAATAGAGAAGCAGTAGGAAGGTTATGGGCAAAGAAATAGAGAAGCAGTAGGAAGGTTATGAGCGAAGAAATAGAGAAGCAGTAGGAAGGTTATGAGCGAATGAAGAGAGAAGCAGTAGGAAGGTTATGAGCGAAGAAATAGAGAAGCAATAGGAAGGTTATGGGCAGAGTGGTACAAAGAAATCAAGGAATTGAGGTAAGATGGAGCAAGTTTGTGAATACATATGGAAAACAGGGAGAGAAAATGTAATTGACAACGATGCGGCACAGGCAACCACTTTAGATCGGCAAGGTAAGGCGAGATGTGAGTGAAAGGGGGAATACAGAAGAAAGCCCTGACAGCCGAATGCAGAATTAAACGTAAAGAGAGGAAGACGTAGTTTGGCAGCCCAACATTAAGTGAACAGCAATAATACAGACAGGAAAGAACCAAGGACTGAAGAAGAGTTTTAGTAGAAGAAAAGGTATGTGATGGACAAATGTTCCTAATGTTAAACAACTGAAAATGACAAGAGCGGACCACAGATGTGAGTTGCGATTTAAATGAAAGAGAACAGTCAAAGATCATCCCTAGATTACGCGCTTCAGATGACAAAGGAAGATGCAAAGGCGGGAAGTAAATCGATAAGGGAGGGGAGATCCTAGAGGAGGCAGGAAAAAATAACAGTTCCGTTTTCTTGGAATTCAGGCACAAAAATTGAGAAGACTTCCAGGAAGAAATTGCACAGAGGCAAGAAGAAGAAAGTCGATGATGAATAGAATCATCAAAGGTAGGGAAAGAAGAAGTATGGAGAGTGAAGAGAACAGGCCCAAGCACTGACCCCTGGGGAACCCCATGAGATAGAGGAAAAGAGCATGAAGTGGAGTCCATTCACTGTGAGGCAGCCACAGAGGGTAAACCCAGAGTTTCCCTCTGCGGTAATTTGTAAAGGACGTCAGTGTCATCTACATAGCTGCAACAATTGAGCTTATGTGTTCTTCTGATCTCCATCCGTGGGGCTATATGTAGCCTCTACAGTGAAGAGGAGCGATAAAAGGATTGATCTTTACAGACCTCCACAAGGGATTTCTGTCGGTATCCAGTGATTTTACCGAATACATTACAGAGAATTATTTTTGAACAATAACATGAACAGCGAAAAAAAATACAAATATGTCGTAAAAAGGTATGTGGGGGGTGGGGTAAGGTGGTAAAACGGGTGGGGATGGGTTTGGAGTGGGTTTAGGATTATAGAAATACAGGGGGCATGGGAGGGGGCCCGCCAAATATTTGTTTGTTTTGGGTTTGGTAAAAAAGTATTCTCTGTAAAAGAGTGCTTTAGAGTCCAGCTTCTTCAAGGCATTTGATTGGTGTGCTGCGGTTGATAGTGTCGAAGTCAGCTGCGATGCCAAGGAGCATGATTGCTCATGTGGAATTTCCATACACAGCGATTGTGAGGTCATAACCAGATGGATGAATGTGTTGCTGTGGGGCCTCTTGTAGGTCTGAAACCGATTTGAGATCTGTTTAATGTGTGATTAGATTCCACGTGCTCCTAAATTAGGGTGTACTTGTAGTTTCCCAGAATCTTGAGTATGTTATGGATCTGTACTTGGAAGGGTCTTCTGGGTCTCCAGCAGAATTGCTTTAGCAGCGGCTTGATAAAGGCAGTTTTCAATTGTTGTAATGTAGTCTTGTATTGCCACTGGCCTGGATGCTTGCTGTAGAATGTTGGTGCATGAATGCAGCTCAGGAGAATGTTGGGTGGATCTGTGTGTGAATGTTCTGTGAGTGTCAGTTGGGGGCCTGAGCTGGGTTGAATGGATGGCCGGTGGGTCAGCTCCTTTGTTAGTGATGTTTATACCTTCCCATGTCCCTGTCAATGTCTACGCGTGCTGTAACTATAATAAGAGTAACTGGAGTAATGTACAGATTTGTACATATGTGAATAAAGCCTTGCCTGGAACTAACTTAGACTCAGCAGCTGGTCTGTGATTCAGTAGTGCACACTGAATGTCTAACATAAGGCTTCACTACAAATGGCGACGAGGAAAACCAGAAATAATTGAGGACATGGAGAAAAGGACTGGTCTGTGTGAGATAGAGGAGCTGCAGCAACAAAAAAATGTACAGTAAGGAGAGCTGTGGGGGGGAAGCAGCGTAAGAGTGACCCATCGTTCCCCCAAATGCTTTGAATATGAACCATGCTGCCCAGCATAATGTGAGAATAAGGAACAATGGCACTGGACTCTGGGAGGGAGGTTCCCAACAATTAAATATTCCCCAGAGATCTTAATCAGAATGAACAGGGTCCTGCTAGTTAGCATTGGAGAGATTGGCAAGTGTAACATCAATTAATGGTTGCCAGAGCACACGTGTTGAAAGTGCTTATGGAAAATGCCCACAGACTCAATAATAATGTGTGCTGTGATGGGCTGCAGAGGTGCAGAGTAACGTACTTCATGTTGAATTAGTCCCCAAAGTTGCCAGTAGAAGAAAAAAAAAAAAAAGATTAAAGTGAATGAATAATGCCGGTGCGGCGAGTAAAAGGGGAATGAATGTATCATGCTGCCGCAGGGAGAGATGGTAGCCAGGTGAAAACATGTATGTTGTGTTTGACTGGAAATGCAGCCGCAGTGACGGTTGGTTTTGCGAGCCCTGCAAGGTCCGACCTCTTTAGTGCCATCAAGCTAATGATGATGTCATGTGGAACGCTCGAGGTGTTGGCGAAGGTCGGATTGTTACGCACCAATTCACGCAGCTCATTTGACTTTCTTTACAATGCTGAGACCCGATGATTAGTGTAAAGGACCTTCAGTAACGTGCAACGTGATCAGGAAATAGAGCATTGGTGGCTTATAGGGAAAAAGTTTAAAGTACGCTGCTGTTCACTCTGTGGGTCGGAAAATGAAAGTGCTGAAGCAAAATACTTTGGAAATACTTTTAATATTTATGTTTTCATACGCACATTGTAAAGGTCGATCATCCCAGGAAATGAAGGTTTATATATGCCGGCAGATAAAGGAACTTTCAGCACTGAAGGAACGGTATTCCACAAGAGTAAGATGTGTTCCGTCAAAAGTGATGAATGTATAATTTTTGAGCTTATATTTCACTTATGGACCAGTGGAGCCATAATTATTTTTCATGGAAATGAGAGAATGAAATCTCAATAGTAATTAAATCCATTTGAATGAGGTCATTGAGCAAAGCTGAGGAATTTCAGTGACAAAGACATGTTTGCTGAATAAGGTGTTCCAATGAAAATTTGCAATATGTGAAGTCCACGTTTTTGTTATGAGGAGTTATGTCTGGCTCTCATCAAGCCACCGTATTTTGGTTTATAGAAAGGACATTTGTTTAAGTATAATTTGGAAATTGCATGCATAGTTGCAAAGTGAATGCAGGAATTATTGAACCAAAATGCAAATGTTTACTTTAAAGTAGTGGACAATATGAGTATAAAGTAAAAGTGAGAATTATGAACAGGTATAAGTATGTTAATCTTGATGAATATTTTAGAGAATGTTATACATAACTGAGAGTAATTAGGATGGTTATGTATGGGCCATTGTCTTGTGGAGTGTTGAACCCAAGGGTTCATGATGGTGTATACTATAATGTATGGTGACAAATGTTTCATTGCTACACATTAAAGGGAAAATTCATTAAAGGGAAAATTATTTTAATTTTCTGTAGGACACGCTGCTTGGTTTGCAGGTGTGGTTGAGGTCATTATGGTTACAGGAAGGTAAAGTCACATTAAAGGGAAAATTGTTTGTTTTCTGTAGGCCACACCGCTTGGTTTTGCAGGTGTGGCTGAGGTCATGTTGTTGGGGACATCCTCCAAGTTTTTTTTTGTTGATTGGATGGTGCGGAAATTTTCAATAACTGCGCACTTATATCAAAAGGTGAAGTTTATGCAAAATTTAAAATGCAAAGTCTATGGGGACATCCATAAAAGTATGGATGGTGAGTAAATGTTTTTTAGATGCGCACTTATGAATAAAAGTTACAGGAGGTTTGAAGTCTATAAAGGTTATGCAAATTCTTTTAAAGTGTAGTGTTTTGAGCTAAGAATATTGAGTAAAAGAAGAAAGGCCTTAAAATGTAAGCTTAATGTGAATTTGAAATGTATATACAGTGCACAAAGGAAAATAAACAATCTATAGGTTGGTAGGGTACCCAGATTTATTTTAAGTTGTTATAGTTTTTAATTATTAGAGCAATGTTAAACAAAAAGTTAATGCTACCAGGAGCATTTCATTTGTTTTTCGGTGTCTTGGCATGGGTCTGGTAGTTTCTGGTTTGAATGATATTGGTGATATGTGACATGTACGGATGTTCTCCTTGAATGGTTGTAGTTGTATGTTGGTTTAGGTTGTAGTTGCTTTTCTGCGTGTTGGTGATTCTGTGGGATGTATGAGGGAAATAAGTGGGAGCGATTTGTATTCGGATGTGATGTGATGGTGTGAAGAGGAAGAGGAGTGATCTAAGTAGCTCTCTGCAATTGTTGACCTGTCATGGCAACACCTCTTGTTGTGTGTTAGTTGGTTGGACTTGGACCATGTTTCACCAGGGTGTCATGTTTGTGGTGACACCGGGTCCGTGGTGGGGCAAATGCGTGATTCCCACCTGTTTCTCCTCACCTGAATGTATGATTGGTTCCCTTGGCTGTGTATGGTTGGTGCCAGAGTGTGGCAGGCTCTGTGTTTGGATGTGGCAGGTCCAAATGGAAGGTGATTGTTGGTTAGATGTTGTGGTGAGTCTGTGGTGAGTCTGTGGTGAGTCTGTTATGGAAGGGAGATGTTGTGTGTGGTGAGTCTGGTATGAAAGGGAGATGTTGTAATGTAGTCTTGTATTGCCACTGGCCTGGATGCTTGCTGTAGAATGTTGGTGCATGAATGCAGCTCAGGAGAATGTTGGGTGGATCTGTGTGTGAATGTTCTGCTAGTGTCAGTTGGGGGCCTGAGCTGGGTTGAATGGATGGCCGGTGGGTCAGCTCCTTTGTTAGTGTTGTTTATACCTTCCCATGCCCCTGTCAATGTCTACGCGTGCTGTAACTATAATAAGAGTAACTGGAGTAATGTACAGATTTGTACATATGTGAATAAAGCCTTGCCTGGAACTAACTTAGACTCAGCAGCTGGTCTGTGATTCAGTAGTGCACACTGAATGTCTAACATAAGGCTTCACCACATCAATACTTTTGGTAAAATAAAATGCCTATTTCGAGTGAGCAGTTCAAATGTTTGCAGAACAGCTAACCAGTGTTTCCTCTGAGAGGATATGCAGGGAGCAAGGGTCCATTGGAGAGCTAGCTTTTATTTCCGATAGTTGTTGCTCCATGGGCTCTAATGATCCTCCATTTCTGACCGCAGAGCTGAATGTCAGTTACATTTTTGAAACTTTGTTTCTGAAAGAGTCAGTGATAGCTTCGCGCAGTTCTAGGGTTACTGATGTATAGGATTTCTCATCTCCGCGATGATTCAACATGGTTCTTTCACTGTGTGGAGAGCTTTGTTGATACGTGTTCGGAGCAGTAAAGCTTCGTCGCATCGACAATTTCTGCTTCGATGTGGTGGATCGGTCTCTGATATGCTGTTTTGTTTTATTGATTTTTTTTCCAGTATTCAGGTTCAGAAGTAGGGTGTGAACCATCTATGGCTCTTTTTTATTCTGATGTTGGGTTTGATACTTTTTGGTGGAATGAGGATATATAGTTTATTTATTTATTTATATTTGCATATTTAAAGCACTCACACAGTCCGGGGGCATCAAGGCGCTGTTACAGGAATATGTCTTATTTACGTATTTATAACGCACTGGTTTCTAAGCGCGGACCCTCACATACATAGTGCCTCACATACACAGTTTTCTTCCAGTAGTAACAGGCCACCTTCTTGGGGCTTTCCTTTTTTTCAAAATATGTTAGTCTGTCAAGATATAGTGTTGCCCAGTTTTTCCTATGGGTGGTTTTATGACCCATGTGTGCCGAGAGCTCGAGTGTTGCTGTGGTGACAGTGAGAAGTATCTTTAGGGTAATGGCTCTACAGTTCCTGAAAGTGCGGGGAGGCGGTTATCAGCTCTGCTAGGCAGAAAACTGCAAGGAGCACGTGGCCTGACAAAAGCATCCGACCTTTTACTATTTGTTTATGTTGGAAGCCAGCCATCTAAGAATCGTGCTTCTTGGTGCAGTTTCTATTTGTTCTTTCAACTAGATTTTGAAATCACCAACATCAATTGCATGAAGATTAGCCCCCATTGTCTTCAAATGCTTCCCTTTTCACAAAGCACTTTGGGGCTCTTGCTTGCCAGAATACAGGGTTGACTTATTGTATTCAATCTTGTTCTCATCCACAGAACGCCACAGAACGCCCTGGAACTCAATTTACCAGAATGCAGGGCTGACTTACTGTATTCAATCTCCTTCACCAGAACGCAGATTGACTTACTGTATTCAATCTCCTTTTCATTCACAGAACACCCTGGAACTCCATTTCCCAGAATGCAAGTTCACTTACTGTATTCAATCTCCTTCTCAGTCGCAAAATGCCATGGACCTCCATTTCCCAGAATGCACAGAACACCTCATCAGGAGCCTCTCTAAGGCACAGTGAGCAAGGGTCCACATCTAGATTGCCCAGAAAGATTTAGGGTAAAACCTCAAGTTATTCCGATTTAAAAATAAATTGGGGCAGCCACCCTTACTGAGAACTAGCCTGCGTCGCATCTGGGTAGGACTTTGAATGTTAGCATGCCTGCACTTAGATAGAGTTGCAAATATTAGCATGTCCACACTTCGATAGAATTGTGAATATTAGTGTGTCCACACTTAGATAGAATTATGAACATTAGCCTGCGTTGCGTCTGGATAGAATTGTGAATGCTAGCATGTCCACGCTTGAATAGAATTGTAAATGTTGGCATGTCCACGCTTGAATAGAATTGTGAACATTAGCCTGCGTCGCATCTAGACAGGATGTTGAATGTTAGCATGCCCGCACTTAGATAGAATTATGAACATTAGCCTGCGTCGCGTCTGGATAGAATTGTGAATATTAGCATGTCCACGCTTGAATAGAATTGTGAACATTAGCCTGCGTCGCATCTAGATAGGATTTTGACTGAAGAATAGCATGCCCGCGCCTAGATGAAACTTGAATGTTAGCATGTGGTCACACTCAGAACTGTGAACACCAGCCTGCGCCGCTCCTGGATAAGATTGTGGATGTTAGCATGTCCACACCTAGATAGAATTCTGAACAGTGGCCTGCGCCGCATCTAGATAAGACTGTGAAGGCTAACAAGTGCCACACTCAGAGAAAACTGTGAATGTTAGCATGCAAAAGGTCAGGTAACCCACTAACCAATATAAGCTCAAACTCTGCATACTTATCTCACTCAAAACCTCACACAACCATCTCTCGCACCACAAGCCGCACGCACTTCACAACACTGCAAAAACACATAAGCCGGAGCAACAGCATACGCGGACTGAGACCGATCCAATACCCGCACCAAAACTCAGCACCCGGTGTATACCGAGTTGAAGCTGCCAACCGAACACCACACCTCTCACTATCCTACTCCCTCTTCACCTTACTAACCCATCCCACCTTATCCTTTACAGATCCGCCAGAGCGCGTGGGGACCAATACCGTTGGTGACGGTGCGCGGTACAAATACCTTTAACATTCAACATTTAAAATTAAAATAGCCTGTATTATGGGGTGCATCCAGAGTTGGGGTCCCACATTTTTGCGCCGTAGATGTAGTATGGAGACAATAATGGCAACTCTTGGGAATAAACCTTTATTTTAGATGCTTTCATAGAACTGTGCTTTGGGACCGCCATCTTGTCCATTATTTACGGTGATGAATCATAAAAATGTGTTGCTTCTGTGGAAACCCATGACACACGAGGGGGAACCTTCATTCTCAGGCCTTTATTTCCGCCTACTGCGAGAGCCGCCTTTCCAGCAACACCAAGGTCATGTGACGCGAATGTGTTAAGCAGCAACACATGCAAGAGATAACCCCATGTAATCCGGATCTTTTTACTTTACAGGGTGGATTATTATTTTGAAAAGACTGTGTATATATTTCTTCTACTAATAACCAACAGCTGCACTTGAAAGCGCGGTGCCGCGATAGGCGCGCCGCCGCAGGACAGATGATCCTTAAAGAGGCACGATTTAGAAAGAGGATTGGAAACGTGCCCTGAGAAGAGGAAAGAAGCCATGTTCACCTCTAACACTAGCGCCGGTAGTGCAGTCTCCTATACGAGGCCCATCACTGAAAGGAGTCCAGTGCCCTGGGTGGCAATGAGCCCCTTGACTAAACTAAACAGCGCAATCTGTGAAGGAGGATGTGGCGCGAATGGGGGAGCCCCTCCCCCCAAATGAAAAAAAGAAAATCGAAGGTAATCACATTGAACTTTATCACATCGAAGTAATTACTTTCGGCCCGTGTATCCAGCTCACCTCTTATTTTAGCCAGTCGTTAACAAGACTCATTGGACCACAGGCCCACCTCAGCCCTTCAAAAGTGTCTCACTTTTTTGAGCGTGCTTCAACCTGCTTGCAAAAGTGACTCTCAGGGAAGCTGCGCCTGGGGGAATTTGCACCAGAATTAATATATAAGCACTAGAGGGCTCTCCACTAACGCTCAGTCGACAAACTTTGCTCTCCGGGTAGTGGATGTATATTGTGAGGGATCACATGAGATTAATGATCTAAAACGGGTACTCTCTCCATCCCTTAAGGCCAGGTGTTGCTTTTCTAGCTTCACCCAACCCGCTGTGGTTATGTTCATCACATCCGACCCACAACATAATGTGTGCTTTCTTGCTAAAATCCTGCTCACCAATAATTAGGCAATAAGCCCAGAGCCGGCGTCTCATTACCACGTAAGGTAATGCCCCGGGGGCCCATAGGTACAGTAGCGAAGGACCCGGAGCATTACCGAACGTGGTAATGGCCCACCAGCGAGGGGCTTATTGCCATTAGTACCCCAGCCCGTTAGACCGGAGTACTAATGGTGGGATTTTTTTGGTTGCAAGCAACAACAAAAAAAGAGCAAAAATGGCCACCGCAGACTGGGAAGCATAGTCTGTTTTCCCTTTCTGCGGTGGCCATAGTAAACAAAGAAAATGGCCACCATGGAAGGGGGGAAGGGACTACACGTAGTCCCTTCCCCCCTTCCATGGCGCACAGTAAAGTAAATGGAAAAAAAAGTAAACAAAAAAATGGCCCACATCGAACAGGGCAGAAGGGACTACACGTAGTCCCTTCTCCCTTTCCATGGTGGCCTGAAAGAAACAAAACAATCGAAGAACGGGGCGTGGGACACGCAAGAACCTGCGCGGGCTTACCGTGTGGTGAGGCTTGCAAAAACACAGTTGGTGCGTTTGTTTCATTTCACATAACCCGCGCTGGGCACTTATCAATTTTCATCCACCTGCGCTCACTCTCCAGTCCTCTGTGCCGCCATCAGAGTAGGACAACAGGTACTCAGTGCTTGTGGTGGACTATTTCAAAATCAGATCTGGCCTCTTCTTACTTCTGAAGTCGAGGCTGGAAAGTATCACTTTTTCCAGATATTAGGAAGTCGGCAATAGTTAATTGGTCTATGTTAACCTTCCAAGGTAAGGTACTTTTAGTCCCTCTAGACCACGGGTCTGCCTGAGTGTGTATTTTTGTGCAGTGTATGTTGAGATGCGAGGGTGGGGGTGTGTCGGGTCTGCCTGAGTGTTTGAAGTGCTGTGTATATTGAGATGCGGGGGAGGAGGGAGGGTCGGGTCTGCCTAAGTGTTTGTTTTTGTGAAGTGCTGTGTATGTTGAGATGAGGGCTGGTGGGTGTGTCGGGTCTCTCTGAGTGTGTGTTTTTGTGAAGTACTTTGTATGTTGAGATGCGCGGTGGGGGTTTGGGTCTGTATGGGTGCATAGTGTATTGGTGTATGCTTGTGAGTTTGTATGCTGAGTTGGGGGGCTCGGGTTTGTATGGGTGCATGGTGTATTGGTGTATGGTTGTGAGTTTGTATGCTGAGTTGGGGGCTCGGGTTTGTATGGGTGCATGGTGTATTGGTGTATGCTTGTGAGTTTGTATGCTGAGTTGGGGGCTTGTGAGTTTGTATGCTAAGATGGGGGCTCGGGTTTGTATGTGTGCATGGTGTATTGGTGTATGCTTGTGAGTTTGTATGCTGAGTTGGGGGGCTCGGGTTTGTATGTGTGCATGGTGTATTGGTGTATGCTTGTGAGTTTGTATGCTGAGTTGGGGGGCTCGGGTTTGTATGTGTGCATGGTGTATTGGTGTATGCTGGTGAGTTTGTATGCTGAGTTGGGGGGCTCGGGTTTGTATGGGTGCATGGTATATTGGTGTATGCTTGTGAGTTTGTATGCTGAGTTGGGGGCTCGGGTTTGTATGGGTGCATGGTGTATTGGTGTATGCTTGTGAGTTTGTATGCTGAGTTGGGGGCTCGGGTTTGTATGGTGTATGCTTGTGAGTTTGTATGCTAAGATGGGGGCTCGGGTTTGTATGGGTGCATGGTGTATTGGTGTATGGTTGTGAGTTTGTATGCTGAGTTGGGGGCTCGGGTTTGTATGGGTGCATGGTGTATTGGTGTATGCTTGTGAGTTTGTATGCTGAGTTGGGGGCTTGTGAGTTTGTATGCTAAGATGGGGGCTCGGGTTTGTATGTGTGCATGGTGTATTGGTGTATGCTTGTGAGTTTGTATGCTGAGTTGGGGGGCTCGGGTTTGTATGTGTGCATGGTGTATTGGTGTATGCTTGTGAGTTTGTATGCTGAGTTGGGGGGCTCGGGTTTGTATGTGTGCATGGTGTATTGGTGTATGCTGGTGAGTTTGTATGCTGAGTTGGGGGGCTCGGGTTTGTATGGGTGCATGGTATATTGGTGTATGCTTGTGAGTTTGTATGCTGAGTTGGGGGCTCGGGTTTGTATGGGTGCATGGTGTATTGGTGTATGCTTGTGAGTTTGTATGCTGAGTTGGGGGCTCGGGTTTGTATGGTGTATGCTTGTGAGTTTGTATGCTAAGATGGGGGCTCGGGTTTGTATGGGTGCATGGTGTATTGGTGTATGCTTGTGAGTTTGTGTGCTGAGTTGGGGGCTCGGGTTTGTATGGGTGCATTGTGTATTGGTGTATGCTTGTGAGTTTGTATTCTGAGTTGGGGGGGCTCGGGTTTGTATGGCTGCATGGTGTATTGGTGTATGCTTGTGAGTTTGTATGCTGTGTTGGGGGGCTCGGATTTGTATGGGTGCATGGTGTATTTGTGTATCCTTGTGAGTTTGTATGCTGAGTTGGGGGCTCGGGTTTGTATGGTGTATGCTTGTGAGTTTGTATGCTGAGTTGGGGGGCTTGGGTTTGTATGTGTGCATGGTGTATTGGTGTATGCTTGTGAGTTTGTATGCTGAGTTGGGGGGCTCGGGTTTGTATGTGTGCATGGTGTATTGGTGTATGCTTGTGAGTTTGTATGCTGAGTTGGGGGACTCGGTTTGTATAGGTGCATGGTGTATTGGTGTATGCTTGTGAGTTTGTATGCTGAGTTGGGGGGGCTCGGGTTTGTATGTGTGCATGGTGTATTGGTGTATGCTTGTGAGTTTGTATGCTGAGTTGGGGGCTCGGGTTTGTATGTGTGCATGGAGTATTGGTGTATGCTTGTGAGTTTCTATGCTGAGTTGGTGGTGGGGGTTTGGGTCTGTATGGGTGCATAGTGTATTGGTGTATGCTTGTGAGTTTGTATGCTGAGTTGGGGGCTCGGGTTTGTATGTGTGCATGGTGTATTGGTGTATGCTTGTGAGTTTGTATGCTGAGTTGGGGGCTCGGGTTTGTATAGGTGCATGGTGTATTGGTGTATGCTTGTGAGTTTGTATGCTGAGTTGGGGGGCTCGGGTTTGTATGGGTGCATGGTGTATTGGTGTATGCCTGTGAGTTTGTATGCTGAGTTGGGGGGCTCGGGTTTGTATGGGTGCATGGTGTATTGGTGTATGCTTGTGAGTTTGTATTCTGAGTTGGGGGGCTCGGGTTTGTATGTGTGCATGGTGTATTGGTGTATGCTTGTGAGTTTGTATGCTGAGTTGGGGGGGCTCGGGTTTGTATGTGTGCATGGTGTATTGGTGTATGCTGGTGAGTTTGTATGCTGAGTTGGGGGGCTCGGGTTTGTATGGGTGCATGGTGTATTGGTGTATGCTGGTGAGTTTGCATGCTGAGTTCGGGGGCTTGGGTTTGTATGGGTGCATGGTGTATTGGTGGATGCTTTTGAGTTTGTATGCTGAGTTGGGGGCTCAGGTTTGTATGGGTGCAAAGTGTATGCTTGTGAGTGTCTATGCTGAGTTGGTGGTGGGGGTTCGGTCTGTATGGGTGCATGGTGTATGCGTGTTAGTCTGTATGCAGGGGTGGGAGTGGGGGTTTGGGGTCTGTATGGGTATGTATGCATGGTGCATGCTTGGTGGCATGAGGCATAGTGTTTGGTTGGGGTCAAGAGTCTAGACGAATGCGCAGTATACGTTCCAAAATAAATATTAGCACGAGTAAGAATGTTCTTGCCGGGATTGGGAAAGAGCAGAAAAGGAGGATGTTTTCTGCTGTCCAGTACATTTTGAGAGACATTTTGCTTATTTATTTATTGCACATTTTTACTAAGCACGATCACGCACAGGTGCATCAGAGCACCGTACAATAAACATGCACGATATGTAAAAAATTTCAAACAAATATGCAAATAACCATATTAGAACATTTAAACCAAAAATGAAAAAACAAAACTAAATCACCCTTCTAGAACAAAACCTTTAATTGCTTCCTTGTTTTTTTTTTATAGTCTATTGAACACAAAAACTGTTAAATGGAACATCACTGAATTTGGCATGCTGGCCGAGCTTGGCTTTTGACAAATCACTCCAAAAGGTTACACCTTTTCATACACACAAAGCGTTATCAGTGGATCCAATGGATACGCAGCACTTGATCGCACCTAGAAACACTTGTGCACAGGTGCGTTATAAATGACTTATCATATCATGCCAATGAAAATCCTAAACCGAGCTCAAGACCTTTCCAAGATAGGCCATTTTGGATTTAAAGACCTGTGGTTGAAAGCAGAAATCTCCTTCCAAGGGAGAATAAACGTAAGTGCTTATGATCTGACGTCAGGCCATGGGGTCTTTAATTTTTGTGATACCATGGCAGGCATGCTCTGACGTCAGGCCATGGTGTCTTTACTTTTCTGGGACACCATGGCAGGCATGCTCTGACGTCAGGCCATGGTGTCTTTACTTTTCTGGGACACCATGGCAGGCATGCTCTGACGTCAGGCCATGGTGTCTTTACTTTTCTGGGACACCATGGCAGGCATGCTCTGCATGGTTGCCCAGAGCAATGCAAATAGCTGTTATTCCTTAAAAACCTCCCAGTCACCACAAATGCAGTACATTTCTTTTTTTACAAATCAGGGGAACTAGTGAGGTCAGAAGCTCTGAGGGAGTGGATATGCAAATTAGAAGAGGCACTAAAACATTTAGGCCAGATTCTCATAAACGAGTGCAAATGATAGGAGTGCAGAGAACTGCTCAGGGCCCCTCATTCTCAAAGGGGACCTGAGCATTTCTACAGGTGATGGGTAATAGTGCAAAGATGCACTGTCCAGCCCCCTAGCATACATTAGTGTCTGGAGCGCGCGCCGCGGCTTTAATTTATGACAGGCTCCAGCAACCACGTTCTTGCTGGGAGCGCATTTAACACAGATGGGTCGGTCGGTAGAGGACCAGTCTCATTGAAATGCTTGAAAAAATAAAATAAAAAAGCATTTCTATCCCTGTTTGGGGGAGGAAAATGCTAGTGGGACAGCGGCGGTTTAAACCTCTGCTGTCATGCTGCAAAAATAAATCATGGTATTGTCAGAAATTTGAACGAGTGCATGTACTCTCATTCAGATGCCCTTTGAGAATTGACCTCCTATTGTTGGCGCAAGTGAGGAGATGCATTTGGGTCAGAAAATGATTTTAGAATCTGGTCCTTGAAGTTGGCAAAACAGTTCCACTGCATCGTCAGATACGCTCAGAATTCAGGAATCTTAGTGGACAGTGATATTCCATTGAGCCGAACCTCGTCTTTGCGCTGACAAATCGCCTGTTGCGTTAGAGTCGCCCAGGATGTGTGAATCCCACTCAAAGGTTCAGTGGACAAACATTTATATACACTCGGCCCGATTCCCAAAGCTGTTTTTAGCCCAAATGCATCTTCCCACTTGCACCAAAAAAAGGAGCAGCCCAATTCGTAAAGAGCATGAGAAAGAGGCCATCTTAGATGCGTCCTAGATGGGATCTGCGTGAAATGGCCGAATGCAAAAGTCCGACTACCAGTCTGACTTTTTTTTCTTCCATTTTTCCACAAATATATATGTGAGGGTAGACCCCCGCAACCCCCTCACCTTACCCATACACATTTTGTTTAACTTTACACCCCCCACATACATATCTGCGGAAAAACGGGGGTCAGACTTTTGGGGGTCAGACTTTTTGCATTCAGTAATTTCGTACAATACCTCCTAGATGCGCTCATTCAGATGCCCTTTTCCCCCTTTGCGCATTTGCGCAAAATAATGGGGCGTTTCTGTACATTTTAACACACATCCCTAGTTCACAAATGTGTTGCACTTTAAAATGCCCAGAAACAAGGGTCATCCCCTGCACCTATTCAAACAAGTGCAGGCGGAGATGCAAATCATGAGAGGGTCATTTCTGAATCTGTCACCCTGTCACTCTAATCTGTCATGATTGTTTGTAAGTAGTTGTCACGCATCCCTCCAACAGGGTGGACATTATTTCATTTTTTTGGGTCATTTCACAGAGGTGGGCTCTTTGATGGTGAAATGCCCCACAAGCAACCACGTGGTTGCTGGGAGCCTGTCATACATTAGTAATGCATGCAAGTGGGTCGGAGAGCGCATCTTTGCGCTACAGTCCAGCTCCTCTGCAAATGCCCAGGACAGCTTTGTGATTAAGACGACCTGAGCATTTCTGAAAGGAGCACAAATGAAACCAGTGCATTGTCTGCGCTCCTTTGACTTGAACTGCTTTTTGAGAATCTGGCCCATAGAGTTTAGGTGGCACACATCTGAGATGCTGGACATGTACGAACCAAGCAGGCTTCAGAGCGAAAGCTGGTATATTTGAGCGTATACTGCTCGGCTCTGAACAGGTTATTTTGTATACTCCCCACAATCAAGTAACACTGTTCACAGGCAGAAGCTGTGCTCTTGGGCTGGGCTATCAGAGTCCACACCTGGTGTATACCTTGAACATTCACTGGCCCTCATTACGACCCTGGCGGAGATCCATGGTGCAATTTGCACCATGGACCATGGCGCAGAGCTGCCAACTCCGCCATGGGGGTTGGCGGACTTACCGCCCCATTCCGACCTTGGCGGGGCGGTAAGTCCCCAATCCCCATTTACCCTTCCCCATTCCCATTTTTGCCCCATAGGGTATAATGGGAGTGGGGAAGGCGTTAATTACGCCACCGTAGATTACGGTGGCGTAATTAACGAGGGGTCCCGTAGCGCCATGGATTTTTCCGCCCGGAAAATCCGGGCGTAAAAATCACCATGGCGCTACGGAAAGTCCTAATCTGGCGGAGAGGTACGCCATGCATTACGCTGGCGTAAACCCCTCTCCGCCAGGGTCGTAATGAGGGCCACTGACTGTAATATGCAGGATAAGGCTGCCATCTTTGGGTTCATCTGAGCAGATCCCCCAGGATGCACTGGCAAATTTAACACCAAGGAAAAGGAAATATCGGGTCAGCGTCACATACCTGCACATTTTCCAGCATTTATGCTAAAGAAAGAAAGAATGGGGAGCTTACAGTATTCTGCTGCTCTTATCCATATGTTGCACTGCTGATTGAAAACAAACTCTTACAGAGAAGGCCTATCATTGAAACGACAGGTCTTGCTGGGGATCAATGGAGATGAGTGCATCAGATATCAGAAATTGGCAATCACTCGCCCTTCATGCAATGGTGGCAAATGGGTAAAATAGCAACGTTTGCAAATTTTTTGAGGCATTTCAGAGATTTCCCAGCACGTTGCAAAATGACACATTTGTTATTTATGTTATATTGACTTATACCGCACACCGTTATCATTAGTGTCTCCAGGCGCTCACGTGGCTCTTTAAGAAATAAGGCATGCTGGGTTAGTGAGGTGCGAGGTACAGGTTCTGCTCTTCTGTTGAAGCTTGCAGAACCAGGAGAAACTGAAGTCTGCGCGTCAGCTTTCTAAGTGGGTTTTGATTGTGTGCACTGGCGTGTTGTATTTGGAAGAGTAAGGCCCAGTGTCTGGGATTTTTTAGCTGTTTGCAAGTGTTTGTTATGTTAGATGTGTGTTTTATGTGTTTTCGTGTGCAGTTTGGATGACCCAAGGGTGTGTGCGGTACTTGGGAGGAACACAGAAGAGGAGGGCAAGGGGTGATTAGTACATTGGCTACCCTCACAATTCGTCTAAGTGCAATATGCAGACCACCACCAAAATGCATCCAAGTGCAATACACTGG
Organism: Ambystoma mexicanum; assembly: GCF_040938575.1. Classification (NCBI taxonomy): domain Eukaryota; kingdom Metazoa; phylum Chordata; class Amphibia; order Caudata; family Ambystomatidae; genus Ambystoma; species Ambystoma mexicanum. The sequence continues at coordinate 135,542,372 of NC_090921.1, forward strand.
CCACCCCCGAAACTTGTCCAAGTCCAATAGATTGGCCACCCCCTGAAATTCATCTAAGTACAATACATTGGCCACCACTGAAATTCATCTAAGTGCAATACATTGGCCACACCCTAAGCTTGTCCAAGTCCAATACTTTGGCCACCCCAGAAAATCATCTTAGTGCTATACATCGGCTACCCTAGAGAATTTGTCTAAGTGCAATATATTGGCTACCCTCGAGAATTCATCCAAGTGCAATACATTGGCTGCCCTCGAGAATTCGTCTAAGTGCAATACAGTGGCGGCCCTCGAGAATTCGTCTAAGTGCAATACATTGGCTGCCCTCGAGAATTCGTCTAAGTGCAATACATTGGCTGCCCCCGAGAATTCATCCAAGTGCAATACATTGGCTGCCCCCGAGAATTCATCCAAGTGCAATACATTGGCTGCCCTCGAGAATTCATCCAAGTGCAATACATTGGCTGCCTTCGAGAATTCGTCTAAGTGCAATACAGTGGCTGCCCTCGAGAATTCGTCTAAGTGCAATACATTGGCTGCCCTCGAAAATTAGTCTAAGTGCAATACATTGGCTGCCCTCGAGAATTCATCTAAGTGCAACAGATCACATGCATAGGCTATGCTCAATAGTGCATCTTGAGTCCATACATTAAAGCAATACCTTCTAGTGTACTTTTAATTAGTGCAACATCGCTATAAGTTGCAAGGTGTGACAAAATCCCATATTTTACACCGGGTGATGGGACTGGTGGGCACCATGAGTGCCAGGTGCCATCACTGCTCTGTGATGTGGGGCATGGAGGTGGTAGAGGGATGAGTCGCAGGCTCACAAGTCCAGCACCAATCTAAGAGAAGATACACAGTCACTTGCAGAATACCACTGAAGCATAACAAGAAACGGTTCTATGTGAAAAGACCTAATTTTAAAGATCTCAAGAGAAAAATGGGGTCATTACGACCCTGGCATTAAGGGTTTAACGGCGCCGTAAAAGGTGTTGGCGCCGTTAAACCCTTAATGCCTGATTATGAGGTCCCTTTGCGGGACCCGACCTTAACGGCTGGTTTAACCAGCCGTTAAAGTAGGGTGTCGCAAAGGGACCTCGGTGCTAATTACGGTACCGCAATTTGCGGTACCGTACTTAGCGACATCCCCAGTCCCATTGAGCCCTATGGGGCAAAAATGGGAATGGGGAAGGGCCATGGTGAAATGGGAAAATACCGCCCGCCAACCTTGGTTGTAATGAGGGCCAAAGACTGATTTACAATGATCGATTTTCTATTGAACGTAAAACCAGCATTGTAAAGGTCTTTTTCTGTTGAGAGCTTTAAAATGTTTTTTTTAAATATATCCCCTGAAACCCACATTGCTCCTCCCCACCCCCACCCTCTCCCACAGGATTTCCTTGAAATCGGGTGTATTGCTGCTCGAACCCCCATCTCTCAGCTTTCAACCCGCTCCCCACCCAAAACACCACCCCACCAAAGACTCCTCCAAACCAAAACACAGCCAGACACACTACACACACACCAACACACATGCGCACACACTCACCCGTTCTCCTCGTCTTGCGCTTCCGGGTCCCACTGAGCCAATCAGCCCATGCGCGGACTTGCGTGCAGCAGGGTTATGTCAGTTCGATTTAGAAAGACAGCTCTGTGCGGTCATGGAGTGGTCTTTCTAAATCATTTTATTTTCCATTCTGAAAAAAAAGGTAATTTGAACTATAACGAAAGAAACTCGGCCCCATGAATTCTCTGCATATACTCCACTGCACTCCACTGCGCACCATTTCTTACTCTCCAGGAGTCAAATATCACCAGCCAATAGATTGTGGCGAGTGCACATGATGAGGCCAAGACTGGCCAATGTGGGACTCACAGACAGGAGACGTCAGAACCTTTTCGGGGATAGGTACCCTGAAAAAAAGGAATACCCTGCACCAGGGTGAGGAACCCCAGGTTCCAGCTGAAGGGAATGACCTGGCGGGTATAAAAGGGATGTTCACATTGCCATGGAGACAGAGCATTGGAATGCTATGTCAAAGAAAGCAATAGTCCTCCTGCGACATTACTGAATGTGTCCATTCATGTCTATTCATCCTAGACTTCCGATCCCCAGTCCCTTACAAGCATGAACGTAAACCGGCTCCGATTGGATTTTGGCAGTAAACATTGGAGACGATGGGCCTCATTACGAGTTTGGAGGCAGCCATGCCGCTATTTGCGGCATGGCTGCCTCCAAACTCGGGTCCGGGTTCCTTGAATGAGGAATTACCGGGCCATTCCAACCTTGGAGGATCCGGTAATTCCTCATTCAATTTACCCATCCCCATTCCCATTTGAGCACCCATAGGGCTTAATGGGAATGGGGAGGGAGCTAACAACGGGCCCGTAAATAACGGGCCCGTTGTTAGCTCCCTGGTCTCCTCGCGGGACCCGCAAAGGACGTCTGGTCTGACCAGACGTCCAGAGCGGGTCCCGCGAGGGAACCTCGTAATAGGTCGCAATGGGTTTAACGGCGCCGGCACCATTACCGGCGCCGTTAAACCCATTCCGCCTTGGTCGTAATGAGGCCCTATCTTTTACAAATGCAAAATCTACTTGGGGAACTTTGTGCAAAGAACTACCTGACAGACATATGCCAGCACCAAAGACTTAACCTGGCAGACAATGGTGACGCAGCCTAAGTTATAAGCGCACTCAACAGCAAGTTTATATCCAAAATTTCAGACAATGATCGACTACACCGCGCGGCACTGTGAGATTGGAGAGCGGGAGCTCATGGGCGTTGTCCAGATATTTGACAGTGGGTCACCAGGAAGACTGGTAGCGTAGGCAACAATGGAGATCTGGCAGGCAAGATGGCGGACAGCCTCTGTAAGGGTTCAGTCCATAGCTCAGTGGATGACCACACAGATCAAAAGGGAGTAGCTTTGAAGACCAATATGGACAGTCAATTCCAGAAACTCAGCTCATTGTGCTCTGGTCAGTGGGGATTGGCATTAACTGGCTCCAGTGGCTGGCCTCCAGGCGCCTTACAAATAGTCAATAAATAAATAAATATTCAGAGAGGAGTGGAGGCTAAGGGAGAGAAAGAGAGTGAGCAGGGGGATAGGGAGGCTGTAGAGACAGAGTGGTAGACACACACAAAGAGAGAGAGCAACGAGATGGGAATGACCTTGTGAGAGAGACAAAGACCAGTGAGGAAGAGAACGAAGAGAGACAAAGAGTGAAGTAGGGAGAGAAAGTACAGATTGAAGGAGCAGAGGAGCATGAGAAAGTGGTAACAGCTAAAGAGAAGTAAGTTGGCAGAGAATTACTGAAGCAGAAAGAGGAAGAAGAGAAAAGAGAGATAGAAGGAGTGCAGGAGGGTGAGAGAGGTGACATGTGAAAAAGAGGGGGTTGGAAAGAATGAATTGAAGCAAGCAGATAGAGGGAGATAAAGGAGAGACCAAAGAAAAGGAGGACAAGAAATGAGTAACAAAAGGGGGTGAGGCTGTGAGGGAAGTGTTGAAGTAGAAGAGGAAGAAAGAAAAGAGAGAAAGCAAGAGTGCAGGAGTACAAGTCAGAGGTAACATTTGCAAAGGAGGATGAGAAAAAAGAAAATTGGTTTTGAGACTGTGAGAAGGTAAGGAGAGAGTCTCTAGAGTCTCTACCGTGGCCCCCACCCTGCTGGCTGCACTACACGTTGTTGATTTTAGTTGTTATTCCTTGTTAGCACTTTCCACTTCTCCCCTCCCCTCTGCACTTTCCCACTTCCCTCGCCCCTGCACTTGCGCGTTCTCTATGTCAGTCGGCCTAGTAAGATCGTTGTTTTGTCCTCCCTTGGCTCATCGCACTCTGAAACAATTGTGTATGAGCACAATACAAATAAAATATTATGTCATATCACACAGCAGAAACATTTTAAAAAATGTAAAGAGACTAATAGAGTGAAAGAGATGGAAGTAGAAAGAGGGGGTTAGAAGTCAAGAGGGGAGATAAAGAGTTCCCAGTTGTTGAGAAGGTGGAAATTGGTAGAAAAAAGCTCACCAGATGGGCAGAGGAGGCACACCAAGCAAGGCCAGGAGAAGGATGAAGTGTTCACCCAAGATGCGCCTACCTGGTAGCACGCCTACCAGGCCAGTATTTGTTGACACTGTCAAAAGCACTGTGGCACCCATGCTATGCCATTCCTAGGCCTAGAGAGATCACCCAGAGCTGATGATGCTCACAGCCTCTCTAGCTCAGAAAGGTGGAATTGGCCACTTAAGAGGTCCACATCCTGACCAATCTACCAGAGAGCAACCACTCAGCCATGCCAAGAAATATATGCAGGGGCCACTTGAAAGCCCAAAGACTGTGAGCGACTTTTAACTTGACCATCAGAAGGTGAATCCCAAGGGAAGAGAGAGATGGGGTAATGGACTATACTCCTAGAAATCTAGAATTGCTCATCTTTGGTTCCTTTGAATATCCTCCATTCTTAGGTCCAAGCCAACCTAAACCCTTGGCATACATTTGTTAAAAGAGACCTCTCTTTGAACTACACGACGACGGCCTATTCGAGTGGTCTCCACAATGCACAAGTAGAGCCTGTACACTACGGGACAGATTCTCAAAAATACAAAAATTTAGCAAATCTGAGATGTGCCACGTGTGCACCAGAAATAAATGTGGCTAATCCACAGAATCGTGCATCTCAGAGATATGCCGCTTCGGAAAAGGAGCACACATTGTGCTCTAACCATGCGCAAAGTGGATAGAAAACATGTAACATAACAGAATTAGGCATGCAAGTGGCCACTCAAAGGAAGCAAACATGCCAAAAACTTTATTAAAAAAACCCTGGCCTCCTGATTTGCACTAAAAAATGTGCACATTAATTTGCTCCAAACACAAACAGGAGCAAGTGCCCTCCAAAATTAGGCAAATGCACAGGCCACCCAAATAAGTGAAGTAACCACCCGCCACACCCCAAACCTCTCCCAGCAAAGTACAGCACACGTACCTAAGCAGCAGAAACCCATGTGTAGGCGGGTGACATGAGATGCGTGAGCCAATTAGAACTGCCAGAAGTTCTGGTCCCCTCAAATCACTTTTCACCATCTCAAGTACAATCATGAATCCCTAGACAGTGTGAGGTAGACCCCACCACACCCACAATACGTGGGCACGCCACACCACCACCTCACGGAATGGCGGCTTCACATATGTATGCAGAACCAACCATCTGTAGCGTCACCTGCTCTTGTAACCCAGCATTAACCAACATCACCATGCATGCAGTTTCCCATACATATAGCATGATGACACGCATCTGCCCCAGTCGTTGTAGATCATCGTCAATGGTTTATAGTCATTGTATCGAATGCAATAGCATCGAATGCCATACCAGAGCAAAAAAAGCATCGAAAAAAAAACACCAAATTCATTTTTTTCATGTTTATTTGTATGGGGGGACCCGCCAAGCCCCACTTTTTTAACCTTTAAAACCCATTTTAACTCAAATAAACCCTTTACCTTAAAAAAAAGCATTGGATGCTTTTTTTTCGATGCTTTTTTTCCTCTGGTATGGCATTCGATGCTATTTCATTCGATGCAATGACCAGATACCATCGGGGCAACACCACATTGAATATATCGGGAATGTGTGTCCATAATATGCAGGCCTTGCAACACACACCACACATGCAGTACATCTGCAACCCACGGGTGGCATCCCCCCCTTACCCGGCATCCATGATGAAAGCACCACAAAGTACGGGATTCAGAAAGGGAATAAATCACAGAGCTGAGTTTCAAAACAAAATGTAATTGTCTCTGCCTCATACAAACCAAATATTTACAGAAATAAAAAATGCAAAAATGCAGCCAAATCACAATGTCGCCAAAATGAAGCTCCGACAAACAAAAACGTGAGGCAATTCACGAGAGAAACACATCTAGTGGGAATGGCGCTGGCTACGCCTCAGTTTAGTACCTTGGCCGCTGCTGGTTGTAGGGCCAGATGGAGATTGTGTTGCAGAAGCTCTATGTTCTTTCACCCCAGTAATTACAACGCCTGGCTTTTAAACGTGTATAGAGTTATGAAAACGGTCGTCAATTCTTTTTCTGATGCTCTGCCTCTCATCCTTAAGTGTTACGATGCCACGTTTTGCGTTCTGTTTCTCTGTCACTCTGCCTCTCCCATTTCTGCATTCTATTGTTGCTGTTTCCCTCCTATATCCCACTGTGTCGGTTGATATAACTCCTCTTCCTCTCTCCTCTCATTGCTCTGGCTATACCTGTTCTTTCATTTTCTCGGTTGTGGTTGCTACTCCTTTTGATTATCTTTCTTGCACTGTCTCTTATGTTATTGACCTGCCCTTCTCTAGTCTTGCTTTTCTATTTCCATCACTCCCCACCTGCTGTTGATCTGTGTTTTATTTTACTGTCTCTAAATGTCTCTTTTGCTCTGCTTCTATCCCTCACTCCTATTGTGTGTTTGTCCTATTATTAACTCTGTGTCCCTTCTCACTTTCTTTGTTGCCCTATCATGTAACTCATTGCTCTCTCTTCCTGTTGCTGTAATTCCTGTTTTGGATTGTCTAGTATGTTCTCTGTCCCTTCGGCCCCCACCCCCGCCACTACTTTGGTTTCCTGTATTGCTAAGGTTCAGAGTTGCTCTTCCTCTCCTGTATTTCTGTTTGTCTTTTAACATAGCGAGCACCTGAAGACCACCAAGTGGCATTGGTGCATGATATAAAAACCTTTAACATTAACATAGCACCAATTAATATCCAAACAGGTGAAAATGTATTTTCTATTTAAAAATCTAGTGCAGCTTTACCATTGGGTGCTCCTTTGTAGATGTGAGCAAACCTTCTTTTGGCCATTAGGCTGGGAATTGAGTTCATGGTTTGCCTGACCAGATGCAACACTTGCTTGAATGCAGATGCTTTACCAGCACTGTATGTCAAGTAAAAGAGCCCATATGAGCTGTGGGTTCTGAGCCATTACAAGTATAACAGCCTAGATGAGATGTGTCTGTTCGTTCTGAGCAATTCCAGGTGCTAATTTGTGTGTTCAGAGCCATTAAAAGTAAAGCGGTCCTCATGGGATGTGCGTGTTCTACTTCTGAGCCATTACAGGTATAGCAGTCCTCATGGGATGTGCTTCTTCTCATCCATTACAAGTATATCAACCCCAATGAGATGTCTGTTCTGAGCAATCACAGGCATAGCAGCCCTGATAATTTGTGTTTTCTGAGCCATTACAAGTAGAGCATACTGGATGAAATGTGTCTGTTCTGAATCACTGAACATGGATTAGTCCTTTTGAGAAGTCAAAAGTTAAGTCAATTGTTACAATTGAATGTGACCGGAATCTTAAATGCATATCTCTGATGCAGACTCATTAACTCACCTAGCAACAGGATTTTAACTAACGGGTTGCACAATACTCTCTGTAGCAGGGTTAATGACCCATTCAGCTGCATTTCCCAACAGGCTGTCGACATTGAAAGGCACATAGTGTTAGTGCACTGGCAGTTCCATGTGAGGCTTGCCTGACATAAATGGCTTTTCAAAAGCTCTATGCCTGTTTGGACTATCCTACATTAGTCAGGAGATTCATAATGAGGCTTTGAAATGTGCTAGATTTTTGGCAGAGGGACTCAGTAATCGGGCATGGGCAAAGCAGACATTTTGAAAAGCGCAAGACCAAGCAGAAGGGATTGAAGTATATGACAGCAATGTAATCTTCTCACACTGCCGGAGGTTGGTGGGAAGAACTCAGACACTGTTATTGCTCAGTACTTTAGCTCTCTGCAAAAAAAGCAAACACATGTTTGTGCTTTCATAACAGCAGCTCTGTTTAGAAATGCATGTCATGTCCCAAAACATAGCAGTCCTGCTAAGAAATGTGGGCATTATGCAATCAGCCCTACTGTGAATATTTGGCATTGTGTCATGACATGCGTATAGCAGCTCTGTTGATCAATTAGGCTACTTTGCCTGAAAATATTCCTGTTGAGAGGTACCGGTACAATCTATACCACTGAAAATATATACAGCACTGCTTCTACCTGTTTCCATTACACCTGGGTGCAGTGGGTGGTCAGAAAGGGAGTTACAGTTCAGACCACATGCCTAGCTATTTGTTGCTCTCTAAGAAAACAAACCATGTATAGTGCTCTTTCATGCAGAACACATGCTATCTTAAGATTTAAAAAAAAACACATCTTCATATAGAACACCCAAAGGTGTTTCCTTTTCACAAATACCAAACAACTGCTTGCTGGGAGGCTCTCCTAAAACCTTCAAGAGATCAAGCGCCCAGATGCCCCCGGGTTCGGTGCGCTTAATGAATATCAAAATAAATACATAAATAAAGAACCCCAAGCCATTGAATGCAATTGATGTGCTTCTGTGATGAAAAGAAACCAAAGTATGCCATGCCCATGCTGCGGCTGCTGCGCTGCCTCCATTAAAGCGGATTAAGACTGAGGAAAATGAAGCAGAAAGCAGCCATTGTTTAAGACAATTTTCCAATTTTACAGAATACTACCTGTGTCCTCAAGCAAAGTGAAAAGCATGTTCATTGTTCAAGATGCTTTAATAACACTGTAATGTCCCAAATGCGGGCAGTTGAACAAAGTGCACAAAACACAAATTCCCTTTTACATTACTCAGAAAGTATTATCTTGATAGAATCATTAACAGAGGAGAGTCTTAAAAAAGATGAAACAGACAAGGACGCATCCCAGTTGCTTATTTCAATGAACTGTGTGAATTGCTAAAGTAAAGAGTGATATGCCTCTTGCTGTTGGCCAGGGTGTCACCTGTGAGCTCCATGATTTATGGGGGTGCTGCCATAAATAGCCTGAGTAGGTGATACACAAGGACGAATTAAAGGGGCGGTATTCACAAGATTTCTGTGCATAAAAAGGCCTTATACACACCTTATCTGGAGGACTGCTTCTTTCATTGATTAACAAACACATTGTCCCTGACAACAGAAAATCATCAAATATCTCACATTGATTTGGCGATAACTGAGCCACAAACAATTTATAAAATTCTGGAATCTAGCCATCTGGCCCTGGTGACTTCCCATCATTCAGCTGTTGTATTGCATTATGTATTTCAGTAACGTCAATCTTTGATTCCAATATAATTTTCCCTTCGGTCATTAACTCTGGGATATTAGCCTTATTAAAGAAGCGGTTTAGATCCTCATCACTAGGAAAAAGTTCCTCTCTGTACAATCGCGAATATAAATCATGGAAATACTCACAAATTATGCCATGCCCATGCAGCTGCTACTTTAATTTCTACCCCATCATTAGTTTGCATAGAAGTAATACATGCTTCAGTTGTTATTCCCGTTAGTGTATTGGCTAACATCTTACCATTCTTATCACCATATTCCCAGAATTTGTGTTTGGTATGAAACATTCCTTTTTCTGCCATAGTATGCACATGGTTCATCATTTCACCTCCCAACTTCCTCAATTGTATCTTATTTGACTCTGTTGCATCAATTGCACAGGTCTTCTGTAATTCTGTAACCCCCTTTTCCAGCTTTTTAATAATCTCCAGATTTGTCCCTTTAGCATGTGCCGTCCTACTTATCAGCTCTCCTCTTAACACCGCTTTAAAGCAATCCCAAACAATTTTAATATCTGCCGAGCCCTCATTTTCATAAAAAAAATCTTAATAAAAAGCCTCTAGTCCTGTAATGACCGATGGATCCTTAAGTACACCCGGCTACAACCTCCATCTTTTGGATTTCTCCTTCATACCTTTCATATTTATTTGCATATCAAGTAATGCATGATCCGAAATTCCTCTCTCCTTAATGTCTGAGCATACCGTCTGACTAACCAATCTATTACTAATAAGACAATAATCAATCCTCGAATATGAGTTATGAACTGGGGAATAGAAGGTGTACTCCTTTTCCCTTTGATGCATTTCCCACCACTCATCTACTAATCTATACTTAGATACAAAATCACAAAACTTCACTAATTCTCTCACTGCCATATCTACAGTCTGATTTTCGGTCCAATTTACTATCCATTACCACATTCAAATCTCCCCCTAAAACTATATTTTCTCCCTCCATTTCATTCAGTAGATCACTCAAAGCAGCAAAAAACTGTACACTTGTCGAGCATTGAGCATATACCGTCCCTACTGTCTTTTTCTTACCATCACAGAGCAGGTCAATTAACAGTACACGACCCTCATTGTCCTTTATTATTTTTTCTATTTTGATCGGAAGACCTTTTCTAAATAAAATACTTACCCCTCTCAATTTTGAGTCATAACAATAAGATACAACTTGTGGATATCTGGAGTTAGTTAAAACAACATTCAGACTGCTCATTTAAGTGAGTTTCTTGCAAGAATATTATATCGCCTCTATTTCTCCAGATCCTTGCCATAACTTTCCTTCACTTAAAAGCACAATTTATACCTTTCACATTCCACAAAACAAAACGTAGTGGTTTCATACCTTAGTTTTCCATACTGACTCGTCTACAAACGTAACTGGAGTATATACACCATTCTAATTGCATTAAACTAATCAATATTGCCGTGAGGAAAGTGCGAGAAAAGGAAAAAAAAAAGAAAAAGAAACAGACAAAAACACGATACATTCACACAAACAGACAAACTAACAGTCAATAATCCAGAATAATAGCTTAGACCATGCGCAATCTGATAATCATCAGACCATGAATGAGCATATTTATATACAACTAACACATTGTTCCGAACTAAACTTACCAGTAGATCCATGCCCAAAGAAATATCATTTATTATCATCTGTACTTTTCCCAACTTTTAGTCCTTATCATCAATCCCCCCTAAAACCACATTAATTTATTACCAGCATAGCCAAAAATCCAACCATTGTCTTCATCAGGTTGCAACCACCCTTACCCAATACATTTGTATAAAGTCATTTCCCATTTAAAATAAATATGTATGTGTACATTAGCGATGTAACAACCATCCATTTTGGAACCATGTCCCGAGCTCACATACAGCACTCTAATAAAACGCATGTATTATATTTCTTCATTAAGAATTTACAATATAACATAAACGTATTGAATCTCTATACATCATATACACCAAACTAGTTTAGATGTAATTTCGTCCAATCATCATAACCTCTCTTCCCAACCCTGGTTAGCTATATCACAGCACACGTAGCTAGCTATATTCACCACCAACAGTAAATAACGTACCATGAAATGGCATCCCTTCACCTCACTCCCTTCCCACCCAAGGTAAAATACCCTATCACCCCATTATATCAATACGCCAATACCTCACTTAACATTCAACCATTAGAGCAGAAGAAAGAATCTTCATCAAGACAATTTAACATCAGTAGCACATGGATTCTCTTTCATACAAATTAGGAGTTATGTTTCGTCATCTCCTTCTCCAAAGATCATAGCCATCCTAGACATATCTGCCTCACAGATATGTCTCCACGCTTGGCTGCAGTACATAAAATGAAGGTCAAGCAGTAGAACAGTCTTACTCAACCTCCTACTTCCTTCTCGATATTTTCAAGTGAATTCCAATGGTATACTCACTCCTCCACTACATACCACCATTGTCTCAATTCTGATACAGCAAAATCCCATCCTTTATTCTGTGCTTAATCTTCCACCAAAGGACTATCATATCACATAGTATCATTAAGCCATGAATTGAAGTATCATCCTTCTCAAAAGAAAACACTATATCAGTCCAGTGTTATCTAACATCATGTTTTCCTCATTTTCCAATCTTCATAATCACAGATCCATCCCAACATGTGTCTCTCTTTCCCAAATCAGCACCTCGAGACAAGATCCTTCCATAGCATTGCTGTGCTATTCCCGCTTGTAAAAGACGTGTAATTCCATATCAAACAGTGCCATACGCTGCATAGAAGTGTCACATGTCAGATATAAGTGAGCACTCATGTCAGTAGCATACATGCAAGAAAAGAAAAGCAGCCTGAACAGAATTCATTTGTGCCACAGCTCAAGTGCCCATTAATTTGCCATCTGGAATCACAAACACCTCCAGTATTCCATTCTCTGCGTTATTCATAAGTTTGCCATACAAGTTGCAGTCTGCAATAATTTAAGAAGCAACAGTACCAACTAACACTATCAAGTAAAACAACCTCATTACTGTTGCTTTTAATGTTGCCATAGAGTATTAAAGCTGAGAGGACCAATATGGTTCAAGCAAGAGTAGGGAGTGAACTGCTAACTGAGAAGGTGTAGTTACATCTCATTGACATTTAGAGGTCATCAACTTAGTGGATGATTCAATAGTTATTCTTTTCCTCCTCATCAGTTATATTTTTCATTTGTGGGTGCTTTGCTAGTACAGGCCGTCTTTCATTCTCTGCAATAGCTAACATCTGAACAATCAATCACATCCAAGCTGGGTAGTATTGTGATGGCAATTGGCTGTAGTATTGATTATGCAGCGTTCATATCACGGTCCTTCATTCAAAAACCAGAGCGCTGATGAATAAAGAAGCTCTGGTCAGTGGATAGTTTGTGAACTGTAAAATGCTATGAGAACCATAGGGAACGTACGCCGTAGAGGAAGGCAGCCACGGAAAGCCAAAGTGAGGACGGTAAGGCAGGGAGGCATAGAGAGTGTCCGACTGAAAACAGCACCTCAGGAGAGGGAAAGAGTAGCAAACTACCTGTATCCGCGCCTCCAACGGAACGGTACGAAAGAAAGTCATCACCGCGGAAGACTGACAGTATGACTCATGTGCCGCCCGGTCTTCAGAGTCATCCTCTGCTGTTATACACCATCTGCCACTGTATTTTCTCGCTTCTCTTCGCACCACAGTGATTCACAGAGACTCGGAGACTCATCATACGGATGCACATTGCCATGTCACGTGTATCCTATTACCGAACACCGTCGCAGATAACGCCATCCCAAAGCCCGCTCACAGGTGCTTTCCTCAGTTCAAGGCCACAATGCTTGTTATTGTTTTTGTTTACTTCCAACATGAAACATAACATTTCAAGTAGTTAAAAAAACTGTATTTCTATGGCAGCCATTTTAAATGCACTTTTTAAAGTATATATGTTGAATAATAGGTAAATAATTAGAGAAAAACAAAAGTATATAAAAATATTTAAAGATCGGTTCCAGTTTTGACCATCACAGAGCAAGCACAATAATATCCAAATTCCCATTTAAAGCTGCTCAGACCTCCCTTTTTTTTCCTTGATACTTTTGTGAGCTCTGTGTCTGAAGATGTGCCATTCATGGGATATGAATCTAAATCAGATAAAAAAAGCTTCTAAAGATTTATGCTCAGTAAAGGAATGTAGGCAGCCATCAATTACAACTCTTAAAATGGCAGGGTAAATCATATAATATTTTTAAAAATGTTCCCGAGCTTTCATCTTAGCTCTGTCAAAAGCATGCCTCCCCTCCAGGACATCTCTGCTTAGATCCACAAATATCATTATTTTATTGCCACTCCATGCTAGGTCTTTCAGCTCATGGGCTCTTTTCAAGATAAGTTCCTTCACTGGGAATCTTACAAAACTTTTACAATACGGTTCCTTGGATTTTCCCCGTATGAATGGCTTGGATCCCAAGGAACGATGAGCTCTCTCTATCTCCAAAAAATCCTTTGAATCCAAATTCAGTATCTTTGGTAAAGTCTCAAAGTCAATTGCATTACCTCTCTCAGCATCCTCTGGAAGTCCAGCAATTCGAAGATTATTCCTTCTGGAAAAAGATTCTTGTTCAGCCAGTTTCAAGGTGATTTTCTCATTTATCATTTTCAGCTCTCTCACTTGATCAGTCAATTTCTGGGTCCTCTCATCCACCGTAGTCAGATGTGCCTCTGTTGAGTCGACTCTCTTGACCACTTCCTCAAATTTTTCTTCTGATTTAAAGAGTGCAGCTTTTATCTCTGCAACATCCAATGTCACTTTGGTCAGCAACTCCAGCAGTCTATCCCCTCTACTTTCATCACTTTCTTCTTTCTCTACTCCTTTTTGTCTTTTGGCCGGTTGAATCACGTCAGGGGTATGTGGCACAGACATATTAATCATGAAAATGGAATCAGTTTAGCGCACAAGAGCACAGCTTTTACGCTGCCATCCCTGGAGCCGACAGGCTAGAATTGAACAATTCTCTTTTGATTGGCAGAAGAACGTACAATAGATACGAAATCAGATTTGATGGGAAGCAGTGAGCTTCTTACAATGAGTGAGTTCAAGTGATGTTCTGACCAGGTTGTGGTGAGAAATAAATGGAAAAGTCAATACACAGGTGGATTTACATAGATTAAGGGTGATCAACATAAGACATTTTTAAGTGCTGGAAGGCGCTACAGCCAGCTATGTTAGGGATGTGACCCTGATGGATGCAGTGTAAGAGTAGAAGCAGAAAATGTGAGGGGCAGAGGCAGGTTAGAGGTGAGGGGAAAATGTTAGCATGAAGGCAGATGAGAGATAGATTAAGAGGATAACTCAGAGGCGTGGAGGTAGGATTTCAATTTGTCTTTGAACAAATTGGTGAGGACTGTTTCTCGGATGTCTTGGTGAAAACAATTTCATTCTAGTGGAGCAAGAAGAGAGAAAGAGCGGAATTGAGAGCAAGCACAGGATGAGGTGCCGCACGGGTAGTCGAGGAGGCAGAGCAGAGATTACGAGAAGGCTTGTCGATAGATATAGGAGGATAGATACAGCGGTGCGGTGCCATACAGTGGATAGGTTTGTGAACCAGAAGAAATGCATCCTCGTCATCTCTCTCAAGGGCTGACATTTATGTATCAGTTTCGGACAGAAACCTGGCATCTGTGCAAAAAATGCACTGGTCATATATTTATTGTGTGCAAAGGTTGCACATGTCATTAAGTTCAACATACATGAATCCAATTGCACCGATCATGATTCACTACTTAGAGTGGCTCAAAGATGATACAACATACAGATGTACACCAATGATCTAGATATCATTGCAATCAATTTAGTGTCATACATGTTGGTAGAGTGTGTCACGTGAGGATGTGTAATACGCCTGCAGCACAAACCATCAACACCCCAGGAAGTGATATTCTGCTCTACAGGCTGTGGTGTGTAATGAATGAGTGCCACACAGTGGTGAACTTTGTACATTGACCACACCCATCCACACAGGTCATGATCCATTCGTATTGCTCGCCTGGTGGTATTGCAGCTCTGTATGGTCCCCCAATGCTGACTACTGCCACTGTAGGGGTCATGGCTGCAACTGCCTGCCTTCTCTACTGGGGTCAGTGACAGCACAGTGGTCCTCCTCCTGTGCCCCTGGCATGGCTGTGCATGTCTGCCAGCTTCTGCCTGCTCCGTTGTCTCATGCTTCACTAAGCGCTTCTTCACTTCCTTGATGGTTCTTCGTGTGCCACCTAGGGCATTGACAGTGGTTGTCAGTGTGCCCCAGAGAGCTGGGCTGACTGCAATGCTGGGACATTGGCACTCGAGGATGTCCTCATGTTCCTTCATGAAATCCACCATGATCTCCACCTCCTCCTGTGTGAAGTTTTTGGCCCACCGCTCTTCCTCGTCTTCTGCAGCAGCATGCCCCTCCCTGGGTGCCATAGCAACGTGCAGGATGCAAGAGAGTGCAAAGCAGTGGCTTACCCGTGTTCTCTGCAGTGTTTCTGCGAACTTCCTGGCTTTCTTCACTTTTGATTTTTGCTCCTGCGTTTAGAAGCTTCTCGCGTTTTCAGCGCATCCTCATACTTTCAAGGTCATCTCGCAAGATGCTCCACAGCCACGCCCATTGCATGGATACACCATCATTTGCACATTTATTTGCACCACTTTTAAATGCAGCTTGCGCTCCCATACACAAAGCGCATGTTTTGGTAATTTCTTTGTGAACTTGACACCTCTGGCGAGATGCGCAATGGCACAGGTGCATCTTTGCGCCATTGCACATCTCATTCAAATGCACGTTTTCGAGAATTGCACATTCAATGTACAACATACCTTAACTGAGGGATGTGTGGTGAGGGAGTGCACACATGGTGCATGTCACAAAGCCATACACTGGGTGTCCCGGGCACATGTACACAGGCTGTCGGCTGTATCTGGTACACGAAAGGGGTACACAAAGTGTTCAGATGCTGGAGGTGCAGTGTGAATATCCTATGCAAGCAGTAAACATGGTCTACTGTTGAGAGGTGGAGGCTGGCTGTGGTGTGTTTCTGAGGCATGCACTATACACAACCGCAGGCCGTGCACTGTTTGTTTCTTTGCAAATCCAACAACAGCCACAGCCGAAGGCCGCAGCATGTGTTCTCTTGAGACATGTTGCCGATTACACACACACACACTTAACCTCTAAAGTGTAGGATAGCATTGGTATTCTATGTAAAGTAAAACGGACATGCATGCACTCAGGCCTCAAGCGGTTATATAACACAACTGCAAATGAAAGGACATTAACGTTAAAACGCAACAGCTCAGAAGACCAACTATTCACCAGCAGGTGAATGTCTTGGCTTTTATAAGGAACACAAGGCTTGAAACAGAAGTACTTTAGCAAAGTGCCAAGCAGGGAGCAGAGTGCAAAGTTATCAGGTGCCTTACGATAGTGAAGGGGTGTGAGAACATGTCTGGCCTGAAACGTGTCACGAAACAACTATTAACAGCTCAGATAAGGGGAGTGGCACAGCTCACTTACCCTAATGACCTCACACATGACATCACAGATACTGTTTACAGAGCACACTCCACACGGGGACCCTGAATGACCTATTGGCGCTTAATCAGCAGGTGTCAAAATCATAGCAGCTCAGTGGCGCTTGTTTTGTCGATCGCGAGCCGCCCTGTCAGGAAGCAAAACATGTCACGTGCCTGTGGCCGCCGAGGAAACAAATGAATGGAGCCCGCCTTTTGCGCTGTATCCAAGCAACGGGCCTGATATACTATGCCAGACGCACCTCCAGGTGGAAGAAACGGCCCTCTTAAGCTTAAGACTGTCTTGCCTAGTTGTGCAAGCGACTTAAGACAATGCTTTCACGAGAAGAGGGCTTTTTCTTTTAGCAGAATACGGTCAGCCTTCTCTCTCACGATTGTTAAATGTTAAAGGTATTTGTACGTGCACCATCACCAACGGAATTGGTCCCCAGGCGCTCTGGCGGATCTGTAGACGATAAGGTGGGATGGGTTAGTAAGGTGAAGAGGGAGTAGGATAGTGAGAGGAGTGGTGTTCTGTTGGCAGCTTCAACTCGGTATACACAGGGTGCTGAGCTTTGGTGCGGGTATTGGATCGGTGTCAGTCCGCGTGTGCTGTTGCTACGGCTTATGTGTTGTTGCAGTGTTGTGAAGTGCGTGCGGCTTGCTGTGCGAGAGATGGTTGTGTGAGATAAGTATGCAGAGTTTGAGCTTATATTGGTTAGTGGGTTACCTAACCTTTAGCATGCTAACATTCACAGTTTTGTCTAAGTGTGGCATCTGTTGACCTTCACAATCCTATCCAGATGCAGCACAGGCTATGTTTAGAATTCTATCTAGGTGTGGGCATGCTAACATTCACAAATCCGCCCAGATGCGGCGCAGGCCAGTGTTTAGAAATCTCTCTAGGTGTGGGCATGCTAACATTCACAATCCTATCTAGATGCTACGCAGGCCAGTGTTCACAATTCTATCTAAGTGTGGGCATGCTCACACTCAAAGTCCTATCTAGATGTGACGCAGGCTAATATTCTCAATTCTATCTAAGTGTGGACATGCTAATATTCTCAATTCTATCTAAGTGTGGACATGCTAATATTCACAATTCTATGTAAGTGTGGACATGCTAATATTCAAAGTCCTATCTAGATGCGACGCAGGCTAATATTCACAATTCTATCTAAGTGCGGGCATGCTAACATTCAACATCCTGTCTAGATGCGACGCAGGCTAATATTCACAATTCTATCTAAGTGTGGACATGCTAATATTCACAATTCTATCTAAGTGCGGGCATGCTAACATTCAAAGTCCTGTCTAGATGGGACGCAGGCTAATATTCACAATTCTATCTAAGTGCGGGCATGCTAACATTCAAAGTCCTGTCTAGATGCTGCGCAGGCTAATATTCACAATTCTATGTAAGTGTGGACATGCTAATATTCAAGGTCCTATCTAGATGCGATGCAGGCTAATATTCACAATTCTATCTAAGTGTGGGCGTGCTAACATTCAAAAGTCCTATCTAGATGCGACGCAGGCTAATATTCACAATTCTATCTAAGTGTGGACATGCTAATATTCACAATTCTATGTAAGTGTGGACATGCTAATATTCAAGGTCCTATCTAGATGCGATGCAGGCTAATATTCACATTTCTATGTAAGTGTGGACATGCTAATATTCAAGGTCCTATCTAGATGCGATGCAGGCTAATATTCACAATTCTATCTAAGTGTGGACATGCTAATATTCAAGGTCCTATCTAGATGCGATGCAGGCTAATATTCACAATTCTATCTAAGTGTGGGCATGCTAACATTCAAAAGTCCTATCTAGATGCGGCACAGGCTAATATTCACAATTCTATCTAAGTGTGGATATGCTAATATTCACAATTCTATCTAAGTAAGGACATGCTAATATTCACAATTCTATCAAAGTGTGGACATGCTGATATTTAGGTTTCACCTAAGTGCGGCGCTTGTTGACCTTGATAAGTATGTTAGTATGTAATGCAAGGCAACTTCTACAATCCTGTCATTAATAGGTTCAGTCTGGTAGTCACAAATCTTTCTGAGTACACCTGGTGTGAGTCTATGGCAGTCTATGTGATTGGGAGGTAAGATAGAGTGGCAGGGGTTTTCTGGAGTAGAGTAATTGCTCTACTCCTCACCCATGCCACACTCACAGTTTTTGTTGGTGTCTGTTGACTGCTGGCTTCCCCTGCAGACACCTGCAGACACATCTTGGAGTCGCCAATGTAGGAGCCGCCCTTGGCCTTAGGGCCCTTAGCCGCAGGGCTGCACGGGCAGAAGGGCTGCCCTGGGAGGACCAGTGATGAAGGCTGGGAGGACCAATGGGAGCGGTGCTGGGCGGGTCGGGAGGCGGGAGGGAAGGCGAACCAGGAAGAGGGGGCTGGGTGCGAGCGGGCTGCTGGGGGATGCCAAAGGCCTCGGGGCCTAAAGATCTAAAAAACTAAAAAAAAAATTAGGGCGCTCCGAGGAGGGCCTTGCGACTCAACGTGCTCCTCAGGTAATGGAGCCGGTGAGTTCAGGCACGTCTCTGCCGTTGTTGCCAATGGTTCCTAAGGACCAATGGGAGCGGTGCTGGGCGGGTCGGGAGGTGGGAGGGAAGGCGAACCAAGAAGAGGGCGCGGGTGGGAGCGGGCTGCTGGGTGACGCCAAAGGCCTCGGGGCCTACAGATTTAAAAAAAAATTAGGGCGCTCCGAGGAGGGCCTTGCCAATCACCGTGCTCCTCAGGTAATGGAGCCGGTGAGTTCAGGCAAGTCTCTGCCTTTGTTGCCAATGGGTCCTAAGGACAAATGTGAGCAGTGCTGGGCGGGTCGGGAGGTGGGAGAGAAGGCGAACCAGGAAGAGGGCATTGGGTGGGAGCGGGCTGCTGGGGGATGCCAAAGGCCTCGGGGCCTACAGATTTTTTAAAAATTAGGGCGCTCCGAGGAGGGCCTTGCCACTCACCGTGCTCCTCAGGTAATGGAGCCGGTGAGTTCAGGCACGTCTCTGCCTTTGTTGCCAATGGGTCCTAAGGACCAATGGGAGTGGTGCTGGGCGGGTCGGGAGGCGGGAGGGAAGGGGAACCAGGAAGAGGGCGCGGGGTGGGAGCGGGCTGCTGGGGGACGCCAAAGGCCTCGGGGCCTACAGATTGAAAAAGAATTAGTGCGCTCCAAGGAGGGCCTTGCCACTCACCATGCTCCTCAGGTAATGGAGCCGATGAGTTCAGGCACGTCTCTGCCTTTGTTGCCAATGGGTCCTAAGGACCAATGGGAGCGTTGCCCGGCGGGTCGGGAGGCGGGAGGGAAGGCGAACCAGGAAGAGGACGCGGGGTGGGAGCGGGCTGCTGGGGGACGCCAAAGGCCTCGGGGCCTACAGATAAAAAAAGAAAAATTAGGGCTCTCCGAGGAGGGCCTTGCCACTCACCGTGCTCCTCAGATAATGGAGCCGGTGAGTTCAGGCACGTCTCTGCCTTTTTTGCCAATGGGTCCTAAGGACCAATGGGAGCGGTGCTGGGCGGGTCAGGAGGCGGGAGGGAAGGCGAACCAGGAAGAGGGTGCGGGGTGGGAGCAGGCTTCTGGGGGACGCCAAAGGCCTCGGGGCCTACAGATTTAAAATAAATTAGGGCTCTGCAAGGAGGGCCTTGCCACTCACCGTGCTCCTCAGGTAATGGAGCCGGTGAGTTCCGGCACGTCTCTGCCGTTGTTGCCAATGGGTCCTAAGGACCAATGGGAGCGGTGCTGGGCGGGTCGGGAGGTGAGAGAGAAGGCGAACCAGGAAGAGGGCATTGGGTGGGAGCGGGCTGCTGGGGGATGCCAAAGGCCTCGGGGCCTACAGATTTTTTAAAAATTAGGGCGCTCCGAGGAGGGCCTTGCCACTCACCGTGCTCCTCAGGTAATGGAGCCGGTGAGTTCAGGCACGTCTCTGCCTTTGTTGCCAATGGGTCCTAAGGACCAATGGGAGTGGTGCTGGGCGGGTCGGGAGGCGGGAGGGAAGGGGAACCAGGAAGAGGGCGCGGGGTGGGAGCGGGCTGCTGGGGGACGCCAAAGGCCTCGGGGCCTACAGATTGAAAAAGAATTAGTGCGCTCCAAGGAGGGCCTTGCCATTCACCATGCTCCTCAGGTAATGGAGCCGATGAGTTCAGGCACGTCTCTGCCTTTGTTGCCAATGGGTCCTAAGGACCAATGGGAGCGTTGCCCGGCGGGTCGGGAGGCGGGAGGGAAGGCGAACCAGGAAGAGGACGCGGGGTGGGAGCGGGCTGCTGGGGGACGCCAAAGGCCTCGGGGCCTACAGATAAAAAAAGAAAAATTAGGGCTCTCCGAGGAGGGCCTTGCCACTCACCGTGCTCCTCAGATAATGGAGCCGGTGAGTTCAGGCACGTCTCTGCCTTTTTTGCCAATGGGTCCTAAGGACCAATGGGAGCGGTGCTGGGCGGGTCAGGAGGCGGGAGGGAAGGCGAACCAGGAAGAGGGTGCGGGGTGGGAGCAGGCTTCTGGGGGACGCCAAAGGCCTCGGGGCCTACAGATTTAAAATAAATTAGGGCTCTGCAAGGAGGGCCTTGCCACTCACCGTGCTCCTCAGGTAATGGAGCCGGTGAGTTCCGGCACGTCTCTGCCGTTGTTGCCAATGGGTCCTAAGGACCAATGGGAGCGGTGCTGGGCGGGTCGGGAGGTGGAAGAGAAGGCGAACCAGGAAGAGGGCATTGGGTGGGAGCGGGCTGCTGGGGGATGCCAAAGGCCTCGGGGCCTACAGATTTTTTAAAAATTAGGGCGCTCCGAGGAGGGCCTTGCCACTCACCGTGCTCCTCAGGTAATGGAGCCGGTGAGTTCAGGCACGTCTCTGCCTTTGTTGCCAATGGGTCCTAAGGACCAATGGGAGTGGTGCTGGGCGGGTCGGGAGGCGGGAGGGAAGGGGAACCAGGAAGAGGGCGCGGGGTGGGAGCGGGCTGCTGGGGGACGCCAAAGGCTTCGGGGCCTACAGATTGAAAAAGAATTAGTGCGCTCCAAGGAGGGCCTTGCCACTCACCATGCTCCTCAGGTAATGGAGCCGATGAGTTCAGGCACGTCTCTGCCTTTGTTGCCAATGGGTCCTAAGGACCAATGGGAGCGTTGCCCGGCGGGTCGGGAGGCGGGAGGGAAGGCGAACCAGGAAGAGAACGCGGGGTGGGAGCGGGCTGCTGGGGGACGCCAAAGGCCTCGGGGCCTACAGATAAAAAAAGAAAAATTAGGGCTCTCCGAGGAGGGCCTTGCCACTCACCGTGCTCCTCAGGTAATGGAGCCGGTGAGTTCAGGCACGTCTCTGCCTTTTTTGCCAATGGGTCCTAAGGACCAATGGGAGCGGTGCTGGGCGGGTTAGGAGGCGGGAGGGAAGGCGAACCAGGAAGAGGGTGCGGGGTGGGAGCAGGCTGCTGGGGGACGCCAAAGGCCTCGGGGCCTACAGATTTAAAATAAATTAGGGCTCTGCAAGGAGGGCCTTGCCACTCACCGTGCTCCTCAGGTAATGGAGCCGGTGAGTTCAGGCACGTCTCTGCCTTTGTTGCCAATGGGTCCTAAGGACCAATGGGAGCGGTGCTGGGCGTGTCGGAAGGCGGGAGGGAAGGCGAACCAGGAAGAGGGTGCGGGGTGAGAGCGTGCTGCTGGGGGACGCCAAAGGCCTCGGGGCCTACAGATAAAAAAAAAATTAGGGCGCTCCGAGGGGGGGCTTGCCACTCACTGTGCTCCTCAGGTAATGGAGCCGGTGAGTTCAGGCACGTCTCTGCCTTTGTTGCCAATGGGTCCTAAGGACCAATGGGAGCGGTGCTGGGCGGGTCAGGAGGAGGGAGGGAAGACGAACCAGGAAGAGGGCGCGGGGTGGGAGCGGGCTGCTGGGGGACGCCAAAGGCCTTGGGGCCTACAGATTTAAAATAAATTAGCGCGCTCCGAGGAGGGCCTTGCCACTCACCGTGCTCCTCAGGTAATGGAGCCGGTGAGTTCAGGCAAGCCTCTGCCTTTGTTGCCAATGGGTCCTAAGGACCAATGGGAGCTGTGATGGGCGGGTCGGGAGGAGGGAGAGAAGGCTAACCAGGAAGAGGGCGCAGGGTGGGAGTGGGCTGCTGGAGGACGCCAAAGGCCTTGGGGCCTACAGATTTAAAATAAATTAGGGCACTCCGAGGAGGCCCTTGCCACTCACCGTGCTCCTCAGGTAATGGAGCCGGTGAGTTCAGGCACATCTCTGCCTTTGTTGCCAATGGGTCCTAAGGACCAATGGGAGCGGTGCTGGGCGGGTCGGGAGGCGGGAAGGAAGACGAACCAGGAAGAGGACGCAGGGTGGGAGCGGGCTGCTGGGGGACGCCAAAGGCCTCAGGGCCTACAGATTTTTTAAAAATTAGGGCGCTCCGAGGAGGGCCTTGCCACTCACCGTGCTCCTCAGGTCCAAAAAAAGCTTCCTCAGACTACTTGAGAATGTCTCTTGGGCCATTGTGAAGTATCTGGGTTTTTGGTAACCAGAGATGACGCTGGAGACAATAGTATACAAAAGGAAAGTAGTATTTATTTATGTTTCAGGGTAAGCCAGGAAGAAGGAGGTAGAGCTATTCAATATGCATCCTCTCTTGTCATGTCTCCCATCCTGAACGATCAACTGCCAGTCTGAACGTTTTTTTCTTCTTTTCTGATGTAATATAAGTATCTGATGTTTACTGTTGTTGTATATTCTGTATATAAATGTGAATGAATGAATAAATAAATAAATAAATAAATAAATAAATAAACTGCCAGTCCTGGAACCTTGGAGCCCCATTAGGTTCCATGCTACCTCACTGCATTCCGCTGCCTGCATCAGTGCACATGACACAGAACAGATACAACCAGATACTAGACAGTGCAAGTTTGCCTTTTCCAGACACACGAGACGCCTCTGCATTATAGGAGTGTGTCTCTGGCATATGCACTAGCTATCATGGCGTACCAAGTTCCCTATGAGACTGACTCTACACAAGTCATGTTGTGTTTTTTTGTACTGAGCCAATCACCGGCATGGTAGTGCAATAGCACTCAGGCTTGCTCGAGAGGTGACGTGTCGTGAGGCCGCAGAGGAGCACAGAAGGGCATCGGCGAGGAGAGGTAAAGCGAGCAGCTTTATGGAAACACTGGAGTGATTAATAACATTCTGAAGGGGAAGTAAAGTATGCAATTGAGTTGATAGTTTGAAGGTGTGTGACGTCATTGCAGAACATATCAGGGCATACGACTGGTCGGGAAAATGGCTCACTCGTAATGCACTCACAAAGGCAATTTCTAGTCATGAAATTAGTGAACGGCTGCATGATGGGCTTTGTGAAATAAAGCTGGAAGCCGCTCTACTTGAAGGTAACTGCTGTTAACATTATTGATGAAAAGTAACAGAGTATAAGCACGGCAAACTGAGCCTTCCCCTTCAGCCTCTCTCCCTCACTGGCCACTCATTGCCTACGCTGGAGCTTTCACCCTGCCTTTGTCTTTGTCAGGGGAACAGTGTAATGGCATGCATGCTAAGCTACATAACACTTGAGTTGTGCTCCAATGCACGGTCATGAATTCAAGTGGAGTTTAGAAGATTGGGATCTCATCATATGCAGGTCTTGTAAGTGATTTCAATACGGCACACACCCAAGTCAATGCCTAGCATGAAGTGCACAACTGAAATCCTTATTTATTTTTGTCTAAAGGTTCTTTATTCTGAATGATATACCACTCATACCACGCCCCTTTCCTTGACCCCTCCTCCCCTGGGTCACACTGAAACAGGAATCAGGCTGGTTTGCAAAGTTAAAATATTTATTTATGTATTTACAATTTAATCACACTATGTTCTAATGGGGTGATGTAACAATGAATAATCTCTTTAATACACAAGGAGTAATAGTGAGCAAAACAATTCAGCACAGCAATAATACTTTTGTGTGTGTGTACGGATCAGATAGCACTGTGGTTAGAGGTTCCCCCCTGCACACCCCTCAACCCCCAATAGGCAATGTAAAGAGATAGGAGGAGAGAGCAGGTATTCAGGAATGGCAGAATTCAAACAAAATATCAATTCCCCTTTTCCCCAGCAAACACAAGAGGAAACACGGAATTGACTGTCATGCTGTCAGAATGGCCTTTAAAGTTATCTTAGAAAGGATTGGGCAAAAACACTAAATATGATCTAAATTGCTGAAATTGTTATAAATTCCTATGGGAGCTGCTTTGGATAGTTGCACACAAACACAAGCAATGACTTAATACCAAGAAACAATTTGAAATCTTAAAATTCAAGTTGGAAGCAATCAAAAGCTGTTTTACATGTGTCAGAATTTCCCCAAAAAATAAATTGGTGGCAAACATTTCACTGCGCAATAACGGGAGAACCGTATGGATTTGGAATGGGGTTTTAGATACGATTTAAAGCTGTGGATGTCAGCTACAAGCATTTTGTTTCTAGTACAAAACCTGAGGGAGTTTTGGACGCTTTAGTGGAGGTCGTTTTTTCGAGATAGGCGCAAAAATGGAAAAAGGGAATGCACTTTTAGAATGACAAATGGATTTCTTACACTAGAGGATGACTATGAACAAAATGAATACCACACAGGAACACAGCCACTTGATCAGAATGACTGCCTGCAGAGGACACTCATCTTTTTCAGACGAGAAAAGATCAGCGCAAAGATAGTTTTAGCAATACTAGTACAGGAGGAAGATAGGCTGGTTTGGATAGAGAGTTCACACAATTCAAACTATTCCTAACAACACAGGTTATGAATACCACATAGGATGGTTTTAAGGAATTAACTAGGCAAGGTACATATGCTAGTGACGCAGTTCTTTCTATAGATACTCACTAGATATTTTTTTTAACAGAACCGTCCGGATTCTGGTCTGTCAAGATTCTGGTCAGGGAATTGGATCTGGTTCTAGGACAGACGGCTGGGCTCATCGGATTGGATCTGCAATCAGCAAGGCACTCTGGTCAGAGCATGACACAGGATTGGATTGGATCTGCCCTTCTTGGTTGGGATGAGTTTGATTTTCAGCAGGCAAGCAGTACAGCGCAGCCAGGCTGTATTTGGATGCTTCCCCTTAGGTTTGTGTGGTTCTGGTTCTGGAATTTGAGGCCTAGATGAAAATGGTTCAGCTATGCAATGGGTTTCTGCTTTGCCAAGTTTTTGGAGTCTGGCGCAATGAAGATGTAGAGTTCAGCAGCAGGGTGCTCCGTCAGTATCAGGATAGTGAGTGAATCTGTCTGTCTTTTTGAGTGGTGAGCTGTCTCTATTTATGCTATGATAAAGGGGTTTATGGGCTGGTTTATCCTAAGCTCGCCCCTTTGACAGGTGATTGGGTCAGAGTCTCCTCTCTGCCTTGATAGGAAGAGAGAAACAGTCTGTCACCTTTATGGTGTGATTTTATGAGGCTGAGAATCCACCCCTAGCCCCTTGAACACAAAATCTACTTTTGGCACAATACATATTTACACATGTGCAACCTCTATAAGAATCACATCTACAAATTACATATTTGATATGGCAGCTATTCCTCAAAACCCTGTAGCTGTGAGATCACGTCAAATTTTGCCCTTTTCATCAGGAACACAATGTCCAATTTATAAGCACATTTCTACAAGTGTGTGCATTTAACATGGGCATAAGTGTATAAAGTTTCATACTTCTAGCGGAAATACATTTTGTGTAAAATCACATTTTCTGTGGTTTCTTTCCAGAACATGTAACACGATTTTGCTGCCTCTTGAAACGTGCAACCAAAATTTAGATTCCCAAATCTGCTATTTTCATATTTTTCACAATTTTAAACAATAAGTTATCCGTCTTTTTAAAAAATGTTCTTTGTCCTTGGTAAGCAACAAATGGTTGTTTTAGCTCCACCCCTTGGTCTCTCCCTGGAAGTCCAGGAGCCATTCCCCATTTTTGAAACTTGCAGAGGCCATTTACGACTGTACTCACACCTTGCATTTCCTTAGCAGCAGCTGTTCATTGTTCCCTTTTGCCTCTGTAGACCAGGTTCTTTCCAAACCCTATAACTATTGCATTGGTGTGATTTCCTGCTGGAAGGAAAGGCCTTCCTTCTGTGAGGAAACCTGATATTCCAGTTTGGTAGCTTATAGAGAGGCTTGATTTAATTGTTAATTATTTTGCATTTTTCCTGAGCTTAATACAAACTTGTGATTTCAAATAGCAGCTAGAATTCTGATTCAAGATTTTAAACCATGGGATCAAAACAATTACAACATAGGTTACTCTCAGTAACAGGCCTCTTAGATTGCAAACATTTGATTTCAGTTTATCCATGTTTAAAGTTTAATCAGGCAGGCTCTTGACAGCTGTCATCACAGCAATCCTCTGCTGCACAGAGATTTTTGACATCCACAGACAGGCCACTTTTGCTGTGGAAATCCCTTTATGCTTTTAGCTTTTCAGGACCTTGCAAGTTCACAATGAATTCTTAGACTAAGTGAATTTTCAGGGGTTTTGGTGCACACAAGGGTTTTGAAGCCATTTTGCTATTTTTGGCACCATCATAATACAGTGCTGCAGCATAGCAGAGCAGAAGTGGGTTAAAACATCCCACAGAGCCCCCCCTTCAAGACTTGAGTTTGACCGCCCATCAAGGGGAAGTCAAGAGATTGGGATGTTCTTTCTTTCTTTGGTCCAGGTGGAAAATTTCAGCCGCTTCTCCCATCAGTGCTGGATCGACATGCTCTCCTCGCCGGTTCTGGATGGGAGTATGGAGCGATACTCCGGGCTCCTTGGGTCTTTCCTCCCGGTCCCCAAGTGGTCCTCCTTGGTAATTAGGAATTCTTGATTCCAATGCTATGAGACAGAACAGAGCATGGTTATGGACATTTCCCCACTACTATTCATGTAGTGGGGCAGATGCATACATTGAAATACAATTTACAATATTCCCCGCCTGTATTCACTAAGGGTTTTAACAGGTGGATTCTTCTAGGTATCCGGAATATCCCCCTCTGGGTTTCCGGTTTGCTCTTCTATCTGCCGCAAAGTATGCCTGGGATGGCAACTCTTCAGTTGGTTTATGAGGACCCACTTGTCTTCCCCTTCTGCCAAACTGCCCTTGGGGATGCAGATTTTGTAGGTGACTGATGAGATTCTGTCTACAATTTCCAAAGGACCCCGCCAAGTTGGGAGGAATTTGTGCTGTTTGGCTTGGTTCCTTTGGAAATTGTACAAGTAGACCCGGTCTCCTACTTGGTACTCTTTTTTAGTTGTCTTAAGATCATTGTGGGTCTTCATACTGTCTGCAGATCTTTCTAGATTCCGCTGAGCGTAGGCAAAAGCATTTTGAAGGTGTTTTCTCAGATTCTCAACATACCCATGAGTTGTGGAGGCATTTATCAAGGTCTGCTCTTGGGTTCTGTAGAGCAGATGCTGGGGTAGCACCATTGTTCGTCTAGTCATCAACTCAAACTGAGACATTTTTGTTGCAGAATAAGGGGTAGATCTGAAGGCCATCAGGACAAGGGGTAATCGAATTTCCCAACTTGACCCAGAATCTGCCACAAGCTTTTTTAATATGCTCACAATAGTTTTGTTGTATCTCTCAACTCCACCACTAGAGGCTCGCCGGTAGGCAATGTGTAGTTTCCTTTTGACCCCAAGTATCTCCCACATCTTTGTCATCACTTCGCTAGTGAAGTGGCTACCTCGGTCTGACTCAATCCTTTAGGGTAGTCCAAAA
Organism: Ambystoma mexicanum; assembly: GCF_040938575.1. Lineage (NCBI taxonomy): Eukaryota > Metazoa > Chordata > Amphibia > Caudata > Ambystomatidae > Ambystoma > Ambystoma mexicanum. The sequence goes on from NC_090921.1 coordinate 135,570,789, forward strand.
CACGAGAAGATGCGGTTGATCATCAGGGCAGCTGCTGTTTCTGCCTTGCAATTTAGGGCTGGGAGACATTCCACCCATTTAGTGAACAAGCATCTTACGGTCAACATGTACTTGTTCCCCCTAGAGGAGCAAATCACAGGCCCGATATAATCGACTTGTAAATCTGACCAAGGCAGTGTCTTCCCCCTCTTTTGGAGGGGAGCACGGTGTGTGAGTGATGTTGGCTGAAATTGTGCATACACAAGACACCCCTTCAAGTATTGGTCGAGGTCCTGCCCCATGAGTGGCCAGTATGAACCCCCCGATGACCGGCTGTGGCCGCATCATGGGCGTGACTTAGCATCAGGCTTCGGAATGAGGTAGGGACCACCCACTGGTCATGGCCAGATATGGATTTCCTCACCAACAAACTGTCTTGGATTCGCAACATTTTTAGACATTTCATCAACACTCTGAGGTCCTCTTTCCCTATGTAATTGGCATCCGTCAGGGGAAAGTTCTCAGGGTCCTCAAGGTGTTCATAAAACGTACCAATTATTGGATCCCCTTTTTGAGCCGTAATCAAATCAGCATCTGGGGTCTCCTTACTCCATTGTGCAGTTGAGAGTGCATTGTGAGCATTTGTCTGGGACCTAGTGATAGCAGTGACCTGGATTTCCCCCAACAGGGACTCAATCTCAAGTAGATCCCCTTGGATAGCTCCGGTTTTGGCCAGCTGATCAGCTAGGTCATTTCCAGTTTTGTCTGGTCCCTCTACTTTAGAATGACCCTTGAATTTTTTCCAGTAGATGGTCATCCCATTCAAGGTGAGTAGATCATCAATATTTTGTATTAATTTTCCATGTTTCAATGGTTTGTTGTTAGCACATATCATGCCTCTGGTTTTCCAGTTAACCAGGTGCTCCACGAACCTGTTCCGTACATAATCTGAATCAGCGATTATGACCAGTTCGTGGAGTTGGTGTTTGACGACAGTGAGGATGGCTTGATGCACAGCCATCAGCTCTGCCACTTGACTACTTCGGGAACCGATTTTGTACCCAGCGGAGGGTTCTGGGGTATCATTCACCCATGCATTCCCTATGCTGGCCACAAGTTCCTTTTCCCTGTTGTTGTCAACATGGTAGGAGCACCCATCCACATAGATAGTGGGCATTCCCTCACACTGGTCGTCTTCATAGACTTTGAGTGGGGAAATAAGGTATGCCTCCATGTTGTCCTTGATTTTAAGACTTTTGTCCTCGAGACAGTTTTCTCTGGCACAATCATGCAAGTCAGCCAGACCTTGAGCGAGGGGACTCTTCTTGTTTTGGCCATATCTGACCTCCACAGGAAAGCCTTGTATTGACAGAATCCTGGAAGTAATTTGGGAATTACTGACATTTCCGGTCCGGATTCTGTCACTTTGAAGATATTGCAAAGGTTGGTATGGAGTCTCCACTATGATGTGTTCCCCCTGGATAAACAGGTGGTAATTCTTCAATGCCCACACCATTGCCAGGAATGCCTCCTCACAATCGTTGAATTTTTCCTCCACAGAGGATAAAGTTTCACTCGCATAGGAGATTACTTTATTGACCTTGTCATGCTTTGGATATAATAATGCAGTCAATGATGTATTTGAGAACCCTGTCTCCAAGAATAACTCCTGGTTTTTAACAGGGTAAGCTAGGCAAGGCGCTTGTGAGAGGCTTCTTTTGAGTTGTCTTACTGCCTCGGCTTATTCTGGACCCCACTCCCACTTGACCCCCCCTTCAAAAGAATGATCAGGGGTCTTGTGATCTCTGCATAATCTTCAATTATCTTTCTGCTGTAATTTGTTAGTTCAAGGAGGCTCCTTAGTTCCCGTAGAGTTGTGGGGTCTTTTATTTTCTGGAGTGCTTCTGCTTTCTTTTCCTGGGGACAGCGACCCTGAGGAGTTATCTCATGCCCCAAAAAATTGACACGGGTTCTGCACCACTGTGCCTTTTGAAAGGAGAGTTTTGCTCCGGCAGCCCTCAACTGTTTCAGGACATAACGGATCTCCGCTATGTGTTCCTCCACAGTTAAGCTTTTTACTAGAACATCGTCTACATAGGCCAGGTTACCCCTTTTACCCAGGTCGGGCATGGCCTTGTGTAGAAAGATGTTAAATTAATTGCCAGAATTGATGTATACGAAGGGAGTCCGGGTCCAAGTGTACTGCTGCCCCCCGAAGGTAAAGGCCAGCTTGTATTGGTCCTCCCTACTGACAGGTACAGTCCAGTATCCATTGGTCAGGTCTATTGCAGTGAATACCTGTGACCCCTGGATCTGGGCCAGCCCTTGGTCTATGTAGGGAAGAGGCCATCGGGAAGTGTGGACCCGTTTGTTGAGCTCCCTTAGGTCAGCACAGAGTCTCCACTGGCTGTTTGGTTTCAAAATCCCCAGCACCGGATTATTGAAGGTGCTGTGGACTGGACAAATTATCCCACGGGACTCAAGGTTCTTAATTATTTCAGTAAGGGACTCCATTGATGCGAAAGGCAAGCGATATTGCTTCACAAACCCTGGAGTCATGCCAGGGTCCGTGGGAATTGTTGTTGTGTGGATGTCGGTGCAACAACAGTCATATGAGTCCACCGCAAAGAGATCTTGAAAATCTAAGAAAACTTGTTTCAATTTTTGTTTTTGCTCCAGAGTCTGACAGGCATCAGCTAGGTTGACTCTCTCTTCAACCATCTGCCTGAAGCCTGGAAAGACTTCCGGTTTGGCTATCTCCGCGGCCTCCTCCAGCTGGGTGGAGAGGTCCCTGGTCAGAGTGCTAATTTGGACTAATGGCTTCAGGTGAGGAAGGCAGTCCTTGTGGATTTGAAAGATCACCTCATCCCTCCTGAAGTCACAGGTCACATCTTCCTTACCATAAGGGCAGGAACAGTACACCAGGAAATTCCCCCCATGCCGGGTGAAGATCCTGTCTGGTGTTGTGTCATCGTCGCTATCACTGTCAAAGCAGGGGATTGGTCCTAACAGTTCGTTACCTACATCTATGGAAAAATGTTGGTCATCAACCGCTATTCCAATAGTGGTGCCTGCGCCCAGAGCGATACTCTTTAGGTTGCTGTTATCCACCTCTGTTGGAATGGTGTCATGTTGTATGTTGACTAGTGGTGTTGGTTTACCCCCAAACCTTGCTGTTGGAAATGAGCATTTAGATGGACACAGGAGTCAGGATTTTTCAGTTTTTGTCCTCTTTTAATTTTTACTTCCAGTGAGAATTGTTGGGTCCGTTCTGGGATGGTGACTTCCTCTCCAATCTGAATTTCAACTGCATATGGCAGCAGTTGAGCTGACCGAAGTGCTTTCTCTGGGTCATCAAAGTCCATGGGATTACCCACTAATCGGGACCAAGCTTTGAAGTTTATTAGGTCCAAACTAATGGCAAAGCGATTGAGAATGTCACTGCTTAAATAAAAGGCAACAGGGACATCGCGCACGACCCAGCAATTATGGACTATGCTCTTGTTGCCTATGGAAATTTTGAGCATACACCTGCTATACAGGAGATGTTCAGAATTGGGTGTTTCCAGGTCCATTTCCCATTTGACTACCAGTTTAAATGTGGGAATGGCTGGATCTTTTGGGAGTTTGCGGAACATGGCCTCGCTGATGAAGCCCTTACCATTGTTCACACATACTCGAGTGAGAACAGAGTCCTTCCCCTCATTTAACTGAATAGGGATGAACAACTGCTCTCCAATTTTCTGAATATCAGCCAAGCTTTGAGCTGATTTCTTATCTTTTTGGACTATAGGAATGGGATTTTCTGATTGTGAATTTGCATAGAATTTCAGAATGTTTCCTTCCAGTGTGGAATGCCACCTTGGACTGGAAGAAAGATTGATTTTCAGAAATAGAGAGGACTCCCCATCACCAGTTTGTTGTCCTACTGCAATTACTGTCACGCCTGGGATTTGATTATTCTGGAAGTGGAACTCAATTTGGTCAGGTTTTTGTTCAACCATGTTGCATGTGCCATTTAAACTAACATGGTTGACACTCTGTTTCAATTTTATTGGTCGGTTAGTCTGGGTCTAGAGGACCTTATTTACACAATCTATGAGGCCAGACAATCTACGCAGGGTGTCATTCCCTAGTAAACAAGGTGTGCCCTCTGGGGTCACAACTATGTGTGACCCAATTTTAATGTCTAAATCCGCAGTCCCCTCGACAGGAATTTCCTACCCATCGAAGTTCTGAAGTTGTCCAGGAAGAGGGGTGAGAGGAATTTGGTATTTCTCCCCCCTTCCCGAATTCAGCTGATCAAAGACCCTTTTTGACAGAAGGGTGGCTTGGGATCCAGTGTCCATCAGTGCCAAAATTGTACATTGTCCCTGTATTTGGACCGGGGCATAAAATCTTCCCTACTTTCCCTCAAGGGGGCAAAGATAATGCACATTTTTGGCCAACTGGTGGGTCACTTTCCTTGCTTTGGATACCGACAGAGAGGTGATTTGGGCAGGATTTGGTTTGAGATCTTGGGAACCTGTAAGAAAAAGGTGACAGCTAGATATAGGGGAAGTTTTGTTTGGACTCCCCTGGTTCTGATTCTGGGCTGCCCCCCCCCTTTTTGGCGGAAGTCACCAGGATGGGTTTGAACAAGGGGATTCTCGTGCTGGTCATTCTGGGGTATGACGATGGCCGGTTTTAACTCGGTCCCCACATCTACCCAGTCTGGATTTGGATCCTTTGGGACCCATTTTTCTTTGGGAGAAGTTTCCCCATCCCTGAAGGAGAAGATCCTTTTCCCAGGATCCTCTGAGGATCCCTCTCCTTCAAACTCGAAGATTTGCACCTCCTCCACAAAATGGGTCTTTTTATGCTCTTTATTTCTCCTACCCACCCTCTGTTCCTTGGGTTGCAAACATTCGGGGGCCGGAGATTTTGGTTCCAGTTCCTGGGTTTCCAGGGACTTTTCACAAGTGATGAAGGGAGCTTCCTCTAATGCTTTACACCCTCCTTCCCCTTGTGCCTCCTCCCGGGGAACCGGTGGATTGTCGGGGTTCTTCCCCCGTCATTGTTCTGGAGCACCAGACCCTGGATTTGAGGAATTCTGACCCGCCATGCTCATGTGAGGGTTCTGTTGAGCCCTCAGCATGCGACACAGATCCTGTGCCATGTTCTGGACCTAGCTCTCCAGTTGGGACACCCGCTCTGGCTGGTACGGGGTCCTCTGGTCTACCCTGGGTTGATCCCAGGAAGGGTAACTATCCCTTCTTGCATAATACCCCTGGTTAGGATAGTTCAGGTACCCCTCCACCCTTGGTCTCCCCTCTCCCGGATTGGGCTTTCTGGGCTCAGGAAAGTGGGGAAAGAAGGATGGGTTGTTTTGGGGGTGTAAGTTTGGCGGGTACCAGGGAAAGAAATTTGGTCCGGCATTTGGGGGATAACTGCCCTCCTGGGGAAAGTGAGGAGAGAAGTTTCCTGGGTTTCCTGCTGTCTGGTTGGATCCCCCCCTTGGGCTGGAGGAGTCCACACATAGCCCAGGATGGGTCTATTTTCCTTGTAGCTTGGGCTGATGTAGTCAGGGAAGTTAGGGGTCCCATTTGTGGGGTTACCTCCCTGGCTCCCCGTTTGGGATTAGCCTGAGGGCCTTCTGGGTTTGGGGTTGGTTGGATTCTGCGCAGGAAGGTTTTTAGGCCCCCCATCTCCAGATCTAAAATGGGGGCAACCTCCTTAGCAGCAGCAGGGGTGTTGGTTGGTTTGGGGATTTTGCTAAGATTTTTACTTTCCAACGGCTTCTGTACTTCATAGATGAGCGTTGCTTGTTCAATGACCCAGTCTAGTGATCTTTTCTCATGAAAGTCCCTCACCAGCTAGGTCATAATGTATTTCGGGAGAGCATGAAAGAAGGTGTTCACAAATTCCTTACTGTCAGTGCACACCCTTCTAGTGGTCTGCGCAAAGGCATGTTTCAATTCCTGAACAAATTCTTGTGGGGCCTGGTCTTCCCCACATTGTAAGTTGTAGGCTGCCTTGCGAGCCTCTTGAGGGTTCCTAGGAATGGAAAAAAGTTTCAGGATGGCTGCCCTATAGGTGGACCATCTGGAATGGTTCTGATCCTCCAGCCCTGCAAAGAAGCTGGAGTACTCACGAGAAAATGTCCACTTTACATACTGAATACAGCTTTGGCTGTCCTTCAGGTGGAACGTCTCCATCATCTGCTCAAATAATTCAAGGTGCTCCCAAACCAAATATTTGGCATTTTTGTGGTAGGGCGTGATGACGCTCCTAATAGCTTTTATTTGCTTCAGGGGATCCTTAAGTAAAGCCCTCTTAACTTTGTGAGCCTTTTTAGTTCTTGTCACCCTGGTCCACTCATCCTCTGACTCAGAGGCACTGCTACCAGAGGTGGCTGTCTGATCTTCTAGGCTCTCCCGGATTCTGCGAGCTTGGGAATGACTGGCAGAATGTGGGGACCTAGTCTCTTGGGACCTGTGGCGCTCAGAAGAGTCTTCGGACTCTTCTTTGCTCCCAGGATTGGTTGAGTACCCCCCCCCCCACTGTCCTAGCTGGGAAGAGGTTTTTAGTATGCTTTTGGTGGGTCCAGTCTCATGGAATTCACCACCAAATTTCACTGTCTGATCTCTTGGTAAATTATATTTCTTAGGGTCCATTTCTCTGATTCTCCCCTCACTGGATTCTCCCTGATCAGAGAAGATGGCCCTAGCACTTGGGAACCTGTACAGAGATGCCCGCCCATTCATTTCTGGGAGGCGCTGACCTATTAGCCCCATATTTCCTATTGGGTTGAAGTCTACCATCCCCGTGGCCCTTGGTTCATGTGAGCCAGTGGACATGGGGGTGGCAGTGTCCATGGAATTGAAGGGATTAAAGTCTCTGGCGAGGACAGGGTTCCTGAGGTTATGCTCAGGGGTTTCCCTCTCCCATCTGACCTCATCTCTCTCAGCCCCTACTCCCTGATGGCATGCAAGAATCTGACCCTTTTGTTCTTCTATTAAGGCCTTACTGGTATCTATTAGGTGTTCCTGCATGGCTATCTGTCTATGGAGCCTGTCATTTTTTTCACAGAGAGCTTCATTGTCTCTCTGTGCTTCCCACCTGCTTTGGGAGTATTGGGCCAGTTTTTGCTGCAGGAGACGCACCTCCTGAGTCTGATCCTTATTGGCCTGATTATTCTTTGCCAGAGCATCTTCCACCCCACTGGTATGCTCTAACAGCTTTTCGTATTCCATTTTGAGTTCACCCAGTCCCTGAAGGGCCAGGTGATTTTCTTCCACCTTGGTTTTTAAATGGCTAACTTCCTGGCCTAAGGCGCCCTTTGCTGAATTAGAGTGACCATCTGTGCAGCCAGGTCGTCTCTTTGTTTTCTAATGGCACATAATTTCTGGCGCTCCTCATCAAAATATGTTGACTGTGGAGATCTTTCAATATTAATTTATTATTTTCCTCCTTTACTTGGTCTATCTGGTCTTGTAAAACGTGGAGCTGTTCTGCACCGACTCTGTTAAAAGTTAATTGTTGTTCCAGCTTTTGTTGGCTCTGTTGTAGAGAGTCCAATCTTTCCTGACACTCTTTTTGCAGTGTCAGTAATTTGGTATCTTGCTCTGCCTTCTCTTGCTGCAGGAGATCCAGATCTTCCTTTAATTTTGTCAGGTACTGTCTGGGTTCTCTCTCAGATTCTTGGCTCTTTTGTAGCCTTTGCTCTGCAGAGTCCAAATCAGTTTGGGTTTTCTCTAGGGATTGTACTTGCCCCTTTGCCAGATCTAGGTTTTCGGCATATTTTTCCTATATTACTCCAATGTGGAGATATAGGTAAACCGCTATTTTGGCAATTTTACATTGCTCTTCTTTTACTTTTGGGGCCATATACAATTCACTAAGTGCCTGGTGTAATGGACCCTGGTCCTGCCATATATCTAATTCTATGGCATTGATTTGTTGTTTGATTTCCTGCAGCCAAACATTCTCATCCTGCTCTACCCATTCACTCATGACAAACAATTTGTGCAGTAGGTGTTCCTTTGCAATGTTGATTTCCACTGGGGTCGCCATTCCGGAAATATTAATTTCCTTCTGACTTATCTCACGGTTATTTTACTTTTGCAAAACAGGCCTAACGCCTTTGAGTATTTCTATTGAAGGGTGTTTTTACAGTGTAGCACAGTGTGGTAGCCCAACAAGGTGTATGTACCCCATCAGTTAGCACGCTGTGTTAGACTGTCACAAGTGGTATGTCTAATTCAGGATCTCGTGACGAGCCCCCAAGCTGTAAGTGATTTCAATCCAGCACACACCCAAGTCAAGGCCTAGCATGTAGTGCACAACTGAAATCCTTATTTATTTTTGTCTAAAAGTTCTTTATTCTGAACGATATACCACTCATATCATGCAAACAAAGGGGGGTCTGGGAATCTCTCTACCAGCACGAACACAGCCCAATGACCTGTTCTTGGGTGAATAACCCCTGGGAGAGACTCTACCAAGTCTTTAGCTCACTGTCCTTTTCACAGAGAAGAAATTTCCCCGCATATCAGCCTTTGTCCTGCCCAGGGGCAGTCCAGCGCCGAAATGCTAGTCAATTCTCCTCTGAACAAGAGTACCATCAGTAACCCCATACACGTGTTTCAGCCTTGTTGGGCATCATCAGTGAGGTGAAACTGTTGCCTCTCTAAGAACAGTGAGCAAGGGGTCCACGTCTGGATTGCCCTGTTAACTTAGGGTGAAACCCAAAGTTAATGTATGCAAACAAAGGGGGGTCTGGGAATCTCTCTACCAGCACGAACACAGCCCAATGACCTGTTCTTGGGTGAATAACCCCTGTGAGAGACTCTACCAAGTCTTTAGCTCACTGTCCTTTTCACAGAGAAGAAATTTCCCCGCATATCAGCCTTTGTCCTGCCCAGGGGCAGTCCAGCGCCGAAATGCTAGGCAATTCTCCTCTGAACAAGAGTACCATCAATAACCCCATACACGTGTTTCAGCCTTGTTGGGCATCATCAGTGAGGTGAAACTGTTGCCTCTCTAAGAACAGTGAGCAAGGGGTCCACGTCTGGATTGCCCTGTTAACTTAGGGTGAAACCCAAAGTTAATGTATGCAAACAAAGGGGGGTCTGGGAATCTCTCTACCAGCACAAACACAGCCCAATGACCTGTTCTTGGGTGAATAACCCCTGGGAGAGACCCTACCAAGTCTTTAGCTCACTGTCCTTTTCACGTAGAAGAAATGTCCCCGCATATCAGCCTTTGTCCTGCCCAGGGGCAGTCCAGCGCCGAAATGCTAGGCAATTCTCCTCTGAACAAGAGTACCATCAGTAATCCCATACACGTGTTTCAGCCTTGTTGGGCATCATCAGTGAGGTGAAACTGTTGCCTCTCTAAGAACAGTGAGCAAGGGGTCCACGTCTGGATTGCCCTGTTAACTTAGGTTGAAACCCAAAGTTAATGTATGCAAACAATGGGGGGTCTGGGAATCTCTCTACCAGCACGAACACAGCCCAATGACCTGTTCTTGGGTGAATAACCCCTGGGAGAGACTCTACCAAGTCTTTAGCTCACTGTCCTTTTCACAGAGAAGAAATTTCCCCCCATATCAGCCTTTGTCCTGCCCAGGGGCAGTCCAGCGCCGAAATGCTAGACAATTCTCCTCTGAACAAGAGTACCATCAGTAACCCCATACACGTGTTTCAGCCTTGTTGGGCATCATCAGTGAGGTGAAACTGTTGCCTCTCTAAGAAGAGTGAGCAAGGGGTCCACGTCTGGATTGCCCTGTTAACTTAGGGTGAAACCCAAAGTTAATGTATGCAAACAAAGAGGGGTCTGGGAATCTCTCTACCAGCACGAACACAGCCCAATGACCTGTTATTGGGTGAATAACCCCTGGGAGAGACTCTACCAAGTCTTTAGCTCACTGTCCTTTTCACAGAGAAGAAATTTCCCCGCATATCAGCCTTTGTCCTGCCCAGGGGCAGTCCAGCGCCGAAATGCTAGGCAATTCTCCTCTGAACAAGAGTACCATCAGTAACCCCATACACGTGTTTCAGCCTTGTTGGGCATCATCAGTGAGGTGAAACTGTTGCCTCTCTAAGAACAGTGAGCAAGGGGTCCACGTCTGGATTGCCCTGTTAACTTAGGGTGAAACCCAAAGTTAATGTATGCAAACAAAGGGGGGTCTGGGAATCTGTCTACCAGCACGAACACAGCCCAATGACCTGTTCTTGGGTGAATAACCCCTGGGAGAGACTCTACCAAGTCTTTAGGTCACTGTCCTTTTCACAGAGAAGAAATGTCCCCGCATATCAGCCTTTGTCCTGCCCAGGGGCAGTCCAGCGCCGAAATGCTAGGCAATTCTCCTCTGAACAAGAGTACCATCAGTAACCCCATACACGTGTTTCAGCCTTGTTGGGCATCATCAGTGAGGTGAAACTGTTGCCTCTCTAAGAACAGTGAGCAAGGGGTCCACGTCTGGATTGCCCTGTTAACTTAGGGTGAAACCCAAAGTTAATGTATGCAAACAAAGGGGGGTCTGGGAATCTCTCTACTAGCACGAACACAGCCCAATGACCTGTTCTTGGGTGAATAACCCCTGGGAGAGACTCTACCAAGTCTTTAGCTCACTGTCCTTTTCACAGAGAAGAAATTTCCCCGCATATAAGCCTTTGTCCTGCCCAGGGGCAGTCCAGCGCCGAAATGCTAGGCAATTCTCCTCTGAACAAGAGTACCATCAGTAACCCCATACACGTGTTTCAGCCTTGTTGGGCATCATCAGTGAGGTGAAACTGTTGCCTCTCTAAGAACAGTGAGCAAGGGGTCCACGTCTGGATTGCCCTGTTAACTTAGGGTGCTGGTAGAGAGATTCCCAGACCCCCCTTTGTTTGCATACATTAACTTTGGGTTTCACCCTAAGTTAACAGGGAAATCCAGACGTGGACCCCTTGCTCACTGTTCTTAGCGAGGCAACAGTTTCACTTCACTGATGATGCCCAACAAGGCTGAAACACGTGTATGGGGTTACTGATGGTACTCTTGTTCAGAGGAGAATTGCCTAGCATTTCGGCGCTGGACTGCCCCTGGGCAGGACAAAGGCTGATATGCGGGGAAATTTCTTCTCTGTGAAAAGGACAGTGAGCTAAAGACTTGGTAGAGTCTCTCCCAGGGGTTATTCACCCAAGAACAGGTCATTGGGCTGTGTTCGTGCTGGTAGAGAGATTCCCAGACCCCCCTTTGTTTGCATACATTAACTTTGGGTTTCACCCTAAGTTAACAGGGCAATCCAGACGTGGACCCCTTGCTCACTGTTCTTAGAGAGGCAACAGTTTCACCTTACTGATGATGCCCAACAAGGCTGAAACACGTGTATGGGGTTACTGATGGTACTCTTGTTCAGAGGAGAATTGCCTAGCATTTCGGCGCTGGACTGCCCCTGTGCAGGACAAAGGCTGATATGCGGGGAAATTTCTTCTCTGTGAAAAGGACAGTGAGCTAAAGACTTGGTAGAGTCGCTCCCAGGGGTTATTCACCAAAGAACAGGTCATTGGGCTGTGTTCGTGCTGGTAGAGAGATTCCCAGACCCCCCTTTGTTTGCATACATTAACTTTGGGTTTCACCCTAAGTTAACAGGGCAATCCAGACGTGGACCCCTTGCTCACTGTTTTTAGAGAGGCAACAGTTTCACCTCACTGATGATGCCCAACAAGGCTGAAACACGTATATGGGGTTACTGATGGTACTCTTGTTCAGAGGAGAATTGCCTAGCATTTCGGCGCTGGACTGCCCCTGGGCAGGACAAAGGCTGATATGCGGGGAAATTTCTTCTCTGTGAAAAGGACAGTGAGCTAAAGACTTGGTAGAGTCTGTCCCAGGGGTTATTCACCCAAGAACAGGTCATTGGGCTGTGTTCGTGCTGGTAGAGAGATTCCCAGACCCCCCTTTGTTTGCATACATTAACTTTGGGTTTCACCCTAAGTTGACAGGGCAATCCAGACGTGGACCCCTTGCTCACTGTTCTTAGAGAGGCAACAGTTTCACCTCACTGATGATGCCCAACAAGGCTGAAACACGTGTATGGGGTTACTGATGGTACTCTTGTTCAGAGGAGAATTGCCTAGCATTTCGGCGCTGGACTGCCCCTGGGCAGGACAAAGGCTGATATGCGGGGACATTTCTTCTCTGTGAAAAGGACAGTGAGCTAAAGACTTGGTAGAGTCTCTCCCAAGGGTTATTCACCCAAGAACAGGTCATTGGGCTGTGTTCGTGCTGGTAGAGAGATTCCCAGAGCCCCCCTTTGTTACCACTCATATCATGCCCCTCTCCTGTACCCTCACACCCCCCCGGTCACACTGAACCAGGAATCAGGCTGGTTTGCAAAGTAAAAATATTTATTTATGTATTTACAATTTAATCACACTATGTTTTAATGGGTACAGAAGAATCACCAATGGGGTGATGTAACACTAAATAATCTCTTTAATACACAAGGAGTAATAGTGAGCAAAACAATTCAGCACAGCAATAATACTTTTATGTGTGTGTTCAGATCAGGAGGAGAGAGCAGGTTTTCAGGAATGGCATAATTCAAACAAAATATCAATCCCCCTGTCCCCCAGCAAACACAAGAGGAAACAGGGAATTCACTGTCATGCTGTCAGAATGGCTTTTAAATTTATCTTAGAATGGATTGGGCAAAACACAAAATATGGTCAAAAATGCTGAAATTGTTATAAATTCTTATGGGAGCCGCTTTGGATAATTGCACACAAACACAAGCAATGACGTAATACTAAGAAACAATTTATCTTAAAATTCAAGTTGGAAGCCATCGAAAGCTGTTTTACACGTGTCAGAATTTCCCAAAAACAAAATTCGCGGCAATCTTTTCACTGCACGTTAATCGCGATAACCGGAGAACCGTATGGATTTTTAGATGCATTTAAAGCTGTGGATGTTAGCTACAAGCAGAAGTTGAAATTTTGTTTCTAGCACAACAACTGAGTAAGTTATGGACGTTTTAGTGGAGGTCGTTTTTCAAGATAGGTGCAAGAATGGAAAACGGGAATGCACTTTTAAAATGACAAAGGGATTTCTTACACTAGAGGATGACTATGAACAAAGCGAACATCACAGGAACACAGCCACTTGATCAGAATGACTGCCTGCAGAGGACACTCGCCTTTTTCAGATGAGAAAAGATCAGAGCAAAGATAGTTTTGGCAACACTAGTACAGGAGGAAGATAGGATGGTTTAGATAAAGAGTTCAGACAATTCAAACTACTCCTAACAACACAGGTTCTGAATACCAGATAGGATGGTTTTAAGATAGGGATTAACTAGACAAGGTACATATGCTAGTGACACAGTTCTTTCCATAGATACTCACTAGATATGGTTTTAAACGGAACCGTCAGGATTCTGGTCTGTCAAGTTTCTGGTCAGGGAATTGGATCTAGTTCTAGGACAGACAGCTGGGCTCATCGGATTGGATCTGCAATCAGCAAGGCACTCTGGTCACAGCACGGCACAGGACTTGACTGGATCTGCAATGCACTCTGGTCACAGAACGGCACAGGACTGGATTGGATCTGCCCTTCTTGGTTAGGATGAATTTGATTTTCAGCAGGCAAGCAGTACAGCGCAGCCCGGCTGTAGTTGGATGGTTCCCCTTAGGTTTGTGGGGTTCTGGTTCTTGAATGTGAGGCCTAGCTGAAAATGGTTCAGCTATGCAATGGGTTTTTGCTTTGCCAGGTTTCTGGAGTCTGGAGCAATGACGATGTAGAGTTCAGCAGCAGGGTGCTCTGCCAGTATCAGGATAGTGAGTGAATCTGTCTGTCTTTTTGTTGGGTGAGCTGTCTCTATTTATGCTATGATAAAGGGGTGTGTGGGCTGGTTTATACTAAGCTCGCCCCTTTGACAGGTGATTGGGTCAGAGTCTCCTTTCCGCCTTTATAGGAGGAGAGAAACAATGTGTCACCTTTATGGTGTGATTTTATGAGGCTGAGAATCCACACCTAGCCCTGTGAACACAAAATCTACTTTTGGCACAATACATATTTACATCTGTGCAACCTCTATAAGAATCACTTATACAGATTACATATTTGATATGGCAGTTATTCCTCAAAACCCCATAGCTGTGGGATCTTGTCTCTGCTTTTCACAGAATTTTGCCCTTGTCATCAGGAACACAATGTCCATTTTATAAGCACATTTCTACAAGTGTGCACGTTTAACATGGGCATAAGTGTATAAAGTTTCATACTTCTAGCGGAAATACATTTTGTGTAAAATCACATTTTCTGTGGTTTCTTTCCAGAACATGTCACACGATTTTGCCACCTCTGGAAACGTGCAACCAAAATTTAGATTCCCAAATCTGTTATTTTCATATTTTTCACAATTTTAAACAATAAGTTGTCCGTCTTTTTAAAATGTGTTCTTTGTCCTTGTTAAGCAACAAATGGTTGTTTTAGCTCCACCCCTTGGTCTCTCCCTGGAAGTCCAGGAGCCATCCCCCATGTTTGCTCCTTGCAGAGGCCATTTACGACTGTCCTCAAACCTCGCATTTCCTTAGCAGCAGCTGTTCATTGTTCTCTTTTGCCTCTGTAGACCAGGTTCTTTCCAAACCCTATAATTATCACATTGCTGTGATTTCCTGCTAGAAGGAAAGGCCTTCCTTCTGTGAGGAAACCTGGTATTCCAGTTTGCTAGTTTATAGCTAGGCTTGATTTAATTGTTAATTCTGTTGCATTTTTCCTTACCTTAATACAAACTTGTGATTTCAAATAGCAGCTAGAATTCTGATTCAAGATTTTAAACCATTGGATCAAAACAATTACAACATAGGTTACTCTCAGTAACAGGCCTCTTAGATTGCAAACAATTGATTTCAGTTTATCCATGTTTAAAGTTTAATCAGGCAGGCTCTTGACAGCTGTCATCACAGCAGTCCTCTGCTGCACAGAGATTTTTGACATCCACAGACAGGCCACTTTTGCTGTGGAAATCCCTTTATGCTTTCAGCTTTTCAGGACCTTGCAAGTTCACAATGATTTCTTAGAATAAGTGAATTGTAGCACCCAGCAAGAATTTTGGATGTTTGAGAGTGTTTTGTATCGGCATTCTGCAGTTTCAGCAACAAAGAAAGAAGGATTTAAAGCAAGATTTTGGGGTTTCATTTAGCAACACTGCTTTTTCCTTCTGTACTCCATTTTTACTTGTTGTGGAGCCCAGTGACATATTCCAGGAGTGAGATCTCTGTTTCACCACTGACAACCTGCGTGGCAGATTGGGCAGCCATCTTTTTGGGCATTGCAAAGCACGATTTTCAGGGGTTTTGGTGCGCACAAGGGTTTTGCGGCCATTTCGCTATTTCTGGCACCATCATAACACAGTGCTGCAGCATAGCAGAGCAGAAGTGGGTTAAAACATCCCACAGTTTGTTAGGGAAAGGTACAAAGATTGGGCTAACTGAATAAAATAACACAACACAAGGATGGCTTCAACAACGTCTACGAATATTTCTTTTCCCAATCCGGGGTCCCTTCAGTAAATTCTCATTGTCTCCACACTTCCTTCTTGGCTCCTTGACCCATTACTTCAGATTCTCCTCTTTTCATCCTGGTCTTCTAGAAGGCCCTTCTACCTGGGTATTGGGACCCCCGAGCACTCACACACTAGGCTAAGGTGGCGTTAGACGATGGGGCGGTGTAATGCCAGGATATGCACCAGAGCTTCCACCAGACTGGTCTTCTTATGTGTTCCACCTCCCGGTCGTAGGGTCTTGACTTTATTTCACAATAATCCATTGTGCTCTGTCGCCGCAACAGTCTTCGCCTAATCGGACCTCTCCTGACTAGGCCTCTCATCTCTTTCTCTCTCTCCTCACGTCGACGCATGTTAGTATCTGCACTTTGTCTCGACTCAGACCTCTCAATATGAGGGTGGGTCTACTCCTCTTCTGCTCTCCTATCACTGGCACTGCCTCTCCTCAAATGTACTCCTTTAGTGTTTCCGCCAACCGCCTCTGGACTCTTATCCACTTCTTTCCCATGCTGCCTAATATTCATCTGCACCACCTTCCTTCTCCTCTCTCGGCCTGATGTTCCTCCTCAAAACCTCCATACCTTACTTACTCTTCATCACCTCCTTCGACTCCTTACTCTTAACTACCTTATTACCTCTCTCCTGCCCTTTGGCCTCCTCTCTCCAGCCTTCTTCCTCCTGGTCCAATGGACTCTCCTCCTGCTCTCCCTACCAATATGCACAAACACTGCTTCTACTCTGACTTGAAATACATGCATTCTAAACGCTGGCAGTTTATTTATTTAGCACCGCCCCCTCTACCTCCTGTGCTTAACTGTGTACTGCTTGAGCAAATAGTTTGGTGGATTTCAAAGGGAGGTTGGTTCTCCTACATTCCCTGTTGCTCTGGTGTGGTAGAAGCATTCTTATTGGCCAGCTGTCATATCAGAACACTACTGCCCACATGGACAAAGTGAGCCTGCTTCCGCAATGCTGCAATGCCCGCGGACTCAATATGTGAGGTTTGATCACATTTGCAGTCCGGAGAACTGAGTGTTCCGTAGGCCGTGATCGCTCAAGTGTGCTGTGTGAATGTTTGATTCAACGTCGCTGCACCTCGCCCCATACTTTCCAGACCCAAGCCCTTCTGTGCTCATTCTGTCCTTCTGCTCTGGGTCTCTAGGCCTCAGTGACCCCAGAATCGTAAATATTATCATTGTTGTGTCAGAACTTTGTTTGGGTTCCGTTATTTCGTTATGGAGCCCATATTGCAGGAAATTGTGCCAAAGGGGTGTTGACCTACAGGGTCTATTCATACTGGGAGATCCCTTAAAAGGAAGCTACTCACTTTCTGTGACGCGCCCCTGCCAACCCGCTGGGGTTTGTTGGAGGAGACTAGTAGATGCTCTCCTGGGTCCAGCATCATCCCCGGTGGCCTCTACTACTGCGGTCAGGCAGGGAACATTGTCACATATCTCTTGCACTCCTTTCAAGCTTTCTCCCAGGGTGATCCAGTAGGTGTCTACTCAGAAGGTTCAGGTTTTCCTGCTAGTGCCTTGCTCTGTGCATCACCATGAATTGGTATGGTTGTAAAGCCAGGAGCCATCAGAGGATCAACGCATTGGTAGCCTTATTCTTAGCAATGATTAAGGTAAGTTTGTGTCCTCTATGGCCCCCTTGATCACAGGCGCTCTAATTCCAGGACAACATAGTTCTTTCTCTAGGTAAGAGTTTGTGGTTAATGTAGAGAATTTGTTGCTCACACCTGTTTCGTTCTTGTGACAGAACTGCACCAAGCCCAACCCTGGAGCCATCTGTCTGAAGAATCAATGTCTTGTTACAAAATGGGTCAGATCATCTTGCAAGTTGCTCACTTGTCTGGTGGCATATTTTAACTTGTTTTGGTTGCAGCTTTTTGATAAATATATGTGCTTTCGATTGTCTTTTCAAACCTATTCTTTGCGGAAGTGTCTATTCGCAAGGACAAAAGATAAATAACAGCTATTTAATACAATTTATAAGGCCATCCTCTACATCATGTGACTGTTATGCCACATGACGCACTGCTTTTTTTATTTTTAAATTTCTGACGAGCGCAAGGCTTCTGGGCTATTTACCCTTTGTCCGACTACCATTCTTTGCAGCTTGGCCTTTTACTATAGAGACAACACATATTATTAACATTGAGAAAAAAATCTCTTGTGGAGGTTGTGATGTGATTTGCAGGAGCGCCGTTCGGGAAAATTCCGATACTTTAATAAATGAGACAGCGTCGCATTAGGCGCTTGCCATTAGAACTGCTGATGCTGCAATCTGGGAGCCCAGAGGTAACGTAGGACCAGGACACTTGGACCATATGATATGATATGATAGGTTATTTATTAATACCCAGAGGTTTCTAAGCGTGGACCGAACCTGTGTTGCTCTGTGTTGTCTAGTTTCCAAGGTGAGCAGGTTGCCCCTCCCCAGACAACGATCGTGGTGTTGTATGTACGGATAGAAATGGACCAGCACGTAGGGAGGGAGGGGCTGAACACTGATGGCAGCCATTAGACTGGACTTTCTAGAAGGATCTGAATCAGGTGAGGGGTGTGACGGTACGTCAGCATCGATGATAGTCTAGTGTAGGTATTGAAGAGAGACTGATTGTCCAAGGCAGAGTGAGGTATCTTTCTAAGGGTCGACAAGGGTTCCCCGCGGGGAAACTGAAGCGTTTTCCCCCGGGGTTGTTTTGGGGCGTGCGCTGCCGGGGGTATTTAAGGGGGCATGGGAGGTTCGGGAGCAGGCTACGGTTGAGGACGAGTGTTTGTCCAGGTCACCTGCTCCAAAGCCTTCCCTGCGTCAGGCCTTATGAGGCAGAGTGCTTTGCGGTAGGAGTTAGCTAGGGTATTTTGGTAGTTAGTGGGCGGGTAGTAAGAGGGTTTCTATATATCATTAAGTAGTTTATGCTGGCATATTTGGGGGTACTGTAAATAAAACACCCCCCCTCCTTACCGTGACGGTTTTCACCTCATGTGCACTGCATACGTTGTACCGGGGGGTGAGTGGGGACTGTGTTGGGGATCTCCATCGGTGGGACCAGGCTAGGCACCAGGGTATTGCTCGGCGAGTGTTACACGCCGAGGGAAGTCCCTTCAGCGTTTGCCCTGAGCCAGGTGACAGGTGCAGGTGGGAAGGAGAGTCGTCAGGGTTTGGGAGTGGCGGGCAGAGGATTAGAGTGCCCTGGTGAAGGAGCTCGCTCTGTGTGCTGTCGCGCAACGCCCGTGTGCTACGGGGAACGCTCGTGCAGGAGTTTTGGTAGGCGGCCGCTGCTCTGTGTAGGAGAGCGCGGTGCCCGTCCTGAGCAGCCAAGGGGCAGTGCGGCCACCTTAAGGAGCCAGCACAGCAATTATCTAAGTAATATAAGGCACGGGCCTGCTTTTCCGCTGAGTGCATGCGGTGGGCTGCCCTAATTAACAGTGCAGCTGTATGCTGTCAATTTCAGTCCCAAGGTGCACAGACAGTGCAGGGTGCCTCGTGGGCAGCACAGGGGGCAGTTTTACAGGTGGCAATAAATACAATTTTAAATAAATATATAAATAATATAAGAATATATTGAGGAAATAGGCTATATTTGGATAAGCTTTTCTTGTTATTTAATTAGTGAGTACGAGGCGGGAATTATTTAGTTCTATATTAGGAGCCTGGGACTCCTCGCCCAGGTTTTTAAGGCAATTTCTTGTGGACGGGCAGTGGGTCGGGGGCTAGCTTAGTGTGGGGATTGTGGCAAGGGGCATTTGCACCCAGTTGCAGTGTTACGGGTGTGACAGGATGGTGGGGCAAGGGTAAAAGAAGAAGGGATTGGTCGGTGCCCAGGCCCTGAGGAAGGCCCTGAAGAGTATTAGCAGGACAACAAAAGGCCAGCTCGAAGGGGCGGTAGGTGAAGTTATGGGCGAAAGGGGGGACGGAGGAGAAAGGCCACAGCGGAGAGCGGCGGCTGATGGGGCTCTCGCGGCAATGGTGGCATGTAGCCCTGCGGCTTGTAGAGGGGAGATTTTGGGGAAAGGGGCCAGGAGGAGCAGGAGGGAGATTCCCAGGAGAGCGTCCAAAGGGGAAGTAGAGGTGGGAGAGGGGGTGAGGTGGGGTTTGGGGGACAAAGACCCCGGGGAGGAAGTGGGTGATAAGAGAGGGCAAAAAAGTGCAGGGCAGGCGGGGGTGAGGATAAGGGTGCTGGGGTACAGAGAGGGGAGGAGGTGCAGAGGGGTAAGGGAGGGAAATACCTGCAGAAGAGTGCAGGTGGGAGGAGAAGAGAGCCGTCCCCTTTGAGTAGTGAGAAAAGGGAGATGTGCGGAACGGCCTCCCCGGCTAGGAGGATTTCGGGTGGAGGGCACAATACGGCGCCCGCTGTTCCAGAGGAAGAGACGGTAGAGGGTTTAAGAACGGCCTCTCTGCAGGATTTATGAAGACAGAATAGAGGGCGCAGCACGGCCTTTACTACGGAGGACCGAAGGGTGGAGGAGAGGACCCCACCCCCGAGAAGGGAGGACCAGGAAGGGTTTTCTGCAGCCCTGCCGAGAAGACCCCGATGGAGTGGCGGGGTGGTCGCCCCGGGTTCACACGAGGAGGAGCTGCCCGGCCCGAGCATGTGCTCCCAACAGCCATGTTATTACATCTGGGATGATGAAGGAGAGGAGGAGTATGTGGGAGAGGGGGGGGGGGTGAAGGGTACGTTGGTGTTAGGAGGAGGGAAGGAGTGAGAGGGGGTTTGAGGTGGGAAGGCGAAAGTCAAGAGAGGGGGTATTGGGGTGCTAGGGGTCGGCGGGGAAGCTGGTTAGGTGAGAATGCTGATATGTTTTATCCCCAAAGCAGGAGCCTGGTGAAGGAGATGAGGAGTGTTGAGGAGGCCAGACTGCGGCTGGGCAACGGCTGGGCAGAAAGAGGTGAGCGGGAAGGGGAGTGGTCAGCGGCTTGGCACAGGGGGGACGCGAGTTGGGGGTATGAAGAGAAGGGGTTGGGTCACAGGTCACGGGGAGAAAAGGGTTTACGGGCTGCGGGGACAGTGGGGATGGAGAGAAGGGTGTCCTCGGTGGAGGTGCAGACGGACAAGGTGGACAAGCCGGTGACACCCGAGGTAGTGCAGGCCCCGGAGGAGAGGGCGGCAGAAGGTACAAAAGAAGGATAAGAGGTTTCCATATATTGGCATGACAAAGCCATTGGGCGCACATTTGATGGGGGCAACAAGGGATAAGATATGGGCTGGAGAATTTGTGGACATTTTTAAGTTCCTGCATAGGGAAGAAAGAGCAAAGGAAGGGTCTAAGGAGGAGGAGAAGGAGTTGGCCACGCGTCCAAACGTGCTAGTTACAATCGAGAATTAGACGTCAGCTTTTATTATTTACGCAAGTTTTTAAAGTGAGAAGTTCCCGGAATGGTGCGTAGCATTGTTGAAATATATGGATGTGATAAGGAAGGCATTTACGAGTTTTGGGGGCTTTGCGTGGGTACGGTATGATGAGGAGTTCAGGGCAAGGATGGCAGAGGACAGCCAGGCAGTGTGGGGTGAGATCGACATGGGCCGACTCCAACTTTACACACGGCAAGCGGCTTACCAGTGCCTTACCGGCCCTTTCTTGGTCACCCCGCCCAGGATGGGGTGGGGGGTGGAGGCAGAGTCAGCCCTCAGCGGCATGTTGGGCCTTCAATAAAGGAGGCTGTACAAGGACAGTGTGTAGGTTCAGACATGAATGCAGCAGGTCTGCAGGGTGGCACCCAATTACCCAATGTTTCCAACAGGGGGACAGAGGAACAGGGCGAGGAGCGGGGCGAGGGGTTGTGAGGAAAGGATTCTACGCCAGTTAAGGTGGACGTTCTGGAGAAGTGGCTTTGCTTTTACACTGACAGGGAAGGGGCGAAGATTTTGGGTGAGGGTTTTCATGAGGGTTTTAGGTTAGGTTACCAGGGTTTTAGGTTGCGTCGTTGGGTGGAGAATTTGAAGTCGTGTAAGAAAAATGTTGAAGTGGTAAGGGAGAAATTGCACAAGGAGGTGGAAGCTTTGGAAGGGGTTTGCTGGTCGGCTTGGGAGGGGGGGCTTGTTTTCGGCATATTTTACTTGGCTCTTTTTTGGGACGTTCAGGGTGTCCGTACTGGTGGGGGGAAAAGGAGGGGAAAGTGGTCTGCAGTGGGAGATTTGTTTCTCAGAGTTGGGGTCAGATATTAAGATTAGGAGGTCAAAGATGGATCAAAAATGGAGGGGCTGTTGGGTGTTGCTGGAGTGGGGTAGTAAGGAGCTGTGCTCGGTTAGGACAGATTTGGCTTGGAAGGAGTTATGTGGGGGGAGATCGGGTTTGGTTTTCCAGCATGAGGATGGGGCGGTAGTGTCGGCGGCTCAAGTGCTGGGAGTGTTGAGGAAGGCTTTGGGGGCCGTAACGGAAAACGTGAAGGAGTTTGGGACTCATTTGTTCAGGATGGCTGTGGCATCTGAAGGTAGCTGGTTGGGGTTGTCGGAAAATAAGGTTAAAAGCTTGGGTCGGTGGAGGTCGGGGAAATACAAAGGGTATATTAGAGACCTGGGAAAAGGGTCTGTCTGAGTATGGAATATGGGGGCAAAGGGGAGGACTGGTGGTTCCGCTAGGTCAAAGAGTGGAAAGTGACAATGTCATTTCTATTGGTTACCACCCAAACCTAAAGGCTTTTTCAAATGTGGTATGTACAATTTTTGCAAGTTCTCTTTGTGTGCTGACTCTTTCACATGCCATAATGGCCTTATCATTCAAATACGAGACTTCATTAACTGCAAATCGAAGTACGTGGTCTATGCGATCTTATGTGTATGTGGTAAGGTATATGTGTGTTCCACGATGAGGGAACTTAGGATTCGTATTAGAGAACATTTCTCAAATTTGAATAGTTCTGACCCCAAACTGCCACTTGCAATTCATTGGCAGGAACATCACCAAATGGATGATGTTCTGAAAGTGCGCTTTATCAGGCTGATGCAAGCTCGGGTTCACCCCAGGGGAGGTGACCGTCAAGCATTATTGCGCCAGTTGGAAGCACGAACCATATGTCGCCTCAGATGCACTACAATGGGTCTTAATAAAGACACAGAACTACATGTGTTTCTTTAAAGGATGGAAGGTTGTCAGCCGGTTAACTATTCTAGTTATGTTTTCCACCTGTCCCCCAACGGGAATAAAAATTGAAGTTACAGTGACACTAACAATAATTGTTGTATAACATTGTCCAACTAATGACTGAATGCAGACCGGTTGGCGGCTCTGTGACTGTTTGCAAAACCTAATTCACGTATATTTTTCATTCTCCACTATTCAACACAGACGTTCTGCTTCCTTCTGATGCCAGGAGGAACGTTAGATATTAGAGATTAACTTGTATTCACTGTGATCCTGCATTGGACTCAGTATACACAGTGGTTGATACTCTGATTTAACACTTCAATGTTATCATTTGAGGCATCATTGCTCAGATCAGGCTAACTGATACATACAACCTTTTCGAGGTCACAATATAATTTTGTTGTGTATTGAAATCACGTGTTGAATGGGCGTAAATTGTATCACAAGGCACCCGAGTTTTAGCTGCACACTTATGCAATAATAAATTATAAATTTGTCCTTTCAGTCGGGCAGACTATTGGATATGTTCGAAGTAGTAACATTTATATTATTAATTAACTTGTCGCGGTAGATCATTTCCGCACACATTAGTCACGTGACTAGATACGCACACATGATTTGAATGCAGTTCCATGTATAATAGCAGTGGACCGCTGAATCGAAACGGAGTCACGTGAGCAGAATGGAACACATGATTAGACACATATATGGGCACATTCAAGGTGCTTTACTCTCATGTTATTGGTTTCGAGTAGCATTATGCAGGGATGAGGATTCCACAGCACTCGACGACTTGAGATTATTGAGGTAAGGCTGCTGATTTGTTACACTCGAAGTGTTGGGGCGGACCAGAACGTCTGGACTGGTGTCAAGATGCTTGACATATATTAAAGTACGGGTTACCGTCTTGATTTTGTGTCTCCATATAGATCATTGCTTCACGACAACTTTGGCAGTTGCACAGTTACTCGTAACACAAGGACTTGGTTGTTAGGCTTAATAGCCTTTACATGCAGGTTAAACAAATCGGCGGGCATTGGTTGAACAAGATCTGTTTTGGGCCAATTATTTTGGTTAAACATGGATGCTAGCTTGTATCTGTTGTTATTCTGTCCCGTTATATTTTTTGACTTAGAACATTTGGACACAACATCCGGATCCTTTTCAAATAAACCCAGAAAACAAGCAGCACCAGTGGCAGCATATTGGGTAACAAATTTAGTATCGTGCATCACCAATTAGCACTAAGGGAACATCAGGTTGCACACTTTAGGTGAATGATATACATTATGGAGCACCAATTAATGCATGACAGCAGGCATTGTGAGTTTGGATTTGCAAGCGGGCACAGAGTCACGGCATAGCCACGGGCAAGTGTGGATTTTAAGATTAAGGGTTACACAAGATGAAATTTAGTCTATATGGTATATTGTAAACACAAGCTAAGATGGACAGATCGCGGTTTGAAATAGTATATTCACATGGCAACAATGAGGCTAATTTGCCCTTTGGCTTATGTGTTTTCTGTTCTCTTAACGTCCATATCATGATATGAACCTGGAACATGTATCACAATTGTGTCACAGGCATCTTGGTAATGTATTGATTTAGCATTATTTTTGCATTGTACCTGAATGTGTATGTTGTTATCTCATGTATCCGTCTCTTTGAATCCATATGGATGTAAATGTGACAATTCAAATTTTGTATCTTTTTGTCTTAATGAACATGACACATAATTTGTTTGTTTGATATATGCTTTTTTACCATGGTTGTGTATGAAATTCCAGATTTTTGCCTTGAGAAAGACCGCAGAGGGTCGAAACACGTGTCGGCAAATTACTCTGGCAAATGAAAACCAATTGAATACAAGATCCATTTGAGATCCATTCCTGTGACTCTAATTTTGTTGGACTTAGACTTGTCATTACACTATTAGCTACATTCTAAAAATTTTTAATCTAGCAGCGCAAATTACTAGTGGCACTCAGCCCTTGCTGGTTTTGTTGTCTAATTTCCTTTGCAGATGCGGCTCAGAGAACGGATGAGATGCCGCAGATTTGGATTGTTGGTCATTCAATTGTGAAATGGGCGGGGAAGGAGGCGGAGAAAAGGATTTTTGGTACTCAATTGGGGTGCAGTTACAATGTGGCACTTGTGAGATGGTCGGGTTTAGGGGGGCTTTGATGGGATCAGCTGCTGCCCATGTTGGCAGGGCTGAAGGAGCGTTATGGGATCCCAGAGGGGGTGATAAGAAATGCAGGGGAGAACGATCTGGTCCGAGACACAGGTGTGGCTCTGTTGAGGAAAATTAAGAGAGATTTGCCATGGATTAGGGAGATATGGCCAAAGGTAAGTTTGGTATGGTCTAAGCTGCTGCCGAGGAGAGTATGGAGGGGAGCGGTAAGTGAGACGGCAGTAGAGCGGACTAGGAAGAAAAGGAATAGGGAGATGAGAACATGTTGCACTTTGACGGCTGTGCACTGTTCTGGAGCACAGAGAGATAGTTCTTTTTTTGTTTAAAACAATTTTATTGATTTTATTACAACAAACAACAACCAAACAAACACGCAGTAGATATTCCAATGGTTCAATTTACATCACTTACACAATATATACTGCTTCTCCCTTTCCCTCCCCCCCTTCTGAACCTACGCCACCTCATGATTTGCTTCTTTTTCTTCACGGTGCAGTTTCATCTCCTATGTTCTCTACTGAGTCCTGATCACTCGGCCAGTTTTGGGTGGTCCCAAACAGAGTGGCTATTAGGTGTTTCCAGGCTGTCAACGTGTCTGCCTCTTCATCCCCTCCCACATTACTAACTTCTTGCCACACCACCGTTTCGGCTTCCGCCCAATTCTGAAGGTCCGTACACCAAACTTCTATCCTCGGTCTGTGCATGCCTTAAACCCCATTTCAATTCTGCGTTTTGCAAGTATATATGCTAAATTCTTTACTTTACTGACATGTTTAAACGCATGTGTTTTGGGAAATCCCCCTAGCAGGCACGCCCACGTTGTTCCGATGTTTAGCGTAACCTCTTTATCCTCCAGTTTATGGGCTATTTCACCCCAAAACTTCTCAGTTTCTGGACACGCCCAGAATATATGTGTCATTCCGGCGTTTTTCGCGCCAAATTTGGGGCAAATTTGTCGACCTGCATTTTTAAAATTAGCTATTTTCTATCGGGTCATGTAGGCCCTGTGGGTTATATACAGTTGTATTTGCTGTAATCTTGCATTTCTTGACACTTTTTTGTGTTACCCCTGGGCCGGCTCCCACATCACATCACTCATAGGTTCATCCACTTCTTCCTCCCAGTCTTGTCTCAGTTGTGCCACCTTCTTCTCCACTTTAGACATCACCAACACATATATCCTTGATAGCTCATGGCCTCCCTCTGCTATGTCATACATCATTTGTATGGCGGCGTCCGGTTGTTCCTGTAGTACTATTTCGGACCATGTCTCTTGGATGCGCTGCACTATCCTATGGTATGTCATATATTGCCCCGTATGCAACCCAGTTTCCTCCACCAGTACCCCGAATTATTTTATACTCCCTTCCTGCCACAGGTCTCTCACCATTGCTATCCCCACCGGTTCCCAGTGTTTCCTAGTCATTTTCATTAGCTGGTCTGCTTTTCCCATCAATGCAACAAGTGGCGCCTGTGGGGAGCACGGGTCTGGGTTCTCCATTATCTGGCAGGCCCTACGCCATATTTTCCATCCTAATTCCATCATCTCTGGGCGCTCTTTGATATCTGTTATGGGAAGCCATATCATTTCTTTCAGGAAAAAAGGGGCACATTCTTGTCTAAACAACCTGGATTCTGAGGTTGGGTCCTCTGAAGCCATTTAGCCACATACTGCAACTGACTCGCTAAATGATAAACCTCGTAGTTCAGTAGTTTTCTGCCTCCTTTGTCATATGAGTTTTGTAATTTCCAGAGGGCTATCCTGTTCCTCATTCCATACCATAGAAAACCTCTACATATGCTATGCAGTCTAGTGAAAAATCGCCTCGGTATCAGATATGGTATGTTCCCGAAACAGTGCAACAGTCTCTGTAGAACTACCATTTTCAGCATCGCCCCTCTCCCCATCATTGCCAAAGGAAGTTTAACCCCGAATTTCATGCTATTTTCGATATCATTAACCACCTTTTCAGTGTTATGTTGATGCTCTGCCTCCACCGTGTGGTAGATATTTACCCCTAAGTATCTGAACATGCTCACTTCCCAGGGTATTTGTAGAACTGGTAATTGGTCTTGCAGGACCCCTACATATCTGCCCAATGGGAATATACATGATTTTTTGGGGTTCACAGCAATGGCAGATAGCTTCGCAAATCGCTCCATCACTTCCAGGACATATTGGAGTATTTCATCTGGGTATCGTAAATACAACAGCATATCATCTGCATACTAGGAAACCAGATGTGGTTCCCCCTTTATGTTAATCCCAATTATATCATACTGTTGTCTTAAATATATTGCAAGGGGTTCTACTGCTAGGATATACAACATAGGGGACCACAGACATCCCTGTCTAGTGCCCCTACTGAGTTGCCATCTTTCTGATATTATTGCTCCCGTTTTAACCCTCGCCAGCGTTGCACTATATAATAGCTGGGCCCATTTGAGGTACCCGGGACCTATCCCATAACTGGCCAGGGCCGCTATCAGCCATGGCTATTTGACTGAATCAAATGCTTTTATCGCTTCTAATGACACAATTGCCATTTCGCCCACCTCCCCTTTGGTGTGTTCCAGCACCCTGTGGAGCCTCCTGAGGTTGTCGGATATGTTCCTCTGTGGAACATAACCAGTCTGATCAGGGTGGATTAGTTTAGTGATAATCAGTCTCATTCTGTTTGCCAAAACCACAGTGAGTATTTTACTGTCTTGATTAAGCATTGACAGTGGTCTATATGATCTGCAGTCTTTGCTCGGTTTATGGAGCACAGAGAGATAGTTTATGAGGATTTGGTCGGTTTTCCGGGAGGATGGCGTTCGTCTGTCGGTTTATGGGAACAGTTACTACCTTTTGGATATGCAAGTGCAAGTGCAGGAAATGATAAAGAGTTGGGGATAGAAGGTAGAATGGTATGTGTGGGGCAGAAAGAACACCTCAGGGGAGGGCTTTTCTGCTGCCGGGGGCATGGCCCCTTTGGATGAGGGGGGAGGGAAGCACAATGGGGGAATAGCGCGGAAAAGGATGGGGGTGGTGCTGTTTGCACGAACGGGCTACCCCGGGGGTGCAAAGAGGGGGAACAGGTATTGAAGATGGAGGGACATGGCCCAGGGGAGAAGATGGGAGAAAGCGGGAAGGAAGGCTGGAGAAGATGGTAAGGAGACAGTAGGGATCAAGGGATAGGTAGGGAGGAATTTCAACTGAGTTATTTAGTTAATTGTTGGGAGAATTGAAAATGTTGACATTATTAAATTTGTTTGGCAAGTTGTTAAAAACAGATATGCTAGTCTGTAAGGCCAGGGGGCCAGGTTAGCATTTATTTGTGAGCTTTGGCCTGTCACATTAAAGCAACCTTTTCCACTACAAGCCTGTATGGGTGTTTTGTGCGGTAAGCCCAAAGGCAGTATTTTATTATTTTTCTAAGGTTTGGGTTTTAATTTGTAAAAGAGTATATTATAAAAGCAGAGGTCTTTTGCGGAGGATGAACGCTTGCTGTTGGGAAATTGAAGGTGAGGTCTTGCTTTTCTGTTCTTACTGCGTCATAAGGCAATACATTGTCTCTATTTTTGACACACACAAAAATATATTGTGCAAGCCTAATTCCTCCAAAATGTGGTTATCTCTCAGCTTCTTGGGAATCGTCGTCCATGGCTTGGTTGGTTGTCAGGCCAGGTGCTGTAAAGTCCTCTGTGCTGGCTTTCAGAGCTGAGTCTGTGGACTCCTTCGAGACCTTTCCGGTGGAGTTGGGAAGACCTTTGGTGGCCGCCTTGCTGCATGTGGTAGTTCAAGTCCCTCAGAACCTCTGTGAGTCTGTCAGGACTATTCCACCTTGCCAGTAACGTATTCTCAGAGGTGGGGACGAGCATCAGCCCTTGATTTCCCCCATAGAACTTCTTTATGTGATCCTGGCAAACCTACAGTCACTTCTTGCTGTCTTGGCCTCCTTACAGGTGCTGATGTTCCAGATCTCTCACACAGCCCATCCGTTTTCTTGTTGCCTGCACAACCGAGCCACTTCTTTTGTCCTGGCTATTCCCGGATGTCCCATTCCTCCTTCATGTGTAAGACATGTTGTGACTCTTCTCCCCAAGCCAGCTGAAATTGGGGGGAACCGGTTGGAGGCTTGTAGTGTCTTCCTCACTCCAAACAGGGCCCAAGGAAGAAGTGTGTCCCAATGTTTTGCATCTTCTTCCTCCAACTTCTGCAGGTGATTCTTCACAGTCTGATTAAATCTCTTCAACCATCAGTCTGAGGATTGTTGATGACATGGGTGCATCGACGTGTAACAAAGTCTTCTTCTCAGTCAGAGGCGTAGCCATGATTGTCTAACTAGTGGGGCCTGAAGCTACGTGGTGCTGTTGCAAGGGTATTAATTGAGGGCAAATGGCATAATCCATGAGTGCCAGGTTATATATTGGTTCTATGTGATCACTGCGCGCCGGTTTCTTCAAATCCGAAAAAGTCGATTCCAAAAACGGAGCCGCGTAGTGAGCACACGGGTCACTCTGTGCCGCCTTCCCCCTACCTGCGTCTCCGCTCCCTACTTACCTTTGTTTCTTCCTACTTACTTTCTCTCCCGTCTGATCCACTCCTCACCAACCCCCCTGCAGCGTTTGTCCCCTGCCTATAAAGTGGTTAGAGAATTCCGTCGCAGGGTCCTTTTTTAAAATTTTGTTATTTACTTTATTATTCCCCATCGCCGCACTCCTTCCTTTGGAAGCGGGGGATACCGAGCATGGGATTTTTGGTACCACTCCCCCCCCCAGACCCGCGCAAGCCACGTTCGGTATCATGGGATTCAGCATTTTTTGTTCTCGATATTTTGGGTGACTACCATATCAATTCACAGCTTTCTACAGGCTTAATGGTCCCATGATATAACTGGGAGAACAGAATATCAATAACAAGTAGGAGTTGGACAGGGGCTGCGGCACATTGATGCAAGGTTTATTTTGGCAGATGGCACCTTCATAGCCAAGGCTACTTACCTGCTGAGAAATGCTGGGCCATGAGGACCTACTAAGAACACTGTCCTGTAGTTTTGCCACAAATACCCAGCCGTTAGATGAGAATGGGCCAACCTCAGGGCAGTCCTTGTAAATGGATGGATGAGGCCAGCAACAGGTAAGAGGTCTGCCATATCCCTTTACATGTTGCTCCATCTTTTCCGCTTAATAGAGTAACCCCTTTCTTACAATAAAATACGGGCAATCTTGCTTTTTTCCCTTCCTATTGAAATCATATGGTGAAAAGCGGACCAGAGATATGGAGTATCACATTAGCCAAGGGTAAATTCAGGGCAAAGGGGAAGGGGTCTGTGGGGTCTACCTTTGAGCTAGGTGTGGGTCTGCGATGAGAATACACAAATGCCTTCCCCCCACGTACACTTTCCTCCAACTCCATAACTTCTTTTGTGTCTGGTTTGTAAATAATTCACATAGGATTTGAGCTGTCAGGCACCACATATTCCTCTTCCCTGTGGTTGAAGAGCAGCACCCAGGCACACCCCATCTACCGCAACAGTTCCAGCGTCTATTTCCTCTACACATAGCACGCCGCTCTAGTCCACCCATAGTTGCAAGCTAGCCATCCATCAAAAGGGCAGATCCAGGTGTGTGCTCTGTTATTGACTGCTATAATTTGAAACCTAGGCCTTTTCCCCACTATCCAGGATACTCGAATCTCAGTGTGTTTTCATTGACTGCTATATTTTGAAACCTAGGCCTTTCTCCAACTATCCATGATACTCCAATCTAGGTGTGTTTTCATTGACTGCTGTGGTTTGAAACGTAGGCTTTCTGTGACTATCCGGGAAAATCATAGTTAGGTCTGTTTCCCCAACTGTTATACTCTAACATCAGACCCACCACCAGCTAACCACAGAAGATAACTGATTGTAGGTGGATCTCAATCACAAACTAATTTAAAGATCAGAGCAAGCCCTCTCTCCCCCCTCCAAACCAAACATCTAGCAAGTGAGTTGCTCTCACTGCTACCCCTAGAAACTCAAAGTCCTCTCCACTTTGCGTCGGGTCCTCCTATCCCAGTAAAGTGGTACATTAGAACTCTATCTCACAACGTGGGTAACTCCTCTGACAACTCCCCAGCCAGGGGTGGGGAGAGGCCTCACCGCCTCATGACCACAGACCGCTAGACACTTAAAGAGGAAAGCCATCACCAATGTGCAGGACCCAGCGAATGATCCGCTACTAACGCACAGCACACAGCACGGGCAGAAACACTGAGCACAAAAAGTCTGAAAGAACGAGTTAAAAAATCCCCACTAACCCAACCCTAAAACCTCAAGTTTCACATACACCTCTTAAAGACTAAACAAGCGCAATCTCTACTCTGTACAGCAATCCGTATGCACTTCACTGCACTGCAACCACCAAACAAACCACCCATAGTCCCGCCCAACAGCAAATGGGAGTCTACCGAGCCATAAATCGTACCTAAGCTCAGCAAACAGTGCCAACCGAACTGAAGCTGTCAACAGGACATCACAAGTCTCGCTATACTTCTTCCTGCTATGCCCTACTAACACCCCCGACACTCTTTCCTTTCAGATCTGCGAGAGCGCCAGTGGGCCACTCCGGTGGTGATAATGTGCGTTATAAATGATCTTTAACATTAACATATTTCACTGCTACGCCTGATTTTGCTATCTGCCCATATGTTCTGCTGGGGAGTTGGACTTTACAACAATATATGTGAGGTACCCACCCCTAGCCGGACTATCGACACTGTAAAGTCGTAGCCAGCTCAAGCTGGGGTTACTTTTAAATGGAGCTTAGCCCTCTTGGTGACTCTTATGAATTTCTGTACTGGGTATGATATAATATGATATTTATAACGCGCTTAATACCCAGAGGATTCTAAGCGCGGACTCAGGTATCGAACCTATGTTGCTGTGTCATCTTGCTTCCAAGGCGACCACGTTGCCCTTGAGCTATCCTGGGTATGGTGAGACTTCTCGGTAAGCCCACATTGATCCCACTCCTAAAACTATTTGTCACAAAGCTGAGCGGAATCCTTGTGAGACAGACACAGAAGATTGGGATTTCAACAGATAGGGATTTATTAGGGATAGTTACACCAATTAAGTTGATTTAGGAATATAACACAAAAACAGCACCCTTGAAGGCTTGATTGTCTGTTAGGTGTTACCGGAATCTACAAGACCCCAGATGGGAAAATCTGGGACTGCCAAGCCAGCTGTCAGAAGTGACTGAGTCCAGAGAGGAGTGTAGGCATGATGAAAATAGTGGGCACAAGAGATAAGATGAATATGGAGTGGAGGCAGTCACTCAGAAGTGGGGTCTGGGATGGAATACTGGAATTTACTATGAAGTAAAGGTTTAGGTCAAGGTAGCCAATGTCCTCACTGTTTATGAAGCTGTTAGCTGCCTGTAAATCCTGACTTGATGGTCCTCTGGGAAGTGGGAGCCTTTGAGGAGGTCTGAGGGTACCAAATGGATGGTGGTGCCCACGTCTGAAGGTGCTAAGATGAAGCTTCCAAACTGTATTGGTTTGCTGGAGCAGTGGCTGGAAGCATAGGGAAATCAGGCTGAAAGGACATGAGAGGATGTAGAGCATGTCAAGGCCAGCAATATCAATGAGGCTGGCAAGCAGTGTGCCCGCGTGGGCAGGGTGAGTGGAGTAAGCCGTTACAGAGGTGGCTCACATGGAAGTGCTGGACGTGGGATGTGGAGGGGGCAAAGGTATGAGGTAGGGTGGCTAAAGGAAAGGAGGCAGAGAGAGGTAGCATTGGTGAAAAGGATGTTTGGTTTGGCAAGCCAGGGGGTTCAGAATTTCTGGGCATCGACCAGTTAACAGTTCTAAGAATGTCTGCAACCTGATGGGCCGGGATACACATAGCATGCTCAAAATTGTGCCGGAGGCCAAAACCTCTCACCCTTTCGACCAGTTGCATATCCAAACCTCAGAGCCCTGCTTTTGGGGGATTGGAACGCCAATCCCAGTAGCCCCCGCCCCAAAATGTCAAAGGCACCAGTGCCAGTGACCAGACCAAATCTATTGGGCAGGGAGAGTGGTCCTCTAGGGATGATAAGGGGGATAAAATACCCAGGGGCAGGACTATGGGCTTACCTGAGGCAGCTATAGGGCAAAGAACCATCCAGCAATGGGGTAAACACAGGATATTAAGGTGTTCTATGTGTCTTGAGGTAAAAGATGATAAACCAAGACCGTAGTGCTATGAAGTGGGATGGCGGATGAAAAGTTGTAGGATAATGTGGGAGAGACAATGGGCTCCTAGAAACATTAGTCTGCTTTACAAAGGAGTGAAGGCATATGGCTAAATTCGAAGGAGTGAGAGAGAGCCTGGTGGATTCATAGGTGCTCCAAAGGGCAGGGAAATTCCAAGGAGGCAAGGGTGCTAGATAAATGCCCCTTGAGTTTGTAGGCAGACTCCAATGAAAGGAATCGGGTGATGATTAGGAGCAGGGCAAGCTGTAAGATTTGCAAGTTCTGTATGGCAAAAGACATAGGGACCCCCTAATATTATATATTTAGTGACATCATAGAAACTGACATGAGTCGTTGAAGCACAAGGTGATCAAGGAAAGTTACATTTCAAGATATTGCCATGAATAAGTGAAGAGAAACATTTTGATGTGAAATATATAAAATGGATAAGTAGTATGAGTGTGGCTTCATGGAGGAGTGGACCTTATTGGACTACATAACTCCCAGAGACTACTAATTTTGGCCAATAATGCATAGTAGGATAGTAGGATAAAATGATTTACCCAGCGTCACACATTTTCCATTGGTGCTGTAGTTGGAGTTTGAGATCAGACTGGAAGTCACTCACTTGAGTGCATGTTTTCCCAAAAGTTGGTAGAGGTATGTGCTTCCAGACGTGCATCTCTCTAAACAACATGTGAATGTCTTGCCAGAAACATTTCTTTGTCCCTCTTCCTCAAGACAGTCCACCACATGTGGGCTGACCCCCTCGAGACAGATGCTCTGGTCTTCTAGAAATTCTACTTTACATATGCTCAGCCTCCATCAGGGCGGTGCTATAGCAATCCCCAACATTTGACACATTCTGTTTTGTCCTGTCTCGGACAGATGCCAGGCATGCCTGCTCCCATTCCAACATCGGATTTATAATGTCTTCTGTTTTATTTTACTTCAGGTTCATGGGGAACGTGAAGCTGAGGAGAAACTGCAAGGCATCCGGCAGGAAGGTACAGCACCTACGCGCCTCCATGTCATGAACAATTAAACCTGATCGTGGCTACTTCAGTTGAATCTCTGGCCCAGCCAAAGTGAGTCTGTGGGGTCCTGAGAGTTGTTGGGGGGGTCAGGAAGGGGCCCCATGATCTTCGAAGAGTTTATGTTGCGTGCATCATATTGATGACAAGGGGGCAGCAGCAAATTGGGTGCAAGGTTGTAATTTTATATACTGAGTGTAGGTAATTATGGATGGGAGATGGTCTAGAAATTGATAAATATTAGGTTACAGGCGTGCAGAAAGATAAAATGTGAAACCCAGCAAATGTACAAACATACATGTACAATAATATAAATACATGGGGAATTCGTGAATCTCATAAACAAATCAAAAACACAGTAGTTGGAGCACTTTTTGCAAAATGTACTTTGACTTTTAAACTGACTTTTGCCAGGTTTTCAGAGGGCAGGTGAATGAGTAACTACAATATTCGTGGTTAGCAGCTGAACAATGAATTTTTGTTTTCTGGGCCTGGGGGTTTGACGGAAGAATGAATGAGACATCTATTAAAAAGGTCAGTTTGTGAACAGGACGAAGGTTTATGATTTAATAGTTCTGCAAGGGAACAGATTAATCTCTCTCATTGCATTGAAGCCG
The DNA here is from genome assembly GCF_040938575.1 of Ambystoma mexicanum. Lineage (NCBI taxonomy): Eukaryota > Metazoa > Chordata > Amphibia > Caudata > Ambystomatidae > Ambystoma > Ambystoma mexicanum. Next base: position 135,605,457 of record NC_090921.1, read on the forward strand.
CCTAGATGGGGTTGACCATTTGCTTAGGCCAGCAATAGAGATGAGAGCTGAGGTCAGGGTATCCGGCGGTCAATTGTTTTTACAGGTTGAAACTAGAGGCTTTCTGTGCTGGAGTGGTAGTCGCATAAATTAGTATATCTTAAGAGGAGGCAGGAGTCTGGGGCAGATGAGATTGCAATCAGTTGTTCAAAGAAAAACCTGTTTATTCAGGCCTTCCTCGTATTGCTAAAATATTCAAGGGGACCATGGGCAAACACACTTAAGGTTAAAGACCCTATGCCAGTTATTGCTAGCAATGAATTATGTTTCAATACCAATGTTTAAACATTTGCGGACGTCATGGCCTACTATGGACAAATCCTAAAAAGAGGTGTTTTTTTTAATATGATCTGAAGATGACTATTAAGATAAAACTGGCCAATGAAACGCAGGAATTGGGAAAAGATGGGATTTCTTTGAAGATGTTTTTTTCCAATCATGTTTTTTCCAATCATGTTTGGGGGTGAATTGCAATAACGTATCTGGGAGTGCTTTAACTGTTGCAAAATTGAATAAAAGATGTCAACTGATATGGTTTGTTGAGAATTGGGTTAGTTTGCTCCTGCAACACCATCTAACTGCTCCTGGGAGAATTGTACAATAAAATTGCTTTATGTACAAAGCATGCCCTCATTCTGTAAGTTGTGGGCCCGCTTGGGTTGAAGTCATTTAGTGAAACAGCCAGGAGTCCACTCTTTCCAAGATGCTGGGGGTCTTCTGTCCGCACCTTTCAGCTGCAGCACCTCACAATGGGGACCACTCTTCGGTGCACAGTGAAAAAGTGATCTGCAGATACCATGTTGGTTAAAGGCCCGTCTGCTCCCCAGAGATGTGGTGCCGTGGCCCAGCTGTGCAGGACGACTTGAGAGAGCACCACATCAGAGCACCTTGTGTTCATGTGAGTGCATGTTTGGGGTGTAAAGCAAGGGGGAATTAGGGGTAAAAATGGCTATTTCTTTGATTTAAGGGGTTGTGTTAATGGTAGACTTAGATTGTTGGTGTGAAATTAGTTGAGATTGCAGGGATTGAAAAAGTGGATGAGTTTGATGGAATGGTTGATCTCTTCTGTGTTGTAAGTCCCCTGCATATATGTCCTGGTACCCTTTAGTTTGCTTCTTTGGTTGGCTGGAGCCCTCAGCTGAAGGTGGGGTGGTATTTTAGGGTAAGTCCAATCATAGATACCTTTCTGAAATAGGCCTTGCAATTCTTTTGTATTTGCCGTGCTGGCAGAGCCACTCACCTTGGTTTTCTTGGTTAGTCAAAGTAGTGAAGGGGAAACTGCCTGTATTCAGGGAAAGATGGTTTTGTTTTAGGGAATTTGTATGTAGAAAGCAGCTGTGATGTAGTGGAAAGCGCTGCGCCTCTCCTATGCTCGAGTAGTGGGGATATCTTCGAAATATTGGCCAGCAAGTGTTGTTTTTTCATAAGATACTGTAATTGGTGCAAAAGTGTGAAGCAGAATTGTAATAAGTAGCTGAGAGAGGTAATTGCAGAATAAAAGAGTACAGTGAGTGATTGAGGGGAACAAATAAGAAACAGGGCAGATGTACAAAGGGGGTTCATTGGGTGTAAAAACTAAATTGTGTGCCACTGGCTCATCTCAACATTTTCTTCAGTGAAATTATTTTTTGATAACATGGGCAAGAGTATGGAAAACTCCATTGAATCATTTGTGCCAAATATTGCCCGGCCATAAGGTGAACATTCTAAAATACCACAGGGAGTGGTTGCAGGAAAGTAAGGGGAACATTATAAATTCGTGGCCTATTGAGAGAACCTATGACATAGGGATATTGAAGAACCTGTAAACCTTTTTAACTACAAAGCACAAGGGCTCAAAGTGAGAGAACTGGTTAAACATTTTGGAACTTTAGAGGATGTATGAAAAAGGCGGAAAGGATCATAATCTTGGAAATTGTGCGGGGAGGGCCGAAAAAGGAGGGTGCGGGAATTCCTTCTGCACTGCCCCACATGGGTGCTATCCTTTATCGCCCACAGAGTGGTACACAGACTCAGAGTCTGTACCACCATTTTCACCAATGACTACTCCAGTGGTTGCAAGACGGACACAGGTAATACCTCCATCAGTTATCATTTCTAAGAAGTGGGATTTTAACGAAAGTGGAAGGATAACTACTTCAATAGTTAGGTCTACATAAAGGTAGAAAATGGAGGCTGGGAAGGGGACACCTCCCCTGACTGCTAGGTTAGCAGGTAGATTAAGTGTGGAGTAGCAAGAAAGAGTGAGGACGTTAGTCAGATGAGCAGAGGAAGGATTGAAAATGAGAGAGAAAGAAGAAATTAGGCCTTTTCCTGCTAGGATAGAGGATAGGCTCCGAAGAGTGGTGGAGACTAAAAGAGCACGAAAAAATGAAGGAAGCACTAAGACTAATGGAGGTAGAGGTAGTGCTGCTATGGTGGCAAAGAGAAGACGAGCGGGAAGAAGTGAGAAGACAGGGAAGGGATGTAGAAGAAGGAAGGTGGAGACATGGGCAGGTTCTTGTTAGATTTGACAACTCGGTTATCAGAATGGTTGATGTGGAAATGGAAAACAGGAATGCTGCACAGATACAGTGGTAGGTACAGTACAATGTTAGTGCTGATTATGCTTCCGGGCCTGTAGAAGGTGCAGGAGTTATAGTATCCGATGAGGTAGACGATGAAGAAGGAGACAAATGGGATGTTGAGCAGGGAGAGCAGGGAAAGCAGGGCATAGTCACTCTACCTCCCGCTCCAGTAGCAGCGATAGAAAGCACACCATGGAGCCATAGGATGCATCAGGGTACTCCCATTGCTGTACCAAATAGTAGGTGAGAGATGGTGGAAGCCCCAGTAAGAACGGGTATAGCACAGTTTTTATTGTCCAGAAGGGTCTGGGAAGGGTGTATTCTGTCCCGTGGTCACACATGGATTGGAATAACTTGATGAAGATACTCCCTTCACTCACTGTAGGGGCAGGGGGTTTTTGAGGGCAGTGGAGTATTTCCATGGGTAAGAAGGTCATTTGGTGAGCTCGGGGGAATGGGTCCTCGGTTTAAAGGGCCGATGGGAAACAGTTATGGAGAGTTCTATGGGATTCAGTGTTGGTCATGTGGAAGGTTGGGACATGTGTCACGGGATTGTCATGAATGGCCACAGTACTTTAACATGTGAGCTCAACAGATGCAGGCCCTGACCCTGCCGTATGCCCCGGGCCCTAGGAAATCCCAGCAGGCACAGGTTGAAGAGAACCCAGCGACTGGGGCTGCACAGACTTTCTGGATCCGACCAACCATGCTAGCACAAGCATTGGTGCAGATATGGGACAATAATCTTTTACCCCAAGGAACAGTTGTGCACTACACTGGAGCAAATGTTTTCGGGGGAAATCCTTTTTCTCTCCCAGGTACAAATATGTATCAGGAATAGGATAGCACTCAGGGGTCTCTGATGTGCCCAGTTCTGTCAGTTACCACCGATCCAGAAGAGGAACCCCTGATAGGTGTGCAGGTAGGTGACCAAACGTTCTCATTCATTGTTGACACAGGGGCTACAGAATCTTGCATCAAGGAAGGTGAGTTCCTCTTGTCAGGCAAAATGATGGACACACAGGGATTCTCTGGGGCTATCCTGTTGGTTCCTTATACTGAAGATCTTCGTATCAAGGTGGGTAATCAAAATGAATCAGTCCCTTTGTTGTATTGTACAGACACCACAGATATCTTTTGGGAAGGGACATCCTGAGCAAGTTGCAGATGCCGATTGCCCTATCGACGGAGAAAGGTTTTGTATGCTCGACCACGGGCATCTCAAGTGCTTCAAGTGTGGTGTTGTGGTGTCACACACCTCTTATACCATTGGATTGATTTGCTGAAGAACCCCACGTAGGCTGTAAGGGCAAGAGGAAGTGCCCAGGAATAACAGAGGTGAAACGCCGCATAACAAAGGATTAAGGACTCGTGATACCAGAATTCAGAGCAACCAAATCTCCACCCATGTGCTGCTCCGACTTCCCATTAGCCTCATAAGCACAAGTACACGCGCATCTGCGCACGCATCTCAAGTGCTTCAAGTGTGGTGTTGTGGTGTCACACACCTCTTACACCGTTGGACTGATTTCTGGAGAACCCCGCGGAGGCTGTAACGGCAAGAGGAAGTGCCCAGGAATAACAGATGTGAAACGCTACAGAATGAAGGATTAAGGACTTGTGATACCAGAATTCAGAGCAACCAAAGCTCCACCCACGTCCTGCTCTGACTTCCCATTAGCCTCATAAGCATGAGTGCACATGCACCAGTGCGTGCATCTCAAGTGCTTCAAGTGTGGTGTTGTGGTGTCACACACCTCTTACACCGTTGGATTGATTTACTGGAGAACCCTGCGGTGGCTGTAAGAGCAAGAGGAAGTGCCCAGGAATAACAGAGGCGAAATTCCGCAGAACGAAGGATTAAGGACTCGTGATACCAGAATTCAGAGCAACCAAAGCTCCGCCCACGTCTTGCTCCGACTTCCCGTTAGCCTCATAAGCACGAGTGCACGCGTATCTGCGCGCGCATCTCAAGTGCTTCAAGTGTGGTGTTGTGGTGTCACACACCTCTTACACCATTGGATTGATTTGCTGGAGAACCCCGCAGAGTCTGTAAGGGCAAGAGGAAGTGCCCAGGAATAACGGAGGTGAAACACCACAGAATAAAGGATTAAGGACTCATGATACCAGAGTAAATATTCTATAGTCCGTGTGATAGTACTACGTAGTAAGGAGTGATTGAACTCATTGGGTGGGCTGGACTGGACTCTGTGGGCTGGACTAGACATGTGTCCGTATTTGTAATATGTAACAATATACTACCCCCATTAATACGCCCACTCTCTGTGTTTTCCATAGATTCAGAGCAACCAAAGCTCCACCCGCATCCTGTTCCGACTTCCCGTTAGCCTCATACGCATCTGCGCGCACATCTCAAGTGCTTCAAGTGTGGTGTTGTGCTGTTTAGGTGCGCCGGTGGCCGGTGTGTAGATATTCACAAATTTTGCCCTCAGTACAACTTATTTATGCTAAAATTGGAGTTTTTCCAGTGGAACGCACTATATCTGACATGTCATTAAAGCCTTCCAGGGGCTTTCCCTAGTAAACAAATGGCGAGAGGACTGAGGATCGGCAAGGGCTCAGCGAACTCCGTTGTCCTTCCTGCTTCCTTTAGTTTCCCATGTAATGGTGAGAACGGACTCGACTAGCATATTGTGGACAAAACAGTAGATCCTAAAGTAGTTGATTGTTATACCAACTCCACAAAAACTAAGATGAACGGTTCTTTGGACAAAGGTTTAGGGGAATTATTACCAGCTACTATAAATGGTACTACTGCACCCCCCACAAATACACCTAGGAGAAATCTAGAGGCTACATGTTTTACATCTCCAATTCTCCAACTCTGGACTCACAATTGAGTAGCAACAGTGAGTCTCCTAACCTTCCGGGAATGTTCGGTGTAACAGAGATGGTCAATCTTATCTCTTAACGAGAAGATTTGCCTCTCAATTGTTATGCTTACCCCGATGATTCCCAGGTGCAGTACTTACAGAGTCAATCATGAAGAAAGCGGTTGTTGTAGGTCCCCAGGAGTTCAAGCTAATACTTGGGAGGCAAAGGATTTCCCGAAATCAGAAAATCTGGATCCCTCTATGAGTTATATGAACACCACAGGGTACAAAGAGCAGGTGCATTACTCCAATCCAAACAGGGAAGATACATTTGCACTACATACCCCAGGATCCCTGAGTGAAAATACTTTTCCAGTTATTATCTGTATCCTTGAACTGTTAGACAAGGGCCATGACATTACCCATCTCGAACTACATGATATTAAATTCAATATTCAAGAAATTACGGAAAAACTTATTAGATTGGAGGGTTATACTGTGGCAAAGGATAATTATTCCAAGGAGAACAACTCACATGCGTTAGCAAACTAAAAATTACTCATGAACAGGGAGTCCAATGTGATACAAGAAAATCAGACCGATAACAAACTAATAAATGGTCCTGAGATTAAGGACGTATTGGATTCCATGCTCAATGCAATTAGCACTACCTACTCAACTATAGTTGAAATAAGAAAAGAGATCACTACACTACAAATGAAAGAAGCGACACAAGAAGGGTGAAACAGCATAGAGCTTCTAGACAGCCCTACCGCACTGGCTAATTTAATTGAATCACAAAATAATGTAGAATTGATCGAGGAAACTCTCCCAGAAAAAATAGGATTTCTCTCTAGACGCCATCGTAAATTACAAAATCGTGCAGTAAAATGGGCGGAGACAAGAAGACATTCTGCTAACGATTTTTTTTTAAACTGCAATAAACGCTGTGTAACCTCAGCTAGTGTGGAGCCTACCGAGAACGGTGAAGAGGATGTGGTAGATGTTGATCAGCTTTCAAAATAAAACCAGCTCCATCAGAACCCCAACAAGGACAATGCAAACAATGTTCAGGGGGATTCAAAATGAAAAATTCCGGCAAATGTACCTTGTATGATGCCTAGGAAGAACCTTTCCGCTAAGACTCTAGACTGCCAGACAGTGGAGCATTCGAAGAAGGATCTTGGGGATCAGATAATAGAAGACACAGGGGAAGACTCCATTAAGACGCAAAAGTTACTCTACAACTACTTCCCACTTAACGGTAACAAGAGCACTTCAAAGAAAATGATTGACGAGCAAAAGGTATTAGTCATGAAATTCCTGAGAAAAGCGCTGATTTAAACCATCAAACTCCCCTATATTCAGAAATCTGTAACAACGCTTACAAGGAGGTAATTAGCAATAAGGAGATAAATGTCAGCCCTATTATTAAGATCGGTATAGGAAAATGTAGAGAACTGGCATCAAGCGATGGTACTCCCAATCACAAAGCCAGTAACATTCAGGTGCCCCTATTAGAAAGCGGTAATATTGCTGACATACGGATGGTTTTAGATATAAACACAATTTCTATTCCGAGTATTTCAGACCACAAAGATAAGTCTCCTATGCAGGAAAATCAGACCTATTGCGGTAAATCGAATAGCCCAACGCTGATGGGGGGCAGCGAATATGCTGAGTTAGAAAGGGCAATTAAAAACGGGATAACGACTTTGGAATCTGCAACCAAACTATTAGAGCCACACATTCAACTTAGCTCAAATGAATCATTGAAAACCCATCATGTTAGTAATAACCACCACGCTGATAGTCGCATTCAACTAGGAACCTCCACTCGTAATTCTAACTTCAAAGATACTAGTTATGTTGCGAATAGCAACAGTGATAAACAAGTGAACCCCATTGATCCCACGTACACAGCCACACAAACCAATACGAGAGAACTAGAACCCAAAAAGGGAATTAATATGATGGGTTTGGTTAGTCAACAAAAACATTGGGGAAAGCTCTTCTTTGTAAATTTGAGTTTCTTGGAGCTGGGCATCACAGGATAATTCAATTTTGAATTTGTCCTGAGTTGGGTATGCTGCCATGGTGGTAGTAAGGTCTATTTCATTAAGAGGGCATTGTCGTACCTTATGGTCATCCTTTCTACAGGACAAACAGGGTCTTGATTTGGGAATGGAGAGCGCTGGTTTTCCCTGATCTGAGTGATAAAACTCTTGAGCCTGTTCTCTAGTTTCACCGGATAGCTGGGGCTTTGTTTGGGCCAAGAAAATGTCAATGTTTTCGATTCCGGAGTCCCTCTCTGGGTTTTCTTCTTCCAGCTCTGCTCCGGGACCCCCAACCGGCCCATATAGTCAGGGTTTGCCCAGAAGCACTTTAAGACAAGATAGCAGCACCCGTGAGATGGATGGGGATGCAGATTTAATACTCCAACACCAATCAATAAGGACAACTCAACGGTTTGGCAAAGGGAGTCCATTTAATGACAAGTACAAAAAACGGGGAGTCATGAATATCAGCAATGGTGCGATCTTTCTTCTCGCTTCAACTCCAATGAACTTCATAAAAATCCTAACATTTATACTAAAAACTCGTCATCCTTGACGTGTAACACTTAAAAGTTGACATGCAATTCTATTGGTTAGGAAAAGGTATCTTTACTATAGGTACTATATCTGTATCTGGTAATGGAGTGAGGGGATTGCGAAAACACTGTCAGGTGGGCATCTAAGCCCTTCCTTCAAAATGACTACTGCAGACATCACTAAAAGTATGACGTCCAATTGGTTCTACTAACTATAGGACCCTAGATTACTTGGTCCATTGTGATTGGGTTGGCACCAACCCCATTTTTCAGTTTGCTTAGCAGCACCCAGAATGGTCGGTCAGGTGCAGGGCGCCCCTCAACTCACCCGTCCTTCCTTTAATCAATCATCAGTTTAGTGTCTATGGGCCTCATTACACGGATGGCAGAGAACCATGGCGCTTTTAGCGCCATGGTTCAGGCCGGTAAAATACCGGCACCACCTTGGCGGAAAAGGGAATTACCGCCCCATTCCAAGGTTGGTGGGGTGGTAATTCCCCCTTCCACCATTGCCCTTCCCCATTCCCATTTTTGCCCCATAGGGTATAATGGGAATGGGGAAGGCGCTAATTACAGTACCGCAAATTATGGTACCGTAATTAGCTCCCTGGGTCCCTTTGCGGGTTGGTTTTTAACGCCTGCAAAAAGCAGGGGTTAAATTCCCCAACCCGCAAAGGGACCTCGTAGTAAGGCAGTAAGGATTTACCGGTACCGTTAAAATACCGGTACCGGTAAACCCTTACCGCCATCCGTGTAATGATGCCCAATGTGTCAATTATTTTGCTGTGGTTGGCCCCGAGACTGCATCTTCTGCCTAGATATCTTCTCCTGGCTCACAGCCATGCGTAGGTGTGGGGGTCTTGCTCTGCTCGTTCGGCTGGTCATGTGATTCAGACACCATGGATTTGCCTTTTCCTCAACAATTTGTGTATTTGATTTTATGTTCACCCACCACCTGCCTTCACCTTCTTATCTTGCCCCTTCAAAGCAGTATATTCTGGTCCTTGCTTCAGTTAATTGGAGCTACTGCTAGTTCATTTTTATGGATACGACCTTGGTTAACTAGGCATGAGTTGCCTCTGCTGAGTTTCGTTTCTGCCGCTCAGCTCCTGATGTCGTTGAATGTGAAACCTTTCTCGAATGGCCTTAGTCATTTTTGTTGATTCTGCTTTTTGTGCAGAGTGGAAGTATACTTCATATAAAGTGCTTTATTTGAGGTAGATATGTATATGGCGCTTGCTGCACTATCCCTCTACTAAGCATAGCAAGCTGCACAATTCTCTTAGCTTTCTTGCAGTTCCAAGCATATGTACACATTTAAACTGGTCAAATATATTTTCCATGCTTACAGCTTAAGCTTCTTTCATTTGATATCGCCTTCACACTCTTAAGTTCACAAAATCCGTATTCATGGCGTTTCGCCTCTTTATGTCATTCTCTGGTCATCATTTCTTCTATAGGTGAGTCAGTCCGGGTTCTTGTGACGTCACCATTCGCCATCCATCAGGACCTTTTCGGTTTCTTCAGGGACTGTATTTAGACGATCTTTGTTCGTCTCATTTGTTGATATGGCTTTCTCAATGGGTACCTTACTGTCCATGGTTTCCTCGGTACTGATACTTTGATAGGCATTGTTCTTCTGACAGGTACTGGTACTTCGATAGGGATCGTTCTTCTGATAGGTACTGGACAGAGCCCAACTCTGGCTCTCGGCTGGTTTATTTGCTGATCATACGTCACATATCGCGGTGTGAACATTCCTGGTACTTCAAAATGGATGGTTGGAGTGCGGGTTGTATTTGGGACCTCCTCTACACAGCTCAAATATGTTTTTATTCCTAAGAAAAGTCAGTTGAATTCCCCCTTCAGAATCAGAGCTTTCAAAAAAGTCAGTAATATAATTATCCTTCCCTCGTTGCTCAGTTTCAGATTCAATGAGACCAATGTGGTAGGACACATTCTCTCTGCTTAACCTGTTCGCATCGCTCTCATCCAGAGATGCCTCTCCCACCTGTGCACCAGTACAGAATATCACCTCAAGCAGGGGACGGTATCAAGCCTGTCATCTCTTCCCACATTGATCCGGGCATCCTCAACTACACCACTATCCCTTGCGATACTCCGGTGCTCCCAATTCTCTTTATGGACGGATCTTGTCTTAGAGATTCAACAGGTAGTATACAGTCGGGGTTTGTTGTTTGCACCTCCTTTGAAGTAGTAGAAGCTTTTCAGCTCCCATCAGTATGATCAGCACAAATTGCATAACTCTTTGCCCTAACACTGACTTGCGCAATTGCCACACAACGCACAGCCACTATATGCACTGGTTCACATTACGCTTTTGGTATATCACACGACTACGGGACCCTCTGGAAGCAGAGAGGTTATGTAACTGCACAAGATACTCCCATTCCCAATGCACCCTATGTTGAAGCCCTGCTTATTGTGATTCTTCTACCTACCAAGTTGGCCATTGTGAAGTGCAAGGGCAACACTCGACTTTCTGACAGCACCCTCTGTTGCCCTCAGGCTCCTGTTTATGTGCCGCTGTTTCTGCTATCATTTGAGGACCCCATAGCATCTCTTTCCATCCTGGCCTTCCAGTTTCCATAAACTCTGACAGTGGCTTCTCCCCCCATTGGATACCCATGAGAATGCCAGTTACTGCGCCACCTTCCCCTGAACTCTGGGACTTACAACTGAATGATGATTTGGTTGTGTCAAATTGCAAAAGACTAATGCTTGTTGTCAATTCTCACTTCCAGCAAATCCAAGAAATTCTGCCTCGACCGCCTGAAACGCCAGGCCACAGCCTCCTGTTGGGAGATTGGGTGGTCATGATAATGCATCAGCGAAAATCATAACTGCATCCTCGCTGGAAAGATCCTTTCCAGATCCTGCTGACAACCCACACAGCAGTTCGCTGTGGTGTCAATAACTCCTGGTTCCACGGCAGTGTGTGAATCAACACCTCCACTTGACGGCGGAAAACAGCAAGAGGTCCAGGACAAACACAACCCATTGTCTGCTGTCACCAAAGACAAAGCAAAGCTGCAATCTGCGGGGGCACAGCAGAAAGAAGCCCTTCTTCAGCGGCCCAGTGGGGTCACAGAAGCTAAGACCCCGGTGACTCAGCATCCAGCACTCCTCAATGACGAAGTTCTGCCATCTTCCCGAGGTTCAACTTGCGGAGTGCGGCCACCATCTCACTTGACATCAGCAGGTGAACCATTGTTCTGAAAAGTTTTTGCTACCCTTGCCTCATATAGGTGGCCCATCGCTCTCAAAAACATTTGCTACCCATGTCTTCTGCAGGTGGCCCATCGCTCTCAAAGGTTTTTTGTCACCAAGCAGCCACCATAACCCTGCGCACCTGTAGTGTAGGTGCATAAGTCCTCCAGCCAAAGGGGTTTTTAGAGGCCAGCTGAGTGGGCCTAGCGCTGCAGCTGATTTCTTCAGGCTCTAGACATCTATCATCGTCATAATGCCAGGGATCCTGAACTTTTGCATCACCATCTCTCCTGTCTACTGGGTCCTGTAACGACTGACAATCTTTGGAACTTTTGGGCATAAGGCCCCAATCTCCATAGGGTTGCATTGCTAAAGCTGGGAATAGTGCTGCTATTACATAAGTAAATGTGAAGTGTTTGCACCATATTGCTGTTCCTTACCATGATATTTACTCTGCCTCACCCTACATCCACCATCCTACACCCATGCAACAACACCTTCTCAAGTTATCTTGGGCCTACAGTGACCTAATTAATTCCCTTCACGCCAATACGTTACCTCTCAGTATACTGACTGCATTTGTTCCACACACTCTGATCTCTTTCACCGCTTTATAATACTTTTGGTTCGCTGTGCTCTTCCATTCTATATGGTATGTTAATCATTGTTGTTATAATTGCCACCTGTGCAATGATAGTGTTTCTTTTTTGCTGCCTTTGGTCATTCTGTGCTAGACAGGTGTCTCATTTGCCCGCAGAGGCCAGGCTGCCACCGATCATTATAGAGACAGTTCAGCTTAAGGAGGATGACCAAAAAGACGCCTTCAAAGACCAGGAAATGTTAAATGTGTTAGGACATTGGTTCAAATTGTAAATGAGGATTGCAGGCCTTGAAGCAGCATTATTTCTACAACAATCCCTAGGCCTGTCAGCCCTTTCCCTATGTTACTAGTGTATCTGGGCCTCATTGATTGATGCTATACCCCGATTCTGCTCCCTGTGGTCTATGCCCTGTCTCAGGGACGACCAAATGGGGAAGGGGAGGGGTTGATGTACCAGGATTATTTTTATGTTATATTATGTAGGATTGTTATGCAATGCTATGCTATGTTATGCAATGCTATGCTATGTTATCCAATACAATGCTATGGTATACCTCCTTAATCTCTCCCATATAATTAGGCCTCAGACCCTCCATGTCACCTCCCTCTGCCTCCCTCTGCCTCCTTTGCACGCAGCACCCTGGCATGCCCAAAACCCCTCCTGCGGTAGATGTCACGGCACACCTTCTTTTCTGTGTATTCTCTACAAGTTAGCATTAGCACCATATATGGGAGATAACAGTAGGGTTTCTGTGAATGCCGCTTATCCATAATACAGCACAATGTCCCTGGAGGGCTTCGTCACAAGGTCACAAGTGATATGTCCACAGTTCTAACCAAATGTCTGCAATATCGTGCCAAGTAACATCTCCCATTGTGAAAGTGCTAGATCATATAAGTGTTTGCCTATGATATGCTATATATCCGACACTCTAGGAGTTGGTCTCTAGAGAGCTTTGTGCCCCGACTGCCTGGCCACTTGTCCTGCTGTGTTCCCTGCTGATCAGCTGATCACTCTGTATGCTGTGTATATGCTACATAATACAAGAAGCTTGGTTTACCACCAGTCTGTGTCTCCTTATTTGCTGCAAACTGAGGCCAGTCGAGGAGGCACTCTTGGAAAGGAGCCCGATCTTGGCCACCATATGGTGTTACTGAACACCCCATTGTTATACTTGAAGCTTTTTCAATCGTGAATGCAGCTGCAGCTAAAGACTGCTGACAAGGCTAATGGCCTTTCATAAAATCCCACTATAATAAGCCAATGGTTTGTGCTCATGTCCTAAAGTTGTTTTCTGTGTAAGGACTACTGTCATAACTTCTCAATTTGAATGAGAAAATATATAAAACTCTTCATGATAATCTGGATTTCCCAAAACAGGAGATGTACTGATTGCCTTTTTTAATTCTTCAAATCCTTCAGTCATCTCATTGGTCCATATTATTTTGCTCTTGCCCACCTGTGCTTCTTTAAGTCCTTTTAAAAGTGGTTGAATATAGGTATTATAATCAAAATCCCAGGCCCTACAATAGTCACATAGGCCTCAAAATTTCCCTCACTCTTTTAGGTTCTGAGGTCTTCATAATTGCTTCTGCTCTTTGAGTTGTCGTCACCTTCCTTCCCTCATGTGAAATCAACGGTCCTATATATAAGATCTCTTTCTGACAATAGTGTAGCTTCTCTTTATCCAGCGTATACCCTTTCTCTGAGAGTATAGTCATGAGCTTAACTGAATCTTCTCTGTACCTTTCTTCTGTCTCAAAACACACCAAAATGTCATCCACGTATTGAACTATTGAACATTCGAACTGAACATTACCCCAGTCCATCTGAAGGACTCTGTTAAAGATTGAAGGGGACTCACGGTACCCCTGGGACAAACAAGCATGTTTCAGGTGAATATTTCTATATGAGAAGGAAGTCAAATCTTGTGAGTCTTCATGAAGGGGAATGGAAAAGAACACATTTTTTAAATATATGACTGTGAAATTCATGGGTTTGGATGGGATATTACACAATATTTTCACAGAATTTGGAACTAAAGGAAACTCAGCTTCGACTATGGACCTGGCGGTAACCCACCGGTTATACTGCTGGATACCGCCTGCCCAAATAGCATTACCGCTACTCGAACCAGCACTATTAGCACCAGATCACGAGTAGCGGTACAGCGATAAGTTACCATTCCCCATTGGGTCCATTGAACCCATTTATTATCGACTCGTGAAAATTGCGACAGTGGCAATAGCGCCAAAAACGGCTGAAAACGGGTAGTAATGGGTCATTTTTACCTCAAAAAGCTGACTGTAAAACTCCCACTTACCACCCGACTCACGATTGGGCCAACCCGTAAATGTGGTGGTAATAGCATTACTGCAACATTTAAGGGCTAAGGCCCAACTCATGATGAGGCCCTATATTTTTTTGGTGGCAAAGGTCCTGTATAAACCTCCAATACCCTATTTTTGATTTTTTCAGTAGGTACACAGCCATGTTACATGGAGAATCGGATGGAACCAATATGTGTTTTAAAATTTGTATTTTATTATGCATTTGTTAGGCACTTATACAGTAAGTCAATTCTGTTTTGTAGTGCCCACAGGGAAACAGGGAGGGAACAAGGGATTGAAAAAAATGATAAATGGGTGTGGGGGTAGGTGCTGGAATGTCTGAGCTCCTGGGTGAGCAGCAGATGAAGTGCGTAGTTTGATGAGTGCCATACGGCCTAGAACCGCGTTGGGTAGATAGCGCAAGACTTCAGGCCGGTGCCAAGTGCTCTGATGTAGGCAGAGCCTGGGGTGATTGGGTGTGGGAGGCCAGGACCCCTAGGAAACATAAGAGCCTTGTTCACCAATCACAGTGACTGCAAGATTAGCAGAGGAGGGAAGAAGGGAAGGAGGAGGCGAAGAGGAAAGTCTTGAGAAGCTTCCGGAATTTGAGGAAGTCCTGCTCAAGACGGAGAGGAAGGGGGAGGCTGTTCCATAAGAGGGAGCCAGCTGAAGAAAGAAATTGGCCTCCGGCCCTCTGTTTAGCGAAACGCTTTACACACAGAGAGTTGGTGCCAGAGGAACATAGAGGTCTAGACGGAGAGTATTTGGTAAGAGAAAGTTGCTGATAGTGTGGTCCCAGGCCCCAGACATCCTTGTGGATGATGCAGAAGGATTTGATTATAATCCATGCTGCAACCAGGAGCCAGTGAAGAGTTTTTAGGGCAGGAGAGATGCGGTCTCTTGGCTTAAGGCCAAGGATAAGTCTTGCTGCTCTACTCTAAATTAGCTAGAGGGGTTGTAGAGTGGAAGACGGTAGATTCAGGAGCGGCTATTGCAGTAGTCAAGTCTAGAGAGAACCAGGGCTTAGGAAACTTTGAGCTTCTGGGGGGAAAGAGAGAAAAGGGAGAATTCCTTTGAGAAGGAATAATTGAAAGCGGGACTTCAATAAAGCAGAAATTGTCTCAAATATACCTTCATCCTCTTCTCTAGACATGGAGTATTGCTTTGCACGTGGCAAAAGGGCTCCTGATTTGAGCTTGATTTTAACTGCTCCTACTCCTTTTAATAGACCCTTGTCATATGGACTTGTGGGCCATAAAATATGTGGTACTTTCTCTAAATGTTCCTGGAGAATTGACGGTATCCTTTTTAACATCACTATTCTCTGGAGTATTTCTCTATTATCTACTTTAATTCAATCAGTGAGACTAATGAAAAATACAAACCCATCAAATGAGTAATCATCCTTAAACAGCTCCTTGTCTGTGAAATCTGTCAGCCTGTATCCTTCACCGAGGGCTATCACTGTTCTCCATCCTCTTCCTTCATCATCTGTCCCATGAAGAACCGCCTGTTCCTCTCTGACCACTGCAGCTTCTAACTCCAAGGGGATGATCTGCCCTTCTTCATCGTACTTAGAGATTTCTGGTCTGTGCAAAAACTCATCAGGTATTCTTACTAGCTTTTCTATCAATCTGGGCAACCATGATATTAAAATAGTTACTGCATACAAGAATACTACTGTATCTAAGGGAACTCCTCATAATGCCTTCTGGACTGTAAAGGCTAATATATGATCTCTCACATTTATATAATGTATGCCTGGGGTGGAACACATTATTCATTCATCAGTGAAAGATATCGTCATGTTATGTTTCGTCATCAAGTCACGCCCTAATATGTTAACTGGCATGTGCCTAGAATACAACAATGGCATCGGCATATTGTGTTCTCCTATAGAGATTGGCAATTTATCTTTAAAAGGAACTAAACTCTTCACACAAGAGAATCCCTGAGCATTCATGGCAATACCTGACATTGGATATGTTCCCTCACGGACACAGGAACAAGTTCCTCCAGTGTCTACAAGAAATGAAAATGTTGTGCCTCCTATTGCCACCTTCACCCTAGGCTCCACTTGGCGGTCTGGTGTCACTGATAGTACTGAACACATCAGATTGCTCTGTCGGCTGTCCTATTATGGATATAAATTCGGTGGTCAGTCATAATGTAGAATGCAATAATGTCGAAAGTCAAAATGTCTAAAAAAATTTTTAGAAAACAATAATGTCGAAAACCAATAATGTCGATATATATAATTAAAATGTGTTGAGTATGAGGCGTGAGAGGGTGGTGGGGGTGTGGGGGGGTGACTGGGGGTGTTGGGTGAAGGGGGTTGGGGGGGACCCCCCATAGTAAATGATACTCTTCTTGTTTATGTATTTATTGATAGTGCTAATTGACATTTTTTTTCGACATTTTTTTTTTTCTAAAAATGGACTCTTTCATTATATGTATAGGTTTTCAACATTATTGTTTTCTAATTTTTTTTCGACCTTTTTGTAAGGCGACATTCTTTTTTCTACATTATGACTATAAACCATAAATTCATCCCTGTACCTGTGAAAGGATTTCCTCCTACCACAGTCACATTCCCTAATTTGGGTGCAGGTGCTTGCTGAACTCCTGTAATCATATTCCATTTTGGTAGCATAGCCTATTGTGTTTGCGCTTGCTGGGGTTGTACCTGTTGTGTTTGCATGGGCACTTTCTGTGATTGTCCTTGTGACCATTGCATTTGTAATGGCGCTTGCTACATTTGCTGTGGTTGTGGTGCTTATGTCTGAGCCTGCATGTGATCTTGAACATAATACTCTTGCGATTCTGTATTATAGTGCAGAACATAGCACATGCCCCCTCTTGGAGCTTGCCAATTTAGCTGCATGCTTCCTCTGCTTCTACATGGTCTGCCTATGTGTGCCATTCTTCCACAATTCCAGCATTGTTGCAGCTGTCCGCCATTAACTCCCGCCCTTTCCTGAGGATTTTAAAATCCACTTCTTCCTCCTCCTCGAGGCCCATTCCCTCTTCCTCCTGGCCAATAATTATACCCACTCTGATCTGGGGGATACATTACGTTATTTGGCTGTGCTGGTTGCATCTCCTGTGTCCTCCCACCTTCATTGCTCGTCAATACCGCTCCCTCCATGGCTATTTTTGACAATTTATTCGGAACTAACTTCACCTCTTCCTGCTTTCTCCTCTTGGCTTTCTTCTCATTTTTCTCCTGCATTAATCGGCAGTGATGCACAATCGTTAAATCGGATTTCTGGCCACTGTTTTGCTTCCATTCCCACCTGTTTCTTCATCTGCCGCTGCACTGGCTTGAGCAGTCCCTGACCCAAAATGTGGTAAAATAATGCCATTGTTTTATCCCACAGTTCATGTGTTTCAAGGCGCCATCTCTCTTGAATATCTTGAATATAGGCGACAGGGTCGTCAAGCTCCCCCATTTTCCTAGTCATAATCGCACCCATATCCTCCCCTTTCTCTAATAATAGGAATTGTGAAAATCCTGGTCCGTAATCATACCTGACTACATTCCTTGTTTTCCAGGCGGGGCTAGTCTCGCCCATTTGTCTCCAGTCCTGGTAGTGCCCGTAATCTGCTTATATAAGGCTTGTGGTCGCTCAGTATATGGTGTCATATCTGGTGATCTCTCTTTGAGGTCGTCTAAATCTGACCATTTTACCCCTTTTTTAACTCGATTCTTTTGAAAAATCACATGATCCCTCCTTTGGCGCTTTTTCCTTTCTTCGTCTGACATCATTATGCCCCAAATTGTACGGTTATCCTTTTCCTCATCATCAAGATCTAGTCTAGTGTGTTCTGTGGTTGTCTGTTATGGCATCATCTGACCTTCCTCCCGTTTCCCTCGAAAGAGTTCCTTCCAGGTTCTCCTGGGTTTTATGCCCTTCCTTATCGCTCATTTGCCTCTATAAATCCCAAAGTCTTTTCGCTATATTTTCTGTGTCCCGCACATCAGTCTATGTTGCTATTCCTGGTAACCATTGTAGCTCCCTATGGGGCTGTTGTGACCCTTTCTCTTCCTCAAGTCGTTCTTGAGCTTCGATTTGCACTATGCTTCTATGACATAGATACATTAGCTCACCATCCTTTAGTCCCTACTTCTGTTCATTTTTTCTTCCCTTCTCCTCATCTCCCTTAATTCATCTTCCTCTCGCCTTCTTTGCAATCTACGTACTTTCCTTCTATCTGCTTCTATCTCCTCTCGTCTCTTCTCTTCTAGCCTTTCCTGTTCCCTCCTTGCCTCACACCTTCTTCGTTCTTCCCTTTGCTTTCATTCTCTTTCTTTCTCTTCTTTAAATCAATACCCTTATCATCCAACTTGTGTGATACTTGTCCACCCATCCACTAATTCTATACTATTGTTATTCCCTTAGCATTGTCCTTTATTTCCTTACTATATATATATATATATATATATATATATATATATATATATATATATATATATATATATATGTATATATATATACATATATATATATATATATATATATATATATATATATATATATCTATATATCAACACAGGCCCTCCACCTATTTTTGCCATCTTCAAAGTTCTACTTATATTCGTGGCTCAGCTTGAGTCCCTCGACATTGATTCTCCATCAACCGACCAGTCCGCCTTCTGTCCACGGGGACCTGCAGGGACCGGACAGGAATTACGTCAAAGGGGGACCTGCAAAACGTGTATTTATGCATGATTTTATGCGCCGTTCCCCACAGGAAGCTTTGCAGTCTTCTGGCTAATGTAGGAAGCAGTCAAGTGTCCGGGGGTCTGGGCCTAGGTCCATTAGACCTGAACCATCCGTACTGCTACCAAAATGTGCTCTAGCACCTTGAGGCGTCTCCTGTACTAGATGGAATTACCAATAAAGATCTCAGACCAAATGACAGGACAGACTCAAAGAATATAGCAAAGTACTACTTTATTCTCAATTTAATAAAGCAAGCTACCTGGCAGCCATCGGACTGATGCTTGAACACACACAAACAAACTTGATTACATAGAGGTGTTATACCCCAATATGCGTCATTGTTGATGTCATCCAACATGGCAAACTGTAAAACCTATTGACGGGAGGGATTGGTTGGAGCAACATATCTACTTATACAATACATATGGGTTAGTACTCCAATGGCTGCCTCCTATCTGTAGGACACACCTTGAACTACCTCTAAATATGTATAATACTGATTATAGCACACAAAATGGCATGGGGTTGGTACATGCAACATTGTATAGCAGGTTGCCCCACAGACCCACTAATCGATTGGAATTCCCACCCAACCTTGGACTTTCAGCTCGGCTAGCAGCACGTAAGCGAAACAAAACCCAGGTGCTTGATTCATATCAGATTATTCCCCACTTTCCTAATTAGTCCATCATCTCTCATCAGTCTGACCATGAGCCAAAGGTTCCCATCTGTAGTTGACTGTGTAGCTCGCTCTCTGTTCTGGGACATTTAAGGGAGTATGAACACATCATTATCTTCATCCACACCTTGATGAACAGCCCTTTCTTTCGACTTCTGCATTACGTGGGAGGAGACCGCAAATTTGTCAATTTCGACCACTTATTTGCTGCTATTTGATTCAATTATGCTGACCTCTAGAGACTCTAGAGACTCATTTTATCTTGTAGGAGCCTCCTCTATTGTTAATTGTTCCATACTTGGCTTTCGTAAAGGTTTTCTTTTTGTTTAATCTAAGAGAAATATGTCTCAAGCTCATGGCTTATCTGTCTGCGTCCCTTTGTGCTTTGCAATTATTCCTTGAAATAGCATCCTTGATCCCAGGCCAACATAGACTCCTCTTCGTTTGCACACAAAGCTGTTTTTCGAGCGTCTCCTGACTCTGCAGTCCTCGTCTGTTTCTGAGGTAGCTGTAAGGAATCTTTGCACGAGCCGACGTCCATTTTCTTATCATGGCCATCCTTGACATGTTATATTTTCCTGTGTATCTCGTCTACCTTGCGTTACTGCATATTTACACTTATTGGACTGCAAATTACTTGATATTATTTTGCATAGATGATTACTTTATCATTTTGTACATATTTCTCTTGTCACTTCAGTTACATCGCCATTCTTTAAGTATTATCATATCATTTCAGTATTTCCTCATATATCTTCTTCATGACATCACTCTGCCCTCTCCGGGATTAACACTCTGCACTACATGATTTCCAATGGTGCATGCAAACATCCTCCCACTCTTTCAGTGTGAGGGTACATTCGGTATGATTGTCTGAATGCATATTGTCTCTCGTACGCTCGTGCGGTATAGGAACAACACAGGGGGTCCCACATACAGCTCTTCTCCTGCTGTTCCAGAATGATGGTGGTGAGGGGGTGGAAGTTAGGGTATATGCGTCACCTGCTCCTCTACAAAATCCTCGATGATGGCCAGGCTTGCCTACTAGTTCTCCTTGACCTCTGAGCAGCATTAGACACAGCAGACCACCAGACACACACTGACAATCTACATTGCCGCATGGGGATCAGCAAAATCATCCTTTACTGGTTGAACTCCTACCTTGCAAACCACCAACGGTTCGTACAAATGGATTCTTGCAGATCACCATTTCTACCCATCACCTGTGGAGTCCCGCAAGGATCCATACTGTCCCTGTGATCTTCAATCTTTACATGAAACCATTCAGAACCCTCCTCTCTCCACACCACATCCACATTTACCAATATGCAGATGACATGCATATCCACCTCAAGATATCCTCCATCGAAGACATCCACAGGCTCAAGGCCTGCCTCACATTGATCCAGTCCTGGATGTTCAGTGCTTACCGGTAGTTAAACCCCTCCAAGATTGAATTGCTACTGTTGACCAACAAAACTAAACACCCTGACGTCCAGACCTGGCTCTCTGCAATGAACTTTGAGGCATTCGCACCCTCGCTGACCCCCTGTACCATGTCCCTTGGGTTCTACATCAACCGACACCTCACATTCAAACAGCACATAGCAAGTAAGATAAAATCGGTCTGGTACCAACTTTCTCTCCTGTGAAAAATCAAGCCCCCCATCCCAGAGAACAACTTCAGATCTGCTGTCTAAGCCTTGGTGCTTTCCCACCTGGATGGTGGCAATGCCCTATTGTAAGGCCTTCCAGCTACAATACTGACACCCCTGAAATGTGCCCTGCATGCTACAGCAAGACTCATTAAAGGACTCAGCAAATTCGAACACATCACACTCATCGAACTGCACTGGCTCCCAGTGCATGCCTGCATCATCTTCAAATCCTGTTGCATCATCTACAAGGCTATCGTCCTGAAGTCCCCACTTCAGAATGACAGCTCTTCACTGAGAGACTCAGCATCCCTGGAGGCCGGTGATCCACCAGAAGTAAGGAAATTTGCAGACTTGAATTACAGCAGTGCAGGAAGGAAAGAACCAGAAGACAGGCTTTCTCTGTCTACGCTTCAAGACTCTGGAACCTCCTCCCTGTCAACATCAGACTTGCCCCGTTACCTCTACAGTTCAAGAAAGCGCTCAAGACCTTCCTCTTCAAGGAATAGCTCCTCCTTAACACCTAGTTCCACAAACCCTGTACCCCCCACCCTACTTAAGACTCAGTGATCTGATCCCCACTGTCTTCCCCCATGCTGCCAATTGCACACCCTCCCTGGTTCCTTCCCTACTTCTTTGTTCTCTGCTTCCCATTCTGTTTCTTCCCGAACCTAGGTTCACGCTCAATAAATACCCTAATATCAGTAATAGTAATAATGGGTAACATAGACCAAAAGGTGCAGTGCCCACTGAAAAAGTCTCACGCGGCCCCCACATAAACCACAAAGCAGGCATGTATGCTACCTATACTCTTTGTGTTTTTTTAGCTCCTGACAACATTAGAGGAAAGGCTGGGCGTGTCTGACTGCTGGAGATTATGTCGAAATAGCTGCAACTATCATCAGACATCTTAGTCAATGTTCTTTGTGCAGCCACCACAGGCTTGTGTGCAACAGTGACAAGGAGGAGACAATTCTGGCTGGAATTCTCAAAATGCATGTCAGGGCACAAACTATTTAGCTCTAAAATGGGGATCCTTGTCCCGCAGGCTGCCACAATACCCAAATATCGGCCTTGGTTTCTGTGCACACATGCGTTAAGACTCGTCTCTACCCCTCCAGATATAAGGCTCTTGAGCAGTCCTTTCTGACTGGCACAAAATGTAAGGGCGAAAACAAGAAACAAAGATTTTTTTGTTTTATTATTAGTGAATTGGTTAAACTAGTAATTTTACACTTATTTTTGGTATTTATAATTCCATACATCCTAACTAAACAATGGGCCTCATTACGACCCTGCCGGTCCGGTAACAGCGGTGCCAGTAGGCTCACCGGCACCGTTGATACCTGACCGGCAGACTGCAAGTCTGTGAGCCAGATGCCTTTCAGGTCAGACCTGGCGGGCGGAATGGCACCCGCTCGCAGACTTTAACAGACGCAGCAGCACTGTTGCACACGGTGCCCGGGCTTCCGCACTCCCCATTCCCATTGAGTCCTTTTTTTCGGCACGGCTCCTGCTGGGGTCGTAATGAGGCCCAATCACATTTAAATAAATTAAACAAATCAGATAAAAACATGTTAAGACAGATACATGCATATAATATTGCATATAAATCACATTATAATCACAATTTTATATCAATCAAGTTGATAGCACCCAACAATTTTAAGACAGTAATCGTAAAAATATTTTCGTTATCACTAGAAGCTCTAAGCCAAAAATCATGAGTTATAAGCCACCAAGCATTGGGCTCGTGTTTCCCCAAAAATAGTTCTCTTAAAGTGCATAGTGCTGTCTCTTAAAGTGCATAGTGCTGTCTCTTAAAGTGCATAGTGCTGTACCTTCGACCAGTAGGTTTTCTAGAGACTGCGTAAAGTTGCTGTTGCAGCACTGATCATGAGCCCCCCTGACTATCAGCATTGCCAACAACATAGCCTTCCAGGGGATATCCTAGTTCGGGGTGGTAGGGCAATTTCCTGCCTTCAGCTCTATCAGAATGGAACATGTTTCAGACATCTAGGGCAAAACAAAAAGGGTGATGGCTGGAAGGTTGAGAATTAGTCTCAACCTCTGCCATTGCTCTGGGCATCCGTCTAGACAATCATTCTTTGCCTACCAAGCTATAAAAAAGGGGAAAGACCGTATGCAAATCAGGGGTTGGGGTGGGAACCAGCCTGGTTAGCATATGGTCTTTTCCCTTCTGCAATGGCTTGGCAATTAGGTGAAGAACGTTAGTATGGAAGGTTGCCCAGAGCAATGCCAGAGGTTAAGATTAATTCTAAACCTTCCAGCCATCACCTCTTGTTTTGCATCAGCATCAAGGTACAGGAGATAGTCTGAGAAGAATAATTCCTCAACTTCCCCTCCCTTCCTCCAGAATCAGGACTCATTGTGATGCTGAGGTCAGAGGAGGTTTGCTCTCCTGTGTTGGGATTCAGAACCTGCTCTAGAAGAGGCCAGTGCTCCTGGTCCAATTGAAGTGAATATGAAGTGGCGATTCTGAATTTGAATCTAAGGTATTTCTGGTCCCTCACTGACTTCAAGAGGATGAGCCAGTTTGGGGGAGTTTTGATATTCCAGATGGCAATGATTCAGGAGGTCATCCCTGTGACTGCCCAGGGGAACTTCCTGACTTCCATAGTTTTTGAGGATGCCAGTAGCTTTCAGGTAAGGGGTGCCTCCTCACCAATGAATGTTGCTTTGGCATGCTCAGTGGTGGAGATGCTTTAAGACATCCTGCTATAGCAAACACACGTGAGTTCCTTTTTCTGCTGTGTCCCCATCCGTGGCAGCATAAGAATTCAGGGGGCAGGCATCAGAGGCCCTGCTTTAGCGGACACCGCCTTCCTATTTAAGGTCTTGTGAGTATCATGTGCCTGGGACATGATTGTGTCCTACTTTGTGGTCCCGTTATTTTGTGGCTTAAAGGAGGGCAAGAAAATAAAACAAAAGACACAATTTGGAATCAAATCTCTTAAAATAGAAGCCATCATCAACATCATAAAAGTCTTAGGAATCTTTATAGATCTCCTTTCCTGGTGGTCATTAAATGTACTATTCCACGTGCTCCAATCCAATGTTAACTCTGGGACCTTTTATACCTCCTATTCTTCCAGCTGTTCCAGTTTCCCCACTTATTCTGGTGCCTGTCCAACTCCTGTCACCATGCTTGCTTCAATCCTCCACAGTCTCAGATGCTCCCTTCATCCCCTGCTGCCTCTGACTCTTATTCAGCCTCAATGTGCCTTTGCTGCCTCCAATGCCTGCACCACCTTATGCCTGAACCTGGTCTTCAAGTGCTTTGCTCGGTTATCAAGCTATAGAAGATTGCGCTTCTTGTAGAATGAGCTATGGAAAGATAAGTGTCATCTGCCTTAGCCAGGGAGTGTGAGACACAGACAGACTGGGCCACACTTACTTTCTAATGTCTCCAGTGAGCCTAACACTGATCATGAAGATGTTGTACCATCTGTGGGACTTTAGATTGCTAAGCACGACCTGGCAGAGATCCTTTCCCGTATTAGTCTTTATTTATTTTTTTTATTTAGAAGAGCTTTATACTACCTCACAAGAGGTTAGCTTCCCCCCACTCGAGTATTCCTTTCTAAATTCAAACAATGTTCTGATACATTAATTGCATTCTAAAAGATAGTAGACATTTGAAACATTACTATTCTACATTGGCTCTCTATGAGCATGACTCGTTTCTCAATGGTAATATTTCATTGTGATGTAAATGTCTTTCGACCATTCGATGATCTCCAGTATCAAGACAAGTATGGTACCAGACAAAAAACATATACATCAGTCACATTTATTTCTATATAGTCACTGGCTCCCCTATACATGTGTGAGATTGTGAATGCACCACCACTGTGGGGTTTAATGACAGCCCCAACACGTACAAATGAAAGGCCAGGTTAGGCCGTACTGTGAAATGCATGTTTTTATGGCTAAGCCCACTGGTGAATGAAAATCCTGCCTTAAAACTTCAATACTGCTAAATGTGCTTAGAAAATCTAAATTCAAGCATTTCTGAAGTTGACACAAGGAACATTGTAACATGGAAAAGGCATATCGCTATACTAGGTGAGAGACAACAGCAGCATTTAACTTGTATCTGCCACAGAGAATTGAAAGGCTTATTCTCCATAGGAAATGTGGCATTCCCCGGCCCAGACATTGGCTCCATGTAAAGGACCTTAGTGAAATCAAGACCTGATGAAATATTTTCCCATGCTAAAATAAAAAAAAATCAAGGAAAAGACTTTGTGTGTGATGGTGAGACTCAATGTATTAAAATGAATAATAGGCTTCTTTTGCAAAATACATGTCACAAAGTAAACGGCAATTTTTATTTTTCAGGTGAAATGATTGAGGCTTTTGTGGGTCCAGGAAATGTCTGGCTTAGAGTTTTGATTCCTGAGCCTGTTGCTATGTAGAACCCTTAAGTAAGGATCAAAGGATCTGAATGACTTGGCCTCTGGCAGGAACAATAGAAATGACCATTAGCCCTGGGCAGAGGAGAGCTAATGGATTAATGGCAGACTATGTCAACATTGCAGCCCAACAGACTAGGTAACGCATGATTTCAGGGAAATGAGCGCTAATGTGAAGTGAAACTAGCTGTGGAATTGTTGAGAGAATATGTATCATTTATGTTGCCATTGTAGTTCCCATGGAACCACATTTTTGTGATTTTCTCTATCATCTTAAGGGTTAGAAAGGCCATCCAGGTGTCATATTAAAGAGTATTTCAAGGTCGTTCTGTGGGGGTAATTTGCATAAATATCTGAATTCTAGAACACTGGTATGAAGCTAAAAAGTGATCAGAGCTTCCCGGAAAATGGGAAAAAGCTGAAACTCGAGACAAGGGTGGCTAAGTGTATCATTTAACTGATAGTAAAGTGTGATGATTATCACTGGTACCGTCTTCATGTAACAGAGGAAAGACCACCAATTGTGCATGCAACATGGTGTGAACATGTAAATCCTTACATACCGTCTGCCATGATTTGCTTAGTTTAGGAATATTCATATTGTTGCAGGTAAATGGAAATAGTTGCCATATTGGGACTTTTTGGGTGTGTGAAGGCAACATGAAGCAAGACACAGACAACAGATTTGAAGTTCAAAATAGAATGGTTTATTAAATCAAATGTCAGGGTGGTAGAAGGCCTAACTTGCCATAAACCAAGGTGGGATTTCACTACCTGAACGAAACTAAGTAAAGCCAGAGTCAAAGAGTACTACTTAAACGTCTGTCTGTGTCCGAAACCAATCCTTGCCCTCACAACAAAAGCTAAACAATGGGTAGGGATGTCAATAATGAAAGAAACGTGATCAACACAAAGTTCAGAGCTTCTTACAGCTCCTAGCCTCCTCTTCAGCTGTCCTTCCCCAAGTTGAAGAAAGTTCCACAAAACATAATCATCGGGGTTCCCTTCCCCAAGTTCAATGCAACACAGTTCAAACAAACAGGAGTCCTGAAGATCTGTCATCAAGACAGTGCTTTTAGTTCATCAAATCTCAGGGTTCCCTTCCCCAAGATGTCTACGTCACAATCTGTACTGGTTTCAATGTTTCAAAGTTCAACATAAATCTAGGTCCACTTGACCCTCCTTCTGGCTCGTCTTACCAGTTCACTCACGATGCTCCTTCTTGATTTATTTCACAATGTCTTTGACATCCACAGTTTAGGTCTCACTGGTCTAGACGCAGTTGTCAGACCACACGATCCACCCATCAAAGGTTGCGCAACCATGAACCCTAGGCTCTCCAGCCCACACAGGTTCTTCTGTATTTGACCCTGTGCACAGATTCACATTAACTTAGTTACTCCTTGTCGGCCTCTTGGCTCTATGTGCAACTTTACACTCTTATGGTTAACCTCTTGGCCTCAAAATAATGTGTCATATACTTCTTGCCAGTCTTATATTTTGCCGCAATGTGTTCATCCATAAAGTGCACTTGATGACGGTCTCCCTCATGCTCCACCTTGATGTTGCACCCTTTCACACTTGCACTCTTTTCCATAGGTTGCTTTCAAATGAGCACTTTCCCTTTAGCCTTTCATCAGCTATTAGCTTTGCCGATAAGGTTTCCTCCAATTCGATATTCAACATGTGTAATTTTGCTTTGTCTCAAGTTTTCGATATTCAATATTTGCAACGTAACTCAACTTCAAGTTTTGATGATTCAATATAAGTTTTCATTCAATTCAGGATTCCATATGCGTAATTTAACTTCACTTCATGTTTTCATTCAGTTCAGGATTCAATATATGTCATACAGCACTTCAGTATTCATGCATATCCCCTAGGAGTTCCCCAGATTTGCGGGACATTTCCTTCCACTCATCGGTTCTCAGTGTTCCTCCTGCAGTGGCTACGTGGCTTCTAATCTGCTTCACAGGCAAGCGGGCTGGTCCCTGCAAGCCCCAATCGCACTCCTGGTGCCTCCTAGCACACTGGCAGCACTGCTCTCCTCCACAGATGTGGACAGCGTCTTCTCTTCCTTCTTCCTTGCTCGCAGCTACAGCTGCTTTCTCTGGACAGTGGAGGCTCCTTCCTGTGTAGCAGCCTAACGGCCCGACTCGCCTTGGGCTCCACAGGTCTTCTAGGACATCGGCTGGCGTCCTGGCTACCTCTTAGGTCCCACCATGGCTGCCTCCTCAAGATACGGGTCCCTTGCTGCTCTCTTTGCTGCTCTTCTGGCTCTTTTTTATACACTTGACAGGTTGCAGGTGTGGATTCTCAGCTTGCCTGACTATAGTTAAAGGGACATGCCTGGCCTTTAAAGCACTCAACAGGCATCTTCTTCATCCCAGTATAAGAGTGGTGAAATTAGGTTTTGGCGTTCATCACTCCTAGTCGCCTCTTCCTCGTCCCATTACTGTCAGAGGTAAAATGTGGGGAAATAAGGGGAGAGATTTTACAGTTGCCTATAAAGGACTGGGGAGAGTTAGGTTGGTCTTCAATAGAGAAATGGGGATACCATGTCTCACCTGATGGCACCCCACTCCCAGTCCCCAAGGTGATCCTCCCTCGCTTCTACACCCCCAGGGTCAGAATCCAAAAGCGAGTAGATGTGAGGACGCCCTTTGGTTTCTGACGGGAGAAATCTGAAAAGTATAAATGACAACTTTGGTGGATGGATTCATCCTTGATATCAATTCTCCTGTAGAACTCCAGAGGCCTATCAGGATAGAGAGGGGTTGGACCTTGGGGAGGAGAAGAGATTAAATATCCAATGAAAATTCAGAACTAATAAATTAACACCGCCTGATCTCAGATTTTCGGGGGTGTGCTTACCGAGTAAAAATCCCTTGCAGAAGAGGAGAGGGGAGATCCTGCCTAAAAGCCATCTTGGAAGGAGAGCTGCCAAACCTCTTGGAGGAAAACTGCCCCTGGGGGTATCCTGAGACAGCTGCCTACAACCATCTTGGGTGGAGGGGCCTTAACACTGATGGGGCCTTAAACTTTGTCTGAGAGAGAGAAACTGGGGAAGTCAACAGCTGACTGAAGTGACCAGACCCTGTGGGCTCACAGAAAAGCCTCACTGCCCTTCCCCTGAGCACCCCAAAACAGAGGTCCAATGTAAGTAGAATTGGACTATTTGAAACTAAATCTGTGGGAGGGTCTGCCTGCCTTAATCTTTTTCCCTTGATAGTGGGTGGGGGTTGGGGGGTCAAACTGTGTATACCCTTAGCATATTTGATGGAATATTAATTTAATTAATTCCCAAATAGATTGACGGGGGGAGCTGGGAAGAGTTTGAAACTTCCAACCTTGTTCCTAGCGGGAATAAAGTTAGAGTCACATAAAGTCATTGGGGTGTCCTGGCCGCAAAAACGAAATTGATCATTGCCAACATTCCCAACCCTTGCCTTTAAAACAGAAAGGTGTCCTTGCCACAAAAACCAAATTCCCAGTTGTCACCACTCTTTGAAGATTGTATTTAACAACAAAGGGGTGCCCCTGGCCAAAAACGAAATTTCTAAACTGGCTCCACTCCCTGAACCTGGCCTTTATACAGAGGGTTGCTGCATGTAATTGATACCTGGCTTTTCGGTGCTGGGGGAGAGGTGCTTTGCAAAGTGAAACTAGTGCAATTTCTATTGAACAATGTACTCCCTCTCCTGAGAGTGAGTAAGTGACCATGAGGGCAGAACGAGTTTGTACTGCTTTTGGGTGACAAGGAAACAGGGTGCTATTTGCCACATGTATCTTTAAAACTCAGTGTTTTCAAAACTGAAAGCATTCGCAAGTGTGCAGAAAGACTGCATGTATCAAGCATTGTGCATGTAATGTGTAACTTATTTTTAAAACCAAAGTGTGCTTGTGCCTTTGTTTTAAAACTAAATCCTTATCAAGAAATGCTAAGGCTCATGCTCTAGTAATGTGCCGATTGTTTCCTTTTGATACTAAAGTGGTTTGTGGGACAGGAGTTGTGAAATGTTTATGCAGCCTGTGTTCCATGTACCTGAAACAAAAAGGAAAAAGTTGTTTTTGTGTTGAGGATTTGTTTGGTGCCACAGAGAAGGTTGCGTATGTAACCATTTAGTGCAAGATTTATTGAACCTATACTGTAAATAAATATATATTATTTCTGTACAATGGCCTGGTTCTTGACTCATTATTGGCACTGGGAGAGGGATCAACAGGGCGGGATCCAAGGGGCTCGATATGAGTCATAAGTATGACGTATTTGCATTCTAAACTAAGGGTATGTTATGGGCTCTCTTAAGTGAGGGGGCAGGAACTCCCTAAATTGAGTGTGGTCTCCCTATATATTGTTACATAGTGGGGCTTGTGCTGGGATTTCGCTTACTGTCTTATGACTCATGAAGAGTGCATTGTGACAGACTATTCTTTCTTGTGTAATCGCATTGAGGTGGATAGAAAGTTGTTTTTGCTTTATTAAAGTGCCACAAAGACTTGACTCCAGAGTTCCGGGGAGTTGTATAGGTGAGAAAGCAAATTGATTAGAATTGATTTTGATTTGGAATTGTGTTTGGAAATCAAGCAGGAACAGGGTGATTCTGCCCCTGCGCAAAGAAAGCTTTAGAAAGGTGATATTTTATTTATTTGCTTTGTTCAAAATCTGATCTTTCAAATCTTTTGAATAGACCTGCAAAAAAGAATGTACTAACAATTTGCAAATCATGATTACAACATACAAATTCATAAATAACACATTCAAAAAAGTGATAAAATAGAATCATCAGAGAAGAGAACCATCAGCATTCTTGAAAGCACTTAATTTTTTCTATATGTATTAAAAATACCAATATTTTCCAGCATCGTTAAAAAATGTTTCTCTACCAGCATTTAACCTTTCTCTTCCTCATGGAGAAGAAAAAACGCTCCTTACAAATAAAATTTACAAATATGTTGATCTAATATAGATGAGGGCAGAACATTCAACCAATATGTGCCTAAGTGTTTGTACAATGTCTGTTTTTGATCAGAATTAGAGTTAGAAGATCGAGCTGATAAAACCTGCCCAATGGGTAACAAGTTTAAGCGAAATCAGAGAAATTGTTCTCGGAAGAAATTATGTGGGTACAATTCCAGATATTTTGGCCACAACCCCCTGTGCTTTGTCACCACTTGTTGATCCAGTCAATTTTATGCAGACACCTTTTTACCCATAATGGGTGTTAGGCAAAGTTTGTGTGCAGTACCCTTGGGGACCACTACACACAACTAGGACTACAGGTGTAAGCAAAACCAACCTTTGGTATAAGTCTGTGCTACACAGTTTTGGTAGCGTTGCTGAGCAGCCAGGCTTATCTCAAGAGGGGAATGTGATCTGTAAGGATGTTCCACAGAGGTCTTCAATCACAAGTATTCAAATAGAATCTTATACTCAAGGTTTCTTGGTAAACCACTTATTAATTTATTTCACAGTCAGTCATAAAACATTCACTAGAAGGAGGCAATATATCTCACACACAAATATACTTCAGTGCTTCATACTATAATTTTCTGAGGCTTTTAAACTACTTTAAAGGAGGAGCAAAATGGCATTCAGGATATTTGAAGTAGGAGCACAAAGGCATAGGTTAATAAAAAGAAGATTACAGTTATTCTTCGACAGTGCAAATACTTTGAGTTCACCAGAGGAGTCAATTCAATGCAATAGGTTAGGCCAAAGTCAATGGGCTAAAGTCTTGTATAGGATAAATCAGTTCTGGTAGTTAAATGGAAAAGTATTTGCCAAAGTTCTTACAAGTAGTTTGTGAAAGAAAGATTCCTATGTTGGGTCACAAGCTGACTAGGCCTGCAAGTTGCCAAAGTTTCAAGCACTTTCACAGTGAGAGGTAAGTTCTCTCGGTCGGGTTTTCACAGTACCTTACAATGAAGAAAAAGATGCAGCTGAAGACTTCTGTTCCTGCAGGTCTTGCTGCCTGAGCCTCAGTCGTGGTGACAAGAGGGGGGACGTTGGGGGACTCCTGCACTGCACTGGGACTGGTCGAAAAGCTGGCCAATGGCAATCTTCAATTCCGGTAGCTGTAGTCAAGCACACAAACTGGTGTCCCTCTACCTGGTTATTCGATTTCCTGCAGCACTCTGAGAGAAATACAACCAGCTCCGAGAATGGTAACCAGGTGGCTTAGTGTCGGGTTGATTGGTCCCACCAACTCAAAGGGAGAAGTCGTCCTTGCTGGTCTTCTCTGTCGAGGTGAACTTGGCGATTCGGACCTGCAGCAGGGCTTCACCGGGTGAACCAACGATCCAGGAGTTGCAGCAGCCTTTCTCTTCCAGCTCGTCTTCGAATCTTTCGTTCCAGTGGTCGACTCTGCCTTCCAAGCCAAGAGACTCGCCTTTTATTCAGTTTTCTCCCATTCATTATAGCCTAGCTGTCACTCACCCAGCAGGGTGGCTGTCCTTGCCAGACAGTCAGCCAGCCAATCATGCCAGGGTGCATTTGGGTCTCCTAGGAGAGTAAGCACGGGGAGTTTCGGGCACCTCCCTCACTTCCTGCCAACCCCAGACACTTGGGTGCCAGAGGCGGTCTTCAGTCCTGAAACCCGCCAAAGGCGTAGGAACAAAGGGACCAAACCTGTGTTTGCGCACAGAGACAAACACTAGAAGGACCTTTCCAAAAAGAAACGGCAAAAAAAGAAGACCAGGACCTGTTTTTACAGAGGGGGCTCAGATGCCATCTTGAAAAACATGTCTCTCGCGATTTAACTCTACCGTTGTTCGCGGTCAGGAAAAATCATGGAAGTTCATTGTAAAACCACTGCCACCAGCCATTTCGAGAGGGTATTTCCCATGGTGTATTCAAAAACCAAACGGTGCCGACTTTTAAGGGGTCGTCAGTAGTTCTCAGGCTATTCCCGGGTGTTACAGTATGTTATCAACACCACATATTACATCATTCGGTGCCAGTCAGTGGGGCTTGATTACACGTTTTTACAGGAATAGATGCCATTCAACGCTGGCATTTAGGCCATTGTGTACACTGTCCAGTTTCTGGATCCATCTTTGTTCCAGACGTCTTAGGGCAAGGTCTCTGTCGCCTCCCCATTGTTTGGTGGGTACCGTTTGGATCACAAACCACTTTCTATCCGCCTCAGTATGTTTCTTGGCCTGGAAATGTTCTACCAGTGGTTTGTCCCCCACTTTGTTTTTGACACATGACTGATGTTCACATATGCACTGATTGACTTGTCTTTTGGTTTTACCGATATATTGTAGATTGCAAGGGTAGAAAATTCCATATATGGCCCATGGTGTTTTACAATTAGTAAATTCTCTACAGGTCCACTTGATGTCCTAAGAGCTTATCCTGCCCACATTTCCGCCACCACCTGATTCTGATGGCTTGCCCCACCCATTGGATGTCGGCAGGGCCGTTTTGGGCAGGATCTCAGCATTTCGTTCCTCTGGGTTTCTATTTGTGGTGTTTGGGGCAGAGGACAGAGACAAGAAACCTACCATGAAGCAGCAGGCGCCATCACCTAAGTTCATGCGACCAGGAAGAAGCAGTTTCACCCGCTGAGTTAAGAAGGGTCTTTTTTTTAAATACATTTATTGTGTATGGTTTAAAAAAAAAACCTTAACAAAACAAATACACAGTCAAGCATATCCAAGTTATACATAATACGTACATAAATAAATAAATAAAATAAGTTCAAATTTACAGATAAATACATCTCAATCAGTGTAAAATATCCCCGGAATGTATTCCATCAATGGGGGAGTACATCCTAGTAGAATAAAATGTACTCTGTCGTAAAAAAACATAAATATTATTCTAGAAAAAATGTCATCAAATAGTCATTTCATATAACTTTAGGTAATAAAGAGTGCAAGGGCAGTGTTTTCAAGAAATCAGCCACAGCCAACCCATCCGTAAGAAGGGTCTCAATGGTCAAAATATGAAGGGCTGAGACATGGGGGTCCAGTTCCACATTTGTTCATCAGACTCCAGATTTTTTAGACTAGCAGGTCACAAATTGGGTTGGCAGTTTTGGAGCTCGGCCAATTGAATTCTTGTGAGGTTCTTTGTTCAGCAGAGGTGTTCCTGGTATCTCTTTCGGTGTGGAAAGCCTGGTGCTTGGTATATCTTCACACGTTTGGACTGGGGCAAGGGCTCGGCAGAAGGGAATCATTTCTGGATTACTGGCCAGCAATCGTCATTTACCCGAGTCCTACTCTTCCTCATCATAGTCTTATTCCCTCCCTCGCTTCCATGCATTTTTCCGTTTTTGTGGAAGATAAGGACACTTGGTAGATGTACAGGGCGTGTATAGGAACAGGAGGTGGCTTCTTATCCCTCCTGATTCTCTACATTGATAATTTTTTGACAGCTACTTGACTGGTACCCTGGAGGGGGAAACAGCTCATACATTCACGGAACAAGGAAGATTAAGACTCCGGCGTCGGTGAATGCCCCCACAATTCTCCAATTTCGCAAATCTCTCAAAACATGGCTTTTTCAATACCTGACCAAGGACACATTCCAAGGGAGACACATGGCCTCATGACGGTCTGGCGTTAACCCTGCCGGTGCTACCAGCAGGTTGCTGTCGGGCACGTAAATATGTACCAGCGCCTGACTGCCCGGTGCCACTGGCTCATTACGAGTCCGGCAGCCGCGAAGTGGTATACAGTCTTTTCACTGAAACATTTTTGATCGAAAGATGTTTCACCGAATAATGTTAATTGAAAGATTTTTTAATAGAAAAACTGGGTTTGGGGGGGACCCCCCAATTAAAAAGAATATATATATATATATATATATATATATGTATATATATATATATAGGAATGTTTGGGGTGTTTTAAAGTGCAGAAAACAGGGGTTTGGGGATGTCCACAATTTAAAAATAAAAAATTTGGTATACAGGTTTTTGATGAATAGTGTCATTAATCTACATTAGGTGAAAAAGTTTTCAATGAAAAGTTTTTGTTGAAACATCTTTTTGGTGAAATAAATGTGGTCCCATAGGACTCTATGGGAGTGGGGACACAGAAGCGCCAGCACTGTCGCTAATGGTGCCGGTGCTTCAGTGACGGCTTTGCCTACCATGAAAGCTGAGGCTGGCAGTATCAGACCTGCCGGGCACAGCGGCTCCAGCAGGCAAACATGTAGTTTGCTGGTCCGGAAACAAGGGTTCCGGTGAGCTTACCAGCACCCTTTTTTTCAGGCCGGCAAACATGTCATGAGGCCCACAGACCTCAACTCACTGGCTACCCACACTCTGTACAGCGTTCTGCTGCTCACAAGCTAGGTCTGTGCTTTAAACAATTCAATCAAAATAAAGACTCGGCCAAGGTGTGATTAGAGGGTCTCACCAAACCGAGTGATAGTATCTACAAACCCGGATAAGCTTAGATTACCAGTATATTATGTAGATACACATTTTTTTATATACAATTATTATTACCCAACTGAAGTTGGTAGTGATTTCACAACTTCAGAAGGATGAAAGAAAGAGTTGGCCTTGCCTAAAAGAGCCATAAACAAAGCAGACTCCGACACCCACAGAGGGCAAGTGTTCTGTGTTGATGTCGTGACAGCTTTGTTGCTGGAAGCATGAGGCGGATTTAGCACTCAGATGACAGACTAAAGGCTACCGGGCCCTGCCCTTTCCTGAGCCAACACCATCCCATCTCATCACACCAGCCACAACACACACGCCCTCCTCCCTCCTTGCTGACAGTCAGGCTGGCACATTGTAATGAAAAAGAGCTCACGGGGCCCAGCTAAACATTTGTCAGGGCATGTGGGGGCCCATTTCAAAATGATTGGGCCCCCCCTTGCCTACAGTATGGAGGGGTGGACACAGTCTGTGGCACTCGTGAGTTGCTTAAATAAGAATGGATGCAAAGGAAAGCCCTTTAATCTCACAAGGCAGGCAGCCAGAGGCGAGCTGAAACACTAAACTGTCACTGAAAGGTTAGTAATTGCTCTGTCAGCAGGATGCTAACACAGATGAAACCAGAGTAAAAGGCAGAGAGGTGATAACACTGCTGGGTGCTATCAGAGGCAGTCTGTAACCTGCTGTCAAGCACACATTTAAAGTCTTCCGTTAAGGCAGCGGTCTTCAAACTAGGGGGAGCGAAGGAAATCCGACGGGTGCTTCTAGACTCTTTAAAAGTTTTTAATATGCAAAGGATTTAGGCGACTACTTTGAATAAAAAATATAAGCAGTGCAACCATAGAAAATCTGCTTATATTTACATTTTTAAGGAGCCTGTCCCCCTCTGGACATCCTTTGGGCCCCCTTTACGCCAAGGTAGAAGGACTCAGAAAAATATTTTTTACTAGGAGGACGGGGAAGAGGCTCGGTGTGAAAAGTATTGAATATGACTGAGTTAAGGTGCCAGCAGCCAGAAAAGGGCGGCATGTAACATGTACACAAGGCAAAGTGGACATTTAATGCCATGAAAGAAATATGTTTCTCTAAAGTAAGACAGCTTAAATGGGGAAGCTGCGTGGCCCACCGCTCCCTGAGGCTCTTGAACACATTCACAGCACAACAAATGTACAACACTGTGGGGCTGTTAGGCATACAAGGCACTGATGTGTTCTAATTTCTCTTCCGGACCTGTCCAACGAAAGATTTGCAAAAATGAAATTATTTGTTTTTCTATCAATGCCTTGAAAAGTACTCAAATCACATAAGAAACCAACGTGACATTGCATATTTTGTTATAGAAATAGGTCAAGCAAAAAAGACATGTATAACTTTATTTTCATGACCGTGAATGTGCAATTGCAGTAGTAGCCTGCAATGGAATGTAGACCTCAAAACAATATTATTTGTTTTTAAACAAGGTATTCACTCGCCTCCCATTTATTATTACCAAACAATTACACCTTTTATGGGACAACAGTCCTTACCGAGTCTGTGTCTGGATCATCAACGTCTAATCGGTTTTTTGAAATGAGGTTGACACAAAGCTGAAACTGGGGGGTGCTGGTGATGCACACATTCTTGTCCAAGTGGCTGCATTGTAACTGTTTCCCTCTTCATGTATCTATTGCAGCAGTAATTGCGTATCGGTGGGAAGCTGGAGCAAGCACCTGCTCACCTCGCCTCGCAAATATGCTCCCCTTTTACTCCTTTCCATCCTGCTTCCATTGTCTCCCATACTGCCGTCTTTTTGCCCTCCTGTTTTCCTTAATAGCAATTTCCGCTCTACTATCCCACTCTTTCCTGCTCTTTGTGAACACTGGGCCATCTTCTGTTCTTGCCTCATTCCCGTCATCCTCCTCTCACCTTTTCTTTCTCCATTTCTGACGGAGGTTCTTTGTTATAAACATACTGCTCTCTTCTTCGTGTTGCTGCAAGTCGCATACTCACCTACCTTCCTTCACTCAATGTTTCCCTCCCTCGTTTATCCGTCACACCAGTTGCCTTAACATTGCTGCCCCTCCACCCCCCATTGCTCACTCACCTGCCTCCCTTCACTCAATGTTTCCCTCCCTCGTTTATCCGTCACACCAGTTGCCTTTACATTGCTGCCCCTCCACCCCCCATTGCTCACTCACTTGCCTCCCTTCTCTCCCTTTTTCCTGCCCTCCCTCTTCCTTTCCCCCAGACTCTTTAAACGTCCTTTATTCCCCATTCTACTTACACCCCTGAACCCCCTGCTCTCGATTTCCCCTCCCTTTAGTCCTCTTCACCCTGCATTTCCCCTCACTCTTGTGCCTTGTTAACCATTGCCCCAATCTCCTACCCTTGTTCATTCTCTGTACCCATTCAGCCTTTTACTCTCACATCTCCTATCTTCCAATCTCGCCCCCACTCTTCTGTACCTTCAGTGTTCATGTTACCGGCCCCTTCTCTCTTACTATTCTGCCCGTATTCCCTCTCCGTTTACATTCACTGCCCTGCAGCAGGGCCCTGTGGAGCTGGACGAGATATGAAAGTGGTGGGTTTCAGTTAAGGGTTCTTTCCAGTGCCACAAGCAGCACCCACAAAAAAGGTAACCCATAGTCTGTTTTGAGATTAAAAGGTGAACTCCTTTAAGTCTGTGATGTTCAATGACATTTCAAGTGTGTGGGGTAAGAACGCTGGGGACATGCACACAATGGTTCTGCATGCTGTGGGAATTACCCTGTGGTATCATCTCCTGTAATGTCCCCTCCCATTGCCATGAACCCTGTCGTTTCCAACATTAGCTTCAGGATTGATCTTTCAATATTGCCACCACTGACAGCAAACCCTGAGGGCGCCCAGCTGTCTCTAGCTAGAGTCCGACCCCCAAACACTGAAAACTGTAAAAAAAAAAAAGAATACAACTGTAAAAGCATTTGTGCCTAAAGTTCACCATTGTTCAACCCCGCCACTCTGGCGTCTGTCTCCATGACCCACCCAACTGGGTCCCTATGTCATTTTTGCCCACTGGGCCCTTGCCACTGGAGGCGTCCTCTGGAAGTGCATGTTATCATGCGTGGGGCCTTCATTATCGTGTCGTGTAAACAGGGCGCCTGCGTGTGGGCTTCACTGTCGAGTCGTGTAAACAGGGCGCCTGTGTGGGGGCTTCACTGTCGAGTCGTGTAAACAGGGAGCCTCCGTGTGGCCGTCACTGTCGAGTTATGTGGGGGCTTCACTGTCGAGTCATGTAAACAGGGTGCCTGCGTGGGGGCAACAGTAAACAGGGCGCTTGCGTGGGGCCTTCACTGTCGAGTCATGTGCAGTCTTCACTGTCGAGTCATGTAAACGGGGCGCCTGCGTGTGGGCTTCACTGTCGAGTCGTGTAAAAAGGGTGCCTGCGTGTGGGCTAAACTGTCGAGTCGTGTAAACAGGGTGCCTGCGTGGGGGCTTCACTGTCGAGTCGTGTAAACAGGGCGCCTGCATGCGGGCTTCACTGTCGAATCGTGTAAACAGGGCGCCTGCTTGGGGCCTTCATTGTTGAGTCATGTAAACAGGGCGCCAGTGTGGGAGCTTCACTGTCGATTCATGTAAACAGGGCGCCTGTGTGGGGGCTTCACTGTCAATTTATGTAAACAGGGCGCCTGTGTGGGGGCTTCACTGTCGAGTCGTGTAAACAGGGCGCCAGCGTGGGGGCTTCACTGTCAAGTTGTGTAAACAGGGCGCCTGCGTGGGGGCTTCACTGTCAATTTATGTAAACAGGGCGCCTGTGTGGGGGCTTCACTGTCCAGTCGTGTAAACAGGGCGCCTGCATGGGGCCTTCACTGTCGAGTCATGTGGGGGCTTCACTGGAGTCGTGTAAACAGGGCGCCTGTGTGGGGGCTTCACTGTCGAGTAGTGTAAACAGGGCGCCTGTGTGGGGCCTTCACTGTCAGTCATGTGGGGGCTTCACTGTCGAGTCAAGTAAACAGGGCGCCTGCGTGGGGGCTTCACTGTCGAGTCATGTAAACAGGGCGCCTGCGTGGGGGCGACAGTAAACAGGGCGCCTCGTGGGGGGCGACAGTATACAGGGCGCCTGCGTGGGGCCTTCCCTGTCGAGTCGTGTAAACAGGACGCCTGCTTGGTGTACAGCACGGCCGGCAGTTCTACCATTGCCCGCCAGGCTTCTGCCGCAGAAGTCATGGCGAAAACAAACCCAGCGGCAGCGACCTCCGCCAGCTATTTTTACGCACCGAGCAGTTGCTTTCCGTGACAACAAGCGCCTTTGTCTGAAAAACAAAAGTATCAATCGGTGTTTGTGTACGCAGCTTTCTTTCCGCAAGGCCTGCTCGGGCCAAGGAGAGGAGCGTGACCATGTCAGGCACGGGTCTGGGTTATCTCTTGCACCTGTGTTGTGCCAACACACGGCGCCCAGGCCTTGGGCCTTGCCCGGACATCCAAATGATACAGCGTGCTGTTTAGTCCACAAAAGCAATGTGATGGGCCCGCGTTCAAGGAATCAGGGGTCAGGTGGATTCGAGGAACAGCCGGGGCATCGCGTGCTGCGCCCTAGGTCACTAGCGCTGGGAAGCAATGAAGCGCATTGAAACCCAGGCGAGTCTGCACTCCGTTAGTGTCATTGCGTGTTATGGACCGACAGCGACACTGTTCTTATTTGCGCCATATACTGCATTTATATGCACATAGGCACATGTTATGATGCAAATAAGAAAAGTGTGGTCCCATCTCGGAATGACACTTTTCTTGTTTTACCTCGAGCGAAGATTGGGGATGTTGTTTTTTTTTGGTCTGGCTGATTCATTTGTTTATTTATTTATAACATTAACGCCTGGATCCGAGAGTATCACGGTGGTTGGTTCAGCAACAGGCGAGGCAGTGTAAACGATAATGCAGGTAGACTTATGTTTCGAAAGGCCAGGCATTAACAGCTGTTTGAACGTGCTGTACGATTGCTCGTTTCTGATTGGGTCAGAAAGAAACCCCTACTGCCAACAAGTGTCTGGTTGCCCAGGTGAGATGACCGGTTTATAGTGATAATACCGAATTAAAAAATCTCGAAAAAAAAAATCTTGAAAAAAAGGCCGAAAAAAAAAATATCGAATTTTTTTTTTCGAAATGGGGGGGTTCCTCCCCAACCCCCCTTTTTTCTATTTTTTTATTTTAACCCTTTTTTTACTTACCTGACCCCAAAAACACAAATAAATAAATAAATAATTCAATATTTTTTTTTTCGAGATTTTTGTCATTCGGTATTATTTTTTCGGCCTTTTGACTGACCACCGAGATGACCACCTAGAGGGAACCATGATGTGTTTGTTCAGGGACCCGGACTGGGCTCAGGTGAGAGGGGGCGCCTGTCCCACAGGGCCTAGACTGTGTTCAGGTGAGAGGGTGCACCTGCCCCACAGGGGCTAGACTGGGTTCAGGTGAGAGGGGGCAACTGCCCCACAGGGCCCAGACTGTGTTCAGGTGAGAGGGGGCACCTGCCCCACAGGGCCCAGACTGGGCTCAGGCGAGAGGGGGGCCCTGCTCCACAGGGGCTAGACTGGGTTCAGGTGAGAGGGCCCACCTGCGCCACAAGGCCCAGACAGTGTTCAGGTGAGAGGGGGCCCCTTCTCCACAGGGCCCAGACTGTGTTCAGGTGAGAGGGGCCACCTGTCCCACAGGACCAAGACTGTGTTAAGGTGAGAGGGGGCACTGGTTCCACAGGGCCCAGACTGTGTTAAGGCGAGAGGGGGCACCGGTTCCACAGGGCCCAGACTATGTTCGGGTGAGAGGGGGCACCTGCCCCACAGGGCCCAGACCGTGTTCAGCTGAGAGGGGGCCCCTTCTCCACAGGGCCCAGACTGTGCTCCGTTGATAGGGGGCACCTGCCCCACCGGGCCTAGACTGGGCTCAGGTGAGAGGGGGCACCTGCCCCATAGGGGCCGAACTGGGCTCAGGTGAGAAGGGGCACCTGCCCCACAGGACCCAGACTGGGCTCAGGTGAGATGGGGCACCTTCCCCCACAAGGCCCAGACTGTGTTCAGGTGAGAGGGGGCACCTGCCCCACAGGGCCCATGCTGTGTTAAGGTGAGAGGGAGCACCAGTTCCACAAGGCCCAGACTGTGTTCAGGTGAGAGGGGGCCCGTTTCACAGGGCCCAGATTGGGTTCTGGTGAGAGGGGGCCCTGCTCCACATGGCCCAGACAGTGTTCAGGTGAGAGGGGACACCTGCTCCACAGGGCCCAGACTGTGTTCAGGTGAGAGAGGGCCCCTTCTCCACAGGGCCCAGACTTTGTTCAGGTGAGAGGGGGCCCCTTCTCCACAGGGCCCAGATGGTGTTCAGGTAAGAGGGGGCCCCGTTCCACAGGGCCCAAATTGGGCTCTGGGGAGAGGGGGCTCCTGCTCCACATGGGCCAGACAGTGTTCAGGTGAGAGAGCCCACTTGTCCCACAGGACCCAGACTATGTTCAGGGGAGAGGGGGCACCTACCCCACA
The DNA here is from genome assembly GCF_040938575.1 of Ambystoma mexicanum. Classification (NCBI taxonomy): domain Eukaryota; kingdom Metazoa; phylum Chordata; class Amphibia; order Caudata; family Ambystomatidae; genus Ambystoma; species Ambystoma mexicanum. Next base: position 135,647,036 of record NC_090921.1, read on the forward strand.
GGGCCCAGTCTGGGCTCAGGTGATAGGGGGCACCTGCCCCACAGGGCCCAGACTGGGCTAAGGTGAGAGGGGGCCCCTGCTCCACAGGGCCCAGACTGTGTTCAGGGGAGAGGGGCACTGGTTCCACAGGGCCCAGACTGGACTCAGGTGAGAGGGGGCCCCTGCTCCACAGGGCCCAGACAGTGTTCAGGTGAGAGGGGGCACTCGCTCCACAGGGCCTAGACTATGTTCAGGTGAGAGGGGCCACATGTCCCACAGGACCCAGACTGTGTTCAGGTGAGAGGGGGCCCCCGTTCCACAGGGCCCAGATTGTGCTCAGGTGAGAGGGGGCCCCTGCTCCACAGGGCTCAGACTGTGCTCAGGTGAGAGGGCCCACCTGCGCCACAGGGCCCAGACAGTGTTCAGGTGAGAGGGGGCCCCCTTCTCCACAGGGCCCAGACTGTGTTCAGGTGAGAGGGGCCACCTGTCCCACAGGACCAAGACTGTGTTCAGGTGAGAGTGGGCCCCGTACCACAGGGCCCAGATTGGGCTCAGGTGAGAGGGGGCCCCTGCTCCACAGGGCCCAGACTGTGCTCAGGTGAGAGGGCCCACCTGCACCACAGGTCCCAGGCAGTGTTCAGGTGAGAGGGGGACCCCGTTCCACAGGGCCCAGATTGGGCTCAGGTGAGAGGGGGCCCCTGCTCCACAGGGCCCAAACTGTGCTCAGGTGAGAGGGCCCACCTGCCGCACAGGGCCCAGACAGTGTTCAGGTGAGATGGGGCACCCGCTCCACAGGGCCTAGACTGTGTTCAGGTGAGATGGGCCAACTGTCCCAAAGGACCCAGACTGTGTTCAGGTGAGAGGGGGCCCCCGTTTCACAGGGCCCAGATTGGGCTCAGGTGAGAGTGGGCCCTGCTCCACAGCGCCCAGACTGTGCTCAGGTGAGAGGGCCCACCTGTCCCACAGGGCCCAGACTGTATTCAGGTGAGAGTGGGCCCCGTACCACGGGGCCCATATTGGGCTCAGTTGAGATGGGGCCCCTGCTTCACAGGGCCCAGACTGTGCTCAGGTGAGAGGGCCCACCTGTCCCACAGGGCCCAGACTGTGTTCAGGTGAGAGTGGGCCCCGTACCACAGGGCCTAGACTGGGTTCAGGTGAGAGGGGCCACCTGTCCAACAGGACCCAGAATGTGTTCAGGTGAGAGGGGGCCCCCGTTTCACAGGGCCCAGATTAGGCTCAGATGAGAGTGGGCCCTGCTCCACAGGGCCCAGACTGTGCTCAGGTGAGAGGGCTCACCTGTCCCACAAGGCCCAGATTGTGTTCAGGTGAGAGTGGGCCCCGTACCACGGGGCCCATATTGGGCTCAGTTGAGATGGGGCCCCTGCTTCACAGGGCCCAGACTGTGCTCAGGTGAGAGGGCCCACCTGTCCCACAGGGCCCAGACTGTGTTCAGGTGAGAGTGGGCCCCGTACCACGGGGCTCATATTGGGCTCAGTTGAGATGGGGCTCCTGCTTCACAGGGCCCAGACTGTGCTCAGGTGAGAGGGCCCACCTGTCCCACAGGGCCCAGACTGTGTTCGGGTGAGAGGGGGCACCCGTTCCACAGGGCCCAGACTGTGTTTGGGTGCGAGGGGGCACCCGTTCCACAGGACCCAGACTATGTTCAGTTGAGAGGGGGCCCATTCTCCACAGGGCCCAGACTGTGTTCAGGTGAGAGGGGGCACCGCCCCACAGGGCCCAGACGGTGCTCTGTTGAGAGGGGGCACTTGCCCCACAGGGCCCAGACTGTGCTCGGGTGAGAGGGGGCACCTGTTCCACAGGGCCCAGACTGTGTTCAGGTGAGTGAAAGGGGGCACCTATTCCCAGACTGTGTTCAGGTCAGAGGGGACCCCTTCTCCACAGGGCGCAGACTGTGTTCAAATGAGAGGGGGCCCCTGTCCCACAGGGCTCAGACTGTGCAGACTGTGTTCAGGTCAGAGGGGACCCCTTCTCCACAGGGCCCAGACTATGTTCGGGTGAGAGGGGGCACCTGCCCCACAGGGCCCAGACCGTGTTCAGCTGAGAGGGGGCCCCTTCTCCACAGGGCCCAGACTGTGCTTAGTTGATAGGGGGCACCTGCCCCACAGGGCCCAGACTGTGCTCAGGTGAGAGCGGGCACCTGCCCCACAGGGCCCAGACTGTGTTAAGGTGAGATGGGGCACCGGTTCCACAGGGCCCAGACTGTGTTAAGGTGAGAGGGGGCACCGGTTCCACAGGGTCCAGACTGTGTTCAGATGAGAGGGGACACCTGCCCCACAGGGTCCAGACTGGGCTCAGGTGAGATGGGGCACCTGCCCCATAGAGGCCAAACTGGGCTCAGGTGAGAAGAGGCACCTGCCCCACAGGACCCAGACTGGGCTCAGGTGAGAGGGGGCACCTGCCCCACAGGGCCCAGACTGTGTTCAGGTGAGAGGGGGCACCTGCCCCAAAGGGCCCAGACTGTGTTAAGGTGAGAGGGGGCACCAGTTCCACAGGGCCCAGACTGTGTTCAGGTGAGAGGGGGCCCCTTCTCCACAGGGCCCAGACTGTGTTCAGGTGAGAGGGGCCACCTGTCCCACAGGACGCAGACTGTGTTTGGGTGAGAGGGGGCCCCTTCTCCACAGGGCCCAGACTATGTTCGGGTGAGAGGGGGCACCTGCCCCACAGGGCCCAGACCGTGTTCAGCTGAGAAGGGGCCCCTTCTCCACAGGGCCCAGACTGTGCTCCGTTGATAGGGGGCACCTGCCCCAAAGGGCCCAGTCTGTGCTCAGGTGAGAGGGGGCACCTGCCCCACAGGGCCCAGACTGTGTTCAGGTGAGAGGGGGCACCTGCCCCACAGGGCCCAGACTGTGTTAAGGTGAGAGGGGCCACCTGTCCCACAGGACGCAGAATGTGTTTGGGTGAGAGGGGGCCCCTTCTCCACAGGGCCCAGACTGTGTTCAGGTGAGAGAGGGCCCCTTCTTCACAGGGCCCAGATGGTGTTCAGGTGAGAGGGGGGCCCGTTCCACAGGGTCCAGATTGGGCTCTGGTGAGAGGGGGCCCCTGCTCCACATGGCCCGACAGTGTTCAGGTGAGAGGGGGCACCTGCTCCACAGGGTCCAGACTGTGTTCAGGTGAGAGGGGGCCCTTTCTCCACAGGGCCCAGACTGTGTTCAGGTGAGAGGGGCCACCTGTCCCACAGGACACAGACTGTGTTCAGATGAGAGGGAGGCCCTTTCTCCACAGGGCCCAGACTGTGTTCAGGTGAGAGAGTCCACCTGTCCCAGAGGACCCAGACTGTGTTCAGGTGAGAGGGGACCCCCGTACACAGGGCTCAGACTGGGCTCAGGTGAGAGGGGGCACCTGCCCCACAGGGCCCAGACTGTGTTCAGGTGAGAGGGGGCACCTGTCCCACAGGGCCCAGACTGTGTTAAGGTGAGAGGGGGCACCAGTTCCACAGGGCCCAGACTATGTTCAGGTGAGAGGGGGCCCCTTCTCCACAGGGCCCAGACTGTGTTCAGGTGAGAGGGGCCACCTGTCCCACAGGACGCAGACTGTGTTTGGGTGAGAGGGGGCCCCTTCTCCACAGGGCTCAGACTATGTTCGGGTGAGAGGGGGCAACTGCCCCACAGGGCCAAGACCATGTTCAGCTGAGAGGGGGCCCCTTCTCCACAGGGCCCAGACTGTGCTCTGTTGATAGGGGGCACCTGCCCCACAGGGCCCAGACTGTGCTCAGGTGAGAGGGGGCACCTGCCCCACAGGGCCCAGACTGTGTTCAGGTGAAGGGGGCACCTGCCCCACAGGGCCCAGACTGTGTTAAGGTGAGAGGGGGCACCGGTTCCACAGGGCCCAGACTGTGTTAAGGTGAGAGGGGGCACCGGTTCCACAGGGTCCAGACTGTGTTAAGGTGAGAGGGGGCACCTGCCCTACAGGGCCCAGACTGTGTTCAGGTGAGAGGGGGCACCTGCCCCACAGGGCCCAGACTCTGTTAAGGTGAGAGGGGGCACCAGTTCCACAGGGCCCAGACTGTGTTCAGGTGAGAGGGGGCCCCTTCTCCACAGGGCCCAGATGGTGTTCAGGTGAGAGGGGGCCCCGTTCCACAGGGTCCAGATTGGGCTCTGGTGAGATGGGGCCCCTGCTCCACATGGCCAAGACAGTGTTCAGGTAAGAGGAGGCACGTGCTCCACAGGGCCCAGACTGTTCAGGTGAGAGGGGGCCCTTTCTCCACAGGGCCCAGACTGTGTTCAGGTGAGAGGGGCCACCTGTCCCACAGGACGCAGACTGTTCGGGTGAGGGAGGGCCCCTTCTCCACAGGGCCCAGACTGTGTTCAGGTGAGAGGGTCCACCTGTCCCAGAAGACCCAGAATGTGTTCAGGTGAGAGGGGGCCCCCGTTCCACAGGGCCAAGATTGGGCTCAGGTGAGAGGGGCCCCTGCTCCACAGGGCCCAGACTGTGTTCAGGTGAGAGGGGGCCCCTGCTCCACAGGGCCCGGACTGTGTTCAGGTGAGAGGGGGCCCCCGTTCCACAGGGCCAAGATTGGGCTCAGGTGAGAGGGGCACCTGCTCCACAGGGCCCAGACTGTGTTCAGGTGAGAGGGGGCCCCTGCTCCACAGGGCCCGGACTGTGTTCAGGTGAGAAGGGGCCCCTTCTCCACAGGGCCCAGATGGTGTTCAGGTGAGAGGGGGCCCTGTTCCACAGGGTCCAGATTGGGCTCTGGCGAGAGGGGGCCCCTGCTCCACAGTGCCCAGACAGTGTTCAGGTGAGAGGGGGCACCTGCTCCACAGGGCCCAGACTGTGTTCAGTTGAGAGGGGGCCCCTTCTCCACAGGGCCCAGACTGTGTTCAGGTGAGAGGGGCCACCTGTCCCACAGGACGCAGACTGTGTTCGGGTGAAGGAGGGCCCCTTCTCCACAGGGCCCAGACTGTGTTCAGGTGAGAGGGTCCACCTGTCCCAGAGGACCCAGACTGTGTTCATGTGAGAGGGGGCCCCCGTTCCACAGTGCCCATATTGGGCTCAGGTGAGAGGGGGCCCCTGCTCCACAGGGCCCAGACAGTGTTCAGGTGAGAGGGGGCACCTGCTCCACAGAGCCCAGACTGTGTTCAGGTGAAAGGGGGCCCCTGCTTCACAGGGCCCGGACTGTGTTCAGGTGAGAGAGGGCACCTGCCCCACAGGACCCAGACTGGGTTGGGGTGAGAGGGGGCACCTGTTCCACAGGGCCCAGACTGTGTTCAGATGAGAGGGGGCACCTGCCCCACAGGGCCCAGACTGGGCTCAGGTGAGATGGGGCACCTGCCCCATGGAGGCCAAACTGTGCTCAGGTGAGAAGAGGCACCTACCCCACAGGACCCAGACTGGGCTCATGTGAGAGGGGGCACCTGCCCCACAGAGCCCAGACTGTGTTCAGGTGCGAGGGGGCACCTGCCCCACAGGGCCCAGACTGTGTTAAGGTGAGAGGGGGCACCAGTTCCACAGGGCCCATACTGTGTTCAGGTGAGAGGGGGCCCCTTCTCCACAGGGCCCAGACTGTGTTCAGGTGAGAGGGGCCACCTGTCCCACAGGACGCAGAATGTGTTTGGGTGAGAGGGGGCCCCTTCTCCACAGGGCCCAGACTGTGTTCAGGTGAGAGAGGGCCCCTTCTCCACAGGGCCCAGATGGTGTTCAGGTGAGAGGGGGGCCCGTTCCACAGGGTCCAGATTGGGCTCTGGTGAGAGGGGGCCCCTGCTCCACATGGCCCGACAGTGTTCAGGTGAGAGGGGGCACCTGCTCCACAGGGTACAGACTGTGTTCAGGTGAGAGGGGGCCCTTTCTCCACAGGGCCCAGACTGTGTTCAGGTGAGAGGGGCCACCTGTCCCACAGGACGCAGACTGTTTTCGGGTGAGGGAGGCCCTTTCTCCACAGGGCCCAGACTGTGTTCAGGTGAGAGGGTCCACCTGTCCCAGAGGACCCAGACTGTGTTCAGGTGAGAGGGGACCCCCGTCCACAGGGCTCAGATTGGGCTCAGGTGAGAAGTGGACCCTGCTCCACAGGGCCCAGACAGTGTTCAGGTGAGAGGGGGCACCTGCTCCACAGGGCCCAGACTGTGTTCAGGTGAGAGGGGGCCCCTGCCCCACAGGGCCCGGACTGTGTTCAGGTGAGAGGGGGCACCTACCCCACAGGACCCAGACTGGGCTGGGGTGAGAGGGGGCACCTGTTCCACAGGGCCCAGACTGTGTTCAGGTGAGTGAAAGGGGGCACCTATTCCCGGACTGTGTTCAGGTCCGAGGGGGGCCCTTCTCCACAGGACCCAGACTGTGTTAAGGTGAGAGGGGGCAGCTGCCCCACAGGGCCCAGACTGGGCTCAGGGGTGAGGGGGCACCTGTCCCACAGGACGCAGACTGTGTTCGGGTGAAGGAGGGCCCCTTCTCCACAGGGCCCAGACTGTGTTCAGGTGAGAGGGTCCACCTGTCCCAGAGGACCCAGACTGTGTTCAGGTGAGAGGGGGCCCCCGTTCCACAGTGCCCATATTGGGCTCAGGTGAGAGGCGGCCCCTGCTCCACAGGGCCCAGACAGTGTTCAGGTGAGAGGGGGCACCTGCTCCACAGAGCCCAGACTGTGTTCAGGTGAGAGGGGGCCCCTGCTTCATAGGGCCCGGACTGTGTTCAGGTGAGAGAGGGCACCTGCCCCACAGGACCCAGACTGGGTTGGGGTGAGAGGGGGCACCTGTTCCACAGGGCCCAGACTGTGTTCAGATGAGAGGGGGCACCTGCCCCACAGGGCCCAGACTGGGCTCAGGTGAGATGGGGCACCTGCCCCATGGAGGCCAAACTGGGCTCAGGTGAGAAGAGGCACCTGCCCCTCAGGACCCAGACTGGGCTCAGGTGAGAGGGGGCACCTGCCCCACAGGGCCCAGACTGTGTTCAGGTGCGAGGGGGCACCTGCCCCACAGGGCCCAGACTGTGTTAAGGTGAGAGGGGGCACCAGTTCCACAGGGCCCAGACTGTGTTCAGGTGAGAGGGGGCCCCTTCTCCACAGGGCCCAGACTGTGTTCAGGTGAGAGGGGCCACCTGTCCCACAGGACGCAGTATGTGTTTGGGTGAGAGGTGGCCCCTTCTCCACAGGGCCCAGACTGTGTTCAGGTGAGAGAGGGCCCCTTCTCCACAGGGCCCAGATGGTGTTCAGGTGAGAGGGGGGCCCGTTCCACAGGGTCCAGATTGGGCTCTGGTGAGAGGGGGCCCCTGCTCCACATGGCCCGACAGTGTTCAGGTGAGAGGGGGCACCTGCTCCACAGGGTACAGACTGTGTTCAGGTGAGAGGGGGCCCTTTCTCCACAGGGCCCAGACTGTGTTCAGGTGAGAGGGGCCACCTGTCCCACAGGACGCAGACTGTGTTCGGGTGAGGGAGGCCCTTTCTCCACAGGGCCCAGACTGTGTTCAGGTGAGAGGGTCCACCTGTCCCAGAGGACCCAGACTGTGTTCAGGTGAGAGGGGACCCCCGTCCACAGGGCTCAGATTGGGCTCAGGTGAGAAGTGGACCCTGCTCCACAGGGCCCAGACAGTGTTCAGGTGAGAGGGGGCACCTGCTCCACAGGGCCCAGACTGTGTTCAGGTGAGAGGGGGCCCCTGCCCCACAGGGCCCGGACTGTGTTCAGGTGAGAGGGGGCACCTGCCCCACAGGACCCAGACTGGGCTGGGGTGAGAGGGGGCACCTTTTCCACAGGGCCCAGACTGTGTTCAGGTGAGTGAATGGGGGCACCTATTCCCGGACTGTGTTCAGGTCCGAGGGGGGCCCTTCTCCACAGGACCCAGACTGTGTTAAGGTGAGAGGGGGCACCTGCCCCACAGGGCCCAGACTGGGCTCAGGGGTGAGGGGGCACCTGCCCCACAGGGCCCAGACTGGGCTCACGTGTTAGGGGGCACCGGTTCCACAGGGCCCAGACTGGGCTCATGTGAGAGGGGGCCCCTGCTCCACAAGGCCCAGACAGTGTTCAGGTGAGAGGGGGCACCCGCTCCACAGGGCCTAGACTGTGTTCAGATGAGAGGGGCCACATGTCCCACAGGACCCAGACTTTGTTCAGGTGAGAGGGGACCCCCATTCCACAGGGCCCAGATTGGGCTCAGGTGAGAGGGTCCACCTGTCCCAGAGGACCCAGACTGTGTTCAGGTGAGAGGGGACCCCCGTCCACAGGGCTCAGATTGGGCTCAGGTGAGAAGTGGACCCTGCTCCACAGGGCCAAGACAGTGTTCAGGTGAGAGGGGGCACCTGCTCCACAGGGCCCAGACTGTGTTCAGGTGAGAGGGGGCCCCTGCCCCACAGGGCCCGGACTGTGTTCAGGTGAGAGGGGGCACCTGCCCCACAGGACCCAGACTGGGCTGGGGTGAGAGGGGGCACCTGTTCCACAGGGCCCAGACTGTGTTCAGGTGAGTGAATGGGGGCACCTATTCCCGGACTGTGTTCAGGTCAGAGGGGGGCCCTTCTCCACAGGACCCAGACTGTGTTAAGGTGAGAGGGGGCACCTGCCCCACAGGGCCCAGACTAGGCTTAGGGGTGAGGGGGCACCTGCCCCACAGGGCCCAGACTGGGCTCACGTGTTAGGGGGCACCGGTTCCACAGGGCCCAGACTGGGCTCATGTGAGAGGGGGCCCCTGCTCCACAGGGCCCAGACAGTGTTCAGGTGAGAGGGGGCACCCGCTCCACAGGGCCTAGACTGTGTTCAGATGAGAGGGGCCACATGTCCCACAGGACCCAGACTGTGTTCCGGTGAGAGGGGGCCCCCGTTCCACAGGGCCCAGATTGGGCTCAGGTGAGAGGGGGCCCCTGCTCCACAGGGCTCAGACTGTGCTCGGGTGAGAGGACCCACCTGCCCCACAGGGCCCAGACAGTGTTCAGGTGAGAGGGGGCCCCTTCTCCACAGGGCCCAGACTGTGCTCAGTTGAGAGGGGGCACCGGCCCCACAGGGCCCAGACTGTGTTCAGGTGAGAGGGGGCCCCTGCCCCACAGGGCCCAGACTGTGTTCAGGTGAGAGGGGGCACCTGCCCCACAGGACTCAGACTGGGCTGGGGTGAGAGGGGGCACCGGTTCCACAGGGCCCAGACTGGGCTCATGTGAGAGGGGGCCCCTGCTCCACAAGGCCCAGACAGTGTTCAGGTGAGAGGGGGCACCCGCTCCACAGGGCCTAGACTGTGTTCAGATGAGAGGGGCCACATGTCCCACAGGACCCAGACTGTGTTCAGGTGAGAGGGGGCCCCCGTTCCACAGGGCCCAGACTGGGCTCAGGTGAGAGGGTCCACCTGTCCCAGAGGACCCAGACTGTGTTCAGGTGAGAGGGGACCCCCGTCCACAGGGCTCAGATTGGGCTCAGGTGAGAAGTGGACCCTGCTCCACAGGGCCCAGACAGTGTTCAGGTGAGAGGGGGCACCTGCTCCACAGGGCCCAGACTGTGTTCAGGTGAGAGGGGGCCCCTGCCCCACAGGGCCCGGACTGTGTTCAGGTGAGAGGGGGCACCTGCCCCACAGGACCCAGACTGGGCTGGGGTGAGAGGGGGCACCTGTTCCACAGGGCCCAGACTGTGTTCAGGTGAGTGAATGGGGGCACCTATTCCCGGACTGTGTTCAGGTCAGAGGGGGGCCCTTCTCCACAGGACCCAGACTGTGTTAAGGTGAGAGGGGGCACCTGCCCCATAGAGGCCAAACTGGGCTCAGGTGAGAAGAGGCACCTGCCCCACAGGACCCAGACTGGGCTCAGGTGAGAGGCGGCACCTGCCCCACAGGGCCCAGACTGTGTTCAGGTGAGAGGGGGCACCTGCCCCACAGGGCCCAGACTGTGTTAAGGTGAGAGGGGGCACCAGTTCCACAGGGCCCAGACTGTGTTCAGGTGAGAGGGGGCCCCTTCTCCACAGGGCCCAGACTGTGTTCAGGTGAGATTGGCCACCTGTCCCACAGGACGCAGAATGTGTTTGGGTGAGAGGGGGCCCCTTCTCCACAGGGCCCAGACTGTGTTCAGGTGAGAGAGGGCCCCTTCTCCACAGGGCCCAGATGGTGTTCAGGTGAGAGGGGGGCCCGTTCCACAGGGTCCAGATTGGGCTCTGGTGAGAGGGGGCCCCTGCTCCACATGGCCCAGACAGTGTTCAGGTGAGAGGGGGCACCTGCTCCACAGGGTCCAGACTGTGTTCAGGTGAGAGGGGGCCCTTTCTCCACAGGGCCCAGACTGTGTTCTGGTGAGGGGGGCCACCTGTCCCACAGGACGCAGACTGTGTTCGGGTGAGGGAGGCCCTTTCTCCACAGGGCCCAGACTGTGTTCAGGTGAGAGGGTCCACCTGTCCCAGAGGACCCAGACTGTGTTCAGGTGAGAGGGGACCCCCGTCCACAGGGCTCAGATTGGGCTCAGGTGAGAAGTGGACCCTGCGCCACAGGGCCCAGACAGTGTTCAGGTGAGAGGGGGCACCTGCTCCACAGGGCCCAGACTGTGTTCAGGTGAGAGGGGGCCCATGCCCCACAGGGCCCGGACTGTGTTCAGGTGAGAGGGGGCACCTGCCCCACAGGACCCAGACTGGGCTGGGGTGAGAGGGGGCACCTGTTCCACAGGGCCCAGACTGTGTTCAGGTGAGTGAATGGGGGCACCTATTCCCGGACTGTGTTCAGGTCAGAGGGTGGCCCTTCTTCACAGGACCCAGACTGTGTTAAGGTGAGAGAGGGCACCTGCCCCACAGGGCCCAGACTGGGCTCAGGGGTGAGGGGGCACCTGCCCCACAGGGCCCAGACTGGGCTCACGTGTTAGGGGGCACCGGTTCCACAGGCCCCAGACTGGGCTCATGTGAGAGGGGGCCCCTGCTCCACAGGGCCCAGACAGTGTTCAGGTGAGAGGGGGCACCCGCTCCACAGGGCCTAGACTGTGTTCAGATAAGAGGGGCCACATGTCCCACAGGACCCAGACTGTGTTCAGGTGAGAGGGGGCCCCCGTTCCACAGGGCCCAGATTGGGCTCAGGTGAGAGGGGGCCCCTGCTCCACAGGGCTCAGACTGTGCTCGGGTGAGAGGGCCCACCTGCCCCACAGGGCCCAGACAGTGTTCAGGTGAGAGGGGGCCCCTTCTCCACATGGCCCAGACTGTGCTCAGTTGAGAGGGGGCACCGGCCCCACAGGGCCCAGACTGTGCTCAGGTGAGAGGGGGCACCTGCCCCACAGGGCCCAGGCTGTGTTCAGGTGAGCGGGGGCACCTGCCCCACAGGGCCCAGACTGTGTTAAGGTGAGAGGGGGCACCGGTTCCACAGGGCCCAGACTGTGTTAAGGTGAGAGGGGGCACCGATTCCACAGGGTCCAGACTGTGTTCAGATGAGAGGGGGCACCTGCCCCACAGGGCCCAGACTGGGCTCAGGTGAGATGGGGCACCTGCCCCATAGAGGCCAAACTGGGCTCAGATGAGAAGAGGCACCTGCCCCACAGGACCCAGACTGGGCTCAGGTGAGAGGGGGCACCTGCCCCACAGGGCCCAGACTGTGTTCAGGTGAGAGGGGGTACCTGCCCCACAGGGCCCAGACTGTGTTAAGGTGAGAGGGGGCACCAGTTCCACAGGGCCCAGACTGTGTTCAGGTGAGAGGGGGCCCCTTCTCCACAGGGCCCAGACTGTGTTCAGGTGAGAGGGGCCACCTGTCCCACAGGACGCAGAATGTGTTTGGGTGAGAGGGGGCCCCTTCTCCACAGGGCCCAGACTGTGTTCAGGTGAGAGAGGGCCCCTTCTCCACAGGGCCCAGATGGTGTTCAGGTGAGAGGGGGGCCCGTTCCACAGTGTCCAGATTGGGCTCTGGTGAGAGGGGGCCCCTGCTCCACATGGCCCAGACAGTGTTCAGGTGAGAGGGGGCACCTGCTCCACAGGGTCCAGACTGTGTTCAGGTGAGAGGGGGCCCCTTCTCCACAGGGCCCAGACTGTGTTCAGGTGAGAGGGGCCACCTGTCCCACAGGACGCAGAATGTGTTTGGGTGAGAGGGGGCCCCTTCTCCACAGGGCCCAGACTGTGTTCAGGTGAGAGAGGGCCCCTTCTCCACAGGGCCCAGATGGTGTTCAGGTGAGAGGGGGGCCCGTTCCACAGTGTCCAGATTGGGCTCTGGTGAGAGGGGGCCCCTGCTCCACATGGCCCAGACTGGGCTCAGGTGAGATGGGGCACCTGCCCCATGGAGGCCAAACTGGGCTCAGGTGAGAAGAGGCACCTACCCCACAGGACCCAGACTGGGCTCATGTGAGAGGGGGCACCTGCCCCACAGAGCCCAGACTGTGTTCAGGTGCGAGGGGGCACCTGCCCCATAGGGCCCAGACTGTGTTAAGGTGAGAGGGGGCACCAGTTCCACAGGGCCCAGACTGTGTTCAGGTGAGAGGGGGCCCCTTCTCCACAGGGCCCAGACTGTGTTCAGGTGAGAGGGGCCACCTGTCCCACAGGACGCAGAATGTGTTTGGGTGAGAGGGGGCCCCTTCTCCACAGGGCCCAGACTGTGTTCAGGTGAGAGAGGGCCCCTTCTCCACAGGGCCCAGATGGTGTTCAGGTGAGAGGGGGGCCCGTTCCACAGGGTCCAGATTGGGCTCTGGTGAGAGGGGGCCCCTGCTCCACATGGCCCGACAGTGTTCAGGTGAGAGGGGGCACCTGCTCCACAGGGTACAGACTGTGTTCAGGTGAGAGGGGGCCCTTTCTCCACAGGGCCCAGACTGTGTTCAGGTGAGAGGGGCCACCTGTCCCACAGGACGCAGACTGTTTTCGGGTGAGGGAGGCCCTTTCTCCACAGGGCCCAGACTGTGTTCAGGTGAGAGGGTCCACCTGTCCCAGAGGACCCAGACTGTGTTCAGGTGAGAGGGGACCCCCGTCCACAGGGCTCAGATTGGGCTCAGGTGAGAAGTGGACCCTGCTCCACAGGGCCCAGACAGTGTTCAGGTGAGAGGGGGCACCTGCTCCACAGGGCCCAGACTGTGTTCAGGTGAGAGGGGGCCCCTACCCCACAGGGCCCGGACTGTGTTCAGGTGAGAGGGGGCACCTACCCCACAGGACCCAGACTGGGCTGGGGTGAGAGGGGGCACCTGTTCCACAGGGCCCAGACTGTGTTCAGGTGAGTGAAAGGGGGCACCTATTCCCGGACTGTGTTCAGGTCCGAGGGGGGCCCTTCTCCACAGGACCCAGACTGTGTTAAGGTGAGAGGGGGCACCTGCCCCACAGGGCCCAGACTGGGCTCAGGGGTGAGGGGGCACCTGTCCCACAGGACGCAGACTGTGTTCGGGTGAAGGAGGGCCCCTTCTCCACAGGGCCCAGACTGTGTTCAGGTGAGAGGGTCCACCTGTCCCAGAGGACCCAGACTGTGTTTAGGTGAGAGGGGGCCCCCGTTCCACAGTGCCCATATTGGGCTCAGGTGAGAGGCGGCCCCTGCTCCACAGGGCCCAGACAGTGTTCAGGTGAGAGGGGGCACCTGCTCCACAGAGCCCAGACTGTGTTCAGGTGAGAGGGGGCCCCTGCTTCATAGGGCCCGGACTGTGTTCAGGTGAGAGAGGGCACCTGCCCCACAGGACCCAGACTGGGTTGGGGTGAGAGGGGGCACCTGTTCCACAGGGCCCAGACTGTGTTCAGATGAGAGGGGGCACCTGCCCCACAGGGCCCAGACTGGGCTCAGGTGAGATGGGGCACCTGCCCCATGGAGGCCAAACTGGGCTCAGGTGAGAAGAGGCACCTGCCCCTCAGGACCCAGACTGGGCTCAGGTGAGAGGGGGCACCTGCCCCACAGGGCCCAGACTGTGTTCAGGTGCGAGGGGGCACCTGCCCCACAGGGCCCAGACTGTGTTAAGGTGAGAGGGGGCACCAGTTCCACAGGGCCCAGACTGTGTTCAGGTGAGAGGGGGCCCCTTCTCCACAGGGCCCAGACTGTGTTCAGGTGAGAGGGGCCACCTGTCCCACAGGACGCAGTATGTGTTTGGGTGAGAGGTGGCCCCTTCTCCACAGGGCCCAGACTGTGTTCAGGTGAGAGAGGGCCCCTTCTCCACAGGGCCCAGATGGTGTTCAGGTGAGAGGGGGGCCCGTTCCACAGGGTCCAGATTGGGCTCTGGTGAGAGGGGGCCCCTGCTCCACATGGCCCGACAGTGTTCAGGTGAGAGGGGGCACCTGCTCCACAGGGTACAGACTGTGTTCAGGTGAGAGGGGGCCCTTTCTCCACAGGGCCCAGACTGTGTTCAGGTGAGAGGGGCCACCTGTCCCACAGGACGCAGACTGTGTTCGGGTGAGGGAGGCCCTTTCTCCACAGGGCCCAGACTGTGTTCAGGTGAGAGGGTCCACCTGTCCCAGAGGACCCAGACTGTGTTCAGGTGAGAGGGGACCCCCGTCCACAGGGCTCAGATTGGGCTCAGGTGAGAAGTGGACCCTGCTCCACAGGGCCCAGACAGTGTTCAGGTGAGAGGGGGCACCTGCTCCACAGGGCCCAGACTGTGTTCAGGTGAGAGGGGGCCCCTGCCCCACAGGGCCCGGACTGTGTTCAGGTGAGAGGGGGCACCTGCCCCACAGGACCCAGACTGGGCTGGGGTGAGAGGGGGCACCTTTTCCACAGGGCCCAGACTGTGTTCAGGTGAGTGAATGGGGGCACCTATTCCCGGACTGTGTTCAGGTCCGAGGGGGGCCCTTCTCCACAGGACCCAGACTGTGTTAAGGTGAGAGGGGGCACCTGCCCCACAGGGCCCAGACTGGGCTCAGGGGTGAGGGGGCACCTGCCCCACAGGGCCCAGACTGGGCTCACGTGTTAGGGGGCACCGGTTCCACAGGGCCCAGACTGGGCTCATGTGAGAGGGGGCCCCTGCTCCACAAGGCCCAGACAGTGTTCAGGTGAGAGGGGGCACCCGCTCCACAGGGCCTAGACTGTGTTCAGATGAGAGGGGCCACATGTCCCACAGGACCCAGACTTTGTTCAGGTGAGAGGGGACCCCCATTCCACAGGGCCCAGATTGGGCTCAGGTGAGAGGGTCCACCTGTCCCAGAGGACCCAGACTGTGTTCAGGTGAGAGGGGACCCCCGTCCACAGGGCTCAGATTGGGCTCAGGTGAGAAGTGGACCCTGCTCCACAGGGCCAAGACAGTGTTCAGGTGAGAGGGGGCACCTGCTCCACAGGGCCCAGACTGTGTTCAGGTGAGAGGGGGCCCCTGCCCCACAGGGCCCGGACTGTGTTCAGGTGAGAGGGGGCACCTGCCCCACAGGACCCAGACTGGGCTGGGGTGAGAGGGGGCACCTGTTCCACAGGGCCCAGACTGTGTTCAGGTGAGTGAATGGGGGCACCTATTCCCGGACTGTGTTCAGGTCAGAGGGGGGCCCTTCTCCACAGGACCCAGACTGTGTTAAGGTGAGAGGGGGCACCTGCCCCACAGGGCCCAGACTAGGCTTAGGGGTGAGGGGGCACCTGCCCCACAGGGCCCAGACTGGGCTCACGTGTTAGGGGGCACCGGTTCCACAGGGCCCAGACTGGGCTCATGTGAGAGGGGGCCCCTGCTCCACAGGGCCCAGACAGTGTTCAGGTGAGAGGGGGCACCCGCTCCACAGGGCCTAGACTGTGTTCAGATGAGAGGGGCCACATGTCCCACAGGACCCAGACTGTGTTCCGGTGAGAGGGGGCCCCCGTTCCACAGGGCCCAGATTGGGCTCAGGTGAGAGGGGGCCCCTGCTCCACAGGGCTCAGACTGTGCTCGGGTGAGAGGACCCACCTGCCCCACAGGGCCCAGACAGTGTTCAGGTGAGAGGGGGCCCCTTCTCCACAGGGCCCAGACTGTGCTCAGTTGAGAGGGGGCACCGGCCCCACAGGGCCCAGACTGTGTTCAGGTGAGAGGGGGCCCCTGCCCCACAGGGCCCGGACTGTGTTCAGGTGAGAGGGGGCACCTGCCCCACAGGACTCAGACTGGGCTGGGGTGAGAGGGGGCACCGGTTCCACAGGGCCCAGACTGGGCTCATGTGAGAGGGGGCCCCTGCTCCACAAGGCCCAGACAGTGTTCAGGTGAGAGGGGGCACCCGCTCCACAGGGCCTAGACTGTGTTCAGATGAGAGGGGCCACATGTCCCACAGGACCCAGACTGTGTTCAGGTGAGAGGGGGCCCCCGTTCCACAGGGCCCAGACTGGGCTCAGGTGAGAGGGTCCACCTGTCCCAGAGGACCCAGACTGTGTTCAGGTGAGAGGGGACCCCCGTCCACAGGGCTCAGATTGGGCTCAGGTGAGAAGTGGACCCTGCTCCACAGGGCCCAGACAGTGTTCAGGTGAGAGGGGGCACCTGCTCCACAGGGCCCAGACTGTGTTCAGGTGAGAGGGGGCCCCTGCCCCACAGGGCCCGGACTGTGTTCAGGTGAGAGGGGGCACCTGCCCCACAGGACCCAGACTGGGCTGGGGTGAGAGGGGGCACCTGTTCCACAGGGCCCAGACTGTGTTCAGGTGAGTGAATGGGGGCACCTATTCCCGGACTGTGTTCAGGTCAGAGGGGGGCCCTTCTCCACAGGACCCAGACTGTGTTAAGGTGAGAGGGGGCACCTGCCCCATAGAGGCCAAACTGGGCTCAGGTGAGAAGAGGCACCTGCCCCACAGGACCCAGACTGGGCTCAGGTGAGAGGCGGCACCTGCCCCACAGGGCCCAGACTGTGTTCAGGTGAGAGGGGGCACCTGCCCCACAGGGCCCAGACTGTGTTAAGGTGAGAGGGGGCACCAGTTCCACAGGGCCCAGACTGTGTTCAGGTGAGAGGGGGCCCTTTCTCCACAGGGCCCAGACTGTGTTCAGGTGAGAGGGGCCACCTGTCCCACAGGACGCAGACTGTGTTCGGGTGAGGGAGGCCCTTTCTCCACAGGGCCCAGACTGTGTTCAGGTGAGAGGGGGCACCTGCTCCACAGGGCCCAGACTGTGTTCAGGTGAGAGGGGGCTCCTGCCCCACAGGGCCCGGACTGGGCTCAGGGGTGAGGGGGCACCTGCCCCACAGGGCCCAGACTGGGCTCACGTGTTAGGGGGCACCGGTTCCACAGGGCCCAGACTGGGCTCATGTGAGAGGGGGCCCCTGCTCAACAAGGCCCAGACAGTGTTCAGGTGAGAGGGGGCACCCGCTCCACAGGGCCTAGACTGTGTTCAGATGAGAGGGGCCACATCTCCCACAGGACCGAGACTTTGTTCAGGTGAGAGGGGACCCCCATTCCACAGGGCCCAGATTGGGCTCAGGTGAGAGGGTCCACCTGTCCCAGAGGACCCAGACTGTGTTCAGGTGAGAGGGGACCCCCGTCCACAGGGCTCAGATTGGGCTCAGGTGAGAAGTGGACCCTGCTCCACAGGGCCAAGACAGTGTTCAGGTGAGAGGGGGCCCCTGCTCCACAGGGCCCAGACTGTGTTCAGGTGAGAGGGGGCCCCTGCCCCACAGGGCCCGGACTGTGTTCAGGTGAGAGGGGGCACCTGCCCCACAGGACCCAGACTGGGCTGGGGTGAGAGGGGGCACCTGTTCCACAGGGCCCAGACTGTGTTCAGGTGAGTGAATTGGGGCACCTATTCCCGGACTGTGTTCAGGTCAGAGGGGGGCCCTTCTCCACAGGACCCAGACTGTGTTAAGGTGAGAGGGGGCACCTGCCCCACAGGGCCCAGACTAGGCTCAGGGGTGAGGGGGCACCTGCCCCACAGGGCCCAGACTGGGCTCACGTGTTAGGGGGCACCGGTTCCACAGGTCCCAGACTGGGCTCATGTGAGAGGGGGCCCCTGCTCCACAGGGCCCAGACAGTGTTCAGGTGAGAGGGGGCACCCGCTCCACAGGGCCTAGACTGTGTTCAGATGAGAGGGGCCACATGTCCCACAGGACCCAGACTGTGTTCCGGTGAGAGGGGGCCCCCGTTCCACAGGGCCCAGATTGGGCTCAGGTGAGAGGGGGCCCCTGCTCCACAGGGCTCAGACTGTGCTCGGGTGAGAGGACCCACCTGCCCCACAGGGCCCAGACAGTGTTCAGGTGAGAGGGGGCCCCTTCTCCACAGGGCCCAGACTGTGCTCAGTTGAGAGGGGGCACCGGCCCCACAGGGCCCAGACTGTGTTCAGGTGAGAGGGGGCCCCTACCCCACAGGGCCCGGACTGTGTTCAGGTGAGAGGGGGCACCTGCCCCACAGGACTCAGACTGGGCTGGGGTGAGAGGGGGCACCGGTTCCACAGGGCCCAGACTGGGCTCATGTGAGAGGTGGCCCCTGCTCCACAAGGCCCAGACAGTGTTCAGGTGAGAGGGGGCACCCGCTCCACAGGGCCTAGACTGTGTTCAGATGAGAGGGGCCACATGTCCCACAGGACCCAGACTGTGTTCAGGTGAGAGGGGGCCCCCGTTCCACAGGGCCCAGACTGGGCTCATGTGAGAGGGTCCACCTGTCCCAGAGGACCCAGACTGTGTTCAGGTGAGAGGGGACCCCCGTCCACAGGGCTCAGATTGGGCTCAGGTGAGAAGTGGACCCTGCTCCACAGGGCCCAGACAGTGTTCAGGTGAGAGGGGGCACCTGCTCCACAGGGCCCAGACTGTGTTCAGGTGAGAGGGGGCCCCTGCCCCACAGGGCCCGGACTGTGTTCAGGTGAGAGGGGGCACCTGCCCCACAGGACCCAGACTGGGCTGGGGTGAGAGGGGGCACCTGTTCCACAGGGCCCAGACTGTGTTCAGGTGAGTGAATGGGGGCACCTATTCCCGGACTGTGTTCAGGTCAGAGGGTGGCCCTTCTCCACAGGACCCAGACTGTGTTAAGGTGAGAGGGGGCACCTGCCCCATAGAGGCCAAACTGGGCTCAGGTGAGAAGAGGCACCTGCCCCACAGGACCCAGACTGGGCTCAGGTGAGAGGCGGCACCTGCCCCACAGGGCCCAGACTGTGTTCAGGTGAGAGGGGGCACCTGCCCCACAGGGCCCAGACTGTGTTAAGGTGAGAGGGGGCACCAGTTCCACAGGGCCCAGACTGTGTTCAGGTGAGAGGGGGCCCCTTCTCCACAGGGCCCAGACTGTGTTCAGGTGAGATGGGCCACCTGTCCCACAGGACGCAGAATGTGTTTGGGTGAGAGGGGGCCCCTTCTCCACAGGGCCCAGACTGTGTTCAGGTGAGAGAGGGCCCCTTCTCCACAGGGCCCAGATGGTGTTCAGGTGAGAGGGGGGCCCGTTCCACAGGGTCCAGATTGGGCTCTGGTGAGAGGGGGCCCCTGCTCCACATGGCCCAGACAGTGTTCAGGTGAGAGGGGGCACCTGCTCCACAGGGTCCAGACTGTGTTCAGGTGAGAGGGGGCCCTTTCTCCACAGGGCCCAGACTGTGTTCAGGTGAGGGGGGCCACCTGTCCCACAGGACGCAGACTGTGTTCGGGTGAGGGAGGCCCTTTCTCCACAGGGCCCAGACTGTGTTCAGGTGAGAGGGTCCACCTGTCCCAGAGGACCCAGACTGTGTTCAGGTGAGAGGGGACCCCCGTCCACAGGGCTCAGATTGGGCTCAGGTGAGAAGTGGACCCTGCTCCACAGGGCCCAGACAGTGTTCAGGTGAGAGGGGGCACCTGCTCCACAGGGCCCAGACTGTGTTCAGGTGAGAGGGGGCCCATGCCCCACAGGGCCCGGACTGTGTTCAGGTGAGAGGGGGCACCTGCCCCACAGGACCCAGACTGGGCTGGGGTGAGAGGGGGCACCTGTTCCACAGGGCCCAGACTGTGTTCAGGTGAGTGAATGGGGGCACCTATTCCCGGACTGTGTTCAGGTCAGAGGGTGGCCCTTCTTCACAGGACCCAGACTGTGTTAAGGTGAGAGGGGGCACCTGCCCCACAGGGCCCAGACTGGGCTCAGGGGTGAGGGGGCACCTGCCCCACAGGGCCCAGACTGGGCTCACGTGTTAGGGGGCACCGGTTCCACAGGCCCCAGACTGGGCTCATGTGAGAGGGGGCCCCTGCTCCACAGGGCCCAGACAGTGTTCAGGTGAGAGGGGGCACCCGCTCCACAGGGCCTAGACTGTGTTCAGATAAGAGGGGCCACATGTCCCACAGGACCCAGACTGTGTTCAGGTGAGAGGGGGCCCCCGTTCCACAGGGCCCAGATTGGGCTCAGGTGAGAGGGGGCCCCTGCTCCACAGGGCTCAGACTGTGCTCGGGTGAGAGGGCCCACCTGCCCCACAGGGCCCAGACAGTGTTCAGGTGAGAGGGGGCCCCTTCTCCACATGGCCCAGACTGTGCTCAGTTGAAAGGGGGCACCGGCCCCACAGGGCCCAGACTGTGCTCAGGTGAGAGGGGGCACCTGCCCCACAGGGCCCAGACTGTGTTCAGGTGAGCGGGGGCACCTGCCCCACAGGGCCCAGACTGTGTTAAGGTGAGAGGGGGCACCGGTTCCACAGGGCCCAGACTGTGTTAAGGTGAGAGGGGGCACCGATTCCACAGGGTCCAGACTGTGTTCAGATGAGAGGGGGCACCTGCCCCACAGGGCCCAGACTGGGCTCAGGTGAGATGGGGCACCTGCCCCATAGAGGCCAAACTGGGCTCAGATGAGAAGAGGCACCTGCCCCACAGGACCCAGACTGGGCTCAGGTGAGAGGGGGCACCTGCCCCACAGGGCCCAGACTGTGTTCAGGTGAGAGGGGGTACCTGCCCCACAGGGCCCAGACTGTGTTAAGGTGAGAGGGGGCACCAGTTCCACAGGGCCCAGACTGTGTTCAGGTGAGAGGGGGCCCCTTCTCCACAGGGCCCAGACTGTGTTCAGGTGAGAGGGGCCACCTGTCCCACAGGACGCAGAATGTGTTTGGGTGAGAGGGGGCCCCTTCTCCACAGGGCCCAGACTGTGTTCAGGTGAGAGAGGGCCCCTTCTCCACAGGGCCCAGATGGTGTTCAGGTGAGAGGGGGGCCCGTTCCACAGTGTCCAGATTGGGCTCTGGTGAGAGGGGGCCCCTGCTCCACATGGCCCAGACAGTGTTCAGGTGAGAGGGGGCACCTGCTCCACAGGGTCCAGACTGTGTTCAGGTGAGAGGGGGCCCTTTCTCCACAGGGCCCAGACTGTGTTCAGGTGAGAGGGGCCACCTGTCCCACAGGACGCAGACTGTGTTCGGGTGAGGGAGGCCCTTTCTCCACAGGGCCCAGACTGTGTTCAGGTGAGAGGGTCCACCTGTCCCAGAGGACCCAGACTGTGTTCAGGTGAGAGGGGACCCCCGTCCACAGGGCTCAGATTGGGCTCAGGTGAGAAGTGGACCATGCCCCACAGGGCCCAGACAGTGTTCAGGTGAGAGGGGGCACCTGCTCCACAGGGCCCAGACTGTGTTCAGGTGAGAGGGGGCCCCCGCCCCACAGGGCCCGGACTGTGTTCAGGTAAGAGGGGGCACCTGCCCCACAGGACCCAGACTGGGCTGGGGTTAGAGGGGGCACCTGTTCCACAGGGCCCAGACTGTGTTCAGGTGAGTGAATAGGGGCACCTATTCCCGGACTGTGTTCAGGTCAGAGGGGGGGCCCTTCGCCACAGAACCCAGACTGTGTTAAGGTGAGAGGGGGCACCTGCCCCACAGGGCCCAGACTGGGCTCAGGGGTGAGGGGGCACCTGCCCCACAGGGCCCAGACTGGGCTCACGTGTTAGGGGGCACCGGTTCCACAGGGCCCAGACTGGGCTCATGTGAGAGGGGGCCCCTGTTTCACAGGGCCCAGACAGTGTTCAGGTGAGAGGGGGCACCCGCTCCACAGGGCCTAGACTGTGTTCAGATGAGAGGGGCCACATGTCCCACAGGACCCAGACTGTGTTCAGGTGAGAGGGGGCCCCCGTTCCACAGGGCCCAGACTGTGTTCAGGTGAGAGGGTCCACCTGTCCCAGAGGACCCAGACTGTGTTCAGGTGAGAGGGGGCCCCCGTTCCACAGGGCCCAGATTGGGCTCAGGTGAGAGGGGACCCCTGCTCCACAGGGCCCAGACAGTGTTCAGGTGAGAGGGGGCCCCTGTTCCACAGGGCCCGGACTGTGTTCAGGTGAGAGGGGGCCCCTTCTCCACAGGGCCCAGATAGTGTTCAGGTGAGAGGGGGCCCCGTTCCACAGGGTCCAGATTGGGCTCTGTTGAGAGGGGGCCCCTTCTCCACATGGCCCAGACAGTGTTCAGGTGAGAGGGGGCACCTGCTCCACAGGGCCCAGACTTTGTTCAGGTGAGAGGGTGCCCTTTCTCCACAGGGCCCAGACTGTGTTCAGGTGAGAGGGCCACCTGTCCCACAGGACGCAGACTGTGTTCGGGTGAGGGAGGGCCCCTTCTCCACAGGGCCCAGACTGTGTTCAGGTGAGGGGGTCCACCTGTCCCAGAGGACCCAGACTGTGTTCAGGTGAGAGGGGGCCCCCGTTCCACAGGGCTCAGATTGAGCTCAGGTGAGAGGGGGCCCCTGCTCCACAGGGCCCAAACAGTGTTCAGGTGGGAGGGGGCCCCTGCTCCACAGGGCCCAGACTGTGTTCAGGTGAGAGGGGGCCCCTGCTCCACAGGGCCTGGACTGTGTTCAGGTGAGAGGGGGCGCCTGCCCCACAGGACCCAGACTGGGCTGGGGTGAGAGGGTGCACCTGTTCCACAGGGCCCAGACTTTGTTCAGGTGAGTGAATGGGGGCACCTATTCTCAGACTGTGTTATGGTCAGAGGGGGGCCCTTCTCCACAGGGCCCAGACTGGGCTCAGGGGTGAGGGGGCACCTGCCCCATAGGGCCCAGACTGGGCTCACGTGTTAGGGGGCACCGGTTCCACAGGGCCCAGACTGGGTTCATGTGAGAGGGGGCCGCTGCTCCACAGGGCCATGACAGTGTTCAGGTGAGAGGGGGCACCCACTCCACAGGGCCTAGACTGTGTTCAGGTGAGAGGGGCCACATGTCCCACAGGACCCAGACTGTGTTCAGGTGAGAGGGGGCCCCCCGTTCCACAGGGCCCAGATTGGGCTCAGGTGAGAGGGGGCCCCTGCTCCACGGGGCTCAGACTGTGTTCAGGTGAGAGGGCCCACCTGCCCCACAGGGCCCAGACAGTGTTCAGGTGAGAGGGGGCCCCTTCTCCACAGGGCCCAGACTGTGTTCAGGTGACAGGGGCCACCTGTCCCAAAGGACCCAGGCTGTGTTCAGGTGAGAGGGGGCCCCGTACCACAGGGCCCAGATTGGGTCCAAGTAAGAGGGGACCCAGGGCTCGCACTGTGCTCAGGTGAGAGGGCCTACCTGCCCCACATGGCCCAGACAGTGTTCAGCTGAGAGGGGGCCCCTTCTCCACAGGGCCCAGAATGTGCTCAGTTGAGAGGGGGCACATGCACCACAGGGCCCAGAATGTTCTAAGGTGAGAGGGGGCACCTGCCCCACAGGGCCCAGACTGTGTTCAGGTGAGAGGTGGCACCTGGCCAACAGGGCCCAGACTATGTTAAGGTGAGAGGGGGCACTGGTTCCACAGGGCCCAGACTGTGTTAAGGTGAGAGGGGGCACCAGTTCCACAGGGTCCAGACTGTGTTCAGATGAGAGGGGGCACCTGCCCCACAGGGTCCAGACTGGGCTCAGGTGAGAGGGGGCACGTGCCCCATAGAGGCCAAACTGGGCTCAGGTGAGAAGAGGCACCTGCCCCACAGGACCCACACTGGGCTCAGGTGAGAGGGGACACCTGCCCCACAGGGCCCAGACTGTGTTCAGGTGAGAGGGGGCACCTACCCCACAGGGCCCAGACTGTGTTAAGGTGAGAGGTGGCACCAGTTCCACAGGGCCCAGACTGTGTTCTGGTGAGAGGGGGCCCCTTCTCCACAGGGCCCAGACTGTGTTCAGGTGAGAGGGGCCACCTGTCCCACAGGACGCAGACTTTGTTCAGGTGAGATGGGGCCCCTTCTCCACAGGGCCCAGACTGTGTTCAGGTGAGAGGGGGCCCCTTCTCCACAGGGTCCAGATGGTGTTCAGGTGAGAGGGGCCCCGTTCCACAGGGTCCAGATTGGGCTCTGGTGAGAGGGGGCCCCTCCTCCACATGGCCCAGACAGTGTTCAGGTGAGAGGGGGCACCTGCTCCACAGGGCCCAGACTGTGTTCAGGTGAGAGGGGGCCCTTTCTCCACAGGGCCCAGACTGTGTTCAGGTGAGAGGGGGCATCTGTCCCACAGGACACAGACTGTGTTCGGGTGAGGGAGGGCCCCTTCTCCACAGGGCCCAGACTGTGTTCAGGTGAGAGGGTCCACCTGTCCCAGAGGACCCAGACTGTGTTCAGGTGAGAGGGGGTCCCCGTTCCACAGGGCCTAGATTGGGCTCAGGAGAGAGGGGATCCCTGCTCCACAGGGCCCAGACAGTGTTCAGGTGAGAGGGGGCACCTGCTCCACAGGGCCCAGACTGTGTTCAGGTGAGAGGGGGTCCCTGCTCCACAGGGCCCAGATGGTGTTCAGGTGAGAGGGGGCCCCGTTCAACAGGGTCCAGATTGGGCTCTGGTGAGAGGGGCCCCTGCTCCACATGGCCCAGACAGTGTTCAGGTGAGAGGGGGCACCTGCTCCACAGGACGCAGACTGTGTTCGGGTGAGGGAGGGCCCCTTCTCCACAGGGCCCAGACTGTGTTCAGGTGAGAGGGTCCACCTGTCCCAGAGGACCCAGACTGTGTTCAGGTGAGAGGGGGCCCCCGTTCCACAGGGCTCAGATTGGGCTCAGGTGAAAGGGGGCCCCTGCTACACAGGGCCCAGACAGTGTTCAGGTGAGAGGGGGCACCTTCTCCACAGGGCCCAGACTGTGTTCAGGTGAGAGGGGGCACCTGCTCCACAGGGCCCGGACTGTGTTCAGGTGAGAGGGGGCACCTGCCCCACAGGGCCCAGACTGAGCTCAGGTGAATAGGGGCACCTGCCCCACAGGGCCCAGACTGGGCTCACGTGATCGGGGGCCCCGGTTCCACAGGGCCCAGACTGGGCTCATGTGATAGGGGGCCCCTGCTCCACAGGGCCCAGACAGTGTTCAGGTGAGAGGGGGCACCCGCTCCACAGGGCCTAGACTGTGTTCAGGTGAGAGGGGACACATGTCCCACAGGTCCCAGACTGTGTTCAGGTGAGAGGGGGGGGCCCCGTTCCACAGGGCCCAGATTGGGCTCAGGTGAGAGGGGGCCCCTGCTCCACAGGGCTCAGACTGGGCTCAGGTGAGAGGTCCCACCATCCCCACAGGGCCCAGACTGTGTTCAGGTGAGAGGGGCCACCTGTACCACAGGACCCAGACTGTGGTCTGGTGAGAGGGCTCCCCGTGCCACAGGGCCCAGATTGGGCTCAAGTGAGAGGGAGCCCCTCCTCCACAGGGCCCAGACTGTGCTCAGGTGAGAGGGCCCACCTGCACCACAGGTCCCAGGCAGTGTTCAGGTGAGAGGGGGCCCCCGTTCCACAGGGCCGAGATTGGGCTCAGGTTAGAGGGGGGCCCTGCTCCACAGGGCCCAGACTGTGCGCAGGTGAGAGGGCCCACCTGCCCCACAGGGCCCAGACAGTGTTCAGGTGAGAGGGGGCACCCGCTCCACAGGGCCTAGACTGTGTTCAGGTGAGAGGGGCACCTGCCCCACAGGGCCCAGACTGTGCTAAGGTGAGGGGGGCACCAGTTCCACAGGGCCCAGACTGTGTTCAGGTGAGAGGGGCCCCTTCTCCACAGGGCCCAGACTGTGTTCAGGTGAGAGGGGCCACCTGTCCCACAGGACGCAGACTGTGTTCGGGTGAGAGGTGGCTCCTTCTCCACAGGGCCCAGACTGTGTTCAGGTGAGAGGGAGCGCCTTCTCCACAGGGCCCAGATGGTGTTCAGGTGAGAGGGGGCCCCTGCTCCACAGGGCTCAGACTGGGCTCAGGTGAGAGGGCCCACCATCCCCCCAGGGCCCAGACAGTGTTCAGGTGAGAGGGGGCCCCTTCTCCACAGGGCCCAGACTGTGTTCAGGTGAGAGGGGCCACCTGTACCACAGGACCCAGACTGTGGTCTGGTGAGAGGGCTCCCCGTGCCACAGGGCCCAGATTGGGCTCAAGTGAGAGGGAGCCCCTGCTCCACAGGGCCCAGAATGTGCTCAGGTGAGAGGGCCCACCTGCACCACAGGTCCCAGGCAGTGTTCAGGTGAGAGGGGGCCCCCGTTCCACAGGGCCCAGATTGGACTCAGGTGAGAGGGGGGCCCTGCTCCACAGGGCCCAGACTGTGCTGAGGTGAGAGGGCCCACCTGCCCCACAGGGCCCAGACAGTGGTCAGGTGAGAGGGGTCACCCGCTCCACAGGGCCTAGACTGTGTTCAGGTGAGAGGGGGCACCTGCCCCACAGGGCCCAGACTGTGCTAAGGTGAGAGGGGGCACCAGTTCCACAGGGCCCAGACTGTGTTCAGGTGAGAGGGGCCCCTTCTCCACAGGGCCAGACTGTGTTCAGGTGAGAGGGGCCACCTGTCCCACAGGACACAGACTGTGTTCGGGTGAGAGGGGGCCCCTTCTCCACAGGGCCCAGATGGTGTTCAGGTGAGAGGGGGCCCCATTCCACAGGGTCCAGATTGGGCTCTGGTGAGAGGGGGCCCCTGATCCACATGGCCCAGACAGTGTTCAGGTGAGAGGGGGCACCTGCTCCTCAGGGCCCAGACTGTGTTCAGGTGAGAGGGGACCCTTTCTCCACAGGGCCCAGACTGTGTTCAGGTGAGAGGGGGCACCTGTCCCACAGGACGCAGACTGTGTTCGGGTGAGGGAGGGCCCCTTCTCCACAGGGCCCAGACTGTGTTCAGGTGAGAGGGTCCACCTGTCCCAGAGGACCCAGACTGTGTCCAGGTGAGAGGGGGTCCCCGTTCCACAGGGCCCAGATTGGGCTCAGGTGAGAGGGGGCCCCTGCTCCACAGGGCCCAGACAGTGTTCAGGTGAGAGGGGGCACCTGCTCCACAGGGCCCAGACTGTGTTCAGGTGAGAGGGGGCCCCTGCTCCACAGGGCCCAGATGGTGTTCAAGTGAGAGGGGGCCCTGTTCCACAGGTTCCAGATTGGGCTCTGGTGAGAGGGGGCCCCTGCTCCACATGGCCCAGACAGTGTTCAGGAGAGAGGGGGCACCTGCTCCACAGGGCCCAGACTGTGTTCAGGTGAGAGGGGGCCCTTTCTCCACAGGGCCCAGACTGTGTTCAGGTGAGAGGGGGCACCTGTCCCACAGGAAGCAGACTGTGTTCGGGTGAGGGAGGGCCCTTTCTCCACAGGGCCCAGACTGTGTTCAGGTGAGAGGGTCCACCTGTCCCAGAGGACCCAGACTGTGTTCAGGTGAGAGGGGGCCCCCGTTCCACAGGGCCCAGACTGTGTTCAGTTGAGAGGGGGCCCCTGCTCCACAGGGCCCGGACTGTGTTCAGGTGAGAGGGGGCACCTGCCCCACAGGGCCCAGACTGTGTTCAGTTGAGTGAATGGGGGCACCTATTCCCAGACTGTGTTCAGGTCAGAGGGGGGCCCTTCTCCACAGGGCCCAGACTCTGTTCAGGTGAGAGAGCCCATTTGTCCCACAGGACCCAGACTATGTTCAGGGGAAAGGGGGCACCTGCCCCACAGGGCCCAGACTGGGCTCAGGTGAGAGGGGGCACCTGCCGCACAGGGCCCAGACTGGGCTCAGGTGAGAGGGGGCCCCTGCTCCATAGGGCCCAGACTGTGTTCAGGTGAGAGGGGGCACCTACCCCACAGGGCCCAGACTGTGTTAAGGTGAGAGGGGGCACCTGCCCCACAGGGCCCAGACTGGGCTCAGGTGATAGGCGGCCCCTGCTCCACATGGCCCAGACTGGGCTCAGGGGAGAGGGGGCACCTGCCCTCAGGGCCCAGACTGGGCTCACGTGATAGGGGGCACCGGTTCCACAGGGCCCAGACTGGGCTCATGTGAGAGGGGGCCCCTGCTCCACAGGGCCCAGACAGTGTTCAGGTGAGAGGGGGCACCCGCTCCACAGGGCCTAGACTGTGTTTAGGTGAGAGGGGCCACATGTCCCACAGGACCCAGACTGTGTTCAGGTGAGAGGGGCCCCCGTTCCACAGGGCCCAGATTGAGCTCGGGTGAGAGGGGGCCCCTGCTCCACAGGGCCCAGACAGTGTTCAGGTGAGAGGGGGCCCCTTCTCCACAGGGCCCAGACTGTGTTCAGGTGAGAGGGGCCACCTGTCCCACAGGACCCAGACTGTGTTCAGGTGAGAGGGGGCCCCGTACCACAGGGCCCAGATTGGGCCCAGGAGAGATGGGGGGCCCTGCTCCACTGGGCCCAGACTGTGCTCAGTTGAGAGGGGGGCCCTGCTCCACAGGGCCCAGACTGTGCTCAGGTGAGAGGGCCCACCTGCCCCAGACAGTGTTCAGGTGAGAGGGGGCACCCGCTCCACAGGGCCTAGACTGTGTTCAGGTGAGAGGGGCCACCTGTCCCACAGGACCCAGACTGTGTTCAGGTGAGAGGGGGCCCTCGTTCCACAGGGCCCAGATTGGGCTCAGGTGAGAGGGGGCCCCTGCTCCACAGGGCCCAGACTGTGCTCAGGTGAGAGGGCCCACATGCCCCACAGGACGCACACTGTGTTCAGGTGAGAGGGGACCTCTTCCCCACAGGGTGCAGACTGTGTTCAGGTGAGAGGGGACCCCTGACCCAGAGGGCCCAGACTGTGCAGACTGTGTTCAGGTCAGAGGGGACCCCTTCTCCACAGGGCCCAGACTATGTTCCGGTGAGAGGGAGCACCTGCCTCACAGGGCCCAGACCGTGTTCAGCTGAGAGGGGGCCCCTTCTCCACAGGACCCAGACTGTGCTCAGTTGAGAGGGGGCACCTGCCCCACAGGGCCCAGACTGTGCTCAGGTGAGAGGGGGCACCTGCCCCACAGGGCCCAGACTGTGTTCAGGTGAGAGGGTACACCTGCCCCACAGGGCCCAGACTGTGTTAAAATGAGAGGGGGCACCTGGCCCAGACTGGGCTCAGGTGAGAGGGGGCACCTGCCCCATAGGGGCCAAACTGGGCTCGGGTGAGAAGGGGCACCTGCCCCACAGGACCCCACTGGGCTAAGGTGAGATGGGGCACCTGCCCCACAGGGCCCAGACTGTGTTAAGGTGAGAGGGGTCACCAGTTCCACAGGGCCCAGACTGTGTTCAGGTGAGAGGGGGCCCCTTCTCCACAGGGCCCAGACTGTGTTCAGGTGAGAGGGGCCACCTGTCCCACAGGACGCAGACTGTGTTCGGGTGAGAGGGGGCCCCTTCTCCACAGGGCCCAGACTGTGTTCAGGTGAGAGGGGGCCCCGTTCCACAGAATCCAGATTGGGCTCTTATGAGAGGGGGCCCCTGCTCCACATGGCCCAGACAGTGTTCAGTTGAGAGGGGGCACCTGCTCCACATGGCCCAGACAGTGTTCAGGTGAGAGGGGGCACCTGCTCCACAGGGCCCAGACTGTGTTCAGGTGAGAGGGGGCCCTTTCTCCACAGGGCCCAGACTGTGTTCAGGTGAGAGGGGCCACCTGTCCCACAGGACGTAGACTGTGTTCGGGTGAGGGAGGGCCCCTTCTCCACAGGGTCTAGACTGTGTTCAGGTGAGAGGGGGCCCCAGTTCCAGAGGGCCCAGATTGGGCTCATGTGAGAGGGGGCCCCTGCTCCACAGGGCCCAGGCTGTGTTCAGGTGAGAGGGGGCCCTTTCTCCACAGGGCCCAGATTGGGCTCTGGTGAGAGGGGGCCCCTGCTCCACATGGCCCAGACAGTGTTCAAGTGAGAGGGGGCACCTGCTCCACAGGGCCCAGACTGTGTTCAGGTGAGAGGGGGCCCTTTCTCCACAGGGCCCAGACTGTGTTCAGGTGAGAGGGGCCACCTGTCCCACAGGATGCAGACTGTGTTCGGGTGAGGGAGTGCCCCTTCTCCACATGGCCCAGACTGTGTTCAGGTGAGAGGGGGGCCCCGTTCCACAGGGCCCAGATTGGGCTCAGGTGAGAGGGGGCCCCTGCTCCACAGGGCCCAGATTGGGCTCAGGTGAGAGGGGGCCCCTTCTCCACAGGGCCCAGACTGTGTTCAGATGAGAGGGGCCACCTGTCCCACAGGACCCAGACTGTGTTCAGGTGAGAGGGGGCCCCGTACCACAGGGCCCAGATTGGGCTCAGGTGAGAGGGGGCCCCTGCTCCACAGGGCCCAGACTGTGCTCAGGTGAGAGGGGCCACCTGTCCCACAGGACCCAGACTGTGTTCAGGTGAGAGGGAGCCCCCATTCCACAGGGCCCAGATTGGGCTCAGGTGTGAATTGGGAGAATGGAACAAAAGGCTCCCACCAATCCCCTCACACCACTGGCCCAGAGGATCACGGCGTAGGCACCCGCCCCGAGAGGAGTTTGCCCATCTACCAGATGAGCAAATACCCTGGTACAGGAACATACGGATGTGCCCACCCGCCTGCCCTGCCCATGCCGACACCTGCGGCATGGATGGACTCGACTGAACCATCCAACACTAAATCAACACATCGTTAGAGATGCCATGACGACCCAGCCTACGGTCAGCACACCCGTGCAAACATGCACACTGGACACTCCCACACCAATCCACACGAAGAACATATTCAGTGCTATGACGTAGGTGACGGACACACCCACCGACGCGCATCTTTATTATTTTTCACATAGGCTTTTCAAAATGCAGAAACGCAAGACGCACAATGAACTCATCCAAAACGCTTGCTCACGCTTCTCCTAAACCCATGTATCGCAATGAGAAATATAACGAAGACCTGATACTGGGGATAAAGCAATATGATACCATAACCTAAAGCGCTGTGTATCAAATGGTTCCACCCTTGCACCAGGCCCAAGTAGGCCGCAAGCAAGAACTTCCATGAACATTGAATGAGCAAGAGTACAGTTGCTGACCCTGCAGAATGAGCCCGGCGAGAGCAGACAGTCAAGGGCACAATGTTGCAAACTTGCATGCCGCGAGCCGACGCCAAGGTCACACCTACAAATTAAGCCAGGCCCAGGAGAAGGGAGGCGCCTGGATCCCCCGTTTCAAGACACAGGCAGATACAATTAAGCGACTCAATGGACATCTGCGGCGGTGGGAGTAGTCGGCCTTCCAGCATATGAATAAATCTTCACATTGTCTGCACATACCCATAGTGAAACATTTTTGCAAATGAAAGGTGCACCGCGAGCTGGGAACAGCGATGGTCTCGGACTGGGGGGCTCGCGAATGGACCAATCAGAACATGGGGCTCTTATCACTGACGCCATTAACATTAGCCAATCCTCAGGGGTCTTCATGTAACAATTTTCATGTATCGAATTGAAGGGACAACCAAAGTATACCACCTGACTAACCCTCAACCACTAATATCGCTCTCTATACGTATGCTATACTAACCCTACCAATCGAGGAACCAATCCAGTGTGGCGATAGGTTTTTTGCTAACTTTCCAAGGTGACGCAAGTAGCGCGTCATACTAAGGTAAAAAGGGCCTGCGAGCCCCACAATGAGAGAGAGTGTCAGGACGGACGCGTACGATCCTTGACCCATCCCTGCCGTTTTGTTTAATAAACAGCAGAATCACCTTGCTTCTTGCGTGTGTCTCATACTCATTTTTTGGGATATACTGGAGGGGTTGGGGCCTCCCTGCCCGGAGGTCCGCGGACGGCCCAGCCGACCCCGGGAGAATTTCCCCCCGACAAGTTGGAGGCACTGCTGAGGTCTATTTAAGATCTGATTTTATTTTCATTTTTCCGAGTGATCCCGTTGCGAGGAGGCCCGGCGGCGCGGCCCCCTCTGCCGCTGCCCCCTTTTGAGGAATACAGGACCATCGCGGAACTGCGAGAAGACCGGACAGCGCAATCCGGATATTGGCCTTCGGGAGCCGGTTGAGAAGTATCCCGCCCGCGGTTGGCGAGTGTCCAGACGTGGTCCAGACGAGGGGAGGCGGCGAGCCGCTTGGAGGGGTGCACGCAGTCGAGCGGCCCCGCATCAAGAGAACTTGGTGAGTATGCCACGCCCAACAAGCAATGTGAAATTGTGAGGGAGGGGGGAGGAACTGAATACGGGAGGCGGGAGGTGTTGCACAGGCGCGCGGCGAAGGTTTGATAAATTAGTGTTGACGGTGCAATGAATGGTAGCTGGACAAGTGCGAGAGCAGTCCGCTATGTTACGGGAGAAAAGGGGGCGAAGCACGAAAACATCACGTGCGACCGCTCGAAGACACTGATTGGCCTAGATCGCGACCACGTGTAAGGGTGTGTGTGTGTACGGTTTCCTACGATTTGGTAATTATTGATCAATGAGTAGATGAGGATCCCTATTGATCGAGCAGGAAAC
Source organism: Ambystoma mexicanum (assembly GCF_040938575.1). Classification (NCBI taxonomy): domain Eukaryota; kingdom Metazoa; phylum Chordata; class Amphibia; order Caudata; family Ambystomatidae; genus Ambystoma; species Ambystoma mexicanum. Next base: position 135,679,159 of record NC_090921.1, read on the forward strand.
TCGATAGATAGATGACGTTTCCCTGTAGGCGGTAGCTAGCTGGTTGCCCAATACGGAAGATAATTGACTGGTTAAGCCCTCCTGTCGAGGGGCGTATCACACGCGAGGCGACGCAGTGTGCGCAGTCCGATTATATTGTTGATTACCTTGTTTCAGGCGTGACAGGAGGACAGCTGTGGGATTAACGGGGGTAGATTGCAAGCGTATTTTGAACTTTTAAAAAACATATGAAGAACTTACCAGTAGTTTGAAGAGATCGGTGACGTCACCAGTAGGGCTTTCATAGGACATCTCGAACACGAGGCATTTTTTCTTTTGGAGAGTGGTGGGGAAGAGAATTATGGTAAGGGAGTGGAGACGGAGATAAACGGTAACGAGTAGATTGGGGGAGGGTGAAAAGGGGGACGTGGATGCGCACGGAGAACGCTGACCACAGCAAGTGAAGAAAGAGGAGGAGGGGTATAAGAAAGTGGGACGGCTGTATAAGAACGCCACAAGGGGCACGCAGCCGCAGGGGGCTACGTGCGCCTCGGCCGCAGGGGGCCGTAAAGGTGTTCGATAAAGGAAGAAAAGAAAGAAAAGAATATACAAATGTAAATGCTATATTTTACTAATTTTCCTTAGCGGACTATCGCAAGTCCCCAAACTTACGGGGCAAGGTAAAGATCTAAGGCTGTATAGTGTAAACTGTTAGTAAGATAACCGCTACCAAATAGGGGAAGGATAACAAGTGAAGCGCTACTATGTCATACGGGGCAGGATCGGGAAGGTGGGGGAATACCCTCACTACCCCACTACAGCACATATGTAAAACAATGTCACCCCATAGGGAGAAACTGATCAAGTATAGCATAGAATGGACACAGGGGACGGATAACAAAATGACAACACCATGGCCGCCTAATGGCAGTTTCGAACCATATACCCAACATTCACTATTAAACCATCTGCATAACACATACAAGGGGAAGAAGTTGATGCACCACGTAGAGGTGTTTAACTTATGGAGGATGTTCCAAGGGTCCCGACCAGGACCAAACGGAATGTTTATTATGGGGGAACCAACGGAAGAGAAGATTAAGAAGGAAGGAGAGAACGGGGACAAAGAGAGTGAAGGCACACAGAACACGGGGAACGGAGAAGAGGGAGGAGAAAAGAGTAACAACATAAAAGAAAAGGAAATAAAAAAGGAACAGAGCGACGATATACCCCTAGCGAAGGTAGTGAAAAAGGAGGAAGGGGGGTTATATCCTTTGACAGAACTACGAGACATGGTTCAATTAAGGGCGGCTGAGGGGTACTCAAACCCGGCATACAGCCCGCCACCATATACAGCCACAGGTAGCCACACAGAAAGGGAGCAGAGTAGCACGACGGGATCAGCTCGCACGAAAATACCCGCAGGGGAAGGGGGGATTGACAAAGAGCAAATCGCAGGAATAAGACAGGATGACTGGGTAGCTGCGCAGGTATTATTAAAATTACGAGGTTCATTAACAGAAGAAGAGGAGGAGGTAGTAAGGAAAATGGACGAGGACAACACCAGGAAGAGCGAAAGGAAAAGGGAAGAGGGGAAAAGAAAGGGGGAGGAGCTGTTACGACAAAAGGAAGAGATGTTGGAAGAACGATTAGCAGAATTAAGGGATGAGCAGAATACACTGATCAAGCAGCTCGAGAGAGAGGAAAGAGAGAGAGCACGGGAAAGGAAAGAAAGCAAGGATGAGTTGGACAGAATGAGGGAACGAACTGAGGAGAAAAAGAGAGAAGCAGAAAGGGTGAAGGCAGTAGCAGAAAGGGTATCGAGAGCAGCACTGCGTGACAAGAAAAGGGAAGAAGAAGAGAAAGAAAAGTAAATGGAAATATGGAGAAGGAGATTACTATCAGAAACGACAAGGAAATACGAAGAAGGAAGGATGATAGAGGGTATATTAGAGCAGGAAAGAGGGAGATGGGAAAAGAAGAAAGAAGAAGAAAGGATAATGGAAAAGATGAGTATTGAAGTAATGGAAGAATTGAAAAGGAAAAGAGAGGAAATTGGTAGAGAAATAGCGGAGAAAAATGAAGGGGAAAGAGAAGAAAGGAGAGGGGGGAGTGAAGTAAGGAGGTATGTATACAGAGACACAGAAGTAGCAACAACCTCAGCACAAAGGGGAGCAATTGGCAATGAAGACAAGGGAGGAACGGATCTAATAGACTTAAAAACAGTAACGATTAAGGGGAAAAAGACAGATTTGGGGTTGCCATTAATGGAGGATTTTGCAGTGAGGAAGGAGAAGGGATAGAGAAGGAAGGGAGAGACAGTGAAAGGGAAAGCTTAGATAAATTATACATCACCCGGACAAACGGAGAATCACCATGGATCTGCAGGAGAAAGGAAGAACTGGAGGGAAGTGAGGAGGAAGAGCAAGGAATAGCGGAAAGGCAGACACGTGCAGCCACACCGTCACCATCCCGTCCCACATGCTCCACTACCTCACGTTCATTACGTGCAACATGCCCATCTAAACTCGCGCCCTTCCCACACGAACTGACACCCTATGCAGGCAGGCTTAGAGACCTCCCTGGACGCAGGCAGGGAGAACGAATACACACGCCCACATTAAATAAAGGAAATGATAAAAGAAAGGGAAGAGATGGAGGAGAAACAGTTACGAGCAGGGGAAATATGGACTCCATTGACGATGTAGAAGACAGGGAAGAAGAGGAGGGGTGTACGGATTCGATTGTGTGGGACCCAAAGGGCCAACCAGGACACAACCTAATGCCACTTCTGGAGAAGGGAGGGGTTAGACCACAATACGTCCCCTAGAAGCATGCAGACAAGGAAAATATAAAGTGCAGGCTCCCATCATTAAGTGGAGGTGCGGGAAAATGGATATATGAAATGGAAAAACACACTGCAGGACAGAAATTGGCAGTGGGGGATGTAAAGGGCCTTCTAATATCAATATTAGGGGATGCAGCAGATGACATCTGGAAGAGAGCAGGCTTCCCCCGGGTCACAATAACAAACACATCAAACGATGGGGCACCGTTCGCAAACTGCAGACATGCATTATGGCAGGCACTGAGGGTACAGTACCCGGACACATCAGACATAGGAGCAATTACCTCACGCAAGATGCGTGAGAACGAAGATCCTGTTGATTATATCCAGGAAATTCAAGAGAAGTGGCGCATGGAAACTAGAGAACAATGGGACAAGACACCAGCAATATTCTATCATATACTAGTACAAGGGCTCCCAGAAGCAGTCCAGAAACAACTGAAGAAAGTAGTGGGGATGGAAGCAAAAGCATGGCCAGAAATACAACTGACAATAGTGCATCATTGTAGGACATGGCAAGAAAAAAATGAAACAAAAGGAAGACGATAGGAAAACGGAAGAGGCTAAATTAGTACAGAAAAAACTTACTAAATACACAATGGAAGGTGCACTAATAACTACACCTGCAACAATGACTCAAAACCCCACAAAAGTAGTAGCTGCACAAGATCCCTCCCAAATACAATCATCACAGACTGTAACACAACAGCTGCTGCCACTCCAACCATACACGACTAACATGGGAGGAGGATACTCAACGCCAGGAGCTGGGTATTATAATTACAACAGGGGAAGGGGAGGAATAATGAGGGGGAGAGGATACGGATATAGCACACAACAGCAGGGGGGAGGATTTTGAAATTTTTACCCCACCGTGCAACCAGTATACCAGGACAACCCAGGAAGCTTTCCATGGCAGAAAAGGGAACCACCGGTGTGTTGGATTTGTGGATTAGTAGGGCACATGTCATGCACGTGTAGAGTGAGACCAGGCACACCATCATGGAGTGAACAGGGACAACAAGGGCCCACACAGGAACAGCAGGGCATCCAGCAACAGCAGATATTGCAACGGGGAAATGGGCAGCAACAACCAGTAACACAACAACAGCCACAGACATATTCGCTGCCACAACAACGGGTAGCGATAACACAACAACCCCAAGTACAGCAAGCACAGAAACCTGCCCAAATCCAAGACCATAACATAACCTCTACCAATACACAACTACAGCAAACACAACTGGGAAGGGTGACGGACCTGGGACACAACCCTTACACAGGAAGTGGTCAATCATTATACCCTCAATAGGACAGCCCACAGACGGCCTTGGTGTGTCCCATCCTGTCGGTAACACCTAATAGTGCGGAGGAACCACGCATAGAGGTAACGATAGGTGACAAAAGATTATCATTCCTTGTTGACACCGGGGCGACCCGGTCTTGCATAAGGGAAGGTAAATTTAAGATGTCAGGTGAAGCCATGAACACCCAAGGATTTTCTGGGGCTAGAGGATTGGTTCCCTTTACTGATAAGATTCCCTTATCAATTGGGAATTATGACATGTCAGTCCCGCTTTTATATTCTAGGGCCTCACCAGTAAACATACTGGGGAGAGACATAATGAGCAGGTTGAATATGACGATCTCCTTTACGGAGGACGGCATAATTTGCTCCACTCCAGGAATTAACATGCTCACTGCACGACAAATTATGCAAGCATACTGTGGACAGACAGTGATTAGGGCTGAGCCAGTAGATGGTGAACTGTTCCAGTACGGGACAGACATGGCATTTGCATGGATGCCAGGAATAGAAGGAAAGATCTGGAGGAGGCCAGCAGCCTATTTGTTTAGACCAGAAACACCAGCCAATGAACCATAAGGAAAGGTGATTTCAGTGAACATAGAGAGCATTATAGCAACTGCTGATTACATTGCAGTACATGCCCATGACGGAGAATGAAGAGCATGGAGGGCAGTGATAGCACTAGCAGAGGGATGTAGACTCACCCAGGTGTCAGATGAGGAGCTCTTCTCAGAAGAAAAGGAAGAAGGTGAAATGGTGTTTATGATGAGTGTAGAAATATGGCTTAGAGTGACGTACAAACAAGTGGCACAGAAAATTGCAATGGCACTTGAAGCACCCACATCCACCCCAGCTCCCTTCTTTAAGGAGGATATGGCAAAGGTACCGACATCATTATGGACTACTAGTCCCTATGACGTGGGGTGTATAAAAAGTATAGGGGGAGTAAGAATAAAATTGAAAAAAGGTGCAATACTCCCCAGAGTGAAACAGTACCCACTATCAAAAGAGGCAGATGAGGGCATATATGAAACAATAACGGCCCTTATAAATAATGGCATATTGGTACCATTAGAATCACCATGTAACACAGCTGTATACCCAGTGCGCAAAGCTAAAGGGGGGTCTTGGCACTTCATACAGGACCTCAGGCCCTTGAACAACATAGTGGAAGCAGAATACCCCATAGCAGCAAACCCGGCCACAATATTGTGCGGCATTCCAGCAGAGGCATCACGATTTACAGTGATAGACCTCAAAAATGCCTTTTTCTCAATACCCCTGCACCCAGACTCACAAGATCTGACAAGCTTCACGTACAGGAACACAAAGTGGAAACACACCAGATTGCCACAAGGCTACTGGGAGTCACACTCAATCTTCAACAGAGTAATACAGATGGACTTGGGTAACATTGAAGTGGAAAGCACAGTGTTGCAGTATGTTGATGACATAATATTTTGCAGCACAAACGAAAGAAGATGTAGAGAGGACTCATTGAAGATGCTGACGGTATTGGCTGAAAAGGGTTACAAGGTAGACAAGGAAAAGTTACAGTACTGTCAGGAACAGGTACTTTACATTGGTCAGCTCATATCTCAATACGGAAGAAAGATTGCACCACAAAGAGCACAGGCTATTTCAAAAACGCTGCCACCCCACACAGTGAGGGAACTGCAGCAGTTCCTGGGATTGTGCAACTACTGTAGAGCCTGGGTATTTGATTACAGCTCATACATAAGACCCCTACTTGAGGCGTTAAAAGAAGCTAACAAAGGGGAGAAAAAGTTGGGGTGGACAATGGAAATGAAAGAGGCTTTTGATGAACTGAAAGATGCAATATCAACTGCTCCGGTGCTGGCCACCCCAGATTATGAACGACAATTCTTTATATTTTCACATTGCGACTCAGCAGTAATGAAAGCAGTGTTGGCTCAAAAAACAAGCATGGGCTACAAACCAGTAGCGTTTTACAGTGGTCACTTGGATCCTGTGATGTTTGACATTTCCCTTGCGAACAAGGTCTCGCCGCAGCTGCCTTTGCGGTAGAGAAAGCATCAGCAATCACAATGGGGTGCCCAACCACACTATTTGTGGAACATGCACTATTTGCAATATTGAACAAGCCTAAGTCCACACTAACCACGCAGAGGGCGTCAGGTTATGAGATCATCTTATCTAGACCAGAACTATCAATTGTTAGATGCAGCACGGTTAACCCTGCAAGGTTTATAGCAGAAGTAATTGAGGAAGGAGATTATGCACACGATTGTACGCAGACTACCGAAATGTACTCATGTACTAGAAAGGTTGAAGAGAACGCACTAGATGGAGGTGAGCTCTTGTTCATTGATGGGTCCTCAACAATAGACCAAAGTGATGGGATAAGGAGAACTGGGGCAGCAGTGGTAAAAATGACAGAGGAACCGGTGTGTGTGGCGATGAAATGCGTACAATTACCACAGCATTACTCTGCTCAAGCAGCCGAATTGGTTGCACTGATCTTGGCGTTGAAGGAAAGTTTCGACAAACGAGTGACTATATATTGTGACAGCGCATATGTCACGTCTACTGTCCACTCCGGGTTGTCCAAATGGAGGAGAAGAGGGTTTAGGAGAGCTGACGGCACCCCAGTGCAACATGCTCTCTTGTTGGCTGAACTAATTGAAGTAATAAATGACCCCCAAGAATTAGCTTTGGTCATATGTACCGAACACACCAATGGAGAAGATCATATCTCAAAAGGGAATGCAGCAGCAGACGCACATGCGAAGTATGCTACATATTTTGGTGAGATATGGAACCCCCAGAGTCAGAGAGAGGGAGAGGGAGGGGAATAGCTAAGGAGATGTTGATAAGAGAAGGGTACACCCATCTCCCAGCCACACAGATAATGGAGCTACAAGCGGCTGCACCAATGGCAGAAAAAGAAATATGGGTAAAAAGAGGATGTACAATGTCACCAACGGACGCACTATGGCGCCAGGGTAACACTGGAAAGATGGTAATGCCATTGGCACTATTGAACACCGCCCTGAGACAACTCCACCACCCAGCCCACACAGGCAAGGAAGTTATCGCAGCACGAATTAGGGAAGATTGGTTCTGTCCCGAGTTAGATTCCCATGTGACGAATTTTATCAGCAATTGTCTCACATGTCAACAGTTCACGGCCGGTCACACGCTGAAGGTGATAAGAGGTACTATACCCCGGCCTGAGCGACCCTTCCTGCACATCCATATTGACTATGTTGATATGATCAACGTATGTCAAGGAAATAGGTATATGATTGTAGTAGTATGCCCATTCTCCAGGTGGATTGAGGCAGGACCCTGTTCACACCCAGATGCATTCAGAGCAGCTAAATTTCTAGTGAGGGAGGTTTTCCCCAGGTGGGGAGTGTGCGAGGTACTGCAGTCAGATAATGGTCCGCATTTCGCTAATGAAATGTTCCAGCACATCACATCCTTACTGAACATCAAGCATAAATTTGCATGTGCATATCACCCGCAGGCCAACGGTATATGCGAACGCCTGAATGGCCTACTGAAGGAGGCAATTGCAAAGATACAGCAGACAACAAAGAAGAGTTGGCTGTATTGCCTTCCGCTAGCCCTATTTGAGCTAAGGAATAGACCACGCTCCGATCACCACCTCACCCCTCACGAGGTGGTGACCGGACGTCAAATGCGCCTTCCTCTAACGCCTACTTCAAGAGCATTCACAGACTATGAAAATACAGCAATTGTTCTTGGTGATGAAATGTACCAATATGTGTCTTCCTTGATTACTAGTGTGGTGTTTGTGTCTCAACAGCTCGAGCGCACGCGGGTCGGGTCTAAGAGTGATCAACAAGAAGACGCGGATAAAGAATTGGAAAAGGGAAAACTGTGCAAAATTGCTAAAGGTGACCACGTAATACTCCGCAATTTCAACAGAAAGTGGAACAGCCCACGCTTCACTGGCCCCCACCTGGTAGAGGAAGTATCCACGAGAGCCGTAATGTTACAGGACAAACGTGCCTGGAATCACCTACACGACGTAAAGATCTGCAAACTCCAGACCCGCCCTAGCGTCACTGACAGGGCCATTGGAAGAACAGCAACAACGTCACCCACGGAGGAAGAGACTTCTACCACAGCCAACGACCTAAGTGTCTCCCTACCCTACCACCCCCCAGGTTCCCCAGAGACAACTACTGAAATAGAGAAGGGTAATTCCCATACCGCCCATCCCATGGTCACACGATCAAAGAGTAAAGAGACTTCCGCCAGTTGAGCTCTAAACCCTCTGCCTATCGACGTCCTACCCACTGCAGTAATAACCCGACTGAAGGACATTATCTTGCACATATACACATGTAAAAACTTGAATGTTCTCTTTTTTTTTCTCTCGCACATGCAGGTACCGTGTATTATTGTACTGCTAAGAAAACAGATAACTAACAAGGTTCACTGCCCAGGAGTAGATGCTACCCTCAGACGATAACTGCCCTGAAGAGCTATCACACCAATTTGTCTATCACATAAAAAGGCCATAGTACCTGAAAAGAAGGAGGGTACGTGTCTACTACACAGCATTTCTCTTGGCCATAGAACAATCAATGCCCCATCTGCACCAATACTTGCCTGTCCTAAGAGATAGATCACTTAGATTGGCGTGGGAACAGCTCTTCGCCTGGGCACTGAACGACTACTTGATAGGGAGAGCTTGAAAACAACAACTAACACTAATAACAAGCATATTGAGAATTTTCAGTCGGGCAACTTTAACGTCGCAAGAATTAGCTGCCGGACTGCAGCAAGGTAAGAGCGAAATGCCGGTGAGACTAGCCTCTGTAATAAAGATGATAGGGATTTTGATGATCACCGGGTTCTTGGCTGCCTCTGTATGGCAGAACAGTTATGCTATCAGTATTTTGGCTGTACCCAAACCTAATATACCCCCACCCACGACTGCAACAGGTGCTACGTCAGGTGGTGCTAGCAAAATTCCACACAAGGGAAATAGAGTTAAACGCAGCACATACTCAGATAATAAAGATATTGACAACTACATACAACATTCAGCACACGTCTCGAACAACATGTGGTACCAACACATGACTCAAATAGGTAAGCAGACAACAGAAGACAGCTGCTACGTCTGCTCATTGGTCCCATACGCCATGAGTGCTTCTCGAACATTCGTTGCCACGGAAATAGATGAGAAGACAGCACGATGTATAATATACCTGGCACTGTTCCAAACGAAAGGGAGATTTCAAGGGACGGTGGTGAAACTGGTGTGGAAAACACGAGACACATATCCATACGAAAACAACTTCCTCAAGACTTATTTGAGTTACCACAAGAGCAGTTTGCATGCTGAGGCCTTCAGATACATGACAAGTGGTCCTGCAAAGGGAGAAACAAAGGAAGTAACACTACAATACCTACCATGTGACTGGTACGCCACTGAAGTTCCTGGTAAACAAGGATGTTGGGAAAGACCACTGGTAACAATAACAGGGAAGGTGTAAATGGACAACAAATGGGACATAGGAGTGATTGGCAGCAACATGGTAACAAGAGAAAATATTACAACTATTAATGAACACAATGACAGATGCTGGACGATTTGGGTCAAGTATGTACCCATGCTAACCTGGATAGAGAAGGATGAAGACCCAATAACCATACTGCCGCTGTCTGCACCTAAGGTATGCTACCAACATAGAGGAGAAGTGGACGTGGGATACAACACCAACTGTGCAAGCGTGACGGAGTTACCTGAGGGGGGAGCAGGAACAGCAGTATTAATGGACCATTACTGGGCCTGCGGAGACAAGGCATACCACACACTGCCCCCTCTGTGGAATGGTATATGCACAATGGTACACGTTAATGTACCATCACTAGTGGTGCCCCAGAAACATGTGAATGTGGCAAACTTCCCTAAAATGGATGAAGGAAACAAGAGGAAGAAGAGATCTGTACAACCTCAGACGGGGCCAGAAAACCAAAACAACGGCAACAACACTGTCCTGAATAGAAAGAAAAGACAAGAAGAACCTCTGACAGGAAATTACCTATGGGGAAGGTCGGAAACAGCACTCACTTCAATCCCGCCAGAACACAGACTATTCAGCAGAGCAGCAATGTTCTTCTCCTCAATAATACATCTGGGACTGCAGGCTTACGCAAACGCAAAATGGCTCCAGATAACTCGATGGGAACTAATGATGACAATTAACTCTACAGTAAATGGATTCAACGCAATAAAAGAGGAACTGCGAGCAGTGAGGATGGTAGCACTACAGAACAGATATGTACTGGACCTCCTCACAGCAATGGAAGGAGGAGTTTGCGCAAAGAAAGGACGATCATGCTGCACATTCATTCCTGCTAACGATGCTGACAATGGTACTCTGACAGTAGCAGTATCACAATTGGCCCAGAGGTACTCCAAAATGGTGGATGAAAGTAAAGGTGTGAAAAAGGATGACAGCTGGTTTTCGCTATTATGGTCATGGATGCCATCTTGGCTGTCGGACGGACAGAAGATTATAGTTGGATGTATTATTTTGGCTGGAGCTGCACTGATCATAATAAGATTTTGGAAGGCCCGGAAGGCACGCACCACAGACGAAATGATCGAAATGGTTGGTATGCACCCCTTGATGCCGGCAGATGATGGCCAACACACAGGCGCAATAATAAAAGAAAGAGAGAAATTGCGCAACCAGATCATCACCAATCACCTGGACCCACCATCTGTGAAGCTCGAAAACCCAAGAAACCCAAGGAGCTACATAGGGAAATGGGTATACTGCACACCTGGAGGAACCTGTGTATATATGTATTGGTCATTCGAAGACCATGTCAACCACTATGGACATTTGGGAGGAGTAACTAAAATATGGGGAGTGAGAGGAGATAAGGAAAAGGATATGTTTGTGGTCGACAAGTCGACCAGAGGGGGGACTGAAGTGGGAGAATGGAACAAAAGGCTCCCACCAATCCCCTCACACCACTGGCCCAGAGGATCACGGCCTAGGCACCCGCCACGAGAGGAGTTTGCCCATCTACCAGACGACCAAATACCCTGGTACAGGAACATACGGATGTGCCCACCCGCCTGCCCTGCCCATGCCGACACCTGCGGCATGGATGGACTCGACTGAACCATCCAACACTAAATCAACACATCGTTAGAGATGCCATGACGACCCAGACTACGGTCAGCACACCCGTGCAAACATGCACACTGGACACTCCCACACCAATCCACACGAAGAACATATTCAGTGCTATGACGTAGGTGACGGACACACCCACCGACGCGCATCTTTATTATTTTTCACATAGGCTTTTCAAAATGCAGAAACGCAAGACGCACAATGAACTCATCCAAAACGCTTGCTCACGCTTCTCCTAAACCCGTGTATCGCAATGAGAAATATAACGAAGACCTGATACTGGGGATAAAGCAATATGATACCATAACCTAAAGCGCTGTGTATCAAATGGTTCCACCCTTGCACCAGGCCCAAGTAGGCCGCAAGCAAGAACTTCCATGAACATTGAATGAGCAAGAGTACAGTTGCTGACCCTGCAGAATGAGCCCGGCGAGAGCAGACAGTCAAGGGCACAATGTTGCAAACTCGCATGCCGCGAGCCGACGCCAAGGTCACACCTACAAATTAAGCCAGGCCCAGGAGAAGGGAGGCGCCTGGATCCCCCGTTTCAAGACACAGGCAGATACAATTAAGCGACTCAATGGACATCTGCGGCGGTGGGAGTAGTCGGCCTTCCAGCATATGAATAAATCTTCACATTGTCTGCACATACCCATAGTGAAACATTGTTGCAAATAACAGGTGCACCGCGAGCTGGGAACAGCGATGGTCCCAGACTGGGGGGCTCGCGAATGGACCAATCAGAACATGGGGCTCTTATCACTGATGCCATTAACATTAGCCAATCCTCAGGGGTCTTCATGTAACAATTTTCATGTATCGAATTGAAGGGACAACCCAAGCATACCACCTGACTAACCCTCAACCACTAATATCGCTCTCTATACGTATGCTATACTAACCCTACCACTCGAGGAACCAATCCAGAGTGGCGATAGGTTTTTTGCTAACTTTCCAAGGTGACGCAAGTAGCGCGTCATACTAAGGTAAAAAGGGCCTGCCAGCCCCACAATGAGAGAGAGTGTCAGGACGGACGCGTACGATCCTTGACCCATCCCTGCCGTTTTGTTTAATAAACAGCAGAATCACCTTGCTTCTTGCGTGTGTCTCATACTCATTTTTTGGGATATACGGGAGGGGTTGGGGCCTCCCTGCCCGGAGGTCCGCGGACGGCCCAGCCGACCCCGGGAGAATTTCCCCCCGACAGGTGAGAGGGGGCCCCTGCTCCACAGGGCCCAGACTGTGCTCAGGTGAGAGGGCCCACCTGTCCTACAGGGCCCAGACAGTGTTCAGGTGAGAGGGGGCACCTTCTCCACAGGACGCAGACAGTGTTCAGGTGAGAGGGGGCCCCTTCTCCACAGGGCCCAGACTGTGTTCAGGTGAGAGGGGCCACCTGTCCCACAGGACGCAGACTGTGTTCAGGTGAGAGGGGGCCCCTTCACCACAGGACGCAGACAGTGTTCAGGTGAGAGGGGGCCCCTTCTCCACAGGGCCCAGACTGTGTTCAGATGAGATGGGCCACCTGTCGCATAGGATCCAGACTGTTTTCAGGTCAGAGGGGGCCTCGTACCACAGGGCCCCGATTGGGATCAGGTGAGACGGGGCCCCTGCTCCACAGGAACCACACTGTGCTCAGGTGAGAGCGCCCACCTGCACCACAGGTCCCAGACAGTGTTCACGAGAGAGGTGGCCCCTGCTCCACAGGGCCCAGACTGTGCTCAGGTGAGAGGGCCCACCTGCCCCAGAGGGCCCAGACAGTGTTCAGGTGAGAGGGGGCCCCTTCTCCACAGGGCCCAGACTGTGCTCAGGTAAGAGGGGGCACCTGCCCATAGGGACTGTGTTCATGTGAGAGGGGGCCACCTGTCCCACAGGGCCCAGACTGTGCTCAGGTGAGAGGGGGCACCTGCCCCACAAGGCTTAGACTGTGTTCATGTGAGAGGGCCCTCCTGCCTCAGAGGGCCCAGATTGTGGTCAGTGACAGGGGGGCCCTGCTCCACATGCTGCATGCCATGTTCCGGGGAGAAGGGCGCAAGCTCTGCTGCGCATTGAGGTATGGGGAGTGCGTGTGTGTTGGCCATAGGAATGGCGGTTAGTCACTGTGTTTCTTAGTTACCAAGTAGATCACTCTAGTGTGATGGCAGCCCCTCCTCGCCCACTTCCTGAGAGGAGAGATGGTCTGGTTGAATTATAAAGGCGCAGATACTCGCTCTCCACTTGTTCGGCGTGCACTCTGCGAGTTGTTTGGGAATACAGAGCCATTGTGCGCGGAAGCGAGTGCATTAACCGTACACAACAACACGCCCCCGGTGCTTCTATTTCGATGGAGCGCCCAAGGCCGAGTGCGTCACCACCTGAAGAGCGCCGCTGTGCACGAGGCATCCAAGCTGGTACCCGGGGACTGGTGCCACCCTGGCTTACTCAGGCGCTTCGCCTGACAGTCTAATACCGGAATGATAGCTCAGGGGGTTGTTGAGCGCTCGCTGCTGCGATCTGCGCCCGATCTGCAGGTCACTGGTTTGAATCCCGGCAAGGCCAACTCAGCCTTTCATACTTCCGAGGTCGAGTGCCAATTTCGGTAGGGTGAATATGTGCTCTTTAAAGCGCTTTGGGTTAAGGTGGTATATAAATAACACATCATTATCATTAATACGCACGGGTAGGCATTCAAATTGGAGATTAAGCGCGGCCCACGCAACCCAAGACCCTCGGCCTAAAGTGTTCTGACGAATCCTGACAGTCTCTGACAGGCGTGTGATCTGGGCCGGGATCTTGGCAACTGCAGTGTTCTGTGCTTTCTTTGACCACACAGTTAAGACTATTTGGGAAGTTTTTAGGGCCAGCATAACACTAAATAAAAAACAGGATCCCGGAAATGAGGACTTTCCATAGATTGCCATGTGTTTAGAATATCACTTCCAGCTGCGGAGTCAGTGGACGTGTACCCTGAATACCTCCACGCTCCTTGTGATGCTGCTCTTGGCTGCACGCTCTTCCTGACGCCTCGCCTCACCTACACTTCGGCTTCCATTTTGTGCGTCAGGGAAGTCATTTGATCTCAACCTTCCCAAAACATGAAATGGATTCCAGGGTGGAAATGTAGGACTTGGCTCCTCAAAGCTTAAGCAAAGATGTACGATCGGGTTGCTTGGAAGTCGGCTCTCGAGCGTGCTACTCTGTCTTTCGCGCCTAGAAGCACACACCTGTGTCACCTATGTTCATGTTGTTTTCTTGTCATAGCGCCTCGGCGTTGCCAGCAGCAAGGGGAACAGCTAGGCGCTGGGAAAGGCAGTCCATCGGCCCACCAGCATCCATGCAACGTCCTATCCTTGCCCGGCTTGCTGCAGTGAATGCTGGCGTCCTATATAGCACCTCACGCTACGTGTTGCCCGCCTCAGAGCGCTACGTGGCGGAGCATACAGATGAGAGAGGAAATAGAGGAGCGATGAAGGAGTGGGAAGAGGAGGGCGATGATAATTTGCCATGTATATAGTGCATCTAGACATCGGATTGTGCTTTAAACGAAAGAAAAAGAAGCACAAGTACTCGCAAAGCAACGAAGCTGGTCGTCCCGGCGCAGCCTTTCCGCGCCAGCTGTTTCGGCGCGGCCCCTTGCGCACAGGTCCCTTTTAGGCAGACCCCTTTGTTTGCAGGGGTGCCCAGTGAGTTTAAATGATGTGCCAAAGAGCACAGTGTATGCGATTTCCATTCACACAAACGTCCTGCTTGTTGTTACGCATTGTGTTAAGAAAGTTTGCATCATATCTATATTAAATGGGACTTTCTTTTTTGCTATCAAATTAGCAGATACCAAAGCTGTAAGCTAAGCTTTAGAAGGGGAGTTTTGTTATTGCTCGCTTTCATTGGCTAATCGTAAATTCACTAGGCAACTGGACCTGTGTGCGAGTTTTCAGTCAAAAACGTCCCATCACAACAGTTACTTAAACATTTGCATATTAGAATAGGCACTGCTAATAACAATGAAACATCTTTAAAAAGTAATTTTCTGGGCTTTCCAAATAAATCCCAGCTCCATCAAAGGACACCAAAGGTAACATGTTCTGCGCGTAGTGTGCCGAGGGCCCAGTAGATGTGTGTACTTCTCTCCTTCTGTTCTGCAGGGTGGAACCTGAAGGAGACATTATGGGCACTGCGGGTGGTGGAGACTGCAGGAGGGAGAGGGCACTGCTTTACAAGGCAAAGGCTGCACACGCTTAGTCTTTTAAGTTGTGATAAAGTGAAAAGAAAAGCTTTTATTTTCACTTCGCAAAATAGCTAAGTGCCGGTACTCTCTTTTAGGCATTCAGAAGTGCCGGTACTCACATGCACAAAAATAAGAAGTGCAGGTACTGAGGGCCGGGTAGGAATACTGGTACTCTGTTTCAGGCATTCAGAAGTGCCGGTACTCACATGCACAAAAATAAGAAGTGCAGGTACTGAGGGCCGGGTAGGAATACTGGTACTCTGTTTCAGGCATTCAGAAGTGCCGGTACTCACATGCACACAAATAAGAAGGGCAGGTACTGAGGGCCGGGTAGGAATACTGGTACTCTGTTTCAGGCATTCAGAAGTGCCGGTACTCACATGCACAAAAAATAAGAAGTGCAGGTACGTAGGAGTGGCCCATTTAAAGCACTGTTCTAAACATTACAGCTTCCAGGCGCTAAAGAACGCAAGGGATGGTGTACACAAGGAGGAAACCGGGTACAATCTATTTAAGGAGATGCTTTTTGAGAGCCTTTCTTAATGTCAAGAGATTGGGGATGTTGTCAAAGTTGAGGACGCAAGCGTTCCACAGCTCGTGAGTCCTGAACAGCAACTCTTATTTCTCGTCAGTATCCAGTCATTGCATCGAATACAAAGCATTGAATGCAAAAAGCATCGGAAAAAAAGCATCGAAAAAAAAGCATTGACATTTTTTTCAAAGGTAAAGGTTTTATTTTAATTGTAATGGGTTTTAAGGGGTACAAAAACAGGGTTCGGGGGGGACACCCATTACCCCCCACCATTAAAAAAAAAGAAAATTAAAATACATTCAATGCTTTTTTTTGCATTGCTTTTTGTAGATGCTAAGGCACTTACACTATATCTTTCCCGTCCCTTGCTGGTTGGCTGCAGCGCTGGAAATGGAAGAGACATACTTTGGTCACCCGCTCCTTCTTTGAGGGAGTGGGGGAGTGGGAATAGGGACGTGCCAATGTCAATATGTCACCCCAGACTGTTACCAAACTCATTTCTGTACTATGGCCCGGGCGAACACCTGATTGAAAGCCATCCAACACAGAGGAGTATTATGTTCTACGCATGTGCTTTATAAGTACACACACCAGGTAGACCGGATGGCCTAATAACTGAAGGTCACACAGAGCTAGTGGTAAACACGTCATCTTTACTTCACAGTAACACTCATTCGGCCCCTCCTCCTAATTGGTCACGTGTTTCCTGTCTCTCTAGATACCAAAATTGAAACAGGATCAGACAATAACAACTAGAACGTTACAAGGAGTTTTCCCGATGAGTTGGGCTTAACAACAATACTCTCCAAAACCTTGAACATCTATATAGGACAAATAGATCAAGCAATGGCTTTTGCAACGGTGGGAGACTGAGGGGGGGAGAGGCAGGGGTGTTGCTAGGTCTGGAAGACATCCGGGGCTATGCTAATGTCAGGACTGTTGGGGCTAGCTAGCCTTTGGGTTCTAGCCCCCGAACCTCTATGCAGGGCTACAACCAGGGCTTTAAGTGGGTTAAGAAATGGAGGGGGGGCCCTCATTTGGGGGCGTGGCTTGTGGGAGGGGCGTGGCCTAAAAAGTACGCAAATCGCAGGGTATACACACAAATATATATAAATGTTATATATTTGTGTGCGTACCTTACTATGGTGTGTGTAGTATGCAAGCCATCTTTTATAAACATAGAAATATGTAACATATATCTATGTTTATAAAAGATGGCTTGCAAAGTACACACACCATAGTAAGGTACGCACACAAATATATAACATTTATACATATTTGTGTGCACACCTTACGGTTTGCCTAGTTTTCAGGCCATCTTTTTTAAACATTTCAGGTTTATAAAAGATGGCTTTGAAAGTACACAATTCAAGCCATCTTTTATAAAGCTTTGACTACGGACAAAATTGTCGAGGAATCCCCAGGTTCGCCGAGGGTTAAAGACACCTCAGCGACCTGGGGAAACAAAGGGACAGTAACTGCCTCTGGTGACCTCTCGCGCGAGGGTTCACCAGATGCAGTTACTATGACTGATGGAAGTGGCAGCCAGTCACAGCGTCGCTGTGGCTGGCTGCCACTTCTTTCAGCTTGCCTGACTTCATTGCAGGCGCATCTCCGATCGCGGCTGCGGCCGCGGCCGTGGCCGCGACGGGATAATGCATCCCGCCAATGTTGCGGTAGGACACGGCCCCCGGCAGGGCCCCGGCTCAGTCCCATTTTTTGGAGACTGCCGGGGCCTGGCCCCGGCAGGCACCGGCCCACTTTAAGCACTGGCTACAACCAAAAGTCCTGGGGATATGGCCCCCTCAACAGCCCCCCCCAACCCACAACAATGCCTCTGGGTAGAGGAGGAATGTTTAAGGGTATCTGGGGCAAAACCTGGTGGCAGGTAGTGCCCCATGGTTTTAGGGCAGTGAAGTTTAAAGATACTCTTTTGAGACCCTGCTAACAGAGAAGAAATGAGGAGTGGCCTCTGGTGTCGGAATAGGAGTGTCTGCAGGAGGATCTAGAAAAAGAGCCTCCAGAAAAATCTTTTTGAATGCCCTGGAATTCCTTGATGAAAAACGGACTGAAGGCCTTACCCATTTTAGGGATGGTACGACGTTCTTTTTGCACGTATCGCTGCCATGGACAGCTGGAAATAAGACTCTACGTTGAATCAGAGGTTTGGAGGTCATATTTTGGAGGAAAGTTCTCTTAGTCCTAAAGATGGCTTTTTCATGTAGCTCTTGAGCCCGGTTAACGGAAGCTTTGTTGGTATCAGATGTGAACTTTCGACATTTAGTTTCACGGCACCTGCAAATCTGCTTGAGTGCCAGCCGCGCAGAACTGAACAATAAACAGGGTATTTTTAATTTGGGCTTGTAGGTGACACGTGCAACTTCTATCGGCAAAAACGATTGCTTTAGAGTACAGATAGTGAGGAACAGCATATGTGTAGGGACACCACAGCTTGTAGGTGTTGTTTGCCAAGTTCCTGCACCTGTCCGCCCCAATTGAGCTAGCATTATCTAGTCCTACCATCAAACATTACACTGAAAGTGCCTGCTAGTGTTTTTTTAAAGCAGTGTTATGAGAGTTAATGACTTAATAGGATTTGTAAACCCGTTTATGATGGAATCAAAATACCAACAAGCATTGGCAAAGCAAGCAGGTTTGACTTGTGTACAACTAGTATGCATTTGCCAGGCACTGCTATTAGATGCCCAGGTACTCAAACCATTTTGCACATGCTGCCATCAATTGGCAGTTAAAACCTCTACGGCAGTGCCTGGCAAGTGCCTTTGCCATGCCTACACAACAGCCCAAACTGTTGGCATTGCCAATGCTTTTCTTTCCTTTCCTCCTTTTTTGCCAGTGAAGCAGCTTGTAAATGAATCAATGATTTAAACATTATTATCTCCAAAAGGTTTAGGTAAGAGGCTAGGAGTTTTATAATCTGACCGAAGGTCGGACTAATCTTTAAAAAAAGCTGATAGCTGACCAAGAGTGGGCACATGACAATAAAGGATTAGCATCCCTGGGCAGGGCGAAGGTGAAGAGGTCAAGAGTGATATCTCACGTGGAGCCCTATCAGATCCTTTCGGGCGATCCGCCGAGAGATTAAGATCGCCAAGGATCCTTCATTGAGGAATAACTAAACCCCAAGGTGAATGCACCTGGGAAGAGCTGACTGAAGAGGCCGAATCAGGGCCATGAGTGGTACCAGATGGGTAAGTGCAGTTGTCAGTCACAGTGTAATTCAATAGCCAACCATCAGGGACGTCATTTCACCAAAATGCCAAGGGCAGCGGAAGTGACATCACACGACCCTTGACCCCTGATGACATCACAGGAGTGATGTCATTTGACCCCACCCCGAAGTGATATCGCAGGAAGCGATGGAACACAACCTTTCACCCGTTGACAAAACAGGAAGTGTCATCACATAACATAGTACACTACGAAAAATATGGTTACGATATCACTATAATGGGATGTACATTTCATACAAGAATGGATCGCCATATGTATCGTTAAGATCACTGTTTATAGGCCCATATTACCAAATTACTGTGAATGCAAGCAGACGTCCATGACCAAATGATAATGATGTATTATTATATAGCACTTATGCTTAAGCGCTTTATATAGAAAACATATACACCCAATATCACCCAACCTGTGTTGGTACTCATTTATGGACCTCAGAAGGATGAAAGGCTGAGTTGAGGCGATTAAGAACAGACTAAATCAGTGACCCACAGCCTGGAGTGTGCCTGAAATAAACCTTTAATGAGTCTAGCAATTATTGTATAGAATTCCAGAAAGACACATTATTTGGTATTCCTATTCTTTCTTATGTAGGGTCAGTGCTGAAAGTGTTAGACTTGTGGCCCTCATGTTCTTATTTTTCTTCTTTTTTTTTTAAGGGGCTTGAACAAGAAGCTAGCCACTCCACAAGCAAAGAGTCACATGGTGCTGGCCACAGCCCAGGGGCTTGCATTAAAAAAAAAAGTATTTTTTCCCGGTTTTTTTTAGAGGTCGCAAGGGAGAACACAGAGGTCGGAACTGCGACCCCTAAATGATGTCCCTGCCAACCATTCTGTACTGGGCAATGTGTTTTGAGGGGGACAGGAGGATTCTTTACAACACTAATAACGCCCCCTTCATGTGTGCGGACTCCATTAGCCACCAGTATCGCATCCCCACCATGCACTTATGTCGGGGGGATGGCAGAGCAGTCATCGGAGAACCAAGTTCCGGTGATAACATTTCTGGGGGTTTGGCATGCTGTGAGGCAAGCATTGCCTGCTGCCGACCTCGCGTTAATAACCGTGCATAGCAGACCGTGAAGTTAAAAGAGCAAACAGCAGAGTACTAGCGAAAATAAATCGAGTCTGACCATGAGTAAGGGCGGGGCTTTAAGTGGGACGGGGCTAGCTGGGGCAGAGCCTCACCAAGCTCTGAAAATTGTGTTTGAGACGGGGCCCTTGCGGGGCCCCTGAAGTTCCCTGCTAACGCCAGCCCACCAGGCTGGTAGTAGGGAAGGCTTTTTTGTAAAGTCTGAAGCTCTCGCGTACCGACAAAGAACTTCAGGCTTTAGAGAAAAAAAAGCCTTTTCCTTGTCATTGTGTCGCCGACCTCCCTGCTTCTCTAATGAAAGGGTGTTTTACAAGGGGTCGCTGACACAATCAAAAGGCAAGGCTTTGTTTTGTAAAGCCTGAAGCTGTTGCGTGCAAGCGAGAACTTCAGGCTTTACTACAACAACAAAAATGCCTAGCTTTTCATTACGACTCCGACCCCCGCCAGGCACCCCTTTCATTAGTGCTGCAGGGGATCATCACCCTCGGTGACACAGTGAAAGGGGTGCCTGGCAGTGGGTCGGAGATGCAATGAAAAGACAAGGAAACACCTGGCCTAAATGGTGCCTGCTAGGCCATGGGCCCTGCCCTTTTGCAAAATCGAATCAGGGCTCTAACGAGGGCATGGCCTAACAGGCAGCATTCAGGTGAGTAGAGTGTTGCCCCCTAATTGTGGCACCAGTTCACGGCCCCTAAAAGCCCCAGCTCGAGTGTGCACGCCACTTAAAGCTTAACTTAACAAAAATTAAACAAATGAAAGCACTGAGTAAGGGCTTAGTAAAGGAGCACAGTCATTGGGGCAAGACCATGCTTTGCGCACTGGTGTTTCTTAGGAGGCTGGTATCAGCCCCTGCAGGTGGTGCCTCAGGTGGCCACCTAGAATTGCTTTCTTGTACAACTGGCTCGGAATATATGAGCTCAGATTCAAGTCACAGCTCACCTACTTGCCCACAATGTGTGTTCCTAGGCACATAGTTTCACCTCTTTGTGCCCCAGTTCTCCTGTTTGTGTAACGATTAGAGTGCTTGTTTATAAGCCAAGTGTGGTATCCAGTGATGTTATCGCTGGGGATAACGTCGAGGGGGACTCAATATATTTTTTAAAGGCACTATCCAACACTTTCCCCAAATATGCTATGACTGAAATGTGTTTATACAATTGCACCAGTCCTAAAATCTGACGGGGAGGGTGTCTAATGCCTTTAGAAAAAATATTGAGTCACCCTCAATGTTATTTCCAGCGATTACAGCACTGCGAAAAAGATGCCAGGTAAAAATGTGTGTTGGATCTGTGTGTTCGTGGTTATAACCAGGAACCAGAGGAGAGTTGCTTCTTACTGGTCATGAACCTAAGTTATGTTTCCTATGCAGGGAAAAGAAAAACCATGCAAAACAAAGTTTACATTCCAAATTTACAGAAGAAATCGTTCTGCTTTTGATGATGAGCAATTTAAAAACTAGCAAACCACTATGTAGCTCCCTGTAATGGTTCGACTGTGACCCATTGCGGCCCTAGGGAAGAGTGATCTAAGTGTGCGTGGTGGCTGAGATTGCTTGCTGGGGTAAAGTAAGTAAAATATGGATTCAGCATTAAAACCTATCACTGGTGAACCAGTAACAAGGCGCTTAAAAAAAACAACACATTGAATGAATGCAAAAGAAATTACATGATCATATGAACAATATAAAAACGGTCCACACAATGCTAAAAATCTGATGACATCAGTAGCACACAAATGTTGTTTAATCCTGTACTTACAGGAAGCTGTGCTCCCCATTTCATGCTCCTTGGTGTACCAGCGTGTCCTGTCCCCTGCCCGGTGCTTGGTGGAGATTCAGGGATATGGCTCCTCACTACGCTCCGTGGACGGTTCCTGCATGGTGTGCCTCCGAATAGCAGGGTCTTCCCAGCGCGCAGTTACCCTGCTGTGTTCTCTGTGAATGTGACTCAGTCTCTACCAGCATGTCCACTGTGGACATAGGCCACTGTCTCCCAATGTGTCAGTTATAAACTTATAATGCATCGTCAGGGCGATGGCGGATGCGGAAACGCATAGAGTGAGGGAGCGTACATATAGCCCAGGATTGTCGAACTCTAGGCCTTGAGGGCCGGATCCATGGCAGATTTTTTAGGATGCCACTCATGCCACCAAATGGGGAACTAATTCAATTCATCTTTTTAGTTAACTAGGCTAAGGATCTACACAGTCTCCCCCCAACCCACTATAAAGGGAAAAGGATTTAAGGCAAGCAGACTGCCCATCTTTTGGTTTCCCAGGGTTCTACTTACAAAGAAAGCCTCTGTTCAAAGTTCAAGAAAGCCAGCTGCATGTCAGGACCCTCTGGAAATACAGGGCAAGGGTCTGGGCACTCCACACTCAAGGATGCCCTCCCACTCTGAACCATAGGTCCCAGTCAGCTCTTAGGCCTTCCTAGAAATAGACATCTCCACCCAGATGCACTTTCAGCAATCTTCTCTGGTGTTTCCTTGCAGCTGTCAGATGGTATGTTTCAGCAGCCCTCCTGATGGTAAATTTCCACTTCTCCACCCTTCCTCCTAGTGCAGTGCCCCTAATATAGCAGCAATGACACCAACAATTTTACAATCTTGGGGGAGTATTCTGTAAGAGGTCATACAAATAGGATTGGACATTTACCCTTCTCTCTCCTCCCAAACCCAGTCTCCCAGTCAGGGTTGGTTTAGGGGTCTGGAGCAGACATATGGCAGCTTAATTTACTATCCCCATTTGTTCTCATGTCAACATTTTGCAAAAATCGAGTTATGTGGCAAAACTTTATAATTTTACTAATAACTGGCATAATTTTCATATTGTCTGATTCCGCTAATCATGGGGAATCAAATAAGACGACAGCCAGTTCCGCACCATTTTGCACAGCCATGTGGCACTTTTCTGCCCTTTTCACAAAAAGTATAACAGTTATGAATATGTAATTTATTACCCATATTCCTAATTCTTCCCTCCGCCCGTTCACCAACTCTCACATTTGGAACATTTTCAGATCAGCCAGAAACACATCTTAGATGGCCATTACAGTTCCCTGAGTCACAGGTGGATGAATTTTATATCTCCACAATTGCCTGGAACATAAATATAAAATAACACATACATGTAATCAGCACAACCTATGGTTGCTGAGAAAAAGGCCTACATGATAATAGTTCTTTTAAATTAATTGTGAATCTTCATGTGGGTCAAATGGCCATTCTCCTGCCTTCAGGCCATATGGTCTCACTGGGTCAGCCTGTAACCAGAGTTTTTATTATCCTCTTTGTGTCTGTAGCTTGCCCTTTGAAGTTGGTTGCATCCATTTTCACACCTTTTAGTCATGCTCCAGCCAAAGTGAACGTGTCCTGCAGTATCTGTCTTCAGAACCAGCAAGTCTGGGGATCATTGGGCTTTACACACCTCTCGCTGGACACACTTTATTGCAGTTGTAATTAGACGGGGGATGCAACTTTGCAGTGGGGGAGTTTGTGGTGAAATGTGTCCAACAGACAACATAAGGATTTGCCTAGAGACACTTTTTCATGAAAACAAAGTGGCTTTTCAAATGTCACTGGTATTTTGTATGTGAAACATAATATACATTACTTTTTGTCAACATGCACCATGTCTTTTTTCCTGACATTTTTCCTGTTAGCAGCGGTACATTTTCACAATTAAACAGCAGATACACATGTCAGGCCGTTTTTGCGGCCAGTGTTTAAAAATCCTGCTTCTCTTGTGAAAGGGACTTCTGTTTGGGGCCATTGAATGCACCCCAGAAACACTGATCCAGATGGTTTATTATTATATTATAATTGTTCATATATAATGCACTTAATACGAACAAGTAGTTTCTAAGCTCCTTGTCTTGCTTCCAAGACAAACATGTTGCCCCTGAGCTATCCTTCCTCCCTGTTTATGCAACGCTTGCTCCATCTTTAGCCTTTTATATATAAATGGATGTATATTGAAAAACACAAATGCATACCTCTGTGCACAGACAGCAGCCATTGCTGTGAAGGTGTTGCAGTGACATTTTGACCCTCGCATTGACTGATTCACTTTATTGTAGCTGCATTTTGTCACATGCTGGGCTTCTGCTTTTTCCTCCTCTGTAACTATCTGGCAAGGTGAATAATCATTACATCTATTTTAAAAGAGATTGTATATTGCAGTGCTTCTCCAGACATGAACATGTCTTTGTTTTTGCTAAGTGGAGTTTACGATTTATTAGAAACAACCTTCTATTGTGAAGTATTTGTTGCTTACAGTTAAGGCTTTTGGTTTTATGGTATTTATTTTTCAGCAATTTCCGTCTGTATTTATCCACATTTATTTTTTGTCATATACAAATATAATTCACAACCACTAATTTTCTGCATTTGTTCTAAGAAAAAATGCATTTATTAAAGCACACATGCAACCATATAGGAAAGAAATGGCATCTCAATTTGTTCCCTAACAACAAACGGTTGCTCCTGTGACTGCTGCTTCATTAAGATATATGCTCTCAGCAATTTTAAGAAATTTAAATGCAATTTTTATACAACTTGTACACTCTCTAGTCTGCCAATCTGCAATGTGATTGGCCTGTGATGTACGAGTGCCATCATACAGAACCAGACAGAAAGACCTGTTTTTCCGTTTATTTCCATTTTTATAAATAAATACAGACCAAAAGCAGCTCGACTTCCGTCTGAAACCGGTCGACCACCTGGATAGGCGAGAGAGGATTGCTTGAAAACTGTCTTCAAGATTTGATTAATTTTAGCTTTTTAGACTTTATTTTAGATTATTTTGGCTAACCAACAAAACCCTCACTAGATCTACCTAAATACCATTGACACACTTCCTGGAAATTCAATAAATGAAATACGAGGCCTTTGTACCCTGAGGAAATAGTTCCTCCATGAAATGTTTGCGGAATGAAAATAGACATGGCTTAGCCATTTTATTATAGTATGTTTGCCAACCAAGAAACATACTTGAGGAGCACACCTTGTAGATATAGGGACATAACTCCTTCCCCTTTCCCTATTAGATAGGCGGTCCACCACCTCTTTCCTAGGGACAGGCACCCCACACACAGGGAAAGGGTGTTCTTCTGTTTAGGCACTCCATTAGTTCACACATTCACTGTAAAAAGAAACAAGATTCGAAGAAATATTTTTTCCTGAAAATGTTGTTGTATGTTATAAACATGAACAACATCACTGATTACGCAATTACAGGTAGGACTATTCTCCAATCCCTACTGGATGGTACATATACATGTAGGGCCTGTCCCATATGGGATACCAGACTGTTGGCCCATCTTCAACTGTCCGTCTTCGCCCACACGGGCACTTCTAGGCTCGTCATCCGATGCAGGGTTGTCCTAACAATCAATTATACACTAGTGATAGCAATGTTATTCTATTATGGCTTCTCTACACTTGCCAGATACATGGATAGGCTCGGGGGAAAGCTGAGGTCACCCTGACTCATTCACTTCACTCGTTCCCAGGCAGATCAGCAACTCCCAAGATCCCCCACCTTCAGTTTGTCCTACAATTTAGAGGCCACCCTGCACCTCGCTGCACAAATCACGTAACCCACTTGTCAAGGCACGATAGTCTTGCCTTCTGATATTAGTGATCAATTGGGGGGTGTAAAGGTTGATGCTCGGTGGTCTGGGCTTGGATGGTCTTGTAGCATGCAGGGGTCTTAGGATAAAAGTGCTGCTAAACTATATTTCTCATGCAGGGATCATTGGGGTTAGGAAGTCCTTGCTATCTGTTCTGTGGGATGGTACTGCCAAGAGGTATGCTGCTCCCTTCTCATGAACTTGCTGGGCGTATTCCTCCAAGGGAGCAAGGGTCTGTAACTTCTGCGGAACAATGGAGAATTTTAGGGACTCTGTGAGACCTGGTCAGGGTGTGGTTGGTGTTCGCGCTCATGCAAGGGGTCTGCTGTTAGAGGCTGGAATACTATTCGCCATGCTTTGGCCTAAGTTCCATCATGGCTGCTAATTGCTAACATTCGCATCTGTCTAATACACGCTCTTGCTCGGCCGTGCATGTTTGTCTTCATGCACCCCCTCCCCTCTATTCCCTGCATGGGCCTACTAGTGTTTATTTCTCATTTGGTATCGTCTAGGGGGGGGACGACCCTCTATCTTTCCCAACATTCCCCGTTCATTACTTCTACAGTAACGCACTCCCCGATAGGTTACCTAAGGGGCGCATGAGTCCTATATTCTTCAGCATTCCTCCTTGTCCTCTAATCTTTTAGCCTTTAAGTATGGTGGTGAGCCCTTAATTGGGACCCATGCCCTACACACATTTCTCAAGTTTTCCCCATACTGGGCTTATTTATCTGGGGTACATGTCATATAGATACAACCACCATCCCCAGCTTGGTCATCCAAGTCTTTTGTGTAATTTTCGAGGTCAGGTGGGGTTTGGTGACAGTGCCAGGGGGATGTAATGGGTGCTACATTTCTATCATGCAGGGTTGGTTTGGCTCATCAGTTTGGGTACCAATTTCTGTGTCCCCACGTAGCGCTTTAGGTGTTACCCCAATTGAGACCATCATCATTGTGCTATCAGGCATTGCTTTGGCACAAAATCGGAGATCCATCTGGCACAGTCAGAAAATGACCAAAACAAAAATGATGACAGGCACCAGCATCTTCACTATCGCCCTCATCCAGGATGGTGCCCAGGAAAACATTGTATCAAACCAATCATCATTTTGTATTCCAGCTTGTTTCCTTATGTGCACTCCTAGGTTGCGTACAGCCCCAATTATCTGTGAGAGGGAGCGATTCTCTGCATTTTTGGGAGGCACGACTGTGCAACAGGAATCGCCTATCGTTTTGCACATGCCTCCTTCCATCACAGTCAACAGGTCTAGGACGTACCTGTTCTGCATTGCAATTATTCTCAGACCGTGCATCTCCACCTTTATGATGTTGAACCGTTGCTCAGTCTCATTCGCCAGCTGTATCAGTTCCCACCTCACGATTTGTAACCACTTGGCATTGGTTGTGGCTTACACCCCTGGTAGTAGCAACAAGGCAAAGAATGTCTCTGCTTTGCTGAAGAGCCTATATTCGTCCGGTATCTCATCCACCAAGTTTGATGAGTCTTTGGACAGATAGTTAGATCATCGCTTCCTTTGCCGGTTGTCACTTTTTTTCTTTCACAGGGAGCATGCGAAATTCTGGGGTGGTGGCAAGGGGTTTCTTGTCGGCTCTTCAGTCACTGGGAGGGCGGTTGGGACAAAGGCAGTTGGTGGCCTCCCCTTGCAAATGTTCTTCAGGGATTACTTGTAGGGCTGAGGGCAGCGTAGCCAGCAAAAAATAGCCCCTCCATGATGGCGGCAGGTGCAAGTACGCTTGTTGGCCGCACACCCAGTAGTAATCCATTAATGCTGCATTGCCTTTCTTGAGGCCAGGAATCAGTAAAGTCTTGTTGCAGTGTTCATTGGCACCTGCAGAAATTGACCCAGCACTCTAAAAACAAAGTTTGTATCTTTCCTCTTTGTGCACCGTCACTGGTTTCTCCATTGCTTCAATACATGTTAGCTTTCTGATATGCTCAGTCCAAAACGTTGCACTTGTTGCTTCCACTCGGGCCAGAACCTCTTCTTCATATCCTATGAGGTCCTCTGCGATGCAGCTGATTATAGTCTCTTGCCACTTGTTGTTCATACACTTTAGTCCTTGTTTAGCCAGGTATGGTCTTTGCAGACATTGGACACATTTCTGGTTTTTACTGCATTCTAGTTGGTCTGGGTCAATTACTTCAAGTCTTACATGATGTTCCTGGAAAGTGCCTTTGAGCCTACAAAACGCAACATGTACTAAGCACTGGGATTCTAAAATTGGTCCTTCTTGTGGCACTAGGACCTTGGGTGCCCCTGACGCATGAGGTATCAATGAACACACATAGCAACTGCCATTCACTTTGCTAAGCTCATGTCAGTATACCAACTTTTAGACCATTCAGGGTGACGCACATCTTCTATGGCGTGAAGACCAAGCCTGTGGTAGGCGTCATATTTTGCCTTTCGTGCTTGTCTTTTCGTACATTTTGTTCTAGGCATGTACACTCTAATACTATCGCTGACATTATGTACATTATCCATGCTTGTGTTGTAAAAGGCATTGGGAAATAATCCTGGAACCATCAAGGACCTCTTAATAGTTTCTAGCAATCCAGTGTAGATAGTGTTATTATGTAAAGTGTTGTTGCTGTTGAGGGCTGTGTTGGTCGGCATGGGGGTGTATTCATGCTTATTTCTATTGGGGTGTATTTGTTCTATTATATACAGTTATGTTCATGTTATTCCCCCACACGCATCTTTTATATATCCTCCTAAAATAAAAGACGCACCTAAATATATTCCTAAACTAAACATAGATATGGTAAAAATGCCTTCTATAAAATGCATTGCACACATATTGGAATACGAATAATTATACACACTACTACAACTATATTGGGCCTCATTACAGATCGGACCGCCCGATCTCGAGTCATGCAGGCGGGAGGTGGCGTTCCCGCCAGGTCTGACCTGGCGGGTTTACCACCGCCCACCTGCAGGCGGACGTGGAAACACCGGCACTATCACGAGATGGTGCCAGTGTTTCCATGGTCCCCATTCCCATTGAGTCCTATGGGACTCAATGGGAATGAGGATTTACACCATTCCGCCTCCGGAATTCCCGGGTCACCGGGTTGTAATGCCCCGGCAATTCCGGGAATCATGGAGGCGGAATGGTAATACGTGTCTGGCGGTAACCAGGTGGTTTTACCGCCTCGGTTTCCCCCCGGACTCGTAATGAGGCCCATTGTTTCTTAATATCTAGTTAGTGATTTCAGTGCACTGGTAACATGTTCTTCAGTGATCAGGGATCAGGACAAGGAACAAATAATGCGGACTAGCCTATCTCAACCACATCAGCACTGTAATATTCATGTTGGACTAGCCTATTTCTGCCTGCATCAGCCTAAGTGAATTTATGTTGGACTAGCCTATTTCTGCCTGCATTAGCCCAAGTGAACCTATGATGGACTAGCCTATTTTTGAATTAGCACAAGTGAACAAATGTCGGATCTGCCTATTCTGCATTAGCGTTAGCTCTGCAATATCTACTGCATTAGTTCTCTAATATCCACCCATCCACCTACGTATCTAGCCTGATCACCTCAGCCTATGCTCCTTACGCTAACCTGCTCATTATCCCAGTTGAGCCTCCCCTGCCCATAGTGCCTGCATCGTGTACCTCTGTGTTCATCTCTACGCACTATGCATATCAAACTCACCTTACCACTACTATTACCTGCTATCATATTAATTGCTCACTGGTTCACACTGATCGAACTACAGTTGAGCATCAACACGTTCCCCACTAAAAGGATTGACCACAGAATTGAGGCTACCCCATTCCTACCAGCACTGAACACCTCCACCATACATGCCACAATTAAACCCACCACATTCCTACCCAAATTACACACAGACACTCTGAGGAACAACAAGGTGACGTTATTATTAGGAGCACCATAAGCCACACCTCAGACCTGCTGTCCACTTGCCCTAGCCCTAAGCTTAGAAATCTCAGACTTCGCACCAGGTTACTCTCACACTCTCAGCCTGCCTCTAACAGAAACCATACCAGACATTACCCCAACATCACAACAAACCACCCCAAGGGTCTCCCAGCCACCAACCTTGCCTACTTCAGCATGCATGAAACTCTGAAACAAGCCAAAGCTGACAACACTGCATTTGTTAACCCCACAAAACCTCTCAAAGGAGCCTTAATTAATGCAAGGTCCCTAGTTGCTCACGGTACTGACATATCTGACATCATATTATCCAATAATTTGGACCTCCTAGCAGTAACAGAATCCTGGCTGCACGCTGCAGCAGGCCCTTCATTACTATTAGCTATCCCAGACAACTATTCCATCATCAGAGTTGACAGACCCATAACCAGAGGATGAGTCATCGCCCTCATTTTTAGAAACTCACTTGACATGAGATCAGTCCTTTCACCACCACTCTCCTCGAGTGAAATCCTCTCAGCCAAACTCCAAACCTCACACAAATGTACCACCTCTATCCACATAATCTACAGACCTCCTGGGCCCTTAGGCGCCTTCGAAGAGGACATAATGACCCTACTCTCTGACAATATTAAAACCACCTCACAAACCCTAATTTCAACCTAGCCTACCATGATCCTAATGACCTCCCTGCAGCCTCTCTAGCTAACACATTGGTTGAACATGGATTTACTCAAAAAATTACCCAATCTAATCATGAGAAATGAAGGACCCTCGACTGGGTAGCAGATTTAAACTGCAACACTTCAGTAAATGGAATCATACCTCACACTTGGATTGACCACCATCGTATCACGTTTGAGCTCAATATGAACACAACACTTAACAAAACATGTCCCATAGAACCCTCATGCTTTACCAGAAACAAACGGAATATTATGGCTGAGGCAATCATGCCCCTTCTTATCCCAACCCTTAGCGTACTATCAAACACAAACAACCCTAACGTCCTTGTAGACGCTTATAATTCCTCCATGCTTAAAGGAATTGACTCAGTAGCACCTCTTAAAATGCAGAAAGGGAAACCAAGAGCCCATGTGAACTCATGGTTTACCCCTGAGCTGAAAGCGCTCCACTCTGAAAAAAGAAAACTCGAAACTCTCTGGAAACATACACTCTCACTAGAGAATAAAACCAACTTATCCATCTCCACCAAATACAAAAAAGAGATTGTCTGCACCAAACGTGACACCTACAACAATAGAATAAATTAAGCAGGCTCTAGAACCAAATAACTCTTCACCATATTGCAAGAAATGGAGTCGCCCAACCCACCTACGGACACATGCCTGAAGACAAACTCTGGTGCATGAACATCCAAAATGCTCTTACAAATAAAATTGCTAGTCTACAGACCAAGATAGCAGAGACACGCAGACTACTTACTAACCAAGCTTCCACCTTGCCCCCTACTGAAGTACAAAACCTCTTACCATCCACCTCACAACCTCCCTGCTTCAAATGTAACAGTACCTGAAGTACAAAAAATCATAGCCTCCCTGAAACCATCTAATTGCCAGGGCGACAGTTGCCCAGCTCAGATCATTAAAGATGCGGCCAGAGACCTGGCACCATTCATTACCAAACTTATTAACGCATCATTCTCCTGTGGCATTGTACCTAGCAATCGGAAGAAATCTCGGGTACTTCCACTACTCAAAAAACAAACATTAGACCAGGGATGTCATTTGGGGGTCACCAGAGGTCACAAGTGCGACCTCTGAGGTCCCCCTTGCGACCTCTGTGGTCTCCCTTGCAACATCTACATTTTATTTTTTTAAACATTTTTTTTTTTGCAATGCAAGCTCCTGGGCTGTGGCCAGCACCATGTGGCTCTTTAATTCTGGAGTGGCTAGCTTTCTTGTTCAGGCCCCTTAAAAAAAGGAGAACAATAAGAACATGAGGGCCACAAGTCTAACACTTTCAGCACTGAACCTAAATAAGAAAGAATAGGAATGCCAAAAATGTGTCTTTCTGGAATTCTATACAATCATTGCTAGACTCATTAAAGGTTTATTTCAGGCACACTTCAGGGGGTGAGTTACTGATTTAGTCTGTTCTCAAACGCCTCAACTCAGCCTTTCATGCTTCTGAGGTCGATAAATGGGTACCAACACAGGTTGGGTGATAATGGGTGTATATTTCTTTTATGTAAAGCGCTTAAGCTAAAGTGCTATATAACAACACATCATTATCATTTGGTCATGGACGTCTGCTGGCAATCACAGTAATTTGGTAATATGGGTCTATACACACTGATCTTAACGATACATATGGCGATCCATTCAGGCATAAAATGTACATCACATTATAGTGAAATCGTAACCATATTTTTCGTAGTGTACAATGCTATGTGATGCCACTTCCTGTTTTGTCAACGGGTGAAAGGTTGTGTTCCATTGCTTCCCGTGATATCACTTTGGGGTGGGGTCAAATGACACCACTTCCTCTGATGTCATCAGGGGTCAAACGTTGTGTGATGTCACTTCCGCTACCCCTGGCATTTTGGTGAAATGACATCCCTGCATTAGACCCCTCCATTCCCACGAACTACAGACCGATCACCACAGTCCCATTTTTGTTAAAGAACCTGGATAGGGTTGAATATCTGCAAATCCAGGATTAACTTGAGGCCAACAAACTCCTGGGATCTCAGCAATCTGGCTTTAGACCACAACCCGGGACAGAAACTGCCCTTGTTGATTTAAAAAGCCAGAGTGACGATCTCAAAGACAAAGGCAGGCTTGCCATCCAGCCCCTTCTGGATCTGTCAGCGGCGTTTGACTTGGTTGAACACAAGATACTATGCGATCACCTGGCGCCAGCTACCTACTTCTCCAAGTCAGCTATCACATGGATACAATTGTTCCTAAACAACAGGACTATGCAAGTCTTCTCACCTACCGCAGCAGCTGACCCCATATCCATCACCTGCGGTGTGCCCCATGACTTCTGTGTCTCGCCCACTTTGTATAACATCTTTACAAAGCCGTTATTTGATGTACTGGACCGTCTGGGTGTTACCTACACTAACTATACAGATGACACCCAGATACTCCGACCCCTTACAGGCATACACGACACAGATGCACGTCGTGTGAATGAAATTTACACCATCATTCAGGCATGGATGGCCATCCATGGCCTAGGCCTGACTGATGATAAAAAAGAACATTTACTACTAGGCTCCACAGCTAACTTAAACAAACTAAGCCCCAACTATAACACATTCAACACAGATGGGAACAACATCACTATTGCCAAAGCAGTAAAAACACTCGGCTTCTACTTCGATGCCACCTCCTACCTTAGCAAACAAGTAAATATGACCACCTCAGCCACTGCCTACACAGGCAAACTGATAAGAGCTTGCAGACCCGTGCGTCCTGAGAAAGCTGCCTCACAATAGCCAGAACTCTCATAGGCTCCGAATTGGACTATTGCAATGGGCTTTACTTAGGTGCCAACAAAACGGTAATAAAAAAACTTCAGACTCTGCAGAACAATGCACTCAGAGCTGCCTTAAACATACCCAGAAATGAACACATCTCAGCAACAAGGAAACAACACAAAAGGCTCTCTATAAATGAAAAGATTGAACTCAAAACTTTATGTCACACCTTCAAAGCGCTGAACTATACAGCTGTCCCTCACCTCACCGAAAAAATTCACCCGGAGATCTTCCACAAGAATGACCAGATCCACTGACACCTCTTGCCTTACGGTCGTAAGGTACAATCTAAAAAGATCCGACGGATCTAGTTTTCCAGTACTGGCCTCCCAACTATGGAACTCCCTCCCATCCGACATCAGGGCCATACAAGTATTTGACAATTTCAGAAGAAGTGTTATCTCCTGGATACTCAGCAAAAACTAACTAACGGCTGCCTAGTTCCCAATATGACCTCTAACTACTCCAACCGCTAACCACCCACTAGGCTGGAACACACTTACCGTTTCTCTTATTGTAACTTCTTCACTACTGTCTATCTCCCCACCATGCACCCCCACTACCTCCATTACACCACATAGCAATTGCTATCTACTGTATTTAGCTTCATTCCATGCTCATACTATACCTGTTACATGTCTGTATTCTGGCTCTTTTCTTTTTTGTAATGATGTATGTACTATAACTTCTGCCTAACTGTTTGCCCTGTACATGTAACGGATTACAAAAGCGCCCAGATACCTCTGGGTCAGGTGCGCTATATATATATAAAATAAAGAAACAAACAAACAAAAAGAACGAATGGAAGGTAAAAGAAGAGTGGAAAAATGGATGCAAGAAAAAGGGAGAGAGAAAGAGGGAAAGATAGAGGGAGAGAGAGAGAGAGAGAGAGAGAGAGAGAGAGAAAGTGAAGTGTGAAACAAGATTTCATGACAGAAAGTGTCTGGGGAGGCTCAAGTGAGTGCCTCCTGTGCAAATGTAACTTTAATAGCAGCAATATGGTATTAGAAGTGAAACTTGGAGCTGGCAGCAGGGGCTGAAGACTAAGGTAGATCAACGCTACCAGTCTTTTAGGGCATTTGGGCAATGTTCTGGGGTGCTTTCTGAATGTCTGACAGGTGGCTACAGTATCAGAGTCCTTCCACCTTAACAGCGAACTGAGTACAGTATATTACTTTGAAATGTGCATTACATCTGTGGCTGTCCCACTTGCGGGTGAAGTACCGCATGTAGACAAGTTCTCCTGGCAGCAGCGGTTGGGTTGGTGAGTAGTCAGTCACGGAGACAGCAGTGACTTCTGGCACATCTTCTGCTCAGGGTGCTGCGATCTGTCAGGAAAGAAATTTCATGGCACAAGTTAGGGTGGTGAGGTACTCTTTGAACTCCTTTAAACAGATGCTGCCTTATAAGCCTCTGATGTATTTCTAATTGAGGACAAGGGTGTATGCATTCACCGGCCAGTGACCACCTAGCGGGGGATAAATGGTGGTCTTTGCTGTGCTGTGTGTGCAGGCTGAAAAGTGGTAGGGGCAGGCAGTGCACCCAATTCATTTTAAAGGTGGTGCAAAGTTTGGACAGTTTACTTTTGAGGAGGCCATTGATCCTCTCCACAATCCTGCTGGCCTGGGGGTGGTGAATTGTACACATCCGGGGATCCGGTGTCTGATGTCATGTAATCTAGAGATCTTTTTGAACAATTAATTAAAAAATGGTGTGCCATTATCGGACCTCAAGACGTCACATGGAAATTTGGCCGCACATTTGGCATCCGGGTGTGGAAAAGGTCCCTCCTCCACCCATCTTGAGAAGGGGCAGACGTCAAGGATCAGGTATCATGACCCATTGCATCTCTTGCCCATATCCGAGTAGTCAATGTGCAACTCGCAGAATAGTCTGGAGGGGTGGGGTAACATGACTCGCAGTGTGCGTAGTGTCATTCCTGTACTGAAATGTTGACACGTGGCGCATCAAATGGGCATGCTTGCTAAATGTTCCTAAAGGTTTGGAATGAACCAATCCTTCTAGATGTCAGCAGCAATGTGGTGTTTGCAACTGTGGGGTGGTGTAATTGGTCAAATGCAACGGTTAGCAATTCTGTCGGCATCACTGCCTTCCCAGCGCATTCTTGTCTCCATAATAGGTCAGTTGGGGATTGCTTAAACCCTTGCTTCAACTATTATTCCTTTTGATCTTCTGGGTCTCTTCCTTGTATTTCAATAATCTGTGCTGTGGTCAAGGCATTGTAAAGGGAGGGTTGTTGTTCAGAGGTAGGTGTAGTGATTATATATTCTGTTGGTGTGGGCACGAGGAAATATGCCATAGGTTTTGCTGCTGCATCTGTGGCGGCGTTCCCAAGTGACACCCCATCTGTGTTATTAGTGTGGGCAGCACATTTGATGACTGTCACTACAGAGGGTTGTGATAACAATCTCTCTAAAAGCATAGCATGCCGCACTGGGGTCCCGCCTGCCCTTCCGAAGCTCCTCCTCTTTGATCGTGAGAGACCGTCATACACTGTTGTAGTTATGTACACTGAATCTGAATAGATAGTTACCTGGCACCCCTGCAAAGTCTGCTGCGCTTCAATGCATGTAATGAGCTTTGCCGCTTAAGCTGAGTAGTGCATGGGCAATCTTTTTTGTAACAGTATTTCATATTCGCCGTCCACTAGCCGTTCCACTGCTGCATCATAATGCCCAATCCCTGTATCTTGGTCAATGGTTGCTGGACCATCAACAAATAAAACCTACTCCTTCCCCCGAGTGCACTGTCCTTTGCCTTCGGTATGTCATCCTCCTACCCTTTGTATGTTACACAATCGTGTCTTGCTAAATCTTGGTCTGTGCACAGTTCCTTTATGAATGTAGCGGGATTCACAGTCTTGCACCATAAAATGTGTATGTTGGGGCTGGAGAGGATAACTTCATACCCAGACGCTCTTTGGGTTGGGATGGCAAACACTGCATGGTCAACATACAGCAAGATGGAGCAACCCATCACTATGGTGGAACTCTTTTCTGTTGCAAAAACCGCAGCTGCAAGTGCCTGCTCACATGTGAATTGTCCCTGCACCACTGAATATAGCATGCCGCTGTAATAGGCCAATGGCTTGTGGCCCATAGTGCTCTTTTGTGTCAGTACAGCAGTCATAAGTTGGCCAATTGAATGTGAAAACAAATAGAACTCCTGAGTGTAATCTGGGGTGGACAACACGGTGGAAGAAATCTCTGCTTTGAGATCATTGGAACTCTGTCATTTCTTCTGTCCAAACAATTTTACTGTTTGTCTTTTGTGCCTCCTTTTGCACTGCTGGTAGTTTTTACTGTATACCAACAAGTCGTCCATGTACTGGATGATGGTACTGGACACCTGATTGTTCCCTAAATCTGCATGGAGTATTATATTGAATATACTAGGGCTCTCACAGTACTCCTGAGGTGATCTCGTGTGTTCTTAGCACCTTCCCCATGTGAAAGTGCAGTGAGTCACTGGTAGTCTGGGTTTAATGGTATTAAAAAGAAGGCATTCTTCAAATCGACCACAGTGAAATGTGTCGCCTGTTTGGGGTTGCTACATAAAATCATGGCTGGGTTAGGAACCACAGGAAACGCTTGCTGTACTCCGTCATTGAGGAGGCGTAAATCCTGGATCATTCTCCAATTACCCCCCAGTTGCCTTGTTGATGGGGTAAATAGCAGTGTTACACAGGTAAGTGGATGGTATTAATATTCCTTGGTTAAGCAAAGTATTTATGGTGTCTCTAATCCCCTCCGCCGCCTCTCTGGAAAGTGAGTATTGTTTCACTCATGGCAGCACTACTCCTGGTTTTAGTGACATTCATACTGGGGTCGCATCGTCTAGAAGCCCTACATCGTGGGGGTTAGTAGCCCACAATCTCTCAGGAACAAGTTCCAAATCTTCCTGGACAAAGTGGGGTGGGGCGGCAAGGGCCATCAGGGCGCATTGAACTTTCCTATACTGCACCATAATCTCACAGGGAATGCAAATTGCCAGTACTATATCTCCATCATTGGGCTGTCCTCAAATAAATCTGTCAGTCACCTCTCTTAGGGGTATCCTGGGATCAATACAAAGTACCATGTGCCACTCATGCCCATGTTGGTCATTTCCACTCACAACGATTCGTTTAGCAGAACCCATCAGACCCTGCAAGTCCAAGAAGAGTATAGTGCCTGGCGCCAACTCAAGGGATACAACGGGTTGACAAATAAAGTCTGTGGGCATACAGCAACAACCCTTACAAATATGAGGCACCACCACCACAAGTTCTGTTATCCCATACACTAACATGTCTGGGTCTACAGGAATTCCATGAATCACCACTTCGCTGCCCAATGCATGAATAATAAGCATGGCCTTAATGGTGCATATTCCTGGCATTGCACACACTATGCCACTGTCTGTAAAGGAGATCGTCATGTTCAATTTTTGAGCAGGTCCTTGCCCAACAAGTTGACTGGGGAGCTTTCAGAATACAACAGGGGGACTGCACCACATTCCCCCGATCTTAATGTAATGTTCCTTAGTGTATGGAACCGTGGAGACAGCCCCAGAGAAACCCTGCGTGATGAGAGTCTGGCCGGACAGTGGGAATCTTCCTTCACTGATGTATGATTCGGTGGCATCCGTATCGACCATAAAAATAAATTGTTTGTTTCCTATCTCTGCGCCTACCAAGGGTTCCTCATCAGGGTGACGGTCATAGACAAAACTGGGCACGCAAGCGCTCTTTGTGGGCTGCCCTAGACAGGGTACGTGCTCGACACTGGGAACGTGAAAGGGTTGTTTCCAACCACACTCACTCCCTGGTAGGGCACCACGGTGCAGTTCGGCACTTCATTGGGTATGTGCATGTTCCTGTTCCCGCAGTGGGGCATTGTTGTGGGTAATGGTGTTGTTTGTTATTTTTGGGAGGTAAATGTGCTCCCAGGGGTCTGGGTGTGAGCTGTGTGTATGCTTGGTGTATCTCAAAGGGATGGAGGTCATCCTAGGTGTGGGAATCTGTTGCATATTTTGGGGTTGTGGGTGATGATTATTAAATGTGTTGTATCGAAGTCCTGGTCTGCTTCTACACTCACTCTGAAAAATGTCCCCACTTCCCGCAACACCAGCATTGTGATGGCCTCATCATAGCTGCTCCTCCAAAACTTCCTCTACCTCTCTTATTCTGCCCCCCCTGCACTGCTGACCTCCTTGTGGCCACTCTTGAGTGTAGAATTGCTGTCCGCCTCCCCACTGCACTTGCCCTCTGTCTGGCCAAACACTGCTATCCTGACATCTGTGTTCCCCTGTGGGCTCCCAACTGCCTCTGCTTGTTCCCCACTTCTTTATTTGACTACCTCTGCATTAGTTTTGCCTCATTTGCCTGTAGTTGTTGTGCTGTCTTTTTTTCACGCTCCTTTAATCACTTGCAATGGTGCACTCTTATACTTGTATTTCAAGCCACCCCTTCACCTCAGTGCCCACAATATTGGGTCTAACGCCTTCTGTACTTCCTTCTGTAAGCCCCTTTTGATCCCAAAATAGAAAAGAGGAACTGATTGGTCTCAATGGTCCCCGGACTTCGCTCTCCACAGCTCTTGAACCTTAATAATGTACTGTGTGGAGTCTTCATCCTCTCCCATGACATATTGCATAATTGACTGTATGTCTGGCGTGTCAGGGTAGGAGCGCCGAAACATGCCCCACACCTGCGCTCTGATGTTATTGAACAGTGTGGGATATTTTGACCCATTCCAATGTGCCCCAATGCATCACTTTACAAATGGTGAATGAAATAGCCCAAAATGGATGCGCTGACTCCTGTGCGTGCCAAAATCTTCAAAACTACGTTTGGGTCACAGCCAGAAAAAGCTGCACACCCTGCCACACACAGTCAAGGGGGGTGATAACAGAGTTCTCACTGCAGAGCATGCCAGTGGCTCTGCCACATTCAACATGAAGCAAAGCAGCAGATTGGTGCTGAAAACCGAAAATGCCTTTAAAATGTTGGTTTTGCAACCTTCAAAAATGCTGTTTTTGTGCTAGATTCATTTATTTCCATTGAATCATTGAGATTAAAACGGTACTGCAATGCCCAGGATCTTCCAGTGTGGCTCAGTGGAACCGGGCCTCATTGATAGCTCTATAAAATGATCTAAGGAAAAAGCAACCCAGGAACTTTTGTTTTCATTTCCACAGGGAAAAAGGTGGCTAAAATTGCAACAAGTGACAGAATCAGCTGTGCAGAGAGAAACTCTAAACAAAGGCAGGATACATGTATCCTGACTGCAAACAATCCTAGCACTCAAGGGAAGAAAGAATGCTGAATAAAATGTGTATGTGCTGCATAGGAAAATCAGGTTTAAAGAGATCAGTCTGATGTGCTTTTTATGAATGAAGTGCAAAATCGCCTGTTGTGAAAGCATGTTTTGTTTAAAGGCTTAATTCTTTAAGAAATGTCAAAAGATTGCTAATGTAAAAATCCACCTATAAACTGTATTCATTTTATATGTTTAAATGAAAGATTTAGGTGAAACTTAAAGTTAAAACCCAGTCTTGAGTTAATTAACTATTTAAAAAAAAAAAACAACAGGGAAAGGTCCTGATATGATATGATATGGCATTTGTAACGCGCCTCTACGCAAGTGTTTTAAGGCGCGACAAGGCAGGGGGGGGGGGACAAGGGGAAGACATACAACAATCCTACTAGGCCAGGTGTCATTCAGATCACGCAAGTGCATGGGTGGAGGGAAATGAAAAAGTGCAAGGGGAAAGGGGGGGGAAAGTGCAGTACAGGGTAAGTAGAACAACAAATATACTAGGGCCAGCTGGTGACAAGTGCAAGGTAAGTGCAGACAAGTGCTGGGAAGGGGGGCTGTATGGATACAGAGACAATCCCGCAGTGCAGGGGTTGCCAGGGAGGCAGTGCAAGTAGAGAGTGGCTGGGCCAAGGACCGAGATCGGTGAGAGTGGCCCAGTTGCTGATTCAGTGCAGTTACAGTCAAGAATTTAGCAGGGGAGAGGGGGAGAGAAAGCAGAAGCAAAGAGGAAGGTTTTGAGGTGCTTCCGGAACCAGAGATGGTTCTCCTCAAGTTTCAGGGAGGCAGGAAGGCTGTTCCAGAGGGAGGAGCCTGCCGCAGAGAGAGATCTATCCCCAACTTGTTGCTTGGAGAAGCGGCTGACCCTGAGGGCGTTGGAGACGGATGAGCGAAGAGCTCGAGAAGGAAGATATTTAGGAAGAGAGAGTTGAAGGTATTTAGGCCCCATGCCCCAGAAGGCCTTGTGGACAATGCAGAGGGTTTTGAACTTAATCCTCACAGCCACTGGGAGCCAGTGTAGAAATTTCAGTCCTGGAGAGATACGGTCCCTGGGCTTGAGGCCATGGACAAGTCTTGCAGTCCTGTTCTGGATAAGGTTGAGACTTCACTGCTGGCAGAAAAGGCTAATTGCTGTGAGGAGGCCTCACATACTCATGACAAAGGACTTCATTAGGCATTCGTCTGGGCCCGTCTGGGCAAAGACAATAGCAGGCTTGGACACGCATCCTTCCGGAGAGGGGCAGGATGGTCTGCTCTCCAGGAAGAGGCTTCTCATTGAACTTCAAAGGACTTGCCATTTGCTCACACTTGGGAAGGAAAGAAAAAAAACTGACATGTAAATTTTGGATTTAAAATGCTTATTTGCCACTGAACCTCAAGACATTTAACCTGTCAGCAAGAATAAGTAGAGGAATGAAAAGTACATACATAAAAATCTGAATTTTTGATGGACATTTGAAGACTTAGTAGAATTTCTTACTGCGTAATGAACTGAAGTTATGGAAAATGACTAATTGCGCAGAACCTATTAATGCTGCACATCTATTATTGTGTACCCATCTTCTAGGGGTTATTGCACATATATGTACTGAATTGGGAAATGTTAGGCCAAACCTTTAAGATTAAAATTGCCAAAATTCCATAGAAATACAAGACCAGGTCCCACTGACTTGGGAGTTGGATGTAAATGTGATCCACGAAATATGTAATTTATGTATCCGATTTTCTTAGAGGGCATAATTATATAAATATGTATGTGTGGGAAAGTTACATTTTGGTCCCAATAACTATGTGAGGTTTCCAAGTCACATCATAAAACATGACCACCCTTTCTGTCATCCAGCCAGCAAAGAGCAAGGCGGAAACTGTGCCTTTGACCAATGATAGCCTTGTGGGTGTGGGTTGTAAGTCTGCCCCTACCATAAACTGAGCGATGTCATTTGGCAGGATAAATAAGGAAACCTCACAACACACAGAGACACACTGATTCCTGACTCCATCCTGATTTCCGTGTGGCGCCTTGTTCCTGAATTCTCCATCTTTGTTCCTGATTCCAGATTTCTTTACAACGCCAAGGCCTCAGCATTGATGAACTCTTTTTCAGCTAGGCCCAAATCCTGAAACCATCCCAAAACCTAAGGGAAGAAATTTGATCCAGTTTGGCTTGCTACCATTCATGATTGCCTGCTGAAACTCGCATCCCTCTGATCTACAGTGTCCAGCAACCAGAAGGGCCAATCCAATCCAGTCCAGACCAGTCTGAGGTGCCAGTCCAGTTGACCAGAACCGCCCAGCTGACCTATCCCACCAGAAGTGCCCTGCTGTCCGTAGACCCAATCCGTGATGACCAGAACCTTGACTGTCCAAAATCATAATTTAAAGTGGACTGTAAGTATCAATAGGAATCATAATAAACCATAGTATATTTGCATTGCCTTGTCCTATTCCAATCTCTCAACCATCCTAACTTTAACTTAAGAACTTGTGATATTGTCACCCCAGTCTTGAAACCTTGACTTTGATTCCTTGTGCTAGTGATAACTTCTTGAAAATCCTTTTGTCTTGTGAAATTCCAAACCCTTAATCCTCCCTCGGGTAATCGGACTGAGTCGTCAAGGACGGACACGGAGGTGCTGGGGTTGGTTCCGCGGATCAACTCAGGAGCTTACTGTGTTTCAAACTGGTAACCAGCCTGAATGCTCTAGTGTAGAATAATTGTCATTGTAAAAATAGATTTCTGTTTTCTTTTTTTTCACGCCTTTATTCTCCAAAAACACCTCTCATTTAATCTTTCATGACTTCCCCAATTTAAAAGCTAGAGACTTCATTTCAAATCTTACTTAAACATAAGACCTTTAACTACATCCATTCACACCTAAAAACCGCATCCAGAAACAGTGTATTTGACCCGTTTTCTTAAAAACTGTTTAGTGAAAATGAGGCGTGAATTCACATTTCTGCAACATTTTACACATGTAATTTCAAATTCAAAGTATTTCCAAACTTCCATTCTGATTCAAAGTGTGTACTGTTGCTCATATTATTGCTTATGTTTGTTAGGATCTTTTCAGTGTTGCTCCCATAGAAATTTGTATCAATTTAAGATGTTTGCACACTTTTCATTGTTTTGCTCAGCCATTTTCAAATGTCATTTTAAAAGTGTAAAATTTCCAAAACATTTTTCTCTCTTGTCTGGGGAGGGAAGATTCCTTTCAAACCATAAACATTGTTCTATATTCCTGAATACCTGCTGCTTACGTACATCTGTGTAGAATGGCTTCTTTTTGAGTTGAGAAATTTGCAGGGGGAAATCTTAACTTAAGTGCTATCTTCCAACAAGCCAAAATGTTCTTTTCTCTGATATTTTATCTTCTTTATTGCTATAAGTGAATTCAACGGCCTTATCTACTTGCTGATTTGTATTGTCACCACATTGGTGATTGCTGCCCCATATATTAAAACATGTGTTTGATTTGAATTTTAAATAAATAAATAAATATTACCTTTACCAACCAGCCTGATTACTGGTCCATTGTGACCTGGTATTATTTTGAGAAGGGGTGTGATATGAGTGGTATATCACTCAGAATATTGAACCTACAGCTCCAATAAATATGTGTTTAATTTGTGCATTGCATGCTAGGCTGAGACCCGGGTGTATTTCCTGATTGAAACCCTTAACAATGGTGCGCCGCCATGTGCATCATCATCTAACCTTACTCCCTGGTATCCTGCTTTGACCCACACGTCTCCCGCCTGAACTCCTATTATCACCTCTAGTAAATGTTTCATATCACCCATGGCAAGGGAACACCTGCAGTCTGTTTTTAAAATGCTTATATTCACTCCCTTGCCCCTGCTGTCAATTAGGGGAG
Source organism: Ambystoma mexicanum (assembly GCF_040938575.1). Lineage (NCBI taxonomy): Eukaryota > Metazoa > Chordata > Amphibia > Caudata > Ambystomatidae > Ambystoma > Ambystoma mexicanum. Next base: position 135,722,825 of record NC_090921.1, read on the forward strand.
TGTCGTTATCAAATTGTTCTTGTCCATCTGTTCCCAGGGCAAATTCTGTTCTCGGCCTACGCCCTTGTGTATTAGCAGCATCTGTAACCCTGCTCCTTTCTCTACTTTTCGATTGCCACTTCCCTTTTTCCTTGCCACTGCCATCCGGGCCAAGCCTCCTTACTCTCTCATCCCACAAACTCTCCACCTGTGGGGTTGTCTCCAGATTCTGTTGTGCTTCATCCTCCCCATCATCTTCAAACTTGTCCACAATACTCCACCCATCTTCTCCCGTGCACCCTGCTCCTCTGTTAGCCCTTATGTTTACATACCCTGTGCTGGCTACTCACCCATTCTCTTCCTTCACTATGTGTACATCTTTTATTCACATCTAGATACATCTAGATACCAAGAAATTTTGAAATCTGGTGATTCTGGGTTGGGATTTTTGAAGAGATGAGAATGGGATTTAGACATTCGAAATGCAAGCCAGCGCATCAATACAGCAAAGTGTTAGTTGATCAGAGAAAACCTTTGAGATCAGATCTCAGAAAGTTAAAAAAAAAGTTGGGTGGCTCATACTATGTGTTGATACACTAAAAAGGAAACAGCGTTACAGGAACTGGCTAATAGCCTTTAAAGTAGCTAGATGCCAGGAGGAAGCAGAGATAATGCTGAGGGTGATCTGTAAGAAGAATACAAATTATATATGGTTTCTAGTCAATAACACTGCTGATCAGCAAATTGCGCTTCTTGGTAACAGTGTTACAGAAAATCACTGGGTTGACCATTATGCAAAATTGTTTGTTATAACTAATAGGGAATCTAGGGTGGTGAGCGGAAAATGTTTTGAGGCATGGTCCTTTGTATATGAGAACGATGACATCATAGAGCTAATATCTAAATTGAATTCCTCGCATGCATCAGGGCCGGATGGCTTGATCAATTGCATGCTAAAGTCAGCACCTGAGGCATGGTCCGCTTTTGTTCTATCGTTGTTCACACTGATTGTGAGGGTAGGTGGCCAGCCCCCTTCCTGGACCTCGGCTATTATTGTTCTGATCTTCAAGAAGGGGGGCAGAGCAGACCCAAGAAATTACAGACCAATAGCGTTGTTAGATGTGCTTGGTAAGCTTTTTGCATCAATCCTGCTTAAGATGCTTATTACTTGAGTAAACAGGGGAGGACATTTTGACAGATGAGTTTCACAAAAGGATTTGGCATTGAATTAAATCTCTATCTGTTGAATGTATTAAAGCTTTGCGCTATTAAGACCAGAACAAAGCTATTTTTGGCATTTGTTGATCTGCAACAAGCATTCGACAGTGTAAATAGAGAGAAATTGTGGAGTAAATTAAGATTATGGAACTGCCCAAGAGATCTGCTTCAAGCGGTTGAAGTATTGCACGCAAACACTTCTGTACAGATTAGATTAAATAATCAGCATGCATTGTCAAAGACATTAGTACTGAAAGAGGATTAATATGATATGATATGACATTTATAGCGTGCCTGTACACAAGTCTTTCTAGGTGCGATTGAAGCAAGGGTGCCCGCTGGCTCTTGCACTTTTTAATATGTATCCGTAAGACATGCATGTTAGTCAAAATAAGGCAAAAGCATTTCCACCAAAGATCAATCGATGCCCCTTCCTCTGGTTGATATACACAGATGACCTGGTCTTGGTTGATCAGACCCAGATTGGGCTGCAACGAAGACTAGATCAATTGCAATTATAAATGGCCTCCAATGACCTAGAGATAAATGTTAAAAAAAAATCTTGGTACTGGGTGCACTGGGAGGGAAGCGTGCAGTCAACATTAGGTGGAGGGTGAGACAGGAATATTTAGAGCAAGTGGATTCAATACTCTATTTGGGGATACGCTACAACAAGAGCATAAATTAACATCTTTGGCTCTTAGATCTAAGATCCACAACCAAAATGCTAGTCTTGCAGCGCTCTATCTTGCATGCAAGATACGGCAAATGTACACTAATTCCAATGTTGACATTTTACAACCAGTAGGTTGTCCCCGCCCTAACATATGCAGGAGAGACTGGTTTAAATCTGTCATGGGAGATGTTAGAGGGGCTGTTTTTGAGGAAGATTGTGGGCCTACCAACGAGCCTCTGAGTAGTGGCTATCAGATATGAACTGCGGCTTCAATCTCTATATTCAGTTCTCCTTTGGAAAGCCCTATCACTGCTAAGGAAAATGTCCATGACAGATCTGGGCCCCCCCATATAAAATATGAAGTTCACCCTGGGAAGGAGATTCATCATGGCACCTGACACAGTGGCATGATAAATGTATGGCATGTTTACATGCACTGGGTATGTCCATAGAGACTCTTATAAGTAACCCATGTGCAGTTAAGCAGAAGCTTAGAAGGTAGGATTGGATAAAAACCCAGACTAAGAGAACGCACTATAAATTGTCTTTGGATTTATCATTTGAATCTCGGTCAATGAAAACCGTGATTAGATATTTGATGAAGTTTCCAAGCAGGTATCACCGTAATCAGTTTTTGCATCTAAGGTTAAATTTGTATCTCAAAAGGAATTGTTTGCCAAGAAACATGGAAGGAGGGAAGACAAAACGTGTCAATTCTGAATGAATTCAGAAATAACAGAATCAATATAACACCAATGATAACTTCCTCTAAAGATACCAATTGTGGTAACTCAAAAAGGAATCAGCAAAAGACCCAGTGGTCACATCAAAATAACAGCAAGGACAAAGGAAAACAAAAAGCCTCAATCTTTGAAAAAAGAACAATTTTAAGGGGAACACGAAAAATACCACATACTCCAGCACGCTCCTCCAACACCTTAACTGAAGCAACAAGGAGCGAGACCATCACAGAGGATGGTGAACTTTCGATTGATCTACTAGACTTGTCTCAATATACAATACTGGATTTTGGAAAGTGACCTGCCTGAGAAATTGCAGAGTAAGAGAAAGACGGAACCCCCCACACAAAACCCTCCACTGGGAGAACCAGAAAAGAAAGTAATGATCTTGGAGCCGAAATCCCAACCATTTCTAACAATAGACGACGGCAGTAGGGAAAGATGAAAATGAATCCTGGCAAATTAAAAATCGGCAAGCAAAAAACGCAAACAGTAGGCCCTATGATGAAAGAGACAAAGGAATTCCAAACTAGGAAGAAAGAAACTGAAATAAAAAGGAAACAAACAAAAAAATGATAGAACGTCTCTCATGAAGAATTCTAGGCATAAACTAAACCACACACTGCAAGAGTCCTCTTCATATGCTTGCATTGAGAAACCAGTGAAACATGAACATAGACAAGCCAGACGAACTTTATTGATGAGAAACGGCAGGACAAAAAACACAAGATCCTTCAAACTGGAACAAATGTTGGAAGAAGGAGGTCACCTCATCCTAAAAGGAAAACAACAATGACACTACTCAATCAAATTACAAATTTGATATTACTCCAGACGGTTGACATCGACATCATAGCGTTCGCCCATAAGAATTGTGCGGACAGCATCTACTTACACATTTCATCACCTGTGGTAAAACAAATGCTTTTGGGGGCAACAGATAACGTGAGAACTCTAGGCTACGACCTAAGAGAAACTGAAAAGTTGGAACAAGAACAAGAGAGATCAACATCGAGGATAAGTCCTCGGAGGAACACACAGCCTTCACACACCAGGGCCAGAAACCAGAGAGCACTGGATAAAGTCAGGGGAATATCTGCAGAAACTCGCACACCTCGGGTGACCTAATTGAAATAACTCTGGGAGAAGAGATAACAAAGATCGACTAACATCAACATTTGTTGATCAAAAGGACGGGAGGAACGCCAGCGACTCCAGACCTCCCTCATCACGACGATATAAGTATACGAGAAGAGAGTACAAAGTGCTAGACACACCCAAATTGCACGTCCAATGTAAAAAGTGGCACAACAAAGAACCTGAGTGTCCCTGCGCAGTATCGAATCTAGACACTTCCCTAGATGCCGATCGGGTGCCTCATGGTCTGTTAAGAAACTGGAGGATAACCAATTGATCAGGATCACTCAAGAAAGCGGTGCCCTAGGGAGAGCAGTGCCTATTCACAAAGTTTAAAGGAAAAGGAGCAAAAGAGGTGGCCTTGGATACCAGAAGCCTTGGCAAACTTTACAAGAACCTAGCCACTAAAACCAGCACTATGTCAATTTCAACATAAATTCAGTGGACTTGGCAAACAACAAGTAACAAACCAATTGACCCTGGGATCATGGAACACCCGAGGTTTTAACCATCTAACATCAATAAGCGATGTAAACCTGGTGACTTTCGACCTCCGTTGTTAATAAGAAACATGGCTAATAAAAACCCCAACTTTAGATGGCTTTGAGATAGCTGCCTCTCCAGCAGTAAAAGGACAAAAGGGGAGACCCTACTGAGGGCTGCTTATAGCGATTCACTCAGGAAGTGGCCTACAACTTGAAAGCATCCTACTGGCAGACACATTCATTCTAGCCACCTTGGTATCCTGGGAACCGACATCGGCCCTAAAAGAAGAAACTAAAACGGATCTTCTCCTCATAATAAACACCTACTGGAACCCGAAAGCGCAAGCGGATAGGAAGTTCCTGAGCAATACAGAATCAATCATAGATGAGACAAACATAGGGAACGATATTGACCACACTATAATATGTGGTGACCTAAACGCTTCATGCTTTAACTTGGGGACAGAAAGCGGAATAGACCGAAACAGAAACCTAGACAAGACTGTAAATCACAAGGCAAAAACAGTAGGTTCCGTCCAAAGAGGAACTCAGTGGATTAACCTTATGGACTCGAGAGATCTCCACGACCTACATTCTGTAAAGGATCCAAACAAGCCCCTTATTCTTACTTGAGAACATGAAGGCCGGGAGGTTACACTCGATCACATCTACGTGTCCAAAAGATTACTGTCATTGGTATCATCATTTGAGGTGAAGAGAACCGCGAACAGTGACCACAACATGTTGGTCACTTTATGGGTAGTACCTACAATTTCGAGGAGAAAACAAATGGAAACTCCAATCGAAATCTCCAATCGAGGCACATGATTAAGGTTATCAAGCGCCTCCATAAAACAAATCACAGAACAATGCCACACGGCAAAGTATGGTAATGAAAGCCTTCCTGGAGCAGTTAAGGTTGATTATTTCCCTCTGCTACTCCCATAGCAACAACCATGGAAAAAGCAACAAACTAACACAAAGCAAAACTTACATAAGAATTTACTCTTGGTGGCAAAAAGGAAGGACATGCGACAAAAAATATGACGAGCAAAAATTACTCCAACTGTGGAAAATGTGGAAATAGCAAAACAATCGTCAAAGGCATACAAAAATTGGATAAAATCCTACAGAATATCTTTATACCAAAAAGATTCAGGATCTATGCTCCGAACCATCTGTGGGAAACTATCACACAGGTCGGAAATATCCTCTTCCTCCGAAGAAAACTCTGTCTCCCCTCCTTCCCTTTCCTCCTCACCTTTAGCTTTAGACTTGGGGTCTATCTTCCTCCTTCCTTTCAGGCCAGGTCTCTCCTTTTTTTTTGTGAAGATAAGGGCGGCCATGGAAGGACGCCACAGTGGCACTGAATAGGGGGTGGTGGTCGATCCCCCGTGACTGCCGGGAATGGGGAAAAAGCCAGAGGCACAAAAAACCCCAAATAAGATGTGAGATGGCAGAAGACTCCAACTGCGCCCACCGGAAGGTAAGCTAGAACGAGGATGAATGATGGGGAGAATGCTCACTAACAAGCCAATAAAGGCACCGTGCAAATAACGCTGAAGAAACAGAAGTGCATGAGGAGGGAGAGCGGTAAGCAAAGGAAGTGGAATGAATAAAGGCTGAGCAGAAGGAAGAAAGCAGGCGTAAGGCAAGAAAGCTGGAGGACGGGAGGAGAGGGAGGAGCCACACGGCGGCGAGGAGAGAGGAGCCGAAGTATGGAAGCAAGAAGACAACAAGGCAGAGGAAAAGACAGCTAAGCTGGCAGAATACGCAAGGAGAAATGATCCGGAGTGGTGCAACACAGGAGGAAACCTAGAAAGTTTCAACGCGTCCGTCACCCGGAAGTAGCTGGTAATAAACTGCCGGTGACGGACGCAATAAAAGAACTAAACCGGTAAATGGGCGTATGAGAAAACGTGATGGAACAATCAATGGCGGCCCCCTTTCCAGCGATCCCAAACGCACCATCTGCTCCAGGGCATGACAGAAACAATCTAAAGACTTTTGGTCATTAACAGCTTCATCTGCCAATGCTACTTAGTACGCCCCCTTAAATAACGTTGGGGGACAAAAAATAGGTGGCATACTTCACAGATCTTTTTCAGAAACCGTCGACTGACCCAAACAACTACAATCTAACATCTTCAAAAACTTGGAACGTTGAGTATGATAAAGCTTGGATCTTAACAAAAATTGCCAAATTAAAAAATTCAAGAGCACCAGGACCCGACAGGATCACAAGCATGGACTTGAAAAAAAAAACAGAAGATTGGACACACCTCATTGCTGAGATAATGAACACCTGCATGTTTTCTCATTCACTCCCACAATCATGGAAAACGGCAACCATGGTCCCAATCTACAAAAAGGGTGACAAAGGGAACCCAGGAAATTATTGTCCAATAGCCCTGTTGGATGTTCGTGGGAAACTATTTGGGTCCTTATTACTGGATAAATTTAAAGCCTGGGTCAAGTCCTCGGAGTGTACGGACCCCTTGAAATCTGGTTTAGTAAAAAACTTGGGAACCTCAGCAAACATTATGATTTTAAGCACATTAAAAGCGAAAGTAATGGAGGTGAGCCCGAGTGCATTCCTGGATTTTGTAGATCGAATCCAGGCGTTCGACCGGGTTAACCGGAAAAAACTGTGGTCGAAGCTGACAAACTGGAAGTGACCACCACAATCTTGGAACCTATCAAAGAGATGTACACTGGAACATCAATGCGAGTACGACTTAGTGGTGCAGGACACCTCTCTCATGAAATCGTGACCGCCAGAGGGGTCAAACAAGGATGTCCCCTGGCTCCGGCCTTGTATAACTCATTCATGGTCAAAGAGAGAACTATAAGATACTTTCCGGCATCGAGGGAAACGAGAAAGTCAGCCGCATACTTTACGCAGACGACATCATTTTACTTGATCAGACCGCTATTGGTCTTCAGTGTAAACTTGATGGCCTGCTCGCATATTTGAAGGGGAACGACTTAGAACCTAATACAGGCAAAACAAAAATCATGGTTTTTGAGAGAACATCCAAGCGCAGCAAAAAACCTTAATGGCATATCGCAGGTGAACAACTAGAGAAAGTCAAGAGCTTCAAATACTTGGGCATAACATTAAATGGTAGCCCTCAGGAAACAGCAATGCAGGAAACCCTCTGCGCTAAAGCCAAGAGCCTTACATCACAAACAAAGGTAATAGATCAAAAATGTGGTTGCTTTTCTTTGAAGCCGGTGATCAATTTTTATAAAGCCAAAGTGATACCATCAATCACCTATTGAGTGGAAGCAATGCCCTCCATCCCTGAAAAGATCTTGATAAAACTTGAGGGATACTTTTGGCGGAAAGTGTTAAACTTACCGCCCTCTACTTCAATGGCTTCAATCAGGAGAGAATTGAACATGGTGTCTCTCAAGGCCGCGGTTGACTTAAATGGCGTGATGTTGTTCAGAAAGATTCAAGCTCCTCGACTAAAATTCTTTGAGATTATTCATGCGGAAATGGAAAGTGGCAAAAACAAAATGCTGTCCCAATGGGCGAAAAAGAACCTAACATTACTGCAAGAGATTGGAAGCACGGAGGAGCAACTTGAAAACAATCCAATGAAAACAAAAAAACAACTAAAAGAGTGAGACTGGTTCAAACATTAGAGGCTGCCTCCAAGAACAAGCTAACAACGCACTTACCAATGAGCACACAAAAAGTAAATACAACAATGGAATATTTGTTAAAATTTCCAAAAAGGAAGCTTAGACGAACTTTCTTGAGAGCACGCCTAAACGTACTGAAAACAAATTAGATTTTGGCGGTGTAAGGAAGTTCAATGTATAACAACTGTCGATATTGTGACTGTAAGGACAAAGTGGAAATGTTAAGACATTTGCTACTGTCATGCTCAGGAACATCAACAAAGAGACTCACATGCACGGGACGCCTTTTTAAGGATTGACAGAACTACGACAAGGCATTTTAGTGGAGTCACTTGATGAATAGCAAAAGCACAAAACTTGTGATTGTCGTTGCACAATTTCTTCAGAATATTGGTCTGGAGTCAGCTGGGATAAACTTATTCTGGAAATTGGAATATGGTTGCTAAGCCTCTCAAACGGCTAGTTGGGAAGAGTCAGCCAGACTTGAAGAACAAAATCATATTGTGCACACATCTCTATTCTAAAACCTCAAGATAGGAGAAAGAAGGAGTTTCTCTTCTTGCAAAAATTGTAAAAACAAATGAGTCAAGTATTAAAAAAAATCCTCCAAAGCTTTCCCTATTGAAATATACTAAAAACAGATAAAACAGATAAAACGTAAGGTAAATAGAGAGGCAAAAACACAGAATCCAGAACATAATATCATTCATTTAGCAGCATGTCTTCAGCAAACAAATAATTTGTTTATAAATCCCTTAACTTAACTTCAACCTCAATAAAGGTTCACCACCGCCAATTTCAAAGACATTTGCTGTCTGTTAGATAACACTTCCTACACACTTTCAGTGGTTAACAATCGACACTTATCGAAATGATGAAAAAATGCAACCTACGTTCTTGTACTAGTGCATGACAAACAAGTGTTTCAGAGTTTCATGTTGTTCAGATTTAAGGCAAAACCTACAGAATTCTTCCATTTTGGATATTAGTTTTCACTTAGCCAGTACATCTCTAGTATACCATAAATTTAACTGAAATCTCATACAATGATTTCTTACATTAGCCCCAGGAAATGTGATTAAATATGCTTCAGGTCTTTGCACTCTGTTAGGTAATAGTCTATGCTCATGAAAATGCTACATTTGCATAGATTCCTCTCTTGTTAAAATCCAATCCGCCTGCCACAATTTAGTTTTGGCTCTATTTGGATTACATACCAGCAACTCTCCGTTATATCAGCTAATATCAAACATTCTTGAGTTTTTTCTCTCCAAGTTTTCACGATTTGATCCGATGTTTGCTCAATATGTTCAGATAAAATACTCATCACAGAATCCAATTGATGCGACATTAACCATTTTCTATAAAAGGAACACATTTTCCACATGAACATAGAATATAATGATAACAGCCAAGTTCATAACGTAGAGTACACATGGAAACACTCCTTGGAAGTTTTAAAAACTTCTTCCAAAACGCTCCCTCTATCTGGACCCAAGATATTTTACCAAGATCTTCGCCAAGATCTGGTTTCTGAACCATAAGTGATGATAGGTACTATTTTTTGTTTTATAAAAAATCAGTAGAGGTGTTAAAGAAATCTACTGCATTTGGCCAATGAAGTTCTGGCTTGTGAAATTGCCGTTTTAGTTTTTCTACGGCGATCCAGCAGGTGCGGTTGGTCAGATCTATCATGTTAAGAGACAGATATTTATATTCATCTACAATTTCCAAATCTTTATTGCACAATGACCATTAGCATGTATTTTCTTTCAATACTTGTTAGTGGCACTTATCACCACCTTGGATTTTTAATTAGAATTATAGTTAACAGATTCACTTCAGTGTATCTCTCCAGTTGTGTCAAAAGACTTTGTAAACCTTTCGGTTTGGGCGAGTTTCATCTGATGTTTTTAAAGCTATGTTTCATGTCCGGGATGTAAAATTTAAACAGGGTTGATGCAAGCAAACAATCCTGTTTAACCCCCCAAAAGGTCTCGATGGGGGTTGACCATCTTCCATTTATTGTGAGACGTACCTGAATGCTTGTGTTGGAGTGGAACTGGTTTATCCAGTGGAATATATTAGCTGGACATCCTGCCTCAGATAACTTGCTTCTCAGTAAATCCCTTGACACAGAATCAAACGCAGTTTGAAAATCGATAAACACTAAATACAGCACCTGCACCCTTTGCCACTCATGAGATTTTATCGCATGTAATGTCATCAAGATAACCCTAAACCTGTCACAAAACCCATTTGAAATGTGTGCTGTATAATCGTTGTCTGAATCCAAAAATGTAAGTCTAAAATTAGCTGGGCAAACACCTTACCTGGGGCATCTAATAGCGCCACCGGCCTATAATTCTCGGGACGCTGCTGGTCTCCTTTTTTATAAATTGAGACAATAATAGATTTCTACGAAGACAGTGGAATCTGGCGAGTTTGTATTATCCCTGAGAACATGATATATAAGATCCTGGCCCAGGCTTCCGGAAATTGTTTAAGGGTTGCATTCGAGAGGCTATCTGGCCCTGCAGCTTTAGACGTACTCAGCTTCGAAATATAATATATCAGATCTCCCACACTAAATATTATATCCTTGGCATAATTTCTTTCTTTACCAAGGTTTGGACAGCGCATTAAGTAGTATAGAATGTATGCCACACTTCATCAGGAACTGCATTTATTTGCATTGCTGTTTGTGAAGAGTTATTCGCCCTGTTTATCAGACCCCTATATTAATGCCGAGCTTTTAGAGGCCATGACTTGTAACATCAGCTGTGCATCCTTTAATATCATTACAGCTTTCCTCGATTTTAACCAATTTTTATATCTTGTTTTCAACTTTTTCAGTCCCACCACCTTCTCCTCAGGTGGAGCAAAATTCAAGGCCCTTCTGTCTGCCCGATACTTTGTTCTCACTGTTTGTAGTTGCTGATCATAACTGTGCAAATGATTTTTCTCCTTTTTGTAATCTCTCAAACCTACTGTTGAGAAGGACTGCATTGCAGCAATATTATACTGCTCAGATGTCATATTAATGGTAGCTGGCCACAGCCCCTCCAGCCACACCAGGGACAATAATTCATGGTCGCTAGCTTTCTGACTTATTATCTCAAATCTATCCACAGTAGCAAAAGGATTGTGATCTGCATAAATATAGTCAGTAGTAGCACTTTGTTTGCCTCTTTTCTATGTATTTCGTGGCGGAAAATCGTCTGGTGTAGACCCATTGATCAGTAGAAACTGTCTTTCCTTCATTAATGAGGCCCATTCCTTCGTCAATTTGGTTAATTTGGCACCTGGTGATGCCAGGCAATTGATGTTGAAATCGCCCACTATTATTGTGTAATTAATTACAGGGTCACTCACTACTAGATCTAATAGAGCCTCCATATCCTTCATAAATGCACTGTCGCTAATCCCAACATGGTTCCAGTATATATTTATAATGGCAATATATAACGGTCCTGCCTGAATCTTCACCAACTGTTGGTACATATTTGGTGAAGCCCAAGGCATAATCCTTAATCCTGATGACACCTTCACTGCAACTATTAAACCTGCCATTGGCCTTACTCTGGACATCAATTGAGCCGGTACCAACGAAAGTGCATAATTATTCCAAATTGGTGGCCTCGTTAGCCAGATTTCCTGCAACACTACTATATCATATGCGTTCAGCAAGTTTAATATTGTTGAAGACAAATGTTTTTGAGCTCTAGTATTTTATGAAGCCAATCTGCATCTCTTGAATTGTTAATTCCTCCCATGAACATTCATCAAGGCATTCGCTGGTTCTATCTCTCGATGTGTCTAAAAAGGCCCTTGGGAGCACATTATCTTTAAGGGAATCATCGGCATATTACGAGTCTGATACCCACTACCCTTACTTGTCATTTGACTTGTATTGGCATACTTTTGTGCCAGTTGTTGTGAGAGTATGAATCCCAAATTATACAGTTTGTCCCTTGCTTGCCAGATCATATTCATTACAATGCGCGATACCATCCATATCTTTACAATTGACGTATCATGGTAATCTATGAATTCAATATGGGCTAGATCACTTGAGCATAGGTCTTCCTACATTGGGACATCACCTAGAATATTCAGTACACTAGTTCGATTGAGATCATAAGTCTCAAAATGTCCCCCTCTGCATTGTAACACTAGCTGATGATGTGTGTTCAGCTGGCAATTGCTCTTTTCTTCTAATGTTTTGGTTGCTTTCGTCATCCGACCAGAGTGTAAGGTCCGTATATGACTGGTAGATTTTATGGTCTCTTTCTTTATAAGATCGGGACCTATTGGTTTCCTATTCTAGTCTTTCTTCAAAATATCATTCTTATCAGATTGGGCAAAATGCCTTGCTACGGATTTTGCTATTTCTTCCTGCCTCTATTCTAATGTAATTCAATGTGCCCAACTGTACAACTATCCATCCGGGCCCTGCTTGCCTCTATGCCACACGCTCATGGGGGTGTCTGGTCATTTGGTCGAAAATAAATGGTCGAATGACCATTTGATCGAATCAAAATGGTCGAAAAAAAAAGGTCGAATTTATTTATTTATATATTTTTTTTAGTTTGGTTGCTTAAAAAATATTTTTTAATAAAGAAGAAGGGGGGTTGAGGAGGAACCCCCCATAAACAAAAAAATAAAAATAAATAAAAAAAATAAAAAATAAACCATTTTTTTTCGACCATTTTACATCGATCAAATGGTCATTCGACCATTTATTTTCGACCAAATGACTGGTAATCGCTCATGGGAAGACGCCAGCTCTTGTCCTGCCCAGATGGTCCCGTCCCACTTTCGTTCCAAACGGAACTCTATCTCTTGAGGAAGTGTTTGGGAGATGAGAGGTCTGCACCAGGTAACATTTCCTTTGCATTATTGGAGAGGCCAAAACCAACATATAACCATAAATCGTTCCCAGCCCTCCAGTTCCAAGAAACACCCAGGTAGCTGGGCACTCTACAAAGAACAGAATCAAAAGAAATGATTTGTCAGATTGGATTATCCAGAAAGCCTTTCAACTATATGCCAAAAGCACCCCTTGAGTCATCTAAGACACTGTTCCCTGAGGAAATTCTAACAGGCCAAGGTATTCAGTTCCTGTCTGGGTTAATGGAAGAGATAAAGGCCCTTGTATATATCAAGACTCTAATCACGCCTATATTTCATTGACAGACTGACGGATTCATTCAGAGTAGAAACACATCCTAAAAAACATCTCTTACAGAAGGTCATTCACAAGGATGGGCAAAACTGGGATGAGATGTTACCCTTGTAATGCGGAAGACACCCCACTTCTTCCACCAGTTTCTCCCCATTTAAACCAATCGGTGCTAGAAATCCATGATATGTCTTGGAAATGATAGGAGATAAATGGGAAGACCAGAAAACTCCACACCATATCTGTCAGAGTTTGTGCAAAACTCCTAGGAAAGAACTAGGCTTTTCCAGATCATCATTAAAGAAAACCTGTAAAAAGTTAAAGAAATATCAGAAAACCTATATAATAAAAATGCCTGTCTATGCATATTCAAGATAGAATGGGCAGATCCTGGTTTTGCTACCCAGAAGTGATAGCAGGTTATTAGCCAGGCGACATATCCCGTATTACGTTACTGAAAATGTTAGAAACCTGAATAGCCAAATGCATTAGACGATGCAGTGAATCAACTATACCATGCACACTGGCTAGAGTCCTGGAGAGCACAGAAAGCAGAGACCAAGTCAACATCTTACATAACTAATAAAGAAGAAGACCAAGAAGATCTAGGGACTCTCAAAGGGAAGGTACATAGAAATCTCTGGAAGGCCTGAATGACATCCAAGAAATATACATCAAAAACACCATTTGCCTCTGGATGAAAGCATATCATGATAAGGGAGCACCGCAAAGACAGCACTGCCAACCTGTAGCCTACTGGGCTATGATATGCCTTAACTAATGGGCCTCCCCCACTGCACTTGTCCCAAAACCTAATGGATCATGGTTTTTCCGTACATATTGAATGGTATTTTCCAATTTTACAATGACCACATTAACCATACAGATGAGAAGATAGAGAGCTAAGGACGGTCCTAATGCATCACCAACTTAGACATCACAAACGAGATTGGCCATCATGATGAAGAGGAGAATGCCTTCCCATCACCAAAGGTCTTTTCCAGTTTATAGTACTACCATTCATGCTGCTTGGATCAGATGTCCACCTCTCTGACACCGCAGAATAACAAGATGCTAGCAAGAGGTCTTGAGAGCGCAGCGAGGCGCACCAGACGCTGTCACCCAGGGGACCCATAGGAGGACATCCAGTTTAGAAGGTCTATATGAGTGAACTGACTGGGAGCTGGAGGCATTGTGGAGAGGGAGAACTGGGAAGAAGGCCAAGACTCTGGCAGAGTATGTATCCGGCAAAACGTATACATATATTTGAGAAAAGGAAGGTTAGTAGCACTTATGGTGAACAGGGTGAGTTAATATAGTAATGAAAGCTTTCTTACCAATAGGTTTCCTTTGCATGATAATAGTATTTAATCACAGATAATCTTTCAAATAAGCCATAGACTTCATCTCAAACACAAACGTGATCTAACACGTATTTCACGCAATTGTGGGATCATTAGAGCTCTATATGTGTTAAAACACAGACAAATATAGTCATTAAATTGTGTATCCTAAGTAAATATTTCAATTGTAACATACTGAGCATGATAATATTATCTTTTGAACTGGCCCGTGCCTGATGTTGATCATCAAGGCAAAAGAGACTTTTCATGCATCTGTATCTGTAAGCCACAATAGTATAAAGTGCATGAAAAGGAACAGCTATAGGATTTCAAGGATTTTAAGGATGTGGTGTAAACATCTGAGACTGTAATGAACACAAACAACCCTACCTCAACTGAAGAACAGAAAAGAAAAACGCCAGTCAGTTCCCTATAGGTGCTCAGATCTGTGTGAAGCAGCTGCTTGCCAAAGCCATCAAGTATATTAAAGGCTAAACTGTCTGGTTTGGTGGCTACTAGAATGCAGTCTGATTTCAGAAAAGGGACCAATATGGGAAACAATATCACACAATTCAACAGTAACTGTAATTGATTTGATTACTCTGATTATTAAACCCTTATAAAGAACTTGGATGGTCGCTGATCTGATAGTCGTTATGATATGGTTACCGGACATATTTAAAAGTATATAACAACATTATGAAATAATGGTAATATGCATCAGTTGCATAGAAAATATACTTCCAGTAAGGTGTGCTTTATGACCTCTCGAGTTAACTGAGGGTATGATGGGGAGCATATGAGTTGCCACCTTGGGACGTTGTATCCATGATCTGGGTCCTATCGGTATTTTCCCAAATGTTGAAGGTGTTTCTATGAATTGAAGGAAAAAATTGGTGTGCCTATACATTGAAAGGAACAGTTGTTGCTGTGTGTTACTGTTGTATGGTGCTTTTCTAATTGATTCGATGTGCATTATTGTTATTTTAGCATAGAGAAAGGTTGTGTTGTGCTATATAAGGTTAGCCCCTAGGAACTGCTTCACAAGAGAGGTATCGGGGAGTGTGGCTATGCAGCATAGTGCTAATATGAATAAGAGATTCCTAGTCTGAAAGGTGAACTTCAAGGGGGTTCGTGATAAAAGTTGTATTCTGTGTCCTAAAAATATAACATTTACTCTCCAGATCTAATTTATGTATAGTTGCCGTGATAAAATCAATAAATCGTGCCTCTTATTGTCGAGAGAAAAGGGTGATATTTCCACCCCGGGGAAGTGGGTAATCATGTTAATAGATGATGAATTGTAATTACTTCCGGATCTTCTCTATTATGTAGCTTCATCCAATCCTCAGCAAGTGGATATTGTGAATCTCATTTCAGCAGCACTCTTAAGGCTTCTTGAATCATGTGTGTCAGTGGCCTGATCACACTGTCAGCATATGTGCACTGAATCACATAGACTGTGTAATTCGTTTTGTCGATAATTACTTTATAGTTGGCAGTTTTGATTGTCGAAATGTATTGTATGATTTTTTGTTCTTGTAAAGTTTGCAATTGTTGTATTCACCACATTTGGAAGTTTGGTGGGTAGCCACACAGGATTTCCTGGTGATCGACTGATCTGGGACCTATGTTTTTTAAATATTGTCAGCTTGTTTAAAGGTGTCAGTCCGGAGTCCAGTTAAAGAACATGTCAATTTGTGTTCAATATTTTAAAGATGTCATGGCTTATTCGGTTGTATGGTGATGGAAGCAAATAGTATTTTATGTATCTGTGATGTGAGAAGATTTCTGGATTAAATGTTGTCTTGGTGTCTATAAAACCTGGGTCATTGTTTTAACTTATAAAGGTGTCATGATATCATAGTTGTTTTAATAATTTCAATGTTTCATAGTGCCTGTTTGAAAAAAGCATGTTCTTCACTGCAGTTTATGCCAGTCCCCAGAAGTTCACCAAATAGGATGTTGTTTTTTAATCCCAGAAGTTCACCAAATATGATGTTGTTTTTTAATCTGGCAGGATATCCACTGATGACAGGCAAAACTTCACTACGGGTTGTTCTTTTCTAAACATTTGGTTGTAATGGTTAAATTGTAAATATATATATCTGTAAATCTAAGAAAAAAATGTTCCTCTGGCTGACTGTTCTCATAGGTTTAAAGTTGTATGAGGTATTATGGCAAGAATCCTTGAAAAAGTAGTCTTTCTGTGGTGTAACATACCAGATGACAAGTATGTCATTGATTAACCATCCCAGAAAACTAATCAAATCTGTTATCAGCAATGACAAATATAGCTGAACCACATGTTGATCGAAATTTGCCCCAATGGCAGTTCCTTGTCTCTGACGATACAAAGTTTTACTGAAGAGAAAGATGTACTATTCTGGGTTAATTTGGATTATATCCAGTGTCATCACATCATTATCAATGTTATTTGGTGATCTAGTCTTTAGAAACCTGTGTACAATGCTATCTCCTACTGAAGTGTTGATACAAATAAATAATTATGCTCTATTAGAGGCAATAGAGTAATAGAATGCATGGGTTGTTTTGTAGTTGTCTTTTGACATCATCCAAATCTTCAATGAATGATGGTCTGATAGAAGGACTGAGGTGAATATCAATTATTTAAGTGATCTGTTCAGTTAATGAGCCAACACAGCTTAGAATAGGGCTGCAAGGTGGAAACAAAACATAATCATCAATGTGAATTTTAGGTAAGGGGTGGAGCATGGCTGTGACTGGAACATGACTGAAGAGGTATTTTCTTATATCTTAAATAGGTATTAGCATAATTGACCTAAAAACATTTGACTTAAAACATTTGACTGAATTCTCGGTCAAATTTTATTCAATATATATACATGGGGTAGGTAAAGGTATAGACTAGGTTGAGGGGAAGTGGAGGGCAGGGGTTGTGGGGGTTCTCCACCTGCATTTTAGACTGAGAAATTGTCAAATAAATTCAATCAAATGTGATCAGGTCAAATGTTTTAGGTCAAATAGACCCAAACCCTTAAATAACAATCCCAATATTTCACAGTTGTCTAATTTAGTATTGAATTCTTTCATAAGATCTGACATTAGATCAGATATTAGTATTACATATTGAGAGCCGCTTTTTTTTTTATTTTTTTTTAATTAATTTTATTGTTTTAAAACAAACCTTTAAAATATTGCACAAACATCTACACAAAACAAGAGTTTTACCGACTCCGTCATCTTTTATCAATGCCCCCGACTGGATCGATTTCATTCTCCCCATACCTTCGGACAGAGATTGTCACCCAAATTTCCCCTTGAAGATGGTTTTTAAGAGTTCTCAACCCTTTTCTCAGGCTCATTATTGACCTGCGTTCTCTTTTAATTTCGCTACGACAATAGCCAGAAAGGAAGTCAAGGGCAAGATTAGTTTCATGTCCAGTTCATTCCACATTTTCCGCCACCACTCCTCTGCGCACGCAGAACGATTTGCATCCGACCATTGGCCCAGATGTATTGATCTAACGTCTCTTAGAGCTGAGCAGAAGAGGACTAAATGTTTTAAGGACTCCAGCTCCTTATTACAAAAGCGACAAGTAGAGGTTAGTCCCGCATTACACGC
The DNA here is from genome assembly GCF_040938575.1 of Ambystoma mexicanum. Lineage (NCBI taxonomy): Eukaryota > Metazoa > Chordata > Amphibia > Caudata > Ambystomatidae > Ambystoma > Ambystoma mexicanum. The sequence continues at coordinate 135,740,849 of NC_090921.1, forward strand.
CCAATAACTGGTTCGCTCTTTGGTTCTTAATGCATTCAACCGGAACAGTAAAAATAATCTTCTTGCATTTGCGTTTGGAAAGCGGGACAAGTATTTTTGCAAGATGGTGTACCCTCTTGCTTCCGTAGGAGAGTCTGTCATCGCGTTAGCCATCAATCGCTCACGACATGTATTTATCCAGTCAGCACGCCATAGTCGCACTTTTGCGGCCGCAGGATTACTATGGAGAATTTGCAAGCTGATGTTGTTGATCACCAGAAGATCTTCACAGCGTTTTATCCATTGAGAAAGGATATCTGGACTTCCTGATGCCGCCTTGTGAAATATCTGGAATTGAAATATTCCCGCTTCTACACACGTTTTTCGAAATAGTACAAGTTGATTCCAGCATATTCTCGCATGCAAGGAGATTAATGCTAATTCGTACCGTATACAGGCAGTTGCGATTCCAGGTGGTAGATTTAGGGTCTTTGACCAGAACATATGTTCTAGTGAGCTCCAATGTGTTGATGGGCAACCAAAGGCATTTTCTGCACCATATACCAGAATTGGTACTACTTTTTGTTCATAAAAGTTGCGTAATGGTATCATTGAAAATTGCCCATATTTTTTGTGTATTACCAGACCTTGACAGGCCAACTGGCCACATTTCCTTTTTGAATCGGCCACCCAAGGCTCCTCACAGATACTGGAATTAAGTGTCATGCCAAGGTATTTTACACTTTTTGATATCTGCAATTTCTCTTGAGAGCCGCTTTTGAGTTGCCTCGTGGGCTCATTTATATGCAATTGCATCTATAGAGCATGCACGTCTGCAATATTTTGAACATATGATACCGTGATTGCAAGGAAAAGGGCTGCTGCCTGGAACCAGTAGTGAAAGGTCTTAGAGACATTTAAGAAACTGATTGAAAGGGGAATTACTGCATGCAGGAACTTGAAGACACTTAGAGAAACAGACTGAAAGCAGAAATCCTGTATGCAAAGTTCCTCGAGAAAGTTTAGAAACTGAGTGAAGGGAGCAACACTGCATGCTGAAACGTGAAGGTGAAGATCCTAGTGCAAACTGAAAAATTAAAAGGAGACATACTACATGCTGTAACTAGAAGGCAAATGTGCTAGTCACTTGAGAAGAGGACATTGGCACCTAAAACCAAAGCCCTCACAAGACATAAGGAAGAAAATATTGCGGCAACACAAAAGAGCGAGATTAGAGTTCCAATCCACATGACAAATCTTACATATAGTAAAACTGATTAACCCAATTCATGATCTCACTTTATTATTTTTAGAAATTGCCATTGTGAATTGTGTTTTTTTCTAAATTGGCGTTATACTAGAAATACTTTTCTATGGCTCATTAATCTCCCAAAAATCTATTCAAAGTCATGTTGCAATTGTACTCCAAAATTATGTATGTAACATGTTAGCCCCTTTCATCTGTCATCCTACTATTAATTTCTTCATCTGAAAACCAGTATTAAGAATTCACATAATGCTGTTTTATGAAATTCTAAAAGGAAATGGAAAGATCCCAGTTCCCTTCAAGTTTGGGTGTACTACACTGCACGGTCAATTCTTGGTTTTTTATTTAACGTATAAATGTAGTCATGATTGTTTATATTTGTTTAAAACACTGTAGCGGGATATTCACAAATGTGGACTGCATTAAAAATATAGCTGTTGGTAATACTGACATCTTAATCCATAATTGATCCTCTCATTAAAAGACAGGCAAAGATTAGCCATTTCTATTTAGCTTTTTGGAATTAATTCAATTTATTAGCAAAATGAAGGAAACTCCTTTACCCTTGGCTAACTGAAACCCAGATATGATATGTAATATGAAAATTGAGGGGTCAGGCCAGGGTAAAACTTCTTATGCCTACGACCTGATATTACTTCTGTAAGGACGTGCCACGTTGATGTGGAAAGTTACAGAGGAACCACTACCCCTACCTCCATGGTTAGTTGCAAAAAGAGATGTTTTCCCACACAATAACTGCACCACACTGTTTGTTAAGTCTTTTTCAAAGAAATTGTATTTAAATAAATTGTTTTCAAAAGAAAATTTTTTGTGGTGCCCTGTAGTTTACACGTGTTTCGGCTTCACATGAGCCTTTCTCAAAACAAAATAGGGCATCATTCTGGTCACTAATCCTGGTAACTTAATTTCTTGTGGAGAAATTATTTCCCCATTTTCTTGATGAAAAATCATGGTTAAATCCCACCTGACAAGAGCTAGTTCGGATCTCTGCGCATCAGCTGTGCAATTTTGGACCATATAAGTGAGACGCAAGCGCCTTGTGGGACTCCGCAGGTGACAGGAGTGGGGGAAGGGGGGCAACTGCATTTCCAGTGAAAAAACACAGGCAGTTCTGTCGGTTTGGAACAAGGCAATGCTTTTGGACACTTCAGAGGAGAGGTTTGCAGAGCTGGTAAGATGGTGGCAGAGGGTCTGGTGGTTTACAAGGTCGAAGGTAGCAGAGAGGTCAAGCAGGAGAAGGAGGGCAAGGTTGCCAGTGTCTCATATGTCATCCAGCTGGGTATTCAGATCTAGAAAAGCAGATTCAGTGCCATAGCCAGGACGGAAGCGAGATTGCCGTGGGCTAAAAATTAAGTGTAGCTCAAGATAATCGTGGATTTGGAGATAAGCTGCACGGTCCAACATTTTTAGGAGGAATGGGACGTTGGTGATGGGGTGGTCGTTGGTGGGAATGGATGGATCAAGCAAGGGTTTTTTGAACAGTGGAGAGGTCCAAGCTTCTTTGAGACTGGTTGGGATAGAGCAGGATGCAAAGAAAGAGTTGATGATAGCTATCATTATGGGTACAAGGACTTCGGCACAATCTTTGATGAGAGGGGCTGGGCAGATATCGCCTCAGCAGCAAGACGGTTTGATGTTGTTGATGGGGCTGGAAGTTTCAGCGTTAGAGTGAAAACTGAATGGGGGAAGGAGGGAGGGGGAGTAAGGGAAGGTGGAGAAGCATGTTGCTGATATTTAGTGCGAATGAAAGCTTGTTTCAGTTGGATTTTTTCTTGTATTTAAGTGATTTTATTCAAAAGGGCGTCTTGTATTTTTGCACACCGGTATCATCTTTGATGTAATTGGCAGGTGTAGTGATGGTGGTCTAAACTTCTCGCAGTATGTTGAAGAGCTCATGTGAGCCAGATTTGGCATTATTGCTATATGCAGTGGCTGTGGCGTTATGAATAGCTTGCTTATATTCATTAGTAATATCGACGAAGCAAGCTTTGTTAGCATCAGAGGGGTTTTGTGCCATTCAGATTGTTCTTTGCTGATGATTTGTAGGTCCGGGGTGAACCAAGGGTTTTTGTGAGAGGATAGTTTGGCATGATGCAGTTTTAATGGTGTAAGTTTGTTTACAGCATGGGCGAAGATGTTGTATAGATCAATAAGTGTAGTAGGATTGGTTGTGTGTGGGAGGGATGTAGGGAGGTTACCAGAAGGAAGAAGTGGTCTTTGGTGAGGTTATTGGTTCAACGTTAGAGTGCTGGGGGTAGGGTGAAGGGAACTTTAGTTGTCTGATTAGCTGTCGGGATAGAAAAGGTAATGATATGGTGATCAGACCAAGGGCATGGAGTGCTGGAGGTGATGGGAGATGTTGCAGATGAGGTTGCAAGCCAAGTCGCAAGCCAGTCGCGAGTACGACCAAGTAGGTGGGAAGGCATGAGTACGCGTTGAGTGCATCCGAGGGTGTCGAGCGCTGTGGCGAGAGTGAGTGCAACATTGTCAGACGGGTCATTAAAACAAAGGTTTAAGTCACCCAGCAGGAGAAGTTTGGAGCTTGGCTTGAGACTGGTGGCAAGAAGCTGCAAGAGGTCCTCTTTAAAAGAATGGGTTAGTACTGGGGTGTGATAGATGGGGGCAATAGATGATGTTACAGCACCTAAGCAGGTCAAGGGTTAGTTAAGCCTGTGCCCAGTGGGTTGAGCATCAGATAAAACATCTAACCAATCACTGCTCTCTCCACTGACCCCTACTTTTCCGCCTATCGAGCTGCCCCTCTTCCCTATCCAATACTGCTCCTGTGTCCCCAGACTCTACCTGTAATATCTGTGTATGCCCCCTACGTACAGAGGTATATTGTTTCCCAGTTAGGCGTGTGCATCATGAATCTTATGCATACGTAAATGCATCATGGACCAATTCATGCCCAGGTGAGGGCACACCTTCTCATATAATACCTGAAGCTGGGCATGAGGACACCCCTATGTGTAGCTCCTGTTTCACGGCCCTAAACCAAGCCAGGGAGCATCCATTCATGGCATGGGTTCCCTTTCTTGGAAGGGTCGTGGGGACCCTTAGGGTGACTCTGATGCAATAGACCGATTACCTACACTCAGGCTCCACCCACATGGAGTGTGAGGCCAGATGATGTCCTCTGTGGGCAGTCCCATCTTGCTAGGCGGACCGCAGGCCTCTTTCAGGCCGCCATCCTATCCGTCATGCCAGGGTCCTTCCCCTCTACCCCCTTTTTATACATAATGTCCATATATTTAATCAACGTCCTACTTAGCTTTTAAACCTACATTCCTATTAAGAGAAACCTACTCCCTGCTTAATGTTTAACCTACTTAACCTTTACTTAAATGTACACATATAACTACGCATACATACAAATATTTACATACAACATATACAACACATAAAGCACTATGTCACAATAGGGTGACTGCTATAAGCAGTCACCCCTTTTACATTACTTTCCATGGGTCTGTGGTGGTGGCTAGCTGGCTGCATGGCTGTGTGGGGGCCTGTCCCCAGGATTACTGATGGGGGGTCTGGACCATCTTCTTTCTTCAGGGTTGCCCTGTCTACCACATTGGGCTACCTGCACTCACCGTGCAGCTCGCACTCTTCGTTGTTTCTGGGCGGGCCCTCTGCGCAAGTGGGGGTTCGCCCTCTGTTACCACTGCTCCCACAGCCCTTTATAAATCTTCTGTATGGACCCCTTGCCTGGGAGGCACATCTGCACTCACTGCTGCACCAGCGATTATTCTTTTTTTTAGCATATGTTTATTCATTATTCTTTTTTTTAGCATATGTTTATTCATTATTCTTTTTTTCGAGTAATCACACCAAAACAAAAGAACAGAGATACAATGACTCTTCAATGCCTTGATCAAAAAAAATGACACTTCCTCCCCCCACATATTTCCCAAAAACAAAATTGTTTAACCTGCATTTGCTCGCTCAATCTATATAGCAACCCGTTTAAGAACTCTTGATCCAGTCCTATCTTTCGGAGACCGTGAATGCCACATTCTACTTGCGTAAACCAACATCTGAAAACAAAGTGTTATGATTCATAAGACCCTCAATCAACATCCAATAAGAGTTAGACGCCTTCAGTGTGGGTACAAGTCTGAAGGTACATTCAACAGATCCTGCACCGCAAGCCACACAGTATAGGCCGCAGCACCGTCTCCTATTTGCAGTCCCACATTCCTGATATCCACATTTATTTACATCAGCCAACCATGTCACAATTCCCGGTTCGCCAATAGACTTCCAAGTAATGGCTATATGCCTTCTAGCCAACAATAACCCTATTGCCACAAGCTTGGCAGCTGGAACACCTCTCCTTTTTCTTACCGGGATGAGACCCAGCAGACAATGCTCAACTGCAAATTTCACCTATACATCGGTCAGTCCGTTCAATTTTTCCACCACCTTTTCCCAAAAAGGGAATACTGTGCTGCAACCCTACCACATATGTATATAAGAACCATGCTCTACCCCACACCTTCAGCAAGTAGAGCCAGCATCCGCAGTCATTTTAGCCACCACTATGGGCGTAATGTAAGCCCTCATTACACATTTGTATCCAACCTTCTTCAAGACCTTCTTCATGTGCGTAAGTACACTCGCCAATTCCTCATCAGTAAGCACCAGTGGTTATTCTTAAATGGGTTATTCTTAAATGTTCTGGGGGGCCAGTTGGCTGGGGGAACAATCCAAATGTTCTGCCACATGCCGTGGTATTTTCAAAATCATTGCCAGGTTACGTCCCATTCGTCTAGTGTTTAACGTTGGCTGTGCGCCAACGGTTTCCTTCATCTACATGGTCCTCAATTCATGGTATCTGCCAACATACTGCCACAGCGTCACGGCTTCTTTTGTGTTCTGTGTATATTGATTCAAACACACGCAATATTTAATAAACATACTTTAATTACCCTGGTGCCTGCATCTTTACTTCTAGGTGTTCCTTTAGGGGACATGCACATAGCCGCTACTAGCTGGGCGCCATGGGGACATGGGTGAGGCAATGGGCTACATATGTGTACTATGGTAGTATATGGACCTATAAAGCTCTTCCAGTCCTATGAGTCTGTGTCCTCCTCTACTCCTCTTCTTTGGCACTCCCTCCTGCTTCTCCCTCTTGTGTCCCATGCCCTTCACTTTCTTTATTCCTTCTCCTCCTGTTCCTTCCTTTTGAAACTCTAAGTCCTGTGACCATAACATTCCCAGCCCCATACTTGAGTCGTCTTCACTTATACCTTATGACTAGCACTTCCTCCTCACAGCCACATTGAGCCATTTTCGGATAACCTAGAATTTTGTGAGTTTCCCATCGCCACTGCTGGTGCAGGTGAGTGCCTCCCGAACCCTGCTAACTTGTAAATTGTGCCCGAAACGTGAAAAAAACGTCCGTGTAGGCCCCTTCCCTCGCCATCATCCAGCTCCCTGATTCCCTCTCCCAGCCCTCCCCTGTGACCGCCCACCTCCCCTGATTGGCCACTGTGTGTTAGGCCTTTGAGTCTAGCATCGGTGCACAGGCCAGCCCCTTCTTGCCCATCGCCACTGCTGGTGCAGGTGAGTGCCTCCCGAACCCTGCTAACTCGTAAATTGTGCCCGAAACGTGAAAAAAACGTCCGTGTAGGCCCCTTCCCTCGCCATTATCCAGCTTCCTGATTCCTTCTCCCAGCCCTCCCCTGTGCCGGCCCACCTCCCCTGATTGGCCACTGTGTGTTAGGCCTTTGAGTCTAGCATCGGTGCACAGGCCAGCCCCTTCTTGCCCATCGCCACTGCTGGTGCAGGTGAGTGCTTTCCGAGCCCTGCTAACTCGTAAATTGTGCCCGAAACGTGAAAAAAACGTCCGTGTAGGCCCCTTCTCTTTGAAAGTTGCATTTAGAAGTGTGCCCAATATCCTCTCTTTGAAAGTTGGATTTAGAAGTGTGCCCAATAGCCTCTCTTTGAAAGTTGGATTTAGAAGTGTGCCCAATAGCCTCTCTTTGAAGGTTGCAGTTAGAAGTGTGCCCAATAGCCTCTCTGTGAATTTAGAAGTGTGCCCAATAGCCTCTCTTTGAAAGTTGCATTTAGAAGTGTGCCCAATATCTTCTCTGTGAAAGTTGCATTTAGAAGTGTGCCCAATAGCCTCTCTTTGAAAGTTGCATTTAGAAGTGTGCCCAATAGCCTCTCTTTGAAAGTTGGATTTAGAAGTGTGCCCAATAGCCTCTCTTTGAAGGTTGCAGTTAGAAGTGTGCCCAATAGCCTCTCTTTGAAAGTTGCAGTTAGAAGTGTGCCCAATAGCCTCTCTTTGAAAGTTGGATTTAGAAGTGTGCCCAATAGCCTCTCTTTGAAAGTTGGATTTAGAAGTGTGCCCAATAGCCTCTCTTTGAAGGTTGCAGTTAGAAGTGTGCCCAATAGCCTCTCTGTGAATTTAGAAGTGTGCCCAATAGCCTCTCTTTGAAAGTTGCATTTAGAAGTGTGCCCAATATCCTCTCTGTGAAAGTTGCATTTAGAAGTGTGCCCAATAGCCTCTCTTTGAAAGTTGCATTTAGAAGTGTGCCCAATAGCCTCTCTTTGAAAGTTGCATTTAGAAGTGTGCCCAATAGCCTCTCTTTGAAAGTTGGATTTAGAAGTGTGTCCAATAGCCTCTCTTTGAAAGTTGCAGTTAGAAGTGTGCCCAATAGCCTCTCTGTGAATTTATAAGTGTGCCCAATAACCTCTCTTTGAAAGTTGCATTTAGCCTCTCTTTGAAAGTTGCATCTTTCAAAGTTGCAGTTAGAAGTGTGCCCAATAGCCTCTCTTTGAAAGTTGGATTTAGAAGTGTGCCCAATAGCCTCTCTTTGAAAGTTGCATTTAGAGGTGTGCCCAATAGCCTCTCTTTGAAAGTTGGATTTAGAAGTGTGCCCAATAGCCTCTCTTTGAAAGTTGCATTTAGAAGTGTGCCCAATAGCCTCTCTTTGAAAGTTGGATTTAGAAGAGTGCCCAATAGCCTCTCTATGAACTCAGAAGTGTGCCCAATAGCCTCTCTGTGAATTTAGAAGTGTGCCCAATAGCCTCTCTTTGAAGGTTGCAGTTAGAAGTGTGCCCAATAGCCTCTCTGTGAATTTAGAAGTGTGCCCAATAACCTCTCTTTGAAAGTTGCATTTAGCCTCTCTTTGAAAGTTGCATCTTTCAAAGTTGCAGTTAGAAGTGTGCCCAATAGCCTCTCTGTGAATTTAGAAGTGTGCCCAATAGCCTCTTTTTGAAAGTTGGATTTAGAAGTGTGCCCAATAGCCTCTCTTTGAAAGTTGCATGTAGAAGTGTGCCCAATAGCCTCTCTTTGAAAGTTGCATTTAGAAGTGTGCCCAATAGCCTCTCTTTGAAAGTTGCATTTAGAAGTGTGCCCAATAGCCTCTCTGTGAACTCAGAAGTGTGCCGCCCAATAGCCTCCCTGTGAATTTAGAAGTGTGCCCAATAGCCTCTCTTTGAAAGTTGCATTTAGAAGTGTGCCCAATAGCCTCTATGTAAATTTAGAAGTGTGCCCAATAGCCTCTCTCTGAAGGTTGCCTCTCGAAGTGTATCCTCTCTGTGAAAGTTGCATTTAGAAGTGTGCCCAATAGCCTCTCTAAGAAAGTTGCATTTAGAGGTGTGCCCAATAACCTCTCTTTGAAAGTTGCTTTTAGCCTCTCTTTGAAAGTTGCATCTTTCAAAGTTGCAATTAGAAGTGTGCCCAATAGCCTCTCTGTGAAAGTTGCATTTAGAAGTGTGCCCAATAGCCTCTCTTTGAAAGTTGCATTTAGAAGTGTGCCCAATAGCCTCTCTTTGAAAGTTGCATTTAGAAGTGTGCCCAATAGCCTCTCTGTAAATTTAGAAGTGTGCCCAATAGCCTCTCTCTGAAGGTTGCCTCTCGAAGTGTATCCTCTCTGTGAAAGTTGCATTTAGAAGTGTGCCCAATAGCCTCTCTAAGAAAGTTGCATTTAGAAGTGTGCCCAATAGCCTGTCTGTGGAAAGTTGCATTTAGAAGTGTGCTCAACAGCCTCCCTGTGATAGTTGAATTTAGAAGTGTGCCCAACAACCTCTCTGTGAAAGTCACATTTAGAAATGTGCCCAATAGCGTCTCTGTGAATTTAGAAATGTTACCAATAGCCTCTCTGGAAAATTGAATTTAGAAATGCGCCTAATAGCCTGTCTGTGAAAAGTTGCATTAGAAGTGTGCCCAGTAGCCTCTCTGTGAACTTAGAAAGTGTTCCCAATAGCCTTTCTGTGGAAAGTTGCATTTTGAAGTGACCACAATAGCCTCTCTGTGAAAATTGCAGTAGTGTAATACCATGCCGGACCGAACCAACCAATCTCCCTAATAACCTCTCTGTACAAAGTCTCTAATACCCTCCCTGTATAAAGTTGAATTGAAAGAAGTGCACCTACTAGCGTGCCCTAATTAATCTTATTAGTATAACTAACAGTATAGCTGTGTAATGTGGAATCTAAAACGGTGACTTATAATCTAATACAAAGTTGATTTAGATTCATGCCTAATACCCTCCCTGTATAAAGTTAAATTGAAAGAAGTGCATCCACTAGCGTGCCCTATTTATTCTTATCTTATTAGTATAACTAACAGTATAGCTGTGTAATGTAGAATCTAAAACGGTGACTAATAATCTAATACCCCCTCTAATCAAATTGAATCTAGAGGCAGACCTAATATCCTCTCTGTGTACAGGTGAACTTAGAAGTGTACCTAATAAACTAATATCATCTCTGTCTACAATTGAATCTAGAAATGCATCAAATAGTCTAGTATCGTCTCTGAGCAGTTTGAACTTGGAAGTGTGCCTAAAAGCGTGCCACCACTGAATTTAGAACTACAATCAGAAAGCCCTCCTAAATCAACATAAAAGCTCGCACCAAACATGAGTGCACCCACTCCACCAGAGTCTGTCAGAAACGACCCCCGTGGACCACCCCCACTCTCCGATCTGCCTTCCCTCCCGTCCCCCCCTTCCCAAATCCCCCACCCTCCTTCGCACTCCCTGTCATTCCCCTCTCCAAACACCAAACCGGGGGCCACGATGGCGAGCCATTCACCCTAACACCATTCCTCCCCTGAACCCCACCACCGACCTACCAATGTTAACCATGCCTGCTCCCCTCACTATCATACCTGGCACACCCTGCCCTGCAATCACCAACCTCCCGCCTTGCCCTCATACCCCTGCCACCTTCCCCCCAACCGCACCCTTTCCCCTCCCTAAAAACTGCACGCCTAGCCCTAGCTAGAACCGAAGCTGCTTCGCTCTCCCCCTCTGATCCCCTACCCTCTCTCACACACCAATCGCAACAAAGAAACTAAATAGGAAACATTCCTGGTCCCCCTCAATCTCTCAGCACTCCTCGCCTCCCCTGTCTTGACCCACCACCTCATTCCCGCAATCTCCTCCTTCCCCCATGGCTTCTCCCTTCCTGAAACCCCTCTCCCTCGATTACTCATCAACTGCAACTGAAACTCCTAACCGCCCACACCCCACCTTCAAATCCCCCAACCCAAACCCGATCATCCTATCACACGCAGCCACTCAACCCCGCCCGAAGCCTGCCAAATTTTCTGCCCGTCCACTATTCCCATCTAGCATCACCCACCCTACCCCTCTCCCTCCACTCTCTCTGCCACGGCCCCATCCCGCTCCAGCACCGAGATCAACCTTGCCTGCTGATGTGAACTGTATCCTATTTAACGCCCGATCCGTAGCAAAAAACAGACACTGCATCTTTGACCTCCTCACCTCTGTCAAACCAGAACTAGTTTTCATCACTGAAACCTGGTTCTCTAGTGACTTCGGCCCAATCGCTAATGAAGCCTTTCCCCCTGACTACTCCCTCATCCCACTGAACCGTCCGTCCAGAGGAGGGGGGGTATCATTCGTCTTCAAGTCTCTCTTCCGCGCCTCAATCATCCACAACCAACCCTCCATTCCGTCTTGCGAATCTCTCCTCGTTAAACTATCCCTCTCCCCGTCGCTCTCACACAGCTTCCTAATAATCTACAGGCCCCCTGGCTACGATAGACAATTTGCAAACAACCTCTGTGATTCTATCGCCACCCACCAACTAAACCATCCCAACCTCACCCTTCTTGGAGACTTCAACATATGGCGCGACATCCCCACCAACCCTATGACACACTCCCTGGTTGACGGTTTAGATGCAATTAATCTCCAACCCCACATAAACGGCCCGACTCACTATAAAGGACACACTCTTGATGCCATTTTTAGCTCCAAAACCCTGATTCACTTAAAGCCCCCAACCCCTATCATCTAGTCCGATCACTTCATTCTCTCGTTCGCCATCCGCTCACCCGACCCCCTTCCCGTACTTGTATCTGAACCTCCAAATCTACGCAAATGCTGGAAAAAAACTAATAATCACCCCGGACCTAGCCGAGGCACTCCTCCAGTCTCCACCACCTACCTGCCGTCGCAACAACCAACTAACCCCTGAGGCCTTCGATTCATGTCTCCACGCAACTCTGATGCGGCTCACACACCCGTGCAAACCATCAACCCGCCGTGGCCTTTTCCCCAGATGGTCCACTCCTGAGTTGAAGACCATTAAACGACAATACAAATACCTAGAACGCAAATGGCAGAAAGACAAAACCCACGAGAGCAGGGCCACCTTGGCCCGACACCTGTATCGGTACAAGGCCGAAATCTGGAATGCAAAAAAGCCCACTACAACACCCGAATCCTAAACTGCAAAAACCCAAGCAAAGAACTCCACAAAATCATCTCCGAATTCACCAACTCGGCTTGTACCACAACCATCCCGACCCTGTCACAATCACTGTGCGACTCACTCTCCCTCCACTTTTATACCACGGCTATCGAAAGGAGAAAAACTCTAACCACCAAACTGGCTCTCCTACATCCACGAGGCAATCCTCTACCCGTACGGCCAGCCCAACAGCTGCGACCTCTATGCAACCAACGTTCGAATCCTTTAGTCCAATATCACCAGAACAATTTCTCAAACTTCTATCTGCCCGCAAACTATCTGGATCACTGCTGGACCTTTGCCCAGCCACAACCCTTAAAGAAATTTTCGCTTCCACCTGCGCAGGACAACACGCAAGATCTATCATAAATGCCTCCCTTTCTTCTGGTATCTTTCCCAAAGCATTCAAAATGGTGCACGTCAAACTCTAATTAAAAAACCTTCGCTCGACCCTCTCGAGCCCAAAAACTACCGCCCCATCTCAAACACCAGGTTCCTTGCCAAACTCATTCACCGAACCGCCTACTCTCAACTAAATGCCTTTGTCGAAGCCAACAATCTCCTAGACCCCGCCCAATCAGGTTTCAGAGCACGTCACGGAACTGAAACCACCCTAACCTCGATCTGGGATGACCTTAAAATGACGGCAGACTCTGCGGTATGCGCCAAACTAATCCTTCTCAACCTATCGGCTGCCTTTGACACGATCAATCACTCAATCCTCCTAGACCGCCCCCACTCCCTAGGAATTTGTGGAACCGCTCTTGAATGGATAGCTTCATTCCCCAAAGACAGGCACCAAATAACGATACTCTCCAGCTATACCTCCCAAGCCCGACCAGTCGACACGGGAGTCACACAAGGAGCATGTCTATCCGCCCTCCTTTTCAATCTCTACCTGATCACCCTCCCACCAATAATTCGTTCACACAACAGCCTGTGTTACAACTACGCCGACAACACTAAACTAATTCTAAAAATCCCGACCGTACCTGGCATCCTGCCTCCTTGACATAGAACTCTGGATGACCGAAAGCCAGCTCTTGTTAAACCCCTCCAAAATGGAAATCATGATTTGCGGCAACTCCGATCTTCTTCCGCACCCATTACTCTGGTCACCCGCCATGGGCAACTCACTGACACCCTCCAACTCAGTGAAAAATCTTGGATGCACCCTGGACTCTGACGTAACACTCTCACGCCAAGTCAACAATGTCTCAAAGTCCTGCCACTACCACCTTAAAACCCTTAGGCGCATCTTTTCATATCTTTCATTTCCCAACAGATTCTCTGCGGTCCAATCAATCGTTATATCAAGACTGGACTATGCAAACCCCCTATACCTCGGAATCCATGCCTACCAACTGAATAAACTCCAAAGGGCACAAAACGCGGCGGCCAAAATGCTACTTGCGCTCGGTCCAAGAGACCACGTCTCCCCAGCCCTTAAGACACTGCACTGGCTTCCTGTAGCCCGTAGTGTAGCTTTTAAAACCTTATGCCTCTCCCATCGAGCACTGCATAAAACTGGACCTCAATATCTTCAAGACAAGCTAATACCTTATCATCCCACTCGCACCCTAAGATCAAGCTCAGCCGGCCTCCTATTAATTCCTAAAACAAACTCAGTCAGGTTAGGCGGATCATCATTCTCAGCCCTGGCCCCAACCCTGTGGAACTCGCTCCCACCCCACATCCACCTAACTGCGGATTTAGCGTCCTTCCGCAAACTACTAAAAACCTGGCTCTTCCCCTAAAACCAACTGGTTTTCCAAACTAACAGCATCACAGTGACACCGACCCAACAAACTACCTGATGCGAGAAATTGACAGCTAATAAACTCCAATGTAAACTAGAAAGACAAACAGAACTAAACGAGTAAAGTAGATCAAAACAGTGAAGTGGATAATATGAATAAATCATTGGGAAAGTAAGGAGATCTAAACTGATGGAATGGACATAATGAATGAGGAGGGTACTAAGTGAATGGCGTGGATGATATAGTTAGAATGGATGAAGCGTATAGAACGGATGAATGCACTGAATGGAAGAGTGCATGATTGGAAGAACAGACGACTAGATAGATCAAATGAGTATGGAGATCGGATGAGTGTATAGAATAGATGAACATACTAATGCGGATGAGTGTGTAGAATGGTTAGGTGTATAGAGCGGTCGAGCTTGTAGAGCTAATGAGTGCATAAATACAGAGAAGCGAATAGAACGCAGGAGTGCGTAGAACTGATGGCTATACAGAACGGACAAACGTATAGACCGGATGAACGTTTAGACCAGATGAGCATGTAAGAGCGGATGAGCGTGTAGAGCGGATGACTGTGTAGAACGGATGAGTGTGTAGAACGGATGAGTGTGTTGAGCGGATGAGTGTGCAGAGCGGATGAGTGTGCAGAGCGGATGATTGTGTAGAGCTGATGAGTGTGGAGAGCGGATGAGTGTGGAGAGCGGATGACTGTGGAGTGCGGATGAGTGTGGAGAGTGGATGAATGTGTGGAGCGGATGTGTGTGTGGAGCGGATGAGTGTGTGGAGCGGATGAGTGTGTGGAGTGGATGAGTGTGTCGAACAGATGAGTGCATGGAGCGGATAAATACGTAGACCGGATGAGTATGTAGAGCGGATGAGCAATATGCCGCGCAGACGAGTAGTATGTTGACCCGATGAGTGTGAGGACCGTATGAGTGTGTAGATTTGGATGAATGTGTAGAATTGGACGAGTGTGTAGATTGGATGAGTGTGTAGAGCGGATGAGTGTGTAGAGCGGATGAGTGTGTAGAGCGGACGAGTGTGTAGATCGGACGAGTGTGTGGAGCGGACGAGTGTGGGGAGCGGATGAGTGAGAGGAGCGGATGAGTGTGAGGAGCGGATGAGTGTGTGGAGTGGATGAGTGTGTGAAGCGGATAAGTATATGGAGCGGATGAGTGTGTAGAGTGGATGAGCGTATAGAACGGATGAGTGGGTAGAGCGGATGAGTGGGTAGAGCGGATGAGTACGTAGAGCGGATGAGTACGAAGAGCAGATGAGTATGTAGAGCAGATGAGTACAAAGAGCGGATGAGTACGAAGAGAGGATGAGTACGTAGAGCTGACGAGTACGTAGAGCAGACGAGTGCGTGGAGTGGATGAATGCGTGGAGCGGACGAGTGTGGAGAGCGGACGAGTGTGGAGAGCGGATGAGTGTGGGGAGCGGATGAATGTGTGGAGCAGATGAGTGTGTGGAGCGGATGAGTGTGTAGACTGGATGAGTGTGTAGACTGGATGAGCGTGTAGGCTGGATGAGTGTGTAGTTCGGCTGAGCGTGTAAATTGGATTAGCGTGTAGATTGGATGGGCGTGTAGATTGGGTGAGCGTGTAGACTGGATGAGCGTGTAGATTGGATGAGCGTATAGATTGGATGAGCGCGTAGATTGGATGATCTCACAGAACGGATGAGCGCACAGAGCGGATGAGTGTACAGAGCAGATGAGTCTACAGAGCGGATGAGTGAAACGCCTCATCTCGAACGCCTGAAACTAATAAAGTGCATAGAACAGACCTGATCGCATAGAATTGCATGACGTACATAATATGCCTTGGAATGCAGGGAACATTTGAAAGAGCATATATTCCATCATACCACACCCCACGCTTACTCTCTTCTTTACACCACCACTCATCTAGAACACAGAGATACTATGACACCATTCGGTATAACTGTTCTCATATCAACATCTCCCGCTCACTTCCCATCACTCTATGTAAACACTGCTGGTTACACACCCCACAGCCAGGCGTTCTCCTCAGGCCTAACGCAGCCACACTCGGTCTGGATAAATCCTGCCAGAGCGAACACATACTCTTGATCTCTCAACCACCACACCTACCGCTATGAATCAGCTACTACACGAATTCCGCACCAGCTGCACACATATCTGGTGCGCACACGCACCTTTGGACTCTCCCTACTCTCTCTACTGATCCAAACTTCGGTTCCCAAGGGCGTTCAACCTACCAGCACCTTCAGACCATACCAATGGTATATAAGGCGCTATATAAATGCAAAATAACATAACATAGCATAACATACTAAAGGCTACCTGACATTGTCCCTAAGTGCACTTTTTCATGTTTGTTGTGTTATGAATAACCTGTAGGCACGAGAATGTCTGTACATCATGACACCTTAGTACAATCTTCACCCACATTATGTAACCCTGGGTTAGGCAACCTCTTGCTCTTCAGATGTGTTACCTGCAACCACCATAATCCCCCACCATTGTGTAGCCCATGGCCCGAATTCGGCCTAGCTGGGCTGCATACTTACTACTGCTACTGACACAGGCACCAGGGTGTAGGAATACAATACTTTACTTAGTGTTTGTGTATTGTATTGTGTTTTGTTTACTTGGGGAACCTACCAGGGCAGAGCTGTGCAGCCTGTCATGGGGCTGGATGGAATTTTGAAAGCAAGAAAAAGAAAAAGGCTGGAGCTCCCCTGCCCCTCTGCCGAAGAATGGGCAGGGCAGGGGAGAATGCATTCTAAAAACCGTTGAGATACAATGAAAAAAAGGGGCAAGAGAATCAGCAGCAAGTGGTTGCTCCTCAGAGAGCCACTCCAGGCCACAGCTCTTTGACTACAGGGTCGCATGTGGGGTGAGACATGCCATAGTTACCGTGGGTCTGTGCCACGTGCCAGACCAGACAGGCCCATCACTCAAGTAACAGATCACATTTGCAGGGGCGGTCCAGGTGAAGTAAGAGCTGCCCGGTCTGTGCCATGTGCATCCAGGGCCCAAATCGGGCAACCTAGTCATGCCCCGAATTGCCCCAACTCGAGGCCAGGCAAGGCAGGCCCCGAAGAGAAGTCCTCCCGGACCACATATGCTAGTTGTGGTCTGGGAGGTGAACAGAAGGTGGCTGCAGTTCGTCCTGCCAGATAGAGCGGTGCGGTTAAGAAAGGTGCCGGGCCACCATGTAGGTTGGCACAGTTGAATAGAGGAGAAACTGAGGAAATCTCCTTCTTCCTGGGTGCCCCCAGTGAATCAGGGAGGACCAGCACGCCGGTCGGCGCACAGGAAGGATAGCAGCCCATCATCTGTGTCACGATAAAGAGAGAGGGTAGAGCTGTGAGGCCTCTCAGTGGTCCGCGAATATGGTGGTGATGATGGAGGCGTCACCATGACACAGGGGACACAACCCGAATAGATAAAGGCACTGGAGGCGCTACTGTGATCGTAGGCAGCCCCAGAGCATGGGGCTAGAAAGAAGATAGAAAAGGGCTGCAGGTCACCACCGCAGACATCGCGGGGGAACTCCAGGGCATGGAGCGGCCCAAACAGAACTGAAGTGCGCCAGCAGAGAGGCAGTGAGCTTGGTGGGTCTCCCACGGACACGAGGACTTCCTAAGAATATTACTGCTGCAGGGGCCATGCATGGTGAGATCAGGAGGCCCCAAGTGGTGGACGTGGCCATCCTGAAGATCATCAGAAACAGTAACCTCGGGGGAAACAGCCTCATATTTCATCAGGGTGGCAGACCCCACTACCACCAAGGACTGTTCCCAAGGACAATAAGTACTGTGAAAGGGGGCTGACTACAGCAGCCAGCCCTATTTAATGTAACATAATAGGTGTTTATATGTTGTTGTTAGTATGTTTAAATATATATTTATGTGGGTGTATGTTTATAGTTCTTTATAGTTAAGGTTAGTAATAGGATACTTAATGCCTATAGTTAATTAGGACGAAGTAAATAGTGTTTGGTAGTTGTGTAGTGAAGGGGAAGGGATAGGAACAATAGCAAATTGATGATACCCTGGCGTTAGACAGGTAAGGGAAGTGGCAGCCTGCCTGAGGCTGCCTAGGTGGTAGGATCACCCATAGGGGCCATCTACAAGTCCCCCTCTACAGTGGGTGATGCAAGGTATAAATTGGGGTTCTGTCCCGCAAGATTCACCCTATGGGGGCCCCTCTAATCCCGCTAAGGAAGGGGATGATGGGGCACATCCCTTTTGAAAGCTCTCATGCCAGGGAACATAGAAGGGGATTTGTGTTAGGAGGAAAGGGTTAGGAATGTTTACTAAGAAATTGACTTAATATATTTTCTATAGAAGTCCCTGTTGGGAACCCTAAAAACTCCACCTGGGTGTCTGTGTCCCATTGGAATGGAGTAAGGCAAGGACTCAGGGCGTGCACCATCTCAATTTTATTTGCAGGTTGCAGTGCACCCCTTACTTTCTAGCAGGTCTGGAGGGTAGGTGGGGTGTGTTCCCGTGGAGACTGCCCCTGGTCTGGGGTGAGGGAGTTGCGCACCCTTGTCTGGACCTGAGCCGGAAAAAACAGGGGATACAATTGACTATAATGACTACGGCTGGTGGGGGTTGCAGGACAAAACCTCTGGAGAGCAACAGGCTGCCTTTCCTTGATGCAATCCAACGGTCAGCTCAGATCAGAGCAGTAAACTTGGGCGTGTGACCTCATCCCATGCTTCCTATTAATCTACATATGTTGCATCGCTGTATTGTAGCCAATATCGTCTTTTGTTTTTCCCTGGCATATCAACCTCAGCTATCTGAGAAATCATCTTCTGCTCTACACAAGGGTAGCAGAAGAGAGCTAAAAGGAGCTGAAAAAAGGCACATAAGCTGAGTTGGTCCATGGGAAGAAGCTCATTTGGATTAAGCTGGCATCTGATGTAAAGAGCAGACTGGATGGAATGATTCTTTTTTTGTTGGGTTTTTTTGTGCAAATGTTATTTTAGTTTATAGTATTTACAATTAAAACACAAAAAACACAATATGTTGAACACAAAATTCACAAATGCATTCCTATACTTATTTCCAATTCCCCCCCCTCCCCCAACCACCGCAAGATTCACATCATAGGTCATTAATGAGTACAGTGTGAGGAACTTACCCCACATTTTTTCAAATAAAGCACGGTTTTTATCTTTTCGAAATATCACTCTTTCCATCTCTGCCAAAATATGCATTTCATCAATCCAAATCTCAATAGGAACTGGGTTCGCCGTCTTCCAACCTCTAAGTATCATTTTTTTTTTCCACCATTGCGCCTCTAAAGATTATTTATTTTTGACATGTAGACATATCCTCCAACAGTACATCAATTCCAAGTATTACGGTTTTAAAATCAAAGGCAATCTTTTCATTTAGAACATTTTCGCAAATTCTGCCATATTCGAACCAAAATCCCCTCACTCTGGGGCAGTTCCATAACATATGTTCCAATGTGCCAGTGTCATGGACACAAGCCCAGCAATTAGAACTGTCAACCATACCTCTTTTTTCTAATCTTTCCGGTGTCTAATAGACCCTGTTCATGATCTTAATTTGACGTGACCTCTCAGTCAAACTCAAAGAACAAAGCCTGGTGTTCGAACACATACGTGACCAATGGTCCTCATTAATGTCACACCCAATACTACGACTCCATTCCTCTCTCAACAAACCATTGCTTTTTATATTCTCCCACAATCAAGCCATATACCCGATTTACCAACCCACACTCTCCCACCTTTGGTTTTTGCCACAGCATTTCCACAACAAGTCTAATTTTCAAGTCAACCTCACCAATTGCTTTCCTAATTCTTCAATAATCAGCCATGCAGAAATTTGAAATATTAAATTTTGACTGTTATTCTTTGGAATTCATCCATCTTCCATTTTCAAAAAGGTCTTCTAACCTGTATGGGGGGAAAAGTCTTTTAGACCTCCTCCCCTCCATTCCAACCCACTTGCAGATTATGATTCGTCCATTAGTCACCCTTGCGCCTGTGGCAAGGGATGCGGGATGGCTACGGGACAACCCATATGGATGCATACCTAGGCCAGAAGGCTGATCCCAGACTCCATTTTTGTACAGGTACCACCGGCCCCATGGAAAAAAGGCCATCTGCAGAGCTGCAGCTCTCCCCTTGAGATCGCGCACAACGAGCCAGTAACCTCCCTCACCCTCCTCCCCTCTGCATGTCCGTCAGCAGACCCATTCCCACGGGAGACTAGGCGCGAACAAGCTACATGAGAAACACTGTATCTTTCACTTTCCGCAGTTCATCGCTGACCTATGAATGACCGGGCAAGGGCTTGGGTTTGAGGAAAACAATTAATCTCCACAAACATGACCCATCTCCTTGCAGACCCCACATTTATGACATACACTGAAGGTAACCCCCCCGGCCCCCAACCTTGCTCCCCGTTTGTCACCCACACTGCTAATCCCTCTGTAAAAGTTATAAATCCCCTCCTGTAGGTGTGTATGAAGGGGCTGATTCTAGGAAACCAAAGGATCCATGCTCCCCCCCAATTCCCCTGACCCACGATGTCACCATAAACTTGTTCCACATCCCCAGACTCTGGTTAAAGAAATATGGGCAACCAGCCTCACATCCCACCGCCTTTTTGATGTACTGGCTATGTGCGCTCTGACCAGGTAGTATCCCAGCTCACCCCAACCCCGACTGACCATGGTGGCAATATATTTACTCTTGTACTAACATACTATAAAGATGTCCCCCACTAGATCTAACGTAACAGAGTGATAGAGGTATCCCTGAAATGTGCCCCCTGATAAGCCACCTGAGCCCATGCAGCAGTCCATTTATTGTATAGTACTTTTATGATGATGAAAGACAAACACCTAGAGTTATGTGTTATTTCTCTTGAGGTGTTAGAATAACGACCTGTAGGAATTACAGGGCATTATGAATTATAGGCAACACTGAATGAGCATGCGTGGCCACAAGAGCAAATGTTAGTACAGCCGAGATGTATCAATTGGACATCGCCTGACCCTGCACTCCACCCCAACGAGCCCAGATGACCTACAAGCATCACCGTGACACCACGTGGAGCATCAACAATCCTGAAGCTTCGACCCTACATATTCCATACTGTCTACTCCCCATTGCCCAATCTCATTGATTCATGTAACCCCTAGTTTCCACGTCATAGGTGAAATGGTTTTGTAACAAAACGTAGATGTTTTCAGATGTTTGGCAGAGCGCTCTCTGAGTTTGCAGAGTCCTCTGCTTGCCTTATTTTGGTTTTGGATAAACTTTACTTTTTATCTTCACCCGCACTTGGTCCTGTTCTCATTCCCACCTGGGGTGTGTCCGTTATTGACTCTCATTGGGGAGTTTTGTATTGTATTTTTGGGGACGCTTCCTTTCAAGTGGTGAGCCCGACGTGATTTGTCCCTTCGTTCCTTTTGGCACGAGACGTCCCCGGCCACAGCAGAGACCCAGGGCGCGCCCCCTCAAGACAGCTGCCCGCCTACGGCAACTGGTACACTTAGACGGGCGCACACAGTAGGGCGAGAGGGTACGGGTCCAACTTTGCAAAACCCACCGTACTGCTTGCCGGGGCGGCCATTGTGTGCGGGGCAGCGCCTGGACAGACCGGGTCCGGAGGGTCTCGGATCAAGACGGACACGTGAGTATCAAGTGAGAGCAACGTTAAAGGAAGCTAGAGAAGGGATATAGGTGTAGTATACGGAGTCAGATGAAGGGAAGGGGGGCTAAAAGAGAGTAAGGGGAAATAAAGCAAAAAAGTGGTCTTGTGGGTCTAATATATTCTTTCTATTTCTTTTCTGCATATGGCCATTAGGACAAGTTAAGGAAATTACAAGGTGAAAGAGGAATATGGGAGCCTAGCTCCGCGAGGGGGTGGAAGGCGGCGCTGCATAGTGCTATCTTGACTAGTGATGGGAGAAAAAAAAGAGAAAATACGTGAAATCAGTAGGAGTCTCATATAAAGGGAGGCTCGGAGTAGTACAATTTAGAAACGCTTTCTTCTTTCTTTCTTGGGTAGAGGGGAAATGTACAGGGGACAGAAACGGGAGAAAACATAGACTGCCATGGGGTGGATAGCAGGGTTAAGAGGGGACAAGCAAGATTTGTGTTAAATGTTATGTGTGATATGTCTTTTGGTTAATGTCATGTGAGTGCCTTATTGTGTTTGTTAGAACTAATGTCCACGGACAAGCCGTGGCAAAATCGTTATTGCATTTCTGGTACACATGTTTTTATGTAGATTAAGTGTGACAAATCGAAGATAGATTTTGCATATTGGGACACGGAACTGATATACCAAGGCACAAAACACTATAGTATTGTGAAATTGCATTACTGTAATACAAATATCACAAGGTGAAGGGAGGAGTGTGGGAAACAGAATGGGTGCAGACACACCACTAGCTCACATCTGTCAGAGTTTGCCAGGTTATGCTGAGAGGATTACTAAATACCATGATCAGTGGATCACAGAGTTAAAAGGGGAAGGGCTACCTCAGGTATGGCCCAAAGGAGAATCATTCGATAAAAATGTATTGGACATGGTAGCCACATGTCTATATATGAAATACAAAGGCAAACAGTACCACAATAGAAGAGAGATGTTAGATGTTTAGAGGCTCTTCGAAGAATTACCTCCAATCAAAAGTAAAGAACTAATCAAAGAACAGGTCTCATCTCCCCTGGCAGTAGGGAATAGTGGGAAGGAAGGGGAAGAGAAGGACGGTCAAACAGAAGTTGCACGATTGTATCCCCACCTGGCAAAACCAGTGCCAGCCGAAGGGTACAGTGACCCAGTATATTTCTCCAAACCAACACCCCGACCACACCTCAACCCACAGCACCTCTCCCATACGAGTGTCCGAGATCAGGTGGACAGGTGAGTACCCCGGCAATAGATATTGAAAAGTTTACACAAGACTTAGACTCAAGGTTAACATTGGCCGAAGTGAACTATCCCGACTTAGAGATATATGTGAGCAAGGAGGATCAGGCACCTCCAGAATAGAACAAACACAAATGTCACAGTCACTTGACAGTTGCACGGAAGAAGGGGGAGATCCCGTTCTGGATAAATGACACACCTACGAGAATATTAGAGGTAGGTCAGGAAGAAAACAAGGGGGAGGCGGAAGGAGGGGGCATGACATCAGACAGAGAGGAGGAATTTTGGTGTGACATAGAAGAGCAAGAACAAGAGGAAAGAAGACTGGGAATCGCAGCAGGTGGGGCACCAGCGGCACTAGGACAGACACCATTGTGAAGGGCAATGGAAGAAGAGTGGATTGGGAGTTTGACAAACAGAATGGGGCGAATGGCAATATTGGGCAGAAAGGGAACGAAGGTAAGTACCGTGAAGACAGCAAAAAGCAAGCAGCAATTGCCACTGATACACAGGGGGTGGGGGGAGACCTAATTATATCCCCTGGGCCCAAATGGATAAGGCAAATCTATTGACAAAATGGCCCCCCATTTTCAGGAGGGGCGAGTAAATGGATCTATGCATTTGAGAAAAATACTGCTGGAGTTCCCCAAGCAATAGGTGATGTCAAGACTTTATTGGTGTCCGCAGTAGGAGATCAGGCAGACAGGGTTTGGGAGAAAGCAGGTTTTCCAGGAATAACATTAGATTGCGACTCCCATGATGGGGCATCCTTCAACACAGTAAGGGCGAGGGTATGGGATGCACTAAGAGACACTTTCCCCGCCACACCATATTTACAGTCTGTAATGCAGTGCACAATGGGAGAGGCGGAAGCTGCAATGGCCTTCATTTTACGGGTGTAGGAGATGTGGAGGGTACAGGCAGGCATGGCGTGGGACCAATCCACCTCCCTATTTTATTTCATAATAAAATGAGGCCTCCCCAAAGAAGTTCAGAAGGCACTTGATAAAATAGCTGGGAAAGAAGCCAAAGGCTGGCTGGAAATACAGAGCATAATAGTACATCATTGCAAACAAATCAAAGAAAGAGAAAGAGAGATAGTACAAAAGAGACTGGCAAAGGAGGCTAAATTAATTCAGATTAAACTAGTGAAGGTCACAGCAGCAGTAGCCTCCCTCCCCACAGATAGAGAACGAGAGGAGGAGGAAGGGTCAATAGCAATACAAGCCGGGATGGCAGCAAACTGGGCAGGGAATGGCCAAGAGCAGTGGAATGGTGAAGAACAATATGGAGGGCCACAATGGCAGGGAAGGAGCGCCCGCGGAGCAAGATGTGGGTACAGAGGTTCTAGAGGAGGTGGATATGGGTAAGGAGAGTATGGGGGACAGGGACCCAGAGGGGGACCTGGGAATTGCTGGAATTGCGGGAGGTGGATACATTTTTCACAGGAGTGTCAAAGCTGTCCCATGAACAGTTACCAAAATGAACAGCAGTATGGTCACCCCCACCCAGGAAGCCCACATGGGCTGCCAATGGGTGGTGGTCGGAGGGAGGGGCAACCTGATCAGAGGTACATAGACGATCGCCGAGTACCCCCACAGAATGTACAACACCCACAATCATGAGAACACATGGCCCCGTTTTGAGGTAGCCCCTTCGTCACAACAGCAATGGTGCCCCTGCACCCTTTGGAGATGTGGCAGTGGTGTCAGGTAATGATTTTAATAATGAAGAAAACACAAGATATTCAGCATAGGACAGCCCACAGAGAGCACTTGCGTGTCCAGTACTATCAACGACCCTCAATGCAGCAGGTCGTTGATAGTACTGGTTCAATGGAACCACTGGTGGGGGCAGAGACAGGAAACAAACAGTTCATTTTCATGGTGGATTCGGGAGCAGAAAAATCATGCCTACAAGAAGGCAGGTTTCCGCTATCCAATCTCAAAATGGAGATGCAGGGGTTCTCTGGGGCGGTGGTTGAGGTTCCATACACAGGAGAATTAGATATAACATTGGGGGGCAAAACAGTACGAGAACCCCTATCATATTACGAAGAATCAATAAATAATTTTGCTGGGGAAGGACCTCCTTAGCAAGCTCAATATGACCATTTCTTTTACAGAATGAGGCATAGTGTGCTCTACCCCTGGGATCTGCCCGATGCGAGCAATGCTAGTAATACATACACGAGTCACGGCACCGGAGGTACGTGGGATACTGGTTGACCCAGACATGTTCATTCAAGGGCTAAAGACACTAGCGCAGGTGGTACCTGAACTAAAACGCCAGGAATGGAGAGTGCCAACAGAATTTGTGTTTCACCCTGTAGCACGCCCTGAGATAATGCCAGGAAGAGTGATGTCCATAGATTTGCATGGAGTGCAGGTGTCCGCACAGAGAATAGCAGTAATTGGAGTAGACATACATGGATGTGAATAGCGAACAGTGTTGTGTCCCAGTAGGGTAGCTCAGTGGCAATGTGTTCGTCTTGGAAGCAAGACGACACGAAGCAACATAGGTTCGATCCCCAGGTCCGCGCTTAGAAACCTCTGGGTATTTAAGCGCATTATAAATACACAACTAAGAGAAAAAAAATTAACAGCGCCTCGATGCCCGCGGGCTGTGTGAGCGCTTTAAAAATGCAAATAAATAAAAATAAAATAAAATTGTGTATACATGTCTCTGCAAGATTTTTCTGACGAGGAACTCCTCACTGACTCAGACAGTGACGGAGAAATAGTAATGGAGATAGCAATTCCCTGTGACATAATGACTCAGACCAGACAAGTGCCCGTACAACTTATGGCGGTGGTGGGTGCACCACTTATGTTTTTCAATGATGACATGCAACTTGTGCCAAAGGAAGTGTGGACAACAGGTCCACATGATGTAGCGTTGTTGCGTGAGGTGACCAAAGTGAAAATGAAACTCAAATCAGGGGCGTTGCTGCCCCAGGTAAACAGTACCCCCTGTCACGGGAAGCAGAAGAAGGGATAAAAGAAACTATCAGGGTAATTCATAGAATTTCGCAGAAAAGTGTCGCAAGCGGCTGGCGCAGAGTGTCCGCGTGCGATTGTCTGCGCCAGGCGCGTGCGCTAAAACCGATTACCGCGCACAGCGTATTCATGGATTTTAGGCTCCCAAACCAGCCGTGGCGCAGAGTATCGCAGCGACCCTGCAGCAGCGCCAGTAACGCCCCCAAGAACACCCTCGCGCAAGGAAAAGCCATCAAAATCGCTAAATCATCGCAAAGGGCTGCGCTAACCCTGGACCAGTTAACAGTGCTGCCAAACAAGGAACGCAAAGCGGGTAACGTTTATATCAGGGGTACGTGGGAAGTTTTACACGCGATTAGGCAGGGTACGTGTATTACAGGGGTACGCGGGAAGTTTCACATGCGATTAGCCAGGGTATGTGTATTACAGGGGTACGCGTGAAGTTTTACACGCGATTAGCCAGGGTACGTGTATTACAGGGGTACGCGGGAATTATCATACGCGATTTGGCTGGGTACGTGTATTACAGGGGTGCGCGGGAATTATCACACGCGATTTGGCTGGGTACGTGTATTACAGGGGTGCGCGGGAATTATCACACGCGATTAGGCTGGGTGGGTCCTCACAGGTGTTCCCTGTACACCCTCCATGGCCCCTGCAGGCAGCCCACAAAACAGGGGACTACCCTGCACACCTACTCATATCCCCCAGCACCCCCACCCCCCAGCACTGTGGGCCACCCTCCACCAGGCCCCCACTCATGTCCCCTTGCACCCCCACCCCCCAGCAGTCATGGGGCACCCTCCACCAGGCCCCCACACATGTCCCCCTGCACCCCCACCCCCCAGCACGGAGGGGCACCCTCCACCAGGCCCCCACTCATGTCCCCTTGCACCCCCACCCCCCAGCAGTCATGGGGCACCCTCCACCAGGCCCCCACACATGTACCCCTGCACCCCCACCCCCCAGCAGTGCAGGGACACCCTCCACCAGGCCCCCACACATGTCCCCCTGCACCCCCACCCCCCAGCACTGAGGGGCACCATCCACCAGGCCCCCACTCATGTCCCCTTGCACCCCCACCCCCCAGCAATCATGGGGCACCCTCCACCAGGCCCCCACACAGGTACCCCTGCACCCTCACCCCCCAGCAGTCAGGGGCACCCTCCACCAGGCCCCCACACATTTCTCCCACCACCCCCACCCCCCAGCACTGTGTGGCACCTGCCAGCAGGCCCCCACACATTTCTCCCACCACCCCCCAGCAGTCATGGGGCACCCTCCACCAGGCCCCCACTCATGTCTCCCACCCACCCCACCCCCCAGCAGTGCAGGGACACCCTCCACCAGGCCCCCACACATGTCTCCCTGCACCCCCACCCCCCAGCACTGTGGGGCACCTGCCACCAGGCCCCCACTCATGTCCCCCAGCACCCCCACCCCCCAGCACTGAGGGGCACCCTCCACCAGGCCCCCACTCATGTCCCCTTGCACCCCAGCCCCCAGCACTGTGGGCCACCCTCCACCAGGCCCCCACTCATGTCCCCTTGCACCCCAGCCCCCAGCACTGTGGGCCACCCTCCACCAGGCCCCCACTCATGTCCCCTTGCACCCCAACCCCCCAGCAGTCATGGTCAACCTCCACCAGGCCCCCACTCATGTCCCCCTGCACCCCCACCCCCCAGCAGTCATGGGGCACCCTCCACCAGGCCCCCACTCATGTCTCCCACCCACCCCACCCCCCAGCACTGTGGGGCACCCTCCACCAGGCCCCCACTCATGTCCCCTTGAACCCCCACCCCCCAGCAGTCATGGGGCACCCTCCACCAGGCCCCCACACATGTACCCCTGCACCCCCACCCCCCAGCAGTGCAGGGACACCCTCCACCAGGCC
Source organism: Ambystoma mexicanum (assembly GCF_040938575.1). Classification (NCBI taxonomy): domain Eukaryota; kingdom Metazoa; phylum Chordata; class Amphibia; order Caudata; family Ambystomatidae; genus Ambystoma; species Ambystoma mexicanum. The sequence goes on from NC_090921.1 coordinate 135,768,446, forward strand.
CCCACACATGTCCCCCTGCACCCCCACCCCCCACTACTGAGGGGCACCCTCCACCAGGCCCCCACTCATGTCCCCCTGCACCCCCACACCCCAGCAGTCATGGGCACCCTCCACCAGGCCCCCACTCATGTTCCCCTGCACCCCCACCCCCCAGCAGTCAGGGGCACCTGCCAGCAGGCCCCCACACATGTCCCCCTGCACCCCCACCCCCCAGCAGTCATGGGCACCCTCCACCAGGCCCCCACTCATGTTCCCCTGCACCCCCACCCCCCAGCAGTCAGGGGCACCTGCCAGCAGGCCCCCACACATTTCTCCCACCACCCCCACCCCCCAGCACTGTGGGGCACCTGCCAGCAGTCCCTCGCACATTTCTCCCACCACCCCCACCCCCCAGCAGTCATGGGGCACCCTCCACCAGGCCCCCACTCATGTCTCCCACCCACCCCACCCCCCAGCAGTGCAGGGACACCCTCCACCAGGCCCCCACACATGTCTCCCTGCACCCCCACCCCCCAGCACTGTGGGGCACCTGCACCAGGCCCCCACTCATGTCCCCCAGCACCCCCACCGCCCAGCACTGAGGGGCACCCTCCACCAGGCCCCCACTCATGTCCCCTTGCACCCCCAGCCCCCAGCACTGTGGGCCACCCTCCACCAGGCCCCCACTCATGTCCCCCTGCACCCCCACCCCCCAGCAGTCATGGGCACCCTCCACCAGGCCCCCACTCATGTTCCCCTGCACCCCCACCCCCCAGCAGTCAGGGGCACCTGCCAGCAGGCCCCCACACATTTCTCCCACCACCCCCACCCCCCAGCACTGTGGGGCACCTGCCAGCAGGCCCCCACACATTTCTCCCACCACCCCACCCCCCAGCAGTCATGGGGCACCCTCCACCAGGCCCCCACTCATGTCTCCCACCCACCCCACCCCCCAGCAGTGCAGGGACACCCTCCACCAGGCCCCCGCACATGTCTCCCTGCACCCCCACCCCCCAGCACTGTGGGGCACCTGCCACCAGGCCCCCACTCATGTCCCCCAGCACCCCCACCCCCCAGCACTGAGGGGCACCCTCCACCAGGCCCCCACTCATGTCCCCTTGCACCTCCAGCCCCCAGCAGTCATGGGGCACCCTCCACCAGGCCCCCACACATGTCCCCCTGCACCCCCACCCCCCAGCACTGAGGGGCACCCTCCACCAGGCCCCCACTCATGTCCCCTTGCACCCCCACCCCCCAGAAGTCATGGGGCACCCTCCACCAGGCCCCCACACATGTACCCCTGCACCCCCACCCCCCAGCAGTGCAGGGACACCCTCCACCAGGCCCCCACACATGTCCCCCTGCACCCCCACCCCCCAGCACTGAGGGGCACCCTCCACCAGGCCCCACTCATGTCCCCTTGCACCCCCACCCCCCAGCAGTCATGGGGCACCCTCCACCAGGCCCCCACACATGTACCCCTGCACCCTCACCCCCCAGCAGTCAGGGGCACCCTCCACCAGGCCCCCACACATTTCTCCCACCACCCCCACCCCCCAGCACTGTGTGGCACCTGCCAGCAGGCCCCCACACATTTCTCCCACCACCCCCACCCCCAGCACTGTGGGGCACCCTCCACCAGGCCCCCACTCATGTCCCCTTGCACACCCACCCCCCAGCAGTCATGGGGCACCCTCCACCAGGCCCCCACAGATGTACCCCTGCACCCCCACCCCCCAGCAGTGCAGGGACACCCTCCACCAGGCCCCCACACATGTCCCCCTGTACCTCCACCCCACAGCACTGAGGGGCACCCTCCACCAGGCCCCCACTCATGTCCCCTTGCACCCCCACCCCCCAGCAGTCACGGGGAACCCTCCACCAGGCCCCCACACATGTACCCCTGCACCCCCACCCCCCAGCAGTGCAGGGACACCCTCCACCAGGCCCCCACACATGTCCCCCTGCACCCCCACCCCCCCAGCACTGAGGGGCACCCTCCACCAGGCCCCCACTCATGTCCCCCTGCACCCCCACCCCCCAGCAGTCATGGGGCACCCTCCACCAGGCCGCCACTCATGTCTCCCACCCACCCCACCCCCCAGCACTGTGGGGCACCCTCCACCAGGCCCCCACGCATGTCCCCCTGCACCCCCACCCCCCAGCAGTCATGGGGCACCCTCCACCATGCCGCCACTCATGTCTCCCACCCACCCCCACCCCCCAGCAGTGCAGGGACACCCTCCACCAGGCCCCCACACATGTCCCCCTGCACCCCCACCCCCCAGCACTGAGGGGCACCCTCCACCAGGCCCCCACTCATGTCCCCCTGCACCCCCACCCCCCAGCACTGAGGGGCACCCTCCACCAGGCCGCCACTCATGTCGACCACCCACCCCACCCCCCAGCACTGTGGGGCACCCTCCACCAGGCCCCCACTCATGTCCCCTTGCACCCCACACCTCCCAGCAGTCATGGGGCACCCTCCACCAGGCCCCCACACATGTACCCCTGCACCCCCACCCCCAGCAGTGCAGGGACACCCTCCACCAGGCCCCCACACATGTCCCCCTGCACCCCCAACCCCCAGCAGTCATGGGCACCCTCCACCAGGCCCCCACTCATGTTCCCCTGCACCCCCACCCCCCAGCAGTCAGGGGCACCTGCCAGAGGCCCCCACACATGTCCCCCTGCACCCCCACCCCCCAGCACTGAGGGGCACCCTCCACCAGGCCCCCACTCATGTACCCCTGCACCCCCACCCCCCAGCAGTCATGGACACCCTCCACCAGGCCCCCACTCATGTTCCCCTGCACCCCCACCCCCCAGCAGTCAGGGGCACCTGCCAGCAGGCCCCCACACATTTCTCCCACCACCCCCACCCCCCAGCACTGTGGGGCACCCTCCACCAGGCCCCCACACATGTCCCCCTGCACCCCCAATCCCCAGCAGTCATGGGCACCCTCCACCAGGCCCCCACTCATGTTCCCCTGCACCCCCACCCCCCAGCAGTGCAGGGACACCCTCCACCAGGCCCCCACACATGTCCCCCTGCACCCCCACCCCCCAGCACTGAGGGGCACCCTCCACCAGGCCCCCACTCATGTCCCCTTGCACCCCCACCCCCCAGCAGTCATGGGGCACCCTCCACCAGGCCCCCACACATGTACCCCTGCACCCTCACCCCCCAGCAGTCAGGGGCACCCTCCACCAGGCCCCCACACATTTCTCCCACCACCCCCACCCCCCAGCACTGTGTGGCACCTGCCAGCAGGCCCCCACACATTTCTCCCACCACCCCCACCCCCAGCACTGTGGGGCACCCTCCACCAGGCCCCCGCTCATGTCCCCTTGCACCCCCACCCCCCAGCAGTCATGGGGCACCCTCCACCAGGCCCCCACAGATGTACCCCTGCACCCCCACCCCCCAGCAGTGCAGGGACACCCTCCACCAGGCCCCCACACATGTCCCCCTGTACCCCCACCCCACAGCACTGAGGGGCACCCTCCACCAGGCCCCCACTCATGTCCCCTTGCACCCCCACCCCCCAGCAGTCACGGGGAACCCTCCACCAGGCCCCCACACATGTACCCCTGCACCCCCACCCCCCAGCAGTGCAGGGACACCCTCCACCAGGCCCCCACACATGTCCCCCTGCACCCCCACCCCCCAGCACTGAGGGGCACCCTCCACCAAGCCCCCACTCATGTCCCCCTGCACCCCCACCCCCCAGCAGTCATGGGGCACCCTCCACCAGGCCGCCACTCATGTCTCCCACCCACCCCACCCCCCAGCACTGTGGGGCACCCTCCACCAGGCCCCCACGCATGTCCCCCTGCACCCCCACCCCCCAGCAGTCATGGGGCACCCTCCACCAGGCCGCCACTCATGTCTCCCACCCACCCCCACCCCCCAGCAGTGCAGGGACACCCTCCACCAGGCCCCCACTCATGTACCCCTGCACCCCCACCCCCCAGCAGTCATGGGCACCCTCCACCAGGCCCCCACTCATGTTCCCCTGCACCCCCCCCCCCAGCAGTCAGGGGCACCTGCCAGCAGGCCCCCACACATTTCTCCCACCACCCCCACCCCCCAGCACTGTGGGGCACCCTCCACCAGGCCCCCACTCATGTCTCCCACCCACCCCACCCCCCAGCATTGTGGGGCATCTGCCAGCAGGCCCCCACACATTTCTCCCACCACCCTCACCCCCCAGCACTGTGGGCCACCCTCCACCAGGCCCCCACTCATGTTTCCCACCCACCCCACCCCCCAGCACTGTGAGGCACCCTCCACCAGGCCCCCACTCATGTCCCCTTGCACCCCCACCCCCCCAGCAGTCATGGGGCACCCTCCACCAGGCCCCCACTCATGTTCCCCTGCACCCACACCCCCAGCAGTCAGGGGCACCTGCCAGCAGGCCCCCACACATTTCTCCCACCACCCCCACCCCCCAGCACTGTGGGGAACCTGCCAGCAGGCCCCCACACATTTCTCCCACCACCCCCACCCCCCAGCAGTCATGGGGCACCCTCCACCAGGCCCCCACTCATGTTCCCCTGCACCCCCACCCCCAGCAGTCAGGGGCACCTGCCAGCAGGCCCCCACACATTTCTCCCACCACCCCCACCCCCCAGCACTGTGGGGCACCTGCCAGCAGGCCCCCACACATTTCTCCCACCACCCCCACCCCCCAGCACTGTGGGGCACCCTCCACCAGGCCCCCACTCATGTCCCCTTGCACCCCCACGCCCCAGCAGTCATGGGGCACCCTCCACCAGGCCCCCACACATGTCCCCCTGCACCCCCACCCCCCAGCACTGAGGGGCACCCTCCACCAGGCCCCCACTCATGTCCCCCTGCACCCCCACCCCCCAGCAGTCATGGGGCACCCTCCACCAGGCCCCCACTCATGTCTCCCACCCACCCCACCCCCCAGCACTGTGGGGCACCCTCCACCAGGCCCCCACGCATGTCCCCTTGAACCCCCACTCCCCAGCAGCCATGGGACACCCTCCACCAGGCCCCCACACATGTCCCCCTGCACCCCCACCCCCCAGTACTGAGGGGCACCCTCCACCAGGCCCCCACTCATGTCCCCCTGCACCCCCACACCCCAGAAGTCATGGGCACCCTCCACCTGGCCCCCACTCATGTTCCCCTGCACCCCCACCCCCCAGCAGTCAGGGGCACCTGCCAGCAGGCCCCCACACATGTCCCCCTGCACTCCCACCCCCAAGCAGTCATGGGCACCCTCCACCAGGCCCCACTCATGTTCCCCTGCACCCCCACCCCCCAGCAGTCAGGGGCACCTGCCAGCAGGCCCCCACACATTTCTCCCACCACCCCCACCCCCAGCACTGTGGGGCACCTGCCAGCAGGCCCCCACACATTTCTCCCACCACCCCCCAGCAGTCATGGGGCACCCTCCACCAGGCCCCCACTCATGTCTCCCACCCACCCCACCCCCCAGCAGTGCAGGGACACCCTCCACCAGGCCCCCACACATGTCTCCCTGCACCCCCACCCCCCAGCACTGTGGGGCACCTGCCACCAGGCCCCCACTCATGTCCGCCAGCACCCCCACCCCCCAGCACTGAGGGGCACCCTCCACCAGGCCCCCACTCATGTCCCCTTGCACCCCAGCCCCCAGCACTGTGGGCCACCCTCCACCAGGCCCCCACTCATGTCCCCTTGCACCCCCACCCCCCAGCAGTCATGGTCAACCTCCACCAGGCCCCCACTCATGTCCCCCTGCACCCCCACCCCCCAGCAGTCATGGGGCACCCTCCACCAGGCCCCCACTCATGTCTCCCACCCACCCCACCCCACAGCACTGTGGGGCACCCTCCACCAGGCCCCCACTCATGTCCCCTTGCACCCCCACCCCCCAGCAGTCATGGGGCACCCTCCACCAGGCCCCCACACATGTACCCCTGCACCCCCACCCCCCAGCAGTGCAGGGACACCCTCCACCAGGCCCCCACACATGTCCCCCTGCACTCCCACCCCCCACTACTGAGGGGCACCCTCCACCAGGCCCCCACTCATATCCCCCTGCACCCCCACACCCCAGCAGTCATGGGCACCCTCCACCAGGCCCCCACTCATGTTCCCCTGCACCCCCACCCCCCAGCAGTCAGGGGCACCTGCCAGCAGGCCCCCACACATGTCCCCCTGCACCCCCACCCCCCAGCAGTCATGGGCACCCTCCACCAGGCCCCCACCCATGTTCCCCTGCACCCCCACCCCCCAGCAGTCAGGGGCACCTGCCAGCAGGCCCCCACACATTTCTCCCACCACCCCCACCCCCCAGCACTGTGGGGCACCTGCCAGCAGTCCCTCGCACATTTCTCCCACCACCCCCACCCCCCAGCAGTCATGGGGCACCCTCCACCAGGCCCCCACTCATGTCTCCCACCCACCCCACCCCCCAGCAGTGCAGGGACACCCTCCACCAGGCCCCCACACATGTCTCCCTGCACCCCCACCCCCCAGCACTGTGGGGCACCTGCCACCAGGCCCCCACTCATGTCCCCCAGCACCCCCACCGCCCAGCACTGAGGGGCACCCTCCACCAGGCCCCCACTCATGTCCCCTTGCACCCCCAGCCCCCAGCACTGTGGGCCACCCTCCACCAGGCCCCCACTCATGTCCCCCTGCACCCCCACCCCCCAGCAGTCATGGGCACCCTCCACCAGGCCCCCACTCATGTTCCCCTGCACCCCCACCCCCCAGCAGTCAGGGGCACCTGCCCGCAGGCCCCCACACATGCCCCCTGCACCCCCACCCCCCAGCAGTCATGGGCACCCTCCACCAGGCCCCCACTCATGTTCCCCTGCACCCCCACCCCCAGCAGTCAGGGGCACCTGCCAGCAGGCCCCCACACATTTCTCCCACCACCCCCACCCCCCAGCACTGTGGGCACCTGCCAGCAGGCCCCCACACATTTCTCCCACCACCCCTCCTCCCAGCAGTAATGGGGCACCCTCCACCAGGCCCCCACTCATGTCTCCCACCCACCCCACCCCCCAGCAGTGCAGGGACACCCTCCACCAGGCCCCCGCACATGTCTCCCTGCACCCCCACCCCCCAGCACTGTGGGGCACCTGCCACCAGGCCCCCACTCATGTCCCCCAGCACCCCCACCCCCCAGCACTGAGGGGCACCCTCCACCAGGCCCCCACTCATGTCCCCTTGCACCCCCAGCCCCCAGCACTGTGGGCCACCCTCCACCAGGACCCACTCATGTTCCCCTGCACCCCCACCCCCCAGCAGTCAGGGGCACCCTCCACCAGGCCCCCACTCATGTCCCCTTGCACCCCCACCCCCCAGCAGTCATGGGGCACCCTCCACCAGGCCCCCACACATGTACCCCTGCACCCCCACCCCCCAGCAGTGCAGGGACACCCTCCACCAGGCCCCCACACATGTCCCCCTGCACCCCCACCCTCCAGCACTGAGGTGCACCCTCCACCAGGCCCCCACTCATGTCCCCCTGCACCCCCACCCCCCAGCAGTCATGGGGCACCCTCCACCAGGCCCCCCACTCATGTCTCCCACCCACCCCACCCCCCAGCACTGTGGGGCACCCTCCACCAGGCCCCCACTCATGTCCCCTTGCACCCCCACCCCCCAGCAGCCATGGGGCACCCTCCACCAGGCCCCCACTCATGTCTCTCACCCACCCCACCCCCCAGCAGTGCAGGGACACCCTCCACCAGGCCCCCACACATGTCTCCCTGCACCCCCACCCCCAGCACTGTGGGGCACCTGCCACCAGGCCCCCACTCATGTCCCCTTGCACCCCCAGCCCCCAGCACTGTGGGCCACCCTCCACCAGGCCCCCACTCATGTCCCCTTGCGCCCCCAGCCCCCAGCACTGTGGGCCACCTTCCACCAGGCCCCCACTCATGTCCCCTTGCACCCCCACCCCCCAGCAGTCATGGGGCACCCTCCACCAGGCCCCCACACATGTACCCCTACACCCCCACCCCCCAGCAGTCATGGGCACCTGCCAGCAGGCCCCCACACATTTCTCCCACCACCCCCACCCCCCAGCACTGTGGGGCACCTACCACCAGGCCCCCACACATGTCCCCCTGCCCACAGGCCATGACAATCCTCAAGCATGGGCCTCATGGCCAGCCACCACAGCCCAAAGACACAACCAAGTATTACATGCGCCCATGATACTACTCCAATGGAAACAATGTAAATGAACACGTGTCTCACACACACACAATGGTTGCAAGTGAACCTGAAAACCCATATCATGATATGCATGAAAACAATGAGATGAAACCACACATTGAAGAATGAAAAAATCAAAATACTGTATTAAAAACAACAGTAATGGCAATCAAAATTAAACAAAATACACAAGGAAAAAAAAAATTAAGCTGGCTGTCCCTTTTCAAATTAAAATCAATAAATGATAATCCATAAAATGTCTCCCAAAGTTCCAGTCCATAAAAAGTAAATGAAGGGAAAAAAGAAATAGAAAACCATTGCTCCATGGAAAAAAATATCCAAATGCAAAGTCAAACTATGTACAAAGTATTCAGGGTCCATCTTCCCAACAGAAGAAATGAAACCTACAAAAAAACCTATCTAAAATGGAACTATATACAAAAGGTGGAGCAGTGTCCGTCGACTCCAAATCAAAATAAACAATAAAGGAAACCTATCACTAAATAACTATATACAATGGCGGCGGGCCAGTCCAGCGGCTCACTCAGTGGTGTTCCGGGCCGGGCATCATCGAACTCCTCGTCTATGTCCCGGAGGCGGTCCTGTTCCATGGCCCCGAGGGTCCGCAGGGACGCCGACATGTTCACCTCCAACTCCCTGCAGATTGCCTCGAGGCACTCGGCCCGCCTCAGGGCCCTCCGCATGGAGTTCTCCGCCCTGACCATCGTGAGCCGCGCCTCTTCTGCCCACCGCCGCTCCGCATCTATGGCGTGGCCCAACCGCTGCCACACGGAAGACACTTCCCGTCCTGGGTCCTCCTGCCCTCCGGCCGATGCCTGCCCCTCCGATGTTGAAGGCCCCGAGTTATCGTGGCTCCCACCTACAGCCTCCTGCTGCTGCTGCTGCTGTCCATGTGCCCTGTCCGATGGTGCCTGCACATCCTCCTCCAGCTGGGGTGCAGTCGTTGATGTGGCCACCCCTGCTGGACGTCCGACTCCCGACTGTGGCAGGGATCTGTTGTCCACCAGCCTGGCCGCACGGTCAGAGGCAGCTCCACAGGGCACCCAGGTGACACATGGGTGGGAAGATGGCATGGAGGACGACTGGGGCATAGGGGGTTCTGTGGAGGAGGGGGTCGGAACAAGGTCCAGGAAACGGAGGAATCCAGCCCTGGTGAGCTGTCCCAGTGGGTCAACGCGGTCAACGAGCCATGCGAGAAGACGTGCAGACTCATCATGAAAAGACTGCAGGTCAGCTCGCATGGCCCGACCCTGGACAGGCTCAACCTGGTGCAGGATAGCCACATCCGCAGGGAGAGGAAGGCCAGGTGTTGTAAGCCAATCCCCCCCCTGACAATGGGTCTGGAGGTAGACATCCCCGCTGGTGCAAAATGATGCAGTGACAGGAGCAGGGACAGGATTGCACACAGGCACCTCCGCTGCGGCCTGTGCTGCCTCCTGTCCCTGATCCTGCACTGCACCACTAGCACCAGTGGAATCCCCACCTCCAGACCCCGCCTCTGTCGCTTGCACGGCCTCCTCCTCCTCCAAACCCCCCACCAATCTGGATGACTCCGTGCCATCTTCCTCCGTTGGGCCCTGTGGGGTCCCAGCTGCCCCTTCTGCTGCCTAGGAGTCCAACTCCAACCTCCGCCTCTTGGACCTCCCCTCGGCAGCTGCGGCCTGGGACACAGCACCGGACTCCTCACTCCCCGACGAGATCAGAACCTGGGAGGGGAGCCGGGCCTTGCATCTCCGGCTGGTGGTGCGACCCCTGCCGCTGTGCTCCACAGCACCTTCTCCGCCCTCTTCATCAGTTGACGCTGCAGACAGGGAGAAAGAAAACACAGGCATCAGGGCACTGTACAATGGACTCATACACACATGACAGTTATACATGAATGGCATTGGTAAACCTCAGACATGGCATCACAATCCCCAACACACATGTCATTTCAACTTGCACACATGAGCCATACCACAGCCATATTGCAACAGCCAGCACCATCCATTTACATGCAACAGCATGAGGAGCCAAAGGTCATCCACACATCACATGCAACATAGGGAGTGCACTACACATGCACACACACCACCAAAGTTGCATGCACGTGTACACCTCCGCCAACTGTCGCAGTGTTCCGATCGACATCCATGTCACACCTGACAATCATTCCTCCACATCCTGTGCCATGCAAGCCCACACACACAAGCACCATCCATGTGTCACACATGAGACCCCTCGCATGTGTCACCCGCACGGCCCTGTACACCCCCCCTACTTGCCCAAATAAAAATACATGTTCAACCGGCACACTCCTGGCACACCACCACACGCACAGCTTACAATCAGTATGCATGTACACTTACCGCTCGACTCCAGACGGGTCTGCCTCTCAAGGACCTGGACGTGGAGCGCTGGGGATATGCGTTCCAGGACCCTCATCTGATCTTCCGACAAGTGGCACCGGCGCCCCTTAGCATCCACTGCCTTCAGGAGGCGCCAGGCCTTGTTGAGGGTCCTGGACCTGAAGTCCTCCCAGCGCTTCCTGACACGTTCGTAGTCGCGGACTGCCACCTCCTCCGCGTTGATGGCAGTCATGATGTCCATCCAGATCCGAGTCCGTCCTTCCTTGTCGGCGCGCAACCTTCCGAAGAGGGCATCATACTGCCCCAGGACATGCTCCACCAGGACACCAACTTCGGTGGCAGTGAAGCTGGTGCCCCTCTGCCTCCTTGGCCTGGGGTTGCCACTGGTGCCAGATGTTGCAGTGCCCGACATGGCAACCCCAGAGGCAGGAGTGGGTGTGCAACTGGGTCCTGGGGCTGAGCTGTGGAGCGATGGAAAAGCAGTCGGGAGTCTTCGGTTCCAGCAGGGGTGGTCACAGCAACAGCACCCCTGGCTGATGTGCAGGCAGCAAATGGCAGGGCACGTGGGCAGCAGGCAGTCAAGCAGCAGCAGATGGCAGGTGGGAGCGTGCTCAGGGCTCTGGGGGGCAGTAATTCGGCCTTCTGGGCAGGAGCGTGGTCTTCCGTGTGTGAACGCGTGGCCAGCTTGATAGGGAGTGATTTTGCACGTGAAAATCCAGCACGTCTGCGTGTAATTGGAGGAAAGGCCCTTAGCGCGTAAGCGCGTCAGCACACGTCTGTACATTCATTGGCCCAAAGGCCACCAGCGTATGCGCGTCTATGAAGTCATGTGCACGTTGAATATGGCGCACGTTTGAAATGTTGCGTGTTAAAAAAATGAAAGACACGTCTGAGTGTCAAAGCGTGTATTTGGTGGAAATGGCCTTAGCGCAAACACGCGGAAGTGACAAAGCGTGTAATTGGTGGAAATGGCCCTAGCGCGTACACGCGGAAGTGACGCTGGACGTGTGGGCCTGCATAAAAGGTACGTGTAGAACACCATTTCCCTGTACGTGCTTTTCGTGGAGAGCGAGTGGGTGAAATCTGTAATTCTTGTCGTATCACACGCGATTTACTTCACAGCGTTTCAAGTTCGTACTCCCTGTTACCTCTGACAGCTTTTTCTCTTTTTCTGGTTTTCCTGGGCCTGTTACCTCAAACAGCGTTCCCTTCTACTGTTGTCCTGTCTCCTCAGACAGCGTACAATTCTTCTTTTGGCGGGGGTGTTGCCAACGCGCACACGCACTTCTTTTTCACGCTCTTTTTCCTGGCAGACGGTGAGTCACGCAGGTATCTAACATCTGTGCTTGCCCCGTGTGTAGCCTACCCCTTCAGAGGTCATTCTAGGCTGCGTGTGACACGCATACGTTCATTCTTGTGTTACTGGGTGCCACAGCGTAGTGCAGGTTTATTTTTCTGCACACGTGGTCTAGGAGGGGTTGCTTGCACGTTATCTCCCTTTTTTGGGCTTCCTGTGCGTTGCGTGACCCGTCATCTTTCCCCAGGGGTCACATTCAGCCTTGCTAGAGCACTAGGGTATGATTACCATCTGGTACCCAACCCTTTGACCCCCAATTGCCCAGGACAATAGTTTACAGCCACTCCCATACGCACATTAACATGAGTGCCATGGTTGGGAGGCAAGGAATCCGTAAGGGTGGCAAAGGTGGACGAGCCACAAGTGGTGGCCGTGGTGGATCCGGTAGGGGACGTGGTCGTTACTTGCAGGGTGACCCTGTCCCCCCATGTGTGGAGGACCAGTCAAGGGCACCCATAATCCCCCCCCGCCCTCCTGGTTGAGGCTGATGTGGCTGACACCATCCATGCTCAGCCCTTGTTGGACCAGCCCATTATGGCACCAGACCTGGCTGACTCCATGGCTGACTTCCAGGTCAGCAGGCCTATGACACGTGCGCTGGTGCACGTTGATGTCATCAGGCCACGTGGATCAGGGGCAGCAAGGTCATCTGCTGCCCCAAGTAGGCAGGGTGGAGAGGCTGCAGGGGCAGCTGCGGCTCCATCCACCCCAGCTCTCACACACCCAGCCAGGACAGTGTCGGTCCTAGTCCATCCTGCTGACATTCCCCCTGACACCATTACACTTGAGCCAATGCCTGCACCAACTCCCATGCTGAGTGTGCAATCCCACACTCCTGATACAGAGTCCTCCAGGGCTCCTGCCCCTAGTGTCCAGAGCGGCGTAGGACACTCAGGATCCCCACCACCTTCCAAGCGGAAGAGGAAGAGTGCTCGTCCGGCACAGGCTGATGCCCCAGACACGGCTACACAGTCCGGCCCGTCGAGGAAGCCCAGCTTCACGGATGCCGAACTGAATGCACTTGTCGAGTATGTGTCCGCACATGATAACGAAATGGTCATTGTTGCAGGATCCAAGACCACACCTGCACAACGCCAGGCACACTGGCAGACAGTTGCGGACATCGTAAGTGCCCTTGGAATCGTGAGGCGCACATCCAATGATTGCTATAAGCGCTGGACTGACCTAAAGGGCAGGGCAAAGAATAAACTGGCCTCAAGTCATGCCGCAACTCTAGTGACTGGAGGTGGGTCTCTAGTAGAAGACATGGAACTCACTCCACATGAGTCAGTCGCTGGGACCTACGTCACGGAGGAACAGATCCAAGGCGTGGGAGATCTGCCAGATTATGAGGCATTGTCCGGTGAGTGCACATGCATGTGTGTGTCATCCATGTGCATGGTGTGTGTGTGAGGGCTTCTGTTTGTGTGCCAGGTGAGGGTGTGTGTGCCTGAGTTGTTTGGGTCACCCATGTGCTTCATCCAATACATTCTGCGCAGCAGCATTTGGCCATAGCAGTATCCCTTCTGCCAACAGTAGACATCTAGCCCAACACCACGCCAGTTGCCCTTGAAGTGTCACCTTGCCACAACATTGTTGCTTATTTTTCTCTGTTCATTCAGGCAGATTGTTTGCATTCCACCACTTTTACTAGGCATTTCTCAGTCCTCTAGTCACATGTCTGACATGGCTATGGTAAAGTGGAGTGACTTTGTTACCTGGATATCATTTGTTTAGACATGTCCCTGTGCAATAGGACCATTTTGGACTGGCAGCTCCAGGTGAGAAATCAGACCTGTTTGAATTAGAAAAGCTATTACATGAGGGAACTGGACTGAATGAATAAGTGCTGCCCTCCTCTCCATCTTCACTCAATAGCAATGGTACATGCCATCTGTGTGATGGCATGTGTATTTCACCTGGCAATCACAGGCCAATGTGTGATGCCACTGCTGGGCAGCATGCAGCAAATGTGTTGATCTTCCATCTTGGTGTCATCAATGTGTGCCATTTGCCTCCCCTTCATACGCAGTGAGGGTGCATGCATGGGAGGGTTTTAGTCATGTGGGACATGTGTCAATCAAGTACTGGTTCTGTTGCTTCTCAGCCCTAATTGCGTGCCATAGTGCTAATGCCTGTTTCCATTTCTTTGCTTTCATGTCTTTGCAGGGGATGACGCACTTGATACAGCTGGGGTTGTGGAGATGGTGCAGACCCAGGAGGGGTCTCAGGCCCGACCGACCACCAGTGAGGGACGTGGTGTGGTGGTGGGTGAAAACCCACAACTGCTGCAGGTCGTGCTCTCAAGGGGTGTCTCTGGGTGCACCTCCCCCGAGCTGTATTCAGGTGTCGATTCGGATGATGAGACCTATGTGGCATCGCAGGTGAGTGTTCCTGGGAGGGATTCTCTTCTGTCCGACCCACCTGCACCAGGGGTAGTACCCTCAATGGGGATGTCAGTGTTGGCAGGTCCGCCTTTGGTGGTTACGGATGCAGGGTCACACTCCGCAACATCTGATCCTGTTCCTGGGCCAGCAGATCAGAGGGGGAATGCAGTCCTGCAGCCTCAGGCAGTGCCGGCACAGCAAGGCGCAGTTCGCCTTGCCCCAGACAGGTGTGGTGCCCGCCGACATGGTGGCCGTACGCCACCTGGCAATACCGCATGGGAGCAATCCATATACGGTATGGCTACCCAACAGGCAGCATCATCAGAGATGATGGCTCAGGCCATGGATAGGGTGGCCACTTCCATTGTCCCCCCAGAAAGGCTGATGGAGCGACTGCAGCAGGCAAAAGACTCCATCTGCCAGTCACACAAGGAGGACATGTTGGCGTCCAACAGGGACAGGCGGGCGGCACTGGCGACTCTGCAGGATGCCCTTTCCATAGAGTACCAGGGCCACAGGGAAGCCCTGAGGGTGTAACTCAGTCAGATCAGGACAACCCTTGTTGAGCTTGAGGCTTCAACACACAGAAGGACAGAAGAGCAGCTGGAGTGTCTCACACGTACGCTCTAAGCTGAGATGCAGGCAACTCGGGCGGAGGTCCGGTCATCCCGTGAGTTGTTGCATGGGGACCTCCGCATGATTATCCTCCAGAACCAGACCTTCCACACTCGCATGCTTGCTGCCATGGAGGAGCAGACTAGGGCTTTGCGTGGGCTGCCTCCCATAGTGCCACCACCTCCTGATGCAGCTGCAGAGTCTGAGGAGAGCGACCACAGTGATTCTCTCACAATAGGGTAGCCGTGTCGGCCACAAGCCCATGGAGGTGTTTTTTTCCCAGAATCCACACAGGTGGGTTCTGGTGTGCATACTGACCTCAGACCTCCTGGGTGGCCTCCCTCATCCCCTCTGGCCCATTCATGGCCATTTTTGATTATTTATTTTTTTTTAAAAAAAAAATTTCATATTTTTTTTTACAGTGTGTTGCCTTGTGTGGCTCCCGTGGGCATCCGCTGTATTGTGGCTGGGCACGTACAGGCTTGTCCTGATTTTGGGTTAGATGCTTGGGTTTGTGAGACACACACCCCTCCTGCTTCCCGTTTCCATGGGCTTGCAAAGGGTGTCCCCAAGTGACATTGACTTACACGGTGACGTTGGACTCCCACTACATGTGTGGGTAGTCTAGTCAATACTGTGTATACATTCCTAGTGCATATTGCTGTTGTGTTGTACACTGCATGTTGCATAGATGTGTAACTCATCATCCATGTCGACCTCCTAATTTGCAGGTCCTTTCCTCATGTCTACACAAGGCCCTCTACTTTGGAGATGGAGTCCATGTTGGCAGCAGTGCACCTACAACTCTACATGGCGGCAACACTGTACAGTTGGAAGTGGTGGGAGTGCAGGCATTTCCAGGTGGTGAGACTACTAATTTCTTACATTCGTAATGTCATGTTAATGGTAGTTTTGAGGGTCA
The DNA here is from genome assembly GCF_040938575.1 of Ambystoma mexicanum. NCBI lineage: Eukaryota > Metazoa > Chordata > Amphibia > Caudata > Ambystomatidae > Ambystoma > Ambystoma mexicanum. The sequence goes on from NC_090921.1 coordinate 135,784,269, forward strand.
GTAGCTGATAAGTGTTATTGCTAAATACCTGCTCAAGTGTGTTGTTGGTCCTGCATTACTGTGAGCATTTCAGGTGTCACGAGTTTCAATTAGGGTCACTGTACTTTGTGACACTTGTGTCATGTTGTGGGGATTACTTTGTTTGCCCTCACATAGCATGACATGGCATGGTGTGTCGTGTGGCGGTGCTGGGGGTGGGTTGGGTGACATGGCACTGTCCTCATGTTGCATTTTGCAAGTGGGTATTCATTTTAGCTGCATGAATGTGTCTTTTCACGAAACTGCATTGGTGGTGTCTGTGTAGGTAGGGATGCACACATTGTAACACTTCCAGGTGAAGAATCTCAGGCTGATATGGTTTTGACGGTTGATTCTCCAAACATTCAGGATCATTGTCAGGTTGAGTCATCATTGATTGTCAGATGGTATGTGCCAGGGCAGTGTGCACTCCACAGGGGTGTGATTTCTATGTGAAGTAATTAGCCACTAGCTGTGTATGGGCTGCCTCCCCCCGTGCCCTTTCCCCTCCCATGCGCAGCCGCCGTGCATGTGGTTGGGGATGTGGGTGCACCACCATTTCCACGGCCAGGCCCCGGCGTGTTGCAACGTTGTGCAGGACACATGCTGCCACTATGATCCTGCACACTACTGGGGGAGCGTATAACAGCTGCCCGCCAGAACGGTCAAGGGAGCGAAAGCGTGACTCAAGCACTCCAAATGTGCGCTCCACTATGCCCCGGGTTGCAATGTGGGCTGTGTTATATCTTATCTCGGCGGCGTGGTGGGGTTCCGAATTGGCGTCATCATGTGGGGGCTGAGAGGGTAGGCACTGTCCCCTGTGGAGGTGGTGATGGGTATCATTGGTGGGGTTGTGACCTTGCTCAGTATCTAACATGCATGCATGTGCAGTGGAATTCATACTCACCAAGCAGCCATGTATCGCCATGCCGCCCAGCTTCTAGGTCCCGGATTAGGGTGGACATTCGGTAAATGAAGCTGTCGTGGGTGGACCCGGGATAGTTGGCATATACTGAGGTGATGATTCCTTGGCATTACATACTACCTACACGTTGATGGAATGCCAGTGCTTGCGGTTCCTATAGATGTGCTCCGATGCCCTGGGGGGACATAGAGCCACATGGGTGCAGTCGATGGCACCTAGCACTTTGGGGAATTGTGCCACACCGTAAAAATCCAGGGCGGCAGCATGCCTTTCTGCAGGTGTTCTGGGCAGGTATATGTGCCTGCGGACTGATGGGCGTGCAGTGATGATGTTCAAGACCTGGTGTAGGCAGCGTGACTGCGTGGCCTGTGACACCCCACCCACTATGGCACTTGTCCGCTGAAATGATCCAGTGGCTAAGAAGTGCAGTACATTGAGGACCTTCTCCAGGGGGCTGAGTGCTTGGGAGCACAGGGTGGGTGATGTGAGGTCATCCTCCCACTCACTCACCAGGTCCAGTATTATGTGTGGTGGAAACCTGTACCTCCCATACACCTGGTCATCAGGCATCCCAAAAAGGCTGGTTCTGGGTGTGAAAATTCTGGCCCTGACTATCCTCCTCCTCCTCCTTTGGTAGCCCACGGCCACTGCTGCTAGGAATGGTATATTCATCCTGGCGTCTGAGCTTGTTAGTTTTTTGCGCGCAATTTTATGCGTCGCGGGTCGACGTATGCCTGCTTCCTGCTGGCGTACGTGTTTCCGGATTAGGACGTCATTTTTTGCGCGTGTTGTAGGCGAGCGTGTGAAACTTCCCCCGCACCCCTGAAATCCACGTACCCAGGCCAATAGCGTGTGGAAATTCCCGCGCACTCCGGAATACACCTGCGCTGATGTACTCGCGTGTGTAAGTGCCCGCGCACCCCTGAAATACATGTACATAGGCCAATCGCGTGTACGCGCACTTTTGTCCAATTACACGCGATGACACTCTGACGTGCAGTCTTTCCACGTGTGCTCCGTCATCGCGTGCTATGAGGGAAACACCCATGCGGGTCACGTCACAGACGCGTTTACACGCTGAGGGCCTTTGGTCCAATGGAATTGCATATGCGTGCTGACACGCTTACGCGCTAAGGGCCTTTCCTCGAATTTAACGCTGACATGCAGGATTTTCACGTGCCAAATCACTCCGTATCAAGCTGGCCACGCGAAAACACAGGGAAGACCACGCTCCTGTCCAGAAGGCCGAATTACTGCCCCCCAGTGCCCCGAGCAGCCTCCCATGTGCCATCTGCTGCTGCCTGCCTGCCTGCCTGCCTGCTGCCACCGTGCCCTGCCATTTGGTGCCTGCACATCAGCCATCTGCAGGGGTCCAGTTGCTGTGTCCACCCCTGCTGGAACAGAAGACTCCCGACTGGGATAACATCGCTCCACAGCCCAGCCCCAGGACCCAGTTGCCCACCCACTCCTGCCTCTGGGGTTGCCATGTCGGGCCAGAGGGGCAGAGGGGCACCAGCTTCACTGCCACCGAAGTTGGTGTCCTGGTGGAGCATGTCCTGGGGCAGTATGATGCCCTCTTCGGATCGTCCCGCGCCAGCAAGGAAGAACGGGAGAGGATCTGGGCCGACTGTGTGGTTGCCATCAACGCGGAGGGGGTGGCAACCCGCAACGTCCAGATGAACAAGAAGCGCTGGGAGGACTTGAGATCCAGGACCCTCGTGAAGGCCCGGCGCCTCGTGGAGGGGGGCCGGGGCCGCATGAGTTCCATCCAGATGAGGGTCCTGGAACGCGTACGCCCATCGCTCCACGCCCAGATCCTTGAGAGGGAGACCCGTCTGGAGTTGAGCGGTAAGTGGCCAAGCATTGCTGTGTGAGACAGGGCATGTTGCGGTGTGCTGGTTGTCTGATACTTGCCTGTATGTGTGACATAGGCCATGTACGCAAGTATGTGTGCAGGGACATCATGGTAATGCATGTGCGACCAGTGATGTGTGAACCACATGGTTGTTGCATGTGTTTAAATGCAACATGGGGAGCCCTGTGCAGATTTTACACATGAGAGCATGCCAGTCTCTGTTCCTGGACATGGGTGGGGGTGAGGGATGGGTGCTGATGCCAGGTACATATATGGTAGCCATGTCTGTGTGCCTGACCTGCATGTCTGTGACTTGTGAATGCCACGGATGCATGACACATGTCTGTGACAATGTACAGATTCACTGATGCAGCCTAGTTATCCTTGTCTCCGCTGTGTTTGGGGTGTATGAGGCCAGATGGATGTGACTGAGGTGAAGTGTGTGCATGTGATAGGCATGACCCATGATGCATGTGAGTTCCATATCATTGTATGTTTCAAGAGTCCATTGGACATGTATGGAAATGTCCATGGCATGCACCATGCCTGTTACTGTGTGTGTTTTGCCTGGACTGACCCATGTGTTGTGGAGGGACATGATGGAAGTGTACTTTGACAGTGGTACTCATCTGCTATTGCTTCCTGTCTAGGGGACCATTGTACAGTACCCTGATGCTTGTGTTCTATGTCTCCCTGTACGCAGCGGCTAGTGAAGAAGAGGGCAGAGACGGCGCTGTGGAGCAAGGCGGCGGGAATGCCCCCACGGCTGCAGCGGAAGGGGTGGGTGAGCCCCCACAGGGGCCTGCTACGGCGGAAGACGGTGAGGAGCCATCCAGGTTGGTGGTTTCCATAGAGGAGGAGGAGGCCGCCACTGAGGCGCACATGGGGCCTGGTGGGGGCATCCCTGCTGGTGCAAGTGGTGCAGTCCAGGGGCAGGGGCAGGAGGCAGCACAGGTCACCGTGGAGGGGCCTGTGCATGTCGCTGTCCCTGACCCTGTGAGTGCACCACCATGCACCAGCAGGGATGCCCCGTCCCAGGCCCGTCCGCAGGTAGAGGGGATGTCCATGTCACCTGACGCCCCTCCACCTGCGGACGAGGGGACCCATGGCCGTATGGAGAAGGTCCTGATTGGGGTCGCGATGCGCGCGGGTGCAGTTCGTGATGACGTGCGTGCTTCCCGGGAGGAGCACGCACGTCATCACGAAGAGCACCATGCCGACGTGGCCCAATTGGGATCTTCCATGTTCGGGGGTTTCCTGCATGTGTTGGCCAATCTGGCGGCCCTCTCCTCCTCTGTGGAGGCTATACGCCGGTCGTTCTCCTTGCCGTCTTCCGGCCCAGATGCCACCAGGGCCCCCTGTGGACCTGCCCTGCCCAATGCAGCCAGCTCGGTGGGGATCCCATCCCTGCCACAGTAGGGAGTCGGAGGTCCAGCAGGGGTGGACACCACAGCAACTGTACCCCAGCAGATGGAGGATGTGCCGGCATCATCAGGCAGGGCACGTGCACGACGGCGTCGGTGGATTCCATCAGCCTGGATGCCGTCGTGCTGGCAGAGGCGGTTGCGTCGGAGGCAGCAGCAGAGTCAACGTGGGAGGCATCATGGCTCGGGGCCATCAACATCGGAGGGGCAGGCATTGACCGGAGGGCAGGAGGACCCAGGACGGGAAGTGTCTTCCGTGTGGCTGCGGTTGGGCCAGCAGATAGGTGCGGAGCGGTGGCGGGTGGAAGAGGCGCGGCTCACGATGGTCAGGGCGGAGAACTCCATGCGGAGGGCCCTGAGGCGGGCCGAGTGCCTCGAGGCAATCCGCAGGGGGTTGGAGGAGGAGATGGCGTCGTCCCTGCGGACCCTCGGGGCCATGGAACAGGACCGCCTCCGGGACATCGAAGAGGAGTTTGATGATGCCCTGGCCCGGAACACCACAGAGTGAGCCGCTGGACTTGCCCGCCGCCTTTGTATATAGTTCTTTAGTTTTAGGTTTCCTTTGTTTCTTCTTATGATTTGGAGTTGACGGACACTGCTCCACTTTTTGTATATAGTTGCATTTTAGTTAGGGTTTTTTGTAGGTTTCCTTTGTTCAGTTGGGCTCATGGACCCTTGGATGTTTTGTACATAGTTCTTCATTGGATTGTTTTATTTTTTTAGTTTTTATTTATTCACCATGGAGCAATGGTTTTTGCATTTATTTTTCTCTCTTGGATTGATTTTATTTTTAATGTGACTTTAGACAACATTTATTTGAATTGGGATTTGTAGTTTTAATTTTTTTGATGGACATGCAGCTTATCTTTTTTTTATTGCCATTGTAGTTTGTTTCATTTCATTTGCATTCAATTTTTTTTAATACAATTTTGTTTTCATACTTCACTGTGTGGTATCATCTCATTGGTTTCATGCATGTCATGTTGGGTATTTTCCCATTCAATTGCAACCATTGTGTGTGACGGACATGGGTTCATTTGCTTTATGAACATTGGGGGTGTAACATGTAATTTCCTTGTCCATGTGGGTGAATGGGTTACTTGGTAGGGCCTTTTGGCTGTGGAGGCTGACCATAACGCACATGTTTGGGGATTGTGAGGACCTGGGTGCAGGGGGACATGAGTGGGGGCCTGGTGGAGGGTGGCCCACAGTGCTGGGGGGGGTGCAGGGAGACATGAGTGAGGGCCTGGTGGAGGGTGCCCCTCAGTGCTGGGGGGTGGGGGTGCTGGGGGACATGAGTGGGGGCCTGGTGGCATGTACCCCACAGTGCTGGGGGTGGGGTGGGTGGGAGACCTGAGTGGGGGCCTGGTGGAGGGTGCCCCTCAGTGCTGGGGGGAGGGGTGGGGGTTGGGAGACATGAGCGGGGGCCTGGTGGAGGGTGCACCTCAGTGCTGGGGGGTGGGGGTGCAGGGAGACATGAGTGGGGGCCTAGTGGAGGGTACCCCTCAGTGCTGGGGTGTGGGGGTGCTGGGGGACATGAGTGGGGGCCTGGTGGCAGGTGCCCCACAGTGCTGGGGGGTGGGGGTGCAGGGGGACATGAGTGGGGGCCTGCTGGCAGGTGCCCCACAGTGCTGGGGGGTGGGGTGGGTGGGAGACATGAGTGGGGGCCTGGTGGAGGGTGCCCCATGACTGCGGGGGGTGGGGGTGCAAGGGGACATGAGTGGGGGCCTGGTGGAGGGTGGCCCACAGTGCTGGGGGCTGGGGGTGCAAGGGGACATGAGTGGGGGCCTGGTGGAGGGTGGCCCACAGTGCTGGGGGGTGGGGGTGCAGGGAGACATGAGTGGGGGCCTGGTGGAGGGTGCCCCTCAGTGCTGGGGGGTGGGGGTGCTGGGGGACATGAGTGGGGGCCTGGTGGCAGGTACCCCACAGTGCTGGGGGGTGGGGTGGGTGGGAGACATGAGTGGGGGCCTGGTGGAGGGTGCCCCTCAGTGCTGGGGGGTGGGGGGTGGGAGACATGAGTGGGGGCCTGGTGGAGGGTGCCCCTCAGTGCTGGGGGGTGGGGGTACAGGGAGACATGAGTGGGGGCCTGGTGGAGGGTGCCCCTCAGTGCTGGGGGGTGGGGGTGCAGGGGGACATGAGTGGGGGCCTGGTGGCAGGTGCCCCACAGTGCTGGGGGGTGAGGGTGCAGGGGGACATGAGTGGGGGCCTGCTGGCAGGTGCCCCACAATGCTGTGGGGTGGGGTGGGTGGGAGACATGAGTGGGGTCCTGGTGGGAGGTGCCCCTCAGTGCTGGGGGGTGGGGGTGGGTGGCAGACATGAGTGGGGGCCTGGTGGAGGGTGCCCCTCAGTGCTGGGGGGTGGGGGTGCTGGGGGACATGAGTGGGGGCCTGGTGGAGGGTGCCCCTCAGTGCTGGGGGGTGGGGGGTGGGAGACATGAGTGGGGGCCTGGTGGAGGGTGCCCCTCAGTGCTGGGGGGTGGGGGTACAGGGAGACATGAGTGGGGGCCTGGTGGAGGGTGCCCCTCAGTGCTGGGGGGTGGGGGTGCAGGGGGACATGAGTGGGGGCCTGGTGGCAGGTGCCCCACAGTGCTGGGGGGTGAGGGTGCAGGGGGACATGAGTGGGGGCCTGCTGGCAGGTGCCCCACAATGCTGTGGGGTGGGGTGGGTGGGAGACATGAGTGGGGTCCTGGTGGGAGGTGCCCCTCAGTGCTGGGGGGTGGGGGTGGGTGGCAGACATGAGTGGGGGCCTGGTGGAGGGTGCCCCTCAGTGCTGGGGGGTGGGGGTGCTGGGGGACATGAGTGGGGGCCTGGTGGAGGGTGCCCCACAGTGCTGGGGGGTGGGGGTGCTGGGTGACATGAGCAGGTGTGCAGGGTAGTCCCCTATGGTGTCGGCTGCCTTCAAGGGCCGTGGAGGGTGTACAGGGAATACCTGGGAGCACCCAGCCAAATCGCGTGTAGAATTTCCCGCGTACCCCTGAAATCCACGTACCCAGCCAAATCGCGTGTGGAAATTCCCACGCACGTACCCGGCCAAATCGCGTGTGGAACTTTCCGCACACCCCTGAAATCCACGTACTCTGCCAAATCGCGTGTGAAACTTCCTGCGCACCCCTGGAATCCACGTACCCAGCCAAATTGCATGTGAAACTTCCCGCGCACCCCTGAAATCCACGTACCCAGCGAAATCGCGTGTGGAACTTCCCGCGCACCCCTGAAATCCACGTACCCTGCCAAATCACGTGTGAAACTTCTCGCGCACCCCTGAAATCCACGTACCAGCCAAATCGCATGTGGAAATTCCCGTGCACCCCTGAAATCCACGTACCCAGCGAAATCACGTGTGGAACTTCCCGCGCACCCCTGAAATCCACATACCCTGCCAAATCGCGTGTGAAACTTCCCGTGCACCCCTGAAATCCACGTACCCAGCCAAATCGCGTGTGGAAATTCCCACGCACGTACCCGGCCAAATCGCGTGTGGAACTTCCCGCGCACCCCTGAAATCCACGTACCTGGCCAAATCGCGTGTGGAACTTCCCGCGCACCCCTGAAATCCACGTACCCAGCGAAATCGCATGTGAAACTTCCCGCGCACCCCTGGAATCCACGTACCCAGCCAAATTGCGTGTGTAACTTCCCGCGTACCCCGAAATACACGCCCACGTTATTTTTCAGTCAGCGGGTGTCCGTGTTTGTGGGTACCCCTTTGCACGTCATTTGTCCTGGAGGGCCACATTCATCATAGCTGTATATAGGTGCTATTTGTTGGCGCACCTTTTGGCGCACATTTATTACAAGCGCAGGGACGCTACCGCCTGCTTTCTTGTGGCGGTCGTGTTTGTGCCTGTGCGCTGGTTTGACAGTGCGCTGTTTTGCCATATTCGATTCCATGAATACGTGTTGTAGGCGAGCGTGTGGGCGTTCCGCGCTCTTGCACCCTGTACTTCCCCGGTGACGCCCACATTTTGGCAAGTTTTTCCCCATTCCGAGTGTTACGCCCCGTGTTCCGCCTACTTTTGTTGTGTGCGCCGCGCTATGTGCGATTTTCGCTGTGGCCTGTGCGATTTTCGCTGTGACCTGGCGCACGCTGTTAGATGGCCTGTGCGCCAACGTGCGCCGCGCACTTTTTTAGCACACATCCGATGGTTTTCTCGCACACGGCCTTCCATGAATTGATGTGCGCTGCTTTTCGTGCGAATTTCGCACTTGCACTGCGATTTTCGCTATTCCACTGGAAATCTCACGTTTTTGGCCACTTGCGCCGCGCTAATTATTCCATGAATCGGCCAGTATATCTGTCTTATTACAATAAGGGATTATAGTTCCCTCAAATTCACCGTGTAACACTTGTATATACCCCATTAAAAAAGCAAAGGGAGGGGCGTGGAGGATGATACAGGACCTACGCCCCCTCAATGATGTCATACAAAAATAATTCCCACTTGTCCCAAATCCAGTGTCAATTTTGTGCAGCATACCCAAAGATGCTTCATGTTTCACCGTAGTGGACCTAAAGAATGCATTCTTCTCAGTGCCACTAGATCCTGAATCACAATATTTAACAGCATTTACCCTGGGAGGAAAGAGATATGAGCATTGCAGTTTGCCCCAGGGGTACTGCGAGAGCCCAAGCATATTCAACAGGATCTTACATGAAGATCTTGGAAACATTGACACAAAAAGCACACTCATTCAGTATGTAGACGATCTCTTGATTTGTGGGAAGAATGAGGACGAATGCAGGCAAGATTCGGTGACACTATTAACACTCCTAGCACACAAAGGCTACAAAGTGGACAAGGAAAGATTACAATACTGTTTAACAGAGGTGTTGTATTCGGGTCAATTAATATCTAAGGATGGCAAAAGAATAATCCCCAACAGGGTAGCTGCAGTGCGAGCTGTGAATTAACCTAGGACAGTGAAAGAGATGCAGACATTTCTTGGCATGTGTGATTACTGCAGTGCATGGATCTAAGAATACGCAGGGTAGACAAAACCCCTCCTATAAGGACTCAAGGAAGCACAGAGTGAAAGCATAACAATACAGTGGACACAAGAAATGCACATTGCCTTCAACACATTGAAATAACTGATATCGACAGTACCCGTCCTAGCAAATCCAGACTATGAGCACTGTCGGGGGGAAATTCTGCCGGGGTCGGCCGGGCCGTCCACAGACCTCCGGGCAGGGAGGCCCCAACTCCTCCCGTATATCCCAAAAGAGATATAGTATGAGACACACACAAGAAGCAATGTGACTCTGCTGTTTATTAAACACAAACGGCAGGGATGGGTCAAGGATCATACGCGTCTGACCTGACACACACACAATCGTGGGGCTCGCAGGCCCTTTTTACTGTAGTATGACGCGCTACTTGCGTCACTTTAGAAAATTAACAAAAAAACCTATCGCCACTCTTAATTGGTTGCTCGGGTGGTAGGGTTAGTATAGCATACGTATAGAGAATAATATGAGTGGCTGAGGGCTAGTCAGGTGATATATCTGGGTTGTCCCTACAATTAGATACATGAGAATTGTTACATGAGGACTCCTAATGGTTGGTTGATGTTAATGGCGTCAGTGATGAGAGCCCCAGGTTCTGATTGGTGCGCCCGTGAGCTTCCCAGCCTGGGACCATCGCTGTTCCCAGCTCTCGGTGTACCTGCAATTGCAACAATGTTTCACTATTGGTACATGCAGACAATGTGAAGTCTTATTCGTGAGCTAGACGGCCGACTACTCCCATCGTTGCAGATGTCCATTGATCCTTTCAAGTGTATCTGCCTGTGTCTTGTAACGAGGGATCCAGACGCCTCCTTCCTCCTGGGCTTGGCATCTCGTCAGGTTCGGCTTGGTCACGTGGGATGGGACCGTGTTTGAGGCAGAATTCTGCACAATTAATATTGTTTTTCCACAGTGTGCCTGGTCTAATTGCAGGTGCGACTTTGATGTTAGTGCGCGGCGTGCGAGGTTGCAACATCGTGCCCTTGATGGTCTGCTTTTGGAATGTGGGTTTGCAACATTACGACCTTGGCTGTCTGCTTTCCCCAGGCTCATTCTGCAGGATCAGCAACCTGACTCTTGTTCTGTTAACGTCCACGGGAGCTCTTGCTTGCGGCCTACTCAGGCCTAGTATATAGGTGGAACCGTCTGGTGCACAGGCGCTTTAAGTTATAGTCTTATATTGTCTTAGGACCAGTATCGTGTCTTCGTTATAATTCTCCTTATGGCACCCAAGTGTAGGAGAAGCGTAAGCAAGCTCTTTAGGCGAGTTCATGATGCGTCTTGCGTTTCTGCATTTCTGAAAGCCTATATGGAAAATAATAAAGATGCACGTCCGTGAGTATGTCTGTCGCCTACGTCATAGCACTGAGTATATTCTTCATGTAGATTGGTGCGGGAGTGTCCAGTGTGTATGTTGGCACAGGTGTGCTATCCGTTGGCTAGGTCGTCATGGCATCTCTAACGACGTATAGTTTTAGTCCAGTTGATCCATGCCGCAGGCATCGGCATGGGCAGGGCGGGCTGCTGGGCAAGCAGATGGACACATCCGTATGTTCCTGTACCAGGGTATCTGGTCGTCTGGTAGATGGGCAAACTCTTCTCGTGGCGGGTGCTTGGGCCGTGAACCTTTAGGCCAGGCGCGAGAGGGGAAAGAGGGGAGTCTGTTTTTCCATTTTCCCACTTCAGTCCCCCCTCTGGTCGACTTGTCGACCACAAACATATCCTTTTCGTTATCTCCTCTTACTCTCCACACTTTAGTTATTCCTCCTAAATGTCCATAATGGTTGACATGATCTTCAAATGACCAATACATATACTCACAGGCTCCTCCAGGAGTACAGTATACCCATTTCTCTATGTAACTCCTGGGGTTTCTTGGGTTCTCGACCTTCACCGATGGTGGGTCCAGATGGTTGGTGATGATCTGGTTGCGCAATTTCTCTCTCTCTTGTATTATTATGCCTGTGTGTTGGCCGTCATCTGCTGGCATCAGTGGGTGCATACCGACCATTTCAAGCAACTCGTCATTGGTGCGTGCCTTCCGGGCTTTCCAAAATCTTATTATGATCAGTGTAGCTCCAGCCAAAATAATACAGCCAAATATAATTTTCAGTCCATCTGACAGCCAAGATGGCATCCATGACCATAATAGCGAAAACCAGCTCTCATCCTTTTTCACACCCTTACTTTCGTCCACCATTTTGGAGTGTAACTGGGCCAGTTGTGAAACTGCTTCTGTCAATGTGCCGTTGTCAGCATCATTGGCAGGAATGAATGTGCAGCATGATTGTCCTATCTTTGCGCAAACTCCTCCTTCCATAGCAGTGAGGAGGTCCAATACATATCTATTCTGCAGTGCTACCATCCTTATTGCTCGCAGCTCTTCTTTTATTGCGTTGAATCCGTTTACTGTAGAATTGATGGTCATCATGAGTTCCCATCTAGTTATCTGGAGCCATTTTGCGTTCGCGTAAGCCTGCAGTCCTGGATGTATTATTGAGGAGAAGAACATTGCTGCTCTGCTGAATAGTCTGTGTTCTGGCGGAATCGAAGTTAGTGCCGTTTCTGACCTTCCCCATAGGTAATTTCCTGTCAGAGGTTCCCCTTGTCTTTTCCGTCTGTTTAGGACAGTATCATTGCCGTTGGTCCTGTTCCCTGGCTCCCCCTGAGGCGGTGCAGATCTCTTATTTCTCTTGTCCCCTTCATCCATTTTGGGAAAGTTTGCCACATTCACATGCTTCTGGGGTACCACTAGCGATGGTACATTTACGTGCACCATCGTGCATACACCATTCCACAGAGGGGGCAGCGTGTGATATGCCTTTTCTCCACAGGCCCAGTAATGGTCCATTATCACTGCTGTTCCTGCTCCCCCCTCAGGTAACTCCATCAGGCTTCCACAATTGGTGTTATATCCTACGTCCACCTCTACCTTATTGTTGGTAGCATACTTTAGGCGCAGTCAACGGCAGTATTGTTATCGGGTCTTCATCCGTTTCTATCCATGTGAGCATGGGCACGTATTTGATCCAAGTTGTCCAACATCTGTGATTGTGCGCATCGATAGTTGAAATAGTTTCTTTTGTTACCATATTGCTGCCAACCACTCCTATCTCCCATTTGTTGTCCAAATATACTTTCCCCGTTATCGTCACCAGTGGCCTCTCCCAGCATCCTAATTTACCAGGGACTTCAGTGGCGTACCAATCACATGATAAGTACTGCAGTGTTACTTTCTTTGTTTCTCCTTTTGCAGGACCACTTGTTATGTATCTAAATGCTTCAGCATGTAAACTGCTCTTGTGGTAACTTAAATAAGTCTTGAGGAAGTTGTTTTCGTATGGGTATGAGTCTCGTGTATTCCACGTCATATGCACCACTGTTCCTTGAAATCTTCCTTTCGTTTGGAACAGTGCCAAGTATATTATGCACCGTGCCGTTTTTTCGTCTATTTCTGTGGCAACGAATGTTCGAGAAGCTCTCATGGCGTATGGTATTAATGAGCAAACGTAGCAGCTGTCTTCTGTTGTCTGCTTACCAATGCGGGTCATGTGTTGATACCATATGTTGTTTGAGACGTGTGCTGAATCTTGTATATAATTGTCAATACCTTTATTATCTGAGTATGTGCTGCGTTGTACTCTATTCTGTTTGTGCGCAATTTTGCTAATATCACCTGACGTAACACCTGTTGCAGCTGGGGATGGGGGTGTGTTAGGTTTGGGTACAGCAATAATATTGGTAGCATAGCTGTACTGCCATACAGAGGCAGCTACGAACCCGGTGATTATCAAAATCCCTATTACTTTTATTGCATATGCTAATTTCACCAGCATTTTTTCTCTTACCTTGCTGCAGTCCGGCAGCGAATTCTTGCGATGTTAGAGTTGCCCGCCTGAAAATTCTTAATATGCTGGTTAATGTTAGTTGTTAAGCTCTCCCTATCAAATAGTCATTCAGTGCCCAGGCGAAGAGCTGTTCCCACGCTACTCTGAGCGATCTATCTCTTAGGGCAGGTAAGTACGGGTGGAGGTGGGGCATCGAATATTCTATGGCCAAAAGGAACGCTGTGTAGTAAACTCGTACCCTTTTCCTTTTCAGGTACGTTGGCCTTTTTATTTCATATACAAATTGGTGTGACAATTCTTCTGGGTAATTATCGTCTGAGGGTACCATCTACTCCTGGGCAGTGAATTTGTTAGTTATCTACTTCTTAGCAATACAATAATACGCGGTTCCTGCGTGTGCGAGAGAAAAAGAAAAGAGCATTCACGTGTTTACATGTGTATTTGTGCGAGGCAATGTCCTTTAGTACAGTTACTACTGTAATGGGTACAGGGGTCAGTGGATGGTTGGCAGGGGGTGTTTGGGTTCAACCGGTGGGCATTGTTTTACTCTTTGAGCGTGTGATCATGGGGTGGGCTGGATGGGGATCACCCCTTTCTTCGTCAGTTATTGTCTCTGGGGAGTCTGGGGAGTGACAGGGTATGGGAATACTTGAGCCGCTGGCTGTGGTAGAACCTCCTTCTTCTGTTGTCGATGTTGTTGCTGTTCTCTCAATGGACCTGTCGATGGCGCTGGGGCGGGTCTGTTGTCCGTAGATCTTTACGTCGTGTAGGTGGTTCCAGGCACGCTTGTCCTGTAACTTTACTGCTCTTGTTGATACCTCCTCTACCAGATGGGGACCAGAAAAGCGTGGGTCATTCCATCTCCTATTGAAGTTGCGAAGTAGCACGTGGTCACCTTTAGCAATCTTACACAGTCCTTCCTTTTCTAGTTCTTTATCCGCGTCTTCTTGTTGGCTTCTATTAGACCCGCCCCGTGTGCGCTCGAGCTGTTGAGACACAAACACTACACTAGTAATCAAAGAAGACACATATTGGTACATTTCATCACCCAGAACACTTGCAGTGCTTTCATGGTCGCTAAATGCTCTTGACGTTGGCATTAGGGGAAGGCGCATTTGACGTCCGGTAACCACCTCATGGGGAGTGAGGTGGTGGTCGGACCCTGGCCTGTTCCTTAGCTCAAATAATGCTAATGGAAGACAATATAACCAACTCTTCTTTGTTGTTTGCTGTATCTTTGCAATTGCCTCCTTTAATAGGCCATTTAGGCGTTCACATATACCGTTGGCCTGTGGGTGGTATGCACATGCAAAGTTATGTTTAATGTTCAGCAGCGATGTGATGTGCTGAAACATCTCGTTTGCAAAATGTGGGCCGTTGTCTGACCTTAACACCTCGCACACTCCCCACCTGGGGAAGACCTCCCTCACTAAGAACTTGGCTGCTCTAAATGCATCTGGGTGTGAACAGGGCCCTGCCTCAATCCACCTAGAGAATGGGCATACTACTACAATCATATACCTATTTCCTTGACATATATTGATCATATCAACATAGTCAATGTGGAGATGCCGGAAAGGTCCCTCTGGCCGGGGTATAGTACCTCTTATCACCTTTAGAGTGTGGCCGGCCGTAAACTGTTGACATGTGATACAGTTACTGATAAAATTCGACACATGCGAATTTAACTCGGGGCAGAACCAGTCTTCCCTAATTCGTGCTGCAATTACTTCCTTGCCTGTGTGGGCTGGATGATGTAGTTGGCTCAGGGCAGTGTTCAAAAGTGCCAATGGTATTACAACCTTTCCAGTGCCACCCTGGCGCCATAGTGCGTCAGTTGGGGACATTGTGCATCCTCTTTTTACCCATATTTCCTTTTCGGCCATTGGTGCAGCCGCTTGTAGCTCCATAATCTGTGTGGCTGGGAGATGGGTATACCCTTCTTTTAACAACATCTCTTTTGCTATTCCCCTCCCTCTCCCTCTCTGTGACTCTGGGGGGTTCCATATCTCACCAAAGTATGCAGCATACTTTGCATGTGCGTCTGCTGCTGCATTCCCTTTTGAGACGTAATCTTCACCATTGGTGTGTGCGGTGCATTTTACTAAGGCTAGTTCCTGGGGGTCATTTATTACTTCAATCAGTTCAGCCAATAAGAGAGCATGTTGCACTGGGGTGCCATCAGCTCTCCTAAACCCTCTTCTTCTCCATTTCGACAACCCTGAGTGGACAGTTGATGTAACATATGCGCTGTCGGAATATATAGTCACTCGTTTGTCAAAGCTTTCCTTCAACGCCAAGATCAGTGCAACCAGTTCAGCTGCTTGAGCGGAGTAATGCTGTGGTAATTGTACACATTTCACTGCCACACACACCGGTGCCTCCATCATTTTCACCACTGCTGCCCCAGTCCTCCTCACACCATCCCCCTGATCGATGGTTGATGACCCATCAATAAATAACAACCCCCCTCTAGTGCGTTTTCCTCAACTTTTCTAGTACATGAGTACATTTCAGTTGTTTCAGTACAGTCATGGGCATAGTCTCCTTCCTCAATTACTTCTGCTAGGAACCTTGCAGGGTTGACCGTGCTACATCTAACAATTGATAGTTCAGCTCTGGATAGAATGATCTCATAACCTGATGCCCTTTGCGTGGTTAGGGTAGATTTAGGTTTATTCAATATTGCAAAAAAGTGCATGTTCCACAAATAGTGTAGTCGGGCACCCCATGGTTATTGTTGATGTTTTCTCCACCGCAAAAGCGGCTGCAGCGAGACCTTGTTCGCAGGGGAAGTGGCCTAACATTACAGGATCTAAGTGGCCACTGTAAAATTCTACTGGTTTGTAGCCCATGCTTGTTTTTTGAGCCAACACGGCTTTCATTACTGCTGAGTCGCAATGTGAAAATATAAAAAATCGCCGCTCATAGTCTGGGGATGCCAGCACCGGAGCTGTTGATATTGCATCTTTTAATTCATCAAAAGCTTCTTTCATTTCCCTCGTCCACCCCAATTTGTTCTCCCCTTTATTAGCTTCCCGTAACGCCTCAAGCAGGGGCCCTATATATGAACTGTAATCAAATACCCAAGCTCTACAGTAGTTGCAGAGCCCCAGGAACTGCTGCAGTTCCCTTACAGTTTGTGGCATTGGAGTGGCCGAAATAGCTTGTGCTCTTTGTGGTGTGATATTTCTTCCATGTTGGGATATAAGCTGACCAATGTAAAGTACCTGTTCCTGACAGTACTGTATCTTTTCCATGTCTACCTTGTAACCTTTGTCAGCCAATATTGTCAACATCTTTAATGAGTCCTCTCTGCATGTTTTTTCATTTTTACTGCAAATTATTATGTCATCCACGTACTGCAACACCGTGCTTTCTACTTCAATGTTACC
Source organism: Ambystoma mexicanum (assembly GCF_040938575.1). NCBI lineage: Eukaryota > Metazoa > Chordata > Amphibia > Caudata > Ambystomatidae > Ambystoma > Ambystoma mexicanum. Next base: position 135,800,741 of record NC_090921.1, read on the forward strand.
CAAATCCATCTGTATCACTCTGTTGAAAATTGAAGGTGATTCACAATACCCTTGTGGTAGTCTGGTGTGCTTCCACTTAGCGTTTCTGTAAGTGAAGCTCGTTAGATCTTGTGAGTCTGGGTGTAATGGTATTGAGAAAGAAGCCTTTTTAAGATCGATCACTGTAAATCGTGATGCTTCTGCTGGAATGCCACACAATATTGTGGCCGGGTTTGCAGCTACGGGATATTCCGCTTCTACTATGTTGTTCAAGGGCCTGAGGTCCTGTATAAAGCGCCAAGACCCTCCTTTAGCCTTGCGCACTGGGTACACAGCCGTATTACATGGTGATTCTGAGGGGACCAATATACCATTATTTATAAGGGCCGTTATGGTTTCATATATGCCCTCATCTGCCTCTTTTGATAGTGGGTACTGTTTTACTCTGGGGAGTATTGCGCCTTTTTTCAATTTTATTTTTACTCCCCCTATACCTTTTATGCAGCCCACGTCATAGGGGCCAGTAGTCCACAATGATTTGGGTACCTTTGACATATCGTCCTTAAAGAAAGGGACCGGGGTGCATGTGGGTGCCTCAAGTGCCATTGCAATTTTCTGTGCTACTTGTTTGTAGGCCACTCTTAGCCATATTTCCACACTCATCATAAACACCATTTCACCTTCCTCCTTTTCATCTGAAAACAGCTCTTCATCTGACACCTGGGTGAGCCTACATCCTTCTGCTAATGCTATCACTGCCCTCCAGGCTCTTCCTTCTTTGTCTTGGGCATGTACAGCAATATAATCAGCTGTTGCAATAATGCTCTCAATATCCATTGAAACCACCTTCCCTTCTGGTTCATTAACAGGTGTTTCTGGTCTGAACAGATAGGCTGCTGGCCTTCTCCATATTTTCCCTTCTATCCCTGGCATCCATGCAATTGCCATGTCGGTTTCATACTGGAACAGTTCACCATCTACTGGCTCCGCCCTAATCGCTGTCTGTCCACAGTATGCCTGCATAATTTGCCGTGCTGTGAGCATGTTAATCCCTGGAGTAGAGCAAATTATGCCGTCCTCAGTAAAGGAGATCGTCATATTCAACCTGTTCATTATATCTCTCCCCAGTATATTTACTGGTGAAGCACTATAATATAAAAGTGGAACTGACAGATCGTAATCTCCAATAGATAAGGGAATGTTATCAGTAAAGGGAACCAACCCTCTAGCCCCAGAGAATCCTTGGGTGTTCATGGTCTCACCTGACATCTTAAATTTATCTTCCCTTATGCAAGACCGGGTCGCCCCGGTGTCAACAAGGAATGATAATTTTTTGTCACCTATCGTTACCTCTATGCGTGGTTCCTCCGCACTATTAGGTGTTACTGACAGGATGGGACACACCAAGGCCGTCTGTGGGCTGTCCTATTGGGGGTACAACGACTGGCCATTCCCGGTATAAGGGTTGTGTCCCAAAACCGTCACCCTACCCAATTGCGTTTGTAGTATTTGTGGTTGTTGTGTGATCGCTACCTGTTGTTGTGGCAATGGTTGGGACTGTTGTTGTGTTAATTGTTGTCGTTGTTCATTTCCTTGTGGCAACATTTGCTGTTGTGGTATGCCTTGCTGTACTTGTGCGGGCCGTGGTTGTCCCTCACTATTCCATGATGGTGTTCCTGGTCTAACTCTACACATGCGTGACATGTGCCCCAATAGTCCACAGCTCCAACACACCGGTGGTTCCCTATTCTGCCATGGAAAGCTCCCGGTGTTGTCCTGGTATACTGGTTGCCCTGTGGGATAGGAATTTCTAAATCCTCCCACCTGCGGTTGGGTACCATACCCGTACCCTCTCCCCCTCATAAGTCCTCCTCTCCCCCTGTTATAATTATAATATCCAGCTCCTTGCATTGGGTATCCTCCTCCCAAGTTGGGCGTGTGTGGTTGGAGTGGCGGCACCTGTTGTGTTGTAATCTGTGAAGGTGGTATTTGTGAGGAATCTTGTGCAGCCACTACTTGTGTGGGGCTTTGGGTCATTGTTGGAGGTGTAGTTATTAGTGCCCCTTCCATTGTGTACTTGGTAAGCTTTTTCTGTACTAGTTTAGCCTCTTCCGTTTTCCTGTCCTCTTCCTTTTGTTTCATTTTTCCTTGCCATGTCCTACAATGATACACTATAGTCAGTTGTATTTCGGGCCATGGTTTTGCTTCCATTCCCACTACTTTCTTTAGTTGTTTCTGAACTCCTTCCGGGAGCCCTTGTACCAGTATATGGTAAAATATTGCTGGTGTTTTATCCCATTGTTCTCTAGTTTCCATGCGCCACTTCTCTTGGATTTCCTGAATATAATCAACAGGATCTTCGTTCTCATGCATTTTGCGAGATGTAATTGCTCCTATATCTGAGGTGTCTGGGTACTGTACCCTCAATGCCTGCCATAGTGCATGTCTGCAGTTTGCGAACGGTGCCCCATCGTGCGATGTATTTGTTATTGTTACCCCATGAAATCCCGCTCTTTTCCATATGTCATCCGCTCTATCCCCTAATATTGATATTAAAAGGCCCTTTACATCTCCTACTGCTAGCTTCTGTCCTGCGGTGTGTTTTTCCATTTCATATATCCATTTACCCGCACCTCCACTTAATGATGGGAGCCTACATTTGATATTTTCTTTATCGGTATGCTTCCAAGGAACATACTGTGGTCTAACCCCACCTCTCTCCAACAGTGGCATTAAATTATGTTCCGTTTCACCCCTTGTGTTCCATAATATTGAGTCCTCACACCCTTCCTCCACTTCTCTTTCTTCCGCATTTTCACTTTTGTTTGTATTTCCCCTGCTCATACCCCTTTCTTCTCCATCCTTTCCCCTTCTTCCATCTTCCTCTGTATTTAATGTGGGCATGTGTACACCTCTTTCCTGCCTGCGACTAGGGAGGTCTCTAAGCCGCCATGTATAGGGTGTCAGTTCGTCTGTGAAGGGAGCTAGTTTTATTTTGCGTAACGAACGGGAGGTGGTTGATCCTGTAGGGTGCGATAGGGGAGGGCGTGATGGAGATGATGGGGATGGGGATGTTGCGTCCTCATTTGCCCGTCTTTCCTCTACTCCTGTTTTTCCCCCTTCACTTCTCTCCATCTCATCCTTTCTCCTACTGATCCATGGTGAGTCCATATTGGTCCGGGTGATGTATAGTTTATCTAAGCTTTCCCTTTCACTCTTCCTCCCTTCACTTTCCACTCTCTCTTCCTCACTACAAAAGCTATTTATAAACGGCACCCCACACTCGGTCTTTTCCCCCCTGATCATTACTGTTTGTAAATCTATTAGGTCCAGTTCTCCTCTTTCTCTTTTGCCAACCGCTCCCCTTTGTGCTGATGTTGTTGCTACTTCTGTGTCATGATATATATTCCCCCATCTTCCACTCTCTCTTCCCCTATCTCCTCTTTCTCCTTCATACCTTTCCTCCATCTCCTTATTATTCTCCTCCATCTTCCTTTTCAATTCCTCCATCTCTTCACTTCTCATCTGTTCTAATATTCTCTGATCCTCTTTCTCCCTCTCCCATTTCGCCCTTTCTTTTTCTACTATACTCTCCATCACCCTCTCTTCTTCGTATTTCTTAGTTGATTCTGATAGTAACCTCCTCCTCCATATTGCCATTTCTTTTTCTTTTTCTTCTTCTTCCCTTTTCTTTTCCCGCAGTATTACTCTTGATACCCTTTCTGCTGCTGCTTTTACCCTGTCAGCTTCTCTCCTTTGCTCCTCAGTTCGTTCCCTTATTTTTTCCACTTTGTTCTTACCTTCTTTCCTTTTCCTCGCTCTCTCTCTCTCTTCCTGTCACGGCTATTCGCTTTACCCACAGTGCGATGCCTGACTTCAACATGGCGGGTTGCACTGACATGCCTGATTCCAACATGGCGGACCTCGCGGACCGCTACAGTGTGTGTAGCAGTCTAGTCGTTGCGCCCCATCATGCTTTGCAATGTTTCCGGGATGGAACGCCGACGGCTTATCAACCTGCACATCCCGGACAAGGACGCGTTGCTACTCTCCTAGGAGCTGGCGAACGCTACGTGAGTTCGTGTTAGGGAATCTCTTACTCCCTCTTTTCAGACTTGCCTTTGTTCATTGCTAATAATTATGTCTGCGCTCCTTTGATCCTTACAGAACCTTGTTGTTGATGTGTGTTTGTTGTTTAGGACTTCTCGGTGCCTTTCAGTCTTGTGGGTTCTCTGAGCTTTTCTAAGCTACTCGCCTTTGAAGAATGTGTTTCCTGCCACCGTATCCTACCGGCTTGGTTCCCCTGCGGTAGGCACTTGTTTAGTTTGGAGCATTGAGAGGGGTTTTGGTCTCTTTACCTGTGGATTCTTAGTTTAGTTTTTATTTATAACACAGATCCACCACCCTTTGACCTCATTCCTTCGGGACATCTGTTACCCCTAAATATTGAGAGGGTTTCTGGTCATTCTCGGTAAGATTGTCTTCAAATCTTCTCCTTGACTAATGGTGGCTCTTAGTTTCCTTTTCATTTGTTTGTTTACCATTCCTGTGCTTTGCTCTGCTTTGTCTAGCGTGCCCAGTCTCTTAGTCCATCCCTGGTCTTCTACTATTCTCGTTGCAAGGCCGTGTTACCGACTGATCATTTGGTAAGATTCCTGCTTCAGGGGTTATCTATCTGATTTCTAGGCAGCTTTAAGACTAATCACTCTGTCTCTCTATCTTTCATCAGCCGGCCTGGCATTACTGCTCTGGCCCCGATCTTCTAAAGACACGACCAGTCATCTCCAAAACTCCCGGGATAGCGTAACCTACGTCCACGGGACCTCTCAAGGAGTCTACGTTCCCTAGCAGTTCCACAGGGTTTTATTCCCCAAGAGGGTTTCCCTGGGAACCTTCCTCTGCCCTGGCCTTTGTGCCGGCTCACTGGGAGTTTCTCGGGGGGAATTCTAATTGTCATCGGAAGATCGAAATAGACATCAATCTCCACCTGGATATTCGTTGTCTTCTAATCCTCATCAATCCTTGTTCCATTTCCCAGGTGAGAGACCTTTTTGTTTCTATGTAATCCTCACACGGGGTCGTTCTGAATGTGATACAGTGAAGTTTGGTTTAAAGTCATAACAGTTAGCAACGCCCAAAAAAGAAGAAGAGTCGCTGTTTTCACTTTCAGTTGCCCCTGGTGGGGAATACATTTTGACTATAGGGCTAGGATGGATCCACAGCAGCAACAGATTCAACAATTGATTGCTGCAGTGCAATCCCTGACTAATGAAGTTCAGCAATTGAAACAAGACAATACCTCCTTGAGACAGCAGCAGCAGCATGCGTCTCAACAGATTGCACAACAAGCTAATATTTCTCGCATCCCCCATTGTTCCGAGGTTCCTCCCGGACCTCTTCCGGGTGGGCAATTTGATGGTAACCCGCATAGGGTGAAGGAGTTCCTTGAGGCATGTGCTGTGCAATTCGCATTTAAAGAGCATTTTTTTCATACGGACCGGGATCGGGTTGGCTACATGGTATCTCAGATGGTAGGACCCGCATTGGCCTGGGTTACTCCTTTAGTTACAAATAATAACCCGTTATTGGACTCCTACACAGCCTTCTGCAATAGTATTCGTTCTATGTTTGGGCGACAGGAGATTAAGGTTGCTTCACAAGAACATCTCTTGGATCTCAAGCAGGGAAATTTAGACATACTAGCATATATCACCAAATTTAAACAAATGGCCAGTGAGACCACATGGTCGGATGATGCGCAGGTCACAATATTTAGGAGGGGTTTATCAGAAGATCTTAAGGATGAGGTCTCCAGAGTTCCACGTCCCACCTCTCTCTCAGAGTTCATCGCCCTAGTGATGCAGATTGATTACCGTATGAAGGAGAGGATGGCTGAAAGGAGGAAGGGTAGGATCACAAGACCTTCCTTTGTCCCTTCAACCTCTAAACCCCCGCCAACAGATGAACCTATGCAACTGGGTTCTGCATCTCGTGGACCTTTGAGTCCCGAGGAGAGAAATCGCAGACGAAGCCTGGGACTGTGTATGTACTGTGGCGCCAACTCCCACTCTGTTCAAGAATGTCCTATTGCTCCAGTTCGGCGGTCGGGAAACGCCAGCGCCCGGTCGTAAGAGGAACCACGATCCGGGAACCTAAGTCTGATCAAGGTTCCTCACATACTTCACATTCTTTCTATTGCACCAACCTTTCAACCACCAATATGTTGGTATTAAAGGTTACCTTCACGATAGGAAGTCTCATCTTACAAGATGTTCCGGCCCTAATTGATAGTGGGACTGCGGGAAATTTCGTGGACGACCACTGGGCTGCTTCTTTAAAGATTCCACGTTCCCCTAAAGAGGAACCAATTCCTGTTGAAAGTGTGGATGGAAGCCCTCTGATTTCGGGTCTCATCAAAGAACAGACCGCAGCAATCCAAATGTCCATTTCTACCCATCAGGAGATTCTAACCCTAGATATAATACGAGCAGCCCATCATCCGGTAATCTTAGGATTACCTTGGCTCAGGAAACATAATCCGTTTATCAACTGGACCGCTGGATCCTTCTTTCTTGGTTCAGAGTTCTGTCTGACAAACTGCATAGGAAATCACCAAAGGGTCGCCATGGAATCTTCTCCTTCCTCAAGTAATACTAAAGGGGTACATTCTCTCAATCAGATCGCGGGCCTCCCTGAAGTTTACGAGAGTTTTCAGGACGTATTTCTGTCCTCAGAATTTAACCAGTTGCCTCCCCACAGGAGAGACGACTGTGCTATAGATTTGATACCTGATCAACCGCTTCCCTTTGGACGTATGTATATTCTGTCTAACATGGAAAAAGAGGTGCTGCGTGAATATCTTCGCTCCAATTTGATGAATGGACTGATAACAGAATCTACATCCCCAGCTGCTGCCTCTTTGTTCTTTGTAGCCAAGAAGAATTCTAAGGAATTACGTCCCTGTATAGACTTCCGCGGTTTGAACAAGATCACTGTGCCCGACAAATACCCCATGCCACTTATCCCTGACATTCTTGAAGCAGTAAAAGGGGCTACTATATATACTAAGTTGGACTTAAAAGGAGCATACCACCTGATACGGATAAGGCCCGGGGACGAATGGAAGACGGCTTTTCGAACACCGTTTGGGCATTATCAGTACAGGGTCATGCCTTTTGGGCTATCTAACGCCCCTGCTATTTTCCAACGCTTTATGGACCATCTTTTTTCTGACCTTCTCTTACACAGTATGGTGGTGTACTTAGATGACATTTTGATTTTTTCCTCCTCCATACAAGATCACATACCACACGTTCAAGAGGTGCTTCGACGTCTACAACAAAATCATTTGTTCTGCAACCCTGAGAAGTGTTTATTTCATCAACCCAAAGTTACTTACTTGGGATACGTTTTATCCGCCAAGGGGATAGCAATGGACCCAGAGAAGGTCTTGGCTGTACGAGACTGGCCTACACCCACGTCTGTTAAAGAAATGCAACGCTTTATAGGGTTCGCGAATTTCTATCGAAGATTCATAACTGAATTCTCAAAACTTACGCAGCCACTCACCAATCTTCTTAAGAAAGGAGTCAGGTTTGTCTGGTCGGCAACTACTCAACAAGCCTTTGATAGACTTAAGAAGTTATTTACATCAGCACCGATTCTTCTAACGCCTAATCAGAACCGAAGATTCATCGTGGAGACTGATGCCTCCCAACATGCTTTAGGCGCCGTCCTACTACAACCGGACGACCTTGATCAGGAGAGACCTGTTGCCTTTCTTTCCAAAACTCTTTTGCCTTCTGAGATCAACTACACGGTCCTGGAGAAGGAACTTCTCGCCATCAAGCGTGCCTTTGAGGAATGGCGGCATTTACTTTTAGGAGCCAAATTCTCGGTCGAAGTAAGGACAGACCATCATAATCTCCGAATTCTTCAATATGCTCAAACTTGTAACAGCCGTCAGGCAAGGTGGGCTCACTTTTTCTCTCCCTTCAGGATTACATTTTCATTTATTCCTGGAAGGGAGAATCTAAGAGCAGATGCCCTGTCTCGCAAGGACCATCCTATTGACAATCCTTTTAGATCAGAACCTATATTTCCGCCATTAACCATGGGATTGGTGGCAGCTCCAGATTTTCTGTCTCGCCTTAGAGCTCAGTCTGATTCCATTGCTAAGAAGTCACTTTCATTATCTAACCGATCAGTTCTGGTAGAGGAGGATGGATGTTATTTCATGGGACAAAGGGCATACATTCCGACTCGTCCTCTTCAGAAGGAGGTTTTGGACATGTGCCATAAATCCAAGATAGCAGGACATCGAGGCTTCACCTCCACATTGGATCTTGTTTTACGTTTCTTTTGGTGGCCTGCTGTTCGAAGGGACACCAAGGAATATGTGAGTTCATGTCCCACATGCTTACAAAATAAGATACCTAGACAAGCACCATTGGGAGAACTGGTCAGAATGCCCTTGCCTTCCCGTCCATGGCAAATAATATCCACGGACTTCATCGTAGATCTGCCCCGATCTCAGGGCTATTCTACTATTATGGTCACAATTGACACCTTGACAAAACTGGCACATTTTGTTCCTTTGGTTGGGATACCCTCTGCATCTCAAATGGCACGTATTTTCATCAGACATGTTTTTACCCTTCATGGCTTACCTGAAACAATCATTTCGGACAGAGGTCCACAGTACACGTCCCAATATTGGAAACTAGTTTGTCGAATTCTGGGGGTATCCAGGGCTCTTAGTTCTGGCTACCACCCCCAATCAAATGGTCAAACAGAAAGGCTAAATCAAACATTAGAAGGATACCTCAGAAGCTACATCTCTGCGGCTCAGGACGATTGGAAGGACCTCCTGCCCCTAGCTGAGTTTGCGTATAATAACTCTTACCATTCGGCCATTCATACATCTCCTTTTCAGTGCACCTTTGGGTTCAGTCCAACATATTTTCCCACTATGAAGAGGTCTGACACTAAATTCCCAGACCTAAATAAACTAACGGAACAAATCCGCCAAGGACACCGCTCTGCGGTTATCGCTTTACGACATTCCCAGGACAGGAGAAAACACTTCGCTGATCGTCATCGCACTCCAGCTCCTGTCATCAAACCCGGAGATTGGGTATGGCTTTCTTCAAGGTTTCTACCTAGACATCTTGTTCCGTCTAAACTCTCTCCTCGATATTTTGGCCCCTTCCGAGTAATCGCCGCCATAGGATCCGCGGCTTTCAAACTCCGTTTACCTAATTCCTGGTCAAGAATACACCCAGTTTTTCATGTGTCACAATTGAAGCCCGATAATCGCAGTACATTTCATCCCACGGTTACAGACTGTCCTGCGCCCATAATTTCCAATTCAGGGCCTGAATTTGAAGTCAAAGAAATTTGCGACTCCCGGTATCACCGGGGTCGTCTTCAGTACTTAATAGATTGGAAAGGGTACTCGCCTGCTGATCGTACCTGGGAACCAGCATCTGCCATCCACGCTCCTCGGCTGATTAAAAGATTTCATACAAAACATCCAGGCAAACCGGGAGGTGCCAACCCTAAGGGGGGGCATACTGTCACGGCTATTCGCTTTACCCACAGTGCGATGCCTGACTTCAACATGGCGGGTTGCACTGACATGCCTGATTCCAACATGGCGGACCTCGCGGACCGCTACAGTGTGTGTAGCAGTCTAGTCGTTGCGCCCCATCATGCTTTGCAATGTTTCCGGGATGGAACGCCGACGGCTTATCAACCTGCACATCCCGGACAAGGACGCGTTGCTACTCTCCTAGGAGCTGGCGAACGCTACGTGAGTTCGTGTTAGGGAATCTCTTACTCCCTCTTTTCAGACTTGCCTTTGTTCATTGCTAATAATTATGTCTGCGCTCCTTTGATCCTTACAGAACCTTGTTGTTGATGTGTGTTTGTTGTTTAGGACTTCTCGGTGCCTTTCAGTCTTGTGGGTTCTCTGAGCTTTTCTAAGCTACTCGCCTTTGAAGAATGTGTTTCCTGCCACCGTATCCTACCGGCTTGGTTCCCCTGCGGTAGGCACTTGTTTAGTTTGGAGCATTGAGAGGGGTTTTGGTCTCTTTACCTGTGGATTCTTAGTTTAGTTTTTATTTATAACACAGATCCACCACCCTTTGACCTCATTCCTTCGGGACATCTGTTACCCCTAAATATTGAGAGGGTTTCTGGTCATTCTCGGTAAGATTGTCTTCAAATCTTCTCCTTGACTAATGGTGGCTCTTAGTTTCCTTTTCATTTGTTTGTTTACCATTCCTGTGCTTTGCTCTGCTTTGTCTAGCGTGCCCAGTCTCTTAGTCCATCCCTGGTCTTCTACTATTCTCGTTGCAAGGCCGTGTTACCGACTGATCATTTGGTAAGATTCCTGCTTCAGGGGTTATCTATCTGATTTCTAGGCAGCTTTAAGACTAATCACTCTGTCTCTCTATCTTTCATCAGCCGGCCTGGCATTACTGCTCTGGCCCCGATCTTCTAAAGACACGACCAGTCATCTCCAAAACTCCCGGGATAGCGTAACCTACGTCCACGGGACCTCTCAAGGAGTCTACGTTCCCTAGCAGTTCCACAGGGTTTTATTCCCCAAGAGGGTTTCCCTGGGAACCTTCCTCTGCCCTGGCCTTTGTGCCGGCTCACTGGGAGTTTCTCGGGGGGAATTCTAATTGTCATCGGAAGATCGAAATAGACATCAATCTCCACCTAGATATTCGTTGTCTTCTAATCCTCATCAATCCTTGTTCCATTTCCCAGGTGAGAGACCTTTTTGTTTCTATGTAATCCTCACACGGGGTCGTTCTGAATGTGATACAGTGAAGTTTGGTTTAAAGTCATAACAGTTAGCAACGCCCAAAAAAGAAGAAGAGTCGCTGTTTTCACTTTCAGTTGCCCCTGGTGGGGAATACATTTTGACTATAGGGCTAGGATGGATCCACAGCAGCAACAGATTCAACAATTGATTGCTGCAGTGCAATCCCTGACTAATGAAGTTCAGCAATTGAAACAAGACAATACCTCCTTGAGACAGCAGCAGCAGCATGCGTCTCAACAGATTGCACAACAAGCTAATATTTCTCGCATCCCCCATTGTTCCGAGGTTCCTCCCGGACCTCTTCCGGGTGGGCAATTTGATGGTAACCCGCATAGGGTGAAGGAGTTCCTTGAGGCATGTGCTGTGCAATTCGCATTTAAAGAGCATTTTTTTCATACGGACCGGGATCGGGTTGGCTACATGGTATCTCAGATGGTAGGACCCGCATTGGCCTGGGTTACTCCTTTAGTTACAAATAATAACCCGTTATTGGACTCCTACACAGCCTTCTGCAATAGTATTCGTTCTATGTTTGGGCGACAGGAGATTAAGGTTGCTTCACAAGAACATCTCTTGGATCTCAAGCAGGGAAATTTAGACATACTAGCATATATCACCAAATTTAAACAAATGGCCAGTGAGACCACATGGTCGGATGATGCGCAGGTCACAATATTTAGGAGGGGTTTATCAGAAGATCTTAAGGATGAGGTCTCCAGAGTTCCACGTCCCACCTCTCTCTCAGAGTTCATCGCCCTAGTGATGCAGATTGATTACCGTATGAAGGAGAGGATGGCTGAAAGGAGGAAGGGTAGGATCACAAGACCTTCCTTTGTCCCTTCAACCTCTAAACCCCCGCCAACAGATGAACCTATGCAACTGGGTTCTGCATCTCGTGGACCTTTGAGTCCCGAGGAGAGAAATCGCAGACGAAGCCTGGGACTGTGTATGTACTGTGGCGCCAACTCCCACTCTGTTCAAGAATGTCCTATTGCTCCAGTTCGGCGGTCGGGAAACGCCAGCGCCCGGTCGTAAGAGGAACCACGATCCGGGAACCTAAGTCTGATCAAGGTTCCTCACATACTTCACATTCTTTCTATTGCACCAACCTTTCAACCACCAATATGTTGGTATTAAAGGTTACCTTCACGATAGGAAGTCTCATCTTACAAGATGTTCCGGCCCTAATTGATAGTGGGGCTGCGGGAAATTTCGTGGACGACCACTGGGCTGCTTCTTTAAAGATTCCACGTTCCCCTAAAGAGGAACCAATTCCTGTTGAAAGTGTGGATGGAAGCCCTCTGATTTCGGGTCTCATCAAAGAACAGACCGCAGCAATCCAAATGTCCATTTCTACCCATCAGGAGATTCTAACCCTAGATATAATACGAGCAGCCCATCATCCGGTAATCTTAGGATTACCTTGGCTCAGGAAACATAATCCGTTTATCAACTGGACCGCTGGATCCTTCTTTCTTGGTTCAGAGTTCTGTCTGACAAACTGAATAGGAAATCACCAAAGGGTCGCCATGGAATCTTCTCCTTCCTCAAGTAATACTAAAGGGGTACATTCTCTCAATCAGATCGCGGGCCTCCCTGAAGTTTACGAGAGTTTTCAGGACGTATTTCTGTCCTCAGAATTTAACCAGTTGCCTCCCCACAGGAGAGACGACTGTGCTATAGATTTGATACCTGATCAACCGCTTCCCTTTGGACGTATGTATATTCTGTCTAACATGGAAAAAGAGGTGCTGCGTGAATATCTTCGCTCCAATTTGATGAATGGACTGATAACAGAATCTACATCCCCAGCTGCTGCCTCTTTGTTCTTTGTAGCCAAGAAGAATTCTAAGGAATTACGTCCCTGTATAGACTTCCGCGGTTTGAACAAGATCACTGTGCCCGACAAATACCCCATGCCACTTATCCCTGACATTCTTGAAGCAGTAAAAGGGGCTACTATATATACTAAGTTGGACTTAAAAGGAGCATACCACCTGATACGGATAAGGCCCGGGGACGAATGGAAGACGGCTTTTCGAACACCGTTTGGGCATTATCAGTACAGGGTCATGCCTTTTGGGCTATCTAACGCCCCTGCTATTTTCCAACGCTTTATGGACCATCTTTTTTCTGACCTTCTCTTACACAGTATGGTGGTGTACTTAGATGACATTTTGATTTTTTCCTCCTCCATACAAGATCACATACCACACGTTCAAGAGGTGCTTCGACGTCTACAACAAAATCATTTGTTCTGCAACCCCGAGAAGTGTTTATTTCATCAACCCAAAGTTACTTACTTGGGATACGTTTTATCCGCCAAGGGGATAGCAATGGACCCAGAGAAGGTCTTGGCTGTACGAGACTGGCCTACACCCACGTCTGTTAAAGAAATGCAACGCTTTATAGGGTTCGCGAATTTCTATCGAAGATTCATAACTGAATTCTCAAAACTTACGCAGCCACTCACCAATCTTCTTAAGAAAGGAGTCAGGTTTGTCTGGTCGGCAACTACTCAACAAGCCTTTGATAGACTTAAGAAGTTATTTACATCAGCACCGATTCTTCTAACGCCTAATCAGAACCGAAGATTCATCGTGGAGACTGATGCCTCCCAACATGCTTTAGGCGCCGTCCTACTACAACCGGACGACCTTGATCAGGAGAGACCTGTTGCCTTTCTTTCCAAAACTCTTTTGCCTTCTGAGATCAACTACACGGTCCTAGAGAAGGAACTTCTCGCCATCAAGCGTGCCTTTGAGGAATGGCGGCATTTACTTTTAGGAGCCAAATTCTCGGTCGAAGTAAGGACAGACCATCATAATCTCCGAATTCTTCAATATGCTCAAACTTGTAACAGCCGTCAGGCAAGGTGGGCTCACTTTTTTTCTCCCTTCAGGATTACATTTTCATTTATTCCTGGAAGGGAGAATCTAAGAGCAGATGCCCTGTCTCGCAAGGACCATCCTATTGACAATCCTTTTAGATCAGAACCTATATTTCCGCCATTAACCATGGGATTGGTGGCAGCTCCAGATTTTCTGTCTCGCCTTAGAGCTCAGTCTGATTCCATTGCTAAGAAGTCACTTTCATTATCTAACCGATCAGTTCTGGTAGAGGAGGATGGATGTTATTTCATGGGACAAAGGGCATACATTCCGACTCGTCCTCTTCAGAAGGAGGTTTTGGACATGTGCCATAAATCCAAGATAGCAGGACATCGAGGCTTCACCTCCACATTGGATCTTGTTTTACGTTTCTTTTGGTGGCCTGCTGTTCGAAGGGACACCAAGGAATATGTGAGTTCATGTCCCACATGCTTACAAAATAAGATACCTAGACAAGCACCATTGGGAGAACTGGTCAGAATGCCCTTGCCTTCCCGTCCATGGCAAATAATATCCACGGACTTCATCGTAGATCTGCCCCGATCTCAGGGCTATTCTACTATTATGGTCACAATTGACACCTTGACAAAACTGGCACATTTTGTTCCTTTGGTTGGGATACCCTCTGCATCTCAAATGGCACGTATTTTCATCAGACATGTTTTTACCCTTCATGGCTTACCTGAAACAATCATTTCGGACAGAGGTCCACAGTACACGTCCCAATATTGGAAACTAGTTTGTCGAATTCTGGGGGTATCCAGGGCTCTTAGTTCTGGCTACCACCCCCAATCAAATGGTCAAACAGAAAGGCTAAATCAAACATTAGAAGGATACCTCAGAAGCTACATCTCTGCGGCTCAGGACGATTGGAAGGACCTCCTGCCCCTAGCTGAGTTTGCGTATAATAACTCTTACCATTCGGCCATTCATACATCTCCTTTTCAGTGCACCTTTGGGTTCAGTCCAACATATTTTCCCACTATGAAGAGGTCTGACACTAAATTCCCAGACCTAAATAAACTAACGGAACAAATCCGCCAAGGACACCGCTCTGCGGTTATCGCTTTACGACATTCCCAGGACAGGAGAAAACACTTCGCTGATCGTCATCGCACTCCAGCTCCTGTCATCAAACCCGGAGATTGGGTATGGCTTTCTTCAAGGTTTCTACCTAGACATCTTGTTCCGTCTAAACTCTCTCCTCGATATTTTGGCCCCTTCCGAGTAATCGCCGCCATAGGATCCGCGGCTTTCAAACTCCGTTTACCTAATTCCTGGTCAAGAATACACCCAGTTTTTCATGTGTCACAATTGAAGCCCGATAATCGCAGTACATTTCATCCCACGGTTACAGACTGTCCTGCTCCCATAATTTCCAATTCAGGGCCTGAATTTGAAGTCAAAGAAATTTGCGACTCCCGGTATCACCGGGGTCGTCTTCAGTACTTAATAGATTGGAAAGGGTACTCGCCTGCTGATCGTACCTGGGAACCAGCATCTGCCATCCACGCTCCTCGGCTGATTAAAAGATTTCATACGAAACATCCAGGCAAACCGGGAGGTGCCAACCCTAAGGGGGGGCATACTGTCACGGCTATTCGCTTTACCCACAGTGCGATGCCTGACTTCAACATGGCGGGTTGCACTGACATGCCTGATTCCAACATGGCGGACCTCGCGGACCGCTACAGTGTGTGTAGCAGTCTAGTCGTTGCGCCCCATCATGCTTTGCGATGTTTCCGGGATGGAACACCGACGGCTTATCAACCTGCACATCCCGGACAAGGACGCGTTGCTACTCTCCTAGGAGCTGGCGAACGCTACGTGAGTTCGTGTTAGGGAATCTCTTACTCCCTCTTTTCAGACTTGCCTTTGTTCATTGCTAATAATTATGTCTGCGCTCCTTTGATCCTTACAGAACCTTGTTGTTGATGTGTGTTTGTTGTTTAGGACTTCTCGGTGCCTTTCAGTCTTGTGGGTTCTCTGAGCTTTTCTAAGCTACTCGCCTTTGAAGAATGTGTTTCCTGCCACCGTATCCTACCGGCTTGGTTCCCCTGCGGTAGGCACTTGTTTAGTTTGGAGCATTGAGAGGGGTTTTGGTCTCTTTACCTGTGGATTCTTAGTTTAGTTTTTATTTATAACACAGATCCACCACCCTTTGACCTCATTCCTTCGGGACATCTGTTACCCCTAAATATTGAGAGGGTTTCTGGTCATTCTCGGTAAGATTGTCTTCAAATCTTCTCCTTGACTAAAGGTGGCTCTTAGTTTCCTTTTCATTTGTTTGTTTACCATTCCTGTGCTTTGCTCTGCTTTGTCTAGCGTGCCCAGTCTCTTAGTCCATCCCTGGTCTTCTACTATTCTCGTTGCAAGGCCGTGTTACCGACTGATCATTTGGTAAGATTCCTGCTTCAGGGGTTATCTATCTGATTTCTAGGCAGCTTTAAGACTAATCACTCTGTCTCTCTATCTTTCATCAGCCGGCCTGGCATTACTGCTCTGGCCCCGATCTTCTAAAGACACGACCAGTCATCTCCAAAACTCCCGGGATAGCGTAACCTACGTCCACGGGACCTCTCAAGGAGTCTACGTTCCCTAGCAGCTCCACAGGGTTTTATTCCCCAAGAGGGTTTCCCTGGGAACCTTCCTCTGCCCTGGCCTTTGTGCCGGCTCACTGGGAGTTTCTCGGGGGGAATTCTAATTGTCATCGGAAGATCGAAATAGACATCAATCTCCACCTGGATATTCGTTGTCTTCTAATCCTCATCAATCCTTGTTCCATTTCCCAGGTGAGAGACCTTTTTGTTTCTATGTAATCCTCACACGGGGTCGTTCTGAATGTGATACAGTGAAGTTTGGTTTAAAGTCATAACACTTCCCTCTCAAGCTGCTTGGTCAATTCATTCTGTTCATCCCTTAGTTTTGCTAATCGTTCCTCCAAAATCTCTTCCGTTTGTCTTAACAGCTCTTCCCCCCTCAATTCACTCTCCCTGGTATTATCCTCGTCTGTTTTCTTCACTACCTCCCTCTCTTCTCCCGTTAATGAACCTCGTAATTTTAATAATATCTGTGCAGCTACCCATTCATCATTTCCTATCTCCACAGACTGGTCTTCTCCAGTCCTCCCTTCCCCTGCTGGCATTTTCCTATGAGCCACATATGGTGGAGGGCTGTATGCCGGGTTCGAGTATCCCTCAGCCGCCCTTAACTGTCCTCTTTCTATTTCTCCCAATTCTCTTAAAGGGTACAACCCCCCTTCCTCTGTTTTTACTCCCGCTACTATGGGTATATCATTGCTCGGTTCCTTTTTTTATTTCATCTGCTTTATTATTCTTTTCTCCTCCCTCACCTCTGTTCCCCGTGTTCTTGGGGTCCTCATACCCCTGTTTCCCATTCTCGTCTTCCTCCTTAATCTCTGTTTCCTTTGGTATTTCCCCCATAGTGAATATTCCATTTGGTCCTGGTCGGGACCCCTGGAACATCCTCCATAAGTTAAACACCTCCATGTGGTTTGCCAACTTCTTCCCTTTATATGTATTGTGCAGATGATTTAATAGTGAATGTTGGGCATATGGATCAAAGCTACCGTTAGGCGGCCACGGTGTTAGCATTTTGTTATCCGTCCCCTGGGTCCATTCTATGCTATACTTAATCAGTTTCTCCCTATGGGGTGGCAGTGCTGTGCATATGTATTGTAGTGGCGTAGTGAGGGTGTTCTCCCACCCTCCTGATCCTGTTATGTATGACATAGTAGCGCTCCACTCGCTACCCTCCCTTAATCTGGTGTCAATTTATCCCACTAGTAGTTTACAATATACAACCTTATATCGTTACCTGGCCCCGTAAGTTTGGGGACTTACGATAGTCTGCTTAAGGGAACTTATAAAAATATAGTATGTCACATTTGTACATTTTCCTCTGCCCTTCTTCCTTTATACAACACCCTTACGGCCCCCTGCGGCCGAGGCGCACGTAGCCCCCTGCGGCTGCGTACCCCTTATTACGTGCTTATACAGTCGTCCTGTTTTTACGTGCTCCTCCCCCTTCTACACTTGCCGTGGCCGGCGTTCTCCGTGCGCAGCCACGTTCCCCGTTTCGCCTTTTCTCGATCAACTCGTTTTACCGTTTATCTCCGTTTCTACTCCCTTACCACCGTTCTCTTTCTCAACACTCTCACAACGAGGATGCCTCGTGTTTGCGATATCCTATGAAAACCCTATTGGTGACGTCACCGATCACGTAGAGCTACTGGTAAGTTCTTCATATACTCTTTAAATCCAAAATACACCTGCAATCTACCCCCGTTAACCCCACAGCTGTCTTCCTGTCACTCCTGGAACAAGGTAACCAAATCAACACTATAATCGGACTGCGCACGCTGCGTCGCCTCGCGTGTGATACGCCCCTCGACAGGAGGGCTTAACCAGCCAATTATCTTCCGTATTTAGGCAACTTAACTAGCTACCGCCTACAGGGAAACGTCATCTACCTATCGAGTGTCTTGCTCGAACAATAGGGATCCTCATCTACTCTTTGATCAATAAATGCCAAATCGTAGGAAACCACACACACACACACCCTTACACGTAGTCGCGGCCTAGGCCAATCAGTTTCTACGAGCGGCCGCACGTGATGTTTTCGTGCTCCGCCCCCTTCTCTCGCGTTACGTTGCCAACTGCTCTCGCGCTTGTTCAACTGTCATTCATTCTATTTCTAACACTAAACTATCAAACCTTCGCCGTTCACCTGTGCAACACCTCCCGCCTCCCGTATTTAATTCTTCCCCCCTCCCTCACAACTTGACATTGTTTGTTGTGTGTGGCATGCTCACCAAGTTCTCCTGATGCGGGGCCGCTCGACTGCGTGCACCCCTCCAAGCGGCTCGCCACCTCCCCTCGTCTGGACCTCGTCTGGACACTCGCCAACCGCGGGCGGGATACTTCTCAACCGGCTCCCGAGGGGCAATATTCGGATTGCGCTGTACGGTCTTCTCGCAGTTCTGCGATGGTCCTGTAGTCCTCAGAAGGGGGCAACGGCAGAGGGGGCCGCGCCGCCGGGCCTTCTCGCAACTGGAGTGCCTGGAAAAAGTAAAAGTAAAAAATGCCGATTTTAAAGAGATCTCAGCAGTGCCTCCAACTTGTCGGGGGGAAATTCTGCCGGGGTCGGCCGGGCCGTCCACAGACCTCCGGGCAGGGAGGCCCCAACTCCTCCCGTATATCCCAAAAGAGATAGAGTATGAGACACACACAAGAAGCAATGTGACTCTGCTGTTTATTAAACACAAACGGCAGGGATGGGTCAAGGATCATACGCGTCTGACCTGGCACACACACAATCGTGGGGCTCGCAGGCCCTTTTTACTGTAGTATGACGCGCTACTTGCGTCACTTTAGAAAATTAACAAAAAAACCTATCGCCACTCTTAATTGGTTGCTCGAGTGGTAGGGTTAGTATAGCATACGTATAGAGAATAATATGAGTGGCTGAGGGCTAGTCAGGTGAAATATCTGGGTTGTCCCTACAATTAGATACATGAGAATTGTTACATGAGGACTCCTAATGGTTGGTTGATGTTAATGGCGTCAGTGATAAGAGCCCCAGGTTCTGATTGGTGCGCCGTGAGCTTCCCAGCCTGGGACCATCGCTGTTCCCAGCTCTCGGCGTACCTGCAATTGCAACAATGTTTCACTATTGGTACATGCGGACAATGTGAAGTCTTATTCGTGAGCTAGACGGCCGACTACTCCCATCGTTGCAGATGTCCATTGATCCTTTCAAGTGTATCTGCCTGTGTCTTGTAACGAGGGATCCAGACGCCTCCTTCCTCCTGGGCTTGGCATCTCGTCAGGTTCGGCTTGGTCACGTGGGATGGGACCGTATTTGAGGCAGAATTCTGCACAATTAATATTGTTTTTCCACAGTGTGCCTGGTCTAATTGCAGGTGCGACTTTGATGTTAGTGCGCGGCGTGCGAGGTTGCAACATCGTGCCCTTGATGGTCTGCTTTTGGAATGTGGGTTTGCAACATTACGACCTTGGCTGTCTGCTTTCCCCAGGCTCATTCTGCAGGATCAGCAACCTGACTCTTGTTCTGTTAACGTCCACGGGAGCTCTTGCTTGCGGCCTACTCAGGCCTAGTATATAGGTGGAACCGTCTGGTGCACAGGCGCTTTAAGTTATAGTCTTATATTGTCTTAGGACCATTATCGTGTCTTCGTTATAATTCTCCTTATGGCACCCAAGTGTAGCAGAAGCGTAAGCAAGCTCTTTAGGCGAGTTCATGATGCGTCTTGCGTTTCTGCATTTCTGAAAGCCTATATGGAAAATAATAAAGTTGCACGTCCGTGAGTATGTCTGTCGCCTACGTCATAGCACTGAGTATATTCTTCATGTAGATTGGTGCGGGAGTGTCCAGTGTGTATGTTGGCACAGGTGTGCTATCCGTTGGCTAGGTCGTCATGGCATCTCTAACGACGTATAGTTTTAGTCCAGTTGATCCATGCCGCAGGCATCGGCATGGGCAGGGCGGGCTGCTGGGCAAGCAGAGGGACACATCCGTATGTTCCTGTACCAGGGTATCTGGTCGTCTGGTAGATGGGCAAACTCTTCTCGTGGCGGGTGCTTGGGCCGTGAACCTTTAGGCCAGGCGCGAGAGGGGAAAGAAGGGAGTCTGTTTTTCCATTTTCCCACTTCAGCACAAATTTGATTTATTTTCACATTGCAACGGGACACTAATGACAGCAGTACTGACACAAAAAAACATCCTTGGGTCACAAGTCTCTGGCGTACTACAGCGGTACACTAGACGCAGTGATGCAAGGTCACTTCGCTTGCGAACAAGCTCTCGCAGCCGTGGCATTTGCCATCGAAAGAGTGCAACAATTGTGATAGGATGCTCTGTGACATTGTACATGGAGCATTCACTTTTCGCAATATTAGAAAGTCCAAGAGCACACTGACTACACAGAGAGCCACAGCATACGAGAAAAAACTCTCAAGCACAAATATACAGATAGTGAGATGTAAAACAGTGAACCCAGCCACTTTCCTCACAGAAGCATGCACAGTGGAAGACATGCAGACACACGATTGTGCCACATACAGAGGAGAAGATGATGGTACACCCACAGCCAGTGAGGGCAGATTAACTGATGGAGAAGTATACTTTATAGATGGGTCAGCATCAATTAATTCTGAAACAGGAGAAAAACTCGTGGGGGTAGCCGTGGTACGCCTAGAAGAAGGTGAGTGTGAAGAAGGTTGCCCACCCATTTATCAGCACAGGCAGCAGAATTAGTGGTACTAATTTAAGCATTAAACACGGCAAAGGGATATGCAGTGACAATATACACTGACTCTGCATACATGACCACACCAGTCCATGGAGGGTTGGCACGCGGGGGAAGGAGGGAATTTCGGAGAGCTGATGGATCTCCAGTGCAGCACATCAAATTGTTGGTAGAACTAATAGAAGCACTAAAAGACCCGACGGTTGTGGCATTGGTGAAATGCCAGGCCCATACAAACAATAATGACGTCATCTCCTTAGGGAACGCAGCAGCGGACCCTGCCACCAAAGAAGCATCATATCTAGTTAAAGAAACTACAGTGAGTAAATCTTACAAAAACATTTAGAAGAAGAGCAGAGAGAGGGATACAACTCCATGCCAATTTCACAAATATTACAGTTACAGCAAGAAGCGCCAGCTGAGTAAAAAGAGTGATCGGTAAAATGAGGGTGTAGCCAGTCATCCACTGATCTTTTCTGGTAGCAAAACAACACAGGTAAAGTAGTAATGCCTCAGAATATCCTAGAAATAGCTTTCCAACAACTTCATTTCCCAGCTCACAATGCCAAAAAACATATTGCAGCAGAGATTTCAGAAAATTGGTTTGTTCCAGGATTACAAGAACAAATATCAAAACTGGAAATGGAATGTAACTTGCCAAATATACAATTCAGGGATGACACTAAGAACATTACGAGGAACATTGCCTAAACCAATAGGACCATTCCGGGAGCTACACATAGATTATGCTGACATGGGTGAAAGATTCAACGGATCCTGATACATGATAGTGTGAAACACTTGTGTATAGGCGCGTTATAAATGCCATACCATATCATATCATATCATAGTGTGTCCCTTTTCAAGGTGGGTAGAGGCGGGCCTTTGCACCCACTCAGACACAAAGTGTGCAGCCAAGTTCCTGGTGCAAGAAGTATTCCCCGCTGGGGAATATGTGGTATAATACGTTCCAACAATGGAACACATTTCGTCAACGATCTGTTCAAAGAAGTGACAGCAATGTTAGAAATAACACACAAATTGCGCACGATTTATCACCCGCAATCGAATGGCGTTGTTGAGAAAATAAACTGACTTCTAAAAAGCAGACTCTCAAAACTATGTTACACAAAGAAAAAAAAATGGGTATACTTTTTACCCCTGGCCCTATTCGAGTTAAGAAACCAACCCAGCAAGTCCCCTCTCAAGATAGTGACAGGCAGACGCATGCACACAGCACACTCCCCACTATGAAGACAATCTGATGCGCACAGGAGTGCAACAGTACTAGGATAAGAATTTCATGAGTATTTGACAAAGCTTACAAAAGCAGCGCGTATGATTGCAAAACAGCTTGCACCCCCATTCACACAGGAAGCGGCAAATGACACTGTAACACCAGCCACTGATAGCCCTACAGGTCAGCTCATGCCAAGGGAGATGGTATATGTGAGGAGTTTCATACGTCGGTGGAATACACCAAGATTTCATGGCCCATATGAAGTGATATACTGTACACCCACCACTGTGAAAGTAAAAGGGCTGAGGTGTTGGATACATTTGTCCGAAAAGCATATGACAGTGTAACCCCAGATGTAGAGACAGACAGGACAGAAGAGGGGACACAAACTTAAAAGGAAAAATAGGAGAAATAATAAGCAATGCGTAAGAAATGCAGGTGCAGGTGACGTCAGTAAGAAAATTGCAATGAACTAAGATGATCAAAATGCTCTCTCTCTCTCTCTGTCTTGCTCTCTTTCTAAAATGGAGTTAATGGAAGAAATTGAAATTAGTGTAAAAATCACTTAAAATGCACAGAAATGAAAATATAACAAAAAGTTATTTATAAAATGACATAGTATGTATATATGTGTATGCTTAATGCCCCTTTATGTCTCATTGTGCAGGAGCAACCATGGCAACAGAGGGGACCCCCTGATGTCAACAATGCTATAGTAGATAAAAATGGAAATGTTAATTTTTACCTAAGATGATATAGCTATGAGTGCGGTTTGTTTTTCTCCACGGTAATATTCTTTTCAATGTTGTTTGGTTTGGTTGTATACTGAGCCGTGGCATTTATATCTATAGATCTAAATGAGGGGGGAAATGGAACTAGCATGGTAAAGAAGGGACACATCTCATCTGGGATGGGGTAAAACTGATCTGGGAACACGGGAGGAAGAGGAATGACATACATCATGCAAATAGTACAGCCAGCACCATTATAACAGTGCGCTCCACTGCCCTATATAATGGCTCTGAGTTCAATATATTTGAAATGAATGACCCAGACCCCTCTGAATTTCCCTGGTTAAATGATGATTCCGGCTCAACTGATCAATTGAACCTGACACAACAGAGCGATACGAGGTGCCCAAGTGCATGGTGAATAATGATGAAAAAACTGCTGAAAGGTTCATGGCCCTTTATAATGAGTGGGAAAAGGGGGGGCAGGTGGGGTACCCTTAATGCAGCAGGCTGAAAAGAAAACTCTGGGACAAACAAGCGACTGCAAGAGATGGAAAAGGGGGCGGGACGGAGGAAGTAGGAATGAATAGCACAGGCTGGGATTAGATACAATACAGGATCTGCAACACCCACACCAGTCTAATAAATGGTACGCAGACATGAGCTATACTGCAAAACAAACAACTAATGAGAGCTGTTATGTGTGCTCTCTAATACCCCATCCCTCTGGTACTCCTAAAGTACTATTACCACAAGAGTCGCCTATTGCAGATGCACAATGTCTCCTTCATCCTGCATTATGCAGAATTAAAAACACTTTTCAAGCACACACCGTCTCCTTTGAAATGCTGCAAAGTGAAAAGACTTGTTACTCGAAACCAAAAGGAGTGTTTTGTCTGAAAGAACCCTTTTTAGTGATCAAAGGAACATTATATGTGGACAATAAACATAAAGATGAACAGATAACATGCAAAGCAGAGGCACTACGAGAGCTGGCAGAAGAAAAACTACAATGGATCCAAAGAACATGCACCCCGATATGGAATGAACACACCTCAAAACTAACATGGGTAACGGCCCTTGAAAAGCCATTCAAACTGCAGAAAGAAATACCTTATGAACTTTGTTTCCATGGAGAAGGAAAAGTAAATATGGGCATGAACAAGTACTGTAACAAAAGGCTCATCATTTTGGACATGGAAAAAGGAAATGCTGCACTAATGGACACTTACTAGGTTTGCGGCAAACAACCGTACTTGCACCTTGCACAGTCATGGAGGGGCACGTGCTCTCTGGCAACACTGCATTCTGCTCTGATGGTGATACCTGAAAGTAATATCCTAGGGGAGAAAAAGATGCCGCACGCCAACACTCCAGAACCCATGCAGCCAACTGAAGAAGCTCCTATCTATGCCAAATCTGAAGAGAGCATGCAGAGCACAGTCTCCTGAAGAAAGAGATCATCAAACTACATCTCCAAGGCATCTTTTGAACTTTTGGCGCAGATTACAGATCGATTTTGGTTGTTTAATTCTGCAGAGACATTCTTTGCTTCCCTCATTCCCAGCATGCAAGCATGGGCCAACGCAAAATGGCTCCCAATTACCCGCTGGGAACTGATCTAATTGGTGAACGACACAGAAGAGGGGTTTAATGTCATCAAAGTGGAACCAAGGGCCCTGCGGTTGATGACGATGCAGAACAGGTATGTCCTACACCTGTTGACAGCCATGGATGAAGGTGTTTGCCGAAAAATCGGGAGCGCATGTTGCACTTTTGTACCCTCTGTAGATGCAGACAATGGAACTCTGTCCCACATAATAGCAGCCGTGCATAACCTTGGCAAGCGCATGAAAGCGGAAGGAGGGGTGCAGCCCACTACCTGGTTTGATGAACTTTTTTCGTGGGTTCCCTCCTGGCTTGGGATGGCTGTCAAACTACTAGTACCCACCATCGTTTTTTTGCTCTTGATATTTTGTGTGTGCCAATTAGGAGGTCTAAGGTGCTGCGCAGGTGCAGTACCCAACAGTGCAATGATGATGGTGACAATGGGCAACGCAAAAGGAGTGGTGTAGATGACACAAGAGGCACAAGTACAAACAGGGGACGACTCAGGTCCAAAATACAGGCTGACAGCTATATACAATGATGGGTACATTGTAGACAGATTATATCACACCACAATAAAAGAGCCCCGGGAGTTAACTTGGTACAATGAGGTATGGGTGGATCTGGAGATGGGGGATGTATCTACATGAAGTGCACACCAGATGAGTATGCCAGGGCAGGGAGAGCCTCAGGGCCCTGTGCAGGGCATGGAGGCCACAAAAGGGAACAACTGCATGGGATGAGGCAGTGGCTGAGGAAGAGGAACGTAAAAGGCTGGGTGAGCTACAATATTCGTTACTTAAGTAACGAAAGGGGGGAATGTATCAGAGGAAAAGTCTACAAGACCCCCTCCCCTCCATTCCAACCCACTTGCAGATTATGATTCATCCACCAGCCACCCTTGCGCCTGTGGCCAGGATGTGGGATGGCTACGGGACGACCCATATGGATGCATAACTAGGCCAGACGGCTGATCCCAGACTCCATTTTTGTACATGGTACCACAGGCCCCATGAACAAAGCCGCCTGCAGAGCAGCAGCTCTCCCCCTGAAAATTCCCCCCACGAGCCAGTCACCTCTCTTACCCTCCTCCCCTATGCATGTCCTCCAGCAGAGCCATTCCCACGGGAGACTAGGCACGAACAAGCTACATGAGAAACACTGTATCTTTCACTTTCCGCAGTTCATCGCTGACCTATGAATGACCGGGCAAGGGCTTGGGTTTGAGGAAAACAATTAATCTCCACAAACTTGACCCATCTCCTTGCAGACCCCACATTTATGACATACACTGAAGGTAACCCCCCCGGCCCCCAACCTTGCTCCCCGTTTGTCACCCACACTGCTAATCCCTCTGTAAAAGTTATAAATCCCCTCCTGTAGGTGTGTATGAAGGGGCTGATTCTAGGAAACCAAAACAAGAAGATCTCTGCCTATCTTTCTGCGTATAGAGCCATTGGTTATATGTCTAGTCCCCTTACTGTTCAGTGGATCTTGTTCATTACAAAACACTCACACCAATGTATGATATGTTAATTTACTTGTTAGATATGATGTAAGGTGCACAATCCAGATGCTCACTGGCTTTTCTAATATATGAATGTTCACAAACATGTTCAACTTGCATAAGGTGCTGAATGTATATAATGCAAAATAATAAAGCCACAAGGCTGTTATAGATAGACTTAATTTTGGAACCCGATACTCATGATAAACGTAAACATGTAACTTAGATTAAGATCATAATTCATATATTATCCAATGTATCCATAACCACACAGGCCTAATTCTACCACTCATTCTAATGATTCATATGCAACCCCCGCAAAGTAGACCGGCTACAGGCCACAGGGCCCTCTCTCCCTTCTCCTGCAGTGCCGCGCACCTAGACCCCACCTCCCTCCCCCCTCAGGCCGGGCTGACAGCTAAAAGGCCTTTGTTTCACTGACGATGTGATGCTGCAAATGTAACCTCTTACCTTACCCCTCCGCTGAGCCTGCACCAAGGATCCATGCTCCCCCCCAATTCCCCTGACCCACGATGTCACCATAAACTTGCTCCACATCCCCAGACTCTGGTTAAAGAAATATGGGCAACCGCCTCTCATCCCACCACCTTTTTGATATACTGGCTATGTTACCTCTGACCAGGCAGTATCCAGCTCACCCCAACTGACCATTGTGGCAATATATTTACTCTTGTACTAACATACTATAAAGATGTCCCCCACTAGATCTAACGTAACAGAGTGATAGAGGTATCCCTGAAATGTGCCCCCTGATAAGCCACCTGAGCCCATGCAGAAGTCCATTTATTGTATAGTACTTTTATGATGATGAAAGACAAACACCTAGAGTTATGTGTTATTTCTCTTGTGATGTTAGAATAATGACTTGTAGGAATTACAGGGCATTATGAATTATAGGCAACATTGAATGAGCATGCGTGGCCACAAGGGCAAATGTTAGTACAGCCGAGATGTATCAATTGGACATCGCCTGACCCTGCACTCCACCCCAACGAGCCCAGATGACCTACAAGCATCACCGTGACACCACGTGGAGCATCACCAATCCTGAAGCTTCGACCCTACATATTCCATACTGTCTACTCCCCATTGCCCAATCTCATCGATTCATGTAACCCCTAGTTCCCACGTCATAGGTGACGTGGTTTTGTGATAAAAACGTAGATGTTTTCTGATGTTTGGTAGAGCGCTCTGTGAGTTTTCAGAGTCCTCTGCTTGCCCTATTTTGGTTTTGGATAAACTTTACTTTTTATCTTCACCTGCACTTGGTCCTGGTCTCATTCCCTCCTGGGGTGTGTCCGTTATTGACTCTCATTGGGGAGTTTTGTATTGTATTTTTGGGGATGCTTACTTTCACACCATTGTATACCGGCTAGAAACCACTCAGACCAGAACAAAGTCTTTCCCTCCAACTTAATACTCAGATTCAACCAGACAGAGGCATTAGGATCTCTTAATGCATCACATCCCAAATAGCCATTCAGGCTTTTCCAGGAATTTTGCAGACTTT
Source organism: Ambystoma mexicanum (assembly GCF_040938575.1). Taxonomy (NCBI): domain Eukaryota; kingdom Metazoa; phylum Chordata; class Amphibia; order Caudata; family Ambystomatidae; genus Ambystoma; species Ambystoma mexicanum. The sequence goes on from NC_090921.1 coordinate 135,828,356, forward strand.
TAGTCAATGGATCAATTACACCCAATTTCTCGATATAGTCATTAATATTGCCTTAGGTAATAGTAGACTATTATGACTGCTTTCTGCACACACCCATTCATTAGGATTTGGTTTTATAAACTCAATTAAGGTTTGTGACATAAAGGCCAAATGATAAGCCCTATAATTAGGTACCCCGAAGCCTCCTTTTTCTATGGGCAATTGTAATTTTTGAGTGAGTCTATCTTATTCCAGCCAATATTTCTTTCCAATGTCTAACAGAATCATGCTTAGCACGTAATTTATTATCGGTGTGGAGACCATTTTCAATGCATTTACCTTTCCCCACAGGGACAAGTGCAGCATGTTCCATCTCTCTATATTAATTTTGTATGTAGTGCAAATCATATTCATATTTTCTTTAATGAAGTCACTGATACTCGGTAAAATTCACACTCCTAAGTATAGCAATTATTCTGCACACCACTTAAAACCCCACTGCATTACAAAATTCTTGTCGCAGAACGGCACCAAGGGCAGGACTTCTGATTTAGCCCAATTTATTTTGTAACCAGAGCATTGATTAAAGGCCGACAAAATATCCATAAGTATGGGCAATGAATGACTTAGATTCTTGAGAACTAATAACAAATCGTCGGCATATAACCATACTTTTTGTTGAATGCCCCAACAACTTACACCCTGAAGGCCCTCTTCTGCTTTCAGTGCTACAGCTAGTGGTTCTATTCCAATAACGAATAATAAAGGGGACAACGGACATCCTTGTCTTGTACCTCTTTCTAATTCAAACATCTCTGATCTTCTCCCATTGGTGCTCACATCGGCCATTGGTTTGGAATAGAGCAATTTTACCCAAGGTATATGCTGAAAGCCGAATCCCATTTTCTCTAGGACCATAAACATAAATTGCCAATTTACTCTGCCAAAAGCCTTCTCGGCATCTAAAGACAGGACTGTAGAATCCTCTAATGACTCTGTTGCCACAGATATGGTACGTAGTAGTTTTCTAATATTACTGGAGGTTCTTCTTTCCTTTACAAAACCTGATTGATCTTGATGTACTAATTTTGGCAGAAGATTCTCCAGTCTTAACGCAAGAAGTTTTGGCAATATTTTGTTATTGACATTGATTAAACTAATTGGTCTACAACTCGAAGCTAGTGTCTCACCCTTGCCTTTTTTTAAGAACACCGAGATCATAACATGTCTTGTGGTTGGGGGAGGAAACCCCTTGAATGGGATGATGTAAACATGTTCAATAAGAGAGTCAGTGCTGAATTGGGTACCCATTTGTAGAATTCTACTGGTAATCCATCTGGTCCAGGTGATTTACCAGTATTTAGTTTTCCAATTGCTTTCTTAACTTCATCTAGCGTTATGTTTCCATCCAGATTTTTTTATTATTCCTCAGTAATCTTTGGAAGCGGCAGTACTTCTAGGAATCCTCCATCAGTTGCAGTAATATGAGGTTCATTTTTGTATAGGTCTGTGTAGAATGCCTTGAAAACTTCATTAATTTCTTTTGGATTGAAAGTGATTTGCCCATCCACCGCTTTGAAAGGTATAATTGTATGTTCTGACTCTCTTTTTCTCAACCTAAATGCCAGCCAATGATCACATTTTTCTCCTCTTTCAAAATAAGAGCATTTCTGCTGAAAGTACTTCTTATATCTCTAACGCTCTATCTGAAATTAGGGTTTTCAATTCCATCGTAAATTTCTTTAGTTATTGGACCATAACTGAATTAGCTGGATTAACCATCAAGTTCCTAGAAATATCTTTAATATTTGATTCCAATTCCAGATGTCTTCTGTCAAATTATTTCTTCAAACCACTTGCCAAACTGATGATCATACCACGTACTGTACACTTGAACGCTTCCCATACAATATCTGGCCTGACCTCCTCTGTGCAGTTTTCTTTCACAAAGTAATCTATTTCTGTGGAAATGTTGTCCATCTCATCCTCGTTGTCCAAAAACATGATGTTTAGTCTCCAATTATAATGTTTGTTTAAAGCAAAGTCTAGTTTCAGACCCATGGCAACATGGGCATGGTCAGTCAATACGATGTTTCCAATTCTGGTTGTCAAATAGCTTTCAGAAATTCTACCTGACGTTAATAGCATGTCCAACCTTGAATATGTCTCATGTGCTCCAGAGTAGAAGGTGTATTCCCTGGCCGCTGGATTTTCCATCCTCCAACCATCCAACCATCTTTCAGATTGTGCTCCTCCAAAAGATCTTTCAATGCCTTAGAGTGCATGTCAATATTTCTATTTTGTCTTGAACCAATCTATCAGTGCCCTGATCTAGAACCTTATTGAAATCACCACCCAAATTGATGTTTCTTGACACCAGATTTTGTATGATTTGAGCAACTTTCCTGAAAAAGGAACCGCCATCCTCTGTTGGCGCATATATATTAGAGAAAATTACCTTTGTGTCTTGACTATTGGTCAGAATGGCAGCAATTCTACCCTCCCCCTCATTTACTTCTTTCAGTACTTTGATTGGGTGTTTTTTCTAATCAAGACACACCTCGAGATCTTGAGTTAAACGTGGACCCATACACTCTCTCAACCCACCCTTTCTTCAGATCATCCATTTCCTGCTTTATGAGGTGCATCTCTTGAGTAAGACACAGATCACCTTTTAGGTCATTTAAATAAGTCATGACTTTGTTTCTCTTTTGTACATTGTTTAAGCCATTTACATTCCATGTGACCAGTGTTAAGTTATCACCCATTTTCAAATTCATTCTCAACACCAATTCCAATCTCAGAATCTGCTTAATAAGTGGCCCCTGATCGCCTGATTGCCTATAGAATAGATAGATGTGAACCCCATCCCACCCACCCCAAAGTAGATGCAAAACACAAGAACAGTGTAAAAAATAAACTTGTATACCACATTCCAAGGTGTCCAGCGCCCTTGGCACCTCTGCTAAATTAACTGAACTCTAATCAATTTGAACACACTTACTGACAACACCAAACCCAGTACCCCAAACCTATCCCTTGAGGACCAATGCCATCCCCACCGGACCCTTCCATTACCAAAATATTTATTTAATTCGCTCAACCCACACCTGATCGTACCCATTTCAGTGAAATGGTACCCCACATTCAAATTGATAATGCCTGGCCACCCTGTCAGTATATCTTAACCTACTTGAGATAAGCATTAACACAGCCCACTAGAGTTTATTAAATTCCACATTCGCTTCAAAATTGTTCTGTTAGTAATCCCAGTATTTTATAGAGTATCTATATATATGTACCTGCCCATCCCAACTCTCTAGCGTCCCTTAACATCAACGTTATATTTCTAGATAACTACAGACATTATCATTACTTTTTTCCGATACCCACACCTTCCAGCTGTTGAACTTTCTTACAGATAAATGTACATACTCTACATCCGTACCATTCAAGTCTTAATGCAGATCTGTAGCAATTATCTTGATATGTATGACTAAACTTTGTATATTAAACAGCAATCTTAATTTAGCATCCTAACTCCTATCCAGTAATCCGCACCTTACTTTCAGCTTCTACCATAAACATCTATGCTCAATCCTTCTTACTAGACCCGAAGTTCGTGTTCATATACACTTAGCTTTGACTACGTTCAATAGACAAGCATATTATATAAAACTTCAAAGTGACCACTTTATGCAATGTCAACAATTACATCATATTTTGTCATTAACCTAGTTGGGGTTATGCAATCAATGTAATCTGACCAACCAAAAAAAACATTGTAAAGAATATATAGTTAAATAGCAGTATGCAGATAATATAGGTCAGATTGCTCACTCTCATTTCAAAATACCATAAGTTATTACAATCCAAGGAACAAGGAGAATGACTGATCCACCCAGCCCAACCATCTGGCCATTGGGACAATAGGAGTTGGTGACAAAAGGAGAAAAACATATTTATATACAACTCGAACCATCCTTTCTCCGGATTGTCTGATTTTAAGTTCCATCTGTAGACTCTCCAGCGTCGTCCGTATACTTCCAACTAAACCACTGCCGTTGATTATAGGTTTCTACTCACGGTCAAGCTAGATCAATCTTTGCCTCCTAGTCACCTCGGGTTATGCTATTGATCGTATAACTTTGCCAATCGTCTCATTTGTGTACAATGAGGAAAGGATCCCCATACAATTGTGATGTGATTGCAACTCTTGTAGACAGATGACTCATGCGCCTGCCCCATTTTGATGTGCATTGAGACGTTATGGGTGCCATTGTGGATTTAAGAACCCTCTATTGGGCCTGTGCTTACCTGGTCTCCTAACCATAAATGCAATGTTTGGTTTACCACTGTATGAATAGCAAGTATCCGTTGACACTATTTCCATGTTAGTGAGGCAATTGGGTTTCCTGAATGATATACTATTTGAACTGTACTGAGCATGACTTTGTGATGGCCCATCATATAGCATGCTGCTACAGACATGGTAAGAACAACAGTATTTAAATGGCTGAAAAACTGTAGGCATACATACATCATGGAACCCCTTTAATTTAAGATGCAAGTCTAAATTCTCAAGATAAAGAGCAGACTGGATGGAATGATTCTTGAGATAAAGAGCAGACTGGATCTAATGATTCTTGAGCTAAAGAGCAGACTGAATGGAATGATTCTTGAGATAAAGAGCAGACTGGATGGAATGATTCTTGAGATAAAGAGCAGACTGGATGGAATGATTCTTGAGACCTGCTATGGTGAAAGGATCGATGTGCTCTGCTATTCTGAGTGCTTGAAAAAATAAATCTCTTCAGCTTTAAGCAACTTTATTTATTGTTTTTGACCTTACATGGTCGTTTCATGCGAATTCTTCAGGAATCTTCAGGCCAAAAAAATGAATGCTGGTGGCTGTAGCTATAGGAGAAGACGATGGGGAGAAAGGGCAGCGGGAGAGAGGCAAGGAAGAAGCTAGCAGTAGAGGCAAAGTAGGCAGGCAGCATCACGCTGTATTGTTTAGACTAGGTTTCTTATAGCACTCAATGTAAGCTGTTTCACAATGCTACAGAGGAAGGGTAGGAAAGTTGCATGAGGAGGAGGAGTGGAAGTGAGAGTTGGTAGGACTAGGAGCCTCGCGATTGACACCAGCTGTGGTGGGTGAAAGGTGGCTGGCCTGGACTCTGGCAGGGACCAGATGTTGCACATGAATCACCCTCTCTACTCACTTCATGAACTCCCACGACTGCCAGTTTCTATAGAGCGGAAAGCTGGGTTGAGCTAAAGGACACTCGCGCCTGGGTCGGATTTGGTCTGCGGCAGGCACCTCTGTTAGCAATGTCCTGAGCAGGGCTGCCTTGAAGTTACCAAGTCCTTCTAGAAGCCTAGTGTTGAAGATTTTGGAGCTGTGGGAGACTACAATCTTTTTAACAAGCTCCATACTCCCGTCAGTCTCACCATTCCCGCCCAGAGCTGCAATCATGGAACATATGGGTTTTAAATCAGCTCACCCTGAGACCATTTCTTAGGGGTGCTTGCGTACTGGGGTGGTGGGGTGTAAATAAACTGAGCAAACTGCTGCGAAGGAAGTAGTGGTCCTGTTGCTTGCTATGGAGCGGTAGAAGCAGTGACTTTTGGCAGATGGGGAAATGCATAGGGGGTGTTAGGAAAGTTTTCTCTTTTAGCAGCTTTCCCTCATATTCTATGGAACCCCAAACTTTTTGTTGTTGTTTTTCTTCCTGACCTCAGTGAAGCTTCACTCCACTGGGCTTTTGCTCACATGTTATGCGGAAACTGACCAGTCCTTCAGGCTGTCAGTACTGGGAAACTATCTTTCCCTTAGTCCTTTGACGTTGTTACTTTCTCTTGTAACTTTGTATCATTGCGCAATGCATTTTACAATGCAGTGCAATGGGGTTTCTTTAGTATGACCCTAGAGTGCTCTCAAAGGGATTTTTGGTTACCTAAGGTGTGCCTAAGGACAAACTGGTGGCAGCAGTTACTTTTTCCTACTTTTTACTGTACTTTTTGTTAGCCTTACCGCGTTTACTGCATTTGGCTACTAACAGTGGCTAATGACCAATCAGGGTCGTGCCACAAGGTTTTTTGTTTGTTAATTGGCCATCTTGTTCTTTGGCCATCTTCCTGGCCTGTCAGGGCAGGAAAATCCTTTTATGGCCATGTACTTGAGCGGGGAAAAGCTTGATTTTCGCAGGTTTTTATTTTATTTATTGGGTATTTATAATGCACTTTTACAGCAAAAGGCGTTTCAAGGGTTAGTGCATACCACGTGAGTGCGGTCCCAGGAAGTGGGCTGAGGCTGTTTGGTCCCAAACCACATACTGGCACCTGAGAGTCTGGTATGCATGCTCGCCTGAAACCCACAGTGGACCCTGATTGGACCACTGCTGGTGTGCATGTGTGGGGCAGATCTTGGCATTGGACGGCTGAGTCTGAGCACTGACCTGACTTTGGGATATGAAGAGGTATCGTGCAGGCACTCCAGCAGATCTGAAGAGGAGCCATGCATGCTGTTGTGAAGACAGTGGAAGACCTGTTTCACTTATCCCAACTCGACTTCGGAGGTGCTGGGGCCTCATGCCACTGCTGGAGCAGTGCCAACTATCTCAGATGAGGTCAGGTATGCAATCCCACTTTGCCCAGGCCGCCGCATCGGTCATGCGACATCTGCTACACTGAGCAAATTTGAATTCTGCACTGCACCCGAAAAATCACCAGAAGTTGCATTGAGTCAGCGTGCTTTACAATTTATTTCTGATGCCCTGAAAATTGTTAATGCAGTCCTGCCTCCATTAGCACCCACGAGGCAGCTGATACTCTAAGATGGCCGCCCACAAAATTTGCCTTCGAATTACCAGCCTCTGTAGGCTGGAGTCGCCGTGATTGGGCCACTGAAACTACATTAGCCAATAACATTCGCCGGCAGGCGAACGCTGGCCCACCCACTAAGGCCACCCCAACAAGGCAACCCCTGTCGTGAGCCATCTGAGCCTGGGCCAGGAAAGCTGCCCTGACATTCCGTGACTCCTTCCTGGGCCCCTATATTTCGGAACTCTATACCAGGGTAAGACTTAGGGCCTCATTACACGGATGGCGGTAAGGATTTACCGGTACCGGTAAAGTACCGGTACCGGTAAATCCTTACCGCCTTACTACGAGGTCCCTTTGCGGGTTGGGGGATTTAACGCCTGCTTTTTGCAGGCATTAAAAACTAACCCGCAAAGGGACCCAGGGAGCTAATTACGGTACCACAATTTGCGTTACCTCAATTAGCGTCTTCCCCATTCCCATTATGCCCTATGGGGCAAAAATGGGAATGGGGAATGGCAATGGTGGAAGGGGGAATTACCGCCCCGCCAACCTAGGAATGGGGCGGTGATTCCCCTTTCCGCCAAGGCGGTGCCGGTATTTTACCGGCATGAACCATGGCGCTAATAGCGCCATGGTTCTCCGCCATCCGTGCAATGAGGCCCTTAGACTTTGTTGTCTCACGTGCCGTCATACATATGTCTATGAAACTTTGGCCCGCATTTATATTGGCAGCTTCACCATTGCGGTGCATGCCTCCCTCCCACCTTCCGTCGCCTCACTACTACTGCCGAGCTGCTCATATGAGATTATGAGAGTATGCTACCTGTGCTTACCGAATGCACAGTCCTATGTCCCTGGATACGCCGCGCTAACTTTCGATTTCTGCACTCAGCCCACTGTGCCTTATTACCTGAACTTTGGCGCTATACTTACTTTTATGCCCCAATATTGAATTTAGTATCCAGATGAGTGTTGTGCCTTAACAGTTGATCTTTGCTTTTAGCCTACTGTCTTAATACTTGATTTCTGCCTCTAATTCACTGTGTGTATTAACTCGGATCTTAGCATCTAGTTGAGTGCTGCGCATTACATTAGAACTCCGCACCTAGCTCACTGTGCCCTAACAGTTAATTTTTGCATTTAGCTGTGTGCTTAATACTTGATTTTTGCCTCTAATTTACTCTGTGCATCAACTTGGATCTTAGCATCTAATTGAGTGCTGTGCCCTAACATTTGAAATCCATACCTAGCACAAAGTGCCTTAACAGTTGAATATTACATTTATCCCGTTGTGCCTCAAGATCCAGTCTACTGTTGCGCCCTGAACATTTGAACGCCACTAAGTCTACTATGCCATAATAGCTAACTTAGACTATTGCTAGTGGGTGATGTATTTAGACTACTTGGCTCTAACACGTTATATATGTATCCTGATTCTATGCCCTACAACTCACTAGTGCTGTGAGTATATAGTCAGCACCAGTATGGTCACCCTTTATACTTTGGTCGTTTCTATAATCCTTATTACTAACATGTTAAACTATCTCTACGAGACCCCAACAGGCAAACTAGAAATAGCCTTATACAAGCAACTGAACACGACCCCTAATAACTATTGCCCTGACCCTCCCAAACATCTACATGATATGGGTTCAGGACATTATGCTACTATCCCATGTTCCACAACCCATAGAAATCATAAACTTCGTGCCAGACTTTCTAAACTATATGAACCACCCACAAGATCTCAACCACCTTCCAACAAGAGAACAAAGTGCCACTACAGTATGAATTTGAACACTACAACTATATCGGATTCTCATGCTACTGTGAACCAGACTAGAACTACTGATCCTAAGCCTAGGGCCCCTAATAGTCCCATTCCCTACCAGACCTCAACTAAAAAAGAGGACCACTCCATCAAGGGGGCTCTTCTGAATGCAAGATCTCTTGTTGCCCATACTATAGATATAGCTGATCTAATCACAGAAGGAAATTTGGACTTCCTCGCTATAACAGAGTCTTGGCTACATAATGTCGCAGGACCTGGACTATCGCTAGCTATACCAGATGGTTATACCATCTCCAGACAAGATAGAGATGGAACACGAGGAGGAGGAATTGCTATTATATCAAGAGAGAGACAATCACTAAGACCAGCCCCACGTCTAACGGTACACTCATGTGAAATTCTTAAAGCAAAACTCCCCCTTAATAACTCCCAATCCCTTACCATGCACCTAATATACAGACCTCCAGGTCCCCTTGGAACATTTGATGAAGATCTGCACAGTATACTTGCTTCCAACCTTAAACCTACTTCCCAAATACTGCTGCTAGGCGATTTCAATTTAGGATTCAATGACCCGGCTGACAAGCATGCATTAGATATAGCCAATACCTTAAATTCTTTTGGCCTATCGCAAAAGGTTAATCTACCTACACATACAAAGGGTAGGACCCTAGATTGGATAGCCGATTATAATTGCACGAGCACTATCACAGCTATTATACCTCAACTTTGGACTGACCACTCACTGGTGACCTTCACATTATCTACTAGCAAACCTCAACTGACCACCTCACACAAGGCTCCATCTTGTCTAACTAGAAATAAAAAAACATCACTATAGACAAAGTGATTCCAGCTATCCTCCCTACTTGAAACGCACTGCCTGATAACCTTGATCCTAGTACCATGGTGCATGAATATAATAAAATCATGCTTACTACATTGGACCAAATTGCTCCACTTAAATTAAGAGCAAGTAAAGCTAAAGCCCACCTTAACAAGTGGTTCACCCCCCAACTAAAGGACCTTCGCCAATTGAAGAGAAAGTGTCTGGAGACTATGCCCATCAATTGAGAATAAAAATACTCTAACAATGACCTCTGCGCTTTACAAAAAGGAAGTATGTCTAGCAAAACGGAACTCCTATAATGAACGCATTGCCAATTCTAATTCTAGTATGAAGGAACTCCTCACCATACTATAAGAACTTGAGTCCCTGATCACTACACCTAACATATGTAACAAAAAAAAATCATGGTGCTCAGACATCCAACAAGCATTAGCCAATAAAATCAACACTCTTCAAAATAAAATAAATGTAAAGAACGACTCTTTGAACCTATCACACTCTGCCAATACTATCCCACCTAGTGATACACTAACTGTTGAGATTCCGCTTCATCAAAACATCTGTTCTAGAGGTTGAAAAACTATTCTATCACAGAAACTCTTAGGGGTGAGACAATCTGGGTCCGCCCCCTGCAAGGGACAGAAACTGCCTTGATTGACTTGAAAACTCAGATCGATGAGTTGAGAGACAAAGAGAAGACAGCACTGCTATTACTTCTTGATCTCTCAGCTGCATTTCACTTGGTCGACCACAGGGTCCTCTGCAGGCACCTGGACTCAGCAGCCCACTTCTCTACTCAGGCCATCAAATGGATAGAATCCTTCCTGAGTGAGAGAACTATGAGGGTGTTCTCCCCATCAGCAGATGCAGAGCCCTCTCCGATCTTATGTGGTGTGCCTCAGGGCTCCTGTGTATCCCCTACTCTATACAATATATTCACCAAGCCCTTGTTTGATGATTTGGACCTTCTGGGTATCACCTATACTAATTATGCAGATGATACACAGATTCTCCTGCCGCTTTCTGGGGATCATGACAAAGACTTGGTGCTGGTGAATAGGGTATACCTCATTGTTCAGGCATGGATGGCCACTCATGGTCTATGCCTGAACGATGACAAGACAGAGTTGATAATCCTAGGCACTCACTCTAACATAAACAAACTAGGACACAAATATGCCTCATTTACCATTGATGGAAATATCATCAAGGTATCTAAGGAGGTAAAAACCTTAGGCTTTTACCTCGATTCCACCCTGTCCTTTGCCAAACAATTGAAATCTCTGGCCTCTACTACTGCCTACACATGTAAGCTTATTAGAGCGGGTAAGCCATTCCTCACTGATGAAAGTTGCATTATCCTGGCTAGAGCTCTAATCCTCTCTAGGCTAGATTACTGCAATGCCCTTTACAGTGTGTTAAGAAAGGAAGAAGGCAATGAATATGGCAAGGGAAATGTGCACGGAATCGCACAGTGAACAACTTTGAATCTAACTACGTGCATACAATACCCAAGACTCGTGTATACTAAAACCCAGGAGTGCAAATAGAGTGAAACAATAATACCAATATATGAAAAGGGATGCGGGGTAAGCACTTAGAACCTCCTTATGACTGAAAGGAAAGTCGGCAAACTCCTTACCCACTATGCTATTACAGATACTGACAGCGCTAAGCCCACGTAGAGGGCAAGCAAGGACAGGATCTGTGAGCTGACACTCTGAATGATACTGAATAAGGAACTTAGAAACAGTACTCACGAGGACCGGAAAGACCACTTGAATGTCAGTAAACCCACAAAACCCAGTTGATGAAACAGGGACCCTGAAGGCTATAAGAGCAATGGGTGGAGGAAACTAAATACATAAGACCCTAGTCAAGGGGCAAGTAGGAATAGTGATTATAGAATAGTGAGGAAAAACAAAGGGCATTCCAACAGGGACTAGTTACAACAGCACCCCACACCTAATAATCAATGGGAAATAAATGCAGAAGTGCAATGGAAAACATGGAATGGATCCCAATAGAAAGTAAGGATGGATCCCAATAGAAAGTAAGGATCAGGAGCAGGGAAAATGATATCACAAAAGGAAACCTTTCCCACCCATCCAAGGAGAAAAGGCAGGAAGCTAAATCTATAAAGGGAAAGACTAATGCATCAAGTTTTTCAGTAGCAAAGGACAGCATCAAAGAAACAGAGAACACAGGCAAATTGGGCAGCATCAAAGGGTACGCACAGAGAAAGGCTGCCTGCAGACAGAGGAAGACAGAAAGGGAAATCCAGAAAGCAGAAATCAATTAAGCACATAAATTCGAATTCCAGGGCAGAGGAACAAGAAACAGGAACTAGGAACCAGGCACAAAAACTAGGAACCAAGAACAAGGGACCAGTCACAACAGGAATACTTCAACAATGACCAGCGCTGGACTGAAGTAAACTGAGTCTTTTAAAGCTGCTTAACGAGCACACCCCTCAGGTGTGCCGCCTGCTGCACCTGCAGCCACAGGTGTTGCCTATCGTCCACCCAACCTTGTCCTGCAAGGGAGGAGGTGAGGCAGTGAGCCAGGCATTCTGGGAAGCATAGTCATTAGATTAAAGTAGCATGCTGGCTGCCAAAAACCAGGAATGGATCCGGAAGGGAAGTAACTTGGAAAATAAGGTTTTAGCGCTCCCAATTCATCACATCACTGTAGCATAAGGTTTGGAGGAAATGTCCAGTAGGGAAAAAAACCCAAAACATGCCCCCAAGTAACGGGAACGGGAGCGAAGGGAGCGAGCCGTGACACAGTGGGGCCAACAAAGCTATCATTCAGAGACTACAAATTCTGCAAAATAACGCTCCAGAAGCGGGACTAAGTATGAATGAAAGGACTCATATTACCGCTACTAGACAGCAATACAAGTGGCTCTCCACTCATAACAGAATTCAGTTACAAATGGCGTCCCTTACTCACAAAGCCCTAAATAATGCTGCTCCCAGTTATTTAACAGACAAACTGAAGAGAAGAACCTCTAGAGGCCCACTAGAACCGGAAACACTAATTGCCTGGTGACACCGAGATTCAGACTCACTAAGATTGGTGGTAAAGTTTTCCCGTAAAGGCTGCCAAACTATGGAACTCACTGCCATATGAGCTAAAGCTGACCAACCATTTCAGAAAAAGATATATTACCCATCTCAATCTGACTTCAGGCTAGATGGTCTTTCTTCACTGCCCTGAATACACCCTACACCCTCTACGTCTCTGATGTAGCCTAGCCTTGCTAATTGTACTGTATAGTTTTGACATGTATATAAGCTGTGTATCCTTACTTTATTTTATTTTATACTTCCCTATGTGTAAATGACTGTATCTATACAAGTTTCTGTCATTTTGTAAATCACATCTAACTTGTAAGCTTTGCATTTTCTTAATGTTGCGCCCTGTTACCTCTGGGTTAGGTGCGCATTATAAATAAATAAATAAATAAACAAACAAACAAACAAACAAACAAACCAACCTGTGAGCGATACCGGAAGAGGGCTGGTGACTGAATCTGGCTGGAGTCCCGGTGGAGCCCTGTCTGGTTACTGATCTCTGAAGACCCTTGTCTGTGCTTCAGCCCTCTAGACCAGTGGAAACAACTGGTCCCGGCATCTTCTGGTACTCAAGCAAGTAGGAGCCTTCGGAACTGTCCCTAGACCACACAGTGGACTGACCAGCTCCAGTTTGGGCTGCCGCAACAGAAGCACCACTGTTCAGAGTTCTGGCCCGGAACTCCAGGGGTTTTCGGCTTGTGTGACAAGAGGCCTTCCTGCGAAATGTCAGCTCCCTACCATCGACGGGCCCTGAGCTAGGAGGCTTTCTTCAACCACAACAATCATGAGGCCTGGTGTTTCCCTGCAACGGTGGCCGTCCCTGTAACCTGCTTTCCCGCACCTGGTTGAGTGTCGTGAGGAGTGATTCAGTGGTGGTTCTTGCATTGTTCATCGAGAAAGAGGTTGCACCAAGCTTTCATCCATGGCCAGAACACTTCTTACACCTGCCACTTCTGGGCACCACCAACCAGAACCAAAGACAGGAAACCCTACCTCAGTGGACCCTCTGACGACCCACCAAGTCTGAAGGGAAATAGGTCTACAGGTGGTAAGTTGTAGCAATACTTACCTGCCCCCTTATCTCCATCCTTGAAAAGTCTGTCTAACTTTTAAAGCCTTTACACTTGTTTGGCTTTGGCACAACTTGTTGATAAAAACCCTCAGCAAGCTGGGACCAGTTTTATTCATTACAATACTACTTCATCTAACTTTGGGACCCAACTTCACATCCCCAAGACCCCTCACCTATTTTTTTTCCAACTGTCATGAACCCTCTCGGTTGGCGATGGATGCCGTTGTTACGGCTTCGCCGCCATTAAACACTGCCACCACATTGTTCACGTTTCTCTGTTTACGGTCTAGTGTTTTCCTCTGTTCTTTCCTTTCGCCTATTTACTTCCTGCTACCCATGGTTCCTTGCGTTGCAACCGTCTCCTTTCGTTTTCACGGTGAGACGCTTCCAGTGCTTTTTCTCTCGTTCGCTTCTTTCCTTCCCTTGTGGGGGTCTCCTCCTCTTTTTCTCCTTCATCTCTGCCTCCCTGGCGCCCCCCCCCCTTCCGCCAGTTTGTCTCTGCTTGTGCTTCTCGGCGCTTACCTGCTTTCTGCCAGTATTCTTTTCCTCCTTGCCATTTTTTCTCCGGATTAATATTCCCATTGCTTTCCTCGAGGATTCCTTATGCAATTGAATTCTACTACAACTACGGCTACATATCTCATCGCAATCCACGGCCAGCAGTTCTACCGCAACACAGGGGTTTGTTCCGCCTTCGTGCTTTTTCCCCTTATCCGCCTGTATACGGGACCGGAGCCGAGGTGGTAACCAATTCAGAGTTCCACCACGGCTTCGTTCCGTGTCAGAGCTCTAACAACGAAGAGTAAAAAGGATTACCTTGCCCACCGACACGGCGTCGGAGCGTCAGACCCTGAAGACTCAGGTGAGGATAGTGGTGCATCGGGTGGGAAAGCGGAGCATTTGGACAATACTCCTAAGGTAACTTCAAGTCTTACACAAGGTTGTGACAGTTTGCAACGCCCGAAGATACCAATGGCTACTCCAGAGCAGCTGCAGGATCAGATACAAGAGCTATGGAAAGCTGTGCAGACTCTTTCTCAAGAGCTTCAGACTGTCAAGGCAGAAAATGTTGTATTAAAACAATTGGTTTCGGGTAGAGAATCTCCCCCTCCCCCAGAATTGCCACCGGTGGCCCTACCTTCGGGGAAGTTCGACGGTTCTCCCAAGAAGCTTAAAGAGTTTTTGGAAGCTGCCACTATATACTTCACTTTCCGCCCTCGCATGTTTTCTTCTGATCAGGCTAAGGTTGGTTTCCTCATTTCGAATATGGTGGGCAATGCCCTTGCATGGGCTACTCCTCTTGTGACAGGAGAGGATCCCGTTTTACAGAATTACGGGAATTTTAAGGCTCTTCTCAGAGAGTCCTTTGAAAGACATGAGCTCACCTACACTGCTTGTGAGGATCTCCTGGATGTGAAACAGGGATCCTCAGACCTCTTCACTTACATCACTAAGTTTAAGACCCTGGCTGCAGGGGCTGGCTGGCCCGAACAGGCACAATTTGCCATTTTTCGTAGAGGTCTTAAAGAAGAGATAAAGGACGAATTAGCCCGGTCTCCCCGACCTGCCTCGTTTTCGGATCTTTTATCCTCTGTCCTACAGATTGAACATCGACTCCAGAAGAGGCGGAATTAGAAAATCACATTACAGAGAAAATCCCTCTAGCACCGGTACATCATCCAACACTCTTCCTCCATCTTCTAAACAGAGTGAAGACCCTATGCAGATCGGAACCACCCAAGCACCACTCACCGTGGAAGAAAGAAGGAGACAGAGAGAAAGAGGTCTTTGTGCCTACTGTGGGTCTGACAAGCATCTGCTCAAAGACTGTTCCGAACTACCTCAACGGCGTTCGGGAAACGAATCACCCCGTTTTAAAAGGGACAGAAAACCGGTGCTTATCTAAATCTTCCAGTCCCTACGTTTCATTGGCCGTATCCACAAAGAAGACACCAGAAGATTCCAGACTCATTGTTATCCATATCAGCGTGATGATCCAAAACCAGCTCGTAGAGACTTTGGCACACTTAGACTGCGGAGCAGCCGGTAACTTTGTTGATACCTTATGGGTTGACCAGGTGGGCCTAAAAAGGCTAGCTAGACTCGAAGATCAGAAGGTGGAGGGTGTAGATGGTTCTCCCTTGTCTTCAGGACCTATAACGCAGACTACCGAGGAGCTAGAAGTCTGGATTTCCCAGCATGTGGAGAGTCTAAAATTCGACATCATTAGAGCTGCCTATTTTCCTGTTATTTTGGGGATCATTTGGCTCAGGAGACATAACCCACAAATAGATTGGGTATCTAATTTGCTACGTTTCGAGTCTGAGTTTTGCAAGAAGCATTGTATTCCTCAACAATCTTATTTACAACTACAGGTCACCCCAGCTTCTTGTCAAGAATCCTCAACTGTCCATAATATGGCACATCTTGGTGAGACTTTCAGAGAGGTTTTCACAGAAGTCAAGCCAGCACCTTTGCTACCCCATCGTCCTGAGGACTGTTCTATCGATCTTGAACCTAACACCCTGGTTCCGTTCGGTCGTATGTTTTCCTTGTCCAGATCCGAGAAGGAGGTCTTACGAACTTACCTGGACGTGAATCTTCACAATGGCCTCATCCAACCGTCAAAATCTCCTGCCGGGGATCCCTTATTCTTCATCTCCAAGAGGGATTCCAAAGAATTACGACCTTGCATAGATTATAGAGTTCTCAACAAGGTCACAGTCAGAGACCGCTATTCCATGCCACTCATCACAGACATTCTTGAGGGGGTTCAAGGTGCTCACATTTTCACTAAGTTGGATCTTCGCAATGCGTACCACCTATTACGCATTGCTAAGGGTGATGAATGGAAGACTGCTTTTCGAACACCCTTCGGATTGTTTGAATACAGAGTTATGCCCTTTGGGCTAGTTAACGCTCCCGCAGTTTTCCAAAGATTTATGGACCGCATGTTTTTGGATCTCTTATTTGTTTCAGTGATCATCTATCTAGATGATATTCTTGTATTTTCCATCAACAAGGAAGAACACGAACAGCATGTACGGACAGTACTTACTCGACTTAAGGAGAACAGTTTACTGGCCAACCCTGAGAAATGCCAGTTCGGGGTCTCCAGCATTCTCTATTTGGGGTTTATTTTGTCTGACCGGGGTATCTCCATGGACCCTCGCAAGGTGTCTGCCATTTTGAAGTGGTCTTCTCCCACCTCTATCAAAGAGGTTCAGAGATTCATGGGGTTAACAAACTTTTACAGAAGATTTATACCCCGGTTCTCCGAGATGGTGTTACCCATAACTACACTTCTCAAGAAATCTTCTGGAACCTTGGTATGGTCCTCGGCGGCAGAGTCTAGCTTCAGACATCTCAAGACTCTGTTTTGCTCAGCGCCCATATTGCTCCAGGCCGATCAAGCTAAACAGTTTATCGTGGAAACTGATGCCTCTTCAGCCGCCATTGGGGCTGCCTTGCTCCAGGAGTTCGAAGGTATAGAACACCCAGTGGCCTACCTCTCTCACACTCTGACCATCAGTCAACTTCACTATACCGTCCTTGAAAAGGAGTTACTAGCTATGAAATTGGCCTGTGAGGAATGGCGACATCTGCTGTTGGGTGCCAGTATTCCCTTTGTCATACGTACGGACCATAAGAATCTAAAGGTCCTGCAGTCCCTCGAATGTGCCAACTCTCGCCAAGCACGATGGGCTTACTTTTTTTCCCAATACGATTTCACCATTACCTATCTACCAGGCTCTCAGAATGTCCTAGCCGACGCCTTGTCTCGCAAGGAGTTGGTTACTGACTCGAGTCGCCTCTCACCCGAACTTATGTTTCCATCTACTCGCATAGTGCACTTCTACCTACTATCCTACAGGAGGTCAAAGAGGCTTCGGATTCTGAACCCTGCATTAGAGATAAACGCTTGGCATCTCAGTTTCGCACCAAAGATGGTCTCTGGTTCTACAAGAACCGACTTGACATACCTTCAGGACATCTCCGCAAGAGGATTCTCTACTGGTGCCACGACAGCCGAGTTGCAGGACATCGAGGCCAGGCAAACACCATTGAACTCATTAAACGCTCGTTTTACTGGCCCAACCTTCAACAAGAAGTCCAGTCCTACATAAAGGCATTCCCGGTTTGCGCCATGGCTAAGAATCCAACAGGCAAACCGTTGGGTCTCCTTACTCAGCCCGACTTACCACAAAGGCCGTGGGGGAACCTGTCTACCGACTTCATTGTGGATTTACCCTTATCCGAGTCCTGTTCTTGCATTATGGTAACGGTAGATTCATTTACCAAGATGGCCCATTTCTCTCCACTGGAAGGCTTACCTACGGCTAACCGCATGGCCAAAGTTTTTGCCCGAGATATATTTCGTCTTCATGGCTTGCCCGATAAGATTACTTCGGACCGTGGTAGCCAATATATTTCTAAGTTCTGGAAGGCTTTGTGTTCTCGTTTAGGTATTGACCGTGCTCTTTCCTCTGGGTATCATCCCCAGACTAATGGTCAGACGGAAAGACTCAATTCCACTCTGGAACAATATCTCAGGTGCTACATTAATAGACTCCAGGATAATTGGGTACAACTCCTCCCCACGGCAGAATTCACTTACAACAACTCTAAACACACCGCCACGGGTATCTCTCCTTTTTACTGCAACTACGGACTTCATCCCAAGTCCATTTGGCCCATTGCTTCACATACCAGTAACTCTCCTGCTGCTGAAGCTGCTTTATCTGAAATTTCTGAGGCTCACCGGACAGCCAGAGACAGTCTAGCAAGGAGCCTTAGAACCTACAAAACTCTTGCTGATCAACATCGCCAAGCTGCCCCCACTTGGGCTAAAGGGACGAAGGTATGGCTTTCGACCAAATACCTACCAAGGTGGATTCGTTCCTCCAAGTTTTCTCCTCGATTCCTGGGCCCGTTTCCCATCCTAGAAAGAATCAACCCTGTAGCCTACAAGATTCAACTACCCTCCTACCTTCGCCGGGTACACCCGGTGTTTCATACCTCTCTTCTCAAGGAGTCATGAACTGAACCACACTTTAGGTCAAGATCCTTGCAGGACATTTCACCCAGAGACTCCCAAGAGGTTTATGAAGTTTCTAAAATCCGAGACTCCCACTACTACCGGGGACGTTTACAATATCTTATTTCCTGGAAGGGGTATCCCAGGTCTGAAGATTCCTGGGAACCTGTGCATTTTGTCAAGGCGCCCCGTTGAGTAGCTAAATTTCATCGGATGCATCCTGGCAAGCCGGTCGGGGTCGGCAGTAAGAGGGGGCATACTGTCATGAACCCTCTCGGTTGGCGATGGATGCCGTTGTTATGGCTTCGCCGCCATTAAACACTGCCACCACGTTGTTCACGTTTCTCTGTTTACGGTCTAGTGTTTTCCTCTGTTCTTTCCTTTCGCCTATTTACTTCCTGCTACCCATGGTTCCTTGCGTTGCAACCGTCTCCTTTCGTTTTCACGGTGAGACGCTTCCAGTGCTTTTTCTCTCGCTCGCTTCTTTACTTCCCTTGTGGGGGTCTCCTCCTCTTTTTCTCCTTCATCTCTGCCTCCCTGGCGGCCCCCCCCTTCTGCCAGTTTCTCTCTGCTTGTGCTTCTCGGTGCTTACCTGCTTTCTGCCAGTGTTCTTTTCCTCCTTGCCATTTTTTCTCCGGATTAATATTCCCATTGCTTTCCTCGAGGATTCCGTATGCAATTGAATTCTACTACAACTACGGCTACATATCTCATCGCAATCCACGGCCAGCAGTTCTACCGCGACACAGGGGTTTTTTCCGCTTTCAGACTTTTTCCCCTTACCCGCCTGTATACGGGACCGGAGCCGAGGTGGTAACTAATTCAGAGTTCCAGAACGGCTTTGTTCCGTGTCAGAGCTCTAACAACGAAGAGTAAAAAGGATTACCTTGCCCACTGACACGGCGTCGGAGCGTCAGACCCTGAAGACTCAGGTGAGGAGAGTGGTGCATCGGGTGGGAAAGCGGAGCATTTGGACAATACTCCTAAGGTAACTTCAAGTCTTACACAAGGTTGTGACACCAACTCCTAAACTACTGGAAATCTTTGTAAGCTCTTGAGCACAGGGCCCCATATAACTTGGGAGTTAGGATTGTAAATCCTGCGGGCAGTTGGTGCTAACCTAATCACTTGCCTTCATTTACAGATATTGGGGGATGGGATTGTTTTATTTTGCACCAACTACAGTGACTGTATATGTGTTTTTTTAGTACCTAGTACTGTGTGATATTTTTACCTGGCACTAGTCATTTTACGTGTGTTTCCTGGGCCAAAAATACATATTTTTATAAATATTTGTATGACTAACAGTTGAAGTGTAATCCTTGGTGTTTCACTGTGTAGACTCATTGTGGACCCTGACCCCACTCACCTCTCCTGAGATTTAGCCTTGGCCTCTCTCCATGCTGACTTGATTGGTTTGGCTAAGCTCCCAGAGGTTGCTTCCTGTTCACAATAACAAGGGTGGCCTCCTAAACCTCGGTCCACCAGGCCAGAGTTTAAGAATCCATTCTAACTGGGGGGTTAAGTTCCGGGTCTAGCAGATTGGTAAAAATGGTGGTAAAAGTGGTAGCTCCACTTTTGCTGCCATTATCATCGATCCACAGGATTTTCTTCAGTTTGTCAGGTGGAGGTGGGGAGCAGAGAGGATTTAACATGTCTGCCTGCTTTTCCCGCTCTGCCTGACACATGTGGCTGCATTAGCATCAGTTTGTGATTTTCATGCTGGCAATAATGCAGTTGACTCCTATCGAATCAGCCTCACCTGATTTTCCACCTGATAAAGGTAGGTGTATTCCATAGAAATCCATTGTAAATGCCTCCCACAATTGTCCTCCTGCAATATCCTAGTCTCAGCCATTCAAGTCCCTGGTCCTAGTCTATCAGCCTAGTATTAGTTCCTCATACTAATATCTTTTCTTAGTCCTGGGACCTCATCCTGGTCTTTTGTCCTAATCCTAAACTCTCACCCTAGTCCCAGGCTCTAATTCTAGTCTCTCAACTCTCTTACCTAGACTCTGCCCTTAGTCCTTCTTCCTAGTCCATGACTCTCATCTCATTCTAGTCTCAAACCCTTGTCCTAGTCCCTTGTCCTAGTCTCACGTCGTAGCATCTTGGCTTTATTCTAGTCCTAGCCGCTCTTCCTAGTCCCAGTCTCCTGTCCTAGTCCCAGCCCCACCTAGTCTCCCCGGTACAGTCTCTCTAGCTCTCGCCCCACCATTGAATTTCTTTATCTATGGTTTCTCCCAATCTCTCTCCATATATCCCTCTTTGGCTCACTTTGTTTCGCTTTCTCTCTTGTTTGCTCAACCTTTCTCTCTTTCCCTTCCTCTCACTGAGGAGTGTGGGGTGGGTTTGGTGTATTTTTGGCACAGGAGTCTGGGAAGCAAGACGTAAAGGATGTGTGGAGAGTTTGAAATGGCGGTAGATGCTAAAAGCATTACATTTGATAGCATCTACGCTGACATTTTTCTGGTGTGCTGAAGGGTTACATGTCTTTATACCGAAAATGTTAGAGTGAAAGAAACATATATCGAGTATTTTATAACGAAAACCTTTATACCGAATGCATTTTTTTGCTTTTTTTTGTTGGTGGGGGCCCCTCCCACACTGTTTACCACCCTTAAAAACCTACCCCAAACGTTTTCTGAAAAAATGTAACCCTTTACCCCACCCCAAAATGCATTTAGTATAAAGGTGTTCGTTACAAAATACTCGATATATGTTTATTTCACTATAACATTTTCGATATAAACACTGCATACCGTGCTGAAGCAACCCCCCACTAAGCCTGCATATAGATCTGCAAGCAGTATTTATACATTTCGCAACTAGGAGCCTCTCATGAGTGAAGGGTTTGAGGTATGCATGGATCTTAAGCTTGAAACTTGTAGGCACGCATAGAGTACAGCAGTTGCATTCGTTTTTCCGCAGGTAATTAAGGCACAAATACTACTCAAATGTATGTCGGCCGGAAATGTGCATTTTGTCTTGGCTCTATCGGATCTTCCTTATATCAGTTATAACCAGCATGTTTACAGGAATGTTGATTCCCTCTTGGCATGGGCATGTCACCTTGCTGAAGAAGATCCTATCAGGCATTGAGCCTAAGGGAAACCCTAATGGAAGCTGTTCTGTTCTGGTTTGCCGTTCGTGCAAGGAACAGGGACCATTGTCACAAGAATCACTCGACTCAGGGTTCAGCAGATAACTAACTTTATTTCCATGAGCCCCCTCCCACATTACCTGTGGTCACATGACCGTCTTAGATTCCCCGTGCCTTCATGGCACGTGACACTTTTCTGCCAATGGGCAGCAGTACATCAGTGAATTGTGTGTGACTAAACTGCTCGAAAGCATGAAATGGCCATGTGCTGACAACCTGGTCCCAATTTGAAGGATTTACCACTGATTACATGATTAGGTGGGGTTAAGAAAAATGTCACTAATGTGCACTTTTCCCTCCATTTATGGAATACCCAAACATTTTGCTTTTGTTTAAGTATCCTACCTTGACTTTTTCCAGTGGAGCCCAGACTTCAGCTGAACTCCCCTGGGCTTTTGCTCATGTGTTGTGGGGAAACTGACACATCCTTCAGACTGTCAGTACTGGGAAACTGTGTTTCCCTTAGTCTTTAACTATGTTGCCATTTCTTGGTAACTTTTTAATAGTGCGCAATGTACCTTCCAGTACAGTGCACTGGAATCACTTTTTGTTTAATGACCCTAGACACCCACAAAGGACTTTATGGTGATTGTACGAGAGTGCCTGGGATGAGCAGGTGGCAGCAACTACTTTTCATAATGTTTTACTTCTTTTTACTGAGTTAAACCACGTTTATCGCATCTGGCTCAAGACTGTGGGCAGGTCCGAAAATGGCCAACCCAAAAAGTCTTTTGTTGTGTCCCATGGCTTTTTTGCACCATGCCTTCACCCAGGTCGAGTAACCTGGGTTTTCCTTATTTGGTCATGCAGCCTCCCACGAAAACCGTTCTCTTTCGCGGGCTTCTGTCTTTCACGTATGTGTGCCCAGGAAGAGGGCTGGGACTGTCTAGTCCCAATCCACACTACTGGTGCCAGGATGTCTGGAGTGCCTGAATGACTGAGACCACTGTGGGCTATGATTGGTCCACGTATGGGATGCCTGCAAGAGAGCAGATCTTCTATTGGAAGTCCTTCATTTTGGCACAAAGCTAATCTTGGGTATGAAAAGCAGCTCTGCAGCCATTCCAGGTCGATCAACTGTGTTCTCACCGAACCACAGAAGGAGCCAAGTGTCCTACATGACGAAACAGACTTATGAAACGGCCAGAGATGCTTTGGAAGGTTTTGGCACCCTTCGCCCTCTGCTGTCCCGTCAGACCCCTGCTTTCTTCTTCGATCAAGGAGGCCTGCCAAGGCGCTTTGCCCCTTTGGAGTAGTGGGAACAACTACTCTGGGCGCCCCCTGCTTACCCACTGAAAGAGCCCCTTCGGAAGTGTTCCTGGGCCATCCAGTGAACTGTCCAGCTCTGCCTCAGGGTAATCTGGAGCACCGCCACCGTCTCAAGTGCAGACCCGAGACTTGGGACATCGCTTGATTGTGGTCCCATGCATTCTCTCGTTAAATTTCGCAAGCCTAGCTCCTCTGGGTCCCAAATGAGGAGAGTGCATAATGCTGCCCACATCCACGATTCCTGTGTCACTACCTGGCAATGACGGTCACTATAGTTCCCCTGCTGTTCTGCTCCCCTGTACCCTAAAGCCAACTGCACCAGGATTTTCTTCATGCCTCCTTCAAAAGCTGAGAAAAGGCAAACTTCACGTCACAGACAGTTCACCGCAGCCGCTGAAAGCCGGAGCGCTGCAAAACTGCAGGACTCAAACCTACTAGCGAACTCGACTAAACTGGCGAAGTTTGGTCCGGACTGTCCTGAGGGTCGGTGAGTACTTCCATAACTTACCGGTGGCCGCCTGGCACAGCGAATCATTTTGTACGCACGAGTATCCCTTAAAGGTATTTAAACTTGGCTGGGTTAGCCTGCGCTCCTTAGCTATTCTCCTCTTTTGAACACTGCTTTCTGCTTTGCCACCAAGGGCAGGGCCTATTCGAATAGCGGGAACCAATTCTTCATCGCCTCAAGCCCCTTCCTGACTTGCTACCGCCTCTACAAGAAGACCCGCTTTTTGTTCATCTGCGCGATCGTGCTTTTTTATGCACAACTGTACTGTTGAGCATAAGGCTCCCCACTTCTTAGGGTTGGACTCGAAAGTTAGGGACTGAACTCTGAAGAATTACCTAATGCCATTTGTGTACTAACTTAACCCTCTGTTCACAGAATGTGGTTATATCTTGCAGCTGAATTACATTAGGAAATGTGTTGTATATATATTGTATAGTTTAAGGATTTGTGTGATAACTGTTTTTCTTATTGCCAAAGTTAATTGTGTCTATTTGGTCCGGCCAACAATAAATGTATAGATATTTTTCATATATACTTGTCTCAGAGTAATTTGTGGTTCGTTACTGTGTGTGCTCATTGTGGGATTCCGATCACTCTTATCCCTCCTGAGACTTAGTCTTGACCGCCTGCCAAGCAACCTAGATAAGTATGGCTTGTCCAGAAGGTTTCCATGCTTCACTAAACCGAGGGTGGCCTCCTAAACCTCTGCCCACCAGGTCAGAATTTAGAAATCCATCTTAACAGGTGGAACAAAATACATCAATGTAAACACTGCTTTCCAGCATGACACAGTGCCATGTGCTGGCCACAAAACACAATGAAGGTGCAATGGAACAGTTCATACCAAAAAAGCAAAAACATCACATTTCATGTGTTACTTGTGTTTCAGAGAATACATGGCATTCAACGATCTATCCCCTTTCTTGTTGGTAGAGGGCAGCCATTTTCTGATTCATTGAACGCCTAATGTTTAAACTTAAACATAGAGGAGTATTTGTTCATTGAGACCTCTGCTATGTGTTTGTAATTTGTGGATCCACCATGCTTCTTTGGATAGGGGTGCATTAGTCACATTAGTATTTGCACTGACCACATCCATGACCCATCACATAACTGGGACATGTTGGAATTCAGTAACATGGGAGACCAATGGTGCTGTGTGATATGATATGGCATTTGTAACCCTCCTATATTCAAGGGTTTCAAGGTGCGACGAGACAAGGAAGGGGGAACAGAGGGAGGGCAGAGTCAAAGATCTTACTAGGCCAAGTGACATTGAGATTGTGCAAGTGCAGTGGACGGGGAGGGGAAACGTGCCAGGGGAAAGGGGAGGGGACAGTGCTGTACATGGGATCAAAACAATAACAAAAAGTGCGGCCAGCAGGTGCAAGGGTAAGTGCAGACAGCAGGTGTCCAAAAGTGCAGGTAGAGGGACTGTAGGGTTACAGATACAGACCCAAGTGCAATGGTTACTGGGCGACATTACGGGTGTGGATCTGGGTGGGTAGGGACCTGGGCCCGAAATCAGAGGGTAGCCAGGTGACCAGTGCAGCATCAGACAGGAAATCAGCAGGGGAGAGGAAGGGTGTGGACCCTGCATCTTATTTTGGAGCGGTGCTCCCCTATTCTTTTGTTGACAGATCGACCTGTCTGACCAACATTTTGTAGTCCATGGGGGCATTGAATCACATAAATCACTTTTGTGGTCTTACAGTTAGAAAAGTTGCAGAAAGTCCAATCCTTCTGGTTTATCGGGAAATATTTAATCTTTTTTGTGACAGCGCACGTTCCAGATTGGTGATGTCCTGTAATTTCCTTCATGGTCCATAATGAACTTCTGGTAACCTTTTTCTTCAACTGTGAGTGTGTAAGAAACTCCTTCATATGCTGTGATGTTTTCAGCACCATCTGAGGTAGTGGTTCCCCTAGAAGGCTTAGTTTTACGAAGGGCCAGACATTTTTATTAATGTCTTCAGATTGGCTGTGTCTGAGCTGTATGTGTTCTCACATGTGAGTCTGTCATCTGTACTGTTCCTATCATGAGGAGAAAGTAGGGTCTCCCTTGGGGTACATTTAGCCCTCTTATTGCAAGATGTAAGTGACTGACTATCCCAAGCATGTTTCCCTTGGCACGGATGGGCCCAATGGACAGGGGAAGTTGCCACCACATTCCAATGGGTAGTATACACTCAGCAGGCACTCCCCCCACCTTGCAGTGGCCATATGCATGGGCCTGCAATCGACCATACCCCTCAGACCACATGTGTAGGATGTCCCTCCACCATGTAGCATGTGTGATTAGAAAGCCCACATACAGGTATGCATGATGAGTAACATCATGTCATTGTTCGCCCAACTGGTTCACAGGAAGCGCAGGAGGATGAGGATGCAGGAACATCCACATCACATGGCCGGGTATCCAGGGCAATACCAACTGACATCACCCCTGCACCACCCAGCTATAGGAAGGGGAAGAGAAAGGGCAGGATCAGAACACCAGGGCTTAACAGCACCACACGTGCCAGTACGTCATCTGATGCTACTGCTGCAGAGACTACACCCCTGGAACCTACAACTGCCCCCCAACAGCCAGCCACTGAGGACATGAGAGGGGAACCAGATGCTGGCAGGCACACAGAGGACACAGTGCACGGACCCACTCCCCTGGCATATGATACCGCCACATCACCTGAACAGGGCACCCAGCAACTTTGTCAGTAATGTCAGGAGGTCTGGTGGACGCAGCGTTATGCAGAAAGCGGAACAAAGCCACTATAAGCACCCAATTTCCCTGAGGTATTCACAGGAAAGAGGGTGCCTAATTGGCAAAGCCCAATGGGGAAACCTGTGAGGGAAAACCCCTGATCTGTAGCAGATGAATATGTCGGTCTGCTGAAGACATATTTAGATGAATGCCAACAATCCAGATGAGCTTGACAGGGGAATGCAGTAGTAGTATATAGAGAGCCCCACAGAAGAATCTTTTGGATGGGAGAACAGGAGCAAGGCGGTCGGGCAGAACACACAGGCAGGGCAACAGTGCCCAAGGAAGCAGAAGGGAAGGTCTGCGAAAAGTGAACCAAAGAGAACACTGAAGCAAGAGCCAAAAGGGAGAGCGCCCAAGCAGCGAGCTGTGAGACAGAACAGAGGTGCCGAGCGGGGCACGCAAAAGCGCGGTAAGGTACAAGAAGGAACATTGCAGCGCCATGCCACAGACAAGTATCGATGCAATGGACTTATCGTGAGTTTCTCCTCTATGCTATCCTTACTGTGCAGCATGACAGTTTCTGGTGGCTATCTTGGAAAAGACTGGAGCACTGCTGCAAGTTCTCCTGATGGAACAAATGGCGCGCCATTTTGAGGGAGCACCAAGACCATACAATGTCTTTTCCTCCACCTTTGCCAAACGTACCATGAACTGGCAGAAGTCCTTACACACTTAGCCAGCGTCGTCAGGAGTCAGAGGGTGACAGCAATGGCCGGTCATATGGGTCATCCTGTTTCAGTCCGAGCCCTTCCCATAGCCCTCAGCCCATCAGCCATCCATCACAGGAAGCCATATGGAGGAGGCTTGATGATATGGAGCAGCGCAAGGTGCACTTAGGGACACTTGCAAAATCACAGGTACAACATTTACAGGCCATCCGTGACCGTGTACAGGGAGCCTCATGGAGGATAGTGAGGGCAATGGAATGGGAACGACGGCAGTCAGCCATAACATCTGCCGCCTAACTGTTGTCGGGCAGAGGGTGAGGAATATGACAGAGGGTATCTTGGCCTTTATGGAGGTATTGCAGGCCAGAATGCTCCTGGCCATGTAACGCAACCTGGGGTCTGTACCTGATCAATCCACCTTGTTCGGCCTCCACAGAGGGATCCCTGCCTAGCACCCTAAGGCACTGCTAATCTTAGGGCCTTTTAGGAACATATAAGCAATAGATGGGTTCACACAGAATAACTCTGAGTCCAAATAACTGAACCAACTCAAGAAGATGGCAAAGTACTGTTTTATTAACAATTATCTAAAACAGGGAGTTAAAACGAACATCAACGGACATACGCTCGATTTCTCTCTGCGATCTTTTCACAAATCATATCTTTTATATTACAAAATACATTAGAGGTGACGTCATACTATGTGGCAAATAATGAAAAACCTACTGGGAATCGGGATAGGTTTAAGGGGAACATCTAAGTATATCATCTATAGGAACTAAGATTGTAATTGGCTGCCCACTGTCATGTGGACAACATATGCTTACCTCTAAAACATGGCATCTTCAAAAACATTAGATACACAGTTTCTTATTGGTTTTCAAACTATAAGGGCTCTCATTATATGGACCTCTACAATTGGTTGGCAGGCGTGTGCCATGTCTGGAACATTTGGTTCACTTAGCAGCATGTAAGCCCAGACCAAGGTGGTAAGGAGATGGGCCTGACTCTACCTCCCCACCCAATTATCACAACATCTCTCATCGCCCATGTCTTCTGCCATGAAGATTGTCTTTGAACTTGGACCTGCAAAGTGTCCTTGTCTCTGAGAATAAACAGGAGTGCAGGCCCTCACTATTGTGTTCTAGGACTCCAAGTCTGAACTCTATTTTCATTCTTGGCTCACTTGACAGGAGACCACAATTTAGTAAATTTTGCAGCTTTTAAATGTCTTAAATTAATCAAACTGGCATTCTTGGCATTCTTTCTTTGCACCTTGACAAGAGATGATTCATCCTTCGTACGTTCACTCCTTTCCAGAATAGATAGCTCACCTTGGCTGCTTCAATCTTGACTTCAGGCCAGACAGCCTCACCATGCAGCTCCACGATTCAGCTTATTCTTGCAGCAAAATAGTTTTTCTTTTCCCTCTTCATGGGTCCTGGCTTACTAAAATTCATGATACGATGTTCAGCTTCTATACAATGGCGGCTTTGCCTTGATTTTATTCTCTACATATAGCCAGCTTCTATGATGACTTTGTCTACTTGCGTTTTAGTGTCTGTACAATTATTGAATGGTTGATTCTCTGCAGCACTTTGTGCACGTGTTATCTTCTTTTTCATATTTAAAAGTTCTTTTGATTCTTTTCTTCGTCGTTAGTTTCTGTAGGATCCATACATCCTCTTCAGCCAGTATCCCGAGACATTGCTCAAACTCTCTTATGAAGTCACAGGCTTCTTTCTTTACTCGTTTTAATATTCCTTCAGGAAGATCCTCCCTCAAATTGTCATCCCTTTGAGGATACATTTGATAGCGTTGGTATCTTCTTTTGAACATACGTTACGGTATTGGCACAACTGGTGGTGTAAAACACGGCACAATCTCAGGCTTCCAACATATGGCAGGTAGGGGGGCAGGGTTCCCTGCAGAGGCATGCAGCTGCTCCTCTACATTCCACCCCTCTGGTCGAGTCCTCGACCACCTCCTCAATTGTTTCCACATCCTGATATTTTCTCCTGAAGAAGTGTTACTTTGGTGTACATATCTTCATCACACCCCTCAGGGTGCCTGCTGATTTGACATGTTCATCTACACCCCAGGTCATGTAATTACATTGTCCATTCAGGGTACAATAGACCCATTATCCAACGTACTTCTTATGATTCTTTGGGTACAGGAACTTCGTTCCCTCAGGTGTTACAATGCTGGCTTCTATGTATTTTCTGACAGCGTCATCAGTCAACTCCTTAGCGTTTGGTTCAGGTCTGACATCGATCATGATATTCATCCCTACCACTTTCTTTACTGTTTTTTTGCATTGGGCAATCACTATCCTGACTACACAGAATCCACACATCACCAGCACAAATATTACTCCAAGAAATTTTAATATATTTGCCAACCATTGTGGAATCCACGAGAATGTCATCTGTCTCGTCTTCTATCTTGTTATGCAGGGTTGTCAACAACGTTATGGCCTCTGTCAGAGTTCCATTTTGTTCATTATATTTTATGATATGATAGTTTATTTATATAGCGCCTATACACAATGTGTTTCAAAGCACTTCAAGGCAAGGGAGGGAACAAGGGAAAATACAATGACATTCTTACTGGGCATGAACAGTAAGGATGTGAAATTAACTATTGTACTCGGCCTGACGACATTTCAGATAGTGCAAGAGCTAAGTCATAGATAAAGAAGGGAGGGGGAGAGTGGGAAGGAAATGGAAACAGACAGGCAACTACCGTACTAGGCCTGGCAACATTTCTGGTAGAGCCGGAGAAAAACAAGAGGTGAGGGAGAGGGGTGCAGAAAGGTAGGGGAGGAACAAAACAAGCGACTATCATACTAGGCCTGACGACATTGCAGATACTGCTGGAGGGGTAGTGGGGAGGAAAAAACCAGTAAGGGGAGGGGGGATGGAAGACAGACGAGGTTGCTATCATACTAGCTCCAGGGACAATTCTGATAGAGTAAGTGCATAGAAGAAAGAAAGGAGAGGAGACAGGAAAAGGGAGAATGTGCCACATAATGGCCCGGTTTTATCGCAAACTCCTCCTCCCATCGCTGTGATTATATCAAGGACATATCAGTTCTGGAGGGTCATCAGTCGTATGGCCCTCAACTCTTCCTGAATGGCATTGAATCCCTTTATGGTAGCATTGACTGTCTGCACAAGCTCCCATCTGGTGATTTGTAACCACTTGGCGTTCGCCACTGTTTGAATCCCATGCATGAATATAGTCATCACTATTGTGGCAGTCTTGCTGAACAACCTGTGTTCCTTAGTAATGAAGTCATACGCTGTTATCAATTTGGCTGTGTAATTCTCTCTTCTTGTCCGTTGGAGAAGTTCAAGAGATCTTTTTATCAAGTGGGCATCTACTTTTGGAAATTCTCCAATGTTCAAATCACTTTGAGGAATCACTAATCCTGGGACATGGATGAGCACCAAGGAGCATACTCAGCCCCAATCCTTGGGCAACTTCATATATGCTCTAGATCCACAAGCCGAATATCGGTCATCCATAAGGATGGCTGTCCCTTCTCCCATCCTGGGAACCTCAATTGTGGTTTTGCATCTTTTGTTATATCCCACATGGTTAGTCCTGTGTCCTCGGAAGCATAGTGTTGCATTAACCAATGGGATTACAACTACTGGGCCTGATTCGTCTTCTATCCATATCAACAGTTTGGAGTGCTTGGCCCATGACTTTAAGCATCCATCATTCACCTTCCATACTTCTTGTACATAATCCATTTTCAGCAGATGTGCTGCACAAGATATCATTCCTTCTACCCATCCGTTCTTGGAATTCACTTGTTCATAGATCAATTATTGAGTTTGCTCCCAACATCCAGGTGATCCAGCTATTTCCGTCACATCAGGGTAATCCATTCTCTTCATTTCTTCAATTATAACCTCGTCCTGTCTTGCAGCTGAATACACAAGCATCTTGCTGTTCCATCCAGGCTCCTTCTCCATTGGTAGGGTTTTGATGTAGTCATCCTGTTATGGAAATTACCATTTTGATCTCCATTGCAAGGTTGCCCAACTTCCTTGGAATTGTCCTTGTGTAGTACATGTTGCAAGATGACTGAGGCACTTTGCATCGTGCTCTGGAAACTTTTTTGCAAGGAAAGTCCTTAATGTATTCATGGCATAGGGGATGAGAGAGCAGATGTAACAACCCTCCTTAGTGCAGGCTGGGGCGTAGAATAGAAGACCTCAAGTCGAGCGACCAGGATAAGTAGAGAACCACTATGGATAACAGCTTGTCAGCCAAGGCTCTAGATAACCTCACGTAACCCAGAACCAGGCCACCTCAACATGAGGGATCTCTTCTTTGTAATACACCCCTCTGCTGTTTGAATGTATCGACAGACAGAGGTGGTGATTACACAAAAGAGCAGGGAAACCCACACCGCCACACCAATGCTGTAAGAAAAGTACAAACAGGTTAACACCAAGGAGTAGTAACAAAATACAAGCACAACCCTAAATGTACTATGTATACTTGATATTGTGGTGTCTTGGGCGTATGGTGTCTAAGCCTATGAGAACCCAAAAACAGAATTAACCCTCTGAACCTAACTGTTGCTAACAACTCACAGTGATGGACAGGCAATAATCAGCTTGCCCCCTATGAGGAATGGAAGTGCCTGAAGAGTCAATGAGTCATAAAACAACGGTAGGAAAAAATAACAAATGGGAAGGTTAGTAGAGGCTATCTCCCCATGCGGAACGAGGGACGCTTCTAGATTCGGGATGGTGCACCGGGGAGCAAAGCGTTCAGAGATGCACGTGAGATCCTTGAAATTGGAGTAGGAAAATCCAAAGGCAATTTACAGGCTCAGGTGAGTTAAGAGTCAATGACTAGGAGTAGAGTTCAGAAATACTGAGGCTGGCTGTAACTGTAGCAGAGCGCAATTCAAGCCAACCTTTATGAAGCTTACCAGGTGTGGATGTGATTGTGCCTTGCAGGCGAGGCTCCAACGGGATGGTACAGTGTAGCGGAATACACAAACAGGAGCGTGCAGCAGGACCCAGGCAATGTAGTGCTCTTCTGTCGTGTGTAACAGAATACACACAGAGCACTGGAAGGAAACCGGAGTTAAGGCACAGAAAAACCTGAGGCAAGGAAGTCTGTGTCGGAGTGCCGGTTCGTCAACATGCAGGTCGATACAAATCCAAGGGAGCAGGCAATAGGAGGTTGAATAGGAAGTCAGTGGTCAAGGTAGCAGTTATCAAATTCCAAATAAGGTGTCAGAGTAATGCTAATTAGAAGCAGCGCCGTAGTGGAGAAACAGACTTTATGAGGAAGATGAGGGGCGGAGTCTGTGGAACTGCGTCCCAGATGAAGTCAACTGATTAGGCACATGACCAGCATGACACTCCTGCACTGTAGAGTTCAGTGCTTGCACGCGTCTCCCAGGCAACCTCCAGCGTTGCCAAAACAGAGCAGCCAGACGCAGAGAAAAAGAAGAGATGCTACCCAATACGGGAATTATGCAAAGGTTGAGAGTTACACAAAGCCCCAGACCTAACACTTAAGATGCTTTTCCCCCCACTTTTTTCATGTGTTGGTACCACATGTTATTTCCCAGGTGAGCTGTGTTATCTAGATAGGTATTTATCCCTTCACTATCTTCCTCTGCATCTCTTTTTTGTCTCCCAATACACTTATAGAAATTAAAAGGCCTGTTTTTATTTGTTTTCACAGTAGGGAGAACCATAGGAACTCCTTTTTCAACAGAAGTGCTAAGATGATAGAGACTGTGAAAGATGAGGAACAATAAAACAACGAGAACAATCATGTGAAAATATATCATGCATACCAATCTCAGCATTCATTTCTCGAGCCATCCTACTACCTGCTGAACTTGTTCATTCTCTATAACCATGCCATTTTCTTCATTAATCATTTTCAATACAATCAGCAAGTTTCTTTATATTTGCAACTGTAAAATGTGTTCAATTATAGCAATAAGAAGTCTTCCTATAACTGGTCCATTTTTAGGATTCTGTAAGAAAGTGTGGATATTAACGTCTCTTCTAACAAGAGCAGGGTAAGACTGAAGTATGAATACAACGACAGCAAGCACAAGCCGATAAACATCACTGTCGGCCAGTACCATGTGTTTTTATTACTTTAAAACAAATATTCTCCACAAAATGATTCTGGATACTGATCTCGTTTTCAATTTCTGATCAAGAACTGACATTTAGGCATAACTCTGATGCATTATTCTCTGCTTCAATGTATTTCCAAAAGTTCATTTTAAAATTCCTGGAATTCTCTACAAGTCTTTGCATCCCCTGCTAAAATATTTATAAGGAGTGTCTATTGAATTACAGTCCAAATAAAGTATTTGTTAATCACTATTTTATTGTCTGTCTTCTTGGTCATAGATCGGGTCTGCACACGCAGAAATTTTTCTTCTTGTTTTGCTTCTGGATCGGTAACTGTGGGAGGGAAGGTTTTTCCTATATAAATCTTCAAGTCACTCATGTGCAACCACGCTCTCTTCTTTCTTGTATTTTAATAGCTGAAGGGGATACTTCCTCAACAATAAAAGGGCCATGGAAATGTGGCTCGTGCCACTTACTGTTAAACATTTGAATCAACACTAGGTCCCCATCATATAACTTAGGTGGTGGTAATAGTTCACTTGGATTGGTTGCTGAATTATCTTCTTCCGTGTTCTTAGATGACGCCTCTGACGCTTGACTTGATCCGAAATGAAAGAAATACTAAAGGTCATACATGTGAAATAATCATGCATCTCATCACCTAAAGTTTTAACTCCACTCTGGGCATCACTCCTAATCCTAGACAGAGGTGTAAGGGGCATTCTCATTCAATGCCCTGTCACTAGTTTGAGTGGGGTGAAGTGATGATCCGACCCTAGCTGGTTCCAAAGGGCATATAAGGCAGGGATGGGTACTACAGTCATCCCTTTTTCAGAGTCAATTTAATCTTGGCAATCCTTTCTTTGAGTAGGTCGTTGAGTCTGTCACATATTCCGTTCACTTGCAGGTGATACACAGAAGAAAACCTCTGTTGTATGCTTAAAAGAAGCCCTATTTTTTCAAATAACTCATAAAACATATGTGGCCCATTATGGGATCTCAGTACTTCACATACACCCCACCTCAGAAATATTTTGGGCACCAAAACTTTCTCTACCCAAGTGGCACGAGGGTGTGTACAAGGACCTGCCTCGATCCACCTAGAAAAGGTACACACCACCACTAATAGACACCTATATCCATTACATATCCATTGCATATCCACATAGTCGATATGTAAATGATTAAACTGACCACTCGGTCGAGGTATTACTCCTCTAAGTGTTCTCAGTGTATGCCCAGCAATAAACATTTGACGCACAATGCAATATACCATAAACAATGCAACGTGTCTGAACAAATTAGCAATTAACCAATCTTCTGCAATCATAGCAGCAAGACTTTCTCTAGTTACATGCAAGGGGGAACGCCGCTGTTGAAGAGCGTCTTTTAATAAAGTTGCTGGCATCACTGGCTTCCCAGTGCTGTCCTGTCGCCATAATGATTCTGTGGGGGATAAAGAACACCCCCTTCGTTTTCACAGTTCTTGCTCTTCCTGTGGTGCACTTCCCTGAATCTCTATTAATTGCGTGTAATAAACCCCCCTTGTACTAACATACTGATAACTGAGTGCTCTTCAATGCTCTCGGTGACAAAACTCGAAATTTCTGGAGAATATGCAACCCTTTTGGCTGCTACGTCTGCAGCTTAGTCCCTGCTTGAGATCAAATCTGTTTGTTTAGTATGTGCTGTGCATTTAACGACTGTTATGGCTACTGGGAGTTGTGTGCCTTAATGAGTCTCTCCAATAAGGACGCATGTTGCATTGGAGTGCCATCTGCGTGGAGGACTCCCCTCCTCTTCCAACCTGCCAATCCTGTGTGTATGGTTATCATCACATAGGCGGAGTCACTGTACACTGTCACTTCCTGCCCTTCATGTTTCTCAAGTGCGAAAATAAGCGCTACTAGTTTTTCTGCTTGCACTGAAAAATTAGATGGCAGCTTGCACTTGCTACTACTTCTCCATTTTCTCCATGGAATTCTCCATTTAATCTGTGTCTTACTACCAGAGCACCTGAATGCCTTTCCCCACTAGTCTGATCAATTTGCGAAGTACCATCAATAAACAAAATCTCCCCTCCCACTAAAGAATTCTCCTTTACATGGGGTATATCATCATAAAATTCAACATAACTAGCACAGTCATGCACATGATCACCTTCTTCTACAGCCTCAGCTATGAACATGGCAGGCTTCACTATTTTACATCTTACAATTTTAATTTCTGGGTTAAAAATCATTACCTCATAAACTGAAGCTCTTTGGGATGTCAATGTGCCTTTGGGTTTCTCTAGAATGGAAAATAGAGCATGCTCTACGAAAAGAGTAATGTTTGTTTGTTTGTTTGTTTATTCATTTGTAGCGTGCTCCAGACCCGACGGTATCATGGCGCAAAGGTTACACGTAGGTACACAGTTTAGTTGCACAAATACATAAATTAACAGTACAGGTACATACAAGCACAGAATAGTCACAGGATAACAGTGGACATTGAAGTTATACATTTCGTGTCGATCCACATGAGGTATTTTACAGTTGATGGACAACCGCCACCGGTAATATAGCAGCCCATGACAATACTTGTGGACTTCTCAATTGAAAGTGCGGTGGCTGCCAAAGATTGTTCGCGAGGGAAGTGTCCTCTCATAACTGGGTCTAGAATCTCACTGTAATATGCCAAAGGTTTGTACCCCAATTTAGTATCTTTGTGTGAAAACAAATAAAATTCCTCGGCATAATTGGAAATCCCTAAAACTGAGGCTGTACAAATTGCTTTTTTCAATTCTTCAAATCCTTCCTCCATTTCTCCAGTCCTTTCTAGCTTTGTTTTAACAACTTGTGCTTTCTTTAATTGCAGAAGTGGCCTTGTGTACATACTATAATCAAACACCCAGGCTCTAACATAATTGCAGAGACCAAGAAACTGTTGCATTTGTCTCACTGTGTTTGGTTTTGATGTTTTCATGATTGCCTAAGCTCTCTCAGGTGTCACTATCTTTCCTTCATGCAAAATCAACTGACATATATATAACACCTCTTCTTGACAATACTGTAATTTCTCCTTGTCTGCTAGAAAAGTCATTAATCAAATAGAGCCCTGTCTGCACTCATCCTGTTTTACTTCAAATCAATGGGCCTCATTACGAGGCTGGCGGCCACAGAATGAACGGTGCCGGTAAGGGACCGGCACCGTTCATTCTGGGCCGCCACATTACGAGTTTGCTCGCGGGTGGCGGTATGCACGTCTGAGCCAGACCAGAGGTGCATACCGCCACCCGCGAGCAGATCAGGATGCTAATAACGGACCCGTCATTAACGGGTCCGTTGTTAGCATCCTCCCCATTCCCATTGAGCCCTATGGGGCTCTAATGGGAATGGTGATGTACTGGGTCGGGGTCCCGAGAAAAGGGAATTACTGGGCCCGCAATAGTTGGAATGGCCCGCTAATTCCCTTTTTTCGGGACCAAGACACGGGTTTGGAGGCAGCCATGCTGCTAAGAACGGCATGGCTACCTCCAAACTTGTAATGAGGGCCAATATGTCATCTACGTACTGTATCACTGCACTTTCAAGATCAATATTGCCAAGATCCATCCTTAGGACTCTGTCAGAGATTGATGGGGGCTCACAGTCCCCATGAGGCATCCTAGTATGTTTTAGTCTTTTTTGACGAAACATAAATGAAGTCAAGTCCTGGGATTCCTTATGCAACAGGATCGAGAAAATCTCATTTTTCAAATCGATCACCATGAAGTATCGAGCTTCTACTCGGATACTAAACAATATTGATGCAGGATTGGGAACTAAAGCTCAGTATCTACAATCTGGTTAAGAGGCCTCATATCTGTTAGGGAGAATTCTCATAACTGGCTAATTTCCCTTACCTATTGAGTCCCTCAGCAGCTTTGTTGGATTTCTAGGATTTATTTTTCTTCACCTGGTAAGAGTGTGAGCCTTTTTCCCACTCTTACATTTGTTTTGATGTGTGTGTGTTTACCATTTGTGTGATCTTGGGCTCTGCAGCCTCACCTACTCCATGAGCACCATTTTTGTGTGTGTGTTACATAGCAACCTCAGTGCAGTAACACAGGGTTGTCTTTTTAGACTTCCCTCTGAATCCATTTTTCTGGGACTGACTACTGTCTCCCAGAAACATGTAAAGTTGCCATTAACTTTATGTAGTCTCTTTAAACTACAGACCCAGTACACCCCATCTTACATGGAGTATTGGAAAGGGTTAGTTCCCATCCCTTTTTGTCTGTGTCTCTTGGAGCACTGTTTTGCTCCCTTTACATTAAGACTTGGCTGGTGGCAGTGGTAACTACCCTTACTTTTCTACCGCGGTTCTATTATATAACCATGGTATTGTTTTAGGCTATTATGTTAGCCTCGAACATAAATCCGCTTGACCAAATACTTTTTATTTTGGCTCTTGCTGGGTTTAGTCGCCATTTCTTTTTGTTACAGGCTTTCTCGTGTTCTTCTCTGCGCACCAAACCCGGGGATGATTCCTTTGTTCGCTGTCTTTTCGCAGGCTTCTGCACAGAAACCCTCCCTAAGGCGCCTGAATGTCTGTGTAGTCAGGATGTGAGGGAGGGGACTTCGGACCGCTGCCATGGGTTCTCTTGGTAATCCAAGTCGCACTCTTGTCCGATTGGCTAAGGGGACGGGCCTTGCCAGGCCAGCCACCCTGCTGTGTGATTGACAGCCAGGCTGTATGAATGGGGGAAAACTGCATAAAAAGCAGGTCTCTGGGACTGGAAAGGCAGAGTCGTCACTGGAACACAAGAACCGACGAGGAGCTGACTGAAGAGGACCTCTTCAACGACTGAACCACCCGGTGAAGCCCTGCTGCAGGTCTGAATCATCAGAATCTGCCGACAGAGAAGATCCTCCAGGAAACTTCTTCCCTTGAGCAGGTGGGACCAACCAATTCGCCCAAACTGCAAGCTAGGAACCCTCCTCTGCTTGAATTCGCTGTACTGAGCTACAGTGGGCCAGATAGCCAGGAAGGTCACATCCTGCCTGGGTTTTAAGGAGCGCACCTTTTATTCATTGCTTTGCTCTGCTGCTGGTTTCTTCCCTGGGTAGTGCAGGAACCACCAGTCTTTCTACTTCGTGTCAAACCGACAGTCACTTCAGGAACCGTGAGTCTGCAGGAACTACCAGCAAAGTCTGCCTCAGCTACAGCTTCATCTCCGTTTAAAGGTACTGTGCAAACCCGGTTGCTCGTTTCGTTCAGCCGTGGGGAAAGTGTGTGAAATATTTCTCCAATCCGACGGCTTGTCCTTCTCTTCTTCTTAAACTAACTTTTCTACCAACCAGCCTCGTCTGGAAACCGTGCCAAGAACTTTACCGCAAACTACCCTGAACTGTGTGATCTTGAGCAAAAGACTTTTGACCCATTGGGCCTCATTACAACTCAGGCGGTAAGGGTTTTACGGCAGCGTAAACAGCGCCGACCCTTACCGCCTGAGTACGAGGTCCCTTAGCGCCATGGAAGTTTTAACACCTGCTTTTAGCAGGTGTTAAAATCCATGGCGCTAAGGGACCATGGAGTTAATTACGCCACCGTAATTTACGGTGGCGTAATTAACGCCTTCCCCACTCCCATTATGCCCTATGGGGCAAAATGAGAATGGGGAAGGGTAAATGGGAAAATGGGGATTTACCGCCCCGCCAAGGTTGGAATGGGGCGGTAAATCCGCCAACCACCATGGCGTAAACATAGTTTACGCCATGGTGGTAAAGTCACGGCCCAGGCGGTAACTTACCGCCTGGGTCGTAATGAGGCCCATTGACTTTGGCCCTAAGCCTTTTCTATCTGATCTCCTCACTGAAGTTCATCTTGTTCAACTGCCCTGAGTACTTACCTGTTGCTTTGATCTAATTTCTAATAACTTTTGTCTTTCTCTCCCGTTTTAACTTGCTGGAGTGGCATTTTGCTCTCACTTCATTTTGTGAGCTTAACTTGTCTGGGATTTAAGGGAAGTAGTGTGGTGTATTGAGAGTGTGATTTTTAAACTGCTTATAATGGTGTACTGTTATAGAAATGAAGAGTGAAATAAATGTATATTCTTTTACTTGAAAACCTTGAGTCAGTGTTTGCCTGAATCATAGTAAATGCTGTCCTTTGTGTAACTATCTGATACTGCTCACTTACTCTTGAGATATGTCTGGCTGCTCCGCTACTGCTACCACTTTAACAGTGTAGTACTGGCTTGTACCAAAGGTGAATTTGAACTGTCACTTGTAGTCTTAATTGTGTGTGGTGTTCCCAAAGGGTACTGCATATAATTCTGCCTAACAATATCCTGGATAAATCTCCAAACCCCCTTAATCAGATACATCCAAGTATTCCACAATGACTCTGATGGCACCAGAATCCCCTGATTCATCAGTGCTTAAATAGTATGAAATATACCATCATCAGCTTCTCGTGACATGGGGTACTGTTTTGCTCGGGGTAAAATTGCTCCTGGATTTAGCTTTATTTTGACCTCCCATATCCCCTTCAATAAACCTACATCATAAGGGCCTGTAGTCCATAAGGTACTCAGAGCACCTTTTCCAGGTCCTCCTGAAAGAATGCTGGTCACTGCCGCATTATCGCCATTCTTTGTGGAACTTCCCTTTTCTCTATCCTTATCCAGTACGTAATGCTCATGAAGAACACTACTTCATCATTGTTTCGGTTCTTCCCGAACATATCGTCATCAGTTATGTCAGTAAATCTGTACCCCTCCTCAAGAGCCATCACTGTTCTCCACGGTTTACCCTCAACATCTACTCCTTCAAGCATTTCCATTTCCTTTTGTAATATAGCTCAGGTATCCGCACAATCTTTCCCACCAAGCCAGGTAGCCATTTTAGTAAAATGCTTACCCGACAAAGAAAAATCTCTGGATCTACTGGAACGCCCCACAGAGTCACTTGCCATGTGAACGCCAGTATGAACTCTCCCACATTTAAACAGTGTATTCCTGGAGTGGAGGACACTATTCCTTGATCAGTAAATGAAATCGTCATATTAAATTTTGTCATTCAATCTCTTCCTAAAATATTAAACAGTGTCTATCGTGAGTATAACAGAGGAACGGACATGTCATATTCTCCTATGGAGACCGTTAATTTATCAGTAAAAGGAACTCAACTTATAGCTCCAGAGAACCCTTGAGCATTCATGGAAATACCTGACATTGGATATTTTCCCTCGCGTATGGACAAATGAGGTGCTCCAGTGTCTACAAGACAAGGAAAAGATGTGCCTCCTATTGTCAAATCGACCCTTGGTTCCTCTTGGGGGTCTGGTGTCACTGATAGTATTGAACACATCAAGTCACCCCGTGAGCTGTCGTATTGTGGATACAAGCTCATCCCCGTCCCTGTACAAGGATTTCTTCTTACCACAGTGACACCTCCTATTTTAGGTGTCAGAATGTGTTCTGTATTTGCATACTGTTTTGTCTGCATAGGAGCTTGCCGTTGTGGAGGATTCATTTGTACGTGTCCCTGCTGTTGCACCTGCTGAACATGCAGTGCTTGTGCCTGATAAGATGTGTGATCTTGGGCAAAGCCCTCTCTGGTCTGTGTGCTGTATGGCAGAGGATAAACTGTCCCCCCTCTGGAAAACTGCCCATTTTGTACTTAGCTCCCACATATGCGTGCAATATGTCCTGTCTTTCCACAATTCCAACATACTGGAGGAACTCTTCTGTTAATTCCTCCTTGATTATATCCTCCCTGAGTACTTTGATTCTCATTCTGTATATTTTGAAACCCACCTTGGTTATTCTGAAATCCGCCTCCTCTTCCTCTGTAACCCATACCTCTGCCTTGTGGCGTAAGCCCGTATCCAACTTGGTCCATCAGGCGTGAATTATTTGCCTGCGCTGTAGCTACTGCTTCCTGCATTCCCAATCCTTCTCTGCTTGTCAGTACCGCCCCTTTTATGGCAGAAGTTGACAATTTTGTCCGAACTAACTTGGCTTCCTCGATCTTCTTTCATTTTACGTGGCATAATTGCACCCATATCTGATGTATCAGGGTACTGTACCCTGAGAGCCCTCCAAACATCTGCTCGATAATTATTAAACAGGGCTCCACTGTGTGCTGTGTTTTGTGCAGTTACAATTGGATATCCCACCCTCCACCATATGTCATTAAACCTCTTTCCAAAAACAGCTGCCAGGAGACCTTTTATGTCCCCTTTGGCCCGTGTATTTCCTCCAATCATTTTCTCTAATTTGTATATCCATTTCCAAGCACCCGAAGTCAAACTAGGGAGCTTGCATTTTAAATTATCTTTGTCCATTTGTGGCCATGAAATGTATTGTGGTCTTGCTCACACTTTTCCTATGAAGGGAAATTGTGTAAACCCCATCACATAGTCGGATCCCACTACTAGTCTATCCATGGCAGGGATAATCATCCCTGTCTGTCTCCTTGTCAGTAATGAACTAAACCTGTTTACATATGATGATGACTCTCCCTTCTCACTATGTGATCGTGCTCGGGGACACTCAGGATATGCTATGGGATCAGGCGTTCTATCTTTAGGCTGTTCCAGATCTGACCATCTCACTTCCTTATCCATGTTCAGACTTCATTTAGGGGCACACGCGCGCCCTCCTTCTGCCCCAAGAACAGACTCTCTTTCCTCGTCTGACATGTCTAGGCCCCAACTAGTGTGACTATCATCCCCCTCACCCTTGTCTAAGTTCAGTCTGCTGAAAGACAATGCCCGATGTTCATCATTGAACAGGTTTCTGTCTTCACTTTGTGATTGAGGTACTGGGGATCGATCACCATTTCCTCAAGTACCATACTCGCTGCCTCGTCTTAACTGTTGATAGACCTTGTCAATCCTTTCTCCAATGCTTTCCGCATCAAATCTTTCTTCTTCTAGCGCTACTCTAGATACTGCTGGTGTTACTTCCTTTATCGGAAGAATCTTTTCCAGTCTGTGCCACCTTATTTCTGGGCTTGGCCTCATTTGATCTTTACGAATGAGACTGGTATCAAAATCCTCACTGTCTCCTTTTTCGCTCTTTCTTCATCTACTTGCCTTCACTTTCTTGCATCCCTTCTAATTATTTCTTCCTCTTACCTTCACTCTTCTCTTCTCTTTACTTTTTCCATGCATTCCTCTTCTTCCCTTCATCTCTGTAATCTTTTGTCCCTTAGTCTTTGTGCTTCTTCCTCCTCTCTCTTTCTTTCCTGTCTGTCCCTTCTTCTATCATTCTTTGTCTATTGTTGAACTTTCTTTGTTCTTCTCTCTGCTCTTCAATTGAATCTTGCTCTTCCTGAGATATCTTCTCTCATCGCACCCTGCTTTTCTTTTTCTGTTCATCCCCTTTTAATCTCTTTTAATCTCTTCTCTCATTCCATTATCCTTTCTTTCTTGTTCATCCTTGTCTTCTCTTTGCCTACCTTCCTCAATAATTTTCCCATCTATCTTGAATAACATCTGTCCTCCCATCCATTCATTTTGTACGAGCACTACTTCGTCAGCCTTATCTTTTTCTCCTTTCCATCTCTTATCTCCCTGTCTACTTCTGTCAATAAATTCTACCACTCACTTTTTTCTTCCTTGTCTTGTATGATCTTATAAATCTCTTCCTTTCTTTTATTCCCTTCTGGACTATCGTCGCTACTGCAAGCGGGCGGGTTCATATATCGGATTACTATACCCCATTGCTGCTCTTAGTTCCTTTAAAGGATACGCTCCTATCTCTTCCGTAACAACACTCTTTGCTTCAAGCAAGGTAATTGGAGCTGAGGGTTCAACACCATCCTCCTTATGCTGATTAAGCATCCACTCCTGAGGTGGCGGGTCGCTAATCGCTAATCTTTTCTCTAATTTCTTCCCTGTGTACGCAGTGTGCAAGTATGTGGTCATGTGTTGCAATACCGCTTTTGACTATGATCCCCCTTGTGGCCATGGCATGATCATTTTATCTACTGTTCCCTTTACCCATTCTGCACTGTACTGTTTGAGCCATATGTTTTGGCAGTGTCTTGCATAGGTGCATGAGAGGAGCATACCCCATAATGACAAGTCTCAATCAACTGTCGATACTTATCAGGTCATTAAATAAACCTTATACCATGGCTTAAATCACCACTTTTCAACGTTTTAAAACAACAAATATGAGCAAGCACCATCAATCGCTGCTCAATCCTCTTGTTTCAATGGCATATCTATTCTCTTGATTGGCGCCAATCGTTTTACTACACTGTTACTTTTTCAATTCTTGACAATCTCTATCGCTCTTCGATATTTTACTCAACATACAACATTTAGACCAGCCAGACATTACAAATTATAAACACTGTGATCACCTCTTGCCTCGCCTTTACTTTTTTACCCTGTACAGGGATTGAGACATCACCTTATGTAGTTCTGACTATGCATTTTATATTTTCACTCTACTCCTGTTGGGATTTGAAATGTCTCCTTCTAATTCCCTTGAATTAGGAATTCTAGGCGGTACCTCTTATCTCTACAATTATTTTCTGTTACTCAAAATTATTACAA
Organism: Ambystoma mexicanum; assembly: GCF_040938575.1. NCBI lineage: Eukaryota > Metazoa > Chordata > Amphibia > Caudata > Ambystomatidae > Ambystoma > Ambystoma mexicanum. The sequence continues at coordinate 135,872,049 of NC_090921.1, forward strand.
TCTGTCCCCTTATTTACCATTCCCCTTAGTCTAGTCACCATTCGTTAATCGATGTGAGGCCTTCGGTTTCGATACCTCCTCCAATCCGACCACCTCGCCTTCTGGCTGCAGATCGCCCGTGGAAACCGGACAGGGACTTCTTCAAAGGGGAACCTGCCCACCATCTTGGTTCTTCTTGCAAGTGCATTTCTATTCGGCCGCTCTCCACGGGAAACTTTGCAATCTTCCAGCTAATGGCGGAGGATGCCCGATCGCCTGAAAATCTGGAGACAAACTAGTTTGGATCTTTTTAAATCATCTGCACTACTACCACGTGAGCTCAGGGCCCTTTAGAACGTACATGCAATGGATGGGTTCACACAGAATAACTCAGAGTCCAAATAACCAAACCAACTCAGAAATATGGCAAAGTACTATTTTATTAACAATTATCTAAAACAGGCGTTTACATTGAACATCAACGGACATACGCTCGATTTCTCTCAGTGATCTTTTCACAAATCATAACTTTTATATTACAAAAATATTTCGGAGGTGACCTCATACTATGTGGAAAATAATGAAAAACCTACTGGGAATCAGGGTAGGCTTAAGGGGAACATCTAAGTATATCATCTATAGGAACTAATATTGTAATTGGCTGTCCACTGTCAGGTGGCTACATATGCCAACATGTCATCTTCAAAAACATTAGAAACACAGTTTCTTATTGGTTTTCAAATTATAAGGTTGCTCGATATATGGACCTCTACAATTGGTTGGCATGCTTGTGCCATGTCTGGAACATTCGGTTCACTTAGCAGCACGTAAGCCCAGACCCAGGTGTAAGGAGATGGGCCTGACGCTACCTCCCCACCCAATTAGCCCATCATCTCTCATCGCCCAAGCCTTCTGCCTTGAAGATTGTCTTTGAACTTGGCCTTGCAAAGTATTCTTGTCTCTGAGAATACAGAGGAGTGCAGGACCTCACTATCATGTTGTAGGACTCCAAGTCCGAACTTTATTTTCATCCTTGGCTCACATGACAGGAGACCACGATTTGGTCTGTTTTGCAGCTTTTGAATGTCTTAAATAAATTAAACTTGGCACTCTTGGCATTTTTTCTTTGCACCTTAACAAGAGATGATGCATCTTCCGTACGTTCACTCCTTTCCAGAATAGATAGCTGAACTTGGCTGCTTAAATCTTGACTTCAGGCCAGACAGCCTCGCCATGCAGCTCCACGATTCAGCTTTTTCTTGCTGTGACATAAGTTTTCTCTTCCCGCTTCTTGGGTCCTGGCTTACTAAAATTCATGATGCCGATGTTCAGCATCTAGACAATGGCGGGTTTGCCTGCATTCTATTCTCTACATATAGCCAGCTTCTATGATGACTTAGGCTACTTGCGTTTCAGCGTATATACAATTATTGAACGGTTGATCCTCTGCAGCACTTTGTGCACGTATAATCTTCTTTTTCATATTTAAAAGTTCTATTGCTTCTTTACTTCGTCATTAGTTTCTGTAGGATCCATACATCCTCTTCAGCCAGTATCCCGAGAAGTCGTTTATACTCTCTTGTGATGTCACAGGCTTCGTGCTTTACTCTTTTTTATATTCCTTCAGGGTGTTCCTTCCTCAAATTGTCATCCCTTCAGGGATACATTCGATAGGGTTGTGTCAATGGGTATGTTCTTTTGCGGTATTGGCACAACTGCTGGTGTCAAACACAGCACAATCTCAGGCTTCCAACATATGGGAGGTAGGGGGGCGGGGTTTCCTACAGAGGCATGCAGCTTCTCTTCTACACTGCTCTGTGAGCAACCTCGCTTCAAAGGTGCTGGTGGACACTAGTAGGGGCAAGAGGCCACACAAGTGACTGTTTATTTGCACATTATAGGCACAGGGGAGGGAGAGAGTTTGTTGGGAATGGTGTTGTGGGAAGGGGGAAGTCGGTGGGTTGTTGGACATGGTGTTATGGGGAGGTGAGCGAGGGTGTGTTGGTGATGGTGTTGTGGGGATGTAGTAGGTGGGAGGGTGTGCTGATGTGTCTGCACAATTTCACATTAAACATTAGTTCACCTGAAGCAATGCCAGGACATTCCTTTTTTTCTGTTCATGTGCGTAATCTTTAATACGTAAATAAATACAGTGGTACATGGCATGTTGAAAGAAATGTGCTCAGAAAAATTGTCCATGAGTTCCTGATGAACCATTCGTCCAGCTCTGACCTCATCCCGGTCACTGTGTGCAACTGCTTCAGCCACAGGCAGTGTATCTGACTTCTCAGGGGCTGGCAAGTCCACATCACGGGGTAGAGGGACATTCCTTCTGAGGCACATATTGGGCAGCATGGCACAGACCAGCAACATTGTGCCAACCTTTTCAGGCCTTTACATGAGCGCCCCTCCAGTATGGTCCAGGCAGCAGAAACAGGCCTTCAGAAGGCTAAAGGTCCGCTCAATGCAAAGCCTGGTCCTGCTGTGGGCGTCATTGTAGGCCACCTACTCTGGCATCTGTGGATTCCGCACAGGTGTCATGAGCCACGGCAACTGGGGGTATCCAGAGTCACCTGCAAGGAGAAAGGGCCAAGGTGTCAGTCATGGTGCATTGTGGATGTGCTGCTATTTACTACAGCATGTTGATGGACATTCTGTGCACGCATTATGAGTTTCATCGCACCACATGTCTTGCTATCACAGTATGTGCATGTGCAATCCAGCAGTATTTGCATTGTTGTGTTACCCCATGCACCCAGCTCACTGGCAGCAGTTGCCATTTTCAGGGACTAGGACGGTTATGGCAAGATGCCATGGTGCCTGTTTTGGGACTGTACATTTCTCTCATGCAAGTGCCCTGATGGTTGGTTAGTTGTACCTCAGTGGGTTTCTGATGTCTGTGTATGTATCCGAGTACTTAGCTGAACAACTGCTATTTTGCTGTGTTGCACTTTTGTTTCAATGATAAGGGTTATTTCATGTTGCATAGTGGTACCTCTATTCATGTGTGTGTGTTGGTGGGCTGTTGTGCCAATGTGCATATGCATATAAGAGAGTGTGTGCTTTCCAAAGCACGAAGCTCACTCACCGTGGAATTTTTGTTTTTGCAATTGAAGAAGGCACAAGGGGGTTCATGACCTCACGCTGAACCTATCATCCTGATGAAGGTGATATAAATTAGTGTTTCCCACTGAAATCGGTTGACGATAGCAACGGATGTGTGAGGTAGAGGTGCACGCTGGGCAAATTGCAGTTTTAGAATAGTTCCAAGTGAAAGTTATTTCTCACTGGTTTCCTTTGCCAATCCATTTAGTGGGGATGATGAAAACAGTTTGGTAATATAGTGAGCAGACGTAGTGGAAAAGGATTATATGGTGGAAAACCAGTAAAGAATAAAGTACATTATGACCAGTTTCAACCAACATTTTATTATATGGGTTCAATGCGAGTGGCTGATACTTACCAACCAGGTAGTGCAGATAAGGACAGTTCTCCCTCTCTCTTTCATGTACATAGGTGGCCCATAACTGCTTGCTAGCAGTGGCACACTCGCACCAAAGGGATACTCAGGATCTCGTTTGGGACATTTACCTAGGTTTACGGGTTCATAAAATAAATGGAAGGTTCCTCTCTTGACAGTATTTACATGTTAAGTTTGGGGCGCTAGAGAGGTAATACGCTTTTCCCAACAGGTCTATTGGTTTGTTTTTTGTTATGTGCATATTCATACAGCATTGTCCATCATGTCCTAGTCCTATAGGTTGTAGGTTGTCATTTTTGCAGTGAGAGGGCAGGTCCTACATGTACATGGCCCCGTCAGGGCATACATTTTGCTGTTGTGCTCATGCACCCCACCCCCTTTCACTATGCTTTTCTGTAGTGCAGTACATTGACATTGTGTGATGGCACTTGTGCTCACCCACTGTCCACGTCTGTTGTCCTCTGTGTCTCTCCATGTATTCAGACAGTGTACTATTGCGTAGGACCATGGCATCGTGGGTGGAACCAGGGAAGTGGGCACAGCAGTGTGTGATGTAGAGGTTTGGATTTCAGGTCAGTGGCCGTTCAGTGAGTAGTAGTACTCCCTGATGCAGTGCACCGCTTCATGTGCCTGGGGAGTAACCAACGTCACATGGGAGAAGTCCAGCGCTGCAATGACATTTGGCATATGTGCCACAGCATAAAACCATGCCTTCATGGCATGCTCCTGTACTGGGGTGGTGGGCCGAGAGAAATACTGTGACACATGGCATAGCAGCGTTTACAGTACCTGTCCAAGCACAATTGAAAATATTGACTGCGACATGCCATGCAGCATGGCCACGGAGTGCTGAAAGGTGCCAGTTCCCAGGAATTGCAGGGCAGACACTAGCTTTAGCAGCGGGGGTACAGCTGCCTGATGTTACTCCTGCACTCAATGTCCCCCTGGATCATGGTGAGCAGCTCAGCTATGGTCTCCCTGTTGAGCCAGTTACCAGCTGAATGTCTGTGAGGGTCCAGGGCGAGGGCCTGATCATGGGCATGGGCATTGGCACTCGCCTTCCAAGGGTATACACGCATTTCACCTCGGTATTTTTCATCAGCGTTTTTATTTCGGAAAAAAAATTGTGTATTTTTTTTTGGGGGGTTTAAAAAATTTAATATATGGTTGTGGGTGTAAGGGATTAAAAAGAAAAAAGGGGGGCCTCAGGGGGGGCTAACCCCCCCAAAAACAAAAACAAAATAAAAGATGAGTTTTTCAAACAAAAAAAGCCGATGAAAAAACCTGCGATGAAAAATACTGCGGCGAAATAACGTAGAACCCTTCCAAGGTGTCTCCTCCTCCTCTCCGCCACCCTGTTCCCTGGCCTGATTTTCCTGCCTGTAGGTTCCTGCACATCCTGAGTAGCTGCATATCTCAGGTCGCAATGGCTAGTGGTGGCGTGGTTTTGGAAAGTGTTTTTGGGGAAGGGGTGTGACTTCATTGGATTGGGTGCACCTGTGGCTTCATTTGAGGCACCTGTCTGCATTTACCTCCACCTGAAAGGTGGAGGTAAATGCACTGTGTTTTCAGTGGTATTACCACTAGATTTCGGCAGTATTACCACCATGTCCCAACTTGTAATATGACAGTAATACAGTTTTCGAGTTCTCTGCAGTCATTCCGTACCGTACACAGTATTGCCACTGACTCATAAATCGGTGGAACAGTAAATGTGGTGGTAATTCCATTACTGCCACTTTTACCATATACCGCCAAAGTCGTAATGACCCCCATTGTCTCATCTATCATGTAGGCGTTGTATTCTATTTCGTAATGGTAGTTATCAAGCAGTACATACCTCATTATGCATGGTGTAATTTATTTTTCTGTTTCAGGGTTGCAGTGATCTACTGTACAGTCCAGTTGTAAACAGATTGTTATCAGTGACACTGTTCTATTGGACATCATTTAAAGTCCTAAGTAACGAGGCACAAAGGTGTGTTTCTATGCCAAGCTAGATGTTCCATTGATCAAAAGCATTTTACGGGCCTCTGTGTAAGATGCAGTCTTCGTGAATGAGCCACCGATGGAAAATGTTAGAAGTATTAAATTAGCCAGCAGTGACTATTAGCTCATGTAATAATAGTAACGTTATCACTCGCCCTTCAACTTGCATGTTGTCTGAGCCGGGCCCGTGCTTTATGGGGATAACACAAATTCATGCCTATAAATATAAAATGCAGTGAACAACAGCAAACAAAACTACTGACTTTGTCAAGGCTTGTTATCTTAACTTTGTCTGCCCTCAGATTAGCACTGTATGTTAAATCCTTTTTTAGCTAAGATTATTTTTGAACAAATGTGTGGGTAATAGGCATTTTCTTTTACTTCCCGGAATGTACACAATAAATAGTTCGGATTATTGCCTCAACTGCCATGTGTTGGAAACTAGAGAGAACCAAAATCAACTCGCTTTGTAAAAACAGATAAAACAGCACATAAAAGGGTAATCTCAGTAGCGTTTACAGTGGAATTTGTTTTCAATAGGGAAATTACTTTAATATTTGGGGACCGTATCACAAATCAGTGTGAGTGTTGTGTGGCCTTGTCAAGGTGTGTTTTATCCTCTTTCAGCCAGGGTGGGAGGCCTACCAGGGAGAAAGCAGAGGCAGTCCCACCCCGGAGATGGACTGTGGCAGCTTATATTGGCCCCACTTCCAGCCCCCCCTTGTGCCAGCATGTTCTGTATGTTATCTCCAAGCTTGCCTCAAATGTGCGATACTCAGCAGTGTCCTTCCATCGATTTCAGAGCTCCCACATCGGAGTAAAGAAAAAACATCCAACTGAAGAGGGATCAGAGTCATTGGGCCTCATTACAAGTTTGCCGGTATCATGGCGGTTAATCTGCCAGGATAACGGCAAACTATATTCCCGTTACCTTCACTCAGTCCAGCGGAATTACCGCTGGATTATGAGTGCCTGTAAGAGTGGTAAATCCCCATTCCATGTAGTCTCATAAGACTCCATGGGGGATTTGCCGGTGTTCCGGCACCGATAATGCCAGCTATTTGTTGCTGGTAGGGGTCCGTATTACCTCCAGCTCCTAGCATGAGCGTGTATGACAGGGCCTGAAACAAACAGCGTATTTGCAAGGCACTATCACACCTTCCATTAGAACACTAACAATTGGATAGTGTAGTGTGAATTTGGAGGTCCTGGAAGGAGTCTAATGAGATAAGGTGTTCAGTCGTTAGGTCATCATCACAAGCTGAAGACATAAATAGACAGTAGAGGTCAATAGCTACTAACCTTGGGGCAGAGACGCCTGGGTCAGGGCAGGGATCTATTTCTTCAGGTCATTCTTTGGTGCTGTGAGCTCCATTGTCAAGCCTATTTTTGGAGGGCAAACACACTACATTATTAAAATTGGGATACAAATACAGCATTCTGCTGGGATGATTGGTAGGCAGATTGATGATTAATGGTTAATTGTATCCTCACACTTTGCTGGTCACCCTGTGTTATTTTTCTTGTCAATGCTGCTTGCTGTCCCAGTCACATACCGGGCACTGCTACCGCCTGTTAGTGAGCCCTCCTCTGCCTTTTCACTGCCTCATCCCTGTAATATCCCCTCCACTATCTCTCTGCCATAGTCTCCAGATCTTACTCCTCCTTTTTAGGAATAAGCTACTCTGGAATTCCCCTACTCCTCTAACTCCCCACTACTTCCTCCAGATGCTACCCCAATTCTTCACCACTACTTCCACGGACCACCACTTCATCCAACAAGGTACTGCCATCCATTGACTCTTTCTCTCCTTCCCCTATCCAACAGCCTCCACTTCTCCACTGCCTTTGTAAGAAACGCAAGAAAGCCAAGCATACATAGACCGAGCTTGCAACCGCTTTGCCGCAACTAATCATTTGCAGCTACGGGAACGTTTAAGGGACATATAGGGCTCTATCAAGACTAACATCTAAGAAGATATTAGAACACGTAGGGAAACCATAGAATGACTGTAGTGAATACACATTAAAACCACAGGCCTCAAAATACATGGAGGGAAATGTGCAGTCCCTGAAGCATAAATCATAGAGACAGTGTTCGTAGCCAGGGACAAAGGGTGGGTGGACAATTCCTGATTCCCAAGGCAGTGAGCCACCTGTGGAATACAGAATAGAATCCTCATAATTGTAGACAGAAAGGCTCTATTTTTTGGTCCTCGCACACGTGACCCAGCAGAGCCTAACAATGGCTATTTACTCATTATGAGAAGAGGAGCTCTTCCTAGCGAAGCAGATAAGATTAATATATGCGTTGTCCACCAAAACTGCAACCTGCAGGACCTCCCTCAGGCTAGGTGATCAGACCAGTGGTAACAATGGGGACATATAGGGCCTCATTACGACCGTGGCGGTAGGGGTTTAACGGGGCCGGTAGAGCTGCTGGCCCCGTTAAACCCCTACCGCCTCATTACGAGGTTTGCTTGCGGGCCCGCTAAGACCCTGGTTTTACCAGGCGTCCTTAGTGGGTCCCGCGAGCAGACCAGTATGCAACAACGGCCCCGTCATTAACGGGCCCATTGTTTGCATCCTCCCCATTCCCATTCGAGCCCTATAGGGGCTCGAATGGGAATGGGGATGTACAGGGTCTGGGTTCCTGGAATGGGGGAATACCGGGCCCTCCAAGGTCGGAATGGCCCGGTATTTCCTCATTCCAGGAAGCCGGACCGGGTACCCAGAATGGGGGTAGCCATGCCGCAAATATCGGCATGGCTACCTCCAGGGTCGTAATAAGGCCCATAGTCTTTCTCATTACCTTGAAATGGTAGACCAAGCACTGTGAACAGAACAGGGTCCTGGGCCTGGGGAAACCTGCTCCAGTAAAATCCAGACGCTCAGATCCTGGGGTGGTGTAGAATGTTGCATGGGCCAATGATCTTCATGCGACCCTGCAACAAAGTAATAGATCGTTTTTAAGGAAGTCTCAAGCGAAGCCACCTGACATGGTAAACCAATGGGATAACTACCATATGGGACTTTTATAGGTAAAACCACCCGAGCTACCCAATGGGGATGCCCCTAAGGTTTTTGGGTATTGTGTTAATGTGTCCATGTCACCGTGATACAAAACTGGGGTACACAAGCTCAGGCGATGAGATTGACAGAGATTTTGTTGTTTCCTGTATTTTCCCCATCTATTGGAGAATAAAAGACAGTTTATTTGCCTAATGGCTGAGTTCTCCGTCATTGACAGGGGGTGGGGGGAAGGATCCGGATGGGCCCTAGATACTCTGCTAACTTATGGTATTGTTGATGCAAACACCCCGTCCTCTGGTATACTATTACAAAGTGGTAGCAGAGGACGGTTGGCTACGTTGGATCGTCACAAAGCCTTCTCGTACCATCGCAACGCCTGGAGAGCACTGAGGTGACCAATGGTGACCGAGAGATACAAGAGAGATGCACACTGTGAAGAGGTGCTCAGGTACTGCCTTGGAGAAATTCCTGCCCGCTGTCCATGGGACGCCCAGCAGACCAGAAAGGCTGAGTGGCAGGTTGAGGGAGAGCCGGTGACCGAACAACGTCAGCCGATCACGGATGGAAGTATAGACTCAGCCATATGGCAAATACGGGAAGGACTGAACAGATGTTGGGTGTTGGGTGGTGTTCAATACGGGTGGTAAAGCGGAGGTGGATGTTAATTTTGTGTGGCTATGGAACATTCAATCCCGGGGTGACCAGTTTCAGCAGTTGGCCTACATGATTGGCTGAAGGGTACAGATGACAGGAGTTCTTAAATATTGGATTTCCTGTGGGTTGGGCATTGTAGTTCGGGTTATGGATGACGGCATCCCTGTGTATAGGGCTTAGCAGGTGAAGCTAGCTTGAATCGCGGAAAGTGCTTTTCTGGTTAAGTCTCGCAAAAATGTTTTATCTACAAGGCTACGCTGTAGGTACAGAGTTATATTCCTTGTTAGGAGGCAGGAAGGAGGCCGTGTATATGTTGTTTGTTCTTGTTGGGATGTTTGTGCTGTTGGGAAATGTTGGGATAATTCAGTGAAGGGGCGGGTGTCGGCAATTTCCCTCACTCTCTCTTTCCTTTATCGTAGAGGTGACGTCACTAATCAGGTTCATGTATAGGACTTGGAGTGCCCGTGGGGTGCAGAACTTTTCAGTGGTTGTAAAGGATCATTGAGAGGTAAAAGAGTTGTGTTTTGGGCGGTGCACGGAGGCACATGCGCAGGAGTGGTGGGTGTGCCTCTGGAGGCAAAGAATTGCAGAAGGACGGTGCGTGGAGCCATCCCAGGGCAGTGGTGGAAAGCTGGAGAGGCTGTTGATTGATGTGGCTCAAAGAACTATTTGAACTTTTGGTGTTACCGTAAAATAAAGTGAGTTTGTCTGGTTACAACGGAAGAGTCTAAAACCCTGACTTGGTGCCAAGTAACTATTGAAGTAATGTATTCTTGTAAAAACCTGGGGGATACCCCCCTACTGCACATGTGTAAGTCCCTTTCATGCTATAAGGACAATATTTGCAAATATAGCGCAGAAAGGACATGTGGCAGAGAGGGCAAACTGCCTAAACCATGACCAAAAGGAAGGAGCTTCTCCAAATGTGTGCAGCAACAATTACATGCGCATATACACAAGGCTTGCAATGGGAAGAAGCTAAGCAAGTGAATGGCTATATTTGAGCTGTGGAAGATGTTTCAGGACGACGGGGGGATGTGGCTGCGGCATCATTGGATGTTGAACCAACAGGAGGCTTGCAGCGATAAGCCCTCGGCCCCTAATCCTCCTCCTCCCCCTCCTGAATGCGAACACGAAGGCACAACAGCAGGGGGCCAGGGATTATATCCAGCGAGGGAATTAGGAGGCAGCGGGGTGTACCAATCCCACATTTGCACCTCTAGCATATAGTAAGAGGGAGGGGCAAGACAAGACTGGACAAGTGGCTAGGGGAGCTGAAGGTGCAGGCGGTGAGGTCAAGGAGCATGGCGAGATGCTGGCACACATAAAAAAGAACGACATGGAGACAGGGAGAAGAATGGAGGGACCAGAGCGTATAGTTCCCAATGAGTGGGTAGGCAGACAAATATTGCTTAAACTAGATGGGCAGGTAGCAGGAGAGATGGGAGGCGCTAACCAAGAAGCAGTGGGTTGCAAGGATGTAGATGAAGCAAGAAAATTGGCAGCTGTAATGGAAGAAGTGGAGGGACGAGAAAAAGAGGAGAAGGAAGAGAATGAAAGAATACGCAGGGAGAGACAGAAGGCAGAAGTGCGAGAGCGCGAGACGCTGGAAGCGCAGAGACAGAGGGAGATTAAGGAGATGGCAAGAAGGAGGGCAGAAGAAGAGAAGGAAAGGCAAGTGCAAATAAAGAAAGACACAAGGAAGTTGGAAGTGGAACGGCTCTTTAGAGAGCAACGGTTCAGGGAAACAGATAAGCGTGCTGTGAGGGCGGTGCAAGTGAAGATGGGATTAGCACGTTTTAGTGATGACGAAGTAACATCGAAGAGGGGCAGCAAGAAGGCGCAGTGTTGAGGAGGCTTAGCTTCCAGGAGAACTTTGATAGTGCGGATGGGGATACAGAGGCCGATGAGGACTTGGTGGGGAGTGAGGACGAGGGGGTAGGGAGAACCTTCCATCCTTCTCGAGGGGAGAGCCTGGACAGAGACACAATGTGGGGAGACAATAAGGACACAAACAGAGCAAAGGAGGATGGGTGTGAAGGATCGTAGCATTTTAAGGATATATCGGGCAGTGTTACCTCAAATATGCAAAGACTTAGAGACCTCCCAGCACAAAGGAGGGGAGAATTGGCGAGAGCGGTCACCACCAGTAAAGACATGGGAAGACAGGGTGAAAAGACAGGACTGATGCAATGCCCACTATTAGAGATGGGAGGGGGGCGACCTCAATACATACCATGGCAACAGATTGACAAGGATAACTTGAGGTGTAAGTTACCTTCATTGGCCGCGTTAGCTGGGAAATGGGTATATGAGATGGAGAGATTGATAGCAGGGACGAGCTTAGCGGTAAATGACATGAAAAGCCTACTTTCGGCCATTCTCAGGGAGGTTGCGGATGATGTATGAAAATGATCGGATACCCAGGAGTAATCGCACAGAACACAGTGCACAATGGTTCACCCTTTCTCAACTTCTGAGCGGCTTTGTGGTGTGGTCTAAGGGTTCAGTACCCAGACACCTCGGACATCAGTGCAATTATGTCACGCAAAATGGGGGAAGATCAAGACCCCATACAGTATATTCAGGCTGTTCAAGAGAAATTATGACTTGAGACGAGTGAAACATGGGATAAAACTGTGGGGTTGTTCTATCATATACTTTGTCAAGGGTTACCTGAGCAGGTGGAAAAACAGCTCAAGAAGTTAGTGGGAATGGAGGCTAAACCGTGATCTGAAATTCAACTCACTATAGTAACTATTGTAGACTAATGGCAGAAAATGTGAGAAAGAAGCGCAAGGAATGGAAGAAGGAAGATACAAAGTTGGGCAGAAGCAGCTGTCAAAATATGCTGGCTATGGACGGGGCGATGTTAACAAGTGCAGAGGGATCAGGCATACCGCATGCGCAGTATGGACCACCACCCACGGGAAGTTTAGAGGAAGAGGGAGGCCACCTAGGGGAACGGGATATGTATATCAGATGCCGCAAGGCTAAGAGAGGCTTTCAGGGGGCTATCAGAGACCAATGGGAGGGCCACCCCAGTGTTGGGTGTGTGGACAGATGGGGCACTTTTCTTGAGTGTGTAGAAGCAGGGGAGGGATGCAACAGAATGGGGGGATGCAATATCAGCCCACATATCAGGTAGAACAGACTGACTACTATGACCAAGACCAAACACAGCGACAAGTGCAGACCCCGGACGTGCGCACACACACACACACACACACACACACACACACAAACACATACAGGCTTACCAGCCCTTGGCACAGACACCCCAGAGGCAGGGGCCCGCACAATCATATTCACAGGCACCACCTGCACCGCAGATGTAGAGTGCCATGCAAGCACTGCACGTGACACAGCAGAATGACGGGACACTGACACACGCAGACTCAATGGGAATAGCTTCCATTCGAAACTTGGGAGGGGTGACTGAGGTGGGGGGCAACCTATTCATAGGGAGCGGAATGTCATTGGACCCAGAATAGGACAGTCCACAGATGAACCTGATGTGTTCTATCCTATCGATTATACCCATCCTGGCAGAGGAACCATGTATAGGGGAGACGATAGGTGACTAGACTTTCTCTTTCCTTATAGATACAGGGTCAAATAGGTCCTGTATATGGGAGGGAAGGTATCCAATGGCAGGCGATTCCATAAATGCGCTGGGATTTTCTGGGTTGACAGATTCGGTTCCTTTTACAGATGATCTTACACTTTCTATAGGGGAGAATGACTTAGCTCTACCATTATTGTATTCCCGACAGACACCAGTGAGCATAATGGGAAGGCACATCATGAGTAAACTTAACAAGACCATCTCATTCACAGACCAGGGGATAGTGTGGTCCACATCTGGGATTCATCTTTTGAATGTAAGAGAGATTATTCAGGCAGATTGTGAGTGCACAGTACAGAGGGGGGTGCCAACCGATTTGGAGCTATTCCAATATGCAGTGGAAGTGATAATAGCATGGCTCCCGTGGATTCAAGGAAAACTATGGCGTCTTCCGAATGAGTACATATTTAGACCAGAACTACCATTTGGTGAGCTCGAAGGGACAGTGGTCCCACTACACCTAGAGGCAGTAATAGTGGGAGAAGACAAAATAACAGTGCATGAGACAGATGACACCGTTCGGGCATGGAGGACAGTAATTGCAGTGGGAGAAGGTTACAGGATGACTACCGTGACCGATGAAGAACTGTTTCAGGACAATCGTTCATAGCACGAAATGGTATTCGACATTTGCATCACATACTGGGTGAAGGTACACTACAGGGAAGTGCCACAGAGAATGGCAATGATGCTGCAAGCACTGCCGCCATTTATCAAGGAAGACTTGGCAAAGGTCCTGAGTGTCTTATAGACCACAAGTCCTTATGACGTGGGGCTCCTGGACGGGATATGGCAGTAAAGATAAATCTCAAGAGTAAGGCAATATCCCCTGTCAAAGGAGGAAGATCAGGGAATCTACGAGACAATTGCGGCCCTAGGTAAACAAGGCATTCTGGTACCATCAGAATCACAGTGCAATACCGCGGTCTACCCTGTGAAGAAGGCAACAGGGGGATTGAGGTGTTTTATACAGGATTTATGCCCTTTGAACCACATTGTCGAGGCAGAATTTCCTTTAGTTCCAAATCCGGTGACAATTTTGTGCAGCTCCCCTACGGAAGCTACCCACGTTACGGTCATAGATTAGAAGAATTCCATCTTCTCTTTACCACTACACCCAGACTCACAAGATTTGACTTCATTTCTATATAGAAATAAGCCTAGGTTCCCACAAGGGTACTGTGAGTCCCCTTGCATATTCAATAGGGTCCTCCAAATGGACTTTCCAATATACAATTGGAAAGTGCTGTTATACAGTATGTAGACGACATTTTGATCTTTGGCCAAATCCAAAATGCAGTGCAGAAATGACTCAGTGCACATGTTAACAGTACTGGCATAAAAATGGTACAAGGAGTACAAAGCAAAATTGTTGTACTGCCAGAAAGAAGTGTTATATATCGGGCAGTTGATATCGCAGGAGGGACAAAAAGTGATACCAGAAAGGGCAGAGGCAGTCTGGAAGACACCAAAACCCATGACAATAAGACAAATGCAGCAGTTGTTAGGTCTCTGCAATTATTGCAGAGCATGGGTATTCGATTAAAGCACATTCACAAGGCCTTTATTAAGCGCACTGAAGGAAGTACAAAGAGGGGGAAGACACATTACAGTGGGCAGAAGAAATGACCGGGGTGTTTGAGGAGCTGAAGACAGCAATATGCATAGCTCCAGTATTAGGGATCACAGACTACTAAGACAAATTGTATTTGTTATCACACTCCAATGGAGTAGTGATGACTGCAGTACTCACACAAAAAACAACAATGGGTCACAAACCACCAGCTTACTACAGCAGAAAACTAGATCCAGTAATGAGAGGACACTACTCCTGTGAGAAAGCACTGGCTGCTGCCGCATTTGCAGTAGACAAGTCGAAAAGTAGTACCATGAGATGCAGCACCACTCTTTTTGTGGAGCATGCTCTCTTCACAATACTAGAGAGGCCCAAGAGTACACTGACTACACATAGAGCTTCATGGTATGAAATATTTCTATCTAATCCAGCTATAAAGATAGTGAGATGCTGAAATGTCAACCTGGCGACATTTGTTGCCGGGCCCATGGAGGAGGGAGATTATGTACATGACTGTACCACAAACATAGAACGCTGCAACGACATCCCGAAAGTGAGCAAGTTGCCACTTGAGGAGGGAGAAGTACTTTACATTGATGGTTCATCAACAATAGACCAGACCACGGGAGAAAGACATACCGGGACGGCAGTAGTGAGGCTAAAGGAAGATGGGATAAGTGAAGTGGTAGTAAGCTCACGGTTATCATCACATTTTTCAGCACAGGCTGCAGAACTAGTTACTCTTATCCTGGCATTGGAGCGGAGCACAATCTAGAAAGTGACAGTGCATTCGAATTCAGCCTACGTGATGTCTACAGTCCACACTGGACTGTCACGCAGGCTGAGGAGGGGCTTTCCGACATGATGATGGCACACCGGTGCAGCACGCACTCTTATTGGGTAGACAGATAGAGGTGCTGCGATCCCCAATAGGCATAGCAGTAGCGAGGATCGATCAAACGCAAAAGCAAAGCATGCAGCATACTTTGAGGACATCCT
Organism: Ambystoma mexicanum; assembly: GCF_040938575.1. Lineage (NCBI taxonomy): Eukaryota > Metazoa > Chordata > Amphibia > Caudata > Ambystomatidae > Ambystoma > Ambystoma mexicanum. The sequence continues at coordinate 135,887,388 of NC_090921.1, forward strand.
AGATATGGATACTCCATCCGAGCGCGTAATTATGCACTGTATGATACTGAAAGAAGCATACAATGCATACAATGCATTAGCAGTGACACAAATAATGGAATTGCATGGGAATGTGCCAAAAGAGGAAAAGGAGTTATGGGTGAAAAGAACAAGTTACTTCCCCCTGGTAACGTTCTTTCGACTGGATGTTCCTCCCATGTATTCCTTATCTTTGATATTTCCAATATCCAGCTTTGCTGCTTCAGATGCCTGTCTACTCGATGTCCCTCGGAGGCCTCTGTCGCGATGTCGACATCACCAAAGGTATATGTAGCATGTGCAGCCCCCGTTGGCCTCAGTTCCGTTTTTACGTGTGAAGGATTATCTTGTGTCTGACGTTGACTCCAACTGAGAGAGCGTAGACTGTAACCGCAAGGGAAATTCTACTGCGGAGTAGGCTGGGAGGAGCAATAAGGAATATGTGGGTGGAACATCCAGTCAAAAGAACGTTACCAGGGGTGAGTAACTTGTGCTTCGAGTGGATTATGTCCTCCCACATATTCCATGACATGAGATTTCATGATTGTGTATGCATGGAAGGCAAGACTGCTTTGCCAAATGCAGATTCCTGACCCGAAGAAGAGTCTAAACTATAATGTTTAGTGAAGGTGTGTACAGTCGACCATGTGGCAGCTGCACATATATCCCTTAAAGGGAACTCCCCTCTGTAAAGCAGAAGAGGTTGCCATGCCCCTGGTCGAACAAGCTCTTAGGTGTTCCGGAGTATATTTCCCCGCCAAGTTTGTAGCTTTCCGATATTGCCAATATAATCCATCTGGATAGAGTTTGTTTGCTAATAGAAAAACACAATTTGTGACCTGAATAGCCCACAAATAACTGGTCATCCTGTCTTAACCTTGTCCATCTGGAGATGTAAAAAGCTCAGTGCATGTCTAGGGTCAAGCCTGTGAAACCTTTCCTCTTCCTTTCCAGGATGTGGTGGAGGATAAAAAGATGGTAACGTTATCTTTTGAGTGAGGTGAAACTCAGAGACTATTTTGGGGAGAAAAGTGGGTTTTACTTTCAGTACCACTTTGTCATTAGAAAAGATAGTGTAAGGAGGCTTGCAGGATAAAGCCTGTAGCTCACTCACCCTTCGGGCAGATGTAATTGCTACTACAAAGATGGCTTTTAGAGTTAGTAGCCTCAAAGGACAGGAGTGTAAAGGCTCAAAAGGAGCTCCCATCAAAAAGTTTAACACTAAGTTGAGACGTAAATTTGGGGCTTGAAACAGAATTGGAGGGAAAACATTTGTCAGTCCCTTTAGGAATTGTACTATTAGAGGAATCTTAAAGTAAGAGACTTCCTCTGAAGTGTGCCAAATATCCCTTAATGGTACCGATCTGCAGCACCAGATTTGCCAGATGTAATAAAAACCATAACATCATCTGTGTATCACATGTAAAAGGGTTAACATTCTTATCTCTACACCAGCTGCAGAACTTATTCCAGCAGCAGCGGTACAAAGATTTAGTTGCTGGCCTTCTGGCCGAAAGCAAAATCTCCATTACGCCGTCTGGGAGGTCCCAATCAGTGTATCTCAGACTCTCAGAAACCATGTGTGAAGGCTGAGCATCCTGATATCCAGATGGAGAACCCAACCCTCCTCTCACGAGGGAAGGTCCTCTCTTTGTCGAAGACGTATCAGAAGGCAGATGGGCATGTCCAGAGGGTCCGGGTAGCACGTCCTCATGGCCCAATGTGGGGCAACTAGGATCATGGATTTCCTAAACTTTCTCAACTTCCTGATTACGTGAGGAATGACAGGCACTGGAGGAAACGTGTACAGGAGTACCACAAACATGTCTCATAGAGCTCCTCTTGGGGGAAATTCCGTTGAGCAGTATAGATTGTACTTCCGTTTGGCACCTGTCGCAAACAGATCCACTTGAGTGGTTCCCCAAAGGGTGAAGATCTCTTGAAGGACTTCCTGTGCTCTGCCTGCTCAGAGCGTCCGCCGTCATGTTCTTCTTTCCGGCTAGATCAGTAGTCTTCAAACTTTTTTGGCCGGGGCCCCCCTGAGCAAAATTTGGGCAGGTTGGGACACCGCAGAAATGTCAAATGGACAGTATGTATTGCGCGCCGTCACCTACTCCCATCACAGTCTCTGGGCTCCCTCATCCCACTACTACCCAGTCCCTGGTCTCTCCCCACCCCATCACACACCCTGGGCTCTCCCCACTCTGCTCCCACCACTATCCCATGGTTCCCGCCCATTGTGCTCCCACTAAGGTCCCTGGGTTCCCCCTCATCCCGTTCCCAACACAGTCTGAGGGCCAGTGGCGGCTGGTGATTTTTTTAAGTGGAGGGGCATAACTATTTCCCCCAAAAATGCCATAGCGACCGAGCATAGTGAGGGAGCCCGAAACAATAAAGAGGGGTTCAGGGGTGTTTCCCCCTGTGAATTATTTTTAAATAATGGGTTCAAATGTTGCATTGTAGAGCATACTTTTAACAAAAAAATGAGTAAATAGCCAAACAGTTTGCAATTGGTGCTGGGGGGCACAGGGGCCAGGCATGATATTTTTTACTGGACATCTATTTTATTTATTTATTTATTTATTCAAATTTGTAGAGCGCTCAGCAGCCCGAGGGCATTGTGGCGCTTGTTACAGACAGAAAGCTTAGTTACTTACATAGTACAGTTGAGAACCAGTTAAGTTACATACATACATTTTAGCATAGAATGTTTTGAACTGGTGGGGAAAACATAATGCGATTTAGGCAAACAGTGTCGTTTTTATTTTTTTACGGAAGGCAACGAGAGAGTTTTCGCCTCTTATCTCTGGGGGTAGGGTGTTCCATAGCTTGGCAGCTATGTATGGAAAGCCCAGCCCTCCGGCTTTGGCTCTGTTTATGCGTGGGATGTGAAGTAGGTTGGCGTAGTATGACCTAGTAGGACGTGCTGATGTGGATTTGGTCATGGTTTCTGCCAGGTAGGGGGGTGCTGTGACATTTGTGCGTGAGAGTGAGGATTTTAAAGGTGATGCGCTCTTGAACTGGGATACATGTCTATGATACTATGATAGATGTCCAGTAAAAAGATACCATCCCTGTCCCCTGGGCCCCACTTGGCCTAACACAATCAACATGATTATGTGTGTATGCAAGGCTCTGCACATTCATACAGCAATCACTATCATTCACACTAGCATCCATCACCATACACTCACTCATAACATAAGCATGCACGCATCCATACACATTTTTAAATAAAAACAATGAACATAAACGTACCTTCTGCATTGGCCTGCGTGTAGGTTCTGAAATGCCCTGCTCCAGGCTGCTCTGTCCGTATGTGCGCGAAAGCGCAGGAGCTCCCTCTCGGACATACAGACATGCAGTACCCAAGCCAGAATTTCCATAGACCTATGCAATGCTGGCGAAGCAAAATGCCCCAGCACTTGCATGGCTCAGTGAGCATGTGGGCCTGGGGAACTAAACTGAACTGTCAAAGGAAAACAGTTTTCCCTTTGACAGTTCAGCCAGCCCAGGAGCACTCCATCAGCTGGAAAAATCAGCTGAGGGAGTGCTCACTGTTTCACTGGGCTGGCTCCTTAGCTCCTCCATAATGGGTGAGGGGCCACTGGGTGGGCGCCCCCTCGCCATTATGGATGAGCCGCCAGGCTCGGACTGGCCTATAGGGCAATGCCTGTACCAAAAATATGAAAGGCTAGTGTGGGCCAGTCAAAATGGGCCACCATTTTGGCCAATGTGGACCCATTTGATGAGTTACTTAACTATGCAGTTAGTAATTTTGACCATTGTTGCTGAATATATCACAATTTACTTACATTTTAACACAAAGCACCCCCTTGGGTACTATTAAAACAGTGGGCCTCGTTACAATCCTGGTGGTAGCTGTGCCGGTAAAACCGGCATGACCACCGCCGGAGTTGCATCCGTGTCCGGCACCCACAAATGGGCAATTACCAGGTCATGCCGAGTTAGGGGGACCTGATCATTGCCCTTTCGCGGGTGCCGGTACCGGTAGATCCCCATTCCCATTTGAGCCGCATAGGGCTCAATGGGAATGGGGAGCTCGGATGCACCGGCACCGTTAATAACGGTGCCGGTGCATCCGACGAGCTGTGCTCGCGGGTGCCGCACGGCCTGCCAGGTCAGATCTGGTGGGCTGTCAGGCACCTGCGAGCACATCTCGTACTATGGCGGTACGGTAGCAACGGTGCTGGTAGCTTACCAGCACCGTTGTTACCATACCGCCATAGTTGTAATGAGGCCCAGTCTGTGACAAAAGGAATGAATATCCATTTACAACTGCGGCCCACTTTTTCATTGTTGCCTGAGACAGTTTCATGCTTCAGCCCGACCATGTGAGCCACCCCTGCCAATTTCTTCCAATCTAAAAAAAAATATATATATATTTTTTACATTTCATGCTGAGCTCTCAGGGCCCCCCAGGGATGCACCCACTGACCCCTGGGGTGCTGCGCCCCACAGTTTGAATACAGCTGGGCTAGATGAACTGCTGACAGAAAGATTCCTTCTTGTTTTGCCCAGAACCAGAGCTGCATTGCCTTTCTGCACAGTGGTAGTGACCCTACGGTATCCAGTTAAACCTCAGGTACTGTCTGTGCTTGAGATGGATTGGCACACGAAAGTAAGCAATCTGAAGGTCCAATGATACCATCCAATCCTAAAGCTGGAGGGCCGGAAGGATCTGAGAAAGGTTTACCATCTTGAACTTGTTCCCTTCTTGGGGATTAGAAAGTAAGGGGAGTACCAACCCTTGTTCCTCCGCTACAGGTACTGGTTCTATAGCACCTTTCTCTAGCAGGGTTAAAATCCCCTGCATACGGAGCGGATCTGGAACTTCCAAAGAGTTGTTCCACGGTGGATGACTCTGAGGTTTTTGCAGAAAAGGGAGGCAGTAACCTTGGGCAGCTGTTTCCAATGCCCATGCATCTGCATTAATAGCTAGCCATTCTGTCAGATGCTGTGACAATCTACTTCCTACTGCTTTCTTGTGAATCAAGTCCATAGAGAGGTTTTGGAGCAGCTGACGCAGTGATTGAAGGTAAGGCAGCCGCTGCTGTTGCGGTCTTAGTACTTCTTCCCCGTCCACTGTGGGGGAATCATCTTTGTCCTCTTTTAGCTGGCTGTCCTTTGCCCTTTCCAAATGAGGAGTAGTGACTAAAGGATCTACCCCTCCAGGGCATACCTGCGGGGCGGTTTGGAGGTTATCGGATTACAGTGCCAAGGGATTTGGCTGCTGCCTTGAAAGTTTGCAGCTTCTACAAACTCTAATCAGCTTTGTTTCCAAATAAAGTGCCATCAAAGGGCATGTTCAGAGGTCTGGGCTGTAAGTCAGTGGCAAATCCTGACTTTCTCAACCAGGCAAATCTGCGCATCACTGTACTTGCCGCCACAGCTCTGCTGATACTGTCAACCGAGTCGAGACTAGTCTGGAGGCATACGCACATTGCATCTTTCCCATCCACGACAATGTTTAGTAATCCATCTCGCTCTTCCCCTTCGGGGATATGGTCAGCCGCCATTAAATGCATTCCCAAAGGGTGTGTGTAAACCTTGCTAACATGCACGTAGCATTAGCCGATTTCAAGGCCATACTCCCGGCTGAAATAAAACCTTGTCATCCCTATCCTGAGGTATTGTAGGTTAGGTAGTCTGCCTACTTGTGGAGGTGGCTGCCTGACAGTTTATACACCACCACAATTCAGGCACTTCTGCTTCTTCTTCTACAATTTTATACTGCAGCATTATTAGGTATAGAAAGACAAAACACTTCGACCTCTCAGGTAGACAAGGCACTCGTCTTTTCCTAAGCTCCGAGAATAGGCAGCCTCTATACCTCTTCTGTCTGCCTTACTGCCACAAGTATAACCTGTCTCTGCTCCAAGATAGACTTTCTCTCAACTTTAGCAATCTTCAGCATTACAGATTATCTTCGTCTGCATGACTCTTTTACAGGCACCCAGCTCCCTTCCCCAGCTTGGTTCACACCTTCTTGGTTCCAGTAACTACTCTTCCACTCTCCCAGCTCAGGTAACAATGCCACACTTGTATCAGAGGACACAGGACCTTCAACAACCTCCCAGATCAGGTGCATAGATCTTAATAGGACTGGTTTCACTTCTGAAAGGGTTTGCCTCTTGGCTTTGGTAATGCTTGTTCTTCTAGTCAGTACAACAACTTATGGACTTGAATAGTAAGTGTTTTGAATATTACAATGTTCAGTCTAGATTTAAGCACACGCGTCCACTATTTAAGATAGATCTTTAACCTTAAAGAAATACCAGCGATTGTATTTCTATTCAATTTCACAGAGATGCTTTCAGACTCCTTTCAGGAAATACAATCGGCCACACGCGACCTTCCTTTGATGCTGCATTCACTTGTTGTGAAAGTCAACCTTCGTTTTTCTGAATGGTTTGTAACAGCCATTCCCTTTTAATGAGAGACACGCGATCACTCTAGGCAACAGTAAATTGCTCAACAATGGAAATAATAGGCTTTTCTTCTTATGCAAACACTATTGCTCTCAGAGTGCGCGTGTCACATTTCCATTATTAAAAGGACTTTCCACAATGACGAACAGTTTATACTCGCTTTGAACTCAAGCAAGTTACTCCTGAGCCGGTAACAGTTACCGGCAAGGCTTGCTGAGGGAACCTGAATGCCGAAATTCAATCACTGGCTCTAGGAACGGAAAGACCCCAAACAACAGATTTTTTTTGTACGAATGGCACAATTGACCAAATTCGGCCAGTACCATTCATACGAAGCCGAAAATACTGAACATGAGGAGCAGGGATTGCAGGGGTGTCCCCCACACCCCATCTTCGGTATGTACAGCTTCAGTGGTTGCAGGGGTGTCCCTGCTTCTTCAACATTGGAAGCGGGGGACCCAGAATCAAACAAAAAAAAAGAGCAACAAAAGAAAAAGGGACCCTGCAGCGACAGATCCGCCCCGTGTTAGAGGTAAGTAGAGAGCGGGGGCTGGAGAGGTGGGTTATATTTGGAGAAAGAAAATCTACAGTCTTTTCAGCCACAAACCTTTCTGCTAATCACCCAAATTCTCAGAAACACTGCTGTTGCAGGCTGCTTCACTTTCCTTACTTCTTCAACTGCTAGTACTGCTTCGGGCACTCTTGGGACCCACAACCTTCTGCAGCACAGGTTTCTCCGGTCCGGCCACGCCGAATGGGAGTTTCCTTTACTCCATATCCCTCGGCTTGCCTTCTGCTACAGGCTTCAGCACGGTCACGGCTCTGCAAAGACAGCCACTCGGCGCACCTGGGGTAAACTCGACTCTCAGTACGCCTGCATCAGTGCAGCCACGGCAATGCAAGTTTTGAGATCACAGGACCCTCTCAGAGCTTAAAGGTGAATTCTGTGGTCTCCACGCTCCAGCGTCCTGTCTGTGATCACACTTCCTTGTGAATTGCCAGCTTTGTGCTCTTCTACTACTGCTTCTGCTGGCAGCCTTCGAACTCCTGCTCCTTCCTTATCCCTTCTCCTGCTGCAGCCTTTTACACCTCACAGGTTTGACATTTGGCTTCTGGTGCGAGCCATTGGTTTCAATTACCTTACCCTTGCAAAGGCTGTTAGGCCTAATTGCCTGACAATACATCTACATGCTTCTTTAGCCCTCTTCTTTGTCTCAGTCCCTATGAGATTCTGGGCCATGTAGTTTACTTAAGTAAAATCAGGTTTTTCTACTTCTCAAGGGTAGATTTCATTCCTTAGTAATTGTAACAGAGGGGCAGTAGGTTTTAACTTTGCTAGAGGAGGATGATTTAGATAAGACACCATTTTCGACATTCATTGTAGTGTAACAACCTTAGGGTTTTCCACTGTAGATGTAATAAGAGGTTGAGTGACATTACAATGACAGTAAGCCATAACCTCTTCTGGTACAGTGGTAAGAGTATCCCTGTTAGAGGAAAGATACAGTGTCCCATCCCACAGAATCTCCCCACTACCCTGAGACTTGTCTCCACCCACATGATCGTCCCGCAGTACACCACCCCCAGGGTTGGGATCAGGAAGTGTCTGCCTTCCCCCTGGCCACCTGGGAGTAGAATTTAGGCAGGGTTTCAGTGAGGGATCCGCAGGATTCTTCACAATTCATTTTACAAAGTCCATGTTCTTTTGATCATTCTTCAAACCAAACGATGCCATAATCTGTTTGTACATTTCGATATGTTCCCAAACAGAATATTTCACATTTTTATGTTAATGGGTCATAAAGATTTTTATTGCCTTAATCCGTTTGATTGGGTCTTTCACTGACTGTGATTGTGGTTTTCTTTTTCTAAGTCTTTTTTTACTTGGATTGGGTTCCCCCCTCAGAATCAGAGGTACTGCTTGAATCCCATTCCCTATTTGCATATTCTCCACCTTTGATGCAATGACTACAAGGAGGTTACCCTTTGCAGATGGTACTGGAGACCCGCCCTCAGTTGTCTTTCCCATTGTCTTCTTGATTATGTACCTCAAATCTTTTCTGAGGGGGTGGATAGTACGATATGTCATCATATTGCCCCTCAGAATCAGTATTTCTCCATCTGCCTAAGGGTTCTGGAGCTTCATCAGCATTTTCTGTCTTTAAATGTCATTAAAGCGAGGTAAGTGATCTCTTTTTAATCATGAGCTGTAGTTCTTGCTCCCTTAATTCATTTTCACTTCTTGACTCAGTAACTCTCTGGTTGGGTATACTCTCGTTCCTTCTCCTGTCCACCCCAGACATACTTAGGGGTCGATTCATGGAATTAATGTGCGCCGAAAATTCCCGCGCAGAGGTGCCAAAACGTGCGAATCGCAGGAAAAGTGCGAAAATCACAGTGCAAGTGCGAAAACCGCAGGAAAACCAGCGCACAGCGATTCATGGAAGTCCGTGCGCGAGAAAAACATTGGATGTGCGCTAAAAAAGTGCGCCGCGCACGCCGGCGCACAGGTCATCCAACAGCGTGCGCCACGGCCACTGCGAAATCGCACATAGCGCGGCACACATCACAAAAGTAGGCGGAACACGGGGCGTAACACTCGGAATGGGGAACAACTCGTGAAAATATGGGCGTCACGGGGGAAGTACAGGAGGCAAGTGCGCGGAACGCCCACATGCTCGCCTACAACCCGTATTCATGGAATCGAATAGGGCAAACCAGCACACGGTCAAAGACGCGCACAGGGCCAAACAAGTACACCACAAGAAATCAGGCGGTAGCGCCCCTGCGACTGAAATAAATGTGCGCCAAAATGTGCGCTAACAAAAAGCACCCATATACAGCCATGATGAATGGCCCATACAGTGGCCCTCTAGGACAAATGTGGTGCAAAGGGGCACCGACAAACACGGACACCCGCTGTGTGAAAAATAGCGGGTGCACGTGTTCCTGGGTGCGCGGGAAGTTCCAGACGCGATTAGCCTGGGTACGTGTACTTCGGGGTGCGTGGGAAGTTCCACACGCGATTAGCCTTGGTACGTGTACTACGGGGTGCGCGGAAGATTCACACGCGATTTCTGCAGGGTACGTGTATTTCGGTGGTGCCGGGGAATGCTACACGTGATTTGGCCATGTGGGTCCCCCCAGGTGTTCCCTCTACACCCTCCACGGCCCCTGCAGGCAGCCCACACCACAGGGTTCTACCCTGCACCCCTGCTCATGTCCCACAGGCAACCCATCCACCATGGCCATGCCCACCAGCCAACCCACATGTCACCTTGCACTACTGATCACCAACACATGTCTCCCACCACCCCCACCCCACAGCAGTGCAGGGGCAGCCTCCACCAGGCCCCCACCCATGTCCCCCACCACCCCCACCCCCAGCCACCAGGGGCAGCCTCCACCAGGCCCCCACTCATGTCTCCCACCACCCCCACCCCCCAGCAGTGCAGGGCCAGCCTCCACCAGGCCCCCACTCATGTCCAACTCATGTCTCCCACCACCCCCACCCCCCAGCCACCAGGGGCAGCCTCCACCAGGCCCCCACTCATGTCCAACTCATGTCTACCACCACCCCCACCCCCCAGCAGTGCAGGGGCAGCCTCCACCAGGCCCCCACCCATGTCTACCACCACCCCCACCCCCCAGCAGTGCAGGGGCAGCCTCCACCAGGCCCCCACTCATGTCCAACTCATGTCTCCCACCACCCCCACCCACCAGCCACCAGGGGCAGCCTCCACCAGGCCCCCACTCATGTCTCCCACCACCCCCACCCCCCAGCAGTGCAGGGGCAGCCTCCACCAGGCCCCCACTCATGTCCAACTCATGTCTCCCACCACCCCACCCCCCAACAGTGCAGGGGCAGCCTCCACCAGGCCCCCACTCATGTCCAACTCATGTCTCCCACCACCCCCACCCCCCAGCCACCAGGGGCAGCCTCCACCAGGCCCCCACTCATGTCCAACTCATGTCTACCACCACCGCCACCCCCCAGCAGTGCACGGGCAGCCTCCACCAGGCCTCCACCCATGTCTACCACCACCCCCACCCCCCAGCAGTGCAGGGGCAGCCTCCACCAGGCCCCCACTCATGTCTCCCACCACCCCCACCCCCCAGCAGTGCAGGGGCAGCCTCCACCAGGCCCCCACTCATGTTCAACTCATGTCTCCCACCACCCCCAGCCCCCAGCAGTGCAGGGGCAGCCTCCACCAGGCCCCCACTCATGTCCAACTCATGTCTCCCACCACCCCACCCCCCAGCCACCAGGGGCAGCCTCCACCAGGCCCCCACTCATGTCTCCCATCACCCCCACCCCCCCAGCAGTGCAGGGGCAGCCTCCACCAGGCCCTCACCCATGTCTCCCACCGCCCCCACCCCCCAGCCACCAGGGGCAGCATCCACCAGGCCCCCACTCATGTCTCCCACCACCCCCACCCCCCAGCAGTGCAGGGGCAGCCTCCACCAGGCCCCCACTCATGTCCAACTCATGTCTACCACCACCCCCACCCCCCAGCCACCAGGGGCAGCCTCCACCAGGCCCAAACTCATGTCCAACTCATGTCTACCACCACCCCCACCCCCCAGCAGTACAGGGGCAGCCTCCACCAGGCCCCCACCCATGTCTACCACCACCCCCACCTCCCAGCAGTGCAGGGGCAGCCTCCACCAGGCCCACACTCATGTCTCCCATCACCCCCACCCCCCAGCCACCAGGGGCAGCCTCCACCAGGCCCCCACCCATGTCTACCACCACCCCCACCCCCCAGCAGTGCAGGGGCAGCCTCCACCAGGCCCCCACTCATGTCTCCCATCACCCCCACACCCCAGCCACCAGGGGCAGCCTCCACCAGACCCCCACTCATGTCTCCCACCACCCCCACCCCCCAGCAGTGCAGGGGCAGCCTCCACCAGGCCCCCACTCATGTCCAACTCATGTCTCCCACGACCCCCACCCCCCGGCCACCAGGGGCAGCCTCCACCAGGCCCCCACTCATGTCCATCTCATGTCTACCACCACCCCCACCCCCCTGCAGTGCAGGGGCAGCCTCCACCAGGCCCCCACCCATGTCTACCACCACCCCCACCCCCCAGCAGTGCAGGGGCAGCCTCCACCAGGCCCACACTCATGTCTCCCATCACCCCCACCCCCAGCCACCAGGGGCAGCCTCCATCAGGCCCCCACCCATGTCTACCACCGCCCCCACCCCCCAGCAGTGCAGGGGCAGCCTCCACCAGGCCCACACTCATGTCTCCCATCACCCCCAACCCCCAGCCACCAGGGGCAGCCTCCGCCAGGCCCCCACTCATATCTCCCACCACCCCCACCCCCCAGCAGTGCAGGGGCAGCCTCCACCAGGCCCCCACTCATGTCTCCCACCACCCCCACCCCCCAGCCACCAGGGGCAGCCTCCACCAGGCCCCCACTCATGTCTCCCACCAACCCCACCCCCCAGCAGTAGAGGGGCAGCCTCCACCAGGCCCCCACTCATGTCTCCCACCACCCCCACCCCCCAGCCACCAGGGGCAGACTCCACCAGGCCCCCACTCATGTCCCCTATTACCCCCACCCCCCCCCAGCAGTGCAGGGGCAGCCTCCACCAGGCCCCCACTCATGTCCCCATGCACCCCCACCCCCCAGCAGTGCAGGGGCAGCCTCCACCAGGACCCCACCCATGTCTACCACCACCCCCACCCCCCAGCAGTGCAGGGGCAGCCTCCACCAGGCCCCCACTCATGTCCCCATGCACCCCCACCCCCAGCCGTGCGATTTGCCTGGGTACGTGTACTTCGGGGTGCGCGGGAAGTTCCACACGCGATTGGCCTGGGTACGTGTACCTCGGGGTGCGCGGGAAGTTCCACACGCGATTAGCCTGGGTACGTGTACTTCGGGGTGCGCGTGAACTTCCACACGCGATTAGCCTGGGTACGTGTACTTAGGGGTGCGCGGGAAGTCCCACCCGCGATTGGCCTGGGTACGTGTACTTCGGGGTGCGCGTGAACTTCCACACGCGATTGGCCCTGTGAGAGTGGGGTACATGTATTCCAGGGGTGGGTGGGAATATTTACCCGCGACTGTGCCTGTGAGAGCGTGCTACGTGTATTCCTGGGGTGGGCATGAAGATTCACATGTTCGGCTACGACGTGCCGAAAAATTAATGGTCCAATCCTGAGACACGTACACCAGCATGAAGCAGGCGTACGTCGACCCGCGCAGCATAAAAGTGCGCTCAAACAACAAGCAAGCTCATACGCCAGGATGAATATACCATTCCTAGCAGCAGTGGCCGTGGGTTACCAAAGGAGGAGGAGGAGGATAGTGAGGGCCCGAATTTTCACTCCCAGAAGCAGCCTTTTTGGGATGCCTGATGACCAGGTGTATGGGAGGTACAGGTTTCCCCCACACATAATACTGGACCTGGTCAGTGAGTGGGAGGATGACCTCACATCACCCACCCTGTGCTCCCAAGCACTCAGCCCCCTGGAGAAGGTCCTCAATGTACTGCACTTCTTGGACACAGGATCATTTCAGCGGACAAGTGCCATAGTGGGAGGGGTGTCACAGGCCACGCAGTCACGCTGCCTACACCAGGTCTTGAACATCATCACTGCACGTCCATCAGTCCGTAGGCACATATACCTGCCCACGACACCTGCAGAAAGGCAGGCTGCCACCCTCGATTTCTACGGTGTGGCACAATTCCCAAAAGTGCTAGGTGCCATTGACTGCACCCATGTGGCACTATGTCCCCCCAGGGCATCTGAGCACATCTATAGGAACCGCAAGCACGGGCATTCCATCAACGTGCAGGTAGTATGTAATGCTAAGGGAATCATCACCTCAGTATATGCCAACTATCCAGGGTCCACCCACGACAGCTTCATTTACCGAATGTATACCCTAAGCCGGGACCTAGAAGCTGGGCGGCATGGCGATACATGGCTGCTTGGTGAGTATGAATGCCACTGCACATGCATGCATGTCAGAGTTATGTCACTACCCCACTAATGATACCCATCACCTCCTCACCAGGGGACAGTGCCTACCCTCTGAGCACCCACATGATGACGCCAATTCGGAACCCCATCACGCCTCCAGAGGTAAGATACAACACAGACCATATTGCAACCCGGGGCATAGTGGAGCGCACATTCGGAGTGCTCAAGTCACGCTTTCGCTCCCTTGACCGTTCTGGCGGGCAGCTGTTATATCCGCCCCCAGTAGTGTGCAGGATCATAGTGGCAGCATGTGTCCTGCACAATGTTGCAACACGCCGGGGCCTGGCTGTGGACATCGTGGTGCCCCCACATCCCCAACCACATGCATGGCCGCTGCGCATGGGAGGGGAGAGGGCATGGGGTGAGGCAGCCCATACGCAGCTGGTGGCTAATTACTTCACATAGAAATCACACCCCAGTGGAGTGCACAGGAGGCCTGGCACATACCATCTGATAAGCAATGATGACTCGACCTGACAATTAAGACGAACAAAGGGACTGTCAACTGTCAGAACCATAGCAGCCTGAGATTGTTCATGTGGAAGTGTCACAATGTGTGCATCCCTAGCTACACAAACACCACCAATGCAGTGTCATGAAAAGACACTTCCATGCTGCAGAAATGAATACCCACTTGCAAAATACTACATGAAAACAGTGCCATGTCACCCACCCCCTCCCCGGCACGGCCACACAACACACCATGGCATGTCATGCAATGTGAGAGGAAAGAAATTAATCCCCACAACATGCCCCAAGTGTCAGAAGCTACAGTGTCCCTAATGGAAACATGTCACACATGAAATGCTCACAGTAATGCAGGACCTCCAACCCACATTACCAAATACTTACCAAGAATACCAATCACCTACACAACCTCCTACCTACCTTAAACATGACATTACAGACTTAAAAATTAGCTAGCCTCACCACCTGATGATGATATCCCTTAACACTTCCAAGTATACAGTGTTAGCGCCACGCAAGAGTTTAGGTGCACTGCTTACAACATGGACTCCAGTTCCAAGGTGGACCGCATTGTGAAGACATGAGGAATGGACCTGCAAATATGGAGGATGAGATGGATGCAGAGGCACATATCAATACACCACGCAGTGTACAATACAACAACAATATGCACTATGAATGTATATACAGTATTGACTACAGACTGCCCACACAGCTCATGGGAGTCCAATGTCACCATGTACGTCAATGTCACTTGGGCACACCCTTTGCAAGCCCATGGAAACCGGAAGCAGGAGGGGTGTGTGTGACAAAAACCCAAGCATCTGAACCAAATCCATGACAAGCCTGCATGTGCCCAGCCACAATGCAGCGTATGCCCACGGGAGCCACACAAGGCAACACACTGTCCAAAAAAAAAGAAAATGGCCATTAATGGGCCCGGGGGGGTGGGGGAGGCCACCTAGGAGGTCCGAGGACAGGGTGCACACCAAAACCCACCTGTGTGGATCTTGCGAAAAAAAAAACACCTCCATGGGCTCATGGCCTACACGGCTACCCTATTGTGGGAGTATCACTGCTGTCGCTATCCTCACCCTCTGCAGCTGCATCAGGAGGTGGTGGCACTATGGGAGGCAGCCCACGCAAAGCCCTAGTCTGTTCCTCCATGGCTGCAAGCATGCGGGTGTGGTAGGTCTTGTTCTGGAGGATAAGTGTGCGGAGGTCCCCATGCAACAACTCACGGGATGCCCGGACCTCCGCCCTAGTTGCCTGCATCTCAGCTGAGAGCGTACGGGTGAGACGATCCAGCTGCTGTTCTGTCCTTCAGTTTGTTGAAGCCTCATGCTCAACAAGAGTCGTCCTGAGGTGAAGGAGTTCCAGCCTCAGGGCTTCCCTGTGGCCCTGGGACTCTATGGAGATGGCTTCCTGCAGAGTCGCCAGTGCCACCCGCCTGTCCCTGTCGGACGCCAACATGTCCTCCCTGTGTGACTGGCAGATGGAGTTGGTTGCCTGCTGTAGTCGCTCCATCAGCTTTTCGGGGGGGACAATGGAAGTGGCCACCCTATCCATGGCCTGAGCCATCATCTCTGATGATGCTGCCTGTTGGGTTGCCATACCGTAAATGGATTGCTCCCATGCGGTATTGCCAGGTGGCGTACGGCCACCACGTTGGCGGGCACCACACCTGTCTGGGGCAAGGCGAACTGCGCCTTGCTGTGCCGGCACTGCCTGAGGCTGCAGGACTGCATTCCCCCTCTGATCTGCTAGCCCAGGAACAGGATCAGATGTCGCGGAGTGTGACCCTGCATCCGTAACCACCAAAGGCATACCTGCCAACACTGACATCCCCATTGAGGGTTCTGACCCTGGTGCAGGTGGGTCGGACAGAACAGAATCCCTCCCAGGAACACTCACCTGCGACGGCACGTAGTTCTCATCATCCGAATCGACACCTGAGTACAGCTCGGGGGAGGTGCAGCCAGAGACACCCCTTGAGAGCACGACCTGCAGCAGTTGTGGGTTCTCACCCACCACCACACCACGTCCCTCACTGGTAGTCGGTCGGCCCTCAGACCCCTCCTGGGTCTGCACCATCTCTACAACCCCAGCAGTATCAAGTGCGTCTTCCCCTGCAAAGACATAAAAGAAAACAAATGGAAACAGGCATTAGCACTATGGCACACAATTAGGACTGAGAGGCTACAGTAACAGTACTTGATTGACACATGTCCCACATGACTAAAACACTCCCACTCCCATGCATGCACCGTCACTGCGTGTGATGGGGAGGCAGATGGCACACATTGATGACACCAAGATGGAAGATGAACACATTTGCTGCATGCTGCCTAGCAGTGGCATCACACATTGGCCAGTGATTGGCAGGTCAAATACACATGCCATCACACAGATGGCATGTACCCTAGCCATGAAGTGAAGAGGGAGAGGAGGTCACCAATTGTTCATTCAGTCCAGTTTGTTCATATAATTGATTATTTTCATTGTAATGGTTCAAATGTTTAACCTGGAGCTGCCAGTCAAAAATGGTCCTATAGCACAGGGACATGTCCAAACTAATCATGTCCACGAACTGAGCCAGTCCACTGTACCATAGCCATGTCAGACATGTGACAATAGGACTGAGAAATCCCGAGTAAAAGTGGTGTTATGCAAACAATCTGCCTGAATAAACAGAGGTAAATAAGCAACAGTGTTGTGGCAAGATGACACTCCAAGGGCAACTGGCGTGGTGTTGGGCTGGATGTCTAATGTTGGCCGAAGGGATGCTGCTATACCCAAATGCTGTTGCCAAGAATGTATCGGAAGAGGCACATGGGTGAGCCGAACCACTCAGGCACACACACCCTCCCCTGGCACCCAAACAGAAGCCCTCCCACACACACCATGCACATGGATGACACACACATGCATGTGCACTCACCGGACAATGCCTCGTAATCTGCCAGTTCTCCCACGCCTTGGGTCTGTTCCTCCGTGACGTAGGTCCCAGCAGCCTGCTCATGTGGAGTGAGTTCTATGTCGTCTGCTGGAGACCCACCTCCAGTCACTAGAGTTGCGGCATGACTTGAGGCCAGCTTATTCTTTGCCCTGCGCTTCAGGTCATTACAGCGCTTGTAGCATTCATTAGCTGTGCGCCTCACGATTCCAAGAGCACTTATGATGTCCGCAATGGTCTGCCAGTGTGCCTGACGTTGTGCAGGTGTGGTCTTGGATCCTGTAACAATCACCATTTTGCGGTCATGTGCGGACGCATACTCTACAAGTGCATTCAGTTCGGCCTCATTGAAGCTGGGCTTCCTTGACGGGCCGGACTGTGTAGCCGTGTCTGGGGCATCAGCCTCTACTGGACGAGCACTCTTCCTCTTCCGCTTGGAAGGTGGTGGGGATCCTGAGTGTCCTACGCCGCTCTGGACACTAGGGGCAGGAGCGTGGGATTGCACACTCAGCATGGGAGTTGGTGCAGGCATTATCTCAAGTGTGATGGTGTCAGGGGGAATGTCAGCATGATGGACTTGGACCGACACTGTCCTGGATGGGTGTGTGAGAGGTGGGGTGGATGGAGCCGCAGCTGCCCCTGCAGCCTCCCCAGCCTGCCTACGCGGGGCAGCAGATGACCTAGCTGCCCCTGATCCACGTGGCCTGATGACACCAACGTTCACCGGCGCACGTGGCCTAGACCTGCTGACCTGGAAGTCAGCCATGGAGTCACCCTGTGCCAGGTCTGGTTCCACAGTGGGCTGGTCCAACAAGGGCTGAGCATGGATGGTGTCAGCCACGGTAACCTCAACCAGGGGGGGGGGCATGGGTGTCCCTGACTGCTCCTCCACACATGGGGGGCTAGGGGCACCCTGCAAGTCACGGCCACGTCCCCTACTGGATCCAACACGGCCACCACTTGGGGCTCGGCCACCTTTGCCACCCTTACGGCTTGGTCGTCTCCCAGCCATGGCACTGATGTTATTGTGCGTATGGGAGTCGATGTGAACTATTGTCCTGGGCAATTGGGGGTCAAAGGGGTTGGGTACCAGATGGTAATCGTACCCTAGTGCTCTAGCAAGGCTGTATGTCACCCCTGGGAAAGATGACAGGTCACGCAACGCACAGGCACCCCAAAAAAGCGAAGTAAGGTGCACGCAACCCCTCCTAGACCACGTGCGTGGAAAAATAAACCTGCACTACGCTGTGGCACCCAGGAACACAAGAATGAACGTATGCGTGTCACCCGCAGCCTAGAATGACCTCTGAAGGGGTACGCGACACACGGGGCAAGCACAGATGTTAAATACGTGCGCGACTCACCATCTGCCAGGAACAAAAGCGTGAAAAATATGCGCGTGTGCACGTTGGCAACACCCCCGCCAAAAGAAGAATTGTACGCTGTCTGAGGAGACAGGACAACATTAGTAGGGAACACTGTTTGAGGAAACAGGCCCAGGAAAAAGAGGAAAAGAGAAAAAGCTGTCAGAGATAACAGGGAGTACGAACTGGAAACGCTGTGAAGTAAATCGCGTGTGAACCGACAAGAAGTACAGATTTCACCCACTCGCTCTCCATGAAAAGCACCTACAAGGAAATGGCGTTCTACACGTACCTTTTATACACACGTCACAGACGCGCATACGCGATGAGGGCATTTCCACCAATTACGCGCTTTGACACTCGGACGTGTATCTCTTCATTTTTACACGTGCCATTCTCTACGGCCATGCGCGTGACGTCACAGCTGCGCATGGTGGCCGTTGGGCCAATGAAATCGCATATGCGAGCACACGTGGTAAAACTGCACGTCCGAGTGTCATCGCGTGTAATCGGAGGGAAGTGAGCGTACACGCGATTGGCCTGGGTACGTGTATTTCTGGGGTCCGCAGGAAGTTACACACGCAATTGGTGGAAATCCACGTGTGCTCTGTCATCACGTGTAATGAGGGAAACACCCACGCGCCTCACGTCACAGACGCGCTCACGCGCTAAGGGCCTTTGGTCCAATGAAATCGCATATGCGTGCTGACGTGCATACGCGCTAAGGGCCTTTCCTCGATTTACACGCAGACGTGCAGGATTTTCACGTGCCAAATCACTCTGTATCAAGCTGGCCACGCGTAAGCACACGGAAGACCACGCTCCTGCCCAAAAGGCTGAATTACTGCCCCCCAGAGCCCCGAGCAGCCTCCCGCGAGCCATCTGCTGCTGCCTGCCTGCCTGCTTGCCTGCTGCCACCGTGCCCAGCCATTTGGTGCCTGCACATCAGCCATCTGCAGGGGTCCATTTGCTGTGTCCACCCCTGCTGGAACAGAAGACTCCCGACTGGGATACCATCGCTCCACAGCCCAGCCCCAGGACCCAGTTGCCCACCCACTCCTGCCTCTGGGGTTGCCATGTCAGGCACTGCAACATCTGGCACCACTGGCAACCCCCGGCCAGAGAGGCAGAGGGGCACCAGCTTCACTGCCACTGAAGTTGGTGTCCTGGTGGACTCGGATCTGGACAGACATCGTGACTGCCATCAACGCGGAGGGGGTGGCAGTCCGCGACTACCAACATGTCAAGAAGCGCTGGGATGTCTGCAGGTCCAGGACCCTCTTGAAGGCCCGGCTCCTCGTGGAGGGGGGCCGGGGCCGCATGAGTACCATCCAGATGAGGGTCCTGGAACGCGTAGACCCAGCGCTCCACGCCCAGATCCTTGAGAGGCAGACCCACCTGGAGTTGAGCGGTAAGTGGCCAAGCATTGCTGTGTGAGACAGGGCATGTCGCAGTGTGCTGGTTGTCTGATACTTGCCTGTATGTGTGACATAGGCCATGTATGCATGTGTGTGTGCAGGGACGTCATGCATGTGAGACCAGTAATGTGTGAACCACACGGTTGGTGCATGTGTTCAAATGCAACATGGGTTGCCCTATGCGGAATGGCCACATGAAAGCATGCCAGTCTCTGTTCCTGGACATGGGTGAGGGATGGGTGCTGATGCCATGTACATGTATGCTGTCCATGTCTGTGTGTCTGACCTGCGTGTCTGTGACTTGTGAATGCCAGGGATGCATGACACATGTCTGTTGCAATGTTCAGGTTCACTGATGCAGCCTAGTCATCCTTGTATCCACTGTGTCTGTGGTGTACGAGGCCAGATGGATGAAACTAGGGTGAAGTGTGTGCATGTGATAGGCATGGCCCATGATGCATGTGAGTTCCAAAACAACAGTGTATGTTTCAAGAATCACTTGGACATGTATGCTAATGTCCATAGCATGCGCCATGCCTTTTACCGCATGTGTTTTACCTGCACTGAGCCATGTGTTGTGGAGGGACATGATGGAAGTGATCTTTTACAGTGCCACTCATCTGCTATTGCTTCCTGTCTAGGGGACCATTGTACAGTACCCTGATGCTTGTGTTCTATGTCTCCCTCTACACAGCGCCACGTGAAGAAGAGGGCGGAGACGGCTCTGTGGAGCAAAGCGGCGGGGATGCCCCCACGGCTGCAGCGGAAGGGGTGGGTGAGCCCTCACAGGGGCTTGCAACGGCGGAAGATGGGGTGGAGCCATCCAGGTTGGTGATTTCCACAGAGGAGGAGGAGGCCGCTACTGAGGCGCACATGGGGCCTGGTGGGGGCATCCCTGCTGGTGCAAGTGTTGCAGTCCAGGGACAGGGGCAGGAGGCAGCACAGGTCGCCGTGGAGGGGCCTGTGCATGTCACTGTCCCTGACACTGTGACTGCACCACCATGCACCAGCAGGGATGCCCCATCCCAGGCCCGTCCGCAGGTAGGGGGGATGTCCATGTCATCTGACTCCCCTCCACCTGCGGACGAGGGGACCCCTGGCCGTATGGAGAAGGTCCTGATTGGTGTCGCGTTGCGCACAGGTGCAATTCGTGATGAGGTGCGTGCTTCCCGGGAGGAGCATGCACGTCATCACGGAGAGCACCGTGCCGACGTGGCCCAGTTGGGATCGGCCATGGTCGGGGGTTTCCTACATGTGACGGCCAATCTGGCGACCCTCTCCTCCTCTGTGGAGACTATGCACCAGTCGTTCTCCATGCCGTCTTCCGGCCCAGATGCCACCAGGGCCCCCTGTGGACCTGCCCCGACCAATGCAGCCGGCTCGGTGGGGATCCCATCCCTGCCACAGTCGGGAGTCGGAGGTCCAGCAGGGGTGGACACACCAGCAACTGGACCCCAGCAGATGGAGGATGTGACGGCATCATCGGGCAGGGCACGTGCACAACGGCGTCGGTGGATTCCATCAGCCTGGATGCCGTCGTACTGGCACAGGCAGTTGCATCGGAGGCAGCGGCAGGCTCGACATGGGAGGCATCATGTCTCGGGGCCATCAACATATGGGGTGCAGGCATCGGCCGGAGGGCAGGAGAAACCTGGAATGGGAGTGGCTTCCGTGTGGGAGCGGTTGGGCCAGCAGATAGGTGCGGAGCGGCAGCGGGCAGAGGAGGAACGGCTCACAATGGTCAGGGCGGAGAACTCCATGCGGAGGGCGCTGAGGCGGGCTGAGTGCCTCGAGGGTCTTCGCAGGGAGTTGGAGCTGGACACTGCTTTATCCCTGCGAGACCTCGGGGCCAGGGAACATGCCCGCCTCCAAGCCATTGAACAGGAGTTCGATGATGCCCTGGCCCATGACAACATCCAGTGAGCCGTTGGACTAGCCCGCTGCCCATGTAAATAGTTATGTAGTTAGTGTTAGGTTTCCTTTGTTTTTGCATTTTCTTTGGAGCTTTTGGACAATGGGCCACATTTTTGTATATTGTTATTTTTTATTAGGTAGTGTTGTTAGATAGGTTTCATTTCTTTTGTTGGGATCATGGACCCTGGCTTGTTCACCTGTACATAGTTCACTGTTGGATTTTCTTTTCTTTTTACAATTTACCCATGGAGCAATGGCTTTCAATTATAATTTCCCATTGGATTTTCTTTTGTGGACTGTGACTTTGGACACCATTCCTTTGGATTCTGATTTTTGGTTTTGCATTTTTTCACAGACATGCTTCTTTTTACTTTTTTTACATTCCCATTTCTGTTACTTTATTTTTGATTCAATTCATGTTTCCTTTAATAAACTTCAATGTGTGGTATCATCTCATTGGTTTCATGCATATCATGATATGGGTTTTGAGATTCACTGACACCCATTGGGTGTATGTGAGGGACATGTGTTCGTTTCCAAACTTGCAATTGCTGTTCTATCATGTTATTGCCATTTCTGAGTGGGTGGATGCAATACTCGGGTGGGTGTTTTGCATTTGGAGGCTGACCATAGGGACCAGGGATCTAGATTGTGATGACATGTTGGCTGGGGAACAGTGCTGGGGAGTGGGGGTGCAAGGGAACATGAGTTGGATATGAGTGGGGGCCTGCTGGCAGGTGCCCCACATTGCTGGGGGGTGGGGGTGCAGGGGAACATGACTTGGACATGAGTGGAGGCCTGCTGGCAGGTGCCCCACAGTGCTGGGGGTGCAGGGGAACATGAGTTGGACATGAGTGTGGGCCTGCTGGCAGGTGCCCACAGTGCTGGGGGGTGGGGGTGCAGGGGAACATGAGTTGGACATGAGTGGGGGCCTGCTGGCAGGTGCCCCACAGTGCTGGGGGGTGGGGGTGGTGGGAGACAGGAGTGGGAGCCTGGTGGAGGGTGCCCCTGACTGCTGGAGGGTAGGGGGTGCAGGGAGACATGAGTGGGGGCCTGGTGGAGGCTGCCCCTGCACTGCTGGGGGGTGGGGGTGCAGGGAGACAGGAGTGGGAGCCTGGTGGAGGGTGCCCCTGACTGCTGAGGGGTAGGGGGTGCAGGGAGACATGAGCGGGGCCTGGTGGAGGCTGCCCCTGCACTGCTGGGGGGTGGGGGTGCAGGGAGACAGGAGTGGGAGCCTGGTGGAGGGTGCCCCTGACTGCTGGGGTGTAGGGGGTGCAGGAAGACATGAGTGGGGGCCTGGTGGAGGCTGCCCCTGCACTGCTGGGGGGGTGGGGGTGATGGGAGACATGAGTGGGGGCCTGGTGGAGGCTGCCCTCTGCACTGCTGTGGGGTGGGGGTGGTGGTAGACATGGGTGGGGCCCTGGTGGAGGGTGTCCCTGACTGCTGGGGGGTAGGGGTGGTGGTAGACATGAGTGGGGGCCTGGTGGAGGCTGCCCCTGCACTGCTGGGGTGTGGGGGTGATGGGAGACATGAGTGGGGGCCTGGTGGAGGCTGCCCCTGCACTGCTGGGGGGTGGGCGTGGTGGTAGACATGGGTGGGGCCCTGGTGGAGGCTGCCCCTGCACTGCTGGGGGTGGGGGTGGTGGGAGACATGAGTGGGGGCCTGGTGGAGGCTGCCCCTGGTGGCTGGGGGGTGGAGGTGGTGGGAGACATGGGTGGGGGCCTGGTGGAGGCTGCCCCTGCACTGCTGGGGGGTGGGGGTAATAGGGGACATGAGTAGGGGCCTGGTGGAGGCTGCCCCTGGTGGCTGGGGGTGGGGGTGGTGGTGGACATGAGTGGGGGCCTGGTGGAGGCTGCCCCTGCACTGCTGGGGGGTGGGGGTAATAGGGGATATGAGTGGGGGCCTGGTGGAGGCTGCCCCTGGTGGATGGGGGGTGGGGGTGGTGGTAGACATGAGTGGGGGCCTGGTGGAGGCTGCCCATGCACTGCTGGGGGGTGGGGGTAATAGGGGACATGGGTGGGGGCCTGGTGGAGGCTGGCCCTGGTGGCTGGGGGGTGGGGGTGGTGGTAGACATGCGTGGGGGCCTGGTGGAGGCTGCCCCTGGTGGCTGGGGGGTGGGGGTGCTGGGAGACAGGAGTGGGAGCCTGGTGGAGGGTGCCCCTGACTGCTAGGGGGTAGGGGATGCAGGGAGACAGGAGTGCGGGCCTGGTGGAGGGTGCCCCTGGTGGTTGGGGGGTGGGGGTGGTGGTAGACATGGTTGGGGGCCTGGTGGAGGCTGCCCCTGCACTGCTGGGGGGTGGGGGTAATAGGGGACTTGAGTGGGGGCCTGGTGGAGGCTGCCCCTGGTGGCTGGGGGGTGGGGGTGGTGGTAGACATGAGTGGGGGCCTGGTGGAGGCTGCCCCTGGTGGCTGGGGGGGTGGGGGTGCTGGGAGACAGGAGTGGGAGCCTGGTGGAGGGTGCCCCTGACTGCTGGGGGGTAGGGGGTGCAGGGAGACAGGAGTGGGGGCCTGGTGGAGTGTGCCCCTGGTGGCTGGGGGGTGGGGGCGGTGGGAGACATGGGTGGGGGCCTGGTGGAGGCTGCCCCTGGTGGCTGGGGGGTGGGGGTGGTGGGAGACATGGGTGGGGGCCTGGTGGAGGCTGCCCCTGGTGGCTGGGGGGTGGGGGTGGTGGTAGACATGAGTGGGGGCCTGGTGGAGGCTGTCCCTGCACTGCTGGGGGATGGGGGTGTAGGGAGACAGGAGTGGGGGCCTGGTGGAGGGTGCCCCTGACTGCTGGGGGGTGAGGGTGCTGGGAGACAGGAGTGGGAGCCTGGTGGAGGGTGCCCCTGACTGCTGGGGGGTAAGGGGTGCAGGGAGACAGGAGTGGGGGCCTGGTGGAGGGTGCCCCTGACTGCTGGGGGGTGGGGGTGCAGGGAGACAGGAGTGGGGGGCTGGTGGAGGCTGCCCCTGCACTGCTGGGGGGTGGGGGTGTAGGGAGACAGGAGTGGGGGCCTGGTGGAGGGTGCCCCTGACTGCTGGGGGGTAAGGGGTGCAGGGAGACAGGAGTGGGGGCCTGGTGGAGGGCGCCCCTGACTGCTGAGGGGTGGGGGTGCAGGGAGACAGGAGTGGGGGGCTGGTGGAGGCTGCCCCTGCACTGCTGGGGGGTGGGGGTGCTGGGAGACTGGAGTGGGAGCCTGGTGGAGGGTGCCCCTGACTGCTGGGGGGTAAGGGGTGCAGGGAGACAGGAGTGGGGGCCTGGTGGAGGGCGCCCCTGACTGCTGGGGGGTGGGGGTGCAGGGAGACAGGAGTGGGGGGCTGGTGGAGGGTGCCCCTGACTGCTGGGGGGTAAGGGGTGCAGGGAGACAGGAGTGGGGGCCTGGTGGAGGGCGCCCCTGACTGCTGGGGGGTGGGGGTGCAGGGAGACAGGAGTGGGGGGCTGGTGGAGGCTGCCCCTGCACTGCTGGGGGGTGGGGGTGCTGGGAGACTGGAGTGGGAGCCTGGTGGAGGGTGCCCCTGACTGCTGGGGGGTAAGGGGTGCAGGGAGACAGGAGTGGGGGCCTGGTGGAGGGCGCCCCTGACTGCTGGGGGGTGGGGGTGCAGGGAGACAGGAGTGGGGGGCTGGTGGAGGCTGCCCCTGCACTGCTGGGGGTTGGGGGTGGTGGTAGACATGGGTGGGGGCCTGGTGGAGGCTGCCCCTGGTGGCTGGGGGGTGGGGGTGGTGGGAGACATGGGCGGGGGCCTGGTGGAGGCTGCCCCTGGTGGCTGGGGGTGGTGGTAGACATGAGTGGGGGCATAGTGGAGGCTGCCCCTGCACTGCTGGGGGGTGGGAGTGCAGGGAGACAGGAGTGGGGGCCTGGTGGAGGGTGACCCTGACTGCTGGGGGGTGGGGGTGCTGGGAGACAGGAGTGGAAGCCTGGCGGAGGGTGCCCCCGACTGCTGGGGGTAAGGGGTGCAGGGAGACAGGAGTGGGGGCCTGGTGGAGGGTGCCCCTGACTGCTGGGGGGTGGGGGTGCTGGGAGACATGCATTGTTGATCAGTAGTGCAAGGTGACATGTGGGTTGGCTGGGGGGCATGCCCATGGTGGATGGGCTGCTTGCGGGACATGAGCAGGGGTGCAGGGTAGTCCCCCGTGGTGTGGGCTGCCTGCAGGGGCCGTGGAGGTTGTAGAGCGAACACCTGGGAGGACCCACACGGCCAAATCACGTGTAGTACTCCCCAGAACCCCTGAAATACACGTACCCTGCTGAAATCGCGTGTGGAACTTCCTGCGCACCCCTGGAATACACTAACCCTGCTCGCACGGGGCCAATCGCGTGTGGAACTTCCCACGCACCCCTGAAATACACGTACCCTGCTCGCACGGGGCCAATCGCGTGTGGAACTTCCCGCGCACCCCTGAAATACACGTACCCTGCTCGCACGGGGCCAATCGCGTGTGGAACTTCCTGCGCACCCCTGAAATACACATACCCTGCTGAAATCGCGTGTGGAACTTCCCGCGCACCCCTGGAATACACGTACCCTGCTCGCACGGGGCCAATCGCGTGTGGAACTTCCCGCGCACCCCTGAAATACACGTACCCTGCTGAAATCGCGTGTGGAACTTCACGCGCACCCCTGTAATACACGTACCCTGCTGGAATTGCGTGTGATACTTCCCGCGCACCCCTGAAATACACGTAATCTGCTGGAATCGCGTGTGATACTTCCCACGCACCCCTGAAATACACGTACCCTGCTGATTTTGCGTGTGATACTTCCCGCGCACCCCTAATGCACACGTATACAGGACAATCGCGTGTGGAACTTCCTGCGAACCACTGAAATACACATTCCCCGCTTGGCGTTTGCTGTTTGCCAGCCCTGTGAACTGGTCCAGGGTTAGCGCAGCCCTTTGCGATTATTTGGGGATTTTGAAGGCTTTTCCTTGCGCGAGGGCATTCTTGGGGGCGTAACTGGCGCTGCTGCAGGGTTGCTGCGCCACGCTGCGCCACGGCTGGTTTTGGATGCGAAAATCCATGAATACGCTGTGCGCGGAAATCGATTTTAGCGCACGCGGCTGGCGCAGACATTTGCACGGGCACGCTGTGCGCCAGTCGCGTGCGCCACTTTTGTGCGAATTTCTATGAATTACCCTGTAAGTGTGCCAGTCTCCTCTCCTCTCACCTGGATTTCTTTATATTCCGCTGTATGGGAAAGGGAAATTAGGTCTTCCTGTGCACATGGGCATGTTTGTGAATAAGGGAGAGTGTGTCCGGCACCCCCTTCCTGCATATGGCTTTGTGCACCAAAATCATTGCAGGACCGTGGGAAGCTTTTGAAAATGGTGAGGTAGTCTCAAAGTTTGGGGCCCATCTCCCCTCTTCCATGATACTGATCTGTCTGCGAGTTCTTGCCTCAGTCTGGCATTACGATAATTTTAATTATGATTTTCTGTTTACTTCGTACTCGCTGTTCACTAGATACTAGCTGCTCCCTAGATTCATTCAAACTAGTGTGAGAAAGCTGACAGTATTCTCCCACCTACTGCCCCCGGATCTTCCATTCAGGTGGCCTGGGAAGGGCCATCGGTTTTGGATCCCGACCCTGGGGGTGGACAAGCGAGGGAGGATCACCTGAGTGGAGGGTCACGGGGGATTGGGAGGAGAATGCCTAATGGAGAAACATGGTATTCAACCTTCCCAATTTCCACCAACCCACTCTCCCCAGCTTCTATGGAGTATTTCCAATCTCACCCCATTTCCAATAAGTACTGGGACGAGGACAAGGCGATCGAGAGCAATGAGTGTTACCCATAGAAACAGCATGGAGATGCAAAGGGAGGCCTACTGCATAACACCATCAGGCTGTCCCACTAATAGAGTCAGGCAAGGTCAGGCACTTTACTACAACTGTGCACACCTGACTCCACTTGAATCTCCACTACACTATAAAAGGTGGGTTTCTGCCAGAAGCAATGAGCGTGCTGGAGCAGAAGGCTGCAGAGAGAGGAGCCTGTAAGATCTGGTGGAGTGCGGGACGCCAAGACGTTGGCCCAGTGTGTCAGAGGGGCTGCAGCGTGGCAAGGGAGCTGTGTCTCCAAAGAGCCGGAGTGGGACAAATTGCATACAGTTGGCCGTGTCCAGGTCAGTGCTCGTTCCCCTGATACGTGTGCCGGTCCTAAGGGTGTCTGAGGGCAGGTGGTAAGACCCTGACTTCAATCCAAGACCCTGGAGAACTGCTTGCCAGCGCCACGCTACTTTGGTGAGTGTCACGAATTAGAGAGAGAGAGAGAAACTGAGTAGCGTGTGGGCGGCTGGAACAGGAGCAGAAGCAGGGAAGCGGGCAAGCGGCCCGATGATTGAAAGCGTGAGAAAGCAAAGCAAAACGAGAGAAAGTGCGCTAGCGGTGCAGAAACAGAAAAGACAGAAAGAAACAAAAAGAAAAAGAACAGAAAGCAGAGAGGGTGTGAGCGACCCAAAAATGGGAAAAAGGGTACGAGCGACCCGAAACCAAATCAAAATGTGCAAGAATCACGGGAATGGAAAATGAAGATGCTAGAGTGCATGAAACAGTAAAGAGAAGTGTGCAAGAGGTACAGCAAGGTGAAAAGAGGGTGAAAGTGTGCACAACAGAAAAGAAGGGGTGCAAGAAGCACAGTGAAGTGGAAAAGATCCAAGTGAAAGAGGCACAGAAGGGAAAAGGTGCCAGAAGAAAGGTGCAGAGAATAAGGAGAGAGGCTAGAAGTCAGAGTGGTCACACCTGGGAGGAGCAAGGAGCCCAGCATTCTCGAAAGTCTCTGATACTGCCCCCATGAAAGAACTATACATTGAAAGGTGCATGCCGACAAGGAGAACCTTTTGTTTAAATATCAAATAGGGCCTAAGCTTGTGGACTGGAACACTGAGAGGCCCACAGAGACATTGTGAACTTTACAGGAAAGGCCTAGGCTTGGGGAAGGGGACCCTGAGAGACCCAACAGGAACGGTGTCTTTTTTTTTGGGACTGGAAGAATCGAAGCTTGGGGAAGGGAACCCCAAGTGAACCAGAGACATAGTGAACTTTATGTGACTTGCTGCAAGAACACTACATGGAAGGTTCTGAGGGCAACCCTTTTGAGTTGTACTATTTTTGAAACTGGCAGAACTACACATATTGGTAAGGCTTCCTGAAACCAGCTGTGGTTTATATTTGTTTTTTGAGCCACCATTTTTTTTTCCAAGTGATTTTTAATGGTTTTACAACAAGTATGGCAGTGTTACATGTTAACTTCACAGTAGCGGCCACCAGAATTTGAGTTTACAGAAAGAAATCATGACAATAAAAGGACCTTAACTTGTTTTTTTATTTTTTTATTATTATTTTCCCCTTCCCGGATGAACTTCTTCCTCCCTTCCTGGTCCCTCCCCCCTGCCCAACTCAAGTAGCATAAGATTAACATTGGAATTTTAGAGCTGCATCCAATCTGACCAAAATTGTTTGCTGCTAAGAGCACTTGGTTTTACGATAAGAAGTGTTCAAAACAGCCGTGTTTAGTGTTAGTCATTTAGTTTGAGGGAGTCCCAATATGGCAAGTAAAATTCCTTGAAGGGTAGCCAAATGGAATCTATTTGTGCGCGAGATTCATGCAGCGTGACCATAAGGCTTTCCATTTCATAGATTGAATGGGCT
The DNA here is from genome assembly GCF_040938575.1 of Ambystoma mexicanum. Classification (NCBI taxonomy): domain Eukaryota; kingdom Metazoa; phylum Chordata; class Amphibia; order Caudata; family Ambystomatidae; genus Ambystoma; species Ambystoma mexicanum. The sequence goes on from NC_090921.1 coordinate 135,916,606, forward strand.
TTAGTTAGCCATTCTCTTTTTGAGGGAAGAGCGGCACTTTTCCATTTAATCGTTGGACACACTCTCGCTGCAAGCAGCAAGTTTCGGGGCATATGCATAAGCCTAGTATATGAATCCTCACCATTCGATTCAACCCCAAGCAATACCAGTAACGGAGTGAGTGTTCTAGTTATTCCATCTATTGCATGGATCCACACCAGGACCTCCTTCCAGTATGTCTGGACTTTGCCACATTTCCACCACTGATGCCAATAATAGCAGATATCCCCTCATTCTCTCCAGCAGTGAGGGGAGGTCCCAGGGAACATCTTAGATAGCTTTAGGGGGTTGTAGTGACATCTCGTAAAAAGGCGTGCGTTGTGCATTTTGTACTGCACTGAGACTGATGAGCTCCACACAGCTTTATGTTTCACTTTCCACACATCTGTTTGGTCTGCAATCTCTAAATCTGTTTCCCATTTGGTTTCAGATGTGGGACGTGCAAGGTGACCCCTAGTAATCAGTGCTTTATGCAGATGGGCTATCAGGCCTTTAGTGGTCTGAGATACACTGAGGATTTGTTCACGTTGGAGAGAGTGGCGCCAGCGTGGATCACTGAGGACGCTTCTCAATTGGAGATAAAGCAAGGGGGTGTCGTGGTACCGTGCAAGGCTTCCTTCAACTCATCCTTGGAAATGTAGGACCCCTTACTCCACATTTGCCCTACCCTCACTAGTCCTGCTTCGTACCAGGACTGGAAGCGGAGAACCTTGTGCAGTTGATTGTGTATGGGGGGGCGGGACCAGATACAAATGATGGGGGACAGCCACGTAGTGATACCTTTCATGAAGCTGGAGGGATGCCACAAAGACCATAAAACTCTCAGGACTGGGTGGTCTTGTATCCTGCGGGGCATGGCAGACAGCGGGACTCATAACCATTCTCCCAGCGTAACCGGTGCAAAAAGAGTGTTTTCCAGGGATACCCATTGTTTTTCAGAATTTTCCCATAGGTGGTCCAGGAGGATCCGAAATTTGGAGGCTCTGTAATATTCCAACAAATCCGGAAATCCCATGCCTCCCATCTCTTTTGGCAATATGAGAGTTGTGTACGGGCCCCTGGGTCTCTTTTTCGCCCAAAGGAATGCTAAAAGTGTGCGCTTGACCTCTGTGAGGAAGGCTTCTGGGACAATTACTGGGTTAGATTGAAAAAGAAATAGGAATCTGGGTAGAATGTTCATTTTTATGGAAGTGTGAACCGCGCTGCCCAGGAGAGAGAGAGGTACTTTGCCTCATCTGTTGAGATCATCCTTAATAGTATTCCACAGGGTGATATAATATGCATCGAAGAGGTTTGCTAAGGGGACTGTGATTTCCACTCCCAAGTGTCTAATGGTGTGCCTTTTCACTTGAAAGCCCCATTGTGCTACCAAGTGGGGTGGAATTACGGTGTTAGGGTTTAAGGGAACAGCTATTGTCTTTTGCAGGTTCGCTCGGAATACCGATAGCGCTCCATATTTCTTCAAGTCATCGAAGAGGGCGGGGACACAGTCTAAGGGCTGAGTGAGATATAGCAGAATGTCATCTGCGAACATTTCTAACTTGTACTCCCTACGCCCTGTGTCATCCCATTAATTAAGGGATTGGATAGAATCACTTGAGCAAAGGGTTCCACCAACAGGGCATATAATAAAGGGGAGAGCGGGCAGCCTTGCCTCGTGCCCGGTGTAAGCGCGAAGGGACTCGCGGCAATGAGACTTTAGCTGAGGAATTGAGGAATTGCAGTACAGAGCTTTGGCCCCCGGAGTCCATGCTTCCCCCAAGCCCGACCATTTCATCACAGCTTATAGAAAAGGCCATTCCGAATGCCTTCTCAGCGTCAACCGAAAGCAGCAAAGGGCAGTCTTCTGCATTATTAGGGACAGCCATAAGTCCAGGGTCTTTTGAATATTAGTGGCTCCCTGCCTACCTTTCACGTATCCGACTTGGTCGGCGTGGACCTGCTGGGGAAGACATGAGCTAAACGGGCAGCTAGAATACTGGAATAGATTTTTGCGTCCACATTAATAAGTGAGATTGGGCGGTATGATACACACTCTGAGACGTGCTTGCCCTCTTTAGGGATCACTATTATTATTGATTCACTAAATGAAGGAGGGGTTTGTCCTGTTGTCAGAATTGAATTGAACAGTTTAGTGAGGAAGGGGGTGGGGAGCGTTACTATTTATTTTATAAAAGGCCAGCGTGTAGCTGTCTTGCCATGGTGCTGAGCCTGCTTTTAGATTGGAAATTGCACCTTTGACCGCAATGGTGGTGATTGGGCTGTTTAGGATATCCAAATGTTCTCGTGCTATCGGGGGGCGTGGCAGCTTCGCTAGGTAGCTTTCAATATCTGAGCTCAAGCCTTCTACCTCTGAGGTATACAATGTAGTGTAGAATCTCGAGAAGCGTTTAGCAATATCATGGGGGTCGGTGAGTGCTGTGCCTTGTTTGTCCTTGATTTTGTGCACCGCCTTATCCGCTCTTTGTTTGCGCAGGCGATTGGCAAGCATTGTATGGGCTCTATCACCTTTTTCATGAAATTTTTGTTTAAGATATTTAAGTTGTGTAAGTGCTTTGCCATTCCAGATATGTTTCAATTCTTCTCTGGGCCCTTTGATATGGTCTACAATGGCATCTGCATGTGGCGTGTGTTTGCGAAGGTCCCTTTCTTGTCGCGAGATCTAGCGCTTTTGTTGTTCTTCTCTCCTCAGCTTAATTTTCTTTTTATGTGTCCCTTTGGCTATGTAAAGACCTCTTATTGTGGCTTTCCCTGCCTCCCAGATTGTGCTCAGTGACATCCCCTCTATGTCGTTCGCTTCATTATAGTCTCTTATTGAGTCACAGAGACTGTCCCTGAACACGGGGTCTCTGCATAGGAAGTCGTTGCAGATCCATCTCCTTTCTGCTGCGTAGGGGGGGGGGGGCTCAGATCTAGATCTAGTGTGCAGAGCTCATGGTCAGACCAGGCAACGATCTCAATAGATTCGCCGAGTACGGCACTTCGCATTCCGCACCCACTAGTAGGAAGTCTATACGAGAATATGTACAGTAGGGTGGGGGGGAGTAAAAAGTAAAAGCCTTCTCCCCTGGGTGGACTGTGTGCCAAGAATCTATCAGCTGATGTTCCCTCAGTTGACTTAGAAATCTGTCCCCCTGTAGACTGTTTGGTGGGTGGCCGTTTTGTCGTACTGAGTTCCACTCCCAGCTGGGGTCTGCCACAACGTTAAAATACCCCCGCACACAAGTGTGCCCTCTCGCCTTCCAAGAATTCGAACAGGGAGTCAAAGTAGTGCGATTGCTTTTGGTTGGGGGCGTAGGTAGAGCAAAGGATGACCATGCACAACTTTATTTTTCCTTTCAGAGCTACATATCTATCTTGGGTGTCCCTATGTATTGACTCTTACTTCTACGTCCCGTCCCCTTTCCTCCATACTTGCGGGACATCTCTCCGTCCTGTGGGACGGGACCGGAGCACTTTGTAAAAAGCATCCAAATTGTTTTCAAAAATGTGTCCCTCCTCTCTTTCCTGCATGGGGCCCGGCACGCGGCTGTTTCCCCGCCCACCTTGGCTCCGCCCCACGCATCGCCCATCAGTCCTTTTCTCCGCTCGATCGGGGCTGGACGCACTTGCATCCTCGGAAGATTTCCTTCCCTTTTTTCCTCTCTGGCTCTCGCTAGCGTTCGTTTACTAGTCTGTCTATGTCTTTCAAATTAGACTTTCCAGATTGTTCATCGTGTCACCGTCGCTTCGCGAGGGCGGATCCCCAACCTCTTTGTTTAGAGTGTTTGGGTCCGGAACACCGTTGGGACTCCTGTTTTTACTGTGATTCCCTTTCGGTCCGGGCACTTCAACGTTGGTTGGAGCGGTGGGAAGAGGTGTTCCGACAAACTCCTCCTTCGCATTTTCAGGTGTTCATCGACAAGAAGAAAAAACGACCGGTAAGTTCTTTACTTTTTAGGGCACCCCGACCGGGGGATACCTTCCCAGGTTCCTCTCGGTCCGGGAAGGGCGTTGATCGCTCTGATACCGGGGTTCGCCCTGAGGTGCCCGTTGGGCCTAATAATTCTACCGGAGTTTTCTCCGAGGGTCTCCGTAAGGGGCCTGTGAACACCGGAGTCCGCTCCAAGGCCCCTCCTGTGGGGGCTGTTTGTAGACCCAGTTCTACTGAGTCGTGGGGTACCGGAGTTCGCTCTGAGGCCTGTCTGTCGGCTTCCCTCAAAAACAAAATCGTGGTGCGCCCCGAGGCCTTGGCTGGGCTTGTAGTTACCAAACAGATGTTCGAAGCCCGCACAGAAAAGGCTGTTACCGGACCTGGGTCCGAGGTCCCTCGTACAGTGGCTAAAGCTACCAACAGTTCTGAGAGGCCGGTCAAGGCTTTGTCGGTGAAAGCACACCGTTCCCGCTCTTGTGGTGACACCAGATCTGTTGAGGGGGCAAAGAAGCAAAGTTCTTCTTTTACCGGCAGTGCCGAGGTCCTTCCTTCGAAGGCTCAGTTGGCAGTTGGTATGTCACAAAAACATTCCAGGCCTCATAGAACCGGCTCGGCCGAGGTTCCTTATGTTAAGGCTAAGATTAAGACCACTGATCCATCGACAGGGACCCCTGCCTCACTTCCTCACGTGCTGCAGTACCCCTCAGATGAGGGCAAAATGGCGCCTGTTCCCGCCACGACTACGGCGGCCGTTTTGGGTGCTACCCCTCAAACTACGCCATCGGCTTCTGTTGTAGGGCTCGGTCTCTTGGGTGAACCTAAGGTCCCTTAGTACGCATCCTTACCAGCCGGTTTATGATTGGAACGCCCGGATGCCTCTTCCACACAATGTTTCGTTGCCCACGGGGGCGGCTCCTTTGATTTATGTGGATACTTCGTTGGAGGACCCGGTGTGGCACCCTTCCCCGTTACGTCCCTGGACTTGTCCACCTCATGAGAGGCCTCCTCAGGTCCCGAAACAATCTCCTGAGGATGCCTTTTTTGGTAAATTTCAAGCGCTTATGCGCACCGACCCCATGAGGGAATATTTCAAAGGGCTTTTCAAGGAGATTTGTCCACCAGCGCCTCCGGCTCCACCTGTTCCTCAGGTGGTTGAGCCAGCATCTCCCTTGCCCGTGGTGCCAACCCTGCTCTCCTGCCTTTGCCTCCATTGTCCCCAGTGGACAAGGCAGGGCCTGACAGGGCTCAGCAGGATCCTGACCTGTCAGATGACCCTCAAGGCGATCAGGACAACAAGGACCTTCCCCGCTCTATCAGAGCCTTTCATGACCGGGTACTGGACATGATGAGTTTCTTAGATGTTCCGGTGCCCGAGGCACCCGCTCCGCAGGAGGGCATACTTTCTCGGGCGTTCACTCTGTCTCCCTTGGAGCGTACCGGCCTGTTCCTGCGGAAGGACGTTCTGGCCGAGGTCCGAAGAGTCTGGGAAAAGCCACACTCGGGACTTTTTGTCAATAAAAAGATTGGCGCGAGGTACATGCTGAATTCTTCGGAAGAGGTGGCTCTGTCGTCGTGTCCGCCTCCCTCCTCTATGGTGGTGGCTGCGGCCACTTTGCAGTCCAGGCCTGCAGCCTCCTCTTCCACGACGGCTCCTCGACTCCCTCGGGAGGAAAATCTTCGCCAACTCGGCCTTGCAGCTTAGGCAGGCCAACGCCGAATTGATATTGGCGGGAGCTAACATGCGGATGTGGAAAGGTCTGTCGGAGTTTGAGGAGCACATCCCGGTCGAGAAGCTGGAGGACTTCAAAGGAGGCCTTCCCGATGCCAGGGTCTTGGCCCAGGATCTCCTGGAGGCTGCGGCTCATCACGTAGACACCTCGGCTCGAGGCCTCATGCTCGGGGTTGATACCTCACGACAGGCGTGGCTGCATGCCACTAAATTTTCTAAGGAAGTGCAAGACAAGGTGTTGGACCTTCCATTCGATGGTAAGGAGCTTTTTCATTCTTCTACTGAGCTCACCAAAACCAAGGATAGCACTCAGACGGCTAAATCATTGTCGGTTCTGGTTAAACCTCCTTTCAAATCCCAGAGACCTCCTCTGGTTTTAGGGGCTTCCTCGACCGCAAATCTCGCAGAGTGGATACTCCTGCGGGGAATAACCGCCGTAGACAACAATGCACACGGTTTTTCTCCCGCTCCTCAGCCTCCTCATCAGGTTCAGGTGGCACCGCCACCGATAAACCTGCCAAATGAGGGTTTTCAGCGCTCGCACGAGACCCCGGTTGGAGGACGCATTGCGTCTCATTGGGAGGCGTGGCAGACCATCACAGAAGACACATGGGTCTTGTCAGTCGCTCGAGCGGGCTTTCGCTTACCTTTACCCCCTACCCCACCCCTCAACCCTCCTTTGCAGCTGTCGGGCTCACCCTCCTTCAAGGCCGAGGTTCAGAAACTTCTGGACCTCAGAGCTGTGGAACCTGTTCCCCTTGGGGAGCGAGCGGAGGGCTTCTACTCCCGGCTGTTTACGGTGCCCAAACCCAACCAAGCTGGCCTGCGCACCATCCTAGACTTTTCCCAGTTCAATCTTTTCCTACCCCAAGAGAAATTCAAGATGATCACGCCCGGCCAGATACGCTCCTCTTTGCAGATGGGCGATTGGCTTAGCGTGGTGGATCTTCAGGACGCGTACATGCATATCCTGATTTGGAATCCACACAGGAGATACCTCTGCTTCTCTTTGGGAGAGGAGCACTTCCAGTTTCGGGTGCTTCCTTTTGGCCTCAGCTCGGCACCGCGTGTCTTCACGAAGATGATGTCGGTGATTGCGGCCTATCTTCGTCTCCAGGTTATCCATGTGTATCTTTATTTGGATGACTGGCTCTTACGTAGCCCTTGTCCGTTGACAGCAGCGGGCAACCTCCAGTCTCTCCTTCAGCTCCTGTTCCATCTTGGGCTGTCGATGAACTGGCAGAAATCCTCCATGACTGTCTCACAGGACCTGATCTTCCTGGGTTTTCGTTGGAACACGATCGACTGCAGAGTGTATCTGACCGGGGACAGAATGGCGGATCAGATGTTTGCACAGTCGGAGAGCATGTCGGCCTGGTGGTTCCAGAGGCTTCTGGGCCTCATGGCCTCGTGTGTACTGGCTCTTCCTCTTGCTCATCTCAAAATGAGACGGACCCAGATGGCTCTTCGGAATTCATGGCGTCAGGCAGTGGATCCGGATTCCATGCGGATAATGATTCTGGATTCCATGAGAGTGGACCTGGACTGGTGGTCATCTCTCAGCAACCTGTCGGTGGGCACAGGGTTTCAGGACCCAGCCCCCATGGTGACAATCACGACGGACTCCTCCCTTCTGGGGTGGAGTGCGACGTTAGATCTTCTTCAGGTCTCGGACCTCTGGTCGCCTCAGGACAAGATCCTGCACATAAATCATTTGGAGCTTCTGGCGATCTTTCTGGCGCTCAGGGCGTTCAGACCGCTCATTGTCAACAAGGTGGTCCGCATAAGAACGGACAACGTGGTTTCAATGTATTACATCAACAAGCAAGTGGGCACCAAGTCTCCCCCCCTTGTGGACCTGTCCATCCAGATTTGGGAGTGGGCCGTGCTTCATGGTGTCTGCTGCTTGCAGTGCACATCGCGGGCCAGCTGAATGTCACAGCAGATGCCCTCAGCCAGCGGACAGTGGTCAGCTATGAGTGGGAGTTGAAGGCGGAGGTCCTATCATGGATTTTCTCACGTTGGGGCACACCGGAGCTGGACCTCTTCGCTACGGCGGTAAACAAGAAGCTTCCTCAGTATGCCTCCAGAGGGGGACTGGGCGCCTCCTCTCTGGGGGATGCTCTCGAGATTCCATGGCACAACATGAGAGCTTACGCCTTCCCGCCTCTGCCTCTAGTTCATCGAGCAATTTGGAAGTTGAAGAACCCTGTAAACTGTTCCCTTCTGCTAATAGCTCCGTGGTGGCCAGCCAGGTTTTGGTTCTCAGAACTTCCATACCTGTCGGCGTATCCGCCGATCAGGTTACCAGTAACTCCCGATCTTCTTCACCAAGGGGAACAACAGATGTGGCACCCATCCCCACAATCGCTCAGCTTGGCGGCATGGTGCCTGAGTTCAAGTCTTTAGAGCATCTGAGTTTGTCTGTGGATAACATGCGCATTATCCAAGCAACCAGGAAATCCTCGGCCAGATCTCAATACAGGAGCAAATGGCTCAGGTTCTGTCATTGGTGTTTGGAGAAGAAGTTGGATCCGAGGATGGCCATGATTGTCACAGTGCTGTCCTTCGTGTCCTCCCTAGCAGAGTCAGGGGTTCATGTTCTGTCATGCAGGACTTATATATCAGCGGTTTCCGCTTACCTTTCTACAGACCTCTGTTCTTATTCTCTAACTAACCCAGTGGTGAAGAGGCATTTTGCTGGCTTGACACGCCTCTACCCTCCGGTGCGTAATCCGCACCCGCCATGGGACCTAAATGTAGTCCTGACGGCACTATAACCCTTTGAACCAATGGCTACGGTGGACCTCAAGTACTTGTCTTGGAAAGTGTCTTTTCTGGTCGCTGTTACGTCAGCGAGGAGAGTGAGTGAGCTCCAGGCATTGTCGGTTGAGCATCCTTTCTTGGTCTTTCACAAGGACAAGGTAGTCCTTCGGACAAACCCGGCTTTCCTACCGAAGGTAGTGACCGAATTCCATCTGAATCAGTCGATCTCGCTTCCGGTCTTTTTTCCGAACCCTGCCTCAGAGGCTGAAAGAGTTCTACACTGTCTTGATGTCCGAAGAGCTCTTAAGTTCTACCTGGACAGGACTTCCGAGCTTAGGAGTTCTTCTCAACTTTTTGTGACCTTCGGTAACCCTCAGGGCAAGCCGGCGTCTAAGGCACCTATTTCCAGGTGGATTGCCGCCTGCATCACGGAGTCTTTCACCGTCCAAAGGCTGACACCTCCTAAAGGTATCCATGCGCACCTGGTGTGGGGCAAGGCAGCCGCGGTTGCTTTTCAGAAATATGTTCCCTGGGGGTCCATCGCTAGGGCAGCTACTTGGGCCTCCCCATCAGCTTTCTGTAAGCGTTACTGTCTCGACATGAGCTCTAGAGCTGACGCTCAGTTTGGTCAGGCAGTGCTGAAGAACCTGTTTCAGTAAGAAACGTGGATGCTTTTTACAAAGTGCTCCGGTCCCGTCCCACAGGACGGAGAGATGTCCCGCAAGTATGGAGGACAGGGGACTATGGACTAGGAGTAAGGTGGTCACTACGGTGAGTAACCTGGTCAATTTGGAGGCCCAGCGATCTCCTACACAAAATACTGACTCCCCCTCTTTTCTGGGCCCCAGAGGCCCATACCGTGTCCCCAGTTTCTCTGCTAATGATCTTTCGGTGCCCTCCCTGGGCATATTTTGTTTCCTGTACAAACAGTACATCCAATTTCGAGAGTTTGAATTGACATGCTACCATAGAACGCTTTTGTGGCGAGTTGAGACCCTTGACATTGAGGGACCCAAAGACTATACCATCACGTGTTGCCATGTCGGCATATATGCAGTGATTGTAGTTCCATTGCGCTGCGCGTAATTTGCTGGTGACTGGCTAGCTCTTGTGCAGAAAACGGATATATAAGTGATTCGGAAACTTTCAGTTTGAGAGTTGCAGGTTTGTAAGTGTGAGGCTTCCCTGTTCCTGGTTGAGTGAGTCCCTTTAGCCTCGCCACCTCCCTTCCCATTAGGAAAAGCCGGAATCAGCATTTCTCAAAACGAGAGACGCCCTAGTAAAAGAAGGGCCACTCTGATAGGGCCCCTCTCCAGGCATATCATCTGAACAATTAACATTTACAAGAGATTGAACGGCAAGAACAACTAACAGCGGTGTAATCATAACTTCAGCATTCCTTTACTTATTACGTTTCCCTGCAACTTTTACATGAAGCACAAAAGTGGGCTGTCCCCGGTTGAGCGTTACGATTGTCTCAGAGCACCTGAGCAAGGCGGGGAAATTTGGTAGTTAAAGCATTATACAGCTCCTTTAACCCATTTTGGTTGATGTGTGGGTGAAGAAAAAAAGAAAAATGAAAAGAGGAAATCAAAAACAAATTTAAAGAGACGGAGCATGTCAAGGCGTGTTGAGCCGCTTGTATTTCCACTTTGCCGGAGTGTGGCCCCTTCTTGGGGATTTTGGTGTGCAGTCTTGTAGGGTGCCAGTACGTCTCCTGTGGATGTCTGCATCTGGGCCTGTTGCTGTTGCTTGGTGATGGTCCAAGGTTCTTTAGGTATGTTTGTAACTCTCACCACCGTATTCAAAGGTCAAGGAAAAAGGGTGCCCCCACCGGTAGCGGGCTCTGTGTTCTTGTAGCGAGATGGTAAGGGGGCGACACTGTCTTCTCTTGCTTAGAGTGGTTGCAGAGAGATCCTGGTAGAGCTTCACGTTGGAGTCTTCAAATTCTATTGGTTCCTTTTCTTTTGCTTTTTGTAGGATTTCCTGTTGCTGTGTGTAGGTGTGGCATTTTATAAGGACTGATCGCAGGCCTCATGGAGGACCTCCTGCTCTGTGAATCCTATCAAATTCTAGATTGGGGGGGATTTGTGTTGTCGACCCTACTTTTGTGTCCAGACGGAGTTTCCCCTTGTTTTTCCGTGAGGCCTAAAATGCGGATGTTCTTTCTACGTTCCCGGTGTTCAAGGTCATCCAGTTTAAGTTCTATGTCCCGTTCCTTTTGCTCTAGATCCTGGAGCCCTGCTTCATATTGCACTGCTGTTATGCCCTCCGACTTCTGGTTGCTTTCTACTGCCTCCATCCCAACTTCTACTTTGGTCATTCTCGTTTGCAAGTCCGCAATTCTCTGCATGAGGCCAGTTTTAAGTGATCGGATCTCGCTGAAACAAAAGCCAAATATCTGATTTGGTTGCGCTGTCAAGGTCCTTTCCGGGAATCTCGGCCGAACTTTGAACCTCGTCCAAATCCATGTTGGTTTGGGCGCGGCTAAATGATCTGAATCTAACAAAAGTGTGCAGGTCCAGCTTGTCCTGCGGTTGTCGAAAGTTCACTGCCGTTGGTTGGGTGGACTATTTGTTGTGAAAGGTTGCGCTTCGGCTAGAAGCTGCGGTAGGTTTGCCAAGAGGAAGTTCACTGTCCCCTCTTTTCCCCAGGCTGTGTTTTATCAGGATGGTTTTGCGTAGTGGTCTCGTTGCTGCAAGTATTTTGTGATGGGGTGTTTCCCAGTGTTATTACTGCTTCAACTTCTTTAAGGACGTGAGGTGGTATCTTCAATACCTTTGTAACGCCTCTGTTGGGTTTGTACTTATCTTCTGTGTGGGGGGGGGGCAGTGCCGTGGGTTGTGTGCGTGCACTTTTGCGCTGCTGAGCTTGTGAAAGTGTGAGCATTTGGTGCAATTTTCTGGAGGTTCTTCTTTTACCGCGCGGTAAAGTACGATTTTGGGCACCAGAGTGGGGTTGCCCAGGCCGGGCTAATCAAGAGATTGATGCACGTGTTTCTTTGTCCCCCGCTTTGTTCTTAGGTGCCTTGCAGTCTCGGACCTGTGCACGTCTTAACCGTACGTGGGAGAGGCACAGCGCGATCCCTGAAGGCTCATCTGTACCTGTCCAGGTTTGCCTCCCTAAGATGTATCAGCGTGGGTGGACAGAACTCGTGGCTTGGACTACATTATGCTGTGAGCTCGCCGGTCACGGTTTAATGGGCTTTTCAGAAGCCGTGCAATTAAGTGTGAATTTCGTTCCCCCAGGTTCTGCCTCCTTGAGTTTGTCGTTGGAGGGGGATGACAAGTATCTCCTCAGGCTGCTTCTACCCTTATTCTGAATGCAGGGCTATGGACTCTCAGCCCTGCTTAGGGCTTTGCCAATCGTTGTTAGGGGCATGTTTCCGTAACAATGGGGAAGAGCACCGTGCTGTCCGGGTGGCTCCCTTCACGTCGGTGAACTGCGTGTCCCTCGGGGACACTTGTAGAGCGGCAAGGGGTACGCTTCAAAATATGCACCGGGGCACGTGTCTGTGTGATTGCACTGTGCTTGTAGGACGGAGGAGTTAATGCTGCTTAAGTGATATGGATAGAGCGCCTCCTGGGTGTGCTATCTTGTGCCACAGGAGCGCTAGGCGCTAGTTTTCCAAAGCCTCCCATGGCCTGGGGAGAGGCTGCTTGGTGAGGCCGCATGCGTAAGGCAGCGGTCTAGGCATGGGGCCCTGCGTGGAGATTGTTTGTATCCGGCCTCACTTATGGTGTGCAACGAGCCTGTTAGGATACCAGGACGCTCACCGCCTTGGGCGTGTCAGTTGAGGTGGAGGTATAGTCGGCGGGTGTGGGGGAAGGGGACCTGCGTCTGCCGCTTGCCGAGCGTCACACTGTGTTTATCCGTTCCACCCGCTCTCCTTACCGATCGCTCTTCTGCTCCTTCATTGAGGGGCGGCCCTTCGGTGCCCGCTATGCTTGATGGTTCTTCTTCTAGCACGGGCGGTCCGCTGTCTTGTAGTTACTGGATTCCCTTACTGTCTGCCATCTTAGTGCTTTCGCATTAGGAGCACCAGCTCATCTCTTTTAGGTCTGTAATACCAGAGACAGTCTCGGTTTCCTGCAAATCTTCTCAGCGCAATGCCAAGTTAGCTTATGAGCAGGAATGTATGTTCATATAGTTATGAGTTTGTCATTTTTGAGGTTATTTCACCGTATATTCTAGCCTGGAGAGGAAGACGCCTGTTTAAGCAGCAATCGCGTCTGCGCCCCTGGTGGTCTCCCGAGCTACCATTTTTCTTTAAGAAAACCCCCTATCAAATTTGGTCTAAGAGTGAGGGCAAGCCTAGGTTTGGACACAGACGATTTTTTGTTTTGGGCTTACGGACATCAATGGCCCTTAGGAGCATCAGTTGAGGGGATAACCCCCTTAAAGTTAGGACCAGATAAGCATTACACCAACCCCACAAAGTTTGGCCATAAAGGTTTTCAAACTGTTAATTTTGAATCTGTGTCTCTATTGATACCATGCTTGCCTCACACTAGCCTGACTAGTGTCAAAGCCCTCGTTTTGGAAGCCAGTGCTTCTTTCATGCTCGGTAATTCCTTCTGTAGTGAATCTCTTTGTTTTTGGAAAATCCGTTGCATCTGCTAATTCCCGCCTGATAGTGCACCAGCTATCCAGTTCTTTTTTCAGGTGTTCTCTCTCTGACTTTGCATCAAGATCTTTGTTAACTATGGCTAGCTTTTCTCTCAATTGTACATTCTGCTCTATTCTCTGCACTAATTCTTATGCAGCCCCTTTAACCAGGTCAACTTGCGTTTGCGCATGTGTCAGTTGCAAGGTAAGCCGTTGCACTTGCTGAATAGCAGCAATGTTCATATGAATTAACAGGGCTTTTTGTTTCTTGATAATATTTATATCGTTGATCAAACTCTATCTGTGAGCCTGCTTCATGAGAAATGTATCATTTTACTCATGGCTCTGTTTCAATCATGCTTTTATATTCAGTATGTCATCTAGTAAGCATCGGTATAAATAGTTTGGTTAGTTATTTTGGCGCTTCATTCCTCGTGTGCCAGTGGTTTGTTTATTTGGCCTTTAAATCCTCAAGTGCCAGTTGACACTGATTATGAATATTGTAAAGGCCTGTGAGTTCGGCCTCTACGCGTTTGTTGATTTCATGCACCAATGCTAATTCTGCAGGGGCCTCTTGTGCATTTTGTGCAACGCAATGCAACTAGTATGAGCTTTCTGCCAATCTATTCTCCACCATTTGAAGATAAAAAGGTGTGCTGAAAGATTCACGTGATTCTGTTTTTCATCAGCTTTTTTGGAGGTCAAATACAATTTTTGGAGGGCCTCATCTAGCAGGCTTTCTTGCGCCTAAATATTTGTGCCTTCAATTTCTATCTGTCTCACCTCTGGCTTCCATGCATTTGAATCCTGTGCCTGCCACTGGCCAAGCAGGAAATATCTGGTTATTGCATGGTCGATAGGTCATCCAAATCCGCCCTGATGTCCTGTGATGTCATAGTCATATTGTTACCCTAAAATTTTTATCAAATTATATTTTTCGAATCTTCAGTCAGCATAAACAATCCTGTTTCAAAATAAAAGTTCACACTTTCAATTTTAAATACAAAATCACCTACACTGTACATTCTATGGAACCATACAAAAGGTACCATCTAATTCCATGCACCAATGGAATCTCTCACACCTGTGTGCGCTCTCTGTGCACATTCCATGTTGCTCAATACATTAATGCATGTAAATCAGCTATGGCATCAACCTAAGATTCGAGATTAAGAACCCCTATCTATGTTGAGTATTTTTCAATGGTGTTGGCTAGTGGATCACTCAGACATGACATGCTAATCTAATGCTCCCATTTATACAATTCTTCCCCACAATTCAGGGAAAAGAACAGACAGAGGTATTTGAGAATTAGAAAATATATATTTTTATTTAAAAGAAGAGTTCAGTTTCAAACAACTGGTGTCCAGCTTTACCCTGGAGACCACTAAATTAAAGTATGAATCCAAAACAACTACAAACGAAATTTGACTTGCCTATGTGAATCTCACTAGACAATAAACGGCTAGCATAGAGGTATAGGTTCAGCCATGTACATGCAAAAGGTGACTTGTTTGCATTGGCTCATGTGAGTTTGAATTCACCGATAATGCTCTTTGGAATCTATATTTTCTGTTCTGAACCCACACATAAATTTCGTTCTCCCAAAGACATGGATACAGTTTTCACTAATCATGCCTGTGTGACTTTAGCTAAACATGAATGTGTGGTAGGCAATCTATACATGTTAGTGTATGTATGGGTGCATAAGTTTGCATGTATTATTAAAGCCGCTAGCATATTTCAATCTATAGGGGCCTGCCCAACATCAGTGCACCTGTGTGTGAGGTTTTAACTAAACATGGATAAATTCCTTTCACTTTGTATAAATGCACTATTTAAAAGTTGACTGCCTGTAGTGGCTTTCCATCTCCTTATATTTCTGACCTGGAGATGTACTATTTTCCAGTAACAAATACTTATTTGAAGACCCTCTTTCCTCCCACATTGCACCTGACTCTGCCTGAGCATTGAAAGACAGGGTAATGCTGATGATTGCACTTCGCACTGTTCTAAATTAATAGAATCAATTTCTTTAAGAGTACATTCGTCATACAAACATCCAATGTATAGTATGGTCTCCACTAGCGCCATTAACTGCATGAATGATTTTAGGCGATAGTGAGCCATGATTCAGTATGTTCTGAAGACTCAACATGGGCTTCTACTATAACTATATTTGAAAAAATACTTAACTTTACAAAGGCAATCCCACTTAAAAGTGGCAGCCAAAATGCTTTCAGATTTGGATTTTGTTTTTCACTGGAAAGTGGACTGGGAATTAAGGAACCATATTGTATTTGATATGTATAAGGAACACAGAACATTGGGATATTACCATCTGTTCCCCTGTTTTCAAGTGGCTGCCCCCTGCATTCTCAGTCATTTTATCTTCCCAGTTGTTACCCTCATCACAATTGGACGATTTGAAGATGTGGGGTTGATTTACCCTTATAAGTGTAAATTCCGGTTTTGGGAGGAACATCAGGGAACCCAGTCAGTTGGATGCCATTCCTACAGCAAAACCTCAAGTTAGGTGACTTATTTGTAAATCAATCCCAAGCTCTGACTGGTCTTTCTTCTATGCACTTCTCTGTCTTCCTTCTCTCAATGGACAGGTCTTCCCTCTAGGTAGAATTAGTCACTCTGCTCGCCAATCTCCAATTTGTTCCCCTTCTCATTCTTCCTCACCCAATATTCCATATTTTCTGCCTTTGTCCTATGGGTATGGCATTATAATTTATTTATTTATTTATTTATTGTTGTTCTTTAGTTCAATTAACTTTTACAACATTAACACATTATCAATTACATCCATTCTTATTCATATACTCAATAAATTAAATTCATTCATGCTTATTACATACAATTATCTTAAAACACTTATTATTTCATTTCAATCTATCGACCATTAAAATTCCATAGTTATCATTTACATAATTCGTAAGAATTTACCCATTTATGTACTTTAAAAGGTTTCTTGTCTGCCTCTACCTGAACTCTATCATTCAGGCCAACCCTCATTCATAATAAATGGCCTAATATCATCAAGGTTCCATAGCTTTTTCAGTTTAACTCTGTTTTGAACATAGATATAGCAGTTTGCCAAACATTATATAATGCTATAATCATGGCTTTGGAGCCAGTATTCAAACACAGATCCCAAAAATGTGTTGTGGTTACAGTATCATAGTCATGGAAATAACAACTATACCATCTCCTATACTCTGTTTCCATCTGAACACATCCTGTCAATATGTGTCTAACGGTTTCCAGCTTATCTTCAAGTAAATATATACGACACATGTGTTGGTTCAAGGCCAATTTCCACTGTGTACCATGCGTTGCCCCAAGAGGCAGTTGGTTAAGACGCATTAATAGGCAAAATCTTCGAACCTTGGGACAAGGGCATCTGATCAAATACATCTGAGGGGATAAATACTTATGCATAATGTTCTCTAAATATGCAGAATTACGAAGGCCACTCAGATATATAAAGTTGCTCTCCTAATCTCTTGACCTAGCTTTATTCTTGAAGGCATGTTTGATAGCATTATAGGTCCCACAAGTAGAGTGCTCGATAGCCCGATTTAGTTCTTCGTAATACTTCAGACAGAGTGCTTCATATGATGTAACTGGCCTTTTAGCCCCTTGAAGGTTGAACACATCTTTGCCGATAATTTTCAACATTTCACTAGTGGGATGATTCAATGTCTTCAATGGTAATAAAGCTTTTTGATATTGAATAGTCGTTTTAAATGAAGTCAAACCAAACTCTGTTCTTATATATTGTATTGGGCATGTATGTGGAAGGCCATGAATGGTACGTCAAAAGAAGCCCTCTATCCTGTCTGTCCATATCATGTTGTCAAGAGTGAGGGCTTCGAGGCCATATGATACTACTGGGACAAACCACTGTTTATACAGCAATAAGATGCCTTTCAATGTGTATCCAGCATATTCCAAGACATACGTTCTCACTAACAATGTGATTTGTTTAGTTCTCATAATTCTGCTTTCAATTAGAGGAAGATATCCCAGTTTACAATCCATCTCCACTCCTAAGTATTTATAGGAATTAACATAGTCAATAATCCCCCAACTGACTTTCATGGATGGTCTGTTAACCTTCTTAGAAGAGACAAACATTGGTAGTCATTACGAGTTTGGAGGTAGCCATGGCGCTTTTAGCGCCATGGCTGCATCCAAACCCGGGTCCGGGTCCGGTCTGGCTGAATGGGTACTTACCGGGACATTCCGACCTAAGAGGACTTGGTAAATCCCCATTCAGTTGACCATTCCCCATTTGAGCCCCCATAGGGCTCAATAGGAATGGGGAAGGCGCTAATAACGGGCCGCAAATTGCGGCCCTGTTATTAGCTCCAAGGACCCTTAACGGGACCCGTAGAGAACGGCTGGTCAGACCAGCCGTTCCTGCTGGGACCCGCTAAGGGACCTCGGAATAGGGCGGTAAGGGTTTACCGGCACCGGCATCATTACCGGTGACCGTTAACCCTTACCGCCCAATTCGTAATGACCCCCATTGTCTTGGTCTTTTTCAAATTCACCCTCATATCGTATTCATTACAAAATCTGCCCAGCTCTTCCAAGAGATTCTTCATCCCAGCTATTGTGTGATCTCCTATCACCAGATCATCAGCATATAATAATGCTGTGATCTTGGTTGGGGCAAGTCTGGCTGGGCTGTGGGCATGTCTCTCCAAACGATGTATAAACTCGGCAATATACAAATTAAAAAGAGTAGCCAGTAAACAGCCCTGCTTAACGCCCTTATTTATTTTTATAGGACATTACAGTTTCCCATTATTGTCTAAGCGTGCCTGGGCTGTGTTGTTCATATGTAATTGGATTCCAATTTCCACTAGCCAATGAGGACATTGAAGAGCTCGTAATTTATCCCACCATTTATTACGATTAACTTTATGGAAAGCACAACTAAAATCAAAAAAGGTTACGTAGATAGATGGATTCAAACATTGTTTAGCTTTAAACATTATCGCATCTAAGGGAATAATATTATGTGTTGTGCTGGCTCCAGTGCGAAATCCAGATTGAAACGGGTGAAATATCTGGTTGGCCTCAGTCCAGGATTGAAGGTGATTTAGAACTATTGCTGCAAATATTTTACTAGTGGTATCCAAGAGTGACAGTGTGCAATAATTCTCTGGGCATTCACGAGAGCCTGCCTTATACACTGGTATCAGGATTGATTTTAATCAAGAAGCAGGAATGCGCTTCTCCAAACACACTTGTTTATAGAGTGTCATAAGTTTAAGGGACCAAGTGGCAGGGTCACACTTGACTATGATGGAAGCAAGGTGCCAGATCTAAGATTTGTTTATCATAGAAATTTCCAGACAGATATTCTACACATGTACCCTCCCTGATAGTGTTAAGGGGAGTATGGGAGCTATTTCCTCTGACTTTATTAAGGACCCTCCATATTGATCTCCCATCTTTCGTTTGTAAGGTTCCAATCAATAATTGCCACTTTGAGTTAAGTTTTTCTAGACAATTGCACTTACACTATCCTCTATAGTTGTTATTCAACAGCTTTTTACGGTTGGTGTATTCATCCCATGAGATTGGGAGAGCGTTCAACGTCTTAATAGCTCAACTATATATTTTCCTATTAACTACTAATTGCCTATCATAGGGAGAAGCATAGCTTTTACTAGAGACAAATATCCGTTTACTACGGACTGATACTACTTCAGTGGTCCATTGCCCAATCAGATGCTCAATCTCGTCTCCATTTAAATTAGTGTTATCGGAGATCATGTCGTAGACTTTTCTATTAAGCTTTCATAATTTTGGTAGCATTCCAACTTATCTTGTTTCCGCCATTGGAAATTTCAATATTTAGAGGACCACCCTTGTCAGCTGAGGGTAGATTAATCTTCATGGAAATAACAATCAAGGAGTGATCACTAAACGGTGAGGCTGCCACTTCAAAATCACCTATGTGGTGCAGTGCTGCCATACTACCACACAAGTAATCCAATGTGGCAGCTTTACCTCCACTACTCCAGGTACATTTCCCTGTGGTATCGCTGGTAGTTCTCCCATTCAACAGCAACAACTCCCAATTTGGAGATACTTTGACCATAACCTGCTCTTTTTGTTGCTCTTTCCTTTTATCATTACATTAGTCTGTAAAATGTTTTTAAATTCTACTTTCACCGTAGAAACTCCACAGTATGCATTCTAATCTCCTCCAAGGATTACAATATCATTACCCTCCATCAATAGCCAGTCAGTTAATACCAAATCTATTGAATCATGGATTTCAGTGGTATAAGCTTTGGACGGGGGGTTGTATATGTTAATAACAAGAATATTAGGAGAAAGTAAGTCATTTTTAACATTAATTTGAACTAGCAGCACATGGTTATTTTCAGGCTGGAGTAATATTTGTGTGACATTAAAATCATGGCTTATGCCCATCATAAGACATTCATATGGACGTCCTCTTTCGCCCTTATTAGCATGAGATTGAAATATGCAATGCGAATAAACATATAAATCACTAATTAGCCATGTTTCTTGGAGTAGGAAAACAGGAAAAGCAACATAAATTCAAAAGAGCCGCCCTCTGACATAAAATGCATGTGCCCACGTGTATTCCAAGAAACAACCTTTAACTCACAGGGGGTATTTGTATCTAGTTGTGCCAGTAACGTCTTGAGCCATTTGCATCTAGCTTGGTTATCAAATTTCTGTTCTGCTTTTACTGGTTGTTCAGTCATGGGTTTGGCTTTTGAAGTCTGACAATGTTCACGTGTCCATACCCTCTGGGACTGCTTTATCTAATTCAAATCCCAGGAAGTCCGAAGAATCTTCCTGTGAACGAATAAGCACAGCTGTCACTGGTAGTACACAGTGGACCTCTGTAATTGCCCCAAACTTACTTATTAGTGGTTTTACAAATGAGAAATCACAGGTTTTCAATATACGTATCTCAGTCTCCTTTGTTTACGCGTGGGGTATGACTCTAGCAACTCAGATATGTTATATGAGTGTCCCCCTTTATCTTCTACCTCTTTAATTGAGATTTGTACGGGTGCATCAGGAACTTCTGGTGTTATAGCTGTAATCTCAATGTCTTTGGTTACTAGATGAGAACAAACTTTTGTTTTCAAAATAGTTTCCTATAACTGTCCATCTTTTACAGATTGATAGTATGTCTGGTCTGACAGTTTTATTAAAATTTTCATCGCAAAGTGAAGCAGGCCAATGGAAGGGAACGGAATATTTTCACAAATCGTCCTTTCCTTTTCATTTCCAATGGCCGCTTCGCTTCGATCTGTTATGTCAATAACTTAAGTGAGTGCTCCTTGTTCAGGGCATTGGTAACTATGCAAGCTAATAGGGGGAAGCAATGAGGGGGTACACGATAGTCGGGACAAAGTATGGGTGTGTGAGAGGGATACGTTTTCAGGGATAGATGCTGATTTATCGCACATTTTCTCAGCCATTGCTAGCTCTGCCTCTGCAGTTTCTCTGTTTGTACCGCAGAGGCGGTAACAAAGTTCAAGTAGAGAATTGTCATCAACATTATCATTCGCAGATGTATGCGTATTGGTAGCTGCAGCTCCACTCGGCGGGGGGGGGGTGTATTTCTGCATGTATTTCTGCATTTGTACTGTGCAACGCAATTTCAATGGTTTTACCGTTGCCATTGATTTTTACTTTAAAATAGTCAGTAATTTGTGGCGTTGCACGCTTGGGTTTGCAAATCTCGCTTTCAAGAGGGTTGATGGTAATGTTAGTGTTATTAGATTTATCCACCAGCACTTTACCATCTGATCGTTTTACATGTCGATCCGCACTACAACTCTTACCATACGGTTTGCTATTCCGTAGATAGTAGTGTTTAGTCTTTGCAAACATCTTTCCTGGTATGCTGGAATTAAATAGATGGACAACGCTTACCTTTAGCGTACAAGGCTTCCACAGCCTAACACTGCCAAACACTCTCTGCCACACTCTGCTCACGCACCGTGTGGTTGGCTATGGCTTTGGTAAAGTGAAAGTATCGGCTAGAGTGTGCCCAGGAAAAACAGTAAAAACAGAAAAAGGACTTAACGAAGTCCAGATCCAGGCAGCAATTCAACTCTCCAGTAGAACAAGGGATGTGCTCTCCTCCACTGCCAAACACACTCTGCCACACTCCGCTCACCATAATAATAATAATAATAATAATAAGTTCTTCTAACATCTTGCCCCATCTCTGGTTTGTCAGAGGTGTGGCTTTCCAGCCACTTGACTAAAAAAAAAAATAAGGAGGGATTCAAAAGAGAAGCTAATGTAATTTGTATACTCTCATTTCTGACTCAACTGTGCTATCTTGATAAAACTAATATTTTTAGATTTTGCAAGTCGGGTGAACATTTAAAGTTGTTGAATGATTTCAATTCTGATCATTTTTGACAATTGTACATGTTTTCATAATATTTAGGCAATTTGATGCATGACAAACCATTTTAATTTACAAAATCTGATAGGTACTCATTTTATCTATGAACTGTATGAATGAAAAGTTTATCAGAGCTACGATGGCGACGCACAGATTAATTTTGGGATTGCATATTTAATGTGAGATTTTGTTCATGTAAAGGCATTTGGATTTTCAATCCTGCCATGAAGCTATTCTCCACCGGAGGGCAGAGAAGGCATACACACTTTTGCCTAAATATTCCCTTTCCAGGTGACGACTCTACACAGAAAAATGTTCTTGTTGTGCATATTCTCAAGGACCTTTAACATTGACTAATCCAAGGCTGATGTCTAGTTCCGGGCACCTGAATGTCAATCACCTTTGTGTTGACCTCTTATAGCATCATCTTTGACAAGTTTATGGGGACTGATTTATGTGAAATGTCTTCTTCAAAGCTGACCCTCTTTCCATTAATGAATGCCTGAAGTAAATGTATGGACCTTATCTTCTTTAAAAACCTGCCTTGCATACAATGTAGGAGCACTTCCGGGGATTCGGGGGTGGGATTAGGGGGGTATAAAGCCATCTCGCCTGACCATTGCATGTAATAATCTCTACACAGGCACAAACTGGACCATAGACTTTGGTGCTCTTCATGTTTCCGATTCTGAATTTCTGGGCTAGGACATGCTTGGAAATGTGAAGACACATGGGGGCTCATTTTCGAGTTCCCTGTAATTTGGCAGCAGGGATATGTTACTTGTACACTTCCACGGAAGTGGGTACCCGCCACTGAATTTTGGTCATTTACATGGTGCAGTACAAATGGGGAGGGCAAAAGGTGGTGTACAAGCACGTACGCCGCCTTATGTCTGCCCCTTTAGCACTCAGCTACACAAATTGAGCAAAGGCTGCCTGCCTTCCATGTACGGATGGCAGGCAGCATTTAGTCTGCCTGCTTTCTGCTAGTGCAAAAAGCCAGCAGATTCCATAGCGATCCACAGCAGATACCATAGTGATCCACAGCATTTGCATTGGCATGAGAATCCATGCTGGCACAAATGCTGCAGTATTTGTATGGCAGAGAGGAAGGGAACGGTGGAAACGAAAGTTGCGTCCTGCCTCTCCTTTCCCCTATACAAACTGAAGAAAATGGTACGTCTTCCATTTGCGTTACACAGAGCCGAACATGAACTCTGAAGTGTTTCCAGTTCGGTTTCTCTGCAGTTTTGAATTACAATGCTAATCACCAGATTCAGGCATGCCATATCAAATCTCTAATGCAAAAACTCCAAGTACATACTTTATGGGTGTATAAGTAGGAGACTGACACACAAGTGGCATATCTTTGGCTATAGATTTTTTAATGTAAAATAAGGGAGAAATTCCTACCTGACCCTATCACTAAAATGGGTTTCCCTGCCTTAACTAAATACTAAGGATTCCGTCAGAATGCCCGTCCAAAACGAGTAGTTCATCGCTGTGCATCAAAACCTATTTCCTTCCCTTACATTCTAAATCAAACCAAGTAAAGCATTGATGTTCTTGATCCAGAAGAATGTCTTCCTTCTTCTGGATGATAAACCAAAGTTCACTTTCTAGTGATGAAAAGGAAAGGTTCTTCAAAAAGGTCAAAACCAAAACCTATCAAAAGCTTTCTTGACTTGGCGCTCCAACAACGCACATGGAAAAAGAAAGTCTTGTATCTTCACAGGGTTAGGGAGATGACTTCTTCTTGCGCTAACCTTCCTCAGGTTTCCTAGTACTTTTCACAGAACCAGCATTAAAAACTTCTTTCTCCTGTCTTTTACCATACACTTCACAATGCCAGGGGAAATGACTCCCTTGTCCTGGTCTTTCTCAGAGGCGTAGACAGGGTAGGAAGTGAATGGTCAAGGCCCACCCAAAATCTGTACATTTCTACTCAGCAGTGCTGTGTGGGCATTTGCAGATGATAATGTTACTGCGGTGAGCCGACTACATTAGTTTCAAGACCCACTTGTTAGACAATCCTGGCTACGCCCCTGGTCTTTCTTGGGTTTCTCACAGTGCCAGGGGAATGACTCCATTCCCTTGGTTTCTCACACAATGTTCACAACCACCAGGGCGGGATGATTCCCTTCCCCTGGTTCTTCTTAGGCTCTTCACAATGCCAAGAGAAAGACTGCTTTCTCTTGGCTTTTCTTATAATATTCAACACCCACAATATTCATCAACACCAGGGGTGGGGGGGCGTGGCCAGCGAGCATGCTGTGAAGACGTGTGCTCGTGAAGCTCCTGCCCGTGATCCTGCAACGGGTGGAATCGTGGCGAAAGATTACGCCGATTCACGCTTCGAACAGCGCTTACAGAGAAAGGAACCTCCTCCCCATAACTGATTGCCACTCCTGCGAAAAACCGGACCCGGCAAGCCCCAAAACGGGACCAAAGTGGAGGCGCCCCTCGGCCCTGCAAGATGGCGGCGTACGTGGCACTTGTGGGGGATGGGGTCCAGAGCTCACAGACACCGAGGATCTGAGGTCCCGGCAGACCAGCGGATAACCCCCTCACGCTTGCCCTTCCTCCACATTACCTGCAGTGGGGTGCTGACATGCCCCTGGCCCCCACGCGACCTGACGGCGCAATCCGTGATGCTGCGGAAAGCTGACTCTGTGAGGCGGCCTGAGCTGAGAGGAAGAGGTGGACTCCCGCTGTGTACGGACGGAGGGCGAGCTCCTCCTCAGTGACACCCGAGGAAGATCCAAAGGGAGGCAGAGTTGTTGCCGACGTGAGACGGATGAAGGGACAGCTCGACCCCCTCCGAACGGGCTCTGTGGATGTGAACGGGGACGCCCGGCGCGGAGGGAAGAGAACTTGAATTGTGGCTGCTACAGACACCGGCCGCAACGAGAGGTGTATCCCAGGCCCAGGCCCTCTTCCTGCCCGCAAACACACTGGATAACGGGCCATAGGGAGGGGCAAGCTGTGCTACCTGCCTCCACGACTACAGGAAGGTCGCACACCGCTATGTGAGCAGACACCCTGTATGACATCGGCTTGCAACGTCTGCTGAAGGAATTTGACTTTGGCGCAATTAAGAAACTGAACGCATGCATTGAAGGCCACATCTCACAAGCCTAAATCAGATCAACACATGACCACAAGAGTGGAGTCCTACACGCTACCTTCTCTACATGGAACAGAATACCACGTGAGTCTTGCTCCCAGGCAGGACACACACTGTTATCTGGATACTTAGGCGGTTAGACATTACAACCGGGTCAGAAACAACGAGTAGCTATACACCACATAACATCCATAGACTAATAGGAGGCCTGTGTGACCTGTGGCATCCACTGACTGTGAATCACCACGCGCTTAATTGCGCGACTCAGGCAGTATATCGGACTTGAAGACAGAGATGTCCCCACCTAAATCAAAAACAAAATTAACTTCGACCATGGACTCCTATACAACGGTCAAGCCAAAGCAGCCGGCACAACAGGAACCTGCAACCACTGTGGCGCCACAGGAAACGGACCCCGGTGATACACCAGTCCTACAAGCTATTATAGCACTACACACCTCTCTTGAAACTAAGATGGAAGAAATTAGGGCGGACATGCAATTTATGCGTCAAGACGCCCGTAACCTAACGGAAAGGGTAAACACGAACAAGGCTACCCTACAAGACAACGTGACAAGCACTTCGTACCTGAAAGTAAAGGTTCTGGACCTAGAGCAGAAAGTAGCAAGACTGGAAGCGAGATCCGAGGATGCGGAGGGACGCGCACGACGCAACAACGTCAGGATTTTGGGAGCCCCGGAAAACATGGAGGGCCCAGACCCCACAGACTTTATTTTTTTTTTTTTAAACGTATTTTATTGGATTTTGGTGAAAAATACGTGCAATACAACATGAAATTAAGCAGTGATGCAAACAAAGGAGGAAATAGTGAAGGGAGAAGAACAGAAAAGAGGGATGGAACAAACAAAACAACAACAGTCTTCATGTGGTAGCGAACTTTTCGGTGGATGGATGGGTCGAGGCCGATGTCCCAGTGTTTCAGGAAGCAGGGGATGTCATGTACAGGGTCAGTCGGTTCGGGCTAGGTGCAGGGAGTTAATGTTGGTATGATGCTATGGGATTTCAGGGGGGTTTGTAGTCGGCACTGAAGCGTATGTCTCTCAGGAGGGCCTTCCAGGATTCCAAGGTGCCGCTCTCTGTTTCGCCGCTTGATGTGGTTCCTTCTTGCCAGGCTCTGGTTTCGGCTGCCGTCCATCTCTCCATCTCTTTGAGCCAGCGTTCATGCCTGGGGCCCGATGGCGTCTTCCAAGCCATCGCAATGGTTCTCTTAGCCAGGATGCATGAAATGTCCATTAACCTAACAGCGTGTTTGAATTTGCTGGGTCTGGGGTACTTCCCCAGTAGACACTCGCCGGGAGTCCATTCGTACCTCCGCATTCCGGCGTCCATGCAAGTCTGTTTAGCTTTGGACCATAGTGTCATCGCCCTAGTGCAGGTCCAAAACATGTGGATCATGTCCGCTTTATCGTTCCCACACCATGGGCATGATGGGGAGGATGACTTGTTGAAGGAGGCGACCCTTTTTTGGGAAATATTAACACTCTTTCCCATTCTTTATCCGTGATCGGGGTCTCGAGGTCTGCTTCCCATCTCGCCCTCAGAGCTTCGCCTTTAGGGTTGGGTTTATCACATAGTCTATTGTAGAGCCTGGAGACTGGTCTCCAGCCATCTGTGAGTTCATGCATTTCTTGTAGTAGAGGGTCAGCGGAGGGCTCCTCCGGCCAGCTGTTCCATTGTTTCTTGGCGGTCTGCTTGAGGCGGTGATACCAGAGAAACTGGCCTGGGGGAATCCCTTCAATGGCCTTTAGTGATTCAAAGTCCCTGAATACCCCGTCCTCAAACATGTCACCCCATGTGTATATGCCGGCTTCTTCCCACCTCCTTGCTGTGGAAAGGTCCGCCTCCGTTCGGCAGGTGTCTGCCAAGATAGGGTTTTCCGGAGTGTACGGGTGTTTCGCTCGCCTGATATAACAGGACCTGGCCCATATCTTCCTACCTAGGTCTATCACTTGTAAGGTGACCGGGGATTGCCGTGTGGGGTGCCATAGGGTTTCCTTGGGGATCACGCTGTTCGAGGATTGCCTCAGTAATTCCGTTTCAGCCGAAGGTTCGTCCGAGAACCATTTCGTTATGTGGCTTAGCTGGGCAGCCGGGTAGTATAACTGGAGATCTGGTAGCTTTATTCCTACCTCTTTCTGTGGGAGGGAAAGGATGTATAGCGACAGTTTGTGTCTGTGAGGTCCCCACAGGAAGTCCTTGATGATTGCCTCCAGTTTCTTGAAGAAGGGCGGTCGGATATAGTGACAAATATTCACGAAAAAGTATAGGAATCGGGGGAGTATGATCATCTTGACTATCGCTGCTCTGCCTACCATTGCCAGCGGGAGCTTGGACCAGAATTTTATAGAGCGTCTAAGACTCGTGGTGGCGACTTCCGTGTTGTGTTCATGCGTGAGTAGCGGGGTGTGGCTTACGTTGATCCCTAAGTACCGGAACTTGACCAGTTGCCACCCTATTCCTACTGCCGGGAGATCGCTTCCTGGTATGTCGCGCAAGCCCGCCAGGGGGAATGCGGAGGACTTACTTCTGCTGAATCTGATCCCGGAGTATTTCGCATAATTGTCTAGCACCTCTAGTGCTGTTGGTGCGTTGACTTCGGGGTTTCTTAGGTATAGAAGAACGTTGTCCGCGTATAGAGATATTATGTGGTGTACATTGCCCACCTTGATGCCAGCGTCGAAGAGCTGTTGCCTAAAGTATAGTGCGATCGGCTCCAGGCCCAGTATGTACAGCATAGGCGATAGCGGGCACCCCTGTCTCGTTCCCCTTTGTATTTCCCAGGCTGCTGATACCATTCTTCCCGTTTTCACTCTTGCCATAGGGGAATTATAGAGGACCTCGATCCACCTGATGAAGCCCCCTCCAAAGCCGAATCTCCTCAAGACCTCCCTAATCCATTCCCAATATATGAAGTCGAAGGACTTGATAGCGTCGGGTGACAACACCGCCAGGTCCTCATCTCTTTCGTATGTTTCGGCCATTATATGTTGTAGCCTCCTAAGGTTAGCTGTGGTGTTGCGCCCAGGCACAAATCCGTTCTGGTCCTCATGGACGATAGATCCCACCACTCTGGCCAATTTGCCAGCTAATATAGATGTGAGAATCTTGGCATCATAATTTAGCATGGCCAGGGGGCGATAGGACAGTCGGTGGGTGATTTGTGTGGCTTGAGCATGGGAACGATTATGGTCTCTTTCATGGTGTTGGGGAGGACCCCGTTCGTGTATGCCTCCTCACCCCGTGAAGAACTGGGGTGAGGATGGGCTCGTACATTTTGTAGAACTCAGGTGGGAGGCCGTCGCTGCCGGGGGCTTTGCTGTTAGAGAGTGACCTGATTGCCCCTTGCACATCCTCAAGAGTGATCTCCATCTCCAGTTCCTCTCTCTGCTCGGCTGATATTCGGGGGAGTTCTATCTCTTCAAGTGTTTCTATAATGTCTTCCGTGGGAATTTGTGCCTCGTGGGCATATAATTTGGAGTAGAATCTAGCAAATGCGTCGTTGATCCCCAGTTGTGTCGTGTGAGATGTCCCATCGGCGTCCCGTATCTCCATTGGGAGGTGCTTGGGGTGTTCTTGCTTGCAGAGCCAGGCCAGTAATCTCCCCGGTTTGTCCGATTCCCTGTGGGATCTGATGGTGTATGTGGTGAAATCGAATTTCTCCAGTCTTTCCCATGCCTGTTGACATTCTACTCGAGCTTCCTTCAATTTGCTCTCGGCCTCTGTGGAGTTGTCGTGGGTGGACTCTAGTCGGGAGATCTCTGCTTCTTGTGCTTCGAGTGTTGTCTTTAGTTGCCTACGAATTCCTCCAGCTTTCGATATAATTTCTCCTCTGGTCACCACCTTCATAGCTTCCCATAATGTGTTCCAGGAGGATACCGACCCCTTGTTGATTTCCAGATAATCTTCCAGTTTTTCGGCGAGGTCTTCCCTGAACTCAGGGTCTTCAAGTGCCGCAGTCGGCATCCTCCACATAGGGATCGGGGGTCTGGGTCCCTTCTGTTGCCATAGCATGGTTAGTGGGGAATGGTCGGAGATCGTTCTCCCCAGATATTCTGTGGCTGCGGCTCGTGGGGCGAGCTCCTTGTTGATGAACAGGTAGTCAATTCTTGTGTGGACTCCGTGCGGAGCTGAGTAGTGGGAGTAGGTCCTCTCGGCTGGGTGGTGTTCCCTCCAGATGTCCACCAGGTTGAGCTGCTCCAGAGTTTCCCTCAGGGCCCGGGCTGCGAGGTTGCTCGGGTGGGGGGGAGGCAGTGATCTGTCCATGCTTGCGTCAGCGACGCAGTTGAAGTCGCCTCCCCATATAAAGGTGCGATCCCGGTGTTGTGTCAGCTTTGCGATCATTGTGGTGAGGTACGCCGGTATCTCGTGATGTGGGAAGTATGAGTTCACCAGGCAAACTGGGGTCTGTTCCACTGTGCCCCAAATCACTACATATCTCCCTTCTTTGTCTAGTTCACACCCCTCCATTTGGAAGGCCACGTCCGGGCTTATCCATGTTAGCACCCCTCTCGCGTATTTGGAATAGGGGGACCCCCTCACAGTCCCAGCCCATCGGTCTACGATCTTGGACATTGCCTCCGTCGCGAGGTGGGTTTCTTGAAGCAGTGCAATCGAGACTTTCTTCCTTTTGAGATAGGATTGTATGCGATTCCGTCTGAGGTATGAGCCCATGCCCCGCACATTCCATGTCATCACGGTAAGTTGAGCCGCCATCGGGTCTGAGTTTCGGGTCTGGCACGGGACTCCGTCCCTGGGGTTTGGATCTGCTTTAATCCGCAGTGAGCGGACTGCAAGGGAGACACCACTGGTTCTCGAGCTCCCGGTTCAAGTCCTGGGCCCATCCTGATCTTTATTAGCGAGAGAAATTTGAAGACTGTGAAACTAGTGAAACTAATAACAAAACTCAAACTGGTGCGCCCAGCGACTACAACATTGTCGCGGTGCTCAGGCGCTCTCGAGCCGTCGGAGCCCATCTGGGAGTCGGGCGCGAGCTGGGTCAGGCGGGTGCCTGGACCGGCTGGATTCTACGCTGGGGGTAGGGCTAGGGCCTGGCGGCGGAGCCGAGCGAGGCCGTTTCCGTGTGATAAACTGAGATTGGATTACCTTCTGGTTTCCGGCTTCTTATTTGCTGGTTCTTTATGGTTACTTGAGAGTTACTTGTGAAATCTGAGGGGGTTAGGCCTCAGTTCGTGGATTGTCCTTGCCGTCAGCCAGATTATTGTCCTCTAGCCACATATTGGCTGCGTCTGGATTGTCGAGGAATACCACTCTCTCCTTATAGATGACCCTAAGGCGCGACGGGTATAGTAGCCTGTATTTTAGGTTCAGTTGGCGGAGCCTAGCTTTTATCGGGACAAATGAATTTCTCTCTCTTTGCACCTTCTGCGTATAGTCCGGGTAAATGGAGATTTTAGAGTCCCCTCTTTCGATGGGGCCACCCTCCCTGGATTGCCTTAAGAAAGTTTCTCTGTCCTGAAAGTTAAGTATCTTAGCAATTATTGGTCTAGGGTGCGAGCCCGGGGGGTGGGGGGGCGCTTCTGGAGGGACCTGTGGGCCCTTTCAACCGAGAATCCCTGTGTCAATTTGCCGGCCCCAATTTCTTGTAGCAGAAGGGTTTCGACGAAGGATATGGTGTTTGCCCCTTCACTTCCCTCCGGGACACCTAGGATCAGAATTTTGCCCCGTCTGGCCCGGCCTTCGGCCTCTTCCGCCCTCTCCTCCAGGAAGGCGACCTTCCTCTTCAGGTGGTCGACTTCATACTGTATAGCTGTGGTAGCCGCAGATGTTTCCTCTGTTGATTGTTCAACGGTCGTTACCCTCTCGGCTAAATTGCGTGCGTCTTCGCGAATTAGTTGGATGTCTATTTTAAATTCGTCGATCTTGGAGTCTATGTGCGTTTTTAGTGAAGCTATGGCTTCCAGTATTTGAGAGTGATTATCGGCGGCCACCCCTTCGCTCGTCTGGGCGATTTCAGAGGGACTGGCCCTGGCTTGAGTGGGGGTCTTTACCTTGGTGGAAACAAAGGAGTCCATGGTGGCAGCTCTGGTTTTGTTCTTGGCGGCAATCTTGAGGTGGTGGTTTTGGATGCACTGGGCCTCAGGAGCTGGGTAGCATGCGGTGTTGCTATCGAGGCCCTCTTCCAGTGCTGGGCTTGGGGCATGGGGCCCAAGACGGTGTTTTGTCGGACCTGTGCGTGCATGCCCCTCGGGGAGGATATCAGAGGAATTGGATATGCGGGGGGGCCCTTTCTCAGGTGTTGCGGGGTCTCACGCACCTTGTCTTGTGGGGCCGGACCTCGGCTCATCTGTCTTCTCCTCCTGTGCGTCGGGTGCTGGGCGATCTTTGCCGGGATCAGATCTGGCGCCGTCCCAGTGAGATGAGCCGCTGTGCAGTCGGTTGCAACCCCGGGGAACCCGGGATTGGGTTTGTCAAAGTGCCCTTGTCCACGATCGCCCAGTCGCGGAGGTGTTCGCCGTCCCGGAGCTTGGTTCACCTCAGTGGGCCGTGCGTAACTGCGGCGGTGCCCGCGTGGTGCGCTTCCAAGCGCATGAGGTCAGGCCCGGGTGACCCTGCACTGTGCGATGGGGGAGCGTCCGGGCTGCGGGCCTTGCGTTGGTGCCAGTTGGGCTGCCCCTGGGGGGGTCGCTCTCCTTGTCGTGCCTCCGCTTCGCCCCTCCAGGCCTGGGAGTCCGTTGGGGGAGGGGTTCCCCTCAGAGGCTCCGCTGTGCGGTGCGAGGCACCATCTTGGATTCAGTCGGAGCGGAGGGGGGGAGAGCCGTCTTAGGGCTACGGCAGTGTCTAGGAGGTCCGATTCAGTGGGCCCAACGGTGGTTCGGGTGCAGGCCCGCTTCCCACACCAGCACGTTCCTGTCCGAGGGCCGGTGCTTCACATGAGCCAGAGAAAAGGATCAGGAAACGGCGTCTCGGCCGGAACTCGGCAGATCAGCTACCGCTCGCCATCGGCGCCAAGCCACGCCCCAACCCCACAGACTTTATAGAGACGTTGCTCCTACAAGAAATAGGGGCAGGAAAGCTCTCCCAAGGGTTTTCTGTGGAACGGGCCCACAGATCTCTCCAGAGGCACCCCCCCACCGGGGTCACACCCACGTTCGATAATAGCGAAGATTTTAAATTTCCGCGATAGAGAAACGATATTACGCCACTCTAGAGAGGGTAAAGAGATCAAGAGACAAGATACCAAAATAGTCATATACCCTGATTACACTCCCGCAGTTCAGCGAGCCAGGAATTCCTACATACTAGTGAAAGCTAGGCTGCGAACACTTGATATCAGGTTCATGCTACTCTACCCATCTCGCCTTAAAGTCCTGTACAAAGGAAAGACGATCTTCCTGGAGTCTCCCGCTGCAGCAAACATGTGGCTTGAGCACAATAATTTGGTGAAGAGGAATCACCAAATAGCAGACAAAGTGAAATGACTCCTGAGAACGTGACCACCAATAGATGGTCCCATCCCAGAAACTAGAGGGCCGACTGGATAAACCAAGGGATCGCACTGCAAATACAGCTATGCCGGGCGGGAGCATGACGGACCACGAGCAGACACACCGCTGACCCACCCCCACACGGACAGCGCAGGTCAAATGCCTGCACACTACCCGCACCGAAAGGCCTGGAGTGGCCCAGAAGGCTCGGGAGCCGCTGAGCGCTGCAAGTTGGAAGCAACTGCTGGGGGCAGTTTACAGTTCCACATTTTGGTTAATTCATTCGTTCAAATGAAAGTTATACTAGTTGGTAAGTCTCCAAATTACATTGATACGGAAGCAATGGTGGTGGCTGGAGAGGGGGGCACAATGGGGGCACTCTCCCTACAGGACAGAGAAATCAGCGCTGCCTATCCTGCATTGCCATGGCGGGGATGATTAAAATAATTATATGGAATGTGAGGGGCATTGGCACCTATCTCCGAAGGAACAGGATTAAGTCTTACCTACATAGGAAAAAGGTGGGAATAGCACTTCTACAAGAAACGCACTGCACGGCGACGTCCATAGCTAAACTCCAAGAACACTGGGGCGGACAGGGCTTCGGAACTGCTTACTCGAAATATGCTAGAGGGGTATACACCTGGATCCACCCCCTACCCCCTTTCCGACCAGCTAAATTTATAATCGACCCAGAGGGTAGATATGTGATCCTGTGGGGTCACGTCGAACAACAAGAGCTCTGTATAGTGAACTCTTACTTGCCCAATAACAACATCCCGTCCCACTTGGCCTCGATGTACAATAAAATCACACAACACAGGAATAGCCTCTTCATATGGGGTGGGGATTTCAATTGCGTACACAACCTTCAGCAGGATAGGACGTTGCCATCACCTACCACTACTATGGCTGCCACGACAGCGTTCACCACGCTGACGCACAGGTTGGATTTGGCCGACGTATGGCGGGAGCTCCACCCACACGCTCGTAATTACTCATACTTCTCGTCTCCACATGGCCTCCACACTAGGCTAGACTACATTTTTGTAGGCAGAGAGCACTTATCCCAGATGGTTGAAGCAAAGTACCTAGGCAGGACAATCTCTGACCACTCTCCCTTAATAGTGCAGTGGAATCACGCTGGTCCTAGACCCCCCCATCCCTATGTGGTGAATGCCGATAGAGACCTTGAAGGATCAAGCATTTAGAGAGGAAATGCAAGAAAAGATTGACGACTACATAGAGCTAAATAAGGGGAGTGTAGACCAGGTGAGCGTGGTGTGGGAGGCTCTGAAGGTAGTGACCAGGGGGGTGATTATAGCAAAAGCAGGTGGTATCAGAAGGTTGCTATGTGAAGTGTTAACACAGGGTGAAGCAGAAATTGGGAGGCTCAGCACGGACCCCGCAAATCCATTAGGACACGAGGACAGGCTTAAAACGCTCTGCGAGGACTGCTTGAATGCTTGGAGCAGGCTTGCTAAGTTCGATTTTATTACTAGAATGAACCGCACACACACTGAGGCAGATAAACCCAGCAGCAGGGGCGTTGCTAGGGGGTGGCTAAGGGGGCTATAGCCCCTGATCTTTGGGTTGTAGCCCCGGATAGAATCTCAGGAGCTACAGCCAAAAGACTAGCTAGCCCCCAATCCCAACAATTATGACATCAGCTTAGCCCCAGGTCTTTTCCAGACCTAGCAACTCCCCTGCCCAGCAGGCTCTTTTGTAGAAAGGAACACCCCAGGCACGCTATCACTTCCATACAAGATGAGCAGGGCGATGTGTACCAGACCCAACAAGATATAAATGATACTTTTAAGAATTATTACAGGCGCTTATACTCTCACGAGACAGAAGTACCTGGGGATCACATATCAGATACCCTAGAAGATATAGAGTTGCCCAGGCTCTCCCCAGAGCAGGCTGATACATTAGAGGCGGACATTACTGTAGAAGACATCGCTGAAGTGGTTAAGGCACAAGCTACGTGCAAGCCCCCCGGGAGCGATGGGTTACCCTCGGAATTTTATAAACGTATAGCTCTTCCCTGGTGCCGCTTTTACATGAGGTTTTCCAAGAAATATTTGAACGAGGTATCCTGCCTGATAGCATGAGGGAAACCCTAATAATACCAATACTTAAACCAAATAAGCCAGCCGGGCACTGTGATTCGTATCGTCCGCTAGCCATGCTTAATTGCGATGTTAAACTACTAACCACAATTTTAGCTCAGAGGTTATCGAGGCTGGTAGGGGATATAGTGCATTCGGACCAGAATGGGTTTGTTCCAGGTCAGAACACGACCATGAATTTGCGTAGACTTCAACACATCATTCAGCACACAGACACAAGCACTGAATCCTACGCCCTACTATCGCTCGACGCCATTAATGCGTTTGATTCTATATTTTGGGAGTGGCTACTAGCAGTCCTAAAGGAATTTGGATTCGGCCCAAGGTTTATCAGATGGATCTGTATACTTTATACTGATCCGAGAGCGCCGGTTAAAACTGGGAGACATGTGTCAGAGGTATGGGAGATATGTAGAGGTACCTGGCAGGGCCGTCCACTGTCCCCTATGCTTTATATATTGGGATTGGAGCCCATAGCCATTTATTTTCGGAAACAGTTTTTTGATGCCGGAATAAGACTTGGGGATATAGACCACATCATTTCACTTTACGCGGATGATATCCTCCTATACGTTAGAGACCCACATCTTAACGTCCCGACCATGTTGGAAGTTCTTGACAACTTCTCCAAAGTTTCCGGCATACAATTTAGCAAGGCCAAGTCCTGTCTATTCCCTTTGGCAGGCCTTAAAAACAGACACCTGGAGGAGCTTCCAACGCTAGGAATAGAGTGGCAGACTACAAAGTTCCGCTATTTAGGCATTCAGATCATGCACACTCCCCACCTAATGCACGAACACAACACTGGTGCAGTAATACCTACATTGCGCAAATCAATGGCCTTCTGGGCGAAACTCCCACTATCAGCAGCGGGGAGAATTTTGATAACCAAAATGATAGTTCTCCCTAGGCTCCTATATAGATTCCAGAACGTGCAGCACTACATCAAGAGCCCGTTCTTCCGCTCACTGGAAGCAATGATCCCCAAATTTACCTGGGGACAGGGTAGGCATAAAATAGCACACTTCATGTTAGTCCTTCAATACACTCAAGGCGGACTTCAACTTCTGCACTTTGAAAAATACTATTTGGGAGCCCAACTCAGTTTTGTGTCCAAATGGCTGGCTGACGAGACCACATCTGAGACGCCCCTATTACGATCCCTAATCTCTCCACTGCAACTGAAAGAACTTATTTGGGCCCCAAATCACCTACTGAAAAATGCACCCTCCATAGTCACCCTGGGGAGGCGAATCTGGCTGAGGGCGAAGTCACTACGGCATCTAGAACACCTGTATTCCCCAGAAATACCAATGATCTGGGACTTGTGCAGAACGGACTCAGACTTACTATACCTCAGGGTCTGGGAGAAGAAGGGGTATATACGTGGGGAGACCTGTACGAAGGAGGCACTTTCAAAGAGTTCAGTTCAAAGCAGGACATTGATGGAATACCCGCTAGCCAATACCTGTGGAATCGTAAGATACGCGCCATAGCAAGACATTAATGGGACACTGGGCCAGAAGAACCGAAGTCGGATCCTTTCACAACTCTGTTATATAACTTGAGCGCGGGGCAAAAATTGGTTTCCTGCATATATGGACACCTCAGTGATAATATCAACCCGAAAGGCGAAGCTTTGAAGATCAAATGGGAGGGCGACATGGCAGGGAGCTGTCAGAGGATGAATGGAACAGAGCGCTAACATTTCCTAAGACTGTGTCTAGGAACCACAGATTCCGCTTTATACAGCTAAACGTATTGCATTGGATTTACCTCACCCCTCACAGACTAATGACATTTAACAAGAGCACGAGTCCCAATTGCCCATGGTGCAATGCAGACAAAGCGGACCTCATACACATGTTCTGCGAGTGCGACACAGTACAATCTCTATGGGCAAAGGTCAAATGGACATATGAAAAAACGGGCACCTCCAACTATAGATGGACCCCCGAGGAATGCCTCTTGGGAACATATCCCAGAACGACCAATTTCAAACATCAGGTCAAATTAATGGACTTATTGTTCAGAGTGGCAAAGAGACACATAGCTATGTCCTGGAAAAAACCAACGGGGCCCAGATACGACACCTGGCACAATGAAATTATCAGATGGATTAATGCTGAGACACGAGCGTGGGAAGACAGTGTTGCTCGATCCACCGATGAGCTAAGCGCCACTTTAGATGCATGGAAGGAGATAGTTAGAACTATAATCTACCCCTCGGATGATAAACCCCCGTGAGCAATGCAGACTAAACCAGATAGAACTACAGGAACACGAAGTCACATAAAGGTGACCCCTAAACACCTAACTGAACTGCCAAACTTAAGCAACTCCCCCCTTCCCCACATCGCCCTATGCTGCAGACCCTGACACTACAGGTTGAAGACCGGATAAGGAGACAGTAACTGTTATCATGTTAATGTTTGTGGTGGTTCTTCTTTTTTCTCTTAATCCCCCCTCCCTTTTTATTTTCTTTTTTTTTTCTCTCTCTTTCTTGCTCTTCTTTTCTGCCCTTTGATTATAGCATGGACGATCATGCATTGAATTACATTGCCAGATGTCTGGTCTGGCGCTACTGTGTTATGTTAAATGCCAATAAACAAATTTGAAAACAATTAAAACATTTTTGTTTTTAAAAAAATCAACACCAGGGGAAGTATCTCCCTTCCCCTGGCCTTTCTCAAGCTCTTCGCAATGCCAAGAGAAAGACTCCCTTCTTTTGGATTCTTTCACAATGATCATCAATACCAGGGGTAATGTCTCCCCTGCCCTGACCTTTCTCAGACTTTGCTTCACAGTCACCTTGGTTCACTACCCTGCCAGGTACTGTGACTATGAAGATCAATGATGACTTTTGCTTTTTATGGGTGTGGGTCCCAGACTCGCCTCTCTTGCTTATGTTTATTCTTTGATAGACTTGCATTTACTCTCCTGCCAAGTGCAATCTTGTAACCCAATGGATAACAAGGTTACACCCCAACTGTAAGGGCCCCAGACCCTGTATTCTTAGCTCTTCTCGTCTCTTCTGGCCGGCCACTGCCACTCCCCTCCCCCCAGTGTTTCTCCAGCAGTCCATGCACCTTACATTATTCTTGGTGCTGGATCGGCTCTGGAACGTCCAGCTCCTCGTTCAGCGTCCCGGTCTACTACCGCTCTGTGCTTGCTCTCTCGGTACCCCAGTGAGGACTACCCTCTACCATGAGTCCCTCATTCGTATTTATGCTCCCACAATGTCCGTATAGACTAATATGGTAACATTTGTTCTGCAGGACGCTCTTCATGGCTCTGCACATCTTCTACATCCGAGTACGAATATGATCACTCTCTATTGGGTTTGCTGGACTCTTCCTTGTCCAGGTTGTCCAGCATACTTCAGGCAAGTAGTCTGTACTTTTCCTCGTCTCAGTGCTTCTCACAAGGGTTGGACTATCCAATCTACACAAGTGCATGGAAGTGTGGGGAACTGGTGTACTGTGCCCAAGGAATGAGGAGGAGGGAGGTTTTGATGTATTGTGGACATACTGAGTTCTACACTAAGAGTCGTCCCTAGTCCCATAGTGAAGGATCCCTCCCTATGAGATCCACCCGCTGAGTACCACTCCCATGGGGACTATCGGGCAACGGCATCACTGACTGTTCTCACAGGAAAGGGTTTGTCCTAGGAAAGCAGGGACAAAATCCTGGGATTCGTCGCAATACACATGTGAGAATACAGTGAACTGTAACGTTGATTTAAGTCTTATTATTTATTATATTACTTTAGGTAAATGAAATCTTGCAGCCCTATAAAATACATGTCGTTTTTTTTTTTTACACACAATTGTAATTTCCTATTTACTACGCTGGATCTCTTTGGCTCAGGAAATAACACATAGAATCCCATTACATATTTTCTTTCTGCTATCTAAACATGACAGTGAGCAACAGTGTGCACTCTAGTCTGGCATCCTTTAAACACGCGAGTTAGGAAGAGGCAGAAATCCTCAATGAATGCCAAAGTTGGTGAATATCGCTTCCATTACCTCCACGTCCACTCTTCCTCGTCCCAGTACTTACCTCATGAGGCACCCCCCTCCGACACAGGACCTTCTTCTATTTCTTCTTATTTCTATAACTCCTCCCCCACACCCACGTCACTTAGTTTAATTTTTACTGCCTCCGGCAGGTTGGGCTTGTTTTTTCTTCCCGGCGCGGGGCGCTGGGGAGCTCCGAATGCTGGCCCCCTGGTGGGGCTGTGTGGCGGGGCCTTCGGCTCCTTCAGGTGTGGCAAGACTCCTGGGTTCCCTGCGGGGCTTGGGACCCGGTTGAGTCAGGCTGCCTTGCCTGGTTTCTGCTGGGCTTTGGCCAGCGCAGGGCATCGTGGCCCGGGTTCTGGGAGAACGGACCCGGGTTCAGGTAAGGAGAAGGGGGGGCATGTTTTTCCTGTTGCATGGCCATGCTGCATGGGCGGCTGTGCACGGATTGGCGGCTCCTTTTTCTTGTTTGAGCCACGTGCTCCGGAGGAGGGTGGGCTCCTCCTCTGATGCTGCAGGCATGTTGCCATAGGAATTAATTGATGTTGTTCCTATTGGTTGTTGTTCTTTCTGGCCTCTATTTGAATGTGGGAGAGGCACGTTAGCAATTGTTTGTATGTGGAGCCTTGGTTCAGTGTGCAGGGGTCTTTGGTGAAGCAGGCTTCCTTGGTCACTGTTTTTGGGCTTACTCAACATGGGAAAACATTCTGCAAAGAGCAGGCATCTGGTCCTGTCTTCTTCGTCTTCCTCTTCTCCTGATTTACACAGAAAGAGAAAGAAGAAGGCTAAGCGTTTTTCCCTGACCAGAAAGGATTTGAAGAAGCTGCTTAAGCATCGTAGAGGGAGTCGCACACATGCTCATAGACACAAGCGCAGGCGTCTGTCTTCCTCATCCTCCTCTTCTTCTGGCGCTGAGTCATCTGCCTCTTCTTGTTCCTCTTTGGCTGATGCTGAAGGGAAGTATCTGGACAGAGAGGGAGTGGAGGAGGTGCTGGCTCAAGTTGGAGATTGCATGGGATTTTCAGAGCCCCTGGTGCCGGTGGAGGGGGCCGACCCTTCTATTCGCCAGTATTGGCATACACCTAGGAAGGGGTTGCCATTGGTTTCCGATATCCGGGAAAAAATCCTCCGGGAATGGCATGACCCGGAGAAGATTGCAATGCCCCGCTTCATGTCCAAACTTTACCCTTTGAAGGGCGAGACTTTGCTGTCTGATCCAGTTGAGGTCGACGTTATCCTCGCCAGCCTGGTGGGTCGCTCCTCTATGTCGGCCGAGGAGGCGGCCGTCCGGGATCCAGTGGACCGCCGAGTTAATTCCGGCCTTAAGAAGGTTCATGCAGGGGCGCATCTGGCCCTTCGAGCAAATATCTATGGTTCCTACACAGCTGAAACAGTGTTGAATGGTTTCAGGGAGTTGAAAAAGGCTGTCAATGAAGGCTCTGATTGTGCCCCTTTGCTTACAGACATGCAGAGACAGGTTGAGTTTTTGGCCGATCTGGCTTTTGATGGGGTGCGTGGTTCAGCCATGGCCATGGGGGCTGGTATAGCTGCCCGGAGGCATTTGCACCTAAGGGACTGGAAGACTGATGGGTCTCAGAAGGCGGCTGCCCTGAAACTTCCTTTCACTGGGTCCAGGCTTTTTGGTGATTGCCTTGAGGATAAGGTGCACAAAGTTTTTAGGGCGGACAAACATGCTGACAAACTTCGACGCAAGCCTCCTTCAACGGCCAAGAAATCTTCCTCTGGGGCTGGTCCAGTGACCAGCAGGTCTTTTCCTGGCTCCTCATCACATTCTTTTCGGAGGGCTAGGGGGGGTCGGGGTCCTCCACGCTCTTCACGTCCTGGCCCGGCACCTAAGTCCTGACGGTTTGGAATTGCCAGTGGGCGGGCGGCTCCGGCAGTTTTTTCCAGTATGGGAAAGGTGGTGTTCCGACTCATGGGTTCTGGACACAGTACAATGGGGGTATCGAGTGCATTTCCTGTCTCCTCCTATCCAGCATTGCATGGTTCGGACTGTGGTTCCCAGGTCTCGGCTCAAGAGGTTGGCCATGGACGCCGCGCTCTCCGAATTAGTGTTGAAGGCGGCCATCATGCCCGTTCCTCTCTCTGTGCAGGGTCAGGGGTTCTACTCACGGGTGTTCCTGGTCCCCAAACCTTCGGGGAAGTACCGTCTAATTCTGGACCTCAAAGCCCTGAACTGCTTCGTCCAAAAGGAACACTTCAAGATGGAGACTTTACAGAACATTCTTCCGATGTTAATAAAGGGGGATTGGATGACATCTCTGGATCTCCAGGACGCTTATTACCATGTGGCTCTCCGTCCCTGGCACATGCAGTTCTTCCACTTTGCAGTGGGATCCCGACATTTTCAGTTCAGGGTGCTCCCGTTCGGACTGCGATCTGCCCCCAGAGTTTTCACCAAGCTGGTGGCTCCCCTGGTGGCGCACTTACATCTGCGGGGCATTCAGATATTTCCCTACCTGGACGATTGGTTGGTCAAAGCGTCCTGCCGGCAGACTGTCATTTCTCATCTCCGATTGGTCTGCCAGGCATTACAGGACTGGGGTTTCCTGGTCAACTGGCAGAAGTCCCAACTGGAGGCTTCTCAGGATCTAGTTTTCATTGGTGCACAGGTTTGCACCAGGATGGGGAAGGTGTTCCTGTCCCTGGAGAGGGTCCGTCGCTAGCTGACTGTTCTGGGCAGGGTTCTCGGGAGGCAGTATGTCCCGGCCCGCCTATTGCTGAAATTGCAGGGGCACATGGCTTCTTGCGTGTTTCTAGTTCCCTGGGCCCGTCTTCATCTACGCCCCCTGGTGTCCTACCTTCTCTCCCACTGGCTCCCTTCATCTCAAGCTTTCGAGGCTTTGATTCCGGTGTCTCTGGCGCTGCGGGTCTCCCTGCAGTGGTGGTTGAGGGTTCCGAAACTACGGGCTGGGGTGTCCCTGATCATTCCTCCGGTGACCACACTTACTACCGACGCCAGTGGAAGGGGCTGGGGAGCTACGTTGGGAGTCCTCTCTGCTCTGGGGTTGTGGGATCCGGAAGAGAGCCATCGGACATCCAATTGGCGAGAGTTGTGTGCCATTCTCCGGGCTCTGGTGTACTTCAGGAGGTTGCTGATGGGCCGGGCAGTTTTGGTCCGGACGGACAATACGACAGCTTTGGCTTACGTCAACCGCCAAGGGGGTTCCGGCCGCTCCTTGAATGCCCTGGCAGCTCAGATAGGTGCTTGGGGGGAATCACATCTGGTGTCCCTGGTGGCTTCACATATCAGGGGGGTGGACAATGTTCGGGCGGATCTACTCAGCCGCCGGTTTCCCTCCTCGGTGGAACTGGTCCTCTCGACCCAGGTTTTTGCAGAGATCTGTGTCAGGTTCGGGACCCCTATTCTGGACCTGTTTGCGTCTCCAGCCTCAGCAAAAGTTCCCCTCTTCTGCTCTCGTTTTCAGACAGAGGGTGCGTGGAGGGTGGACGCCCTCTCTGTGCAGTGGCCTCAGGGTCTCCTTTATGCTTTTCCACCTATTCCTCTTCTGCCTCGGGTGGTTCAGCGCATCAGAATATCCAGGGTGACTGTATTGTTGTTCGCTCCGTACTGGCCCCGCCGGAGTTGGTTCCCCTCTCTGTTGGAGCTTCGGTGCCAGGAGCCTTGGCTGGTTCCGAAGTGGCCTTGTCCCCTTCTGGGGGAGCTACGGTTGGGGGTCCGCCAGATACAATGGGCAGTGTGGATATTGCACGGGCTAGGCTGATATCTCAGGGGTTTTCTGGTCCTGTGGTGGATTCCATAATGAATGCTCTTAGACCCTCCACTCTGAAGGCTTACGGCAGACATTGGAGCCATTTCCGGGACTGGTGTGGGCGGTCTGGGATTCCACCCCTGCGTTATGGCCTCCCCGCTATCCTTCAATTCCTCCGGGATGGGTTTGACAAGGGCCTGGCGGTTTCCACGCTTCGCTCTCAGTGGGCCTCCATAAAATTCCTTTTGGGGGACTCTGATGGGCACTTGGATGGGGAGGTGTTGGTGGGGAAGTTGCTCAGGGGTTTTTCTTCTTCCCGCCCTTGTACTTATAAGGGGCTTCCTCCTTGGGATCTCCCTCTTGTCTTAAAGTTTCTTCAAGGGCCTCCTTTTGAGCCCATTTCCGAAATTGATATGAAACATCTGACGCTGAAGACTGCTTTTCTGATTGCCATAACTTCTGCCCGTAGGCTTGGGGAGATTGGGGCTCTGTTATGTCACCCCCCTTTCCTGAGGGTTCTGCCAGACTCGGTGGTGCTGAGGTGTGATCCGAAGTTTCTCCCTAAAGTTGTTTCTCGTTTTCACACCTCTCAGGATCTGGTTCTCCCTGCCTTTTTTCAAAATCCGCAAACGCCAGAGGAAGCGGCTTGGCATAGCATTGATGTGCGGCGGGCGGTGTTGGAGTACTTGGCTAGAACTGCCCCTTTCCGCCGCTCTGACAGTCTTCTGATTCCTTTTGGCCCGGCTGGGGATGGGCGTAAGGCATCTGTAGTGTCCATTAGCCGATGGATCCGTCTTGTGGTCTCCATGGCCTATGTGGCTTCGGGCCTGCCTGTGCCTGCGCACGTTCAGGGGCGGTCCACCAGAGGTTTGGCGGCCTCATGGGCCAATGCTAGGGGGGTTTCTCTACAGGAGATATGTAGAGCTGCCACTTGGGCTGATCAAAGCACCTTCATCAACCACTATAGGTTGAATGTCTCCCACTCGGGGGTTGGTTCCTTCGGGGTTGGAGTTTTGTCTGTGGGGATGTAATATTGGAGTTATTAAAGGTGTGTGTTTCTGCACTGTTTTGACTCTGTTTCTCATTGGGACCTTTTTCCCCGTTTGTTGCTTGGGTATACCTCATGAGGTAAGTACTGGGACGAGGAAGAGTGGACGTGGAGGTAATGTTCTGATTACTTACCGGTAATCTTCATTACTCCTAGTCCTACTTTTCCTCGTCACAGTACTGACGACCCTCCTCACCCTCCCTGCGGGGAAGGTCCCATGCTACGGCTTGGTAATATGAAACTAAGTGACGTGGGTGTGGGGGAGGAGTTATAGAAATAAGAAGAAATAGAAGAAGGTCCTGTGTCGGAGGCGGGTGCCTCATGAGGTAAGTACTGTGACGAGGAAGAGTGGGACTAGGAGTAATGAAGATTACTAAGTAATCAGAACATTGCTCTACCAAGACAGCTTTTCTCATTTTATTTATTCATTCGCGGGCTCCTTTTTATTATAAAATCCTTGACGGTATGTCTTCCTTATCTGTGGGAATATAAGTCTTCATGGGTATGTGTTGAGTCAGGGTCACATATCAGAAATAAATAGGCACTCGTTATAGAGTGAGCACTTATGTTTATTTTTTAACAACTATTAAAGTTTCAAATGTGAAGGTACGTGCAGGTATAAATAGGGCCCTGGTGCCGCCCCATCTCAGTCTCTCTCC
The DNA here is from genome assembly GCF_040938575.1 of Ambystoma mexicanum. NCBI lineage: Eukaryota > Metazoa > Chordata > Amphibia > Caudata > Ambystomatidae > Ambystoma > Ambystoma mexicanum. Next base: position 135,960,289 of record NC_090921.1, read on the forward strand.
TGGTCGTGTCCCACCCCCACGCCATTACACTATGGCGTGGTGTGTATGGCGCTCACCACTACGTTATTCCCTTTGTAAAACAAATAAATGAGTACATGATAATTAATGTCCGTGTACATTTCTTCCTCAGTGTGTCCTGTGAGAATCACTGCCGTCCGTGTATGTTTCTTCTCTTACAGGCCTTCATTCACACTCCCTTTGTTCTTGTGTCTCAGATTCATGTCCTATGGATGTTCCATTTCCTCCCGTTGGATATCTGTATGTAGGGGTGCAGACTTTCCAGACATGAATGGGAGCACTGTATCAGTTGTCTTTATGCGGCATGCAGATTTAACCCTGCCTCCTCGATGTAGGTAGTGTTGTGTCACTGCTTTTCTTGCATCATGTATTTTCCTTCTTTTCAACTGGGCCCTCTTTATTCGTGCTTCTGACTTCTTTCAGTTTCTTTGCGCTTTTTCTCCTCATCTTGCATTATCCATTGCCGAGATAGATTCCTGCTTGCTAAACTTTCTCATCACCAAAAATAGTTACTGTGATGGCGCTATTGGGTGTCATTCTATGCAACAGTATGACTTTGCTTACTTCTTGTCTGCAATCTAGACCTCCGTGAAAGGCCACTTGATGCCTTTCACACAGCTGGTCATTCTCCCCATTTGCCCATTTCCTTTGGGGTGATACAAAGGTGATTTATCTGTGCCGTGTGTCATTTTCTCTCATAAATCTTTCAATTTCTTTTGAAAACTAATTGAATGTCTGCATGGGAAAACAGTAACAGCAAAAACAGAAACATGAAAACAGACGGTTATATTGGCCTTGTGTCAATCCTTCCGTGCAAATGCGACACAGGCGAAGACAGCAAGTGCAGGGGAGAGAGGGCAGAGGGGAGGCAAACTGCAGTGGGCAGGCGGACTGTGTAGGGAGGTCCTGGAGAGGGAGCCCAAGGGCAAGTGCTGGCAGAGGATGCTGAGAGGGACTGGTAGGGAGGGTGGTCTGGTCCTTATATGGCTCAGAAGGGACCAGGCCCCAGTCACAGCGGCAGGTGGAGAGCTTAGCAAGGGAGCGGGAGATGCAAGGCAGAAGAGAAAAGGAAGGTCTTGAGAAGTTTCCGGAACTTAAAAACCGGCTCAAGTCTCAGGGACAGAGGGATCTACCTCCCACTATCTGCTTGGAGAAACGGTTGACCTGCTGAGAGTTGGAGACAGAGGATCGAAGGATTCTGGCAGGGTGGAATTTAGGGATGGAAAGCTGGATGTAGAGAGGTCCCAGTCCCCAGACAGCCTTGTGGGTGATGCAGAGGGTTTTAAATGTGATACTTGCAGTTACCGGGAACCAGTGTAGAGATTTTAGGGCTGGAGAGATGCGGTCCCTGGGCTTGAGGCCAAGAATAAGTCTTGAAGCCCTATTCTGGGTTAGTTGGAAAGGGCGAAGGGAGGAAAGAGGAAGGTTGAGGAAGAGGCTGTTGAAGTAGTAATGCTTAGTGAGAACTAGGCCTCTGGAGACATAGTGTTTCTGAAGGAAGATGAGGAAAGGAAGATGATCCTAAGGTGATGGAGCTGAAAATTGGACTTCTTGACAAGTTATGTGATATGTGGAGAGAAGGAGAGCGAGGAGTCAAAGATGATCCCATGGTTTTTTCCCTCACAAGTGGGTGCGGGGATGGGACCCGAGGAGTCTGGCCAGAGAGTGAGGGGGAAGTTGGGAGCAGGCATCCCAATGAGAAGGATCTCAGGCTTGCTGGCATTGAGGCATAGATCATTGGCAGAACACCATGACTGAATAATAGTCAGACAGTCGAGTATGAGGTAGGAGGAGGGAAGCAGGTAGGGGAAGGCAGCCAGAAAGAGAGTTGTGTATCGTCTGCATAACACTGCAAGTCAGGAGAGTATGTGGAGATCAGGTGGGGCAAAGGGGCCAGGTAGATGTTGAAGAAACCTGGCGACAGGATACTGCCCTGAGGGATGCCACAAGTAGAGAGAGAGTTGGAGGAAAGAAAAGGACTAATTTGAACGGTATGCAGTAATAAAATTGCATCAAAAATGTCGCCTTTACGAAAAATTGTGACAAAAATGCTGTGGTTTGACCTGGTAAAGGTGTACCACATTATACCATTTAAGTGGAGCGGAGGTAGCAGGGGTGTCGCCCGCTCCCCTTTAATGGTATAATGGGTCTGGGTTTTGGAGGGGATGTCCCCTGCATCCTTTACGTGGATGGCGGCGGCAAAACCACTGCCTTTTTGCCATGATTTTTTGTGTAAACAGCTATTTTTGCAGTGATTTTAACACATGGACCCATTTGAACTTGGGAGGGTCTGTTAGAGAGGAAAGAGGTAAGCCACACCAGTGCCCTGTCCATGATGCCGAGTGTATTACGGAGACAGTTTAGGAGGGTGGAGTGGTTGACAGTGTCAAATGCAGAGGAGCGATTGAGGAGGATCAGCACAGATGGAGGGTTAGAGTCCAGATTGGAGAGTAAGTCTTCTCTGGCATTCATGAGAGTGGTTTCTGTGCCTCTGGTGTGGAGGATCAGTTGGGGTATGACCAGCTTCTCCATGAGTTTGCCCAAGAAAGTGGTGATGGCGATAGGTTGATAGTTAACTAGGTAGGAGGGGTCAGCAAATGGCTTCTTTAGGAGAGGGTGCACAAGAGAGTGCTTGAGCAGTTGAGGGAAAGAGCCTGTGGCAAAACAGTGGTTGCCAAGGTCAGCCAAGGCAGGGGCAAGAGTGCCGATGTTGTCCTTGATGGTCATGGAGGAGCAAAGTAGAACCTGTTTATAGGAGACTTTCCTAGAGTGGACTGCTCTAGTGATCTCATCTGGTGCAATGGGAAAGAAGGATGAGAGTATGGGGGAGAGTGGAGTCTGAAGAGGTGGTAGGAGGAAGTAAATGGTAAGAGGGAGAAGTTGACAGAGAGGACAGGATGCCAAGAGTTTTGGATGAAACGTGGGAGGTCAATGCAGAGCATAAGGCCTGGAAGGGGGAGGAGAAGAGGAGACTGCGGTAGGATTGGCGAGTTAATTGCAGATTTTAAAGAGTTCAGCCGTATTGTTTGTGGCTCCAGAGATGTGAGCTTGGACATGAGCTCTTTTCTTTGGAGCAGATGGAGAGACGGTATTGCCGTTGGAGTAGGCAACAGGCCAGTTTGTCCGGGGATGAGCTAGTTGTCTGCCATTTCCGCTCTGGCACTTTGCACTTTTGTTTCAAAGCGGCTAAGTCAGAGTCATGCTAAGAGCTGCATTTGGTGGCAGGCTCCATGTGAATCCTCATGGCAGGTTTGACAGGAAGCAGTGAGCTTCTTACAATTGGGTGAGTATGAGGGACATTCTGACCAGGTTGTGGTGGGGAGTAAATGGAACAGTCACCAGGGATAATACATATGCAGACATACATAAATCAAGGAAAATGAACATTGGACATTTATAAGTGAAGTTAGGCGCTATCGTAAGCTGTGCTCTGGATGTGACCATCATGGGTGACGTGCTAGATTTGAGACAGAGGTTGTGAGGGACAGAGGCATGTTAGAGGTGAGGGAAAAATGTTAGCTAGCAGGCAGGTAGATTAAGAGGATAAAACAGAGTCCTGGAGATAGGCTTTTAGTTTGGTTTTGAACAAATCTGTGCGGGCTGTTTCTCAGATGTCCGGGGGAAGAGAATGTCATGCAAGTCGAGCAAGAAGAGAGAATGAGCAGAAGCGAGAGGAAGCACAGGCACGGCGAGGTGCCACAAGGGTAGTCGAGGAGGCAGAGTGGAGATTACGAGAAGGCATGTACAGTTGGATAGAGGGGGAAAGATATAGTGGTTCCTTACATGGATAGATTTGTGAACCAGGAGAAGAAATGTAAATCTGGCCCTGTTTTGCATTGCCAGCCATCCAGCCTGGTGACGGTACAAGGAAGTAGGTGTGAAGTGAGGTAGTTCAAAGAGAGTCCTGGTGGCGGAGTTAATGATCTTGTCGAGAGGAGAGAAAGCATAGTTGGTGACACCAAAGAGGATGCTGGCCTAGTAGCACAGTTTAGAATAGACAGGAGTGGTTAAGAGATGCTTGACGGTGCTGAAAGGAAGAAGGTGCCTGATTTTCCAAATGTTTAGGAGGTTGAGGTGAGCTTCTGTTCCAGTTTTGGAGATGAAAGTAGAGAAGATATGATAAGGGTTATAGATGACGCCGAGGTTTCTAGCTGAAGAAGAGCGGGGGAGAGTATCAGGTGGGAACTGGAATGGCAGGGGAAGTGAAAGACGAGAGAACGTGTTTGGCAGGGAAGAAGAGCACCTCTGTTTAGGTAGAGTTTAACATCGGAGAGTACAAAGCCATCCAATATTTAATGGCAGAGAAATAGGTGGACATTTTGATAGAGAACAGAAGAAAATTCAGGAAAAAAGAAGATGATTTAGGTGTTATCTGTGAAGAGTTGGTCCAAGAACCAAAAGTAGGAGATGAGTGCCCCAAGAGCAGAGGTGCAAAGTGTAAAGAAGAGTGGAACCACGACAGAGCCTTATGAAACACTAACAGTTAGAGGAATGAGTTTAGAGGTGTTGTTGCTCCAGGAGACAGAGAACTGGCCAGGTGTAATGTAGGATTCAATCCAGGCAAGGACTTGATTGCGAAAAGAAATAGTATTGAAGATATCAGAGTGATCAACAGTGTCCAAGGCAGCAGTCAAGTCAAGCAGAATTAGGATAGAGGATAGGTTGGAGTGCTTAGCCGAAGCGATGAAGTTGGACACATTCATGAGAGCAGTTTCCGTGGAGTGACAGGAGTGGAAACCTGCTTGTAGGGGTTCTTGAATGTTGTGGATGTCTAAGAAATTGGTAAAACGGTTGAACACAACCCTTTCAAGCACTTTACAGTAGTGCGGGAGGAGAGACACAGGGTGAAGGTTAGATGGCAGGTGTGGGTTAGCCCCTTGTTTTATTAGGAGAGGGATGACTGTGGCTGTTTTGAAAACAGAGGGAAAGCAAGCAGAGTCGAATGGTAGGTTGAAGAGTTAAGCTAGGTGAGAGGCCACTAAAGAGGCTATAGGCTTCACTAGATGAGGAGCAAGATGGTCTGATGGGGGAAAAAGAGGGGTTAACCTTCATCAGTAGAGGTAGCACTTTGTCAGTATTAGTGTGACTAAATTGGGATATTGGGGCAGAGTAGGCAGAGTGTACAATATAGCAGGAGGGAGTGTGAGGGGGGACAAGAGAGATTCTCTAATTTTTGTAATGTTTGCTAGATTCTCTAATGTTTGCTAGATTCTCTAATTTTTGTAATGTTCAGCTAGGTCATTAGCTGTGAAAGCAGTTGATAATCATAGACTTAGAAGGAGTGAGGAGCGAGTTTAGGCCCTGTAGCCAGCGACAATGGTTGGAGTGAGAGTCAATGAGGGTCAGGTAGAATTCCCTTTTAGCTGTATCAAGAGTGAACTTGAAAGAGTTCAGGACAGAAAGGTATAGTTGCAGCCCCTCATGCGAGTGGGTACATCTCCATTTGTGCAGAAGCAGACGCATGTCTGTGTTTTGAGAACGTATGAATGAGGTTACCCATGGCCGATGATGCTGAGACTTTGGGGTGAAAGTAAGCAGTGGGAAGTGAGAGGCGAATGAGTCATAACGTAGGGATTGGAAGCTGGAGAAGCCAGTGCTTGTGGAAGAGGCATCACGTGTGAAGGAGATTGGGAACGGTGGGTGGGAGAGAAAGGGGGAATGGCTGAATGTTAATTCCCTTTTAGTAATAAGGGAAGCAAGTGGTGATGAAAGGTCAGAGGGTGGAAAGGAGATGGTGATGGAAACAATTGACTGATCAGAGATGGATGGTGTGACATTAGTATTAGTGGTTGAGAGAGAGGTGGAGATGAATACGAGATCCAAGGAGTTACCCCCTGTGTGGGTAGGTAGGTTATGGATAGAGTGGAGAACGTGGTCACTAATAAAAGACACTCTGATTGCTGAGAAGTGGTTGGAGCAGGAGGGTTAGTCACCTAAGGGAATGAGATGATGTTTAGTGGAAAGTGAATCAAGGAGTTTTCCAAGTTCATCAATGAATGGTCCAGTGGGACCAGAAGGGCGATAGATGGAGATGATGTGAACCGAGTGAGCCAGAGCAATAGTAGAGATGCTTAATTCAAAAGAGTTAGGAGAGGACGTGGCATTGGAGATTTGTGAGGCACTGAGGTGGGAAGAGTGTAGGTGTACGACGCCTCCACCTGTGCCAGTCAGTCGAGGGGAGTGAATGATATGATATTTTATTAGTATCGCGCTCGTACACAGGTGTTTCAGAGCGCGACTAGGCAAGGGAGGGGAAACAAGGGAGAACACAAAAACAATAACGATCTTACTAGGCCCAGTGACATTGAGAACGTGCAAGTGCATGGGATGGGGAAAAGGGAAAAAGTGCATGGAAGGGGGAGAGTGGAAAGTGCAGAGCAGAGGAGAGTAGATAAATAAATAATAAATAAAAAATAGAAAGGAGGCAATAAACAGTGATAGCACAACCATTATGTGGCAAGTGCTGTGTTTATGGGGACAGACTGGGTAAGTCTGATAAGTGCAGAAAAGAAGAAAATGGGGTGGGGGCTGTATGGGTACAGATACAGTCCCGCCAGTGCAAGGGGTGGCCGGGAGGCAGTGCAGGAGGGCAGCAGGGTGAGCAGATACCTGAACCCAGAGGAAAGAGGATGGCCAGGTGCACAGTGTCAAGAGAGAGCGGGTCAGCAGGGGAGAGAAGGCAGAAACAAAGAGGAAGGTCTTGAGGTGCTTCTGGAACCGGAGAAGGTTCTCCTCAAGTTTTAGAGTGGCAGGGAGGCTTTTCCAGAGGGAGGCCCCAACCGAAGATAGAGATCTACCCCCAGCTTGTTTCTTTGAAAAACGATTAACCCAGAGGGAGTTAGAGGTAGAGAGGCAAAGAGCTCGAGAGGAGAGGTATTTGCGGAGGGATAGCTGAAGATATTTTGGACCCAATGAAGGATAGTTTGGAGTAGTGTAGGGCTGCCATAGTGGCTTCCTCTAGTACCATGCGTTGCCTGGTCTAGATAGCCATCACAATTAAGACTTTGCTGTAAACGGAGGAGGACATTCCTGAAATGTTCTATCAGGCTTCTTGATAACTAATCACAGTTAAGCACAAATCCATCCTTCCACAACCATGTTACTCCACAGCCCTTAATGACACTTTTTTTTCCACCCTCTTGAATTGTTTCAACTATTGGCTAATCCCCCTTTCCTATGGCCACACTCTCCTGCCCTCTTCTTTAATGTCGACAGACTAAGGGCAACACGCCACCTGTAGGACAAGTTCTGGGGATATAAGAACACTACGGTGGTGATGAGTGCAGTACCCATTTTAGATAATGTAACTTGACAGACCTGAATTTAATTAAGCATTCCATAGAAGGTTTACAAAGATGCCCAGGTTAACTAAGTGTGCACATTAAAATAACTGTCTGGAGTATTTGAAGAAAAGGGGGGATCCTGAGAAAATTGCTTCTATGTCTGAGATTATAAGCAAAGAAATGAGACTGGGGGGGGACCATGGTATTTTCTAGACATGGCCAATCCCTAGAGCTGTGCCAGATCCCCAGAGGTGGAATCACATGTGCCTCTCCCTAGAGCTGTGCCAGATCCCCAGAGGTGGAATCACATGTGCCTCTCCCTAGAGCTGTGCCAGATCCCCAGAGGTGGAATCACATGTGGCTCTCCCTAGAGCTGTGCCAGATCCCCAGAGGTGGAATCACATGTGCCTCTCCCTGGAGCTGTGCCAGATCCCCAGAGGTGGGGTTTCTTCCGATTCCCGAAGTGCAGAAAGAAGGCGTCTCCTCCCTCCCCACCTCTCTGCCCTCGGCGCCTTTAGGACCCAGCAGCAGTCAGGCAGGCAGGCTGTGTAAATGCTCTACATGTCAGCAGAGAGGCAGGGCTGGGGAGGGGAGGGGAGGGGCTGCAGCCCAAGTTGAAACCACTCTGATTTACACACTCAGGGTGTCTCACACCCCTCCCTCCCCCTGCAAAGCAGCATGGCCTCTGCACAGAACCCAAGCAGCAACGCGTGCAACTGATCAATGGGACCCCAGCCCTACTCGCTGCCCCCTACTCAGAACGTTGAAGGATCCCGCCTGCCTCCTTGCATCTGCTCCCATCAGCTAGCTGCTCTTGCTGGTCTGGAGATTGCAACTAAGACACCAGCCCCCCTCTGTCTCTGCTTCAAGGCACACCCTTAGCCCTTCAACAGTGTGCAGCAATTACGGGATCGCTCGCAGAGAGCAGACCCCCATGGTTAGTTTGCGCAGGTCCTTACTAATGCTCAACCTCTGGTCGTTTCATTTTGTGCACGCAGAGGAGTGAACAAAATCAGTATTCATAGTTGTGTTTGGGTTGGTGAACGCCTCCTGTGCCGGGCTCCAGAACAGCGGTGTTTTTCTTTTGCAATTTTCGGCGTTTCAGCGAAGACAGCCCGTGCAGGGCAGAAAAAGAAACACCCACTGCACAAACAGAGCAAGGGGAGCCTGCAGCTGCGTGGCGGAGCTGCTCGGTGCGTGTGATCGGCAGTGCTTTCTGCCTGCCAGAAGGGGGAGGCTGCAGGGCAGATCGGCCTTTTTTCTGCAGCTTTTTCTGACCACCATTGCAGGGCTGACACGCATGGCTCTTTAAAGGGACTCTGCTTGCGCTGGAAAGGTCCCCCCCCACCCACCCACCCACCCGCCCGCCGGCCCCGTCGGCTTGCTCGGGATCCCGCAGTTTGACGGAATTTGTGCTTGGCTCGGTTCGCTTGTGTTGGTCTCTGCCGCGGCTGGGAAGCGAGCACAACAAGTTTGCAGGCAGAGGGGAGGACTTGGAGCAAGGGAGGATTCTGTCGGAGGCTGCAAAATCAAGCCTGTCCCGGGGAGTTCGAGGTAAAGTGCTCATTGTATTGAAGAGCGAAGAAGAAGATGCAAGCGGGGGGGCTTCTTCTGTCAGAGGCTGGAAATTAACGCCTGCTAATCAGTCTTTAAAAATCCTCCCTATTGCAACACAGTCGGCATCGGTCGCACGTTGCGCCTTGAAACCCGCGCAACGTATGCGCTATTTTTGCATTGGAAAAATAAATGGCTTTTGCTTTTTTTTTTTAAGAAAACCACCAACTTCCCTGGCGAGGTGACCCCACGCCGCTGCCACGGAAACTCCCCGCCGCCCACTGTCTGAAAAAAGTTGCAGACCGTAATAAGTATTAACCCCTATAGCCCCCCGCCCCCCATTCTCCCTTCACCTGGTACTGTACAAAATTCCGGTTTGGGGCGCAGGAAAAGGGGTGAAGAGGCATTCGTCGATTGGGACACGTTGCATTGGGCTCATTTCGTGATGGCGTGTGCTGCCAGCAGTGCTTGAAATGAGGAGAGCCCTGGGTTCTCATGTGTACGTGCACCATCGTTGACTATGCAAAAAGTACTACCAAGAAGTGCCGGCGCGGAATCCACAAAGTGCTGCCACTGCCAACAATTGAAGTTGCAGCCCCACCAAAGTGATGCTGACCTCTTAAAGGTGAGCCCGTCCTGCTAGGAAGTGGATCTCCACTACCATAAAGTGCTGTCGCCCAGCTGAGAAGTGGAGGGACAGTTCAACGAAAAGTGCTGCAGTCCTGCTGCGAAGTGGGGCACGTGGGGGACAATTTCAGAAATAGCACTGCAATCCTGCTAAGGGGAGGCACAGTTCTAGCGAAAGTGCTGCAATCCTGCTAAGGGAAGGTAGTTCTAGCGAAAGTGCTGCAATCCTGCTAAGGGGAGGTACAGTTCTATGGAAAGTGCTGCAATCCTGCTAAGGGAAGGTACAGTTCTATGGAAAGTGCTGCAATCCTGCTAAGGGGAGGTACAGTTCTAGCGAAAGTGCTGCAATCCTGCTAAGGGGAGGTACAGTTCTAGCGAAAGTGCTGCAATCCTGCTAAGGGGAGGCACAGTTCTAGCGAAAGTGCTGCAATCCTGCAGTCCTGCCTACAAGTGATGGTACATTTTCGTCAAAAGTGGTACAGTCCCTGTTAAGCGGTTTTATAAGATTCTCCTAATGTGCTGGATTTGGGATCTGAAGTTCCGGTATGGTCATATTAAAAAGTGCTACAGTCCTAAGTTTTGGAACCCGTCCGTTGGAGGTGCTGCGATAGTGGTGGGAAGCGCTGGTACAGTTCAATCGAAAGCGCTACAGTCCCTCCGCGTGTTGACACCATCTTACTAAATGTGCTTATGTTGTCCGATTACAAGTGCTGCAGTCCTAAGAAGTACTGATCTAGCAGAAGTGACGCAGTCGTTCTAGGAAAGTGCTGGTGTCGAACTCTGCAAAGTGCCGCAATCCTCGAAGTAATTGCTAGCACTGTCCTGCCTATCAAGTGTTGTGGCCCTGCTAGGAATACTTCCTTCTGAAATGTGCCAGCACTGTCCAGTGAGACATATAGACGCCCTGCTCGGACACAATTAGGCATCAATGCCGTAAACCTGGGTTGGCTCCAAGCTCCGCTTCTGAGACACCATCTGGGATGGAGAACCTGCCGCCTGAACCCTGCTTTGCAGATGTGCACAAATGCGGCTACCTGCGCAAACAGAAATCTATGCACCGGCGTTTCTTTGTGCTACGGGGCCCCAGTGAGCGTGGCCCAGCCCGCTTGGAGTACTACGAGAGTGAGAAGAAGTTCCGGGCGACCCCCAAGGCTGGCGGTGTTGGCCCTGGCAGTGGGGGTCCACCGCAGCCGCCACCAAAGCGCACCATCAACCTGGAGACGGCTCTCAATGTCAACAAGCGTGCTGATGCCAAGCACCGCCACCTGCTAGTGCTCTACAGCCGGGACAGCAGCTTCTGTGTGGCCTGCGAGGGCGAGGAGGAGCAGGAGGCCTGGTACAGTGCCATGCTGGAGCTGCAGTGTAAAGGTACGGCCTCATGGGGGCGGAGGGAGCGAGCGCGCACCAAGAGCAAATAACATTACCACTAGGTGGAGGTAGTGTGCGCACATGCGCAATGTGACCGTCACTTCGGGGGGCGGGGCTAGCGGGTCAAATAGTAGGGGTGGGGCCACCTTCAGACTTTGTGGGGCTGGGAACATGTTTTTGGGAACTAGTGTGAAATTAGCAACCAGTGGTACAATTACCAGTGACAACCCCCCAACACATGTTTTAAACACAAAATGTGCATGCTGATGGTAGCACAGTTGGTGGTGCCTGGTGTATATATTCATGTACCTCTAGTGTCTTTGAGGTGTTGGTGGCCAGTCAGAAGGGAGGACCTGGGAATCTAGATACTGTCGTTCCTAGATTTCTATAAAGTGCAAAACAAAGGTGTAAATGAGTGTGTTCATTTCGGGGCGCAATCTGAGTAAGCGTCACTTGCTATTTTGGCATGGCAGGTAGTGTTAGCAATGGTTTCCGACAGTTTTTAGTTGGTGTAAGTAGCAGTCCCATTCCAAAATAATCCAAAACATTTACATCAGCATGAAAATGTCCTGCTGCCATGCATGCGTGTGCCTTTATACGATGAAGAAGATGGGGGTTGCAGAGAAGGCATTTCCGTCCGTTCCATGCCCCTTCTGCAGCATACACGTGAATGACAATGTGGTGCAGTGTGGAAAGCAGCAGTAAAACTTAGCACAACACGCATGTGTTATATGTATATGTCGTAATAAGCATGCTCCCCACTCTAAAAGAAATTGTGGAAAACGGTGACCTGGTATATGTCACAAGCTTCCAGCCACATGTAATGCATGTTGTTAAGAGCACTCCATATCCACATAAAAGCAAACCTTTTTTGCATGTGAAGGTAGTGGAAGTAATGGGTATACACCAATCTTTAAAGTGTAGCTTTTCTGTTTTAAGGTTTGTCTTTCATTTAATTGTATTGTTAATTTATAACGCGCTTATTACCAGCGAGTGGTTTCTAAGTCAGGATTTGCATTCAAACCTGTGTTGAGCTGCACCGCTTCCAAGACAAACGCGTTGCCCCTGGGCTACCCTTCCTCCTTTTGGAAACCAACACTGATCTTCTAGTTAACTGGAGCTGTAAGGGTGGAGGGGAGGTCTTTCAGTTTTAAACGAAGCCCCATTGCAGTGCCAGGCAGGGGTGTTGCTGGGTCTGGGAAAGATCTGGGGCTACGCTAATGTCGGGACTGTCGGGACTCGGGGCTAGCGAGCCTTTTTGTTGTAGCTCCTGAGCTTCTATCCGAGGCTACAACCAAAAGACCCGGGGCTATAGCCTCCTTAGCCCCCTACCCCACCCCCAGCAACGCCTCTGGTGCCAGGTGCCTAAAAATTCATGCCTCGGAAAGGGACTGCTGCTGTATGGGCGCAGATGCGGACGGCGTTGAACATTTGCCCCTGCTCATGGTAGCTCTGAAGGGCACCAAGTCCCTCCCGTTATTTTCAGAATTCCGGTGGGGGAGAAAAAGGGGATGGGACCCGATTAGCCCAATAGTGTTACAAACCAATCGGAGAGATTATCAGGTGTGCAGTTAAAAGGCAATACTTCGGCAGGCTAGAGGAGATGGGCATACAGACCAAAGAGTTCCAATCCAGGCACGACTGATAATGGGCACCAGAGGAGTGTACTACATTTTAATGACACAAGCAACGCTGGTGATTGGGCTGGCGCTTGCCGGATACGAGATCCAGCTATGCATCTGGTGCCAGATCTCAGGATCCGGCCAGAGTCAACCGCCCCAAACCCAAGCTTTGCCCTGGGGGAGGGGAGGAAGGAGTAGTGGTCGGAGCAGCACATTGCCGCCATGATCAGCCCCTCCAATCAGCATATAGCGCACAAAACTGCTAATGATGGGCCATTAGTCACTGAATGGTTTTGTGCCTGCATTCTGATGGGTGGGGAGGTGGAGTGGGGTGTGGGTAGTTGGCATGCATTGTAGGCAGCTTTGCCTCTCTGCATATGTGCTTGTGTTGTCTTTGACATAGACTTAACACTCTGACTCAATTTGATACAGGTCACCGCTGCAGGAAAAGCAAACTGTAATTTCCTCTGGTGACCGCGTGCAAGGGGTCACCACAGGAAGTTAGTCCTCAGCCATGACCCTGTTGGTTTATTTATATATTTATGCAATGTTTGTCGGACACACGGACCCAGATTATTTATTATATACAGGTATCCGACAAATATTGCATGAATAAATAAATACCCCTATTAACATTGAAACTATCCCACACAATGCAGCCACCTAACTGCTTTCAGAGGGGAGCTGCAGGAGCTGTGCCGGCTGTGGTTCAAGTAAAAGAAACCATTGTTTATGGTGAACAGAAATAAGCAAGTTTTAAGAATAAGGTTGCAGGACAATGCCTTGGTTTAAACCGGTTTCCCTGAATAGATGATCTACTCTTTCACCATTAGCTAGAGTAATTACTCTTCTTAATGATTCTTTCACAGTCTGCTTAAAATTCTGTGCATGAGCTCAGATCACAGTGCAGACTAACATTGCTGTTGGTAGTTTTTAGGCACATAGATGGCTGGTACGTTTGCTCCCATGTACATGTGCCGGTCATCCTGTGTATACATGTACTGAGCAGGGTCGGACTGGGCCAAACATTTGTCTCATGCATTAAGAAAAAGTGGCCATAGGCTATTCATTCCTTTTCTAACCCTGTTTGAATAGTCCCCTAATGGGGAGTTTTGTTTTATAAAATGGGATGCAAATTGTGCATTTTAAAGAATATTTACTCCCCAACACTGGTCTAAAATATTATCCGCATAGTGAAGTAACTCATCACCAGTGCCATGACAGTGGTTTAAAGTGGAATTGATATATAGTTTGGAAAAGAAGCAGCATGAAAGAAAGTGCGCCGTTTAAAACTATTATTTTGGACAGTTCCTTTGAGCGTAGGTCAACTGCCAGCTCCGCCCCCCTAAACCTCTACTCCTCAGACACTGCTACCCACCCCCATTCCAAACTCCTACCCCACCACGGCCCTTTTGGGATCCCCCACCAATTTGTGTACATTTCCGCCACTGGACACAAGGTGGACCTGTGGTGGAGAGGGTGTTGTACATTTACACCACAGGTAGCCTGCTCAGAGTGTTTAACAGGGCTCATTTCGTTTTGGGGGTAGGGGCTTGTTAACGTGTGCAACAAGTTGAGGGGCAATGCAGAACTAAAGGGCAGAGGGCGTGCTTGTACACGGCAGAGGGAGATTGAGTGCAGCCCACAGGCAATTCACTGGGCAAAGCTGAAGTGCATGGGTAAGAATGCGAGAGGAAGGACATGGACGCTGCACTGCAAAGCAATGCCACTAGGTGTTAACATAGGTGTTAATATAGTGCAAATGTGGGATCAACCCAAATGGGAGCAGTTAGTACCTGGAATATTCCACTAGGTGGTGCTATAGCGCAAAGGTATGAGCACTGGGGTCAATGTGTAGGGGTGGAGTACACGGATAATACTAAAGCTGCACATTGAAAGTTCGACCACAGGTGGGAGGAGTACATGGCTAACTCAAATAAATGGAGGTGCAAGGGATGGACCACTGTGGGTGCAGGTAGGCAGTGCAGCGCAGGGGAGTGGCCGACATGAGGCAACAGGAGTTGCTTAAGGGCACACAGTTTAAAGACTGTGTCAATCGTTGGAGCCGCAAAGGCATTGGCACCATGGGGTAGCAGTAGGAATGGCGCGGGGTGTGGATGCTGGGAAAGTGAGCCAGCCTGGTACCTTGCACGTGGAGTCACATTGGCTAACTCCATTCCCAGGCTTGTTTCTTCCCAAGTGTGACATGAACAGGATGTTCCATAGGGTTGGGCACTACACTGCCAGGCTGTTGCCGGCAGAACATTTAGTTTGTATTTGTGGCATAGCCAGGAGAGTGAAAGAGTCTGAACTTCCAAGTTCTACATGGAAGATGCTGACACAATGGTTTTCAGTGTGGGGAATGTGAACCCCTTTCATGGCCAGGCAGCATGCCTGTGTGGTCAACTGTAGCCATTCTTCACAGGCGGCAATTAACTTGCCCAGATTACACTTCCGGGTTTAATATCTGGCTACCAACCTTAGTTTGCACCATCCACCTTATTTTGTACTAGTTGCGTCTTCTCAACAGCATATGGTAGGTGAGGCTGTGGCGAGGCTAGCCATGGCTGGTGGTAGGGTGTCTAGGAAGACTCTGTGGGGCTGTGCATTATAAGGAGTTGACCACTAGGTGGTGGTACGTTCCAGAGGGTGTGCATAATAGCACCCCAGAAAAAAGAGAAAGCACCATTATGAGACATAGTAGAAATATAATACCACTCAGAGAATCAGACAAGTTGTGCAGTACAAGGCGCAGCTACAGTGCAGAGGGTGGTCACACGTGGGTATTAACCTTGGTGCCAAATTCCTACACACTTCTAGGTGTGTCATTAATGGTGTTTTTACCACCCACCGTAATGGCAATATACGTAGGGCTGAGTCGGCCCTGCTGCAATACAAACCTGTGACAGCGAGTCACACACAGGTCCTTGAAGCGAGTATTTAACTCCGTCAGCTATTTTACTACACAAGGAGTGCAGTGCAAAGACTCTGTGCAATAAAATAATGAAGAGCCCTTGAAATGCATTGGTGGAAATTCACGCCTTGAAGATGGTACTTCTTACCTAATCAACCTCAAATCTTAACTAGCTGCCATCCGTCAAGCCAAAAAGCTTCTTTAAATCCACAGAATCTTTAATGGGAAAACCCCATCCATAGCATGGCCCTTCAAAGTGCTTGCGAATTCCTCACACACAACCGACTCAAAAGCTGCCACCTTCTTCTACTCTGAGATCACCAGACGCCTGGCGTTAGCAACAACATGACCCTCTCCGCAAAGGATCAGCCGCAGCACAGACTCCTTTCAAAGCAGACTCTGAATCTCCACCTCAAACTTTCTCCAGTTTAACTACTCTGACCAGGGCCAATTTAACTCGATGTTTATTAAATTCAGAACCTCTGCCCTGCCCAAATCATTAATCAATCTTGTCAACCACTTGCTGAACGCTGTATCCGTTGCCAAGTGTCCTAATGTACCAAGTGAGAAGACCCCTCTTAAAAAAAAAAGTCTTGACTTAATTTACTGAACCTCACTCACCACCTTGCTTTCGTTCCCTGCATAACTCCTGCTGCAAGCAGTTACTGGTCAACTACAGGCCGGCCTTTTGCATGGGTGTGCACTGGAGGTGATGCCAAGCATGTCCTAGTCCCCCTTTTTGATGAGAACAATTTCACCAGCATCCTACTCGTAAACTGATGTGCCACTTTCAGACCAACTATGTGATCGACCATTTGGCCAATACTTTGTGGGTGACATCAAAGGCATGGCTCTGAACTGGCTAACCATGTTCCTTGATCGCCAGCCACAAGAGTTTTGCTTTACCTTTTTTGTCTGCTATCTCTCCAATCGCCTGTGGTGTCTTTGCTACGTTTTTTCTGGAATCTTTTCCCGTGTCTATTAGCAGGCATTTCCAATGCTTCTGCCATCATGTACGCTGGCAATCGGGCCCTTCCTCTGCTAGATGGACTCCATTGCCTCACTGCAACAATCATCTATGCTTCACACCCTCCATACCCTCAAATGAAGTGCCCATCATCTACAGCAACCTCTTACCCCCCTCCCCAATGAGCTCGGTTGTAAACCAGTGCACGTTTCACCTTAAAACCAAGCTTCATATCTTTCCTTCCAGGAAGAAACTGAAGTCCTTGCAGAGATCCATTCAAAGATTTGGCATTCTGGATCTAAAAAGAGATCCCAAAAGAGTGGCAGAAAATAACAAGACAAGCCCTTCTCACCCCCTTCCAATTAAGTCTCAGAAGGAGAAACGACCAACATACACAGAAAGCTCAAACCCTCCAGATGTAAAGGGGACATCTGCCCCCTAACATCATCAAAGGTTGCTCGGAAGCCCTATTCCCATTCATTACCAGATTCATAAATGCCTCCTTTTCAGCGAACCAAGTCCCCTCCACACTAAAGGAATCGTGGGTCCTCCCCCCTACTATAAAAAAACTCGAAAAACGACTGCAGAAAACACCCCAAACAACTACGGTTCTGTTCCTACTAAAGATCCTGGACAGAGCAGCCTAGGCACAAATCCAAGCCTTTCTAGAATCCAATCACATCCTTGGGTTGTGCCAGTCAGGCTTCCGACCGGGCCATGGAACGGAATCGACTTTATTAGACTTGAAAAACCAACTCACTGTCTTCTCAGATTACAGTAAGGCAGCCCTCCTACTCCTTTTGGATCTCTTGGCCGCCTTCGACCTGGTGGACCACAAAACCCTCTGCCACCACCTTATGGTAGCTGCCAAATTCTACCAGCAACCCACAAAATGGGTAGCCTCCTTCTTGGAAAGTAGATCCATGAGTCTTCTCAGAAACTGCCTGTGCCCCCCGTCCTCATTCTGTGTGGAGTCCAACAAGGATCCTGTGTCTCCTCCCTCAATATCTTCACCAAACCCCTCTTCGACTTCCTGGACTCCATCGGCATAGACTACAGCAACTATGCCGATGACACCCAAATCATCATCCCTCTGTCAGGCATCTGCGACACAGACTCCCTCACCACCAACAAAACATACACAACAATCCATGCCTGGATGGCCACTAACTACCTATGCCTCAATGATGACAAGACGGAAATCCTACTGGTAGCGTCACCGGCCAAGCTAAAGAATCTCCACGCTGAATCCTCAGCCTTCACCATAGATGGCATTCACATCCCTGTCTCAGCATCTGTAAAAACCATAGGAGTCTACTTGGATACCTCCCTCTCCCTATCGCTTCCTCGGCTGCACATACAGCCAAGCTCATCAATTCAGTCAGACAATTCCTCACACTAACTAGCTGCCTCACCATTGCCAGAGCAATCATAGGAGCGAGATTAAACTATTGCAACGTCCTCTTTACGGGACCATCTAAACAGAACATTAACCGACAGCAGGTTATCCAAAACAATGACCTGCGGGCAGCTCTCAACATACAAGAAAAGACATCTCAAGAGCCAGAAAGGGAGCGCATTGTCTCCCAATCTGAGAATGAATCCGCTTTAAAACCCTCTCAATCATGCAAAAATGCCTAGTCGAAGTCGCCACGGAATAACCGTTGCAAGAAATTGTGCGTGTCCAGTAGCCCAGGTCAGTCCGTCCACGCCACCTGCCTGATCCCTCCCACGC
This sequence comes from Ambystoma mexicanum, assembly GCF_040938575.1. Taxonomy (NCBI): domain Eukaryota; kingdom Metazoa; phylum Chordata; class Amphibia; order Caudata; family Ambystomatidae; genus Ambystoma; species Ambystoma mexicanum. The sequence continues at coordinate 135,978,377 of NC_090921.1, forward strand.
CACCTGCCTGATCCCTCCAGCCTTTAAAAAGTCAGAGGAGGTGGCTCTAGCTTCCCTGCAGTGGCAGCGCGCTACAGGAATGCTCTGCCCCCTGCCCTAAGAACAGAGAAGTCCTACTGGCCCTTTCGCAAGGCCCTAAAAACGTGGCTCTTTGCCTAATGACAATGCTTCATCTACCGAGTTGTCTATATTTGTGGGGAGCATTTTTTGCCCCATACCTGTAAGATATGTGTGTAAGTGGTTGCAGCTTCACCACCCTGATGCCCATGGGCTTCTGCACTTTACAAAAGTAGACTGTAGCCACACAATATAGACAAGGGGGCCCATAGAAGGATCAAGAGAGCAGCTTTTGTCCTCACAAGGAAAAAGATGATTGAAAATGCAGGTAGACTGTATTGTAGTCAGACGTATCTTAGTCTTGAAACTGAATTTGGTCTTGAAAGTTTTCTTAACTATATGTTGCCACCGTTCATAAGATCGCGATTTGGTAAATTAGTGGTGGCTACTATAACTCACTGCTGGGCAGGAGGAGGCTCAAAGGCCTGCCCTGTATGCGGTCTGAGAGATGAGACAGTAGTTCATTTTCTTTTTTTATGTACCGCTACAAAACCGTTGAGACTAAGATTTCTATGCCCCTTGCTTAAGGAAGCTCTAGTCCGCTCCACAGCTGAGGCACTGGAATTATGCAAAGGAACACCAAACCCACACATTGTGTTGCCCAATAGGTTCACAAAGCCTGGCTCCTAAGAAGAAAATGGATGAGCGAAAGAGGAAAGGATAACGGACTCTGAATCTACTTATTCCTAAATTAGGACAGCTATGCAATTAAGTGATACGAACACCACTCGCTATTCCAAATAAGAAGCAGAAGGGCTGCGAGTATAATCCCCGTTCTGGGCTCTGCACAAAGAACTGTTTTATTGTACCTCTCCTTTTATTACGCACTTTACTATATGCACACGTTCCCGTTCTGTAATGAATTCTGATTGTGTCTTAATGTTTTTTATTCATGTATATTTTTATTAATGGGATATTTTAAATTAGTTTGTTTGTTGTTTGTTTGATGATGATGGTCAAAACAGATTATGAGAATCCTGAATGAACTGTGACCAGGAGATTCCTCTGGTGAACTAGGAGCTATTGCATAGCCTGTTGGGATTCTAACTTCCAGACAAGATGCAAACTACATTATATACAAGTATCAACTATCTGGTGCCCTGTGACCACATTCACCCTCTGATGTTACATGTCGCGTGCGTGTGAAAGAGATTGGAGGACCAATTCTCCACCTCCGTTGTGTACATGAAAGAGTTGACTTTCACACAATAACTGCGCCACAGGTATGGTCAAAGACGTATCTGATTATTTTAATCCTGTCACTCAACTCCCGTAGGAGAGCCCTTTTGATAACACGTGTTTTGGCACGTCATGTGCCTTTTTCAAATCTGGGCAATTAGTGTTAAAAAATCACACAACTTTAAAAACAAAAGCAAAAACAAAAAGAATTATACATAGCCATACATATTTTAAGTCAAGCCAAGGTTAAACGGAAATAATTAAACATATCCGTGACACAGAGATGAAGGAGTAGTGAAGGGGATGATGGTTGAGGTCAAGTGAAAAAAGCCACATCAAACAACAGAAAAAAGAGGAAACAAAAGAGTTAGTACAATTCCTGTGTGGCTTTTTCCTTTAGAAAAAATGTCTGTCATTATTAATAGTAGTTAACCATTTCTTCCACTTTTAGTCCTAACTGTTAAGCCTTTCCCATATTATTTCTGCACTGCTCCCATGTTATGCCTCCAATAATTTATTGTTGTTGACTGTAAGCCTTTGTACTATTTATTTTATTTTGACTTAGCATAATTGAATATTATCTTACCATGTATTTTTCTTGTTGTTTACTCAAGTCTTTCAATGGCAAAAGTTCCTCGGGTTCAATCCCACTTGCAATACATTTTTATGTCTTATTCGAAATGCTCCCATAACGTCATAAGTTCCACATCTCCATTGCAACCGTACATTATTTTGTCTATCTGTTTCCTGCATTCACAGTAACAGCACATTCTGTCTTTCCTTGCGTCCTAATAGACTTGATATGAGCTTGCGTATGTGGACATATTCAATCTTCTCGAGTTTCAAATTGTTGCTATGTACAACGTGTCAGTTTCCCGAACGCGTCTACATCTCTGGCTCTCATTTCTCATGGCATATTATAATTCCTCTACTTGTGATGTCTCGTTCATTCTCCCATCAAAATACTGTTCCGTGCGCATGCACGCAAACTAACATGCCCGATTTTCCTGCTATGGCTTAGATCTCTAACTCACATTTCTCATAGCACATTTTAACTTTATCTATAATGTCCCTTTCAATCTCTCGTACAGATATCATTCCGTACGTATACATAATAGTTAACTCGTCCGATTCTCCCTTCCTAGGGTTTACCTCAAAAGTCTCATATCTAGTCCGTCTGCGTCGGCTCTCCGAGTGGAATGGAGAAGCTGGCTTTTAAACCTCTTGTGTACTTTGGTTGTCATGTGTCCCTCTTTCATTTCTGTTACTTGGCACTCTTAGCCGCCATCTTATGGGCAAAGGCTTACCATAGTTTAGTGTGAGCCTATGGGTTTGTTCTCATACTCGTTATCCACTGCTGTATATTCTAATAGAAATCTCTCTCGGGATTTAACAATCAGGCTACAATAGCTGCACTCAAAATAAATGTGTGTTATTAAAATGTATGCTAGTGATTAAACACTTCCTTTGTTAGAAATGTTACATCTGGTTTGTGAATATGGTTGAATAAATCACAGAGCAAGTTTCTGCCGCACTACAACACACTTTGGAGTACATTAATCATGTCCTGCCCTGTTCATTCCTCAGTGCATCCTTTGCCTAGATTCCTCAGATTTGGATTAAAACCCCCATAATTATAATTATTACTAATGGTGCTGCAACCCCCACTTGCTGACTCGATTCTGAAATCATTGAAATTGAGAACATCGCTGGCGTTCATGCCGCACAGGAAATAAGTACAGATGATACGTCTGATTTGAGAATATTCTTGGATGTATCACAGGGTATATTTCTGCCACACTATCTCCATTCAGAATACGTTCATTTTTCACTGCATCCTTGACCTAGTTTATTCTGATTTAGATTGAAAACACCATGTTTATGTATTAATGATATTGGGGCCGCAGCCCCCACCTGCAGACTCCTTTTTTAAAGAGTGATCTAAAGAGCAAAGTGGGTTTTTGAAAGTAGAACAGAATTACGAAAATCTAAATGTTCCTTTAGGGACTTAAGAGTCCCAGAATCCCATAACTACTGCGACGAGGAAGAGGGTTGAAGAGGCACAATGTAGCAGGATTGGTCAGTTAATTAGTGTAGATGACCCACACCTGAGGAAGACTGAGAGGCTTAAAAGGCCCCCTCTGGTTCAGGACACAGACAAGCAGCTGACTCTGTTAGTGGAGAGCAGAGGAAGTCAGAAGCAGAAATCATGTGCTTTGAGTTGGCAGCCCAGAGAACCTGGAGGAAGGAGAGGACTCCGGGACCATTGCAGGGCAGATTCCAGCTGCCAGTCCTGAGAGGGTCGGTCTCCCCAGAAATCTGAAGTACAGAATTTGCACGGCGGGAAGCTTGCAGAAGGAAGGCTTTCCCCATTGTGAATCGTTCTACAGAGGCAGCGCAGCGGGGCCCATGCAGGAGGCTATTTCGGATCGCTGGCGTGCACCAGGGAGCCTCCAGAGCATGTGGCGCTCTAATTTGAAGTGGTGCAAATGAAGACAGGCTTACCAGAGAGGAGGGCTGCATTGTGAAGAGCTGGAGCAGCAGAAGTCCTGCGGAACGCGAGAGGAACAGGGGCGCATGTGGAGATCGGTGAGTGGCCCCGGAGCGCTCTGTCCTTGCTTGCAGGCGGGAAGTTGCCGAGCGAGTGAAAAGCACTTGCGCAGTAGCAGAAAGGGTGCAGAGTTGCACTTGCGTGTGAATAGAAATAATTCGCAAGCTGATTTTTAATATCGACTAGTTACAAAACAGAAGCAGCACTCGAAGAAGAGTAAAAGTGGTTCCCAAGTTATTGGTGCATATTTAGCTAGGGCAAACCAACTGAGACTTAGTGAACAAAAACCTAATTACAGTAATCGTGAAAATGGGAGTGTCTGGAAAACCCAGCCAATTGTGGGGGCGACTTTTAGTATCAATAAGCATTGCCCAAGCCAAGATAGGCTGGAAATAAGACAAACTGAATTTGGCCAATATTACAAACAGTAGAAGCGGGCTAATGAAAGGTAGGTAAATGCTGGAACTTATGCCCATATTATATACATCTGGTACATGTTCGAAGAACCAGTTTGTCAAAACCAGGGGAGAGGTCAAAGAAGGCCCTATCCCTATCGGTGTCAAGACTTGATTGTCGTGTAGATTAAAGAGGCCTCCGTCCCCAAGTACCACACAGTGAGAGATAATATAACTCACCGTGCAATCCATGAGGCCACAGGTGTGAGATACTGGAACGCCGGAACCACGGAACACTGGAAACCCCAAGGCCGCTGTAAGGCAAACAATTATTAGTACAAACAATCACGGTAATGGTCTGTGACAATGAACTGATGGTGTCAGAGAAATGGCTTACCTAAGTGTAGTAGTAAAGTCGTTGCTAACCACACTGGGGCCTGGGACACACTTGCGTGGGGGCTGTGGGGGACAGCACCCGCAGTGAATGGTAATGGTGACCTCGGAAGAGTAACAGAGGTGGTCACCGCTGTGTGCTTGAAGTACCAGTCACTGGGCACACTTGTAGCTGACTGCTTGGTACTTGGCAAAACCAAAGCAGGAAGCGTTTGCAACAAGAGGAATCATAAATCCAGGTAAGTTCGTGGAAGGAAACCGGTACCAAATCCAGGGAATGAGCAAAGAGGTCCGGTATAACAGTTTGTGGGTCCAAACAGCCAGAGATCCATACGAGAGGCGCCAAAACAGAAGGAGAAGACAAAGGAAGTCCGTGGGGCGAGGTCCGAGATCAAGATATGCAGAGAATCAAGGTTTGAGAGGAGCACGCCAAACAGTGCCGGTAAGTAACAGCTGTGAAGCACTGTGGAAGCGCGAGAACACCGTTTTTATCCCATTGCCACGGGTACCTTGTCACGTGAGTGCTGTTTCCATGTCACGTGACCCAAGTAACGGTCGCGTGAGCGGGCCTTTCTGGTCACGTGGTCTGGAAATGAACGTGACTGCCGGGTATCAGTACGCCTGGCTCTGCCTGACCCAATGCGCCAAGGAAGCTGCCAATACAGGTATGGATACAATCGGTCCCGATGATGACTTCTTCTGTAAAAATTGGTACCATACCACAAACCAGGATTGCGGGCCCCACGCTGCCCCTGTCCTGCACATGAACTAGAAGTGGTATTGGTTGGACGTGCTGCGGGGACTCTAGCAGGTGTGGGGGCATGACGTGTGGGGGCATAATGCATGACAATCGGTCATTAGTTGTATGTGAAGTTAGAAAACAGGGGTGGCGAAAAGGCTACTCTTCTGGGGACAAGGAACCAGAAGGAAAGAAACACCATTTACAGAAACGTATTGAAGAGTATCAATATAAATCTTGTCTTCCCCAAAAAGGTGTTGAGAGTCTTGAAGCTGTCAGTTGTGGAATGCTGTGGAGCTCATATAAATTCTTGCCAGTTTACATGGAATATAAAGTACTGTTGTTGTGAAAGGTTGTTCAGGCATGGGAGTAAACCTGAATGGAAAACCTTTGGAGATTTTAGGCTGGCCAAGGAAGCAGGCTAAGTGACAGTTCGGAGGGGGCTAGAAGGCGGTCCTAACAAAGTGGAAGTTGGAGAAGAGCTACGGGGTGGTCCCAGCCGAAAGATTGTTTGTTTTAGTAGTACTGAAGGAACAGCCAAGCAAGGCTGTTGTGAAGAAGTTATATTTTCTGGAGTTGTGGAAGTGGCAAATCATCCTGACCAATTCAAACATGGTTGCTATTGAGGAACTGAAAACCTGTTCAGAGAAGAAGAATCTTATGATCCATGTGTTGGAACTTTCTGTTGACAAGTTAACTTTCATCAGACTATATTGGAACTTGGTTGGTGAATCAGGATTTCCTTTTAACTGTGAAGCAGAATCACATTTAGAACCTGAGGAACAGGAGTTCGCCCAGGTTCTGAAGAGAGACTTTGGTTCCTTTATGAACTCAATCATTTTTGCTTTGAACTGCCATGTATTCCTTGTTTGTTTGTAGTATGTTTAAGTGTGAGGGACAGATATCCTTTAGTACAGGGTTTCCTTTAGTTTATTTTAGGCAGGGAAATCCTTGTCAGGGTAGGAATAGTGAGGTGTTTATCCAACCTAATATTCTAATAAAATGGCATGTGTTGAGAAACCTTTACAACGTGGTCTGCCTTACATTTCTGACCCCTCACAATATATCCTTTAGTACTTTGAATGTGATTATTCCCCAATGGCGTTTAGTGGGTATTCCCTAACTTCCCTCTTTCCCAGAATCGTGAGTGGTTATTCCTTTTTCCTCCTGGCTCCCTCTGTTTGTTTCTCGAGCATTTCTTCGGCCTATCTGTGGTCCCTGATTTATAAGTTCTCTGCCAGTGATTAGGATTAATTAGAATTGGGATAGCCGAGCTTAATAGCTTGACCACCATTTGGAAGTCAGGCGATGGTTGTATAACGGCCCTGCAGGGATTGTTGAATCTCCCTGTTGAGCGCAGGATACCACAGCTGCTTGCGGTAGAAGGTATGCACGTTCATCCTCTAATTGAGAGTTTTGACAGAGAGCGAAGGCTGCACTCGTGGGTGGGACTGCAGGGATCTGTATTAACAGGCGGGGCTCCTGGATAGGGTGCAGTATTTAGTTACTAACCAACCAGAAGGCTTGGTACTGAAGGGACACATTTAAAGACATGATTCAAACCATATTGATTGTTGATATACTTAGTGACTCATACTGCGGCATTGGCTATGCACTACAACACCTCATGTTAATCATGTGTTAATCATTTACCTAGTTTTGTGTAAGTGCCTCTTTCATTGCTGGATTTATATTGAGGCTGTACAGCACTGTGGCTACCCCACTGCTGCCAGATCAGTACTACTCTGACCACCTCACGCACCTGGCACCCCGGCCTAGTATTACTCCGGCTAGCTATGACTGCTTTAAGGGGAGGGACACTCACTATGGCAACTATTCTCCCTCTCTTTCAGGCCATAGCGCCTACTAGTTTCCTACCTGACCTGTTGCCACCACCAGACCTCACTTCCTTCGAATCGCCGCTCACACCCACAGAATGGATCATCCGATTCGCTACCCCCCCAACTCCACTGATCCCTTGCCCTACACCTCTGAGAAACGCAATACTAGGGACACGTTTCTACTCCAGGGCCAAGTCACACAAGTCCCGGCACCACACAGTGCCAGTGAGTCCATCGCATCTTCCTACACCTTCTGGCCTACTCAATGACTCTAATCCCACCACATCTCACAATACCCCCCCAAGGAGACCTTGTCACTGTCAACCACACCATCAAGGAAGCCCTCATTAACGCACGCTCCTTAGTTGCACATGCCCCTGACATTGATGACCTAATTACATCCAACCATTTAGACTTCATTGCGGTCACAGAAACTTGGTTACACCCAGCTGCAGGCGCCGCCTTATCTCTCGCCCTCCCCGAGAATTACACTATTATCCGTGCTGACAGAAACACAGGAAAAGGAGGCGGAGTGGCATTCATTGCGAAATCACATTTGAACCTCAGAGAAGTTCCCAACCCAGGATTACCATCAGCTGAACTCCTTTCAGTCAAATTCTCCCTTTCTAACACCCACACCATACTACTCCACCTCATTTATAGACCACCAGGAGCCATCTTCTCCTTTGAGGAAGACATCTCCCACCGCCTCACATCCAACACCAAACCTAGCACCCAAATCATCTTACTAGGCGACCTCAACTTAGGTCTTCATGACCCGAACGATGCTAATGCCTCCCTGCTTGATGATACCATCACACAACTAGGATATACTCAACGCATCAACAAGCCCATCCACACCAAAGGAAGGACACTGGATTGGCTGGCCGACTCCAATTGTGATATCTCCCTACTTAACATTATACCCTGTGCGTGGACAGACCACCACTGTATTACTTTTAGCATACCCAAAGATACCCACATCAGTATACCTTCCACTAATGTTCTCCAGGTGCTGTCCAGGAACAAACGTAACATTACGATAGAAATTCAGAGGCCTCATCTTCAGCCAATCACCAACCCACACGCCGACTCTCAGATCTCAGTCTCTGTCACCCTGGTTGACCTCTATAACGCCACCTGGGGGCAAGCCCTTAACCAGATTGCTCCGTTAAAACTGAGAAAGTCTAAACCAATCGCCCACATAAACAAATGGTTCTCTGCAGAACTAAAAGCGCTTCGTAATATTAAAAGAATATCGGAAGCTAGTTGGAGAAAAGCCCCCTTACCCCCCACCAAGGAAACATTTTCCATTGCAGCGGCTACATACAAAGCTGTCATTACTAACACAAAAAAGGAGACTTTCAATACCAGGATTCAGAAAGCTAAAACAGGCATGAAATAACTCTTTTCTATCCTAAGAGAATTAGAATCCCCAGCACTGCCGTCGAATGACTGCATCAAGGATAAAGCCTGGTGTGAGAACATCCAGCAAGCCTTCTCTAACAAACTAGCCCTCCCGCATGCTAAGATAGAAGCCAAAAAGGCTAGCCTTAAGTCTAAAACCAATCCACACAATGGTCCTAGCTACCCTCAACCCTCTTGTCCTCCCTTCTACTTCTCCCCAGTTTCGGTGGACGAAGTTGTGAATATAATCGCAAGTATCAAACCTTCGAATTGTCAAGGTGATTCATGCCCAGCCTCCATTATCAAGGAAGGGGCCAAAGACTTGGCTCCCTTTATCACTAACGTGATTAACTCATCCTTCGAGAACTCTTCAGTCCCTAATAACCTTAAAGAAGTCTGGGTCATGCCTCTACTCAAAAAACCTGACCTCGACCCCAACATCCCGACTAACTATAGTCCGATCACAACAGTCCCTTTTCTTCTGAAGATTCTAGACAGAGTAGCATATCTCTAAATACAACATTTGGAAGACAACAACCTCCTAGGTCTGCGATAATCTGGCTTTAGACCCAGGCATGAGACCGAAACAGCCCTCCTGGGTCTAAAAATCCAAATGGACGAAGCCAAAGACAAGGGCAAGTTGGCCATCCTGCTCCTGTTGGACTTGTCGGCAGCCTTCTACTTGGTCGATCACCAAATCCTAACCAAACACCACACTTCGGCTGCAGCACTCTCACCGAATGCCTCTAATTGGATCCAATCCTTCCTTTCCAATAGAACAACCAGGGTCTTCACACGTTCCGCTGTGGCCAACCCAGTCCCTATCCATTGTGGTGTTCCTCAAGGGTCTTGCGTCTCGCCCACCCTCTACAATATCTTTACTAAGCTCCTCTTTGACCATCTTGATGATCTGGGAGTCAAATATACAAACTACGCTGACCACACCCAGATCCTCATCACCATCACTCAGTGCTATGAAAAGATACTGCTAAACTCAATGAAATGTACCTCGAAATCCAGGCATGGATGGCTACACACAGTCTCTGTCTAAACAATGAGAAAAACAGAACTGCTGATAGTCGGAACCCAGGTCCGTCTAAATAAGCTTGATCCCCGTTACCAGTCATTTACCATTGATGGCAACATAATTAAAGTCGCCAAAGAAGTCAAAACCTTGGGTGTCTACCTTGACTCCACTCTCTCGCTCAAAAAGCAAATCAACACTACTGTCTCCACCACGGCCTACACCAATAAACTTATCAATGCATGTAAACCGTTCCTGTCCACTCAAAGCTGCCTCACTTTAGCGAGGGCACTGACCCTGTCGAAACTGGACTACTGCAATACTCTATTCCTTGGCTCCACTAATCACAACCTAAACAGACTCCAAGTTCTTCAGAACAACGCCCTCAGATGTGCCCTCAATCTTCCACGAAAAACACACATCTCCACCTTCAGAAAGGAGGATTGTTGGCTCCCAATACAAGATAGAATTAAACTATGCACCCTTGTCGTCACCCATAAATGCTTAGCCATGTCTGCGCCCCAATACCTTTCTGACAAATTCTCAAGATAATTCTCCACCCGACCTACCAGAGCCCCGTACTCAAACCAATTGAATATCCCTAAGTTTAACTTGAAAACAGCAGGTGGAGCGAGCTTCCCTGTACTAGCAGCAAAATGCTGGAATTCGCTCCCCTCAAACATCAGAGCTGAATCTGCTTTTTGGACTTTTAGAGCAAAGGTAAATGACCTGCTCTTCACCCAGCAAGGTTAATAATCTAATTCTCAGTCTTATTTTCGCTGTAGCCATTATAGTACAAGGTGCCCTTCCACTTCTCTCTGAAACAGTTGTGTATGAGCGCGATACAAATAAAATATCACATCCACTTAAGGTACTGTACTTGTATTGCCTGCATTGACTACCAGCTTTGGAAACTTTGTAACCTGGTCTTCATGTTGTATATACACCCTGCACTTGTAACTATTTGTTGTTATTGTATGTGTAACCTGCTCTATGTTCTAAGTTGTATGCGCCCAGATACCTTGGGGTTAGGCTGCGCTTTACAAATAAATAACTAAACTAGAGTTCTGGTACTGTGGGTATAATGACTAAAAGTAAGACTTTATGCTGAAGGTGGAATGGCAGGTGCATAGGCTTTGTTGGTACATACTGTGCAATGAAAATTTCAAGCAGAAGCTATAATGACCAATGCGAAGACTGTAAGTGAACGCTTACAAGTTGTTTAGAATGTATTGTAACCAATGCAGAGGCTTGATATTGAAGGGTTAATGGCAAACAAGACAACGGGTGCCGTTATAGTGACCAATGGTGAGACTTGACATTGATTAACAATTAGAATACGGTTCTATGTAGGGTGAAATGACAAATGGAAGAACTAAGCACTGAGGCACAGTGACCAATAAGGAGATTTTCTTTTGAGCATATGATGACGGGGGAGGGGTCTGTGTCAGCCAGACGGATAGTCTAGTGGCTGCCACAGACCCCGTCCTTGCCTTCTCCAAGGACAGTCTGCCCATTTTCTGCAAACACAGACTTGGCAGCAGCCCTGGATGCTTTACAATGGAGAGGAGGCGTTTCCATCGTGGTTCTCGATGTTTTTGTTTTTAGGAATAGGAGAAGAAAGCACTGGCAATGCCAGTTATTTTTATCCTTTATGTTTCAGTGTTTACATAAAGCACTGGCCAAGTGGCTAAACGCTCCACCAGGAGAGCTCTAATGACCCATGGGAGCATTATGTATTTATATCCCGTATGCAGATACTTCCTTTCCGTAAAATAGCATGAAAGATGTAGACTGCCGCTGCGGGCGCTTTCCTTCTCAGTAGAGGCTGGTACTGAGGGAGGGGGAGGAGTTGCTCCGCATGGGGGTAATAGGAGCTATGTACATTCCAATGGGGACTCTCGGGTTTGGGCACACTGTACTGAGCGGTTTCATAGCTGATGATGGAACGTTGACCTGAGGTGTGTAATGATGACCAGAGGAGTGCTGCACTCAGGAGTATACAGACTATTGGGACAGTGCAGCACTGAGTGTTTCAGGAACCAATAAGCAGCGCTTATTTGTGTCTGCCAGGATAGGGAAATAAAAGTACACCCTTCAAGTGTTTTAGCTTTTTTGTTTCCACTTTGGTTGCCAAAGCTGGGATTCGGACTTATGACGTCAAGACCAAGGTCGAGAGACCTATGCTGAAGACCACTTGAATGCCTGACCATGAGGTCTGGGAATATGCCCGTTATGATTATAATCTGCAGAAAACTTTTCAGTTCGCACCTTTTATACATTGCTTGCAACATTATAGGAAATGATCCTCAATTCTTGGGTTATTTTGCAGGTGTTAATAACCAATCTCCTTAAAGGGAAATGTTTATAGATGGGGGGCTGAAAAAAATCATCGGAGTCCGCCCCCCTGTGGAAGTGACTGGAGCCGACCGTCCCCCTGCCACCCCCTCCTCCCCATCCTCCCACCTCACCACCGACCACTGGTGGGAGAACACATATAATAATGTTAATTTCCAGCACTGCCAGTAAGAGAGCTCTATGCTGAAGGGTGTAAAGATTGGTAGTATTTTGGTCCAATGAAACTGCTGTATTGAGTGGTAAAATATAATGGGCACGCTTTTGTGTGCAGCGGCTTATAATGACCAATGGAGAGCACTGAAATCCTGGGAACAAGGACTCGAGTGCTGTACTTCAGGGTATAACAAACGGGGCACCATGTTTTATAGGGGTGCAAAGTCTAATGAGAGAGTGATATGCTGAGGGGATGAAAACACAACGTGAGAAGGACCAATGGGAGAATTCTGTATCGACAGATCTAAGGAGCAATGGGAGCTTCGATATTAAGGGGCATAAATATAATGACCAACGAGAGAGCACTGTACAGAGGGACATGGCAATGAGTGAGGATCCAATGAACTAATTATGTTATGTTGATTTGTACCATGCACCGGTACAACCCATGGTCAGTCTCCAGGTGCGGGCGTGGCTCTGCTAAAGAGGGAAGTTAGTGGGGAAAAGGTTGAGGAGGTTACATTCAGAACCAGGGGGAACTGGAGTCTGTGAGTGTTGTTTTGTGAGAGGCCTCATGCACTGTAACCATTTAAGAGTCTATGCCTCGGGTGTGTGGTAGTGTTTTCTGTTGGTGTTAGTGTGTTTTGTGGTTATGATGGGTTGGTCGTGTGCACTGGATAGATATTGTCCATAAGAGATCCAGAGTCACAGGTGGTCGAGGCTGTATAGTAATCCGGCATCTTGGTGTGTAGTTGCATTGTAGATGGTTTTTGGACAATCTGTGGTGTTCACTTTCGGTGTGGACATAGTAATGGTTCTGTTTATTTATGTGGATTGAGGCTAGTCCAAGATCTGGTGTTGTGCTGTCACTTAAGTAGATTAGATGTATAGGGAACAACTGGAGGCCACTGTATAATGGAGCTACAGTGACAAGTGAAAGAGAGCTGTATTGAGTGGTTTAATCACCAATTGAAAGTTCTATTCTTGTGACGAGGAAGGAGCAAGTAGTTGTAGACGTATGCAGTGATTAAGAGCACGGCACTGCAGGTTTCGGAAACCAATGGCAACCTATTGCCCTAAGGATTCGAGGGACAATGAGTAAGACCTCGACTAGTGCACTAATGGGTATAATTTCCGACGATGTAGGGTATGGCCAAATAAAGTGACCAATGGAACCATATTTCATTGACCGTTATAATGGCCAATGAAGAGGAGGGTTACTTAGGGCGTTGGGGGCGGGGAGCATGAACAACAGCAAATATCTGCTGGGTTGTTTGTTGCTTAATGGTGGATCACTTCACTAATGGGGATTTGAGAGAATGCTCACCCCACTCCTCTCTAAGGACTCGGGGACCCTGCAGAGGCGGGGTCCTTGTTCATCCTAACCCAAGCGTGCCCACCACTTGAAGAACGAGTGCATGTTTTGTACATAAAGGAAGTTTATTGTGATTGGACAAAACCATCCTCAAAGAAATCCCATCTTTTTCAAATCCTATGTTTTCATTGGTAGCCCTTATCTTAACTACCATCTTCAGCTCATGTATAGCACACACCTCTCAGGATTCGTTCGTGGTGAGCCATGATGTAATCTTTCAGTGAAACATTATTACACAAGCATAATTTATTACTCGCAATAAGTGGCCTACGCTCTTTTAATCGTAATGTTTAATTGCATGTAGTTTGCGTAAATATTTAAAGCAATATGAGGAAGGCTTGGTAAATGATTTCTCTTTGAGTCTGTGACATTATCCCATTCCCCAGGTCACTGGATAATTGGAAAATTCTACTCAAAATAACCGACACTTTATTATTTGTTTATTTTTGCACATAGTACATCTGAAAATACAATTGAAACTCCTGACTTCTCATTACGTTAGCCTTAAGCATTGACTCGCGCGTGTTTTACTGCTAGCCAAAACAAATAGTGAAAACCCTTCTGTGATGCTCCCATGCATGAGATGACCTCTGCTGTCTCCGATTAATTATCAGGCCATAAAACCCACGGCCAGATTCTGCAGCTGAGCTGACCATGAAGGTTGTGAAGCTACTTTTTCACCCACCCCATGGCTTCTGAAGACTCTTTGTAAACACACCTGACTACCGTATTTCTAATAATCTGTAAAAAGCCCACTATATTGAGATAATGAATTCCCCCATGTTTGTTTAATGTCTGTTTCCTATATGTAGTCCTTTTCCTTACATGTACACTAATACACTTCCAGATCTTTGTTTCCATGTATTTAAAAGCACCCCATGTATAACCGTGTTTGTTATATTTGGTGGTTTACATTTTATCTTTCTGCGTGTGTACGTGCAAGCTAATATGTATCAATTCTAGACAAACAATAACTCTAAAGGTAACATATCCCATCCATAATGACCTACACTTGATACATATATATGCATATATAATTGCAACATCGCGCTCAGTTCGCAGCCACCCCCAGTCATCAATATGGTGCATGCAACATAAACCCCTCGTAATCATGGGGATCCTTCCTGACCGCCCTAGCAACCCTGGTGTGATTTTTAAATCTCCAGCAGTCCGGCATTGAGCCGAAAGCTCTCTCGACTGTTTAGACACAACTTAGTAACTAAGCACTACTTGCTTTCTTGGAAGCAAGGCCAAGTGTAAGGCTTTGAATTTTGAATAGTGCTATTTAAAAGCATACAGTGTTGAATAGTAAGTAAATATGAAAACAGGGAACACCAGAAGTTTTCACTTAAAAAATACTTTTCTTCGGCATAGCATCTAAAGGGTAAAGCTGCTTAGCTCGTCTGTGCAAGACAGGAACATCTTGGAGTGAAATTGCAAAATCAAGACCAATTATTTAAAAAGAATATCCCATAAAATCAGTGTCCAGTTCTGTTGAGTAAATGCAAGTGTGTAAACTAAATCTCTCCTAATCGAGTCAAATATTGAGTCCCAGAATTCGCTCAACCTGAACTCTATCTGGAGCCCTGTAGTGATCCACTGAAGTCCAGACCAGCACGAGTTATTTGGCTACTAGAGGTGAGATGATGGCTTGAGTGTGTACTGCTAGAGGGGAAAGGATGGACATGTGTGCACACTGCTAAAGCCAAGAGGATGGACGTGTGTGAAAACTGCTAGGGGCGAGAGGGTGGATGTGTGTGCACACTGCTATTAGTGAGAGGGTGGACGTTGTGCATGCTATTAGAGGTAAGTGGATAGAAGTGTGCGTGCTGCTACAGGTGAGATAATGGAAATGTGGGTGCTGCTAGAGGTAAAGAGGTGAGGGGTTGTGCTGCTCGGGTGCGAGAGTGGGTGTGTGGGCTACTGGAGGTGAGCGAATGGACGTGCCCCTAGATGCAAGAGGATGAATATGTAAGTTTGTGTGCTGCTAGAGGTGAGCGGGTGGGTTCTGTTAAGGGAGAAGGGGGTGGACGTATTGGTTGAGTATAGAGGATGCACTTGTGGGTGCTGTTGGAGGTGGGGGGCAGAGGCGTTGCTAGGGGGGGCTAAGGGGGCTATAGCCCCTGATCTTTTGGTTGTAGCCCCGGATAGAATCTCAGGAGCTAAAGCCAAAAGACCAGCTAGCCCCCAGTCCCAACAGTTCCGACATCAGCCTAGCCCCTGGTCTTTTCCAGACCTTGCAACTCCCCTGGTGGGGGGACTGACGTGTGGGTGCTGCTAAAGGTGACGGATGGAGATGCAGTTGGGTGCTCCTAAAGCCGAGGGTGGAGATGGACGTTTGTGTGCTGCTGAGGTAGAAAGGATGGCCGTGTGGGTGCTTGCTGCTAAAGGTGAGAGAATGGGCTTGTGGGTGCTACTAAAGGTGATGGGATTGATGTGTGGATGCTGCTACAGGTCAGATGGTGGACTTGTGGGTGCTGGTAAAGGTGAGGGGATGGAAGTGTGGGTGCTAATAGAGGTGTGAGGATGGATTTGTGGGTGCTGCTAGTGGTGAGGGGATGGACGTGTGTTTGCTGCTAGTGGTGAGGGGATGGACGTGTGGTTGCTGCTAGTGGTGAGAAGATGGACTTGTGGGTGCTGTTAGAGGATGGGCGTGTGGGTGCTGCTAGCGGTTGGACCTGTGGGTGCTGCTAGAGGTGAGAAGATGGACGTGTGGGTGCTGCTAGAGGTGAGAGGATGGACGTGCGTGTGCTGCTAGAGGTGAGAGGATGGATGTGCGGGTGCTGCTAGAGGCGAGAGGATGGATGTGCGGGTGCTGCTAGAGGTGTGAAGGAGGGCGTGTGTGTTGGTGGGAGTGTGAAGGTGAGAGGATGGAGAT
This sequence comes from Ambystoma mexicanum, assembly GCF_040938575.1. Lineage (NCBI taxonomy): Eukaryota > Metazoa > Chordata > Amphibia > Caudata > Ambystomatidae > Ambystoma > Ambystoma mexicanum. Next base: position 135,994,787 of record NC_090921.1, read on the forward strand.
GGTTGTTTGTATGCTGCTAAGGGAGAAGGGGTGGACGTGAGGTGCTGCTAGAGGATGCCTTTATATGGGTGCTGCTAGAGGTGAGACAATGCACTTTTGGGCGCTGCTAGAGTTGAGGGTATTGACGTGTGGGTGCTGCTCGAGGTGAGAGGATGGAGATTTGGGTGGGTGCTCCTAGACCTGAGTGGATGGAAATTAATGTGTGTGCGAGGCTAAGGGAGATTGTGTGGACGCGTTGGCGCTGCTAGAGAATGTACTTGTGGGCGCTGCTAGAGGTGGGGGGGACTGGCGTGTGGGTGCTGCTAGAGGTGAGAGGGTGAAGATGGATGTTTGTGTGCTGCTAAGGGAGAACGGGTGGCCGTGTGGGTGCTGCTGGAGGTGAAAAAATGCACTTGTGCGTGCTACTAGAGGTGAGAGAATTCACTTGTGGTTTCTGCTACAGGGGAGAGGATGGACATTGTGCATACTATTAAAGGTACATGGATAGAAGTGTGGGTAACGCTACAGGTGAGATAATGGACATGTGTATGCTGCTGAGGGTGCGAGGGTTGGACGTGTCAGCTGTTGGTGGTGAGAAGATGGACGTGACCCTAGATGTGAGAGGATGAAGATGTACATTTGTGTGCTGCTAGAGATGAGTGGGTGGAGATGGAGTTGTGCGCTGCTAAGGGAGAAGTGGTGGACTCGGGGGTGCAATGAGACCTAAGTTTCGGGGGGGGGGGTAAGTGGTGATGGCAGGGGCCACTTCAGAAAAAAGGCGAGGCAAACATGGAGGCTCAGCCCCACTGTTCTACCCCTTCCCCCCATGGTCTGGTGTGGAGACCAACTATCAAATAGCATATCTTAAAGCGCAAATTGCAGAGAGACGATGGAAGTCATTCTTGAAAGTAGCAGCTTTAAAGTTTTACTGCATTTGTTCAAGTACATTTTTCAGAAACAAACAAAGTAAAACTTTACGTCATTTTCGGGGAACAAAATGCAAGTGCGCTCATCCAGCAGTGCACCTAGGCTAAAATGTAAGCGATGGGCTAACCCTTCAAATGAGAGGGTGAAGGAGTGGCAAACTTACTTGTGTGGGACATCTTTACTCATTGTAATGAGACTATTCTAGTGCAGCTTCAATGTAAAAAACAGTTCAACGCTCTCCTTTAAGTCTTAAAAAACCCACTTCTTGCAGATCCAAAAGGTCCTAAAAAGTGTGAAAATGGCAGAAAATCTCAATATCATGGCATAAGAGGACATTGCAGATTGTGGGGCAGTACTCTGGATGGCTCAAGTAACTTTGGTGGCTTGGAGCAACAGGGGAGAAAATGTAATGTTGGTTCTACCACAGTTCGTCCGCTATACTAGAATCTCTGGTGCACTGACTGGCTGGTGAGACTATGGCTGCCTGTCAAATCCAGTGTTGTGAGACTGGGGGAGGGCCAGTGTAGCAATAATGCAATTCTATGTGACCGCATTGGAGCCACTAGCAGAGGAGCACCAGGGTACACCAATGTGTCCCTACATTTATTAAAACTGTCCTATTGTAAGGGTGAAAACGTAATCACTTATAAGCACTCCAATTTTTGCAATTGAAGTTGGGGCGAGATGACATTATTTGCCCGGGATCACACACCACTTACGGTAAACAGCTTAACCCACTTTGCAATTTGGGCACAGCCACCTTCTTCCAAGCTTTAATTGGAACAAATATTTAGGTTTTGGGGGTCAAGACCTACCATAATACTGCCCTACAGGGTTTACTTGCAAAATATACAAATTGCACAGTAAAGCATCATGACAACATGTAAATCCTTATAGCTGCATGTTGGCCCAAAATAAGATCAGTGTACCTTTATTTTCCACATCCTGAATGGAAAACTATAAGATGCAAAAGGCAAAATCTCAATTTACCCACTTTATTTTCAGCGCTATAAGACGCACAATAACATTTAGTTGTGTAATAAACTTACTTAGGTTTGGAGATTCGTCACAAACCTCCAGCGTGTTATGTATGGTTTTAAGAACATTCACACTTTACATTTTAGCATTTCAAGCTATTAGACTTAATGGGTATGAACACATTTTCAAAGGGTGCTTTATTGTGTTGCTCGCTTTAACTGTCATAGATTTGCAAGGTGACTGGCTTCAGTTGGAAAATTCCCCAGCATGCATAAGAAAGGTTCTGCTGCTGGTGACAAAAGAAACGTGTTGTCGAGTTCATTAGGGCACTGGCTGCAGCCTTTGTGTCTCAGGGGGCTGTGACTCTGGGACATCCGAGCAGATAGTAGATTTTCCTTGGAAGAAACAAAATGCGCCCAGTTGCATGTTCCTGATCCTTTGAACTGGTAAAGGGCACGGAAGTCCCACCCCTCAGCTAACATTTGGGGGTGGGGGGCCCTTCAGCCCGGTCAGCTCAATGACATTGCGCTCCTGGGTGGACATGTTGGTGCTGCTAGAGAATGCACTTGTGGGAGCTGCTAAAGGTGAGAGGATGGACATGTGCAGGGTCGGACTGGGGCATAAAATTCTCTGGTTGGCAGGCCCTTTATATCGGCCCCCCAAGCCACCTCGGCCAAGGACCAGAGGCTAAGGACAGCTCCAATGGTGTCTGCTGGTGTAAGCTGTGGTAGAACCTAGCCTGCAGCCATCGACCTGCTGCGACTGATCAGGTAAGTCGAATCTGGGTGTGCTGTGCTCAAATAATTAGCCAACAACTTGGCCGCGTGCGATCCCTCGCATCATAGATCTCTGCATCCTGTTCCATTCCCCCCTACTGCGTTTCCCTTCCTTCCTCTCGCATCTCAGCCCTTCCCTCTTCGATCTATTGTGTACTATTCTAACACTTCTCGTGCTCCATGTTTTTTCTGGAATTACTTTGCATTGCCTGCATTCTTCTTCTAGGTTCCTGTTGTGTTCTATGCCTTGTTGATTGTATTGTTGACTGTATTGACTTGGCATTTGCTCTCTACGGTTCTTGATATTGTGCTGCTAATCATGGTTTGTGCATCACATTCTTCACTTCTAGGTTCCCTGCTAACTTCTGTGTTTTGCTTTTGGTCCTGTATTGCATCTGCTTTCTTTACTTCCAGGTTCCCTGTTGTGATTTGTGCTTTGCCTTGGTTCAGTACTACATTTGCATTCTCTACTTCTAGGTTCCCTGTTGTTCTCTGTTCTTTTATTATGGTTCCGTACTGCATCTGATTTGTAGGTCTGTTCTTTGTTGTGCCCCCTCCCTTCATGCCCCGTTGTGCCGCCCTCCTGTCTGCCCCCTGCCCCCCGCTGCATGACCTCCCCTTCTCCCTCCCCTGCCTGGGCTCCCCTGTCATGAGTATTCGCTTGCAGCCCAAATCCAAGTGCAACTCTAGGTGCGATTCCAACCTCACCGCCCTTAAACTAAGTGTAGGGCGGCAGAGAGGAAGTGGAGGGCCTCGGGCGCACCCCCTAACAAACTGGTCTGCTGCCTGCTCCAAAGGCAGAACAGACTCTGTCCTCTCTAAGAAAAGAGCCTACATCCAAGCTGCATCTCTGCAGCATCTAACAACTCGGCCCTACTTTTCAAAATCTGCAAGGAGCTGGCCAATCCTGCTGCAGTCTCTACCTCTCCTCTTCCCTCCCAGGCCCTCTGCTCGGCCTTGGCCTCTCATTTCACTACTAAAACTCAGGACATCCTGTCCACCCTCTCTTCCTCTACCTTCTCTTCCTCCTCCTATACCACTCATGGCCCGCCTCTCCTTCTCCTTTCCCCTGTTCATCCCTGATGATGTTTCTAGACAAGTCTGATCAATGAAAGTCTCATCAAAGCAGGTTCTCCCCTGATCATCCAGAACAATCAAGGACCAGATCGACACCCTTGCTCCAGCCTTGGCCGATTTCACTCCTTTGCCACTGGAACTTCCCCCTCCCCCTTAAGCACTCTCTTGTCAACGCCTTCTAAAGAAGCCCTCGGCCGAAACTTCCTCTCCGGCTATCTATCGCCCGGTCTCCATCACTCCTTTCCTGGGCAAACTCTTGGAAAAGCTGGCCATCTCCCATCTTAATCTACATACTGAATCTGTTGGTTGCCTCTATGACCAACTGTCTGGCTTCAGAGCTGCCAGAAGCATGGAAACTGCTCTCCTGAACACCCGTGAAGACTTGCTCTCCAACCTTGACTCTAATCTCCCTTATGTCCTCATTCTCGTTGATCTATCCTCTGCTTTTGACACGGTCAACCATGCCATCCTGCTCAATCATCTCCGGGACAACCTTGGTATTACTTATCAGGCCCTGGTCTGGTTGACCTCCTTTCTCACCGACCGACCCTCTCAGGTCCAACTGGGGTCTTTCCTCTCTTCCATCCCTCTCTCTCTCTACTTGTGGTGTTCTCAGGGGTCTAACCTCTCTCCCTGGCTCTTCAACCACTACCTGGCACCTCTTGCCTACTGCATCGCTACTCTTTGCTCCAATTTTCAATGTTATGCGGATGACACTCGGCTCTCTTTCAGGCTCCCCTAAGCCACCTATGGTTCTTCTCTCATACCAGATTGTCTGGCGGCAATTCAGGAATGGTGTGTCGCCAATGGTCTCTGCCTTAATGCCACTAACACTGAGATGCTCCTCATTGGGACACCGGCTCCCACCTTTCCTCTCTCTCTCTCCGGTCACCCACTTTAGGCCCTCTCCCTGCTCCATCCTGCGGGGCTAAGAACCTTGATGTCCTCATTGGCCCCACCCTCTCCTTCTCTCCTCACATCACTGACGTCTCTAAGAAGTCAAACTAGCAGCTGCACCCCCTCAGAGGTATTCCTCCCTTTCTCACTTTCCCCCAGAAGCTCACTGTCTCCAGAGCTCAGTCCTCTCTAGGCTGGACTATTGCAACAGGCTCTTTCTAAATATTTCTGCCTCTACTCTTTAACCTTTACAACTTATTCAGAACAGGACTGCGAGACTTGTCCTTTGCCTCAAGCCCAGTGTTCGTATCTCTCCAGCTATGAAATCTCTTCACTGGCTGCTCGTGGCTGCAAGGATCAACTTCAAGATCCTCTGCATTGTCAACAAGGCTTTCTGTGGCCTGGGACCACTCTACCGCCAACTTCATCTTCCTTCTCAAGCTCTCTGCTCATCCACCTCCAACTCTCGGAGGGTCAGACGCTTCTCCAAGCAGAGAGTTGGGGGAAGATCTATCTCCTCAGCTGGGGTGCCCTCTGGAACAGCCTCCCTTCCTCTCTCAAACTTGAGCAGAACCACCTCTGGTTCTGGAAGCAACTCAAGACCTTCCTTTTCGCTTCCGCCTTCTCTCTTCCTCTCCCCTGCTTATGCACCTGACTGCTCAGCGCACTGGTCACCTGGTCACCCTCTGAACTCTGGCCCAGACTCCTGTATGTCCAGTTGCCTTTGCAATGCCTTCAGGCTTCTCAGCACTTAACGGTCTGTATCTGCAACCCTACAGTTCCTTCTCTCTGCACGTATGAGCCACCCGCAGGCTGCACTTGTGAATCAACTGCACTTCCCCCTTCCCCTCTCCCCTGGCACGTCTCCCGTTCCCTCTTCCCCACACTTGTGCGATCTGAATGACACAAGGCCTAGTAAGATCGCTATTTTGTCCTCCCTTTTTTCCCCCTTCTTGTCTTGTCGGGCCTAGAAACACTTGTAATTTGTGGGGTGAAATCTAGCCCCTGGAGTCCAGAAATTTAAGGCCAGAGTCATTTGTGAAAGCTCACCGAAATATAAGGCCAGCACAGAAATGATGTCTGACATAAGGCCTGTGGAACCTAACATCTAAAGAAAAGAAAGTGAGCTTTAAAATCAAAAGCGCAAAGATGTGTGCAGTGCATTTCAGTAACGAAAAGAAAGACCCATGACAGTGATGTTTTGACAATCCATGCAGAGTGGCACTGACATCTAAAGAAACCACAGTAAACAGTATCTTCAATGGGATACCAGAGCTGTGCTCCAAGCAGCTGAAGTGAAATGGAGCATTGCATGCAAATTAAATAAAAGGATGCCATTTTCGTTTTCCCCTCCAAGTTTACAATATGTTAAGCGAAATGCTCACTAGACTTAAAAAAATGTATCATGTTTTCTGCATATAACCGCCTTAGACAAGGGACAATTTAGAAGTGACATATATATGCTGAAACTGTGTGCCTTATAAGATGTCATTTAAAAGTGAAATTGTCTGTGGGTTAAAAGGCCATGTGCTGCTGGTCATTTCTCCCAATATGAAATTAACCTCCAGGACCTTCCCCCTGCTGCCCTGAAGAGAGGCCTGGTTGTCATCATCAATCAGAACCATTCCTTAAGAATACAAGAAAGAATTACATGGCTTAGCTCAAAAACGCGGTGAAGACCAGATAAGCCCATCTCTGTTCTTGCCAGGATTGACCTTGAGGTCGCAAAGCCCATAAAGTGTCCATTCGGAGATGTTACCAGGACATCACATGCCTTGAGGGGGTAAGCCAACATAAACACAGACCATGCTGTGCTTAGTCACATGCCAGAAAAAAATGAAACTGGAAGAGCAAGGATGAGGACCCAGTGAAGGAGGAGTGAAACTACTATTTGATTAAAATGGGATTAGTACATTTTATCGCACAACATTAAAGGTGACAGTGACCCCCTTGTAACCATGCTAAAACAATTTTGGTGGGATAAACATAACTAAAGTTATTAAGGAAAATGTGATTTGGGCCTTCCCTTGATTGCGAGAGATGTGAAAGTTGGTATGATTGTGCCGGTAATAATTAATATGAAGACTGTAAAGTGGCATATTTTTCAATGATTTCTCTCCTGTGTAAATGTAGAAAAACAGTAACTCTGCATAGGAAGGGCGTGCGGATTTCAGAATAGTCTTATCTGATTCGCATTAAAATGTAGTTCTCTAAAATATATGCATACATGTAAAGTGGGATGATGAAGCTTTCTCCTCCCACAACTATCCCAAATCACTCCCCTATCCCTTATCCTATCAGCACACAGGTGGGAGGTGGGTAGTGAAAAACCAGCCAATCCCTTTTGCAGGAATCATGACAAGTTAGTGATGTCATTTGCCTTATAAATAAACCAGTTTGTAATCCCGAGAGGCGACCTGCTGCTAAGATCTGGTGAACAACATCCCAGCAGAGAGGCCTAAAGCTTGCATTGGAGACAGGAGACATACAAGCTGACTGGGACCCCTTGGAGGAAAGAGAGGAGATCCTTGACTGACCGCCCCCCCACCCCCTTGCTGTCCCATCGGTGCCCTGATGCTCCCTGATGCCTAGTTCTAGGCCTCTCCTGTAAGTAAGACCACACCAAAGCCATAGATTGTGTAGGCCCTATGTTTTTCAAGCATTGTTTTAGTATGTTCCCCATAGAAAAATATCTTGTTCATCTGTATAGCTCCCTAGCATATTTAATCAAAGTAAATCAATTAATTTTCCCTATAGAAATCATGGGTGGTGTTTGTTGGCATTCAAAACTGACAAACTCTTCCCAGTATGTTGTGAGCCAGTATAGACATAAAGATTTGCCAAAACAATTAACCCCAAAGCTCTGTTCCACGTGTGTGTGCAGGGTGTAAAAAATGAAATTCCCCATTGATACCCTTCATTTTAAATCAGAAGTGGGATGCCTGGTAGTGCCTTTGCATGTGCAAGGTGCAAAATGAAATTGGCCATTTGTCCTATTGTGATTTGACCAACAAATAAAAACAAAGCCCTACCTGTTCTTTTTGTATGTAGCAAAATTAATTTCCCATGGCTTTTCTTTCTCACATTACATCAGTGATCCTGATTCAAAAACCGATTTTCCCCACCGTGCTCTGACCAAAACCCCAAAACCCCACCTGTTCTTTTTAGGTGTGGCAAAACTAATTTACCTATGCGCTTTTCTTTCTCCCATTGCAGCTGTGCTTAACACTCAAACAGCCTCATTACGACCCTGGCGCTAATGGGTTAACGGCGCCGTAAAAGGCTGCAGCGCCGTTAACCCGTTAGCGCCTAATTACGAGGTCCCTTTGCGGGACCCGGCCTTAACGGCTGGTCTAGACCACCCGTTAAAGTAGGGACCCGCAAAGGGACCTTCGCAGTAAGTATGGTACCTAAATTTGCGGTACCGTACTTAGCGCCTTCGCCATTCCCATTATGCCCTATGGGGCAAAAATGGGAAAGGGCCATGGGGAAATGGGGAAATAACGCCCCGCCAACCTTGGAATGGGGCGGTATTTCCCCATTTCACCATGGCGGACACGTTACGATATTGGCACCAACCATAGTGCTAATAGCGCCATGGTTTAGCGCCGGTATCGTAATGAGGGCCAAAATCTGATTTTCCCATTGTGTTCCCACTCTCTGCCACTGCCTTCCATTCAAAGGAGTCAGGCATAAATGATGTTTGGAGGGTGAGGATTGCTGGGAGGAAAGGTATCATAACATGGTGGTTTAAATCAGAAATCACTGTGTGTTTTGAATTGTTCTTTTCCTGTATTGGTGGGTGATTTAAAAGGAATTAATTGTGATTGCATATCTCTGTGTTGGCGCTATACGGAAGTTATTTTGTTCTTGTATTGCCAAAGCATTGGTGGAGGATGTAATCTGTCAACATTTTATTTTAATTAATTAATCAATGTCTTTTTAATACACACCGGTCTGGTTCCTAGTCCATTGTGACACTGGGCATTTGTTGGGGTTGCGTGCGAGACGGGTTGGAGGCCTTACCAAAGTGAACCAAATAAAATCATAGTGATATGTTGTGCACCACATCCATTGGGGGAAAGTCACTCCTGGAGTTCAGTGACCGCATAATAAATCACAACAGTACAGGCGCGTTATAAATGCCATATCATGTCAATAAAAAAGTGGCCCAGGGTTGCAAATGCCGATTAATTTCTTTTGTGACAGACTGAGTTGTATCCAAAGGGGAAGTTTTTGATCAAATTGTGTATTTTAAAGAATATGTATTCCGTAACACTGGTCAAAACTACTGGCTGCATGGTGAAGTAACTTATCAAGCTGGCCCACCTGGCCAAAAAAGTGGCCCACTTTGAGCAAAAAAACAGGCCCACACTAGCATTTGGGGTTTTTGTTTCGGGCATTACAGGCCTGTCTCTAGGAGAGGATGACGATTAACACGTGTGTGCTGCTGAGGGTGAAAGGTGGGGGTCAGTGGTTGTGTGCTCGTTTTCGTGCGAATACAACAGCTTGCCTTGGCAACCCGCTTAAGCCCTGGGAGGGGCCGAGTTCTGAGTACTGCGAGTGTTGGCTTTTTCTCCGGTTTCCCAGAATCCTGGCACTTGAAGAAGACACCCTTATCTCCTGGCCGCACAGACTCTAAGGTGCTGACTAGGACCCCCATCGTCCTCGGCCTTGTGCCTGCCCAGAGCTGGAAGGGTTCGGCACACAGCTCCTCATATCCGAGCCGAGTGTCGGGACCTCTCTGCCCATGGTGATCGGCGCCATATTGTATTGCAGATTCCTGCAATTCATACGTTAATAGGTCGCGGCAAGTTGGGGTATCTGCATATATGCAGCCCGTGCGTGGGTACAGCGCCGCTGTATTCTTAGGTTTTGTCTTCCTATGCATTGTTCCAACAGAGCACCAGAGAGTTGAGGGGCCAGGGCCGATGACGTGGCGAGTTATCAGCCAACGCGAAATGAAGCAACTCCAATAATGTGATGGCAAAGATCAGCACGTGGCGCTGTGGTCTGTTTGCAAAATGCATGCGGCTGCTTCGAATTGAGAAAGCCTGCGGTGCTGGAATTGGGCCGGATTTCACCGGATTCGGCAAAAAAAATGCCGCCTCGGATCCCGAAAAAGATTTTTGCACACTTAAAACGCTTTAGTGTGCTCGCACTGCTTTAATTGTTTACAAGTCAAGGCGAAGAACGCCCGAGTGATCACAATGTCTGTAAAACCACTCATTAAGTTAGTGCTTAGTATTTATTTAAATACAGCTTTTTATGTTTAAAATGTGTACACATTTTATACTTTGATAACAAAATTATAGGAAACGCTTCACTCTTGGGTTATTTTTCATGTGTTCATAGTTACTATCCTGAGAGACAAATATTTAATAGGCAGGGGCGGGTTAGGGTGAGCATAATCCGCCTCCACCCCCCACTCCAGTCGCTGTTGGAATCCCCTAAATCATTTCCATTTCCAGCACTGGCTGCCTGGCTCTGCTCTACCTTTCACCCTCTACGAGGTTTAATACCTTCACTGTTGGCGAAACCGTGTATTTAAAGGGACAAGACACATGTAGATGGTCTAAATCCGTGCAAAGAGGTTTGCTCTGCCAGCGCAGGCAACAGTGTTTACTGGCTGGCTATGGGCAGAGGGGTCTGGCTTTCTCCTCGAGTCTTCTGCTTGCTCAAATCACCCAGTGCTTTGGGTGCCGAATCTGCAAACCGCGATAGTGCTAATAAACACGGAAATAAGTGCTACATGAAATGACAGACGCGCAGCAGAGGTTCTTTTTTTGTGCTGAGAAAAGGGCAGGCCACCTGCCAGAGTCATTCTCCTGTGCTCTTGGAACAAGGCAATTTATTCAACACAGATGCACAATATTACTGTGCATGCCAAATAAATGAGTGGGAGACAAAACACTACTTAAACTGGCTTAAAAAAGGCCGCAATTAGCATACCTCTTAACTTGCCCTCATTTGGAGGATGTCACCCTCACAAAAGCCTCAGACTGTGCATAAACTTCAATGGGCTAACCCATCCAGGAAAACGTTTTATCACCAGCCAAACAACTGTATTTATTCCCCTGCACTTGATTTGGATAACCCGCCAAAGACCCCGGTCCTCACCCGCATCTTGGACTCCAAAGGCTGAGTGGTATGAGTGGTTGTAGATTACTTAAGGTGATCCTCGTTACTCTGTACCTCGGCCTCATAACAATACTCATCAATGATGCTTCAGTGTTCCACATAACTCTATGCAAAATTCTTTGTGTCCCCTGCTGGGTCATCATAGGCCCCCCTCTTACCTTGGATGAAGAGGGCACTATGACTTGGCTTCTTCCGTCGTAACCAATTTATCAAACAGCCTTGTAGTGACTGAACACCCTGTAGGGAGGTTGGGAGGGGAGTGAGTATTGTGACGAGGGAGGAGATCCAGCATAATCGGGATTACGGTAAGTAAGCTAGAGCATTGCACCTGGACTCTGCCTAGTCACAGTCTTCGCCATTGGGGATATACCAAACACAAAAGTGTTGAGCAGTAAGAGAAAAACAGGCCTAGAATTAGAAATTGCAACATTTGTGGGTTTTTAAACTAGTACAACGATTTAATCAAAACTCAAGAGATGAGATTGAATGCAAATCCGAGGTTGCCACAGAAGCCTCTCCAGAAACCTCACATTTCACCTGATAATGCCTCAAGAAATTTCTGGGGAGAGCTCCAAGTGGCAGTTCTACAAATGTCCATGAGTGGGGACACCAAAGCCTCACCCATACCACTGACTCCCTTCTGCTTGAAAGCCCCTGGATGATTGGAGACAGCACCACATTGTATGCCATGGCCATGAACATCATCCACCATCTGCTTCTCGAAGCCACTATGGGGTTCAATCCTTCTCCACTTTCGCCAAAGGCCACAGAGATTGTTGCATCTGTGACTTTCCTGAGACTTCTCCAGATGATCGAAGATGATGGTCCTTTCAATATCCAGACTGTGAGGTTGCACCTCTTCAAGGGAAGACTGGTCAGGCTCATTTGCTGATCCATATGAAAGGAAGTGGACATCTTGGGCAGATAATGAGGATCTGTACACAAAACCAAGACCTCTGGTAGATATGAAGCTACTGTTAGAAACCTGAAGGTGCCTCCCTGACTTGTCCCCGGGGATCTGTCATCCAGGTAGCCAGGACACAGCCATCACCGTTGAATCCAGTTCCTGGGAGTGGACAGTGTGGGAGCATCACCCTGATGAGGGGTCCTCGGGGACTGGAAGTGGAACACCGACGGGCGAGACGCGGTACTCTTTCCTATAACACCTTTTGCCCATATTACCCTGCAGGATATGTAGAAGTTCTACACCCTTTTCCAACACTGTGACAGAAAACTGACTAATAACAAAGCCGTTTACCTGACATGTCCTAACACAAGGGTCAGGCAGAGTCAGGCAATTGACAATAACTACGCACACCTGATGGCCCTTTCCCTTCCCCACCGGGATAAAAGGCGGAGCACGAAAGCACACTTCGAGCAAGCTAGACCGTACGACGAGGCAGCTGTTCCAGCGGAGCAATTAAAGAGGAGGGAAAAGGCGCCAAGAACCGAAAGGATATCCAGGAGGGAAGCGCCTGTTCCTTATCGGCCCAGACCCGCAAAACCTCCAATAAAGGAATTAAAATGCTGGGAACAGCCAGCATGTGGCGTACAAGGTGTCAATGGTGCCCAGAACCCTCTTACACTGATAATCAAGGCAGGGAGGAAGGCTTGCTACCGTGGTAACACCCTTGACTCCAGAGACAAGAAAAAACAAGTGGTTCATCACAGCTGGTGAGTCGGAGGGAGAACCGATAGTGAACGGAACTGTGATTGAGCGAAGGTTGCAAGTGGCAACGTATTGTGAATCAAGGAACAAAAGACTTAGTGTGTTACAGAACTGTTTTGAAAACCGAGGGAGAGACAAGGTGCTGAGTGGTCCAGCGCCATGTGGGCACTCATTCGAAAGACTCTGACCGGTCCCCCTTCTTGTTGGAACTACCGATCCCAGAAAGCCCTATGAGGGCCGACACATGTGGTCAAAGTGGTCATACAAGGGTTGAGTAAAACCCCTTGTACACTCGAAAGTCTTTGACCCATAACCCAGAGGAAAGCAGAGGGGAACAAATCCTGCCTTGCATAAAGCAAGATGAACTGTGCCAGTGGCAAATGTGAACCCGACGGAGGGATGCCTGCTGAACATGGAGAGATAGAATAATCCCGTTAACATTATTATGAGGGATGTCCGCAATAAAACACTGTTTAAAAAGACACTAAGACGGAGGAAGGCTAACATTGCAAAAGTGATCCGAGCCTGGAAGAGGGGCATACTAGGGTGAAGAGTCCTTACCCAACGTGCATACAGAAAGGAATTTTGTTTTATTATTTTTGGATACATTAGGCCCTCGGAGGAAAGCGACTTTTGCAGAATGACCAGGTTACTCACTGTAGTGACCACCTTACTCCTAATCCATAGTCCCCTTTCTTCCATACTTATGGGACATTCCTCCGTCCTGTGGGACGGGACCGGAGCACTTTGTAAAAAGCATAACAGTTTTCAAAAATGTGTCCTTCCTCTCTTTTTACACGGGGGACCACATGCGGCCGTAACCCCCGCCCATCTTAGCCCCGCCCAGCAGTCCTTTTCTATCGCCAGGTCAGAGACCTTTAAGCAATAATAGAGGCACATTATTAGAGGGGACGGCGGGCAGGCGTATGGAGGAAAGGGGACTATGGACTAGGAGTAAGGTGGTCACTATGGTGAGAAACCTGGTTATACTCCTACGTCCCGTCCCCTTTCCTCCATACTTATGTGAGATTACCAAGCACTCCTCACATGAACTATGGGTGGATGGAAACCCCTTTACTGAATATGTTTTTTCAGCACAGCCTGCCCAAACTGAGCATCAGATCTGGAGCTCAAGTCCAAGCAGTAATGTTTACAAAAGGCTGATGGGGAGGCCCAAGTAGCCGCTTTCACAATGGTCTCCCAGGGGACATACTTTTGAAAGGCAAAAGCAGCTGCCTTGCCCCGTACCAGATGTGCATGAATCCCTTTAGGAGGCTGTAGGCCCTGAACAGTGTAAGACTCCGAAATACAGGCAGCAACCCATCTGGAGATAGTCGCTTTAGAGGCCTGCTTGCCTTCCGGGCTGCCAACCGTCACCAAAAGTTGAGAAGAACTCCTAAATTCAAAAGTTCTGTCCAAATAGAACTTAAAAGCTCTTCTAACATCCAGGCAATGTAAAACCCTTTCAGCTTCCGAAGCTGGGTTTGGAAAGAAGTAAGGCAGCGAGATTGACTGATTCAAATGGAAACCGGTAACCACCTTTGGCAGGAAAGAAGGATTTGTGTAAAGGACAACCTTATCCTTGTGGAAGACTAAGAAGGGATGCTCCAATGACAAAGCTTGGAGCTCACTCACTTGCCTTGCCAAGGTAACGGCGACCAAGAAAGCCACCTTCCATGAAAGGTGCTTAAGATCTACCGTAGCCATTGGTTCGAAAGGCTTATGGCACAAGGCTGTAAGGACCACGTTCAGATCCCACGTCGGATGCGGTTTACAAACCGGAGGGTAAAGACGCATAAGACCCACCAAGTGCTGCTTAATCACTGGATTTGATAGTGAGAACGAGCACTGGTCCGTGGATAGGTAGGCGGCCACAGACGAAATATAAGTGCTGCATGACAGGACATGAATGCCCGACTCTGCAAGATGAGAAACGGAAGACAGTACAGCGTCAATCGTAGCTACCCTGGGAACCAGCTGTTTAGATAAGCACCAGTGACAAAACCAAACCCACTTGCTCTTATACTGTGACCTTGTTGAAGGCTTCCTGGCTGCCTGAATCATGCGCATGTTGTCAGCAGACAGGTTAAGATGTTATAAAGATCTGAACTCAGGCACAATGCCGCCAAGCTGAACGATTGTGGGGAGGGGTGCCATAGTTGCCGATCTCTCTGGTGAAGCAGGTCGGGAACTGGCAGAAGCCTGATCGGTGCACACATCGACAGATGCTGAAGCTCTGAGAACCAGAATCTGGCCGTCCACCATGGAGCTATGAGCAGAAGAGAACAGTTCACCGTGCTCTTCAGCTTGCAAATCATCTGATGAATCAGAGGCAGAGGCAGGAAAGCATAGGCCCTCATGTTGTGCCATGGAATCTCGAGAGCGTCTCCCAGAGAGGGACCTCCCAGTTCGTTTCTGGAGGCATACAGAGGAAATTTCTTGTTTGCCTATGTCGCAAAGAGGTCCACTTCCGGAGTGCCCCAACACAGGAATATCTGTGAGAGGACCTCCGCCTTCAATTCCCACTCGTAGCTGACTATTGTTTGTCGGCTGAGAGCGTCTGCCATGACGTTCAGCTGGCCCGGGATGTGTACTGCCTCCAGCCAGACACCATGCTGAACCGCCCATTCCCAAATCTGAATGGCCAGTGGTGTCCCCTGCTTGTTGATGTAAAACATTGATACCACATTGTCCGTGCAGACCCGAACCCTCTTTGTTGGCAATGATTGCCTTGAACGCCTTGAGCGCCAGGAAAATCGCCACGAAACACGGTCAGCAGTCACGTGTTTCGACCCGGAGGGTCTTTCTCAAGGCATGTGAACAATGCTGCGAGCCCCAGTTGGGGTCCTGGTCACGTTAGTAGTGGCTGTCCTTGGGGCAGTCTTGGCTCCTGTTGGGCCCTGTGTATGAGTGAATCTCGTCCTGTGTTGCTTCCCTGCGGCTCCGGGTCGAAACACGTGTCGGCTGACCGAATTAACGCACAAATGCCAAAACAGTGTTCCAAACACTCACCATTGTATTGAGGAAAACTACTCCGAATACCACCAATAAAAGCGAACCTGTATCGCACTAACTACCGTGTTAGAAGGATTCTTATCCAGAAATTTCAAGCAAGATAACCAGGAGTAAACTCACTTCTTCAATATACTATGGTGCCGAAATCAAAAAGTATATTTTCTACTTTCCCATCGGCGAATTGCAAAATAAATAGTATCCCTCCAAATGTCTGAATCGGAGGTTTGTGATTGAAAACATTGGTATTGGTGACCTCTCATGAGGACGAGCCTTATGGTCACTTGCCACCGTTTCATTTACTTTTTAGCATGGAGAAATCAGGTCAGAGAGCCCAGATCTAGGGGTTCCTTGTGCACCCTTCGGGGCTTAAATCCCGCTAGTTACAGCCCAGCCCCGTAGGCAAGAGTGACAACACCCATTGGCAGAGCCAACAGAGTTTGGCTGTTTATATGGCAAGCCAAGCCATGGCCTAATAAATGTAATGCCACGACTAAAGAACAGTAATAATGGTCATGCCATTACAAGTGATAACAAATGTCCGGGAGTTACAGAGGTCACAGAATCCAGGAGTCAATGTATGGGTAACCTTTATTGTCCTTTGGTACGCCAGGTAAGTTTATAGGAAGGCAATGTAGACACGTGGAGACAACCAGTGGCACATGCACACCCTGCCCCCATCCAGATCTGCTACCCGCAGAGCGCTCACACAGCTTCTACACAAGCATTTCAGGACACATTCCACTCAACATCACCACCTCCTGACATCACAGGCCCTGCATGCTTCAACCTAGCAGCCAGAAGCATCAGACTACAACACCTCCCCTCTGGTTATACCATTCACACCCTGGACAGGGAGTGAGAAAACCACTTTTTATTTTAGGAATCCACAATCCACCTTTCCATATTTTTGGGTCCTTGTTTCATTCCCTGCATGGTTGCAGCATCTCTATAATACCAAAGAACTGGTGCTGCGTCAAAACCTGGTGATTTGTGGCTGTTGGTAGCAGGGAAAGGGGTTTCAGTTTTGGACTGTGTGCAAAGAGTTTTGGACTTACCGCAGGGTAGACCTCTGAGCGAAATGAGCACTGATTTTGGCCAAAGCCCTGACCAGTCCCCTGACAAATGCCTTGCCCTGCCTTGATGGGGAGGAAAAAGTCCCAGTAGGCCACTGAGCGTAGCACCGGAGCACGTTAAAGTTTGGGGCATCGCTCAGCCTGCTAATCAACATAGTAAGGAAGGTGAAATGGGTGACTGCGGTCCTCAGTTTTAAGCTGTACTTGGGTTACGTTCTTGCCTCCCATAAGCATTAGCAGTCATCTTAAACAATGATAGCAGTTAGAGCACATTTTGTGGAGTAAGAAACGGCTTATTTCACTTTCTGCAACATACAGAAATGTTTAACTATTCGGCAGAAGCCAAATAGCTGTTTTATGTATTCAATCACATTCTAACTTGAAAAAAACACATTTTACAAAAGAAAGTGTTCCATGTGTCATTTATTTCTCTAAGTATTAATTGCCAAATGATCCCAGCATACAAACCAGAAAGAAAAATAGAATAGCTAAAAAGTAGGGACCAACTCTACAGATGTATGTTTCATATACAAAATAATTTCTGTTCAAAGTTTGTGGGATTCTTTTTTTTTTAAACTTTTATTTATTCGGCTCGGCAGCACAGGTACAGGTGAGTTACACATAGGGCACATACAGTCAAAGCAGAAAACAGGCAGTACACATAAGTAGAACGAATGAAACAATCAGTTTATACACATGGGGGTCACATTCAAGGTGGATGAGGGGCTATGGGGAAGGCATTTAGGAAGTAGAAGGGGAGTAGCGAGGGGAGAGGGCTGGGGATGCGCCTCGAACGGGATTCAAGATCCTAATTTTTCTTCTCCACCTCGGCGACCCGGCCAGAGAGCGTTGAGACCTCAGCCCTGAGTGAACCTAAGCTATCCTCGGTAGAGCTCACTCGTGTCTCAATCTTAGTAACCCGTCCATCGGTCCTTTCTATATGGGCCTTAATGGAGGATATAGTGCCGTTCATGTCGTCCAGCTTGCAATGGAGCGTACTGAAACCCTCCCGAATGTACTCCATTATTGTTTGGGTCTCAGCCGGGTCAGACGCCGACGTACTGGGTGGTTCCTGGGCGGCTGCCTCCTCCGCTGGCCCCGTCGAGGCCTCTGTAAACATATTGATCGAGGATTGCTTCTTTCCAGTTCCCTTGGTCATGGTGTCAACAGGGCTGTGGGACCAGAGACCCAGGGGGGCAGTAGGTGGGTTGGATTCTTGAATGCAAAGTGCTTGGTTGCAATGAACAAAAAGATATTTCAATTTTCATTTGTGAAACACACACATTGCAGTCTTTTGCGAGCTGCATGGTAGTGTAGGTAGACAGGTTTGCACCTTCATTGCAGCTCACTCAGAAACAGATGGTTTCTGTCCACTCACCCAGGACACAAGCCGAGGGGACATGTGAGGTGAGTATGCTCCATCTCTTGAATATTTTCCCCCTCCTGTGGGAAATGTGGGGGGAGACTGTCCCCGGGGTTGGCACAGAGGTAATCACACATAGGAAAACCTATTCTGTCATATCCCTACAAGCTCGAAGTAGACATTTTTTTGGCAGTCGCCCAGTTATACCAAATCTCAGCCCATGTCCACTTAGCCCACCTCCTTCTCACCACACAAGAGTATTCAAGGGTCTACTGCTTTTTCTGTTTCTCACTCTTCATGCTGCCACCCCACAATACTAGCAGATAAAGTGCTCGCTATCAGCACAGAAAAGTGCTCTCATTTATCACACTTTTCCCGTTGTTGAAGACGGGCCTATAATGCGACTCCAGGGCTTTCCTAATGAGCAAGTTCTCACAAGAGGCAAATATGGGTTGGGAAATTACAGCTAATATTGCACTGTATGACATGTAACAGACTCATTCCCAGTCCTGTTGACCTAGAAGAGATCCCACGTGTTGAAAAGTATTCCAATTTACAAACATTCGCCCCACCTGCCAATTACACCAACAGAGCATCGCTCTCACTATGTCCCGTACAAATCGATCCCTTGCACCCATCTCTCTATACTCTGGCAGACTGGCCCACTTGGGAATTGGGGAATTTTCCAATATGTAGTTCCTAGCATTTCACTCTGCCTGACATAGAATTGATTACCTCAGCCTTACTCGTCTCTATTACCTGTTATGAATACATTCACTTTCTCTATAGATGTTTCTGATAAGCATATACCCCTCATCTCCCCTATGATTGCAGGCTTTACAAGCCGGTAATGGCCCGGGTCCCACATTACAGGCCCAATCGAAGCAAGGGCCTTAGCACCGGGCTCCAGCGTCATTAACCGCCTTTGAAGCCTGCAGGGAAGAGTGGGGTGATTATGGCTATTGGCACTGCAGGTCTAAAATCCAGGGCATTGCTGGAAATGCATTTATTCCAAAGAAACAAATACCCGTACACATGGCTCCAGTGGAAATGGAAGGCGGGGCTCAATGCGGAGCCCTTCTACCATTTGGCTTACTGTTCTAATAACATTGGAGGAGCAGTGCGGTGGTACCGGGAAAGTGACAGTAAAGGCACGCCCGTGTACGCTCTTGCCAGAAAAATACAACCTGTCAGGGAAAAAAAGGCCAAGAGATTTATTTTAAGGATAACAAGTTTTAATTGTACAAAAAGTAAGGGTGCAAGCAAATAACTCTGCTGCCCGAGAACGTGCTGGCTCCAAGTGATACAAACCTAAGCTTATAAGGCATCCCTGCGTCATCACCATACAGTAAAAATCTGCGTCGCTGGTTGGTGAGACCCTATACATGAGCCTGCTCCATACGGGTTGCCAGACTACGATTGTTTCCAGTCTCGCCTGTCTTTCTTCTCTCACGTGGGGTCATCTGTCCAGGGACTGAAGGTCGGGCGCTTCACATGTTGCTACTACTGCAAGATAATACTACTATATCATACTATAATGCACCTGGGAAACCTGGGGACTGGCACAGGGGGAGGAACATGATAATGCTGACCCACACATTCTTTGTTCGGTTCATATCACACTCTCCGCACCCAAGGCTTCCACCCTCGTTTTGACCTATAATTTATTCCTCTCTGCACCTCGTATTCCAAAGGGTGTATTTATGGTATAAGGTGAAATGGTTGTGTTCATTTAGATATTTTACGACCATTGGTTTCATGGATGGTGGTCTGAGGTCATCCACTATCGCAGAATTCAGGGGTTTTTGGACTGGGTCAGTGGTGGATGTCATTACTCCTGGTGGGCTGGGTGGGGGTTGGAGGTCTGCTGTTGGCCTGGCTATGATGAATGCGCAGCAAAGAGCCTGGTGCTGTCTCATGGCCTTGCAGGGTGCATTCCTCTCTGGGATAACAAGTAATTGCAGAGGGAAGGGAAGCTTCTATGGGAATTAGCAGTGCAGGTTCACCTGCCTTCATCGTTTGGGCCTGTTCAGGTTTCTCCACCGGGCCTAAGTTCACTGCGCAGCCATGCAGAACTGAATGTGTTTACCATAACTATAAAAATGGCGTCTCTTTATATATGCGCACTAAGTCTATGCATCTATTATTCCTGCAATATTGTTGTTGTTTGGGGTTTCTTAGCACAGCCCTCTCCCCCTTGGTACATTGCACGTATATGTATGGGACTCTCCTCACTCTAAAGCACCAATTTTCTTCCCAACATTCCCCCCTTTCATTACTTCAACGGTAACAAATTCCTCTGCTCATTTTCCATCCTCGCCGCACCTTCATATGGTGGTGTTCCCTTTATTGGCATCCACACCTAACATACATTTCGCAGGCTTTTTCCCGCTTGCGCATACTCTTCGAGAGTACATTCCATTTAGATACATCCCCCATTCCCAGCTAAATCTACCCATACTTCCTCATAATATTCAGGGTCTGGATGTGTGTTAATGATTGTGTGGTAAAGTCTGTCTACTTCATCTCCATAGGGTATGGGGACCATGCAGGGAATGGGGTGGTCAGTTTGTATTTCTGTTTCCTTTGTGCTATGATGTACTTTTGAAATGCCAGTTGAAACCATCATCATTGCGCTATTAGGTACTGCTTTGGCACAACATCAGAGTCCCAGTTGGCAGGTGCAAAAAAGGACCAGGATGAACACGATGGCAGGTACAAGCATCTTCACCAGTGCTCCCAGCCAGGATGGGGCCCAGCTGAATGTCATTGTAAACCAGTCTTCCTCTTGAATACCAGCTTCCTTTTTAATTTTGGCCCCCAGGCCGTGCACTGCAGCTATGACGTGTGACATGTTCCCATTGTTTGCATCTTCCGAAAGTAGGAACGTGCAAAATGAACTCACAATCTTTTTGCACATGCCTCCTTCCATCGCCATCAGCATATCCAAGACGTAGCGGTTTTTCATAGTCGTCAGTCTCAGGGCGCGCAGCTTGACCTTTATGACGTTGAACCCCTGCTCAGTGTCATTTGCCAACTGGACCAATTCCCAGCGTACGATCTGCAGCCATCTGCCGTTGGTTTGTGCTTGTACGCTGGGTAGAAAAAGTGATGCAAAGAAAGTTTCTGCTGAGCTAAACAACTTGTATTCTTTGGTTATTTCTGTAAGCAGTGCTGATGATTCTTTCGATAGATAGTTTGGTGGTCTCTTTTTTCTTTGAAGTTTGTCATATTGGTTCTTCCCAGGGAGGATGCGAAATTCTGGTGGTAGCAGTGGGTTTTGTTCTTCGATCGTTGGGGACCCTGTTGGTGCTTCAACAGGCTTTGGTCCCCTTTTCAGGTGCTCTTCTGGGACTACTAGAAACACTGAGTGTAACATGGCCAATGAACAACAGCCCCTCCATGATGGTCGTAGGTGCATGTACGCTTGTTGGCCACGCTCCCAGTAGTCCATCAGTGCTGCCGTGCCACTCTTCAGATCTGGAATCGACAATGTTCTATTGCATCGTTCGTTGGAGCCAACAAAGACAGTTCCTTCACTGTGGAAACACAGTTCATAGCACTCCTCTGAAGTGCACTTTTGCTGGCTTCTCCATTGCTGCAATCCATGTCAGTTTCTATCTATATTTGTTCCTTCCACACAGGGCCAAGGGTGTCCCGGGAGGCCTTCGGCTCGGCAACTGAGTGTCGTTACCTGCCACTTGTTGTTAACATATTTTGCCCCGTCAATCATTAAATATGGCAGTTTAAGCAGTCAATGTTCGTCGAGTTGTTCTTGCACTTCAGTGCATCTGGATCAACAAGCTCTAGCCACACGCTGTGTGCTTGGAAGGTGCCTTTTAGCCTACATAGTGCAAGATGAACCAGTCATTGTGCCTTTATAATTGGGACTTCTTGTGGTACTAAAACCTTGAGTGCCCCTGATGTGTGCGTTATCCATGAACATACATAGCAACTGCCATTGGCCGTTCATCTTCCCATCGCATTCATGTCAGAATATAAACTATTTCAGTGCTCGGGATGATGAATATCTTCGATAGCATCCAAGCCTAGGCCATGGTATGCATCGTATCATCGTATTTGGGCCTACATGCTTGTCTTTCCATTCTATCATGGCGCGCTATAAACCTCCTTGGTTGTATAATACTACTAAGATTGGTACTACTGCTACTATTTGCGCTTCAAAGGAGGTTTTTTATCGTGGGAAGTAATATTTCTAACATTTTACTCATGCACACACTCATTTGGGCGCTGGTGTTACTTGTTTGGGATGTACTGTACATGTATACAATTGTGTTTAGCAATTCGGTTATATTGAGAGGTGCACTTTCATTCAGGAGAGGTGTACTTTCATTTAGGTTCCCTCTATCCCCTCTTTATTAGATGGCTTGCCCAGTTAAAATATGAAACCCAATAAATTCCTAACATAAACTTAAGTCTGGTGAACAAGATAGCGATAAGGTGCAAGCTGCAGTTATGAGTATAGCCTAGTAGAACTAATAACATTTCTATTGCTAATCAATGAATAGTTTGATGTTGAATGCTCCATTTTCTTCCTCCTGTATTGGGAACAAAAACGGGTGGAGGGGGAGGGTACAGAAGAGAAGCGAGGGGGAAGGCAGAGGAAGGGAGGGGAGAGAGAGTAAGAGAGAAAGAGAGAGAATGTTTTAATTTACTGAGCTTATGCTTTTAGCAGCAATGCATGTTTGGAAGCTTATACGTGTACTTATGTTAGCGGCATTAAGCTAAGTATGGTGAGGTAGATTTGTTGTCTAATTATAGGGTACTGGTGAGGAATTTGGCGGTGTCTTGCGAATGTCTGAGAGGTATATCTATTTTATTTTTATTAGAACACATTTTATTGTTTTCTTCAACAATCACAAGAGATAAACAAAATGAAAACATATTCAAAAACATACATTAGGATGTCATTAAACCACAGATCAGTCTCGGCTTCAATCGCAAAATTCCCACCCTAAACATATTCATATACTATTCGGGGTCCATCCGGTTCCACATCCCTTGCCTCTCTTTGTGTGGCCAAAGCTGTTAAGTTCCCCGGTCTTCCCATTTCCCCCCTATTTTGGAGGCTTTGGTGGGGCAGCCTCTTGCATTGTAAACCCTGTGTTCCATCATTGCACAGGCATCCATATCAGTTGCCCATTGGTCCATCGTCCGGGAGTCCGGGGCACCCCTTCTTTGTGTGATGTTCTGCTTCATCAGCCCGGCTGCTGTGGAGAAGAACAGTTTTTCCCATTTGTCAGTAGCATTTTCATTGGGTATGCCCAACAACAGCATTCTCTGATCCAACGGTATGTTATGACGCAAAACTTTAGACAGTTCATTGCAACACTGGCTCCAAAAGTTTTGAATCTGGGAGCAGTCCCATAGGATATGTATGAAGGTTCCCTCTTCTGCACTACAACGGAGACAGTTCGGGCTTGGGGACCGTTTCCAGGCATATAGGTGATGTCTAGGATAGTAGAATCGGTGCAAGATTTTAAATTGTATCAGGCGGATTCGAAGAAATAGAAATTTCCCTAGGATGCATCTGCACCTGAATCCAGTCCTCAGGATTTATTGTACCTACATCCCTTTCCCACTTGGCTTTAAGGTTAGACAATTCTGGAGTGGCAAACGAGGACATGGCACTGTATAAAATCGAGGTGCATTTAGTGGGAATATATGCTGGGAGTAAATTACGTTCTATGGGCGTGCTCTCTGGTATTGTAGTGCCTGCCGGGACGTGCATCCTTGGTGCGTGGGTTCATTGTATATAATTTTATCTTTCAGTGCACGGGATTTGGAACTTGAGTCGTAGGGCATCAAACGAGGCAATCTTCCCATCCACAAGGATATCCCCCGCTTTCGTAATCGCGGCTTCCTTCCATCTAAGCCATGGTTCAAGTTTCCCCAATTCGGCCAGATTGCTGTTATGCCACAGAGGTTGCACAGTGGTTTGTTTGTTTATTTATTTCTAATGCGCACCAAACCCAAGGGTAACAGGGTGCAGCAGTACGATGATGCGAAGCTTACAAAGTTACAAAATATTTCACAGTATGACACAGGTAAAATTACAAAGGCAATATTGCAGAGGCATAACAGTATCTGAAAGTATGGATACAAATATACAGGTTATAAACAAGTTAGGTTCTCCATTTCACTACGTTGCGAGGATAGACTAAGGCAGCCCCGATGAGGCAAATTACGCTCGTATGGCTAGTGTTCAGTAGAGTTGAGCAGTTAGTTTGTTTTTCCACCCCACAAAAGCATGTGCCTGTTGCTAAACCCTGACAACGTGGTCTGTGGTCGTCTATATCAAGGTCCTGGAGGGAGATTGATAAATCAGATTTTGTGGGTCTATGTCATGGATGGCAGCAAGATCCTCCTCCCATATCGACCTCTGAAGTGTGGATAGTGCAATGCGAGTCTGTCCCCCTCCCCATATGAGCTCTCTAAGGAGGCCATTGATTCGGTGAAATTCGGAGTTAGGGATCATGAGCGGAGGGTTCTGTAAAACATATAGGAATCGTGGTGGGGTCATCATCTTGAAAAGCACGCCCCTACCCTTAAGTGTTAAGGGAATGAGCTTCCAGCGGCGAACATCACTAGTAAATCGATCTGTAATTGGTCGAGGATTGTGAGTTACGTAGGTCATTAAGTCACCGGACACCCAAATTCCTAGGTATCAGATGCCATATTATTCAACCTTGTATGGGCAGTTTTGAGGGACAGCCTGCGCTCCACTAATTACTGGAAAGAAAATAGATGTACCCCAGTTGATTCTCAGCCCACTGAATTCACCAAAGCGGACGAGCATCTGGGTCACTATGGAGCAGGTCCGGATTGGGTCCCCCAAGTATATCAGTACGTCGTCCGCATACAGAGACCCCCTGTCCTCATAACCCTCCCGCCATCTAAACCCTGTGCAAGCCTCGCTCTATCCTAGCCACAAAGCGAGCGGCTCAATCGCAAGAGCAAAGAGGAGGGCAGAGAAGGGGCATCCCTGTCGTGTTCCTTTGCCGAGAGGGAAATGCTCAGAGGGCCACCCGTTCACTTTAAATTCTGCTCGAAGAAAAACGTATCTCCAAATCCCATACGTCGCATAGTCTCCCAAAGGCTGTCCCCCTGTCCCACCGGATCGAAGAATCAAATGGCAAAAGTAAATGGCCAACAGTGCAAAATGGGTATTTATGACTGGGGCATGTTCCAACAATAAATGAAGACGTTGTATGTTCATTCGTGTTGACTTTTGTGGCATAAAGCCACATTGGTCCGGGTGGACCAGGGAGGAGATGACTGATTGTAATCGATTGGCTAGAAGTTTGGCAAGGACCTTTGCCTCTCTGTTAATTAATGATATAGGCCTATACGAGCCGCATTGTTCAGGGGGTTTGCCAGGCTTGAGAATAAATACAATTGTAGCCTTGCATAGATCCGGTGGGAGGGTGCCTTGTTCTCGGGCCCGGAGGAACATTTTATGGAGGCGAGATGCCATTTTTTTCCCCGCCCAGCTTCTTCCAGGTTTCGACCGGAAATCCGTTGGGATCCGGTGTTTTCCCAGACTGTAATTGTGCAATAGCCTCTGCATTCTCCGTCTAAGTGAGCTCAGAGTCCGGTTGCATTTTCTGTTCCAATAGACACAGTAGTGTAATATCGTCCAACAGGGAAGGGTTTAGTGGAGATGCCGGGGTATGGTAGAGGTCTGCGTAGAAATTAGCAAAAGCTTCCACTATTTCATGATCTGATTGGGACTTCTGGTTTTGTGAGGTTATAATCTCTTTAACATGGCGCTGGGCATCATCCCTCTTTTCAAGCCAGGCCAGTGTTTTGCCCGCTTTATCCCCATGGTCATAGATCCGAGCTCTAGATTCCCAGTGAGCGTGTTTAGCGTTGTCTAACATCAAATTATATAGTCGGTCTCCGGCTCTAAGGAACCCTTGAATCTCAGGGACCGGGTCTAGGACGTATTTTGCTTCCCAATCACTCATTTCCCTTTCAGCCTCCAATAATTTCTGGTATCTCTTTCTTTTTGTTCGCCGTCCAAGAGATAATCTCTCCCCTCAGCACCGTTTTGTAGGCTTCCCATATCGTCACAGGATTCTCAACTGTGGCAGTATTTATTTCAAAATATTCATTAGTAGCCTCAGTGAGACGTTCAACAAAGTCGGGAAAGCCAAGGTAATAGGTATTCAGCCTCCGTGTCTTTGGAGGAGTCACCCTCTGCATTCGTAGCGCCACCATTAACGGTGAGTGATCCGAAATGCCAAGTGGGAGGAGCTCTGCGGCAGTTGCCCTGTGTATTTCGGTGCCTGGGAGGAAGAGGTAATCCAATCTGGACAGGGAGCCATGGGCTCCCGAGTGGAACAAATACCCTTGCACCCCAGGATGGAGGTCTCTCCACACCTTTTGGAGGCCCAAGGCCGACGCAAAATTGGACAGTTTCGTGGGTGTGTTCGGATTACATTGTCGGATATGAGTGAGGTCTATGGTATTACAGATGTCATCGTTGAAGTCGCCACCTAGAATCCACATATTTGGTTGTTATTTTGCTATGAGAGTGGTCAGTTCACCGAGCAGCTCCTCACCCAGCCCCGGCGAGGAGTATATCGCAGCATTGGCCTGTGTTTCCCCCCAGAGTGTAACAAAGACCATCACGTAGCAACCCCTAGGGTCCTGCTCCACCGTCTGTGGAAAAAACGGGACAAGTTTATGGATCAGGATCAGGGTGCCTCTAGATCCCGTTGTGTATCCCGCATGTAGCGCAGAAAGGTAAGTGGTTCTCCGAAAAAAGGTGCAGTTGGTACCTGCCAGATGCGTCTGTCAGAAGGGCAGTCAGAAGGGCAACATCAGAGGAGTGTCTGTTCAAAAGCTGCATAATCAGACATCTTTTGATCCCAGCGCTCATTCCGTTGATATTCCATGTGAGCATCTTAAGGGATCTAGGGCGTTCTAAAGGCGACGATCGGGGGTGTGTAGGCATTGTTCATATCGTGTAGTGTGGTATTGGCAGAGTCCTTGTATACCGAGTATAGGGAAAGTGTGCAGGGAGTGGTCACTGCTGGGACGTGTAGTTGGTAATAGATATGGTGGAACAGTGTGTGGCAATCGATGTGATTGACGTGTCATGTGGGTATGTGACAGAGCAAAAAACAACAAAAAACAGTTATTTTCCAGCCCCCCTCTCCGTACTCCTTCCCAACATAAAGTATCTGTCTCCCGAACTTCACTAGCAACCAAAAGATTACGTCGCCAGCGCAACTGTTCATATCCCCAGCCAAACATACTGCTTATGAGTAAGTCGAATGTTCAGGTGGGTGGGCTATAGTGGCCGCCTGTGAAATGCTGTCTTGGCGAAGATGAAGTACGACCTCAATTTCCATAGTTGCGAGATTGGGACCCGTGTCATTCCTTGACAGCTTAAATGGTTCCCATAGTGTCTGGAAAAATCGGATTCTCCAAAGGCACGGTTCAGTCCATATTTGGCCAACCACACACAGGGTATCAGCCTTGAGGTTGTTAGGGGTCTAGACCCTCATCAGGGTTGTCTGGTGGTTCTGGTATGGGTTGTCTCGCGGTTCTAGCTCGATTTGGGCGGGTTTGTGGTCTTCTCCCGGGTTCCGGGGCGTTCCTCAACCAATCTCCTTCAATGTGGTTTTCGGCCCATTTCCAGGCTTCTTGCGGATACGTGAAGTGTTCTGTGGTACCTCATTGCTTGATCCTTAGTTGGGCCGGGAAGAGTAGTCCATATTTAACATTCATGGAATGGAGCCGTTTCTTTAAATGTTCAAAGGATTGTCTAGCTTTTTGGACGTCTCGGGTATAGTCCAGAAAAAAGTCAATGTTAGCGCCATTGTAAGGGACAGTTCCTTTTTATCCGGGCCGTTTGTAGAATTGCGTCCCTGTCCCGGTAATTAAGAAGTTTGGCAATAATCGTCCTTGGAGCTGCCCCAGGATAGGTTTCCCTGCTGGTATCCGTTGTGCGAGTTCTATCGAAAAGAAATTCGGCGCAAAGAGGTCTGCCAGCCATTGTTCCAGGAAGAGCTCTGCACTGGGTTCCTCTGTTCGCTCTGGTAGGCCCAGGATGCAGATATTATTTCGGCGTGATCTACCCTTGCCCTCATCAACCCGTGCCTCCAGTGTTTTAAGTCGGGTCATTGCCAGTGATAGCTGCTGACGTACAGCTCCGAGGTCATCCTCTACCCCCGATTTTCTTTGTTTTGCTTCCCCAGTTCTAGACGCGAGTTTCTGAAGATCATGGCGAAGCAAGGAGACCTCAGCGGAAATGCCATCCCTTTTTTTTCTCCATCGAGGAGTGAGAGCCGGCGATTGCAGCCATCACATCTTTCAATGTTAGCGGGTCAGCCGATGAGGGGCATCCTTTGACAGTCGGGTTACTCGTGGCATACTGGTCCATAGTGCTCTGTGTAGTTGTCTTTTTATTCTTGTCTTTCCCCATGTTGCCACAGATCTTCGTTCAGAGTGTGGTGAAGGATCGGGAAACTATTCTTATTTCGTGTTGGGGTCGCAGCGCTGGCAGTAGATGTGTCAGAGAGTTGTCTGATATAGTGACATGATGATGTCCAAGTATACGTCACTCTGGTGCCGTGGTCTCGGGCACAGCGCAGTGACCCTGGGGTGTACCTACAGTACAAAAGCTCCGATTAGCACCACAGTGATTGCGGGTGGTGTTCCAGGCTCCTTTGGGCCTCTCTCACCGCACAGAGAGGGTAGCGAGAGAGAGGGGGGGACCCCTTATCGACCCGCAGGGGTGCCTCCTAGTTGGAACTGCCTCCAAGCACCCCCGCGGTCACTGCTATAGGTAGGTCATGTATAGCAAGTGGGCAGGGACAGAGTCCAGAGTGGTTATCTGGTGTGATTCTATGCCTGGTACAGTGCCCAGGCCCTCCTCTTTAACCCCGTTAGTTGTTACCGATTCAGTCCCCTGGCAGCAGTTCCTTTTGTTTTCGTCGAGTCCTCAGAGGTCTATCACATGGGGGGTGGTTTCGTCCTGCAATCTCGGATCTTGGTGTTCACTGTGGAGGGCTGATTGCAATATCCCTGTGCGGCATAAAGTTAGAAGGTTGGGCTTACAGTGGTTCTCTCTTGCCCGTAATGCAGCGCAGAGACAGTCAACCCTCTAAAAGCGTTGGTGAGTCGGGTGCTCAACCTTGGCAGTCCGCCTTCCCAGGCCCGCTCGCCCCCTCAGAGCGCAGGGCAACACAGTAGGGGTTCAGGCACTAACCTCAGAGCCCTGGACCAGGACACACATCAGTAGCTGCGGCCATCCGTCAGTGATTCAGCCACGGCGCCAAGCTGACCTCTATGGTAAATGGCCTTCGGGGACATGCAGGGGAACATTGAAAGACGTGATGGCTGCACTGGCTCCAGGGGCCCCAGTGTACAGACGCCTGCATTCTCTGCAGCAGCGGCCACTGTGCATCGGCCGTTCACCAGCACCCGAGAGGGGGAGAGCACATCATGTTCCGGGGTCACCAGGATCAGTTAGCCACTGTGTCCCGATCCAGAGCCGAGAGTCCCAATCACAGCGGGTCACACCGCCCGCTTAGCGTTCCAGGGAGGGAGGAGAGCCACCACACCTCAGGGCCCCAAAGGCCAGGCCAACCAGGTGCCGGGGCCACCAGAGGCCAGAGCTGCCAGGCTCCCGCCCAGCAGCTCCGAGCAGCCTCCTGTTCCCGGCTGGGTCTGCGTCTGGAGTCTCTTGTCCAGAAAGCGCCGCAGGACCTCGCAGCAGATGGATGGCGCAAGGGGTCAACCGCTCAGCCGTACCAGTAATAAGTTAGGGGCCCAGTCGCTCCGTCGTGTCTGCCACTAGTTCCCTGGTGCAGGTGGATGCCGAGATGGCGTTCCTCATGGCCATTGGGCTGTAGCAGCCATCTTGGCAGAGTTGGTTTCGGCGCCTAAAAGGAGAGGAGCAACGCTGTGTATCTGTAGAGAGGAGACGCCACCAAACCCGCGACTTCGGTCGAGGCTGCAGCACTACAGTCCGCACCTGTAATTGGTTTTTAGCGAAGGTCTGGCATGCCAAGAAGGATGATTTGCAGGATATTGTCGGCAGTCCACGTGAGCAGTCAGGACACTCGTCCTCTCTGCTCGCATGCTGGCTACGCCCCGGTGTATCTATTATTGAAGTCCTTTCACCTTTACTGCGAGAGGGGTGGAAAATATAAGTCCTGTGAAACATAGGATTTTTCCACTTGCGCACAAAGCTCCTTACATACACTAGCTCCCCCGGCAACAATGGTTGGGTGGGCGAGGTGGTCTGATCTGTCGCAAGTCGCATTTGATTGCATGTGTTAGATTAGTTAAGTATTCTTTGAACTCCTCGCCCAGAACTGCTGCAGCTCTATGGGCATCTGATGCCCTCCTGTTGGGGGAGATGGGTGTGTGTATGGGCCTGCCTGTTACTATTTTGTATGGTGAGAGGTGGTGGTCCTTACTTTGCTGAGGTCGCTTATTGAACAGGTCCAGGGGCAAACAATTCACCCTGTTCTTTTTTAGGGTGGTGCAAAGTTTGGAAAGCTTGCTTTTGAGCAGGACATTGATTCGCTCCACAACACCATTTGCTTGGGGGTGGTAAATTGAGCACATGCAGTGTTTGATGCCAAGTAGTGTGGTAATTTCTTTAAAGAGCTTGTTAAAAAAGTGTGTGCCATAATCTGATCTCAAAACATTGCATACCACCCATCGGGGAAAAACCTCACAGACCAGAAATGTTGCCGCACATTTGGCAACTGGGTGGCCGCACGGGCCGGCCTCAACCCACCGGGAGAAGGGGCATACTACCACAATAAGATATCGCGCTCCGTTACATCTCTCACCCATGTTCGCATAGTCAATATGGAGTTTGCGGAATGGCCCGATGGGGCTGGGCAAGGTGCCTCGTAACGTGTGGAGTGTCATTCAAGTGCTGAACACTTGGCATGCTGTGCACTGTGTGGGGTGCATTTAAAGGCCCCAAACAGAAATCCCTTTCACACGAATAGCAATATATTAAACACTGAAACAAAAACAGCCTGGCATTCATTTTGTTTTTCAAGTAAAGTTAAAGAGCCATGTCGAAAGGGGCCTTCCCGTCATTACCAATGGACAAGCAGCATTTAATTTACAAAAGAAGAAAGAATCAAAGATCACTGTCACATGGAAAACAGGATTTTTTAACATTGAAAACAAAAACGGCGGGACATGTGGGTGCACATAAAAAGAAGCTTTAAAAACAAATCAAAAGTGTAAATAATATCGCTGCTCACAGAAAATTGTCAGGAAAACATGATGTGTGGGCTGACAAAAGCAATGTATATTATGTTTCACCTATAAAACTCCAGTGGCATTTGAAGAGCCACTTTGTCTTAATGGAAAGCCTGTTTCTGGCTGTGGTCAAAACTTCACAGAGGAAGTCTCCCATCTAATGACCCCCCGTAGTAAAATTTCCTGCTGAAGGTGTCGAAAACCCAGTGTTCTCCAGACCTACTGGCTCTGAAAGCAGGGACTTCAAGGAAAGTCATCATTGCCTGGAGCATGACTAAAAGGTGTGAAGACTGGGGGCTGCAACTTCAAAGAGCAAACTACTAACTTCAGAGGGACTCATAAAAAAAAACTCTGGTCACAGGCTGGCCTAGGGAGACAGATGGATGTGCTGGATGAAATGGAGGTCCCATTTGCTGAACATCCAGATGTACAATTAATTTAAAAGGACTACTATGATTTATACTTTTTTCTCAGACATCTTAAGGCAGATTAATTTCATTTTTGTACCATTTTTTTAATGTCATTTCTAGGCTATTTCGGGGATATAAAATGCATCTGCCTGTGACTCTGGGAACTGTAATGACCAGTTAGACTAGGTTTCTGGCTGATCTGAACATGTTCCAAATGTGAGAGTTGGTGAGCGGGTGAAAAATGAAATTAGGGATATGCTTAATAACTTACATATTCATAACTGGTGTACTTTTTATGGAAACGGCAGAAATGTGCCACATGGCCACATGACATTGTACGGATTTGGTGATCGGCTTATCTAATTCTCTATGATCAGCTGAAACAGAAAATATGTTTAGTATGACGATCAGGGGTTTATCCTGGATACCTTGCGATTTGTTCGATATTTCAAAAAGTGGATTTTCCAACTTTTTGTAAAAAGTCAGTTTTAAGTGCAATTTTTATTAATGTATCAATTGTTTCATGTGGACTCATAGTCCCAATTGTGGTCAGCCGACACGTGTTTCGACTATGCGGGTCTTTATAAAGGCAGGTGGTAGGAAATAGTTGCCCCCGTTGGGGTAAGGTGGTGAAGAGCGGTTAGTCCTATTGATGACGGCTGGGCTCGAAGTATGCCCTTAAATAAAGTCAATATAGACGCAACCGTGCGTCTCGGTCCGTTGTTTAGTATGACAGTTGCTAGTAAAATTTTGAAGTTGTAATACATAACTAGTTTATGCCAAAAAAGTTGAAAGGAGAACAAAGGGGCGATTGCATATGGGAATTGGCATATGGTGCTCCAGACACCTAAATCAATTCTGACTTGGAGGCAGTGTTGGGAGGAGAGAGTGGTTATCTGTCCAGTTGTAGTGGCAGGAATTATTGCAGGGTACGTCTCCAAGATTGTAAAATTGGTGATGTCATTGCTGCTATATACGAGGGACTGCACTAGGACAGGGTACATACAAAAACCAAGGAGACAGAAAAAAGGAGAAAGACAGGAGGACAGGAAGAAGAGACAGATCATCAGGAAGGCAGCTGGAACTTACAATCTGAAAGCTGTAAGGAGACAATAGAGGAGATTTCTGAGAGTGCATCTGGGTGGAGCTGTCTATTTCTAGGAAGGCCTTAAAGCTGACTGGGTCCTATGGTGGAGAGCAGGAGGCCATCTTTGATAGTGGAGTGACAGACCCCGGCCCTATCTTTCCAGAGTGTCCTGAGATGTGGCTGGCTTCCCAGAACCTTATACAGAGGCTTTCTGTGTAAGTAGAACTAAGCCCTGGAAAACCCAAAGGTGGAGGAGTCTGCTTGCCTTGAATCCTTTCCCTTTTTTATAGTGGGTGGGGGTGGCGCGGGCAAAACTGTGTACATCCTTAGCCTATGTAACCAAAAATATAAATTTAATCAATTCCCCATGTGGTAGAACACTACAGGGTGAATTATGTTAAAATTCGAAATTACCAACACTCACTTCCCAGTGTGCTCTGAAAACTATAGCCTATCATTTAATTGGGTATGCTTGTTGTCCAGCTGACCCTGACTTATTTAAGGAAGAGGGGTGTCTTTGTAGTTAAATCAGTTCAACCTGTTTATCCAGCTTCCCCAACACAGGCCTTTCAGTAAGGGGGCTGGGAGGGGGGGGGGGGGTTTGAAATCTAGAATTTCCTAAAGCATTCACGTTTTTCTGTATGACTTCCTAACATAGACCAAAGCAAAGGGGGGGGGGGTCTGAAAAACAAAGCGATGAATCACCCTATGTTTGTTTTAAACCAAAGGTTTGGGCGAAATTATATTATTGATCAGTGTAATTATTTCGTGAAGTGAAATTGGAAGTGTGGACAATGGTGATTGTGTTCTTTTTAACTCACTTTTGTGATTTATTTATGCTGAGAGAGGTCGAATGTGTTGTGGTATGGATAAAGTGGTGTTTTTGATATTTTCAGGCTAATTTCTATTACTGTTAATTTAAATAAATACCAATATACTTCCCGTACACCAGCCTGGTTCTTGGCTCATTGTTAGCTATGGGGAGAGGGATCCGGCTAAAAAAGAATCTGTTAAACAGTTTGTTGGAAAGCAACTTGAGTGGAGAGGGAAGGAACTCCCTGTGTTGAGGGTGGCTTCTCAATAAACCGTTACAACTGTATGACCATGGTTGAGAGGTGTTCAAGGAGGTTTGGTATGAGCAAATCCTCCTGGATGTGTGCTGCAATGTTTGTTTTGAACTGTGAGAGGGTAGTGAAATTGCTCAAATGCTGTGTGTAGTAGTTCAGTGGGCATTACTGCCTTCCCTGTGCATTGCTGTCTCCATATGAGATCAGTGGGTGATTGTATGCACCCTCGCTTGAGCCAAATGTCCTTTTCTTCTTGTGGTGATCTGCATTGGAGCTCTATTATTTGTGCTGTGGGAAGTGTTGTGTGTGGGTCCTTGTCTAGTCGTGCCGAAAGGGTAGTGACAACGTACTCAGCAGATGGGATGTACGTTGCTGCTTTGGCCGCCGCATCCACGGCTGCGTTTCCCAAAGACCTTTTTGTCAGTGTTATTGGTGTGGCCGGCGCACTTGACAACCGCCACTAAGATGGCTATGTCGGGGCGGAAATCAGGGCAGTTAGTAGTGCTGCATAATGTACAGGTGAACCGTCTGCACATCAGAAGCCCCTTCTTTTCCAGTCCTAGAGACCAGCATGCACGATTGTAGTGACGTATGCTGAATCTGAATAGATTGTTACATCACAGCCCTTAGTTGCTCGAAGTGCTTCTGCGAGCACTATGGGTTCCTCTGCTTGTGCTGAGTAATGCATAGGTAGTCTTTTCATTACTTGTTCATATTCCCTTCCTTCTAAGCGAACCACTGCCGCCCCACTATATCTTTGGCCTTAGCCCCAGTCGATTGTTGCTGACCCGTCAACAAATAGCACCTCAACCTCCTCTAATGGACTGTCTTTGGGATGTCATCCTCTTCGCCTTCATACGTGGCGCAATCGTGTTGTTCCAAATCTTCGTCTGTGCACGTTTCCGATAGGAACGTGTCAGGATTTACTGTTTTGCATCGCACTACATCGATGTTAGGGCTCGAGATGATCTTGTATGCTGATGCTCTCTGGGTGGTCAGAGTGAACTTTTATCTTTCTAAGATCGCAAACACTAAGTGCTCCACGTACAACGTTACTGAGAATCCCATCACTATTGTGGAGGTTTTCTTGATTGCAAAGGCAGCTGCAGCTAGAGCTTGCTCGCATGCAAACTGTCACTGCATTACTGAATATAGTTTATTACTGTAGTATGTCAATGGCTTGTGGCTCATTGTGCTCTGTAGTGTCAGTACTGCAGTCATAAGCATGCCATTTGAATGTGAAAATACATTTAATTCCTGCGTGTAGTCTGGAGTGGCGAGAACTGGGGCTGTGGAAATTGCTTCTTTTAAGTCGTTGAAGTTTTGCACCATGTTTGCTGTCCATTCTAGCTTATGATTGTCCTTCTGAGTTTCCTTGAGGCCCTGTAAGAGCGGTCTTTTGTAAGCTGCGCAGTCCAGAATCCAGGTCTTGGAGTAGTTGAATAACCCCAGGAATGTCTGCATGAATTTTACTGTAACTGGCTTGGGTGTGGCATGCACAGCCGATGCCCTGCCTGGTATGATTCTTTTGCCGTATGCTTAAATAAGCTGTCCCAAGTAGAGTACCCCAAGCTGGCAGTATTTGAGTTTGGCCTTGTCAACCTTATATCCCTTACAGGCTAAAAGCTGCAGTAGGGTTATGGAGCCTTTACAGCAGTTTTGCTCACTTTCACTGCATACTAACAAGTCGTCCACGTACTGGATGGCCGTGCTGGGCACATGGAAGTCTTTGTGCAGTATCCCGTTGAATATGCTAGGGCTCTCGCAATACCCCTGGGGCAAATGAGTGTGCGCATAGGGCTTTTCGCCATGTGTAAATGCTGTGAGGTACTGTGAGTCTGGGTGCAATGGTATCGAGAAGAAGGCCACATACACCGGTTTTATGCAGCATCTTTGGGGATGCTGCATAAAAATGGAGGCAGGTTTCGGAACAAGAGGAAATTCCTTTTGCACTGACATTGAGGGGCCAGAGATCCTGGATCATTCTCCAATTACCCCTGTCGTCTTTTTGACAGGGTATATGGCTGTGTTAATGATAATGATATGTTATTTATATAGTGCCTTAAGCCAAAGCGCTTTACAGAGAACATATTTACATACATATATCATCCCAACCGAAGTTGGTACTCATTTATCGACCTCGGAAGGATGAAAGGCTGAGCTGGCCTTGCCGGGATTTGAACCTGCGACCTGCAGATCAAACATAGATCGCAGCACCGAGCGCTCAACCTGCCGAGCTATCTTACTGGCTGGTAAGGTGAGGTGAGGTGGAGGGCACTATGATCCCTGCAATCACTGTAACTACTGCTTTTTGTAACATGTTTAAGAGTATGCGCCCGGTTGCCCCTAGGCCTGGTTTTTTGCGCTTTGTAAATCAAATCAAATCAAATCAAATACGGTCTGTATTGTGTCCTTTATCCCTTCTTCTGCCTCCCTTGATAGTGGGTATTGTTTCACTCTGGGTAGTACTGCTCCATTCTTTAGTGTGATCTAAATTGGGGCCACTTCTTTTAGTAGCCCTACATAGTGTGGGTTAGTTGTTCATAACTGTGTCGGCACATGCTGTAAGTCACCCTAGATGAAGGGAGGTGGTGAGACAACAGCCATTAGGGGGCTCTGCACTCTCCTGTACTGCACCATGATGTTGCAGGGGATGCACAATGCAGGTATTATCTCCCCGTTATCATCATTGTTCTCAAAAAGTTCTGCATCTGTCAATTTAAGGGGCATGGGATCAATACACAATACTGTGTGCCACTGGCATCCCTGGCTGTCTGTGCCAAGAACAACAATCCTTTTGGCAGAAACCAACAGCGCTTGCAGATCTATGGACCGTATCGTGCCTGCTACTAATACTGAGGACAATACAGGGTGGCAGATAAGATCAGTTGGCACTCTCTAACAAGCTTGGTAATTTGCGGCACTGCTTGCACAAGCACTGTTAGGCAATAGATAAACACGTCTGGGTCAACGGGGATGCTTCTCACCACTACATCACGTACCATGGCGTATATTATGAGCATCGCCCTCATTGAGCACATGCCTGGCGTGGCGTAGACAATGCCGTTGTCCATGAATGAGATTGTCAGGTTCAACATTCTAAGCAGGACCCTGCCGAGCAAGTTGACAGGAGAGCTATGAGCACAATAGGGGGATGCATATTACCTTTCCTCCCACCTTTACATCAAGGTCATTTGTATATGGAACCATTAAAATAGCTCCAGAGAATCCCTGCGTGTCGAGAGTTTTGCCAGATAGCGGGAAGTTACCTTCACTGATGCACAATTTTTCAGTGCCTGAATCTACCATTAAGATGAACTGTTTGTTTCGTATCTCTGCCCCCACCAAGGGTTCCTCTTCTGGGTTTAGGGTCATCGACAGGACTGGACACGCAAGTGCTCTCTGTGGGATGCCCTAGTCCGGATAGGTGTCTGTCCCTGAGAACAAGAAAGGGTTTCCCTCCATTGCCATAGCACCTCGAAACAGGACCACTGTACAATTGGGTGTGCCGCTGAAGGCGTTCGCGCCTCCTATCTTCTGGGTGTTGTTGTGGGGCGGCTAATGCGGCATCGCCTGTGGGGGATATCGCAGCAGGGGAGGGCCTGGGATGTGCGGGGGTGATTGGATGTAGGTTTGATGTATTTCATATGGCATTGAAGTCATTCTGGGAGTTGGCACTTGGGGGGGCACCTTGGGGTGGTGGACCATAGTTTTGCTGGCCATAATAATACCCCATTCCCGGTCTGTTCCTGCACTACCTCGCGAAGTGCCTCTCGGCCCACAGTTTGAACATTGCCCCATTACTCCTTTTCTGGGTCCCATTCCCCCAAACCCGCCTCCCCTTGAACTCCTAAACCCACCTCTACCTCGCTGTTGTCCTCCTTGCCACTGCGGCCCAGAGAATTAAAGGCTTCCTCCCCACTGTTCATGTCCTCCTTCTGTCCACACTGCTGCCATTCTGGCATTTGTGAAGTTACCTGTGTACCCCGCCTCTTCCTTCTGTGTGTGCATCGGTACTGAGGCCACCACAGCTACTTTAGCTAATTTGGTTTGCACTAGTTTTGCTTCCTCTGCCTGTCTCCTCTGAAGTGTTTCTTTCTTGTGCTCTTTTATTCTTCTACAACAATGCACTATAATGCTTTGAATTTCAGGCCACCCCTTCACCTCAACCCCCACAATTTTGTTGAGTGCCTTTTGCGCTTCTTTGGGCAGGCCTCGTTTTACTATCAAATAGAAAAAGGGTATTGACTGGTCCCAGGCAGTACCTGTTTCTGCCCTCCACATCTCTTGGACCATAAGAATGAATTGCGCAGCATCCTCATCATCACCCATGGTACACTGCATAATGGACTGTAGATCTTGTGGGCACGGGAACGCTCGCCACAGCACTTCCGATACTATAGCTCTCATTTTGTTGAAGGATGCTCCATCATGAGCATCATTGCATCTCCTAGTGTTAGGGGTACTCCTGCCATTTGTTGTTCGAAAGCGTATATCCACATCCCTGCGTCCGCCGTAAGGGCCGGGAGCACCTTTATTAGGTTGTTTTTGTCCATCTGTGCCCATGGTATGTATTGCGGCCTCCCTGTGTCCTTGTTTTAATAAGGGCATTTGCATTTTCAGTTTGCTCTACCCGCCGTTCGTCACACTTCCCTTTTTCCTTGCTAATGCCATACGGCCAAAACTCTTTCTCAACTGGCCAGCCCATAAGCTCCCTACTCTAGGGGTACATTTGAGGCGCTTGCCCGGCCTCCCCATCCTCATCGTCCTCAGCCTCATCGAATGTGCTCCACACATTTTCTTCTCCACTCCGTGGGCCAACATTCCCATAACCCAGCCTGTCTGTGTCACTGTCGCGCTCTACGTGCACTTCTTATGGGCACGTTGTCTATCCTAAATACAAATTCTCCTGACTTCCATTTGTTTATCCCCTGCTGTACTGTGGGTCTGTCTTGGTCACGTCACTTGCCGCCTGCAGTCTGGCTAGTTCTATGAGTGTTGCTGCCAGTGCTATTTCTAGGTCTCATTGTGCTAACATCGGCATGTGTGCGACATCTGTAGGGGACATCTGCTTTCGATTGTTCCCGCTGATGAAGGTGCCTGCCCCGGCGTGGGAACTTAACGTGGTACTGACGAGGCTCATGGGCGGCACCCTTCGAGTCCATGCATCAAGCCTCTCAAGTTCTTTTTGTGGAAATCAGCTTTTCTCATGGCCATCACCTCTGCTAGGAGGGTAGGTGAGATCCAGGCCCTGTTCTGCAAGCAACCTTATCTGACTTTTCACGACATGAGTGTGGTGCTGCGGACGCACCCCTCCTTCATGCTTAAGGTTCTGTCAGAATTCCACCTCAACAAGCCTTTGGTGTTGCCTGTGTTCTTTCCGACACCTTTGTCGCCTGAAGTTCTATGTGGCACGCACAAAGAGGTTCCGGAAGACGTCTCAAGTATTAGTCCTGTGAACCATGGGAAAGCTTTGTCCAAGGCTTTCATTTCTAGGTGGCTCTCTGGCTGTATTAAGCACTGTCACTGGTTGGCAAACCGACCACTGCCAGGCCATCCGATAGCCCATCCCACCAGAGCGATCGCTGCGACAATGGCGTTCCTGACTGGTGTGCCCCTGCTGCACATCTGCAGGGCTGCTACATGGAGGTCTACACACACCTTCACAAGATTCTAGTGCGTCAACAGGGATTCCAGAGAGGAGTACAGGGTCGGCCAAGCAGTGCTGCGCAACCTGTTCGCTTGAAGGTGAGCCTGTTGCGGAGGTAAGAGTAATTGCTTTGGTTGAGCCTTGTCACCTCCTGTGGTTGTATAATGATATACTGCTATGCATTCTTTATTCATGAGCATGTGACTCCATGCCAGACCCCATGCTGGAGAAGGAACAAGGTACTTACCTGTAACTGTTGTTCTCCAGCATGGGTCTGGCATGGATTCACAAATACAAACCCTCCCTCCTGCCCCTCTGCGACTCGTTTTGGTCATACTGCCACTTTACCTGCTACCAAATTGGAAGATGGCTGCCAGAGGAGGGGCTTAGGGAGAGGGCAGTCATTGACTGGACGCAGTATGACCCAGTGCTCATGGACTGGTTTATAGGAGAAGGACAGTTTGTATGTGAAAGCAAAACAGTTTTTTTCTTTTATTGAGGATTCCTGACCCCACGACGGGGAATATTCATGGGCATGAGAATCCATGCCAGACCCATGCTGGAGAACAACAGTTACAGGTAAGTAACTTGTTCCTTTCTTCGAATGGACAACAGAATAATACTGATGTTTCAAATGTTCATTACTTCTCCATGAAACTTGGAAATATAACCACCCTTTTCAGGATCGAATTAGATCTTTGTCCCCCTGAAGAAAATCATAACGTTTTATGCAGTTTTATTTCACCTATGAGGATCAGGCGTTCCTTAAAGATAGCCAACAAACCCTTGACAAGTGTATGTCACAACTAAAAATAAACCCCTACCTCCTTTAACAATGTATGTGGTAGCGATTGTTTCCCAGAATGAGTGATGGCTTGTGTGCTGATCCCTGTGATTCGAAACTGACACAATAAGGAACACAAAGGACACTGTCTCAAACTATATACACTGAAAAACGAGAAGTGACAAAATACGAAGAAATATTTTTTTATTTGATACATGTTGCTTCCTTTACGTTATTAAATACTAAATTCACGTTATCCTGATCCAAACTATGCGTTTTCCATTCACTTTGTAATGAGCGATGAAAACTGGGCTGCGTTAAATGCAGAAAGCAGCATTGCATGCCCCTTAAGGCCACCTTAACACGACGTTAAATAATTTCAGCTAGTTCTGAATATCCTATAGTTAATAGAAGAGGACGGGGGTTAGGCAAGACTCTGACACTTGAAGAAAACAAGTGGTGTCCGACTCCTGATGCATTTGATTTAATTTCAACTCTTATAAACATTGAGGGTCCGATTCTGAAAGATTTGCACTGGTGCAAACCACGTGATGTCTGTTGGCTATACCGCGCAACCTTTTCAGTGATCAGGTATGGTGAAAATGGAGGCTTTACTTGTTGGCGGGTGAGAGCCCATTGAAGCCTATTGGAAGGTAAGGCGCTTGGAGGGTGAGTCAACTGACTCCAGGGGTGACAAGCACAAAAAGTGTGTGAGTTGAGAGGTAGGGTGCTAGCATCTCAGATCTGCACCGGCTGCCTTATACTTATTTCTCAAAGCTAAAAACTCGAGCCAATCTGAAGCTTCCTAGAAACCCTATGAGATGCCCTTGAGCAAATCTTTGTCAATCGCAACATGTGCGATTGACAACTAGCCACTGGTGAGTGATAATTTACTCTTGTTGAGCAAAACCTAATGTGAATGAAGAAGTAGAAGCGGAATGACGTTTATAACTGGCTAGTCGCTTGCAAATTCTAAAATGTTGCACTCTGCAAATGAGCATTTTTAAGATGCTTCGGGCATTTTCAGATCTGTTCTTTGAGAATCGGGTAGTAGGCAGGAGGCGCAAATTTGGGATGTGTGACAGAATCTCATCTAGAAAATAGGGGAGGAACCAGGGATATTGTTTTAGAGCAGGAGGTAGGTTACTCCTGACAAATAATCACACACTGTAACAACAAACAAGCCAGGGTGATTCTTGCAGAACTGAATCAATGGACGGAGGCCAAGAACATGATCCCATTAAATCAAACCGGGTTTAGGAAGGGTCACAATACTACCATCAATGGCCTTGCTTGGTTACAACTGTTCAGCAGGCCTGGTTGATCCAAAACAACCCGGTGTATATGGCCTTTAGAGACCTGAGCACAGCATTTGACACAGGCAATAGGGAAAGGCTGTGGATGAAGCTGTGTAGTTGGAATATTCGTTTGGGCCTACTAAAAATGATTATTCTG
The DNA here is from genome assembly GCF_040938575.1 of Ambystoma mexicanum. NCBI lineage: Eukaryota > Metazoa > Chordata > Amphibia > Caudata > Ambystomatidae > Ambystoma > Ambystoma mexicanum. The sequence goes on from NC_090921.1 coordinate 136,036,404, forward strand.
TTACATGATCAAACTAGAGTCGAGGTCCACTTGGATAAACACTCAGCAATGTCAAGCTGGACTTTTACTCGGAAGGGTCTTAAGCAAGGATCCTTGCGCCTACACTATTTAACTTGTACTTATCTGATCTGGGTGATGCAAGTGTAGACTCTAACATCATTCGTCCTTAATTGGGTGCATTCCCCCCTGCAGTGGCTGGCCTATGCAGATTACCTGGCTTTGTTAGATCCACGCCAAGGGGCTTGCAAGTGGCTTTGAATTCGTATTGTAATACTAACTTCTTAAAGGATAACATCACAAAAACCAAAATAATGGTTTTTAGTTCACATCGAACTAAAGAGAAAAACTAAAAACTAAAATGGACCTTGGAGGGGGAAGACATTGAGGTAGTCAACGAATACAAATATTTGGGGATACCATGGACTCAAACATTTCGGAGGACATTTCACCTGGATGAGATGAAAATCAGGACAGCACAGATAGGGGTGCACTTCCTCCCACTCCTTTTCTCAAAAGGGAGGGGGTTACTCGGTAGGTGCTTAGATTAAGCTGTTCCAAGTTACAATATTACCTATTGTGTTGTACGGGGCTGAAGTTTGGGGCTTGATAATGATATCGGCGCTAGCAACATGGGGAAAAAGCTACCTTTAAGAGTCTGCTGTGATTACCTCCTTACACTTCAATAGAGTCACTTTATCTAGAATTCAATCGCCAACCAATTTTGATGAAATTGTCTATGAGCTGTTTGATCACATACTGGAAGTTACATAACGCTCCAGCAAACTCACTAAATCGGTTGATGTATGACACCTTACTTTCTAGGCAGAGTCTTATGTCTGTCAGTGCCCTAGTGCACAGTAAGCTCTTGGCTGATAAATGGCTTGACAGGACCCCCATGAATGTACTCTGTGTGCCACTTTCTCACCACAAGTCAATTATGAAGACACATTTACATTCACAGAGAAAGGAGCAATTGATGGTAAACTTAGCTTCAAAATTGAATGCAGCCTTGTTTAGTGAATATATTAGCGAACGAGTGGGCACTCCAGCCTATATTAGCTATTTTCTGGGCAACACACTAATTTGGGAGTACTTAAAACTCAAATTCAATTCTGCGAGGACGCTTGAAATTACTGGTGAATGGTTAAACATTCCGAGAGACGGTAGAGTGCCATCTGTGTGGGGAGGACTGCTTGGAGTCTGCTCAACATCTATTGACCACCTGTCCCTCGCTACTAAACTTGCGACTACAGGTGCTAAGATCTGCAGGGATGGGGGTGGATTCCTCGCCGGACAATCTCTGGAATGCTTTCATGGGTGGCAACCATGAAGCCTGTATTCTCTATTTTACCAAATCTTGGGAAAGGATTGTTGCTATTCATGCATTTTTACAGTAAGCTGGAAGATGGCCGCAGGCATTTAGCAAGTTCGCAATAAGTGCAATAAGGATGGTGCAGTTTGTAATCCTTTAAATTTGAAATGGACTGGCATTAAATACTGATGCAGGGCTGAATACTGGTGGTGAATACAAGATTTTCCATGTAGGGTATAAAGCAGACGACTTGTACTTGAAATGGAAATCAAAGGGGGGGAGGGTCTGGGAGTCTCTCTAACAGCACGAACACAGCCCTTTGGCCTGCTCTTGGGTGGATGGCCCCTGGGAGAGTCTCAACCAAGTCTTCAGCTCACTGTCCCTTTCACAGAGGAGAAATATCCATGCATATCAATCTTTATCCTGCCCAGGGGCAGTCCAGCACCGAAATGCTAGGCAATTCTTCTCTGAACAAGAGTACCAACAGCACAGCAACCCCAGACACGTGTTTCAGCCTAGTCCGGCCTCATCAGTGAGGTGGAGCTTTGACTCTCTAAGAACAGTGAGCAAGGGCTCCACGTCTGGATTCCCCTGGTAACTTAGGGTGAGACCCAAAGTTACTTAATATACAAATCAAAGGGGGGCGGTCTGGGCGTCTTTCTACCAGCACAAACGCAGCCCATTGACCTGTTCTTGGGTGGATGGCCCCTGGGAGAGTCTCAACCAAGTCTTTAGCTCACTGTCCCTTTCACAGAGGGGAAATATCCCTGCATATCAGTCTTTATCCTGCCCAGGGTCTGTCCAGCACCGAAATGCTAGGCAATTCTTCTCTGAACAAGAGTACCAACAGCACAGCAACCCCAGACACGTGTTTCAGCCTGGTCCGGCCTCATCAGTGAGGTGGAGCTGTGCCTCTCTAAGAACAGTGAGCAAGGGGTCCACGTCTGTATTCCCCTGATTCATTTTTGATTTTTTTTTATGGGCCTTAGGTCTAGTCACCCTAAATGTCCCAGGGTCATCCAGACGTGGACCCCTTGCTCACTTTGCTCAGCGAGGCACAGCTCCTCCTCACTGATGATGCTCAACAAGGCTGAAACATATGTATGGGTTTGCTGTTGGTACTCTTGTTCAGAAGGGAATTGCCATAGAATGTCAGTGCTGGACTGTCCATTTGGGCAGGACAAAGACTGATATGCAAATGGATATTTCCCATCTGTGAAAGGTACAGTGAACTAAAGTGTGGCTGCGGACTCTAGAGTGGGTACCTTCCCAAAGAACAGGCCATTTTTGCGGTGTTCGTTCTCATAGAGGGGCGCCCATGATTAATTTTTGATATACTTGAAATGGGTTCACACAAGGTGAACATCGGAGGTTTTAAAGCTAAATCGGCACTATGGCACTTTAGTCAGGTGTGTTGTAAATAGATGTTTACAACACATGAGCACATGGTTTGCACAATGCATTTGATGCTGATAAATGTTGCACTTTACATGTGATTTTAACTATGTAAAATAGATTGTATGTATTGTGGAGAAATTGATGTAGCATTTTGGGGATGTACTGCAACTGTGATGACTATCCCTGTCTGCAGCATTTTTGCTAGAGTAAGGTAGTGGACGACTAAAAAATATTATTTCAATTGCAATTGTTGAAGGGAATGGGTAATGATTCAATACTGCACAACCACCAGTAGCGAAGTAGGTATGTTCGTTGTTACAATGTGCGACAGAGTGCCATCTGTGAGGGTGGATTAGCCTGAGCTTTTGGGGGATTTTTAATATAAAATGATGATGGCAATCCTGCCTCCGGAAATGAGTGCCGCTAATCAGACGTACTTTCATGAATATTTCTTCAAAAATACCTATGACCCTGCGCTAACCAATTTTGTTATTCAATAAGAAAAACTCAAAACCTTGAATATAGTTTTAAGTTGATTATAATGTTCAGCAGTTAATCAAGAACCTCGACATACAAGTCGACTAAATTGAGAACATCATATGTGATTGTACATTATAGCTCATTTTTTCAGAACATTACAAATAACCTATTATCTGCCAGCCCAACTTTTAATTACTTAGTGGCACCATGTGTCTCGGGAGAATAGCTCATGTGCAACATGCTCGCCTTGGAAGCAAGACGACACGGAGCAACACGGGTTTGATCCCCGAGTCCGCACTTAGAAACCTCTGGGTATTAAGCACGTTATAAATAACCTATCATATCATACAATGTGAGAAGATACAATAGATCTGTCATCTAACAGCCGACACGTGTTTCGACCAGAGGTCGTTCTTAAGGCTAAGATATATCCCTAGTTAAGTCAGATTCAAAATTATCATTTGCTTGTTCTCCTCATTACTTGGTCGCCATTGACACAGTTACAACATATGCTTTGGCTCGCTTTTAGATTGCCATAATAGATAAAAGTGACAGGAGAGAGGAGTACATAGGGGAGACAAACAAAAGGAAAAGGGAAAATAACAACGTTTTTTAAAAAATATGACCATTGCCTGCTCCATCACAGCAAGTTATCCATTAGCATGATTTCATACACCTTATTGTGAACATGCTCACTTTTATGTCAACCCTGCTAGCAGGCTTCATGAGACAACCCTAGTTCATTGTCCACATTCTTAATATTACTCGGGCCAGAGTGCATGCCTATAATATTTTTTAGTTGTTTTGACACTTTGGTAAGTGTTCTAATATGATCAGACAGCACGAATTGGTGGATGGGCATACCTCACAGGGAACACCAATGTAAGGATCGTCCTGATATAAGGCATGAGACACACGTTCGAATCACATAGCAATAAATGCATGTGCATGGGCACGTAAATGTTGGCTAAACCTGAAATATTATAGGCATGCACATGCTTTGTCTGAAGGAGGTGTGGAGGGGGCACAAGAGGTGTGGGAGCCGTGGGGGATCCTTCTGTGGACTAGTACTCCTCTCCTGGTTATCCTACCTTTGCTCGCTCTCCTGTCTGCTTTGCTAAAATAGTCTCTAGTCATTACCACCATAGTGTGGTCTCTCTTATGTCGTGCCAGGCCTCACTTTTGAAGGACTAGTTCCCAGCTAACCCCCTGGGGAGATTTCCTGTAATCTGGGGAAGAGGTGACAAGGCTTTCCAGACCAAGCAATAGATGGGATTCCTGGACTTGGCCTAAATTATTTTTTTTCTGAATGAAAACCAGTACTAAAAAGGCTCTGTCCGTGAAATGAGTCTCTAGCAGCCAAGCGGACAATAAAACGACACCAAAACGTTTTGGCCCGTTTAATTGTAGAGGCCAGACTGTGAAAACTAGATCTGGCTCATATTTAGATTGGAGCACACAATGATAGAATCTGAGGATCAGGTCTGCCCAGGGTTAAAGGCAATCCCTGGATGTATGAACTTTGAGTTCCATTAAGCTGTTTGCAGGAATGCATGCCATTTTGTAACAGGCAGCTGTTGAGGGGTGTCAATGTTTTGCATCACCACGAAACGATTTTAAACTCGGTAGCCAGGATTAGACACTTACAGATGGCTAGAAGGGGACCAACCAGTTGTGGCACATGCCTATATCAGGGGGTGAAACCATCCCCTTTTGTCGATTCATCTTTGGACTACAGCAGACGAATTTTACCTGGCACTTTATTGGGAACAGTCTGCCCCAAAGTACTCTTCCGTGGAGGTGAAGATAAAGACGTCCAAGAAGAGAGCAAGCGCTTTCCCTTAACCACGCCAGAGGACCATTTGGGTGACCTACTGACTGGACAAAGCCTACATGCAGCTGTAGGTGACAGCCACTGCAGGTGCTCATTGGCACCTTCCTCGTTTCGGCAGTGCTGACCAAGGACTTGACTTGCCCCTGGAGAACCTAGATTGTATCCATCAGCAACCATAAGTCAATGACCGCTCTGGGTCCAGTTCTCTGGCTTTGATTTGCCTTTGAGCTTGCTCACCCACTTTTGAGTCGCTTTGTGAACTACTGCAAGCACACTATGAGCTGCCTTTGGCACTCGTCACTTTTTGAACCACTGAGTTGTCCTATCGCTTGCCTGTGCTGCAGCCATTTTAAGCTGATAGCCACGGAAGAAGAGCATTGCAATGTGGCACCATGTCGAACTGACCTCGCCCGCTTTGTGAGGCCGACTTGATCACTGCATGCCTGTTCTTTACCCAATTCAAGGCGATCACTGCAGGGAGCCATTGCATTGCTACACCGTCTTGAGTGACTCAACCCTGTGGAAGCCATTGTCTTGTATGCCGATTCGACCCATTTGGAACCTGACTCCATATGTCTTGAACTGCGGAAAAGGGAGCAACGTTATAACAACCTATTTTTTTATAGCGAATTCGATAACAATAACAAAATTCGAATTTGCACAAATTCCTCGAAGAAGAAAAAAGCTGGGTGAGATGCACAACAACCGCCTTCCCAACCCCCCTCTTCTTAACTTGCTCAAAGACCTCTTCATGAATTTGAACATTTGGTGCTGAAAATATTGCTCGTCTCCCCGTCTTAAGACCCAGAACAGCTTTTTCATCTAAAAGTATGCATGTTTTCTTTTTTTAAAATGTATTTATTTATAAGATTTACACAAAGATAAACAAGCAAATCAATTAATATAATTAAAACAAAGCAATGAAGTACACGCAGAATATAATATACAAATAACCATCAAAGAACTAATACATATTTTGCATATTTTATGCATATTTTCTGTGTTCTCACACAGGGTGGTTTATAGTCTCTCTTTATTTTGTATTAGTGCGTTTGTATTTTTAGTTGCAGTAAAGTCTCCTATTTTTATTTTTTTAGAACCCTGGTCGGGCATTTGTATTTTGGTACCACAGTACCACGGTACTGTTGTTGTTTGTACTGCATCTATCCTAGCTCACGCCCTCTGGAAGAGTATGTCATTCCCTCAATGAACGCTACATTAAGCCGGCAAAGGCGGTGTAGCATCCATGTTATGGCTGTTTCACCTACACGATTAAACTCACTGCTGGTTAAATAGTAGTGTGGCATTGAATAGGAGTTTTGTAGGCCCCTCATTCCTGCACTCCGGCAGAGCAGCTGTCATTTCGTGAGAAGGTGCTCCATTGGTCAAACCCGAGAATGAGGCCCTGAGATTTCACTCCAATTTCCAAGTGCTGGTTTCTCCTGGCTTGTAAGCTTCTTTGGGTTGGAAGGTCACTCCATTTGGTGCGAGGTATATCCTACAGAGACTTTCCCGTGCAATCATACCAATGAGCTAGGGCCCACCCTAGGATCAGCATAACTCTGGCACAGTAATTCCAGTCCCGGTGGAAAAGGGTGCCTCGAAAATTTACCGTCTTGAGGTCAACTGAGCGGGCATCTATTATCTTGTGTGCCTGCAACATTAAGCAAATTAACTACCTTAGTGCTCCTTTAGGGCGGAAAAAGCAGCACAGCGGAACTGTTAATTATTAACATCATGATGTTAAATTGGGCGTACACCGTTTATAAAAGTAAATCCCTTTTCATTAGAACAGGGAAGCTGTTCATTTGGCAGCTTTTGTGGCCTCAGAGCCATTCGTATGCCTTTGCTGCATGCAGGGATCCCTGGTCTCCCAACGAGGGAGTGTGGGCGTTTGGATCCCACTCTCAGCAGTTCCAGCGCCGGTGCTGCGGTCGCAGCGTGCGCGGCACCTTGTGCTGCCTGCGCTTCTCTGCTGGTAGCTCTGGCGGGAAGACGTCCAGGCACTGGACCCATGCCAGCTTCGCTGTTTACATGGGTTTAAGTGGGGACTTGGCCTCAGTCCAAGTTGCGAGGCCCATGAAGCGAGCAAATGGAACTCGGGCAACCTCTGCATGTAAATTATTTACAGAGAGGCATGTTTGCGATGGCGCACTACATCCCTGCCCGCTCCTTCAGAAGGAGGACAAGATGAAGCCGCTCAATAGAGAAGTATTCCGATATAAAGCCCCTGGGGTGCATTAATATGGTAATGCTGGATTTCCTGGGGGCGTCCTACAGGTTAGGATTGAGATGCACTGGCTATGTTCTCTTCCAATATTGGCAGGTCTCCTTCTGGTTCTGCATGAAGGCCTTTTGGTAGAGTTGTGTGTGTGTGTGTGTGACCCCAGTACAAGAATAACAGTGGGTGTTGTAGTTCGGAACAGACGTGCATTGAGAGCCTCTTGTGTGGGAAGGGGAGGGGGTTTATCAGAAAAGACATAGTGTGCTGTAGGGCAAGATGGAGGCGCATTGGCAGGGTTCTGCTTTATGAAATCCGATTGAATGCAGCAGGTGCTGACACGGTTCTGTATTAAGACAGCTCCCTGAATTCCCAACCCCTCTCCCAGTCCACAGTGGCACGCAGTTTGGGCTCAGAAAGGAAGTATTGTTCCCATGTGTGGAGCATGAATGTCCGTGGGTTCCGCTGTGCATTTGGACCCACAGGGATTAGCGCTGGGAATTTGCAGATATTCTGGCAATTAGGAGTAAATTGGACTCGATGGAGCGTGGATCCGATTTCAAGTCCACGGGCTGCGACCTGGAAACGTCTCAGCTGCTTGCAGGGGCACCGGGGCGAGGTCCTGCTGGCTCGTCTTCTCCGTCTCCCATTACCTCCTGGAACGGGTGTGAAGTCGAGAAGGGCCCCGTGCTGAGGGATAGAGGGTGCAGCAATTAAAGGACCGTGGCTTTCTACTGGTTTATCAGATAATAGATGAGCCGTGGGCCATGTCTCATGCTCAGGTGTGAATAAAGCTGGTTCGCATCTGTCTCGAGGAGGGGAGGGGGGGATATGTTGCGGCCGGTTCGGAGGAGAGCTTAGTATAGGGTTACTGGGCCTGGCTTGTGCCAAAGCCCTTCTCCTTGCTTTAAGCAGGACTGATACTGGCTACTAAATAAATCGCACTGCAATGTAAGCCACCTGTCACCACAGCCGCTTTAAATCAATCTTCTCCATATCCATACACACAAGAGTTTGTGATGTATCCACCGTTTATGTAGGGCTGCACTGGAATCTAAATTAAAAGCTATACTTTGCTACATAAGGGCTGTCTAGTGCACTCTGTGTAAAGTGTGAACTACAAAGATATTTCCATACGTTAGGGAAGTATTGGCGGTCCTTCCTTAGGGGCGGGGCACACTCCCCTTATTTTGGGTGATAGATGTGCGTTGACAGTGTTAATATAAACGTTCATCTCGCGCCTAAAAAAGCAGGCCTAGGCAGCACCGTGCAATTCTCCTTGGTGCTATATTTGCACAGGGTTTGTGTTGGCCGTCTGAGCAGACTGCTACTTTACTTAAATGTGTTTTTTTTATTGATTTGTGTGTTTTATGGCTTTACAAAAATCTATACAGCCCAACCATTTCGTTTAGAAAGTCTTAAGCTCCATTCCAGTAGGGAGGTGTTTATAGGGGGTTCTAAAAATAGCAAACCATAAGTGCAAAAAAAGGACCTCATTTAGACTGAACTTATCCTTTTTGGTTTGTGTTCTAAAAACAGTTTACAGACCCAATTTTGAATCTAAATTCAAAGCTGTGATTTCCAGGTACACATTGTTTTGTCTGGTAAGTCACTTTGGATGAGTCGTCTCAGAGTTGGAAACAGATTAGCATATTGATGCATGCCCTGACTATGAGAAAGGCCAAGCCATGCCGCCCAGGGTGTTGGCATGGACCTTGCATGAAAAAAGTCCAATTTGGGGCGGGGGTCATACCCAGGTGTAGGTTTAGGGAGGTTTTTTGCAGAGAGGCATGTTTGCATGGCGCACTACATCCCTGCGTTCTAAGGTCGGGGGACAAAATCCATGGTCCTCAGGAGATCCAAATGTCACAGCAGCCAGGCCCGAGTCCCTTCCAGTTCCCTCAAGCTTGACGGGAAGTTGACCCAGACGATGTACCCCTGGCATCTAGTGGCTCCTATGTGACAGCACAGGTAGGTTTTAATTGTGCCAGGATGCTGCTAGACACAGGAGCCACCTTTAGCACGCTGGGGGAGTCCCTAAAATGCCCCAGTGTCTGGCCAGACTGTCACAGCTGTAGGAATAGAGGACATACCATCTAAGGTGCATGTATCATTGTGGTGCACTGTGTCCCCTGGCCCACTACAGAACTCTGCTTGACCCTGTCGCTACAACCCTAACCTCTTGTCTGCAAGCTGCTGCGAGTTCTGTGACCCTGTTCCATTCTCCCCAGTTCTCTTGTACAAATTTCATTAGTAAAACTGACACCTGCTCCACACAATGCAGGCTTCCCTACGGACAAAATAGAACACAAAGCTTGGGGAAAAGAGAAAAGTAGAATGGGGAGCTACAAGCTGGCAAAAGTGTGCACACAGACAGGACTAAATTGTCCCTTGCCCTCATGTACATGAGAGGTATGACCAGCTGCTTTTCTGGACTCTCTCCATTTGAGATCATGATGGCAAGAACAATGCCCCTGTCAGATGTGGCTCTCCCCTCTGTGACCAGGTTGCTCGTGGCACCGACAGATGGTTCTGGCATATTTCAAACACCTTACTTCAGTCATGTGACATATCTACCCCAAGGTCAGCGAGGGACAACCAGTGCCAGGCCAGACCGGATACAATTTTGTGCGGGAGAGTTAGGACACTGCACCTCCCCTGAGCACAGACTATTTTTCCCCAAAATCTGCCCTCAACCCCGCTCAGAAACCCTGCCGGCATGGTAAGTCTATCAGATATTGTCTTGGATGGTAGTCCATTGGACTGTGATTTTATTGGACCTTAGTATTTTGACATTGAACATTTTGTATTTTTGTAATGTTTTGAGTACTTTTGGACATTTTCAACTTTAAGATTTTTATATAGATATTTTGTTTTTGTATTTTAATAATTTAGAATTTTAATATTATTGTTTTCCTCTCCATTCCGGTTTATTTTAGCATTTTAAATGTTAATATTTTATATTTGTTCACCTCTCTTAATTTTGGATTTTGTTTCTCTTTTTAAAGAAAATATTTTTCAATTCTTCTTTTTGCATTTGTGAGTTGTGAGATCTGGAGTATTATATATTTGGAGTTCGTCCTGCATTTGAGGAATACAGATCCGAAGTCTCTCATTGTAACCATCATATGGCTCAAGTGTACCAAACTCATTATGTTATAAGCATATTTTATTTAACATTTTCTTTCCCATCATACCAGCCTTGCCTTTCATCTTTCATTTTTGCTCCATGCCATTGTCCTGTCTTTAGCGCAGACGTTGCTACTGACAGACTCCACCCCAACCTAATTGGATTCAGGCCTGAGTGCAACCGCTTCCAGGTCCCTCACAATCGTGTATATTAAATGTTAAGTACCCAAATTATGACAGTTCTACGATGGAGTTTGTTCCTTAATTGTACAATCGACACAGACGATTTAAAACTATTTTGCGTGTTTTCTTATTGTATGTGTTTATTCCTCCCAGTCCATGCCATTGGCACTATTGACCCCGTGTTAGGCAGAATCCTGTGCAGTGCCCTTAGGGACCACTACACACAATTAAGACTACAGGTGGCAATACAAGTTTTACCTTTGGTACAAGCCTGTACTACTATGTCAGAGTGGTAGCAGTGGCGGAGCAGCCAGGCTTATCTCAAGAGTATATGAGCAGTAGCAGAGATTACACAAAGGGAACACAATTACTGTGACTCAAGCAAACACTGACTCAAGGTTTCAGGTAAAAAAATACAAGTACATTTATTTTTTAAACCATTCGTTATTAACACAACACTTCTATTAAACTCAAATAAAAACCACACGTTAAATATACCACAACTAACCAATTCACTTTGTACAGTAAGTCTCAAGGTAAGTTCCCTGTGTTTGAATGAACCGGTGTTACGAACAAAACACGTTACCGGGAATACGATTGCGATCACTTTTTGACAGTTCGGTCTACTAAATAAACGCGTATCCGTGACATGAAATGCTACCGGGGCAAAAACACACTTAGCACCTGAGATACCCAGAGGGAGTTGGAGGCAAAAATCACAGGCAATATTTTGGTTAGGCAGGCAGAATCAAGAAACACTTAGAGATAGGAGTTCAAAAGTCAAAGGGCCGGAGCCAGGGTCGAAGGACACCGGGGCCTGTTGCCGAAGATCACACAGTCCGACAGTTCACGATTCAACGTAGCCAAAAGTACTTCGATATTGTCAATGTTCGGAAGCAAAAGTTATAAGAAGGAGGGAAGACAAGGGCAAACATTGGAAAATGAAGAAAAGGGATTCATCCAGTTGCCTCAAGGAGAACACAGTACCTTGTTCCAATGGTGTAGCTGGTGCCCTGGTAGTTGTTCCTGTTGGTTTCCCGCAGACCCATGATTCCTGGAGCTTCGTTGTGAAGGACGACGTCTGAAGGAGGTCTGCACCACACAGGGATGAAGCCGGCAGCAGCGACGAGGAATAAAAGGTGCGCTCCTTAAAAACAGGAGAGGCTCTTCAGGTGGCTATCCGGACCACTACAGCAGTGTGCAGCAATTTCGACCAAGGAAGAGGATCCTCTGGCTGTAGAAGATGAGCTGGTTATCCCCACCAAGCTCAAGGAAAGAAGACTCCGGACTGGATCTTCTCTAAGTCGTTGAAGGGAAGATAGCTCCGTACTGGAGCAAGGCTTCACCGGGACAGGGTAGTTGCAGCAGCCGTCGTTCTCTCTGCTTCTCTTCGGTTCCTTGTAGTTAGAGTGGCGACTCTCTGACTTCTAGCCCAAGAGACCTGCCTTTTATGCGAAAAACCCCCATTCACAAAGCCTGGCTGTCAATCTCCCAGCAGGGGGGTTGACCAGCCCGGACAACTACCCTGGCCAATCATGACAAAGTGCGACTTGCGTTTCCTAGGATACCCTGTGCAGGGGGTGACTACACCCCTCCCTCATATTCAGCCCACCTAGACACTGAGGCGCCTTGAGGAGGGCTTCTGAGCAGAAGCCCGCCAAAAGACGGTGAACAAAGAAGGCGAACCTAGTTTGCTGTACAAAGTAAAACACAAGAAGGACTTTAACAAAAAGAAATGGCGAATAAACCCAACCGGAGCCAAAAGAAAGACGATTCGGTCAAGCGGGTTTATGTTCGAGGCTAATATAATAGCCAAGAACAGTACCACGTTTATCTAATATAATCGCGGTAGAAAAGTTAGGGTAGATACCACAGCCACCAGCCAAGTCTAAATGTTAAAAGAGCGAAACAATGCTCTAGGAGGTACAGATAAGAATGGATACAAATTAACCCTTTCCAGTACTCCATGGAAGATGGGGTGTACTGGATCTGTGGTAGATTGACTAAGTAAAGTTAATGGTAACCCTACCCTTTTCTGGGAGACTGTAGTCGCCTCAGAAATGGAGTGGAGGGAAGTCTCAAAGACAACCCTGTACCACGGCACTGAAGGTGCTGTGTGACACACAAAAAGAAGAGGGCTACTGAAGTGGTGTACTTCAGAGTTCATAATCATAAAAACAGATAGAAACACATAGCAAAACACAGTTAAGAGTTGGGGAAAAGCTCTCACTCTTACCAAGTGGAAGAAAATTAACTCCAGAAGTCCAGCAAAGCTGCTGGGGGACTCACAAGGTGAGGGAAATTAGCCATAGATGAGAATTCTCCCTAAAACCCTATTCTCGCCCAGGCAGTAAAAGACCAGCATATGGTTGAATGGAGACTGGTTCACACCTTGCTCAGTTTTAACAAAGTAATTGGAAAGCAGATATGGGCAGGCCGGGTCATTCTGTAAACTTGCACAGCAGACGCCATCTGCGCCATTATACGGTTTGGTCCGTTTTGAGCGCGTTACAAATCTCTCAAAATTAAATCAAAAGGCGACAATGCTGCTCCTGAGCTCTTCTTACATGTCAGGGGATGCTAATTGACCGGCAGCTGATGGATAGACTGCCTTTTAAAGTCAGTAAGACCCAATTAAAATTCCGACTGTTTACCTGTGATTCAGATTCAGAAAAGAAAACCTAAGGAGCTCTTCTGCCGTGCTGTGACCTGTAATACTCATCCACACCACACTCTGAAAATTGGGAAGGGTGGTTCTGCAACTGCAGAGCAAAGTCTCAGCATAAGCTCCACCCCTCCTTCCCACGCACCTGATTGGCCTAGACTCTCGCCTCGAAATCCCAAAGCTCACCCCCTTGGCAAGAAATACAACCCGCAGCTCGCCTACCTCCCCAGAACTAAACGGCGACTACAAAGCAGTGGGATAAGGCGGCTTGGATAGCCTGAGGTTTTACTATTCTGTAATAAAACGCAAACGAAAAGTACATCGGGTTCTCTACAAAAAGCAGTCGTGAAATGTTTGTATGGTATGACTAGTCCGTGGATGTCCTTATGGAGGTTTTGCTAGGAACGTGTATGCATAGGTAGTATGCTTAGCAATAGAATCCGCATTGTTCCCTATTCACAAAATGATAGAGGATGCGATACGTGCGTCCCCAAAAAAGGCCTTTATCATTATATCAATTTACACGAACGGGCTTGACATACATTACCAATGCCCTAGTACTCTTTAGAAACGTCAATTGAAGACGTTATAGGCCCTGGAAACGGAGCTCTATAGGAATATACTGTGCACCAAGCAAACCTTTACCAGTTGCTAACCGATGGTTCTTTAAGACTGTTAACTATACCAATTAAACTCTCTCCAATAGACTCGCTGCCAGGGGCATGTCGGACCACCCTGCGGCAACCAAGATCACGCCGTTCAATGGGCGTTTGATCCTCAGTCTGGCGCTTAGAGGCTGGCAATACATACATGCTGAGTGGAACACCCCACTTTATCCTTACTAGGGAGTGGGCCCTGAGCACCTTATTTCAGAATCGCTAACAAGATTCTTAAGCCGCTCCCTCAGTACTCTATGAACACACCGGCAGTATACCTTGCGGGGCTGTAACATGTATAATCATGCTCGCAGATTTTCCAGCCTCCAAACATCATACAACTTGAGATCCCAAATTACATTGGTCGCAGCTGGGGCAGTCCCATAACTTGCTGTGGACGTACAGTGCGGCATTTTCAGAATACGGTCGAAGGTGGCATTGAGGTCTTTCCCCCAACAACAATATCCCCCTGGGCACGCGTGCAGTTTTTGAAAAAATGCTGGCTATAAAATAATGTCTGCTGGACGCAAGGGCCATAAATAGAAATGAGAAGATTTCTCTTAATGGCAATCATTCTATACCCACTTTGCCCCTCATGGATACAGTTTGTAGGAATTGCATCTTTGCTGGTGTAGTTTGTTCGACTGTTGCTGCAGGGCCAATAGCCATAAGCACATTCTGTGTACATCATCCTTCAACAGGTGTATGTCCTCTAGTATGGCCACATCAACCTCTGCATCACGCAACCTCCCTGCGAATGACCTGCGTTTCGCTGAGGAGTTCATCTGTGTGGTTTTATACTGTTGAAGGTGTATTGAAAATCTGTGCTGGTGTCCCAACACAGGCATGCACAATTCTCCTGCCACCCACTGCTGCCTTCTACAGGCGGAAGTGGTTGGCTCTAAGGTTCAGATTGCACAAGTGCCGATTTCTAAGGGCAAATGAACAGGCTTTCAGTCGCAGCCCCGAATACCTGACAAATGCGGCCTTTTGCTCCACTGTCTCTGCCCCTCCTCGCCTCCCTGGGTACCATTCTTTTGCAAGGCTAGACAAGCTCCCATGGTCCCAAGAAAGGACACATGGATTCTATATTTTCATTTGTAAAATAGCGCTTACTTTACCACCAAAAAGTGAATGCCTCCCAGAACCTCTAGCACTTAGGAAGACGAGAGCAGATCGCTGAACCTGCGCCCCCTATCTTAACTGCAGTTTGCCAATATTTGCTTTACATAGTGCACAATGCATCTACTGGGGCAGCGGGTCGGAGACGGTGAAAATGGGGGTTGTCTGGAGTGTCTAGTTGGAGGAAAATGTGACAACATGGCGAGCAGAAGACTCTCAGACTTTGGGTCTTTTAAAAGAAACTACTTAATTAAGCAAGTGTAAGAAAACGGGGTTTTAAGAAAGAAGCAAAGTGTCCAGACATAAATGATATTCCCTGTGTAAATAACGCAGTTAAGGTGTCCTTCTCCCATGTACAAAACCAAGTGCCCAAAGTATTAAAACGCCTAGAGTAAACTCGCTTGCCACAACGAATTCCTTACCTTAAAATAAAAGTCCCCCAACTCAAAGTTCCTCAAAAATGGGATGTTGGAATAGCCAAGTCAAATGGTGCAATGAAGAAAATTAATGTAAAGTCTTTCCCTTGGGTGAAATGTGTTGAGGGGAAACTAACTGCTTTCCTGATCATCGTAGTTCATAAATTCAAGCCGGTCATTCCCTCGGTCTTCCTGGGGTGGCCAACCAACAGGGACGCTAATGCGAAGAACTCAACTGGAATCTGTAGTTGCCTTCCTGGTGTGGGGCCTCCTCGGTAAGGGATCAGTTGGACCCAGTGCTCTGATTGCTTAACTCAGTCCTTTAGTTAATCTCTCTCTCTTTCTCTGACTCTAGATGCTTGGTACACCGCCCCAACCTCTGGGTGGGGTTCTGGGGTTCTCTCCCTATTTCTTTTACAAGCCTTTAGCTTCTGGCTCTCTCACTGCCAGGGTTCTTCAATGCCCAAACTCATGTGGGGGTAAATTCGCCTTCTTTCTTTATGTTACTTTAGCCCAGTCTTTATTTCAGGGACTTTGACCATCTCCTGTCTTCCTTCAGGGTTTCTTGTCAGCCTTTCTTGCTTCTGTCTCTTACCCCCTTCCATGGGGTTATTCCCACTTCTTATTTGCTGGCGCTTTTCTTTGGCATTCACTTTTTTACCTTGCCACTCTCCTCTCCAGGGGACTTGGCATTGCTCCTCTTTCCTTCAGGAGTCTAGCTTCTTTACCTTCTTTCGCTCTCTTTTCAGGGGACCTGGATTTTGCCAATCTCTGTTTCAGGGCACTTCTTCTGTTTGTTCTTTATTTGTCTTGTATCTCTTGGGGTCTTGGCTTCCCCTGTTTCACGGGTCCGTGCCCTGTCCTAGACTCCATACCAGGGTTTTAGTGCGGTTTTACTCTAGCCTCTTCCCGGGCTTCTCAGGCGGGTCAGCTCTTCCACCTTCTCAGCTTGGGTGGAGCTGCACAGCTACTCTAATTCTTCCCCCTAGGCAAGTCAGTTTCCTCAGCCTCTTCCCAGGCTTCTCAGGCGGGTCAGCTCTTCCACCTTTTTAGCTTGGGTGAAGCTGAAGGGCTACTCTAATTCTTCCACCTGGGTAAGTCAGTTTCCTCAGCCCCTTCCCAGGCAGGTCAGCCTTCTACCTTTTTAGCTTGGTTGGAGTTACAGGGCTACTCTAATTCTTCCCCCTAGGTCAGTCAGTTTCCACAGCCTCTTCCCAGGCATCTCCGGCAGGTCAGCCTTCTACATTTTCAGCTTGGGTGGAGCTGCAGAGCAACTCTAATTCTTCCCCCTAGGTCGGTCAGTTTCCACAGCCTCTTCCCAGGCTTCTCAGGCGGGTTACCTCTTCCACATTTCTGGCTTACGGTGGTGCTGCATGGGTACTCTTCTTTTTCCCCTTGGTGGTAGGTAGTGCACCAGGATCTTTCGGGCTCCTTCACCAAGGCAGCAACTCCACCTCCTTGTCTGGAGAGATGTACAGGGAACCGACCCGTGGCTGATACAAGTTTACAGTGAGCTGGCTCTGTTTTTTTAGCTCCACCACAACGACTCCTGTTGGTTGCCGATTGCTGGAAAGGCCGGCTTGCAGAATTGGGTGTCTGTGTTTCCTCTATGGTGGTCCTGTGTTAGGCTCTCTCTCTCTCTCTCGATTGGCTGGTTTGAAGTTCTGTTTTAATTACGGTTTCACTTTCTTTTCTTTTTATTTATATTGTAGCTTGGGCCCCTTAAAGTATTAGTTGTCCGGTCCTTGGGGCTGAGGTTTTTATTTTATAAGTTTAGTGTCTACCTGCCTTACACAAAGTTCTTCCATAGAGATTTGCATCCAGGTCCTTCCCTAGGGCTAGGCATCCAGGACTTGTGCTCGTGCTTCCAAAGGAACAGGCTATGGTTCCCCACCAGCTTCCCTAATCCTCTCTTCCGTAGTGCAGAACACGCAGCTGTTCCGGTTCCGGGCACTCCAGTATGTACACACTGTGGGGTGGATGCCCCATTGGCCTCCGCGCAATGCCAGCCACGCCATTACCACCGTCCTCCCCAGTGTCCCGCCCCAATAGCCAGGGCACCCACTGCTGCCAGCCTATTGTGTGGGTTGCAGCACCCTGACTCAAAACAAAGAGTAGGAGCAGTGGGTGAGTAGTAGCAACAGAGGAGAAAAGAGCCCCCCCCCCACTCTCTCCCTGCGTACATGTTTGAAATGTCTCAAATGTTTTGTGTTTAGTGTGCCAAAAATGTATTGTTTTGTTATGTTGGGTTAAAGTCCTGGGGATGATTTCTGTCATCGGCGGTTTGGTTAAATAAAGTTGCTTGCAATATTGACAATCTGCTGTTGTAGCTTTATGTTTCAACATACCATCTGCTCATGGTATGAATAGGTTTGCTGCTCCGATCATTGATTTCTGTGAGGATATACTGTTAGAGGAGGGCTGTGAGGGGAATATGTACACCATCGCATTGAGACTTTCAATCTGCTAATGGAAGGCTGCTCTACGTTCCTAATAGAGGGGCCTACAGTGAGATCTAAATTATGTAGTAAGCTGGTGCCTTTTATAGGAATGCATAGTCTATAAAAGCTGGATCAGTAGGGGAATCGAATGAGGGTTCACTAGTAATGAAGCTTCTAGGAAGGGAGAACAGCAGGCTTATAAAATGCATCACTTGGCTGAATGCTCGAGCCAAGCTCTGTGTGTGACCTGTGGGTTACTGGTTCTAATCTGAGCCAGGCCCACTCAGCCTTTCATCCTTCCGGCTTTTGCAAAATGAGTGCTATTGTGCTGGATAATAATGAACTCCAAGTTTTAAAGGCTGAGAAAAAATTCAGTTTTTGGTGTCTTATTTATAAGTCCTTATTTAGTAGTGTTTCAGTGCACGTTGGCAAAAGAAGATGCGAAAGGAGTGTCTTGTTCTGTGAACATAGTAGTTTAAATGTCCCTAAATATACAGTGGGCAAATCCGACTCAAAAGACAATAAGTTTGTACGGTAATAAGCAAAGTAGAAATCGTAAAAAAGGCCAGGGACGAGGTTTCGGCCCTGAGCGCCGACACACACATCTCCCCTGGACACAGCACCTGTGCAAGTGTGGTGTGCAGCATCACACTGCCTCTGCTCCACATTGCGCACTAAGAAAGGAGAAATGGGGGCCTGTGATTTTCATGGTCCTAAACACCCTTTCTCTCAGCCTAAAGGTCCACGCCTCCGAGGATCCCTAGCAAAGCACTTTGGTAAATGAGGTGAGCCAGCCTCCCTTCTCGTCTCCTTCCAGCCCTGGAGGCTTGTTGCATGTGTGTAATGTATCAGAAGAGGGTTGCGGGGGGGACAGGGAGTGGGGCTAGAGGAAGAGAAATAGTACAAGGTATTTTTGCTTGGCTATGGCGTGCTACGGTTTATTGCATTATGACATTCTATGTTTGCACTTTGATGTCTTATGTCTGTGACATTGTGTGATGTCTGCAACTTTATTCTGTGACTGGCCTATAGGGACTGGCACAAGCAAGCCTGCCTGGGTTTTCCATTGCATTCCCCTATATTTGCAGCATAAAATGTAACTGAGATCTGTGTTAATTCGGTTGTTTTCTGTCCTGATTTCGTGGGGGTCTCCCGTTTTGTAAGCAGGCCCAGCCTTGGGGTGGGAGGCGAGCCGGGCAACCGCCCGGGTGCCGCGCCCCCCAGGGCACCATTAGCCGCCACCACGCCAGCTCGGGGTAGTCTTTTAAGGGCTTGCCCGAGCTGGCGTAGCGGGAGAAGGCGCAGCAGGCGGGCGCATTCAATGTCAATCGGGTGCTCACTCAATTGTTACCAAATGCGCTCTTCCGCTGGGGCATCTTCACCAACGAAAGGTACCGTTAGACCCCCGCCACGCCAGCTCGAGGGAGTCTTTCAAGGGCTCCCCCGAGCTGGCATAGTGATGACAGACGCCTCATTGTTGGTCAATGCGCCTGCGGAGCGCATTTAGGAATAATAGGGTGCCGATGCACCATATTCATAGAATTACCTCCTCGCCGGAGCAAGGTTTGAAAAAAAAAAAGTGACACTCTTTGGCCACGCCCCCTGTTGACATGCGGCGCGCGGGGAAGGAGGAGGGCGCCAATTCGCGGAGGGCGCTGCTGACCCAAAGGCCAGCCCTGGCCCATCTGGAGTAACAAGCCCAGCAGTTTGACGATTGTTTTTAACTGTATTTAATGCATTAAAATACAACTGTTGAGACCTGTGCTGATGTGATCATGGCTACCCTGAGATTTGAGAAATTGTTTCCCAAAAGACCTTCACCATGTTCCCTAAAATGTTCTCCTCCCTACCTCTTGCCCACCCTTGTATTGGGCCTTCTTACTTCAGGGTTAGGCCCACCCAACCAGTGCTGTCGGGTTGCTAGCTACCATTTTAACAATACAACTGAACCTTTACAATTGCTTCTTAGTTGGGTGTATATTTTCTCCTGGTTATATTCTCCTTTCAATGTATTGCAAATCCCAGTTAGTGACTATAATCTTAAGTGTGGCAACCTGAATAGAGACTCGGAAAAATGATACTCTCTGGTGCTTTAGATTCAGGTAAACTCTGAAATACGAAAGGGTGGGAACATGCAGAAATACGATATTTTAATGGCCTTTAGGATTTTCTAGGGCGATTAGCATATAAAAATGTGTGGGAGGAGTTGCGCAATACCATGTCTTATTGGTGTCGTCTGCAAGGGGGGTATTACTTTGTTCCCTCCTTTATAGCAGAAAAAGGCAAAGCAGAGAGCCCCTGAGGCAGACCAAGAGACTCAACAGTACAGTTAAGACGGCCAGAGTCCATGTAACTCACAGGTATATAGCATCAGCAGGAGCAAACCTGTGCATCCACAACAAATGAATCTACAATGGATCCGCCTTTCCCTCCTGCCTGTAAGTCTCCAGAGCCTCTATCTCTGTGACCTTCCAATTGTACCCTCAATAGTCTGTGCTTCACAGCTAGGCTCGCACTGTATAAAACCCAGCATATAGACATACACATTACAGCATTCGTTAAGCTGCTACATGGACACGGTTGCTGCAGTCACTCTTGGTGGGGTTTCAAGAGCATATGTTATAGTTGATACCAATCTCTCATGGTGTACATAGCTCTGCAAAACGCTTTTAAGCTGGTCTTGCATCTGTTTTAGAGTCGATGTGTTGTACAAATTCAACTTCGGAATAAGTGGGTGAGCTAGAATGCGGTGAGGTGTTGTGATTCAGAGTGAGGGCGGTTAGACCGTGAGAGGACAAGAAACCACTTACATGCAACTTAAATAAAAAGGTGCACCATCTACCGCTTACTGTCGTCCATTATAACAGTATGTTATTGTTAAACAGTCCATATGTGAGAAGAAAGTTAAGGAACAACCGGGACACCTTGTATCCAGCAACAGAAAATAATTAGCTGAGGTACTAAAGAGGTGGGGCGATGGGGATATAATGTATTGCCCTGCCACTGCAGTTACTGTAGTGTCTACCTTTCTGAAGGGAGCCGACAGACAGTGAGACTACTGTGATGTCTAGTCCCCTAGTGTAAATTAGTGTATAGCATTGGCCGAAGACCTGTTGGAGCTGCCAGACCATTGTGCTACATTTGCACTTTGTGGGCAGGCATAGTATTGCTTTAGCTGAACTTCCTAAGGTGG
Source organism: Ambystoma mexicanum (assembly GCF_040938575.1). Taxonomy (NCBI): domain Eukaryota; kingdom Metazoa; phylum Chordata; class Amphibia; order Caudata; family Ambystomatidae; genus Ambystoma; species Ambystoma mexicanum. Next base: position 136,057,454 of record NC_090921.1, read on the forward strand.
CAGACTATTCCACGCTGGCACTAGCCTTCTGGAAAGGAGAAAACATATACTATGGCAGCAGTGCTCTCCTGAGAGTAGGTCTGGAAGGACCAGCTCTGAACTATTCTTGAATGCCCTGAGAGAGCAATTCGTTTGGAACCACCTTGTCCCAAAAAAACAGGATATTCACACTGCTTCTCCCAAGGTGCTTCAGGTTTAGGAATCCAAAACCCGGAGCTGATTCCAGAATGTCATTGAGCAGAGTCAGGAAAAGATTTGCTATGCGGAACACTGGCACATTCAATGAGACCTCTTTGTCACAGTGCCGATCCACGAAGGAAAAAACGAAACTTATTCCAGCCCGCCCCTTCCTCCAAGCAGCAGCGCTTGTGAAGGAGAACCTGTTTCGCTCTCCCCTGCAATGCAGCATTTGTAGATAGAAATACTTTCTTACCGTCCCAAAAGGAAAAATAATTTTGCACAGGTGGGAATTTACTAGAGGTTGTCCTGTCCTTTGTGATGGCCCTTCAATGCCAGAAACCTACAAAAGGGACTTCTGTGCAGAGGGACAGCCAGGAGGCAAGGTAGGAGCAGAGCAGCAGGCAAACGCCAGCTCCTACATGGAAAACAAAATGAAAGAAATCCCAAAAGGTGGTAAGCCTTTCAAGACTTCCATCCCTTCGCTTGGAATAGGGAGCTGATTAAGCAATCAATTCAAACGTTTGTGTCAGCTAACAGGCAGGCAGTGAGTGCTTTAATCTGGGTCTAAGGCCACCAGATGGTGCCCCTGAGCTAGATGTTGACCCCAGAAGAGGAGTGTGCCCTACTCAGGAGGTGAGAACCCCAGAAGATTGTTGTGCTCCTATGAGGAAGAAGTGAGCCGCTGGGACACCAGAGGAGGGGTGTGTTCCCGTAAGGGTGAAGAGAGCCCATCAAGACCAGAAGAAAGGAACCCCTGACCCAAGAGAAGGGGGCTAGGGGAGGTTAGAAGTATTGAGAGAGAGACTTTGATCCACAGAAGAGATGGGTAATCGAAGAGGAGCATCCCTTGTATGCCGGAGGAGAGTTGTTCTCCAGTTAGGGTGAGGAGGGTGCCATAAATCCAGAAGGGGGTGTGCTCCTGTAAGGGGGCTGGGGGGAGAAGAGCCTTCAGAACTCCAGAAGTGGGGTGTCTTCCTGTGGGGAAGAGGTGGTACTCTTGGACCTCAGAGGAAGAGTGTGCCTCAATGAGGGAGCAGAGTGCCCTGTAAACCCAGAAGAGAGGGTGTTCTACAGTGAAGTGAGAAGGAGAGAGTGACTTTGATCCCCATGAGAGGGATATGTAAAAGACGGTGGAGAGTGTGTTGTTCCCAGAAGAGGGGAGTAACAGAGAGAAGTAGAGCCCCAATAATGGGAGAACATTTTAGACTCTTGGCAAAGGGAGGAAGCCTTAAAATCCCAAAAGTGGCAGAGAGGCCTTGTGGTACCCAGAAGAAAGGAATAAGGACTGAGATATAGAAATAACTAAGTAGTTGTCCTTCCTGTATGAACTTTGTGTACCTCTTATTTGGCATGCTTCTTATATAATCCTGTTTGCAAGGACTAAGTGGAAAGTTAAGCCCATCTTGAAATTATTTCCACGTATGCTTTACATTTGCTAATTAAAACCCTTTACCTTTATTCCTGTTTCAAGTAGTTGTGTGTCCCCATGGCCATGTGATTTGGGATCGCAGAACTTGATGCAAAGTTCGGACCAATGCCCAACATTTTTTGTCTTTTCTTCCCTCAAGACCCGGGTTCAGGTTAGGTCCACACATTTAGGCCTCCAGATGAGCATCTTTATGGCCTTTTTACGCGTTAAAATCTTGCAAAAACTGTCAGCTTTATTCTCTGCATGCGTATCATTTGCGCCCCATGCGTTAGCAGAAGGCAGTGCAAAGATCAGATTACTTGACAGAAACCAGAATGCCTCTTTTGATTTTAATCTACATGGATGAAATTGCTGGCCATGGAGAAGCCTCTGAAACAGACAGTCTTTCTCCAAAGCCTTTTAGAAAGAAACTGCACGCAGTGATATATTGAGGTTTTCTCTTCTGTTCAGCTTCTGCTGTGTTTTGGGTCTAGATGCTCATGGAGCAAACAGATTTATGCATATTTATTTTACTAGTAGCATATTTATTTTACTAGCATTTTAGCATTATATCATTAATAAAATGGAAAACTGAATTACAATTGGGAATTATCTTTGGAAAACTGAATTACAATTGGGAAGTATGTTTTGTAACATTTTTTTTCAGTTAAACTAGGAGTCTTGCAAAAAAGTATTTTTCAGAGTTCCTCTGCTGGGTGCATGTATCCTCAAAATGCATCTATAGGTCTTCATACATATAGATGGTTTTCAGCAAATGTAATAAATTGTTTGAAGCCAGACCTCTTATGGTCCCTATTCATTTTCAAGTTTTGTCATATTTTGGTTGCCTGTCGCATACTTTTCACACTCTTGCAAATCGTTTTTACTGTTCTAATTTAATGTACACTAATTATAAAAACAGTGTGTAAAATATGCCCATCACATAACCTCATCTGGGACACGGATGAATATGCAACATCAAGTTTGCATCAATTGAACCTTAAACTGCAATCAATTGGGTTAATTGTACTATAGATGGTCAGTGACAGTAAAGTCCTTGTTCAAGAGGGTGAGTTATTGTCATTACACCAATCACATGGGTCCCAGCCTGTTTCAAATCTTTAAGACTACAATTAACACATTCAAAACCTGACTCTCCAGGATGTGCAAGCTCTGTTAAAAAACAAACAAAAATGAAAAGGTTATATTTCTAATTGAAATAAAAACTCTGCAAAGCATGCCCCTGTAGTGATAATGCAGATAGGATTTTTTAAAAAATGTTGCTTCATGCATGATTCCTCCAACTTCTAAGCACTGTGATTATTGACAAGTTAGTCGATAGTTTACCGACATATAAAGGATGTAAAGCTAATACCAGCCAAAATTAAACCATGAATATAAATATACACGTTCTCATTGAGCCATTGCCTTTCTGCACTGTTGTTTCATGACATTGGCATAATATTAGGTACCTAATAGGTAGGACTAGTTCCGAGAAATAAGGATTTTCGTGAAACATCAAAAGACAATTCTGCTATTGAACCTCAAAACACACCATACAATTCGTGTTTGCTTTACTGCGTAATAGGCCAGGATTTTGTGTTTTCAAAACTAAAATATATACAGAAGAGATCAAATGGCCAGAGCGTAGTAGAGAAATAAGCATAGGTGTATTGAGTGACATACTCCTCTGTATTTTATTAACATCCCCTTCTGCAACATGTTTCAGGAAATTAACCAACTGCAGAGTGTCTGGCAATTGATTGAGAAATATTTTTTTTCCCAATTATAGTTTGCTGAATTCCTACTATGCAGAGCTTTTCTTATTCGAGATAGTCTATGCTTTTTGACTAGTTGCAATCAATGTTATTTTCGTTCTATCTTTGAGGATCTTGCATTGTGGAGGCAATTAACTGTTTGTGTTCTATGGGTGGGGCTGCCACTGCTGTGGCACTGTTGGAGCGGTGAGGCACATGCTGGGCATGTCCTTTGTGACAGTAATTTGGACTGCTGAGGCCTATGGTGTTCCAGTTATATGTGAGTGTAGCTTGTACTGGTTTAGCCCTTCATTTACCCTCTTCAGTGTGAGGTGTTTTCACTGCTCCATCCCACGGAGTTCCTTCTAGATGCAAGTGGAACCTCTGCTGCTGTGACCCACAATGTATTTCTTTTATGTGTGGTAATCTTGCGTTGATGAGACTTGCAACATTCCTGTTCTATGTGGGCAAAGCATGATCTGATGTCCATGGCATACTTTTTCTATATTCGGCGTGGAGCATGCACTCCTGAAGCCTATGTTGCACCTGTTTTCATGTGAGGGAAGCTTCTATGGTGGTGATGAATTCCTAATCTGTTCTCCGTGTGGGAATCGTCTCCCCTTGTTCTACCTGCGCTCCACCTGTTCTACGTGATGAATGCTTGCATTGAGTTTGCCCTGATTCGCCTTTTCCATTTGTGGGTGAAAGCCTGCACGGCTCCTACTCAAGCTGACTTGCTCTGTGTGAGCAAAGCATTAAAAAGTGTATGCTGCTGTTGTAACATTTCTTTACATGCAAGGGAATCTCAGAGGAGCTCATGCTCATCAGGGGTGTAACGTTAGTGTAAGGCTTTTACGTCTTCTATTAACATCACACCCCTTTGTTCGTCCATTTGTATGGCATAGAGATGGGGCGGAATGCAACTTGCATTTCTCCTGCCTCGCTTTCTCTCCACCATAAAAATGCCCCAGCATTTGCGCCAGCATGCATTTTCATGCCAGTGCAAATGCTGGGGATCCCTTAGGCATCCAGCATAAAGCAGGCGGACTCCATAGGGATCCATTGTATACTCTGCTTCCCGTGCTGTAGTGGCAGGAAGCGTTTACAATTACAATTGAATACTGCCTACCATACAAGCATAGTAGGCAGCGTTTACTCATTTCCAAAGTTGAGTGCAAATTGGCAGGGCAAAAGGTTGAGCACACGCATGAATGCCACCTTTTGACCTGCACATTTGCACTCTGCTGTGCGAATGACAAATATTTGGTGACAAGGAGTCACCTACACGTAATGGCTCCCTGCCACCAAATTACTCTTTGGCGCAAAATGAGCTCTAGTGTGTGTTCATCTGTTTAATTTGTGAGTGTGTGTTTGTGCCAATTGTTAAGTATTTCAATCAGGCGATACACCCTGGTCTCAGCCTAGTTTGCAGCGCACAGCTGAAATGCTTATTTTATTATGTCTATAGGTTCAATATTCTGAGTGATTTACCACTCATATCACACCCCTTCTCAAAAACCCCAGGTCACAATGGATCAGGAATCAGGCTGGTTGGTAATATTTATTTATTTAAAATTCAAATCAAACATGTACGTTTAATAGGGAGCAGCAATCACCAATGTGGTGACAATAACAGATAGGAAGGTATGTAATGCACTTAAATTCACTCTACAGCAACACACAAGGAAAGCATCAGAGAAACAGAGCACTTTTGTCTTGTTTTGAAAGATGGCACTTGAGTTAGGATTTCCCCCTGCAATATTCCCCAATCCACAAACACACAATTCTAAATAGGTATTAGGAAGCAGCAGGTAATCGGGAATAAGAAATGGAAAACCTTCCCTCTCCAAACAAGAGAGAAAACGGATTTGAAATCTTACACTTTTAAAAAATGACATTCGGAAATGGCTTTGTAAAATAATGAATGTGTGCAAAAATTCTTAAATCAGTACAAATCTCTATGGGAGCAACATTGGAAAGATACTAACAATCATGAGCTATAGTTTGAGCAAAAGTAAACACTTTGAATCTGAATGGAAGGTTGAAAATAATTTAGAACAAAATTCACACATGTAAAACTTTGCTAAATTACTGATTTCCACCTAAAATTTCCGCCTAAAGAGTTCCGCCTAAAATTAACCAAACGGCTTTTACGAAAAAAAAGGTGAAATACACTGATTTTGAGTGGGTTTGGGTGTAGCTATAGGTCATAGGTACACACTTCAATTGAAATGAAGTCTCTAGCTATTAAAGTGATGAAGATATGCAAGGTTGAATGAGAGGCGTTTTTAGAAAAATCAGGTAGTGAAAACAGAAAAACTCAGTTTGGACATTAAAATATTTACTATAGTTTTACTCTATGACTAGAGCATTCCGGCTATAATACCAAGGAGGGACAAAGTAAGCTCTGGAGTTGATTCATGACTTCAACCCCAAATCCCCAGTGCCCGCCCCGGCAGAACCAGTCAGATCACTCGAAGTAGGATGTATAGTTTAAGATTTACACAAGATAAAAATGACTAAAGATATGGCGCTTAGCAAAATAAATCAAGACAGGATTGCAAACAGGATTCTGACAATGTTATAAGTTATTAAGGTTATTAAGCAAGACAAAACATTGTCATTCCATCCTGTATGACAATGTTTTGTCTTGCTGTGGGTTTTTATGAAGGATGCGTGTTTAACAATAAAATGCTGTGTACCCAAAAAAAAAATAAAGCTATTAAAGTAAGGATAGGATGGTTTAGAGATGGGGATAGGACAAGGAAGGCATGCTATGGCTTTCTATGATACCTATTAATACTTACAGTCCACTTTAATTTAGGATTTTGGACAGTCAAAGGTTCTGGTTATCAAACGGATCAGGTCTAACCAAGGACAGCTGGGCAACTCGGGCGAGACAGGATCATCTGGACTGTTCTGGTCACTGGACTGGCCCTTCTGATTACTGGAGACTGGAGATCAGTGGGATGGCGAGTTTGCAGCAGGCCTGCATCTAGCAGTAGCAAGCAGGACTGGATCAGAATGCTTCCCTTGGGTTTTGGGGATTTTTAGGATTTGAGGCCTAGCTGAAAGGGGTTCAGCAATGCATAGGCCTTGGCTTTGCAATGAAATCTGGAATCAGGATCAATTAGGATGAAGAAATCAGGAACAGGATGCCACGCAGGAAATCGGGAAGAAAGTCAGGAATCAGTGTGTGCGTGTGATGTCAGGTTTCCTTATTGATCATGCCAAATTACATCAATAAAGTATATGGCAGGGACAGGCTTACTGTCCACACCCATAATGCTAGAATTGGGCAAGAGTATAGTATCCATCTTGCTCTTCGCTGATTGGATCACAGAAAAGGATGTCATATTTACGGTGTTACTTTTACAATGTCTAGAAACGTCCCCTAGCTCCTAGAACCAAAATATAATTTTACCACAAATACATATTTACACAGTGATAACCTATGAGAAAATCAGATACACAGGTTACACATTTTGTGGGTCATATTTCAATTCAAACCCCAAGTCTGTGGGACCTGGTTTAGCCTTTCTGCTACATTTTGGCAATTTTAACCATGAAAGATTTGGCCTAAAATTACCCCTGAGATGTGTGTACAAAATTATATGTGCGCAATATCAATACTTTTCCCACAATTTGTCATTCTTTACAACTTCTGTTCCTTATGCAGTAGTGAGTTGTACCAAGTCTTCCAGAAAAAGCATAATATTAGATTTAAAACTACCAACTTTCATATTAGTCCTCATTTTTGCTGCAAAGTAAAATGTCTTGAAAGTTGAGTTACAAAATAGGCTTTTTAAAACTAGCAGGCAGTCTATTGTCACTTATCAGTTTTTTTTCTTTTTCCCAACTGTAATGAAATGTCAATTCCTTTGAAGCAGGATGAGGGGCCTCTCTCTCTTGACTGAAGTTTACTGCCCCTCCCACTTGACAGGTGAGAGTCTTAGCCTGCTATTGTCTCAGCCTGGAGCAAAGACGAATGTCTGATGAGGACTTGGGAAGTCCCTTTGTCCTGGGTATTCAAAGCCTCTAAGCTAGCAATTAGCTTTTCCTGTGCCAGCAGTTTATGAGGTGTCACCCTTTCTCAGGGCTAGCAAAGCAGTTTTTTTTATAGTTTACCAACTTATCCTGGGTTTAGCTTTTATTTTCTCATTTTAAATCTTGCCTGAAACCTATGGAATCCAAACAGTTTATATGAGTACTTTTACCAGTAAGACATATTTTTACATTTCTAAATGTGCAGGCCTTTACACAACAATCTACTTTTAAATAGGCGATTTTGCTCTTCATTCAGGAAAAAGCACATTTAACTTACTTCCTTAAATTCGGTTTTCATCTGCAGCAAATATACACTTTGTACAGCTCTAGTTCTTACCTTGAGTGCTGGAGTTGTTTGCAGCATGGATACATGTATCAGGCATGTGTTTAGAGTCTTTCTCTTACAGCTGATTCTTTAGATACACTTGCAAAGCTTTAGCTGTGTTTCCCATGTAAATGAAACAGTCCCTAGTTGCTTTTCCAAAGATACTTTTGACAGGAGCTGTCATTCAAATGAGGCCTGGTTCCTCTGAGACACAATGAATGATCCTGGGCATTGCAGGGCCTTTTTAAATCACAGTGGTTCATGCGAAATTGATGAATTTAGCACCAAAACAGCACTTTTAAGGTTGGGAAAGTGTCATTTTAAAGAGGCATTTTGGGTTTTCAGCACAATGATGCTGCCTCTTTCACTTCGCTCCATGAAAAATGTTACAGAACACACTGGCACATTCCTGCAGTGAGTACTCTGTTCCACCCCACTTAACATGTGTGTTGGAAGGGCGGTGCAGCTATTTTCTGGTTGTTACAAAACGCAGTTTAGAGATCTTGGAGCGCACAGGAGTCAGCGCGGCCATTTTGTGCTGTTTCTTGCACCAATGCAGTAAAGTGATGTAGCATAGCACAGCTGAGTGGGTCAACATATCCCACACAATGCACCCTGTGCTTTATGAAGTGTGAGAGAAACCTGCTTTTCAGTCATGATGCGGAAAGCTGCCGCATGATATTGATTTCCATACAGTTTTAACTCTATACATACGTCGGCTGGATGTCGCATACTTTTTACTCTCAGGTGAAGGAGAAACCCCATTTTACTCTTCAAATTACATGTACTCTCAAAGTTTGAAAATAGAAAGTACAAGACTCCCATATCAAAATCTTATCTGGAGCACAGCACCCACTTTTTTTATAATGCTTCCCACTGAAAGCTTAGGCAAGGATCCCCAGGCCTAACCCAGGATATGCCTCAAGACTTCTGTGTTAGGAGAGAAACCTAGAATACCTGAATTGAATGTTCACCTCCTGGCCCCTCCGGGCCACCCATAGCTCTCTCTGGAAGAACTGCTACCACATATGCTGTGCTTATAATTACTGGTTACCAGGGAGAGAAAAAGTTTTGACTTTAAACTGACCTGAATATAGAGCTGTCCCCAATTGATGTGTCTCATGCCTTCAAATGCTGCCACTCGTGATAGAAATGGCAAGGTGTCAACTGCACTGGTGTCCACAAACCGTCCCAGCAACCTAGCTGTTCTCACTGTAAATGAGACGAGAAAATGCTGACTTTCAGAAGGTCAGCAAACCAGAGGAGAACCAGAGGAGTCCTTATGTCCAAGTGATGGCCAAAGGAGAAGATGCTTAACTTCTCGCCAGAGAAAAGATATTCGGAAATCCAAAAGGTTCAGGCGATCTCAGTCACTCCTCACCCTGTTCAGCATGGGGAGGAGTGACTGAGACCTGATGGAGCCAGGACACAAGTCCTAAGAAAAGTAGTAGGAGGCATTAAGCTACACTGGAAAATTACTTGTGATGGGTGCCACAAATCAGTGATTATGACAACTTCAATGTAATGTACAAGGGCCTGGTTAGCTTGTGCAAAGGATCTTAGTAAAATAGAAACAATGGCTTGATACTGTTTGTAAATGAAATTCTTGTTAGTGGGCCCCTCTGAAAACAGAACAGCCTCTACTTCTCTGCACAGCAAACCCCCAATTTGAGGCTTTACATATTCGGCGGGGTACCGCACCCTCTGATGTGAAGACCTTGGTTTGAATACCGGCTTCGGTCAAAGAAGCCAGCGCACAGTAGAGCTGAACACGCACTGTTACATTAATTGAATTAAGGAATTGAATTAAAGGGAGTGCGATACGTTTTGACTATGGCCTCAAAAACACTCAGTGGGGGACACATCCTCCCACTGAAAAGAAAATGGTGGATGCCCTCCGGCCCTCCGCTTCTGTGTACCCTTCACTTGTGCTCTGGATTAGAGACTAGTGGTGTGGGAGAGAGGAGGAGGGAGCAGGCACATTCTTCGCAGTCAGGGCTCTACGAGCTTAGTACTTCACCTTGGCAGATTTTGGAGATTTTTTTTCTCCCCACGCGTTTGAGTACCAATACTCTCCTTTAGCTTGGAGAAGACCCAGTACTCCATATTGGGAGAAATGAGAAGGGATGGTTAGGACCGACACATTCGAAACAATGGGAAGGGGTTGATTGGCGCAGGCACCGGCTCACCACCCTGCTTAGGCTAATAATTAACATAAACGATGACGTGGTTTATTTAGAACTGCTAAATGCAGTAATTGGAGGTTATGAAACCGCAGGTGAAACGTCTGGTCAAAAATAGCTTGGTTGAAAAGTGTGCGTTTACATTGCGAAATGAGGTGAGGTCCGAGGGCAAGTGGTGTACGGGCTTGGGGACACAGGATATAGGATAATGAGACCAACAGGAGGTAGACTAGTAGAGAGGAGAGAGTAAAGGGTTTTGTTGAGTGGGGGGGAGAGGGGCCGTGATCTTAGAAGAAAAAGGTACGAGGGGCATGGAAGAGGTGTATTGGGTGACAGAGGCTTGAAGGAGCAAGGGGTTAAATGGGGTGCTGAAGTTGAGATGGCAGTGCCATGTGTTTCTTGATCTATACTGTGTTCTTTCTGTATATATGGTATGTATGGTGGCTGGCAAACTATTCCTCTGCGATACAGAACAAGGGGCGTCGCTTCACGCTCCGACACTCTTGGCACATGCCTAGTGGCTGAAGGTTACAGATAAGGACATCAGACTGAACAAATAGCCACAGGTTGCATGTCCCCCTGCTCTGGCAGAGGTGGTTGCGTGGCCTGCTCGTGCACAGTCACTGCTAACAGCAAGAACGCCACTCTGTTACTGTTCACCCAGTTAAACGGGAGGTCTTGTCGGAGATTATCTGATTTCTCAAAGCGAATGCCTCTTGAAAGCGGCGAGCGGGGGAGGGGGTGCTTGATACACTTTCTGAACTGCTAACATACAGAATCCTGCATATTACAAAAGTGGGATACCTTTCTTTCTCTGTGTGAACCTGAAACGGGCGGAGGAGGATCATTGCCCTTTTAGTATTCACACATGCCACTGACATGACACATATATTAAGAGTCCTTATAAGAATGCTCTTCAATTTACGCAGAGGGAATTGTTGTCCATTCTGTTGACCAGTTTGCATCAAAGCTAGAATCATCTGCAAAACTAGCGTGTTCTTAAGCAGCAGCTTTGAAAGCACGCCTTTCTTCTACTTTATAGCTTGCTTCGCATTCTGGGAGAGCTATGAAGCACATGGGGTCTTCACATGAGACAACTTGCAGTTGCTTCGGACATGGCACACAAAGTGGGCCTGCCAGCTATGTTGCAGTTTGCTTAGCAGCCCGAGAAAGGCATAGCACTACTGTTGGGCCTTTTACTGCCATTGAAATAGTCTGCAGTGATCCAGACACTGTTAAGAAAGTGCAGCTGCCTGGTGTGGTGCAGCTTGCTTAGCACTCTTGTCAGGACGATTTTGTGTATTTTGGGACAATCGTGCTGTATTTTTTGCTGGGCTGATCCTAAACTCGTTCTCCAACTTTCAGAAATGTAGCTTGCTTGTGGTGAGACCAACTGTGTGCCCAGCATTGGTTACTGCTCTCAGAAGTCACACACTACACCTCGTTGCCTGAGAATACTTCCCCGTGTCCTATTTTTTTCACGTAGTCATTCATTTAAAATACAGAAAGCACAACTACTGGAATTAGTGTGACCAGACATCCCGGTTTTGCTGGGATAGTCCCGAAATTAAGTCATCCGATTCCATCATCCCGAGTGTTTTTAATTGAAACACCACGTCCCGGTTTGGAAAATGGAGGGCGCTGCTGCAGAAATACAATTCAAGCTGACATTTTAAAATAATAAACAGCTTAACAGTTCCCTAGCTTCCCATAATCACCTGTGCCAGACATCCCTGGGTAGTCTCGAACCTCCATCCATTTTGTTAATAGCTATATGCATCTACTTATAGTGCCACGGATACTGGTTAAGAAACAAACTTATCAAAGCCTGTAACAACAATCAAAGCAAACGCTCCTCAAATCACATTAATGGCGTACAATTTTGCAACCCTGCAGTTTTATATACATGAGAAGTGCTGGAAATATTTATTTTAATATGTGATCCCTTGAGGAGCAGGAGGGTACTGGTGGCGGAGGGCGTGACAGAGGTGAAGGGAGTTTGAATGGCTGGGGTGGGGGCTGGGGTGCTAGTCATACTTTAATGTTTTTGGCCTGTCCCGATGATTTTGTTCCAAAATCTGGTCACCCTAACTAGAATTCAAAGATTAAAGCCCAGTACTAGGTAACAGCTCCATAGGTCAACATTTGAGGCTGCCCTATTTCTTTCATTGTAACATGTTGTGGTTAAAGGTAGGAAGCTCAATGGTTCACACTCAAACCAGCTGTGTAGCCTTTGATGTAATTCCAGGAGGCGTTATTGTACATATGTACAAGTATACAGTTCCAGTTACTCTTGGCTATTATACAGGCAAGTAGACACGCAGTACACCCACCGGCCATCCTCACATCACCAGCTCAGGCCTCCAACTGACAAACGTGGAAGATTAACAAACAACACTCAGCATTCTCCTGAGCTGACAATCATAACACTCTAAAACATTCTACCAGCTTACATCAATGGCCAGCAGGACAGGACAAGACTGGATATACATTACAACAAACGTGGTATACTTGCTATTGACGGTACGGTGGCCAACCATCCCGTATTTTGCAGGACTTACCCACATTGATAGGTTTTGTCCTGCAATTTGCAGGCACCCTCTGCAGGGTGCCAACATTCTGTCCGACTTTGCCTGGATCCCTGGTCTGATCAAAGCCTTTTCTGCCCTGAGCTCACACTTCTGTGCGATAGTTGAAGTTCAGGGCAGAAGAGCGACTGTCCCAGAGTGCCCGGCATCTTAACACGTTGCTCTGTGTCAACCGAGCATTACAATGGCAGCAATTAGACATCAATAGGGTCCAGGGGGAATATTAGCAGGGACTTCTGTCCCTTAAGAAATGTGAATTGGGAGTGATTGGAAGTGGCAGGGGTGCATAATGCAGCATGCTGTGTTTGAAAGTGAAGTGAGAATGTTTTGTCTCACAGTGTACCTGGTGCTGCTGTGACCTTTCATGCAGGATGGGGAAAATAAAGCTAAAGTCATACTCATTTTACTCAACATATTTCTGTGACAAGTTATATAGTGTAAGGTTTGTTTATTGCGAGATGCTCGTTTTTTTTATGTTGTATGTGTTTTTTCTAAGGCATTTCTATAAACAAAGCCTTAATAAATATGTATATCAAGTAAACCCTGAAAATATGTAGTCAACTGCTTAAATTGCCCACATCCCATTTTCACTCCCTAACCAACGTGTCTGATCCTGGCCAAATCATTTAATCTCACTGTCGTATTTCGCTCCCTAACCAAAGTGTGTGATCTGGGGAAAATCCTTTAATTTTACAGTGCCTTATATGGAGTCCATGTAAGTGATTCAGTTCATAGCTTACATTATTATACTATTATGTTATAAGCTGTTATAAAAAATAAATCCTCACTCATGGTTTTAATAACTATAGCGCTGCAACCCATATAATAATAATAGGGCCATTCGTGCATTTCAGACCACAAATTTATTTGACACTCAATTAACTCATGGCAAATTATTGTAATGTCACTTCCCTTGGTGTCTCAAAGTAGCAAAGACTGGTGATGCTTTTTGCAGTGTTCTTTCTTTGAAGTCACTTAATGTTGTCAACGCATATGCAAATTTGGATGTTTGCATATATTTTGTCCCACAGGGACTGGTCAGAGCTCTAACAGATGAGTGTCCTGTATGTACAAAGGTCCTACGGTTTTTTTTTGTGTGCTGTGTATGTGTTTAAATGTCATCTACCACTAATGTTACCAAAAAAGGGGCCCATATTACACCATTTGGAACTGTGCGCATGGCAACCGCTTCTGGTGCGCTACCACGCAGCAGCGTCGCCAGGAATCAAATTTAGGAGGGGCACAGAGGGGGCCAAAGACAAAAGGGGGAGGCACCTATGAAAGGTAATGTGTGACGTCGCACAAGCACTCCTGCAGAGGTTTTTGTGCACACCAATAACCCACACCCCACTGTACCACCCCTCCCATCAGAATGTAGGCACGAAACCATTCAGTGACTAATGGCCCATCATTAGCACTTTCGTGGACTACATTCTGATGGGAGGGGCTCCGAACTACTTGATCACTGCTCGCTTTGAGACAAATGGAGACGTTTGCCTCAGTGAGTGTCATAAATAACACCACGAACAGCATAGCTCTCAACTCACACGCTTTTGGCGGTGTCACCCGCCTTGTAAAGGGCTGACTCACCCGCCAAGCCTCCTGCATGCTCATTCATTCCAATGGGCGTGTCACCTGCCAAAAACAAAATCGAGTGATTTCACCCACCTTTGCAACACAAATGGTTGAGAACTATGCGAACAGAGAATAGTCACTGCTCGCCTTAGGTAAGGGGGCACAAGGGGGAGTACAGCATGTCAGATAAGGGGCACTGGCCCCCTCGGCCCCCATCCCTCCCCAGCGAAGCCACTGCTACCACGTCTAAAGTGTCCTGCAAAAACCATTCTGTAAAGTTGGCCACCCTAATTAACAGAACTTTTTTTAAAAAAAAAGACAACTTTTTTAATGCTAATTTGTACGCCTTCTTAACAGTAGTGTTGGTATGTATTTAGGAACCATTCAAATAGGATCTGGAACAACTTGAAAGCGCCGCCTAGTAATAACATAATTTTCGTATGTACTTACTATATCATGCAACTTGTTTGTTTCGTCAAAATATTCAGTGGTAAGTGGTTTTGAGCTTTAACGCGCCGTTAAAAATGAACTGAAGCTCTTCCAAGGCACGTGACCCCCATGCGACCGCGGAATGTGTTGGCATGGCGGCAGCGCCACGCCTCGCGACGGCGTGACGTGATTGCGTCTGCCCCGCAGCGGCGTTAGTTGCACGTGCTGCGTTGCTTCTTGGGATGTGCTGGCACGGGCCTCGCTGTCTGTCCCAGCACGCCATGTGCTGCTTGTGATGATGGCCTTGTTAATGTCTGTTCCGTGCGTCGCGGCATCGGCTGTTTACCTCTCGCCGCCCGACGTACTCATCCGAAATGGCGTCATGTCGCTGTTCTGCTCGCCCACGCCATCTCCTCCATTTATTTATCTTCTGCCCGTTCCATCACCTCGTCGTCCATATCCCTCTCCCCCCCCCCCCGACCGTTGCTCGGCCAATTGAATTCACTTAACACCCGACACCACTCCGTCCGCATTTTCTCTCGGCCATGGTCTCATTTTACTGCACCTCCTTTTTGTCGATCGCTCCCTTCCCTCACCTGCTTTTCGCTCGCCCCCGTTTCTATTGCCCTTTTGAATTACTTTCGTTCGCTCGCCGAATTGTCTTCGAACGGTGCATGTCGCTGTTCCCCCCATGTTATGGGGGGTTCTCTTTGCTCGTGGTCTAGACTTGCTCGCAGACAGGCACAACATCTGTTTATTCTGCAGGGAGCACCGTCAGCACTACGCAGGATCCCGTTCTGCAGGTCATACCATCATGTGCCTTCACACAACCGCGTGTGGGAGCTTGAATTGTTTAACATCCTCTCTGCCACTGTCTTTACGGCTGCTTCCCAGGTAAGGGTTTCTCACCATTGGCTTCCAAAATGCACAGAAAGAACAGGAAGCAGCAAAGACTGGTTCGGTATCGTACCACCCTAGTCCATGGCAGCCAAATAAAATGCTCTAGCAGAGGCCATTCCACTGAAATGACAGCAAGTATTCCACCCTCTCTCCATCACCCTTCACTGTTTGATTCTCTGGAATTATTGATGATGCCTTGTAATCCCCAACAGGAGTGCAACCTTTTCATTGTCCTTGGAACAGGTATCCATCCTAATTTCCAAAGAAAAGCATTGAGGTCCCGGCAGGAACAGGGCTAAGGAAGCCCAGGAGCGTGCCATGATATATTGCAAGCCCACCTTCTCTTCTGCCAGAACAGGGCTACCCTCCACCACAATTTCCCTGCAATTACCAGAGATGAACAGCACTGTCGAACCATAGTGGTTAGTATGGGGGCCACACTTGTGACTTCTTGTTAGGAGCACAGGTGTTTTGTCCATGTGGACTACTGATATGGGTAGGGCACAGGTTCCCTAGTCCTCAATTGGCTTATGGTGTCTGAAGTGGGATGCAGCGGACCTGTCACAAAATCCCACCGTAGAGGAAAGAGATCATCGCCACTATGAAAAACACGAAAATAACTCACCTTTTTTGTAAACTCAAATCAAGGGCATACAAACGTACAAGAAGTGCAGAGCAAGACTCCAGACTAGACTTGTAGACTTGTAGAATGTTTACAATGACCATATTCCTCAGAAAATCAGTTCGGTTGAGCAATTTGGGCATTAGAATCTAACTTGGCACAAAATGTTATCAGACACACAGAAGGGAGAATTGGTAGTCTAGCTTCAAAGAGTTAAGAAGGCTTTGAACAACTGAGGTAGGGACCAACGTTTTTGGATCCAGGGACACATTAGCCACCATTTATAGTTGAGGGTCGGGACCCCTGACTTGGTCCAGTTCCCCTGGAGTCCCCAAGAACTTGGAAATTGTCCACAGCTTGGCAAAATAATATTTCTTAAAATAGGCCTTCAACCAAACTATCGCTTATGAAGAAGGAAAGAACAGAAACATTTTAGAGGGGGAAGGGAATTTTCATAGAACAGGACCAGAAAGAAGATGGGTAACCACAACTTCAGTTATTAGTTTCTAAACAGTTTACAAAAACCTTGAATGGACGTAGGCCACACGCATTGCACTGCATCTCATTTGGTCTTGGCCAAACACACAATATATACTCATTAGCAAATCTTATTGACCTCGAGTTTATAGCAGCATCAAAGGATACTGTTAAACTTGTGAAATTTGACAGAAGTCCAACGCTATAGATATTCACAAAGCATCTTTACAAACATTTTGGATTATAGAAGTACATTTTGAGAGGATAGCCTTGGTCCATCATGCTTCAAATCAATAAAATGCACTCAACATGATCCGAAGTCTTACAGAGCGCTTTGGGGAGAAAGAGATTGATTTGATCACTGTTAATGGAGTACGTGGGAAAGGTGCAAGTGAAACAAACTGCATTATACAAGAACGCCTGGATTTTCACCTTCATGGTGGGATATCGGATTCGTTCCATGTGATAAGGTTGCAGTCGGCACGTTAGGTAGGTGACTTTTTTTCCTGCCCCCTAAGATTTTATTTGTGCATTTATAAACGCACCAAGCCCTCAGGCATCTAGGCGCTTGAGCTTATGAAAATGGTTACATTGGCTCAGGGAATGGAGTCACATTGCTTAAGAAGTTGGTTACATTGCAGTCTTAGTCAAAAGGTTACTCTGGCTCAGGTTTCTGAACACTAATACTTAAGAAATCGGTTGCATTATTTTACTAAGCACCTGGTGTCTAGGTCGTGATTTCCAATGATTGGCAGCAATATTTGCGTGTCATCCGCATAGTTTGCATAGGTGACGCCCAGTTTATCGAGGTGATAGAAGACAGGTTTAGAAAATATCATATATGTTAATGTTAAAGGCTATTTGTACAGCGCACTATCCCCACCGGAGTGGTCCCCTGGTGCTCTGGCGGCTCTGGAAGAGGGAGGGGGTGTGTTAGTGGGAATAAGCTGGAAAAGTGCAAGAGAGCAGTGATGTGCTGATGGCAACCTCAGCCCGGTGGGTCCGTCGGCTGGGCTTGGGGTGTTTTAGGGTCGGTAGTCGTCGTGTGCTGTTGTGCAAGTCTATGTGGGGTTTGTTTTGTTGTTGCAGTGTAGTGAAGTTAGTGCGGATTGCTGCGTTTTAGGCTTGTGGTTGTGTTTGGTTAGAGTTTGAAAAGTGTATGCAGAGGGATGAAATTGTTAGTGGATTGGTTAGTTGGCATTGCTGTCCTTGCAGTTTTGTCTATGTCTGATGTTTGCTTTCATTCACTATTCCATCGTTGCTAATTTTCAATATTCTGTCTAGATGTGTCGCAGGCTAGTGATCACGATTCCAATCAAGTGTTGCACTTACCATCATTCACAGTTTCATCGAAGTGTGGCACATGCTAACATTCTCATTTCTATCCATATGCGACACAAGATAAAGTTAAGAATTGCATCTAAGTGTGGCGAATGCTAACATTCACATTTCTATCTAGATACGACACAAGCTAAAGTTAAGAATTCCATCTGTGTGGCGCATGCTAACATTCACATTTCTATCCAGATGTGACGTAAGCTAAAGTTAAGAATTCCATTTAAGTGTGGTACATGCTAATATTCATAATCCCGTCTAGATGTGACGCAAGCTAAAGTTAAGAATTTCATCTAAGTGTGGCGCATGCTAAGATTCACATTTCTATCTAGATGTGACGCAAGCTAAAGTTAAGAATTTCATCTAAGTGTGGCGCATGCTAAGATTCACATTTCTATCTAGATGTGACGCAAGCTAAAGTTAAGAATTTCAACTAAGTGTGGCGCATGCTAAGATTCACATTTCTATCTAGATGTGACGCAAGCTAAATGTGACGCAAGCTAAAGTTAAGAATTCCATTTGAGTGTGGTACAAGGTAGAGGATACACAGGAGCCTTGTGGGACTCCACAGGTGACCGAGGTGGGAGGGGCTGAGGCTAGAGTAGACTCTCATCGTGCAATTGGACAGGAATGATTCTAACCAATTTATGGCATTCTTCGAGAAGTAGGCAGCCGGAGCTAGATGATGGCACAGGATGTGGTGGTTTACTAAGTCAAATGCTGCCGACAAGTCCGGGAGGAGGAGGCTGGCTAAGTCGCCTCTGTCTCTGATTTGATCCATTTGGATTTTTAAGTCCAATAGGGCTGTTTCAGATCTGTGGACAGGGCGGAAGCCTGATTGGCAGAGGCCAAGAAGGTTATGGGTTTGAAGGTGGTTCGATGTTTGTATGTAAGGTACTCTGTCAATTATTTTTAGTAGAAAGTGTACTGTTGTGATAGGCTGGTAGTTGGTTGGCACATTCGGGTCTAATGTAGGTTTCTTTAGCAGTGGAAGTACCCAGGCTTCTTTCAGATTTTCTGGTACTTCGTTGGAAGCAATCGAGTTATTTATCAACGTTGTGATATATGTTATGTTATATAGCGCCTAATGTATCATTGGTTGATCTCAAAGGTTGAATGCCCTTGGAAGTCAGTAGAGAGGGAAAGGGTCATAAGGTGTGTGTGCGCACCAACTATGTGTGCAGCCGATGTGGCAGTTGCGTGTTGGCTGCTTCTTAGCGGTAGGTGTAGCGGTTGGGAGGTCAGTCGAATGTTTTCATTTCTGGGTGGATGACACCCAGACAGTCATGTGGCTGCGTTAGGCCTGAGGAGACGCTTAAGCCGGCGGTGTGCTCAGCTGATGTTTAGTCAGGATGATGGGGAGTATGCGGCGGGTGTTAGTATGAGAACAGCTATACCGAATGTGTCATAGTATCGCTGTTTTCTAGTTCAGTGTTGGTGTGTAGGAGAGAGTAAGCATGGTGGTGTGATATGGCGGTTATCAGTTATGCGTTTGAGGCCGGGCAATACAACTGTACCATCCACTCCATCTGTTCCATCCACTCCATTCATTTCATCGCCTTATTCGTTTCAGCGCCTTCATAGCTTTCATTCACTCTACCTGTTGCATCCGTTCTACCTTTTCCATCACTCTACCTGATTCCATCCACTCTTTGTACCATCCACTCTATCTGTTCCATTGATTCCATTTGTTCCATCCACCCCATCTGTTCGGTCTATAACATCTGTTCCATCCACACCATCCGTTCCAACCATTGCATCCGTTCCATCCACTCATTGGTTCCATGCAGTCTTATCTGTTCATCACTCCATCCATTCCATCTACTCCATCCGTTTAGTAGCCTCCGTATGTTTCATCCACTCTACCTATTCCATCCATTCCCTTCGTACTATCCACTGCATTTGTACCATCCACTCCATTTGTTCCATCCATTCCATCTGTTCAATCTATTCCATCCATTCCATCTGTTTCATCCACTCTACCTGATCCATCACTCTACCTCATTTCATCCGCTCTACTTGTCCCATCCACTCTACTTGTCCCATCTACTCTACCTGGTCCATCGATTCCATTCGATCCGTCCACTCCGTTTGTTCCGTCCACTCCGTTTGTTCCGTCCACCCCGTTTGTTCTGTCCACTCCATTTGTTCCAGGCTGGGGACAGGCTTTCGATGCAGTTCTTAATGAGTGTGGCCGGACAGGCATCCCCTTGGCATCTCGAGGGCTTTAGTCCCTTTATGATTTTAATAGTTTCATCCGTGGTGGTAAGGGTGAATTCAAACCTTGGGTATGATGTTGGTGGCGATGGGGATGGGGATGGGGCTGTAAACTGGGCCATCTGGGTGAGCTTGAGTTTTTTAGATTTGATCTTATTTTGTAGAAGAGTGATCTTGTCAGTGAGCGCCTTTTGTATGTTCATGCACCATTGCTGGTCTTTGGTACAGTTGTCTGGGGATAGGGAAGGTGTTCTATAGGATGGAGAACAGTTCTCTCGGGCTTGAGGTGATATTCTCAATTCTGATGTTGTAGGCATTGCTTTTGGCTAGAATGGTGGCTTCTTTATATTCTGTGGCTAATATATTGAATTGCTGTACAGGCTCTCAGCATTTCTTTTTTTACTGCGTAGGTCTTTAAGACTGGAGGTGTACCAGGAGGTTGTGTGTGCTGGGGGTGCCACTTCGTCGATAGCTGCCTCCATTGTTTGTTTGTAGAGGGCCACTAAGGATGTTGGATTGGTGGTATGGTACAAGTGGGTGGTGTGGTGTAGTACTAGGGGGAGCACATTGGTGTGATAATGTGATGGTTGCGGGTGAGTGCAGCTAGAGCAAGAGGGGTGGATAAGCTATGCTGTGAGATAGTGCTGATGGTGAAGAGTATAACATTATGGTCTGACCATGGGCAGGGATAGGTATTGGATATATCGGTGCTGCAGTTAAGATCGGCGAGCCAGTCCAAAGCGCAGCCTTTAGTGTGAGTTGGGTTGGTGATAGGCAAGGTGCAGCCCTGTGATTCTCTAGTGTTAGCAAAACTGAGGCGGCTTGGGTGTCAGTGATGTCATTAAGTTCTAGGTTGAAGTCCCCTAAGGTTTTGTACTATCGTTAAGACCGTGGCTTTGTGTCTGTTGCTAGAAGAGAGGCTATGTTTTCTTCGAATGAAGAGGTGGGTCCTGGTGGCCTGTAGATGAGGTGTAGGGAGAGGGAGAATGTGGTTGATAGCGTTAGTTTGGTGGATAGCAGTTCACCTGCCAGGAAGGCTTGGCTAGTGATTTCTCTAAGGCCAAGGTTTGATTTGGTGATAATTGCGACTCTGCCTCCTTTGGAAGTCGTCCTATCTTTCTTGATGATGGAATATCCTTCAGGTATAGCTAGCGATAGGGCAGGGCCAATGGCTGGGTGCAGCCAGGTTTCAGAGATGGCAATGAAGTCTAAGTCCTTGGAAGTAACAAGATCTGCAATGTCCAGAGCGTGAGCTAGGAGGGTCTAGCATTGGTAAGTGCGCCTTTAATATGGGTTAGGGTGTCTTTCACTGTCCTTATTGATGGCTGAGGTGGCTTTGCTCAGGCTAGGTTTTTGTTTTCTTTCCCCCAATTCCGCAAATGGTTTGGCTAGTGGGAGTGGGCGTGCGTTGACTTGGGTAGCTTCGTTCGGGTCTACTGAGTTGGAGATGGTTGCTTTTGGTGTGACTCAGAGGGGTTGAACATTCTAAGCAGGTGTTGCTTTCTTGGGTAAGGGGAGGTTTTTGTACTATCGTTAAGTCTTTTGTTTCTCACAGAGATGGTTTGGGTGGTGGTGGTGTGTGTCGCATATGTAGGATGCATGGAAGTGGTTCAATGTGGGAATTTCAGCTCTGTATTCTGTGAAGCAGGTTACATTATTGTTCAGGGATCCTGTGTGTTTAGTTATTGTGCTAGTGGATTAGGCAGAGTGGATGGAGGCTGGTGCTTCATGTGTGGTAGTAGGTGAGGCCATTAGCACGTTGTTGGCTAGTGTGCAGGGCATGTTAGTAGGGTGCTTGGGGACGGGTTGGAAAGGTTGCATTTGGGTGAGGAAGAGGGAAGGTGGGATGGTGAGTGGGTTAGGAAGTATCTTAGCCATGCACAATATGCATGGGTATTTCCCCTGGAGGCGTGGGATCAGGTTGGCCATTTTGCAGGCCAGTGTTCCTGCAGTGTAGGTGGGAATATTCGGGAGCTGATTAATGCATTAAAGGGCAGGTAATACAATCCTCCAAGCATGCAATATGCCTTTAAGCATAGGAGGTGGCGAATACATAAAAAAGATAATTAGTACAAATCCCGATGTACGTTTTGAAAAGCTAATCTATGCACATTATAGAGTCATTGAAAACATAGATGAAGGGCATAAATACATTAAACGGTAGCTGATGCAATCCTCAATGCATGTTTTAGAGTCTCTGTGAGGCAGTGGGGCAGATGTATGCAGCATACAGGTAAGAGTAAGGGCGGATATTTCAAAACATAAATGAGGGCATTAAATATTAGAAGGTGGCAAGTTTATTCATCAAAACATATTTGTGTAAAAGCGGATGATCCATGAGAACCACAAACGGTGTTGTGTGCCTGGTCTCTGTTCTGGGGTGAAGCACTTCGTAGAAATTGGATTGACAGTTGTGGGCGGTGATAATGGAAGGGCACAGTGATAGGTGCGGTCTCGGTGCTAGAAGTTCAAGTCGAGTGTGGGTCTAACCAGCAGGGGCAGTCACTGTGGGGTTCTGACGGGAGTGGCGATGGATTTCTGCGACGACAATCTCTAGGGGGGATTTGTAGTGTCATGAAGGAACAGAAGGCAGGATAAATGTTTGAGGTGAGTGGGTTCTCAGTACCTTGCTGTAGCGGAGCGAGCGTCTGTGCTCGGTTTTGTGGATCAGGCCGGGCAGTACATTCAAGGCACTTGCCCAACTTTGCATGTGACAAAATGAGCAAGTCGTTATGCGCGTAAAGTAGGGAGGTCTGCGCGCTCATTCCTCCGCTCCACCCGGCTCCGACAGGCTTAGACAGGGGCCTTGAGTGTGGTTTTTTGGTGGAGGAAAATATTTTCCCCAATTATTCTAGGAGGGGTATTATTTTATATTATAGACTCCAATCCTAGAAAATTTGGGGAAAGTGTTTGATTTTACGAAGGGTGCATTTTTTGGCAAATGTTGCCCTCTGGCAGCCATTTCCCAGGTGACTTTATCACTGGACACCATCCATCTGGTTCTAGTGATAACAAGCTGCTTGTCCAATGCCATGTTCCTTGTAGTGACAGAATTTGATATAACCAGCAGATTTCCAGAAAACGTATCAACTTGTTAAAAACATGGAAAATATGGTGGACGATATGCAAAGCATTGCATACTTGGCCAACAAGGAGGAAAACCCAATATGACCTGTGGACTCCTCGAAGAGACGGTACCACACATCTACCAACCTAATGGATTTTCATAGAAGGGAATTGAAAGGATTTCTTCCTGATTTCCAAAACATCTTTTCAGACCAGTCTGGAAGAGCCAATGTTCTACATCATAGGATAAGAACACCTCTCAGGAATATCTCTCTCTACTGCTTGCCTGAAGCCTATCAAGCCGTTATCCTGAAGGAAGCTGAAAAGATCTTACCGATGGGAGTGATCAGGAGTTCCTTTAGGGAAGGGCCATGCAGCTTGCAGCTGTCCAGATGTTTTGCACTACGACTCCCATGGTCCCTCATTGATTAAACTTGATTTAGGCATAAAACATCTGGACAGCAATATGTTCCAGTTCTATTGCTTCAGGGAGTATGCATCTCAGATCATCCTGGTCAGAAACCCCAGTAGCCTCCGGAGACTTTGCATCGACTTTAGGACGGGGAATTCCATCTGAGTTTGATGCATACCAAAGACCTGCTCTGATGAGTTAATTGAGAGATTGCAGCAGTTCAAAAAAATGTGCACATACTTCACAAAAGGGTGGTGTTGGGTGCCAATACATCTGCACTACAAGCAGACAATCCACATTGCAACACCTATTGACCTGTTTCTGTTCATGGTGTTACCCTTGGGCTGCTTGGTTAACAAGCCCGGGTTAGACATTTTAAAGCATCCCACAGTTGTGACAACGTCCATTGACTGCCATCACTGCATAGTGCTGATGAGTCACCGGTAAAAATCAAGTAACTATCAACCACAAATTGGGCAAACTACAACAGAGATGTATGTCACTCACTAAAAGTCCCTTCACTGCATAGTGGTGATGAGCTCCCAGTAAAAATCAAGTAACTATCAACCACAAATTGGGCAAACTACAACACAGATGTATGTTCCTCACTAAGAGCCATGTTGATGGGCTTAATAAAAACCTAGAAAAACCTAGAATTTTCCAATTCATTGAGTGACACCACAATGGTATCATTATGTCTCTATTTATAAAAATATGGGGGTGCAATTGAGGTATTCGTTAAACAACTATTAATAGGCCTTTTGTATTGGTCATCGGTTATCCATTTTCAGGCCTTTTTCAATCATTCCCATATGCAGTTTTTTCAAAAGATATGTTTACAACTGATCTATGTGCATAGGTATTTGCTTTTTATTGTCCTGCTCGTTGACTTATTTGGCAATATTGGTGACAAAGTTTATTCATTTTTGACATAAAAATGGTTTATTTTGTTTTACTTTTTAACATTGATTATTCTGTATAATGATGTTCCATCCTTTAGACTTCTCAGGAACAAAACTCGGCCGCCATATTATAAAATTCACATCTGTCATCATTGTGTCAGACATGAATTTTGCACCAGAAACGGTAAAGGGACTACATGGGTAATATATTGTTGTTATTCACTCTTTGGATTGACTTGGACAAAGTCTGTGTTGGGTGAAACGCGTCACTGGAGGGAGACCTTCCCCTCCTTTGTGCTGCGGGGATAAACTGGGCATTATTCTCACAAAACCTGGAGTACTCAATGCGTCTCCTTTTTTCGTGCTTATGGTTTGCGAGTGGTCCACTTGCAATCTGACAGGCACCTTCTGTGGTTGCATTAAAGGGCTTTTACAACTCGCGCTGAGCGCATTGCTATTCGGACATTGTGATGTGTGTATATATATGTTTATAGAAGCTTTATTGGACATTGTTTTATTTTGGATTTTTGTACTTTGCTGTTTGAGTTGTGTGATGGGTCATGAGTAAGAGTCGGACACAGAGGCACGTTTTGATTGCTATATACTTTTATTCAAGAAAATGGGGTTGGAGGAAAACCTACCTTTCCCTATGACTATGAGGGGATTCCCTGCCTCAACCAAAATAACTAGTGTCCAAGTCAGGATGTCCAAAGGTAAAAGTGAACAGAGCCGTCCCTTCTCAATCACTGGGCGGTTCACGCAGCAAAGCGCCCCAGTATCCCCCTTTGCTTGCCTGGGCTCACCGGTAGTTTCTGGCTGCATCGGCATCCTCCACGGGTGGTGTTTGCTGAAGCGATCTTCCTACTCTTCGCGTTAATGTCTCCTGCACTCTGGTCATCTCACCGCACTGGCAGGAAGCTCTGTCAGATCAGCACAGATCACACAATCTTCTTCTTTTTAGCTTCAAGGCTCCAGTTCCTGCCCCTTAGACACTTCTGGGGTTGTCCTCCACCACAGGGGAACGAGCACGTTGAGTAGAAGGGGAAGGGGCAGTTTTGATGCACGGCTCCCTTCACAATTCCCAGTCTGCCCCATGGAGTCACAACTCCCACACCACATTGTATGTTCCTTTGCTGCATGCACCGGCCTCCTGGTCCTTCTGTCGTTTTCATTTGTCAGTGGGTTGGGCTCCATTTATGCTCCTGCAGCCCTGGTGTGGGTGACCAATTAGCCTTTCCTGACCACCATTAAACGGACATGCCTGACCTTCGTTTCTCTTAGCGGGCATCTTCTTCGTCCCAGTTAGAGTGGTAAAAGAGCATAGTCTTCATTGCTCTTAGTTGCCTGTTCCTCGTCCCAGCACTGTCAAATGTCAACTGTGGAGAAATGATGGGAGCTGGCTCAAAATAGCCCATAAAAGTTGGGGAGGGATTGGGGAGGGATTGGAATGGTTGTCATTAGGCAAAGGAGGATACCATGTCTCGCCCAAGGGCACCCCACTCCCTGACCCCAAGGACCCTCCACCCAGGTGACCCTCCCTCGCTTCTCCAACCCTAGGGTCGGGATCCAATGGCGATGGGCTTTCCCTGGCCACCTGCACAGAGGATCCAGGGAGTCTAGGAGTGAGAATACCCTCGGGTTTCTCACAATCGGGAGAGGAGATTCTTCTTTCACTCTTGACATAACTTTTAAACTTCCCGGGATGGGTCAGCTGATCAGGAGGACTCAACCACATCACATGCTTCTTGTTGTTTTTAATCTGCATTGCTCTTGTCCTCTTCCTTGTCCCAGTGGATTCATGGGAATTAAGATGTATTTGCCCATGGCCAGTATTGAAAGTGGGCGGGAGCAGTTGGGAGCGCTGCTCCTCTACTTCTTTTTATTACGTTTTACCATTCCTATACTTTTATTTTAAAAATAAACCATTCTGGAATGGCTTCGTTTTAAGATAAAGGTGTAGAAAGAACTTGAAACGTGCACTTCAGTGCACTGCACAGACCCTTTCCTTAAACAGCAGGTGTATTTGTTTAGGGGTTTGGAATGCGTGTGGGAGGGGGCATGGCGATGGGGATTGTGGGAAGTGGGGGCTGTCCAGTAGGGAACATAGTTCAACTACTTCTATTCGTACCCTTCGACCTCTGCCTATGGCTTCCACAGTATGCCATACAGGTTTGAGATGGATATAGATAATTATTAACAGTTACTTCAGGGAGGAGGGGTTTATTATGTCTTTTCCATGGTGAACCACCTGCACTCTCCCGTGTTTGTCTCCCCCATGTGGTCCTCCCACAGATTGCCTTCCCCAGCTTTGGAGTCGAGTAGCTACTGCCCTTCCCAGGCCACATGGGGGAAGACTTTCCCCGGGGAGTCAGTGACGGCTTCATCAGATTTGTCACAGTTGCTACAGTTTAATATTCACACCCTCTTAACAGTATAGCCTGTGTGGCCTCTGGGCTCCTCTTTTCCACTGTTATGGTGGACATGGTCCCAGGCCCTTACATGGTGGCCAGTGGGTTTATCATCCCCACTAGTATGGAGGAAAAGGTCCCAGCCCCTTCCCTGGTGGCCAGTGGGCTGTCCTTCCCCACTGGTGTGGTGGACAAGAGTCCCAAACCCTTCCTTGGTGGCCAGTGGGCTTTTCCACTCCACTCCTCCCTACTGGTGTGATGGACAGGGTCCCAGGAGGTTGGATGCATTCTTGACCCTTCAGGAGTCTGTCAGCGGTATGCCTTGTATGAAGCCAGCAAGGGATTACTTGCATGTCTGTGTCCTCTCTGGGTCTCCCATACCACCCTTTATCTGCTCTCTGGCTTTGGTAAGTCACCGGGAGGGGGGGGTGTGTGTATAACAGGTAATCCACACAAACCTATGAAAGGAAAAGACTTGATGAAAAGATACCTGGCAGGAGAGTGCACCAGGGGTTCAACCGTCTTTTTTTTGAAGGAGAGAGGCTCTTGCTAGCCTTTAAAGTGGAAGACACATTTTTTTGCTATCCTTAAAAATAAAAAACACAATTGCTTTGGAAAACAACACTCTGTCGTTCTTAAGGAATGTTTGTGTATAAGAGACATTTCCACTACCCTTGGGGAGCCATTGCTTGAAAAAGACAAGGGGCCTCATTACGAGTATGAAGGTAGAAAAGCGGCATGGCTAACCCCTATACCGGGTACCGGGTTCCAGGAATAGGGAATTACCGGGCCATGCCGACTTAGGCGGGCCCAGTAATTCCAATTCTCGGGACCCGGACCCAGTACACCCCCTTTCCCATTTGAGCCCCCATAGGCCTCAATGGGAATGGGGAGGATGCTAAGAACGGGTCCGTTAATGACGTGCCCGTTGTTAGCATCCTGGTCTGCTAGCGGGTCCCGCTTAGGACACCTAGTCTGGACAGGCGTCCTGAGCGGGACCCGCTGCAGCCCTCGTAATGGGCGTCCCGTAATGAACTGTGCCGGTCCCTTACCGGCACCGTTAATTACGGGTCCGCACTCGTTTTAATGAGGCCCAATGTTCTCATCATCCAAAAGAAAGTGTTAAAAACACCATTACTTAAGTTGCCAAGAGATACTTTTGCCATCCTTAGAACAACATTGTTTGGAAGAGAAACATTTCATCTTTAAGTGTTGTGCGAAAGACATTTCTACCATTCTTCAAGAGCCACTGTTTGAACTGAACATTTTCAATATTATAACTGAAACAGTTCAGGGGAAAGGAATCAACCCCTGGAAACGAGGATTGTTTTGCTGGCTTAAAATGCTTTGCTTTTGTACTTATTTTTCTGAGTTTAAAAAAGAAACATTTGCCTTGGACAGTTTTACTGTTCATGTCTAGTGTGAGAGTCAAATATATTTTGGACACAACGACAGTTTGCCTAAGTGGAACAACGAGACACAGACTGATCCCTAGTTTTGATTTCATAGGCATGGAAACTCTCATTAGGATAGGGATAGAAAGGCCTTTATCCAAAGCCTTTCACAACTTTGTGTCTGCCTCTCATTTCTTACTCCTTGCACCCTTCAGAGCCCATAATGCCCAGTACGGTCCTCTCGACAGGGTCTATAAAGCTTAATTTTAAAGCTTGGGGTGTTCTCACTGGACAATGTGTGGGCTCCATGAACCAGTATAGCATGTATAATTGTTTGTACAGCCATATTTTTGTAAAGAACACTACATTCCAATTCTACCAGCAGTGTGGTGCATACTTATAGCTAATGCTTTGCAACTATCGATGCCGATTTATGTACTAAAGGCCGCATCACCAGGTGGCTGGAGTGGTAAAAATGCGGCGGTAACGCTATTACCGCTCTGCCCAATCCCAAGTTAGGGTTGAAAGTTGGAAATTTACCTCCAGCTTTGAGCTGGAGCTAAAGCTCCAGCTTTCCGTCCATTTTCAGCTGAAAGGCCCCATAGAGTCCTTTTGGATTCAAAATAAATGTGGATTAACTGTGCCACAGCAACTCTGGATCCGGCACAAATTGTGCCGAACCGAGTTGCAGTAAGGCCAATAGCAATGGGCAGTATCTAGGCGCATTTACCACCAGGATACCGCCCAACTCTTGATGATGCCCTAAATCTACTTGGGCGGTTGCAGATAATAGGCTGCAGGGCTAATAAATTCAAGTGAGACCTCCTGGAGAGGAAACTGAGTTGAATTCTGGAGGTCTGCTTTCAGATGAGGAGTAAAAGTGCACAGGAGGCAAGACTATTTTACTTTGATCAGGGAATCCCCATGATTGAACTACAAGGCTTTTTGCTGACAGGACAGCTCATGACCAACTAAGGGAAGGGCAAGCATTTGTAAACTCCAGGTTTGGAGGCAGAATGCACAGGACCTTTGGGTCCCTTCTGTCGTTGAGCCACATGCTCACCCAGTTCAGCTTCAGCACCCTTTCGTATGGAGGCTTTGAAGACCCTAGCACTACGGCCAAAGGAGACAAAGCCGCATTGGTATTTTGTATGCTGCATTATGCCCACTTTCAAGTGGTTGACAAGACTAGGGGTGAATACATACTCTTCTACCCAAGGCATCCTTCACTTTGACCAGTCTGGAGCAGCTCTTGTTCGCTACCTCGTTGGCTCTATGCACTGACCTCAAGGAAGTCTACTTGCACATCCGCAAACTGGTCTCCATCAATCTGAGTTTATGGAGGGCGTAGGGACCAGGTACTCGTAGTATCAGCACAAGGTTCTTATGTTCCACTAAGCATTGGCTGCCGTTTATGTTTACAAAAGGTCATCTATGAGGACAACTCATTAGTGAGGATTTGGCTTCCTGGAGTTTGAGGCATTCTCCCAAGTTGCGATCTGTTACTAAACCTGCACCTGTACATCCAATGGAGGGCAAATGGGTTGGGGGTGTGACCTCAGTTGGAATAATTAAGTGGAATTTCGTTTTAGAAGGAGCTGGCAATGTGCTAGTAGAGCTAGGCAGGCATATACAATTTGTCGTAATGTTAGGATTATTGAAAATTGGCCCTGTGAGATGCAAATTCTGCAACAAAATTGTTACTGGAAAGAGATAAGTACGAGTTGTGGACCAGTAAATCTCAAAATGGCAAAAAGGGGAGCGTTCACCCTCAGGGCTTGATGGGGAAAGAACCAGAATATTTTCACATAGCTTTATACTTGGTGAGTCCCCAACACCACACATGCGCACCGGTTCCCTGTAGCTCTGGCTGTGCCCTTTTATCACCCGACTTTCACTTTTAAATTCCTGCTCAGCTCTTTATTTTTCCTCATTGACTGGGTGGAAAGGAGGAGAATTTTATCTCTGAATATACTTTTAAAAATTAGGTGTTAATTGGGGCTCGCAAAATCTATTATCCCACTTCCATTAGTAAGGAGATTTTCTGAAAAACTAGTGCCGTTTGCATGGAACTCGACCTTGCTGGTGAGTATGGGGCTGTTCGAAACATTTGTTTGCAGTAAATGGCAAATAAAAGTTTATTGTGCCTGGCTGGCCTTGCAGCATTGCACCAGATATGAAGTGTGCCTATGGCAACATGCACAATTTTACAGAAAGCACCAGTAAATATTTTTTCACCCGTCACCATGAGCAAGTGTGTTTCTCTTAGGTCGAGTATGTAAACTAAGGATCGTGCCAGGAAGGTCTAAGGGATTTTTAAGAATCAGAAAGCCCTAAAAGCTAGTACCCACAATCCTCACAGGATGGACCAAACTCTTCTCTGAATATTTGCTTAAATGCACCATCTCTGGATTCAGGTCCCCGCAGTGTTTTGGGTGCAGCCATCATTTGTTTGGCCAGATTGCGAGCATGCAACCCTTGGTTCTGGGCTGCATTGCCACAATTCCCGAAACACAGCATAGGAATATACTTGGTGTAGGCATGGGATGAATCTATGAACTTGCTTATCTCGGGGGGCGGGGGGAGTGCACAAATAGGGTCCTGTCTGACTGGATCCAGGAAGAGTATCCATCCTGGAAAGAACAGACCTGGTTCAAGCATTCTTTCAAAAGGGGCGCAACCAGCCGCTCAATGTGGTTCAGCAGGCACACAACACATTTTATGAAGAGCAATCCGAGTCAAGCCATGTGTCTGTGCATCCTTATAAGCTTCAAATTACAAACAAACCGACCCATGTATGGGCCTAGTAGGCCCATGTATAGATCACAAAGCCCCAGCGAGCTTTGTCCAGGAGCACCCGCTGAGCGCAAGTCCAACTAAGTACCTTTTGCAGGGGCTCTGATTCATCCCTGGCGAGGCCCATCTTTTGTTGCACTTTGCGCTTCCAAGCCTGTTGCCTTCTACACAAACAGCTCATCCGCAGTTGCACCTGACCACGGTTTGCCAGCCTGGCGAAGTTCCCCTTCTAGTCCATGGCTTTAAGTTCCTGATTTGAGAAAGCTACATTCTAGCAGTCATTACCTATGCCAACCAGTACTCCTACCAACACCTCCTGCCTCCCTTTCCCAGGCCATGAACTGGGAGATACTGGCTCCGCTTGGGATGAATAAACCACTTGCAGGTTATGTGAGGAGAGCTCAGAAGTTCTGCAGCAGTCTACCTGTTGCCGCTGACGTGCTACAGGGTGTCCTTGGTCGGTCTCCTGTGTTCCTATCCAAGAGGGTTGCTATTCCTTTACCAGACTTCATGACGCTCTCTAGAAACTGCACTGTACTCCGATCTTATGAATGCGCACCTGTACTTTGGACCGGAGTTTACCACATTTACAGTTTACTTCTAAACCTATGTTCAGAACATGTGGTTGGGCAATTTTATAGAAAACACTCCAGTTTTCTGTCTTTAAAATGTGAGATCGCTTTTTTGTGGGTAGATGTTATGCAGAGCCGGCCTTGCTGGGGGGGGGGTGAGCCGGCGCCACGTCCCCCAGGGCTTGGTTAGCCCCCACCACGCTAGCTCGGGGGAGTCTTTCAAGGGCTGCCCCAAAATGGCGTGGTGGAAGAAGGCGTGGCAGGTGCCTCATTGTCATTGAATGCACTCGCGGCGGCGGGCTCATTAAATGACAAGGGGTGCTGACGCACCCTATTAATATTACCTCCTTGCCGCAGCGAGGAGGTTAACAAAAAGAAAACAAAAAAAGTGGCCCATCCTAGCCCCGCCCCCCTTCAGCCCCGCCCCCTGTTAACCAGGGGCGCGCGGGGGGCAAGGGGAGGCGCCAGTATGTGCCAGTTCAACCAGGGCGCTGCCGCCCTTAAGGCCGGCCCTGATGTTATGGGTTATATGTGATTTTACCGACAGAAATTTCAGAGTGGTACATGTCATGCACCAAATTTTTGATATGTTAAAATTTTGGGAGGGGTCCATCCCCCAAGCTCTCTGATTTTCTACTCTTATAACGCCACCCCAACCCCATCCCGACTCATTTTAACCCCTTACCCCACTACCCTTTATATATTGGTTTTCAGTGTTTTTCGGTATTCTAGTCTTTGGTGAAATGTACCACTCTCAAATATTTTCGGTAAATTGACTTGGTGCCGATGTTATGGAGATAGTAGAAGTAAGGCTGTAGGTTTTCAGTTCACATACGCACTTTGGCTGAATGCTTACCCTGCCAAACTTTACCAGCCACCCCTTTCCATCTACACCCACCCACCTCGGTTCCCTGATACATAGTTGAAATGGGATCATTGTAGTCCTTATTTTTGAAGTTGGGAGTAAACTGATTTTTAGACCGTAGAAAGTTACCCCCCTTCCATACTAATTCATGCACATTAAAAATGTGTTTTTACCCGACGCCCATCTTGAGAGCGGGCAGTAATAATAGTTCAGACTCTCCATGCGGCTCTGCTTTCTGTAGAGGTGTGTAGGGGGAAGCAGGTGGGCAGGCTCATATGTGGAGGTTTTCTATTTTTTTGTTGGGCGGTATTTGTACTCCCTGTTTTTTTTAGTTGGAAGTAGTTGCCCGTTTTCTTTGTTGTTCTTCGGGCCTTTTTTTTATTCTATGTTTTATTTTGTTGGTCCGATTAGTCGCTCGCTGGCGTTTCGCTCATTTTCGTCTTTTGTGTATTTTTTATTTTGTTTGATCAACGGATTCATAACCAGCAGCAGTGGCCCTTCAAGTACACGCGCTCCCTAAACAGCTATTAGTTGAAGCCATGCTGTAACCTGTGCAAGGTTTTCTTCGATTTCAGTGAACAGACCCGGGCCTTTCTGTTTTCGTTCTATGTTCAGATGTTGGGCTGGTTGTCTGGTTTGTGCAAGGTTTATATTTCCCAGCTTGCATTTCAGTGTTGGCTGAACGGCTCTGTGCCCGTCTTCAATGAAGCGGCCTGTGGCCCAACACCTTTAGATAGAAACCTGTTGATGGCAGGTAAGGACCACTATCCTTATCCAGGATGCCCATTTCAACATACTAAACTCTATCTAGTTCTCAGCTCTGTCATTTGTCCCTATACGAATTCTCTACGAAATCTCGATCTTGTTGGCCTGTTCTATGGCTAGGCTTCCGTTTGTGATTTCCACCAGGGCTCTATTCTATTTATGCTGCCAGACTTGGTCAGATCTATTTGGCCAGGCAAGTATGATATGATGGGTTATTTATAACAGGCTTAATACCCAGAGGTGTCTAAGCGCGGACCCCGATCCTGTGTTGCTCCGTGTTATCTTGCTTGCAAGGCGAGGACGTTGCCCCTGAGCTATCCTCCGAAGACTGGACTGAAATCCTTTGCTAGCGCAAGCCATTGACCTGATCTTTTGATCTGATAGAAGGGTGCTGTTTAACCCTGACACGTTCCCTGGCCAAGTTTAAACATAGCCGAGCTGTCAAGAGAGTGGGGGAAAAACACATCCCAGCATG
Organism: Ambystoma mexicanum; assembly: GCF_040938575.1. Lineage (NCBI taxonomy): Eukaryota > Metazoa > Chordata > Amphibia > Caudata > Ambystomatidae > Ambystoma > Ambystoma mexicanum. The sequence goes on from NC_090921.1 coordinate 136,091,152, forward strand.
CCCGAGTTTGTAATAGATCACACTTCATTAACAAACCTTGCCTGCGCGGAACTGAGCTCCTCGCCAGCTGTCCAACAGCAAACCTGAGCTGCCTCCTGGCGGGCATCAGCCCCCCAACTGCAAGCACAGCATGGCCAACACCAATGCAGATATCCTTTTCTGAAATGCATTTGCAACCGTAGCCATTGTGGATCTGATGAAAGCCTGAATGGAGATATGTATTGGGTGGATAAACACAATATAAGAACGGACAGATTTCGCTAAATGGAACTCTTGGGTTACAGGGGTCCCTCCCTGTATGTTGAAGGGAGCCTCGGGTAAAGGCACCAAAAGTGTCATTTTAATTTCCGGTAGAAGGGGCCAGAGTCTGCAAGAGCAATCTGGAGGGGTTCACTTCTCTGAGAGCCGCATGCCCGAGAGTGGGTGGTGGGGCTAATGCTGGGAAGGTGGTGGATGCAAGATGCACGTGGCTCTATCTCCATTGGATATTGCGTGGGAAAAAAGTGTTTTACATTTTATTTAAAATATATTTTCGAGCCTAGACCCCTGAGCGGGACCACTGTCTCCGAACACTCACAAATGTCCTGCTCTATTGGCGAGACCTTTGGCTAGCACTCGGAAGCCCTCTGAAGTGAGAGTGGGCTTCAATGTGTAAGTCTCCAGCCGAGTTGGTCTTTGATTTCCTTTTGGGGTTACATTTGTGTTGGGGAGACGAGCAGGGCCATAGCATGTAGTGAAAAGTACCAAGTCTAGTGGAAGATGAGTGGGCTGATGATCTAAATACAGGCGGGACACCAGAAATGATGAACATTGTACACCACCAATGAGGTAGGTGAGAAGATCAAGCCAAGGGAGTGCTTGGTCTCCTGCAGTCTTCTGGTGCCCCTTTCCCGGAAAGGATTGTTCTCAGGATAGTTGGCTGGCAAGGATGCTGTGATCTTCACTTCTGGTTGAGAGAGTTCCAGTAGCAGGGGAACCAAGAGGTTAAAGGAGCGGAAGGCTGCCTGAAGGGTGGCAGGGGTAAGGAACTTTCAGATTGATTTGGATTTGTGATTACAGGGTGGGAAGAGAAGAATAAACCGAGATAACCAGGTTGGGAAGATGGAATTGCGCTAATAAACTTGTCAATACAAGGAGGACATTGAAGAGAAATTGCATTTGGGGCCTGTCTATATGTAGGCAGTGGGCAAAGTGTGAGTAGCGTAGTTGAGAATGTTATCATGTGGGAGGAAGGAGTAGAGGGGAAGATCAAATGGTAGGTTAGAGGCAAGGTGGCTGTAGACCTGCCACACTGGCGCCGGGCTCCATCCACACCATTGCCTGGGAGGTGGCGCCCCGTCAAGCTTCATATAGAATGCCTTTTTGAAAGAAATGCGTTCTTTCTGAAATCAAATAATTAATTTGTGAAAATGAAATGATTTATTTGTGGAGTCGGAGTGCATCCAACTTCAGAAAGAAATAATTTCATTTATTTGTGAAATCGAAGCGTTTGCACTCCGACTTCACAAATACATGAAATTAAGAATTTAAATGATTTCTTTGTGAAGTCGGAGCATGAGGCACTCTGACTAGGTGCCGGGCGATCCGTCGCCACTGCACATGACAGGAACCAGTGAGCTCTCCATGCTTTTTATCTGCATGGTGGAGGCTGGAGGATGAGAGCCTGCTGCCAGATCGAAGGCCTTCCTCTGAGTAGATGGAATCGTGTACGGATCGTGCAAGAAAAAATTATGTTTTAACTGTGCTTGCAGGTGCTGCATGTTGTATCTAAGCATGCATGCAATGATGTGTTATGTAATGTGTGAATTAGTGTATGATGTATGGGTGCACGTGTGAATGAGCGATTGAATTGTGTGTGAATTGGTTTACACGTGTTTTTGCTGGGCAGAGCAGAGGAACTGATTTTGGAAGGGTGTGGGTCTGGGTGCGCTACTACATTTTTTTAATGGATATTTATGCCTGATAATGCAAGCAGGTCATATAGCTAGACTGGCATTTTGGTGGAGCCAGTCTGGCCATTTTGTACTCGACATGACATTTTGTACTGGCCATCTATAGTTAAGCAAGCATGGTGTTATTACATGGCTAGACTGACGTTTTCGTGCAGCCAGTTTAGCAATTTCTTATTGTGGCTTGTCATTTTATTCTGGGCATCTATGAAAAAGTAAGTATGATATGCGTTCTGTTTCGGTGCGGTCAGTTTGACATGTTTTCTTGTTGTGGCATGGCATCATTAACGCCACAGCTAGAGTATGTCCTTAAATTGGGATACTGTCCTATAGTGTCATAGGCAGCCTGGACATGTTTTCCTCTAGTATCATTACTGCCATTATGCACAAAGTAAACATGGCTGGGTTCTTATATGGGAATACTGGCATATATTGGTGCAGCCAACATGGAAGTGTATGGGCGCAGCCAGGGTGAAACTGTTTATACTGACATACATTGTGGGTAAAGGCATCATGAAAATGCATTGCGAAATGCTCCTCGTACGTGTTGGTAACCTGCATCTATTGGATTTTTGGACTGGATGCACCCTACACAACCAATTGCTAACTGTCTGGCTTTTTACCCATTTTGTCACAGTGTGCATTTTTAAATGCACTTTCATTTTTAATCCATTATTTTAAAAAAATTCTCGGGGTAGGGGGGTGTAGGGTTGGGCAGAAGAAAAGCCCTCCGAATTCCCATTGGTTTGTTGGGGCTCCTTTGCTAGGCTCGGTTGCTCTGTCATATTTGTGGGAAAGGGTTACGTCCCTCCAATTAAAATATTCACCAGCCACCACTGGATGAGTAGCTGGTGGGCGAATGGGAATGAATGTGTTCATGCATGTCTGTGGCTAAGACAAGGGGCAATTGAGCCGTTTTCCACATTTCACTGCTATTTTTGTGCAACGCCGGCATGATGAATGTTATTACTAAGAGGAGGGTTTGTGGTGAAGGGGTTCTGGCAGACTGGACATTTTCTTTCTGTGGCATGGCATAAGGGACAATGCCATTATGATGTGTATTCTTACATGGGGAGGTTGGGGGCAGTTGTGTAGTCAGCAAGTAAATGTTTTCTTACTGTGGCATTGCATGTTTTACTGGTCTTGAGGGCAAAGTCAACATGAGTGTTTTTACATTGTGGGTGGGGGGATTTGGTCAGCCAAACAAGCAAATGGATCCTTACTGCACCATTGCATGTTTTACTGGCGCTAATGGCAAAGTCAACATGAAGAGTATTCTTAAATAGTGTCGTGGGGGTTAGGCAAGCATTCTTGTAGCAGCAATACCATATTTTCTTCCTGTGGCAGGAGATTTCTACTGTCATTAAGGGCAAAGCCAACAAGAGAATGTTCATACATGGGAATATTGGTATATACTGAAAGAGCCAGCCTGAACATGTTTTCTCATGGTATTATTACTGTGCATAGTATTACTGGCCACACACAAAGCTGGTTTGTACATTTGGGTTTCAGGACTCAGGAGCCAGGCACAGCCCTCCTGATTCCACATTAGGTGGAATATTTGAAGTTTGATTAAATCACATACTTGCACCTTTCACCTAGTGCATTACACAGTGTGCTTCTGAAGCAGCATGATTATCATGTGCATTGCATTGCGCATGTGTGCTGGTCCAGGCTGGCATGGAGTGTGGGGCGGCCCATGCTTTTGCTTGAGCTTGGGGATCAGAGGGGCACATGTTGTGTCGCTCCACTGAGACCTGAATGGAGATCAAGGGTTCAGCAGGGTTGTGGGGGAGGACAATAATGAGACGTTTTAACCTGGCAACTGAGGTAGCAGGGTGCAATGAATCGCTGAAACTTTAGGCCATTGTCAATGGGGTCTGCAAGGCTATGTGCATTGGGAGCAGTAGTGAGGAGATCACAGGGAATGATTAGCAGGGACGGGAGGACGGTTTGGCCGTTGGGAGCTGGAAGGCCGATAATTTGAGTGTTGGAAGAGTTGTCCATGGCAAGAAGACCACTTAATAAATTAGATGATGGGCCCTGGGTGAAGGAAGGGAAGAAGAAGCGATTTGGCTTAAAGCGCTATATACAAATTTAATAAATACAAATACAAGAAAATGATTTGGGTCTTGTTGCTAAGTAGGTGGAAAAGGAAGAGGTTCCTTTTCCGGGAGAAGCATAAAGAGGAGTGGAGAGACACCCATGTGGAAGGAGGTGCCAGTCGTCTTGATAGGAGGGAGGGAGAGAGGGAGGGTAAAGAGACGAGAACAGTGACAAGGCCGTCCAAGGCAGCAGAGCTATCTAGGACGATAACTGGGCACAGTTGGAGTGATGAGCAGAGTGATTGCTGTGGAGTGCCTACTGTGGGATCCAGAGTCAAGTAGGTTGCAGAGACTCTACGTTTAGCGGTAGGAAGTGATATGATTGAACACGTTGTGCGCAAGTATTTCGAGGTGGTTAGGGAAGAGATGTGTCGATAGTTGGCCTTGTTATCTGGGTCAGCAGAGGGCTTTGTGAGGATGGGTAGGAAAATATCAGTCTTGTAGCAGACCAGTAAGATTCGGTTGCAAGAGAGAGGAGAGTTGGGAAAAGTCAGGCTTGCCAGTTCCTGGATGGTGTGTGGGGGAAAAGAGGACCAAAGGTGAACCAGATGTGTGAGCAGCCAGGAGGATCACGCCAGTTCGGTGGGGGTCAGGCAGGAATGACAGAAGAATGAGAAGAAGCAATTGGTGGTGGGGAGGAGGCTGGCGTATTGGAGGGTGCTCAGCCTCCAATTGAAGACATTTTTGCAGAGAAGCAATTGGCAAAGTCATTGGCTGCGAGTGTTGAGGCGATCAAGCATGGCCTGTAGGGTTGAGGGTAGTTTGTGGGGGTTGGGAGTCGAGAGAGGAGAGTAGTTTACCAAGCAAAAAGGTGTACCGTTTTGATAACCAGGAAAGTAGGACTTAAACCGGCATCACGGTGGAGGTAGCTGGTCATCTTTCACTGGCAGATCACCAGGATGACCAAGGGCGCGAGTGCAGTTGATACGGGGAGAAAGCGCAAGCAGGAGGCAAGTGCTAAGTGGAAGTTCACAAAGCCTTGCTCAATGGAGATTGCATCCGTGGGAAGCAATTTGGGGAGGGCCTAACTTTAGACAGGTAGCCAAGGAGGAGTTCGACTGTCCATTTCATGCAAGTCAAAGGGAGCGAGGAGTAGAGCGAGGGATGAATCTGGGAGCCAAGAGGGTTGTAAGATTTACTTTTGGGTGTGTTGGTTGTGGTGGGCAAGTGGGGAATGCTCAGAGAGGTGGAGCTTAGTTTTAGATATTGAGCTTTGGAGAGATTTGGGCAGCAGAAGGCCTCCATGAGGATGATGAGGATGATGGGGGTGGGGGGTTGAGAGGTAGTTGAGGATGAGGACGCAGATTGAAGGAAGAGGGGAGGAAGTCTGGGATCGAGGGCAGATGGACCGGCGCGGTGGATTGCAGGTCCAGCCCAATCTCACTTCTTTCTAGGTCGGGCAAGAGAGAAACATTTGCAAAGCAAGCGAGGCAGTTGTGTGGTGATGGGTGTTCTATGTCTCAATATCACCACATCCAGGGTTCTTAATGCTTTTCGAGTGATTTTATTTCCTATCTTTTGAAGTTGCAAGTACCGTTTAAAAAAAATATTAAAAAGCATTTATTTTGCCGGTGATTACAACTACAAATTTTCACTTGAATAAAGATCTCTTTTTGTAATCCATACTTCATTGCACCTTGTAGCTGATGGAAATAAAGATGCAGTTTTACGCTGACTTCCTCTTGCAAATGTAGGGGAGGACTGGCCGCGAGGCCCTCCTCACCTACAGCCTTCTCCCCAGGTGAGGACCATGGCTCGATGGGCGTCCCCTCATGCCACCCGGGCCCAGGTGGAGGAGGGTTCACCCGCCGACGACATTGCCCACACGTATCCGTTCCCTGCATATACAAAAATTCAGTTAGGCCTAGAAGCCATCTTGTCTAGCAAAGATGGCGTGAGTTTAGCACACTGTCGCGCAGCCCCCCACCTTTGGAGGACTTTCCAAGCATCCCTGCCGCCGCAGCACTATGGTAGATCCGCTGCGAGCGCGTTCCCATGAGAAAGCCGGGTATGAGATAACCCGAGATGCTAAACACTGTAACATTGCGTCGTTCACAATGTAATACTGCATCCCGTGCGACCTGGTCCGCGAGGCCAGGGCAACGCAGAAATGAATTCAAGTAGTGGTATTAGTGAACTACTTTTCTTAAACAGAATCTGCAAACCATGAATTAGCCATAAAAGTGAAATGTTTATATGACTTCACATTGTGATTGTACTAATGCTGCTAGATCACAGAGAAAGTGTCTTTAAGTCATATGTAGACACATGAACCCCTATATGTCTCCTTAAGTCACCCATAGTGGCAACCGTCAATCTCTGTGGTCCATAATATAGTTCTACCTCATGTACCGTCGAATGTATATAGATACTTAAACACTGCAGTACATATAATACCATGTAATGAAAAGGTACTCGAATCGACTGTCTTAAAGAAATGTGTAACGAAGTCGAAATATAGATGTGTGTTTAAATAAGATCAAAATAAGGCAAAACATTATAAAAGTTCTGCATTCAAAAGTCAGCAACGCACGAGGAAAAAACCTTTGTGAATATATGCAAGGCCATTCTCCCTCCCACCCTACGAAGCCTGCCAGATAAAGAAGCTAAGGCATGTGCCGCGCTCCCTCACCTCCCCCAACCAAGCTGGAGCCGCTTCAGAGAGTCAGAGGCCCCGGTACCGCACCCAAGGCCACAGCCCGCCACCTGTGTTATTTACAGCACTGTAATAAACCCACGTTTGAATCCACAGATCTACCAGCACCCTCTCGTAAATCCCACAACCCCCCTAGACCACCCCAAGAATCATGACCCCGTGCAAAGCTGGGACAAGACACAGAGCATTCGGCCCAGGCCCCAGAGCCCAGCCCCTCGACCTAAAATACCGGTCAATAGGACACAGGTAAATCTCACCCCAACCGACAACTACCAGACCTCTCACGAGGTGCATTCCTCATGTGTTGCATTTATTTTATAAGATAAACTGCTGAGCGATTTATTGATGAACTTAAATGTCGTTTCTTGAATAACTGCAGTGCGCATGGCCTAGGGCAAACGAGTCAGGAAAGGTATTCATCTTTGTCACAGGCTGCCCCAGCATACCAACACCGCCCGGATGACCTCAAGCCGGCCTGCCAGGCCCAACCCAACCCACGAGGCTGACCAGTGACGTCCTCCCACCCGGACCAACCAAGCTGCAGCAACACCTATAGTTAGTCGACGCCACCCAATCCCAATTAACTTGTGCCCCCTATAGTGTGTAGGTTTTGATGACGTTTTTTGTATTAGAAATACGCCTGTCTTTGCTATTGTCAGACAGAGCGCTCTCGGAGGTTGCAGAGTTCTTTGCATGCCCTATTCTTTGGATAAACTCCCACTTACGCTCACCAGCACTCTGTCTTGGCCTTATTCCCATTACGGGAGTGTCCATCATTGTCTCCTATTGCGGGGAGGATCGTGCTAACTTGGGGGCGCTTCCTTTCAGTGGTGACCCCGATAGCGTGATATCTCCAAATTATTTTTCCTAACTCCTTTTTAACGACCCCCTTGTGGCACGAGAATCTCCGGTCGAGAAGGGATACGCACGGTGAGCCGGCTCCGGGAGGCTGCCCGCCAACGGCGACCGGCACAATAAGAAGTGCGCACTCAATGAGAAAGGGTACGGGATCCCGATTGGAAAAAAATCCCCTTTGAGTGCCGCTCGCCGGAGCCAGGGGCTGACCGTTGAGTTACCGGTGACACTGCCTGGACGGACCCAGTTTCGGAGAGTATCGGCTCAAGACGGGCACGTGAGTACCGAGTGCGAGCGATCGTAAAGGGGAAGGGAGGGGAAATTGTGAACAGAGGAACGGGGACAGGTAGAGGAGAAGAATAATGGGGGTCTACTAAAGACGGGTCTTGAAAATTTCTTTATCTTTTTCTTTGCATATGGCCATTAGGAGTAAGAAGTGAATGAAGAAGTAGAAGTGACGGGAACCTAGCTCCGAAAGGGGGTGGAAGGCGGCGCCGCATAGTGCTATCTAAACTAGTACTGGGAATTTATGAAGAAGTAAAAAATAAGTTATTGGTGTCTGGCAAAGGGAGACACTTAGGATACTTTTAGTGATTGCTACTCTTTCTATTTCTTTTGTTTCCGTTCTACGGGGTAAGGGGTGAAAGTGAAAAGGGTATAAGATAAATATACTTGTAGAAGAACTATAAAGTAGGGAGCACATTTGTAGGATTGGGGATTAAGTAGTAGCACGTACAGACGTGAACACAGTAACCATAGCAGAAAAACAGGGACAGCTGGCCAGGGAGGAAAGGGAGGAAAAAAGTGAGGTGTGAGTGGGAAAGCATTGTGAGGGGTGCGCGCACCGTGTGAATAGTGAAGAAGGACGACTGACCGCGAGGGGGTGCCAGAGAGTGTGGACCATAACTAGCAGATGGTTGATTGTGAATGAAAATTGCGCGGGTTTGAACAGGGATGCGAAGAGAATGAGGAATGGCGAGTAAGAAAGGATGTTAGTAGTGAATTTAACTTGCGTAATATCATTGAGAAGTCTGCTCTTGCCTGGGCCATAAAAATATACGTAGACATATCTATACGTAATCAAAAGTAAAGTAGGTGAACACGGTCAGTGCTATTGATTTAGAATATGGGGACAGAAACTCCCTTGTCACATATTTGTACGAGCTTACCGGGATACGCTGAACGAATCAAGAAATACCACGATCAATGGGTAACAGAATTAAAAGGGGAAGGATTGCCCCAGATTTGGCCTGGGGGGGGTCTTTTGAAAAAAGCGTCCTAGATATGGTACGAACGTGCATTCACCTCAAGTACAAGGGCAAACAGTGGCAAAACAGGAAGGAGATATTAGATCTCTGGAGACTATTTGAGGAAATACCCCCACCCAAAGCTCCGGCGCCAAATGTCGATCTACCTTCCACCACAGATAACCCATTGATGATTCCAAGAGAGGAGAAGGAACAACTAAATACAGAACAACCTGTAAAGGTGATTAGTTTGTACCCGATATTACATAAACCGGCCCCCGCAGCAGGATATAGTGATCCTACTTATGTGCCCCCCCTACAACTACTACACCCCTAAAACCAACAGCCCCCCCACCATACGAAAGCACTAGAGAGCGTGCCCAGAGAAGCGCGCAAAGAGGGGACATAGAAAAGCTAACGAGCGATTTAGAATCGAGGCTCTCGATAGCAAAGGATGAACTCTCAAGAATAAAAGACATATGTGAGCGTACAGCAGGCACTCCCACTCGATCAGGACGTGTATCCAGAACATCAAGTGAAAGTAGAGAAATTGAGGAAGGATGGAAAAAGGGTGAAATATTGTTCAGAATAGAGGAAGAACCGACAAGAATAATACAGGTGGAAACACCAGAGGGGAGTATCGGTGATGTATCACGGCAGACAGGGATCAGAGAGGACCTGCTATGTGATGTCCGAGGCGAAGTAGATGAGAGTGATAGGTTGAGCATGGCAGTAGGAGGGGAAAGCGAGGAGCTGGACGGTGGATGCTCACTAGGAACAATAGACGACGAGTGGATGGGGCGACTAAGGAATAGAGTGGGGAGGATGGCGCCATTGGGGTCAGCAACGACCAAAGTGGGTGAGGGCGCCACGTTAAAAGGAAAATTACAACTTCCACTAATACACAGAGGGGGAGGAAGGCCAAACTATATACCCTGGGCCCAGATGGATAAAGCTAATTTGATGAAGTTATTGCCCCCGTTGTCCGGAGGGGCGAGCAAGTGGATATATGCATTCGAGAAACATACTGCCGGCATACCGCTGGCAGTAGGCGATGTGAAAAGCCTACTAGTATCAGCAGTGGGAGATCAAGCAGACAGAGTATGGGTTAAGGCTGGTTTCCCGGCCGTGACATTAGATTGTGACCGTCATGATGGAGCGTCGTTTAATACAGTGCGGGCACGGGTTTGGGATGCGCTGCGGGAGACGTTCCCAGATACTCCAGATTTACAGTCAGTAATGCAGTGTACAATGAATGACGGGGAGGATGCTATGGATTACATACTTCGGGTACAGGAGATGTGGAGAGCGGAAACGGGCACACCCTGGCACCAATCCACATCTCTATTTTATTTTATCATTAAGAGGGGGCTCCCAAAAGAGGTGCAGAAGGCACTCGATAAGATAGCGGGCGTTGAGGCAAAGGGGTGGCCAGAGATCCAAAGTATAATAGTGCACCATTGTAAAAGGATAAAAGAGAGAGAGAGGGAAGTAGCACAGAAAAGGTTGGCAGACGAGGCAAAGTTGGTACAATCAAAACTGGTGAAGGTTGCAGCAGCGGTAGCAGGGCTCCCACTCATGAGGGAGGGAGAGGAAGGAGAGGAGGGGCAAATAGCAATACAAGGAAGAATAGCAGCAAATTGGGCAGGGCAAGGACAACGACAGTGGACTGAGCAGGAGCAGAACGGAGGTCCAATGTGGCAAGAGTGGGCCCCACGAGGGGGTAGAGGTGGGTACAGGGGCCGAAGAGGAGGACAAGGGTATGGAGGAATGGGAGGAAATGGGTGGCAGGGTCCCAGAGGTCCACAGGGGAGCTGCTGGAATTGTGGGAGATGGGGACATTACTCAAGGGAGTGCAGAAGCAGACAAAACAACGGGTTTCAGGAGACAGAGCAGTACGGTCACCCCCACCCAGGAAGCCCATACGGCTTCCCCATGGGACAATACCAGCAACCAGAAAATGCAGGACAAAGAAGTAACGCACAACCACACGGACATCAGTACAGAACACAAAACCACCCACAGAATAATGACAATATACAATACACGCCAGGTAACACTTTCGCCACAGTAGCTAATGGAGCGCCTGCCCCCGCACCTTATAGCGGCGTGTCAGTAGTTTCGGGGAACATTTTTGATCAAGGGGGGGCAATGAGACACCCCGCATAGGACAGCCCACAGAGAGCACTTGCGTGTCCGGTACTATCTACGACCCACAATGCATCAGAGGAACCATTGATAGGAGCGCAGATAGGAGACAAGCAATTCATATTCATGGTGGATTCGGGAGCGGAAAAATCATGTATTAAAGAGGGCCGGTTCCCGTTATCTAATAAAACTTTAGAGACGCAGGGGTTCTCTGGGGCTGTAATTGAAGTTCCTTACACAGAGGCATTGGATGTGACAGTGGGGGGTAAAACAGTGAAAGCACCCTTACTGTATTATGAACGCTCGCCCATTAATTTGCTGGGGAGAGATCTCTTAAGCAAACTAAATATGACAATATCATTCACAGAAAGTGGTATCGTATGTTCAACACCTGGCATATGTCCCCTCCGCATAATGGCAGTAATACATGGCCACACAATCATGCAGGAGATCAGAGGGTTACCAAGAAACGAGGAGATGTTTATTGAAGGCATGAGAACATTGGCTCTTATAGTACCAGAACTAAAACGGATGGATTGGAGGATCCCAGCCGAATTCCTTTTCCGCCCCATAGTGAGCCCCGACACAGCTCCCGGGTCAGTGCTATCGTTGGATTTACACGCAGTACACGTGTCAGCAAACAGAATATGTGTGATTGGCATTGACATGGAAGGATGCGAGTGGCGGACAGTACTGTGTACAAATGCAAATATCCCACTGCGGGAGCTATCGGACGAGGAGCTATTTTCCGACACTGAGAGAGATGGCGAAATAGTGATGGAACTAGCAATGCCGTGCGACATTGTAGTTACAGCCAGAAAAACTCAAGTTGAATTAATGGCTGTAGTAGGAGCACCACATGCATTTTTTGATGACGACATGAGGTTAGTACCCACTAACATATGGACAAATGGCCCCCATGATGTGGGGTTATTACATGGGGTTCAGCCTGTGGTAATAAAACTGAAACAGGGAGCAATTCTACCCCGGGTAAAACAATATCCATTGTCACGCGAAGCAGAAGAAGGGATCAGAGAAACAATAGATGCACTGTTAGCGCAAGGAATAATAGTGCCCTCAAACTCCCCATGTAACACATGCATTTACCCGATTAAAAAGGCGAAGGGAGGTTCATGGAGGATGATACAAGATTTACGCCCACTCAATGATGTGATTCAGAAGGAGTTCCCTTTAGTCCCGAACCCGGCGACAATACTATGCAATATTCCAAAGACAGCATCCCACTTCACGGTCATTGACTTGAAAAATGCATTTTTCTCGATTCCCTTAGCAGAAGAGAGCAGGTACTTAACAGCGTTTACACTAGGGGGGAGGAGGTTCAAACATTGGAGATTACCACAAGGATATTGCGAGAGCCCAAGCATATTCAACAGGATACTACATGAAGATCTGGGGAACTTGTCTGTAGAAAGCACGGTGATTCAGTACGTTGATGATTTATTGGTTTGTGCACAAACTGAGGAAGAGTGTAGAAAGGATTCAATAACACTCCTGATATTATTGGCCAATAAAGGGTACAAAGTGGACAAGGGCAAGTTACAATACTGCCTGACAGAGGTCCTATATTTGGGACAGCTGATATCAAAGGATGGCAAGCGGATTATACCAGACAGAGCACAGGCGATTAGAGCAGTTGGGGAGCCCAAAACAGTAAAAGAGATGCAGAAATTCCTGGGCATGTGCAACTACTGCCGAGCATGGATATTGGATTATGCAGCATACACAAGGCCCTTATTACAGGCACTCAAAGAAGCCCAGCAGGAAAACAAACACATAGAATGGACAGAAGAAATGAACACATCATTTAACTCACTGAAAGAGCTAATATCAAGCGCTCCAGTACTGGCAAATCCAGATTATGGGCGCGAATTCTTCCTATTCTCGCACTGCAAAGGAACACTGATGACAGCAGTGCTGACACAAAAGACATCGTTAGGGCACAAGCCACTGGCTTACTATAGTGGCACCCTAGATGCAGTAATGCAAGGTCATTTCGCGTGCGAGCAATCACTAGCTGCAGCCGCGTTCGCCATTGAAAAAAGCGCCACGATAGTAATGGGCTGTCCTGTGACACTATTTGTGGAACACTCACTCTTTGCAATATTAGAGCGATCAAAGAGCACATTGACAACACAACGCGCCACAGCATATGAAATAATATTGTCCAGTGCAAACATACATATAGTAAGATGCAAAACAGTGAACCCAGCCACATTCATCACAGAGGCGTGCACCATAGAAGACATGCAGAACCACAACTGTGCAACATACACAGGTGACGAAGGTCAGGACCAGGTGATTTTTGAGAATGCCCTCAACGAAGGAGAGGTGTATTTCGTGGACGGGTCAGCCTCAATAGACATGGAGACAGGAGAGAAACATGTGGGTATGGCAGTGGTACGATTAGAGGAAGGTGAATACGAAACACTAGTGCAACACCGCCTCCCATCACACTATTCAGCCCAAGCAGCCGAACTCATAGCACTAATAGAAGCATTGCATGCAGCTAAAGGATGCGCAGTGACGATATATACAGACTCAGCATACATGACAACAACAGTACACGGAGGGCTGGCACGGTGGGGGCGGAGAGGGTTCCGACGAGCAGATGGAACACCGGTTCAGCATGCAGAATTATTGAAAGAACTGATTGAGGCCCTGCAAGAACCCACGGCAGTGGCCATCGTAAAATGCCAAGCCCACACTACAAATACAGATCTTATATCTTTGGGGAACGCGGCAGCAGACGCCGCCGCCAAAGAAGCTTCATATTTTCAGAAAGGTGAGGTAGTAGAGTACATGTTACACCACACAGCAAGCCAAGAGGTCACCACAGGATACAACATGATGCCTACACAAGAAATAATAGAGCTGCAAGAGGGAGCAAGTGCAGAAGAGAAAGTGTTGTGGAATAAGAGGGGATGCAGCAAATCGCCGACGGATTTATTGTGGCGACAAGAAAGTTCAGGAAAAGCAGTGATGCCAGTCACATTGTTAGAAATAGCATTTCAACAACTACACTTCCCCGCACATAACGCAAAACAACACATAATGGCGGAGATACAAGAAGATTGGTTTGCACCTTGCCTCCAGGAACACATCACAAGACTGGCATTGGAATGCACGACATGTCAAATTTATAACTCGGGTATGACATTGCGCACACTAAGGGGTACGATACCAAAACCAAATGGCCCATTCAGAGAGCTCCACATCGATTATGTAGACATGGGAGAAAGATGTAATGGGGCCCGCTACATGATTGTGATTGTATGTCCATTTTCAAGGTGGGTGGAGGCAGGTCCTTGTGCGCGTCCTGATGCGAAGGGCGCCGCAAAGTTCCTAGTACGGGAAGTGTTCCCGCGCTGGGGAATTTGCGAAGTTATTCGCTCAGACAATGGCACACATTTTGTTAATGAACTGTTCAAAGAAGTGACTACGTTATTGGGAATAAAGCACAAATTATGCTCGATTTATCATCCTCAAAGTAATGGCGTAGTGGAAAAGATGAACGGCCTGCTAAAAAGCAGATTGTCAAAACTGTGTTTTTCCCTTAAAAAGACCTGGATGTACTGCCTACCCTTGGCCCTGTTCGAATTGCGCAATCAGCCAAGCAAAGACCATCATTTGTCCCCGCATGAGATCGTCACGGGAAGGAGAATGCACACAGCGCACTCGCCTCTCCGTGAACGTTCTGATGCACACAGAAGCGCAGCGATATTGGGAGAGGAGTTCACAGAGTACTTGAAAAAACTAACACGGGCAGCACGCATTATAGCGAAGCAACTCGCCCCCCCCTCTACAAGAGAGGAGGGGAATACAACAGAACGGGTACCACTGCCTGACAAACAATTACAGCTAATGCCAGGTGACTTTATATATGTCAGAAGTTTTGTACGAAGGTGGAATGCGCCACGTTTCCATGGCCCTTATGAGGTAGTATTTTGCACGCCCACAGCAGTAAAGGTAAAGGGCCTAAGATACTGGGTGCATTTGACAGACGTACGCAGAGCTTATAGCGCCGTGGAAGGTGAGGTGCAGGACGAGGCACAGGCAACAGCAGACAGTGGTGTTATGGAGAATGAGTAAAGGTGATTTTGTGTATGTGCAGCGATTGACAATGAATGCAAATGATCACATGGCATTCGTACGAAAAAAAATAAAAAACCTTGTTCTCTCATTTTTTTTTTTGAAATTTTTCTTTCTTTTGAAGAAGATTTTATATATATTGTACAATGATCTAAACGTATTGATTGCAAATACCCTTGTCTGTGGAAACAAACCCTTCCCCTACCCACGCCCATGCTTTATGGAAAAAAAAAAAAAAAGTTAATAACGTCCGGGAAATGTTTACATGTCTGTACTTAATGCACTTTTGTATCTCAAACAGGAATTACCATGGCATCTAATGGGCAGCCTGCAACTAATAGATTTGTTAGGATTAGAGAAGTGTTGATAGATAGACTTACATATTCATACGAATGCGGATTGTCAATTTGTGTTATTATATTTTTCCTATCAATGTTTTGCCTGGTGACGTATTGGTTTATAGCGTTCATCTCTATCGAGATGACCGAGGGGGGAGGGGGGAGTAACATCACCCGAGCTCTGGGGAGCAATACAACTACAAGTGTAAATATAAAAGAAGGTGATTTTTTACTATGGGATGGATCACACTTTGTATGGGGTTACTACACTGAACCACCAACTGTCGCCCTGTCAAACTCAAGAGGTATACAAACAGAGATGGAAAGCAACACAATGTCCACACCTGAAATGTATAGCAGCCCCACTACCCTCCCCACCCCATTAGAAGAAAGTGATTTGTTGTTTATTGAGGAAGATGGGAATGTTATAACCATGACAGAACCTAAGGAAACATATCAGAAGTTTGACAAGGGGGGTGGAGAGGAGGAAGGGGGGCTCATTTTTTCATTTACCAAAAGCAGCCGTAGGAGAAGCAAGGATAGTCGGCGGAAAAGAGAGACAAGCAGGAGGGGGTATGATGAGTACTATCAGTTAGGCTTAGACAAAATGGAAGACCCCCGGCACCCCCACCAAGCAAATAAATGGTATGCTGATATGAGTGCCACAGCCAAACAAACGACAAATGAGAGCTGTTATGTCTGCTCGCTCATTCCCCATGCATCAGGCACACCTAAAGTGTTGCTGCCCAGAGAATTGCCCATTGTAGATGCCCAGTGTCTCCTTCATCTCACGCTCAATGATGATGGTGACAATGGGCAACTCTGGTGGTACAATTAAGGCGACACAAGAAGTACATGTACAGACAGGAACAGATAACACTCCCAGGTACCAGTTAGTGCCTATGTACCGTGATAAGTACATAGTAGACAAACTATGGCACACCACTATCAAAGAACCCCGAGATGTGGAACTGGAATGGTATGAGGAGGTCTGGGTAGACTTGGAAGGAAGTGGTGACTGTATATATTTAACATGTACACCAGACGAGTATGCTAGAAGAGGTGAGAGCTTGAGGGGAGTATGTAGGGCATGGATGCCTAGAAAAGGAACACCTGCATGGGATGACGCAGTGATAGAGGAACAAGAATGTAGAAGATTGGAAGAGCTAAAGAATTCGTTACTTTAGTAACGAAAGGGGGGAAATGTAGGGGAGGACTGGCCGCGAGGCCCTCCTCACCTACAGCCTTCTCCCCAGGTGAGGACCATGGCTCGATGGGCGTCCCCTCATGCCACCCGGGCCCAGGTGGAGGAGGGTTCACCCGCCGACGACATTGCCCACACGTATCCGTTCCCTGCATATACAAAAATTCAGTTAGGCCTAGAAGCCATCTTGTCTAGCAAAGATGGCGTGAGTTTAGCACACTGTCGCGCAGCCCCCCACCTTTGGAGGACTTTCCAAGCATCCCTGCCGCCGCAGCACTATGGTAGATCCGCTGCGAGCGCGTTCCCATGAGAAAGCCGGGTATGAGATAACCTGAGATGCTAAACACTGTAACATTTCGTCGTTCACAATGTAATACTGCATCCCGTGCGACCTGGTCCGCGAGGCCAGGGCAACGCAGAAATGAATTCAAGTAGTGGTATTAGTGAACTACTTTTCTTAAACAGAATCTGCAAACCATGAATTAGCCATAAAAGTGAAATGTTTATATGACTTCACATTGTGATTGTACTAATGCTGCTAGATCACAGAGAAAGTGTCTTTAAGTCATATGTAGACACATGAACCCCTATATGTCTCCTTAAGTCACCCATAGTGGCAACCGTCAATCTCTGTGGTCCATAATATAGTTCTACCTCATGTACCGTCGAATGTATATAGATACTTAAACACTGCAGTACATATAATACCATGTAATGAAAAGGTACTCGAATCGACTGTATTAAAGAAATGTGTAACGAAGTCGAAATATAGATGTGTGTTTAAATAAGATCAAAATAAGGCAAAACATTATAAAAGTTCTGCATTCAAAAGTCAGCAACGCACGAGGAAAAAACCTTTGTGAATATATGCAAGGCCATTCTCCCTCCCACCCTACGAAGCCTGCCAGATAAAGAAGCTAAGGCATGTGCCGCGCTCCCTCACCTCCCCCAATCAAGCTGGAGCCGCTTCAGAGAGTCAGAGGCCCCGGTACCGCACCCAAGGCCACAGCCCGCCACCTGTGTTATTTACAGCACTGTAATAAACCCACGTTTGAATCCACAGATCTACCAGCACCCTCTCGTAAATCCCACAACCCCCCTAGACCACCCCAAGAATCATGACCCCGTGCAAAGCTGGGACAAGACACAGAGCATTCGGCCCAGGCCCCAGAGCCCAGCCCCTCGACCTAAAATACCGGTCAATAGGACACAGGTAAATCTCACCCCAACCGACAACTACCAGACCTCTCACGAGGTGCATTCCTCATGTGTTGCATTTATTTTATAAGATAAACTGCTGAGCGATTTATTGATGAACTTAAATGTCGTTTCTTGAATAACTGCAGTGCGCATGGCCTAGGGCAAACGAGTCAGGAAAGGTATTCATCTTTGTCACAGGCTGCCCCAGCATACCAACACCGCCCGGATGACCTCAAGCCGGCCTGCCAGGCCCAACCCACGAGGCTGACCAGTGACGTCCTCCCACCCGGACCAACCAAGCTGCAGCAACACCTATAGTTAGTCGACGCCACCCAATCCCAATTAACTTGTGCCCCCTATAGTGTGTAGGTTTTGATGACGTTTTTTGTATTAGAAATACGCCTGTCTTTGCTATTGTCAGACAGAGCGCTCTCGGAGGTTGCAGAGTTCTTTGCATGCCCTATTCTTTGGATAAACTCCCACTTACGCTCACCAGCACTCTGTCTTGGCCTTATTCCCATTACGGGAGTGTCCATCATTGTCTCCTATTGCGGGGAGGATCGTGCTAACTTGGGGGCGCTTCCTTTCACTATCATGCAGTTCTGATATAGGAGCTCCTTCCTGTGGCACGACACTGCTGGCACCACTGGTCGAAGCATAAGCCTGCAGCTGTGTTCGTGGAGTATGGACGAGCCTTACTTTTTGTTTGCCTATTTTTCGGGAGAAAAGTGGGGGTGTGCCGCTTATTTGTGGACTGGACCCCATTTACTCCCATTCACTCCTGCACACTGCCCGGCTCCCATTACCTAAAACACAGTCCTTTGTACCTTTTCGTACATGTTTTTCATATTAAAATATGTTGCCCACAACTCCGTTTCCCTCTTTCAACCACACAACCTCTATTTTTTTCTAATTATTTGCGATAGTTGCTCCGTTTTTCAAAACGTTTCCAAGATGGTTAGAAGTTTGCATTTTCACTGTTTGGTTCCGAATTGTAGACATATATTGTAAAAAAGGCTTAAGCCTTTACTTTTTTCAAAGGGGCGTTTTGTTTTGATGGTTTTTCTTTCCTTTCATCTTTGCCATAATTTTAAGCTAGAGCACAAGCTGCATTTCTCTACCGGAAATACCAGGAGTTTAGGTTCCGTTTTTCACTAACCACAACGAACAGAGGTGTTGGTTCGGCAGGCCTGGCACGGCCAGTTTAGGGCAGCGTGTACAGGAAATGTATTATTTTTGCTAGTCTTAGTTTACCAATTTGCCTGTGTAGCACGCCTGCAACGAAACCGAAATCTGATCTTTCTCTGACCGTTCCATGTGCTACTTGCAAGTACAGCTGGACCACATTAAAACATATTTACAAATAACAAAGTATTCCTGGAATGTCTAGTTGGCTGGTGCTGGTCTCATTTTAGTCTGCCTTAGTTTGAGTGTCCCTTTGTCTGAGATTAATAGGCTATTGGGAGTGCCCAGATTTTGCTTTTCGGTTGGTACAAGCAATTTCCCCCACTTGAGTATGGCCCACCAGCCCCTTGCATCACATTTTTTATTTGGGAGATTTCCAAATTGGAACAATCCTGCCGAAGGGCAGTTGCCAATTTCTCATCTAGAGTAATATCTTCCTGTCCCTTCTGCCTTACCGCAAGCCATCGCCATCTAAGCCCTTCTGCATAGTGTTAAAAATTGCAAAATGAATTAATCCGTCATTACCCGCTCTTCTTATCCAGCCACCCTCCTAGGCCATCTTTCGTCAACGGCCATTGATCCCTCTTTTAATTAACCAGCCCGGGTTCCGAGGCGACATTTACATCTTTACCATACATTTTGATTAACGTCTCAACTGATTTTGATTTGGTTTAACGCAAACCGACTTCATTTTGACAACTTGGCCCAAGTCCTTACCCCCACACCTGCCGCCACATCATACCCATTAGTACTGTTTGCACTTTGGTCATAAGATACTGTAATGGCTCAGATTGCCCTGCTTTCAGATCACCAAAGTTGTCATTGTGCTTGGGCAGCCGCTTTTGACTAGTGAGGTCCCGTGCATTGCACTGGTCTCCGTGCCATTGAGGTGAGGTGGTTGAGGTGGTTGTTCCTGGATGCGCGCATGTGCAGTTTAGAGGACAATGTTGGCCCTGGCTGGCTTTGGACAAATCATCAGCACAGGCATTCCAAAGCCTGCGAAGCCTCTTCCAGATAAGTCCATGCCTCTCCCTAATGTCCAGTGCTGCATTGGCTTAGTATGAATCAATAAAGACTCAAACTCTTGATGAGGTCTGTGGCCACCTTGGGCAATTTCGGCGAGCCTATGGTTGACGTTCCGGGGAGGCGGAAGAGTCTTGATGCCTAGGGATGTGAAGAAGGTCCCCATAACACCAGATATGGGTAGGTGCCTGTACTAGTCCACTTTCCAGATCAAGCCTTCTCTTCTGTGCCATGACAAGCAACCTCCTGAGATGCCCATTCGCAAAAAGACGTTTCTGTTCCTTCTATGCCTGCTCCGAGGGAGTAGACGGGAGAGATTTGCTTCTAACGATGATGTTATGTCAGCGATTGGATGTACCTCTTTTGCCGGATGTTGGGTTTTCGAAAATAATGGTCTATCGCTAGCAAAAGCCACTATGAACCCAGAAAGTAGATCAAAACTGGGTGCCACGTAAAATGGATAACAGTAGGAGTCTAGGACATCAGCAATCCAGACACACAGACTGGTAGAAAAGGAGCAGGAATCTGGATCAACAGAGTGGGATTAGCAGTAGATCGGCGTCTCTTATGTTGCCGGGCACCATCTTGTCGAGGACGTAACATCCGCACGCAATTAAGTGTGTATGGTCTATGCAGTCGCCATGTTGGAATGGGCAAAAGACCCAATAATGCGGTGTGAACATAAACGCCACTTCTTCCACCTGGACCACAGTTGAGGAGGCATGACATGTTCAAGTTTCCAATCATATTGTCTGAGCCTACCCCTCGTTAATTTCCACTGGCTGTCGCAACATATCCCTCTTAACCTTCTGAGTGCCAACGTCTTTCCTCCTCCACAAGGGACTAGAGTGCTAGGACACATATTAGGTTTCATCCAAGTCCTTGGTATTTGAAAAGGGGGTGCACAGGACGAACTCCCAACTCCCTACCTCCCTCGTGTAGGTGTGTGCACATTCAAAATGAGAACAGTTTTCTATACTTCTATTTACATCCTAAAGATACTCAATGTGCATTGGATGTCACTTTTCTTTTCCTCCTTAACTTCTGTTGGTGTCCCACCACTTCACTTTTATTGTCTTCTCTAAAAGACCCCTCCTTACCCTTGGTCAGCATCCGAATTTACCCTTCCTTACCTCTGTCACAGACCAAAACACGTAGGTGAGTTCTACTTCAGGTTTATCATATACAGCACTGGGTTGGGAGGAAGGCCAACAAAACAGATTTGATTGTAAAACTAGCGTTGTCGAATCTGACATTTGGGAGTAGTCTTAGTAATGCAAGTTTAAGGGAAGTGTGCTTCATCATATGATTAGTTGTCGATGGTTGATTTAAAACTTGCTTTTGGTAGAATTGATGATTTTACATTCTACATGCCTCATAGTCATTATAACCATCCAAACTGTATACTTCATGCCACCTCTCACTGTGTGTGTGTGTGTATGTGTGTATGTATGTATAACATCAGTGACCTCTGTACTAGCATTGTCAGTGACGATCTACTGCCATCTATCCTATAACGTGAAGTCAATGACGATGTACCCCTAGTGCCCTCTGTTATATTGGTGTATGTGAGCAGCATGACCACGTTCTTTCCCTCCCATCTGCAATATTTACTGATTGACGATGAGTGATCTGTAGCAATTTGTCATATAAAGTAAAATTCTCTATGGATTCTTTTTTGCCAAATTCCTGACCACTCTCTTGCTATCTGCGCTACAGCATGAAGTTCTCAACAATGACCATCCATGGACATAGGTCCTGTAACATGACGTCATTGTCTGACCGCACCTCCTCTCATATGGCCAGTCACTCATTTGCCATCTGCCAGATATCGCTTAGTCCTTGACAATGACGATATTTCCTTGCAGCGTCACCTCATCAACGTTGGCCATTTTATTGATGTCTATCCTGTGATGTAAAGCCATTGATGATAATCGCTCTACTTCTGTGTGTCCTATAGTATGCATGTACTGCCATGGCCACTTTGTTGCCGTTTGTCTTGTAACATGAAGTCCTTAAGACTAGCAACTTGAATGCCATCTTAGTTCTTGGCCATGATGAATCTTGGCATTTGTTATATAACATGAAGTGATTGAGGATGACTAGCGGTGCTTCGCTTTGACCTTCTCTCTATTTTCCTTTCTCTATGCAGGAAAAGCTCACTCGGACAAAGGGGATGACGATATAACCCCTCCAGGGCCGGCTTTCAAGGAGGTCTGGCAAGTTAGTCTCCGTCCCAAAGGACTGGGTCAGGCAAAGAACCTGGTTGGTATCTATCGCCTCTGCTTGACGGAGAAGACTATCAACTTTGTGAAACTCAGCTCAGATGCGGCTGCTGTGGTCCTGCAGCTCATGAACATCCGGCGGTGTGGTCACTCAGAGAACTATTTTTTCATTGAGGTGGGTCGATCTGCCGTGACAGGACCTGGAGAGTTTTGGATGCAGGTGGAGGACTCTGTGGTAGCTCAGAACATGCACGAGACAATCCTGGAAGCCATGAAGGCTATGAGTGAAGCATTCAGGCTCCGAAGCAAGAGCCAGTCACTGCCATCAAATCCTATATCTGTCCCCTCTAGGCGCCACCATGCCAACCCGCCCCCGAGCCAGGTAGGCTTTTCCCGACGATCTCGAGTAGATGTGACAGCCAACACTTCACCAGCGGCAAAGCACAACTTCCAGAGGGTTCGTACTGCCAGTGATGGCAATGGCTCAGCTTCAAGACCAGCTTCAGAAGATGGCAGTCCCGCCAGCACCACACCAACCCTGCGAGTCAAGTCGCAGAAGAACCCCGGTGGGAACAAGCCATGCAATCCTCCATCAAGTCACACCAAGTCCACTCCTGTGCCTTCAGCTCGTCCAACCTCTCTGCCTAACCCTGTCAGCCCTTCATCAAGCAGCACGAGTGGCCACGGTTCAGATTGCCATTACACCCACACCTTGGTCAATTCCATTTCGGAATCACCAAGTGATTATGGTTTTATTTCCTCAGATGAATGCGGCTCTAGTCCTGGTGACTTGAGGACCCCTTATGACCCGATGAATTTCCTCCCTGCTTCCTTGGATGATAGCAGTCTAAACTACATCAGTATGGGGAAGCAGGGGCTTCAGTCCCAGGATGGACAGTGCCAGAGAAAAGCACCTAAGTGGGCCTCTGGTAAGGGCGGCGAGGGAGAACGGAACTTGAACAAGAGAGCCTCTCTGCCACCAATGTCTGTGGGGAGGGTGACGCCAAAAGCACCCAGGAAAAAAGAAGGCGAGGAGTACACCATGATGACCCGGACTCCCAGCCGTGAATCATTCACAGCGTCCACCAGTGCACAGCCGTCTTCTTACTCTAATGGCCTTGATCCTGGCCAGTGCGAGACATTGAGGGAGAATGAAAAGATTGGTATGGGCATTACAGATAATGGTTATATGGCCATGTTGCCTGGAGGCCGTCATGGAAGCCAAGGTAAGAGTGATGACTATATGCCTATGACCCCGAATAGTGTCTCACCGCCCCAGCACATTGTACGTACAGAGGTTGGTGGTTACATGGTCATGTCCCCCAATGGAAGTTGCTCCCCAGACAACGCTGCTTACCGTCAGAGCTGGATGCATGGCGAGAAGTTTTCTGTAGACAGCAATGACAGCAAAATGTCAGTCAGTGAGTACATGAACATGTCCCCCCTGAGCTGCTCTGCATCTAGCACACCGCCCGATACCAGTCCCCACCTAGCGGACGATGCGCCCAAGATGATCTACTCTTACTACTCCCTACCCCGTTCCTACAAACATACTGCGACGGCCACTGTCCGGCCATTCACTGCCTGCGCGGGCTCCACTCGCCACTCCTGCTCTTCTTCCACCAGCAGTGACAGTCTGGAAGACCCAGAGCATGTGCTGATGACCTTTGGACCGCCAAAAATTGAGAGTGCTGTCCCGCTGAAGCGTGGGAAGGGACGCCCACCGGTCAACCTCTTCATTGATGTTTCCAAAGCAAATACGCTCCCTAAGGTACGCGAGAACCCAGCAGTGCCTCCAGCACCAAAGAGCCCCGGAGAGTATGTGAGCATCGAGTTTAGAACTGGATCTGCTAGGCCCCTCCCAAGGCCAACTTCTTGCATCAGTGGGTTTCACACCTTGCCCGCTATTCCCTTACCCTCAGAGTATATGAATATGGACTTAGACCCACCTACTGGCTTTTCCCGTCGTGCTGCTAGGCCTTTGGGGGTCAGTGAACCGAAGAGAAAGCCCTTTGGGGCTACTGCAGAGGAATGTTTAAATGTAAAAGGAGTCGTCGCTTCCTCTACATCGATCGGCTCACCTACTTTCAGTGACTACACCGAAATGGCCTTTGGTACTGGCGCGGAGACGCCAAAGTCCTCCTCACCCATAGAACAAGAGACAACCTTGCGTGAGAGTGATCTGATGGAGCACATTGCAGACATTGGAACCTTTTCTGTTTCGAAACTCAGTCCAAACCCCAACCAGGGTGCCAAGCTTATCCGAGTGGACCCACAGGGGCGCCGCCGCCACTGCTCAGAGACATTCCTCTCCGTGCCAGCAACTGTGGCCTCCCTCTCCGTGCCCTTCTCAGACCATGCCAAGCGTCACAGCTCCGCCTCTTTTGAGAATGTCTGGACTAAAGGGGAGGCAGGGGCAAGTGCCGCAGCTGTAAATGGAGCAATGGCGGCTGTGCCAGACGACCACTCGGGGAGCCTGCCCCGCCACCCCTCGGGAGGCTTTGAGAGTGGCCTCAACTACATAGACCTGGATTTGGCCAAGGACGGCAGCCAGGAAGGACCGTCCGTGCAGCCAAAGCCTTTTGCCCAGTTCCATGTTGCTGCTAGTGGTGCTACTGGTGGTGTTGGCGGGGCCGGTAGTGCTGGCAGCAGCATTGCCAGTCTGAACACTTATGCTAGCATAGACTTTCACAAGTCTGAGGAGCTACGAAGCCATAAGACGACAAAAGACGGAACAGGTGAGCGCCCATTTTGACTGAATTTTTACTGCTCTTCACATTGGTTTTATCATGCCGTATAATAGCACTATTGGCTAGAAAGAAACCTCTGTCCACAAAACAGTGTTCGGTTGGTCAAACAACTTTAATCCTTATTGATGAGCATGCTCAAAATGCTTATATAATTTTATTTTTTTCTTTATTTGTTTGTCTGAATAAAATCAACCTTTCAAATTATTATTTTTTTCTTCAAATTTCCTTCTCGTACAAAATGCTTAAAGTTTAACATACATTACGTAAAATGTTATCCATTTCACAAATTCAGATTTACAAACAAAAGATTGACATTAACATTAAAATTATTAACATTTCATTGTTCTAACAGATTACAACCCTACATTTTTAATATAAGTGTTTGTGGACTATTCTGGAAATAACTGATCAAGAAAGTGTACTATTGCTTTCCTCAGAGGTAATTTTGTATGGGAGAAGATACGCCGCCATAAGTCCTCATGATCAGATGGTGTAAACATACATAGAGTAGTTCAGAAAAATACATTTTGTTGCATTTCTAGATTGGGACAGGAGACTATGATATGTTCTAATGCAAGGTTGTCCAACATACGGCCCGCGGGCCACAATGCGGCTCGCCAAGCCATTTTATGTGGCCCGCAAGGCCGTATGTTGGACAACTCTTGAGTGTAAAAAAAGAACTTTTTTTTTTTTTTAAATATGCCTGTGCGCAACTGTAACTTCCTCTGGTGACCCCATGGGGTCAACAGAGGTAGATCCAGTCCTCGGCCACGAAGCGTTTATTTATTTATGCAATGTTTGTCGGGTATCCGACAAACATTGCAGAAATAAATAAATTTGTTAAGAAGATCTTGGGACTTGATGATGGAGGAAGGAGAGCATATTGAGGGTTACCTCGGGAATACCATTCATTTTCAGTGAGCGCGGGTCCATACAATTGCCCAGTACTCCCACAAACTATGAACAATGGGATTAATATAGTAGCAATTACTTTGCATGTAAATATCCCATTTCAGGCAAGTAGGACCCACCATGCAAGAGAGGAACGGGCTGTGCAGGAGTTCCTCTCGGCGTGGGCAGCACAGTGGATTCCTGAACCCCTGATTAGCCGTGGGCCGCTGCTCAGAGGGCCATTGTGCGGAGTAACTTTCAAGGTTTGTCATCTCTGGACATATGTTTAACAGGGGTTGCGGCGACACAGCCTGTCTGCCCCAAAAATTGTTCTTTTGAATTGCGAATGTCACCGAAGATGAACCTTTATCAGCTGAGAAACTTAACCTTTGCAGTGCTTTTTTTCCTCGTCTCAAGACAAAGGAGAACAGCGGGAGCTCAGTTACGTTTACCTCTAAGCACAGTGCGGATTGATAAAAATGTCCATGCATTATACCAAGTACATTGGACATTATAGATGTGGCCAGTGGGGTATCAACACATGGCGAATACCACATATACAGCACAATATGTTACCCTAGTAGTGCCCCAATAACACACTGCAACCTGCAAATGGGCCTCAGTGGACCACCTGCCAAGGTTTCTGGAAGTTGCTTATGATCTTGATCTGTGATCTATGATATGATCTTATATGATAGTTTATTTATAACGTGCTTAATACCCATGCAGCAGTGATCCCAATCATAAAAGTGAAACAGGCAAGCCCAACAGGTATAACTTATTTTCACTCTTTTGGTAGCACAGTCTGAGGGCAGCCTATACCCTTCAGGAGAGGTGTGAGCTGATACAGTTGCAACACAAAAAACAATAGTACTATGTTCCCAAAATACCTTAGTTCTTGTCTTTCGGATCTTAGCAGAGCCAGGCTTTTCAGCATCAGACCAGAAGCATGGGTGCCTTTGCGCTGGGCTGGGGTCAAGTCGGAGAGCAGCAGCGATGGGCCCCAATGATGCAGTTCTGTTTGGCAGTGGTGCTGATTTGCGGGTAGAAAACGCTGGGAACAGTAGGCCGTGCCAAGTGGATGGCACTGGAAGACTCAGTGACCTCTGGGCCCGGACAAGGGAATACTTGCCTTTGGCGCTGTGCAGGCTCGGCTGACACAACACGGCATATGGTTACGGCAAAGATGTCAAAGCTTCAGCATTGTCATTGAGCAGAACTCTGAGATTCAGGGGTGGTGGAGCGTCGAGGTCCAGGATGATTATGATGGTGTCAATGGGGCCAGCGCTGAGCAACTCCGCTCAGGAGGGCCATGGGCCCGTGTGGGGCCGACAGGCCAGTGGGCAGACTGCAACAGGCCTGCTCGAGCCATCCTGCTATTTATACAAATCTCGGGCCAAGCAGGGCCTGATGGGAGAAAGGAACTGCGCTACAATCTGTTCTTCTTCTGGGCTCTTCCTGCTGGAGCTTCCCCCTACACGCGGGACAGGCAGCTCTGCAGATGCTCAGAGCTTCCAGGGTTTGGGGGGTTGGGGCTGGGTCAGGGCCTACCTTCTCACCCTCGCTTAGCGGGGCTTCCCAGAACTGACCCAACCCCTGCCCTCTTGCATGCAACTCATACTTAGCTGGCAGGGGAGAATCTGATCTCAAGGGCAGATCTCCCAAGGTGAGGCTTACCCATTGCACATCGGATTTGCTGACCCCTGCTATGATCCCAAATGCGGGATACACGACTGCATTATTTCTGGTAGTGGGGGACTGCGTTCGCGCTCTCCCCCCAATTTATTGGTTAAAGAAAAGGTAAAGTGTGCACTAGGCCTGCTAGGTTGCATACTTTAAGATTGTGCTCACATTGCGTTTCTTCAATTAGGTTCACCTTTGTGTGATCACTTTTCCACATATCTGTTGAATTGAATTATGCTTCTTTCATCACCACAAAAGTAATGTGTATTACAGAGATAAGCTTCCATATGTATTGGGCACACTGCACATGCTCAGGCAGCATCAATCATGTTTTGTACAGGACAATGCTGGCCTAAATTAGGAACAGCCAGCATAGACATGTTGCTACAGGGGCATATTTTGGGTACAACCAGCATGACAATGTGTTACATCAGTGACAGTGCTGTCTTACACTGTGGACACATTGATCATTAAAATGTGTTGTGTTGTAAAATGTTCTTTTCTGCTGTTGGTGACATGGAATTTTCATGTTCCCCTTTAGAACTTATTGTAAACTTATGGCTTTTTGGTCACCTTTTCTGCTGTAAAATGCACCATTTCAACCCCATATTTAAAAAGAAATTCCAAACCCTCCCTAGAGCCTTGTAGCTCCTTTGCTATGCTCGGTCGCCCCACTATTTCAGAAAAATATTAACACATAGACACTGAAATAAATCGCAAGCAACTAACCTTTGATCACTGCCCATGACACCAAAAGCTATCTTTGGGACTGCATTGCTATAACTCCCTGTGATGCTATTCTGTCAAAGGTCACACAATATCGCTTTTTAATATACTGCTTTGGGTGAGGTTGTTGACTTTTGTCTTGCCGGCCCACTGGGTGACAAAGTTAATGCTTCGGCCCCACATTCAAAAAGGTTGGACAAGCCTGTTCTAATGTCTCCATCTGCATGATATTCTTGCAAAAATGGCAAAAATTCAAGTCTATAGAGATGTGTGTCCTCCTGGCCAAGATGTCATTAGTAGGCCATAAATTCAATCTGAATCTGAGATATTTGTTTCTTATGTATGGAAATGGACATTTAACCAGATAATCTGACATTTGGCAGTGTCTATTATGTCCAAACGACGCAGAAGTAAAATCCTCATACAACATACATTTTTCTCTATTGGATATCCAACTATGTTGGTATAATTTCCTTTTTGCTTGCATCGTATTGTCAAGTAGAAGTTGCAGAGTGATACTTGCATCTGACATTATATTAAAGACCTCTTGACGCCACTTCAATGGTAAAGGATGCACTGAACTGATCAGGTAATGAGCTACTGCACCTAGAATGCTATTTAATTGCAAACCCAATAAGCATTTACGTAGAAAGCCGCACTTTTTCCACGTAACATATATTGATAAAGGCACTAGACCCAGTTCATAGCGCAAAATCGGCATTGGTGTACACATAGGTAATCTCAAAACCTTTTTCCAAAATCGAGCTTCAAGAACGTGCCATACTGATTGTTGGTTTCTTACCAATACTTCCATTCCATAAACCATAACTGGAACAACTTTTTGCTTGTAAAAAATCAATATATGTTTATAAGAAAATCTGCCATATTTGTAAACCAACATTTTTGCTTGGGAGGTCAAGGTTGCAATTTTGCAATCAAGATTGCTTAAATGTTTCGAATACACTACAGAATCTTGAACACACATCCCTAGGTATTTATATTCTGAGACAATCTGGATACTCATTTGATGTATATGCCAATTATATTTGGTTAATCGATTTGAAGTTCTCCTTTTACACACTAATATCTGTGTTTTTTCCTGATTAACAATCAAATTATTCAGATCAATATATTGAGCCAAACCATCAATTAGTTTTTGAAGCCCTGTCGGAGTGCAAGACAGGAGCACCAGATCATCCGCGTTTAACATCCAGGGTATGCGCTGAGTTCCTAGTTTAGGTGGATCTGACGGAATAGATAGAAAGAATTCACCAATATCCGGTATGAAAAAATTAAACAAGGTGGAAGCCAAAATACAACCTTGTTTTAAGCTTCAATTTGTTCTAATAGGGAGAGATAGTAAACCTTCTGCGTTTAAACTGACTTGCAGCTGAGTATTCAAATACAAATGTTGAATCAGACCAATTAGAGAGGGAGGGCATCCATAACGATACAGTTTCTGATACAGCAGATTCCGGTTAATGGAGTCAAAGGCCATTTTGAAATCCACAAAGGCCATATAAAGAGGTTGATTATCTGTGGTACTTTGTGATTTCAACATGTTTATGGTTATCATATTTGGGGTAGTGCCTAGACCTGTTATAAAGCCTGACTGAAAGGGGTTGCGTCTAAATGTCCTTATTGACCAGTTGTTAAATTCACGTAAAACAATACGTGCAAATATTTTGCTTGGTGCGTCAAGTAAGGATATCGGGCGATAGCTTGCTGCGTTATTGCCATCACCCTTTTTATAGATTGGTATGATGATGGAACATTTCCATGACTCAGGAATCTGTTGCTTTCGATTAACATTATTAAACATGTCAAGTAATATGTTAGCCCACAGCTCTGGATGTTGCTTCAACACATAATTTGAGAACCCATCGGGGCCCGGAGCTCTCGAAATACTGGATTTGTGTATGAAGTGGAGAATATCCTCACTATCAAAGTCTAGATGAAACGGCCCAATTTGAGTAGGAATCAAGTTATTACTTGAGTCAAGATGTTGACTGTATATTTTCGTAAAAGTAGTTAACCCAAGTTTGCTCATTTACACAATTTGATTGAATTGCTACTTGATTAGCAGCAACAGATTGGTTTATCATTGACCAAATTTGTGTCGCATTTTTATTTCTTAGGGTACGTAACATATTGACTCTGTCAATTTGGTATAAGCTAGACTTTCTGCTCCTCATACAATTTTTGAACTTAGTTTTAATGTGTTTCAAAGCAAGATCTCGTAGGGCTAGTGGTAATTTTATAGCTTGACGTTTTTCTTGTCGAATTTGTGTTTTCTTGTCTTTGACCTCACTACTGAAGTTATGAAAATGTGGCTTTTGCTTTCTCTTTTGTCTTATTGAGTTTGGCTGAAACAACTGCATAGCATCAGGATAAATTACTTCTTCCAAATCCTGGTTTTTACTAGCTTGTCCGAGTTGTAACGCATAGTAATCACCAAAATCCTTAAGCGGCATGTCATTCCAAACTAGTCTATTACGGGCTGTATTTACAATTATGTTATCTTGCATGAGATCAGATTGAACTTCGTCTACAAAATCAGAGACTGACCATTCCATAAGCAACATATTGTGATCGCTCAGATCTGTATGGTTCACTTGGAAAGATGTAATTTGTGCCATAATATTACTGTCAACATACATGTAATCTATCGTGCCAGCACTATTCCCTCTATGCCAGGTCGATCTAGGGGGTGTATCAGAGGGAAGTGAGCCATTGACAATAAAAGGATTTCTCGATTTGACCAAGTTTAACCATTTCGCCAAACGAGTGCCATAGTAGGTTTGTTTTTGAACAAAGCAGTGGAGATTAAAATCACCTACTATAATAGTGTAAGAATTACAAGGGTCCAGTAAAATAAGATCCAGTAAACCAGTGATATCATCAAGAAATTGATCATCAGAGATGGCCTCCGGATTCCAATACAGATTGATCAAAGCAAAGGATTTCGAGTTATGATGTACTTTGATCATCTGTATGTACGAGTTTGGGGAAGCCCAAAATTCAGTTTTTAAAGTTGAGCTTTGCTTGATGGCAATTAATAACCCTGACGTAGGCCTACCCCGAGCTGCCTTGTTCGCTGGAACTACTTGGAGGTCATAGCTGTTCCAAACAGGTGGCTCTATGAGCCACGTTTCTTGCAGCATGATTATATCATGCGCACATAGCTCTGTTGGTTTATTCAGAAGATGCCTAAAACCTTGTGAGTTCCAGCTGACTAATGATAGCAACTGTTCATTGTGAGACAACCGCTAATGGCAATTACTTTGCTGAGTACAAACACAAGGTGTACTTTTTGCTTGCTTATTGCCCATACTCACATCAATATGAGTAGCGAGAGGAAGTGCCAAGTCCCCATTCACATGCTGTGAGTTAGGCAAATCTTCCAAGAGGATGAAACCTAAATCAATCAGTTGAGCCTTCACTGCCCAGATCATGTTCCAGATTACTCGTTAATTTATCCACAGCCTTACCACAGTTCTATTCCCTTCTAAAAGAAACTCCACTTGTTCAGTGTCAATTGAGTTTATATCATCCAAAGCAGGGATTTCTGAAAAAATTTCCAACACCGATTTCCGGTTTACAATATATTGGGTAGCAGGTGGAGGGCAGCATTTTATTATTAGACAGCAAGTGGCTGGTCGTTTCACTTTTATTATGTTTTGACTAGTTGCCCTGTTTGGGAGAGTCGGTAACTTAGTTAATTGCCGAGCATCCACTTGTCTATTTTGTAAAACTTCTGCAATAGTAGTTATTAAATGTTTAATTTCAGAGTGTGATAATCCGGGGACTATAGTTGTCGGCACACTTTTTAGTTGTTGTAGATTGTAAGATGAAGCTAACATTTCATTTGAACAAGAGGCTTGGGATATTATTCTTTTACAGGCGCTCAAGATTTCTCTCTCCTTACTGGGTTTATGTTCTGTTTTTTCTTTAATAGCATGTAACTTAAGCTCAGAAAGGTGCTTTAATGGTAAAGATTGTGTTGATTGCATTGCCATATATTCATCAACTGCACGTCGTATATCCCTTCGATGAATATCAGAATTTATTTTGGTTTCACAATTTTGAGAAGCTTGGGCCTCTGACATATCATTCAGTTTTGCTGTTTCCATTTGATTTAAATCTTCACATAAATTGGGAGTCAAAGCTATTTCAATTAGGTCATCAAGTGGTTTGTAAGATGGAATCGGTATCACCCTAGAGAACGATGTAGTGAATTTCTTTGGATGGGCTTGAGATTGATATTTCTTTGTGATTGCTTGGGACATTTTCACAGCTACTGGGCATGGTATCGCGTTGACAAATCTTTTGGTCTGCAATGTGGAATTAAGTTTCATATTTTTAATAGTTTGGGGTTTTTTTTCCCCCAAAGAAAAGGTTTCTTTTTTCCAGTTTTTACCACATCTGTTTGTGAACTAGCCACTGTAAACAATGAGTATAGTGGCTTAGAAAGAGTTAAATTGTCAGAGTTCAGGAGTTCTTCCCTTCGTTTTTCAGATCCCATTCCACTTCCTTTTTCAGATCCCATTTCTGAAGACCACTGAATCACATCAGTTATAATTTCTATAAAGTAAGGGAAAGATGGTTTACAAAAATCTCCCAATTGACCCTCTGTGGGTAGAGCAGCAGTTTGGGTAGTTACCGTTACAGTTGTTTTTATCATATCATTAGATTTAAACGTCCTTTCCATTTTTTCCTCTAAGTTCTTGGCCACTCTCTGTTGCCCCAACATGATCTGCTCGGTTTGTTTATATTGGGTAGATAGTTTAAGGTCCATAGATTCAAAGACTTTAACCATTGACTGAAAGGCCAAATTCGTTGGATTTAAAGCAATTTCCAGCAGTGCATTAGCAGGTTGCATCTGGGTAGAGTCTACAATGGGCAAAGTATGATGCGTTCTTCAAGGAGTCGGTGCAGCAAAGGAAAGTTCTGATATAACAGAATGAGAAATACTCGGGTGTATAACTGGAGAGGCAGATAAATTATCATGAAGTGTTTGAGAGGAAAAATGTGATTCATTTAGATCTATATTGAGTACAGCAGGGTCTGACACTACATCAGATGACAAATCATTCAATTCAGTAGGTATTGGAACGGGTGCCGTCATCACATTACACAATAACACACTGTCAGACAGCGAATGTGGGTATCGAGAGGACAGACTCAAGCTGACTTACTCGTGGCAGGTTACACAGGACCACAGATTGAGTGACAAGTTTTCCTGACGGTTTGTTTGCGAGAATCGCTGTTGTTTCTTTTCTGCTGCCAATTTCCATAGTTGACACAGTAGCCTTGCAGATATTACTTGCCAATGTCGGAATTCTTACGCCTGTTACTGGCGTTGATGATTGCGGCATGTCTTGCCAAAAAGAACGAATATCCATGTGCCTCCCAGAGTTTTCCAACATTTTTGGCCGTAGTTTAACCGTTTTCGGAAAGGGAGTGGAAACACTCCATGTTCTTTTTTTTTAATTGGGGTGGCGTTGTAAACCCAGATACGGATTCTAAGAAAACGGCCATTGAGGACGCCGGGGGCATTCCTGGTGTCAGGGTAATCATGCCTGTCGATATAGTTGGGTCTAATCCCAGATGGAACTTTATTTGTACAAATGCAAATTCAAGTAACCAGACAGTAATACGAGGCCACTCCAAGCCACGACAAGTGTGGCAAAGCAGCTAAGCGGTACTTAATAGTACTTGCTAGGTTGCGCGCGCGTGCGCGCGTGCTGGTTTTTATAGGCACTCCCCCGGGAAACGTAGCGGAGCAGCGTAGACTTGCCTCTGCAGCCTAAACACGAAAACAAAAAAGGTATAAGGACGGATGTAAGCAAAGGCTTTAGCTCACAAGTGCTGTATATACCCACAACACAGTTCATCTTGTGGGAAAGGGAGTACCAGCAGACCGAATCCAAGTAAATCCACAAACGTCACGGAGTCTTTCACAGCCAAGCGGTACTTTCTGGTACTTAATGCTTCCATATATAGTTATCTGTACATGCGTATAAGTCTGCTTGTGATTTCTGCTCTCTTTCAGGATGTTTGGAAACCTAGCTATGTACCAAATTGGGAAGGATTCTAGTTGTGTGTTGATTTAGCCCTCACCAATGCGTACAAGTTATTTGTAGTAAAGCAGGACATCCTACCCTTTAGGTCAACAACCTTAATGCAGCTATTGCAGCGATTGGACCACCAGTGTGCTCCAAGGCATTTAGCTCTGTTCTGGTTTGTGAAGTCCAACTGCGAGTACAGGCCAAGGCAAAACCTGAAGTGAAATCTGGGTTATGTGCACTTGGCATGTGGGACAAGGGAAAGTTTGGTTCCCAAAAGTGGAACAAGTATAGGGTCATAGTGAAGTCGGAATATGGCACTGCACATATCAGTTGGAGTACATTGGCCTTTTTAAGAAGTGAAATAATATTGGGTAGGAGCATGAAGGATGGAGTACAACAAACACAAAAGGCTCTACTTGGTTATACATTCTAACCCATGATTCCGAGTAACATGACAAAAATATGGGCAATCACCCTTCCAGGCCTGGACGGTCCTTCTGTGGCAGGATACCTAAATCCTTTTCCCTTAGGTTATGTTCAACTTGAGGACCAAACATCCGGGTTCGAGTGTGAGAACCGCTGATTGCGTCTAGGTGTATGCCAGCTAAGACTTCAGAACGGAGTAATATAACTTAGTTCAATGGTCTAGTGAGTCTAAGGACTAATATCCAGTTCCCTAATGGAAAACATAAGATCTCAGGGCTGTTGCACTCTGGAAGCATCCTTCAGCTCACTCAGTGTGAGGGTAATAAAAGCGCTCCCTCAGACTTCTCTCCTGGCTGTAAGGGGTGCTGGAGAATGCAAGTCATCCTCCTTGGGTATTTAGCTGTTGAAATAGCAAAACTGTATGATTATTGTCTTTACTGCCCCCACCACCCGCAGCACCCCTCTTGCTCCGGTGTGGCCTTCAGCAGTCCACTGCATCCAACAGGAATGTTTCCCTCCCCGCCTGCTTGCTTTTCGATTAAAGTTAGTTCCCACCAATCAAGAGTCTCATTCCCAGACACACGCCCCCTATACAGGCTCTTGTTTCTCCTTTTCCAAGTCTGGGGTTCCTGGGTTCGTGGCCTCCAGCAGGATTTCAAAACTACCTTCCAGTGATGTGGTTGAAGACTCTCACCACCAACATCCTGTCTGTAGTCTCAAATGGGCTCTGCTCAAGATACCCTCGTTGAAAAGTCACAAATTGAGATACAATACATGGCAAATTCCTTCTCCATTTTGATGACCTCATACTCTTCAATATACACACCAACTCTCTATCCAAACTCCCTCAGCTTGCTTGCTTTTGTTTCTTTTTATGCTGTGGGGCTGTATCTAATTTCTGCAATAAGCTCTGCAATTAGGGGATCGGTTTCCTTATTCACCCCAATCCTCTAATTGGGCAGGGATTCAGAGTTCACCCCTTTCTCAGGCATATCCTCTCCATTGCTAATTTGTTACATGTGTTGTTGATCGCCTACTTCCCTGTGGTTAATGGGCTGATGAATGTGTACTCCATCAGTCGAGG
Source organism: Ambystoma mexicanum (assembly GCF_040938575.1). NCBI lineage: Eukaryota > Metazoa > Chordata > Amphibia > Caudata > Ambystomatidae > Ambystoma > Ambystoma mexicanum. The sequence goes on from NC_090921.1 coordinate 136,127,028, forward strand.
GCTTAAGACGGCCTGACGCCATCTAAGAGTCGGACTGAATGGTATGGCGACGAGGGGGTCCTGCTCAACGTCTACCTATACCATTGCTGCGGCTGTCTTCTGGTGCGCTGTGCATGGTCTGTCTCTCGAGTGTCTTTCTTCCCCTCTCCCAGCCCCTGTCCTCTTGCCCCCCATTACCTTCATTCTGTGTTTCAGAGCATTTCTGGCCCCTTGTAGGCTTTACCGTTTGAGGCTCCAATATGGAATTGTTACCATGCTGCACATGTAGCTTGCCTCTGGGTGCTTTATTACAGGGAGGACGTCCGGCTTTGGCAGGTTGGCCTATATGGAACACCAGAGCTATCAGGTTGTTCTATTTAATCCATAACTATCTTCGCTGGTTTTAATTATGTTCTGGGGCATGTCCATAATGTATAACGGGTCAACAAATAAGTCCTTGAATGTAAAGCATTAAAATCATGTTGGATGAGATACCCCAGCAATAATTGGCTAGCTCCGAAACATTGAAAAAATTGCCAATAGCATAGGCGGAGCTGATGACGCTATGTCACCCGTCACAACTTTTCTAGTCCTGGGCTTCATTTGATGTATTGTAATCTGAAAGTCGTAGTTCCTGGATACCTACTGTTGAAGTATCTTTGGGGCTTTCAGAGCCAGCTCAGCAGAGGTCTTGGGGGCTCCACAGCTCTGTGCATACGCAGTACCAGCGCAGTTACGCCTTCGCCGCAGCAGCCAACTGATGAAACGCTATGGAGGCAGGATCTGGGAGAGAGGGCTATTGACAGCCTCTCTCCCTGCTCCCGGCTTTCGGCATGTGGCACAGATTAACTGAGCACGCCAGACAAAGTCACCAGCCTAAATTAGTCAGTGACATGATCAACCGCATCCTGGGTTTTCCTGTCTTAGTGAGGGCCTACCCGAGCCCCCACTAGTAGGCTGTGTATCAAATAGCGCCTCATGGGTACAGCAAGATCGCACACAAGTCAGGCTTTGCACTTTGGGTCCTCGCTACTAGTAAACTAGGTTCTTGCTTCTTCTGTGTGAATCCTCATTCATTTATTCCTTCCTCTGAAGGTATGTCATGTTACTACGATGTGCACTGCCACACTGCTGCCAATTGCATGGTCTCCGGCCTCTTCGGAGGATCTGAAAGAGGGGGTGGGCAGGTAGGTTAGTGAAAGAAGCCAGAGAATGAAAGATGGCTATGCCCTTGTGCATTTCAGAACCCATGATCCAATCCTGGATCAGGCAAATTTCTGCAGACTCTGGGGGAATTCTCCCTCTTTAATCCTCTCAAAAATATTACTTGTTCAATCAAAGGATCTTCAACCGTATAAAAATGGCTCTACACATTTTCAGGAAATCAGTTATTACAGTAAATTAGATTGAATCATTTTATTTAGATTCATTTAGTAACGTTTATATGAGAAACAAGTACATAATGTTGCTTTTTCTTTAAAGCACCAATACCAAGATACTGTGATGTGTATTTTCCAAATGACTCCTTAGACTGATTTCCAAAAGAAAACTGTGTCAATGATTTGTTGAACTTTCCCTCCTAATTGATCAATAATTGGTATGTTATATATCTCACAGCTACCGAGAAACTTATTCGATCCAGTCACTCTTCATGGGATGTAATCAATTATGTGTACGTTAAAGCATAATTTGCAGAAATTCGCTCATTCTGAATTGCAACAGATCTCTCAGCGTACCGTTTACTTATCGCTCCCATGTCCTCTGTATCATGTACCAGATGAGAGAAGGGATGGTGGGGCATAGGGGTGTGGTGTGGCGGAAGGGTTCTTCGTGTAACTGAAGCTACTGGTATGTGCGTTTTTCATAGGGCAGTACTGCTATACGTTTTCTAGGATCATTGTGAAACTGGCATGAGTATGTTTTTGCTATATTGGTATTACAGCTTAGTAAGGCCTTTTTGGATACTGTGATATTGCATTGTTGAAGCTAGCATCACAAGCTTCTGTGGGCAGTGTAGAAACCAGCAACACAATGTGTTCCATGTACACCCCTATTGCCATTGGAATGACCAGGTAGCATAGCATTGCAGGCTGTCTGGCTGTGCAGCGTTGCATGCTTCTAGTTTTCCAGGGGTCCCTAGTCCTGTAAGAGCAATGGCTGTGAATGCATAGATTGCAAAGTGGTACAAATTTCAACAAAAGTCAATAACATAACCGTGCATGCAGAAACCGCAGTCATGTAATGATCTGCCCCTTAAGTGTAACTTACAACTGTATCGTTGCAGTCTTGTCTGTAACTGGTCACGTTTGTTGCTGGATGCTTGTCCGCCCAAGAAGAGTTGTGAGGTGCGAGCTGGGGGGGCTGAGTGGTGTTGTTAGGTGGTCAATGACGTATCCAGCAGACTGCAAATTACTGGCTCTGCATTCGAGGGATTTCCATGATTCAGCTGAATAGATGGCATCCTAGGAGGAAAGGCAGGGCAGAGGGAGTATCGATCTTTGTAACTTCTTGATATGAAGAGCAGAATTATAGTAAGGAGCCTTCCGTAAAGAAAGCACACCCTTGCAGGACTGACCAGTTCAGTGTTTGTCATTAAGTGAAATAACCAAACTTTTGAGATAGAGGTCGCAGAAGGCCCGCTTCGAGCTCTCAAGTTTCCAATTGCCATTTGTGGGAAATTTCCCGTCCAGCCCTGTTAGTGCCTTGGAACTCCGGAACTCTGCACTTGTAGCTTTGTCTTATCCGCTACACATCCCAGAAACCCAAGAAATAAAGGGGTCTGGATGGATTTCTCACGCATGACATTTGACATTTTGAGAGGTCCAGCAGGTGGCCGGGATGGGTACGTGGACAGAAAGAAGATGAGGGGAGATTTGGTGGTGAGGGAAGGGGAGCTGTGAGGCAAGAGGAAAGGTGTCAGTCGTCCATTCCCACCAACCATAGCCATGACGTCCAAAACGTTTCTGTAAATTAAAACTTGCATTCGAATTTTCGTATGCAACTAACATAGCCGAAAGACTATTATAGCTAGCAATCGTCAAAAACGCCTAAACTGATACTGACCTTAAGGGAAATGCTCTACATATGCAAGTTAATGCCTGTTGCTCCATGATGGAACTTCTACTGACGGGAATGGACAGGACTTGTCAATTCACCTACGTAGTGCCGTGCAAAGTCACGTGTTGCCCAAGCAATCGAAAACACATTGGCAATGTGGGAGGTTAGCTAAGGGGCAACACACGCTCGCCTTGAAAGCAAGACGACGCAGAGCAACACAGGTTCGATCCCCGGGTCCTATCGATCCCTGGGTCCATGCTTAGAAACCTCTGGGTATTAAGCGCATTATAAATAACCAATTATTTATATTTCAGAAGATGGGATTTCATACAAGCATTGCGAATAATATAGAATACAATGGTGTGTCTGGGTTACCAGTATTGATGGTGCATTGCAGGAAGACCTTTTTGATGATAAACCGGCAGCGCTGCTCTATTCTTGACAATTATCCCCTTATAGAATAAAGCTACAGGCTGTTGCGTGCATACCTTTGGCAGTAATAACACCTATTTTGACAATACTTAGAAGCAAGAGGAATTCAACATAAAGCGGTTTATTTAAAACTAGAATACCAACTATTCTACCTGGATACAGGAACATCTAGGCCACAGTGACATCAACATGAAGTATTTTTGCACAAAATGATAGCCCTCAAACTTAAAACAATAAATTAGTCTTGTAGCACCATATTTCTTTATCCTCGCGTGCCTGGTGTTTTCACCTGTGTAACATTCGGAAAGCTTGTTCATTCTTGATTTTTGAGGCCACTGAACTCTTGATATCTTCTCTTGTCTTTTCTACTGCCTTTTTGCTCTCTTTGGTCTTTCTCTTATTCGTCTTGTCACCTCGAAATCTGTTTTTAACGCTTCCATTATTCTACTTTTTCTTTAAGCTTCTTGTAACTCTATTTCTTCCTCTCTGTCAAATCTTGGCTGGCGCTCTTTTCAGTCTCGTCTTAAATTTAACTTTTTGTGTTTGGTTTTCAAATCTCTCTACGGTCTTGCTCCTGAATATCCTTCCTTGTTTTCAATCTACACCCTGTTCCGTTCGTTCGTTCTGCTTCACAATTTCTTCTCGTTGTTCCTCGTCCTCCGTATGCTCACTCTTGTTTTCGTTCATTTTCATTGCTTGCTCCTCTACATTGGAATCTTCTTCCTCTTTCTCTTCGCTCTATTTCTGTTTATTCCTTATTTCATGACTCCTTGAGGTACTTTATCTGCTCATTTCTCGTTAGCATTACAGATTGCTGATTGCATTTTTTTAAATCCTCATTTGTATTGTACTGTTTGATGAACTTATGTACAGCGCTTTGGTGTAAAGTGCTATTTAAAATCTAAATAAAAAACAAAATAAGGACCTCTGGGTTTGGGGAATTCAGTCGGCCTTACCAATATAGGCCAACGCTACTCTCCAGATTTACCTTTGCGAATATAGCGCATTCGAGAAAGCCAAAACACCTGTGAATAAAGCAAGGCTTCTGGCGGAGCATATTAAGTAATCTTTTGAAACGCTGTAATCTAAGCGCAGAACTATTGTGATAATGTCATACTGGTTCTAGAACTGGCAGCAGCAGTGGTGGCAGCTTGAAGGCTCAGCTCCTTCTCTGAAAAACTTGTTGATATAATATGACAGATTTGGTTGACCTGATTGGCCTCCGCACGCCCCCCATCTTCTACAAGGCACACATTGGGGGTGCACGATAAAGATGAGGCTATTGATGTCCTGGATGAAGATTCTCAACCACTGACGAGAGTCGGGAAAGAGAAATTGATTACCTCTCAGGCAGCCTGCAGAAGACAATTAAAGCGAAATTATGGATGGAGTGGTGTTATCCATTGGAATGATCAAGCAGACGGTACTTGAGAAGAAAAAGGATCAGGCCTTTTCCCTAAATTGCTGGTCTCCACCCCTGGGAAACCGCTTGAGATTGAAAGAGGCCAATGCACGTTAGCTCCTAAGCCTACCGCTGGTCAAACCCCTCATGCCGTCCTAGTAACCTTTTTGAGGTTTCCAGTGAAGGCCAGAGACCTAGGGGAACTGAAATGGGGTGAAAATGGCAGAATAATGCTCTTTAATGACTATGGCAGGAAGGAAGTTACACAAAGGAAATTATTTTCAGAATCAAAGCAATTGGCTAGAAATGAGAATCTTTCCTTCTACACAGTGTATCCTGCAAATCTTTGTTGATGAAGTCACACGTAACTTTATAGACCATCATAAAGTAAAACTGTTTCTGGAAGAGTTGCATCCTGGTGATACAAAGTGTGAACTTTTAAACAGACCGAATAATTTGAAGTAGTCGACATTGCCATTTGTTAAACTGGTTAATTTTAGTGTATTTTGATTTTAACTGCTTCTTAGTTCAGTTTTGTTGAAATCATTTTTTTTTAAATGGTGGCTGTCTCTTTCATGATTTACCATTAAAAATGGTAATGTTAAAAATAAACATTACTGTGCTGTCATGCTTTTGTTACTGGACGGGCCCCTCTTCTAGTTTCACGCTGACGTCATTATGTTCATGCATATGCGTTACACCATACTCTATTCCATCTCGGTTCCGGGATCGGAGTTTCCATTGGAAAGATGGCAGAGTCCCGTTTTATGGTGTTGGAGAGCGACTTGTGGAGCACTTCGGGGTGGGCTTGAGGACTAGAAAGCTGGCCCGTTGTCTCCAGCGGTGGCTTCGCACCCTGCCATTACCTTGCACTTTCCTTGGATATGTATGGGACATGGAGGTCCTTGACGAAAGAGGGGATTCTGGGAATGTACTTTATGGGATTTGAGGAGTGGATTTTAACGGGCTCACCCTTAGGATAAGAGAGGGAGGAGTGGGTGATAGAAAAATCGTAATTTTATTGCTGGTGATATACTGTGTCTTCCAACAGTGACACATATGCACTGTTTTTTTTTCTATTATCAACGTTCCCTTTAGTTGGTACTATGGCACTGGATATTAGTTTCTGTTTGTGTCCTGTAAGTATTCTTTTTGAAATATATTATTTTTTGTGGATTTTGTTTTTGTTTTTCCCACTGCCTATTGTCTTACCAATCTTTCATGGAGGACATACTTATAGGGTGACTAGCAATGACCACTCTCATACCATCGTTCAATCCATGCTTTCCTTTTTGTTTTTTTATTTGTTAAAGCTTAAGTATACAGTTATTGAGTTTATATTGCAAAACAGATATTTTTTCTTTAATATTGTTTCTGTTTTTGTTTGCTTCCGTTTTGTAAAACTCATTACTTCTTATGTATTCATTTATTGTTTCTTGTATGTATGTTGCGGAAGTCTGGTTACTGTGCTTTGTAAGTGATTTCAATCCGGCACACACCTTAGTCAATGCCTAGCGTGTAATGCACAACTGAAATCCTTATTTATTTTTGTCTAAAGGTTCTTTATTCTGAACGATATACCACTCGTATCACGCCCCTCTCCTGGAACCCTCCCCACCTACAACTCCCCCCCGTCACACTGAACCAGGAATCAGGCTGGTTTGCAAAGTTAAAATATTTATGTATTTACAATTTAACCCTTTAAGTGCCATGGGTATTTCTCCCCAGTGCCAGAGCCTTTTTTGGTGATTTTGGTATGTGGCCATTCAATGGCTTGTAACTTTTTTGTTACATGAGATATCTCGGCCAAATTTGGCTCCTTTTCTTCCCACATGTAGGCGGTCGTAACGCCACCCAGGAATCCCAGGTTGCTGTAGGGGGGTGAGAGAAAATAAGGAAAATGTGCGAAAAGTTTGGGTTTTTTCAAAAAATGCCAATAAAATGATGCACAAAGAAGCCTGTGGTTTTTTCCTTGTAAGAGCTAGGAACAAATGGTTTGCTGTGCTGAGTTCCCCAATGTGTTGGCTTTCAGGAACAGGTTGAGTGGAAATGGAAAAAAATTATTTTGATGGGGATATCAACCGTTTTGTGAGAGGTAGGCGATTTTTGCCATTTTTGCCAATTGGACATGCATGGACGGAATGGAAGAAAAGGGCAGGAAAGCCAAATTGGAGGACAGAAAGGCATATATTTCTGAAAAGTAGACAAAATTCCAAGTTTAGGAAGGGGTGATTTGTATAGGTCAGGCAACAACTAGGTAGGGGAAACTGCCATCGAATGGGGGAAAAGCGGGAAAATGACTGAAAAAAAAGGTATGTGTTGGACATGGTTGGCTTGGTACGGCAATGGCTTCTATGAATTCTGAGAAAAGCAATGCTCCGCTACATTCCCCCGACTCTTGCAGTTAGGAGAGCATACCATTTTTGTAGTGTTTGTACAAAACAAGCAATACCACAAGCCAAACACTGAGCCATGGTACACAGGAGTTTTACGCTCACGGCCTGACCAGACGCACTTAGCATGTGTAAATTGGGAAAACCAATGTGGTGAGGAACGGCAGCCTTACATTTTTTGAAAGAGCACAGGCAGACCTTTTCAAGGGTAGGTGACTTGTGCAGGTTACAAAAGTGTATGGTGGCTAAAGCAGCGACTAAATGTAGGTCACATTTGGGAAAAGAAAGGGTTGTGAGACAAAGGGCTCCAGCAAATGGGTCAAAACGTTATGAAAACCACACAAACACAACACATGGCCTACCGTCCCGCGTTCCCACAGGTGTCCCGATGAAAACGGTACCCCACATGTGTGGGTGCACCTACCTGGCCGGCAAGGGGAAAGCCTAAAACACAAGTAACCCCAAGTCTGTTTTCACACCGGAAATGTCACACTCTCACATCATACAGATATGGGCCTCGGGTGTCCAAGCCACCGAGGAAAACAGGGAACCCCATGCATTTTCGAAAAGAGGACACCCGTGGGAATCCGCAGAGGTGTGATTTGCGCCCATCGCCCCAGATTTTTTTACCCAGACAGCCCTGCAAAGTCGGAAATGTGGGGAAAAAAACGCTTTTTCCGCACATTTCGCTCGCCGCACCCATCGAAACACGCCCCCCACAACACATGGCCTACCGTCCCGCGTTCCCACAGGTGTCCCGATGAAAACGGTACCTCACATGTGTGGGTGCACCTACCTGGCCGCCAAGGGGAAAGCCTAAAACACAAGTAACCCCAAGTCTGTTGGCAGAGGGAAATCTCAGACATTCTGCCGAGCGGCGCAACTTACAGATATGGGCCTCGGGTGTCCAAGCCACCGAGGAAAACAGGGAACCCCAGGCATTTTCGAAAAGAGGACACCCGTGGGAATCCGCAGAGGTGTGATTTGCGCCCATCGCCCCAGATTTTTTTACCCAGACAGCCCTGCAAAGTCAGAAATGTGGCGAAAAAAATGCTTTTTCTGCACATTTCGCTCGCCGCACCCATCGAAACACGCCCCCCACAACACATGGCCTACCGTCCCGCGTTCCCACAGGTGTCCCGATGAAAACGGTACCTCACATGTGTGGGTGCACCTACCTGGCCGCCAAGGGGAAAGCCTAAAACACAAGTAACCCCAAGTCTGTTTTCACACCGGAAATGTCACTCAATCACATCATACAGATATGGGCCTCGGGTGTCCAAGCCACCGAGGAAAACAGGGAACCCCATGCATTTTCGAAAAGAGGACAAATCCGCAGAGGTGTGATTTGCGCCCATCGCCCCAGATTTTTTTACCCAGACAGCCCTGCAAAGTCGGAAATGTGGGGAAAAAAACGCTTTTTCCGCACATTTCGCTCGCCGCACCCATCGAAACACGCCCCCCACAACACATGGCCTACCGTCCCGCGTTCCCACAGGTGTCCCGATGAAAACGGTACCTCACATGTGTGGGTGCACCTACCTGGCCGCCAAGGGGAAAGCCTAAAACACAAGTAACCCCAAGTCTGTTGGCAGAGGGAAATCTCAGACATTCTGCCGAGCGGCGCAACATACAGATATGGGCCTCGGGTGTCCAAGCCACCGAGGAAAACAGGGAACCGCAGGCATTTTCGAAAAGAGGACACCCGTGGGAATCCGCAGAGGTGTGATTTGCGGCCATTGCCCCAGATTTTTTTACCCAGACAGCCCTGCAAAGTCGGAAATGTGGGGAAAAAAACGCTTTTTCCGCACATTTCGCTCGCCGCACCCATCGAAACACGCCCCCCACAACACATGGCCTACCGTCCCGCGTTCCCACAGGTGTCCCGATGAAAACGGTACCTCACATGTGTGGGTGCACCTACCTGGCCGCCAAGGGGAAAGCCTAAAACACAAGTAACCCCAAGTCTGTTGGCAGAGGGAAATCTCAGACATTCTGCCGAGCGGCGCAACTTACAGATATGGGCCTCGGGTGTCCAAGCCACCGAGGAAAACGGGGAACCCCAGGCATTTTCGAAAAGAGGACACCCGTGGGAATCCGCAGAGGTGTGATTTGCGCCCATCGCCCCAGATTTTTTTACCCAGACAGCCCTGCAAAGTCGGAAATGTGGGGAAAAAAACGCTTTTTCCGCACATTTCGCTTGCCGCACCCATCGAAACACGCCCCCCACAACACATGGCCTACCGTCCCGCGTTCCCACAGGTGTCCCGATGAAAACGGTACCTCACATGTGTGGGTGCACCTACCTGGCCGCCAAGGGGAAAGCCTAAAACACAAGTAACCCCAAGTCTGTTGGCAGAGGGAAATCTCAGACATTCTGCCGAGCGGCGCAACTTACAGATATGGGCCTCGGGTGTCCAAGCCACCGAGGAAAACAGGGAACCCCAGGCATTTTCGAAAAGAGGACACCCGTGGGAATCCGCAGAGGTGTGATTTGCGCCCATCGCCCCAGATTTTTTTACCCAGACAGCCCTGCAAAGTCGGAAATGTGGGGAAAAAAACGCTTTTTCCGCACATTTCGCTCGCCGCACCCATCGAAACACGCCCCCCACAACACATGGCCTACCGTCCCGCGTTCCCACAGGTGTCCCGATGAAAACGGTACCTCACATGTGTGGGTGCACCTACCTGGCCGCCAAGGGGAAAGCCTAAAACACAAGTAACCCCAAGTCTGTTGGCAGAGGGAAATCTCAGACATTCTGCCGAGCGGCGCAACTTACAGATATGGGCCTCGGGTGTCCAAGCCACCGAGGAAAACAGGGAACCCCAGGCATTTTCGAAAAGAGGACACCCGTGGGAATCCGCAGAGGTGTGATTTGCGCCCATCGCCCCAGATTTTTTTACCCAGACAGCCCTGCAAAGTCGGAAATGTGGGGGAAAAAACGCTTTTTCCGCACATTTCGCTCGCCGCACCCATCGAAACACGCCCCCCACAACACATGGCCTACCGTCCCGCGTTCCCACAGGTGTCCCGATGAAAACGGTACCTCACATGTGTGGGTGCACCTACCTGGCCGCCAAGGGGAAAGCCTAAAACACAAGTAACCCCAAGTCTGTTGGCAGAGGGAAATCTCAGACATTCTGCCGAGCGGCGCAACTTACAGATATGGGCCTCGGGTGTCCAAGCCACCGAGGAAAACAGGGAACCCCAGGCATTTTCGAAAAGAGGACACCCGTGGGAATCCGCAGAGGTGTGATATGCGCCCATCGCCCCAGATTTTTTTACCCAGACAGCCCTGCAAAGTCGGAAATGTGGGGAAAAAAACGCTTTTTCCGCACATTTCGCTCGCCGCACCCATCGAAACACGCCCCCCACAACACATGGCCTACCGTCCCGCGTTCCCACAGGTGTCCCGATGAAAACGGTACCTCACATGTGTGGGTGCACCTACCTGGCCGCCAAGGGGAAAGCCTAAAACACAAGTAACCCCAAGTCTGTTGGCAGAGGGAAATCTCAGACATTCTGCCGAGCGGCGCAACTTACAGATATGGGCCTCGGGTGTCCAAGCCACCGAGGAAAACAGGGAACCCCAGGCATTTTCGAAAAGAGGACACCCGTGGGAATCCGCAGAGGTGTGATTTGCGCCCATCGCCCCAGATTTTTTTACCCAGACAGCCCTGCAAAGTCGGAAATGTGGGGAAAAAAACGCTTTTTCCGCACATTTCGCTCGCCGCACCCATCGAGACACGCCCCCCACAACACATGGCCTACCGTCCCGCGTTCCCACAGGTGTCCCGATGAAAACGGTACCTCACATGTGTGGGTGCACCTACCTGGCCGCCAAGGGGAAAGCCTAAAACACAAGTAACCCCAAGTCTGTTGGCAGAGGGAAATCTCAGACATTCTGCCGAGCGGCGCAACTTACAGATATGGGCCTCGGGTGTCCAAGCCACCGAGGAAAACAGGGAACCCCAGGCATTTTCGAAAAGAGGACACCCGTGGGAATCCGCAGAGGTGTGATTTGCGCCCATCGCCCCAGATTTTTTTACCCAGACAGCCCTGCAAAGTCGGAAATGTGGGGAAAAAAACGCTTTTTCCGCACATTTCGCTCGCCGCACCCATCGAAACACGCCCCCCACAACACATGGCCTACCGTCCCGCGTTCCCACAGGTGTCCCGATGAAAACGGTACCTCACATGTGTGGGTGCACCTACCTGGCCGCCAAGGGGAAAGCCTAAAACACAAGTAACCCCAAGTCTGTTGGCAGAGGGAAATCTCAGACATTCTGCCGAGCGGCGCAACTTACAGATATGGGCCTCGGGTGTCCAAGCCACCGAGGAAAACAGGGAACCCCAGGCATTTTCGAAAAGAGGACACCCGTGGGAATCCGCAGAGGTGTGATTTGCGCCCATCGCCCCAGATTTTTTTACCCAGACAGCCCTGCAAAGTCGGAAATGTGGGGAAAAAAACGCTTTTTCCGCACATTTCGCTCGCCGCACCCATCGAAACACGCCCCCCACAACACATGGCCTACCGTCCCGCGTTCCCACAGGTGTCCCGATGAAAACGGTACCTCACATGTGTGGGTGCACCTACCTGGCCGCCAAGGGGAAAGCCTAAAACACAAGTAACCCCAAGTCTGTTGGCAGAGGGAAATCTCAGACATTCTTCCGAGCGGCGCAACTTACAGATATGGGCCTCGGGTGTCCAAGCCACCGAGGAAAACAGGGAACCCCAGGCATTTTCGAAAAGAGGACACCCGTGGGAATCCGCAGAGGTGTGATTTGCGCCCATCGCCCCAGATTTTTTTACCCAGACAGCCCTGCAAAGTCGGAAATGTGGGGAAAAAAACGCTTTTTCCGCACATTTCGCTCGCCGCACCCATCGAAACACGCCCCCCACAACACATGGCCTACCGTCCCGCGTTCCCACAGGTGTCCCGATGAAAACGGTACCTCACATGTGTGGGTGCACCTACCTGGCCGCCAAGGGGAAAGCCTAAAACACAAGTAACCCCAAGTCTGTTGGCAGAGGGAAATCTCAGACATTCTGCCGAGCGGCGCAACTTACAGATATGGGCCTCGGGTGTCCAAGCCACCGAGGAAAACAGGGAACCCCAGGCATTTTCGAAAAGAGGACACCCGTGGGAATCCGCAGAGGTGTGATTTGCGCCCATCGCCCCAGATTTTTTTACCCAGACAGCCCTGCAAAGTCGGAAATGTGGGGAAAAAAACGCTTTTTCCGCACATTTCGCTCGCCGCACCCATCGAAACACGCCCCCCACAACACATGGCCTACCGTCCCGCGTTCCCACAGGTGTCCCGATGAAAACGGTACCTCACATGTGTGGGTGCACCTACCTGGCCGCCAAGGGGAAAGCCTAAAACACAAGTAACCCCAAGTCTGTTGGCAGAGGGAAATCTCAGACATTCTGCCGAGTGGCGCAACTTACAGATATGGGCCTCGGGTGTCCAAGCCACCGAGGAAAACAGGGAACCCCAGGCATTTTCGAAAAGAGGACACCCGTGGGAATCCACAGAGGGGTGATTTGCGCCCATCGCCCCAGATTTTTTTACCCAGACAGCCCTGCAAAGTCGGAAATGTGGGGAAAAAAACGCTTTTTCCGCACATTTCGCTCGCCGCACCCATCGAAACACGCCCCCCACAACACATGGCCTACCGTCCCGCGTTCCCACAGGTGTCCCGATGAAAACGGTACCTCACATGTGTGGGTGCACCTACCTGGCCGCCAAGGGGAAAGCCTAAAACACAAGTAACCCCAAGTCTGTTGGCAGAGGGAAATCTCAGACATTCTGCTGAGCGGCGCAACTTACAGATATGGGCCTCGGGTGTCCAAGCCACCGAGGAAAACAGGGAACCCCAGGCATTTTCGAAAAGAGGACACCCGTGGGAATCCGCAGAGGTGTGATTTGCGCCCATCGCCCCAGATTTTTTTACCCAGACAGCCCTGCAAAGTCGGAAATGTGGGGAAAAAAACGCTTTTTCCGCACATTTCGCTCGCCGCACCCATCGAAACACGCCCCCCACAACACATGGCCTACCGTCCCGCGTTCCCACAGGTGTCCCGATGAAAACGGTACCTCACATGTGTGGGTGCACCTACCTGGCCGCCAAGGGGAAAGCCTAAAACACAAGTAACCCCAAGTCTGTTGGCAGAGGGAAATCTCAGACATTCTGCCGAGCGGCGCAACTTACAGATATGGGCCTCGGGTGTCCAAGCCACCGAGGAAAACAGGGAACCCCAGGCATTTTCGAAAAGAGGACACACGTGGGAATCCGCAGAGGTGTGATTTGCGCCCATCGCCCCAGATTTTTTTACCCAGACAGCCCTGCAAAGTCGGAAATGTGGGGAAAAAAACGCTTTTTCCGCACATTTCGCTCGCCGCACCCATCGAAACACGCCCCCCACAACACATGGCCTACCGTCCCGCGTTCCCACAGGTGTCCCGATGAAAACGGTACCTCACATGTGTGGGTGCACCTACCTGGCCGCCAAGGGGAAAGCCTAAAACACAAGTAACCCCAAGTCTGTTGGCAGAGGGAAATCTCAGACATTCTGCCGAGCGGCGCAACTTACAGATATGGGCCTCGGGTGTCCAAGCCACCGAGGAAAACGGGGAACCCCAGGCATTTTCGAAAAGAGGACACCCGTGGGAATCCGCAGAGGTGTGATTTGCGCCCATCGCCCCAGATTTTTTTACCCAGACAGCCCTGCAAAGTCGGAAATGTGGGGAAAAAAACGCTTTTTCCACACATTTCGCTCGCCGCACCCATCGAAACACGCCCCCCACAACACATGGCCTACCGTCCCGCGTTCCCACAGGTGTCCCGATGAAAACGGTACCTCACATGTGTGGGTGCACCTACCTGGCCGCCAAGGGGAAAGCCTAAAACACAAGTAACCCCAAGTCTGTTGGCAGAGGGAAATCTCAGACATTCTGCCGAGCGGCGCAACTTACAGATATGGGCCTCGGGTGTCCAAGCCACCGAGGAAAACAGGGAACCCCAGGCATTTTCGAAAAGAGGACACCCGTGGGAATCCGCAGAGGTGTGATTTGCGCCCATCGCCCCAGATTTTTTTACCCAGACAGCCCTGCAAAGTCGGAAATGTGGGGAAAAAAACGCTTTTTCCGCACATTTCGCTCGCCGCACCCATCGAAACACGCCCCCCACAACACATGGCCTACCGTCCCGTGTTCCCACAGGTGTCCCGATGAAAACGGTACCTCACATGTGTGGGTGCACCTACCTGGCCGCCAAGGGGAAAGCCTAAAACACAAGTAACCCCAAGTCTGTTGGCAGAGGGAAATCTCAGACATTCTGCCGAGCGGCGCAACTTACAGATATGGGCCTCGGGTGTCCAAGCCACCGAGGAAAACAGGGAACCCCAGGCATTTTCGAAAAGAGGACACCCGTGGGAATCCGCAGAGGTGTGATTTGCGCCCATCGCCCCAGATTTTTTTACCCAGACAGCCCTGCAAAGTCGGAAATGTGGGGAAAAAAACGCTTTTTCCGCACATTTCGCTCGCCGCACCCATCGAAACACGCCCCCCACAACACATGGCCTACCGTCCCGCGTTCCCACAGGTGTCCCGATGAAAACGGTACCTCACATGTGTGGGTGCACCTACCTGGCCGCCAAGGGGAAAGCCTAAAACACAAGTAACCCCAAGTCTGTTGGCAGAGGGAAATCTCAGACATTCTGCCGAGCGGCGCAACTTACAGATATGGGCCTCGGGTGTCCAAGCCACCGAGGAAAACAGGGAACCCCAGGCATTTTCGAAAAGAGGACACCCGTGGGAATCCGCAGAGGTGTGATTTGCGCCCATCGCCCCAGATTTTTTTACCCAGACAGCCCTGCAAAGTCGGAAATGTGGGGAAAAAAACGCTTTTTCCGCACATTTCGCTCGCCGCACCCATCGAAACACGCCTCCCACAACACATGGCCTACCGTCCCGCGTTCCCACAGGTGTCCCGATGAAAACGGTACCTCACATGTGTGGGTGCACCTACCTGGCCGCCAAGGGGAAAGCCTAAAACACAAGTAACCCCAAGTCTGTTGGCAGAGGGAAATCTCAGACATTCTGCCGAGCGGCGCAACTTACAGATATGGGCCTCGGGTGTCCAAGCCACCGAGGAAAACAGGGAACCCCAGGCATTTTCGAAAAGAGGACACCCGTGGGAATCCGCAGAGGTGTGATTTGCGCCCATCGCCCCAGATTTTTTTACCCAGACAGCCCTGCAAAGTCGGAAATGTGGGGAAAAAAACGCTTTTTCCGCACATTTCGCTCGCCGCACCCATCGAAACACGCCCCCCACAACACATGGCCTACCGTCCCGCGTTCCCACAGGTGTCCCGATGAAAACAGTACCTCACATGTGTGGGTGCACCTACCTGGCCGCCAAGGGGAAAGCCTAAAACACAAGTAACCCCAAGTCTGTTGGCAGAGGGAAATCTCAGACATTCTGCCGAGCGGCGCAACTTACAGATATGGGCCTCGGGTGTCCAAGCCACCAAGGAAAACAGGGAACCCCAGGCATTTTCGAAAAGAGGACACCCGTGGGAATCCGCAGAGGTGTGATTTGCGCCCATCGCCCCAGATTTTTTTACCCAGACAGCCCTGCAAAGTCGGAAATGTGGGGAAAAAAACGCTTTTTCCGCACATTTCGCTCGCCGCACCCATCGAAACACGCCCCCCACAACACATGGCCTACCGTCCCGCGTTCCCACAGGTGTCCCGATGAAAACGGTACCTCACATGTGTGGGTGCACCTACCTGGCCGCCAAGGGGAAAGCCTAAAACACAAGTAACCCCAAGTCTGTTGGCAGAGGGAAATCTCAGACATTCTGCCGAGCGGCGCAACTTACAGATATGGGCCTCGGGTGTCCAAGCCACCGAGGAAAACAGGGAACCCCAGGCATTTTCGAAAAGAGGACACCCGTGGGAATCCGCAGAGGTGTGATTTGCGCCCATCGCCCCAGATTTTTTTACCCAGACAGCCCTGCAAAGTCGGAAATGTGGGGAAAAAAACGCTTTTTCCGCACATTTCGCTCGCCGCACCCATCGAAACACGCCCCCCACAACACATGGCCTACCGTCCCGCGTTCCCACAGGTGTCCCGATGAAAACGGTACCTCACATGTGTGGGTGCACCTACCTGGCCGCCAAGGGGAAAGCCTAAAACACAAGTAACCCCAAGTCTGTTGGCAGAGGGAAATCTCAGACATTCTGCCGAGCGGCGCAACTTACAGATATGGGCCTCGGGTGTCCAAGCCACCGAGGAAAACGGGGAACCCCAGGCATTTTCGAAAAGAGGACACCCGTGGGAATCCGCAGAGGTGTGATTTGCGCCCATCGCCCCAGATTTTTTTACCCAGACAGCCCTGCAAAGTCGGAAATGTGGGGAAAAAAACGCTTTTTCCACACATTTCGCTCGCCGCACCCATCGAAACACGCCCCCCACAACACATGGCCTACCGTCCCGCGTTCCCACAGGTGTCCCGATGAAAACGGTACCTCACATGTGTGGGTGCACCTACCTGGCCGCCAAGGGGAAAGCCTAAAACACAAGTAACCCCAAGTTTGTTGGCAGAGGGAAATCTCAGACATTCTGCCGAGCGGCGCAACTTACAGATATGGGCCTCGGGTGTCCAAGCCACCGAGGAAAACAGGGAACCCCAGGCATTTTCGAAAAGAGGACACCCGTGGGAATCCGCAGAGGTGTGATTTGCGCCCATCGCCCCAGATTTTTTTACCCAGACAGCCCTGCAAAGTCGGAAATGTGGGGAAAAAAACGCTTTTTCCGCACATTTCGCTCGCCGCACCCATCGAAACACGCCCCCCACAACACATGGCCTACCGTCCCGTGTTCCCACAGGTGTCCCGATGAAAACGGTACCTCACATGTGTGGGTGCACCTACCTGGCCGCCAAGGGGAAAGCCTAAAACACAAGTAACCCCAAGTCTGTTGGCAGAGGGAAATCTCAGACATTCTGCCGAGCGGCGCAACTTACAGATATGGGCCTCGGGTGTCCAAGCCACCGAGGAAAACAGGGAACCCCAGGCATTTTCGAAAAGAGGACACCCGTGGGAATCCGCAGAGGTGTGATTTGCGCCCATCGCCCCAGATTTTTTTACTCAGACAGCCCTGCAAAGTCGGAAATGTGGGGAAAAAAACGCTTTTTCCGCACATTTCGCTCGCCGCACCCATCGAAACACGCCCCCCACAACACATGGCCTACCGTCCCGCGTTCCCACAGGTGTCCCGATGAAAACGGTACCTCACATGTGTGGGTGCACCTACCTGGCCGCCAAGGGGAAAGCCTAAAACACAAGTAACCCCAAGTCTGTTGGCAGAGGGAAATCTCAGACATTCTGCCGAGCGGCGCAACTTACAGATATGGGCCTCGGGTGTCCAAGCCACCGAGGAAAACAGGGAACCCCAGGCATTTTCGAAAAGAGGACACCCGTGGGAATCCGCAGAGGTGTGATTTGCGCCCATCGCCCCAGATTTTTTTACCCAGACAGCCCTGCAAAGTCGGAAATGTGGGGAAAAAAACGCTTTTTCCGCACATTTCGCTCGCCGCACCCATCGAAACACGCCCCCCACAACACATGGCCTACCGTCCCGGGTTCCCACAGGTGTCCCGATGAAAACGGTACCTCACATGTGTGGTTGCACCTACCTGGCCGCCAAGGGGAAAGCCTAAAACACAAGTAACCCCAAGTCTGTTGGCAGAGGGAAATCTCAGACATTCTGCCGAGCGGCGCAACTTACAGATATGGGCCTCGGGTGTCCAAGCCACCGAGGAAAACAGGGAACCCCAGGCATTTTCGAAAAGAGGACACCCGTGGGAATCCGCAGAGGTGTGATTTGCGCCCATCGCCCCAGATTTTTTTACCCAGACAGCCCTGCAAAGTCGGAAATGTGGGGAAAAAAACGCTTTTTCCGCACATTTCGCTCGCCGCACCCATCGAAACACGCCCCCCACAACACATGGCCTACCGTCCCGCGTTCCCACAGGTGTCCCGATGAAAACGGTACCTCACATGTGTGGGTGCACCTACCTGGCCGCCAAGGGGAAAGCCTAAAACACAAGTAACCCCAAGTCTGTTGGCAGAGGGAAATCTCAGACATTCTGCCGAGCGGCGCAACTTACAGATATGGGCCTCGGGTGTCCAAGCCACCGAGGAAAACAGGGAACCCCAGGCATTTTCGAAAAGAGGACACCCGTGGGAATCCGCAGAGGTGTGATTTGCGCCCATCGCCCCAGATTTTTTTACCCAGACAGCCCTGCAAAGTCGGAAATGTGGGGAAAAAAACGCTTTTTCCGCACATTTCGCTCGCCGCACCCATCGAAACACGCCCCCCACAACACATGGCCTACCGTCCCGCGTTCCCACAGGTGTCCCGATGAAAACGGTACCTCACATGTGTGGGTGCACCTACCTGGCCGCCAAGGGGAAAGCCTAAAACACAAGTAACCCCAAGTCTGTTGGCAGAGGGAAATCTCAGACATTCTGCCGAGCGGCGCAACTTACAGATATGGGCCTCGGGTGTCCAAGCCACCGAGGAAAACAGGGAACCCCAGGCATTTTCGAAAAGAGGACACCCGTGGGAATCCGCAGAGGTGTGATTTGCGCCCATCGCCCCAGATTTTTTTACCCAGACAGCCCTGCAAAGTCGGAAATGTGGGGAAAAAAACGCTTTTTCCGCACATTTCGCTCGCCGCACCCATCGACACACGCCCCCCACAACACATGGCCTACCGTCCCGCGTTCCCACAGGTGTCCCGATGAAAACGGTACCTCACATGTGTGGGTGCACCTACCTGGCCGCCAAGGGGAAAGCCTAAAACACAAGTAACCCCAAGTCTGTTGGCAGAGGGAAATCTCAGACATTCTGCCGAGCGGCGCAACTTACAGATATGGGCCTCGGGTGTCCAAGCCACCGAGGAAAACAGGGAACCCCAGGAATTTTCGAAAAGAGGACACCCGTGGGAATCCGCAGAGGTGTGATTTGCGCCCATCGCCCCAGATTTTTTTACCCAGACAGCCCTGCAAAGTCGGAAATGTGGGGAAAAAAACGCTTTTTCCGCACATTTCGCTCGCCGCACCCATCGAAACACGCCCCCCACAACACATGGCCTACCGTCCCGCGTTCCCACAGGTGTCCCGATGAAAACGGTACCTCACATGTGTGGGTGCACCTACCTGGCCGCCAAGGGGAAAGCCTAAAACACAAGTAACCCCAAGTCTGTTGGCAGAGGGAAATCTCAGACATTCTGCCGAGCGGCGCAACTTACAGATATGGGCCTCGGGTGTCCAAGCCACCGAGGAAAACAGGGAACCCCAGGCATTTTCGAAAAGAGGACACCCGTGGGAATCCGCAGAGGTGTGATTTGCGCCCATCGCCCCAGATTTTTTTACCCAGACAGCCCTGCAAAGTCGGAAATGTGGGGAAAAAAACGCTTTTTCCGCACATTTCGCTCGCCGCACCCATCGAAACACGCCCCCCACAACACATGGCCTACCGTCCCGCGTTCCCACAGGTGTCCCGATGAAAACGGTACCTCACATGTGTGGGTGCACCTACCTGGCCGCCAAGGGGAAAGCCTAAAACACAAGTAACCCCAAGTCTGTTGGCAGAGGGAAATCTCAGACATTCTGCCGAGCGGCGCAACTTACAGATATGGGCCTCGGGTGTCCAAGCCACTGAGGAAAACAGGGAACCCCAGGCATTTTCGAAAAGAGGACACCCGTGGGAATCCGCAGAGGTGTGATTTGCGCCCATCGCCCCAGATTTTTTTACCCAGACAGCCCTGCAAAGTCGGAAATGTGGGGAAAAAAACGCTTTTTCCGCACATTTCGCTCGCCGCACCCATCGAAACACGCCCCCCACAACACATGGCCTACCGTCCCGCGTTCCCACAGGTGTCCCGATGAAAACGGTACCTCACATGTGTGGGTGCACCTACCTGGCCGCCAAGGGGAAAGCCTAAAACACAAGTAACCCCAAGTCTGTTGGCAGAGGGAAATCTCAGACATTCTGCCGAGCGGCGCAACTTGCAGATATGGGCCTCGGGTGTCCAAGCCACCGAGGAAAACAGGGAACCCCAGGCATTTTCGAAAAGAGGACACCCGTGGGAATCCGCAGAGGTGTGATTTGCGCCCATCGCCCCAGATTTTTTTACCCAGACAGCCCTGCAAAGTCGGAAATGTGGGGAAAAAAACGCTTTTTCCGCACATTTCGCTCGCCGCACCCATCGAAACACGCCCCCCACAACACATGGTCTACCGTCCCGCGTTCCCACAGGTGTCCCGATGAAAACGGTACCTCACATGTGTGGGTGCACCTACCTGGCCGCCAAGGGGAAAGCCTAAAACACAAGTAACCCCAAGTCTGTTGGCAGAGGGAAATCTCAGACATTCTGCCGAGCGGCGCAACTTACAGATATGGGCCTCGGGTGTCCAAGCCACCGAGGAAAACAGGGAACCCCAGGCATTTTCGAAAAGAGGACACCCGTGGGAATCCGCAGAGGTGTGATTTGCGCCCATCGCCCCAGATTTTTTTACCCAGACAGCCCTGCAAAGTCGGAAATGTGGGGAAAAAAACGCTTTTTCCGCACATTTCGCTCGCCGCACCCATCGAAACACGCCCCCCACAACACATGGCCTACCGTCCCGCGTTCCCACAGGTGTCCCGATGAAAACGGTACCTCACATGGTTGGGTGCACCTACCTGGCCGCCAAGGGGAAAGCCTAAAACACAAGTAACCCCAAGTCTGTTGGCAGAGGGAAATCTCAGACATTCTGCCGAGCGGCGCAACTTACAGATATGGGCCTCGGGTGTCCAAGCCACCGAGGAAAACAGGGAACCCCAGGCATTTTCGAAAAGAGGACACCCGTGGGAATCCGCAGAGGTGTGATTTGCGCCCATCGCCCCAGATTTTTTTACCCAGACAGCCCTGCAAAGTCGGAAATGTGGGGAAAAAAACGCTTTTTCCGCACATTTCGCTCGCCGCACCCATCGAAACACGCCCCCCACAACACATGGCCTACCGTCCCGGGTTCCCACAGGTGTCCCGATGAAAACGGTACCTCACATGTGTGGGTGCACCTACCTGGCCGCCAAGGGGAAAGCCTAAAACACAAGTAACCCCAAGTCTGTTGGCAGAGGGAAATCTCAGACATTCTGCCGAGCGGCGCAACTTACAGATATGGGCCTCGGGTGTCCAAGCCACCGAGGAAAACAGGGAACCCCAGGCATTTTCGAAAAGAGGACACCCGTGGGAATCCGCAGAGGTGTGATTTGCGCCCATCGCCCCAGAATTCATTACCCAGACACCCCCGCAAAGTCCGAAATGTGCCCCGGACTTTGCAGGGGTGTCTGGGTAATGAATTCTGGGGCGATGGGCGCAAATCACACCTCTGCGGATTCCCACGGGTGTCCTCTTTTCGAAAATGCCTGGGGTTCCCTGTTTTCCTCGGTGGCTTGGACACCCGAGGCCCATATCTGTAAGTTGCGCCGCTCGGCAGAATGTCTGAGATTTCCCTCTGCCAACAGACTTGGGGTTACTTGTGTTTTAGGCTTTCCCCTTGGCGGCCAGGTAGGTGCACCCACACATGTGAGGTACCGTTTTCATCGGGACACCTGTGGGAACCCGGGACGGTAGGCCATGTGTTGTGGGGGGCGTGTTTCGATGGGTGCGGCGAGCGAAATGTGCGGAAAAAGCGTTTTTTCCCCACATTTCCGACTTTGCAGGGCTGTCTGGGTAAAAAAATCTGGGGCGATGGGCGCAAATCACACCTCTGCGGATTCCCACGGGTGTCCTCTTTTCGAAAATGCCTGGGGTTCCCTGTTTTCCTCGGTGGCTTGGACACCCGAGGCCCATATCTGTAAGTTGCGCCGCTCGGCAGAATGTCTGAGATTTCCCTCTGCCAACAGACTTGGGGTTACTTGTGTTTTAGGCTTTCCCCTTGGCGGCCAGGTAGGTGCACCCACACATGTGAGGTACCGTTTTCATCGGGACACCTGTGGGAACGCGGGACGGTAGGCCATGTGTTGTGGGGGGCGTGTTTCGATGGGTGCGGCGAGCGAAATGTGCGGAAAAAGCGTTTTTTTCCCCACATTTCCGACTTTGCAGGGCTGTCTGGGTAAAAAAATCTGGGGCGATGGGCGCAAATCACACCTCTGCGGATTCCCACGGGTGTCCTCTTTTCGAAAATGCCTGGGGTTCCCTGTTTTCCTCGGTGGCTTGGACACCCGAGGCCCATATCTGTAAGTTGCGCCGCTCGGCAGAATGTCTGAGATTTCCCTCTGCCAACAGACTTGGGGTTACTTGTGTTTTAGGCTTTCCCCTTGGCGGCCAGGTAGGTGCACCCACACATGTGGGGTACCGTTTTCATCGGGACACCTGTGGGAACACGAGAAGGTATGACATCTGCTGTTGGCGACGTGTTTCGGTGAGTGGACACAGGGAAATGTCTCTGAAATTGGCCGGAAATGAAGACAAATCTCAGACATTTCCCTCTGGCCACTCACCGAAACACACCGCCAACAACACGTGGCCTACCTTCCCGCATCGCCACACGTGTCCCAATGAGAGGCTGACCTCTTTGTGTGCAGGTGTGGTACCTGAGTGACAATGGGCACATCTTTAGTATAGTAACTTCGCTGTAGTGCGCTTAGGAAACAGTAAAGTACTGCCAGTAAGCCATTTCACATGCACCTTTCCTCACACTTCCCATACATAGCAGATGCAATGCAGTTAGACACGCAAGGTGGGATTTAGCACAAGGACAAACCTCCTTGTATTGCACAAGAAGGTTTGTCCTTGTGAGCAGTGATGCCACGTCAAGGCACCCACCGGATCACTGGCCATTCGTATCCCTTTCGTGTCTGCAGTCAGTTGGCATCCATTTCAGCAGTTGCACTTCTACGAAATCACTAGCACCAGAGCAAGTGTATCTACACATGAGCATATCTACACACTTATACCACATGGACATCTGTGTACAATGCAACTGTGTCTCTAGCAATATCTTAACTATCATTTGGCATCAATTTCATAGCAACTGTGTCTGCATGCAAACTTTATGTGCTGGCAATCACATGTGGACAGTGATAGCAATTGCATACTGCCTGACTTCACTACCCTGCCCTACAGGCGCTATCTTCCACACCAGCTTTCAGTATGCCCATAGCAACTATGGCCAAACATTCTTATGTCCCACCGTACCCACACAAAACAGCCATCCTGCAAAATGACAATCATTTCGTCACTGCTGGAAAAGTCCATTCACAGAAATTGCATCTGCATGTTCTTTGTATCTTTACCTAATTCACACACCAATCATATCCAATTCATTCCTACAGATGACGTGTCACTTACACCACACATAACATTACTCGAGGTAAAACAATAAACAAGGCAGGATCTTACGAGGTACGCAAGACACCGCTGCCATATAGTTGGTGTCCAAGTACCACTTTCATGACACTTAGACCTCAAGGGAAGGAGCCAAAGTGGCGTGTATTATTTTGAAAAAACACCCCTTGAGTGGAGGGAACCTGAATGCTGTTCTGGTCTTCCACAACGCACGGCTTGAGTAGAGGGAGCGGGACTGGCCTTTCTTTGCTTGCCAAACCTTAAGTGGAAGGAGCCAGATTTGGGTTCCTGTCCAAAGTACGCCAGAAGCGGATGGGGTTTTCCAGACGTTTTCTTTTTGTAAGGCAATCCCGAACAGGAGCAAGCTGCACTCCCATAGGGGAGTGACCCACAGTGCTCCACCCTTCTTCTCCATGGCCCGCCTCAACTAGAGGCGGTGGAGTGGCATTCCTTTCCAAGATGCGCCTTCTTTGGAAGAAACAAGCATTGCGTTACTTTGCAAGGCACACCACGCGCAGAGGGAGCTAGACTGCCTTTTCCTTAGGAGGCAGACCTGAAGGGAAAGGTACCGGGGGTGATGTCTCTTTCCCAGGCAGGCCTCAAGTGGAGGGGGCAGGACTAGCATTGCTTGCCAAAGCACGCCAAAGGGGAGTAAAGCAGAGTGCTGTCCCCACCTACTCCAAGGCACACCTCAAGTGGAGGGAGCTAGAGTGGCATTTCTTTCAAAGATGCGCCTGCTTTGGACGTAACAAGCATTGCGTTACTTTGCAAGGCACACCACGCGCAGAGGGAGCTAGACTGCCTTTTCCTTAGGAGGCAGACCTGAAGGGAAAGGTACCGGGGGTGATGTCTCTTTCCCAGGCAGGCCTCAAGTGGAGGGGGCAGGACTAGCATTGCTTGCCAAAGCACGCCAAAGGGGAGTAAAGCAGAGTGCTGTCCCCACCTACTCCAAGGCACATCTCAAGTGGAGGGAGCTAGAGTGGCATTTCTTTCAAAGATGCGCCTGCTTTGGACGTAACAAGCATTGCGTTACTTTGCAAGGCACACCACGCGCAGAGGGAGCTAGACTGCCTTTTCCTTAGGAGGCAGACCTGAAGGGAAAGGTACCGGGGGTGATGTCTCTTTCCCAGGCAGGCCTCAAGTGGAGGGGGCAGGACTAGCATTGCTTGCCAAAGCACGCCAAAGGGGAAAGACCCGCATGGCACAACTCAAGTACAGGGACTCATAATGATTACTATTTCGTAGGCACGCCTCCAATGGAAGGAGCCTGATTAGCGTTCCTTTGCAAGTCACGCTTTGAGCTGAGGGATCTAGACTGATGTACATTTTCTTGGCAGGCCTCAAGGGAAAGCTACGTATTTGCAAATCTGCAAATCGGTGAGTGAAATGGTCCAGAAATGGCTTAAGTTTGAACAGCCTATCAAAGTTTGGGTCCGTTTTGGGTAATGCTGCCGAGTTGTCATTGAAGTGCAACATACGGTGCAGTGCTTGAAAGCGATTTCTGCTCATTGTAGCTGAAAAAAATGGGCAATAAAGTGGTGCTACAGTAGTCCAGTACATTGCGACAGACGGCTTGTGTCCAATTCCCATGAGCAAAATGAGACCCCAAAACTGTCTCATTTCAACATCGTTTGTGGGTACCCATGCTTGTGCTCTGGAGTGGGGTTTCAGAGTGGGACCCCTAGACCTCATGAACTGTGCAGCGTATAAATTGGTTTGCTCAACCACGTCTGAAATGAACCCATCATCAACAAAAAGGTTGAAAAAATCAATAGGCTGAAACCCTTCTGTATTCACTGTGCACCCTGATATACCAGTGAAAGGGGGCACAACAGGCTGAGCCATTGCTGGAGGCACCCAGAGCGACTCTTGAGTCATGTCAGGAACTGCCACATTGCGTGGCAGTCTTGCACGTCCCCTCCCCCTTACAGGTCCCCTGCGTGTGGGAAGTGTGCGAAAAGGTGGACGCACTCTTCCTTCCTCTTCATCATCAGATGATGACGTTGATGAGTGGGAGGAGGGACTTTCGTCAATGGCCATCTCACTTCCCCAATCACTTCCCTCCTGCCCCTCAGAAGCACTATCTGTTTCAGAATGCATGTACACATCTGTGCCTTGCTCTGAGCCAGATTCCATCACTAAAGCTAATGCCTCCGCACCAGACATTGATCGCTGAGAAGCCATGAGTACCTTCGCTATGGAACCCTTCAATGCCCAAAGACCAGATGAAGACTGAAACAAGAAGTATGTGTGCTTCTGAAAGTATGGAACGTAGCACAGTAAGTGGTATTCAGTGCCACAAACCTACTCCACACAGGTACACCAAAAGGTCCAGACTTTGCTCACTAACTGTAGCAGCCCTCTGCAATATGACATACTCCCTGCACGCTACAATAAACAGAGTAGTACTTTGCAAACACTCACGTGAAATGCTAAGGACCAGCTGACTGCTTTCCTACAAGTGTGTAGACAGCTACAACACACCTGCACCTAAAAGAAAGAGAACAAAAAATCTATGGCCAATGTACTATTCCGCTAAACTGTACAGAAATACAAGCGTGGGGACGAGGATTTCAGCCACACTACCTATTCAGAAACAGCCAACATGCTTTGCACCATGCCCTCCCCCATGGGATGCTTGTGGATGGGAAATCGAGGTGAGAAGGAACCATGCAACGTATTAGTGATTGGGTGAGTTGAAAAGCCATAGGCAATGAAGAAGCAGAGAGGGAAGATAAATAAAGTACACGGCTGGCCCTTCCGGGCAACTGCTGGCACACTTTTGACAAAAACACCTGCTCATTCATATAGGGGTGTCTATTGTAAGGGGAAAGCTCACATGGACAAAATTATTGCAAGGCCAAGCAAATTGATGTAGGCTGAAGCAAGTAGTGATGGGTACCAAAGAAATAAGTAGCAGAAACATACTAAATGCTTTGACATGCCATGAATGCAAACAATTGCTAGAAAGTGGAAGTCTCACTGCCAACATACTTACTACCACTTCTATTCACCTTTCAGATCTTCCAGTGTGTCCATCAGTCACTGGGCAAACTCCCCCTAAAATAGCGTCTGGGCAAAATCCATTATGTTTCCAATGAACAGCTCCATGCCTGTTTTGGAAAGGTGCACCCCATCTCTGTGAAACATCACAGCACCTTTGATATTGCCATGGTGAATGGTCCGTATTCTGGTGTTGCCCTCTGTCAGTTTAGTGAACTCGCCATTCATTTTCCACACCGAGCGGTTGATGGCCCTTCTATTCCCTTCAGTTCTCCAATCCATCCTGGGAATCATCTGGGACCAGGCCACCACAGTGTTTGGAAACCTCTCTGCAATCCATTCAAGGTCTGCCATGAGCTGCTCACGTACCCCCTTCCGTCCCACAGACGCAAAATCATTTCCTCCCAGGTGAACCACTATAAGGTCAGGGGGGGGGGGGCCTTTCCTTTTGCTTGGGCAGCGACGATGGCTCCTCGGAGCTGGTGAAGGCGCATCCCCCCCACCCCAAACCAATGCACCGCAAGGCCATCCCTTCCAGACCCAGATGTAGGTGGCCCTCGGAAAAGTCGTGCAGCCCTTTGGATATAAGAGTGGCCGAAAATCCACACAACCCTCATCCTCACTAGGAAATGGAAACAGGAAAACCCCCATGATTATGGCTACACATACATTTTACCACATTACACAACAATTGCACCAACACATGACTCTTGTAACAATCCCAGACACACACTTCACCCATTCGGAAACCACCTCTCATTTGAGATAACAGTAGGTCGACACATAATTGCCACATTATTTTCAGGGGAAGGAGGTGAAGAAGATAGTATGTCACCTTGTGCCAATAACACAGTTGTGCTGGCGCAATTGTAATCAGTAAAAGTTGTCTGCTCCTGTGGCCCACCGCCTGCCCAGCACGGTGGTAAGGTGACGTCCACATGCTACATCGTTACAATTTGGCAGGGTGACTAGTCTCACGGAGGATATGAAGTCCACAGGAAGTGTGCTTTGTACGCTCTGTGAATATAGGTACCCTGACAGAATGTGCCACATTTACCACAAATGGGTGCACCTTCAGACACTTTCAATGTGAGTGTTTCGGCCATAGCTCCAGGACCACTAGTGACCTTGGGGCCACTTCACTACCAAGGAAGGGAGGTGGACAAGGTCACACCCATCACCCACCACTATCCTACATAGCTTCCTGGTCAGCACTACAGCTTTCCTCTCCTGGAAGGGATTGGACCCTGCACACACTGCTGAATTTGGAGGACAAAATATCCACCTGGGGGACGGACGACCAAGGCCAATGACACCCCCCTCTCTAGCTACCTTGCGTTACAGTTTTTTCCCCCTGCAAAAGGATGGGGACCCTGACAGGGCACACTGGGACCACTGCTGAAATTGGACCACAGAAATGGTGAACTTTGCAGTGAAAGGAATGAGCTCTGTAACAAGTGTGCATAGCATGCTCAGAAAAAATGACCATCTATATAACTACTGGAAAAAAATGTTTAAAATTTGCTGCCAAACCTTTCCTTCTGCAAAGCAGCTGCCTTACTCAATGCAAGGCACACCCATCACTGGCCCCCTACCCTCCCCACTACCCTTTCCCACCCTTATCACTGACAATGCACCCACAATTCCTTCCACCACAGTAACCCTCCACCCCCACATTACCAAGTAATAAATGTTGTACTTACATAAGTCAGCAATAGCTTTTCAGTAGCCGAAACTGCAAAGGAAACTTAAAAGATTTAAATTCAATGCTTTGCCTACCAATTACACATCCAAACTGTCTGGCAACTATCTGTACATTTTTCACTTCCTTCCACCACTTCCATGACACTTCTCAGTCATCTACCACTACGGAAGGCTAGACTGCAGACGGATTGGAAATGGAAATAAGACAAGTGGGCATATGGCATCCTGCAGAAAAAAACATAAAAATAAATAAATCCCGGAAATCTGGCACCAACCCATCACTGTTTGGAAACATCTGTGCTATCCATTCCAGTTCCTCCATTAGCAGCTCATGTATCCCTTCCCCTCCCACAGACGCTAAATCTTTTCCTCCCAGGTGCACCACTGTAGGGTGTTGGGTTTGCATCTCCTTTTGCATGGACATCGCTGATGGCTCCTCTGAGCTGGTGAAAGCACTTCCCCCTAACCCCAAACCAATGTACCAGGAGGGCATCCCTTTGAGAGCCAGATGTGGTTGGCCCTCGGAAAATCGTGCAGCCCTTTGGGTGAAAGAGTAGGCAATTATCTACACAACCCTCATCGTCACTATGATATGGAAACAAGTGAACCCCCATGAATATGCCTATACATACAGTTTACCAACTAGCTGAATGATTGTGTGAACACATGGCTCTTGTAACACTCCCAGACACACACTTCACCTATTCGGACATGCACCTCTCATGTGAATTTACAGTAGGTCATTACGTAATTGGCACTTGTGTTTTAGGGGAAGGAGGTGAGGAAGACAGTATGTCACCTTGTGCCAATAACACAGTTCTGCTGGGGCAATTGTAATCAGTAAAGGTTGTCTGCTCCTGTGGCCCACCGCCTGCACTGCACGGTAGTAAAGTGACTTCCACATGCTACACCATTACACTTTGGCAGGGTGACTAGTCTGACAGAGGATATGACCTGTGCAGCAAGGGTGTTTTGTAACCTCTCCGAATATAGTTCCTCTGACAGAATGTGCCCCTTTCATTACACATGCATGCACATTTGGACTCTTTGATTGTGAGAAATTGGGGCGCAGCTCCTAAAGTACTGGTGAACTTGGGGCCATTCAACTACCAAGGCAGAGAGGCAGCCAAGGTCACACACATCAACCACCACCACACTACATCTCTGCCTGGCCAGCACTGCAGCTTTCCCCTCTAGGACGGGATGGGGACCGTGCCGGGGCACCCTGCACCCACTGCTGCTTTTGAGGGACAAAATATCCATCTGGGAGATGGACGCCCAAGGGCAATGACTTAATCCCCCACCCCTCCTGCCCCTCTAGCTACCCTGCGTTACAGGTTTTCCCCCTGCAAAAGGATGGGGAGCCAGGCGGGGCTCACTGGGACGACTGCTGGAAAAGGACCACAGAAATGGTGATCGTTGCAGTAAAAGTAGTGTTCTCTGTA
Source organism: Ambystoma mexicanum (assembly GCF_040938575.1). Lineage (NCBI taxonomy): Eukaryota > Metazoa > Chordata > Amphibia > Caudata > Ambystomatidae > Ambystoma > Ambystoma mexicanum. Next base: position 136,156,859 of record NC_090921.1, read on the forward strand.
TCAAGTACGCGTACCATGCTCATAACAAAATGACCATCTGCATTACTACCGGCAACATTTTTGAAAAGGAGCTGCTACTTATGTTGCCCAATTTTTCCTTCTGCAAAGCAGCCACCTTCCTCAATGCAAGGCACTCCCATCACTGGCCCCCGAACCGCCCTCCTACCCTTTCTCCCCCATACCACTGACACTGCAGCCACAGTTTCTCCCACCACAGTAACCCTCCACCCGCACATTACCAAGTAATATATGTGGTACTTACATAAGTCAGCATAAGCTTTTCAGTAGCCGCAACTGCAACAGAAACATAAAAGATTTACATTCAGTGCTTTGCCTACCAATAACACATCCGAACTGTCTGGCATATATCTGTACATTTTTCAGCTCCTTCCACCACATACATGAAACTTCTCTGTCATCTACCTCCACAGAAGGCTGGACTGCACAGTGATAGCAAACTGGCCTAAGACCAATGGGTGTATGGGAACCCCCAGCACACAAAACAAACATTGCACAGATGGCTAATTGGCAAACTTCCCTCCCAGGGAAACAGCACTGTTCAGCTGCACTGGGGGGCGTTTTGTCCGCAACCTGGACAAGTGTGTTCCTGGCCACCCCAATACCTCCCCAGAGCACCCACTTCCTTCACAACAGAACACTACAGGCCCTGTTCACCCCCACCCCAATAGCAATGCGCCCTCCACCCACTATCAAATGTTGGAATAAGCAAAATTTCATACGTACATAACAAGGGAGAAGGTTGAACTGCTCAAGACCTGTAAAGGGAAGAACAAAACATTTATTATCTGTGTCAGCCCACCCACATACCAGACCACCCATATTGGCCCCACTGTAGCATTGGCCTGTACGTTTTGGGCACCCCGGCGCCAGACTGGCACACCAATGTGCCCCTCTACGCAAAGGCAGGTATAGTAAACGAAGAACCCAATTCAAAATGGCAGGCTGCCCTTTTGTGAGGGCGGAGGGGCCCCCTACACCGCTGTGGAATTTTCTAACGTGAGGGGGGTTGCACCTCTCCACCACCACCCCAATTTGAGGGGCGGCCCATCTCATGTAGCCCTCCCAAGGGGCAGATAAGGGGGAAGGCTGTCCTGCACTCCTCCCTGGGCTCAGGCGTCCGTTCCTAGGAGCAGATATCTGGTCCCAGGGAGGGCTGCATGACATGGCACCCACTCCATTGTGGGCAGGGGGGGGTTAACGCCCCATTCAGCTTTCCCAACCCTTTGGGGTGCTCCACCGCCCCCCCTAAAAAACCTTCCAACAATTTCACTGTTTTCCTTTGGTAACCCAACTCCCCTTTGTGCACAGGGGCACATTGGTGTGCCAATCTGGCGCCGGAGTGCCCAAACACTACTGCCCCATCTATTGGGGGTCCTGCCCCACCTTTTGGGGTGCCCCTCCCCCGCCCCACCCCCAATGGCTGGGGGACACACCTCATGCAGGCCTCCCTGGGCCTCCTCCAAACGGCTGTGTGAGGTACACCCCACCTCCATTTGGGGTGAGGGGGGAGAGGGCCACCCCAAAAGGTGGGGCAGGACCCCCAATAGATGGGCCAGTAGGGTTTGGGCACCCTGGGGGCAGATAGCCACACTAATGGGCTCATCTGCAGCAAGCAAAGTTGGGTAAACAAAAAACAAAATGCAAATTCACAGGCTGCTTTTTAGGGGGGGCTGGGGGCCACCCTAAATTGGCAGCGCCTGATGTACCGCAACGGGGGGTGGCCCTCAACCCCCCGCCCCACCCCAAATGGAGGGCCCCACCTCATGCAACCCTGCCTGGGGGCAGATATCTGCTCCTAGGAAGGGGCATCTGACCCCAGGGAGGGATGCATGAGGTGGTGCCCCCCCTATCTGCCCCCAGGGAGGGTTGCATGAGGTGGGGCCCTCCATTTGGGGTGGGGGGGGTTGAGGGTCACCCCCCGTTGCGGTACATCAGGCGCTGCCAATTTAGGGTGGCCCTCAGCCCCCCCTAAAAAGCAGCCTGTGATTTTGTATATTTTTTTTTGTTTACCCAACTTGTCTTGGTGCAGATGGGCCCATTAGTGTGGCTATCTGCCCCCAGGGTGCCCAAACCTTACTGCCCCATCTATTGGGGGTCCTGCCCCACCTTTTGGGGTGCCCCCCCGCCCCACCCCCAATGGCTGGGGGACACACCTCATGCAGGCCTCCCTGGGCCTCCTCCAAACGGCTGCGTGAGGTACACCCCACCTCCATTTGGGGTGAGGGGGGAGAGGGCCACCCCAAAAGGTGGGGCAGGACCCCCAATAGATGGGCCAGTAGGGTTTGGGCACCCTGGGGGCAGATAGCCACACTAATGTGGCCATCTGCACCAAGCCAAGTTGGGTAAACAAAAAACAAAATGCTAAATCACAGGCTGCTTTTTAGGGGGGGCTGGGGGCCACCCTAAATTGGCAGCGCCTGATGTACCGCAACGGGGGGTGGCCCTCAACCCCCCCCCACCCCAAATGGAGGGCCCCACCTCATGCAACCCTCCCTGGGGGCAGATATCTGCTCCTAGGAAGGGGCATCTGACCCCAGGGAGGGATGCATGAGGTGGTGCCCCCCCTATCTGCCCCCAGGGAGGGTTGCATGAGGTGGGGCCCTCCATTTGGGGTGGGGGGGGGTTGAGGGTCACCCCCCGTTGCGGTACATCAGGCGCTGCCAATTTAGGGTGGCCCTCAGCCCCACCTAAAAAGCAGCCTGTGATTTTGTATATATTTTTTTGTTTACCCAACTTGGCTTGGTGCAGATGGGCCCATTAGTGTGGCTATCTGCCCCCAGGGTGCCCAAACCTCACTGCCCCATCTATTGGGGGTCCTGCCCCACCTTTTGGGGTGCCCCCCCCACCCCACCCCCAATGGCTGGGGGACACACCTCATGCAGGCCTCCCTGGGCCTCCTCCAAACGGCTGTGTGAGGTACACCCCACCTCCATTTGGGGTGAGGGGGGAGAGGGCCACCCCAAAAGGTGGGGCAGGACCCCCAATAGATGGGCCAGTAGGGTTTGGGCACCCTGGGGGTAGATAGCCACACTAATGGGCCCATCTGCAGCAAGCAAAGTTGGGTAAACAAAAAACAAAATGCAAATTCACAGGCTGCTTTTTAGGGGGGGCTGGGGGCCACCCTAAATTGGCAGCGCCTGATGTACCGCAACGGGGGGTGGCCCTCAACCCCCCCCACCCCAAATGGAGGGCCCCCCTCATGCAACCCTCCCTGGGGGCAGATATCTGCTCCTAGGAAGGGGCATCTGACCCCAGGGAGGGATGCATGAGGTGGTGCCCCCCCTATCTGCCCCCAGGGAGGGTTGCATGAGGTGGGGCCCTCCATTTGGGGTGGGGGGGGTTGAGGGCCACCCCCCGTTGCGGTACATCAGGCGCTGCCAATTTAGGGTGGCCCCCAGCCCCCCCTAAAAAGCAGCCTGTGATTTAGCATTTTGTTTTTTGTTTACCCAACTTGGCTTGGTGCAGATGGCCACATTAGTGTGGCTATCTGCCCCCAGGGTGCCCAAACCCTACTGGCCCATCTATTGGGGGTCCTGCCCCACCTTTTGGGGTGGCCCTCTCCCCCCTCACCCCAAATGGAGGTGGGGTGTACCTCACGCAGCCGTTTGGAGGAGGCCCAGGGAGGCCTGCATGAGGTGTGTCCCCCAGCCATTGGGGGTGGGGCGGGGGGGGCACCCCAAAAGGTGGGGCAGGACCCCCAATAGATGGGCCAGTAGGGTTTGGGCACCCTGGGGGCAGATAGCCACACTAATGGGCCCATCTGCAGCAAGCAAAGTTGGGTAAACAAAAAACAAAATGCTAAATCACAGGCTGCTTTTTAGGGGGGGCTGGGGGCCACCCTAAATTGGCAGCGCCTGATGTACCGCAACGGGGGGTGACCCTCAACCCCCCCACCCCAAATGGAGGGCCCCACCTCATGCAACCCTCCCTGGGGGCAGATATCTGCTCCTAGGAAGGGGCATCTGACCCCAGGGAGGGATGCATGAGGTGGTGCCCCCCTATCTGCCCCCAGGGAGGGTTGCATGAGGTGGGGCCCTCCATTTGGGGTGGGGGGGGGTTGAGGGTCACCCCCCGTTGCGGTACATCAGGCGCTGCCAATTTAGGGTGGCCCTCAGCCCCCCCTAAAAAGCAGCCTGTGATTTTGTATATTTTTTTTTGTTTACCCAACTTGGCTTGGTGCAGATGGGCCCATTAGTGTGGCTATCTGCCCCCAGGGTGCCCAAACCTTACTGCCCCATCTATTGGGGGTCCTGCCCCACCTTTTGGGGTGCCCCCCCCGCCCCACCCCCAATGGCTGAGGGACACACCTCATGCAGGCCTCCCTGGGCCTCCTCCAAACGGCTGTGTGAGGTACACCCCACCTCCATTTGGGGTGAGGGGGGAGAGGGCCACCCCAAAAGGTGGGGCAGGACCCCCAATAGATGGGCCAGTAGGGTTTGGGCACCCTGGGGGCAGATAGCCACACTAATGGGCCCATCTGCAGCAAGCAAAGTTGGGTAAACAAAAAACAAAATGCAAATTCACAGGCTGCTTTTTAGGGGGGGCTGGGGGCCACCCTAAATTGGCAGCGCCTGATGTACCGCAACGGGGGGTGGCCCTCAACCCCCCCCCACCCCAAATGGAGGGCCCCCCTCATGCAACCCTCCCTGGGGGCAGATATCTGCTCCTAGGAAGGGGCATCTGACCCCAGGGAGGGATGCATGAGGTGGTGCCCCCCCTATCTGCCCCCAGGGAGGGTTGCATGAGGTGGGGCCCTCCATTTGGGGTGGGGGGGGGGTTGAGGGTCACCCCCCGTTGCGGTACATCAGGCACTGCCAATTTAGGGTGGCCCTCAGCCCCCCCTAAAAAGCAGCCTGTGATTTTGTATATTTTTTTTTGTTTACCCAACTTGGCTTGGTGCAGATGGGCCCATTAGTGTGGCTATCTGCCCCCAGGGTGCCCAAACCTTACTGCCCCATCTATTGGGGGTCCTGCCCCACCTTTTGGGGTGCCCCCCCGCCCCACCCCCAATGGCTGGGGGACACACCTCATGCAGGCCTCCCTGGGCCTCCTCCAAACGGCTGCGTGAGGTACACCCCACCTCCATTTGGGGTGAGGGGGGAGAGGGCCACCCCAAAAGGTGGGGCAGGACCCCCAATAGATGGGCCAGTAGGGTTTGGGCACCCTGGGGGCAGATAGCCACACTAATGTGGCCATCTGCACCAAGCCAAGTTGGGTAAACAAAAAACAAAATGCTAAATCACAGGCTGCTTTTTAGGGGGGGCTGGGGGCCACCCTAAATTGGCAGCGCCTGATGTACCGCAACGGGGGGTGGCCCTCAACCCCCCCCCCACCCCAAATGGAGGGCCCCACCTCATGCAACCCTCCCTGGGGGCAGATATCTGCTCCTAGGAAGGGGCATCTGACCCCAGGGAGGGATGCATGAGGTGGTGCCCCCCCTATCTGCCCCCAGGGAGGGTTGCATGAGGTGGGGCCCTCCATTTGGGGTGGGGGGGGTTGAGGGTCACCCCCCGTTGCGGTACATCAGCCGCTGCCAATTTAGGGTGGCCCCCAGCCCCCCTAAAAAGCAGCCTGTGATTTAGCATTTTGTTTTTTGTTTACCCAACTTTCCTTGCTGCAGATGGGCCCATTAGTGTGGCTATCTGCCCCCAGGGTGCCCAAACCCTACTGGCCCATCTATTGGGGGTCCTGCCCCACCTTTTGGGGTGGCCCTCTCCCCCCTCACCCCAAATGGAGGTGGGGTGTACCTCACGCAGCCGTTTGGAGGAGGCCCAGGGAGGCCTGCATGAGGTGTGTCCCCCAGCCATTGGGGGTGGGGCGGGGGGGGCACCCCAAAAGGTGGGGCAGGACCCCCAATAGATGGGCCAGTAGGGTTTTGGCACCCTGGGGGCAGATAGCCACACTAATGGGCCCATCTGCAGCAAGCAAAGTTGGGTAAACAAAAAACAAAATGCTAAATCACAGGCTGCTTTTTAGGGGGGGCTGGGGGCCACCCTAAATTGGCAGCGCCTGATGTACCGCAACGGGGGGTGACCCTCAACCCCCCCCACCCCAAATGGAGGGCCCCACCTCATGCAACCCTCCCTGGGGGCAGATATCTGCTCCTAGGAAGGGGCATCTGACCCCAGGGAGGGATGCATGAGGTGGTGCCCCCCCTATCTGCCCCCAGGGAGGGTTGCATGAGGTGGGGCCCTCCATTTGGGGTGGGGGGGGTTGAGGGTCACCCCCCGTTGCGGTACATCAGGCGCTGCCAATTTAGGGTGGCCCTCAGCCCCCCCTAAAAAGCAGCCTGTGATTTTGTATATTTTTTTTTGTTTACCCAACTTGTCTTGGTGCAGATGGGCCCATTAGTGTGGCTATCTGCCCCCAGGGTGCCCAAACCTTACTGCCCCATCTATTGGGGGTCCTGCCCCACCTTTTGGGGTGCCCCCCCCGCCCCACCCCCAATGGCTGGGGGACACACCTCATGCAGGCCTCCCTGGGCCTCCTCCAAACGGCTGCGTGAGGTACACCCCACCTCCATTTGGGGTGAGGGGGGAGAGGGCCACCCCAAAAGGTGGGGCAGGACCCCCAATAGATGGGCCAGTAGGGTTTGGGCACCCTGGGGGCAGATAGCCACACTAATGTGGCCATCTGCACCAAGCCAAGTTGGGTAAACAAAAAACAAAATGCAAAATCACAGGCTGCTTTTTAGGGGGGGCTGAGGGCCACCCTAAATTGGCAGCGCCTGATGTACCGCAACGGGGGGTGACCCTCAACCCCCCCACCCCAAATGGAGGGCCCCACCTCATGCAACCCTCCCTGGGGGCAGATAGGGGGGGCCCACCTCATGCATCCCTCCCTGGGGTCAGATGCCCCTTCCTAGGAGCAGATATCTGCCCCCAGGGAGGGTTACAAGGGGTGCCCCCTTTCTACTTCGGTTGGGGGGGTACCCTCCCATGGGGGGACACCCCCCTTTCATTCAGTAAAAAAATCCATGGTGGCTAGTGGCCCCCACCCCTTCCCCCACCCCTGTTTCCCATCATTTCAATTTTTTTTTTTCATTTTACATTCCCTTGGGGCAGATGGTCAGCCATCTGCCCCAGGGTTCACATGCACGTGCCCCCATGCTTTGGGGTCAGGAGGGGGGAGAGGGCTGCTGACTTGAAGCAGCCCCCTTCCCCCCCCCACCTCACAAAGAGATCCATGGTAGTCTAGTGGGTTGCTGGTCACGGATCGAGCGCTCTGCGCCGATCCGTGACCAGCAATGCCTCATATGTGGTGTCCTTGGAAAGGGGAGAAAGTCCCCTTTCCAGGGACACCACTTTCTGTTCAATCCCTGGTGGCCTAGTGGGCCCCAGGACCCCAAACCCCCTCCCACCTCCCCCCATCCCTCAGATTATTATTATTTTTTTTTTATATATTTCCCTGGGGGCAGATGGCCAGCCATCTGCCCCCAGGGTACATTTTCATGTGTCCCCATGCTTTGGGGGCCGGGGGGGGGGAGAGGGCTGCTTACCTGAAGCAGCCCCCCTCCCCCCCAACTCACAAACAGATCCATGGTGGTTCAGTGGGTTGCTGGTCACGGATCAGCGCTCTGCGCTGATCCGTGACCAGCAATGCGGCATATGAGTGGTGTCCCTGGAAAGGGGAGAAAGTCCCCTTTCCAGGGACACCACTTTTAGCTCAATCCCTGGTGGCCCAGTGGGCCCCAGGGCCCAAAACCCCCTCCCACCTCCCTCCTTCCCTCGATTTTTTTTTTTTTTTTCCCCCACCCCTGGGGGCAGTGATCATCTGCCCCCAGGGGTCCCTGGCGCTGTGGCCCCATGCTTTGGGGCCACGGGGGAAGGGGGGCCGCTTACCTAGTAAGCAGCCCCCCCTCCCCCACGCGTCACAAAAGGATCTGCTTTGATCCGTGACGTTGCTACCCGCGAATCGAGGCGCCCTGCGCCCGATCCGCGAGCAGCAAAGCCACACAATGGGTACCGTTGGAAAGGGGAGAATCTCCCCTTTCCAACGGTACCCGCCTCGATCTCCGGCTTGAAATACAGCCGGAGATCGAGGCGGAAGAAGAAGGGGACTCACCTTCTCTCTCCAACGCAGCAGCCGAAAATGGCTGCTGCGTTGGAATTACTTTCAGTTTCACGCCGACGTGCGTCACGCACGTCGGCGTGAAACTGAAGGAAATCCAACCCCCGGGCAGTGAGGGGGGACCTCCCCCTCACATAGCCCGGGGGTTGGATTACAGTTTTGAGCGATCCCTGCTTTGCAGGGATCGCTCAAAACAAGGTGCCAAAAAGGACGAGCTATCTCGTCCTTGGCACTGCGTGTGCACTTCCAAGGACGAGATACCTCGTCCTTGGCACTTAAAGGGTTAATCACACTATGTTTTAATGGGTATACAATAATCACCAATGGGGTGATGTAACACAGAATAATCTCTTTAATACACAAGGGGTAATAGTGAGCAAACAATTCAACACAGAAAGAATACTTGTGTGTGTGGTTCGCACTGTGGTTAAAGGTTCCCCCTGCACACCCCTTAACCCCCAATAGGTAATGTAAAGAGATAGGAGGAGAGAGCAGGTATTCAGGAATGGCAGAATTCACACAAAATATCAATCCCACTTTCTCCCAGCAAACACATGAGAAAAATGGAATTGACTGTCAAGCTGTTAGTTATCTTGGAATGAACTGGGTAAAACACTAAATATGGTCAAAAATGCTGAAATTACTATAGATTATTATGGGAGCCGCTTTGGATAGTTACACACAAACACAAGCAATGATTTAATACCCAGAAACAATTTGAAATCTTAAAATTCAAGTCGGAAGCATTCGAAAGCTGTTTTACATGTGTCGGAATTTCCTTAAAACGAAATTTGCGGCAAACTTTTCACTGCGCGATAATCGCGATAGCGGGAGAACCGTATGGATTTGGGATCAGGGGTGGACTGGCCTATAGGGAACTCTGAGATTTCCCGGTGGGCCTCTGCACGCTGGGCCTCTTTTGTGCGGTATTTCCAAATTCTCTCATAGGAAATGCATTGGGCTTGCTGAAAAAGTGTCACATGGGGCCACTTTACACTTTATTTCCAGGGCCTCTTTTGGTCCCCAGTAATTATTTCCAGGGCCTCTTTTAGTTCCCAGCCCACCCCTGTTTGGGATGCGGTTTTAGATGCGATTTAAAGCTGTGGCTGTTTCTAGCACAAATACTGAGGAAGTTATGGACGTTTTAGTGGAGGTCGTTTTTTCGAGATGGGCGCAAGAAGGGAAAACAGGAATGCACTTTTAAAATGACAAAAAGGATTTCTTACACTAGAGGATGACTATGAACAAACGAATACCCCACAGGAACACAGCCACTTGATCAGGGTGACTGCCTGCAGAGGAAACTCGCCTTTTTCAGATGAGAAAACATCAGCGCAGGGATAGTTTTAGCAATACTAGCACAGGAGGAAGATAGGAGGGATTGGACAGAGAGTTCAGACAATTTAAAAATACTCCTAACAATACAAGTTCTGAGTACAAGAAAGGATGGGTTTAAGATAGGGATTACTAAGCAAAGTACATATGCTAGTGACACAGTTCTTTCTATAGATACTCACTAGATATGTTTTTAAACAGAACTGTCAGGATTCTGGTCCGTCAAGATTCTGGTCAGGGAATTGGATCTGGTTCTAAGACAGACGCTAGGGACATCGAATTGGATCTGCAATCAGCAAGGCGCTCTGCTCTGGTCACGGCACAGGACTGGACTGGATCTGCAATGCACTCTGGTCACAGCATGGCACAGGACTGGGTTGGATCGGCCTTTCTTGGTTCTGATGAAAATTCCTTTAGCAGGTAAGCAGTACAGCGCAGCCCGGCTGTATTTTGATGCGGGATGTGGGGATATGGTTCTGGAATTTGAGGTCTAGCTGAAAATGGTTCAGCTATGCAATGGATTTCTGCTTTGCCAAGTTTCTGGAGTCTGGAGCAAGGAAGATGTAAAGTTCATTAGCAGGGTGCTCCGCCAGCATCGGGATAGTGAGTGAATCCGTCTGTCTTTTTGAGTGGTGAGCTGTCTCTATTTATGCTATGATAAAGGGGTGTGTGGGCTGGTTTATCCTAAGCTCGCCCCTTTAACAGTTGATTGGGTCAGAGTCTCCTTTCTGCCTTGATAGGAGAAAAACAGTGCATCACCTTTATGGTGTGATTTTATGATGCTGAGGATCCACCCCTGGCCCCTTGAACACAAAATCTACTTTTGGCACCATACATATTTACACATGTGCAACCTCTATAAGAATCACATATACAGATTACATATTTTATATAGCAGATATTCCGCCAAACCCCGTAGCGGTGGGATCTTGTCTCTGCTTTTCACAGTATTTTGCCCTTTTCATCAGGAACACAATGTCCAATTTATAAGCAAATTTCTACAAGTATGCGTGTTTCACATGGGCATACGTGTATACAGTTTCATACTTCTAGGAGCAATACATTTTGTGTAAAATCACATTTTCTGCCTTGTCTTTCCAGAACATGTCACACGATTTTGCCGCCTCTTGAAACGTGCAGCCAAAATTTAGATTCACAAATCGGTTACTGCTATATTTTACACAATTTTCACTGGCAAATGATAAGTCTTTTAAAAAGTGTTCTTTGTGAAGGTTCAGCCACAGATGGTTGTTTGTCTCCTTCAAAACCAGTCTCCTCCCTGTTTGCTCTTGGCAGAGGCCATTTAGGACTGTCCTCACACCCCGCATATCCTTAGTGGCAGCTGTTCATTGTAGACCAGGTTCTTTCCAAACCCTATAATTATCACTTTGGTGTGATTTCCTGGTGGGGGGGAAGGCCATCCGTCTGTGGAGAAACCTGATATTCCAGTTTGGTAGCTTTTAGACAGGCTTGATTTCATTGTTAATTCTGTTGCATTTTCCCTTGTGATTTCAAAATAGCAGCTAGAATACTTATTCAAGGTTTTAAACCATGGGATCGAAACAATTACGACATAGGTTACTCTCAGTAACAGGCCTCTTAGATTGCAAACATTTGATTTCAGTTTATATACATGTTTAAAGTTTAATTAGGCAGGCTCTTGACCGCTGTCATCCCTGCAGACCTCTGCTGCACAGAGATTTTGACATCCACGGACAGGCCACTTTTGCTGTGGAAAATACAGTGCTGCAGCATGGCAGAGCCTAAGTGGGTTAAAACATCCCACAGCTTACAGTTTCTATACGGCTATTTGGTTTCAATGAATATGTGCATATGGAGGGATGCGGCTCGGTGGTTTGGGTAAAGATATGTTAATTTTGGTCATGTAGGATGGCTAGTTGCTTACGTCTCTTACATGAGAATGTGAGGGGTATTAGAAATCCTGTTAAGAGGAGAAAAATATGTACTTTTTAAAATAAAAGATTAAACATTGTGTTCTTCAAAGAAACACATTTACAGTTGGAACGTGTTGATTACATATTGACCAAAACATATTTGAAGGAGATTTCCAGTGGCTTTGCCAGTAACTCTGTGGGTGTGGCTATTTTATTTAGGTAAGATTTGAGATATTCGGTGGACAAAGTGGAAGTGGATTTAGAAGGCAGATATGTTGTGATTAGCCTGCTCGTAGAAAATAGATGTTTAACACTTTTCAATATATATGCCCCCACTGTAGCTCGGAATGAATTCTTCAACAAAATGGATGGAGTGCTGAATAATATGTTAGGCACAGAGATTATATATTAGGAGGAGATTTTAACTCTATCCTGGATGAAGAGGTGGATACGACAAAAGTGGTCACTTCATATGCAGAGGAGAGAGCTACGGAAAAACGTCTTTTGAACCTTGCACATTCATGACACCTAATTGACATTTGGCACAAATTGCACCAAGGTATTAGGCGGTATACGTTCCATTCAATACCTCGCAGAACGTCTTCACCTATTGAACTTTTCCTGATTAGTAAGAATATTTGTGGCGCTATATTTAGTACTGGTATAGGCAACATTGTGATCTCTGATCATGGTAGTATTGAACTGGCCCTAGATGCATAATTTGGTGGTTTGAAAGGGAGAAAGCATTTGGCGATTTATAAAATGAGTATTTGTTAGATAATGGTTTTGTCAAGCATATTGAAAGTGAGAAGTCACTGTTCTTGCAGGAAAACTAAGTCAGTCAACAGTCTGTCTGTTGTCTGGAAAGCAACAATACATGGTCAAAGCAACAATATGTGGTCAAATCAGTTTTTCAGCTTATAAGAGCATTCAAGAGGAGGTTGGGCTCCTCGGACTTGAGGAAGCATGCACATTAGCTGAGGAAAGGTGCCATTCTGCCCCTTTTGCTGAAAATAAAACTTTAATGTTTATTGCAAGGACTCTCTTGATTAATTGTATTTGAGAGTGAAAAGGGATTTGTTTAACACCAGACATGCTTTTTGGGAGCGTGGTGAGAAGGCAGACAAGTTGCTGGCGAATCATCACAGGAAAGAGGAGGATAGACCTGTTATTTTTATTGTGGATGGGGATGGAGTTACTTTGAGAAATGAAGACATTTGCAGAGCGTTTAAACAGTATTACGCATCTATGTATAGTGATGATGGTCACATGGTGCTTGAATAGCCAAGTCCGGTTGATACCCCTAATACGGAGGAGCAGGATAAGCTTTGGTTGGATGCAATTCATCCACTCAGGAAATTGTGTATTCTATGGAGGCAATTTCTTCTGGGAAATGTCCGGGCCCAGATGGGTTCTAGATTAAGTTTTATAAAACCTTTAGTCACATTCTCGCTCCTTTCTTAAAGTAGTTTATAAGGATGTTATTGCAAATTAGCCAGTTACGGACTCTATGCAGTCAGCGTTGATTACTGTAATTCCTAAAACAAGGAAAAATGACTCCGACTGTAGTGACGTCCACCTGATTTCATTATTAAACACTGATGTAAAACTACTGGCCAAAGTGTATGCTACGAGACTTAATGGTTGGGCCTAGGAATCCGTCTGGTTTTGTAAGTGGCCATAATAGCAGTGATAATATGAGAGAATTGTTAAATGTTGTTTACCTTAGGAAGTGGAAGTGCTGCTGTCAGCAATGACACTGATAAAGCTTTTGACAGGATGAATTAGGTATATTTGCTACAAGTTCTGCTTAAAGCAAACTGCGGCCCACCATTGTTTGCAGCTTTTTAAAGCTTTGTTTAATGGTGCAAAAGCGGAGGTGTCTGTTAATGGTTTCACATCAGACTTTTTTGTAATTAGAAGAGGGACACCCCAAGGATGTCCCTTACCCCCTTTATTATTTGATTTACTTATAGAACCACTAGCTGTTGTGATTGGAACACACCCGGGCATAAAGAGTATCTCGTTTGGAAATTGGCCCTCAAGGTACTCTTGTGTGCAGATGACCTCTTAGTACGCTTGTCTGACCCGGAACGTTCTTTTCGGGAGCGGATGGTGACATTAAGCTTGTTTGGTCACAATGTCAATGCTTCCAATACCGTCATTTTTCCTATCTGTACCGGGATGTATGAGCTGATAAATGTTTTACATATTTTGGTATCCAGGTTAATAGGGATGTTAGCTTGACTCTCACTAACATCTGGCTGAAATTTGTGGAAATAGATGTACTTTGTCGAAAGCGGGAACAATTGAACCCGACACTCTGGCATAAGGTGGATGCAATAAAAAAAGACTCTACTCCCAAAGTTAATATATGTTTTTAGTTTGCTCCCCCTCCCTCTATTTGGATAGCTAGTGCTGGAGATAAAGTGTTTAATAGATTTGTGTGGGGTGTGACGGTGGGAAAGCCAAAATCCCAAAGGATGTTTTCCAGAGAAAGAGAGTGCATTTGGGAGGTTTTGGTTTTCCTAGAATAAAACTATATCATAATGTTTATACTCTATGTGCATTGCACCATTGCCTTAGGGCGAATCATATAGTCTGAATTGGGTCCTCATTAAGAGGGATTCTGTTTCCCCAACTCCACTTGATAATCTACTCTATCAGAAAAGAGGTTCCCTGCTAGTTTAACCCCTCTGTAAATGGGACTCATAATAAAGTAATGGAAAAGGAGTAATGACGTTTGTGAGGCGAAGTATTTGCTTAGTGAAGATTCCCGTTTGTGGAAAAACCCTGCGATACAAATTGATAACCACACACTATTCTGGATCTTGTGGTAAAAGCCTGGTATATGGAAGTTAGGTCAAGTCTGCAATGGTCATAATATGCTGGATTTTTAATATTTACGATTTAAATATAAGTTGCGGTGGACTGAGAACGTTTAGCTTGATTTGAGGGACCTTTGTAGTACGTTGTTTTCGCCCTTCCACCTTCTATGCTGGCATGCATACCTCACCTATGATTTTACACTCATCAAAAAGTATACAGCTTCCTGCCTCTATGCTTTATATGTTTTTAACTCCTTCTGCGTTCGATACGGCTAATGAACATGGTAGAACTGCTTGGGAATCAGACTTGGGGTATAGACTGTCTGATATTGAATTGGCCCGAATATGTTTGGGATCTAGTAGATTTAAAATAAATTTGGATCTGCGTTTTACGCAACAGAGGATACATTATTATGTGCTGGTCTCTATGGAAAATATGCTCTTATAAGCTATGCCAAAACAATGCTCGTTGGAACTGTAAAAGATGTATATGTACTACCCTCCACATGTTTTGGTCCTGTCAAAAGGTTCAATCGTTCTGGGATGATGTTTTTCAACATATAGATCTTGTGTTAGGTCTTTCCCTTCTGCGTACACTGATGATGTGTGCTAAGTCTGTTTCCTGCTAATATCAATGTGCCTAAAAGTAAGCTCGTTTGGACCTACAGAGCTCTTCTGATGGCCAAAACACATCCTGAAGTTTTGGAAGTGTGATAATAGGCCTACTTTTGAGGGCTGGCTACATAGTTTGTCAATCCTTTCAGGTAGGGAAAAAGGTTTTTTTTAACTTAAGCAGCAATATGACACTATATGATGAAAAAGGGAAATGTCATACTGCAGCTCGTGAGCAGCAATGTGCAGATTTCATCTGACTTAAGTGTACAAGATGGGCTCATGGTTCATGCACCTAGATACTGGTGCAAGATGACCTATGTTGGGAGACCACGACGTGATCGTTTCGAGGTGTGCCGTGTGTTCGGTCTCCAGATTTACGTTACACATCTTTTTGATGGCAAGTGCAATGGACGAACAGCCCGATTGTAGCTTGGACCAGCTGCAGCCATAGGGGCCTCATCAACCTATCTATTCCCTCCACGTGTAAACTGGAAAGGAGCGTTTTCGCATCTCGGATTCGCTGTGCCACTGGCGCAGTGTAAAAATATAGCAAGGGGGCCTTACCACACCCTGGGACAGAACTGCTCCTATCTCTATCATTTGTGGTGTGAGGAGTTAAAGGGGGCAGTATGGGAACACTGCACCTGAATGAATTCTAGCTAGGCCTGTCTGAAATCCTATTGCAGCAAGGCTGCGTGGGGCGCAGAGGAGGGCGGGCGGGCCCTATGGCACTCCGCCATTATCTACTAAGTTCCAGCCCACCCCCCACCCCATATCCCCTGCGTCTGAGCTGGCAGAGGAGTGTAGCGGGCCACCTACTTTTTTAAGGGCACTCACTAAACCATGTCTACTACCTCTTGAGAAATGGTTGCAACAGCCGCTGTTTGTTGGCACATGACTGAAGCGCTCGAAGCAAGGAGGGAACGCTGCCAAGCTCATTAGGACAGAGAGTAAACAAAACGCGGATCCTGCTCGATGTGTTTGTGAAGAGAGAGAGATGGTCCGCGAGGATTGTAAACTGCGTGAAACCTATCGTCTACTGGCCCGGGCCAATGATCTGGCACTGTGGCAAATGGGGCAGCAAGCAGGAAAGCCCAATTCCGCATGTAGAGGCATGCACCAAACCGCGCCCGTTATTAGACAGCGTTGCTCCAGAATCGAGGCTGAGGAATACACCTTTCTGTTTACCTCCTTTCACTTGGGAACGTTAAAAACTCCTGAAGTGAATTCGAGTTCCCCAGTTACGGGATCCATTACTGGCAATTGGGTTCTTAAACACTGGAGTATATACCCCAGGGCTACTTCTGCTGGTTAATCTGCCGCGCTTAGACATGGGAGGAATTTGGCATCAAGTTTATAAAACGTGACAATTTGGCACTTGTCCTAAAACCCAGGGGCTCAGACTGGTCCCTGTAGAAATATGTGTAACTGATTACCTGCAAACCCCACGGTGGTTGGCTGTTTGAGGTCGCAAGAATGGTTACTTCTACGGCTCTACGTCGTGGCCAGGAAGACACTCGGAGGGAGGCGATAGTACATGGGAACATTGGGCGCAGAATGACACGCGTTTTGTGGAAATGTTGCGCCAGATCACCTATGCTTACAGTGGTGCGCTGAATAAATACCTGCAGGGGGTTTGCTGACAGGTGCGCACCCTTCAACCCAGCGCTGCACCTGAAACAATTCGTCTCGAACGCTTGGGAGAACCCCTGGTCCTGAAACACTGTGTTCTCACGGGGGGGTGGTTGTCGCCCCGGACGCGGCCTTCCACCGAGCCAGAATCCGGAAGAGCAGGTCCTGGCGCGGCCAGATTCCAGTCCCGGCGCACTGTGCCCGCCGTTCGCTGCCGGGTCGGTGGTCTTCGAGGAAGTGGCGGGCTGCTGCGCGCCGTCGCCTTCAGTTTGTACAGAGCACAGTGGGAGAGGGCTGTGCCAGCTCTTGTCCGTGGGGGTGGGCCGCACCACCCCACCAGCTGCCGCCCACACCACATTCCACGTGCTGCAATAGAAAAGATGGGTGACATTATATGGAAAGGAAAATGTCTTCAATTTGACGCTCAGTTCCTTCGCTTGTTGGTGTGACTACTTCTCCGTCCCGCAAGATAATCTGCCCCTCCATCTTTTACAGCCATGCGCGCCATGTCTAATTGCTTTGTAGTTCGCTTCCAGCTGCATCTCACATGGAAAGTGGTCGGCATATTGCAGAAACCTGTTCCTGGAAGAAAAGAGGGCGGGGGGGGGGGGTGAGGGGGCTGTTGGTGGGGTATTGATGAAGGCAGATGCAAATCCCGAGGTGGTGTTGACTGAAGAGCAGAAGTACCCCAGTCCTGGGCGCTGGTATGTTTCGAAGTGGTTAGCGACAGAGACGCGGGGCACGTGTTTCATCCATGGGGCGGAGCGCAATTAATCCATTGAAAGTCCGTGCTGAGGCCGGGTTAGCCACTGGACTGGGGTGTACATTCGGACTTGAGAAGTGAGCAGTATGTTTGTAGGCCGCCTGCTGATATGTGTCGAGGGTAAAGGTGGTTCTGTCTGTTAGTGGGCAGTCAGTAGGATAGGAGTTTAAATTCACAAGAATTAATCTTGTGGGTCCAGATTATTGTTCAAGTGGCGTGAAAACATTTCAGTTCTTGTTGCACTTTCTAAAACTCTTTAACATAACCTAACTAATGTGCCATCTTCTAATGGTCACAGGTACCCGGTTCAACCTTCATGGACCTGGTTATAAGAATCCATGTTCACCAAAGCTGTGTGTTCTGGACAGAGTGATGGTTACAATGGTGGCAGGATTACCATTGCGGTCATTGGGTTTGAGCGTGGTTCTTCACTTGTCTAGGGCAGCGTTTTATGAATGGCTGCGAAGGTGAACACCCTTAGCCAATGACAGCAATTTTAGAATTTGGGTAATGTGGATCTCTTGTGGTAGTCGCAGTGCGGTAAGTGCTCCTACATACCCGCCGTACAGCTCACGACGTGTCAAGAGTACAGCTTGAAGGGTGAGTGCAGGAAGAGCGAATTGAGCAAAAGAGTTCCACGAAGTTCAGCTGGAAAAAGCACGACTTGAGTCATTTCTGAAACGCATCATGGTGGCTTTGGATCCAGCTCTTCCAGAAGAACGTTGAAGCCAATAAAACCTGCATCATGCGGAGCGCGTAGACTAAGCTTGTTTTTCTGGAGCATTTCGGGATGTTTATGTGGGTTCCAACAGATGAAGCGAACCATCTGGTAGGATTGTATCCGGACACCCTGGACCACTTGCATTGTGCATGATGGACTATCTTCTGAACGGAAAGCTGCCAATTCACGAATATTCATTACACACTATTTCAGTCTGTCTCTACTTGGTCTTTGGGTTGGAGGCAGAATTGTCTCAACTTTGACGCCTATTTTGCCAGTTGACCAACATACCTTTTTCACAGGGCTGCTAGCTGAGATGATGTGGAATTTATTGGGCTCAGTCAAAGCGCCTCAGGTCCTTCCTCAGGAGGACTGATGTTTGTCCCACATGGGCTGCTAGCTGAAACGGGAACTTACCTGGAGTTCCATTTCTGTTTTTAGGTAATGTATTTGTCCCTGTATGCTTCCAGGTGTTTTGCTTTCACGTGCACTCGGTGCCTAGCTCTTGTCTGGATACAGCCGTAAATCTAACTTCCACAGGAGATGCACATTAAAACTTTATACGCAATACATAGGACCCATTATGCTTTAAATGTCGGTTAAATGGTTCCTACTGACTTTTTAAATTTGTTCCCAAACACAGAGTTTGTCACATACTCTCCTCCTCAACACCCCTGGGATCACATCAACCCCCCCCAAGCCAGACGCTGTCCGCCTCCCTCTCCGCCCCGCCACCATGTACAGCTGTACCCCTCCTCTGTGCCCCTCTGTATTCTACCCCCCGCTGTATATCTGTTCTGTTGTTACCTCTGAAAAGCCCTCCGTTATGTATCTGTACTGTTGTATACTTCTGTGAAGTGCTTCTCTGCTTCTCGATGCTAGGTACACGCTCAATCAATACCATAATAATAATAATAATAATAATAATAATAATAATAATAACATGGTATATCTGTATGACACTTGTTGGCCTCTGGAGCCAAACATTGCTCCTGGTAGCAGTTGGTGCCATACAAGGCTCTTCCTAGCTACAAGCGGGAGAAACGTATCTCCCAGCTGGTTCGATCCGTATATTTCGCCAGCACAAAAGCTGTACTACTTTTCTTGTTGAATGCCTATGTCCTCTTCTGGCTCGATGTGGAACGAATGTCTAAAGACTTGTGAAGTGGGAGGCTCGGAGACTGCTGGTCTGGTTGATGCCTCGCATCTGATATGCCCTTCACCTAAAACAGTAAATATCCTCGTGTTCCTTGCCTGGTTTTGCATAATTGATGGTTCACACAATGCTTCTGACCTTTTTGGTTTTGTTTCACAGTTTTGGGTCTCTTGTGGGTGGGCCAGCACTCTCTTGTGGACATTGCAGTAGTGGAGCATGGTGTACCTGACGATGTATACAAAGAGGTGGACAAGTGTCTTGAATGTTCATGTGGTAGTAGCTTGCAGCTACCACTTGCTAGATTGGGCATGATTTTCCTAGTGCAGTGCTCTAGTAGTAGTCCACAACTTCTAGATGGGGTATGAATGGTCTAAGAGCCATGACGGGGTACACTCAGTGCTGTTACTTGGTTTTGTGCCTGGAGTGACACGTTCAAGAGTTCTAGGTTCTCCTTTGTTGAATCTGAGTTGTCTAGCTGCAGCCATTGCTTGCCTGACTAGTTGGAAGATGGACTCGAGTGTGTCTTTGTGAGGACCCCAGCGCACGTGATTGTGCCTGTATGGAATCTGAAAGGGTGGCCTCCTTTGCTGTGTAGGCTGTCCCATCTGTATGAAAGACATTGCATACTGTCTAGCTCAGAGAGGTGATCCATGAGGATCTTACGTTCGCATTGAAGGGTCGGCGCCTGAGAAGTAGTGGAATACCATCTCAAACCATAGGCTTTCATTCATTCACCCATTGATTCATTTTGTCATTTGTTATAGCGCGTTTCACCTCAATTATGGTCCCAGCACGCTTTTGGTTGAATGCCCTGAGAGAGACTGGAGTCCAAAAATGTGGAAGGATTTGTAAGGTGCCTTATAATTTTGTTTATTTTGCAATTTATATAGCGCACCAAGCCCGAGGGCATTTAGGCCCTGTTATTGACAGGAAACAAAGATGGTGTTACAAGTTCCATACCGGCGTATACGGTTACATACGCAAGTTACAGGGTTACATTTTTACACAGGTGACATAAGATACAGTGGTAAGCTTACTAGGTTACAGAGTTTCAGGCGAAAGATGACAAGCACAATAGTTCTTTAGTTACTTAGGTAAGGTGGTGCTCAGTAGAGTGTTTCTTAGTTGAGGAGTAAGTTTGTGTAGTTATTTTTGTAATGCCTGTATAAATAGCCACGTTTTAAGGTGTTTTCGGAAGGTCCAGTAAGAGGTTTCTGACCTTAGAACTATCGGTAAATTGTTCCATAGTTTATGGGTGCGTGCATTTCAACCATTAAAGATATGCAAGGGTGGCCAAGACCCTGCTAGTCACCCATGTCTAAATGGAGTGTGTATAGTGAAAGCAAGCGTCCCCAAACAGCACGATCCTCCCCGCAATGAGAGACAATGAAGGACTCTCCCAAAATGGGAATAAGGCCAAGACAGAGTGCGGGTGAGCGTAAATGGGAGTTTATCAATCAGAATTGGGCATGCAAAGAACTCTGCAACCTGCGAGAGCGCTCTGTCTGACAATAGCAAAGACAGGCGTATATATTTACAAAAAACGTCATCAAAACCTACATACTATAGGGGGCACAAGTTCATTGGGATTGGGTGGCGACGACTAACTATAGGTGCTGCTGCGGTGTGGTTGGTCTTGGCTGGAGGACGTCACTGGTCACCCTCGTGGGTTGGGCTGGGCCTGGCAGGTCGGCTTGAGTTCATCCGGGCGGTGTTGGTGTGCTGAGGCGGCCTGTGGCAGAGATGAATGCCTTTCCTGACTTACTTGCCCTCTGCCATGCACCCCGCAGTCATTCAGTCATTTACAGTTCTATTTTCTTTAGTAAATCTTTCAATAGGTTAATGCAACACAGGAGGAATGCACCTTGTGAGGGGTCTGGAGATAATATATCGTGGCCTGGTTACTCGTGATCTGTTGACCGGGACCGTAGGTCGAGGGGCTAAGCTTCGGGGACTGGGGCGGGTGGTACAAGTCTTTCTGTTTTGTTAGAAGTGGTTATGGATGTTTCGCTGTGTGTTGTCAAAGTGTTGGGTGGCCTGATTGCACAGGGCCATAAGTCTGAGACAGTCCGGTGGGTTGTGGGGTTTACGAGGGGGCGCTTGAGTTTAAACTAAGGTTTACTGCTGTGCTGTAAATAATGCAGGTGGCTGGCCGCGGCCTTGGGTGCTGTAGTGGGGCTACAAGTCTTTGAAGCGACTCCAGTCGGGTCGGGGGAGGCGTGATAGCGCAGAGCGGGGCTCTGTTCTCATGTCTTGGCAGCCTTCTGAGGGAGGGAGGGGGATACATCGAGACCTTGTACGCTTTCACAAAGGTATCTCCTTCATGTGTTGCCGAATATAAGTAAAGACATCGCAAACATTTGAATACTTTCTATAATACTTATTTAAAATCACTTCAAAACATGCATTTAACCTTTGCTGTGTGCGTTTCGATTATACCCAGTTCGAGCATCATATTTGTACATTATACTCTAGCAGCTACAGTGTTTCAGTTACATGCATATACATTCGCAGTAAATGAGGTAGTGGTTAGATCAGTGGAGTACATAGAAAACGACCCGCCACTGTACGTGACGGTGGTAGCATATGAGGGGTTCAGACATTCACACATGATAAGTGCACTCTAGCGCATTCTTGACATGAGTTCATAGTATAGTTGCATCCGCTTTCTCGCGTACTCTAGCAGCATTCGTTTTAGTTATGGCGCGAAACCATGTGAGGTAGGCTGCCCAGTGATACACGCAACGAACAGATCCCTGGAGCGTCCCTTTATCATTAGCATCCACCTGTAATGGTGCGGGCTCGCTATAGCTTATATCATGGGAGCATACTCTCTCATTTTAATACATTCTACAGGCGTGTATATTTTGTGGAAGAAAGAAATAATGCAAGAGGACTTGACATTCATATATACATATATATGTAAAGACTGTCTGCCATCAGCGGACCATTTTGCTGTTCATTTCACTGTTCAGGCCTGCTGGCTGGGTCATGCTGATAGTGATGGTACACTGCGGGAGGTGAACTGTTACAATGTTAGCGTATTGCGCTAGCTCATGTCCGTCTTGTTCGTGGGAACGTGCTCGCAGCGGATCTGCCAGGGTGCTGCGGCAACAGGGATGTTCTCCAAGGGTGGGGGCCGCGCTACAGTGCGCTGAGCTCACACCATCTTTACCGGGCAGAGAATGGTTTTTGGGCCTAACTAAATTTGTGTTGTAATCAATACATGTGGGCATTCGATACATGTGGGCAATGTCTCCAGTGGGTGAGCCCTCCACCACCTGGGCCCGGGTGGCATGAGGGAACGCCCAATGGGCCATAGCCCTCACCTGGGGAAGAAACGCAGGCGAGAGGGGTCTCCTGGACCAGTCCTCCCCTACATTTCCCCCCTTTCGTTACTAAAGTAACGAATTCTTTAACTCCTCTATCCTCCTACACTCTGCTTCGTCCATCACCGCCTCATCCCATGCAGGAGTTCCTTTGATAGGCATCCATGCTCTGCACACCCCCCTTAAACTCTCACCTCTCCTGGCGTATTCATCTGGAGTACACGTAAGATATATGCACCCACCATCTCCTTCCAAATCTACCCACACTTCCTCGTACCATTCTAGTATGCGGGGCTCTTTGATGGTGGTGTGCCAAAGCTTATCTACAATATCCTTGTCATGGTACATGGGCACCAGTTGGTACCTTGGTGTGTTGTCTACCCCTGTTTGTACTTGTGCTTCTTGCACCGTTTTTATTGTACCGTGTGAGTTGCCCATTGTCACCATCATCATTGCGCCATTTGGTACTGCGTTAACACAGACTCGAAGACCCACCTGGCATAGGCAGAAAATCAATAGGAGGAACACCACAGCTGGCATCAAAAATTTCATCGTTGTTCCAAGCCATGAGGGGACCCAGGAGAAGAGGTTATCGAACCATGTACTATCTTCTGCTCCGCCTTCCATCTTCATTTTTTCTCCTAGGTTGTGGACTGCTTCGATCACATGGGACAGGGAGCCGTTTTCTGCGTCTTCAGAAGGTACGAAAGTGCAGCAGGCACTTCCTATTTTTCGGCAAACACCGCCGTCCATCGCCGTCAACAGGTCCAGGACATACCTGTTTTGCATGGTCATCAGTCGCAAGGCTCTTAGTTCGACCTTTATTATGTTAAAACCTTCTTCAGTGTCGTTTGCCAGCTGAATTAATTCCCAGCGTGTTATCTGGAGCCATTTTGTGTTAGCCCTTGCTTGGACACTTGATACGAGCGAGGCAAAGAATGTTTCTGCTGAGCTGAATAATCGATATTTGTCTGGGATCTGGGCCAATAGTTCTGATGATGCCTTCGATATATAGTTTGATGCTCGTCTGTTGCGGGTCAGCACCTCTTCCTTGCTTCCAGAAGACAGGACATACATTCGTGGTTCTGCAGTTGGTTGGCCCACACTCTGTTGTGTGCGTTCCTGTGTCCTTTTGCTTCCATCGATGTGGCTTTCTGGTATCACCATTAGAGCTGAGTGCAGAGTGGCCATTGAGCAGCTGCCACTCCACGACGGGGGGAGGTGTAGGTATGCCTGGTTTCCACATACCCAATACGTGTCCATAAGGGCCGCAGTCCCTTTTCTTAGGTCTGGGATAGTGAGGGTGTTGTTGCACTTCTTGTTCGTTCCCATGGACGTTCTCCCCTCTCCTTTGAAACATAGTTCATAGTCTATTTCATTCTGCAACTTGAAAGGCTTTTCGATGGGCGTGACCCAGGTTAGTTTTGAAATGTGTTCTCTCCATATGGGTGTGCATGTTTCTTTTATCCATTGCAATTTCTCCGGTGCCACACCCCTCAGTGCTTCAGCTTTACACATTACTTCTTCATTCTTCCACTTGTTATCAGAAAAAAGTGTCCCTTCGATTGCAAAAAATGGTTCTTTCAGACATACAACTCCTGACGGTTTTGGGTAGCATGTTTTCTCGTTCTGCAGCATTTGAAAAGTCACTTCATGTGCCTGGAAGGTGTTCTTAATTCTGCACAACGTGAGATGAAGGAGACATTGGGCATCTATAATCGGCAACTCTTTGGGTAACAGTACTTTGGGTGTACCTGATGCGTGAGGGATGAGGGAGCAAACATAACAGCTCTCGTTTGTTGTTTGTTTAGCTGTGGCACTCATATCTGCATACCACTTATTTATTCGGTGGGGGTGTCGTGTGTCTTCCATCTTATCTAGGCCTAGCCCATAGTACTCATCATACTTCCTCCTCCCTGCTTCCCTCTTCCGTCTATTGTTCTTATTCCTCATATTCTTCCCGATTCCCTGGGCACGAGACAAACTAGACCCCCCTTTCTCATTCCCGCCCCCCTTCACCCAGTCATCATATAATATTTCATGTGTTTCTCTCATTCTTTGATTCTCTATGGTCGTGGGGGCAGGTTGGCTGGTGGGGGTATTATACAACCATGATATGGCAGAGGGATTTCGGTCGTTTAAACTGTGAGCATTGTAATTAGACATCTCAGGTGGGGACAGTGTGTTGTTTTGTCTTTCACTTTTTGGCCCCCCATTGTGTGAGATGACAACATTGGGTGACGTAGTATAGTAGCCCCACACAAGTTTAGTTCCATCCCATATCAAAAAATCACCTTCCCTTGTAGTTGCGTTGACACTTGCAGTTGTATTGGTCCCAATAGTTGTGTTGCTCCCTCCCCCCTCGTTCATCTCGATAGAGATGAACGCTATGAACCAGTATGTAACCAAACCAAATAATAATGTAAAAAACAATATAATGCACGCAGATAGTCCACATTCATACGAATATATACATTTCACAGTTAACCATTCTCTAAGTCTAGTAAATTTATCCGTTGCAGGCCGCCCGTTAGATGCCATGGAAGCTCCTGTTTTAAGATACAAAAGTGCATTGAGTGCATACATGTAAACATTTTTGTTGGCACCATCAGTGCCAATATACATGTGACGGGGAATGGAAGCGGGTGGGGATACGGGGAGGGGTATTCACAGACAAGGGTGTATACACGCTCATAGTTTGGCATTCCATTTAATATATGTATATGTTATATTCATACTCAACAAGATCAAAGTTAAAACAAAATTTTCCCCCCTTTTTTTTTTTTTTTTTTGCATCTTTATCAGTTGTGCATTTCTTCAAATTCGGTACCAGCACATACACGCAAGTTCATATTCAGTCATTCTGCTCAGTTGCAGCGTTTGCTGTTGTCTGTGCCTCCCCATCTACCTCCTCTTGTACGTTGCTATATGCCTTCCGTACATCGGTCAAGTGCACCCAGTACCTCAACCCTTTCACCTTTACCGCCGTAGGCGTGCAAAATATTACTTCATATGGGCCATGGAATCGTGGTGCATTCCACCGACGCACAAAACTCCTGACATATATCCAGTCGCCTGGCATTAGCTGTAGTTGTTGCTCTGGCTCCGTGACAGCGCCTGTTACATTTCCCTCTTCTCTAGTGAAGGGTGGGGACAATTGTTTTGCTATCACGCGCGCTGCCCTTGTCAGTTTCTTTAAATAGTCTGTGAACTCATCTCCCAATATCGCGGCGCTTCTGTGAGCGTCTGAGTGTTCGCGCAGTGGTGAATGTGCTGTGTTCATCCGTCTTCCAGTCACGATCTCGTGCGGGGACAAATGGTGGTCTTTGCTTGGCTGGTTTCGCAACTCAAATAGCGCAAGCGGTAGGCAGTAAATCCAATTCTTTTTTAATGAGAAGCATAGTTTTGATAACCTGCCCTTCAACAGTCCGTTCATCTTTTCCACTACGCCATTACTTTGAGGATGATAAATTGAGCATAATTTATGTTTTATTCCCAGCAATGTGGTCACTTCCTTAAAAAGCTCATTCACAAAATGAGTGCCATTGTCTGAGCGGATCACGTCACAAATTCCCCAGCGCGGGAATACTTCCCTTACTAGGAACTTGGCGGCGCTCTTGGCATCGGGTCGCGCGCAGGGTCCTGCTTCCACCCACCTTGAAAAAGGGCACACGACCACAATCATGTACCGTGCACCATTACACCTTTCCCCCATGCCTGCGTAATCTATGTGTAGTTCCTTGAATGGGCCAATGGGTTTAGGGATTGTTCCCCTGAGAGTGCGTAATGTCATCCCTGAATTGTATATTTGGCATGTTGTACATTCCATTGCCAATCGAGACACATGCTCCTGAAGACAGGGCACGAACCATTCTTCCTGTATTTCTGCTGCGATGTGTTGTTTGGTGTTATGTGCAGGGAAGTGTAGCTGTTGAAATGCAATCTCTAGTAGCTGAATTGGCATTACCACCTTCCCCGAGTTATTTTGCCTCCACAGCAGGTCTGTTCCTGACTTGCTGCACCCTCGCTTTGTCCGCAATAGTTTTTCCTCTGCACTGGCTCCGTCCTGTAATTCTATTATTTGTGGTATGGGCATGGTATTATATCCCTCTGGGGGCTCTTCGTTTGTTTTGTCCTTAAGCATGTACTCACCTGTGTCATTTTTCTGAAAATAGGAAGCCTCCTTGGCGGCCGCGTCCGCTGCCGCGTTCCCTAAAGACACAACATCTGTGTTGGACGTATGGGCTTGGCACTTTACTATTGCTACTGCAGTGGGGTTTTGCAGGGCCTCAATTAACTCTTTTAACAATTCTGCATGCTGTACAGGTGTTCCATCTGCCCTCCTAAAGCCCCTCCGCCCCCATCTTGCTAGTCCTCCATGTACTGTCGTTGTCATGTAAGCTGAGTCTGTGTATATCGTCACTGCACAACCCTTTGCTGCATGTAGTGCTTCTATGAGTGCAATCAGTTCTGCTGCCTGCGCGGAGTAATGTGATGGGAGACGATATTGTACCAGTGTTTCATACTCACCGTCTTCTAACCTCACCACCGCCATGCCAAAGTGTTTTTCTCCCGTGTCCGCGTCAATTGATGCGGACCCATCCACAAAGTACACTTCCCCTTCGCTTAGAGCGTTCTCACACACCACTGTCTCCTCCCCGCTTCCTCCTGTGTAGGTTGCGCAATCGTGGTTCTGCATGTCTTCAAGCGTGCACGCTTCTGTAATGAATGTGGCGGGGTTCACTGTCTTACATCTCACTGTATGGATGTTGGCACTGGACAGTATAACCTCGTAGGCGGTCGCCCGCTGTGTGGTCAGTGTGCTTTTTGATCTCTCGAGTATTGCAAATAATGAATGTTCCACAAACAATGTCACAGGGCAACCCATTACTATTGTGGCACTTTTCTCAATCGCGAACGCGGCTGCAGCGAGTGATTGCTCGCACGCGAAATGGCCCTGCATCACGGCATCTAAAGTGCCACTATAGTAAGCCAATGGCTTGTGTCCTAAAGATGTTTTATGTGTCAGGACTGCTGTCATCAGTGTTTCCTTGCAGTGTGAGAATAGGTAAAACTCGCGTCCATAATCAGGGTTTGCGAGTACTGGGGCGCTTGAAATCAACTCTTTTAGTGTTTGGAAGGAGGAACTCATCTCTTCTGTCCATTCCATCTTCCTGTTCTCCTGTTGGGCCACCTTTAATGCTTGTAATAAGGGCCTGGTGTATGCCGCATAATCTAATATCCATGCTCGGCAATAATTGCACATTCCCAAAAATTTCTGCATGTCTTTTACTGTTGTGGGTTCTTGTACTGATCTTATGGCTTCTACCCTGTCTGGTATTATTCTTTTCCCATCTCTTGAAATCAGCTGCCCTAGGTACAGGACCTCTGTCAGACAGTACTGTAGCTTTCCCTTGTCCACTTTGTACCCCTTGTTGGCCAGCAAGGTCAACAATGTTACGGAATCTGCTCTGCATGTCTCTTCGTTTCGTGCGCAGACTAGTAAATCGTCTACGTACTGAATAATGGTGCTCTCAACTGATAGGTTTCCTAGGTCTTCATGTAATACACGATTGAAGATGCTCGGGCTCTCGCAGTAACCCTGTGGTAATCTGCAATGCTCATACCTTTTACCCCCCAGTGTGAAGGCGGTAAGGTATCTACTCTCTTCAGCCAGGGGTATAGAGAAAAATGCGTTTTTCAAATCCACTACTGTGAAATGTGATGCCTCTTTCGGGATGCTGCATAGTATTGATGCGGGGTTCGGGACTAGAGGGAACTCCTTCTGAATTACATCATTGAGGGGGCGTAGGTCTTGTATCGTCCTCCACGACCCCCCTTTTGCTTTTTTGATCGGATAAATGCAAGTGTTACATGGGGAGTTTGAAGGCACTATTATCCCTTGTGCTAGTAGGGCATTTATTGTCTCTTTTATCCCTTCTTCAGCTTCACGAGACAGAGGATACTGTTTAACTCATGGTAAAATTGCTCCTTGCTTTAGCTTTATTACCACAGGCTGTACCCCATGCAACAGTCCCACATCATGGGGGCCTGTCGTCCATAAGTTGTTTGGTACGAGCCTCATGTCGTCATCAAAAAACGACGGTGGTGCTCCTACCACTGTCATCAATTGGACGGGAGTCTCCTTGCTTGTATTAAAATATCACAGGGCATCGCTATTTCCATCACTATTTCACCATCCCCTTCTGAGTCTGAGAAGAGATCCTCATCTGTTACCTCTCGCAGGGCGATGTTGGCGTTTGTGCATAGCACTGTGCGCCACTCACACCCTTCCTCGTCCACTCCGATCACAGCTATTCTTTTTGCTGACACTTGCACAGCGTGCAAATCTAACGATACCACTGATCCTGGTGCTGCGTTGGGGCATACTATGGGGCGGAAGAGGAACTCCGCTGGGATCCTCCAGTCCATGCTTCTCAGCTCGGGAATTATGAGGGCCAGAGTCTTCAGCCCTTTGATAAACATTTCCTCATTTTGTGGCAGTCCTCGTATTTCCTGCGTGGTTGTGTAGGCTTGCACTACCAACATTGCACGCAAGGGGCATATCCCGGGTGTGGAACACACTATCCCTCTCTCGGTAAATGATATGGTCATGTTGAGTTTACTCAGGAGATCCCTCCCTAGCAAGTTAATTGGGGAATGTTCGTAATACAATAAGGGTGCCTTCACAGTCTTACCCCCCACTGTTACATCCAAAGCTTCTGTATAAGGAACTTCAACTACAGCCCCAGATAACCCCTGCGTCTCTAACTTCCTGTTAGATAACGGGAATCGGCCCTCTCTGATACATGATTTCTCCGCTCCCGAATCAACCATGAATATAAATTGCTTGTCTCCTATCTGCGCCCCTACCAATGGTTCCTCTGCTGCATTGTAGGTGGTGGATAGAACTGGACACGCAAGTGTTCTCTGTGGGCTGTCCTATGCGGGGTATCTCGTCGCCCCTCCCTCATTAAAGACATTTCCGGAAACTACCGACATGCCGCTGTAAGGCGCTGGCGCGGGGGCCCCGTTTGCTGTTGTCGCGAAAGGGTTACCTGGCGTGTATTGCATGCTGTCATTGTTTTGGGGGTGGTTCTGTGTCCTATACTGGTGTCCTTGTTGCTGTCCCGTGGTACTCTGGCCAGGGTTCCTTAGCTGCTGTTGTCCCATTGGGAGACCGTATGGGCTTCCCGGGTGTGGATGACCATAAGCCTCCCCCTCCTGGAACCCATTGTTTTGTCTACTTCTGCACTCCCTGGAGTAATGTCCCCATCTTCCACAGTTCCAGCAACTCCCTTGGGGGCCCCTGGGACCCTGCCATCCATTTCCTCCCATTCCTCCATACCCCTGTCCGCCTCCTCTCCGGCCCCTGTACCCACCTCGTCCCCCTCGAGGGGTCCACTCTTGCCACTGCGGGCTTCCACCTTGTTCTTGCTCAGTCCACTGCCGCTGTGCTGGTCCTGCCCAATTAGTTGCCACCCTTCCTTGGAGTGCTATCAGCCCCTCCTCCTCCTCATCTCCCTCCGTACTGTGTGGGAGCGCGGCTACTGCTGCTGCAACCTTCACTAACTTTGACTGTACTAACTTCGCCTCGTCTGCCAATCTTTTCTGCGCCACCTCCTTCTCCCTCACCTTTATTCTTTTACAATGGTGTACTATTATGCTTTGAATTTCTGGCCATCCTTTTGCTTCAATACCTGCTATCTTGTCAAGCGCCTTCTGCACTTCCTTTGGGAGCCCTCTCTTTATAATAAAATAAAATAAAGATGTCGATTGATACCAGGGCGTGCCCGTTTCTGCCCTCCACATCTCTTGGACCCGGAAAATATAATCCATAGCCTCTTCCCCGTCATTCATTGTACACTGCATCACTGACTGCAAGTCCGGTGTGTCTGGGAATGTTTCGCGTAAGGCATCCCACACCCTGGCACGCACCGTGTTAAATGATGCCCCGTCATGGCGGTCACAGTCTAACGTTACTCCCGGGAAACCGGCCTTAACCCATACCCTTTCAGCCTGGTCACCTACCGCTGATACGAGTAGACTTTTCACATCTCCTATGGCTAGGGGTACCCCGGCAGTATGTTTCTCAAAGGCATATATCCACTTACTTGCCCCTCCTGACAACGGGGGCAATAGCTTTAATAAATTGGCTTTATCCATCTGTGCCCATGGGATATAGTTAGGCCTCCCTCCTCCCCTGTGTATCAACGGGAGCTGTAGCCTTCCTTTTGTCGTTCCGTCCGGACCCGTTTGAGCTGTTGATGTCCCCAGTGATGCCATTTTTCCCACTCTGTTCCTTAGTCGGCCTGTCCACTCATCATCTAGGGTTCTCAGCGAACACGTACCTTCCTCCCCCTCGCTTCACCCTCCTATTGCCATACTCAACCTGTCGCTTTCTTCTACCTCGTCCCTTATATCACACAGCAACTCCTCTCTAATTCCCCCCCGCCTTTCCTCGCTTGCACCATCTCCCTCTCCGGGCCCTACTTCTATTATTCGCGTTGGTTCTTCCTCAATTCTGAACAAAATCTCGCCATTTTTCCACCCCTCTTCAGGCTTTCTATTTTCACCTAGCGCTCTGGACGTACGCCCTGATCTAGTTGCATCTAGTGCTGTCCGTTCGCATATGTCTTTTATCCTCGAGAGCTCATCCTTTGCTATCGTCAGTCTTGATTCTAAATCATCTGTGAGCTTCTCTATATCTACCCTTTGTGCGCCTGCCTGGGCTCGCTCCCTCGTGCTCTCGTATGGCGGAGGTGCCGTGGGCCGGAGGGGTGTAGTATCTCTCGGGGTAGGTATGTAAGTGGGATCACTGTACCCCTCTGCGGGCACAGGCTTCTTTATTATCGGGTACAGACTTATTACCTCTACTGGTGGCGCTACACTTGAGCCTTCTTTGACATCTCTTTGTATTAACAGTGGATTGTCTGTGGTGGACGGGAGATCAGTATTTAGTACTGGTGTCTTAGGCGGTGGTATCTCTTCAAATAACCTCCAAAGATCTAATATTTCCCTCCTATTTTGCAGCTGCTTTCCTTTGTATTTTAGATAAATGCATGTGGCCACTGTATCCAGGACACTTTTATCAAACGACCCTCCCTCGGGCCAAATCTGAGGTAACCCCTCCCCCTTTAGCTCGGTCACCCATTGGGCATGATATTTTTTAATCCGCTCCACGTATCCCGGGAGATTCTTACAAATATGTGATAAGGGTGTTTCAGCCCCCATCTCTGTGCTCTCCTAGTGCTGATGTGCCTCGTGTGTTTGCAACTACAATGTAAATGTCGTATCAATATTATTTTTTATATTTTACTTCACATTCAATGTTGGGTCCCTTTGGGCTCTCCCCCCTCCCTGTCTGCACAATACAAAACTGGCCATACACAATATCTATTATGTTCTTTTTGAGGGGCACATACAAGAGCAACCCATCCTTTGGTTTGACAATGTCAGACTGGAAATCAAAAAGGTATTCACTCACTCCACTATATTGGCGTTTTCTGAAGAGAGAAAAAACTTTTATCCGACCACACTTATTATGACCATTTAACTATTATGCACTTCTAATCGTTCACACATTCACAACGTCAAAATCTCCTCTAGCACATACGAGGTGCACACACCTCTTGGCACCATTCGCCATTCAAGCTGCCCTCCCTTTCCTCCCTAGCCGGCTGTCCCTAATCGCCTTATTTGAGTATCTAGATGCGCATATATATATATATATATAGATATTAACCTGTTTTCCCCTCCTTCTAATAGGACTTTGTTTCTCTTACTGTCTCCCCAAGTCTGTGCTAATCACGGTTCTTTATTCTCCCCCCTACCCTTAAGAAAAGGAAAAAAGTAATAGCGGTCACTAATGTACTCTGTGTCCCCTTTTGCTGAACACTTTTATTTTATACTCCACTTCTTCATATATTCCCAGTACTAGTTAAGATAGCACTATGCGGCGCCGCCTTCCACCCCCTTTCGGAGCTAGGTTCCCGTCACTTTTATCTCTTATTCACCTCTTAATCCTAATGGCCATATGCAAAGAAAAAGCAAGGAAATTTTAAGATGATCTTTAGTAGATCTGCGTACCCCCTCTTCGTTTCCTGTCCTACACTTCACTCCCCGTTCCCCTTAAGATCACTCGCACTCAGTACTCACGTGCCCGTCTTGAACCGATACTCTCCGAAACTGGGTCCGTCCAGGCAGTGTCGCCGTCAGCTCAACAGTCAGCCCCGGCTCCGGCGAGCGGTACTCAAAGCGGATTTTTCAACCGGGATCCCGTACCCCCTCTCTATTGAGTGCGCACTTCTTAGTGTACCGGTCGCCGTTGGCGGGCAGCCTCCCGGAGCCGGCTCACCGTGCGTATCCCTTTTCGACCGGAGATTCTCGTGCCAAACGGGGACGGTTAGAAGGAGTTTAGGAAGAAATAAAAATCACGCCATCGGGGTCACCACTGAAAGCAAGCGTCCCCAAACAGCACGATCCTCCCCGCAATGAGAGACAATGAAGGACTCTCCCAAAATGGGAATAAGGCCAAGACAGAGTGCGGGTGAGCGTAAATGGGAGTTTATCAATCAGAATTGGGCATGCAAAGAACTCTGCAACCTCCGAGAGCGCTCTGTCTGACAATAGCAAAGACAGGCGTATATATTTACAAAAAACGTCATCAAAACCTACATACTATAGGGGGCACAAGTTCATTGGGATTGGGTGGCGACGACTAACTATAGGTGCTGCTGCGGTGTGGTTGGTCTTGGCTGGAGGACGTCACTGGTCACCCTCGTGGGTTGGGCTGGGCCTGGCAGGTCGGCTTGAGTTCATCCGGGCGGTGTTGGTGTGCTGAGGCGGCCTCTGGCAGAGATGAATGCCTTTCCTGACTTACTTGCCCTCTGCCATGCACCCCGCAGTCATTCAGTCATTTACAGTTCTATTTTCTTTAGTAAATCTTTCAATAGGTTAATGCAACACAGGAGGAATGCACCTTGTGAGGGGTCTGGAGATAATATATCGTGGCCTGGTTACTCGTGATCTGTTGCCCGGGACCGTAGGTCGAG
The DNA here is from genome assembly GCF_040938575.1 of Ambystoma mexicanum. Lineage (NCBI taxonomy): Eukaryota > Metazoa > Chordata > Amphibia > Caudata > Ambystomatidae > Ambystoma > Ambystoma mexicanum. The sequence continues at coordinate 136,190,278 of NC_090921.1, forward strand.
GGGCTAAGCTTCGGGGACTGGGGCGGGTGGTACAAGTCTTTCTGTCTTGTTAGAAGTGGTTATGGATGTTTCGCTGTGTGTTGTCAAAGTGTTGGGTGTCCTGATTGCACAGGGCCATAAGTCTGAGACAGTCCGGTGGGTTGTGGGGTTTACGAGGGGGCGCTTGAGTTTAAACTAAGGTTTACTGCTGTGCTGTAAATAATGCAGGTGGCTGGCCGCGGCCTTGGGTGCTGTAGTGGGGCTACAAGTCTTTGAAGCGACTCCAGTCGGGTCGGGGGAGGCGTGATAGCGCAGAGCGGGGCTCTGTTCTCATGTCTTGGCAGCCTTCTGAGGGAGGGAGGGGGATACATCGAGACCTTGTACGCTTTCACAAAGGTATCTCCTTCATGTGTTGCCGAATATAAGTAAAGACATCGCAAACATTTGAATACTTTCTATAATACTTATTTAAAATCACTTCAAAACATGCATTTAACCTTTGCTGTGTGCGTTTCGATTATACCCAGTTCGAGCATCATATTTGTACATTATACTCTAGCAGCTACAGTGTTTCAGTTACATGCATATACATTCGCAGTAAATGAGGTAGTGGTTAGATCAGTGGAGTACATAGAAAACGACCCGCCACTGTACGTGACGGTGGTAGCATATGAGGGGTTCAGACATTCACACATGATAAGTGCACTCTAGCGCATTCTTGACATGAGTTCATAGTATAGTTGCATCCGCTTTCTCGCGTACTCTAGCAGCATTAGTTTTAGTTATGGCGCGAAACCATGTGAGGTAGGCTGCCCAGTGATACACGCAACGAACAGATCCCTGGAGCGTCCCTTTATCATTAGCATCCACCTGTAATGGTGCGGGCTCGCTATAGCTTATATCATGGGAGCATACTCTCTCATTTTAATACATTCTACAGGCGTGTATATTTTATGGAAGAAAGAAATAATGCAAGAGGACTTGACATTCATATATACATATATATGTAAAGACTGTCTGCCATCAGAGGACCATTTTGCTGTTCATTTCACTGTTCAGGCCTGCTGGCTGGGTCATGCTGATAGTGATGGTACACTGCGGGAGGTGAACTGTTACAATGTTAGCGTATTGCGCTAGCTCATGTCCGTCTTGTTCGTGGGAACGTGCTCGCAGCGGATCTGCCAGGGTGCTGCGGCAACAGGGATGTTCTCCAAGGGTGGGGGCCGCGCTACAGTGCGCTGAGCTCACACCATCTTTACCGGGCAGAGAATGGTTTTTGGGCCTAACTAAATTTGTGTTGTAATCAATACATGTGGGCATTCGATACATGTGGGCAATGTCTCCAGTGGGTGAGCCCTCCACCACCTGGGCCCGGGTGGCATGAGGGAACGCCCAATGGGCCATAGCCCTCACCTGGGGAAGAAACGCAGGCGAGAGGGGTCTCCTGGACCAGTCCTCCCCTACAATAGGCGCAGCTGAGGTATACTATGGACTAAAGGGGGGTCCCGCGTGTGAATTTGATCAAGGAGGCGTTACACCCTGTTGAAATCCGAAGGCTTAATGGCTGCTGCCGGTAGGTTCATAGCATAATGTTGCAGTATTTGTTTCGGTATGGCTAGAAAGCAGATGTTTGGTGTGAGGTGAGGGATAATGCTTGTAGCAGGGGTACACATTTCAAGTTGCAGGCCACTAGCTGGCCTAAAACAGCACTGGCCTCCTGGCATGGATGCCCGTTCACGGCATGCCCATACCACACCATTGCTTACCCGCATCACTCGACTGTACCTAGTGGCGAGTTCACGTTTTGTGGTATGATCAAACTGCATGGAGGTGTTTTCTCGGGAGATTTCAGCACGGGAATAAGCGTCTGCAAATCCCAGCAGAGACGAGAGTGAGGTACGGAAGCTGCTGCTTGTTTCAAGGGAGGGAGGGGGGTGCACGATGACATGGGAAGCGCGCGCATTCTCTTATGCATTGCAGTATATCTTCCATTCTTATTACCAGAGGCACGAGTATTCGGAAAGTGTAGAGGAAGAAAGACTGCATGTGCCGTTCACTGGATGCATAATATATCACAAATCCAGTGGATGAATCCAGTTATGCTAGGAACACTGCTCAGCCACAGATGAGATTTCAAGACCACTTTAAAAGGTTTGGCCTTAATCCAAGTTATTTAAAGGTATTTACTGACACTGGTGCATTTTAAAGCACATTATGCCAGTATGTTGGCAGAATGTGAATGATGATTTGCGTAAGAGTTGTTGCTTTTTTTCCCTGCCATAAACATCTGGGGGAAACGTATGCTGATCAATGTGGACCCCAAACGGGCTGTGTTGACTTTCCAGCACTTCAAGGCGAGTAAGTGAGAGGTGAGTGAAATTTCTTTACTGCTGCACTGCCCAAAACCGTTCACTCTACAGAGTTTGCTCCAACGCGTAGTTTCTTCTGAGGCCCTGGCTGAGGTTCAGTATTCTGGAGCAGGATCCAAGGCCCAGGGCTTGCCTTGATGCCCTGGCTGGGACTGGCACCAGGCATTCCGCTAAAGACTGGAAGGGCTCTTACTATTGGTGGCCTCCAAGCACTTAACTCAAGTGTCTGTTGCGGCACGCTCTGATGCTACTTCTACCAGCCCCGGTACGTACGTACGTACGGATGGATGGAGGGGATTTATACAACGCAAACCTCTCTAGAAAGCCATGGAGTGCAGTTTAATTAGGGTTTGTAGAACATAGCGAAGGGATCATCGTCCGTCTATTGTCTTCATTTGATGGTGAAGTGGTCCTTGAAGAGCAGGGTGTTCGGATCTTTCAAGAATCGCAGGAGCTAAGGAGCCCGCCGATTGTAGTAGGAATGTTGTTCCAGATCTTGGGAGCATAGAAGAGCAGGTTACAAAGCTGATCCCCTTGGTGAGGAACCTAGTCCCGGCCAGGCTACTCCTATGGGCACCAATCCGAGGCGCCATTGCACACCCCTTCTAGTACACCCAGCAGCCGCAGCCACTGTTCCAGCTCCGCTGCCCGGGTGTACAGTCAGCATTTGCGAGCAGCCACTCTATGGCAGAAGGAAGTAAGCATCCAATCAAGGTATGTCGTGTAGATCCTTTGCCCCTCAAATCTTTAGTCAGGTTACACAGCTGTCTTCTCTCCACGTGAAGGCGATGGAAAAGCATCCAGGATTACAACAGAAAGAGCCGCTTCCACAAGCTTGCCGGTCCGATAGCACTGAACTGGATGGACCCCAGCCGGCCCATAAGATTGGGGGTCTCCAAACAGCCCTTTAAGATGAGAAGAAACACCCTTGAGATAGACGGGGATGCAGATTCGTACTCTAGCATCAAATAATAATGGCAACTCAATAGTTTGGCAAAGGGAGTCCGTTTAATGACAAGTACCACTCGATCTTCCTTCTCGCTTAAAGTCTGCTTAATTTCCCCAAAAAATACATTTATACCAAAAACTCGTCATTGCCGTGTAATCTCAAAAACCTAACATTCAACTTGATTGGAAGGTAACTTTAATATAGGTACTATATCTGCATATGGTAACAGGGAGAGGGAATTGGATAATACTATCAGATGGGGCAACTAAGCCCTTCCTTCGAACTGGCCACTGTAAACGTCATAAAAAGTACGACATCCCATTGGCTCTAATGTCTATAGGACCCTAGATTACATGGTCCACTATGATTGGGGTGGCATTGATCCCACACATTCTTTTCCACTTGCGCTTAGCAGCATGCAGAATAATTTGCCAGGTGCAGGGAGTAAGCTTGCACACCAGCTTCCCCTCAATTTATTGTACAACCATTTATCACCTCAGTGGCCGTGTGTCAATTACTGCTTTGTAGTTTGGCCTGGGGGCTGCCTCTTGGTCTGAGAAAGTTTAAGGAGTGTTGGAACGACAAGGCTCCATGCATAGGTGTGAAAGTCTCATCTCTTTCTGCCGCCTTGCCACATGACTAGGACACCATGAAATTGGCCTCTTCTTCGTGCAATTTTCTGTATTTGATTTAGTCCTGTCAGTCGTATGCCATCTGCGGCTTATTGCGACCTTGCTGAACAGGAGACTCTTATTCTTCTCTTTTAACTGTGGGCATTGCTAGCCTGTTCCAGCCTGATATGACTTTGGCCTCTTTGCAAGGTTATCTTCAGCGGGGTTTCTCTCCGTCTTTCCTTCTCGATTTGTGGCTGCAGCCCTCTCCTCTTGAGGCCTTTAGAAACCGCTTCAATTCCGCTCATGTGCGCAATGGATTTTCGCTCATCTAAAAAGTGCTTTTGAGGTAGATATATAGTTGTCGCTTGCCGCAATCTATTTGACTATTTAAGTATAAGCAAGCCAAACGTTTTCTTTGCTTCTTGCGGTTTCTTGCGTATGTACACGTTTAAACTGACTTAATGTCTTCATCGTGCATCTGTCATAAGTTTCTTCACCTTGAAATCAACTGTTTAACCTTAGGCCCACAATGTCGCTTATCCATGGCATTTCGTCTCTTTATCAGCATTCTTGGGTCATCATATACCCTCTCTGTGTGTCAGTCCAATCTCTCGCGACGTCACCAGTCATCATCTTTTAGTATCTTCTTGGCTTCTTCGGGTATTCCATTCTGACAAACGTCCCTTTGTTGTGTCTGTAGGTATGGATTTCTCAGTGGGTACCTTGCTGTCCAGGATTGCTTAGGTGCCAGTACTTCAATAGGTGCTGTTCTTCCGACTGTGGCTCTCTGCTGGTTTAACTGTTCTCCATACGTCACATATTTTGGCACAAAGGTTCCTGGCACTTCGAAAGGGGTGGCTGGGGTGCGGCTGATGCTTGCCACTTCCTCTTCAGCACAGCAAGCAGAGTGCTCGCTTTGACATTTTGTGCAGGTTCGAATCCCGGCAGGGCCAAACTCAGCCTTTCATCCTTCTGAGGTCGATAAATGAGCACCACACACAGTGGGTAATAATAAGCAGCGCTCAGATAACTTAGGGTTCGTAGCGCTATATAAATGCTCAATTATTATTTTTATTATAAGCCATTCTCGGATCCAGTCTCACAATCCCCAGCCCATTTTGCCTAAGGTGTTTTTGGGTCTGTTCTAGTGAACTGAACTCTGCCAAGTTGATTATATGGCCATTGCACTGAATGCCCTGGAACATACCCAAGGGGCACCCAAGTGCTGGCCGAGGACCTGTTTTTTATTAGTCCTAGCCAGCTGATGTCTGTGCCATCGATCAGACCTTCGCTTCCAGTGCTGTCAATCAAACTGACTTCTCACAGTGACCAGAAATCTTTCCACACCCGTACCATGTGTGGCCTACTGCATGTTTGGGCTTGGTTTACTTTCTGTCAAGGTTATGTCCTGGTGCCAGTCTCAGTAGTCCCACAGATGCAGACATCACAGTTAAGTGCACTCATCTCTTGGGCTTTGGCCCCTAGTGCAATGCCAGTAAACGGCACCCCTTGAGTGGCACTTTAAGAAGACACCCTTGCTAGCATGAAGACTTTGCAAAGGATTAAGAACATCTTAAAACCCTCGCCAATGGTTCTTTCTAGGCTGAACTATTGCAACAGCCTCTTTCTAAATCTGCCTGCTTCTACTCTCCGCCCTCTGCAACTCATCCGGAACAGGACTGCAAGGCTTGTCCTTGGCCTCAAGCCCAGGGATCGTATCTCTCCAGGACTGAAATCTCTGCGCTGGCTCCCAATGGCTGCAAGGATTAAGTTCAAAACCCTTTGCATTGACCACAAGGCCCTCTGGGGCCTGGGGCCTCAATACCTTCAACTTTCTCTTCCCAAATATCTTCCTTCAAGAGCTCTTTGCTCATCCGTCTCCAACTCCCTCATGGACAGTCACTTCTCCAAGCAACTAGTTGGTGGTAGATCCTTCTTCGGCTTATGCCTCCCTCTGGAACAGCCTCCCTGCCTCCCTGAAACTTGAGGTGAAACCTCTCTGATTCCGGAAACGGCTCAAAACCTTTCTCTTTGCTTCTGCTTTTTCTCCTACTCTCCCCTGTTGACCTCCTGGCTGAAACTGAAACTGGACTGGTTACCTGGTTACCCTCTGACCCTCGGGCCCAGGTCCCCTCCCCCTGCAGTCGCACACCTGCACTGCCTTCCTGGCAACCCCCTCACTTGGGGACTGTTTTCTGCATCCCTACAGTCCCACTACCAGCACTTACAGCTGATGTCTGCACTTACCCTTGCACTTACCACCTGCTGGCCATACTTCTACTTACTGTTATTTATTCTTGTATCCCATGTACTGCACTGTCCCCTCCCCCGACTGCCCCCTGCACTTTCCCCTTTCCCATGCACTTGCGCGATCTGCATGACACCTGGCCTAGTAGGATTGTTTTCTGTCTTCCCTCTGTTCCCCCTTCCTTGCCTCGTCGCGCCTTGCACACTTGTGTATAGGCGCGTTATAAATGCCATATCGTATCATATCTATATCATCAGTTGGGTCTTTCAGTCAACCAACTGTAAGTCTACATTGACCATTGCATAGAGTATGTACAATGTCTGCTTGATTTTGCATACAGCCGTAGCCTTACCACATGAAGCATGTCTACGTCATTGTGAAAGGCGTTAATTGTTTCTTGGGACAGACTGCCTACTTCTCTCTCTGGTTCCATCAGGTACTGGGCTACATGCCTATGTTGGCCAGGTGGTTCTCTTCCCTCACTTGAACATGAGGGGAATCCAGTCCAAGCTGGTACCAAATTATCGAGACAAGGGTCTAAAATCCAGGCAGATCCTTCCCCTCCCCCTCCTCATCTTGGAGGTGAAGGAGAACCTAGAGTGCTGGATGGTGGAATTCCACTTTTCTCTGAAGGGTCTGAACAGGTGTGGAAGGTGACAGCTGAGATATCTTAAACGGATGCCCCTTAATTTTCACGAGTGGACGATCCACGGCTAGGTTGAGAATGGCATCATCGGCAGCGATGGCCTTCCGCAGTAAGTGTTCCCCTGTGTCTCTGCCTCACCATCTGTATCTACAAAGTCCTGATCCAATTCAGGGCAAGGTCAGGATCTGGACTGCGCCATGCTTCACCTGACTCTAGTACAATGATGTTTGCTACAAAAGAGATTAGACCTTCCATCACAACAGCTGGACCAACTTCTGAACCAATTGCCTCAATTTCTTAGCTGGCAGTTTGGCTACTGAAAGACCTGTGCGTGTCACCATGACAACCCTGACTGGTAGCTAAAAAGCCATTGACAAAACTTCAATACAAGAGCAAACGTTGGAGATGTTGCCACTTGTGGCTTGGGCCCATGTGAAACCCTGCTTCCATGCTCCTTGGCCCAGGCTCTGCCACTTACCTTCCACTTACCAAATTTTGGCATCCAATAAATAATACCAGGCTGATATCTGTGCCTTGAGGAATTCTAATATGGATTGCTTCTCCCCACTGAGCGATGCGGTAAGGTGGCATTTCGATGGTCCTCTGAACTTGTGCCTTCCGTTGTAGAGATCTCGCGCTTCATTTAATATGAATGTTATCCTAATGACTCTTGTGCATAAACCCTTTGAGCCTGCAGCCACTTGAGATCTAGAACTCCTCATTGGAAAACAGTGTTTTTGGTGGGTATCAGCAAGGGAAGGTCAGTTCGCAATGTTCAAGCCTTCTCGTTTGTGAGCCATTCAGAGTCCTTTACAAGGACAACATGGTTCCTTGCACACCTTAGTCCATCCTAACAAAAGCACTGTCTGATTTCCACATCGTCCAGAAATGTTTTTGTCATTTATTTCTCCCAGTCCCATCCTCTGAGGCAGAGAGGACTCGACATTACATTATTTTGAGTATAGGATGATTGTAGCGTTTTACCTCCCAGACCAAGGACATCAAAGATTGAGAATTGCTAGCTGTGAATTCAGAAAAGTTATGGTGGGTTTACAAAGGCTTGAACAAAAACCTTTAACCAGAAATGTGAAAGTAGAATGCTCCATTTGAGCCAAGTCACACATGCCACAACGCCATGGCCACCTAGTTACCATCACTGCAGTTCACCTACCTCCCGTTCAGAGACACACAGCAAGACATTGTGGGTATGCAACTTTACTCAAACGCAAGCCCACTCAAAGGTTTCTTTGGCCCACTGCGTAGTCCACTGGAAGCATGCAAGATTCAGAAGATTCTTTCGCCGTGGGGGTATTCACACACGTGCTTTGTATGGGCCAGGACATCGTATGTGTTTCCATGAAACAGGCTTCTAGACTCCCTCTGTAGAGCTGCCACTTGGGCTATACCGTATGTTTTCTTTACGCTTTGCTCCATGTATTTTAGTTCCAAGTCATCTGCTCATTTTAGCCAGGAGTTACTCGAGAAACTTTTTGGCTGAATATTTTAATATTGGTGTCACTCCCCCCGCTCCCACTGCCCCCAGTCAAACTAATCCGGGATGCCTGAAGGAGAGGTCAAAGGACATACACGTTACTCTGTGTAGTGAGTCTTATTTTGGTAGGCCATCGCTCTTCCACTAGCCCCATATCATCTTGGTTGGGGCATTCTCTGAAGGACTGGGACTGAGTTATGGAAGCCGCCAGTTCTTGCACAGCCTACTTGTAGGCACAGGCTGCAAAATCTAATCTGATGCTAGCAGCAAATGCTCCGTTCTTGGCACCTGAGATGAGGTTGATCCAGGATTCTGTAGGAAGGCGCTATGGACTATACGTTCAATGGTATCTGTGGTGAGGGACGTGTACTATTTCTACAGAACAGCCAATTTCCTGATGGGTACATTGATTCTCCTGTTGAATAATGCTTCTAAAGCTTTCTAGCCACTTTGCAAAACGTGCTGTAAGCCGCTGTATTTTGTCCTAGTTTTCACAATTAATGATTTCACATGAGAATCGCTGCTTGAATGGTGAAACTTGGTGCTGGTCTTAGTGTCCAGGCCCACGTTTCGTTTGGTCTCTACTGCTCCGTGTGTGATCGGTGCTTGCTGTGTTGCTGCCAGTTCTGTGAGCGAAGCATGCTTTGCTTCTTCCACTACTGCACCATCTCTGTGTTTGGGAAGCTTGCCCTGCTGCCGCTAGTATATTCCAGCTGAAAATACTGGAGGAGACCTACCCTGGTTTGTTTGTCCAGTGCTTTCACGTGGCCATGTTTTTGGACAACGTTCAAGAACAGAGTTACTCTTTGGGGGTTGGCTTCCTGCATCTGGAAACTGTTTGAGCTTGGCCAGTATCCCTTCAAATTGTCTCCTGTGAAAACATCCCGATTTCCTCATCTGTGGGTCTTTTCTGCTTTTGATTTTCATGTATTTTCTGTCCTTAGATTGTGGGTCCTCGGAATTGCTCCAGCGACCGCTGCTGGTGCAAGTGGAATTGGTATGGATAGTGGTAGATGGCAAATGTGCATGAATACACATCCGCCTCAGTGATGCGGTTCCCCCTCCTTTGGCATGTTTTTGTAATTGTGATTTACTGAAAGGTGCATATCGTGATTCGGTGCCTTTCCAGTCACTGTAATTGAGGGAGTTGTACATGTCCGATGCTAAACAGAACAGTGTTTGAAGTGCATGGCCATTTTGTGAAGTACTTCTAATGATTGTTTTCACTTGTCATGGTGTGAACTTTATTGCTGTCCATTGATTTTGGCGGTCTCGTCAAGTTTAGCCTCAAATGCACCAATAAACTACACACCATGACTAATATACCTTTACCAATGTTTCTTTGATTTAATGATATGCGTTGTTTCTGAAATTACATCTTGAATGCTATTTTTCCGTTTTGTGAGATCTACCATATCGCTATATATATATTTATTTATTAGTACATATGGTCAAATATTGACTTTGTACAATCCCCAGTTCACATCTAAATCCACATAAATACACGCAGAGGGATTCCAACCTGGTTACTTTGTGTACCACATTTTCACCCTCCTCTGTTTGTGCTGGAGTAGCTATCTAATGGGAATGGGGTTTGGGAAAGGATCTAGTCACTGATTCAGGTTTGCCTCCACTTCCTGAACTGTCCGGTAAGCAAGAGAACGAAGGGGGCTTTAATAGTTGAGGGGGTGAAGGTCTCTTGAGACTGAGATTTATACCTAAAGATCTTATCGGAGGTAATTCTCTTCTTGCCATACGCTTTGCATTGGTGCTACACTATTTATTTAGTAGATCAGCATCCAACCCCTGACACCATATGCAAAGGTGCTGAAGGAGTATACTGACACAAAGGCGGCATTGTGATTGCAATAGACTTTTATTAGTCAAGAAAATAAAGAGAAAGCCTAACTCTTCCTATCTCTAATGGGGGCTTCCCTGAATTAACTAAAACACCAAGGGTTCTGTCAAAATGTCCATGTAAATTCGTAGTCCACCGTTCTGTGTCCCTACTTCTGTCCCTGATACTTAAAACTAAACTAGAGATAAATGTTAAAAAAAGCAGGGGCGAGGCAGGCACTCCAATTCCTGGCTAATATATTACCCAAACAAGTGTCCAAACAATCACAGGGTTAAATCCCAAAGTTTCCAAAATATTCACAGGGTTAAATCCCAGTTACTGCCCAATAGTTCACAGGGTTCATTCCCATCTTGCACTGTTGTACTCCTCCAAGCACTTTCGTATCTGCAATACTAATCAGGGAGGCTGGGTCGCCATTCAATTCAGGTGAAACCAATATAAATGCAGTTGCAGTCTCTGGGAATTATGGTCAATGTAGTAAACCCATTTAAACAATTCATGTGACCAGTGAAAGACTCCCCTCCAACACACACATCATACCCTTAGCAGGGGGAGGGGGGAAACCCATGATTATGGCTCTCCAGTGTAGGGCAAAATAACCCTGGTGCTGCAGCCTGTGGAGTCCAGGAGGGGAGTCTTTCACTGTCACCTGAATTGTTTAAATGGGTTCACTACATTGACCACAATTCCTAGAGACTGCAACTGCATTTATATTGGTTTCACCTGAATTGAATGGCAGGAGTACAACAGTGCAAGAAGGGAATTAACCCCGTGAACTTATTGGGATTTAACCCTGTGAATATTTTGGATACTTTGGGATTTAACCCTGTGAATTGGAGTGCACGCCTCACCCCTGCTTTTTTTTTAACAATAAACTAGAGATAACGTGGACCTTTTTTATCCAGAAGAATTACTCCCTTCTGGACTTGGGGATAAAAGTTCACTTCTAGGTTTTGGTTTCTTTTTAGGGGAATGAGTTCCTTCCCCGAGTCAAAATTGTCCTCCAACACAAGAGACAAATGTCCAGCACTTATCTCTGTCAAGCACACTGCTTATCATTTAAAACTTAGTATCAGAAAGTCTTTTCAGCTCTGCTTACCAGGAGGATGACTCCCTTCCCCTGGTATCTTTCGCTTTGATTTCACATTTCAAAATGACCAGGGGAAATTACTCCCTTCCCCTGGCCTCTTTCACTTTTGTTTCACAGTTCAACAGTTTCAGCCTTTAACTTTGAGGGTTCCAGACCCAGGCTTCCCGGTCTCCAGAGTTGGGCAGACTTGGTTCACTCCCCAGCCAAGTACTGCCACAAGGACGATGAGTTGTACTCCTCTTCCCTTGTGGGTGTGGGTCCCTGACCCATATTTCTCTTCTGCTTTGTAGTTGGGTAGTTGGATCTCTTTTCTCCCACGAGGAAGATAACTTGTGTTGTTCTCTTGTTCCAGAGTATTCAAACCTTTCCCGGTGATCATTGGCTAGTGGTCAAGTAAAGCCAGAGGGAGAGTCCCTACAATCTTCACAATTCTCTCTTCAGGGTCTCAGGCTCTGTTTGCCCCCTCTTCGGGTTCATGTGTGTAACTTTACACCTTCTCGTGTAAAGGCTGCCGGGACACCATAACTTTCTTGCTGTTGTGAAAACATGGTAAAATGCTCCAACCACAATTTATTTATTTATTATTTATTCAGATTTATTTAAAGCGCACGTCAGCCCGGGGGCATCGTGGCGCTGTTACATGAAGACATACATAATCTGGTTACAGTGGAAGGAAGATGGTTACAAAGCAATTTTCATTACAAGACACATTTTGTATCAGACGTATGCGAGCTAGTGTGGGTGAAGGAAGGATGAAGTTAGTTGAATAGAGTGGTTTTGAGAGATTTGCGAAAGGAATATAGAGATGGTTCTGCTCGGAGTGAGTTGGGGAGGGCATTCCAGAGCTTAGGTGCTATGTGTGGGAAGCCAATGCCGCCGGCTTTGGCTCTTTTTACAGTGGGTACTCAGAGTTGGTTGACGTGATGGCTTCTTCTGGGACAGATGGAAGAGTTCTTTGTTATAGTTTCAGATAGGTAGGGGGTGCTGTGTGATGCACTTGTGTGTGAGAGTGAGGATTTTAAAGTTGATTCTTTCCTTGACTGGGAGCCAGTGGACGAGTCTTCTGGCCTGTGAAATATGGTCAGTTTTGGGGATGTGTAGTGCAGCGCGAAGGGCATTGTTTTGCACTATTTGGAGCCTGCTTAGGTTTTATGACGATGTGCCTGCCAGGAGGGCGTTGCAGTAGTCCAATCTGGCTCCTATAGTAGCTCTGGCTATGGAGAGGCTGTTGGGCGTGGTGAGGTAGGGTTTTGTGGCGTAAATGAGTTTGGTGGTCAGAGCAGAAGCTGAGGCGATGGCGCTGGTTTGTCTGGTCATTGAGAGTGTGGCGTCAATGTAGACTCCTAAGGTCTTGACGGCAGAGGAGACAGGTATGCTAATACTGTCGATGATCATGTGAGAATAATCGGGGCTGAGTTTGGTTAGTGTTTCGTTGGGGGCTAGGATGATGATTTCGGTTTTGTCTCCATTTAGGCAGAGACCATTGATAGCCATCCAGGTTTGGATAGTCGAGTAGATTTTGAGGAGGGCTTCTGAGTCTAGGTCGTAGTCTCCAGAGAGGGGGAGGAGAACTTGCGTGTCATCTGCGTGGTTTGTGTATGCTATGTTGAGGGAGTCCAGTAAGTCAAAGAGGGGTTTGGTGAATAGGTTGTAAAGGGTCGTGCAGTGCAGGACCCTTGTGGGACTCCACAATTTATAGTGGTGGGGGGCGATGGCCTGGTCAGAGTACACTTTCATGGCCCTACCCTCAAGGAAGGATGTGATCCAAGTGGTTGCCTTGTGAGAGAAGTGTGCAGCATTGAAGAGGTGAGATGTGAGAATACTGTGGTCGACCAGGTCAAATGCTGCAGAGAGGTCGAGCAGAAGGAGGAGAGCAGGCTTGCCTGTGTCCATTATTTTGGTAATTTGATTCTTTTAATCTAGAAGGGGACTTTCAGTCCCATGGCCTTTGCGGAAACCTGATTCTCTTTTGCCTAGGATGGTGTTGGTTTCCAGGTAGTGTTGGATTTGATTGTGTGCGGCTTTGTCTAGGATTTTGAGGAGAAAGGGGACGGTGGTGATGGGGCGATATTTGTTAGGGGAGGAAGGATCGAGAGTGTTTTTTCAGGAGCGGGCGAACCCAGGCTTCTTTTAGGCATTGTGGTACAGTTCCAGATGCGAAAGAAGCATTGATGAAAGCCGTAATGATGGGGGTGGGGGATTCTGAGCACTCTTTGATTAAAGAGGGTGGGCAGATATCCCCTTTGCAGGTGGAAGGTTTGACTTTTTTGAGGAGGTCCTTGACTTCCGTCTCTGAGACTTCTCTTAAAGCAAAAAGGGGTGTTTGTGAGATAGCGTTATTGGTGGGAGGTGTGGGCGAGCAGGTGGGGGTGTTGAGAGCTTTGCGTTGGGAGGCTATTTTGTCTTGGAGTGTTAACTTTATTGAGTAGGCCAGCCTGGATGCCTGTGCACCATGCTTCATCCTTGATGATTTCGTCTGGGCTGGAGGCAGGTGTGGTGAGTTCTTTGAATATGGAGAATATTTCTCTTGATTTGGAGCTGGCATTAGTGATTCTCTGGTTGTAGGATTCGGATTTAGCATGGAATATGGCTTTTTTGTAGGTCAAAGAGATCTCTTTAAAATCTTTAAGCGAGGATTGGTTAGGCGCTGCTTGCCATCTGGATAGAGCTTTGCGTTTCTTGGTGCGAAGGTCCGATAGTTATTCAGTGAACCAAGAGTTGCAGTGCATTGATTTTTTTCCCTTTGTTTTCTTCTAGTGGGGCAATGAGTTTGATGGCTTGAGTGAGTGTGCTGGAGTAGATGTTGGCTAGAGAGGTAGGGTCATGGACGAATGGAGGCTTGAGTTAAGGGATATCGAGGAGAGGGGCGAGGTTGAAAGCAGTGAGTTTTTTGGAGCTTCTTACTTTTGCGGGTGGGGCATGAGTTAAGGTTTTATGAATGGGCGTGGTAGGAATGGAGAATTGAATGAGGTAACGGTCCGTCCATGGGAGGGCCAAGATGGAGGTAATCGCAGATGAACAGTTGTGATCAGCTAGCCAGTCAATGGATCTGCCTTTGTTATGAGTCGGTGCAGTAATTGTGTGTTTGAACCCCATGTTTGATGGTTCTTTGGCTAAATTTGCGGCTGCTTTGTCCTTCGGGTCAGCTAAACCACGGTTAATGTCCCCTAGAAGGATGCTTTTGGTGGTGCTTTTGAGGTTGTTGCCTATGTTTTGGAGGAGTTGCTTTTGGTAGTCAGAGGGTGATCCTGGTGGTCTGTAGGTGATAAAGAAGTTTATGGTGCAGTTAGGTGAGAGGGCTAGTTTAGCAGTGAGGAGATCAGCGTTGTTGTCCCATTGTTGATTACCATTCTTATGGAGAGGGTGTCTTTAAAGATGAGGGCGACGGCGCCACCACCTTTTGAGTTTTTACGGTCCTGTCTGAGGATGGTATAGTTCTGAGGGAGAGCGAGGTGGATGGATGGACTGGAAGCTTCATGGAGCCAAGTTTCGGATATGGCAAGTAGGTCAAGATTGTGGGTGGTGATAAGGTCATTGATTTCAATGGCATGGGCATGGACAGAGCGCGCATTGATGAGAGCACATCTTAAGTCTGGTCGTAGAGTGTGTGTGTTTGCGTTGGTGGTGTTGGAGGTGGGCGGTGCATATTTGGGTGTGTGAGGCTGGGGCGTGATAGATGCAGCATGATGGGTGCTAGGGTAGTGAGCGTGGTCAGAGAGGTAAGGCTGGGCGGCTGATGTATGGGTGCGAGAGCTGAGTCTGTTGTTCCTAAGGAGTGTGGAGTGCTGCAGAGAGTTAGGTGGTGTTTGGTGCGTGTTCTTTGTCTACAGAGCCTGAGGTGGAGTGGGTGATGTCCGATTGGATTGGTATGGTGGTTGAGTGTGTAATGGAGTGCAGACGACGGTGTGGTGTGTATGATGTCAGATGGTGGGGTAGGGCATGGGTGGGCATGCTGGTCTGGGTGCGCATGTGGCATGCTGCAGATGGCCAGAAAGGAGAGGGATGTGATGAAGATGGATAAAGAGGAAGGGAGGTGCGTAGGCGCTTTGGGGTGTGTGCCAAAGGGCTGCATTTGTAGACAAGAGATGTACATGTAGGTGGGCAATAACACCGTTGGTCAAGGCAGGCAGTTAACACAGTAGATCAGGGCCGCTGGGGGCAGGCAATAACACAATTGAGCAGGGCCGCTAGGGGCAAGCAGTTAACACAGTAGATCAGGGCTGCTGGGGGCAGGCAGTTAACACAGAAGATCAGGGCCGCTAGGGGGAGGCAATAACACAATTGAGCAGGGCAGCTAGGGGCAAGCAGTTAACACAGTAGCTGTCATGTCAAGACTGTCATGACTATACTGCACGCCCTGATGATCCCTAATAAAAATGAAACTAGGTATGTAGTTGTCCTGGCAGCCTTGCAAATGTCTATCTTGGGTTGAATAAGCTATGTATAAAGCAGCATTTGAGCTAATTTGCATACCCGCAATGCCTTGCTGTTGTGGCTCAGAACTGAATTTAGAAGGTGAATTTAGGTGGGCATGGGCAGTAGTGCCATCTGTCAACCCACTGAATAAATACAGCAATAACAAATGGGTACAACAGGAGGAGCACGCTCACCTCCTACTCGGAGCAAATGCAGCTTGGGCACACACTGAACAGATATGGCATGAGCAGAAGCAATCCAAGGTTTAATCGCAGATAACGGGTCCCACATGAGGAGCATTGGTGCAAGCATGCCTCCTGCTCGGAGCAAGTGCACTCTGGGCACACACTGAACAGATGCAGCATGGCCAGTAACAATTCAAGGTTCATGCTCCAATAATGGTCCCACAGGAGGAGCACGCTTCCCCTGCTCGGAGCACGTGCAGCCTGGACACGCACTGAACAGATGCAGCATGAGCAGCATCAATGCAAGGTTCATGCTCAAATAAAAGGTCCAACAGGAGAAGCACGCTTCACTCATTCTCCGAACAAGTGAAGCTTGGGCACAAACTGAACATATACAGTGTGGGCAGCAGCAATGCAAGGTTCATGCTCCAATAACAGGTCCCGCAGGGGGAGCATTGGTGCAAGCTTCCCTCATACTCAAAGCAAGTGCAGCTTGGGAACACGGTTAACAGATTACAGTATGAGCAGCAGCAATGCAAGGTTTGATCGCAGATAACGGCTCCCACAGGAGAAGCAGAGGTGCAGACGTCGCTGATGAGGGAAGGAGCAGATGTCTGTCCAGCTGCACAGAATGCGTTTCTTGACAGCACCTGCTTCTGCTCTGTCTGCACAGCTCCTGTGTTTTCTGCATTCGATGGCCAGGCAGGCCACCTGTCTCTGCACCTCACATTAGACAACATCCTCTTTTTCTCTGAGACCTCAAACACCTCCCACGTGCCTTGGGAGAGAACATGTTCGTCCTTTCCACTTGATCGATGCACAGTGTGCACCCGTAACAGCAGAACTGGCACAACGACTGGTCAAAAAGGACAAGCTCTGTTTAGCCAAACCAACAAAAATCAAGCAGGATCCAGGGTGAAAGGCCCAGCCAGTAGTTTGAACAAGCCAATCGGCCTATGGCTGCCCTTTACTCCAGTAAAGAACCAAAGGAGAGATTTCCAAGACTCTGAATCCAGAGAAGTTGCACTCTTATGAGCTCTGGCACGCAGGGCTTCACTTTCCTTCCCGCATTTAGCTTGCGTAAGTCATCATGAACATAGAGATGAGTCTGATGAAAGTAGGATCCAACGTCGTTCATTGTTTCGTCTCTCTCTTTGGCAAGTAAATTGTGAATCTTGTGGAGAAAGCCATCTTCTCGAACAATGTAAGTATGTTGCCTTCAATGGCCACAAGAGGGCAGTGGCAATTAATGACCCTTCTCTTTAAAACTCGGCAGTGCAGCCTTCACTCTATTATTCCATGACCTGAGAGTGGGGAGGGGCGATGGAGGAGGAGGAAGTTTCAGTAACGTATGCGTGGAGTAAGCCCAGTAACACTTGTGTGGACATTTAATGTAAGACTTTGATGAACGATTGGAAGCGGCCCGTCGACCTAACTGTAAGGGGCTTGGAAATGACTAGGACAAGCCACTGCCACCACTGCTGCAGATAGTTGGTGGTAACA
This sequence comes from Ambystoma mexicanum, assembly GCF_040938575.1. Taxonomy (NCBI): domain Eukaryota; kingdom Metazoa; phylum Chordata; class Amphibia; order Caudata; family Ambystomatidae; genus Ambystoma; species Ambystoma mexicanum. The sequence continues at coordinate 136,207,627 of NC_090921.1, forward strand.
TTGAGACTTTCGGTCGACACAGTGACATCAAAGATAAGCTCCATCGTTGCTCATGGTATGTATAAATGCATGTGGACATTCTGCCGCAGGAATGGCTATCCATACACTCACAGTAAAATGCAGCAACGACCTACAACAACATTCGGCCTAGCTGGACACTTAAGGTTTTTAAGTCTCCTCACACCAGACTATGCTTCAACACTCTGACATCAGTATGCAGCGAAGGCCTATGACAAATCCGGGAATGCTCGACAAATAGTGAGTCTCTAGCACTCACGCCATCTCCTGACCTCTCTCAGCACCCATCCACTTGCCTGATCTTCATGGGTTGTTTCTAACGGACCATGGCCAGCCCTGCTAAGCCTTATCGTGGCCAAATGCACACACTCATTCTAATCATACTCCGTGATTTCCAACAGTCTGGACTTCGGTCCACTGACGGTTATCCCGCTACCAGTGTTTTGAGATTATAATCATGGTAAAAGGCGCTATATAAATGACAAATACAATTACATTGTTCATTGAAAAGTGATGCCAGTATTTGGTTTTACCACAATGACCAGTAACTTTTCACCAAAAAACATTAATCAAGTTCATGATAATATCGCCCATTTATGCTGGGGACAAATTGAATTGTGTCTAATGCATTGATTAGGAACCAAGTAAATTGCACTCATTGAGTCCACCTGAAGTTGAACGTCAGAGTCCAACCTGCTGGAAATTGAACTTGAAACCAGCAGATTTCAGACAAATGTCCGCGTTGTGATCAACTCACTGGGCTGTGATGCCCACTAGGGCTACTGCACCATCTTAATTTCTACCATCTGTCCCGTTGTATGTCCTAGAGCAGCGAGTGTGTACCTACAGCCTTCTAAGGCCAGATACCCAAGCGTACTATGGTGCCAGTCTGTGCAGATCTCTCATAGGTGTCGCTCCTGTTCATGATTGATCCCTCTGCCACACCTCAGTCATGCTGATCTTAATCACCTCCCCCAATGTTGCACCCCAGTCCCACCCTAAAGCCATTGCACTGAATTCCAAGCTGTAGTAGTGTAAGAGGATTCAATTCAGCACTACAGCTAAGTTAACGCCTAGTCTAGAATACTGAATGAAAACCCTTATTGATATATCTTTAGGTCCAGTTCATGCGTTCTGGATGACTACCCCTATATAACACCCCTCTCTTGGAATCCCCCTGACCCCACTGAGCCAAGAAGTAGTTCTGTTTTGCAAGTTAAAAGGTTTATTTGATAATTTAAACAATAGGTATTTCTGATGTTTGTTAATCTGCTTAGATTCACATGCTGTGCATAGGTCCGACATCCAGTGGTCACTGCGGAGTATTGCATTTTGTTTTTCGTAGTCGAAAAGGGGACGTCGACAAGGCGTGTCTGTAACACTATCCCTATAGTGACGTGCGTTGTACCCACAATCCCTCACGCGTCGAGGTCCCTCAGATTGTTTTTTTCCGCCCAGTTTCTGGTCGCCTTTCGCGGAGCTCCTAGAGAGACATTGCTATACTTACCACGGACCTCGGTCCTTTTGTCATAACTTAATATACTGGTAACGATCCCTCCCCCTCGACGTTAGCTGTGAAGCTGTTTCTCCGCCGAACTATTTTCGACGGAGAGGAAGAGCGGAGGAGATCCTTCGGCGCTGCCGAACACGTGGCCTGGCCTCGACGGCCAACTTACAGTAGGGAGAGTGGGGGTTAGAACTTTGTCTCTTCTCTTTGAGAATGTCTTTCTTTCTCCCTTTTCTTTCCCTTGGGGTTGTTATCGCCAGCTATTATTGCCTCAGCTATGGAGAGGACACCATTTAAGTTTTGCCCACGCTGCAGGGGCAAATATACTTGGAAAGATAAGCACAAGCTCTGTAATCGTTGCTTACCCCTCGATCACATAGAGAACAGCTGCGCAGCCTGCAAGCTCTTAAAACCCAGGACTCTTAAAGAACGTAGGGTTAAGAGGTGGGCAGACTACGCGATGTCGAAGTCAGTTTCCTCACCCGCTGCCGCTGTTACTGAAAGTGACGAGGAGTGCGATAACTCGACGTCCGTTACGGAAGTCATGAACCCCCAGAAGGAGCGCTCACGCTCCTCGTCGTCCGTCCCCGGCCCCGACGGGCTCGGCTCACGCCCTGCTTATGGGGATGAACACCCCGGCGACAAGGACGCACACAAACCCCATAAGGCTAAACACACTACCCACGGCTCTTCTTCGTCGAGAACGAAGGATCCATCAGCGCCGAAGGGGACGCAGGGCACTCCGGCGTCTACCGCAGACCGTAAAGGTCACAAGCCCCACCCGCAAACGCAGCCGCGACCAGCGATTGGGCTTCCATCTAACACGGGCGCTACCCCAAAAACATCCGACGCAACGCTCCATAGAGCGACCGTCGAGGTACAACGCGCAACGCACACAACGTCGACACCAAAGCCCTCGACGGACAAAATCGTGGCCGAGAGCCTAGCGAGAATTGTCGCCGAAGACGAACGTACGCGGACGACGAAACAAACGTCGAATACCGCGTCGAAAAAACACAAAAGTAGCCAGGAACTGCCCCTTTCTCCAAAGGACGCTTCCGAACTACCTGAAGGCTTTTCAGAAGGAGACGGGAACCTCTCGTCGACGCTGTGGGAGCGTTCGAAACGATTCGAAGGCGAAAACACTAATTTTCCCCCTCTAGACTATTCAGGGGTACCCCATGAGACCCTTGAAAGACTCCATTCTTGCATGGAGAAAATGGAAAGGTTTCTAGGAAACCAAGACCCACCCACTCACAAAAGACAAAGAGAATGGCCACAGGATGACCCTAGAGTCAAGATTCCTAGGCTGGTTGACCTCACTGAGGAGGAGCAATACCTCCAAGAAGATGAGGAGTGTTTGGGTGGAGAAGAAGAGGTAGAACTTGAGGAAGAGGGCTTCGAAGAAGATCCTTACACCACTCCTACAGGGTTTGAAGAGGATACAGCTACCTCGCAGCCCTGGCATTCACCGTCAGTGCAGCCTTGGCAATCCCCATCAGTACATTCAGACCCTGATGCCTTTCTCCCTTCTCCTCTCAAGGATTCACACGGGAACTCCTCTCCCATAGATGACCAACCTTCCCTCAATGCACTATTGCGCAAGGCAGCAGCGCATTTTGAGATTGATACAGGGGAAACTCTTCCAGACATCGACTTTGTAGAAAAAGTCATCAAAGAAAAAGCCCCTGTTAGCCAATCTATTCCTCTCCTGGCTTCTATTAAAAGAAGAATTTCTCCTTCCCTTACTAACCCAGCTCTAGTAAGAGGGGTCAACCCTAGAATAGAAAAGCTCTTCAGCCCTTCATCCTCTGACCCTTTATACATCAGAGGACACTCTATTCCAGACTCCCTTGTGGTTACCAACACAAGAAAAAGAGCAGGGGTGCCACTATCCACTAGTGAAGCACCTCCAGACAAAGAAGGCAAAAAACTCTACGCACTGGGGAAGAGAATCACGACCTCCGCCGCCTTCTCCACTAGAATTGCTAATAACAACTCACTTTTAGCTAGCTACGCAGATGCACAGTGGAACAAGCTGCGCAGCGAAGCAGAGGAAGCACCTGAACCTCTGCGTTCTCGCCTGCTAGCTATAATATCAGAGGGCACACTGGTAAACCAGGGCATCGTTAAAAACTCCCTAGATGCCGCTGAGACGGCTGGCCGCTCCCTAGTTCAGGGAATACTTCTCAAGCGCCACGTTTGGCTACGCAATTCAGGTTTTAAGCCCGAAACCCAAGCCTCCCTCATAAATAAACCCATTGAACAGACGCATCTGTTTGGGAAAGCAGTAGATGAGGCCCTAGAACATGCTAAAAAAGAGTTTGATACCATCAAAACTCTTGATCAAATTTCTAGGCCCCCTAACAGGCGAGGCTATGGTAATAAACGCTCCTTTCGTGGCCAAAGACAGCAGCAGAACCAACAACAACAATATTACTCTGGCTCCAACTGGCCCACCAACCAGGGTAACACCCAGTTCAGTCAAAGAGGCCAACGCCGTGGCAAAGGAAGAGGTCGTGGCTCCAGCCCCAGAGGTTCCACGCCCAATACCAGCAAATGACCCGAAAATTCGGGTCCCCTCCCATGCATCACCGGTCGGGGGCCGGCTAACATCGTTCCTTTCAGCATGGGAGGGAATCACGTCAGACCGTTGGGTATTATCCACCATAGCCCACGGATACTGCATCGAGTTCAACGGTTCCCCGAAGTACAAACCCCCACGGAACCGGCGCATGACACCGCAACACCTCTCCATTCTTCTTCAAGAAGTGGAAGAACTACTGAAGAAAGAAGCTATAGAGCCCGTCCCCCTATCACAGGTACTGGACATGAAAGATGCATACTTTCATATTTTAATGTTGCCATCGCACAGAAAATACCTCAGGTTCAAAATAGAGGACAAACACTACCAGTTCAGAGTACTACCCTTCGGGATAGCATCTGCACCAAGGGTATTCACGAAAGTACTGGCAGTGGCAGCGGCCCACCTGCGCAGATTATCCATCCCGGTATACCCTTACCTCGACGACTGGCTCATAACAGGGGATTCTTACGAAACATGCTTCTCCAATACCCAAAAGACCGTAGACCTTTTGTCCCAACTGGGCTTCTCCATCAACGAAAAGAAGTCCAGCTTAGACCCCAGCCAAACCAAACAATTCCTAGGGGCTCTAATTCGAACAAGGGACGGCCTCGTATTCCCCTCCAACGAGAGGGTCCAAAACATGCTGTTTCAAATTCCCCATTATGTAGCAGGCCGAGAGGTGACGGTACGCAAAGCAATGCGCTTGCTAGGGATGATGGCGTCATGTATTTATTTGGTACCTCACGCGCGCCTGCGCATGCGCCCAATGCAAGAGTGGCTCTACAGCCAGTGGTGTCAGGCCAGCGGACAATGGGACGATCTAGTGGTGGTCTCGCAGGCCTTGGTTCTCTCGCTACGGTGGTGGACAAAAGAAAACCTGTTATTAGGGAAAACTTTTGCCACACCCGCAGTGGAAGCCACTCTAACCACAGACGCATCCCTTACAGGATGGGGGGCTCACCTATCCCATCAAACGGCACACGGAGTGTGGACTCCGAGTTTAGCATCCAAGCATATAAACCTGCTGGAACTACTAGCGGTGTTCAAAGCACTGAAAGCCTTTCAGGAACACTTACAAGGAAAGACAGTGATGGTCCTCACAGACAGCACCACAGCCATGTACTACCTCAACAAGCAAGGGGGCACTCACTCTCCAGGACTGTCCAAGCTGTCCCAGAATATATGGAAGTGGGCTCTCAAACACAACATGTTCCTACTAGCACAACATGTACCAGGGGAACTCAATCTGCTAGCAGACAAACTCAGCAGAGACTTCCCCCTGCCCGAAGAGTACGAATGGCTATTGCACGAAGACATCGTCTTAGACATCTTCACGCAATGGGGATTCCCGGAAATAGACCTGTTCGCAACCCTGGAGAACTCACAATGCCAAAGTTACGCCTCCAGGTACCCCCAGAACCAGTCCAAGGGGAACGGTCTGTTGATTCAATGGTCAGGGAAATTTGTTTACGCCTTTCCCCCGACTCCCCTTCTCAACAAAGTGGTGCACAAGATGCACCAGGAGCATGTTACCATGATACTAGTGGCCCCAATGTGGGCACGGCAACCTTGGTTCGCTCACTTGATGGAGATGTCCCTATCTCCCCCAGTGAAACTTCCCTGCCCGTACAACATGCTGTCACAAGACAAGGGCAGGACACTGCATCCATGCCCTCAGACCATGAACTTAGCAGCCTGGCTCCTGAGATCATAGAATTTGGACATTTACAACTCCCACAGAGATGTATGGACATCCTCAGGGAAGCCAGAAAACCTAATACTCGACACTGCTATTCTAGCAAATGGAAAAGATTCGTTATCTGGTGTAGAGGTACTAGCATCAACCCAGTTGACTGCTCTCCTACTGACATTATTCTATACTTGACCCATTTACTGGATTCAGGTTTAGTATTCAATTCCATTAAAGTCCACCTAGCGGCACTTTCTGCATACACCACTTCCCAACTTAAAGTGTCGTGGTGGAAGATACCAGTTATCAAAGCCTTCATGGAGGGGGTAAAAAGGATACACCCTCCGATAGCTAACCCAGCTCCCGGATGGGACTTAAATGTGGTACTTTCCAGACTCATGGGCCCTCCCTTCGAACCCATGCACAAGGCAACTCTTAAAGATATCACCCTTAAGACTGCTTTCCTAATAGCTATCACCTCCATTAGGAGAGTAAGTGAACTACAGGCTCTTTCTGTACTAGACCCCTTTGTAACAGTTCACAAAAATAAAGTGGTTCTACGCACACACCCAAGGTTTGCACCTAAATTCATCTCGAAATTTCATGTAAACCAAACTATAGAACTACCAACGTTCTTTCAAAACCCTTCCAGCTCGGGAGAAAAAAGTCTGCATACACTAGATGTACGCAGAGCTGTCATGTTCTACATGGAAAGAACCAGACCACTGAGAAAGACTAATCAGTTCTTTGTCTCGGTGGCAGCAGGAAGAGAAGGAGATGCGGTCTCAAAATCCACTATATCTAGATGGATTGTTCAATGCATCACTCTCTGTTACACTCTTGCTAAGAGAGAACTACCCTTCAAGCCAAGAGCACATTCCACTCGAGGCACTGGGGCTTCCATAGCATTCATTGCAAATGTTCCCCTTGAGTCCATCTGCAAAGCGGCTACCTGGAGTTCTGTGCACACCTTTACAAAACACTACTGTCTAGATGCACACTCTAGATCTGACTCCCAGGTGGGACAGGCAGTATTAAGACATCTTTTCTCTACTGTTCCTTCTCATAACCCACCGCCAACTCCGGGTACTGCTCGCTAGTCTATGCACAGCATGTGATTCTAAGCAGATTAACAAACATCAGAAGACAATGCATTACTTACCGTAAAAGCATTTCTGATGGTTGTATCTGCTTAGATTCACATGCGCCCACCCTTCCTCCCCGCTCGGATGGAAGGAACATAGACTTCCTTTATATCTCTCTTTTCTGTACTCACTCACGTCTATAAGGCTCCCTCAGGGCAGAAAAATACAAACAGAGGGACCTCGACGCGTGAGGGATTGTGGGTACAACGCACGTCACTATAGGGATAGTGTTACAGACACGCCTTGTCGACGTCCCCTTTTCGACTACGAAAAACAAAATGCAATACTCCGCAGTGACCACTGGATGTCGGACCTATGCACAGCATGTGAATCTAAGCAGATACAACCATCAGAAATGCTTTTACGGTAAGTAATGCATTGTCATATATCCCACTTTATAATAAATTAATAATTGAATAGCACACTTAATCTGATATGATAAAGATTGACAACAGAGAATCTGGCACTAGCACACTTCTTTATAATTACTAATGAGTTGACAGGAAATGGATAAGACAGCACACTGGTAAATAGGAACAAAAGTATAATGTGGTAGAGGATGCTTTATGTAAGCTCAGGTGGATGCAATATTCAATGAATGCAGTACAGAAAATACGCAATATGATTTCAACCAAACAATGTAATCACTTTTCTCTGGCTATTCACTCCCCCCCTCTTTATGCAATGCAAGGAAATGGGAGGAAAGCACACAGTTCTCAGAAATGCAATCAATGTAATCAGTTCAATCCAGCAAGATTAGACAACAGAAAACAGGTAGGAGTTTTGAAATCACAGGCCCAAATGCTTTTATATGTGCTAGCAATGGATGAGAAATATGCTGGAAATGTTTTTAATTCCCTTTCAGAGGTTCAGGGTGAGTGGTATCTAGTTAATATTAGTCCAGACTCACCCTAGCAATGATGCAGGGATAGTTAGCAGGTTAAACGAATTTCTGGCAAATGGAAGGCAAGCAGCAGCAGTTTTTACATGTGAAGAAATTTGCAAATCGCGGTAAAATTCGCGGATGCGTGTTCCGCGATTGCGGTAAAAGTATAAGGGGTAGGAATGCGGTTCTTGGTGCGATTCAAAGCTACGATTCTAAGCTATCAGAGGAAAGTTACTGCAAGTCTCTAGCCCAAACGGTCGCGGAGATATGAGCGATTTAATAAAGGTCGTTTTTGGGTTTGCAAATTTCAAAAGCTCAAAATGACAAGTGCAGCTTGCAACTAGAAATGACAGGTGACAGCTAGGAGGCAGTTCTACTTAGGTTAAATAAATTGAATTAGATGAATTTAAACTAAGAGATTGGTTCTACACAGTTCTGCTGGGTACTCACACTATATTCTTGAATTAAATGGGCCTCATCACGGATCTGGTCAGGGTTTTAGACTGGGCTCTGGTCTGGTCTGGCTTCACAGTGATCTGGGTCAGCTCTCTCTGCTGGTCTGGGTCTCTCTGGGTACAGCACTGCTTTCTCTCTGGTTCTCTTAGTTCTGGATAGATTGAAGTCTCTAGTTTGGCTTTCTGGAGGTTGATGGAGGTAAGTATGGATTTTTCCGGCAGAGCGTCCCGCTGCAGATGGATTTGGAAAGTCTCTATCTGTCCTGTCTGTCTGCTTTTATGTGTTTAGAATGTGGGTGTGTTCTAGCATCACTGACCCTACCTCTCTCTCAGCTTCTAATTGGTCAAACTTTCATTCGTCCCCTGATTGGCGAACTAAGTTGTGTCAGAGTGATGTCAGCCATTTATGATCTCTTGAAGAACCTCCCTTATCATCTGTGCACCCAAATCTATATATGATCAAAATACATACTTCAGAGTTACACAGTTGTTTGAAATTACATACCCATGTCACCTATCACATGAGGTATACTCTGTCCCAAATCTGCTGTTTCTAGGAGCTTGCATTCACCAATGGCAACTTCTAGCACTTTTTAATGTGCTAAACAACATTGGATCTTCATTAAATTTTATACAACTGTTCCTCACATATCTACCCACATACCAATGCATTTTCGTTTGTCTAGCTGAAACAGGGAGTCTGTAATATTAATAAACAATGGGGTTTTGCCCCAGAACATCACACAAATTCGAGTTTAGTCTTGAATTAAAGGTACATTTTTTAAATTAAAGCTCTCAAAGGTATACATTTCTGTCATTTGATTACAAAGAGTTATCAGTGTTTTTGTAAAATATATATTTTACTTCCAATTCAGTCCTCAGAGTGTTGAGGTCCGCCTCCAAGACTTGGGTGGGTCAGTCCTCTGGGCAGGCAGGGCTTTGTTGACATTAAACAGACAAAATTAACATATTCCTTTCAGAGGAAAGGGTCCTTTGTGTGGTCTCTGGGAAGCTCCCAGCCAGTCTGCCTTCTATCAATCAAGAGGTCATGTGAGATTCTAACTCCTGGTGTGAAGCTCTTGAGGTGATAGGGTTTCCCAGGCTTCAGGCCTCTGGGAACAGCATGTGGCTAATTTTTAATTAAAATGCAGCCTTTGAAGTCAGCTGAGTCAAATCCCTTTGTCAGCAACTGCACTCAATTCTCCTGTCAGAGTTTAGACCGCCAGCGCCCCCTTGAGGATTTTGTTGGTACTGCATGCAATTTTGGGATTTTCTTGGATTAATGCATTCTAAACAGGAATGGTTCTTACATGGTAGTAAATCCTTGCTTAACATTGTTTTGATGGGGCTCCTTACAGTAAAATGGTTATGTGGAACCCCACAAAAGGGTTGAATCTTTAAAGTGGTCCAATGAGTCACGATTTCAGCAACTTTTTGACATCAGTAACAGTGGATTTTGTTAACAAAGACCTTTCTTTACACTGGTGGGTGGCAAGTTAGGTAACCATTTTGGTGTGCGCACAACTGCGCAGCTCTCCTGGATTCTGGGATGAAATGATGGGCGGCGACAGCGCATCCCCATCTTTACCCACTCCAATTATTTATTTTTGTTCTGGGGCAAAATGATGGGCAGCGACAGCTTAATCCCCATCTTTACCCCGTCTAATGATTCCACATGGGTCAAAACCCTCCACAGTAGTTATGACATTGCATGAAGTTTTATCCTTGGATGGCAGTAGAGCAACTGCCATTGCATGGCTTTTGGCCCAATGACTTCACAAGAAGGGCTATCACACAGCCTCTGGTGCTATTGAAGGAATTAGAGGGTATGGACAATCTTACTGTACACCAAAAGTTACAGAAGCAGATAAACGTGGTCGTAAGGGTTGCAGAGTGGAGAGAGGGGGGGTCGGAGGTTTTACTAGGGAATCCCCAGTGTCTGGATGCAGTGTCCTTCTGTCGCTCACTGTGCTATGATATCTGTCTATTGCATTGTTTCTGAATTGCCACAGGAGGAAGATTGTGTACCAAGAAACCCCCTTCTCTAATATCGTAGATCCTGGAGACTAGCAGGGATAATCGTAAAGCTGGGTGTCCAGATGATCCTAGTGGCCACCACCCCAAAATAGCATCTAATGACCGTGTTTACTTTAGCCTGGCAATCAACATTCTGAACTCTGAGGTTCCCCCGGTCTTTCTGGGATCTGCCTGGTCTCCTAAAGCCCTCACTGTTTCACAGCGTTGAGGCTCTGTTGTGGAATCCAACTTGGGTGAACAAGCTGGGAGATGCGCTAGACCGTTTCCATCTCCATTTTTATAAGAAGGGCTTGAGGCAAAACACTTGGGTTCTTCCATCATGCATCATGCTGAACTCGGGTTGTTTGCTTTTTTCAAAGACAGGCGCTTGGCCCCTGATCTATCCTCCCGGAGATACTAGTGGTTAGAAGGGATGGCATGGATGAACGCGCGTAGCGCTAGATCTAGTGAGAACAGGTTTTCTAGGAGGCTTTTTTGGGGTATTTCTGAATGCTAATATGAATGATCTATTTTTATATATAACTAGCAGATATACCCAGCGTTGCCTGGGATTTCATTTCCTCATAGGTACTATTTGTTAGAAATCCCTTACGGTAGCTTTACGCTTTTCGGACCGGCTCCAAAGGAAAGCTGAAAAGATAACTTCAGTACATTTTTCGTTGTTGTTTTTTTAAAAATGTTTTCTTATAAAGACTACACACACAATTTTTTGTTCTTCTTAAAAACTCATTCTGAAACGTATAACTGTACTTGAGAACAAAATGGAGGTTCCTAAACAGCATGATGGGTTATGCTGACGGTGCCAACAGCTATGGACCTAAAGATTATTATTACCAAAGTACATGTTCATTGTAGGGCTTGTTTATAAAGAAAATGTTTTGTTTTCCAGTTGGAGCAAAGATATACAACTGATTCGGGGAACCCACTCTAGAACACACAACCTATACCTGACTGTGGGAGAAACATGGAGATTCCAAGTGGTACCAGTGCACTTGATTGACTGGCCCTGTACCTTGTTGATGGGGATATAGCATGCCAGCCTGACTGGAACTATAGGCGCTTGAAACTGTATGGCAAGTCTGTCGGAATGAGCAGAATTTCCCTTCCCGGTCAACGCTGTCGCTTCAATTACGTTGGCCAGCACATTTCTATGCCATTACACTTCCTAGGTGGGTCAAGGTTGCGAAGCAGCATGATAGGTGACCCAACTTTCAGTCGAAGGTGATGTGGTGGCATTCTGGGGAGGTTGAGTGAGTTGAGGAATTCTGTTGGATAGTTTACGGTGTCGTCAGTATCCACCAACATATCGATTGAGTTGTACTCAGTTACTGTGACCGGAAGCATATCCTGAATCTGATTATGAATATCAATGACAAAATACAATTTTGCAGCAAAGATGGCTCGTTCACACAGCCACTTGTGAAATGACACTTCAGCACTATTCGTAAGAGAGTGACAGAAATGCCTGTTACACCTCTTTATATAGCAACAATTTGGAAACTTCTGCAATGCTACCTGTCTACACCTTCGCCTCTCGGGTTCATCCGCCTCCCCTACTCCTCGCCTTTGCCTCCCATTCGGCTTCACCTCATGCCTCTCATACACCTTCGCCACACATTCGCCAACGCTCCTCCAAGCCACAAACAATTTTTGACTTATATATATATATATATATAGATAAGGTCTTGAAGTGAGTCTGTTGCCAAGTACTCCCAATTTTGGCAGATACAGCGAGGATGAGTTATTGGCTTCGATTCACACAGTTTGACCAAGTGAGTAAGCCAGTGTTGGACTCTTGTCTTCCGCTTCTACAGGCGCGGGCCAACCACGAAACGGCAGCGGTCAAAGCAAAGAGAAACAATAATCAAAATTATCCAATAATCTCTGGGGAGGTGAGGGGTGATGAGGATGGTATGGGATATGGCTGGAAGAAGCAAAAAAACAGGTGTTTTTGCCGCAAAAGTCTGCGAACAGTTTGCACATCGTTGTACCTTAATTCTCCTGACAGGGTGTACTTGTATGTATTTCTACCATCTACACCCTATGGTTTTATGTTCACCTACCAGATTATCACCTAAGCATATCTGCATTTGCAAATTGTATATGGTACTGCCTGCATGTGTATGCTGACCAGTCGCTTGCCTCTTGCATACATTAACGTCCCTCCCATTTTGCGCTCCAGATTCAACATATGTACCTTATGCGCCCTACCCATACGGCATAGCTATCGTTTTAGCCTTAACCTGGTCTCTATGCCTTAAATTGCACTGCAGAGACATTATTTACGCTCTGAATTCCGTACTCTTATGTACCCTATTTGCATGGTATAGCCACTGCTTTAGCCTTCACTTGGTCCTTGTGCCTCAAATCGTACCGCAAAGCCACTGATTGCGCTCTGATTTACGCACCTATGCGCCTTATTTGTACAAGTATAGCCATTGTCCCTGCGCCTCAAACTGCATTGCACAACTATTGACTGAGCTTTGACCTATGCGTCCCATTTATATCGCACAAGTTTATGTTGCTAGCCTCGGCCGGTCTCTTGTGTCTAAACTGTATTGCATAAATTACTGTTTGAGATCTGTCCAATGCACTTTATGCGTCCCATTTGTACTGTATAGTCACTGCTCATAGCCTCAGCCTTAGTCTCTCGGGCCCTACCTGTACTGCATAGTTATTGCATTGTATATTCATTGTTACCAGTATAAACGTGGTCCTATGCACCCACCTGCCCCATATTTTGACTAGTTGGAAAAATATTGAATCTAATGATGTACTACGGCATAATGGCTGCCACTATACATTCTGCTACCATGAGTCAGGAATGTTATACTGAGCCCCCTTCTTCCATGTCAGATCCCGACCAACTTACATTTCCAAAGATAGCTCTGAACAATCCTACCTCGTCCCAATCTAAATACCATGGTGCCTCAGGGACAGACGTTTATACCACCCTCCCATGCACCATATCTGAAAGAAACTCTAAACTCTCTGCAAGACTCACTAAATTGCATGAACCTCTGAGAAGAGCTTTACCACCATCTAATTTGAAAACAAACTATCAGCACAGTATGAAACGGAATCATACTAACTTTCCACCTCCACCTTCTGCCGCTAATACAAACACCATACAATCTAAAAAAGACATAAGTTCAAGTCCATGGATGCTACTACATCCACTTCTAGCCAAGTCCAAACTGTAGCTGAGGTGCTAACACTTAAAGGAGCACTTCTCAATGTGAGATCGCTTGTCGCCCATGCCCTTGACATAGCCGATCTAATCACAGAATGTAACTTGGATTTCCTAGCGGTAACCGAGACCTGGCTGCACAATGCAGCTGGTCCCTCACTTATGTTAGCTACCCCAGAAGGCCACACTATAACTAGACAAGATCGAGTTGGCTCTCAACGTGGCGGTATTGCCATTATTTCCAAACGGAGCCTTTCTCTCAGAATAGCCCCGACTCAAACTCTGCAATCCTGTGAAAACCTCTCTGATAAATTCCAGATAAACAATACACAATCACTCATCATTCACCTAATATACAGACCTCCAGGTCCCCTCAGTACCTTTGAGGAAGATCTGCATAGCATAATTACCAATAACCTCAAACCGTCCTCTCAACTTCTCCTACTAGGGGATCTCAACATAGGCTTTAATGATTCCACGGATAAACAAGCTCTAGATATAGCCAACACCATTAACGCCTTAGGCTTGTCTCAAAAAGTCAATAAACCTACTCATACAAAGGGGAGAACATTGGACTGGATAGCGGATTATAATTGCACAGTTACTATCTCCTCCATCTCTCCCAAACCTTGGACAGACCACTCACTTGTGTCCTTCAACTTATGAACATCTAGACCATCTCCTATGGCCCCGTTGTTAGCGCCTCCTTGCTTAACCAGAAATAAAAAAAGCATTACAGTGGACATAGTAATCCCTGTCATTCTTCCCACTCTAAATGCATTGCCAGATAACCTAGACCCTAGCATTCTAGTCCACGAATATAATATCATGCTCACCACACTGGATAAAATTGCCCCTCTTAAACTAAGAAGTAGTAAACCTAAAGCCCATTTAAATAAATGATTTACGCCACAATTGAGAGACCTATGCCTCCTAAAAAGAAAAAGTGAAACCACTTGGAGACTATGCCCATCTAACGAAAATAAAGTAAAATTAACTTTCTGTCTAGCAAAACGGAACTCTTATGATAAACGCATTGCCAATTCTAACTCCAGTATGAAGGAACTTTTTTCCATACTGAAAGAATTAGAGTCACCAATAGCCACACCTGATTTAGTTACTAAGGATAAGCCCTGGTGCACGACAATCTGGCTTCCGCCCACTAGACGGAATGGAAACCGCCTTAATCGATTTAAAAACCCAAATCGATGAGTTGAGAGATAAAGGGAGGACAGCACTCATGCTCCTACTTGATCTCCCAGCTGCATTTGACCTTGTCGACCACAAAGTCCTCTGTAGACACCTGGACTCTGCAGCTCATTTCTCTCCTGAGGCCATCAAATGGTTATAATAATTTCTGAGTGAGAGAACCATGAGAGTATCTTCCCCATCGGCAGCTGCAGACCCTACCCCTATCTCGTGTGGTGTTCCCCAGGGCTCCTGTGTTTTGCCAACCCTATACAATATCTTTACCAAACCCTTGTTCGACGATCTGGACCTTCTAGGTATCGCCTACACTAACTATGCAGATGATACACAGATTCTCCTCCCACTTTCAGGGGATCATAGAAAGGACACAGAGTTGGTGAATAGGGTATATCTTATCATTCAAGCATGGATGGCCACTCACGGCCTGTGCTTGAATGATCAGACAAAGCTGATAATCCTGGGCACACACGCAAACATCAACAAACTAGGCCACAAATTTTCTTCTTTCAACATTGATGGAAATATTATCAAGGTTTCCAAGGAAGTAAAAACCCTTGGTTTTTACCTTGATTCCACTCTGTTATTCGACAAACCGGTACATTCTCTGGCCGCCACCACTGCCTACACTTGTAAGTTGATAAGAGCTGGTAAGCCATTCCTTTCTAATGACAGTTGTATGTTCCTGGCTAGAGCCTTAATGCTCTCTAGAATTGACTATTGTAACGCCCTTTACAGTGGTTCTAACAAAATAATTATCCAGAGACTACAAACACTTCAAAATAACGCCTTGAGAGCAGCGCTTGGCATAAACAAGAGTACATATCTCTGCCATCATACGGCAACATAAATGGTTATCCACAGACAACAAAATACAATTAAAAATGATCTCACTGACCCATAAAGCTTTAAATAACGCTGCCCCAGTTACCTTATGAATAAACTACATAAATGAACCTCTACTAGAGTGGGCAACGCTAACTGCCATGTAGTACTGAGATATAAGCTAACTACGATTGGTGGTAACAGCTTCCCAGTGAAGGCTGCTAAAATCTGAAACTTATTACCATATAACTTGAGAGCAGCCCAACCTTACCCACACTTTAGAAGAAACGCCATGCAACACATCATCTCCAATGACCCCTAGTCACCTCATCGCCTTAGCCACATCTGCCCTTTGCCCACCCTATGTCTAGGCATTGGCACTATCCTACCATGCATCTACTCCTAGCTGAACTATGGTATACTATCAGCACTGTTATGTGTAAATTATTCTGCTACCCTGTGATACTCCTAGCCGAACTGTGTCATATTCTCGGCACTGTCATGTGTAAATTATTCTGCTACCCTGTGATACTCCTATCAGAACTATGTCATACTCTCAGCACTGTCATGTGTAACTTATTCTGCTACCCTGTGATACTCCTAGCCGAACTATGGTATACTATCAGCACTGTTATGTGTAACTTATTCTGCTACCCTGTGATACTCCTAGCCGAACTATGTCATACTCTCGGCACTGTCATGTGTAACTTATTCTGCTACCCTGTGATACTCCTTGCCGAACTATGGTATACTATCAGCACTGTTATGTTTAACTTATTCTGCTACCCTGTGATACTCCTAGCCAAACTATGTCATATTCTCAGCACTGTCGTGTAATTTATTTTGCTACTCTGTGTTTCCATGTACCTATTTGTAACCTGTATAATTTGTAAAATTGTAAGCTTTGCATTACCTTATTGTTGCGCCCTGTTACCCATGGGTCTGGTGCGCATTAGAAGTTAACAAACTATTGCTAGGTTGCAAAAACAGAAAAACTGAAATCAAATTCTACATTTAATCTCAGTTGGGAGGGACCCGTTGGTCTTAATTTCACAACGCCACTTTGACAGGACATAGAAAATTGGAGAAGCTTGGCAGATCTGTGGACCAGTGACTGTCCCGCATGACTGCTGCCCGTGGAAAGCTGGCGGGGCTAATGCAGATCCAATCGCATATTCAACGTCACCAGAGATGTGATGAAGTTATGTTACATGATATTTGAATAGCGCTGACTGACATTTGTTGTGGTTTCGAAGCACTGTAGTGCCCCAAGGAAGCAGTTTATTTGGAAATATGCCCCATTGCCTCCTTTTGGCCACTTCCGCAATGCCCGTGACCACACCCAGTATGTCCTGCGGTCCACAAAGAACCTTTTAGCCACTTTCAAGTAGGGTTAAAGTCAGGCAGGCGCCCCAAAGCATGCTGCCTGCTGGAGGAAATCCAGGGGATTTGCTCCTGAATCAAAGGAGATTTGCTTTAAAAACAAGAAAACATGAGCACGCGTTTGCTTGTTTATGCTTCGGGTAAGGCTCCCCCGGGCCGCTCTTTGTAGGCCTGCATTTCTCATCTTGGCTTTCTCTCTGGCAGGCAATGTGCGTTCTCTGGTCCTCCGAGAGGTGCAGAACAGTGAAAGGTTTGTACTTAAGAGAATTTCTTAAATGGCGCTTGCTGTGGGCCAGTGCAGGCCCTTTTCTGATCCCTCTCCTTATTAAAAGCCCTGGAACAGAAGCGATAAATTGCAGCCTCAGCCTTGTGGAATCGAAGATCCTTCCAACTTAACTGTTTCCATAGTGGAGGGCGGGGGGGGGGGGGCTTGTCTTCTGGGCATCAAAATTATCATATGTACCCAAGAGGTATTCCCAGGGTCACCTCATGCAAAGTCCTGTAAACTGCTTGGCCTCAGTCCATCTGCGCATGTGTGGGAGTTTCTGGTTGGTCTCCGCCCCTGGTTGACTCTGTCTGTCTCTCATTGGTTCGCTTTGATCAGTCGCTTTCAGCTTTGTTAGAACAGACCCTCTGCAAAGTCAGTTTTTCTAAATTGCCACATTCTTTTCTATGTCCTGCCCGTTGGTGCATGGGAGCACTTAGTGTGTGTGTTTTTTTAAATGTATTTATTTATTTATTTTTTGAAACATTTATTTTCCAACATTACAGAAATGAGAAAAGGCAAAATGACAAAAGCGTAACATACAAAATCAATTGAATGAACACCCAACTATATACAGCCTTACAGCCCCCCCCCCCACAGAGCCACATTTCATTCAATACCAGGCCTACTACAATAAAAGAAATTTACCCCAAATCTTGTTGAATAATGCACTTTTCTTTTCCCTGAGATGCAAAACTCTTTCGATATCCGCCAAAATATGCATCTCATCAATCCACATTCCAATGGTAACGGGAGTTGAGGTCTTTCGGGTGCAATGGTGGGAAAGAAACTGATATTGAGACATTGGAAGACTTAGTGTGTGTTGCGTACCATGCTAACCTTATCTTGACAATGCCGTTGTGGAGGAAGTTGGCCTTGACGAGTAGGGTGTTGAGACCTGGCCTGATTCTGCAGTTCAGTTTTGAGGAGGCTGTGCAATACGGTTTACCAGCAGCGCCCTTGCTTGTTCACCCTTCATTGAGGTGGGTCTGAAGTGAGCAAAGAAACTCAGTTAATGCCATTTCTTCCATGTATGCATTTTCATCTTTCCGACAGTAGCGGTGCCTAATTTCTGAGCTCTGTGAAGAGTTTGACATGCGTGTATGCATATCTTCTGTAGGAAAACGTAAGTACCTACACAACTGTCCGTGTAATAATGGGAATGACCACGCACAGAGGCATTTTCCTATAGAGTGGTGATCCAAAGGAAATGCACCCCCTCCACCTTTGGAGGAAGGCCTCCTTTGTGTGGCCATTGATTGCGCAGACTAGCAGTCATCTGCTTCAGGTTCTGGCAGTGTTTGGCAACAGCCTTACTATGTGCGACAAAATACTAATTCCAGAAAGTTGTATTTGTATTGTCCCGTATTGTGATATAAAGCAGGAAAGCGATCAGTTCTGCATCCTGCAGTCCCTACCAATGTTGTGGGGAATTTTGTAAAGCACAAGTGTTTGCCTTGCAACTGTTCATCTTGGTCCTAATCATTTTTAGTGTTGGCTATCAGGTGGCACGCCACCTAAAAGCCTAAACTATTGTATTAGAGTACAGCTGGGGAGGAATGGTATATAAGGAGGGACACAAACCTTATAGTTGTTTGGTTATTTACTCAACCATTGCCTGACTGCCCATGGCCATACTAATCTATATGGCCATTCACACCCTGCCCAAAAACATCCTTCTAGGGGTCTCTTTGAGCTCGCTCTTAACAAGCCCGATCATCAAACTTTACGCTGGAAGTTACTACCAGAGTTTTTTAAAGCATTCTACTGAGAGTCGATGGCTTAATTGTAGCTGTAAACACTCTAGTGGTGTAATAAAAATGTCTTAACCAGGTCCGCCTTCAGCCACTCCATTTAGTTTATAAGCACTACGTGCGTCTTTCATTGAAGTCCTGTTAACAATAAGCATTGGCAAAGCCAACAGTTTTGGCTTGTGTATATGTATTAGGCAATTGCCAGGCACTGCTATTTATATGTCCAGGTACTTCCACCATTTCACAGCTGCCACCATCGATGGCAAGTGAAATACCTTTCCCATACCTATACAAAAGGCAAAACCGTTGGCATTGCCAATGCTTGTTTCCTTCTGTCATGTTGGTCTGTCGTTTGGAAATAGTTTTGTTTGTTTTGCTCTTCAGTTATTTGGTTAGATTGGTTTTGAATAACTGGTGGTACACTATTCCAAAACTCTTTCCACCATTTCTCTATTTCCTGTGATTAGGAATGTCTGAGTGGTCCGAAGAGCAGAGCTGACTTTTTCCTGTTTGGATATTATCGAGGTAACCGAGATGTGAGAGCAGAGGGTGCAGATGATTTTATCTAGGAAAAAGTGAATGCCGGAACCACGTCAGTGGAGGTTTCTACAATACCCCAAGAAGCACAGCTTGGTTGGTTGCCAATTTCAGAGTTCTTCACCTACCACTGGCTCGAACTTGCATGACTTGCACCATGGGCCCCTTTTGTGAAGAATTTGTTATAAAGGTACAAGTTTTTTGTTAAGTCGAATTTCTTTTTAGAATACCTATATAAGGACAAACTTACTTTAAAATGTACTTTTTGGACCCATTTGTCCAAATGTCCTTTTCCAAGAGGGTTTTTTTTTTTAACTGTGTAATATGGAGCTACTTTGAAAAACCATTTCCAAGGCCTCTTTCCACATTTCCAGTCCATCCCTTAGGCTAAATACAGGTGTGCCTGCTGTTAAATCCTCTCTAAATGGGTGCGACCAACTCTGTGATGGTCAGGGTGCTGGCTGCTTGTGGTGACCCGCACCTACCCAGCCGGGCTGGATTCACCAAGACGGACCCAGTTTCCATTCCTCATGGAATCTTCATTAGCGCAGAGAATCGCCACCCACGTGTGGAATCCTAGAACACCAACATTGGAGTAAAGATTATTAAATGACGTAGAACAAATACATCTCAGGCATACAACCTCTGTTTATTCCACTTGATAACAAAAAAGGCAGTGTTATCTAGAATTCGTTTCTGGGCACTTTTCCATAAAGAAAAATCGAGCAAGGACAGTTGGATAGCACTAGCAGAGATTTGCAAACATTGCCCCTGCCCCTTTAAGGTCACAGAGTGCACCCTCATACACTACAATGGCAGTCGTCCATTCTGTGCGAGAGGATCCACGAGCACTACCTCTGCTTTACAGGGTTTTTAGTGTGTTTTTTCTCTCCGATTTTTAAAGTGCTTTTAACATAGAGCCATCTTTCTAAAGTGCTGTTGGCAAAGCAGTGAGTTGGAGTGATAAGCGGAAGTTAGCACCAATTAGAGTATTTGATCCCCTAACCTAAAGTGACTGTCCCTGGATTACAGAGATCTCGTTCAGACAAGATCCAATCTCTGGTACTATCCGATCCAGACTGGGGCAATGCACGTGTCTGAGCACCTGCCCTTGCAACTCTTCTCAAACTGGTACAACACACTAAAGCAAGACTATTCGTTAGTATCAGAATGTTTGACCACGTCCCCCACTCTCATGGAATCGCACTCGCCGCTGATACTACCCACATCATTTCTGCACCACCTGCATAACATTCAAGACCATTGTAACCCAAGCGCCACCCTTATTGCTATTTCACAATACGCCCTAACACAAGACTGGAGATCAAATATTATGGCAGGAAAGACCAGGGAGTTGGACTTATTGCTTGCACCTGCTCTGTGGAGCACTGCCTCACAGGGCATCATCCACCTTGATCTGACATTTCTACAATACCGGAAACGCCTGGAGACCTGATCCTTCAAGCAGTTCATCGACTAGCAGTTGAGCCCAGGTCTCTGGGTGTAAACGCTGTGGAGCCCTTCTGCCAATGTCTATGGGCAGCACTTTGTTGCTGCTTGGCTGGGTTTGCACTCTTTAAAGACTTAATCCAAATACCACTTCTTAATAGAAAGGAAGAGGACGTCCTCCGATGAAACCCTATTGACCATCATTTATACCGATTTCACCCCCAGAATGTCCTCTTGGCTATCACCCTGAGGCTGTTGAACATCCGCTCATGCCTTATGCGTGGAATCAGCTTGAGGGCTTTGCTGCAGTCCATGGATCTTATTTAGAGGGTGGAGGAGAGAGCAACACTTTTTAGAGAGCAACACTTTTTAGAGAGCTTTATGCAGCACAACATGTCAAAACCATAAGGCCATTATCTGCAAAACAATCATTTCGAGAGGAAGATGGCATTCTATAAAAGCAGATTACAGTGACATGCATGAATCACATTACCAATCCCCTAAATGTTGAATGCATGGAAGGCGCGAGGATATCCCTACAACCTGATCTCAGCTGGCGGGAGTTCCACAGTGAGACCTCACTCCCTAGATAAGATTGTTTAAATGAAGTTGGTGGCCTAAAGTGAGAAGCTGGAGCTACTGTGATGGTCAGAATGCCACGCGCTCCCAGAAATGAGCAACTTGCCCGCAAGGTGTTTCAGTGTAGACCAAGGTTGTCCAACATACAGCCCGCGGGCCACAATGCAGCCCGCCAAGCCATTTTATGTGGCCTGCGAGGCCGTATGTTGGACAACTCTTGAGTGTAAAAAAAATAACTACTTTTTTTTTTAAATGTGCCTGTGCGCAAAACTGTAACTTCCTCTGGTGGCCCCATGGGGTCAACAGAAGTAGTTCCAGTCCTCAGCCACGAAGCGTTTATTTATTTATGCAATGTTTGTCTGATATCCGACAAACATTGCAGAAATAAATACATTTGTCAAGAAGATCTTGGGACTTGATGATGGAGGAAGGAGAGACTAATTTGTATCACGGCATATTGAGGGTTACCTCGGGAATACCATTCATTTTCAGTGAGCGCGGGTCCATACAATTGCCCAGTACTCCCACAAACTATGAACAATGGGATTAATATAGTTGCAATTACTTTGCATTTAAATATCCCATTTCAGGCAAGTAGGACCCACCATGCAAGAGAGGAATGGGCTCCGGCCCAGACATGCCCGTTCTTCTCTTGCAGGGTGCTCCGAGGGGCAAAAGGCGAGCCGTGGTGAAGGGAGGAGGTGGTGAGGTGAGGAGAAGAGAGTGCTGGCCCGGGCAAAGGATTATGTGGACAGGTGCTGTGCAGGAGTTCCTCTCGGCGTGGGCAGCACAGTGGATTCCTGAACCCCTGATTAGCCGTGGGCCGCTGCTCAGAGGGCCATTGTGCGGAGTAACTTTCAAGGTTTGTCATCTCTGGACATATGTTTAACAGGGGTTGCGGCGACACAGCCTGTCTGCCCCAAAAATCGTTCTTTTGAATTGCGAATGTCACCAAAGATGAACCTTTATCAGCTGAGAAAATTAACCTTTGCAGTGCTTTTTTTCCTCGTCTCAAGACAAAGGAGAACAGCGGGAGCTCAGTTACGTTTACCTCTAAGCACAGTGCGGATTGATAAAAATTTCCATGCATTATACCTAGTACATTGGACATTATAGATGTGGCCAGTGGGGTATCAACACATGGCGAATACCACATGTACAGCACAATATGTTACCCTAGTAGTGCCCCAATAACACACTGCAACCTGCAAATGGGCCTCAGTGGACCACCTGCCAAGGTTTCTGGAAGTTGCTTATGATCTTGGTCTGTGATCTATGATATGATCTGATATGATAGGTTATTTATAACGTGCTTAATACCCATGCAGCAGTGATCCCAATCATAAAAGTGAAACAGGCAAGCCCAACAGGTATAACTTATTTTCACTCATTTGGTAGCACAGTCTGAGGGCAACCTATACCCTTCAGGAGAGGTGTGAGCTGATACAGTTGCAACACAAAAAACAATAGTACTATGTTCCCAAAATACCTTAGTTCTTGTCTTTCGGATCTCAGCAGAGCCAGGCTTTTCAGCATCAGACCAGAAGCATGGGTGCCTTTGCGCTGGGCTGGGGTCAAGTCGGAGAGCATCAGCGATGGGCCCCAATGATGCAGTCCTGTTTGGCAGTGGTGCTGATTTGCGGGTAGAAAACGCTGGGAACATTAGGCCGTGCCAAGTGGATGGCACTGGAAGACTCTGTGACCTCTGGGCCCGGACAAAGGAATACTTGCCTTTAGCGCTGTGCAGGCTCGGCTGACACAACACGGCATATGGTTACGGCAAAGATGTCAAAGCTTCAGCATTGTCATTGAGCAGAACTCTGAGATTCAGGGGTGGTGCAGCGTCGAGGTCCAGGATGATTATGATGGTGTCAATAGGGCCAGCGCTGAGAAACTCCGCTCAGGAGGGCCATGGGCCCGTGTGGGGCCGACAGGCCAGTGGGCAGACTGCAACAGACCTGCTCGAGCCATCCTGCTATTTATACAAATCTCGGGCCAAGCAGGGCCTGATGGGAGAAAGAACTGCACTACAAACTGCTCTTCTGCTGGGCTCTTCCTGCTGGAGCTTCCCCCTACACGCGGGACAGGCAGCTCTGCAGATACTCAGAGCTTCCAGGGGGTTGGGGCTGGGTCAGGGCCTACCTTCTCACCCTCGCTTAGCGGGGCTTCCCAGAACTAACCCAACCCGTGCCCTCTTGCATGCAACTCATACTTAGCTGGCAGGGGAGAATCTGATCTCAAGGGCAGATCTCCCAGGGTGAGGCTTACCCATTGCACATCGGATTTGCTGACCCCTGCTATGATCCCAAATGCGGGATACACGACTGCATTATTCCTGGTAGTGGGGGACTGCATTCGCGCTCTCCCCCCCCCCCCCCGATTTATTGGTGAAAGAAAAGGTAAAGTGTGCACTAGGCCTGCTAGGTTGCATACTTTAAGATTGTGCTCACATTGCGTTTCTTCAATTAGGTTCACATTTGGGTGATCGCTTTTCCACATTTTATCTGTTGAATTGAATTATGCTTCTTTCATCACTACAGAAGTAATGTGTATTACAGAGATAAGCTGCCATATGTATTGGGCACACTACACATGCTCGGGCAGCATCATTCCTGTTTTGTACAGGACAATGCTGGCCTAAATTAGGAAAAGCCAGCATAGACATGTTGCTACAGGGGCATATTTTGGGTACAACCAGCATGACAATGTGTTACATCAGTGACAGTGCTGTCTTACACTGTGGACACATTGATCATTAAAATGTGTTGTGTTGTAAAATGTTCTTTTCTGCTGTTGGTGACATGGAATTTTCATGTTCCCCTTTAGAACTGATTGTAAACTTATGGCTTTTTGGTCACCACCTTTTCTGCTGTAAAATGCACCATTTCAACCCCATATTTGAAAAAAAATTCCAAACCCTCCCTAGAGCCTTGTAGCTCCCTCGCTTCGCTCGGTCGCCCCACTATTTCAGAAAAATATTAACACATAGACACTGAAATAAATCACTAGCAACTAACCTTTGATCACTACCCAGGACACCAAAAGCTATATTTGGGACTGCATTGCTATCACTGCCTGTGATGCTATTGTGTCAAAGGTCACACAATATCGCTTTTTAATATACTGATTTGGGTGAGGTTGTTGACTTTTGGCTTGCCGGCCCACTGGGTGACAAAAGGTTAATGCTTCGGCCCCACATTCAAAAAGGTTGGACAAGCCTGGTGTAGACAGACATAGGGCAGGCAGAGCAGCAAAGGAACCAGCCAACCTGCTGTTTTAGGTACAGAATGATGGGTTCATGCCCCCAATACCAGTTGCCCTTGGGGATGCTGGATTTTGTAAGACTGTGTTCCCCTGGTGCTGCCTGGACAGGGCTGGTGTCTGCACTGCAGGCAAACCTCTTCTCCCGGAATCAAACATTGTGGCCTTCTCCTGGAATGAGGGAAAGATGGAAATAAGCACGTTACCTTGCTGGCTACAGGAGAATGAAGCTGAGGTGCAGGTCCAGGACTAAGACCAGGGGCTTGGCAGATTCCGCCAGAGGTGGTTTATGAGCATCCACTGTACATTTCTGCTGCCAAACGGGAACTCCATTCTATTGATGTTTGATATTCATTCATTTCCTCTTCTTTGCCAAAGGTTGGTCAGACTTTTTTTTTCTTTGAGGCCAATGCCCAATAGCTCTGTACCCTGTGCCTGAGACCTGATCACTTCTAGATTATTGAATTTTTGTTGTTGCCCCTGCCCGCCTCTCTTGCCTCATCACTGGATCAAGGGTTTCAGCGCTCTTACACCATGGACCTTGCAGGACTTCATTGTTCTAAAGTGGTTGCAGGTGAGTAGAACTCCTTTTTATCCCCGCCCTGCAAGCCCGATGGCGCGGTTCCATGTGATTGGGTCTCAGTAGGTGTTCCAGAGACCCTGTGCTGCTACTGTATATTTCGGGCTGACCATCCAAGCTGCTCCATGTGTGCAATATCCAAGACCCTTGATTCCTCCAGGTAAATCTGGGTCCACATACTGGGATGCAGAACTCTGTCAGCAGAACCCCAGATGCTCCATGCACAGATTGAGTAGAGGGGAAAAGAATGACCTTTTATGAGCCCTGTATGACAGTGTACACACGCCACACCGGCACTTGTTATACACAACCTGGTGGATCACATCAGGTTCCTTCCTTGAGCACCATTGCTGGTCCTCCCTCGGGGGATATGCCACGTGAGGCCCAGAACTGAGCTGGGGGACAGGGGGGACACCAGATTGGATAAAAGCCCATGCAGGAAATCAGCAAGGGCAGGGGCTGGTGCCAGTCTCAGTCAAGGCCCACTGCAATAGCCACCCTCCTTCCTGCCAAGTGCCCCATGATCTAACGATGATGGAGCGTGCCACCCTTCCGTGGGCTCCGTTCCACCGGAAAGGCATGTTGGATGGACACACTTTTTTTCCAGTCCTACCTGCACAAAATCTCCTGCTTTTTTCGCTCAGAGAGTCCCACAATCTCTCAACCAAGTGGAGAACCGCCAGGCATCTGTCTCTCCCCCTCGCCTGTTGGGTGCCATATTTGCTGTGGTGCTACAAGGCCATTACTACAGAAGACATTTGTTTTCCCAATGTGGGAAGAGAAATTGGTGTTGGACATTGCCCAGTCCTAAGACTTAATTGCAATACATGCATTTTGCTCTTCTCCGTCACCCCACCATCAAAACTGTGATCTTGATATGCAATGATTACTCTTGTTGCTAGAATATTGCCCAATGGGCATTCCTACGTGTTGGGGCCCCCAGATGCTTTGTGTTTCATTAAGCCTTGCAAGCTGGTTTAGGTTCTAGATTAGCTTGGTTCTTGGATCAGTGAATATTGGCAGCATCTGCTACAAAAATGTGTGCTTGACCTCATGGTCACAGGTTCTAATCCTGACCAGTCCACTGAGCCCTCCATCCTTCAAAGGTCGAACATATGAGAACCATTGAGTTGGGTAAGAAACATCAGTTATTGGTCTGTAGCACCAGGATACCCGTGTTGGGGTTAACGTGTGCTTTACAAATACACCTGTTATGTTATTACCTGTTTATAATATGCCTAACAGGCGGGTTTAGGGCATGAATTCCTTCTGTCCACTGCCTGCTATGATTTTTGAAAGCCTGGATTTCCTCTTGTCACAGGCCTGGCTTCCTTTTTTGGGTCCTGGTTTCCTTCTGCATCAATTGCCTGGTAATCTGATTTGGCCCCTGGATTTCTTCTGCCATATGCCAGGTAAGATCATTGAAGGTCTGGATTCCCTCTGTCAAATTCTTGGCAGGCTGGTTGTGCCTCCGCATGCCATCTGTGTCATGGCGTCCCTGTATGTAATATGGCCAGCAGACTGGTTTAGGGTAATGGAATGCCTGTGTGTTGAATGCCTGGAAGGCATGTGGTCCCAAATTACCTGTATGCTAAATGCCTGCATATTGGTAAGGGTGATGTAGATATATGGTACATTCTTGACAGACCGGTGGAGGTCTTAGAGTCCCTGTTTATTCATCCCTGGAAGGCTGGCTGTGGTCCTGGATTCATGCCTGTTGGTCTGGCAGAGGTTCTGGATACTCGGATTGCCATACCTGGCAGGCTGGTTATGAGCCTTCATTCGGTCTGTTGCTTGCCTGGCAGGTTGGTTATGAGCCTACATTCGGTCTCTTGCTTGCCTAGCAGGTTGGTTATGAGCCTCCATTCGGTATCTTGCTTGCCTGGCAGGCTGTTTATGGGCCTGGATTCCCTCTGTTCTGCTCCTGGGACTCGGGGTGGGCCCTGGAGTCTGTTTCTTATGCCTGGCAGGCTGGTTGGAGAGCTCTTACAGAGCTTATGGGTACTCTGGTTTTCATTTCTGGCAGGATGGTTGGGGACCTGGATAGCCTATGTCCTACACCTGAGAGGCTGGGCCTTGGATTCCACCTGTTGGCACCTTGAAACACTTGTCTATAGGCACGTTATAAATTCCATATCATATCCTACTGCTTAGAGGCTGGCTGGTACCTGGATTCCACCTGTCCTACTCCTGGGAGGCTGGGCGTTCCCTGGATTCCGCCTGCCCTACTCCTGGGAGGCTGGGTTGGCACTGGATTCCATCTACCCTACACCTGGGACGGCCCTGGACTCCCTCTGTCCTACTCATGAGTGGCTGGGTGGGCCCTGGATTCCACCTGTCCTACTCCTGGGAGGATGGGCAGTTCCTGGATTCCACCTGTCCTTCTCGTGGGAGGCTGGGTGGGCCCTGGATTTCACCTGCCCTACTCCTGGGAGGCTGGGTTGGCACTGGATTCCATCTACCCTACTCCTTGGACGGCCCTGGACTCCCTCTGTCCTACTCATGGGAGGATGGGTGGTTCCTGGATTCCACCTGCCCTACTCGTGGGAGGCTGGGTGGGCCCTGGATTCCACCTGTCCTACTCGTGGGAGGCTGGGTGGGCCCTGGATTCCACCTGTCCTACTCCTGGGAGTCTGGTGGGCCACGGATTCCACCTGTCCTACTCATGGGAGGCTGGTTGGGCCCTGGATTCCACCTGTCCTACTCCTGGGAGGATGGGCGGGCCCTGGATTCCACCTGTCCTACTCGTGGGAGGCTGGGTGGGCCGTGGATTCCATCTGTGTTTCATGCATGTCAGGTTATATAGAGCCTTGGAATCCATCCGTTACATGCTTGGCAGATTGTTCGAGGTCATGGGTTGCCTGTACCCTAGACAGGCCTGACTAGATTTTCGGAGGGTAAAGGATCGCCTGTATATTGAATGTCTGGCAGGCTTGGGATTCAAGATCACTTGCACTTTACAGGTCTGTAGCAGACTTGAGGTTATGCATTCTCCATAAGATACATGCCTGGCAGATGGGTTGAGGTCATGGACTCCCTTTTTGTTAATCCGTAGTGGTTCTGCATTTGTGTCTGACTGGCTGAAAGAGGGCCTGGGTAATCCTGCTTTTCATGCCTGGCAGGCTAGTTCACGGCCTATATTTGCTCTGTCGCATGCCCGCCAGGATGACTGAGGGCCTGGATCCCTGATGTAGGTTGCATGCCCTGGACGCTGTCCGAGTCACGTGTATGGCAGACTGGTTTGGTCCCCGGATGCCCACTGTCACCAGCTGGCAAGCTGATTCATGGCCTGTAATCGCCCCGTCCTATGCCTGGTAGGCTGGTTTGGGCCCTGGATGCCCTTGGTCACCATCTGGCAGGCTGGTTCATGGCCTGGATTCGCTCTGCCCTATGCCTGGCAGGCTGGTTTGGTCCCTGGATGCCCTCGTTCACTAGCTGGCAGGCTGGTTCATGGCATGGATTTGCTCCGTCGTATGCCTGGCAGGCTGGTTCGGGCTCTGGTTGTATGCCCTTGTCACCAGCCTAGCAGTTCTTGTCCAGGGCTTGGATTTGCTGTTGCTTGCATGAGGGTCTGGATCGCTCCGTCCTATACCTGGCAGGCTGGTTTGGTGCCCGTTTTCCCTCGGTCACCAGCCTGGCAGGCCGGATTCGCTCTTGCGCTTGCATGAGGGCCTGGATTCGTATGCCTGGCAGGCTGAATGAGGGCCTGGATTCCCGAATCATGTTGCATGCCTGACAGGCTGTTTGCGACCCTAGACGCCACCTGCATCAAGTGTCTGAAGTTGGTTTGGGTCCCAGACCCGTAACTAGCATGTTGCTGTAGGCCCTGGATCCCTTTTGCATGGAACATGCCTGACTGGCTATTTACGACTGCCGGTTCCCAGCAAGTTTTCATAATCACTTGCTTGTTCGCCTTTTGGCACAAGAAATAAAAATCTGGCAGTAAAATAGCACAGCTGAAGCACTCAAAAACCACAACTCGTGCACAGTCCTAGCCTTGTTATCATCCTGCTGTCCGCGCTCCTGCGTGTGGATTAGACCGAAACGGCCAACTTTTACTTTTTATAAAGATTTAATTGCATTTGCACAATTGTAAGGCACACTGCAGACTGGATTCAAAGGACTTTAGACCTTACTTCTATAAGACACGCTCGTCCAGGAAAAAGAAACCTGCTAACTCCAAGAAGTTATCCACAAGAATCAAACAGGTGAGTCACGAATCCGAGGACTCAGATTCTGACAAATTGTGCCTTTTAAAGAATATTTATTAAGTAACACCAGTCAAAACTACTAGCCGCTGGTGACGAAACTTATCAATCTGGCCCACATTGACCAAAAAACGGGTCCATAATAGCATTTTGTGTTTTTGGTTACCGTCATTGCCCTATTGCCCTATAGGCCAGTCTCAGCCTGGCCAGGAGATCTAAATCTATGAAAGTACTTCTACGTCCCATTCCCTTCCCTCCATACTCGTGGGACAGAAACATGATGTACATAATATACATCAGAATTCTAATTAAAAACATGTAAAGCAGTGGGATGCATGCACCCACGATAGACATGTCCACCACTCAAAGCCTCTTGTGCACATGCGCCTGCGCCACAAGTCCTTCGCTCCACTCTGGTCGGAAATTAAGCTTGCAAAGCAGCTGCCCCTTCTATGCAGCTACATTATCTGCCATTTTTGTTTTTTCACTCCAATTATTTTACGTTTGTCCTGGGACACCTGGTTTGTACACTATTTCTCCAGCCGGCACGTGCAACTTATATTTAGAGTATCTCGGAGTGGATCATGCTTAGCACCTTCACGCATCCTGTTCCTTGTTCACAGGTCGCACTCTTTATCAAGCATTGGCAATACAAATGGTTTTGGCCTATGTGCATGCATGGGATAGGCATTTGACAGGTACTAACATAATGTTATTCAACTGTAAATCAATGGTAGCAGCTGCAAAATGGTGCTAGTGTGTAGGCATATTATAGCAGTGCCTAGCAAATCCTTATCTAATATCTGTGCACAAGCCAAAATAGTTGGTTTTTCCAATACTTGTTTTTAACAGGACTTTGAGGGAAACCTACGGTTTATAAATCAAGTGGTTGAAGACATGTTTATTACCCCAGTAGCTCATTTATAGCTCCAATTAAGCCTCTACATTTCAGAAGTCTCCTTTAAAATAACACTACAGGCACTTGGAGCACTAGGTTTGATGTTAGTGTTTGATAAAACTAGCTCCAAGAGATCCCATAAGGATGTGTTTTGGGCAAGGAGGGACAGGAAGGGGGTGGGAATGGCCATAGGAATTACCACGTCCATGGACAGTCAACGGGTAGCTAAATAACCAAATACCTAGAAGATTTGTGTCCCTGCTCCTATCCCATCTCCTTTACAGCTGTACTCCAAAGCAATAGTTTTGGCTTATATGGAGCACTTTAGCTCTACCTAACAGCCAAAACAAAAAATGACTGAAGCATTGGAAGCAAGTGTTCAACACTAAACCCCTAGCACACCTCGTGAGTCTGAGGTCCCTTCAGGGACTTTAGGAGGACCACAGGCTTGTCACCGGAGTCGCACTGAAGACCCCTTTCGGGCCTGAGTTGGACCGAACACCTCTTACCAGACACATCCTAGGCAGCACGCAGTGGTTTCCAGACATGCCAGACAGACCTTGTGCCATCTTGTTGGGAGAAGCCCCCGGACCTCTTCCTGTGTCTTTCTACCGCTTCTACCAGGCTTTCGCCCGCGTTTCCATTGGGAACTTTGAAGGAAGATTTTTCTGTTGGGACTAGGCCTGTGGGACCACATTGCGAGCCTCCCTCCGCCATCCAATACTTGGCAGGATTTGGTTCCCTTCCATGCAAAGAACGGGTCAGGCTCATCAGTCGGGCTCCTGCTCCTTAAGTGTATAAAGGTTGCCCCCATGATCACTTCTACTACCCTCTCATAGATCCATGTACAGGTGTGTTCCAGCATTGCATAGCAGAGGTGCCTGAAGGGCAAATCCAAGCCATATGTGGTAGAAGGCATGGCTCCTAGCCCTCATTACTTGAACTCTGTCCTGGTCCAGTCCCTTCCTGCCATTGTGGGTACAGATGCACAGGCTCAATCTTATTTGCTGGGCCAGCGATCAGACCTTGAACCAGATGCGAGTGGCCTTGCAGTCATCCATCCCTTCCAGGAAATGACCTCCCCGGCCTCCCACTGTGCCATGCTATGCAGCACGCCAGAACCTTATATAGTGCTGTGCAGACTGGTCGCTTCATTCCTTTAGGTCTTACAGGTACGACCCATTCCACCCTCTACCACAAAGACTTCCTCCCAGGACGCTCCCCATCTGACTATTTTCTGTTTGTTTATAGCTTGTTTTTTTTACCGACCTGATAAGGGGTGACCATTTTGGTCCTAGGGCGTCCTGTACCGTCATCCCCTGTGGGGATGATGGTAACACTGGTGGATCCCCTGCCTACTGATTTCTGCAATGCAATTGATTCCAGTGGACCCTCTGGCTACCCCCGCCTACAACTCCTTGGCTCAACACACCGCCTCCAAAGAGCCAGACCTCTACTTGAGTAGTCACTCACTCTTCGGCTTCCCGCCCGCTTATTTAGGGATGAGGGAGGACTCAGCAAATCTATCCTATCAGTCTGGACATTTCATGATGGGTAACTCTCGGATTCCTGGGACTGCAGCTTCCTCCTGCACTACTAGCAGTGTAGCGGTAGCAGAGAGTGATTCTGGGCCACTGGCTTGAATACAATGGGCATGCCCCAGAAGCTGGCTGTACTGCGCGAGGCAAAATAATTGTGAAACTCACCTCACTCAGTGACTCCTGCATACCGCAGGCTGGAGGCAAAGTTGCGGCTTCTGTCTGAAGAGTAGCCTCAGCCCTTACCTCAGCAAGCAGCCTCAGGGTAGTCTATTTGTCTATTTTATCGCTAAGGAAATGGATGTGTTGGGCAAAACGTTTCAGGCAAACTGTGCCCTTACCTATACCAGGTCTTCGGGGGGTTATTTAAGAGCACCGCAGCCTCAGTTCACACACCTTTTGACTGCATGGCAGTCTTTGTCGGAATGCTTCTGGACACTTTCTAAGATCCGCCCAAGCTTCGGCCTTCCATCTTAGACCCCTTCGTCCCAGACTCTTCCAGTGGTGACTCATCTGGCAGGGGAACTCATTCTGCAGAGGGACTCCCTGAGCAGGTACCCGTAGGCTCCTCGCGAGTGTGAACCTCACTGGGAGATGCTGGACCAGATTGACAGCACTGTTGCCTACCCTTGTTGATCTGTTAGAATCGCAGTGCAACAAGACGTATTCTCTTTACGCCTTTTAAACGGTCAGTGGTCAGACTCCCTTGGGACGGGCAGAAATTTTTTCCATTGCTCCATCTTTCCCTGAATGAGAAGGTACTTTGCAACATAAAACGTTCTTGGAGCTACCACCTGCTGTTGATTGTTCCTCACTTGCCCACCAGAATCTAGTTCTCAGATCTTCTCGAGCTGAACTTAGCCCCTCTGTGGGTCCTGCATCTGAGATTGAATCTTCTGTTGCAGCATGGGTTTCCGGTCCTTCCGCCCTCCCCCTCAATCCCTTTCCGTCTTTGAGGACCTAGGGTTGGAGGGTCTCGGTTTAACTCAGGAAAAAATTGACATTGTCAAGGTTGAGTGAAAATAATCTCCTTATGTCCAAGCACAAGCAAATGAACACGTTTAGCCATTGAAGTCTGGGTAAAGGTGTCTCCTTGGGTAAGGTTATTTTGTTCATGTACAACTTTATGGGTTTAGAGATGTCCCTGGATTCTTGCTGCACTTACACGTCTACCATGTGTACATGCATCAATGCGGCAATACCTGTTTTTCACTTGCTACTCAGTAGTTAGGGGCCCTTTAACTGCCTCCTAAATCTCAACCTGCTTACACGGCCTCTGCACCCTGCAAATACAGTTATGTCTATAGTGCAAGGCATTGGTTGAAATTCGCTTGATGGCCAGGAAAGCTGCTTGCATGACACGTTCACATCAGCTTGGTAGATTGGCGAGCTTTGGGCTCTCTAGAATCCAGATTCTTTACTCCCCTTCCGCTAGCACAAGGGATCTGTGCATACTCACCCTGTCTTTGTTCCCAAAGTAGTGTCTTCCTTGCATCCATTTAGGACATTTGTTTACCAGTGTTTTTTCCAGAATCTTCAGAGGTTGGGGGTCCTTGTCAGAGTCTCGATGTAGCGGTGGCTGAGGTTTTACTTGAAGTGAACAAGGTCGTTTACGTCTTCAGATCATTTGTGCATTACTTTCAAGTCTTAAACCTTGCACGCGAAAGCTGCTAAGACTAGCATTGCCCGCTGGCTGGGGGCCTGCATTCTGGAATGCTACAAGCTCGGAAATGCACCGCTTCGTAAAGGTATCCATGCCAAGATAGCCACCCAAAGACGTAGGAGTATAACCAGGTTGCTCACCGTAGTGACCACCTTACTCCTAGTCCATAGTCCCCTTTACTCCATACGCCCCCCGTCCCCTCTAATAAGGTTCCCCTGTTATTGCTAATAGGTCTCTGACCTGGTGATAGAAAAGGACTGATGGGCGATGCGCGGAGTGGAGCCAGGGTGGGCGGGGTTATGGCCGCGTGCTGGGCCCCGCACAGAAAGAGAGGAAGGACACATTTTTGAAAACATTTTTTGGATGCTTTTTACAAAGTGCTCCGGTCCTGTCCCACTGGACGGAGAGATGTCCCATAAGTATGGAGGAAAGGGGACTATGGACTAGGAGTAAGATGGTCACTACGGTGAGTAACCTGGTTATTCTGTTCTGCTGAACAATCGGTGCTCGGGTGGTATGTCGCCAGTCTTCCATTGATGACGATATGTAGTTCCCTCTTTTCGCCCTTGTTAATTCGATAGACATCTTCTTTCTTCTTCAATAGTCCCATTTTAGGGAATTGGTCTATTTTGATGTCCTTATGTGGAACTACTAATAGCGGTGTGTTTATGTGCACCAGAAAGCAAACTCCTCCCCAGTTGGGTGGTAGCTTCTCATATGCCTTGGATCTGAAAGCCCAATAGTGATCCATTAGTACTGCTGTTGCAACTTTCATGCCTGGAGCTTTTACTGTCTGCTTGCACTCCTTGTTTTCTCCACCCTTCACTGCTCCGTCAATCTAGAAACATAATGCTGCCCCCTTAAGTGGTATTATGGGCATGGGCCTAGCCTCATTTTCTACCCACGTTCGTCATTTTGCACTTGCTTCCCATTCCTTTAGGCATTTGTCATTTTCTTCTTGTACTATACGAACTGGAAACGGTTAGGAGCATATGCGCCATGCTCCCCACTACTCCCTCTTTCCATCCTTGTATAAGTGGCCATATACAAGCATGTGTGGCCTTTCCCAGCATCCCGGTTCTCCTCCTATTTCTATGGGTCCCTTCTTAGGACATGGTATTTCTTTCAATGTTATTGTTTTTCTCTCTCCTTTCTGTCGGCCATCAGTGATATATTGTATAGCCTGGTCTTTTTTCCAGTAACTGTCCATGTCTAGTGTTTTTATCTAGCTGTCTTCATATGGAAATGTTGCCTTGGCCATCCATCTTAAGGTTGCCGTTTTCCCTTGGAACCTTCCTTGGGTGTTACACATTGATATGTACATAAGGCACTCTGCTCTTGCTGGTGATATTTCAGTTGCCACAAATGTTTTGGAGGCACTCGTGGCAGAGGGGATGAGAGAGCAGACCTAGCAGCTCTCTCCAGTTGTCTGTTTACCTACTTTAGCCATGTGCTTATACCACATGTTATTGGATACTTGAGCAGTATCGATGAGATAGGAATCGACCCCTCCTACATCTATATCAACTCTGCGCCTACCTTTCCTTACTGGTCTGGCAGTGCTTACCTCCTGACCTGACATGGTAGCTACACCTGCCGTAATTGGGGTTATGTTAGGGGTCACAGCTTTGTTTTCTACAACGAAAGACATTTGCAAAAATATGAGGCAAAGATGCTGAGCGAAAAAAAAGGACACAAGTTGACATTATCACACTTTTAATAATGGCATTCATTACTTAGCTTTGAAGATATAGATGAACCGCCTGAAATGTGCTATAAATGCGTTATTTTGTTGTTAATATATATTACTTTAAGCCATGTTGTTGCAATGTTGTTCTACTGCAATAAGGAATAACTGTTCCCACACAATGCGTATTCTACGGTCACAAAGAAATTCAAGTACGGAGGGATTTCCTCAATGAAGTCGTGGGTATGTTTGGGACAAAAAGGCCAAGACAACATGGAAGGATAAACTGGAGGAGGGTGTTCTTGCACGGTTGGATCTTCTAACAAAGTGGACAAATTGGCCTGGGAAGGTCACAAGGTGGGGGTCTTGGGGAAGCATAGGACAATGGAGGGATAACAGGTGCAAATTTCACGATGAATGCTGTCAGTGTGCGAAAACAAAAATGATAAACTAAAAGTGTATCCTCATTCTGTATGTGTAGGAAGGAAGTCCTTTTCCTATCTCTGTCGCTCGGGGGTGAGTAATCATGGGTTGGCCTCTGCCTGGCTGTTATTTTTCTTGGTGATCCTTTTCTTCTTCCTCTTGTAGAACGTTGTCCCTTTTGCTGTCTTTGATAGGAGAGGCCTCTATTTGACAGGGCTTGATGTCCCTAAGGTAATTCCAAGCCTTCTTGCCTTTTAGCTTCACTGCTCGATCTGTTACTTCCTCGATAGTATGGGGACGAGTGAATCTGGGTTCAAACCAGGTCCTAGTGAGGTTGCACAAAATAACTATATCCCCGGATAAAGTTGAGGTGGTTTCAGTCAGTCTTAGTTTGTTTCTGTATTGTTGCCTTTTTCTTTACCTTTGGGCCTCTCCCGTTGTGCCTGCAGTTGGCAAGAAATAAAAGAGGCACTAGCCAAGAAGGCAGCAGTGTAATCGTACATTTCCTGCCCCAATACATTAGACATTGTTTGTCACAGCCCTAGTTTGAGGAGCCAGAGGAAGTCACATGCACTGCACTCATTGGCGAAGTGAGAACTGCTGTCCGGCCGCAGGACCTTAAACACGCCCCATCGTGGGAAGATTTCTTTAACCAGGAATTCTGCTGCTAATAAAACATCAGAATGGGAACAGGGGCCAGCTTCGATCCATCAGACTGGGCATACAACTACTATCATGTAGCGGTAGATTTGACATACTTGAAGCATGTCTACATAATCAACATAGTGGCGTTGGCATGGACCTAGTGGGCGAGGTATGGCTCCCCTCAGCCTTAGTGTGTGGACTGCTGTAAATTGCTGAAAGCCAAGGCAGTTAGTCATACATTCTGC
The DNA here is from genome assembly GCF_040938575.1 of Ambystoma mexicanum. Taxonomy (NCBI): domain Eukaryota; kingdom Metazoa; phylum Chordata; class Amphibia; order Caudata; family Ambystomatidae; genus Ambystoma; species Ambystoma mexicanum. The sequence continues at coordinate 136,244,288 of NC_090921.1, forward strand.
CACATGTTCTGCCAGGTTGGGACAGAACCAATCTTTTCCAAAGTGAACAGAAAGCACATCCTTCCCCATGTGGGAAGGATGATGTAGTTGGGTCAGTGCTGTGTATAACAATGATAATGGCATCACTACCTTCCCTGTGAATTCCTGCCACCATAGGGCACCTGTCGGAGACATAGAACATCCCCTTAGAGGGGATTGGGTCCTCCGACGTATTCCATATCTATGACAGGTAATGTCCACAGCTGTGCTGCTTCGGAAAATCTTTGGCTCCTCCAACGGCTGACGTCACTCGATGTGATAAGTAGGACGCACGACGCCCGTAGCCTCAGTTCTGTTTTTTCCACAAACGTGTTTGCTTCGTGAATCTCGGTACGCCTCGACTCTTTGGAGTTTGCTGTATTCTTCTCGGTTCGTTGAACCTGTTCGGTTTCTGTGAAGACCTGTTTGTGGCGATGTCTACTTCGTCTTCAACCCCGCGTCCGGGCTTCAAGAAATGCGGGGACTGTGAGTCCAAGATGTCGGTCACGGACTTGCACAACACCTGCCTCTGGTGCCTCGGGGAGGCCCACGATATGGACGACTGTGTCGACTGCCAGTCGCTCACGGCCAAGGCCTTGCGGGAACGCAAGAAGCTGTCAGTAGGTTGGGTGTCTAAGCCCCGGAAGTCGAGGTCTACGGGGCTTTCGACAGATGACTCGAGAGGCGACTCTCCGCATCATCGTCGGAAGTCCAGTGGGTCTCCTTCCAGGAGACGGTCTCGCCACTCCTCCGCCTCTTCGAGGCATTCCAGGAAGCGCTGGCATCGGTCGCCTCCCCGTCCTCTTCCGAGGACTCCGCTCGTCGGCGGGTCGCTTATCCCACCATGCAAGCGACACCGGAGGAATGGGCTTCCTTCGGGAAGCAGATGTTAGCAATTCTTGAATCGCAGGGTACCGGTCTGTCCGCGCCTCCGAGTGGGGTCGGTCGGCACCGGTCGAGAGACACCGCTTGTACGCCTTCAGGCTCGGGTGGTCGGCACAGCTCGCGGGAAAGGTCCCGCTCGGACAAGGGTAGCGTTCTCGCCATGCCTGTTCCAGGTCCCGGTCCTCGACACGCTCGAGACCGCGTGATCCTGTGCCGTCTTCGAAGAAGACGTCGACGCCTGTGGCGCCAAAGTCGTCGATGATTTCACTCGATGCTCCACCTCTGAGGGCATCGTCGACGCTGTCGGCGCCTAGGTCGTCGAGAGACACGCTCGGAGCTCTGGCTTCGAGGCCTGTGTTGAGGCCGTCAATGCTGGCTGCGCTGCAGCTTACGTCGACGCCGTTTCTGTCGATGCCGACTCGTTCGGCGCCCTCGACGCCTTTCGAGGCAGTGGTGTCTGAGGGGCCCCGTGGCCCGGGATTAGCCCCTAGAAAGGCTCTGGCTAAGGTCAGGCATAGCTTTGGTCCCCAGGTGTCTTCCTCTCACCGCCTGGAGTACATTTCAGAGGGTGATGAAGGCTCTGATGAAGGCTTGGTTCCGGTTACGGTACCAGATGAGCTTCTCTCGGGCCATAGCCAGTTTGATGACCTGAGGCAGTCACTGCATAATGCCAGTGGACTGGACACCTTTTCGGAGGTGGAGTTTTGTAGGCCGGAGCCTGGCACTCATGCCAATTCTTCATACCGGCGCCTTATGTCTCGGGTCACCGAGTACTTGGGATGGTCGGCTCCCCCAGGGGAGTTCGTTCAGGATGATCTCACGGACATCCTTGATCTTGGTCCCCCACTGACCCGGTACTGCCGTTTCATATGGCTCTGCAGAGAAGGGTGGCAGCGGCTTGGACTGCTCTGGAGAGTCTCCCGGAAGTGGGCAAGTCTGTGTTGCGAAAATAACGTCCAGCCAGTAGCGACCCCTGCTACTTGTCCAGGCACCCCACTCCGGAGAGTTTGGTGGTGCAGGCGGCTACGGCTCCGGCAAAGCAGGCGCCGTATCCTACCATCTCTCCGGATAGGGACGACAAACGTTTTGACGGCTGGGCGAAGAAAGTGTTTTCTTCAGGGGGTATAGCGTTTCAGGCGGCCAACTCCATATGTGCCTTGTCTCGTTTCACACACACTCTGTGGAACTGTGTTGCATTAGCGGCTGAACATATTCCCGAAGGGGATGAACGGGATGGTTTCCTTGCTATGGTTCAGGATGGTAAGGATGCCATGTGTGAGGTCGTTCAGTCGGGTTTGGACATGGCAGATTGTGTCAGCCGGTCTATGGCGGCGAGCACCGTAATACGCAGGTTTGCGTGGTTGCGGAAGTCTGGGTTCGCTCCTGATTTGCAGTCCCGGCTCCTCAACATGCCCTTTGACGGAGAACATCTTTTTGGCAGCAAGGCCGACGAGAGCCTTGAGAGGTTGCAGACCTCCAAAGCTGCAGCGAAGTCGTTGGGCGCTGCAGTTCGACAACCTCCGCCTTTTCGTCCTAGGGGACAACAATGGAGGGGGAGGTTCCTTTCGCTATTACTCATCCTTCAGTAAAGCGAGAGGAGCTGGCAGTCAAAGAGGCCACCGTAAGAGTGCCAGAGGTGGAAAACAGGGTACTCGAGGTGCCAAGGCCGCTCTGGCAGTTGCCTCTTTGCCCTCAGGCAACGCCGCAGCCGCTACCACTCAGTCATGAGGCCAGGTCCCATGGTTCGCGGGTTGGGGGAAGGCTGGCGCAGCATCTTGTAGAGTGGCGTGCCATTACTTCAGATGTGTGGGTTCTGGAGATCATAACCCTTGGCTACTGTCTTCCCTTTCGTCAGAGGCCTCACAACAATCCACCTGGGAACCTCTCTTTGAAGAGTCCGGATCCGCTCCTTGCGCAGGAAATTCAAGCCCTGCTGGAGAAAGGCGACATAGAACTGGTGCCTGTAGCGGAGAGGAACAAGGGATGGTATTCCCCTTATTTTTTGATTTCGAAGAAAGACGGGGGATTGAGAACCATCATGGACTTGCGCGGTTTAAACAAACTCCTCAGGAGGACAAGTTCAAGATGGTTACTCTCTCTCAAGTCCTCCAGGCCCTTCAACTTCAGGATTGGTTGGTTTCTCTCGACCTCAAGGACGCTTACTTCCATGTGCGATCCATCCCAAGCACAAGAAGTACCTGAGGTTCGCGGTTGGCGACTCGCACTTTCAGTTTCGGGTCCTGCCGTTCGGATTGACCTCCGCCCCGAGGGTTTTCACCAAGTTCATGGTGGTGGTGGCAGCGCATCTCAGGAAAGGCGGGGATTCACGTCTACCCCTACCTGAATGATTGGTTGATCAGGGGGAGCTCTCCGAGCAAGTCCTGGATCATCTGTCCGTCACCTGCCACTCGCTTCACAAGCTGGGCTTCTCCCTCAATTTAAAGAAGTCCCATTTGACACCAACACAGCAGCTCCAGTACATCAGAGCAGTGCTCGACACATCCCTGGGGCAGTGTTTCCCTCCCCAGGTGAGGGCTCTTCACATTCAGCAGATGGTGCACAAGTTTCAACTTGCCCAGAATCTCCCAGCGTCCGAGTTCTTGAGACTGCTCGGCCTCATGGCATCCTGCATTCTTCTGGTGCCAGAGGCTCGTCTGCGGATGAGATCTTTGCAGTGGGCACTCAAGCTCCAGTGGTCTCAGTCCTCCGGCAGGCTGTCGGACCCTGTTCAGGTGCGGCCCTCAGTCGCCCAGGACCTTCTGTGGTGGGCCGCCGAAGGCAATCTGATGAAGGGGGCTCCATTTTGGCTGCCCTGGCCGGAGGTGACGATCGTGACGGACGCATCCCTCACGGGATGGGTAGCTCATGCCAACGAGTTGACAGTCAGCGGTCATTGGACTCCGTCGGAATCCAGACTCCATATCAATCTGTTGGAGATGAGGGCTGTCAGGCTTGCCCTGAAGGCTGTTCTGCCGACTGTGCGAGGAAAGAGTGTCCTGATTCTAACGGACAACACGGTGGCCATGCACTACCTCAACAAAAAGGGGGTGGCAGGGTCACTTCCTCTGTGCAGGGAGGCGATGCAGCTCAAGTTCTGGGCCATCCAGCAGGAAGTTTCGATCTCGGCTGTTCATCTGGCCGGAGACGACAACGAGACGGCAGACGCTCTGAGCAGGCAGAGCACGATCTCTCACGAGTGGGAGCTGGCTCAGGAGATTCTCTTGGAGATCTTCGCCCTTTGGGGGACCCCCTCAAGTGGATCTCCTCGCCTCCAGTGTCAACCGGAAGTGCGAGAGGTTCTGCTCATGGGAATTTCCTCCAAAAGGAGCCTTAGGAGACGCGTTCATGGTGGAGTGGTCATTTCCACTGCTGTACGCGTTTCCTCCAGTCCCTGCCATCCCGCAAGTACTGCAGAGGTTACAGAGGTTCGGTTCCCGGATGATCCTCATTGCTCTGGCGTGGGCCCGGAGGACGTGGTACCCAGACCTTCTCGACTTGTCCATCTGCCCTCCACGTCATCTTCCCTACCGAGACGATCTGCTCTCACGGGAGGGGGGTCCGGTTCTCCATCCAGAGGTCAGATCCCTCAACCTTCACGCTTGGCTTCTGAAAGGTTGAGGTATAAGGATTGGGACTTCCCTGAAGACGTGATGGAGGTGTTGCTCTCGGCCAGGTGGCCGGCAACAAAGTCTCTGTACCGTTGCCGTTGGAGAAAGTTCTGCGACTGGTGCAGAGTTAAGAATGTGGATCCTTTTGAGTGTGACATTCCCATGGTTCTGTCTTTTTTGCTTTCCTTGGCCCACAGGGGGTTGCAAGCGGGGACCATTAAAGGTTACCTGGCTGCGCTGTCTATATTTAAGCGCTCGTCTGAAGAGTGTTCCTATTTTAAGATTCCTTTAATTTCTCAGTTTTTGAAAGGGCTCACTAATGTGTTTCCTCCGTCACCTTTTCTGGTGCCCGGTTGGGATTTGAACCTTTTTCTTATGTTTCTTATGGGTGCTCCGTTTGAGCCTTTGCATTCTTGCCCTTTGAGACTGTTAACTCTGAAAACTGTGTTTTTGGTTGCGGTTACTTACGCTCGCAGAGTGAGTGAGTTACAGGCACTTTCAGTTAAGCCACCCTTCACTGTGTTTCATACGGACAGGGTTGTCCTTAGAGTTCGTCCTTCCTTTCTTCCGAAGGTGGTTTCGGAATTTCATTTGAGCCAGAAGGTTGTTCTTCCGGCGTTCTATCCTCCTCCACATCCCCGTAAGGAAGAGGAGAGGCTCCATAAGCTTGATCCTAGGAGAGCGTTGAGCTTTTATATTTCGCGCATGTCCCGGGTCAGAGTGGACGATCAACTTTTCATTGGTTACGCTGGAAAGCGTTTGGGACAAGCTGTGACGAAACCGACTTTGTCTTGTTGGATTATTTTGGCTATCTCCGAGTGTTACCGCTTGGCGGGTAAGGACCCTCCGGCTGGCTTGCGGGCCCATTCTACCAGGGGAGTGGCTGTGTCTACTGCCCTGCAGAGGGGTGTTCCTATTCGTCACATCTGTGATGCAGCCACCTGGGCTTCAGTACATACTTTTGTACGTCACTACTCCCTCGATTCCATCAGAGGGCAAGATCTGGCCTTTGGCAAGGCAGTCCTTTATTCCGCAATTTGATTGGGCATGCTAAATTTGCGTTCTAAATTCTTTTCCCACCTCCTTGCTTGGTACTGCTTTGGGAGTCTGTCATAGATATGGAATACGTCGGAGGACCCAATCCCCTCGAAGAACAAGTTACTTTCTTACCTGGTAACGTTCTTTTGATGGGATGGTCCGACAACCTATTCAATATCGCTCCCTCCCTACCTTCCCCGCTGCAGAATTTCTTTTGTGATTGCAGCTTGCGTTCCGCAAGGCCTTGTGTGTCTGACTGGCAGAAAACTGGTGGCACACGTTCTGGGGGAAAAACTACAACTGAGGCTACGAGCGTCGTGCGTCCTACTTATCACATCGGGTGACGTCTGCCGTCGGAGGAGGTCCTTGGGGACGGCGCATCGACGTCATTGACGCAGGACGCAGACGCCGAAGATTTTCCGAAGCAGCACAGCTGTGGACATTACCTGTCATAGATATGGAATACGTCGTCGGACCATCCCATCGAAAGAACGTTACCAGGTAAAAAAGTAACTTGTTATTCCCAACCATAATTGCTTTTCCTGCTTTGGTGCAGCTCCCTGCCATTTCATAATTTGTGTCACTGGTAATATATTATACCCTTCCTTTAACACCATTGTTCGTACATAGTAACGTAACTGGCATGGGGTGTCTATCTCTAAGATGTCATCAAATTATGCGGCGCCTTTCGCTGCCGCCTCGTTGCTCCGGGAGATGGGATCCTCACCCCTCGTGTGGGCATTTAATTTCGCAACCGCTATGCTCATTGGGAATTGGAGCACTTCTATCAGTCTGCCCAATAAGGCTTGCATGCTGCACCAGTGACCAGTCAGCACGTCGGAAGCCCCTCCTTAGCCAGCGCGACAGCCCAGAATGCACTGTAGACATCATATAAGCTGAATATGAATATACTGGCACTTGCTGGTTCTTGCTTCGCTCCAGTGCCAGTATTTGATCTAATAGCTCCACAGCCTGTGTTGAAAAATGTGATGGTAAGCATGCACTTACTACCACCTTGCTTGTCCCACTCTCCTTTAACCTCACTACTGTCCTCCCAGTATGTCTTTCTCCTGTTTGGTCTATTGTTGATGACCCATCAATGTAAAGCACTCCCCCCTCACTCCCTCAAGTGCGTTCTCCCTTACTTTGGGATATCGCCATGGTTTTCTATGTTTGCAGTGCAATTGTGTACTAAGTAATTCTCGGTGAAGAATGTCGCCAGATTCACAGGTCAGCCCCTCAATACCTTGATAGCTGGATTTGATAGTATCACCTCATATCCCGAAGCTCTTTGTGTTTTTGGTGTACTTTTGGGTTGCTCTAGCATTGCGAAGAGAGCATGCTCCATAAAAAGAGTGGTGCTGCATCCCATGGTAATACTCGCTGATTTCTCCACTTCAAATGCGGCAGCAGCTAGTGTCTGCTTGGAAGAGTAGTGTCCTCTCATCACTGGATCTAGTTTCCCACTGTAATATGCTAATGGTTTGTGACCTATGGTTGTTTTCTGCGTTAGTACTGCGTTCATTACTACTCCTTTGGAATGTGTGAAAAAGTTACTCGTCCTGATAATCTGGGATCCTTAACACTGGAGCTGTCCATTTGGTTTCTTCAACTCATCAAATGCCTCTGTTATTTCTTCTGTCCACTGCAATGTACTCTGCCCTCTTTGTGCTTCTTTCGGTGCGCTTAACAAGGGTCTTGTGTCTGTGCTATAGTCGAATACTCATGCTCTGCAGTAATTGCAGAGGCCTAAAAACTGTTGGAATTTGTCTTATGGTCATGGGTTTTGGTGTCTTGCATGCCTCTGCTCTTTCTGGTGTCAGTATTCGCCCCTCTTGTGATATCAATTGCCCAATATATAATACTTCCTTCTGGCAATATTGTAGTTTGGCTTTATCTACCTTTTACCCCTTTTCTGCATCACAGTCAACATGAGTAATTTCTACATTGAGTTTCTGTTTTGCTGCAGATCAAGATGTTGTCCACATACTGTATGACAACACTTTCTAACTGAAAATTGCCTAATTCTATCTGGAGGACCCTGTTGCATATGGAAGGAGACTCACACTACCCTTGTGGGAGCCGAGTGTGTTTCCATTTATTATTTCTATATAGGAGCAAAGTGAAAACTTGTGAGTCTGGATGGAGTGGCATAGAAAAGAAGGCATTCTTCAAATCTATAACCGTGAAGTGGGTAGCTTCTGTAGAAATGCTACCCAAAATTGTCACTGGGTGCGGAACTAGAGGAAATTCTGCCTGAACAATATGGTTGGAAGGGTCCGCAATGGTCTCGTATATGCCCTCATGTGCCTCCCTCAACAGAGGATATTGCTTTGCTCTGTAAAATGGCTCCTGGCTTGAGCTTTATCTTTACTGCTCCTATTCCTTTCAGAAGCCCCACGTCTTAGGGACTTGTGATCCATAAAACACTGGGGACTTTGGCCAAATCTTCCTTGAGAAATGAAGGCGGTGCTTGCAGCATCATTACCATTCTCTGTGGTACCTCCCTGTAGTGTATTTTTACCCAGTATGTAATGCTAATGTCGAACACCATCTCGTGATCTGAGCGGTTGCCTTGGAACAATTCTTCGTCAGTCACGTTAGTCAACCTGTAGACTTCTCCCACTGCAATTACTGACCTCCATGCTCGTCCGGTGTCATCTGTCCAGTGTACTGTTATTCTGTCATCCCCCACTATTACTTACTCTAGTACTAGTGGGATCGCCGTCCCCTCTGGCTCGTCTAATGGTAGTTCTGGTAAGGAATATGTACTTATTTAGCTGGCACCATAGTTTTCCCTGAATCCCCGGGAGCCATGCTATCATTACTTCAACTCCATATTGGAATAGTTCTTCATCTGCTGGCACCCTCCTCTGCACTGTATGCCCACTGTAAGCTTGAACAATTTCACTCACGTTTAGGAGGTGAATCCCAGGTGTGGAACACACTATCCCTTGGTCAGTGAATGAGATGGCCATGTTAAGTTTACTGATAATGTCTCTTCCCATTATGTTTACTGGTGTTTGTCAGGAGTACAAGAAGGGTAAAGCTAAGTCATGCTCCTCTATAGAAAGTGTAAGATCATCTGTAAAAGGAACCAAATCGTCACCACCAGAAAATCCCTGCGCATTCATGGCGTGGCCTAACATTGGATACTTTCCCTCCCTGATGTAGGATCTAGTCGCCCCTGTGTCTACAAGAAAGAAGGTCTTGTCACCTAACACCGTCATATACGTGGTTCCTCTGCCGGGTTGGGTGTAATGAATAGGATGGAGCACATCGGGTCCATCTGTGTCCTATTGTGGATACAATGACGTTCTGTTCCCTGTGAATGGGTTGCCCCCCACCACAGTCATCCCTCCCAATTTCCGAATGGGAGTCATTCCCATGGACTCTGTGTGTCAGTGTCCAGTTGTGTTGCTATGCCGCATATGGTGACTGTGTATTATTCTGCATCTGTGGTGCAGGTGGTGCCTGCATCTGGGGTCTGTGTCATGGGTTGATATGCCTGCGGATGTGCGTCCGATGACTGCACTTGTTGTTGTGTTTGGTCCATGGCATAGTACTCGGTCTATTCGGAGGGATTGTGTCCTCCGACGTATTCCTTATCTTTGATAATTCGTCTCCAGCTTGCTGGCCTCAGAAATGTTTTCTCTGTAGAGGGCGCTGCGTGTCGATGTCCGCCGAGTCGATGTCCCTCGACAGCCACCGAATTGGCGCCGACGTCACCATGCCCATAAATAGCCACGCGCGGCGTCCGTTGCTCAGTTCCGTTTTTCCGCTCTTCGTGGGGCCTCGGAATATCGTTGCTCAGTTCAGTCAGATAAACCTTCTACATTTACTCAAATATACCAACTCGTTCTCGATGGCTTCTTCATCGGAACCGACAACGCCACGATCCGGCTTAAAAAAATGTCGAGAGTGCGTTAAAAAAATTTGGATAACGGATCCACACAGGATCTGCCTGTGGTGCTTGGGAGCCGAGCACCATTGTTCGGAGTGTGAGAACTGCATGTCCATGACGGCGAAAGCCTTGAAGGAGCGCAAGGGGAAGCTCGAGAGAGGTAAGTCAGTCAAAACCTCCTCGAAAGTTTCTTCGGCTGAGTCGAGGCATTCGTCTCCTCGCCGTCGAAAGCATTCCCATTCTAGATCTCGAAGTAGCTCCCACCATTCGTAGAGATCGAGACACTCAAAGAAGAGACGTCGAAGATCCCCTTCCTTATCTTCTGTTTCCCCAGAAAGGGTCTCCTGTCCCACAAAACACAGCTCTCATGCTGAGTGGGAGGAATTCAGGAAGAAAATGCTAAGCGTCTTCGAGAAAGTGGCCTCGACGCCCTCGAAGACAGCTGAGGGTGATACCCCGGGTGAAAAACCCAAAAAATTGAAATGCCGTGAGTCGCTGCACCCAGCGAAAGATTCCACTCGAGAGCGCCACAGGCCATCGGGTAAGAAGGCACCGTCTTCGCCGTCGTCGAAGATCCCTTCCACGCATGGATTGGCGCCGTTGTGGAAGGGTTCTTTGACGCATCGGTCGATTGACTCGACGCCATCGTCGATGCCGATGAAAGAGAAAACCACAGCTACTTCACAGCCAACGGTGATACCAAGAGCCTCTGGCACGACGCCGCGACCGTCGTCGACATCCTCGAGTAGGATCCCGATCCTCTCGAGTTCTTCGAGGCCTCTTCCAGTTTTCTCGACGCCGTTCTCGGTGCCTTCGAAGCCTGTCACATCGGCATCAACGTTTTCTCCCCCAATAATGACGAGTTTGGCTTCTTCTGCCTTAGAAACAGGTTTTACACCATTTCCGAGGTCAGAGTACCCCGGATTATCTTCAATCTATGAAGAAGGGGAGGATTCTGACCAGGAACCCTTAGGGTTTCAGAGGACCACACTACCTGTTTCAGAGGATTTCACCTCTGAGGAAAGAAGGTTGAACGACCTACAGGAGTCATTACATGAGGCAAGTGGGCTGGGCACTTCCCCAGAAGTGGAATTTGTTAAACCAGACCCAGGGGAACATGCCGAAACACCCTATAGAACCCTGATGGCAAGGATTATTGAATTTATGGGTTGGTCTGCGCCTTCACCTCTTTTTCAACAGGATGACCTGACAGACATATTAGACAAAGGTCCACAGGAGGATCCTGTGGTCCCCTTCCATGCAGCCTTACAAAGAAAGATTTCATCTAATTGGGAAACTCCTGAAGTTATCCATCCCTGCAGTCAATAAAAAATTGTCAGCCAAGTATAGGGTAGCTGCGGCTGACCCTGAATACTTATCAAAACACCCGACTCCAGAGAGCCTGGTGGTTCAAGCGGCAACTTCATCAAGCAGCAGGTCCACTTACCCTACTGTCCCACAGGATAGAGATGACAAGAGGTACAATTCTATGGCAAAAAAAGTCTTTTCTGCTTGTAGTATGGCGTTGAAGTCCATCAACGCCACCTGTACGCTCGCCAGGTTCAGTCACACACTGTGGGAGTGCGCTTCATCAGCGGCTGACTGCATTGCCGAAGGAGAGGAAAGGGAAGCCTTCCTTAACATTATTAAAGATGGCAAAGATGCCATATGCAAGTCACTTCAAACTGGCATCGATTCCGCTGACAGTATCAGCAGGGCCATGGCGGGAAGTACGACAATCCGCAGGCATGCGTGGTTGCGAAGGTCTGGCTTTGCTCCAGATGTACAGGCCAGACTTTTGAATATGCCCTTTGACGGCTCTTCTTTATTCGGTAAAAAGGCTGATGACAGTCTGGAAAAGTTGCAGACATCTAAAGCAGCGGCAAAATCGTTAGGAGCTGCTATCCGCCAAACTCCTTTTCGCCCCTCAGGAACCTCTGGAAGAGGAAAGTCCTTTCGCTATTATTCCGCATTCCGGAAAGGCAGAGGACAGCCAGCTCAAAGAGGCGAAAGGAGATCTACCCGAGGTGGACGGGTCAAAAGTACTAAAGCCGCAGCAGCAGCAGGTGCCTCTTTACCCTCGGCATCTGCATCAGCCGCCCCAAACCACTCTGAGGTCTTTCCACACAAAACACCTGTAGGGGGCAGGTTAACTCACACTCTGACGGAATGGCAGGATATAACATCAGATGCTTGGGCATTGGAGACAGTTGCCCAGGGTTACTGCCTACCCTTTCTACACATCCCTCAGAGTCATCCACTGGGGCACAGCTCTCTCAAAGTTCCAGATCCGCTCCTCTTGCAGGAAATTATAGACCTACTAGAGAAAGGTGCCATAGGACCGGTACCTGTAGCGGACAGGAACAAGGGCTGGTACTCTCCCTACTTTCTCATACCAAAGAAGGACGGAGGACTGAGACCCATCCTGGACTTACGAGAATTGAACAAGTTCCTCAGGAAGGAGTCCTCAGGAAGGACAGGTTCAGGATGGTAACTCTCTCTCAGATCCTTCAGGCCCTCCAGCTCCAGGACTGGCTGGTATCTCTGGACCTTCAGGATGCTTATTTCCTTGTGCCAATCCATCTCAAACACAGGAAATACCTGAGGTTCGCAATTGGCGACTGTCATTATCAATTTCGAGTTCTGCCATTTGGGCTGACCTCCGCCCCAAGGGTCTTCACCAAGCTAATGTCGGTAGTGGCTGCGAGTCTAAGGAGGGAAGGGATCCACGTCTATCCCTTCCTGGACGATTGGCTGATCAGGGCTGTATCTTCGGAACAAGCTCAGATCCAGCTAGATTATGTCTGCCACTTTCTTCACAAACTGGGCTTCTCCCTCAATTTAAAGAAGTCACAGATGATACCATCACAGAGACTCCAGTTCATTGGAGCGGTCCTGGACACTTCCCTGGGAAAAGACTAGCCACCATAGGTGAGGGCTCAAGATATTCTGCAGATGGTCAACAAGTTCCAAAATGCCCAACGTCTCCCAGCCTTCGACTTTTTGAGGTTGCTAGGCCTCATGGCATCCTGCATCTTCATTGTGCCAGAGGCTCGCCTGAGAATGAGATCTCTTCAGTGGGCACTGAGAACTCAGTGGTCGCAATTCTCAGGGAGAATGACAGATCTCCTCCGGATTCCGGACAAGGTAGCCCACGACCTTCAATGGTGGGCCTATCCAGAGAACATCTTGAAAGGAGAACAGTTTTGGCAACCATGGCTGGAGATAACAGTAGTCACAGACGCCTCACTCACGGGGTGGTGAGCCCATGCCAACGACTTGACCATCAGCGGTCGTTGGTCTCCATCGGAGTCCAGACTACATATCAACCTATTAGAGCTGAGAGCGATCAGACTAGCGCTGAAAGCTTTCCTGCCATCAGTACAGGGGAGAAATGTCCTGATAATGACGGACAACACGGTGGCCATGCACTACCTCAACAAAAGAGGAGGCGTAGGGTCACTGCCACTGTGCAGAGAGGCAATGCAGCTCTGGTTTTGGGCAATTCAGGAAGGAATCTCTCTATCGGCAGTCCAACTAGCCGGAGAGAAGAACTTGACAGCGGACGCTCTGGGCAGGTAGAGCACAGTCTCCCACGAGTGGGAGCTAGCTCAGGAAGTCCTTCAAGAGATCTTCGCCCTTTGGGCAACCCCTCAGGTGGATCTATTCGCCACAAGCACCAACAGGAAGTGCGATCTGTTCTGTTCAAGGGAATTTCCCCTGAGAGAAGCTCTAGGAGACGCATTCGTAGTGGACTGGGAGTTCCCACTCCTTTACGCGTTTCCACCAGTCCCTGTTATTCCTCAAATGATCAGGAGGTTGAGAAGATTCCGGAAAACCATGATCCTAATTGCCCCAGACTGGGCCAGGAGAACGTGGTCCCCGTACCTTCTAGATATGTCCATCTGCCCTCCAATCCTTCTTCCTCTCAAAGAAAATCTTCTCTCGCAGAAGGGAGGTCAGGTTCTCCATCCACACATCAGAACCCTCAACCTTCACGCTTGGCTTATGAAAGGGTGAGGTACAAAGATTGGGACCTCCCTGATGACGTCATAGAGGTGTTGCTTTCAGCCAGAAGGCCAGCAACAAAGTCTTTATACCGCTGCCGTTGGAACAAATTTTGCAGCTGGTGCAGAGAAGGGAATATCGACCCTTTTACATGTGGTACACCAACGGTGTTATCGTTTCTACTCTACTTGGGAAACTCAGGCCTTCAAGTTGGCACCGTAAAAGGCTATCTCGCAGCGCTTTCAATCTTCAAGCGCACTGCGGAGGAACCATCGTATTTCAAACTACCTCTAGTAATACAATTTCTCAAGGGATTAACTAATGTTTATCCTCCAGGACCATTCCAAGTTCCCTTATGGGACTTAAATTTAGTCTTAAACTTCCTAATGGGTACTCCATTCGAACCACTCCACTCTTGTTCGCTGAGATTTCTCACGCTTAAAACTGTCCTATTGGTAGCACTAACATCTGCTAGGAGGGTGAGCAAGCTACAAGCTCTCTCTTGTAAACCCCCCCATACAATTTTCCATAAGGACAAAGTTGTCCTACAGGTGAAGCCTAATTTCCTCCCAAAGGTGGTTTCTGAATTTCCTTTTTACTCAGAAAATTACCTTACCTTCGTTCTACCCTCCTCCCCATCCGGGGAAAGAGGAAGAAAGGCTACATAGGCTGGACCCAAGACGAGCTCTGAGCTTTTACATCAGCAGTCTGGCTAGGATTAGGCAAGCAGACCAATTGTTTGTAGGATACTCAGGTCACAAGTTGGGACTACCCATAACAAAACAGACCATTTCCAGGTGGATTATTTTGGCCATTCTGGAATGTTACAAACTGGCAGGGAAAGAGCCACCCCAAAATCTTAGGGCTCATTGAACAAGGGGTATCGCAGCCTCTTCGGCCCTCCAAAGAGGGGTACCGGTCCGAGACATATGTGCGGCTGCCACATGGTCATCCGCACACACGTCCACAAAATTTTACAACCTGTATTCCTCCGCTAGTCAAGAGACCAGATTTGGAAAAGCCATATTACATGCGGTTAATTCCTAAAAGGGATACATGACATTATTACTCCCACCTCCAATTACATGCCACTGCTATGGGAGTCTATCAAAGATAAGGAATACGTCGGAGGACACAATCCCTTCGAAGAACAAATTACTTCTTACCTTGTAACGTTCTTTCGATGGGATGATCCTCCGACGTATTCTTTATCGCCCCTCCCATCCATCCCCGCAGTAATACTTCCCTTGTGGTTGCAGCTTATGCTCCTTCAAGGTCAATAACCAATTCAGGCATAACTTATCATATGCTACAAAACGGACGCCGCGCGTGGCTATTTATGGGCATGGTGACGTCGGCGCCGATACGGTGGCTGTCGAGGGACATTGACCTGGCGGATGTCGACGCGCAGCGCCCTCTACAGAGAAAGCATTTCCGAGGCCAGCAAGCTGGAGACGAATTATCAAAGATAAGGAATACGTCGGTGGAACATCCCATCGAAAGAACGTTACAAGGTAAGAAGTAACTTGTTCTTCTCCCTGATATGTGGGCTGATATTGTATCCCTTATTCTGTTGGTTTTCCCCTGCTCCTACAAACTCGAGAAATGGGCCCCATCTGACCACACACCGAACACTGGGGTGTTCTACCCATCTGTCTTGGCTATCCCCCTGAAGACCCTTCTTGTCCGTGCTGTATCTGAGACCCATACCCACTTCCTCTCAAACCGAGGTATGCGTCACCCCATCCAATGAAACCTCCCCCACGTGTGGTTGTCTGTACTGCGCATGCGGGCATTGTCTATCCGTGCTCGTCAATGCTGCCCCTTCCATTGTGTATTTTGACAACTTCGTCTGCACTAATTTTGCCTCTTCTTGCCTTCTTTATTCGCTCTTCTCTCTTGCATTTTTTTACATTATCCTACAATAGTGTACTGCAGTAAGTTGACTTTCGGACCACATTTGGGCTCCATCCCCGCTAACTTCTTGAGCTGCCTTTGATTATGCTGCGGCAACCCTTAACGTAACATATGATAGAATAATCCCACTTTCTTGTCCCTTGGTTCTTACGTTTCATGTCTCCCATTTTTCTTGAATAGCTTGAATGTGTAATGCAAGGGGGTCTTCATCTTCCCCCATTTTGCATTCCATAATCGCACTAATTTCTGAGGTATCTGGGAACTGTACCCGTAGAGCATGCCACGCGGCCGCTCAGCAGTTGTTAAACGGTGAACTGTTGTGCGCTGTGTGCTGGGTGGTTACTCCTGGGTAGCTGGCCCTTTTCCATTGGCAACTTCCCAAAGAACCGCTGAAAGTAAACTTTTCATATCCCCCACAGCTAATGCCGTGCCTGCTGTTAACCTTTCCACCTCATATATCCATTTCCCTGCACCCACGGTCAACAAGGGCAACTTACACCTCAAGTGGTCTTTTTCAGTCTGTTGCCATGGTATGTCTTGAGTACGCCCTTCTCCAATAGTGGGCATTGTGTCAGTCCTGTTTTCCCTCCCTGTCTGATGGTGTCCTTGGTGGCGGTGAATGCCCTCACTAATTCTCCCCTCCTTCGTGCTGGAAGGTCCCAGAGTCTCTCTATGTATGAAGTAAGGCTATCTGTGCGAAATATCCTTTGAGCGATGCGCCACCTCCTGTCTTGGTCCGGGCTCTTCCCCAGAGGACGATGGACAGATTGCCCCCCTTCCTCATCCTCACTCCCTACTAAGTCTTTGTCAGACCAGTTATCTACACCATCGCTGTCGATATTATCTTGGAAGCTAGTCTCCTTAATACTGCGCCTACCTGCTGCCCTTCTTCTATGTCAACCACCTTCCTGCACCCCCCCCTCACAGAGGACCAGATATTGTCTCTGTCTGGCAGCGTGGCTGCCCTCCTATGTCTCCTGCCTTGGTCTTGCTCTCCTTGCTCCTCTCTCTCCTCGTCACAAAATAATGTTCTAAACCCAACTACACTCGCACTTCCCTCAGAGCGTGCTCTTCCTCTTCCCTACGCTGTCACTAAGCCGCTCTACTTACAACTTCCTCTTCTCCTTTATCTGTACTTGCTTTTCCTTTTTTTATTCTGGCCTTTTTCTTACCATATCTTCGATCGCTCTGTTTCTGCATTTCTTGCTGTTTGCACTCTCATGTCTCTGGCTTCTGTCTCTCCCTTTGTGCTCTCTCGCGCTCCTCCTTTTCGTCTTTTTCTTGTCTTTGTACTTCCATTATACTTCCATTGTATTTCCATTATACACTTACCCATTCCCTTGCTTCACTCGTGTCCTTACAACTCATTACTTCCGTATTAGGCCCTCCCACTTCTCCCTCTGTCTTCCCGTCTAATTTGAGCAATATTTGTCAGCCTACCCACTCGTGGATACTATATTCTCCGGTCCTTCGTCTCCCTTCCATCCCCACGTCGCTCTCATGTACAGTAGGAGGGGGCAGGAGTCGAGGGTTTTTCGCCCGCAGCCTCCTGTTGGTTCAGCATTCAGTAATGCCGTGCCACATCCCCTCAATCGTCCTGAAACATTTTCCACAGCTCAAATATAGCCATTCGCTTATTCAATTTCTTACCCTTGTACAACTTGTGTATATGTGCGTGTAATGGTACTGCACACATTTAGAGAAGCTCCCACCTTTTGACCATGGTTTAGGCATCTTACTCTGCTTGGTGTCCATTCTGTTCTAGATTTACATATATTGTCCTTATATCGCGGAAGGGACCTGCACATGTGTTGTAGGGGTGTATCCCCCATGTTGCTGCCACAATACATCCCCTAAATACTCACTTGACGCCAAGTCAGTGCTTTCGACACTTCCGCTGTTATCAAACAAATGCACTTTACTTGATGTTAACCTCACATATTCAAATAACAGTT
Organism: Ambystoma mexicanum; assembly: GCF_040938575.1. Classification (NCBI taxonomy): domain Eukaryota; kingdom Metazoa; phylum Chordata; class Amphibia; order Caudata; family Ambystomatidae; genus Ambystoma; species Ambystoma mexicanum. The sequence goes on from NC_090921.1 coordinate 136,261,621, forward strand.
AAATCCATGAGATCACAAGCCTCTCCGGCTCTCAACCAATATCATGGGAGTGCTCTGCACCGCCATTCTGCAACTCTCCACCTTCTCTTTCACAGCTCCTTCAATTCTCTCCAAGTCCTATACACAACCCTCACTGGTGATGTCACTCATAAGGGAAAGCAACAGGATCGCTGATACCCCCCCATAAACAGAATTGACCAAAACATTTCCCAATGACACCAAGACCCCGACAAATACAAACAACATTTATCCACAGCTGTCTTCCTGCCTCATAACAGGGGAAACCAATACTTCACGAGCTCAATCTGTACCTACAGCGTCGCCTTCTAGATCAAACGCCTAGGTGAGACTTAACCTGGAGAACACCTTCCGCGATTCAAGCTAGCTTCACTTGCTAAGCCCTATACACTGGGATGCCATCATCCATGACCCCAGCTACAACACCCAGCCCACAGGAAACCCAGTATTTACATAGGTTCTGTCATCCATACCCTTGAGTCAATCATCTAGGCCAATTGCTGAAACTGGTCTCCTCAAGATCGAATGCTCCCTAACCACAGATAATTAACATCCACTTATATGTCTTACCACCCAATACTCAACACCACCACACACCCAACATCTGTTCCCCACTTCGCCTATTTGCCGTATGGCTGAGTCTATACTTACATTCCGTGATCCGCTGACGCAGATCGGCCACCGGCTCTCCCCCAATCTGCCACTTTGCCCTTCTGGTCTGCTTGGCACCCCATGGACAGCAGGCAGGATTTTCCCCAAGGCGGCACCCGACGGCCTCTTCACGGGGTGCACCTTCCTTGTGATTCTCATTCTCCGTGGGTCACCTCACAGCCCGCCAGGCGTTACGACGTAAGAGATGGCTTCCTATACCACTTTGTACAGTATGCCAGAGGCCCGGGGGCTCACACCACAAAATCACAGCTTAGCAGAGTACCCAAGGCCCATCAAGCTCTCCCCTGGCAATGACGGAGGACTCAGCAATAGGGAAAATTAGAACTGTCCTTTATTTTCCAAACAGACAGGGATCATACAAGAAACCTCAGAATCCCCGGCAATCATAGCTCCTGAGCCAGCGTCACTTGGTTTTATTCCATGGTGACGTCACAATCCCCAACCCTCCCCAACAAACCTACAAACCAAACCCATTGGGTAGCTCAGATAATGGCACCTGTAGAGATCCCCTATACGAGTTATTCATTTGGTCCTCCCATGTCAGGTGGGTTCTCCTGAGACTTCCCCAAAAACTATCTTTTACATTGTTGCAGGGTCGTAGGAAGACCATTGGCCCTTGCTACATTGCACACCACCCCAGGATTTGAGTATCTTGATTGGCTGGAGTGGGTCCCCCCAGGCTTGGGACCCTGTTCTGTTCACAGTGCTCAGTGTACCTTTTCAAGGTAATTAGAACGGTTGTGTTGCCCCATTGTTGCCACTGATATGGCCACCTAGCCTGAGAAAGTGCCTGTAGGTTGCAATGTTCGTTGGATAACGCATGTGTCAATTCTATCTACTTCGCTGGCAACGGCTCTTCTTCCCACCATGGGTAAATGGCCATTGTGCGGCTTGACTGAGTCACGTGGGTGTGGACCACAAAACTGAGCATTTCGGTCTGCAATCAGTGAGGATTTTATTCAGTTATTTCGCCGGTAGCTCTCTCCCCCGGGAGTTAGGAATGTTCCCCTGTACTTGTCTTTGGCTGCGAACACTGGCCCTGTGCTTCACACTGCAGAGTCTGCATCTCTTGTTCCATATTTTGAGGGTCGTGGCTACCTGTGAATTCACTAGAGTCACTCTATCGAGTTTTCCTGTATATTGTGATATTTCCTTTAGAGGTTAGTAGTACTCGAGCACTTCCGGGTTACTTATACGTCCATGTCACTCCATATGGTTAGTTGCAATAAAAAATAAAGCGGTTGCAAGCTTGCTCCGTGTGAACTTTGCCTTCTTGCGTTTCTGTATTTGGCTAGTGAAAAGGAAAGGATTCGGACAGAATGTATATGTATCTGTCCTCTACAGAACGGTGGATGTATGTTCTTTGTGTGTGTGTGCTTAACTACGTAACTCACGTTGCTATGTATTGTTGTCACTAATGACATCAGCACGGCTGGATATTATCATTATTCGACCTGATCCAGTGATGAGGCACATGTATCTGCGAAAACATCAGCTGGATAGGGTTTGAGCGGTGTCTAAGAGTATCTGTTCCCATACGTGGAATACACTGGTCCCCCTGGGGGTTGGCCAAACAGCGACTGACATCTCTCGTTTCTTATCCTCTGGGCTAACATGTGCATAGTGGACTCGAGGGCCATTCCGGGGACCCTCTCTTCACCAGAGTGGTACTCCATTCCCCCCGGGAAGCTAGTCCATATGCCACTGGAATGCCGATATTATTAAGATACTCTTCAAATGCCAGGATTCTGTGCCACGTACCCAATGGTCTGCTGATAGGTGCAGGGTTCTGATCCAAACTTTCTTGGATGCCCAAATTACAGACCAGTATCTGAACAGCATTGGCAGCCACCTTGATAGCATTTCTAGGCAATACAATTTGGTTGCGGCCAATTGGGGCGATACCCGTAAAATCAACATTTCAGCAAGATGGGTGCTCATCTAGATTAGAATTTGCACGTTCCATTGCTCCCGCATAGTACAGCGGTGCCAGATTCAACTATACCCATTTAGCATAGCAAGATCAGATTTCATTAGGCCCAGTTAGCACGTCATGACGGGTTTCCACAGTGGCACCAGCGTACAATGTGCCCAGTTGCCCTGTAGCCAGTATGCTTTATAGGCCTAGCTGTTCCAGGTTATAGTACATCCACTTATCACATCATTAGCATATTCCATTATTCCATGCTTGCATAGCAGCTGATTCCTCAGGCCCATTTAAAACGGAGGTGTCGGACCCCAGTATGCCCAGTTAGCACCATAAGGGTAGCTTCCATTATGCCCCCACCAGTTGCAGTACCTCACACGCAGGCAGACCGGAAGTAGAGGCTGACAGTACCCCCAGGCTGCAGCTTGGATTAGTGCATGCAGTCCTAAGTGAAGAAGATTCCCGGGCTGATCACTCCCCCGCGGTCAAGCTGTCAGCAATTTTAGACAGCCTGATCTCCGCCCCTATGCCGCCCCAGTAGTCTGAGTTAGCATTGCCTTTCTCTTTTTACTACCTTGTTCCCAGTTAGAACCATATTTGAGCTAATATTGGGGACCAATGGTATCGATAAAGGGCTTTACACTGTCAACTAACAGAGGGCTTCATTTCAGGGCTCCATGTGCATGACGGGTGCTCACCGTACATCATCACGTTGGGTCCCTGCATTGGCCAGAGTGTGTTTCAGGCACTAAGCAAGGTGATGGCGAATACAGGGGAGTGTATGCTTCCCATTGTAGATACTGGCATCTGGGACCTTTATTTCGACAAGTGACCAGGGACTACTCCCAACGGACGCATATACCAACGCGCAGACAGCAACTCGCAGTACTGTGGGACTGTTAAGAAGCCAGCCCCAACACTGGCTACCCACACCCTATACGGTGATCCGCTGCTCTCGAGCTAGGACAGCGCTTTAAGCAATCAAATAAACTATGGCACAGTAGAAATGTTTGTATGGTCTTAATGGATGCGAATTTTCCATGTTCAGTGCGGTGGCATCCCGCGCCTCTCATCTCAGCCTGCTTTCTCTCAGCTCATTGTAAGAGAGGGTGGAACATTCCAGTAAATTAGACAATCGTGTGATCACTATGTAGCTGCTGAATACCACCTCCTCAGCTTCTCGAGCAACTTGCATCCGCCTAAAAATACTAGAGTGACGAATTCCATTGGCGAAAAAGGACAAGATGGCCGCCATCGCCCAAGCACATGACTTTCAACTGATTAGATGGGCCTTGTGCCACACTTCCTTTCATGTGCATTTTTAAGTCGAAACTGATTTTTTTTCGTGTGTCCCACAAGTATGCAAGTTATCTTGTCTGTGTGCTGCAGAGAGTCAACAGGACCGGTAGTTTAATGTCTCAGCATTACCCATTCATTTGCTGAGAAGTTGCCACTAGTCAGCCTTTGCAGGCTCTTAAAGGTGGGTGTTGTGCTGCCATCTTGAAGCAGTCTCGTGTCTGCGCTGCTCGCCCCACCAGGAAGCCTCCACCATAGTTTCCTTTTTTTTTTATATAAAGTGGTCCGTTCTGATCAGACTTAAAATATCTGTCTGACAATATGAATATTCCTTTGTAGATTGTAAATCAGTTTTCGAGAGTCTGCGAAGGGGTCTGATGCTATCTTGCGTCTAAGCAGGAGGCCTGCTGATGATCTTTCTTCAGCAGGACGGGGAACGGAATGCGTGTTTCTACTTTTGCATACATACTAGTGCTTCACCTCTCCTGGATTCCAAGTTGTCTGCAACTTGAGTGCTAATTGGAAGCCTAGAAGACTTGCTTGAAGTGCTTGAGCTGGGAATTCAGGCAGCAGTTTGTGTCTGTTCCCCTTTTTGTACCTGCTGCTTGTGAGTGCTTCTGCTGCCATTACTTTTCCGGCAGTGGTAGTGCATTGGCTCAGGCAGGCCCCCTCATACTGGTGCCATTCTTGATCGTCTAGAGAGGCGGTTTTCTCTGTGTCGGTCTTTTCTTTGTCTTTTAGCTGCAGAGATGGTAGTGTTGCACTGCAGAGAGCCGAGTGTATCATGCGGATCACATGTTTGAGCCCGGCAGGTCCTAGGGCTTTGAAGCTTCCCAATGAATAACATGGAGTTGGTTAATGAGTGCCTGGTGTGTGGTCCATGAAATATGAATTCTCGGACGCTGGAATTAGATGCAGACTCGCAGGCTGACATACTGTGTTGGCGTACAAGTACCAAAGTGGCTGCCAACTGCCTGGTACCATCCCCTGACCCTTTTGAGTACAGAGGCGTGCTTCGTTCCTATTACCCGAATTGTTCGTTTGCAATTGTTCGAATGCACAATTGCACGAATTTAAAGGGTCACAATTGACCTTTTCACAATTGACCGTATATATATATATATATCGCTTTGGTAAAATATATATATATAGAAGGGTTTGGGGCGGGTTTGGGTTGGGTGGAGGGTTGCGGGGGGTTTCCCCCCACATATGTTACAATTGACCTTCACAATTCGGTCAATTGTGAAAAGGTCAATTGTAATTCGAGCAATTTGCAAACGAACAATTCGTATACATCCCCTTGCAGGGCTCATGTCACTTCCATTTATCTGGCGCAGGAGCCATACCGTGCAGCATACCCTGTACGGGTCTCCTGGCCCTTATGCGTGCGCTCCTTTGTTCTACACTATGTACCTTACGCCACATCTTATCGCTTCTTCTGGCTCTTCCAAGTACCTGCTCCATTGACGACGTGACAGCATCTGAACACTTGAGACGCTCTGAATGTAATTGAACACCTTTATTTTTGCAAATTACGCCAGGTTGTGGGTGGGTGATATGATCTGGAGGAATGCGTAGAGGGTATAGGGTGCCCGACTACAACCAAAGCGTGACAAACTATGCTCAGTGTCACAATGGCTTGACGAAAGGAAGCATCTAAGTGGACTCCTAGTTGGAGTCTGGCTTTCCCTTCTCTGGAATATAACTCCCTGCACACTCCTAGACTTCAGTCCAATGGGTGTAGGGTCCTGCACGCTTCTTGACCACCTTCTGGGGTGTGGAAAACTCCTTGGCACAGATATGGGCATTCTCTGGCTGCAGGTTGCTTTCCCAGTCCCCTGAGCGTGATGTCTGCACGCATCTACAAGAAGGCACTTCTCACTCCTTGCCTTTTGGGATACCTTACTAGCAGGAATGCCCACCCCTGTTCCCCTAATCGTGCCACGGTGAAATCGTTAGCATAGCATTAAGTAGTGTTCGCACTTACCAACGTTACCGTCATGCTGCACTGATGATCACCCATCAGTCTGGGGTGTCACCCCACCAGGTAGTGGATTACTGCTTCTCTGCACTGGGTGCTGCCAAGGCCTGAGATCTAGCCCTCAGTAGTCTACTGCTGATCTTCGTCCCTTGGCTGTGGTAGTCGCAAACCGCCGACTTGCAGCCCTCAGCAAGCATAGGCTCTCTAGTGTGTTTTGGCGTTCCCTGTCTTGAGCTTGGTTATATGGCTATGATTTATCATGGCAAATCGATCATCTGTGAGGTTGGTTGGCTGCTTTCTTCCCTCGTGTGCCTGCCTCGCCCTCGTGTGTTTTCTCTACTGTCTTTGCATCCCCTATACTCATTGGCTGGCTGACTCACAAACTGGGGGGTACTATCGCGCATGCAGGGGAAAGTGATGTCACTGGAATGGAATGGAAATTGAAAGGAATTTGCATACTTCCTTTGGGATGGCTTTTCCAGCTCATGAGTGCACCGGTCAAAAGGGCATTTGCCCAGACAACACATTTTCCAAACACAATGCTGGTTAAATAGAAACAAAGTGCCCCTTTTTTGTCTTAGAATGTGTACAAATCATGCCCTGTACAGCAGAATGCCAATTTGAGCTATTTTACAACAACGGGCTCGTGTAGTCTTGTGGCCAAGGTTCCGAAACCCGGCCATAGCTCTGTTTATCAAGTGGGGGCACCACATATTATTTCTTTTTTTGGTATTCATTGAAAACGCACAGAGAGATGTGGGGGGTTGCGTCCTAACTATGGAAACAAATGAGCAGACGCCGCCCACCCTGGTGTGCCCTCTCCCTGTGTCCTAGACATGGGTTTTTATAAAGCCACGCTTTGTCACCTGCTTTGTGGATGTTTGTATTTGTCTTGTTAGTCGTAGGTTTGGCTGCCACACACACTTTTCTGGGTTCTGCGCAGCCTAGGCGGATGTGCCGGGGTGGGACGTTGACGATTGGGCTGTGGGAACTCCCGGTGATGGCAGGTTGCGAATTCCCATTCTAACCCTCCTCCCTGGACTATAGGGAGGAGTGCTTGGGAAAGCATTGGGTAGACTCAGAGAGTCCATGAGAAAGCTTTTAGGGCATTTCAAGTTATTGCAATGACGGCAGGCAGTAGCCCTTCTGTAGAGGCAGCGTTGGGAGACATCTGGTGTCTACATGAAGAGGCAAAGCCGTGTCCGTCACACTGAAACATGTGCAAACGTTAGCATTCTTTGCCAGTCTGGTGTGGGGTGCAGACATGTAGGAAAGAAGTGCATCCAGACAGCTGGAAACATTTGGGTGCTCCCGAATTGGAAAAGGGATGCCCCACAGATTAATTAATAGGTTATTTATAACACGCTTAATACCCAGAGGTTTCTAAGCGCGGACACGGGGATCGAACCTTTGTTGCTGTGTGTCGTCTTGCTTCCTTTGAGTAAGAATGTTTGTCACTGAACTGTCATTCTTTAATGGTTGTATTTTTGACACAGAGAGGATTGTGTATGGTGTACTCCCCGCGCCGCTCTGAGAGAGGATGTGTCGCTGGATGAGGTCTGTGGAGCACCCCTCTGCTGCTTTCGCCTTTGCCCTCGTTTGGGATTCTGCAAGTCTCCTGCAGACTCGATGCTCTGCATTGGCCCCACATAAGCGTTGCCCAACGTGCAGGGCCGATTTACAGGACGTTGTGGGACTGCGAGAGGGATTGCAGGGGCTGGAATGTGTTGGACGAAAGCCCTTCTTTTTCTGGGCAGCAGTGCTCGGATGCAAATGCCATAACCCAAATTGAAGGTTTGTGCACATGGAGGCAGCAGGATGCTCTAGAGGAGTCTCCTGTTGTGAGCGGCACGGTCCCTTGTGAGTCACTGTGTGCACGGGCCAATGTGTGTCACTGTGCACCAGGAGAGTATCCAGCATTGCAAGTGTGCGGGGGTGGGGGAGGGGGAGGGCGAGCAACGCAAAAAGTCCTGCTACTTTCCCCCCAAATGCAGTGCGTGCAATTCCATAGGGTCTCGTTCGGGCCCGCAATCCCCCACCCCTGCCCAATCTTTTTTGGTAACATTAGTGGTAGATGGCATTTTAACACATAACAGAAAAAAGAAAACTGCAGGATCATTACAGATGCAGGAAACTTGTCTATTAGAGCTCAGTCCAGACGCTCTGGGGCAAAACACATGCCCACCTCCTAATGTACGTATGGACTCCACCAACAGAAGTGAATTCACAGAAAAGGACATTGCAAGGAGCATCATCGGCCTTGGATACTTGGAGGCACCATGGACGTGACTTAAGAATAAGTTGCCATAAGTAAGCAAAGTCACAAATAACGTTGTGGTGCAAAATACCAAATTGCACTATTGTTATATATGAAGCATCTCTTTAATCAGGCTTTGTAACAGCATGATATATTAACATAAACTCTGGAGTGAATCACAGAGCTGCAGATAAAACACAGTGAGATTAAATAATCTGCCCAGGATCTCACACTTTGGTTAAATGGTGAAACCGGGATGTGGACAATTTAAGCAAATGAGCACATCTTCACAGGTTTATTTGATATAGATATTTATTAAGGTTTCTCTTTACACTTCATGTGCTTCAAATCATTATTTATAGCAATGTATTTTAAGCAAAGCACATTACACAATAAACTCTCCTTTCATAATTAACTTTACACTATATACATCATCAGAGAAATATGTTGAGCAATAAGAGTATGGCTTTAGTTTCAGTACAAGGCAGAGACCCAGTTGGCTACCCTTGGATGTAGCAATAATTGGGGGCTTGGAATCAAACCAGTAATGTGGGAAGAACCATCTTTCTAAACATATATCAAAGACGGTAGAAACCGGAAATATAGAAAAATACAATACAAGGGACACATCCATTATTTTTGTCAAATCCCACATCTACAAAAGTGTCACTTTTGTAGATGTGGGATTTGACAAAAATTGGACTGTGTCATCCACTAACTATGAATAGTACTGTATGATATGATCAACTGTACAAAAATGAAAATAATGGATGTGTCCCTTGTATTTTTGACTACACATGAAATATTTGTTTGATTTTCTTCGATTGATCCTTTTTTGAAGACCACTATTTGGTGGCTTTTTACGTTGCTTCTTAATAAATTGTATTTTTCTATATTTCCGGTTTCTACCGTCTTTGATATGTTTAGAAAGATTGTTCTTCCCACATTACTGGTTTGATTACAAGCCCACAACTATTGCTACATCCAAGGGTAGCCAACTGGCTCTCTGCCTTGTACTTACATTTTTGTCCTCTCCCAGGTTGGCCCCCTATAAAAAAAGAGGAACCCTTATATATGCTTGTTTAAGCTATCTACTGGCTTTAGTTTCATTCTCCACATCCTGCATGCAAAGTCACGATAGCATCATGCAGATTAATATGAGCCTAACAAATCCACCTTGGGTAAAGCCATAGTCATTATTTCACTCAGGTATTAAGCGTGTAATTAAAAAAAAAAACACACACACACACAAATAAATAAAGCATGCAACATTATGCACCCTTTCCTTCTCACCACTGATCACTCCCTCCCATGCACATTTCTAAAAGGACAAAGGTCCCTGCTAATAGCCCCGTGAGAGCCCCCTCTGCTGCCTGGAGCTCCTTGGGGCATTGTCCTTGCAGTGGGACACCTCTCCCGTAACGTGTCCTGCTGCCAGGAAAATGAGCGTGCTGAGCAGGAATTGCTCAGCATACATTGTCCTGCCAGCGGGACACCTTTCCCGTTGGGTTCCTTCATTGAGGTGCTGAACAGGAAAGGTATCCCACTGACAAAGGTCCCGCTCAGGCTCACAAAAGAGCCTAAGGGGGGGTGCACCTTGCTCCCGCTGCCCCCTGCTCAGAACGCCACTGCGTGCCTGGGCCATTGGGTGTCACTGCATGTACAGGCCACTGGGTGTCACTGCGTGCACTGTTCCTTGTGCACAGTCCCTTGTGTATCACACTGTGCATGATTCTTTGTGCATCGACGTGTACAAGGTCCAGAGGCTTAGCCATGATTGTCTAACAACTGGGGCCTCAAGCTAATGTAGATGGGCCCAACCCAGTGACATTAACCTCTGTTGATTACCACACAGTGCTGCTGGGTGGGCATTTACAGATTTTGGGTGGGCCTTACCCGCTCAGGCCCTACCCTGTCTACGTCTCGGACAAGGTTCCTTGCACGTCACAGTGTGCACGGACCCTTGCACGTCGCGGTGTGCACAACCCCTTGCGAGTCCAGTGTGCATGGCCCCTTGGCGTCGCGGTGTGCATGGCTCCTTCCACCTGGACCACGTTATGCTGGCCTCTGTGTTTATGAAACGTGAGCGACGCCCAGACCATCGTGCTTGCTTGGTGATTTCAAGCCCGTTGTTTTCGTATAACTCATCCTGTGGTGTCATCCGACCCATGTCACGTGTGGAGGGACAAACGTACACAGGAAAGGGAGGAGCAGGCAAGGGAAGAGGTAGGCAGTTCCGGTTTGATATAGAAGGAATAAAGACGTGTTTGCCACCTCTCCTGCCTCTTGGTATTTGTATGGTAAGCGAAGCGCGTTGCAGGTTAACCCAGGGAGCGTGATGTACAGGAGTCTTTATACTGGCGACAAGGTGTGAGTTTACAGAACCACACAGACTTTGTTTTTCTCCAAGCCTGATTCATAGACACGCCGAGCTCGTGGCTGTGAGGGAAAACTGCCACTGAAGCTGCACGCCGTCGGCTCCGCGCACAGGGATCGGGGGAGAACAGATGTGAGACGGGTGAAAGCGTGCACGCTCCCCGCGACGAGATTGCATGATCCGCAATCTTCCGGGCGGTACGGCACGACTCCCGCCAACGGTATCAAGGAGGAAGCGGGTGGAGCATGCAGGCTCCCTGTTGCAGCTGCTGCCTCATCCGGGCGGGGTGGGAACGTTTTCCCTCCCCAGGTGGCGGCGCAATCTGGTCCATTCAGTGGGTAGGAGCGAGAAGGCTCCCCACTAAGAAACTTAATAAATATATAATAATATCAAGCATATATGAGTGAAACAATACAACAACAACCTGAAAGCACATGCAGTCAATTACAAAACTTCCCGCCAACGGCAGAGGTTGACCGCTGATTTGCTATTGCAAGTACCAAGGGCACACAGCCACTTGAGAGCACCAAAGAGACACTTGTTTTATTTGTTAGTGTGGCAACAAAGAGAATCTCAAGGCACCAAGAGCACACGGTTCAATGAAGCAGGGCATGCCCAAGTACCCAACCATCTGAGTGGAAGCCCAGCAGATTGACGCAGGCCCAGCAGGACACAAGGTTGGTCTGGGGAATATACAAAAGGGTGGAATAAACCAAAGGCCAATAGCATGTCCGAAAATGACTTATTGACAGTACCTTTAACTCCACCAGAGCACTCCCACATAGAATGGCTGATAGCTTACTAACCCAATTACCCACAAATTTTGTCCTCAGTGATACTACCACCTTGGGCCCCCAATGGAAAAGGTGGCTGAGAGACTTTGAAGTATGCCTAAAAGTGGCAGGTCTCATCGACGACTACCAAAAACACAGCTTACTGACATTCGCCATAGGGTCAAATGTAAGGGACATTGTGGATGGACTCCTGGAAAGCGAGACTGACACCTACACGAACCTGAAAGCAACACTCACAGACTACTTCACACCACACACTAACGCAGACTGTGAGAGACATATCTTCCACACCACAAAACAAGTCGTGGGCGAAACAATGGACGCTTTTGTAATGTGTTTGAGACTTAAGATGGGATGTGAAAGCGCAGACCTGAAGAAAAGACTGTTACAAAAGTCACAAAACCTGGGGGAAATCCTATGAATGGCTCAGTCTGAAGTGGCATTGGCGTCGCAGGTAGAAGGACTGGATGACATCAAAATTACTCTTGGAAAACAAGAGTGTATTAACAAACTAGAAGGCGCCTCAAGAGGCAGCGGGGACCCCTTCTGCTACCGGTGCGATCATGAATATCCACATGAAGGGCAATGTCCAGCAATGGGACTACGATGCTCCGCCTGTGGGGGGGGAAATCACTACAGGGCGGTATGCCTCATCTACCGCAGTAAAATGCGAGGCACAGGAAGAAGTGGGCGACCAACACCAGAGAGTGATCAAGGACCACAAAGTCCACCCAGCACAACGAGCTATTCACAAGAAGCGGAGCACTGCAGATACAGGGATGATTAGCCTGAGAAATGAAGAGAACGGTCTGCAAATGACTGGCGAGACAACAAACCCACAACCGCCAGGCCCAGGAGGAGACCACAAAGATACGTCCGATGTCTGGTGGAAACATCACAGTCAGAGAGCTCCTCAGGTGCATCTTCAGAAGAAAACGACAGACAAAAATGAGAAACCCAGAGAAGAGCCAAGGAGAAATGGATACCTGTATGCTCTAGGCAACCCAACAGCAAAGGAGCACAGCCCGACTCAGATCATACACGTCAACAAGACAGCGGCAGAGTTTCTAGCGGACACCGGAGCTACAGTAAATGTCATAAATGAAGAGGTGTACAATAATATTCCACATGCCCCTAGTCTACAACTGGCAAAAGCCATACCATATGGCTCGAAGACACCCCTCGCCTGCAAAGGTTTCTTCACGGCATCATGCAGCTACAAAACACAGGCAAAAGATCTACCTATGTATGTCTTGGAAGCCGCAACAGACAGTGGGTGCATACTCCTACGTCCCGTCCCCTTTCCTCCATACTTGTGGGACATCTCTCCATCATGTGGGACGGGACCGGAGCACTTTTGAAAAAAATTTGGATGCTTTTTACAAAATGTGTCCCTCCTCCCTTTCCTGCGCGGGGCCCCGCCCACCTTGGCTCCGCCCCACGCATCGCCCATCAGTCCTTTTCTCCGCTCGATCGGGGCCAGACGCACTTGCATCCTCGGAAGATTTTCTTCCCTTTTTTCCTCTCTGGCTCTCGCTGGCGTTCGTTTACTAGTCTGTATGTCTTTCAAATTAGACTTTCCAGATTGTTCGTGTCACCGCCGCTTCGCGAGGTCGGATCCCCATCCTCTTTGTTTAGAGTGTTTGGGTCCGGAACACCGTTGGGACTCCTGTTTTTACTGTGACTCCCTTTCGGTCCGGGCACTTCAACATCGGTTGGAGCGGTGGGAGGAGGTGTCCCGACGAACTCCTCCTTCGCATTTTCAGGCATTCATCGACGAGAAGAAAAAACGCCTGGTAAGTTCTTTACTTTTCAGAGCACCCCGACCGGGGGATAACCTTCCCGGGTTCCTCTCAGTCCGGGAGGGGAGTTGATTGCTCTATTACCGGGGTTCGCCCTGAGGTGCCCGTTGGGCCTAATAATTCTACCAGAGTTGTCTCCGTAAGGGGCCTGTGAACACCGGAGTGCGCTCCGAGGCCCCTCCTGTGGGGGCTGTTTGTAGACCCAGTTCTACTGAGTCGTGGGTTCCGGAGTTCGCTCTGAGGCCTCTCTGTCGGCTTCCCTCAAAAACAAAACTGGGGTGCGCCCCGAGGCCTTGGCTGGGCTTGTAGTTACCGAACGGATGTTCGAGGCCCGCGCAGAAAAGGCTGTTACCGGGCCTGGGTCCGAGGTCCCTCGTACAGAGACTAAAGCTACCAACAGTTCTGAGAGGCTGGTCAAGGCTTTGTCGGTGAAAGTTCACCGTTCCCGCTCTTGTGGTGACACCAGATCTGTTGAGGGGGCAAAGAAGCAAAGTTCTTCTTTTACCGGCAGTGCCGAGGTCCTTCCTTCGAAGGCTCAGTTGGCGGTTGGTATGTCATAAAAACATTCCAGGCCTCATAGTACCGGCTCGGCCGAGGTTCCTTATGTTAAGGCTAAGATTAAGACCACTGATCCATTGACGGGGACCCCTGCCTCACTTCCTCACATGCTGCAGTTCCCCTCAGATGAGGACAAAATGGCGCCCATTCCCGCCACGACCACGGCGGCCATTTTAGGTGCTACCCCTACAACTACGCCATCGTCTTCTGGTGTAGGGCTTGGTCTCTTGGGTGAACCTAAGGTCCCTTTTTGGCACCCTTCCCTGTTACTTCCCTGGATTTGTCCACCTCATGAGAGGCCTCCTCAGGTCCCGAAACAATCTCCTGAGGATGCCTTTTTCAAGCGCTTATACGCACTGACCCCATGAGGGAATATTGCAAAGGGCTTTTCAAGGAGATATGTCCATCGGCGCCTCTGGCTCCAGTGGTTCCCTCGGCGCCTCCCTTGCCCGTGGTGCCCCCCCCTGCTCTCCCACCTTTGCCTCCATTGTCCCCAGTGGACAAGGCAGTGCCTGACACGACTCAGCAGGATACTGGCCTGTCAGATGACCCTCAAGGCGATCAGGACAACAAGGACCTTCCCCGCTCTATCCGAGCCTTTCATGACTGGGTACTGGACATGATGAGTTTCTTAGATGTTCTGGTGGCCGAGGCACCCGCTCCGCATGAGGGCGTCCTTTCTGGGGCGTTCACCCTGTCTCCCTTGGGGCGTACCGGCCTGTTCCTGCAGAAAGACGTTCTGGCCGAGGTCCGAAGAGTCTGGGAAAAGCCACACTCGGGACTTTTTGTCAATAAAAAGATTGACGCGAGGTACAGGCTGCATTCTTCGGAAGAGGTGGCCCTGTCGTCTTGTCCGCCTCCCTCCTCCACAGTGGTGGCTGCGGCCACTTTGCAGTCCAGGCCTGCAGCATCCTCTTCCACGACGGCTACTCAGGTTCTGGGAAAGGAGGACAAGCTCCTCGACTCCCTCGGGAGGAAAATCTTAGCCAACTCGGCCTTGCAGCTCAGGCAGGCCAACGCCGAATTGATATTGGCAGGAGCTAACATGCGGATGTGGAAAGGTCTGTCGGAGTTTGAGGAGCACATCCCGGTCGAGAAGCTGGAAGACTTCAAAGGAGGCCTTTCCGATGCCATGGTCATGCCCAGGATCTCCTGGAGTCTGCGGCTCATTACGTAGACAACTAGGCTCGGGGCCTGATGCACGGCAGGCGTGGCTGCATGCCACTAAATTTTCTAAGGAAGTGCAAGACAAGGTGTTGGACCTTCCATGCGATGGTAAGGAGCTTTTTCATTCTTCTCCTGATGTAGAGCTCACCAAAACTAAGGATAGCACTCACACGGCTAAATCATTGTCTGTTCTGGTTAAAGCTCCTTTCAAATCCCAGAGACCGTTGTCGCAAAGTTGACCTTCCTCTGGTTTTAGGGGCTTCCTCGACTGCAAATCTCGCAGAGTGGATACTCCTGCGGCAAATAATCGCCGTAGACAACAGCGTACGTGGTTTTTCTCCCGCTCCTCAGCCTCCTCATCAGGTACAGGTGGCACCGCCACCGATAAACCTGCCAAATGAGGGTTTTCCGCGCTTGCACGAAACCCCGGTGGGAGGACGTATTGCGTCTCATTGGGAGGCGTGGCAGACCATCACAGAAGACAGATGGGTCTTGTCGTTCACTCGAGCGGGCTTCCGCTTACCTTTACCCCCTACCCCACTTCTCAACCCTCCTTTTCAGCTGTCGGGCTCACCCTCCCTCAAGGCCGAGGTTCAGAAACTTCTGGACCTCAGAGCTGTGTAACCCGTTCCTCTTGGGGAGCGAGGGGAGGGCTTCTACTCCCGGCTGTTTACGGTGCGCAAACCCAACCAGACTGGCCTGCGCACCATCTTAGACTTTTCCCAGTTCAATCTTTTCCTACCCCAAGAGAAATTCAAGATGATCACGCCGGCCAGATACGCTCCTCTTTGCAGATGGGCGATTGGCTCAGTGTGGTGGATCTTCAGGATGCGTACATGCATATCCTGATTTGGAATCCACACAGGAAATACCTCTGCTTCTCTTTAGGAGAGGAGCACTTCCAGTTTCGGGTGCTTCCTTTTGGCCTCAGCTTGGCGCCGCGTGTCTTCACGAAGATGATGTCAGTGATTGCGGCCTATCTTCATCTCCAGGGTATCCATGTGTATCCTTATTTGGACGATTGGCTCTTACGCAGCCCTTGTCCATTGGCAGCAGCGGGCAACCTCCAGTCTCTCCTTCAGCTCCTGTTCCATCTTGGGCTGTCGGTGAACCGGCGGAAATCCTCCATAACGGTCTCACAGGACCTGACCTTCCTGGGTTTTCGTTGGAATACGATCGACTGCAGAGTGTATCTGACCGGGGACAGAATGGCGGATCTGTTGGCCACATGTCAGATGTTTGCTCAGTCGGAGAGCATGTCGGCCTGGTGGTTCCAGAGGCTTCTGGGCCTCATGGCCTCGTGTGTACTGGCTCTTCCTCTTGCTCGTCTCAAAATGAAACGGACCAAGATGGCTCTTCGAATTCATGGCATCAGGCAGTGGATCCGGATTCCATGTGGATAATGATTCCGGATTCCATGAGAGTGGACTTGGATTGGTGGTCATCTCTCAGAAATCTGTCTGGGGGCGTGGGGTTACAGGACCCGGTCCCCACGGTGACTATCACGACGGACTCCTCCCTCCTCGGGTGGGGTGCGACGTTAGATCTTCTTCGGGTCTCGAACCTCTCGTCGCCTCAGGACCAGCTCCTGCACATAAATCAATTAAGCTTCTGGCGATCTTCCTAGCGCTCAGGGCGTTCAGACCGCTCATTGTCAACAAGGTGGTCCGCATAAGAACACAGACAATCTGGTATCAATGTATTACATAAACAAGCAAGGGGGAACAAAGTCCCCCAACCCCCGTGGACCTGTCCATCCAGAGTCCATTGCTAGGGCAGCTACTTGGGCCTCCCCATCTGCTTTCTGTAAACATTACTGTCTCGACATGAGCTCTAGAGCTGACGCTCAGTTTGGTCATGCTGTGCTGAAGAACCTGTTTCAGTAAAGGGTATTTCCATCCACCCGTAGTTCCTGTAAGGAGTGCTTGGGAATCTCCCACAAGTATGGAGGAAAGGGGACGGGACGTAGGAGTATTACCAGGTTACTCACCGTAGTGACCACCTTACTCCTAGTCCATAGTCCCCTTTTCTCCATACACCCGCCTGCCGTACCCTCTAATAAGGTTCCTCTGTTATTGCTAATGGGTCTTTGACCCGGCGATAGAAAAGGACTGATGGGCGACGCGCGGGGCGGAGCCAAGGTGGGCGAGATTACGGCCTCGTGCCGGGCCCCGCACAGGAAAGAGAGGAGGGACAAATTTTTGAAAAAAATGTGGATGCTTTTTACAAAGTGCTCCGGTTCCGTCCCACAAGTATGGAGGAAAGGGGACTATAGACTAGGAGTAAGGTGGTAACTATGGTGAGTAACCTGGTAATTCTAAGCTACAAAGACGCCATTGAGATGGGCCTCATCCATGTTCTGTATAGACTCATGGTACACAAATACCTGGATCCTACTGCAAACATTGAACATGTATTTCCAACACTCTTCTAAGGTTTGGGAATATTGAAAAGCCCCCAGATAGAGCTACACATTAACACCAGCGTTGCTCCAGTGGCACAACACTATAGGGGTATCCCAATCATCATACAGAAACAAGTTAAAAGCGATCCGAGCAAATTACTAGAGGCTGACATAATTGAACCAGCAGAAGGACCCACTCCGTGGGTGTCCCCCATTGTACCAGTACTGAAAAAAGACTTTTGCATATGCGTGGACATGCAGTGGCCTAATGAAGCCATCATGAGAGAACATCATCAAGCACCACGCATCACTGACATGGTACATCTCCTTAATGGAGCCCACATCTTCTCCAAGATGGACCTCAATAAGGGGTACCATCAACTAGAGCTCCACAAGACATCCAGATACATCACCACTTTCACCCACATCTGGGCCCGTATATATACAAGCGGCACAGTTTTGGAGTTTCGTCCGCGGCAGAAATATTTCAGTCAGAAATCCACAACGTAATAAAGCATATACCAAATTGCCTGAACTACAGTGATGATATCCTAGTATTTGGTCAGACCCAAGAACAGCATGACAACACACTCATGCGAGTGTGCATGGCCCTAGAGGAGGGCCAACTCACTTTAAACCAAGATAAATGTGAATTTAGAAAATCAACCCTGTGATTTTTCAGACACATTTTCTACACACGGGATGACACCAGATCCGGAAAAAGTCTGTTCCCTCAGAGATGCAGAACCGCCATGCTCCATGGCCGACCTAAGTTCTTTCCTAGGGTTAGCAAGTTACTGCACAGGATACATACAAGACTTTGCATCAGTGAGCAAACTCCCCGGGCACTCAAACTCCAATTCGGAGTTTAAATGGTTGGAGGATTGCCAACAAGCTGCCCAGATAATCAAGGATCGAATCGGAGAGGCCAAGAACATGGCATATTTTAACCCGAAGAAATCCACTGAACTAGTAGTGGATTGAAGCCCTGTCAGCCTCAGAGCCATTCTGACCCAACTCAACGAGAGGGACCGCCATGCCAAACACATTGTGTCTCATGCCAGCAGGAGTTTGTCTAAGACGGAACAAGCCTACTCACAGGCTAAGAAGGGGATTGCCATAATATGGGCTTGTGAACACTTCCACCTATTATTATTATTATTTTTTTTTTATTGTTGTATTGTTAGTTTACATAAAACCTTATACAACATTTCACACACAGGAAATATACACTTCATTTTATTAAAAAAAATATACAAATATATAAAAATGAAGAAAATGCTAAAATGCCATACAATCAAAGAAAAAGATTTAATCAAAGTCACAAACATTATCATAAAATCTTTAAAATATCTCTCCCAGCCTTATTTTCTTTTGTTGCTTTTTGTTTTCATTGCCGTTATTCTACTGTAACGACATTACACTTTCAATTCTTTATTTTTTACCTCCAATTCTTCCGTTATATTTTGGAGCAGTAAATTCAATGCAAGAATTAAGGAAATATTTACACCCCACATACAGCGACTCCAAATATTTCAAAATCCCCATTGAATCTGTCTTTGAGGTAGAGAGCTCGTTTAGACCCAAAATGGGTACATGTTAAGACAAGGTGCTTAAGGGTTTCTAACATGTCAGTCTCTCCACAGAAACGACAAGTAAGACTAAGTTGGTTGGAATTAAGCACCTTTTCTTTATATATCAAGTGATGTATTCTTTCTAAAGTCTGCATCTGATTGAGTCTAAACCGCATAAATATTGCTCTCGCCCTATGGCAAGGGAATCTTTGTAAATAAAGGGGAATACATTCCCTTGCATGCCCGATGTTAGCATATTCCTTATAAATTGCATAGGACTCTTCGCCATTTACTGTTTCCACCCAATCTGCCCTAAATAAAAGTCTCTTGACTAGTCCCGGTCGTTGGACCAGGTCATCTAAGCAAAAACCTAGAGTATCTAACAGAGAATTCATTCTATCACTGAATCCCCTGAAAGATTTCACTGACCCGGATTCAACAACCTTGTTTAACAATTCATATAGGTTATTAATCGGTGGATCATTCATTTTTCTAAATAAGGATAATTGTCTCCACAAATATCTAGCTTTGAGTGAGATAAGACGTAGCTCATGTCGAATAATGGCATTAGGGATTGCCATAGATAGGCCCATTACTTCTGTCCACATTTTCCCCTGAACCACATTCAAATATGAGCTCATTTTATGGGTACAGATGTCCAGACCATACAAAAGAACAGGCTCACATTTCGAAGATAGAAACGTCTTATTGGTAAGAGCGAAAATGTACATACCTTAACACTCAGAAATTTCATTTGAGTCTTTAATTTAGCCGCTTTTTCTACAAGACTCAATTTCCACATCTTTAGGTTAGATTTATTGGAAAACGTGTAACCTAGGTATGTTATAGCCTGGACCTGTTACACTGGATCATCTCCCATCTTCCAGAAATATGATTTGACAATTCTCTTCTTAGAAACTACAATCGTTCAGGATTTTGATGCATTAGGGGAAAGATTGTTCATCAATGCGTATTGATAGAAAATATTAATCTTTCTACGAAGGCCACGTAGGGTACGGTCAAAAAGAATAAAATCATCTGCAAAGGCCATCCACTCGATAACCAAACTCCCCAACTTTACCGGAGCAATGGAAGGACCCTGCCACATGTCCTCTACATCGCTAACGTACAGGTTGAAGAGCGAGGGTGCAAGTGAGCAGCCCTGCTTGACCCCAACCTTAGTATCAATGGCATCGGAAAGAGAGCCTTCTTGGGTTAAGCGCACCCTGACCGAGGTATTCCTATGTAACAGAGCCAAGAGTTAGACAATCTTACGTGGAAAATTCATAGCTAGCATTTTAGTCCCCAATCTTGCTTTGATAACCTCATCGAAAGCATTAGAAAAGTCCAAGGATGCCATAAAACCTTCACCCATATTGGATTGATGGACTGAATCTCTTAAATGGGCCAAAATATTCCCATTCAGGTCTGTTCCTAAGCCTTCTCTAAAGCTAACCTGAAATTTGCTAAAGCAAGCATTCCTTCTAATCACTTTATTAAGGTCTCTTAAAAGTAGAATTCCAAAGACCTTACTAGCTGCATCTAAAAGCGGTATTGGTCTATAATTCTGGGGGTTGAGAACATCCCCTTTTTTGAATATAGGGACAATAATGCTTTGGGCCCAGGATTTAGGGATGATATGATATTTAAAAATATCATCAAATATGGGTTTCAGCAACTCTGCCCACATTTCAGGGGCCGCCTTTATGACAAACGGAGGAATACCATCAGGGCCCGGCGCTCTAGATGGTTTGAGTTTATTAATAGCCCACATAATATCCTCAATATCCCACAGACAATCACCCACCACTGGTGGACCTAAGTCCAAATCCTGTTCCCTAGAGAAGGCAGAAGGCAAGGCAAACTTTTTCTTATAGAAGGAGCACCACACCTCTGCTTGGATGGGGCAATCAAATCTGTCTTTTACAGGCGTAAGTGTAGTATTAATAGTTGCCCAAAATTTTACATCTCTGCCTTTGCAGAGGTTATGCATCATCAATTGGTGCGCTTCAAGATATTGATCCATTCTCAAGGACTTAATTGAATTTTTGTGTTTCAGGATAATTTTTTTCTTTCTAAGCTGTAGTTCAGAGAAGGAAATGGGTAATTTCTTCAAGGCTTTAATTTCCCTATATTTAATACGCTTAGAACTTTGGATTCTGGAGTCACCCGCCCTCCCCCTTGGTTTCAGCATCTCCCTATCACTAGTCCTACTAATTTTATAAGCACATGACAGTATCATGTTATAGTAGGATCCTCCCAAATCATTGTCCTCTCCCCTACTAATTTTGATTCAAGACTGGGGACAGGTTCTCCAAAACCAAAGTATTAAATTTCATAATCATTTTCTTATTCTATGCAATCCTTCTCCCATTATTTTCAACCTTTAGGCCCAAAAGCATAGGATTAATGTAGTTACCAGCATTGGGAATTGAAAGAGAAAAACATAAGGGAATGTGGTCACCCAACCCTACCTCCATAAGTGTCAGTTTTCCACAGGCTTGCTTCCAAGTATTCAATACATAGAAAAAGTCAATTTTGGAGCTATTACTTCTCTTTTCCAGTTATATTTAGGTAGATTCCAATCCAAAGCATGATCTAAAAGACCCAAGTCCCAATGATCAAGGTAGTTATCCCACCATATACCTCTTTTAAGATTGGGGTGAAGAAATCTAGGAATCACCCCTCTTTCGTTTAACATAGAGCCCTCAGCACAGGCCGAGTTAAAGTCACCTCCTAAAATAATACGATTTCCTAACCCCTTCTCAAACCAACCTCCCAGAATTACATCGAGAGTCTTCCACTACTTCAATGGTCACCTTTAGTGGGTTCCAGTATAGATTCAACAGGAGGATCGGCTCTAGATTATTCTCTGATGAAAGAACAAGACCCAAAAGCCAATCACGCCTAAAAATCACATCACCATGGAACCCCAAGTTACGATCGATGGCAGTAATCAAGCCGCCACTAGGCCTGCCCGCCAGCCCCTTTGATGGTAATGAAGAAAAAGTGTAGAAACCTTCTATATACATTTCAGACAACATCATAGTTTCCTGGAAAAATAAAATACGGGGGCAAGTGTAGTTTTCCCTTTTGTTCAAAAACATATTCAAGTGTAATCCCCCACAAGAATTCCAGGAAATCACATCAATATTAGAGCTGTTAGGAGCACCCATTTCCCTGTCTAAGTGTCTCCAACGTTTTAAGCACTGGGTGCAACTATGACCAATCCTGACCACTATTAAGGAGGCTGGAAATTAAAGCCAACCCCGGACCGGAATTTTCTACTTTATTCTCACCCAATTGTGTGGTTTGTTGTGTTTGAGTATTATTTGGTTCCTTATATTGAAGGAAATTATCGGCCTCTTTGTCATCTGCTAATGTAAATAAATCATAGCCCAAAGAGTTAAGGTTTTTTTCTTGAGTATGCACCATATCTGCTACCATCACTAAATGAAAACAGCTTACCATTCTGTGGTTATTGTGATTAGGTAGAGAAATAGCGTCTATATAATCTGTTGTTATTGCCCGTAATAAGGGAATCTTTTTTAACAGATTTAAGAGATGTGTTCTGTTTAAACTAGCCTGAGAGTCTGTTTTATTATTGTTAATCCAACCCAAAATGTTCCCTGTATAGATCTTTGAAAGGGGCTGGCCAGAGTAGATTGCTTCTTGATGTTATCAGCAAAAGATTTACTCGATGCGTTTCCTTGAGAATCCTGGATTTTAAAAGATTGTGTATCTAGGGGGTTTTCCCCCATATTATTAAGGGTTAAACTACTCCCGCTCTCACCCATAGCAATCGGCCCATTAAGGGAGGGGATGCTAGAACATACTACCGGTGTTATTACTTGAGCAATAGTAGGGAGCTTAGTGTGTTGTGTGCCTATAGATGTTCTAGCATGTTTGGTAATGGTTATTTTACCAAAAGCTGTCATCTTTGTTTGTTTGGTTTGTGGGCGCTCTTGCCCAATTTTCAATAAATTACTCTCATCCATGTTAGGGTCGGTATTTGTTTCTCCTCCGGCTAAAGAGCCTTTATTTATGGGCTCGCCCTGGACCTGACTCTCTTCCCTGTTGGGGCCCTTTGTTACCCCACTATCCTCCCGCTCTTCCTGAACCGGAATGCTTCTGATTGCTTTGAGATTCGAATTTCTACCTTTAATTTTAGTGTTAGGCATATTTTGGGTTTTTTTAAGCATCCTAACCTGCTTTTTTGCCTTTTTACGTCTACACACTGGGGATTGGGCGCCTCATTTATATCATAGTCGGAACTATTAACGGGGCCTGTTTCATCAGTATTCGTCATGGCACCTGTTTCTAAAGCTTGGTCTACTAATTTTTTCTCTCTGTTTTGTCTTTTGTTTACATTGTTGCCCCTTTTTAGGAGGAGTATGTTGAATAATTATCATGTCCTCACTACTAATATTCAAACATTCCCCCTCCATTGCTATTTCTCTCCCATGCTCCTGAGCACTAAGATTTCCCAAATCCTGTTCTTGAGTAAACCCTTCTGTTGCCTTAGTAATAACATCCAAAAGGTCCGGAGGACTATCTGGACAACTCAGTTCCTTTCCATAGTTTCTATTACTGGATTTATTACCTCCTTGGCCAGGGAAATCTAGATCCCCATATCCCTTTATTTGAAGAGGTAGGTCGATCCCCTGTAAGCATAACTTCCAACAAAGTGGTGATCTTAGCATCCATGGTTGTTAACCTAGTATCTTGTTCCTTTCTATATTTATCAAATAGACTCTGTGCTTTAATATTCTGTTCATTAATAGTTTTACCCTCCGCTATGCCCTCCAGAAATGCCAGACGAGTCACAAGTTGGTTAAAAGCAGCTTGTTGCCCTACCATGGAGCCACAAAGAGACTCACTCATGGTTTTCAGAGCCAAGTTCAAGCTAATATGCAAGTTAGATAGGAGTGGTATGAGATAATCTCCTCTATCCTCCCTACCTAAATCAGGTATTTCCTGTTTATCCTTAGCTACAGCGCGACTTTCCGGTATAATTTGGTGGGGATCAGTTGCTCTATCCACAAAAGTACCCTTCCTTATCTGTTTGAGTATAGGCTATCTTCCCTTGTGTGAGTGTTTTGGGTATCTCTAAAACCGGTCTGATAGGGGGTTGTTGCCTACCCTCTTGTTTTTTTCCCATCGTGAAAGTATTTCTAAATTGAGAGTGCACCACTACGCGCACCCTCTGATAAGCTTCTCGCCCCCTTATCTTTAGATGAGGATCTACCTATTGGTATCTCTAAATCAATAATTTCTTTTAGCAAATCACCCGTAACATCTGCCATAAGAAAAAAAGAGTCATTCAAATCACTCTCCATAATAGGTTGATTAAGATTATGCTTGGAACGAATAGGGGTCCCTTTAAATTATTCTCCCCAACCAGCAAGCTTAGTGTTCCCCAACTGGGTAGAATCAAATGTACACTGCGTCTTATCCTGATTATCCTTTCCAAAAATAAACATTGCTGGCGAGATATGAGTGGACTGCTTAGTTCCAAACCGGTATTTTCCCTTATTATTTCCCATCATATTCAATGTTAATAAATCTGAGCCTTGAATTTCCCTAGCTTGCATTCTTCCATTTATAATCATCTTCTGAAGAGGAGTGAATGCATGATAACGGACCACCCTTTTAGTACCAATTAAGCTTTGTTGAAGACATTCTTCGTCTGTAAGTCCCTGCCTAGAATCCAACATGTCCCTATGAGCCACAGAAGCCTCTATATCTAATATATCTAAATTTCCCACAGTGGGAGCTTCAACCTCCAAGGTTGCGGGATTAGTAGTAGGATATCCCTTCATGTTCCCTTCAGATCTATAGTTAAAAATGTCATTGTTATTTTCAACAGATACATTTGAGACAGACATATTTTCCATATGATCTATATTAATGGGCGCCTCACAATGTATCGAAGAGCCCAATTGGACTTCTACTATCTTAGTCTCTTGACTCTCGACAGTTTCAAACCCGCTTCTAAGTGCAGGCATAATAAAGTGATTTGATTGTATAGGAAAACTCCCTTTGGATAGAACAGAGAAAAAAAAAAGAGGAGAGTATGACTCGCAACCTCTTAAAAGTAAGAAGGGGAAAAAAGGGAAAGAAAAAAAAATTATGTATAAAATGGCCGGGAAAAGAAAGCAATTAAAATGTGTATGACATTCGACAATTTTCTAAAATCAATCTAGCATCAAATTTTAAAAAATTATGTATGATATGTTTGCACTGCCTTGGGAACACCTGATGGCTTGAGGAGCAGTCTTAGTCTGTCTCTCCTCCGCAATGTCCAACTAAGAGCAACACAAATCCAAACGTATTACCTCCTAAATAGCCAAGTCACAGTAATATTTCCTGATATCAGGGCCACACAGAGCCAAACAGCAGCAAAACAGTTCTGATAAAAATAGAATGCACCGCCCTATACTCCGCAGTCAGGCTTAACGCCGCAAGGAGGGTTGGGCCTGCTTTTTCAAGTTGGATAAAGTCACGTGACTGCCGATGGGCTCCGCCTCCTCCAGGAAGCGAGCGTGGATCGGCAAGAGTCCCACAAGACGTGCAGTGCCGATTAGAAATGCTGCAGGAAACAAACGTTCTTTGTCTAATAGCAAACTTCCTCAATGCGACAAAGTACGCCGCTCGGGCGGTTGGGGCTGCTTTTTCAATTTGGAAAAAGTCATGTGACTGCCGATGGGCTCCACCTCCTCCAGGAAGCGAGCGCGGATCGGCAAGAGTCCCACAAGACTTGCAGTGCTGATTAGAAATGCTGCAGGAAACAAAAGTTCTTCGTCTAATAGCAAACTTCCTCAATGTGACAAAGTACCACCTATTCTTATATGGAAAACTATTCACAATCATCACGGATCACCAGGCACTACTATTCACCTACGGAAACCCTCAAGCCAAAATGCTGCCACGAATAGCAAGGTGGGCATTGAGACTCCAAGACTATCACTTCAACATACTTCACAGGCCAGGGAAGGACCACAACCCAGCGGATTTCCTCTCACGGCACCCAAATAAAGAGTGCACGGAAAAACCCTCCATCGCAGATCAATATATGCAATATGTTGTACAAGGAAGCACGCCAAAGGGTCTGGACAGATAGCTCAAGAGTCCAGCGCAGATCAAGCGATACAGATCATCCTCAGGTGTCTGGAGACTGGACTTTGAAAGCAAGCGAGACAGATGGTGGAAAGCACAAGGGAAGATGCCAAGCAAGACACTGCCTGCCTCCTGACTGTAAAAGATTAACTTACCAAGTCCGAGGAAGGCCTGCTACTAAAAGGAACCAAACTATTAATCATTCGCAGTTTACGATGCAAGATCCTCGAATTGGCTCATGAAGGGCACAGGGGCATAGTGTCCACCAAACGGATGCTGAGACGACTATGGTTCCCCCAGCTGGATGCTCAGGTGGAGTAACTACTGAAAAGCTGCCCCACGTGCACAGTGATAAATCCACACACCCGAACTGAGCCACTGTGCATGACTGCACTGCCAGAAGGCGCGTGTGAAGAAATTGCTGTGGACTATTTCGGACCGCTTGAAGGTGGCCCAACACATAATAGATGTCATCGATGAATACGCCAGATTCCCAGACAAACAAATTGTACCCTCCATGTCAGCGTATCACACCGTTCCGGCCCTTGACAAAATGTTCTCCGTCTATGGCATCCCAAAAATCGTGAAGACCGATAATGGGACCCCCATTCACAGGGCAGTACTTCAAGACATTCTCTGAGTACATGGGATTCCAACAAAGGAAAATAACACTGCTATGGCCTCAAGCGGATGGCACTGTAGAGTGCTTCATGAGCAACATCAAGTGCACAAATTGCTCGACTCACGGGTGAACCACTTGAGAAGATGCTGTGTCAGTTCATGGGAGACTACAGGAACACCCTGCACAGCTCTACTGGGAAAACACCCTCTGAAGTCATGTTCGGGGAGAAATGTAAGGACCCGTCTTCCCCACTCGACACAAGAGGAGAAAAGATACTGCGACAATCAGACAATGAGAGAGCAAGACACTCGTAGGAAAGCCGAAATGAAAAAAGACTCCGACCGGAAAAAGAGAGCAAAGGAAAACAACTTTGAACCCGGAGATGTAGTTAATGAAAGGCAGACACAAAGTCGAAGAGCATGGCGGCTTTCGGTGAGGATCCCCTCACAATCACACAAGTGAAGGGATCCCAGATCACAGCTGAAGGGTAGAGGAAAACCACCACGAGGCGCTCTTCACACTTCAGACGAATGCCTGGGATGGTGCCAAACGCCAGCCCCCAGTCACCTGATCATCTGACCGACTGGGACACTTCCTATAATGGAGATGGAGAGGACTCCAGGACAGAACGAGAGACCTGGCCCCCGCAGGCCTACGCGGTAATGATGAATCAGCGACCCCAAAGAACTCGAAACAACCCCAATAGGCTCATTGAAGAAATGAACTAACCACTAAGGGATTCTCATGTTTAGTATCGGGAGGGGGGGGGGGCTTTGGGGGTGTCGTCATCCGACCCATGTCACGTGTGGAGGGACACACGAACACGGGAAAGGGAGGAGCGGGCAAGGGAAAACTGTCGGCAGTTCCGGTTTGATGTAGAAGGAATACAGAGGTGTTGCCACCTCTCCTGCCTCCGTGCATTTGTATGCTAAGCGAAGCGCGTTGCAGGTTACCCCGGGGAGCGTGATGTAGGAGTCTTTACATCCCCTGTCATCGATGCGTGTGAAACGTAACGTTGAGGACGCGTTGCTTGTGACATGTCTAGCCCCTCCATTCCCCCCGGCGTGTGACCTGCCCCTGAAATGTGGACTGCTTTTGTCCCACTGGACGCTCAGCGCCGAAAGTCGGTTGGCCTGGCGGCGCGGAATACCCACCGTGTGGCTCAATGTTCCGGCTCGTCAGGCCTCGGTAGATTGGTGGCCAGGCTGCTGCTGCTGCCGCAGAGGGTTCTGGGTAGCACGCCTCCCCGCCGCAGTTGGCAGCCGCATATACCACTTTTTCTTGGCAGACAAACGGGCGAAAATTACAGAGCAGACACGCCTGCACAGCTGGACCAGGCTGCTAGGCAGGAAAAGAAGCGTGCAAAAAACCCCTCAAAACATGTCAGCCCGGGCTAAGGGCTCCGCGTACAGCCCGCGCATCAACTCAAGGCTAGTTTCCAGGGCTTCGGGCGCGGCAGGGCCCCCTTTCCAGGTGCACGGGCAGAGCTGTGTGGCACTAGGAATGCCGGGGCGCATTGAGCAGAGGGGCACCCTTCCCCTGTCTTGAGATCGTGCCCTCTGTAATCGGTGCACATCCACATTACCCTCTGCCTCCATCTCCTGACGCGTCAAGTGCCCCTCTCCTCTTCCCCTGCCACACAAGCTCTGCGCGCGCACACACGTATTATTTTTAATGTTCTCTTCATTCACCGCACTAACACACACGTCTGGTCGCCATCCCTTCCCCTCTGTACCCTTTATAACGATACTATACACGTCAGGCCTGCCTTCTTTCTCTGTTGGCTGCCCCCCGTTCCTTCCCCATCACCCACCCATGCCAGTCCCGTCCCGCAGATGTCATGTATGCATGTCGCAACAGCCTGGTGTCACATCATCCTTCACACGCAGCAGTAATTAACCCCCCCCCCGCATTCTGCCTTGTCTAACTCTCCCGACAGCAGCGTATTATTTTTCTTCCACTCGGACTCCCCTCCTGCCGACCAATACCACCCTCCGCAACTCTCTACCTCGCCCATCTTTCCCCCCACTCCCCATCTTTCAGCCACCCATTCCTCATCTTTCTCGCCCATTCCCGCCCATCTGTCTCCCCACTGCCCCCCTCGCCCATCTCTCTCTCCCCAGAGCATCTCTATTGCCCCCTCGCTCCGCTTCTCCCGCATAACAATGGCGCCATACACGAAGGCATCACCCGGGCCCCCGCATCCGTCTCAAACACACGGCAGGTCGGTTCACATGACACGGACGGACGTCATGTATGCATGTCCCCGCTCTCTCCTCTCGCATGCCCATCCATAGTCATGGGCCGGGGGCCTGGTCTTGCTCGAGCTATGGTCCCATACCTCTGCTTGTTGCCATGGGGAAGCACACTGCGTGCGTAGGTGATGGGGGAGCATACTGCGTGCCTAGATGATGTTTCCGGTACCTGCAGCTCCTGATGTTTCCTGGAACTCAGCCTCGTCCCCCCGCAGCTCTCCGTCAGCAGCGCCTTTTACATAACCAGGGCCGCAGAGCTGCTGCTTATGGCGGCGGCCATGACAGCGCAGAGATGGGTCGCCCGGAGGTCACCCCTGAACCTCCACACAGCGCGTGGAGCTCTCTGGGCCTGTCCAAGTAGCGCAGACTGCGCGACCCCTCCCTGTCACAGCGAGTGACATACAAGATGCGGGAATACAAGTCAATGGTGTATAAACAGTTTAAAAGAATGGCAATGGAAGGGTCCGAAGATGAAGGCTCTTTTCGTACATTTTCCCCAGACAGCGATGCAATATTGAAATGGGCCTGGACACATGAACAATCTGCAGGCAAATGGGCAAGCAAATCAAATTATTTAAGGATTTGTAATAACTAGGTGCATTTTATTTGGGCTGTGGGATATACCAGCCTGAAATGACGTGAGGTTAGCCCCCCAAACCACGGTGAGCAGCGTTAACCCAGCCAAGGCTAGGCATTTAGCCCAGTCACATGGGCAGGGGCGGTGACAACCCTGGTTTAGGAGGGCTTAAGAACTTCCACTCTGAAGAGGACGGAGGCAGAAAGCAGAACTCTGCTGTGATGCCCAGCACGGGGTTCCAATTGGGGAAGGGGTGCTAGCCGCAGGAGCCTGTCAAGTAGCTCACATGGGAAAGCAGAGTATTTACATTTAAAAGGACAAAAGCCTGCCCATCACGGTGAAGACCATGTGAAACCAGCCCTATCGTGACAAGTCCACACAGACCAAGAAGAATCCTAACCCACCACTACACACTCAACCCGAGAAGATGGTGTAATGAGGCTCAAGCCTCGGTATCCAAAATCACCACTGATGGATACAAATCTATCAGCAAGAAGAAGAAGCGTGCCAGGTGATATGAATACGCGCAACCCCTATGACGAAGCCAAAGGCTTAACTGCTGGGCTCAGCTTTTAGATGGCCCACGCCTCCAATGAAGAGCATTGCTTTTAAAACTAAATAGCTCTGAATTTGGATAAAAGATTCATCTAATAGGCTGCAGAGCTCTTAAGTTTCCCATGGCTATGTGTCAGAATGCAATATCCAGTACTGTGTTCTCCCTTTGGATTCTGGGACTTGTCGTTCTTTCTTTTCCCATTTGAACTATAGAAAACAAGTTTCAGAATTCCAAGCAACACCAGTAGTGGCCGCCCTTCTCATGCATGGCCCCGGGGAACTTGAGAGATCTGTTTATAATGGAAGGTGCATAGATGCCTGCATGGCCCATTCCAATCTGTAGGTACTTATCCAGTCCTGTTTTTTTCTTTGCATTCTGGAATTTGTAGTTCTGCTTTTTTCCCATTATAAAAATTAGACTAGAGGTCGCAGAATGCAAAGAAAAACCTAGGACTGGATGAACTCAAGATTGGACTGGGTCTTTTTGGCAATTTGGCCGCAAATGCTACAGTGCGTGGTTTTGTGGAACTTGGACTTTTTCAGGAGCCAATGTAGGTCCTTTGGGACCTGCGTCCTGGAATCATGGCGGTTGATGCCAACGATGGAACGGTTGGCCGATGAGTAGCTTTATCTTCGCCAGCCAAGAGCACTCCCCCAGGTGGGGTCTTTCTTGGGTAAAATGTGTGTGCGCTGCCCCACTAGTAACCGACCTCTGCCCGAACAAACTGGTAGGGAGCGTGCATGGAATGTGGGCATATTCTAGTGGCTACCAGACACAATCTGAGTAAGAGAGTTGGCTGGTGCCCGCTTCCAGGTTGCTCATTTTGCAAGGGCAAAGGCACTCTTTTCCGCGATTTGCAGAATAGTAGGTAGGACCCTTCTGAGTAGTCAAGACCAAGTGATATGGACTTTACAATTAAAGACCCTGCAAATAAGGCGTTGCTGCCCATCCCCACCCCCCACAATCCTAATTCAATAGCATTTGTTTTATCGACATGGAAAACTGGGCCACGCTTCCAACCGGTGATCTGCAAGCAGTGGTGGATGTAGAGATAAGGAACTAGTGGCGCTCTGGCTCCATCTGAAAAAGACAGTGGGATGGTGGAAGGAGTGCCTGGGAAGGGCGATGGCATGGTAAATCAGGACTTGACCTTTTGGTTTTCAATACTTATTGGCTCTTGTTACATTGATGCTTAGCCAGGCAATAACCAGAACAATGCAACATTGATAACTACTCCCCCTGGTTCTCGTCCTAGTACTTGCTGATTCGTGCTTTCTGTACTATGTGCTATTAGCGCTCTTATGCCTCAGGGCTTCTGTCTTCAGCGCTCTAGAAATAAAATAAATAAATGTATTACACTTCCAGCTCTGGCTGAAAGTAGCATGCATATCCGAGCCTTACACTGCGGACAAGGAGCTGCTCTAGTTATGGATTTTTTAAGTTTTGTTTTCATAGACTGACACAGGTCCTTCTTTTTTTCTTTTTTTCTTTTTTTTTTCTTCTTTTTTTATGTATCCGTGGGAAATGTGCCTTTTAGGGTTTTGTCAAACGCATGCTCAGAACGCGCACGTTTTCTTGCTGCAAGGGATGTCAACTGCGTGTCTTGATGAAGCCGAAAATTGGCGCCATTTTGACCTTTTGTTGGATGCTGGATGTCTCAACGGCCTGCACAGGTTTTTTTCCGTTTTTGATGGGAAGTTGCGGGCAAGAAGCATTTCTCACAAAGTTGCCATTGTTGGCTGTGCTGTGGGGAAGCCTCGGGAGGCGGACAGGCTTGAGGGGGGAGCTTCCTTCACAATTAGTTCATGTGTTCTCGACAAACGAATGCATGTTAAAATGACATCCTTTCTGCGAATATGTCGGGTAAAGCACACATGAATTCGCTCTATACCTCCCAGTGCGTTCTGCACCATTTCTCCCGCACTTCACTGATTTATCTTGAAATTCCACACTTGTGTTACAAGTCATGGAGTAAGGGACCGCTTCTTCCACCAAACGTCAGCCCCATGATTGTTTCCATTTTATTCCTATGTTTTAATGTGTTGGGCTTCGGTATTTGCAGAGCCTAAATCTAGCATGGAGAAGCAGCGGACCCCTGTCTAGTGTGGCTTTTTTCTGGGGATTAGACTTTCTTTCTGTCAAGTCAGTCCTGCACCCTGATGTGCCCCCAAGGTGACTAGTTCTGCGCCTAGCTCTGGAATAAATAGAGTAAACTTTGGTGGAGGCCATTCAGGTATCACCGACAGGAGCTACTAATGAGGGTGGGAGGTCTCGCCATAGTGTCCAATAGGTGACAGATTTTGGTAGACCGTGTGCCCTTGATTGGCCGGCTTGACTTTTTGTGAGTGTTTGCAGTGGTGCTCTTCAGAAAGACAGGTCTTCAGCTATGCCCCCCTTTGAATTGCAGGGGGGATGGGGGTAGAGGGCGTTGCACAAGGCTGATATTGAGTGAATGAAATTTTGCAGCCTTGCGGCATAGACCGAGAATATCATATTTTATTTTGTATTACTTTGTTTTTTTCTATGCAAAATTCCTGTCTGCCTTCTGTTACACCCCAAATTCCTCCCTCTGACACCATTTCCATTCAGCATGGATAGAAGTGTACACAAAAAAGTAGTATAACTATGTTCCCTGCTTTTACACTCCAGGTGCCCCCCCCCCTCTGATATCACTTCCCTTCAGCATGGATAGAAGTGTACACAAAAAAGTAGTGCAACTATGTTCCCTGCTTTTACACTCAAAGTGCCCCCCTCTGATATCACTTCCCTTCAGCATGGATAGAAGTGTACACAAAAAAGTAGTGCAACTATGTTCCCTGCTTTTACACTCCAAGTGCCCCCCTCTGATATCACTTCCCTTCAGCATGGATAGAAGTGTACACAAAAAAGTAGTAGAACTATGTTGTCTGCTCCCGTGGCACCGCCCCACAGAGCAGTACAAACCCCATATGTGGATCCTGCATTTCCTTCACAAGTGTTTCACAACTGTACCATCAAGACTATTCGAAAGCAGTGAAATCAAATGCGTTTTAGAAGACCACCCTTACTTTTCAGTCATTGTCCCTCCCTGCACGCAGCTCCATATTCTAACCAGCCGCTATTCACATTTCTTAAGGGACGTGCCAAAGACTGACGTCACCCCTCCTCAGGATCGGACTGGGCCATGAAACATTGGCCCATAGTCGCAAATGCCAAATCGTTATTTTTGTGACGGACTGAGCAGTACTAAAGGGAGTTTTATTTTTGTAAAATGTGTTTCAATTTTTGAATTTTCAAGAATATTTGTTAAGTAACATTGGTCAAAACTGCTTGCTGCATAGTAAGTAACCAATCAAACGGGCCCACTTGCACTAAATAAAAACTGGGCCGCACTAGCATGTTGGCCGGCAGTTCGGGCGTTGCCCCCCGACCCGTCTGTGCCTGTGCATTACCGACAAACACAGCTGTGCCTGGTGCAGTTTCGTGTAGAACGTACCGATCAGTGCGGGAGCCCGGGCTCAGACTGCTGTGAGCTACGGGCATAGGTTTAAGGGTGCCCTGTGAGGTTCCTCAAACACAGTCCACCTGGGGGGTCCAGAGTTGTTCCAGGGTGCTTTATTATACACATAAACAGCCTGCACAAAGTTCGTTACTTGTCATATATAGACGTGGAGACAGTACCGGGTAGGGAAGGGGACATATAGGGGGTGACCCACTGGCCATCCTCACCACCTGCTGCGCCCTGTTATCCACGGGTCTGGTGCGCATAACAAGTGAATAAACAAATAAACCTGCAGGTCTGCCCCCAACTGACAGGAGAGAACGCTTACACCCAAACAGCCATCAACACTCGCCACAGGGTCTCAGTCAACCCACTGGGAACATTCTACGGAAAACCACTTACTGCAATAGGATGAAGCACACGACAGCGACGCCTTGGTGATGTGCTTTATGTCAAAGCAGGCGAGGGGAATAAACAGGAAACCAGTGTCTGCAGGCTATCTCGCCAGAATGCGGAAGTCCCAGGTAACTAAGCCTGCGTGTGGGCACTGGGCAGGCAGGAGAGATGCGCCAGCAGTGTGACACTTCACCTAGCTGTTTTTGTGTGGGTGGGGTTGGGGGGGAGACAACAGGAGGACCGACTCAGGGGTGCCCAAGTATGGAGGGGTTGGGACACCGGCCCGGACACGTAACAGGCGGGCAGGAACAAAAGAACAAAGCGAGAGCCCCTCCACCCACCCATCTATTCAGTTGCCCTCTGGGCGTTTTGAGCTATAAGGTTTTGGGCAATGCGCAGCCCAGCTATTCCTTTCCCTCACCTCCTTTCCGCAAGGCGAGGTAAGACTAGAGAGAGCGCAAGAAAACGAAAATAAATATTTTAAAAAAACAGCCCCCCTCTCCCGCCAAATCGCCAATTGAACAGGTTTACAAGCATAACAACATGGTTTTGTCGCAGAGATGACAGCACAACGCTGTCCAACAGTCGTAGGCCGGCGGTGCCAGGAATCGGCTCAGAGTTTGGCTCGTCACGGCAGCAGTTTGGTCCCCACTCACCTGATCCCATGTTGCCCAAAAGGAAGCACATACCATTTTGCCAAGATTCCTTTTGTTCTGTGCCTTATGTATAATAAAGAACGCGCACGGCCTTATGTTTCCCAAAAATAAAAACCCTCTCCTTGGTCAGTTATTGCAAAGGGAATGTGTTTCTGCAGGTAGGAGGAGTAGGGGACCGTGGCTGGCCTGGGCTCTACACAGGCTCTACACAGGCCCTCATTATGACCCTGCCAGGCTTAGGGAGCGATGCAAAGGAAAAATGTGTTTCTGCATGTAGGAGGAGTAGGGGACCGTGGGTGGGCTGGGCTCTACACAGGCCCTCATTATGACACTGCCAGGCTTAGGGAGCGATACAAAGGGAATGTGTTTCTGCAGGTAGGAGGAGTAGGGGACCGTGGGTGAGCTGGGCTCTACACAGGCCCTCATTATGACACTGCCAGGCTTAGGGAGCGATGCAAAGGAAATGTGTTTCTGCAGGTAGGAGGAGTAGGGGACCGTGGGTGGGCTGGGCTCTACACAGGCCCTCATTATGACACTGCCAGGCTTAGGGAGCGATACAAAGGGAATGTGTTTCTACAGGTAGGAGGCGTAGGCGACCGTGGGTGGGCTGGGCTCTACACAGGCCCTCATTATGACACTGCCAGGCTTAGGGAGCGATGCAAAGGAAATGTGTTTCTGCAGGTAGGAGGCGTAGGGGACCGTGGGGATGCTGGGCTCTACACAGGCCCGAATTATGACACTGCCAGGCTTAGGGAGCGATGCAAAGGAAATGTGTTTCTACAGGTAGGAGGCGTAGGCGACCGTGGGTGAGCTGGGCTCTACACAGGCCCTCATTATGACACTGCCAGGCTTAGGGAGCGATGCAAAGGAAATGTGTTTCTGCAGGTAGGAGGCGTAGGGGACCGTGGGGAGGCTGGGCTCTACACAGGCCCGAATTATGACACTGCCAGGCTTAGGGAGCGATACAAAGGGAATGTGTTTCTGCAGGTAGGAGGAGTAGGGG
Organism: Ambystoma mexicanum; assembly: GCF_040938575.1. Lineage (NCBI taxonomy): Eukaryota > Metazoa > Chordata > Amphibia > Caudata > Ambystomatidae > Ambystoma > Ambystoma mexicanum. The sequence continues at coordinate 136,297,113 of NC_090921.1, forward strand.
ACCGTGGGTGAGCTGGGCTCTACACAGGCCCTCATTATGACACTGCCAGGCTTAGGGAGCGATGCAAAGGAAATGTGTTTCTGCAGGTAGGAGGAGTAGGGGACCGTGGGTGGGCTGGGCTCTACACAGGCCCGCATTATGACACTGCCAGGCTTAGGGAGCGATACAAAGGGAATGTGTTTCTGCAGGTAGGAGGAGTAGGGGACCGTGGGTGAGCTGGGCTCTACACAGGCCCTCATTATGACACTGCCAGGATTAGGGAGCGATGCAAAGGAAATGTGTTTCTGCAGGTAGGAGGAGTAGGGGACCGTGGGTGGGCTGGGCTCTACACAGACCCTCATTATGACACTGCCAGGCTTAGGGAGCGATGCAAAGGAAATGTGTTTCTGCAGGTAGGAGGCGTAGGGGACCGTGGGGAGGCTGGGCTCTACACAGGCCCGAATTATGACACTGCCAGGCTTAGGGAGCGATGCAAAGGAAATGTGTTTCTACAGGTAGGAGGCGTAGGCGACCGTGGGTGAGCTGGGCTCTACACAGGCCCTCATTATGACACTGCAGGATTAGGGAGCGATGCAAAGGGAATGTGTTTCTGCAGGTAGGAGGAGGAGGGGACCGTGGGGGGGCTGGGCTCTACACAGGCCCTCATTATGACACTGCCAGGCTTAGGGAGCGATGCAAAGGGAATGTGTTTCTGCAGGTAGGAGGAGTAGGGGACCGTGGGTGGGCTGGGCTCTACACAGGCCCTCATTATGACACTGCAGGATTAGGGAGCGATGCAAAGGGAATGTGTTTCTGCAGGTAGGAGGAGTAGGGGACCGTGGGTGGGCTGGGCTCTACACAGGCCCGCATTATGACACTGCCAGGCTTAGGGAGCGATACAAAGGGAATGTGTTTCTACAGGTAGGAGGCGTAGGGGACCGTGGGGAGGCTTGGCTCTACACAGGCCCGAATTATGACACTGCCAGGCTTAGGGAGCGATACAAAGGGAATGTGTTTCTGCAGGTAGGAGTAGGGGACCGTGGGTGGGCTGGGCTCTACACAGGCCCGCATTATGACACTGCCAGGCTTATGGAGCAATACAAAGGGAATGTGTTTCTACAGGTAGGAGGCCTAGGGGACCGTGGGGAGGCTGGGCTCTACACAGGCCCTCATTATGACACTGCCAGGCTTAGGGAGCGATACAAAGGCAATGTGTTAATGCAGGTAGGAGGAGTAGGGGACCGTGAGTGGGCTGGGCTCTACACAGGCCCGCATTACGACACTGCCAGGCTTAGGGAGCGATGCAAATGAAATGTGTTTCTGCAGGTAGGAGGAGTAGGGGACCGTGGGTGGGCTGGGCTCTACACAGGCCCGCATTACGACACTGCCAGGCTTAGGGAGCGATACAAAGGGAATGTGTTTCTACAGGTAGGAGGCGTAGGCGACCGTGGGTGGGCTGGGCTCTACACAGGCCCTCATTACGACACTGCCAGGCTTAGGGAGCGATGCAAAGGAAATGTGTTTCTGCAGGTAGGAGGCGTAGGGGACCGTGGGGAGGCTGGGCTCTACACAGGCCCGAATTATGACACTACCAGGCTTAGGGAGCGATACAAAGGGAATGTGTTTCTGCAGGTAGGAGTAGGGGACCGTGGATGGGCTGGGCTCTACACAGGCTCTACACAGGCCCTCATTATGACACTGCCAGGCTTACGGAGCGATGCAAAGGAAATGTGTTTCTGCAGGTAGGAGGCGTAGGGGACCGTGGGGGGGCTGGGCTCTACACAGGCCCGCATTATGACACTGCCAGGCTTATGGAGCGATACAAAGGGAATGTGTTTCTACAGGTAGGAGGCCTAGGGGACCGTGGGGAGGCTGGGCTCTACACAGGCCCGCATTATGACACTGCCAGGCTTAGGGAGCGATACAAAGGCAATGTGTTTCTGCAGGTAGGAGGCGTAGGGGACCGTGTGTGGGCTGGGCTCTACACAGGCCCGCATTATGACACTGCCAGGCTTCGGGAGCGATACAAAGGGAATGTGTTTCTGCAGGTAGGAGTAGGGGACCGTGTGTGGGCTGGGCTCTACACAGGCCCGCATTATGACACTGCCAGGCTTAGGGAGCGATACAAAGGAAAAGTGTGTCTGCAGGTAGGAGGCATAGGGGACCGTGGATGGGCTGGGCTCTACACAGGCCCTCATTATGACACTGCCAGGCTTACGGAGCGATACAAAGGGAATGTGTTTCTGCAGGTAGGCGGCGTAGGCGACCGTGGGGAGGCTGGGCTCTACACAGGCCCGAATTATGACACTGCCAGGCTTAGGGAGCGATACAAAGGGAATGTGTTTCTACAGGTAGGAGGCCTAGGGGACCGTGCGGAGGCTGGGCTCTACACAGGCCCGCATTATGACACTGCCAGGCTTAGGGAGCGATACAAAGGCAATATGTTTCTGCAGGTAGGAGGCGTAGGCGACCGTGGGTGGGCTGGGCTCTATACAGGCCCTCATTATGACACTGCCAGGCTTAGGGAGCGATACAAAGGGAATGTGTTTCTGCAGGTAGGCGGCGTAGGCGACCGTGTGGAGGCTGGGCTCTACACAGGCCCGCATTATGACACTGCCAGGCTTAGGGAGCGATACAAAGGGAATGTGTTTCTGCAGGTAGGAGGAGTAGGGGACCGTGGGTGGGCTGGGCTCTACACAGGCCCTCATTATGACGCTGCCAGGCTTAGGGAGCGATGCAAAGGAAATGTGTTTCTGCAGGTAGGAGGCGTAGGGGACCGTGGGGAGGCTGGGCTCTACACAGGCCCGAATTATGACACTGCCAGGCTTAGGGAGCGATACAAAGGGAATGTGTTTCTACAGGTAGGAGGCGTAGGCGACCGTGGGTGGGCTGGGCTCTACACAGGCCCTCATTATGACACTGCCAGGCTTAGGGAGCGATGCAAATGAAATGTGTTTCTGCAGGTAGGAGGAGTAGGGGACCGTGGGTGGGCTGGCCTCTACACAGGCCCGCATTATGACACTGCCAGGCTTAGGGAGCGATACAAAGGAAATGTGTTTCTACAGGTAGGAGGCGTAGGCGACCGTGGGTGAGCTGGGCTCTACACAGGCCCTCATTATGACACTGCCAGGCTTAGGGAGCGATACAAAGGGAATGTGTTTCTGCAGGTAGGCGGCGTAGGCGACTGTGTGGAGGCTGGGCTCTACACAGGCCCTCATTATGACACTGCCAGGCTTAGGGAGCGATACAAAGGGAATGTGTTTCTGCAGGTAGGAGGAGTAGGGGACCGTGGGTGGGCTGGGCTCTACACAGGCCCTCATTATGACGCTGCCAGGCTTAGGGAGCGATGCAAAGGAAATGTGTTTCTGCAGGTAGGAGGCGTAGGGGACCGTGGGGAGGCTGGGCTCTACACAGGCCCGAATTATGACACTGCCAGGCTTAGGGAGCGATACAAAGGGAATGTGTTTCTGCAGGTAGGAGTAGGGGACCGTGGGTGGGCTGGGCTCTACACAGGCCCGCATTATGACACTGCCAGGCTTAGGGAGCGATACAAAGGAAATGTGTTTCTGCAGGTAGGAGGCCTACACAGGCTCTACACAGGCCCTCATTATGACACTGCCAGGCTTACGGAGCGATACAAAGGGAATGTGTTTCTGCAGGTAGGCGGCGTAGGCGACCGTGTGGAGGCTTGGCTCTACACAGGCCCTCATTATGACACTGCCAGGCTTAGGGAGCGATACAAAGGGAATGTGTTTCTGCAGGTAGGACGAGTAGGGGACCGTGGGTGGGCTGGGCTCTACACAGGCCCTCATTATGACACTGCCAGGCTTAGGGAGCGATGCAAAGGAAATGTGTTTCTGCAGGTAGGAGGCGTAGGGGACCGTGTGGAGGCTGGGCTCTACACAGGCCCTCATTATGACACTGCCAGGCTTAGGGAGCGATACAAAGGGAATGTGTTTCTGCAGGTAGGAGTAGGGGACCGTGGGTGGGCTGGGCTCTACACAGGCCCGCATTATGACACTGCCAGGCTTAGGGAGCGATACAAAGGAAATGTGTTTCTGCAGGTAGGAGGCATAGGGGACCGTGGATGGGCTGGGCTCTACACAGGCTCTACACAGGCCCTCCTTATGACACTGCCAGGCTTACGGAGCGATGCAAAGGAAATGTGTTTCTGCAGGTAGGAGGAGTAGGGGGCCGTGGGTGGGCTAGGCTCTAAACAGGCCCGCATTATGACACTGCCAGGCTTAGGGAGCGATACAATGGCAATGTGTTAATGCAGGTAGGAGGAGTAGGGGACCATGGGTGGGCTGGGCTCTACACAGTCCTGCATTATGACACTGCCAGGCTTAGGGAGCGATGCAAAGGGAATGTGTTTCTGCAGGTAGGAGGCGTAGGGGACCGTGGGTGGGCTGAGCTCTACACAGTCCTGCATTATGACACTGCCAGGCTTAGGGAGCGATGCAAAGGGAATGTGTTTCTGCAGGTAGGAGGCGTAGGGGACCGTGGGTGGGCTGAGCTCTACACAGGCCCTCATTATGACACTGCCAGGCTTAGGGAGCGATACAAAGGGAATGTGTTTCTGCAGGTAGGAGTAGGGGACGCTGGGTGGCTGGGCTCTACACAGGCCCTCATTATGACACTGCCAGGCTTAGGGAGCGATGCAAAGGAACTGTGTTTCTGCAGGTAGGAGGCGTAGACCGTGGGGAGGCTGGGCTCTACACAGGCCCGCATTATGACACTGCCAGGCTTAGGGAGCGATACAAAGGGAATGTGTTTCTGCAGGTAGGAGGAGTAGGGGACCGTGGGTGAGCTGGGCTCTACACAGGCCCTCATTATGACACTGCCAGGCTTAGGGAGCGATGCAAAGGAAATGTGTTTCTGCAGGTAGGAGGAGTAGGGGACCGTGGGTGGGCTGGGCTCTACACAGGCCCGCATTATGACACTGCCAGGCTTAGGGAGCGATACAAAGGGAATGTGTTTCTGCAGGTAGGAGGAGTAGGGGACCGTGGGTGAGCTGGGCTCTACACAGGCCCTCATTATGACACTGCCAGGATTAGGGAGCGATGCAAAGGAAATGTGTTTCTGCAGGTAGGAGGAGTAGGGGACCGTGGGTGGGCTGGGCTCTACACAGGCCCTCATTATGACACTGCCAGGCTTAGGGAGCGATGCAAAGGAAATGTGTTTCTGCAGGTAGGAGGCGTAGGGGACCGTGGGGAGGCTGGGCTCTACACAGGCCCGAATTATGACACTGCCAGGCTTAGGGAGCGATGCAAAGGAAATGTGTTTCTACAGGTAGGAGGCGTAGGCGACCGTGGGTGAGCTGGGCTCTATACAGGCCCTCATTATGACACTGCAGGATTAGGGAGCGATGCAAAGGGAATGTGTTTCTGCAGGTAGGAGGAGGAGGGGACCGTGGGGGGGCTGGGCTCTACACAGGCCCTCATTATGACACTGCCAGGCTTAGGGAGCGATGCAAAGGGAATGTGTTTCTGCAGGTAGGAGGAGTAGGGGACCGTGGGTGGGCTGGGCTCTACACAGGCCCTCATTATGACACTGCAGGATTAGGGAGCGATGCAAAGGGAATGTGTTTCTGCAGGTAGGAGGAGTAGGGGACCGTGGGTGGGCTGGGCTCTACACAGGCCCGCATTATGACACTGCCAGGCTTAGGGAGCGATACAAAGGGAATGTGTTTCTGCAGGTAGGAGGAGTAGGGGACCGTGGGTGGGCTGGGCTCTACACAGGCCCGCATTATGACACTGCCAGGCTTAGGGAGCGATGCAAAGGAAATGTGTTTCTGCAGGTAGGAGGAGTAGGGGACCGTGGGTGAGCTGGGCTCTACACAGGCCCTCATTATGACACTGCAGGGTTAGGGAGCGATGCAAAGGGAATGTGTTTCTGCAGGTAGGAGGAGTAGGGGACCGTGGGTGAGCTGGGCTCTACACAGGCCCTCATTATGACACTGCAGGATTAGGGAGCGATGCAAAGGGAATGTGTTTCTGCAGGTAGGAGGAGTAGGGGACCGTGGGGAGGCTGGACTCTAGACAGGCCCTCATTATGACACTGCCAGGCTTAGGGAGCGATGCAAAGGGAATGTGTTTCTGCAGGTAGGAGGAGTAGGGGACCGTGGGTGGGCTGGGCTCTACACAGGCCCTCATTATGACACTGCAGGATTAGGGAGCGATGCAAAGGGAATGTGTTTCTGCAGGTAGGAGGAGTAGGGGACCGTGGGTGGGCTGGGCTCTACACAGGCCCGCATTATGACACTGCCAGGCTTAGGGAGCGATACAAAGGGAATGTGTTTCTGCAGGTAGGAGTAGTAGGGGACCGTGGGTGGGCTGGGCTCTACACAGGCCCTCTTTATGACACTGCCAGGATTAGGGAGCGATGCAAAGGAAATGTGTTTCTGCAGGTAAGAGGCATAGGGGACCGTGGATGGGCTGGGCTCTACACAGGCTCTACACAGGCCCTCATTATGACACTGCAGGATTAGGGAGCGATGCAAAGGGAATGTGTTTCTACAGGTAGGAGGCGTAGGCGACCGTGGGTGGGCTGGGCTCTACACAAGCCCTCATTATGACACTGCAGGATTAGGGAGCGATGCAAAGGGAATGTGTTTCTACAGGTAGGAGTAGGGGACCGTGGGTGGGCTGGGCTCTACACAGGCCCTCATTATGACACTGCAGGATTAGGGAGCGATGCAAAGGGAATGTGTTTCTGCAGGTAGGAGGAGTAGGGGACCGTGGGTGGGCTGGGCTCTACACAGGCCCGCATTATGACACTGCCAGGCTTAGGGAGCGATGCAAAGGAAATGTGTTTCTGCAGGTAGGAGGAGTAGGGGACCGTGGGTGGGCTGGGCTCTACACAGGCCCTCATTATGACACTGCCAGGATTAGGGAGCGATGCAAAGGAAATGTGTTTCTGCAGGTAGGAGGAGTAGGGGACCGTGGGTGGGCTGGGCTCTACACAGGCCCTCATTATGACACTGCCAGGCTTAGGGAGCGATGCAAAGGAAATGTGTTTCTGCAGGTAGGAGGCGTAGGGGACCGTGGGGAGGCTGGGCTCTACACAGGCCCGAATTATGACACTGCCAGGCTTAGGGAGCGATACAAAGGGAATGTGTTTCTGCAGGTAGGAGTAGGGGACCGTGGGTGGGCTGGGCTCTACACAGGCCCGCATTATGACACTGCCAGGCTTAGGGAGCAATACAAAGGAAATGTGTTTCTGCAGGTAGGAGGCATAGGGGACCGTGGATGGGCTGGACTCTACACAGGCCCTCATTATGACACTGCCAGGCTTACGGAGCGAAACAAAGGGAATGTGTTTCTGCAGGTAGGCGGCGTAGGCGACCGTGTGGAGGCTGGGCTCTACACAGGCCCTCATTATGACACTGCCAGGCTTAGGGAGTGATACAAAGGGAATGTGTTTCTGCAGGTAGGAGGAGTAGGGGACCGTGGGTGGGCTGGGCTCTACACAGGCCCTCATTATGACACTGCCAGGCTTAGGGAGCGATGCAAAGGAAATGTGTTTCTGCAGGTAGGAGGCGTAGGGGACCGTGGGGCGGCTGGGCTCTACACAGGCCCGAATTATGACACTGCCAGGCTTAGGGAGCGATACAAAGGGAATGTGTTTCTACAGGTAGGAGGCGTAGGGGACCGTGGGGAGGCTTGGCTCTACACAGGCCCGAATTATGACACTGCCAGGCTTAGGGAGCGATACAAAGGGAATGTGTTTCTGCAGGTAGGAGTAGGGGACCGTGGGTGGGCTGGGCTCTACACTGGCCCGCATTATGACACTGCCAGGCTTATGGAGCAATACAAAGGGAATGTGTTTCTACAGGTAGGAGGCCTAGGGGACCGTGGGGAGGCTGGGCTCTACACAGGCTCGCATTATGAGACTGCCAGGCTTAGGGAGCGATACAAAGGCAATGTGTTAATGCAGGTAGGAGGAGTAGGGGACCGTGAGTGGGCTGGGCTCTACACAGGCCCGCATTACGACACTGCCAGGCTTAGGGAGCGATGCAAATGAAATGTGTTTCTGCAGGTAGGAGGAGTAGGGGACCGTGGGTGGGCTGGGCTCTACACAGGCCCGCATTACGACACTGCCAGGCTTAGGGAGCGATGCAAAGGGAATGTGTTTCTACAGGTAGGAGGCGTAGGCGACCGTGGGTGGGCTGGGCTCTACACAGGCCCTCATTATGACACTGCCAGGCTTAGGGAGCGATACAAAGGGAATGTGTTTCTGCAGGTAGGAGGAGTAGGGGACCGTGGGTGGGCTGGGCTCTACACAGGCCCTCATTATGACACTGCCAGGCTTAGGGAGCGATGCAAAGGAAATGTGTTTCTGCAGGTAGGAGGCGTAGGGGACCGTGGGGAGGCTGGGCTCTACACAGGCCCGAATTATGACACTACCAGGCTTAGGGAGCGATACAAAGGGAATGTGTTTCTGCAGGTAGGAGTAGGGGACCGTGGGTGAGCTGGGCTCTACACAGGCCCTCATTATGACACTGCAGGATTAGGGAGCGATGCAAAGGGAATGTGTTTCTGCAGGTAGGAGGAGTAGGGGACCGTGGGTGAGCTGGGCTCTACACAGGCTCTACACAGGCCCTCATTATGACACTGCCAGGCTTATGGAGCGATACAAAGGGAATGTGTTTCTGCAGGAAGGCGGCGTAGGCAACCATGTGGAGGCTGGGCTCTACACAGGCCCTCATTATGACACTGCCAGGCTTAGGGAGCGATACAAAGGGAATGTGTTTCTGCAGGTAGGAGGAGTAGGGGACCGTGGGTGGGCTGGGCTCTACACAGGCCCTCATTATGACACTGCCAGGCTTAGGGAGCGATACAAAGGGAATGTGTTTCTATAGGTAGGAGGCGTAGGCGACCGTGGGTGGGCTGGGCTCTACACAGGCCCTCATTATGACACTGCCAGGCTTAGGGAGCGATGCAAAGGAAATGTGTTTCTGCAGGTAGGAGGCGTAGGGGACCGTGGGGAGGCTGGGCTCTACACAGGCCCGAATTATGACACTGCCAGGCTTAGGGAGCGATGCAAAGGAAATGTGTTTCTACAGGTAGGAGGCGTAGGCGACCGTGGGTGAGCTGGGCTCTACACAGGCCCTCATTATGACACTGCCAGGCTTAGGGAGCGATGCAAAGGAAATGTGTTTCTGCAGGTAGGAGGCGTAGGGGACCGTGGGGAGGCTGGGCTCTACACAGGCCCGAATTATGACACTGCCAGGCTTAGGGAGCGATACAAAGGGAATGTGTTTCTGCAGGTAGGAGGAGTAGGGGACCGTGGGTGAGCTGGGCTCTACACAGGCCCTCATTATGACACTGCCAGGCTTAGGGAGCGATGCAAAGGAAATGTGTTTCTGCAGGTAGGAGGAGTAGGGGACCGTGGGTGGGCTGGGCTCTACACAGGCCCGCATTATGACACTGCCAGGTTTAGGGAGCGATACAAAGGGAATGTGTTTCTGCAGGTAGGAGGAGTAGGGGACCGTGGGTGAGCTGGGCTCTACACAGGCCCTCATTATGACACTGCCAGGATTAGGGAGCGATGCAAAGGAAATGTGTTTCTGCAGGTAGGAGGAGTAGGGGACCGTGGGTGGGCTGGGCTCTACACAGGCCCTCATTATGACACTGCCAGGCTTAGGGAGCGATGCAAAGGAAATGTGTTTCTGCAGGTAGGAGGCGTAGGGGACCGTGGGGAGGCTGGGCTCTACACAGGCCCGAATTATGACACTGCCAGGCTTAGGGAGCGATGCAAAGGAAATGTGTTTCTACAGGTAGGAGGCGTAGGCGACCGTGGGTGAGCTGGGCTCTACACAGGCCCTCATTATGACACTGCCAGGCTTAGGGAGCGATGCAAAGGAAATGTGTTTCTGCAGGTAGGAGGAGTAGGGGACCGTGGGTGGGCTGGGCTCTACACAGGCCCGCATTATGACACTGCCAGGCTTAGGGAGCGATGCAAAGGAAATGTGTTTCTGCAGGTAGGAGGAGTGGGGGGCCGTGGGTGAGCTGGGCTCTACACAGGCCCTCATTATGACACTGCAGGATTAGGGAGCGATGCAAAGGGAATGTGTTTCTGCAGGTAGGAGGAGTAGGGGACCGTGGGGGGGCTGGGCTCTACACAGGCCCTCATTATGACACTGCCAGGCTTAGGGAGCGATGCAAAGGGAATGTGTTTCTGCAGGTAGGAGGAGTAGGGGACCGTGAGTGGGCTGGGCTCGACACAGGCCCTCATTATGACACTGCAGGATTAGGGAGCGATGCAAAGGGAATGTGTTTCTGCAGGTAGGAGGAGTAGGGGACCGTGGGTGGGCTGGGCTCTACACAGGCCCGCATTATGACACTGCCAGGCTTAGGGAGCGATACAAAGGGAATGTGTTTCTGCAGGTAGGAGGAGTAGGGGACCGTGGGTGGGCTGGGCTCTACACAGGCCCGCATTATGACACTGCCAGGCTTAGGGAGCGATGCAAAGGAAATGTGTTTCTGCAGGTAGGAGGAGTAGGGGACCGTGGGGAGGCTGGGCTCTACACAGGCCCTCATTATGACACTGCCAGGTTTAGGGAGCGATGCAAAGGGAATGTGTTTCTGCAGGTAGGAGGAGTAGGGGACCTTGGGTGGGCTGGGCTCTACACAGGCCCTCATTATGACACTGCAGGATTAGGGAGCGATGCAAAGGGAATGTGTTTCTGCAGGTAGGAGGAGTAGGGGACCGTGGGTGGGCTGGGCTCTACACAGGCCCGCATTATGACACTGCCAGGCTTAGGGAGCGATACAAAGGGAATGTGTTTCTGCAGGTAGGAGTAGTAGGGGACCGTGGGTGGGCTGGGCTCTACACAGGCCCTCATTATGACACTGCCAGGATTAGGGAGCGATGCAAAGGAAATGTGTTTCTGCAGGTAAGAGGCATAGGGGCCGTGGATGAGCTGTGCTCTACACAGGCTCTACACAGGCCCTCATTATGACACTGCAGGATTAGCGAGCGATGCAAAGGGAATGTGTTTCTACAGGTAGGAGGCGTAGGCGACCGTGGGTGGGCTGGGCTCTACACAGGCCCTCATTATGACACTGCAGGATTAGGGAGCGATGCAAAGGGAATGTGTTTCTACAGGTAGGAGTAGGGGACCGTGGGTGGGCTGGGCTCTACACAGGCCCTCATTATGACACTGCAGGATTAGGGAGCGATGCAAAGGGAATGTGTTTCTGCAGGTAGGAGGAGTAGGGGACCGTGGGTGGGCTGGGCTCTACACAGGACCGCATTATGACACTGCCAGGCTTAGGGAGCGATGCAAAGGAAATGTGTTTCTGCAGGTAGGAGGAGTAGGGGACCGTGGGTGGGCTGGGCTCTACACAGGCCCTCATTATGACACTGCCCGGATTAGGGAGCGATGCAAAGGAAATGTGTTTCTGCAGGTAGGAGGAGTAGGGGACCGTGGGTGGGCTGGGCTCTACACAGGCCCTCATTATGACACTGCCAGGCTTAGGGAGCGATGCAAAGGAAATGTGTTTCTGCAGGTAGGAGGCGTAGGGGACCGTAGGGAGGCTGGGCTCTACACAGGCCCGAATTATGACACTGCCAGGCTTAGGGAGCGATACAAAGGGAATGTGTTTCTGCAGGTAGGAGTAGGGGACCGTGGGTGGGCTGGGCTCTACACAGGCCCGCATTATGACACTGCCAGACTTAGGGAGCGATGTAAAGGAAATGTGTTTCTGCAGGTAGGAGGCATAGGGGACCGTGGATGGGCTGGGCTCTACACAGGCCCTCATTATGACACTGCCAGGCTTACGGAGCGATACAAAGGGAATGTGTTTCTGCAGGTAGGCGGCGTAGGCGACCGTGTGGAGGCTGGGCTCTACACAGGCCCTCATTATGACACTGCCAGGCTTAGGGAGCGATGCAAAGGAAATGTGTTTCTGCAGGTAGGAGGAGTAGGGGACCGTGGGGAGGCTGGGCTCTACACAGGCCCTCATTATGACACTGCCAGGCTTAGGGAGCGATGCAAAGGGAATGTGTTTCTGAAGGTAGGAGGAGTAGGGGACCGTGGGTGGGCTGGGCTCTACACAGGCCCTCATTATGACACTGCAGGATTAGGGAGCGATGCAAAGGGAATGTGTTTCTGCAGGTAGGAGGAGTAGGGGACCGTGGGTGGGCTGGGCTCTACACAGGCCCGCATTATGACACTGCCAGGCTTAGGGAGCGATACAAAGGGAATGTGTTTCTGCAGGTAGGAGTAGTAGGGGACCGTGGGTGGGCTGGGCTCTACACAGGCCCTCATTATGACACTGCCAGGATTAGGGAGCGATGCAAAGGAAATGTGTTTCTGCAGGTAAGAGGCATAGGGGCCGTGGATGAGCTGTGCTCTACACAGGCTCTACACAGGCCCTCATTATGACACTGCAGGATTAGCGAGCGATGCAAAGGGAATGTGTTTCTACAGGTAGGAGGCGTAGGCGACCGTGGGTGGGCTGGGCTCTACACAGGCCCTCATTATGACACTGCAGGATTAGGGAGCGATGCAAAGGGAATGTGTTTCTACAGGTAGGAGTAGGGGACCGTGGGTGGGCTGGGCTCTACACAGGCCCTCATTATGACACTGCAGGATTAGGGAGCGATGCAAAGGGAATGTGTTTCTGCAGGTAGGAGGAGTAGGGGACCGTGGGTGGGCTGGGCTCTACACAGGACCGCATTATGACACTGCCAGGCTTAGGGAGCGATGCAAAGGAAATGTGTTTCTGCAGGTAGGAGGAGTAGGGGACCGTGGGTGGGCTGGGCTCTACACAGGCCCTCATTATGACACTGCCAGACTTAGGGAGCGATGTAAAGGAAATGTGTTTCTGCAGGTAGGAGGCATAGGGGACCGTGGATGGGCTGGGCTCTACACAGGCCCTCATTATGACACTGCCAGGCTTACGGAGCGATACAAAGGGAATGTGTTTCTGCAGGTAGGCGGCGTAGGCGACCGTGTGGAGGCTGGGCTCTACACAGGCCCTCATTATGACACTGCCAGGCTTAGGGAGCGATACAAAGAGAATGTGTTTCTGCAGGTAGGGGGAGTAGGGGACCATGGGTGGGCTGGGCTCTACACAGGCCCTCATTATGACACTGCCAGGCTTAGGGAGCGATGCAAAGGAAATGTGTTTCTGCAGGTAGGAGGCGTAGGGGACCGTGGGGAGGCTGGGCTCTACACAGGCCCGAATTATGACACTGCCAGGCTTAGGGAGCGATACAAAGGGAATGTGTTTCTACAGGTAGGAGGCGTAGGGGACCGTGGGGAGGCCTGGCTCTACACAGGCCCGAATTATGACACTGCCAGGCTTAGGGAGCGATACAAAGTGAATGTGTTTCTGCAGGTAGGAGGCATAGGGGACCGTGGATGGGCTGGGCTCTACACAGGCCCTCATTATGACACTGCCAGGCTTACGGAGCGATACAAAGGGAATGTGTTTCTGCAGGTAGGCGGCGTAGGCGACCGTGTGGAGGCTGGGCTCTACACAGGCCCTCATTATGACACTGCAGGATTAGGGAGCGATGCAAAGGGAATGTGTTTCTGCAGGTAGGAGGAGTAGGGGACCGTGGGTGGGCTGGGCTCTACACAGGCCCGCATTATGACACTGCCAGGCTTAGGGAGCGATACAAAGGGAATGTGTTTCTGCAGGTAGGAGTAGTAGGGGACCGTGGGTGGGCTGGGCTCTACACAGGCCCTCATTATGACACTGCCAGGATTAGGGAGCGATGCAAAGGAAATGTGTTTCTGCAGGTAGGAGGAGTAGGGGACCGTGGGTGGGCTGGGCTCTACACAGGCCCGCATTATGACACTGCCAGGCTTAGGGAGCGATACAAAGGGAATGTGTTTCTGCAGGTAGGAGTAGTAGGGGACCGTGGGTGGGCTGGGCTCTACACAGGCCCTCATTATGACACTGCCAGGATTAGGGAGCGATGCAAAGGAAATGTGTTTCTGCAGGTAAGAGGCATAGGGGCCGTGGATGAGCTGTGCTCTACACAGGCTCTACACAGGCCCTCATTATGACACTGCAGGATTAGCGAGCGATGCAAAGGGAATGTGTTTCTGCAGGTAGGAGGAGTAGGGGACCGTGGGTGGGCTGGGCTCTACACAGGCCCGCATTATGACACTGCCAGGCTTAGGGAGCGATACAAAGGGAATGTGTTTCTGCAGGTAGGAGTAGTAGGGGACCGTGGGTGGGCTGGGCTCTACACAGGCCCTCATTATGACACTGCCAGGATTAGGGAGCGATGCAAAGGAAATGTGTTTCTGCAGGTAAGAGGCATAGGGGCCGTGGATGAGCTGTGCTCTACACAGGCTCTACACAGGCCCTCATTATGACACTGCAGGATTAGCGAGCGATGCAAAGGGAATGTGTTTCTACAGGTAGGAGGCGTAGGCGACCGTGGGTGGGCTGGGCTCTACACAGGCCCTCATTATGACACTGCAGGATTGGGGAGCGATGCAAAGGGAATGTGTTTCTACAGGTAGGAGTAGGGGACCGTGGGTGGGCTGGGCTCTACACAGGCCCTCATTATGACACTGCAGGATTAGGGAGCGATGCAAAGGGAATGTGTTTCTGCAGGTAGGAGGAGTAGGGGACCGTGGGTGGGCTGGGCTCTACACAGGACCGCATTATGACACTGCCAGGCTTAGGGAGCGATGCAAAGGAAATGTGTTTCTGCAGGTAGGAGGAGTAGGGGACCGTGGGTGGGCTGGGCTCTACACAGGCCCTCATTATGACACTGCCAGGATTAGGGAGCGATGCAAAGGAAATGTGTTTCTGCAGGTAGGAGGAGTAGGGGACCGTGGGTGGGCTGGGCTCTACACAGGCCCTCATTATGACACTGCCAGGCTTAGGGAGCGATGCAAAGGAAATGTGTTTCTGCAGGTAGGAGGCGTAGGGGACCGTGGGGAGGCTGGGCTCTACACAGGCCCGAATTATGACACTGCCAGGCTTAGGGAGCGATACAAAGGGAATGTGTTTCTGCAGGTAGGAGTAGGGGACCGTGGGTGGGCTGGGCTCTACACAGGCCCGCATTATGACACTGCCAGACTTAGGGAGCGATGTAAAGGAAATGTGTTTCTGCAGGTAGGAGGCATAGGGGACCGTGGATGGGCTGGGCTCTACACAGGCCCTCATTATGACACTGCCAGGCTTACGGAGCGATACAAAGGGAATGTGTTTCTGCAGGTAGGCGGCGTAGGCGACCGTGTGGAGGCTGGGCTCTACACAGGCCCTCATTATGACACTGCCAGGCTTAGGGAGCGATACAAAGAGAATGTGTTTCTGCAGGTAGGGGGAGTAGGGGACCATGGGTGGGCTGGGCTCTACACAGGCCCTCATTATGACACTGCCAGGCTTAGGGAGCGATGCAAAGGAAATGTGTTTCTGCAGGTAGGAGGCGTAGGGGACCGTGGGGAGGCTGGGCTCTACACAGGCCCGAATTATGACACTGCCAGGCTTAGGGAGCGATACAAAGGGAATGTGTTTCTACAGGTAGGAGGCGTAGGGGACCGTGGGGGAGGCCTGGCTCTACACAGGCCCGAATTATGACACTGCCAGGCTTAGGGAGCGATACAAAGGGAATGTGTTTCTGCAGGTAGGAGGCATAGGGGACCGTGGATGGGCTGGGCTCTACACAGGCCCTCATTATGACACTGCCAGGCTTACGGAGCGATACAAAGGGAATGTGTTTCTGCAGGTAGGCGGCGTAGGCGACCGTGTGGAGGCTGGGCTCTACACAGGCCCGCATTATGACACTGCCAGGCTTAGGGAGCGATACAAAGGGAATGTGTTTCTGCAGGTAGGAGTAGTAGGGGACCGTGGGTGGGCTGGGCTCTACACAGGCCCTCATTATGACACTGCCAGGATTAGGGAGCGATGCAAAGGAAATGTGTTTCTGCAGGTAAGAGGCATAGGGGACCGTGGATGGGCTGGGCTCTACACAGGCTCTACACAGGCCCTCATTATGACACTGCAGGATTAGGGAGCGATGCAAAGGGAATGTGTTTCTACAGGTAGGAGGCGTAGGCGACCGTGGGTGGGCTGGGCTCTACACAGGCCCTCATTATGACACTGCAGGATTAGGGAGCGATGCAAAGGGAATGTGTTTCTACAGGTAGGAGTAGGGGACCGTGGGTGGGCTGGGCTCTACACAGGCCCTCATTATGACACTGCAGGATTAGGGAGCGATGCAAAGGGAATGTGTTTCTGCAGGTAGGAGGAGTAGGGGACCGTGGGTGGGCTGGGCTCTACACAGGACCGCATTATGACACTGCCAGGCTTAGGGAGCGATGCAAAGGAAATGTGTTTCTGCAGGTAGGAGGAGTAGGGGACCGTGGGTGGGCTGGGCTCTACACAGGCCCTCATTATGACACTGCCAGGATTAGGGAGCGATGCAAAGGAAATGTGTTTCTGCAGGTAGGAGGAGTAGGGGACCGTGGGTGGGCTGGGCTCTACACAGGCCCTCATTATGACACTGCCAGGCTTAGGGAGCGATGCAAAGAAAATGTGTTTCTGCAGGTAGGAGGCGTAGGGGACCGTGGGGAGGCTGGGCTCTACACAAGCCCGAATTATGACACTGCCAGGCTTAGGGAGCGATACAAAGGGAATGTGTTTCTGCAGGTAGGAGTAGGGGACCGTGGGTGGGCTGGGCTCTACACAGGCCCGCATTATGACACTGCCAGACTTAGGGAGCGATACAAAGGAAATGTGTTTCTGCAGGTAGGAGGCATAGGGGACCGTGGATGGGCTGGGCTCTACACAGGCCCTCATTATGACACTGCCAGGCTTACGGAGCGATACAAAGGGAATGTGTTTCTGCAGGTAGGCGGCGTAGGCGACCGTGTGGAGGCTGGGCTCTACACAGGCCCTCATTATGACACTGCCAGGCTTAGGGAGTGATACAAAGGGAATGTGTTTCTGCAGGTAGGAGGAGTAGGGGACCGTGGGTGGGCTGGGCTCTACACAGGCCCTCATTATGACACTGCCAGGCTTAGGGAGCGATACAAAGGGAATGTGTTTCTACAGGTAGGAGGCGTAGGGGACCGTGGGGAGGCTTGGCTCTACACAGGCCCGAATTATGACACTGCCAGGCTTAGGGAGCGATACAAAGGGAATGTGTTTCTGCAGGTAGGAGTAGGGGACCGTGGGTGGGCTGGGCTCTACACAGGCCCGCATTATGACACTGCCAGGCTTATGGAGCAATACAAAGGGAATGTGTTTCTACAGGTAGGAGGCCTAGGGGACCGTGGGGAGGCTGGGCTCTACACAGGCCCGCATTATGACACTGCCAGGCTTAGGGAGCGATACAAAGGCAATGTGTTAATGCAGGTAGGAGGAGTAGGGGACCGTGAGTGGGCTGGGCTCTACACAGGCCCGCATTACGACACTGCCAGGCTTAGGGAGCGATGCAAATGAAATGTGTTTCTGCAGGTAGGAGGAGTAGGGGACCGTGGGTGGGCTGGGCTCTACACAGGCCCGCATTACGACACTGCCAGGCTTAGGGAGCGATACAAAGGGAATGTGTTTCTACAGGTAGGAGGCGTAGGCGACCGTGGGTGGGCTGGGCTCTACACAGGCCCTCATTACGACACTGCCAGGCTTAGGGAGCGATGCAAAGGAAATGTGTTTCTGCAGGTAGGAGGCGTAGGGGACCGTGGGGAGGCTGGGCTCTACACAGGCCCGAATTATGACACTACCAGGCTTAGGGAGCGACGCAAAGGAAATGTGTTTCTGCAGGTAGGAGGCGTAGGGGACCGTGGGGAGGCTGGGCTCTACACAGGCCCGAATTATGACACTACCAGGCTTAGGGAGCGATACAAAGGGAATGTGTTTCTGCAGGTAGGAGTAGGGGACCGTGGGTGGGCTGGGCTCTACACAGGCCCGCATTATGACACTGCCAGGCTTAGGGAGCGATACAAAGGAAATGTGTTTCTGCAGGTAGGAGGCATAGGGGACCGTGGATGGGCTGGGCTCTACACAGGCTCTACACAGGCCCTCATTATGACACTGCCAGGCTTAGGGAGCGATACAAAGGGAATGTGTTTCTACAGGTAGGAGGCGTAGGCGACCGTGGGTGGGCTGGGCTCTACACAGGCCCTCATTACGACACTGCCAGGCTCAGGGAGCGATACAAAGGGAATGTGTTTCTGCAGGTAGGAGGAGTAGGGGACCGTGGGTGGGCTGGGCTCTACACAGGCCCTCATTATGACACTGCCAGGCTTAGGGAGCGATGCAAAGGAAATGTGTTTCTGCAGGTAGGAGGCGTAGGGGACCGTGGGGAGGCTGGGCTCTACACAGGCCCGAATTATGACACTACCAGGCTTAGGGAGCGATACAAAGGGAATGTGTTTCTGCAGGTAGGAGTAGGGGACCGTGGGTGGGCTGGGCTCTACACAGGCCCGCATTATGACACTGCCAGGCTTACGGAGCGATACAAAGGGAATGTGTTTCTGCAGGTAGGCGGCGTAGGGGACCGTGTGGAGGCTGGGCTCTACACAGGCCCTCATTATGACACTGCCAGGCTTAGGGAGCGATACAAAGGGAATGTGTTTCTGCAGGTAGGAGTAGGGGACCGTGGGTGGGCTGGGCTCTACACAGGCCCGCATTATGACACTGCCAGGTTTAGGGAGCGATACAAAGGAAATGTGTTTCTGCAGGTAGGAGGCATAGGGGACCGTGGATGGGCTGGGCTCTACACAGGCTCTACACAGGCCCTCATTATGACACTGCCAGGCTTACGGAGCGATGCAAAGGGAATGTGTTTCTGCAGGTAGGAGGCGTAGGGGACCGTGGGGGGGCTGGGCTCTACACAGGCCCGCATTATGACACTGCCAGGCTTATGGAGCGATACAAAGGGAATGTGTTTCTACAGGTAGGAGGCCTAGGGGACCGTGGGGAGGCTGGGCTCTACACAGGCCCGCATTATGACACTGCCAGGCTTAGGGAGCGATACAAAGGCAATGTGTTTCTGCAGGTAGGAGGCGTAGGGGACCGTGTGTGGGCTGGGCTCTACACAGGCCCGCATTATGACACTGCCAGGCTTAGGGAGCGATACAAAGGGAATGTGTTTCTGCAGGTAGGAGTAGGGGACCGTGTGTGGGCTGGGCTCTACACAGGCCCGCATTATGACACTGCCAGGCTTAGGGAGCGATACAAAGGAAATGTGTTTCTGCAGGTAGGAGGCATAGGGGACCGTGGATGGGCTGGGCTCTACACAGGCCCTCATTATGACACTGCCAGGCTTACGGAGCGATACAAAGGGAATGTGTTTCTGCAGGTAGGCGGCGTAGGCGACCGTGGGGAGGCTGGGCTCTACACAGGCCCGAATTATGACACTGCCAGGCTTAGGGAGCGATACAAAGGGAATGTGTTTCTACAGGTAGGAGGCCTAGGGGACCGTGCGGAGGCTGGGCTCTACACAGGCCCGCATTATGACACTGCCAGGCTTAGGGAGCGATACAAAGGCAATATGTTTCTGCAGGTAGGAGGCGTAGGCGACCGTGGGTGGGCTGGGCTCTACACAGGCCCTCATTATGACACTGCCAGGCTTAGGGAGCGATACAAAGGGAATGTGTTTCTGCAGGTAGGCGGCGTAGGCGACCGTGTGGAGGCTGGGCTCTACACAGGCCCGCATTATGACACTGCCAGGCTTAGGGAGCGATACAAAGGGAATGTGTTTCTGCAGGTAGGAGGAGTAGGGGACCGTGGGTGGGCTGGGCTCTACACAGGCCCTCATTATGACGCTGCCAGGCTTAGGGAGCGATGCAAAGGAAATGTGTTTCTGCAGGTAGGAGGCGTAGGGGACCGTGGGGAGGCTGGGCTCTACACAGGCCCGAATTATGACACTGCCAGGCTTAGGGAGCGATACAAAGGGAATGTGTTTCTACAGGTAGGAGGCGTAGGCGACCGTGGGTGGGCTGGGCTCTACACAGGCCCTCATTATGACACTGCCAGGCTTAGGGAGCGATGCAAATGAAATGTGTTTCTGCAGGTAGGAGGAGTAGGGGACCGTGGGTGGGCTGGCCTCTACACAGGCCCGCATTATGACACTGCCAGGCTTAGGGAGCGATACAAAGGAAATGTGTTTCTACAGGTAGGAGGCGTAGGCGACCGTGGGTGAGCTGGGCTCTACACAGGCCCTCATTATGACACTGCCAGGCTTAGGGAGCGATACAAAGGGAATGTGTTTCTGCAGGTAGGCGGCGTAGGCGACCGTGTGGAGGCTGGGCTCTACACAGGCCCTCATTATGACACTGCCAGGCTTAGGGAGCGATACAAAGGGAATGTGTTTCTGCAGGTAGGAGGAGTAGGGGACCGTGGGTGGGCTGGGCTCTACACAGGCCCTCGTTATGACACTGCCAGGCTTAGGGAGCGATGCAAAGGAAATGTGTTTCTGCAGGTAGGAGGCGTAGGGGACCGTGGGGAGGCTGGGCTCTACACAGGCCCGAATTATGACACTGCCAGGCTTAGGGAGCGATACAAAGGGAATGTGTTTCTGCAGGTAGGAGTAGGGGACCGTGGGTGGGCTGGGCTCTACACAGGCCCGCATTATGACACTGCCAGGCTTAGGGAGCGATACAAAGGAAATGTGTTTCTGCAGGTAGGAGGCCTACACAGGCTCTACACAGGCCCTCATTATGACACTGCCAGGCTTACGGAGCGATACAAAGGGAATGTGTTTCTGCAGGTAGGCGGCGTAGGCGACCGTGTGGAGGCTTGGCTCTACACAGGCCCTCATTATGACACTGCCAGGCTTAGGGAGCGATACAAAGGGAATGTGTTTCTGCAGGTAGGAGGAGTAGGGGACCGTGGGTGGGCTGGGCTCTACACAGGCCCTCATTATGACACTGCCAGGCTTAGGGAACGATGCAAAGGAAATGTGTTTCTGCAGGTAGGAGGCGTAGGGGACCGTGTGGAGGCTGGGCTCTACACAGGCCCTCATTATGACACTGCCAGGCTTAGGGAGCGATACAAAGGGAATGTGTTTCTGCAGGTAGGAGTAGGGGACCGTGGGTGGGCTGGGCTCTACACAGGCCCGCATTATGACACTGCCAGGCTTAGGGAGCGATACAATGGAAATGTGTTTCTGCAGGTAGGAGGCATAGGGGACCGTGGATGGGCTGGGCTCTACACAGGCTCTACACAGGCCCTCCTTATGACACTGCCAGGCTTACGGAGCAATGCAAAGGAAATGTGTTTCTGCAGGTAGGAGGAGTAGGGGGCCGTGGGTGGGCTAGGCTCTAAACAGGCCCGCATTATGACACTGCCAGGCTTAGGGAGCGATACAATGGCAATGTGTTAATGCAGGTAGGAGGAGTAGGGGACCATGGGTGGGCTGGGCTCTACACAGTCCTGCATTATGACACTGCCAGGCTTAGGGAGCGATGCAAAGGGAATGTGTTTCTGCAGGTAGGAGGCGAAGGGGACCATGGGTGGGCTGAGCTCTACACAGTCCTGCATTATGACACTGCCAGGCTTAGGGAGCGATGCAAAGGGAATGTGTTTCTGCAGGTAGGAGGCGTAGGGGACCGTGGGTGGGCTGAGCTCTACACAGGCCCTCATTATGACACTGCCAGGCTTAGGGAGCGATACAAAGGGAATGTGTTTCTGCAGGTAGGAGTAGGGGACGCTGGGTGGCTGGGCTCTACACAGGCCCTCATTATGACACTGCCAGGCTTAGGGAGCGATGCAAAGGAACTGTGTTTCTGCAGGTAGGAGGCGTAGACCGTGGGGAGGCTGGGCTCTACACAGGCCCGCATTATGACACTGCCAGGCTTAGGGAGCGATACAAAGGGAATGTGTTTCTGCAGGTAGGAGTAGGGGACCGTGGGTGGTCTGGGCTCTACACAGTCCCGCATTATGACACTGCCAGGCTTAGGGAGCGATACAAAGGGAATGTGTTTCTGCAGGTAGGAGGTGAAGGGGATCGTGGGGAGGCTGGGCTCTACACGGGCCCTCGTTATGACACTGCCAGGCTTAGGGAGCGATGGAAAGGAAATGTGTTTCTGCAGGTAGGAGGCGTAGGGGACCGTGGGTGGGCTGGGCTCTACACAGGTCCTCATTATAACACTGCCAGGCTTAGGGAGCGATGCAAAGGGAATGTGTTTCTGCAGGTAGGAGGAGTAGGGGACCGTGGGTGGGCTGGGCTCTACACAGGCCCGCATTATGACACTGCCAGGCTTAGGGAGCGATACAAAGGGAAGGTGTTTCTGCAGGTAGGAGGAGTAGGGGACCGTGGGTGGGCTGGGCTCTACACAGGCTCTACACAGGCCCTCATTATGACACTGCTAGGCTTAGGGAGCGATGCAAAGGGAATGTGTTTCTGCAGGTAGGAGGAGTAGGGGGCCGTGGGTGGGCTGGGCTCTACACAGGCCCGCATTATGACACTGCCAGGCTTAGTGAGCGATACAAAGGAAATGTGTTTCTGCAGGTAGGAGGAGTAGGGGACCGTGGGTGGGCTGGGCTCTACACAGGCCCGCATTATGACACTGCCAGGCTTAGGGAGCGATACAAAGGGAATGTGTTTCTGCAGGTAGGAGGAGTAGGGGGCCGTGGGTGGGCTGGGCTCTACACAGGCCCGCATTATGACCCTGCCAGGCTTAGTGAGCGATACAAAGGAAATGTGTTTCCGCAGGTAGGAGGAGTAGGGAACCGTGGGGAGGCTGGGCTCTACACAGGCCCGCATTATGACACTGCCAGGCTTAGGGAGCGATGCAAAGGGAATGTGTTTCTGCAGGTAGGAGGCGTAGGCGACCGTGGGTGGGCTGGGCTCTACACAGGCCCTCATTATGACACTGCCAGGCTTAGGGAGCGATGCAAATGAAATGTGTTTCTGCAGGTAGGAGGAGTAGGGGACCGTGGGTGGGCTGGGCTCTACACAGGCCCGCATTATGACACTGCCAGGCTTAGGGAGCGATACAAAGGAAATGTGTTTCTACAGGTAGGAGGCGTAGGCGACCGTGGGTGGGCTGGGCTCTACACAGGCCCTCATTATGACACTGCCAGGCTTAGGGAGCGATACAAAGGGAATGTGTTTCTGCAGGTAGGCGGCGTAGGCGACCGTGTGGAGGCTGGGCTCTACACAGGCCCTCATTATGACACTGCCAGGCTTAGGGAGCGATACAAAGGGAATGTGTTTCTGCAGGTAGGAGGAGTAGGGGACCGTGGGTGGGCTGGGCTCTACACAGGCCCTCATTATGACGCTGCCAGGCTTAGGGAGCGATGCAAAGGAAATTTGTTTCTGCAGGTAGGAGGCGTAGGGGACCGTGGGGAGGCTGGGCTCTACACAGGCCCGAATTATGACACTGCCAGGCTTAGGGAGCGATACAAAGGGAATGTGTTTCTGCAGGTAGGAGTAGGGGACCGTGGGTGGGCTGGGCTCTACACAGGCCCGCATTATGACACTGCCAGGCTTAGGGAGCGATACATAGGAAATGTGTTTCTGCAGGTAGGAGGCATAGGGGACCGTGGATGGGCTGGGCTCTACATAGGCTCTACACAGGCCCTCATTATGACACTGCCAGGCTTACGGAGCGATACAAAGGGAATGTGTTTCTGCAGGTAGGCGGCGTAGGCGACCGTGTGGAGGCTTGGCTCTACACAGGCCCTCATTATGACACTGCCAGGCTTAGGGAGCGATACAAAGGGAATGTGTTTCTGCAGGTAGGAGGAGTAGGGGACCGTGGGTGGGCTGGGCTCTACACAGGCCCTCATTATGACACTGCCAGGCTTAGGGAGCGATGCAAAGGAAATGTGTTTCTGCAGGTAGGAGGCGTAGGGGACCGTGTGGAGGCTGGGCTCTACACAGGCCCTCATTATGACACTGCCAGGCTTAGGGAGCGATACAAAGGGTATGTGTTTCTGCAGGTAGGAGTAGGGGACCGTGGGTGGGCTGGGCTCTACACAGGCCCGTATTATGACACTGCCAGGCTTAGGGAGCTATACAAAGGAAATGTGTTTCTGCAGGTAGGAGGCATAGGGGACCGTGGATGGGCTGGGCTCTACACAGGCTCTACACAGGCCCTCATTATGACACTGCCAGGCTTACGGAGCGATGCAAAGGAAATGTGTTTCTGCAGGTAGGAGGCGTAGAGGAGCGTGGGGGGGCTGGACTCTACACAGGCCCGCATTATGACACTGCCAGGCTTATGGAGCGATACAAAGGGAATTTGTTTCTACAGGTAGGAGGCCTAGGGGATCGTGAGGAGGCTGGGCTCTACACAGGCCCGCATTATGACACTGCCAGGCTTAGGGAGCGATACAAAGGCAATGTGTTAATGCTGGTAGGAGCAGTAGGGGACCGTGAGTGGGCTGGGCTCTACACAGGCCCGCATTACGACACTGCCAGCCTTAGGGAGCGATACAAAGGGAATGTGTTAATGCAGGTAGGAGGAGTAGGGGACCATGGGTGGGCTGGGCTCTACACAGGCCCGCATTATGACACTGCCAGGCTTAGGAAGCGATACAAAGGGAATGTGTTTCTGCAGGTAGGAGGAGTAGGGGACCGTGGGTGGGCTGGGCTCTACACAGGCTCTACACAGGCCCTCATTATGACACTGCTAGGCTTAGGGAGCGATGCAAAGGGAATGTGTTTCTGCAGGTAGGAGGAGTAGGGGGCCGTGGGTGGGCTGGGCTCTACACAGGCCCGCATTATGACACTGCCAGGCTTAGGGAGCGATACAAAGGGAATGTGTTTCTGCAGGTAGGAGGAGTAGGGGGCCGTGGGTGGGCTGGGCTCTACACAGGCCCGCATTATGACACTGCCAGGCTTAGTGAGAGATACAAAGGAAATGTGTTTCCGCAGGTAGGAGGAGTAGGGGACCGTGGGGAGGCTGGGCTCTACACAGGCCCGCATTATGACACTGCCAGGCTTAGGGAGCGATACAAAGGGAATGTGTTTCTGCAGGTAGGAGGCGTAGGCGACCGTGGGTGGGCTGGGCTCTACACAGGCCCTCATTATGACACTGCCAGGCTTAGGGAGCGATGCAAATGAAATGTGTTTCTGCAGGTAGGAGGAGTAGGGGACCGTGGGTGGGCTGGGCTCTACACAGGCCCGCATTATGACACTGCCAGGCTTAGGGAGCGATACAAAGGAAATGTGTTTCTACAGGTAGGAGGTGTAGGCGACCGTGGGTGGGCTGGGCTCTACACAGGCCCTCATTATGACACTGCCAGGCTTAGGGAGCGATACAAAGGGAATGTGTTTCTGCAGGTAGGCGGCGTAGGCGACCGTGTGGAGGCTGGGCTCTACACAGGCCCTCATTATGACACTGCCAGGCTTAGGGAGCGATACAAAGGGAATGTGTTTCTGCAGGTAGGAGGAGTAGGGGACCGTGGGTGGGCTGGGCTCTACACAGGCCCTCATTATGACGCTGCCAGGCTTAGGGAGCGATGCAAAGGAAATGTGTTTCTGCAGGTAGGAGGCGTAGGGGACCGTGGGGAGGCTGGTCTCTACACAGGCCCGAATTATGACACTGCCAGGCTTAGGGAGCGATACAACGGGAATGTGTTTCTGCAGGTAGGAGTAGGGGACCGTGGGTGGGCTGGGCTCTACACAGGCCCGCATTATGACACTGCCAGGCTTAGGGAGCGATACAAAGGAAATGTGTTTCTGCAGGTAGGAGGCATAGGGGACCGTGGATGGGCTGGGCTCTACATAGGCTCTACACAGGCCCTCATTATGGCACTGCCAGGCTTACGGAGCGATACAAAGGGAATGTGTTTCTGCAGGTAGGCGGCGTAGGCGACCGTGTGGAGGCTTGGCTCTACACAGGCCCTCATTATGACACTGCCAGGCTTAGGGAGCGATACAAAGGGAATGTGTTTCTGCAGGTAGGAGGAGTAGGGGACCGTGGGTGGGCTGGGCTCTACACAGGCCCTCATTATGACACTGCCAGGCTTAGGGAGCGATACAAAGGGAATGTGTTTCTGCAGGTAGGAGTAGGGGACCGTGGGTGGGCTGGGCTCTACACAGGCCCGTATTATGACACTGCCAGGCTTAGGGAGCTATACAAAGGAAATGTGTTTCTGCAGGTAGGAGGCATAGGGGACCGTGGATGGGCTGGGCTCTACACAGGCTCTACACAGGCCCTCATTATGACACTGCCAGGCTTACGGAGCGATGCAAAGGAAATGTGTTTCTGCAGGTAGGAGGCGTAGAGGAGCGTGGGGGGGCTGGACTCTACACAGGCCCGCATTATGACACTGCCAGGCTTATGGAGCGATACAAAGGGAATTTGTTTCTACAGGTAGGAGGCCTAGGGGATCGTGAGGAGGCTGGGCTCTACACAGGCCCGCATTATGACACTGCCAGGCTTAGGGAGCGATACAAAGGCAATGTGTTAATGCTGGTAGGAGGAGTAGGGGACCGTGAGTGGGCTGGGCTCTACACAGGCCCGCATTACGACACTGCCAGCCTTAGGGAGCGATACAAAGGGAATGTGTTAATGCAGGTAGGAGGAGTAGGGGACCATGGGTGGGCTGGGCTCTACACAGGCCCGCATTATGACACTGCCAGGCTTAGGAAGCGATACAAAGGGAATGTGTTTCTGCAGGTAGGAGGCGTAGGGGACCGTGGGTGGGCTCTACACAGGCCCGCATTATGACACTGCCAGGCTTAGGGAGCGATGCAAAGGAAATGTGTTTCTGCAGGTAGGAGGAGTAGGGGACCGTGGGGAGGCTGGGCTCTACAAAGGCCCACATTATGACACTGCCAACTTTAGGGAGCGATAGAAAGGGAATGTGTTTCTGCAGGTAGGAGGCGTAGGGGACCGTGTGTGGGCTGGGCTCTACACAGGCCCGCATTATGACACTGCCAGGCTTAGGGAGCGATGCAAAGGAAATGTGTTTCTGCAGGTAGGAGGCGTAGGGGACCGTGGGTGGGCTGGGCTCTACACAGGCCCGCATTATGACAATGCCAGGCTTAGGGAGCGATGCAAAGGAAATGTGTTTCTGCAGGTAGGAGGCGTAGGGGACCGTGGGTGGGCTGGGCTCTACACAGGCCCTCATTATGACACTGCCAGGCTTAGGGAGCGATGCAAAGGAAATGTGTTTCTCCAGGTAGGAGGAGTAGGGGACCGTGGGTGGGCTGGGCTCTACACAGGCCCTCATTATGACACTGCCTGGCTTAGGGAGCGATGCAAAGGAAATGTGTTTCTGCAGGTAGGAGGAGTAGGGGACCGTGGGTGGGCTGGGCTCTACACAGGCCCTCATTATGACACTGCCAGGCTTAGGGAGCGATACAAAGGGAATGTGTTTCTGCAGGTAGGCGGCGTAGGGGACCGTGGGGAGGCTGGGCTCTACACAGGCCCGCATTATGACACTGCCAGGCTTAGGGAGCGATACAAAGGGAATGTGTTTCTGCAGGTAGGAGGAGTAGGGGACCGTGGGTGGGCTGGGCTCTACACAGGCCCGCATAATGACACTGCCATGGTTAGGGAGCGATACAAAGGGAATGTGTTTCTGCAGGTAGGAGGCGTAGGGGACCGTGGGTGGTCTGGGCTCTACACAGTCCTGCATTATGACACTGCCAGGCTTAGGGAGCGATGCAAAGGGAATGTGTTTCTGCAGGTAGGAGGCGTAGGGGACCGTGGGTGGGCTGAGCTCTACACAGGCCCTCATTATGACACTGCCAGGCTTAGGGAGCGATACAAAGGGAATGTGTTTCTGCAGGTAGGAGTAGGGGACGCTGGCTGGGCTGGGCTCTACACAGGCCCTCATTATGACACTGCCAGGCTTAGGGAGCGATGCAAAGGAACTGTGTTTCTGCAGGTAGGAGGCGTAGACCGTGGGGAGGCTGGGCTCTACACAGGCCCGCAATATGACACTGCCAGGCTTAGGGAGCGATACAAAGGGAATGTGTTTCTGCAGGTAGGAGTAGGGGACCGTGGGTGGTCTGGGCTCTACACAGTCCCGCATTATGACACTGCCAGGCTTAGGGAGCGATACAAAGGGAATGTGTTTCTGCAGGTAGGAGGTGAAGGAGATCGTGGGGAGGCTGGGCTCTACACAGGCCCTCGTTATGACACTGCCAGGCTTAGGGAGCGATGGAAAGGAAATGTGTTTCTGCAGGTAGGAGGCGTAGGGGACCGTGGGTGGGCTGGGCTCTACACAGGCCCTCATTATAACACTGCCAGGCTTAGGGAGCGATGCAAAGGGAATGTGTTTCTGCAGGTAGGAGGAGTAGGGGACCGTGGCTGGCCTGGGCTCTACACAGGCTC
Source organism: Ambystoma mexicanum (assembly GCF_040938575.1). Classification (NCBI taxonomy): domain Eukaryota; kingdom Metazoa; phylum Chordata; class Amphibia; order Caudata; family Ambystomatidae; genus Ambystoma; species Ambystoma mexicanum. Next base: position 136,325,320 of record NC_090921.1, read on the forward strand.
TACACAGGCCCGCATTATGACACTGCCAGGCTTAGGGAGCGATACAAAGGGAATGTGTTTCTGCAGGTAGGAGGAGTAGGGGACCGTGGGTGGGCTGGGCTCTACACAGGCTCTACACAGGCCCTCATTATGACACTGCCAGGCTTAGGGAGCGATACAAAGGAAATGTGTTTTTGCAGGTAGGAGGAGTAGGGGACCGTGGGTGGGCTGGGCTCTACACAGGCCCGCATTATGACACTGCCAGGCTTAGTGAGCGATACAAAGGAAATGTGTTTCTGCAGGTAGGAGGAGTAGGGGACCGTGGGTGGGCTGGGCTCTACACAGGCCCGCATTATGACACTGCCAGGCTTAGGGAGTGATACAAAGGGAATGTGTTTCTGCAGGTAGGAGGAGTAGGGGGCCGTGGGTGGGCTGGGCTCTACACAGGCCCGCATTATGACACTGCCAGGCTTAGTGAGCGATACAAAGGAAATGTGTTTCCGCAGGTAGGAGGAGTAGGGGACCGTGGGGAGGCTGGGCTCTACACAGGCCCGCATTATGACACTGCCAGGCTTAGGGAGCGATACAAAGGGAATGTGTTTCTGCAGGTAGGAGGAGTAGGGGGCCGTGGGTGGGCTGGGCTCTACACAGGCCCGCATTATGACACTGCCAGGCTTAGGGAGCGATACAAAGGGAATGTGTTTCTGCAGGTAGGAGGAGTAGGGGGCCGTGGGTGGGCTGGGCTCTACACAGGCCCGCATTATGACACTGCCAGGCTTAGTGAGCGATACAAAGGAAATGTGTTTCTGCAGGTAGGAGGAGTAGGGGACCGTGGGTGGGCTGGGCTCTACACAGGCCCGCATTATGACACTGCCAGGCTTAGGGAGCGATACAAAGGGAATGTGTTTCTGCAGGTAGGAGTAGGGGACGGACCGTGGGTGGTCCGGGCTCTACACAGTCCCGCATTATGACACTGCCAGGCTTAGGGAGCGATACAAAGGGAATGTGTTTCTGCAGGTAGGAGGCGTAGGGGACCGTGGGTGGGCTGGGCTCTACACAGGCCCGCATTATGACACTGCCAGGCTTAGGGAGCGATACAAAGGGAATGTGTTTCTGCAGGTAGGAGGCGTTGGGGACCATGGGTGGGCTGGGCTCTACACAGGCCCGCATTATGACACTGCCAGGCTTAGGGAGCGATACAAAGGGAATCTGTTTCTGCAGGTAGGAGGTGTAGGGGACCGTGGGGAGGCTGGGCTCCACGCAGGCCCGCATTATGACACTGCCAGGGTTAGGGAGCGATACAAAGGGAATGTGTTTCTGCAGGTAGGAGGTGTAGGGGATCGTGGGTGGGCTGGGCTCTACACAGGCCCACATTATGACACTGCCAGGCTTAGGGAGCGATACAAAGGGAATGTGTTTCTGCAGGTAGGAGGCGTAGGGGACCGTGGGGAGGCTGGGCTCGACACGGCCCCGCATTATGACACTGCCAGGCTTAGGGAGCGATACAAAGGGAATGTGTTTCTGCAGGTAGGAGGAGTAGGCGACCGTGGGTGGCCTGGGCTCTACACAGGCCCTCATTATGATACTGCCAGGCTTAGGGGGCGATGGAAAGGAAATGTGTTTCTGCAAGTAGGAGGTGTAGGGGACCGTGGGGAGGCTGGGCTCCACGCAGGCCCGCATTATGACACTGCCAGGCTTAGGGAGCGATACAAAGGGAATGTGTTTCTGCAGGTAGGAGGAGTAGGGGACCGTGGGTGGGCTGGGCTCTACACAGGCCCTCATTATGATACTGCCAGGCTTAGGGAGCGATGGAAAGGAAATGTGTTTCTGCAAGTAGGAGGTGTAGGGGACCGTGGGGAGGCTGGGCTCCACGCAGGCCCGCATTATGACACTGCCAGGTTTAGGGAGCAATACAAAGAGAATGTGTTTCTGCAGGTAGGAGGTGTAGGGGATCGTGGGTGGGCTGGGCTCTACACAGGCCCACATTATGACACTGCCAGGCTTAGGGAGCGATACAAAGGAAATGTGTTTCTGCAGGTAGGAGGAGTAGGGCACCGTGGGTGTGCTGGGCTGTACACAGGCCCGCATTATGGCACTGCCAGGCTTAGGGAGCGATACAAAGGGAATGTATTTCTGCAGGTAGGAGGCGTAGGGGACCGTGGGGAGGCTGGGCTCGACACGGCCCCGCATTATGACACTGCCAGGCTTAGGGAGCGATACAAAGAGAATGTGTTTCTGCAGGTAGGAGGAGTAAGGGACCGTGGATGGGCTGGGCTCTACACAGGCCCTCATTATGACACTGCCAGGCTTAGGGAGTGATGCAAAGGAAATGTGTTTCTGCAGGTAGGAGGCGTAGGGGACCGTGGGGGGGCTGGGCTCTACACAGGCCCGCATTATGACACTGCCAGGCTTCTGGAGCGATACAAAGGGAATGTGTTTTTACAGGTAGGAGGAGTAGGGGACACTGGGGAGGATGGGCTCTACACAGGCCCGCATTATGACACTGCCAGGCTTAGGGAGCGATACAAAGGCAATGTGTTTCTGCAGGTAGGAGGAGTAGGGGACCGTGGGTGGGCTGGGCTCTACACAGGCCCGCATTACGACACTGCCAGCCTTAGGGAGCGATACAAAGGGAATGTGTTTCTGCAGATAGGAGGAGTAGGGGACCGTGGGTGGGCTGGGCTCTAAACAGGCCTGCATTATCACACTGCCAGGCTTAGGGAGCGATACAAAGGGAATGTGTTTCTGCAGGTAGGAGGCGTAGGGGACCGTGGGTGGGCTGGGCTCTACACAGGCCCGCATTATGACACTGCCAGGTTTAGGGAGCGATACAAAGGAAATGTGTTTCTGCAGGTAGGAGGAGTAGGGGACCGTGGGGAGGCTGGGCTCTACACAGGCCCGCATTATGACACTGCCAGGCTTAGGAATCGATACAAAGGGAATGTGTTTCTGCAGGTAGGAGGCGTAGGGGACCGTGGGTGGGCTCTACACAGGCCCGCATTATGACACTGCCAGGCTTAGGGAGCGATACAAAGGGAATGTGTTTCTGCAGGTAGGAGGAGTAGGGGACCGTGGGTGGGCTGGGCTCTACACAGGCCCGTATTACGACACTGCCAGTCTTAGGGAGCGATACAAAGTAAATGTGTTTCTGCAGGTAGGAGAAGTAGGGGACCGTGGGGAGGCTGGGCTCTACACAGGCCCGCATTATGACACTGCCAGGCTTAGGAATCGATACAAAGGGAATGTGTTTCTGCAGGTAGGAGGCGTAGGGGACAGTGGGTGGGCTCTACACAGGCCCGCCTTATGACACTGCCAGGCTTAGGGAGCGATACAAAGGGAATGTGTTTCTGCAGGTAGGAGGAGTAGGGGACCGTGGGTGGGCTGGGCTCTACACAGGCCCGCATTATGACACTGCCAGGCTTAGGGAGCGATACAAAGGGAATGTGTTTCTGCAGGTAGGAGGCGTAGGGGACCGTGGGGAGGCTGGGCTGTACACAGACCTGCATTATGACACTGCCAGGCTTAGGGAGCGATACAAAGGGAATGTGTTTCTGCAGGTAGGAGGCGTAGGGGACCGTGGGGAGGCTGGGCTCGACACGGCCCCGCATTATGACACTGCAAGGCTTAGGGAGCGATACAAAGAGAATTTGTTTCTGCAGGTAGGAGGAGTAGGGGACCGTGGATGGGCTGGGCTCTACACAGGCTCTACACAGGCCCTCATTATGACACTGCCTGGCTTAGGGAGCGATGCAAAGGAAATGTGTTTCTACAGGTAGGAGGCGTAGGGGACCGTGGGTGGGCTGGGCTCTACACAGGCCCGCATTACGACACTGCCAGCCTTAGGGAGCGATACAAAGGGAATGTGTTTCTGCAGATAGGAGGAGTAGGGGACCGTGGGTGGGCTGGGCTCTACACAGGCCCGCATTACGACACTGCCAGCCTTAGGGAGCGATACAAAGGGAATGTGTTTCTGCAGATAGGAGGAGTAGGGGACCGTGGGTGGGCTGGGCTCTAAACAGGCACGCATTACGACACTGCCAGGCTTAGGGAACGATGCAAAGTGAATGTGTTTCTGCAGGTAGGAGGCGTAGGGGACCGTGTGTGGGCTGGGCTCTACACAGGCCCGCATTATGACACTTCCAGGCTTAGGGAGCGATGCAAAGGCAATGTGTTTCTGCAGGTAGGAGGAGTAGGGGACCGTGGGTAGGCTGGGCTCTACACAGGCCCGCATTATGACACTTCCAGGCTTAGGGAGCGATGCAAAGGAAATGTGTTTCTGCAGGTAGGAGGCGTAGGGGACCGTGGGGAGGCTGGGCTCTACACAGGCTCGCATTATGACACTGCCAGGCTTAGGGAGCGATACAAAGGGAATGTGTTTCTGCAGGTAGGAGGAGTAGGGGACCGTGGGTGGGCTGGGCTCTACACAGGCCCGCATTATGACACTGCCAGGCTTAGGGAGCGATACAAAGGGAATGTGTTTCTGCAGGTAGGAGGCGTAGGGGACCGTGGGGAGGCTGGGCTGTACACAGACCTGCATTATGACACTGCCAGGCTTAGGGAGCGATACAAAGGGAATGTGTTTCTGCAGGTAGGAGGCGTAGGGGACCGTGGGGAGGCTGGGCTCGACACGGCCCCGCATTATGACACTGCAAGGCTTAGGGAGCGATACAAAGAGAATTTGTTTCTGCAGGTAGGAGGAGTAGGGGACCGTGGATGGGCTGGGCTCTACACAGGCTCTACACAGGCCCTCATTATGACACTGCCTGGCTTAGGGAGCGATGCAAAGGAAATGTGTTTCTACAGGTAGGAGGCGTAGGGGACCGTGGGTGGGCTGGGCTCTACACAGGCCCGCATTACGACACTGCCAGCCTTAGGGAGCGATACAAAGGGAATGTGTTTCTGCAGATAGGAGGAGTAGGGGACCGTGGGTGGGCTGGGCTCTACACAGGCCCGCATTACGACACTGCCAGCCTTAGGGAGCGATACAAAGGGAATGTGTTTCTGCAGATAGGAGGAGTAGGGGACCGTGGGTGGGCTGGGCTCTAAACAGGCACGCATTACGACACTGCCAGGCTTAGGGAGCGATGCAAAGTGAATGTGTTTCTGCAGGTAGGAGGCGTAGGGGACCGTGTGTGGGCTGGGCTCTACACAGGCCCGCATTATGACACTTCCAGGCTTAGGGAGCGATGCAAAGGCAATGTGTTTCTGCAGGTAGGAGGAGTAGGGGACCGTGGGTAGGCTGGGCTCTACACAGGCCCGCATTATGACACTTCCAGGCTTAGGGAGCGATGCAAAGGAAATGTGTTTCTGCAGGTAGGAGGCGTAGGGGACCGTGGGGAGGCTGGGCTCTACACAGGCTCGCATTATGACACTGCCAGGCTTAGGGAACGATACAAAGGGAATGTGTTTCTGCAGGTAGGAGGAGTAGGGGACCGTGGGTGGGCTGGGCTCTACACAGGCCCGCATTATGACACTGCTAGGCATAGGGAGCGATACAAAAAGTCAGGGTATGATGGCTGTTTTTACCAAAAAGTAGAGGCACATCGTAAGCTTTCTTCCCGCCCACTTCGACCTCTGCCTTTTAGATTTTCATATTTGTCTGGTCTTGAAATATGTGAATTTTTTTATCTCGATCCTTCTTCCTTTGCTATATCCATCTCTACTCACCACTACGTGCCCGCTCTTCTTCGCCTGTTCGCCATGTTTCTCCTTCCTCTTGTTGTTTCATTGTCATACTAAATCTCCCTCCAAACTCGGCGCAGTGCCTCGCCTTCCCCTTTCTTAAAACCTTTGCTTATACCGGAGGTTTCTGGGAAATAGGGGCGTTTTTATTTCGCTCGCAGCAAAGGCAACGTGGCCGGGCCTGTGCGACAGAGGAAAGGCAGTGTGGCAGCCCGGTTGGAGCAGCTCGTGACACAGGCCTGGGCCTCCATGCAGGGAGGGGCATCGTTTTTTGCCAATAAACAGTGGAGCCAGGATGCTGGTGACAGTTACCCATATTATTTCCCCAATGATTACTGACGCATTGTGTAAGTTTTGGCAATAAAAACGCTGCACGTTTGTATTGTACATTACGTAATATTATGCAAAATAAATAGTCATAATAACCATATCATACATAATGTACACTTTGGGCAGAAGTCCGGGTTGTGCCCGCTGGCCCGTGCCGCCTCCCTCTTTCCACAACAATGTGGCCCCCGTTCGTAGCCCTGTAACGTGGACCCCGTTCGTGGCCCTGTATTTCTTTTCTTCTCCCCTTTTGTCCTTCTTTTCCTGGGTGGGTGGGTTCTTGGGATTAGAAAAGCCAGGTTTGTGCTATTTGCTGCCCAGGCGGCTCCTTGTACTCCCTCAGGATGGCCCTAGACACTGCCTGTGTGTGGGGGGGGGCTTACCCCACCTCCACTGGCTGGTGCCAATGGCAGTTAGGACTTCCTGGTGGCCCTAGCAGGTTACCAGCTGTTATTTCCTGCCCCTTGTGTTTCTCATGTAGGTGCAGCACATCACCTTGTGAGGCCCCACCCTGTCCTTCCTGTCTTTGTAGCTGAGGGGCGATGGGGGGGGGGGCGGCGGGTGCAGACCGTGTGTGTAGAAGTCTGTGTTCTGCCCCTCCTCTTACGCCCACTTGCCCCCATGTTACCTGCCCGCGCTGGCGAGCTGCCCCCTCAGCAGCGCTGGCTACAACAGACCAGCGTTGGCCAGAGGTCCCGGGCTTTGCCACAGCGAGGCCGAGGAGCGGTATTGACTAAAAGCTAAGCAGGCAGAGGAAGCAACCGTTTCCGCGCCAGGAGTATTGTAAAGTTCCTCACGGTGCGGCTTGAGTTCTGCCCGGAGAGACAGTGAGACGGCAATGCAGGGTGCAAAAGTCTAAGTGGAGCAAATTGTTTGGCGAAATGGAAGAGTGTCTGTTCTCTCAGAGGCAGCTCTCACAACCATTTCTGACTTTTTAACTGCCTCGTGGGATAGCGATTACATGATGTGCTGGTGTCTGTCAGTTCTATTTTAGCGCATCTTTTTGCGGTAGTCTGGTGCATGCTTATTTGCTCATTAATTACTGTTTACGCGGCCGAGGCCCTGCTCACAGTTCTACGCCGTTAATGATGCAATCAGTGGCGATGCCAGTGCTCCCTCTTGAGGGTCAATGGCCAAGCAGTTGGCTATGGATGCCGCGTCTGCAACAAAGCGAGGCATAAAGCAGCGGAGCATGCGCGGTGGTTGGCTACTAACACCGATTTGTGTCCAGATACAGTAAGTGTCCAGTCGGTTCCTTCTAAGCTTGACGCGACTCGTCGGTCAGCTGCAAACATTTCTTCACTGCTTAAACAAGACTCGGCCGCAATAGGATCTGATAAAACTATTAGATTTCACGCATCAACAGCAAAGCTGCTTTACTTCATACAATCAGTCTCTTTTAACCAAAACTGCCGAAATCGGCTGCTCCGGCGAGCTCATTACGGCAGATTTTAAATTCGGGGTCATATCTGCTGGCAAGTCACCAGGTCTTGATATTGGCGTTCCCTCCAGTATTAGTGTACAGCCTGTGGTTTTGCCGGCATTCCTACCGGCTCTGGTGCCTTTACCGGGTGGCGATCCAGAGGCGTAGACAGGGTAGGGCCTGAGCGGGCTAGGCCCACCCATCTGTAAAGGCCCACACAGCAGCACTATCCGGCCATTTACAGATGTTAATGCCACTGCGGTGGGCCCAACTACATACCTTCAGGCCCGACGTGTTAGACAATCCTGGTTATGCCTCTCTGGCGGCCTGGTATCGGATCTATCTCGGGATGACGTCAATGACTCCTGTTTGAACCTACGCAGATTTTGAACTGGTCGCTCACTGCAGCACGGCAAAGGAGGTAGTTGCAGCTCATAATGTTGAAACCCTATGGTTTATCCTGGGGTACATGGCTTGTTACCTTGTGCTAACTCTGATCAGCCCTAAAGGCTAGTTGCTGAAAATGTGCGGGTAAATGGCGGAACTGTTGTGTCACTGGAAGGGCGATTAGGGGGAGAAATGGAGGAAGCGAGTGCTGATTTTCTGGTGCCTCGAAGAATATTGGATCAAGAAGTTCCCCGGACAAATCAATTGTTGTTTGAGGAAGGTGCCTGTGTTGTGCCTACACCTTTGGAGGTTGTGGACCCGAGGCGGCTCCTTCAAACGTTCTTCCAATTTTTAAGTCTGTGAGTACGGACAAAGTGCATCTGACCATATGCATTGCGACTCTAATCCCACCTTGGTTCTGTCTGCTTTATTTGGAAAAATATGATTTGATTGCACCCACCCTTCACAATCAGTGTCAGATGCTTTGATATAAGCACAAGACTGGAGTTTGTTGAAGTTTTTTTGAGAGTGGCTGGCCTAAATGCCCAACACCAGGTTTGTGGGCAGAGGCGGCTGTTCAGACAGATATAGGATCAATTTTAACTATTGAAGATGAAGTATTGGAAAATGTGATGTTCCAGGTGTCCCAGCCTCTGTTGTCACTGCCTCAAGTTAATGCTAGTTTCCTTAATGAGTTCCAATTGCCAATTGGGGCGAGCGACAAGCCTGTCGCGACTCAGTGTTGTTCTAGTGCCAGCAGCGCTACTGGCAGAGGGGGGGGTGAAGTGAGGGCTGAGGCCGTAGAGAACATAACCACTCACCTGATTACAGAATCAAACTTTGCTAATTTTCAACGCCAAACAAGGGGCAAAAACAATGGAAGCGGTAAAAGAGGTGCCACAGCAAAAAAAGAAGTCCTTGCCAAGAAGTCCTCTAAGGGCTCTAGGAAATGTGTACGTAATCTGTCGAACCCCATGTCCCTTCCCTCTAATAGCCCAATTAATCAAAAATCAGTGGGAACGACTTTTCCAATGGCGATGACTCCGGCAGTGTAGCAGAAGCTGTTGATCTCTGTGGCTACTAGTACTGATCCAAGAGCGGCGTTATCCATGCAGGACTTGAGTCCTGTCCCTCAGCCAACGCAAAATGTATTGTGTGTGGCCACTCAAACTGGCAGTTTAACTTTGAATGTAGTGAAGTTTACTGGTGATAACCCTTCTAATGCTACAACATTTGGGGAAGCTAAACAAATGAATGAACCGCAGGTCTTTAATGGTATTGGTGGTTGGATACATTCAGGGAGACAGGTGCAGTTTGAAGGTACTAATTTTAACCATGGAATATTAACTGTAAATATTAATACTACATCAGTGGCGAGAGCATCACAACTGAGGGAATCTGGCTTCTCGAATGCTTCACTGAATTTTGATGATATGATTAGCTCAGCTGTGATAAGGGGCTTAGTACAATCTTCTTTCAGTCCGGTTGTTCTGGTTTTGAGCACTCAAAGAGCGAAGAAGATTGCTTACTCAGAAATTAGAGCCAACTGTTAACAAAGCTAGGGGTGCCTATCGAGACGACTGTAATCCGCCATCCTGTTTGATATTGGAGAATATGTTACTGTCCCAGTTTTCGTTTGTTTTAAATAGATCTGTTGTGCTGGGGTTGCTGAGGAAGGAACCCTCTTTGTTACACTTGGACGCTAGGGCCATTACACAGGTGGAATTTTGGTACAATGCGCGACTTGATAAAGCTGTTTTACACTTGGCACATTGTTTCAAAGTTAGTGCTGGCGGCTGCGGATCAGCTAAAGCTATGGGGGTTTGAACTTTCAATCAAACCTGTGGATTCGCCTGAGCCTGGGATTTTGCCGATATCGAGTACTTTAGCCTCAAGCAGATCTTGCTTGGATAATGTTCTATCTGTACAGATTAAATGTTCCAATGAGGGACTCCCAAAGAGGGTGACTCTAGGTTCCCTGAAAGGTGCAAGGGACCCTGGAAACTGCGTTGGCCTCGCATAGACCACAATAGCTCCTGCATCAGTATGTGAGTCCAGACAACAACAACAACATCTTTTACATTTATTTCATGGAATTGTAGGTTTTAAACATTTGTTTACGCCAGGTTTTCAGAGCTTTTAAATGTATTACAAATAATTGTGAACTTGAGCGTGTGTCATATGTTAAGTATCTGGGCTTATTTATAACATATGCTCTTAATAAAAAGATCCTTTGTAATTATTATTTTTAAAAAAGGATGGCTTTGGCTCTACATGGGCTGCTCCTCAATTTTATTTAAAAAAGGTTCTACTGGTATTGATCTACAGTGTTGAAACAATGGTTTTGCTTTTTCTGTTAATTGGACCAGATTAGAGGGATGCTTCTGGAAGAGGGCCTTGAGGTTGCCTAATGCCCATTATAAGGTTTGAGGTGGGTTTAGTCTCCATTTACTCGCACATGTTATGGAAAATTGTATGTATGGTGAGTAGGATACTGTACACAGAGGAAACCTCAAAAGGGTAGACACTTAAGGATATTCTAGTGAGTAAAGCATCAGCTTCTGTAAATAAGTGGGCGTTAGAATGTGAAGTTATTATGACATCTTATAATGTTTCAATGGAAATGATTAACTTACGCCCTAGTAAGACATGGTCTAAGTTCTGGGAAACAGATTGGATGCATGCTATAGAAGCTGTCAGGAAGGATTGTTTCTATTTAGGTATCCTGCTTGATGCGTGACCGGTTCTGGTTCTGCCTGATTTCTTGTGTACATTTACCAGTGCAGCATGGAGGGCTCGAATGCTAAGACTGCATCTAGATTTGTTTCCTACAGGAGAAATTATTGGGCTAGAGGGAGATCCTGTCCGTTTTATACAGCTCCGGGGGAAATTGAAACGTTAAAGCATGTGGTTGCTGGTTGCTGTGCTCTAAACACACAAAGGAATTTCTGTTTTAAATCTTTGATGGAAGAGTCTCATATTTGGTGGAATGAGCTGGCGTGGCAGTGTGCTCTAGTGGTGGAGGGTGGAGGGTTGCAGCCCTGCATTTTCTGAGAGAAAGGTTTTCTTAACAAATCTATAGCTTGCAATTATTTATTAATGTATTTTTCTCTTCCGTTATTTTTTTAAGACCATTTTATTTTTTATATATACCTTTTTTATATGTGGATATTTGATATTGAGATTGATGTAGATTTGTATATGCATTATTGTCTTTGTTAAAGGTTACATTTTAACCAAACAACGTTAAAAAAACTTTGCTGTTGCCTCCAGTGTATCCCATTTACACATTTGCAACAGTCATTGATTTTTCGACTTGCGGCATTTCTTGAAAATGTGTGCCATGCTATTTTGCTATCAGTTCTACAGCGCAGAGGCAGGGGTGTTTTATACATTCAGTAAATAAATCAACATAGAATCCCACTGTACGTGTAATCGGCACTTTTGATAAAATGAAGTCAGCGGGGATATGCACACTCTCCTAGCTGCAGCAGTGTTTTTGAAAGGCCTCAGCCTCTTATCAGGGCTGCCTTTTTGTTTTCTCCATCTCCCGCCTATATTGTACCCATCGGGGAGATCCACTGGATTACGCAGACTGTTGAGAAGGCGGCCGCACCCAGCCCATGGGCCTCCCCTGGATATAACCAGGCTCAATGGTGGCGTTTCCAGCGGATTTTGGTGGTTGCGCATTGCTTGAGAATGCAGCCGCGACTGATATTGGTTGTGGCAGCTGCAAGGTGAATACACAAAGGTTGGCAAAGTGAGTCTTCTACTGGGCTGTGTTTATCCCTATTGGGAGGTGGGGACTGAAAGGGCTGAACTCCTGAGAACACCTTTAACTCCTCTGAGCCCATGACTGGGATGCTTGCAATCTCCAGCTGCTGCCCCCTCTACTGACCAAGGGTTGAGGCAGGGGAGAGGCAGACACATGACGTGCTTATTACCTCTCAGATCTTCCAAAGCATCTGGAGAGCCAAAGCTTGTAGACCCTTGATGTTTGTATGTGGGCTCTGACTGGGCTGGGAACAGGTAGAGAGAATGGGCCTGGCAGCTGACTTGCCTTCACAAGGAATGTGTCTGTGAGAACTGGTGGTTTACATTTTGATCCCCGCCCCCAATGGATCCTCTCTCCACCTCTTTCCAGTCTCGAATCAATGTTAACAATATTTAACCAGTTTCTTGCATGTCAGAGGCTTTTGACCATTCGCATGGTCTGCTGAGTTTATCAAAGACTGCAGATGTATTCCTTCACTTGCACAAGAAGACAGAACGTTGATTGTAATCCCTGGATCTGCACTGCTTTCACGTGTACACCATGACCCCCGCCCCAAAACGGAGGATGTAAATGAATATCCCCTTTTGAGAGTTTGCATCTCCTGGGTGTTACTGATGTCCTAGCCAGCCTGATTGGGAAGCGGTCAAAGCTCCCTTCGGGGTGGTACATGGTCTTTCTTAAGCACCCACTGGATATGCCTGGAAAGGGACATTTTATTGCGGAAGAAATTGGAAAAAAATCCACGTGTTTATAAAAGAGGCACTCCAACTCCCCTCCAGGAGTTGGGGAGTCAGCTGTTGCGGGGATTTAACTCTTGGCACGGCCCTCCAAAAGGTGCCATCTCTTTTGTACTAGTAACATATTGCTATTCAAATTTCACCCGAAAAAAAGAAATCACTGGTTAAGTTTAAAAAAAACACTGAATAGAAAATTTGGGACTCAAAAAACGCAAACATATGCTTTTCATTGCAGCGTTAATGCCCAGTTCCCCAGCATTGTATCTTTCATAGATCCACATGCTTTAGTAATTCCCCCATTTTCAGGCTGAAAATCCTTGGCATGCATTAATGTCACCATAGTAATCACAAAGCCGTCTTCCCCAGTGGCATCTCTTCTTCCCGCTTTCCTGTCCTCTTTTCTTCCCCTCTAGCAGGTTTAGGAACTGGCTTCACCTAGCAGGAGCACAGGACGCGGCTCTACAGAAAGGCCCAGGCGCTATAATACGACCCCTTTGGTGATTTGACAAAGTATGCGAGCATTTTAACATAACACAATATAATGTAGCAGTGCACTAAATAGACATACAAACATACACAAGTCTTTTAATTTATAATCCATCAATCTCATGTTGGCCCTTTTTACCCCTGGCCAGTCAGGTGGTTAGAATTAGGCTCCACTCAGGGGAGCCATCTTAAGATTCCTAGCTGCACGTCATGTAATTGGGTGTCATCTGAAGCGCTCTCTGATTTTTCAGCTTTCCCTTTGCTACTGCACACTGCTTTTCAGTCTTCACAGGGATATAGGAAGATTCAACTCTTGTTGGCTCTTTGTGTTTGAATTGCTTCATCTGCCACAGCCTTGACAACTCCTATGATATGTCACTGTAGAAAGTAGGAGTGGGGACAGACTTAAAATTAAAAAAAAACCTTGTTCAGGGACTGTAAACGTGGGAAATAAAGTTTAGTTCACAGACCCACATCTTCAGTGCATGTACTGCCCGCTCGCTCCCAAATCAGGAAACTGTAAGATATGCATAGCTTTACTCCGAAAACCTTCTTGGACCGGTCTGGGAGACATGCCTGACGGTTCACCTAGTGACCACAGGAGGAAGCAGCTGAGGACTTTGTGCCGTTTCTTCCGCTCCCCCTCTTCCGCTCCGGCCTCAGATACCAAAAAGCAGTGACATAACGGTCAGAGAAGACATCTCGCCTGTAGGGTGCCGGCTGTCTCTCTTCCAGGACAGCTGGAAGCGTTGTTTCCAGAGTCCTTGGATGCTTTCTATAGTCTCCATGGGCTTCAGTCTTCCTCTTCCTTTTCCTCTACCTTCCTCTCCTCTGCTTCAGATAGGGTCCCCGGCCCTCTTACAGGAGATCCCTTCTTTTTTGGAGATGTAGGCGTTGGAGCCGGTTCGGGCTCTGGCTTCTACTACAGGAATATTGCAGTACCCAGGAACAACCAGGCTGGCCTGAGGGTAGTCCTTGGCATTTCTCAACCTGTCTTTATCCCTCAAACGCTTCAAGATGATTACTCCCATGCACATGGCTAGGTCTGTGTGTGCAGGGGACAGGATATGTTCCCTAGACCTCAAGGATGCGTACCTGCATGTCCCCATCTACCAGCCGCATCAGAAATTTCTGCGGTTCACGATTGTCGTACCATTTCCAGTACAAGGTGCTGCCTTTCAGGCCTCAACTCGGCTCTTCTTATTTTCAGGAAGCTGATGAATGTGGGGGCGGGTCTCCTCTTCCTGGAAGGCCATCACTTGTACCCTATCTGGACGACTGGCTGGTTGGGGCCAGCTCTCCCAATGGGGCGGTGCACTCCTGCCTACGGCTGGCAGACGTTCTTCACCAGCTGGGCTTTTTGGCAGACGTTCTTCACCCGCTGGGCTTTTCTCTCAACCGGCGGTAGTCGCAGCTGACTCCAGCACAGGATCTGGTGTTCCTTGGAGTGCGGAGGGACACAATGGTGCAGCGAGTGGTCCTCACGCCTGGGAGGCTCCTCTCCCTCCGCAAAGGGATAGGGCACTTTCTGGCGAATTTGACCACCACTGCCTGGCGGTTCCAGCACCTTCTGGGACTGATGGCATCGTGCATGCTTGCGGTTTAGCATGCCTGCCTGAAGTTGAGGTGCCTCCAGCATTACCTGGCAGCCAATTGGGACCAGGAGACAGGGTCTTAGTCGGACAGGATCCCAATCCCCCACACCCCACCTCCCTGATCTTTGCTGGTTGCTGACGGGCAGAGGGGGAGCCCCCTTTACCCGACCAGAGCCCTGTCTAGTGGTGGTGATGATTTACTCGCTTTCGGGCTGGGGGAAACTCTGGAGGACTGCTCCATACATGGCGCATGGTCCAGGGCGGAGGACCTTCTGCATATCAATATGCTGAAACTCAGGGCACTGTCGCTCAAGGCTTTCCTGCCTCTCATCAGGGGCAGAGGGGTTCTGGTCAAGACAGACAGCTCAATATTTTACCTGAACAATCAGGGTGGCATCTTTTCCTACCTGTGCATGGAGGCGGTGGCGATCTGGGAATGGGCCCTGAAGGAAGGAATTTGGATTTCCTTGGTTAATCTTACAGGGGATAGTAATGCGTAAGCGGACCAGCTCGGCCGCCTGGGGTTCAACACCTACTAGTGGGAGTTGCACACCTTGTTGCACCTCTTCCAGAGGTGGGGGTTTCCGGATCTGGACTTATTTGCATCAGAATTCCAAGTGCCCCAGTTTGCCTCTTGGGTGGGCCGGGGTCAGGGTTCTCTGTGCGACGCGTTCCAGCTCCGCTGGCACAGCCACAGGTGTTATGCCTTTCCTCCTCCGCTGTTGCTTCAGCAAACCCTCAGCAAGTTTCCAGGTGTTGGTGGGCTGCAGCCTCATCCTGATCGCCCCCACTGGCTGTCGACGATATGGTTCTCAGATCTGCTGCAGTTGTGTTCCCAGGGACCGATCCATCTTCCAATCCCCAGCAGGGGCCTTCTGGCACAGCAGGGCGGGCCTGTTTCCTGACTAGCTGAGACTTCACCATGCTCAGTTCTCTGATGATAACTGGGACATTATTCAGGAGGCCTTCTACGCAGGCTCAGTACAAGGTTTGCCACTAGCTCGCGACAAGCGGCTTGACACTCTCACCTGCTCCCTGGATGATGTGCTGGCGTTTTCCACACAGCTGGCTCTTTCCGGCGTTCAGGGCGATACCTGCCCTGACTGACTGCTGATTTTGGCAGCAAAGAAAATACATCTCTGTGAATAGCATATGAAAAGAGATGGAAACGCTTTAGAAGCTGGGTTGCCCCAAAAACCATCAAGGTACCATAACGACTTCCTTATTTGTTGATCATGGCAAAATCTTGCGGCTATTGGGGCCTACAAGAATTCCCCAGAGCATGTTTTTTCAGCAACCCAGTGGTTAAGATCCACCTTAAGAGGTTGTCCAGACTCTTTCCTCCAGTACACAGGGCCTCATCCTGTCTGGGACCTTAGACTGTATTGCTGGTGGTGCTCACTTTGGCACGCATGGTCAGCAAGCTGCAGGCTTTGTCATCATGTGAACCCGTCACTGCGTTTCATAACGACAAGGTCATCTTGTGCACCCATCCAAATGTTTTGCCCAAGGTGGTCACTCCATTCCATTTCAATCAGGAGATCTGCCTGCCAGTGTTATTCCCGAACCCATAGTCGGATGCCGAAAGGGCGTTGCATTCCTTCTCCCGGACAAAATCTTTCAGGAAGCCTGAGGCATTGTTCATTACGTTTGGGGGCACGTCCCCCAGCAACCAGGCTTCCAAAGCTTCCGTCACCCGCTGGAGGGTCCAGGCCATCTCGGAGGCATGCACAGCCATGGACAAAAGACATCCTGGGGGGATTCATGGTCACGCGGTCAGAGCTAAGGCCACGGCCATTGCGTTTTAGAGCCATGTTTCCTGGGATGTCATCAGCAGGGTGACTACTTGGGCCACTCCATCGGCGATCTGTATGCACTATTCCCTGGATACTAGCTCCAGGTGAGATGCAGAGTTCGGTCAGGCGGTTCTGAAGAACATTTTTGTGTCTTCCTAGATATGAGGCAGGTTGTCACAGCTCCACCCTATCATCTTGTTCGGTGGAATCACACACAAGGATGGAGGAAAGGGGCCAGGACGTATGAGTAATACGTTACTCACTGTAGTGACTAGAGTACTAATATTGCTTAGTCCCCTTTCCTCCATACATGCCACCCAACTTCCCCTGCTTGTATACCAAGGGCTAAAGTTTTCAGTATTGGCAGGTATTAAAGCGTCCGATGTGTTAAAAGGTGACTGAGGTGAGGTGCCGGAGGGCGGGGCCTTGGGGGGCATTCACACGACAGGGCCGTGCCCCAGTGCGCTGGACTAAATTTGAAGAGGAAGCTTACTTTTCTGCTGCCAAAGGTTCTTGTTCCATCACCAAGTAGGGGGACACTCATGATGCCCGCTCCCGGGGAGCCGGTTCAAGCCCTGCATCTCCGAAAGCGGACATCCAGTCCCCAAGGAACGACCCAGCAACCCCATATAGGGGCCCTTTGGACAGTGTCCTGGCTCATAAAAGACATCAGTCCTGGCACCATAGGCGCCAGGCTCATTATGGGAGTGCTTGGGTGCACTTACCTGATGCAGACCATGCTGCAGGATCCTGGCCTCCTTGAGGCCTGAAAGGAACTACTTTACCTGTGGGACTAATTTACCATCCAGGCGTGGTCGGGGAAGGATGCATACCTGATTGGAGGAAGGATACATACCTGGAACTTCTTCCAAGGCTATTTAAACCCCACCCGAACAGCCACACGTGCTACGCGTTGTTCTGCATCTAGCAGCTGGACGCTCACCGTGTCTGCTCCTGCATCCTGACGTCTGCCACGCCTGCCAGCATCCTGGATCACCTGCAAAGGAAGAGAAGAAGAGAACAGAAGAAGGAAAAGTCCTACCTGCTAAAACCGCATCCCGGAGACATCTCGCCGACAATCCTGAAAAGGAAGACTTTTATTTAAAAGCTCATCGCGTCGATCGCTGCAGCGCCGCATTCCACTCACCTTTACAGGGCGCCTCCATGTTCAGCAGCGATCATCCGGATTCGCAGTCACGCCCCAGCGCACAGGGAGAAAAAAGACCAGAACAAAAGGTGAGAGAGAGAAGGGAATAAGGAAAGCTAAATCTCCATGTTAAGACTTACCTGTTGATTCATTCCCTCTCCATTTCGGGTCCGCGCCGCATCCTGGCATTTCCGGACCCCGGCCCCTAAGGGGAAAAAGAGACATCAGCGTTAATGAGCGAATGAAAAGACATTACCAAAAAAACGCTCATTAAAGACTTACCTGATTTCTACAAGGATTTCACCTCTCATCTCGGGTCGGTGCCTGTTCCTCGGCATTCCGTACCCCGGCCCCTATGGGGAAAAAGACACTAGCATTAGTACATTAATGCATGGACACAAGGGGAACCTCTTATCAAAAAACTTACCTGGAAGTCAAGCAAGTTTGGTTCTCACCAATCCGAAAATCCAGTGAAGTAACTGGATACCAACGCGTCCCTGCATCAGAAGCAGGATGGAGAGCTCGTCCTTCCAGACCCTAAGGTGAGACGCTACGAGGAATCACAGAAGGGTTTCGAGGAGGGTGAGAGGGGAAAGTGGGAGGCCGATTGCATTACCCCGCAGACAGTTAATCCCCTATTTTCGCCTACAGAAGGATACTTCTGCGAGCCAGATAAGCCAGATTTGGGGGCCCGGTCCAGTCTGTCTTCCGAACCCTGCGCATCACCTTAGAAGAGGTCACAGCAGCGCGAACCAGGCCAGCGCCTCCGTGGGAGTCAGGTGAGCGTTACAGACACCCACCAGAATGGACGAAAGAGGACGAAGGACTAAGAGTACTCTAGTCACTACAGTGAGTAACTTTAATTTTGTGATGACTGACTGCTGATTCTGGCAGCGAAGAAAGGTACATCTCTGTGAAAAGCATATGAAAAGAAATGGAAAAGCTTTAGAAGCTGGGTTTCCCCAAGCACCATCAAGGTACCATAACTACTTCCTTATTTGTTGATCATGGCAAAATCAAGGATGTTGCATGGCTCCATCAAGGTTCACCCGTCGACCTTTACTTTCTTCTCTAAGGGTCCATATGCTCCATCTCTGCTCACCATCCTAACAGTTAAGACTTTGAAGGGACATTTGCACTCTTATTCTCCCGTCACAAATCCCATGCTAACCTGCAAGTTCAACACAGTACTTACATCTCTTATGCAGGCACCCTTTTAACCTATTCATGGATGCAGTATGAAGTTCCACTCTTGGAAGGTCGCTTTCCTTGGGGCCATCACTTTGGCTATAAAGGTAGGGGAGCTCCAACCTCTCTCGATTTGGAGCCGTACACAACAATTTATAAACCTAGATTGCTCAAGTTACTACTCATAAGGTGGTACAAGAGCTTGCTCCCAATAAGGTTGGCTCTCTTCCAGCATTTTTTGGGGGATACTCCATACGAGCAGAAAAAACGCTGCATTCTCGGGACATCAGAAGAGTGCTTAATTTCCACCTGCAGCGCAATCACGGATTGCCTTTTCGTAGGTTTCATTGGAGCCAGTGAAAGACAAGCAATCTCGAAGCAGGGTTTGGCTTGCTGGATTGTCTCCTGCATCACCCTGTAAGCGATATTCAATCAACACTACAGCTAAGTCAATGCCTAGTCTGGCATGCTGAGGAAAACCCTTATTGATGTATTTTTATGTCCAGTTCAGTACTCTGGATGACAACCCTTGTATAACACCCCCCTCTTAGAATCCCCCTGACCCCACTGAGCCAAGAAGTAGGTTTGTTTTGCAAATTAAAAGGTTTATTTGAAAATATGAACAATATATATATATTATACCACATATATATTTATACCACATTTCTATAAATAAATTGATAATAGATATTACACTTGTGAATATGAGCAGTAATCAGCAAGAGGTAACTTATGAATAGGAACAGAAGAATAAGGTGGGAAAGAATGCTTTATATGGTTCAAGGAAACGCAATGATGAATGAAATGCAGTACAGAAAATAACTTGATATGGCTTCAACAAACGACAATGTAATCACTTTTCCTTGACAATTCACTCCCCCCCCTATGCAATGTAAGAAATGGAAGGAGAGCACACAGTCTTCAAGAATCCTAACAAATCACACTTTATAATACAATACACAGTTCCAGTTCCCCCAGCAAGCTTAGAGAAAACAGGTATGAGTTTTAAACACAGGCGAATTACTTTGAAATGTGGTGGCAATGAAGTGAAAATGCTAAAATTGATTTTAATTCCCTGCAGGAGGTTCAGGGTGAGGGAGAGATACTTTATATTAGTTCAGGCTCACTTTAGCAATGCTCTATGCGTAACTATCAGGTTGCAAACGGATTTTAACAAAGGAAAGAATGGAGCTGCTATTTTGACAAGTGGAGAAATTGAGCCAAATCGCGGTAAATTTTGCGAGTGCGTGAATCGCGATTGCGGTAAAAATATAAGGAGTAGGAAGTTGGTTCTAGGCTTGTTGGAAAGCTTAGACTCGAAGCTTGTGTTCGTGCCAACGATTTTTCATATACTGAACTAACATGAAACTCGGTCTATTTTCAGCCTTATCGTCTCTTACGTTATTGCCCCCCTCCTTCAAATGAAGTCCTTTCGGCATGGTCCCTGTCTCTCAAGGTAAAAAAACAATAGAACCTTATACTGCCAGTGAGATTTGCGGGCCTCTTCAGCCCGCGAGCAAAAAAATCAAAGCCGCTGACCTTCACTCTGCATGAGCGTACATTCTTACTTTTCAACATCCCGTGTAAAGCCATCTGTGAGAACTTGAATTTTCGACTCCATCTTTGTACTAGGCCTCAATGTGCAAATGCAAACTGGCTTCTCTCCCATCTGCAACGCCTCGCTTGGCGCGTTCTAAGGCCCCCAATTTTGTCTTCGTTGCCCGCGAGCTTTGCAGCCCTAGAGAACCATAACTATGGAGACATTGACTTTTTGGGGGAAGGTCAGGGAAAGTATAAAGTACCCGAGGAGTTGAGTTGAAAGAGAGATTTATTGTTTATTTGTTTTATTATTTGCAATACGCAAGCCTCCCCTCGGTTAACAGTGCGCAGCATTTACATGAGATTGCAAAACTTAGTTACACCAACAAAAATATATACATACACATATTCACAAGGTCAGCGATATGAGATGAATAGAGAGAGAAGTCAAAGATGACACCCATGATGTTCGCCACCCAGGATGGTGAATGGAGGGTTTAGGGTTAGCATACTTTGTATGCACACTGTACAATAACATTATTTTCAAAAAGACAATCAAATTACAATGATTTATTTAAACCGGGATTTGAACTTCTCAACGAGCTCTGCTTTGGGTGGACATGGCACAGTGGCAATGTTTGGTGGTAATGCATCAGTGCTCTGCACAGAAACGCTCAAAATTCCATATCTGTGCTTCTCTAGTACACTAACAAAAAGGCCTTTAACAAAGTCGAACTCATTTCCTCATATACTGGTTTCACCCCCCCATTTCTTAGTTCTTTTTCCAAAGGTCGTACTGTAGCGAGGCATCCCTACATTTCCCGTAGTCCTAGACTGTTCACGGCCCACATTCTCGTTATGGGTCAAGACCGCTAGTAGAGTCCTATGTTTCATGCCCTGTATGCCGAAATGCAATCGCTTTGGCATGTACTTTAGGCACATATTGTGGAACACCTCTAATTCTCCTCTGTGACAGAATTCTGTCAGTCCCCTCAAATCTCTTGATAGAGTTTTATCGAAAACAATCTTCTCAATGGCTTTGTGTGTAGGTGAAGATGCAATCAACCAATTCTTCTTCCGTGCCTCCTCTGTGGACAAAGGGCCACATTGGTGGAAATGTTGGTTTGCTGTCCAGCGGTGAACGTTGGTACAGTGGTGCATCAGTGACCGCCATTTTTCAAGTAGGATTTCCACTGACCCTTCACAAGTTTTGGAGCTCCACCAAAGATGGTTGCTGATAGACTGGGACCACTGTGAAATACTTTCAAAACCTTTTTTTTTTCCCTGCAGCCGAGATTTTCTTATTGATTGATTTAGCAAGATGCCATACGTCAAATTGATGTTTAATATGTGGGAACTGCTCTCTCATTGTGTTGGCAATTGAAAAGTGTCTGTCCGTGGCTATGAGGTCGATGTGCATTCCCCTTGATTGTAGATATTGCAATGATTTTATAAATCCTAGTTTCTCCATGGCCACTGAAGATTTACATTGGGACACCTGCACGACCACCGAACTCACAATTTTCTTACTATCCATGTCCTGAAAGGGGTAGGTGCAGCACTTGGCAGAAAATCCAGGGCTGTCGCACTGTCCATCGCCGGCTAGCCTGAATCGTTTCCCTTCGAATGTACTTGCTAGAGACAATTGTTCAATTTTCCAAGCATCACTAGTGGCCGGAAACAGATAATCATGTTGGTATTTGTAGTACTGCGTTTTAGAAATGAAATGGAGTCCGACAAACTGAAAGAAAGACTCTAATTTTCTAAAACTGGACCCACTAAAAAGTGAGGCAGCTGCACACAGTAGATTGCCTGCTGGCATCTTCCCCAGCATCGTTTGTGCAGACCATGAGAATGCATGATTTAATCTACAGCCGGCATGTGTTTTGACGTTACTGCCTTGTTTTTGACGAGTCACATGAATCAATGGCTCCCCACATACTTCCCCTCCAACTGAATGCCCACATTTCAGCATACTTATAATATCCATCAAACAACTGTCGAATACTATGTATTTGCACTCTTTCATTAGACTGTCATCCGACGTGAAAGTTGTTTCGGACTGTGCCGTTGAGGACATAACAAATTTGAAAGAAATATCGCTTATATCCAGTTCTGATGCGTCGTTGGGTGCTGCTGCTGGTTCATTCTCTATCATTTCAACATCTGTTACTTCAGCATTGATGGGAGAAAACAACAATGTCGACAGCTTTTTGGGTGGCATTTTTTTTGGCGTTTGTAGATTGTGTGAATTGATCTGCTACTATCTTCAATACATTCAGTATCATCTTACTTTGGTGGTGCGGTCGAATTGTAGCAATGGTCCAATAAAACTTTACGGGATTCTCCGGACACATTCAATTCTTGTTCTGGCCATTGGACATGAGCACCTCGAGTCTCAACACGCCGCGTCTGAATTAATAGTTCCTCCATAGTGTAAATGGTCTGGCAAGCAACATCTCTCATTTGCTTCACTGTCTGTGTATGTATAGTTCGTACACCCACGGGTAACTAGAGGACAGATTGGAAAAGGGATGTTCATTTTAAACACAATATAAAGTATAGTACAATTGACAGGAAAAAAACATGATATAGCCCGCAACACAAAACAATTCCTAAAATTATGAACTGTTTGTAACTAACCTTATTTTTGTTTCTTTTCTTTGCAACTTTCTTGACTCGAACTTCAACTTCTGCACGCTGTTGCTCCGATTCGTTTCCGCATGTCTTCCCTTCCTCTTGGGCTGCAACGACTATATTTTCTGGATCCGCATATACAGCACGGAATGACGCTCCATCGACTCCCTGAAACATAGTACTTTCATTACTATGTATCACAATATTGAAAACATAAAACACACGTGAGGATGAACACACAGGTACATCTCAACAGCTAAACACGAATTAAACATTGTGTAGAACAATCAAACGACAAGTATTCGAGCTCTGATGATCTAGTTCGATGGAACTGTCAGTATCCATACCTCTGGCTCCGCATGGACTGCCATGAATGGTTGTATTGGAGAGGAGGCATCAGCAACTCCCTGAAACACAGTACTTGCATTAGTATGGTTTTCAATATTGGAAACATAACACACACTTGGTGTCGAAGGCACAAGTACATGTAAAGAGATAACCACAAATGATGCATTGTCTAAAAGAATCAAGGAATATCTAAATATGATCAGATTTCATCGACTTATTTCTCTGATTTCTTTACATCTGCATCACCTACAAGGGATGTTGTAATTGTAGAGGAAGCTCCGTCGTCTCCCTGAAACACAGTACTTGCGTTAATAGGGAAGAAAGTATAGCAAATGGAATCACGTTATATGATGACGCTCGATGGAGCTGTCAGTATCCATACCTCGTGCTGCCGGAGAATATGTAGGGATGTTATAAATGTAGTGCGCACTTCCGAAAGCTGTTGCGCCGATTCGTATACGCAAGGTCCCGCTTCCACTTCCCCTGGAATTACTTGAATGTCAGGCTCCGCATCAAGTGCAGGGGTTGACGCTCCATCACCTGCCTGAAACATAGTACTTGCATTAGTAAGGTTTACAATATTGAAAACATAACACACACTTGAGGTCGACCGCGCAGGTACATATCAATGGCTAACCACGAATGAAACATTGTGTAGAAAAATCAAGAGACAAGTATTCCAGCTCTGATGATCTAGTTCGATGGAGCTGTCAGTATCCATACCTCGTGCTGCTGAAGAACATCTAGGGATGTTGTCAATGTGGTGGACGCTTCAGCATCTCCCTGAAAGACAGTACTTGCATTACTATGGATAACATTAATTGTAACTGAAAACGAACACCAGTGGACGATAACTAAGGTGTATATCAATTGGAAAGCACTAACCAAACATTCGGTAAAATAATTACACGATACAATAAAAATATTACTTGACATGCATAAAACAAGTCTGTGGCGGAGTAGCCAAGTAAGATTACGTGCTAGAAGTGGTTGATAACTGCGAGCACGTCACGGATGTAGAATGTTCTTGCTTCAGATTCAAGGGATAGTCAAGCAGTTGTAAAGGTAAATTATTGATTGATAATGAAATGTCAATATTAAAAATTGCCGTGTAAGGAGACAGAATACTTGAGAGTAATGCTATTGAAAATGCGCAATATAGCACAGTTCCCTGTGCCCATATATAGATTTCGTTTGTGGGTTATGAAATCGAAAAAGAATATATTGATAAATGTCATTATTCAAAAAGCTATACACTCCTATCAATGTCGAAAGTATTACAAGGGACACAACACCTAAAATATTAATGAATCCATTCGGCTACCTACACACTACCGTAACGCCTAAAGCTAAATCCGGACACTTGACTCACCAGTGGCAGAATGTGGACGAATAGATTGGGAATAGCGCTCGCAAGCAATTTTCGTGTCGTTCGCCGTTTATTCTTCTTTGTCACCCAAGATGTTGTGTACATGTTTGAGGAAAAGTGCCGGCTGCAGATGCGGTATCGATCACCCCTCTTGTCCTCTAAGGCTTGTTGGACTCTACTTTCCAGCTCATCCAGTGGAAATCCGCAATGTCTGACCCATTCTCTTATTCGATCAACAGTTTTCGGGAATACATGCATTGTAGTGCCTTCAGATTTAGCATGGGTCTTCGAAGGGCAACCTAATTGAACAGGCCGGCATTGTTGAAAATTCTGAAAAGTAAATATGGACATTATTATACAATCTTGATGAATAAAAATGTGATACAAAAGTAAATGAACCATACAATGTTCAATGCAAGGTTTGGTTTGGTCGCAGGAACTATACCAGTTCATCATGTGCAGCTTAGTATTTGCATAAGTTGCAGAAATGTATAAATGATGTGGCTAAACTCTGAACATGTGACTCGTCCCTTGGATGTTCTGTCTTGCACGAGAAGGAAACATGCTTACATTATAGACTGGACCCCCGAAGGATGCAATTCGATGACAATTGACACAGATGAAAATAAATAGATCTATTGATAGCATAACAATGGAAACTCAAGTCAATATCAATGAGATCAATGAACATAGCACTATTGAGTACTCTACTCGCAAATAGATAGAAATTTAAAAATCATCGAAATATGACTAGGATACATGGCCTTACCTTGACCAACAAACAGTTGGATTCAGCAAGCCGAGCAGTATGTTGCAGGAGAACAGGTAGATGGCCACAGGTAGCACACTGACGAGTTTGCTCGAAGCGGTCACAGAAGTTCACGGATAGCACAACGACGAGCAGATTAGCATAGATCTCAGTGGTTCTTAGGAAGCACGTTCAGGATTTGACTTGCAAAGCACAAAGATGTTCTCATGAGACATATCAAGTGGTTTATAAAGTATTACAAACAGGGGTGTGTTTGTGAATGAATGACGTGTGTATGTCGTGGTATTATGTGGTATGCCGGGGGCTGGCCAGCGTGAGGGCGGGTCCTGGCCGGACACACAGGGTCTGAAGAGGCCATGTGAGCGATGGCCCCTTGGCGTGGGATACCTTTTGAAGTGTACATGGTGTTTGGCACCTTGGCCGTTCGCGCCCCTAACAGCCCCCCATGGCAGCGCGCAGCCACTGGATTTGTTGTTATTGACTTTTGTTTTTGTTAAACTAACCACTTTTTTATACTTTATATAGTTATACTTTGCCTTTGATAGGGGAGGAGGATGGATGGATGGGCCGGTGGGCGTGCAGACAAGGCACAGGAAGACTGCTGAATGGAGACACACTTGATTCATTTAAAAAATCGAAACAACCGTTGTTAAAATATATGTGGTGTTTTATTTTGTTTCTTTTTTTGATGGCACAAAAATACTAAACTTTACACATTGTACAGGTCAGGTTGCAGCACAGCAAGGGAAAATCCCCTGTACTGACCCCTGTCACTCGGGAAAGTTTCTCTTATGGCACGAACGGCACAGGCGGTTATTACTCTTCGAACACGGTGTCCAAGCCTCCCGTGAAGCCATCATGTAAAGGAACGATAGGCCACCTGCCAGTACCACCTGCGAAAAATAATGATACAAACTGTTTTTAAATGACCAAGATAAGTTGATTAAACGTTTGTTGTCAATGACTATTCTTGTAACTAATGGCATTCTGCTCGGACAAATGCTATCTAGACACTGCACACTATTGAACGACTTTCATGCATTACAATGATATGTAGATGTAATTTTGGATATAGGAGATGACCATGAAATAGTGGCATCACAAGCAGATTATACTTACTCATTACTCGGATTACGAGGACGAACAGTTGCGCGAAGTTCGTGCATAAGCACCATCATTATCCTCAACACGGACCGTGTGAGGCAGGCTGCCCTGAAGTCTGGCAGCTCGGTGATGCATTGCGGTCGTGGCTCGCCTTCTGAAATGTAGGCCACGCATCCCGAGTTTTCACAGCAGCAGCAGTTCTCCTCCTCGATTGGCATTAGCTCGCACTGATTGCATGTGCACCAGGTGGAAACACCGTCCATGCGACTAGGTCCAGTGTCTTCATCCGTTGATTCGTCCTGCCAACTGCCGTCCGAAGCCCCATCGTTTTCGCATGTTTCCCTTTCCAGTAGTTCCTCCTCGGTATACTCGGGCTCGTACATGTAGGGCATTATTGTAGCCATTGTGTGGTAAACAAACTAAAATAATTTATAGCGATAGTACAGGTGTTCACACGGGCTACAAGCGGCGAAGGTAGCTGACCAGAGCACAGAAACGAGTCACAGAATACTCAAAGTAACACAGAGAATGGAATTGAAAATCTGCTGCTGTGTGTTGTGAAACGGTCTGTTTATACTTATTGAGGAAAGAGGCGTCTTGCCATTTCCATGGCGACACGTCATTAGCTGAAGCGCAGCGATTGTTGACACGAGACGTGCTTTGGCGTTGTGAAATGGGCGGTACGCGTCTGCTGATGACAGGCTCAGAGGCGGGGGATATGATTTAGTGCCGCAAAAGCAGGTCAGCCAGGGCGATGGGGCAAGTGATAGGATTATCACAAAATGGCAGCGCCCTGGTGCCTGTTTTCGCGTGCGTTTAATGGACGAAAACTCGGGTAAGGTCCATAGGAACTTTTTCTAAAATCGAGCGACTTAGGCTTAAAAACACATGGCCGACCCGTATGGACAATAAAAAATGTTGACTGAACAATTCCTTTAATGTGTGGATACATTAGACTTGAAAATAAGTGAGGTATTCTCTCTGGACTTTAACGCAAAGCATCTCTTTGATGTAATCTCTCACCGCGTCCTCAGTCTCCTTATTCTTTAGCTGGAGAAACAACCGAAAGGTGTTTTAAAAGGAAATTGTCCTAAGGAACCAATTGGTACAGGTAGCAAGAAGTGGGGTTTGTGGTTTGCCGCATCAATCCAGCATTTACACACCCATCTTCAGGTCCTGTCTCTGATCAGGAAACCCCAAGATCAGGCTAGTCCCATCTTCAGGTCCTGCCTCTGATCAGGATAACCCGAGATCAGACTATTCCCATCTTCAGGTCCTGCCTCTGATCAGGATAACCCGAGATCAGGCTAGTCCCATCTTCAGGTCCTGTCTCCAATCAGGATACCCTGTCTCTGATCAGGAACCCCGAGATCAGACTACTCCCATCTTCAGGTCATGTCTCTAATTAGAATACCCCGAGATCCGACTACTCCCATCTTCAGGTCCTGCCTCTGATCAGGATAACCCGAGATCAGACTACTCCCATCTTCAGGTCCTGCCTCTGATCAGGATAACCCGAGATCAGACTACTCCCATCTTCAGGTCCTGCCTCTGATCAGGATAACCCGAGATCCGATTACTCCCATCTTCAGGTTCTGCCTCTGTTCAGGATACCCTGAGATCAGACTACTCCCATCTTCAGGTCCTGCCTCTGATCAAGATACTGCGAGATCAGACTATGATTCTGATAGGTTATTTATAACACACTTAATACCCAGAGGTTTCTAAACGCAGTCTCGGAGATCGAACCTGTGATGCTCTGTGTCGTCTTGCTTCCAAGGCAAGCACGTTGCCCCCGAGTTATCCTCCCGAGACTACGCCCATCTTCAGGTCCTGTCTCTGATCTGGATACCCCGAGATCAAACTACTCCCATCTTCAGGTCCTGTCTCTGATCTGGATACCACGAGATCAGACTACTCCCATCTTCAGGTCCTGTCTCTGATCAGGATACCCCCTCTGTGAATGACATGTTGTCTCCTGTAGTCCCAGACTGTTCTAGTCGTCTTCCTCGAGTGGTGTGCTACAGCAGAAACCTATATTGGTTGTCTTCTAGTGAGCTTTTCTTATTCTCTGTTACGCGACGGCTGGAGTTCTGGTCGTCTACTAACCCAACATATGCTATTTTGCTCCACTGGGGGTCCCCACTCTAGATGAACCCAGAATACCCCCCACCCTCTACACCACTATAGTGAAGGAAGGCCCTCTGATTTTTCTCTACCGACTTCCTTCCCCTGGCATGCTAGCTGATCGCCCCCTGAATAGCAGAGCGCCCGCACACCACCATATCAAAAACCATGGAAACGTTGTCCCATGCAACCCTAAATTACAGTCTCCAGTGCCCGCAGGAGAACGCCCCACGAAACTGAGCAGGCGAAACATATAATCAAAGTCCAGCACACTGCTTATAACCAGAGCCTCTAAACAGAGGCCTTTCGTAGCGTCTATTACAGAGCCCCTACCTCAATAACCGACCTTTGATCACGAATCAGCAGGTCCTGGTTTACTGAACCGAGGCCTTAATTAATGTACATTTAAAGAGTCTGATACTAGACCCGGAGCACCACTTATTGCTGATCCTATGGCAAAGGCTTCTGGTACACTGGACTACAAGGCCCGGTCTGTTTCCCTCATTTCCCCGAGGTCCTATCTCGGTCTGAAGGTGCGGATCAGCGAAGCCACTGAAACGGGCCCTTCAATAATGGGAATAAAATGGTGCCTGCCTCGATATGGTATGATGTGCCACTGTCCATTTATCGCTCAACAGAGCCCGATCCTCACTCATTTCTTGTTTGGTTTATTACATTTAGGAGCCTTCCGTACCACCTGAGATCTAGTCAATTGAGACCCCTAATCTAGTCATCGGGGTGTTTTTTAGTGTGAGGAACAAATCCAGACTTAAAAGAATCTGTAATGGAACACAGACGAAGGGGAAAAGAGTTCTGAAACGCTGAAAAAGACAGCCATGTCGACCTTGCCCCAACTGATCTGCTAGAAACGGGGTGCCACGAACACATAATGGGAAGCAGAATGAGTGGAGCCATTATTGTGAATTTATAATCCCCTACCTCCACTATAGCAGGCACTTCCATAAGAAGGGTCTCGAGGTCTGCGCCCTCGGACCAGTCTGCTCTTCATCACAAGACTCCATTGCCTGCTTTGCACGTGGTTGCCAAAGGCTCGATTCATGCAGAAAAGAGTCCACCACTGTCTCACTGCCCAGGCCTATATATAGCAGAGGATTGCAAGGGGGGAGGTGGGGTGGGAGCAACTGAGAAGCGAGGCATTCCTGGGGGGGCGAGTGGGCATGAAATCCACGGTTACCCAGCCTGTGATATACACTCTGCCACCCAGCCCTCCCTAATCGACAGGCTCTGGGCGATGCAGGGCCGATTGCCACTCATTTAGCTTTTCCAAGAGTTTCCCATCCTTACACACTCCTTGCTCAAGTAGCTAGGATTCAACGGGTTCGTACAGACCGAGGTGCATTCATATCACTGTATGGATCCAGAAGTCACGTGATGCAAAACATGTCACTATGCAAGTTCAAATGCTAGAGCAGCAAAAGAAAGCTGAGCTCAGCTTTGCACATTAAGCACCAGCAACACCCATGGTCTGCGGTGGGGAGACTGAAGTCTAGAGGTGTGGGTAGATGCCGGGGTAAGGGAGCTCACATGGTCTCCATGAGGGGGTTGGGGGTGTGATTGGCCTGCATCATGATTTCCGACTGTATAAAAGGCCCCACCGTCTCCCCATGTTCTCTTCCTTCCCTTACTTGGGCTTTAGTTAATAGCCATGTTTTATATGGCACCTTTTCACCAACCGGAAGTGAAAAAACAAATCCTACTCCTTCAGTCCACTGTTCTACTTTTTTTCTTACTGTCCCTGCCTTCTCCCCTGTCTTTCTTTTCTGTATTCCTTTCCTCAATCCTTTCTTCACTCTTCCCCTCCCATTCTTTCACGACTCCCTTTCTCCCTTCCCTTGTGCCTTTCTTTTCTTGTATTCTTTCCGTGGACCTTGTCTTTCTTTCCCATCCCTTTCTTTCCTTCTTTTGCGCCTCCCTTTCTCCCTTCCCTTCTGCCTTTCTTTTCTTGTAAGCCTGGAAGTGTTTTAGTGCAGGGGGAGGCATGTAGGTGACTTAAGTGTCAGGGATGACAAGTAGGACAGTAATGACAATGTCGTAAAGGAGGAGGCCAAATGAGATGTGAGGTGTAAAAACTTTGGCCACAAGCTTTATTGTAACACTAGCCATGGTGCCAAAGAAAACCAACCATAAAACATCATAAGAAAATAACACAATTATATTTTGGGGAACAGAGGATCAGGTGAGCGGTGGCCCTACTACCACATAAGGCCAACTCGAGGCTGATCCCTGCCGCCAACCTGTGAGGGTGCTACCCGGCAGCCCCACAAGTCCCCCCAAAATTAGTGAAAAAACTAGGAACAGCCCCTAGCTGCCAGGGTCCAGAAGATATCCCTGGTAAAGATGTCCATGCCTTCAATGGACAAGTGGACCCCGTCACTGCAAAATAGAGCCTTGTTGTGCATAGTGATCCCGTGCCTTATGAATTTCAAACCTGAGAATAAGCACAAATTGGCCAATGCTTTGTTTAATTTGCGCCCAGAATAATCCATGGCCTCGTTGGACTGTGTACCTTGCCAGTGTTGGCGTGGGAAGATTTCGGACATCATGACTTCTTTTTGTCTTAACGTGTGTGATGGATCTGAGGGAGGTTCAAATTTCGGTCAGTAGTGGCTTCCTGCCCATGAGAGGCAAGTCATTGCCACCAAGGTGGATGATCAGTAAATTGGGGGGAAGGGTGACCCCCAGCAGGCCGGCCAGCTTGTAGTGGAGGTCCCCCCAGGCCATGCCGGGTTTGCCCCACCAATAAGTGATAGTATCTTGGAAATGCATGGCTTCCTGGGTTTCCTCGAGCCATCTGCTGGCTCTGGTGATGAATGAGTGGCCCACAATCCAGGCAGTTTTTAATGGAGGGTTCCCTGTGGGTAGAAGATGGGGATGAAGGGGGGGGAGAGAGGAAATCTGTTAGATTAAGTCTTTCCTGATATGCTTTTTGTATGCCCCAGATTTCCAGGGTCCTATCCCCTTTATCGCTTTCTCTTGCATGCCCCCATCCATGCGGATGTTGCCGCACCTATCCTAAATGAGTGGGACCCAAATTCTGTTGGGTCCCATCCTATTGCTACGATGGTCTTTTTGAGCACAGACCTCAATTGAAATCTGCTGAGGGTGGACCCATTTTTGTGTGTAAAAAGTTGGCCGCCCAGGCTGGGGCGTATGCTAAGAAAAGTCCTGGTGTTGCACATGGGGCAGTACTCTGCCTCTTCTATACAGTATAGATTGATAATTCTCCCTTTAGCCACCTGGTCAGGTTTGGATCTGTTGAGTTTTACTTCCATTGACCCTTTGCCGAAGTATGTCGAATACATCCAGCCCTTCCTCAGAACCTGTGTTTTTGGATGCAATTTCGCTAATCCTGAAAGCCCCAAAGTAATTGAGCGTGAAGGCTCCCTTAAATAAGTGTGTTTCATATGCATTATTGCATACTTTATGCAGGGTGTCTAAAAGGATTTTTAATTTAGCAAAATTCAGAGGGCGCCTGGTGTCTCTTTTTACCCCTTCCAGTTTGGGCCCACCTATAAGCGCATATCTTAACAATGCGCTGTGTGTGGGATCTGTGGCCCCAGCCAGTTTAGTTACTAGGATACTGCTGCCAAATGGGAGGATGTCCATACTTTCTTTTTGTTCTGTTTGAAGGCCCATTCCATGAAGTCATTGACATGGCTCTCCTGGATGTCTCTGATATTAGTGATTTTTGTAATGTTGCCAAAGTCTGTCGGGCATTTACTGTACATTTTAGCAGTTTTCTGGGCCAGTGCCTTTTTGGCCAGGACCCCTAAGATCCCCCTGTGCTCATCTGTTGATGTGTGGTGCTGGGATTTGGTCCCGCTGTACTTTTACCTTGGGGGCGGTTGTGTGAGCTGGGGTTTTCTTTGGGGAACCTTGTTTGATGGGCTGTTGTGGTCTGCTTTGTTTTATCCCAAAATGGCCCACATTTCCTCTTTGCTTCTGCCTGGAGATTTAGGGCCCTGAAAGTGTGGAACTGAAAATGGGACAGTGCGTCAGCAGCCTTGTTTTCTTTGCCTGCAATGTGCCATCCAATTATTACCATGTTGTCATTCAGACTATGTTTTGTGATTTCTCTTAACACTTTCAATACCACGGAGCAAGATGCAGCATCTTTGTTTAGCACATGTACAACAGCCATCTTGTCTGACCATGTAACAAACTCTGTATTAATCAGCATGTCCTCCCACATGTAGAGTGCCATCCATATGGGAAATATCTCTAGCAGAGTAATGTTTTTGGTCCACCCCCAATTCTGCCAACAGCGGGGCCAGTGTCCAGCACACCACTTGTTCACAAAACACATTCCAAAGCCTTTGCTCCCTGCCGCGTCAGTGAACAGGGCCCTTTTTCCACGTCATTTATGGGCTTGTACCATATAACTTTACCATTAAAATTGCATGGACCTTGTCTTTCTTCCCCATGCCTTTTCTTTCCTCCTTTTGCGCCTCCCTTTCTCCCTTCCCTTCTGCCTTTTCTTGTAAGCCTGGAAGTGTTTAGTGTGGGGGGGAGGCATGCAGATGACATAAGTGGCAGGGATGACAAGTATGACAGTAATGACAATGTCGTAAAGGAGGAGGCCAAACGAGATGTGAGGTTGAAAAACTTTGGCCACAAGCTTTATTGTAACACTAGCCATGGTGCAAAAGAAAACCAACCATAAATCATCATAAGAAAATAACACAATTATATTTTGGGCAACAGAGGATCAGGTGAGCGGGGGCCCTACTCCCATGTAGGGCCAACCGGAGGCTGATCTCTGCCGCCCTTCATGCAAAAGAGTTTGTGACGTTGGGTGGACCCAGCGTGTGGCCAGTTTATCTTCATTGACTTTACACTTGACCTCCATACTGCATCCTTCCTGTTCTTTTCATGCAAGTTGGGGAGGTATATGCCTTTCTTCCACTGTTGAGCGCCATTCCACACTTTGATGCATGTGTATACTTTCTTTAAGCTCTTATGACCCACTTGTGATGTTGCCCCCTGAGGGGCATTATACATTTTTATTTTTCCTCAGAGATGGATTCTGGAGTTTAGGTTTGCCTTCTACCTGTCTTCAGTTTTTGGGTATTGTTTGTTTACTATTTATAAAGCGCTCCGGACCCGGAG
The DNA here is from genome assembly GCF_040938575.1 of Ambystoma mexicanum. Taxonomy (NCBI): domain Eukaryota; kingdom Metazoa; phylum Chordata; class Amphibia; order Caudata; family Ambystomatidae; genus Ambystoma; species Ambystoma mexicanum. The sequence goes on from NC_090921.1 coordinate 136,358,865, forward strand.
GCAACTGGGCGCATTACAAGACAGCTTGGAGTACATATACAAAGGTAGGTAAGGCAGGCATGAAGAGTACAGTGGTAAATGACAATAATTTACAATAGAACACCGAACATAGTGTGAATAAATAGCAGACAGGTCAGTGACGGACAGAGTGTAGGTGGGTGCAATATGATGCCCGCGGAGTAACCAAGTTACCAGTAGCAAAGTTACAAGGCCCTTGCCGTGAAGGCAGACACATCATTAGCGAAGAGACACTTTTTAGTGTTCAGTCTGAAGCTGTGGAAGGTTTGGTCCGTTCTTAAGTTGAGTGCGAGGGCATTCCATGCTGTGTCTGCTTGAACCGGGAAGCTGGAGCCCCCAGCTCTTTTTAGGTTGGATCGGGGAGTGATGATGCAGCATGAGATGGTGGGTCTGAGTGAGGTTTTCCAGATAATCTTGTCTTTCAAGTATTGGGGGGCAGCGTTATTAGGGCATTTGTCTGGGACGGATACAAGTTTGAAGTAGATTCTATCTTGGATGGATAGCCACTTGTTGCTCTGTCTTATTTCAGAGATGCGGTCTTTTCTTGGAAAACTCAAGGCTGTTCTCAGGGCATTACTTTGAAGAGTTTGCAGCTTATTTAACACTTGTTTGTTAGCTCCTGCATATAATGTGTTGCAGTAATCAAGTTTAGACAACAGTAGTGCTCGAGCTAGAGTGATGCAGCTGTTTGTAGATAGGTAGGCTTTGCAGGCATTAATAAGCTTGCAATTGTAGGCTGTAGCCGAGGCAGTGGCATCAATTTGTTTCTTTAAGCTCAGGATAGAGTTGATGTAAAATACTAGGGTTTTTGTCTCCTTGACAGATTTGATTATGTTGCCATCTATGAGGAAGGACACGTATTTGGAATTTAGTTTGTTGACGTGTAGGGAGGCGCCTAGGATGAGGATTTCGGTCTTCACATCATTTAAGCACAGGCCTTGGGTGGCCATACAGGCTTGAATGACAAGGTAGATTTTATTAAGAAGGGCGTTGTCAGTGTCATAGTCACCTGATAGTGGTATCAGTATCTGGGTGTCATCTGCATAGTTGGTGTAGATGACACCCAGGTGGTCCAGTATGTCGAACAGAGGTTTAGTGAAGACATTGTATAGCATGGGGGAAACACAAGAGCCTTGTGGCACTCCACAGGTGATGGGGATAGGGTCAGCCGAGTCCGTGGGGGAGAAAACCCTCATTGTTCTATTGTTGAGGAAAGACTTGATCAAAATCGCCTTGGCAGCGGGAGGGTTTTAAAGAAGCTATAATTTTTAAACCTCAGATGTAGTGACTTAGGTACATTTGAATTCTGGTAAGGTGTTGAAGGCTAGAGGCTGTGAAGTTCTGCCGGTTATCTGTAGACCAGAAAAAGTAGTATTAGTGTGAGTTGTAGGCTCTGAAGTCACCCTAGTGAATGCCAGAACCTGAAGAAATGCAGAGTAACATTATTACCTGGCAGGGTGTTCGTTGGCGTGAGCTGGTTATTAAATGAAAGTCGTAAGCCGACAGAACTAACACGTTTGTTAAATAGTGACTTTATAGCAGGGTTTGAAATTGACAGGAGCTGGGAGCTATTAAGCTCCCGATTATATCCAAGAGGATCCTAGTTAGTTTGACCCCAACAGTTACCAGGAGCAACACTTGAACTCCTCGGTTAAGTGGTGTAAGACGCATAAAGATATGATATTATCTGTGTAGTTTTGGGAGTGTGTTTACAGGAGAATAAAGGACACACCTAGGGGGTATTTGATGCATATTGTATAATCTGCAAATGGACAAGTTCAAGTTTGCATCTTGCGCACATGTTACACTTGCTGTGCGCTATGGGCCGACTCCCGGTTCCCCAGAGGTAGATCCTGCCTAACAGCTGATGCCTGATACCCAAGAGCTTGGGAGGATAGCTCAGGGGCAACGTGCTCACCTTAGAAGCAAGGTGACACGGAGCAACATAGGTTTGATCCCCGGGTCCGCGCTTAGAAACCTCTGGGTATTAAGCGTGTTATAAATAACCTATCATATCATAAGAGCTTATTTTTGCTCCTAGTCAACAAATCCCAATTTCGACCTCTGCTACAGTGGTAACTCCTCATGTCATAATGTAAGGGCAGTGGTCCCCTTCTGTAATTTACTCGATTGTATCTCGAGGGTGAGTCTCGTAGATCGGCGCATGTCAGACGTGTTTAGGGCACTAGTTGTGTGATGTAGAGGTGTTGTCCGTCATGGGACAGAATAAGAAAGGCAGGACAAGCACCTGATGACTTTCGAGCATGTGACAGTGCAGTTTGGGTGACCCAGCATGTCCTGCCACATCTTACAAGAATAGTGGCAGGAGGGGGCAAAGGAGGTAAGAAATATGGTAACAATAACAAGTAAAAGTAGAACATGACGTGCCCAAATCTAAGTGTGTATACCAAGACTATGGGCTCCGTTTCTGCCAGCTCTCAAAAGGGTCTCCAGCTTTACCCCTGCTCACTGAGCAGGTCGTCTCAGCTCTGTGTCTTGCCAGTTTTGCACAGAACATGTGCCAGGACGTTACTGCCCATTGCATTAACCTTCAAGGTTGCTATTCAGCTCCTTCTCAACCCTTTTTTTCCCATGGCACAGTATGGCATGGGACAGGTTAATTCTGATCTCTGCACCCTTCACCCTCACAATTAGGGGGTGATTGCATGTGTACATCCTGCGCCATTTCCTAATGCCCCATGTTTTACAGCTCTACCACAGTACAAGTTTCAACAATGAGATTTTTTTAAATGTCTGATTGTGTGCTTAGGAAATGTCCTCAACATAAAAGGAGTACTGCGTTCAGTGTTGGCATTTCCTCAGGGAGTAGTTATTGTTATCATGCAGTTTCATAGCACGTACGTAGGTCGCGAGCAACAGAGCATTGTACAGGTCACAGAGCATAACATTGGTAGCGAGAATTTAAAATGTCATCAAATAAACCTTGGTAATAATTATCATTGTACAATGTATGGATGGGGTGTGCAAAAGAAGGCAGAATCTAGGCTCCGCTACGGTGGTGTTGGAAGAGCCAGGTCTTTGGTTCTTTTGTAAACTTAAGGAAACTTATAGCTGTCAGGATTGTCACTAGGCTGGAGTTCCAGAGCACCAGACCATAACATGAGGTGGACTGTTCCAAAGTTTCCTTCTTGCAAGCCAGTCAAGTTTCCAGTTGTGTGATGGTCTCACTGCGGGATGGTAGGTAGGCTGGCGTACCCGCAGTGACTGCCTTATGTGTGAGGCACACGTTTTTGAACCAGATCCTAGCCGGTATGGTGAGCTTTTGTAATTAGCACATGGTGGGAGTGGTATGGTCAAAATTCCTCGAGACAATGATGAGGCGAATTGCGGCATGGTGGGATACTTGGGGAGTGGCAAGTTGAGTAGCTGCGATCCCTGCGATGAGGATTTTTCTCCAGTCGATATGCAACATTACTATGGCATGCAACAATCGTCTGCGGGGACATCTTGATCTTTCAGACTAGTGAGATCCGTTACTAAGCTGTTTGAGACTTTTTCTTAATGTGTTGACATGATAGACTGCTATCCACAATGAAGCCATGGGATTTGGCTGCGTGGGTGAGGTGATGTTTGAAACCAGCGCATTTAGTCCAGCCGCCTTCAAATGGTTTCCTGCTTTGAGGGGTAGCACAGGAGTATGTATCCAGTCTTGGTGTGGTTAAGCCTTAGTCACTTGTCATCCAATACTTGCTCAGTGAAGGTTAGCTATTTCTTGTGGGCCGTTGATCTTTACAATTATCAATCTATGTACTGGAGTATTGTGATCTTGAGGTCATCTAGGAATGAGACCAGCGGTTCCATATAGAGGTTAAAGATGAATATCTGAGGGACTCCACAAGTGACGAGGTAGCAATCGGACCTGAGGGAGTCCCTTTGGACAGTCTGGTATCTGCCATATAGGTAAAATTGAAACCATTTAGGGGTGGAGTCAGAGAAGCCCATTCTGTGTGCAAGGAGGTGAGTAGTGTGATGGTCCAGCCGAGAAGTAAAGGAGGACTAGAACCCAGATTAATAATCCGGGAGCAGACCGATTTGCTCGATTTATGATTTTTTTTTTAATGAGTAGTTGGTTAGCAAGTACCTTCTCACTTACTTGGCTGATAAATGGGGGGCAGGAGGGTTCATGCAGGATGGTAGTTTGCTAGGTCTTCCAGGGGAAGGGTGGATTTTTTCTCAGGAGAATGGGTATAAACTCTGACATCTGGGAACGTACCCTCCCTGACGGAAGTGTGGACTGTCCTAAGAAAAGCAGTAATATCAGGACTGGTATGTTTTTCCTAATGATGCTGGCTGTAAGGATGTTGTTCGTGTAAGCAATCTGTTTTAAGGACACTAGCGTGTACGAGATGTCCTCAGGCAAGATGGGAGAGAATTTGGTCCAGAGTTGAACGTCCTGTGGTGTGGGGATATTTGGGGAGTGGACTAGAGGATTTGGAGCCCTCAATGTGGAGCCTGATGGTATTGATTGCGTTGATAAATAACGTATTGATAGCCTCACACTTCTCCCAGCCTTCTGGTGCCTCTGGGTCTGGTGTGGGCTTTGAGCAGTGCTTGAATGCTCCCGTAATGATGGTGGTGTAATAAATAGCTTTGACTGCGGATATCTGGGTCTGCCATTTGGAAGGTAAGGCCTTGAGCTTGAGGGATAGAAAGGCCCCCGCTTGGTAGGCCTGTTGCCAGCATTTCTCAAGAGTTGTAATGGGCCGTTTGTTGATCGAGAGCTCTTAAGTATGCCAAGGTTAGGCCAGGAAGGTTTCGTTCTGGCACGGCTGAATTTTTCCAGAGCGAAGTATCTGCCAACTCCTTTGAGGTTTGGGTAGAGGTTTGTAACATTGCAGTGATGTTTGCAGAGGTGGGGAAGTTTGAGAAACGTATCCAGAGCCTCTAATGCAAACCTTTTGAAGGAGCGACATGCTACCATGGGGCGTTCTTCCTGGCTTTTTCGGGCTGTCGCGGAGTGATACGAGGAAAGTGGGATGGCTGCATGCTGTGTCCTGTCGAGTGCGATGGTGTCTGTGCAGCTTAAGTGGCGGAAGAGGATCAGACGAGGTCTAGGGTATTACACCTATTGTGTGTGTGGGGGGGGTCTACTACACAGGAGTTATGTCCAGTGATTCCAAAGTGGGGACTAGGGAATAGGCCTGCATGCCTCGGGATCACGTGGACCTGTCAATACTGCATGCGTTAAGAGTTTGGCACTATTACCTTTAGTTCTTATTGTGGGGGGGGTGTTTTGACCACTGTATAGTGACTAAGGGCCCTCCTTTACTGTCCTGCTTTCGAAGCTTCGTGAACTTGGACGAACACTGGACAGTGTTCATCGTGCTTTGTCTCCTTTAGAAATATACACAAATGAAAGCTTGTAGTCCAAGGTTTTCAATGTTCACAGAACTTCGAGTGCAATTATTTCGTTAGCATACACGCTTTTTTTTCAAAACCTGTGCTGGATGTTCATTTTGTCGTTGCTTTTTATCGGTCTGCGGAAGCATTAGCGTGAGACATGTACCTCTAAGCGCTGTGCCATAATTGCGCTTTCATTGCTTGAATGATCACACAGATCAAGCGTTTGTGATGCTCACTGTGAGACCGCATTACATGTGATGGGACAATGTAAAAAAGATGCAATCCTGTGTCCACGTCCTCCCCTACTTGAGGTTCGGTCCGTGCTCTGTAGGTAGGAAGGGTCTGTGTTGTGCCCCGAAATCGACTGGTAACGTGAAAGCAACGAATATTGATCCCTTCCATCTCCCCCAGGCGCCCCCGAATCCTCAGACAGTCCCACTGCCAAGCATGTGTCGCGCTTAATGCTTTACTCGTATGTTGATAGTGATGCCTTTTTTTAATGTAGGATCCTCGGGATGCTGGCGTTCTTACTCCTGCAGCAAAAAAAGACAAAATGTATATTTCATGTAAATGGCACCCAAAACATTCACAAGGTAAAGGATTCTGCATGTTTTGTCCTGCTGCCTGGACGACATTTTAATTAGTCTGAAAGACAGCCCGGGTGTTTTCTTTTCTTCTTTTTCTGGATATTTGATGAGAAAATCAGCATATTGCTGGGAGAGTATTTACACAGAGCAATGCCCTCGGCGTAGGCGCCATCTTTCCCCAGGTCACTTAACACAGTTCTGGTTTTCCTGCCAGCAACACGTCAATTCTTAAGCCCCATTACGTAAGTAGCACTGGCTGGAAATCAGGGACTGGTTAATATTCTCATGGGATGTGGGTGCATGAAATGTTATTAATTGACTCACTTGGTCACCGACACTTGACATGACCATGAGCCTTGGGAGATACCATGCTCCCAGGAGGGGTGACACACCATACTCAAGACAAGCATCACTGGACATCAAAACTAATTAAATCACTAACAGCAACTCTTGTGATTATGGGTGCAAATGACGCTCACATACATGAATGCTCAGACAGTTACACACACAAAACATGCGTTTAGTATGCACCCATATTTGAGGGCGACAGTCAGGGTTGGTGGCACATTGGGGGTTTCACCAGATTATCAAAGGACCCTTTATTAACCCGGGTGAGTTATGTTATTTCAATTTATAAAGCCCACGGTCGCCCAAAGGCATCATGGCGCTGGAGAGGAAGACTGCTAGGTAGAGGAGAAACTAGTGAAGGAGCCAGGGACCAGAATAGATTCGTTTTCAAAGCTCTTCTGAAGCTCAAATGATTAGAAGTGGCTTTAAGCAGCGGAGGGAGATTGTTCCAAAGTTTGGCCGCAGCAATGGAGAAGGCTCTGCCGCCAAGCCTTTCCCGGTTGAATCTTGGAACTGTGAGTAGATTGGTGTTGGCGGAGCGCAGATCCCAAACCGGCATGTATCGGGAAAACTTAGACTGTAGAAATTCAGCTCCTTGGCCGTGGATAGCCCTATGGACGATACACAGTGACTTAAAGTGAATTCGCTGAGCCACCGGAAGCCAGTGAAGTTGGCGAAGCACTGGCGAAATGTGGGCACCATGGGGAGAGCCACTGGCTAACCTAGCTGCGAGGTTCTGCATGCGCTGGAGTCGGTGTATAAGACCGATCGGTTGTGACAAATACAGAGAGTTGCAATAGTCCAACCGTGAGAGGACTAGCGCAGCCACCACAAGAGGACGGATGGCTTCCGGGATCATAGGCAGGACCCTCTTAAGGACCCTGATCTGATGGTGGGTGGACTGGCAGACGGCCGTAACCTGGGTAGACATATACAAGGAGGCAGAGAGAATAACCCCTAGCTTCTTCACTTTGCTAACTGGACCAGGTAAAGGGCCAAGGGAGGAGGGCCAAAAGGCGGGGGTCCACAGTAGGGGTTTGGGGGACAACCCACCAACAGTACCTCCGTCTTATCACCATTTAGTTTTAGCCAATTCTGGTCCATCCAGATCTCGACTGCCTTTAGGCAGTCATGGAGGCAGGCTGAGACCTCAGTTTGATCCTGATCCGGATTGGCGTGTCATCCGCATAAGTGTAACAATTAAGCCCATAAGAGCGGATGAGACAGACCAGAGCCCAAATGTAACTATTAAACAAAATCAGCGACAGAGGGGATCCCTGAGGGACACCACAAGTGAGGGGACAAGAGGAAGAAAGAAAAGGTGGCATAGCAAGGGTCTGTGTGCGATCTGAAAGAAAAGAGGTAAACCAGGCAAGAACAGAGCCAGATATCCCAATCTGTGGCAGGTGAGAGAGGATGATGGGATGGTCAACCGTATCAAATGCGGCGGACGGGTCTAGCAAAATCAAAGTGAGTGAAACCTAAAGCCACTCAAAGCCACTGAAAAACATCAATGGCAGCTCCTGGCACCATATAAAGCATGTCCACAATACAGATGTTCACAGCTTAACATAGCCTGTTGACTTGGCCATTTTAAGCAGGTCCAGGGTCTGCAGGCAACCAGCCTTCATGGGGATGTCTACCGAGTCCATCTTACGCACTTGTGGAGCTGCGGGAAAGGACAGTCACACCACAGTTCAGGGGCCGGCAAAGCCGCACCTGGCAGCGGGAGAGGGGGGGCGCCAGGGGCCACAACGGCCTAGTCCATATAGAGTGGCCTAGTCCATATACAGTGAGGGCAACTAGTGGCAGGGATGATAGGCCACTCACACTCCCCTTTCCACATCACATAGGGACGACTGGCAGGGAGACACTGGTGGGAGGGTGTCTGGGCCACAGGCCTAGAAGGGAGCACAAACACTCATGAGAGCTGCAACCCTTCCTTGTTGTTCCACTTCTTCTCTTCATAATTTTTCTTCTAAATCGCCTCTGATGGGCCTGGGTTTTCAGAGGGCTTCGTCAAACTTTCTTTCATGTCCCGGCATGGAGCGTTCCAATTTGCTTTCACAGCGCTGTGATGGAGCGCTCCATCTCCCATTTTGCTCTGGACCGGAGCACAGGAGCATTTTCTTTTTCACTTGACCTGGCACCCAGGTTGACTTTGGGTGTTGCCGGAATCATCTCCCCCAGCAGGCGGGGCCAAAAACTGTGATGCATTGGCAAGCGGACAGGTGCAGCGTTGCAGGTAGCACTTTTTTCTTTAAACCCTCAGAATCAGTGCACTGCCATATTGACTGCCTGGCCGGCACCGGATCACATTCTGTGGCCTGCCAGCACAGCATGACACCGGCGGGGAGCCACACCTCTACTTGATGGGGGATGGGCCTTCTTCTTGTTTAAGCTCCTTCACAGAGCACTTCATGCATCTTTGCTGCCTGCCCGGAGCGCAGTTGCATTCACTGCTGGGGGGGTCGGGTACCACAGATGAGGGACGCGGCCAGCCACACCTCCCGTTCTTCTCGCAGGCATCTTCTCTCTTCCTGGCGGCCGACGCTGCATCCTCGCAGTTCAGCCGCCACCCGGAAGCCTGCAGCCACCCGGAAGCCTGCACCACAAGAGGCACAGGGGCCCAGACCACCTCCATTGCTGTGCGGCTGACACTGCACTTCTCCACAGCGCCGTCCCTCCTTACCTCATCAGGGGGGAGTCAAAGAGCACCACACAGACCCCACGCAGGGCCCAGCAAACAGGCGCCGGACAGCCACGGCGGTCGGGCGGGCTCTACCTCCGTTCCTCGTGGCGAACACGCCACCATACAGTACAGGGCACCCTCACTCCTCGTCACCAATGTTATGTCCTGGCCTGCGGTAACGCAGGCTAGGCAGATCAAGGCTGGGGGCACCTAGCAGACGTACCGTGACAGGGTACGAGCACATGCAGGCCCATGAGCACACAGGCTCTTCATTGGCCTTGGGACACCCAGGCCAATGCTGACAACAGCGCCGGCGTTGCCCAGCAGGGGCACTGGCGTCCACAAGCAGATTTCCCCACCAGGGGCTCTGCTGGGCACAGGGGTAGAGTTGCCGGCAGGGGCTCCACCAACATTGCAGAAAGCCATTGTAGACAGCGTTGCCCGGCAGGGGCACTGTCCTGATGGAGGGCCCTGCAGGGCAGGCCCTCAGCCAGCTATGCAGCCCCAGCATGGCGCTGGTAACAAGGACACACCACACCATATTCAGTTAGTTCCAACTGGAAGCCGCTCATTGCTTTTATTAATTGAAGTCACGTGGTCACTGACACGTGACATGACCACGAGCCCTGGGAGATACCATGCTCCTAGGAGGGGTGACACACCACAGTTATGCAAAGCCATTTAAATGAAATGAGCATATTTAACTGATATGCTAATTTCTGGCCGGTTGTGTGTAGATGTAAAGCTATGTAAAGTGGTCTTGTACAGCACACTTCTGCCTTTCCAAACCCCAATGTCACTCCCCATTTGGCACGTTAATGAATCTGCCTACTTTTTTTTTTTTTTAGCATTTGGGCACTGCAACAGGGGATAGGTTTTCTCCAGAAGGGAAAACCAAAGGTCTATTAGCAGCCATCACTGGGACACTGGGCGAGCCACTGGTGTGTGAAGGGGAGGGGCGGGGTGTGGGATCTGTCTAAAGTTAAAGGGTACGCGGCACCTGAGGTTAATGTCAACCCATAGATCGGGATATCGCACCCCACCCTGAGCTTAATCAGCACGATAACTACCCCCATTAAACGCGTAGCTGGCCTCCTGAAGCGTCCTGCAGTATGGCCAGGGTACTGCTTCCAGTAGCGCTCCCTGCTCCGCCCAGTAGATGCGAGGGAAGGGTCTGCGCAGCCGCAGTGTCCCGCGTCACGTGGGCTGGCCTGACGTCCATGGCCACACATGGTGAGGTTAGCATAACGGTGCTGGCAATCCTCCTAGAGTAGACGCATTGTGCAGGCCAGGCATGGCATAGCAGCAGTCTGCTGTTACAGCCGCCAATCTTGTACTTCCATTGCGTTGCTGTCTACAACGCGTCAAACTCCAATGTACCCTTGTCTCTTCTCCCTAGCCTTGCACACGGCCCTAAGTGTAAAAAGAAAAGCAGTGATGTATTCCACTAGCAACTCCTGGGGGTGGAAATAGGGGGATAGCGCATGTTAAACACCTAATAAGGTCACATTTCACACGGAAGAAAATAACAACGGCCAGTGCCATCTCAAATACTTATGTGTAGTCTTTAAAAGCAGTATCAGATCGAAGGGTTCCGTGCGGCCCAGGGTTGCCATAATAATCGTTTTTGTTGAGTGGAAGAGGGAGGCGAGTTCAGTGGGGGAGGGGGGACGTTGCGATGGCAATTTCAGGTCCTCGGTGGGGCTTGTGACTTGTACACAATGAGGAGTCTGCGTCCAGTATGGGCAGCGCCGGGATGTGGGGGAACGGGGGGAGGGTCTTGTGACTTTGCTAAGGGTGCCCAGCTGTCATTGAATGGGGGGAGCGTGGAGGGGGGTTTCTGCACTGGGATAAATATAGCTGAAAGTGCTGTCCTGGGAATGTGACCCACTTGGAAGCAACAGGAAGCAAGAGTGGGGGAAAGGAAGAGGGGGCAGGGTAGAAAACTAGAGTGAAATGCAGGGCAAGGGGGTGGGCAGCGAGGAGAAGAAAGGACTTGTGGGATTAGGACTGTGACCATGGGAGGGCGTGGAATAGAGGCCAAGACACAGAGTAAGAGCAAGCGAAGGAAAGCGGGAGAGTTGGGCAAGTGTCTAAAGGAGGGATCAAGTAGGAATAGAACAGAGAACGAGTTTGCAACGGTGGACGCAGGTAAAATAAAATTGGGGACCTGGGTGGGGCAAATGCCGCCGACCTTTCTCAAGAATCTGGATGGTGCGTGGCTTGTCACTGTAGGATCCCACAGCTTCAGCAACTGCCCTCACTGGCTGTGGGTAGGCTTATTTATTACCTGGAGCCTGCACCCCAGTAACCTGATAAACATTCTTAAGCTACTAGGGCAACCGGGTAACCAAGGTGGGAGGGGGGGGGATGTAAACACTCCATTGAACCCAAACAATGCACATGTTCTGTTACAGAACATAACCGTATGTACACCATATTGAGGATGAAATATAAACAAGCACCTAACAGTCACCTACTGCACATACATGCTGCAAATGCTGACGCTCTATACATGGGCGGTCTATTCAGAGAAAATAAATGTGTCTCTGTTATGGGGCTGGGTAAGGCTGGTGCCCCTCCCGCATGCTTTCATGGAAGTGATGACTGGAGCCAGTGGGTTTGGTTGGTAACTGGCACACGGGAAGCCGTGCTCTCCTTTTATTGGGACTGTCACATGGTGTACCAGGTGTCACCAGCACGTGACAATGCACAAGCCCTAGGAGTGGCTACAAGTCACAACATCCTCCATGGTCGGATTCGACTCTGCTTGTTGGTGGCAACCTTTCTCTCACCTGCAGTGTAAATTCACACTGTCAAGGTTTACCCTTATCCCAGCCATCTCAGGGTGATAAGGGCATGCCATATTCCTGTATACAAATAGCTCACAAAGGATCCTCCAGGTCAGGAGATCGCCTCCTTATTACCCATAGCATCCCCAACGTGCTGCATAGGGTGTCTGACCCGTATCAGAATACATTTCCCACCAGATGTATATGCTGCCTGATGTTGCGACTCTGCACTGCTGCTAAACCAAACCTTACCTTCTCCAGGATAAGTATGCTGCTGCTAAACCAAAGCCTGCCTGATGTTACAACTGTTCACTGCTGCTAAACCAATCCTCCCTTCTGCGGGATAAATGGGCTGCCGCTAAACCAAAGACTGCCTGATGTTACAACTGTGCACTACTGCTAAACCAATCCTCCCTTCTGCGGGATAAATGGGCTGCTGCTAAACCAAAGCCTGCCTGATGTTACAACTGTGCACTGCTGCTAAACCAATCCTCCCTTCTGCGGGATAAATGGGCTGCTGCTAAACCGAAGCCTGCCTGATGTTACAACTGTGCACTGCTGCTAAACCAATCCTCCCTTCTGCGGGATAAATGGGCTGCTGCTAAACCAAAGCCTGCCTGATGTTACAACTGTTCACTGCTGCTAAACCAATCCTCCCTTCTGCGGGATAAATGGGCTGCCGCTAAACCAAAGACTGCCTGATCTTACAACTGTGCACTACTGCTAAACCAATCCTCCCTTCTGCGGGATAAATGGGCTGCTGCTAAACCAAAGCCTGCCTGATGTTACAACTGTGCACTGCTGCTAAACCAATCCTCCCTTCTGCGGGATAAATGGGCTGCCGCTAAACCAAAGACTGCCTGATGTTACAACTGTGCACTGCTGCTAAACCAATCCTCCCTTCTGTGGGATAAATGGGCTGCTGCTAAACCGAAGCCTGCCTGATGTTACAACTGTGCACTGCTGCTAAACCAATCCTGCCTTCTGCGGGATAAATGGGCTGCCGCTAAACCAAAGCCTGCCTGATGTTACAACTGTGCACTGCTGCTAAACCAAACTTGCCTTCTGCAGGATAAAAGTGCACCCGCTAAACCAAAACCTGCCTGATGTTACGACTGTGCACTGCTGCTAAACCAATCCTCCCTTCTGCGGGATAAATGGGCTGCTGCTAAACCAAAGCCTCCCTGATGTTACGACTGTGCACTGCTGCTAAACCAATCCTCCCTTCTGCGGGATAAATGGGCTGCCGCTAAACCAAAGCCTGCCTGATGTTACAACTGTGCACTGCTGCTAAACCAATCCTGCCTTCTGCGGGACAAATGGGCTGCCGCTAAACCAAAGCCTGCCTGATGTTACAACTGTGCACTGCTGCTAAACCATCCTTGCCTTCTGCAGGATAAAAGTGCAGCCGCTAAACCAAAGCTTGCCTGATGTTACGACTGTGCACTGCTGCTAAACCAATCCTGCCTTCTGCGGGATAAATGTGCAGCCGCTAAACCAATCCTGCCTTCTGCAGGATAAATGTGCAGCCACTAAACCCTGCCTTCTGCCGGATAAATGTGCAGCTGCTAAACCAATCCTGCCTTCTGAAGGATAAATGTGCAGCCGCTAAACCAATCCTGCCTTCTGAAGGATAAATGTGCAGCCGCTAAACCAAACCCTGCCTTCTGCAGGATAAATGTGCAGCCGCTAAACCAAACCCTGCCTTCTGCCGGATAAATGTGCAGACGCTAAACCAAACCCTGCTCAATGTTGCACCTGTGCACTGTTGATAAAAGAAACCTTGCCTTATGCAGGAGAAATGTGCAGCCCTAAACCAAACCCTGCCCGATGTTGCACTTGTGCGCAGCGGCTAAGCTAAAAACCTAGCCTCATTTTGGACATGTGTCTAACCACTATTCTAAATCCAACCGCAAACCTTTGACTACCCTTAGGACGTTTAAAAGCATGCAAAGATGTAGCCACTTTTGACTGCATGTGTTGGTTGCTACGTGACTGTATGTATGTATGTATGTATGTATGTATGTATGTGTATATATATATATATATATATATATATATATATATATATATATATTACTTGCCATTGGGAATGATTATATTCCGGGCAAATGAGACTGCCACTAAACCAATCCTATGCTTCTACTAAGCCCAGCCTTACTTTGGGCTAGACATATGCAGCTGCTAGACCAATACCTAAATTGTGCAGGATCATGCTTCTGCTAAGCCAAACCTTGCCTTATGGTAGACGTGTGCACTGCTAGACCAGTCCATGCCTTGTGCGGAACCAATATGCTTCCTTGAAGCCAATCGTTGCCTTAAACTTGACGTGAGCTGCTGCTAGATCAGGGGGTCTTCAAAAGTTGACTTTCCAGATATTTTGAATTAGAACTCCCATCAGCCCTACACAGCATAGTCAATGGCAAAACATCATGAGAGTTGTATCATGAACAGCTGGAGAGCCACAGTCACACAGCGCTAAACCAATCCCTGCTGTGTGCTGGAGCAATGTGCTTCTGCTAAGCCAAACCTTGCCTATTGGTGGAAACGACTGCAGCCGTTAGGCTAGACCAATTCCAGCCATGTGCTGGAGCAATGTGCTTCTGCAAAGCCAAAACTTGCTCAATGGTGAAAATGTGTGCATCCGCTAGGCTAGACGTATCCCTTCCGTATGCAGGAGCAATATCTGCTCCGTCCCCTGCCAGTCACAGTTCCACTACTTATTTGGGTAAAGTTCTATCACTGCTAATCTTGGAAGCGTGTGCAGCCTCTAGACCAATCCCTACCGTGTGCAGAATCAATGTGCTTCTGCAAAGCCAAAACTTTCCTAATGGTGGAAGCGTTTGCATCTGCTAGGCCAATCGCTGTTGTGTGCAGGATCAATGTGCTTCTGCAAAGCCAATCCCTGCCTAATGGTGGAAGCGTGTGCAGCCGCTTGACCAATCCCTGCCGTGTGCATGATCAATGTGCTTCTGCAAAGCCAAACCTTGCCTAATGGTGGAAGCGTGTGCAGCCGCTTGACCAATCCCTGCCGTGTGCATGATCAATGTGCTTCTGCAAAGCCAAACCTTGCCTAATGGTGGAAGCGTGTGAGCCTAATGGCGGAAGCGTGTGCAGCTACTAGGCTTGACCAATCACTGCCGTGTGCAGGAGCAATGTGCTTCTGCAAAGCCAAACCTTGCCTACTGGTGGTAAGCGTTTGAGTCTAATGATGGAAGCGTGTGCAGCCGCTAGGCTAGACCAATCACTGCCGTGTGCTGGAGCAATGTGCTTCTGCTAAACCAAACCTTGCCTAATGGTGGAAGCGTGGGCAGCCGCTAGGCTAGATGTGCTTCTGCAAAGCCAAACCTTGCCTAATGGTGGAAGCGTCTGTAGCCGCCAGGCTAGACCAGTCACTGTCGTGTGCAGGAGCAATGTGCTTCTGCAAAGCCAAACCTTGCCTAATGGTGGAAGCGTGAGCAGCCGCTAGGCTAGATGTGCTTCTGCAAAGCCAAACCTTGCCTAATGGTGGAAGCGTCTGCCGCCGCCAGGCTAGACAAGTCACTGTCGTGTGCAGGAGCAATGTGCTTCTGCAAAGCCAAACCTTGCCTAATGGTGGAAACGTGTGCAGCCGCTAGGCTAGATGTGCTTCTGCAAAGCCAAACTTTGCTTAATGGTAGAAGCGTCTGCAGCCGCCAGGCTAGACCAGTCACTGCCGTGTGCAGGAGCAATGTGCTTCTGCAAAGCCAAACCTTGCCTAATGGTAGACTTGTGCTGTCTCTGGACCAATAGCACAGTTGTTAAATGAGATGGCAGCCTTGGGTATTTTGCTCAGACAAAAAAAAAGCCACAGAATGATTTTTTGAAAGAATACACCCCCGACTCCCATGTGTAGCAGTGTCATTTTTTTTAGTTTTGGCTTGTTGTTGGGCAAACCAATGTTTTGGTGCCTTGGGGGAGTAGTCCAGGCGGTGAGTAACATCTTCGAATACAGAATGCTCAAAAGGTTGACTATAGAATCCTGAAAAAACAAACTCTATAAATACAAAACGCAGAGAAAAATATGAATTTTATGAGACACTGCTGTAGGCAGCAGGAAGGAGAGAATAGCGGTATGGTAGCCAGAAGCATAGTTGCGAACATGATCGGTTCCAATCTGTAGGTGCTTATGCAGTCCATGTTTTTTTTCTGTCTTCTGGGACTTGAAGTTCTGCTTTTTCCATTAGAAAACTCAGATTACAATTTCCAGAATTCAAAGAAAAAACTCGGACTGGACGAGCACCCACAAGTTTCAATGGGTCATGTTGACAACTATGTTTGATGCCTAGGGGCTAGGTGAGAGGGAGGTGGGTATGGGGGTTACTGTTCTCTCCCACCTCTTTAAAAAGTTAAGACTGGGTAAAGGTAAGCAGGTTAGGGAGTTAAATCAATCATTCAAACAAATAACCATATGTATATTTATTTTTTTCTATATTTTTTAATTAAACATTGATTGCCCTTTGCTTGTAATGTCACTGAGCGAAATTGTATCCTTTGTAATTAACCGTTTTTGTGGATCTTTTTACTTCGGAGGTGTTCACATGTTATTTGTCCCCAGCGGCCTCTGGTTGTTGGCTCTGTGGGATTGAACTTGTGGTCTGTCCTCGGTTTTCATGCAGACAGCGGGTCTCTCGTTGGGTTTAGTTTGTCTGGTGAGGCCCTTGCACTCCATAAATGGGCGTGTGGATCCTGGAGCCCTGGGTGTCTGCATTGCTTGCTCTCCTTGCACCACCACCTCTGCAGTGGTGCGGCTCTCCCAAAGGGCCCTACTGTGCCGGGGAGGGCCACGGGTACATCTTCTCTTCCCCCGCCCCACTGCAGGCGCTGTGGCTGTGCTGCACCGCATCATGGAGCCCGGAGTAGAGGGGGTCGGGGGGTGCAGGCCGAGCTTGGGGAGGCTGCAGAACCAGGGTACATCCTGGCGGACCTGGCACTAGGAGACTGCACAACGCAAGAGTCTATGATGGCTTCGGGTAGCCACAATGCCACGTGGTGTTACATCAGCATATTAGGCCACACCTCCGCCTAGCAGGCAGCAGCACGGGTGAGATTGACTCACACCTGGACTTATGTTGGCCCTGTACATGCCCTTTATATTCCTGTGCCATTGCGCGTACCCCTTCACCCTGTGCCACTCCGGTCATGACTCCCGTTCGGGTCAGAGAGAGGTCGGGGCACTACCATTTCCTTCCTTTTTGCAGGTGATGGGGAAACATATTTTATGTCAGTTGCAGCATTTATTTGTTCAGTTATATATTGCAAGAATGACTATAAATTGTATATTATAGTATCTATGACAGTGCATACTTTTTTTTACTTTTGCGCTTATTGCTAGCACACATGACATTTGTGCTCACATAATGTTATCATAAGCAGATTCCTATGTTAAAGCTGGAAGATAGCTCAGTGGATGGAGCCCTGGCTGCTGCGATCTGTGTTTGATCTGCAGGTCACAGGTTGGAATCCCAACAAGGCAAACTCGGTTTGTGATATTGGATGGAATATGTTCCATGGAAAGTGCCATAGAAGTGGCACTTCATTATCATGAAATAGGGAATGAGCGATGCAACATATTTTTAGGAAGCAATTATGCCGCAGTTTGTGCCCCACTTACTGCATCATTGTTTACATGGCACAGAAATTGGGGCAAGTAAAATGTCACCCCTCAAACAGTTTCAGAGGTTCAATATAAATATTCACCACAATGTAAGGCAAAAAAGGGAGGAGCAGACTGTTCAAACAATCGTTTAACATGTACTGTTTAACCTAGATTGAGTATTCTTTCTTTTCATTGTCCTTTCCCTAATGTTTCTGTTTTTCTCACACTCACCTCAACCCTCATCCTACTTTCTCCTCTTTCGTGCCCCTCCCCAGCACATTTTTTGGTTTTCTCCTTCGCTGTCCTAGCTCTGCCCTCTTCAGTCTCTCATTTGTCTAGTTTCTGGGGCCTTTCCCTCAGTCATTTTCGCCGCTGCAGGCCTGCCCAGTACCTCACTTATCTCTGTTTACTTTCTTCCTCCCTTCATTCTCTTGTACTGTTCCTTCCATCCCCAGCTTCTCGTATCCCTCTCTCTCTCTCTCCCATTGCCACACTCCTTTTCCCCCATCTCCCCTTTTCATAACCCAGCTTCCCATTGTCACCCCTTTCTTGGCACCCACCCATTCCCCTAACTCTCCATCATTTCTTGAGACCAGGCCGTTTGAGTCCAAGCGCACAATTTGGAGGCTACATTTGAGCAAGAAGACTCTGAGTCAGACTGATCTGCCAGTGAAGAGTAAGAACTCTAGCCCCTTGAGGCGTTCAGGTAATTGTGGAGGTCTTTGAGCCTGCAAAGGTTGCCGCTTCGGAAGGCCTGAGGGGAGGGTCCACATCATTGGCGAAGTGGTTCATAGTTTGATATAAAATGTGTCGCGATTCTTTCCATCATGTACGGATATCCTAGCTTTTGAGTAACTAAAGCCTGCGCAGGATGCAAAGCACTTCGCAAGAAACTGAACCATAGAAGTAAGGTGCAGCGTAATGAATGACGTAATGAACATAGCGAGTTCCATAAACGGACACCAGACATAGTATATGCGCTATTCACTGCGACATTCCAACCGCTGTGACTAAACTCTCCTGGGGACTGCTTTTACTTGAGTGTCACTGCCACAAGACTCGCGTAATTGTGTAAGTATGGAGCGCTGCAGGTGTAGCAAGCACCTGCTGCAAGCGGTGTAAATGAACAGGCACGTAGGGCGACTGCTGCAGTGGAGGCATGACCCGGGAACGGAAAGGGGGGACGGGATTATGGATATGAGAAATCAAGCTTACCTGCCAGAAACGACTCCTTGTCGCAAAGCAAGGCCGGGTTTCTGCCCCAGTGTGCGGTGAGGTGAGGTGAAGTGCAAAGGGCAGCAGCAGCAGCACACGCCCGCCCTACACAACAACTACTTACCTTCTAGTAAGTTGACTCCCAGGCAGTCAGTCCGACTCCGATTCCTGGGGCAGCAGGCCTGCGGGCATGAGTCACGACGGCACGGTCCAGGGCAGGGTGGCAGGCCAGCAGCAGTCGGAGACCGTCTGAGCCACTGTGTGAACAGCGCAAAACCGAGGCAAGCTGCCCGACTGAAATGAGTGCGTGGACGAGTACTGGTAAAATTAAGCACACCCCGCCACTTGTTTCTGGCTGGACGCGCGGACTTTGCCTGGCTGCGTCCGTTGGGGCTCCAGGTAGTCTGCAGCCTACAGAGTGCCACTATCGCACCGTAGTCCGATTGGCATTGCATGACACGGCGCAGTATTAAAAGCGCATGGTGGAGCAGAAGGGGTTAACGGAGAGAATGTTTTAAAATCCCTGTGCTGTTCCTTTTCTTACCTGTAGCAGCTACACCTCCTGCTTCGCAGAGACAAAGCAGCCGGTCCAGTTGTTAAAATCAAGCTGGGGCTAAAGTGCTCGGGGGCGCCGCAGCAGCTGCAGGCACCACCAGTCCAGCCACAGAGAGACTGACTACACAGTGAGTGCGTGCATGCGCGCGCGGCAGGACCATGCGGGCAGCCCGGCAGGGGCTAAGGGGGGCGCCTGGGTGGCAAGCTCCCCCCTGGCCCCCATGACTGCCTGCTGGCTCCGCCACGGCCTCGAGTGGAGTTGCAGCTTTGCTATTCTGCTGCAGGGAGAAAGAATCTTATATGCGCGGCACGTGGGTACAGTGCTAGTGTTTGCCCAGCTTCTTTGGAGAGCAGCCTTTTCAATCCCAATTGTTGCCCGTAAACGACCTAATGACCATACATTATGTGGAAGTAGCGCCTGTATGAAAGCATGTAAATACTTTTCTTATTATAGGATAGTTTTCACGTCACTTGCAGACCTGGAACAAGAAAGCGACATCATTGGTTCACTGTAATCCGTTATTACGCATCAGTTGTGACGTCACCGTTCCTACTGCTTGAGTTTGCACAGACTAGAATTTCCGGTGTCACCACAGCACTTAATTAAAGCTTATTTGCTCTGCTGCTGGAGTTGAACACATGGGAGCAAGAATCCATCTGCCATTGCTTTTGCTTTTTTTTTTTTTTTTTTTTTAAAGCTCGATTTTTTTTAAATGAAAAATGTTTTCCCGCAGCACATCAGCAGCTGCATATTCGTTTTATTTTTAATCAAAGCGGATTGAACACTGATTATATTTGTCAACAACTGGAAGGTCTCTTATATTCGATTAAGGAAGTGGCCGTGTTTTGTAGGGGCTGACAGTGTGTCCATGTAATATAAGGAATAAAATACCGCCACTGTACACAAAAAAGGGTATGGCAGGTGATCTAGTAAAAGTACTCCGCCTTCTGCCTTATTTCTCTTTCTGATGGAAGAACTCCCCTGAGACTTGCAATATCCTTATAATGTATGCTAAGGGGAAACTTTAGCCCATTTATCATGACAGGAAGATGCCTGTCATTATGCCAATCAGGTTGGCAACTTCCCCTCCAGGTGTGTTCACACACTGTAGCGATAGGCCCCGTGTCACTACCATGCCATGTTTTGATTTCCCAGATTCTTGAGCGGAAATAAATGGCCTGCACCCCCTCCTGCCCCTACCCTAGCCCCTTCAGTGTCTGGCTCCCCTATGCTCATGTTCCTTCCAGCTGCCTACCTCGCCTTGAACCCGCAACACAAACCTTTCCACTGTACAAAAGCCAACCCTCTTTGCTCTTTCTATGCTTGCTCAATATAGTGTTTACTGGTTGTGTTCAACCTGTTCCCAAGTGCTGCTAACATGGGCACTTTAGGAAACTGAGGGCGAGGGGCTTATTGTTGAGTCCCCGATCCAGTGCTCAAGCCAATAGTGTACACACCACACACTATTTTGAGACGGGGGATTTTGTTCCCCTTAGGCCAGCTAGGACGGTAGCCCATTTAAGTCTAAGGCTGTGAAGCCAAACATTCTAGTTTGTGTTCGGTCACGATTTGATTTGAGCCTCTTTTGTTAGATGTGTAGCCCCTGGTCCAATCCGTGTTTGTGTCTTTATTTGAAAAACGTGCCTTTTGTGTTTCAGTGGATTAAGCCATCCTGCTCCACCATGGGGCCGGATGGAATCTTTAGGCACAATGGCCAATTCTCCACTGCCCTGAGAAATTTGAGAAAAGAAAAAAAAAGCTGCAGTTGGTAGTCTGATGAAAGCGAGGAGCAGGCGGCGTGTGGGTTTCTCCAAAGGGGGGACTATGGCTTTGGCCTCCAGCCCCCAGCCCCCCAGCTCAAACAAGCTGTGTAGAACCCCTGGTTGCACACCGAGAGCCCCCTTCACTGCGCCTTTTCCAGACCCCACGCTTATTCTGAAGTTGCCCTGGGCGTCAGCGTAATGCATGACAGTGCAATACCCCTGTATCTTTTGGAGAGAACGGGCTGTTTGCAAGTCTCGGCAGCTTTTTCGTTAAATTGCATGGTAATCGCAATTTAACAAACTCCCGTAGTGTGCGAGTTTGACAATAGAAGAGAACCTATGTGTTTGCTGCAGTGTTAAAAAAAAAACACCTTCGTTTATCTTCTGCGCTTTGAAACTACTACGGTGGTGGGTTTGGTGCAGCACCGAGGCATATTCACAGAAGCAGATTGCTTGCTCCATCCTTCCTCGTGTAGGTGCTAATAGAGCCCTTGGATTGTAAGTGTGCAGTGTTAAGAGGTTCACTTGATCTCAGCCTGTACATGCTGGCCTCCTGTGAGCTACACCCCTTGTTCCCCCATTGGTGGGGGCATTTCAGATACCTAGCTTTTGAGAGTGAGGAGCCTTTGGCAGAAACTCCACCGACTTGGGTGTTAAAGCCTATGAGCCCGATTCATGGAATTTCTTTCACGGTTCAAAGTGATTTGCACTGCTGAAAAGTGACTTTGCAGTACCGAATCAAACCCTGATTAATGGAACGTGTATTTTTTTCAGTGCAAAGTACATTTTTTACTGCAAAAATGACTTTGCACAGTTCCATGAATCAGAGTTTGTGTCCGCAGGGCAAAGTCGGGAGGATAGCTTAGCGGCAGCGTGCGCGTCTTGGAAGCAAGGACGACACGAAGCAACAACAGGTTCGATCCCTGGGTCGCGCTTAGAAACCTCTGGGTGTTTAAGCACAATTACGCAACTAAGAAAAACAAACAATTCCTGTAACAGCGCCTCGATGCCTGCGGGCTGTGTGAGCACTTTATAAATGTAAAAATAATAAGTCAGTTTTCGGTAGCGCAAAGTCTCTTTGAACCGTGCAAAAAAGT
Organism: Ambystoma mexicanum; assembly: GCF_040938575.1. Classification (NCBI taxonomy): domain Eukaryota; kingdom Metazoa; phylum Chordata; class Amphibia; order Caudata; family Ambystomatidae; genus Ambystoma; species Ambystoma mexicanum. Next base: position 136,380,914 of record NC_090921.1, read on the forward strand.
CCATGAATCAGGCCCTCTATGTGTTCCAATAATGACTATTTTATATAGCGCATCCAATTGTGTCTTGGCGCCCTGTGTGAACGGTGCATATATAATAGGACACCGGAGCAAAGGACCAGTTACCCATGCTGGTATGATTCGACCTAGTGACCCAAGTGTGTGGACATTGTGTGGCAATCCGTGTCACTCCTCCCCAATAGTGATCCAGACGGCCACAAATGAGGTACCATATATGGCCGCCCCTTTTTGGTATTCGCTAAGGCGTAGGAGTGCCACGAGACTTGGCATGGTAATTTGCTGAATATGAAAGTGCTGATTGCTAGGTTGGTTCACCGGCCATCTTAGCAACCGGCGCACATATTCCGAAAGTTGCGCATTGATTCCGACTTCGGAAAAATATGAATATGTGTTAAATACCGAAAATGTCCGAAACGCTTTCTACTACATTTTAGGTACTTAACACCATTTTAAGAATTGGGTCCGAATGCAGCTTGACACCCGCAGAGCCTGCTGCCATTTTGGCCCATCTAGGCGTGATCAGTGGCGGCTCCTATGGATGGGCGTAGGGGCAACGCCCCCCTTTTTTGCATTCTAGGTGAAAGATGTACTTTTAGAATAAAAACGAACTTACATCTTTCACCTAGCATTTTTTTCCAGCATTCTATTTATTCCCGTGTGTCAGGCAGTGGCAATGAACTTCATTATACAAAGCACATTGGAGGTGGAGTAACGGAACAGCATGGCACGTATACATCTTCTGTGTGTGCAGGGGCGCGTCCCTCATCAAGCAGACTTTCCTTCTATTTCTCCATAGAGCACAAAGTGCTCCACGCAAATGCCGTTGTCCTATAACATTGGAGTGCGGCGGGGCGTAGAAGGTCTGGCCCTGCAGCCTCTGATAATACGCAGATAGCGTAACTTGTGCCCGAGACTGTGACTGACAGCACCCATGGCCAATCTGAGGGCAGGATCTTCTGTATGTCATGCACACATTCAAAAGTCCATTGGCTGTTATTTTGAGCCACTGAAATTTGAATGTGTGCTGTACAGGGGTGGGGCTGACACAAGCATCGGCCTGGGCCTTTCACATCATCTGACTGCACGTGCGGCAAGAAGACGGCTCGATCCAATATCTGTCTGGCCACCGAGGTATGTAGTCAGCTGACCTACTGATTGAGCCTCACCCAACTCCAGAGGGAAAACTTGCTTTGCCTGTCTGTTTACTTCTTTTCAGATCATGATATGCAGGTAGGTTTGGTTCCCCTAGGACTCACTCGTTGGTCTCTGGTTTGCTCTTTATGTTTGCTTTGTGGTGGCAGCGTGATTTGACGCGTTTTAGAAGCAGGGTCAGCATCGTGCACAATATGTTAATTGTTTACTTGTTTTTTCGTGCCTCTCCCCATCTAGTGAAGTCCCTTAGATCTGCGCACAGGTGAGTAGTAGCTTCTCTTCTAAGAATCTGCTCCACTAGAGAGGTATGGCTATGAACTTTCTGCACCTCACCCTTTCTGGGCGATATTAGGTTTTAAAATTCATGTTTTGGTAAGACAAAGGCAGATCAGTTGCTATCTTGTATGAAGCATAAATGTTAATGAAAAGGATCATTTTTTTGCACTGCCACAGATCCTATTGTAATGGGAATCGAGAAGAGGTTGGATGGGTCATGGGACTTGCTGCAGTCCCAGATTGGATGGGCCATACAATGCAGTTTTGTCTGTGCAGGCTCTGAACAGGAAAGCGTGTGTGTGCTTTTCACCTAATAACATATCTGTTAAACTGGAATATATTTGGTGTTAACTTGTTCTTCATTTAGAGATGTATTTACTGGTGCCTGGAAGGATCGTACAGCAAGCATTGTAAAATATGTTGTTGGTTCTGTGACATGTTGTGCTGGCAGATGTTATCATTCAGGTTGTGTAACATGAGTCACACCTTGTACTTCATTAATCTCCCATTAGATTCACTGCCCCAAGGTAAGAGGTGAAGCAGTATAAATCATATCTGTGATTCTTGAACACTTTTTGTAGAGGGTTGTCTTTGGTCAGCAAATGTACACTTAAAGTGACAGAGTATTTAGTTTGTGAGACTCATGGTTCATTATGGAATATGTGCATGCTTTCAGCCCCACTATATGACTTGGTAAAGTCCTATATAAAGCAATGGAGGAGGGAGGTGGGACTGTGAATGATCAAGGAACAGCTCTGGTAGCCTCTGCAAGGCAGAACAAAGAAAGGTACCTGTAGGCTAGCTGAAAACGAATGAACAACTTAAGAGGCGCTATTAAGCTTATGTTGTCAATGTCACAGGGGGCCATTTAAAATAAGATGAAAGGGCCTAGCATGGCCCTAGTGATACGAGTGCCTTTTAAGGGGATCTGCGTGTAACCTTCAGGTAGCACGTTTGACTCCGTGCAAGTCTCACTCAGCCTTTAATACTTCCGAAGGTACTCTCTACATAGCAGATCACGGATAATAGATTGCTCATCTTCTAGTGTTTTAGCCCCACCCACATTGGTTTACAAGATTTAGACCAATGAAATGGCTGGAGGGTCACTCAGAGCAGCACAATCTATGTAGCAGTTTTATGTTAGACCATGAGGTACCACATACATTCCAACTATTCTACAGGGGCATTAATATTACCCAATTTATGGTGCACAACTATATTAATCTCGAAGCATAAAGGGCTCAGTTAGTTCTGTTGGAATTCAAACCTCTATTGGCAGATTTCCACAAACATGCTTTGCTTGTTGAGACATGTCGTTTGAAGACAATATGGATTACATTGCCATGTATCTGAATCCTGATCATGGGGCAGGTGGCACAAATCACACACTTCTTACTTTGATAGTTATTATTTTTGTGATTGGATTACTTAACTGGTAAATTAGGTTCTCCCTGGTTTAGTAGTAGTGTATTGCATGCATTGAGCATCACTTCGGTGCCATACAAAGGTTTTCTGACTAAGTCATGGCTGAACAATAGATATAATTATTCCTAAATGCCCATTATATGCACCCATGTTTTACATTCCCAACAATAGAGTTTCATGACTATATTTGGGTACATTTCAGTACCAGCTATTCTTGGTACAAGTTGCTTTGAAATATATCATGGCATAAGTCAGAGCCCCTCTTTAGGTTTTGGGCTTGCTTGGTGCGTGCGCTCAAAGGGAAATTTGGGGGCAACCATTTACGCCCCACCACTTTACAGAGTCAGCAGCCGCCACTGGGCGTGATGTATGTTGTGACTTCTTTGAAACTATTTCCCCTAATGGGGATTTCACCTAATCGATTTAACGGAAATACGAAATCACTTTTCAAAGTGTTACACTTGCGGAACCCCCCCACCCGTTTTTTTTAAGAAGCCTGAACAGGAATTCCAGCCTTTACAGAAACAAAGAGGCACAGGGCACTGGCCACAGCCCAGGACCTGCCATTAAAACATTATTTAAAAAAAAAATGTTTAGGGGTAGCAAGGGAAGGGTGGGTTGCATTTGCAACCCTTGGCGACCTCCAAATGACGGCCCCGCAATCCGTAGCATGTATTGGGCTTGCTGTGACTAACAGACAGTGTGAATTGACTCCCATTTATGGTCTTGTAATTTCAGCAGATGAGGCATACTGATATAAAATGACCTACTTGGGATCACACGCTTTAGTTAAGTGCTGAAGCCAGGATTTGAGACCAGTCTGCAACTCGGGCACTTGACCATATGTCTTCCCAGTTGTATATGCTTCAAATAGATATTTGCTTGCAATAATACTCATTTTTATCGAAGGATCTTGAACAGTAAACAACAAATATAAATTAAGTAACAAAATACATAAATCCTTATAGACCCAAGGTAAGCACGAAGAGTAGGACTGTGGCGTTATTTTTCCTATCGAAGACTACTAATGCCAACAAGAAATCCAGCATGAGGCTAACACATGGCCTTCGAGATTTAGAAACAACAGACAGTAATGGTAATAAGGTAACCTCTTATTTTTCATGGATTGACAACGGCATGCTACATATCTGATGTGAAGGTAGGGGGCGTTCCATAAAATATGAACGCTTTTTGGTGTGTCAAAAGCTTATGGAAATAACGGAGACTGTTTAAAACCTGTTTTGTGTAATATTTGAATTGTCTTTAAGAAGGTCTGGATTTGAGTAGCTAACTGTTGCTTTGTCTGGGCTTTCATAATAAAGATGGCCCTAGTTACATTTCTTCTCCCCTGAACATGGTGACTCAAATGGACCAACCCTTGGAAACGGCTTCCCGTTTCAGGGCTCTTCCATCCGGAAGAGCGCCCCACTGGGACCTGCTGTGTGGCCTCTGCTGGGGGGGGGTGTCTCTCGAAACTTGCAGGGCTGACAGTAGTGCAGGTAGGCGGTACGGTCCGCTGTGATAGGGATGCAACCAAGATGGAGAAAGTATTAGAGTGTAGGCAGAGAAAGTGAGTGACAGACGCCCTCATTCCGAGTTGGTTGTCCGGAAATAAGGGTGCTGGCACCCTTCCCGGACTGCCATATTACAAGAATGCCGGTAGGGACCACGGATGCACCCCCTACTGGCAAGCCTCTCACTGAAGCACTGGCACCATTTGCAACGGTGCCGATGCGTCAGTGACCCCCATTTCCACTGAGTCAAATGGGGAGTAACCGTTACAGCCGCCACTTGTGATATCCCGGTGGCGGGGTAAGGGTGTTACGGGCTGTTACCCAACGCCTACCGGCAGGTTTTTACCAGCAGCCCCCTGAGTCCCAGAGTCAGGTTAGTGATGAGGGAAACATGTTAGCTTGAAGGTAGATGAGAGATTAAGAGGAACTCGGAGATGAGCTAGCTTCCAGTTTGGTTTTGAACAAATCCAGGTGGACTGTTTCTCGAATGTCTTGGGAAAGACGGGGACCCTCTATGGGGACAAGCAAGCATTGTTGCCTAGAAGCAGTGCAGTCCTACCTCCGGGTGCCTGTATACTAATAGGGGGTAAAGGATCACAGGGGATAGGGGGGTACATTCGGGTTTGTGGTATCTTATGGCAGCCAGCCAAGTACAGCTCTCTCAAATGACCCACATGGATTTGCCCTCGTGACCCAGAGGACTTCGGACAACCAGCCAATCCTAAGAGCCTCTGAGCCCCCGCCACGTGCTGCGCTATCCTGTGACTCGCATAGATGGGCCTCTTGGCGCCCTTGAAAGCCGACCAAGCGTAGCCCGTGTGGATGCGATTCATGCACTCTAGGTAAATGAGACCCTCATTGGTATCCAGGATCATTTGAGCTACTAAAGCAAGCTTTTGATTGGCCTCTTTGGCACACGGATCCCTGAGCGCCTCCAGGAAGAAAAGGCTAGCATCAGTGGTGTGCATGGATTGGCGAGCCTTTACATTAGCGTGAGGCTGTGGCCGGGCAACCAATCGGATTGCTCTGGCCCACCTGAACACGCCCACATTCCTAGCAGGCTGCTTGCTCTCTTGCGTTTTCCCCTTGCCTTCAACCGGGCTTGTCCCTCGAGTCACGTGATGACACCCAACCTGCTGCAAGTCAGCTGCCACTCGGGCTAGTCCCTATGCAGGAACTCCTGGCAACCATGGAAACCAAGGCCAGGCTTATCTGGAGCGCCCTATGCGGCCTGATGTTTGTATCGAAATGGCAGCCTTCAGCACCCCAGACATTGGACAGGGGGTGGTTATTGCCAAATAGCCATATTTGCATGGAGATAACAACCGCCGCCCTCATGAACGACCCTAGCTGTGTTTTGGGCAGTGGGCCCCTTACCAAAATATGTTTTGTTCTCTCTTCATCCGCCTTCTTTCTCTCGTGCAAAAAGGTATAGAAACGCTTGTGTAGTTTCTGGGTAGTTAGATGGCTAGGGAGCTCACTGCAGGGGTCATTAGGAGTTGCTGGCATTCCGCAGTAATTCCGGCAGGATTCCACCAAACGGTATTACGGTTCCCGCAGCCTGATATGCCCGATTTACTGGGATATTACAGGTGGCGGGAATAACCGGGATATTACAGGTGGCGGGAATAACCGGGATATTACAGGTGGCGGGAATAACCGGGATATTACAGGTGGCAGGAATAACGGTAATTCCCCGTTCCATGGAATCCCGCAGGACTCCATAAGGGGTTGTGGGGGAGGGGGGTTGTCTTCCTTACTGGCACTGTCTGTTTTTTGTCGGTTGGAGCCTGATTCACCTCCAACCGCCAGCAGCAAACGTGTAGTTTGGCAGTGCAGTAAACGTGGCGGTAATGGAATTCCTGCCACTTTTACCTCACTGTCAAACTCCTAATCCTCCCCCCCCACATGTCATGGCCAATAAGGCCCTGTTTTTCTGCTGTGGACCTGCTTGGGTTGTATGAAGAGGAATGCAAAGCTCCAGTGACTGTGGGGTTTGGTGCCGGAGGGGTAAAGTGCTCCTCGCAGCCCCTCTTTCAGTAACATCTCTCTACTTCACTGGGGTATCTGGATCGGAAAAGAGCCAGTCTCTTAGCTCCGCCAGTGTAAGACCCTATTGAAAGGCTTCAGTGCATCATATGCTCAGGAGCACAATGTGTGTCAGTGGTGCGTGCTGACGAGCCAACTGTGCCGGGGCAGGACTATTTTGTCTCGCATTCCTGGGAAGCACCGCCAACCAACTCTCACTGTAAGCCCTCTCCTGCAGTGATCTGCCTTGGGTGGTAAGAGGGCAGGACGTGTCCCACAGTGAACTTACTTTACCGGGCAATTAGTGGTGGATGTTGGGGGCACATTTAACCAGTGATGGAAAAGGAAAACATTTACTGGGGGACTCCTCTCATCCTTGAAGGGGCGGGGCTGTGAGGAGGAAGGGGCGGAGCTGGGGGGCGTTTTCCCAGGCCAGCTCACGCAGTACAGTACCTCTTCATTGAACCCAAACCTGTCGATTTACATAAAATCAAAGAGCATTATGGGAACTTAATGTCCACAATTTTAAATTTGAAGCATGTCTTAAAGAGATTTAGTAAGAAACTATTTTGAGGAATAAATGGAAGTTGTGCTCTGCTATTTTGATTGGTCACGCTACTCGCCCCAAGAAAAAAATGTCTGCACGTTGCAGGACATATGGACTAGTTTGGACAGCTGCAACAAGTATGTGGGGCTTTAGCCGCTTCTAAGTTTCCCTTGCCGAGTCTACTGAAAGTGTCTGCTTGTAGAAACGTGGCTTGCAGGACCGATCTTGCTGGGAGGATCCTTTTCTGAAGCGGAGTTATCACATGCACAAGCAACATGCTCTTTAATGAGCAGGCAACTTTCAGAAGACTTGGCAGCAATAAGTGTCTTCTGAAAGCCACCTGCTCGTTAAAGTGCGGTTTGCACGTCCATGTGATAACTCGTCTTCAGAACAGGATCCATGAGTGTCGTGGGCAAGCCCCTGGTTCTGAGGACAGAGCAGTATTCAGGCAAGACTTGACTTGCCAGAGCGCCACTCCGCCTTGATCCAACTATTTTCCTGTGCTGCATTGACCAAAACTGGACTTAATATGGCAGGTTTCCTGCGCTCTACGTAGCCATTCTAGGCAGGTCACGAAACTGTGTGGATCAAGTGGGGATTCTGCATCTCTGAGCCTGCCTGAGTTATGAAGAATGCCCTAGCAGCACGCAATTGACGTGCTTTCATCTTGGTGATATGAGATTAGCACACTAAAGTGGTCTCTGCATGCTGTCAGGGCATTTCAACACTTGCAATTGCAATGGGCCTCCATGTCTTGACTGGCTCCTTATGACTCAGACAAAGAAAGCTTCATAGCTTTTCTTAAGTTGCCATTTAGGGTTTTGGTGCCTGCCGCTGGTTATCTCCTGTTCTGCTGTGCAGAGGCCAATATACATATTCTTTAATGTACAGTTACTCACTCCCACTCTCCATTGCTTTATCTAGGACTAGTTTCTCTTGTCCTCATATCAGCAAGTCTTGCTTCAGTTTGCTGTGGCCTCATATTTGCCCTGGAGAAAGTTGCTCTTGTCCTCTGGGCGGCAAGTTGTGCTGCTATTTGTTGTGTTTCAGAAGCTCTTATATTGATTTTTGCTTTGCATCAGATGGAGCTTTTCCAAGTGATGCTTGTTTTTTTGTGCGGCATGTTTCCGTCACTCAATGGCTTCAACACATTTGAGAAAATGTCCAAGAAAGATTGATTGTGCTCTCTTCCTGTGAATGAACTTAAAAAAACTGTAAGCTTGCCATTTCCCATGTTTGGAGTGGCAAGCTAAAAAATGTTTTTTTCCCCAAAGTTTTTTATGCATTTAAGATTTTTCCATCCAAGCATAGACTACAATCTTGCCCCAGACAAAAGAGGAATCCATGCAAAATTTGGTAGACGTGGGTGGGTTCAACATTGGATTTGTATAGCTGGACAACCATGAACTGGTATCTTTTCTGACGCATTCAAAACGGTTCATGTCAAACCACTAATTAAAAAACCTTCTCTCAACCCTCTCCAGCCCAAAAACTACCGCCCCATCTCAAACACCAGATTCCTTGCAAAACTCATTGAGCGAACCGCCTACTCCCAACTAAATGCCTTTGTCGAAGCCAACAATCTGCTAGACCCTGCATAATCAGGTTTCAGAGCCCGTCACGGAACCAAAACCACCCTAACCTCAATCTGGGATGACCTTAAAATGATGGCAGACTCCGCGGGATGCGCAGCACTAATCCTTCTTGCCCTATCCGCCGCCTTTGACACAATCACTCAATCCTCCTAGACCGCCTCCACTCCCTAGGAATTCGTGGAACCGCTCTTAAATGGATAGCTTCATTCCTCAAAGATAGGTACCAAATAATGATACTCTCCACCTATACCTCCCAAACCCGACCACTCGACACTGGAGTCTCACTAGGAGCATGCCTATCTGCACTACTGTTCAATCTCTACTTGATCACCCTGCTTCCAATAGCTCGTTCACACAACATCCTGTGTTACAACTACGCCGACAACACTCAACTGATTCTAAAACTAATTAACTCAAATCTCAACTCCCGACCTGACCTGGCCTCCTGCCTCCTCGACATAGAACTCTGGATGACCAAAAGCCACCTCTTATTAAACCCCTCCAAAACCGAAATCATGGTATGTGGCAACTCCGAGCTTCTTCCGCAACCACTACCCTGGCCACCCACCATGGGCAGCTCACCGACACCCTGCAAATCAGTGAAAAATCTTGGATGCATCCTTAACTCTGACCTAACACTCTCGCGCCAAGTCAACAATGTCTCAAAATCCTGCCACTACCACCTTAAAACCCTTAGGCGCATCTTTCCATATCCCTCCTTCCCTAACAGACTCTCAGCGGTCTAATCAATCGTTATGTCAAGACAAAACTATGCAAACCCCCTATACCTCGGACTCCACGCGTACCAACTGAATAAAATTCAAAGGGCACAAAGCGCGACAGCCAAATTGTTGCTTGCGCTCGGCCCAAGAGACCACATCTCCCCAGCCCTTAAGACGCTGCACTGGCTTCCAGTAGCCCAAAGGGTGACATTTAAAACCTTATGCATCTCCCATCGAGCACTGCATAAAACCGGACCTCAATATCTTCAAATCAAACTAAAACCATATCACCCCCTTGCACCATTAGATCAAGCTGAGCCAGCCTCCTAGTCATACCTAAGACAAACTCAGTCAGATTAGGCGGATCATCATTCTCAGCCTTGGCCCCCACCCTGTGGAACTCACTCCCACCCCACATCCGACAAATTGAAGATTTAACATCCTTCCGCAAACTGCTGAAAACCTGGCTCTTCCCCTAAAACCAACCGGTAACCAAACTAACCCAAACAGACAAACAGCATCTCAACGACACCAACCCATCAAACTACCTGAGACGAGAAATGGACATCTGATAACCCCGAATATAAACTAGAAAGACAAACAGAATTAAACGAGTAAAGTAGATCAAAACAGTGAAGTCGATAATAAGAATAAATCATATGGAAACAGTAAGGAGTTGTAAACTGCTGAAATGCACATAATGCATGAGGAGGAAACAAAGTGAATAACATCGATGAAATAGTTATAATGGATGAAGCGTGTGAACAGATGAATGCACAATGAAAGAATGCATGAGTGGAAGAACAGATGACTATATAGATTGAATAAATGTGTAAATCGAATGAGTAAGTACATCGGATAAGTGTATAGAATGGATGAACATGTTAAGCGGCCGAGTGTGTAGAGTAGTTGAGTGTAAACAGTTGAATGCACTAAGTGGAAGAATGCATGAGTGGAGGAACAGATGACTACATAGATCGAATGAGTGTGTAAATCGAATGAGTATGTGGATCGGATGAAGGTATAGAATGGATGAACATGATAAGAGGATGAGCATGTAGAGTGGTGGTTGGGTATGTATGTCAGACGAGCGCGTATGGCGGACGAGGGCATAAATACAGAGAAGCAATTGTAGAACTGATGACTGCACAGAACGCATGAGTGTGTAGAGTGGGTGAGCGTATGGAGTGGGGGAGCGTGTAGAGCGTGGAAGCGTGTAGAGCGGAGCAGCGTGTAAAGCGGATGAGGTTATAGAGCGGATGAGGCTAGAGAGCGGATGAGGTTAGAGAGCATATGAATTTATAGAACTGTATTACTGCGTAGTAACGAATGACTCCTAAGGGGCTGATGAGTGCATACTAATGTTGAATGCAGGGAAAGCATGAGTGCATAGAGCGAATGAGTGTGCTGAGCTTGTGAGTGCAGGGAGCTGGTGAGTGCCGGGAGTGGGTGAATGCGGGGAGCGGGTGACTGCGCACGGTGGGTGAATGCGAAGTACAGGCGCAGACAGTGTGCGTGCGAGGGGCAGACAGGAGTGCACGCGGGGTGGACTGGAATGCATGAGTGCGTCGAGCAGATCGGAGTGTGTAGCACTGACGGGGACGCATGGAATGAATAAAAGTCCATAGAACGGACTGGAGCGCATAGAACTGCGCGACGTACGTAGTATGGTCTGGAATGCAGAGAACGTATGAAAGGGCATATAACCCATCATATCACACCCACGCTTACTCTCTTCTTTACACCACCACTCAACTAGAACACAGAGATACTACGACACCATTTGGTATAACTGTTCTCATACCAACACCTCCCGCTCACTCCCCACCACTCTAAGTAAACACTGCTGGTTACACACCCCACAGCCAGGCGTTCTCCTCAGGCCTAACGCAGCCTCAGTCGGTCTTTATAAATCCTGCCAGAACGAACACATACCCCTGATCTCAACCACCACACCTACCGCTAAGAAGCATCTATTTAACGAATACCGCACCAGCTGCACACATACCCGGTGCGCACACGCGCCATTGACTCTCCCTACTGACCTGAACTTCGGTTCCAAGGGCGTTCAACCTACCAGCGCCTTCAGACCATACCAATGGTATATAAGGCGCTATATAAGTGCAAAATCACATAACATACACACATACATACATTCTGCTTTATATATAAAGATTTGCCACAGAATTCATGAAATTCAAGGTGCGATAAAACCAGGGAAATCTCGCATTGGAGTTTGCATTAGGCAATCGATTCCCCATTATAACCTATGCACCACAGAGCGACCTCCTGCTGTGTGCAGTGCTCTAAGGGGCCTGCACACTGGAGCCAGGGCCCCGTAGGGGGCACAGACTGGCAGGGGGTTGGTGCCACAATTAGGAGGCAACACTTACTTCACCTGAATGCTGCCTGTTGGGCTGGGTCCCTGAAAGAGCACAGGCTCCATTGTGCAAAAGGGGCGGGGTATGCGGCCTAACTGCCAGCATTCAGGGCAGGTACGTTTTCCCTTGTCTTTTAATTGCAGCGCTGACCCCCTGCCAGGCACCCCTTTCACTGGAGATGCAGTATTGCTCGCCCTCTCACTGAGGGTGATCATCTCCTGCATCTCTCATGAAAGGGGTGCCTGGCAGGGGGTCGGAAACGGAATGAAAAGATTAGGTTTTTTTTTTTGTTTTTTTTCAAACTTTAAGTTCTTGAACGTGACGGCTTCAGCCTTGACATTGATTGGGTCGGTCGGCGACACAATGACAAGGCAAGTCTTTTTTTTCTAAAGCCTGAAGCTCTTGCTTATACGTGAGACCTTCAGACTTTGCAAAAAGCCTTGCCTACTACCAGCCTACCGTTACCAGAGCACTTTAGAGACCCGTCAGGGCTCCGTCTCAAACAAACATTTTGGAGCTTGCCGAGGTTTTGCCCTGGCTAGCCCCTGCCCACTTAAAGCCCTGGGTATATGCTCATGTGATACTGATCTGTATGAACTGATTGATGCCATGTGCCTCCAAAAAACACTTAACACATTTTATTTCGCTTTTGTATTTGAAAATGTTAATATCCACCATACCAATGCATTGTTGTTGTTAAAGACCCCCTCTCCCCCACGCGGATGTTCTCAGCTGTAGGCAATGGGAGTCCACAAACATCATGTGTCCTATGGCGTCGATATATGTATATATACTGGACGAAAAGAGGGGCGTTAAATATAATGGGCACAGTGGCACCCTGCCAGGGGCAGCACAGGAGGGCGCCGGTGTCTGTGTCTGCGTGACATATGCAGTTAGCATTGTCCTTGGCTTTCAATCTCTGTAGCTCGTGTTGGTCGGTTGGGAGGGGGAGGGGTTTCTTAATGCAGAGCCGCAGAGGGTGGGCTGTGCGGATATGGGGGGACCCCTCCCTCCCGGGCGCTTGAGCGGGATTCCTGGAAAGCAGCTCTGGCTGCCTATGAAAGGCCCCTTTCAGCTCTCAGGGCGCTCAGACGTGGCGCCGCGGGGAGGGGGCCGTGCACGTCAGCCGGGGCCCGCGGGGCGGGCTCTAGCTTCCAGGAGGGCCCAGAGTGGAGGGATCCGACCGATCGATCACACCAGCGGCCGGGCGGGACAGGCCCGTCACATGCACACAGCTGGGCGAGTGCTGGCCTGGCAGCTGCCGCCGCGCAAGCCTCCAACACAGCGCAAGCTTCCCCTCACAGGCTCACACAAGCTCGCAGGCAGCGGCGGCGGTGAAGCCCTTCTCATACAGGCTACGCGCGTGCCCCACACACACACACCAGGCACTGCCCGGGAAGTGAGAGAGCAGCCCAGCTAGAGCAGCAAGCGTGCAAGCTGCCCTCCACCCACAATCTGTGCAGAACTAGCAACAGGCGTGAACGACGATCACATGCGTGGGACCAGGTGCCGTGCTTTGCACGCACAGATCACGCGTAGCCCAGGCAGAGGCGGTTCTAGCTTTAGTCACAGAGCCAGGCCCCGCACACAGACCAATCGCAGGGCAGACCATTCAGATACAACTGCGTAACCGTCCAATCATGCACTGAAAGGTTCCCTCAACACAAAATCAGCAGTGCTGACGACAGCCGTGGAAGTGTTCCACTACCAGCTCCTGGCTTTCAACTTTACTCTCACTAGCTAGGCACAACCAAAGCCGCAGTAGTGCAAGCTACCCTCAACACACAATTGGGACAGACAGTGCAATAAGTGGGGTAAGAAATTGAGGAGGGGGCTCGTTTAGAGGCGTGGCTTGCGCGATGGTCGTGGCCTAAGGACGAACATGTAAAAAATGATGGTGTGGCCTATATAACTAAGTGCATATCGCAACACAGTCTGCTTGGTACAAACTAGATAAATCAGCATGTGCACCCGGCACACAATGCATAAATAAATAAACCGGGTTGTGTATGGCCCAAGAACTGTCCCTGCTCAGCGCACTACCAGGTGTATTTATTCATGCATTGTTTGTCGGATATACCTGCAAACACCTCCAAAAATTATCTTTGAAGTAGTTGTTAAGGTAACCCAGCAAGAGCAACCATGTGGAACATTGGAAGTGGGCATCACTGTATCAAAGGACCACAGTGGAGGTAAACTGGAGCCGGTGGCCATGGGGGTGGCCGCACAGGCTTGATGACTGAGGATGGCTATGCTGTGTAACACAACTCTCAATGTCTTGCTAGCAGTCCCCCTGCCTGGGTGTTGCTCTGTGTCATGAATGCTGTGCGCATCGGAAGAGGAATGGACAGGTAGCACTTTTTGAGATGATAGGCTGTAGAGGAAATGTGTGGGTCCAAACACTTTAGCCTATCAAAATACTAACAAAGTTTCGGGGACGATCAAAAATCAAGTTGTTGAGTGCATGTGTAATGAGTCTGTCTATGCTGTATGAGGTCAGACTGCTGTTGGGTCATGTTACATTATTTCAAGAAGTGTCTTACAATGAGTGTTTTGTCCGTTAACTCTTCTCCAGGCTCCCTGTCATCACTTTCTTCGTGTCTTTCCTTTTTCCTTGCTCTCATTACTTCACTCCTCTGCTCCATTCTCATGTCTTTCCTTCCCTCTCTTTTCAACCCCTTGCCCCTCTTCACCAGTCTCACCCCTTTATTTGCTCTTCTTCCATCTCTCCTTCTCTTCCATTCCTTCACCCCTCTTCAGCATTCTCACCCTTGTCTTTACTCACCTTCCATGGCTCCTCATCCTTCTCTCAATTTTACCCCATCTTTTCTTTCCTCTCCTCTGTTCTCATTCCTTCACCCCTCTTCCCCATTCTATCCTTCAACTTTCCTCTCCTCCTTGTCTCTCACCTAATTTCTCTCATTCATTCTTCTGTAACCATCGTTTTCTGTCACTTTCTTGTGTTTCTTTCCTCCTTTTCATTCTCTTTCCATAGTTTTCTCCCCAATGTATGCACCCCTGGACGCTGTTGTGTCCCTATCTTTTCTGCCCTTCTTTTCTCTCACGTTACCTTTTCTCGATTTAATTTGAATATTTCACCACTTTTATTTCTCACTCTCTAGTCCTCTCCTACTTTCCCCTTCAGGCTCACTTGTTGCTCTACTTCTTTTCCCGTCTGCCCCCTCACCTTACTTCATCCCTTGTTCCTTTCTCTGTTCTCGCACCTTTTGTTTCACTCCTTGAACAAATCTGGTTTATTTATTTATGCATTGTTTGACAAATAGACGTATCCGACAAATAATGCATACATAAATTAACCACGTTGTGCGCAGAGAAGGAACAGACCACTACCCAGTTTGTTTTATGCATTATTTGTTCGGATGCACATATCCATCAAACCATGCATAAATAAATAAACTGGGCGTGTTCAATTGTGTGTTCGGTTCTCGTATCTGCAGCGCACAGCCCCCAGGTTCGCCGAGGGTCAAAGACGCCTCAGTGATCTGGGGAGAGGGTGCGGCCATGAATCTGCCCACAGGCAACAACGGAACTGTAACTTCCTCTCCTGACCCCTTCTGAGGGGTCAGGAGAGGAAGTTACAGTTTGGGGACGCTGCAGTGTGTTTCCTGCAGGCAGCTGTGGCTGGCTGGCACTCCTGTCAATCACAGCTGCCTGACTCCATCATGATGGCAGGCTCATCTCACGTCGCGGCTGCGGCCGTGGCGGGATAATGACCCGCCATAGCATGGTGGGTCCAAGGAGCCCCAGCAGGGCCCCGGCTCAGCCACACTTTTTGGCGACTGCCTAGGCTCAGTCCCGGCCCACTTAAAGCACTGGGTACAGAACTGGCATCACCTGTGCAATCTTCTCCCACAGCACAGCAGACACGTGTACTGGGCAGGGAAGGTTCTAGGATGTTCAATGCCCTCTATGGCAAAAAGCATGCACACTGTCCTATTTTGCATATGTATTGACCTCGCTGTGACATCAAAGGCAGGGACACGTGTTCGGTACTCAAGGGGATCATGGGAAGTGACATTACAGGAGGTTGCCCTGAGTGAGCCAGGAGACAGTGAGCATTCATTCTTGTATTGATAGTAATGGCCCCTCCCTGACACCTAGGTCCATACACCCTCCACTCCCCACCTGACCCGAGACTGGGTGATCTGTTCCCCACTGGTTCCTCACCTGAATGCCCTCCCTCGCCCGCCCCCTGTAACTCACGGTGCCCTTGCTTCTCTGCTCCCCTCACCTTGTTCTTTCCCCTGTGATTGCAAAGCGCTCTGTTGCTTCCTGAAGCCAGGTCTGCGCTCTGTCAATACCCTAATAATAATAAAATCTAGCACAATTACATGCTCGGTTAACCAGCAAGGAAATCCTTACATATTGGACTTTATTTTTGGTCCTCATTGTTGCTGTAAAATGTCTGACCACTTCCTTAACAATGTAATTGATTTGAAGATGCCCCCCTCGCCTTGCCCTGTTAGCTCCCCGCTCGCTTGTTTCTCTGCTTCCCTCACTGTGTCCTTCCCCCTATGATTGTAAAGCTCTCTGTCGCTTCCCGAAGCTGGGTCCCCGCTCTGTGAACACCCCAATAAGAATGACACTGTACTGTCACAGTTGATGTGTTGTAAGCTGCCCAGTAGCATCGCTGAGGCTTTTTTTGCTTTGTTTTTTGTAGCGTGCGGTGTGAGGTGATGGGGGAAGCAGCCCCTTGTGGTTAGATGGATTTGACATTTGACGGTAGCTGGGATTCGGGTGTCCTTCTGCCTGCGGGATCTCAATCGGCGCAGGGCAGGGCCATGGGCAGTCAGTCTCAAGCTAACGCTGGCCCTGGTACGAAGAACAGAACAAGCTTCTTCCACATGGTCCTAGTGCAGGCCATGCAACAGCAGCTGTGCAATGCGGCGCTGAGGAGGCTGAGCATGAACTGTGGGTTCCCTCATACAACCCAAGTGGCAGCAATGCAAGCTTCCCTCAACACGTTATGTATGAGACCTGCAACAGCTGTGCAAGCTTCTCTCGCACAGGCAAGACACATCCCGGGCAGCAGCGGCAGCCTTTCTGGTAAGACATGGCAGATAACTGGATAGGCATCAGCAGTGCAAGCTACTCTCCCGCAGACCAGGCCTCAGTAGTGCAAGCTACTCTCGCACAGACATCAGTAGTGCAAGCTTCTCTCGCACAGATGAGGCATCAGCAGTGCAAGCTTTTCTCCCACAGACCAGGCCTCAGTAGTGCAAGCTACTCTCACACAGACCGGGTAGTGCAAGTTTCTCTGGCACAGACACACTGCCCTGGCAGCAGAAGCTTCTCTTGCACACAACAGCAGATCTATGGAGGGACAGCAGCAGTGCAAGCTACTCTCACACAGACCAGGCGTCAGTAGTGCAAACTACTCTCACGCAGACCAGGCCTCAGTAGTGCAAGCTACTCTCCCGCATACCAGGCCTCAGTAGTGCAAGCCACTCTCGCACAGACATCAGTAGTGCAAGCTTCTCTCGCACAGATGAGGCATTAGCAGTGCAAGCTTTTCTCCCACAGACCAGGCCTCAGTAGTGCAAGCTACTCTCACACAGACCGGGTAGTGCAAGTTTCTCTCGCACAGACACACTGCCCTGGCAGCAGAAGCTTCTCTTGCACACAACAGCAGATCTATGGAGGGACAGCAGCAGTGCAAGCTACTCTCACACAGACCAGGCCTCAGTAGTGCAAGCTACTCTCACGCAGACCAGGCCTCAGTAGTGCAAGCTACTCTCACGCAGACCAGGCCTCAGTAGTGCAAGCTACTCTCCCGCAGACCAGGCCTCAGTAGTGCAAGCTACTCTCACGCAGACCAGGCCTCAGTAGTGCAAGCTACTCTCACGCAGACCAGGCCTCAGTAGTGCAAGCTACTCTCACGCAGACCAGGCCTCAGTAGTGCAAGCTACTCTCCCGCATACCAGGCCTCAGTAGTGCAAGCCACTCTCGCACAGACATCAGTAGTGCAAGCTTCTCTCGCACAGATGAGGCATTAGCAGTGCAAGCCATTCTCCCACAGACCAGGCCTCAGTAGTGCAAGCTACTCTCACACAGACCGGGTAGTGCAAGTTTCTCTCGCACAGACACACTGCCCTGGCAGCAGAAGCTTCTCTTGCACACAACAGCAGATCTATGGAGGGACAGCAGCAGTGCAAGCTACTCTTACACAGACCAGGCCTCAGTAGTGCAAGCTACTCTCACGCAGACCAGGCCTCAGTAGTGCAAGCTACTCTCACACAGACCAGGCCTCAGTAGTGCAAGCTACTCTCCCGAAGACCAGGCCTCAGTAGTGCAAGCTACTCTCCCGCAGACCAGGCCTCAGTAGTGCAAGCTACTCTCACGCAGACCAGGCCTCAGTAGTGCAAGCTACTCTCACGCAGACCAGGCCTCAGTAGTGCAAGCTACTCTCACGCAGACCAGGCCTCAGTAGTGCAAGCTACTCTCACGCAGACCAGGCCTCAGTAGTGCAAGCTACTCTCCCGCATACCAGGCCTCAGTAGTGCAAGCCACTCTCGCACAGACATCAGTAGTGCAAGCTTCTCTCGCACAGATGAGGCATTAGCAGTGCAAGCTTTTCTCCCACAGACCAGGCCTCAGTAGTGCAAGCTACTCTCACACAGACCGGGTAGTGCAAGTTTCTCTCGCACAGACACACTGCCCTGGCAGCAGAAGCTTCTCTTGCACACAACAGCAGATCTATGGAGGGACAGCAGCAGTGCAAGCTACTCTTACACAGACCAGGCCTCAGTAGTGCAAGCTACTCTCACGCAGACCAGGCCTCAGTAGTGCAAGCTACTCTCACACAGACCAGGCCTCAGTAGTGCAAGCTACTCTCCCGCAGACCAGGCCTCAGTAGTGCAAGCTACTCTCCCGCAGACCAGGCCTCAGTAGTGCAAGCTACCCTCACACAGACCAGGCCTCAGTAGTGCAAGCTACTCTCCCGCAGACCAGGCCTGAGTAGTGCAAGCTACTCTCACACAGACCAGGCCTCAGTAGTGCAAGCTACTCTCACACAGACCAGGCCTGAGTAGTTCAAGCTACTCTCCCGCAGACCAGGCCTCAGTAGTGCAAGCTACTCTCCCGCAGACCAGGCCTGGGTAGTGCAAGCTACTCTCCCACAGACCAGGCCTCAGTAGTGCAAGCTACTCTCACACAGACCAGGCCTCAGTAGTGCAAGCTACTCTCCCGTAGACCAGGCCTCAGTAGTGCAAGCTACCCTCACACAGACCAGGCCTCAGTAGTGCAAGCTACTCTCCCGCAGACCAGGCCTGAGTAGTGCAAGCTACTCTCACACAGACCAGGCCTCAGTAGTGCAAGCTACTCTCACACAGACCAGGCCTGAGTAGTTCAAGCTACTCTCCCGCAGACCAGGCCTCAGTAGTGCAAGCTACTCTCCCGCAGACCAGGCCTGGGTAGTGCAAGCTACTCTCCCACAGACCAGGCCTCAGTAGTGCAAGCTACTCTCACACAGACCAGGCCTCAGTAGTGCAAGCTACTCTCCCGTAGACCACGCCTCAGTAGTGCAAGCTACTCTCACACAGACCAGGCCTCAGTAGTGCAAGCTACTCTCGCACAGACCAGGCCTCAGTAGTGCAAGCTACTCTCACACAGACCAGGCCTCAGTAGTGCAAGATACTCTCGCACAGACATAAGTAGTGCAAGCTTCTCTCGCTCAGATGAGGCACCAGTAGTGCAAGCTTCTCTCACACAGACCAGGCATCAGTAGTGCAAGCTTCTCTCACACAGACCAGGCATCAGCAGTGCAAGCTTCTCTCACACAGACAAGACACAGCTCGGGCAGCAGCCTCTGACTTTTTTGTAAGACATGGCAGATAACTAGATGGACAGCAGCACTGCAAGCTTCTCTCACACAGACATCAGTAGTGCAAGCTTCTCACACACAGACCAGGCATCAGCAGTGCACGTTTCTATCACACAGGCAGACACTGCCCTGGCGGCAGCAGCCGAAGCTTCTCTAGCACACAACAGCATATCTATGGATGGACTGCAGTAGTGCAAGCTTCTCTCACACAGTTAAGGCATCAGTAGTGCAAGCGTCTCTCACACAGGTATGGCATCAGTAGTGCAAGCGTCTCTCACACATATAGACACTGCCCTGGCGGCAGCAGCGGAAGCTTCTCTTGCACACAACCGCAGATGTCTGGATGTACAGCAGTGGTGCAAATGGCATAGGCTTCATATGTTTGTTTTTCAGTAGGTGCAGATGTAAAATTTTGGACAGAGAGGTCCTTCTACCCCACCTCCCACTGCTCCATCCTCCTGTGGAGGGAGACGGACTATCCCAGCATGAACACACATGACCTCTGATTTCTCATGGTCAAGGCTTACCATTGCCACAAAGATTAGATGCCATCGTCTGACGGGGAAAGCGGTTTCCTGACATTGAGAGGCCTGTCCCGATGTGACAGCTAGTGACTGAACTCAAAAGGGTGTTATTGACATCTAAATGGGATTATTCATTTTGAACGCTAGGTA
Source organism: Ambystoma mexicanum (assembly GCF_040938575.1). NCBI lineage: Eukaryota > Metazoa > Chordata > Amphibia > Caudata > Ambystomatidae > Ambystoma > Ambystoma mexicanum. The sequence continues at coordinate 136,401,089 of NC_090921.1, forward strand.
TTGCTGCATTTAAAACTGGTTACCCATGACTAGTAGTTGGTGTTCAGTTTGAGGTTCCCAGGCCAAACACTCATTCTGTTTGCTAGCCACTCAGCTGAAAGGCGGCTACTGAGGTCCTAGGCTAGTAGATAACTAATACAAGTTCTTGATGTCTTAAACTAGTTACTGAAGGTTGGATATTTGTCAGAGGCAACCCTCTGATGTCAGAGTAACTGGTGTAGCATGCAAACTATAGATGCTGGAGGCTAGTTAATGACATCTGAGACGAGGCATGAAGACCCAACCCCAGTTATGCGGGTAGAATAGTCAACGACGTCAGACCTCGGTTAGAGACGTGCTACACGGATTAGTGACGTTGGCAACGATTTAAGGGATGCTGGCGCAGAGTTTATGACAAGTTGATGCCTTAAACTAGTTAGATACGTGTAAGGAGATGTATTATGGGTGTATTCTAGCCAGTGCATCAGCACCAAGTTGATGCCTTAGGCCGGTTTGTTTTCTTTAAGGGGACGTATTGTTCTATTCGAGCCAGTGTTGCTGTTAGTGACATTGGCGCCGAGTTTGACTTTGGCGCCAGGTTGATGTCTGCAGCTGGTTACTTATGTCTAAGGGTAGATATTGTTGAGCTAGGCTAGCTAGTGCATTGGCGCCAGGTTGATGTCTGCGGCTGGTTACTTATGTCTAAGGGTAGGTATTGTTGAGCTAGGCTAGCTAGTGCATTGGCGCCAGGTTGATGTCTGCGGCTGGTTACTTATGTCTAAGGGTAGGTATTGTTGAGCTAGGCTAGCTAGTGCATTGGCGCCAGGTTGATGTCTGCGGCTGCTTACTTATGTCTAAGGGTAGGTATTGTTGAGCTAGGCTAGCTAGTGCATTGGCGCCAGGTTGATGTCTGCGGCTGGTTACTTATGTCTAAGGGTAGGTATTGTTGAGCTAGGCTAGCTAGTGCATTGGCGCCAGGTTGATGTCTGCGGCTGGTTACTTATGTCTAAGGGTAGGTATTGTTGAGCTAGGCTAGCTAGTGCATTGGCGCCAGGTTGATGTCTGCGGCTGGTTACTTATGTCTAAGGCTAGGTATTGTTGAACTAGGCTAGCTAGTGCATTGGCGCCAGGTTGATGTCTGCGGCTGGTTACTTATGTCTAAGGGTAGGTATTGTTGAGCAAGGCTAGCTAGTGCATTGGCGCCAGGTTGATGTCTGCGGCTGGTTACTTATGTCTAAGGGTAGGTATTGTTGAGCTAGGCTAGCTAGTGCATTGGCGCCAGGTTGATGTCTGCGGCTGGTTACTTATGTCTAAGGGTAGGTATTGTTGAGCTAGGCTAGCTAGTGCATTGGCGCCAGGTTGATGTCTGCGGCTGGTTACTTATGTCTAAGGGTAGGTATTGTTGAGCTAGGCTAGCTAGTGCATTGGCGCCAGGTTGATGTCTGCGGCTGGTTACTTATGTCTAAGGGTAGGTATTGTTGAGCTAGGCTAGCTAGTGCATTGGCGCCAGGTTGATGTCTGCGGCTGGTTACTTATGTCTAAGGGTAGGTATTGTTGAGCTAGGCTAGCTAGTGCATTGGCGCCAGGTTGATGTCTGCGGCTGGTTACTTATGTCTAAGGGTAGGTATTGTTGAGCTAGGCTAGCTAGTGCATTGGCGCCAGGTTGATGTCTGCGGCTGGTTACTTATGTCTAAGGGTAGGTATTTTTGAGCTAGGCTAGCTAGTGCATTGGCGCCAGGTTGATGTCTGCGGCTGGTTACTTATGTCTAAGGGTAGGTATTGTTGAGCTAGGCTAGCTAGTGCATTGGCGCCAGGTTGAGGTCTGCGGCTGGTTACTTATGTCTAAGGGTAGGTATTGTTGAGCAAGGCTAGCTAGTGACGTTGACGGGGAGCTATAGATTTGAACGTGCTGTTGGCGGGTTACTGATGTGAGTGGACGGCCTTAGACCCACTCTTGAGGAATAGACGGTGGAAGGTGGCAGGAGTATCTTTCACACCTAGTTGCCATTTAAGGTATTGCAGGGCATGCATCTAATAATCTGTGAACCCATGACATTGGCATTGGTGGCTCCTAGTGATCATTCAGGGCATGGTCTTGGTAGCATTAATGGGTTGTGCCCCAAACACTGCTTCCGATATGGTACATGGCAAGGCCTGGAATAGCAATCGGAGCAAAGGCTCCTTACAATCACGGCCACATCCACACAGTAGCTCTCCAGGGGAAAGCCTCGAATTCCTCCCCCTCCCCCCCACCTTCACCTCTCTCGGCAACACTGCTTGCCCCACTACCTAACGTAGTCCTTCCTAGTGATGGCACTCACTGTCCAATGGCAGCCCCTCGTTGCCGTCGCTGGGCGTTTGATGCCGGAACGGTGTCATGGTTGGGGATCTGTTTCATGGCCCTAGAGGCGAGGGAAGAGCATTGCGCTACTCTTCAAAGGCTGCAGCCGGGACACCTGCCAGGCAGCCAGGGGCATGGTGTCCCCGTGGCACCCTGCAAAGAGTGGGCCTGGGTGAGCAGGGCGGTGCCCTCTTTCCAGTTTCTATTTCAGTGCTCCTGCATTCTTGTCCCTCTTTTTTATTTTTTATTTACGAGTGGCAGCTGCCATGCCCTGTCCTAGGTGCCCGGGGGCTGGCCCAGTGAATGGAAATCGCAAGGCCGACACTAACCCCCCATAACCTTGGCAGGGCAGCTGTCTGTCAGTGGTCAACTAGATGACTTCATGTGACACCACTTCTGCAGACTGTGGTGCTGGGATTTCATCGAGCAATGCAGCCTGGGAGTTCAATGCGTGCTTCACTTACAAGATGGACGAGATCAACCAGAGACGTTGCTAGGGGGGGGCCTGAGGGGGCTATAGCCCCGCGTCTTTTGGTTGTACCCCCGGATAGAACCTCATGGGTACAACCAAAAAGCTAGCTAGCCCCGAGTCCTGACAGTCATGGCATTAGCATAGCCCCGGATCTTTTCCAGACCTAGCAACAACCCTGTGATCAACGTATACCAATGAGTTGTGAAAGAAATTCCATTCCCGGGCAGGAAGTGATGCCTTTACCCTATGAAGAAAATCCTAGTTTGCGTGCTAGGCCAGCTCATGTGAGGGGCTGGGCAGGAGGGGGCTGCCCGTCGGGCAGAGCAGTAACACAGAAGCCCAGAACCGCTTTGGAAAGTGGCCCCATCAAAGCTTGCAGCAAGTTATCAGAAGGTGAGGGGAGAAGTCCCTAGCCTCCCCATCGACCGTCTTTTGTTGTTCCTTTCCCCAGAACAAACACTGCGAAGATGCAAGCATCCTGCCCGCTGTGTACGAACGCTGCTTGGCATACAGCTGCTCTGTACCCTGATGTCTCGTTTGACTGGCAAGCAAGCAGTGTCTGTGTTCATGGACTGTGTAGTTTTGGCTTTTAGGTGGCACTGAAAGCACTGCCTGTAAACCAAATCTTTCACCATGAGAAGTAGATGGGAGCACGCTGAGAGCAGCAGCAGATCCTGTGGGGTTTGCTTATTTCACTGCTCGTGGACATGCCAGTCCCTATGGCTATGCGCAGCCACTGCCTGTCCTAAACACATCCCCCTAGGACAGGGGTGCATCATTTGTTCGCTGGAGGGCCGAATATATCACACAGGTGCCATACAGTGGGCCAGTGGCAGGTGCACCAGTGCGTGCATTTGATGGGTTTTAAGGTCTACTTTTTATTTGTTGCTTTTCTAGTGTAACACGCGATACATAGCATTTAAATGGCATTACCACTTTGATTTATTTGATTGGAAGTAATACTGCACGTATCCTGCTAAGACGAAAACTGGAGCACAGAGACTTTGCACATGACAGACTTAAAGACTGACATCAGGCCCGGCAGAGATTCATCATTAAGCTTGTGTGCGTCGCAGGGACGCATGTTATGCCCCATTGCCCTAGGATCTCTAGGAACTAGCTCTGTGCTTTCTGAGCAGCCTTCTGAATGCGAACTGATTAATTGCAGCTTTAAAGCCGCTCTTGTAAAATTGTCTTAACCAAGTGTGCCTTCTGCCACTTGATCTGTAAGCAGAATGGGTTCCCTTGCATCTGTTCCTTCTGCTGAATGCTTGTTAAAAGCAAGCATTGGCAAAGCCAAATATGTTGGCTCTTCAATAGACATTGGATGGCTAATTGCTAGGCACTGTGGAAAATTTGCGAATTAGCAGACTTTGTCAACTCAATGCGTGTTTTTATGGGGTGTTTAATCCCCAGGTTCGGCTCATTTTAAGACATTCCAAGCTTTTGGGCAGATAAGGGGTCTTGAGCCACCCAGAGATTAAATAAATTTGGGGTCCACAGGGAGGCCTTTCGAGCAAGACCCGGTGGAACAGTTGCTATTGCTTGGCTCAGAAAAACGGACCACGACATTCTGGATACCACGTAGGAAAAGTGACCATTCAGAGCACCACAACCTCAATGCATCAAGGAAGACCCCAGAACACAAAAGGCAATACCCCGTCTCCCGGAGAAGCAAAAGACCCAGAAACACAGGCCCAGATAGAGTGTCCTTCCCGAGGGAGGGGAGAGGGGGAGTGGGACCATACCACGGAACAGGTTAGACTCCCTGAGTTGTCCGCACTATCTGGGCTCTCTCATTATTCGGCAAAGATGCACAAGGCACTGGAATCCCAAGTAGATGCATCCACAGGGCAGGCAAGCACTTTGAAGGCTCCAGACGACACGCAGCCCTCCGCAAAGCACCCACATGATCCACGTTCACTGATTCTCAGTCCATGAAAAGGGTGCCGCCTTAAAGCGTAAATGCAAATATTTGACTTGAGATGCATTAAGACGCACACACTTGCCACACCAGAATGTGCCGATTATTGGTTTCTGCCTGGGCTGGGGGGCTCCGTGCCTCTAGCAGACTTGGAACTACCTCCCACCCAGCAGCTGTTGGTTGTAAGAGCACAGCTCTCAAAAGTCTGTCTTAGAGGTACAAATTAGGTTTTTTCCTGAGGTCACGTGAACAGAGGGAGAGCCTTTGGGGAAGAGTGGTGCATGCAAAGAATCCCACCCCTCGCTTCAGAGGGACCCAGACTTTTCAACAGCAGTGGAACCTCAAAATAAAGTGGCGGAGTAAGGCGGGCTGCCAGGCACAGAACAGTGGAGTCAGTTGTGAACTTGACTCTCCAGTCCCACCCTCGTTTGTGTCTTCAATACCCCCCTAAACACCCAGCATATTGAGTAGGGTTTGGGGGGGCAGATGGCACTGGGCCTCCGCACAGTCCCTCTGCAGCACTCATGCTCCTTCCCTTTGGGAACTGAACCTTTTTATTTTGCTTTGAAGCTTCCAACGCTGTCTCAAAGCGCTCAGAAGCCAGCATGGCACAGAATATTAGCATTATATAAAACGGCTAACAAACCAGAAAAAGGGCTACAGGCAGATTCCTTCAAGTGAAGATCCCCAAACAAGATCAATTTGTGACCAAATTAGAGGGTTAGGACGCCAGTGAAACATTTTATTTCGCCAAACTTCTTTTTATTGGTTTTGTACATACAGGCTTTCAAAATGGCATTGGATAGCAAGTGCACTGCTCATAGCTTAGTTTAACAATAATATAAGAACTTAAATAACAGAAGCAACTAACGTTAATAGTCCCTGGGAGAGGGGGAGGGAGGGAGGGAAGGAACCAGGGGGAAAAGGAATAAAATGGGAGACAGCAAATTTCGCTTTATACATGGGTTGGGGAGATAATGCACATCAGCATGCTTGTTCGTCTTGCTCGCCTGTCCTCAATTCGCGAGAGGGCTGCCGGCTGCTCGTCTGAAACATTCTTTGTGTACGGCTCACCTATAGCACATATGACTCTGGGTTTTGCCTTGCGCCCCCCCCCCCCCGTTAGTCTTTTAGTCTCGTTTCTCCATCCATCGAAGGGTAGGGGGTTGTCTTGCCAGCCCTGGATATTGCTGCGTGTAGCCCAGGAAGGGGGCCCAGGTTTGGTAGAATGTGTCCCTGTTCCCAAACCGGAAAGCTGTGATTTTATTTCAGCCGCTACTATGTCCCAGCACTTGGTCCACCACATTGATACTGCTGGGCCTTCAGGATTCTTCCAAAGTCTGGCTATTGATATCTTTGCAGCCGTCAGTCATTGCGAGCACAGGTCTGTCCTTCGGCCGGTCAGAGGGAATTGGCCTTCACCAGTCGGATCCCATGGGATCGTGAGACCAGTGATCGATTTAGTTTGTTCCAGAACCATTTTCCAGAATTGGGTGGCTTAGGGGCATGTCCAGACGATGTGGTATATACATGCCCTTGTCCGGGCATCTTCGCCAGCAGTGCAGGGGGATAGTGGGATTGCATTTGAGTATCTCCGGTACCATCTGTAGCACACTTTAAATGCCGCTTCTTTGTTAGTTATACATTTTTGGAGCTTTTTTGCGCTCTGGCACAGATGTGACCCCACGCCTCTGACTCAATGTCCTTCCATATGTCTTTTTCCCATTTCAACATGTAGGCCTCTTTTTTACATGGGTCTATTCTGTCGAGCAACTTGTGCAGGGTGGATGTTTTCCCTTTTGTGGGGTTCGTTGTGAGGGTCCGCTCTAGAGCTGTGAGTTCTCTGCTTCCATTTTTCTTCATTGCTTCGCTTGAGAGCCAGTACCTAAGCTGAGCATATCTGAACCTCTCTGTCTCTGAAACTTGGAATTTAGCTTCACAGGCTTCAAAATTCAGTGTGTTTCCATTCTCGAAGAAGTCTGACGTTCTTCAGTCCTCCTCCTTTGCATCTGTGAAAGTTATTTGGGATGATGCCTAGCGTTAAGTCCGGATTGTCCCAGATGGGGGTAAGCGGTCCTATGGTACTTCTACACTTCCACTGGCGGGCTGCTCTGTACCAATTTGTCACTGTATTCTTCGTCGCTTGCAGGGGTCCTTTGTTTGGGGAGTCGCTGGACCTCTACATATGCAAAAGCGATTCTATTGGACTCTGGCACCAGGCTCCACCAGCTCCAACCATTGGGGTCTGTTGGTGTTGATCCTCCATGCGAAGGCCTCCAAGAGCTGCGCCACTAGGCTGTACCTGTGCACATCTGGGCCCCATAGGCTGTCCATCGCCGAACCCAGAAGCATGATGCGCCTCAGTATTTGCAGTTTCTTTCCTTCCCAGACGTATTTCAAGATGTCCATCTGCAACTTCTGTACAGCCTTTTTCTGGATAGCTACTGGTAGGGCTAGACAGTAATAGAGCAGTCTAGGGATTAGATTCATCTTCAGAGCTGTGATTCTGCCGAACCAGGATATTTCTTGCTTCTGCCAGCACGCCAAATTGTTTCTGAATTCTTTAAACAGTGGGAGGAAGTTTATTTTGTATATTCTTTATGATTTGCTTGGCAGCTGGACCCCCAAATAATTGAATTGCAATTTTGCCCATGGCATCGGATAGTCGGATTATAGTGCTCTCTTGAGCTTTTTCTGCATGTTGATGCTCATAGCTGTTGATTTGGAGACATTTACCTGGAATCCTGAGACTCCCCACCCCCCAAATGCTTCAAATGCTTCTAATTCTTGCCACAGTGCTTTCATGGATGCTTCCGGTAGCGTAAAAGTCAGTAGAAGTTTGTTGGTGTATAAGGCAGCTTTGTATGATTCCCCTTTGATTTTGAGGCCGTTTATTGCTGAGTTATGGCGGATTCTGCTAGCAAATGGTTCCATCGAGAGCACAAATATAAGGGGGCATAGGAGGCATCCTTGCCTAGTGCCTCTCGTTATGTTGATTCTGTCCGATCTAACTTCATTCATCCTAAGCCTGGTAGAGGGCTGCTGGTAATTGGCTAGTGTCCGTTTTATAAAGTGTGGGCCAAACCCATAGTGCCTTAGTGTTTCTTGTATCTAGCCCCAGTCTAACCTGTCGAAGTTTTTATGTGCGTCGGGCGACAGGACCTCCATTTCCAGCCCAATCCTGTTTGCGGACTCGATGATGTTTATAGTTCTTCTGATGTTGGCTTGAGTACTGCGGCCCGGGATGAAACCCGTTTGGTCTCGGAGTAACTGCATTAATCTACTCGCAAGGATTTTCGCGAACACCTTGGCGTTGTTATTTAACAGAGTGATGGGCCTGTACGATGAGCATTGATCAGTCTTTTCCGGGCTTCAGTATGAGGAGAGTTAGCGACTCCTTCATGGAAGGGGTGGTGGACCCTGTTGAGAGGAATGAGTTGAACAGACTTGCAAGATGAGGTGCGAGGATATGGCACAGTGCCACATTTAAGGGAAAGACCAGTGCCCCCACCCCCATAGGCAAAATGTGAATGAAGACCCTTAGTTGAGTGGTGGGGAGGGTGGAAGCGCACAGTAGAGGTGTGCTTTTGGGTGGGCATAGTTTGGGACAGTGTTAAGTGCAATACGCTTACAGGGTAATTGTTACACCTGGTTCCTGTGAAAATGGAGTCTTTGGCCACCTTGTAGCCTCAGCAAGACCTGCTGAGACCCAGCAAGTCTGAAAATAACGAGGACGTATTTAAAGGTCATTGTTATCTATTCAAAGACAACCTTGGCCATCTGACCAAGTAGCTAGAACTAGTAAAAAGTCTACCAGTTTACTTTATATGCCATAGATTGTTGACATTGATGCTCAGCATAACTAATCTGACTGTCTGGCTACTAAAATGAGAAATGCCACACTGCTTAATGTGTCCATAAAACCAACAGCTGCTTATTGTAGGGCGGGCGCCCTTCGCCTGTTGAAACCATGCGTTCATCCCTAGAGTCTGCTATGGGTTGGAGGCATCAACTTTGCAAGACACAGCTTGGCTGGATATCTTAGAAGGTAAACTATGGAAACATGTCTTGGGATTGCCAATGTTTGTGCCAAGGGCAGTTCTCAGACTAGAACTGGGACTTGTCTCACTGCCAGGCAACGTAGTGATAAAGCAGGGACTTGTGTATATACAGTCCACGACGAAACATAACTGCGGCTTGCTGGCATTACATGGCAACGCCATGGACCCTAATATGAAAGAAAAACATGTAGCAGCGATATTGGACTGGATTGGCATCCCAATTGGGATGAGGACTTTTCTCTACAGAAGACATCTCTGTCTTCCATGAATAGCTCTGCCTCAGTGGGAAAGGTCCTGCAACTTAACGACGGCCCATGGTTATTTGGCACTTTGTCCCTCTCCTTTCTTGCACACTTTGATGCACGTTAACCGTCTTCCAGTTTTGGCAGCTCTGGGGGCTGCATTGAATCTAACTAAGGACAAAAGATTCTGTTGGATCTGTCAAGTGAATGTGTTGCCAGAAACGGGGAAAGGTGTGTTAAGAGTGTTGTGAGCTCGCCTCGACTTGTATATGCAATTCCAGGAAATGGGTTTAGAATCTGCAGTGACGCCTTCTGGATATGTTGTATACATTGTAAGAATAAGGCACTATAACTATCACTATATAGGCGAGAGGTTGCCAAACAACTTGATTATGTTCTGAGGATTAAAGCGTCTTGCGCTATATTATATAATGGAAATGACATATTTTGCAAATTTAGAGGGTCATTGCGACCCTGGCAGCAAGGGGTTAATGGCGCCGGTAAAGGTGCCTGAGCCGTCAACCCCCTTACGAGTTCTGCTCGCGCGACCTGCTAAGGATGCTTGGTTTTACCAGGCGGCCTTAGCGGGTCCCGCGAGCAGCCCAGCATGTTAACAACAGGTCCATTATTAACGGGCCCGTTGTTAGCATGTTCCCCATTCCCATTGAGCCCTAAAGGGGCTCGAATGGGGATGTTCCGGGTCTGGGTTCCTTGAATGAGGAATTACCAGGCCCTCTAAGGTCAGAATGGCCTGGTAATTCCTCATTCAAGGGACCCGGTACCCAGTAAGGGGGTAGCCATGCCGCTAATAGCGGCATGGTTACCTCCTACCTCGTAATGACCCCTTTAGTCTAGTGTATGACTTGTGAAAATGTGAAGGGTTGCGATTATTTTATGAAAATATATCATGAAATATATATTTATTTTATGAAATATGTAGTTTAACATTTAAATCTGGTTTTATTGTAGAACTCTTTTTTTGTATAAATATAAAAAGTTTATATATGAACTACACCACATTAAATTAAATAACAAAATAAGAAAGGAAGTGACTAACTGGGTTACATTCTGCTTGCATGGGCAAATGGTCAATATTTGTGGCTTCGCTTCGTTATTTACAAAGCAACCCTGTAGCCTAATAAACCACCTTAGGCACACTCTGAAGTGTACTACTGCCCAGTGGTTCCATTATGGAAAATACGGCACAGTGAGCTAAACTCATTCTCCCAAGCAGACATTGAAGCTCATTTTCATAGTTCCTCGAGCAGTGATATGATAAGGATAGGTTATTTATAACGCGCTTAATACACAGATGTTTCTAAGCGTGGACCTGGGGAATGAACCTGTGTTGCTCTGTGTCGTGTTGCATCCAAGGCGAGCACGTCCACGTTGCCCCTGAGCTATCCTCCCGAAACTCAAACTGTGGTCTTCAAACTGTGGGGCTGGCACCACTACGGGGCCCAGAAGGATCCGCGAGAGGGCGCCCGAGACTCTTCAAAAAGGTAGTACAGTAACTGCTTTCAATAGAAAGTATAAGTTGACATGGCATCTAGCAGGGCCAGCAACACTATTTTTACTCCAGTGGGGCCTCAGCATGAAACAGATTGAATACAACTGCCCTAAAGCGCCAGTGGAGGGGTTAAAGACAGGCGTAACTGTGTTAACCCCTCCATTCACGCTCCTGGGGATTTTCATTGTATTGAAGGCCGCCTTCCAAAACAACTTGGTGTCACGCAGAGGCGTCGCTGGGGTGAAAGGATGTGATTTTAGCCATATGTCTTTTGGTTGTAGCCCTGGATAGAAGCTTCAGAGGTGTGTGTGGGGGGTGGGGGGCTACAACTAAAAGGCTAGCTAGGGCCGAGGCCTGACAGTCCTGACATTAGTGTAGCCCCAGATATTTTCCAGACCCAACAACACCCCTGGTTTCACGCCACCAGATTTTCATGCTGGCGTGTAACCATTGAGGTCCTATGGGGTGCAAAAAGCAGGCAGTTTCCATATGAAATCATTGTAAACGCTGCAAGGGGCTTCTGCCGTCTCTTTACACTTCACATTTGCACTCTGCAGTGAAAATGACGAAAATTGCTTGGCGCCGTCCTGTTTGCACATAAGTCCAAAGGTACACGGTCCCCTCCGGGCCATTGCATTTTTTTAACAAAATGGAGCTCCATTATGTTGCCACGTTGGTACAGATGGGATTCAAAACCTGTTTTCCTGGCCCCAGGCTGCTGACCACATCATCGCTGCCCTTTCCCAAAGGGTTCAAAAGCACAGCAGACCATGGATGCAAAATGATTAAAGGGCACGCGCCAGTCTCCTTAGCGTGACGTGAAATGCACGGAAAGGAGAAAGGCCCGCGAGTTCCATAGATACAGCAAGAATCCCTCTTTGACAGATCCCTTCAAAGGGTTAAGCAGCTGAAGGAGACCTCTTTCTGCAAAGCCTGCTCCCGTGCCGACTGCTGGGCAGCAGCAGGGGCCAGTCACTGTTTCTCAGCACTGAATCTTCACTCGCAGCTTCACACCTTTGATTACCAGTCAAGGAGGCTTTGAGAAAGAGGCAACAGTTGTCACGAGTCCCAGCAGGATGTGGCAGCACGAGGCCTCCAAGCTTCCCGCCCGTTCAAGCTGCCACACGGACATGCAAGGCTACCATGTGCCGTAAGCATCATAGGAAATACTGGCATCCCATTAATTATGCACTGGCCCAAGTACTCTGGCCTGTATCTGTAACCCTGCAGTCCCCCTACCTGCACTTGCACTTTTGGACACCTGCTGTCTGCACTTACCCTTGTACCTGCCACTCGCTGGCCACACTTCTTGTTATTGTTTTGATCCCATGGACAGCACTGCCCCCTCCCCTTCCCCGGACATTTTTCCCCTCCCCTGCACTTGCGTGATCTCAATGTCACTTGGCCTAATAAGATCGTTCTCTATCCTCCCTCTGTTCCCCCTTACTTTCCTCGTCGCGACTCACGTTACAAATGGCAGATCATATAGTAAGGGTACAGGGATTTGCTGATGTGCAGTATTCCATGGTAGGGGCATTCATTCCCCAAGCTTCGAGAATCGAGATAATAAAGGAAAGCTCTGAATTCTGTGAATTGGGAGTCACACCTTTTTATACTGAGCACATCCTTGAGTAAAAGTATTATTTCCGCCTCACCATCCAATCAGCTATGACTGCTTATATTCTCTATTACAAACAGTCACTGTAATCTCTTTTTAAAGAGTGCCTCCTCTGGCGCCCTCTTGGGGGGAGGGAGCCCACAGTTTGCCCTACAGTGAGCCACCCTGCCAGTGGCAGAGAAAGCAGCAGAACACTCGTCAACATGTGGCACAATTTAGACACCCCGAGGGCTATAAATCCATACAGGTTTGCAAAGTAAATCCTTATTGAATTGATTATATCATTGGCCCAGGCTCACAGTGTGTTGAAATGGCGAAGCTAGGTAGGAACACAGTCCTCTTGGTTCCTGCACCAATTAAATTGTCCTGCACTGCTTCTGGTGTTTATTTTTGTACCAGCAGTGAATGGGTCTGCAACCTTTGGCTCACCAGCTGTTTTGGACTACTGTTGCCATGCACCCTCCCCGTTGACTATGCTGGCAAAGGGTGATGGGAGTTGTAGTGCAAAACGTCTGTCGAGCCACAGGTTGGAAACTAAACCACAATATCTTGCGTACTTCTGCCCTCTGGCGGGTGGATGCGTAATAGCGTATACCAGTTTTATATAATGAGTTGTGGGCATCTTTCAACAGAGCGAGCGTCTAAAAAACGTACAACCAGAAGTCTCCTGGATTAGACGTAATCACATTTTTCCGTCCACCATGTCCGTTTTTCAAATCCACCTGTGCTTTGTTTACCGCCATTTTAGTTTGGAAGGTACGGGCAGCTTTCTGAACAACCCCACGAACTGCTTGCACAGCAGGTTGCACATATTTGTGTTAATGTACCTGTTTCTAGCCACCTTTTTAGCATTTTCTGCATGGAATAGACGCCATACAACGGGCCTCTCCAGTTTCCAATTTCTGTGCATCATCCAGTCCCGTTTTTGTTTGGAATGGTGGCATTTGTAGTCCTAACTTTAAAACGGAAAATCCAAAATTACCAGAACTAGAATTCCAACAAAAACGGGACTAAAGTACTTGTTCTCACTCATGGAACAGGGAAACTTGTGAGCTCTGCGCACAAGCTCCCGTTGAATGTTTACAGGCATTTAGACCCCTCCCTTTTTTTTCATTACACACCCAGGACTCTGAACACCTTTTCATTGCAACCTTCATCGTGTCATACATAACGCTTGCGTTGCTCGCTTGGTTCGGATCCAGAATTTCGTTGTAGTTCGGACATTTGTTTTGTCATCTTTATGTCGCCGTAAGTGTAATCGCCTGTCTTTCGGCTCCTCACTCCCGGTCTGGATTCTGCGGGACCCTTTTCTCTTCTCTGAAACATGATTTCGAAGGGATTGTGTCCTCCGACGTATTCCTCATCTTAGATATCTCCTTCCAGCTCTGCTGGCCTCGGAAAATTTTTCTCTCTATAGGGCGCTGCACGTCGACGTCCCTCGAGTCGATGTCCCTCGACAGCCGCCGTATCGACGCCGACGTCATCCTGGCTATAAAGGCCGTGCGCAGCGCCCGTTGCTCAGTTCCGTTTTTCCGCGCGTACTCAGTGCCTCGGAATACCGTTGCTCAGTTTTGTCAGGTTAAACCTATTTAACTCGAGTTATTCGATCCGTACTCGATGGCTTCTTCGTCGGAACCGACAACTCCTCGATCCGGATTCAAAAAATGTCGAGATTGTGGAAAAAAGATGTCGCTGACTCACCCTCACAGAGTTTGTCTGTGGTGTTTGGGAGCTGAACACCATTGTTCGGAGTGCGAGGACTGTATGTCCATGACAGCTAAGGCCCTGAAGGATCGAAGGGGGAAGCTGGAGAAAGGTAAGACTTTTAAAGCCTCTTCTTCGTCGACGAAGTCGAGACTTTCGTCTCCTCGTCACCATTCGCGCTCCAGATCTCGGAGTGGATCTCATCACTCCTCGAGATCGAAGCACTCGAAGAGGAGACGTCGAAGATCCCCTTCTCCGTCTTCCTCTTCCTCTGTTTCGCCAAAGAGAATCCCGTGCCCCACGAAACATAGTTCCCGGGCTGAATGGGAGGAATTCCGCAAAAATATGATGAGCGTCTTCGAGAAAGCGGCCTCGAACCCCTCGAAGACTGCCGAGAGCGATGCTCTGGTCGAAAGACCCGAAGGTCAAAAACGCCGCGAGTCGCAGTACCCGACGAAGGAAACCTCTCGAGCGCGTCACGAACCCTCGAGCAGGACTATGACCTCCAAACCTTCCTCGAAGGTTCCGTCGACGCCGTCGACGAAAGTTCAGTCGACGTCGATGTCTTCGACGCCTTTGTCGAAGGGACCTTCGACACACGAGTCTGTCGACTCGACGCCAGCTTCGACACCGGTGTCGACGCCAAGAAAAGTCACGGTTACGACACACCCAGTGTCTATCCCCAGGCCCTCGACGTCGATGGCTTCGAGATTGTCGAGTAGAATCCCAATTCTGTCGAGGTCTTCGAGGCCTCCACCTTTGTTTTCGACGCCCCGCTCGAAGCCTTCGACGTCAGCGTCAACGACATCGACGTTTTCGAGGCCGATTATGACAAGTGCGGTACCCTCGGCCTTGGAAATGGGGTTTACACCCTTTATGAGTTCAGAACAATTGAGGACTATGTCCTCAATATTGGAAGAGGGTGAATTGTCTGAACAGGAAGACACATTTGAGTTGCAGGGACCTGTAACCCCAATTAGAGAGGAATTTTCCTCTGAAGAACGCAGGTTAAAGGATCTTCATGATTCCTTACATGAGGCAAGTGGGTTAGACACCTCCCCTGAGGTGGAGTTTGCTAGGCCAGACTCGGGGGAACATGCTGAAACCCCCTATAGAGCCTTAGTGGCCAGGATCACAGAGTTTATGGGGTGGTCTGCACCTTCACAATCTTTCCAACAAGATGACCTCACGGATATTCTTGACAAAGGCCCACAGGAGGATCCTGTGGTGCCTTTTCATAAAGCTCTTCAGAGGAAGATCATGACAAACTGGGAAACCCCAGATGTCGTACCAGCAGTAAATAAAAAACTGTCTACAAAGTACAGGGTATCCTCTACAGACCCGGAGTTTTTGTCTAAACACCCATCCCCAGAAAGTCTGGTGGTACAGGCAGCATCCTCTACCGATGTCAAGACGGCTTATCCTACCGTCCCACAGGACAGGGACGATAAAAAATATGATGCTATGGCAAAGAAAGTCTTTTCAGCATGTAGCATGGCGTTAAAATCTGTTAATGCTACTTGCACCCTTGCTAGATTCAGCCATACACTTTGGGAGTGTGCTTCTACAGCGGCTGACTGCATCCCGGAGGGAGAAGAAAGGGATGCGTTCCTGAATATTATACAGGACGGTAAAGACGCTATGTGCGAATCCCTCCAGACGGGCATTGATTCGGCTGACAGTATCAGCAGAGCAATGGCAGCAAGTACAACAACCAGGAGATTCGCTTGGTTGAGAAAGTCTGGTTTTGCCCCGGATGTGCAAGCCAGGCTCTTGAACATGCCATTCGATGGCTCTTCTTTGTTCGGGAAAAAGGCGGATGACAGTTTAGAGAAACTGCAAACTTCAAAAGCAGCGGCAAAATCCCTAGGAGCTGCAATCCGTCAGACACCTTTTCGTCCCACAGGAACCTCTGCGAGGGGCAAGTCCTTTCGCTTCTACTCCGCATTCGGAAGAGGTAGAGGATGACCGGCTCAAAGGGGACAAAGAAGAACTACCCGAGGTGGACGAGGTAGATATTCAAAAGCCGCAGCAACTGCAGGTGCCTCTTTACCATCGGCATCTCCATCAGCCGCCCCAAAACCACTCTGAGGACTTCCCTCACAGGACACCTGTAGGAGGCAGGTTGACTCAACATCTGGCGGTATGGCAGGCTATCACGTCAGATGCTTACGTATACCTCAGAGTCATCCACCGGGGATCAGCTCTCAGAAAGCTCCAGATCCGCTCCTCTTGCAGGAAATTTTAGACCTGCTAGAGAAAGGTGCCATAGAACCGGTACCTGTAGCGGAAAGGAACAAGGGCTGGTACTCCCCTTACTTTCTCATTCCGAAGAAAGACGGAGGACTGAGACCCATCTTGGACTTGCGAGAATTGAACAACTTCCTCAGGAAAGACAAATTCAAGATGGTCACTCTCTCAGATCCTCCAGGCCCTTCAGTGCCAGGACTGGTTGGTATCTCTGGACATTCAGGACGCTTATTTCCATGTGCCTATCCATCTCAAACACAGGAAATACCTGAGGTTCGCAATTGGCAACTCTCACTATCAATTTCGAGTGCTGCCATTTGGGCTGACCTCCGCCCCGAGGGTCTTCACCAAGTTAATGTCGGTAGTGGCGGCAAGTCTAAGGAGGGAAGGGATTCACGTCTACCCCTACCTGGACGATTGGTTGATCAGGGCTGTTTCTTCGGAACAAGCTCAGATCCAGCTAAATCATGTGTGCCACTCCCTTCACAAACTGGGCTTCTCCCTCAATTTAAAGAAGTCACAAATGATACCATCGCAGAGATTCCAGTTCATAGGAGCGATCCTGGACACTTCCCTGGGAAAAGCCTCGCCACCAGAGGTGAGGGCTCAAGATATTCTACAGATGGTTACCAAGTTCCAACATGCCCAACGTCTCCCAGCCTTCGACTTTTTGAGGTTGCTAGGCCTCATGGCATCCTGCATTTTTCTAGTGCCAGAGGCTCACCTGAGAATGAGATCCCTCCAGTGGGCACTGAGGACTCAGTGGTCACAATTCTCAGGGAGAATGACAGATCTTCTTCAGGTTCCCGACAGAGTAGCTCGAGACCTTCAGTGGTGGGCCTGTCAGGAGAACATTCTGAAAGGAGAACAGTTTTGGCAACCCTGGCCAGAGATAACAGTAGTCACGGATGCCTCACTCACGGGGTGGGGAGCCCACGCCAACGACTTGACCATCAGCGGTCGTTGGTCTCCATCGTAGTCCAGACTACATATCAACCTGTTAGAGCTGAGAGCCATCACACTTGCGCTGAAGGCGTTCCTGCCAGCTGTACAAGGGAAGAACGTCCTGATAATGACGGACAACACGGTGGCCATGCATTACCTCAACAAAAGAGGAGGCGTAGGATCACTACCCCTGTGCAGAGAGGCGATGCAGCTCTGGTTTTGGGCAATCCAAGAAGGAATCTCTCTATCGGCAGTTCACCTAGCCGGAAAGAAGAACTTGACAGCGGACGCTCTGAGCAGGCAGAGCACAGTCTCCCACGAGTGGGAGCTAGCTCAGGAAGTCCTTCAAGAGATCTTCGGCCTTTGGGGAACCCCTCAGGTAGATCTGTTCGCCACCAGCCTCAACAGGAAATGCGACCTGTTCTGCTCAAGGGAATTTCCCCCGAGAGGAGCTCTGGGAGATGCGTTCATAGTGGACTGGGAGTTTCCGCTTCTGTACGCGTTCCCACCGGTCCCTGTCATTCCTCAAATGATCAGGAGGTTGAGAAGATTACGGAGAACCATGATCCTAATTGCCCCGGATTGGGCCAGGAGAACGTGGTACCCGGACCTTCTAGACTTGTCCATCTGCCCTCCAATTTGACTTCCACTCAGAGAGAACCTACTCTCACAGAAGGGAGGTCAGGTTCTCCATCCAGACATCAAAACCCTCAACCTTCACGGTTGGCTTCTGAAAGGCTGAGGTACAAGGATTGGGACCTCCCTGATGATGTTAAGGAGGTGTTGCTTTCCGCAAGGAGGCCAGCAACAAAGTCTTTATACCGCTGCCGTTGGAACAGATTTTGCAGCTGGTGTAGAGAACAGAATATCGACCCTTTTTCATGTGGTACACCAATGGTTTTGTCCTTCCTACTATATTTGGCAAATTCAGGCCTTCAAGTTGGCACCATTAAGGGCTATCTCGCAGCGCTATCCATCTTTAAGCGCACTGCGGAAGAACCATCCTATTTCAAGTTACCCTTGGTAATACAATTTCTTAAGGGGTTAACCAATGTTTATCCCCCAAGACCATTCCAAGTTCCCCTATGGGATTTAAACTTAGTCCTAACTTTCCTGATGGGCACACCTTTCGAACCACTCCATTCTTGTTCGTTAAGATTCCTTACCCTTAAAATTGTTTTATTAATAGCAATTACATCTGCTAGAAGGGTGAGCGAATTACAAGCTCTTTCTTGTAAACCCCCTCACACTATCTTTCACAAAGACAAAGTTGTCCTGCAAGTGAAGCCTAATTTCCTCCCAAAGGTGGTTTCTGAATTCCATATCACTCAGAAGATTACCCTACCATCTTTCTATCCTCCTCCTCACCCGGGGAAAGAGGAAGAGAGGTTACACAGGCTAGACCCTAGAAGGGCTTTAAGTTTTTACATCAGTAGACTAGCCAGGATAAGACAGGCAGACCAGCTGTTTGTAGGTTACACAGGTCACAAGCTGGGGTTACCAATAACTAAGCAGACCATTTCCAGATGGATCATCCTAGCCATTCTGGAATGTTATAAATTGGCAGGAAAAGATCCCCCTCAAAACCTTAGGGCTCATTCGACCAGAGGTATTGCAGATTCATCGGCCCTCAAAAGAGGTGTGCCGGTTAAAGACATCTGTGCGGCCGCTACATGGTCGTCTGTCCATACCTTTACACGATTTTACAATTTGGATTCCTCCTCCAGTCAAGAGACTAGGTTTGGAAGGGCTGTACTGCATTCTATTCATCAATAGAAGACAGCATGAAGTCAGTACTCCCTCCTCCAATAATAGAATACTGCTATGGGAGCATATCTAAAATGAGGAATATGTCGGAGGACACAAACCCTTCGAAGAACAAGTTACTTCTTACCTTGTAACGTTCTTTCGACGGGATGTTCCTCCGACGTATTCCTCATCGACCCTCCCATCCATCCCCGCAGTTCTACTTCCCTTGTTGTTGCAGCTTACGCTCCTTCAGGGTGATTAGTTTAGTCCAGAAAGCATATTTGTGGGCTACAAAACGGAACTGAGCAACGGGCGCTGCGCGCTGCCTTTATAGCCAGGATGACGTCGGTGTCGATACGACGGCTGTCGAGGGACATCAACTCGAGGGATGTCGACGTGCAGCGCCCTCTAGAGAGAAAAATTTTCCGAGGACAGCAGAGCTGGAAGGAGATATCTAATATGAGGAATACGTCGGAGGAACATCCCGTTGATAAAACGTTACAAGGTAAGAAGTAACTTGTTCTTCCATCAGTACTGTACTGGTTTCCTTCCAGACCTCATGAATTTTGCGAACTCTTGGTTTAACCACTTGCAAATCTCATTCCTAGCACGCGCGGTTCCAAATTTGAAATGGGCCGTCAAGATCTGGTCAACAGGTTTAGCTACAGTTCTCTCTGCTCTGCTGGTCTGGATCTCTGGTTCTGGCAAAAGTTCTGGCACTGCACAGCGGTCTGGTCTGGGTCTGGTCTTCTATCGGCACTGCACGGCGGTCTGGATACAGCTCTGCTTTCTGGGTTCTGGCACTGGGGTCTGGTCTGGGTCTCTGGTTCCGGAAAAAGTTCTAGCAAGAAGCGAACAGCACAGCCCGGCTGTTGAATAGTTTGGTTAGGTGGCTGGATTCTGAGGCCTGCTGAGAAGGATTCAGTTTTTGGTTCAGGCCTCTCTGCTACAAGTTCTGAAGTCTATCTGGAGTCTATGGTCCTTCTGGATATTGTCTGGTCTGGCAAAGTGCTTCGCAAGAAAGTGGAAAGTGAGTCTCTACCTGGGTTTCAGTGGATCTTTTTATGTATTTTGAAAGTGGATGGGAAGGCTGACTTTCTATGCCCAACCCTCTGAGGATCCTGATAGGCTATAGGATTCTCTGTCGCCTGACTGGGGAACTGAATTGTGAGTAATCCGGCATCCTTTTTATGGCATACAGAAAGAACACTCCCCTTGTCACTTTGCACACAAATCTATTTTTGACTTAAATGCATATTTATCTATGTACAATTTTTCTGATATTATATGTCCAGTTAACATATTTTCTGTAGCACCAAACCATCCGATCCCTGTCTTTGTAAGATGTTGTCTTCACTTCTGACAGAATTATGCCCTTTTCATCCAGAACACAACCTCTAAACTTTTCCAGAATTTACACAAATGTGTGCAAGGAATATGGGCATCAGATGATGAAGTGTCAGATTTTAAACATGCATACATTTGGAGTAATACCCTATTTTCCGCTACTACACCCCAGAACATACCACAGAGTCCTAACACCTCTTAAAATGAGCACAGAAAAATCACAGGAATCATGATATTATTGATATAATTTTGACAATTATGTACTATGAATTATCCATCTTTCTAAAATTATGCTCTGGCCCAGAGGGGTGTGGTTTCCCAAAGCACATGGGGGATTTCTGGTTTGTCCACTTCCTCCAAGCTCAGCTGGCTCACAGAGGCAGTGCCCCTCCCATTTCCTTCCGAGAGGAAGCCATTTACGACCCCCTGATTTACCATTTGCCTGAGCGAAGGAAAGTTCATTGTTCTGTTTCCTGCGTCCCAGGTACCCTCCCCTAATTCAATCAGAGAGGTGTAACGTCCTTTTTGGTGGGGGCAGGAGAATGCAGCCAGGCCTGGGAATGCAGTTGCTGGGCAAGTTTCAACTCCTGTCGGGGGTAGTTGCCGGGCAAAATTCAATCTCTTAAGCCAGGTTCAGCCAAATGTCACTTTTGTTCCAGTTATTCTTCATTCAAATTTAACTTACAATTTTGACACATACATCTAGAACGCTGATTCTAAGTTCAAAACTATGACATTTAAAAAGTTGCAACCTATGTGACACTCAAAAGTAGGTCACTCATTTATTTTAAACATTTCGATTTTAGTGGCTTTAAGTCCAATTTCACTTAAGCTGCTGACATCCACAGCTCAGCCAGTTTTGTTATGAACATTATTTTAGGCTCTTCATCTTTCCAGATTTGGTATGCACACAAGACTTCATTCTACCAGACGTCTGGTGTTGAGATTTTTAAATATCTTGCAATGTTTGAAATGGGCATTTTGAGCTTGCATTCAGAGAAACAAAGGTGATTTCAAAGCGCCTTTTGAGCTCACAGGCACTGCTGTTTTTCCTTTGGCACCACGTTTTACTCATGGCGCTTCTGGCCCATCACACTTGCACTGGTGGGTGGCAGTTCAGGCGACCATTTTGGTGTGCGCAAAAACTGTGCGGTTTTCCTGGGTTCTAGCGCAAATGTGGACTTTTCGGCCATTGTGGATTTTCTAAGCCCACAGCACCAAATGTTGTAGCATAATAATTCAAACGTGGGTCAAGACACCTGACAAGCCCCCCCGCCCGACTGCAATTTGATTTCGAGTCGAGGGGGAGTCGGGTGCAAAGGATGTTTTGATCCATGCGCTGGGATGTCCGCATCATCTTCTTCCGATTCCGCAGATGGCACAGTTCAGCATCTTTTCCTCCATCAGGGTGGATCGATCGGTTCTCCTCGCCGGTCCTGATGGGAGTATTGGGCGGTACCCCGGGCCCCTCGGATCTTTGCTCCCGGTCCCCGGGTTGTCCTCCTTGGTCAATCTCCATGGTTTATCTCTCCTAGGATGACAAAGCAAAGCGGCAGAAACATATTCGTAGACATTTCCCCACCACTATTAATGGTGGGGCGAACACATACATTTTATACATCAGGATACATTTTCATTCTAGAATCATAGAATTTTACAGGCTATATTTGGAATATTTTAGGGTTGGACTTGTATTAATCTGGAGCGGCCCCCTCTGGGATTGCAGAGGACTCCTCCAGTTGCTGCAGAGTGTGCCTGGGATGGCAACACTTTAGCTGATTTATATGGACCCACTTGTCTTCCCCTTCCGCCAAACTACACTTGGGGATGCGGATCTTGTAGGTGACTGGGGAGATCTTGTCTACAATTTCAAAAGGTCCCTTCCATGTAGGCAGACATTTCCGCTGTTTGGCCTGGTTCCTTTGGAAATCGTATAGATAGACCCGGTCTCCCACATTGTATTCTTTCCTAGTAGTCTTCAAACATAGTGAGTCTTCATGCTATCGGCTGATCTTTCTAGGTTTCGCTGAGCATAGGCAAAAGCATGTTGGAGGTGTTTCCTTAAATTTTCAACATACTCATGCGTTGTGGAGGCATTGATCAAGGTTTGCCCTTGGGTCCTGTAGAGCAAATGCTGGGGAAGTACCATCCTGCGTCCAGTCATCAGCTCAAACAGTGACATTTTAGTTGCAGATGAAGGGGTAGATCTGATGGCCATTAGGACCAGAGGTAATCGGATAACCCAACTTGGCCCAGAATCTGCCACAAACATTTTTAATATGCTCACAATGGTTTTGTTGTAACGTTCTACTGCACCAGAAGAGGCTGGCCGGTAAGCAATGTGTAGCTTCCTTTTAACCCCCAGTATCTCCCACATCTTAGTCATTACTTCGCTGGTAAAATGGCTACCTCTGTCTGACTCAATCCTTTGGGGTAGAGCAAAACGCAAAAAGATGTGGTTGATCATCAGGGCAGCTGCTGTCTCTGCCTTGCAGTTTGGGGCCGGGAGACACTCCACCCATTTAGTAAATAAGCATGTCACCGTCAACATGTACTTATTCCCCCTAGAGGAGCGAATCACGGGCCCTATGTAGTCGACTTGCAAATCTGACCATGGCAGTGTCATCCCCCTCTTTTGGAGAGGCGCACGGTGTGTGAGGGATGTTGGCTGAAATTGTGCACACACAAGACACCCCTTCAAGTATTGGTCGAGGTCCTGCCCCATGTGTGGCCAGTATGCAATCTCTCTTAAGATCTCTTAAGTGTTGTGTGAAACCTCCTATGACCGGCGGTGGCCGCATCATGGGCGTGACTTAACATCAGGCTTCGGAATGAGGTAGGGACCACCCACTGATCATGGCCAGCTTGGGATTTCCTTACCAACAAACCGTCTTGGATCCGGAACATTTTTGAACATTTCATCAACACTCTAAGGTCCTCTTTCCCAATGTAATCGGTATCCGTCAGGGGAAAGTTCTAAGGGTCCTCAATGTGTTGGTAAAACTTACCAATTATTGGATCCCCCTTCTGAGCCGTTATCAAATCAGCATCTGGGGTCTCCTTACTCCATTGTACAGTTGAAAGATCATTGTGAGCATTTGTCTGGGACCAAGTGATAGCCGTGACCTGGATTTCCACCAACAGGGACTCAATCTCTATTAGAGTCCCTTGGATGGCCCCGGTTTTGGCCAGCTGATCAGCTAAGTCATTTCCAGTTTTGTCTGGTCCCTCTACTTTGGAGTGACCCTTGATCTTTTTCCAGTAGATGGTCATCCCGTTCGAGGTGACCAGATCAATGTTTTGAATTAACTTCCCATGTTTCAAGGGTTTGTTATTAGCACATAACATGCCTCTGGTTTTCCAATTCACCAGGTACTCCACAAACCCGCTCCGTACATAATCCGAGTCTGTGATAATGACCAGTTCGCAGAGTTGATGTTGGACAGCAGTGAGGATGGCCAGATGCACAGCCATCAACTCTACCACCTGACTACTTCGGGGACCAATTTTGTACCCAGCGGAGGGTTCTGGGGACTCATTCACCCATATATTCCCTACGCCAGCCACATGGAATTATGTCATGTTCTATGTTGACTAATGGTGTTGGGTTTA
Source organism: Ambystoma mexicanum (assembly GCF_040938575.1). Lineage (NCBI taxonomy): Eukaryota > Metazoa > Chordata > Amphibia > Caudata > Ambystomatidae > Ambystoma > Ambystoma mexicanum. The sequence continues at coordinate 136,424,843 of NC_090921.1, forward strand.
CCCCTAACCCTTGCTGTTGGAGAAAATCATTTAGATGAATATAAGCATCAGGGTTTTTCAATTTTTGTCCTCTTTTAACTTTCACTTCCAGGGAGAATTGTCGGGTCCTTTCTGGGATGGTGACTTCCTCTTTAATCTGAATTTCAACTGCATAAGGTAGCAATTGAGCCGACCTAAATGCTTTTTTGGATCATCAAAGCCCATGGGATTATCCGCTAATTGGGACCAAGCTTTGAAGTTTATTATGTCCAAACTAATGACAAAGCGATTGAAAATATCACTGCCTAAGTAAAAGGCGGCAGTGATGTCTCGCACGACCCAACAATTATGGACTATGCTCTTGTTGCCAATGGAGATTTTGAGCATACACCTGCTTGGCAGGAGATGTTTGGAATTGTGTGTTTCCAGATCCATTTCCCATTTGTCTATTAGTTTGAATGTGGGAATGGCTGGATCTTTTGGGAGTTGGCAGAACATGGTTTTGCTGATGAAGCTCTTACCGTTGTTCACACACACTCGGGCGAGAACAGAGTCCTTCCCATCATTTAACTGAACAGGGATGAACAACTGCTCTCCAATTTGCTGAATATCAGCCAGGCTCCGAGCTAATTTCACATCTTTCTGGATTATTGGAGTGGGAATATCTGATTGTGGATTAGTAAAGAATTTCAGAGTGTTTCCTTCCAGTGTGGAATACCACCTTAAACTGGAAGGAAGGTTGATTTTCAGAAATAGAGAGGACCCCCCCATCACCAGTCTGTTGTCCTACTGCTATTACTGTCACGTCTGGAATTTGGTTATTCTGGAAGTGAAATTCTACTTGGGCAGATTTTTGTTCAACCATGTGGCACGTGTCGTTTAAACTAACATGGTTGACACTGTTTTAATTTTATTGGTCGGCTAGTCTGGGTCTAGAGGACCTTGTTTACGCAATCTATTAGGGGTGACAACCTTCTCAGGAGGTCATTTCCTAGTAAACAAGGGGTGCCTTCTGGAGTCACTACTATGACCAGGTGTTTCACCTTGTGTCGCCCAATTTGAATGTTCAAATCTGCAGTCACCTTGACGGAAATTTCCTTCCCGTCAAAGTTCTGAAGTTGTCCAGGAAGAGAGGTGGGAGAATTCGGTAATTCTCCCCCTTCCTGCATTTAGTTCATCAAAGGCCCTTTTGGACAAAAGGGTAGCTTGGGATCCAGTGTCCACCAGTGCCAAAATTGTACCCTGCCCCTGTATTTGTACCGGGCCATAGTATCTTCCCTCCTCCTCAAGGGGGCACAGATAATGCACATTTTTGGACAACTGGTGGGCCAATTCTTTAGTTTAGGACATTGCGAGAGAAGAGATCTGGACAGAATTCTGTGGAGAGTCATGGGAATCTGCAATAAAACGTTGCCAACTGGAAATCGGAGCCATTGTGGGTTCCCCTGGTTCCGGTTCTGGGCCGCCCCCCCCTTTTTGGAGGCAGTCACCAGGATGGGTTTGAACCAGGGGATTTTGATGCTGTTGGTTCTGGGATGAGATGATGGGTGGCGCTAGCTCAGTCCCCACATCTACCCAGTCTGGATGTGGATCCCTTGGGACCCATTTTTCTTTGGTAGGAGTTGGCGCATCTCTGAAGGAGAAGATCCTTTTCCCAGGATCCTCAGAGGATCCCTCTCCCTCAAATTGGAAGATCTGTACCTCCTCCACAAACTGGGTCTGTTTGGGTCCTTTGTTTCTCCTACCTCCTCTCTGCTCCTTGGGTGGCAAACTTTCAGGGGTAGGAGATTTTTGTTTCCGGTTCCTGGGTTTCCAGGGGCTGTTTACAAGTGGGGAAGGAAGCTTTCTCCAAGGCTTTACACCCACCTTCCCCTTGTGCCTCCTCCCTGGGAATCAGTGGGTTATCGGTGTGCTGCCCCCGTCATTGTCCTGGAGCACTAGGTCCAGAGTTTGGGGCATTCTGCGCTGGCATGCTCATCTGAGGGTTCTGTTGCGCCCTCAGCATGTGACCCTGATCCCATGCCATACTTTGGACAAGGCGTTCTAACAGTGAAACCCGCTCAGGCTGATACGGGGTTCTGTTTTCTCCCCTGGGCTGATCCCGGGAAGTGTAGCTATCCCTTCTCTGGTAGTACCCCGGGTTGGGAAGATTTGGGTACCCCTCCACCGTTGGCCTCCCCTCTGCCGGATTAGGTGGTCTGGGCTCAGGGAATTTGGGAAAGAAGGATGGATGATTTTGGGGCTGGAAATTGGGTGGATACCTGGGGAAAAAAATTCTGCCCAGGGTTTGGTGAATTTCTGCCCTCCTGTGGGAAGTTAGGAGGGAAGTTCCCTGGGTTGGGTGCCTGGTTGGATCCCCCCTTGGGCCGGAGGAGTCCACACATAACCCAGGATGGGTCGGTTTCCCTTGTAGCGGGGACTTACATAGTCAGGGGAGCAAGGGACCCCATTTGTGGGACTACCTCCTTGACTCCCTGGCTGTGACTGGCCCGAGGGCCTTCTGGGCTGAGAATTATTCGGTGCAGGCAGGTTTTTAGGCCCCCCCATCTCCAAATCTAAAATGGGGGCAACCTCTGCCACCTTGGCAGCAGCAGGGGTACTGGTCGGTTTGGGGCTTTTCTGGGCGTTTTTTATTTTCAATGGGCTTCTGCACCTCATAGATCCGGGTAGCCTGTTCAATGACCCAGTCTAGTGACCTTTTCTCGTGAAAATATCTCACTAGCTGGGTCATTATGTATTTGGGTAAGGCATGGAAAAATGTATTTACAAACTCTGCTGTCCGTGCGCACCCTTCTGGTAGTCTGCGCAAAGGCACGCTTCAATTCCTGCACAAATTGTTGTGGGGCCTGATCCTCCCCACATTGCAAATTGTAGGCTGCCTTGCGAGCCTCTTGGGGATTCCGGTGAACAGAAAAATGTTTCAAGATGGCCGCCCTATATGTGGACCATCTTGAATAGTTTTGGTCCTCCAGCCCCGCAAAGAAACTGGAGTATTCTGGGGAGAATGTCCATTTTACATACTGAATGCAGCTACTGCTGTCCTTCATTGGAAAGTCTCCATCATTTGCTCGTAAAGCTCCAAGTGTTCCCAAACAGAGTACTTGGCGTTCTTGTTATAAGGGGTGATGACACTCCTTATTGCCTTAATCTGTTTTAAGGGGTCCTTAAGCAAGGCCCTTTTTGCCTTATTGGCATTTTTGGTTCGGGTAACCCTGGTCCATTCATCCTCTGACTCAGAAGCACTACTCCCAGAGGTGCCCGTCTGATCTTCCAGGTTTTCCCGGATTCTGCGAGCCTGGGAATGGCTGGCAGAATGTGGGGACCTGGTGTCCTGTGATGCTCAGAGGAGTCTTCAGATCCCTCCTTGCTGCCAGGATTTGATGAGTACCCCCCCGCCCCCCACTGACCTAACTGGGCAGAGGTTTTCAGGATGCCCTTAGTGGGCCTACTCTCCTGGGGTTCCCCACTAAATTGCACTGTACTTAGGTGCCCATACCCGGATGCCTGCCCTCCATTCCTGGGTGGTACTCGCCTACGAGCCCCATACCTTTGGCTGGATAGTAATCTGCCATCCCTGTGGCCCTTTGCTCATGTGTGCCAGGGGACATGGGGGTGGCAGAGTCCAGGGCCTGGGAGAGGTGAAGGCCTCTGGTACTAGGGCTCCTGAGGTTATGCTCAGGTGTTTCCCTTTCCCAGCGAACCTCATCTCTATCAGCCCCTGCTCCCTGTTACCATGCAAGAGCCTGTGCTTTCAGTTCCTCAGTCAAGGCCTTACTAGACTCTATCAGTCTCTTCTGCATGGCTACCTGTTGCTGGCGCCTATCATTGTCCTGGCAGAGAGCCTCATTTTCTCTCTGTGCCTCCTGGTTGGTCCTGGAATACTGGGCCAGTCTTTGCTGCAGGAGGGTTAGCTCCGGAGTCCCATCCCTACTGGCCCGTTCCTTTCTTGCCAGAGCATCTTCCACCCTCCTGGTGTGCTCTAACAAGTTCTGATGCTCTTTTTGGAGGTCACCCAGTCCCTGGAGGGCCAAGTGATTTTCTTAAATTTTTCCTTTTAATTGTCAGACTTCCTGGCCTAAGGTGTCCCTTTCCTGACTAAAAGCCTGCATCCGTGCCGCCAGGTCGTCCCTCTGCCTTTTAAGGGCACCAGCTTTCTGGCACTTTTCCTCAAATTCTGTCTGGTTATCCAGGTCTTTCAGAATCAGTTTGTTGCTCTCTGCCTTCTCCCTATCTAGGTGGCTTTGCAGGGTGACTACCTGCTCTGCGCATGCCCTATTGAAGTCCAGTTGTTGCTCCAGCCTTTTCTGGCTCTGCAGTAGGGCGTCCAAACCTTCTTGGTACTCCTTCTGCAAGGCCAGAAATCTGGTAGCCTGGTCAGAGTTTTCCTGTATGCAGGTTAGCCATATCCTCTTTTATTTTAATGATATACTGCCTACTATACTTTTCTGACTCCTGGCTCTTCTGCAGCCTCTGCTCGGAAGAGACCATGTCAGATTGGGCCTTCTCTAAATCCATCTCTTGCCTATTCACCAGATCTTGGCCTTCAGCACATTTGTCCTGTATGGCTCCCATATATAAATATAAATATGCTGCTATCCTGACAATCTTGTTGTGCTCTTCTTTGTTCTTAGGGGCCATGTATAGTTCGCTCAGGGCCACGTGTAAGGGACACTGATCTTTCCAGCTGTCTAACCCAGTCGCATTGACCTGTTGTGTGATCGCCTGCAGCCACACATTCTGGTCCTGTTCCGTCCATTCGCCTCTCACAAATAGCTTATGTAAGAGGTGCTCTCGGGCTATTTTGATATCTACCAAGGTCGTCATTCTGGAAATTGATTTCCTTCCTGATTTACAGAAGTTAGTATTTTATTTTGCAAAACAGACCGTTTCCTTAGAGCTTCCTTCTTTTGAGGGGTGCTTTTACAATGTAACACGGCGTGGCGATCCAACAGGATTTATGTATCCTGTCAGTTAGCACACTGTATTAAGCTGCACAAGTGGTAGATCTAATCCAGACGTCCCGGCTCGAGCCCCCACTCTGTTAAGTGACCTCAATTCAGCACTCCAACTAAGCCAATGCCGAGTCTGGGATGCCCAAGGGAAGCCCTTAATTATATATTTTTATGACAAGTTCATAGATCTGGATGATAAACCCTTGTATAACGCCCCTCTCTTTGAATCCTCCTGACCTCACTGAGCCAAGGAGTAGGTTTGTTTTGCAAATTAAAAGATTATTTGAAAAATTAAACAAGAGATATATCACACTTTTATAAATAAATTAATATTTGATAGCACACATATGAATATGACGGTGATCAACAATGGATAATATTACACTAGCCCAGTTTTTTTTAAATTACTTAGGAGTTGGTATAGAGAGGATAAAGTAGCTGAGAATGCTTTTATGGGTTCAAGGAAATGCAATATTGGAAAAGAATGCAGCACAGAAATAACTGAGATGGTTTCCACAAGAGATAATAATATGATCACTTTTTCTTTTGACAATTCACTCCCCCTATGCAATATAAGGAGATGGAAGGAAAGCACACAATTTTCAGGAATACAATCAAATGCAATACCAATTCAGTCCCCCCCCCCCCCCTAGCAAGCTTAGAGCAACAGGGATGATTTTAAAACACAGGCAAAAATACTTAAATGTGAATTGCAAAGAAGTGAAAATATGCTAAAAATGATTTTAATTCCCTATGGGAGATTCAGGGTAGGTGATAGCTACTTAAGATTGGTTCAGGTCAACACTATCAGTGATTCATGAGGTATTATCCGGTTGAAAACGGATTTCAGCAGTTGCAAGCAAAAGACAGCGATTTTGACAGGTGGAGAAATTTTATTCAAATTGTAATTCGCGGCACATTTTCCGAGTGCGTCGAGCGCGATTACGGAAAAACTATAAGGAGTAGAAAGTCGGGCTTGTTGGAAAGCTTAGATTCCTAGCTTTAAAATGAAAGTTAAATCTTGTTCCGAGCACGTGCGGTTCCAAAGATATGGACAATTTAGTGGAGGTAGATTCTCAAAATTAAAGTAAAGCTCAGAATGACAAATGACACTTTCACAGGTTCAAAATCACAGAATGGACACACGATTTCTATGATGCAGTTCTAAATAGGTTGAAATGGTTTGAATTAGATTATTTTAAACTAAGAGATGACTATACACAGTGTTGTGGGTACTCACTATAAATTTGAAATCGGCCGTCAAGATCTGATCAACAGGTTTAGCTGCGGTTCTCTCTGCTCTGCTGGTCTGGATCTCTGGTTCTGGCAAAAGTTCTGGCACTGCATAGCGGTCTGGTCTGGGTCTGGTCTGCTATCGGCACTACACGGCGGTCTGGATACAGCTCTGCTTTCTGGGTTCTGGCACTGGGGTCTGGTCTGGGTCTCTGGTTCCGGCAAAAGTTCTAGCCAGAAGCGAACAGAACAGCCCGGCTGTTGAATAGTTTGGTTAGGTGGCTGGATTCTGAGGCCTGCTGAGAAGGATTCAGCTTTTGGTTCAGGCCTCTCTGCTACAAGTTCTGAAGTCTATCTGGAGTCTATGGTCCTTCTGGATATTGTCTGGTGCCGCAAAGTGCTTCGCAAGAAAGTGGAAAGTGAGTCCCTACCTGGGTTTCAGTGGGTCTTTTTTATGTCTTTTGAAAGTGGGTGGGAAGGCTGACTTTCTATGCCCAACCCTGTGAGGATCCTGATAGGCTATAGTATTCTCCGTCGCCTGACTGGGGAACTGAATTGTGAGTCATCCGGCATCCTTTTTATGGCATACAGAAAGAACACTCCCCTTGCCACTTTGCACACAAATCTATTTTTGACTTAAATGCATATTTATCTATGTACAATTTTTCTGTTATTATATGTCCAGTTAACATATTTTCTGTAGCACCAAACCATCGGATCCCTGTCTTTGTAAGATGTTGTGTTCACTTCTGACAGAATTCTGCCCTTTTCATCCAGAACACAACCTCTAAACCTTTCCAGAATTTACACAAATGTGCGCAAGGAATATGGGCATCAGATGATGAAGTGTCAGATTCTTAACATACATACATAATACCCTATTTTCCACTACTACCCCCCTGAACATACCACAGAGTCCTAACACCTCTTAAAATGTGCACAGATCACAGGAATCATGATATTATTGATATAATTTTGACAATTATGTACTATGAATTATCCATCTTTCTAAAATTATGCTCTGGCCCAGAGGGGTGTGATTTCCCAAAGCACATGGGGGATTTCTGGTTTATCCACTTCCTCCAAGCTCAGCTGGCTCACAGAGGCAGTGACCCTCCCATTTCCTTCCGGGAGGAAGCCATTTACGACCCCCATATTTAGCATTTGCCTGAGCCAAGGAATGATCATTGTTCTGATTCCTGCAGTCTCGGGTACCCCTCCCCGAATTCAATCAGAGAGGTGTAATCTCCTTTTGGTGGGGGCAGGAGAATGCAGCCAGGCCTGTGAAGGCCCGGGCAAGTTTCAACTCGTTTCAGGGGTAGTTGCCGGGCAAAATTCAATCTCTTAAGCCAGGCTTCAGCCAAATGTCACTTTTGTTCCAGTTATTCTTCATTCAAATCAAACTTACAATTTTGACACATGCAGCTAGAACGATGATTCTAAGTTCAAAACTATGACATTTAAACAGTTGCAACCTAAGTGACACTCAAAAGTAGGTCACTCATTTACTTTAAACATTTTGATTTTAGTGGCTTTAAGTCTAATTTCACTTAAGCTGCTGACATCCACAGCTCAGCCAGTTTTGTTATGAACATTATTTTAGGCTCTTCATCTTTCCAGATTTGGGCTGCACACAAGACTTCATTCGACCAGACGTCTGCCGGTGTTCAGTAAGATTTTTGAATATCTTGCGATGTTTGAAATAGGCATTTTGAGCTTGCATTCAGAGAAACAAAGGTGATTTCAAAGTGCTTTTTGAGCTCACAGGCACTGCTGTTTTTCCTTTATCACCACGTTTTACTCATGGCGCTTCTGGCCCATCACGCTCGCACTGGTGGGTGGCAGGTCAGGCGACAATTTTGGTGTGCCCAAAAACTGCGCGGTTTTCCTGGGTTCTAGCGCAAATGTAGGTTTTTCAGTCATCTTGGATTTTCTAAGCCCACAGCACTAAATGTTGTAGCATAATAATTCAAACGTGGGTCAAGACACCTGGCAGCTGTAAAGAACATGCAGCCATATTTTCAGCATTATTAATATAATATATAACTGCACCAATTCAAAACATAAGAATGTTAATTGTTGAACAGACCTCTAAGCAAACCTAGATAATAACAAACCAGCACAGATAATTGGGACAAACTGATAGCCAAAATGCTTTGGATAAGCACTGATGTCTTGCACCATTTTGCAAAGGTCCATTCTCTTCAAAACATGACAGTTTATATGCTGGCGGACGATAACCACAAGTTGGCTTAATTTCAAATGTAAACAAATGAAATTCAGTTTCTACTGAATAGATGAATGACCTCATCATCTGTTAGGATTTCATTGGCTAACAGGGAAACCATGGCGGGACTAATCCTTTATGAACCAGCTGTTTCGGTAGGCTTTTGTGATCTTATGAAATTCCACTCAAGGCTATGACACTGAGGGGGCAAGAGCTTGGAGAATAACTGCTGACCCACAAGACTTGACGTGCCTCGTTAAGGTGGAACAAGATGGCAGAGTAGTCGGAGGCACCTTGCTAACCCGCTCTGGACCCAGGTGCCAAATTACAGTAAAGTGCAGAACTACAGCCACCCACCGTCGCTGCTGCCTCCCATAACCCCAGCAAGTGAGATTGAGTTTCTACAGGCGGAATCCAGTTGATCCCGAAGCGCTGCACCCTTTAGTTACAGATCTATGTTTCATTGACCGCAGCACCATGATGGCAGTGGCGTGGGAGAGCTGAAGAGGCAGTGGTTCTGGGCTCTGGTTGGTCTTCTGGTGAGGAATGAGCTATTCTCCTTAAAACCTCCTTCCACTGCCTCATCTCATATTCCAGACTGTGACTGCTAATCAGATATTGTGCCCTGCTAACAACCTCTGCCTTAATGCCAGTAAGACTGAGATCATTCTCATTGCTCATTGGGAACCCTGCTCCCTCCTTCCATCTTACTGTCTGGTTGCCCTCCTTGTATCCCGTCCCCCTCTTGTGAGGCAAAAAACATGGGTGTCATCTTCAACTGCTCTCTCTCCTTCTCTCCTCACATCGTGGACCTTGCCAAAAAGGCCTTTTTCCAGCTGTACCTCCTCGTTGGCATTATCCCGTTCATCACCTTCCCCCAGAAACTCAATGTCTCCAGAGGTCTGATCCTCACTAGGTTGGACTACTGAAACAGCCTCTTCCTCAATCTGCCTTTATCCTCCCTTTGCCCCCTTCAACTAATCCAGAATAGGACAGCAAGACCTATCATTGGCTTCAAGCCCAGGGACCGCATCTCTCAAGCCCAAAAACTCTCCACTGGCTCCTGGTGGCTGCGAGAATCAAGTTCAAGACCCTCTGCATCATCCACAAGGCTTGCTGTTGCCTGGGACCCCACTACATCTAACTCTCTCTCCCTAAATACCTCCCTGCTAGAGCCCTTCGGTCTTCCAGTTCCAACTTTCTGCCGATCAGACATTTTTCTAAGCAGAGTGGAGGGTAGATCTCTTCAGCAGGAGCCTCTCTCTGGAATGCCCTCCCTGACCCTCTCAGGCTTGAGTCAGATCTCCGTACGTTCTGAAAGCTCCTGAAGACCCTCCTTTTCTCTTCTTCCTTCCTGCTCTCCCTCCCTTGCTAATGCCCCCCCCGCCGCTTCGACTGGTTGCCTGGTCCCATCTGAGTCCTAGAGGGCACCAGGCCCTCCTCGACCAGTCTACCCCAGCACCCACCATAACCTGCACTTGATCTTCTTGGCCCTCTTGCTTTGACTAGCCTGGCGGGGTGTGCCTCCCTACCGAGTCTGGTCCACTCCGTACCTGCACTTAGTATGTGGTGCCCTTCAATGGCATCCCCTGGCACTTGCCTAGCCCCTGGGCCCTCTTCCCCCACTGCGCTTATTGCCACCTCTGCCCCACACTTCCCTCCTACCCTAGCATTATGCCTTCCACTCTGACCTGAACTCCCCCTCCCACTTCTTGTTTCTGCACTTACACGATCAAAATGACTCAAGGCCTTGTAGGACCTTTTATTTGTTTATTTATTTATTGATTGTTTTATTGGTTTTGACATGTAAACCTAAACAAGAGAGATTCCATTTCCACAGTTCTGAGATTTCTGAGCAGCATTAATACTCTTATATAGTCCCTAGTTTGTTCCCGATTTTGCCCACCTCCATTCCTGGGTTCGGGTGTAAGTAATTAAATATTAATGCAACAAATTTCAAGGCATCAATCGTGCGACCAGTTTTATCCGCCGTCATGAGCCTTTCAAAGATCTCGGTAGTCTCACTAGGACCACAGAGTTGCAGATTGTCTCCAATATACCTTTCCCGTATCTCTCCCAGCTTGGGGCAAACAGGGAGCATACGATAGATCGTTTCCACAGAGTCTAATTATTTGCAGTATCGACATATAGCTTCCTCTTGCGTTATTTGTTTCCTTTGTAACTGCACCTCCTTGGATGGCAGTATGTTTAGCCTACATCGTAGGAGGAGATCTCTGAAGTATGGTGAAGGAAATCTTTGAAAGTAGGATGGTCTTACATTCAACGCCTTTTTTTCCCATATAACATTAGTACACCATTTATTGTCCCTTTCCAACTTCAGGGTTAGATCCCTATCCCTCTCTTTAAGTCTTTCTTTGACCTTGTCCGGATTGGATTTTAACATTTCAGAATCAATGTTTTTTCATTTCAAGTAGTTTATGCACTCTGCTTTCGTTTCTTGAGATCTTTATCTGGATGCATATCTGAATCTCCAAGATCTCAAATGGTGCCGAAATTTGATCAAGTATGGATTTCTGATACAGGGAGATGGTTTTCCACATAACTACTGAAGTCATTGATTGCAGCCGTAGTTAGTATCTGATTAGGTATGCCGACAAAAAACTTGGTAGTTTCAGAATTTTCTTCCAAAAAAAGGCATCACAGACTTCCCATATTTTCCAAGAGAGGTCCAGCAAGGCCTCTGCCCCATAGGTTATAACTGCTTGTACCTTTTGCTTATAAAAGGTAATTATGGGGATCATTGAAAAGGTACCATAACGTCAATGTAGAGCTCTCCCTTGGTTTGTTAACTGTTTTTCCTTAATTAGTGGATGGTGACCTAACTCATTGCTATTTTTGTTGATCTGTGCTCTCAGGTATAGAGTTGAAATAACTACCACCAAACTCTGATTTTCGATTTTCCATTGGAAGGTCTTCTTTCTTCCTGTGCGTCCTCGAGCTGATTTCATCACCAGCACCATTGACTTTTTGATGTTCATTTTCCTTTGTTCATTTTCATTTCATTGGCATCTAGGTAATTTTTGAACTCGACAATGGGCCTCTGGAGTCTTATAGCGGTCTGGTCAATGAAGACCAGATCATCCGCATAGATGATCCATGGGATTGTTGTTGTTCCGATCTTTGGCGGGAAAGCTCTTATCTTCCTATGGGATTCAAACAGGTCAACTAAATAGAGGACAAACGGGAATGGCACCAGTGCACACCCCTGCTTAATTCCCCTAAACGTTGGAATCTTCCTTGTAAGTGATCCCTCTCTAGATAATAGTATTTGGATTGTGGTATTTAAATATAGGGCTTTTAGGGCTTCTAGCAGGTCTTAAAGGCAGTTCCACTTCTCTAGCTTCTGCCATAGTTGCTCCCGGCTAATCCCAACAAAAGCTTTTTCATGATCAACAAATACCAGATAGATGGTTCCTCAAGGGATTTCTGTTTCAGTAGATTCAATATAAACAAGTTCAACGATGTCCCTACACCGCTTACAAAAGCTGTCTGCAGCTTATCTAAAATGTCTGCTTCGTTTGCCCAGACTTTGAGGGCTCTTAGTAGTAGCAATGAAAAGATCTTTTCTATTGAATCTAATAGAGAAATTGGCCTATAGTCCCCTGGCTCACCTCGATCACCTTTTTTATAGATGGGCACAATTATTGATTCATTCCAAGACGGAGGGCTGGATCTATTTTCCCTTATCTGTTTGAAGAGGAGATATATTATTTCAGTCCACTCCTCATTGTTTTGTTTTAACATATGGTTCGTAATTCCATCGGGGCCAGCTGCCCTAGATGAACTCAGTTGAGTTGAGATAACATCTCGATCGAACTTCAGATCCCATCCTTTAGCAACGGACGGAACCTGATCCTTTGACTCCCTAAATTCATTAGTATTTTTAAACAGATTCATATAGTGGTTCACACAGCGATCCTCAGAGACTTGGTTTGTAGTTACAGCCATTTGGAAGTCACATCCATTGTTGATGATTTCCCACAGATTTCTGGAGTTGTTTGTCCGAACGGCGGCTAACATTTTTTCTGCATCAGCTTGTTCATTCGTAATGCTCTAATCCAGTTCTTATAGGATTGTTTGCATTTTCTTATACATTCCACCTTGTCCAAATTTGTCGACCTTTTTAATCGCCGGAGCTCTCTTCTATATCGCTTTCTTCTTTCCACAAGTTCTTTATAGTAGGCGTGTTTCCTTATCACTCTAAGTTTATACTGTTGCCCATTTTGAGTTTCAAATTCCTTCAATAACCAGATGTATTCAACTGACTCTGGGTTCTCCATTACATAGGAGGAGCAGTTTAGGCAGGATCTGGGGTTTGATTTTAAGTCTATTCCTTCCCCAACTGACTTCCATTGGTATAACTCTCCCCCCAGTGGCCTGCTTTCTCTCCCATTCCAGTTCAATTTCTGGTAGTGCGTGATCACTCACTGATTGTTTTTTCACTACAAATGATTTAATCCATTTCATTGCATTTTCTGCCACAAATCAGTAGTCCAGGCAGGCATTACTATAGCCATTTGACCATGTATTGGCTCCATGCAGGTCACCCTTTGTCGAACCATTCAGCATTCTCATGTGTCTGATGGCCATTTCTTTTTTCCAGCGCTTTTCATTCCCTCTAAGGGGAGTCTCTCACTTTTTCTTCTCCGTTCCTCTCTAGACGTTTTACATTCAAATCACCACATAGGATTATGAGGTGGTCATTTGCCTCCAACATGGACTCATCAATAGCTTCCATAATAACTTTAATATATTGTTCCGTTGGACAATTTTCCACACTCCAGTAGGTGTTTATTAGGAGTAGGTTCATCGTATGGTCTTCCATATGTTTTTTGATTTTCACAACTTGTACATAGGGATTTGTCATATTGCAGGTGGTTACTTGTAGGTCACTGTTGATTTTAACCAATGTAAGGAGGCCCACCCTAGGCCGGCCACTTTCACCTTTCCTCGTCGGGTTCATGTATACTTCGTAGCCCTCACAAATCGGTTTAGTCCTAAGCCAAGTCTCCTGTAGGCAAATTATCTCATATTGGCCCAAGAAGTTATCCTCCCCTATGTACAAGTGCTTGAAGCCTCTGGTATTCCATTAGGCACACCAACAAGATCCTGTGGTCACGTTCTTTCTGATCTATTGTGTTTATTTTTCATAGATCGTTCCCCCGGCTGGCTAATTGGACCCTCCAACCTCAACCTTCCTTGATTGGTCGGGCCCGTTGATTTTCTCAGATTTTTTGAATTGTCAACAGTGAATTTTAGGTTCTTCAATTGCCCTGTTACGGCCTGAACCTTTCTTCCTCTATTAATGGTCCAACCACTTATAGAGGAGTCCCTAGAGTTGACTTCTCATTTTAGATGTTTGTATCAGGGCACTTTTCGAGTCGGAATTAACAGGTGCTGGTGTCCTTTCTCTCCTATGGGCCACGTCTTCCTTCCTTTGCCTTGGAGTTCCTGATCTTAGCTTCTCCGCTATTCTTTCCTTAGTCACCTGGGGCTACTACTCCTTGATCTATGATCATAATCTGTTATTTTGTAGCCCACTGATATCAATTTACTCGCCGTCTCCATAACTGCATCCTTAATCAGTTTCGATTTTAGATGCAGTATAACGAGATCCAACCTCCATTGCTTAAATACTCCACAATGGAAATATTCTCTGTGGTGACAAATCGGAGTAGCGGTATTTGCCTAAAGATAGCCATTACGCTTCACCGGTTTAGCAAAAAGGACTTTGAGTCTTTCACAATTTTTTCCATTTGCACTCGAAAGACTTCTTTCCCTGAGGTGCATTTTTTTTCCCTTTCCTCACCTGATCTCTTATATTCAGGTTTCTTTTGGTAAGACCTAGATTTTGCTTTTGGCCTTTGATTCACTGAATTGTCTTTTTCCCTTCTTTTGATTGGGAGGGGCACCTTACAGTTGGCTCCTGCCTTTACTTGTTACTTCTTTTCCAGCTCTTTACCCCGTTTTTCCATATCTTTTCTTTCAGGATATGGTTTGGGCTTCTTTGGCTGTTCCGAGAGGCCCTTTCTCTCTTTCAATTCCACTTGCCTTCCTTGACCTTTTTTCATGTTCAGAAGCTTATCTTTCCTTGATCTCTCACTGGTGAGCTCTTCTCATGTGTTCTGTCTCTCATTTGTCGATCAATTTCTACCCAATCCGATGAACTGAGATTATTCCACTCCTCATCTTCCTTGTTTCTTTCTACAATTTCAATAATATCGCTGAGGCAACCCTCTTGATTCCAAGGATGATGATTCCAGCTCTTCATTCTCGAGTATAATTACCTCTTCTTCATCTAAAACAGTAGCCAGGTCCGGCTGTGGGATCACTATCACCATTTCTCTTCTCTCTTTTTGCGCAATGAACTTCTCCCCCCCCCCCTCAGGAGAGTTTGGATATTCCGTACAAAAGCCCTCGGGCCATTGGCTTTCCGCTTCTTTGGTTGGTTTTTGGGCTTTTTCCCCACTTTCTCATCCTTTAAACCACATATACCATCTTCCTGCATTGCGTCCGATTAATCCAAGACCTCAAAGATTAAGTAGTTTGTTTTCTCCTGCACCCCAGCTGGGGCTCTTTTACTCAGCTCTTTGGGATCTTCAAGTCGTGGGTGTATGTTGTTCTCGATAATATTATTATTTGCTATTCCCAATCTCATAGGGCCCGACTTCCTTGCACCCACTTTGTTCTCCGTCTCATCGCTTTGCTTATTGGTGTCACTTGGACACTGAAATGGTTGCTCTTGTGGTATCTCTTTTTTATAAAGAGTATGCATCCATTTACAATCCTCCAGTAAAGCCTCCATAAGAATTGACTTATCGTTGGAGTCTCTTTGTGCCGTATCTTCGTGCCAATTCACTCAGTCTATTTTGCCAAGATCTAGACAGCTCTGCTTCCTTATCTGTGCGTTCTTCCTGTCTTCTCACATACAGTTCCAAGTTGTTTACTTGTTCCTTTGTGTTTAAGTTCCTCTCATATACTTCTTTTAATGAGTCATTGATACTTTCATACAGCTTGAGGAAAGGTGCCAGAGTGATTGTTAAGGCTGATGTCACTATATTTTGTATGTATGCACCATATCCTCTGCTCTTTCTTTTTTTGAAATGTCGATCGCTTTCTGTAGCCGGCACTCTTCACTCTGTAGTTCTCCCAGCCCTGAGGAGGTTTTGTCCTTCAAGCTTACATGGGGTACCTGGGCATTAGTCACCCCTGTATCAAGGTCTTTATGGCTCTCCAGCGCTGGAAATGAATCTAGATCCAACGCTGCGATTTTTTCTTTGACAAAGGAGAGACTTTTTCTCTTCGGTCTTTTTATTTTACCTGTCAAGGTCGAGAGGTCGTGGATCAGCTGATCTGCCAGCTTGGTATTGCTAAGATCTTTTTTTCTGGGGCCCGGTATTTTGCCGTTGTACAGCTTCCTGGGTTCAGTAAAGGTCCTTCTCCTCCAACTCTGGATTCCAGTTCTAAGTTTAGGAGGTTGTCCGGGCCCACTATTCTAGCAGCCTTAGTAGGAGTCATTGTCCAATCTCCAAATTCTTCCCAGGAACTGCTCCCTTTATTTAAATGCCCATTCTTTGTAATTCTATGTTGATCTGGGAGTATTCCACAATTGCCAGCTGGTCTGTGCATGTCCATAGACCCTTCTGACACATGTATCTCCTGCAGTGGCGAGTGGGGATTCTCTGACTTTGCTAATTTCCCCCCGCTTTGCCTCCGCTGTAGCCAGCACTTCATCTCTAGCAGGTGCTTCCTTGTCACTTCATAAGTTTAGATCTTCGTTCCCTTGGGGAGGGGAAAAGACGTCATCCAGCAGGCCCATGTCTTCGGCCGCAATCGAATTGCCACTCGACTTTCACCCCTCCCTCATCAGCAAGGGGCTAGAACAGCCTCGCCCCTCCGCATTTCCTCCCTCGGAGATGGTCACAACTGGGCCATCTTCCAATCCTTGTCCAGACAGACCACTTAGGGATAACAGTGGTCTGCAATTCACCCCCTCAAGCCTACTAGGGGGCGCAATTCTTGCTTCACCTTCCACTTCACATTGAGGAGGCTCCACCTCATCCGAAGGTGGGTTGAACGTAGGAATTGGAGTTTCCGTCCCGCTCGAACTGATCGAGAGGCTGCGCGGCAGGCTCAACATTCTCCTCCGCCCTGTCACCTGTCGGCTCAAACGTCCCCATTCTCAACGGAGTAAGTGTTGTGTTTGGCGGAGGGGGGCTCATGGAAGTTCATCTTCCTTCTCCCTCTCCCTCCAGCAGTTCCATTTATCAGAGGACGACGTAGTCTGATTCCGCCGGAAGGTGAGGCGAGATTGTTAAAGTCTTTTGGCCGTATCTCGACCCTGGGGGTGATAGCTGCGGTTGTCTCATGCTACAGGGGGGTGGGAGTTAAATCTTTGTCTCACCTGTTGCCTGGTTCTGGCCTCAGATGGCTGGATCTTCAGTTTCGCTGGCATCTCTCTAGGGTCCATTTCCAGGGAAGTCACAGCCAAGCCTCCTGCTGGCCGAACGATCGTTACTGGCGACGGGCCGCTTTCAACCCGGAGGGACGCCATCCCTGCCAAAACCGGCAAACACCAACAAACACCACTTTCACTCCTCTTCCACTCCGCTCACACGGGGAAGGGAGTTTTAGTAGTGGTAGAAAGTCCTCAGCTCCTCCTCTGATTAAAGGGCAAGCAGTGCACAGTCTCCAGCCGTCTTTCTCGTCAACACCAACAAACACCACTTTCACTCCACTTCCGCCTCATAGGACCATTATTGTTGTTTTTCTCCCCTGCCCCCTCCCACCCAATCTTTTGTCTTGTGGTGCCTTGAAACACCATTTGCTGTATAGGCGCTTTATAAATACTCAATAAATAAGGAAGGAAGGAAGGAAACAGAAACTTGAATAACTAGACCAAGACCAATAACTTGAATAAGTAGACCAGGACTGTAATTCATAGTCCATTTCTTTCCAAATTCTGATTTTATAGTTTTGCTTCCAAATTATTGAAGCAATTCTACATTACAAAACTGAACTTCTTTGAAAACTTGCAGCAAACAGTTTTCAGATGTCTTCACTCTGAGACAGTAAACTGCTCGATGCCACAACGTAAGCACATTGCCAATTTTACTAAATTCGAATTTCTTCACAGTTTCAATATTTAGGGGGTTGCGATAAGCTATTTGTGCCCATTTGTGCAACGTATATTTTTCTTTTACATGGTGGGACCATTTATAGACACTATGATGTATTATTCTGAGGTTAGTCATTGCACTTTCCTTGTGCTGGTGGAACACTGATATTTTTCCCCAACACACCATTTCAATATAATATTTGTAGATAGTTCTTAGCAACTGCTCTCAAGTCTCACAGTTCAGATACTGGATTCTTCTAGGTCTTGATGGTTACCTTAGCTTGCTTTCTCTTCTTTTTCTTTGTATTCTCTTCTCCTATGATTTATTACCACTTTGCCTTTCCCAGGATATGTCAGCACCTTTATCCTTATTCTCACACAATTTCTACCAGTAGTTTATTGCCCGCTCGTTATCTTGATTGGGACAAATACGAACTTTCCAATAATGATTCTCCCTCTTATCGGGTATTTGTAATACTTTATCTTGACTGAGACAAGTATGAACGTTCCAGTAGCGGTTCTCTCTTCAGTCCCACTCCTGCTTCTCCATTTTCCACGTCACTGGGGTTCTTAATAGAATGGGACCTTCTGCTTCCTCTGTGAGAATGGCTTCTTGCTTCTTCAGGAACGTCATGGACTGTTCCTCCTTCATTTGCTTCACTCTGCAACACTTCCGCCGAGGTGATGTCAGTGTTGGTCAGGGACCTTCAGGTGTACCGTGACCCCTTTTTCTCTGCTCAGATGCAGGACACCTTTCGGTACGACACAGCTTGGCGTTCAGCGTCTCTCCCTTTCCTAATGCGTTGTGTTGGACGCTTCACATTAGTCACTTTCGCGGATCGGACGCTGCGTGTCCAGGACTCCTTCAACGGGTCTTGACTGATTTGAAACTCCCGGGCTCGCTATCTTTCCAGGGGCCCGCTTCTCCGTTTTATGACGTGCTCATGGGCTTCCCTGGTTTCTTGTCAAAGTCCTTCTTTTCTTTTAGATTCCTACTCAGTATATTTCCAGTGATTTTCTTCGCCCCAGTTTCCTTTAAGTTTTCTTTCATAGACACCAATGATGCATTTTGTTGACAATACCATGTTATGAATTGTGTTGATGATGGAAGACGTGATGTTCTTCATGTCTTCTTTCAGAGTGTTATTGAACGAGTAGTGGTACTTTGTTTAGGGAGTTCCTCACAGGAACGGGAGTCCTTGTCCCCAGAGCGGGAGTCTCTCTCAGTGAGGTTCTGCTTGCCTCTAACCCTAGGGAGGATATTGCGTAGCAGGCTCACCTCTCTAGCCTCACAGGGTAAGGCTCCCGCTGGGCAGAAGTGACAGAATCCAATAGTTCATTGCAGTAGGCAGAGCACTAGGCCTGGCACATGGTTGTCTTAAAAGCCTGATCAGGTGGGGGAATGAGGGGGCGAGAGCAGGGAGGGAGATCTCTTTTTCAGAATGTGTGCAGGTTGCAAGGGCTGCAGAAATCTGACCCTTTGAACCCCAGATACTGGCAGAAAATGGAAAGTGCAAGATAGTTTATTTCTAATGACGCTAGCCATGAGTTTGTTTTCTGCAGTTCCTCGAACCACCCCTCTTCCGGTGGGTAAGAAGGCACAGAGACAGATGCCATAACATAAGCATGGCAATGAGAGAGGAGGCTCTGCAGGGCAGTTACTGTGGAGATGAGAGT
Source organism: Ambystoma mexicanum (assembly GCF_040938575.1). Lineage (NCBI taxonomy): Eukaryota > Metazoa > Chordata > Amphibia > Caudata > Ambystomatidae > Ambystoma > Ambystoma mexicanum. Next base: position 136,444,050 of record NC_090921.1, read on the forward strand.
GACACCCAGAGAACAGCGAGAGTGGCCCCATTGCTGGTGGTGGAATGTGGAGGAATACATTGATTGGAATGGGGTGACCTTGGGCCAAAGCTATAGACCATGCATGTAGGGAAGGGGCAAGGACCAGCAGAGACAGTGTGAATGGGAAACCGAGACTTTGAGTGGCAGGAGGAACGTAAAGCTCAGTGGGAATGGGCAGAGCTGGGTGGAGAGGAAGATCGTAAACGAGATGGCGAAGCATGGTTGGCAGAAGGCCATTAAGGGAGTCGCCCACGTGCCTTTTTATTTTTTACCAAATAGCCATACAAATGTCTTTCAGTGTTACCAGTTTTATAGACATTGACCCCAGACAGGCTCTTACGGGTCCTCCCAGTGACAAGGCCTGGGAGGGAAGTTTCTGATGCTTGTTAATCTGCTTAGAATCGCATGCTGTGCATATGGTTCGACATCCAGTGGTAACCGCAGAGAATTGCATCTTGTCTTTCGGGGACCGAAAGGGGGGACGTCGGCATAGGCATGTCTGTAACACTATCCCTATCGTGACATGTAGTGTACCCAAAATCCCTCACGCGCCGAGGTCCCTCAGATTGTTTTTTTCCACCCAGATAACTGGTCACCCTAAAGCGGCGCTCTTACATAAGAGACATTGTTTATCCTAAACCGACTTGTCGGTTATTCCCCCCTTAAGTCATTTCGACGCCAAGAACAACTTTGACGAAGACTATGGGGGACTTGTCTACGGTGGTGGATTTCGGCGCCTACGATCCGGCGGCTGAAGCATCCACGTGGCCGGGCCTTCTACCGGCCTGTACTGTAGGGAAAGTGGGGTCGGGGTGGCCATATTTGCGGTATGTCTTTCCTCTTTCCCCTCTAGGTCTGGTCATCATCCCCTTTTGCTATGGAAAGGACTCCTTTTGGGTTCTACCCTAAGTGTAGGGTCAGATATCCATTGAAGGACGAACACAACGTGCAACAGGACGTGCAACTCCTGTATCCCCTTAGATCACGACGAGAAGCGGTGTGCGGCTTGTAAACTCCTTTGGCCTAAGACCCTTAAGGAGCAGCGTGTAAAGCGGTGGGCCGCTTACGGTATGTCGCGGGCGGACTCCCTTTCCCCCACCGCCACACCCGCCAGAAGTGACAGGGGGTACCTCAGATGACCAAACATCCGTTGCGGATGTGATAGACCTCGAGGTCCGCCACGCCCGTCCCCGACCCTTTAAGGCCTAACTCTGGTCTCGCTTCAGAGACAACACCCGGTGACAGGGGCGTACAATCGCATTTCACTAAGCACCCAAGCCCTACACCTATTTCGACAGGTACGTCAAAAAAAGGTTAAAGCGCAAGCAGGACCGTCGAAAATTTCAGCGGATTCCTCAGATCGTACAGATCGAAAGCCTTCTCCGCATCTGCAGCAGCGTCTTGCGATAGGGCATTCTAAGGCAAAGAAGGGCGCTAACCCTAAATCAAGATTACACATCGAAGCGCGGAAATCCCGAAGGCCGCGGTAGGCCCAAAAATCGCAACTAGGCCTCAAGGCGAAAATACAACCGCTAGGCCCTCAAAAGCCACGGAAGGCAATAAGTCGGACTCACTAGCTCACGCCGATTCGGCGATAATTGAACAGAGCATCGGGAGAATTACTTTGGCGGTTGGGCTTATTCCTGTTCCTCCAACAAACATAGTGCAGGGCACGGACAAATCTTTGGATACGCCATGGTGCCCCGATTCTCACGATACCTATGAGGACAGTCAAGAGCCTCTTTCCAACACCCTAAGAGACAATTTTCGGCCTCAAATGGCAGAAGACGACACTTTCCCACACGTAGGCCCTTCAGGGTCCTCTAAATGGACTAAAGAGAAAGTTGAAGGGCGTATGGACCATCTTGAAAGAATTATCAGTTTTTCTGAGCATCCTTTCCCGAAAAAATCTCGTGGAGAGCCCAATCTTCAGTCTGCTTCACATTTCCAAGAAGATCATCCTTCTGTCCCGATCCAGCATGAAGACATTATCCAGATGTATACTTATAGGGACATTTATAGTGAAGATTAACCTTCCTTCCTACAGAATTATGAGGAGGACCAGGCAGATGCCACAGACAATTGGGAAGAAACCCATCAAGTGGGGACGGACCCATGGACGCTTCCCCATCAAGATCAGGACACTGATGTGTTGTGCCTGGATTCCCCTTCGTCCACCCCGGCTTGCCAGGCCTTGCATGTAGATGACCAGATGGCCTTCAATACCATGTTAAAGAAGGCAGCTGAGCATTTTCAATTCTCTACTCAAGAGGCAGTGCCTGATCAGGACTTTGTAGGGGATATTCTTAAGGAGAAACCTCCCTCTAGCCAGGCCATTCCCCCTCCTTAATTCTATTAAGAGAAGATTGGCTCCCACCCTGGTGTCGCCAGCTCAAACCCGGGCAATGAACCCAAGAGCTGAAAGGTTATTTCAGCCAGCTCCTTCGGAACCTCAATGCATTAAAGGGCACGCCACCCCCGATTCGCTGGTAGTGACTACCACCCGGAAAAGGGCAGGAGCACCCTTGCTACGGCGAGGCGCCTCCAAGAGGCTATATGCTCTAGGTAAACGGGTTACCTCGGCTGCCGTATGTACTACGCGCAAAGCAAATAACACTACGCTATTGGCGAGTTATGCTAACGCTCAATGGAACCTAGTACAGGAAGGTCTCCAGGAGGTTCCAGAGCCCGTCAGGTCCAAGTTTCTCACTATTGTGACCGAAGGCAGACAGGTGAACCAAAATGTAATAAAAAATACTATGGACAGCGCTGAAACAGCAGGCAGGTCTCTGGCCCAAGGAACCTTACACAAAAGGCATGCTTGGCTGCGTACCTCAGGGTTTAAACCTGAAACACAGGTCTTGCTTATCAATAAACCAATTGAAGAAGCTAACCTCTTCGGAAAGGCAGTCGATGAGGCCCTAGAAACATGTCTCTGCAACAAATCACTCAAAGACCTTCCCCCCAGAGAAGAAATAATTCTCGGCGGTCCTTTCGAGGGCAGTCCCAGGCGTAACAACTATGGCGCGGGAAACTTCAATGCCAGACAAACATCAGGAAGCCCTGCATACTACCCTCCAAGGGTTCAGCGATGCGGCAAAGCCAGAGGTAGAGGCCCCAATCCTAGAGGAGCCGCAGCCTCCGGTCCGAAATGACCATCAGATCCAGGTCCCCTCCCATGTCACCCAGGTCGGCGGATGCTTAACGTCTTTCCTCACGGCATGGGAGGGGATAACTTCAGACCAGTGGGTCATAAAGACGGTCGCCCACAGGTACTGCGTGGAATTCGCCCGACCTCCACAATTCAGACCACTGCGCTCATGGTGCCTTTCACCAGACTATCTGGAGATCCTGAATAAAGAGGTGGAAGCGCTGCTGGGAAAGGACGCCATAGAAGAAGTCCCTATTCTTCAGGTAAACAAGGGTATTTATTCAGTGTACTTCCTTGTACCCAGAAAATTACCTCACCATGCGCCCAGCGAACAAGTTCATAAAACCTCAGAAGTTTTGCATGGTAATGCTAAAGGAGGTAGTCCCACTGTTGAAACAGGGGGACTACATGGCAACATTGGACATGAAAGATGCATACTTCCATATTTCAATGTTGCCAGCGCACAGAAAATATCTAAGGTTCATGATAGAGGACAAGCATTACCAATTCAAGGTACTCCCCTTCGGCATCGCCTCAGCGCCAAAGGTGTTTTACAAAGGTCCTGGCAGTAGCTGCAGCTCACCTGCGCAGGTTATCCGTTCTGGTTTACCCTTACCTCAATGACTGGCTTATAACAGGGGACTTGTACGACACATGTTTTTTGAACACCCAAAAAAACCGTAGACCTTCTGTTCAGTCTGGGGTTCTCTATCAAGGAGAAGAAATCCAGTCTAGTCCCAAGTCAAATAAAACAATTTCTGGGAGCTCTAATCCGGACGAAAGACAGCCTCGTCTTCCCCTCCAACGAGAGGGTTCAGAACATGCTTTTTCAGATCCCTCAAAATGTAGAAAGTCGGGAGGTGACGGTGCGCAAAGCCATGCGTTTGCTAGGAATGAAGGTGTCGTGCATATACCTGGATCCCCATGCGCGGCTGCGCATGCGTCCCATGCAGGAGTGGCTCAACAGCCAGTGGTGTCAGGCCAGTGGACAATGGGAAGGTCTGGTAGTTGTCTCACCAGCCCTCGTTCTCTCTCTGCAGTGGTGGTCAAGAGAAAACCTCTTGAAGGGGAAGACCTTCACCACCCCTGCAGTGGAAGCCACTCTCAGGACAGATGCATCTCTCACAGGGTGGGGGGGGCTCACCTGCTTGAGCAGACAGCACATGGAGTGTGGTCCCCTCAAGTAGCGTCCAACCATATAAATTTACTGGAGCTATTAGCGGTGTTCAAGGCATTAAAGGCCTTTCACATGCAACTACAAGGGAAAACGGTGCTGATTCTAAAAGGCAACACTACAACCATGTATTACCTGCACAAACAGGGGCGCACTCACTCTCCAGGGCTATCCAAGCTGTCCCAAAACATTTGGATATGGGCTCTCGGACACAAGATGTTTCTGTTGTCCCAACATGTTCCAAGGGAACTCAATCTCCTGGCAGACGTGCTCAGCAGAGATTTTCCTCTGCCCGAAGAATACAAATGGTGTCTGCACGAAGACATTGTGTCCAATGTCTTCGCAGAATGGGGCTTCCCAGTGATCGACCTGTTTGCAACTCAGGAGAACGCCCAATGCCAAGACTACGTCTCTAGGTACCCCCAGAACCGCTCCAAGGGGAACGGTCTCTGGATAACATAGTCAGGGAAATTTGTCTACGCTTTTCCACCCGCCAACCCTGTTTCGCTCATCTGATGGAAATGTCCTTCTCCCCACCAGTAAAACTACCCTGCCCATACAACATGTTGTCTCAGGACAGGGGGAGACCCTAGACCCATGCCCACAAACTCTGAATTTAGCAGCCTGGCTCCTGAGGTCATAGAGTTGGACACCTACAGCTTCCTCAGAGGTGCATGGACATACTCAGGGAAGCTAGAAAACCTAACACACGTTATTGCTATGCCAGCAAATGGAAATGTTTTGTCATCTGGTATAATTCCAAGGGCGTCAATCCCATCGATTGCTCACCCACACACATTGTGCTGTACCTTATCCGTCTGTTAGACACTGGGTTGGTCTTCAATTCCCTAAAGGTTCATCTGGCTACTCTCTCAGCCTACACCACATCACAACAAAAGGTGTTGTGGTGGAAGATACCAGTGATTAAGGCCTTTATGGAAGGGGTTAAGAGGATTTATCCTCCCATTTCTCACCCAGCTCCTGGATAGGACCTAAATGTGGTTTTGACCAGGCTCATGGGAGCTCCCTTTGAGCCATTGCATAAAGCAAGTCTAAAAGACCTGACTTATAAACGGCCTTCCTAGTGGCTATCACTTCTATTAGAAGGGTTAGCGAACTACAGGAACTTTCTGTTCTAGACTCTTTTGTTACAGTCCACAGGGATAAGATAGTTCTGTGCACTCACGCCAGATTTGCCTCTAAATTCATCTCGAAGTTCCATGTGAACCAATTGATTGAACTACCTACCTTTTTCCAGAATCCTACTAGCATGGCCGAAAGTATCCTACACGCACTAGATGTGCGCAGGGCAGTCATGTTCTACCTGGAAAGAACTAAACTGCTGAGGAAAACAAACCAATTTGTTTCAGTGGCAGCTGGTAGAGAAGGGGATCCTATCTCTAAATCGACTTTTTTAAGGTAGATTATCAAATGCATCACACTATGTTACACTCTTGCTAAGAGAGAACTGCCCTTCAAGCCTAGAGCACATTCTACTCGGGGCAGTGGGGCATCCATAGCATTCATTACCAATGTTCCCCTTGAGTCCATTTGCAAAGCGGCAACCTGGAGTTCTGTACACACCTTTACAAAACACTATTGCCTAGACATTCGTTCAGGTCTGATTCTCAGGTGGGACAAGCAGTATTAAGACATCTTTTCTCTACTGTTCCTTCTCACAACCCACCTCCAACTCCGGGTACTGCTCTCTGGTCTATGCACAGCATGTGATTATAAGCAGATTAACAAGCATCAGAAGACAATCATTACTTACCGTAATAGCATTTCTGATGAATGTATCTGCTTAGATTCACATGCGCCCTCCCTACCTCTCCGCTCGGGGTGGAAGGAACATAGACGTCTTACTACTTCTCTCTTCTTCATGTACTCACTCACAATAGCCTTGGGCTCCCTCATGACAGAAAAAATACAATCGGAGGGACCTCTGCGCGTGAGGGATTTTGGGTACACTACACGTCACGATAGGGATAGTGTTACAGACACGCCTATGCAGACGTCCCCTTTCCGTCCCCGAAAGACAAATGCAATACTCTGCTGTTACCACTGGATGTCGGACCATGTGCACAGCATGTGAATCTAAGCAGATACAATCATCAGAAATGCTATTACGGTAAGTAATGCATGTCTTATCTACCCAGGATGCAGAGGGGGCTTCCCCCTACTCCAGATCCTACTTAGTAGAAGTAACAACTCAGTCAGCCTGTGGGTAGAGCTCTGGGAGAAGCAGTGATGCTTAATGTGGATGGGTGGATGTGGTCGGTCACACTGGTTTTAAAGCAGACGTGAATCGAGCATTGGGAATGCTCTGATGTACTAAACTAACCGAGCCATAAAGAGTACTTGAAGTATACCAATGGTGCTAAATAAAGTTACAGTAATTGGTATTGTAATCCAATTTAACATTGGCATCTACCTCAGCATGACAAAACCCCAACGGGCATCGCCATCCCATGGGGCTTTGCGAACACACTGTCCTATACTAATCCAGGAGAATTTCCCAGAGCGCACCATCCCAAGGGGCTGCACTCGCAAGCATCAAGCCTGCTGTATGAGCCTAACCCACCTCATAGCATGCCCTAACAGTATGGAGCATTGGCCATTGCACAGGACCCGCACTACCAATCCTACACCTTCTGGGTGTCTGCTCCAGCTTACATGATGCGCACATCTCAGTGCCTTGACATGGCCTAGGCGTTGTACAGTACATTTTTTGATATGGTAACATGTTTATTTCTAGTTTTATATACAGCATGATCTCCACCCAGGAGGAGGGTTCTCAAACGGTAAAGGTGTGTGCTAGCATACAGAATGAGCGGTCAAGGCACTCTGTCCACACCACATAGCTAGGTGCTGCCCGCTCACTGACCTTCAAAGCTAGAGTGGAGTTCCCCCATGAAGGCCATACATGGTAGGTGCTGCCTGCTCACTGGCCTACAACGCTAGAGTGGAGTTCTCAGATGAAGACCATACATGCTAGGTGCTGCCCGCTCACTGACATTCAACACTAGAGTGGAGTTCTCAGATGAAGGCCGTACATGCTAGGTGCTGCCCGCTCACTGACCTTCAACGCTAGAGTGGAGTTCTCAGATGAAGGCCATACATGCTAGGTGCTGCCCGCTCACTGACCTTCAACGCTAGAGTGGAGTTCTCAGATGAAGACCATACATGCTAGGTGCTGCCCGCTCACTGACCTTCAACGCTAGAGTGGAGTTCTCAGATGAAGGCCATACATGCTAGGTGCTGCCCGCTCACTGACCTTCAACGCTAGAGTGGAGTTCTCAGATGAAGACCATAGGTGCTAGGTGCTGCCCGCTCACTGACCTTCAACGCTAGAGTGGAGTTCTCAGATGAAGGCCATACATGCTAGGTGCTGCCCGCTCACTGACCTTCAAAGCTAAAGTGGAGTTCTCAGAAGAAGGCCTGTGCAATTGCTGTGGCTCACAGGTAGATTGGGATGCTGTGGGCTTGTGATGGGAGCTCAGAGCTAGGTTTCTTTGCGAGCAGTCAAAGTTGGTAAGTAAGGAAGCACTTAGCTCAGTGATAATTCCTGAGTATGAGCGTGCAGCCTTGTGTTTGGGGCGACGCTTTTAACTCACATGTGGATCCTACCTTGGCACACGTAGGCTTGTGATTGGTTGAGTGGCTTGATAGCAGCATGCTGGCTTTTTAAGGCATGTGTTGGTCACAGCGGTGCTCGGAGTATTGATAATATCACTGTAATTTATCTACACATTCAAACTATGATCTGTAAAGTTTGTGCTAAATGAACTTTGCACCATTTCTTGTTATGTCTAAAAATTTATCTTTTTTGGTTTTTTTTTCAGAATGTTGATCCTTCTTGATGAGTGAAGCATTACCTGCCTGTGACCCCTGACCTCGGCCCACAATCTCTGCTGTGCTCTTTGGGTACCTGGCAAGATCCCTGCCTAACCCGCAAAGAGGGTCTCGCACTAATGCCACCATGGCACTCTACCTGCACCAAAACTGCGCCTTGCGTTGGAGCAGTCAGCATTGTGTGCCTCGATTTGGCTCTTTCCACCAAAGCGCGCCTGTCCCGACCGAAAGACTTATCACGATTTCAAATGATTTGCTTTTGTTGTCTTGAAAGTATATGACCCAAAGTGCCTTTGTTGTCACGATTCCCTAAACATATTCCTGCCCCAGGTCTGGAAGGAGCCATCCCTTAAGGACAACGGATTTATAAGGAACGCAAGGTGCCTCAGACATTTGTAGGACCCCATAGAGAAGGCATTTCTTTGAGACCTCTACAAGATCCACAGGATATTGCACCGCACTCGTCCTGCGCACGTATAAGCCTGAGGATCCTGTAGCACTCAAAAGAAGGAAAGAACGAGGTGATTGGGACCTCCAGGAAGCTAAAACAGGAGGACCCTCAGACACCTCAGAGAAGATGAAGTGGAGAAGACTTGAGACTTCCTGATGGACAATTCCCAGCAGTGCTGGAAATGGACTAAACATTTTCTTAAAAATGCAAAAAGCTACGGTGCCTTTGCTGGTGGCATAAAGCTATAGGAATGTCTTGGAAAAGGGGAGACCTGGTTGGAATGAGTGACTAAATGTGAAGATGGGAGATTTCGGCTTTGAGCATCATCCACACATTTCCAAGATGTTAAGAGTTTATGGGGTGGATGTAGAGTTGGGGGACGGAACAGTCTGGGAGAGTTTTGTTTGAGGACTATTCATGTCACCAACGATAAAAAATCATTAGGTGAGAAAATAAGAGGCCTTCGCCTCTGTCTCTTCAATTGCTGCTTCGGCCATATTTCGACAATGCTAGATACGGAGAGTGGCCATCTTTTAAGCTCATTTGGGCAGGGAGTGCACCCTATTTGTGACATTGGTGGGCGTGGTGCTAACTGTCTTTGGGTGCAGCTGGGCAGAGAGATTGGGCATCTTGTGGTGCCTCTGGCAGAGATCCTGTGTGCGAGAGGTTGTCGATGTAACCTTCTATATCCTATTGTAGAGTACCACAGCTCCTTCTCTCCTGCTGCACTGGGAAGCATGAGGAGTTGGGTCCCATGCTTGATAACTAAAATGGGCTTGGCAGGGTGTAGTGTGCCCGCCATCTCAGCCTCTGGTACTTCAGGAGTATAGCTTTCACATTAGAAGGCAGAATCTTGAGTGACCGACCTTCATGTCTACATACACATCAACGAAGTCTCATATAGACTTCCAGACATCACCGCTGGTGGGACACTTAGTTCTCCTTTCACTCCCCACTCTAGGACTGGCCCCCCAGATCCCACCTGTAATGCTCCAGATAGAGTGCAGGAGGGGCGGGCCGCTGCTTGGGTCACATGTTCCTGGATTCGGGGGCACGTATTGGCCCATTCCCCCAAAGTATTCCTTGTTTCCCTGCCCAGAATGTGAAATTAAACCGCTGTCTCATTCCGTTCACTTAGAGGCTGGATCCTGAAATATATAGGCAAGACCGTCTCTTGAATGTATTCACACTCCTCCTGGCCATTGAGGGGGCAGCATTGTTGCCACGCCTGAAGAATTGTGTTGGGTTCTCGGGTGAGCATGTTGCACATTTCTCTGTTGGGGGTGCGGGAGGAGCGTGCGTGCGTGTGCAGTGGGGCTTGGGTGTTGAAAGATTGGTAGAGGGACGGGGATTCTGTAGTGTATTTTTTGCTGTTAATCTCTTTTTGCAAAGTGAGATAAGATAATAACAATTGCGAGTTATGAAATGCACACAATATCTGCTTCTTTTCTGTTTGCCGAGCTCTCCTTGTTTGTTTGATGGTGGCAGGTGTGTTTGCTAAGAGTGTTTTTTTAAAGCCCCGTGACTTTTGGATCAGGTGGTGGCTTGACTGACTTTTTGTCCTGGTGCTGTGACGCAGTTGATTTCTCCACAATGAATCTAAAATTAATCTAAATGACTAAGAAGTTATTTTTCGCCGTTGGTCATATTTGCCCATTCTTCCCCAATTATCAAGATTTTCCTTTAAAAACAGAAATCTGCAACCAGTTGTGGAAGCAGTCAGGTGATCAAATTGAAACCTACTGACCATTCGCGGGCATTAAGTGGAATTAGAAGATCTTGGAGAGGTTTGCTTGAAGTTACACTAAAGGAAGGACTCAACTTTTCTTAAAACAAAGACCAGCGAGACCGAGAGAACCACAATTTAGGTTTATGCTTTAAGCCTGCCGGTCTCTGAGGAGCACCGGTCTGTTGAGGAAAGGCCAGTCCAACTCTTACTCGCTCTTATATTCCTTTTATATTTAGAATTTCTTTTTGTATGACCACTGTCCTTAAAGTGCTCCAAGTGTCCCATTCAATGCGTTGGAGAACCAGCCAGTTCCGTGTTTTGCAATTCTTCGATTTGTAGTTCTAAATTGAAATGGAAAGGAAAAAACTAGAAGTCCCTAAAATCCTTGAAAAACGGGACTGGATGGTTTTAGACATGGAAGTGAGAAGTGTAAGAGATGCTCTGTTCTCATGCACTTGATTACCTCGTTCTAGATGTGGTCTTGTGGGCTAGTTTCGTTATGCCTTCACGTTCTGTGTTGGTTTTCTTTTCTCTCTTTCAGCTCGCTGCCAATGTTCTCTTGTGTATTATGGTTACATGTCAGTTTTCCTTCCTGCTCCACAACCAATTCTCAGTTTCATGCCAGTTGTCCCTGGCTGGATATTCTGTTTCCTCTCTCTCCAATGTCCCCTTCCTTCTCTGTCCAAAATAGCATTCTCCCCCTTCTTGCATTAGAGTGTTCGTGCTTTTAACTCTATGGAAGGCATCTGGAACCTTTGGCCCTCCGGATGTTTTGGACTACAACTCCCATCAGCCATAGTCAGCCTAGTCATTGGTGAGGAGGCCAGTTTCCTATTATTTTCCTGCTGCTGGCCCATTTCCTGGTTCCTCTATGTCCAATTTCTTTTTCTGTTCCAAGTCAGTGTTCCCTCACTGTGCATTTTCCTTTTTCATTCCACTGTCCTGCACAACTGGTCCTTTACATGCCTCTTCTCCTCTAGGCGCTTTACAGTAGGATTATCAAACCTCAAATATGCAACCTGCAACCTTGTACATGGCTGTTTTAACCTAGTGAAGCATTGACCATGCCATGACCTGCTTATTGGTGGAAAGCGCTCATTGATTGCGGCACCAGGTTTACAGACTTGAATGGGGAGAGGGTGTTGTAGGCCGGTTGCTGGAGATTTACAGTGTGAGTTAACTATAGCTATTTCCAAAATGACTGGCCTCGAGGAAGATTACGAGATTTTTTTAACCTGCCATGTGACTGACGTGGCACCTGCTCAGCCGGTCTTTCAAAGGCACCGGCAATCCTTTTTTTCCCTGGTGGCTAGTCCGCTTGGGGAATTGATCACTTATTGGCAAAGGTGTAGTTGATGGAGATGGCCAAACATCTTTTTTTTTTCTTTGTCTTTTTTTAAGGGTCTGGCTATGAGTGAATGAATTGTCCGACTGGGTAAAAATAAGCGTGACGGATGATAGAACCTTTAACCTGCTGAATCCTAAAATGTTGTAGAGTTCACAAACGCTGTGGTCCTTGATGGGGTTGTGAAATCACCTTGCTTGAGCATTTGTTGTCTGAACATAAAGAAATCTTATAGCACTTCAAGGTTTATTCACCTAACGATTAAGTAGTTATGCAAACGAGCCTGATGCTGCCTGATGCGCCCATGGGGGTGCAGGAGTCTAATGATTGTTTGGCACCTACTTGCCCTGTGAGTCCTTGTCGGCAATGCTTGAGATTTGGAAAGACACCTTGGTTTCCCCAAAGGCTGGAGGCATGCTTGCAATGGAATCTTTTTGTGCCTGTGGGTCAACCTGTTGCCAGTTATCCTGTCCTCCGCTAGGGTGTCTGGTGGTTTTCTCAGGCATATACTGCTTTGTGGACTCGCTGCTATACCTCTTGCATTGATGCATCATGAAACGCTCCTCATCCCTTAACGACACATTCTTTTTCTTTCTCACGCAACTAAACTTTGTAAACTGAGCTTGGGAATGTGTCCAGGGATGGTCCAGAGGGTGAGCTAAACATTGTTGTCTATTGATTGCGTGGTCCTTGTTATTTCTTTGCTTTTCCCAAGGACATGAGCCAACTTGGGACTTTTTGAAACTCTTTGCCAATTGGGATACACCTTTTCATGAAACTGGGTGACATTTGCCTCCCTTGCGGATTCCAGGACACTTGCAGGCCACGATCAGGCAGAGAAAGGATTTCATTATGGCTGCTGTTGACAGTGGCGTGGTCTCACTCAATTGGGATCCCCTTGGGTGTCTTTGGTTCTTTCAACCTCTTAATCCTACAGAAGAGGTTTGGGCAACCAATTTCATCGTCTTGCCTTACGTTCTTGAAGGACCTTGGCCAACCAGTGCATTGGGTTCTCACAGACCATGTTCCAACCTTTGCTCTCCATGCTGCAGATGACTCATTGGCCTTGGCAATTGGTTGCTTCCTACACGCGAGACGGAGCACCTTTTGACTCTCTGAAAAGAACTTTGATAAACTTGGTGACAAGGCCTTGGCCTTCAAAGATGCGATGCCTATAGGGGCCTCAAGTGCAATAGTTTGGCACCAACAGGTACAGAACGGTCTGAGGCCCCCCTCCCCCCTTTACTGAGGAGAGGGACTGAGCTGTTCCAGCGCTTCAGATTCATTAAAGGACTGGAGGGTCTGCAATCGCTGTAAAGATGTGTGCTTGCTCTCTGTTGCTCGCTGCTTTTTAACCAACATTAAAACCTTGTCCGAAATTTCTTTTTGGCCTATTTGTAATTGTGTTGTCTTTTTTATTCTTTATTCATCAAACTCTTCTTAGGTTACTTTCATTTCCCACATGTTCAATGTAGTTGGTTAAGGGCCTTATAGCCCCTCGGTCCTGTTTGCCAGATGTCCTACGCCTCCCTCTCCCATCCCAGTACTGAGTGACAGACAAATGACTCTGTCAATGTACCTTAATCCTGACCTGTACAATCCTCTGGTTATTCCAGTACGGGAGTCCACACAGAGCTCTGCCAAGGTACAAGCTTTTTGGACTAAAACAACCAATGTTGCCCTTGGAAGAGCTGAATACACATGAGCTACCGACCTCCATTATCATTGTTAAATTATGAGTTAATTGGTACATAACCTGTTCATGTCTGTTTTGTGCTGATAGCACTTCATCCAGCTTTTCCTAAAAAAATGAATCCTACAGATGTAGCTATGATACGAATAGTAATACATGTAAAAAGTGAACGATCGGTATGAGAGCTACGTGCATCTCTCTGATTTTCATCTAGAGACGGAGGTAGTCATGGGAGTGATTGTACATCCCCCTGGATAGCGTGCATGCAGTAGATGGGGATGCAGAATAACTCTGACATCACATAATCAAACCAACTCAGGAAGATGGCAACGGTTGCTGTTTTATTAACAGTGATCTAAAACGGGGAATTACAATGGATGTCAACAGATGTTCGCTCAAGCTCTCAATACATTTTACACAAAAACATCCTTTTAGACAAAAAATACATCAGATGTGACGACATATTACATGGCAAATGAGAAAAACAAAGGAGGGATTGTGATAGGGTTAAGGGGAACATCTAAATATACTTTCTATAAGGGGTGGGATTACGATTGACTGCCCACTGTCAGGTGGACAATTTATGCCTACCTCTAAAACATGTAATCTTCAACACTATTAAGTGCACAGTATATCATTGGTCTTCAAACTATAAGGCCCTTCATTATACTGCCCTCTATAATTGGTTGGCACGATGGTGCCATGTCTGGAACATTCGATTCACTTAGCAGCACTTAAGCTCAGACCCAGGTGCCAGGAGACAGACTTGACATTACCTCCCCACCCAATTAGCCCAACGTTTTATCACCCATGCCTTCTGCCATGAAGATTCTTTGAACTTGGCCTTGCAGATAAGGGAGCGCGAGCACGCACTATCGTTCTTGTACTCCAAGCTCAACTCTATTTCCATCCTTGGCTCACGTGACAGGAGTCCACGATTTGGTCCATTTTGCAGAATTTAAATGTCTTAAATGAATAAAATGTGGCACCCTTGGTGTTCTTTCTGTGCACCTTAACAAGGGATGATTCAGCTTCTCACGTTTGCCGCCTTCAAGAATAGATAACCAGCCTTGGCTTGCTTCAGCTTTGGTTCCAGGCCAGACAGCCTCGCAGTTCGTATCCACGATCTCAGCTAATTCTTGCTGCAACACAGTTCTCGGTCTTTCCTCTCCATGCATCCGGGCTTGCTAAATTCAGGACACCAATGTCTAGCTTCTATACAAAGGTGGCTTTGCCTGCAGCCTATTCACTACGTACAGACAGCTTCTATGATCACTAGTCTACTTGCATTACAGCATCTGTACAGTTATTGAACAGCTTGCATTTTCCGCAGTGCATCACACAGGTGCAATCTTCTTTTCTGCATATGAAAGTTTACTCGATTCTTAACTTCATCAGTTTCTATAAGATCCATGCATTCTCATCAGCCGGTATTCTCGTAGGGTCACGCTAGTCTCTTGTGACATCACCAGCTCCTCTTTCATATTCCTTCATGGAGTTCCTCCCTCATATTTTCATCTCTTCAGGGATACATTTAATAGGGTCTTCTCAGAGGATATCTTCTTTCAAATATTTGCTGTGGTATGCTCATAACTGCTGGTGTCAAGCATGGCATGAACTCATGCTTCTAACATTTAGGCACTAGGGGGGATGGATTTCCTGCAGTATCATGTAACTTCTCCTCTACATTCCCCCCTCTTGTCCGGTCATCGACCACTTCTTCAATGGGCTCCACATCTTGATATTTTCTCTTTAAGGGCTTCTTTGGAGTCCAGATCTTCATCACCCCCCTCAGGGTGCCGGCTGATTTGACATGTTCATCTACACTCCAGGTCATGTAACTGCACTGTTCATTCGGATTACAATAGACCCATCGTCCCATGTACTTCGTATGATTCTTTAGATACAGGAACTTTGTTCCTTCAGGTGCTACAATGCTGGCCACAATATTTTCGGATTTCTTAATCAGTCAATTCCTTGGGTCCAAACCCTGATTCGACATCGAACATGATCTTCATTCCTACTGCCTTCTTTGCTGTCTTCTTACATTGAGCAATTATTAACCTGATTACACAGAATCCAAACATCACCATGACCAATATTGCTCCACGAAACTTGAAGATGTTTACCATCCACTGCGGAATCCATGAGAATGTGGAAGCAAACCTACTGTCATCTATAATGTCCTCAGTCCCGTCTTCCATCTTGTTATGCAGGTTCGTTAGCAAAGTTATGGCCTCTGTCAAGGTTCCATTCTCATCATCGTGAGAAGGTATGAACGTGCAACATGATGGCCCGATTGTGGTGCAAACTCCTGCTTCTATCTCTGTGATCATGTCAAGGATATATCTGTTCTGTAGGGTCATTAGTCGTATGGCCGTCAGCTCTTCCTTGATAGCATTGAATCCCTTTATGGTGATGTCGATCATCTGCAGAAGCTTCCATCTGGTAATTTGCAACCACTTGGCATTGGCCATCGTCTGGATCCCAGGCATGAAGATTGTCGTAAAGATTTAAGCAGTCTTGCTGAACAACCTGTGTTTGTCATCCGCAATCGCTACCGCGGCTGGCGGCTCCTTCCACGATGGAGGCTAACCTGCAGGTAGAGCGGAGAAGTCCCTTCTTTGTGTCTGGTATCGATTCATGGCCACTCACAGCACTGCCAGTAGTATATCTGCCCTTCAAGCCCGGCAGTCGCTGCGTTTCAACCCTCCTGCTGGTTTCTGCTCCAGCAGCTCTGGTTCTTGCGCTAACCCAGCGTTTTGCCCTCTACTCGCCTCGGCGGGCGGCGGGTCTTCTCTGCTTGCTCGTCCCTTTCTCTTGGGATACAGTTTCTTCTACTTATTGGTTTTGCATTCTACAACGGCTTTTCGTTTTTTCCAGTTTCTTCCTCGCCGTTCCCTCGGCACTTCTGCGCTTTCTCTTTCTAGTCTCGCCGCTCCGACGGCGGGCGTTTTGTCTTTTTCCCCTCTTTGCCGCTTTTCTTTTAATTAGCGGCTCTCAAGTTTTCCCTTTGTCTGTTGTTTTTTCCCTCCTGTGATTTCTCTCTTGTTTACCAAAGCCTTTAAAGTCCTTGGCCCGGTACTTGCTTTGCATTGGGCTTCCTTCCTGTGTTCAACCCTGTGGACCACGCATCTGCTTCCAGTCCTACCAGCTTGGATCTTCACCTATCTCATTGCCAGAAGTATCCTAAGGGTTTTTTCCCACGTGTGGGTTTTTTTTCCCTCTTGTCCGGCCTGTTCTCGGAAAAGGGGCCCCAGGACGGCTGTATATTCAGCAGTCACTGTGGCTTCTCACCGAGACAGGCAAGTGCTACCTAAAAAAGAACGGGACTACCTGAGTCGGCGGAATCTACGGAACTCAGGCCACTCTGAAGACTCAGGTGAGGAGAGTGTGGAGGGACGGAAAGACGAAGGGGTTCGACAGCTTATGCAGTCACAGAGTTCGTACGAAATGGAGTCATACGCTTCTATTGACTTAGCTGAGCAGCAATTCTCTGTTCTGGTTCGATGGAGAAATTCAAGCGCTCTTATTTTCCTCAAATGGGCATCTACTTTTGGAAATTTTCCAATGTTCAGGTCACTCTGAGGAATCACTAATGCTGGAACATGGATGAGAACCAAGGAGCACGTCCCTCCCCAATCCTTGGGCAACTTGATGTAGGCCCTAAACCCACAAGCCCAATATCGATCCATTAGAACGGCTGTCCCTACTCCCATTCTGGAAACGTTAACTGTAGTTTTGCAGCCTATATTATCTCCCACATGCTTCCTGTCTTCTCTTCAGAAACATAATGTCGCATTCACCAATGAGATCACAGCCATTGGACCCGATTCATCTTTTAGCAATGTCAGTAGGTTTTGTTTACTCTCTGTACCTCTTGCACATATTCTGACTTCTTTTTTTTATTTATTTTTTATTAATTGAATTAGTTGAATTTAATCAACCTTCCAATTATACATTTGTACATAAGAAATAGATTCATACTAAAAGGTATTAATAACAATCAATCATACAATTCTTGAACAGAAAAACAAGAATAAAAAAGGGGAATAATAAAGTTAAAATAAAAAAGAAACAAAACTAATATCTACATATTTCCAGTTCATGAACTACACATCTATACATATATACCCATTCACAGTACATTCCTGATATATATATTCACAATTCATGACTTAATAATGACTATTTTCTTCACATGCATTGACAATCAATAAAAGTACAGTTATTTACAATTCGACAAACACTCAATATTTTACCTCCCTTGCGGGTGATATTATTTTTCAGATTCTGCTGTTAAGTTCAGACTCCATAAGAAGTTTACTGTGGCGTACTGTATCATTGGTTTATTACAGCTGAGAATGATCGTCCAACATGTTTTTTCAGTAAGGCTTGAAAGAAATTGACAATATTTGCCAAAGTGTGTCTGTCTCTGAGAAATCAGACTGGGACACTAGGTTATAAGATCTGACTTCAGTAGATGAGCTGCACAGGACATCAGTCTTCCTTCCAATCCTTTCTGGACTTCACTCGTCCATAGACTAAGACTTGAATTTGTTCCGAACATCCAGGCGATTCAGCTGTCTGTTATATCGTTCAATCCATTCTCTTCATATCTTTCATGACTACCTCTTCCTGCCCTTCTGCAGGATACACAAGCATCTTGCTCTCCCATCCAGGTTCCTTCTCCATCTGTGAAGTCTTGATATAATCGCCTGGAATGGAAACAGCCATTTCAATCTCCACCGTAGAGTGGCCCAACTTCCTTGAAATTGTCCTCTGGTCATAGATGCTGCAAAATGAACGAGGCATCTGGCATCGTGTTCTGGAGCTTCTCTGGAGATAAATGTTTGCACTGTATTCATGGCATAGGGTATGAGAGCGCAGAAGTAGCAACTCTCCTTAGATGTCTTTTCCCCTACTTCACTCGTGCTGATACCACATGTTATTACCCAAGTGTGCTGCATTGTCTAGATAGGTATTTATCCCCTCATTATCTTCCTCTGTACTTCTCTTATGTCCCCCAAATGTAAAGGTTGTGTAATACTCATGAAGCAAGTCAAATGCAGTTTTCACAGTGGGGAGAATCCTAGGGGCCTCTACCTCAGTGAGAGTAAGCAAATCAAAATCAGTTCTCATAGTGGGGAGAACCATAGGGGCTTCTGCCTCTCTGGAAGTACTAACACGGTAGAGACTGTGAAAGATGAGGAACAGAAAAATAAAGAGTAATCGTAGAGGCATATATTATGCACAAAACCATAGGCATTGCGCCATCCTAGTGCTGGTTGCACTTGTTCATTCTCTACAACCGCGCCAGCTTCTACATTTCAAAGTTGTAATAGAATCATCAAATTTCTTTACACCTTTTAATTGTAAAATCTGATCGATTATCGCAATGAGGAGCCTTCTAATCACAGGGCCATTCTTAGGATCCTGTAAAAAAAAGTGTGAATATCAGCGTCTCTTTCTGACAAGAGCAGGATAAGCTTGAAGTATAAATATAAAAACTGCAAACACAAGCCAATGAACATCAATGTCAGTAAGTACCATATGTTTAACTGCTCAGAACAGGTATGCACCACGAAATGAGTCGGGATACTGGTTTTGTTTCTAATTTCTGATCAAGAACTGACATTTAGCCATAACTTTGATACATCAATATGTTTATAAAGTTAATTTTGAGGGGATTGTGTCCTCCGACGTATTCCACATCTTTGACATTGATTACCACAGCTGTGCTGCTTCGGAATACATTTTCGGCATCCTGCGTTAACGTCGATACGTTCCTTCGAGGACCTCCTCCGACAGTCGACGTCACCGGATGTTATATGTAGGACGCACGACACCCACAGCCTCAGTTCCGTTTTTTCTCCGAACATGTTCGCTTCGAAACCTCGGCACGCCTCGGTTCTCTTTTGTTGAATCGGTTCTTCTATTGTTGTTACGAGAAAGATGTCTGTCTTCTGCCTCGGCGAGAGCCATGCCACAATTACTGCGACAAATGCCAGTCTTTGACGTCGAAGGCCTTGCGTGAGTGGAAGAAGAAGCTGTCGGTAGGTAGGGTTTCCAAACCCCAAGTCGAAACCTGCTGGACTTTTGACTGACAATTCGACAGGTGACTATCCGCGTGGGCGTAAGTCCAGGGGGTCTTGATCTAGGAGTGGGTCCCGCAATTCCTCTGCCTCTTCGAGGCATTCACGGAGGCGCCGTCACCGGTCGCCTTCCCCGTCCTCATCAGAGGACTCCGCCAGACGGCGGGTGGCTTGTCCCACGAAACACTCGTCGCCGGCCGAATGTGATGAATTCTGCCAGCAGATATTGGCGATTTCCGAATCGCAGGGCACCGTTCCGTCCGCGCCTTTGAGTGAAACCGGCAGGGAACATGATAGAGCCTCTGCTCGCACGCCTTCGGGCTCGGGCGGTCGGCGCGGTAATCGGGAACCGTTGAGGTCCCGATCGGACAAGGATGATCGCCACCGTGCCCGCTCCAGGTCCTCGAGGCCATTGGAGCCTGTGAGGCCTTCGAAGAAGGCATCAACGCCGTCTGCGCCATGTCCGTCGAGGGACTTGCTCCGGCTCCGAGAAAGTCGTTGGCGCCAAGGCCGTCAAAGGACACGCTCGGGGCTCCGGCCTCAAAGCCGTTGTCGAAGTTGTTGGTGCCTCGGTCGACGCCACTCCCATCGGCGCCCTCAATGTCTTTTTCAGGAAAATATGCCAGAGGTGCCCAGGAGAGCTGTGGAAGCTCCGAGAAAGGCGCTCAGCAAGTCTGTGCGGCCTATATTTGACCCATACTCGGTTCCTTCTCCCAGGGTGGACTTGTTCCAGCACTTGGAGTACATTTCAGAGGTAGAGGAAGGGTCTGATGAAGAGGGGGCCCAGGACGGCTGTATATTCAGCAGTCAATGTGGCTTCTCACCGAGACAGGCAAGTGCTACCTAAAAAAGAACGGGACTACCTGAGTCGGCGGAATCTACGGAACTCAGGCCACTCTGAAGACTCAGGTGAGGAGAGTGTGGAGGGACGGAAAGACGAAGGGGTTCGACAGCTTATGCAGTCACAGATTGAAACGCCACCAAAGACCAAGATGTCAACCGAAGAACAAGTTCAGGAGTTATGGAAGGCCTTTCAGGCCATGTCACTGGAATTGCAGGGGGTCAAGACTGAGAATGCCCTTCTAAAACAAATGGTAGCGGTACGGGAACCCTCACATCCCCCGGAGTTGCCTCCTATGGCTCTTTCTTCAGGAAGATTTGATGGCTCACCTAAGAAGGTAAAGGAATTCCTGGAGGCCTGTAATGTGTACTTCACCTTCAGACCACATACCTTCTCCACGGACCAAGCCAGAGTAGGGTTTATGGTTTCAAATATGACAGGGAATGCTTTAGCCTGGGCTACTCCGCTAGTTACCAACAGTAATGCCATCTTACAGGATTTCTCGGGGTTCCAGAACCTACTGAAACAGACTTTCGAGCGACCTGAACTATCTTTTACTGCAGGTGAGGACCTGCTGGATGCACGACAGGGTGCTCTAGATGTGCTGTCCTACATCCCCTCCTTTAAAACATTAGCAGCAAGAGCGGGATGGTCCGAACAAGCACAATATGCTGTATTCCGGAGAGGATTGAGAGAGGAGATCAAGGATGAGCTAGCCAGGTCTCCACGCTCCCCCACATTTCCAGACTTACTTGCTGCAGCGCTCCACATCGAGTATCGTCTCCAAGAGAGAAGGGCAGAACGCCGGAAGCAAATAGGATTGGATAATCCCATGAACCCTCCTTCACACTCTCCCTCTGGACGTTTCTCCTCTACTCAGAGCGAAGAACCGATGCAAATCGGAGCTACCAGGGCGCCTCTGTCATCAGCGGAGAGACGGCGAAGAAGAGAAAAAGGGTTGTGCGCTTATTGTGGTTCCGATAAACATGTACTGAAGGACTGCTCTGAGGTACCGGAGAGGAAGGCGGGAAACGACTACCCTCGGCGTCAATAGGGACGGACAGCCGGGGGTACTCAGATCTTTTCCAGCGTCCCTATGTCACACTTTCTGTGTCGGCTTCAGAATCCCAAGAGGACTCCAGACTGATGGTACTATCCGTTAACTTGAATCTGAATGGAAGACTGGTGGAAACATTAGCTTTATTGGATTGTGGAGCAGCAGGGAACTTTGTGGATACTCTGTGGGCTGACAAGATGGGACTCACTCGGATAGTTCGTAAGGTGGGTCAGAAAGTGGAAGGAGTGGACGGTACACCTTTGTCGTCTGGACTAATCACTCATACCACTGGACAACTCTCCATGGTCATCAACCAACACACAGAGGCCCTGCAGTTTGACATTATTAGAGCCGCACATTTCCCCATAATCCTAGGCATTCCTTGGCTGCGCAGGCATAACCCGTATATCAACTGGACGGAAAATCGACTAAGTTTTTGTTCCACGTACTGTTCGGTCAACTGTCTCCCTCCCGATACCAGGGAAGACCAACAGTCGGTTAGGGTTCTCTCCAAGGATCATGTGGGTATTCACGCGCTTCCTAATTTTTGTGCAAGATTCTCCGGGGTATTCCTAGAGAATCTCCACGCTCGGCTACCTCCCCATCGGCCAGAAGACTGCTCAATCGATCTCGAACCCAATGCACTGGTTCCATTTGGGCGCATGTTCTCTCTCTCACAGGCCGAAAAGAAGGTATTAAGAGTCTATCTGGATAGCAACTTGGAGAATGGTCTTATTCGACCTTTGAAGTCACCAGCTGGCGCATCTCTGTTCTTCATCAAGAAAAAAGACACGACTGATCTGAGACCCTGTATCGATTACTGGGGCCTCAATAAGGTTACAATCCGTGATCGGTATCCCATGCCACTCATAACTGACATTATTGAGGCGGTACAAGGGGCTCAAATTTTCACAAAATTGGATCTCAGGAACGCATATCATCTGCTTCGCATCACTGAGGGGGACGAATGGAAGACGGCGTTTCGAACGCCATACGGTCTTTTTGAGTACAGAGTGATGCCTTTCGGCTTAGTGAACGCACCGGCTGCATTCCAGAGATTCATGGATAGGCTATTTTCAGATCTGCTGTCGGTCTCGGTGATAATATACCTCGACGACATTCTGATTTTCTCCCCTAACATGGAGGAACATATTCAACATGTCACCCAGGTTCTGTCTCGCCTTCAGGAAAACCAGTTGCTGGTCAAGGGCGAGAAGTGCAAATTTGCAGTATCCTCGGTTCACTATCTCGGATTCATTCTTTCCAAAGAAGGGGTGGCCATGGACCAAACCAAGGTTGATGTTGTTCTTGATTGGCCAGCTCCTACTTCAGTCCGAGAAGTCCAGAGATTCTTGGGATTAGCAAATTACTACCGCAGATTTATCTCAAACTTTTCGGAGGTAGTATACCCGATTACTCGCCTACTCAAGAAGGAGGCTGTTCCGTTTTTTTGGTCTGATGAGGCAGAGAAGAGTTTCAATTTTCTCAAAAGATTGTTCTGTACTGCCCCCATTCTCCAGCATCCTGATCAATCACAGCCATTTATTTTGGAGACCGACGCTTCTGCGGTAGCTGTAGGAGCAGTATTGCTCCAGACCATCCAAGGAGTGGAACACCCCGTGGCATACATGTCAAAAACTCTTTCTCCTAGCCAACTCAACTATTCGGTACTGGAAAAAGAACTTCTGGCCATGAAACCTGCCTGTGAAGAGTGGCGCCACCTCCTACTAGGAGCCAGACATCCATTTCTGATTAGGACCGACCATAAGAACCTCAAGGTACTACAAGAATTGGAGTGTTCGAATTCCAGGCAGGCCCGGTGGGCCCATCATTTTGCACAGTTTGAATTCCAAGTCTCGTATATCCCGGGATCACAGAACAGTCTGGCGGATGCCTTATCACGCAAAGACTCCACCAAGGAACACATGGAGATGAAGAAGGAGTGCATGTTCAAACGCAACCAAATCCTAGCCTTTGTTGGTTCTTTTCTTAAAGAGGTGAAAGCTGCTCTCATTCAGGAAAATCACCAACTACCCCTACGTATTACCTCTCCTTTTCAACAAAGAGGAGACTGGCTGTTCTACAAACAAAAATTGTACATTCCCGAAGGTTCTCTTCGTGCAAGAATCTTGTAGTGGAGTCACGACTCTCGCTCGGCAGGCCAAAGAGGGGCTGATAATACCTTTGAGCTTCTCTCTAGAACGTTTCTTTGGCCAAAAGCTAGAAAGGAGACATACGAGTATGTCAAGGCCTGTCCAATTTGTGCCAGATCCAAATATCGCCTGGGAAAACCTTTGGGTCTACTCACTCAGGTCGAACTTCCGACGCGCCCTTGGGGTCTTATATCTACCGATTTCATTGTGGATCTGCCAGTTTCGGAATCTTGTACCTGCATCATGGTCACGGTAGACGCTTTTTCTAAGTTGGCCCATTTTTCGCCCCTTCCAGGGCTGCCCACTGCGGCTAAGATGGCAGAGGTTTTCTCTCGAGACATTTTCAAGCTACACGGTCTCCCCGATAAGATAATCTCTGATCGGGGAAGTCAATATATCTCAAAGTTTTGGACTGCCTTCTGCAACCGTTTGGGCATTGAAAGAGCTCTGTCTTCAGGTTTTCACCCAGAGACCAATGGTCAGACGGAACGCCTTAATGCGACCCTGGAACAATACCTAAGGTGTTATAACTCTCAACATCAAGACAACTGGGTCTCGCTGCTTCCCACGGCAGAGTTCTCGTACAACAACACCAGGCATTCCGCCACGGGACTCTCTCCTTTTTTCTGCACTTATGGTGTTCACCCTCGTGCTGTGTTTCCGGAGGGTCCCAGTTACACCAACTCCCCGACGGTGGAAGAGGTATTAGGGAAGATTAAGGAAGCCCAGAATTCAGCTATGCGGAGTTTAGAGGTCAGCAGAAGACGGACAAAATCCTGTGCCGATCAACATCGGAAGGAATGTCCAGTATGGAAGCCAGGTGATCAGGTGTGGTTGTCCACCCGGTTTCTTCCCAGATGGACAAGGCCTTCTAAACTATCTCCTCGTTTTCTGGGACCTTTCACTATTCTCTCTAAAGTCAATCCTGTCACTTTTCGCCTTCGGCTTCCCTCCTCTCTTAGCCGCATTCACCCGGTGTTTCATTCCTCTCTTCTCAAACCTTACTGTCCCGACCTTCACCATAGAACCATTCCCAGATCTGTACTGACACGGTCCTCGGAGCCTGAAGAGTATGAGGTATCCCAAGTCCGTGATTCTAGGTATTATCGCGGACGCCTGGAGTACCTTTTGTCCTGGAAGGGATACCCGGAGTCGGAGGACTCATGGGAACCGGTTTCTCAGGTTCATGCACCAAGGTTGTTGGCTACTTTTCACCGCCGCTATCCAGGGATGCCTGGGGCGGTTAGGTGGGGAGGGGGTCATACTGTCATCCGCAATCGCTACCGCGGCTGGCGGCTCCTTCCATGATGGAGGCTAACCGGCAGGTAGAGCGGAGAAGTCCCTTCTTTGTGTCTGGTATCGATTCATGGCCACTCACAGCACTGCCAGTAGTATATCTGCCCTTCAAGCCCGGCAGTCGCTGCGTTTCAACCCTCCTGCTGGTTTCTGCTCCAGCAGCTCTGGTTCTTGCGCTCACCCAGCGTTTTGCCCTCTGCTCGCCTCGGCGGGCGGCGGGTCTTCTCTGCTTGCTCGCCCCTTTCTCTTGGGATACAGTTTCTTCTACTTATTGGTTTTGCATTCTACAACGGCTTTTCGTTTTTCCAGTTTCTTCCTCGCCGTTCCCTCGGCACTTCTACGCTTTCTCTTTCTAGTCTCGCCGCTCCGACGGCGGGCGTTTTGTCTTTTTCCCCTCTTTGCCGCTTTTCTTATAATTAGCGGCTCTCAAGTTTTCCCTTTGTCTGTTGTTTTTTCCCTCCTGTGATTTCTCTCTTGTTTACCGAAGCCTTTAAAGTCCTTGGCCCGGTACTTGCTTTGCATTGGGCTTCCTTCCTGTGTTCAACCCTGTGGACCACGCATCTGCTTCCAGTCCTACCAGCTTGGATCTTCACCTATCTCATTGCCAGAAGTATCCTAAGGGTTTTTCCCACATGTGGGTTTTTTTTCCCTCTTGTCCGGCCTGTTCCCCGAAAAGGGGCCCCAGGACGGCTGTATATTCAGCAGTCACTGTGGCTTCTCACCGAGACAGGCAAGTGCTACCTAAAAAAGAACGGGACTACCTGAGTCGGCGGAATCTACGGAACTCAGGCCACTCTGAAGACTCAGGTGAGGAGAGTGTGGAGGGACGGAAAGACGAAGGGGTTCGACAGCTTATGCAGTCACAGAGTTCGTACGAAATGGAGTCATACGCTTCTATTGACTTAGCTGAGCAGCAATTCTCTGTTCTGGTTCGATGGAGAAATTCAAGCGCTCTTATTTTCCTCAAATGGGCATCTACTTTTGGAAATTTTCCAATGTTCAGGTCACTCTGAGGAATCACTAATGCTGGAACATGGATGAGAACCAAGGAGCACGTCCCTCCCCAATCCTTGGGCAACTTGATGTAGGCCCTAAACCCACAAGCCCAATATCGATCCATTAGAACGGCTGTCCCTACTCCCATTCTGGAAACGTTAACTGTAGTTTTGCAGCCTATATTATCTCCCACATGCTTCCTGTCTTCTCTTCAGAAACATAATGTCGCATTCACCAATGAGATCACAGCCATTGGACCCGATTCATCTTTTACCCATGACAGTAGTTTGGCATTGTTTACTCTCTGTACCTCTTGCACATATTCTGACTTCTTTTTTTTATTTATTTTTTATTAATTGAATAAGTTGAATTTAATCAACCTTCCAATTATACATTTGTACATAAGAAATAGATTCATACTAAAGGGTATTAATAACAATCAATCATACAATTCTTGAACAGAAAAACAAGAATAAAAAAGGGGAATAATAAAGTTAAAATAAAAAAGAAACAAAACTAATATCTACATATTTCCAGTTCATGAACTACACATCTATACATATATACCCATTCACAGTACATTCCTGATATATATATATTCACAATTCATGACTTAATAATGACTATTTTCTTCACATGCATTGACAATCAACAAAAGTACAGTTATTTACAATTCGACAAACACTCAATATTTTACCTCCCTTGCGGGTGATATTATTTTTCAGATTCTGCTGTTAAGTTCAGACTCCATAAGAAGTTTACTGTGGCGTACTGTATTATCGGCTTATTACAGCTGAGAATGATCGTCCAACATGTTTTTTCAGTAAGGCTTGAAAGAAATTGACAATATTTGCCAAAGTGTGTCTGTCTCTGAGAAATCAGACTGGGACACTAGGTTATAAGATCTGACTTCAGTAGATGAGCTGCATAGGACATCAGTCTTCCTTCCAATCCTTTCTTGGACTTCACTCGTCCATAGACTAAGACTTGAATTTGTTCCGAACATCCAGGTGATTCAGCTGTCTGTTATATCGTTCAATCCATTCTCTTCATATCTTTCATGACTACCTCTTCCTGCCCTTCTGCAGGATACACAAGCATCTTGCTCTCCCATCCAGGTTCCTTCTCCATCTGTGAAGTCTTGATATAATCGCCTGGAATGGAAACGGTCATTTCAATCTCCACCGTAGAGTGGCCCAACTTCCTTGAAATTGTCCTCTGGTCATAGATGCTGCAAAATGAACGAGGCATCTGGCATCGTGTTCTGGAGCTTCTCTGGAGATAAATGTTCGCACTGTATTCATGGCATAGGGTATGAGAGCGCAGAAGTAGCAACTCTCCTTAGATGTCTTTTCCCCTACTTCACTCGTGCTGATACCACATGTTATTACCCAAGTGTGCTGCATTGTCTAGATAGGTATTTATCCCCTCATTATCTTCCTCTGTACTTCTCTTATGTCCCCCAAATGTAAAGGTTGTGTAATACTCATGAAGCAAGTCAAATGCAGTTTTCACAGTGGGGAGAATCCTAGGGGCCTCTACCTCAGTGCGAGTAAGCAAATCAAAATCAGTTCTCATAGTGGGGAGAACCATAGGGGCTTCTGCCTCTCTGGAAGTACTAACACGGTAGAGACTGTGAAAGATGAGGAACAGAAAAATAAAGATTAATCGTAGAGGCATATATTATGCACAAAAACATAGGCATTGCGCCATCCTAGTGCTTGTTGCACTTGTTCATTCTCTACAACCGCGCCAGCTTCTACATTTCAAAGTTGTAATAGAATCATCAAATTTCTTTACACCTTTTAATTGTAAAATCTGATCGATTATCGCAATGAGGAGCCTTCTAATCACAGGGCCATTCTTAGGATCCTGTAAAAAAAGTGTGAATATCAGCGTCTCTTTCTGACAAGAGCAGGATAAGCTTGAAGTATAAATATAAAAACTGCAAACACAAGCCAATGAACATCAATGTCAGTAAGTACCATATGTTTAACTGCTCAGAACAGGTATGCACCACGAAATGAGTCGGGATACTGGTTTTGTTTCTAATTTCTGATCAAGAACTGACATTTAGCCATAACTTTGATACATCAATATGTTTATAAAGTTAATTTCAAGGGGATTGTGTCCTCCGACGTATTACACATCTTTGACATTGATTACCACAGCTGTGCTGCTTCGGAAAACATTTTCGGCATCCTGCGTTAACGTCGATACGTTCCTTCGAGGACCTCCTCCGACAGTCGACGTCACCGGATGTTATATGTAGGACGCACGACACCCACAGCCTCAGTACCGTTTTTTCTCCGAACGTGTTCGCTTCGAAATCTCGGCACGCCTCGGTTCTCTTTTGTTGAATCGGTTCTTCTATTGTTGTTACGAGAAAGATGTCTTTGTCTTCTGCCTCGGCGAGAGCCATGCCACGATTACTGCGACAAATGCCAGTCTTTGACGTCGAAGGCCTTGCGTGAGCGGAAGAAGAAGCTGTCGGTAGGTAGGGTTTCCAAACCCCAAGTCGAAATCTGCTGGACTTTTGACTGACAATTCGACAGGTGACTATCCGCGTGGGCGTAAGTGCAGGGGGTCTTGATCTAAGAGTGGGTCCCGCAATTCCTCTGCCTCTTCGAGGCATTCACGGAGGCGCCGTCACCGGTCGCCTTCCCCGTCCTCATCAGAGGACTCCGCCAGACGGCGGGTGGCTTGTCCCACGAAACACTCGTCGCCGGCCGAATGGGATGAATTCTGCCAGCAGATATTGGCGATTTTCGAATCGCAGGGCACCGTTCCGTCCGCGCCTTTGAGTGAAACCGGCAGGGAACACGATAGAGCCTCTGCTCGCACGCCTTCGGGATCGGGCGGTCGGCGCGGTAATTGGGAACCGTTGAGGTCCCGATCGGACAAGGATGATCGCCACCGTGCCCGCTCCAGGTCCTCGAGGCCGTTGGAGCCTGTGAGGCCTTCGAAGAAGGCATCAACGCCGTCTGCGCCATGTCCGTCGAGGGACTTGCTCCGGCTCCGAGAAAGTCGTTGGCGCCAAGGCCGTCAAAGGACACGCTCGGGGCTCCGGCCTCAAAGCCGTTGTCGAAGTTGTTGGCGCCTCGGTCGACGCCACTCCCATCGGCGCCCTCAACGTCTTTTTCAGGAAAATATGCCAGAGGTGCCCAGGAGAGCTGTGGAAGCTCCGAGAAAGGCGCTCAGAAAGTCTGTGCGGCCTATATTTGACCCATACTCGGTTCCTTCTCCCAGGGTGGACTTGTTCCAGCCCTTGGAGTACATTTCAGAGGTAGAGGAAGGGTCTGATGAAGAGGGGGTTGTACCTCCTGAGGTTCCTGTGTACCTGTTGTCTGGTCATAGTCAATTGGAAGACCTTCGTCAATCTTTACATGACGCAAGGGGTCTGGATACCTCCCCGGAGGTTGAGTTTGGCAGGTCTGAGCCTGGTACGCATGTTGACTCCTCGTACAGGGGCCTCATGTCGAGGGTGACAGAGTATCTGGGGTGGTCTGCTCCACCTGTAGATTTTCTGCAGGATGACCTGACAGATATTTTGGACCAAGGTCCACCCACTGACCCGGTGTTGCCATTTCATATGTCCTTACAAAGAAGGGTGGCGGCGGCTTGGACAGCTCCGGAGAGTCTCCCGGCAGTAAATAAGTCGTTGCCGAAAAATACCGCCCAGCCAGTTGTGACCCCTGCTACTTGTCTTCGCACCCTACTCCGGATAGTTTGGTGGTGCAGGCAGCTACGGCCCCAGCAAAGCAGGCTGCGTACCCTACAATCCCTCCTGATAGGGATGACAAACGCTTTGATGGTTGGGCGAAGAAGGTATTTTCTTCTGGGGGTATAGTTTTAAAGGCAGCCAACTCTGTGTGTGCCCTTGCAAGATTCACGCACACTCTGTGGAATTGTGTGTCGTTGGCGGCTGAGCACATTCCCGAAGGGGAGGAACGGGATGGCTTTCTTGCCCTCGTTCAGGATGGCAAAGATGCCATGTGTGAAACCGTTCAGTCGGGTCTGGACGTGGCAGACTGTCAGCCGGTCCATGGCGGCCAGCACCGTGATGCGCAGATTTGCGTGTTTGCAGAAGTCGGGGTTTGCTTCTGATGTACAGTCCCGGCTTCTTAACATGCCCTTTGATGGTGTCCATCTTTTTAGCAGCAAGGCTGACAAGAGCCTTGAGTGGTTGCAGACCTCCAAAGCTGCAGCAAAGTCCTTGAGCACTGCAGTGTGTCAACCTCCGCCTTTTCGGCCTAGGGGACAGCAATGGAGGGGAGACTCCTTTCGATACTACTCTTCCTTTGGTAGATCGAGGGGAGCTGCCAGTCAAAGGGGCCACCGTAGGAGTACCAGAGGTGGAAAGCAGGGTACTCGAGGTGTCAAAGCCGCTCGGGCAGTTGCCTCCTTGCCTTCTGGCACTGCCGCTCCCGCTCAGTCATGAGGCCATGTCCCATGTTTCACCGGTTGGGGGGAAGGCTGGCGCAGCATCTTGTAGAATGGCGTGCCATTACTTCAGATGTGTGGGTCCTGGAGATTATAGCCCACGGCTACTGTCTTCCTTTCCGGCATAGGCCTCACGACAATCCACCAGGTAAGCTCTCTTTGAAGCGTCCGGATCCGCTCCTTGCGCAGGAAATCCTATCCCTGCTGGAGAAAGGTGCCATAGAACTGGTACCTGTAGCGGAGAGGAACAAGGGATGGTATTTTCTGATCCCGAATTGAGACCCATCATGGACTTGCGTGGTTTGAAGAAGCTCTTCAGGAAGGACACGTTCAAGATGGTCCTCCAGGCCCTTCAACTTCAGGATTGGTTGGTGTCTCTCGACCTCAAGGATGCTTACTTTCATGTGCCAATTCATCTCAAGCACAGGAAGTACCTGAGGTTTGCAGTTGGCGACTCGCACTTTCAGTTTCGGGTCCTGCCGTTCGGGTTGACCTCCGTCCCGAGGGTCTTCAGCAAGCTGATGGTGGTGGTGGCAGCGCATCTCAGGAAAGAGGGGATTCACGTCTACCCCTACCTGGACGATTGGTTGATCAGGGCGCTCTCTCCAGAGCAAGTCCTTGATCATCTGTACGTCACCTGCCACTACCTTCACAAGCTGGGCTTCTCCCTCAACTTAAAGAAGTCTCATGTGACACCTACTGTCATGACTCCAGGAAATCCCAAGACCCCTGTGGGTAGCATTGGAAAGGTTTGGTCTATAACATTGGCTGCTTGGCGCTGGAACAGACTCTTTGCCCCACTCAAAATGGCCCCTGGGCTGGGTCAGTCAACTGAATCCAACATGGCCCCTAAAGGGCCATTGTACAGGCATCCCTGATGGTCTAGTGGTGCTGGGTGGACCCAGGGCTATATAAACCCCGCCCTGGGCCACACCCAATGCTTAGTGTTTCCTCCGGCTGAGGTGTCAGCGTAACGCTCGCCTGCTCTGCTTCTGCACCTTCCACGTGTCAAAACTTCCTGAGGCTCCTGCTCCGTCCGGCGCTCCAGGCATCCTGTGACCCAGCGCAGCTCTCCAGATTAAGACTTCACTACGGGTCAAGGCTTCCGGATCAGCTGTTCCCTTCTCAGCTCTCCGGGTCCGCCTCCAACTTCAAAGGAGCATCTTTGTCCACCGCGCGTCTTCTTTTTTCATACGCTGCGGCTCCTGCAAAAGATAAAGAAACACTGAGAGGGTAAGCGACGAACAAGACAGCAATCAGCTGACTCTCTCAATCCTCCTCCCTCCTCCAGGACGTTACTTACCAGTTGAACTCGGTTCGTGACTTCAGCCTTCCCTGCAGCTCCTTTGGACCCTGTGAGAGCAAAGCAAACAAAAGACATTTAAAGACATACACCAGGATTGTGCTTGCAAAACAATTCTGTACAAACTGCAATAAGAACCACCGTGAGGCAATCCAAACGCGGCCTGTGCGCCACAGTGGGTCTGGGCCACAATTACCCCAGTGAAGGAACTGGGAGGACTATTCATCCGCCGCCAACCCAGTGAGGTAAGTGGATAAAAAGACTGCAAGAACGCCTGGAAGGATTCCAGAGACTGGCTATACAACAGCAAGCAGAACTTATCCAGGCCACTCCCGCCTCCCTGACCACTGGGTGTGTTAACCTGCAGTGAGCAGGGTGGAGAGAGTGTTTTGGGCTATCGCTGAAGCAGAAACCCGTCGACAGACTATACCACAACCGCCGACAGTCCGGACCAGGCACTCCTGCAGGGCCCCAGAGGTAAGCGTTACACCTACCCAGCGGCTCCAGTACATCGGGGCAGTGCTAGACACATCCCTGGGGTAGGTTTTGCCTCCCCAGGTGAGGGCTCACCACATTCTGCAGATGGTGGACAAATTTCAACGTGCCCGGAGTTTCCCGGCGTTCGAGTTCTTGAGATTGCTCGGCCTCATGGCTTCCTGCATTTTACTGGTGCCAGAGGCCAGGCTGCGGATGAGATCTCTGCAGTGGGCACTCAAGATGCAGTGGTCGCAGTTCTCCGGCAGGATGTCGGACCCCGTTCAGATTCCGCTCTCGGTTTCCCAGGACCTTCTGTGGTGGCCCGTCAAAGGAAATCTGTTTAAAGGGGCTCTGTTTTGGCAACAATGGCCGTAGGTGACGATCGTGACGGACGCATCCCTCACAGGTTGGGGAGCTCATGCCAATGAGCTGACAGCCAGTCAACAATCTGTGGGCTGCCAGGCTAGCCCTGAAGGCTTTTCTGCTTTCTTTGCGGGGGATGAATGTCCTGATTATGACGGACAATACAGTGGCCATGCACTACCTCAACAAAAAGGGGGGGGCAGGGTCACTCCCAATGTGCAGAGAGGCGATGCAGCTCTGGTTCTGGGCCATCCAGCAGGAAATTTCGATCTTGGCAGTTCATCTGGCCGGAGATGAAAACACGGCGGTGGACGCTCCGAGCAGGCAGAGCATGGTCTCTCACGAGTGGGAGCTGGCTCAGGAAGTTCTTTTGGAGATCTTCGCCCTTTGGGGAACCCCACAAGTGGATCTCTTTGCCACCAGTGTCAACTGGAAGTGCAAGAGATTCTGCTCGCGGGAATTTCCTCCAAGAGGAGCCTTAGGGGACCCGTTCGTAGTGGAGTGGTCCTTCCCACTGCTGTACGCGTTCCCTCCAGTCCCCGTCATTCCACAGGTGTTGCGGAGGTTCGGTTCCCGGATGATCCCCATTGCTGCGGCATGGGCCAGGAGAGCGTGGTACCCGCGCCTTCTAGACATGTCCATCTGCCCTCCACGTCGTCTTCCCTACCGAAACGATCTGTTCTCACGGGAGGGGGGTCGGGTTCTCCATCCAGAGGTCAAGTCTCTCAGCCTTCATGCTTGGTATCTGAAAGGCTGAGATATAAGGATTGGGACCTCCCTGAAGACGTGATGGAGGTGTTGTTTTTCAGCTGGAAGGGCCTAATGAAATCCCTGTACCGTTGCCGTTGGAAGAAGTTCTGCGACTGGTGCAGGGTACAGAATGTGGATCCTTTCCAATGTTCCATTCCTTTGGTTTTGTCTTTTTTGCTTTCTTTAGCCCACAAGGGCCTGCAAGTAGGTACCATTAAGGGTTACCTGGCGGCGCTGTCCATATTTAAGCGCTCGTCTGAGGAATGTTCTTATTTTAAAATCCCTTTGATTTCTCCGTTCCTAAAAGGGCTAACTAATGGGTTTCCACTGTCGCCTTTCCAGGTGCCGGGATGGGATTTGAATTTGATTTTAAAATGCCTAATGGGAGCTCCGTTTGAGCCCTTGCATTCTTGTCCATTGAGACTATTGTCCTTTAAAACTGTATTTTTAGTTGCGGTTACTTCCGCCCGCAGAGTGAGTGAGTTGCAGGCACTTTCCGCCAAACCACCCTTCACTGTGTTCCATAAGGGTTGTCCTTGGGGTACGGCCTTCCTTTCTTCCGAAGGTTGTATCGGAATTCCATCTGAGCCAGAAAGTAATTCTTCCGGCATTCTATCTGCCTCCAAATCCTGGTAAGTAAGAGGAGAGGCTCCATAGGTTGGACCCTAGGAGAGCTTTAAGTTTCTATCTCTCACGCATGTCCCGGGTCAGAGTGGACGATTAGCTCTTTATTGGTCACGCTGGACAGCGTTTAGGTCGGGCTGTTTCCAAGCAGACCTTGTCTAGATGGATCATTTTGATGATCGCTGAGTGTTATCGTTTGGTGGGAAAGGACCCTCCAGTAGGCTTATGGGCTCATTCTACTTGGGGGTATGGATGCCTCCACGGCACTACAGAGGGGTGTTCCTCTGACAAAGCAGCCACATGGGCCTTTGTCCATACTTTTGTGAAACATTATTCCCGGGACTCTATCCATTGGCAAGATTTGGCCTTTGGCAAGGCAGTCCTCTATTCTGCGATTTGATTGGGCATTCTAAAAACCCACCTCCTTACGTTGGTACTGCTTTGGGAGTCTGTCAAAGATAAGGAATACATCGGAGGACACAATCCCCTTGAAGAACAAGTTACTTTCTTACCTGGTAAAGTTCTTTTTATGGGATGTTCCTCTGACATATTCCACATCGTACCCTCCCTACCTGCCCCGCTACAGAATTTCTTATGCGATTGCAGCTTCCGTTTCCGCAAGAATTTCTGTAGTAATACTGGCAGAAGATTGCTGCCACACGTTCTGGGGGAAAAAACTGCAACTGAGGCTACGGGCGTCTTGCATCCTACATATAACATGCGGTGATGTCGACCTTCGGAGGAGGTCCTCGAAGGAGCGTATCGACGTCATTGACGCAGGACGCCTACGCCGAAAAGTTTCTGAAGCAGCACAGCTGTGGTAATCAATGTCAAAGAGTGGAATACGTCGGAGGAACATCCCTTCGAAAGAACGTTACTAGGTAAGAAAGTAACTTGTTCTTTTGGACTGCTAAAATTCTCAGCAAGTCTTTGCCCTCCTGCTAAAGTATCTATAAGGAGTGTCCACCGAATTTTAGTCCAAGATAAATCATTCATTCATAAGTAGTTCCTTTATCGTCCTTCTTCGTCATCGAGTCTGCACATGCTGAAATTCTTCTTGTCTTGCTTTTGGATCAGCCACGGTTGGAGGGAGGGTCTCACCTTTGTAAACTTTTGAATCTCCTACGTGAAGCCAAGCTAGTCTCCCTTGGACCTTCACAGCTGAAGGGGTTATGTTTTCAACGCAAAAGGGACCATTGAAACATGGCTCATGCCACTTTCTAGTAACATTCTTCATCAGTATTAGGTCTCCAACATATAACTTGGGTGCCGATAAAAGTTCAGTTGGGTTGGTTGTTGAATGGTCGTCTTCTCTGTTCTGAGACTGAACCCCCTCTCCCCCCGGCGCTTGAGTTGATCTGAAATGAAAGAGATGCTAGAGTTCATATATGTCACATAGTCATGCAATTCATCACCTAAAATTTTGGTTACACTCTGGGCTACACTCTCATCACTTCTACTTCTAGATGGAGGCATAAGAGGTGTTCTCATACGCTGACTGTCACTAACACGTGAGGGGTGAGGTGATGGTCTGATCTTGGCTGATTCCGAAGGGTTGTGAGGCTAAACGTAGATAATATAGCCAGCCCTTCCTCAAAGTCAACTTTATCTTAGCAATCCTTTCTTTAAGGAGGCCTTTGAGTCTCTCACATGTCCTGTTTGCTTGCGGGTGATAAGCAGAAGAAAACATATGTTTAATGTTCAATAGAAGCCCTCTGTTCAAATAATTAATTAACAAAATGTGGCCCATTGTCGGATCTCAACACACTTACCCCATCTCGGGAAAACATCAAGTGGCATCAGGGTGTGTACATGGACATGCCTCGATCCACCGAGAAGGGACACACCACCATTAATAGATACCTATATCTATTACATACTTGCAGAATCTCGACCTAGTCAATATGCAAATGCTGAAACTTAACCATTCGTTTGGGGTATTACCTCTCTAATCGTTCTCAGTGTATGCCCAGCAATAACAATTTGACACATGATAAATAGTGTAACATGCTCCAACGAATTCGGAATTAACCAGTCTTCCGCAATTGTAGCAGGAAGACTCTCCCTAGTTACATGTGATCGATAATGCAGCTGTTCAAGCGCAACCTTTAATAATGGTACTTACATCACCGGCTTTCCAGTGCTGTCTTGTTGCCATAATGCCTCTGTGGGGGATAAAGAACACCCCATTCGTTATCATAATTAAAGCTTTTCCTGCGGTGCACTTCCTTGAATCTCCATTAATTGGGTTATTGACAATGTATTAAACCCTTGTTGCATTAGCATAGTTGTAACTACTTTCTCTTTAATACTCTTAGTATCAAAACTTGAAATATCTGGGGAATATGTAACCCTTTTGGCTTCTTCGTCTGCGGCTTCATTCCCGCAAGAGATAAAATCTGTTTAATTAGTGTGCGCTGCACATTTAATGACCACTATGGCCACTGGGAGTTATAGTGCCTTAACAAGCCTGCCCTATAAGGTTACGTGCTGTACTGGAGTGCTGTCTGCTCGGAGGTAGCACCTCCTTTTTCAGCATGCTAACCCTGCGTATACGGTTGACATAATTAGGCGAAGTCACTGTACACTATCACTTCCTGCCCTTCGTGTTTCTCGAGCAGAACAATAAGCGCTACTAATTCTGCTTCTTGGGCTGAAAAGTGAGACCGTAGTCTTGCACTTGCTGCAACTTCAAATTCTCCAATTAATGTATATCCTACTATTGCAGTGCCTGAATGCCTCTCCCTACTAGTCTGATCAATTTTCAAAGAACAATCAATAAAGAGGATTTCCCCTCCTGCTAAAGCATTTTCCTTCACACGGGGTATTTCATCATAAAATTCAACATAATTAGCACAGTCATGCACATGATCGCCTTCTTCTACTAGCTCAGCTATAACGTGGCAGGGGTCACTATTTTACATCTTACAATTTTAATTGTCAGGTTCGAAATCATTGCCTCATAAGCTGAAGCTCTTTGGGATGTTATTGTGCCTTTGGCTTCTCTAAAATGGCAACTAGAGACAGCTCCACGAATAGTCATAGAGCAGCCCATGACAATACTTGTAGAGATCTCAATTGCGAATGTGGCGGCTGCCAATGACTGGAAGGAAAGTATCCTCTAACTGGTTCTAAAGTCCCACTGTAATACGCTAAGGGCTTATACCGCAATGTAGTTCTCTGTGTAAGCACTGCTGTCATGACTGTCCCATTTGTGTGTGAAAATAAATAAAATTCCTCAGCATAATTGGGAATTCCTAAAACAGGGGCTGTACAAATTGCTTTTTTCAGCTCCTGAAACCCTCCCTCCGTTTCTTCAGTCCATTCTATTTTTACTTTATCCACTTGGGCCTTCTTTATAGCTTGCAAAAGGGGTATTGTGTATGTAAAGCAACCGGAGGGGGGGTGTCTGTACTCCTGCTCTCTATCTGGCAGAGAAGAGGCACAGAGGACCCCAGCCAAGAGTCTCTATTATTGGTTACATAGTTGAGCAATCAAGGCCTAGCTTCTCAGGAGGTGATTAGGGCTGGTTCTTAAGTGCAGTGTAGTCCCCAAGAACCTACAAAGGAATGTCCACACACTATGTTAGTTAAAACACAGCTCTTTATATAAATAAGGTTCAAGGTTGTATACACAATCACAATAATATAATGTGTGCTCTGACAATTATAAAATGGTAAATATATTCAGTTCTAGGTGGTACCATGATTACTCTGATTCCATTAAAATGCACATTCTACAACAAAACAGCACCATGTCACCATCCGGCAAAGCCCAACACCAACTGTACAACAACCACACCCCTTTCCCAAGGGACCACAAAAACAGATACACACCACACACCTAAACCCCCCTACACACTTAAATGCTCCCTCATAAACGCTCGCTCGTTAGGAGCTCACGCTACTGAAATACATTACCTCATTGTTAAACACGAACTTGACATCCTAGTCATCACTGAATCATGGCTCCACCAAGCCTCAGGCCCTCATCTCACCATAGCCATTCCCCCTGACTACACTATTCTCAGAATGGATAGAACCCACTCACATGGAGGTGGAATAGCCATCATTGCCAAAACCAAACTTAATCTAAGATCATGCCAAATTGAAAGCCTAAAAGGACGCACAGGTTTGCTCACCAAACTTCCTGTAGATGGCAAAACCACCATCAATGTAATAGTCAAATCTAGAGCACCCAACGCCAACAATCAGCCAGAGATTGTCATCCCCCTTCTTCTGGCCCCCATCATCAAACCTAACACCAAATGCATTCTTCTAGGAGATCTAAACTTGGGTTTTAATGATAGCCAGGATCATAAAGCAGAAGCATTATATTCCGCCATGACGAATTTGAGTTTCACCCAGTTAGTGAACTCCCCCACCCATGCCAAAGGAAGAGCCCTGGATTGGATTCTCTCCCTCAATATGAACATCACTATGAACTCCATCTCACCTTTAGACTGGTCAGGCCATTCCAATATAATGTTCACCACCAACTCCATCGCACCCTAAGGAAGGTATTGCCAAGTCCTATGAAACCAGAAACTTCCGGAAACTCTAGAAACGTTGCTCCTCAAAGCACTAGACACACTCGCCCCTCCCAATGCCTATCACAACTGCCTCACATCAACCATTAATGCCGTAGCTCCACTTCTCACCAGAACCAAGCGCTTAGAAAAATGCTCATGTTTTTGGTTCAATGAGGAATTAGTAGCTCTCAGGAGAACCAAACTGGCCCATAAACACACTTTCAAAAATCCCCTTCACCAGAAAATGAATTCGCCTTCCAGGAAGCTAATAGAACTTATAAAAAAAGCTATCATCTCACACAAAGCTAATTCCTCCAATACGCGTATCAATAATGCCGCCTCTGACTCCAAAGAACTCTTCACAATACTAAAAGAATTAGAAAATCCAATCCCTATCTCTAATAGTACCAATACCAGTAAAGAATGGTGTACCACGATCCAAGATGCAAAACAACTTCTAGCAGATAAAGTTGTTACTGACAGCTCCTCTCCCAGCTCTACCGGCACCATCAAACCTGTTTTCTTTTTCACACCGGTATCACAAGACCTAGTATTTAACACCATCTCTAAACTCAAAGCATCTAATTGTAAGGGAGATTCCGTGCCGGCTAAAATAGTAGAATCCTGTGCCCATGCACTAACACCCATCATAACAAAATGTGTTAATGCCTCCTTTGAAAAAAACCTAGTCCCAACAAGCATCAAAGAAGCCTGGGTTACCCCCTTACTTAAAAAAAAAACAACCTTGACCCCACTGTGCCTACTAACTACAGACCTATAACAACAGTCCCATTTTTATTAAAAATCCTAGATAAAATAGCATACAATCAAGTGCAAGCACACTTGGATCAGAACCATCTCTTGAGCACCAGACAATCTGGCTTCCGCTCTAACTACAGCACCGAAATAGCCCTTCTGGACCTTAAGATCCAAATGGATTCCATCAGAGACTCAGGAAAACTCTCTATCTTACTCCTACTAGACCTCTCCACAGCATTTGACCTAGTCAACCATAATAAACTATGCTCCACCTTAGCCAAAGATTTTAACTTCTCTGAGGACGCCACTAATTGGATCAAATAATTCCTGGCCGAACGCACCTCTAGACTCTCCATCAGTAAAGAAGCTGCAGATCCAATACCAGTCCCCATTGGTGTACCACAAGGATCATGTCTTTCCCCTACCCTTTACAATGCCTACACAAAACTCCTCTTCTCAGCACTGGATGATATGGGTGTCATCTATACAAATTTTGCAGATGACACCCAGACCCTCATCACACTCTTAATGATGAAAAGACAGAGATCCATATTGTGCAATCTCAAGCCAAAATCAACGCCCTCCAGCCAGAATATGCAACGGTCTTCCAACGTTTTATGGACCGGGTGTTCTCCGACATGCTGTTCCTCTTCGTCATTGTATATCAGGACGACATACTGATATACTCTAAGGACCATGTGAAGCATGAAGAACATGTTAAGGCAGTTTTACGTCTACGTGAACATAAGCTCCTGGCTAAACCCGAGAAATGCCTTTTCCATGTGTCTACTGTTCACTATCTTGGATTCGTCCTTAGCCCAAAAGGAATTGGAATGGACCGCTCGAAAGTAGACTCCATTCTATACTGGC
This sequence comes from Ambystoma mexicanum, assembly GCF_040938575.1. Taxonomy (NCBI): domain Eukaryota; kingdom Metazoa; phylum Chordata; class Amphibia; order Caudata; family Ambystomatidae; genus Ambystoma; species Ambystoma mexicanum. The sequence goes on from NC_090921.1 coordinate 136,484,027, forward strand.
CTGTTCCAACTACTGTAAAACAAATTCAATCCTTCCTGGGGCTTGCTAACTTCTACCGGAAATTCATACCTTCTTTTTCGGAGATTGTACATCCGATCATTACCATGTTAAAAAAAGATACCCCATTTCACTGGACAGCAACCCAAGATGAGGCATTTCAACGGTTAAAGTCGGAAATCACACAATCCCCCATCTTAGCCCAACCTGACATTGATCGACCCTTTCTTGTGGAAACTGATGCCTCCAACTACACCATCGGGGCAGTCCTGAAACAGGAGTTTGATGACAAGCTAGAACACCCCATCGCCTATCTTTCTCGCACCTTGACTCCTAGTGAAACCCACTATTCTGCTTTGGAAAAGGAACTAATAGCCATCCGTCAAGCCTTCACAGATTGGCGTCATCTACTCCTGGGAGCGCAACACCCTGTTCAGGTCCGCACGTACCATCGGAAGCTTCAAGTCCTGCAATCCCTGGAATGTAGGAACAGTCGTGAAGCCCGTTGGGCCTTCTTTTTTGCTCAATACCAGTTTCAAATCCATCATGTTCCTGGAACACAGAACATAAAAGCCGATACCTTATCCCGACGTCCTGACTACGAAATCCTTGAAGATCGACCCTTCACAAAAATGTTTCCCCACACAATATTTGTTGCCCAAGCAATCAACCTCCTGGAGGATATTCAAATTCAAACTCAGTCTTCTGAAACCTGGAAGGAGTTTAATGGTAATAATCGATGGAACCTCAAAACGAAGGACGGATATTTATTCAAGGATAATTACCTTGTCATTCACACTCAGAGACTACGACAAAAGATCACAAGCCTATGTCATGATACCCTTCATTCAGGACACCGTGGCATCACCAACACCCTCCGTCTAATACAAAGACAGTTTTGGTGGCCGAAGATGAAGGATGATGTCCAGCAATATATCCAAACATGTGCAGTCTGCAATCAAAACAAGCATGATAACAAGAAACCGGCAGGTCTCCTGCTCCAACCAGCGTTGCCAACAAGACCTTGGGAATTCATCGCCACCGACTTTATTGTGGAACTACCACCTTCCAGGGGCTAAACAACTATCATGGTTACCATTGACTTGTTCACGCACATGGCTCATTTTACACCTTTATATAAACTGCCATCTTCATCTGAACTTGCCGGAATCTTCCTGGAACACATATTCCAACTCCACGGGCTACCCTCCAAGATCATATCTGACAGAGGACCCCAGTACATATCCCAGTTCTGGAAACAATAATGTCATATACTGGGAATCCAATGTGCCTTATCTGGTTATCTCCCACAGACCATTGGAGCTACTGAACGTGTAAACCAAACTCTGGAACAATATCTTCGCTGTTTCGCCACCAAGGTCCAGGACGATTGGTCACTCTTAATACCTGTGGCTGAATTCGCCTACAACAATTCAGATCACTCGGCTGTCAAAACCAGTCCCTTCTTCTGTAGTCAAGGATTCTACCGTTCGGTTCTACCATCCATTCTCCCACATCCTACCCCAGTTCCTACAGTTGACTCCTGGATTGAAACCCTTATCAACGTACACAAGGAAGCAAAAGAACACCTAGAACAGGTCTGAAAAGACGTCAAACATCATGCGGACTCCAAAAGAAGACCAGGGCCTTCATACTCAATAGGTGATAAGGTCTGGCTGTCTTCGAAACTTTTACCCCGACACCTACCACCAAATAAATTGGCTACCCAGTATTACAGACCCTTTTCCATGAAGGAAGTCATTAACCCAGTAGCCTCTCGACTCAGTCTACCAGAATCTTGGAAGAGGATTCACCCGGTCTTTCACACTTCTCTGTTGGAACCATATGCCCAGTCTTCTCGAACTGCTCCAAGATCTACCCCTGTGATTGTCAATGACCAGCTAGAATATGAGGTTTCCAGAATATTTGACTCCATGTACAGACGTGGTCAGCTACAGTATCTGGTCGAGTGGAAAGGGTACCCTCCCAGTGAACGCACCTGGGAACCCGTCTCAAATATGAATGCCCCCAGACTGCTCCGAAGATACCACCTTATACATCCGGGTAAACCCAGAGGAGCTGGGTTTCAGAGGAGGCATGCTGTCATGAACCGCCGTTTGCGTCCCTTCTGGACTTCGTGGTCCCTGATCCAAAGGGGACTGAACTCGGTAGTACTCCCAACATGGCCGCTGAACGCGGAACGCTGTTTGCCAGTCTCCGCGTTGTACGTTCTACAAAGCAGTCACGCCCCGCGGCCCTGCGCTACCGTTTGCAACAGTCAGACGTGTGTTGCCGGAGCTCGTTCAGCGCTTGCCTTTGATTCCTGGTTCCCGGTCCCCTGAATTCCTCTTCCTTCTTCCTTCCCCCTAACCTTACCTTTGCATATCCTGGATTTCCATCGCATTCGGATCTCCAAGTGCAAACCTCATTATTTCCTGGTCTTCGCCCCGGACATCTGAGCGTATGCTGGAGCTGGGTCACGAACCGCACGCTGGAACCTGAGGATCCACGCACAGGGTTATATAAATCCCGAACAGTGCGAAAGAAGACATCTCCGAAGATCACGAGCAAACAATACAGACAGGTGAGAAGGGGGGAGACCTGTGACACTGCCGGCATTTATTAAAGAAGAGATAACACTCACGGGCTTCAAAAAACAACTGAAAACCTGGTTGTTTAATCAAGACCATTAATAGAACTAGTCTCTCTTTTTCTCCTAACTGTAACTACTCTGTTCTGTATTTATACTATTGCCATGAACACATACCTTCAACTGCTCTCGTACAGGACCTGCCTACCTTAATAGGTCAATGTGTTGCTTTATACCTTAGCCATTCCTTACTCTGTCTGTATATGATCAACTACCACTGGATTTTGTGATGCTTTGCAATTTAACTGTATATCAAGCTGTCTGTAACCTCGCCGTGATACCCAACGGTCTGGGCGAGTAACAATGTAATAAAATAAATCAACTGTACTTAGTTAAAATAGCATGCAAACCAACACAGTAAAACAATATCAACCATAGACTTAGGAGGAAGACAAGTTGCTTAGACAATTGGCATAATGCTGAGCCCCTACCAACCAGACACTGTTCTGTATGAGGGTCCCCCCACCTCGGCAACCTGTAAATGAAGATGCACTACAAGCCCAGTCCATATATTGTCTATTAGAGTCTTATCTTCTTCTATAGTTCTACAACTCAAATGTACCTTGTGTTGTAGAGTTCTTCGTTGGCGAATCGGTGGGCCCTTCTTGAGTGTGCTCCCTTTCAGGCAGGAGCCATGGGTCGTTGAACTTCTGAGATGAAGAAAAAGGTGAACGGCAGTCGTCGAGGGAGCAGCTTCGATCTTCGTGGTGCTTGTTGACGAAAGCTTGTGAACGTCCTGTGAAGGAGAGGTGTGTGGTGCACCTCGGTGACGAGTGTTCATTGCCGCAAAGAGTGGATGAAGAACTTTGGCCCAGCAAGGGTCGTCAGCGTCTGGCGTCAGCAGACGGGATGTGACCACGGCTGGCTTCACTATCTCCGTGGGGGTTTCTGAGGTCTTCAGGTGGCGGGAAACCAACCAGCAAATTCTCCTTAGTAGACGGCAGCCTTGACTTTCTCTGGCGGGATGAAAGTGGTTGACGAGGATGAATGAACAAGGGAGTCCTTGGGTCAAATAAATGTTATTAGTCAAAGGGAGCACAGCGGCTCCGGTTGGCGACGGCGGCCTTCGACAGTGGACGGCTATCTGGTGCTTCTCTTCATTGTCCTCGGCGGTCCCCTTCTCCGGTCGGCAGCCTTTCGTAGGTCGGTCTTCCAGGGAGATTTGGCAAAGTATCAGCTGGTGCACGATGGTCCCTCATAGCTCGGGGAGAGGTCTCCTAGCCAGGTTCTCTCTTGGATCAGTTCTTGAAGGCACATCAGCTTTCAGATTGCAAGGAAGGGAACAGCAATTCACCTTCTTCCAGCTCAGCTTCGATAGTAAGCATCAAGTATCAACTTCAGCTTTTGAACCATTTCTAGCAATGAGAGGCCCCCAGATACTGTTGATCTCCCATGCATTCTGCTGGGTCACACTCAGGCAACCAATCACTCAGAAGGGCATTCAGGAAGTCAGGCAGCCAATCAGGCACACAGTGTATTCTGCCCGTTCTTCTCCATCCAGACATTTACAACACAGATTGCGGATTTGGATAAGCACTCTGCCATTCAGCACTACACACTGCCTTCATACCAGTTTCGGGTTGGGCTGTCTCAGTCATTGTGTCAAATGCCAGATACTAGACACCCAGGACACAGAATGCGTATTTGTCACACACTCCATTCACCCAGGTCCCACCCCACGGCCGTACCCACAACATACAGTCATTGGGAAGGTTCAAGCCAGTCTGGCCTGGACTTCCCCACAACACCATATGTGTAACTTCATCCAACAGCCAGTCAGGGGGAAGGTACAGAGTCAGGGATTCCCGGGACGTCAGGAAAAGTAAGGTAACAGGTGATAGAAAGCAAGAGGCCACAGGGGCCATCTTGTTTCCTATCAGGATTCCACTGGTTCCAATGACATAGCGTGGGTATCCTAAAATGGAGGATGTGCAGGGCAGCTGTCAATTCAGCACAGAGGAGCCACTAGCCCATACCCTGCTCTGTGGGCCACACACAGGTGCCCAAAAACATACACTAGGAGTACAGGGTCGTACTCCTACCCATGGGTGCCATAAGGGTATCCAAGGGTCTGTTCACCAAACCAAATACAGGAAGAGCTGCACCGCCAGGAGTCCCACATGAACTCCTGCGCAGAAAACAAGTCAGAACATACATGATAAAGCAATAAAGGATAAGGATTCAGAGGCCCTGTCCCTCTGATGCATTTCCAGCATCACAGTGTATGAGCAAATACCCAGGCTCTAACATAGTTGCATAACCCCAAAAACTGTTGCATTTGTTTCACTGTATTCGGCTTTGAGTTTTTCATAATCACATCAGCTCTTTCAGGTCTCACCTTATTTCCTTCATGTGAAATCTGCTGCCCTATGTATAACACCACTTCTTGGCAGTATTGTAACTTCTCTCCTCATCTACCTTATATCCCTTGTCTGCTAGAATAGTCATAAACTGAATATAATCTTGTCTGCACTCATCTTCTGTGGTGCTACAAATTAAAATGCCATTGATGTATTGTATCATCGAACTCTTAAGATCAATATTGCCTAAAAACATTTGTAGGACTCAATGGGGACTCACAGTACCCATGGGGCAAAACTAGTATGCTTCAATCGAGTTTGGCAGAACATATTGATCACCGTGAAATATCAAGCTTCCACCGAGATACTACATAGTATTGTCGCCGGATTAGGAACTAAAGAAAAAACTGCATCTACAATCTGGTTAATTGGTCTCATATCTTGTATAAATCTCCACGACCCACCTTTAGATTTTTGATCAGATACACTGTGGTATTACACAATGATTCCGATGCAGCAAGATTTCCTCATTTCATCAATGCTGAAATGGTCTGAAATATACCTTAATCAGCCTCTCGAGACATAGGGTACTTTCCTGCTCGAGGTATAATCTCTCCTGGCTTCAGCTTTATTTTAACCTGCCCTATTCCCTTAAATAAACCTACATCATAAGGGCTTGTGGTCCAAAGGACGCTTGGCACCTTCTCCAAGTCTTCCTGAAAAAATGCTGGAGGCTGCCACATTATCACCACTCACTGTGGGACATCCCTCTTTTCAGTCCTTATCCAGTATGTGATACTCATAAAGAAGAACACCACTTCATCTGTTTGCTCTTCACTGAACGTCGTCATCAGTTATGTCTGTCAATCTGTATCCTTCCTCGAGAGCTATTACTGTTCTCCATGGTCCACCCTCATCTACTCCTATGAGCATTGCCTTTTCCCTTTGTACTATGGCTGCTCCTAATTCTCTAGGGATAGTCGGTCCCCCCTCTATCCTCACAATTCTTCCCCCTAAACCAGGTAGCTATGCCAATAGAATGCTCACGTCATATAGAAAAATCTCTGGCTCTACTGGAACGCTTCGCAGAGCCACTTACCCTGTGAACGCCAGGCTAAATTCACCCATGTTCAAATAGTGTATTCCTAGAGTGGAACACACTACCAGTAAAGTAAAGTGGTCAGTAAATGAAATCGTCGTGTTAAGTTTTGTCATTCAGTCTCTTCCAAAAATGTTTACTGGTGTCTGTCATAAATATAATAATGCAACAGACATATCACACTGTTATAGAGACTAGTAATTAATAAGTAAAAGGAACTTGACACTTAGCTCCAGAGAACCCTTGAGCATTCATGGCAATTCCCGACATTGGATATTTTCTGTTCTGTATACACAAACAAGCTGCTCCAGTGTCAACTAGAAAAGAAAAGGATTTGCCTCCTATCATCACATCGACCCTTGGTTCCTCTTGGGGGTCTGATGTCAGATAGTACTGAACACATTGTCACCCTGTCAGCTGTCCTATTGTGGGTACAGGCTCATCCCCGTCCCTGTGAAAGGATTTCCTCCTACCACAGTGACACCTCCTATTCTGGGTGTCAGCACTTGTCCTTTGGTTGCATACTGCTGTGTCAGCAGGGGGTCTTGTTGCGACTGCCATTGTGGTGGATTCATTTGCACTCGCTCTTATTGCTGTACCTACTGTACTTGTGGCTCTTGTGTCTGATACAATGTGTGATCTTGGGCAAACCCTTCCCTGGTTTGTGTGCTATATGATGGAGGATAAGCTGTCCCCCCTCTTGAAAATGGGTCTTTCTGTACACTCTCTTGGCTTCCACATACACGTGCAATGTGCCCTGTCATCCCACAAGTCCAACATACTGGAGGTTCCCGTCTGACAAGTACCCCTTTGTTAAATCCTCCCTGGGTACTCTTGATTCTCATTCTGTGTATTCTGAAACCCACCTTCATTATTTTGAAATCCACCTCCTCTTCCTCTATAACCTATACCTCTGCCTCGTGGCATGAACCCATATCCAACTTGATCCATCGGGCGCTGATTACTCACCTGCGATGCAACCATAGCTTCCTGCATTCCCAATCCTTCTCCACTTGTCAATACTGCCCCTTCTATGACAGAGATAGACAGTCTTTTCTGAACCAACTTGGCTTCTTTGATTTCCCTAGTCTCATCTTTCTTCCTATTTTTCTCTTGTAACAATCGGCAATGGTGTACTATCGTCAGCTGTATCTCAGCCCATGGCTTCGCTTCCATTCCCACTTGTTTCTTTATTTGTCTCTGCACTGGATCAGGCAATCCATGAGATAAAATGTGGTAAAATAATGCCACAGTCTTTTCCCAAGGCTCACAAGCTTCAAGTTGCCATTTCTCCTGAATGTAAGCAATAGGGTCTTCATCTTCCTTCATCTTGCATGTCATAATTGCACCCAAATCTGATGTATCGGGATACTGTACCCTGGGAGCCCTCCACTCATCTGCTCTGCAATTATAAAATGGCACTCCGTCATGCTCTGGGTTCTGTGTGGTCACACTTGATTATCCTGCTCTCCTACATATGTCATCAGCTCTTTCCTCAAGAATAGCTGCCAGGAGACCTTTTATGTCCCCTATGGCCAGCATATTTCTTTCTGTCATTTTTTCTAATTCATATGGCCATTTCCCAGCATCCCTGTCTGTCGTCTTGTCGGTAACAACCTTAACCTGCTCACATATGGCCAATTCTCCCTTTTCACTATTCGATCGTCCTCAGGGGCGCTCTGGATATGCTTTGGGATCTGGTGACCTATCCTTAGGTTGTTCCAGATTCAACCATCTTACTTCTTTGTCCAATTGCAGGCTTCCTGCGGGGGCACATGTGCTCCCTCCTCCTGCCTCAAGGGTAGATTCTCTTACTTCATCTGACATATCCTGTCCCCAACTAATGTGACTATTGTCCCCCTCACCTTTGTCTAGGTTCAATCTGCTTAAGGACAATGCTCGACATTCATCAGTGAATAGACTTCCCTCCTCCTCTCTTCGTGATCAAGGTATTAGGGATCGATCATCATTCCCTCGAGTTTCATACTCGCTATTTTGCCCCAACTATTAGCAGGCCTTATTGATCCTCTCTCCGATGCGTTCCACATCAAATCTTTCCTTGTCTATCACAACTCTAGATGTCCCTGACGTTACTACCTTTATCAGAAGGAACTCTTCTGTTCTATCCCATCGTATTTCTGGGTTTGGCCCTATTGGTTCCTTATGAATTAGACTGATATCAAGACCCTGCTGTCTACGCCGTTCTATTTCTTCATCTAGTTCTCTTCACTTTCTCACCTCCCTTCTTTCTTCCTCTTGCCTTTGTTTCTCTCCCTCCTTACTCCTTCCCTTCTTTCCTCTATTTGCCTTCGTCTCTGTAATCTTTTGTCCCTTATTCTTTGCGCTTCCTCCTCTTTCTCTTCTATTGCTCTATTGTCCTACTTTCTTTGTCCTGCTTTTTCTTCTTTTTTCTCTTGTTCATCCTGATATATCTGTTCTCGTCGCTCCCTGCTCTTCTTTTCTGCTTGTCTTCTTTCAATCTCTTCTCTCGTTCTTTGTCTCTTCTTTTTTGTTTGTCCTTATCTTCTCTTTGCCTAACTTCCTCAATGCTTTTCCCATCTATTTTCAGTAATATCTGTCCTCCCATCCATTCGATCTGCACAAACGCTATCTCATCAGCGTTATCCTTTTCTCCTTTCCATCTCTGAATCTCCCTGTCTATTTCTGTCGACAGATTCGACCGCTCACTCCTTTCTTCTTTGTCTTGTATGACCTTATAGATCTCTACTTTCCTCTTATTCTCCTCTAGACTATCATCACTATTATAAGTGGGAGGTTTGTATATTGGATTACTATACTCTGTCCCCACTTGTAACTCCTTTAAAGAGTACAACCCTATTTCTTCCTTACTAGCACCTTTTACTTCAGGCGAGGTAAGACTTGACACCTTCCTCATTACACTGACTAAGCATCCACACCTCAAGTGGCGGATCTTCCCGCTCTTCCTCATACATTTTCCAGAGATCTAGAATCGCTAATATTTTCTCTAATTTCTTCCCCATGTACGCAGCGTGCAATACCGCCTTTGACAATGATTCCTCTTGTGGCCATGGCATGAACATCTTATCTGCCTGCCTTTCACCCATTCCGCACTATAGTGTTTGAACTTGGGCATGTGCTTCGGTAATGTTTTACATAAGCGCATAAGAGGAGTTTCTCCCATGATGACAATTCTCTGTTGACTGTCAATACTTTACAGACAGACAGAAATAACCTTTATACTTTTGCTTAAATCACCACTTTTCAACACCCTTTAAAACAACAAATATGAGCTTGCACCATCAATCACTGCTCAAGCCCCTAATTTCTCAATTAACTATCTCTACTTCTGGATTGGTACCAATCACTATTTACGATTATGTCATAACTTCTATTGCTCTTCAATATTTTGACTCAACAAACAAAATATGGGGGGGTCATTACAAGGTAGGAGGTAACCATGCCGCTATTAGCAACATGGCTATCCCCTTACCATGTACCGGGTCTGGGTTCCTTGAATGAGGAATTACCGAGCTATTCTGACCTTGGAGGACCGGTAATTCCTCATTCAAGGAACCCATCCCCATTCGAGCCCCCATAGGGCTCAATGGGAATGGGGGTGGGGGTGCTAACAATGAGTGCTTTAATAACGGCCCGTGTTAGCACCCTGGTCTGCTTGCGGGACCCGCTAAGAGCTCCTGGTAAAACCAGCCATCCTTAGCGGGTTCCCACAAGTAGACTCGTAATGAGGCAGTAAGGGGTTGACGGCTCCGGCACCTTTACCGGCACCGTTAACCCCTTGCCGCCTCACTCAGAATGACCCCCATAGACTAGTTGACTTTACACATTAATAAACAATGTGATCCCTTTTTTCTCCCTCGCCTTTACTTGTACACTGTACAGGGTTTAAGACTTCACCTTACGTAAACCTGTTTACGTGTTATATATTTCTGTTCTACCCCGTTGGGATTTGAAACATCTCCTTCTGAAACTCCCTTGAACCAGGACTCTAGGCGCTATATTTTCTTCACACAGTATTTCCCGTTACTCAAAAATGATCACATTCCCATCCCCTTCATTTGCCATTCCCCTTAGTCTACTCACCATTCGTTCATTAATCTACTCAAGGCCTTCGGTATAGGCTCTTCCTCCAATAAGACCACTTCACCTTCCGTCCGCAGAGCGCCCGTGGAAACAGGGAAGGGATTTTGTTAAAGGGGGACCTGCCTACCGTCTCAAATCTTCTTGCAAGTTTATTGCTATCAGCTGCTCTCCACAGGAAACCCTGCGATCTTCTGGCTAATGGGGTAGGATAATCGATCTTCCAAAAGACTGGGGACAAACTAGTTTGTATCTTTTAACCATCCGCACTGCTACCACATGAGTGTAGAGCCCTTTGTCTAGCTTGCATGCAATGGATGGGGATGCAGAATAACTCTGACACCAAATAATCAAACCAACTCGGGAAGATGGAAAAGGTTGCTGCTTTATTAACAATTAACAAAAATGAGGAGTTACAACGGACATCAACAGAGAGGGGAAGTGGATAAAATAACAAAAAAAAGAACACAGGTCACTCTCTCTCCAATCAGCTGAGCACCTGCAGAGGAAAATAAAATACAATATGATTTCCTTTCTAGTAATTGTGTTTGCCCCCACTGCTCCCTCCTGAAATATAGAGTACCTGTTTAGCCTCCCCAGATAGCTAGAAGGCATGATTTAGACATTTTCTTCAATTTGCACTCGTATTTCCCATCACACTTAAAAAGAAACTTCTTTGGAATTGAAACTTCTAAAGGATGTTATGTCTTGTCATGCAATGTCTTATCTCCAGGAGGAAAGGAGTTAATGAATCTTTTGAATTTGGAATAGATTTGAAATATCTTGACGTGGAAGTCCCCAGTAGAATAAGTGTCTTTTCTACTGGAAGTTAGGGTTAGCTGTTAATAATGTTCAAACACACTTGCACCAACAATGTTCACTTCCTGAAGAATTGCGTGCACTGCTATCTACTGTGACTTTGTCTTTTCATTTACAAATGTCTTTGCAGTTCAAGAAAATGAATTTCCAAATCTCAATTCTCCTGTGGATTCAAATAACTCCTGTGTGTAGCTGCTACACCAATTCTTCAACAATTGTAATGACTTTTCCAAATTGCGCCTTAACACTTAGAAACACTACTTTATGTACATGTGCGCTAGCAGCGTAACTCTGGTTAAACTTCTTGCCACTGCGCGTGGTCAAAGATTCACTACCTTATTTACGTGCGCACGAGCAGCACACAATGATACACTCATCAACCCGCATGCGTCAGGATGAAGTCTTGAATAAGCATATGCGCGGATGAGTTATACGCTACGCCGCTTCAATTGATTGCTGCTTTAGAGTCATGCGCATTCGAGCAGCGTATTACTCAGTCCTCTAGCCGTTGGACTCCTTTTCTAGTTTCTTGATAAAGCTTTCCTGGGAAGGCGTTAACATTGTCCGCTGCGCTTGAGAGAAAAAAACTAATGTGCGCACAGCTAGGAAACCGTTGCCTTTCAGGCTTCAAGACTTTCAGTTTACTAATAACTGGCTTTCCAGAGTAACATTTCCTAACAGGCACAAACACGTACACTATTAGGAATTTCATGACTAACTCACTGTATACCTAAACTTTCTAAGATAAATTAACGTGTTACTTTGTTTATAAAATAATATCTTGTATTGACATTAAACTAGGAAGGCTGGCTGGGATGATTCTTCTAATAGGAATCTAGAGCGCAGCGCTCCCACCAATTTAACTGCCTGTCTTGTCCCACAAGGTACTTCCTCCAAACCTGCTCCTTAATCAGCTTGGCCAGGAACACTGGCGGTTACAATCAGGCCTTAAACTCAGAGAACTCATGAAACAGGACCTTCCTGTTTAAGGTAGGACAATTAAAGCATGTTTAGAACCCTGCAGCTATTCCCATGTACCCTTGTCCACCAATCAACATGCAGCTACTTCATGACCAATCAATGACCTGCTTCGTCACCACCATACTGGATTGGGACACTCTCCTTCTAATATAATGAAGGTTAAGGATTGAACAGATCAAAATACAGTAAAAACATACCATAAAAAATTAGACAACACTGGAAACCTTGCATAGGGTTAAGGGGAACATCTAAATATATAAAGGGGTGGCATTATGGTTGGCTGCCCACTGTCAGGTAGACAACTTATACCTACCTCTAAAACATGTCATCTTCAACACTATTAAGTACACAGTATATCATTGGTCTTCAAACTATACGGCCCTTCGTTATACAGCCCTCTGGGAATATAAGGGAGTGCGAGCACACACTATCGTTGTTCTAGGACTCCAAGCTCAACTCTATTTCCATCCTTGGCTCACGTGACAAGAGAGCACAATTTGGTCCATTTTGCAGCATTTAAATGTCTTAAATGAATACAACTTGGCATGCTTAGTGTTCTTTCTCTGCACCATGTAACAAGTACAAAAGACAAATATGGATACGTACGGGGATGATCTAGTGAATATTCCAGGAGCAGAAGTGCAGAGGAAGCTAGCAAATATTGAGACCTCACTCCCCTGTGAAGATTTGTGTACTAAGAGGATGGATATTATGGAGGATATGTGTTCGAAATATGCTCCAGTAACACTTAAGAGTGTGATGAACTCTAAACCCTGGTTTTATCCAGCATTGGCTTTACTATGTAAACAATTGCGCTAGGCCAATAGGTTTAGAGGCTAACTAAGAACATCAGTGATGCAGCAAGGGCAAAGGTGATACTAAAGTCATATAAGGCAGCTTTGTTTGATGCAAAAAGGGAGTTCCTTCATAAGGAAATTAAGCAGGCAGGGAACCAAGCAAAAGCATTGTTTCGGATGGTTTCCAGATTTGGAAGCCCAGCCTGCATTCATACCACAATGACGCCTTCACAGAAGCAAGCAAATCAATGTAATCATTTCTTTAAGGAAAACATAGTGCTGATTCAAAAGAGTATTGGCATGAGGATGGCACAAGTGTTGGGAAGGAGATTGAGAATGAAGATGATGAATTAGAGAAGAAAGTAGAAGAGAGTTTCTATTTTCAATCTGTAGATGAGGAAATTATTTATTCCCCCCTCTCACAATTGAAACCTACAAATGATTTGTCATGTGCAATGCCAGCATGCACGGCTAACCGTTGGCTGTGAATATTACACCATTCATCACATTATTTGTAAATAAGTCACTGCAGGAGGGCCAGGTCCCTAAGGCCCTAAAAAAGGTACTAGTGAGACCCTTGCTAAAAAGAAATCTTCTAACTTGGATCCGAAAACCTTGAAGTACTATTGGCCGGTTACCAATTTGATCTGGCCAACAAAGATACTAGAAAAGGTGGTATGTGCACAGTTTCAGGCGTTTGTGGACAAAGAGAACCTGCTGGATAAGGTTCAATCCGGATTCCGTCCCAATCACGGGATGGAGTCTGCACTCTTGGCAGTACATGAGGATCTGCTGGAGACCGTGGAAAATGGAGGGTCCACGGCTTTATTGATGTTGGACCTATCCCCTGCCTTTGATACGGTGGATCACGGTGTCATGATACAACACACCAGGAATGTAAGGAAGGCATCGGAACTAGTATAAAAGTGGTTTGGATCCTTCCTAAAGGATAGGATGCAAAGAGTGGTGCTTGAAGGCTTTACCTCAGAGTGGATATGCTTGGACTGTGGGGTACCTCAAGGCTCATCTCTGTCCCAGTTGATTTTTAATCTATACTTTCGCTCAGTGTTTGATCTATTTCGGAAGCATGGCCTACAGTTCCATTCCTATGACGACGACTCACAGATGTACATCGAGGTAAAGAATACGGAGGAAGCGTTTGAGAAAATGAATTTATGTATGAATGAGCTTAATGGTTGGATGGCAGATAATCAACTACAGCTTAAAGCTGCTAAGACTGAGGTGATACTGATCAGCCCAAAAAGGAAAATGTTATTGGAGAGACAGAGGTTACCCCCACTGATCCTGGGGGAACACCTTCAATACGTCAACAAAATTAGGAATTTGGGCTGTATGTGGCATGTAAACCTTGGCAGTGAAGAGGACTGTGCTTACTTTTATCCAGGGTGAAGATCATGCAGTAGTGGTGGGAGCCTTGACCAACCCCCAAACAGATTGCCAGACTGCAAAGAGCTCAAAATGCTTCAATCAGGCTAATTGGACACCTTAGGAAAAGGGACCATCTGCCTTACGTAGAGCCATACATTGGCTCAAGGTAGAGGACAGAATAAAATGTAAAGTGCAGTGTCTGACCTATAAGTGTTTAAACAGACTTGCCCCTGAATATCTGGTGGATAAGATCACCCGATACTGTCCAAGCAGAGATCTCCGCTCAGGAGATAAACTCCTGATTTGTGTGCCAAGGTCCAATTTGGTCTCTAGGGGAGACAGAAGATTTGGAGTGTTTGGGCCAAAATTATGGAACCAACTACCATTAGAGATTAGGTCTTGCAAATCCCTAATATTGTTCAGAAAGAGTTTGAAAACCATTTTACTTAAATAGTGTACTCTCTATAAAGAATACATAATGAATTCATACTCTGAAATGTTATCTGTCACAAGTCTCTCCCCTTCTCACCTGTTTCTCTTTACTTTCGACCTTCTTGGAAGTGGCTTCCTTCTTTCACACTGTCTGGGATTTATGCAGGCCCGTGCGTGGGTCTTCGGATTCCAGCGTGAGGTTTACGAGTGTCCTTCGCTGGGTAGCGTTCAACAATCAGGACTGGGAACCAGGAAGGAAACAGTGTCCGGGCTCAGAGGTACAGGAGCGTCGTAGGACCGAGCACAGAAAGGATCCAGGAATGAAGCGCGAAAGTAGGTAAGGAAGGGAAAGGGAATGAACGGGAAATACAAATAGGAATATGTGAACAAGGACTCGGAAGAGAGCACCGAGCAGACTCCGGTAACACATGTCTAACTACTCCAAGCAGTAGCGTTGAGATGCATAGAGCCGCAAGGGCGTGGCTGTTTAGTAGGAAGTTGAACATAACGCACAACGGCTGGTAAGCAGCGTTTCGAAACTGACGGCCATGTTGGAAGGATCACGGAGTTCAGACCACGATGCATCATGGACCATGAAGTCCAGAATGGACGTAATCAGCGGTTTCATCACAGCATGTCTCCTCCTAAGCCCCGCACCTCCGGGTTTGCCTGGGTGGATATGATGATATCCTTGTATCAATCGGGGGGCATTCATGTTTGAGACGGGATCCCAGGTGCGCTCACTGGGAGGATATCCTTTCCATTCAACCAAATACTGGAGTTGACCTCGTCTGTACCTGGAGTCGCATATCCTGGAGACCTCGAATTCAAGTTGGTTATTGACAATTACTGGAGTAGGTCTTGGAGCAGTTCGAGTGGATTGTACAAATGGTTTTAACAAAGAAGTGTGGAATACTGATGAATCCTTTTCCACGACTCTGGACGTTGGAGTCGAAAGGCCACTGGATTAATAATTTCCTTTATGGAGAAAGGTCCATAATACCTGGGAGCCAGTTTATTTGGTCGTAGATGTAGAGGAAGGAGTTTTGAAGACAGCCAAACCCTATCTCCCACTGCATAAGAAGGACTAGTCCTCCTTTTGGTGTCTGCATATTGTTTGACATCTTTTCTGGCCTTTTCCAGGTGTTCCTTGGCGTCCTTGTGTACGTTGATCAGTGTTTCAATCCAGGAATCGACCGTAGGAACTGGGTTAGGATGTGGAAGAGTGGATGGTAGAACTGAAGGGTGAAATCCTTGACTGCAAACGAATGGACTGGTCTTGAAAGCTGAATGATCCAAATTGTTGTAAGCGAATTCAGCTACAGGAATCAAGAGCGACCAATCTTCCTTGACTTAGGTGGCGAAGCAATGAAGGTACTGTTCTAGGGTCTGGTTGACTCGTTCAGTGACTCCATTGGTCTGTGGATGATACCCCGAGGACAATGCACGCTGGATTCCCAATATTTGACATAGTTGTTTCCAAAACTGGGATATGTACTGGGGCCCTCTGTCGGAAATGATTTTGGAAGGTAGTCCATGAAGCCTGAATATATGTTCCAGAAAAATCCCAGCCAATTCAGATGAGGATGGTAGCTTGAAGAAAGGTGTAAAGTGAGTCATATGTGTAAATAAATCGATGGTAACCATTATGGTCGTGTATCCTCTGGATGGGGGTAATTCCACGATAAAATCTGTGGTGATGGTTTCCCAAGGTCGTGTCGGTATTGCTGGTTGGTGTAAGAGACCCGCTGGTCTTCTGTTATCATATTTATTCTTCTGATTGCACACTGCACAGGATTGGACATAGGTTCTTACGTCGTCTTTCATCCTTGGCCACCAAAACTGCCTCTGAATAAGACGGAGGGTGTTGGTGATTCCTCGGTGTTATGTCTCAGCTCTTGTGTGGGAATAGCCAGCTGTGTTTCCTTGAAGAGATCCGTCCTTTGTCATGAGATTCCTTAGATTGCCTCCTTTATATTCCTTCCACAGTTCGGAAGAAGGTGTCTTGGCTCGAATATCCTCCAGGAGTGTAATGGCTTGAGCTACGAACACTGTGTTAGGAAACATCTTGGGGAAGGTCCGGGCTTCAAGGGGTTCATAATCAGGACGTCTGGACAAGGCATCAGCTATGAGGTTATGTGTTCCAGGAAAGTGTTGGATTTGAAATTGATATTGGGCTAAAAAAGAAGGCCCAATGGGCCTGACGGCTATTTCTGCATTCCAAGGACTGTAGGATGTGTAGGTTTCGGTGATCCTTGCGAACTTGTACTGGGTGTTTGACGCCAGTCGGTGACGACTTGTCGGATAGCTAATAGTTCCTTCTCCAGGACGGAATAATGAGTCTCCCTAGGAGTCAAGGTACGGGATAGGTATGCAATAGGATGCTCTATCTTGTCCACAAGTCCTTGTTTTAACACTGCTCCAATGGCATAGTCTCTACCAAAAAGGGTTGATCTATGTCAGGTTGAGCTAGGATTGGAGCACGAGTGAATTCCAGTTTCAGTTGTTGAAAGGCCTTTCTTGAGTCGCAGACCAATGGAATGTAGTGTCTTTCTTTAAGAGCGTTGCAATGGGATGTACTATGTCAGAAAACGTGGGTATGAATTTCCTGTAAAAATTAGCCAGTCCCAGGAAGGATTGGATCTGTTTTACTGAAGTGGGAGCGGGCCAAGACAGGATACAATCAACCTTGGATGGATCCATTCCGATACCTTTGGAACTAAGCACGAAGCCAAGATAATGAACAGTTGATACATGGAAAAGGCATTTTTCAGGCTTGGCCAGGAGCTTGTGTTCACGTAGGTGCTGTAAAACTGCTTGTACATCCATGAAGTGTTGCAATACTGCAGGGGCATTGGCGAGACCAAAGGGCATCACCAGATACTCAAAGTGGCCAAAGGGAGTCCTGAAGGCAGTTTTCCACTCATCTCCTTCTCTTATGTGAATGAGGTGGTAAGCACCCCAGAGATCGAGTTTAGTGAAAATGACAGCACCTCTCACTGCCTCCAGAATGTCTGAAATAAGTGGTAATGGATAGCGGTCTTTGAGTGTGCATTGGTTAAGGCCACGGTAATCCAGACAAGGTCGAAGTTCCTTAGTGTCTTTTTTAGGAACGAAGAAGAGAGAAGCATCGGCTGGAGACTTGAAAGGTCATATATTGTCGTTTGTCAAATTGGTGTCCAGATACTCTGGAAGGGCTTTCTTCTCAGGTTCAGACAAAATGAACATTCTCCCGAAGGGAATTACTGCACCTGGGTCTGTATCAATGGCACAATCCTCGGGTCTATGAGGTGGAAGCGCTTGAACAATGGTTGTTGAAAACACATCTGAGTAAGCTTGGTATGCCTGAGGAATCTGGATAATGTTGGATACAGTTACGACTGGTTGCTTGGGCACCTGGAAGTCCGCTGAAGGACTTTGCAATGTGGCAAGAGATAAACAATGGGACATACAATGTTCTGAACCGAGAAACAAGGACCCTGCTGTCCAATTGATATATGGATTGTGTTTCTGTAGCCAAGGCATGCCTAAAACCATGGGGTAGTGGGCAGATTTTATGATGTCAAATCTAATCATTTCTTGATGGTTGTTTATCGACTTGGTTTGATGAGTTATGGGTCCAGAAGACAAGGGTCTGCCATTGATGGCTTCAACAGGTTGCATTATCTCTTTGGTTTCCTGGGGATGTGATGGCTGACGGCCCAATCATGATCTATGAAAATGCCAATGGCTCCGTAGTCCACTAAGGCCAGGATAGGGTAGGATTCTTTTTTGTAAGGTGACAGAAATGTCTGTAGAATCACAAGATTGTTCTGTCCTGGGGATTTCAAGGAAGAAATAGATGAGGAGCAGACATCTTTCTCCCGAAACTATGCTCCACTTAGGATCGGGAGCTGGCGTTTCCCAAACACAGAGGCGGTGCTATAGGACACTCTATTACAAGGTGTTTATCGGAGCCACAGTACATGCACAATCCTGTATTAATCCGATGGATCCTTTCTTGGGGAGAAATTGGTCCTCAGAAGGCACCTAGT
Organism: Ambystoma mexicanum; assembly: GCF_040938575.1. Taxonomy (NCBI): domain Eukaryota; kingdom Metazoa; phylum Chordata; class Amphibia; order Caudata; family Ambystomatidae; genus Ambystoma; species Ambystoma mexicanum. The sequence goes on from NC_090921.1 coordinate 136,502,605, forward strand.
TGCATGGGTTCTGGATCTGAGGCTTGAGATGCAGCGGTTTCTTTTTGGCAGGGGTACCCTGTAGCTGCCTTTGGGGATGTTGACTTGGACTTCCTTTTCTCCGCCTTTCTTTCCTGGATCCGGAAATCAATCTGCAGGGAGAGGTCAATGAGAGCTTGGTAGGACCTTGGGCGAGCTACCCTAGCTAATTCATCCTTTATCTCGTCATTCAGACCTCTTCCAAAGAAGGTGAACCTGGCTTCTTAGGACCAATCGGCTTCTTTTACTACCTGTTTAAAGCGAGTCACTGGCCCTCATTACGACCCTGGCGTTGGACCATGGGGCTAATAGCACCATGGTCCATGCCGGTAACTTACCGACTCCGCCATGGCGGAATGGGAAATTACCGCCACATTCCGAGGTTGGCGGGGCGTTAATTCCCCATGCCGCCATGGCCCTTCCCCATTCCCATTTTTGCCCCATAGGGCTCAATGGGAATGGGGAAGGCGCTAAGTACGGTGCCGCAAATTGCGGCACCGTACTTAGCACCAAGGTCCCTTTGCTGGTTGGATTTTAACGCCTGCAAAAAGCAGGCGTTAAAATCTCCAACCCGCAAAGGGACCTCGTAATCAGGCGTTAAGGGGTTAACGGCGCCGCCACCTTTTACAGCACCATTAACCCCTTAATGCCAGGGTTGTAATGAGGGCCACTGTCCGGTCCTGGCGTCTGCGTCTGCAAGAGATGCTGAGCCCCACAGATCTCTCAAGAACGTTTGATCAACAACTGTCTTTAACCCAGTTGAAGAACTAACACTCCCAAGGGAAAAGGGGAAGTGGAGAAAATAACCAACGACAGATGCCTACTTCTGGTGGGCTGCAATCTGTAGAAGGAGACATTAATGTTTATTAATTAATTAAGACATGCATTTAATTAACTCAATCTCTAAATATCAAATAATTCAATATCTAAACCCATACCTGTCCAATCTCCGTAATAAACTTGGAGATTAATTAACTTCTTTTTCACAAAGACCCATTGAGATTTTTATCTTGCACAGTCAATGTTCAATTTCAGAAAGTCAATGTGAATTTAAGAATACATTTTGTTCCTTAATAATATTGCTCAAAATAATGAGTTCAATAATATGAAATCTTCTTAAGAATAGCAGGAATTCACTTTAGAGTGTTCATTCATTCAAATGCATTTCATCCTTTCTCAAGCACATTGTATTCCTGTTCAGATGTTTCTTCAACTTTAGTAAACAAATGCACAATTAAGAGTTCAGATGCTATTTTAAACTTTTGACATGAACAATAAGAATGAATTCAGATCCTTTTTAACCTTTGAAGCACATGTGCAATGCTAATGGAATCCGATGCTTTGCTTTTGACATGAGCGCTGTAAATGAGTTCAGATGCTGTTTTACCTTTAGAGCACATGCACAATGCTTATGAAATCAGATGCTTTTACTTTTGACATGTGCACAATAAATGAGTTCAGGTGCTGCCTTATCCTTTAGAAAACATGCTCAGTGCTATTAAAATCAGCTGCTTCTGCTTTTGACATGCACACAGTAAAGGAGTTCAGGTGCTGCCTTATTCTTTAGAACACATGCGCAATGCTCATGAAATTAATTAATTGTCTTTACATTCCACATGCACACAGTGAAAGAATTCAGATGTCACCTTATCTCATGGCGCGCATGCGCAGAGATCGAAAAAATGATGAATTTACAATCCTTACGAACTCAAGTTAAATAACATCCAAAGCTTAGACTCAGGTTTTCCTTAAGCAATCTTCACTCATGCGTCCGTTCTGAAACTGACATACTTGAAATCAGATCAGATACGAGACACAGCAATAAAACATGGACACTTCTCCTTCGCGGAAGCGTAAAAAAATGCTCTGAAGCACAGATCAAAGAAAACTGCGCAGTCAAAATTCCAAACGCTTCTTCCTTCAGGACAACATCAGAACTTCAAAACCGTGTCAATTACACTGAGTCATAAAAAGCCCAGCTGATTCTTGAAGTAAAATGAAACGAATCTAAACACCTAAACTAAATAAATACCTAACATGAATAGAATGATAAAAATAAATCAGCTTTTCTCCAGCTTTAGAAAAAGCAAAGCTCCCACCAACTTATCAGCTGAGCTTGTCCCACGTTGACCAGCTTCTCAGGAAACAATATTTATCTCTGTAAACTTCACCAGAATCTCATCAAAAGGCCTTAAAGCAGGAACTTAATCAAAACAGGACCTTCCTTCTTGGAGGTAAACAATCAAAGGCAGTTTAGAATTGTATGGAAGGTCAGAGGTTCATGAAACTTCCAATCAGGAACTGGCACTACTGCCACCATGTTGGTTTGGGGAGTTAGCACTCTGATGAACAGAAGTTAAGATCAACAACCCAAAATCAGATAAAAACAATACATTATTTAAATCTATAATCTAATATCATTCACAAAGTACACCTACCTAACCTGGGACCTGACAGTCACATAAGTGAGCATATCCTGAGTTCCTTGTTGGAATTCAAGCAGTCTTTCTTGTGCACTGTAAACGAGTTCTGGGCAATCAAACCTGGCCTTAAGGGCTTCCACAAAGCCATTGTAATCATCCAGGAGGGCATCACCCCCATTGACTAAGGGAGTTGCCCAGGTTAAGGCATTGCCCGTGAGATGAGATATCATAAATCCCACCTTTGCTCTTGGGGTGGAAAAATCGTACGGTTTGAAGGTAAAATGTACCAAACAAGAATCAAGGAAGGCACAGAGGGTTTTTGATGAGCCATCGTATGTGTCCACTACTCCTCCCAACAGGACACTTTCTTTGGCTGCAGTCACGAGATAAGACTAACTGCTTTAATGCCGCGTTCTCAGCTTTGAGGTTCTGGACTTCAGTGGTTAATTCTTGCATACCTCGCATGAGGTCTTGAACTGCGGCTTCCATATCTGTCTTTGTATCAGGTTTGAGGCATCTCAATCTGTCACAAGTCTCTCCCCTTCTCATCTGTTTCTCTTTACTTGCAACCTTCTTGGAAGTGGCTTCCTTCTTTCGCATTGCACGGGATTTATACAGGCCTGTGCGCGGTCTTCGGATTCCAGCGTGAGGTTTACGAGTGTCCTTCGCTGGGTACCGTTCACATCCAGGACTAGGAACCAGGAAGGAAACAGTGTCCGGGCTCGGAGGTACGGGAGCGTCATAGGACCGAGCACAGAAAGGATCCAGGAGTGAAGTGCGGAAGTAGGTAAGGAAAGGAAAGGGAACGAACAGGAAATACAAACAGGAAAATGTGAACAAGAATTCGGAAGAGAGCACCGAGCATACTCCGGCAACACACGTCTAACTACTCCAAGCAGTAGCGTTGGAGCGTTGAGACGCGCAGAGCTGCGGGGGCGTGGCTGTTTAGTAGGAAGTTGAACGTAATGCGCAAGGGCTGGTAAGCAGCCTTTTCGAAACTGATGGCCATGTTGGAAGGATCACAGAGTACAGACCACGATGCATCATGGACCACGAAGTCCAGAATGGACGTAATCGGCTGTTCATGACATTATCTCTTAGTTGACATCTTCGCCCGTATATAGTTTAATCTGATTAGAAACTATCAAAATCGAACCTTAACAAGGGAGGATTCAGCTTCTCACGTTTGCTGCCTTCAAGAATAGATAACCGGCCTTGGCTTGCTTCAGCTTTGGTACCAGGCCAGACAGCCTCGCCATTCGTATCCACGATCTCAGCTAATTCTTTCTGCAACACAGTTCTCTGCCTTTTCTCTCCTTGGCTCCGGGCTTACTAAATTCATGACACTGATGTCCAGCTTCCATACAATGGCAGCTTCGCATGCAGCCTATTCACTATGTATAGCCAACTTCTATGATCACTTAATCTACTGGCGTTACAGCATCTTTACAGTTATTGAACGGTTTGCGTTTTCTGCAGTGCTCAACACACGTGCAATCTTCTTTTCTGCATATGGAAGTTTACTTGATTCTTAAATTAGTCATCAGTTTCTATAAGATCTATGCATTCTCTTCAGCCGGTATTCTCGAAGAGTCATGCTTGTCTCTTGTGACATCACCAGCTCCTCTTTCACTCCTTTTCATATTCCTTCAGGGATTTCCTCCCTCAGATTGTCATCTCTCCAGGGATACATTTGATAGGGTTTCCTCAGAGGATATCTTCTTTTGAATATTCGCTGTGTTATGGTCACAACTGCTGGTGTCAAGCATGGCACGATCTCAGGCTTCCAACATTTAGGAGGTCGGGGGTGGGATTTCCTGCAGAGGCATGTAACTGCTCCTCTACAGGAGTAAATAATCGAAAGCATAAAGGCACTCGCGAATCCCCAGCTTCTTTGGTCGAACCGGACCTTTGTCTTGGCGTGACCCGTATTAGACTGTTTTTCCCCGCAATCGTCTTGAGACAGAAAACATCTTTTTTTATTAAAAAAACAAGAAAGTACTAAGAGCTTCTGCGGAAAGAAAAAAGTGAACAGCTAGACTATGTAATGGAATTACCTGCTGAAAAATTTAATTAAACCATTGCTGAGAGGACATAGTCTTAAGAAAGGAATTGCAAAGCATATGTAAATACAGGACACCGACAAAAAACAATATAAAATCGCAAGTTAAAATTTCGAGTTGCAAGCTACTAGCCAGGTGTAAAAATGCACTCTCCCCCCTCGCAGTTCCACATGACCAGACCATTTCTTACTCGCCAAGAGTCAATTATCTCTGGTACAAATTTTGAGGCTGGCTAGATTAATATACATAAGAGAAATGCTAAAAAGAAAAACTGTTGTAGATATAATTCTCACTCATATTAGTCCTTAATTACATTATGTCCATACATAACATTTGTAGTCTTCAGTGATGCCAGAGTTACATGTGTCTGATGGTGATGGCCTCCCTCTGTTGCAATTTGGTCCAGTCGCCACTCTGCCCTTTCTAGGAATATGCTTAGTACCCAGGATCTGAATATCAGCGTTGCAGTCAAGGTGTAATACGCCCTAAATAACAAACATGAATGATGTCAGTAACTCGACAGTTGCGTCACACCATACAAGCAAGGCCGTATAGACTAATACCTGGTGTCCTACTGTCTACTCGCAGCGCTACACTGAGCTCCTCTGTAGCACTCAATGTCCTTCATGATGTACGCATTCAAACTCTACTGCCGTACCTGATCACGCAAGAATATGTTACCTTCTGTATAGCTTTCCCGATCCGCAAGACCCATGGACCATACGAGCAAGGCCGTATAGACTTATACCTGAGGTCCTGCTGTCTACTCACAGTGCTACACTGAGCTCCCCTGTAGCACTCAATGTCTTTCATGATGTACGCTTCCAAACACTACTGCCGTACCTGATCCTTCCGGCATATGTTACCCTCTGTATAGCTTTCCCGATCCGCAAGACCCATGGACCATTAAGAGCAATAGACGGTAAAGATGGGTACAGCCTGCTCTCAAGGTTATCGTTTTACATTCCAGGTAGTCGTCTGCCATTTTGCTCTAACCTAAAATAAATGCCACTGCCTTGGGCAAACACTAGCCATTGTAGCCCACCACCCCTATATCATAAAGCCCACCATAGGTAGAGTGATTTATGTGTGTAAGTCGTATCAACATTATTCTACATGCGTGCACACTTCTTATAACTCCTAACATCGTAAATGTGATGCTAAATAAAATGCATTTATCGGCATCACAAATGTTTTCTGCATGTGCAATGTCTTCTGTTTGATTGCCCCTTCTGATTACTCCATCACGATCTCCGTCCTAAAGCAGCAGAAATCTAGTCCATCTCTACAATCAGTGCTTGTACCGCGTCCATTTACGTTGTCGGAACTCAGTCTGGAAATGGGAAGGCATTGAGTAGATTAATGAACATGTGGTGAGTAGACTATGGGAATGGCAAATGAAGGGGATGGGAATGTGATCATTTTTGAGTAACAGGAAATATTGTGTGAATGAAATATAGCGCCTAGAGTCCTGGTTCAAGGGAGTTTCAGAAGATGATTCCAATCCCAACGGGGTAGAACACAAATATATAATACGTAAACAGGTTTACATAAGGTGAAGTCTCAAACCCTGTACAGGGTACAAGTAAAGGCGAGAGAGAAAAGGGTGATCAAAGTGTTTATTAATGTGTCAAGTCGACTAGTCTATATGGAAATAGGACACAAGAACACAACATTAAACATGAACAATTAGAAGCATGTTTCCACACATCTCCTCATTGCATCACAATATATTCAAATCCACCAACACTATTTAGTCGTTTGAAGCGTGGTCCTTCTGGCAGGAGTCCAATTAAAAATCTCTAGTGCATTTGTGAATGATATCTAGATCAATGTGTAAAAGTTACCTGAAAAATGTATTTTTACAGTTAAATTAAAATTTAAGATAATTTGAAAGTAGGGATACGTAATCATCTGAGTGCACTGGGTGTAATCCAGAGTCAAAAATTAGGAAATTTCTCATAGCACCTATAGAGCCAATACCCATTTTATCTCTAGCCTCCTCTATTAACACTGTTGTTCATACATGGGGAGTGGTTAGGGGGTGTTGATGGAGTGCAGGAATGGTCAGATGGTCAATACCCGAACTTCATTAGAATGTACCTGGTGGTAATGTTCTTCTGTAGGGTATGTATTATTCTCCTGTTTGATTTCGCAAACATGTTCCACAATTCTCCGTTTCAGCTTCCTGAATGCGCTGCCAACGGAGATTTACACACCAACGTTTGTGAAGGTAAGTGTGCTGCCCACCCACACGTTTCTCCTGCAGGGAATTTCCTCACACTCCAAGCACAAGAATCTTCTCCATTGAAACTAAGCCAATTAAACAACTCCATCAGAAAGAAATATGCACTGGGCAGGCTTAGTCTATTGAAGACTTACTGTGCTCTATAGGCCTTGAAGCCACAGATTCCTGCATCACCTTAACAAGAAAGCACAGGACTTCCTGTGATTCATATCGCGATACGAGCACACTCCACTTAAAGTCAAGCATTTGAAGTCTTGTCCGCATCCTTGGCCTTTAAAACGCACCTTGTGGCATAAATAAATACAAATACTTGTATCTCTTCTTTGTACTGATTGAGTTTACATCATCTTAAACCTGGGCAGCTGGCAGCTCTGAGCCCAGTCAATGGCGAAGGACGGTTGTGCGTGCCGCCGAGTTCCTCCTATCACACTTGGGGGATCACAACCCTCTTTTTCCCTTTCTCCATGATATTGTTATTGAGAGTAAGTACCAACACCCAGTGGAACAGTGAAGCTGTTATCCGGAGTCTCTCTGGCTGGCAAACATGACTATGGCTCTCTCACAACTGACTTGCTCTCCATCTGCCCCTTCATCACCCGCTGGGTCTGGCTGGTTCGACCTATTCAGTAGGTTGGGCCCACTCTTTGGTGTGCTGGTAGGATCTTCTCACCTTTTTATAGTAGGGGAGCCGCTATTTTCCAAGGGTTGTCTTGCATAGAGAAACTGCTAAAGGCTTTATTTTTTTAAACCTATACAAAATACCACCCCCACACCCAAGGAGACCATAAGTAGTCCAATGTCTCTCCTGAGATTGACAATCTGTTGTTCTGCATTCTTTAGCATCCATGAATGACTGAATTGTGTATAACAAAACCAAACGGATGATGGCTGGAAGGTTTAGAATTAATCTTATCCTCTGCATTGCTCTGAGCAACCCTCCAGACCATCGTTCTTCACCTGTGAAGCCACTACAGAAAGGGGCAAGACCATAGGCAAATCAGACTTGGTCACAACCCAAAAGGGTCATTCCAGCCCTACCCCTAGAACACATACCATCAGCAAGAGAACAGAGTTCACAGGAGGGCAATTGTTGGTCGAGACAAGAGATTCTCCAGGGCACACCCCAGAATCATCCTTGGCTGGTCCATTGAGCCAAACCCCAATCATCCGTCTGTTACACTTTGCTGATTAGTCAACAACAGAGCCTGCCAAGTGTCCTGTTTTTTCAGATCATGACCTTAGCATTGTCTACTTTAGTATTGTCATTTTATTTGTGCTTGAAAAAGCAGGAAAACAGAAACCTTTTTGAGACTGTAAACCATAAAGAAATACAGAAAACTATTTTCTGATATGGTTCACAGGCCAGCTTCATGGAGGTGCGGTGCTGGAGAGTCAAGAGAGACTCCGGATAACAGCTTCACTGTACCAGTGTGGTGAGTTGAAAATTGTACAAAAACCAGAGAGCTCTGTTAAGAACGGAAAGACATTGGGGAACCTGCTAGGAGAAGGGACTCATTGTCCTAGCCCTACGATAACTTTGTGATTGTTTGATTTTCAGTTGGGTTATTGAGAAACCTGCACTTATATAGAACTTTTGCCTTGAGCAACCTGAGAGGCATTTGGATGCTTTCCATCCAGGAGAAAGGAGTCATTCTTCTGGATTACGAACAGTAGCTGTACTTTATGGTGTTTTGTTGCAGTGACTTGGATAGAGTAGGAGTAGCCACGACAGTGCCTTTTTGTTTTGACTCACACAGACTTCCTAACGAGCACCTGAGTTTCTTTAGTTTAGGTAGGGATGTCCCCTTAGCACTAGGGATAAATAAGTTTGCTTTTTCATTTAATAAAGGTTTACAGAAACCACTATGGCACCACTTGGTCCGTCTATTCATTCCTTGTCGCCCCACTGGCCCCACCAGAATGATCTCCAAAATAGTCTGTCTCGCGTACAAGGCAACCACTGGCTGTATCCCTGCCAACCTTGCCGCTGAAGTTAGTACCTTTTGGTGGCACACGCGCCTCCAGGCAGGGGTGGCCCAGCCTACGGGGAGCTCTGGAGCTTTCTCTGTGGGCCTCTGAATCATGGGCCTCTTTTGTGTGGGTACTACTGTGCTTTTCTGCTCCTTTTACCCTCGTTCCCTTGCACTCCACTCCCTTCCATCCATCTCCCCTCATCCATCACATCACTTTGAAGTAAAGAGTTAGTTGCAACATGTTCTGTTTTTTATGTCTCACTCTTACCAAATGTTATGCCAGTTGTTATGTTTAAACACTTTTTATTCCCTGCAGAGGTCCTGCTTTTAAATTCAATATTTGCACCGGTTTGTTTTCCAAATGTTCTTGTTGAAGAACCCCCTACACCTATTTAGAGGGGTTTTGCTTACTCACATGGTGTAATATGCGGTCAATTTTGTTTCCCAGTTCACCCCTGCCTCCAGGAACTAGACCATCACCAGGCTTGAAATAAAACTGGGATTCAGGGAAAGGACCAGGAAACAGTCCTGCTGCTATGCCCCATAACTGAAATGCCATTCAGGTTCTGATCAGGCCATCTGCAATGCTCCTGCGGTTTAGAAACAAAGTAAGACCTTCTTTTGAGGGATTTCATAGAAGTGTTTTAGGATCCGCGCTATCCCTGAATTACCACTGCTCTGGGATTGTCTTGTAAAATTGCCCATCTAGTTCTCTCTAACGCATGTGCGTCGCTCCATTACTCATGAACTAGGTTCACTGTGTACAATACATATATAAATGCCAACACAAATTCTGAAATGTGCAAAGCAGCCACTTAGCAGTCTGTTCATGGATTGTGGAACCCAACTGTTGATGCTTGTTGGAATAAAGCCATATGAAGGTGGATCTGACTTCTTTAGCTGCTTGCATTCTGGCTATAGGTGCAATGCGCTTTCTGGACAAGCCTCAGAACTTGGCGACCACTAAAGTGGTAGATAGCCAAGTTTCCTATTTTCCTATGGCAGGTGCGGAACCTACTGAATGCGTCCAAAGAAGTCTTCTTGACTGAAGTGTAGTTCCTCTGTGCCCTTCTTGGATGTTCCCAGTTTAGCACTGGTCTAGGCTTGGCATGTGGATCTAGAGAGGAGAAAGTTATTCAGTGCGCGTATCTGAGTTCAAGGGAGATGAGCGTTCCGTGTTGTGGGCACTGTGCTACATTGTTATGGCAGCAAAGCTGAACAGAGTCTTTCATCTTGCTCTATTGGAAAGGAGGTGGCTTGCCACATATAAGGGTCACACAGCGGAGTGAGCCGAGTGTTCTGTGTTTCTGGGGCCTTGTCGGCCTCGTGCCTCAGCAGGCTAGTAAAATCCTTTTTTGGGGATTTCTCTTTGAGCATGGCGGATGCCCTCCCCAGTAAGTCTCGGGTCACTAACCCTCTTTTTGACTTGACTATGGCCATCATCGGTTGCATTGCCCCTATTGTGCTATTGCTATGTCGCCTAAATTGAAATCTCCCTTGACTCTGCACTCCGCCCAACTGGGGAAGGACAGATTTTGTTCATCAATTGGGGAGACGCTGGATAAAAGACAGCCTTCCCTTGGAAGTGTAGTCCTCGATAACCATTCTGAGCGGGATTACCTATGCAGAGGTTCTTGCTTCAGAGAAGCCAACTATAGCCAGCGGGCTTGCAGGTAATGTGCCTCTGCTGCCTTCGGATTTGAGCACAGGAAGCTCAAGGGTTAATGCTGCCGGTCAGTCAGTACACTTTGTGTGCAGAGTCTACCGTCAGCATTGGATCAGTCTATTGTTTTGGATGAATCTTTCCTCAGACTGTGCAGGGATATGGAGGTCTGCAACATCTCTAATGTTGATGGAGTTACTTCGAGTGGCGCTGATATGACCAGGACTGTGTGTGCCTCCTGAACAACGGGGAAACTAATTTGCATAATCATATTGATTCAGTTTTCTTTTACGCCAAAGAACATTTACTTGAGAAGACAGTCAAACATCTTACCCAGGTGTTAGGCAGAAACCTGTGCAGTTCCCTTAGGGACCACTGCAAAAGATTTAAGACTACAGGTGTTAGCAATAAACCCACTTGGTAGCAGTCTGTACCACCCAGATTTACCTGGTAGCTGTGGCTGAGCAGTCAGACTTCCCTCAAGAAGAGTTAGGCAGTATGCAAAGTATACTCAATAGGCACTCAGATACAATAATATAAGCAAACACTGACCAGAGCTTTGGTATCAAAGTATATAATTATTTATTTATAAACACACAGTTGAAACACTCCAGAACTCTTATTGTAAAATATTCTAAACACAGTTACTATTATGATATATACACCCCTTTTTCCCTTATTAGAAAATCACAGTAAGACACCACTTATTTCCATACAGAGGTGAGCGCTTAACCAGATTGCACTATACTAAGGTTGTTAAAAAGGGAGGGAAAAAGACAGAATATGCAGGATTACACCACTCTATGATTCAGGAACACTATTAGCAAGGCAGAGAGCAAAAAGTCACTGGTGAGCCAAAGTCCAAAGGCTGGGCCCACTCTTAGAGAGAGCAGAGCACAAATGTGCCCAAGATCACACAGTTACGCTAGGCTTAGAAAGTCTTGCAGAGGGTTCAGTGAAGAATTTAGAGAGGCTTAGAAAAGTTTAGCCAGGGTGTCCCAGGCTAACCCAGGTTCGAAAGCCGGGGGCTAAATCTACCTCGTACAGTCGGTTGCAAGGGAAGCCAGGCGGGACACGGTACCTTAAGTGGGAAGGATCCTCCAGCGGTGGCAGTTGTCCCTGGTAGTGGTTGCAAGTTGCGGCGTCGTCCAGGGGAAGAGAAGATCTCGACGTGGAGGAAAGATGCAGGTCGTTGCACTACCAGGGCAGAAACCAGCCGCAGAGTTTTCCGGTAAAAGGTGATACCTCTATCTCGCGGTCGTGGTAAAACATGGTATCCCGGTTGCCGGGGTGCTTAGCACGGGCAAGGCGGCCACGAAATACGTCGGGAAAGCGAAAAGACTGTGAAACTGGTTATCCCCACCAGTCAAAGGAAGAAGACACTCCGGCGGGAGATCTCCTCTGTCGTTGGGAAAAGTGGTGAGACGGTCCAGCAGGGCTCCACCGGTCGTGGTGTCGTGGCAGGTTGGCTCAGATTCTCCCTCGTCGGATTCTTAGGTCCTGTGGCGACTTCTGAAGTTCCAGTCCCCAAAGCCCTGCTTTTATGCAGCAAACCCCCATTCACTCAGCCTAGCTGTCACTCAAATATGCTAAGTGGTGAGCCGGCCGGCTCACCACTTGGGCCAATCAGGACGGAGTGCGACTTGAGTTGCCTAGGCAACTCAGTCCAGGGTGCCTAAATTCCCCTCCACCCCTCCTAAGTACCCCAGACATAGTGGCACCACTTTGGAGGGCTTCTGTGGAGAAGCCCGCCAAAAAGTGGAACAAAGGGCTCGACTTGGGTTGGAGTCACAGAAGAGAACACAAACGCCATTTTAGAATCAAGTTTTGGCAAAAAATACCAACCGGAGAATTAATATTAATTAAATAAACCGGCGGTATGTTCGAGGCTACCTTAAATAATTAAATAAAGATAGTAGCCTAAAACAATGGGAAATCCCATAGGAAAATATTCGCGGTTGAATATAAAGAGTAGTATCCACTGCCACCAGCCAAAACTCGATCAGGGGGGACGGAGACGTGCCCCCTCGACTAACAGACCCTGGGGCAATCGAATTGCCCCAGCCAGTACGTCCACAATATGATGGTTTGTACTGGTTCTGTTCAGAATTTAAGACTAGTAAAGTCAATGGTGACTTTACATGCCCTGGGAGACAGTAGTCAGTCCCAGGGTATGGAGTCTATACTGGGGGGTCACTATGACACCCCTGTGTTACTGCACGGAGGGTGCTGTGTAACACACATCACAAAAACATATGAAACTCTATGGAGTAAAAGACCCCATAGCCCATTAAACACTTCTAGATTCAAAGAAACACACTCAAATCATGTCCAAGAGTGAGGGTAAAAGAGTCTCACTCTTGGCAGGAGAAAAAAATAAACCACAAAAATCCAGCAAAGCTGCTGGGGGACTCACTAGGTTAGGAAATTCAGCCTAAACAGAGAATTCTCCCTAACACCAGGTTGGATTCCTCGGGTCCTGTCTCAATTTCTGCCCTGCATTTGATTTTGGAGTCATTGCTAAGACTGCATAATAATATCAAAGCCATTGTTACAACGAATGCTGTCAAACTTGCATCGTTGGAAGAGAATAGACTTACTTTGAACAATCTTGTTAAAATAGGGAAGCTTTCCCAGCTGGTTTTTGTGGACACATGTTAATTCACTGTTTGTGTCATCAAATGTCTCTTCTGGTCAATGGGACTCATGAATGGTCTTCTCTATAGTTATCAGTGAAACTCCTAAAAGCCCATCCGCCTTGGTTGATTTTGCTACAAGACTAATTATTTCACCTGCTCTTTTTCCGTCACCCAATCCCCCTACTAATGTATCACTGGAGAGTAATTGTACTTCGGTCGACCTATTCTTAGGCACTAAAAGACAATACCATAAAAAAAAGAGAGCTTCTAGAAAAAAAACGAAAACTATGCCGGCAGCAAAGAAAATCTGCGTAATTTCTCACTGAAATTCCTAGGCCAATTGCCTTTGACTGATGAGATAGTTGACCCTGGTCTCCAGGACAGCCTAGACAGGGTTATGCAGTGCTTTAAGTGGGGTAAGAAATTGAGGGGGGGGCCCTCGTTTGGAGGCGTGGCATCCACCATGGGCATGGCCTAAAAGTGCACAAATCATAGTAGGCCGCGCAAACAAATATATAAATGTATGTGAGCATTTGTATGTTTGTATGCGTACTACTATGGTTTGTGTATTTTTCAAGCCTTCTTTTATAAACATAGCAATGTTACATATTTCTATGTTTATAAAAGTGGCTTGAAAGTGTACAAGCTATAGTAAGTTACGCACACTTGTGTGCTTACCTTACTATGGTTTGTGTACTTTTCAAGCCACCTTTTATAAACATAGATATTTGTAACATATTTCTATGTTCATAAAAGATGGCTTGAAACGTACACAATTCAAGCCATCTTTTATAAAGCGTTGAGGACGGACAAAACCCAAGGGGGCTTTGTCCGTCGACAAAGCTTTATAAAAGATGCCTTGAATTGTGTACCTTTCAAGCCGTCTGTTATAAACGTAGAAATATTTCTACGTTTATAAAAGATGGCTTGAAACGTACACAGTTCAAGGCATCTTTTATAAAGATTTGCCAAAGGAGACAGGCACCCCGGGCTCAGTGATCGCTGCTCTGAGCAGAGATCACAGAGCCCGAGGCGTCTTTCACTCTCTGGGAACCCGCAGGCTCTGTGATATGATCTACATATTAGATCATGGAGCCTGCAGGTTCACAGAGGGTCAGTGACCTGGCGAGGGAAAACAAAGGAACTATAACTTCCCTGATGACCCCTCAGATGGGGGCGTCATCAGGGAAGTTACAGTGACTGACAGAAGTGCCAGCCAGCCTCAGCGACGCTGTGGCTGGCTGGCACTTCTGTCCACTTGCCTAACGTTAAACTGGCGGGCGCATCTCCCGTCGCGGCTGCGGCCGTGGCGGGATAATGCGTCCTGCCATGGCGTGGTGGGACCGGGGGCCCCGGAAGGGCCCCGGCTCAGCCCCACTTTTTGGAGACTGGCGGGGCCCGGCCCCGGCAGGCCCCGGCCCACTTAAAGCACTGGGGTTATGAGTTCTGAAAGGGTAACCTCTAGTTGTATGGTTGAGGTCCGCAGGGAGAAGTATCCATCCGTGTGTTAGGGAGAATTCTCATAAATGTCTGATTTCCCCTACCTAATGAGTCCCTCAGCAGCTTTGCTGGATTTCTAGGATTTATTTTTCTCACCTGGTAAGAGTGTGAGCCTTTTTCCCACTCTTACACGTGTTTTGCCTTGTGTGTTGTTACCATTCTGTGGGTTCTTGGGCTCTGGAGCCTCACCTACTCCATGAGCACCACTTTTTGTGTGCGTTACACAGCACCTACAGTGCAGTGACACAGGGTTGTCTTTGAGACTTCCCAATGACTCAATATTTCTGGGGCTGACTACTGTCCCCCAGTAACATGTAAAGTTTCCATTAACTTTGTGTAGTCACTTTAAACCACAGACCCATAACACCCCTTCTTACATGGAGTATTGGAAAGGGTTAACTCTTACCTCTTTTTGTCTGTGTCTCTTGGAGCCTTGTTTCGCTCCCTTAACATTAAGACTTGGCTGGTGGCAGTGGTAACTACCCTAACATTTCTACCGCGATTATATTATATAAACGTGGTATTGTTTTAGGCTATTATATTAGTCTCGAACATAAATCAGCTTGACCAAATACATTTTATTTTGGTTCCGGCTCGGTTTATTCGTCATTTCTTTTTGTTAAAGTCTTTCTTGTGTTTTTCTTTGTGCGCCAAACCGGGGATGATTCCTTTGTTCGCGGGCTTCTGCACAGAAACCCTCCTTAAGGCGCCTGAAAGTCTAGGTAGGCAGGATGTGAGGGAGGGATCTTCGGACCCCTACCATGGGTTCCCTTGGTAACCCAGGTAGCACTCTTGTCTGATTGGCTAAGGGGACTGGCCTTGACAGGCCGGCCACCCTGATGTGTGATTAACAGCCAGGCTGTATGAATGGGGGAAACTGCATAAAAAGCAGGTCTCTGGGACTGTAAAGACAGAGCCACCACTGGAACGAAAGAACCAACGAGGAACTGATGGAAGAGGACCCCTACAATGACTGAACCGCCCGTGAAGCCCGGCTGCAGGTCCAAATCCGACAACAGAGAAGATCCTCCAGGATACTTCTTCCCTTGAGCTGGTGGGACCAACCAGTTTGCCCAAACTACAAGCCAGGACCCCTCCTCTGGTCAAATTCGCTGTACAGAGCTACAGTGGGCCGGATAACCAGGAAGGTCGGACCTTGCTTGGGTTTTAAGGAGCGCGCCTTTTATTCTTTGTTTTGCTCTGCTGCTGGTTACTTCTCTGGGTGGCGCAGGACCCTCCAGTCTTCCTACTTCATGTCTGTCTGACAGTCGCTTCAGGAACCGTGAGCCTGCAGGAACCACCAGGAACACCCGCCTCAACTACAGCTCCCTCTCCGTTTGAAGGTACTGTGCAAATCCAGTTGCTCGTTTCGTTCAACCACGGTAAAAGTTTTTTCAATCTTTTGCCAATCCGAGGGCTTGTCCTTCTCTTCTCTTTGAACTAACTTTCCTACCAACCAACCTCGTCCGGAATCTGTGCCATTAACTTTACCACAAACTACCCTGAACTGTGTGATCTTGAGCAAAACACTTTTGACCCATTGACTTTGGCCCAAGTCTTTTCTAGCTGATCTCCTCACTGAAGTTCCTCTTGTTCAATTGCCCTGAGTACTTACCTGTTGGTTTGCCTGTTTTCTTATAACTTTGCCTTTCCCTCTTTTTGAAATTGTTGGAGAGCCATTTTGCTCCCACTTCATTTTGTAAGCTTAACTTGTCTGGAATTTAAGGGAAGTGGTGTGGTGTATTTATGATTGTGATTTTTGACTTGCTTATAATAGTGAAATGTTATACAACTGTTGAGTAAATAAATATATATTCTTTTACTTAGAAACCTTGAGTCAGTGTTTGCCTGAATCACAGTAATTGCTGTCCTTTGTGTAACTATTTGTACTGCTCACTTACTCTTGAGATAAGTCTGGCTGCTCCGCTACTGCTACCACTTTAACAGTGTAGTACAGACTTGTACCAAAGGGGAAATTGTACTGTCACTTGTAGTATTAATTGTGTGTAGTGTTCCCAAAGGGTACGGCATATAATTCTGTCTAACACTGTGTCATCAGCTGTTGCTATAGATTGTACTTTTAGTCCCAGTACCACAGACATTGCTACAGAGCCCTGTTTTCTTCCTCTTATAAGGGACGAGGGGGATAATGTGTGAGTTACTACTCTTTCTGGCCTAGATTCTACCTCTATTCCGAAGCAATTGAGGGACCAGCAACCTAAAATCACCCCTTACCTGCAAGTCCCTAGACAATCTACTCCGGTTCTCCCTTCAATACCTCAAACTCTTATTAGCGAGGCTCCTATTCAATCTATTGCCATCAACGCCTAGGCATCTGTCTCAGAACCCAGGGTGGAAATTCCATTTGAATTGCCATCTACCCTGCAATCTCCAGTGGGTCTTAGTGCTAATTTTCACCAAAACGGTTCTACTTGTGTTCACGTAGAAGGCTTTCCTTCAAATAATTTGGGGCTGTAAAGCAATCTTGAAACAATTGTTTGTTACGTTTGAATAGTAGGTTCAACGTGTTGGATATCTTTCAACAAATTCTTCCCTTGAGATCCCTTCATTCTGAGGAGATTTACCTAATTTCACTCCCTTTGTTAAACAATAGCCGTGTGGTGTGCTATTTCCATTCAGATATTGTGTCATAAATATTTTGGACCAGCCAACCAACTTACATTCCTTGGGCTATGACATAAAAGACTTAGGGCCTCATTACACAGAATGCGATAAGGGTTTACCGGTACCGGTAAGGGCACCGGTACCGGTAAACCCTTACCGCCTTACTACGAGGTCCCTTTGCGGGACCCGACCTCAACGGCTGGTTTTACCAGCCGTTAAGGAACGGGCCCGCAAAGGGACCTTGGTGCTAATTACGGTACCGCAATTTGCAGTACCGTAATTAGCTCCTTCCCCATTCCCATTGAGCCCTATGGGGGCAAAAATGGGAATGGGGAAGTGCCTTGGTGAATGGGGAATTACCGCACCCGCTCACCTTGGAGTAGGGCGGTAATTCCGCCATCCACCAAGGCGGACACAGTAAAATACCGGCGGCAACCATGGCGCTAATAGCGCCATGGTTACCGCATACCATGTTATGAGGCAGTTAGCATCATCAACTGACGTAATTTCATTTATCTATTCCTCCGCAAGGGGTGAGCCCAGGGTGAAGACTCAATCACTGATAGATCGGACCATCATTCTTCTGATTCTTTGGCAGTCCAATTCGGCAACATCTTCAAAGAAGGCCAAGACTGGTCTTGGGTAGAGTCAGCATTAAAATCATTTGCAGGTCTAAGACAGGGGCTGACCCAACCCTAACCTTTCCTTGATTAGGGTACTCTCGTGGAATGCTTGTAGCATGGCTAATTTGAATGAAAAAGTTTGCACTTCTGATTTTATGTGAACATTTTAAATTTTAATGTTCCAGGAGACGATGCCGACTTCTTATTTTGACTTGTAGGGCTACCAGACATATACCAGTC
The DNA here is from genome assembly GCF_040938575.1 of Ambystoma mexicanum. NCBI lineage: Eukaryota > Metazoa > Chordata > Amphibia > Caudata > Ambystomatidae > Ambystoma > Ambystoma mexicanum. The sequence goes on from NC_090921.1 coordinate 136,520,620, forward strand.
CAGCCTCTCGAGCCGACATGGGTCAACTGAGTGGAGGTCTGGCTGTAGTGCTGGGTCATTGCTCCAATTTATCAACAGAATTAATATTTTCCTCTGAGACTCTACTGACCGTGCATGTTGCTTCTAGCCTTATGAACTCCAAGGTATTGTTGTTAAATTTGTATTGGAATCCCTCTAGGTCAAATGTCCATCTGGTTTTGACAGAGTTGCTTGAGGCTTGATTACTGAAAGGCCATGCCCATTCCATAATCGTCGGAGGGGATATTAATTCTAATTGTGCGATCCAAACTGAATTCATCCAGAGTTAAATCTTACTTGTCCAATTTGAGTATAAACAGACGGGCTGATTGGAACTGGTTTATGTTGGACTGGGAGCTGTCCCAGCTTCAACTAGTGATTTTGGGCGATTCTCCCATCTAGATGTGGCAAAGAGTTATGTGAAATTCGCAGATGAATTATATCTATGTGTCTAAATTGTGGCCGCTTAAACTCCACGATCCACAATTGCGTGATCATCTTGTTCTATACTTTGCATTCGGTTTTTCTCACTCCGCACATGAGCTGCTTCCCCCTTTGTCATGTCTTTCTCTCAAAGGGAGCAGTTTGAAACTTAAATGGAACAACAGAGTGTGCCATAGATTTATAGGGCTTGTGACCGAAATGACTGACAATTTGGGATTGAATTGGAATTTATATTCAATTAATGGTGGGACAGTTCTTAAATTCTATGAAATGTTCACAGTATGTTTAAAGCGTCTAATTTTTGATTGAGCAACCTCTGTATGCAAAAACTGGCTGCATCAGTTTGACTCATAAATAACTCCATCTACAAGGCTTAAATGCAAAATCATTAAGCTGCTCTAAGTAGAGGGGTTCCATCCCTTCAAGTATAAGATAGCAAAAAAAGCTATTTGTCAATGTCACAGGAATTTCGTCAAATCCCTTAAAATGGAATTGTTTATGAAGGGGAACCAAAGCCTGATGACATAGCTGATGGCTGCTAATAGCAGTCGATTTTGGGCCAGTATCAATAAAACCATAGGTAGTACCTCTTTCTCTGTGGATTGTCCCATTTTGGAAAATATCTGGTTTGTCTTTTGTAGGGACACGTTCTTGTTGCCATCTGCTTTCTTTGGGTTTTAAGACCATACTATGGGTACTATGATTTCTGGTTCTTGTCCATGGACAAAGGAAGATATTGAGTGGGCCATCATTAAATTGAAACCATCTAGGGACCCCAACCCAGATGGCATTCCGCCCTTTCTCCTTAAGAATGCTCTACGCTTGTGGATCCCCTTCCTGAAACCTCGCTTTGATCATATTTTTGTGACCAATATTATTCCACCTTCTTGGTCTCAATTTGTTATTATTCCGGTCTTTAAAAAGGGTGACCCGGGTTTACCAAACAATTATAGACCTATTGCTTTAATTGATTCCATCAGCAAGGTCTTTTCCATACGTTTATTGTGAGATCTCAACGCAGTCATACGACAATTCTCCGTCTTGTCTAGATTCCAAGTGTGGTTTAGACAAAATATGGGGAGAGCCCTTAATGCAACCGTTTTGGCCCATTTACTTCAAAATGTCAAACACTCTAGTACAGGTCCTGTCTACATGGCATTGTTGGATATGTCCTCTGCTTTTGATTGTGACGAGCTAAGCGTTGGTCTAAGTTGTTAAGTTATAATGTCCCCCTTAAGTTGGTACAGCTCATTAAACTTCTTTATAGGGATACCTCCATTAGATAGGTCTAACTCGGGAGGGGACTTTCTCTAGATCCATCCCATCCCATCCCTAGTTGGCCTTAAGCAGGGTTGCATGTTGGCCCCTACCCTTTTTAATGTGTACTTAAGCGACATTGACAAGTTGTGGGAGACTAATAATACTTTTCCTGTGAGGGTGGGCCAGTTGAAGTTGCACTGGCTTGCCTTTGCAGATAACTTGATCTTCTTTGATCGCACACCCTTTGGACTGCAGTGCTACTTAGATATGTTTCTTCAATATGCAGCAATTAATAACTTACACACCAATGGGTCAAAATCATATATTGTCATTTTTTCTAGTGGCGCTCAATATAAGATAATGAGTTGGGACCTGGGAGATGTGTGTATAGGGCATGTTTCCTCATTAAGCTATCTGGGATATCATCTTTTCCAACTCTTGTTCCGTAGCTATGTGGAAAGATACCCTTGAAGGATAAACTTCGCCCTCTCATCTCTCATATGAAATGTTTACTCTCTCGAGTAAGCACTTTTTTTATTCTACCAGCTCTACGCTACAATCATATGAAGATCGAGCCAGTACTTGTATATGGGCTTGGTATGTCTCTTTCGGAACTAAGTACGTACTTGATTCCTTCAAGGGAAACTGTCGAAAAAGGTTCTGTGTTTTGCCTCGACCATTCCTAGGGCGGCCTTTTGCCACGAGTGGGTCCTTACATCTTTACAAGCTCGATATCCATGGAGACAACTGTTAAACTATTCAAAGTTCCTTAGGCCACCTGAAAATTTGCTTTATTGCAATTTAAGTAAGATGGCGGAGTACTCAACTGTACAATCAATAAAGATGTTTCAACAAAGGATGCAGAATCTACTTTTTCCATTAGTTCCTCGGAGGGAGAACTACTAAATTGTCAGCGCGGGGTGAAATCTAAACTGTTTAGGCATCACTTGTTGATGACACTGGACGCTATAAAAACATACTCTTCTTACACCGAGTTTTCTACATTTTTACGGAAAAAGGACCATCTCTTTATGTACCTCACTTGTTTCCCTTGTAGTAAAATTCCATCTCTTTCTATGCGTTTCAACAAGTTGCCCACAAGAGAAAGGACGAAACATTGAAACTCTTATGAAACTCTAGGTTTGCATTTGTATTTGTATTTATTGGTTTATAAAGCGCTTTACACCAAAACACTGTACAATTGAACAACTTAATACATAAAACATAAACAATATAACGGTAGAAGCAAATTACAATATGAATCAATCAACAAAACAGCAAGAAGAGCAATTAACTGAAGAGAATAGGGAGGATAGTGGAGTAGGACTGGGTGGGGGGGAGGTGTGATGAGGAGTAGGAGGAGGGAAGGGGTAAGGTGAGGGTGGGGAGGTAGGAGAGGGGAAGAAGGGACATAGTCAAGGGGAAAGATAAAGGAGGGATAGGAGGCAGGAAGGGGAAGGGGTTTCAAGGAGGAGAGTGGAGAAGGAGAGATTTAAGGGAGGTGCGGAATGAGGAGAAGGTGGGGGTAGAGCAGATTGCAATAGGTAGGGAGTTCTAGTCCCTACCTAGCAGGGGGCTAGGAGTTGGAAGGAGTGGAAACGGGAGGAGGCACAGGGGGACGGAGGTACAGTGAAAAGGAAATGATCAGCAGACCGAAGGGAACAAGAGGGAGAGTAGAAAGAGAGGAGGGAGGAGAGATAAGGGGGAGCAAGACCATGGAGAGATTTGAAGACAAGGTAGAGAAAGTGAAATTTAAGTTGGGAGTGAAATGGAAGCCAACCAAGGGAAGAGAGGGAAGTAGAGATAGAGTCACGGGAGGTAAGGAGACAGAGGGTACGAACAGCAGAATGGTAGATAGATTTGAGGGGGACGAGATGAGAAGTAGGTAGACCAAAGAATAAGGAAGAACAATAGAAGAGGCGGGAGAAGATAAGGGAGGAGATTACGAGTTTGGTAGCATGGAAGGTGAGAGAGGGACAGACTGTGTGAATATTGAAGAGGTGGTAGCGACAGGTGCGAGAAATGAGAGAGATATGGTGGGAGAAGGAGAGAGAGGAGTCAAAGTGAATGCCTAAATTACGAGCATGGAGAAGGATAGGGAGATTAGAGTGAGGAAAGTGAATGAAAGGCAGAGGAGAGGGAGGGGGAAGAGAGAGGGAAAGAATATGACTTCAGTCTTGTCAGTGTTAAGGGAGAGAAAGCAGGAAGACATCCTGTTCTTTATGGCAGTAGGGCAGGAAGAAAGTTTTAGGTGGAGGTCAGTTGAGAAAGAGGAGACAGAAAGGAAGAGTTCAGTTTTGTCAGCATAGAAATGGTAGGAGATGCCAAACAAGGAGATAACTGGGGCTAGGAGGGAGGTGTAAAGAGAGAAGAGGAAAGGTACAAGCACCAAACCCTGAGGTACGCAGTATTCTAGAGGTTGGGTTGGAGAGGACCAGCCATCCCAGGAAACAGTAAAAGAGCGGGAAGACAGGTAAGAGGATAACCAGTTGAGAACAGAGCCTTTGAACCCAAAGGAAGAAAGAGTGTGGAGAAGAAGGGGATGATCGACAGTGTCGAAGGCAGCGGAGAGGTCGAGGAGAATAAGGATAGAGGATTGCTTAGAGTGTCGAGCAGAGAGGAGGGAGTTAAGGATATAGGTGAGAGCAGTTTCAGGAGAGTGTTTAGGACGGAAGCCAGATTGGGAGGGAGGTGGGAAAGAGAGATTGGTGACAAAGGATGAGAGCTGAGAGTAGGCGAGGCGCTCAAGAAGCTTGGAGAGGAATGGAAGAAGAGAGATGGGTCAGAAGTTAGAGGTGAGAAGGGGATCAGCAGAAGGTATCTTCTCCCCTGTTCTGCCATTTCTGTAATTCCACAAGTTCTGTGGAAACTTTGCAGCATTGGGTTTTGGAATGTCATAATTTGCATCAGACTAGAAGTAGGTTTTACAAGCATCTTGACTCAGAATCCTCCAGAAGCCTACTGTGGGCTAGATTGGTGTGGGGTGAAAATGTCTCTAATAATTGCCTTATGTCATTTTTGTAAATGATCTTTTAAGCTGTTTGGTGTGATTTTTACGTGTTATTCAGTTTTCTGTAGCTTTATGTATGATGGTTTGTAAATGTGGAAGTTGTGTAAGGTTGTGTAAGGTGTTTTTGTAAACCACATCACAATTAGAAACATGTGTGCGCATATCTGCTCAATATCATTATACGTGGTTCGTTATTAAATGAATAAAATAATGTACCCATCTCTACTCCAGCTGGAGGAGTGATGTGCCACACTGTCCCCGTAGCTGCTCCAAAAGGAAACCTAGAGTGGCGCCTATGGCTATTTCTCGTGTCGCAATGTTTCGCGGTTGTGAGGGGATGAAGTCTGGCCGGTTTACAACTGACTTGCATGTCGTAACCCTCGTCTGCCATCTTGCCTCTTTTGATGTCCTCCATTCCGGGGGGTCTAGCCGGACACCAGGCGAGGGTACACGCAAGTGGATGGCAAACACAGTCCCTCTTCAATGTTTCTGAGGCTAGGAATCAAAAAAACAATCCGTAGTTGAGGAGGACATGTTCGGCCAGCCTCTACATCCAGTACCGAAACTGGCACTCATACCTAAATTATCAGATCACTCATCCTGAAAGCCAATGAAGCCAAAAAGACCTTCAAATGTCTCATATTGGGAGTTTGGTTAAAAAAATATGTGCTTCTCACTCTTTGCCAATCATGTTACAGGAGCATATCCCCTCTCATGTATTTTGTGTGTGATTTATTTTCTGAAATGCAAATGGTTATTTGCAGGGGCATTGCTAGGGGGGGGGGCTAAGGGAGCTATAGCCCCTGATCTTTTGGTTGTAGCCCCGGATAGAATCTCAGGCGCTACAGCCAAAAGGCTAGCTATCCCCCAGTCCCAACAGTTCCGACATCAGCTTAGCCCCGGGTCTTTTCCAGAACTAGCAACTCCCCTGGTTATTTGTTCCGTGCACATTCTTCAATTTGCACCTGGGCCGGTGCCACAGCCAATCAGATTGCTTGGATCTCAGGATGAATCTCACGGACCACGCTGGCTTTCTGAGTAAGCTGAAAACTGCTCCGCTCCTCCCTGCCATCTCGTCACCAACTCCCCTCCGGGCCCCTGGTCCCAAACCACCACACACCTACCTTTTCTTTCTCTCTAAGGGCGGCAACGCTGCTCCTGCTATGCTTCCCGGCCACCATGGAAATGGAAGAAGGGCTCTATACAGAGCCTTGACTTACAGGTCCATGACAGACATCTTGGGCGAGTATTTGGTTAAAACAATGGGTTGCTGCAAGCACAAGACCGGTTGAATTCCTCCAGGATACATTGCTGCAAGCACCCTGGAGACATTCATACCAATAATAACCTGGTCCTTGGGTTGGACTCTGTGTTAACTTCCCAAAGCACCTAGTTATTAACTCGGGCTCAAGGCCGTTACCACCCGGTACAGTCAGGGGACCAGGTGTGATTGCTTAATCAAGAAGGGCCAATTGAATAAAACTTTCATATAACACTTTAAAATATGTGCTTGGCCTGTGACGTCACTCTTGAGTATGCTAATGACCCCCAGATCGCCACTTTTCTTTCGTTCTTTTTTAAGGACATGTGCCCTGGGATCTGTAGATATCCCCAGTGCTTTCAGTGGGCCGGGGCAAGCTGGGGCCGGCAGTCTCCAGAAAATGGGGCTGAGCCGGGGCCCTGCCGGTGCCCCCTGGTCCCACACAACATTGGCGGGACGCATTATCCCGCCGCAGCCGCGACGGGAGATGCGCCCGCCATTATGTCAAGCAAGCTGACAGAAGTGCCAGCCAGCCACAGAGACGCTGAGGCTGGTGGCACTTCTGTCAGTCAGTGTAACTTCCTCTGATGACCCCTCATCAGGGTCATCAGAGGAAGTTACTGTCCCTTTGTTTGCCCTCCCCACGTCACTGACACTCGCGAACCCGGGTTCGCAGAGGGTGAAAAACGCCTCGGGCTCTGTGATCTATCTGTTCAGAGCAGAAAGATCACTGAGCCCGAGGCGCCTATATCCGCTTTATAAAAGATGCCTTGAATTGTGTACGTTTCAAGCCATCTTTTACAAACATAGAAATGTGTTACAAATGTCTATGTTTATGAAAGGTGGCTTGAAAAGTACACAAACCATAGTAAGGTAAGCACACAAGTGTGTGTAAGCCACCATTTATAAACATAGAAATATGTAACATTGCTACGTTTATAAACGATTGCTTGAAAAGTACACAAACCATAGCAGTACGCATACAAACATATAAATGCTCACATACATTTATATGTTTGTTTGCACACCTTACTATGATTTGTGCACTTTCAGGCCACGCCCACAAAGAAAGCCACGCCACCAAACGAGACCCCCCCTCCTCTATTTCTTACCCCACTTAAAGCACTGGATATCCCCAACCCTTATACGCCATTAGTTTTCTTGGAGCATGTATGCCCTTCTTTCGCTCCTCTTTTCTCACAACAGATAGGAAGCTTTAGACGATTCCTGTGAGACTAAAAAAAACGAGGACGGGAAGGACGCCACAGTAGTGACAAAAATGCAGAGGATATCTAGCACAATGTGCTGCACTTTCTTCTAGCAAGCCAGGTCCTCCATTTCTGTTTAGCACACTCGTTTTCGCGCGCAAAGGACGTGCTCGTGGGAAAGTCATTCATGGAGGCAGGCTCTAAACATGGGCCGCTAGAGGGCGCGCTTTCCCCGCATGCTGGGGGAATGGCAGGCTGCTTCCCCGCCCCCCCTTCCCCGGGCACTGAATGACTTCCTGGCAGCCATGTGCTTGGCGCTCGCTGGGAAACCATTCAGGCTGAATGGCCGCTTTCCCCTTCCTGCCCAGGCTGCTGGGGACACGTTCATGGAGCTGGCAGGCCGCCAGTTAAAGGGGATGGTAGAAGCAGAGCTGGCACAGGCTGGGGCCCTGCTCACATGGGGATGTGGGATCAGCGGAGGAACTTTGCTGAAAACGCTGTGGGAGTGGACATGACATCTAAATGAAAGGGCTCCCTGCCAAATGAGTCATGGGCGGTGGGGGTGGGGGGCAGACAAACACCTTTGCCCCCCTAAAATGACGCCCACGTGTCAGATCATGCACGTGCATCACAGGGGATATAACCCATAGAGCTATGGAAGCAGGCGCTTTACACTACCAGGCACATTACCTACAGGGATATGAGACCAAGGTATGGGACCAACAACGTCACCCTGTAATGCTGGGCCATCTTAAGCACTTTTGGGGCCCTGGGCACGGACATCTTTGGGGTCTGCCTCCACCAAACCAAAGGAATTAAGGGATCAAGAATACTGATCGTGCCCCACACCAGTCGCGCTCACAACCAGTAGGTTGCATAATAAGCATGTTTCCACCCTTTAAGTCCCCTTGCCCTCTTCATTCTTGCTCTAATCAGAATGATAAACAATTAGCATTTGAAGACCAACATTAGCAGTCTACAAAGGGGTTACTGTTCTAGTACATACAGGATATGTTTTATCAATAACATCCAGGAAGTTAGATGTAGTATTAATGCAGGACCGTATTTAAAAGGTAGATATAACCCATAATAGACAGAGAACTCACATTAGCTGCCTCACAGAACGCAAAAATGCTCATACATGGATAGAGACCACCAATTGGAAGGCAGGAGAACGCTACACATACCGTAACATGGATAGTGGAGGCAGATTAGAAGATACCAGGAAGGTGTCTTTATCCAGACGGACTGAGATTAGAAGTGGGATATGGTTTTCAAATAGTGTTGCCATTAGATATCAAAGGCCTGTGGTGTGCGATGCGAATATGCTCACTATTAACACAGTGAAACCATGAATAAGGCTTTTATGAAGATCATACCATGAGAAGGAAATCACTCGGAAGGGCTGACCATTTTGAATGGTTTAGGGACTGGCAATATTGAGAGTTTCAGCAATACAAGATTAAATGTGATGCCCAGGATCACACATTGGTTAAGTGGTAAAGGGGTGAAGCTGGGATGTGTGCCAACTCTGCAATGTCTGCATTTGAACACTTTCTTTTCCAGTTCTTATCATGAAGTAAAACAATCTCATTTTATTTAAAAAACGGACTTGGAAAGTACACAAATCACATTACCAAACATGACCATTTTTAAACAAAATATTATAGAAGGGTGTTTTGCAAAATGAAAGTGATTCTAGCTTCATTTGCTTCATCATCAAGGGAAGTATATAAGAACCAGCATACCAATCGATGTGATTTAACAAATGTAATCTTGTAATCTAGGTTTGTCTTTTGTATTTTAAAGCTTTAAATACTTCCAAAATAATGTGCCTCATTACAATACCGGCGGCAGCCGTGCCCCAAAATAATGTGCCTCATTACAATACCGGCGGCAGCCGTGCCGGTATAACAGGCAGGGCTGCCGCCGGAGTAATTTTTTTCCGGTGCCCAGGAATGGGCAAATACCGGGTCATTATGGCCCTGCCAGACCTGGTAATTGCCCATTCCTAGGTGCCGGAAAAAATGCTCCCCATTCCCATTAGAGTCCCATAGGGCTCAATAGGAATGGGGAGGCCGGATGCACCGGCACAATTCAGAATGGTACCGGTGCATCTGGCATGCTCTGCTCGTGGGTGCCGGACCGCCCGCCTGCTCAGATTTGTTATATACCTCCAGGTCAGACCTGTTAGGCGGAAAGGCACCTGCGAGCAGAACTCGTAGTTTGCCGGTTCGGTACAACAGTACCAGCAAGCTTACCAGTACCGTTGTTACTGTACCGGCAAACTTGGGATGAGGCCCATTGGCTTGTAACATTTTCATTTATAAATGTGCATAAAAACCTTTGACTTTTACCAAAATGCAAACAGTTTTTTGTGTCAAACAAGCGGACCTTAAAATAAGCTTGCCTGAGGCCTGCAACATATGTTCCGCTCTCTTCTGTCTACCAACCCTTCCATCCAAATGGCCTGCATAAGAAGAAAGATTAAGTAATGGGCTAAACGATACCAGCAGCATGCAAAAAGGCAAACCTCACAGAAGACAGCACAGTGTAATGTAAGATATATTAGATGATTTGACTAGGATCACTGTATCGTCTGCTGGCAAATCCAGGATACAAACATGAACGCTGTTGTTCCAAAGCCTTGAATTTGGATACTTATTCACCTCTTGGGCTAACGGTTTATGCCATCGTTGGAGGCGATTGCCTAGGTTTTACAACACCCCATCTGAACAAACCAATTTCTAGATCTTCATCACACGGATATGTTAGTTTTTATAGCAACCCCTATCTGGTACAGGTACGTTGCTGATAATAGCAGATGTTGTTCTGCAAAGCCAAGTACATATGCAGGCAGGTTTATAAACTTCACACATAGGAAAGGCTCAGCCAGCCTTGCTGGAATGTGCTATTCTAATTTTGCATATGACCACATATCTCTGCAATGGGTGCTTCACACACTGAGCTAACTTCTGAACCATTGTGGCACTCAATTTCTCAATATGCATTTCACCATTGCCTATTGCACATGATCAACATAATTCCCACAGGAAGGAAAGAATGCTACAGAGTTGTGCCATAAGGAACACACAAACTATGTATACCACAGTGAACACAGAAAGCAATACATGATGAATTGATCAAGGCAGAATGCACTTGCCTTAACAGAAAGGCAATCGGTTTAGAGCCTCGGCAGCACCCCATATAATATTCTGACGTGTGCTATTTAAGACTGGTGAACAACGGAATCTTACTTCTTCAGATCAGCTAGCCTTGTGGGGCCCCCTCCAAGGTGGGGTCCCTGGCAAGTGCCCCTTGTGCTCTCCTATAAAAACGTCTCTGCTGTAATCTGTAACTTGCATATCGCCGGTGGACATGTGACCAGACACATGGCACAGCAATATGTGACCAAGCACATCCCATTGGCAGCGACGTCATTAGCCCAAAATGCCAGAGGTAGCGGAAGTGACATCATATGACCCTTGACCTCTGATGACATCACAGGAAGTGATTCACCCGTCCCCGAAGTGACATCACAGAAGCCCTAGAATATGAGCTTTCACTCCTTGACAAAACAGTAAGTGGCATCACATAGCATTGTTTCTAAGTACATTACGAAAAATATGGTTACGATATCACAGTAATGTGATATGCATTTCATACAAGAACGGATCACCATATGTATCATTAATATGAGTGTTCATAAGCCCATACTACCACATTACTGTGAATGCAAGCAGACCTCCAAGGCCAAATGATAATAATGTGTGATTATATAGCACATAAGCACTTTATATGGAACAAATACACATACAATATCACTCATTTATGAACCTCAGAAGGATGAAAGGCTGACTTGGTCTTGCCAGCATTCGAACCTGCAACTTGCAGATCATATACGCATCGCAGCAGCAAGCGCTCAACCCACTGAGCTATCTTACCGGCTATAGTTATCATACCGGCTATAGTAAAATGAGCAATTACATGTTTGAATGTTCTCAAAGTCATAAAACAAATTACACTTGTCATGCTGAGAGCCTGGTGTCTGCAGAAGCTGCTGAACCCCAGACAATCCACCCAAAATGTGGCACTCTGAGCTGACATAAATATAACTGCTCAGTTTACCTCACTTTCAGGGGAAAGGGGGAAGGGACAAAGAAACAAACACCAGGCTGGAAGCTATCAACTCGCTGGTTCTTCAACTGTAGTTTAAACATAAACATGCAATATACCTCATTACTCATGGGTTACTATACTAACCTTAAACTCTAAATCTTTAATCAAAATAGTTTAAAAACCATACCTGGTTCCTCTCTTCAGAATGCCCAGAGAAGTGAAAAGCAGACAAGACTTCCTTACTTGTGGACCAGAATCTTATAGATAATTCAGCCTTCTCAGTAGGTCCATGAATGTTAATTAACTTTGTAGTTAGTCTGCTCAAATCAAAGATTCTTGAACAAGGTCTTCTGACGTTTCAATTCGCAGGTAAAACGCACTTGCGCTGAAATCCAAGACGCGATAAAAATTACACGCGCTTTCCTCCAAGTCGCGGGAAACACGCACACGCGCAGACGATTCAATTCGCGGGTAAAACGCACTCGCGCTAAAATCCAAGACGCGATAAAAATTACCCGCGCTTTCCTCCAAGTCACGGGAAACACGCACACGCGCTGACGACTCAATTTGTGGGTAAAACGCAATCGCGCTAATGTCCAACTCACGAATAAATACGTACACACGCAACATACACACGCGCTTATATTATCACGCGGAAAAAACCCTTGCGTAAACGAACAGTAAACGCGAGTCCAAAGTACACGCTCGCGCTTCACTCTCACGCGCAGAGACACACGCGCGGGCGAAAAGTAACGGACAAAAAACTCTCGCGTTAGTTTGATTTGACATGTAGCGATAAAAACAAACGTACGCGCTTCAATCTTTTTAGATGCAGATTTGATTTCAATCCCTTAGATAAATATAACCTTTTTACAAGTTCAACAAATCTGGAAAGTCACTTATCTTGAATAAGACTTGAAAACTTCTTTTCTCACAATAAATGGAAGTTTCTGACTCCTGTCCAGTGTCTCCACCAAACTCCAAACATGACTCCTGTTATACTTTCAGATCTTCCGCTCAACCGCTAGAAACTTGTCACCCTTGACAAAGTTAAGCAGGAGCAACAAGGCACACGACCTCTCAGCTGGGCAAGGACGATGAAAGGCAGTTTAGAATGTTCATTGTCCTCCCTATAAACAATCTCCAGCCAATCAGAATTTAGACTGAGAACCTCCATCTTGGCTTGGGGCAATCTCCATAGACTGCAATGAAGGTTAAGGGCAAAATTGGCTGTATAAAAAATATAACCCATAATAACTTCCTAAAACCTTTCTATACTAAATATGTGTCTCCCCTGACCCAATGTAAGTGAGTATATGATACTGTATGTAAAGAATATGTCACTCCAACCTGACAGTAACTGACAGTACCCCCCCTCCTAACGCCCAGTCCCTGGGCCACTCTTCAATGGAAATTTTTTATGGAATCTTTCTACCAAACGAGGAGCATGTACATCACTAGCTTTCTCCCAAATGCGCTCTTCAGGACCAAAGCCCGCCCAATCAATGAGATACTGTAGCTTTCCTCTTACTCTTCTAGAGTCCAGAATTCTTTTAACCAGAAATTCTTCGGAAGCATCTTCCTCAATCACAACTGCCGAAGGAGTAGGTGTTAATCTAGTTCCTTTACTCACAGGTTTTAATAAACTAACATGGAAAGTTGGATGAGTTTTCATATGACTGGGTAATTTAAGACGAACAGCCACTGGATTAATCACCTTTTCAACAACAAACGGTCCTACGAAACGAGGACAAAACTTATTTCTTCCTTTAATTCTCAAAAACTTGGTTGATAACCACACCAAATCTCCCTCACTATATTGAGGACTAATCTTCCTTTTACGGTCAGCAAACTCTTTGTATTTTTGTTTACTCTCCACCAACACCCCTTTTGCCTTTTCCAAATTTCTTTTCATAACTTCTAGTCTCCTTTCGACTTCTGGGTTTCTAGAATCATTATTAATCTCAATACTAAGAAAACGAGGATGAAAACCTCGTCCCAAATAAAACGGAGACATGGAGGTGGCATCCTTACTACAGTTGTTATATGCGAATTCTGCAACCCACAACAAATCTACCCACTCTTCACCTGTCTGAAGATAACACCTGAAATATTTTTCCAACTCCTGATTTATCCTTTCTACCTGCCCATTGGTTTCTGGATGGTAACCTGATGATAAACATACCTCCACTCCCAATCTCTTACAAAAAGCTCTCCAAAACTTAGAAATAAATTGAGAACCTCTTTCTGAGATGACCTGACTGGGAATTCCATGTAATCTTACCACTTCTTGGAAGAAACTATGAGCTAAACTATCAGCGGTAACCTCACCCTTCATTGGAATGAAATGTGCTTCTTTGGTGAGTAAATCAACTACAACCAATACCAAATTACAACCTTTATCTTGTGGAAGATCCGTGATGAAATCTAAAGACACTGAGTACCAAGGCCGCGGTGGAACTGGTAACGGCTCCAATAACCCAGAAGGCTTTCCGATGAGATTCTTAGATCTAGCACAAATTTCACAGGTCTTAACAAAATTGAGGGTATCTTGTTGAATTCGTTCCCACCAAAAATGTCTTCTGATCAACTCAAGAGTCTTCCGATACCCTGGATGTCCTGCCAAGACTGATTCGTGACACTCCTTCAACATTTTTTCTCTAAGTTCAATTGATGGTAAGTAGAGTCTGTCATCTAAATAAGGTAAACCATCTTTAATTTTGCGAGCTGGATCCAAACGAACCCAATCTTCAAGTTGTGTCTCAGAAATGGATTCCCTTACTTTCTTGAAGATTTCGTTCTCCTTTTCAACCCCAGCAAGAACAAAACGTTCTGGAGCGATCAATGGAAGAGGCTCACAAACCGACTTAACCTCACTTTCTGGAAACTGCCGTGACAGAGCATCTGCCTTTTTATTTTGATTACCTGGCTTAAAAGTAACTATAAAGTCATAATCCGCAAAAAATAATGACCACCTAAGTTGTCGAGGTGTCAGAGTTTTTGCTGTCTTCAAAAAGAGTAAATTTCGGTGGTCAGTTAATACAGTCACAGTGTGACGTGCTCCTTTTAAAAAATGTCTCCATTCTTCAAATGCTGCTTTGATAGCAAGAAGCTCTCGGTCTGAAATGGTGTAATTTTCCTCTGCAGGTGAAAATCTCTTAGAAAAGTAAGCCACTGGATGCAATTGTCCTGTAACATTATGCCTCTGAGACAACACTGCTCCCATTGCCACATTGGAAGAATCAGCCTCTACAAAAAATGGTTTGGAAGTATCAGGATGAATCAAAATAGGAGAGGTAATGAATTTCTCCTTCAAAATATGAACAGCCTCATCAGCCTTAGCTTCCCAAACAAATGGAACTCCTTTTCTTAAAAGTCGAGTAATTGGAGCTACTAAACTGGAAAAGCCTTCAATGAATCTTCGGTAAAAATTGGCAAATCCCAAAAAGCTCTGGATCTCCTTCACCTTAGTTGGAGTTGGCCAATCACGAACGGCTTCCACCTTTTTTGGATTCATTTCCAGACCACAAGGAGTAATCACAAATCCTAAAAATTCTACCGAATCCATATGGAACTGACTCTTCTCCAATTTAGCGAAAAGATTATTCTCTCTCAATTTCCTCAAGACCTGTCGAACGTGAATTTTGTGTTTCTCCAAATTCTTTGAAAAAAACACAATGTCGTCAATGTAGACGATAACAAAAACATCAAGAAATTCCCGAAGAACCTCATCGATAAAAAATTGAAAAGCCGCTGGGGCATTGCAAAGACCGAAAGGCATCACTTGGTACTCGTACAGGCCAAATCTGGTTTTAAATGCCGTCTTCCACTCATCCCCCTCTTGGACCCTTACAAGATGATAAGCTCCACGTAAATCCAACTTAGAAAATATGGTTGCACCTTGGATTTGATTTAACATTTCTGAAATGAGAGGGAGAGGATACCGATTTTTCACTGTCATTCTATTTTCTGCCCTGTAATCTATACAAGTTCTGAGAGAACCATCAGCTTTAGGCACAAAGAACAATGGCGAGGCTGCCGGCGATTGAGAGTGCCGAATAAATCCCTTAGCCAAATTTTCCTTTAAATATTCTTTCAAATAATGATTCTCTTTTTCAGTTAAGGCATAAACCCTACTGCTTGGTAAAATAGCTCCAGGCTCCAACTCTATCTTGCAGTCAAAAGGCCTATGAGGAGGCAACTCACCAGCTTCCTTTTCATCAAAAACATCCCAAAAATCCTGATAACAAGTTGGAAGTTCACCCACAACTGCTCCAATGTCAAAACCTATTGCCCCTCTTTCTGCAAGCGAGAATGAAACGGAATTCACAACTTTTTCTTTCTCTTCAAAAGATTTTCCTGAAAGACAATGTTCCTGACAAAAGGTTGATTCTAAGGATACAATTCTTGCACTCCAATCAAATCTGGGATTATGAAGTGTAAGCCAGGGCATACCCAAAATAATTTTCGAGATTGGAGCGTCAATTAACTCAAAAGAGATATTTTCTTTATTTCCTCCAGTCATCTCCATCTCAAGTAACTCTGTATTATGAGTGATTGGACCTGAAGAAAGAGATGTCCCATCAACTGCTCTGACCTGCTCCATTTCTTTCTTAGCAACAATAGGAACACCTAGAGTTTTAGCCAATCCTCTTTCCATAAAATTACCCGTAGCTCCTGAATCAATAATAATTGGCCCAGAACCTAAAAATACCTTTTCAAACATCAAGGATACGTTCACCGTTATGTGAGGAACCGCTGTCTGTATTGTGTTTGCCACTTGTTGTACTCTGCCTGAAGATTTGGAGATCTTCTTGGGGGTAAAAAGACAGGTTTCAAGAAAATGACCACTCCTACCACAGTATAAGCACAAATTATTCTCCCTTCTTCTTGCCTTCTCTTCCTTGGACAAAGGACCTCTCACCCGGCTCTGCTGGTCAATTATCTTTGACTTCACTTCTCTGTTCACCACCTCAACTTTAGGCCTCTCCATTCTTCCCGGAAACCTAACCTCTCCATGAGTACGTCTACGCTCAGAACGTCTTTCTGTTAAACGAAAATCCAACTGTACCACCAAATCAATTAAGGCATCTAAAGTATTTGGTCGCTCCAAAACTCCAGCCAGAGCATCTTTTAACTCATCCTTTAAGCCCCTATAAAATAAGGAAGCCCTCTTCTCCTCTGGCCATTTACTTTCTAAAATTAAAGTTCTAAATTGAGTGATATAAGAAATCAACTCCTTTCCTCCCTGGCGCAGTTCCAGTAATTCTCCATCAACCTCTAAAGATAACTGTCTCTTATCAAACATTTTCTTAAATTCTGTCTGGAAAAGGGAATCATTATTCAAAGCCAAATTCTTTTGACTCACCAAAAGACTTCCCCACGCAGAAGCTTCTCCAGATAAATATGATAAGATGAATGTTACCTTTGAAGCATCTGTGGAAAACAACTCTGGACGACTTAGAAAATGCAATTCACACTGAGTCTGAAAGATTTTAAACTTTCTAGAATCTCCTAAGAAATGTTCTGGGGCTGCCAAAGGAACAGGTATAACTAAAGTTCCTAAACCTCTCTCTATCCCCCTGGGAAGCCTAGGTTCTTGTTCTTCTCCTACTCTTACCAACTCGGGTGGGTTTCCTGCACCTTCCGAAACTTCACCTTCTCTTTCTTGTATTTGTGTTACCTTTAAATTTAACTCATCCATTCTTTGACAAAGACTTGAATACTCTTGATGATCCACCCGTAACTCTTCTCTCATTTCCCTAACCATTACTCCCGATGCCTCCATGGTTGTCTCGTCGGGGTTCATAACAGCTCGGGCAGACACTTTTTTTTAATAATTGGCCTTTCATACTGTCATGCTGAGAACCTGGTGTCTGCAGAAGCTGCTGAACCCCCGACAATCCAACCAAAATGTGGCACTCTGAGCTGACATAAATATAACTGCTCAGTTTACCTCACTTTCAGGGGAAAGGGGGAAGGCGCAAAGAAACAAACACCAGGCTGGAAGCTATCAACTCGCTGGTTCTTCACCTGTAGTTAAAACATAAACATGCAATATACCTCATTACTCATGGGTTACTATACTAACCTTAAACTCTAAATCCTTAATCAAAATAGTTTAAAAACCATACCATGTTCTTCTCTTCAGAATGCCCAGAGAAGTGAAAAGCGGACAAGACTTCCTTACTTGTGGACCAGAATCTTATAGATAATTCAGCCTTCTCAGTAGGTCCATGAATGTTAATTAACTTTGTAGTTAGTCTGCTCAAATCAAAGATTCTTGAACAAGGTCTTCAAGTAAGATTTATGAAGTTCTTTTAAGTTCTTGTATTTGTTTTTAATATTTTCTTTGTAGAGAGTCTTTTTCTCAGGAACGAATTTAACTTACGCTGGAATCTTCACGTGGAAAGCCAGAAACCGCGGGAAGAAAAAATCACGCGCTTTTTCTCCAAATCGCGGGAAATACGCACACGCGTAAAAAACGCACTCGCGCTAAAGTCCAAGACGCAATATAAATTTCACACGCTTTCCTCCAAGTCGCGGGAAACAAGCACACGCGCTGACTATTCAATTCGCGGGTAAAACGCACTCGCGCTGAAATCCAAGACGCGATAAAAATTACACGCGCTTTCCTCCAAGTCGCGGGAAACACGCACACGCGCAGACGATTCAATTCGTGGGTAAAACGCACTCGCGCTAAAATCCAAGACGCGATAAAAATTACACGCGCTTTCCTCCAAGTCGCGGGAAACACGCACACGCGCTGACGACTCAATTCGCCGGTAAAACGCAATCGCGCTAATGTCCAACTCACGAATAAATACGTACACACGCAACATACACACGCGCTTATATTATCACGCGGAAAAAACCCTTTCGTAAACGAACAGTAAACGCGAGTCCAAAGTACACGCTCGCGCTTCACTCTCACGCGCAGAGACACACGCGCGGGCGAAAAGTAACAGACAAAAAACTCTTGCGCTAGTTTGATTTGACATGTAGCGATAAAAACAAACGTACGCGCTTCAATCTTTTTAGATACAGATTTGATTTCAATCCCTTAGATAAATATAACCTTTTTACAAGTTCAACAAATCTGGAAAGTCACTTATCTTGAATAAGACTTGAAAACTTCTTTTCTCAGAATAAATGGAAGTTTCTTCCTGTCCTGTGTCTCCACCAAACTCCAAACATGACTCCTGTTATACTTTCAGATCTTCCGCTCAACCGCTAGAAACTTGTCACCCTTGACAAAGTTAAGCAGGAGCAACAAGGCACACGACCTCTCAGCTGGGCAAGGACGATGAAAGGCAGTTTAGAATGTTCATTGTCCTCCCCATAAACAATCTCCAGCCAATCAAAATTTAGACTGAGAACCTCCATCTTGGCTTGGGGCAATCTCCATAGACTGCAATGAAGGTTAAGGGCAAAATTGGCTGTATAAAAAATATAACCCATAATAACTTCCTAAAACCTTTCTATACTAAATATGTGTCTCCCCTGACCCAATGTAAGTGAGTATATGATACTGTATGTAAAGAATATGTCACTCCAACCTGACAGTACCTGACAACACTCTGTAGTGGATAGCATTAAACCAGTTCATCTGCAGGTCTGGTGCAAAGTTGGCCACATATGAAGCCTGTGTGGTTCTATTTTTCATGCTTTAGAGGTTGGCAAAATACATACCATTGGAAGGGTTCATAACTGTGTATTAAAGAATTTAGAGTAGCGCAGGGAAAGCAGCGCACTCACAGGACATCCCATACTCTAGGCATTTGTTACCTCCTACATGCAACCAAACATTCTGAACAGCATGCCAGGGAGATAGGAAAGATAGACACATTACAACAAAGAATGAATTGTGGCACAATGAAATGAAGGGGCACTTTACGTGTATGGTCAAACATTACTACACTGTACGCAAGCTTTTAGGCACAAGGATTTTGTCAAGTGGCCAATGACACCGAGATGGAATGTCTTGTGATGATCGTAACAGAGACAAGGGCAGAAAAAAACATGGAATGACTACAACTTGCAAAAATCAAAATACATAGTCCGAAATGGATGCCTATTCGGTATACACGCATTTCGTTGAATGATTTTACATCGTGGGACTTTTCATCGCCAACCCTATCATCGCCAAAAACTTTTTTAAAAAACTTTTTTATGGGGGGGTGTTTGGTGCAGTTTGGTGTATGATTATTTAAGTAAGGAGGGATTTGGGGGGGCAAAGCCCTCCCATAAATAAAAAAAAAAAAGGAGTTTTTGGCGATGAAAGGATGGCGATGAAAAGTCCCACGATGTAAAATCCCACCCTTAAATCCGGACCGGCTAACTCATAAGGAGGCCCAATGACTCACATCCGACAAATCATACAAAACAGACCAACCAACCCTAACGCTCAACTAACCGGATCTGACAAGGCGCCACGGCACAAACTCCAGAACTTCCATGAAATATCAGCATAGGCATTCATCAGGCTGGTAAAACACAGCAAGGAAGTGGGATCACACATCGATGCCTGGCTCCCTGACATCTACAAATCAATCCTCGCACAAGGAACGTCCTCAGAATATTACAGAAACCTCTTAAATCTGTCACTCACAACAGGAACTGTACCACGATTCTTCAAATCAGCATATATTAAGCCGCTTTTAAAAAACATAAGTGGCAAAGTGGAAGACCTCTCCAACTACAGACCGATTTCAAACAATCCCTACCCGGCAAAACTCATAGAAACCTACATATACAAATTAACCCAAGAACATGTAGAAAAACACCACTTGCTAGATCAAGCACAAGTCGGCTTCAGACCCACCAGAGGAACAGAATCGGCACTACTATACATCTGGGACGACCTAAAAACAAACGCAGACTCCTGCACAACCTCGGCTCTGATTCTGCTCGACCTCTCTGCAGCCTTCGACACAGTAAGCCATGACACCCTAACCAAAAGAAGATATAGGTATAACAGACATGGCACTACTTTGGATTAAATCATTCCTAGCAGACAGAACAGAAACCATATAGCTGAAACCCTTCAAATCTACTCCACGAGTCAACGACTGTGGAGTACCACAAGGATCCTCACTATCATCACTATACTTCAACATCTACCAGACTCTAGTAATCAGGATCTTCAAAAAATACCAAAGTACATGCTACAACTACGCAGACAACACTCAAATCATCTACAAAATCGAAGATACTGAAGCCAATCACTCAACCCTACTATAAGGTCTAGAAGAACTCTTTGGCTGGATGAACGCCAACAACTTGAAAATCAACCCTGGAAAGACAGAAATCATGATTATATCCAAAAACCAAGAGAATAACACCTACATTCCCTGGCCAACGAAAATGGGAACCGCGCCTACACCATCTAAGGTAGGAAAAAATCTGGGAGTCCTAATGGACAACGCCCTAACTTTAGAACCACACGTAAGCGCAATAATCAAGAAATGCTTCTTCCACCTTCACACATCAAGAAGAATCCTACCTTTCCTCTCCTTCACCAACAAAACACTGAAAATAATCACCCTCATCATGACAGCAATCGACTACGCAAACAGCCTCTACCTCGGGATGCCACAATACCTCCTGAAGAAACTACAACACATCCAAAATAGAGCAGCCAGGCTCCTCCTCAACACATCAGTCAAGCACTAAAAACACGACATTGGCTTCCAATCAAACCTCGAATCACGTTCAAAACAATGTGCATAACACACAGGGCAATCAGCGGACAGGGAGCTGAATTCCTACAAAAGAAAGTAACAATATACAAACCAACGAGACACCTCAGATCGAGCAATGCAATCCGCCTGGAACCAAAACCATAAGTCAAGAAAAAACTAGGGTGCTCATCTTTCTCCCACCTGGCCGCAAAAACCTGGAACAACATCCCGAAAGAAATAAGAAAACACCAAAGACCACCTAAAATTTTTAAAACGTCTAAAAACCTGGATCTTCAAAACCTCGGAACCAAACTGAAACAACAAAACAACCAAACATGAAACACAAAGAACAGATTGACAGAATATATGATTGCACAGACAACACCCGGAACAGACTATGGGAAACTCCTACAACAAAAAGAGAGATGACGCTGGGTTGAATATAACTCAAGCGACAACCCCATGAAGACAGAATTGGCATACATGCCCAATTCTACCCAACAACCTTACCCACTACATGAACATTTGCAAGTAGCATACTTAGAATTTGAATGTTAGCAAGTACCACTGTTAGATAGAATTGTGAACGTTAGACTGTGCCGGACCCAGACAGAATTGTGAATGATAGTAATGACCACATTTATATAGAATCATGAACATTAGCCGGAACCGGATCCAGACAGAATTGTGAATGAGAGCAAGTACCACATTTAGTTAGGATTGTGAACATTAGTCTGTGTCGCGTTTATATAGGATTGTAAGGTTAGCTAGTACCACTCTTGGATAAAATTGCGATTGTTAACAAGTGCCACAGTCAGATAGAATTGTGACCATTAGCCTGCATCATATTTTAGAAAGGATCATGGGTGTCGGCCGATGCCACATCCAGATAGAATAGCGAATATTAGCCATTGCCACATCTAGACTGCATTGGGAATATTGACAATGCCACATTTAGATAGAATTGTAAAAGCTAGCTTGATCCACATCTAGACAGGTTTGAAGGTAGGTAAGTGCCACATCTGGATATAATAATGAATATTGGCATACATCATATTTAGACAGGATTGGGAATATTATCCAGTGCCGGATCTAGATAGAAATGCAAAGATATTCACGAGCCACGCCTAGAAAGAACATGGAAATTCAGCACTTATCACCTCTAGATAGCGAGGCCAATAACCAACACACTAACAATCTCACCTCTCTGCATACACCTCTCAAAATCTAACCAAACACAACCACAAACTAAAGCACAACAAACCGCACAAACTTCACTACACCGCAACAGCAAAACAAACCACACATAGCTTTGCCCAACAGCACACGACGGCTACCGACCGGTAAAGCACCCCCAAGCTCAGCGAACGGTGTTAACCCAACTGAAGCAGCCAACAGCACATCACTGCTCTCTTGCACTTATCCCGCTCGTTCCCACTAACTTCACACCACACCCCCTTTTCCTTTTCAGATCCGCCAGAGTGCCAGGGGACCACTCCGTTGGTGATATTGCGTGGTACAAATATCCTTTAACATTAACTGAGGTGTGCCTTAAATAAACCTTTAATAACTCTAGCAATTATTGTATAGAATTCCAGAAAGACAAATTATTTGTTATTGCTATTCTATCTTATTTAGGGTCACTTCTCAAAGTGTTACACTTGTGGAGGCTTGAATAAGAAAACCGCCACCCCAGAAAGAAGGAGCCACACAATGCTGGACACAGCTCAGGAGCTTCCATTTAAAAAAAAATATATATATATATATTTCTTTTTTCTTTTTAGGGGTAGCAAGGGAGACCACAGGGGTACCAACGGGAGACCCCAAATGACGTCCCTACCCACCGGGACACATGATCACTCATCTCGCATGGGGATGTGTGACCAGAAGTGTTGCACAGCGTTACATGATGAGACATGTGTATTTCATGAATGGAATCAGGCACATCACATGAGGATGCGTGACCAGGCACTTCCAGACTCACACCTGACCACAGGAGCCATGAGAGTGCAGCTGTCCTGGGGTCTGGTGCAGCTTTCCTGGGGTCTAGTGGACTGCAGGGGGGGTTATTTAATGATGTGTCCTGATTTGCTGTTGGTGTTTGTCACCAGGATATAGTTGGGTCTGCAAATGAACAGCAGGTTCTCAATGTTTCAATGTCTACTGTGGGCTCACACACTCCTGACTGTGATGCTTGAACATTCATTTCTAGCTTGGACTATTAGGTGGCGCTTGTGCCACCCATGAGCCGAAACTATTCCATTAGAGTATAGATTGGGAGAAATGGCATTTGAAGAGGGACACAAAGCTTGTAGGTATTGTTTGGTTATTTGACAACCCATTGACTGCCCACGGTCGTGCTAATCCATGGCCATTCCCACCCAGTTCCTACCCCTCCCCGCTTCAAAACACATCCTCATGGGAACTCTTGGAGCTAGCTTTAATCAAGCCTTGCCATCAAACTTTGCGCTCAAAGTGCCAGCCAGAGTTTTTTAAAATCAGTTTTTTGGAAGTTAATGGGCCTCATTACATGTTTGCTGGTGCAGTATTAGTGTGCCAGTAATACTGCTTACTGCCATGTTACCACACCGGCAAAGTACATGTTTGATGGTGGGGTGACTGGGTTTACCTGGCGCTCCATACTGCTGGTAATTTAGGCCACCCCACCACCAATAAATGCCGGTATCACCTGCACCGGTATTACCAGTGCGGGGAATACCAGCAAATCCCCTATGGGACTCAATGGAATGGGCATTAATACAATTTATCACCACTTGTAATCTGCTGGTAATTCCAGCAGAGCTAATGGCTGTAACTGTAATTCCGTTTTGTGGTATCCTGTCAGATTTACTGCCAGAATACGCCCAAACATGTAGCGAGGCCCAATGGCTTAATTGGAGTTGTAAACATGCTACTGGTGTAATAAAAATGTCTTAAGCTGGTCTGCCTTGAGCTACTCGATGATTTATAAGCTCTATATCCGTGTCCTTCATTAAAGTCCTGTTAAAAACAAGCACTGGCAAAGCCAACGGTTGTGTATAAGTATTCCATTTGCCAGACACTGCCAATTATAGATGCCCAGGTACTTGCACCTGCTACCATCAATGGCCATTTAATATCACTACGGCAGTGCCTTTCCCATGCCTACATAAAAGCCCAAACTGTTGACATTGCCAATGCGTGTTTTTCTTCATCTGGCGTGAGTGGATCTGCACTCTCCTCCTGGGTTTTCCTGTGGATTCTCTAGTCTTTTCGATCTTCTAGCTTTTTTGTGGTGTTAGGGTTTCCATCGGAGATTCTGGTCAATGTCCCGGTGTTGAATCTTCACGCTTCAGGAAAAGTCTATCCGTACTCTTTCTTTTTCCGGGTACTCCTTGTGTCCTTGTTTCCTCCACAAGTTGACAGATGCTTCCTTTCCCTTCCCAACACCCCCTTGTGAAGGGGAGAAGCAGCTCTTCAAGTGAAACTGACTTCCAATGCATTTGTAGAAATGTCTGAGTAGCTCGCCAGCCTTCCTCCATACTGGACTTTTCTTTGGCGAAGCCCCATTAATTGCTCGGATAGGGGTAAAACACGTTGCCGCTAATATTACGTTATCTCAAGCAACCACAAAGGATTCTGCGATTCATTGTGCATTATTTATTTATTTGCTTATTTATAATGCGCCGGAGCCCACAGGTACTCATCTCTTCTTACTGCAATCCTGCCTTCAATTACATCACCTCAAAGGTCTTACCTGCAATCTTTGCTTAGTGCCACGAGGAGAGGCGTGCAGAACACCCATGCATGTAAAGAAGAAAGTACAACAACGTTTATTTGGAGTTAAACCAAAAGGCAGTCTAGAAAATGGGCGTGAGCGCGATGGCGCGTTCTTGCCGGAGCGCTGTCAGAACTCTACTCAGTTCTGAGATCCAGGACTAGCCCAGCAAGTTCGCAGATCAGTTCCCTAGCCAGATCCGACACAGGAGCAGGTCACACTACAGCACTTGGTACAAGACTGAATGTAGCAACAGCTGCCCAAATTGGTATATATCCATCTTGCAATTTACAGAGACTTGTTTTGTTAGGGTGACTATTGTGACCAATAAAAAGTGCAAAGGCCAACTTCCAGTACTTGCTCAGAAGGGTTTCTTGCTTATTCACGATCACAAAGATGTTTTAATTTTAAAATTGTGGACCTCCTAACATTCCTAAAATGCTCTTGGCTTTCATGCAAATCTCCAGGCGTGGGTCCTGTGAACAGATGATGGGCCTCATTCCGGGTTTGGAGCTCCATGGTTGCCTCCGAAACTGTCCCAAATCCGGCATGGTGAATGGAGTAATTACCGGTCCATTCCAGGGTTGGAGGGACCGCTAATTCCCCATTCACCTTTTGCTCTTCCCCATTCCCATTTCTGCCCCATAGGGCTCAATGGGAATGAGGTAATTACGGCACTGTAAATTACGGTACCGTAATTACCTCCGAGGTACCTTTGCGAGTCCTGTACTTAACTCCTGCTAAAAGCAGGAGGTAAGGAAGGACCCGCAAAGGGAACTCGGAATATGGAGGTAGGGGATTACCGGCATCGGCACACTTACCGGTGCCGGTAATCCCTTACCTCCAACCTCGTAATGACCCCCGATGTATTGCTGAGGCCTAGCCTGAGGCTATGCCCCTCTAGACAGCCTCCTGCCTCCCCCAGTCCAGTGTCTCCTTCCACCCCTAGGAGGAGATGGATCCCAGAGTAAATTCTTTCCATTTGCAGCACTGCCAAAAGGGGTCACGTTTGTACAAAAATTAGTATATAACAAACAGCACAGTAAAACTTGACAGACTGCAGCTTCTGAACCAAACACAAGGGTGTCCCTCAGTCACAGGATGACCTAATGACCCAAACTCAATGGGCCTCATTATAAGTTTGCCGCTCCGGGAACTATCAAATGGGAATGGGGAAGAAGATTTCCGGCGTCCAGGAATGGGCAATTACCGGGTCCGTCAAGGCCGTAATGACCCGGTAATTGCCCATTCCTGAGCGCCGAAAAGAAAAACACCTATGGCAGCCGGCTACCGACAGCCTCATAATGAAATGTCTGGAGTTTGTAGGGGCATCCTCCATTAACGTAGATTTCGTTTTCACCTTCCTATATGCCGTTCTTGACTAGTTCGGCATCTCTGCTTGGGTTCTCACAACTTAAAGTTTCTTACATACACATATCAGTGTTAGGGAAGGGTGAGACAGACTCCTACAGGACCTAGGAGAATGGCTGATCATCAAAGGTCGGGGTTCCTTCTTCAGAAAGTGTCAGGGTGGAGGGTTACATTAAATCAAGTGAAGGACCTTTGCTAAGAGAATTGGTTCTGTCCCTATTATAATCTAGACAGTTCCACTGTTTCTGCACTCAGGAAAGCGTCCTTCAAAAACACTCTGGGCCTCATTATAACCCTGGCGGTAGCCATGCCTGAAAAACAGGCACGGCTGCCCCCGGAGTTGCATTTGTTCCGGGACCCGTCAATGAGGAATTAGCGGGTAATTCCAACATTGCCAGACCCGGTAATACCTGCATTGCCGGGTGCCAGTGCCTGTCAGACCGATGCACCGGCACTGGCACTGTCAACAACGGTGCCGGTGCATCTGACATGCTGGTGGGTGACGCGCTGCCCTCCAGGCCAGACCTGGCAGGCTGACAGGCGCCGGCGAGCACAGCTCATAGTATGGCAGTTCGGGAACTACGGTACTGGTATGCATACCTTTACCATAGTTCCCGGACCTCCATGGTTATAATGAGGCCCTCTGTTTCAGGGAAGTTTTAAGCGCCCCAACACAATGGTTCTTTCACTGTCTCGCCTCTACTCTTCTCTCCAACACCAACTCTCTGGAGTTCTATTGTAGCGCCCATACTCTGTATTCTCTATCGTGGGCTGCTCCCTTGACATGTGTCTTTCCTAAATTTCCCATTAGGGTTTGCACACACAAGGAGCTCTTTTTGTAGAATCCTGCTACGTTTGCGAATTTGTAAATGGAGCCCGAAGCAAGCAGCAAAGTCCCTGCCAATATTGAGTGCATTGCACACACTCACCGAGGAGGTTTCCTCCGCTTGTTGTTCTCTATAGAGAATTGTTGTCTAGGGTCTTTTTCCTCCTTTTTTATAACACCATTTTCAGTGGTGATTGGTGCCTATTGGGGTGCCAGAGGAAAGATTGGGGGAGCTCTTAGGCATCCATCATATACACTCTCTCCAGCAGGGGTCAAGCACTAAAAATTAAAGTGGGGGGACTCATCAACAAACGAATGGGATGTGACGTTGCCAAAAAATATCATATCAAGGTTTAATATTCACATTTCATTAAATTGGCTTTGCATAACCACCCAAATTGCACAGGACGAATGGTATTTGCCTTTCATAAAATCAACACACACACACAAAACGGGAGGATATTTTCTTCTAATAGTGTGCATGTTTTAAACTCCAAGAATCAATACAAATGTTTTCCCTGGGACTTGCAGTACCGAAATGCAACATTTCACCTTTAGTTGTTTGTTATTCTTCATCAAGTTTTATAGTGCAGTGGTGAAGTGTCCGGCCTACAAACTGACTGTGGTTTGATCCCTGAGGTTGGCTTAAATTCAAAGAGTACATTCAATGTTTCTCATTTTAGCTGTGGGGGACTGAGTCCCCCCCCCCCCCCGCGTGTACCCTCAACTTGAGCCCTGCTCTCCAGGGATTGCATCACATAACTGGTGGCTTCTCCTGGCCTTTGATTTCCCTAGTGCTCCTCAACAGATGCTCTGAAGGAGAGGGAGACGGTCACATCAGGCACTTCCCTTGTCAGCCTTAAGTGTCCCTAAAGTTCATCAAAATGAAGGTCTCCAAGTTGTGTTAAGGGGGGTTTAATCAAAGCCCCAAACCAACAGAACTGAAAGGCCCACTGGAAAAAATGACCTGCCAGCATTTAAACACCTTCACGCTGAAAATGAGCCTATTTAGGCGGACTTATGTGAGTGTCTTTCTGCAGTAGAAACCAAGAAAAAAAAGTAATCCGAGTGCAGATTGGAAAGGCACATCACATTGCTGGCGATATAAATGCAGCATTTTCACTGAAATGGCCACCCATCAAAAGGTGGTGCACTGGGCCAACTCAGACCCACTTTTGCAGCATAAAAACGAACAGCAGATAAATAAATAAAATTATTTTCATGTTTAATCTTTATTTATTTTGGTTGTTAAACACAACCTTTCAAACATGGTCATTTGCATAACATAAAATGTTTCATTCAGTGGATAAGGTAATTTCACATTATATAACAGATAAGAAAAATCTGAGAAATATACAAAAATACACATCCTTAATATGTAACATCAGCTGCAGGAAAGGAGAGTCAGAAAGACAATACTATAGGAATAGCTGGGAGCTATGACTAATCTAAGGTTCTAAAGAGAAAAGTCACAGATAAACTCTCACAATCCCCACTGAAACCTGCTGTGTGACGCAGGGTGGCTGCATACATAAAACAATGAGCGATAGCTGGACAACTTAGCTTCAAACCTGATCATCCTAATGAGTTGCTCTGCAGAAGTCTAGGTGCGTAACTTGGCTTCAGACCTGATCCTCCTAATGAGTTGCTCTGCAGACGTCTAGATGCGTAACTTGGCTTCAAACCTGATCATCCTAATGAGTTGCTCTGCAGAAGTCTAGGTGCGTAACTTGGCTTCAGACCTGATCCTCCTAATGAGTTGCTCTGCAGAAGTCTAGGTGCGTAACTTGGCTTCAGACCTGATCCTCCTAATGAGTTGCTCTGCAGAAGTCTAGGTGCGTAACTTGGCTTCAGACCTGATCCTCCTAATGAGTTGCTCTGCAGAAGTCTAGGTGCGTAACTTGGCTTCAGACCTGATCCTCCTAATGAGTTGCTCTGCAGACGTCTAGGTGCGTAACTTGGCTTCAGACCTGATCATCCTAATGAGTTGCTCTGCAGAAGTCTAGGTGCGTAACTTGGCTTCAGACCTGATCCTCCTAATGAGTTGCTCTGCAGAAGTCTAGGTGCGTAACTTGGCTTCAGACCTGATCCTCCTAATGAGTTGCTCTGCAGAAGTCTAGGTGCGTAACTTGGCTTCAGACCTGATCCTCCTAATGAGTTGCTCTGCAGAAGTCTAGGTGCGTAACTTGGCTTCAGACCTGATCCTCCTAATGAGTTGCTCTGCAGACGTCTAGGTGCGTAACTTGGCTTCAGACCTGATCATCCTTATGAGTTGTTCTGCAGACATCTAGATGCGTAACTTGGCTTCAAACCTGATAATCCTAATGAGTTGCTCTGCAGACATGTAGATGCGTAACTTGGCGTCAGACCTGATCATCCTAATGAGTTGCTCTGCAGACGTCTAGATGCGTAACTTGGCTTCAAACCTAATCATCCTAATGAGTTGCTCTGCAGACCTAATGAGTTGCTCTGCAGATATGTAGATGCGTAACTTGGCTTCAGACCTGATCATCCCAATGAGTTGCTCTGCAGACATGTAGATGCGTAACTTGGCTTCAGACCTGATCATCCTAATGAGTTGCTCTGCAGACGTCTAGGTGCGTAACTTGGCTTCAGACCTGATCATCCTAATGAGTTGCTCTGCAGACGTCTAGATGCGTAACTTGGCTTCAAACCTGATCATCCTAATGAGTTGCTCTGCAGACATGTAGATGCGTAACTTGGCTTCAGACCTGATCATCCTAATGAGTTGCTCTGCAGACGTCTAGATGCGTAACTTGGCTTCAAACCTGATCATCCTAATGAGTTGCTCTGCAGACGTCTAGATGCGTAACTTGGCTTCAAACCTGATCATCCTAATGAGTTGCTCTGCAGACGTCTTGATGCGTAACTTGGCTTCAAACCTGATCATCCTAATGAGTTGCTCTGCAGACGTCTAGATGCGTAACTTGGCTTCAAACCTGATCATCCTAATGAGTTGCTCTGCAGACGTCTAGATGCGTAACTTGGCTTCAAACCTGATAATCCTAATGAGTTGCTCTGCAGACGTCTAGATGCGTAACTTGGCTTCAAACCTGATCATCCTAATGAGTTGCTCTACAGACGTCTAGATGCATAATTCGGCTTCAGACCTGATCATCCTAATGAGTTGCTTTGCAGACGTCTAGATGCGTAACTTGGCTTCAGACCTGATCATTCTAATGAGTTGCTCTGCAGACGTCTAGATACGTAACTTGGCTGCAGACCTGATCCTCCCAATGAGTTGCACTGCAGACGTCCAGATGAGTAACTTGGCTTCACATCTGATCATCCTAATGAGTTGCTCTGCAGACGTCTAAATGCGTAACTTGGCTTCACACCTGATTATCCTAATGAGTTGCTCTGCAGTTGTCTAGATGCATAACTTGGCTTCACACCTGATCATCCTAATGAGTTGCTCTGCAGACATCTAGATGCGTAACTTCGCTTCAAACCGGATCATCCTGATGAGTTGCTCTGCAGACGTCTAGATGCGTAACTTGGCTTCACATCTGATCATCCTAATGAGTTGCTCTGCAGACGTCTAGGTGCGTAACTTGGCTTCAGACCTGATCATCCTTATGAGTTGTTCTGCAGACATCTAGATGCGTAACTTGGCTTCAAACCTGATCATCCTAATGAGTTGCTCTGCAGACATGTAGATGCGTAACTTGGCGTCAGACCTGATCACCCTAATGAGTTGCTCTGCAGACGTCTAGATGCGTAACTTGGCTTCAAACCTGATCATCCTAATGAGTTGCTCTGCAGACATCTAGATGCGTAACTTGGCTTCAAACCTGATCATCCTAATGAGTTGCTCTGCAGACGTCTAGATGCTTAACTTGGCTTCAAACCTGATCATCCTAATGAGTTGCTCTGCAGACATCTAGATGCGTAACTTGGCTTCACACCTGATCCTCCTAATGAGTTGCTCTGCAGACGTCTAGATGCGTAACTTGGCTTCAGACCTGATCATCCTAATGAGTTGCTCTGCAGATATGTAGATGCATAACTTGGCTTCAGACCTGATCATCCTAATGAGTTGCTCTACAGACGTCTAGGTGCGTAACTTGGCTTCAGACCTGATCATCCTAATGAGTTGCTCTGCAGACGTCTAGATGCGTAACTTGGCTTCAAACCTGATCATCCTAATGAGTTGCTCTGCAGACATGTAGATGCGTAACTTGGCTTCAGACCTGATCATCCTAATGAGTTGCTCTGCAGACGTCTAGATGCGTAACTTGGCTTCAAACCTGATCATCCTAATGAGTTGCTCTGCAGACGTCTAGATGCGTAACTTGGCTTCAAACCTGATCATCCTAATGAGTTGCTCTGCAGACGTCTTGATGCGTAACTTGGCTTCAAACCTGATCATCCTAATGAGTTGCTCTGCAGACGTCTAGATGCGTAACTTGGCTTCAAACCTGATCATCCTAATGAGTTGCTCTGCAGACGTCTAGATGCGTAACTTGGCTTCAAACCTGATAATCCTAATGAGTTGCTCTGCAGACGTCTAGATGCGTAACTTGGCTTCAAACCTGATCATCCTAATGAGTTGCTCTACAGACGTCTAGATGCATAATTTGGCTTCAGACCTGATCATCCTAATGAGTTGCTCTGCAGACGTCTAGATGCGTAACTTGGCTTCAGACCTGATCATTCTAATGAGTTGCTCTGCAGACGTCTAGATATGTAACTTGGCTGCAGACCTGATCCTCCCAATGAGTTGCACTGCAGACGTCCAGATGAGTAACTTGGCTTCACATCTGATCATCCTAATGAGTTGCTCTGCAGACGTCTAAATGCGTAACTTGGCTTCACACCTGATTATCCTAATGAGTTGCTCTGCAGTTGTCTAGATGCATAACTTGGCTTCACACCTGATCATCCTAATGAGTTGCTCTGCAGACATCTAGATGCGTAACTTCGCTTCAAACCGGATCATCCTGATGAGTTGCTCTGCAGACGTCTAGATGCGTAACTTGGCTTCAGACCTGATCCTCCTAATGAGTTGCTCTGCAGACGTCTAGATGCGTAACTTGGCTTCACATCTGATCATCCTAATGAGTTGCTCTGCAGACGTCTAAATGCGTAACTTGGCTTCACACCTGATTATCCCAATGAGTTGCTCTGCAGATGTCTAGATGCGTAACTTGGCTTCAGACCTGATCATTCTAATGAGTTGCTCTGCAGAAGTCTAAATGCGTAACTTGGCTTCAGACCTGATCCTCCCAATGAGTTGGACTGCAGACGTCCAGATGAGTAACTGGGCTTCAGACCTGATGACCCTAATGAGTTGCTCTGCAGACATCTAGATGCGTAACTTGGCTTCACACCTGATCATCCTAATGAGTTGCTCAGCAGACGTCTAGATGCGTAACTTGGCTTCAGACCTTATCATCCTAATGAGTTGCTGTGAAGACGCTAGATGCGTAACTTGGCTTCACACCAGATCATCCTAATGAGTTGCTCTGCAGACAACTAGACGCGTAACTTGGCTTCAGACCTGATCCTCCTAATGAGTTGCACTGCAGACGTCTAAATGCACACCTTGGCTTCAGACCTGATCCTCCTAATGAGTTGCACTGCAGACGTCTGGATGAGTAACTGGGCTTCAGACCTGATCATCCTATAGAGTTGCTCTGCAGACATGTAGATGCGTAACTTGGCTTCAGACCTGATCATCCTAATGAGTTGCTCTGCAGACGTCTAGATGCGTAACTTGGCTTCAAACCTGATCATCCTAATGGGTTGCTCTGCAGACGTCTAGATGAGTAACTTGGCTTCAAACCTGATCATCCTAATGAGTTGCTCTGCAGACGTCTAGATGCGTAACTTGGCTTCAAACCTGATCATCCTAATGAGTTGCTCTGCAGACGTCTAGATGCGTAACTTGGCTTCAAACCTGATCATCCTAATGAGTTGCTCTACAGACGTCTAGATGCATAACTTGGCTTCAGACCTGATCATCCTAATGAGTTGCTCTGCAGACGTCTAGATGCGTAACTTGGCTTCAGACCTGATCATTCTAATGAGTTGCTCTGAAGACGTCTAGATGCGTAACTTGGCTTCACACCTGATCATCCTAATGAGTTGCTCTGCAGACAACTAGATGCGTAACATGGCTTCAGACCTGATCCTCTTAATGAGTTGCACTGCAGACGTCTAGATGCAAAACGTGGATTCAGACCTGATCCTCCTAATGAGTTGCACTGCAGACGTCTGGATGAGTAACTGGGCTTCAGACCTGATCATCCTATAGAGTTGCTCTGCATACATCTAGATGCGTAACTTGGTTCACACCTGATCATCCTAATGAGTTGCTCTGCAGACATGTAGATGCGTAACTTGGCTTCAGACCTGATCATCCTAATGAGTTGCTCTGCAGACGTCTAGATGCGTAACTTGGCTTCAAACCTGATCATCCTAATGCGTTGCTCTGCAGACGTCTAGATGCGTAACTTGGCTTCAAACCTGATCATCCTAATGAGTTGCTCTGCAGACGTCTAGATGCGTAACTTGGCTTCAAACCTGATCATCCTAATGAGTTGCTCTGCAGACGTCTAGATGCGTAACTTGGCTTCAAACCTGATCATCCTAATGAGTTGCTCTGCAGACGTCTAGATGCGTAACTTGGCTTCAAACCTGATCATCCTAATGAGTTGCTCTGCAGACGTCTAGATGCGTAACTTGGCTTCAAACCTGATCATCCTAATGAGTTGCTCTACAGACGTCTAGATGCATAACTTGGATTCAGACGTGATCATCCTAATGAGTTGCTCTGCAGACGTGTAGATGCGTAACTTGGCTTCAGACCT
This sequence comes from Ambystoma mexicanum, assembly GCF_040938575.1. Lineage (NCBI taxonomy): Eukaryota > Metazoa > Chordata > Amphibia > Caudata > Ambystomatidae > Ambystoma > Ambystoma mexicanum. The sequence goes on from NC_090921.1 coordinate 136,554,413, forward strand.
GATCATTCTAATGAGTTGCTCTGCAGACGTCTAGATACGTAACTTGGCTGCAGACCTGATCCTCCCAATGAGTTGCACTGCAGACGTCCAGATGAGTAACTTGGCTTCACATCTGATCATCCTAATGAGTTGCTCTGCAGAGGTCTAAATGCGTAACTTGGCTTCACACCTGATTATCCTAATGAGTTGCTCTGCAGTTGTCTAGATACATAACTTGGCTTCACACCTGATCATCCTAATAAGTTGCTCTGCAGACATCTAGATGCGTAACTTCGCTTCAAACCGGATCATCCTGATGAGTTGCTCTGCAGACATCTAGATGCGTAACTTGGCTTCAGACCTGATCCTCCTAATGAGTTGCTCTGCAGACGTCTAGATGCGTAACTTGGCTTCACATCTGATCATCCTAATGAGTTGCTCTGCAAACGTCTAAATGCGTAACTTGGCTTCACACCTGATTATCCTAATGAGTTGCTCTGCAGATGTCTAGATGCGTAACTTGGCTTCAGACCTGATCATTCTAATGAGTTGCTCTGCAGACGTCTAAATGCGAAACTTGGCTTCAGACCTGATCCTCCCAATGAGTTGGACTGCAGACGTCCAGATGAGTAACTGGGCTTCAGACCTGATGATCCTAATGAGTTGCTCTGCAGACATCTAGATGCGTAACTTGGCTTCACACCTGATCATACTAATGAGTTGCTCAGCAGACGTCTAGATGCGTAACTTGGCTTCAGACCTTATCATCCTAATGAGTTGCTCTGAAGACGTCTAGATGCGTAACTTGGCTTCACACCTGATCATCCTAATGAGTTGCTCTGCAGACAACTAGATGCGTAACTTGGCTTCAGACCTGATCCTCCTAATGAGTTGCACTGCAGACGTCTAGATGCAAAACTTGGCTTCAGACCTGATCCTCCTAATGAGTTGCACTGCAGACGTCTGGATGAGTAACTGGCTTCAGACCTGATCATCCTATAGAGTTGCTCTGCAGACATGTAGATGCATAACTTGGCTTCAGACCTGATCATCCTAATGAGTTGCTCTGCAGACATGTAGATGCGTAACTTGGCTTCAGACCTGATCATCCTAATGAGTTGCTCTGCAGACGTCTAGATGCGTAACTTGGCTTCAAACCTGATCATCCTAATGAGTTGCTCTGCAGACGTCTAGATGCGTAACTTGGCTTCAAACCTGATCATCCTAATGAGTTGCTCTGCAGACGTCTTGATGCGTAACTTGGCTTCAAACCTGATCATCCTAATGAGTTGCTCTGCAGACGTCTAGATGCGTAACTTGGCTTCAAACCTGATCATCCTAATGAGTTGCTCTGCAGACGTCTAGATGCGTAACTTGGCTTCAAACCTGATAATCCTAATGAGTTGCTCTGCAGACGTCTAGATGCGTAACTTGGCTTCAAACCTGATCATCCTAATGAGTTGCTCTACAGACGTCTAGATGCATAATTTGGCTTCAGACCTGATCATCCTAATGAGTTGCTCTGCAGACGTCTAGATGCGTAACTTGGCTTCAGACCTGATCATTCTAATGAGTTGCTCTTCAGACGTCTAGATACGTAACTTGGCTGCAGACCTGATCCTCCCAATGAGTTGCACTGCAGACGTCCAGATGAATAACTTGGCTTCACATCTGATCATCCTAATGAGTTGCTCTGCAGACGTCTAAATGCGTAACTTGGCTTCACACCTGATTATCCTAATGAGTTGCTCTGCAGTTGTCTAGATGCATAACTTGGCTTCACACCTGATCATCCTAATGAGTTGCTCTGCAGACATCTAGATGCGTAACTTCGCTTCAAACTGGATCATCCTGATGAGTTGCTCTGCAGACGTCTAGATGCGTAACTTGGCTTCACATCTGATCATCCTAATGAGCTGCTCTGCAGACGTCTAAATGTGTAACTTGGCTTCACACCTGATTATCCTAATGAGTTGCTCTGCAGATGTCTAGATGCGTAAGTTGGCTTCAGACCTGATCATTCTAATGAGTTGCTCTGCAGAAGTCTAAATGCGTAACTTGGCTTCAGACCTGATCCTCCCAATGAGTTGGACTGCAGACGTCCAGATGAGTAACTGGGCTTCAGACCTGATGACCCTAATGAGTTGCTCTGCAGACATCTAGATGCGTAACTTGGCTTCACACCTGATCATCCTAATGAGTTGCTCAGCAGACGTCTAGATGCGTAACTTGGCTTCAGACCTTATCATCCTAATGAGTTGCTCTGAAGACGTCTAGATGCGTAACTTGGCTTGTTACCTGATCATCCTAATGAGTTGCTCTGCAGACGTCTAGATGCGTAACTTGGCTTCAAACCTGATCATCCTAATGAGTTGCTCTGCAGACGTCTAGATGCGTAACTTGGCTTCAAACCTGATCATCCTAATGAGTTGCTCTGCAGACGTCTAAATGCGTAACTTGGCTTCAAACCAGATCATCCTAACGAGTTGCTCTACAGACGTCTAGATGCATAACGTGGCTTCAGACCTGATCATCCTAATGAGTTGCTCTGCAGACGTCTAGATGCGTAACTTGGCTTCACACCTGATCATTCTAATGAGCAGCTCTGAAGACGTCTAGATGCGTAACTTGGCTTCACACCTGATCATCCTAATGAGTTGCTCTGCAGACAACTAGATGCGTAACTTGGCTTCAGACCTGATCCTCTTAATGAGTTGCACTGCAGACGTCTAGATGCAAAACTTGGATTCAGACCTGATCCTCCTAATGATTTGCACTGCAGACGTCTGGATGAGTAACTGGGCTTCAGACCTGATCATCCTATAGAGTTGCTCTGCATACATCTAGATGTGTAACTTGGTTCACACCTGATCATCCTAATGAGTTGCTATGCAGACATGTAGATGCGTAACTTGGCTTCAGACCTGATCCTCCTAATGAGTTGCACTGCAGGCCTCTAGATGCGTAACTTGGCTTCAGACCTGATCCTCCTAATGAGTTGCTCTGCAGACGTCTAGATGCGTAACTTGGCTTCACACCTGATCATTCTAATGAGCTGCTCTGAAGACGTCTAGATGCGTAACTTGGCTTCACACCTGATCATCCTAATGAGTTGCTCTGCAGACATGTAGATGCGTAACTTGGCTTCAGACCTGATCATCCTAATGAGTTGCTCTGCAGACGTCTAAATGCGTAACTTGGCTTCACACCTGATTATCCTAATGAGTTGCTCTGCAGTTGTCTAGATGCATAACTTGGCTTCACACCTGATCATCCTAATAAGTTGCTCTGCAGACATCTAGATGCGTAACTTCGCTTCAAACCGGATCATCCTGATGAGTTGCTCTGCAGACGTCTAGATGCGTAACTTGGCTTCAGACCTGATCCTCCTAATGAGTTGCTCTGCAGACGTCTAGATGCGTAACTTGGCTTCACATCTGATCATCCTAATGAGTTGCTCTGCAAACGTCTAAATGCGTAACTTGGCTTCACACCTGATTATCCTAATGAGTTGCTCTGCAGATGTCTAGATGCGTAACTTGGCTTCAGACCTGATCATACTAATGAGTTGCTCAGCAGACGTCTAGATGCGTAACTTGGCTTCAGACCTTATCATCCTAATGAGTTGCTCTGAAGACGTCTAGATGCGTAACTTGGCTTCACACCTGATCATCCTAATGAGTTGCTCTGCAGACAACTAGATGCGTAACTTGGCTTCAGACCTGATCCTCCTAATGAGTTGCACTGCAGACGTCTAGATGCAAAACTTGGCTTCAGACCTGATCCTCCTAATGAGTTGCACTGCAGACGTCTGGATGAGTAACTGGCTTCAGACCTGATCATCCTATAGAGTTGCTCTGCAGACATGTAGATGCATAACTTGGCTTCAGACCTTATCATCCTAATGAGTTGCTCTGCAGACGTCTAGATGCGTAACTTGGCTTCAAACCTGATCATCCTAATGAGTTGCTCTGCAGACGTCTAGATGGCTTCAAACCTGATCATCCTAATGAGTTGCTCTGCAGACGTCTAGATGCGTAACTTGGCTTCAAACCTGATCATCCTAATGAGTTGCTCTGCAGACGTCTAGATGCGTAACTTGGCTTCAAACCTGATCATCCTAATGAGTTGCTCTGCAGACGTCTAAATGCGTAACTTGGCTTCAAACCAGATCATCCTAATGAGTTGCTCTACAGACGTCTAGATGCATAACGTGGCTTCAGACCTGATCATCCTAATGAGTTGCTCTGCAGACGTCTAGATGCGTAACTTGGCTTCACACCTGATCATTCTAATGAGCTGCTCTGAAGACGTCTAGATGCGTAACTTGGCTTCACACCTGATCATCCTAATGAGTTGCTCTGCAGACAACTAGATGCGTAACTTGGCTTCAGACCTGATCCTCTTAATGAGTTGCACTGCAGACGTCTAGATGCAAAACTTGGATTCAGACCTGATCCTCCTAATGAGTTGCACTGCAGACGTCTGGATGAGTAACTGGGCTTCAGACCTGATCATCCTATAGAGTTGCTCTGCATACATCTAGATGTGTAACTTGGTTCACACCTGATCATCCTAATGAGTTGCTCTGCAGACATGTAGATGCGTAACTTGGCTTCAGACCTGATCCTCCTAATGAGTTGCACTGCAGGCCTCTAGATGCGTAACTTGGCTTCAGACCTGATCCTCCTAATGAGTTGCTCTGCAGACGTCTAGATGCGTAACTTGGCTTCACACCTGATCATTCTAATGAGCTGCTCTGAAGACGTCTAGATGCGTAACTTGGCTTCACACCTGATCATCCTAATGAGTTGCTCTGCAGACAACTAGATGCGTAACTTGGCTTCAGACGTGATCCTCTTAATGAGTTGCACTGCAGACGTCTAGATGCAAAACTTGGATTCAGACCTGATCCTCCTAATGAGTTGCACTGCAGACGTCTGGATGAGTAACTGGGCTTCAGACCTGATCATCCTATAGAGTTGCTCTGCATACATCTAGATGTGTAACTTGGTTCACACCTGATCATCCTAATGAGTTGCTCTGCAGACATGTAGATGCGTAACTTGGCTTCAGACCTGATCCTCCTAATGAGTTGCACTGCAGGCCTCTAGATGCGTAACTTGGCTTCAGACCTGATCCTCCTAATGAGTTGCACTGCAGGCCTCTAGATGCGTAACTTGGCTTCAGACCTGATCCTCCTAATGAGTTGCTCTGCAGACGTCTAGATGCGTAACTTGGCTTCACACCTGATCATCCTAATGAGTTGCTCTGCAGACGTCTAGATGCGTAACTTGGCTTCAGACCTGATCATCCTAATGAGTTGCTCTGCAGACATGTAGATGCGTAACTTGGCTTCAGACCTGATCATCCTAATGAGTTGCTCTGCAGAAGTCTAGATGCGTAACTTGGCTTCAAACCTGATCATCCTAATGAGTTGCTCTGCAGACATCTAGATGCGTAACTTGGCTTCAAACCTGATCATCCTAATGAGTTGCTCTGCAGACGTCTTGATGCGTAACTTGGCTTCAAACCTGATCATCCTAATGAGTTGCTCTGCAGACGTCTAGATGCGTAACTTGGCTTCAAACCTGATCATCCTAATGAGTTGTTCTGCAGACGTCTAGATGCGTAACTTGGCTTCAAACCTGATCATCCTAATGAGTTGCTCTGCAGACGTCGAGATGCGTAACTTGGCTTCAGACCTGATCATCCTAATGAGTTGCTCTGCAGACGTCTAGATGTGTAACTTGGCTTCAGACCTGATCCTCCTAATGAGTTGCTCTGCAGACGTCTAGATGCGTAACTTGGCTTCACACCTGATCATCCTAATGAGTTGCTCTGCAGACGTCTAGATGCGTAACTTGGCTTCAAACCTGATCATCCTAATGAGTTGCTCTACAGACGTCTAGATGCATAACTTGGCTTCAGACCTGATTATCCTAATGAGTTGCTCTGCAGACGTCTAGATGCGTAACTTGGCTTCAGACCTGATCATTCTAATGAGTTGCTCTGCAGACGTCTAGATACGTAACTTGGCTGCAGACCTGATCCTCCCAATGAGTTGCACTACAGACGTCCAGATTAGTAACTTGGCTTCACATCTGATCATCCTAATGAGTTGCTCTGCAGACGTCTAAATGTGTAACTTGGCTTCACACCTGATTATCCTAATGAGTTGCTCTGCAGTTGTCTAGATGCATAACTTGGCTTCACACCTGATCATCCTAATGAGTTGCTCTGCAGACATCTAGATGCGTAACTTCGCTTCAAACCGGATCATCCTGATGCTCTGCAGACGTCTAGATGCGTAACTTGGCTTCAGACCTGATCCTCCTTATGAGTTGCTCTGCAGACGTCTAGATGCGTAACTTGGCTTCACACCTGATCATCCTAATGAGTTGCTCTGCAGACGTCTAGATGCGTAACTTGGCTTCAGACCTGATCATCCTAATGAGTTGCTCTGCAGACATGTAGATGCGTAACTTGGCTTCAGACCTGATCATCCTAATGAGTTGCTCTGCAGACGTCTAGATGCGTAACTTGGCTTCAAACCTGATCATCCTAATGAGTTGCTCTGCAGACGTCTAGATGCGTAACTTGGCTTCAAACCTGATCATCCTAATGAGTTGCTCTGCAGACGTCTTGATGCGTAACTTGGCTTCAAACCTGATCATCCTAATGAGTTGCTCTGCAGACGTCTAGATGCGTAACTTGGCTTCAAACCTGATCATCCTAATGAGTTTCTCTGCAGACGTCTAGATGCGTAACTTGGCTTCAAACCTGATCATCCTAATGAGTTGCTCTGCAGACGTCTAGATGCGTAACTTGGCTTCAAACCTGATCATCCTAATGAGTTGCTCTAGAGACGTCTAGATGCATAACTTGGCTTTAGACCTGATCATCCCAATGAGTTGCTCTGCAGACGTCTAGATGCGTAACTTGGCTTCAGACCTGATCATTCTAATGAGTTGCTCTGCAGACGTCTAGATACGTAACTTGGCTGCAGACCTGATCCTCCCAATGAGTTGCACTGCAGACGTCCAGATGAGTAACTTGGCTTCACATCTGATCATCCTAATGAGTTGCTCTGCAGACGTCTAAATGCGTAACTTGGCTTCACACCTGATTATCCTAATGAGTTGCTCTGCAGTTGTCTAGATGCATAACTTGGCTTCACACCTGATCATCCTAATGAGTTGCTCTGCAGACATCTAGATGCGTAACTTCGCTTCAAACCGGATCATCCTGATGAGTTGCTCTGCAGACGTCTAGATGCGTAACTTGGCTTCAGACCTGATCCTCCTAATGAGTTGCTCTGCAGACGTCTAGATGCGTAACTTGGCTTCACATCTGATCATCCTAATGAGTTGCTCTGCAGACGTCTAAATGCGTAACTTGGCTTCACACCTGATTATCCTAATGAGTTGCTCTGCAGATGTCTAGATGCGTAACTTGGCTTCAGACCTGATCATTCTAATGAGTTTCTCTGCAGACGTCTAAATGCGTAACTTGGCTTCAGACCTGATCCTCCCAATGAGTTGGACTGCAGACGTCCAGATGAGTAACTGGGCTTCAGACCTGATGATCCTAATGAGTTGCTCTGCAGACATCTAGATGCGTAACTTGGCTTCACACCTGATCATCCTAATGAGTTGCTCAGCAGACGTCTAGATGCGTAACTTGGCTTCAGACCTTATCATCCTAATGAGTTGCTCTGAAGACGTCTAGATGCGTAACTTGGCTTCACACCTGATCATCCTAATGAGTTGCTCTGCAGACAACTAGACGCGTAACTTGGCTTCAGACCTGATCCTCCTAATGAGTTGCACTGCAGACGTCTAGATGCAAAACTTGGCTTCAGACCTGATCCTCCTAATGAGTTGCACTGCAGACGTCTGGATGAGTAACTGGGCTTCAGACCTGATCATCCTATAGAGTTGCTCTGCAGACATGTAGATGCGTAACTTGGCTTCAGACCTGATCATCCTAATGAGTTGCTCTGCAGACGTCTAGATGTGTAACTTAACCTGATCATCCTAATGAGTTGCTCTGCAGACGTCTAGATGCGTAACTTGGCTTCAAACCTGATCATCCTAATGAGTTGCTCTGCAGACGTCTAGATGCGTAACTTGGCTTCAAACCTGATCATCCTAATGAGTTGCTCTGCAGACGTCTAGATGCGTAACTTGGCTTCAAACCTGATCATCCTAATGAGTTGCTCTGCAGACGTCTAGATGCGTAACTTGGCTTCAAACCTGATCATCCTAATGAGTTGCTCTACAGACGTCTAGATGCGTAACTTGGCTTCAGACCTGATCATTCTAATGAGTTGCTCTGAAGACGTCTAGATGCGTAACTTGGCTTCACACCTGATCATCCTAATGAGTTGCTCTGCAGACAACTAGATGCGTAACTTGGCTTCAGACCTGATCCTCTTAATGAGTTGTACTGCAGACGTCTAGATGCAAAACTTGGATTCAGACCTGATCCTCCTAATGAGATGCACTGCAGACGTCTGGATGAGTAACTGGGCTTCAGACCTGATCATCCTATAGAGTTGCTCTGCATACTTCTAGATGCGTAACTTGGTTCACACCTGATCATCCTAATGAGTTGCTCTGCAGTCATGTAGATGCGTAACTTGGCTTCAGACCTGATCATCCTAATGAGTTGCTCTGCAGACTTCTAGATGCGTAACTTGGCTTCAAACCTGATCATCCTAATGAGTTGCTCTGAAGACGTCTAGATGCGTAACTTGGCTTCACACCTGATCATCCTAATGAGTTGCTCTGCAGACAACTAGATGCGTAACTTGGCTTCAGACCTGATCCTCTTAATGAGTTGCACTGCAGACGTCTAGATGCAAAACTTGGATTCAGACCTGATCCTCCTAATGAGTTGCACTGCAGACGTCTGGATGAGTAACTGGGCTTCAGACCTGATCATCCTATAGAGTTGCTCTGCATACATCTAGATGTGTAACTTGGTTCACACCTGATCATCCTAATGAGTTGCTCTGCAGACATGTAGATGCGTAACTTGGCTTCAGACCTGATCCTCCTAATGAGTTGCACTGCAGGCCTCTAGATGCGTAACTTGGCTTCAGACCTGATCCTCCTAATGAGTTGCTCTGCAGACGTCTAGATGCGTAACTTGGCTTCACACCTGATCATCCTAATGAGTTGCTCTGCAGACGTCTAGATGCGTAACTTGGCTTCAGACCTGATCATCCTAATGAGTTGCTCTGCAGACATGTAGATGCGTAACTTGGCTTCAGACCTGATCATCCTAATGAGTTGCTCTGCAGACGTCTAAATGCGTAACTTGGCTTCACACCTGATTATCCTAATGAGTTGCTCTGCAGTTGTCTAGATGCATAACTTGGCTTCACATCTGATCATCCTAATAAGTTGCTCTGCAGACATCTAGATGCGTAACTTCGCTTCAAACCGGATCATCCTGATGAGTTGCTCTGCAGACGTCTAGATGCGTAACTTGGCTTCAGACCTGACCCTCCTAATGAGTTGCTCTGCAGACGTCTAGATGCGTAACTTGGCTTCACATCTGATCATCCTAATGAGTTGCTCTGCAAACGTCTAAATGCGTAACTTGGCTTCACACCTGATTATCCTAATGAGTTGCTCTGCAGATGTCTAGATGCGTAACTTAGCTTCAGACCTGATCATACTAATGAGTTGCTCAGCAGACGTCTAGATGCGTAACTTGGCTTCAGACCTTATCATCCTAATGAGTTGCTCTGAAGACGTCTAGATGCGTAACTTGGCTTCACACCTGATCATCCTAATGAGTTGCTCTGCAGACAACTAGATGCGTAACTTGGCTTCAGACCTGATCCTCCTAATGAGTTGCACTGCAGACGTCTAGATGCAAAACTTGGCTTCAGACCTGATCCTCCTAATGAGTTGCACTGCAGACGTCTGGATGAGTAACTGGCTTCAGACCTGATCATCCTATAGAGTTGCTCTGCAGACATGTAGATGCATAACTTGGCTTCAGACCTTATCATCCTAATGAGTTGCTCTGCAGACGTCTAGATGCGTAACTTGGCTTCAAACCTGATCATCCTAATGAGTTGCTCTGCAGACGTCTAGATGGCTTCAAACCTGATCATCCTAATGAGTTGCTCTGCAGACGTCTAGATGCGTAACTTGGCTTCAAACCTGATCATCCTAATGAGTTGCTCTGCAGACGTCTAGATGCGTAACTTGGCTTCAAACCTGATCATCCTAATGAGTTGCTCTGCAGACGTCTAAATGCGTAACTTGGCTTCAAACCAGATCATCCTAATGAGTTGCTCTACAGACGTCTAGATGCATAACGTGGCTTCAGACCTGATCATCCTAATGAGTTGCTCTGCAGACGTCTAGATGCGTAACTTGGCTTCACACCTGATCATTCTAATGAGCTGCTCTGAAGACGTCTAGATGCGTAACTTGGCTTCACACCTGATCATCCTAATGAGTTGCTCTGCAGACAACTAGATGCGTAACTTGGCTTCAGACCTGATCCTCTTAATGAGTTGCACTGCAGACGTCTAGATGCAAAACTTGGATTCAGACCTGATCCTCCTAATGAGTTGCACTGCAGACGTCTGGATGAGTAACTGGGCTTCAGACCTGATCATCCTATAGAGTTGCTCTGCATACATCTAGATGTGTAACTTGGTTCACACCTGATCATCCTAATGAGTTGCTCTGCAGACATGTAGATGCGTAACTTGGCTTCAGACCTGATCCTCCTAATGAGTTGCACTGCAGGCCTCTAGATGCGTAACTTGGCTTCAGACCTGATCCTCCTAATGAGTTGCTCTGCAGACGTCTAGATGCGTAACTTGGCTTCACACCTGATCATTCTAATGAGCTGCTCTGAAGACGTCTAGATGCGTAACTTGGCTTCACACCTGATCATCCTAATGAGTTGCTCTGCAGACAACTAGATGCGTAACTTGGCTTCAGACGTGATCCTCTTAATGAGTTGCACTGCAGACGTCTAGATGCAAAACTTGGATTCAGACCTGATCCTCCTAATGAGTTGCACTGCAGACGTCTGGATGAGTAACTGGGCTTCAGACCTGATCATCCTATAGAGTTGCTCTGCATACATCTAGATGTGTAACTTGGTTCACACCTGATCATCCTAATGAGTTGCTCTGCAGACATGTAGATGCGTAACTTGGCTTCAGACCTGATCCTCCTAATGAGTTGCACTGCAGGCCTCTAGATGCGTAACTTGGCTTCAGACCTGATCCTCCTAATGAGTTGCACTGCAGGCCTCTAGATGCGTAACTTGGCTTCAGACCTGATCCTCCTAATGAGTTGCTCTGCAGACGTCTAGATGCGTAACTTGGCTTCACACCTGATCATCCTAATGAGTTGCTCTGCAGACGTCTAGATGCGTAACTTGGCTTCAGACCTGATCATCCTAATGAGTTGCTCTGCAGACATGTAGATGCGTAACTTGGCTTCAGACCTGATCATCCTAATGAGTTGCTCTGCAGAAGTCTAGATGCGTAACTTGGCTTCAAACCTGATCATCCTAATGAGTTGCTCTGCAGACATCTAGATGCGTAACTTGGCTTCAAACCTGATCATCCTAATGAGTTGCTCTGCAGACGTCTTGATGCGTAACTTGGCTTCAAACCTGATCATCCTAATGAGTTGCTCTGCAGACGTCTAGATGCGTAACTTGGCTTCAAACCTGATCATCCTAATGAGTTGTTCTGCAGACGTCTAGATGCGTAACTTGGCTTCAAACCTGATCATCCTAATGAGTTGCTCTGCAGACGTCGAGATGCGTAACTTGGCTTCAGACCTGATCATCCTAATGAGTTGCTCTGCAGACGTCTAGATGTGTAACTTGGCTTCAGACCTGATCCTCCTAATGAGTTGCTCTGCAGACGTCTAGATGCGTAACTTGGCTTCACACCTGATCATCCTAATGAGTTGCTCTGCAGACGTCTAGATGCGTAACTTGGCTTCAAACCTGATCATCCTAATGAGTTGCTCTACAGACGTCTAGATGCATAACTTGGCTTCAGACCTGATTATCCTAATGAGTTGCTCTGCAGACGTCTAGATGCGTAACTTGGCTTCAGACCTGATCATTCTAATGAGTTGCTCTGCAGACGTCTAGATACGTAACTTGGCTGCAGACCTGATCCTCCCAATGAGTTGCACTACAGACGTCCAGATTAGTAACTTGGCTTCACATCTGATCATCCTAATGAGTTGCTCTGCAGACGTCTAAATGTGTAACTTGGCTTCACACCTGATTATCCTAATGAGTTGCTCTGCAGTTGTCTAGATGCATAACTTGGCTTCACACCTGATCATCCTAATGAGTTGCTCTGCAGACATCTAGATGCGTAACTTCGCTTCAAACCGGATCATCCTGATGCTCTGCAGACGTCTAGATGCGTAACTTGGCTTCAGACCTGATCCTCCTTATGAGTTGCTCTGCAGACGTCTAGATGCGTAACTTGGCTTCACACCTGATCATCCTAATGAGTTGCTCTGCAGACGTCTAGATGCGTAACTTGGCTTCAGACCTGATCATCCTAATGAGTTGCTCTGCAGACATGTAGATGCGTAACTTGGCTTCAGACCTGATCATCCTAATGAGTTGCTCTGCAGACGTCTAGATGCGTAACTTGGCTTCAAACCTGATCATCCTAATGAGTTGCTCTGCAGACGTCTAGATGCGTAACTTGGCTTCAAACCTGATCATCCTAATGAGTTGCTCTGCAGACGTCTTGATGCGTAACTTGGCTTCAAACCTGATCATCCTAATGAGTTGCTCTGCAGACGTCTAGATGCGTAACTTGGCTTCAAACCTGATCATCCTAATGAGTTTCTCTGCAGACGTCTAGATGCGTAACTTGGCTTCAAACCTGATCATCCTAATGAGTTGCTCTGCAGACGTCTAGATGCGTAACTTGGCTTCAAACCTGATCATCCTAATGAGTTGCTCTAGAGACGTCTAGATGCATAACTTGGCTTTAGACCTGATCATCCCAATGAGTTGCTCTGCAGACGTCTAGATGCGTAACTTGGCTTCAGACCTGATCATTCTAATGAGTTGCTCTGCAGACGTCTAGATACGTAACTTGGCTGCAGACCTGATCCTCCCAATGAGTTGCACTGCAGACGTCCAGATGAGTAACTTGGCTTCACATCTGATCATCCTAATGAGTTGCTCTGCAGACGTCTAAATGCGTAACTTGGCTTCACACCTGATTATCCTAATGAGTTGCTCTGCAGTTGTCTAGATGCATAACTTGGCTTCACACCTGATCATCCTAATGAGTTGCTCTGCAGACATCTAGATGCGTAACTTCGCTTCAAACCGGATCATCCTGATGAGTTGCTCTGCAGACGTCTAGATGCGTAACTTGGCTTCAGACCTGATCCTCCTAATGAGTTGCTCTGCAGACGTCTAGATGCGTAACTTGGCTTCACATCTGATCATCCTAATGAGTTGCTCTGCAGACGTCTAAATGCGTAACTTGGCTTCACACCTGATTATCCTAATGAGTTGCTCTGCAGATGTCTAGATGCGTAACTTGGCTTCAGACCTGATCATTCTAATGAGTTTCTCTGCAGACGTCTAAATGCGTAACTTGGCTTCAGACCTGATCCTCCCAATGAGTTGGACTGCAGACGTCCAGATGAGTAACTGGGCTTCAGACCTGATGATCCTAATGAGTTGCTCTGCAGACATCTAGATGCGTAACTTGGCTTCACACCTGATCATCCTAATGAGTTGCTCAGCAGACGTCTAGATGCGTAACTTGGCTTCAGACCTTATCATCCTAATGAGTTGCTCTGAAGACGTCTAGATGCGTAACTTGGCTTCACACCTGATCATCCTAATGAGTTGCTCTGCAGACAACTAGACGCATAACTTGGCTTCAGACCTGATCCTCCTAATGAGTTGCACTGCAGACGTCTAGATGCAAAACTTGGCTTCAGACCTGATCCTCCTAATGAGTTGCACTGCAGACGTCTGGATGAGTAACTGGGCTTCAGACCTGATCATCCTATAGAGTTGCTCTGCAGACATGTAGATGCGTAACTTGGCTTCAGACCTGATCATCCTAATGAGTTGCTCTGCAGACGTCTAGATGTGTAACTTAACCTGATCATCCTAATGAGTTGCTCTGCAGACGTCTAGATGCGTAACTTGGCTTCAAACCTGATCATCCTAATGAGTTGCTCTGCAGACGTCTAGATGCGTAACTTGGCTTCAAACCTGATCATCCTAATGAGTTGCTCTGCAGACGTCTAGATGCGTAACTTGGCTTCAAACCTGATCATCCTAATGAGTTGCTCTGCAGACGTCTAGATGCGTAACTTGGCTTCAAACCTGATCATCCTAATGAGTTGCTCTACAGACGTCTAGATGCGTAACTTGGCTTCAGACCTGATCATTCTAATGAGTTGCTCTGAAGACGTCTAGATGCGTAACTTGGCTTCACACCTGATCATCCTAATGAGTTGCTCTGCAGACAACTAGATGCGTAACTTGGCTTCAGACCTGATCCTCTTAATGAGTTGTACTGCAGACGTCTAGATGCAAAACTTGGATTCAGACCTGATCCTCCTAATGAGATGCACTGCAGACGTCTGGATGAGTAACTGGGCTTCAGACCTGATCATCCTATAGAGTTGCTCTGCATACTTCTAGATGCGTAACTTGGTTCACACCTGATCATCCTAATGAGTTGCTCTGCAGTCATGTAGATGCGTAACTTGGCTTCAGACCTGATCATCCTAATGAGTTGCTCTGCAGACTTCTAGATGCGTAACTTGGCTTCAAACCTGATCATCCTAATGAGTTGCTCTGAAGACGTCTAGATGCGTAACTTGGCTTCACACCTGATCATCCTAATGAGTTGCTCTGCAGACAACTAGATGCGTAACTTGGCTTCAGACCTGATCCTCTTAATGAGTTGCACTGCAGACGTCTAGATGCAAAACTTGGATTCAGACCTGATCCTCCTAATGAGTTGCACTGCAGACGTCTGGATGAGTAACTGGGCTTCAGACCTGATCATCCTATAGAGTTGCTCTGCATACATCTAGATGTGTAACTTGGTTCACACCTGATCATCCTAATGAGTTGCTCTGCAGACATGTAGATGCGTAACTTGGCTTCAGACCTGATCCTCCTAATGAGTTGCACTGCAGGCCTCTAGATGCGTAACTTGGCTTCAGACCTGATCCTCCTAATGAGTTGCTCTGCAGACGTCTAGATGCGTAACTTGGCTTCACACCTGATCATCCTAATGAGTTGCTCTGCAGACGTCTAGATGCGTAACTTGGCTTCAGACCTGATCATCCTAATGAGTTGCTCTGCAGACATGTAGATGCGTAACTTGGCTTCAGACCTGATCATCCTAATGAGTTGCTCTGCAGACGTCTAAATGCGTAACTTGGCTTCACACCTGATTATCCTAATGAGTTGCTCTGCAGTTGTCTAGATGCATAACTTGGCTTCACATCTGATCATCCTAATAAGTTGCTCTGCAGACATCTAGATGCGTAACTTCGCTTCAAACCGGATCATCCTGATGAGTTGCTCTGCAGACGTCTAGATGCGTAACTTGGCTTCAGACCTGACCCTCCTAATGAGTTGCTCTGCAGACGTCTAGATGCGTAACTTGGCTTCACATCTGATCATCCTAATGAGTTGCTCTGCAAACGTCTAAATGCGTAACTTGGCTTCACACCTGATTATCCTAATGAGTTGCTCTGCAGATGTCTAGATGCGTAACTTAGCTTCAGACCTGATCATACTAATGAGTTGCTCAGCAGACGTCTAGATGCGTAACTTGGCTTCAGACCTTATCATCCTAATGAGTTGCTCTGAAGACGTCTAGATGCGTAACTTGGCTTCACACCTGATCATCCTAATGAGTTGCTCTGCAGACAACTAGATGCGTAACTTGGCTTCAGACCTGATCCTCCTAATGAGTTGCACTGCAGACGTCTAGATGCAAAACTTGGCTTCAGACCTGATCCTCCTAATGAGTTGCACTGCAGACGTCTGGATGAGTAACTGGCTTCAGACCTGATCATCCTATAGAGTTGCTCTGCAGACATGTAGATGCATAACTTGGCTTCAGACCTTATCATCCTAATGAGTTGCTCTGCAGACGCCTAGATGCGTAACTTGGCTTCAAACCTGATCATCCTAATGAGTTGCTCTGCAGACGTCTAGATGGCTTCAAACCTGATCATCCTAATGAGTTGCTCTGCAGACGTCTAGATGCGTAACTTGGCTTCAAACCTGATCATCCTAATGAGTTGCTCTGCAGACGTCTAGATGCGTAACTTGGCTTCAAACCTGATCATCCTAATGAGTTGCTCTGCAGACGTCTAAATGCGTAACTTGGCTTCAAACCAGATCATCCTAATGAGTTGCTCTACAGACGTCTAGATGCATAACGTGGCTTCAGACCTGATCATCCTAATGAGTTGCTCTGCAGACGTCTAGATGCGTAACTTGGCTTCACACCTGATCATTCTAATGAGCTGCTCTGAAGACGTCTAGATGCGTAACTTGGCTTCACACCTGATCATCCTAATGAGTTGCTCGGCAGACAACTAGATGCGTAACTTGGCTTCAGACCTGATCCTCTTAATGAGTTGCACTGCAGACGTCTAGATGCAAAACTTGGATTCAGACCTGATCCTCCTAATGAGTTGCACTGCAGACGTCTGGATGAGTAACTGGGCTTCAGACCTGATCATCCTATAGAGTTGCTCTGCATACATCTAGATTTGTAACTTGGTTCACACCTGATCATCCTAATGAGTTGCTCTGCAGACATGTAGATGCGTAACTTGGCTTCAGACCTGATCCTCCTAATGAGTTGCACTGCAGGCCTCTAGATGCGTAACTTGGCTTCAGACCTGATCCTCCTAATGAGTTGCTCTGCAGACGTCTAGATGCGTAACTTGGCTTCACACCTGATCATTCTAATGAGCTGCTCTGAAGACGTCTAGATGCGTAACTTGGCTTCACACCTGATCATCCTAATGAGTTGCTCTGCAGACAACTAGATGCGTAACTTGGCTTCAGACCTGATCCTCTTAATGAGTTGCACTGCAGACGTCTAGATGCAAAACTTGGATTCAGACCTGATCCTCCTAATGAGTTGCACTGCAGACGTCTGGATGAGTAACTGGGCTTCAGACCTGATCATCCTATAGAGTTGCTCTGCATACATCTAGATGTGTAACTTGGTTCACACCTGATCATCCTAATGAGTTGCTCTGCAGACATGTAGATGCGTAACTTGGCTTCAGACCTGATCCTCCTAATGAGTTGCACTGCAGGCCTCTAGATGCGTAACTTGGCTTCAGACCTGATCCTCCTAATGAGTTGCTCTGCAGACGTCTAGATGCGTAACTTGGCTTCACACCTGATCATCCTAATGAGTTGCTCTGCAGACGTCTAGATGCGTAACTTGGCTTCAGACCTCATCATCCTAATGAGTTGCTCTGCAGACATGTAGATGCGTAACTTGGCTTCAGACCTGATCATCCTAATGAGTTGCTCTGCAGAAGTCTAGATGCGTAACTTGGCTTCAAACCTGATCATCCTAATGAGTTGCTCTGCAGACGTCTAGATGCGTAACTTGGCTTCAAACCTGATCATCCTAATGAGTTGCTCTGCAGACGTCTTGATGCGTAACTTGGCTTCAAACCTGATCATCCTAATGAGTTGCTCTGCAGACGTCTAGATGCGTAACTTGGCTTCAAACCTGATCATCCTAAAGAGTTGTTCTGCAGACGTCTAGATGCGTAACTTGGCTTCAAACCTGATCATCCTAATGAGTTGCTCTGCAGACGTCGAGATGCATAACTTGGCTTCAAACCTGATCATCCTAATGAGTTGCTCTACAGACGTCTAGATGCATAACTTGGCTTTAGACCTGATCATCCTAATGAGTTGCTCTGCAGACGTCTAGATGCGTAACTTGGCTTCAGACCTGATCCTCCTAATGAGTTGCTCTGCAGACGTCTAGATGCGTAACTTGGCTTCACACCTGATCATCCTAATGAGTTGCTCTGCAGACGTCTAGATGCGTAACTTGGCTTCAAACCTGATCATCCTAATGAGTTGCTCTACAGACGTCTAGATGCATAACTTGGCTTCAGACCTGATCATCCTAATGAGTTGCTCTGCAGACGTCTAGATGCGTAACTTGGCTTCAGACCTGATCATTCTAATGAGTTGCTCTGCAGACGTCTAGATACGTAACTTGGCTGCAGACCTGATCCTCCCAATGAGTTGCACTACAGACGTCCAGATTAGTAACTTGGCTTCACATCTGATCATCCTAATGAGTTGCTCTGCAGACGTCTAAATGCGTAACTTGGCTTCACACCTGATTATCCTAATGAGTTGCTCTGCAGTTGTCTAGATGCATAACTTGGCTTCACACCTGATCATCCTAATGAGTTGCTCTGCAGACATCTAGATGCGTAACTTCGCTTCAAACCGGATCATCCTGATGCTCTGCAGACGTCTAGATGCGTAACTTGGCTTCAGACCTGATCCTCCTAATGAGTTGCTCTGCAGACGTCTAGATGCGTAACTTGGCTTCACACCTGATCATCCTAATGAGTTGCTCTGCAGACGTCTAGATGCGTAACTTGGCTTCAGACCTGATCATCCTAATGTGTTGCTCTGCAGACATGTAGATGCGTAACTTGGCTTCAGACCTGATCATCCTAATGAGTTGCTCTGCAGACGTCTAGATGCGTAACTTGGCTTCAAACCTGATCATCCTAATGAGTTGCTCTGCAGACGTCTAGATGCGTAACTTGGCTTCAAACCTGATCATCCTAATGAGTTGCTCTGCAGACGTCTTGATGCGTAACTTGGCTTCAAACCTGATCATCCTAATGAGTTGCTCTGCAGACGTCTAGATGCGTAACTTGGCTTCAAACCTGATCATCCTAATGAGTTTCTCTGCAGACGTCTAGATGCGTAACTTGGCTTCAAACCTGATCATCCTAATGAGTTGCTCTGCAGACGTCTAGATGCGTAACTTGGCTTCAAACCTGATCATCCTAATGAGTTGCTCTAGAGACGTCTAGATGCATAACTTGGCTTTAGACCTGATCATCCTAATGAGTTGCTCTGCAGACATCTAGATGCGTAACTTGGCTTCAGACCTGATCATTCTAATGAGTTGCTCTGCAGACGTCTAGATACGTAACTTGGCTGCAGACCTGATCCTCCCAATGAGTTGCACTGCAGACGTCCAGATGAGTAACTTGGCTTCACATCTGATCATCCTAATGAGTTGCTCTGCAGACGTCTAAATGCGTAACTTGGCTTCACACCTGATTATCCTAATGAGTTGCTCTGCAGTTGTCTAGATGCATAACTTGGCTTCACACCTGATCATCCTAATGAGTTGCTCTGCAGACATCTAGATGCGTAACTTCGCTTCAAACCGGATCATCCTGATGAGTTGCTTTGCAGACGTCTAGATGCGTAACTTGGCTTCAGACCTGATCCTCCTAATGAGTTGCTCTGCAGACGTCTAGATGCGTAACTTGGCTTCACATCTGATCATCCTAATGAGTTGCTCTGCAGACGTCTAAATGCGTAACTTGGCTTCACACCTGATTATCCTAATGAGTTGCTCTGCAGATGTCTAGATGCGAACTTGGCTTCAGACCTGATCATTCTAATGAGTTTCTCTGCAGACGTCTAAATGCGTAACTTGGCTTCAGACCTGATCCTCCCAATGAGTTGGACTGCAGACGTCCAGATGAGTAACTGGGCTTCAGACCTGATGATCCTAATGAGTTGCTCTGCAGACATCTAGATGCGTAACTTGGCTTCACACCTGATCATCCTAATGAGTTGCTCAGCAGACGTCTAGATGCGTAACTTGGCTTCAGACCTTATCATCCTAATGAGTTGCTCTGAAGACGTCTAGATGCGTAACTTGGCTTCACACCTGATCATCCTAATGAGTTGCTCTGCAGACAACTAAACGCGTAACTTGGCTTCAGACCTGATCCTCCTAATGAGTTGCACTGCAGACGTCTAGATGCAAAACTTGGCTTCAGACCTGATCCTCCTAATGAGTTGCACTGCAGACGTCTGGATGAGTAACTGGGCTTCAGACCTGATCATCCTATAGAGTTGCTCTGCAGACATGTAATGCGTAACTTGGCTTCAGACCTGATCATCCTAATGAGTTGCTCTGCAGACGTCTAGATGCGTAACTTGGCTTCAAACCTGATCATCCTAATGAGTTGCTCTGCAGACGTCTAGATGCGTAACTTGGCTTCAAACCTGATCATCCTAATGAGTTGCTCTGCAGACGTCTAGATGCGTAACTTTGCTTCAAACCTGATCATCCTAATGAGTTGCTCTGCAGACGTCTAGATGCGTAACTTGGCTTCAAACCTGATCATCCTAATGAGTTGCTCTGCAGACGTCTAGATGCGTAACTTGGCTTCAAACCTGATCATCCTAATGAGTTGCTCTACAGACGTCTAGATGCGTAACTTGGCTTCAGACCTGATCATCCTAATGAGTTGCTCTGAAGACGTCTAGATGCGTAACTTGGCTTCACACCTGATCATCCTAATGAGTTGCTCTGCAGACAACTAGATGCGTAACTTGGCTTCAGACCTGATCCTCTTAATGAGTTGTACTGCAGACGTCTAGATGCAAAACTTGGATTCAGACCTGATCCTCCTAATGAGATGCACTGCAGACGTCTGGATGAGTAACTGGGCTTCAGACCTGATCATCCTATAGAGTTGCTCTGCATACTTCTAGATGCGTAACTTGGTTCACACCTGATCATCCTAATGAGTTGCTCTGCAGACATGTAGATGCGTAACTTGGCTTCAGACCTGATCATCCTAATGAGTTGCTCTGCAGACGTCTAGATGCGTAACTTGGCTTCAAACCTGATCATCCTAATGAGTTGCTCTGAAGACGTCTAGATGCGTAACTTGGCTTCACACCTGATCATCCTAATGAGTTGCTCTGCAGACAACTAGATGCGTAACTTGGCTTCAGACCTGATCCTCTTAATGAGTTGCACTGCAGACGTCTAGATGCAAAACTTGGATTCAGACCTGATCCTCCTAATGAGTTGCACTGCAGACGTCTGGATGAGTAACTGGGCTTCAGACCTGATCATCCTATAGAGTTGCTCTGCATACATCTAGATGTGTAACTTGGTTCACACCTGATCATCCTAATGAGTTGCTCTGCAGACATGTAGATGCGTAACTTGGCTTCAGACCTGATCCTCCTAATGAGTTGCACTGCAGGCCTCTAGATGCGTAACTTGGCTTCAGACCTGATCCTCCTAATGAGTTGCTCTGCAGACGTCTAGATGCGTAACTTGGCTTCACACCTGATCATCCTAATGAGTTGCTCTGCAGACGTCTAGATGCGTAACTTGGCTTCAGACCTGATCATCCTAATGAGTTGCTCTGCAGACATGTAGATGCGTAACTTGGCTTCAGACCTGATCATCCTAATGAGTTGCTCTGCAGACGTCTAAATGCGTAACTTGGCTTCACACCTGATTATCCTAATGAGTTGCTCTGCAGTTGTCTAGATGCATAACTTGGCTTCACACCTGATCATCCTAATAAGTTGCTCTGCAGACATCTAGATGCGTAACTTCGCTTCAAACCGGATCATCCTGATGAGTTGCTCTGCAGACGTCTAGATGCGTAACTTGGCTTCAGACCTGATCCTCCTAATGAGTTGCTCTGCAGACGTCTAGATGCGTAACTTGGCTTCACATCTGATCATCCTAATGAGTTGCTCTGCAAACGTCTAAATGCGTAACTTGGCTTCACACCTGATTATCCTAATGAGTTGCTCTGCAGATGTCTAGATGCGTAACTTGGCTTCAGACCTGATCATACTAATGAGTTGCTCAGCAGACGTCTAGATGCGTAACTTGGCTTCAGACCTTATCATCCTAATGAGTTGCTCTGAAGACGTCTAGATGCGTAACTTGGCTTCACACCTGATCATCCTAATGAGTTGCTCTGCAGACAACTAGATGCGTAACTTGGCTTCAGACCTGATCCTCCTAATGAGTTGCACTGCAGACGTCTAGATGCAAAACTTGGCTTCAGACCTGATCCTCCTAATGAGTTGCACTGCAGACGTCTGGATGAGTAACTGGCTTCAGACCTGATCATCCTATAGAGTTGCTCTGCAGACATGTAGATGCATAACTTGGCTTCAGACCTTATCATCCTAATGAGTTGCTCTGCAGACGTCTAGATGCGTAACTTGGCTTCAAACCTGATCATCCTAATGAGTTGCTCTGCAGACGTCTAGATGGCTTCAACCCTGATCATCCTAATGAGTTGCTCTGCAGACGTCTAGATGCGTAACTTGGCTTCAAACCTGATCATCCTAATGAGTTGCTCTGCAGACGTCTAGATGCGTAACTTGGCTTCAAACCTGATCATCCTAATGAGTTGCTCTGCAGACGTCTAAATGCGTAACTTGGCTTCAAACCAGATCATCCTAATGAGTTGCTCTACAGACGTCTAGATGCATAACGTGGCTTCAGACCTGATCATCCTAATGAGTTGCTCTGCAGACGTCTAGATGCGTAACTTGGCTTCACACCTGATCATTCTAATGAGCTGCTCTGAAGACGTCTAGATGCGTAACTTGGCTTCACACCTGATCATCCTAATGAGTTGCTCTGCAGACAACTAGATGCGTAACTTGGCTTCAGACCTGATCCTCTTAATGAGTTGCACTGCAGACGTCTAGATGCAAAACTTGGATTCAGACCTGATCCTCCTAATGAGTTGCACTGCAGACGTCTGGATGAGTAACTGGGCTTCAGACCTGATCATCCTATAGAGTTGCTCTGCATACATCTAGATGTGTAACTTGGTTCACACCTGATCATCCTAATGAGTTGCTCTGCAGACATGTAGATGCGTAACTTGGCTTCAGACCTGATCCTCCTAATGAGTTGCACTGCAGGCCTCTAGATGCGTAACTTGGCTTCAGACCTGATCCTCCTAATGAGTTGCTCTGCAGACGTCTAGATGCGTAACTTGGCTTCACACCTGATCATTCTAATGAGCTGCTCTGAAGACGTCTAGATGCGTAACTTGGCTTCACACCTGATCATCCTAATGAGTTGCTCTGCAGACAACTAGATGCGTAACTTGGCTTCAGACCTGATCCTCTTAATGAGTTGCACTGCAGACGTCTAGATGCAAAACTTGGATTCAGACCTGATCCTCCTAATGAGTTGCACTGCAGACGTCTGGATGAGTAACTGGGCTTCAGACCTGATCATCCTATAGAGTTGCTCTGCATACATCTAGATGTGTAACTTGGTTCACACCTGATCATCCTAATGAGTTGCTCTGCAGACATGTAGATGCGTAACTTGGCTTCAGACCTGATCCTCCTAATGAGTTGCACTGCAGGCCTCTAGATGCGTAACTTGGCTTCAGACCTGATCCTCCTAATGAGTTGCTCTGCAGACGTCTAGATGCGTAACTTGGCTTCACACCTGATCATCCTAATGAGTTGCTCTGCAGACGTCTAGATGCGTAACTTGGCTTCAGACCTGATCATCCTAATGAGTTGCTCTGCAGACATGTAGATGCGTAACTTGGCTTCAGACCTGATCATCCTAATGAGTTGCTCTGCAGAAGTCTAGATGCGTAACTTGGCTTCAAACCTGATCATCCTAATGAGTTGCTCTGCAGCCGTCTAGATGCGTAACTTGGCTTCAAACCTGATCATCCTAATGAGTTGCTCTGCAGACATCTTGATGCGTAACTTGGCTTCAAACCTGATCATCCTAATGAGTTGCTCTGCAGACGTCTAGATGCGTAACTTGGCTTCAAACCTGATCATCCTAATGAGTTGTTCTGCAGACGTCTAGATGCGCAACTTGGCTTCAAACCTGATCATCCTAATGAGTTGCTCTGCAGACGTCGAGATGCATAACTTGGCTTCAAACCTGATCATCCTAATGAGTTGCTCTACAGACGTCTAGATGCATAACTCGGCTTTAGACCTGATCATCCTAATGAGTTGCTCTGCAGACGTCTAGATGCGTAACTTGGCTTCAGACCTGATCCTCCTAATGAGTTGCTCTGCAGACGTCTAGATGCGTAACTTGGCTTCACACCTGATCATCCTAATGAGTTGCTCTGCAGACGTCTAGATGCGTAACTTGGCTTCAAACCTGATCATCCTAATGAGTTGCTCTACAGACGTCTAGATGCATAACTTGGCTTCAGACCTGATCATCCTAATGAGTTGCTCTGCAGACGTCTAGATGCGTAACTTGGCTTCAGACCTGATCATTCTAATGAGTTGCTCTGCAGACGTCTAGATACGTAACTTGGCTGCAGACCTGATCCTCCCAATGAGTTGCACTACAGACGTCCAGATTAGTAACTTGGCTTCACATCTGATCATCCTAATGAGTTGCTCTGCAGACGTCTAAATGCGTAACTTGGCTTCACACCTGATTATCCTAATGAGTTGCTCTGCAGTTGTCTAGATGCATAACTTGGCTTCACACCTGATCATCCTAATGAGTTGCTCTGCAGACGTCTAGATGCGTAACTTGGCTTCAGACCTGATCCTCCTAATGAGTTGCTCTGCAGACGTCTAGATGCGTAACTTGGCTTCACACCTGATCATCCTAATGAGTTGCTCTGCAGACGTCTAGATGCGTAACTTGGCTTCAGACCTGATCATCCTAATGAGTTGCTCTGCAGACATGTAGATGCGTAACTTGGCTTCAGACCTGATCATCCTAATGAGTTGCTCTGCAGACGTCTAGATGCGTAACTTGGCTTCAAACCTGATCATCCTAATGAGTTGCTCTGCAGACGTCTAGATGCGTAACTTGGCTTCAAACCTGATCATCCTAATGAGTTGCTCTGCAGACGTCTTGATGCGTAACTTGGCTTCAAACCTGATCATCCTAATGAGTTGCTCTGCAGACGTCTAGATGCGTAACTTGGCTTCAAACCTGATCATCCTAATGAGTTGCTCTGCAGACGTCTAGATGCGTAACTTGTCTTCAAACCTGATCATCCTAATGAGTTGCTCTGCAGACGTCTAGATGCGTAACTTGGCTTCAAACCTGATCATCCTAATGAGTTGCTCTAGAGACGTCTAGATGCATAACTTGGCTTTAGACCTGATCATCCTAATGAGTTGCTCTGCAGACGTCTAGATGCGTAACTTGGCTTCAGATCTGATCATTCTAATGAGTTGCTCTGCAGACGTCTAGATACGTAACTTAGCTGCAGACCTGATCCTCCCAATGAGTTGCACTGCAGACGTCCAGATGAGTAACTTGGCTTCACATCTGATCATCCTAATGAGTTGCTCTGCAGACGTCTAAATGCGTAACTTGGCTTCACACCTGATTATCCTAATGAGTTGCTCTGCAGTTGTCTAGATGCATAACTTGGCTTCACACCTGATCATCCTAATGAGTTGCTCTGCAGACATCTAGATGCGTAACTTCGCTTCAAACCGGATCATCCTGATGAGTTGCTCTGCAGACGTCTAGATGCGTAACTTGGCTTCAGACCTGATCCTCCTAATGAGTTGCTCTGCAGACGTCTAGATGCGTAACTTGGCTTCACATCTGATCATCCTAATGAGTTGCTCTGCAGACGTCTAAATGCGTAACTTGGCTTCACACCTGATTATCCTAATGAGTTGCTCTGCAGATGTCTAGATGCGTAACTTGGCTTCAGACCTGATCATTCTAATGAGTTTCTCTGCAGACGTCTAAATGCGTAACTTGGCTTCAGACCTGATCCTCCCAATGAGTTGGACTGCAGACGTCCAGATGAGTAACTGGGCTTCAGACCTGATGATCCTAATGAGTTGCTCTGCAGACATCTAGATGCGTAACTTGGCTTCACACCTGATCATCCTAATGAGTTGCTCAGCAGACGTCTAGATGCGTAACTTGGCTTCAGACCTTATCATCCTAATGAGTTGCTCTGAAGACGTCTAGATGCGTAACTTGGCTTCACACCTGATCATCCTAATGAGTTGCTCTGCAGACAACTAGACGCGTAACTTGGCTTCAGACCTGATCCTCCTAATGAGTTGCACTGCAGACGTCTAGATGCAAAACTTGGCTTCAGACCTGATCCTCCTAATGAGTTGCACTGCAGACGTCTGGATGAGTAACTGGGCTTCAGACCTGATCATCCTATAGAGTTGCTCTGCAGACATGTAGATGCGTAACTTGGCTTCAGACCTGATCATCCTAATGAGTTGCTCTGCAGACGTCTAGATGTGTAACTTGGCTTCAAACCTGATCATCCTAATGAGTTGCTCTGCAGACGTCTAGATGCGTAACGTGGCTTCAAACCTGATCATCCTAATGAGTTGCTCTGCAGACGTCTAGATGCGTAACTTGGCTTCAAACCTGATCATCCTAATGAGTTGCTCTGCAGACGTCTAGATGCGTAACTTGGCTTCAAACCTGATCATCCTAATGAGTTGCTCTGCAGACGTCTAGATGCGTAACTTGGCTTCAAACCTGATCATCCTAATGAGTTGCTCTACAGACGTCTAGATGCGTAACTTGGCTTCAGACCTGATCATTCTAATGAGTTGCTCTGAAGACGTCTAGATGCGTAACTTGGCTTCACACCTGATCATCCTAATGAGTTGCTCTGCAGACAACTAGATGCGTAACTTGACTTCAGACCTGATCCTCTTAATGAGTTGTACTGCAGACGTCTAGATGCAAAACTTGGATTCAGACCTGATCCTCCTAATGAGATGCACTGCAGACGTCTGGATGAGTAACTGGGCTTCAGACCTGATCATCCTATAGAGTTGCTCTGCATACTTCTAGATGCGTAACTTGGTTCACACCTGATCATCCTAATGAGTTGCTCTGCAGACATGTAGATGCGTAACTTGGCTTCAGACCTGATCACCCTAATGAGTTGCTCTGTAGACGTCTAGATGCGTAACTTGGCTTCAAACCTGATCATCCTAATGAGTTGCTCTGAAGACGTCTAGATGCGTAACTTGGCTTCACACCTGATCATCCTAATGAGTTGCTCTGCAGACAACTAGATGCGTAACTTGGCTTCAGACCTGATCCTCCTAATGAGTTGCACTGCAGATGTCTAGATGCAAAACTTGGCTTCAGACCTGATCCTCCTAATGAGTTGCACTGCAGACGTCTGGATGAGTAACTGGCTTCAGACCTGATCATCCTATAGAGTTGCTCTGCAGACATGTAGATGCATAACTTGGCTTCAGACCTGATCATCCTAATGAGTTGCTCTGCAGACATCTAGATGCGTAACTTGGCTTCAAACCTGATCATCCTAATGAGTTGCTCTGCAGACGTCTAGATGGCTTCAAACCTGATCATCCTAATGAGTTGCTCTGCAGACGTCTAGATGCGTAACTTGGCTTCAAACCTGATCATCCTAATGAGTTGCTCTGCAGACGTCTAGATGAGTAACTTGGCTTCAAACCTGATCATCCTAATGAGTTGCTCTGCAGACGTCTAAATGCGTAACTTGGCTTCAAACCAGATCATCCTAATGAGTTGCTCTACAGACGTCTAGATGCATAACTTGGCTTCAGACCTGATCATCCTAATGAGTTGCTCTGCAGACGTCTAGATGCGTAACTTGGCTTCACACATGATCATTCTAATGAGTTGCTCTGAAGACGTCTAGATGCGTAACTTAGCTTCACACCTGATCATCCTAATGAGTTGCTCTGCAGACAACTAGATGCGTAACTTGGCTTCAGACCTGATCCTCTTAATGAGTTGCACTGCAGACGTCTAGATGCAAAACTTGGATTCAGACCTGATCCTCCTAATGAGTTGCACTGCAGACGTCTGGATGAGTAACTGGGCTTCAGACCTGATCATCCTATAGAGTTGCTCTGCATACATCTAGATGCGTAACTTGGTTCACACCTGATCATCCTAATGAGTTGCTCTGCAGACATGTAGATGCGTAACTTGGCTTCAGATCTGATCCTCCTAATGAGTTGCACTGCAGGCCTCTAGATGCGTAACTTGGCTTCAGACCTGATCCTCCTAATGAGTTGCTCTGCAAACGTCTAGATGCGTAACTTGGCTTCACACCTGATCATCCTAAAGAGTTGCTCTGCAGACGTCTAGATGCGTAACTTGGCTTCAGACCTGATCATCCTAATGAGTTGCTCTGCAGACATGCAGATGCGTAACTTGGCTTCAGACCTGATCATCCTAATGAGTTGCTCTGCAGACGTCTAGATGCGTAACGTGGCTTCAAACCTGATCATCCTAATGAGTTGCTCTGCAGACGTCTAGATGCGTAACTTGGCTTCAAACCTGATCATCCTAATGAGTTGCTCTGCAGACGTCTTGATGCGTAACTTGGCTTCAAACCTGATCATCCTAATGAGTTGCTCTGCAGACGTCTAGATGCGTAACTTGGCTTCAAACCTGATCATCCTAATGAGTTGCTCTGCAGACGTCTAGATGCGTAACTTGGCTTCAAACCTGATCATCCTAATGAGTTGCTCTACAGACGTCTAGATGCGTAACTTGGCTTCAAACCTGATCATCCTAATGAGTTGCTCTACAGACGTCTAGATGCATAACTTAGCTTCAGACCTGATCATCCTAATGAGTTGCTCTGCAGACGTCTAGATGCGTAACTTGGCTTCAGACCTGATCATTCTAATGAGTTGCTCTGAAGACGTCTAGATGCGTAACTTGGCTTCACACCTTATCATCCTAATGAGTTGCTCTGCAGACAACTAGATGCGTAACTTGGCTTCAGACCTGATCCTCTTAATGAGTTGCACTGCAGACGTCTAGATGCAAAACTTGGATTCAGACCTGATGCTCCTAATGAGTTGCACTGCAGACGTCTGGATGAGTAACTGGGCTTCAGACCTGATCATCCTATAGAGTTGCTCTGCATACATCTAGATGCGTAACTTGGTTCACACCTGATCATCCTAATGAGTTGCTCTGCAGACATGTAGATGCGTAACTTGGCTTCAGACCTGATCCTCCTAATGAGTTGCACTGCAGGCCTCCAGATGCGTAACTTGGCTTCAGACCTGATCCTCCTAATGAGTTGCTCTGCAGACGTCTAGATGCGTAACTTGGCTTCACACCTGATCATCCTAATGAGTTGCTCTGCAGACGTCTAGATGCGTAACTTGGCTTCAGACCTGATCATCCCAATGAGTTGCTCTGCAGACATGTAGATGCGTAACTTGGCTTCAAACCTGATCCTCCCAATGAGTTGGACTGCAGACGTCCAGATGAGTAACTGGGCTTCAGACCTGATGATCCTAATGAGTTGCTCTGCAGACATCTAGATGAGTAACTTGGCTTCACACCTGATCATCCTAATGAGTTGCTCTGCAGACAACTAGACGCGTAACTTGGCTTCAGACCTGATCCTCCTAATAAGATGCACTGCAGACGTCTAGATGCAAAACTTGGCTTCAGACCTGATCCTCCTAATGAGTTGCTCTGCAGACGTCTGGATGAGTAACTGGGCTTCAGACCTGATCATCCTATAGAGTTGCTCTGCAGACATGTAGATGCGTAACTTGGCTTCAGACCTGATCATCCTAATGAGTTGCTCTGCAGACAACTAGATGCGTAACTTGGCTTCAGACCTGATCCTCTTAATGAGTTGCACTGCAGACGTCTAGATGCAAAACTTGGATTCAGACCTGATCCTCCTAATGAGTTGCACTGCAGACATGTAGATGCGTAACTTGGCTTCAGACCTGATCCTCCTAATGAGTTGCACTGCAGGCCTCTAGATGCGTAACTTGGCTTCAGACCTGATCCTCCTAATGAGTTGCTCTGCAGACGTCTAGATGCGTAACTTGGCTTCACACCTGATCATTCTAATGAGCTGCTCTGAAGACGTCTAGATGCGTAACTTGGCTTCACACCTGATCATCCTAATGAGTTGCTCTGCAGACAACTAGATGCGTAACTTGGCTTCAGACCTGATCCTCTTAATGAGTTGCACTGCAGACGTCTAGATGCAAAACTTGGATTCAGACCTGATCCTCCTAATGAGTTGCACTGCAGACGTCTGGATGAGTAACTGGGCTTCAGACCTGATCATCCTATAGAGTTGCTCTGCATACATCTAGATGTGTAACTTGGTTCACACCTGATCATCCTAATGAGTTGCTCTGCAGACATGTAGATGCGTAACTTGGCTTCAGACCTGATCCTCCTAATGAGTTGCACTGCAGGCCTCTAGATGCGTAACTTGGCTTCAGACCTGATCCTCCTAATGAGTTGCTCTGCAGACGTCTAGATGCGTAACTTGGCTTCACACCTGATCATCCTAATGAGTTGCTCTGCAGACGTCTAGATGCGTAACTTGGCTTCAGACCTCATCATCCTAATGAGTTGCTCTGCAGACATGTAGATGCGTAACTTGGCTTCAGACCTGATCATCCTAATGAGTTGCTCTGCAGAAGTCTAGATGCGTAACTTGGCTTCAAACCTGATCATCCTAATGAGTTGCTCTGCAGACGTCTAGATGCGTAACTTGGCTTCAAACCTGATCATCCTAATGAGTTGCTCTGCAGACGTCTTGATGCGTAACTTGGCTTCAAACCTGATCATCCTAATGAGTTGCTCTGCAGACGTCTAGATGCGTAACTTGGCTTCAAACCTGATCATCCTAAAGAGTTGTTCTGCAGACGTCTAGATGCGTAACTTGGCTTCAAACCTGATCATCCTAATGAGTTGCTCTGCAGACGTCGAGATGCATAACTTGGCTTCAAACCTGATCATCCTAATGAGTTGCTCTACAGACGTCTAGATGCATAACTTGGCTTTAGACCTGATCATCCTAATGAGTTGCTCTGCAGACGTCTAGATGCGTAACTTGGCTTCAGACCTGATCCTCCTAATGAGTTGCTCTGCAGACGTCTAGATGCGTAACTTGGCTTCACACCTGATCATCCTAATGAGTTGCTCTGCAGACGTCTAGATGCGTAACTTGGCTTCAAACCTGATCATCCTAATGAGTTGCTCTACAGACGTCTAGATGCATAACTTGGCTTCAGACCTGATCATCCTAATGAGTTGCTCTGCAGACGTCTAGATGCGTAACTTGGCTTCAGACCTGATCATTCTAATGAGTTGCTCTGCAGACGTCTAGATACGTAACTTGGCTGCAGACCTGATCCTCCCAATGAGTTGCACTACAGACGTCCAGATTAGTAACTTGGCTTCACATCTGATCATCCTAATGAGTTGCTCTGCAGACGTCTAAATGCGTAACTTGGCTTCACACCTGATTATCCTAATGAGTTGCTCTGCAGTTGTCTAGATGCATAACTTGGCTTCACACCTGATCATCCTAATGAGTTGCTCTGCAGACATCTAGATGCGTAACTTCGCTTCAAACCGGATCATCCTGATGCTCTGCAGACGTCTAGATGCGTAACTTGGCTTCAGACCTGATCCTCCTAATGAGTTGCTCTGCAGACGTCTAGATGCGTAACTTGGCTTCACACCTGATCATCCTAATGAGTTGCTCTGCAGACGTCTAGATGCGTAACTTGGCTTCAGACCTGATCATCCTAATGTGTTGCTCTGCAGACATGTAGATGCGTAACTTGGCTTCAGACCTGATCATCCTAATGAGTTGCTCTGCAGACGTCTAGATGCGTAACTTGGCTTCAAACCTGATCATCCTAATGAGTTGCTCTGCAGACGTCTAGATGCGTAACTTGGCTTCAAACCTGATCATCCTAATGAGTTGCTCTGCAGACGTCTTGATGCGTAACTTGGCTTCAAACCTGATCATCCTAATGAGTTGCTCTGCAGACGTCTAGATGCGTAACTTGGCTTCAAACCTGATCATCCTAATGAGTTTCTCTGCAGACGTCTAGATGCGTAACTTGGCTTCAAACCTGATCATCCTAATGAGTTGCTCTGCAGACGTCTAGATGCGTAACTTGGCTTCAAACCTGATCATCCTAATGAGTTGCTCTAGAGACGTCTAGATGCATAACTTGGCTTTAGACCTGATCATCCTAATGAGTTGCTCTGCAGACATCTAGATGCGTAACTTGGCTTCAGACCTGATCATTCTAATGAGTTGCTCTGCAGACGTCTAGATACGTAACTTGGCTGCAGACCTGATCCTCCCAATGAGTTGCACTGCAGACGTCCAGATGAGTAACTTGGCTTCACATCTGATCATCCTAATGAGTTGCTCTGCAGACGTCTAAATGCGTAACTTGGCTTCACACCTGATTATCCTAATGAGTTGCTCTGCAGTTGTCTAGATGCATAACTTGGCTTCACACCTGATCATCCTAATGAGTTGCTCTGCAGACATCTAGATGCGTAACTTCGCTTCAAACCGGATCATCCTGATGAGTTGCTTTGCAGACGTCTAGATGCGTAACTTGGCTTCAGACCTGATCCTCCTAATGAGTTGCTCTGCAGACGTCTAGATGCGTAACTTGGCTTCACATCTGATCATCCTAATGAGTTGCTCTGCAGACGTCTAAATGCGTAACTTGGCTTCACACCTGATTATCCTAATGAGTTGCTCTGCAGATGTCTAGATGCGAACTTGGCTTCAGACCTGATCATTCTAATGAGTTTCTCTGCAGACGTCTAAATGCGTAACTTGGCTTCAGACCTGATCCTCCCAATGAGTTGGACTGCAGACGTCCAGATGAGTAACTGGGCTTCAGACCTGATGATCCTAATGAGTTGCTCTGCAGACATCTAGATGCGTAACTTGGCTTCACACCTGATCATCCTAATGAGTTGCTCAGCAGACGTCTAGATGCGTAACTTGGCTTCAGACCTTATCATCCTAATGAGTTGCTCTGAAGACGTCTAGATGCGTAACTTGGCTTCACACCTGATCATCCTAATGAGTTGCTCTGCAGACAACTAAACGCGTAACTTGGCTTCAGACCTGATCCTCCTAATGAGTTGCACTGCAGACGTCTAGATGCAAAACTTGGCTTCAGACCTGATCCTCCTAATGAGTTGCACTGCAGACGTCTGGATGAGTAACTGGGCTTCAGACCTGATCATCCTATAGAGTTGCTCTGCAGACATGTAATGCGTAACTTGGCTTCAGACCTGATCATCCTAATGAGTTGCTCTGCAGACGTCTAGATGCGTAACTTGGCTTCAAACCTGATCATCCTAATGAGTTGCTCTGCAGACGTCTAGATGCGTAACTTGGCTTCAAACCTGATCATCCTAATGAGTTGCTCTGCAGACGTCTAGATGCGTAACTTTGCTTCAAACCTGATCATCCTAATGAGTTGCTCTGCAGACGTCTAGATGCGTAACTTGGCTTCAAACCTGATCATCCTAATGAGTTGCTCTGCAGACGTCTAGATGCGTAACTTGGCTTCAAACCTGATCATCCTAATGAGTTGCTCTACAGACGTCTAGATGCGTAACTTGGCTTCAGACCTGATCATCCTAATGAGTTGCTCTGAAGACGTCTAGATGCGTAACTTGGCTTCACACCTGATCATCCTAATGAGTTGCTCTGCAGACAACTAGATGCGTAACTTGGCTTCAGACCTGATCCTCTTAATGAGTTGTACTGCAGACGTCTAGATGCAAAACTTGGATTCAGACCTGATCCTCCTAATGAGATGCACTGCAGACGTCTGGATGAGTAACTGGGCTTCAGACCTGATCATCCTATAGAGTTGCTCTGCATACTTCTAGATGCGTAACTTGGTTCACACCTGATCATCCTAATGAGTTGCTCTGCAGACATGTAGATGCGTAACTTGGCTTCAGACCTGATCATCCTAATGAGTTGCTCTGCAGACGTCTAGATGCGTAACTTGGCTTCAAACCTGATCATCCTAATGAGTTGCTCTGAAGACGTCTAGATGCGTAACTTGGCTTCACACCTGATCATCCTAATGAGTTGCTCTGCAGACAACTAGATGCGTAACTTGGCTTCAGACCTGATCCTCTTAATGAGTTGCACTGCAGACGTCTAGATGCAAAACTTGGATTCAGACCTGATCCTCCTAATGAGTTGCACTGCAGACGTCTGGATGAGTAACTGGGCTTCAGACCTGATCATCCTATAGAGTTGCTCTGCATACATCTAGATGTGTAACTTGGTTCACACCTGATCATCCTAATGAGTTGCTCTGCAGACATGTAGATGCGTAACTTGGCTTCAGACCTGATCCTCCTAATGAGTTGCACTGCAGGCCTCTAGATGCGTAACTTGGCTTCAGACCTGATCCTCCTAATGAGTTGCTCTGCAGACGTCTAGATGCGTAACTTGGCTTCACACCTGATCATCCTAATGAGTTGCTCTGCAGACGTCTAGATGCGTAACTTGGCTTCAGACCTGATCATCCTAATGAGTTGCTCTGCAGACATGTAGATGCGTAACTTGGCTTCAGACCTGATCATCCTAATGAGTTGCTCTGCAGACGTCTAAATGCGTAACTTGGCTTCACACCTGATTATCCTAATGAGTTGCTCTGCAGTTGTCTAGATGCATAACTTGGCTTCACACCTGATCATCCTAATAAGTTGCTCTGCAGACATCTAGATGCGTAACTTCGCTTCAAACCGGATCATCCTGATGAGTTGCTCTGCAGACGTCTAGATGCGTAACTTGGCTTCAGACCTGATCCTCCTAATGAGTTGCTCTGCAGACGTCTAGATGCGTAACTTGGCTTCACATCTGATCATCCTAATGAGTTGCTCTGCAAACGTCTAAATGCGTAACTTGGCTTCACACCTGATTATCCTAATGAGTTGCTCTGCAGATGTCTAGATGCGTAACTTGGCTTCAGACCTGATCATACTAATGAGTTGCTCAGCAGACGTCTAGATGCGTAACTTGGCTTCAGACCTTATCATCCTAATGAGTTGCTCTGAAGACGTCTAGATGCGTAACTTGGCTTCACACCTGATCATCCTAATGAGTTGCTCTGCAGACAACTAGATGCGTAACTTGGCTTCAGACCTGATCCTCCTAATGAGTTGCACTGCAGACGTCTAGATGCAAAACTTGGCTTCAGACCTGATCCTCCTAATGAGTTGCACTGCAGACGTCTGGATGAGTAACTGGCTTCAGACCTGATCATCCTATAGAGTTGCTCTGCAGACATGTAGATGCATAACTTGGCTTCAGACCTTATCATCCTAATGAGTTGCTCTGCAGACGTCTAGATGCGTAACTTGGCTTCAAACCTGATCATCCTAATGAGTTGCTCTGCAGACGTCTAGATGGCTTCAACCCTGATCATCCTAATGAGTTGCTCTGCAGACGTCTAGATGCGTAACTTGGCTTCAAACCTGATCATCCTAATGAGTTGCTCTGCAGACGTCTAGATGCGTAACTTGGCTTCAAACCTGATCATCCTAATGAGTTG
The DNA here is from genome assembly GCF_040938575.1 of Ambystoma mexicanum. Lineage (NCBI taxonomy): Eukaryota > Metazoa > Chordata > Amphibia > Caudata > Ambystomatidae > Ambystoma > Ambystoma mexicanum. The sequence continues at coordinate 136,589,879 of NC_090921.1, forward strand.
CTCTGCAGACGTCTAAATGCGTAACTTGGCTTCAAACCAGATCATCCTAATGAGTTGCTCTACAGACGTCTAGATGCATAACGTGGCTTCAGACCTGATCATCCTAATGAGTTGCTCTGCAGACGTCTAGATGCGTAACTTGGCTTCACACCTGATCATTCTAATGAGCTGCTCTGAAGACGTCTAGATGCGTAACTTGGCTTCACACCTGATCATCCTAATGAGTTGCTCTGCAGACAACTAGATGCGTAACTTGGCTTCAGACCTGATCCTCTTAATGAGTTGCACTGCAGACGTCTAGATGCAAAACTTGGATTCAGACCTGATCCTCCTAATGAGTTGCACTGCAGACGTCTGGATGAGTAACTGGGCTTCAGACCTGATCATCCTATAGAGTTGCTCTGCATACATCTAGATGTGTAACTTGGTTCACACCTGATCATCCTAATGAGTTGCTCTGCAGACATGTAGATGCGTAACTTGGCTTCAGACCTGATCCTCCTAATGAGTTGCACTGCAGGCCTCTAGATGCGTAACTTGGCTTCAGACCTGATCCTCCTAATGAGTTGCTCTGCAGACGTCTAGATGCGTAACTTGGCTTCACACCTGATCATTCTAATGAGCTGCTCTGAAGACGTCTAGATGCGTAACTTGGCTTCACACCTGATCATCCTAATGAGTTGCTCTGCAGACAACTAGATGCGTAACTTGGCTTCAGACCTGATCCTCTTAATGAGTTGCACTGCAGACGTCTAGATGCAAAACTTGGATTCAGACCTGATCCTCCTAATGAGTTGCACTGCAGACGTCTGGATGAGTAACTGGGCTTCAGACCTGATCATCCTATAGAGTTGCTCTGCATACATCTAGATGTGTAACTTGGTTCACACCTGATCATCCTAATGAGTTGCTCTGCAGACATGTAGATGCGTAACTTGGCTTCAGACCTGATCCTCCTAATGAGTTGCACTGCAGGCCTCTAGATGCGTAACTTGGCTTCAGACCTGATCCTCCTAATGAGTTGCTCTGCAGACGTCTAGATGCGTAACTTGGCTTCACACCTGATCATCCTAATGAGTTGCTCTGCAGACGTCTAGATGCGTAACTTGGCTTCAGACCTGATCATCCTAATGAGTTGCTCTGCAGACATGTAGATGCGTAACTTGGCTTCAGACCTGATCATCCTAATGAGTTGCTCTGCAGAAGTCTAGATGCGTAACTTGGCTTCAAACCTGATCATCCTAATGAGTTGCTCTGCAGCCGTCTAGATGCGTAACTTGGCTTCAAACCTGATCATCCTAATGAGTTGCTCTGCAGACATCTTGATGCGTAACTTGGCTTCAAACCTGATCATCCTAATGAGTTGCTCTGCAGACGTCTAGATGCGTAACTTGGCTTCAAACCTGATCATCCTAATGAGTTGTTCTGCAGACGTCTAGATGCGCAACTTGGCTTCAAACCTGATCATCCTAATGAGTTGCTCTGCAGACGTCGAGATGCATAACTTGGCTTCAAACCTGATCATCCTAATGAGTTGCTCTACAGACGTCTAGATGCATAACTCGGCTTTAGACCTGATCATCCTAATGAGTTGCTCTGCAGACGTCTAGATGCGTAACTTGGCTTCAGACCTGATCCTCCTAATGAGTTGCTCTGCAGACGTCTAGATGCGTAACTTGGCTTCACACCTGATCATCCTAATGAGTTGCTCTGCAGACGTCTAGATGCGTAACTTGGCTTCAAACCTGATCATCCTAATGAGTTGCTCTACAGACGTCTAGATGCATAACTTGGCTTCAGACCTGATCATCCTAATGAGTTGCTCTGCAGACGTCTAGATGCGTAACTTGGCTTCAGACCTGATCATTCTAATGAGTTGCTCTGCAGACGTCTAGATACGTAACTTGGCTGCAGACCTGATCCTCCCAATGAGTTGCACTACAGACGTCCAGATTAGTAACTTGGCTTCACATCTGATCATCCTAATGAGTTGCTCTGCAGACGTCTAAATGCGTAACTTGGCTTCACACCTGATTATCCTAATGAGTTGCTCTGCAGTTGTCTAGATGCATAACTTGGCTTCACACCTGATCATCCTAATGAGTTGCTCTGCAGACGTCTAGATGCGTAACTTGGCTTCAGACCTGATCCTCCTAATGAGTTGCTCTGCAGACGTCTAGATGCGTAACTTGGCTTCACACCTGATCATCCTAATGAGTTGCTCTGCAGACGTCTAGATGCGTAACTTGGCTTCAGACCTGATCATCCTAATGAGTTGCTCTGCAGACATGTAGATGCGTAACTTGGCTTCAGACCTGATCATCCTAATGAGTTGCTCTGCAGACGTCTAGATGCGTAACTTGGCTTCAAACCTGATCATCCTAATGAGTTGCTCTGCAGACGTCTAGATGCGTAACTTGGCTTCAAACCTGATCATCCTAATGAGTTGCTCTGCAGACGTCTTGATGCGTAACTTGGCTTCAAACCTGATCATCCTAATGAGTTGCTCTGCAGACGTCTAGATGCGTAACTTGGCTTCAAACCTGATCATCCTAATGAGTTGCTCTGCAGACGTCTAGATGCGTAACTTGTCTTCAAACCTGATCATCCTAATGAGTTGCTCTGCAGACGTCTAGATGCGTAACTTGGCTTCAAACCTGATCATCCTAATGAGTTGCTCTAGAGACGTCTAGATGCATAACTTGGCTTTAGACCTGATCATCCTAATGAGTTGCTCTGCAGACGTCTAGATGCGTAACTTGGCTTCAGATCTGATCATTCTAATGAGTTGCTCTGCAGACGTCTAGATACGTAACTTAGCTGCAGACCTGATCCTCCCAATGAGTTGCACTGCAGACGTCCAGATGAGTAACTTGGCTTCACATCTGATCATCCTAATGAGTTGCTCTGCAGACGTCTAAATGCGTAACTTGGCTTCACACCTGATTATCCTAATGAGTTGCTCTGCAGTTGTCTAGATGCATAACTTGGCTTCACACCTGATCATCCTAATGAGTTGCTCTGCAGACATCTAGATGCGTAACTTCGCTTCAAACCGGATCATCCTGATGAGTTGCTCTGCAGACGTCTAGATGCGTAACTTGGCTTCAGACCTGATCCTCCTAATGAGTTGCTCTGCAGACGTCTAGATGCGTAACTTGGCTTCACATCTGATCATCCTAATGAGTTGCTCTGCAGACGTCTAAATGCGTAACTTGGCTTCACACCTGATTATCCTAATGAGTTGCTCTGCAGATGTCTAGATGCGTAACTTGGCTTCAGACCTGATCATTCTAATGAGTTTCTCTGCAGACGTCTAAATGCGTAACTTGGCTTCAGACCTGATCCTCCCAATGAGTTGGACTGCAGACGTCCAGATGAGTAACTGGGCTTCAGACCTGATGATCCTAATGAGTTGCTCTGCAGACATCTAGATGCGTAACTTGGCTTCACACCTGATCATCCTAATGAGTTGCTCAGCAGACGTCTAGATGCGTAACTTGGCTTCAGACCTTATCATCCTAATGAGTTGCTCTGAAGACGTCTAGATGCGTAACTTGGCTTCACACCTGATCATCCTAATGAGTTGCTCTGCAGACAACTAGACGCGTAACTTGGCTTCAGACCTGATCCTCCTAATGAGTTGCACTGCAGACGTCTAGATGCAAAACTTGGCTTCAGACCTGATCCTCCTAATGAGTTGCACTGCAGACGTCTGGATGAGTAACTGGGCTTCAGACCTGATCATCCTATAGAGTTGCTCTGCAGACATGTAGATGCGTAACTTGGCTTCAGACCTGATCATCCTAATGAGTTGCTCTGCAGACGTCTAGATGTGTAACTTGGCTTCAAACCTGATCATCCTAATGAGTTGCTCTGCAGACGTCTAGATGCGTAACGTGGCTTCAAACCTGATCATCCTAATGAGTTGCTCTGCAGACGTCTAGATGCGTAACTTGGCTTCAAACCTGATCATCCTAATGAGTTGCTCTGCAGACGTCTAGATGCGTAACTTGGCTTCAAACCTGATCATCCTAATGAGTTGCTCTGCAGACGTCTAGATGCGTAACTTGGCTTCAAACCTGATCATCCTAATGAGTTGCTCTACAGACGTCTAGATGCGTAACTTGGCTTCAGACCTGATCATTCTAATGAGTTGCTCTGAAGACGTCTAGATGCGTAACTTGGCTTCACACCTGATCATCCTAATGAGTTGCTCTGCAGACAACTAGATGCGTAACTTGACTTCAGACCTGATCCTCTTAATGAGTTGTACTGCAGACGTCTAGATGCAAAACTTGGATTCAGACCTGATCCTCCTAATGAGATGCACTGCAGACGTCTGGATGAGTAACTGGGCTTCAGACCTGATCATCCTATAGAGTTGCTCTGCATACTTCTAGATGCGTAACTTGGTTCACACCTGATCATCCTAATGAGTTGCTCTGCAGACATGTAGATGCGTAACTTGGCTTCAGACCTGATCACCCTAATGAGTTGCTCTGTAGACGTCTAGATGCGTAACTTGGCTTCAAACCTGATCATCCTAATGAGTTGCTCTGAAGACGTCTAGATGCGTAACTTGGCTTCACACCTGATCATCCTAATGAGTTGCTCTGCAGACAACTAGATGCGTAACTTGGCTTCAGACCTGATCCTCCTAATGAGTTGCACTGCAGATGTCTAGATGCAAAACTTGGCTTCAGACCTGATCCTCCTAATGAGTTGCACTGCAGACGTCTGGATGAGTAACTGGCTTCAGACCTGATCATCCTATAGAGTTGCTCTGCAGACATGTAGATGCATAACTTGGCTTCAGACCTGATCATCCTAATGAGTTGCTCTGCAGACATCTAGATGCGTAACTTGGCTTCAAACCTGATCATCCTAATGAGTTGCTCTGCAGACGTCTAGATGGCTTCAAACCTGATCATCCTAATGAGTTGCTCTGCAGACGTCTAGATGCGTAACTTGGCTTCAAACCTGATCATCCTAATGAGTTGCTCTGCAGACGTCTAGATGAGTAACTTGGCTTCAAACCTGATCATCCTAATGAGTTGCTCTGCAGACGTCTAAATGCGTAACTTGGCTTCAAACCAGATCATCCTAATGAGTTGCTCTACAGACGTCTAGATGCATAACTTGGCTTCAGACCTGATCATCCTAATGAGTTGCTCTGCAGACGTCTAGATGCGTAACTTGGCTTCACACATGATCATTCTAATGAGTTGCTCTGAAGACGTCTAGATGCGTAACTTAGCTTCACACCTGATCATCCTAATGAGTTGCTCTGCAGACAACTAGATGCGTAACTTGGCTTCAGACCTGATCCTCTTAATGAGTTGCACTGCAGACGTCTAGATGCAAAACTTGGATTCAGACCTGATCCTCCTAATGAGTTGCACTGCAGACGTCTGGATGAGTAACTGGGCTTCAGACCTGATCATCCTATAGAGTTGCTCTGCATACATCTAGATGCGTAACTTGGTTCACACCTGATCATCCTAATGAGTTGCTCTGCAGACATGTAGATGCGTAACTTGGCTTCAGATCTGATCCTCCTAATGAGTTGCACTGCAGGCCTCTAGATGCGTAACTTGGCTTCAGACCTGATCCTCCTAATGAGTTGCTCTGCAAACGTCTAGATGCGTAACTTGGCTTCACACCTGATCATCCTAAAGAGTTGCTCTGCAGACGTCTAGATGCGTAACTTGGCTTCAGACCTGATCATCCTAATGAGTTGCTCTGCAGACATGCAGATGCGTAACTTGGCTTCAGACCTGATCATCCTAATGAGTTGCTCTGCAGACGTCTAGATGCGTAACGTGGCTTCAAACCTGATCATCCTAATGAGTTGCTCTGCAGACGTCTAGATGCGTAACTTGGCTTCAAACCTGATCATCCTAATGAGTTGCTCTGCAGACGTCTTGATGCGTAACTTGGCTTCAAACCTGATCATCCTAATGAGTTGCTCTGCAGACGTCTAGATGCGTAACTTGGCTTCAAACCTGATCATCCTAATGAGTTGCTCTGCAGACGTCTAGATGCGTAACTTGGCTTCAAACCTGATCATCCTAATGAGTTGCTCTACAGACGTCTAGATGCGTAACTTGGCTTCAAACCTGATCATCCTAATGAGTTGCTCTACAGACGTCTAGATGCATAACTTAGCTTCAGACCTGATCATCCTAATGAGTTGCTCTGCAGACGTCTAGATGCGTAACTTGGCTTCAGACCTGATCATTCTAATGAGTTGCTCTGAAGACGTCTAGATGCGTAACTTGGCTTCACACCTTATCATCCTAATGAGTTGCTCTGCAGACAACTAGATGCGTAACTTGGCTTCAGACCTGATCCTCTTAATGAGTTGCACTGCAGACGTCTAGATGCAAAACTTGGATTCAGACCTGATGCTCCTAATGAGTTGCACTGCAGACGTCTGGATGAGTAACTGGGCTTCAGACCTGATCATCCTATAGAGTTGCTCTGCATACATCTAGATGCGTAACTTGGTTCACACCTGATCATCCTAATGAGTTGCTCTGCAGACATGTAGATGCGTAACTTGGCTTCAGACCTGATCCTCCTAATGAGTTGCACTGCAGGCCTCCAGATGCGTAACTTGGCTTCAGACCTGATCCTCCTAATGAGTTGCTCTGCAGACGTCTAGATGCGTAACTTGGCTTCACACCTGATCATCCTAATGAGTTGCTCTGCAGACGTCTAGATGCGTAACTTGGCTTCAGACCTGATCATCCCAATGAGTTGCTCTGCAGACATGTAGATGCGTAACTTGGCTTCAAACCTGATCCTCCCAATGAGTTGGACTGCAGACGTCCAGATGAGTAACTGGGCTTCAGACCTGATGATCCTAATGAGTTGCTCTGCAGACATCTAGATGAGTAACTTGGCTTCACACCTGATCATCCTAATGAGTTGCTCTGCAGACAACTAGACGCGTAACTTGGCTTCAGACCTGATCCTCCTAATAAGATGCACTGCAGACGTCTAGATGCAAAACTTGGCTTCAGACCTGATCCTCCTAATGAGTTGCTCTGCAGACGTCTGGATGAGTAACTGGGCTTCAGACCTGATCATCCTATAGAGTTGCTCTGCAGACATGTAGATGCGTAACTTGGCTTCAGACCTGATCATCCTAATGAGTTGCTCTGCAGACAACTAGATGCGTAACTTGGCTTCAGACCTGATCCTCTTAATGAGTTGCACTGCAGACGTCTAGATGCAAAACTTGGATTCAGACCTGATCCTCCTAATGAGTTGCTCTGCAGACGTCTGGATGAGTAATTGGGCTTCAGACCTGATCATCCTATAGAGTTGCTCTGCATACATCTAGATGCGTAACTTTGTTCACACCTGATCATCCTAATGAGTTGCTCTGCAGACATGTAGATGCATAACTTGGCTTCAGACCTGATCATCCTAATGAGTTGCTCTGCAGACGTCTAGATGTGTGACTTGGCTTCAAACCTGATCATCCTAATGAGTTGCTCTGCAGACGTCTAGATGCGTAACTTGGCTTCAAACCTGATCATCCTAATGAGTTGCTCTGCAGACGTCTAGATGCGTAACTTGGCTTCAAACCTGATCATCCTAATGAGTTGCTCTGCAGACGTCTAGATGCGTAACTTGGCTTCAAACCTGATCATCCTAATGAGTTGCTCTGCAGACGTCTAGATGCTTAACTTGTCTTCAAACCTGATCATCCTAATGAGTTGCTCTGCAGACGTCTAGATGCGTAACTTGGCTTCAAACCTGATCATACTAATGAGTTGCTCTACAGACGTCTAGATGCATAACTTGGCTTCAGACCTGATCATCCTAATGAGTTGCTCTGCAGACGTCTAGATGCGTAACTTGGCTTCAGACCTGATCACTCTAATGAGTTGCTCTGCAGATGTCTAGATACGTAACTTGGCTGCAGACCTGATCCTCCCAATGAGTTGCACTGCAGACGTCCAGATGAGTAACTTGGCTTCACATCTGATCATCCTAATGAGTTGCTCTGCAGACGTCTAAATGCGTAACTTGGCTTCACACCTGATTATCCTAATGAGTTGCTCTGCAGTTGTCTAGATGCATAACTTGGCTTCACACCTGATCATCCTAATGAGTTGCTCTGCAGACATCTAGATGCGTAACTTCGCTTCAAACCGGATCATCCTGATGAGTTGCTCTGCAGACGTCTAGATGCGTAACTTGGCTTCAGACCTGATCCTCCTAATGAGTTGCTCTGCAGACGTCTAGATGCGTAACTTGGCTTCACATCTGATCATCCTAATGAGTTGCTCTGCAGACGTCTAAATGGGTAACTTGGCTTCACACCTGATTATCCTAATGAGTTGCTCTGCAGATGTCTAGATGCGTAACTTGGCTTCAGACCTGATCATTCTAATGAGTTGCTCTGCAGACGTCTAAATGCGTAACTTGGCTTCACACCTGATTATCCTAATGAGTTGCTCTGCAGTTGTCTAGATGCATAACTTGGCTTCACACCTGATCATCCTAATGAGTTGCTCTGCAGACATCTAGATGCGTAACTTCGCTTCGAACCGGATCATCCTGATGTGTTGCTCTGCAGACGTCTAGATGCGTAACTTGGCTTCAGACGTGATCCTCCTAATGAGTTGCTCTGCAGACGTCTAAATGCGTAACTTGGCTTCACACCTGATTATCCTAATGAGTTGCTCTGCAGACATCTAGATGCGTAACTGGGCTTCACACCTGATCATCCTAATGAGTTGCTCAGCGGACGTCTAGATGCGTAACTTGGCTTCAGACCTGATCCTCCTAATGAGTTGCTCTGCAGACGTCTAGATGCATAACTTGGCTTCACATCTGATCATCCTAATGAGTTGCTCTGCAGACGTCTAAATGGGTAACTTGGCTTCACACCTGATTATCCTAATGAGTTGCTCTGCAGATGTCTAGATGCGTAACTTGGCTTCAGACCTGATCATTGTAATGAGTTGCTCTGCAGACGTCTAAATGCGTAACTTGGCTTCACACCTGATTATCCTAATGAGTTTCTCTGCAGTTGTCTAGATGCATAACTTGGCTTCACACCTGATCATCCTAATGAGTTGCTCTGCAGACATCTAGATGCATAACTTCGCTTCAAACCGGATCATCCTGATGTGTTGCTCTGCAGACGTCTAGATGCGTAACTTGGCTTCAGACCTGATACTCCTAATGAGTTGCTCTGCAGACGTCTAAATGCGTAACTTGGCTTCACACCTGTTTATCCTAATGAGTTGCTCTGCAGACATCTAGATGCGTAACTGGGCTTCACACCTGATCATCCTAATGAGTTGCTCAGCGGACGTCTAGATGCGTAACTTGGCTTCAGACCTTATCATCCTAATGAGTTGCTCTGAAGACGTCTAGATGCGTAACTTGGCTTCAGACCTGATCCTCCTAATGAGTTGCACTGCAGACGTCTAGATGCAAAACTTGGCTTCAGACCTGATCCTCCTAATGAGTTGCACTGCAGACATCTGGATGAGTAACTGGCTTCAGACCTGATCATTCTATAGAGTTGCTCTGCAGACATGTAGATGCGTAACTTGGCTTCAGACCTGATCATCCTAATGAGTTGCTCTGCAGACGTCTAGATGCTTAGCTTGGCTTCAAACCTGATCATCCTAATGAGTTGCTCTGCAGACGTCTAGATGCGTAACTTGGCTTCAAACCTGATCATCCTAATGAGTTGCTCTGCAGACGTCTAGATGCGTAACTTGGCTTCAAACCTGATCATCCTAATGAGTTGCTCTGCAGACGTCTAGATGCGTAACTTGGCTTCAAACCTGATCATCCTAATGAGTTGCTCTGCAGACGTCTAGATGCGTAACTTGGCTTCAAACCTGATCATCCTAATGAGTTGCTCTACAGACGTCTAGATGCATAACTTGGCTTCAGACCTGATCATCCTAATGAGTTGCTCTGCAGACGTCTAGATGCGTAACTTGGCTTCAGACCTGATCATTCTAATGAGTTGCTCTGAAGACGTCTAGATGCGTAACTTGGCTTCACACCTTATCATCCTAATGAGTTGCTCTGCAGACAACTAGATGCGTAACTTGGCTTCAGACCTGATCCTCTTAATGAGTTGCACTGCAGACGTCTAGATACGTAACTTGGCTGCAGACCTGATCCTCCCAATGAGTTGCACTGCAGACGTCCAGATGAGTAACTTGGCTTCACATCTGATCATCCTAATGAGTTGCTCTGCAGACGTCTAAATGCGTAACTTGGCTTCACACCTGATTATCCTAATGAGTTGCTCTGCAGTTGTCTAGATGCATAACTTGGCTTCACACCTGATCATCCTAATGAGTTGCTCTGCAGACATCTAGATGCGTAACTTCGCTTCAAACCGGATCATCCTGATGAGTTGCTCTGCAGACGTCTAGATGCGTAACTTGGCTTCAGACCTGATCCTCCTAATGAGTTGCTCTGCAGACGTCTAGATGCGTAACTTGGCTTCACATCTGATCATCCTAATGAGTTGCTCTGCAGACGTCTAAATGGGTAACTTGGCTTCACACCTGATTATCCTAATGAGTTGCTCTGCAGATGTCTAGATGCGTAACTTGGCTTCAGACCTGATCATCCTAATGAGTTGCTCTGCAGACATGTAGATGCGTAACTTGGCTTCAGACCTGATCATCCTAATGAGTTGCTCTGCAGACGTCTAGATGCGTAACTTGGCTTCAAACCTGATCATCCTAATGAGTTGCTCTGCAGACGTCTAGATGCGTAACTTGGCTTCAAACCTGATCATCCTAATGAGTTGCTCTGCAGACGTCTTGATGCGTAACTTGGCTTCAAACCTGATCATCCTAATGAGTTGCTCTGCAGACGTCTAGATGCGTAACTTGGCTTCAAACCTGATCATCCTAATGAGTTGCTCTGCAGACGTCTAGATGCGTAACTTGGCTTCAAACCTGATCATCCTAATGAGTTGCTCTGCAGACGTCTAGATGCGTAACTTGGCTTCAAACCTGATCATCCTAATGAGTTGCTCTACAGACGTCTAGATGCATAACTTAGCTTCAGACCTGATCATCCTAATGAGTTGCTCTGCAGACGTCTAGATGCGTAACTTGGCTTCAGACCTGATCATTCTAATGAGTTGCTCTGCAGACGTCTAGATACGTAACTTGGCTGCAGACCTGATCCTCCCAATGAGTTGCACTGCAGACGTCCAGATTAGTAACTTGGCTTCACATCTGATCATCCTAATGAGTTGCTCTGCAGATGTCTAAATGCGTAACTTGGCTTCACACCTGATTATCCTAATGAGTTGCTCTGCAGTTGTCTAGATGCATAACTTGGCTTCACACCTGATCATCCTAATGAGTTGCACTGCAGACATCTAGATGCGTAACTTCGCTTCAAACCGGATCATCCTGATGAGTTGCTCTGCAGACGTCTAGATGCGTAACTTGGCTTCAGACCTGATCCTCCTAATGAGTTGCTCTGCAGACGTCTAGATGCGTAACTTGGCTTCACATCTGATCATCCTAATGAGTTGCTCTGCAGACGTCTAAATGCGTAACTTGGCTTCACACCTGATTATCCTAATGAGTTGCTCTGCAGATGTCTAGATGCGTAACTTGGCTTCAGACCTGATCATTCTAATGAGTTGCTCTGCAGACGTCTAAATGCGTAACTTGGCTTCAGACCTGATCCTCCCAATGAGTTGGACTGCAGACGTCCAGATGAGTAACTGGGCTTCAGACCTGATGATCCTAATGAGTTGCTCTGCAGACATCTAGATGCGTAACTTGGCTTCACACCTGATCATCCTAATGAATTGCTCAGCAGACGTCTAGATGCGTAACTTGGCTTCAGACCTTATAATCCTAATGAGTTGCTCTGAAGACGTCTAGATGCGTAACTTGGCTTCACACCTGATCATCCTAATGAGTTGCTCTGCAGACAACTAGACGCGTAACTTGGCTTCAGACCTGATCCTCCTAATAAGATGCACTGCAGACGTCTAGATGCAAAACTTGGCTTCAGACCTGATCCTCCTAATGAGTTGCTCTGCAGACGTCTGGATGAGTAACTGGGCTTCAGACCTGATCATCCTATAGAGTTGCTCTGCAGACATGTAGATGCGTAACTTGGCTTCAGACCTGATCATCCTAATGAGTTGCTCTGCAGACAACTAGATGCGTAACTTGGCTTCAGACCTGATCCTCTTAATGAGTTTCACTGCAGACGTCTAGATGCAAAACTTGGATTCAGACCTGATCCTCCTAATGAGTTGCTCTGCAGACGTCTGGATGAGTAATTGGGCTTCAGACCTGATCATCCTATAGAGTTGCTCTGCATACATCTAGATGCGTAACTTTGTTCACACCTGATCATCCTAATGAGTTGCTCTGCAGACATGTAGATGCATAACTTGGCTTCAGACCTGATCATCCTAATGAGTTGCTCTGCAGACGTCTAGATGTGTGACTTGGCTTCAAACCTGATCATCCTAATGAGTTGCTCTGCAGACGTCTAGATGCGTAACTTGGCTTCAAACCTGATCATCCTAATGAGTTGCTCTGCAGACGTCTAGATGCGTAACTTGGCTTCAAACCTGATCATCCTAATGAGTTGCTCTGCAGACGTCTAGATGCGTAACTTGGCTTCAAACCTGATCATCCTAATGAGTTGCTCTGCAGACGTCTAGATGCTTAACTTGGCTTCAAACCTGATCATCCTAATGAGTTGCTCTGCAGACGTCTAGATGCGTAACTTGGCTTCAAACCTGATCATACTAATGAGTTGCTCTACAGACGTCTAGATGCATAACTTGGCTTCAGACCTGATCATCCTAATGAGTTGCTCTGCAGACGTCTAGATGCGTAACTTGGCTTCAGACCTGATCACTCTAATGAGTTGCTCTGCAGATGTCTAGATACGTAACTTGGCTGCAGACCTGATCCTCCCAATGAGTTGCACTGCAGACGTCCAGATGAGTAACTTGGCTTCACATCTGATCATCCTAATGAGTTGCTCTGCAGACGTCTAAATGCGTAACTTGGCTTCACACCTGATTATCCTAATGAGTTGCTCTGCAGTTGTCTAGATGCATAACTTGGCTTCACACCTGATCATCCTAATGAGTTGCTCTGCAGACATCTAGATGCGTAACTTCACTTCAAACCGGATCATCCTGATGAGTTGCTCTGCAGACGTCTAGATGCGTAACTTGGCTTCAGACCTGATCCTCCTAATGAGTTGCTCTGCAGACGTCTAGATGCGTAACTTGGCTTCACATCTGATCATCCTAATGAGTTGCTCTGCAGACGTCTAAATGGGTAACTTGGCTTCACACCTGTTTATCCTAATGAGTTGCTCTGCAGATGTCTAGATGCGTAACTTGGCTTCAGACCTGATCATTCTAATGAGTTGCTCTGCAGACGTCTAAATGCGTAACTTGGCTTCACACCTGATTATCCTAATGAGTTGCTCTGCAGTTGTCTAGATGCATAACTTGGCTTCACACCTGATCATCCTAATGAGTTGCTCTGCAGACGTCTAGATGCGTAACTTGGCTTCAGACCTGATCATTCTAATGAGTTGCTCTGAAGACGTCTAGATGCGTAACTTGGCTTCACACCTTATCATCCTAATGAGTTGCTCTGCAGACAACTAGATGCGTAACTTGGCTTCAGACCTGATCCTCTTAATGAGTTGCACTGCAGACGTCTAGATGCAAAACTTGGATTCAGACCTGATGCTCCTAATGAGTTGCACTGCAGACGTCTGGATGAGTAACTGGGCTTCAGACCTGATCATCCTATAGAGTTGCTCTGCATACATCTAGATGCGTAACTTGGTTCACACCTGATCATCCTAATGAGTTGCTCTGCAGACATGTAGATGCGTAACTTGGCTTCAGACCTGATCCTCCTAATGAGTTGCACTGCAGGCCTCCAGATGCGTAACTTGGCTTCAGACCTGATCCTCCTAATGAGTTGCTCTGCAGACGTCTAGATGCGTAACTTGGCTTCACACCTGATCATCCTAATGAGTTGCTCTGCAGACGTCTAGATGCATAACTTGGCTTCAGACCTGATCATCCCAATGAGTTGCTCTGCAGACATGTAGATGCGTAACTTGGCTTCAGACCTGATCATCCTAATGAGTTGCTCTGCAGACGTCTAGGTGCGTAACTTGGCTTCAGACCTGATCATCCTAATGAGTTGCTCTGCAGACGTCTAGATGCGTAACTTGGCTTCAAACCTGATCATCCTAATGAGTTGCTCTGCAGACATGTAGATGCGTAACTTGGCTTCAGACCTGATCATCCTAATGAGTTGCTCTGCAGACGTCTAGATGCGTAACTTGGCTTCAAACCTGATCATCCTAATGAGTTGCTCTGCAGACGTCTAGATGCGTAACTTGGCTTCAAACCTGATCATCCTAATGAGTTGCTCTGCAGACGTCTAGATGCGTAACTTGGCTTCAAACCTGATCATCCTAATGAGTTGCTCTGCAGACGTCTAGATGCGTAACTTGGCTTCAAACCTAATCATCCTAATGAGTTGCTCTGCAGACGTCTAGATACGTAACTTGGCTTCAAACCTGATCATCCTAATGAGTTGCTCTACAGACGTCTAGATGCATAACTTGGCTTCAGACCTGATCATTCTAATGAGTTGCTCTGCAGACGTCTAGATGCGTAACTTGGCTGCAGACCTGATCCTCCCAATGAGTTGCACTGCAGACGTCCAGATGAGTAACTGGGCTTCAGACCTGATCATCCTAATGAGTTGCTCTACGGACATCTAGATGCATAACTTGGCTTCACACCTGATCATCCTAATGAGTTGCTCTGCAGACATCTAGATGCGTAACTTGGCTTCAAACCGGATCATCCTGATGAGTTGCTCTGCAGACGTCTAGATGCGTAACTTGGCTTCAGACCTGATCCTCCTAATGAGTTGCTCTGCAGACGTCTAGATGCGTAACTTGGCTTCACACCTGATCATCCTAATGAGTTGCTCTGCAGACATCTAGATGCGTAACTTGGCTTCAGACCTGATCATTCTAATGAGTTGCCCTGCAGACGTCTAAATGCGTAACTTGGCTTCAGACCTGATCCTCCCAATGAGTTGGACTGCAGACGTCCAGATGAGTAACTGGGCTTCAGACCTGATGATCCTAATGAGTTGCTCTGCAGACATCTAGATGCGTAACTTGGCTTCACACCTGATCATCCTAATGAGTTGCTCAGCAGACGTCTAGATGCGTAACTTGGCTTCAGACCTTATCATCCTAATGAGTTGCTCTGAAGACGTCTAGATGCGTAACTTGGCTTCACACCTGATCATCCTAATGAGTTGCTCTGCAGACAACTAGACGCGTAACTTGGCTTCAGACCTGATCCTCCTAATGAGTTGCACTGCAGACGTCTAGATGCAAAACTTGGCTTCAGACCTGATCCTCCTAATGAGTTGCACTGCAGACGTCTGGATGAGTAACTGGGCTTCAGACCTGATCATCCTATAGAGTTGCTCTGCAGACATGTAGATGCGTAACTTGGCTTCAGACCTGATCATCCTAATGAGTTGCTCTGCAGACGTCTAGATGCGTAACTTGGCTTCAAACCTGATCATCCTAATGAGTTGCTCTGCAGACGTCTAGATGCGTAACGTGGCTTCAAACCTGATCATCCTAATGAGTTGCTCTGCAGACGTCTAGATGCGTAACTTGGCTTCAAACCTGATCATCCTAATGAGTTGCTCTGCAGACGTCTAGATGCGTAACTTGGCTTCAAACCTGATCATCCTAGTGAGTTGCTCTGCAGACGTCTAGATGCGTAACTTGGCTTCAAACCTGATCATCCTAATGAGTTGCTCTACAGACGTCTAGATGCGTAACTTGGCTTCAGACCTGATCATTCTAATGAGTTGCTCTGAAGACGTCTAGATGCGTAACTTGGCTTCACACCTGATCATCCTAATGAGTTGCTCTGCAGACAACTAGATGCGTAACTTGACTTCAGACCGGATCCTCTTAATGAGTTGTACTGCAGACGTCTAGATGCAAAACTTGGATTCAGACCTGATCCTCCTAATGACATGCACTGCAGACGTCTGGATGAGTAACTGGGCTTCAAACCAGATCATCCTAATGAGTTGCTCTACAGACGTCTAGATGCATAACTTGGCTTCAGACCTGATCATCCTAATGAGTTGCTCTGCAGACGTCTAGATGCGTAACTTGGCTTCACACATGATCATTCTAATGAGTTGCTCTGAAGACGTCTAGATGCGTAACTTAGCTTCACACCTGATCATCCTAATGAGTTGCTCTGCAGACAACTAGATGCGTAACTTGGCTTCAGACCTGATCCTCTTAATGAGTTGCACTGCAGACGTCTAGATGCAAAACTTGGATTCAGACCTGATCCTCCTAATGAGTTGCACTGCAGACGTCTGGATGAGTAACTGGGCTTCAGACCTGATCATCCTATAGAGTTGCTCTGCATACATCTAGATGCGTAACTTGGTTCACACCTGATCATCCTAATGAGTTGCTCTGCAGACATGTAGATGCGTAACTTGGCTTCAGATCTGATCCTCCTAATGAGTTGCACTGCAGGCCTCTAGATGCGTAACTTGGCTTCAGACCTGATCCTCCTAATGAGTTGCTCTGCAAACGTCTAGATGCGTAACTTGGCTTCACACCTGATCATCCTAAAGAGTTGCTCTGCAGACGTCTAGATGCGTAACTTGGCTTCAGACCTGATCATCCTAATGAGTTGCTCTGCAGACATGTAGATGCGTAACTTGGCTTCAGACCTGATCATCCTAATGAGTTGCTCTGCAGACGTCTAGATGCGTAACTTGGCTTCAAACCTGATCATCCTAATGAGTTGCTCTGCAGACGTCTAGATGCGTAACTTGGCTTCAAACCTGATCATCCTAATGAGTTGCTCTGCAGACGTCTTGATGCGTAACTTGGCTTCAAACCTGATCATCCTAATGAGTTGCTCTGCAGACGTCTAGATGCGTAACTTGGCTTCAAACCTGATCATCCTAATGAGTTGCTCTGCAGACGTCTAGATGCGTAACTTGGCTTCAAACCTGATCATCCTAATGAGTTGCTCTGCAGACGTCTAGATGCGTAACTTGGCTTCAAACCTGATCATCCTAATGAGTTGCTCTACAGACGTCTAGATGCATAACTTAGCTTCAGACCTGATCATCCTAATGAGTTGCTCTGCAGACGTCTAGATGCGTAACTTGGCTTCAGACCTGATCATTCTAATGAGTTGCTCTGCAGACGTCTAGATACGTAACTTGGCTGCAGACCTGATCCTCCCAATGAGTTGCACTGCAGACGTCCAGATTAGTAACTTGGCTTCACATCTGATCATCCTAATGAGTTGCTCTGCAGATGTCTAAATGCGTAACTTGGCTTCACACCTGATTATCCTAATGAGTTGCTCTGCAGTTGTCTAGATGCATAACTTGGCTTCACACCTGATCATCCTAATGAGTTGCTCTGCAGACATCTAGATGCGTAACTTCGCTTCAAACCGGATCATCCTGATGAGTTGCTCTGCAGACGTCTAGATGCGTAACTTGGCTTCAGACCTGATCCTCCTAATGAGTTGCTCTGCAGACGTCTAGATGCGTAACTTGGCTTCACATCTGATCATCCTAATGAGTTGCTCTGCAGACGTCTAAATGCGTAACTTGGCTTCACACCTGATTATCCTAATGAGTTGCTCTGCAGATGTCTAGATGCGTAACTTGGCTTCAGACCTGATCATTCTAATGAGTTGCTCTGCAGACGTCTAAATGCGTAACTTGGCTTCAGACCTGATCCTCCCAATGAGTTGGACTGCAGACGTCCAGATGAGTAACTGGGCTTCAGACCTGATGATCCTAATGAGTTGCTCTGCAGACATCTAGATGCGTAACTTGGCTTCACACCTGATCATCCTAATGAATTGCTCAGCAGACGTCTAGATGCGTAACTTGGCTTCAGACCTTATAATCCTAATGAGTTGCTCTGAAGACGTCTAGATGCGTAACTTGGCTTCACACCTGATCATCCTAATGAGTTGCTCTGCAGACAACTAGACGCGTAACTTGGCTTCAGACCTGATCCTCCTAATAAGATGCACTGCAGACGTCTAGATGCAAAACTTGGCTTCAGACCTGATCCTCCTAATGAGTTGCTCTGCAGACGTCTGGATGAGTAACTGGGCTTCAGACCTGATCATCCTATAGAGTTGCT
Organism: Ambystoma mexicanum; assembly: GCF_040938575.1. Taxonomy (NCBI): domain Eukaryota; kingdom Metazoa; phylum Chordata; class Amphibia; order Caudata; family Ambystomatidae; genus Ambystoma; species Ambystoma mexicanum. The sequence goes on from NC_090921.1 coordinate 136,608,158, forward strand.
CTGCAGACATGTAGATGCGTAACTTGGCTTCAGACCTGATCATCCTAATGAGTTGCTCTGCAGACAACTAGATGCGTAACTTGGCTTCAGACCTGATCCTCTTAATGAGTTTCACTGCAGACGTCTAGATGCAAAACTTGGATTCAGACCTGATCCTCCTAATGAGTTGCTCTGCAGACGTCTGGATGAGTAATTGGGCTTCAGACCTGATCATCCTATAGAGTTGCTCTGCATACATCTAGATGCGTAACTTTGTTCACACCTGATCATCCTAATGAGTTGCTCTGCAGACATGTAGATGCATAACTTGGCTTCAGACCTGATCATCCTAATGAGTTGCTCTGCAGACGTCTAGATGTGTGACTTGGCTTCAAACCTGATCATCCTAATGAGTTGCTCTGCAGACGTCTAGATGCGTAACTTGGCTTCAAACCTGATCATCCTAATGAGTTGCTCTGCAGACGTCTAGATGCGTAACTTGGCTTCAAACCTGATCATCCTAATGAGTTGCTCTGCAGACGTCTAGATGCGTAACTTGGCTTCAAACCTGATCATCCTAATGAGTTGCTCTGCAGACGTCTAGATGCTTAACTTGGCTTCAAACCTGATCATCCTAATGAGTTGCTCTGCAGACGTCTAGATGCGTAACTTGGCTTCAAACCTGATCATACTAATGAGTTGCTCTACAGACGTCTAGATGCATAACTTGGCTTCAGACCTGATCATCCTAATGAGTTGCTCTGCAGACGTCTAGATGCGTAACTTGGCTTCAGACCTGATCACTCTAATGAGTTGCTCTGCAGATGTCTAGATACGTAACTTGGCTGCAGACCTGATCCTCCCAATGAGTTGCACTGCAGACGTCCAGATGAGTAACTTGGCTTCACATCTGATCATCCTAATGAGTTGCTCTGCAGATGTCTAAATGCGTAACTTGGCTTCACACCTGATTATCCTAATGAGTTGCTCTGCAGTTGTCTAGATGCATAACTTGGCTTCACACCTGATCATCCTAATGAGTTGCTCTGCAGACATCTAGACGCGTAACTTCACTTCAAACCGGATCATCCTGATGAGTTGCTCTGCAGACGTCTAGATGCGTAACTTGGCTTCAGACCTGATCCTCCTAATGAGTTGCTCTGCAGACGTCTAGATGCGTAACTTGGCTTCACATCTGATCATCCTAATGAGTTGCTCTGCAGACGTCTAAATGGGTAACTTGGCTTCACACCTGTTTATCCTAATGAGTTGCTCTGCAGATGTCTAGATGCGTAACTTGGCTTCAGACCTGATCATTCTAATGAGTTGCTCTGCAGACGTCTAAATGCGTAACTTGGCTTCACACCTGATTATCCTAATGAGTTGCTCTGCAGTTGTCTAGATGCATAACTTGGCTTCACACCTGATCATCCTAATGAGTTGCTCTGCAGACGTCTAGATGCGTAACTTGGCTTCAGACCTGATCATTCTAATGAGTTGCTCTGAAGACGTCTAGATGCGTAACTTGGCTTCACACCTTATCATCCTAATGAGTTGCTCTGCAGACAACTAGATGCGTAACTTGGCTTCAGACCTGATCCTCTTAATGAGTTGCACTGCAGACGTCTAGATGCAAAACTTGGATTCAGACCTGATGCTCCTAATGAGTTGCACTGCAGACGTCTGGATGAGTAACTGGGCTTCAGACCTGATCATCCTATAGAGTTGCTCTGCATACATCTAGATGCGTAACTTGGTTCACACCTGATCATCCTAATGAGTTGCTCTGCAGACATGTAGATGCGTAACTTGGCTTCAGACCTGATCCTCCTAATGAGTTGCACTGCAGGCCTCCAGATGCGTAACTTGGCTTCAGACCTGATCCTCCTAATGAGTTGCTCTGCAGACGTCTAGATGCGTAACTTGGCTTCACACCTGATCATCCTAATGAGTTGCTCTGCAGACGTCTAGATGCATAACTTGGCTTCAGACCTGATCATCCCAATGAGTTGCTCTGCAGACATGTAGATGCGTAACTTGGCTTCAGACCTGATCATCCTAATGAGTTGCTCTGCAGACGTCTAGGTGCGTAACTTGGCTTCAGACCTGATCATCCTAATGAGTTGCTCTGCAGACGTCTAGATGCGTAACTTGGCTTCAAACCTGATCATCCTAATGAGTTGCTCTGCAGACATGTAGATGCGTAACTTGGCTTCAGACCTGATCATCCTAATGAGTTGCTCTGCAGACGTCTAGATGCGTAACTTGGCTTCAAACCTGATCATCCTAATGAGTTGCTCTGCAGACGTCTAGATGCGTAACTGGCTTCAAACCTGATCATCCTAATGAGTTGCTCTGCAGACGTCTAGATGCGTAACTTGGCTTCAAACCTGATCATCCTAATGAGTTGCTCTGCAGACGTCTAGATGCGTAACTTGGCTTCAAACCTAATCATCCTAATGAGTTGCTCTGCAGACGTCTAGATACGTAACTTGGCTTCAAACCTGATCATCCTAATGAGTTGCTCTACAGACGTCTAGATGCATAACTTGGCCTCAGACCTGATCATTCTAATGAGTTGCTCTGCAGACGTCTAGATGCGTAACTTGGCTGCAGACCTGATCCTCCCAATGAGTTGCACTGCAGACGTCCAGATGAGTAACTGGGCTTCAGACCTGATCATCCTAATGAGTTGCTCTACGGACATCTAGATGCATAACTTGGCTTCACACCTGATCATCCTAATGAGTTGCTCTGCAGACATCTAGATGCGTAACTTGGCTTCAAACCGGATCATCCTGATGAGTTGCTCTGCAGACGTCTAGATGCGTAACTTGGCTTCAGACCTGATCCTCCTAATGAGTTGCTCTGCAGACGTCTAGATGCGTAACTTGGCTTCACACCTGATCATCCTAATGAGTTGCTCTGCAGACATCTAGATGCGTAACTTGGCTTCAGACCTGATCATTCTAATGAGTTGCCCTGCAGACGTCTAAATGCGTAACTTGGCTTCAGACCTGATCCTCCCAATGAGTTGGACTGCAGACGTCCAGATGAGTAACTGGGCTTCAGACCTGATGATCCTAATGAGTTGCTCTGCAGACATCTAGATGCGTAACTTGGCTTCACACCTGATCATCCTAATGAGTTGCTCAGCAGACGTCTAGATGCGTAACTTGGCTTCAGACCTTATCATCCTAATGAGTTGCTCTGAAGACGTCTAGATGCGTAACTTGGCTTCACACCTGATCATCCTAATGAGTTGCTCTGCAGACAACTAGACGCGTAACTTGGCTTCAGACCTGATCCTCCTAATGAGTTGCACTGCAGACGTCTAGATGCAAAACTTGGCTTCAGACCTGATCCTCCTAATGAGTTGCACTGCAGACGTCTGGATGAGTAACTGGGCTTCAGACCTGATCATCCTATAGAGTTGCTCTGCAGACATGTAGATGCGTAACTTGGCTTCAGACCTGATCATCCTAATGAGTTGCTCTGCAGACGTCTAGATGCGTAACTTGGCTTCAAACCTGATCATCCTAATGAGTTGCTCTGCAGACGTCTAGATGCGTAACGTGGCTTCAAACCTGATCATCCTAATGAGTTGCTCTGCAGACGTCTAGATGCGTAACTTGGCTTCAAACCTGATCATCCTAATGAGTTGCTCTGCAGACGTCTAGATGCGTAACTTGGCTTCAAACCTGATCATCCTAGTGAGTTGCTCTGCAGACGTCTAGATGCGTAACTTGGCTTCAAACCTGATCATCCTAATGAGTTGCTCTACAGACGTCTAGATGCGTAACTTGGCTTCAGACCTGATCATTCTAATGAGTTGCTCTGAAGACGTCTAGATGCGTAACTTGGCTTCACACCTGATCATCCTAATGAGTTGCTCTGCAGACAACTAGATGCGTAACTTGACTTCAGACCGGATCCTCTTAATGAGTTGTACTGCAGACGTCTAGATGCAAAACTTGGATTCAGACCTGATCCTCCTAATGACATGCACTGCAGACGTCTGGATGAGTAACTGGGCTTCAAACCAGATCATCCTAATGAGTTGCTCTACAGACGTCTAGATGCATAACTTGGCTTCAGACCTGATCATCCTAATGAGTTGCTCTGCAGACGTCTAGATGCGTAACTTGGCTTCACACATGATCATTCTAATGAGTTGCTCTGAAGACGTCTAGATGCGTAACTTAGCTTCACACCTGATCATCCTAATGAGTTGCTCTGCAGACAACTAGATGCGTAACTTGGCTTCAGACCTGATCCTCTTAATGAGTTGCACTGCAGACGTCTAGATGCAAAACTTGGATTCAGACCTGATCCTCCTAATGAGTTGCACTGCAGACGTCTGGATGAGTAACTGGGCTTCAGACCTGATCATCCTATAGAGTTGCTCTGCATACATCTAGATGCGTAACTTGGTTCACACCTGATCATCCTAATGAGTTGCTCTGCAGACATGTAGATGCGTAACTTGGCTTCAGATCTGATCCTCCTAATGAGTTGCACTGCAGGCCTCTAGATGCGTAACTTGGCTTCAGACCTGATCCTCCTAATGAGTTGCTCTGCAAACGTCTAGATGCGTAACTTGGCTTCACACCTGATCATCCTAAAGAGTTGCTCTGCAGACGTCTAGATGCGTAACTTGGCTTCAGACCTGATCATCCTAATGAGTTGTTCTGCAGACATGTAGATGCGTAACTTGGCTTCAGACCTGATCATCCTAATGAGTTGCTCTGCAGACGTCTAGATGCGTAACTTGGCTTCAAACCTGATCATCCTAATGAGTTGCTCTGCAGACGTCTAGATGCGTAACTTGGCTTCAAACCTGATCATCCTAATGAGTTGCTCTGCAGACGTCTTGATGCGTAACTTGGCTTCAAACCTGATCATCCTAATGAGTTGCTCTGCAGACGTCTAGATGCGTAACTTGGCTTCAAACCTGATCATCCTAATGAGTTGCTCTGCAGACGTCTAGATGCGTAACTTGGCTTCAAACCTGATCATCCTAATGAGTTGCTCTGCAGACGTCTAGATGCGTAACTTGGCTTCAAACCTGATCATCCTAATGAGTTGCTCTACAGACGTCTAGATGCATAACTTAGCTTCAGACCTGATCATCCTAATGAGTTGCTCTGCAGACGTCTAGATGCGTAACTTGGCTTCAGACCTGATCATTCTAATGAGTTGCTCTGCAGACGTCTAGATACGTAACTTGGCTGCAGACCTGATCCTCCCAATGAGTTGCACTGCAGGCGTCCAGATTAGTAACTTGGCTTCACATCTGATCATCCTAATGAGTTGCTCTGCAGATGTCTAAATGCGTAACTTGGCTTCACACCTGATTATCCTAATGAGTTGCTCTGCAGTTGTCTAGATGCATAACTTGGCTTCACACCTGATCATCCTAATGAGTTGCTCTGCAGACATCTAGATGCGTAACTTCGCTTCAAACCGGATCATCCTGATGAGTTGCTCTGCAGACGTCTAGATGCGTAACTTGGCTTCAGACCTGATCCTCCTAATGAGTTGCTCTGCAGACGTCTAGATGCGTAACTTGGCTTCACATCTGATCATCCTAATGAGTTGCTCTGCAGACGTCTAAATGCGTAACTTGGCTTCACACCTGATTATCCTAATGAGTTGCTCTGCAGATGTCTAGATGCGTAACTTGGCTTCAGACCTGATCATTCTAATGAGTTGCTCTGCAGACGTCTAAATGCGTAACTTGGCTTCAGACCTGATCCTCCCAATGAGTTGGACTGCAGACGTCCAGATGAGTAACTGGGCTTCAGACCTGATGATCCTAATGAGTTGCTCTGCAGACATCTAGATGCGTAACTTGGCTTCACACCTGATCATCCTAATGAATTGCTCAGCAGACGTCTAGATGCGTAACTTGGCTTCAGACCTTATAATCCTAATGAGTTGCTCTGAAGACGTCTAGATGCGTAACTTGGCTTCACACCTGATCATCCTAATGAGTTGCTCTGCAGACAACTAGACGCGTAACTTGGCTTCAGACCTGATCCTCCTAATAAGATGCACTGCAGACGTCTAGATGCAAAACTTGGCTTCAGACCTGATCCTCCTAATGAGTTGCTCTGCAGACGTCTGGATGAGTAACTGGGCTTCAGACCTGATCATCCTATAGAGTTGCTCTGCAGACATGTAGATGCGTAACTTGGCTTCAGACCTGATCATCCTAATGAGTTGCTCTGCAGACAACTAGATGCGTAACTTGGCTTCAGACCTGATCCTCTTAATGAGTTGCACTGCAGACGTCTAGATGCAAAACTTGGATTCAGACCTGATCCTCCTAATGAGTTGCTCTGCAGACGTCTGGATGAGTAATTGGGCTTCAGACCTGATCATCCTATAGAGTTGCTCTGCATACATCTAGATGCGTAACTTTGTTCACACCTGATCATCCTAATGAGTTGCTCTGCAGACATGTAGATGCATAACTTGGCTTCAGACCTGATCATCCTAATGAGTTGCTCTGCAGACGTCTAGATGTGTGACTTGGCTTCAAACCTGATCATCCTAATGAGTTGCTCTGCAGACGTCTAGATGCGTAACTTGGCTTCAAACCTGATCATCCTAATGAGTTGCTCTGCAGACGTCTAGATGCGTAACTTGGCTTCAAACCTGATCATCCTAATGAGTTGCTCTGCAGACGTCTAGATGCGTAACTTGGCTTCAAACCTGATCATCCTAATGAGTTGCTCTGCAGACGTCTAGATGCTTAACTTGGCTTCAAACCTGATCATCCTAATGAGTTGCTCTGCAGACGTCTAGATGCGTAACTTGGCTTCAAACCTGATCATACTAATGAGTTGCTCTACAGACGTCTAGATGCATAACTTGGCTTCAGACCTGATCATCCTAATGAGTTGCTCTGCAGACGTCTAGATGCGTAACTTGGCTTCAGACCTGATCACTCTAATGAGTTGCTCTGCAGATGTCTAGATACGTAACTTGGCTGCAGACCTGATCCTCCCAATGAGTTGCACTGCAGACGTCCAGATGAGTAACTTGGCTTCACATCTGATCATCCTATGAGTTGCTCTGCAGACGTCTAAATGCGTAACTTGGCTTCACACCTGATTATCCTAATGAGTTGCTCTGCAGTTGTCTAGATGCATAACTTGGCTTCACACCTGATCATCCTAATGAGTTGCTCTGCAGACATCTAGATGCGTAACTTCGCTTCAAACCGGATCATCCTGATGAGTTGCTCTGCAGACGTCTAGATGCGTAACTTGGCTTCAGACCTGATCCTCCTAATGAGTTGCTCTGCAGACGTCTAGATGCGTAACTTGGCTTCACACCTGATCATCCTAATGAGTTGCTCTGCAGACATCTAGATGCGTAACTTCGCTTCAAACCGGATCATCCTGATGAGTTGCTCTGCAGACGTCTAGATGCGTAACTTGGCTTCAGACCTGATCCTCCTAATGAGTTGCTCTGCAGACGTCTAGATGCGTAACTTGGCTTCACATCTGATCATCCTAATGAGTTGCTCTGCAGACGTCTAAATGGGTAACTTGGCTTCACACCTGATTATCCTAATGAGTTGCTCTGCAGATGTCTAGATGCGTAACTTGGCTTCAGACCTGATCATTCTAATGAGTTGCTCTGCAGACGTCTAAATGCGTAACTTGGCTTCACACCTGATTATCCTAATGAGTTGCTCTGCAGTTGTCTAGATGCATAACTTGGCTTCACACCTGATCATCCTAATGAGTTGCTCTGCAGACATCTAGATGCGTAACTTCGCTTCAAACCGGATCATCCTGATGAGTTGCTCTGCAGACGTCTAGATGCGTAACTTGGCTTCAGACCTGATCCTCCTAATGAGTTGCTCTGCAGACGTCTAGATGCGTAACTTGGCTTCACATCTGATCATCCTAATGAGTTGCTCTGCAGACGTCTAAATGGGTAACTTGGCTTCACACCTGATTATCCTAATGAGTTGCTCTGCAGATGTCTAGATGCGTAACTTGGCTTCAGACCTGATCATTCTAATGAGTTGCTCTGCAGACGTCTAAATGCGTAACTTGGCTTCACACCTGATTATCCTAATGAGTTGCTCTGCAGTTGTCTAGATGCATAACTTGGCTTCACACCTGATCATCCTAATGAGTTGCTCTGCAGACATCTAGATGCGTAACTTCGCTTCAAACCGGATCATCCTGATGTGTTGCTCTGCAGACGTCTAGATGCGTAACTTGGCTTCAGACGTGATCCTCCTAATGAGTTGCTCTGCAGACGTCTAAATGCGTAACTTGGCTTCACACCTGATTATCCTAATGAGTTGCTCTGCAGACATCTAGATGCGTAACTGGGCTTCACACCTGATCATCCTAATGAGTTGCTCAGCGGACGTCTAGATGCGTAACTTGGCTTCAGACCTGATCCTCCTAATGAGTTGCTCTGCAGACGTCTAGATGCGTAACTTGGCTTCACATCTGATCATCCTAATGAGTTGCTCTGCAGACGTCTAAATGGGTAACTTGGCTTCACACCTGATTATCCTAATGAGTTGCTCTGCAGATGTCTAGATGCGTAACTTGGCTTCAGACCTGATCATTCTAATGAGTTGCTCTGCAGACGTCTAAATGCGTGACTTGGCTTCACACCTGATTATCCTAATGAGTTTCTCTGCAGTTGTCTAGATGCATAACTTGGCTTCACACCTGATCATCCTAATGAGTTGCTCTGCAGACATCTAGATGCGTAACTTCGCTTCAAACCGGATCATCCTGATGTGTTGCTCTGCAGACGTCTAGATGCGTAACTTGGCTTCAGACCTGATACTCCTAATGAGTTGCTCTGCAGACGTCTAAATGCGTAACTTGGCTTCACACCTGTTTATCCTAATGAGTTGCTCTGCAGACATCTAGATGCGTAACTGGGCTTCACACCTGATCATCCTAATGAGTTGCTCAGCGGACGTCTAGATGCGTAACTTGGCTTCAGACCTTATCATCCTAATGAGTTGCTCTGAAGACGTCTAGATGCGTAACTTGGCTTCAGACCTGATCCTCCTAATGAGTTGCACTGCAGACGTCTAGATGCAAAACTTGGCTTCAGACATGATCCTCCTAATGAGTTGCACTTCAGACATCTGGATGAGTAACTGGCTTCAGACCTGATCATCCTATAGAGTTGCTCTGCAGACATGTAGATGCGTAACTTGGCTTCAGACCTGATCATCCTAATGAGTTGCTCTGCAGACGTCTAGATGCTTAGCTTGGCTTCAAACCTGATCATCCTAATGAGTTGCTCTGCAGACGTCTAGATGCGTAACTTGGCTTCAAACCTGATCATCCTAATGAGTTGCTCTGCAGACGTCTAGATGCGTAACTTGGCTTCAAACCTGATCATCCTAATGAGTTGCTCTGCAGACGTCTAGATGCGTAACTTGGCTTCAAACCTGATCATCCTAATGAGTTGCTCTGCAGACGTCTAGATGCGTAACTTGGCTTCAAACCTGATCATCCTAATGAGTTGCTCTACAGACGTCTAGATGCATAACTTGGCTTCAGACCTGATCATCCTAATGAGTTGCTCTGCAGACGTCTAGATGCGTAACTTGGCTTCAGACCTGATCATTCTAATGAGTTGCTCTGAAGACGTCTAGATGCGTAACTTGGCTTCACACCTTATCATCCTAATGAGTTGCTCTGCAGACAACTAGATGCGTAACTTGGCTTCAGACCTGATCCTCTTAATGAGTTGCACTGCAGACGTCTAGATGCAAAACTTGGATTCAGACCTGATGCTCCTAATGAGTTGCACTGCAGACGTCTGGATGAGTAACTGGGCTTCAGACCTGATCATCCTATAGAGTTGCTCTGCATACATCTAGATGCGTAACTTGGTTCACACCTGATCATCCTAATGAGTTGCTCTGCAGACATGTAGATGCGTAACTTGGCTTCAGACCTGATCCTCCTAATGAGTTGCACTGCAGGCCTCCAGATGCGTAACTTGGCTTCAGACCTGATCCTCCTAATGAGTTGCTCTGCAGACGTCTAGATGCGTAACTTGGCTTCACACCTGATCATCCTAATGAGTTGCTCTGCAGACGTCTAGATGCGTAACTTGGCTTCAGACCTGATCATCCCAATGAGTTGCTCTGCAGACATGTAGATGCGTAACTTGGCTTCAGACCTGATCATCCTAATGAGTTGCTCTGCAGACGTCTAGGTGCGTAACTTGGCTTCAGACCTGATCATCCTAATGAGTTGCTCTGCAGACGTCTAGATGCGTAACTTGGCTTCAAACCTGATCATCCTAATGAGTTGCTCTGCAGACATGTAGATGCGTAACTTGGCTTCAGACCTGATCATCCTAATGAATTGCTCTGCAGACGTCTAGATGCGTAACTTGGCTTCAAACCTGATCATCCTAATGAGTTGCTCTGCAGACGTCTAGATGCGTAACTTGGCTTCAAACCTGATCATCCTAATGAGTTGCTCTGCAGACGTCTAGATGCGTAACTTGGCTTCAAACCTGATCATCCTAATGAGTGGCTCTGCAGACGTCTAGATGCGTAACTTGGCTTCAAACCTGATCATCCTAATGAGTTGCTCTGCAGACGTCTAGATACGTAACTTGGCTTCAAACCTGATCATCCTAATGAGTTGCTCTACAGACGTCTAGATGCATAACTTGGCTTCAGACCTGATCATTCTAATGAGTTGCTCTGCAGACGTCTAGATGCGTAACTTGGCTGCAGACCTGATCCTCCCAATGAGTTGCACTGCAGACGTCCAGATGAGTAACTGGGCTTCAGACCTGATCATCCTAATGAGTTGCTCTACGGACATCTAGATGCATAACTTGGCTTCACACCTGATCATCCTAATGAGTTGCTCTGCAGACATCTAGATGCGTAACTTGGCTTCAAACCGGATCATCCTGATGAGTTGCTCTGCAGACGTCTAGATGCGTAACTTGGCTTCAGACCTGATCCTCCTAATGAGTTGCTCTGCAGATGTCTAGATGCGTAACTTGGCTTCACACCTGATCATCCTAATGAGTTGCTCTGCAGACATCTAGATGCGTAACTTGGCTTCAGACCTGATCATTCTAATGAGTTGCCCTGCAGACGTCTAAATGCGTAACTTGGCTTCAGACCTGATCCTCCCAATGAGTTGGACTGCAGACGTCCAGATGAGTAACTGGGCTTCAGACCTGATGATCCTAATGAGTTGCTCTGCAGACATCTAGATGCGTAACTTGGCTTCACACCTGATCATCCTAATGAGTTGCTCAGCAGACGTCTAGATGCGTAACTTGGCTTCAGACCTTATCATCCTAATGAGTTGCTCTGAAGACGTCTAGATGCGTAACTTGGCTTCACACCTGATCATCCTAATGAGTTGCTCTGCAGACAACTAGACGCGTAACTTGGCTTCAGACCTGATCCTCCTAATGAGTTGCACTGCAGACGTCTAGATGCAAAACTTGGCTTCAGACCTGATCCTCCTAATGAGTTGCACTGCAGACGTCTGGATGAGTAACTGGGCTTCAGACCTGATCATCCTATAGAGTTGCTCTGCAGACATGTAGATGCGTAACTTGGCTTCAGACCTGATCATCCTAATGAGTTGCTCTGCAGACGTCTAGATGCGTAACTTGGCTTCAAACCTGATCATCCTAATGAGTTGCTCTGCAGACGTCTAGATGCGTAACGTGGCTTCAAACCTGATCATCCTAATGAGTTGCTCTGCAGACGTCTAGATGCGTAACTTGGCTTCAAACCTGATCATCCTAATGAGTTGCTCTGCAGACGTCTAGATGCGTAACTTGGCTTCAAACCTGATCATCCTAATGAGTTGCTCTGCAGACGTCTAGATGCGTAACTTGGCTTCAAACCTGATCATCCTAATGAGTTGCTCTACAGACGTCTAGATGCGTAACTTGGCTTCAGACCTGATCATTCTAATGAGTTGCTCTGAAGACGTCTAGATGCGTAACTTGGCTTCACACCTGATCATCCTAATGAGTTGCTCTGCAGACAACTAGATGCGTAACTTGACTTCAGACCTGATCCTCTTAATGAGTTGTACTGCAGACGTCTAGATGCAAAACTTGGATTCAGACCTGATCCTCCTAATGAGATGCACTGCAGACATCTGGATGAGTAACTGGGCTTCAAACCAGATCATCCTAATGAGTTGCTCTACAGACGTCTAGATGCATAACTTGGCTTCAGACCTGATCATCCTAATGAGTTGCTCTGCAGACGTCTAGATGCGTAACTTGGCTTCACACATGATCATTCTAATGAGTTGCTCTGAAGACGTCTAGATGCGTAACTTAGCTTCACACCTGATCATCCTAATGAGTTGCTCTGCAGACAACTAGATGCGTAACTTGGCTTCAGACCTGATCCTCTTAATGAGTTGCACTGCAGACGTCTAGATGCAAAACTTGGATTCAGACCTGATCCTCCTAATGAGTTGCACTGCAGACGTCTGGATGAGTAACCGGGCTTCAGACCTGATCATCCTATAGAGTTGCTCTGCATACATCTAGATGCGTAACTTGGTTCACACCTGATCATCCTAATGAGTTGCTCTGCAGACATGTAGATGCGTAACTTGGCTTCAGATCTGATCCTCCTAATGAGTTGCACTGCAGGCCTCTAGATGCGTAACTTGGCTTCAGACCTGATCCTCCTAATGAGTTGCTCTGCAAACGTCTAGATGCGTAACTTGGCTTCACACCTGATCATCCTAAAGAGTTGCTCTGCAGACGTGTAGATGCGTAACTTGGCTTCAGACCTGATCATCCTAATGAGTTGCTCTGCAGACATGTAGATGCGTAACTTGGCTTCAGACCTGATCATCCTAATGAGTTGCTCTGCAGACGTCTAGATGCGTAACTTGGCTTCAAACCTGATCATCCTAATGAGTTGCTCTGCAGACGTCTAGATGCGTAACTTGGCTTCAAACCTGATCATCCTAATGAGTTGCTCTGCAGACGTCTTGATGCGTAACTTGGCTTCAAACCTGATCATCCTAATGAGTTGCTCTGCAGACGTCTAGATGCGTAACTTGGCTTCAAACCTGATCATCCTAATGAGTTGCTCTGCAGACGTCTAGATGCGTAACTTGGCTTCAAACCTGATCATCCTAATGAGTTGCTCTGCAGACGTCTAGATGCGTAACTTGGCTTCAAACCTGATCATCCTAATGAGTTGCTCTACAGACGTCTAGATGCATAACTTAGCTTCAGACCTGATCATCCTAATGAGTTGCTCTGCAGACGTCTAGATGCGTAACTTGGCTTCAGACCTGATCATTCTAATGAGTTGCTCTGCAGACGTCTAGATACGTAACTTGGCTGCAGACCTGATCCTCCCAATGAGTTGCACTGCAGACGTCCAGATTAGTAACTTGGCTTCACATCTGATCATCCTAATGAGTTGCTCTGCAGATGTCTAAATGCGTAACTTGGCTTCACACCTGATTATCCTAATGAGTTGCTCTGCAGTTGTCTAGATGCATAACTTGGCTTCACACCTGATCATCCTAATGAGTTGCTCTGCAGACATCTAGATGCGTAACTTCGCTTCAAACCGGATCATCCTGATGAGTTGCTCTGCAGACGTCTAGATGCGTAACTTGGCTTCAGACCTGATCCTCCTAATGAGTTGCTCTGCAGACGTCTAGATGCGTAACTTGGCTTCACATCTGATCATCCTAATGAGTTGCTCTGCAGACGTCTAAATGCGTAACTTGGCTTCACACCTGATTATCCTAATGAGTTGCTCTGCAGATGTCTAGATGCGTAACTTGGCTTCAGACCTGATCATTCTAATGAGTTGCTCTGCAGACGTCTAAATGCGTAACTTGGCTTCAGACCTGATCCTCCCAATGAGTTGGACTGCAGACGTCCAGATGAGTAACTGGGCTTCAGACCTGATGATCCTAATGAGTTGCTCTGCAGACATCTAGATGCGTAACTTGGCTTCACACCTGATCATCCTAATGAATTGCTCAGCAGACGTCTAGATGCGTAACTTGGCTTCAGACCTTATAATCCTAATGAGTTGCTCTGAAGACGTCTAGATGCGTAACTTGGCTTCACACCTGATCATCCTAATGAGTTGCTCTGCAGACAACTAGACGCGTAACTTGGCTTCAGACCTGATCCTCCTAATAAGATGCACTGCAGACGTCTAGATGCAAAACTTGGCTTCAGACCTGATCCTCCTAATGAGTTGCTCTGCAGACGTCTGGATGAGTAACTGGGCTTCAGACCTGATCATCCTATAGAGTTGCTCTGCAGACATGTAGATGCGTAACTTGGCTTCAGACCTGATCATCCTAATGAGTTGCTCTGCAGACAACTAGATGCGTAACTTGGCTTCAGACCTGATCCTCTTAATGAGTTTCACTGCAGACGTCTAGATGCAAAACTTGGATTCAGACCTGATCCTCCTAATGAGTTGCTCTGCAGACGTCTGGATGAGTAATTGGGCTTCAGACCTGATCATCCTATAGAGTTGCTCTGCATACATCTAGATGCGTAACTTTGTTCACACCTGATCATCCTAATGAGTTGCTCTGCAGACATGTAGATGCATAACTTGGCTTCAGACCTGATCATCCTAATGAGTTGCTCTGCAGACGTCTAGATGTGTGACTTGGCTTCAAACCTGATCATCCTAATGAGTTGCTCTGCAGACGTCTAGATGCGTAACTTGGCTTCAAACCTGATCATCCTAATGAGTTGCTCTGCAGACGTCTAGATGCGTAACTTGGCTTCAAACCTGATCATCCTAATGAGTTGCTCTGCAGACGTCTAGATGCGTAACTTGGCTTCAAACCTGATCATCCTAATGAGTTGCTCTGCAGACGTCTAGATGCTTAACTTGGCTTCAAACCTGATCATCCTAATGAGTTGCTCTGCAGACGTCTAGATGCGTAACTTGGCTTCAAACCTGATCATACTAATGAGTTGCTCTACAGACGTCTAGATGCATAATTTGGCTTCAGACCTGATCATCCTAATGAGTTGCTCTGCAGACGTCTAGATGCGTAACTTGGCTTCAGACCTGATCACTCTAATGAGTTGCTCTGCAGATGTCTAGATACGTAACTTGGCTGCAGACCTGATCCTCCCAATGAGTTGCACTGCAGACGTCCAGATGAGTAACTTGGCTTCACATCTGATCATCCTAATGAGTTGCTCTGCAGACGTCTAAATGCGTAACTTGGCTTCACACCTGATTATCCTAATGAGTTGCTCTGCAGTTGTCTAGATGCATAACTTGGCTTCACACCTGATCATCCTAATGAGTTGCTCTGCAGACATCTAGATGCGTAACTTCACTTCAAACCGGATCATCCTGATGAGTTGCTCTGCAGACGTCTAGATGCGTAACTTGGCTTCAGACCTGATCCTCCTAATGAGTTGCTCTGCAGACGTCTAGATGCGTAACTTGGCTTCACATCTGATCATCCTAATGAGTTGCTCTGCAGACGTCTAAATGGGTAACTTGGCTTCACACCTGTTTATCCTAATGAGTTGCTCTGCAGATGTCTAGATGCGTAACTTGGCTTCAGACCTGATCATTCTAATGAGTTGCTCTGCAGAAGTCTAAATGCGTAACTTGGCTTCACACCTGATTATCCTAATGAGTTGCTCTGCAGTTGTCTAGATGCATAACTTGGCTTCACACCTGATCATCCTAATGAGTTGCTCTGCAGACGTCTAGATGCGTAACTTGGCTTCAGACCTGATCATTCTAATGAGTTGCTCTGAAGACGTCTAGATGCGTAACTTGGCTTCACACCTTATCATCCTAATGAGTTGCTCTGCAGACAACTAGATGCGTAACTTGGCTTCAGACCTGATCCTCTTAATGAGTTGCACTGCAGACGTCTAGATGCAAAACTTGGATTCAGACCTGATGCTCCTAATGAGTTGCACTGCAGACGTCTGGATGAGTAACTGGGCTTCAGACCTGATCATCCTATAGAGTTGCTCTGCATACATCTAGATGCGTAACTTGGTTCACACCTGATCATCCTAATGAGTTGCTCTGCAGACATGTAGATGCATAACTTGGCTTCAGACCTGATCCTCCTAATGAGTTGCACTGCAGGCCTCCAGATGCGTAACTTGGCTTCAGACCTGATCCTCCTAATGAGTTGCTCTGCAGACGTCTAGATGCGTAACTTGGCTTCACACCTGATCATCCTAATGAGTTGCTCTGCAGACATCTAGATGCATAACTTGGCTTCAGACCTGATCATCCCAATGAGTTGCTCTGCAGACATGTAGATGCGTAACTTGGCTTCAGACCTGATCATCCTAATGAGTTGCTCTGCAGACGTCTAGGTGCGTAACTTGGCTTCAGACCTGATCATCCTAATGAGTTGCTCTGCAGACGTCTAGATGCGTAACTTGGCTTCAAACCTGATCATCCTAATGAGTTGCTCTGCAGACATGTAGATGCGTAACTTGGCTTCAGACCTGATCATCCTAATGAGTTGCTCTGCAGACGTCTAGATGCGTAACTTGGCTTCAAACCTGATCATCCTAATGAGTTGCTCTGCAGACGTCTAGATGCGTAACTTGGCTTCAAACCTGATCATCCTAATGAGTTGCTCTGCAGACGTCTAGATGCGTAACTTGGCTTCAAACCTGATCATCCTAATGAGTTGCTCTGCAGACGTCTAGATGCGTAACTTGGCTTCAAACCTAATCATCCTAATGAGTTGCTCTGCAGACGTCTAGATACGTAACTTGGCTTCAAACCTGATCATCCTAATGAGTTGCTCTACAGACGTCTAGATGCATAACTTGGCTTCAGACCTGATCATTCTAATGAGTTGCTCTGCAGACGTCTAGATGCGTAACTTGGCTGCAGACCTGATCCTCCCAATGAGTTGCACTGCAGACGTCCAGATGAGTAACTGGGCTTCAGACCTGATCATCCTAATGAGTTGCTCTACGGACATCTAGATGCATAACTTGGCTTCACACCTGATCATCCTAATGAGTTGCTCTGCAGACATCTAGATGCGTAACTTGGCTTCAAACCGGATCATCCTGATGAGTTGCTCTGCAGACGTCTAGATGCGTAACTTGGCTTCAGACCTGATCCTCCTAATGAGTTGCTCTGCAGACGTCTAGATGCGTAACTTGGCTTCACACCTGATCATCCTAATGAGTTGCTCTGCAGACATCTAGATGCGTAACTTGGCTTCAGACCTGATCATTCTAATGAGTTGCCCTGCAGACGTCTAAATGCGTAACTTGGCTTCAGACCTGATCCTCCCAATGAGTTGGACTGCAGACGTCCAGATGAGTAACTGGGCTTCAGACCTGATGATCCTAATGAGTTGCTCTGCAGACATCTAGATGCGTAACTTGGCTTCACACCTGATCATCCTAATGAGTTGCTCTGCAGACAACTAGACGCGTAACTTGGCTTCAGACCTGATCCTCCTAATGAGTTGCACTGCAGACGTCTAGATGCAAAACTTGGCTTCAGACCTGATCCTCCTAATGAGTTGCACTGCAGACGTCTGGATGAGTAACTGGGCTTCAGACCTGATCATCCTATAGAGTTGCTCTGCAGACATGTAGATGCGTAACTTGGCTTCAGACCTGATCATCCTAATGAGTTGCTCTGCAGACGTCTAGATGCGTAACTTGGCTTCAAACCTGATCATCCTAATGAGTTGCTCTGCAGACGTCTAGATGCGTAACGTGGCTTCAAACCTGATCATCCTAATGAGTTGCTCTGCAGACGTCTAGATGCGTAACTTGGCTTCAAACCTGATCATCCTAATGAGTTGCTCTGCAGACGTCTAGATGCGTAACTTGGCTTCAAACCTGATCATCCTAGTGAGTTGCTCTGCAGACGTCTAGATGCGTAACTTGGCTTCAAACCTGATCATCCTAATGAGTTGCTCTACAGACGTCTAGATGCGTAACTTGGCTTCAGACCTGATCATTCTAATGAGTTGCTCTGAAGACGTCTAGATGCGTAACTTGGCTTCACACCTGATCATCCTAATGAGTTGCTCTGCAGACAACTAGATGCGTAACTTGACTTCAGACCTGATCCTCTTAATGAGTTGTACTGCAGACGTCTAGATGCAAAACTTGGATTCAGACCTGATCCTCCTAATGACATGCACTGCAGACGTCTGGATGAGTAACTGGGCTTCAAACCAGATCATCCTAATGAGTTGCTCTACAGACGTCTAGATGCATAACTTGGCTTCAGACCTGATCATCCTAATGAGTTGCTCTGCAGACGTCTAGATGCGTAACTTGGCTTCACACATGATCATTCTAATGAGTTGCTCTGAAGACGTCTAGATGCGTAACTTAGCTTCACACCTGATCATCCTAATGAGTTGCTCTGCAGACAACTAGATGCGTAACTTGGCTTCAGACCTGATCCTCTTAATGAGTTGCACTGCAGACGTCTAGATGCAAAACTTGGATTCAGACCTGATCCTCCTAATGAGTTGCACTGCAGACGTCTGGATGAGTAACTGGGCTTCAGACCTGATCATCCTATAGAGTTGCTCTGCATACATCTAGATGCGTAACTTGGTTCACACCTGATCATCCTAATGAGTTGCTCTGCAGACATGTAGATGCGTAACTTGGCTTCAGATCTGATCCTCCTAATGAGTTGCACTGCAGGCCTCTAGATGCGTAACTTGGCTTCAGACCTGATCCTCCTAATGAGTTGCTCTGCAAACGTCTAGATGCGTAACTTGGCTTCACACCTGATCATCCTAAAGAGTTGCTCTGCAGACGTCTAGATGCGTAACTCGGCTTCAGAACTGATCATCCTAATGAGTTGTTCTGCAGACATGTAGATGCGTAACTTGGCTTCAGACCTGATCATCCTAATGAGTTGCTCTGCAGACGTCTAGATGCGTAACTTGGCTTCAAACCTGATCATCCTAATGAGTTGCTCTGCAGACGTCTAGATGCGTAACTTGGCTTCAAACCTGATCATCCTAATGAGTTGCTCTGCAGACGTCTTGATGCGTAACTTGGCTTCAAACCTGATCATCCTAATGAGTTGCTCTGCAGACGTCTAGATGCGTAACTTGGCTTCAAACCTGATCATCCTAATGAGTTGCTCTGCAGACGTCTAGATGCGTAACTTGGCTTCAAACCTGATCATCCTAATGAGTTGCTCTGCAGACGTCTAGATGCGTAACTTGGCTTCAAACCTGATCATCCTAATGAGTTGCTCTACAGACGTCTAGATGCATAACTTAGCTTCAGACCTGATCATCCTAATGAGTTGCTCTGCAGACGTCTAGATGCGTAACTTGGCTTCAGACCTGATCATTCTAATGAGTTGCTCTGCAGACGTCTAGATACGTAACTTGGCTGCAGACCTGATCCTCCCAATGAGTTGCACTGCAGGCGTCCAGATTAGTAACTTGGCTTCACATCTGATCATCCTAATGAGTTGCTCTGCAGATGTCTAAATGCGTAACTTGGCTTCACACCTGATTATCCTAATGAGTTGCTCTGCAGTTGTCTAGATGCATAACTTGGCTTCACACCTGATCATCCTAATGAGTTGCTCTGCAGACATCTAGATGCGTAACTTCGCTTCAAACCGGATCATCCTGATGAGTTGCTCTGCAGACGTCTAGATGCGTATTTTGGCTTCAGACCTGATCCTCCTAATGAGTTGCTCTGCAGACGTCTAGATGCGTAACTTGGCTTCACATCTGATCATCCTAATGAGTTGCTCTGCAGACGTCTAAATGCGTAACTTGGCTTCACACCTGATTATCCTAATGAGTTGCTCTGCAGATGTCTAGATGCGTAACTTGGCTTCAGACCTGATCATTCTAATGAGTTGCTCTGCAGACGTCTAAATGCGTAACTTGGCTTCAGACCTGATCCTCCCAATGAGTTGGACTGCAGACGTCCAGATGAGTAACTGGGCTTCAGACCTGATGATCCTAATGAGTTGCTCTGCAGACATCTAGATGCGTAACTTGGCTTCACACCTGATCATCCTAATGAATTGCTCAGCAGACGTCTAGATGCGTAACTTGGCTTCAGACCTTATAATCCTAATGAGTTGCTCTGAAGACGTCTAGATGCGTAACTTGGCTTCACACCTGATCATCCTAATGAGTTGCTCTGCAGACAACTAGACGCGTAACTTGGCTTCAGACCTGATCCTCCTAATAAGATGCACTGCAGACGTCTGGATGAGTAACTGGGCTTCAGACCTGATCATCCTATAGAGTTGCTCTGCAGACATGTAGATGCGTAACTTGGCTTCAGACCTGATCATCCTAATGAGTTGCTCTGCAGACAACTAGATGCGTAACTTGGCTTCAGACCTGATCCTCTTAATGAGTTGCACTGCAGACGTCTAGATGCAAAACTTGGATTCAGACCTGATCCTCCTAATGAGTTGCTCTGCAGACGTCTGGATGAGTAATTGGGCTTCAGACCTGATCATCCTATAGAGTTGCTCTGCATACATCTAGATGCGTAACTTTGTTCACACCTGATCATCCTAATGAGTTGCTCTGCAGACATGTAGATGCATAACTTGGCTTCAGACCTGATCATCCTAATGAGTTGCTCTGCAGACGTCTAGATGTGTGACTTGACTTCAAACCTGATCATCCTAATGAGTTGCTCTGCAGACGTCTAGATGCGTAACTTGGCTTCAAACCTGATCATCCTAATGAGTTGCTCTGCAGACGTCTAGATGCGTAACTTGGCTTCAAACCTGATCATCCTAATGAGTTGCTCTGCAGACGTCTAGATGCGTAACTTGGCTTCAAACCTGATCATCCTAATGAGTTGCTCTGCAGACGTCTAGATGCTTAACTTGGCTTCAAACCTGATCATCCTAATGAGTTGCTCTGCAGACGTCTAGATGCGTAACTTGGCTTCAAACCTGATCATACTAATGAGTTGCTCTACAGACGTCTAGATGCATAACTTGGCTTCAGACCTGATCATCCTAATGAGTTGCTCTGCAGACGTCTAGATGCGTAACTTGGCTTCAGACCTGATCACTCTAATGAGTTGCTCTGCAGATGTCTAGATACGTAACTTGGCTGCAGACCTGATCCTCCCAATGAGTTGCACTGCAGACGTCCAGATGAGTAACTTGGCTTCACATCTGATCATCCTATGAGTTGCTCTGCAGACGTCTAAATGCGTAACTTGGCTTCACACCTGATTATCCTAATGAGTTGCTCTGCAGTTGTCTAGATGCATAACTTGGCTTCACACCTGATCATCCTAATGAGTTGCTCTGCAGACATCTAGATGCGTAACTTCGCTTCAAACCGGATCATCCTGATGAGTTGCTCTGCAGACGTCTAGATGCGTAACTTGGCTTCAGACCTGATCCTCCTAATGAGTTGCTCTGCAGACGTCTAGATGCGTAACTTGGCTTCACACCTGATCATCCTAATGAGTTGCTCTGCAGACATCTAGATGCGTAACTTCGCTTCAAACCGGATCATCCTGATGAGTTGCTCTGCAGACGTCTAGATGCGTAACTTGGCTTCAGACCTGATCCTCCTAATGAGTTGCTCTGCAGACGTCTAGATGCGTAACTTGGCTTCACATCTGATCATCCTAATGAGTTGCTCTGCAGACGTCTAAATGGGTAACTTGGCTTCACACCTGATTATCCTAATGAGTTGCTCTGCAGATGTCTAGATGCGTAACTTGGCTTCAGACCTGATCATTCTAATGAGTTGCTCTGCAGACGTCTAAATGCGTAACTTGGCTTCACACCTGATTATCCTAATGAGTTGCTCTGCAGTTGTCTAGATGCATAACTTGGTTTCACACCTGATCATCCTAATGAGTTGCTCTGCAGACGTCTAGATGCGTAACTTGGCTTCAGACCTGATCATTCTAATGAGTTGCTCTGAAGACGTCTAGATGC
Organism: Ambystoma mexicanum; assembly: GCF_040938575.1. NCBI lineage: Eukaryota > Metazoa > Chordata > Amphibia > Caudata > Ambystomatidae > Ambystoma > Ambystoma mexicanum. Next base: position 136,630,107 of record NC_090921.1, read on the forward strand.
GTAACTTGGCTTCACACCTTATCATCCTAATGAGTTGCTCTGCAGACAACTAGATGCGTAACTTGGCTTCAGACCTGATCCTCTTAATGAGTTGCACTGCAGACCTCTAGATGCAAAACTTGGATTCAGACCTGATGCTCCTAATGAGTTGCACTGCAGACGTCTGGATGAGTAACTGGGCTTCAGACCTGATCATCCTATAGATTTGCTCTGCATACATCTAGATGCGTAACTTGGTTCACACCTGATCATCCTAATGAGTTGCTCTGCAGACATGTAGATGCGTAACTTGGCTTCAGACCTGATCCTCCTAATGAGTTGCACTGCAGGCCTCCAGATGCGTAACTTGGCTTCAGACCTGATCCTCCTAATGAGTTGCTCTGCAGACGTCTAGATGCGTAACTTGGCTTCACACCTGATCATCCTAATGAGTTGCTCTGCAGACGTCTAGATGCGTAACTTGGCTTCAGACCTGATCATCCCAATGAGTTGCTCTGCAGACATGTAGATGCGTAACTTGGCTTCAAACCTGATCATCCTAATGAGTTGCTCTGCAGACGTCTAGATGCGTAACTTGGCTTCAAACCTAATCATCCTAATGAGTTGCTCTGCAGACGTCTAGATACGTAACTTGGCTTCAAACCTGATCATCCTAATGAGTTGCTCTACAGACGTCTAGATGCATAACTTGGCTTCAGACCTGATCATTCTAATGAGTTGCTCTGCAGACGTCTAGATGCGTAACTTGGCTGCAGACCTGATCCTCCCAATGAGTTGCACTGCAGACGTCCAGATGAGTAACTGGGCTTCAGACCTGATCATCCTAATGAGTTGCTCTACGGACATCTAGATGCATAACTTGGCTTCACACCTGATCATCCTAATGAGTTGCTCTGCAGACATCTAGATGCGTAACTTGGCTTCAAACCGGATCATCCTGATGAGTTGCTCTGCAGACGTCTAGATGCGTAACTTGGCTTCAGACCTGATCCTCCTAATGAGTTGCTCTGCAGACGTCTAGATGCGTAACTTGGCTTCACACCTGATCATCCTAATGAGTTGCTCTGCAGACATCTAGATGCGTAACTTGGCTTCAGACCTGATCATTCTAATGAGTTGCCCTGCAGACGTCTAAATGCGTAACTTGGCTTCAGACCTGATCCTCCCAATGAGTTGGACTGCAGACGTCCAGATGAGTAACTGGGCTTCAGACCTGATGATCCTAATGAGTTGCTCTGCAGACATCTAGATGCGTAACTTGGCTTCACACCTGATCATCCTAATGAGTTGCTCTGCAGACAACTAGACGCGTAACTTGGCTTCAGACCTGATCCTCCTAATGAGTTGCACTGCAGACGTCTAGATGCAAAACTTGGCTTCAGACCTGATCCTCCTAATGAGTTGCACTGCAGACGTCTGGATGAGTAACTGGGCTTCAGACCTGATCATCCTATAGAGTTGCTCTGCAGACATGTAGATGCGTAACTTGGCTTCAGACCTGATCATCCTAATGAGTTGCTCTGCAGACGTCTAGATGCGTAACTTGGCTTCAAACCTGATCATCCTAATGAGTTGCTCTGCAGACGTCTAGATGCGTAACGTGGCTTCAAACCTGATCATCCTAATGAGTTGCTCTGCAGACGTCTAGATGCGTAACTTGGCTTCAAACCTGATCATCCTAATGAGTTGCTCTGCAGACGTCTAGATGCGTAACTTGGCTTCAAACCTGATCATCCTAGTGAGTTGCTCTGCAGACGTCTAGATGCGTAACTTGGCTTCAAACCTGATCATCCTAATGAGTTGCTCTACAGACGTCTAGATGCGTAACTTGGCTTCAGACCTGATCATTCTAATGAGTTGCTCTGAAGACGTCTAGATGCGTAACTTGGCTTCACACCTGATCATCCTAATGAGTTGCTCTGCAGACAACTAGATGCGTAACTTGACTTCAGACCTGATCCTCTTAATGAGTTGTACTGCAGACGTCTAGATGCAAAACTTGGATTCAGACCTGATCCTCCTAATGACATGCACTGCAGACGTCTGGATGAGTAACTGGGCTTCAAACCAGATCATCCTAATGAGTTGCTCTACAGACGTCTAGATGCATAACTTGGCTTCAGACCTGATCATCCTAATGAGTTGCTCTGCAGACGTCTAGATGCGTAACTTGGCTTCACACATGATCATTCTAATGAGTTGCTCTGAAGACGTCTAGATGCGTAACTTAGCTTCACACCTGATCATCCTAATGAGTTGCTCTGCAGACAACTAGATGCGTAACTTGGCTTCAGACCTGATCCTCTTAATGAGTTGCACTGCAGACGTCTAGATGCAAAACTTGGATTCAGACCTGATCCTCCTAATGAGTTGCACTGCAGACGTCTGGATGAGTAACTGGGCTTCAGACCTGATCATCCTATAGAGTTGCTCTGCATACATCTAGATGCGTAACTTGGTTCACACCTGATCATCCTAATGAGTTGCTCTGCAGACATGTAGATGCGTAACTTGGCTTCAGATCTGATCCTCCTAATGAGTTGCACTGCAGGCCTCTAGATGCGTAACTTGGCTTCAGACCTGATCCTCCTAATGAGTTGCTCTGCAAACGTCTAGATGCGTAACTTGGCTTCACACCTGATCATCCTAAAGAGTTGCTCTGCAGACGTCTAGATGCGTAACTCGGCTTCAGAACTGATCATCCTAATGAGTTGTTCTGCAGACATGTAGATGCGTAACTTGGCTTCAGACCTGATCATCCTAATGAGTTGCTCTGCAGACGTCTAGATGCGTAACTTGGCTTCAAACCTGATCATCCTAATGAGTTGCTCTGCAGACGTCTAGATGCGTAACTTGGCTTCAAACCTGATCATCCTAATGAGTTGCTCTGCAGACGTCTTGATGCGTAACTTGGCTTCAAACCTGATCATCCTAATGAGTTGCTCTGCAGACGTCTAGATGCGTAACTTGGCTTCAAACCTGATCATCCTAATGAGTTGCTCTGCAGACGTCTAGATGCGTAACTTGGCTTCAAACCTGATCATCCTAATGAGTTGCTCTGCAGACGTCTAGATGCGTAACTTGGCTTCAAACCTGATCATCCTAATGAGTTGCTCTACAGACGTCTAGATGCATAACTTAGCTTCAGACCTGATCATCCTAATGAGTTGCTCTGCAGACGTCTAGATGCGTAACTTGGCTTCAGACCTGATCATTCTAATGAGTTGCTCTGCAGACGTCTAGATACGTAACTTGGCTGCAGACCTGATCCTCCCAATGAGTTGCACTGCAGGCGTCCAGATTAGTAACTTGGCTTCACATCTGATCATCCTAATGAGTTGCTCTGCAGATGTCTAAATGCGTAACTTGGCTTCACACCTGATTATCCTAATGAGTTGCTCTGCAGTTGTCTAGATGCATAACTTGGCTTCACACCTGATCATCCTAATGAGTTGCTCTGCAGACATCTAGATGCGTAACTTCGCTTCAAACCGGATCATCCTGATGAGTTGCTCTGCAGACGTCTAGATGCGTATTTTGGCTTCAGACCTGATCCTCCTAATGAGTTGCTCTGCAGACGTCTAGATGCGTAACTTGGCTTCACATCTGATCATCCTAATGAGTTGCTCTGCAGACGTCTAAATGCGTAACTTGGCTTCACACCTGATTATCCTAATGAGTTGCTCTGCAGATGTCTAGATGCGTAACTTGGCTTCAGACCTGATCATTCTAATGAGTTGCTCTGCAGACGTCTAAATGCGTAACTTGGCTTCAGACCTGATCCTCCCAATGAGTTGGACTGCAGACGTCCAGATGAGTAACTGGGCTTCAGACCTGATGATCCTAATGAGTTGCTCTGCAGACATCTAGATGCGTAACTTGGCTTCACACCTGATCATCCTAATGAATTGCTCAGCAGACGTCTAGATGCGTAACTTGGCTTCAGACCTTATAATCCTAATGAGTTGCTCTGAAGACGTCTAGATGCGTAACTTGGCTTCACACCTGATCATCCTAATGAGTTGCTCTGCAGACAACTAGACGCGTAACTTGGCTTCAGACCTGATCCTCCTAATAAGATGCACTGCAGACGTCTGGATGAGTAACTGGGCTTCAGACCCGATCATCCTATAGAGTTGCTCTGCAGACATGTAGATGCGTAACTTGGCTTCAGACCTGATCATCCTAATGAGTTGCTCTGCAGACAACTAGATGCGTAACTTGGCTTCAGACCTGATCCTCTTAATGAGTTGCACTGCAGACGTCTAGATGCAAAACTTGGATTCAGACCTGATCCTCCTAATGAGTTGCTCTGCAGACGTCTGGATGAGTAATTGGGCTTCAGACCTGATCATCCTATAGAGTTGCTCTGCATACATCTAGATGCGTAACTTTGTTCACACCTGATCATCCTAATGAGTTGCTCTGCAGACATGTAGATGCATAACTTGGCTTCAGACCTGATCATCCTAATGAGTTGCTCTGCAGACGTCTAGATGTGTGACTTGACTTCAAACCTGATCATCCTAATGAGTTGCTCTGCAGACGTCTAGATGCGTAACTTGGCTTCAAACCTGATCATCCTAATGAGTTGCTCTGCAGACGTCTAGATGCGTAACTTGGCTTCAAACCTGATCATCCTAATGAGTTGCTCTGCAGACGTCTAGATGCGTAACTTGGCTTCAAACCTGATCATCCTAATGAGTTGCTCTGCAGACGTCTAGATGCTTAACTTGGCTTCAAACCTGATCATCCTAATGAGTTGCTCTGCAGACAACTAGATGCGTAACTTGGCTTCAGACCTGATCCTCTTAATGAGTTGCACTGCAGACGTCTAGATGCAAAACTTGGATTCAGACCTGATCCTCCTAATGAGTTGCTCTGCAGACGTCTGGATGAGTAACTGGGCTTCAGACCCGATCATCCTATAGAGTTGCTCTGCAGACATGTAGATGCGTAACTTGGCTTCAGACCTGATCATCCTAATGAGTTGCTCTGCAGACAACTAGATGCGTAACTTGGCTTCAGACCTGATCCTCTTAATGAGTTGCACTGCAGACGTCTAGATGCAAAACTTGGATTCAGACCTGATCCTCCTAATGAGTTGCTCTGCAGACGTCTGGATGAGTAATTGGGCTTCAGACCTGATCATCCTATAGAGTTGCTCTGCATACATCTAGATGCGTAACTTTGTTCACACCTGATCATCCTAATGAGTTGCTCTGCAGACATGTAGATGCATAACTTGGCTTCAGACCTGATCATCCTAATGAGTTGCTCTGCAGACGTCTAGATGTGTGACTTGACTTCAAACCTGATCATCCTAATGAGTTGCTCTGCAGACGTCTAGATGCGTAACTTGGCTTCAAACCTGATCATCCTAATGAGTTGCTCTGCAGACGTCTAGATGCGTAACTTGGCTTCAAACCTGATCATCCTAATGAGTTGCTCTGCAGACGTCTAGATGCGTAACTTGGCTTCAAACCTGATCATCCTAATGAGTTGCTCTGCAGACGTCTAGATGCTTAACTTGGCTTCAAACCTGATCATCCTAATGAGTTGCTCTGCAGACGTCTAGATGCGTAACTTGGCTTCAAACCTGATCATACTAATGAGTTGCTCTACAGACGTCTAGATGCATAACTTGGCTTCAGACCTGATCATCCTAATGAGTTGCTCTGCAGACGTCTAGATGCGTAACTTGGCTTCAGACCTGATCACTCTAATGAGTTGCTCTGCAGATGTCTAGATACGTAACTTGGCTGCAGACCTGATCCTCCCAATGAGTTGCACTGCAGACGTCCAGATGAGTAACTTGGCTTCACATCTGATCATCCTATGAGTTGCTCTGCAGACGTCTAAATGCGTAACTTGGCTTCACACCTGATTATCCTAATGAGTTGCTCTGCAGTTGTCTAGATGCATAACTTGGCTTCACACCTGATCATCCTAATGAGTTGCTCTGCAGACATCTAGATGCGTAACTTCGCTTCAAACCGGATCATCCTGATGAGTTGCTCTGCAGACGTCTAGATGCGTAACTTGGCTTCAGACCTGATCCTCCTAATGAGTTGCTCTGCAGACGTCTAGATGCGTAACTTGGCTTCACACCTGATCATCCTAATGAGTTGCTCTGCAGACATCTAGATGCGTAACTTCGCTTCAAACCGGATCATCCTGATGAGTTGCTCTGCAGACGTCTAGATGCGTAACTTGGCTTCAGACCTGATCCTCCTAATGAGTTGCTCTGCAGACGTCTAGATGCGTAACTTGGCTTCACATCTGATCATCCTAATGAGTTGCTCTGCAGACGTCTAAATGGGTAACTTGGCTTCACACCTGATTATCCTAATGAGTTGCTCTGCAGATGTCTAGATGCGTAACTTGGCTTCAGACCTGATCATTCTAATGAGTTGCTCTGCAGACGTCTAAATGCGTAACTTGGCTTCACACCTGATTATCCTAATGAGTTGCTCTGCAGTTGTCTAGATGCATAACTTGGTTTCACACCTGATCATCCTAATGAGTTGCTCTGCAGACGTCTAGATGCGTAACTTGGCTTCAGACCTGATCATTCTAATGAGTTGCTCTGAAGACGTCTAGATGCGTAACTTGGCTTCACACCTTATCATCCTAATGAGTTGCTCTGCAGACAACTAGATGCGTAACTTGGCTTCAGACCTGATCCTCTTAATGAGTTGCACTGCAGACCTCTAGATGCAAAACTTGGATTCAGACCTGATGCTCCTAATGAGTTGCACTGCAGACGTCTGGATGAGTAACTGGGCTTCAGACCTGATCATCCTATAGATTTGCTCTGCATACATCTAGATGCGTAACTTGGTTCACACCTGATCATCCTAATGAGTTGCTCTGCAGACATGTAGATGCGTAACTTGGCTTCAGACCTGATCCTCCTAATGAGTTGCACTGCAGGCCTCCAGATGCGTAACTTGGCTTCAGACCTGATCCTCCTAATGAGTTGCTCTGCAGACGTCTAGATGCGTAACTTGGCTTCACACCTGATCATCCTAATGAGTTGCTCTGCAGACGTCTAGATGCGTAACTTGGCTTCAGACCTGATCATCCCAATGAGTTGCTCTGCAGACATGTAGATGCGTAACTTGGCTTCAGACCTGATCATCCTAATGAGTTGCTCTGCAGACGTCTAGGTGCGTAACTTGGCTTCAGACCTGATCATCCTAATGAGTTGCTCTGCAGACGTCTAGATGCGTAACTTGGCTTCAAACCTGATCATCCTAATGAGTTGCTCTGCAGACATGTAGATGCGTAACTTGGCTTCAGACCTGATCATCCTAATGAGTTGCTCTGCAGACGTCTAGATGCGTAACTTGGCTTCAAACCTGATCATCCTAATGAGTTGCTCTGCAGACGTCTAGATGCGTAACTTGGCTTCAAACCTGATCATCCTAATGAGTTGCTCTGCAGACGTCTAGATGCGTAACTTGGCTTCAAACCTGATCATCCTAATGAGTTGCTCTGCAGACGTCTAGATGCGTAACTTGGCTTCAAACCTGATCATCCTAATGAGTTGCTCTGCAGACGTCTAGATACGTAACTTGGCTTCAAACCTGATCATCCTAATGAGTTGCTCTACAGACGTCTAGATGCATAACTTGGCTTCAGACCTGATCATTCTAATGAGTTGCTCTGCAGACGTCTAGATGCGTAACTTGGCTGCAGACCTGATCCTCCCAATGAGTTGCACTGCAGACGTCCAGATGAGTAACTGGGCTTCAGACCTGATCATCCTAATGAGTTGCTCTACGGACATCTAGATGCATAACTTGGCTTCACACCTGATCATCCTAATGAGTTGCTCTGCAGACATCTAGATGCGTAACTTGGCTTCAAACCGGATCATCCTGATGAGTTGCTCTGCAGACGTCTAGATGCGTAACTTGGCTTCAGACCTGATCATCCTAATGAGTTGCTCTGCAGACGTCTAGATGCGTAACTTGGCTTCAAACCTGATCATCCTAATGAGTTGCTCTGCAGACGTCTAGATGCGTAACTTGGCTTCAAACCTGATCATCCTAATGAGTTGCTCTGCAGACGTCTAGATGCTTAACTTGGCTTCAAACCTGATCATCCTAATGAGTTGCTCTGCAGACGTCTAGATGCGTAACTTGGCTTCAAACCTGATCATACTAATGAGTTGCTCTACAGACGTCTAGATGCATAACTTGGCTTCAGACCTGATCATCCTAATGAGTTGCTCTGCAGACGTCTAGATGCGTAACTTGGCTTCAGACCTGATCACTCTAATGAGTTGCTCTGCAGATGTCTAGATACGTAACTTGGCTGCAGACCTGATCCTCCCAATGAGTTGCACTGCAGACGTCCAGATGAGTAACTTGGCTTCACATCTGATCATCCTATGAGTTGCTCTGCAGACGTCTAAATGCGTAACTTGGCTTCACACCTGATTATCCTAATGAGTTGCTCTGCAGTTGTCTAGATGCATAACTTGGCTTCACACCTGATCATCCTAATGAGTTGCTCTGCAGACATCTAGATGCGTAACTTCGCTTCAAACCGGATCATCCTGATGAGTTGCTCTGCAGACGTCTAGATGCGTAACTTGGCTTCAGACCTGATCCTCCTAATGAGTTGCTCTGCAGACGTCTAGATGCGTAACTTGGCTTCACACCTGATCATCCTAATGAGTTGCTCTGCAGACATCTAGATGCGTAACTTCGCTTCAAACCGGATCATCCTGATGAGTTGCTCTGCAGACGTCTAGATGCGTAACTTGGCTTCAGACCTGATCCTCCTAATGAGTTGCTCTGCAGACGTCTAGATGCGTAACTTGGCTTCACATCTGATCATCCTAATGAGTTGCTCTGCAGACGTCTAAATGGGTAACTTGGCTTCACACCTGATTATCCTAATGAGTTGCTCTGCAGATGTCTAGATGCGTAACTTGGCTTCAGACCTGATCATTCTAATGAGTTGCTCTGCAGACGTCTAAATGCGTAACTTGGCTTCACACCTGATTATCCTAATGAGTTGCTCTGCAGTTGTCTAGATGCATAACTTGGTTTCACACCTGATCATCCTAATGAGTTGCTCTGCAGACGTCTAGATGCGTAACTTGGCTTCAGACCTGATCATTCTAATGAGTTGCTCTGAAGACGTCTAGATGCGTAACTTGGCTTCACACCTTATCATCCTAATGAGTTGCTCTGCAGACAACTAGATGCGTAACTTGGCTTCAGACCTGATCCTCTTAATGAGTTGCACTGCAGACCTCTAGATGCAAAACTTGGATTCAGACCTGATGCTCCTAATGAGTTGCACTGCAGACGTCTGGATGAGTAACTGGGCTTCAGACCTGATCATCCTATAGATTTGCTCTGCATACATCTAGATGCGTAACTTGGTTCACACCTGATCATCCTAATGAGTTGCTCTGCAGACATGTAGATGCGTAACTTGGCTTCAGACCTGATCCTCCTAATGAGTTGCACTGCAGGCCTCCAGATGCGTAACTTGGCTTCAGACCTGATCCTCCTAATGAGTTGCTCTGCAGACGTCTAGATGCGTAACTTGGCTTCACACCTGATCATCCTAATGAGTTGCTCTGCAGACGTCTAGATGCGTAACTTGGCTTCAGACCTGATCATCCCAATGAGTTGCTCTGCAGACATGTAGATGCGTAACTTGGCTTCAGACCTGATCATCCTAATGAGTTGCTCTGCAGACGTCTAGGTGCGTAACTTGGCTTCAGACCTGATCATCCTAATGAGTTGCTCTGCAGACGTCTAGATGCGTAACTTGGCTTCAAACCTGATCATCCTAATGAGTTGCTCTGCAGACATGTAGATGCGTAACTTGGCTTCAGACCTGATCATCCTAATGAGTTGCTCTGCAGACGTCTAGATGCGTAACTTGGCTTCAAACCTGATCATCCTAATGAGTTGCTCTGCAGACGTCTAGATGCGTAACTTGGCTTCAAACCTGATCATCCTAATGAGTTGCTCTGCAGACGTCTAGATGCGTAACTTGGCTTCAAACCTGATCATCCTAATGAGTTGCTCTGCAGACGTCTAGATGCGTAACTTGGCTTCAAACCTGATCATCCTAATGAGTTGCTCTGCAGACGTCTAGATACGTAACTTGGCTTCAAACCTGATCATCCTAATGAGTTGCTCTACAGACGTCTAGATGCATAACTTGGCTTCAGACCTGATCATTCTAATGAGTTGCTCTGCAGACGTCTAGATGCGTAACTTGGCTGCAGACCTGATCCTCCCAATGAGTTGCACTGCAGACGTCCAGATGAGTAACTGGGCTTCAGACCTGATCATCCTAATGAGTTGCTCTACGGACATCTAGATGCATAACTTGGCTTCACACCTGATCATCCTAATGAGTTGCTCTGCAGACATCTAGATGCGTAACTTGGCTTCAAACCGGATCATCCTGATGAGTTGCTCTGCAGACGTCTAGATGCGTAACTTGGCTTCAGACCTGATCCTCCTAATGAGTTGCTCTGCAGACGTCTAGATGCGTAACTTGGCTTCACACCTGATCATCCTAATGAGTTGCTCTGCAGACATCTAGATGCGTAACTTGGCTTCAGACCTGATCATTCTAATGAGTTGCCCTGCAGACGTCTAAATGCGTAACTTGGCTTCAGACCTGATCCTCCCAATGAGTTGGACTGCAGACGTCCAGATGAGTAACTGGGCTTCAGACCTGATGATCCTAATGAGTTGCTCTGCAGACATCTAGATGCGTAACTTGGCTTCACACCTGATCATCCTAATGAGTTGCTCAGCAGACGTCTAGATGCGTAACTTGGCTTCAGACCTTATCATCCTAATGAGTTGCTCTGAAGACGTCTAGATGCGTAACTTGGCTTCACACCTGATCATCCTAATGAGTTGCTCTGCAGACAACTAGACGCGTAACTTGGCTTCAGACCTGATCCTCCTAATGAGTTGCACTGCAGACGTCTAGATGCAAAACTTGGCTTCAGACCTGATCCTCCTAATGAGTTGCACTGCAGACGTCTGGATGAGTAACTGGGCTTCAGACCTGATCATCCTATAGAGTTGCTCTGCAGACATGTAGATGCGTAACTTGGCTTCAGACCTGATCATCCTAATGAGTTGCTCTGCAGACGTCTAGATGCGTAACTTGGCTTCAAACCTGATCATCCTAATGAGTTGCTCTGCAGACGTCTAGATGCGTAACGTGGCTTCAAACCTGATCATCCTAATGAGTTGCTCTGCAGACGTCTAGATGCGTAACTTGGCTTCAAACCTGATCATCCTAATGAGTTGCTCTGCAGACGTCTAGATGCGTAACTTGGCTTCAAACCTGATCATCCTAATGAGTTGCTCTGCAGACGTCTAGATGCGTAACTTGGCTTCAAACCTGATCATCCTAATGAGTTGCTCTACAGACGTCTAGATGCGTAACTTGGCTTCAGACCTGATCATTCTAATGAGTTGCTCTGAAGACGTCTAGATGCGTAACTTGGCTTCACACCTGATCATCCTAATGAGTTGCTTTGCAGACAACTAGATGCGTAACTTGACTTCAGACCTGATCCTCTTAATGAGTTGTACTGCAGACGTCTAGATGCAAAACTTGGATTCAGACCTGATCCTCCTAATGAGATGCACTGCAGACGTCTGGATGAGTAACTGGGCTTCAAACCAGATCATCCTAATGAGTTGCTCTGCAGACAACTAGATGCGTAACTTGACTTCAGACCTGATCCTCTTAATGAGTTGTACTGCAGACGTCTAGATGCATAACTTGGCTTCAGACCTGATCATCCTAATGAGTTGCTCTGCAGACGTCTAGATGCGTAACTTGGCTTCACACATGATCATTCTAATGAGTTGCTCTGAAGACGTCTAGATGCGTAACTTAGCTTCACACCTGATCATCCTAATGAGTTGCTCTGCAGACAACTAGATGCGTAACTTGGCTTCAGACCTGATCCTCTTAATGAGTTGCACTGCAGACGTCTAGATGCAAAACTTGGATTCAGACCTGATCCTCCTAATGAGTTGCACTGCAGACGTCTGGATGAGTAACTGGGCTTCAGACCTGATCATCCTATAGAGTTGCTCTGCATACATCTAGATGCGTAACTTGGTTCACACCTGATCATCCTAATGAGTTGCTCTGCAGACATGTAGATGCGTAACTTGGCTTCAGATCTGATCCTCCTAATGAGTTGCACTGCAGGCCTCTAGATGCGTAACTTGGCTTCAGACCTGATCCTCCTAATGAGTTGCTCTGCAAACGTCTAGATGCGTAACTTGGCTTCACACCTGATCATCCTAAAGAGTTGCTCTGCAGACGTCTAGATGCGTAACTTGGCTTCAGACCTGATCATCCTAATGAGTTGCTCTGCAGACATGTAGATGCGTAACTTGGCTTCAGACCTGATCATCCTAATGAGTTGCTCTGCAGACGTCTAGATGCGTAACTTGGCTTCAAACCTGATCATCCTAATGAGTTGCTCTGCAGACGTCTAGATGCGTAACTTGGCTTCAAACCTGATCATCCTAATGAGTTGCTCTGCAGACGTCTTGATGCGTAACTTGGCTTCAAACCTGATCATCCTAATGAGTTGCTCTGCAGACGTCTAGATGCGTAACTTGGCTTCAAACCTGATCATCCTAATGAGTTGCTCTGCAGACGTCTAGATGCGTAACTTGGCTTCAAACCTGATCATCCTAATGAGTTGCTCTGCAGACGTCTAGATGCGTAACTTGGCTTCAAACCTGATCATCCTAATGAGTTGCTCTACAGACGTCTAGATGCATAACTTAGCTTCAGACCTGATCATCCTAATGAGTTGCTCTGCAGACGTCTAGATGCGTAACTTGGCTTCAGACCTGATCATTCTAATGAGTTGCTCTGCAGACGTCTAGATACGTAACTTGGCTGCAGACCTGATCCTCCCAATGAGTTGCACTGCAGACGTCCAGATTAGTAACTTGGCTTCACATCTGATCATCCTAATGAGTTGCTCTGCAGATGTCTAAATGCGTAACTTGGCTTCACACCTGATTATCCTAATGAGTTGCTCTGCAGTTGTCTAGATGCATAACTTGGCTTCACACCTGATCATCCTAATGAGTTGCTCTGCAGACAACTAGATGCGTAACTTCGCTTCAAACCGGATCATCCTGATGAGTTGCTCTGCAGACGTCTAGATGCGTAACTTGGCTTCAGACCTGATCCTCCTAATGAGTTGCTCTGCAGACGTCTAGATGCGTAACTTGGCTTCACATCTGATCATCCTAATGAATTGCTCTGCAGACGTCTAAATGCGTAACTTGGCTTCACACCTGATTATCCTAATGAGTTGCTCTGCAGATGTCTAGATGCGTAACTAGGCTTCAGACCTGATCATTCTAATGAGTTGCTCTGCAGACGTCTAAATGCGTAACTTGGCTTCAGACCTGATCCTCCCAATGAGTTGTACTGCAGACGTCCAGATGAGTAACTGGGCTTCAGACCTGATGATCCTAATGAGTTGCTCTGCAGACATCTAGATGCGTAACTTGGCTTCACACCTGATCATCCTAATGAATTGCTCAGCAGACGTCTAGATGCGTAACTTGGCTTCAGACCTTATAATCCTAATGAGTTGCTCTGAAGACGTCTAGATGCGTAACTTGGCTTCACACCTGATCATCCTAATGAGTTGCTCTGCAGACAACTAGACGCGTAACTTGGCTTCAGACCTGATCCTCCTAATAAGATGCACTGCAGACGTCTAGATGCAAAACTTGGCTTCAGACCTGATCCTCCTAATGAGTTGCTCTGCAGACGTCTGGATGAGTAACTGGGCTTCAGACCTGATCATCCTATAGAGTTTCTCTGCAGACATGTAGATGCGTAACCTGGCTTCAGACCTGATCATCCTAATGAGTTGCTCTGCAGACAACTAGATGCGTAACTTGGCTTCAGACCTGATCCTCTTAATGAGTTGCACTGCAGACGTCTAGATGCAAAACTTGGATTCAGACCTGATCCTCCTAATGAGTTGCTCTGCAGACGTCTGGATGAGTAATTGGGCTTCAGACCTGATCATCCTAAAGAGTTGCTCTGCATACATCTAGATGCGTAACTTTGTTCACACCTGATCATCCTAATGAGTTGCTCTGCAGACATGTAGATGCATAACTTGGCTTCAGACCTGATCATCCTAATGAGTTGCTCTGCAGACGTCTAGATGTGTGACTTGGCTTCAAACCTGATCATCCTAATGAGTTGCTCTGCAGACGTCTAGATGCGTAACTTGGCTTCAAACCTGATCATCCTAATGAGTTGCTCTGCAGACGTCTAGATGCGTAACTTGGCTTCAAACCTGATCATCCTAATGAGTTGCTCTGCAGACGTCTAGATGCGTAACTTGGCTTCAAACCTGATCATCCTAATGAGTTGCTCTGCAGACGTCTAGATGCTTAACTTGGCTTCAAACCTGATCATCCTAATGAGTTGCTCTGCAGACGTCTAGATGCGTAACTTGGCTTCAAACCTGATCATACTAATGAGTTGCTCTACAGACGTCTAGATGCATAACTTGGCTTCAGACCTGATCATCCTAATGAGTTGCTCTGCAGACGTCTAGATGCGTAACTTGGCTTCAGACCTGATCACTCTAATGAGTTGCTCTGCAGATGTCTAGATACGTAACTTGGCTGCAGACCTGATCCTCCCAATGAGTTGCACTGCAGACGTCCAGATGAGTAACTTGGCTTCACATCTGATCATCCTAATGAGTTGCTCTGCAGACGTCTAAATGCGTAACTTGGCTTCACACCTGATTATCCTAATGAGTTGCTCTGCAGTTGTCTAGATGCATAACTTGGCTTCACACCTGATCATCCTAATGAGTTGCTCTGCAGACATCTAGATGCGTAACTTCGCTTCAAACCGGATCATCCTGATGAGTTGCTCTGCAGACGTCTAGATGCGTAACTTGGCTTCAGACCTGATCCTCCTAATGAGTTGCTCTGCAGACGTCTAGATGCGTAACTTGGCTTCACATCTGATCATCCTAATGAGTTGCTCTGCAGACGTCTAAATGGGTAACTTGGCTTCACACCTGATTATCCTAATGAGTTGCTCTGCAGATGTCTAGATGCGTAACTTGGCTTCAGACCTGATCATTCTAATGAGTTGCTCTGCAGACGTCTAAATGCGTAACTTGGCTTCACACCTGATTATCCTAATGAGTTGCTCTGCAGTTGTCTAGATGCATAACTTGGCTTCACACCTGATCATCCTAATGAGTTGCTCTGCAGACATCTAGATGCGTAACTTCGCTTCAAACCGGATCATCCTGATGAGTTGCTCTGCAGACGTCTAGATGCGTAACTTGGCTTCAGACCTGATCCTCCTAATGAGTTGCTCTGCAGACGTCTAAATGCGTAACTTGGCTTCACACCTGATTATCCTAATGAGTTGCTCTGCAGACATCTAGATGCGTAACTTTGCTTCACACCTGATCATCCTAATGAGTTGCTCAGCGGACGTCTAGATGCGTAACTTGGCTTCAGACCTTATCATCCTAATGAGTTGCTCTGAAGACGTCTAGATGCGTAACTTGGCTTCAGACCTGATCCTGCTAATGAGTTGCACTGCAGATGTCTAGATGCAAAACTTGGCTTCAGACCTGATCCTCCTAATGAGTTGCACTGCAGACATCTGGATGAGTAACTGGCTTCAGACCTGATCATCCTATAGAGTTGCTCTGCAGACATGTAGATGCGTAACTTGGCTTCAGACCTGATCATCCTAATGAGTTGCTCTGCAGACGTCTAGATGCTTAACTTGGCTTCAAACCTGATCATCCTAATGAGTTGCTCTGCAGACGTCTAGATGCGTAACTTGGCTTCAAACCTGATCATCCTAATGAGTTGCTCTGCAGACGTCTAGATGCGTAACTTGGCTTCAAACCTGATCATCCTAATGAGTTGCTCTGCAGACGTCTAGATGCGTAACTTGGCTTCAAACCTGATCATCCTAATGAGTTGCTCTACAGACGTCTAGATGCATAACTTGGCTTCAGACCTGATCATCCTAATGAGTTGCTCTGCAGACGTCTAGATGCGTAACTTGGCTTCAGACCTGATCATTCTAATGAGTTGCTCTGAAGACGTCTAGATGCGTAACTTGGCTTCACACCTTATCATCCTAATGAGTTGCTCTGCAGACAACTAGATGCGTAACTTGGCTTCAGACCTGATCCTCTTAATGAGTTGCACTGCAGACGTCTAGATGCAAAACTTGGATTCAGACCTGATGCTCCTAATGAGTTGCACTGCAGACGTCTGGATGAGTAACTGGGCTTCAGACCTGATCATCCTAATGAGTTGCACTGCAGGCCTCCAGATGCGTAACTTGGCTTCAGACCTGATCCTCCTAATGAGTTGCTCTGCAGACGTCTAGATGCGTAACTTGGCTTCACACCTGATCATCCTAATGAGTTGCTCTGCAGACGTCTAGATGCGTAACTTGGCTTCAGACCTGATCATCCCAATGAGTTTCTCTGCAGACATGTAGATGCGTAACTTGGCTTCAGACCTGATCATCCTAATGAGTTGCTCTGCAGACGTCTAGGTGCGTAACTTGGCTTCAGACCTGATCATCCTAATGAGTTGCTCTGCAGACGTCTAGATGCGTAACTTGGCTTCAAACCTGATCATCCTAATGAGTTGCTCTGCAGACATGTAGATGCATAACTTGGCTTCAGACCTGATCATCCTAATGAGTTGCTCTGCAGACGTCTAGATGCGTAACTTGGCTTCAAACCTGATCATCCTAATGAGTTGCTCTGCAGACGTCTAGATGCGTAACTTGGCTTCAAACCTGATCATCCTAATGAGTTGCTCTGCAGACGTCTAGATGCGTAACTTGGCTTCAAACCTGATCATCCTAATGAGTTGCTCTGCAGACGTCTAGATGCGTAACTTGGCTTCAAACCTGATCATCCTAATGAGTTGCTCTGCAGACGTCTAGATGCGTAACTTGGTTTCAAACCTGATCATCCTAATGAGTTGCTCTACAGACGTCTAGATGCATAACTTGGCTTCAGACCTGATCATTCTAATGAGTTGCTCTGCAGACGTCTAGATGCGTAACTTGGCTGCAGACCTGATCCTCCCAATGAGTTGCACTGCAGACGTCCAGATGAGTAACTGGGCTTCAGACCTGATCATCCTAATGAGTTGCTCTACGGACATCTAGATGCATAACTTGGCTTCACACCTGATCATCCTAATGAGTTGCTCTGCAGACATCTAGATGCGTAACTTGGCTTCAAACCGGATCATCCTGATGAGTTGCTCTGCAGACGTCTAGATGCGTAACTTGGCTTCAGACCTGATCCTCCTAATGAGTTGCTCTGCAGACGTCTAGATGCGTAACTTGGCTTCACACCTGATCATCCTAATGAGTTGCTCTGCAGACATCTAGATGCGTAACTTGGCTTCAGACCTGATCATTCTAATGAGTTGCCCTGCAGACGTCTAAATGCGTAACTTGGCTTCAGACCTGATCCTCCCAATGAGTTGCACTGCAGACGTCCAGATGAGTAACTGGGCTTCAGACCTGATGATCCTAATGAGTTGCTCTTCAGACATCTAGATGCGTAACTTGGCTTCACACCTGATCATCCTAATGAGTTGCTCAGCAGACGTCTAGATGTGTAACTTGGCTTCAGACCTGATCATCCTAATGAGTTGCTCTGCAGACGTCTAGATGCGTAACTTGGCTTCAAACCTGATCATCCTAATGAGTTTCTCTGCAGACGTCTAGATGCGTAACTTGGCTTCAAACCTGATCATCCTAATGAGTTGCTCTGCAGTTGTCTAGATGCATAACTTGGCTTCACACCTGATCATCCTAATGAGTTGCTCTGCAGACATCTAGATGCGTAACTTCGCTTCAAACCGGATCATCCTGATGAGTTGCTCTGCAGACGTCTAAATGCGTAACTTGGCTTCACACCTGATTATCCTAATGAGTTGCTCTGCAGACGTCTAGATGCGTAACTTGGCTTCAGACCTGATCATTCTAATGAGTTGCTCTGCAGACATCTAAATGCATAACTTGGCTTCAGACCTGATCCTCCCAATGAGTTGGACTGCAGACGTCCAGATGAGTAACTGGGCTTCAGACCTGATGATCCTAATGAGTTGCTCTGCAGACATCTAGATGCGTAACTTGGCTTCACACCTGATCATCCTAATGAGTTGCTCAGCAGACGTCTAGATGCGTAACTTGGCTTCAGACCTTATCATCCTAATGAGTTGCTCTGAAGACGTCTAGATGCGTAACTTGGCTTCACACCTGATCATCCTAATGAGTTGCTCTGCAGACAACTAGACGCGTAACTTGGCTTCAGACCTGATCCTCCTAATGAGTTGCACTGCAGACGTCTAGATGCAAAACTTGGCTTCAGACCTGATCCTCCTAAAGATTTGCACTGCAGACGTCTGGATGAGTAACTGGGCTTCAGACCTGATCATCCTATAGAGTTGCTCTGCAGACATGTAGATGCGTAACTTGGCTTCAGACCTGATCATCCTAATGAGTTGCTCTGCAGACGTCTAGATGCGTAACTTGGCTTCAAACCTGATCATCCTAATGAGTTGCTCTGCAGACGTCTAGATGCGTAACTTGGCTTCAAACCTGATCATCCTAATGAGTTGCTCTACAGACGTCTAGATGCATAACTTGGCTTCAGACCTGATCATCCTAATGAGTTGCTCTGAAGACGTCTAGATGCGTAACTTGGCTTCACACCTGATCATCCTAATGAGTTGCTCTGCAGACAACTAGATGCGTAACTTGGCTTCAGACCTGATCCTCTTAATGAGTTGCACTGCAGACGTCTAGATGCAAAACTTGGATTCAGACCTGATCCTCCTAATGAGTTGCACTGCAGATGTCTGGATGAGTAACTGGGCTTCAGACCTGATCATCCTATAGAGTCGCTCTGCATACATCTAGATGCGTAACTTGGTTCACACCTGATCATCCTAATGAGTTGCTCTGCAGACATGTAGATGCGTAACTTGGCTTCAGACCTGATCATCCTAATGAGTTGCTCTGCAGACGTCTAGATGCGTAACTTGGCTTCATACCTGATCATCCTAATGAGTTGCTCTGCAGACGTCTAGATGCGTAACTTGGCTTCAAACCTGATCATCCTAATGAGTTGCTCTGCAGACGTCTAGATGCGTAACTTGGCTTCAAACCTGATCATCCTAATGAGTTGCTCTGCAGACGTCTAGATGCGTAACTTGGCTTCAAACCTGATCATCCTAATGAGTTGCTCTGCAAACGTCTAGATGCGTAACTTGGCTTCAAACCTGATCATCCTAATGAGTTGCTCTGCAGACGTCTAGATGCGTAACTTGGCTTCAAACCTGATCATCCTAATGAGTTGCTCTACAGGCGTCTAGATGCATAACTTGGCTTCAGACCTGATCATCCTAGTGAGTTGCTCTGCAGACGTCTAAATGCGTAACTTGGCTTCACACCTGATTATCCTAATGAGTTGCTCTGCAGTTGTCTAGATGCATAACTTGGCTTCACACCTGATCATCCTAATGAGTTGCTCTGCAGACATCTAGATGCGTAACTTCGCTTCAAACCGGATCATCCTGATGAGTTGCTCTGCAGACGTCTAGATGCGTAACTTGGCTTCAGACCTGATCCTCCTAATGAGTTGCTCTGCAGACGTCTAGATGCGTAACTTGGCTTCACATCTGATCATCCTAATGAGTTCCTCTGCAGACATCTAAATGCGTAACTTGGCTTCACACCTGATTATCCTAATGAGTTGCTCTGCAGATGTCTAGATGCGTAACTTGGCTTCAGACCTGATCATTCTAATGAGTTGCTCTGCAGACGTCTAAATGCGTAACTTGGCTTCAGACCTTATCCTCCCAATGAGTTGGACTGCAGACGTCCAGATGAGTAACTGGGCTTCAGACCTGATGATCCTAATGAGTTGCTCTGCAGACATCTAGATGCGTAACTTGGCTTCACACCTGATCATCCTAATGAGTTGCTCAGCAGACGTCTAGATGCGTAACTTGGCTTCAGACCTTATCATCCTAATGTGTTGCTCTGAAGACGTCTAGATGCGTAACTTGGCTTCACACCTGATCATCCTAATGAGTTGCACTGCAGACGTCTAGAGGCAAAACTTGGCTTCAGACCTGATCCTCCTAATGAGTTGCACTGCAGACGTCTGGATGAGTAACTGGCTTCAGACCTGATCATCCTATAGAGTTGCTCTGCAGACATCTAGATGCGTAACTTGGCTTCAGACCTGATCATCCTAATGAGTTGCTCTGCAGACGTCTAGATGCGTAACTTTGCTTCAAACCTGATCATCCTAATGAGTTGCTCTGCAGACGTCTAGATGCGTAACTTGGCTTCAAACCTGATCATCCTAATGAGTTGCTCTGCAGACGTCTAGATGCGTCACTTGGCTTCAAACCTGATCATCCTAATGAGTTGCTCTACAGACGTCTAGATGCATAACTTGGCTTCAGACCTGATCATCCTAATGAGTTGCTCTGAAGACGTCTAGATGCGTAACTTGGCTTCACACCTGATCATCCTAATGAGTTGCTCTGCAGACAACTAGATGCGTAACTTGGCTTCAGACCTGATCCTCTTAATGAGTTGCACTGCAGACGTCTAGATGCAAAACTTGGATTCAGACCTGATCCTCCTAATGAGTTGCACTGCAGATGTCTGGATGAGTAACTGGGCTTCAGACCTGATCATCCTATAGAGTCGCTCTGCATACATCTAGATGCGTAACTTGGTTCACACCTGATCATCCTAATGAGTTGCTCTGCAGACATGTAGATGCGTAACTTGGCTTCAGACCTGATCATCCTAATGAGTTGCTCTGCAGACGTCTAGATGCGTAACTTGGCTTCAAACCTGATCATCCTAATGAGTTGCTCTGCAAACGTCTAGATGCGTAACTTGGCTTCAAACCTGATCATCCTAATGAGTTGCTCTGCAGACGTCTAGATGCGTAACTTGGCTTCAAACCTGATCATCCTAATGAGTTGCTCTGCAGACGTCTAGATGCGTAACTTGGCTTCAAACCTGATCATCCTAATGAGTTGCTCTGCAAACGTCTAGATGCGTAACTTGGCTTCAAACCTGATCATCCTAATGAGTTGCTCTGCAGACGTCTAGATGCGTAACTTGGCTTCAAACCTGATCATCCTAGTGAGTTGCTCTGCAGACGTCTAAATGCATAACTTGGCTTCAGACCTGATCATCCTAGTGAGTTGCTCTGCAGACGTCTAAATGCGTAACTTGGCTTCACACCTGATTATCCTAATGAGTTGCTCTGCAGTTGTCTAGATGCATAACTTGGCTTCACACCTGATCATCCTAATGAGTTGCTCTGCAGACATCTAGATGCGTAACTTCGCTTCAAACCGGATCATCCTGATGAGTTGCTCTGCAGACGTCTAGATGCGTAACTTGGCTTCATACCTGATCCTCCTAATGAGTTGCTCTGCAGACGTCTAGATGCGTAACTTGGCTTCACATCTGATCATCCTAATGAGTTCCTCTGCAGACATCTAAATGCGTAACTTGGCTTCACACCTGATTATCCTAATGAGTTGCTCTGCAGATGTCTAGATGCGTAACTTGGCTTCAGACCTGATCATTCTAATGAGTTGCTCTGCAGACGTCTAAATGCGTAACTTGGCTTCAGACCTGATCCTCCCAATGAGTTGGACTGCAGACGTCCAGATGAGTAACTGGGCTTCAGACCTGATGATCCTAATGAGT
Source organism: Ambystoma mexicanum (assembly GCF_040938575.1). Classification (NCBI taxonomy): domain Eukaryota; kingdom Metazoa; phylum Chordata; class Amphibia; order Caudata; family Ambystomatidae; genus Ambystoma; species Ambystoma mexicanum. The sequence goes on from NC_090921.1 coordinate 136,651,959, forward strand.
TGCTCTGCAGACATCTAGATGCGTAACTTGGCTTCACACCTGATCATCCTAATGAGTTGCTCAGCAGACGTCTAGATGCGTAACTTGGCTTCAGACCTTATCATCCTAATGTGTTGCTCTGAAGACGTCTAGATGCGTAACTTGGCTTCACACCTGATCATCCTAATGAGTTGCACTGCAGACGTCTAGAGGCAAAACTTGGCTTCAGACCTGATCCTCCTAATGAGTTGCACTGCAGACGTCTGGATGAGTAACTGGCTTCAGACCTGATCATCCTATAGAGTTGCTCTGCAGACATCTAGATGCGTAACTTGGCTTCAGACCTGATCATCCTAATGAGTTGCTCTGCAGACGTCTAGATGCGTAACTTTGCTTCAAACCTGATCATCCTAATGAGTTGCTCTGCAGACGTCTAGATGCGTAACTTGGCTTCAAACCTGATCATCCTAATGAGTTGCTCTGCAGACGTCTAGATGCGTAACTTGGCTTCAAACCTGATCATCCTAATGAGTTGCTCTGCAGACGTCTAGATGCGTAACTTGGCTTCAAACCTGATCATCCTAATGAGTTGCTCTACAGACGTCTGGATGCATAACTTGGCTTCAGACCTGATCATCCTAATGAGTTGATCTGCAGACGTCTAGATGCGTAACTTGGCTTCAGACCTGATCATTCTAATGAGTTGCTCTGAAGACGTCTATATGCGTAACTTGGCTTCACACCTGATCATCCTAATGAGTTGCTCCGCAGACAACTAGATGCGTAACTTGGCTTCAGACCTGATCCTCTTAATGAGTTGCACTGCAGACGTCTAGATGCAAAACTTGGAATAAGACCTGATCCTCCTAATGAGTTGCACTGCAGACGTCTGGATGAGCAACTGGGCTTCAGACCTGATCATCCTATAGAGTTGCTCTGCATATATCTAGATGTGTAACTTGGTTCACACCTGATCATCCTAATGAGTTGCTCTGCAGACATGTAGATGTGTAACTTGGCTTCAGACCTGATCCTCCCAATGAGTTGGACTGCAGACGTCCAGATGAGTAACTGGGCTTCAGACCTGATGATCCTAATGAGTTGCTCTGCAGACATCTAGATGCGTAACTTGGCTTCACACCTGATCATCCTAATGAGTTGCTCAGCAGACGTCTAGATGCGTAACTTGGCTTCAGACCTTATCATCCTAATGAGTTGCTCTGAAGACGTCTAGATGCAAAACTTGGCTTCAGACCTGATCCTCCTAAAGATTTGCACTGCAGACGTCTGGATGAGTAACTGGGCTTCAGACCTGATCATCCTATAGAGTTGCTCTGCAGACATGTAGATGCGTAACTTGGCTTCAGACCTGATCATCCTAATGAGTTGCTCTGCAGACGTCTAGATGCGTAACTTGGCTTCAAACCTGATCATCCTAATGAGTTGCTCTGCAGACGTCTAGATGCGTAACTTGGCTTCAAACCTGATCATCCTAATGAGTTGCTCTACAGACGTCTAGATGCATAACTTGGCTTCAGACCTGATCATCCTAATGAGTTGCTCTGAAGACGTCTAGATGCGTAACTTGGCTTCACACCTGATCATCCTAATGAGTTGCTCTGCAGACAACTAGATGCGTAACTTGGCTTCAGACCTGATCCTCTTAATGAGTTGCACTGCAGACGTCTAGATGCAAAACTTGGATTCAGACCTGATCCTCATAATGAGTTGCACTGCAGATGTCTGGATGAGTAACTGGGCTTCAGACCTGATCATCCTATAGAGTCGCTCTGCATACATCTAGATGCGTAACTTGGTTCACACCTGATCATCCTAATGAGTTGCTCTGCAGACATGTAGATGCGTAACTTGGCTTCAGACCTGATCATCCTAATGAGTTGCTCTGCAGACGTCTAGATGCGTAACTTGGCTTCATACCTGATCATCCTAATGAGTTGCTCTGCAGACGTCTAGATGCGTAACTTGGCTTCAAACCTGATCATCCTAATGAGTTGCTCTGCAGACGTCTAGATGCGTAACTTGGCTTCAAACCTGATCATCCTAATGAGTTGCTCTGCAGACGTCTAGATGCGTAACTTGGCTTCAAACCTGATCATCCTAATGAGTTGCTCTGCAAACGTCTAGATGCGTAACTTGGCTTCAAACCTGATCATCCTAATGAGTTGCTCTGCAGACGTCTAGATGCGTAACTTGGCTTCAAACCTGATCATCCTAATGAGTTGCTCTACAGGCGTCTAGATGCATAACTTGGCTTCAGACCTGATCATCCTAGTGAGTTGCTCTGCAGACGTCTAAATGCGTAACTTGGCTTCACACCTGATTATCCTAATGAGTTGCTCTGCAGTTGTCTAGATGCATAACTTGGCTTCACACCTGATCATCCTAATGAGTTGCTCTGCAGACATCTAGATGCGTAACTTCGCTTCAAACCGGATCATCCTGATGAGTTGCTCTGCAGACGTCTAGATGCGTAACTTGGCTTCAGACCTGATCCTCCTAATGAGTTGCTCTGCAGACGTCTAGATGCGTAACTTGGCTTCACATCTGATCATCCTAATGAGTTCCTCTGCAGACATCTAAATGCGTAACTTGGCTTCACACCTGATTATCCTAATGAGTTGCTCTGCAGATGTCTAGATGCGTAACTTGGCTTCAGACCTGATCATTCTAATGAGTTGCTCTGCAGACGTCTAAATGCGTAACTTGGCTTCAGACCTGATCCTCCCAATGAGTTGGACTGCAGACGTCCAGATGAGTAACTGGGCTTCAGACCTGATGATCCTAATGAGTTGCTCTGCAGACATCTAGATGCGTAACTTGGCTTCACACCTGATCATCCTAATGAGTTGCTCAGCAGACGTCTAGATGCGTAACTTGGCTTCAGACCTTATCATCCTAATGTGTTGCTCTGAAGACGTCTAGATGCGTAACTTGGCTTCACACCTGATCATCCTAATGAGTTGCACTGCAGACGTCTAGAGGCAAAACTTGGCTTCAGACCTGATCCTCCTAATGAGTTGCACTGCAGACGTCTGGATGAGTAACTGGCTTCAGACCTGATCATCCTATAGAGTTGCTCTGCAGACATCTAGATGCGTAACTTGGCTTCAGACCTGATCATCCTAATGAGTTGCTCTGCAGACGTCTAGATGCGTAACTTTGCTTCAAACCTGATCATCCTAATGAGTTGCTCTGCAGACGTCTAGATGCGTAACTTGGCTTCAAACCTGATCATCCTAATGAGTTGCTCTGCAGACGTCTAGATGCGTAACTTGGCTTCAAACCTGATCATCCTAATGAGTTGCTCTGCAGACGTCTAGATGCGTAACTTGGCTTCAAACCTGATCATCCTAATGAGTTGCTCTACAGACGTCTAGATGCATAACTTGGCTTCAGACCTGATCATCCTAATGAGTTGCTCTGCAGACGTCTAGATGCGTAACTTGGCTTCAGACCTGATCATTCTAATGAGTTGCTCTGAAGACGTCTATATGCGTAACTTGGCTTCACACCTGATCATCCTAATGAGTTGCTCCACAGACAACTAGATGCGTAACTTGGCTTCAGACCTGATCCTCTTAATGAGTTGCACTGCAGACGTCTAGATGCAAAACTTGGAATAAGACCTGATCCTCCTAATGAGTTGCACTGCAGACGTCTGGATGAGCAACTGGGCTTCAGACCTGATCATCCTATAGAGTTGCTCTGCATATATCTAGATGTGTAACTTGGTTCACACCTGATCATCCTAATGAGTTGCTCTGCAGACATGTAGATGTGTAACTTGGCTTCAGACCTGATCATAATAATGAGTTGCTCTGCAGACGTCTAGATGCGTAACTTGGCTTCAAACCTGATCATCCTAATGAGTTGCTCTGCAGACATGTAGATGCGTAACTTGGCTTCAGACCTGATCATCCTAATGAGTTGCTCTGCAGACGTCTAGATGCGTAACTTGGCTTCAAACCTGATCATCCTAATGAGTTGCTCTGCAGACGTCTAGATGCGTAACTTGGCTTCAAACCTGATCATCCTAATGAGTTGCTCTGCAGACGTCTAGATGCGTAACTTTGCTTCAAACCTGATCATCCTAATGAGTCGCTCTGCAGACGTCTAGATGCGTAACTTGGCTTCTAGCCTGATCATCCTAATGAGTTGCTCTACAGACGTCTAGATGCATAACTTGGCTTCAGACCTGATCATCCTAATGAGTTGCTCTGCAGACGTCTAGATGCGTAACTTGGCTTCAGACCTGATCATTCTAATGAGTTGCTCTGCAGACGTCTAGATACGTAACTTGGCTGCAGACCTGATCCTCCCAATGAGTTGCACTGCAGACGTCCAGATGAGTAACTTGGCTTCACATCTGATCATCCTAATGAGTTGCCCTGCAGACATCTAAATGCGTAACTTGGCTTCACACCTGATTATCCTAATGAGTTGCTCTGCAGTTGTCTAGATGCATAACTTGGCTTCACACCTGATCATCCTAATGAGTTGCTCTGCAGACATCTAGATGCGTAACTTCGCTTCAAACCGGATCATCCTGATGAGTTGCTCTGCAGACGTCTAGATGCGTAACTTGGCTTCACACCTGATTATCCTAATGAGTTGCCCTGCAGATGTCTAGATGCGTAACTTGGCTTCAGACCTGATCATTCTAATGAGTTGCTCTGCAGACGTCTAGATGCGTAACTTGGCTTCACATCTGATCATCCTAATGAGTTGCTCTGCAGACGTCTAAATGCGTAACTTGGCTTCACACCTGATTATCCTAATGAGTTGCCCTGCAGATGTCTAGATGCGTAACTTGGCTTCAGACCTGATCATTCTAATGAGTTGCTCTGCAGACGTCTAAATGCGTAACTTGGCTTCCGACCTGATCCTCCCAATGAGTTGGACTGCAGACGTCCAAATGAGTAACTGGGCTTCAGACCTGATGATCCTAATGAGTTGCTCTGCAGACATCTAGATACGTAACTTGGCTTCACACCTGATCATCCTAATGAGTTGCTCAGCAGACGTCTAGATGCGTAACTTGGCTTCAAACCTTATCATCCTAATGAGTTGCTCTGAAGACGTCTAGATGCGTAACTTGGCTTCACACCTGATCATCCTAATGAGTTGCTCTGCAGACAACTAGACGCGTAACTTGGCTTCAGACCTGATCCTCCTAATGAGTTGCACTGCAGACGTCTAGATGCAAAACTTGGCTTCAGACCTGATCCTCCTAATGAGTTGCACTGCAGACGTCTGGATGAGTAACTGGGCTTCAGACCTGATCATGCTATAGAGTTGCTCTGCAGACATGTAGATGCGTAACTTGGCTTCAGACTTGATCATCCTAATGAGTTGCTCTGCAGACGTCTAGATGCGTAACTTGGCTTCAAACCTGATCATCCTAATGAGTTGCTCTGCAGACGTCTAGATGCGTAACTTGGCTTCAAACCTGATCATCCTAATGAGTTGCTCTGCAGACGTCTATATGCGTAACTTGGCTTCAAACCTGATCATCCTAATGAGTTGCTCTGCAGACGTCTAGATGCGTAACTTGGCTTCACACCTGATCATCCTAATGAGTTGCTCTGCAGACAACTAGATGCGTAACTTGGCTTCAGACCTGATCCTCCTAATGAGTTGCACTGCAGACGTCTAGATGCAAAACTTGGCTTCAGACCTGATCCTCCTAAAGATTTGCACTGCAGACGTCTGGATGAGTAACTGGGCTTCAGACCTGATCATCCTATAGAGTTGCTCTGCAGACATGTAGATGCGTAACTTGGCTTCAGACCTGATCATCCTAATGAGTTGCTCTGCAGACGTCTAGATGCGTAACTTGGCTTCAAACCTGATCATCCTAATGAGTTGCTCTGCAGACGTCTAGATGCGTAACTTGGCTTCAAACCTGATCATCCTAATGAGTTGCTCTACAGACGTCTAGATGTATAACTTGGCTTCAGACCTGATCATCCTAATGAGTTGCTCTGAAGACGTCTAGATGCGTAACTTGGCTTCACACCTGATCATCCTAATGAGTTGCTCTGCAGACAACTAGATGCGTAACTTGGCTTCAGACCTGATCCTCTTAATGAGTTGCACTGCAGACGTCTAGATGCAAAACTTGGATTCAGACCTGATCCTCCTAATGAGTTGCACTGCAGATGTCTGGATGAGTAACTGGGCTTCAGACCTGATCATCCTATAGAGTCGCTCTGCATACATCTAGATGCGTAACTTGGTTCACACCTGATCATCCTAATGAGTTGCTCTGCAGACATGTAGATGCGTAACTTGGCTTCAGACCTGATCATCCTAATGAGTTGCTCTGCAGACGTCTAGATGCGTAACTTGGCTTCATACCTGATCATCCTAATGAGTTGCTCTGCAGACGTCTAGATGCGTAACTTGGCTTCAAACCTGATCATCCTAATGAGTTGCTCTGCAGACGTCTAGATGCGTAACTTGGCTTCAAACCTGATCATCCTAATGAGTTGCTCTGCAGACGTCTAGATGCGTAACTTGGCTTCAAACCTGATCATCCTAATGAGTTGCTCTGCAAACGTCTAGATGCGTAACTTGGCTTCAAACCTGATCATCCTAATGAGTTGCTCTGCAGACGTCTAGATGCGTAACTTGGCTTCAAACCTGATCATCCTAATGAGTTGCTCTACAGGCGTCTAGATGCATAACTTGGCTTCAGACCTGATCATCCTAGTGAGTTGCTCTGCAGACGTCTAAATGCGTAACTTGGCTTCACACCTGATTATCCTAATGAGTTGCTCTGCAGTTGTCTAGATGCATAACTTGGCTTCACACCTGATCATCCTAATGAGTTGCTCTGCAGACATCTAGATGCGTAACTTCGCTTCAAACCGGATCATCCTGATGAGTTGCTCTGCAGACGTCTAGATGCGTAACTTGGCTTCAGACCTGATCCTCCTAATGAGTTGCTCTGCAGACGTCTAGATGCGTAACTTGGCTTCACATCTGATCATCCTAATGAGTTCCTCTGCAGACATCTAAATGCGTAACTTGGCTTCACACCTGATTATCCTAATGAGTTGCTCTGCAGATTTCTAGATGCGTAACTTGGCTTCAGACCTGATCATTCTAATGAGTTGCTCTGCAGACGTCTAAATGCGTAACTTGGCTTCAGACCTGATCCTCCCAATGAGTTGGACTGCAGACGTCCAGATGAGTAACTGGGCTTCAGACCTGATGATCCTAATGAGTTGCTCTGCAGACATCTAGATGCGTAACTTGGCTTCACACCTGATCATCCTAATGAGTTGCTCAGCAGACGTCTAGATGCGTAACTTGGCTTCAGACCTTATCATCCTAATGTGTTGCTCTGAAGACGTCTAGATGCGTAACTTGGCTTCACACCTGATCATCCTAATGAGTTGCACTGCAGACGTCTAGAGGCAAAACTTGGCTTCAGACCTGATCCTCCTAATGAGTTGCACTGCAGACGTCTGGATGAGTAACTGGCTTCAGACCTGATCATCCTATAGAGTTGCTCTGCAGACATCTAGATGCGTAACTTGGCTTCAGACCTGATCATCCTAATGAGTTGCTCTGCAGACGTCTAGATGCGTAACTTTGCTTCAAACCTGATCATCCTAATGAGTTGCTCTGCAGACGTCTAGATGCGTAACTTGGCTTCAAACCTGATCATCCTAATGAGTTGCTCTGCAGACGTCTAGATGCGTAACTTGGCTTCAAACCTGATCATCCTAATGAGTTGCTCTGCAGACGTCTAGATGCGTAACTTGGCTTCAAACCTGATCATCCTAATGAGTTGCTCTACAGACGTCTAGATGCATAACTTGGCTTCAGACCTGATCATCCTAATGAGTTGCTCTGCAGACGTCTAGATGCGTAACTTGGCTTCAGACCTGATCATTCTAATGAGTTGCTCTGAAGACGTCTATATGCGTAACTTGGCTTCAGACCTGATCCTCTTAATGAGTTGCACTGCAGACGTCTAGATGCAAAACTTGGAATAAGACCTGATCCTCCTAATGAGTTGCACTGCAGACGTCTGGATGAGCAACTGGGCTTCAGACCTGATCATCCTATAGAGTTGCTCTGCATATATCTAGATGTGTAACTTGGTTCACACCTGATCATCCTAATGAGTTGCTCTGCAGACATGTAGATGTGTAACTTGGCTTCAGACCTGATCATCCTAATGAGTTGCTCTGCAGACGTCTAGATGCGTAACTTGGCTTCAAACCTGATCATCCTAATGAGTTGCTCTGCAGACATGTAGATGCGTAACTTGGCTTCAGACCTGATCATCCTAATGAGTTGCTCTGCAGACGTCTAGATGCGTAACTTGGCTTCAAACCTGATCATCCTAATGAGTTGCTCTGCAGACGTCTAGATGCGTAACTTGGCTTCAAACCTGATCATCCTAATGAGTTGCTCTGCAGACGTCTAGATGCGTAACTTTGCTTCAAACCTGATCATCCTAATGAGTCGCTCTGCAGACGTCTAGATGCGTAACTTGGCTTCTAGCCTGATCATCCTAATGAGTTGCTCTACAGACGTCTAGATGCATAACTTGGCTTCAGACCTGATCATCCTAATGAGTTGCTCTGCAGACGTCTAGATGCGTAACTTGGCTTCAGACCTGATCATTCTAATGAGTTGCTCTGCAGACGTCTAGATACGTAACTTGGCTGCAGACCTGATCCTCCCAATGAGTTGCACTGCAGACGTCCAGATGAGTAACTTGGCTTCACATCTGATCATCCTAATGAGTTGCCCTGCAGACATCTAAATGCGTAACTTGGCTTCACACCTGATTATCCTAATGAGTTGCTCTGCAGCTGTCTAGATGCATAACTTGGCTTCACACCTGATCATCCTAATGAGTTGCTCTGCAGACATCTAGATGCGTAACTTCGCTTCAAACCGGATCATCCTGATGAGTTGCTCTGCAGACGTCTAGATGCGTAACTTGGCTTCACACCTGATTATCCTAATGAGTTGCCCTGCAGATGTCTAGATGCGTAACTTGGCTTCAGACCTGATCATTCTAATGAGTTGCTCTGCAGACGTCTAGATGCGTAACTTGGCTTCACATCTGATCATCCTAATGAGTTGCTCTGCAGACGTCTAAATGCGTAACTTGGCTTCACACCTGATTATCCTAATGAGTTGCCCTGCAGATGTCTAGATGCGTAACTTGGCTTCAGACCTGATCATTCTAATGAGTTGCTCTGCAGACGTCTAAATGCGTAACTTGGCTTCCGACCTGATCCTCCCAATGAGTTGGACTGCAGACGTCCAGATGAGTAACTGGGCTTCAGACCTGATGATCCTAATGAGTTGCTCTGCAGACATCTAGATGCGTAACTTGGCTTCACACCTGATCATCCTAATGAGTTGCTCAGCAGACGTCTAGATGCGTAACTTGGCTTCAAACCTTATCATCCTAATGAGTTGCTCTGAAGACGTCTAGATGCGTAACTTGGCTTCACACCTGATCATCCTAATGAGTTGCTCTGCAGACAACTAGACGCGTAACTTGGCTTCAGACCTGATCCTCCTAATGAGTTGCACTGCAGACGTCTAGATGCAAAACTTGGCTTCAGACCTGATCCTCCTAATGAGTTGCACTGCAGACGTCTGGATGAGTAACTGGGCTTCAGACCTGATCATGCTATAGAGTTGCTCTGCAGACATGTAGATGCGTAACTTGGCTTCAGACTTGATCATCCTAATGAGTTGCTCTGCAGACGTCTAGATGCGTAACTTGGCTTCAAACCTGATCATCCTAATGAGTTGCTCTGCAGACGTCTAGATGCGTAACTTGGCTTCAAACCTGATCATCCTAATGAGTTGCTCTGCAGACGTCTATATGCGTAACTTGGCTTCAAACCTGATCATCCTAATGAGTTGCTCTGCAGACGTCTAGATGCGTAACTTGGCTTCAAACCTGATCTGCTAATGAGTTGCTCTACAGACGTCTAAAGGCATAACTTGGCTTCAGACCTGATCATCCTAATGAGTTGCTTTGCAGACGTCTAGATGCGTAACTTGGCTTCAGACCTGATCATTCTAATGAGTTGCTCTGAAGACGTCTAGATGCGTAACTTGGCTTCACACCTGATCATCCTAATGAGTTCCTCTGCAGACAACTAGATGAGTAACTTGGCTTCAGACCTGATCCTCTTAATGAGTTGCACTGCAGACGTGTAGATGCAAAACTTGGATTCAGACCTGATCCTCCTAATGAGTTGCACTGCAGACGTCTGGATGAGTAACTGGGCTTCAGACCTGATCATCCTATAGAGTTGCTCTGCATACATCTAGATGCGTAACTTGGTTCACACCTGATCATCCTAATGAGTTGCTCTGCAGACGTCTAGATGCGTAACTTGGCTTCAAACCTGATCATCCTAATGAGTTGCTCTGCAGACATCTAGATGCGTAACTTGGCTTCAAACCCGATCATCCTAATGAGTTGCTCTGCAGACGTCTAGATGCGTAACTTGGCTTCAAACCTGATCATCCTAATGAGTTGCTCTGCAGACGTCTAGATGCGTAACTTGGCTTCAAACATGATCATCCTAATGATTTGCTCTGCAGACGTCTAGATGCGTAACTTGGCTTCAAACCTGATCATCCTAATGAGTTGCTCTGCAGACGTCTAGATGCGTAACTTGGCTTCAAACCTGATCATCCTAATGAGTTGCTCTACAGACGTCTAGATGCGTAACTTGGCTTCAGACCTGATCATCCTAATGAGTTGCTCTGCAGACGTCTAGATGCGTAACTTGGCTTCAGACCTGATCATTCTAATGAGTTGCTCTGCAGACGTCTAGATACGTAACTTGGCTGCAGACCTGATCCTCCCAATGAGTTGCACTGCAGACGTCCAGATGAGTAACTTGGCTTCACATCTGATCATCCTAATGAGTTGCTCTGCAGACGTCTAAATGCGTAACTTGGCTTCACACCTGATTATCCTAATGAGTTGCTGTGCAGTTGTCTAGATGCATAACTTGGCTTCACACCTGATCATCCTAATGAGTTGCTCTGCACACATCTAGATGCGTAACTTCGCTTCAAACCGGATCATCCTGATGAGTTGCTCTGCAGACGTCTAGATGCGTAACTTGGCTTCAGACCTGATCCTCCTAATGAGTTGCTCTGCAGACGTCTAGATGCGTAACTTGGCTTCACATCTGATCATCCCAATGAGTTGCTCTGCAGGCGTCTAAATGCGTAACTTGGCTTCAGACCTGATCATTCTAATGAGTTGCTCTGCAGACGTCTAAATGCGTAACTTGGCTTCAGACCTGATCCTCCCAATGTGTTGGACTGCAGACGTCCAGATAAGTAACTGGGCTTCAGACCTGATGATCCTAATGAGTTGCTCTGCAGACATCTAGATGCGTAACTTGGCGTCACACCTGATCATCCTAATGAGTTGCTCAGCAGACGTCTAGATGCGTAACTTGGCTTCAGACCTTATCATCCTAATGAGTTGCTCTGAAGACGTCTAGATGCGTAACTTGGCTTCACACCTGATCATCCTAATGAGTTGCTCTGCAGACAACTAGATGCGTAACTTGGCTTCAGACCTGATCCTCCTAATGAGTTGCACTGCAGACGTCTGGATGAGTAACTGGCTTCAGACCTGATCATCCTATAGAGTTGCTCTGCAGACATGTAGATGCGTAACTTGGCTTCAGATCTGATCATCCTAATGAGTTGCTCTGCAGACGTCTAGATGCGTAACTTGGCTTCAAACCTGATCTTCCTAATGAGTTGCTCTGCAGACGTCTAGATGCGTAACTTGGCTTCAAACCTGATCATCCTAATGAGTTGCTCTGCAGACGTCTAGATGCGTATCTTGGCTTCAAACCTGATCATCCTAATGAGTTGCTCTGCAGACGTCTAGATGCGTAACTTGGCTTCAAACCTGATCATCCTAATGAGTTGCTCTGCAGACGTCTAGATGCGTAACTTGGCTTCAAACCTGATCATCCTAATGAGTTGCTCTACAGACGTCTAGATGCATAACTTGGCTTCAGACCTGATCATCCTAATGAGTTGCTCTGCAGACGTCTAGATGCGTAACTTGGCTTCAGACCTGATCATTCTAATGAGTTGCTCTGAAGACGTCTAGATGCGTAACTTGGCTTCACACCTGATCATCCTAATGAGTTGCTCTGCAGACAACTAGATGCGTAACTTGGCTTCAGACCTGATCCTCTTAATGAGTTGCTCTGCAGACGTCTAGATACGTAACTTGGCTTCAAACCTGATCATCCTAATGAGTTGCTCTACAGACGTCTAGATGCATAACTTGGCTTCAGACCTGATCATTCTAATGAGTTGCTCTGCAGACGTCTAGATGGGTAACTTGGCTGCAGACCTGATCCTCCCAATGAGTTGCACTGCAGACGTCCAGATGAGTAACTGGGCTTCAGACCTGATCATCCTAATGAGTTGCTCTGCAGACATCTAGATGCATAACTTGGCTTCACACCTGATCATCCTAATGAGTTGCTTTGCAGACGTCTAGATGCGTAACTTGGCTTCAGACCTGATCATTCTAATGAGTTGCTCTGAAGACGTCTAGATGCGTAACTTGTCTTCACACCTGATCATCCTAATGAGTTGCTCTGCAGACAACTAGATGAGTAACTTAGCTTCAGACCTGATCCTCTTAATGAGTTGCACTGCAGACGTGTAGATGCAAAACTTGGATTCAGACCTGATCCTCCTAATGAGTTGCACTGCAGACGTCTGGATGAGTAACTGGGCTTCAGACCTGATCATCCTATAGAGTTGCTCTGCATACATCTAGATGCGTAACTTGGTTCACACCTGATCATCCTAATGAGTTGCTCTGCAGACATGTAGATGCGTAACTTGGCTACAGACCTGATCATCCTAATGAGTTGCTCTGCAGACGTCTAGATGCGTAACTTGGCTTCAAACCTGATCATCCTAATGAGTTGCTCTGCAGACGTCTAGATGCGTAACTTGGCTTCAAACCTGATCATCCTAATGAGTTGCTCTGCAGACGTCTAGATGCGTAACTTGGCTTCAAACCTGATCATCCTAATGAGTTGCTCTGCAGACGTCTAGATGCGTAACTTGGCTTCAAACCTGATCATCCTAATGAGTTGCTCTGCAGACGTCTAGATGCGTAACTTGGCTTCAAACCTGATCATCCTAATGAGTTGCTCTGCAGACGTCTAGATGAATAACTTGGCTTCAAACCTGATCATCCTAATGAGTTGCTCTACAGACGTCTAGATGCGTAACCTGGCTTCAGACCTGATCATCCTAATGAGTTGCTCTGCAGACGTCTAGATGCGTAACTTGGCTTCAGACCTGATCATTCTAATGAGTTGCTCTGCAGACGTCTAGATACGTAACTTGGCTGCAGACCTGATCCTCCCAATGAGTTGCACTGCAGACGTCCAGATGAGTAACTTGGCTTCACATCTGATCATCCTAATGAGTTGCTCTGCAGACGTCTAAATGCGTAACTTGGCTTCACACCTGATTATCCTAATGAGTTGCTCTGCAGTTGTCTAGATGCATAACTTGGCTTCACACCTGATCATCCTAATGAGTTGCTCTGGAGACATCTAGATGCGTAACTTCGCTTCAAACCGTATCATCCTGATGAGTTGCTCTGCAGACGTCTAAATGCGTAACTTGGCTTCAGACCTGATCCTCCTAATGAGTTGCTCTGCAGACGTCTAGATGCGTAACTTGGCTTCACATCTGATCATCATAATGAGTTGCTCTGCAGACGTCTAAATGCGTAACTTGGCTTCACACCTGATTATCCTAATGAGTTGCTCTGCAGATGTCTAGATGCGTAACTTGGCTTCAGACCTGATCATTCTAATGAGTTGCTCTGCAGACGTCTAAATGCGTAACTTGGCTTCAGACCTGATCCTCCCAATGAGTTGGACTGCAGACGTCCAGATGAGTAACTGGGCGTCAGACCTGATGATCCTAATGAGTTGCTCTGCAGACATCTAGATGCGTAACTTGGCTTCACACCTTATCATCCTAATGAGTTGCTCAGCAGACGTCTAGATGCGTAACTTGGCTTCAGACCTTATCATCCTAATGAGTTGCTCTGCAGACAACTAGATGCGTAACTTGGCTTCAGACCTGATCCTCCTAATGAGTTGCACTGCAGACGTCTGGATGAGTAACTGGCTTCAGACCTGATCATCCTATAGAGTTGCTCTGCAGTCATGTAGATGCGTAACTTGGCTTCAGACCTGATCATCCTAATGAGTTGCTCTGCAGACATCTAGATGCGTAACTTGGCTTCAAACCTGATCATCCTAATGAGTTGCTCTGCAGACGTCTAGATGCGTAACTTGGCTTCAAACCTGATCATCCTAATGAGTTGCTCTGCAGACGTCTAGATGCGTAACTTGGCTTCAAACCTGTTCATCCTAATGAGTTGCTCTGCAAACGTCTAGATGCGTAACTTGGCTTCAAACCTGATCATCCTAATGAGTTGCTCTACAGACGTCTAGATGCATAACTTGGCTTCAGACCTGATCATCCTAATGAGTTGCTCTGCAGACGTCTAGATGCGTAACTTGGCTTCAGACCTGATCATTCTAATGAGTTGCTCTGAAGACGTCTAGATGCGTTACTTGGCTTCACACCTGATCATCCAAATGAGTTGCTCTGCAGACAACTAGATGCGTAACTTGGCTTCAGACCTGATCCTCTTAATGAGTTGCTCTGCAGACGTCTAGATACGGAACTTGGCTTCAAACCTGATCATCCTAATGAGTTGCTCTACAGACGTCTAGATGCATAACTTGGCTTCAGACCTGATCATTCTAATGAGTTGCTCTGCAGACGTCTAGATGTGTAACTTGGCTGCAGACCTGATCCTCCCAATGAGTAGCACTGCAGACGTCCAGATGAGTAACTGGGCTTCAGACCTGATCATCCTAATGAGTTGCTCTGCAGACATCTAGATGCATAACTTGGCTTCACACCTGATCATCCTAATGAGTTGCTCTGCAGACATCTAGATGCGTAACTTGGCTTCAAACCGGATCATCCTGATGAGTTGTTCTGCAGACGTCTAGATGCGTAACTTGGCTTCAGACCTGATCCTCCTAATGAGTTGCTCTGCAGACGTTTAGATGCGTAACTTGGCTTCACACCTGATCATCCTAATGAGTTGCTCTGCAGACGTCTAGATGCGTAACTTGGCTTCAGACCTGATCATTCTAATGAGTTGCTCTGAAGACGTCTAGATGCGTAACTTGGCTTCACACCTGATCATCCTAATGAGTTCCTCTGCAGACAACTAGATGAGTAACTTGGCTTCAGACCTGATCCTCTTAATGAGTTGCACTGCAGACGTGTAGATGCAAAACTTGGATTCAGACCTGATCCTCCTAATGAGTTGCACTGCAGACGTCTGGATGAGTAACTGGGCTTCAGACCTGATCATCCTATAGAGTTGCTCTGCATACATCTAGATGCGTAACTTGGTTCACACCTGATCATCCTAATGAGTTGCTCTGCAGACGTCTAGATGCGTAACTTGGTTTCAAACCTGATCATCCTAATGAGTTGCTCTGCAGACATCTAGATGCGTAACTTGGCTTCAAACCCGATCATCCTAATGAGTTGCTCTGCAGACGTCTAGATGCGTAACTTGGCTTCAAACCTGATCATCCTAATGAGTTGCTCTGCAGACGTCTAGATGCGTAACTTGGCTTCAAACCTGATCATCCTAATGATTTGGTCTGCAGACGTCTAGATGCGTAACTTGGCTTCAAACCTGATCATCCTAATGAGTTGCTCTGCAGACGTCTAGATGCGTAACTTGGCTTCAAACCTGATCATCCTAATGAGTTGCTCTACAGACGTCTAGATGCGTAACTTGGCTTCAGACCTGATCATCCTAATGAGTTGCTCTGCAGACGTCTAGATGCGTAACTTGGCTTCAGACCTGATCATTCTAATGAGTTGCTCTGCAGACGTCTAGATACGTAACTTGGCTGCAGACCTGATCCTCCCAATGAGTTGCACTGCAGACGTCCAGATGAGTAACTTGGCTTCACATCTGATCATCCTAATGAGTTGCTCTGCAGACGTCTAGATGCGTAACTTGGCTTCAAACCTGATCATCCTAATGATTTGCTCTGCAGACGTCTAGATGCGTAACTTGGCTTCAAACCTGATCATCCTAATGAGTTGCTCTGCAGACGTCTAGATGCGTAACTTGGCTTCAAACCTGATCATCCTAATGAGTTGCTCTACAGACGTCTAGATGCGTAACTTGGCTTCAGACCTGATCATCCTAATGAGTTGCTCTGCAGACGTCTAGATGCGTAACTTGGCTTCAGACCTGATCATTCTAATGAGTTGCTCTGCAGACGTCTAGATACGTAACTTGGCTGCAGACCTGATCCTCCCAATGAGTTGCACTGCAGACGTCCAGATGAGTAACTTGGCTTCACATCTGATCATCCTAATGAGTTGCTCTGCAGACGTCTAAATGCGTAACTTGGCTTCACACCTGATTATCCTAATGAGTTGCTCTGCAGTTGTCTAGATGCGTAACTTCGCTTCAAACCGGATCATCCTGATGAGTTGCTCTGCAGACGTCTGGATGCGTAACTTGGCTTCAGACCTGATCCTCCTAATGAGTTGCTCTGCAGACGTCTAGATGCGTAACTTGGCTTCACATCTGATCATCCCAATGAGTTGCTCTGCAGGCGTCTAAATGCGTAACTTGGCTTCAGACCTGATCATTCTAATGAGTTGCTCTGCAGACGTCTAAATGCGTAACTTGGCTTCAGACCTGATCCTCCCAATGTGTTGGACTGCAGACGTCCAGATAAGTAACTGGGCTTCAGACCTGATGATCCTAATGAGTTGCTCTGCAGACATCTAGATGCGTAACTTGGCGTCACACCTGATCATCCTAATGAGTTGCTCAGCAGACGTCTAGATGCGTAACTTGGCTTCAGACCTTATCATCCTAATGAGTTGCTCTGAAGACGTCTAGATGCGTAACTTGGCTTCACACCTGATCATCCTAATGAGTTGCTCTGCAGACAGCTAGATGCGTAACTTGGCTTCAGACCTGATCCTCCTAATGAGTTGCACTGCAGACGTCTGGATGAGTAACTGGCTTCAGACCTGATCATCCTATAGAGTTGCTCTGCAGACATGTAGATGCGTAACTTGGCTTCAGATCTGATCATCCTAATGAGTTGCTCTGCAGACGTCTAGATGCGTAACTTGGCTTCAAACCTGATCTTCCTAATGAGTTGCTCTGCAGACGTCTAGATGCGTAACTTGGCTTCAAACCTGATCATCCTAATGAGTTGCTCTGCAGACGTCTAGATGCGTAACTTGGCTTCAAACCTGATCATCCTAATGAGTTGCTCTGCAGACGGCTAGATGCGTAACTTGGCTTCAAACCTGATCATCCTAATGAGTTGCTCTGCAGACGTCTAGATGCGTAACTTGGCTTCAGACCTGATCATCCTAATGAGTTGCTCTACAGACGTCTAGATGCGTAACTTGGCTTCAGACCTGATCATCCTAATGAGTTGCTCTGCAGACGTCTAGATGCGTAACTTGGCTTCAGACCTGATCATTCTAATGAGTTGCTCTGAAGACGTCTAGATGCGTAACTTGGCTTCAGACCTGATCCTCTTAATGAGTTGCTCTGCAGACGTCTAGATACGTAACTTGGCTTCAAACCTGATCATCCTAATGAGTTGCTCTACAGACGTCTAGATGCATAACTTGGCTTCAGACCTGATCATTCTAATGAGTTGCTCTGCAGACGTCTAGATGGGTAACTTGGCTGCAGACCTGATCCTCCCAATGAGTTGCACTGCAGACGTCCAGATGAGTAACTGGGCTTCAGACCTGATCATCCTAATGAGTTGCTCTGCAGACATCTAGATGCATAACTTGGCTTCACACCTGATCATCCTAATGAGTTGCTTTGCAGACGTCTAGATGCGTAACTTGGCTTCAGACCTGATCATTCTAATGAGTTGCTCTGAAGACGTCTAGATGCGTAACTTGGCTTCACACCTGATCATCCTAATGAGTTGCTCTGCAGACAACTAGATGAGTAACTTGGCTTCAGACCTGATCCTCTTAATGAGTTGCACTGCAGACGTGTAGATGCAAAACTTGGATTCAGACCTGATCCTCCTAATGAGTTGCACTGCAGACGTCTGGATGAGTAACTGGGCTTCAGACCTGATCATCCTATAGAGTTGCTCTGCATACATCTAGATGCGTAACTTGGTTCACACCTGATCATCCTAATGAGTTGCTCTGCAGACCTGTAGATGCGTAACTTGGCTTCAGACCTGATCATCCTAATGAGTTGCTCTGCAGACGTCTAGATGCGTAACTTGGCTTCAAACCTGATCATCCTAATGAGTTGCTCTGCAGACGTCTAGATGCGTAACTTGGCTTCAAACCTGATCATCCTAATGAGTTGCTCTGCAGACGTCTAGATGCGTAACTTGGCTTCAAACCTGATCATCCTAATGAGTTGCTCTGCAGACGTCTAGATGCGTAACTTGGCTTCAAACCTGATCATCCTAATGAGTTGCTCTGCAGACGTCTAGATGCGTAACTTGGCTTCAAACCTGATCATCCTAATGAGTTGCTCTGCAGACGTCTAGATGCATAACTTGGCTTCAAACCTGATCATCCTAATGAGTTGCTCTACAGACGTCTAGATGCGTAACTTGGCTTCAGACCTGATCATCCTAATGAGTTGCTCTGCAGACGTCTAGATGCGTAACTTGGCTTCAGACCTGATCATTCTAATGAGTTGCTCTGCAGACGTCTAGATACGTAACTTGGCTACAGACCTGATCCTCCCAATGAGTTGCACTGCAGACGTCCAGATGAGTAACTTGGCTTCACATCTGATCATCCTAATGAGTTGCTCTGCAGACGTCTAAATGCGTAACTTGGCTTCACACCTGATTATCCTAATGAGTTGCTCTGCAGTTGTCTAGATGCATAACTTGGCTTCACACCTGATCATCCTAATGAGTTGCTCTGGAGACATCTAGATGCGTAACTTCGCTTCAAACCGTATCATCCTGATGAGTTGCTCTGCAGACGTCTAAATGCGTAACTTGGCTTCACACCTGATTATCCTAATGAGTTGCTCTGCAGATGTCTAGATGCGTAACTTGGCTTCAGACCTGATCATTCTAATGAGTTGCTCTGCAGACATCTAAATGCGTAACTTGGCTTCAGACCTGATCCTCCCAATGAGTTGGACTGCAGAGGTCCAGAAGAGTAACTGGGCTTCAGACCTGATGATCCTAATGAGTTGCTCTGCAGACATCTAGATGCGTAACTTGGCTTCACACCTTATCATCCTAATGAGTTGCTCAGCAGACGTCTAGATGCGTAACTTGGCTTCAGACCTTATCATCCTAATGAGTTGCTCTGAAGACGTCTAGATGCGTAACTTGGCTTCACACCTGATCATCCTAATGAGTTGCTCTGCAGACAACTAGATGCGTAACTTGGCTTCAGACCTGATCCTCCTAATGAGTTGCACTGCAGACGTCTGGATGAGTAACTGGCTTCACACCTGATCATCCTATAGAGTTGCTCTGCAGTCATGTAGATGCGTAACTTGGCTTCAGACCTGATCATCCTAATGAGTTGCTCTGCAGACATCTAGATGCGTAACTTGGCTTCAAACCTGATCATCCTAATGAGTTGCTCTGCAGACGTCTAGATGCGTAACTTGGCTTCAAACCTGATCATCCTAATGAGTTGCTCTGCAGACGTCTAGATGCGTAACTTGGCTTCAAACCTGATCATCCTAATGAGTTGCTCTGCAGACGTCTAGATGCGTAACTTGGCTTCAGACCTGATCATTCTAATGAGTTGCTCTGAAGACGTCTAGATGCGTTACTTGGCTGCACACCTGATCATCCAAATGAGTTGCTCTGCAGACAACTAGATGCGTAACTTGGCTTCAGACCTGATCCTCTTAATGAGTTGCTCTGCAGACGTCTAGATACGGAACTTGGCTTCAAACCTGATCATCCTAATGAGTTGCTCTACAGACGTCTAGATGCATAACTTGGCTTCAGACCTGATCATTCTAATGAGTTGCTCTGCAGACGTCTAGATGTGTAACTTGGCTGCAGACCTGATCATCCTAATGAGTTGCTCTGCAGACATCTAGATGCGTAACTTGGCTTCAAACCGGATCATCCTGATGAGTTGCTCTGCAGACGTCTAGATGCGTAACTTGGCTTCAGACCTGATCCTCCTAATGAGTTGCTCTGCAGACGTTTAGATGCGTAACTTGGCTTCACACCTGATCATCCTAATGAGTTGCTCTGCAGACGTCTAGATGCGTAACTTGGCTTCAGACCTGATCATTCTAATGAGTTGCCCTGCAGACGTCTAAATGCGTAACTTGGCTTCAGACCTGATCCTCCCAATGAGTTGCACTGCAGACGTCCAGATAAGTAACTGGGCTTCAGACCTGATGATCCTAATGAGTTGCTCTTCAGACATCTAGATGCGTAACTTGGCTTCACACCTGATCATCCTAATGAGTTGCTCAGCAGACGTCTAGATGCGTAACTTGGCTTCAGACCTTATCATTCTAATGAGTTGCTCTGAAGATGTCTAGATGCGTAACTTGGCTTCACACCTGATCATCCTAATGAGTTGCTCTGCAGACAACTAGATGCGTAACTTGGCTTCAGACCTGATCCTCCTAATGAGTTGCACTGCAGACGTCTAGATGCAAAACTTGGCTTCAGACCTGATCCTCCTAATGAGTTGCACTGCAGACGTCTGGATGAGTAACTGGGCTTCAGACCTGATCATCCTATAAAGTTGCTCTGCAGACATCTAGATGCATAACTTGGCTTCACACCTGATCATCCTAATGAGTTGCTCTGCAGACATGTAGATGCGTAACTTGGCTTCAGACCTGATCCTCCTAATGAGTTGCTCTGCAGACGTCTAGATGCGTAACTTGGTTTCAGACCTGATCATCCTAATTAGTTGCTCTGAAGAGGACCAGATGCGTAACTTGGCTTCAGACCTGATCCTCCTAATGAGTTGCTCTGCACACGTCTATATGCGTAACTTGTCTTCAGACCGGATCATCCTAATGAGTTGCTCTGCAGATGTCTAGATGCGTAACATGGCTTCATATCTGATCATCAAAAAGTAGCTCTGCAGATTTTACTGAGGGCAATATACCACGCCTACTCCACGGGTGTCAAGGTGTCACTTTCTTCCCTTTGCTAATTGTAGAGATAGGACCCTTCTCCCTAACACTGGCGTGTTGGCGGACCCCCCATCCAATTCTGATCAATTGCACCACAAAGGGCAAATGCCTGGAAATTTAGGTGAACCTGAGTTTCAACGCATTCTCCGAACTTCGGTGTGCAATTATAATTGCCTCCTGCAGTGTATTTTCATGGCATGAGGCATTTCCATGAATTCCTATTGAATCCGCCAGCTTTTAATAGTTGCTAAAAGCTGGCGGAATCAATAGGAATCTAGTGCATATCTGCCATCATCAGATTCGGATGCTGACTAGAACTTGATACACTGTCTGGCTGGCCATATTTAGCTTTCTATTCATTTTTTAATATTCTGTTTTAAAATCGTGTTGATCGTATTTCTTATGTCAATTAGGTTTTATTATTTGTTTTTAATATTTGTCCCTTGCTGGCTTTTAGATCCTTATTTAACGGCAATATCAATCAGCTAGCCCCGTGCTGCTCTCTGCACGTTACCAGCACCTGAGAACTACAACACCCAGTGGTTTTGTAGTTCACTTGCATATTTAATTAGTTCACAGGCGTGTTAGAACCTGGCGCGTTTGAGTCTAGCTGGTTAGTGTCGGTTTGTGTCTGGTGTGGCTGGTCCTGGTATTCGCTCACTGGCCCTCTTTCAGGTATCTGATTTCCGTTTCTCTTTATCATGTCGTCCATTCTCGAGACACTGGCTGCCCCGCGCAATAAGGTTTCACGCACGTTCATTCACAGTTCTGCGCCGTTTCGCAGGAACGTAGCAGAGATACTCTCAAAGAACGGTTGGCCGTCCCCCGTGTGGACCTCATCCCGTTCATCCCCATTGCACATTGTGTTTTCCAGTTCCAGTTAGCCTAATTTTAGCTTGGACACTAAAGAAAATCTTTCCTCCTATCTTTCGCGGGACATTTCGTTTGGAGATGCCTTAGTACATTTCCCCACTAAAATGATGAGTCATCAATTTTTAGATGTTGTTAGTTCTACCAGCAACTTCTTGTTGCTGGACCCCATCCCTGCTGCATTATGCAGTCCGGTTTTATCTGAAATCCCCCTGCCTTTAACTCACACTGCACTATACCTCCTAATGTTGAACCTCAGTACTTATTAATTATAACACTTCTGGTCATACTACTGACATTCGCCTGTCCCTCTTGAATACAAGCATGGGGTGGAGGTTTCTAATCATATCATGAGCACCGGTTGCGACTTCATGGCTATTGCTGAGT
Organism: Ambystoma mexicanum; assembly: GCF_040938575.1. NCBI lineage: Eukaryota > Metazoa > Chordata > Amphibia > Caudata > Ambystomatidae > Ambystoma > Ambystoma mexicanum. The sequence goes on from NC_090921.1 coordinate 136,674,517, forward strand.
CCTGGCTTACTGATGATAGTCCCTCCTCAGCCACAATGGCTATTCCTTCGGAGTTCACCATCTTTAGAGCTGACCTCTCCGGCCGTAGAGGGGGAGGAACTGCCATTATTGTAAACAACCGTTCGGTTACCCATGCTGAATCGCATGATTCTCCAGATAGTTGTAAAAGCTTATTGGCAAACATAATGTTAAATGAAAATAGTTCCCTTACCGTTGTAGCAATCTATCATCCACCCTCTGATACACCACTGTTCGAGGAACAACTCAGTAGTCTCCTTACCTCTATTACCAAGGTAAACACTCATGTTATTGTCCTTGGAGATTTCAACCTCTGGGTAAATAACACTGATGATAAACAAGCAGTCTCCCTTCAATCTGCGCTAATCCATTGATTTGAGGCAGAAGCTACTGGATTCTACTCACAAAGCTGGACATACTCTTGAATGGGTTGTAACACATTGTGTTGCTACTCCTGATATTGACATATGGCATTGTCCTTGGTCAGATCGTTTTCTTATCAATTGTGCTATTTCATTACAGATTACTTTTTCCCAGTAAAACTCCAGGCCCACTCGCAAGAAATTTAAAGAAGCAAACACCTCAAATTCTATCTTCCCAGTTGTTAACTAAGCATAGGCCTGCCTATTCTTTTACTAATGCTAATGGTCTGGCAAACCATCACGTTTGTACCACCAGAGACCTTGTTAAAGACCTGGCTCCTAAAAGAGGCAAGCTGGTGAAAGGTAAAATTAGCAGAAATATCTGGTTTGATGACTCCGTCATCGCCCTACGTCGTATAAAAAGGAAAACTGAAAGAAATTGGTGGAAAAAGGCCACTTCCCTTCCTCGTCGTCTCTGTAAGCAATCTGTATCCAATTTAAAGCAGGCTGTTGTGGGGACCAAATCTCTCAGCTTTAACACCAGGATTTCATCCGCTAATTCCAACACACAGGAGCTTTTTGCAATCCTGGTGTAAACTTATACACGGCGAATCTAATCACAAGATGTGTTGTCATCAATCAACCATTGCTGCCCAGTTAGTTCAAGCTGACCTGCCTCCCCTAGTTCCTCCAATGGTGCTAACTCTCCAGCCCATTACAGTAAGGAGGTGCCCGCGCATTTCCTATTTTATTTTAAACCTTACTCTGAGGTCCAGATTTGCAAAATTGTTGCAGATATGAAATCTACTACCCCCCTAGGGGATAGTTGTCCGTCTAGCATCGTTAAAGCCTGAATGAAGACTCTCGCCCCATGTGTGACACGCCTTGTGAATCTCTCCTTCTCTGAAGCAAATGTGTCCTTGATTCTTAAAGAGGCATGGATTACTCCCCTCTTGAAAAAGAGCAACTCTTGACCCTAATATCGCGAAACATTAGCGCCCTATTACTTATGGGCCATTTTTACTTACAATTTCTGACCATGCTGCCTAGAAATTCCTAGACAGTAATAATCGTTTGAATCCCAGACAATCCGGTGTCAGGTCCAAACATGGAACGGAGACTGCGTTGTTGGATTTGAAATACAACATCGCCAACGTTGTGGACAAGGGCAGGCCAGCACTCCTTCTCCTGCTTGACCCATCTGCAGCGTTTGATTTAGTGGATCACTCGCTCTTAACTGCTTGCTTAGCCGAACAGGTACACTGCTTGCCCATCACCTCTCAATGGATCTCCGCCTTTCTTGGGCAAGAAACACTAGAGTGGCTCTGGATACTGCCAGTTCTACCCCTGCTCGTGTCACTTGTGGAGTGCCTCATGGATCTTGTAGTCCTCCTACATTATTTATATATGTATCCTGCCCCTTGTACTTCTGGATGACCTGGGTGTCCAATATACCAACTACGCAGATGACACCCAGGTCTTAATAGAACTGTCTGGGTGTTATATTAATGATACCAATACCATTAATTGTATCTATCAGAGGATTCAGGACTGGATGTCGAGGGATTCCCTAGCATTGAACGCCAATAAGACTGAACTCCTGATAATAGATTCTGGAAATACAGTTAAAAAACTCGGTCCCCAATATGAGAGCTTTTCCATAGCTGCCAATAAAGTCAGAGTGGTCAAGTCAGTAAAGACATTGGGCATCACTCTAGATGCAGAGCTGTACATGAAGTTCCATGTAGCCCAAGTGAAATCATCCTGAGGATTCATCACCAAACTACTGAATTATATTCGCCCTTTCATCTCGCTCAAAAATAGATCTTTATTGGTTACAGCCCTTGTCAATTTACAATTGGATTAGGGCAATAGCCTTTTGGCAGGAACATCGAAAGCCAATCTCCACGCATTTTAAGTGGCACAAAACGGTGCTGTTAGAGCCGTTTTCGGTATGCCCAGGAGAAACCATGTTACTGAGACCATTAGACGAGAACTTCATTGGCTTCCTATTAAACATCGCATTACTCATAAGCGTTTGTCCTTGACTTATGAGTGCTGTGCAATGATGCCCCACATTATCCGATAGATCGGCTGTCGTTTTCCTTACCTTCTCGCTCTCTTCGCTCCTTTGACCCTACAAAACTGGTGCAGCCTAGATTTAGGCTCTCCAGCTTTGGTGGCACCATGTTCAATGTCCAAGCCTCTGTGGCCTGCAATAATCTTCCTCCCCATCTCAGGCATGCAAACTCTCTGTCAGAGTTTAAGAAAGGCGTTCCATCTTAACCCCGATTAGTTGGGGTCCGCTGTCATCTGCTGTGACCTTTCCTTGACCTTACTGTATATTTGTGGTTTGTCTTGTGTGTCCTTTGTGTATGCTTTGAGGCCTGTGGGCAATTTAGCATGTTACAAAACTTTTAAATAAAACAAATATGCATTTATCGAGTGGGTGGGGTGGTGGTATTGCGAGAAACCTGAGGGTATTCTCACTCATAGATCCCCTGGATCCTCTTCTCAGGTGGCCAGAGAAAAGCCATCACTCTTGGATGCTGACCCAGGGGGTGGAGAAGCGGTGGAGGATCACCTGGGTGGAGGGTTGTTAGAGACTGGTAGTGCCAACACAGGTTGGGTGATATTGTATGTATATATGTATATTTGTTCTATAAAAAAGAGCTTAAGCGTAAGTGCTATACAATAACATATTATCATTTGGCCTTGGACGTCTGCTTGCATTCACAGTAATTTGACAATATGGATCTATATTAATGATACATATGGTGATCCATTCTTGTATGAAATGTATATCACATTAGTGAAATCATAACCATATTTTTCGTAGTGTACTTGGGAACAATGCCATTTGATGCCACTTCCTGTTTTGTCAAGGGGTGGAAGGTCGTGTTTCATCGCTTCACGGGATGTCACTTTGGGGTGGGGTCAAATGACAAAACTTCTGGTGATGTCATCAGAGGTCAAGGGTCATGATCCACGAGGGGTGTGCCACTTTTTTGAGGCGAGGGGTGTGTCACTTTTTTTTGGGTGACCGGGCCTATTTCTTGTCCCAGTCTGACTCTGTCTGTGAATATATATTGAATACCAAATTAAATTGAACTGTAAAATTAAGCAAAAGTAATGCTTATTGAATACCAAAGTGAAGGGAACTTTAAAATCAATCGAAACCAATAGTTATTGAATACTACACTTAACATAACTTTACAAATAAGCGGCATGAATGCTTATCAAATACTGAATTGAATTAAACCCTGAAATTAAGCATTCAAAGTGTTGGATGGAATAAAAAACTTTCATGGGCCAAGTAAATAAAGTGAATAAACCAAATGCCCAGGGGAAAACAAATTACAGAAAATGGCACAAGTGGGACAGAGAGTCATAAGCAGGGGGGTGTGAGCAAAACGCCCTGCAACTGAACTTTTATGAATGAATGCAGCGTGACAAGACCACAGCCTGAAAGGATGTGTGACAACTGATGGCAGAGCCAAGAGACTGATAAGGAAAAGCCAGAAAATGGTGAATCTACACATCAAAGCCAAGAGGCCCTGAGTTAGGGATCCTGGTTGCAGGGCCTTTAGTAGATGGACCGTTTGGTCTGATAACTGTGCTTAGACCAGTGAGCCCTGAATGCTGAAAACCCAAAGACATTGTGATGATGAAGTTAAGTCTTGGGAAAGGGAACCCTGAGTCTTGAGGAGCTACATGCCTGATCTTTAGAACGAAGCCTCAAGACCTTTCCTTTTCTGTGAACATTGGCGCTTGGAACTTGGGGAAGGGAACCCTGTGTATTGGTTTTGAACTGAATCCCCTTGAACTCGAGAAATGTAATCCTGAGACTTTTTTCTGTGGAACTTGTTTATACGTGGGAAAGAGGGGCTGTGAGAAAACTGCGAGATGGAAGAAGCTCAGAACTTTGAGTTGAACATTATTACTTTTAATTTTGACATCCCTCTACATTGGCTAGCTTTAGTTGAAAGGGCAAGTATAGGTTTTGGACACAGACAGACCTTTAAGTTGAACTTTTTGCCTCAGACTTTCTTAGTTTCGTTCAGGTAGGGAAATCCCACCTTAGCACAGGGCACGTTAGACTTTCTACTATCCTGACATTTGAATTAATAAATCACGCGGTTCTTGGAAACAAGACCACACTGAGCAACACAGGTTTGAATCCCGGATCCGCGATTGAAACCGATCTCGGGATTAAGCGTGTTAGAAATAACCTGTACTTGCACAATGCGATTGTACAAGGCCTAGTAGGATCGTTCCTCCCTCCCCCCAGCCTTGTTCCACCGTGAAACACACGTTTATAAGCGCATAATAAATGTCCAACAAAATAGATATTTTACTTTGAACTTTAAGTCTGTTGTCTGTGTCCTACTTCATGATGCCTTCACAGTACCCACCCAAACCCGTCAAAACCTTGACAATTCCTTTGACTGACAAATAAGGTAAAAGACCATGCGTAAATCTTCACACATTTTTTTTTTCTCTTCATTTACCATGCTGGGAGATTGGAAAATAACCCACTAAATCTGGCCCATTATTAAGGAGGAGTTTGTTTCCTCAGGACTCCAAATTTTTGCAGAAAAGGCACAGTGAGATTAAAGGATTTGGCCAGGATCACACTCTTTGCTTAAGTGGCAAAACCAGGATTTGAGCCCAGTTGTTCACATACCTTCCCATCTATATTTAATATAGGTTTTTTTGTACAGCTTGGGCTTGAAAAGATGAAATACTAATTTTATAGAAATGCATTTAAAAGTACACGAATTCCATAAAATATGAACCTGGCATTATTTCAATCATTTTAGAAACCAGTCGATCCAAAATAGCGTAATAGCTTTGTTTACCCATGCTGATTAACATGCTGATTCATGGAATTATTTGCGTCGAAAAACGGGGATTTGTGCGCCATTCTGCCCGCAAATCCCTGTTTAACAAATGGGGATTTGCGGGCAGAATGGCGCACAAATCCCGTTTTTTTCGGCGCAAATAATCCATTAATCAGGGTTTAAATTGTATTCCTAGTAAAAGAAAATGCAACTCAACCTAATGTCATCTGCTGGAGTGTTTATTTCACATAACATGCAACATGCTTCCCTTTAATTTATTATTACCTCCCATTGCCACCTGCTTATGAACAATAGTACTTCCCTAAGGACCCCTGTGCCTGGCGAACAACCTCGAATTGCCTTTAATGTAATTCTTTGCAGAAACAAAGTGAAACTTCATGGGGGTGCAAGGGCAGCTGTGGTTTCCGGCGCTTTGACATTTCGCAGGGCAAAGTTTGAAAGTGGATTGTCAGTGTTACTGAGCAGCAGTACTCGGGGCCGGCCTTAGGGGCAGCCACGCCCTGGGCGAATTGGCGCCCTCTCCCTCCTTCCCCTCGTGCCCCTGGTCAACAGGGGGCGTGGCCACAGAGTCACTTTTTTTTTTCAAACCTCCTTGCTCCAGCACCCTATTGTTCCTAAATGCGCTCTGTTGCCGTGGACGCATTGACTACCAATGAGGCGCCTGCCGCCACTATGCCAGCTCGGGGGAGCCCTTGAAAGACTCCCCTGAGCTGGTGTGGTGGGGAGCTAACGAAGCCTTTTGTTGGTGAAGGCGCCCGCGGCGGAGCGGCGCATTTGGTGACAATCGGGTGCTGAACACCCAATTGACATTGAATGCGCCCGCCTGCTGCGCTTTCTCCCGCTACGCCAGCTCAGGGGAGCCCTTGAAAGACCCCGAGCTGGCGTGGCAGGGGCTAATGGCGCCCTGGGGGGCGCCGCGCCCCGGGCATTTGCCTGGCTCGCCCCCCCCCCCCCCCCCTAGGGCCGGGCCTGCCAGTACTCTCCTCAAACCTGAAGAAGTCCTGGCTCTCAATTAGAATTGGGTGAGCCTGGCGGGGCTTAGGCCGGCCCGAGCCCCACCAAGGACTCTAGCCTGAACCCCCTCCCGGGCCAGTGCTGGCCCAAAGCAGGGACTGGCCAAGAGCCCCACTGGTTGCTCGCCCACTGCTTCCATTAAAAATAAAAAAGAGACGCGCTCGCGTCTGCCTCTCTTCCGGCCTGCTTGCCAGCATATAGAGCAGAGCCGGGTCAAGGGCTGCGGCCGCACAAAGGCGCCTTGCCTCCAGCAGCTCAGTGTCATGCATTTAAGTGTGCATGACAATGAGCTGGAGGAAAAGTCTAGCCCAGGCCTTTTAAAGAATCACGCCGGGCGTAGTGCGTAAACACAGTTTAAAGAACAGCGGAAGGCTCAGTTCTGTTGTTCGGCCGAACACCAACCAAACAACAGAACTGAGCCTCCCGCGTCTTTCTAAACTGTGTTTAAGACGAGGCTCCTGATGGCCCTTTGTCGAAACTAGTAGATCCCCACTGGAGTTATGTGTACGGATTGATACATGTGTGTCTTTCGCAGTGGTGGAACTCTGTTTTTGTACCATTGAATTCACGATTAGTTGGCTTTTATGTAGAGCATCGGCTCTAGACTAGGCGGGTGTGCCATCGCGCGATTACACCTCCCTACTAGCCAAGAACTTTCCAATGTACATGGCACTTTTCTTGCTCAAAATCCACTTTAGTTATGAAACGCACAATTGCAATTTCCAAAATCATCTGTAAAATGCATGTTATGTGGATCCTTGTGGTACCTTGTGTTTTTACTAGTTTTTGTGTCAAACTGATTTGTATGTATTTGTTATTCGGTACTCAGCCCTTTGCATATATTGTGGACAGATAAAATATTTTACAGACCACGGTTAAGAGAAGGGGGAACATAAGTACTGACGTTTGAAGGACTGAGTACTCAAGACGTATGTATTAAGGTGCTATCTGTGTGTTTATTAATCACGTGTGGTAGCGTAAGGCTTCTATTATGAACTTGTTGTGTTTATATACCCTTAGGGGATATCCTATAATGCATTCATCTGGCTCTTGGGGATATCCCTGCATGGACTCATATACCCTTTGGGGATGTCCCACAGTGGACTCATATGGCTCTTGGGGATATCCCTGCATGGACTCATATACCCTTTGGGGATGTCCCACAGTGGACTCATATGGCTCTTGGGGATGTCCCTGCATGGACTCATATGCCCTTTGGGGATGTTCCACTGTGGACTCATATGGCTCTTGGCGATATCCCTGCATGGACTCATATACCCTTTGGGGATGTCCCACTGTGGACTCATATGGCTCTTGGGGATGTCCCTGCATGGACTCATATACCCTTTGGGGATGTCCCACTGTGGACTCATATGGCTCTTGGGGATATCCCACAGTGGACTCATATGCCCTTTGGGGATGTCCCACTGTGGACTCATATGGCTGTTGGGGATATCCCTGCATGGACTCATATACCCTTTGGGGATGTCCCACTGTGGACTCATATGGCTCTTGGGGATATCCCTGCATGGACTCATATACCCTTTGGGGATGTCCCACTGTGGACTCATATGGCTCTTGGGGATATCCCACAGTGGAGTCATATGCCCTTTGGGGATGTCCCACTGTGGACTCATATGGCTCTTGGGGATATCCCTGCATGGACTCATATACCCTTTGGGGATGTCCCACAGTGGACTCATATGGCTCTTGGGGATATCCCTGCATGGACTCATATACCCTTTGGGGATGTCCCACAGTGGACTCATATGGCTCTTGGGGATATCTCTGCATGGACTCATATACCCTTTGGGGATGTCCCACAGTGGACTCATATGGCTCTTGGGGATATCCCTGCATGGACTCATATACCCTTTGGGGATGTCCCACAGTGGACTCATATGGCTCTTGGGGATATCCCTGCATGGACTCATATACCCTTTGGGGATGTCCCACAGTGGACTCATATGGCTCTTGGGGATATCCCTGCATGGACTCATATACCCTTTGGGGATATCCTATAATGCATTCATCTGGCTCTTGGGGATATCCCTGCATGGACTCATATACCCTTTGGGGATGTCCCACAGTGGACTCATATGGCTCTTGGGGATATCCCTGCATGGACTCATATACCCTTTGGGGATGTCCCACAGTGGACTCATATGGCTCTTGGGGATATCCCTGCATGGACTCATATACCCTTTGGGGATATCCTATAATGCATTCATCTGGCTCTTGGGGATATCCCTGCATGGACTCATATACCCTTCGGGGATGTCCCACTGTGGACTCATATGGCTCTTGGGGATGTCCCTGCATGGACTCATATACCCTTTGGGGATGTCCCACTGTGGACTCATATGGCTCTTGGGGATGTCCCTGCATGGACTCATATACCCTTTGGGGATGTCCCACTGTGGACTCATATGGCTCTTGGGGATATCCCACAGTGGACTCATATGCCCTTTGGGGATGTCCCACTGTGGACTCATATGGCTGTTGGGGATATCCCTGCATGGACTCATATACCCTTTGGGGATGTCCCACTGTGGACTCATATGGCTCTTGGGGATATCCCTGCATGGACTCATATACCCTTTGGGGATGTCCCACTGTGGACTCATATGGCTCTTGGGGATATCCCACAGTGGAGTCATATGCCCTTTGGGGATGTCCCACTGTGGACTCATATGGCTGTTGGGGATATCCCTGCATGGACTCATATACCCTTTGGGGATGTCCCACTGTGGACTCATATGGCTCTTGGGGATATCCCTGCATGGACTCATATACCCTTTGGGGATGTCCCACTGTGGACTCATATGGCTCTTGGGGATATCCCACAGTGGAGTCATATGCCCTTTGGGGATGTCCCACTGTGGACTCATATGGCTCTTGGGGATATCCCTGCATGGACTCATATACCCTTTGGGGATGTCCCACAGTGGACTCATATGGCTCTTGGGGATATCCCTGCATGGACTCATATACCCTTTGGGGATGTCCCACAGTGGACTCATATAGCTCTTGGGGATATCCCTGCATGGACTCATATACCCTTTGGGGATGTCCCACAGTGGACTCATATGGCTCTTGGGGATATCCCTGCATGGACTCATATACCCTTTGGGGATGTCCCACAGTGGACTCATATGGCTCTTGGGGATATCCCTGCATGGACTCATATACCCTTTGGGGATGTCCCACAGTGGACTCATATGGCTCTTGGGGATATCCCTGCATGGACTCATATACCCTTTGGGGATGTCCCACAGTGGACTCATATGGCTCTTGGGGATATCCCTGCATGGACTCATATACCCTTTGGGGATGTCCCACAGTGGACTCATATGGCTCTTGGGGATATCCCTGCATGGACTCATATACCCTCTTGGGATGTCCCACAGTGGACTCATATGGCTGTTGGGGATATCCCTGCATGGACTCATATACCCTTTGGGGATGTCCCACTGTGGACTCATATGGCTGTTGGGGATATCCCTGCATGGACTCATATACCCTTTGGGGATGTCCCACAGTGGACTCATATGGCTGTTGGGGATATCCCTGCATGGACTCATATACCCTTTGGGGATGTCCCACAGTGGACTCATATGGCTCTTGGGGATATCCCTGCATGGACTCATATACCCTTTGGGGATGTCCCACAGTGAACTCATATGGCTGTTGGGGATATCCCTGCATGGACTCATATACCCTTTGGGGATGTCCCACTGTGGACTCATATGGCTCTTGGGGATATCCCTGCATGGACTCATATACCCTTTGGGGATGTCCCACAGTGGACTCATATGGCTGTTGGGGATATCCCTGCATGGACTCATATACCCTTTGGGGATGTCCCACAGTGGACTCATATGGCTGTTGGGGATATCCCTGCATGGACTCATATACCCTTTGGGGATGTCCCACTGTGGACTCATATGGCTGTTGGGGATATCCCTGCATGGACTCATATACCCTTTGGGGATGTCCCACTGTGGACTCATATGCCCTTTGGGGATGTTCCACTGTGGACTCATATGGCTCTTGGCGATATCCCTGCATGGACTCATATACCCTTTGGGGATGTCCCACAGTGGACTCATATGGCTCTTGGGGATATCCCTGCATGGACTCATATACCCTTTGGGGATGTCCCACTGTGGACTCATATGGCTGTTGGGGATATCCCTGCATGGACTCATATACCCTTTGGGGATGTCCCACAGTGGACTCATATGGCTGTTGGGGATATCCCTGCATGGACTCATATACCCTTTGGGGATGTCCCACAGTGGACTCATATGGCTCTTGGGGATATCCCTGCATGGACTCATATACCCTTTGGGGATGTCCCACAGTGAACTCATATGGCTGTTGGGGATATCCCTGCATGGACTCATATACCCTTTGGGGATGTCCCACTGTGGACTCATATGGCTCTTGGGGATATCCCTGCATGGACTCATATACCCTTTGGGGATGTCCCACAGTGGACTCATATGGCTGTTGGGGATATCCCTGCATGGACTCATATACCCTTTGGGGATGTCCCACTGTGGACTCATATGGCTGTTGGGGATATCCCTGCATGGACTCATATACCCTTTGGGGATGTCCCACTGTGGACTCATATGGCTGTTGGGGATATCCCTGCATGGACTCATATACCCTTTGGGGATGTCCCACTGTGGACTCATATGCCCTTTGGGGATGTTCCACTGTGGACTCATATGGCTCTTGGCGATATCCCTGCATGGACTCATATGCCCTTTGGGGATGTCCCACTGTGGACTCACATGGCTCTTGGCGATATCCCTGCATGGACTCTTATGGCTTTTGTGGATATCCCACTGTGGACTGATATGGCTCTTGAGGATATCCATGCATGGACTCATATGGCTGTTGGGGATATCCCTGCATGGACTCATATACCCTTTGGGGATGTCCCACTGTGGACTCATATGGCTGTTGGGGATATCCCTGCATGGACTCATATACCCTTTGGGGATGTCCCACTGTGGACTCATATGGCTGTTGGGGATATCCCTGCATGGACTCATATACCCTTTGGGGATGTCCCACTGTGGACTCATATGGCTGTTGGGGATATCCCTGCATGGACTCAAATACCCTTTGGGGATGTCCCACTGTGGACTCATATGGCTGTTGGGGATATCCCTGCATGGACTCATATACCCTTTGGGGATGTCCCACTGTGGACTCATATGGCTGTTGTGGATATCCCACAGTGGACTCATATGGCTGTTGGGGATATCCCTGCATGGACTCATATGCCCTTTGGGGATGTTCCACTGTGGACTCATATGGCTCTTGGCGATATCCCTGCATGGACTCATATGCCCTTTGGGGATGTCCCACTGTGGGCTCACATGGCTCTTGGCGATATCCCTGCATGGACTCTTATGGCTTTTGTGGATATCCCACTATGGACTGATATGGCTCTTGAAGATATCCCTGCATGGACTCATATGGCTGTTGGGGATATCCCTGCATGGACTCATATACCCTTTGGGGATGTCCCACTGTGAACTCATATGGCTGTTGTGGATATCCCACAGTGGACTCATATGGCTGTTGGGGATATCCCTGCATGAACTCATATGCCCTTTGGGGATGTCCCACTGTGGACTCATATGGCTGTTGTGGATATCCCACAGTGGACTCATATGGCTGTTGGGGATATCCCTGCATGGACTCATATGCCCTTTGGGGATGTTCCACTGTGGACTCATATGGCTCTTGGCGATATCCCTGCATGGACTCATATGCCCTTTGGGGATGTCCCACTGTGGACTCACATGGCTCTTGGCGATATCCCTGCATGGACTCTTATGGCTTTTGTGGATATCCCACTGTGGACTGATATGGCTCTTGAGGATATCCCTGCATGGACTCATATGGCTGTTGGGGATATCCCACAGTGGACTCATATGGCTGTTGGGGATATCCCTGCATGAACTCATATGCCCTTTGGGGATGTCCCACTGTGGACTCATATGGCTGTTGTGGATATCCCACAGTGGACTCATATGGCTGTTGGGGATATCCCTGCATGGACTCATATGCCCTTTGGGGATGTTCCACTGTGGACTCATATGGCTCTTGGGGATATCCCTGCATGGACTCATATACCCTTTGGGGATGTCCCACAGTGGACTCATATGGCTCTTGGGGATATCCCTGCATGGACTCATATACCCTTTGGGGATATCCTATAATGCATTCATCTGGCTCTTGGGGATATCCCTGCATGGACTCATATACCCTTTGGGGATGTCCCACAGTGGACTCATATGGCTCTTGGGGATATCCCTGCATGGACTCATATACCCTTTGGGGATGTCCCACAGTGGACTCATATGGCTCTTGGGGATATCCCTGCATGGACTCATATACCCTTTGGGGATATCCTATAATGCATTCATCTGGCTCTTGGGGATATCCCTGCATGGACTCATATACCCTTCGGGGATGTCCCACTGTGGACTCATATGGCTCTTGGGGATGTCCCTGCATGGACTCATATACCCTTTGGGGATGTCCCACTGTGGACTCATATGGCTCTTGGGGATGTCCCTGCATGGACTCATATACCCTTTGGGGATGTCCCACTGTGGACTCATATGGCTCTTGGGGATATCCCACAGTGGACTCATATGCCCTTTGGGGATGTCCCACTGTGGACTCATATGGCTGTTGGGGATATCCCTGCATGGACTCATATACCCTTTGGGGATGTCCCACTGTGGACTCATATGGCTCTTGGGGATATCCCTGCATGGACTCATATACCCTTTGGGGATGTCCCACTGTGGACTCATATGGCTCTTGGGGATATCCCACAGTGGAGTCATATGCCCTTTGGGGATGTCCCACTGTGGACTCATATGGCTGTTGGGGATATCCCTGCATGGACTCATATACCCTTTGGGGATGTCCCACTGTGGACTCATATGGCTCTTGGGGATATCCCTGCATGGACTCATATACCCTTTGGGGATGTCCCACTGTGGACTCATATGGCTCTTGGGGATATCCCACAGTGGAGTCATATGCCCTTTGGGGATGTCCCACTGTGGACTCATATGGCTCTTGGGGATATCCCTGCATGGACTCATATACCCTTTGGGGATGTCCCACAGTGGACTCATATGGCTCTTGGGGATATCCCTGCATGGACTCATATACCCTTTGGGGATGTCCCACAGTGGACTCATATAGCTCTTGGGGATATCCCTGCATGGACTCATATACCCTTTGGGGATGTCCCACAGTGGACTCATATGGCTCTTGGGGATATCCCTGCATGGACTCATATACCCTTTGGGGATGTCCCACAGTGGACTCATATGGCTCTTGGGGATATCCCTGCATGGACTCATATACCCTTTGGGGATGTCCCACAGTGGACTCATATGGCTCTTGGGGATATCCCTGCATGGACTCATATACCCTTTGGGGATGTCCCACAGTGGACTCATATGGCTCTTGGGGATATCCCTGCATGGACTCATATACCCTTTGGGGATGTCCCACAGTGGACTCATATGGCTCTTGGGGATATCCCTGCATGGACTCATATACCCTCTTGGGATGTCCCACAGTGGACTCATATGGCTGTTGGGGATATCCCTGCATGGACTCATATACCCTTTGGGGATGTCCCACTGTGGACTCATATGGCTGTTGGGGATATCCCTGCATGGACTCATATACCCTTTGGGGATGTCCCACAGTGGACTCATATGGCTGTTGGGGATATCCCTGCATGGACTCATATACCCTTTGGGGATGTCCCACAGTGGACTCATATGGCTCTTGGGGATATCCCTGCATGGACTCATATACCCTTTGGGGATGTCCCACAGTGAACTCATATGGCTGTTGGGGATATCCCTGCATGGACTCATATACCCTTTGGGGATGTCCCACTGTGGACTCATATGGCTCTTGGGGATATCCCTGCATGGACTCATATACCCTTTGGGGATGTCCCACAGTGGACTCATATGGCTGTTGGGGATATCCCTGCATGGACTCATATACCCTTTGGGGATGTCCCACAGTGGACTCATATGGCTGTTGGGGATATCCCTGCATGGACTCATATACCCTTTGGGGATGTCCCACTGTGGACTCATATGGCTGTTGGGGATATCCCTGCATGGACTCATATACCCTTTGGGGATGTCCCACAGTGGACTCATATGGCTGTTGGGGATATCCCTGCATGGACTCATATACCCTTTGGGGATGTCCCACTGTGGACTCATATGGCTGTTGGGGATATCCCTGCATGGACTCATATACCCTTTGGGGATGTCCCACTGTGGACTCATATGGCTGTTGGGGATATCCCTGCATGGACTCATATACCCTTTGGGGATGTCCCACTGTGGACTCATATGCCCTTTGGGGATGTTCCACTGTGGACTCATATGGCTCTTGGCGATATCCCTGCATGGACTCATATGCCCTTTGGGGATGTCCCACTGTGGACTCACATGGCTCTTGGCGATATCCCTGCATGGACTCTTATGGCTTTTGTGGATATCCCACTGTGGACTGATATGGCTCTTGAGGATATCCCTGCATGGACTCATATGGCTGTTGGGGATATCCCTGCATGGACTCATATACCCTTTGGGGATGTCCCACTGTGGACTCATATGGCTGTTGGGGATATCCCTGCATGGACTCATATACCCTTTGGGGATGTCCCACTGTGGACTCATATGGCTGTTGGGGATATCCCTGCATGGACTCATATACCCTTTGGGGATGTCCCACTGTGGACTCATATGGCTGTTGGGGATATCCCTGCATGGACTCAAATACCCTTTGGGGATGTCCCACTGTGGACTCATATGGCTGTTGGGGATATCCCTGCATGGACTCATATACCCTTTGGGGATGTCCCACTGTGGACTCATATGGCTGTTGTGGATATCCCACAGTGGACTCATATGGCTGTTGGGGATATCCCTGCATGGACTCATATGCCCTTTGGGGATGTTCCACTGTGGACTCATATGGCTCTTGGCGATATCCCTGCATGGACTCATATGCCCTTTGGGGATGTCCCACTGTGGGCTCACATGGCTCTTGGCGATATCCCTGCATGGACTCTTATGGCTTTTGTGGATATCCCACTATGGACTGATATGGCTCTTGAAGATATCCCTGCATGGACTCATATGGCTGTTGGGGATATCCCTGCATGGACTCATATACCCTTTGGGGATGTCCCACTGTGAACTCATATGGCTGTTGTGGATATCCCACAGTGGACTCATATGGCTGTTGGGGATATCCCTGCATGAACTCATATGCCCTTTGGGGATGTCCCACTGTGGACTCATATGGCTGTTGTGGATATCCCACAGTGGACTCATATGGCTGTTGGGGATATCCCTGCATGGACTCATATGCCCTTTGGGGATGTTCCACTGTGGACTCATATGGCTCTTGGCGATATCCCTGCATGGACTCATATGCCCTTTGGGGATGTCCCACTGTGGACTCACATGGCTCTTGGCGATATCCCTGCATGGACTCTTATGGCTTTTGTGGATATCCCACTGTGGACTGATATGGCTCTTGAGGATATCCCTGCATGGACTCATATGGCTGTTGGGGATATCCCACAGTGGACTCATATGGCTGTTGGGGATATCCCTGCATGAACTCATATGCCCTTTGGGGATGTCCCACTGTGGACTCATATGGCTGTTGTGGATATCCCACAGTGGACTCATATGGCTGTTGGGGATATCCCTGCATGGACTCATATGCCCTTTGGGGATGTTCCACTGTGGACTCATATGGCTCTTGGGGATATCCCTGCATGGACTCATATACCCTTTGGGGATGTCCCACAGTGGACTCATATGGCTCTTGGGGATATCCCTGCATGGACTCATATACCCTTTGGGGATATCCTATAATGCATTCATCTGGCTCTTGGGGATATCCCTGCATGGACTCATATACCCTTTGGGGATGTCCCACAGTGGACTCATATGGCTCTTGGGGATATCCCTGCATGGACTCATATACCCTTTGGGGATGTCCCACAGTGGACTCATATGGCTCTTGGGGATATCCCTGCATGGACTCATATACCCTTTGGGGATGTCCCACTGTGGACTCACATGGCTCTTGGCGATATCCCTGCATGGACTCTTATGGCTTTTGTGGATATCCCACTGTGGACTGATATGGCTCTTGAGGATATCCCTGCATGGACTCATATGGCTGTTGGGGATATCCCTGCATGGACTCATATACCCTTTGGGGATGTCCCACTGTGGACTCATATGGCTGTTGGGGATATCCCTGCATGGACTCATATACCCTTTGGGGATGTCCCACTGTGGACTCATATGGCTGTTGGGGATATCCCTGCATGGACTCATATACCCTTTGGGGATGTCCCACTGTGGACTCATATGGCTGTTGGGGATATCCCTGCATGGACTCAAATACCCTTTGGGGATGTCCCACTGTGGACTCATATGGCTGTTGGGGATATCCCTGCATGGACTCATATACCCTTTGGGGATGTCCCACTGTGGACTCATATGGCTGTTGTGGATATCCCACAGTGGACTCATATGGCTGTTGGGGATATCCCTGCATGGACTCATATGCCCTTTGGGGATGTTCCACTGTGGACTCATATGGCTCTTGGCGATATCCCTGCATGGACTCATATGCCCTTTGGGGATGTCCCACTGTGGGCTCACATGGCTCTTGGCGATATCCCTGCATGGACTCTTATGGCTTTTGTGGATATCCCACTATGGACTGATATGGCTCTTGAAGATATCCCTGCATGGACTCATATGGCTGTTGGGGATATCCCTGCATGGACTCATATACCCTTTGGGGATGTCCCACTGTGAACTCATATGGCTGTTGTGGATATCCCACAGTGGACTCATATGGCTGTTGGGGATATCCCTGCATGAACTCATATGCCCTTTGGGGATGTCCCACTGTGGACTCATATGGCTGTTGTGGATATCCCACAGTGGACTCATATGGCTGTTGGGGATATCCCTGCATGGACTCATATGCCCTTTGGGGATGTTCCACTGTGGACTCATATGGCTCTTGGCGATATCCCTGCATGGACTCATATGCCCTTTGGGGATGTCCCACTGTGGACTCACATGGCTCTTGGCGATATCCCTGCATGGACTCTTATGGCTTTTGTGGATATCCCACTGTGGACTGATATGGCTCTTGAGGATATCCCTGCATGGACTCATATGCCTGTTGTGGATATCCCACCGTGAACTCATCTGGCTCTTGGGGATATCTCGGCTTAGGCTCATTACATTCAAATCCCTGATGTTGGTTCACCGCTCCACAAATGGAAATGGCCCAATATACTTCCAAAACAATTCAAGAGATACGAACCAATTCGAAACCTCAGATCCATGAACAAAAGACTTTTACAGGCCAAGCCATCTAAAAAAACTAACGGCTTAGGTAGGGCATTCCCAACCAAAGCAATAGCAAAATGGAACACTCTACCAGAGTCCTTAGGAACCGAAACAAACCTGCAATGCTTTAAAAAGAAACTGAAAACCTTCCTATTCAAATGATCACCCACTAAATTGAGCACCTTAAACTGATCCACCCACACATAATTATTGTCCCGTCACCATGTTCCCTGTCTATATGAAAAGCGCTCTGATGCCTGCGGGCTGCAGCTCTATACAAATAAATAAATAAAATATGATGTTATTGCAATGCTCCGAATCTGGAGGAGTCTGGCATGAGGCGCTATCTAAGCTCAGTGTTATGAAATTAAGTTTACATGTCACTGAGCGGCTGGAGGCAAGGTCTGGCCCAGCGCCTTTTAAAGGGTCACGCCGGGCGCAGCGCTCAAACACACTTTAAAGAGCAGCAGGAAGCTCAGCTCTGTTGTTAGGCTGCTACTTATCAGCCAAACAGAACTGAGCCCCCAGCTGCTCTCCATCTGTGGTAGGGGGGCACAAATCTCGCGCTGGCAGAGCTTGGGCGGAGAGTCACCGATTTGCTGAGAGGGGTAACATAATGGAAAACCTTGTGTTAATTAAATGTAAAACAAGAGGTCTGTTTCACTGAGTTTCTAAAAAAAAAATATTAAGCTTGCCCTTCACTGCAGCTATAATAATACAGTCAGGTTTTTTAACACAAAAATAGTGCATTGTAATTCTGCGGTCCAATAAAAGAACTTTAAATTGTGTTTGCTCTGCACCCAACATCTGTGAATCAGGGATTACGGTAACACATCAGATCTTTAATCGTAGGTTAGTGTTAAGTGATGTCTCCATAAGGTAGCTATTGGTAACCTCCAGAAGCCAGGCAGCATCACCCACCAAACTGTCCGTGGCCATCCATCTTGATTGTTGTGGCCTAGTTCTGGTCTGGGGCCTCCTTTCAATGCAACAAAAAAATCACACCCGCAATTAATATTTAGTGGAACCGGGTCCATCTGGCTGAAGTCCACCATTAATAAATGTGCCTGACCCGGCACGAGGTAACATGGGCACCTTTACATATTGCAACGCTAATTTGGCAAGCCAACACACAGCAACTGCTGAAAGACGACTTACAGCAGGAATGACCCAGGAAAGACTGCAGCAGCTCAGCGTACATCACTCTGGCATTGTGATCTGATGAACAGCCAGCCTGCAGCGTACATCACTCTGGCATTATGATCTGATGCAAAGCCAGCCTGCAGCGTACATCACTCTGGCATTGTGATCTGATGAACAGCCCGCCTGCAGCGTACATCACTCTGGCATTGTGATCTGATGAACAGCCAGCCTGCAGCGTACATCACTCTGGCATTGTGATCTGATGACTCTGGCATTGTGATCTGATGACTCTGGCATTATGATCTGATGCAAAGCCAGCATGCAGCGTACATCACTCTGGCATTGTGATCTGATGAACAGCCAGCCTGCAGCGTACATCACTCTGGCATTATGATCTGATGCAAAGCCAGCATGCAGCGTACATCATTCTGGCATTGTGATCTGATGAACAGCCAGCCTGCAGCGTACATCACTCGGGCATTATGATCTGATGCAAAGCCAGCATGCAGCGTACATCACTCTGGCATTGTGATCTGATGAACAGCCCGCCTGCAGCGTACATCACTCTGGCATTATGATCTGATGAACAGCCCGCCTGCAGCGTACATCACTCTGGCATTGTGATCTGATGAACAGCCAGCCTGCAGCGTACATCACTCTGGCATTGTGATCTGATGCAAAGCCAGCCTGCAGCGTACATCACTCTGGCATTGTGATCTGGTGCAAAGCCAGCCTGCAGCGTACATCACTCTGGCATTGTGATCTGATGCAAAGCCAGCCTGCAGCGTACATCACTCTGGCATTGTGATCTGATGCAAAGCCAGCCTGCACCGTACATCACTCTGGCATTGTGATCTGACGCAAAGCCAGCCTGCACCGTACATCACTCTGGCATTGTGATCTGATGCAAAGCCAGCCTGCAGCGTACATCACTCTGGCATTGTGATCTGACGCAAAGCCAGCCTGCACCGTACATCACTCTGGCATTGTGATCTGACGCAAAGCCAGCCTGCAGCGTACATCACTCTGGCATTGTGATCTGATGAACAGCCCACCTGCAGCGTACATCACTCTGGCATTATGATCTGATGAACAGCCCGCCTGCAGCGTACATCACTCTGGCATTGTGATCTGATGAACAGCCAGCCTGCAGCGTACATCACTCTGGCATTGTGATCTGATGCAAAGCCAGCCTGCAGCGTACATCACTCTGGCATTGTGATCTGATGCAAAGCCAGCCTGCAGCGTACATCACTCTGGCATTGTGATCTGATGCAAAGCCAGCCTGCAGCGTACATCACTCTGGCATTGTGATCTGATGCAAAGCCAGCCTGCACCGTACATCACTCTGGCATTGTGATCTGACGCAAAGCCAGCCTGCACCGTACATCACTCTGGCATTGTGATCTGATGCAAAGCCAGCCTGCAGCGTACATCACTCTGGCATTGTGATCTGACGCAAAGCCAGCCTGCACCGTACATCACTCTGGCATTGTGATCTGACGCAAAGCCAGCCTGCAGCGTACATCACTCTGGCATTGTGATCTGACGCAAAGCCAGCCTGCACCGTACATCACTCTGGCATTGTGATCTGACGCAAAGCCAGCCTGCACCGTACATCACTCTGGCATTGTGATCTGACGCAAAGCCAGCCTGCAGCGTACATCACTCTGGCATTGTGATCTGATGAACAGCCCGCCTGCAGCGTACATCACTCTGGCATTGTGATCTGATGAACAGCCCGCCTGCAGCGTACATCACTCTGGCATTGTGATCTGATGAACAGCCAGCCTGCAGCGTACATCACTCTGGCATTGTGATCTGATGCAAAGCCAGCCTGCAGCGTACATCACTCTGGCATTGTGATCTGATGCAAAGCCAGCCTGCAGCGTACATCACTCTGGCATTGTGATCTGATGCAAAGCCAGCCTGCAGCGTACATCACTCTGGCATTGTGATCTGATGCAAAGCCAGCCTGCACCGTACATCACTCTGGCATTGTGATCTGACGCAAAGCCAGCCTGCACCGTACATCACTCTGGCATTGTGATCTGATGCAAAGCCAGCCTGCAGCGTACATCACTCTGGCATTGTGATCTGACGCAAAGCCAGCCTGCACCGTACATCACTCTGGCATTGTGATCTGATGCAAAGCCAGCCTGCAGCGTACATCACTCTGGCATTGTGATCTGATGAACAGCCCACCTGCAGCGTACATCACTCTGGCATTATGATCTGATGAACAGCCCGCCTGCAGCGTACATCACTCTGGCATTATGATCTGATGAACAGCCCGCCTGCAGCATACATCACTCTGGCATTGTGATCTGATGAAAAGCCCGCCTGCAGCATACATCACTCTGGCATTATGATCTGATGAACAGCCAGCCTGCAGCATACATCACTCTGGCATTGTGATCTGATGCAAAGCCAGCCTGCAGCGTACATCACTCTGGCATTGTGATCTGATGAACAGCCCACCTGCAGCGTACATCACTCTGGCATTATGATCTGATGAACAGCCCGCCTGCAGCATACATCACTCTGGCATTATGATCTGATGAACAGCCCGTCTGCAGCATACATCACTCTGGCATTGTGATCTGATGAAAAGCCCGCCTGCAGCGTGCATCACTCTGGCATTGTGATCTGATGCAAAGCCAGCCTGCAGCGTACATCACTCTGGCATTGTGATCTGATGAACAGCCCGCCTGCAGCATACATCACTCTGGCATTGTGATCTGATGAAAAGCCCGCCTGTAGCATACATCACTCTGGCATTATGATCTGATGAACAGCCCGCCTGCAGCATACATCACTCTGGCATTGTGATCTGATGAAAAGCCCGCCTGCAGCGTGCATCACTCTGGCATTGTGATCTGATGCAAAGCCAGCCTGCAGCGTACATCACTCTGGCATTGTGATCTGATGAACAGCCCACCTGCAGCATACATCACTCTGGCATTATGATCTGATGAACAGCCCGCCTGCAGCATACATCACTCTGGCATTGTGATCTGATGAAAAGCCCGCCTGCAGCGTACATCACTCTGGCATTGTGATCTGATGAACAGCCAGCCTGCAGCATACATCACTCTGGCATTGTGATCTGATGAACAGCCAGCCTGCAGCGTACATCACTCTGGCACACTCTTGCATTGTGATCTGATGAAAAGCCAGCCTGCAGCGTACATCACTCTAGCATTGTGATCTGATGAACAGCCAGCCTGCAGCGTACATCACTCTGGCATTGTGATCTGATGAACAGCCAGCCTGCAGCTTGCATCGCTCTGGCATTGTGATCTGATGAACAGCCAGCCTGCAGCGTACATCATTCTGGCATTGTGATCTGATGAAAAGCCAGCCTGCAGCGTACATTACTCTGGCATTGTGATCTGATGAACAGCCAGCCTGCAGCGTACATCATTCTGGCATTATGATCTGATGCAAAGCCAGCATGCAGCGTACATCATTCTGGCATTGTGATCTGATGAACAGCCCGCCTGCGGCGTACATCACTCTGGCATTGTGATCTGATGAAAAGCCCGCCTGCAGCGTACATCACTCTGGCATTATGATCTAATGCAAAGCCGGCATGCAGCGTACATCACTCTGGCATTGTGATCTGATGAACAGCCCGCCTGCAGCGTACATCACTCTGGCATTATGATTTGATGAACAGCCCGCCTGCTGCATACATCACTCTGGCATTGTGATCTGATGAAAAGCCCGCCTGCAGCGTACATCACTTTGGCATTGTGATCTGATGAACAGCCAGCCTGCAGCATACATCACTCTGGCATTGTGATCTGATGAACAGCCAGCTTGCAGTGTACATCACTCTGGCACACTCTGGCATTGTGATCTGATGAAAAGCCAGCCTGCAGCTTGCATCGCTCTGGCATTGTGATCTGATGAACAGCCAGCCTGCAGCGTACATCATTCTGGCATTGTGATCTGATGAACAGCCAGCCTGCAGCATACATTACTCTGGCATTGTGATCTGATGCAAAGCCAGCATGCAGCGTACATCATTCTGGCATTGTGATCTGATGAACAGCCCGCCTGCAGCGTACATCACTCTGGCATTATGATCTGATGCAAAGCCAACATGCAGCGTACATCACTCTGGCATTGTGATCTGATGAACAGCCCGCCTGCAGCGACCATCACTCTGGCATTATGATCTGATGCAAAGCCAGCATGCAGCGTACATCATTCTGGCATTGTGATCTGATGAACAGCCAGCCTGCAGCGTACATCACTCTGGCATTGTGATCTGATGAAAAGCCCGACTGCAGTGTACACACTCAGGAATTGTGATCTGATGAACAGCCAGCCTGCAGCGTTTATCACTCTGGCATTATGATCTGATGAAAAGCCTGCCTGCAGTGTACACACTCTGGAATTGTGATCTGATGAACAGCCAGCCTGCAGCGTACATCACTCTGGCATTGTGATCTGATGAAAAGCCCGACTGCACTGTACACACTCAGGCATTGTGATCTGATGAACAGCCAGCCTGCAGCTTACATCACTCTGGCATTGCGATCTGATGAACAGCCCGCCTGCAGCGTACATCACTCTGGCATTATGATCTGTTGAACAGGCAGACTGCAGTGTACATCACTCTGGCATTGTGATCTGATGAACAGCCAGCCTGCAGCATACATCACTCAGGCATTGTGATCTGATGAACAGCCAGCCTTCAGCATACATCACTCTGGCATTGTGATTTGATTAACAGCCAGCCTGCAGCGTACATCACTCTGGCATTGTGATCTGATGAACAGCAAGCCTGCAGCGTACATCACTCTGGCATTGTGATCACACTGGCATTGTGATCTGATGAACAGCCAGCATGCAGCGTACATCACTCTGGCATTGTGATCTAATGAACAACCAGCCTGCAGCATACATGACTCTGGCATTATGATCTGATGAACAGACAGCCTGCAGCGTACATCACTCTGGCATTGTGATCACTCTGGCATTGTGATCTGATGAACAGCCAGCCTGCAGCGTATATCACTCTGGCATTGTGATCACTCTGGCATTGTGATCTGATGAACAGCCAGCCTGCAGCATACATCACTCTGGCATTGTGATCTCATGAACAGCCAGCCTGCAGCGTACATCACTCTTGCATTGTGATCTGATAAACAGCCAGCCTGCAGCACACATCACTCTAGCATTGTGATCTGATGAACAGCCAGCCTGCAGCATACATCACTCTGGCATTGTGATCTGATGAACAGCCAGCCTGCAGTGTACATCACTCTGGCATTGTGATCTGATGAACAGCAAGCCTGCAGCATACATAACTCTGGCATTGTGATCTGATGAACAGCCAGCCTGCAGCGTACCTCACTCTAGCATTGTGATCTGATGAACAGCCCGCCTGCAGCGTGCATCACTCTGGCATTGTGATCTGATGAAAAGCCAGCCTGCAGCGTACATCACTCTGGCATTGTGATCTGATGAACAGCCCGCCTGCAGCGTACATCACTCTGGCATTGTGATCTGATGAAAAGCCCGCCTGCAGTGTACACACTCTGGCATTGTAATCTGATGAACAGCCCGCCTGCAGCGTACATCACTCTGGCATTGTGATCTGATGAACAGCCTCCTGCAGCGTACATCACTCTGGCATTGTGATCACTCTGGCATTGTGATCTGATGAACAGCCAGCCTGCAGCATACATCACTCTGGCATTGTGATCTGATGAACAGCCAGCCTGAAGCGTATATCACTCTGGCATTGTGATCTGATGAACAGCAGTCTGCAGCATACATCACTCTGGCATTGTGATCTGATGAACAGCCCGCCTGCAGCGTGCATCACTCTGGCATTGTGATCTGATGCAAAGCCAGCCTGCAGCGTACATCACTCTGGCATTGTGATCTGATGAACAGCCCGCCTGCAGCATACATCACTCTGGCATTGTGATCTGATGAAAAGCCCGCCTGTAGCATACATCACTCTGGCATTATGATCTGATGAACAGCCCGCCTGCAGCATACATCACTCTGGCATTGTGATCTGATGAAAAGCCCGCCTGCAGCGTGCATCACTCTGGCATTGTGATCTGATGCAAAGCCAGCCTGCAGCGTACATCACTCTGGCATTGTGATCTGATGAACAGCCCACCTGCAGCATACATCACTCTGGCATTATGATCTGATGAACAGCCCGCCTGCAGCATACATCACTCTGGCATTGTGATCTGATGAAAAGCCCGCCTGCAGCGTACATCACTCTGGCATTGTGATCTGATGAACAGCCAGCCTGCAGCATACATCACTCTGGCATTGTGATCTGATGAACAGCCAGCCTGCAGCGTACATCACTCTGGCACACTCTTGCATTGTGATCTGATGAAAAGCCAGCCTGCAGCGTACATCACTCTAGCATTGTGATCTGATGAACAGCCAGCCTGCAGCGTACATCACTCTGGCATTGTGATCTGATGAACAGCCAGCCTGCAGCTTGCATCGCTCTGGCATTGTGATCTGATGAACAGCCAGCCTGCAGCGTACATCATTCTGGCATTGTGATCTGATGAAAAGCCAGCCTGCAGCGTACATTACTCTGGCATTGTGATCTGATGAACAGCCAGCCTGCAGCGTACATCATTCTGGCATTATGATCTGATGCAAAGCCAGCATGCAGCGTACATCATTCTGGCATTGTGATCTGATGAACAGCCCGCCTGCGGCGTACATCACTCTGGCATTGTGATCTGATGAAAAGCCCGCCTGCAGCGTACATCACTCTGGCATTATGATCTGATGAACAGCCAGCCTGCAGCATACATCACTCTGGCATTGTGATCACTCTGGCATTGTGATCTGATGAACAGCCAGCCTGCAGCATACATCACTCTGGCATTGTGATCTGATGAACAGCCAGCCTGCAGCGTACATCACTCTGGCATTGTGATCTGATGAAAAGACAGCCTGCAGCATACATCACTCTGGCATTGTGATCTGATGAACAGCCAGCCTGCAGCGTACATCACTCTGGCATTGTGATCTAATGAACAGCCAGCCTGCAGTGTAAATCGCTCTGGGATTGTGATCTGATGAACAGCCAGCCTGCAGCATACATCACTCTGGCATTGTGATCACTCAGGCATTGTGATCTGATGAACAGCCAGCCTCCAGCGTACACCGCTCTGGCATTGTGATCTGATGAACAGCCAGCCTGCAGTGTACATCACTCTGGCATTGTGATCTGATGAACAGCCAGCCTGCAGTGTACATCACTCTGGCATTGTGATCTGAGGAACAGCCCGCCTGTAGCGTACATCACTCTGGCATTGTGATCTGATGAACAGCCAGCCTGCAGCGTACATCACTCTGGCATTGTGATCTGATGAACAGCCAGCCTGCAGTGTACATCACTCTGGCATTGTGATCTGATGAACAGCCAGCCTGCAGTGTACATCACTCTGGCATTGTGATCTGATGGAAAGCCCGCCTGCAGCATACATCACTCTGGCATTGTGATCTGATAAACAGCCTGCCTGCAGCATACATCACTCTGGCATTGTGATCTGATGAACAGCCCGCCTGCAGCATACATGACTCTGGCATTGTGATTTGATTAACAGCCAGCCTGCAGTGTACAACACTCAGACATTGTGATCTGATGAACAGCCCGCCTGCAGCGTACACCACTCTGGCATTGTGATCTGATGAAAAGCCAGCCTGCAGCGTACATCACTCTGGCATTGTGATCTGATGAAAAGCACGCCTGCAGCATACATCACTCTGGCATTGTGATCTGATGAAAAGCCAGCCTGCAGCGTACATCACTCTGGCATTGTGATCTGATGAAAAGCCAGTCTGCAGCGTACATCACTCTGGCATTGTGATCAGATGAAAAGTCTGCCTGCAGCATACATCACTCTGGCATTGTGATCTGATGAACAGCCCGCCTGCAGTGTAGACTCTCAGGCATTGTGATCTGATGAACAGCCAGACTACAGCGTACATCACTGTGGAATTGTGATCTGATGAAAAGCCCGCCTGCAGCATACTTCACTCTGGCATTGTGATCTGATGAACAGCCAGCCTGCAGCATACATAACTCTGGCATTGTGATCTGATGAACAGCCAGCCTGCAGCATACATCACTCTGGCATTGTGATCTGATGAACAGCCAGCCTGCAGCATACATCACTCTGGCATTGTGATCTGAGGAACAACCCGCCTGTAGCATACATCACTCTGGCATTGCGATCTGATGAACAGCCAGCCTGCAGCGTACATCACTCTGGCATTGTGATCTGATGAACAGCCAGCCTGCAGTGTATATCACTCTGGGATTGTGATCTGACAGCCCGCCTGCAGCGTACATCACTCTGGCAGTGTGATCTGATGAAAAGCCCGCCTGCAGCGTACATCACTCTGGCATTGTGATCTGATGAAATGCCTGCCTGCAGCGCACATCACTCTGGCATTGTGATCTGATGAAAAGCCAGCCTGCAGCGTACATCACTCTGGCATTGTGATCTGATGAACAGCCCGCCTGCAGCGTACATCACTCTAGCATTGTGATCTGATGAACAGCCAGCCTGTAGCATGCATCATTCTGGCATTGTGATCTGATGAACAGCCAGCCTGCAGCGTACATCACTCTGGAATTGTGATCTGATGAACAGCCCGTCTGCAGTGTACATCACTCTGGCATTGTGATCTGATGAACAGCCCGCCTGCAGCGTACATCACTCTGGCATTGTGATCTGATGAAAAGCCCACCTGCAGCGTACATCACTCTGTGAGTGTGATCTGATGAAAAGCCCGCCTGCAGCATACATCACTCTAGAATTGTGATCTGATGAAAAGCCCCCCTGCAGCATACATAACTATGGCATTGTGATCTGATGAACAGCCAGCCTGCAGCATACATCACTCTGGTATTGTGATCTGATGAACAGCCCGCCTGCAGCGTACATTACTCTGGCATTGTGATCTGATGACCAGCCAGCCAGCAGCGTACACCACTCTGGCATTTTGATCTGATGAAAAGCCAGCCTGCAGCGTACATCACTCTGGCATTGTGATCTGATGAACAGCCAGCCTGCAGCGTACACTGCTCTGGCATTGTAATCTGATGTACAGCCAGCCTGCAGCGTACATCACTCTAGCACTGTGATCTGATGAACAGCCCGCCTGCAACGTACATCACTCTGGCATTGTGATCTAATGAAAAGCCAGCCTCCAGCGTACATCACTCCAGCATTGTGATCTGATGAACAGCCAGCCTGCAGCGTACATCACTCTGGCATTTTGTCTGATGAACAGCCAGCCTGCAGCATACATCACTCTGGCATTGTGATCTGATGAACAGCCAGCCTGCAGAGTACATCACTCTGGCATTGTGATCTGATGAACAGCCCGCCTGCATCGTACATCACTCTGGCATTGTGATCTGATGAACAGCGAGCCTGCAGCGTACACTGCTCTGGCATTGCGATCTGATGAAAAGCCAGCCTGCAGCATACATCACTCTGACATTGTGATCTGATGAACAGCCCGACTGCAGCGTACATCACTCTGCCATTGTGATCTGATGAAAAGCCGGACTGCAGTGTACACACTCAGGCATTGTGATCTGATGAACAGCCAGCCTGCAGCGTACATTACTCTGGCATTGTGATCTGATGAAAAGTCAGCCTGAAGAGTACATCACTCAGGCATTGTGATCTGATGAACAGCCAGCCTGCATCGTACATCACTCTGGCAGACTCTGGCATTGTGATCTGATGAAAAGCCCGCCTGCAGTGTACACACTCTGGCATTGTGATCACTCTGGCATTGTGATCTGATGAAAAGTCACTCTGGCATTGTGATCTGATGAAAAGCCTGCCTGCAGTGTGCACACTCTGGCATTGTGATCACTCTGGCATTGTGATCTATTGAAAAGTCACTCTGGCATTGTGATCTGATAAAAAGCTCGCCTGCAGTGTACACACTCTGGCATTGTGATCATTCTGGCATCTTGATCTGATGAAAAGCCCGCCTTTAGTGTACACACTCTGGAATTGTGATCACTCTGGCATTGTGATCTGATGAAAAGTCACTCTGGCATTGTGATCTGATGAAAAGCCAGCCTGCAGCGTACATCACTCTGGCATTGTGATCTGATGAAAAGCCAGCCTGCAGCATACATCACTCTGGTATTGTGATCTGATGAACAGCCAGCCTGCAGCGTACATCACTCTGGCATTGTGATCTAATGAACAGCCAGCCTGCAGTGTACATCGCTCTGGGATTGTGATCTGATGAACAGCCAGCCTGCAGCATACATCACTCTGGCATTGTGATCACTCAGGCATTGTGATCTGATGAACAGCCAGACTCCAGCGTACACCGCTCTGGCATTGTGATCTGATGAACAGCCTGCCTGGAGTGTACATCACTATGGCATTGTGATCTGATGAACAGCCAGCCTGCAGTGTACATCACTCTGGCATTGTGATCTGAGGAACAGCCCGCCTGTAGCGTACATCACTTTGGCATTGTGATCTGATGAACAGCCAGCCTGTAGCGTACATCACTCTGGCATTGTGATCAGATGAAAAGTCCGCCCGCAGCATACATCACTCTGGCATTGTGATCTGATGAACAGCCAGCCTGCAGTGTACATCACTCTGGCATTGTGATCTGATGAACAGCCCGCCTGCAGCGTACATCACTCTGGCCTTGTGATCTGATGGAAAGCCCGCCTGCAGCGCACATCACTCTGGCATTGTGATCTGATGAAAAGCCAGCCTGCAGCATACATCACTCTGGCATTGTGATCTGATAAACAGCCTGCCTGCAGCATACATTACTCTGGCATTGTGATCTGATTAACAGCCAGCCTGCAGCACACATCACTCAGGCATTGTGATCTGATGAACAGCCCGCCTTCAGCATACATCACTCTGGCATTGTGATTTGATTAACAGCCAGCCTGCAGTGTACAACACTCAGACATTGTGATCTGATGAACAGCCCGCCTGCAGCGTACATCACTCTGGCATTGTGATCTGATGAAAAGCCAGCCTGCAGCGTACATCACTCTGGCATTGTGATCTGATGAAAAGCCCGCCTGCAGCATACATCACTCTGGCATTGTGATCTGATGAAAAGCCAGCCTGCAGCGTACATCACTCTGGCATTGTGATCTGATGAAAAGCCAGTCTGCAGCGTACATCACTCAGGCATTGTGATCAGATGAAAAGTCCGCCCGCAGCATACATCACTCTGGCATTGTGATCTGATGAACAGCCCGCCTGCAGTGTACACACTCAGGCATTGTGATCTGATGAACAGCCAGACTGCAGCGTACATCACTCTGGAATAGTGATCTGATGAAAAGCCCGCCTGCAGCATACTTCACTCTGGCATTGTGATCTGATGAACAGCCAGCCTGCAGCATACATCACTCTGGCATTGTGATCTGATGAACAGCCAGCCTGCAGCATACATCACTCTGGCATTGTGATCTGATGAACAGCCAGCCTGCAGCATGCATCACTCTGGCATTGTGATCTGAGGAACAACCCGCCTGTAGCATACATCACTCTGGCATTGCGATCTGATGAACAGCCAGCCTGCAGCGTACATCACTCTGGCATTGTGATCTGATGAACAGCCAGCCTGCAGTGTATATCACTCTGGCATTGTGATCTGATGAACAGCCAGCCTGCAGCGTACATCACTCTGGCAGTGTGATCTGATGAAAAGCCCGCCTGCAGCGTACATCACTCTGGCATTGTGATCTAATGAAAAGCCAGCCTGCAGCATACATCACTCTGGCATTGTGATCTGATGAACAGCCCGCCTGCAGCATACATCACTCTGGCATTGTGATCTGATTAACAGCCAGCCTGCAGCGTACATCACTCTGGCATTGTGATCTGATGAACAGCCCGCCTACAGCGTACATCACTCTGGCATTGTGATCTGATGAAATGCCTGCCTGCAGCGCACATCACTCTGGCATTGTGATCTGATGAAAAGCCAGCCTGCAGCGTACATCACTCTGGCATTGTGATCTGATGAACAGCCCGCCTGCAGCGTACATCACTCTGGCATTGTGATCTGATGAAAAGCCAGCCTGCAGTGTACATCACTCTAGCATTGTGATCTGATGAACAGCCAGCCTGTAGCATACATCATTCTGGCATTGTGATCTGATGAACAGCCAGCCTGCAGCGTACATCACTCTGGAATTGTGATCTGATGAACAGCCCACCTGCAGCGTACATCACTCTGTGATTGTGATCTGATGAAAAGCCCGCCGGCAGCATACATCACTCTGGAATTGTGATCTGATGAAAAGCCCGCCTGCAGCATACATAACTCTGGCATTGTGATCTGATGAACAGCCAGCCTGCAGCATACATCACTCTGGTATTGTGATCTGATGAACAGCCCGCCTGCAGGGTACATTACTCTGGCATTGTGATCTGATGACCAGCCAGCCAGCAGCGTACACCGCTCTGGCATTGTGATCTGATGAACAGCCAGCCTGCAGCGTACATTGCTCTGGCAGTGTAATCTGATGTACAGCCAGCCTGCAGCGTACATCACTCTAGCATTGTGATCTGATGAACAGCCCGCCTGCAACGTACATCACTCTGGCATTGTGATCTAATGAAAAGCCAGCCTCCAGCCTACATCACTCCAGCATTGTGATCTGATGAACAGCCAGCCTGCAGCGTACATCACTCTGGCATTTTGTCTGATGAACAGCCAGCCTGCAGCATACATCACTCTGGCATTGTGATCTGATGAACAGCCAGCCTGCAGCGTACATCACTCTGGCATTGTGATCTGATGAACAGCCCGCCTGCATCGTACATCACTCTGGCATTGTGATCTGATGAACAGCGAGCCTGCAGCGTACACTGCTCTGGCATTGCGATCTGATGAAAAGCCAGCCTGCAGCATACATCACTCTGGCATTGTGATCTGATGAACAGCCCGACTGCAGCGTACATCACTCTGCCATTGTTATCTGATGAAAAGCCGGACTGCAGTGTACACACTCAGGCATTGTGATCTGATGAACAGCCAGCCTGCAGCGTACATTACTCTGGCATTGTGATCTGATGAAAAGTCAGCCTGAAGAGTACATCACTCAGGCATTGTGATCTGATGAACAGCCAGCCTGCAGCGTACACCACTCTGGCACACTCTGGCATTGTGATCTGATGAAAAGCCCGCCTGCAGTGTACACACTCTGGCATTGTGATCACTCTGGCATTGTGATCTGATGAAAAGTCACTCTGGCATTGTGATCTGATGAAAAGCCTGCCTGCAGTGTGCACACTCTGGCATTGTGATCACTCTGGCATTGTGATCTATTGAAAAGACACTCTGGCATTGTGATCTGATAAAAAGCTCGCCTGCAGTGTACACACTCTGGCATTGTGATCATTCTGGCATTTTGATCTGATGAAAAGCCCGCCAGCAGTGTACACACTCTGGCATTGTGATCACTCTGGCATTGTGATCTGATGAAAAGTCACTCTGACATTCTGATCTGATGAAAAGCCCGTCTGCAGTGTCCACACTCTGTCATTGTGATCACTCTGGCATTGTGATCTGATGAAAAGCCTGCCTGCAGTGTACACACGCTGGCATTGTGATCAATCTGGCATTGTGATCTGATGATAAGTCACTCTGGCATTGTGATCTGATGAAAAGCCCGCCTGCAGTGTACACACTCTGGCATAGTGATCACTCTGGCATTGTGATCTGATGAAAAGTCACTCTGGCATGGTGATCTGATGAAAAGCCCGCCTGCAGTGTACACACTCTGGCATTGTGATCACTCTGGCATTGTGATCTGATGAAAAGCCCGCCTGCAGTCTACACACTCTGGCATTGTGATCACTCTGGAATTGTGATCTGATGAAAAGTCTCTCTGGCATTGTGATGTGATGAAAACCCGCCTGCAGTGTACACACTCTGGCATAGTGATCACTCTGGCATTGTGATCTGATGAAAAGTCACTCTGGCATTGTGATGTGATGAAAAGCCCGCCTGCAGTGTACACACTCTGGAATTGTGATCACTCTGGCATTGTGATCTGATGAAAAGACACTCTGGCATTGTGATCTGATGAAAAGCCCGCCTGCAGTGTACACACTCTGGCATTGTGATACTCTGGCATTGTGATCTGATGAAAAGCCCGCCTGCAGTGTACACACTCTGGCATTGTGATCACTCTGGCATTGTGATCTGATGAAAAGTCACTCTGGCATTGTGATCTGATGAAAAGCCCGCCTGCAGTGTACACACTCTGGCATAGTGATCACTCTGGCATTGTGATCTGATGAAAAGTCACTCTGGCATTTTGATCTGATGAAAAGCCCGCCTGCAGTGTACACACTCTGGCATAGTGATCACTCTGGCTTTTTGATCTGATGAGAAGCCTGCCTGCAGTGTACACACTCTGGCATAGTGATCACTCTGGCATTTTGATCTGATGAAAATCCTGCCTGCAGTGTACACACTCTGGCATAGTGATCACTCTGGCATTGTGATCTGATGAAAAGCCTGCCTGCAGTGTACACATTCTGGCATAGTGATCACTGATGAAAAGTCACTCTGGCATTGTGATCTGATGAAAAGTCACTCTGGCATTTTGATCTGATGAAAAGCCCGCCTGCAGTGTACACACTCTGGCATAGTGATCACTCTGGCATTTTGATCTGATGAAAAGCCCGCCTGCAGTGTACACATTCTGGCATAGTGATCACTGATGAAAAGTCACTCTGGCATTGTGATTTGATGAAAAGTCACTCTGGCATTGTGATCTGATGAAAAGCCCGCCTGCAGCAGCTCCCTTCCGGCGCTCACGTGAAGAAAGCAATAAGTGTTTCTCTCTCATCTGAAGGGAGATGGTTTGGAGAAAGCGTTTTGTGCATTCATTTCCCGGGCTCGGCCGGTGGTGAGTTCCCCAGGCTCGGCCCTGGCTCGGCCCTACTCATGAAATCTCTGCCCCTCCCCCCCCCCCCCCCCCACCTCTGCTCTCTATACGGCCAAAAATTAAAAGTGCTTCGTAATTGGTGGAGTTTTGTGTTTGGCCAAATACATTGGGCACAAGCCAAGGCTCCATGTGGGTGGACGGCGGCCGCCCACTATTTTTGAGCGGGCGGACGCCATCCCGCTTCTATGTTTCAAGAAGAAATAAATAAATAAATGTGCTGCGTCGACTTGAAGCGGGAGGTGCTGGCCGGTGCCGCAGCCAGGAGTCCAACCCTAAGACACTTTGCCGCCAGACCACACGGATCACTTATGACAGAGTAGTTTTAACGTCCTGGCACACAAGACATGCTTTGCAAGAGATTCTTAGAATTGTGAAAGACAAGTTCAATGAAATGTGCATCCTTAACTTTAGGAGATGTTCACTTCCTGTGATGTCACTTTCCAGTGCTCGCGTTTAGGGCTCGAGCCCTGCCAATACACCAGCATGAAATTCATTTAAAAGTGGTATAATAGAAGTACACTGGCACGAGAATTTTAAGTGAAATAGAGCACCTCATATGAAGGGCTGCTTACCACCTGGCAACTTTCCTAGAGAGAGGTATTGCATTGTAATACACTTGTCATTTATATAGCGCCTTTTAACGTTATTATAGTCTCAATGCGCTGGGTGATGATGATATGAACATATCAGGGACGATGCCGGGTCCTTGACGTTTTGTGATCTTTTCTGATACAGCAAGAGTACAGTGTGACATGGCGGTCTTGACACACGTGTGAGGCTGTCACGCTCAGCGCGCGCCTCTTTAGGGAGTGTATGCATAGGCGCCCCTAGAGCGGGGCAACCCTCCCACCCCAATTTGGTGCTATGTCCACGTCCCCCTTTACCCCCTTCCCCAGAGGCGTTGCTAGGGGGGGGGGCTAAGGGGGCTATAGGCCCTGGTGTTTTGGTTGTAGCCCCAGATAGAATCCCAGGAGCTACAAGCAAAAGGCTCGCTAGCCCCCAGTCCCGACAATCCCGACATAAGCGTAGCCCGGGTCTTTTCCAGGCCTAGCAACACCCCTGCCCTTCCCCCAGTTGGTGGCCTGCCTCATCTTTCAGGAGTCTTAAAGGCATTCGACCAGCAGCCCATCGCGCTTTTGCAGTCCCCCTCTCTGCGTTGCCTCTTCGGGCCTGAAGGAGCCAGCACGGGAGAGGATGGGACGTGAAAAGCAGGCTTCCCACATGCGGGGCACACCACGTGCAGCTTACACTTTCATGCAAACAACACAATGGGGACTGCCAAAGTGAAACATGTTTCTTAAACTTGCATCCACTCTACACTCTACACAGCGTTTCATTGTCTTGTCGGTCTGCCACACAAATACCCTGTGATGTATGCGCCCCTTTGTGTTTTATCACACACTAGACTTCTAAAGATGTGCTTGGATTGGCAAATTGCTTAATCTCAAGTAAATGCTTCTATTATGCTGGCAGCAATTATTAGGAAATGAACGTTCTGTCTGGGGGCAGAAATACACCCACCTCTGCCATGAATATAAGCAAGAGACCCGTTCATTCACTGGCCAAACGCATTTTATAGCACTTTTTAAAATATGGAATTGCAAAAAGCCATCATATGTTCAGCCAGCTTTAAACATATAACTTCTCAGCAACAGTCGCTAAGCCAATTAACCTGCTGAGCTACCCTGGTAGCTTTCCACAGAAGGACATGTCTGTGGATCCCCGATTCAGCTCCCAATCAGTGCTTTACCCACAGTGCAGTTCGTGTACATGACTTTAAAGCCAGCGGTATTTCATTTCCAGGCACCCTAACACTGCACACAGATTCTTTTAGGATGTACAGTCAGAAACTGAAAACATTTTACAGGACAAAGTGAGGGTCCTGCCCCCATTGCAGTTGCCCCCTTTCTGCCCTGTACTCGGCCCCTATGGGCGATGTCCCATATGTAAAACAGATTGGGCTTCATGGCAAGTGTGGTGGTCTGGAAATAAGGGCATCCTTTCTGGACCGCCAAACTACAATACTGAGGGCGGGGGCCGTTACGACCTGCTGGGCGTAACTGCACCCGCCCACAGAGTTTTCACGGAAGCAGCGGCACCGTTAGCAACAGTGCCGGTGCGTCTGTGTCCCCATTCCCATTCCATCCCATTCCCAGTTCTGACCTGCCGGCAGTGCTTTAAGTGGGGTAAGAAATTGAGAGGGGGCCCTCGTTTGGGGGCGTGGCTTTCATTGTGGGCGTGGCCTAAAAATGCACAAATCATAGTAAGGTGCGCAAACAAATATATAAATGTATGTGAGCATTTATATGTTTGTATGCGTACTGCTACGGTGTGTGTACTTTTCAAACCATATTTTATAAACATAATGTTACATATTTCTATGTTTATAAAAGGTGGCTTGAAAAGTGCACAAACCATAGTATTTTACGCACACTTGTGTGCTTACCTTACTATGGTTTGTGTACTTTTCAAGCCACCTTTTCTAAACATAGATATTTGTAACATGTTTCTATGTTTCTAAAAGATGGCTTGACACGTAAACAATTCAAGGCATCTTTTGTAAAGCGTTGATGACGGACAAAACAAACCGCAAGGTGGCTTTGTCCGTCGACAAAGCTTTATAAAAGATGCCTTGAATTGTGCACGTTTCAAGCCGTCTTTTATGAACATAGAAATATTTCTACCTTTATAAAAGATGGCTTGAAACGTACACAGTTCAAGGCATCTTTTATAAAGCTTTGCCGACGGAGAAAGGCACCTCGGGCTCAGTGATCTTTCTGCTATGAGCAGATAGATCACTGAGACCGAGGCGTCTTTCACCCTCTGCGAACCCGCGGGCTCCGTGATTTAATCTGCATATTAGATCACGGAGCCCGCAGGAGTCAGTGACCTGGGGAGGGAAAACAAAGGGACAGTAACTTCCTCTGATGACCCTGATGAGGGGTCATCAGAGGGAGTTACAATAACTGACAGAAGTGCCGCCAGCCTCAGGGTCGCTGTGGCTGGCTGGCACTTCTGTCAGCTTGGCCGACATAATGACGGGCGCATCTCCAGTCGCTGCTGCGGCCACGGCGGGATAATGCATCCCGCCAATGTTGTGTGGGACGGGGGGCCCCGGCTGGGCCCCGGCTCAGCCCCACTTTCTGGAGACCCCGGCAGGCCCCGGCCCACTTTAAGCACTGCCTGCCGGGCATAACGGCACCCGCCCGCAGAGTTTTCAGGGAAGCACCGGCCCCGTTATCAAAGGTGCCGGTGCTTCCGTGTCCCCATTCCCATGGAGTCACGTTGGACTCCTGACTTCCTGATCCGCCCGGACTTGTAATGTCCCAGTGGCACCGGGAAGTCAGGCGCCGGAAAAAAGTGTCACGAGTCTGGCAGAAACTCACCACCGGACTCGTAATGAGGCCCACTGTCTTTGACTACGTAGCATTTTAAACTGAGCAATGAATGGTATATTTTCTTTTAAACTGACTGTCTTTGGCTGAATGCCATTTGAATCTGAGCTGGGAGTGATGTCTGTTCTGCTAAACACCATCTCTAACTATATATTTTTTGAAGATGTGCCGGGAGAGATGTCTGTTTTAGCTTAAAGCAGTCAGTCTTACATTAAGTGGTTCTACTATGAGTGATGCCTTTTCATTAAAGGCATGCTGTCTCTGGCTTGTATGCACATAGTCCATAACAACAAGCTGCATGCCTGCCTCAAGCAATGACTAAGTGCAGGTGACTATCGTATGTATAACCCGATGGGAAGATGAAGATGAAAGACATCTCAAATGAACGCACGTCGGAGCGAGATGGTGAACCAACTCTTTTGATCACGTTGAGTACCTTGAAGATCCTCCGTCTCTTTTCTGGTACTTCTAAACCTGGAGGTACGGTCTGAAACTAAAGCGCCAATTACTGTACAATAATACAGAATACAGTGTGCAGAAGCAAAACATTTGAGCCCTTCCAGGGAACAGCTCAGGAGCTTTCCTTCCACAGCAGTGAGTTAGTCATGTGCCGACATAGGCATTCCTCCAGACTGTTGGGATAGTTCCAAGACTAAAAAAGGGCTGGAAAAAAGGCGTCTCCGTGTCAGGTAGTTATGGAATCACTCTGGTCGACGCGCACAGGCTGACACACAACTATAACTATGTTATAACTATCTATATACATTCAGAAATTGAGCAAAATACTTTCAGGGCCGTCTGACCGTAGAAGGGCCTGGCTTCAAAAAGGTCATATACATTGCTGCGTAAGCAGGATTATCCTAAACCCCCCAACAGAAAACATGGGGTTTAGGGCAGCACAGACAGCCTGAGTACATGGACAGTAGAAGTGAACATTTCTCTCACTAGGTACAGAAGCTCAAAGCAACACATACATCTACACCCCCCCCCCCCTGCTCGCCCTCCCTCTCTACCCTCATTGACCTCACTCACCCAACCCACTTCTATTGTAGTTTCAATATTTAGGACACTCTTTTCCCATGCAGCTCATTTAAATGTTTATGCTCGAATGACGTCGGAGTCAATTTCCCTTCCAAAGTGGGTCTCAGTATTCCTCGTAAGTTAGTGAAACCCAAAGTGCAACCAAAAGCCACACATTTCCATTCTGTCAGAGTCGGCCTGGTGTTCCTCCTTCAGAAGTTGATGAATTGAGTACCTTGAAGATCCTCCGTCTCTTTCCTGCCAACCCAGCTGTGGAAATCAATGCCCAGGTCACTCTGCACCCAGGGCAATCACCTGGTCTTCAGAAAATCTCTAAAGACTTGTCTATTCACTAGATCGCAACCGACAAACTAGCATGACACACTCTAAAGACAAAGCACAAATTTCAACTTCTAGCCACCCCAGGCTGGCGCTGTGAGACTCATCAGAGCCACCCAGTCTCGCAAAGGTTGGACCTTTGGATTTCAACAACATAATAGCCATCATACATCTTGACACAGAGACTGATCAGAGCAAGCAACCTCACACGCAGGCTGCAATGGAGACTGACCCATTTGTGTCAGCCTCACTGACGTGTGCGCAACACTTGTGCGCAGCCCTTAAATCAGAACACTTTGGAGATCGGAATCCAGTTGGGTCATTCTCCCCAACATTTTCTCCCCATCACACATAAGACACTGACACCACCCCGCAATCATCATAAAATGGAACCCAGAACAGTAACACCACCTCATTAAGATGGGTAACAACACAACTTGAACTCTATCGATTCAATATAGACCTACGATTGTTACAGGACTCCGGAGGAGCCCCAGACCACCGACCGCTGCCCAAACCTTGCAACCTACGTGGTAGGTCAGGAGGTGGACGTGGACCTCGGTGCGCACTCAAAAAATACCATAATTATAATAATAAAAGGTGGCATTTTGAACAATTGGTCTTTTTATGTGAGATACTCCATTCTGTCCCTAGCTGTCCGGGCCCTTTCTTAAGAAAAGAAAGAAGTCAAAAGAGTGCTCGTCGGGATCTCCAAAAACACAAGTTCCATCTTTTGCACAAAACATAACTTACCCTAACTCCTTTCCCTACCACTAATACAGAAAAGGAAGAAACAAAATCAAAGCTATGGCCTCTTGCCCAAACAGATTACGTTGTTTTTGTTTGTTCCTTCCTCCGAAAATGGGTCCTTGGCCCCACAGTTCAGTAATTAAAAGGTCTCTCAATCACCATGAAGTCTCTTCAGTTATCACAAAGTCTCTTTTCACTTCACGCATTCCTGCTTGTGGATTCACTTTAAACCAAAGTCTTTTGTCTTTTTCTCTCTCGCTTTTGGTTTGTCAGACCCGTTTATCTGTCCCGGGTGTCTGATCCAATTGGGATTCTTATGATTTGTACATCCAGTTCCTAGTTGTCTTCAGGGATTATTTTCAAATGCTTATTAAAATGACTTCTTCCCTCTTCCTCATGTTTTACCCTCCCTGGGGGTCCCGGTTTTCACAGCCCAGGGCGGGTGTTTCCTCTCTCTTTGACCCTCGTCAGGGCTGAATTACTTTTACCCCACCCCGGTGTCAGTTGCTTCTCTCTCTGTCTGGGGGTCCTTCAGTTCTCACCCAGGCTTGGGGTTCTTGAGCTTCCACCCCACCTTGGGAGCATTCGCTTCACACCCCACCTTGGGTTTGTTATGTTCTTAGTCTGCCCTTGTGTTGTTAGCTTCCCAGCCTGCACTGGGTTCTGTTTTGACCTTGCCGCCCACCTTATGACATACCTGATTGACCGTGTACCACTTTCCTCAAGTGGTGCTCCTACGTTGGGGTCAGTTGTAGAGATGGTGTGGTCTCTCTCTGTCAACTTCCTGCATCTCCGTTGGAGCGGATGCTCCCTTCTTGTTGGCCTGTAGTGGAGTCTCAGCAATGACTCTGCATTCCACCGCCATTGCTAGCTCCAGCTCCGTCCGCTGGACCGCAGGTGCTGGATTCCTCTCTTCCCTGCCACGGCTTGTTTCTCCGGTATTCTGTGGACACCACTGCGCATATAAACACCACATCTTCTACCGGCTCTTCTTTCCAAGCCACACCTCCCAGGAGGCGGGTGCTACTGTGTTGTTCCTCCGGCCCCGCTTGGCCCAGCTCCCAGTCCGGATGGGCTGTCTTTCCTTTGAATATGTGTGGGAGGGCTTATGTCTGATTCAAGTGCTTGATCTCAGGATGGTATCCAGTGAGGGTCAGAAATGATGCCAACCTTAGGTGTATGCATGGGTAACTTACATTTGTCAACCTCCATGTACCCAACAAACTTACGGTGTTCTGAAGGGAGGATAATACATATCACTGTTTAGGTATTTCCTGTCCTCAAATGGGGGTCTCCCCCCCCCCGTGGGATCCCTCTAGTCCTGTCCCCTAGGGGGTATTCAGCTTAGTGGGCTCCACTCCCTAGTACCAAAGGATGTGGTTCACCTTGGGAAGAGGGGTCAAACTCCTAGGATCCCAACTCATTGGTATTATACTCTCAATTGCCCTCAGACTCCCCACTTCTTGGGAACGGATCTTCCACTAGCCACCAAGATTAAGAATCTGGGCTGCATATGGGCAGGGAATCTGAGCAGTGAGGCTCAGATGAGTATCAAGGTGCAGTCCGTCTTCTATAATCTTCGGCTTCTGCGTCAAGTCCTACCTTATGTACCATCAGACAAGCAGGCTGCAGTGGTCGGAGTATTAGCAAATGCTCAACTAGACTGTTGTAATGGCCTGCTAGCAGGAATTCCAGCAAAGCAGTGCCAACGACTGCAAAGAACCCAGAATGCTGCAGTGAGATTGGTAGTGGGGATACAAAAAGTCCAACCATATTTCAGGATTCTGTCGTTCCATGCATTGGCTATCTGTGAGGGACAGAGTTGACTTTAAAGTTCTTGGTTTTATCTTTAAATGCCGAAACATTCTGGCTCCGGCCTATGGCAGATAAACTAAACAGATACTGTCCAACTCGCTCGCTCTGCTCCGAGGATCAATTGCTGTTAAGTATTTAATCACTCTCTTGTGTGTCCAGAGGCGACCCAGGTTTTGCAGTCTGAGGACCTATAATCTGGAACAGATTACCCCTAGAGATTCGAGCAGTTAAATCAATGAGTTGTTTACGAAAACTGTTAAAGATTAATTTATTTCAATGAATTTCGATGTGTGTTGGGATGCATTGACCCTTCACTGAATTGAATTTACTGTATATGGTCTAAACTCTGATGGTTATGTGTTGTCCGGCAATTACTTTTTTGATGAGTCATCTGTGCCCAAATATGATTAAGTTTGTCAGGCACGAGTGTTACAATTAAATCAAATCAAATCAAATAAAAGACAATCCCCAAGTTGGCCTCGCGATAACGACTGAGGAATTCTAGATTGTCTTGCACTTTTCCCATTCTATGTTCGATGGTAAAACAGTAAGGGTGTTAAGTCTAGAAACCATCTCATTACCCTGGCATTGGTATCTTTGCCCAAGTACATCCATGTGAGAGTTGAATGGTCAAAAATGAGTCAAATCTTTCGGCCTATTATGTAATAATACAAACTAGTAATGGCCCACTTAATTGCCAGGGCTTCCAATTCCACAGTTGCATAGTTTGCGAGCAAACAATTTTCTGCACGTGTATAAGACCGGATGTTCTTGGCCATCATGCAACTGGGACAGGACAGCTGCCAAACCTACTTTGTACTCATCAGTTTGCAATATAAACTCCAGGCTGATGTTGGGCATTTTCGAGACTGGTTCATCACAAAGGATCTTCTAATGGCCCTCAAAACTATTCTGATCTTGGTGAGACCAGACACGTTTGATGGCATGGGAGTTTTATATCTTGTCCATGAAGTTGTCAGTGATAGTTGAAAAATTGGGAATACATGTACGGTAATAACCGGCCAGACCCATGAAGGGCCTAAGTTCCCTTTTGGTCTTATGTGGAGGTGTTAGTGCCAATGCCTTTACTTTTTCCTTCTGGGGATGGATGAAACCATTCCCAACAAAATAACCTAAGTATTTGACAGCATTCTGGGCTTGAAGACACTTTTTGGGATTAGCCCACCTCTTCTTAATGGCCTTGTGATCTCGTAAAGGTGACACATGTGTACCTCCCAACTGTGACTATGGATAACTATGGATGACTATTTCATCAAGGTAAGCCCCTGTGAACGTGGAATAGGGTCTTTAGACCCTGCCCACCAGCCACTGTGCAGGCCCAAGGGAAGGACCATAAGTTGATATAAGCACAGAGGTATGCTAAAGTCTCTCTTCTCCTAATATGCTGGATTTAGGAGAATTTGCAAATATACTTTGGTCAAGTCTAGAGTAGTAATACATTTAGCATCTCCCAGCATATCCATTAGTTTGTTGATTAGGGGCATCAGGTAGATATTGAAAGCCGAGATGGAATTTAGCATTTGAAAATCAATGCAAAATCTCCACAAATGATATGGCTCGGAAACAAGGCCTGTTAGGGAGAACTAAGGGCCCTCATAAGGTTCTATCACAGCTAACTTCAACATTTTTGTTATTTCTTCAGGTATAATCTTCCTTCAAATCTCAGGTATATGATAAGGCATCAAGTTGACTAACTGCCCTGGTGAGGGTAGTGTTTGATCGGAGAGTATGACATCTTTCACACTTCCCGACACTTCAGAAAAAACCTTGGGGATACTGCACCAAGGAGTCCTAAAGATCCCTGTGCTGCTACTGGCTGATGATTTCCGGGATTAAGCCATATTGGTTTTTGCCTTCTGCCAAAAGGGTCACCATGGTGGCCGTACTTTGTTCTATGATGCCCGCCCTTCAAACCTTCTAGCATGTTTATATGATAGATGTGGGTCTTTTGTCATCTATCTGGTTGGTAGGTTAGACCATTCAGGGCACCCTTACTTTCGAAGACTCTACATGGCCCGTAACACCTTGGGATCATCTTATTCTCAGAGACTGGTACCACTACAAGTACTTGGTTGCCGACTGAGAGGTCTCTTTTTGGTGTTCCTGGGCTCGGGTGCAGTGGATATTAATTATTTCCCTTCACGGCCTTCATACGAGATTTTAATTTGGTTGCCTCTTATGATAGTGGCAGGGAAGCCTCTTCCCTCTCCTCCCAGGTTTCTCTTAGCATGTCCAGAACTTCCCGCGGTTCTCACCCACAGAAGAGTTTAAATGGGGAGCATCCTAAAGAGGAAAGCAGGGTTTTCCGTACGTCAAACGAGGACCGTGGTATCATACCTCTGCCGCCACTAACTTTTTCAATATGCATTTTAAGATTTGATTAAAATACTCTACCAATGCGTCCTTCTGTGAGTGGTATATGAAAATCCAGAGGCCTTTGATGTTTAGCATCTCCATGACTTCCTGCATCAATCAGACGGGACATAAAGGTGGCGCACTGGTCCGTTAGTATTTCTTTTGGGAACCCCATTAGAGACAGAAAGGGGATAAGGTCTTTTAAACTATATTGTGTGGTGTTGTTGGGATAGGGGAAGTCTTTGGATAGAGTGTCAAAATCTGCTGTCACACCAACATACTTCTTACCAAGTTTGGATGGTTCATGTGGTCCCACTATATCTATGGCTATCCTAGAAAACGGAATCTCAATGATAGGAAGTGGCTGTAGGGGAGCGTGGTGAACCAGGGT
This sequence comes from Ambystoma mexicanum, assembly GCF_040938575.1. NCBI lineage: Eukaryota > Metazoa > Chordata > Amphibia > Caudata > Ambystomatidae > Ambystoma > Ambystoma mexicanum. The sequence continues at coordinate 136,718,486 of NC_090921.1, forward strand.
ATTCAAGGTCTTTTGGCAAATCTCACAATTGGTGACGTAGGTCTTAACACTGGCATAACACTGAGCCAGTAACATTTTCCAAGGAGTTTATGTTTTTCAATTTCCTTATTCCCTGGTGACCACTGGTCCTTATTCCCTGGTGACTATTCTACGCACTAGAATGAACACCAAGAGGAGGGCGACAGGTTGCATTTTGTCACAACCTCGGGGAAGGAAATGTATTGCTAGGAACTAACCATACTAAAAATTCACCCTTCTGCACATGCCTTCTCAAACACTGAACTAAACACAAACATATTTATTTATTTTATTTATTTATTTATTAAATTTATATAGCGCGCAGGCAGCCCAGGGGCATTGTGGCACTGTTACTTGCAAGGAAGACTTAGTTACAATGTGAGCAGGTTGTGCCTTGGGTTACAGTAAGGCAGTGACCTGTGATCAGATATATCACATAATACATCATACAATACAATTATGAGGGCTAGGCCATGTAATTGTTAGATGAACAGGGTCGTTTTCAGGGTTTTCCGAAAGGCGGTCAGTGAAGGTTCAGAGCGCAGGGAGCTAGGGAGGGTGTTCCAGTGTACGGCAGCGAGGTACGGGAAACTGGAACCCCCTGCTCTGGTCCTTTTTACCCTGGGTACTGAGAGCATGCTGGCATAGGGTGATCTAGTGGGTCTTGTGGAGGAGACCAGGTGGATCCTCTGCGAAAGGTACATTGGGGCGGCAAGATGGACACATTTGTGGGTGATGCTTAGAGCCTTGAATAGGATCCTCTCCTTTATGGGGAGCCAGTGGGAAGCTTTTCTGGCAGCGGTGATGTGCTCTCTCTTGGCAATGCCTTGTGCAGCGCGTAGGGCACTGTTCTGTATTACTTGGAGCTTCTCAAGATTTTTGTTGGAGGTCCCAAGGAAAAGAATATTGCAGTAATCAAGTCGCGAGCCGGTTATGGCCCTGGCTATGTTAGTGCAGGTGTCTTTTGACAGATAAGGTCTGATTGCGTTAAGGAGTTTTGCATGGTAAGCGGCCGAGGAGGCAATGGCGTTTACTTGTCTGGTCATGGATAGATTGGAGTCTAAGTAGACGCTTAGTGTTTTTACCGTGTCAAGTACTGGGATCGTGATTGAGTCAATGGTGAAATGGCTGAATTGAGCGTCAAGTTTCTTGATGGTGTCAGGGGAGCCTACGAGTAGGAGCTCAGTTTTGTCGGAGTTAAGGCAGAGGCCGTTGATAGCCATCCACATTTGAATTGTGTTGTAGATGTTGTTGAGGGTAGCAGAGTCCGTGTCATAGTCGCATGTCAGAGTGAGAAGGATCTGTGTGTCGTCGGCGTAGTTGGTGTAAGAGATGCCCATGGCATCAAGGATGAGGAAGAGGGGGCGGGTGAAGATGTTGTAGAGGGTGGGGGAGAGGCAGGAGCCTTGGGGCACCCCACATAGCATGATAGAGGGTGATGCAGTGGCTAGGTCAGAGAAGACCTGCATGGTCCTGCCTTGGAGGAAGGAGGTGATCCATGTAATGGCTTCTTGAGAGAAGTTGGCTGTGGAGGAGAGGTGGTGGCAGAGGATGTCGTGGTCTACAAGATCAAAAGCTGCCGAGAGATCCAGGAGAAGGAGCAAGACAGGTTTGCCTTGGTCCCTTGCGTCGTCCATTTGGTTTTTTAGGTCGAGTAGGGCGGTCTCTCTCCCATGCCTAGGGCGAAAGCCGGATTGTCTCAGTCCAAGGAGGTTCTGTTCTTCGAGGAAGTGCTGGACCTGCAGGTAGGCTGCTTTGTCTAGAATCTTGAGGAGGAAAGGGACAGTGGTGATGGGGCGGTAGTTATTAGGGGAGGTGGGGTCAAGTGTGGGTTTCTTTATGAGGGGTCGGACCCATGCTTCCTTTAGGCAGGGCAGGCGGGGACTCTCCCAGTGGTGAAGGAGGCGTTGACAAAGGCTGTTAGAAAAGGGGCCAAGGTGTCTGCGCAGTCTTTGATGATGGAGGCAGGACAGGGGTCGCCTTTGCAATTGGAGGGTTTTATGTTTTTCATAATGTTGATCATGTCGTTTTCTTGGACGGTTTTAAACAAGAAGGTGGGTGGGGCCTCAGTGGGTGATGGGGGCAGTGGTGGTGGGGAGGGTGTAGTGTGGGTGGAGAGTGTTAGTTTGGTGTTCAAGATTTTGGCTTGGAGAGAGCTGATCTTATTGCGCATGGCTGTTTGGATGTTGTCACACCATTCTTTGTCCTTAGTGAAGTTTTGGGGGGTGGGTGTGGGGTTCTCAAGTTCCCTGAAAATGGCGAACATTTCCTTGGTGTTCGACTTGGCCTCAGCAATTCTCTCTTCGAAGGATTTAGCTTTGGCTTTAATGATGGCTTTCTTGTAATTAATTGCAAGGGATTTGAAGTTGAGTTTGTCTTTCTCATCCCGTGATGTTTGCTAAAGAGCTAATGCTGCCCGTTTGTCGGAGCGTAGTTTTAGAAGGTCTTGGGTGAACCATGCATTAGCGTGTCTAGTGGGTTTGGTTTTCAGAAGTTTAAGTGGGGCGATGGTATTGATTGCTGCTGTGATGGCCGTATCATAATTTTTTGCCAGAGTTTCCGGGTCGTTGGAGAATGGGGCTGTGAAGGCAGGTCCCTGTAAGAAGGTGTGACGGAGTCCGTCCCTTTCTGGGAAGTAAAATATGGGCATTAGCCTTCTGGAAGACCAGGAAGGCACAGAGATAGGGGCTTTCCTCTAATGTGGATGACTCTTTTTGTGTTACCTAGAAAACGTCTCGAGGGGAGAAAAGGCCGGAGGACGACGGTTACGCCTGGGCGTATTAGACGATCCGGGGAGAGAGAAAAGAAAAGAAAAGAGATTCCTGTTGTTCGTCCTGAGGTGCCGTTGCACGAAAGAAAGTCTACGTTCGAGTTATTACGGCGACCGGTTGTCGCCACATAAAGTTTCAGAGCCGAGAGATTGACGAAACACAGCGCCGGCATCGGTGATTACAAAGTAGCCGAAGGGGGCGTGTGCTGCGCAGCGGAGCCTGCGAGGAAGACAGCTGATCTCCCAGCCGCCGTGTGAGCCTTGTTGAATGCGGTCAGCAAGGAGAATCTGAGGAAACGGAGGCAGCGACGTTGAAGGGAGGAGACCAGCTGACAAGGAGATACCGAGGGGAAGAGAAGGCAGATCGCGGGAGACTCCGCTTGAAGACATCAAAAGCGCACTTTGCTACGAAGGTACGTGGAGTTCCGAGAGAGAGGGAAAAGAGAAAGGAAGAGATCATATGGGCATGGAGTAATGCGGAGGAGTTATAGTGGGCTGCGGGGTGAGGAAAAGAGTCTGAAAGGCTGTCTATCACCGGAGCGGCTGTTATAAAACGTATGGGGAATGTCGTTAAGAAGGCCCATCGATACGGACTTCCAATGAACCATTCATCAAGAGGCCCCAAATAGAAGAGGGAGTTAAGAGACTCATATAGTGCAAGAAAGGAAGAGCAAAGACTAGAAACAGTGCAAGAAAGAAGGAGCAAACGACCTGAGAAAGACATTTAGAGACTTACCTGAGAAAAGAGTCCTAGAGTATTTTACCGGAAGGCCTCGGCTTCAAGCTACTGCAAAAGGGAAACGTATCCTTTTCAACCTTGAAAGAAAAATAGAAACCAGTTGTTAGAATTAAAAAAAGAGGATTATCGTTGTAATTCTCAAAACCTACGTATTGGCTCTGAGTTTCATTCATGTTTTAAGTACTAACTTGTCACAAGTGGTGTCAGAAGTGGGATTCTGAGAACGTCATGGAGGACCTCATTAAGACCCTTTCTGAGGGACAACAGATGCTATAACAAGCCATACAAATGCAGAATCAGCAAGCACAAGCAGATAGATTAGCATTCCAACAGGCCTTACAAATGCAACAAGCGCAGTTGTTGGAAGTCACAAATATCAGAAATAATCCTCAAGTCCCTACTTCCGTTCTACAAAAATACTCAGCAGGAGAAGACCCTGCACATTTCTTCGTGAACTTCGAGAGGGTTGCCAGAAATGCCCAATGGCCGGCCGAGAGATGGTGCCACTACATCGCACCATTGATGACCGGTGAGATGCAGTCAGCTTACCAGACAGCAAATCCCACGGGGGATACCACTTATGGAGATATGAAGAAGGTGGTTCTAGAACGTATGGGACAAGATGAGGAGACTTATCGTATCAAGTTCAGAGAGGTTAGACTGGGAGAAGGGGAGACCCCCAGACAGATGTTCTACCGAGTGAAGGAACTGGCTGAGAAGTGGTTACAACCCACTATGTCCGCACCGGCTGAGATTTTGGAAAAGGTCATCTTAGAGCAATTCATAGAAGGACTACCCGGCCCAGTACAACGATGGGTCAAACAACACCATCGATTGTCATTGTTAGAGGCAGTAGAAGTAGCGGCGGCGTATCAAAAGGCAGGACAGGGCCGGGTGTTGACCTCTGCTCCTAGTTATAAACCACACGTCGTGGTGAATAAACTTACACCCCAACCAAGATGGCCTCATTCTATGTTGAGGAAACCCGAAGGGGAGAACGTACGGATCAGACCTAGCAGTGAGGGACCCTCGAACTATCGTACAACGACAACGTCTATTCGAGGCCCACAATGCTTCGATTGTGGAGAATGGGGGCATCTCGCCAGATTCTGTCCAAAGAAACCGAAACCAGAACCAATGGATGTGAGTGTTCTAGAATCTATGAAGGAAAGAGACTACCCGGAAACTATACACGGAAGACAGTCTCAATATCTATACACCTGTGAGGCGGAGGTCGACGGGAAGCCTACCACTGCCCTAGTTGATTCCGGAAGTCTACAGACAGCGGTGACTGCAGACCTGGTAGGTGAAGGTCCGCATTCAGCAGGGGAAATTCCTATTAGATGTGTGCATGGGGATATAAAGACGTACCCGGCAAGAAAGGTACAGATTAAGGTGGGGGGAGAAACAGTCGGAGTGAAAGCAGCAGTGCTACCCAGTCTACCGAAACCTTTACTAATTGGCTCCGATCTACCGAAATTCTCTAAACTAATTCATGAAATTGAGAAGAGCTGGTGGGAAATGGCCCCTTTTCATGGAGAAGAAATAACCTCCCCGTACACCAAACCTCAGCAGAGTCGGAAACTAAGGAGGAAAATGAAGGAGGAGTGGAGAATTAAGAATGTGTGTCCAGTATCCGTAGATTGGAGGTTAGATGAGGAGGGCGATAGTTTCAGAACAGCTCAGGACCTAGATCCATTACTCCAATATGCTCGGGAGCGGGCTAAAGAAGTTTCACCTGGAGAAGGTCCCCATTTCATCAAAGAAAAAGGACTATTGTATAGAGTGAGCAAAACCAGGAGTGGGGAGGTGTTGAAGCAGTTGGTGGTCCCAAGCAAATATTATACGACGGTACTAGAGGTCGCACATGTACAGATCGGTGAGGGACATCTCGGAACCGAAAAGACTTCTAAGAAGATTTTAGATAGATTCTACTGGCCCGGGATATACCAGCAGGTGGCTAGATTTTGTCAGTCATGTGAGGAGTGTCAAAAGAAAAATAGAGCGAACATCAAGAAGGCACCTCTGCAACCTATGCCGTTGGTACTTGAACCCTTCAGCCGGATAGGAATTGATGTTGTCGGACCACTGGAACCGACCAGAAGAGGTCATAAATATATACTGGTTATCGTAGACTATGCTACAAGGTATCCGGAGGCTTTTCCCCTAAAGGCAACAAATACACAACAAATATGTGATGTCCTAGTTCCCTTCATTGGAAGAGTGGGAATTCCTAAAGAAATTGTCACGGACCGTGGAACCAACTTCATGTCCAACGTTTTGAAGCAAGTCTGTGAAACCCTCAAAATTGAGCATTTAAAGACAGCAGTCTATCATCCACAGACTGATGGTTTAGTGGAACGCTATAACCAAACGATCAAACAAATGTTACGGAAGACAACCTCGCCAGAAAATAAAGACTGGGACAGAATGCTACCCTGGATATTGATGTCTTTGAGGAACACTCCCCAGTCATCAACCGGGTTTTCTCCCTTCGAATTGTTGTTCGGAAGGCCGGTAAGGACTCTGTTAGATGTGTTGAAGGAAAACTGGGAAGAGCAGTTAGAAAATGAGGTGTCTTTGACCGAATACGCCGCCCAACTGCGGGAGAGGATAGAGAAATTGCAGGCTACAGCTAGCAATAACCTCCTACAAGCCCAGATAAACCAAGAAAGATATTATAATCAAAAGGCCCAGCTCCGTACCTTCAAAATAGGAGATCAGGTCTTGGTGCTACTGCCCACTTCGGACAATAAGATGTTGGCTACCTGGAAGGGGCCTTTTGAAATTCAAGAAGTTTTAGGACCATTAACTTACAAGGTGAAACAACCGGGTACGAGACTGTCGTGCCAGACATATCATGTGAATTTATTAAAAAAATGGATACCACCCATTCAACCTATCGCTATGGTTTATAGTGATCCCGCATCAGAAGAACATTTTCCACAACTTAAGGAAAGAATAGGAATTGAAAGTTTGAGCATCAATCCTGAACTGAAGTCTGATGAAAGGTCTGAGCTGAACCATCTCTTGCAAGAGTTTGCGGAAATCTTCTCTTCTCTTCCAGGGAGAACTGATCTAACATGTCATCACATAACAACCAAACCTGGATCTATCGTTCGTCTCAGACCCTACCGAATCCCTGAATCAAAGATACAAGCTATCAATCAAGAAGTGAAGGAAATGTTAGATTTAGGGATCATCGAACCGTCATATAGTGATTGGAGTTCTCCGGTGGTCTTAGTACCGAAAACCGATGGCACCGTAAGATTTTGTATGGACTTCCGGAAAGTAAACGAAGTTTCCAAATTTGATGCCTACCCAATGCCCCGAATAGAGGACCTCTTGAACAACCTGGGGAAAGCCAAGTTTCTAACTACCATCGATCTAACCAAAGGGTATTGGCAGATTCCGTTGTTGCCATCGGACAAAGAAAAGACAGCGTTTGCAACACCTACTGGGTTATATCAATTCACAGTACTACCTTTTGGCCTACATGGGGCTCCGGCAACATTTCAGAGGTTGATGAACCACCTAGTAAAAGGACATGAAAGTTATGTCGGAGCATATTTGGATGACATTATCATTTACAGTCAGAGCTGGGAAGAGCATCTAATACATTTACGGAAGATGTTTGAGACCCTGAGAGGGGCCGGATTGCACATAAACCCAAAGAAAACCCATGTGGCAACCTTTCGTACGAAGTATCTGGGGTATTACGTGGGACAAGGGATGATAAAGCCACAAGAAGAGAAAGTGAAGGCCATCAAGCAATTAAAATTCCCTGAGACCCCGAAGCAAGTAAGGGCCTTTCTGGGGTTTGTGGGGTATTACAGAAGATTTATCCCACATTTTTCCTCGTTGGCTTCCCCTTTAACAGACCTGTTGAGAAAAACCGCTGGGAACAGAAAAGCTTGGAAAACGGATGAAACCATTAGGGCCTTTAATGGTTTAAAAGAAGCTCTAACTAAGCAGGCAGTTTTACACTGTCCTGATTTTAGTGTACCATTTATTCTACAAACTGATGCCTCGGGCACAGGTCTGGGGGCAGTACTTTACCAAAAGGAAGGAGAAAGAGAAAGACCTATCCTATTCATAAGTAGGAAGTTACTACCGCATGAACTAAGCTACCCAACCATCGAGAAGGAATGTTTGGCAGTCAAATGGGCCATTGAAACACTTAGGTATTACCTACTTGGTCGAGAGTTTACACTGATAACTGACCATGCACCGTTAGTTTGGCTATCTCGAAACAAAGACTCGAACCAACGAGTGTTGAGGTGGTTCCTTTCCCTTCAGCCCTTCTCATTTAAAACTATTCACCAACCGGGGAAGATGCTTTCACGGGCCGATTTCTTGTCCAGAGCAGAAACCCTTCCCGAGCGTAAGGGCTTAGTAGAGGGGGTGTGACGGAGTCCGTCCCTTTCTGGGAAGTAAAATATGGGCATTAGCCTTCTGGAAGACCAGGAAGGCACAGAGATAGGGGCTTTCCTCTAATGTGGATGACTCTTTTTGTGTTACCTAGAAAACGTCTCGAGGGGAGAAAAGGCCGGAGGACGACGGTTACGCCTGGGCGTATTAGACGATCCGGGGAGAGAGAAAAGAAAAGAAAAGAGATTCCTGTTGTTCGTCCTGAGGTGCCGTTGCACGAAAGAAAGTCTACGTTCGAGTTATTACGGCGACCGGTTGTCGCCACATAAAGTTTCAGAGCCGAGAGATTGACGAAACACAGCGCCGGCATCGGTGATTACAAAGTAGCCGAAGGGGGCGTGTGCTGCGCAGCGGAGCCTGCGAGGAAGACAGCTGATCTCCCAGCCGCCGTGTGAGCCTTGTTGAATGCGGTCAGCAAGGAGAATCTGAGGAAACGGAGGCAGCGACGTTGAAGGGAGGAGACCAGCTGACAAGGAGATACCGAGGGGAAGAGAAGGCAGATCGCGGGAGACTCCGCTTGAAGACATCAAAAGCGCACTTTGCTACGAAGGTACGTGGAGTTCCGAGAGAGAGGGAAAAGAGAAAGGAAGAGATCATATGGGCATGGAGTAATGCGGAGGAGTTATAGTGGGCTGCGGGGTGAGGAAAAGAGTCTGAAAGGCTGTCTATCACCGGAGCGGCTGTTATAAAACGTATGGGGAATGTCGTTAAGAAGGCCCATCGATACGGACTTCCAATGAACCATTCATCAAGAGGCCCCAAATAGAAGAGGGAGTTAAGAGACTCATATAGTGCAAGAAAGGAAGAGCAAAGACTAGAAACAGTGCAAGAAAGAAGGAGCAAACGACCTGAGAAAGACATTTAGAGACTTACCTGAGAAAAGAGTCCTAGAGTATTTTACCGGAAGGCCTCGGCTTCAAGCTACTGCAAAAGGGAAACGTATCCTTTTCAACCTTGAAAGAAAAATAGAAACCAGTTGTTAGAATTAAAAAAAGAGGATTATCGTTGTAATTCTCAAAACCTACGTATTGGCTCTGAGTTTCATTCATGTTTTAAGTACTAACTTGTCACAGAAGGGTAGGAGTCTTTCTTTGGTCAGTTGACGGGCACTCCTTGTAAGGGCAGGAGGCAAGGGAGGAGGGGGGTGGGATGTGGTTGTAGTGGTGGGGATGTTAAAGGTGATGGTGTGGTGGTCGGGCCATGGGGTGGGGGTGTTGCCCGTGACTGTGATGGGGCAGTTGTGGTGGGCGATCCAGTCTAGTGATCTGCCTAGGGCGTGTGTGGGGTTGTTGATGGTGTTGACGAATCCTAGGGTGGCTAGAGCTGTGTCAAGTGCTTTGGCTGTAGGGTCTTTGGCGTCATTCAGGCCAAGGTTGATGTCTCCAAGGAGAATGGCTTTGGATGACTTTTTGAGGTTGTCCGCCAGGAGGTGGGTGATGGAGGCCTGGAAGTCTCCTAGGGGGCCTGGTGGTCGATAGATGAGGTGTAGGGTGATGGTGCATTGGTGCGAGATGGTGAGTTTTAATTGAAGGTAGTCGCTGTTATTGTTGATAGTTTTGTCAGCCCTTCTGATGGTGATTGAATCTTTGGCTATGAGTGCGACACCGCCTCCGGTGGTCATGCGATCTTGTCTCGTGATGGCATAGCCAGGTGGGAGAGCGAGGGATAGGGCGGGGCCTGAGGCTTCATGTAGCCAAGTTTCGGTGACCATTAGAAGATCTAGATCTAGGGTGGTAATAAGGTCGTGGATGTCTAGTGCATGCGCATTGATGGAGCGGGCGTTGATGAGGGCACATTTGAGGTGCGGTTCAGGGGTGACATTGATGGTCGGGGGTGGCCTATCTGAACCAGTGGGAGGCATGTTTCCTGGGGTCATAGACACAGATAAAGTGGCATTTGCATCATTAGGTAGCAAGGCAGTGGTAGAAGAATTGCAAATAGCGGTAATTTCATTCAAACCAGTGGGGGGCATGTTTTCTGGGGTCATAGGCACAGATAAAGTGGCATTTGCATCATTAGGTAGCAAGGCAGTGGTAGAAGAATTGCAAATAGCGGTAATTTCATTCAAACCAGTGGGGGGCATGTTTTCTGGGGTCATAGGCACAGATAAAGTGGCATTTGCATCATTAGGTAGCAAGGCAGTGGTAGAAGAATTGCAAATAGCGGTAATTTCATTCAAACCAGTGGGGGGCATGTTTTCTGGGGTCATAGACACAGATAAAGTGGCATTTGCATCATTAGGTAGCAAGGCAGTGGTAGAATAATTGCAAATAGCGGTAATTTCATTCATACGTGTGAGTGACACATTAACAAGAGTCTTAGACATTGTATCCAATGCAAATGGCTCACGGTGGTGCTTGATAAGTGGGGTCAGCTTCGTTGTGTGGTATAGATGCAGTACTGGGGAGGTGGCCTTTCGGTTAGTTGTAGCTATGGTTCTCGACTGTAGGCGTGCATTGCGTGCACTTGTGGGGATGGGCAGAGTGACCAATACGCTAGGTAGAGTACGTGTGCGTAGACGGTCTCGCCTTTTTGCGAGTGTGTGGGGTAGTTCCGGAGTGCGGGACTCCTTACCTTGTGATTCCAGCAAGAGTCCGTGGTAAACGGCAGACTTCGAGCAGCGAAGAGCTGCAAAGAGGAGTGCAGGCCTTGTCCTCTGGCCTTCTCCTTGCGGCTTCGCCTGGCGGTGAGCCCCGTCTCTCTTTATGGTGGGGGGGGGTGGAGCCGGCAGGGCGGGAAGCCGTATGAGGCTGCGGGCGGGAAGCGGCACCAAAGTCAAAAGATCCTTTGTCGGTGCCCATGCCTTCCAAGGCGGGGGCCTTCGCGATGTGCGCGAGATCAGCTGGCGCTCCGAAAAGCAGATGGAATTCTGCTGCCAGCTGATCGAGCACAGCTGATGGAGGCACTCGCAGCGGAGCTGCAAAGAGGAGTGCAGGCCTTGTCCTCTGGCCTTCTCCTTGCGGCTTCGCCTGGCGGTGAGCCCCGTCTCTCTTTATGGTGGGGGGGGTGGAGCCGGCAGGGCGGGAAGCCGTATGAGGCTGCGGGCGGGAAGCGGCGCCAAATTCAAAAGATCCTTTGTCGGTGCCCATGCCTTCCAAGGCGGGGGCCTTCGCGAGATCAGCTGGCGCTCCGAAAAGCAGATGGAATTCTGCTGCCAGCTGATCGAGCACAGCTGATGGAGGCACTCGCAGCGGAGCTGCAAAGAGGAGTGCAGGCCTTGTCCTCTGGCCTTCTCCTTGCGAACCACTACCTCTACAGAACCACAAACCGTACCCACTTCACAACTCCCCGACGATGAAACAAATCATACACAATCTCACATAGCACCACATGACGCCTACCAACCAAAAACACGCCTATGCTCAGTGACCGTTTTTTCTCAGAGCTGAAGCTACCAACAGCACATTACAGCTCTATAGCTTTTTTCCAGCTTAGTCCTACTAACAAACCCCACCACCCTCCTTACATTACAGATCCGCCAGAGCACCAAGAGACCACGCAGGTGGCAACAGTGCGCGGTACAAGAACCTTTAACATAACATAACTCCTAGGGAAGACTAGTTGATTTCTGTGGGCCCCGTCCCTCTCAATGTATCCTCGATACCGTAGGCCCTTCTTTGTAAAATAGAATGGTACACTCTGTTCAAGACTGTTCCCTTTAGGGATGAGACTCTAGAAAGCTTCCGCCAAGTGTTGGTCATTTCTTTGTATGAAAGCCAAGACTGGTAATGTGGGTACGACGTAATTTCATCGCCGGATGTTTTTTCGCTGGGGTTTTTGCCGCTGATTTTTTTTTTTTTTAAATCATCGAATTTTTTGGGGGCTTAAAAAATTATATAAATTGTCTGTGGGTTTACGGGATATATAAATAATTAAAAGGGATGGGTGTTTGGGGGTAGCCCTCCAACAAAAAAAAATCTGCGGTAAAAAACCCTGCAATGAAACTGCAGACGATGAAATCACATGGAACCGTAATGTGGTGGTTTCTTCCCAGTCACTTAGCGAGGAGAGGGTCAAGTACTTGTTAGCCTGTCCAAAGTCTAGGGTGCCCCTGGAGGAGTTAGGTAAATCCTTTACCTCTTATGATGGGGAATCAGTGCTTGCTCAAAGGCCTCCTGGGCAATTGCTTCCCACCTTCTTAACGTGGTATTTTTGGGTGCCTTTATTGTGCATCAACACTTGAATTTTCCCCCGGTAGTTTGGATCAATGACGTCTCCTGCAACATCGAGAGAATACTTCCATGCTAGTCCAGATTCGGTAGCTAACCTTAGATAGATTCCTTGTTTTGTGGAGATAGTAATGCCAGTCAGGACCAATCTTCTTTCCTGACTAGGTATTTCTAAATCTGTGCGACTGAACAGGTCAAAACCAATAGATTGAGGTGTTGCCCTTTCTAGGAGTCTGCGGTTGGTTTAAGTCATCTCACTAGCATGTATCCCAACCTTGTTTCAGATTGTTTGAATTCCACTTCTGACACCATGTGTTGTATGTCAGAGTCAGGAGACGGATAAGGGGGCCTTTTGGGCAACTTGTCTTTTTGTTCAAAGAATGCTTTCTGTCCCTAACTGTCCTGGCACCATCCTTAGAAAAGAAAGAAGTCAAAGGAGATCTTGTTAGGATGCCCAATAACACAACTTCATCCGTCGCCCAGAACCTAACTTACCCAAACTCCTGTCCCTACCACTAATACAGAATAAAATGAACGAAAATAAGGACATGGCTTCTTACCCAAGGACCCAAGGATTACATGGTGGCTGGCTTCTGACCCAGCGTTCCGTTCCTTCCTCCAGAAAGGGGTCCTTCGGTCTCTTCAGTTATCTCACAAAGTCTCTTTTCACCTCCCCAGTTCTATCATGAGCGTTCAGTTTGAGCCAAAGTCTTTTCTGTTGCCTTTTTCACTTTCTCTATTTTGGTTTATCAGACCCCGTTACCAGCTTCGGGTGCCTGATCCCATTGGGATTATTAGGATTTGTACATCCTGTCCCTGGTCATACGCGGGGTTTCTTTCCGAGTGTTTATTGTAATGACCTCTCCACCCTTCCTTTTGATTTCTCCTCCCTGGGGTCTCAGGTTTCATACCTCACATGGTTGTTTCCCCTCTTTGGCCCTCATCAGGGCTGAATTACTTTTACCCCGCCCTGGGCTTATTTGCTCTCTCCCCACCTTGGGGTCATTCGGTTCTCACTGCACCTTTGGGCTCTTGGGATCTCGCTCCGCCTTGGGGTAGTTATGTTCTCACGCCACCTGGGGGTCATTAGGTTCTCATCCCAATTTGTTGTTTTTAGCTTCTATCCCTGCCCTGGGGCCTGTTTCAACCTTACCCCACCCCTCTCCTCTCTCTCCGTCTGCTTCCTGTTTTTCTGTCAGAGGGGATGCTGGCTGGCCTGTAGCTGGGTCTTGGTGCGGCTCTTTGCTTCGCTGCGGTTTGCTGGCTCTTTCCGATGGACTTGAGGTGCCAGATCCACTTTCCTTTGCCACAACTCCTTTCTCAGCCATTCCGTGGGCTCTACTGCGGATCTAAGGACCACGTTTGGTGCTGGCTCTTCTTTCAAAGCCACACACCCCAGGAGGAAGGTTCTCCCATGTGGCCCCACGGGCTGCTCTCGGCTCTTGCACCAGTCGTTCCGTCATATAGCAAGGTGTCCTGTTCTCATGCTTGATCTGAGCATAGGGCCTGAGGGTTACAAACCACACCAGCCACAGGTACATGTATTGGTAACTCATTCCATTTGTCAATCCCCATCTAACCAACAAACATATGGTGCTCTAAATACAAAGGAGGGTAATACCCCTTTTTGTGGCGGTCACCCCAGTGGGATCTGGCTTGCCCTGTTCTCTAAGGGTTGTTAAGCTTAGCGGGATCACCTCAGTAGTGCAGAGTCCCAAAGAGGATGGCTCCCCCTTGAGGAGGGGAGATGAACTACCTGGATTCATCACATCTACTAGCACCTTCAAACTATGCATAGTAGATGTATGCCTTTTAGCACCATCTTATCCAATGAGCCATAGGGAGCAGCTCAGAGATCATGTCATAGCGTCCTGCATCCTTCATGATTAGCTCCATCACATACTGCGCTTTGCCAGAAGCTCTGTCAGTATCCCAGTGCTGTCATCCAATAGATCATAAGGGTTTCCTTCTAGTTAGAATGCATACCCAAGTGTCAAAGCCAGAAACCAGTGCCACAGCTGGCCGAATAACTAACAGAACTTTCTATAGGTTTTATTAACACATGCATCAAAGGTAGATGGACTGTTCTTCTGAGCAATGGTTTGATTTTCCAGGATAGATTTGTTTGAATGTACGGGCAGTAGATGCGGTCTGGGAAGTGGCGCTAGGGCCGTCCTTAGCCCAGACATCCGTAACCCACGGTTCGTAGTACTGCTCTGTAACCCCTACTGCCTAGTCTCTGTTTTCTGCTAATGGTGTTCTCCCTGTTTTATTAACTGTTTGAACATTCAGGTAAACCTGAGTCAGCAGGCAAACCTGTTGCAGTAATTGAGATTCTGGATATTCAGGCAAATTTGAGACTCTGAATATTCAACCTGCATTCAACAATTTCACAAACTGTAAATTGTTTTCTTTGCTTTATTGTCTTATGCTGTCTGAAAACATAATGTCTTTTTGTTTAATACAGTAGGTTTTTAGCATAACCCTTGTTATTATTTTTTCCGGACTTTATTGTCTCACATCTTGCTTTATTTTCTGATTTTCACAAACAACCTGTTGCCTGTAAAGCATCTGCATTATATGTTTTAGAACAAGTTATCTCTTTTTGTCTATTCCTTTAATTACTATACAATAAAAAACATTTAAAATATTTTTTTCATTACTTCCTTCCTTTTCGGCTGGCTGTTTATTTTATTTTAACTACAAAGGTATCAATAGATTAGAGATATCTAACGATACCCAATTTACAAATTAGATAGAATTTATTTCACAAATTGGGCATAAATTATACTTTTGTCAGCAGCCTTTTGGAAACCTTACGTTTGTATCTTGTATAGACCCCCACCGAAAGCTGCATCACTAGGGGCAAACCCCTTTTTTGTTAATAATGGTGTTCTCCTCTAACTCCCTCAAGGACTTTCTACCTGTCCCTGCACTACAGATGGTTAGTTCTAACAGGTTGGTGTAGGTTTGTGCTGTTCCACCATAAGGTCATCTATCTCCTCAATAATCTCCTCTAAGCCTATAAGCCCCTCCCCGTTTCCAGCCCAGTTTCAACAACAGTGTCAGATGGTTTCCTGTTGTGCTGGGTGGCTGGTCATTCGATTTTTTGTTGACAGAAAATTGTTGTCATTGTTGGCATAAGGTGCTGCTTCACGGTCTACGTGAACTGCCGCTTTTCAGGTTAGCAGGTCGTTTGATTATGGTCTGGGTTTTCCTGATGGCTTGCTGTGCATTCTGGGAGTTGTGGTCCTGCAATAAGAGAGAACATTGGTGAGCGACTTTAATGGGAGGCATTGATTTAACATGAGTGGTACCAGTCTTGACATTTTTGGCACTGGGGGGGGATTATTCGGGGGATGGTGATCCCCCTTTCCTCTTGACAGGGTCATAACCCTGACCCTGTCACACCACATGGAACCATAACACCACTCAGAACTCTGGTCCTTCCAGACCACATCAGTACCACATGCACGTGCCTCTCCCTTATAACCATCGCTCTCTTTTGTTTTGGCAAAACAACATGCCACAAGGCCACCACACATTTCTGAGATGCACTTTCCATTATATGATATACCTTGCCTTTAATTTGAGTTATATTATTGTTATGTAACTTGATGTAATTGCCCAAGGTTCGATGGCACATTGTTATGATTTAAAGCACAGAGATGAATGAATTGTACTGTGATATGCACGTGTGGCTGGGTGACGTTCGGAGTGCTGTGGGTTGGGGCGTGAAGCTACTAGAGTGCGGGAAGATTGCAGACTTCGTTTGTAATGTATTTTCTCGTCAATTGTTTCAAAGCTGAAGGAACAAATTATGATACAATGTGGCTCATTATAAGCCTGGAGGTATATGTTAAAAGTGGTGGTGACAGTGTTACCGGCACGTTTACCATACCACCAAATCAGGAGGCCTCCGGTAATGCCATCAGCGGTGATAACGGCAATGGTAATGAGCTTGGTGGAATCAACACTGATTGTAGTAATGGCAACGGAATTACTGCCGAAATCACAAAATGGTATCACCGCCATATTACAAGTTGGAATATGGAGGTAATACCGCCAAAAGTACAGTTCATTTACCTCCACCTAAATGCATACAGGTGATAACCACAGGTGCACCCAATCCACTCAGGAAGGGTACGTGAAGCAGACACCTTCCCCAAATACACTTTCCAACACCTTCATGTTGCCACTGGCTTCTGTGAACTTGGACGTGCAACAGCTCTAGCTCTGCATTGAGCTGCGGAGGCTGGAATAGCAACACAGGGTACAGGACGCAGAAGAGAGGGGGAGTACAGAGGAGGAGAGGATACGCCATGTAAGGCAAACACCCACACCCCGGATCAGGCACTCAACCTGGACCTTGACTGACAACCAGCTAATCACACTGTACCGGCTGAACAGGGAGACCATCACTGAGCTGCTCACCCTGATCCAGGATGACATAAAGAGCAGGATCAACGTCAGTGCAGCCTTACCCCCACTACTGAAGCTCTTGTCGGTCCGGCATTTCTTGCCAACGAGCACCTTGCAGTACACTGTGGGCATGTTGCATGGCATGTCCCAGCCCACATATTCAAAAGTACTTGTGCAGGTGCTGGAAGCACTCCTGCGCCATGTCTCCCAGATAATCTCCCCGCCCACCAACCCAGCAGAGGAGAAGACCATGAGCAGGGGCGTTGCTGGGGGGGGGGGCTAAGGGGGCTATAGCCCCTGGTCTTTTGGTTGTAGCCCCGGATAGAATTTCAGGAGCTACAACCAAAAGGCTAGCTAGCCCTGATACCCGACAGTCCCGACATTAGCGTAGCCCCGGGTCTTTTCCAGACCTAGCAACACCCCTGCCATGAAGGCACATTTCTATGAAGCAGCACACATGTGATAGTTGCTCTTGACTTCCCCCATGTGGTGTTGGTGGTCCCCCATGCATCTGAACAGGTATATCGCAAATTGGAAACAGTAAAATTCCCTGAATGTCCAGGCCACCTGTGATCCTGACCTTCTCATCACACACTGCTGTGCCCACGTCCTGGTTCCACTCACAATGTCATGGTCCTGTGGAACAGCATGCTGCCGGGATACATGGAGAGACACAGAGGGCAACGGCAGAAGTAATGCCATGTACTCAGGTTACCACGGATGTGAAGCCATCATGGAATAGATGCAGACAATCAGCACAAGTACAACTAATCACCCACCAGGGCACATGCATGGGAGCAATGCACAGGCTCAACACAGGCACCATGGCATTCTGCCCTGTCAATTACAGATCCTAACAGCAACGATTGCTGGCTGTGAGGTGTGTGCATGATGTGAAATGACAGAGCAAATGTACCCCCTGCGTGAATGACTCCACATACAAGTACTATCATGGTAAATCATGTTGAGTCATAATACTTGTGAAATGCATGCACAGACTGTCTATCAAAATGCTGTTGTAACGCTCAATACATCCACAATGCCATGTGACCGACACCTATGACCTTTGCCCTTGCAGGTAACTCTGGATATCCCCAGCTACAATGGCTGATGACACCCGTGCAGAATCTGCAGATGCCACACGAGGTGGCCTACAGTGAGGCGCACGCCTGGACCAGGCTCTGCATAGAGCAGACCTTTAGCCTGTTGAAGGCTCATTTCTGATGCCTACACCGGTTTAACGGGCCTTAATGTACAGACCAGAGAAGGCCGGACCAATTGTCCCTGCCTGTGCCACGCTGCACAACATTTTTCTCAGGCAGAATATTTCACTGCCCCCATGCACCTTGATGAGGACATGCCACCCCCAGAAGAGGAAAACTCTCTACCTGCGGGTGTTGTGCTGCCACATAGAGAGTGGAAAAGAGTTTAGGGGTCTACGTCTGGTTTGGCAAGAACTGATTGACAATTTCTTTTGAGGCCAATGAATGTTCACTTGCAACACACCCTTGTATTCAGTTACATCATGAACACAATAAGGAATATCCTAGCATTGCTTCAAGTGAACAACTATTTAATGAACAAATGTCAAAAAACCCTCCCAAAGAACCCTCCCCAAGACACCATACTCAAAACACGATCCCCAAAATACCTCTCCTCTCCCCAAATAACCCTCCCCAAAGAACCGTCCCCTAGACACCATCCCCAAAACATCCTTTCAATGTCAAACAAATAGCAGTCACTTCCGGCGCCTCTTGGGCGTGGAAGCCTGCTCCAGCACTGTTGGTGTCAGGTGTGGCTGTCAGCATCCCCCTGGGGTGCGGGCATGAGACCCCTCTGTGGAGGTGACAGAGGTGGAGGGCTCAGACCCTTAGCCGCGGATATGCTGCAGGGTCAGCAGCTTGCAGACTTTCAGTAAAGGCTGACATACCCTAAATGTGTTTCGACCTTTATCACACTGGCCTTTGTCAGGGCTTGAATATTTAGATTTAAAAAATTACAAGTTTACATTTTTTATATATATATATATATATATACAGAAACGAAGAACACAAATTCACATTATTGATATACAGATCAGTAGCCAACCAGCGATGTGTCACGTTGAAGAGGGCAACATCAAAAGATAGAACATGATAAAATATATGACATGAAACACATAGAAATGAGAAAAAGAAGAAATAAAAAACAATACTTGTAACCAATGTCAATCAATGCAAATTCAATATTTAGCAAAATCTTACTGCCTTTCAATATTTGAAATGTACTACTTATGCACCTGAGTGACATAGCTTCCTCGGGGTAGCATTACGTTCTCCCGTGTGTCCACCACCAACACTGTCCAAGCGTGAATATAGAAAACCAATCCACATTAATTACGCTCAATGATGCAACTTGTTATTGCAAGCCAGGGGCGCCGAGTAGGAGGGGCTCCGGGGCCCGACCCCCCCCCCCCGCCGGAGAGAAGTGATGCAGCATCCATGGCCCTTTCCATCGATACTGCATCACTTCTCTCCGGCCGGGTATAATCGGGAAAATGTGCGATTAAGCCCTCCACTCTAGGACTCATTGGTATATGGTCCTGAACGGGAGGGCTTAGGGCAGCGGGATTCAAACTGTGGGGTGCGGCCCTCTGGTGGGCCGCAGCCTCGTGCCCAGGGGGGGCGCGCATCCACAGTTTGAAAAGAAAAAAAAAAGAGGTTAAATGACCAAAGGGTCGGGCTGTTGCCTCATTAACAAGCAGCAGCCCGATCCACTGCCCCTGCCACACATGCTTAGTGCGACAGGGGCCGGGCCTTTGTGAGGTCTCAGGCTCCGTTGGGAGCCTATTTATAAAGACAAAAGAAAAAGCGCACACCGTCTTTTGCCGCGATGATGGTCATCTCGGCAAAAGAAGGTGTGTGCTTTTTTTTGTCTTCATGAATAGACTCCTAATGGAGCCTGAGGCCCCACAAAGGCCCGGCCTCTGTCGCACTATGGGTGCTGGCAGCAGGGTCGGATTGGCCCCTGGCCGGGCTGAAATCGTCCCTGGAGAGTAAGGGCCAGTTTCAGGCCCCGCTTGGGCCGGTTTGAAAAACAAATTTGGGAAAAATTCATTTTTTTCAAATTTCTTTTTTCATTTTTTATTCTTCCAAAACCTTTCATCCTTCTTGGGTCGATATGAGTACCAACACAGGTTGGGTGATATTGTATGCATATTTGTTCTATAAAAAAGAGCTTAAGGGTAAGTGCTATATAATACCATATTATCATGTGGCCTTGGACGTCTGCTTGGAGTCGCAGTAATTTGACAATATGGATCTATACACACAGATATTAATGATAAGTATGGTGGTCCATTCTTGTATGAAATGTATATCACCTTAGTGAAATCATAACCATATTTTTCGTAATGTAGTTTACTTAGGACCAATGCTATTTGATGCCACTTCCTATTTTGTCAAGGGGTGAAAGGTTGTGTTTCATCGCTTCCCGGGATGTCAGTTTGGTGTGGGGTCAAATTACTTCCGGTGATATCATCAGAGGTCAAGTGTCGTGAGGCGAGGGGTGGGCCACTTTTTTGATGCGAGGGGTGGGCCACTTTTTCTTGAGTGACCGGGCCTATTTGTTGTCCCAGTCCGACCCTGGGTGGCAGCAGTGGTGTGGAACTGCCCAAGTGTCACAGAAGTGCTAGAACATATTTGGGCACAGGCGCCTACTGTTTTACAAATTAAGCACTTGGTATACACATGCAGTTGCAATTAAATGTTCATTAAAAAAGTATGCCCTCAAGAGTATGCTATCACAGAGAAACGAGGACCCCAAAGCCAGTTCAACTACCCACTCCCATGTGTGCTACTGAACAGGTAGATGTAAGTCGAGAGCCAATCAACCTCTTTCTCCTATCTGTGCTACTGTACCATACGAATAAGGGGGAATCGCTCTTCTGCAGCCTCTCTCTCAGTCATCGATTCTTGATGATTTACTGGTGCAATCACAAAAAAAAGATTTTTTGGGGGTTCATTTTGTTTACAAAAGTAGCGCATTGCTAAAACCCCCTGGCTGCCAGTTCATGGTCATTTGAGCGTCCCAGGCTCTCTACCCCCTGAGAGCCACCAACCTTGGGAGCTGTTTTATAACGAATGAAAGACGCAGACAGAATAATAACTGTGTGAGTCAACTGAGAGATGAATGCACTCATGCTCCATTCAGAGAGGCTTTGAAAATGTAGCTCTGACAAATCAGAGAATCAGAGGGGCAAAGAAGCACTGCACACCTCCGCTCCCTCTTCATGGGTTTACGGTTGCCACCTGAAAGGTTGCCAGCAGCTAACCTGCCATCCTGTCCCAACTCCATGCCTCGTGTGCTATTCCCTGGTCAACCATACCCTGTGAACTCATAGGCCGCATACGACCCACAGAAGTCTTTTTACCGCCCGTCCTGAACGTCTGTTTCTTGCACTAGTGCTATTAACGCGTGCAGCTCCAAGGTATAATATTAACAACCAGTGTTTGTAGGTAAAGGGCCGGCATAAAGTCTCTATTTCAGAGCCAGAGTCAAATGATAAGGTGCTTGTGGCAGTATGGAGTTCCAGGCCTCTGCTTGGACGTCGGGTTCTGCAACCTTTAGCTCTGCAGATGTGTTGGACTACAATGCTCATCAGCCCCAGCCAGCATAGTCAATGGTGATGGATCATAGAAGTCATAGCCCAAAACATCTGGAGAGCCACATGTTTAAGACCCCTGGCTTCAATGAACAGGAAGTAAAATAATCCATGAAAGTAACAGGAGTATGACGTTCCTGGATCTACATGGGTAGAATAAAAGTAGACTAGAAGAACAGCTTGGGGGCATCAAGATTATGTAGGATGGAATGGTGGGGGTCTGAGTCACCTGAGGAGACAGGGGTATTTTACAGGTCTGAAACCTGGTAATCCACTTTGCAATAAAAGACAACATGGAGAGAGGTGATGTCTCTGTGTGGCCTGTAAACTGCTGAGATACCACCAAACTGTACTACCATTACTGCCACTTGGTCTGGCGGTATTACTGCCGGATTACAAGTGGTGGTAGGCAGTGTTAGTCCTCATTAATTGGAGTCCATAGGACTCCATGGTGGATTTCAGCTTTATTACTGCTGGTAATAATTTTGCAAGTGGTAATATCCCAAATTGTTCTATTTTGGGCGGTATGGTGGAGGAAATACCTCCACCTTCTTGCTGGAGGATTTTCCTCCACCTTTGCCCTCAAACTCATAGTTGGGCGGTGCGATAATATGGCTCTATACGGTATTACCAGTGTTGCCAGTCAGAACTAATTTACCTCAGCAATGTATTCAGTTCTCTGTTTTTTGTCCTGATGCTTAAAATGTGCGATTTGCATTACACGCTGTGTGCCACAGACTGCTTCCACTCTAAGCGGGGGTGAAGTTAGGACTGTGGGGACTGAGACTGTAGGACTCTTCAACCTTTTGACACGATAGGCCTTCACTGAGCCTTGGGGGGGCATCACCTCCCACGGGATATGGTACAGTATAATTACCTCACTGCTTTCTAACACTGGTTCCTCTACATCAGCCTCTTGCTGACATAGAAGGGTTTATAGCTGTTCAGTGGGCATTCAGTGGTTAAGATCTATGCTGGCCTGCCATCTTGTGATAAACGGCAGCTATTAACCTTCAATTTGTCGCCATTGCAAGTCTCACTTCTCCCACAGCAACAGCAGAGCCTGCTTGCCAGTGCCTGATAATCCCAAAATTCTCTGTAATTTTATGCAAAGCTGCATTTTATTTTTATAAGGTTATTTTACTCACTGAATGCTGATCAAGTGTTTTAAGTCTGGACTTTATTAACTGGGTGCTTGTAATTGCAGCACACGCACTCTTTACAATCTAAACTAGAGGTGTGTTTACAATGTTGATTGTTCCAAAATACATCTCATACTGTGCTGCTCTGGGTCGGGTGGCCCCCTTTAAGCTGTACACAATGATACATAGTCTGGTTGACATACTATGTGATTTGTGTATTTTATAAAGGAAACTAAGACCACTAGAACCCACCACCCCAGAAACTCCCAATCCCACCTTCGGGGGCATTCCTGTGGTCATGGGAACACAGAGGAAAGAATGAATAAAGAAGTATTTGCTTTCAAGAGGAAGCTAGACCTTTGCAAAAGAGCAGTTGGAGCTGGGCAAGCCACCTAGCAACATTAAGGTCCAGCTTTGATGAATACTTCCCTGAAGTAAATGCTGGCATTAATGACTGGATGAGGCAGACTTTTCTGGCAGAGGAGGTGGTGCATCTTCCATTTGATGCCCAGGAAGAGCTGATTGAGGTTCAGTCGGACACTACTCTGCAATCTGAATTTAGGAACATTGCAGTGGGTGAATTTTGACTGAAGGTAATCCTGGAGTATCCTACATTCACATGGTCTGCTATACAGTTGCTCTTACCCTTTGGGTCTTACTACTTGTGCGAAAAAGGCTTTTCAGCATTGGCTTTTTTACTGACTCCTTCATTTTTTGTATAAGGAGTGTTTCAAATGAATGTTGAAAACCCGGAAAGTGGGAGTTTTTAAAACATGGAGACAACCGTGGCTACAACATTTAGACGCGAGTGCTTCCATCAGTCCCAAACATCACCTGGGTGCAGGGTGAGCCTGGGTAACTACAATGTTAAAAGCAGTTAACACTCTTCCCCCCAAGTCTGAAACCACACTTGATTGCCTTATACTTCAGCCAGGATTGCATTATACTTCAGCAGCACATCTGATTTGCCTACTGAAAGGTTTAAGATTAAGCTACATCCCTAACTCTATCTGGTTACCCAGAGGTAACATTTTAGCAAATGTCACTTGTGGCTGGCCAATCTACAGCAGCACTATTGTAAGTTTGAATTGTTGATGTTTTACTGAACTATGGCACCACACACGTCTTGCTTGGTACTTTTTAATCGGGAAACGTCTTTACTTCTCGTTTCCCTTTAATTGGGAACTTTTTTTTGTTGGTGGTGGTGTTGGTGGTACTCCACCTTGCAGCTGTACCTTCTGTTTAGCAAGCATTTCAGTCTCCCATCCTAGTTGTGTTGCTGGACGATTATAGAACGGTGGAGTAGGGGCAGTGATGTCTTACTGGAATGCAACTCGAAGGCTTAAATCTCCTTCTTTCTTGACTTTAGTATATGCAGTGCATGCTAGCCAATGTTTCCACTGTTCTGCGCTGCGCGCGCCAACACCCGCCCCCCTGCACTCCGTTGGACCAAGTTGGCGACTACATGCAAATTTGCTGTCATATAATTGCCAGTGATGTCACTTCCTGTATTTGGGCCCTCCCCCCCCGGGAAATTCATAAGTCGGCTCCCCTGTTTCAAGCTAGTGTTCCAATGGGTCACATCCCAGCACAAATGTTCCTAAAGAAAAGGTGTGGGCCTCAGCTAATATCTTCCCCACAGTCCTCACCATGAGCTCAATCAAATTACATTATTTACTATTCTGGCCAATGAAAGGCTGGCAGCCTGTCTCTCCATCGGAGTAGTTTCATATTTCCACATAATCTGAACATATACCTTTGCCCAGCATTAACTCAGCAACCTTTATACAAGCCACAGGTTAGCTTTAAATTAGCCCATAAATCCGCGAGTACTCGCCCAAAACACGAAGACTTATATCTGTTGGGCTTAATGCTGGCCCTAGGCAACAGGTTGCGGCGTCCCGCATGGCGCGCGGGCGCCATTTTGTTTCCAACAATCAAATATAATAACCGTGACGTCAGACGGCGACCTCTGATGTCATGCTTCATTAACATATGGACACAAATCACGCGCGCATTACGTAGTGTGCCGCGCAGCATTTCCCAAATCCCAATAAATTAGAACAGAAGAACAGTGTTCTTTGTGACTCCAAATCAAGCACAAATTTAGCCTTTAAACGTCTTTTGCCATAGTTTAAGCTTCATCGCGTTCAATTGCTCTTGAACAGGCAAGGGGCATGAGAAATGAATCAATATGTATTATTCAAGAAAAGCATCGCAACACTTTATCATATCTATATACCCCTCGACAGCTGGGGAGGGGCAGCGTCACTATTAAGGCTGAAAGGGTGAGGCCGCTGGAAGCAGAGGCCTTTTTCCTAAAGACTGAAACTCCCGCGAATCCGCGGGAGCTTCAGTATCTAGAAAGCAAGGCCTCTGCTTCCAGCGGCCTCACCCTTTCAGCCTTAATGGTGGTGCCGACCCACGTGCATCACTTGATGAAAGTGATGCCTTGCGGGTGCGGTGCCACCATTATGGCTGAAAGGCATTTTTTTCTGAAGCCTGAAGCTCTCGCACACGAGCGAGAGCTTCAGGCTGTAGAAAAAAATGCCTTTTCGTGTAGTGGCCGAGGCTGCCAGGGGAGATTAGTGGGCCTCGGCAGGGCCCCGCCTCAAAACGAAATTTCGGCCCACTTAAAGCCCTGCCCTTAATCTTCAGATATGCAAGTGTCTCATATGTTAATGGTCATGCACCTAATTCTATCCCTAAACTCCAGGATGGGAGAAAAACAAAATGCATGCTTAAAAATAGTCATACTCTCTCAGTCTTGTTGGTGAACACAGGGTCCAAGCCATGCTTACCCGTAAAATGGTTTCTAGACTTCTAAATCATTCATGTACCGGCACGGTGTGCTGCCACCTCTCGTTACATTTTCATGTGTCCTAAAAAGATATTCGATATTCGTCTTAATTTGTTTCTCATGCACTAGTATACTTAACATACTCAGCGGCAACTTGCGCGCCTTGGAAGCAAGACGACACGAAGCAACACAGGTTCGATCCCCGGTCCGCGCTTTAAGCGCGTTATAAATATGCAACTAAGACACACACAAAAACAACTCCGCAACTAATTTCTGTAACAGCGCCTCGATGCCTGCGGGCTGTGTGAGCGCTTTAAAATTGTAAAATAAAATGTATCAATGTTTAAGATATATCAATGTGACTATGGATATGGATTGTAACCTGTTGGGCCCATTACAGAATACTTGTGTATGTTAAGGATATTGGTGCCTTAGAAACAAAATAAGGCGATATATCTCCATATAACATTATTGACAAATGATTGGATGACTCTATCAAATATCTTTGCGATGAAGCTGAACCTGTGGCCGAATTTTTGCTTGATTTGGAGTCATAAAGAACACTGTTCTTCTGTTCTAATAGGAGATTTTTTATTGGAATTTGGGAAATGTTGCGCGGCGCACCACGTAATGTGCGGGTTCTTTGTGTACATATGGTAATGAAG
This sequence comes from Ambystoma mexicanum, assembly GCF_040938575.1. Taxonomy (NCBI): domain Eukaryota; kingdom Metazoa; phylum Chordata; class Amphibia; order Caudata; family Ambystomatidae; genus Ambystoma; species Ambystoma mexicanum. Next base: position 136,744,284 of record NC_090921.1, read on the forward strand.
CATGTCTACTGTGAGAGGGCTGGACTTTCACTCAAAAACCCTCTTTCCCGCGGAGCGGAGCGGCCGCGGAGTGGCTGCAGAGTGGCAGTCTCTGCAGTGTTCCTACGAGTTTCCTGTATACTCCTGTGTTTTTGGAGTCTGTCTGCTGTGTCTACTGTGAGAGGGCTGGACTTTCACTCAAAAACCCTCTTTCCCACGGATTCGCGGCGGAGTGGCTGCAGAGTGGCAGTCTCTGCAGTCTATGGCAGCTAGGGCAGTACAGCTTGCCAGCAGAAAGAATCGCACCTCCCATACTCCTGCTTCTGCCAAAAGGACTTCGGTCGGGGATTCCACACATATCACCCTTTCCGTTTTCACTCAACCTGAGACTCTGGGTCCCTGTCTGCGGAGCGCCAAAACAACCATGGCCCTTGCGGCCCCCCAGACTCACTTGGAGTATGAGGTAGCTTCTCCCGCACCGAGGCTGGCCTCCATCGTACCTGGATCCGCCCCTGGACTGGATCTGGATCCGGGAGCACGCCAGCCGGACGCCCTAGAGTCTCCGGCTGCTACCTGTCCCCCGACCATGGAGGAGTCTCTCTCTTCGGCCTGCTGTCTCCCGCCGCGCAAGGTGAGTTTGGAGTTGCCCCTCGGAGGAGAGGAAATGCCGCTCGCAACAGGTGAGGCGGGACCGGTGGGTGAAGAGGGGGTGATGGGTCACCAGCTCAAGTTTCCTGATCGCCTGTGTTCACCCCTGCGTTCACCCTGCCCACTGGCCCCACGCCGCCTTCCGACGGCGGGGGCTGAGAACAGCGGTGGGGTAGTGTCGGCGGTTGATCCGCCACTTGTGGAGACCAGTATTTTGGACCGAAACCTCCTTACAGTGGTCCCTATTCTCCACCATCCTCCCCTGGAGGTTGGGGGAGGGCAAACAGGGGCATTTCCACCTCGGTCTGATTTGCCAGAGGGAGAGCAGCAAACTGTCTCAGCTGCGATGGTCTATCCCGACACGGTTTTGCCTGACCCCCCTGGGGGAGTTCTGCGAAAGGACAGCTGCATCAAACCACCTCATGTTTCTATAAATGTCACGCATTTAAAAAAGAAAAGAGGACCTGTCCGCAGGAAACGATGCTCACATTCACGCCAAAAGTCTGGGCTCAAAGCCCAGCCGACACAGCGCCAAAGACTTCCCAGTGCACTACCGAGTCACCAGCACCATCAGCAGAAGGATGACATATCCCAGCTGTCGGCTAATAACAGATTTTTTGCAAACCTCTTAAAAAAGAAAGCATCAGTCTCAGAAGAACTCTCTGATGCCGAGATTCTGAGAGTCATCACAGACCAAAGTCTTCCTGTAAAAATCACTGGAGTGACTACTGACGTGCGACCAGTATTTTCACTAGAACCAGCACGCTTTTCCTTTTCTAGTATAGTTTCTGATGCCAATATCAGGTGGCACTTTGGCTCCCCACGTACCAGTGCACCCCCCCCTTTCAAGTCCTTTCACTAAGTCTACAAATGATCCGCAAGGAGCCATAAACCCATTAAGTCCACAGTTTTCTGCAGTGGACCCTAAGGCCCCTGAGGCAACGGGCCACCTTTCAGGGGCCTCGGCCGCATGGCCCCCGGTTCCGTTAGCTATGCTGCCTACAACAAAGTCCCATCGCAGAAACGGGGGTGTCAAAGACCTTCGGTGAACGCCACTACTGACCTAAGTGGTGTTGAAGACACTTCGTTTGGTTCATTTCATGTAAATGAAATAGAAACCATTGATTTTATATCAACGAACTCAGGAGAGCGGGTGGGGGAATCTCGGGTGAATTCTGAGCATTCCCTTACTGCCTCGCAAGTGCAAGTCCCGGACCTCAGAGCATATCCCAAGCAAGGCAAGGGACCTGACTCGGCTGCTCAAATGAGCCCTGTGACGCCTAGACTCTCTGCTGGGTCTCAGAATGCCAGCGCCCAAACTGTACTTACTCCAATGAGACCCCTATGTTGAAGTGAGAAAACAGGAAAGTCAGTAAAAGACACCTCGCCTATAAAGACTGACCTAAGGCTAATCATGTCTATGGTAACCTTGGCCATGGCCCCCTTTTGTAAATTGTACAGAGTCGATAAATGACTCAATGAGAGATCATACTTCCATTATAGCGATGATGAATAGTCGTCTGATTTTCTTGGAAGGCTACATCAACGCACTTAACAACACAATGGAGAGCGTGACACGGACGAGGGGTTTTCAAAGTCTTCAGCTGCTACACAATCGACGCAAGTCCAGCCGGTGGACTCCAGTTCCCAGACCTTTGAACCATGGCCGACTCTCCAACCTGAGGAGCTCAGATTAGAGTCCAGTAAAGTGTCCCCCTGTGAGGGTCCCACGAAGACAAAGTTAAAGCCGGCAATGGCTAAGGCAAATGGAGCAATCTGCGATGAACCTATCTTAATTACAACAAATCAGGAGTCTATTCCCGAACTGAATGCAAAGGTGATAGTACCGGCTACAAAAGGCCATCTCATGACTCAAAAGCAAACGACAATCAAGTTTTTCTCTCCTCAACCGATCAGCAGTAAAGAGCCGCGTTCGAATGAAAAGGGGGAGCCGCACAGAGGGTTCGAGAAATCCTCTAATAAGAAACTTTCAAGAACTGTGGTTGAGCTTAAACTTCCAAGTCAGAAGCTTGGAATTACTGCAATAGAAAGCGTAACCGCAACTAAGGAAATCAACTCAGCCCTAGATGAGGATTTACTTAATCTTAGTGTCTACACTTTATCTGATGATCATGAAGAAAGTAATAATCTCAACCACACTGACGAGGAGACCTCTCCTTTCTATACTCTAGAAAGTCGTTGCAAGAAGCTCCAAAATAAGTCCAGCTCGGGGTCTCGATCGCCAAAGGGTAGAACCCCGGAATCACACCAAACCAAACCGAAATGGGCAAGTCTAACTTAGAAAACGCTCCCTTAAGACAAAGATCAAGAAAATCTGACTCTTCATCGAGACAAAGTTCCCCCCTTGAAACTAAATGGGTTCATGCTACACGAGCCAAACGGCTACCAGAAAAGCGAAACCTTCCAGAAACAAATACTAAAGATACGAAAAATCAGAATAACTCCAAACCCAGCGAAAAGACAGCATCAGGAATAGCAGTACATGCTTCTACGACAACACGTAACTTTAAGATTGAACAACTACCAAATAACAAAAAGTATGTGATATTGAATAGAAGCTTCGTGCTACAACTTCTCAAATGTGTACAAACGCTCTGCAAAGTAGAAACAAAATATGTAGCCAGGGTCGAACCGTTTCACCAAGGGAAAATTGCATGCGTCTACCTGCATGTTCACACGAACTGGGCAAAGGTGAGGATTTCCGAGGCGGCAAAACACTTATTAAAGTTGGGATTCGACCTGTTTGAACTTGAAGAGAGTGTTCCATCCACCTCTCTAAGGAAACTATCTGAAACGGCTGAGCCAACCACACCCCTACGTCCAGCCAACTTGAGTAACAAACTAAAATCGTCTACAAGACCAATGGAGGCGAGAGGCCCGAAACGAACTGTTCTAAATAGCAAACAATCTTCACAGGATTCTTCTCCCCGAGTATCACCCTCGAGCTCCCGTTGTGAAGCAGAGAGTCGGCAACCGACAACCGTCACCAGGAGTAATGAAATTGCCTATAAAGATCCTCTAGGCATAGGGAGATGCCCTCTTGGCCCTGCGCCAAAAATCGTACGGACTATAAACCAAGCCCTGGGTGGAAAGGATATTGGCATCCAAGAAACCCAAAAACAAGCCCCATTAGCGCAATTATGGGCATGGTTACCAAAGGCACTGATGCTAAATAAGAACAAATAGCAACTCGTCGAGCACTTTCCAGCACCCCTTGCTATCAAGCAATCACCTGGGAAACCAGACCTCCCCTTGGGATCTTGGAATACTCGTGGATTTCAACATCTGACTAAGAAAGGAGATCTAAACTTGGGGTGTTTGGATATTATCTGTATACAAGAAACTTGGATGATTGAACGGCCCTCTATGGACGGTTATGACTTGGCATTCGTCCCAGCCGTTAAAGGAACTTTTGGCCCAGACAGAGTAACAATCTTGCCAGACACGAATATAGTAAAGAACTGGTTCTAAGACGGCGCTCAGTGAGGAAAGCAAGAAGAAAACTCTGCGCTTTCCCATCGGCTGAAAATCAGGCATTCTTCAATCAGGAACAGCAAACTTATAAATCATGGATCAGGCAATATCGCAGCAATTTACATCAACAAGATGCGGAAGCCATGTTGAAGTTGGTTTGCGGCCACCATCCTCGGGAGTTTTGGGCTCTCCTTAGATCGACCTTCTCTCCTCTTGTGGAATCACCCTCAAATCCGGTCTGTGAAACAAACTGGATACATTTTTATTCAAACCTGTTCCAGACACCCGCATCCTCAAGTTTCCCGGAGCTCAGCACTAAACTAGAACCATGGATAGATCTGAGCAGTGAAGCCGAGATCTTCAAAGTCCTTCGAAGACTCAAACCATCGCGAGCGCCCGGCCCGGACGGAATCACAAACCTTGATCTAAAGAAATACCCAAGAGAATGGTCTTTGCTGATCAACGAAATCTTTAAACGCTGTAAACAGGCAAGGCAAATTCCGTCTTCAAGGACAACTTCAATTGTAGTCCCAATATTCAAAAAAGGCCGGAAAGAAGATCCTAAGAACTACCGCCCTATCGCGCTCTTGTACACGGTTGGCAAGGTGTTCGGCTCCTTACTACTCCAAAAATTCCAGCGATGGGCAAGTGAAGCAGAATGCGCTGACCCGTTTCAAACTGGATTCACAAAAAACTGTGCAACAACTACCAACATTATGTTCCTTAGCGCCCTTAAAAGCAAAGTTCTGGGAGGAGGTCCGAGAGTGTTCCTTGCGTTCATAGATCTGGCGCAAGCTTTTGATCAAGTTAACAGAGTGAGTCTGTGGAGAAAACTGAGCCTTTGGAAATGCCATGCTGAACTCCTTCAACCAATCCAAGCATTACATCAGGACACAAAGGTATGTGTGATACTAAATCAAGCTGACCTGCTATCGTCAGAAATCTCAGTCGGCCGAGGAGTGAAACAGGGATGCCCTCTTGCTCCGGCACTTTTCATCGCTTACTTGGGTGATTTCAAAGCCTCAGAACTAACTATCCGCTCCTTTCCGCCGTCAATGGGAAAGTTGAAAACCACTAGGCTACTCTACGCGGATGATCTAATCCTAATGGATATGACCCCGATTGGCCTTCAGCGTCAGCTCGATAATTTGGCTGCTTATATTCAAGCAAACGATTTAACCATTAACGCATCTAAAACCAAGAATCTGACCATGGAAAAATATAAACGACCACAAGGAAAACTATCCTGGCACTTGGATGGAGCTGCACTAGAAAAAGTCTCCAGCATTAAAAATCTAGGAGTAACACTGGACTGTTCTAGTATCAACGCAACCCTTCAGAGAAGCTTAATGAACAAAGCAAAAAATCTAGCGGCACAAGCCCGGGCAATGGATAAAAAGTTTGGTCACTTTTCCTTGCTACCACTGATCAAATTCTACAGGATGAAGGTGATTCCATCACTCACCTATGCAGCGGAAGCTCTTCCCCACACGCCTGCCCATCTGTGGCTGAAGTTAGATGGTTACTTCTGGCGCATGGTCCTAGGTATCCCAAAGTAAAAATTGGCTCCTCTTATCAGAAGAGAGCTAGGTCTCCTCTCACTGGAAGGGAGCCCGGAGATAAAATCCATGATGCTCCACAGGAAAATGTTGCTTCCAGATTGCTCACATGTGTTTGCCATCGTTCGTGCTGAAATTCTGACAGCACGTTGTTCTGTATTAAAATCTTGGGAATCGGCCCGTTAAGCGAAATTACTGGAAATCCACTCTTCAGAGCAAGATCTCATTCGCAACCCAACAAAAATAAAAAAGAAAATCAGTGAGCTCGACTGGATTCAAACTTTGAACAATGCAACGAAAGCAAAATCAGTCAGCCATCTCCCACCTTATCAAAGCAAATTGAACATTGTTCCGAATTACTTGAGCAAGTTTCCCAAGCTGTCAGAAACTTGTTTTTGAAAGCGCGCTTAAATTTACTGCCGACTAATGAGATTTTAAAACTCAGAGGACAGAGTAATTCAAACACATGTCATTTTTGTGAAAATGACACGAATTAGAAACGATACACCATCTGCTCCTAAACTGCCCAGGAACAAGAGCTACAGGCGAGAAATTTTTGTTACCACATCTTTCAGCATCAGATAACAGGAAAGAGGAACTGTGGTGGACACGCTTGATGAGCGGAGAAAGAAATACTTGGACAATTGCCACTACACAGACTCTTAAGTTTATCTTATCCTTATGAGACTCAAATCATCGCCAAAACTACAATTCTACTGAAATGAAATGATCTCATCTCATCTTCCTCCATTTTCTTTTTCTTCTCTTCTCTTCTTCTCTTCTTCTCTTCTTCTTCTCTTCTCTTCTTCTTCTCTCTTTCATGATACAGCTTTGTGTTCTACATTTTTCGATTTCTTCCTTTCTTCACTTCGTTTTGATTTCTACTATGTTTTGTAAAAATCATTAATTTGATTAAATCAACTAGTTAAATAAATAATAATGAAGCATGACGTCAGATGCCGTCGTCTGATGCCACGGTTGCTATGTTTGATTGTTGGAAATAAAATGGCGCCCTCGCGCCCGGCGGAACGCCGCAATCTGTTGCCTAGGAGAGGTCAGGGTGCGGGGGTGAGCAGCATTAAGCCCAACAGATGTAAGTGTTCGTGTTTTGGACGGGTACTCGCGGATTTATGGGCTAATTTAAAGCTGACCTGTGGCTTGTATAAACATTGCTGAGTTAATGCTGGGCAAAGGTATATGTTCAGATTATGTGGAAATATGAAACTACTCAGATGGAGAGACAGGCTGCCAGCCTTTCATTGGCCAGAATAGTAAATAATGTAATTTGATTGAGCTCATGCTGAGGACTGTGGGGAAGATATTAGCTGAGGCGCACACTATTTCTTTAGGAACATTTGTGCTGTCATTGGACCCATTGGAACACTAGCTTGCAATAACAAGTTGGATCATTGAGTGTAATTAATTGAAGAATTGGCGCAGAGCCACTAGGTAAGTAAATTTACGCAATCAATCCATATTGAGATTTTATAACCACACATGGATTGAAGGGTTTCTATGGCTGTTGCTTCAGAGGTCGCTTATTGAGACATGATTACACATGGAAATTGTGAATATAATCAGGAGGAAAGACCGCCGGCTGCCTATGTTTTGATTAGGTTGAAGGATTTTTGGAACTCAAGACGAGGATAGAACTTGGAGCATGGAGAACATCTGATTAATGTTGGATTTATTTAGGTAAGAATTCCTCTATTCATGAGAACTGCAGAGACAAGATGGAGAGAATATAGGAATTACATCATCTCTCATACATGGTTTGTTGTCAGATTCAATTAAGGGTTCAAGCGTGTGTGAGATCACAAGATTAAGAAGCAATTGGAAGTTGTGAACACGAATAGCTTAACGGGAACTGATAGGGTATAGCAAATGATTATAATGTATTCATTTTTCCAAGATTGGGTTCAGACACTAATAGGGTAGAGTTGCCTAGTGTATGGATAGGTTTTTAATTCTGGAATCTATGCTGACAAATTACACACTTAAAAGGATAACTATTGGAGCTTCAGAATTCACACGTTTTAGGTTGGTTAGCGCCCTAGTGTTTAGTTTTAACCTCAGTGTGTTCCCTCATCCTCTGCCCAACTGTGATCATGGCGGCGGTGGCCTGGCAGAGGCACCGGGACATCCGGCAGCACAACCCCTGCAGACAGTCCCTCATGGCCTGTATGTGTTCCACCTGCTGGTCCGCCAGTGTCGCAAGTGATGCCTGGCACCGCTCTATGGCATCTAGACAAGCCGGAATGGCTGGCATGTCGTGCATGGGCAGAGGTTGTGATTTGTGGAGAGAGATGGAGCTGAAGCACGGGTAGCATAAGCCCATGCTTTCGTCTTCCTCCTCGTCAGTGGTGTGGTCGTTGCTTGTGCCACGATGGTGTTGGGGCTTGTGCTGCACTACTCAAGATGGTGAGGAAGGTGTGTTGGTGCCCTGACATATGGGTGCTGGAGCAGGGGCTGCAGTCGTGTGGATTGCCACATGGGCTGGCTGTGGCAACTTCAGAGACAGAGGTGCCACCTGCATGGTGGGTGGGGGGGAGGCTAGTTGGCACCGATGGGGGATGGTGGTTTCTTGTGGGCTTGCTACCTTGCTCCTCCTCTTACTCCCACTGCCTACAGATCTGGATTGTGATGTAAGTGGCGGTGGATGGAGTAGCAGCGGTGTAGGGTCTGGCCTCTTCATGGAAGGCGTTTGTGCAAATGCAAGGTGCGTTCTGCTCCTCCTCTCGGCCATACACATGATTGCATATGAGCCGCGACATTAATGATTTGCACCACAGACTTAAACATGGCTTTTCTGCCATTCATTGATGTTGGTGTCTCATAGTTTTTCAGCTCCTCCATGTGTGGGCATGAACGTTTCAAGTACGGCTCATCTGCATTGTCACAGCCCCGCCTTCGTCCAGGCACACGCGTGTACTCACTGTGCATGTGCACTGATTTTCATGTGTCTGCCCTTTCCCTTGCCCATTGTGGCCATCTATGCATTGGGATGCATTCTTTTGGCTAGTGCATTGGCATGTCAGTGGGATCTGATAGACTTACTGCCATTGCCGTGGCTTCCTGCTCCAGCCTCTGCGCTCCCAATTCCCGAAAATGTGGAGGATGGAGCTGACCTTCTCCTCTGACAGCATGAGCGTGAGGGGTTCCACAGTGCCACCTTCTGTGGCTGCACTCTCCCTCCTCTGGTGTGAGATGAGGCAGCAGACCCTGCATTCCACCGTTTGCAGCCGTCCTCCACATCCCGTGGAAAGGTGCCCACAGTCGTCATGATGTCCTTGATGAAGGACAATATGGCTGCCTTCCTTTTGACAGAGGTCTTACGCGGTCTACTGCCAAACAGCTCCTCTGCGTGATGCACGTCTTGATCAGCCAGAGCATACAGCTCTGACTCTGTAAACTTTGGCTTACGCAGCCTCAGTTTGGGTAGCCGAGCCTTTTCCTTTGACATGACTTGCCAAGTATTGTGTCCGGGTGGCAACAGGAAATGGGAGATTCAGAGTGGATGTGTTTTTAAAGATGGCCACTGCTGTGCTTCTCATTCTGGCGGCGATGGTATTTCTGCCGGCGGTACGCTGTCTGCCGACAGGAACGGTGTTACATTGTATCTGTGTGCTATTGCCACCAGATGACCATTATTGGCTGTAATACCGCCAAACAGTGTTATCATTACTGTGCACATGTCAGGTCATGATTTGCCGGTAATTCCACCGGTTACCACAGCGGTAACGGTAATACCGCTGGGGCAGAATTCCTGCTGCATTGCACCAAACTCGTAATGAAGGCCTATCTGTTAAATGAAAAACATACAAGAAAACACTTGTAAGATTAAATGCCTTTGGAAAAAAATGTTGTTTCAATTTTATTTCTGTTGAACATGAGCTACCTTTTCAGGGTGTATATTAACTTGTTGCAAAACATTGGGCCTCATTGCAAGATTGCCTGTCCGGAAACAACGATGCCGGTAAGCTTACCGGCACAGTTGTTTCCGGACTGGCAAACTACGAGTATGCTGGTGGGTGCCATTTCGCCTGCCAGGTCTGATCCTGTGCCAGTGCCGGTGCTTCCATCCTCCCTAATCCCATGGAGTCCTATGGGAATGGGGAGTAACAATTGCCGCTGCCTGTCTTACCGGACCACCCCGGTTATTCCGGCAAGGCAGGTGGCGGTAATTCATCACAAGTCTGGTGGCAGCCTGCCGGTAATGAGGCCCATTGTCTTAAACCTACTCTGTCACGTTTTCTAACAAGCTTGTAAAATATATGTTTTCTTTAAGCGGTTTGTACTATGACCCGTATCCACCGCCTCACCCCCTTATTCTATTTGTGCCGCTCCCCTACTACAGATGTTTAGAGACGCCAATGACGATAAATAAACCAAATACCTGTCACTCCAGTGCGCAAACAGGTCCTGTAGTGGGAAGTAAAAGGCACCCTCGGTTGATACCATGGTCTGCAAGGGGAACAGGATTTAATGCATGGCCGAAGTGCAGTAGGGAATGCATTGCATGGCACCAGGCCAAGGGTATGCAATTGCCCTTGGAAGATGCATGGGGCAGTGCATTTAGGCTATGGGGGCATGTGGGTCCCTAGGTAGCAAAACTGATGTTATAAGAGAGGTTGGGCACTTGGCCCTACGAGGGTGACTGCTGTGGTATTGGAGGTAAAGCAGTAGGCTTACAACTCGAGGACATGGGATCGGAGCCCGCCTCCAGCCGGTGGAAGGGGAAAAGTTGGTGTCAATACGGAAATGTCTGCAGTACACATAATTAATGATAAAACACATATTTAATGATAAAACTAGGTTTCGGACACCCTCGTGCCACTTTGAGTACTTGTTCAGAAATGTTACAATTGGTTTTTAGGTATTCATTGTGTTGGAGGAGTGGGTGTGTATCGTGCAGTCTGTACTCCGCATGGGTGGCGCCAGCCCCTGGCTTGGGAGGGCTTACCCTTCCCGCTTTGAGGCAGATGGCAACCCTCTGTTGTGATGCTCAGTCCTGTGCTCCAATAATCAAGGCCATGTCAAATTTCTCACCTCGGAGAGCAGTGTATTTACTTAGCCATTAACCAATCATTACCATAAAGTCAGCAGCTAATATACAGTGGGAGAGGAAAACAAGCCTGACCAGGCATGAGCAGCAGACCCTCCCTATAACTAAGCCAAAGACTTAACTGCGCTGATCAGCTTAGAAGGCCCACACCTCGAATGATTGGCATCGTTGGGAAACTTCATAGCCTGTGAATTGGGAGGAAGGTTGCATCTACTGGGCAAAGGGAAGGCGTAATAGCTATTTAGCCTCGTGGGCTCAGAGGAAGGGGATGAACAGCACATTGGGTTTAATTGCTGCACTCGCTACCAGCTTTCCAAACTGTCATCCACCCCCCTCCCCAAAAACATTGAAAATGACTGCGCCCCTGTTACTACAGGAATGCTGACGAGATTACAGTACTATAATGCAGTATATTGTGGTATTAGATCCTGTGGAGTTGGGCATACCTCTAATGCTGCCACATGTGAGTACTAGCACACTTGATCAATTTCCTATAGAACACACGTGTTGCTCGACCAGTTGCGGCTGTGTTGAAAGTTGTTCTGGATGTGGAGGGTGTTCATCCCAATTTGTAGGTGACTGATGGCCAGATCGAATTATAGCAATAGCTCGGTGCAGTGTGTGATGAATCAGTGATGATTCCCCCAGACAACCTGGCCTGGGACCCTTCTCATGTGGCCAGGGAAAGGAAGGCGCTTTCTGATCCCGACCCTGGGGGTGGTGTTCTGCGGGAGGATCACATGTGATGGCAAGCAGGTCAGTAGGAATGGGAAACCCATTTGTTCTACTTTCCCTGAGACCCCAAACCTCTAATGGCCTATTGCAAAGGGGAAGAAATTACAAAAACTGAATTTTGTATTAAGGAATTAAAATCCCATAATTCCAGAAGTACTGGGACGAATAAAAAGGCTGGGGTGGAACAAAACTGCAAAGGGCAGCTTGTTAATAGGAATGACCCACACCTGAGGGAGACTAAGAGGCTTAAAAGGCCCCCTCAGGTGCAGGCCATGAAGAAGAAGGAGCAGAGTAGCAGTCACAGGTGGAGGAGTAGTGTACTCTACATGTTGCATCAGAAGCAGATGCTGGAGGAGGAAATGGAGGTCGGGACCACTGTCGAGCAATAGCCGGTCCTGAGAGGGTCTTTCCCTCCAGAAGCCTTAATTGCAGAGGTCGCGCAGCGGGATTCGTGAGAGAGGGAAGCTTGCCCCCTGTAAACCTGTTTTGCAGATACTGCATATTGCGAAGACAACGTTTGGAACGCTTGTCTTTCCCCATTGCTATCTCTGGCACCAGACAAGCACCAGAGAACCCCAGGAAGCTCTGTGTGTAAGTGACGCGGGCAGCGGCAGAACACAACAAGCAGATTGCTTGATCACGAGGAGCCTCTGAAGAAAAGAACCTGTGAGCAGCAAGGGAAACAGATGCACAAGCCTTACCCGATGAGTTCAACAAGTGATGGCAAGCTCAATTCAGGTGTTGTCAGATTGAAAAGCACTCACGGATACGTGAACATATGACTGAAGGCAATTCTGAATAATGAAAAGACAGAAAACAGAGAAAACATTATTATTTAAGATCTAATAACTGTGAATTTAAGAATTTGAGTTTTTATAAAACCCTGCCACAAGACAGGGCAATATGTCTAAAACTGAATACAAACACCCATTACCCAAGCCAAAATTAAATAAAACCAAGGCAATTTAAAACCAACAAGCATTGCCAAAGTCAGAAGGTGGAAAGTGAAAGTCCCAAAGGTTGTAAAGTTTATTTCCCATGTGTAAAGAAGTATATAACAAAAACTGATATAAACTCACATTACCAAAATCAAGAAATAAGCAGAATAAAAGCATATCATTGTCAGTGTTTGGTTAATACAGAAGTGTGGAAACTTTCAAGAACTGTGGTTGAGCTTAAACTTCCAAGTCAGAAGCTTGGAATTACTGCGTTAGAAAGCTCAACCGCAACTAAGGAAATCAACTCAGCCCTAGATGAGGATTTACTTAATCTTAGTGTCTACACTTTATCTGATGATCATGAAGAAAGTAATAATCTCAACCACACTGACGAGGAGACCTCTCCTTTCTATACTCTAGAAAGTCGTTGCAAGAAGCTCCAAAATAAGTCCAGCTGGGGGTCTCGATCGCCAAAGGGTAGAACCCCAGAATCACACCAAACCAAACCGAAATGGGCAAGTCTAACTTAGAAAACGCTCCCTTAAGAGAAAGATCAAGAAAATCTGACTCTTCATCGCGACAAAGTTCCCCCCTTGAAACTAAATGGGTTCATGCTACACGAGCCAAACGGCTACCAGAAAAGCGAAACCTTCCAGAAACAAATACTAAAGATACGAAAAATCAGAATAACTCCAAACCCAGCGAAAAGACAGCATCAGGAACAGCAGTACATGCTTCTAAGACAACACGTAACTTTAAGATTGAACAACTACCAAATAACAAAAAGTATGTGATATTGAATAGAAGCTTCGTGCTACAACTTCTCAAATGTGTACAAACGCTCCGCAAAGTAGAAACAAAATATGTAGCCAGGGTCGAACCGTTTCACCAAGGGAAAATTGCATGCGTCTACCTGCATGTTCACACGAACTGGGCAAAGGTGAAGATTTCCGAGGCGGCAAAACACTTATTAAAGTTGGGATTCGACCTGTTTGAACTTGAAGAGAGTGTTCCATCCACCTCTCTACGGAAACTGAAACGGCTGAGCCAACCACACCCCTACGTCCAGCCAACTTGAGTAACAAACTAAAATCGTCTACAAGACAAATGGAGGCGAGAGGCCCGAAACGAACTGTTCTAAATAGCAAACAATCTTCACAGGATTCTTCTACCCGAGTATCACCCTTGAGCTCCCGTTGTGAAGCAGAGAGTCGGCAACCGACAACCGTCACCAGGAGTAATGAAATTGGCTATAAAGATCCTCTAGGCATAGGAAGATGCCCTCTTGGCCCTGCGCCAAAAATCGTACGGACTATAAACCAAGCCCTGGGTGGAAAGGATATTGGCGCCCAAGAAACCCAAAAACATGCCCCATTAGCGCAATTATGGGCATGGTTACCAAAGGCACTGACGCTAAATAAGAACAAATAGCAACTAGTCGAGCACTTTCCAGCACCCCTTGCTATCAAGCAATCACCTGGGAAACCAGACCTCTCCTTGGGGTCTTGGAATACTCGTGGATTTCAACATCTGACTAAGAAAGGAGACCTAAACTTGGGGTGTTTGGATATTATCTGTATTCAAGAAACTTGGATAATTGAACGGCCCTCTATGGACGGTTATGACTTGGCATTCGTCCCAGCCGTTAAAGGAACTTTTGGCCGCCCTCATAACTGCAATTCGGTGCGGCTCCGGATTACATTTAAAGAAAACCTTGAGATTTACAACTTATCTCTTGGCCACGGAGGTTAGCTGGAACCGTTGCGAGGTGGAAAAGGGAAAGTCCAAAGTGCAACCCTTAATCCTTATTAATGTCTACTGGAATCCGGCAGCCATGACTGACTCATTCTTTATAGCCTTGGTTGAAGAGACTATTGACGAAGCACTGGTAAGGTGTCCAGAGGCTTTGCTAATCATTTGCGGAGATTTAAATGCCACCTGGTTGCCACATGAATCAGTGGAGGATCTTCCCCTTTTTTCATCCCTTAGAAACAAACGTGGGGTAGCATGGCTGTCATCGATGTCATCCTGTGACTTACTCTGTGCGGAGGATCTCTTCACCAGAGAAGAGAGGCCTCCTACTTGGGAAAGAGGAAATTCCTCTGCGGATATTGATCACATTTTTATAAGCAGATACTTGGCAGCTCTTACCACTTCGTTCGAAGTACGAAAGTCTTTAGCGAGCGATCACAATTTGTTGGTACTGAAATGGAAGACAAAAATGCTCGATAACCCAGTCATGCCTGCTCAAGTCGAGTGAAACAACCAGCAAAACCGCCTAAGACTATCAGAAACTTCGATTTCGAAGATAAAGGACCAGTACCTGAGAATAGTAAACGAGCCTGACCAACTGATCGATTCGCAATTACCAGATTATCAACCACTTCTGGGACCTTTTAGATCTAAACCCAATGGTCCCAGACAGAGTAACAATCTTGCCAGACACGAATATAGTAAAGAACTGATTCTAAGACGGCGCTCAGTGAGGAAAGCAAGAAGAAAACTCTGCGCTTTCCCATCGGCTGAAAATCAGGCATTCTTCAATCAGGAACAGCAAACTTATAAATCATGGATCAGGCAATATTGCAGCAATTTACATCAACAAGATGCGGAAGCCATGTTGAAGTTGGTTTGCGGCCACCATCCTCGGGAGTTTTGGGCTCTCCTTAGATCGACCTTCTCTCCTCTTGAGGAATCACCCTCAAATCCGGTCTGTGAAACAAACTGGATACATTTTTATTCAAACCTGTTCCAGACACCCCCATCCTCAAGTTTCCCGGAGCTCAGCACTAAACTAGAACCATGGATAGATCTGAGCAGTGAAGCCGAGATCTTCAAAGTCCTTCGAAGACTCAAACCATCGCGAGCGCCCGGCCCGGACGGAAGGAATCACAAACCTTGATCTAAAGAAATACCCAAAAGAATGGTCTTTGCTGATCAACGAAATCTTTAAACGCTGTAAACAGGCAAGGCAAATTCCGTCTTCATGGACAACTTCAATTGTAGTCCCAATATTCAAAAAAGGCCGGAAAGAAGATCCTAAGAACTACCGCCCTATCGCGCTCTTGTACACGGTTGGCAAGGTGTTCGGCTCCTTACTACTCCAAAAATTCCAGCGATGGGCAAGTGAAGCAGAATGCGCTGACCCGTTTCAAACTGGATTCACAAAAAACTGTGGAACAACTACCAACATTATGTTCCTTAGCGCCCTTAAAAGCAAAGTTCTGGGAGGAGGTCCGAGAGTGTTCCTTGCGTTCATAGATCTGGCGCAAGCTTTTGATCAAGTTAACAGAGTGAGTCTGTGGAGAAAACTGAGCCTTTGGAAATGCCCTGCTGAACTCCTTCAACCAATCCAAGCATTACATCAGGACACAAAGGTATGTGAGACTAAATCAAGCTGGCCTGCTATCGTCAGAAATCTCAGTCGGCCGAGGAGTGAAACAGGGATGCCCTCTTGCTCCGGCACTTTTCATCGCTTACTTGGGTGATTTCAAAGCCTCAGAACTAACTATCCGCTCCTTTCTGCCGTCAATGGGAAAGTTGAAAACCACTAGGCTACTCTACGTGGATGATCTAATCCTAATGGATATGACCCCGATTGGCCTTCAGCGTCAGCTCGATAATTTGGCTGCTTATATTCAAGCAAACGATTTAACCATTAACGCATCTAAAACCAAGAATCTGACCATGGAAAAATATAAGCAACCACAAGGAAAACTATCCTGGCACTTGGATGGGGCTGCACTAGAAAAAGTCTCCAGCATTAAATATCTAGGAGTAAAACTGGACTGTTCTAGTATCAACGCAACCCTTCAGAGAAGCTTAATGAACAAAGCAAAAAATCTAGCGGCACAAGCCCGGGCAATGGATAAAAAGTTTGGTCACTTTTCCTTGCTACCACTGATCAAATTCTACAGGATGAAGGTGATTCCATCACTCACCTATGCAGCGGAAGCTCTTCCCCACACGCCTGCCCATCTGTGGCTGAAGTTAGATGGTTACTTCTGGCGCATGGTCCTAGGTATCCCAAAGTAAAAATTGGCTCCTCTTATCAGAAGAGAGCTAGGTCTCCTCTCACTGGAAGGGAGCACGGAGATAAAATCCATGATGCTCCACAGGAAAATGTTGCTTCCAGATTGCTCACATGTGTTTGCCATCGTTCGTGCTGAAATTCTGACAGCACATTGTTCTGTATTAAAATCTTGGGAATCGGCCCGTTAAGAGAAATTACTGGAAATCCACTCTTCAGAGCAAGATCTCATTCGCAACCCAACAAAAATAAAAAGGAAAATCAGTGAGCTCGACTGGATTCAAACTTTGAACAATGCAACGAAAGCAAAATCAGTCAGCCATCTCCCACCTTATCAAAGCAAATTGAACATTGTTCCGAATTACTTGAGCAAGTTTCCCAAGCTGTCAGAAACTTGTTTTTGAAAGCGCGCTTCAATTTACTGCTGACTAATGAAATTTTAAAACTCAGAGGACAGAGTAATTCAAACACATGTCGTTTTTGTGAAAATGACACGAATGTAGAAACGATACGCCATCTGCTCCTAAACTGTCCAGGAACAAGAGCTACAGGTGAGAAATTTTTGTTACCACATCTTTCAGCATCAGATACCAGGAAAGAGAAACTGTGGTGGACACGCTTGATGAGCGGAGAAAGAAATACTTGGACAATTGCCACTACACAGACTCTTAAGTTTATCTTATCCTTATGAGACTCAAACCATCGCCAAAACTACAATTCTACTGAAATGAAATGATCTCATCTCATCTTCCTCCATTTTCTTTTTCTTCTCTTCTCTTCTTCTCTTCTTCTCTTCTTCTTCTCTTCTCTTCTTCTTCTCTCTTTCATGATACAGCTTTGTGTTCTACATTTTTCGATTTCTTCCTTTCTTCACTTCGTTTTGATTTCGACTATGTTTTGTAAAAATCATTAATTTGATTAAATCAACTAGTTAAATAAATAATAATGAAGCATGACGTCAGACGCCGTCGTCTGATGCCACGGTTGCTATGTTTGATTGTTGGAAATAAAATGGCGCCCTCGCGCCCGGCGGAATGCCGCAATCTGTTGCCTAGGAGAGGTCAGGGTGCGGGGGTGGGCAGCATTAAGCCCAACAGATGTAAGTGTTCGTGTTTTGGGCGAGTACTCGCGGATTTATGGGCTAATTTAAAGCTAACCTGTGGCTTGTATAAACATTGCTGAGTTAATGCTGGGCAAAGGTATATGTTCAGATTATGTGTAAATATGAAACTACTCAGATGGAGAGACAGGCTGCCAGCCTTTCATTGGCCAGAATAGTAAATAATGTAATTTGATTGAGCTCATGCTGAGGACTGTGGGGAAGATATTAGCTGAGGCGCACACTATTTCTTTAGGAACATTTGTGCTGTCATTGGACCCATTGGAACACTAGCTTGCAATAACAAGTTGGATCATTGAGTGTAATTAATTGAAGAATTGGCGCAGAGCCACTAGGTAAGTAAATTTACGCAATCAATCCATATTGAGATTTTATAACCACACATGGATTGAAGGGTTTCTATGGCTGTTGCTTCAGAGGTCGTTTATTGAGACATGATTACACATGGAAATTGTGAATATAATCAGGAGGAAAGACCGCCGGCTGCCTATGTTTTGATTAGGTTGAAGGATTTTTGGAACTCAAGACGAGGATAGAACTTGGAGCATGGAGAACATCTGATTAATGTTGGATTTATTTAGGTAAGAATTCCTCTATTCATGAGAACTGCAGAGACAAGATGGAGAGAATATAGGAATTACATCATCTCTCATACATGGTTTGTTGTCAGATTCAATTAAGGGTTCAAGCGTGTGTGAGATCACAAGACTAAGAAGCAATTGGAAGTTGTGAACGCGAATAGCTTAACGGGAACTGATAGGGTATAGCAAATGATTATAATGTATTCATTTTTCCAAGATTGGGTTCAGAGACTAATAGGGTGGAGTTGCCTAGTGTATGGATAGGTTTTTAATTCTGGAATCTATGCTGACAAATTACACACTTAAAAGGATAACTATTGGAGCTTCAGAATTCACACGTTTTAGGTTGGTTAGCGCCCTAGTGTTTAGTTTTAACCTCAGTGTGTTCCCTCATCCTCTGCCCAACTGTGATCATGGCGGCGGTGGCCTGGCAGAGGCACCGGGACATCCGGCAGCACAACCCCTGCAGACAGTCCCTCATGGCCTGTATGTGTTCCACCTGCTGGCCCGCCAGTGTCGCAAGTGATGCCTGGCACCGCTCTATGGCATCTAGACAAGCCGGAATGGCTGGCATGTCGTGCATGGGCAGAGGTTGTCATGTGGAGAGAGATGGAGCTGAAGCACGGGTAGCATAAGCCCATGCTTTCGTCTTCTTCCTCGTCAGTGGTGTGGTCGTTGCTTGTGCCACAATGGTGTTGGGGCTTGTGCTGCACTACTCAAGATGGTGAGGAAGGTGTGTTGGTGCCCTGACATATGGGTGCTGGAGCAGGGGCTGCAGTCGTGTGGATTGCCACATGGGCTGGCTGTGGCAACTTCGGAGACAGAGGTGCCACCTGCATGGTGGGTGGGAGGGAGGCTAGTTGGCACCGATGGGGGATGGTGGTTTCTTGTGGGCTTGCTACCTTGCTCCTCCTCTTACTCCCACTGCCTACAGATCTGGATTGTGATGTAAGTGGCGGTGGATGGAGTAGCAGCGGTGTAGGGTCTGGCCTCTTCATGGAAGGCGTTTGTGCAAATGCAAGGTGCGTTCTGCTCCTCCTCTCGGCCATACACATGATTGCATATGAGCCGCGACATTAATGATTTGCACCAAAGACTTAAACATGGCTTTTCTGCCATTCATTGATGTTGGTGTCTCATAGTTATTCAGCTCCTCCATGTGTGGGCATGAACGTTTCAAGTACGGCTCATCTGCATTGTCACAGCCCCGCCTTCGTCCAGGCACACGCGTGTACTCACTGTGCATGTGCACTGATTTTCATGTGTCTGCCCTTTCCCTTGCCCATTGTGGCCATCTATGCATTGGGATGCATTCTTTTGGCTAGTGCATTGGCATGTCAGTGGGATCTGATAGACTTACTGCCATTGCCGTGGCTTCCTGCTCCAGCCTCTGCGCTCCCAATTCCCGAAAATGTGGAGGATGGAGCTGACCTTCTCCTCTGACAGCATGAGCGTGAGGGGTTCCACAGTGCCACCTTCTGTGGCTGCACTCTCCCTCCTCTGGTGTGAGATGAGGCAGCAGACCCTGCATTCCACCGTTTGCAGCCGTCCTCCACATCCCGTGGAAAGGTGCCCACAGTCGTCATGATGTCCTTGATGAAGGACAATATGGCTGCCTTCCTTTTGACAGAGGTCTTACGCGGTCTACTGCCAAACAGCTCCTCTGCGTGATGCACGTCTTGATCAGCCAGAGCATACAGCTCTGACTCTGTAAACTTTGGCTTACGCAGCCTCAGTTTGGGTAGCCAAGCCTTTTCCTCTGACATGACTTGTCAAGTATTGTGTCCGGGTGGCAACAGGAAATGGGAGATTCAGAGTGGATGTGTTTTTAAAGATGGCCACTGCTGTGCTTCTCATTCTGGCGGCGATGGTATTTCTGCCGGCGGTACGCTCTGTCTGCCGATAGGAACGGTGTTACATTGTATCTGTGTGCTATTGCCACCAGATGACCATTATTGGCTGTAATACCGCCAAACAGTGTTATCATTACTGTGCACATGTCAGGTCATGATTTGCCGGTAATTCCACCGGTTATCACAGCGGTAACGGTAATACCGCTGGGGCAGAATTCCTGCTGCATTGCACCAAACTCGTAATGAAGGCCTATCTGTTAAATGAAAAACATACAAGAAAACACTTGTAAGATTAAATGCCTTTGGAAAAAAATGTTGTTTCAATTTTATTTCTGTTGAACATGAGCTACCTTTTCAGGGTGGATATTAACTTGTTGCAAAACATTGGGCCTCATTACAAGTTTGCCTGTCCGGAAACGATGCCGGTAAGCTTACCGGCACAGTTGTTTCCGGACTGGCAAACTACGAGTATGCTGGTGGGTGCCATTTCGCCTGCCAGGTCTGATCCTGTGCCAGTGCCGGTGCTTCCATCCTCCCCAATCCCATGGAGTCCTATGGGACTCAAATGGGAATGGGGAGTAACAATTGCCGCTGCCTGTTTTACCGGACCACCCCGGTTATTCCGGCAAGTCAGGTGGCGGTAATTCATCACAAGTCTGGTGGCAGCCTGCCAGTAATGAGGCCCATTGTCTTAAACCTACTCTGAAGTTGCATAATGTCACGTTTTCTAACAAGCTTGTAAAATATATGTTTTCTTTAAGCGGTTTGTACTATGACCCGTCTCCACCGCCTCACCCCCTTATTCTATTTGTGCCGCTCCCCTACGACAGATGTTTAGAGACGCCAATGACGACAAATAAACCAAATACCTGCCACTCCAGTGCGCAGACAGGTCCTGTAGTGGGAAGTAAAAGGCACCCTCGGTTGATACCATGGTCTGCAAGGGGCACAGGATTTAATGCATGGCCGAGGTGCAGTAGGGAATGCATTGCATGGCACCAGGCCAAGGGTATGCAATTGCCCTTGGAAGATGCATGGGGCAGTGCATTTAGGCTATGGGGGCATGTGGGTCCCTAGGTAGCAAAACTGATGTTATAAGAGAGGTTGGGCAATTGGCCCTACGAGGGTGACTGCTGTGGTATTGGAGGTAAAGCAGTAGGCTTACAACTCGAGGACATGGGATCGGAGCCCGCCTCCAGCCTGTGGAAGGGGAAAAGTTGGTGTCAATACGGAAATGTCGGCAGTACACATAATTAATGATAAAACACATATTTAATGATAAAACTAGGTTTCGGACACCCTCGTGCCACTTTGAGTACTTGTTCAGAAATGTTACAATTGGTTTTTAGGTATTCATTGTGTTGGAGGAGTGGGTGTGTATCGTGCAGTCTGTACTCCGCATGGGTGGCGCCAGCCCCTGGCTTGGGAGGGCTTACCCTTCCCGCTTTGAGGCAGATGGCAACCCTCTGTTGTGATGCTCAGTCCTGTGCTCCAATAATCAAGACCATGTCAAATTTCTCACCGAGGAGAGCAGTGTATTTACTTAGCCATTAACCGATCATTAACATAAAGGCAGCAGCTAACAGGGGCGTTGCTAGGGGGGGGGGGCTAAGGGGGCTAAGGGGGCTATAGCCCCTGATCTTTGGGTTGTAGCCCCGGATAGAATCTCAGGAGCTACAGCCAAAAGACTAGCTAGCCCCCAGTCCCAACTGTTCCGACATCCGCTTAGCCCCGGGTCTTTTCCAGACCTAGCAACTCCCCTGGCAGCTAATATACAGTGGGAGAGGAAAACAAGCCTGACCAGGCATGAGCAACAGACCCTCCCTATAACTAAGCCAAAGACTTAACTGCGCTGATCAGCTTAGAAGGCCCACACCTCGAATGATTGGCATCGTTGGGAAACTTCATAGCCTGTGAATTGGGAGGAAGGTTGCATCTACTGGGCAAAGGGAAGGCGTAATAGCTATTTAGCCTCGTGGGCTCATAGGAAGGGGGATGAACAGCACATTGGGTTTAATTGCTGCACTCGCTACCAGCTTTCCAAACTGTCATCCATCCCCCCCCAAAAAACATTGAAAATGACTCTGCCCCTGTTACTACAGGAATGCTGACGAGATTACAGTACTATAATGCAGTATATTGTGGTATTAGATCCTGTGGAGTTGGGCATACCTCTAATGCCGCCACATGTGAGTACTAGCACACTTGATCAATTTCCTATAGAACACACGTGTTGCTCGACCAGTTGCGGCTGTGTTGAAAGTTGTTCTGGATGTGGAGGGTGTTCACCCCAATTTGTAGGTGACTGATGGCCAGATCGAATGATAGCAATAGCTCGGTGCAGTGTGTGATGAATCAGTGATGATTCCCCCAGAAAACCTGGCCTGGGACCCTTCTCATGTGGCCAGGGAAAGGAAGGCGCTTTCTGATCCCGACCCTGGGGGTGGTGTTCTGCAGGAGGATCACATGTGATGGCAAGCAGGTCAGTAGGAATGGGAAACCCATTTGTTCTACTTTCCCTGAGACCCCAAACCTCTAATGGCCTATTGCAAAGGGGAAGAAATTACAAAAACTGAATTTTGTATTAAGGAATTAAAATCCCATAATTCCAGAAGTACTGGGACGAATAAGAAGGCTGGGGTGGAACAAAACTGCAAAGGGCAGCTTGTTAACAGGAATGACCCACACCTGAGGGAGACTAAGAGGCTTAAAAGGCCCCCTCAGGTGCAGGCCATGAAGAAGAAGGAGCAGAGCAGCAGTCACAGGTGGAGGAGTAGTGTACTCTACATGTTGCATCAGAAGCAGATACTGGAGGAGGAAATGGAGGTCAGGACCACTTTCGAGCAATAGCCGGTCCTGAGAGGGTCTTTCCCTCCAGAAGCCTTAATTGCAGAGGTCACACAGCGGGATTCGTGAGAGAGGGAAGCTTGCCCCCTGTAAACCTGTTTTGCAGATACTGCATAGTGCGAAGAGAACGTTTGGAACGCTTGTCTTTCCCCATTGCTACCTCTGGCACCAGACAAGCACCAGAGAACCCCAGGAAGCTCTGTGTGTAAGTGACGCGGGGAGCGGCAGACCACAACAAGCAGATTGCTTGATCACGAGGAGCCTCTGAAGAAAAGAACCTGTGAGCAGCAAGGGAAACAGATGCACAAGCCTTACCCGATGAGTTCAACAAGTGATTGCAAGCTCAATTCAGGTGTTGTCAGAATGAAAAGCACTCACGGATACGTGAACATATGACTGAAGGCAATTCTGAATAATGAAAAGACAGAAAACAGAGAAAACATTATTATTTAAGATCTAATAACTGTGAATTTAAGAATTTGAGTTTATATAAAACCCTGCCACAAGACAGGGCAATATGTCTAAAACTGAATACAAACACCCATTACCCAAGCCAAAATTAAATAAAACCAAGGCAATTTAAAACCAACAAGCATTGCCAAAGTCAGAAGGTGGAAAGTGAAAGTCCCAAAGGTTGTAAAGTTTATTTCCCATGTGTAAAGAAGTACATAACAAAAACTGATATAAACTCACATTACCAAAATCAAGAAATAAGCAGAATAAAAGCATATCATTGTCAGTGTTTGGTTAATACAGAAGTGTGGAAACATAGGTGGCAAGAAGGCTGTCCTTCTGGTAAATGCTGTTCAGAAGGAGATAAGCATAATTTACAGAGGTTTTGGAAATCACAAAAGCTGGCTTTAAGCACAGAGGCACTTGCTGTTTGTAGACTACTGTTCGGGCAGGGGAGTATACCCGAATAGTGAAATTTGAAGTAGTAGGCCTGGCATGGGAGTAAACCAGGTGGAAGTTGATGAAGTGCTGTGAAGTGGTGTTGACAAATTAACTTGACAAATCTTCATTGCTGAAACAAGAACTGTATATAAAGTTGCTACCGAAGTGTTCTATATCCTTAGAGCTAAACATGTGTTGCAGAAGCATCCTTATAAAGATAATTTATCTTCATAAAGATGAGCTAAGGGAATATTCTTGGTTTATGCAAAGAAGGTTGTTTTGAGTCTTATTATTACAAGCGGGAGAGAAAGAACATTTGTTGAACAATTCTGAAGTGCTGGAACTTTGTGTTGTCAAATTGAAACCAAAAAGAACTGTGCTGGAACTTTTGTTACAGAACAGGATTTCCTTATTTCTTTTGGAACTATGGAACAGAATCTTGTTTGAATCTGGATAAGGGACCTTCACTCCGACCATAAAGAGAGACTGTTGTCATATTGTGACTTTAACTGATATAGGGCCTGATCACCTACCGCCGAACTCCCCGGCGCTAATAGCGCCAGATCACGAGTTTGGCGGTAATGTTAATCCCCATTCCCCATTGAGCCCATTCAGGAATGCCCCATTCCCCATTGGGCTCAATGGGGAATTTTGGCGCTCTTACCGCCGGCGGATTTACTGGTTCTTATAAATTCTTATTTGCTGGTTCTATAATGTCCAGGTCTAACAGTTTTCTTATTTCCAACTCTACCTGATGTTGGATCTTAATGGGGATGGCCCTGTACTGCTGGGCCACTGTTGTTATGTCCTCATCGGTGTGTAGTTTCACTTTACAGTTACAAAGTATCCCCAGACCCTTAAACAGCATCTGAAATGCTTTCTCTACGTTTCCCTCCAGAACCATGTAACTGTGTGCCATGATATTTGTATAGCACGTGGGCCAGACCATTGTTCATCCCTGTCTTAAAGTTTAAGATGAACCAACTCTCTGTTTCAGTCTTGATTACATGCAATTGTATGCAGGCCGAATGTGATTTATAGGTACATCTTAAGTAAATACTCCTCGGCACAGCAGGGGAACGTTGGACCCCTATGGGTAGGTGTCACCTTGTGTTGCCTTCAGTTTTGTCTTTCATGACATGTTGTTAAAAACTTCCTAACTTATTACATTCACTGTTGCTGTTGTGTCTATGAGAAATTCACGGGTGTGTTGTTGACATGCATCACAATGACTGAGCTGTGTTCCTTAGCTGTGGGGTTTCCTACTGCCCACACATAACCCTTCTTCCGTTGGTCATCTGTTGACGGGCTTGACTCACTCCCTGGCGGTTATCTTATCTCAATGTTTCGTACGTTCCTCCTGGGCCGTTTGAGTTCTCTGCGTTCAGGCAATCTGTACTCCTTGCGATATCAGTGTTTGCCGCTCTCACTTCCTTCATGTTTGCGTCTTCCGGTTTCCCCTGCTTGCCTGGTTGTGCTGGTACGATAGTGTTTAGAACTTCGCCCTGATCTTGGGGACATGTTTGGGTGTGGCACGATAGGTGCATTGCAGCACACCGCCCTAAAGTGATCCACTCCCCCACATGCTGTTCACATTTGTCCCATTGCCGGTAGACACCTTCAGGTGGGAATTCATATCCACACCTGAAACAGGTTTTGTCATTACTTCTAGGTAGAGATTGATCGCTCTGCGCCGGTGCTAGCTTCTTGACATTCCCTGTTTCCTTTTCAGATGGGGGTCACTTTTAGCCGGTTCATCATCTAGACTTGTAGCTGTATGGCTGATTCCGTCCGTGCCATCGACCAGTATTTCCTCTAAGGAGCCATGTTTCTGGTATTGTTTTTTTCTAAATAGTGGCGAGTCACAGCCTGCTATCACCTTTGAATGAACGCTTTTAATTCGCGTATCGGTGGAATTCACAGTGTTTGATCGTCACTGGGAGTCTCATGGCAAAGTTGTCTAGGGATTCTGCTTGGTTGTTACACTACGGCAGCAAAGGGCTTTATTACGAAGAACTTCCCGACCATAGAATCCGCTTTGGCATTGTTACAAGTTGCCTTGGAAACTGTTCAGGTCACGTAAACGTGCTAGTCAGCTGATCGGACGTGCTTTGCTTACACGGAAGCCACGCCCCCTTGTTCCTTAAAGCCTTCAGCCGCGGGAACTTCATTGCTGCTAATTGCACGTTACTACGTGCCTTTTCGTAGCCCACCTACGGCACTGATTGCCTTCCTCGGATTACCCTCTGTGAACCTTATTGACTTTGAACTCTCGTTACCAGACCTTGGCTTTGTACTCTGTTTCTGCTTATCTGGATTAACCTACAGACTTGTTGCCACGGCTTTTTCTATTCATCTGCAGTTTTCCTTTATTGCCGTAAAACCGCAGGCGTCTCCCCGCTCAACCTGCAGTTTTACTGGCTCTGCGGCGCTTCACTTCCGCTCAAAACTGGACTCCAGCTCTCATACAACTTACACTTGCACGAGCGTCTCTGCTTTCCATCTGAGTTCCGGCTCCACGATTAAGACCTGCTGGGATCTGCTTCAGCGCGACGCTTCAGAATTTCGCTAATAGCGTAAGTGGTATCCTGGTTGGTCCTTTTCTTCCTGTTCTATCTGAATCATCTATTTGGAAGTCCCATTTTACCAGTTCTGCATATCAAGGATTGCCTTTGCTCCTACTACCTGATTAACTGTGTTTGCATCCTGGGAGACTGTTTGTCTTTTCTACTGAAGTGCATTTACAAACGCTTTCCAGGACATGCACCAACCCGGCCCTAGTGCGTCCCTTGTGCCGTTCGGGTTGTCCTCCCTATACTAGCCTTCCCACTTTATTATTTTATCCTGTCTTGTCATCCACCATTTGGATTTTGTGTTCCTTATTGAAACTGGTGCAGGATTCCCTCTCATATCTACTCACATACACTGCCTCAGATGCCGGCAGTTCTATTGTGTTAAATAGAAATAATTTAAAACACAAGTTAGGCATAATACTCAAACCTTTCTGTATCTCTTGCAGCATTGATCTGGCGGTGCGCTCAATCCCGCTCTTTTGCATTATAGACTGCTCTGTCTGTTCTTACGTAAATAGCAGAGTGGTGCATCGTTTAAAAAGAGCCCCTCCCTAAGAGGAAGCCTGATTCTTTGAAATCAGGGAACCTGGGTTTCTGGAGACGTCAATGGCTCATCCTACATCTTGATCCAGGTTTGGGTCACACACACCTTCCGGCTCGGTGAGTAACATTGGTCTATGTAGTCATGTGGAATATGTGTCTCTCGTGATCTACTTTGGATTGTGGGCAAGATATGTCGATAAGGCATCCTTTATCTCATCAAATGACACGGTTTCATGATCTTCCAACTCACACAGGATGTCCTGGATGACTTCCCGCACCGCCAGTGTCAGCAGGTTCTTCGTCCTCTCATCCTCTAGTGGCTCTAGTGCTCCTATAGGCACCTTGAAGCCTCGGATCCATCACGTCCATCTGGGGCCTAGGTTGCTTGTATCTCTGAGGTCAAATGCTGTGGGCAATTGTAGCAATAGACTGACCCCTTGTTATTGGGAATATGCCTAACGACTGCGCCAAGACCATCGCAGGGATGTCCTGATCTGACATTTTGTTTCTGGTCTTATGCTCTGTGATGTGTGCTGTTTCTGCAGGCTCCTCCACGTGTTTCTCACTCCCAACCACCTTGTCAGCAAGTTTTCTCACCTCAAACAACAGGACCGTGCCTTCAGTGCTGCGCAGGGAGTACTCGTTAACTGTTCTTTACCTATTTATCTGTTTGTAGTGCAACTGACCTCTCGAAGGCCCAGTTTTTCTTGACGCTTTTCCCATGTCGCCTGAGTGTTCCATGCAGCCCTGTCGGTCCCTCGCAGTGCAATGGTGCTCCCATGCTCCTTTCCCGGCCTCTCCAACCCTGCCTCCCTTGCGACTTCTCTGCCTCTTACGCAGTGACTTCCTCGGCACGGCTCCAGCCATCCGACAATCTTCACTATAGGTGGCGCGACCATTCATTGAGGGTCCAACCGGTCGTCGTCAATCTCAGGTTCTATATGAAGTGATATGGGACCCAGAAGGACACACACCATAAATGAGGGATGCATAGAACAAGTAACTATTTCCAACCTTTATTTTATTTAACTATGGACTCCGCCCTCATCATGTCACTTACTCCACTTCGCCCCTCCCATTGATCCGCCAACACACAATGAGGTGGGTGGCCTGCCATAACTCCTACGTTACAGCCACATCTAGAAATGTTGCATGTGGTCACTATGCTGATAATCGGTAGTGCCTGCGGGAGTGAGAGGAGTCACAATCAAAGGGGACATTTTGGTTACCATTTCCTAGGGGGCAATGTAAACAGGCTCCTAGAGGCGGGCAAGCGGTTGGTGCCGGCCAGTGAAGTCTCCATACAGGCGCTGCAGGGGCGCTGTACCAGTAGGAACGCAGGAGCGGAACGAGGGGAGGCCGGGTCTGGGCGATAGAGACCATCCATCTCCATTGGGTTGCTCAGGACCACCCACAGAGTGCATCTTTGTAGAGTGGTGAATGGGTTTCAAGGCGGATTGGTGGCCCGGCCATGAAGAGGAAGAGATTTCTGGTAGCCAAATGCAAAAGTGTTCCGATGGGCGGGCCGGTTGTTTGGCACAGGGCGCTAAACTGGCCATACTGGCGTTCATAGGCAGCTGACCCAGTAAGCATGCAGGAGTGAAAGGAGGAGCGGCTAGGTCTGGGTGATAGAGAGCTGCAATCTTCATCGGGTTGACCTTGACCGGCAGCAGGGTACACCCTGGTGGAGAGGTTTATGTGGTCCTAAGGGGTTTGGTGGCAGGGCCGGTGAAGCGGCCACACTGGGGCCTGTGGAAAACCAGTAAATAGCTGGTATGAAGCGTGCAGTGGGAGGAGGTTTTCTAGTGTTCAAATTTGATTGATTTATAGGTGAGGGGTGGCATAGTGTTCCTACTGGCGCAAGTGGGCAGAGGCCGAACCGGTGGCATGCAGGTGCAGAGGGTGGTGTGTGCGATTGGGAGAGGGAAAGCAGCAATGGCGTAAGGCTTCCCAGTACTGCCCCTCCAGGTGCACAGTGGCATCCAGCACGTTGGTTTAGGTCTTCTGAGGTTATCCAGTAGTCGGGACAGGTTGGTACGTTTACAAATGGGCACCGTCAGGCAGCTTCTGATATGGTAGGCGTGCAGGAGCAGCGAGGTAGGGACATATTTTCTTTTGATGGTTTGTTTATTGGTTTTTATAGTCATAACAAAACAACGTAACAAATGTTCTTGTGATTAACTTACCTCCTCCACCCCACCTCCCTGTGCCCGGCCCGCTGTTCCAACTCAGATTCCCAACTAAACCCATCACACTCCACCTCTCTAAGGGTATTTCAGCATAAATCACAAACTTCTTGGAGACTTGCAGGGGTACATCATCTGGGGACATTTGCAAGCTGTTAAGGAGAGAGCCCCATTGTACCTCCAAAGCTGTTGATTCCTCACTCTTCCCTTGTTCTTGCATTACTACCTTTTCTGCCGCTACCCACTTTAACAAATCCTGGGACCACTGACTCAGCAAAGAGCCCTTTGGGCACTTCCAGTATATGGCCATGCGATGCCTCGCTATTACCAGTAAGAAGGGTACTATTGTGTATCTTCTCTTTTTACCTCCCGGAAGCAGTCCCTATAGGCAGCTCTTTGGTGTACAATCTAGTTGTCTAGCCAGTGAGTTGTTTACCCCACTGACCACAGCCTACCAATAGCATTCTATTACCGGGCATTTCCAAACCATATGCCAGAACCCAGCAGATTCCCCCTTGCCTCTCGGTCATGTGTGTGTAATAATTTCATTTATCATGTGTACCTTATGGGGTTTTATGTAGACACAGTGGACTATATTGATTTGAATTAGCTTGAAGCATTCGTTCCTTGATGGTCTAACAATTTTTGAGCATATCTTGGTCTATTGCCTCTTCCATATCCCGTTCCTATTTTTCTTTTACTTTCAGGTAGGTCTGAGGGATCAGGAAAGCGAGACTGACACAAAAGTATAGTTTTCTCAATGCTTGCCATTTATCAAAATAAAAAGGCGTGAGCTAAGCGCCTATCTTTCCCTATCCTAACGAGAATGTCCCTACCTAGCAAACAAAATCTAAAGAAAGGTGACCTAGTGTCCAAAAATCACCTGACTCTCCGACTAATACATATCACAAAAGTGTACAAGGAATAGTGATCTTTCTTCAGTTCAACACAAAAAGGCAAAAGTTCAAACGTATCGTTTTTAGAAAGTACTCCTTGTGACCAGGGTTGGGCTCCCTTCCCCTGGATCAATCCAGGAATACCCTTGAAACGTTCTGATTCAACACAAAAGGTCTTTTCGATCCACTGCATCCTTCCACTTCGTCAAGTAAATGTCTCTTTCACAAACACTTGTTCACAAACCAAAGCAATTGTTGTCCTCCACAGTATCCTTCCTGATAAGACAAATGTCTTTTCCACAAAGCACTAGTTCACAAACCAATTGTTGACTTTCTCCACACAATGGGCCTCATTACGGGTCGGGCGGTCCGGAATTAACAGTGGCAGTAAACTGCCACCACTGTTAATTCCGGACTGCCTGATCCCGAGTCCAGCAGGCGGGAGGTGATCTTCCCGCCAGGTCTGACCTGGCGGGTTTAACACCCCCCCCCCCGCCTGCAGGCGGACGTGGAAACACCAGCACCATCACGAGATGCTGCCGGTGTTTCCACTTCCCCATTCCCATTGAGTCCTATTGGACTCAATGGGAATGGGGATTAACACCATTCCGCCTCCGGGATTCCCAGGACACCAGGGTCGTAATGACCTGGTATTTCCACGAGTCACAGAGGTGGAATGGTAATACGAGTCCAGTGGTAACCAGGCGGTTTTACCGCTGCGGTTACCGCCGGACTCGTAATGAGGCCCAATGTCTTTCTCAGGACTCAAAACAAAAATTAGCATATCACAATTATTCTTCCAATGGAATGCTTTTGTCGGGATACACAACAACTACTCTTGGTGATGCGACAGTTTGTCAAAATTATATAATCACTAATGTCTTCCCACAACAATCTTTTACCACAACCACTTTTCTTCCAATCAACTGTTTCATTCCTGGTCTACTCGCCTTCCAGGACTAACTATTAGTGATCCCTTTCTTGGTTCACTCTGCTGCCAGGAAATAAACTCCTACTCCTACAATTGGTCTCTTCTGTTAATGGCAATATGGGTTACAGATTTCCTCAAACTGGTGTCTCAGAAAAGGATAACTGCACCCTTCTTGCCCTTTTATCTCTTTGTTATAGTCTCTGCACTGGTGGCAATGTGGGTTACAGGTTTCCAGGCATTCATTTAACTGTCTTTGCCGCCCTCTCCTTATTTCACATTGCTCTCGGACTCCCTGTGGCTTAATTGCAGGAGCCATAAACGATATGAAGCATCCCAGTGCCCTATATCTCTTCTGAGGCTCACCAGTTACTGTTGGCAGCTTCGGCATCCTCCTCAAGTGCTGCATGGCACAGCGGTTCTTCTCTTCAACGTCTCGAGTGCCTCTTCATTTCTCTCACCGTCTGGGTCTCTCTCTCTCTTTGGGAGCCTCTGCTGCTCCACTTTCAGCGACCCCGGCTCACCCGATATCCCGTCCTCCTCATAGACACTGTCATGTACGCTTCTTCGCCTTCTCCACACCTGCTGTTCTGTTCACGCATCAACCCCAAGACACAGCTTCGGAGGGTGAAGTCACTCCTGCTGCTTCTTCCACACAGCTGTGGTCCATCGTCAAGTTTAAATGTCCCGCTCAGGTGCTTTGTCTTCAGACATCTACACTGCATATTCCCTTCAATGGCATCGTTGATCCTCATTGACTCCTGGTCCTTCTTCCTTGTCCCAGTACCACATGCATTATGGATCCTGAAGTCCATGTATATCTATTAATTTCTACTTTGATGAACTGGATTTTATCAGAGTTAGGAGATCGCATATGCAGGGACGTCATTTCACCAAAATGTCGGGGGTAGCGGAAGTGACATCACACGACCCTTGACCCCTTGATGACATCACAGGAAGTGATGTCATTTGACCCCACCCTGAAGTGATATCGCGGGAAGCGATGGAACACGACCTTTCACCTGTTGACAAAACAGAAAGTGGCATCACATAGCACTATACACTACGAAAAATATGCTTACAATATCACTATAATGTGATGTACATTTCATACAAGAATAGATCACCATATGTATCATTAAGATCCGTGTGTATAGGCCCATATTACCAAATTACTGTGAATGCAAGCAGACATCCATGAACAAATGATAATGATGTGTTATTATATAGCACTTACGATTAAGTGTTTTATATAGAAAAAATATACACCCAATATCACCCAACCTGTGTTGGTACTCATTTATCGACCTCAGATGGATGAAAGGCTAAGTTGAGGCATTTAAGAAAAGACTAAATCAGTGACTCACCCACTGAAGTGTGCCTGAAATAAACCTTTAATGAGTCTAGCAATTATTTTATAGAATTCCAGAAAGGCACATTTGGTATTCCTATTCTTTCTTATTTAAAGTCAGTTTTGAAAGTGTTAGACTTGTGGCACTCCTGTTCTTATTTTCCTTCTTTTTTTTTTGAGGGACCTGAACAAGAAAGCCATCTGCTCCAGAGGTAAAGAGCCACGTGGTGCTGGCCACAGCCCAGGAGCTTGCGTTACAAAAAAAAAAGGGTGGGTTTTGCTCTTTTTTTGTAGAGGTCGCAAGGGAGACGACAGAGGTCGCAAGGGAGACGACAGAGGTTGCAAGGGAGACCCATAAATGACGTCCCTGGTCATATGAGAGATGTGTGTGATTTACCATTAGGGCTAAGACTTTTACCCAAGACAGAATCATGTCCATTAGGGGATTTTACATCTAATTCAGGAACTCCCACGGTATACTACTTATTCTGTCTAGGTAACATTTCACAGAATATGCCTTGGTTTTCCTCATGAGAGGGATTTGTCCAAGGACAGCATGCCATCAGATATTTGGGAATCACAGAACACTCCTCCTCACAAAAAGATGAATAATACGTTTCTCCCAAAGAAGTCACCACTTTCCCTGACAGCTCCTCCCACAAGATCCTCCCTCCTGGTACCACCCCCAGGGTTAGGATCAGGTAGCGTTTGCCTTCCCCGACCACATGGGAGGAGACCTTAGGCTGGGGTTCAGTGATGACTCTGCAGGATTCATCACATAGCGTAGTGTCTCAATATCCTGTAATGATTTATATAGCCTTGTGATTACATGTTATTCCGCACCTATAGTTAGTAGCTTTTGAAGGACTGGGGTGCTGGGAGGATTATCTGTATGGAATCCTATTTACTTACCAGGGTCTTGTTAGCCGAGCAAAATTCAAGAATTGTCCCTCGGGTATCTCAAACGTTTTAGCCCATTCCGTGAAGGGCAGCAGCGCTCCCCCCTTCAAACAAGTCTCTCACTGTTTGGAGCCCTGCTTGGGCACATCTGTCTGTACCTATATCCCCTATGATTCCCGCTATCTTGGGATCTGCTCTAAAAGGTATGTCGTGGGTTACGGGGTTATAACCCTCCCCAACTTTTGTTTACTGCATGTTCTTTTCAAAACCTGCGGGACCGCCCGTGTGATGCAGGTTACCTGAAACCTCCCTGAATCTCCCCAGAGTCTTTCCAAACCTGAATGATACTTCGAAGTCTGCCCATTATCTGGCACAAACAATATAACTTGGTGTCTTAATATTATGGCATCGGCCTGTTTCATAGAAAGGGCTGCAGCCGCTACACCCCGCAAACAATTCTAAAGTGCTTTTGCCACTGGGTCCAATGTACAAGAAAAATATGCACACAGTCTGTTTTCCCCCCTTGCTGGTGAGTTAGTACGTATAACACACAACCATGCTTTTCATGCACCACCAACATAAATCAGGCATGCCTAAAAACAGGCATTTCATGGCAAGGGAACTGGGGTGAGTTGCATGTAGAGGTTTCAGCAAATCCATTCCCAACAGATAGATTTAAAGCACATTTATAAGTGACAACAAACTGAGCCATGCACGTTATATGACCGGTACAGAACTGTACAGGAACAGATATTGGACTTTGGACTGGCTCTATGCTGTGCAGTCTATTGTGCTATAGTCATCTTCCTAATGATTCCTAGCTGAATAATGCTGGCTTTGCCTGGGGTGAACATATGTATGCTGTTGCATTAGTGCTCTGTTTTTGAATTCCTTCATTTTCTTTTCCTTCTCCCCTTTATCTTTGGCATGGTGATTGGCATAATAACTGACCGTGGTCAAAATCTGGGCAGCAGCTTGAGTCGGCCATGTAGACTCATAGGTTTGTAAACCATTTTTTAGATGAGACAACAATCCCTCTACAAAATGTGAAAAAAAGCTTTATGTCCCTCTGGCATGGCCATGTCCATTCCACTAAACAAGATAAAAGCTTCTTCTTTTCATGCAAAATATTTTTCAACTGACTCCCCTTCTTCCTATTTGCAAGCCGTCAATTTATCCCAATTTCGTTTGCTTGCGGGGAACCACTTGCTTGATATGTGTTATTAGCAGTGCTGGAAGAGCTATTATTTCTTTGGACAATTCTCCAGTCTTCTCCCTTTCTTTCGCTGTCTCTGTCAGCTCCTCCCACTTTATGACAGGATCTAAACTATCATGCATTCTGATACTGCATTGGCGCCATATATCTTCTGGCAGAATACATGAAAACAACTGATCTATATCTCCCAATGTGAGTGGACCTCTTTTAAGTAGCCGGTCTGTCTGGGTGTACCACTGTTCTGGATTTTGTCTAATATCTGGATAATATTTGGTAAATGACCGTAATTCCATCAGGTTCCAAGGGACATGAACCTGGTGAGTCGGGTTCTCAGTATCCAACCCAGGCACGTCTCTCATTGGAAATGCTTGAGTTACCATAGACTTGGACAGGGCATTTATGATCCATAGAAATGTTGACACTATTGCAGGACAGAATTATGTCTCAAGTTTATACTCCTTAACTGCTTGGTCTATATCCGCATAATTATCTGGGAGGGGATACACTTCCTCCTTAAAGTTTAACCTTTTATGCAGCTCCCACATGCGTTTGCCCAGCCTTTATACTATTGCAAATATAAGTGTATCTCGGTGCTGGGGCACGTACACTTTAGCCTGTTACACTCCTAGTAGCCTGTTTTTATGCCTGTTACACTCCTAGTAGCCTGTTTTTATGCCTGTTACACTCCTAGTAGCCTGTTTTTATCCATGCTAACACTACCTTTTCTGTAGTTTCTATGTCATGGGCTGTAATCCTGCGGGCACGAGGTGGCAAGGAGATCACCTCATCACCAGATACTCCGTAGGGGGGTAGAGGAGGCCTTTTTACCATTAAACATTCTAATAACAGATCTGTCTCATCCTCTAAGATCTTTTTTGGTTCGGGTATCAGGGCTGAGGGGTAAGCCCTGGCTACGTACACACCCTTATCCCTCAAAGTATCTTCGCTGTCTCCCTCATCCCAATCTTTTTTCATCCTATTTCTGATCATATGCGTGTGCTTTCTTTTCTCAGATTGTGGCTTATGTTTTTTAATCTGTGCTTCCCGTATAGACTTTTGTCAAGTCTTTAGCTCACTGTCCCTTTCACAGAGGAGAATAATCCCTGCATATCAGTCTTTGTCTTGCCCTGGGGCAGTCCAGCACCAAAATGCTAGGCAATTCTCCTCTGAACAAGAGTACCAACAGCAACCCCATACACGTGTTTCAACCTAGCATTTCGATGCTGGACTGCCCCAGGGCAGGACAAAGATTGATATGCAGGGATATTTCTCCTCTGTGAAAGGGACAGTGAGCTAAAGACTTGGTTGAGACCCTCCTGGGGGCCATCCACCCAAGAACAGGTCAATGGACTGTGTTTGTGCCGGTAGAGAGACTCCCAGAACCCCCTTTGTTTTGCATATTAAGTAACTTTGGGTCTCACCCTAAATTACCTGGGGAATCCAGGCATGGACCGGTTGCTCACTGTTCTCAGAGAGGCACAGCTCCACCTCACAGATGATGCCCAACAAGGCTGAAACACGTGTATGGGGTTGCTGTTGGTACTCTTGTTCAGAGGAAAATTGCCTAGCATTTCGGTGCTGAACTGCCCCTGGGCAGGACAAAGACTGATATGCAGAGATATTTCTCCTATGTGAAAGGGACAGTGAGCTAAAGACTTGGTTGAGACTCTCCCGGGGTCCATCCACCCAAGAACAGGTCAATGGGCTGTGTTTGTGCCGGTATAGAGACTCCCTGAACCCCTTTTGTTTTGCATATTAAGTAACTTTGGGTCTCACTCTAAGTTACCGGGGGAATCCAGACGTGGACCCCTTGCTCACTGTTCTCAGAGAGGCACAGCTGCACCTCACTGATGATGCCCAACAAGGCTGAAACACATGTATGGGGTTGCTGTTGGTACTCTTGTTCACAGGAGAATTGCCTAGCATTTCGGTGCTGGACTGCCCCTGGGCAGGACAAAGACTGATATGTGTTAGAGGGAATTCTCAAAATGTGCTAATTTCCCTTACCTTTTGAGACCCCCAGCAACTTTGCTGGATTTCTAGGATTTTATGTTTTTACCTGGGAAGAGTGAGAGCCTTTTTTCCCACTCTTCCATGTATTTTGATGTGTGTTTTACTTTTGTGTTCTTTGGTTATGAAGTTTCAAAACAAACTCCAGTGGCATCATCCTTTACTGTGTGTCACAAAGCACCTTTAGTGCAGTGACACAGGGATGTCTTTCAGACATCCCAAGGTTGAAATACCTTCTCTGGGACTGACTACTGTCTCCCAGAGCATGTAAAGTAAAATTGACTTTACTAGTTTTTAAAATTTACTGACCCAGCACACACTGGGCCTCATCACGAGTCTGGTGGTAACCCTTAAATGCGGCAGTAGTGCTATTACCGTCGCATTTAAGGGTCCGCCAGATCATGGGCTTGGTGGGTTTCCACCCAGCTCGAAGCTGGGGGGAAATCTGCGGCAAATGTGCCAATTTTCGGCGCTATTGCTGCCAGCGGTAATAGCGCGAATTTTCCCCATTGGGCCCACTGGGGAATGAGGAATTCCTGAATGGGCCCAATGGGGAATGGGCACTAACCATTCCTCCAAACCCGTGATCCGGCGCTAATAGCGCCGGGGGATTTGGCGGTAGGGCTAATAGCGCCGGCAGTAATAGCGCCGGCATTACCGCCCGACTCGTGATGAGGCCCACTATCTTCCTATATAGTGCTGGAGGGGTTGCCTAGCTTCCCCTGAGTCAAAACAATCATGTAACAGTCAAATGTTACCTTTTCCTTCTCTACTTTAAATGGCTGGTGGCAGTGGTTTAGATCAACTACCGTGATTGTTTCCGACCGCTAACAACGGTAGCTAAAAATTGGGTCAGCCATGTTTTTCAATATGGCGCCCCAGACCTATCTGCAAAAAAAGACTCCGGCCATCTTTTTCGCCATTTCTTTTAAGAAAAGTCCTTCTTGTGTTTAACTCTGTGCACCAAACCAGGTTTGGTCCCTTTGTAAATTGGCCTTTGGCGGGCTTCAGTGCTGAAGCCCTCCTCTGGCGCCTGAGTGTCTGGGATGGACAGGATGTGAGGGAGGTGCCCAAAACTCCCTGTGCTTAGTCTCCTAGGAGACCTGAATGCACTCTGGCGTGATTGGCCGGCTGGCTGTCCGGCACGGACAGCCACCCAGCTGTGTGAGTGAAAGCCAGGCTGGAATGAATGGGGGAAAACTGTTTAAAAGCAGGTCTCTGGGACTTGGAAAGCAGAGTCGACCACTGGAACGAAAGAACGGAAGACGAGCTCAAGGAAGAGGACTGCTGCAACTCCTTGACGACCGGTGAAGCCCTGCTGCTGGTCTGAATTGCCTGAAACTCCATCGACAGAGAAGCCCTTCAAGGTTAACTTCTTCCCTTGAGTTTGGTAGGAACAACCAACCCGCAAGCAACTTGTACACCGTCCCCATCTGGTCGAATTTTCATCAGAGTGCTGTTGAAAACCGGATAGCCAGAGGGAAGGAAACCAGCTTGTGGACTTTAAGGCACTCACGCCTTAAACCGACATCTTGCTAAGCTTTTGGCCTCATCCCTGGGCAGTGCAGGAACCTCCCGATGTCCTCCTTCTTGTCCCCAAGAATGAAGCTCAGGAACAGCGAGTTCTGCTCGAACTGCCAGGAACAACTGGCGGCTCAGCTACAGCTCTTCTTCATTAACAAGGTACTGTGCAAACGTGGACCGGAAATCTTTTCGGCCATCGAGAAAGTGTGTGAAACTTTCCTCAACTACGAAGGCTTGTCCTTCCCTAAACATTCGTCAAACTTTTCACCTAGCCAAATTCTTCTAAACTCTGTGGCAAATACTTAACCATTATCTACCAGAACTGTGCTATCCTATACAAAGACTCTGAACCATTGACTTTGGCCCAGGGCTATTGAGAAGAATTGCTGGTTGTAGTTAACTGAAACCCTATGACCTGCCTATGATGTATTTGGGCTGTCTATTCTTAGAACCTTGTCTTTTTACCCCTTTATTAAGTATCTGAACTGCCATTTTGCTCCCGCTTCAGGGGAGCTAAACTTGTTCATTTACTTACCGGTTGTATTTTTGTGGTTTATTAGTGTGTGATATTGAGCTGCTTATGCTAGTGTAATGTTTTCTAACTGACTGAGTAAATAAATGTATATTCTTTTACCAAGACACCTTGAGTATGTGTTTGTTTGAATCACTGTATTAGTTAGTCCTTTGTGTAACTTGATCTACTGCTCACTTAAACTCTTGAGATAAGTCTGGCTGCTCAGCCATCGCTACCACTTTACTGTGTAGTGCAGGCTTGTAGCAAAGGTGAAATTGTGCTTACACCTGTAGTCTTAATTGCCTGTAGTGTTCCCAAAGGGTACTGTAGGTGATTCTGCCTAACAATATGCAGGGCTATTGCTCCTCTGTGAAAGGGACAGTGAGCTAAAGACTTGGTTGAGACTCTCCCGGGGGCCATCCACCCAAGAACAGGTCAATGGGCTGTGTTTGTGCCGCTAGAGAGACTCCCAGAACTCCCTTTGTTTTCCATATTAAGTAACTTTGGGTCTCACCCTAAGTTACCAGGGGAATCCAGACGTGGACCCCTTGCTCACTGTTCTCAGAGAGGCACAGCTCCATCTCACTGATGATGCCCAACAAGGCTGAAACACGTGTGTGGGGTTGCTGTTGGTACTGTTGTTCAGAGGAGAAATGCCTAGCATTTTGGTGCTTGACTGCCCCTGGGCAGGACAAAGACTGATATGCAGGGATAGTCTCCTCTGTGAAAGGGACAGTGAGCTAAAGACTTGGTTGAAGCTCTCCCGGGGGCCATCTACTCAAGAACAGGTCAATGGGCTGTGTTTGTGCCGGTAGAGAGACTCCCAGAACCCCCTTTTATGTGTGCATATGAAGTAACTTTGGGTCTCACCCTAAGTTACCAGGGGAATCCAGATGTGGACCCCTTGCTCACTGTTCTCAGAGAGGCACAGCTCCACCTCACTCATGATGCCCAACAAGGCTGAAACATGTGTATGGGGTTGCTGTTGGTACTCTTGTTCAGAGGAAAATTACCTAGCATTTCGGTGCTAGACTGCATCTGGGCAGGACAAAGACTGATATGCAGGGATATTTCTCCTCTGTGAAAGCGACAGTGAGCTAAAGACTTGGTTGAGACTCCCCCGGGGGCCATCCACCCAAGAACAGGTCAATGGGCTGTGTTCGTGCAGGTAGAGAGACTCCCAGAACCCCCTTTGTTTGTCATTCTGGAACAGTCTCAACACATTGTTTGCAGTATTCTATGCCAGTGCTTCACCAGGAATGTAAATACCATTTCCTCACACCAACGGGCATCCTCAGTTGCAGGAATCAATCGTGTCAAAGGAGTGTCCGCTGGTGAGTGAAGGTGTGGCTGCATGGAAAATGTCTTGTCCCGATAACAGCAGTGCAACCCATGCCTGACTCACACCTTTGCCTGTTCTCCGACCGTGGCACATTTAGTCCAACTGGATCTTAAGTGCAATGAGGTCCCATCTGGTGGTGCCAATTGTGGGAAAATACTTATTTGTATTCCCACACACATTTGTATTTTCTGTGTTCAGAAAATAACTTTAAGAATTGTGTTTATTGCTCAGAGACATAGGTTTTCATTTCCTCTGCAGCGGACTCCACATGGTTGTACAATCCGCCATGTGAACCACCTGTTCTCTCTCATTATCTCTCTGTGTCTGCCCTCCCCCATTCACAAGGAGAGCATTTATACATTGCACATTTAGTGTAGTCTTACAAAGGACTTTGACCCTGGGCTAAATCTGAACTCCGGCCAGGGCGTCAATGTGCTCTCTCGCAGCAGTTTCTTGGCTATATAGCATACTAAGCTTGCTTTGTAAGCACAAGTGGGCAGCTAAATCTATACATGGGCATTCTATGTTGTTGCAAGCTCAGGATTTCTAGAGGACGAAATGTTTGCAGCTTTCCTGGTTTGGAGAACCTATGTCGCCAAATTTTACAAAGCCTACAATTTTAATACAAGATTTATAGGGTAAGCGGTATGTTTGGGCTCATTGCATTGAATTTTATACTGTGCTCAAACAATTGGGGGCACCAGTAGAGTTGTGAGATGAGGCTCGCCTTGGAACAGTGAAGATACTTTGGGTTGCACTCCCTGAACAGTGCTGATCTACGAGGTGCACAAGGGCAGGGAGAACAAGGGCAGGGAGCACAAGGGCAGGGAGAACAGGACTTTAGGGGGTGTTCATTCACAGGTATCATCTTATTACCCCCTCCAGGACTGTTCCTGTGGTGTGTGGGAGATTCTCATAAGCACTCCCCCACACCCAAGTGAATATTCAGGCTTAACAATATGGCATTTTCTGTGATGCCGTTCATTTAGTACCTGTTGTATTTTTGTAAAATAAACACAGCCAAATGCCGTCCAAAAAAAATAATGTGCTGTATCTCCCCCTGGCCTTGCGACCTGTGTCGCCCATTCACATGTGGATGCTTGTGGTCTTGCACAGAAAGGATGTGCCATAGCAGTTCAGGCTCAGGACAGCCTCCATTTGGGCTGAGGCCAATCCTGATTTGCATATGGTCTTTCCCCTTCTGTAATGGCTTGGCAGGCAAAGGACGATGGTCTGGAGGGTACCCAGAGTGATGCCAGAGGTTAAGATTCATTCTAAATCTTCCAGCCATCAGCCCTTGTGTTTTGCCCATTCACATGTGACACTGGGGCGACTTGAGGGGTCTCTGAAGTGTGCTGCAAGTTGTTTCGATATTAATAAAAGTTGCTTGCTACTTGCATTTTTCGAAACAAGCACCCAGTATGTTGTTTTGCATAGGTGTAAATAAAATTAGCAGCGTTTCAAAAAAGTGTTTATAAACAAGCAAACAGCTTTTACCCGACTATAAGTTGTCTGGACCTGGCTTTAAAATGCATATGTGCCATCCCAATTACCAGCCTCAACATTAGCACTTCCCATGGAAAGTTGGAATTTTCCACATGAAAGGGCCGCTGAAGGTGAACTTTCCCCCATGGCCCATTTTTCCATGAATTGCTGCCTACTGCACAACCCTTATCTGACTATCGAGCTGTAAATCACAGCTCCAAGAACCTCCACAGAATTAATGTAATTGAGAGCCTGGCAGGAAGCACATTCATGAAAGCTTTGGCTGACAAAGACCTTGAAACCCCACAGGTCACTCCTGCTGCAACCCTGGCTTCTGTGTCTTGAAAGGCAGGCTGGTTGCTGTCCCCAGGGAGAGATAAAATCAGGATTTACTGTCTGTCAACCCGGCAAGTGGCAACTCTAGCGGGAGTGGGCGGAGCATGGAAGAGGAAAGGCCCAAGGATGGTGCATGCTTGAGTCTGGAGCCTGGCACCTAAAGGGAAGGAATAAAGACTGCGTAAATTGCACAGTGGGGACTGTTGACAATCGCACCTACGTGCACTTTGGCCCACTCCATGCAATGTTCATCATTTGCCTTAGAAAGAGCATGAAATATATGTTAAACCTGGCGGATCAAGATTGACTTGCATTATTTATACTCCTTGGACGTAGTGCAGAGACGTGCAAATGACTCACGTAATGTACGTTTGCAGAAGGCTTTTGCAATGGTTTCCTATGGAATCCACCGGCTTTTAGCAGTTTCTAAAAATAAAAGGTGGACTGCATAGGAATTCTGTGCATAAACTGCAACAGATTTAGAAGGAACATTAAAAGTACCCTCTGCACGTTGGCCTTCCCTGACTCTCCCGGGAAGAAGCCAAGGCGGGGAGGATTGGCAACATTTAGCCTGGGGTGAAAGTTTACTTTTCTGGCCCATAGTGAATTGGCCCAAGCCCACAGTACATCAACCCCCAACTTCCAGAACAAGTAAACGCAACACCAACCTCTCCCCTGGAAATGGCACCGGACTGAGTTGCGGTAATGCTAATAACATTGGGCGGTATCCCGGCACATTTATTGCTGGAATACTGCCCAGCTCTTGCGGACCCCAATAGTTCGAATTATTTATAGAGAAATACTTTTGAGTATAAACCCATATGAGTGAGTCATTCTCTACAGATAGTTAAGGAAAATAAGGCACAGTGATGAAAAGTGATTTGCTCAGAATCACATGATATGTGAACTTTTAATGTGGGGATTTGAGCCCTGCCTTCCAGGTTACACAGTTTCCAACTCAGAAAGCAGGAGAGACTTCATCTTCTCTTAATACATCTTCAATATATGAAACAAAAAAACACATTCTGCAAAGTTGTTATTCAAGGGGTAGGTTAGTATTCTGTACTAGTTTTCAAAGCACCAATGTACCTACAAGGGGAAGCCTATTAATCGTCTGTATCATGTGGAAAATACATTTGAGAAACAGATTTACATTATAATTATAATGAAAATGTACTATAATTAAATTATTAATCTGTACAATTGTGCGTACTTTCAAAGCACGAAGTCACATGATAAAGCAACCTGAATACATATAAGGGGAGTTGTAATGGAAACAGATGTTCATAAAGCAAGTATACATCACTCAGAAAAAAGAAAAAGGGTCATTCCTGACAATTTGGTGCAGCGGCATGCAGGTCAGACATAAAACTCAGCAACAGTCAACCTGCTGACTTACCACTCCAGATGGGTACCTTCGTCTCATTTCCCATATTTTCCTTACCCAATGCCCTCCTATTAATTAAATGCTCTTCCCTTACCTTGCACACACCTCTTTCCCTTGCCGACATTGCTCAGTCACCAATTCCTTGCCACATATGCCCTTTAATTGCCCATCACACCAAAGCCATTCCTTGCCCCTCACAACCTTCCATTGCATGGCTTACAGTTAGACAGTAGACCACCTTGATTTGCCAGTCAGCCTCTCCCAGAAATGACAAGAAAACCGTGGCCGGGGTCTTGCTGGTAATTGTGGCCATGGGATCTGCACTTGGATAATGCAGAGGGAAAGACGGCAAGGGGACATGGCTTTTTTTTTGCTCCCATGTTGCACTTTCTTGGACAGTTGGCTGCATATTTGAACTCATGGAAGCAAAGAGAACTGCAAGGGAACTAGGCTTTGGACCTGGTGATGGAGAGGGTGTAAGAGCAGCACACTTTATTTACGTGTTTTCAAATAAGGTGGACGGTGTGTGTTTTTCAGTTTCTGTGATTGGGTTAATGGGCCTCATTATGAGGTGGAGGTAGCCTTGCTGGTAAGAGTGGCAAGGCTACCTCCATACTGG
This sequence comes from Ambystoma mexicanum, assembly GCF_040938575.1. Classification (NCBI taxonomy): domain Eukaryota; kingdom Metazoa; phylum Chordata; class Amphibia; order Caudata; family Ambystomatidae; genus Ambystoma; species Ambystoma mexicanum. Next base: position 136,787,838 of record NC_090921.1, read on the forward strand.
CATGAAAGTCCGGCATCCGTGAATGGGCAATTACGGGGGTATTCCGACCCCGCCAGACCTCGTAATTGCCCTCTCGCGGTTGCCGGTGCCGGTAGATCCCCATTCCCATTTCAGCCCCATAGGGCTCAATGGGAATGGGGATGCCTGTAGCACCGGCACCGTTGGTAACGGTGCCGGTGCTACAGGCATGCTGTGCTCGCGAGTGCCTTTCATTCCGCCAGGTCAGACCTGGTGGAATGAAAGGCACCCGCGTGCACCACTCGGAGTTTGCCGGTCCAGATACAACAGTACCGGCAAGCATACCGGTACCATTGTTACCGGACCGGAAACCTCATAATGAAATGTGTTTGAGTGTATTTTTGGCAGTGTAAAGTATGCGTGGAAGGATGTACCTGAATCCATGTGACTTTGTATCTATATTTCTGAATCAGGTGTTGATTTGCATGTGTGTGTTTTGCTTACATAAGAAAAGAGTGTTCTGGACAAGACAATGAAAAACTATCACAGATTTATAAGGGGGTTATTCAGAGTTGGGTGTTAACAGTAAAATCATCAGTATTGTATAAATACTGTTGATTTTACTGTCAAACCAATTCAGGATTTGATCAAATGCTATCAGTGGTATTCCATGGGAAAACCGCAGGTGGTATTTAGGTGGACGTTTGCAGAAAATCCACCTTTTTTTACTTCAACCTCAAAGGTGGAGTTAAAAAATCCAAACTGCCCCGATATGTTTTAAATCTTTCTTTTTATCGTACAGAACAGAAGCACAGTTGCTTCCCCTCCATAGAGTGAATAGTTTGTTTTATTAGTGCGTTGGTTAAAAATACAACAAACCTTTTGCACAATTTATCACAAAATGAATAATACATCATAATGACTAAAGTTATTAAGTAATACAGATCATTGCTTACTAGGCTTATATAAAGATAAAACGAATAAAAACCATTAAGATTGAACATTTCACTTAACAATTGAAATGGATTAATGTAAAGGTTGCACATATTCACAAGATGCAGGATAAAATCATGCAGGGTGGTTCTTAAGATTGGCTTCACTCCACACATGATACGCAGCCGCAGTGAAAACGATTGAATTGGCCCCTTCGATAGCGTGTGTTAGGCGGAAACCTGTGCAGTTCCCTCTGGGACCACTGCAAAAGATTTAGGACTACAGGTGTTGCGATGAACCCACTTGGTAGCAGTCTGTACCACACAGATTCAATTGGTAGCTGTGGCTGAGCAGTCAGACTTCTCTCAAGAAAAGTTGGTCAGTATAGGGAGTATACAATATAGGGTAATTCTTCGCAGCAAAACGAGTAAACACGCAACCAGGCTTTAGTATAAAGATAGTAAGTTATTTATTGATAACAGAACGTCTACGAAAAATACTAAAGCGAATCACGGCAAACAACTCAAAATACAATTACTCTGCAGAATGGAATAAAGCTCAATCCCCCGAAACACAATATCGACAACTCTAGGTTCTACGGCACCACTTATTTTCAGACAGAGGTGTATACCTCAACCCAGATGACACTCGAATATTTAGTGAGGAAGGGAGAGAAGAGATAGGCAGGTAATGAAGTCAACACGGTTCGTACTGAAGCGGGTAAAAATGCAAGGCAGGAAGGCATTAATCACACTAGATCACAAAGTTCGGCGGCCAGGCCCACTCGGTGAGAGGCAAGGCACGATGTCCTAGAAAGTCTCTACGGATGATGCATTCAAGTCTTGTTTAGCAAATTGGTTAGCGACAGGTTGAACCAGTTCAGAACAAAGAGTGAATAAAGCTTGGAGGCAACCCAACGGAACGGAGAGGAATCAGATACCTCACACGAACCGATCGAAAAGGGAAGCCCGGCGGTTACGGTACCTTGTTGTGGAAGACAGCTCCGGCGGGGGCAGTTGTTCCTGGTGGTGGATGCACGACGGGTCTTGGCCAAGAGAAGAGATGCTCTCGTCGTCGAAGAGAAGATGTCCGGTGCACCACCAGGGAAGAAACCAGCCGCGGAGTGCTCCGTCACAAGGCACCACCTTCCGATCACGGTGCAGGAGTAGTGGCTATCCGGTTGCCGGGTGCTCTGCACGGGCAATTCGACCACTGTGTCCTGGGCGACCAAAAAGCACAAAGAAGAAGACTGGTTGTTCCCACCAGCCAGGGAAAGAGACTCTCCGGCAGGGAGATCTCTTCTGTCGTCGGGAGATTGTGAGACGATTCCGCAGGGCTCCACCGGAGGTGTCGTCGTGCAGGTCGACTCAGCGTTACCCTCGTCGGATTCTTTAGGTCCAGTGGCGACTTCCGAAGATCCAGTCCCAAAAGCCCTGCTTTTATGCAGACGTCCCCCATTCATTCAGCCTAGCTTGTCAATCAACACATGCTAAGTGGTGAGCGGGAAGGCTCACCACCTGGGCCAATCACTTCAGAGTGCGACCTGAGTTGGCAAGGCAACTCGGTCCAGGGTGTCTAAACACCCTCCCACACCCCTGAGGTAACCCAGACAGAATGGCGCCACCTTCGAGGGTCTCTGTCCAGAGGCCCGCCAAAAGTGGAACAAAGGGCTCAACCTTTGGTTTAGGAGTCACAGAGAAAAACACAGACGCCATTTTACAACCCGAGTTCTGGCAGAAAATACCACTCGATAAACCTATTTAAGATAAGTAGATCGGTGGTACGTTGGAGATTAACGAAAAACAGTATCAATCTTCAACAATGGGACGGATCCCATAGGGTTATGCTCGGGGCCGAACATAACAAGTAGTTTCCACTGCCACCAGCCAAAACTCGGCGAGGAGGGACGGGACAGTGCCCCCTCGAGTAACAGATCCAGGAGTAATCGCATTACCCCGACTAGCACGTCCACAATAAGATGGTTGGTACTAGTTCTGTTAGCAAATTTAGGTCTAGTAAAGCCAATGGTGACTTTACATGCCCGGGGAGACAGTAGTCAGTCCCCGGGTATGGAGTCTATGGTGGGGGGACCTGCTAGGGCGCCCCCGTGTCACGACACGTAGGGTGCAGAGTGACACACATAGAAAAACTTATGAGACCCTATGGAGTAAAAGACCCCATAGCCCATCGAACACATTGACATCTCAAAGGAATTACACACATACATGTCCAAGAGTGAGAGGAAAAGGGTCACACTCTGGGCAGGATGGAAAAAAACAAACTCCAGAAATCCAGCAAAGCTGCTGGGGGACTCACTAGGTTAGGAAATTCAGCCTAAACAGAGAATTCTCCCTAACACGCGCCCCCCCCAGACTAAGGGACAGGAGGATTTAATCCACTCCTGGATGAATTTCATACCTCTAGTCGATGATATACATCCTAGAGAGACCATCAGCATTTTGGTGGTGACACCCTGACCTGTGCTCAATGGTGAAATCGAACCCTTGCAGGCAGATCGACCATCTCAGTAGTTTTGGGTTTTCCCCTTTCATTTGCATTAACCATCTCAAGGGTTGGTGGTCAGTCTGAATAATAAAAGTAGAACCATACAAGTACGGTCTAAACTTCTTCAGAGCCCACACGATAGCAAAGCATTCTCTTTCGATTGTTGCCCACCTTGTTTCAGGATCCTTCAGCTTGCGGCTGATGTAGCAAACGGGGTGCTCCCTACCTTTCCCATCCAGTTGACTGAGTACGGCACCTATCCCTACATTGGAAGCGTCTGTCTGCACAATGAAGTGTTGGCGGTAATCAGGAGCTCTGAGTACTGGGGCTTGGCAAAGAGCCTTTTTCAGGTTTTCAAAAGCCTGATTGCACTCCTCGTTCCATTTAACCTTTTTAGGGAATTTGGGCGAGGAGATGACATTCAGTGGAGAAGCTATGGTCCCATAGTTCTCTATGAAATTCCTGTAATACCCGGTGAGGCCTAGGAAGGCTCTCACCTGAGTCTGAGTAGTCGGTGTTGTCCAATTTTGCACAGCTTCAATCTTACTGAGCAAAGGCCTTATTTCTCCACCGCCTACCTCATGCCCAAGGTAGACTACCTTACTCTGTCCAATTTGGCATTTACTCGCCTTTATGGTCAGATTGGCTCGTCCAAGAGCCTGCAAAACATCTCTCAGGTGGGTTACATGTTCGTCCCAGGAATTGCTGAACACTGCTATGTCATCCAAGTATGCCATGCAGAAGTCCTCCATCCCGGTTAGAACCTGGTTTACCATCCGTTGAAACGTAGCAGGTGCATTTTTTAGTCCAAAAGGCATTACCGTAAACTGGTATAAACCAACAGGGGTAGAAAATGCAGTTTTCTCCTTGGCATGGTCGGTCAGGGCTATTTGCCAATAGCCTGACGTCAAGTCAAATGTGCTGAGGAACTTGGCGGCGCCAAGTTTATCCACCAACTCATCTGTTCTTGGCAAAGGGTGGGCATCAGTCGTGGTGACTGCGTTAAGAGCTCTATAATCCACGCAGAATCTAAGTTCTTTAGATCCGGCCTTTGGTACTAACACAACTGGGCTAGACCATGGACTAGTAGAGGGCTCTATTACCCCGAGATCAAGCATCTTGCTGACCTCACCTTTGATGTGGATTCTTACGTTTTCTGACATGCGATATCCTCTGCTTTTGACAGGCAGACAGTCACCAGTGAGTATCTCGTGCTGGCCCCAAGGGGTCAAGCCTGGTGAGAGCGAGAACAGAGAGGCAAACTGATTCAACATAGACTTGCACTCTTCTTGTTGCTCGGGTGTCAGATTGGAGGAGAGATTTACTCCTTCAATGTTTTCATCTAAAGGTAAGCCTCTGAGGAGATCCGGAAGAGCTTCACTCTCTTCTTCTTCCTCGGCCGATGCTAGAAGCAACGCTCCTACATCAGGTCGTGAGACATACGCTTTAAGTCGGTTGGTGTGAAAGACTGTCGGAGCCTCCTTGGGGTTGCCCAAGTCCACCAGATAGTTAACCTCACCGAGCTTACCCACTACTCGGTAGGGTCCCATCCATTTATCTTGCAAGGCCCTCTGCCTTGTGGGGATCATAACGAGAACAAGCTGGTTTTGAGCGAACTCAACCATGTTAGCCTTTTGATCGTGCCAGTGCTTGACCAATGCTTGTCCAGCTTTCAATTTATCGCTTGCTTCTGTCATCAGGTACGACATTCTCCTCCGGAGACCTATCACGTAGTCAGTCACTCTGACTGGCTTGGGGGAAGGAGCACTCTCCAACCCCTCCTTAATCAGGGCCAATGGACCTCTGACGGGATGACCATAGAGCAGTTCGAAGGGAGAGTAGCCTACTCCCTCCTGAGGGACTTCTCTATAAGCAAAAAGAAGGCATGGCAATAGAAGGTCCCACTTACGCTTAAGGGGTTCTTCTAGAGCACCTATCATGCTCTTCATGGTTCGGTTGAACCGTTCTACCAACCCATTGGTTTGTGGGTGGTAAGCCGTTGAGAACTTGTAAGTTACCCCGCAGGTTTTCCACATGGCTTTCATGTAGTGGGACATAAAATTTGACCCCCTGTCAGAGATAACTTCCTTAGGAAATCCGACCCTAGTAAAAATACCAAGGAGGGCCTTAGCCACAGCCGGAGCTGTAACAGTCCTCATAGGAATTGCCTCAGGATACCTAGTAGCATGGTCTACTACAACAAGTATAAACCTGTTGCCTGAGGAGGTTGGAGGATCAAGGGGACCAACGATATCAATCCCTACTCTCTCAAATGGGACTCCCACAACGGGAAGAGGCACTAACGGTGCCACATTCTTGGACCCAACCTTACCAGAGATCTGGCAGGTATGGCAGCTTCTGCAGTGTTTTTCTACTTTGGCCCCCATTTTTGGCCAATAGAAGTAGAGTGAGAGCCTTTCCTTAGTCTTCTTGAAACTCAAGTGACCAGCCAAAGGAATCTCGTGGGCTAACTGCAAGAACTGTGGTCTGTTCTCTTGGGGTACTACAAGGCGTTTGTAGTCTCCAGGTGCAGACTCGGTCGGTTCACTATAGAAGAGGCCATCTTCCCAGTGCAACCTATGTTTCCCAGGCTCTTGCCCTTCAGCCTGAGTTTCTGCCTGACGGCGAAGACCTTCCAGAGTTGGACATTCTCTCTGTCCCTTACTGAAGTCTGCCCTGCTGGGTCCACCTTCTGCCAGTAACGACTGCAGCTCAGGATGGTCAACAGGATCCAGATCTCCAATGAGTTCCTGGCCTTCCATTAGCTCTTCTTCAGAGTCTAATTCTACCATACAGGGTTGTACTTCCCCCTCAGCCTCAGCTGGAGGTGGAGTTACGGGTGTGACGTTGGACAACCGCGGGGGAGTCCGTGTCGGCTGCATCGGAATGTGGGCTGTTGGTTTCGGTTTAGAAGTTTTAGGTTTCCCTTTTACTTCTGTGTTCCTAGAGACAGCGGCCGCCATTTCCAATGGAGCAGGAGTGATTTCTTTCTTCATCATCTCCCCGAGAGTACCGCGCAGGGTCCTCTCTCTTGCAGGTCTGGTTAGCTCCTGTAACCGTTTACTAGGAGGTCTGGGAGTATGCGATACAACTCCGAGAGTTTTCAAATCGTTACCCAACAGTACGCGTCCTGGTACCTCACTCTGTATGCTGACAGGTATCTTTACAGTCATGTTGTTACACTGGATGAGAACTGGTAATTGGGGAAGCATCTGCACAGGCCCTCCAGCTAACTTGGTGAGGCGTTTGGGTGCCTTAGCAACATCCTCAGCCTGAAAAAACGATTTATCCACCACAGTTATGCTGGCCCCAGTGTCCCTAATGGCAGGCGTCTCCTGACCATTCACCTGGACACTGTCCTTATAATACTCTTTAGTATTATCGGGGATAGAATTATAGACATCTAAATTCTGTTGTTCCCACAACCCCAGAGATACTAAAGAAACGCTGGCTGAGACTCCAATGAGTTCGTCAGCTAGCAGTAGAAAGTTTCCACTTGCCATTTGGACTTCCTCCTCTGGAGCGAAGGCTAAGGAGACAAGCTGGACCCCTGAAGGTTTACCCTTACATCTGGGATCTCCTTTCACGTGATCAGTCGAGCCACAAACAAAGCATTTCCCGAATGCTTTCTGGAATGGTGGCTTGTTCTGACCTCCTTCCGGTTTGGCACCAGAAGACACACTATTCTGCTGTGGTTTTCCCGGTGGCTTACCCTTCTGGTTTTGTTTGGGGCCCTCTTTGGAATGTGAGTTATTCGAATTCTCCTTTGAGTCTTTTTTAGGCTGTTTTCCCTCGTCCTTTTTCTGAGTTGCCCCAGAGTCTTTGTGAGTAGCCCTGTTGGCAACCCACAAGTCAGCAGCCTTAGCTAGAGCCCTGGAATCTAATTCCTTCGAATCAGCCAAGTGCTGTCTGAGCTCAGGAGAACAGGCATCATAAATCGACTCCAACATAAAAAGATTTCGCATACCCTCGTAAGTGTCAACTTTGTAACCCTTAATCCATCCCTCTAAGTTTTTCAACCCTTCACTCACCCAGGTAGCCCAAGGGGTACCATCATGCTTTTTGAGGGTTCTAAACCTCTTAAGATACTGGGAAGGGGTCTTCCCGAATCTAGCTATCAAAGCTAGTTTCACACTTTCGTAATCCGTCTTATCCACCTCCCCCAATTCCATTACCACATCAGTCGCAACAGGAGGAAGCCTAGAGAACAACCAGGGAAGCAACGCGTTCCCGGTGATGTCCTGGAGCCCATGATTGTATTCAAACAGTTTCAACCAATCCAACACATCCAATCTCGGTTCGTACATACCCACTAATTCCTTCGGCATCCGGGGTCTTTTGGGACTGGAGCTCCTAGAGGAACCAGAGGAGAGCGAAGCATTTTCCATAGACAACTTTTTCATTTGTAACTCATGATTAAGCTCTATTTCCCTGAGTCTTAACTCAGCTTGTTTCTGCTCAGCCTGGGCATTCATTCGTCTGAACTCGAGCTCTTGGTTTCGTTCAGATTGAGCCAAGAACCGTTTATATTCTAATTCGAGCTTCATTTTTTCAAGTTCAAAATAAGCAGGGTTACTTGTGGGACCTGATATGGGCCCCGTAGGCACAGTTGGTAAGGCAGGTAGAGGAGCGGGGGAGACAGTTTCGCTAGCCTCGCCGTCCTCGTCAGCCTCTTCATCGCTATCATCAGAATTACGATTCAGATCAACACCATTACTGGTATCTACAGTTGCTGGAGAGTTTGGTTCCTCTGAACCAGTACCCAGACTTTGGTTCGCCAGCAATCTCTCTATCAGTTCTAACTTCTTGCCTTTTACAGGAAGATTCTCTTGTCTACAGAGAGCTCGCAGACTCTCAGTATTTTTATCCGACAAAGACTCTTGGCTGTAAATTTCCATCGTAGACATGTTTTTTGAAAGTTGCTTTTGTAAAGTTTTGTGGTTAGTCGTCCTACAGTGTCGAAAAACACTCTAAACTGTATACTCGATACTAATCCCACCGCTGTACACCAGTGTTAGGCGGAAACCTGTGCAGTTCCCTCTGGGACCACTGCAAAAGATTTAGGACTACAGGTGTTGCGATGAACCCACTTGGTAGCAGTCTGTACCACACAGATTCAATTGGTAGCTGTGGCTGAGCAGTCAGACTTCTCTCAAGAAAAGTTGGTCAGTATAGGGAGTATACAATATAGGGTAATTCTTCGCAGCAAAACGAGTAAACACGCAACCAGGCTTTAGTATAAAGATAGTAAGTTATTTATTGATAACAGAACGTCTACGAAAAATACTAAAGCGAATCACGGCAAACAACTCAAAATACAATTACTCTGCAGAATGGAATAAAGCTCAATCCCCCGAAACACAATATCGACAACTCTAGGTTCTACGGCACCCCTTATTTTCAGACAGAGGTGTATACCTCAACCCAGATGACACTCGAATATTTAGTGAGGAAGGGAGAGAAGAGATAGGCAGGTAATGAAGTCAACACGGTTCGTACTGAAGCGGGTAAAAATGCAAGGCAGGAAGGCATTAATCACACTAGATCACAAAGTTCGGCGGCCAGGCCCACTCGGTGAGAGGCAAGGCACGATGTCCTAGAAAGTCTCTACGGATGATGCATTCAAGTCTTGTTTAGCAAATTGGTTAGCGACAGGTTGAACCAGTTCAGAACAAAGAGTGAATAAAGCTTGGAGGCAACCCAACGGAACGGAGAGGAATCAGATACCTCACACGAACCGATCGAAAAGGGAAGCCCGGCGGTTACGGTACCTTGTTGTGGAAGACAGCTCCGGCGGGGGCAGTTGTTCCTGGTGGTGGATGCACGACGGGTCTTGGCCAAGAGAAGAGATGCTCTCGTCGTCGAAGAGAAGATGTCCGGTGCACCACCAGGGAAGAAACCAGCCACGGAGTGCTCCGTCACAAGGCACCACCTTCCGATCACGGTGCAGGAGTAGTGGCTATCCGGTTGCCGGGTGCTCTGCACGGGCAATTCGACCACTGCGTCCTGGGCGACCAAAAAGCACAAAGAAGAAGACTGGTTGTTCCCACCAGCCAGGGAAAGAGACTCTCCGGCAGGGAGATCTCTTCTGTCGTCGGGAGATTGTGAGACGATTCCGCAGGGCTCCACCGGAGGTGTCGTCGTGCAGGTCGACTCAGCGTTACCCTCGTCGGATTCTTTAGGTCCAGTGGCGACTTCCGAAGATCCAGTCCCAAAAGCCCTGCTTTTATGCAGACGTCCCCCATTCATTCAGCCTAGCTTGTCAATCAACACATGCTAAGTGGTGAGCGGGAAGGCTCACCACCTGGGCCAATCACTTCAGAGTGCGACCTGAGTTGGCAAGGCAACTCGGTCCAGGGTGTCTAAACACCCTCCCACACCCCTGAGGTAACCCAGACAGAATGGCGCCACCTTCGAGGGTCTCTGTCCAGAGGCCCGCCAAAAGTGGAACAAAGGGCTCAACCTTTGGTTTAGGAGTCACAGAGAAAAACACAGACGCCATTTTACAACCCGAGTTCTGGCAGAAAATACCACTCGATAAACCTATTTAAGATAAGTAGATCGGTGGTACGTTGGAGATTAACGAAAAACAGTATCAATCTTCAACAATGGGACGGATCCCATAGGGTTATGCTCGGGGCCGAACATAACAAGTAGTTTCCACTGCCACCAGCCAAAACTCGGCGAGGAGGGACGGGACAGTGCCCCCTCGAGTAACAGATCCAGGAGTAATCGCATTACCCCTACTAGCACGTCCACAATAAGATGGTTGGTACTAGTTCTGTTAGCAAATTTAGGTCTAGTAAAGCCAATGGTGACTTTACATGCCCGGGGAGACAGTAGTCAGTCCCCGGGTATGGAGTCTATGGTGGGGGGACCTGCTAGGGCGCCCCCGTGTCACGACACGTAGGGTGCAGAGTGACACACATAGAAAAACTTATGAGACCCTATGGAGTAAAAGACCCCATAGCCCATCGAACACATTGACATCTCAAAGGAATTACACACATACATGTCCAAGAGTGAGAGGAAAAGGGTCACACTCTGGGCAGGATGGAAAAAAACAAACTCCAGAAATCCAGCAAAGCTGCTGGGGGACTCACTAGGTTAGGAAATTCAGCCTAAACAGAGAATTCTCCCTAACAGCGTGAAAAAAGCTTTTACAGATGGCCATGTTGAGGGGGTAAAAAGGTGGCCAGCTCTGATTGCCTTCTCTTACCACCTTACCCCTATAATGCATAAAAGGGTCAGAATGGGCCCTTTTTGTGCATAAAGAAAATCAACAGTAGTGATGTGAGCCACTACTGTACATTATCAATTTTTCCCTTACAAATGATGCTGAAAATGGCTGGGAAAAAAACGTTTAAAAGGTTTTACATTGCCGCCATTGGAGGTGGTATTTCTGAAATAGCACCGGAGGTAGTCCAGAAATAGCACCTCTGCTGGTTGTAAACTTTGAGTAGGATGGATTTCCAGAAATACCACGGTCGGAGCTGGTAACTTTTGTTCAGCGGTATTAAAATATCCTCCCAACTTTAAATGAGCCCCTTAGTTTGTAGTATTATAATAATGAATGCATGAATATTACATCTTTCTTTGTGTTTTTTTCAACTGTGCCTAAAGGTAAGTACCGCAAACAGCTCAACAGCCATTTTATATAACCATTATATAATTAACATCCATGGGTGCTATTAAGACTCTTTTTGTATGGATACAATGGTGATCCAGAAATTCCCCAGAACATAGGGCAAGCATTCGTACAGGATTAAACTAAGGACAAACTCTACTAAGATATGGACCCTTACTTCTGTGGCGAGTAGGAGTCATGTCAGTCGGCTGTGGATTCTAACAGACCAATGGTGCATGGGGAGCAGTGGTGCCAACAATGCCATCCAGGGTCACAGAATCTGTTATTTAAATGCATACATTGCCACTGGGCGGCATGAACATGCCCTGCAGGCTAAACTGCTCTCCACCTCGCTCACTGTGCATGCACATGTGTGGGGACCACCCAGGCACCTCTAGAACAGGGCAGGAATCAAGACGAATGCCTCGCCCTATCCACACGGCATCTGAGCAGGCCTTGCGGCACTCGGTTCCTACGTGGCAGGCTAGATTCTGAAGGATTTCATCTTTTTCAATTATTCTTTTACATTTTGGAGCTTTGGCCCATGGGGCAACAGCTTAGCCAGTCTGGGATGCAAATGCCCCTTTGCCCCCCTGCCAGGGAGGTCCCACTGGCGTCCAAGCCCATCCACTATACTTTGGTCTGCCAAAGTTGATAAGTGATCCCTCTGCAAGACCCTTACCCCAGGCCCACTGCACACCTAGCACTACGGCACTTTCAATGGCAATTATCTCTCATACGGTTACAAACAGGAATGTACTTGTTTGCTTTGAACTTTGGACTTTTTGATCCCACACCTGCTCGTCCTCACCTGCGCTTTGAAACAATATACGTTGTAACTAAGTTGGCATGATATAAAACACTCAAAAAAACAAATGTTAAATACACAGGAAACACAGCATGAAAATGTGATGCCGGTGTTAGCGCATGTGCTTATTCCGTGCCTCTGCTCTACTTGCTCAAAGAAAAAAAAAATGCCACAGGTGCAAAACCAGACATGCAGCTTGTACTCTGGGCTTTAAGACCCCAGGGACTTGGAGCTTGCTTCTTTTTCCCCACCTGCGAGTTTGCAACTAGCAGACTACCTATCTCAGTTCATGATCCAGCTGACATGCTCCCCTTGGTAGCAGAGGCATAGCCAGGATTGGGTAACAAGTGGGGCCTGGAGCTTATGTAGTGGGGGACGCCGCAGAGGGAAGGGGATTTCTGCTGCCCGCGGCCGAATGTGCGGGAGCAACAGAACGTAACGAGGGAGTACAAAAAATCGAGGGCAGCTCTGTGTGGTTCTCTTCCTGTGAAAACACTACACCTTCTGTGATTAATTAGGTAAACGCCTAATAATCTCCTGTTCGATCCATACACTGGGCACCTGGCCACCCTCTGAACTCGGGCCCAGGTCCCTGCCTGTCCTGCTGCAAGCCGGCACCGCGCCTTGGCACCGCCTGCACTTGTGGTCTGTATCTGTAACCCTACAGTCAACTCGCCTGCACTTATTAGACAGTCGTCTGCACTTCTGGGTATCTGCTCTTGCCACCCGTCGGCTGCCCAACTTGTTGTTTCAGTGGTTTCCTTGTCCTGCACTTCTCCATCCTCCCAGCCAATTCTCCCCTCCCCTTTCCCCTGCACTTGCACACTCTAAATATCACTGGGCCTAATAAGATCGTTATTTTTGTCCTCCCTCTGTTTGCCCTCCCTTGCCTTGTTGCGCCTTGAAACACTTGCGTATTCGCGCGTTATAAATGCCACATCACATCATATCAAGCCGGACAGTTTACAATCAGTTTTGTAGGGCAAAACCGACTGGTTGCACTTGGACCTCCCCCTCTCTGTGACTGTTTGTGCACTTGCATGATCTGTACGCACTGTCATGGTCGAACTCGGACCAGAAATAGGCCCGGTCACCCAAATAAAAGTGGCCCACCCCTCGCCTCAAAAAAGTGGCCCACCCCTTGCCTCAAACCCTTGACCTCTGATGACATCACCGGAAGTGATGCCATTTGACCCCACCCCAAAGTGACATCCCAGGAATCGATGAAACACAACCTTTCACCCCTTGACAAAACAGAAAGTGGCATCAAATAGCATTGTTCTTGGTACACTAAATCACTGGGAATCCAAGCAGATGTCCAAGGCCAAATGATAAATATGTTATTGTACAGCACTTACGCTTAAGCTCTTTTATATAGAGCAAATATGCATACAATATCACCCAACCTGTGTTGGTACTCATTTTTCAACGCTTTTTGAAAGGAAAAAAAAAATAAAAAAAATATGTATTTTCTTTTCTCCTCCAAACCGGCCAAGGCATGTTCCAGAAACCGGCCCCCACTCCCCAGGGACGATTTCGCCCCGGCCACGGGCCGAAAGACCAAGGGACCACGGGCCAATCCGACCCTGCGCACTGTGCCAGAAGTTCGTCTGTCTGTTCTCCCTTGTCTTCCCCCCCTTAATGGCACTGGTAAAACTGCTGAATCGCCATGCGGCCTATTTGCTGTATCTGAAATGGTTACATGTATTTTACGCACTTGCTCTGCCTGTTCAGACCATTATCGTCTCAGAATTTCCAGGGCTCTGGACGAACGCTGTTTTTTCCCCATGTTCCCACCCTCCTTGAGCGCTTTGAAACACTGCCTGTGTGTATAGGCGCTTTATAAATAAACAATACCATACCATACCAAGACATGAAAAAATCCATTAGATGCAAAGTCGCCAACAATGCACAGGAGCATTTTCCAACACAGCTTCCTAATGTCCCCGCCCATCGACCACGGGCACTATTTCCATCATTTCCTGGGCGGAGCCCAGGCCGAAGTCCGGATAAGTCTGGGCGCACCTGTCTGTTGCTGTCCGCTGATGGGACACTGACTACTGTATCTGTTTTCACATCTCTTTTACTATTATAATGTATTTGGGCCCCATTACGAGTAGGGCGGTACGGGATACCGGGCACCCTTAAGGAGACCTGTGCTGGTAATCCCTTACCGCCCTACTACGAGTTCCCTCAGCGGGTCCCTCCTTCGTTATGACGGGACGCGCTAAGGGACTTCAGAGATAATAACGGTACCGCAAATTGCGGTACCGTTATTAGCTACTTCCCCATTCCCATTGAGCCCTATGGGGGCTCAAATGGGAATGGGAATGGTTTTTTCAATGGGGACTTACCAGTCCCGCAAATGTTGGACTACACCAGTAAGTCACCATTGAACGAGACCGGTGTCGGTACCGTTATTGGAGGCAGTCATGGCGCAAATAGCGACATGACTACCTCCAACATCGGAATGAGGCCCTTTGTCTTGCGCTCTTCTTTCAGGTCCTTCATGGCCCATTTCTCTGACTCTTTCGCCTGCAGCGCGCCCAGCTTGCCTACTACCAGGTGTTTTTCTGTGTTCCATTCTAGTGCTTGCACCATCCTCGCCTACTTTCCCTGATTCTGTTGTTAATATGCCTGGTTCTATTCCTACTCGCTGCACTTCACATCGTCAGTCTATATAACTATTCTAATCTTATTTATCTGCCTCGTATTTCTCACTCTCATTCTTCTTGTGTTAACATTGCTCTTTGGAATGCTCAGTCACTTTCTAAAAATTCTCACTCTGTCCTACACCTGTTTTTGCCGTTTCACTTACATTTTATATCTATCACTGAGACGTGGCTCTCGCCTTCTTACACTGCTGTTCCCGCATCTTTGTTCACACCTGACACTGCGTTTCTGCATACTCCTCGTCCCTTGGGCCGCGGGGGAGGCACTCTTTATCGTTCCTCTTCTTTGTTCAATTCTACTTCTTTCTCTCTTGCTACTTTCATTTCTTTTGAGTATTCTGACTACTTTCATTAAACCAGATGCAGTTACTTTTCCTTTCTTCCATTCATGCTTCCTTACCATTTCTAGCTATTCTTGACTCTTATCATCTCTCAGTTCTTTCGACTCCTCCTCCTCCCCATGTTTCTGGTTCCTGTTTGGACCTTATTTTTACTTCCTCCTTGTCTACCACTGCTTTATCTGTGCATCCCGTTTAGTCCTCTGCTCATCATCTCTTATTATTTTTCATTGTCACCCCTACTTCTATTTCTCATGTCTCTTTCACTGTAATCTCTCCTGCTTATTTTCATCATGATCAGGATGCTTTCAATATTCCTTTTTGGTATCCTGTTGTATTTCCAGCCTCCCGTATCATCCAATTTCTCCTACTCTAAGGGTGGATGAGGCGGTATCTGGTCTTTCTGCTTCTCTCTCATCATCTCTCGATGCATTATACACGGGTTCCTACTTTTCTCCCTCTCAAAAGCCTCCTCAGTCTTGGCTTACTCTACAACTTTGCTCGATGCGAAGAGCTCTTCATCGCCCTGAGCGCGTTGGTACAAGTCCTGCTCTGACTCTGATTGTTTACTTTTGTCTTTCTACCATACACTGTATGAGGAGGTACTTTTTTCCTCAAAGCGGTCTGATCTTCTGCAATCAGTGAGACACCATAAGGTGTCTCACTGCTAGTCCCCAGTGATCTTTCATTCAGGTGGCCAGGACATGGCCATCGCTATTGGATCCAGTTCCTGGGGTGGATCAGTGTGGGAGGATCACCTGGATGAGGGGTCTTCAGGGAATGGAAGTGGGACACCGAAGGTTGAGACGCGGTATCCCCTTCCTTGTAACAACTTTTCCCCATCCTACCCTGTAGGATATTTAGAAGCTCTACCCGCCCACCCTTTTCCAACACAAACACTTTCTTACATCGTGACAGACACCTGGCATGTCCCAACACAAGGGTCAGGCAGAATCAGGCAATTGACAATAACCACACACACCTGACGCCCCTTTACCTTCCCCACAGGGTTAAAAGTCAGAGCACAAGATCACACGACAAGCAAGGCCAACCACACGAGGAAGCAGCTATTCCTGGATGGCAGTTCAAACGGAGACGAAAGGCAGTGAAAGCTGAGAGAACAACAAGGTGGGAAGGGCCCCTGCCCTTTTCAACCCAGACCTGCAAAGCCTCCGAAAAAGGAAACATAAGACCGGGATTTACAGCTGACGTGTCAAGTAACAGATGTCAACAGTGCACGGGGGCCTCACGCATTGATAGCACAGGCGGGAGGCATGCTGCCTAGCAGGGTACGGTCCTTGACTCTAGAAGCAAGACAAGCCAACAGGTTCAGCACAACCGGTGAGTTGGAGAAAGCTGTTAGCAAAACGAACTGTGTTGAGCCCAAGGTTGCAATCAGCAACATTATATGAATGCAAGGAACTTGTGAACAAAGAACGTGGGTGTGTTTGAACTTTTGGGAAAGCCCAGAGAAGGACCAGCTGCAGAGGGGTCAGGCGCTGCAGGAGTGCTCATTTGAAGGACTCTTGCTGGCCCCTTTTGTTTTGTGTTGAAACTGCAAGTACCAACAGATCCTAGGAAAGGGCGGCATAAGGTGCCAGAGTGGTCCTACAGGGCTCACATCAAATCCATTGTACAGTCGAAAGTCTCTGCCCCATTGCCAAGAGAAAGATAGGAGAAGGGAAACCATGCTTTCTGATGAGATGAAGCAAATCATGAACTGTTAGGAATTCATGAACTGTGTTAACGATGGCTTTGTGTACCCATAGGAGGGATGCCAAGGGAAAAGCTAAGAGAAGTAAAGCCTGCATCGTGATAGTATTTTTATTCAGAGTAACAGGCCGTAGTGAACCCGGCAGAGGGAGGCACACATTGCAAAAAGGATCCGGGCCCGGCTGAGGGAGATCCAAGCGTGATAGTATTGATATTCAGAGTAAAAGACCATAGTGAACCTGGCAGAGGGAGGGCCACATTGCAAGAAGGACCCAAGTCCAGCTGAGGGAGATCCTAGGAGTGAAAAGCAATCGCCCAATGTGCAAGAGCACTGAAGGAACTTTTGTTTGTTTGTTGTTTTTGATCCAGCAGGCCTTCTAAGGCAAGAGACTTTGTAGAAAAGAGACTTGGTCCCTGAAGGTTCTGGTATCGCTGAACAGAAGTGTGAACCTCGTGCTAGAGAGACCCAGGAGTGTGCTGTGCTCAGTTCCGCCTTGTCCCGTACTTAATACATGGGGAAGGGAGATCCAGCCATACCATCGTGAGTTACCATTTTGTAAACACTTATTTCTTTTCTGGTGAATATTATCCCACACTATTTTAGCGGTACGGATTGGCAATCGTTTATTTTGTATAGGCTCTTTTTATTTGACAAGACACCACTAGGACTGCCTTATTATTATTTGATGGTCGTAGCTTGCTCCCATCTTAGATTTAGGTTTCGAGTAGGTGTTTTTCTCAGCCATTATACAGTTTAATAAACACCCGTGAACTGTGATCACTTGTGTCTGTCTTTACTATTGCTGCCATGAGTTCCTTACAAATCCCAATTAGCCCATCCCAGTCTCTTTCAATCACTCTCTCTCTTTCTTTCTCCTCCCTTTCCTGACTATTCACTTAAGTCTCCCTTAACGGCTCTGGACTCTGCTAAATATTTTACTTCTGAAGTTGCTACTCTTCATGCTAAGATTATCCCATTCTCACCTTTATCTTCTCAATTCCTTTCTCCATCTTCTCCATTGCCTATGGCCATTGCCACCTTTTCCTCTATTTTCTAATTCAGATACGTCTCTGCTTCTTTCATGGGCTCACCCTATTGCTTCTCCTAATGATCCCATTTTTCTCATCCCTCATTCTTAAAATCTATCCTTCTCTTAATTCATATCTTACTACTCTTTTCGGTACTTCACTTAGCACTTCTACTTTCCCTCTTTCATTTAAGTATGCTACTATTCTTCCTATTCTGAAATAATCTTCTTCATATCTCTCTTCTCCTTCTAATGTTCATCCCATTTCTCTGCTTCCTTATCTTTCCAAGCTCCTGGAATGGCTTGTCTATTCTCAGGTTTCTACCTTTGTTGCTAAAAACCCGATTCTTCCTCGTTTCCAGTCTGGGTTTCATCCATCTCATTCTACTGAAACTGCTCTTCTCTCTGTTTGTGATTCTTTACTCACTGCTCTCAACACTTGTTTATTCTTATACTATTGGGTCTTTCTGCTGTTTTTGACACAGTGGATCATGTGTTGCTCTTACAGTCACTGGTTTCTTTTGGGTTCTCAGGGTCGGCTCTATCTTGGTTTCGCTCTTACTTATCTAACCATACTTATTCTGTTTCTTGGGCTGGTGTCTGCTCTGACTCTGCTCCTCTTCACCATGGTGTTCCACAAGGCTCTGCTCTTGGTCCCTTTCTCTTTACACTTCTCCTCTTGCCGGTATTATTTCTTCCTTTGGGTTATCTCATCAATCTTATGCTGATGACACCTGGCTCTTTCTCCTCTTTTACATCTGCTGTTCATAGCAATCTTTCATCCTGTCTTTGCGCTATTAAAACCTGGTTCATTGTCTTGTTCTTAATGCTTCTAAAACGGCAATTCTCTTTTTTCCATCCTGCACAATTCTTCCTCCTTCCCCTGCATCTTTTGTCTTGTTTCCTCCTTCTCATCTGACTATTTCCTCCACTGCCCTGTATCTTGGTTTCTACTTTGATACTGATCTGTCCTTTTCTTATCATATTTCCACGGTTTCTAGTTCATGTCGATATCATCTCTTTAATATTAGCAAACGTTTCTTCTTTTCTTACCTTTACTGCTACTAAACTCATGATTTCCTCGCTTATTTTTTCACTGCTATTTTACTATTCTGTTTCACGTTTTGGTCATCCTGTTTCTCGCCTTGCCCCTATTAAGTCCATATTCAATCCCTCAATTCGTCTGCTCTACCTTGTGATTCTACGTTTACCTCTTTGTCCTTGCCCGGTTGGTTACCTTTCCATTCCCAGCTTAAATTGAACGTTCCCTGTATTGTCTTTAAAATTCTCTATGGCCTTGCTCCTATTTATCTTACATCTCTTGTTTCTTTCTATGTTGCTTCTTTGTTCCTCATTCCCAATCTCAATTTCTATTATCAGTTCCTCGTTTTCCTTTTGCTCAATCACGTTTTCTCTCATTTTCTTTGCTGACCCACTTCACTGGAATGCTCTTCCACTCCCTCTCCAATCTACTGTTTCTTACTCTTTGTTTCGCTCTTCCCTAAAAAGTTATCTCCTTCAATCTTAAATTCTGTATTACTCTCTTCTACTGTTTTCTTTATAATTTTACTCTGATGAATTGCCATATTCTGTTTTCATAATTGTTGGACAGTAAATTGGCATGTGTACAGCACCTTGGCATAAGGCGCTATATAAATTACAAATAAAATACAAATACAAATGTCTATTCTGGTGAACCTATATATGTCAGTATTCACACATAAGAAAATACTCACGTTTGCTTTGCCCATAATGCCAGTAATGGTACTATAACAAAACACGTTCATGCAGACTCTGCCAGTACATGCCTGTTGTGACGAATCAGGTCAATTTGTCTCTTCTACCCAGAGGGGAGCCCCCTCCGGTGAGGCTAGGGAGGTGAGCCCACTCCGCAAAATCTTCCCTACAGGATTGTGGAAGCAGCACCTCATCAGAAGTGACTCCCCTTTGTGGCATAAGGACTCCCGGTCCAAAAAAGACCCTCCAGACCCCTGTCTTAAGCTACATAAATGTGGAAAAGACTGTTATTACTACTGACCTAATGCCATCAAACAGTGTACTTCTTTGTTTTTTCCTCAAGTTAATGATGATTTTCATTCCAATGATGCCATCAATGAAGAACACACCTCTTTTTACTGTGATGAACTATTTAAACTCAGAAAGCACTGTGAACAGAGATCGATCTCCTACTTGGGAGGTGAATGAGTCCCGTGCAGAGATGCACCTCTGCGGAAGAGACATCGTGGAGAGGTGGAGCCATGACTGACCGGGGAACCGGTGGTGGCGTGGACAGCGAGCTGAACGCTAGCCCAATGCTGGAAGGTTGGAGTTCCATTCGACCAAGCAGCCAAGCTCAAAGGGAGCGGTTGAGATGGGGGAAACCTCATTTAGTCTCGTGGCACAACCTCAAGGACGAACCAGCAAGCCAGTGGCCTGCACTCATTGACGAGCCCAGATTGCCAGGGAAGATAATAATCCCTGTCCTCCATATCCTATGGATGTCTACTGTCAAGAAACGCAGTTCAAGGGAAGCAAACGTTCCCACAGCGAGTGTATCGTTGAGAGGAATGGATACTGTGGAACAAGGCTGAGAGAACCTACGAGATCACAGGAACCTGAGAATCCCCAATGAGCAAACACAAGGCATGTGCTGGGAAGGGAAAGTATGAACACGTTGAATTATGAGAATCTCCAAGCTCTGGTAGCCTTCTGTCAAGAGACACACTATGAGGGTAGCAAACGCTCCCATCAAGAGGGTACTGTGAGAGGAATGGCTAATTTGTACTAAGAATCAGAGAACCTACGTGATCACTGGAGTCCGAGAATGCCGAACAAACAAATATCTGGTATGTGGCTGGGGAAGAAAAGTATGAATATGTTGAAGTGAACGAAAGAGAGAGAAACACTCTTTGTACCCAAGTTGGGGACACCAACTAACTAACCTATTTGTAAAGCTAAGACAGAGAGAGAGATACACTCTTTAGTATCCAGGATGGGGAAGACGACTAATCTAAATGTTAAGCTGAGACAGAGAGAGACACTCTTTTGCATCCAAGTTGTGGAAGCCAACTAACCTATGTGTGAAACTGTAAGAAAAAGAGAGAAACCTTCTTTATAAGGTAAAGTGAGCCGTGTGGGAAGGGAGCCCCTTTCCCTTTTGCTTGAAGTGCTTGTTCCCCTGTGTTGGAGGACCAACACAGGAGTGTCTGAGGGGCAGGAGCTGGTGTCTTGACCTGCGTTGCAGCAAGAACTGTTAAAGCGGCCGATGAGCCTCTGATGAATAAGATACCTGCTGCCTGAGTGTGTGAACTTTATTATTTGCTGAATACTTTGTATCAGAGTGGACGCATGCCTCGAATGAGCACGTTTTCGAAAGTCTCTGGTCCTTTCATTGTCAATTACCAAACAGCTGGGAATACTTTGTATCAGAGTGGTCGCGTGTGTCAAGAAGCACATTTTCGAAGTTCTCCAATCACTGGTAATTCAATTAAAGTGAAACAAACGAATATTGAACAACAGCTAAAGGAAAGATGAGTCATAAGCAAAACTCATAATTATTGAATCAAAACCTTGTTAACAAACGGAATTAAGACATGCCCCCCCACCAAGGGGTGTGCAGAGAACAGTGTTCACTTCTTCTGATTGAATCTGTTCTGCGTCTGCATCATTCGTTTTTTAGCAGCACAGTGCGGCGGTTGTACAAATAAATAAATAATCTGCTGCTCTGCTTAACGTTGCGTCTTTGTGGCTGGGCCTCCCACACACACACTTAGGGGCGCATCCCGTTTTACGCTGTTTTATTGTGTAAAGTGCATGGAGCTTTTAGCTCCATGCACTTTACGTAACCCATCCTAATGTAGGAGGCTGGCAGGGTGCTAAAGAGGTGGCCCCGCCAGTATTGACCTGTGCGCGAACAGCGCAGTGTCACTGATCATCTGACCTTTTACAGTAAGTTAGGTCATAGCAACAGAGTTTGCTGAATGTTCATTGTCTGTTTGCCAGCCAATGACATTCATGAGGTGGGCTGATGGGCACATATGTGAGGGTGCCACTTTGTGGTGGACAGTTGAGTAGCTGCAGTGTAAGAGCATGGTCAGCCACCCAGAGAACAGGCCCACGTGCACGGTTGCCTTGCCTTGCCAACTTTGGTAAATGAACAAGACTACTTA
This sequence comes from Ambystoma mexicanum, assembly GCF_040938575.1. Lineage (NCBI taxonomy): Eukaryota > Metazoa > Chordata > Amphibia > Caudata > Ambystomatidae > Ambystoma > Ambystoma mexicanum. The sequence goes on from NC_090921.1 coordinate 136,809,589, forward strand.
ACCTAGTGTCCAGCCTTTGTTTCCAGAATACAGGGCCTCGTTGTCGATGTTGACGCCGTTGAAAACTAGGCCATGTAGGCGCTGCAGGGCTGCATCAAGTCGAGTGTCATTGCAGGGCCTACCCAGGCCAAGTTTTCTAAAGCATCGGCATTGCCCACTTGTCTATTAGGATAGGATGTTTGCTGATGGAGGAATAGACTAAGGCGTGTGCCTTACATTAGGGGTCTGAAAATGCTGCTTCGTGGTGGCACGGCTTCCCCTTAAAGTCTGCACATGAAGGATCTATGTGATCACTGCGACCGCACATAATTGCGATGGTTGAAGAGCGCAACTATTTTTTTTTTAAATTAAACCCCCTTTACCCCACATAGATATGCGAGGGGAGACTCCCCGTAGCCCCCCCATATTACTATAATATCCCATTCCCCACCACATATATATGTGGTTTAAAGGGGTGTTTAAAAGAAAAGTCGGGCATTTCGGCCGTCGCAATTGTGAGGGTGACATTTTGGGCCATTTCCCACACGAATCTCAGACAAAAAAGTGTGCATTCCGTGTTTGTGCTGTCTGTATATTATGGATGAGATTAACAGGAAGGCCTAGTAAATTGCCATTAGCGTAGTCCTAAACAAGCTACGCTATTAGAAGAGACTCTGTAGTTTGTGGATAATCGTACTAGCTATTTCCATTCTTGGCACATTTTATTATGAAACAAAAGTTTGGGACTTTACCTGCCAATATGGACAAAAAATGTAAACCGGGTACAGGAGCCCATGGCCCACTATAATCACAATGCAGCAATGTCATTGTGAAGGCGGCAGTACTTTATCGCTTTTTCCATTTGACATTCGTCCACCTCATTGGGCATATATTGATGTGCCTCCGGTGGATTGAGTATCAGGTAATATCGTCACCAATGATATTGCCATATATATATATGTTCGTTGGAAAACGCCATAGGCCACATTATTGGTGGGGATAATTTATGGGGTAAATGGGATTGGGAGTTGCGGGGGTGTCCCCCGCACCCTTTATAAAAATATGGGTGTTGCAGGGGTGTCCCCCGCAGGTTCCATCGGTTAATATTGCCGGGAAAAAAAAACGGCACCACTCTTGCATGGCGATATTTGTGCAGGGATATTAACACATGGGTCCGTGGATTGGCCAGTACGGGTACTTTGAGCTGAGCGACCATATCATGCAGAATGGAACGCACTGTTGCACACATTTTCAGCACAGTGCAGCAGGTGTCCCGCGCTCATATCACTGAAACGTGGCTTTGCGCTATGCACGTTATTTCCATAGGGTCCCGAGTTTTCGTGTGAAGCATTTGTGCCTTGTTTTAGCAGCATCGGTAAGAGTGAGAACGGCCATCATAAGCCATGGCTTTACCCGATATGTGTTATCACGGTTTATAGTGAAAAGATCGAAAAAAAATCTCAAAAAAAAGTTGAAAAAAAAACCTCAAAAAAAACAAAAGTCTAATTTTATTTTCAATACGTTTTTTTTTTTAAATGGGGGCGTTCCCTCCCAACCCCCCTTTTTTCATTTTTTTTATTTTACCCCTTTTTTTTTACTTACCTGACCCCAAAAATACATATAAATAAATAAATAATAAATTCAACCTTTTTTTTTCGAGATTTTTGTTTCGAGATTATTGACATTCGAGATTTTTTTTTTTGACCTTTTGACTGACCACCTGTTATCACCTGGGTTACAATCACTTTCGGCCAAGTTATGTTTACTGCGCTTCATTCTTAGGTGTACATTTTAATCGGAAAAGTGCATGCAATAAATGTCCTGCCGCCATAATTCCTGACTCTCCCCTAAGATTATGCCTACAACTTCAACGTAGCATGCGGCTTCCTGAAGATTTAAGTCTGCTTGGAATTAAGAGGCTGAGAAAATCATAGTATGGTGAGGACTAAGGAATTATAAACACCATGAAATGAACAAGCGCAGTGAGGAGGCTGTAGAATAAAGCGATTCCTAGAAAAATGACGGTGAAATCATGTCTCGGGAGGATAGCTCAGGGGCAACGTGCTCACCTTGGAAGCAAAAGGACACGGAGCACCACAGGTCCGATCCCGGGTCCCCTCTGGGTATTAAGCGCGTTATAAATAACCGATCATATCATGTACATTAACATGACGCTAGTCGCCCCTGGCCGTGCCCTTGGCATCCATTCCGCTTCTATAAATCCTGTTTTATTTAGAGCGATGTCGAGTAACTTTCACATTCCGCATCTTGAAATGGCTTTACGTTTGGATGTTGTAGTTACATTATGCGTGTGGCCAGAGTAAGCGTGAACCTCTCTCCCTGCCTTCCGAAGGAACCTGAAAACTGCGCTCTTTAACTAACATCTCTCTACTCTCCTACCTGCTCAGCTTCCACTCTATCTATGTGCTTTGTAAACTGTTCTATTCAAAATGTATACTAGTATGTCTGTTCTTATATGTAACTAAGCTATGCACACTCACAGTAACAAGCGCCACGATTGCCTTCGGGCTGCCGCGCGCTCTACAAATATGAAGGAATAAATAAATAAATAATGTCATCGCCAGAGGGTATGATATTCCCACAGCGGCTCCGACCAAAACTGCAAAACGATAATAATATGCATGAATAGTCTTATGCATCGGAGAGAGAGCGCGTGGGAGGTGACGTCATCAGGAGGCCATTAGCAGATCCATTGCTTGTCAAATGACATAACCAAACTCTGATGGACGGACTTGGGAACCACTCTTGCATCTAGTGCTGCGTCCAGAGTATGATTGATTGCTGCTCTGCCAGAGGAAATAACGGGTCCTTCTGTTTTTTGTTATGTAAGATGCCTGTTCACTTTCACGTGTGTGGCGTCACGTGCCATGAACCTCTGACCCTTCATATTCCCAGTGCAATTCTTAAACATCTAAAGTATGCCCAGATATGTAAGTGCTGAGTATGCGCAGCTGAGCAGGGCAGGAAGGAGCCTTTAAGGGTTGGCGGACTGGCATCTTGCGTGGACAAATGTGGCAGTGACTGTGCCAGTATAAAAGGTCCATGGCACAGGAGATGGCCATAGTTTGACGCACCCCTCATTTGGCCTACACAAGCCTTGCAGTCATCTTTTGACTGTTAAACTGGGGGCTCCCTGAATATTGGAATCTGGGCATACAGCAATTTCATGGTTTACATAGTTCTGACCTTTGCACTGCTGTGTTGGTGGGGGGCTGGATCCATTTGTCTTCTGGTTCCTTCAACTTATCTTTGGAAGGAGGTCTCGCGACTCTTGTGGTTTTAGGTAGATTTGCTGCCACACTGTGTATGTAACATGTGATGGTAACTCCTGTCTTTGATGCAACATCATTTGTAACCAGCTAAACTTCTGAGTAACCAACGCTGTGATACCCCTGGATTTGGGCGTGTAACAAATGCGATAAATAAATAAATAAATACCGGACTAGTAATCATTCTTTTGAGAAATGCAGCGTTTTATATACGGGAAAGGGGGGGCCTTTTAGGAGAGTTGCTTGTTCTATCCCGCTGTTTATTTTTCTCCATTCACGAGGCGTTCTATTAAACAAATTGAAAGGTCCCCTTAGAAAGCAGAAATACATGTATTGCAGGCAGATGAAAAAGTCGGGCTAAATAAGTCCAAAATGTCAGAATGCAGAGCTCGGCCTCATTCAGCAGCTGGGGTTAAAATTCGCTGTTCCTTCCAACAATCTGATGGAGGAGATGCACGTTTTTAAAATCTGCCCATAAGAAGTGTGCATCGTTGGGACATGTAGTAGTCCGGCCAAGAAGCGTGAAATGCATTGGATTAGTGCATAAAGCCCCAGAAGCAGCGGTCGAAGTGGGCGGGAGCGGTCGGGAGCGGTGTTCCTCTACTTTTTTTAATTAAGTTTTACTGTTTCTATACTTTTATTTTAAAACTAAACGGTTCCGGAACGGTTTCATTTTGAAATAAAAGTGTAGGAAGAAGTTCAAACTTGCACTTTCAGTGCACTGCACTTAACGTTCTCTTAAACAGCAGGCACATGTGTTTGGGGGTTTGTATTGTGTTTGGGAGGGGCATGATGATGGGGTTTGTGGGGAGTGGGTGCAGGCCAGCAGAGAACATAGTTCCACTACTTCTTTTAGTACACTTCGCCCACTGCTCAGAAGTGTTTTTCGCAGTTTTGACAGAATAACAGTCTGGCTCTGCATCGAAGTGCTGTGCACTGGCTCTTATTTTAACGGACTGCCCCTGTGTGGTAACGGTGCACTGTACAAATAATATAACATAACTTCCCTATGCATCAATCCTGTTTGAACAGTGGCCACTCTTTCTCCTTTGCTGCAAAAGAGTCATTGACGTTTCATAAATCCCCTCAGGGGTGCTACTTCATTTCAGATCACGCTTAGAATCCCACCTTAGTAAGAGGATCAACGCATATGAATGCCGTAGCAGCATGACCAAATGATATTTTTCCATCATTACTGGATATCTATATAATTAATGTCTTCATGCATACAATATAGTACTAGCTATTCTCAATACAAGCTGCTGTAAACTACACCATCACACTTGCACACTTAAGAATAATGTACCATCATTAGTACCTAAAACCTAATGCTTTTCAGGTCATATTTGTGTGGTTCTGGACAGTAAATTGCACATTTCGGAAGCCATTTTTCAAAATTTGTCATGGGGAGAATCCCCACGCACCCCCTTTGATGTGGATTGGGCCCGCTGGCTGCGCTCGCTTCAATATTCACCCAGAAAAATGTCCACCCCACCACCTTCCAAAGTCTCCAGCCGCCACTGTTTGGATCCCGAAAAGGGAACGGAAATCAACTGAACTGTGGAACTTAAAATTTAGAAGACAAGGATACTTTGTATTTGTACTGTGTTGCTTAAATCTTGGGGAAGGGAACCCTGAGTCCTGACTTGGGGAAGGGAACCCTGAATTTTGATTAAGACTATTTCATCTTAAATCAGAGGAAGGTAATTTTGAGGCTTTTTTGCGAAACTGTTTGAAACTTGGGGAAGGGAGCTGAAAGGAAGCTGCGAGCTGGAAGAAGCTCAGACTTTGTGTTAAATACTCTCTACACATTATACAGATTTAGTTGTGAGGGCAAGTATAGGTCTTGTACACAGACAGATTCCTAAGTAGAACTCTTTGTCTTTCCTTAGTTTTATTTAGGTAAGGATACCACCTTAGTATAGGGCACATTTATAAAGTATTTGGTTTTGAATTCTGAATCTGTTGTCTGTGTCTTGCTTCATGATGCCTTCACAGTGCTTGGATGTATATGTGCATTGTGTCTAATGCACTTACGTGTGTCATTTTCAGCCATGACGCCATTTATTGTCAGTCCCGAACCGTCTCTGAGGTATCTTGGATGCCACGGTCTAAGGTCCCCACCTCCTCACTCAAGTCATCACTCTCCTCACCTGAGAATTCGGTGTCTGTCTCCTCGATGCCTTGTCGATGGGCCTGATAGTCCTTCTGTTTTGAAGGCAGTGACCTGACACGAGGAGCAGCCGTGGTGGATCCTAATGTGGGCCACTCCATTACTGCATCCTCGGGTGCAGGCAATTCTGGGGGGAAAAGCCCTTAGGCAGAAAAAAACCCCACAAGGTTCCGGAAGATGCTGGCCCAGGTGGTAATGGTCGTAGGTTGCTGTCCGGGGTAGAGCAGACTGTGTGTAATCATGCCAAGGTAAAATACTAGAGGCAGATTAAGAACAATGGTGAGGTAACAGAAATCTGAGCAGAATACGGTAATGAAGAACCGGAATGGGACAGAGCAAGGAGGGGCAGCAGAAAAAAATAACAATGGCTAAAACGGGGGAAAAGGAAGGCAAAGCGGGGAGAAAAACAACAGCGGATACCCCGAAAGGCAAAAAGAAGTAGGAGGAGAAGGAGAGACAAGGGCACCGCGGAGCGGAGACCAAGAGAAGGAAGAGAGGAAGAAGGCGCAAAACAAAGTGAGAGGCAGGCTGTGGTGTGAAGTGAAAGGGAAAACAACTAGCGTTTCACTGTAAAGAGTAGCGAGGGAGCTGGACGGTTGCAATGCTCTGACCGCAGGGTTGACTGGGAGGAAGTACTCCTGGCGGCGGCGAAAGGGGGAAACAACTAGAACGTTGCTACCGAACGTCGGGAGACGTGATGGGACAGCTCAATGGCGGTGAAGCCGTATCCGCGGCAACCACCGCCACCCGAAAATGTTCGTGACAGTATGCCCCCTCTTTAAGCCAACACCACCAGGTTTCCCAGGATGGGTCTGGTGAAAACGAGCCAATAGTCAGGGGTGCTTTTATATTGTGCACTGGTTCCCAAGAGTCTTCCGATCTGGGGAATCCCTTCCAGAATATGAGGTATTGCAGTTGCCCTCGGTAAAATCAAGAGTCTTGGATCTTGGAGACCTCATACTTGTCCCGAGTATTCCCCTGCTGCAAATCTCGGAGGTGAACTGGTTTGCGGCATGTCTCAGGTTGGAATTCCTTGAGAAGGGAGGAATGGAAGACAGGATGAATGCGACGGAGATGGGGTGGCAATTGGATCTTGTAGGCGACTGGGTTAATCCTGTCCAGGACAGGAAATGGACCCAGAAATCGGGGAGACAACTTAGGGGGCCAAACCCACCTAGGTAAGAATTTGGTACAAAGCCACACCTTATTAATTCCCTTGGTCCATTCGGGGGCCTTGCGCCAATGTTGGTCAGCTTGTTTCTTGTAGACACTAAGACTCTTCTCCAAACTGCGCTTGGCAGTCTTATGAGCTTCAGTGATATCCAGCAAGATGGATTCTACTGCTGGGGAATTGCTTTGTAATGAAGAGATGGGACAGATAACTCTAGGGTGAACACCATAGTTGCAATAGAAAGGGGTGAGACCAGTGGCAGAGTGTTTGGAGTTATTGTATGCAAATTCAGCAGTGGGAAGGAGCTGAACCCAATTGTCTTGAAGTTGGTTGGTAAAACACCTGAGATACTGTTCAAGTGTGGCGTTAAGTCTCTCTGTCTGGCCATTAGTCTGTGGGTGTAAACCTGAGGACAGAGCTCGGTCTATGCCTACACATTTACATAGTGCCTCCCAAAACTTTTAGATATATTGGCTGCCTCTGTCTGAAGTTATCTTGTCTGGAAGTCCATGAAGATGAAAGATGTCTCTGGCAAATATTTCGGCCATTCTGGTTGCAGTGAGTAAACCAGCCAACGGGGAGAAATGCGCCATCTTGGTAAGGGTATTGATAGTTACCATAATGCAGGTGCAGGAATCCGAGATGGGAAGATCAACAATAAAATTGGTGGATAGGTGTCCCCAGGGTCGCTGAGGTATATCTGGCTGGGTAAGGAGGCCAAATGGCTTGCCTGTGAGATTCTTGGACATAGCACACACCGGGCAAGATGAAATGTACGACCAGACTTTCTCTTTTAATTTGTCCAATAAAATGAACGTCCAACGAGGTCGGTGGTGTTAGCTTGACCTCGATGACCTGCAGACAAGCTGTCATGACACCAGCTGATGATTTTCTTGCGAAAGTGACCAGAGGGAATGTATAGTCGATCCTTGTAGAACCAGAGTCCATCCTTATGTTGATAATTAGGAGATTGTTTCTGGTCTGTGGCGAAGGGTTCTGATACTAATGCCTCCTTTACCTCCTGAAGGAAGGTATTGATCTGGGCCACTATACGATTTTGTGGGAACATGAGCTCAGGTGGAAAAACATCAGAAACGGAATTCGTATCTTTGCGAGATAAGGCATCAGCCAACACATTCTGGGGACCCGGCAGATATGTTATCCTGAAGTTATATGGAGAAAAGTAATACGCCCATCGAGCTTGGCGAGAATTGGAACACTCCATAGTTTGCAAAACCTTGAGATTCTTGTGATTCGTTCGGATGATAAACGGAAGACTGGCGCCCAACAAAAGATGATGCCATTCCTCACGTGCCTGCTTCATAGCCAACAACTCCTTTTCTAGTACAGAATAGTTCATGTGACTGGCAATGAGAGTATGGGATAGGTACGCCACGGGATGTCCTTTTCTTGTAGCAAGGCTGCTCCTATAGCTGCTGAAGAGGCATCTGTTTCAACAATGAATTGCCTTGTCTGATCTGGTTGTGATAAAATAGGAGCCGAGCAGAAGAGAGCCTTAAGGTGTTTAAAGCTATTTTCAGCTGCCATTGACCATACAAAGGGTCCAGAAGACTTTTTAAGAAGAGATGTTATGGGTAATATGGTCTCGGAAAATCGAGGAATGAATCTTCTATAGAAATTTTTCAGACCCAGAAACCTTTGAACCTCTTTAATAGAAGAAGGAGAGGGCCAGTCTAGAATGGCGGAAACCTTGCGTGGGTCCATAGAGATTCTGTGTTCAGACAATATGAACCCAAGGTACGGGATGGTAGATACACCGAATTGGCACTTTTCAGGTTTAGCTGTCGGAATTGAAACAATATTATGCCTCCTATCGCAACAATTGTATGTGTATTGGCCTACGCCAAGTTGTCTAAACATCATATGCGAACAAACTCCGCGGCAAGGTCTTGACCTTAGAGAAAGTAATGTAAGTCGCCATCTTGGATTAAGCCGCCATTTTAGGTTCTCTTGTAATATGGAAGTCACCCTGAACATCAAAATGGAGGCCGAATGACATTCTGAGTAAGATTCTGGCCGTTGTGACCTCCGTACACACGAATAATTAATATGTCTGCAGGCCACTTGTCGAGGTCGCGAACTGAGACCTTGTCCTATTGTTGACCTATGTGTAAATGTACAACTATATCAGCAAAACTAATCAAAATGCATATATTATAGGATTGACCTGGCTAGGAACCCATTTCCTAGAATGGTTAACCCGCGAGGGGGTTGGCCAAGGGCTGGATAAACAATATAAAAAACCCAAATATTCCAATGTGCGGTCTCTCTTACTAATGCATCGAACCTTCGTTGAAGTTCGTTACGTTACTCTGAGAGCCGAATAGCTACCCGTTTGTCAATTGACTTTGGTAACTGTTGTAGCTTTTAAATAAAGCACTTGTATGTTCTTTGTAACCTGTGTTGGTGTGTTTCTTTTTGGGCTTCCCGGCCTCATATTATTTTTATGTTTCACCACAGTTGGCGCCCGAATAGGGACCCTCAAGATTGATGCCGGATCATTGAAGGACTATCGAACCGGGATCGGACGGTGTGATACTGCGGGCCCGACCGAACGAGACGCGATACCTCAGCAGCGCTGCACGATCCGATCCTTGGACGATAGTCGTGTGGTCTGACACGGCATCTTGACGAGGGTCCATTTTTGAGGTGGGCAGATTTGTCGAAACCACCGAACACAAGGTAAAATTCGTCAGGTACGTTCTTTGGTAAACCGTACGGTCCTCCTTAGGTTTGGTCAGGTGCAGTCGTGACCCGGCTCTTAATTTAACCCTGACAATTTGAATTTGGCATATTGTATCTGCAGACACAATTATTGACCAGGTAACACCAATTTTTTGTGAAATGCCTGGGAAATTGTCTAGCTGCTTTAGGGCTCTGTTCCGCAGCGATCGACAATCTTTGGAATTTAGCTGCCCGGCACCACAGGAGGGGTCGCCGGCATGTACTATGTACTGTAAGTATGGCATTGGAAGTATAGTATTTAATGATATTTGGCACAGACAAACCAGACATGCCTCTGAATTTCAGTGGCCAATCAATGGTAGTTTCGAGATCCCCCGTATTGAATACCTAGAATCGGTCTTGCTAAAAAAGAAGGCCAGACCTGCAGCATTTGATGTTTTGCAGAATTGGAAATAAGAAGCATTGAAGCAGCTTAAAAGTAGGGATAAACATGCACGCCTTCATAAAACAAATGCCGAAAAAGCGTTGTTATATGATAAAGAAAAACATTCGGAGCAGTCAAAAACAAGGATAGGGCTTTCTCACTAGGTATCCAGAAAATGTATCCCTCTAAAGATTTCCATGTTTCTGAAGAATTTATTGAAAAATTGTTAAACGAACGCAGGCCTGGTGCCTCTGCGCCACCTCCGTATGATCCTCTCCCGGGTGCTCTGCCCGTTCCTGCTGTTGTTCCTGCTGTTATTCCTGTTCCCCCTGTACAACCTATTGTTCCTATTCCTCTAGTTGTTGTTCCTCCACCTATCGCAGCACCCCTTTCTCCTGCGCCGATAGTTGCACCCTTATTGAATTTGCCTGCACCTCTGCTCCCGAGTGGTTCTGTGTTGACTGAAGTTGATCAGGGTGCGGGGTCAAAGATTGTCACTCGTAATACTGTTTCTGCAGACAAGAAACGAGAATTATTTGCATGGGCTAAGCACTGTATGGAGAAAGGTGATCAAATTAACGTTTTTTCCACATTATCAAATGTGAACAGTTTTCCCGAGAAAAATGTTTTTATCGAAGGTTTGGGGACTCATTTATGTGTGATGTGGGGTAGATTACAAAATTCGGATCCCCCACAAGGGGTGAGGGATCTAAATGCTTTAGCACTTTCGAGGGACACAGAGGAGAAAGTACATGGTCATGTTGAAAGATTGTTTGAGTATAGGAGGGACTTTGAGAAATCACGAGATGAGGATGATGAAGACGACAGTATGTATGTGCAGAAACGGTTCCTTCCGTGTCGTAGATCGGCACCTGAGGAAGTACGAATTTGTACCAAAGATGCGATTCGATGGATCTCGGATTCATCGATACCGCCAGATGAAGTATATGGCACGTATAGTCAGTATACAGTAGAAATGAAGAGGAAGGTGATTCAGGTAATGGTACAGTACCTGCAGGAAGAATGTGTAAGGAAGAAGGTTAGTTGTCCTATAGAGTTATTGGGAATTTGTAAAAGGGCTTTTTCGCCCAACACTTCTTCGACTGCCTTAGCGCTCGACCTGGCTCTGTTGCTTAGTAAGCGGTCGGAGTTACCTATATCTCAGTTGCCTATGAGAGAGGTTCCTCCGACATTTGTCCCAAAGGTTGAAATTCCCGCTAACGCTGGGACTGGTGCACCCACTGTGGATATCCCTGCGCATTATGTATCGCAATTTGTTCACGTCCCGTTTTCACGACAGGAAGTGAACACTATTAGACAATCAATTCCCGATATCAGGAAAAACCTGACAGGGTTTTACAAAGAGATAGAGTCCGTTTTGCAGTCCTCTGTGTTCACTTTAAGTGATATTGACTTGCTATTCCCTGTACTCCTGCCCGTAGATTTATGGAAGCAGGTTCGAACAATAGACGATGTGCCAGGATTAGGAGATACGTGGGCTAACATGACTAGGTTTGATGGGGAAAGACCAGCTGGTGAGAAACCACCTCAGGTAATACTTACTTTGCCTGATAGAATTGTCGCGAAATTGAAAACCATAATTCCTGAGAAAAGAATTATTTGGGACAAGCTTACGGCCTGTGTTCAAGGAAAAACTGAAGGTGCCACCGAATTCTTTAATAGATTCGAACAGGTATTCTCTGACTTCAGTGGACAGGACTTGGGCACAGAGTCTGGGAAAAGGTTGTTTGTGGACAAATTTGTACGTGGATTGTTGCCCGACATCCAGTCACAGATTATGTCCTCTGAGAGCGCTTGGCAGGCGAAATCTCAATCTGAAGTTTTGCACATGGCTCAGTATTATGAGAACCGTGTTAATAATGAAAAGGAGAAAATAGAGAAGAGGAAAGGAGATTTGAAGACTAAAGTATTGTTACAACAAATTGTTAGAAATCCCAGAGGAGGTACGACACAGACCTGAGGTCAGTATGTCCCAAAAGGAAACGCTCCTTTGGGTTCTGTGAATATTAATCAATGTGCCTATTGCCGCCAGGAAGGTCATTGGCGAGCACAGTGCCCCGTCCTTCGACAAAGGTCAAACAATGCGTTTGGGAGTATGGGTAGACGACCTAGAGGTCGCCCTGGAGCAGGGGGCCCTGATAGAGGTCAGTTTTCACAAGATCCTCAGCAACCGTTTTCACGGGAAAATCAGACTTCGAGTGTAGACGCAACAAACATATTTGATCACCCTTCTGCTGCCTACCTTTCTGAAGAGCTTCCTTCCGATGACATTTTGTTTCGTTAGGACTGCCCGGAGCAGGGTTTGGAACCTTCACCTATTCCCGTTAATCAGAAAGGTCCCTACGTTGAATTGTTAGTGGGGAATAGGAAACATCAGTTTTTGATAGACACTGGAGCACAGAAGTGCTCCATTGATCATTCCCGGGTTCCAAACATTCCACTGTCAGGGCAAACAAATGTTTCTGTAGGGTTTTCTGGTATACCAATTGTCTGTCCGGTTTCTTCAGCAGTGTCTGTTTCTTTGGGTCCCTTTACGGACCATTGCCCTTTCCTCCTGACTTCGAACTGTGGAGAGAATTTGCTGGGGTTAAATTTGTTAAAGAAACTGAATGCAGTAATTCATTGTTCCTCTGATGGAGTACGACTGACGGTTTCACCACAGCAACTTCCCAATTTTCAGTTTTTGACTCAACCATTGGCTCCTGAGTTTAGTGTTGTTCCAGAATGTTTATGGGCGGTTGACGACAATGATGTCGGGGTGCTACAGATTGAGCCCGTTAAAATAGTTTTGAAATATGGAGTTAAATTACCACGCATTCCCCAGTATAAAATATCAGTTGAGGGCGAGCGTGCTTTGAAGTGCATTGTCTCCGATTTTGTGCATCGAGGGGTGATTGAGGAGATTGCAGGTAGTTTATGTAACAGCCCGATTTTGCCTGTATACAAGAAAGGTGACAATGCAATGCCATACCGGTTCATAATTGATCTTCGTGCTATTAACAAAGTTGTCGCCCCACAATTTCCAATTGTGCCTGATGTAACAACGATATTAACAATGATCCCTGCTACGGCTACGCACTTTAGTGTTGTGGATTTAAAGAATGCTTTCTTTAGCATTCCTATACACAAGGAGAGTAGATATTTGTTCGCGTTCACCTTGGGGGGACGTTCATTTACATTTACTCGGGCCCCTCAAGGGTATAGTGAAAGTCCAAGCATTTATAGTAGAGCTTTGAAAGAGCAGCTCGACACCCTTGAATTGCCACCTACTTGTACACTGCTTCAGTATGTCGATGATTTGCTTTTGGCTGCAGATTCTGAAAGTGCTTGTAAAGAAGGCACTGTACTGTTGCTTGTTCATCTAGCTAAAAACGGTCATAAAGCTTTGCTCAAAAAAGTTCAATATTGTTGTCAGGAGGTCGCCTATTTAGGCTACCTCCTGTCAAAAGAGGGGAGAAGATTGACACCTGAAAGAATAAAACACATTTCTGGCATGTCTGTTCCAAATACACAGAAGGAAGTCAGAGCCTTAATAGGTATGGCTTCTTACTGTAGGTTGTGGATCCCGAACTTTTCACTAGTGATAAAACCGATGTTGGCTTTGACGAAGAAGGGCATTTCTTTGCCGCTGCCATGGAAATCGGAACATCAACGATCATTTGAGCTTCTCAAAACCGCGTTATGCTCTGCACCGGTTCTGGGTACTCAAAATTATGACAAGGCCTTTGTGTTGTTTGTGCATGAATGTGATGGATGTGCTTTGGCTGTGTTAACACAGGAACACAGAGGGAAGAATAGGCCGTGCGGCTACTACTCCTCCGCCCTTGATCCTGTCGCATGCGCTTTGCCAAGATGTTTGCGAGCTGTCGTTGCTGCTGCCGCGTCTGTAAAACAGAGTGAGGGAATGGTCCTAGGCCATGATTTAATTTTGATGGTACCTCACTCACCTATTGAATAAGACCCAAACGCAACACCTCACTTCTGCACGGCTGACAAGGTATGAATTAATTCTGTTTGCCCCTCACATTCAAATTAAGAGGTGTTGTGTTCTTAATCCGGCTGAACTTCTACCTTTCCCGCAAAATACTGTTTGCGGTGATGAAGAATTACATGACTGCCTGTATACCATTAAACAGGAAATGAAGGGCAGGATAGACCTTATAGATACTCCTTTGGACAATGCAGAAGGGGAGCTGTTTTGTGATGGCTCCTGCTTCAAACTTCCAGATGGTACATCTACAGCTGCTTACGCAGTTACTACGTTGAGTACGGTTGTTGAAACTAAGAGAAGTCCGCATAACTCCGCGCAGGCCGCAGAGATTATAGCGTTGACCCGAGCTTGTGAACTCTCCGAAGGTCGTATAGTAAACGTATATACTGATAGCCAGTACGCCTTTGGGGTGGCTCACAACTTCGGGAGGCTCTGGTCGGAAAGAGGGTTCCTAACCTCACATGGGACCAAGATCCAGCATGGTCCCCTGATAGTGCAATTGCTCTCGGCACTCTCACTCCCTAGGCAGTTAGCGATCATGAAATGTGCAGCACATCGTAAGGTCATAGATGATGTGGGAAAAGGGAACGCTTTTGCTGACCAGATAGCCAGGCAAACGACCACAGACCTTAGCGCAGACATGTATGCTCTAAGGGAAACAAAAGATGCCTATGTAATGGATGAGGGTATTGGGTCTGTGCGAGATATTCAAACTGATGCCACAATAGCAGAGTCTAAAAGGTGGGCCGAAGGAATGGGGAAACTGGATGATGATGGGTGTTGGGTGGATAAATCTGAAGGAAAATGGTTGCTCCCTGATTCATATGTGCTGGCAATGGTTACGATGGTACACGGTCCTACGCATGTGTGTGCTCAGCAGATCACGAAAATGTTAGAACAAGTATGGGTGAATGATAAAATTTCGAAGATTGCACAGCGACATGTTCAGAATTGTATGATTTGCTTACAGCACAATATGGGGAAGGGGACAGTAACTCCAAGGGGAAGCTTTGGGCCCCCTTCTGTTCCCTTTGAGGTCATCCACTTTGATTTTATTGAGATGGAACGGTGTAACAATCTAAAATATGTTCTTGTGATTATTTGTGCTTTTAGTAAATGGATCGAGGCTTTCCCCATTAAAGATGCTACTGCCATGACCACTGCAAAGACTATGGTAAAAGAATTCTTTCCACGATTTGGGCTTCCAAGGGTAATTTGGCCGGACAATGGTCCCCATTTTGTTGCAGCAGTAATTTTGCAGATATGCACAGCGTTACACATTGAAAAACGATTTCACTCAGCTAGACATCCTCAAAGTGCTGGGTTGTTAGAGAGACATAACGGTATCTTAAAGAATAAGCTTGCAGAAACATGTGCCAACACCAAATTGAAATGGCCAGATGCCTTACCTATTGTATTATTAGCCATGCGTACCACACCTCAAACTAAGACTGGGCTTTCTCCATTTGAGGTAGTGATGGGGAGACCTGCTAACATTTGGGGTCTTCCGAAGCCTAAAGCCCAGAGGGAGGTAGAAAATGTATTGCTTGTAGACTACTGCAACCAGTTGACTAAAAACCTGTATTTCATTTATCATCAGGTCCAATCAGCTTTACCTGTACGGTTTACGGGCCCAGGACACGATATTCAGCCTGGAAGTTGGGTCCTAGTGAAGGCCTACGAAAGGTCTTCCTGTCTCGCTCCTCGCTGGAGGGGACCCTACCAGGTGCTGTTGGTCACTCAGACAGCAGTGCGGGTGGCTGGGAAAAAATATTGGATCCACGCGACGCATGTCAAGAAACTTCCTCACCCGACGCCACACGTTACAGAAGAAGCAGAACCCCTCGCTGATGCTACAATCTCTGATCCTGGAGTAGCAAACAGCGCTGTGAGTGCGTCGGAGAATTTCTCTGAGCCCGTGGAGCTTGGGGAACAGTCCATTTCGTCTCCGCACTCTTTGAAAAAGTCATTTCCGGAAAACACTGTTTCAAGTTCTGCGACTTCCGTCGCCTCCGATACGTTGCTTCCCTCAGGAAGTGACGTTACCTCGTTTCCGGATCAAACCGTTTTGGGTACCACCAGGTACGACCTTTGATGAAGAAAATAGAACGGCACGGGTCTCTCCGTGCATTTGGAAAGAAGAAGTGATTGAAAGTTTTCTCTTGTAAAAGAAAGTTCCTTTCGAACAAAAGGAAAAAAAGGGATTCTGCTGGCTAGGGTTGGGAAGGACTAAGAAGTTGCGCGACCGTAGTGTCACCAGCAATGAACATTGGGGTCGTCGATTGAGAAACTACGATGCCTGCCACCTCCACCGCTGCTCCCCGCACTGGACTTGTATTTGCAAAAGTATTAGAAGTGATATTAGCACTTGGCATAGGCCAAAAGGAGGGTTTGTCGGAATTGAAACAATATTATGCCTCCTATCGCAACAATTGTATGTGTATTGGCCTACGCCAAGTTGTCTAAACATCATATGCGAACAAACTCCACGGCAAGGTCTTGACCTTAGAGAAAGTAATGTAAGTCGCCATCTTGGATTAAGCCGCCATTTTAGGTTCTCTTGTAATATGGAAGTCACCCTGAACATCAAAATGGAGGCCGAATGACATTCTGAGTAAGATTCTGGCCGTTGTGACCTCCGTACACACAAATAATTAATATGCCTGCAGGCCACTTGTCGAGGTCGCGAACTGAGACCTTGTCCTATTGTTGACCTATGTGTAAATGTACAACTATATCAGCGAAACTAATCAAAATGCATATATTATAGGATTGACCTGGCTAGGAACCCATAGGCCCGATACCTAGAATGGTTAACCCGCGAGGGGGTTGGCCAAGGGCTGGATAAACAATATGAAAGACCCAAATATTCCAATGTGCGGTCTCTCTTACTAATGCATCGAACCTTCGTTGAAGTTCGTTATGTTACTCTGAGAGCCGAATAGCTATCCGTTTGTCAATTGACTTTGGTAACTGTTGTAGCTTTTAAATAAAGCACTTGTATGTTCTTTGTAACCTGTGTTGGTGTGTTTCTTTTTGGGCTTCCCGGCCTCATATTATTTTTATGTTTTCACATAGCTAGTAAGCAGTTTTCTTTGAGTTCGATTATGCACAGCCAGAATATGCTGTTCGTGTTCATCCTTGTTGGTTGAGTACACCAGATTGTCATCAAGGTAAATTATTACCAAATATTACCGCGACAAACAAGAGATCCAAGAACATGCGATCTATAAATCTTTGGAAAATTGCCGGGCTTTTACAAGTCCAAATGGCATCACTCGGTATTCGTACAACCCAAAAGATGTACGTAAGGCTGTTTTCCATTCATCCCCCTCGGCGATGCGCAACAAGTGATAAGCATTGCGAAGATCCAATTTGGTGAAGATCTGTGCCACTTGCACAGCCTCTATAAAGTCAGTTATGAGAGGCATAGGGTAGCGATCTCTAATGGTGACCTTGTTGAGACCCCTATAATCAATGCACGGCTGTAATTCTTTGGAGTCCCTTTTGTAAATAAAAAATAAAGGAGCTCCCGCAGGGGATTTAGATGGTTGAATGAGGCCATTGTGGAGATTAGTGTCCAGATAGGTGCATAAGACACTCTTCTCAGTTTGAGACAGCGGAAACATCTGGCCAAACGGAACCAAAGCATTGGGCTCAAGGTCTATAGAGCAGTCCTCAGGCCGGCGAGGTGGCAACGTGGCAGGTTTAATTTCTGTGAAGACCCCTTGGAAATCCGCATAGAAACGCGGCAAGGCGTGCACACTCGAGGGTTCTTGGCCAAGAGCCGGTGAAAGTTGAAGTTTCGTGTAAGTCTGTTGTGGGAGACATTGCTGCTTACAATAGTTTGATTCGAAACTCAACTGATTAGAGACCCAATCTATGTGAGGATTATGTCTTCTAAGCCAGGTGACCCACAGAATGACTGGGAAATGGGTGGCTCGTATAATGTCAAATCTTAACATCTCCACGTGTTGAAAAATCCTAACTTCTAGGTTTTCTGTAGTCTGCGTGATGGGTCCAGATGATAGTGGCTTCCCATCCACGCCTTCCACTTTCTGGTCTTCCATGCGTGGCAGTCTCTTGAGGCCCACCTTGTCGACCCATAGCATGTCTACGAAGTTACCTGCTGCTCCGCAGTCAAGGGCTAGAGTCTCTACATGCTGGCCATTGACCTTCATGCTGACGTTCACCACCATGAGGCTGGAATCTTGTTGGGTTTCCTTGGTAGAGACTGACAAAGAGACATAGGGACTGGAAGAATTAGATAACCCCCGGACTCACGTCCCCTTTAGATCCGGGGTTGTTCGTTTCCCGAACGTCGTTGGGGAAATTCTGAACATTCCTTGAGAAGGTGCTTGTCTGACCCAGAGTAAGCACATAGCCCTCTTTCTCTTCGCCGTCTTCTTTCTTCTGCGGAGAGTGGTGCTCGAGTGATACCAATCTGCATGGGTTCGTCTCGAGGAGCAGATGGTAACGAGGAAGGACTCGGTGGGGGATCACTGCTGGTGGAACTTCCTCACTAGCATCTCCTTTCGTTGCATCTTTCCTGAAGCCGGTACTCTATCTGGAGTACGGCGGATAAAAGATCTGAAAGTGACGAAGGTCGGGAGACCGAGCCAATTCATCTTTTATGTCCTCTTTGAGACCTCTGCGAAATATGGCATATTGAACTTGTTTGGGCCAACCGGCCCCTGCAGCCAAAGTTTTAAATGTGATGATGTGAGAAAGGAGATCCGAGGACCCTTGTCGTACATCCAAGAGATCTTCGCAAGCCGTGTAGGTGAGTTCAGGCCTCTTGAAAGTTTCTTTAAGAAGGGACTGAAAGCCCCCATAATCTTGCTATACGGGGTTCCCTCCTGTCACCAAGGGAGTCGCCCAGGCAAGGGCATTGGCGGTCATTTAGAAATCAGAAACCCCACCTTAGCCTGAATGTAAAATAAACAGTAGCAGCCTCAAAGAATTCCTTAATCTTCTTAGGAGAACCGTCAAACTTTCCTGAAGATAAGGCAATGAGTGGTAGTTTGGGAGGCGGTTGTTCTCGATTAGAAACCAGCTGTTTCAATACCACATTCTCAGCTTTGACTGTCTGTAGTTCTTGGGAGAGGCTTTGCACTGCTTTCCAAAGTTCTTGCACTTGCTCCTGGACCTGTTCAGGTGTGGCCACCTTAGATCTTTGGCGTTGCAAACTGTCAGTGTCCCGAACCGTCTCTGAGGTATCTTGGATGCCACGGTCTAAGGTCCCCACCTCCTCACTCAAGTCACCACTCTCCTCACCTGAGAATTCGGTGCCTGTCTCTTCGATGCCTTGTCGATGGGCCCGATAGTCCTTCTTCCGTTTTGAAGGCAGTGATCTGACACGAGGAGCAGCCGTGGTGGATCCTAATGTGGACCACTCCACGACTGCAACCCCGGGTGCAGGCAATTCTGGGGGAAAAAGCCCTTAGGCAGAAAAAACCCCCACAAGTTTCCAGAAGATGCTGGCCCAGGTGGTAGTGGTCGTAGGTTGCTGTCCGGGTAGAGCAGACTGTGTGTAATCTTGCCGAGGTAAAATACTAGAGGCAAATTAAGAACAATGGTGAGGTAACAGAAATCTGAGCAGGATACAGTAACAAAGAACCGGAATGGGACAGAGCAAGGAGGGGCAGCAGAAAAAAATAACAATGGCTAAAACGGGGGAAAAGGAAGGCAAAGCGGGGAAAAAACAAGAGCGGATACCCCAAAAGGCAAAAAGAAGTAGGAGGAGAAGGAGAGACGAGGGCACCGCGGAGCGGTGACCAAGAGAAGGAAGAAGGCACGAAATAAAGCGAGAGGCAGGCTTCAGTGTGAAACGAAAGGGAAAACAACTAGCGTTTCACCGTAAAGAGTAGTGAGGGAGTAGGACGGTTGCAACGCTCTGACCGCAGGGTTGACTGGGAGGAAGTACTCCTGGCGGTGGCGAAAGGGGGAAAACAACTAGAAAGTTGCTACCGAACGTTGGGAGACGTGGTGGGACAGCTCAATGGCGGTGAAACCGTATCCGCGGCAACCACCGCCACCCGAAAAGGTTTGTGACATTTATCTCTTTCATGATTACAGCTCATCCCGGGGATCCATAGCCTGTAGATTTATAGCTTCAGTGACATCATCCGGGTATGGTCTGTACGGTTGTCTTAGGGAGTAAAGTCTCTTGCAGCGGTGATACAATGGTGGTGACGGGGTAGATGATATTCGTGAGGTACACCGTTCATGTCTATACCGTCGAAACGGAGAGAGGGTCGAAGCAATGATGGACATGTTAATTTGTCTCTCTTCCGTCTTGTGGCAGTAAAGATTGATTGAAGATGAGCCACAGTACGTGTAAGATTTTCAGATGACACCATGTCACCTGGAATGTCCATCTCCCTATCAGTGCAGTCTTGGTCACTTCAATAAGTAAGATGGACTAAAGTAAAACTATGGTAGAAGCTAAGCCCTGCACTGCACGTAGACAGTCTGTTAATCTTATGTATGTGGAAAGATGATGGGTCTCATTACGAGTTTGGCGGTATTCCAGTGGTAAATCCATCAAAATATTGCCAAACTCAATTACCATTACCACCAGCAGAGGTTGATGTGCACAGTTTAATAATGTGGTGGAGCATGTAAATATGACGGATACAAAAAAAGTTGGAAATGCCAGTATGTGTGTCAAAGAAAGTGCCCAAATAATCACACAACCACATGGTTTCCTGGGGTACCTAACCTTTGATGGCTTTGTAAAAATCTGCACCCACACACCAGTTAGATACTAAAGTTAGTTGGTAAATGAAGCAATAATCCACACACAATCAGGATGGTGATTGAGCACCATATATAATAGGATCTATTCTATATACATTTGTAACAGTTTCTTGTATAAATGATGAGAAAACACAACAAATTATCCATCAAAGAACACAAAGATATATGGTCCCTTAAAGAGCAACAAATAAGAGCAAAAACAACCAGAAGCCACAAGTACTTTTGTGGGTTTCATAAGATGCATAGAAAATGACACTCTTCATTCATGTTGCGTGGCATCCCTGAGTTCAACCTGTCAATCCAAAATGTCTCTCTTTGGTCCACCTGTTAAAAAGGTTATCATGTGGTCCATTTGTCTTCACGATCTCCAAAACCTGGCACCGGAACTGTGAGATGCTATGTTGGTGTTCCATCCAATGTCTTCCTACTGACAAATTTGAATTCATATTTCTTGTGCCTGTATTCGACCAGTGTTCATTCCAGCATAATTTTCAAGGACGTGATAACTGTTCCACATAATATATTCTGCACGAGCACCTTATGGCATAGACGTTGTTGGTATCATGTGTTGCATAGTTCTGAAGCATGATCTCCTCTCCAAGCCTGAGGTGATATAAAGTATTTTCCTTGGTTACAAAACTGCAATTGGTGCAATCTATGTAGGGGTAGGTCTCTGTTTAATTATTCTGACGAGGCAGTCTCTGAAATTTGCACTACGTCTATATGCGAACACTGGTTGTTAACGAAATAAGTGTTCAGCTCTAACGACATGTGAGGATGGTTCAATGTTTGATAATAGTCAATTTAATCTTCCTGCTTTGCAATGAATACTTATTTACATAACCCAATGCTGGTTGTGTCTTCTCTTTAGAGGTGCCGAAAGGTAGATCATCTTGTTTAAGATCTAATACTCTATCTCTGGATGCATTGACCTCATCAGTTTTGTATCCACGATCAGTGACTTTCTGAAGCATCATTTCAAACATTTGTTTACATTTGTTGTCATCACTCACAATTCTCCTGACCGTATTCTTAATCAAGCTGGGTAGGGTGAAAGCTCAAATGATGCAGTAGGTTATTCCTATGTGTGTCTTTATGGAAAATATTTGTGAAGTACCTATTATTAACTGGCATGATCTTCACATCAAGAAAATTGATCTTGGTTACTCCTATATCTGCAGTGAACTGGATCCTAAGATCAATCTTGTTAATATATGACAAGAAACCCTTTAGTGAATCAAGGTTTCTATTCCATATCCCAAAGATGTCGTCAATGTATCTGATTCAAATTTTCAAGTATGTGTGCTAGACTGGATTATGCAATATGTGGTCATGTTCATATTTATGCATAGAAAATGTGCATATGCTGGGGCCATAGTGGACCCTGTAGAGGTTCTAGATGTTTGTAGGTAATATTGTTTAACATAGCCTAAATATGAATTATGGAGATTAATAGGACTAAAGTCAAGATACATTCTTTAGAAGCACCTATATGACCCTCTCAAAGCAAAAAGCCTTATACCATTTCAATGCCTAAATCGTGCATGATAGACGTGTATAGGCTCTTGACATTAATTGTAAACATAATGTAATGCTGTTGAAAGTCTATCTTGCTCAAAAGTTGTAACAAGTGGGAGGCATCCTTTATGTTAGTTTCCATTTTCTGCATTAATGGTTGTAAAAAATAGTCAATGTAGTTACCAAACGGCTGAAGTACCCCAACCCTGCTTCTCTGCTATTTTCAATATCTCTGTTAAATTCTCCATTATCAAAGGGGTGGGATCATTCTCAAATTTGGCATACAAGCTGGTTCCTAGTGACTTTTTCGAATGCAATATTTTCGAAATGCCATTTTGTCGGAAAAAAATTGCGGAAACATTTTTTTGTTGTTGTTTTTTTTTTAAATGGGGGGTTTCCCCCCAACCCCCTCTTTTTTTTATATAAACACTTTTTTTTACTTGCGAAACAATAAAAAACATATAAAATAAAAAAAAACATTCCACATTTTTTTGTTCGGCAATTTTTGTCCACAAAATGGCATGTCGAAAATATGTTTTCAATAATTTAACTGGATACCATATAAGCTATCATCATTTAATTGCCTCTCATGTTCCGCTGTGTAATCAGTGGTTTTCATTGAAATGAGGATCCTCCTTTGTCTGTTGTACAGCGGTTTAAGCTAGTGCCATGCAAGCTCCTGTCTTTTAAGATTGGAAAATGTGAGCCATTTGAAGGGTATTTTCTCGAGGTACTTGAGTACAGTTTTCTGGAAAACGTCATTACAACAAACTTTAATAGGGAGCATGAAGTTGCTCTTAGCCCTGGAGCATGTCATCTTCAGCATTATCACAAGCCTATGATTTGGTTCTATGTTTTCTTTGAAAAATACTTTGAGTTTAAGTTTACGAATGAAACAAAAAAGCTCTACTTTAGTGTCAAATAACGTAGAGCTGTAGGTGGGAATGAAATTCAGGCTGTTCTGTAATGATTACCTTTCCTTAGGGCTAAGCCTCCTGTCTGACAAAATGACAACTATGTTCTCTTCTGTTGCAGTCTGGTTGTCACCCCTGTGTTGCGTGCGTTTGTGCCTCCAACTCTGTGTTCTCTGACTCCTTTGTTTCTTTCAAAAAAAGATGAAGTGGAAGGCTGATCTGCCTGAGTGTTGATACCGACTGGACTGGCTCCTCTCTTCATTCCACTATCTTCTTTGGCGACCTCTGAACTCGTTTTTGAGCCAGAACTTGAAATGTTTGATGAACTCCCTGTGGTGGTGCCATGAATGGTGTTTTCAGCTTCTCCATCCATGTGTACACTTCATTATTAAGATAGTCGTATGTGTCCCTCTTGAATCTAGGTATTTTAATGGATTTTTTTATTAACTGTCTAATCTGCCATTTATATCTGCAAAAATGACATTGAGTTCTTCCTTCCCTAGGAGATCGTTGAATTCTCATTACCCAAAGTACCTTGAGCTTAACTGCAGTGCTCCTGATATATTTACCGTATTGTAATAAGTAATCTGCAACTGGGCCCTTTCTCCTCCACCGCTATATTTTCTTCCTGTGGCGTCCCCCACGGCTCTATCCTATTGCCATGGCTCTTCAATATCTATTTTGCGCCCCTGGCTCACCTGATCTCCTCATTCTCTCCTCATTTTCAGTGCTATGCTGATGACACATAGCTTTCCTTCAAACTTCCCTCTAATACCTCCTCTTCCTCCTCTCTAATCTCCGATTGTCTGTCCGCCATTCAGGCATGGTGTGCAGCTAAGGATCTCTGTCTTAGTACGAGGGAGAACTTTCTCATTGGGACACCTATGCCCTCCTTTCCTCCTACCCTCTGGCCACCCTTTCTGGTCCCTCGACCCCCCCACCATTCTATGAGGCCAAAAACATCAGGGCCGTTTTCGACTCCACTCTCTCCTTCACCCCTCACATCATTAATTTCACCAAGAAGGCCCACTTCCAGCACCACCTCCTCAGAGTCATTCTCCCTTTCCTCACCTTCCCCCAGAAGCTCACTGTCTCCAGAGCTTTGGTCCTCTCCAGGCTGGACTACTGCAACAGCATCTTTCTCAATCCCCCCTTTCCTCCCTACGCTCCCGCCAGCTAATCCAGAATAGTGCGGCAAGACTTATCCTTGGCCTCAAGCCCAGGGACCTTATCTCTCCAGCCCTAAAATCTCTCCACTGGCTCCCGGCGGCTGCAAGGATTACATTCAAGACCCTTTGCATCATCCACAAGGCTTCCTGGGGGCTGTTTCAGGGGAGTATTTAGGGAGGGAAAGTTGGAGATAGCATGGTCCCAGTGCTATCTCCAACTTTCCCTCCCTAAATACTCCCATGAAACAGCCCTCCGTTCCTCTAATTCTAACTCTTTGATTGTCAAACACTTCTCCAAGCAGAGAGTCGGGCCAGGACTTTGTGCTCGGCAGGAGCCTCCCTATGGACCAGCCTCCCTGCTCCTCTCAGACTCGAGCCGGACCTCCTTAGGTTCCGGAAACTGCAAAATAGCTCTGCTTTTCTCCAGCTCTTTCCCTATTTCCCTTCCCAGGTAATCATCTGACTGCCACTGAGACTGGTGGACTGGTTCTCATGAGTCTCACAGGATGGCAGGCCGTTCTACCCAGTCGATACCAGCACCCCCCCCACTGCACTGCCCCTTCGTGCCCCTGCTTGGCGGCTCTCCATCCCACCCTTTGGAGTCGCCCGCACTAGCACTTAGTCTGAGGCCGCCTCCTTGGCTCCTGTTGGCACTTTCCCCCCGGACCCCTAGCAGCACTTGTCCATTCCTTGCCACCCCCCTCCCATCCCTATCTCCTGCACTTCTCTTCACTGAACTTGCACGACCGAATACCACAAGGCCTAATAGGACCAGGACGGTATATTTACTTTTGCCAATATTTTTTCTCTCCCCTGTTCCCTTACCATTTAGTAAAATAAATAAAATAAAAATCTAAAATGTTTTATTAACGGTGGTGCCCACCTTCTCGATTTTCCTGGTAATGCAATTACCGCCACTTTTTTCACGCACCGCCAAACTTGTAATGAGGCCCTACGTATTCAATTAGGAGTTTTATCTTCCGCCCGCAGAGCACCGAAGAGATGAACAGTAATTAAGACTAGACAGCACCGAAACCCTCTTAATAAACATTACGTACTCGTCTCTACCCTCAGCAGGCGTTCTTATCACGGCATCTCCTTTCGGCACTATGAGGGCCACA
Source organism: Ambystoma mexicanum (assembly GCF_040938575.1). Lineage (NCBI taxonomy): Eukaryota > Metazoa > Chordata > Amphibia > Caudata > Ambystomatidae > Ambystoma > Ambystoma mexicanum. The sequence goes on from NC_090921.1 coordinate 136,834,828, forward strand.
CCGCCACCTAGTGGGGGGGACTGAGAAGTGCGCTCTGCAGCTTGTTCTCCTCTTTCTGTTTTCCTCTGGAATTAAGGGCTTGCTTCATTCACTTAGTTGCTAATGCATATTTGGGGTTTACTCTACTGTCATAGATATAACCATCCTTTATTGTTTTCGTCGTCAGATGCATCAGTTCTCTTTTGAAGTTATTCCATCGCGGCGTACAATGCTTATGCTTGTGTGAGCTGTGCACATGCCTGCCGCTCCTTCCCATTTCTAGAAAGGCCAACTTTACAGAATGGTTTTGCAGGGCATTTTAGACATGGAAGCGCCCACGTGACAGTCTGCGGCGCGCGCCGGTTCGTACAGCATCATTGATACCCCATTTTAAAAATAAAACTGTAGGGGCCATTGGGTATTCAGGGCACTGACCCGTTAGATATCTCTCCAGGGCCTGCCCTGGACTATCCGGGGATCTCTGTGTGGTAAAAGAAAGGAAAACCTACTCTTTTGCATATGCACTGACATCTTCAGAAGTGACATCACAGAAAAGGACATTGCAAAGAGTGTCATTAGCCTTTGATTCCCAATGGCACCTGGAGAAGTGACTTTTCAAAAAGGTGCTATGAAAAGACTAAGAGACAAATAACTTTGCGGTGTGCAGCATATGAATACTATTACATATGGAGCAACTCTATACGCTAGTAAACTAGAAGCGAGGCTTATTTTTATAATAGCACCAGCTGTGAACTGAATACCTTCTAGGGAATCCAGATAAGCCACGTTAAGATTAAATGATTTGCCCAGGGTCACACACATTGGGTGAGTGGTGAAGCAGGGATTTGATCACAAACAGCAATTTAAGCCCTTGACCACACATCTTGCCAGCTTTAGTTAATAAACATATTGGTGTAGGGTTGGGTTTCACTAGTTTAAACAAGACTTATTTTTATAGCAAATCCGTAAAAAGTACACAAAGTACATAATCAAGTGACCTGACATCACCCACATTAGCACCCCTCAAGGCACAACAGTCGCTAGCAATTATCCCTGCCTGCTGTGTCTGCGGCAATCGGCCTTGTTAATTGCTTCCATTGCAAGGCTCTCCTGACAACGAGCGACATGTTAATAAGCTCTTTCACAGGCTCCAAAGGGAGACATTTTGTTGCGTCGCCCTTGAAATAGCTCAGGAAAAAGTGTGAGCTCCTAGCACTGGCCGGGAAGGTTTTGCTCCTGAGGCAGACAAACAAACAGGGGGCTGCGCCGTATGCTGAGTTCTCCCTGTCCCCCTCTCTATCCCAGGCCCTAATGCCACCGGACTCCCTCTGGACTATTTCCTGACTGGTGCCTTCCCAGCTACCTTGACTCACCCTCTTGCAATGAGCTGACCTTTAGGAACAGTGACCCTGCTCAACTGACCCTCTCTTGTTTGTCAACCATAACCTTCAGTCCTCGCCTGGTTATTCCTGTTTACCGTGCCCTTTGCTCTAACTGGAAGGCCTGCATTCCTAATTCCTGTCAATGGTTTTCCTCACCCATCCCCATTTCCCCTCCCCACTCGACCTCCAACCTGGGCACTCCCACACACCTCTCTGTAGTTCCACAAATTACTAAATAAAAAAAAAAAAGCAATAGCCAGGAGAATTGAAAAATGTTCACCTCTTTTAAAATGAACATGTTCTCTTCAAAAGTTATCCTGAGGATTTTGGCTGTGACGTCAGCAGTTTCTCAATAAAAATACCGCCTTCTAAACAATGCCCGGTCCGTTTTTCTAAATGGAAAACCTTCCTTTTTCCTTTCACCCCTCCCCAATTTCCTTCGCTATAAAAACCTCCAAATCTTGAACTGGCCCAGCGAGCTCCATGCAAGGCCGGCCTGAGGGCAGGGCCGCCATGGCGACCGCCCGGGGCGCCATTAGCCCCTCGGCACCCCAGCTCGGGGGAGTCTTTCAAGGACTCCCGCAAGCTGGCATGATGAGAGAGGGCACACCAGGCGTGGCATCTGACCAATTGAAATTAAATGCGTCCCGCTGTTATGCTGGCACTGAGCTGTCGAGCATGGGAGCGAGGCGCGTTTAACAACAAGATAGTGCTGATGCTTTCGCATTGGCACCTTATTGAGGTGATTACCTCCCCGCTCCAGCGCAGGAGCAGGGTTCTTTTCATTAGAATAGGATGCTGATACCCTTCCATTAGCACCATAGTCCAGTGATTAACTCCCTGCTAGAGTGTGGGCCCAGGGAGTTAAACACATTTTGCTACATTTTTCTTTTACTGCCTGGGGCGCTGCCTCAGCTAAGGCCGGCACTGGCTCCATGTTTATTCTTACCAGACGATGGCGTCTGAGGCAATACTGTTCACGTGGGATCGGGCCATGTGGGCCTGAATCTGGGGTGATGCGCGATGTCATCAGGTGCCAGCAGTGTAAGGTGTTGGGCCTCGAGGCTTAGGGGGCAATTTTGAGATTTAAAGGGAGAGCGGAAAACAGCCCCTTAGAATGGATTGTGTCCTCCCACGTATTCCTCATCTTTCCAGCTTCAGCTGCTTCGGAAATTTCTTTTGGCAGAGGGCACTTTGTGTCGCTGTGGTCAACTGGAAGTCCCTCGAGGGCTCCCATCTTGGATTATAACACGCGCAGCACCCGTTAGCTTCAGTTCAGTTTTTCAGCGATATCTAAAGCTTCGAGAAATGTGGCACGCTTCGGTTTTCTGTAAAGAAAAACATCTTGAGTGGGATGGCCTTGTCTTCAACACCATCAACCCCAAAGACAAGGTTAAAAAATGCCACGACTGTGGTGAAAAGATATCCCTCACGGATCCTCATTTTGTGTGTCTGTGGTGCCTTGGCGTGGGCCATAGGACAGCAAACTGTGAGTGCTGTCAGTCCATGACTGGCGGCGGGTAGGCTCCTACTAAGTGCCCATCGACAACTCTGTCAAAGAGAAGATCGTCCGACGAGTCAAGAAGTGACTCTCCTCCAAGGAAGAGATCGAAAAGGCATTCTGGCTCCGGCAGCCAAACTCCTTGGTGCCACCATCAGGCAGCCACAACCATCTCACCCCAGTGGGTCATCTTGGAGGAGTAAGTCCTTTTGCTTCTACTTGTTAGTTGGAAGATCGAGTGAACTGGCTTATCAAAGAGGCAAAAGAAGATTCCTTTGTGGTGGTCGAGGGAGAGGTGCAAAGTCCGCCCAAGGAACGGCTACTTTACCATCAGCCGCTGCTTCGGCCACCTCAAAACCGCTCTGAGGCCTTAACCCACAAGAGCACGGTAGGAGACAGACTCTCACAGCATCTGCAAGAATGGCAGGGTATTACTTCAGCTGCGTGGGCATTGGAAAGAATAGCCCAGGGTTACTGCTTCCCCTTTCTAAAAAGGCCTCAGAACCATCCACCGGGGAGGCACTCATACAAAAATTCTTGATCCGTTCCTTGTGCAGGAAATGAGCCTGCTAGAGAAAGGTGCTAAAGAACCAATACATGTAACAGAGTGGAACAAGAGGTGGTACTCTCCTTATTTACTAATCCCCATGGACTTGAGATGCTTGAACATATTCCTCAGGAAGGACAAGCTCAAGATGGTCACACTTTCTCAGATCCTTCAGGCCCTGAAACCCCAGGATTGGATAATGTCATTGGACCGTCAGGATGCTTACTTTCATGTGCCCATCCATCACAAGCACAGGAGGTATCTAAGGTTTGTGGTTAGCGGTTCTCATTACCAGTTTTGATTTTTGCCATTCGGGCTGACCTCCGCCTGAGGGTTTTCACCCAGCTGATGGTGGTGGTGGCTGCGAGTCTCAGGAGTGGGGGGATTCATGACTACCCCTACATGGATGATTGGCTGAGCAGGGCACGTTCCCCCGAACAGGCCCTGGAACATCTCAGCATCACCTGCCACTCTTGCCACAGACTGGGCATCTCCCTCAATTACAAAAAGTCTCACATGATACCATCACAAAGACTCCAATTCATCAGAGCAGTCCTGGATACATCCTTGGGAAAAGCCTCTCCAACCGAGGTGAGGGCTCAACACATTCTGTGGATGGTCACCAAATACCAGAGTGCCCAGCGTCTTCCAACCTTCGATTTATTTAGGTTGCTCGGCTTCATGGCATCCTGCTTTTTCCTGCTGCCAGAGACTCTCCTGAGGATGAGATCCGTCCAATGGCCTCTCAGGAAACAGTTGACTCAATTCTCAGAGAGGATGACAGACCTACTTCAGGTTCCAAGCAGAGTCGCACAGGATCTCCTGTGGTGGGCCTGCGAGGACAACATTCTCAAGGAAGAACCTTTTTGGTAACCATGCCCGAAAATAACAGTAGTTACAGATGCCTCATTCACGGGGAGGGGAACCCACGCCACGATCTGACAGTCAGTGGTCGTTGGTCTCCATCGGAGTCCAAACTACTGATCAACCATTTGGAGCTCAGGGCAATCAGACTAGCGCTGAAGGCCTTTCTGCCCTCTGTAAGGGGAAAGAATGTCCTGATAATGACAGACAACACATTGGCCATGTACTACCTCAACAAGAGAGGAGGAGTAGGATCACTACCACTGTGCAGAGAGACAATGCAGCTCTGGTTCTGGGCAATTTAAGAAGGAGTCTCCCTGTCGTCAGCTCACCTAGCAGGAGAGAATCACGTGGCGGATGCCTTGAGCAGGCAGAGTACAGTCTCCCACGAGTGGGAACTAGCTCAGGAAGTCCTTCAAGAGATCTTCACCCTTTGGGAAAACCCTCAAGGGGATCTGTTCACGACCAATGTCAACCAGAAGTGCAAACTGCTCTGCTCCAGGGAATTTCCCCAAGGGGGGCTCTAGGAGACGCGTTTGTAGTGGACTGGGAGTTTCTGCAAATGTACACCTTTCCTCCAGTCCCCGTTATTCCACATGTGATCAGGAGGTTGAGAAAGTTCAGGAAATCCATGATCCTAATTGCCCCAGTTTGGGCCAAGAGGATGTGACACCTGGACCTTCTGGACATGTCCATCTGCCATCCAATGCGTCTTCCGCAAAGAGAGGACCTTCTCTCGCAAGAGGTGGATTGCGTTCTCCATACAGAGGTCAACACGCTCAACCTTCACGCATGGTTTCTGAGAGGTTGAGATATAAGGATAGGGACCTCCCAGATGACGTAATGGAGATTTTGCCTTCGGCCAGAAGGCCAGCAACAAAATCCTTATACTGCTGCGTTAGAATAAATTCTGCAGCTGGTGTAGGGAAAAGGACGTGTAGCATTTAGCAAATCTGGGGCTCTAGATTGGAACAATAAAAACGTATTTGGCAGCGCTTTCAATCTTTAAGCGCCCATTGGATGAGGTATCTTATTTCAAGATGCAGTTAATCATTCAACTTCTTAAAGGGCTCACTAGCGTGTTACCTCCTGCACCCTTCCAAGTACCGATTTGGGACCTTAATCTTGTGTTTAAATATCTGATGTGTGCTCCCTGTAAGCCACTTCATCCATGTCCACTAAGACTACTAACTTTCAAAACCATTCTGTAAGTTGCATTTACATCAGCCTGCAGGGTAAATGAGTTGCAGGGCTTATCTAGTAAGCCTCCATTTACTATTTTTTAGAAGGATAAGGCTGTCCTTAGGGTTAAACCTTCTTTTTTGCCAAAAATTGTATCTGATTTTCATTTATCCCAAAAATATCTTACTTTCTACATTCTGGGCCTCATTACAACTGAGGCGGAATGGGTTAACGGGCTCCGCTAAAGGAGGCGGACCCGTTAAACCCATTCTGCCTCATTACAAGCTCCCCTTGCGGGACCTGGTAAGAAGCGCCTGGTCAAACCAGGCGTCCTTACCGGGTCCCTCGAGGGGAAGAGGGAGCAAACAACGGGCTGCTCGTAATCGGCCCGTTGTTTGCTCCCTCTCCCATTCCCATTGAGCCCTATGGGGGCTCAAATGGGAATGGGGAAGGTCTGGGCCCGGGTTCCTGGAGGGAGGAATTACCGGACCCGGACCCGAATTTGGCGGCAGCCATGCTGCCAATAGCGGCATGGCTACCGCCAAAGTCGTAATGAGGCCATCTGTCTGCCTCCTCATCCTGACAAGGAAGAGGAAAGGCTACTTAGGCTTGATCCCGAAAGGGCCTTGAGCGTTTATGTTTCACGAATGGCAAAAATACGTCAACATGACCATTACAAAACAAATTTTGTCCAGATGGATAATTCTTACTATTACAGAATGCTACAGAGTAGCTGGAAAAGATCCCCTGAAGGCCTGAGAGCTCAATCCACAAGGGGCATGGCAACATCTTCTGCTCTGCAAAGAGGGGGGCATATAAAAGACATCGTGCGGCAGCCATGTGGTCTACCATTCACACATTTACTAAACATTACGGTCTGGATTCATCCTCTGGTCAGGAAGGGGGATTTGTAAAAGCTGTCCTACATACAATCCATGACAAATCTCAAGTCTGAAAATTCTTACACCCTCCTCCAAAACCTGACACTGCTTTGGGAGTCTATCAAAAGAATATTTTCTGAAGCAGCTGAAACTGGAAATGAAGATATCAAAAGATGAGGAATACGAGGGAGGACCGTCCAGACAAAAGAACGTTACCAGGCATAAGTAACCTGTTCTTCTTTTGTTAACGCCGCACATTTTAATCCTTTGATGTGTGTCTGCTCCAGGAGACCAGTTTCCCTCGCACCCACCCTGGCTGTTAGAATTTATGGTGGCCTTGTGGACACAGAGAAAGTTACACTGGTCTGATTGTGAAATGGAATAGAGACTGGCATCCCTGTTTGCCCCTAGTGGTGGTCCTGATGATTGGGGCCGTCCGGTGAAGATGTCACGCAGGCGCTCAGGCGAGGGCCCCGAAACCGGTAAGGCCCAGTCCTGGAAATGGATAACATTAACTGGGGAAACTCACTTTCCCTAGTCGCCCTGACAGTAAAATGTGTGCAAAGCATGAGACATATATACAGCTTTGGACTGTTTCATGGTTTGAGTTTGAGGTGACCAATGGACGACTTTCAGTTCCAGTTTGTAAAATCGTTGCATACCGCTGCGTGCATCAAACGTGTGGCCCTCAGGGGCTGAGAGTTTCCTCAACTTGGGATCGGGAGGGTTAGGCCTCAGGTCTAGACCATTTTTGCCAGAGCACAGCTCTGTCTTATTGTTGCCCAATTCCCTCCCATGTAAGACCCAGAAGGTTTGAGGGAGCATGAAAGTGAGAATTCTCCCAGGATGTCTGCACCAAGGGCGGGGAGGTCCCCTGGGAAGGAACCTCCAAAGCCCAACTAATCTTACCTAGGGTTGAATTTAAGTTGTTTCTGTGATCCGGAAATGTGTTCTTTGTGTAAGATAGTCAGTGCCAACTTTGTTTAAATAGGAAAACCAACATTGATTTGCTGAAAAATTATTTGTGTTGCTTCATTGTAATACATGTGAACAAGTCATTCCAAAATAACTGGGCTGTTCAAACCATTGGACCCTGCAGGAAGTGACATTTCATTGAGTGTTGGCCCAGATAGAATCACAGGAAGTGGACTGAAAACACTAAAAAAAAGTCAATCTAATAAATAATTTCAAAATGTTAGACATTGGAGTTACTGGGGAGGGGCATAGTAGTCCGAGTTGCAGAATCTGGCGGCCCTCAAATTACACCAAAGCTATCAGTTGCTGTACTACAAAATACCTGGTATCGGTTCCAAGCAGTTTTTATTCAGATAAGTGGCGCTTCATAAGAGCAACAGTACCTTCTCCCTTGGGAGCCCGAAACTCATGCGGGGTGGCTTCGGGAGTGGGCTTATCTGGATGCTGAGCACCTCACGGGAATCGGGATCAAAATGAGTGTTTCGATGAGGAATAGCTGCTTAAAAGTGAACGCTTCCAAAACAGAGAATCTCCTCTTGGTACCCCACCGTCATGTCAAAGGGGTACCACCTTGCCTGTGCTTGTTATGTTATGCTATGTTATATTGATTTGTACCACGCACCGCTACCACCCAAGGGCAGTCTCCAGGTGCTAGATGGGCTCATGCTTGAAATGGAGGATTGACGGAGTGATTGCTCGACCTCATGAAGGTGGAGACTGCCCTGATGGAACCCTGGTGGGAGTGGGGGTGGGAAGAAAGCAGATGCACTGTGCACTTTGGATCCCCTCAGTGGTGAGCTGGGGTGGGGCCCATTGGCGGGTACTGATGGACCAGAGTTCTCAATTGGTTCGTATCTTGGAACTCCTCCACGGAGGATTTCCTGGCTGAATGTCTCAGAAGGGCCTCAAAGGTTTGGTTCATATCAGTCCCAGGTAGGGGTGCGAGAGTGGGGGTAGACGTAGATTGACGTACTGCATTCCTCATCTCCATTCCCTGATGGAGATATTCTGGTGATCTGTCATTCATAGCCAATAACCACCGGGGCAGCAACCTCAAGTGCGCAGCTCTAGGTCTTCTTCAGGCACTCTACTGTATCAGGCTTGGACTGGCCTATCGGGCAATAGGCCCATGGCCGAGCCAAAAATGCAAAATATTTGTGTGGCCCACTCTTTTGTGTCAAAGTGGGGCACTTTTTTGCCCAGTGTGGGATATTTTGATAAGTTACTTCACCATGCGGCTAATAGTTTTGACCAGTGTTGCTGAATAAATATTCTTTAAAATGTACAGCTTGAATCACATTTTATCAAAACCTCCCCCTTGGGTACTATTCAAATAGCATAACAAAAGGAGTAAATTCCCATTTGCAACTGTGGGCCACTTTTTTGTTGGTGCCCGAGACATTTTTATGCCCCAGGCCGACCCTGTACAGTACCACACCGGTGCAGAGCGTGCATACAATAGCCTCAGCCGACTCAACCTATGGGGCGTCTTCCCTAAAGGGGAGGGCATCCAGTAGTGACAGGGTTCAAACCATAGGCAGTTCTGATGGGAGTGTTTTGCATTGTATGTCCTTTTTGACAGCAAAAGAGAAATTGAAGTTGGCCATTGTGGACTTGCTGAACTGCGCTTTTGGTGCTGCATTGCTGGTGGAGCTTTGAAGGCTCCACTTCAGAGTCTGATGCTCATATGTTGTGGGGGGGGCAGAGGGACGCTTGAGGGGGCCATGCAGCTAGGCTATACATTAGGTAAGGTATTGGTTATTAGAAAAGCCTCCCGCTCCAGGCACCAGAGGAACCTGGAAGAAACCAAACTCCTCACCCTCGGATATGAAATAGGGGAGGCCGTTTTACCTGTGCTTGCGTCTCATCCAGGCAAGTTTACTGAGCTTTGTGAAAAGGAAATAGTCCCAGTTGCACAAGTTATATGTCACTGGGCTCACTAAGGAAATCGTGTGAATAGTTGAGCAGCAGAGTTCTCAAAACACGGCTCTGTTAAAGCCATTGCCTCATTGGACCACCCAGACATGTTGGCACGCTCTTTATGTTTTCACCGAGCCCCAACTCGTTGAATTCTTTTATAGAATTTTTTTAACACCGAAAGTGGGGAGAGATCACTGCAACCCCATCCAATATTACCGGACCCCACCCACCAACTACCTTTTAGCGGTACAATAAGGTTTAAAAAAATCATGGTAGAAAAGAATTCAACCAGTTGGAGGTCAGTGGCCGCGGCGTTGACTGGAAGGTTCTTTCCTCCAAAGTGCATTCATGCTAGCTTTTGATTGTTGCATTTGGGCTGCTTTCATGTAATGTGGAACACCTCTACGATACTTTGGCTATGCACTGGTTATCAACATCAGAATTTGCAGTCGCCAATCAAATATAATGTTCTCGGTCCATGGCATTTTTGTAGTATGACACGAGATATTCAATTCTGATATGGAAATCTCAGCATTCTTAATATCAGAGGGCCTTATTCCTCCTTTCTCCACCATCACCCTCTCACGTTGTCCACTGGCGTAACACAAAATGCGGGGGCCCCCCTGCGAGGGTATCAGGTAATATTATCCCCACCAAAAATATCGCCGTATATATGGTCGTTGGGAATGCCATCGGCAATATTTTGGGGGGGGGGATAATTTGTGGGAGCCGGCATTGTGGGGGTGTGCCCCGCACATTTAAAAATAATTCAGGGGTTGCGGGGGTGTCCATGCCTCAATATCGCTGCAAAAATATGGCAATATGTTTGTATCACAATATTTTTGCGGGGGTATTGACACATGGAACCCCTGCGAGCCATGCTGAGGGCTCCCCCAAATCAGCAACAAAAAACACATTGCGCCACACTCTGGGCCGGCCTAGATTGTCACGCTTGCGCAATACACACAAACGTGCTGCTGAAGGGGTATGCTGCACACTGTACTAGGAGAAAGATATAAATATGTGTTTTAATGCAATAGAGAGCACACTTTCTGAGAAAAATTGGTTTGGGAGTTTGGTCAGAGTGTCCATTGTGCCGAGACCTCTGTCTTGCTATCTTGCTGGGAGTGCTTTAGGAGCAGCAAATCTACTGTGACTGACCCCGTGGATAACAGTCTTTCTTTTGTTCACTTGCAGCTGAAGGACGCTATGAAGTCTTTCTCTACTTACTGCTTGCTTGCTGCCTGTTGGCCTCGCCTCTGACTGGCACCCTCCGCTGACGCCGATGCTTGCCCCAGGACAAATAGCGGGTTGGGAGCGAAGCGTAGCAGAGTGTGGTCAGAGTGTCCGGTGACAACGGACAGCGGAAGGCGACCACCCGTGAAGGACCAATACCAAGGTAAGTATAGTTGCCCAAAAAAACTGCGTGAGACTTAAACTACTTAGAAGCATGGAGGCCCCCGATGGAGACAACGAGAAGTTACACAACAAAACCCTAGAACCAGTAGACTCCTCTACACCGTCATGGGCAGCGGAACCAAACTCGGCAGTCACACCGACAGATCCGTACAAAAAACCACATGACAGTACAAATGGGGGAATACTGTCAAAGTTTCCGTTCAACGTCAAAGTCAATATATGAGCAAGCACAGCCTCCTTTATTGACAAACATGGAGATGAATTGAGACTACCCCAAAAGGGTGAACGCAGCCCAGTAACCCTATTACCTCAGCTGCAAGTAACCAATTTAGAACCAGACAAACAAGATAGTTCCACGCGGCAAAGTGTGGATTACCCCCTGACTGTGAAAGGAAACATGTGGGGAGACCAAGAGCCCCCTATCAATCAACCAAAAGGTGCCATTGAGTATCAACAGTACCCCATAGGGCATATTAGCAGCCCCGCCGGAGTCCAAGACCCTCAAGATCTATGGAAGACGAGGTAAATCTAATAACGCAGGCAAAAAAACGGCATAAAAAATGAGCAGGAAAAAAAAAATCTTTCATCCTCAGGAACAACGTATGACAAGGCTGTCCAGACATCGCCTCGTACTAATCACACACGAAAACCTTTTAACGACAAAGCTTTGCAAATGTCTCCAAATTAAGACGAACTCTTAATTAACACAGACATAAAAAACAGGAAAACAGATGGATTCAGAGAATGCCAAACATGGACTGACTTTAAAAAAGACCCAATAATAAAAGGTCCAAACTTACAAGGATACCCAGAAGAAAAATTCTTATTAGTCTCAACAATGTTGGCCATCCTAGAACCCTTCATGAAGCTTTACGAGGACCTAACTGGTAAACTACAAGACCAAACTACGCTATTAGCGATGCTCCACTCGAAGACAATTTTCGTGGAAGGCTTCATAACATTAGTACAAACCAACCTTGACAATAGCAATGCGAGGGTGGGACAACTGTTACAGGACATACTTGAGCCAATCGTAAATGATAGAAAAGAAAGAAAACTGGCAGAAAGGAGGGAATCAAGTGTAATGGACCTGGAACCAAAAACAGACAGGCATTTGGCCAACAACATGAACTGGGACATGAGTGACCCCAACCAAGATACTGAGGCCTTTTGCAAACCATTAAATACCGGAAAAAAACAGCAAGTTACACAACTAATAAAGGAAAATAGTGCAGGCATGAACAACGATAACAAGGAGATAGTGACAGAGGCACCCCAAAATTCCAAAACGATCATCAGTGAGGCGAACACTACAGCAGAGGAGACAAAGCCACTAACTTACATACAAGAAACACCTGTGGGGACTCAGAGAGACATACATGAGGACAAAGAAAAAAAACTGTGATATTTTTGTAAAACCAAAACAAATATCAGACTTCAAGATCAAGGAAGGCAAAGGAAGTACAACAATGAAAAATCCAAAGAACCAACCATCACCGCCTAATCATAAATCTAACAAAAGTCAAGAGTTCTTCAAAAAATTAACCACACCACTACAATGTCCCTCAACCACAAATCAGGGTATAGAGGCTCTCACGAAGGAAGAGAGAAAAAAAAGAGAACAGTCGAAATACAAATACCTGAGATCGAAGAATGTTCTGAAGATGAGGAAACAGAGCAAAATCTCTTGGACCTCAACATGCACGCTATACTGGATGAGGAAGATCCGACGGAAGAACTTGAAACTATGTATGAGAGTGATCAGGAAATAACATCAGACAATTCAACAGACGTGGAGACTGATGAAAGTGATTCAGAAGATGAAGGAGAGGGAGAGGATCCACAAATGACAGGTAGGAACGATCAAGAAAAGCGAAGCCTGGAAAAGAAAAACAGCGATAGACTTCCAAAGGGCCCAACCCAGAAATTAGAACCAGAAAAAAGAGCAGTGAATTCTAAAGACTTGTTGACTGAAAAGCAACATCTAAATGGAAACAGTCAAGTACCGTCACCACTGAGGTTAGGACCACCCAAGATGAGAAGAACTACACCCAATAACCTATCTAATTTGGAAAACCATAAAGACTATCAATTAAACAATGTAGAATCTGGAAAAGACACTGATTTAAGGGAGAGGAATAGCGATCAACCCGATGGTTCAATTCTGGAGAGAATGTTGCCCTATAATGATGGCCTGATCCCGAATAGATCCAATGTGATCAGGCTACTACATCAACTCCCAGCTTTGAGACTGATAACATCAAAGGATATAGCCATGGTGGAATTCATCGATGAAGACCGCACAGACAAAGTACTGCTCCACACAGTCTTGAGATTGGTCAAAAAACTGCTTTTGGAAGAAGCCGCACGTCTAAAACCAATGGGCTTTGATCTAAGTACCAACAACAACGTACTACCAAAAAAAAAAAAAAGAAGACATGAATTCACGTAACACAAAACCTAGAGATAGGGAACCAACTAAAGGAAAAAGAAACGAAGAGCATGAAAAGAATAAGAACAAAAAAGAAAGGAGTCCAAAAACCACCCAGGGGAAAAACAAAAAAAACAGATGACGATGACGATAAATGGAACTGGTTGGCTACATTGGTAGCTGCAAAAATGCAACAAAAATAGAGTTTAAAAGGAGAGACAAAAGACCAACTAAAAGAATCTTAAGTTGGAATACTAGAGGCTTCACCCATCTTTACAGGCAAGGTGACCTCCAAAAGTTGAGGTCCCAGGTGATGTGCCTACAAGAAACATGCTGGTTTAAACACTGATGATAGAGGGCTATCAAGTATCAACAAATCCAGCCATAAAGGGCAAAAAGGGAAGACCTCAGGCAGGCCTCCTGATTGCCATAAAGAACGATCTGAATAATCCTACCCCTTACATGCAGGTACTAACGATTAAGACAGAACAAGTGCCAATAAGTGCATAGAAAGTTCTGATCATTATTAATGTTTACTGGAATCCGGCATCAATGGTGAACGAGAAATTAGCAGAAGATGTAGGGAGGTGGATAGACAAATCCAGGGAAAAATGGCCAGATTCGACTTTTATAATAGTCGGTGACTTAAACTGCTCATGCATAAATTTGGGCACCCTGGAGAATGAAGAACTATCTAACAGTACGAACAAACAAAAACGTGGCACAAAATGGGCCAACGCCCTAACCTCAAGAGACTGTGGGCCTCATTACGACCCTTGCGGAATGGGTTTAACAGCACCGGTAATGGTGCCGGTAAACCCATTCCGCCCTATTACGAGATTCCCTCGAGGGACCCGGTACAGACGTTTGGTAAAACCAGACGTCCTTTCCGGGTCTCGCGAGGGGACCAAGGAGCTAATAACTGGCCCGTTGTTAACGGGCCCGTTATTAGTTCCATCCCCATTCCCATTGATCCCTATAGGGGTTCAAATGGTAATGGGGAATGGTTTTGTGAATGAGGAATTACAGGGTCCTCCAAGGTTGGAATGACCCGATAATGCCTCATTCACAGACCACGGACCCAGACACGATTTTGGAGTCAGCCATGGCGCTAATAGCACCATGGCTACCTCCAAACTCGTAATGAGGCACTGGCCCTCATTACAACCCAGGCGGTAAGTTGCCTACTTTACCACCATGGTGTAAACTCCGTTTACACCATGGTGGATGGCGGATTTACCGCACCATTCCAAGGTGAGTGGGGCGGTAAATCCCCATTCCCCATTTACCCTTCCCCATTCCCATTTTTGCCCCATAGGGCATAATGGGAGTGGGGAAGGCGCTAATTACGGCACCGTAAATTACGGTGCCGTAATTAGCACCAAGGCGGTTTAGCGCCTTGCATTTTAACGCCTGCTAAAAGCAGGCGTTAAAATGGTAATCAGGCGTTAAGGGTTACGGCGCCGACGGCACCGTTAAACCCTTAACGCCTGGGTTGTAATGAGGCCCACTGTGTCTTATTAAACGGAGCATTGAAAGTGGATGTTCCAGCAAAGCCAACATCGAGAGGTATATTTTCTACAGCGATCCTTGACTACATATACATTTCCTCAAACCTGTCTCATAGAACCGAAAAATTAGAGGTAATTGACACCGTCGCAAGTGACCATAAAATTTTACAACTGACATGTAAAAAATTGAGTGACAATAAAACAAGTAAACACGGTGCAGATCTCTCATTGTATGTGAACACGGGAGGAAATAGACTAAGAATTAAGGCGGATAAGATACCCGACTTAAACCTTAACCTGAGAAATTGAATTAAGAAGAGACAAACAGAAGCCGAAAATAACACAATTGACTATTTGCCGCTACTGAAAGTGTTTACCACAACTCAAAAGATAGGAAACAATAAAGGGTCAAGTACACATAAGAATGTTATGTTATGTTATGTTATGTTATGTTACTTTGCATTTATATAGCGCCTTATGTATCACTGGTATGATCTCAAGGCGCTGGTAGGTTGAACGCCCTCGGGGACCGTAGTTCAAGTCAGTAGAGAGAGAGAAAGTCATAAGGTGCATGGGTGCACCAGATATGTGTGCAGCTGGTGTGGCACTTGCATGATAGTTGCTTCTTAGCGATAGGTGTGGTGGTTGGGAGGTCAGGAATATGTGTTCATTCTGCTGTGTTGGTATCCAGACTGATTTTGGCTGCGTTATGCCTGAGGAGACGCATAGGCTAGCGGGGGTGTTGAGCCAGCTGTGGTTAATTAGGATGATGAAAAGTATGAGGCAGGTGTTAGTATGAGAACAGCTATACCAAATGTCATAGTATCGCTGTGTTCTAGTTGATGGTTGGTGGTTGGTGGTGTACAGGAGAGAGTGATGTGATATGGTGGTTTTCGGTTTCGGTAAGGTGAGATCGAGCTCACATCTGAACCGTTTATTCTATCCGTTTTATTCACTCAGTCCGTTCAGTCAGCCTCGTTTGTTCATACATTTCATCTGGTTCATCATTTAGTTTACTAGTCTTTCCATTCATTACATCCGCTGCGTTTATTCTATTCACTCCACTTCCAACTGGTTTATCCGATCTGCCCACTCCATTCATTCTGCCCACTCCATCCGTTCCACCCACACCATCCGTTCCGCCAACACCATCCGTTCCATCTACTCCCTCCGTTCCGTCTACTCCATTCATTCGATCTACTCTGTATATATTGTATTTATACGATAAAGCAAATATAAATCTAAAAAAGCTTTTGAAGAAAACAATGAAAAATCTAATAAAAAAAGAGCCTAAATTCAGAGGAGGAAATAAAGGAAGCCAAACAAAAATATCGATTTTCGCTTCGTATTCACAAAAAATCAATGCTAAATTAAGATTCTATATTCATGCTAGAAAAAATCCAGAGTAAAAATAGCCACGAAATAGCCACGAAATTTGGAAAATCATAAACCAAATGAATGCTCCCCAAGACGCCTTGATGTTACACCCAATAACAGCAGATACATAGTGCAAATTTGTTGAACAAATGCAGCAGCCTGTAAGCACATACACAACATCGGAACTAACCGTAAATGAAAAAGCCACCCAATTGGATTACTTTACAGCTACAATAGAGGACATGCTCAAGAAACATAAAATTCAAGGGCACTTGGACCAGATGGCCTCACAAACGTGATGTTAAAAACTCATCCATGAGAATGGGCGACCTTCTTGAACCATTTATTGAGACATGCAATAAAAGGGGGAAAGGTACCGAATTCTTGGAAAAATGCGGTGATTGTCCCCATATACAAGAAGGATCTTAGGACAAACCCCGAGAACTACAGGCCTATAGCCCTCCTTGATGTCCTGGGGAAACTCTTTGCATCAGTATTGGTGAAATCACTAATATCTTGGAGTGTGGAAACAGACAGAAGAGACCCGAGGCAATCAGGTTTTGTGAAGGGGAGAGGGACCTCCCTTAACATATTTCTAATTAATCTGCTAAAAAATAAATCAAAGAAAACAAAGACGAAAACATACATTGCATTTGTGGACCTATCAAAAGCCTTTGACATGGCCAATAGGGAAAATGTATGGAAAAAACGTGTAAAATGGCAGTGCCCCCCGGTAGTCTTGGAGAACATAAAACAACTATATTCTAACACTTCGGTAAAAATATGACTGGACAAGTCAGGGTTAACACCGGACCAAATAGATACTAATACGGGATTAAAACAAGGCTGTCACTAGCCCCTGAACTGTATAATCTATACACTTCTGACATGGACGATACATTTTGTGACATACGGATATTCCCCCCGCAGATTGGAGGAACATTGGTAGGGAGACTTCTGTACGCGGATGATATCGTCTTAATTGATCAGACGTCAATAGGACTCCAACGCCAACTGGAGGCCTAGGATAGGTATATTGAGACAAATGGACTAAGAATCAACCCAGAAAAAAAACAAATAATGACTCTGTGAAAAACAAAACCAATAAAAAAAATGAGTTTGTTTGGTTTCTCAAAGAGAAAAGACTGCTACAGGTAAACTCGATCATATACCTGGGAGTGTGTGTTAACAACAGTTGCACTGAGGCGCCCAGGAAAGACCATCTATACAAAAAGGTTAAAACCATATGAGCCCAAGATCAAATCCTCCTATTGCAGATTTTCAATGGCACTGTTAATAAGCTTCTACAGAATGAAAGTGATTCCAATTTTGCCATATGGAGCAGAAACCACACCCTACTTACTTGATACGATCTGGGCACAGTATGAAGGCACGTTCTGGAGAGCGGTATTGCAACTGCCAAAATTGCTGCCAATACAAGCTATAAGAAGAGAACTTGGCTTGACATCACTGAAAGCGATAGTGTATTGGAAGACCATCTCACTTTACCGAAAATGCCACAAAAAGCCTTTAACGGGAGGTTTCAAGGCACTGAATAATGCTTTGAAAAACAACAAGGACACCCAACTACACAAATGGCAAGACAAATGTGAATTACTTCTAAAGGAGATAAATGAAACAAATGAAGACCTGGTAACTAACCCATCAAAAACAAAAAACAAAAACTGTATACAAAAGATTGGATACAGACATTGGAGGAGTTAACCAGATACAAGAGTTACGAAGACTATTGGTCGACACCGAGAAAACTGAATATGCTTCCGGGATATTTAAAACTCTTCCCAAACTGGTTTTTCAGGTCACAACTGATGAAGTTCCGTTTAAATATTCTGCCTTCGCGAGAAGTGATCCAAAGAAGATCAAAAGAAAATGTAACCCTAAAATGCAGAATTTGTCTTAAACCTAACAGAGTGGAATCACTTAAACATCTAACCTTAGAATGTAATGGTCTACTAAACGAAAGAGAACTATGTTTGAAAGACATAGCAAAAAGTACTGCAAACAGAGACGTAGACACATGGTGGAATGTTTTCATGGAAGGGGAGAAAATCATGACTAACTTGGCTCTGGTCAGATTTACAATCATGATTTTTAAGAAAATAGAAAACCTCACAGAACATTCCACCTGAGAAAGCGTGGTTAGACACGCAGTCTTGGGAGTGAGTTTGGTAACCAACAACGTGAATGTGAAAATGACCGTGTAAAAAAATTACTTTTTTTATTCATATGTTTGTGTTTTGGCTTAAGGTTTTCAATTTGCTAAACTAATTGGGGCTAAATAAAATAAAATTAAAAAAAAGAAAAATTGGCTATAAAGTCACAATGTTTGCAATAGTTATGTAGGATAACACCAATCCAATACCTGCAAGTCACCAACAGTGCAAAGGAGCATTAATGCATTGCTATTAAAATTGCCATGCCACAATGAAAACATGTCCAACTGGCTGCACAATGTAGACCAGTGTAGACACGTAATAACATTACACTCAAGTTTGCCTGGCCACGTTTAGAAATACCTAGACTAGTTGCACCAAAATACCAGTCAAAGCAATAACACTCATCAAGAAGAGAGCACACATTAAAGCCGGTGTCTCAGCAGTCTCTAACAACACGGACAAACTCTTTAAAATCTGCAAGGAACTGGTCAATCCTCTCCTGTTCCCTCCAAGGCCCTCTCTATGGCTCCGGCCTCTCACTTCTCTGCTAAATCTCAGATTATCCTGTCCTCTATCTCCTCTTTCTCTCCCTCTTCCTCTTTCGGCCCCCTTTGGCCATCTCTACCTCTCCTCCTTCTAGTTCCTATTTCTCTCTGACAACACCTGACAAGGTTTCTAGACAACACCGATCTATGCAAGCGTTGTCCAAAGAGGGGCTCCTCCAGAACCATCAAGGACCATATTGACACCCTCGCTCCAGCCTTGGCCGATTTTTGTAATCACTCTTTAGCCACTGGAATGTTCCCCTCTCCCCTTAAGCACTCCCTTGTGCACCCACTCCTCAAGAAGCCGTCTGCTGATCCTACCTGCCCGGCAAACTATTTCCCAATCTCCATCACCCCTTTCTTGGGCAAACTCTTGGAAAAGCTGGCCATCACCCAGCTTACTCTCCCACACTGAATCTGTTGGTTGTCTCCATGACCATCAGTCTGGCTGCAGAGATGACAGAGGCATGGAAACTGCTCTCCTGAACACCTGTGAAGATGTGCTCTCTAACCTTGATTCCAGCATTCCTTCTGTCCTCAACCTCCTTCTTTCCTCTGCTCTCAACACGGTCAACCACCCCATCCTGATCAATCGGCTCTGTGAGAACCTGAGCATCACGGATCAGGCCCTGTAGTGACTGACCTCCTTCCACTTCGAACGCCCACCCCCTCCCAGTCCAACCTGGTCCCATTCTCTCTGCCACCTCTCTCTACCTGTGGCGTTCCCCAGGGATCTATACTCTCGCCCTGGTTTTTCAACCTGTAATTGGCCCCTTTGGCCCAGCTGATCTCTACCTTCTCCTCTAATCTTCAGTGTTATGTGGATGACCCAGCTTTCCTTCAGGCTCCCCTCAGCCTCCTCTCCTCTCTCGCTCATTCCTGACTGTCTATCCACAATTCAGGATTGGTGCACCTCCAGCGATCTCTGACTTAATGCCAGTAAGACGGTGATCCTTCTCATTGGAACCCCGGCACCTGCTTTCCCTCTCTCACTCTGGCCGTCCACCTTGGGCCATCTTCCTTCGCCTTCCTGCGAGCCAAAAAACATTGGTGTCCTCTTCTATGCCACTCTCTCTTTCTCTCCTCACATCTCGGATGTCGCCAAGAAGTTCCGCTACCAGCTGCTCCTCCTCAAAGGGACACTTCCCTTTCTCACTTTCCACCAGAGGCTCACTGTCTCCAGAACTCTAGTTCTCTCTAGGCTGGACTAATGCAACAGCCTCTTTCTCAATCTGCCTTCTTCTACTCTCCGTCATCTGCAACTAATCCAGAACAGGACTGCAAGACTTATCCTTGGCCTCAAGCCTAGGGAACATATCTCTACAGCCCTGAAAATTCTCCACTGGCTCCTGGTGGCTGAAAGGATCAAGTTCAAGACCCTCTGCATTGTCCACAAGGCTTTCTGGGGCCGGGGCCCGCACTACATCCAATGCTCTTTTCCAAAATACCTTCCTTCTCGACCCCTTTGCTCAGCTGCCACCAACTCTCTAAGGGTTAGACACTGCTCCAGGCAGAGAGTGGGGGGTAGATCTCTCTCCTCTTCTGGTGCCTCCCTCGGGAATAGCCTCCCTGCCCCTTCAAACTTGAGCCGGACCATCTGAAGTTTCGAAAGCATCTCAAAGCATTTTCTCCTCTGCTTTCTCTCTCTCCCTCCCCTGCTGACCTACCTGTCCGCTGTACTGACCGGTTGCTTGGATACCCTCAGAGTCTGTCTGAGTCCAGGCTCTTTCTTGATCGGTCACCCTTGCACTGTCTCCATGCCTACCATGCACTTTGGGGCTGTAACTGTAACGCTGCAGCCGCTTGTTCTCCTTGCACTACCCATAGCCATGCTGCCCTGGCTTCACTTACTCAGAGCATTGCAGCCCTGTTTTCCCTCCCCTCTCCCTTGCACTTCCCTCTCCCTTTCCCCTTGCACTTCTCATTCTCGCAATGACATAAGGCCTAGTGAGATTGTTTGTCTTGTCCTCTCTCTATCTTCTCTCCCTCGTCTTGTCGCACATGGAAATACTTGTGTACAAGCGCGTTATAAATGACTTATATCATATCATTTTATCACAGATGCCCAGAAAAATATACAATGCCGCAGTAATAAATGGCTAGACTGGCAGCATCCATATGCCAATCTAGCCAGGTAATTACACTTGGCAGGACTGCTTTAACAGAAATTCCCAGTTAAAAGAAAGTCATACCAAACTGAGGACTGACTAGACTGGCTGCACCAAAATGCCTCTCTATCCACTAATACCACATATCATGGCTACTTAGCCTGGACATGGACAACCATTATGATTTATCGCACAATCCTGCCCCCCCATGCATCCCCTCTCCCTCCCACCCCCTACCCCAACCTCCAAAATCAGCTCCTTGGCCAAGAATTACCTCCACGTCCCTCTTCCTTTACCAAGAGTTTACGTATGAGGCTCTAAGCCTCATAGGTAAGTACTGTGATGAGGAAGAGTGGGACTAGGAGTAATGAAGATTACAGGTAGCTAAGTCAGGCATTACCTCCATGTACCTCTACCTCATCCCACTACTTGTGTATGAGGTGGAGAACTACCTCATACATAAGTACTGGGACGAGAAAGAATTGGGCTAGGACTAATCAAGGCATTAAACACAAATAGTGGCACAACACCATTGAGTTGACTGGGCTTCAGCACTCCACCCCGCCCCCTGAAATTTTGGGCTATGTTGACTCAAACTGGATGACCTTTAGAGCAATTGCCGGACAGAACAGGACACAGAAGTTAAACGGCACATGGGTTTTGCTGTTAATAAGGGCCCAGCAATTACCAACGTAAAGCATTTCACTGTTAGTACCTGCATTCAAATGCCAACATTTTTAGGCAATTGAAATGGCGATGTGCGTCTAGTACTTGCATGCCAGGGGAGTGATTGGAATGGTAGAGGGGGAGTAGGAGACTTATAGGAGAGAGTTAACTGCTTGTAACATTGAAGCTGCACTAGAATAGTCTCATTAAAATGCATAAAGAAGTTAGATGCCCCCACACAAATAAGTTTGCCTCTCCCCACCGCCTGTGAAGTTAGCGCCTATCCCAACATTTGAAGGGTTAGCCCCCCAAAATGTAGGTTTTGTTGTGCCCCTGTACACAAGCACACACACCATTCACCATGTACACACCCAGCCATCCATACATTTAAGTGTGCACTCTTTCACCATACAGGCACACCCAGGCAGCCACCCATACATTTAAGTGTGCTCCCTTTCACCATACACTCTCACAGGCAGCCACCTATACATTTAAGTGTGCACTATACAGGTGCACCCAGGCAGCCACCCATACATTAAAGTGTGCACCCTTTCACTGTACACGCACACACACACACCCAGCGACCCATACATGTGTGTGCACCCTTTCACCATACACTCACACAGGCAGCCACCTATACATTTAAGTGTGCACCCTTTCACCATACACTCACACATGCACATGGCATGTGGTTGAGGGGAGCCCCATCACTTCAAAAAGAAATTGGTGCTACCGGTGGGTTGCCGCTGGACCCATACTAAATTACCGGCACCTGACTTCCCGGTGCCACCGGGCTATTCCAAGTCCGGCGGCCGGAAAGTCAGGCGCTGGTAATTTCGGTAATCCCCATGCGAATGGGGACACAGAAGCACCGGCACCGTTGTTAGCAGTGCCGGTGCTTCCGTGACAGGTCTGCCTACCATGGCCACTGTGCTTGGCAGGGTAAGACATGTCAGGCACGGCGGCCCCAGCAGGTAGACCTGTAATATGCCTGTCCGGAAACAACGGTGCCGGTAAGATTACCAGAACCGTTCTTTCCAGGCCGGCATGGTCAAAATTAGCCTTATTGTTTCTTTTTGAAGTCACTCTAACTTCATTAAGAAATTATTCAGTTAAGGACTGAACCATAACGGAAATAATTTTTTATGATGGCAGAGTGACTTCAAAAATAAACTACCGGGGGGCACTGCCATAACGCTCCCCCCCCACTCCATGACATGGTGGCCTCCAGCATAGGGTCTTCCATGTCATGGGATCGGGGGAGCCCTCGGACTTCAAAAAGAAAGTTTCTTTTTGTAGTCACTCTGCCTTAATAAAGAAATTATTTCTGTTGCAGAAATAATTTCTTTATGAATGCAGAGTGAAATCAAAACGAAACTTTTTTTGAGAGAGAAAAAAGAAATCTTTTTTTTTTTAAAGTGGGGCCTCTCCCAGCGGGGCCCCTGTTACGCCAGTGACGTTGTCATTAATAAAGGGAATTCCTAATCTCTTTCTCTGTATATAAAGCAGAAAATCTGTTTGTTTGTTCCTTATACAATTCCAGACTGTTTCACGAATCTGCACCAAATTTTGCATAGTTACCTGTTAGGACCCAGCAGACATTACTGACTACACGATATTTGGACACCCCACCCCTTTCCCTGGAATTCCGTCCCTTCACACACGAGACGGTTGTCTGGAATCAGCGAAACATTAATGTGGTTGTAGAAGGACCGGACAGAGCTCCTTTTTTACCGTCTCGACACGAGGAACAAAACTCCAGGGGACCTTGAAAACCATGTTTCAAGGCCCTGGAACGCACTCTGTTCGAGATATTTGCACTGCATCGCACTGCACCGCGCCAGGGTGAGGCAGCACGTGGGGGGAGCGCACAGAGGTTGCCAGTGTGCTGCAGCACGCCAATATGCTGCAGCACGCCAACTCTCGCCTCCCCGCCACGTCTGCTCTGGGGTATGTCAGCCAGCCAATTCTCAGAGTGCAAAGCACATCAAGCGATCAGCGACTCGGAGCGGTGACCTACAGGATCATGGTGCCATCAGGTCTGATTAAAGGACTTTGGCCAAAGTTCCTAACTGTAGCTCAGTAACCATATTTCAGTAAATAGTGCTGTATGCCAAATCTCCAGTTTATCCCAATTTTACATAGACACGCCACCCACTGGGAAAAGGGGAACAGCAACCAGCTGTCACTGATCACCCGTGTAACTTTTTTCATGGCATGTGTCCTTACTCAAAGCACACCCCAAGAAAAAGTTTTAATGCTCTGCTGTCTTTCTCTATTTGTAGCAATTTACAAACGTAAAGGGATTGACATGTAGCCCTGGTGTACTTTGCCTTGGCCTGGGGGGTCTGTGCCTGTCAGAGAGGCAAAGGAGGAGTGTGATAGAGCATTCAGCAGTGGTAGGGAGGAGCAAAGTCGGGTAGATAGTTGGGACGAGGGTGGAGGACAGATAAGATGCTCAGGAATGCCTTTGAAGAAAAAGGTGGAGTAGCTGGGTGTACAATTGGACCGAATGTATCGTTGGACTGTATTCTATGTGGCACAGCGCCAAGAGGACAGATAGCTGGGAGAGGTGTTCGCTGTGCCAGTGGGGTATGTCTGGAATGCACGCACTATGTGGTGAGCTTGAGCATGTTGAAGCCATGCCCAAGAAAACACAGTGCGGTCAAGCCCTTCTGCTTACTTCCCTGGGGCGCTCAACAACATTTGAGAAGGGTTGTATGTCAGAAATCCGAATTTGACAAGTTTGCAAAAGCTCCCTGAAAAGAGAGCAAAAGAACCTCAGATTATTTTACGTTTCTTCTTTTTTGTCATGGTAACCACAAGGACTTCTTGTAATTTCTATGTTATATATTTGACCAAAACCCTGATTTTGTTCACAAGGCATGCATCCCGGGGCTCACACTACACGCTTGGATGCACCTAGCCCTGTGCCCCCCAGAGGCAGCCTTTTAAACAGGTTTACACCCGCACGCTATAAAGCAAGTATTTTCCTACCCTTGTGTCCGAGTCTTCATCGGACTAGCGCGCCGGAAGGAAGACACGCCGCAAGTGGTTTTGGCCTGCACTTTCTATCACCCTTGTGTTCCTGCGCCGACAGCGCTGGTAACAGCCCGCCAGCATGGGCCTAAGCCAGGGCTCAGGGCAGTTACCCGGAGTGTCTGCCACCGAGCAAGGGGGTGATAGCTCTTACCACCCTGGGCCCCCTCTGGGGTACTGATAGTGTTCTTTAAAGGGAAATTGCAGTTGTAACTTATCTGAATTCTCAATTTATCAGTTAAAAAAAACTACAAACGAAAATGGCAGGCATCAGGAAAAGTAAAGGGAAGTAGTTAATTAACTTTTACTAAGGGCAGGACATGGGTGGGTGTGAGGGGGAACATGTAGGCAGGATAAGGCGTCCTTTCATAGACACCCTTTTTTTCAATGGGTGTTTTTACAAAGAGTTTTTGCCCAAAAAACTCAGCAATTTTTTTTTGGGTGGGGGTGGTAAAGGCTATATAAAGGGGCGGTTGGGAATAACAAAAAATCGGTAGCGGCAGGGTTTGGGGGTACCCTCCCAAAAAATAAAAAAATTATATGAGTTTTTTTTGGCAAAAACTCTTTGAAAAACACCCGTTGAAAAAAACGGGTGCCAATGAAATGACATAGAACCGTAGGCAGCGTTCTGGCACATTGGTAAAACAAGGTAATGTGGACAGATGCAGGAGAGGTGGCAGTAGACACATGTAGAAAGTACGGGAGGCGGGCACATGGGTACCACAGGCTGAGCATTAGAATTAGCAGGCATGGGGCAGAGGTGCTGGTGACCAGGAAAGAACATGGGTTGTCACTGGGAGATTCCCCCCGCATTACAAGCTATCTGATTGGGCGGCGCCTCTCCCCACAGTGTTAATTGGTCTTTATCAGGGCCCATGCAAGCACTAGGCGAACAGGGCAGCTACCTAGGGCACTGGCCATCGGGGGGCACCTAACTGCAAGTTCTTCCCTCTATTAGTATGGATTACAAAAGCGAAATACAGCAATGTGAGCTGCAGTGGCTGCATGGTGCCCTCTTGCAAACCAGAGTGCTCACAGGTCTGAGAGTCACTTACTCGTAGGAAGGTCAGCGGCCGATCCCTCCTGTAACCTCCAGAGGCAGAGCATGGACCTGCCGAAGCAGAAACCTCACTGGTGTGCCGAGGAGGGAGACTGGGCGAGAGTAGGCACCTCATGCAAGTGCAGCAGCAAGGAACTGAATGGCCTTTGCCACACAATGTCCGAACACCCGATAGATGCAACTCGTTAGGCAGTGCTGGAAGGGCTGCCTCCGAGTACTGGCGCTTGATTGATTTATTGCACTCTTTGCTCTCAAGCTGAACGTGTATTTGTGGCAATGGGAAGAAAATGGTGGGGGATCCCACAAGGGCCGGGCTGGGGCCAGAGTTTGGGGTGGAGGCGGCGCCCGAGAAGGCAGGGTTTAAGGGGGTGGAGCTGGCAGTTGACCTCCGATCAAAGAAAATGTCTAAAATAATAGTTTTAAACGGCGCTATTTTTTTCATGCTGCTTCTTTTCCAAACTATATATCAATTCCACTTTAAACCACTTCCATGGCACTGGTGATGAGTTACTTCACTATGCGGATAATAGTTTTAACCAGTGTTGCTGAGTACATTTTCTTTAAAATGCACAATTTGCATCCCATTTTATTTAAAAAAAAACGTCCCCTTGGGTACTATTCAAACACAGTGGTTTCTGGTCGCCATAAGCAAGTTTTCTTTTTCTTGAACAACATCTGGCACAGCTCCTGCAGCTCCCATCTGAAAGCATTTGGGTAGCTGCATCATGTGTGATAGTTTTAATGTTAATAGTGGTATTTATTTATTTATTGTTTGTCGGATACCTGTATGTTTATT
This sequence comes from Ambystoma mexicanum, assembly GCF_040938575.1. Lineage (NCBI taxonomy): Eukaryota > Metazoa > Chordata > Amphibia > Caudata > Ambystomatidae > Ambystoma > Ambystoma mexicanum. The sequence goes on from NC_090921.1 coordinate 136,861,188, forward strand.
GATTTATGCAATGTTTGTCGGATATATGTATCCGACAAACATTGCATAAATAAATAAATAATCCCAGTCCATGTATCCGACAAACATTGCATAAATAAATAAATAAACCGGATCGTGGCTGAAGACTGTAACTTCCTCTTGTGATTCCTTGTAAGGGGTCACCAGAGGAAGTTAGTTTGCTGACGGCTCAACGCTGAGTCTGGCTGGATCCTGAGATCCGGGTGGCGGATCTCGGATCCAGCGAGAGAGACCCAATCACCACCGCTGCATGCAACTTAAAAATGTCATGCATGACTTAGGCACACATGCTACTTGCAAGTTGCCGTCCTTTGTATGTGAGCTTATTCATAGCTGCAAGCATTTTCTTGAATTTCTTGGAAAGTTATCAAACAAACGCTGTCCACTTGTTTGCAATTGGCTGTGCTCGCTGCACACACAGAGCTGAACCACAATAGCCGAGGCTTCCCCGTGTGTGTCAGTGTATGTTTCTCTCGCGCAGGTGTTAGGGCCATCTAGGCTATGATTGAGACCAGGTTTAAACTAAAAGACCAAGCTCTTTTTATGGGCAGCTGCGGCAGAGCAGTCCGGCTTCCCTCAAGGGAGGAAGGGAAGATGTTGCTGAGGTAGTTAGACATCCCAAAATAATAAACTACAAATATGCAGTGAACAATGCACACTCCTTATTATAGGGTCTAACAAACAACACCTAGGCTAGGGGTCTGCAACCTTTGGCTCTCCAGATGTTTTGGACTGCAACTCCCATCAGTCCTAGCCTGTATATACAATAGTGAGGGATCATGGGAGTCGTGGTCCAAAACATCGGGCCGAGCCACTGTTGCAGATCCCTGAATAATACCGACATTCAGGTACAAGGGTCGCTTGCTTTCAACGTCTCTCAGGCACATACTCCTTTCATGCTGAGCCCAGTACCTGAGAAAGTCATTCCGGTCTCTACACCAATGGAACAAGCTCCAGTTCCCGATCTTCCCCTCAGGAATTTTTAGAGAGGTTGACACACTGAGTCAAAAGGTCCTCGATCTGTTCCCACATTTCTGTCCAGAAAAAACCTTCTTTTCCTTATCCAAATTAAGCTCCCAGAACGGGCACAGATCCATAACAGAGGATGCGCTGGTCTTGGAAGCAAGACCACGCAGAGCAATCGAGATTCGGATCCGCATAGCGATCGAGGTTCAAATCCCAGAATTGTGCATAGAAACCGAACTCAGTATGGTAATAGGTGCGTTATAAAATAAAACAATTAAATAAATAAAAATAAATATTTTGATGGAGAACCTTTGCTTCTACATCCCACTGGGTGATAACCAGGCTACCTAAAGCCTGGAGAGCTACAGGTTTCCCTAACTTCACTAGGCTGTACAGCATGGTCCAGTGGTAAACCATGCAGGCTTTGGCGGCGGTACCACCAAAGCAGCCGCATGCAGCGGGTCGCGTCTCAAGGCTGATGACCTCTTAATCAGGCAAATCAGTATTAGGCATGGACACTTCCTTTCGTGAATAGTGCATGCTGATTTGATCGAAGCTTCCATGCCCAAATCTGCAGATCTGAAATATAAGGTCCCCAAAGCGGAACCCTTTGTGGTTAATGGGCACCTCTCAGCACTTAGGAAGGCCACGTCTTTGGATTCTCACGGCAAGGGATATTATCAGGGAGTTCTCTCTCCATTTGCCGGGTTACTCTTGCCGCTGTCATATCATGGTACAACTTGGAGATTAGGATGCCTTTGATAGGTTTGCTGAGTGTCTCCTACCTGGGGAGGTAGAGGAGACTACCTTCTGGCCTTCAGAAGGGAAGGAGGATGGTCTTAAGCACAAATTCCAAAGTTGGAAAGATCTGACAGATCCCTTGTTGGGTTGGCCATCCCGACCTTCCAATGAACTGCACGAGAGGGGAGAGACGAGGGTGGAGGATATTCTTTGCACTGGCTCCCCATCTATGGAATAGACTACCCCTGCACGGTATCAGCTAATATTATCCCCACCAATAATATCGCCATATATATGGTTGTAGGGTAAGGCCATAGGCGATATTATTAGTGAGGATAATTTATGGGGTTATTGAGACCGGGGGTTGTGGGGGTGTCCCCCACTCCATTAAAAAAATTATGGGAATGCAGGTGTCATGGCTTAATATTGCAGCAGAAATATGGCGATATTCTTGTATGGCGATATTTTTGCGGGGATAGTAACACACTGAACCCACTGCACATAGGGCCAGAACTGAGTTACGAATTTACGCTGATTGGCAAAATGTTTTCTTTTGCACCGATATGTGCTGCGCTCTCTATACCTTTCATAGTTATTTTCTTTATTATAGTATTATAGTGCTGCATGGTACAAATTCAATAAAATGTGATATTCCCTCTAGGCTGAAAAGCTGTTGAAAAGAGAAGAAACGCCTGACTAGATGCCTCGTTGTTACAGGACATTCTGGGTGGTTCTATGTGACTTTGTTGAGAGAAAACATAATTTCGATGGATTTCTTTAATGAAAAAATCCATCAAAAAAATCTCTGAATTTTTACATTTGTTATGTGGGGCGTCCCCAGTTTCGCTAGGTTTTTAACCTCCACAACCCCGTCCGTTTTAACCCCTTACCCCCATATATATATATATTATATATATATATATATATATATATATATATATATATATATATATATATATATATATATATATATATATATATATATATTCTTTTTAAATCAATGATTTTCATTTGATTTTTTTAGTATAAAATCCATCGACAATTTTTTCTCTGTAAAATCACTGGATACCGTTCTTTGGATAAGGATCTTGACCATCCTGGTGATGGCAAGATGCTTTTCGCACTTGCCGTGGATGAGGTTTAATAAAAGTGCATCTCTGTTACATTTCTCATCCCCCTCAAGGACTTCCTTTCAGGCCCTCTGAAGCTTTTAGGAACTTTAAGACTCCCCAAATCTGCCGGCAGGTATTAAAAACACAGGTCTCCTGTAAAGCGGGAATCTGTAATCCCGAACGCTCTAGACACACCCAAGAAGCTGTCTGGCTTTCAGGAGGGGCACGGGGTCCTTTGCCCGTGAAGAAGCAACCAAGAAAAGTTTGGCCCTATCATCATCAGTGGACCCGAGTAACTCAGGACCTCTGGGGTCTCAGCATCATAAAACAGAGGTGCTTCAAGAACTCTTGGGTCTCCTTCGGCTCCATTCAATAGACCTGGTCCCGGTAAGATGTCACAGGTTTTACCCCAGATGTTTCAAGTCCCAAAAAGAGCAGTGGTCCCATACTCATCCTTGACCTTTCTGACCACAGTCAGCTCTTGACAGTGGAAACCTTCCCCATGCTTACTCCAGCTCCGATTGTGGTGGCAATAGAGCCAGACAATTGGATGTGCCCTGTGGATTTCCAGGACAGGTATTTTAAGACCCGCAATCCTGGGGAGTGAAGCAAATCTCTGAAGTTTGCCATAGATTGTTTCTATTACCAGTTCAATTACCTGACATTTGGACTGTATGCAGATCTGACAGAGTTCACGAAGGTCCTTTCGGTGGTAGTTACACACCTACATCAGGAGGGTGTACTGGTGAGTCAGGCCTTGTCTTAAAACCATGCCTAAGCAAATCCATGCACAGGCAAATCTACAGAAGGTGCGCAACACTGTGTGGGCTAGGGATTTTCCATAATCCATAACCATCCTAAAGTCAATTCTCTTCTTCGCGATTGGGAAGACACAAATAATCAGAGAAGTCCACACCTCTGTATAAGGCACAACTATTTCTCCATACGCCAGAATTTTGACAATGCAGCATGCCGCGCTGTATTTTGTGACCCAATGGACACATCAGCCTATTGGTTCCAGAGACTTCTAGGCTGCTTATCTTCTAATATTCTAATCTTCTGTTTGGCCAGAATGAAAATGAAGCTGTTATAACAGCTTGGAAATGTGTGTGGATTCCCTATTTGAAGATCCCCATTTCTCCCATGTTGGTCCAGCCCCTTGTGGCCTCGAGAACATGATATTTCAAAAGGGGCTGATGTCCATCTATTCCCTCACCAATTTCCATGACAAGGGGTGTCTCAGAATACAGAATGTGGTGCGTATCACATACGTCTGAACGCTCACACCATTGGAGAACCACAAGGCAGGCTCCATAACATAAGTCATCTGGAGCTGAAATGTGTCTTTTTGAAGCTGAGATCCTCCATTTCCTAGCACCAGAACAAGTCTGTCTAAGACGTAACATACAGTGTGACTACTGTTATATTTCAACAAGGTTTATCTGAGCACCCTAGCAAAAGAGATGTGGGATTTCTCCGTACTAACAGAACCTCAGTGCCCTAAAGAATAAGTAAACTATGGGGAGTTCCTTACAGAGATAAACCTGAGCATTCATTGTCGCCAGTATGTATCCCATCTAGATCTCTTCCGCAATACTCTGCAAGATGCTCTTCTCTTAGATTGATCGAACATGGCTCTACATGACTTCCGTGTCACCAGTACGTCTCCCATCTAGGTCTCTTCTTGCAAGATAGAGGCTGAGGCATTGTCAGAGTCACTACTAGTCGTGGTGTGTGACGTGTTGGAGAAGTTGACATATTTATTTCTTTGGCAGCCTGTAGTTCTATTTCTGCTTTGTGATTGTTTATTTTGATCATCATAAAAGGTGGTTGTTCATATGTTGACACAAAGAGTATTTGTGTGCTTTTGTGTCTTTTGTACTATGCAGATGTATTCAATTGTTCTTTTTATCTTTATATTCATTATTAAAATTTGTTCTCATGTACGCGTCTGCGTCCGACCATTTGTACCTGCTGACCTTTGTATAAATGTTGTTAGGTAGACAACTGTAAGTGTGACCATAATTGTTTCTACCTCTTTGTAGGTTCTTTCGTAGTGAGGGGTAAGTAATTCTCAGTGCCGGTTCCCGGCACTTAGCTTTTTTTAGCCCAGAGAACACACATGAGTCAGTTTGCTAATAGATGCGTAGCGTTGCCCTGACAACGACCGCGAGCTGTCAGGCCGCCATGACAACCACTATAAACAATATAAGAACATGGCGCCGAGCACTTGCGTTAAGAAAGGCAGCGCAGAATTATTCCAGATAAAACGGTAAGACCATTTCAAGAACCCTTACGCTAGTTATTCAAAGATAGTGGATCGTCCTGAATGAGCCCACAACCTTTTCAGGTTGGCTCACAACGATGTCTAATCACTGAACTCACCGGGTGCAAAATTCTAAAATTGACGCGCATCAGCGCCTTACAAACATTAATGCTTAGATTTTTCCAATGTAGGACTAGTCATGATCGGGGCCAACATTCATATAATGGCCATAGTAATTGCATTATGCTTATGAGAGCTGACAATATATTAATACGGAAAGTTGTCCATGGAGTAATTTTCACCACAGACATACGCCTAATAAAATTTTGTTACAGACCCACAGTGAGGCAGATTATGTCTACTACCAATGTATACAGAATAGAGAAAGACAAGGCATATATATAAGCCTAATTCCAACTCTCGAAAAACATTTCTTGTTTCCATGAGATCAGGGATTGAACCCATGATTTGATGTTAAGAACTATAAATGGCAACTAACCATGTATGGTAAACTAAGCCAGCCGGGGCTGTTACAGACAGCCCAACAGGCTCTAACATAAATTTACTTTCACAAAGTCACAACATAGAATGGCTATCAAATTCTAATTGTCGTTTCCCTGTTTTCATTTCCTCTTGTCTACCCATTTCAATTACTTTTCTCATTCCCTACCATCCCTCCCTTAATCCCATCCTTGATTTCTGTCTACACATAATCATGGTTTTTATGATTTCTCGTTACTTTGTATACACATTACTCAATACGTTTCCACTACAGTATATTTGGATGATTTGCACAATATCTTTTATGTTTCTATTATTAATATGTATTATATTACGATATGTATAAACATGTTGTGTGAAGAATGTTAATTTGCCCTGATTTGAGAAAGGCCGACATGCCGAAACACGTGTCATCAGAAAGGGCAGTCGATTACTTGTGACGAATAAACAATTCGACCAGTTACATTAATGTGGCGCAAGTCTCTGGGAGGTTTTTTCCTTATCTTTGAGTACATTGAGGTGGCATTTGTCTTTCCCTCCACCTACTCCAGGGAGACGTGACACTAGTCCTTAAATACAGCCACAACTAACAGTAACAATTGCATAACAATATTTGTTATACTTAGAAGTCGCCAGCAGAAGACCAGCCGAAGGGGGAGCAGCTCACACATATTCTGTTGATTTCAATAGAGGTGTCAGATTATAAAGCCTTGATTGCGTTCAGAAGATCATATGGGCAAACCCATGCATCTAGTTTATTCCATAGTCTCTCTCTGTAAACACAGTGAAAGCCTGTTCCAGGACAATAAATGCTAAGTAATAGCATTTTTTTTTGGGTGATCGCTTGAAGTTTTAATGTATTCAAAATTAGAAAGTTCAGTGGCGTACCCACGCCTTTCATGAAGCCAGCTTGCCTCCAGTGAAACATCTCGTTTTCTTTCACCCATTTGGTGAGATGACGCAGGACGATGGTTCCAAATATTTTCTCTATGATGTCTAACAGGGCTATCGACCAGTAGTTTTGGGGGTCTTTCCTGTTTCCTTTTTTGAAAATGGGGATAATGGTTGCTTCTTTCCACGATGAGGGATTATTTGTAGACGTTTGATCTGTTTAAAGAGCGAGAAGATGAGGTTGGTCCATTTGGTGGAGTGGGCTTTCGGTGTGTTGTTTGTGAGCCCATCTGGGCTTGGGGCACGGGAAGAGTTTAGTTTTTTTGATGGCTGTTTCTATGTCATCTTTTGAGCATTCAAAAGACCATGGACCTGACCTCGTTGTGACAATCATTGGAGTAATTGTGATTGGAGGAGCGAAAAGATTAGAAAAATGTGTTGTCCAGGATTCTTCCGAGACATTGCTAGATTGAGCATCCGGTTGGAAGCTAACATCATGATTTAATAGATCCCATAGACCTCAGGCATTTTTGTTATTTGAAGCTTTTAGCATTGTCATGCTGAGCTCTCAGCGCTTTAGAAGCGACTAACCCATTTCTACATTTTTGTTTCCATTCTTTTATTAGTTGGTACATTCCTGTAGCCCTCTTTGCCTTGATGATATTCAGATCTTTCCGTAGCAATTATTTTGCTACTGCAACCTGGGGGTTGTATGCGCGTCGTGGTTTGGAAAGAAGGTTAAAGCTTACTTTCCTGCTCTTAGTGAATAGTTCTAAGATCCATGTATAATCAGTATTGGAATGGGTCTGTATGCTATGTCTATCCAGTATGTGGGTCATAGTGTTGATGTAATTTCCGTTAAGCCGCAGTCTGTTTTTTCCTAGGGTCGTCTGGAGTTTTGGAACAAATGTGTTAATTTCTCTCTTAGACGGGATCTTGCATGTTGTTTCCAAAAGATTGTGATCACTGACAGGCATTTGTTTGATTTGGAAGTTAGATATGTTTTGCAGAAGGTTTGATGAATGAAGGCGTAGTCAATGAATGCTGAATGTTGGCCATTATGCCAAATATAGTGCCCAGGTATGTCCCCTGCCATCTGTCCATTTAGCATATGCAAATCCTGGGCGGCAGTGGTATTAAGCCATTTGCAAGTGTTATTAGATAGGCCTTCTTTATTAACTATTAGTCCATGATCATCTAAGAACCTCATGTTCAGGTCGCCACATGCTAGGATGTGGAGGTTGGTTTTGGTTATTCTGGAGATGTTGATGAAATCAGTGATTACATCGAGACGTTGGTCATAGTTGAATTTATCGACGTTATTGTAGATGTTACATAAAATCATTGTCGTTTGTCTGCTGTTGTTGTCTAGTGTTTGACCTGAATATCTTAGCTGAGAGTAGGGGTTTGGGTTCAGTATGTTTTGAACGGAGAAGTATAAGTCTTGTTTGACCAGTGTCAGCGGACCAGAATGCAGTCTGCCTTTGTCGCCTTTTAGAGCTTGATTTAGATAGTAGTCATAACCATCTCATATTGGGGTTAATCGTAGCAACTTTTCCTGGAGGCATATAATGTTATATTTAGATTGCCGCAATGTGTGCCAATTGAGCAGGGGTGCAAACCCTTGAGTGTTCCAAGAGGCGATTGTCAGTGGGTTCTTTACGTGGTGGGCTTGGCTCTAGAAGATGGATAAAGGCGCTGGAAGAAGTGCCTTTGTCAACCAGGACCAGTCTTCGACATTGTAGTCATTTGTAGGACGATTCCATGGGATGTCGTAGGTTGGGCCATGGCTTGAGTAATATTTATTCTTAGAGGTATGTAATTTGGTGTTCCCGACTCTTTTTTGTTGAGTGCCGGTCTCAGATGGTCATGTCTGGTTCCAGTATATTGGTAGGTTTGGAAGGGTGGCTCTGATTCATCTGATTTTTGGTATTGACCCCTTATAATCCAGAATTTCAAAGCCCAGTCGGGGGAAGTCTTCTGTTCATTCCAGGAGTGCCTCTTTCACAAGGCTGGAGTGTAGGTGTAGGATCACATAGTCCATTCATGTTTCAGTGCCGAACAGTAAAACTTTTATGTCTTTGCTTGTTATATGTCTCAAGTGCGGACTGAGGTGGAGGAGTTTCATCACAGCTCTGCGATTTAGGATAAAGCCATCATTTTCTTGGAATATTCGTTCCACCGTGATTCAGGTGGATTCGATCTGTGGGTGAGCGTCTCTGTTGTCGTAATTGGATACCGCCGGTCTGGCGGTGGGAGTGGGTCTTTGTGTAGGCGGAGTGAGGGGTGCAGTTTTTGTGGCGCAATTGCGCTTTTCTTCTATGATCATGAACCAAACTCCTGGGCTAGAGTTGGTATATATATTCTTTGATCTTCCATTATGAGGTTCGTGTGTAGAGCTTGAGTGCAGGGTGAGACAGGCAATTAAAAGTCTCAGAGAGATTTGTTTTGGGTAGGATAACTCTGTCTCTTTTTTCCTGTGCATGTATGGCTTTGACAAGGTTGCTTAGGTCATCTTGGTTTATAGAATCGTCAAAGATTGGACTCAATAGTTCAGTGTGATGGGTGGGCATGCTGTCATTGAAGTTTTCCGCTGTTGTTTTTTTTGGCATGCAGTCCTTAGGTTGTAGGGGACATATTTCTTTAGAGGTGGTCTTTGATGAGGGATTCTAATGTTTCACAGAAAGGCATGGGAGCCATTGGATTTGGTTATTTAGGCCGATGGTAGGTTTTTCGTTTTTTACATCTTAATCCCTAAACGTAGGTGCTGTTTTTTCCCTCTTCTACTGTACCTCTTACACCATCCCTTCACGCTCTTTCATTTCCCCCATCCCCTCTTTTCTTTACACCTTCAGTGCGCAACCTGGGCATCTTTGATCCTTCCCTCTCCTTCTCCCTTCATATCTCCTCTATTGCCCAGTCTTGCCACTATGCCTTGTTTAACATTCGCCGCGCTTGCACTTAGCTGTCTTTTCACACCACTAAACCTCTTCTCTTTTCCCTCGTCTTTTCTCATATTGACTACTGTTTATCTCTACTGCTTGGTCTCCCTGCTTGCCACCTTTTCCCTCTTCCGTTCGTCCATTTTTTTTCCCCCTCGGTCTCCTATTACATCTCCCTGATTGAAATTTCACTACTTCCTTTCAAATCTTGTCTTCTGTATCACTTTCTCTCGATTGTCATCAAATGCACCCATGGCTTGGCCCCGCCCTAAGTCTCCTCCCTACACTCGTTCTACGTCCCTTCACGTCCCTTACGATCACAGAATCTATTTCTCTTAACTGTTCTCAAGCCCCCCTGTGGCTCATCTCTTTTCCGCTCTTTTTCTCTTTTGGCTCCTAAGCATTGGAACGCTCTTCCCCTCTCACTTCGTTCCTCCTCATGTCTTCGCATTTTCCAAATAAACCTTAAACTCTACCTTCTTTCGTCTCTTGCTTCTTAAAAATAAAAGTCTTTCCTTTCTCTCTGTTGATTGAAACACATTGTGTATAGGCGCTATATAAATAAACTATCATATCATATCATATCATGTAACCTGCACTCATTTGTATCCTTATGATTGTACTGTTTTGATTTCTTTTATTGTCAGCATCATTATGCCGGTCAAGTGGCACAGCGAGTAGAGCGCCCGCTTTGACACCCGTACAGAGCCTGTTAACGCAGGTTCGAATCCCGGCAGGGCCAAACTCAGCCTTTCATCCTTCCGAGGTCGATAAATGAACACCACACACAGTGGGTAATAATAAGCAGCGCTCAGATACCTGAGGGTTTGTAGCGCTATATAAAAAAAGCCTAAAAGCCTAATTGGCAAAAGGCGCTTTATACATTTAATTAAATACAAAATACAATATCCCCAATACGTTGTGAAAGAAGGAGAGCAAGGCCTGGGAGAACACGAATGACTATGAAGATCATTTTTCGTGAGTTACATTTTACTGTCTCAGTTTGTTCCTCTTTGCCCCTATCTTTCTCCTTACCAATGCCAGCCCTGTACTACAAGAGCCAAAGACAAGTCATACCTGATGCCAATGTCACAGGGCATGGCCTCCCATAAGTACACACTGTTCAAGTTGATATGCCACCCCTCTTTCCAACCACCGCCACCTTATAGACCTGCAGATATACATTTCCTCTGTATTAGCACATTTCATGGAACCTGATGCCATACAAGCATAGAGTTGGCCATTTGGAATCCCTGTCCTATTTGATGCATATTTTTTATCACACACTGTAAGGAACAAACAATTTCTCAAGTACTATTTTCTGCACAATGAACGTGTAACCTATCTGGATCCCTTAGCAGAAGAACACTCTTTCCTTAAGTGTGGGGTCCCTGTTCCTAGGAGCGAGGTGATGGAACGCCTATCTAACAGGGAAAGAAGAGGAGGCTGCCCCTAATACTACAATGCATATTTCATGTTGAAAAAACAGACTATGGTAAAAAATGCAACAAAAGAAAAACATATCTATTTATATCCCGAAAACATTTTGTGGAGGAGCTATTTCCTTGGGGTGTGAGCCCTGTGTTTAATTTATTGACCTTCCATGAAGTGTGGAGACGGTATTTCTATAGATATGATATGATATGATATTTGTATCGTGCTCATACACAGGTGTTTCAGAGCACAACTAGGCAAGGGAGGGGAACAGGGGAGAAACAACAAAAACGATCTTACTAGGCCCAGTGACATTGAGAACGCGCAAGTGCATGGGAAAGGGAAAAGGGGGAAAAGTGCATGGAAGGGGGAGAGTGGAAAGAGGAGAGCAGATAAATAATACATATAAAAGAAAAATAAAATGGAGGCAATACACAGTGGTAATGCAGCCAAGCAAGTGGAAAGTGCTGTGTTTAAGGCAGCAGACTGAATAAGTCTGATAAGTGCAGAAAAAGGAGAAAATGGGGGTGTGGGCTGTATGGGTACAGATACAGTCCCCAGTGCAAGGGGTGGCCAGGAGGCAGTACAGGAGGGTGGAAGGGTGAACAGGTAACTGGGCCCAGGGGACAGAGGGTGGCCAGGGGCACAGTGCCAAGAGAGAGCAGGTCAGCAGGGGAGAGGGGGAGCGAAGGCAGAAACCAAGATCCAATGGTTGATATAATGGTGAGTCCAGTGTATCTACAATTTTGATTAAAACTCAATTTAAATCAGTTGGTTAAGTCGTGAGAACTGATTTTCTTGCAATCTTCTGAGCAGTGGCTCAGGAGGTTGTCTTAACTTATGAAATAAATTCGGGGATAGGAGCGAGATTGTTCTCTACTCCAATGAAATCAGTTTTTTATTTGTGGCGTATCCCGTGGCTTCTCAGGGATATCGTTCATCTCAGTTGGTCGACCGGTTTCAATGGCTTCTCTCATTCGTCATCTTCATCAGGACCGTGACTTTCCAACGTCAATTCTGATCATCATTCCCATGTGATGCAACGATGGTCACCACATGTACCTAAGGACAATATGAAACAGTATTTTGTCTTTGGTCCCATATGGTTATATTTCTTTCAGAAATGCATGTTTGCATAAGTTCCTGGTAATTAATCTCTGGGATTTATCCCCTTTCTCTTTACATGGTACTCTGTCCAACGGCTATGGGCTCCCCCACCCCACATCAGAACATTTTCTGATAATTTCAATACTCACATTTGGTCATGGACATTCTGTTGTTTTTACCCTAACCGTGTTTTTCGGGAGATCCCGGATGTGTCACTCGTGGCTTGATCCCCTGTGGGGAAAAGTTGAAAAAATATATGAAAAAGTAGCCATCAGAGTTTCATATGTTTTGCACTCTTGTGTGTCACTGAGGACGATAGGTATTGTTGTCCCCATGAGTGCCATGGGGCCGGTGAATTTTGTAAAGAGTTCAAGGGCATCTGCCCCTTGTGGTCGCCCCCACCCTCTGATGTATGCATGCTGCCGCAGTGGAATTTAGTTGTAAGAGACTGTTTAAGCAGTCATGCTTCCAGCCAAGTAATTCTACTTGATGGCCGCTGATCATTTATGCCCAAAGCACTGCACCTAAGAGATGCATGCTAATGTTAAGATGCATGTGCCGACTTCTCTGTTGGTGAATGATTGCGAAATTCCCTGGTTCGCAATGGTCCTCTGATGTACTCCCTGAGCACTTGTGCAGTTGTTCGTCTAACCCGCATGAGTGCCAAATGACTCGAGCAATATCTCTGCGCATCCGCGTGCGATGCTTTAAAATGCATGGATCATGTGTGCGAGCGCATTTGCTGGTAAATTCGTCTGTACATTTGTTAGCATATCATCCTAATAGTTCTGTGTGCATCTATGCACATCCATTTGTTAATATAGCATCATCATTATTCGGCATGTTATTTTACCGTAAGCGTCGGGAGTCCGCAGTCTCAGGGGTCGCCTTCACAGTGGCATCCGCGAGGTTGCAACAAAGACCGTTGCTGGGCAACCTTGTTCTTATTTGTACGTGCTGTCTTTTGTTTTTCTCATGTTTATTCCGGCAGCCATCTTTGAGTGTATGTTGGTCAATATCAGCAGGTGTGTTCCGGGCACTATCATGTGTTACATTATGTCCATGGTACATGAACGGTAGAGGTACATTCTTGGTTATTAGTTATCTACAATACAGATGAGTGCTTGTGGGGCTCAACTTTATGTTGCATAATCTCCATGATAGATGTTGCATCATGTATGAGATTAATGTTATATTGAGAAGCATGTCTAATTCTCGATTACATGCCTATGCTAGTTACATAGAGGAGCACGTATAACTTTCCCTTATGGTGGTAATGGGTAGCACACTCGCTGAGATGTATCTGCGGGTGTCCATCGCTCTAGATCTAGATCTAGATCTAATGTATGCCCATGCATGCATTAGGGACAGGGTATATGCTGGCGGTCAATCCTTTCCTGCAAGGTAAACCGCGTTTGGCACGAATAGGTGTCCTGGCTCAGAAATGGTCATGCCACGAGGTTCTTTGTCCTGCCCTTTGGCCATCTTGCCCCTTCAACTTCCCCAGGTCGAACCGACCAGACCCAGTCCTTATTTGGGCATGCATTCTCCAGTGAAACGCCAAGCGTTTGCTGGCTTCTGCATGCCTTGTATGTGTGCTTTCAGGAGGTGAGTTGGACTGTCTTGTTCCAATACACATCGTGGGTGCCAGAGAGTCTGGTGTGCTGTGAATGCCTGGGGCCACTGTGGTCCGTGATTGGTCCACGTATGGTGTGCCTGTATGTAAGCAGATCTCTCATTGGGTCCTCTCCGTTTTGGCGCAATGGAGATTCTGGATAATAGAAGGCTCCACACACCCATACCATTTCGATCTCTGGAGTTCTCACTGAACGAAGGATAGGATCCAAGTATCCGGAAACTAAGAAGGCGAGTCGAGGAACCGCTGGTGACCCGCTGGAAAGTTTGGCATCCTGAGCCCACTGTTGTCACGCTGGACCCCTCTGCATTTGATCGAACTAGAAGGTCTGTGAAGGAGCTTCGACCCATTGGAATAGTGGGACTAACTATTCTCGGCACCTTCATCAATCCCTGCAAGTAAGCCTTCTCTGAAGTGTCCCTGGGCCAACCAGTGGGCTGACCAGCTTGCACACGACCGTTTGCTCTGACCCCGCCGCCATTTCGAGGAGACCCTTGAAATTTGGTACATCGCTAGCTCTGTGTTCATGGCACTCAACCCGAATTTCATACACTTGGCGTTCCCAGGTCTGAAGTAAAGAGAGAGCGCCCGAACCAGAGTGCACGTGGTTACCGTGTCGCCCAGCCGCGGTGACAAACTTTGCAGGTGCATTGCTGCTGTGCCCCTCTGTGCCCTGAAGCCTGCTACAGTGAAACTGGCCTGAGCCATCCACCAGGAGCGGAGAAATCGCCATTGTCCCGTTTGGGAATCATCGCTGCATCTTTCGCAGCTGAAAGCCACTGAGCCGCACAATTGCCGCATTCGAACCTGCAACTGAAGGGGACTTGACTGTCGAAGTTTGGTCCGGAGCGCGCCAGGCGTCGGTGAGTACTTGCAACCCTTACCGGTGGCCCCTAGTGCATCCACCTGTTTTTACACACGAGTGGCCCCTGTGGGCTCCTCTCCTTTCCATAGATAGCCTGAGCTATCAAACCATTCCCAACTCCTGGAACCTGTTCTGCTCCTTTGGGTAAACCCTCTACGAATATTGGGAACTTATTCTGCATCACCTCATCCACCTTCCTGAGCTGCTACAGACTCTACAAGAGACCCCATTTTCGCCCACTTGTACTACTGCGCGGGACTGGACTGCCTTTCATTTAGGGTGGTGATTACTGCAGAATTGCCTAAAGACTCTTTGCACTACCTGCTTGCTTCCCTTTCTAGGTTGTGGACCCATTTTGTGCATTAACCCTTTAGGCCACTTGGTCTTGTAAATTGTATTTTAGTAGGATTGGGTTGGTTTAAAAGTGTTACTGTTAATAACTATTGTGTTGAAACTCAAAGGCCTTGAATAAATGTATTTGCATTTTTGATATATATACATGTATATACACCTGACTGAGAGTGAGTTGCAAGTGTCCTTTACTCTGTGTGCTCTTTGAGGTCTTTCAGTCACCCTCACCCCTCCTGAGACCTAGTCTTGACTGCCATCAATGCTTCCATGATTGGTTTGGCTTGTCCAGAAGGTTACCCTGTTCCAAGAAACTAGGCTGGCCTTCTGAACCGCTGCCCACTAGGAGAGAGTTCAGAAATCTATCTTAACAATGGTCAGCTGAATGGCCTGGTTCAGCGACTCTGCAGAGGCCGAAGATGAATCGGTGTGTTCATGCACTCTCTGTCCCAGTGTTACAATGGCTGTAGTGGCATGGCCGAGTCAGCAGGCAATCCTGTGGGTGCACTCCAGCAGGCAGTCATGCAATGCCTGCATTTCTTGCAGCTGCTAGGCCGCAAGTGAGTGGATACCTGCCTGCTGCCTCTCGATGCCATCCAGCCTTCCACAAATTGTGTGCATTTTGTTGTCAGGCAGTAGCGGTGGGTTATGTGGGCTTTGTGGCTGGGCCGGGCGGATGCATGGTGCGGTATCACCATCATACTCTGCCTCCTCTTCCACTTCAGTGGTAGGGACATGGGCCAGGAGCTGCACTCCACACGATGGGGATGATGGTGTGCTGGCTCCCTGGGGTCTGTGCACCACTGCTGTGATGGACACAGTGTGTGACACTACAAGCGATGGCTGTAGAATGGCACTGGGAGCTGTTGTAACAGCTGTGTCACTTGCCTGGCTGGTGGGGGGGTGCACTGACCAGTGGTATGGGGATTGTGTCCCCCTCACGGCTTGATGTGATGTCCACAGTGGTGGTAGGTGGTGGTGGTGGAGGTAGCAGTGGAGTTGGTGCTGGTGGAGGTGGAGTTGGTGCTGGTGGAGGTGGACATGGAGTTGGTGCTGGTGGTGGCCCGGCAGCCCTGCACAGCTGCTTGCTCCTGCTGGCAAGTGGTTTGGTCTTTCCAGGGGCGGGGATAGTTGATATGGCTGTGGTCGAGGGTCTGGCTTCCTCGCTGTCTGTGGACTCGTTTCATGTTGAAAATGTAATGACATGGTGTTAATCATCTAGCTGACATATCTGTGGCTGTGCATTACACTAATGTAACATTGTGTGAGTCCTAGAAGTCCACTTTTCATGTGGCTCGCTTGGTTGCTATTGCGCTAATGGGTGCTCTTGTCTGTGTGGTGGTGGTGGTACCTGCTGAGTGTGTACACAATGCATGCATGTGCACATTGCCTGTTGGCCTGCCATGGTTGTTTTTTGTTGTGGGTATGGTGGGACACATGGGTGCTTCTCATGTGTCCATGTGCATGCATGCGCTTTTCAACTACATTGAATGTGCATTAACACGTTTACTCGCATCCCCTGGCATGTGTGTGTGTTCTCACCGGCCATTTGCCGTGCCTGCCATGTGTCGAACCGTTTCACATGCCCATTCTGTGTATCTATGCTGGTGGATACATGCAATTGGGGACTACATGCACATGTACATGCAGTTGTACTTACCGCCATCACCTTGGGTCCTTGCTCCAGCCTCTACACCACTCCTTATTCCGTCAATACCCTCCATGTGCCGAATGCTGATGACCATCTCCTCCCAGGGCATGAGGCAGAGGCGTCTACCATACCTCCTCTGGTGGCAGCACACTCCTTTCTGTGCTTTGCAATGAGGCAATGGACCCTTGCCTTCACATCGTCCCACCTTTTTCGGCAATCCCTGGTACTGAAGGGGACAGTACCCACAGCCATTACCCTTGCCACCACTCTGCCCAAATGGCACTCTTCCTCTGCACACTCGACATCCTGTGCTTTTTCCCAAACAGTTAGTCAGAATGCTGTACCACAGCATCTGACAATGCAGTGATCTCTGCCTCTGAGAATGTAGGTTTGCGGAGCCGGAGATCTGATCGCTGGGACCTCTTCTGCTGGGGTATCTTTAGTTAATATTTCTGGGACTGGATGACAACAGAAATTGGGGGATTCAGGGTGGATTGTGTTTTTAAAATGGCTGCTGCTGGCCTTCCCATTCAGGCAGTGATACTATTTCTGGCACAATACTGGTGCCGGTATTACCGGCAGTTTGGATGGTGGTATCAGTATTATTGGTATTGATCTGTGGGTAATGCCAGTAGATTCCTGTTGGTGCCGATCATTTCTGGTGGGGGGTTGTGACCACCCGCAACCTCGCAATATGCTGGTAATTCCAGCATCCCCCCCTCCGGTAATGGTAATACTGGCATGCCGGTATGACAGCCGTTTCACAGGCGTACTCATAATGAGCCCCAGTGTGTCATCGACATTTGTGCTCATCTCTTTTTATCTGTCGAATCAGCCTCATTGTCCATGGATCTTGATGCCGATCTGGCCCCAATGTATCTTCAATAGCACAGCCCTTTCGAGAGGCTATTCATTATTTTGCCATTGAAAGAATGGAAGCAGCACACCTCCATACACTGGCCCTGAACAGAGGCGCCCTTAGCTTGGAAGGAGAGTGAAGCATGGGTATCCTATCAATCGTAAAGGGGTTCAGATGCTGACACTCTCCGGGCTACCATGGCTTCAGGGGATGAAACCCGCCAGGTGCATCTGTGGTAGATTTGGGAACCAGGGTTCTATAGAGTCCACCGCTGCTGCTTTTATTATGTTCAGTAGATCAATCATTTTACACCTGTGAAATTGATTTATTTGGTTTTGATTCAAACACTGTGTTTTGATGTACTCTGATGTTAGGGGTTTGGGCAATAAGCACTGGAAAAGCAACCTGGTAAATGTGCTATCTTCCTTCCCGAGCCCTTCGCTCATCCATCTCCAACTCCCTCAGGGTCAGCCGCTTCTCGAAGCAACGAGTCAGGGGTCGATCTCTCGCCGTGGAAGGGGCCTCCCTCTGGAACAGCCTTCCTGCCTCCCTGAAACTTGAGGAGAACCATCTCCGGTTCTGGAAGCACCTCAAAACCTTCATCTTTGCTTCTGCTTTCTCTCTCCCTCTCCCCTGCTAAAGTCTCGACTGAATCTGCACCGAATCTGCAACTGGGCCACTCTCACCGACCTCGGTCCTGGTCCCAGCCACTCTCCTCTTGCACTGCCTCCCTGGCAACCCCTGCACTCAGGGACTGTCTCTGTATCCCTACAGCCCCCCCTTTCCCAGCACTTGTCTGCACTTACCTTGCACTTGCCACCAGCTGGCCCTATTTATTTACTTATTCTACTTACTTGTACTGCACTTCCCCCTTCCCCTTGCACTTTTTCCTTCCCCCTACCCCTGCACTTGCGCGGTCTGAATGTCACCTGGCCTAGTAGGATCGTTGTTCTGTCTTCCCCTTGTTCCCCCCCCCCTGCCTCGTCGCGCCTTGAAACACTTGTGTATAGGCGTGTTACAAATGCCATATCATATGATATCATAACATATCATATCACTACTTTATTATTTATTATTTTTGCACTTTTTATCCCCTCTTGTCTTCCAGTAAATCCGGAGTGCACTTCATACAACACACACCACACACAGAAACAGTCTACGCTTCATGAACATCCACCATCTTGTTCTAAAGCAGTGTACATCTCAGGCTGCCCTCCTGGGTGTAGTACAAAACCTAAAAACCAAAGAAATGTGCCAGTTATGGTAAGATACACACTCGTAAGGTGTGTCATGAAAGTGTGTGTGTGTGTGTGTTAAGCATGTGTCGCAAGTGTGCACGTGTCTCATAAGTATTTGGTGTAAAGCATATGAGTATGTGGTGTAAAGCCATATGGAATGCACTGGACCTATATGCCTCCTGTATGAATGGAAACTCATATTCAAGTGGTGTTTAACTTGGAAGTGAGTTTTTATATATGTAAGAGGGCTGTATGTAATTGGCCACAGAAAGTGAGAAAAGATGTCCCAAAATCATCGGGATTAACAAAACCAGACCACACAATGTGCTCCAAAAAATGCCCTTCAATATGTGCTCCATTTAAAAGTGGAGCACGTGGCACAGAAACGAGTGCAGGTGACCTATCTAACCAGTGAAGCACACAGTGTATTCCAATCACAACCAACAACACAGTATAAAAGCACAGCACAGAGTGACAGCTACCCATTCCCAAAATGGCCGATCCAGTAGGCATCATTCTGCTGCACCGACTAATGAGGAGGGAATTGATCTGTGGGAGGATCAAGTGGCTGATGAGGAGGTCACCTGGAGGTGCCGCTTCCCACCCCATATCATGCTGGAGGTGGTGAGTCTGTGAGAGGGGCCCTTTCCACACCCACAACACAAGCCCATGCCATATCATCACTAGTCAATGAACTATCAGTCCTGAATTTCTTTGCAACAGGCTCCTTCCAGATCACCATTGGCGTCATGGTGGTGTTATCATAACCCTCACAGTCACGGGCCCTATGCAAGGTCTTCAACATGATCCTTACATCTGCCAGGGTATGCATAGGCATGCCTCAGTATGTACCATGGCAGGATTAGCGAGGACATTTTACCACATAGCAAAATAGATTTGAAAAATAGGGGTGGGGGATGGAGGGGGATCCCCGAAAAATATAGTTTAAACAATTCGATGAGTTTTCATTAAAATATTTCTTTTAAAAAACCCATTGAAATAAACAACCTAGAACCAGCAAAACTACCAACTGAGGCATGCAAATGGTATTCATTTACCCCCATGGGAAGTGATCAAGTTTACAAAGTAAATTCGGCAGAAAGCCTTATTTTCAGACTTACTATACATATAAGACATAAAAGAGAATGAACATTAAACAATTTGTCCAAAATACTCTGTGTTTTTAGGGTGGATGCACTCTTTTTGGGGGCATCCGAAGAGATGCACATGTTTTTGGCGTAAAGAAATGCTCATGTTAGCATTTTCACATACAAAAGTGGACATCTGACAGATGCCCCAAAAACGTGCCCATGTCGTCAGATGCGCCATTTTAATGGCCTCTGCCCCTTGTGCACCACAATTTATTTTATTTTTATTTGAATTTGTGTTTAGCACTGGCCCTATCCAGAGAGTCTTGAAGCCCTTTACATGGTTCAAAGTTTGAAAGGTCGGAGTTAAACACGAAGTTACAACATATTTGAAGGATTGGATAAGATTAGGATAGACAAGTGGTTGCAGTGGAGGAGGGAAGGGTTATGTTTGAAGACACATGTATGTTTTGAAGCTCTTTCTGAAATGGAGGGTGCAGTGTGTATGTGGAGAGGTAGGGTGTTCAATGTCCTGGGTGCCCAGTGGGCAAATGATTGTTTTTGTGTGCATGTGAGTTTGCAGAGTGGAATGTGTTGAAGGGGTTGCGTGGCTTGTCTGGTGTTTATGTGGGTGATGGGTCTGACTTTGTCATGAATTTAGGATGAGGTTTTGTGGTGGATGGCTTTGAATACAATGCACTGGGCATCATCACGAGTTGGGCAGCATCCTGTTACCGCCAAACTCTTCAGCGCTATTAGCGCCGGATCACGGGTTTGGCGGTGACGGTAATTCCCCATGGACCCAATGGGGACTATTCGGTGCAATTACCACCGGCAGTATTATGTGGGGTAATTACCCCAAAAATCGGGCCTTTCCCAGTGCATTTATCCCCCGCTCCGAGCTGGGGGTAAATGCAGCCAAATCCGTGATTTGCAGACCCTTAAATGTGACGCTAAACCCATTACCACCGCATTTAAGGGCTACCGCCAAACCCGTGATGAGGCTAACAGTCTTTTGAAGGCAATAGTCTGTGTTATCGGGAGTTAGGTGTGCTGGGCAAGAGCAGGGATGATACATGAATGTTTGGGTAGCTGGAGAATAAGTTTTGGCTGCTGCATTTTGTATGGCTTGCAGCGGGGCAAGGGTGTTGTTGGGGAGTCCAGTGAGGAGAGCATTTCCATAGTCCAGTGAGGAGAGAACCAGTTCTTGGACTGCAGTGTGGAAGTCGTCAGAAGGAAGGGTAGGTCTGGTTTTACGTAGGAGGTGTACTTATACATTGCATGCTTTGGTGACAGCAGCTATGTGGTGTGTGCAGGAAAGATGGGGGTCAATGGTGAAGCCAAGGGATTCAACAGTTGTGGAGAGGGATATATGCTGTTTGTCTGTGGCGAGTTCTTGGATCCAAGGGGATTGGTTGGGGTTGTGCCTCGGGCCAGATGGGGAGGAATTCTGCTATCGAAGGGTTGAGTTTGAGGAAGTGGGTGATCATCCAGTTGGCGATGGTGACATAGCAGTTCGGGCTGGTCTGCTCCTTTTGGGGTGGGACCAAGCCTGATTTGCATATGGTCTTTCCCCTTTCTGTAATGGCTTGGCAGCAAAGAACAGTGGTCTGGAGGGTTGCCAGAGCAATGTCAGAGGTTAAGATTAATTCTAAACCTTCCAGCCATCACCTCTTTTGTTTTGGTGATGTTGGATAGAGAGGTTTTGGGGATCTCGAGTTGTGAGGAGGATGAGATTTGGAAGTATATTTGTGAGTCATCTGCATATGGTGGAAATTGACTTTGTGTTGGCTAAGGGTCTCCCCAATGGATTCAACATATAGGTTGAAGAGGAGTGGGGACAGGGAGGAGCCATTTGGGACCCCATACTTGACTAGGTGGGGTCCGATCAATAAGGGGTATTGGAGGCACTATGTATCCTATCAGGGAAGATGGAAGTGAACGAGTTCAGTATGGTGCTGGAGAGTTTCATCCTTTGGGTGAGGGTTTCTAGGAGAATGGTGTGTTCTATTGTGTCGAAGGCTGTAGAGAGGTTGAGGAGTTTGAGTAGTGCTGCATGTACTTTGTCAGTGATGCTGTGGAGGTCCTTGGGGATGTGAAGTGTAGTGGGTTCAGTGCTGTGTCCAGGTAAGAAGCCAGATTGTAAGGGATTGAGTTGGTTGTCTGTAATGTTGTGTTGTTGCAAATGACAAAGCGTTCCATGATTCTGGCAAGGTTTGGCAGGATAATAATGGGCTGGTAGTTTCCAGGGACGTGGGATATAGGGATGGTTTTTGAGGGGGGGTGAGATTTGTCCAGTTTTGAATGCAGAGGGGATAGTACCATGCGAGAGACAGAAGTTGATGATCTTGTGCCAGTGGGAAGTGAGGGTGATGATGCAATTGGATGTAGCTTGAGGGGGCCATGCCTAATCCATGACGTGTGCAGGTTTTATTTTGGCTGTGAGGGTGATGAGGGTGGTGAGGATGACGAGGGTGTCTGTGTTGATGGGGTGTAGGTGTCCCATGTGTGGGAATGTTTGGGGTTTAGGGTCGGGGGTGGGAGTGGGAGACCAGAGGGGAGGGCTTGGCTAATGTATACTTTGGAGTTATAGTAGTCAATGAGTGAGTTACATACTGCCGTGGGTGTGGGTGTGGATGGTGTTTTGGATGGGGACTGGACGATGTTGAATAGTTACTGGGTACGATTGGTGGCATATTGGAGTTCTTGGAAGTAATGGGTGGCTTGTATTTGTTGTTCCCTTTTCAGCATGGGGCATTTTTGGTGCTTTCTTTGTACATTTGCCCTCTGCAACGTGTTACGCATGGTGCATCTCACTGAGGTGCCCACTTTTTTGAGAATCAGACCCAGTGTGTTCTGAAGAGATTCTGTATTCATTATGTTCTGTTAGGTTGCAGGAATTCTTACTCTCCTTCTGTCGCTTTCTTCTTCTCTCGTTCTTTCTACTGTAACTTGCTGCAAAGGGCTTTGCTACGGGGGATGTTTTAAAATATTACAATGTAATATTGTAATTACATTTTTTTTTTTAACAGAAGTACCACTCATCTGCCTGAAGAAACAGGAAACCATCTGCACCATTCCCAGTGTCGACATTCCCCAGGATATTATCCAAAGAACCCTGAGCAACAGCTGCAAAACCTTGTATTAAGGACTGTAACATCCAACTTAATGATTTAAGTATAGCAAGTAGATATATGATTTTTGAAACTGTTCCAAAAAATATGTGAACTGATGCACACTGTTTAAAAGTGTCCTTTAGATCGCCCACAGGAAGCTGCTTCAAAGTAGTGTAAAAACTACAGAAGTTTTCCAAAACATGAATTATACTGTGAAAATTAGAAACATTCATCCAAGTAATTAATATAGCAATAATACCTGATTCTGTGGGCCGGATCGGGTAGTAACGGCCCGTGGCCTAAGTTATAGGCTTGAGTGCAGCAAGGGTACTTAACAATGGGCCACAGCGCCATTGCCACTGGTTCTGGGCCTCCGGTTTGTGGATTATTACTATTAGCGCAGCAATTCAAATAAAATACTTACCTAAGATGGCCACCATGGATCTGAAAGGCGGTGCTCCATACAGAGCCCCTCTTCCATTTCCACGGTGGCCCGGGAGGCTTGTACTGCTGCCAAAAGAAATCCGGATAGTGGGTTAGAGGTGTGGGGAGGGAAGAAAGTGATGATGGTTGGGGAGAGGAGGGAATGGTTGGGGAAGATGGCGGGGCGGCAGCCGTGAGGATGCTCGAAACGCCTGCTGCAATCGTTGGATTCAGCCCACGATCCGATCAACCTGATTGGTTGGCTCCCCCGCCACGGGTGCTAACAGGATTTTAGGACCAGATTCATAAAGGTATTATGGAATTGATTTTAAATGAACATTTGAAGGAATTAGCACTCATGCAACCAAACAGCCCACATATTTTTCCATGTTACATTCTGTGTTCATTATGTCATGTTATCAGATTGGCGCCCTCGTCATACAGCTACCTAACCCCAATTGAAATGGGGAAACGAAATTAGGTATCTTTTGAGTCAATACATGAAATTATAAAAAGCTGCCCCCTAACAGTAGCATAGCTTTTAATATGTCTGTTTGAACAGAGTCAAAAATCTGTATTTGGGAGAAAGAAAACTAAAGTGGCATTGGATAGCAGGCTAAGTGACACTCATACTGGACGCATCACTGTACCCAAGGCCCACTACCACATTCTGTTTGCAGATTAAGCTTTCATCTCGTATTCCTTTTTGTTACAAAGGAAAGAAGGTAAAACTGCATAATGCCACAGCTTTAACCCCATCCTGCATTGTCCATTACACAATTATAATGTTAAGAGAGAAGTGCAGCACACACTTTAATAAATGAGTATTTTTATTATGCTCCTGTATTTCTATAATAAAGAAAATACATCTATACAATGCCAGTTCTGAAAAGGCCTTGATGGAGGTGGTACTCGAACCCAGCTCTCATGACTGGACCACATTTGGAGGGTAAACATCCACTTGCGAATCCAGTGGCACGCGATTGAAGCACACAAGAGTAGATGAACTTGACACATCCCCATACATCACCATGCACTCAGCAAGGGCAACATCTTGCTTACGGGCAGCATGCATTGCCTCAGGACCAATTGAAATGCTCCTCTCCGGAGAGACAGAACCCATCTGTGTAAAAAGGTGACACTAGTCTAATGTTATAAAACTAGTCTGCAGGCCCGTGTACACCCGCCAAAGTGCAGGTTTTCATTGACACAGCAGGACCGCTATATATCCTAAGCCTACAGCACCCTCTAGTGTTGACAACAGGCAAAGCTACGGGAATTGGCATTGGCCCTCATTACAACACCGGCGCTAAACCATGGCGCTATTAGCACCATGGTTGGTGCCAGTGTTGTAACGAGTCCGCCATGGTGAAATGGGGAAGTACCACCCCATTCCAAGGTTGGCGGGGCGGTACTTCCCCATTTCACCATGGCCCTTCCCCATTCCCATTTTTGCCCCACAGGGCATAATGGGAATGGGGAAGGCGGCAATTACGGTACCGCAAATTGCGTACCGTAATTGCCACCAAGGTCCCTTTGCGGGTCCCTACTTTAACGGCTGGTCCAGACCAGCCGTTCAGGTTGGGTCTGGCAAACGGACCTCGTAATTAGGCGCTAAGTGGTCAACGGCGCCGCAGCCTTTTACGGCGCCGTTAACCACTTAGCGCCTGGGTCGTAATGAGGCCCATTGTCTCTATATATCCTAAGCCTACAGCTCCCTCTAGTGGTGACAACAGGCAAAGCGATGCGAATTGGCACTGCCTATATATGTCCTGAGGCAAAAGCTCCCTCTAGTGGTGTCAACAGCTGAAGCTATGCGGATTGGCATTGTCTCTATATATCCCAAGGCAACAGCTCCCTCTAGCGGTGACAACAGGCAAAGCTATGCGAATTAGCATTGTCTCTATACTGAGGCAACAGCTCCCTCTAGTGGTGTCAACAGCCGAAGCTATGCGAATTGGCATTGTCTCTATATATCCTAAGGCAACAGCTCCCTCTAGCGGTGACAACAGCTGAAGCTATGCGGATTGGCATTGTCTCTATATATCCTAAGGCAACAGCTCCCTCTAGCGGTGACAACAGCTGAAGCTATGCGGATTGGCATTGTCTCTATATATCCTGAGGCAACAGCTCCCTCTAGTGGTGACAACAGCTGAAGCTATGCGGATTGGCATTGTCTCTATATATCCTGAGGCAACAGCTCCCTCTAGCGGTGACAACAGGTGAAGCTATGCGGATTGGCATTGTCTCTATATATCCTGAGGCAACAGCTCCCTCTAGTGGTGACAACAGGTGAAGCTATGCGGATTGACATTGTCTCTATATATCCTGAGGCAACAGCTCCCTCTAGCTGTGACAACAGCCAAAGCTATGCGAATTGGCATTGTCTCTATATATCCTAAGGCAACAGCAACCTCTAGTGTTGACAACAGGCAAAGCTATGCAAATTGGCTTTGTCTCTATATATCCTAAGGCAACAGCGCCCTCTAGCGGTGAGAACAGGGGAAGCTATGTGAAGTGGCTTTGTCTCTATATATCCTAAAGCAACAGCTCCCTCTAGCGGTGACAACAGGAGAAGCTACTTCATCGGACAAACATAAAGAGACAAACATACATCTGGCCTTTTATTATATTGTCAGAATAGATGATATTAGATGTAGTGGGATAAAGAACCCTGTGCCTTTAATTCCATACTGCTGGTATAAAGTATTATTAGTATTTGGTAAAGGAGCGAAAGCGTCATTGGGTGTCACGATAAGGGACCATGGCATAGCACTGTACTACTGTACGCAAAGCTCATCGCCACGCCAGGCATGCCTGTTTCCCTTTGTACTGTGGATTCAGCATTGATCTTGTATTTCCCTTTCTTACAAAAGCAACAGAATAAAACAGTTTATAGTGATAGCATCAACATTTTTTTTAAATTTTTTTTAATGGGGGGGTCCCCCCAACACCTGTTTTTTACCCCTTAAAACCCATTATAATAAAAATAATACCTTTACCTTTAAAATAAATGCATTTTTTTGATGCTTTTGCATTCAATGCTTTTGCATGCAATGCTTTGTATTCGAGGGAATCACTGGATACCAAATAAAACACATGAAATGAAATAAAAAATCCAATACTATAGGCCATTGCAGGAGAACATACTATATTGAATTTGGTCAAAATAAAAAAAGTTTAAATGCAATCGGGTCTGGATAACAAAAGCAGCGTATTGCGGCGTATAACTTGAAGAGGGAACTTCACATTTTTCCCTTTACCCACGCAACCTGCGAGTTAGTTGCAGCTGAATAATGCAATGCTGTCAGCAAGTGTTGAGGGTAAACATGCTTCAACATCATACTGTATTGCCCATGACACCATTATAATGTTAAGAAGTACAGTGCACATTCTTATAAAGAAGTCTGTTTGTTTAAATTCTATATTTCCATATAAAAATACCATAAAAATATGAATGCCAAATTCCAAAAAACCGATAGCAGAGGTGGTATGCAGACCTGGCTCTCAGGACTGGTTCTCTTTCGGAGGGTCATGCTGTATACACCCGCCAATCTAAGGCTGTGCGAGTAAAGCCTGCAGAAGCCTAGATGAGATTTAACACATCCTCACACATCACCAAGGATTCGGCTCAGGCAAAACCTTGCACATGCGCAGAGTGGTGTACCCTCTGCTGCCACACTGTGGAGAGAGTAAAGAAGTGCAGTTAGTTTCTCTTTAGGCATATAAGAAACAGGAAACAAAACTAAAACTAGTGGCCATTCAACGATACAACGGTCTTGTATTACGACAAAGTGTGCATTGTGTGTCAACCAGTATTGCAAATGTCGATGACTATACAGAACAGGGAACAGAGGTTACAAAGGCATAGATTTACAACTCAAGATGCTGCCATTTAAATCATTTAAAACACTATGACCATTGAAATGGTGCTCTTCAACACAAGGCAATGCCATCAAAAGCAGGACTTTGCTACTCAATGCAATATCGTGCCATTCAACACAAACCTCCTTTGTTATCCACTGCAAAGCTGTGCCATGTAATGCTAGACCATACCAACCAAAACTTGCAAGTGCCACCAACAGCCAATACAGGCAAACAAATGCTAGTACACACCATCCAGCTCACAGCTCATTATCCAGTACAGGTCCATGCCATCCAGCCGAAGGTCCTGACATCTAACGCAAGTTTTCAACGCGCAATGCATTCCCACACCATCCATCTTAAGTGCACACAAAGCAAGAACATGGCCTGCGGCACAAATACACACCATCCAACACAAGACCTCAGCAGCCATCACAAGTCTACACGACCCATGCAATAACTGGCAACAAAATACAAGCACACACCACCCGATGCAAGGCCACTCTATCCATAAAGGTCGATGGCAGGGGTAACGATACAGAAGGGGTTGGTGCCTCCAGCCCCTAACAGAGGTTATTGGTTTGGCACCAATATGTTTTGGAAGAGATTGCGGTTTAGTTGTGTCAGGGTTATGGGCATGCATGGCAGAGGGGAAGTGCATACAGTGACCTCTGACTTTAGAAGAATGGCTCTATATGTGTGTGCATGCTGAGGCATGGTGGAATGATGTGGCGGCGGATGCGGCTGCCATTTTCAAAGGGCAGATAGCCTTTGAATAGTTCTGCAGCGTGTCCTATAGTAGAAGTACTCACGGCTTAACCTAAAAGGAACTTTTTAGGTGAAAATACTTTTTGGAATACCCAGGGTCTATGAGACGGCAGCAAAATATTTGCATGGGTTAGAGTATTGAAAGAGGATTAATAGTTCATAAATAAATGCAGTATGTAGAGGGGCATGCTCAGGACTCACAATGTTCCATATAAGTACTTCCAGGTTATGCTCTATTGGTGGAGAAGGCCTAAATATCCCTGCATGGCCGAGATCACCTACTGCTCAGATGGACTCCTGCTTGATCTGCTTGACCTCTTTGTGCTTGGCAGTTGTCTGGGATGCTTCCTTGAAGTTCTACCAATGAGAATTCCGTTGGATTTAGGGGCAGCTTAGGGGCTTATTCAAGTGACGGCTAGATAGGTGAATGGTTAAGTCACAGCAGATACTTTTTTTAGAATGTATCTTTTTGT
Organism: Ambystoma mexicanum; assembly: GCF_040938575.1. Classification (NCBI taxonomy): domain Eukaryota; kingdom Metazoa; phylum Chordata; class Amphibia; order Caudata; family Ambystomatidae; genus Ambystoma; species Ambystoma mexicanum. The sequence continues at coordinate 136,889,495 of NC_090921.1, forward strand.
ATGTTTGATGTGTGCACGGTATTAAGACATAGAACCAGGCTAGTTAATTTCTGTCTTTTGATTTGCTCTGAAGATGATCTGTACCCTAGAACCACTTGAGAGTGTCCTTCCGGATTCAGTATCTATTCTAGTGAGTACCAGTTCAAGGATGGGTGAGGTCCTGTACAGTGGAGGGCATGTGGAGCCCTTATTTTATTAATGCTGTATTCAGTTATTGGGGGGAGAAGGTGCCCAGAAATACAATGCAAACTGACCCACAGTCAATGGGTCAATCCTGAGCTAGGAACCATACATTACGGTGTAAGTTCAAGCCTGCGTCATCTAACATCTCAGCCGAACTCTTTAAAATCTGCAAAAAGCTGGCCAACTCTGCTGCAGTCTCTACTCCTCCTTTTGCTCCCAGGCTCTTTGCAATGCCCTTGCCTCCCACTTTATCTCAAAAGCCCTGGACATCCTGTACACCCTCTCTTCACCTAACCCTCCTCTCCCCTCTCTGCCTGTGCTTGCTGACCCCCCTTCAGCCACCCCCACCCTCCTTCACGTCCTTTCCTCTTTTCTCCCCTGATGAGGTCGCTATACACGTCTGATCTATGAAAGCCTCGTCAAAACAGGTTCATCCCTGTTCCTCTAAAACCATTGAGGACACATTGACACCCTCGCTTCGGCCCTGGTCATTTTTGCAAACACTCCTTTGCCTCAGGATCCTTCCCCTCCCCTCTGAAGCACTCCCTTGTGCATCCTCTTCTCAAGAAACCCACAGCTGATCCTTCTTGTCCGGCTAACTATCGCTGAATTCCCATTACTCCCTTTCTGGGCAAACTCCTGGGAAAGCTGGCCATCTCTCAGTTTAACCTTCATTCTGATTCTGTTGGCTGTCTCCATGACCATCAGTCTGGCTTCAGAGCTGCCAGAAGCACGGAAACTACTCTCCTGAACATCTGTGAAGATCTGCTCTCCGACCTTGACTCTAACATTCTTTCTGTCCTCATCCTACTCGATCTCTCTTCTGTCTTCGACATGATCAACCATACCATCCTGCTCAACCGGCTCCGTGATAACCTGGGTATCACTGATCAGGCTCTGGCCTGGCTGACCTCTTTCCTCTCTGATCGACACTCCCAGGTCCAACTTGGGTCCTTCCTATCATCTATCTTCCTCTCCACCTGTGGTGTTCCCCACGGGTCTAACTTCTCGCCCTGGCTTTTCAACCAATACCTGGCAACTCTCGCCCACTGCATTGCCATTTTCTGCTCAAATGTCCAGTGCTACGCTGATGACACTCAACTCATTTTCAGGTCGCCCTCGGCCAACTCCTCTCCCTCTCTCATCTCTGATGGCCTAACTGCCATTAAAGAATAGTGTGCCGCCAATGATCTTTGTCTGAATGTTAGCAAGATGGAGATCCTGCTTATCAGCACACCTTCACCATCCTTTCCACTCACTCTCTGGCTGGCCTCCCTTGGCCCTCCTCCTACCCCACCTGGGAGGCTAAGAACCCGGGGGTCATCTTTGACTCCACACTTTCCTTATCCACCCACATCTCCGATGTCTCTAAAAAGTCAAACTTCCTACTGCACCTCCTCAGAGGTATTCTGCCTTTCCTCTCCTTCCGCAGGAGCTCACTGTCTCCCAAGCTCTGGTTCTCGCTAGGTTGGACAATTGTAACAGCCTCTTTCTAAATTTACCTGCCTCTACGCTCCGCCCTCTGCAACTAATCCAGAACAGGACTGCAAGACTTGCCCTTGGCCTCAAGCCTTGGGATCGTATCTCTCCAGCTCTGAAATCTCTCCATTGGCTCCCAGTGGATGCAGGGATTAAATTCAAAACCCTCTGCATTGTCCACAAGGCTTTCTGGGACCTGGATCCAAAATACCTTCATCTATCGCTCTGCAAATACCTCCCCTCTTGAGCTCTTCGTTTCTCTACCTCTAACTCCCTCAGGGTCAGTCGTTTTTCAGAGAAAAGAGCTGGGGATAGGTCTCTGTCTTCGGCTGGGGCCTCCCTCTGGAACAGCCTCCCTGCCACTCTAAAACTTGAGGAGAACCATCTCCGGTTCTGCAAGCACCTCAAGACCTTTCTCTTTGCTTCTGCCTTCGCTCCCCCTCTCCCCTGCTGATCTGTTCTCTTGTGGCACCGTATATCTGGCCTACCTCTGTCCTCCGGGCCCAGGTACCTGCTAACCCTGCCACCCTCCCGCACTGCCTCCGGGCCACCCATTGCACTGAGGTCTGTATCTGTACCCACACAGTCCCCCCTTTTTCTTCCTGCACTTATCAGACCTACCCTGTCTGCTGCCTTAAACGCAGCTCTTACCACTTGCTAGCTGCACTACCACTGTTTGTTACCTTTATTATTTATTTATTTATTATTTATCCTTTGCTCCGCACTTTCTACTTCTCCCCCCTTCCACGCACTTTTCCCCTCCCCCTCTCCCATGCACTTGCGCATTCTCAATGTCACTGGGCCTAGTAAGATCGTTGTTTTGTTCTCCCCTGTTCCCCTCCCTCACTTGTGTACGAGCGCGATAGAAACAAAATATCAATTCAAATCAAATCAAATCAAGTGAGGGACAGACCAGTAGATGACGTGGAATCAAATCTGACGCATACCGGGACCAGAACTAACACTACGGACAGTAGTCCACACCAGGAGGAAGACCCAACATAAGTCACAACCATCCAACAGAAGACCCAACATCCAACACAAGTCCCTGCCATCCAAAAGAAGATCCAACATCCAACACAAGGCCCTGACATCTGAAAGAGGTCCCAACATCTAACACAAGTCCTGCCATCCAACAGAAGACCCAACATCCAACACAAGTTCTGCCATCCAACAGAAGACCCAACATAAGTCCCCACCATCCAACAGAAGACCCAACATCCAACACAAGTCTTTGCCATCCCTCACAAGACCTTGGCCTTCAGTATAAGAGCCTGCAATCCAACAGAAGACCCAACATCCAACACCAGTCCTGACATCCAAAAGAAGACCCAACATCCAACACAAGTCCCCACCATCCAACAGAAGACCCAACATCCAACACAAGTCCCTGCCATCCAACAGAAGACCCAACATCCAACACAAGTCCGTGCCATACAACCCCACTATCACACTGTGCACACAATGGGTATTGGGCTTGGTTTGGGCTTGCAGCTCTACTTGAATATCCTTGAGTTATTAGCCCAGAAGAACAAACGAAGCAAGGTTTAGCTGGGGAATGCGAGACACCTTCGGATGGAATGCTAGTAAGGGAAATTAGGAATATTCCTGATAAACTGGTGCCACCGTATACTGGGTCCCCCCTGACCAAGCACACCTAGGACGGGATCTTCTGTAGTCCCACCATGCCTGGGTCTGCTGTAGTCCTGGCATGCCTGGGTCTACTGTAGTCCCGCCTGCCTGGGTCCGCAGTAGTCCTGGCCTGCCTGGGTCTGCTGTAGTTTCGGCCTGCCTGGGTCTGCAGTAGTCCTGGCCTGCCTGGGTCTGCAGTAGTCCTGGCCTACCTGGGTCTGCAGTAGTCCCGGCATGCCTGGGTCCGCAGTAGTCCCGGCATGCCTGGGTCTGTTGTAGTCCCGGCCTGCCTGGGTCTGTTGTAGTCCCGGCCTGCCTGGGTCTGCAGAAGTCCCTGCATGCCTGGGTCTGCAGCTTACAATGTAATGAACCATCCAAAGAAAGTAAAATTCCTGTGCTAAAAAACAGGACGGTTGGTGTACACAAGAGTACTGGAGGAAGAAAGACAACCGCTCGGAATGGCATCTTCCGCCTGCCTGGGTCTGCAGTAGTCCTGGCATGCCTGGGTCTGCAGTAGTCCCGGCCTGCCTGGGTCTGCAGTAGTCCCAGCCTGCCTGGGTCTGCAGTAGTCCTGGCCTGCCTGGGTATGCAGTAGTCCCGGCCTGCCTGGGTCTTCTGTAGTCCTGGCCTGCCTAGATCAGCTGTAGTCCCGCCTGCCTGGGTCTGCTGTAGTCCCGGCATGCCTGGGTCTGCTGTAGTCCCGGCATGCCTGGGTCTGCTGTAGTCCCGGCATGCCTGGGTCTGCTGTAGTCCCGGCGGCCTGCCTGGGTCTGCTGTAGTCCAGGCATGCCTGGGTCTGCTGTAGTCCAGGCATGCCTGGGTCTGCTGTAGTCCCGCCTGCCTGGGTCTGCTGTAGTCCCGCCTGCCTGGGTCTGCTGTAGTCCCGCATGCCTGGGTCTGCTGTAGTCCTGCATGCCTGGGTCTGCTGTAGTCCAGCCCTGCCTGGGTCTGCTGTAGTCCCGGCCTGCCCGAGTCTGCTGTAGTCCTGGCATGCCTGGGTCTGCTGTAGTCCAGGCCTGCCTGGGTCTGCTGTAGTCCTGCTTGGGTCTGCCGGCATGCCTGTGTCTGCTGTAGTCCCGGCCTGCCTGGGTCTGCTGTAGTCCAGGCATGCCTGGGTCTGCTGTAGTCCCGGCCTGCCCGAGTCTGCTGTAGTCCCGCCTGCACGAGTCTGCTGTAATCCTGCCTGCCTGAGCTTGCTGTAGTCCAGGCATGCCTGGGTCTGCTGTAGTCCAGGCATGCCTGGGTCTGCTGTAGTCCCGCCTGCCTGGGTCTGCTGTAGTCCCGGCCTGTCCGAGTCTGCTGTAGTCCTGGCCTGCCTGGGTCTGCTGTAGTCCAGGCCTGCCTGGGTCTGCTGTAGTCCTGCCTGGGTCTGCCCACATGCCTGTGTCTGCTGTAGTCCCGGCCTGCCTGTGTCTGCTGTAGTCCCGGCCTGCCTGGGTCTGCTGTAGTCGCGCCTGCCTGGGTCTGCTGTAGTCCGGCATGCCTGGCTCTGCTGTAGTCCCGGCCTGCCTGGGTCTGCTGTAGTCCCACCTGCCCGAGTCTGCTGTAGTCCAGGCATGCCTGGGTCTGCTGTAGTCCCGCCTGGGTCTGCTGTAGTCCCGCTATGCGCTGTAGTCCAGGCATGCCTGGGTCTGCTGTAGTCCAGGCCTGCCTGGGTCTGCTGTAGTCCCGGCATGCTTGGGTGTGCTGTAGTTCCACCTGTCTGGGTGTGCTGTAGTTCCGCCTGCCTGGGTGTGCTGTAGTCCCACATGCCTGGGTCTGTTGTAGTCCCGGCCTGCCTGGGTCTGTTGTAGTCCCAGCCTGCCTGGGTCTGTTGTAGTCCCGGCCTGCCTGGGTCTGCAGAAGTCCCTGCATGCCTTGGTCTGCAGTAGTCCCGGCATGCCTGGGTATACAGTAGTCCCAGCATGCCTGGGTCTGCAGTAGTCCCGGCCTGCCTGGGTCTGCAGTAGTCCCGGCCTGTCTGGGTCTGCAGTAGTCCCGGCCTGCCTGGGTCTGCTGTAGTCCCGGCCTGCCTGGGTATGCAGTAGTCCCGGCCTGCCTGGGTCTGCAGTAGTCCCGGCCTGCCTGGGTCTGCAGTAGTCCCGGCCTGCCTGGGTCTGCAGTAGTCCCGGCCTGCCTGGGTATGCAGTGGTCCCGGCCTGCCTGGGTATGCAGTAGTCCCGGCCTGCCTGGGTCTGCTGTAGTCCCGGCCTGCCTAGGTCTGCTGTAGTCCCGCCTGCCTGGGTCTGCTGTAGTCCTGGCCTGCCTGGGTCTGCTGTAGTCCTGGCCTGCCTGGTTCTGCTGTAGTCCTGCCTGCCTGGTTCTGCTGGGATCCCGGCATGCCTGGGTATGCTGTAGTCCCGGCATGCCTGGGTATGCTGTAGTTCCGGCATGCCTGGGTATGCTGTAGTCCCGGCCTGCCTGGGTCTGCTGTAGTCCCGGCCTGCCTGGGTCTTCTGTAGTCCCGCCTGCCTGGGTCTGCTGGAGTCCCGCCTGCCTGGGTCTGCTGGAGTCTCGGCATGCCTGGGTCTGCTGTAGTCCCGGCCTGCTTGGGTCTGCTGTAGTCCCGCCTGCCCGAGTCTGCTGTAGTCCAGGCATGCCTCGGTCTGCTGTAGTCCCGCCTGCCTGGGAGTGCTGTAGTCCTGGCATGCCTGGGTCTGCTGTAGTCCCGCCTGGGTCTGCTGTAGTCCTGGCCTGCCTGGGTCTGCTGTAGTCCTGGCCTGCCTGGTTCTGCTGTAGTCCTGCCTGCCTGGTTCTGCTGTAGTCCCGCCTGCCTGGTTCTGCTGGGGTCCCGGCATGCCTGGGTATGCTGTAGTCCCGGCATGCCTGGGTCTGCTGTAGTCCCGGCATGCCTGGGTCTGCAGTAGTCCCTCCTGCCCGAGTCTGCTGTAGTCCCACCTGCCTGGGTCTGCTGTAGTCCCGCATGCCTGGGTCTGCTGTAGTCCTGGCCTGCCTGGTTCTGCTGTAGTCCCGCCTGCCTGGTTCTGCTGTAGTCCCGGCATGCCTGGATCTGCTGTAGTCCCGGCCTGCCTGGGTCTGTTGTAGTCCCGGCCTGCCTGGGTCTGCAGAAGTCCCTGCCTGCCTTGATCTGCAGTAGTCCCGGCATGCCTGGGTATACAGTAGTCCCGGCATGCCTGGGTCTGCAGTAATCCCGGCCTGCCTGGGTCTGCAGTAGTCCCGGCCTGTCTGGGTCTGCAGTAGTCCCGGCCTGCCTGGGTCTGCTGTAGTCCCGGCCTGCCTGGGTATGCAGTAGTCCCAGGCCTGCCTGTGTCTGCAGTAGTCCCGGCCTGCCTGGGTCTGCAGTAGTCCCGGCCTGCCTGGGTATGCAGTAGTCCCGGCCTGCCTGGGTATGCAGTAGTCCCGGCCTGCCTAGGTCTGCTGTAGTCCCGCCTGCCTGGGTCTGCTGTAGTCCTGGCCTGCCTGGGTCTGCTGTAGTCCTGGCCTGCCTGGTTCTGCTGTAGTCCTGCCTGCCTGGTTCTGCTGGGGTCCCGGCATGCCTGGGTATGCTGTAGTCCCGGCATGCCTGGGTATGCTGTAGTCCCGGCATGCCTGGGTATGCTGTAGTCCCGGCCTGCCTGGGTCTGCTGTAGTCCCGGCCTGCCTGGGTCTTCTGTAGTCCCGCCTGCCTGGGTCTGCTGGAGTCCCGCCTGCCTGGGTCTGCTGGAGTCTCGGCATGCCTGGGTCTGCTGTAGCCCCGGCCTGCCTGGGTCTGCTGTAGTCCCGCCTGCCCGAATCTGCTGTAGTCCAGGCATGCCTCGGTCTGCTGTAGTCCCACCTGCCTGGGAGTGCTGTAGTCCTGGCATGCCTGGGTCTGCTGTAGTCCCGCCTGCCTGGGTCTGCTGTAGTCCTGGCCTGCCTGGGTCTGCTGTAGTCCTGGCCTGCCTGGTTCTGCTGTAGTCCCGCCTGCCTGGTTCTGCTGTAGTCCCGCCTGCCTGGTTCTGCTGGGGTCCCGGCATGCCTGGGTATGCTGTAGTCCCGGCATGCCTGGGTCTGCTGTAGTCCCGGCATGCCTGGGTCTGCAGTAGTCCCGGCATGCCTGGGTCTGCAGTAGTCCCTCCTGCCCGAGTCTGCTGTAGTCCCACCTGCCTGGGTCTGCTGTAGTCCCGCATGCCTGGGTCTGCTGTAGTCCTGGCCTGCCTGGTTCTGCTGTAGTCCCGCCTGCCTGGTTCTGCTGTAGTCCCGGCATGCCTGGATCTGCTGTAGTGCCGTCCTGCCTGGGTCTGCTGTAGTCCCGCATGCCTGGGTCTGCTGTAGTCCTGCATGCCTGGGTCTGCTGTAGTCCCGCATGCCTGGGTCTGCTGTAGTCCAGGCCTGCCTGGGTCTGCTGTAGTCCCGGCCTGCCCGAGTCTGCTGTAGTCCTGGCATGCCTGGGTCTGCTGTAGTCCAGGCCTGCCTGGGTCTGCTGTAGTCCTGCTTGGGTCTGTCGGCATGCCTGTGTCTGCTGTAGTCCCGGCCTGTCTGGGTCTGCTGTAGTCCAGGCATGCCTGGGTCTGCTGTAGTCCAGACATGCCTGGGTCTGCTGTAGTCCCGGCCTGCCCGAGTCTGCTGTAGTCCCACCTGCCCGAGTCTGCTGTAATCCCGCCTGCCTGGGTCTGCTGTAGTCCAGGCATGCCTGGGTCTGCTGTAGTTTCGGCCTGCCTGGGTCTGCTGTAGTCCCGGCCTGCCCGAGTCTGCAGTAGTCCTGGCCTACCTGGGTCTGCAGTAGTCCCAGCATGCCTGGGTCTGCAGTAGTCCCGGTATGACTGGGTCTGTTGTAGTCCCGGCCTGCCTGGGTCTGCAGAAGTCCCTGCATGCCTGGGTCTGCAGTAGTCCCGGCATGCCTGGGTCTGAAGTAGTCCTGGCATGCCTGGGTCTGCAGTAGTCCTTGCCTGCCTGGGTCTGCAGTAGTCCCAGCCTGCCTGGGTCTGCAGTAGTCCCGGCCTGCCTGGGTGGTATGCAGTAGTCCCGGCCTGCCTGGGTCTTCTGTAGTCCTGGCCTGCCTGGGTCTGCTGTAGTCCCGGCATGCCTGGGTCTGCTGTAGTCCCGGCATGCCTGGGTCTGCTGTAGTCCCGGCATGCCTGGGTCTGCTGTAGTCCCGGCGGCCTGCCTGGGTCTGCTATAGTCCAGGCATGCCTGGTCTGCTGTAGTCCAGGCATGCCTGGGTCTGCTGTAGTCCCGCCTGCCTGGGTCTGCTGTAGTCCCGCCTGCCTGGGTCTGCTGTAGTCCCGCCTGCCTGGGTCTGCTGTAGTCCCGCATGCCTGGGTCTGCTGTAGTCCTGCATGCCTGGGTCTGCTGTAGTCCAGGCCTGCCTGGGTCTGCTGTAGTCCCGGCCTGCCCGAGTCTGCTGTAGTCCTGGCATGCCTGGGTCTGCTGTAGTCCAGGCCTGCCTGGGTCTGCTGTAGTCCTGCTTGGGTCTGCCGGCATGCCTGTGTCTGCTGTAGTCCCGGCCTGCCTGGGTCTGCTGTAGCCCCGCATGCCTGGGTCTGCTGTAGTCCAGGCATGCCTGGGTCTGCTGCAGTCCAGGCATGCCTGGGTCTGCTGTAGTCCCGGCCTGCCCGAGTCTGCTGTAGTCCCGCCTGCCCGAGTCTGCTGTAATCCCTCCTGCCTGGGCTTGCTGTAGTCCAGGCATGCCTGGGTCTGCTGTAGTCCAGGCATGCCTGGGTCTGCTGTAGTCCAGGCATGCCTGGGTCTGCTGTAGTTTCGCCTGCCTGGGTCTGCTGTAGTCCCAGCCTGTCCGAGTCTGCTGTAGTCCTGGCCTGCCTGGGTCTGCTGTAGTCCAGGCCTGCCTGGGTCTGCTGTAGTCCTGCCTGGGTCTGCCCACATGCCTGTGTCTGCTGTAGTCCCGGCCTGCCTGTGTCTGCTGTAGTCCCGGCCTGCCTGTGTCTGCTGTAGTCCCGGCCTGCCTGGGTCTGCTGTAGTCCCGCCTGCCTGGGTCTGCTGTAGTCCGGCATGCCTGGCTCTGCTGTAGTCCCGGCCTGCCTGGGTCTGCTGTAGTCCCGCCTGCCTGAGTCTACTGTAGTCCAGGCATGCCTGGGTCTGCTGTAGTCCCGCCAGGGTCTGCTGTTGTCCCGCTATGCGCTGTAGTCCAGGCATGCCTGGGTCTGCTGTAGTCCAGGCCTGTCTGGGTCTGCTGTAGTCCCGGCATGCCTGGGTGTGCTGTAGTTCCGCCTGCCTGGGTGTGCTGTAGTCCCACCTGCCTGGGTCTGTTGTAGTCCCGGCCTGCCTGGGTCTGTTGTAGTCCCGGCCTGCCTGGGTCTGCAGAAGTCCCTGCATGCCTTGGTCTGCAGTAGTCCCGGCATGCCTGGGTATACAGTAGTCCCGGAATGCCTGCGTCTGCAGTAGTCCCGGCCTGCCTGGGTCTGCAGTAGTCCCGGCCTGTCTGGGTCTGCAGTAGTCCCGGCCTGCCTGGGTCTGCTGTAGTCCCGGCCTGCCTGGGTATGCAGTAGTCCCGGCCTGCCTGGGTCTGCAGTAGTCCCGGCCTGCCTGGCTCTGCAGTAGTCCCGGCCTGCGTGGGTATGCAGTAGTCCCGGCCTGCCTGGGTCTGCTGTAGTCCCGGCCTGCCTAGGTCTGCTGTAGTCCCGCCTGCCTGGGTCTGCTGTAGTCCTGGCCTGCCTGGGTCTGCTGTAGTCCTGGCCTGCCTGGTTCTGCTGTAGTCCTGCCTGCCTGGTTCTGCTGGGGTCCCGGCATGCCTGGGTATGCTGTAGTCCCAGCATACAGTCCCGGCATTCCTGGATATGCTGTAGTCCCGGCCTACCTGGGTCTGCTGTAGTCCCAGCCTGCCTGGGTCTTCTGTAGTCCCGCCTGCCTGGGTCTGCTGGAGTCCCGCCTGCCTGGGTCTGCTGGAGTCTCGGCATGCCTGGGTCTGCTGTAGTCCCGGCCTGCCTGGGTCTGCTGTAGTCCCGCCTGCCCGAGTCTGCTGTAGTCCTGGCATGCCTCGGTCTGCTGTAGTCCCGCCTGCCTGGGAGTGCTGTAGTCCTGGCATGCCTGGGTCTGCTGTAGTCCCGCCTGCCTGGGTCTGCTGTCGTCCTGGCCTGCCTGGGTCTGCTGTAGTCCTGGCCTGCCTGGTTCTGCTGTGGTCCCGCATGCCTGGGTCTGCAGTAGTCCCGCATGCCTGGGTCTGCTGTAGTCCCGCATGCCTGGGTATGCTGTAGTCCCGGCATGCCTGGGTCTGCAGTAGTCCCTCCTGCCCGAGTCTGCTGTAGTCCCGCATGCCTGGGTCTGCTGTGGTCACGCATGCCTGGGTCTGCTGTAGTCCTGGCCGGCCTGGTTCTGCTGTAGTCCCGCCTGCCTTGTTCTGCTGTAGTCCCGGCATGCCTGGATCTGCTGTCGTCCCGTCCTTCCTGGGTCTGCTGTAGTCCCGCCTGCCTGGGAGTGCTGTAGTCCTGGCATGCCTGGGTCTGCTGTAGTCCCGCCTGCCTGGGTCTGCTGTCGTCCTGGCCTGCCTGGGTCTGCTGTAGTCCTGGCCTGCCTGGTTCTGCTGTGGTCCCGCATGCCTGGGTCTGCAGTAGTCCCGCATGCCTGGGTCTGCTGTAGTCCCGCATGCCTGGGTATGCTGTAGTCCCGGCATGCCTGGGTCTGCAGTAGTCCCTCCTGCCCGAGTCTGCTGTAGTCCCGCATGCCTGGGTCTGCTGTGGTCACGCATGCCTGGGTCTGCTGTAGTCCCGCATGCCTGGGTCTGCTGTAGTCCCGCATGCCTGGGTCTGCTGTAGTCCCGCATGCCTGGGTCTGCTGTAGTCCTGGCCTGCCTGGTTCTGCTGTAGTCCCGCCTGCCTTGTTCTGCTGTAGTCCCGGCATGCCTGGATCTGCTGTAGTCCCGTCCTTCCTGGGTCTGCTGTAGTCCCGGACTGCCTGGTTCTGCTGTAGTCCCGCATGCCTGGGTCTGCTGTAGTCCTGGCCTGCCTGGTTCTGCTGTAGTCCCGCATGCCTGTGTCTGCTGTAGTCCCGCATGCCTGGGTCTGCTGTAGTCCCGCATGCCTGGGTCTGCTGTAGTCCTGGCCTGCCTGGGTCTGCTGTAGTCCCGCATGCCTGTGTCTGCTGTAGTCCCGCATGCCTGGGTCTGCTGTAGTCCTGGCCTGCCTGGGTCTGCTGTAGTCCCGCATGCCTGGGTCTGCTGTAGTCCCGCATGCCTGGATCTGCTGTAGTCCCGTCCTTCCTGGGTCTGCTGTAGTCCCGCATGCCTGGGTCTGCTGTAGTCCTGGCCTGCCTGGGTCTGCTGTAGTCCAGGCCTGCCTGGGTCTGCTGTAGTCCCGCATGCCTGTGTCTGCTGTAGTCCCGCATGCCTGGGTCTGCTGTAGTCCTGGCCTGCCTGGGTCTGCTGTAGTCCCGGCCTGCCTGGGTCTGCTGTAGTCCCGGCCTGCCTGTTTTCTGCAGTAGTCCCGCCTGCCTTGTTCTGCTGTAGTCCCGGCATGCCTGGGTCTGCTGTAGTCCTGGCCTGCCTGGGTCTGCTGTAGTCCCGGCCTGCCTGGGTCTGCTGTAGTCCCGGCCTGCCTGTTTTCTGCAGTAGTGCCGCCTGCCTTGTTCTGCTGTAGTCCCGGCATGCCTGGGTCTGCTGTAGTCCTGGCCTGCCTGGGTCTGCTGTAGTCCCGGCCTGCCTGGGTCTGCTGTAGTCCCGGCATGCCTGGGTCTGCTGTAGTCCTGGCCTGCCTGGGTCTGCTGTAGTCCCGGCCTGCCTGGGTCTGCTGTAGTCCCGGCATGCCTGGGTCTGCTGTAGTCCTGGCCTGCCTGGGTCTGCTGTAGTCCCGGCCTGCCTGGGTCTGCTGTAGTCCCGGCATGCCTGGGTCTGCTGTAGTCCTGGCCTGCCTGGGTCTGTTGTAGTCCCGGCCTGCCTGTTTTCTGCTGGGGCCCCGCCTATCGTGTTTGAGGCAGGAGTACCCAGGAGGCAGGTTGCTCTGAAACGCTTGTTTTAGCAAATCTTTTTTTTCATAACCATTGAGGAATTTTCCGACACCAAATGAATGCTGACAAGGCTTCGTCGAGTCGTACAGGGAGGGGCCTGCCGAAGACCGAGGATGCAAGCGAGGAACGCAGCTAGACTCAGTGAGTTCCGAGAAAGCTAGGCGGGGAACTCACACAATCCAAGAGAAAGGCAAACATTTGCTGTATAGGTGACAAGCTGAAAAATGACTCTCTCTGCTACGGGGGGACGAGGGGGGCGGCAAGAGGGCGCCCAGCCACCCTGCGGCTCAGCAGGCGCAGTCCCGCTGACTACTGGGGTAGGTGTGGGGAGGGGATCCAGGGAAGGCCATTCCTACTACATGGTGGCGGGGGTGGGCTGCCGCTGGACGTGTGCTCTACAGGGCATATTAGTGGTGCTGATTGTTGATTTCGGGCCATCCTCACCTCACCACACCCATGGAGTGAAGCCCCATGCCCTGGGAGAAGTGCTGGCAGGTGTGGGTCCTGACATGTATCAGTTCCACCCCTGTATCGCTTTGCACAAGTCTGTTTTGTTTCACCAAGTGTGTCACCTTCTCACATCTCAATCCACAGTGCGGGTTGCCCACTTGCATTGACACTCCACTTCGTAGAGCAGCGCAGCCGCATTTCTAATGTGTGATTCTGCCCATGAAGCTACAGTGCTTTGCCAGGCACGCATTCTGTGGTGTGCCAATTGCCCCTCTCAAAGGGAGCCATGCTTGCTTTGCCTGACCTGTTCCTACACTTCTTATATATTATCTGGTTCGCTTATGAGCCCGGCCTGTTAAGTCAAACAGGTGATGGGTTATAGAGGATTGGTGGGTGGGGCGATTCCTTGGGGGGTGGGCCTCCGAAAGAGGCGCTACATGCCATCCACAGGTGGAACAATCAAAGGTATGCCAATTACCTCTGCCCAATGCAGCCACATTATTTGGGTATGCTTGGTAACTGTGCTCTATATGACCATGTGTGTCACACCATTGAGGCACAGGTACCTATGGTGGAAACACGAGCGACGGATCCCCCACATTACCAAAATGGTGTGATCCTGGGCAAGTAACCTGCCTACTCTGTGCCTCAGTCCAGATTAGGGTTGAAACTGGGAGCGATAAAACATCGACCACTCATATAAGTGCTGTAGAAAAAGCAAGCATTGGCAAAGCCACTGGCTTTGGCTTTGGTATAAACATTCCAAGGAGTGCCTATGAGGAGTGAGGCACTAGGGACAAGCGAGGAGTAAAGGAAAGAGGGCCAGTGATTAGGGAGGAAAGCGTGGCACTTTCACAGGGCTTTCTGCCGATGCATGGTCAGGGAAGAGGGGTGGCTGTGAGTGTGCAGTGCACAGGGAGGGATAGAAATGACCACTAAAATGTACAACATATTTTCATGCTTTTATATAGCGCCAAAACAATCTGCCCAGCAACTTCAGGGCACTTTGAGTTAGCATTGGGGAAATGTGGGTCCAAATGAGATCAAGGCCTCCCCTGGGCAAACACTGGCAGGTTATGTTATGTCACCGGTTCTTATACCGAGCACTGTTGCCGCCGGCGGGGTTTCTAGGCGCTCTGGCGGATCTGTGAAGCAAGGGTGCCGACGATAACTTGGATACACAAATTGGACGAAGGTGCCTGAGAAGTGGCAAAGACGCCTGTCCTCTCTAAAAACGGGCGCTTAGAAGGCTTGTGAAGGGTGCGCGGCACTGCTTATGGACAGTCAGGGCGGCCGTGAGGGGCTTGGTACGGGACAGGGACATACTCATGGCTCTCGCATGGAGAGACCAGTCCTCATTTTACTCTGTGAACATTCTAGACCATCAATGTTTTTTACTGGATCCATTTGGTGGCACGCGGAGGGTTGGTGACCTGTGGCGCACAGAGTCGATTCTCATTGCTCCTGGGAACTGGTTCCAGGTGTTGAATGGCCTCTGATTGACATATCTATGCAGGGGGCCGCCTGCCCCGTGATCATTCGCTTGAACATGCTTTCCCGTTAGGATGACCAATAAAATGTGTTTTGCTCCATCCATAAAGGAGGCAAGAAGCAAGAGTTGCCCCGCCTCCTGTTGCTGGGGCGGAACCGCTGCTGGGTCAATGCCAAAAACAGGTCGGAGGCCGCATCAAACGTGTGGCCCCGGCCCCAGCAAAGCATCCCTGGGAGAGAGCCCTGTTCATTGGGGAGAGGTGAGAGCTTGGAACAGAAACGCTGTTCTCGATAATTCAACCGTGGATGGAGCAACCCCCCATCCCACCCCCCCCCCCCCCCCCGCGGGGAGCTTTATGAAACAGCGAAGCTCTGTGAGTTTCCTTGGAGATGTTGAGGGGCTATCGTATTAGTGGCACGAACTGAGCAGAGCACACATGACAAAGTGATGATCAGTGTTCAGCCTTATTTACAGAACGTCCCATTGGGAACAGTTCACAAGAGATCGGAGATACTTGTGGGCAGGGCCTGAGCTTCCTTCTCTCCTCGCCCCTGCCCCTTTAGTTGGGTAATAACTGTAGCTGATGAGCCTCCTTCCCTCTCTGCACCTGCCCCTTTAGTTGGGTAGTAACTGTAGCAGCTGGGCTTCCTTCCCTCCCAGAGCTCCCTTCCGTCTCTGTGTCTACCGCTTTAGGTGCGTAGTAACTGTAGCAGCGTAGCTTCTTCCCTCTTTGTCCCTACCCCTATAGTTGGGTAGTAAATGTAGCACTGAGCTTCCTTCCTTCTCCACCCCTGCCCCTTTAGGTGGGCAGTAACTGTAGCAGCTGGGCTTCCTTCCCTCTCTGCCCCTGCCCCTTTAGTTGGGTAGTAACTGTACCAGCTGGGCTTCCTTCCCTCTCCGCCCCTGCCCCTTTAGTTGGGTAGTAACTGTAGCAGCTGGGCTTCCTTCCCTCTACGCCCCTGCCCCTTTAGTTGGTTAGTAACTGTAGCAGCTGGGCTTCCTTTCCTCTCCGCCCCTGCCACTTTAGTTGGGTAGTAACTGTAGTAGCTGGGCTTCCTTCACTCTACGCCCCTGCCCCTTTAGTTGGGTAGTAACTGTAGCAGCTGGGCTTCCTTTCCTCTCCGCCCCTGCCACTTTAGTTAGGTAGTCACTGTAGCAGCTGGGTTTCCTTCACTCTACGCCCCTGCCCCTTTAGTTGGGTAGTAACGATACAGCTGATCCTCCTAACCGTCCCAGAGCTCCCTTCCGTCTCTGTGTCTACTGCTTTTGTTGGGTAGTAACTGTAGCTACAGAGCTTCCTTCCCTCTGTGCCTCTGCCCCTTTAGTTGGGAAGTACTGTGGCAGCTGAGCTTTCTTCCATCTCCGTCCCTACCCCTTTAGTTGGGTAGTAACTGTAATAGCTTAGCTTCCTCCCCTCTCTGCCCCTGCCCCTTTAGCTGGGTAGTAACAGTAGCAGCTGAGCCTCCTTCATTCCCAGAGCTTCCTTCTGTCTCCGCTCCTGCCCCTTTAGTTGGGTAGTAACTGTAGCAGCGTAATTTCCTTCCCTCTCTGCCCCTGCCCCTTTAGTTGGGTAGCAACTGTAACAGCTGGGCTTCCTTCCCTCCCAGAGCTCCCTTTCGTCTCTTTGTCTACCCCTTTAGTTGGGTAGTAACTGTAGCAGCTGGGCTTCCTTACCTCTCCACCCCAGCCATTTTAGTTTGGTATTAGCTGTAGCAGCTGGGCTTCCTTTCCTCTCCGCCCCTGCCCCTTTAGTTGGATAGTACCTGTAGCAGCTGGGCTTCCTTCCCTCTCTGCCCCTGCCCCTTTAGTTGGATAGTGACTGTAGCAGCTGGGCTTCCTTCCCTCCCAGAGCTCCCTTCCGTCTCTGTGTCTACCGCTTTAGTTGCGTAGTAACTGTAGCAGCGCAGCTTCCTTCCCTCTTTGCCTCTACCCCTTTAGTTGGGTAGTAACTGTAGCACTGAGCTTCCTTCCTTCTTTGCCCCTGCCCCTTTAGGTGGGTAGTAACTGTAGCAGCTGGGCTTCCTTTCCTCTCCGCCCCTGCCACTTTCGTTGGGTAGTAACTTTAGTAGCTGGGCTTCCTTCCCTCGCCGCCCCTGCCCCTTTAGTTGGGTAGTAACTGTAGCAGCTGGGATTCCTTCATTCTACGCCCCTGCCCCTTTAGTTGGGTAGTAACTGTAGCAGCTGGGCTCCCTTTCCTCTCCGCCCCTGCCACTTTAGTTGTGTAGTAACTGTAGTAGCTGGGCTTCCTTCCCTCCGCCCCTGCCCCTTTAGTTGGGTAGTAACTGTAGCAGTTGGGTTTCCTTCACTCTACGCCCCCGCCCCTTTAGTTGGGTAGTAACGATACAGCTGAGCTTCCTAACTGTCCCAGAGCTCCCTTCCGTCTCTGTGTCTACCGCTTTAGTTGGGTAGTAACTGTAAATACATAGCTTCCTTCCCTCTGTGCCTCTGCCCCTTTAGTTGGGAAGTACTGTGCAGCTGAGCTTTCTTCCATCTCCGGCCCTACCCCTTTAGTTGGGTAGTAACTGTAATAGCTTAGCTTCCTCCCCTCTCCGCTCCTGCCACTTTAGCTGGGTAGTAACAGTAGCAGCTGAGCTTCCTTCCTTCCTAGAGCTTCCTTCTGTCTCCGCCCCTGCCTCTTTAGTTGGGTAGTAACTGTAGCAGCGTAATTTCCTTCCCTCTCTGCCCCTGCCCCTTTAGTTGGGTAGCAACTGTAACAGCTGGGCTTCCTTCCCTCCAAGAGCTCCCTTCCATCTCTTTGTCTACCCCTTTAGTTGGGTAGTAACTGTAGCACTGAGCTTCCTTCCCTCTAGACCCCTGCCCCTTTAGTTGGGTAGTAACTGGAGCAGCTGGGCTTCCTTACCTCTCCACCCCAGCCATTTTAGTTTGGTATTAACTGTAGCATCTGAGCTTACTTCCCCCACTGCCCCAGCCCTTTTAGTTGGGTAGTAACTGTAGCAGCTGGGCTTCCTTTCCTCTCCGCCCCTGCCACTTTAGTTGGGTAGTAACTGTAGCAGCTGGGCTTCCTTTCCTCTCCGGCCCTGTCACTTTAGTTGGGTAGTAACTGTAGCAGCTGGGCTTCGTTCCCTCTCCGCCCTGCCCCTTTAGTTGGGTAGTTACTGTAGCAGCTGGGCTTCCTTCCCTCTCTGCTCCTGCCCCTTTAGTTGGGTAGTAACTGTAGCAGCTGGGCTTCCTTCCCTCTCCGCCCCTGCCCCTTTAGGTGGGTAATAACTGTAGCTGATGAGCCTCCTTCCCTCTCTGCCCCTTTAGTTGGGTAGTAACTGTAGCAGCTGGGCTTCCTTCACTCTACGCCCCTGCCCCTTTAGTTGGGTAGTAACTGTAACAGCTGAGCTTCCTTCCCTCCCAGAGCTCGCTTCCGTCTCTGTGTCTACCGCTTTAGTTGGGTAGTAACTGTAGCAGCCGGGCTTGCTTTCCTCTCTGCCCCTGCCCCTTTAGTTGGATAGTAACTGTAGCAGCTGGGCTTCCTTCCCTCTGCGCCCCTGCCCCTTTAGTTGGGTAGTAAATGTAGTAGTTGGGATTGCTTCCCTCTCCGCTCCTGCCCCTTTAGTTGGGTAGTAACTGTAGCAGCTGGGCTTGCTTCCCTCCCCGCCCCTGCCTCTTTAGTAACTGTAGCAGCTGGGCTTGCGTCCCTCTCCGCCCCTTCCCCTTTAGTTGGGTAGGAACTGTAGCAGCTGGGCTTCCTTCCCTCTGCGCCCCTGCCCCTTTAGTTGGGTAGTAACTGTAGCAACTGAGCTGCCTTCCCTCTCCGCCCCTGCTCCTTTAGTTGGGTATTAGCTGTAGCAGCTGAGCTTCCTTCCCTCTCCGCCCCTGCCCCTTTAGTTGAGTAGTAACTGTAGCAGCTGGGTTTGCTTCCCTCTCCGCCCCTGCCCCTTTACTTGGGTAGTAACAGTAGCAGCTGGGCTTCCTTCCCTCTCTGCCCCTGCCCCTTTAGTTGGATAGTAACTGTAGCAGCTGGGTTTGCTTCCATCTCCGCCACTGCCCCTTTAGTTGGGTAGTAACAGTAGCAGCTGGGCTTCCTTCCTTCTCTGCCCCTGCCCCTTTAGTTGGGTAGTAACTGTAGCAGCTGGGCTTCCTTCCCTCTCTGCCCCTGACCCTTTAGTTGGGTAGTAACTGTAGCAGCTGAGCTGCTTACCTCTCCGCCCCTGCCCCTTTAGTTGGGTATTAGCTGTAGCAGCTGGGCTTCCTTCCCTCTCTGCCCCTGACCCTTTAGTTGGGTAGCAACGGTAGCAGCTGAGCTGCCTTCCCTCTCCGCCCCTGCCCCTTTAGTTGGGTATTAGCTGTAGCAGCTGGGATTGCTTCTTTCTCCGCCCCTGCCCCTTTACTTGGGTAGTAACTGTACCAGCTGGGCTTCCTTCCCTCTCTGCCCCTGCCCCTTTAGTTGGGTAGTAACTGTAGCAGCTGGGCTTGCTTCCCTCTGCACCCCTGCCCCTTGAGTTGGGTATTAGCTGTAGCAGCTGGGCTTGCTTCCCTCTCCGCCCCTGCCCCTTGAGTTGGGTATTAGCTGTAGCAGCTGGGCTTCCTTCCCTCTCTGCCCCTGCCCCTTTAGTTGGGTAGTAACTGTAGCAGCTGGGCTTGCTTCCCTCTGTGCCCCTGCCCCTTTAGTTGGGTATTAGCTGTACTAGCTGGGCTTCCTTCCCTCTCTGCCCCTGTCCCTTTAGTTGGGTAGTAACTGTAGCAGCTGGGCTTACTTCCCTCTGCGCCCGGCCCCTTTAGTTGGGTAGTAACTGTAGCAGCTGGGCTTGCTTCCCTCTGCGCCCCTGCCCCTTTAGTTGGGTAGTTACTGTAGCAGCTGGGCTTCCTTCCCTCTCTGCTCCTGCCCCTTTAGTTGGGTAGTAACTGTAGCAGCTGGGCTTCCTTCCCTCTCCGCCCCTGCCCCTTTAGGTGGGTAATAACTGTAGCTGATGAGCCTCCTTCCCTCTCTGCCCCTGCCCCTTTAGTTGGGTAGTAACTGTAGCAGCTGGGCTTCCTTCACTCTACGCCCCTGCCCCTTTAGTTGGGTAGTAACTGTAACAGCTGAGCTTCCTTCCCTCCCAGAGCTCGCTTCCGTCTCTGTGCCTACCGCTTTAGTTGGGTAGTAACTGTAGCAGCCGGTGTTGCTTTCCTCTCCGCCCCTGCCCCTTTAGTTGGATAGTAACTGTAGCAGCTGGGCTTCCTTCCCTCTGCGCCCCTGCCCTTTTAGTTGGGTAGTAAATGTAGTAGCTGGGATTGCTTCCCTCTCCGATCCTGCCCCTTTAGTTGGGTAGTAACTGTAGCAGCTGGGCTTGCTTCCCTCCCCGCCCCTGCCTCTTTAGTAACTGTAGCAGCTGGGCTTGCGTCCCTCTCCGCCCCTGCCCCTTTAGTTGGGTAGTAACTGTAGCAGCTGGGCTTCCTTCCCTCTGCACCCCTGCCCCTTTAGTTGGGTAGTAACTGTAGCAACTGAGCTGCCTTCCCTCTCCGCCCCTGCCCCTTTAGTTGGGTATTAGCTGTAGCAGCTGGGTTTGCTTCCCTCTCCGCCTCTGCCCCTTTAGTTGGGTAGTAACAGTAGCAGCTGGGCTTCCTTCCCTCTCTGCCCCTGCCCCTTTAGTTGGATAGTAACTGTAGCAGCTGGGTTTGCTTCCATCTCCGCCACTGCCCCTTTAGTTGGGTAGTAACAGTAGCAGCTGGGCTTCCTTCCCTCTCTGCCCCTGCCCCTTTAGTTGGGTAGTAACTGTAGCAGCTGGGCTTCCTTCCCTCTCTGCCCCTGACCCTTTAGTTGGGTAGTAACTGTAGCAGCTGAGCTGCCTTACCTCTCCGCCCCTGCCCCTTTAGTTGGGTATTAGCTGTAGCAGCTGGGCTTCCTTCCCTCTCTGCCCCTGACCCTTTAGGTAGGTAGTAACGGTAGCAGCTGAGCTGCCTTCCCTCTCCGCCCCTGCCCCTTTAGTTGGGTATTAGCTGTAGCAGCTGGGATTGCTTCTTTCTCCGCCCCTGCCCCTTTAGTTGGGTAGTAACTGTACCAGCTGGGCTTCCTTCCCTCTCTGCCCCTGCCCCTTTAGTTGGGTAGTAACTGTAGCAGCTGGGCTTGCTTCCCTCTGCACCCCTGCCCCTTGAGTTGGGTATTAGCTGTAGCAGCTGGGCTTGCTTCCCTCTCCGCCCCTGCCCCTTGAGCTGGGTATTAGCTGTAGCAGCTGGGCTTGCTTCCCTCTCCACCCCTGCCCCTTGAGTTGGGTATTAGCTGTAGCAGCTGGGCTTCCTTCCCTCTCTGCCCCTGCCCCTTTAGTTGGGTAGTAAATGTAGCAGCTGGGCTTGCTTCCCTCTGTGCCCCTGCCCCTTTAGTTGGGTATTAGCTGTACCAGCTGGGCTTCCTTCCCTCCCTGCCCCTGCCCCTTTCGTTGGGTAGTAACTGTAGCAGCTGGGATTGCTTCCCTCTGCGCCCCGGCCCCTTTAGTTGGGTAGTAACTGTAGCAGCTGGGCTTGCTTCCCTCTGCGCCCCTGCCCCTTGAGTTGGGTATTAGCTGTAGCAGCTGGGTTTGCTTCCCTCTGCGCCCCGGCCCCTTTAGTTGGGTAGTAACTGTAGCAGCTGGGCTTGCTTCCCTCTGCGCCCCTGCCCCTTGAGTTGGGTATTAGCTGTAGCAGCTGGGCTTGCTTCCCTCTGCGTTCTGCCCCTTGAGTTGGGTATTAGCTGTAGCAGCTGGGCTTGCTTCCCTCTGCGCCCCTGCCCCTTGAGTTGGGTATTAGCTGTAGCAGCTGGGCTTGCTTCCCTCTGCGCCCCTGCCCCTTTAGTTGGGTAGTAACTGTAGCAGCTGGGCTTGCTTCCCTCTGCACCCCTGCCCCTTGAGTTGGGTATTAGCTGTAGCAGCTGGGCTTCCTTCCCTCTCTGCCCCTGCCCCTTTAGTTGGGTAGTAACTGTAGCAGCTGGGCTTGCTTCCCTCTGCGCCCCAGCCCCTTTAGTTGGGTAGTAACTGTACCAGCTGGGCTTCCTTCCCTCTCTGCCCCTGCCCCTTTAGTTGGGTAGTAACTGTAGCAGCTGGGCTTGCTTCCCTCTGCGCCCCGGCCCCTTGAGTTGGGTATTAGCTGTAGTAGCTGGGCTTGCTTCCCTCTCCGCCCCTGCCCCTTGAGTTGGGTATTAGCTGTAGCAGCTGGGCTTGCTTCCCTCTCCGCCCCTGCCCCTTGAGTTGGGTATTAGCTGTAGCAGCTGGGCTTCCTTCCCTCTCTGCCCCTGCCCCTTTAGTTGGGTAGTAACTGTAGCAGCTGGGCTTGCTTCCCTCTGTGCCCCTGCCCCTTTAGTTGGGTATTAGCTGTACCAGCTGGGCTTCCTTCCCTCTCTGCCCCTGCCCCTTCAGTGGGGTAGTAACTGTAGCAGCTGGGCTTGCTTCCCTCTCTGCCCCTGCCCCTTTAGTTGGGTAGTAACTGTAGCAGCTGGGCTTGCTTCCCTCTGCGCCCCTGCCCCTTGAGTTGGGTATTAGCTGTAGCAGCTGGGCTTGCTTCCCTCTGCGCCCCTGCCCCTTTAGTTGGGTAGTAACTGTAGCAGCTGGGCTTGCTTCCCTCTGCGCCCCTGACCCTTGAGTTGGGTATTAGCTGTAGCAGCTGGGCTTGCTTCCCTCTGCGCCCCTGCCCCTTTAGTTGGGTAGTAACTGTAGCAGCTGGGCTTGCTTCCCTCTGCACCCCTGCCCCTTGAGTTGGGTATTAGCTGTAGCAGCTGGGCTTGCTTCCCTCTGCGCCCCTGCCCCTTTAGTTGGGTAGTAACTGTAGCAGCTGGGCTTGCTTCCCTCTGCGCCCCTGCCCCTTGAGTTGGGTATTAGCTGTAGCAGCTGGGCTTCCTTCCCTCTCTGCCCCTGCCCCTTTAGTTGGGTAGTAACTGTAGCAGCTGGGCTTGCTTCCCTCTGCGCCCCGGCCCCTTTAGTTGGGTAGTAACTGTACCAGCTGGGCTTCCTTCCCTCTCTGCCCCTCCCCCTTTAGTTGGGTAGTAACTGTAGCAGCTGGGCTTGCTTCCCTCTGCACCCCTGCCCCTTGAGTTGGGTATTAGCTGTAGCAGCTGGGCTTGCTTCCCTCTCCGCCCCTGCCCCTTGAGTTGGGTAATAGCTGTAGCAGCTGGGCTTCCTTCCCTCTCTGCCCCTGCCCCTTTAGTTGGGTAGTAACTGTAGCAGCTGGGCTTGCATCCCTCTGCACCCCTGCCCCTTGAGTTGGGTATTAGCTGTAGTAGCTGGGCTTCCTTCCCTCTCTGCCCCTGCCCCTTTAGTTGGGTAGTAACTGTACCAGCTGGGCTTGCTTCCGTCTCTGCCCCCGCCCCCTTTAGTTGGGTAGTAACTGTAGCAGCTGGGCTTGCTTCCCTCTGCGCCCCTGCCCCTTGAGTTGGGTATTAGCTGTAGCAGCTGGGCTTCCTCCCCTCTCTGCCCCTGCCCCTTTAGTTGGGTAGTAACTGTACCAGCTGGGCTTGCTTCCGTCTCTGCCCCCGCCCCCTTTAGTTGGGTAGTAACTGTAGCAGCTGGGCTTGCTTCCCTCTGCACCCCTGCCCCTTGAGTTGGGTATTAGCTGTAGCAGCTGGGCTTGCTTCCCTCTGCGCCCCTGCCCCTTGAGTTGGGTATTAGCTGTAGCAGCTGGGCTTCCTTCCCTCTCTGCCCCTGCCCCTTTAGTTGGGTAGTAACTGTAGCAGCTGGGCTTGCTTCCCTCTGCGCCCCGGCCCCTTTAGTTGGGTAGTAACTGTAGCAGCTGGGCTTGCTTCCCTCTGCGCCCCTGCCCCTTTAGTTGGGTAATAACTGTAGCAGCTGGGCTTGCTTCCGTCTCTGCCCCTGCCCCTTTAGTTGGGTAGTAACTGTAGCAGCTGGGTTTGCTTCCCTCTGCGCCCCTGCCCCTTGAGTTGGGTATTAGCTGTAGCAGCTGGGCTTGCTTCCCTCTGCGTTCTGCCCCTTGAGTTGGGTATTAGCTGTAGCAGCTGGGCTTGCTTCCCTCTGCGCCCCTGCCCCTTTAGTTGGGTAGTAACTGTAGCAGCTGGGCTTGCTTCCCTCTGCGTCCCTGCCCCTTGAGTTGGGTATTAGCTGTAGCAGCTGGGCTTCCTTCCCTCTCTGCCCCTGCCCCTTTAGTTGGGTAGTAACTGTAGCAGCTGGGCTTGCTTCCCTCTGCGCCCCGGCCCCTTTAGTTGGGTAGTAACTGTACCAGCTGGGCTTCCTTCCCTCTCTGCCCCTCCCCCTTTAGTTGGGTAGTAACTGTAGCAGCTGGGCTTGCTTCCCTCTGCACCCCTGCCCCTTGAGTTGGGTATTAGCTGTAGCAGCTGGGCTTGCTTCCCTCTCCGCCCCTGCCCCTTGAGTTGGGTATTAGCTGTAGCAGCTGGGCTTCCTTCCCTCTCTGCCCCTGCCCCTTTAGTTGGGTAGTAACTGTAGCAGCTGGGCTTGCTTCCCTCTGCGCCCCTGCCCCTTGAGTTGGGTATTAGCTGTAGCAGCTGGGCTTCCTTCCCTCTCTGCCCCTGCCCCTTTAGTTGGGTAGTAACTGTAGCAGCTGGGCTTGCTTCCCTCTGTGCCCCTGCCCCTTTAGTTGGGTATTAGCTGTACCAGCTGGGCTTCCTTCCCTCTCTGCCCCTGCCCCTTTAGTTGGGTAGTAACTGTAGCAGCTGGGCTTGCTTCCCTCTGCGCCCCGGCCCCTTTAGTTGGGTAGTAACTGTAGCAGCTGGGCTTGCTTCCCTCTGCGCCCCTGCCCCTTTAGTTGGGTAATAACTGTACCAGCTGGGCTTGCTTCCGTCTCTGCCCCTGCCCCTTTAGTTGGGTAGTAACTGTAGCAGCTGGGTTTGCTTCCCTCTGCGCCCCTGCCCCTTGAGTTGGGTATTAGCTGTAGCAGCTGGGCTTGCTTCCCTCTGCGTTCTGCCCCTTGAGTTGGGTATTAGCTGTAGCAGCTGGGCTTGCTTCCCTCTCTGCCCCTGCCCCTTTAGTTGGGTAGTAACTGTAGCAGCTGGGCTTGCTTCCCTCTGCGCCCCTGCCCCTTGAGTTGGGTATTAGCTGTAGCAGCTGGGCTTGCTTCCCTCTCCGCCCCTGCCCCTTTAGTTGGGTAGTAACTGTAGCAGCTGGGCTTGCTTCTGTCTGTGCCCCTGCCCCTTTAGTTGGGTAGTAGCTGCAGCAGCTGGGCTTGCTTCCCTCTCCGCCCCTGCCCCTTTAGTTGGGTATTAGCTGTAGCAGCAGCATCCAGCTGTCCCTTGGATGTGTAAAGCCAGGCTGCTGCATCGTGGTGCAGGGGGCGGGGCAGACTGCAGGAGGAGTTTGAAGTTCTTAGGAATTGTTCTTGCATTCTTGCACTTGCACACCATTTTCCTTTCTCATTGTACGGAATGTGAAGGCAAGTAGCCGTGTTTTTGATCCCCCGTCGACTCTTAAGGCCCCTGTCAATGTGTCCTAGCACCATAAACATTTACTAGAAAGCAATGCGATTTGGCCTGGTTGTTTTATGGGGTAAAAGCGATGAAATTGGGCTGTGATACCGGCAGTTGGGTGTGAAATTGGGCTGTGATACAGCGTCGTGCATTTATCTCCATCTAAAAGGGTGAGGTAAATGCATACAGATGATGGGAATGAAACCAACTCAAGGAGGGTACATAGGGCCCGCCCCTTCCCCAAACACACATTCCAATACCTTCATGTTGCCACTGGCTTCTGTGCATATGGACGTGGAGAGGAGGAGGAGGAGACGCTATGTAAGGTGAACGTCCATACCCAGAGTCAGGCCCTCACCCTTGACTGACAACCAGCTAATCACCCTGTATTAGCTGAACAGGGAGACCATAGCTGAGCTGCGCACCTGATCCAGGATGACGGAGAGAGCAGGATCACCCTCAGTGCAGTCTTACCCCCACTACTGAAGCTTGTGTCAGTCCTGCATTTCCTGCCAACGGCCACGCTGGGTATGCTGCACGACATGCCCCAGCCCACATATTCAAATGTGCTTGTGCAG
Organism: Ambystoma mexicanum; assembly: GCF_040938575.1. NCBI lineage: Eukaryota > Metazoa > Chordata > Amphibia > Caudata > Ambystomatidae > Ambystoma > Ambystoma mexicanum. The sequence continues at coordinate 136,914,489 of NC_090921.1, forward strand.
GTGCAGGAATAACTCCTGCATCTTGTCTCCCAGGACATCTCCCTGCCCACCACCCGGGCACAGGAGAACACCATGAAGGCACATTTCTATGGAGCAGCACACGTGATTGCTGCTCTGGACTGAGCCGATGTGGAGTTCGTAGCACCGCAGGTATCTGAAAAGGTATACCGCAACTGGAAGCAGACCCACGCCATCAATGTTCAGGTCACCTGTGGTCCTGCCCTTCGCATAACACACTACTGTGCCCACTTCCCCGATTCCACCCATGATGCCATGCCCTGCAGAACAGCATACTGCCTGGATACATGGGGAGGCGCAGAGGGCAACGTACATGGATATTAGGTGAGTACAAGTGCCAGCACACACACTATCCTTGCAGCACAACTGCAGTGCCATGTGAGGGGGAGGGGAATACTACAACTAAGAATGCATGCCCTGTCACGGCCGTATACATGCACAACCTGCACTCTTACCCCGCACATGACAGACTACAACTCACAGGACTAGGACATGAGTGACATGCTGCAGTAAATCCCCAATACATATTTGCCCAACAGGCCAGCAACACACACATTGGACTACAGGAACCACAATGCAACATCACACATCGCTATACTTGGAACGGCACGCTTCAACTCTGCAACAAAGGAATGCAAAACTGGCAGTACTAAGGCCATGTTTTCAGGTGACCATGGATGTGAAGCCATCATGGAATAGGTGCAGACAACCTGCACAAGTACAACTAAACACCCATCAGGGCACATGCATGGGTGCAACGCACAGGCCCAACACAGTCACCATGACAGGGTGCTCTGTCAATCAACGACACTGAAAGTGAAGAGTGCTGGCTGCGAGCTGTGCGCATGATGTTCCACAACGGAGCAAATGTACCCCCTGAGGGAATGTCTGCATATGCAAGTGCTGGCGTGGTAAATCATGTTGTGTGACAATACTTGTGAAATGCATGCATCAACATGCCGTTGTAATGGGCAACCCATCCACAATTCTCTGTGACTGACACCTATGACCTTTGACCTCGCAGGTGATGCTGGATAGCCACTGCTATCATGGCGGATGACACCCGTGTGGAATCCACAGACACCACAGGAGGTGGCCTACAAAGTGGCACACGTCCAGACTTGGCGCTGTATCGAGCGGACCTTTGGCCTGTTGAAGGCTCATTTCCAGTGCCTGCACTGGTCGCGAGGGGCCCTAATGTACACGTCAGAGGAGGTCAAACAAATTGACCTTCCCTGCGGCATGCTGTACATTTTCCTGATGAGGACATGCCACCCACAGAAGAGGAGGACTCACTACCTGCGGGTACTCCACTGATACGCCGTGAGCGAGAAGAGGGTAGGGCTGGACGTCTAGTTCAGCAAGAACTGTTTGAAAATTTGAAACCGATTGACATGCACTTGCAAAGCACCTCTGTATACAGTCACATTATTAATTAAACACTTGCACACAATAAGGAATGTCCTAACATTGCTTTAATTGAACAACTATTCAATGTGCAAAAGTCAAAACAATCCTTCCCGAAACCCTCCCAAAACCCCATCCTCGAACACTCCAGGCTCCCCAAAAACCCTCCCAAAACACCATCACCAAAACACCTCCTCCCTCCCCATAAACCCTCCCAAAACACCACCCCCAAAACACCCTCGCTCTTGCCCAAAAACCCTCTCAAAACACCATGACCAAAACACCTTGGCAGATTGACACAGTTGGCAGTTAATTCCAGGGCCTCTTGGGCATGGAAGCATGTTCCAGCAGCTTAAACAATTGGGAGTCAGGTGGAGCTGTTTGCGGCACCTTGGAGTGCTGGGTTGTGTGCCCTCTGTGGGGGTAACAGAGGCAGAGGGCTCGTACACCTAGCCCTAGATATATTGCATGGTCAGCAGCAAAGGCTGGCATACCCTCCATGTGTTCACGCATTCTCTGCCCAACTGTGGTCATGGCAGCAGTGGCCTTGCCAAGGGAATGGGACTTCCGGCGGCAACACCCCTGCAGGCAGTCCCTCATGGCCTACATATGTTGTACCTGCTGGCCCGGCAGTGTCTCAAGTGCTGCCTGGCAAATGGCATCTAGCCGTGACCATATGGCAGCCATATTGTGCATGGCAGAGGTTGTAAACTGTGGGAAGGGTGTGGGTTAAAGCTTGGGGAGTGCAAGCCTGGTGGTGTGGACACTGCCCATACCACGATGGGGTTGGGGCTGCACTACCCGTGATGGTGAGGAGTGTGTGCGGGTGCCCTAACAAATGGGAGCCGGAGCGGAGACTGCAGCTGTGTGGATTGGCACAAGTGCCGACTGTGATGTGGATGTGCCAGCTTCAGTGGCAGCCATGCATAAGGGTCAGGGGTTGCACTGTGCCACGTCCTGTGGCAGCATTCTCCCTCCTGTAGCGTGAGATCAGGCTGCAGACCCATGACTTCAAGTAGTTCCAAAGCTTGCGGCAGTCCTCCCCATCACGCGGAACGGTGCTCACAGCCGTCACCGGGTCCTTAATGTTGGACCACATAGCTGTCTTCCTCTGAGCAGAGGTCTTTCCATGCCTGCTCCCAAACAGCTCCTCTCTGTGGTCAATCACTGCACCTGCCAGATCATTATGGTCTGATTCAGTAAACGTAGGCTTACGCAACCTAAGTTCTGGGAGGGGTGCCTTTCCCTTTTCCTGCGACATGATGATTCCTTAAGTATGGATCCGGATGGCAACAGGAAATGGATTCTGAGTGGATTAGGTTTCCCGTTCCGGTGGTGACGTTATTTCCAACAGCGGTAATACTGCTTGGTGTGACGCGGTAACAGTAATACTGTTGTATTTCAGCAGTATTAACACCAGATGACCTTTGTGCGCATGCCCGTCAAGTCATGAGACGGCGGTAATTCTGTCAGACATCCCGTTGGTAACAGGAACACCTTTATTTCGGCTGCCTGACCCAAACTTACCCTGCCCGGGAGAGCACGTCCCTCTCCACCACTCTCCTGGCTTCCTGCATCCAACAGCTTTTAACCTCGTCCGCCACGGCATCTCTAGGCGCAGCTTTTTTAGCATGGCTGCACTGTGCTGCTGTCATGCCGCGGACCTCAGTCTGTCTTTTTTTTCTTAGGTTATTGATGTTGTTGAAAACCTTTAGCAACTTTATTGTTTTGCATATCAAGATAGTAGAGACATCATGGATATAAACACATTTTTAAATGGGCGCTTTGTGTCGCTCACTTTAACTAAACTAATACAGATTTGCATGGTAACTAGTGCTTTGCGAGCTCTTTGAGTTGGAAATGTTCGATCGTGCATATGAAAGGCTCTGACCGCTACTGATAAAAGAAATGTGTTTGCAACCTGAGCACCGTAACGACCTGCAGAGGGTTCCATGTCTTAAAATCGTGGCAAAAATGGCCGTGGATACAAAATATTGTGGCAAAAATGCTGTGGTTTTGCCGCCAGAATCATGCAAAAGATACGGGAGACACCCCCGCAACCACTGGAACCATTATACCATTCAAGGAGAGCGGGGGACACCCCCGCTCTCCTTGAATGGTATAATGGGGTACACCTTTTTTTTTTACCTGCAACATTTTTGCCATGATTTTATTACCCGATACCCTGCAGAGCCATGGACTCTGTGTGTGCGTGTCTGCCAAGCTGAGACCTGGGAAACTGACAGTGCTTGAAGGTCCAGCCTGAGCCAATTCTATATTTGGCTCAGAGGAAATAAAAAGCATCAAGGACGCATTTCTTGTGCCTTTCAACTAAAGGTACGCGCTGTAAAAATTAAAAGAACTAGTGGTACGGCACCAATGATTTATACTACACTTCCATCTCTGAATGTGGCGTTCATCCCCCGTTCCAGCCCCTGGAATGGGGGATGAAGGCCATTAGCACCCGGGTTGCCAAAGCGGAATCCGGGGTGCTAAAAAAAAAAAAAGGATTTTCCTTCTTCAACGGGACGCGCGTGGCGTCCCGCTGTAGGAAGGAAAATCCTTTTCCACGAATGCCGCCATGGAAAGGGAAGTGGGGCTCTGTATGGAGCCCCTCTTCCCTTTCCATGGCAGCCTGCGGGAAGCGTACGGAAGAAGCAGAGGCAGCGGCGGGGTTCCACTGCTGCAGAAATAAGGTACGTAGGGCAGTGGGGGGGGGGAGAAAATAAAATAAAATGGGACGGAGGGTGGGGAGAGATGGCGGCGGGGGAGCTGGCAGTAAGGCAGCTTGGTACGCGGGCTTGTACCGGCGGTTCAAGCTTGCGTTCCTAGCCATCTGATTGGCTGGCTCCCCCCACCCGGGTACTAATGTGGGTGAATTGCGTTTTTTGCCACCTGTTGCAGGCACTAAGACTTCATTAACACTGTCCATGAAAATGCTGTGGAGGGTACAAAATACATGTCCTGCAAACGTACTTAGTAACAGTTAAGGTTCCAATCACTTTATTTATGAATGCCATACTAAAAAATAACAGGTAGTGTCCTAGTTCCATACCATAGCCAGTAAGATAGCTCAGCGGGTTGAGCGCTCGCTTCTGCGTCTGTCTATGATATGCAAGTTGCAGGTTCTCATCCTGGCAAGACTAATTCAGCCTTTCATCTTTCCGAGGTAGATAAATGTGTACCAACTTCGGCACACTTTTATCGACCTGCAAATATGCTGTATGTAAATCTCTTTGGAGAAAGTGTCTTGTGCAGCCATTTCCCAGGCTGGGACTGTGGGGGTGCTCCTAGAGCCGGCCCTACCCATGACATCTCTGGCGCTCCCACCTCTAGTTGGGCTGTGCAAGAAAGGTACATTTATTATTTTTCTTTTTTACAAAACGGGGGCGAGGGGCGCAGGGAAGTATAGGGAAGGTGGCGCTGGCTAGCCAGGCAACTCAGAACGCAGGCTTGTACTATACAGCTGGTGAGATAGCACAGCGAGTAGAGGGCTGCTTTGACATCCGTGCAGAGCCTGCCGAGACAGGTTCAAATCCCGGCAGGGCCAAATTCAGCCTTTCATCCACACAACGTGAGTAATAATAAGCAGCGTTCAGATGCCTGAGGGCTCGTAGCGCTATATATGTATGCAAATTATTATATAGTTACATCCCGCGTTTTGAGTCACCTGATTGGCCAGCGCCACCCAGGGTGATCATTCACAGTCTGATCTGTGGCCGCACAGAAACTGCTAATATGTTGCAAAAGAACAAACCATATAGGTGACAAACTGACCCAGACAGACCCCCTAACTTCACAAAATGAACAGAAATGTTTACCCACTCCTACAATAGGCATTCACCTTGCTCAAACTGTCCCTGGTGCGGACATGTATGAAAAGGCAACCCTATTAATCACTATAAGCCTAAACCAGGCAATCTCTCAATTGGAAAGGATTTCATGACTTACTTGTCACGTGATCTATTGTTTGAAGTATTCTTGTGACTCTAACTTTGTTGGACTAACTTAAAAAAAATGATGGCCAGGTGTAATGATTATAAATCAAGCAGGAGGTTAGAAAACAAGCACTCCTGCGTTGCTCGACACTTGCTGGAAAAGAGACACACTGTAACTCAAGCAGGGCACTCGAGCGATGAGAGTCTATGCTTGAAGCACAGAGAAGTGTCTTGAACACACGTATCAGCGTCCCTGGCACCTGTAGGCATGAATGAATACATTATTACTATGCGTTTCATGGATGTCTTATATCAGAACACATTTTCGTTTTTTGTATTAATTTACTTTCTAATTATTAATTTATTTTGACATCTTTTTTCATTCGTATGTATCCCCTCATTAAGTAAACCATTGCAATGCTTTTATTATGATAATATTTTCATTTTATTTGCAGTGCATTCATGATTAGGATGTTTTCATGTGTACAGTCCCATGGCAAGTGCTTCGAGACCAAGAGGTACACCCAGGCCTAAAGTGCTTGCACACAGAAGTATGTAAATGAGAGGCTCGTGCAATGTAGCCATGTATGGTAGAGAGAACGCGTAATCCAGTGCAGAGCTCAGCGTACTCTCGCAACACACGCGAAAGGGGGCAGCCGGATGGGCGGGGCCAATGGAGGAAGAGGGCGGGGAGAGGTAAGTGGGGATGGGCGTGGTCTGGGAGCAGGGGCTGGTGAAAGGTGCAGGGAGAGGGCAGGGGAAGGCGCCCCACATATAAGTAGAGTGGAAGACCAGGGCAATTGGGAGGGGTTCCGGAGTGTTTTACCGAGAGTCAGGGTGGGGGGTGCTCGTACAGGGCGGTCATCGCAGGCGGGTAGAGCAAAATAGAATCCGTTTCATAACTCAATTTCACAATGACTCAAGGGGAGATGTGAAATTGATTTCACAAAGACAGCATAGTACAATATTAGCGGCTATTTTAGTGGAGTGGGAAAAAAAACCCCTATTTCTTCTCTCAATCTTCTCTCAATCTCTCTTTCTTTCTCCACCTTTCATCTCCCCTAATCACTACCAGCCAAGCCCAGTCCTCCTCCTCAGGGTGACAGCATGCCCAGTATCAGACGCCATAGTCTAAAATATTCTTGGGCCCTTTGCTGCCAGTCCTTTGCCTCTCTCTTCAGATCACTTCCTGGTGTGCTCGTCTCTGCCTTCTCACTATAACTGATACGCCATATGCATGCATCTTGTATGCCGAACCCCGACCCTCACCCGAAATGATTTGTCTCACAACTTTTTGTCAAGTGTTGGCAATAAAAGGACGTAGGATTTTATTGTACAGATATGGTTATGCAGATAAACAAATAATCACATATCATAATAATATCCTACTTTTGGGCACCGGGTCATGAGGTTACACCCTCTGGCCCGTGCCGCCTTCTCATGTCCCACGACTCGTTGTGGACACCGTACAGTGCCCTGTACTTCTTTTCCTTTGTTCTTCTCCCTTATTTGTAGGGTGGGAGAGTTTTGTGGTAAAGAAGCAAAGTGTGGAAGACGCTGAGTGAACAGCGAACCTCCTGTCAGTTTGGGTCCCCGTTCAGGGTCCACAAACAGATTGTGTTCTCTTATAGCATTCTGCTCTTCTTTACAAGACCCAGAGAAGCCCTGGGTCTTTGATGTGTATAGTAGTGGGGGCTGTGCGCCAGCCCCCGGCCGGATAGCCGACATGTCTGACCCCCTGAGGAGGGGGCAGGTCTTTGAACCTGGGCCCTGTGTGACTGTTGGTTTTCCATAGGTGCTTAGCACCTTGTTGTTTGGAGGAAGGGTGAGGCGCTTGTTCACACCTCACCCTTCCTCGGCATTGTGTGACCGAGACTGCGTGTCTCGGTGCTTGTAGGGGAGAGGAGCAGGCTTGGGGGCGGGGGCTGCCCCTCTCCTAGCCTGCCGAGTAACATCATTTACTCTGCCTCGACTTGGGCGGCCCTGCGTCCCTCTACCACAACACATGTACCACCACCCCCTGTTGCAATGCCCCCCATCTTCACGCTTCTATTACCTGCCCTTCTCGCCTACTCCTTGCTATTACCATGACTTCATGTAATAATATGTACCTCCTGGGCACTAGGATCTAACAACCTCCACCTCCTGGTTGCCCCCACAACCCCTGGTACACTAAAGATGCCCTGATTACCAACACAGCCCCCTTCTAATGTGACAACACCTTCTTCTTCTCCTTTCCAATTACCAGACGTGTCTCCTCTTCTATAGGACCCTCCCCTGGACTGGACATTGGATCTGCACCTGTAAATCCAACCCAATAGTTTCTTTTGATAGGCTAATGTGCCCAGCCACATTTCGGCCTACTTGAGGCTAAAGGGGTAGGATACATCTATACCAGTGTTAGCAGACATGTTGGGTTGCCTCAGTTAGCAGAGAGTGTCTAGGAGGGCTGTGATAGCAAAGCACAGCCCTGATTCATGTTGCTGTGCTAATAAACCTAGTCTGCTCTGGGTGTTCTCAACTCTCAGGGCTGGACTGGCCTATAGGGAACTCTGTAGATTGCCCGGTGGGCCTCAGCACCCTGGGCCTCTTTTGTGTGGTAACCTATTTTATTTCCACATTTTCTCATAGGAAAAGGGTTGGGTTTGCTGAATATGTGTAATATGGGGAGACTTTGAACATTATGGGCCTCATTACAACCTTGGTGCTAAGTGCACCAACTTTACCACCATGGTGTAAACTGCGTTTACACCATGGTGGATGGCGGATTTACCGCCCCATTCCAAGGTGGGTGGGGCGGTAAATCCCCATTTCCCATTTTCCCTTCCCCATTCCCATTTTTGCCCCATAGGGCATAATGGGAGTGGGGAAGGCGCTAAGTACGCCGCCGTAAATTACGGCGGCGTAATTAGCACCATGGCAGGTTAGCACCATGGATTTTAACGCCTGCTAAAAGCAGGCGTTAAAATCAGAATCAGGCGTTAAGGGTTAACGGTGGCGTTAACCCTTAACGCCTGAGTTGTAATGAGGCCCTATGTCCAGGGCCTCTTTTGGTTCCCAATCCACTGCTGTTAACTCTGTGTTGAACTTTTTCAGGGTGTTCATGGATTCTGGACATGTTTTCAGGTTTACAGACGTAACAAGTTCTCTGAACTTCTTAGACTTTATGGAAAGCGGATTTACGCACCGGTGAGACCCCAATAGGCCCACCCACCACTACAGTGCACCTCCTTTTGAGATACGCAGTCGATTGCAAGGAAATTCTGGAATTGCCCATTGTTGAAGTAGTGCTGCTGGGTCTACACCTGCCACGTGACGGGGACCAATAAAGGTGAACAAGGAAATACTCTGGATGCCACCTCAAGCCCATCGTCATTCCCTGGTTTAGGGAGATGCCGGGCTCCCTGAGTCATCGGCTGGTGATCCCCAGAGTCAGGCAGAGGACTTTGTCACAGTACACATTGGTTCCAACAGGAAGGAATAGTCTTTCTTCAGTGTTCTTTACATCAGGCAATGTCCAATTCTCAACAGCTGTCACTACGCATGTGACTTATCGCATTACTTGCTGATGATGTATGCACTATATAAGTTAACATTTGTTGGTTTGCATTGCTTTAATCTCCCGGAATGCTGTGAAGTTGACCTATTCCTCTGTTACAACCTGTTCAGCATTCTAACGCATTGTATCCCGAAGTTGCTTTTTATCTGTAAGGATTAACTTTATCTGTGCATGCTTTACTTGATAAGAACTAATTGTTCATAGCTGTAAGCAGCATGGGCCTTTACTAGACAGATTGTGTTTGTGTTCACAGCGATTGGACAAGGGCCTGCAAGTCTAATGCTGCACCTGATGCAGTAAACTTTGCAAAGATTGTAGGACTAAGTACAGAGTCTTAGCTGTACACTGCAATCATTTGAAACTATTGTAGGGTGACCAGACGTCCTGGGTTCCTGGGACAGTCCGGGGGAAATCACCCTCTGTTCTGTGGTCCCGGGAGTTTTTTGATTTTATAAACCCTGTCCCAGGTTCCCAAGGGTGGGTGGCTACGGTCCATGGTTCTGGCGCAACTCTTCCTGCGTGAAGATGCCCCCATTTCCTCCCCATACCCCTCCCAGGTGCTCTCCTCCAATGAGAGGAGTGTGCCTGTGAGCACACCCTTCCCTGCCCCTGCAACATGCCAGCGACATAGAAGTGGGACTAACGTTTTATTTGCATTTATTTTAGTCCTGCTTCTATTTCTATGACTTGTCCCATTTTTTTTGTTGTTTTTTTTTATCTGGTGACCCTAAACTATTGAAGACTTCAGTAGTAAAACTAAAGAGCGGGCACTTTGCTAAGAAGATATTGAAGCCTGTAATGTGGCTGAACGTGGACCGCCTCACGTTCTGCTGTCAGATTCAATTCTCTACTCTCTGAAAGAGGACCGACGCAGAGCTGGGGTGCAACACATCTTTATTCTTTCACAGCCAGGCTCGAACTGCCTTTCGGGCGGTAACCCCGCCCCTTAACATGCGCGGGTCGCAGCCCGCGAAATAACCATGAACACAAACAGAGGACTCCTGTCCTCAGGAGAAACAAATGAGGACATCACACCCTCCCGTCACTAAACATTAAGTCCGGCTCAGTTCATTTCCTCAATGAGGCGGTGGGGTTTCTTTCTCGTTCTCGTTGGTCGACACTCGATTCGGGCCGACTGGTTTGTCCGGTCCTCGGGAAGTACTTCTCCATCCGAGTCTTCTCGGTCTCCTTCATATGGAGCGTCCCAGGTAGTGAGTTCATCACTCGGATGTGCCTCCTCGCGCATTGGTGCCCCCGACACCCGACTGAAGTGAGAGGAGTTTCTCGTTATGGACTTGCGGTCTCCTTCTGCAGTGATGAGTGACCCTTTCTTGTGGACGATGATGAGAGGGTTCTCGTTGAATGGTGCTATGTTCTTCTGGTGTTGGGGCTGGCGGACCACCACCATGTCTCCTGGCGCCAGATCACTTGTTTTGGCTCGTCGTGTGGTGTCCGCAGCTCTTTTCATGTTCTCCTTCATGCATTTGTCCTTTTCCCTCATTTCTGCGTCTCTTTCATATTGATCTTCCTCAACGGCCACATGGGGTATGCGTGTTCTTATCGTTCGCCCGAACATCACTTCTGAGGCTGTTTTCCCGGTGGTGCTGTGTGGCGTATTTCTGTAGTCTCGCATGATTTGGTATAATAGCTTCTCAACAGGTTCTCCCGTAATGCGAGCAATTTGGGTGGTTCGTTTGATGTTGCTCATGAATCACTCGACTGTTCCATTGGCCTAGGGCCATAGGGGTGTCACCTTCCGGTGTCTGAAACCCATGTATTCGGCGAATCTTTGGAAGTCCTGTCCGGTGAAGGGGGGTCCATTGTCGGACTTCACTACCTTGGGTACTCCGTAGATTGCAAACATTCGATCCAGGGCCGGTATGGTGTGATGGGCTGATGTCGACGGCACTATCTGTAAATCAGGGTATCTTGAATATTCATCGACGGCCACCAGAATGTATTCTCCTCCCTCCATGGGCCCGAAGTGATCCACCGCTATCTCTTCCCATGTTCCCTCGGGTAGTGCAGTCATGTTTAGGGGTTCTGGGAAGGTGTGTGGCTTTACGAGTGTACAGGTGGGGCAGTCTCGTAATAGTTCCTCTACTGCAGTGTCTAATTGAGGGAACCATAGTTTCTACCTCAGCATCCTTTTGGTGGATACGATCCCTCGGTGTCCTTCGTGGGCGAGTTCTAGTACCTTCTGGTGCATGCTGCGTGGTATCACGAGCTTTGTTCCTTTGAGCAGCATACCTTCATCTGATTTTGCAAGCTTGTCCTTCACGGCTAAGAAACAGGTGATGTCCTGCTTGATGTCTTCGTGCATGGTCTCTCGAATTTGTTTTGCATGCTTCCATCGCCCCGTTTCTAGGCATCTGAGGATGGTTTGTATCCCTTGGTCCGTGTTTGATGCACGGGTTATGTGATCCATGTCTAGTCCTTGGGGCATGTTGCTGTGGATGACGTAACGTATGTACTGGTCAGCTATGGATGGTTCTGGCCCACACTCGTCTTTTGGATGTCTCGAGAGGAAGTCAGCGGGATTCTGCTCCTTTCCTGGTCTGTGGGTGATGGAGAACTGATAGTCTTGTAGTCGGAGAGCCCATCGAGCTATTCGTGGTGGCATTTTTGCCTGAGGATTGCCAAAGATGAAGACGAGGGCTTGAAGGTCCGTTACGACTACAAAAGGTTTCCCATATAGGAACAAATGAAAATGTTCGCAGGCCCAGACTACAGCCAGACCCTCCTTCTCAGCCTGGGAGTAGGCTTGTTCGGTTTTGGAGAGGCTTCGACTGGCATAGGACACTATGTGTTTTCTGCTTTCTTCTTGGTCATCCAGTTGTGTCAGGATGGCACCTAGACCGACTGGACTGGCGTCGACGATGAGTTCTGTTGTTCTTTTGGGGTCGAAATACGCCATGTTCCGGGCGTCAGAGATGCGGTCTTTGATTGCTTGAAACGCTTCTTGGCACTTTGGTGTCCATGTGAAGTCGGTGTTGAGCTTGGTGAGCGCTCGGAGGGGTTCGCTGATGGAGGCGAAGTCCTTTATGTATCTGGTGCAGTAACTTGCAAGACCCAAGAATGACCTGAGGTCTGATGTGGTGGCAGGCGGCTCGGCTTCTCGGAGTGCGCTGACCTTCTCCGGGTTGGGTGTCATTCCCTTCTCAGAGAATATGTGACCGAAGAAGCGGAGTGTTTTCTTGCGAAATTCGCACTTGTCTTTGTTTAGTGTGAGCCGTGCCTCTTCCAAAGCCATGCACACTCTCATTAGCATGTCATCATGTTGCTCTTGGTTTTGCCCGAAGACCAGGATGTCGTCGCTGTAGTTCAAGCAGTTGGGCACATGCTTGATGACGTTATGAATTTCTGACTGAAAGATTTCGGCCGCGGATGACACACCAAAACTTAACCGCTTGTAGCGGAAGAGTCCTAGATGGGTGGCGAAAGTGGTTATATATCGGGTGCTTTTGCAGAGTTCCAACTGGTGGTACCCTTTGTTGAGGTCCAGTTTTGAGAACACGGTTGCCCCATTCAACAGGTGTACCATGTCGGTTATTCTAGGGGCTTGGTGGCGTTCCCTTAATATGGCCTCATTTGGCCTTCTCATGTCCACACATATTCGGATGTCATGGGAGTCCTTTTTGGGCACGGGTAAAATTGGAGAGACCCATGGGGTGGGCCCTTCCGCCGGCTCAATGATGTCTGCCTCCAGCAGCTTAGTCAGTTCATTTTCCACTTGTTTTTGAATATTGATGGGTATTCCTCGGTAGTGTTGGGCTATGGGTGGGACATTGGTGTCGATGTGGAGTTCTATCTGCCTGTCCTTTAATTTTCCGAGGCCTTTGAACAGTGGTGGGAAGACTTGCTCTATGCTTGCCGTGGGGTCTAGATATTTGTGTACCATGAGGCAGTACAGTATGTGGATTAGTCCCATTTCTACTGCCGCTTGGTAACTCAGTATGCATCCGCTCTCAGTGGCTGCCTCCAGAACGTGCATGGGGATTTTCTTTTCGTGTTCCTTGTATCGACACGACGCCATGAAGAAACCTTTGCATGCCAGCAGGGTTTTTGATCCATATGGAAAAATGAGTGTTTGAGCTGGTTGCAGGCGGGGGGCATTTGGTATATTTTCATAGACCTCTTCACTGATCACATTTACGGTTGCCCCCGTGACAATTAGAAATTCTGCAGCTGTCTGATTTACTTGTATTCGGAGTATCGGGCTATGTTCTTTTGCTGTGCTGTTCCCTAGGGCGTATAGGTATCCCTTCTTTCTCGGCGTTTCCTGGTGTCTTTCCAGTTGGTGTGCTTTTTCATCGGATGATGCACTTGACAGGCTGTCAGACTGTGACTGTTCGATGAGGCATCTTATGTACCTTCGTGGTCTTCTTCTTGTCTTGGGAAGTGGGGTCTTGTTCTCCCTCCGTTCTCTCCTGTCGTGCCTTCTTTCTGTTGGTTCATCGTGGGGTTTGTGGCGCCCTTTCATGGGGCTGGCGTGCTCCTCGATGATGGTAGGGTGTTGCTTGACTTTGTTCCGGTTCCGGCAGGGACTTGTAGTTCCTTCCTGCTCCTCTCATTTTGCTGCGGAAGATTAGGCACACGGCTTTGTAATGGTTCTCTCCACCACACGCGGTGCAGCTCTGGCCCATTGCAGGGCATGTTCCTTCATAGGGGTACTCGTGTCCGCATCGGTAGCAGAAAGGATCACTGTTTCTTGTGGTCCCCTCAAGCTTGTTGAGGCTCTTGTGTTTTCCATGGGTGATCTTTATGTCATCCAGGCCTTCAACTTGTGCGGCGAGGGCCGCGTCAGATCGCGCCAGTCGTAGGATTTCGTCTAGGTTGCGCGGCTGCTGCAGCAGTCGTTTGCGGAAGTCGGCGCTTTCACACCCCACTATGATTTGCGACCTGAGGGCCTCCTCATTGGAGTAATTGTTGAAATCACAGTGTTTCATCTTCGCTCTTAGTCTCATGACAAATGCGTCTAGGGTTTCACCTTTGTGCTGTTTGGTGGTGTGGAACATGTGCCGTTCATAGTCTACATTTGTGTGCGGTGTGAAATATTCGGTGAGCGTTGTTTTTAACTTGACGTACGTGTCTATGTTGCTCTCAGGTATTTCCTCAAGAATGTCTCGCACATTTGACCCTACGGCGTGATTTAGAAGGTTGAGCTTTTGTTCGTCTTCTAAAGTACCTGCCCCTTTGAGACACACTTCAAAGTCCCTCAGCCACCTCTTCCACCTTGAGCCAAGGGTGCCTGTGTCAGTGAGGTCGAAATTGGCTGGCAGCTGGGTTAAAAGGCTGTCTGTCATTTTCCTGTGGCCGGTGCTGACTGGCGTCACTGGAATGGTAAGTGAGTCTTCTTCTGAATTGCTCATGAGAAACAGTTCACACGTGTTATTTTAGCTGACCTGAATGGTGGTTCCTTTTGCCTAGCGCGGTGGGGCCTTGGTGCCAGCAGGGGGCGCTGCAAATGGGTTGCAAGTCTCTGGCGTGCTTGTTCAAACTTGTGGTGGAGAGGAGAGGGGCTATGTTCTTACCCCTTTGACGTGTTTTGTTGGAGCGGGAGGTTCGCGCCTCCAACGCTCGTCTGCGCGTGCTCGACTGCACGTGTTGCCATTGGCGGGAGGCCAGTGCTCCTCTCCCGCCCGGGAAATGCAAAACGGGGAGTCTCCGCTCCACCCGCTGATGTTTGCATGCTCGTCTGCACGTGTTGCCATTGGCGGGAGGTCAGTGCTCCTCTCCCGCTCGGGAAATGCAAAGAAACGGGGAGTCTCCGCTCCACCCGCTGGTGTCTGGAGCGTGTGTGGACTGAGCCTCCCAGACATTGCCGTCGGCGATTTCTGTCGCCGGATGACACGCTCTTGCGGGGAGCTGTCACAGCTGCTCCCCGCTGGTTTGTTGCGGCGCTCGCGCTGGAGGGCGGATGATGGGGAGCCTTTGTGCTCCACCCACCTTGGCAGGCCTCCAGGCACCGAAATTCCGAGGCTCCCAGTGGTGTCAGGTGGCACACCACGAGCGGCAGGATCGGAGACCGCAGGCACAGCGGGACTTCGCTTCCGCCTCGTCGCCAGTGTAATGTGGCTGAACGTGGACCGCCTCACGTTCTGCTGTCAGATTCAATTCTCTACTCTCTGAAAGAGGACCGACACAGAGCTGGGGTGCAACACATCTTTATTCTTTCACAGCCAGGCTCGAACTGCCTTTCGGGCGGTAACCCCACCCCTTAACATGCGCGGGTCGCAGCCCCGAAAATAACCATGAACACAAACAGAGGACTCCTGTCCTCAGGAGAAACAAATGAGGACATCACAAAGCCTGCGTTATCGCGTATCCAGTGATAAAAGTCGCCTACAAAATCCTGCGGTTGAAAAGGCCTTTTTTTCCCTCCACTTTTCAACGCATATAAATGTGCGGGTACACACGGGTGGACAGCTCCCACCCTTTTTTTTCAGAGGGTGGACGCCGCCCCCCTGAGTATTTTAGAAGACTGTGTAAAATAAGAGCCATTTCATGTTTTCTTTGAACGTAGGCACTTACAGCCATGCTTGGGACTCGAACCGCAGCAGGTTTACAGGCAGGGAATGTCACCACTGCACCAGAGTAGCTGATGCGAAATAGACTATGACTAAAGCCAGTGATAGCTCTTTTGTCTGGGCACAGGGGCACCACCCCCATTATTTTTGTGCTAGATAAAAGATGTATATTAAGAACTACTTTTACCTCACGCAAAAATGCTGCAGCATTTACAGTGTCATATCTTTTCATTATTGGTACGTGCATGCTTGTGTTGTTGTGTAACATGCAATGAGAGTACTTTGTTAGAGTGACCATTTTTCAAACGTAAAGAAACCAGGGCAGTGCAACTAACATAAAAGTAGGACTAACTCTTGAAATTGGCTGTCAAGGCACTACACTTCAGTAGCGTTTGGAGGAGAAGGGGTTTTAAGTGTTACTGTTCAAATAATAACACATAATATGATTGATTTATCACAAACTAACACGATCTTAAGTTGTAAAATGCAGCATTTCCTCTTTGTGAGATTGTGCATTGCTGTCTGCCAGCTATGAAGACCTACTACCAAAAACTGGGACCACTGCAGTTTCCAATGGAAACATAATCTTGAGAAAGGGGGACAGAGCACCAAATTCCGGGACGTCTGGTCGCACTAGACCTTGTGCTGGGAATACTGTCTCCAGTTTAATTATGGAACCCTTTGTACTCCACGCAAATAGCGGGAAGCTTTTCATTTAAAAGCCGGAGCGGTGTGGTGACGTCACATGATCGCGGGAGCGCGATCTCGCGTGATATCGGATGCAACAAGATCTCGTGAGCCCGCGCTCCGCGAGAGAACGTTCTGAGAACATTGAGGAGAATTGGCGGAGCGCCAGACCAAGAGGTCGTCTGACAGCGCTGCTCCTATTAAGGAGCCACGATAATTGAGGCCCAGCAGAAGCCTTGCCGTTCTGCTTCAAGGGCATAAGTCCAATGCCACAGGAGGCCACATGGGGTCCCTGGAAGCTTACAACGTGCCATCCATGAGCACACCCTGCCTCCAGTGAAGTAACTGGGAGGCCCAGACAGGAACTGTGAGTAACTCCCCTGCCCTGCCCAAGGAAAAGTAATGCCCACCAGTTTGTCTTATTAATAAAGACAGTTCGAACTCACTTGAGCATCCTGTCGTCCTTAGAGGCCTCTACATAATTGGCGACGAGGATACCCAAAGACCCACGGGCCCACCATGCAAGGTGCCACACCACCCCCTGCGTTTCTCCCGTCACCTGGGACCCCGGAAATTCCGTGGATGCAATGGGAGCCCCTTTTCTCCACGTATCTGGAGGCTGTGGGCGGCACGGGATAAGCCCCCGCCAGGAAGAAGACGATGCTGCTGAACGCAATGGGGGCTGAATGTCAGCGCATTTTTGCCAGCTTAACAGCCATACCAGTAGTCGATGACGACGACGACGTCTACAAGGAGGCGACCCGTCGCATTGTGAAGAGGTTCACCAATAAGGAGAACGTGGTGCTACACAGGCTGAGGTTCTACACCCGTAAACAAGAAGGGAGCGAACCCGTGGACGACTTTATCACCAGGATGAGGGAGCTGGTCTCTCTTTGCGTGTTCGGTGAAAATGCAGAACAAGTTATCTGCGACATGCTGGTCGTTCACACTAACTCCAGGAAAGTGCAGGACAAATTCATCCAAGAAAAAGAAGTGACCCTCGACAAGGCCATCCAAATTTCCAGGGCAGAGGAAGAAACCTCCAGCAGGCGCAAAGAGGCAGGAAGCCACCTGCCCGTACCCAAACTTGTGGCACTGCAATGGAGAGGGTGCAGAGACAAGCAATCCCACGATGACCCCAGAGACAAAGGCCCCAAGGCCCCAGAGACAAAGGCCCCAGACAAAAGGATCTGCCAAAATGCTATAGATGCGCCATTACCAAGCACATGGCGAATGATCGTGACTGCCCCGCCAGGAATAAGGAGTGCTCCAAGTGCGGACGCATTGCTCACGTGGCCCCAGTATGCACGTGGCGGGAGAAAACCGTTTCCTGCGTCAATGGCGACCGTGCCTCAATCGATGATGACAAGCTACAGAACAGAAATGTAGAAAACATATTTTTTCCCTTTTGTGGACCCATTCGTTATATATATTTTTTTTAATACTCTTTTTCTCTCTAATTCTCTCTGTCGGTTCTTTCTTTTCTCTCATTTTTCTCTGACTCAAACTTTTCTCTTCCTGCTCTTTATATTCACTGTAATAGTTGTGCAAATATAAGGTTATGTTTCTTAAGGTTGTTTAGTTCTTATAATATGATGTTGTTCTGTTATCTTGCATTTGTTATGAAAATTTCAATAAAGAAATTTAAAGAAAAAAAAGCTTCTTTCTAAAAATCCTGTTGGGAATATTAAGTAGGCCAAGCTTATTAATGGTGGCTCCTGTAAATTGCACTGCTGTGATGATAACAACTGGGTCACTTTGGTTGCTGCAGTCTGAAAGCAGGCCTCGCAGGGAAGCTTCGGGGACCGAATGTAAAACCGCCCAGTATCTGGTCCTTGCATGGAATACCATTGCATCTAATGCCATTCCATCGAAATGTTGCCATTTAAAAAATGTCCATCGAATGCATATTTTTGGGGGGTAAAGGGTTCATTTTTGTTCAGGTTCATTTTAAAGGGTAAAACAACAGGTGTTTGTGAGGGCAGTGGGGGGGGGAGTTGTTTGGGGGGACCACCGCCCAAAAAAAAGAAACAAAATAAATATGAACAAAAGTGCATTTGATGGAAATTCTTTAGATGGAAAAATTTCGACGGAATGCCATTAGATGCAATGGCATTCGATGCAAAGACCATAAACCAAACCGCCCTATTGGCCATGACCACATTACACATGATATGGCTCGCCCAATGCTAGGGAAATGTCTTTTCTCTCCACACAAGCAACTCCCCTCACAGGCCAGACTCTTCACAGGTCCCTGAATTCACATACACCATTGAATGGTTTGTTCTTGCCACACCGTTTGCCAGCAGCAAGAGCTCACAATGCAAAGCAGGTTTGATTAGCGGGAATTTATTTATTTATTTAATAAAAAAAATGTTCAGGAAGTCGATTAACAGTAATTTAAACGGATCTTCTGTGTCCCACTTGTACAGAATTGAAGGTAGTTATCTTGAACGATATGTCATTTCACTTTATTAATCTACTAAAAAAGCATATCAAACTCAATGTTTGCCGCATTGTATGTAGTGCTTCCATGCTGTGTTTGAAAATGTTGCTTTCCAGAAAAGCGAAGATTAGCATGCCAAGTACGTAGTAAGAGGCGCCTTTCCTCTTAGGTAGTGGACTATACCTCCACTGAGCCAAGATAAGTATCGGGAGGATAGCTCAGGGGCAATGTGCTCGTCTTGGAAGCAAGGCGACACAGAGCAACACAGGTTCGATCCCCGGGTCAAACAAGTGTGTTCCTACAGCCACAGTACTTGCGTTATTAGGGCAATCTAGGACAGTGGCTGGCAGTACTGGCTTTGGAATTAATGAGAAACTTATTGTCGGTGTGTGCTTCTGGGTATAGCCAAGACGCATGCGTTCTTACACTTCCAGTACTGAAATTGTTGGGTAAGGCGAACAGCAGTGTGTTCTTATAGTGGCTGCAAGCACTGTCCTCAAAAAGGAAAGCGTTTATGGATGTGTTCTGACAGCGAAAGTACTGGCAAAGCCATCTGTTCTTACTGGCAGTGCTCCAGATAAAATTTCGAAGTGGGAATATTTGACTCTCTTTTATTCAAAGGTGGGAGTAAAATGTTTTTTTAGGGAGTACAAATGTATGTCCAATTCCCAATGAGAGTATTTTATAAGCGAGTAAAAATATACTTTAACTGAAAAACAGAAATCTTTTTTTTAATATTTATCTCTTTGCACCTAGTTAATCATGTACATTAAAAGATAAGTGTTTACTTCTCACAATCAGGCGGTTAAAATAGTAGTTTTTTCCTGTGGCGCTAAGTGCACTATTGGTCCAAACATATCCATGGAGCTGTGAGGGTGAAAGCCGGGGCGCAAGATTCTACATGTGATTTTCCTATTTTGTGGTTGGGAGTATTTTTACTCCCTATTTTTATTTTTGGGGAGTATTTGCCAATTTTTAGAGAGTAAAAGTGGCCGATACACCCCTTATCTGTAGGGCTGCCTACTGCATACGTGGCAACCTGCATCCTGAGCATGCTCCTGTGCACTGTTGGTGGCTTAGCATGTTTTGGATTGTTTCATGCGTTCCCCTACAGAACGGATTGTAAGTTGGGAGGCTTTTTACCCAGTTCTTCACAGAAAATCTAGTGAAAATGCACCATTTTAACCCCTCCTCCAGAATTCCCATTGTTCTTTTGTGCTTCCTTACTAGGCGCGGTCATGCTCATTGGTGGAAATATTTACGACCCTCCTTTGAAGAAATCCACCATCCGCCACTGACTAAAGTTGAAATGTCTCATTTTGGGACTGCATGTTCCAGGGAAAACATTGGTATTGACTATTGGAGTTTCAAACATGCACACCTTTTAACGTTTTGAAAACACTATTAGAAAAAAATATCCAGTCTTGGTTTTGTGTGCGTGTAGATTTCTTGAAAGGCAAATGCCATTTGTTCTGTGCAATTTGTATGGTTATGCAAAGCCAATTGAATACAATTTGAATAATTCACCTTGAGACGTTAATTTCAGGGGATGTCAGATCCCATTGCGTATGTTACTGAGGCCCCCCACTTTTTTTATAGGACTTGACCCCTGGGTTAGAGTAATAATTTAAAGTAAGGGGAATATGGAGAGGGTGCGAGGGTTTCCCTCCAAATATGTATGCATTGAAAAGTGCAAAGAGCACTGTATTTTTCAACCACAGTATTTTTGTTGGCAAGTCTATCACATAGGACCCTTTATTGATGACCAAGACCCAGATCCCATTCTCATATCTCATAACATCAGAATGCCCATAAAATGGCAAAATATCATGGACAAAGCACATTGAATGATGGGGAGGAATAATCGGGCATCTCCAGGAGTATTGTGCCCTGGTCTGGAGGCCACAGCCAATACCACCTGCTCTGGTGGCCTCACCAGGAGTATTGTGTCCTGGTCTAGAAGCCACAGCCATTACCACCTGCTCTGGTGGCCTCACCAGGAGTATTGTGCCCTGATCTGGAGGCCACAGCCAATACCACCTGCTCTGGTGGCCTCACCAGGAGTATTGTGTCCTGGTCTAGAAGCCACAGCCATTACCACCTGCTCTGGTGGCCTCACCAGGAGTATTGTGTCCTGGTCTAGAAGCCACAGCCATTACCACCTGCTCTGGCGGCCTTACCAGGAGTATTGTGCCCTGGTCTGGAGGCCACAGCCAATACCACCTGCTCTGGTGGCCTCACCAGGAGTATTGTGTCCTGGTCTAGAAGCCACAGCCATTACCACCTGCTCTGGCGGCCTCACCAAGAGTATTGTGTCCTAGTCTGTAGGCTTCAGCAAATAATACCTGCTCTGGCGGCCTCACCAGGAGTATTGTGTCCTTATCCAGAGGCCACAGCCATTACCATCTGTTCTGGAGGCCGCATCAGAAGTATTGTGCCCTGGTCTGGAAGCCACAGCCATTACCACCTGCTCTGGCGGCCTCACCAGGAGTATTGTGCCTTGATCTGGAGGCCACAGCCAATACCACCTGCTCTGGTGGCCTCACCAGGAGTATTGTGTCCTGGTCTAGAAGCCACAGCCATTACCACCTGCTCTGGCGGCCTCACCAGGAGTATTGTGCCCTGGTCTGGAGGCCACAGCCAATACCACCTGCTCTGGTGGCCTAACCAGGAGTATTGTGTCCTGGTCTAGAAGCCACAGCCATTACCACCTGCTCTGGTGGCCTCACCAGGAGTATTGTGTCCTGGTCTAGAAGCCACAGTCATTACCAACTGCTCTGGCGGCCTCACCAGGAGTATTGTGCCCTGGTCTGGAGGCCACAGCCAATACCACCTGCTCTGGCGGCCTCACCAGGAGTATTGTGTCCTAGTCTGTAGGCTTCAGCAAATACTACCTGCTCTGGCGGCCTCACCAGGAGTATTGTGTCCTTATCCAGAGGCCATAGCCATTACCATCTGTTCTGGAGGCCTCATCAGAAGTATTGTGCCCTGGTCTGGAAGCCACAGCCATTACCATCTGTTCTAGCAGCCTCACCGGGAGTATTGTGTCTTGGTCTGGAGGCTACAGCCATTACCACCTGTTCTGGCGGCCTCACTGGGAGTTTTGTGTCCTCGTCTGGGACAGCCATTACCACGTGTTCTGGTGACTTCACCGGGAGTATTGTGTCCAGGTCTGGAGGCCACAGTGGGGAGAATGGGAGAAAATATTTAAAAAATGTGCTTTGAATAGGTGTAGGATTGTTTTGCACTTTTCTGCTTCTCTTTCTTCTCTGGTTTCTATTGCATAAAGAGTCAGGAGGCGTGTCAAAAGAAAATGAAAAAAGTACACAAGCTAAAAGAAGTCTATTTAACATAGACAAGTTTCATGAGATGATCAGAGGGGGCAGGACACGGCATCCGGGAACATGTGGTATGAGGATATGATTTCTGGGGGTGAGAGAGGGATAATGGCACTTGCTATGTGTACTCCCTAATCCCACATGTTACAGAGACACCCAAAGAATTCTTGCCTCAATAGGTAACAGCAGCAGAGGAGGGATGTATAATGCACCCATTTTTGAATAACACCTGTGGTCTTTTTCAGGGGCGGACGTTATCTGTTCACTGGGTAGATGAAGGAGAAGAAGTATATGCAGATCATTAAATACAGCTGGAGAGCATGTCCATGAAAAGCCACCAAGCATATCATATTAGAATATATAACAGAAGGGGTGAGAAGGGGAGAGCAGTTGTTTATGACTCACACCAGAGTGTTCTGCAAAATTTCTACAGGGCACGATATTCCATGGTGCCACACCAGACACCTGATGAGAATAGGAGGGTCAGTGTTTCATAATTGACATTGGAAAGAGGTCATACAGTGTCATGCAGAGGGGATAGTGGGATTTGAGGAGGATGTGGTGGCAAACCAATATTTGAGTTGTTGGGTATGTGTAATGAACACAGACATTCTTTGACCTGAATAGATGAGAGTCACCAACCTGTTCGCATAAAGCCTTTTAGATGATGTTCCTTATGTTTCAGGGCTACTGGGTCAACACTGGCTGCGTGAAGCATCCTGGCACTGGGACAGTGGTGGTGATGGACCACTGGTGGGCTTGCAGATACAAGGCATATGCCATCTCCTCCAGACTGGGGACGAGTGTCTTCCCTTGTCACATTACAGAGCCCTGCATTGGTCGTGCTTCGAGCAGATTTAATACCCTTCAACGTCCACCCATCGTTAGTGCAAAGGAAGATGGTGGAACAACAAAGTGCATCCGAGGGATGGGAGCACACCATGCATAGTAGGAATTGGAGCAGTAATTACCTGTCAGAGGAATGCTAACAAGGTTTGGACACAATCCCTCACCACTTTAGATTATTTACCAAAGCTTCTGTCTTTTTAGCCTCACTACTGCTCCCTAGAGTGCAAGCAGGCACTAATGCTAAATGGCTACAGATAACAAGATATGAGCTACAGCTAGCAACTTCAACTGAAAAGAGACTGAATACGGTAAGGGAAGAACTTCGTGCAGTACGATTGGTAGCAATTCTGAACCGCTTTGTTTTGGACATGCTCACAGCAATAGAAGGTGGAATCTGTCATAAGATAGGGAGCAGCTGTTGTACAGTGAACCCCATCACCGATGTAGCCAATGGGATGCTGACTGAGGCTATAGAGGAAATCGCACTCTCCATGAAAAGATGACCAAAGAGGAACATGACACCACACCTAATGGTTGATTGGATTCACTGCTCACTTCAGTTCCCACATGGTTGGCAGAGATTTTTAAAGTGACTGTCCCCAGGCTCATTCTAGTGCTCATCGCCGTCTGTGCAGGACAGATGAGTCTAAAAAACTGTAATTGCAGTAAGAGAAGAACACGCTATACAATGACTATAACTGATGGTGGGAAGTAGGGTAGAGGAAAAGATAACAAGTCAGAGGTCATATCTCCTAAAATGAATGATTGCAAGACACAGGTAGTTTTTGGAGTGCCACCGGCTAATACAGAGGATTATGATGTATTTTGGGTAGCATGTTCATTGGATGGGCATGATTTCATGATAATAGGAACCACCTTGGATGAGTATAAATAAGAGGGAGGGGACATGGATAGAGGCACCAGGTTATTGATGCCTAAAACGGTAAGCAAAGAAATGGTGGGAAAATGTGTGTTTATTGATAGATTGATCGAAGGGGGGAATGCATTGAAGGTGCTGATTCAGTGCTGTCAAGGGGGGTGCTATTACCAGCTGCGGGAATGATAGGAGCAGGGACAGGGTATTCCTAGATGGGGAAGGGACTTCATTGACAGCTGCAATGGGTAGCATATGTGCCAAGGCGCACATGTGCAGCTCAAGAATTGTGGGGGGCAAGTCAGGGTTGTGTGCGCTCGTGGGGGGACGCATGGGATTTAGGGGATCCGGGGCAGGAGCATGAGGTAGAAGTGGTAGTATAATATGAGGTGAACCACATAGGAGCCATTATGGGGTGAAAGCCACAGGTGAGTAAACCATTTGGGTGTAGCACTGACAGGCCCGCATAGCAGGCAGACATGAATTTCACGAATACCCCAAAACAACAGTGAACTGGGGAAATGTTGCAAGCTGGTTGTTCCCAGAAGACAGCAGTCATTGGGGAAGGGGACCGGCAGATACATACAAGGTCAGTGGGCCAGGCTCATGTGCGCTCGCTGGGAAAGGAGAAAATTAAACACATAAATGCATGCTCTGGGAGGCAGAGCCACAGTGGGTCCAGCGGTTTCAAATTGCCCCTTGGCAGATGGGCTTGGGAAGGAGGTTATAGAACAAGGGTACGAGACGGGGAGGAGCCGATCAGCAGATGAGTTTTGGTGTTCCAGAAGATGCAACAGTGTTTTGTACCCTCGCTGATGTCCGCGAGGCTCCTTATTGGTCGGATGCCGTGTGAATGATGTCTCCCTTCCCACAAGCTCAGGGTGTCTCATGTTTCCAATGTTTGCTGGCCAACGGCAGAATACGTATTGGTAATAAAAAAGTAGTTTTTGGGGTGGAGCGGGAAGGTATGTGACATCACAGGGTTGGTAATGCACAGATGGGTTAGGACTGTTTGCTCCAATCATTTTTCATTAACCTGTGTTTGGCTATAAGGAACTAATGTAGTCCCGCCAATCAGTTTTGCAGGATGTTTAATATTTTGCAACAGTGCTCACAACTGTTTCTGGCTTTGCAAATAATGTGCACATGTATAAAAAATGTAGACGCAGTGGGCAGTTTTGGCAGCTCTTATCAACCAGTTCTATTCCACTGTGCTGCTTGATTTGTGCTTGCCCAGCTGTAATAAATAGCGTTACTTCTTGCTTAGTGTACGCTCCTTTTTGGATTACTATTTGATGTTCCAGCCAGTACACGTCTAAGAGGACCAGTGATCCATTTCTATGAGAGAAGTGATTGATGTCATACACATAAATAAAGACTCATTGGAACCCTTGACGGCAGTGAGTGTGGATGCAGAAAAAGCGGTTGATTGAGTAAATTGGAGTTATTTGAAATTGCTATTGGAGACATTGCATTTTGGCCCTGTGTTCTTTTGCTTTTTTCGAGCTTTATATAGTAGGGCGAGATCACATATTTTGGTAAATTCATTAAAATCGAATGTTTTCAAGATCCAACGAAGAAGCCGCCGGGGATGCCCACAACCTCGTCTACTCTTTAACATCTTTATTGAACCGCTGGTGGCAGTAATTAGGTGGAATCAAGATATACAGGCAAATAAGTGTGATGAGTATACATGTAAGCTATTTCTATATGCAGATGATGTCTTACTACTCCTCTCGAGGCCAGAAGACTCTTTAAATAGTGTAATGAAATTTTTTTTTAGGTTCAATAGATTATCAAATTTCCAAGTGAACAACGACGATAATCTTAACAATTCTGCTGGCATGCCCTAGAAATAGTATTCCTAAGTTCCATTACACCACGGATGGATTCATGTATTTAGGAATATGACTATCAAGAGACATAACACACCTATTGGAACATAATGTCCATAGTAAACTTGCCGAAATTATATCTGAGTGTAAAAGATGGTCCAAAATAAACCTCATTATATGGGGAAGATTGATACTATAAAGACGACTCTTCTTCCTAAATTGCTGTTTTTATTTAGTATGCTACCATTGCCACTCTCACGAAAACTGCTTAAGAAAATATAAAAATAATTCAGCGATTTCTTGTGAGGAGAAGGAGCACGCCTGAAAATCCCAATGTCTATTCTTCTGCGGCCTGTGAAGGAGGAAGGATTTGGCATTCCCAATATAAAAGAATACCATAGAGCCTTTTCTCTCCCTAACCTTCATCACTAGATTAATGTGTCCTCAGAAAACATACCCGCATCAGTGAATATAGGAAGAAACTCAGTCTCGCTGATCCCATTGGACTGCCTTCTATCAATGAACAGTCATCTTCAAATGGAAAAACTCCACCTTGAGTTGCCATGTATTAATGAATTGGAAATATGTCAAACAAATGTATAGAAGAAAAATACTTGTTATCTAGAGAGTCATGCATTTGGAGGAACCCTGGATTTACATCTAATAATAACATATTACAATGGTGTTTTTGGCAAAACAGGAATATGAAACTCAAGCAAATCCTGAATGGAAATGCAATAGTGGATTTTGGCTTTCTTTGTTACAAGTACAAATTACGTACTGTGGAAATGTCAAGATTGAACGACTTAGAGAGAATACACACATCTTTTCTATCTTCTCTAAATACTCATACCCATGGTCCTCCTGAATTATATCTCTTAACACAAAAGGGTGCACTCTCAGCATCAACGATTTATAGATAATTGTCCTCTACTCCCGAATGCCTTGTGAATAGACCGGAATGGAACATTTGGGAAATAAAGATAGGAGATATCGGGGGTCATTACAAGGTAGGAGGTAACCATGCCGCTATTAGTGGCATGGCTACCCCCTTACTGTGTACCGGGTCTGGGTTCCTTGAATGAGGAATTACCTGGCCATTTCGACCTTGGAGGACCCGGTAATTCCTCATTCAAGGAATCCATCCCCATTCCCATTCCAGCCCCCATAGGGCTCAATGGGAATTGTGAGGGTGCTAACAACGGGCCCGTTAGTAACAGGCCCGTTGTTAGCACCATGGTCTGCTTGCGGGACCCGCTAAGGGCGCCTGGTAAAACCAGGCGTCCTTATCGGGTTCCCACGAGCAGACTTGTAATGAGGCGGTAAGGGGTTGATGGCTCTGGCGCCGTTAACCTCTTACCGCCTCACTCAGAATGACCCCCATCATCTCTGATTGTAATTGTTTGAAAATATGTAAGAATATGAGAACAATCATATTGCACATTGACTTACGCTACACACAGCAGGAGATCATTCGTTGCTTATATTGGTCATGATGGAACATGAAAAAATGTAAACATCTACAGTCTGATAATTGTTGCTCTTGCAAAAGAGATATACACACATGTTCTGGAATGGTGACAAGATCTGCCAATATTGGGATGAAGTTCTCTGTCGAGTAGAGATGGTTACACAATTCCAATTGCCATACTCTCCATTGTGTTGTCTACTGGGGCATCTGACAACAGCCATGAATCTCTCAGCTGGGATCAAGACCCGGATATATAAAGCTTTGCTAGCAGCAAAAAAACAAGTCTTGCAGAAATGGAAATGAAATGAGAAACCCAAACATGAAGATTGGATACAAAATATGATAACACTGTCAGTCAGGAAGAAAGTACCATATTTTAAAAAACAGATGTTAAATGCATATCATTCAATCTGGGAGTCTTTCAGTGCCTGAATTCTTTATGTGTTGACAGATTTGTTGTCAAATTATGTTTATAAACTTGCGGGATTGGCTTGAAATCATTGTTGCCTCCCTACCTTCCTACTGTTCCTAGTTAGTGCTGTGTTTGTCTTGCCCCCACCGTCCCCCTTTGGATCTACTGATCATCTGTGTAATAGATCGCTATCCAAACATGATTCTGGGAAATTGGGACTATTGTCTATGTTTGGGGGAAGATAGATACATTTAGGTTACACTTTGACCTCTTCTTGAATCTTTTCCCATTATTGTACATATTAAATTCAATCTATAGCAAAACAAAAGAGGTGACGGCTGGAAGGTTTTGGATTAATCGTAACCTCTGGCATTGCACTGGGCAACACTCCAGACCATTGTTCTTCACCTGCCAAGCTATTACAAAAGGGGAAAGACCATATGGAAATCAGGCTTGGTCCCACCCCAAAAGGAGCAGTCTAGCCCGAACTGCTAGGTCACATCCCTTCTGCATGAGACCTCGATCATCTGCAAACATGTTTCAGCCTTGTTGGGCCTCGTGTGCATGAGGGACCCCAGCCAGCCCCTAGGACTGGGATTTTCCCACACTGCACTTTAAGATGGAATAGCAGCACCTGTGAGATGGATGGGGATGCAGATTACTACTCAAGCATCAAATCAATAACGACAACTCAATGGTTTGGCAAAGGGAGTCCGTTTAATGACAAGTACAAACAGCGGGGAGTTATGAGTATCTGCAGTTGCGTGATCTTCCCTTTCGCTTCACCACTCCAATGAACTTCACAAAAATCACATCCTTTCTACAAAAAACTCATCATTGCTGACGTGAAACGCTAAAAATGTTGCATGCAATTTGATTGGTTATTGGAAGGTAACTTTACTATAGGTACTATATCTATATATGATAGTAGCGTGTGAGGATTGGATAACTCGTGTCAGGTGGGGCATCTAAGCATTTCATTCAGGATAACTACTGTGGACGTCACTAAAAGTACGACGTCCCTTTGGGTCTGCAAACTGTAGGATCCTAGATAACTTGGTCCACTGTGATTGGGTTGGTACCACATCACCTTGTACTTTTCCACTTCGCTTAGCAGCATGCAGAATGGTTGGCCAGGTGCAGGGTGCCCGCCCTCTCCCCCAGCCTCCCACCAACCAGTACCACCATCCATCACCGCCACACTGGACATGTTTCAATTAGTTTTTAGTTTGTAGGCCTCGATGTTGCCTCTCTGTCTGGGAGAACTCGGATATCTATGCATGGCTCAAGGCAGCGCGTTGGTGTGAAGTCCCCAACTCTTCTTGTTTGGCAGGTCACTTGTTTCATGCACCATGAAAATCGTCTCCGTCTCCATGTAATTCGCCTATTTGATTTTAGCTTTCTGTCCACCAAAATGCCTTCTGCTGCTTATCTGGACTCCTTTGAACAGGATGCTCCGCTCTTGGTGTCATAAATTGTATTTGCATGTGTCAGCTAAGATGACCTTGGTTTCTTTGCACGGGTCTCATGCATCTGAGTTTCATTTCTTTCTTTGGCTTTCGATTCCTGTGTTTGAGGGGCTTCTTCTGGGGCCTCTTCGTAACTTGTGGTTGCTTCTGCCCTTTTGCAAAGTGGATACATGTGTTACGCTCACCTGGACCCCACAGGGGTGTCGATCGGACCTGAACAGCTGCGGTCTCCGTCAATGTGATGCGTAGTGCAGAGATGACTGTCTGGACTGGCCAGTCTAGTCTTGTCTGCTGGACCCGAAGAAGTATTTTCCTGCAAGTGGAGACAGGGATTAGCCACCTGTGGGTTTTAGTGATGGCCTCCCAACTGTTCTCGCTCTCCCCCACTAATCACCTCCGATATCCCCTTAGTAAACTCACCTTATGTTTGTAAAAGATGAGCTCTCCATTCTGCGTGTCTTGCAGGGGCGCGTAGATACCAGTTACTTCACTGGTTTGAAGGCGTTGGGAGAGTTCCGGTAAGCATTGACTCTGAAGTCCCAGGCGGGTTTGGTAAGTATCAAGTTCAAAGTGTTCAATTAGCCCGATGTTCACTCTTGTCCCCTTCCTTCCTTAAGTTGCAACTGAGTTCGTGAGAAGAAGGTCTCGTAGCTGCTGCTGGCGTTCAGGTAAGAGTCTGTGTTACCCAACGCTGTCCGGTAACTATTGCATGCGTTAACGTGTTGTTTTTCTCCCTCTTTACAGATGCGGCATATGAAGATATGGAGAATAATACCGCCGGTGGCAAATCATGTAAGTCTATGGTGTTAAGAGGTATTTGTTGATTCCCTTGGCTCACCTTGTTATTCTTGTGCCCCTAGGTGCCGGAGTACGGCGAAGAAATGATGGAGACAGTGCCGGATCGAAAGATGCTGTGAGAACTGGTGAGTATGGTGCCGTGCTGGAACTGGCGAAGCGACGCATGCAGGACTGATGTACTTTCCAGGTCGGGAGATGAAATGGATCCGGAATCAGGTGAGGAATTTGAAATAAGTTCGTTTTCTAACCTTGTCCTTTTCTTCCTCTTTATTCTAGGAGCTCCGGATTCGAGGCGGGCGTAGCAGAAGACTGGATGCTGGCTGCAGGCACACGGGCGTGGCAGAAGACTGGATGCTGGCTGCAGGCACGGTGAGAGTCACGCTGCTGGATGCAGAATAACACGAAGCATGTGCTGCTGTTCGGGCGTGGTTTAAATAGCCTCCAAAGTAGTCCCAGGAAAGAAGTTCCCCAGGACCACACCCGAGTAAAAAATAGTCCCTGTAGTAAAATAGTCCCTTCCAGGCCTCACGTTGGCTTGGATTTATTTGCAGCATGGTCTGCATGAGGTAAGTAAAGTCTATGAGCCTGGCGCCTATGGCGCCAGGACTGATTTTCATTATGAGCCTGGTGCCTACGGCGCCAGGGCTGAACCCAGACAGCCCCTAGCTGGGGCTGCTGGGGTTTTTGTAAATGTCTGGATGCCTGCTCCCGGGGCTGATGGGCTTGATCCGGATGCCCGGGGGTAGGCATCATGACATATGCATTATATAAAGAGCTCCTTTTGAGGTAGATATGTATATGTGGCGCTCACCGCAATCTTATTTTCCTACTAAGCATGGCAAGTGACACGGTTTCCTCAGCTTTCTTGCGTTCCAAGCATATGTACACGTGTAAACTGGTTGCATATCTTCCTCGCTCTTATGGCATAAGCTTCTTATACTTGACATTGTCCTTTAACTTCAATTCAGGGTGTCGTTTATCCATGGTGTTTCGTCCCTTTTCGTCATTCATAGGTCATTGTTTTCTTCATCTGTGAGTCAATCCGAGTTCTTGTGACATCACCATTCGTCTTCGTTTAAGGCTTTCGTGGCTTCTTCAGGCCTTACGTTTTGACAGTAGTCATTCTGTCTCACTTGTCAATACGGTTCCCTCAACGGGTACCTTACTGTGCAAGGTGTCTTAAGTGCAGGTACTTCAATAGGTGCTGTCCATCTGGTAGGTACCGGACAGAGCCCCACTGCGGCTCTCTGCTGGTTAATTTGCTCAGCATATGTCACATATCTCAGCATGAACATTCCTGGAACTTCAAAATGGTCGGTTGGAGAGCAGGCCATATTTGAGGCCTCCTCTGCACTCCCCCCTCTGGGCGATTCATCAACCACTTTCATCTTTCCCTTGGCATTCACCGTTCCAGCATCCTCTGCCTTCATTTCCCCTTCATCTTCTGGGTTCATGCATGAGGGTTTGTAGAACTGTTTCTTTGGGATCCATATCTTTACTACTCCCTTCAAGCTCCCTGCGGTTCGTTCTTCTTTGTTCCATGTCATAAGTTGACATTGTCCATTTGGGCTGCAATAGATCCATTTCCCCACGTAATTTCTGTGTTTCGTTGGATATCGAAACTTTGTTCCTTCTGGTGTGTGAATGCTAGCTTTTATAAAGTCTCTTATTACTTCATCAGTCAGGTCTTTGGGTTTCCATCCTGGCTTGACATCAACCATGATCTTCATCCCTATGGCCTTTTTCGCAGCTTTCTGGCACTGAGAGATTATTATCTTGATAACACAAAATCCGAGCAGTATCATCACTACCAGGGCTACTAGGAATTTGAATGTGTCTGCCATCCATTGTGGAACCCATGAAAACATTGTTCCAAATCAAGTGTCATCATCTACTTCGTCGGTTTCGTCAATCATTTGATTCTGTAGTTTTATCAGCATACCTATGGCTTCTGTTAAAGTTTAATTTTCTTCATCGTAAGAAGGTATAAATGTGCAACACGATTCTCTGATTTTTGCACAAACTCCTCCATCCATAGCTGTGATCATGTCAAGGACATATCGGTTCTGGAGAGTCATTAGTCGGATCGCCCTTAATTCATCCTTGATCGCGTTAAATCCTTTTATGGTCATGTTGATGGTCTGCAGTAACTCCCATCTGGTTATCTGCAACCATTTAGTATTTGCTCCAACCTGGAATCTTGGCATGAAGATTGTTGTGAACACTGATGAGGTTAAGCTGAACAGTCTGTGTTCATATGGGATCACATGAAAGGCTTCTTCTTATTTGGCAGAGAAGTTGTTTTCTCTTTTCATTCTGCTCATCATACTACAGATCTCTTCCTTCTCATGTGCCCATCTGCTTTCGGGAAACTGCCAATATTCAATTCACTTTTTGGAATCACCAGTGCTAGAACATGGACATTTACTATTGTGCATATACCGCCCCTGTTTCTCGGCAGCCTGATATATGCTCTGGATCCAGACGCCCAATAATGATCCATGATCACTGTGGTACCATGTATCATTCCTGGAGCGTGAAAGATTCAGCCACAATTCTAATTTTTTCCCATTTTTCTTGTACCATTGTTTCTGAAGCATAGTTAAGCATTTTCCAATAGCACTATCTGCAGGTGTCCTCCTCTGTCTTCGACCCATGTCAATAACTTTGTAAGTTTTGGCCATAGTGGCTTGCATATCTTCTGCAAATTTTCAATTGCTTCTTTGCAGGCTCCGGTGACCATCCATTCTCTGCAGATCACTACTCCTTTTTCCCAACGGTCTGGTGAAAGCACTGTTCCCCAGATTTGCATTTGGCCTCTGTTCTTCCATCCACAAATTTCTTCTGCAGATTTTCCTGGACTCTCCAGTTTCTTGTTCACTTCCCATCTGATTCCAGCTCCTTTTACTCCAGGTTTCTCGTACCTGATCACGTGATTCTTAGTATGAGCTCTGTTTCTTGTCTTTGTGTCTTGAACATAATCATCTTCATCTGGATCAGTTGCTTCAGTGGCCCATTTCATTGAGGCAACATTTCCCATGAACTGGCCTCTGGTCTTGTGCATTGCTAGGTAAGATAGACAGTGTGCTGTCGGGACGTCAATTTCCGCGGCTACAAAGATCTTTGATTTCCCCATGCTGTAGGGTAGGACTGCGCAAACAAAGCATTCCTCCTCTGAGAGTCATCTTCCAACTTCTTTCATATGCTGGTACCATATGTTGTTTCCCAAATGTGCTGTGCTGTCCAGGTAATCGTTTATTCCACTGTCATCTCCTTGTATGCTTCTCTTGATTCTCAAGGTTTTCATGTAGTTTGCTACCATCACATCCCTAATAACATCCATGTAACCTCTTCTCTCTGGGGGATTCGCAGGCGCTTCTATCCATGGTTCAGGACTCTTCATTTGTACCAATGAGGTGGGTGAAAGTCTGGCAATTGTTTCCCTGATCTTCTGTCCTTCCCTGGCCCTAGTTATGTATGGCCAAACTGATTCTGCTACTATCTCTGTACGTGATAGTTTTGCAGGGCTTGTGCTTCTTCTCTTCATTGGATCCGGAGTGCTTGTCAATGCTGTCTCTGTTGTTTCATTCTTCAGCTTTGTTTGGAAAAGTTCTGCTTTTCCTTTTTGTCTTTTCTCTTACCCTGTGGGGTAGCTTCTCACAGTTGGCCGCCCTAGCTTCTCCCCTTCTTTGGCCTGCGGTTCTGTGGTTATTGCGATTTGACCTGGTGTATGTGCACTCATCGTTTGCATGTGTGTGGTTGTCAGTAATCTGTCTTCATTGACATTTTGCCGATCATGTTCCAGGCTTGTTAATGTGCTTGTTACTGCAACTGTGTGTGTGTCATTGCTACTCATATTCATCTCAATGGTTACCAGTCATTTGGTCGAAAACCAAAGGATCGAATGGCATTCTTTCTTTTTTTTAATGGGGGTTTCCCCCCCAGCCCCTCATTTTCTTTATTAAAAATATTTTTTAACCAACCAAAACTAAAAAAATATAGATAAATAAATAAATAAATAAAAAATTCGACCTTTTTTTTCCGACCATTTGACTGTCGATCAAATGGTCATTCGATCTTTTATTTTCGACCATTTGACTGGACACCCATCTCAATTTCACTCCCTTCAACTTCAGACCCTCTAGGGACTGGAATGACTACATAGGGTTTGGGTGTCTTCGTGGGCTTTATGTGTGCATCGTTAGGTGCTTTGATTACCAATAAAGAATACAGTTCTAATCATCAGTGACAGTAAAACAGTAATGAATATAATGCATAAGTATATGATACCCTTGTAGGTTAAATTGCAACATTTTCTTCCGGAAAAATAGGAGTGTCTCTCCTCCTGGGGGAGGACACGGTTGCTGTTTCGATTTCCCATCTCGAACATTTTTAAAGAAAAAGGCTAACGCTTTAATACAATCTTAAACAATATTATTTCTGGATCCTGCTGGTTTCTCTTGCGGGTTGCATGTGCTGAACAATTGTCCCTTTTGCCTGGACACTGGATTGTCTGTTGTCTCTGGATAAAGTTCTCTTTTTCTATGTATGAGGAATGTCAAAATCGAGTAGTGCGATCAACACGTCTCTACTGTGCATGTTCAAAATACACGAATTCCCAGTCGATGCCTTTTACTTGCTTCATTCCAGACGACATGTCGAGTCCTTTTCAGTGTAACAAGGTGACGTTTCTGGCAATGCTTTCTCGATCTGTCCCTCGGCGTGAAGATTCACAGTCTCCTCTGGAAATTCTGATGGAGATTGGAGAGTTTGATCTGTACTACAATGTTATGCAGGAACATGCATAGCCGGGTAGATTTTGCTGGGTCTCTGATGAACTTGAGGACGTCTGCACCGGCAGGTCTCCCTATAAGTTATGGAACTTCTATCGGCTGGTGACAGGGACATTAGTCTAGTCCCGCTGAATTCTGGAACAGTTCGATACTCACTGTGAGTGGTTTCCATGATCTAGGTTGGTGTGGAGAGTGACCTGGATTATAATGCCGTTCAAAATCATGCTCAATCGGTCTGTGTTTGCCGGATCTCGAAGAAATGTTAATACATCAAGTGTATTTGCTTCTTCTTCCGCTTGGGCATTTGTTTTTCCCTCTCTGTATTCTGAAAGCAGGACGAACTGCTCAGCGATCACGGTGAGCAGCCTCCTTATTGTCTTTTTGTTTTCTGGATCTTGCAGAAATTCGGGAATACTAGTGGATCTTCCCACAAGTGACGGGTATGACCTCAAGACTAGGTCAAAATAGTTTAAGACGTCTTTAGTGATGTCGCGGCTGTGGGACACCATTTGTGAGTCCAAGCAATGTTCCTGTCTTGAATGAGTCTGGATACTGTATTTTCTTCCAGTTCGTGTGTCTGCGATTGGATTTTGACATATTCTTTTCTTATCAAGGCTTCAGTGTGCCTCAGTTTAAAGTTCAAAGTTAATAACCTACATTGTGGCTTGCATATGCACTTCTCTTCTTCACCCTGCAACTAGGAAGCACAGAGTGTCAGTTTTTTAATTTTTTTAATGTCCTTATCCTCTTTTCCTTTTTTCTCAGAGGAATGTCCACTTTTAGCCACAAATTTGCACAAAAGTTCTTCGTCTTCGCTTTGCTGATGGTCATGCATCCTTCTTCCTCGCCATGGATCTCGTCTGCACGTGCTGTGGTTCTTCCCCGTTGTCTGTAGTCTCTTTGTGGTTGGGTGCAGGCAGGGGGATCTCTCTGATGTATGGCTTGATGTCACCTAGGAAGATCCATTCTCTCCTTCCTTGTAGCTTGGCTGCAGATGGAGTGACGTCTTCAACTGTGAATGGTCCGTTGAACCTTGGCTCGTCCCACTTTTTCCTTGTGTGATTCCTCACTAGGACGGTGTCTCCAGGGAAGATTGAAGGAACACATAGACTCTGAACTGCGTCTGCAGTAGCATCTCTGTCTGTGCTCTGTGCTGCCCTGCACTCTTTTCGTCATCGCTGCAGCTGGCCTGCAATTACAGTAAGACAAGATGTCATGCAGTTCAAGTAATTTTGCATTTCAGACCCTAAGATTTCACATGTCGGCTGGGCATCACACATAGTTCTGC
The DNA here is from genome assembly GCF_040938575.1 of Ambystoma mexicanum. NCBI lineage: Eukaryota > Metazoa > Chordata > Amphibia > Caudata > Ambystomatidae > Ambystoma > Ambystoma mexicanum. Next base: position 136,950,201 of record NC_090921.1, read on the forward strand.
TTTGGGGTGTCAGGGGAGTGCGCATCCGTCTTCATGTGGCTATTTCTTGCGGCATAAGGTGATGGTCAGAACCATGTTGGTTTCTGAGTGCGTACAGTGCCAGTGGTAGGCAGTGCAGCCATCCTTTCCTTAGAGTAAGCTTCAACTTGGCTATCCTTTCCTTTAACAAGCCGTTGAGGTTCTCACAGATCCCATTACCTTGCGGGTGATAAGCCAACAAGAGTTTCTGCTTAATACCAAGCAGCAAGCTGATCTGTTTGAAAACTTTGTTGACAAAGTGAGCTCCATTATCTGATCTCATGACTTCAAATACCCCCCACCTGGGAAATACCTCTCTCACCAGAAATTTGGCCACACAGGTAGAGTCTGGGTGTGTACATGGACCTGCTTCTATCCATCTAGAGAATGGACACACCACAACAATTAGGTACCTGTACCCGTTACATACTTGAATCACATCGACGTAATCGACATGCAAGTGCTGAAAAGGTCCATTGGGCCTTGGGATGACTCCTCTAATTACCTTTAGTGTGTGCCCAGCCGTGAACCGCTGGCAGATCATACAGTTCATCATAAAAAATGCAACATGCTCTGCTAAGTTCGGAATAAACCAGTCTTCAGCGAGCGTTGCTGCGAGAATCTCTTTTGTCATGTGTGCTGGATAGTGTAACTGCCCCAGCGCTATTTTTAACAGGGCTATAGGCATTACTGGTTTACCAGTGCTGTCTTGTTGCCACAAGCTTTTGGAGGGGTCTAAAGAACACCCTTGCCGCTTCCAGAGGTTCTTCTCCTCCTGTGGTGCCTCCCCTTGGCGTTCCTTTAACTGAGTTTGCCCCATGTTATTATAGCTCTCAGGTTCACTTTGTGCGACAATCATTTTCTTGTTTATGTCCATTATTTCTACATCCATTTTGGGTTCACCCACGGATGCCATACGCTTGGCCTCTGTGTCTGCTGCTTGATTTCCTCGTGAGACAAAATCTGTCCCCTTCGTGGGGGCGGCGCATTTCATGACTGCTAAGCCCACTGGGATCTGTAGTGCCTTAATGAGCCTGTCCAATAAGGCTGTGTGCTGTACTGGCATGCCATCCGCTCGGAGGAAGCCCCTCCTTTTCCAGCGCACTAAGCCTGCATGTACTGATGATGTCACATAGGTGGAGTCACTGTACACTGTTACTTCTTGTCTGAGTGATTCTCAATCGCGAGTATCAATGCCAATAATTCTGCAGCCTGTGCTGAATAGTGAGATGGTAATCGTGCACTAAGGAGCACTCGAAATTCTCCATTTGGCGTGTGCTTCATCACAGCGGCGCCTGTATATCTTTGCCCATCGTTTTGATTGATTCTCGAGGAACCACCAACAAAGACAATTTCTCCTCTTGCCAATTAATTTTCTTTCACTCTGGGAACCTCATCATAGAATTCTTCATAGTTTGCGCACTCATGTATTGGCTCTCCTTCAGTGACTGGCTCTGCTATAAACATAGCTGGGTTCACTATCTTGCATCAAACAATCTTGATTGATGGATTCATTATGATCACTTCATATGCAGAAGCTCTCTGAGATGTCAATGTTACTTTCGATTTCTCCAAAATGGCACATAGCACATGCTCGACGTACAACATCATTGAGCATCCCATCACAATGGTTGTAGCTTTGTCTATGGCGAACGCTGCAGCAGCTAAACTTTGTTCGCACGGGAAGTGACCGCTCATTACTGGGTGCAGATACCCACTGTAATATGCCAGGGGTTTGTACCCCAATGTGGTTTTTTGTGTGAGTACTGCCGTCATGACGCTGCCATTCGTGCGTGAGAACAGATAAAATTCCTATGCATAATTGGGAATCCCTAGAACTGGTGCCATGCAGATAGTTTTCTTGAGTTCAGTAAACCCTTCCTCCATGATCTCGGACCACACCATTTTTTTTTCGTCACCTATGCCTTCTTTAGGGCCTGTAACATTGGCTTGGTATATGAGCTGTAGTCGAAGACCCATGCCCTGACGTAATTGCACGGACCTAGGAAGCTCTGCATCTGTTTTATTGTGTATGGCTTAGCTGTGTTCAGTATGGCTTCAGCCATTTCCGGGGTAACTCTTTTCCCCTCATGCGAGATCAACTGGCCTATATACAACACTTCTTGTTGACAATATTGTAACTTTTCCTTGTCAACCTTATATCCTTCCTCAGCCAGTATAGTCAATAGCTGAATGGAATTGTGTCTGCACTTTTCCTCCTTGCTGCTGCAAATTAAGATGTCATCTACATACTGCAAGACAACACTCCCTAATGCGATATTGCTTAAATCCATTTTCAGGACTCTGTTGAAAATCGAGGGGGACTCACAGTACCCCTGAGGTAACCTTGTGCTTTTCAGATGCATCTGCCTGAAGGTAAATGACGTCAGATCTTGTGAGTCTCGGTGCAATGGGATTGAGAAAAATGCATTTTTTAAGTCAATCACCGTGAAATATTTTGCCTCAACAGGTATATTGCATAATATCGTGGCCGGGTTCGGGACTAAAGGGAACTCGGCCTCTACAGTATCGTATATCAGGCGTAGATCTTGAATTAGCCTCCAAGACCACCCCTTTGATTTCTTGACAGGATAAACTGCGGTATTGCAAGACGACTCTGAAGTCACTAAAATGCCCTGTTGCATCATAGCCGAAATTGTCTTGAAAATTCCCTCATCTGCCTCCCTAGACATGGGGTAATGTTGTGCCTTTAGTAAAATAGCTCCTGGCTTCAGTTTAATTTTTACTTCTCCAACTCCTTTCAATAAGCCTATGTCATAGCGGCCTGTGGTCCATACTGAGACAGGCACCTGGGCCATGTCAACCTCAAAATATTCAGGACGGTTCTGTGCTAACATCATTCGCTGGGGCACTTCTCTTTTGATCATCTTCGCCCAAAAAATGAGATTCACTTCAATTGTTACTTCCTCAGCGCCTGTTCGTTCATCAAATAGATCGTTGTCTGTGACGTCAGTCAGCCTGTACCCTTCTTCAATGGCGATCACTGTGCACCACAGTCAGCCTTCATCATCACACCCATCGATCAAAGCCACTTTCCCTCGTATTATGGCTGTGTGCATCATTAAGTGAAATGCTTGTCCCTTTTCCTCGTGCATAGGTATTCTTGGCCTAAACAGAAATTCATCTGGGGTCCTCATGGTTTTGTCTGCAAGGCCTGGTAGCCATGCCATCAGTACCCGTACTCCGTATGCAAATATTTCTGGCTCCAATAGAACAGCTCTCATAGCTGTGCATCCTGTACATGCTCTAATCCGCTTGCATACATTCAAATAGTGCATTCCTGGAGTCGAACATACTATGCCCTTCTCCGTGAACGAGATTGTCATGTTTAACTTTGTCATTAAGTCTCGTCCTAATATATTTACTGGGGTTTGCCTTGAATATAACAGTGGCACATTCATGTCACATTTTCCTATAGAGACTGGAAGTGTGTCTGTAAAAGGAACACGGTTTGTTGCTCCTGTGAAGCCCTGAGTATTTATCGCATTGCCGGACAAGGAAAACTTGCCTTCACGTATAAACGATTGTGTCGCACCTGTGTCAACTAAGAAGAAATATTCTTTATCCCCTATAACAACATCCACCCTTGGTTCCTGGTGAGGGTCAGGTGTCACTGATGGGACAAAACACATCAGGTTCCCCAGTGAGCTGTCCTAGTTCATATACAATTGAGTCCCACTTTGCGTCAACGGTCTTCCCCATCATCAGTGTTAACTCTTATCCCATTGTTCACAGCCTGACCTGTGCTTGTTGTTTGTGACATTTGCATCGGTGCCTGTTGGGACTGCCCCTGTGGACAATTTATCAAATTCTGGGGTTGTGAGCTTAGCTGTGCTCCTGGCGCTTGCGGTTGCACCGTGTGATTTTGCGCAACTCCATTTCCTCCCTGTTGTTACACCACAGGTGGATTCACCATACCTCCTCTAGTTCCTTGGTTGTTTTGCACCATGCCTTGACTTCTGCATGTGCACGCTAAGGGCCCTGTCATCCCACACACCTAACATATTGGCGGTGGTCTGATCATTTGCCCATTTGACGTATCTTGACTTCCATTCTGCATGTCTTGGAAATCTCCCTGATTACTCTGCCATCCTCTTCCTCGAAAGCCTCTCCCTCTGGGGTGAAACCCATTACTGCCCTGATTAACCTGCTGTTGATTGTCGGCCTGCTGTATGTTTGATCCATCCGCGCTAGTTAACATTGCCCCTTTAATGGCATATTTTGACAATTTCTTCTGCACTAATTTTGCTTCTTCGCCTTTTCGTGTAGCCTCTTTTTTGCAATTTTTTTCTTGCAGCAGCCTGCAATAGTGAGCTATGGTCAACTGTATTTCAGACCATGGTTTAGCCTCAATTCCTACCAATTTCTTGAGCTGCTTCTGTACCTGATCTGGCAGCCCTTGGCATAATATGTGGTAGAACACGGGTATAGATTTCCCTCAAGATTCCTGCGTTTCAAGTACCCACGTGTCTTGAAAATTCGGAATGTACAGCAAAGGGTCTTCTGACTCTTTCATTTTACGTTACATATTAGCTCCCATGTCAGAAGTATCCGGATAGAGCAATCGTAATGCTCTCCATACTGCAGCTCTGCAGTTGTTAAACAGTGCTCTGTCATGCACGGTATTAACTGTAGTCACACCAGGGTAACCTGCGCATGTCCACACATCATCAGCTCTATCACCAAGTATGGCGATTAACAGTCCCTTTATATCTCCTATAGCTAACGTGTTTCCTCCTGTCATTTTTTTCTAACTCATGTATCCACTTTCCGGCTCCCGAAGTCAGCATTGGAAGCTTGTTTTTCAGGTTTTCCCGATCCATGTGTGGACATGGAATATACTGTGGTCTCGCTCCTCCCTTCTCGAGCAACGGAAATTGGGATGCATAACCCTCTCTCTCCTCTCTCATTGTTTTTCTATCTGTCGCAGGAGTGATATTCTCGCATTGCTGCCTACCTGGTAATGTCCTCAGTCGGCTCACGTAAAGCGGTGGAGACACCCCCCTCTGACCGTACAATATCTCTTCACGTCGGCCTGACTGTGTGGCTGATTCCGATGCCCTCTGTGTAGACACACTAGAATCCGACCACCTTATTCCCTTTCCCCTTGAGAAACATCTTTTGTGTCTTTTCTCATCTTCCTTTTCCTCATATTCCTCACTTTCCGCGTCTGACATTATCTGTGCCCAACTTGTGCAACTTCTCGCATCTTCCTTGTTCTTACTGATTTCCAACCTATCTAGGGATAGCTCTCTATTTCTGCTATTGAGGGTGACGTCCTCAGCATCATAAAGCTCGTCCTCCCCTTCCCCTTGGGGTACTTGTTTTAGCCCCATCTCGTCATATATTCTATCGATCGTCTCTCCAATGCTTCTGGTGTCGAAGTCATCCTGGATATTTACCCTAGACATGCCTGGTACTGCATCGTACTCAGGAAAGAATTCTTCAATATCTCCCCACTCTACTACTGGATCAGGTTTCTTAACCTCTCTTTCCAGATATTCGAGATCACGTGCTCTCTGTCTCCGCTTACATTCTATGTCGTCACTGAATTCTCTGCGCCTCCTAGCTTCCTCTCTGACCCTATCTTCTTCCTCTTTCTTTTCATTTCTACGTTCATTTGCCCTTCATATTTCCTCATCCCTTTGTCTCTTTGTTCTTATCTCCCGTATCCTTTGCTCATCTTTTATTCGCCTTCATTCCTGTCGGTCTTGATCATTAGATGCTCTCTGTTTATGATCCCATTGTCTTTCTCATTCTTCGCGATATTACTGCTCTTGTCTCTGCCTATCTTTTTTCCTAATGTTTTCATCTCTCAATCCTTTATCCTATCCTTTTCCTTCTCTGTTCTCTGTACATCATCTAACTTCTCTTTTTGTTTCACGTCATCAATACCTTTACCATCGAGTTTCAATAAAATCTGACCTCCCATCCATTCGTTCTGTGTGAATGCTATCTCATCAGTTCTATCCTCATTTCCTTTCCATCTTTGCCCTCTCTCTCTGTATCGAGAGATGTACTTGCTTGTGCCTGGTCTTTCCTCTCATTCTCGCATCTCTCCTTGTCCCTTGGGACTTTGGAGGTGATATCTCTATCTTTGTCTTTCTCTGGGCTTTTGTCACTAATTTGCATAGGTGACTCACATGCTGGGTTGCTATACCCCGTGGCTGTTTTAAGCTCTCTTAGCGGGTATAATCCTTCATTGTTACTAACTTCGATGTTCGTCTCACCCCCCTCTGTACATACATTAAGTATCCAATCTACCGGTGGCTCTTCCTCCTTATCCTCTTGATACATCTTCCAAAGCTCTAAACTAGCTAGGCGTTTATCCAACTTTTTACCTTTCTATGTGGTTTGCCAGTATGTCGTCATGTGCTGTAGGACCGCTTTAGACTACGAGCCACCCTGTGGCCAAGGCATAAACATTGTGTTTGCGGTTCCTTTAACTCATTCCGCACTGTACTTTTTCAGCTTGGGGGCATGTTTTGGCAACTGTTTTCACAGGTGTACTAATGGAATCATATCCTCCATGCTTAAATCTGTTCCCCTTTCCTTCATATAACACTTGTTATGCCCTTCTGTTTTCTCAAACAATTTCAACAATATGAGCACGCACCAATCGTCACAAGCTCCAATCCCGTTTTTTCCACAAAAATGATACTTCCTTTTTCCAACCAACAACCATCGACTCGTATCCTACCATATCCCAGTTACTCAATCGCGTAATTTTTATGCTAATTCCTTAAAGAAAAATATTCATCCTATGATGTCACAACACAAAACACATAAAACAAACGTTTACGGACTACACAAACTCCAGCTGGCTACATATATCTCTGCCCCTAGATTTTACCCCGACATGGGGTGTAAGCCTATCCCTTTCACAAGTGTCTTTAACTGCTGTGGTCTCCTATTTATTCCCGTTTTTATTCAGGACTATGGATACAGGCTTCTTTTAACCACTATATTAAGCGTAGGAATTTCGGGCGTATCCCCCTCTTCTCGGGTGTCCTCCCCGGTATTCCCCTCTTTTCTCAGGTGTCCTCCCCGGTATTCTTATCCACTATTTTGTCACCCCTTGAGTCTTTATTTCCTTCCCCATATATATATATACATTCTACTCTACTTCTAACTATATTTTTGTTTTCTTTTCTCCGCCTCCCTCCGTTACCTTCCCTTACTTGTTCTAAGGCATGCACTTTTGCCAAAATATTCAGTCTTTTTCACTCACTGTTCGCATATTTCCTCTCTGGATGCTCGGGATCACTGCCTCCGTTACTGCCTCTCCAGCCGTTCATCCGCTCAGCTGCTTGTAGAAGTGGGAAGGGGTTCGTAGAGGAAAATACAGGTCCCTTCAGACCTATACCTGCAGGTTTTTCACTTTATTCTAACCTGTCTACGGGGAGCTTCACAGTCTACTTAGCCGGATGGCTAAGGACTTGCGATATTGCCGAGGACCTAGAGTTACTTTATGTCAACGGTCAATGGGTGTCTTATTTAATCGATTATCGATAATCATCAATCTCTGCTCCAAGTGTGCAGGAAGGACCCCAGTCGGCCCATAGGACTGGGGCTTTCCCAAACCGCACTTTAAGATGGAATAGCAGCACCTGTGAGATGGATGGGGATGCAGATTACTACTCAAGCATCAAATCAATAATGCCAACTCAATGGTTTGGCAAAGGGAGTCCGTTTAATGACAAGTACAAAAACGGGGAGTTATGAGTATCTGCAGTTGCGTGATCTTCCCTTTCGCTTCACCACTCCAATGAACTTCACAAAAATCACATCCTTTATACTAAAAACTCGTAATCGCTGAGGTGAAACGCTAAAAATGTTGCATGCAATTTGATTGGTTATTGGAAGGTAACTTTACTATAGGTACTATATCTATATATGATAGTAGCATGTGAGGATTGGATAACTCATGTCAGGTGGGGCATCTAAGCCTTTGCTTCAGGATAACTACTGTGGACGTCACTAAAAGTATGATGTCCCATTGGGTCTGCAAACTGTAGGATCCTAGATAACTTAGTCCACTGTGATTGGGTTGGTACCATGTCACCTTGTACTTTTCCACTTCGCTTAGCAGCATGCAGAATGGTCGGCCAGGTGCAGGGTGCCCAGCCGCTCCCCCAGCCTCCCACCAACCAGTACCACCATCCATCACTGCCCCACTGGCCATGTGTCAATTAGTTTCTAGTTTGTAGACCTCGATGTTGCCTCTCTGTCTGGGAGAACTTGGATATCTATGAATGGCTCAAGGCAGCATGTAGGTGTGAAGGCCCCAACTCTTCTTGTTTGGCAGGTCACTTGTTTCAGGCACCGTGAAAATCATCTCCCTCTCCATATAATTTGTATATTTGATTTTAGCTTTCTGTCCACCGAAATGCCTTCTGCTACTTATCTCGACTCCTTTGAACAGGATGCTCCGCTCTTGGTGTCATAAATTGTATTAGCCTGTGGCAGCTAAGATGACCTTAGTTTCTTTGCACGGGTCTCATGCATCTGAGTTTCGTTTCTGTCTTTGGCTTTCGATTCCCGTGTTTGAGGGGCTACTTCTGGGGTCTCTTCGTAACTTGTGGTTGCTTCTGCCCTTATGCAAAGTGGATATATGCATTATATAAAGTGCTCCTTTTGAGGTATATATGTATATGTGGCGCTCGCCGCAATCTAATTTTCTACTAAGCATGGCAAGCCGCACGGTTTCCTCAGCTTTCTTGCGTTCCAAGCATATGTACACGTGTAAACTGGTTGCATATCTTCCTCGCTCTTATGGCATAAGCTTCTTATACTTGACATTGTCCTTTAACTTCAATTCAGGATGTCACTTATCCATGGTGTTTCGTCCTTTTTCGTCATTCATAGGTTGTTGTTTTCTTCATCTGTGAGTCCGAGTTCTTGTGACATCACCATTCGTCTTCGTTTAGGGCTTTCGTGGCTTCTTCAGGCCTTACGTTTTGACAATAGTCATTCTGTCTCACTTGTCGATACGGTTCCCTCAACGGGTACCTTACTGTCCAAGGTTTCTTAAGTGCATGTACTTCAATAGGTGCTATCCATCTGGTAGGTACCGGACAGAGCCCCACTGTGGCTCTCTGCTGGTTTATTTGCTCATGATACGTCACATATCTCGGCATGAACGTTCCTTCAAAATAGTCGGTTGGAGAGCAGGCCATATTTGAGGCCTCCTCTACACTCGTCAGTGAGGAGTAGCTTGGGTCTCTCGTCCCAGCAGGCACTGGACCCACGTCTGAGCCTACCCGTCCCATTCGGGCTGACGTAAGCAAAACAAAAGAGGTGATGGCTGGAATGTTTTGGATTAACCGTAACCTCTGGCATTGCTCTGGACAACCCTCCAGACCATCGTTCTTCGCCTGCCAAGACATTACAAAATGGGAAAGACCATATGCAAATCAGGCTTGGTGCCATCCCAAAAGGGGCAGTCAATCTATGACACTGCTATGTTGGAAATGTGGTGTATATATATGTTTTGAATACTTTGGATCTATTTGACAAATAACCAATAACTATATGTCCATTATAATATTATTTTTACGACGGCATACCAGGGTTCGGGCCAAACAGTAAATCGCTGAATTGGCCTGGGTAGAGCAATTGCTCTGCTTCTCTGTGTGTTTTCCCCAGGTCTCAGTGCATGTTGGTCTACCGCATGGCAAAGAACCACCCAGTGGTGGATGGCCAATAGACAGTCAGAAATCCTAGAGGCTTGGATCGCTATGTAGGCGGGACAGGAAATAAAGACCTCCATGTCGCCTGCAAATAAGGGGTAGGAAAACCCAAAGGAATAGATTAGATTAAAGATGGAGGGGGTGCAAAAGGTGAGGAGTAGTGGGCAGAGAACAGAGCCATGGGGGGTCCCAGTGTTAAGGGGGGCTGCTTCAGAGATTTTGGTGTTGAAAAAAACAGTTCGATCAGAGAGTGCGAACGGAATCAATGGGAGCGCAGTGCCCTGGGAACCGAGGTTCTAAAGGGCAAGTAGAAGAGGGAGGTGGTTCACAGTATTGAAGGCTGTGGAGAGATCAAGGAGGATGATGGTGTTGTAGAGCTTTAGATGATGGGCAGCGGTAATAAAGATGGCAGCTTGGTTTTCAGTATATTTCAGTGAAACGCCTTGCTATGGGGGAGGACTGGAGGGTGTGGTTTTGCAAGCTGGGTAGCGGGTTTCAAACAGAGTGCTGCGTGCCACGTTCAAGTTATTAAAGGCCTCAGCCATGGAAGAGACCAGGGGTGTGGATAGGGCATGAGTAAGGGTAGTATAGGAGGAAAAGGGATGGAGGAGGAGTTTGGGAGGAGAGGCGAGTGGGATAGAAAAAGGAGTGTGGATACCGGCTAGCATGTCTTTTCTGGCTGGTGTAAAGGTTATGTGTGGCATAGGACGGGGGTGCAGAGAATGAGGGAAGGATTAGGAGGTGTTTCCTGTCAGAGAAGTAGGAAATTGAGGGGGTGGAGATGCAGTGTGAAGGAAGGGGGCATGTTGACAGAGTAGCATGCAACTTAACAGGGTCACTAGCTATCAAAATATACTTTATACAGTTACTAGTGACCAAAGTAAACTTAACACAGTACCAGCCAACAAAGAACAATTTTCACCATCACTAGCAGCAAAGGTACAATTTACATGGCCCCTAGCAACCCAAAGGTCGATGTACAGGGTCCCTAGCAACCAAGGTACAGTTTGCTTGGTCCCTCGCAACTCATGTACAGTGTGAATGCCTTCTAGCAAACAAGGTACAGTTTTCCCGGTCCCTAGAAACCAATGTACAGTTTGCCTGGTCCCTAGCAACCAAGGTAGAGTTTGCATGGTCCTTAGCAACCAAGGTACTGTTTGCCTGGTCCCTAGCAACTAATGCACAGTTTCCATGCCCCCTAACAACCACGGTACAGTTTGCCTGGTCCCTAGCAACCAATGTACAGTTTACATGGTGATTGTTGCATCAGGGAATGGAGTGAGTGATGGGGTTACTACTTTAGGGAGCAGCAGAGTTCAGAGAGCGCGTTGGTGGTAAACATTTTTGGCAGGCGCATAGAAGACAGCCAGGTGAAAACGCTACCAGTTTGGACCCTTTGCCAACTTCCCATTGCCTGCGTGCCAGATGGGCTGGACATCATTAGGGATGTAGTCAGTGAGCAGAGGCCTGTGTCATGTGGTGTGGTGGGATCAATCGGGACAATGATTGGAAGCCCCTGTGTATTCGCGGGTGTGTTCTGCGGTTGCGGTAGAGCGGGTGCGTGGGAAATGTTGAAAGTATTGAGCGCTCACAATCCTCTGCCGGTGTGAAGCCCCTGGCGTGAGCAGAAGAGTGGCTGGGAAGTAAACCAAGTGTTGCATGGGCTGATGATGTGAATCTGCCTTCGGGTCCCGGTCAGGTTGTGTGGCTGAAACCAAAATGGACTCCAAGCTGAATCCCTTGTGTCTCCTTGGGCATGCACCAAGGTTGCAACAGGGTGGGTAGGTGGCGGGAGATGTTGTAAGTACCGAGTGTGCTCTCATTCTAGTATGAGTACCCCCAAACCATTGCCGCAGCGCAGCCCCTAATGTCCTTTGGGGTGTGCTCCATTTTGAGCAGCAGGGAGGGTGAAGGAAGTGTTGCTAACCCCCTTGATCAATGATACTCATTGGGTAGATATCCATGGACACAACATATAGATTGTAAAAACCCAAATAGGGTTCTGTCTTCCTTTAATCCATTTACACTTTTGGAGTTGCTGGTGCGCATATGTTATGTTACGTTACGTTGCTTGGATTTTAAATTGTGTCCATCACCACCACAGTGCTTTACACCCACACGGCTTGTCTGTATCTGATGAGAGCATTTACACAGACGCTACACAAACATTCACAAAAAGGAGCAATGGTAGATCTTTGAGTCCCTTGTGTGAGTCTCCGATAATAAAAACATTCACGCGCTAGTTTTCCAAAGCCAATAAGGCGTAGGAGAAGACCCTAAAGAAGTCGATTAAATTGACACTAAATAAAAGCATATTCAGGGTTTTGGTAATGTGGTGGTGGAGAGCAACTACTCTTGTTTGCAGACTGAAAGGTGAGTTAGTGCCCATTGTGAGAAGCCAGGAATGAGACGCAGATGCAGAGGAGACATGTTTTTGTTTATAAACCATTATCATAATAAGTGGGATTGGAAATTGCCTCACTATCCCCATTCTAAGAGGAATTTCCCTACCTCAAAGTAAACTACCGAGTCTGTCCAGTGTCAAGATGTCCAAACAAAAGACATGTCCAGTATCCATGACCCTATTCTGGCCCTCACTCTCTAAATAAACTAGAAAGGTGTATAGGGGGTTGCATCATGACTTTTACAAGTGCTCAAATGTTCAAGTTCAACACAAGAGTTTCAATTCAATTGAACAATGCTCTTTTCCCCAGGGATTAGCTATCTTCCCGAGGCTCCTTAAATTAACTTTTAGTGGTTGAACGTTTATGGGGAATTGGCTCCCCTCCCCAAGCTTTCTCTTCCTTTTATACTTTACAGTTCTATTAGGGATATGTCTTCTCTTAAGGACTTCCCTCTTCTCAATAGAGTTTCTCAACAGTTCAATGGTCATTTACTTGCAGGTCTTTACAATATCAATCTCCACCTGGGCATACTTCTGCCAGGTCACGATCTTTACAATATCAATCTCCGCCTGGGCAGACTTCTGCCAGGTCACGGTCTTTACAATATCAATCTCCGCCTGGGCAGACTTCTGCCAGGTCACGGTCTTTACAATATCAATCTCCGCCTGGGCAGACTTCTGCCAGGTCACGGTCTTTACAATATCAATCTCCGCCTGGGCAGACTTCTGCCAGGTCACGTTGCACACTTATTTCACCTTCAACTGGTCTAATTTCCTACAAGGACTTCATTACTGAAACATTAACCTTACTCTCCTGCCAGGACTTTATTGTATGAAGAATTTGATTCGACTTCATCTGGCTTACTCTCTTGTCAGGACTCTGTTACTTTAACACTTTTTCTTACATATTTTCAACTTCACCTCGTATGCTCTTACAAACACTTTATTGCACAAATCTTTATCATCTCAGGGTGTATTCTTGTGCCAGGACTTTATTACATAAACAGTTCATTACTCAAATACTTAACTTCACCTAGTGTGTCTACTTTCCAAGTCTTTGTCACAACCTTCATTTAGTATAGATGCTTGACAGGTCTTTGTCATATGGTTATTCTTTCCTCCCCACAATTTTAATAATCCATTAACAACTTGCATACCAAATCTCTGGCTTCTTTAATGATTGTGTTACTTTTCGCTCATAAAGTTCTTATAAAGCTTTTCCTTTTATTTAACAACTCAGTAAACCATCCGTCTCTTCTAGGTTCACCGGCTACATCTGTTGTTGCTACACAGCAACCTTTCTTTGCTGATAACCTGATACCCCTCCATTCTTCCGAGAGCTTAACTGTTGTCTGTTGTGCTACTTCGTTCCTCTCTGCCTTGATGAACTGCACTCGTGTGCGCCTCCTCCAGCGCTGCAGTCCCTTTGTGATGGTTTTCGTGATGCGCGGCCTCCATGGCTTTCGCTCTCTAAGTGGTGGACCGCCCACACATTTGCTTCTCCGTTCCTTTGTCAGGTCTGCATTTCTGGCCTCTGCCACGGTAATCCTGCCTTCAATGCGGTGATCAGCCAATTTACGGTTCGCAAGGTGATTCAGCGTCTGCAGCTTTCCTCTTCCAATCCTGATCTCAGCTGCGACCAGCCCGTATTTAAACTACCCGGGCTGCTTACTAATTTCCCAACAACTAAACCGCAGGGTTTGCTGCCCGGTCCTTGTAATCATCATTACTCTGTCACTTTCTTCGTGTCAGTGGTTTTGCAATTCGTTTCTGATTGACTTGGGGGAAGTGGATACTGAGCTTCCTCAGGAGTGATCTTCACTACTGCCTCTTCTTCATCCCAGCCAGCAGTATGGTTTCCCTAATATAATTTTGGGATTTAAACACCCTAGCTTCATACAGAGGTGGGGGATAAGTGTGACAGTATGCCATTAAGACACGAGGGACTGAGGAGACATTCCTGAAAGGGAAAGGAGGGCATATGGTTTCCTCCAAGGCCATCATGGAGTCTCCCTGGGAGTCTCCTCCCCGGGTGGTCCTCCCTCATATAGCCACCCCCAGGGTCAGGATCAGGTAACGGCTGCCGTCCCCTGCCCACCTGGCAGGATATCTCAGGGAAAGTAGTGATGATATCCTGGGATTGTATTACTCGGTTGCGGCTGTCTGACAATGCAGAGTAATTGAGCCCTTGGTTGAACTGCGCAATAGGGAAGTGGTATAAATGTCACTGGTGGCGATCACTGGTTCCAGATATTAGGCCAATCCCCATCCTGGAGGGTGCTCCTTTCCTAAGCCCAGGAGTGCCAGCGTAAGGTGGGAAGCAAGACATTTGCCATCTTTATTATAATATTATACATATGATTGCACTTTATTATTTGCCTTCGTTACTATAATTATTATTATAATTGGTTATCTCTAATGTGCTTAATACACTGAGGTTTCTAAGCACGGGGATCGAACCTGTGTAGCTCCGCGTCGTCTTGCTTCCAAGGCGAATGCGTTGCCCCTGAGCTTTCCTCCCGAGCTATCCTCTTTAGTTTATGGTTATACTGCAGGGCATTTTAGAGACAATTGGAGGGCACAGGAGGAGCACGAGAATTAGCATTTTCACCATCGCCAGCTTTAAAGAGCACCTGGTTTAACGCCAGGCTGGCGCTAGACTAATAGTTTTGTATGAAAGCGCCTACTCAAAGCAGGCAGATTGCATAGGAATCCATTGAAAGCGCCTACTCAAAGCAGGCAGCTTGTTTAGGAATCCATTGAAAGCACCTACTAAAAGCAGGCAGATTGTATAGGAATCCATTGAAAGCACCTACTCAAAGCAGGCAGGGCGCATAGGAATCCATTGAAAGCACCTACTAAACGCAGGCAGATTGCATAGGAATCCATTGAAAGCGCCTACTCAAAGCAGGCAGATTGCATAGGAATCCATTGAAAACGCCTACTCAAAGCAGGCAGCTTGTTTAGGAATCCATTGAAAGCACCTACTAAAAGCAGGCAGATTGTATAGGAATCCATTGAAAGCACCTACTCAAAGCAGGCAGGGCGCATAGGAATCCATTGAAAGCACCTACTAAACGCAGGCAGATTGCATAGGAATCCATTGAAAGCGCCTACTCAAAGCAGGCAGCTTGTTTAGGAATCCATTGAAAGCACCTACTAAAAGCAGGCAGATTGCATAGGAATCCATTGAAAGCGCCTACTCAAAGCAGGCAGATTGTTTAGGAATCCATTGAAAGCACCTACTAAAAGCAGGCAGATTGTATAGGAATCCATTGAAAGCACCTACTCAAAGCAGGCAGGGCGCATAGGAATCCATTGAAAGCACCTACTAAACGCAGGCAGATTGCCTAGGAATCAATTGAAAGCACCTACTCAGCAGGCAGATTTCATAGGAATCCATTGAAAGCACCTACTCAGCAGGCAGATTGTATAGAAATCCATTGAAAGCACCTGCTAAAAGCAGGCAGATTGCATTGGAATCCATTGAAAGCACCTACTCAGCAGGCAGATTGCATAGGAATCCATTGAAAGCACCTACTCAAAGCAGGCCGATTGCATAGGAATCCATTGAAAGCACCTACTCAAAGCAGGCCGATTGCATAGGAATCCATTGTGAATGCTGTGCGAGAAGCATAATTTGCAGGCGCACTTACATTTGTTTTACAAAACGGGGAGTAAAAGTGAAAGAGTAAAGGCGGTTTCTCCTGTTTGTACTCGTTCATTTCCCGCGCCATTTTGTAAATGTGAATAGTTAAATACAGGGTCACCAACAGCACGTAAATGCTAATGTTGGTGGTCATCTGAATGCAAATTGCACTTTCTACAAAGTGACTCCACCCCAAGGGTCTCAGATGACACTCAAGATCATCAAGCTGATTACGACTTTGGATTCACGCACGATCGATTCAAAACAAATCAAGGTGACTGCAAGGCAAACATCACTCAGCGGAGGGACAGCACAATCTGAATGGCCATCAAGAGAGAATGTCTGGGTGTATACACCTGGCCAGCGGAGCCATGGGAAATGGAAGATAGCATGACCGGTGCAGATCGAATCTCTACGAGGACGTGATGTGG
This sequence comes from Ambystoma mexicanum, assembly GCF_040938575.1. Classification (NCBI taxonomy): domain Eukaryota; kingdom Metazoa; phylum Chordata; class Amphibia; order Caudata; family Ambystomatidae; genus Ambystoma; species Ambystoma mexicanum. Next base: position 136,966,416 of record NC_090921.1, read on the forward strand.
GACTTTCTCTCTGCAGGCGTCCGCGTCACGACCGTGGAGCTGGTAGGCTGCCACTGTCTACAAATTATTTCAGGATCATGATTAGCAGAAATCCATTCTTTGGCCTGCTCAGTGTTGTAGTGCTGATTACACAATGGAGCACATTTTTGAGTCCCGCGGACCATAAATGGAGGGGCTAAGGACAGGTGTCACAGTCTCAATGACCCCATTCATGTTTCCAATGATTTGCGTTGTTTTTGAAGGCGAATGGCGGGGGCCGATTCTGGCTCCTGATTATCCTCTGCCTTCAAAAACAACTTGCTTTGACGCCCGCCTGAGATTTCCATGCGGGCGTGAAACCAATGATTTCCAACAGAAACCAAAAGCAGGCGGTACATGGCAGGCAGCGTTTACTCTATTTGCACTGCAGACTCCAGTGCGCAGTGCAAATAGAGAAGTGAAAAGAGGCTTCCCCTCCTCTTTTCACTCCTCATTTGCACTCTGCAGTGCAAGTGACGAAAATTGCCCGGAGGGGAACTTTATCACCTGACATATTTGGGACGGTGACCGACAATGAACTTCAAAGGAAAGTTATTGCATTACATGAGTTTACATGAGTTAGAGGTGTGCAGGGCGAGGAATACTCATTAAGGATGCATGCTTTTTTGGACCAAGGTGCTAATTGGATAATACCCGGGTGCATGGGCTGCCCTGGGTGGTAATTACCTGATTCCTTCCTTCAGAGTTAGAGAGAAACAAGGGTGTTTAATGGGGGCTTACAAGCATCGACGGCATCAGGGCCTTTTGATCTTTTCAAATGAAGGCGCCCTCACGCCTCAACGGGCCCCCAGCAAGTGCCCCCATATTGCCAGTCGGCAGTCTAATAACACAGAAGTATATTCCTTACGTTCTGGGGCTTACCTACAAGCTACGTTTGCTGGAGCCCCTCAGCCCGTCACTTCCATTGAAGCTAAAACAGAAGTGTCACCTCGTTGCCTTTCAACACTGGTTCCTCTACATCAGCAGCTTGCTTAGCAATTCAGCAATCATTCTGTGTTTCAGCTCCCTGCTGGCTCGCCATCTCATGACAATTGCCAGCTATTAACCTTATCTTTATCTCCATTACAGTGCATGCTCCCCACCTGGGCTTCAGACTGCTTGCCGCTCTAAGCAGTGGGGGGTCCTAACCAGTAGTAACCATCATGCTGCAATTGACCCCCACACATCTTCTGCCAGGCCGGCTTACAAGTTTGATGCGGCTGTGGCTAACAGCATGAAAAGGTGGAAAAGGTAGGAAGGGCTCTGTCTTCCAATCTAAGAAGGCGGGTAAGTGGCATTTAGGTAGGTGAGAGGAGGCAGTGACTGGAGAAGCACGCGCGCATGTCCAGCAGACAGCGCCGGCTCAAGGTGCGCTGAGAGGGCGCGGCCGCAAAAGGGCGCTGGGCGCACCCACAGCGCATCAAATAAAGGCCGCGTTGCCTCCAGGTCAGTGTTATGTAAACAGCGCCTATCAAAGAATCGCATTGTGATTCTTTGACAGGCGCTGTTTACATGACACTGAGGCAAGGCACCCTTAAACACACTTTACAAGAACAGCAGGGGGCTTCGGTTGATTATCAGCCGGAGCCCCCTGCTGTTCTGCATTTGTGGTGGGGGGGGGGGGCGGGGAAGCCGTGTCAGACCCGGGGCCGGCATTGGCAGTCGAGGTGGTTGGTGTGAAAAATGACAAAGCAGCGTGGATCAAAATCTTGGGGTTTCAATTCGGTCTTTTGCTGCCCTCTCGCGCTTTTAAGTGAGACTGCAGGCAAGCTGTGATTTGCACGTTTTACTGGCCAGAAGATAGAGGATATGATATGAAATAAGGCATTTGAAACGCTATACACAAGTGTTTCAAGTGCGCCGACAAATCTGTTTAAATGTGTAGGGCTGTAGGGCTAGGGTAAGAAGCAGAAACGTTCTATTATATATTAGTTTCAGGTTTACTTTCAACCAGCAGCAAAGATGTTTTTTTAAATGTTTTATATTTTATATTTTCATATTATTTATATATTTTTTATTATATATTTTTTTTATATAAGAACTACACTTTTGGTGAACCATCGATCAATCTTGTGGGAAAGAAACACCTTTCCCATTCAGACACATGGTGAGCCGGATAGACAGGCTGTGTGGCCTGAGGGCTACGCCTCGCCCTCCTTTCCCCGGGGCTCTCAAACTGCCTCTGTGAGTATACACAGGGCGTATGCTGCTGTTAATGAGTTACATGAACGATGCCGAGAGGGCGCTCATTTTGCCTCGCACTGGCTGTTTCTTCTTGTTCAAAGGACGCTTCCTAGACTCACCAAAGCCAGGACCACATGTTGGAGGGAGAGGTTCAACTATTGGCCTATTGATCACCCATGTGAAATATGTACTCTTTAGGAACCTTTGTATGTTTGCATAGGTTCGGGTGTTTGCACTTTGTGACTTTTCAGTTGTTGTGCGCCATTTACCTGCAAACTGTGCAAAGCGTTAGCTTCGGTGTGCTGTTGTAAATTTCAGCAAGAACCTTTTAGTACACTTTATTTTGTAGCCCCCTGGCTCACTGCGTGCGGCTTTCTGGTATATGCTTTGCGACCCACCGCACTATCGCCATTCTTGCATGGTGCGTTCCCAAACCCCCACCTTGCTCTAACTTGGGCCCAGCAGGCAGGGCGCGTCTAATCTCTTCCTGCCGGCTCAAATCATGCTATCGCTTCTGCATGACCACTGACCTGTAACTATCTGTCTTATAACCTTAGTGCAACCTTGTAACTTACAATCTTCTGTAACTGTAGCTAGCGCCTAGACGCCTCTGGGCTTTGTGCGCTGCTATACATGTAAAAAGAAATAAATACATACATACAGTGCTTAGAAGTTGATGCATTTGGCTCAGTCAGGGTAATTTTACACAACAGGTAAATTGCATGCAGTGGACCGCCAACATTGGCACATAAGTGCTGTCGGATCTCCTGGCATGAAATTATCAACTTTTGCAAAAATGGAGTGCAAAAATTAAGAGTACCTTTACTCTGGTTTTGTGCTCCGTTTTGTGAAAAATGCAAGTGCTTTCTACAAAGTAATCTTTGCAGACTGTGTTTACAATGAATATCTATGGAATCCGCCTGCTTTTAGAGATGGGTTTGGTAGGAATCCATTTGTTTTGGACCTGCATGAAACTGTCAGGCAGGCGTAAAATGAAGTGCTGGCGTGAAACCAAGTGCACTTTGAAGGCAGAGAAAAAGGATGGGGAAAGCTTAGTTCCTGTTTGTGCCCCGCCTCTTCCGCCAAAGGGATGGAAAAGCTCCCAGAAGGGTAAACCAATGCGTAAACTTGTTATGCCTTTCTTTTGCACCTTGTCCACCCCTCATGAACCCCGCTAAGTTAAGTGCTTGTAGGTGGATTCATCCTACAGCCTGTTGCAGGTTTGAGTCCCAGTAGTGCCGACTCAGCCCTTCATCGATTGTATGTTAATATATTGCCTACCCTCAAATTGGTAACCAGTAAGGTATGTTATTTACAATGTTTCAAAATGGGAAAATGATATTCGCAAGCGCTGCATGGGCTAAAGAAGGAAATACATTGTACTTGCCATTCTCAAGCCCTTTCTGCATAAATTCACTTTACATTTTCATGTGGCTTAGTGCTTTGGCAACCCGCTTTATTACACACAGACCACTGTGTCTGCTCTAGGCAAACTACAACATAGGAATGTTCGTATGTTGGTTTAAAAGTAAAAGTGTGGAGGCGGGAAATAGGTCTTACCGGCTAAACTGGTGAATGTGAAACAAGCCCACTTGGTTACAAATTCTGGATCTCCGCTAGAGCACATTGGTTAATACTGGGCATGGGCAAATTAACTGACCTCAAATTAGATCATCTAGAACAGGGTTGACCAACTCCAGGCCCCATAGGCCGGGCCCATGCCGGGTTTTCAGGATATCCCTTATTAATATTCATGAGCTAAATTTGCACACAAGGATTCCTAATTGTTGCACATTTTTGCCTCATGAATATTAATGAGGGATATCCTGAAAAACAGTCAAAATTCTGGCCCTCGAGGGCTGGAGTTGGAGTCTAGACCGTTCATCTTGTCGTCACATCCAGAGGTTCGGCTCTATTAGGATCCTGTTGCTTCCTGCGTCACGCGGTAGCTGAGGCGAGCCGGTGAGGCCATAGAAACGTAGTGATGTCACCAAAGGGAAGGTTCTAGAGGCAGCAGTTTGTGAGTGAGTCCACCCTGGGAGAGAGGGATCGATCACAGATGGATGATCGGTATCTGTGTCTGTACCTGTACTTCGTATGCTGCTTATCCAGTGTTATGTCGTCAATGGAAGCAGCCTCGGGACTGGAGTCATCTCTGTGTTTATAGAACATTTTGTCAACATGGTCAATTCAGCTGCTGAGGTGAGGAGTCAAAACTACAGCCACCGCCCGCAGATGACCATCCGTCCTCCTGGGCGTCCCACACTCTGTAGCCAGTGATCCTGAGGCAGGGAGATGACACAAGGAGCCAGATGGCCCGTTATTTGCCGGGAAATCAAGTGACGCCCTCAACGAGTAATCGCCTTCTCGATTGCACCACGGTGCACAGCGAGTGCTGCACCACAGGGCAAGAGAAGCAAAAGACTGCTAGTGAGAAACGGACTGTGACATTGGTTGACTGCGGGTATGGATCTCAGAACCAATATTGATAAACTGTGCCATGCCGCTTAGGTCCTTACCAACTTCAGCACTGGGATGCTTCGACCTAAAAAACGGTAAACATAAGTGTACGTTTTCTTGTACACCTACTTTGTATATTCTAACTGCATTTTACTGTCTCCACAGCCCTCCGGCTAACTGTACATTTTCCTTGCCTGCAACATTGCCTAATATTTTCGATAAACTGTCTGTAACCTCGCTGTGATACCTTAGGGTATGGTCGTGTAACAAATGTAATAAATAAATAAATAAATGGCGCTGTGAGGAACCATTAGCTGTTGCCAAGACCAATCCCATCCACAGCATATGCCATGGCAGCACCACCCTGTGACAGTGGCGGAGTCAGGTTTTGATGCCATGGTAGGCGAAGTGCTCCTCCGAGGGCACCGCACTGGTCAGGTCAGGAAGGGGTCGGCTCATTACCATTTCCTTACTTTTTGCGGGTATAACTAGGAACTGTTGATAGGGAGACATACTTTTTCGTGCATTATGTCTGTATGTTGCAGCATTTATTTGGTGTTCAATTATAAATTAAAACAATGACTATAATTTGGATGTTTCAGCATTATTTTCCTCCTTCACTATCTGCAAACTGCTAATTGGAATGCTTAATATTCAGGGAAAAACGGCAGGTTTTTTTTGCCTGATATATATTTAATTTATAAAACCTTTGTGCAGGACTGTGCGCAAACAACACTAAAAGCCAATGTAACAGCTTCTGCCAACAAACACATTGAGGAGTGTGTACTTGGAGCCATTTACTCGAGGGGGCAATTGTACACAAAACTGTCCTACCCCATCCCCTGGGTCCACACCCATGCGCCCCTTCACCATGCTATGTGCGCAGAGACACATAACACCATGGCATCCAGTGTGCGCAGAGAAGCAATAGAAAAGATGTGGGTGCTCTTGTGCACAGACAAATACACAACCAAAGGGCAGCCTATGTGCACCCTATATATCCTCTCCAGGCACCCTGTTAACACAGAACTGAAACAACTAGTGCAGATTGTGAGTGCAGAGACAACCATACAACTACTGGGCACCCTGAGTGCCCGGATAAATGTAAAACCCAGCTGTTCCTTCTGCGGACAGAGAAACCTACACATATTGGACATCCCGCGTGCACAAAAGTAGAGTATACCACAGGGACTACACATTCTAATGTGTGCACTGTTTTTTTAAATTCTTTTTTAAATTAAACATTTTGTTTTATTCCAAACCTTTGTCAATACATACAAAAGACATCAACATCATGTTAATCTATTTCCTTCTATAGGTAAGGTCAGTAAACTAGCAACTTCAGGATTTGGCTTTGTTTTTTAATGGGGTTGCCAGTTTGTTTCCGTCGAATACCTCTTTGGGATATTGTACAAGGCAGAAGGTTCGTGGGAAGCTTTCGCCTTGGAGGAGCAACAGCCAGAAAGATTTTGCATTTTTTTTAAATGTAGAGATATTTGGTATGAGGGACGGTTAACGCTGGCCAAAACAAGGTTATGTATTTAAGGGTTTCCGTTTCTCCAACCTTTTTGCAGAATCTGCAGTCAACTGTCTCCGTTAGTCTGTAAACCCGCATCAGCTGCCTAGTAGGAAAAAGGTTTAGCCTAAATCACAGGAATTGATTCCTAGACCAATTGTTAGGAATCTTCTGTAGATATTTTGGAAGGGTGCCTCGTGGCTTGTTTTCAATTTTCACTGCCGTAGGATGCGTGAAGGAATTCTATGCATCTTGTGTTCTAATCCAATCGCTCTGCTAACGTTTTGACTTAACGTTTACTGGGTTTGCAATTAGCTCTTCTATGTCACTTTGAAGATGAGTTAGTTGGTTACTGCAACCTTTACACCATTGGGCGACTAGGTCATTAGTACCCTTTATGATAGTTTCAGCCAGTATGGTGAAAGGTTTGGGAGGACACGGAAGAATACAGTTCCGGTACAGAGCTCGAGTTTTCCATGTAGCTCTTGCAAGGAGAGAGATTGGGCCCAGCTCATATCGCGTGACAGAAATCGGAATACATTTCGGCAGGCCTAGTAGTGTCCTCCAGAAAACTCCTTCGTGTGTTAGCCAAATCTCACAAAGAGTAAACAAAAAACCCTCTGCTCCATATGTTAGGGCAGGTGAAACTTCATATTTATGGCAAGTCATAGCTGGTTGAATGGAAAACTTTCCAAATCTTCTGTGAATCAGGCAAGCTTGTGGCAACAAAGTTCGCAGTTTAGACTTCAGGGCAGGTTGTCGAGGTTGATCCACTCTGCTATTTTTGACTGTAGCCCAAGGTAGGTTACCACAGTAGACTCGATCAATGGTTTTTGTCCACATGCCATTTAAACGTAGGTTTTTTCTCACAGGACCCTTGGCCCAACACCACAATATTGGTTTTAATCAAGTTCATAGACCGTTGGCCAGCAAATATTTATACAAACAGTCGAGAGACCTTTGCAGACCAATTGGTGTGGTATCGATCAAGACTAAATCATCTGCAAAGAGCAGTGGAGAAAGGTGGTGGTCACCCAACTTCGGGGGGAAAGCATGGGCCTCAGTCATATAGGTTCCTATGTCTGACATAAATAGGTTGAAGAGAGTAGGACACTCCTGTTTCAAACCTCTAAAAGTAGCGATTTTGGAGCTAAGGAGAGCCTGTGCATTGAGCCGCACCTGTAGATTTGTGGATTGGTATAGCGATTCAATCGCCTCTAGCAGTTCGCTTGGGCAATTCCAGGCTTCCATTTTCGACCAAAGTAAGCAGCGATCTACGCTGTCAAAGGCCTTTCTAAGATCGATAAAGGCCAAATAGATCCTGGAGTTTTCTTTGTAGGCTTTGCCATGGAGTAAATTTAAGAAGAGAAGGTTCAAGGAAGTTCCCACCCCTTTGACAAATCCTGTTTGCCGAGGATCTTCTAGATCATAGAGGGAAATCCATGCCTGTAGATCCCGTAGAAGGAAGGTTGCGAATAGCTCGCCCACTGAGTCCAGGAGGGCAGTAATTTGTCGGATCGTTTCTGCGTCCATTCTTGTGGATAGGTATAATTATCGCGCTTTTCCAAGAACTAGGAATCTCCGCGTTCTTCTTAATGTGATTAAATAGTTCGAAGATGAAAGGTGTCCATTCTTCAGTGGCTTCTTTAATCATTGAATTTGAGATGCCGTCTTGCCCCGGGGCTCTCGGATGATTAGCCTTCTTAATAAGCATCTCTATGTCTAGCATGTCTAGGGTAAACTTCCAGCCTCCCAGACTTTTCTGGGACAGTTGGTGAGCAGGGACATTGTTTACAATGTACACTCAGAGTATCACACACACTGATATACCAGTCACAGAAACACCCCCTTCCCACACAAAGGAATACAGAACCACACACCCCCGTGAAATGTAGGCCATACACCTCAATGAGGCCTCCATGAACACGTGTGCTTCTGTTGCCCCCGCCAGCTCAGGCTACCACACTGTCAGGCAGAAGCTTCACTGCACACCACACAGACCTGCAGCAGGCGCGTGCGGTACTCACCGAGGTGCCTCTCTGGTCGTGACACCAATCATAATTATTTTGGACAAAACAAAAATGCAAAATGTCTTGCTGGATAAAGTACCCTGCTTTCTGCGGTCGCTAAGAATATTTGTGTGAAAATAGCAGCTGTTACTTTGTCTGAGAATACATATACCCCAAATTGTCTATAAAGTTTTCCCCGAGCAATGGAGCAAAGTAGACGACGGCACAATTTGTCTACAAACTTTGCTTGCCATAAAAAGTTTAAAAACATATCCGTACACCCTCTCATTGCAAAGTACATATGACCCCTCAAACCTCTGCACGCTCCCTTAAATCTACCAGAAAAAACCTCCACCCACAACCTCCCTGCAGCGTGCACATCCCCTACTTCCTGCCTGTACCTCCTGCCTGCTCACCTCAGCACAACCTCCTGGCACATCCTCTCGGAAGTAGGATGGGTGCCGGGACTTACCTTGCCGGGATTTCACAAGTAGAAGAAAGTGTCCTTCTCAAGACAGACAGCAGCAGAGAGAAGTACTGGAAAAAAAGTCAAAAAAGTGGTGGCAGACACAGAGCACTAGTACTGGGAGTGAACCTGTACCTAGGCTGTAGAGAGAAGGAGGGGCATGGAGAGGTTGGGTGAGAGGAAGTGATCATGCAGATGCGTTGGGGAAAGGGTGTGTGTGAAGGAGAACAGGAGAATAGCATGTATGCCATTAGTTTCTATGGAAACCAAAGGATGGGTGTCCCCTTCGTGATGGACCTGGGGAGCATATGAAATCACAAGGTCAAGAAGCGTGGTCGCACGGGCAATTACTGGTAGAGAAAGGATGAAATGGGGGATTCGACTCTGATGTACAAACAAAAGGGGATAGGCTCGGTCAGTAAGAAATTGCGTATTCATATTTTATTCATCAATTACACACAATAATAATAAATCACGATAACACATAATGGATCGTAAAAATAATCAAAATACATTTTAAAATCATCCAGCTTTAGTACTGCCTAAAACTGATGTAGTTAATCTATTTCAAGAGAAAATACAATTATAGGGTAGTATGAATTTCAAACTGAACCTAATTGCATCTGCCCTGCTGCAGTCAGGGTGGACGTTTGTATTCTTCTCAAATTGTACAATTCAAAAATGAACAGTACCAACAAATGTCATAGTACAAATAATCGTAAAGTGCTGTATCAGTAGTACAAAAGAAACAGCACAAATTGATAAATATCAAATTGCACTGTTGACAAATGAATAGTATCAAAAAATCTCATAGTGCGATTCGGCATAAAGTGTTGTATCAATGGTAATTGATGTATAAAATATGAATACATCATTTCTTACTGACCGATCCTATCCCCTTTTATTTGTACATCGGAGTCGAATCCCCCAGTTCATCCTTTCTCTACCAGACTTTGAAATTCTTTGCACATTACACACAGCTTTGTTTTGATGGCGTTTGGGGAGTGTCCCCCATCACCTCCCATTTTCTGCCACTTCCAAGTCCCTTGACAGTGTACTTGTCCCTTTAGCCTGATTGATATATTTTTGGAAGGAGGGCAATGGCACGGCCAGACAGGCAGGCTGCGGGTGGACGGCAGGCTAGGTAGCAGGAACGGCGTTGCTGCTGTAGCTGTGGTGGGTGGCTGAGTTGCACTGGCTCTCAGGCGCGCGCACGCACTGTAATGCTGGTTTAGGGGGCGCTTGTTTCTGGGATTGGCAGATGATTCGCTATATAATAGCAAATGTGCCCTGCCTGTTGCCTGCCTGTCCGTGTCGGCTCCAGATAGTCTGGGGCTGGGCGGCCGGTGAGCCCTGGGAAATCAAAGCTACAGCGTCCATTGGTGAGGCAGTGTCTCATTAGTTGCAGAAATTGTGGAGTCTTCAGTTCGTGCACAGTGATGGTAACGCCATGGCAAAACTAAGCCTTTCATTGGTTGCATCAAACCAACGTGGCGGCAAATGACACCAGAAAGCGATGGCGTATAATCAAAAGTAAAAACTGTCAAAGCTTTTCATACTTCACACTAGACAGTTGTTGGGAAGGAGTTGAACCTATCCCACCCCCCTTGCCTTTCCCGTGGTAAGTAGATCACGTGTAGGCCAAGGGGAGAGAGACACCCTCCCCCATGGCCCATACACTTATGATATAACATAGAAACGTATCAGCTCACAGTCCCGAGAACAGACACCATTTTGCAATGCAGCAGATGCCATCTTTTTACTAGGCCCAAAAATCATCCCTCTGTAAACTCAGCTCTCTCTTCCAAGCACCTCGCTTGGAGGACCTAAGACATCGCCACCCCCTGCCAGCTCCGCAAGACCCTTGTTCTCATGGAAGTCCAGCCATTTATTGTTGCAATTGTTTAGTATCACCTCCACAGAATGTGCTCTCTGCAGAACGTGAGATCGAAACAGGTCCCAGCACAAGTGCCCATCCATCTTCACTAAACTGCCCATGCCCTCTCAACCCCCACCTTGCCAAACCAGAGCCCACCTTTCCTTGATCCCCCACTCTCTTTCATATTGATACACATCTGACCCCCTCGTACTGACCATTCCAGAACACCCAGCATAGACTTAATCCTGTGCAACAGTATATTCTCTTCAAGTCAACACATGTCTGTTCGTATCATGAGGCATCATAGAACATTAAATAATAGATCAAACCCACAGTGGGAGACACCTGGGAGTGGGACCGCGGTATCAATGACGCCCTGAACTAAATGTAGAGGTCGGAAGGCCAATATATTAACCCATTCTCGCTAAGTGCACCCGTTCATGCAAAGATTTTTATGTTCACCATTATTCTCTGGTTATCAGTTCCTGTTGTTTAGCTGAGACAGTTAGTAATTTGTCACACTTGTCCTGATCTTCACCGCAGAGATGAGCCTCAGCTGCACAACGTGCCACCCGATTGACTGGGAAGCAACAGCCAATTGCAGCCTGACATCACCTATAGAGCAGGCTGTGCCATACGGCCCCTCCAATCCACACTGTGCTTTTGTACCATATACAATGATGTCATTTGTGACGAAAATGCTTCTTATAATGTGCTGCCAGTGTAAGTTTTGGCAGCGCGCTCTCGGGCAGCAGAGTTCTTTGCTTGCATACTTAATTTTATATAAAGTTTGTTATCTTCGCAACTTATCTCTTGATCTCATTCCCTGACGGGCCGTGTTATCTTTACTTTTGCATTTTGAGAGGACACGTGTTTGGGTGCCCACCTTCACAGTCCTGACCTCCAAAAGGATGTACCGTCATAAGTGTTCCCCACAGAGCAGGGAAGAATTCAGTCTGCGCCCACAGTTCCTCCGCCCGATCCCCTAGCTCATCCCAGGCCTAGGCTGGTGCAAGTGCATTTCTGACAGCTGTGCTCTTTAGTTTGGAGTATAAAGCGCAACCCATAAACCAAAACTATTGCATGTGGGAAGGAACGCATAGCTTGTAGGTATTTTGTTATTTGCCAACCGATTCACTGCCCCAGGCAAAGCTAAACCCTATGGCCATTCCCCCCGAGTAGCTATCCCACTCCCCCCAACCAAACACATCCTCCCAGGATCTCTTTGAGTTCCCTCTGTGAAGAGAGAACATTAAAGATTAACCAGTTATTTCTAAGCAGTCTGCTAGGAGTTAATGGCTTAATTACTTCTGTAAATGATGACTGGTGTAATAAATATCTTTACCCAGTGTGCCTTCAGCCACTTGATTTATATCTCTTGCATGCACAGTAGTTCCGTTGAGAACATGCAATGACAAAACCAACAGTTTGTGCTTGAGGTAATAGATGGGCTATTTCCAGATGCTGCCAATCCTATACCCAGGTAATTGCTCTATTTTCCACCTTTGGCAATCTTAAGGCCAGGTAGTACCATTATATCGGTCCCTAGAAAATGAATATCCCATATCTAAATAAAAACCCAAAATGTTGGATTTGCCAATGCTTGTTTTGGAGTTCTGCTGGCTCCCTCCACAAGAGCAGCAACACACGCTGCTGAAGAGAAGTACTGAGCATGGCAGCTGTACTTTGCACCCTGTGCTGGAGCAAACTGTGTTCCAAACAAATCTGCGAGCCACAGGGGCCACACACTGGTCTTGAAAGCAAGGCCATGCAGAGGAACAGAGGTTCGAATCCCGGATCCACGCTTAAAACCCAAACTCAGGTACTTAATCCTGTGCAACAGTATATTCTCTTCAAGTCAACACATGTCTGTTCGTATCATGAGGCATCATTTTATAAAAAAACCTATAAAATCAAATAAATACATTTCAGAGTGTTTATCCCCTAGCACCGGCACACGCAAGTGCGGGATCTCCTTCCCCTACAATGAATGTCGCGCACAATAAAACGCTTTGATTTCTATACTTCAGGTCTTTTTTTTATAAGGCCTCCAACCCGTCTCGCACACAACCCCAATGAATACCCAGCATCACAATGGACTAAGAACTAGGCCGTTGTGTATTAATAAGATACTTATTAAAATATGTATTCAAATCAATTAGAACCAACAGATTACATCAGCCAACAATGTTGGGGCAACACAAAAACCCAATGACTTCTGTAAAGCGACCAGGGTGAGATATACTGTCACAAATACTTCCTTTTAAATTACTGGACAGAAGAAGAACAATTTGATGCACAATAGCACAGTGGTTAAGCGCTCCCTCAGTGACCCTACCCCCCAAACATCAATTGGGCTTGATTCCTTTGAATGGGAGGCAGTGGCAGGGAGAAGGAATGCAAGTGGAAAATCGGTTCAAAGAAACAATACGAGAAACAGAAAGAAAAAGGGGAAAATTAGTTTAGCACAGCACAATGCGAAAATAGGTTTTCAAAATTATTTATCACAACTGCTATGGGAAAGAGTAGAAAGGAAGGGAATTCATTCTGCTTATACTTAGAAAGACAGACAGGGCTTTAGAGAATACTAGTCAGCACACCAGGGGAAAATCGGATTTTGGAAGACTTAATCACAACAACATTAAAGAGGAGATAGGGATGCAAGAGGAACAATTTGTTTTGCCACACGTGACAATACACACAGGGCTTTAGGTCTATGATCAGAACAGAATGGGAAAACCAATTTTGGGATATATAGCACAATTTAAGTGGGGAAAAAATACAAATGGGAATTCGTTTTTTCCCTTATAATGGGGGAAATAGGAACAGAATGGGAACATGGGAACACTTTTGTTTTGCACCTTACAATGGGGAAATAGGAACAGAATGGGCACATGGGAACAATTTCGGGTTGCCCCTTACAATGGGACACACATGGAAACCGGGCTTTTTGAAGTCAATTCTTTTGGCAAATCTCTAGGACTATACCGGCTCACAAAACACTGGGAAACGATTGTTGGCTTCGAATTCCACCAATACAGATCCCGTTGATTCAATGGGGGAATTAATTGATTTACTTTGATAAATAGACTAAGGATCTACACAGTTAAAATGAGAGATTCTTCAATGGGGAAATGACTGAAATACACAGGCAAACGGGGATTTGCAATGGGGAATTATCTAAGGCAATGCTATAAGAATACAAGGCCTACACACTCTTTGGCTTTTGGGGTTCAGTTCTACTTACAGGAGAGGTTTGTATTGAACATCAGGGAGTGCCAGGGCACTAATGGGACAGCAAAAGGGGGCCAGCCAAGGTCTCTACTGAGTCCTCCAGAGGGTCCCAAGTCAGCTTCTAATCTCCTGGCTCCTCTGCAAGATTTAGGCCTCTCACTGCTGGGATGTTTCTCCAGATTTAGAAAGCAGATCACCTCATGGGATTGGTGTGAAAAGTCCTGCTCTGAGGCGGGCAACTTAATTATAGTGAAAATGACATCACTGACTTGTCATAGTTCCCGCAGAAGGGATTGGTTAATGCTCCAGTACCCCACTCCCACCTGTGTGCTAATAGGTCCAGAACATTTGGGAGTGCTTTGGGACACCTGGGGAGGAGAGCACTTCATCATCTCACTTGACAGGTGGGCCTGGTCAGGTTTTTTCAGTTGAAATCTCACTACCTTTGCAAATACCCTTAACTTTCAAAATCTTCCATGTATGAGCACATTTGCGAAAACTACATTTTGCTGCGAGTCCAATGACACTACTCAGGAGTCTGCATGTCATTCCTGTGCATAGCTGCAATTTTTCTTCATTTACTTCGTACTCATATCAGTGAAAAATAAGGCCCTTTATGGGCACCATACTGATCATATATTACATGCTTTATCAATTTTTCGTATCACTAGTAAACACAATAAGGCCCCAATCACATTTTCCTGAATAACTTTAGTTGTTTTTACCTCATAAAAATAGTTTTGGGATGACCAGAAAGGGTTAACTGTCACCTTTGCAGAAATTCCACGACGACTATTGTGCTATAAATATTGTCAATTTTACAACATAAAAAATCATGTCTCCCCTTTTAAACAATGGGCAGCCACACCACTCCTTAGCTCTGGCCCCCACCCTTGCTCTTCCAGTTTCCCTGTTCATACCTGTGACATCAAGAGAGAGTTATGTGTTTATATTAGCTCAGCCCTTCAAGAGCTGGTGAGCACTAATGCACTTTTTATTGTGGCTTGTGTGATCCGGAGATCGTAAAGGCTTGAGACAGACCTGTCTTTATCTTGTCCACCCTGTGGATTTGATCTGTAAAGTATCTTAAAGTTGTATTTTTAAGGGAAGGGACTGAGGTTTGAAGTTGCAGACCCAGATCTCCAGGACAACAGGGACCCTGGAATGCAGTTTCACATCTTGAGCAAAGAGAAAAAACAAACAAATGGCAAGCAGCACAGGGCCTTTCAAACTCACATTTCACTTTAAAATGAACTCTCGGAAGGCACACAGTTTCAGCATCTATAAGTATCACTACAACGTGGTCCCCTGCATACGGTAGTTAAATTAAGGCATCATAAACACACTTTTAGTGGCTTTTGTTTTGCAGATTGCCACTTTGGAGGAAACACGAAAGGGCATTTTGTTTAGTTCACACATGAAAGAAACCTCATTTTACTGCAGCTGCTTGAAACATAATCTTGGCATTTTCCTTTGAGGTACTGTATACTGCGGTTCTGTGCACTGTGGTTTCATGGAATATCAGTCCAGCTCTTCATGGATTAGGCAAACAATCCTTGCCATGTGTCTTTTGCTTCCTTCTTGCAATGCAGTTGGCATCTTTCCATATTTTGCAATTTAGCACATTTCCTTTCCTTTTGATTTGAATGTACAATGCCTTATGTTCTCCATTATTTCAGGGCAGGCCTTTTACTTAGGAGCATGTCCCCATGACTTCAGTTTGTTTTCTGCATGCCTAGTCAATGCCAATCCCCCACCTACCCCACTAGGGCTGATGGGCAACCCTCCCAGACCCAATGGCCTAACTGCTGGGTAGGAGGGTGTCTGTGTGTAAGATTCTTTCCCAGCTGTGTCCTTCCAGTAGACACTCTGAACAAGAGCCACTTCCCTGTGT
The DNA here is from genome assembly GCF_040938575.1 of Ambystoma mexicanum. Taxonomy (NCBI): domain Eukaryota; kingdom Metazoa; phylum Chordata; class Amphibia; order Caudata; family Ambystomatidae; genus Ambystoma; species Ambystoma mexicanum. Next base: position 136,982,076 of record NC_090921.1, read on the forward strand.
CTGTGTATCCTTTCATGATGTCTGTGCTTACTTGTGTATCACACATTAGCGGGGCTGCTCTGCATCGTTGCTCACTGGTAGCTCTGGTTCTGCAACATCGCAAGTTTGCCTCCTAATGTTTATCCTTGCAGGCCTCCAGATGTCAGGAAGAGGGTAACGGCGGTCCACCTTCCGCAACACCTTCCAGTTACCTGTCACTGTACTTCACGCATCCCTGAAAAAACTCATGCATACCTTTTATCCAAATGAGCAGATCCACAAGCCTCAGAAATACGATTATGGTAAGAGATTTATGCCATATCTATTTATATTAAAAACTTTTATCATGTCATAATATTTGAAAGAAATTGCCAATGATGTATGTCCCCCGTCTTCTTAAGGATGTCCAGTTCAGGTGTGAGATATTATGAGGTGGAGCCATGAGGTGAGCAGAGCGGGATCATTTGGCAGTAGAGAAGCCTTAATACCCTTTTTTAATGTATGCCCCATACATTGTAAAGTGGAGGTTTATGTCTGCATGTGTGGCTACATTTCATTTTTAATCTGTAATGATAGTGACCTTGATTTATAGCCAGCAAGTGTAGAGTTCAGTCTGGGCTCAAGGTTGTGTTTAATATGATCCAGTCTTGGTTCAGAGTGCTTGTTCAATAGAGTCTGAGGTGGATTCGCTAGATTAGGTGCTCTAGTTATCACATCTAATTCAGGACTCTTTGTGTGCGGCAGCGGCTTCTGAAGAGGATTATTTTCAGGGGTGTTTCCGAATGGGGGACCCGGCATAAAACTGGCTTTCAGGACATGCTGGATGCACCATGAAACAGTTTAGGAAGCAGCGACACTATCGACCAAGTCTAAGTTGCATATGGAGAGAAAGTGAATATATAGTTAGGAAAAATGAATACTGGGGACATGGCTTTCTCAAACATTACTTGTTATCAAAGAACAAGGAAAAGGGAAGGGAGACCTTGTATGATGAGGAAAATGAAAGGTTCATAATGATGGTACCATTTAGGAATGGAGATAAGGAAGGTTTAGCTTGATATTGGACACATTTCAATGCTTGTGTATGTTATACCCCGCTACCCACTTCTACCTGGACTGAGGTTATTAGGTGCCGGAGGTTAACACTTGTGTGTGATGTTGCATGTTGGGGGTTAAGGGGGCAACATCTGCCTGGGTTACCAAACTGGGTGGAGGCACTGAATGTTTAATACTACATTGAGTATGTTAGGATTTCATGATGACAGATTCCCAAGGACTTGGAAACCATGAAGCATGTTCTCCAGTCTCCTGTATCCAGCGCGCACGGATATGTAGGTCTGGAGAGGGGGTCTCGGGATTTCATGCCGCCATCGCACTCAGATACGGTCTCCCAGCAGCAGCTCAGAGTGCGCGGGCTCTGCCAAGCGAGCTCAGAAGGATCTGCCGGTCACTGAGACTGCGCTGGGCCTCAAGGAAAAGCGAGGTGATGGTGAGGACCCACTGGCTCTCCAATAGTCTGGTCTTTTAGGTGTGGTCACAGTAGGGAAAGGCGGCTTGAAAAGCCCACTGCCTACTTGCATAGCAAAATGTTGAAAAATGTGTTGGGCAATTCATTGCTTAGTGATGATAATAAAATGGGGATATGTTGTAAACACATGCATCCCTTTGGATTTCATATTCGCTGCTATCAAGATTGAGCCTCATTGAATCCCGAATGACCACATTGCTGTTTCTGGACGCATACTGTATAAACGGAATTTTGTGTACACCGCTGAGTATTAAGACATTTATTGATGACATACTTCCTAGTTACGCCCCTTATTAAGGTAATTGAGGTACTGAATGTCTTGCAACTTGAAATCATCATTCTGCTGAACCAGTCGCTATTCATGACGGTGGAGCCTTTCCCGGGTTTTGCATCGCTTTAGTTCCCCTCTACGGCAACTTCCAGACAACTTGCGGGTATTCGTTCTTTCCTGTTCACATTGCACGCTTGGTGTACGATTGTTGTTGGCTTTACACCAATTAATGTTTGTCTTTCAGGGAAGACCCTCAAGAGAATCTATGGCCCTCATTACGACCCAGGCCGTAAGTTACCGCCTCGGTCGTACCCTTACCACCATGGCGTAAACTACGTTTACGCCATGGTGGTTGGCGGTTTTACCGCCCCATTCCAAGGTGAGTGGGGCGGTAAATCCCCATTTCCCATTTTACCCTTCCCCATTCCCATTTTCGCCCCATAGGGCATAATGGGAATGGGGAAAGGCGATAATTACGGCACCGTAAATTACGGTGCCGTAATTATCGCCAAGGTCCCTTTGCGGCATGGATTTTAACGGCTGCAAAAAAGCAGCCGTTAAAAGCCATCCCGCAAAGGGAACCTTGTAATCAGGCGTTAAGGGTCGGCGCCGTTTACGGCGCCGTAAACCCCTTAACGCCTGAGTCAGAATGAGGGCCTATGTCCCAACACCCGAGAGAATCACCCATCCAGTCCAATGAGCTGGTGGAGGGTCCAACTTTGCTTGCCTGCCAGTCCTTAAGCTTCTGTGCATGCAGGACCATGGCAATTTGCAAGGCTTAATAAATACAAGATAGAAACAGATGTCTATGGTTGCTGTTGGTACTCGTGTACTCGTGTTCGGAGGAGAACTGCCTAGCATTTCAGTGCCAGACTGTTCCTGTGGGTGGGACCAGATAGATATGCAAATGGTTATTTCTCCTCTGGTAAGGCACAGTGGGCTAAAAACACGACTGTAGAGCCTGTGGTGTGGGCACCATTCTATAGAGCAGCCCATTCAAGCCACGTGTTCATTCTCAGTTGAAAGGCTCACATATTGTTCACTATTAAATACACCCACAGAGATGGCAGACCCGAAGGTTGTAACCCAGAGAGGCACAGCTAGTAATCAATAAGGCAGTCATTTCAACCCTGCACAAGCAGATGTTGGGCAAGCTATGCATTTTGTAAATGGTCAATACGGGTTTGCATGGGAAGAGAGACAATATTATTCTTAGAAAGACTTTAATTGTGTAGGGTAAAATACGGCCAAAAAATGTCAGCGATAGAGAGGCTCTGCTAGGCCCCTATTGTGAGAGTGAAGCTGGCTGATGTTGAGACCCATTGGAAATTGCAGACAAGTTCAAAACAATGATTTCCGATATAAGGCCTAGTGAATAAACAAGAATGGGGCTATTTCAACTTTATTAAAATATAAAGACACTCAGTTGAAAGAGAGTGTGTCTTAGAATGGTAATATTGGTAACTGTGTCCAATGGAATCAACCAAAAAGAAACAGGTAGTGCTGCAGATGTTGACTTTGTTTAAATTGGGAAAAGGCACCTTTGACAGATTTAAAACGGCAGCAGTGCATGTGGAAAGAAAAGATACATTTGAAAAACTGTGCATTTGGCAGATTAAAAGGAGTAATGGTGCCTGACATTTAAGAAATAAAGTCAAGTGATAGATTGCGTTATCAAGAATAAAGAGACTTAATTTTCATCATATGAAATCACAGCATGTTCAGAGAAAGGCCTATTTCGTTTATGTAAAAGTGAACAGTGGTTTCCTATGTTAACTGTGGCCTATCTGTGTGCATAAGATTAATAATGAAGCCCGGCGAAGTGAAGGGCGACAAGGATTCCTGCTGTTTGACTGTCTCCCAGCCTGTTTGGACGCAGTGAAAATTGCGAGCGTGTAGCTCTGCCCACATCCGCGGTGGGACTAGAAAACCTTGTCCCAGCTGCCCTTGCGGCGTTAAGCCCGGCGAAGTGAAGGGCAACAGGGATTCCTGCTGTTCGGCTGTTTGCTGGGGCTGGGACCGGGAGCCTGCCTGCACTTCTTCCAATTCCCTTTGAAAACATCAATGAGACAAGGTTCTCCAACGCAGCCCTCCCTCAGTCTCGCAGTCTCTCCTCTATTGTTGGTGTTAGTGGGAGGAACCACTAAAACCCTCGACTTTTCCGCGGAGCGGAACGCGGAGCAGTCCTACAGTCCGCGAGTGTCCGGGTGACCCGGGAGCTATGGATGAGCCCGTCTCTCCCCCCTATTGGACAGTGAATCGAAGCGCTGCCTCCGAAGCAGCGTTATGTCAACAGCTCGCCCGAGAAATCAGCTTTCATTTCCCCAGTCAAAAAACTTAAATACAAAATCAACATACCTGCGGGTGGAGCGTCTGCTACACGCTTGGGGAAAACAAGCTCCTCGCCTGCTCCGGGTATGCCGTCCCCTTTGTTTTCCAACTAGGAGGTGCCCGCGGCCGCAGCCGATGGGAGCCCGGTAAAGGCACGCCCATCGGCCTCCTCCTGCGAAGAGGGTTCAGGACACAACAACGTGCCATTACAAACAGAAGAGGACCCCAGACAACCTGGGCAGCGGGTTAACCCTGCAGAGACCTTACCGCAGGATTCTGAGCCTTCACCTGCTCCACACGCCAATCCGTCAGCGTCTGTGTTAGATCGTAGCTCAGGCCGGAGTCCCACCTCAGCGAGAGGGACTACCTCTGAGGCCGTCGGAGGACGACCTGGGAAGGCCCTTTCTCTGTCCCAGCACGACCTCACAGATCACATTGATAAAGTCTGGCCATGCCCACCCAAATCTATTACAATCACCAACAAAAGCGCAAACAAAAGCCTACACAACCATGGCAACTGTTATGAGAACCTGGAACAACGCAGTCTCCCAAAAATCAAGGCCACGGGTTTGATACACGCCGAACCTGTTTTTGTGGGCGTTTCGCCCCCCCAAGGACAGTAACAGCAGTACAGGGGACGGCTCCCGTCCGCCAAATAATGACTTTCAACAAATTGGCACTGGACCCATAGCGTCCACCTCGCCACTGCATCCTGTTACAAAGCCTACAGCAATCATGGATTCGGCTGATCCGCCAAGAGGTTTCAGCCCAAAATGACCAGATTTCTGCCATTTTACCGTTAAGGAAAATCCCCTACAACAAAAACCAAACTGGTAAAAAAAAAGGGGTACAGACAAATGACAATCAACAATCGAGAGCCGACATTGGAATCAAACCCAAAGGAAAAAAAAAATGTACACCAGCAGATGTCAGAAAGCCTAACCAGAACCTTGAAAAGAAAAATGACACAGGGAAACAAGCTCTCCCAAATCCATCAATCTCAAGTGCACTCTTTAACCTTTTCAAAAAACAGCAATGCAAATGCAAATTGAACGCTGAAATGGAACGTTCTGACGCAGAAATATTGGAGGTTCTGGAAAAAACATTTCCTGCCCCAAAGTTAGGAAAAACAGACAACCCCAATACTGCGGCACCCTTGTCAAGCCCCTTACAACCTTCTCTCTTAACCCCTGACAGCCCACCAGTAAGCACCACGCCAGACCATGTCCAGTTTCCCAACCTGCGGCAACCAGAACCCCAGGACCAGCAGATGGAATCTCAAAATCCAACATTGTGTCCAGTTACCTCTCCAGTAAGCCCTTCCCTGGCCCACGCCCAGTCTCCCAACCAGTCCGGAAACCTCCTGCAACCAGAACCCCAGGATCTGCAGACTGAAGCTCAAATTCCAACCCTGTGTCCACTCTTCGCTCAAAGTGCAACTAGCGCCAAATCTATACGATCCCTTGTGGGAGAAGATAGCGATACATCCGATCCTCCGGTTCAACAAATCGTGGACCAATGTCACCATGAGGTGAGTGCAGTGCACTCAATGAGCGCCCAACCATGGGCCAACATTTACCTGGAAAGGTGCCATCGAGGCAGTAAATCACTGTTGTTGCATCTACCCATCGGTAACTTTAACTCAAGCTGCAATGAACAACTATTGACGGCAAAAACCCCCAAGCCAGCCCCTCATCGTGCTCCTCAAGGAGAAAACTCATCCGCTTTCCAATATCTGTAAATGTACCCAAGAGATGCTGCAACGAAAAACAGACTTTCTTTGGATTCGTCGGGTGATCCCGTTAAAGGGTCGCCCAAAAAGAAGCCTGATATGACAACTTTAACTTTAACACCCTTCTGTAAACTGTACAAAGCCATCAATGACGCAACTAAAGATAACACCTCAATTCTAGCAACAATTCAGTCTAAACTGATCTTTCTGGAAGGGTACATAGCTGCAGCGGAAGCAAAACAGGGCTCAGTCCACACAAATTGGGAAGAGAAGCTGACCCATCTAGAACTACAACAGACCCATGCTGTGCAAACCAGGCAGGCCGAAACAGCGACCTCAGAAAAGGCGTCCCACACCAGCGAGCCGATTGTCCAAGGAAACATGGCCCCTCTTTTTATCAAACACACTAGCAGAGACCAGTGCGATGCCATCACAGCACACACCAGTACTATGAAAAAGATGAAAGGATCTGGTCCCACAAAGAAACAAATTCCAGCTTTTCAATTGACAGGTACTAACCAAGTATCTTCTGCGAAAGCAAGGTCAGCTGGTCTCCAAAGACAAGATGGCAAAGAGGATTCTTTACTGAGCAAAAAATAACAAACAAAAATTTTGCAAACAAAAGATCCAGCAGAAACACAAGTGTTCATGGACCTAAGCAACTCACCACGGTCACCGGCTGAGTTCAAAGCCATCAAGTAGTCTCATGGACCTATCGCAACACCTACATGCAGATTAATCCCCAATCGGAACCATGGTACAGTGTAGCCCGAAGGCATCCATAGATGACGATATCGAAAACCCTTGTCAAGTGTATCGACCCACGTTCAAGTTATTGTGCTGCAACATTTGGTGCTGTGGGCTTAGAAAATCCAAGATGGCTGAAAAGCCCACATTTGCACCAGAATCCAGGAAAATCGTGCAGTTTTTGCGCACACCAAAATGGTCGCCTGACCTGCCACCCACCAGTGCGAGCGTGATGGGCCAAAAGCCCCAGGAGTGAAACATGGTGCCAAAGGAAAAACAGCAGTGCCTGTTAGCTCAAAAAAGCACTTTGAAATCACCTTTGTTTCTCTGAAATGCAAGCTCAAAATGCCTATTTCAAACATTGCAAGATATTCAAAAATCATACTGAACACCAGCAGATGTCTGGTAGAATGAAGTCTTGTGTGCATACCAAATCTAGAAAGATGAAGAGCCTAAAATAATGTTCATAACAATACTGGCTGAGCTGTGGATGTCAGTAGCTTAAGTGAAATGGGATTAAAGCCACTAAAATCGAAATGTTTAAAATAAATGAGTGTCACATAGGTTGCAACTGCTTAAATGTCATGGTTTTGAACTTAGAATCAGCATCCTAGCTGCATGCGTCAAAATTGTAAGTTTGATTTGAATGAAGAAAAATGGGAACAAAAGTGACCTTTGGCTGAAGCCTGGCTTAAAGGGACTGAATTCTGCCCGGCAACTAACCCCGACAGGAGTTGAAACTTGCCCAGCAACTGTATTCACAGGCCTGGCCTCCCTTCTGCTGCCCGACCAAAAGGAGATCACACCTCTCTGATTGAATCAGGGGAGGGGTGCCTGGGACTGCAGGAAAACAGAACAATGAACTTCCCTTTGCTCCAAGCAATTTCTAAATCAGGGGGTCGTAAATGGCTTCCTCTTGGAAGGAAATGGGAGGGGCACTGCTTCTGTGAGCCAGCTGAACTTGGAGGAAGTGGACAAACCATAAATTCCCCCATGTGCTTTGGGAAACCACACCCCTCTGGGCCAGAGCATAATTTTAGAAAGATGAATAATTCATAGTACATAATTGTCAAAATTATATCAACAATATCATTATTCCTGTGATTTTTCTGTGCACATTTTAAGAGGTGTTAGGACTCTGTGGTATGCTCTGGGGGTAGTAGCGGAAAATAGTGTATCACTCCAAATGTATGCATGTTAAAAATCTGACACTTCATCATCTGATGCCCATATTCCTTGCGCACATTTGTGTAAATTCTGGAAAAGTTTAGAGGTTGTGTTCTGGATGAAAAGGGCAGAATTCTGTCAGAAGTCAACACAACATCTTACAAAGACAGGGATCGGAAGGTTTGGCGCTACAGAAAATATGTTAACTGGACATATATTAGAAAAATTGTACATAGATAAATATGCATTGGAATCAAAAATAGATTTGTGTGCAAAGTGACAAGGGGAGTGTTCTTTCTGTATGCCATAAAATGATGCCTGATGACACAGGATGACTCACAATTCAGTTCCCCAGTCATGCGACAGAGAATCCTCTAGCCTATCAGGATCCTCAGAGGGTTGGGCATAGAAAGTCAGCCTTCCCACCCACTTTCAAAAGACATAAAAAGAGCCACTGAGACCCAGGTAGGGACATTCACTTTCCACTTCAAACTGATTTCCTGCAAAGCACTTTGCTAGAAGACTCCAGAACCAGAACTTAGAATCCAGACTCCAGGACTTGTTGCAGAGAGGCCTAGTCCACAAGCTGAATCCTTCAGAGGCCTCAGAATCCAGCAACCTAACCAAACTATTCAACAGCGGGTGAGCTGTTTGATTCTGGCCTAGAACCCTGTGCCAGACCCAGAAAGCAGAGCTGTATACAGAACCGCAAATTAGAGACCAGACCAGACCGCTGTGCACTGCCAGAACTTTTGCCAGAACCAGAGATCCAGACCAGCAGAGCAGAGAGAACCACAGCTGAACCTGTTGAACAGATCTGTGACGAGGCCCATTCCTTCCAAAATTAGGAGTGAGTATCCAGCCAGACCTGTGCAAAACCAATCTCTTAGTTTAAAATAATCTAATTCAAACCATTTCCACCTATTTAGAACTGCATAGAAATTGTGTGTCCATACTGTGATTTCAAACCTGTGAAAGTGTCATTTTGTTCTAATCTTGATGGTCGTGCCGATTATTGAATACCTCCGTCCCCAAGTACCACACAGACAGAATGACCAAATACTGTCTGTGCAATCTTTGAGGCCACAGGTGTGGTGAGCCGTCAACTGGAACCAGGAAACGCCGGAAAAACCCCTTTGACCGCTGTAAGGCAATAGACGGTTATCAACTAATGCAATATGGACACAGCAATAAGGAACTGATTGTAGCAAGGCTTACCTAAATGAGCTGTGGGTTAGGTCGTAATGCACTAGGGGCAACCAGCAGGGACAGTGAGCCGGGTTTTCAGAGAGGCTAAGGTAGTAGTTCCACACCTTGGCACAAGAGGAGTCCAAAAACACGTAATGGGGTCAAAACCAGTTCAAAGCACAAGGTTCAGCACAAGGTCCAAGCAAAGGGATAATCCGTTTGAGCAATCTGTTGAGGAGGTGCAGGGTCGAATATCTTTGGAAGCAAGCAAGGTAACAGATGAAGCCAAGAAGAAGTAGAGTATCCAAAAAACAGTCCGTGGTCGTAGAGCCAAGGAATCCTTGATGAAAACAATAACGCCAAACAGTCCTTCCGAGAAGCAGCTGAGAAGCGCTGCCACCGTGGTTTACGGCGCTTTTAACTGTTAGTTGTAGTCACATGATGCAAAAACGTGGCAGCGTGGGAAAATCACGTGATGGTAGAAGATGAACGTGATTGGCAGCAGCTCACCTCACGTGACACGTAAATCGCTGTGTACCTCGGCGGTGCTGCAAGGCATGCGAGAGTTTCCACGGGCGTTGCCAGGACAATGAAGGTCGGAAAACACCTGGAAAACCAGTCATCTTTCTCCAGTGTCGAGCTGAAGGTCGTGTTCTTGTGCCCCGATGTGATGTGCCAGGTAGATGCGGGCTGATCATGGGTTGCCTAGTGGGTTGCCTAGTAGTGGGCACACTGGGAGACGTGACACATGTGTCATTCTGAGCTTTACTTTATTTCTAAAAATCTACCTCCACTAAATCGTCCGTATATTTGGAACCGCACGTGCTAGGAACGAGATTTTATTTTCATTTTGAAGCTAAGATCCTCAGGTTTTCAAAAAGCCCAAAACATTCTACTCCTTATAGTTTTTCCGTAATCGTGCTCGACACACTCAGAAAAAGTGCAGCGAATTGCAATTTGACTCAATTTCTCCACTTGTCAAAAAACCGCTGTCTTTTGCTTGCAAATGCTGAAATTCGTTTTCAATCTGATAATCATTCCTGATTAATTGCTAGTGTTGACCTGAACTAATTATAAGTAGCTGTCACCACCCTGAATATCCTATAAGGAATTAAAATCATTTTTAGCCTATTTTCACTTCATTGTAAATCACATTAAAAGTATTTCTGCATGTTTTAAAAGCATACCGGTTGCTCCAAGCTTGCTAGGAGGGAACTAGAATTTGTATTGTATTGTGATTGTCTTCCTGAAAACTGTGTGCTCTCCTTCCATCGCTTCATATTGAATAGGGGGAGAGAGAATTGCCACAAGGGAAAAAGTGATCATATTATCTCTTGTTGAAACCATATCAGTTTATTTCTGTGCTGCATTCTTTTCCATCATTGCATTTCCTTGAAACCATAGAAGCATTCTCAGCTACCTTATCCTCTCTATGCCAACTCCTAAGTAATTAAAAAGTGTGCTAGTGTGATATTATCCATTGTTGATCACTGTCATATTCATACGTGTGCTATCAAATATTAATTTATTTATAAAAGTGTGATATATATCTTGTTTATTTTTTCAATAAATCTTTTTATTTGCAAAACAAACCTACTTCTTGGCTCATTGAGGTCAGGGGTATTCAAAGAGAAGGGCGTTATACAAGGGTTTATCATCCAGATCTCTGAACTTGTCATAAAAATATATAAATAAGGGCTTCATTTGGGCATCTCAGACTAGGCATTCACTTAGTTGGAGTGCTGAATTGAAGTCACTTAACACCCTCCAGAGCCCAAGGATTCTACAGAAATGAATGAAACTCGGACCCTGTCGGGCCAAACCGTCAGTGCACTACAGCGAATCGTCCAGGGAAAAAGCCTGACCAGAAGCCATTACCAGAGGAAGACGAAAAGCCACGCACAGGCAGCCCACCTACCTGTAATGAAACACCACCCAAAAGGCTGCGGCATGCTCTCGCAGATGAAAACTCCCCTAATAAGCAGTGTGTTGGCCACCATAACGACATGGAAAAAACACCCAAGGGGACAAGAATCTTCAAAATAGAACAAGCTTCAAGTAAATCTGGCTACATGAATCTGAACAGAAAAACTGTGCTAAAAACCCTGAGTAAAATCAAATCACTGAGATCACTAACTACTGGGGACTTTCGTTTGATCAAGCCATACCACAGAGACCAAAAGGCCAAGGCATATCTCCACATAAAATTTCGGGCCTTACAAACAATCCCGGTGGAAGCCTACAGCGACCTTGGACAGGTCGGACTCTTGCTAATCGAACTCGAAATTCCCAAGCCTGAATTAAAGAAAAGGAACAAGGAAGAAGTCAGGTCCTATAAACCACACTACATTTCAAAAACTCAAAGACCTGTACAACACAAAACACAGCAGAAAGAACTCCACAAGTGAACTATCCCATCTCAGATCTCATAGGGATCCCCCAGCGAGGCGCCCATCACCCAGTATCAACGACCTTCGTGGGAAGGTCTCGTCAAGATCTGACACATATAGACCAGTCAAAGCGGACTGCAACCCACGCACACGATCAGATACGACACCGTCAGGAAAGCCAGAAGGGCGCATTACCCAATCCAGTGAAAAACTTTACGAACAGGGAGAATCAAGATATCCGATAGGACCATGGCAATGGCTGAAGACATGAAAAGGGAAGTCCAGCAGATAGCAATCAGAATGGGCCCCATCTTCATCAGCCCAAGAATCAATCGTGATAAACACACTATCAATGGCCTCATGGAACACCCGAGGACACTCACATCTCACCAACAGAAACAACGAGGACCTGGTGGGTTTCGACATCATATGCCTCCCGGAAACCTGGCTGACAGAGAAATCTACCTTGGACGGGTACGAGATCAAACTTTCAGCGGCCACAAGGGGCTTATTCGGACTTCTGTCCTCCGGCCTCCTTCTCGCAGTTCGGATTGGGTCTGCCATTAAGATATCAAAAAAACTAATAGAGTCTTACAGAATGCTTGTAGTCCTTACAACTTGGACGTTCCAGGACATTAGGACTAGAAAACCACTTACGTCCCAACTAGCGATCATAAACCTCTATTGGAATCCTCAGAAAACCCCAATCACAACTTTTTGTAACCAGGTAACCGATGCCATCGACAGAATCAGAATCGGCATGAACACAAGCTACATAATAATATGCGGAGACCTGAACGCTAAATGCGAGCTGGAAAATGCCGCCCAGATCAAAACCAAACAGAAACTGTCGACAGAAGAAAGAGGAACCGCGTGGATGGCCTCGATGAACTCACGAAAACTTCACAACGTGGCATGGCTGAAACCTTGGGAAAAAATCATCCCAACGTGGGAGCGCGAAAACTCCAGGGCAACACTCGACTATATCTTCGCCTCCAACAGCCTATTGTCACAAATTGAATCATTCGAAATCATCCGAACCACAGAAAGTGATCATAATCTGCTTGCAATGACATGGACGTCAGCACATTCTGAGGGCAAATTGTTCCTTCCGTCTTTAGAAGCAAACAGCCAACAAACCAGACTTCGTCTAACCGCTGCCAACATCAAGGCCATCACCGATCAATATGAACGAACTGTGGCAGGCAAACCGAAAGAAAAAGAGCTCCCAGACTACCTTCCGCTCTTACTAAAATTCAAGGCTAACCCTAAGAAAAACAAGGGACCAGGCAGAACATACAACCATGAGTTCGACCGAGGTCTGGTAGAAAGAAGAAAGAGCCTGAAGAAAGCAGAAAGAAGAGCAAAAACAGAGAACTAACAAACCGCCAGGTAAGATTGCAAAAATGAAGTAAACAGATATAAATCATAGCTATACAGCCGTAGACGCCTAATGTACCAAAATGATGCAGAGATTATGCTGAGAACACTAAGCACCAAAAAATCCAGTGATTTCTGGGCACTCATTAAGAACACAGACAAGACCCAAGAAAAGCAACTGGCAAATTCAGTCACTGAGGAAGATTGGATCAACTTTTTCAAAAACTGTTTGCACCACCTTTGGCCCGGTCACAAACGCCAGCTCAGAAGAGAAGTGGCTCATGGGTCAATCTATCAGCTGAAGACGACATCCTAGACGTCATCAAACATCTCAAATCTTCAAGAGCCCCGGGGCCAGATGGTCTTTGTAACATCGACCTCAAACAACACCCAGAGGACTGGACAAGATTCATCAGCATCTTATTCCAGCACTGTGAGTCACTAAAAGCAATCCCGACATCATAGACCCAAGCAGTAATAGTTCCACTGTTTAAACATGGCAACAGGGAAGAGCCAAAGAACTACCGCCCATTAGCACTGTTGGACATCATTGGCAAAATGTTTGCTACATTACTACTCAAACGCTTCCAATCATGGGCTAAGCTATCACCTGCAAATGATCCATTCCAGATGGGCTTCTTAAAAAACGGCAGAACATCTGTAAATATCCTGTTGTTGAACCTAATTAAAGCTAAAGTCAAGCAGGGAGCTCCACCAGTGTTTTTGGCCTTTGTAGACCTTTCACAGGCCTTTGATAGGGTGGACAGGAGCCTGCTCTGGTCTAAACTACAAAAATGGAAGTGCTCAAGTGAAATATTAGACCCAATCATGGCACTCCACACGGCAACCAAACTCCGGGTCGGACTCAACAACCAAGGATTGCTGTCTAAGGAGATTCCTGCAGAGCGTGGGTCAAACAGGGTTGCCCTTTAGCCCCGGCCCTCTTCATCAGCTTCTTGGGTGACTTTAAGGACACTGAATCCTCAGTTCGAGCATTTCCACCAAAAATAGTAAACTTCAATGTGTCCCGCCTACTGTACACTGACGATCTAATTTTGTTAGATCAGACGGAGATTGGCTTGCAGCGTCAACTGACAAACCTGGTGCAGTACATAGGCTCAAATAACTTGGAAATCGACAAACTAAAAACAAAAGTTATGATTCTGTCAAAAAACCGCCCTTACAGCAGATGCAACAGGGGTTGGTTCTTGGAAAACACCAAGATAGAAGTAGTCACACATTACAAATACCTGGGCATAATGATCGATAGCTCAGCACAGGAAGCGACCATGCAAAGCGTACTGTGGGGTAAAGCCAGGAATCTAGCGGCACACATGAGAGCCATTGACAAGCAATATGGGAAATGCTCACTGGTTCCTGTAATCCAATTTTACAACAGCAAAGTCGTCCCAGCCTTAAGCTATGGAATGGGAGCAACCCTGACCATGCCGAATTGAATTTGGGCAAAACTGGAAGGGCTACTGTGGAGATCAGTCCTGGGCCTTCCGAATTCGGCTTCAATCGCAAATATCAGGCACGACCTAGGCCTGCTGTCTTTATTATCAACAGTCGAACAGGACTCTTCAGAAGAATCCTTCTTCCAGACACACTCCCTATCTACAAATGTATCTCTGCAGAACTTACAGCCGGTCACATCAACATCTTAAAAAAATGGTCCTTGAAGCAAAAAGCAATGCTAGAAGAAATAGCATGTACTGAAGAAGACCTGGCGTCGAATCCTCAGAGAATAAAATACAAAATGGAACTGCTGGACTGGATCAACACGGTCAATAAAGCCCAGGCAAACAAATGAATCACACATCTGCCGCCGAGCTTAAACAAACTCAAAGTTCCACAATCATAATGTTCCAAATTTCCAGACAAAGGCCTCATGAAGATCTTTTTGAGAGCACTTCTGAACTTACTTCCCACACAGGAAATCCTCTGCATCAGGCTGCAGTCTGGGTCCAAGGAATGCAGACTATGTGCCACATCTGAAAAACCTAAGAACTTAAGACATCTATTGTTGCACTGCAAAGCACTAAACCAGGAAAGAGTTGCCTACCATTCACCTCTCGGGATGGCCTCTTCGGTTCTGAAAGAAGACGTCTGGTGTAACCGACTACTATCTGGGGAAAATGCTAAATGGACCAACACTGCAGCAAAACTTTTGACCATCGCCTTCAGCAAAATCAATCTGCAGGCAAACCAAAGTCCTATAGGCTGTCAAGCATGCGAAACCTCATCTCTTCGGAGAAACTTTAGCGTTCAGTCCCTCCTTGTAAAAATCACAAAGTGATTATACACAAGTAAATATTTTTTTTTTAAACTAATGAATATACCTCTGTTCTAATATAGTAGAAAAGAAAGATTGTATTTAGTGTAATACAAAATGCTACATGTTAAACACATGTGTCAATGTAAAATGCTATTCTTCTAACATGTTGCATGTAGCATGTTTTTCCCCATTGAACTGGAAGGTCTGGGCCTCTGAAACTTTGACTTCAAGACATTTGGCTCAGAACCACTAGGAGAAGAAAATCTGGTTTTCAGTTTAAATGCTAAGAAAATATGGAGGAGTAGATCGAAATTGTGGAGGTGGCAGATAAGCCAGCCAGCAGAAGTGACCTCAAGGTCAGATCTCCCCATTAACTGTGCATTAGCTTCGAACAAAAAACCTTTGAAGCCCAGTAGGGGAGGGTATGATCACATGGCCCAGTCATATGTCCTAATCAGGTCACAGGAGAGAAATTAAACCCAAGAAATGGTGGGGGCTGGTGTGAAAGTCAGGGAAACTTGTGGTGACTTGCCATTAACTAACAGTGAATCCATTTTCTTAAACAAAAGCAGATTTGTGTTCCACTGAGCTCATCCTGGGTTTATACTAAAGGGGATCAGAAGCCCGTCGGAACCATATGAAAATGAATTTTGGATAATGGATACAAGTTGAGTTATAAAGACAATTATGATTCCAGCCTTCCCATAATTCCGAGGGAATGGAAAGTTGGTCTGATGATAGGTTATGGGAGTAAGGTTTGAATCAGGAAGAGGCAGATTTGTGACTATTTCAGCTCAGCAGTTAATTGATAAAAACAGTAGCTCCTCCCAGGAAGGGTGTGCCGAGATATGATTAGTATTTTCCGATATACGCCCTAAAATGTGGAATTCAAAAATATATAGGTTCATGTAGTTAGCCAAAAGATTAAGGAAGTTGCCACGTTGGCAGATTTTCAGAACCCAAAAGTGTAAAACTACCTGTCATTTTGAAATGATGTATGTTTCATCCTCCCTCAGCTTCCATAACCCATACCTCCCAACTTCTGGTCCTTTAAGCAGCCAATGGGCGTCTTGATGGGAGGAGAAGGGCAAGAGCTAGCCAATCCTTATCATGGGAATTATGACAATATGTAGGTGTCATCAGCCCTATGTCTTGGCAATGTCCAATTTAAGAAGGGACTTGCTTGCTGATCTTTATTTGACTTTTTGACTCCTGGGATCTTTCTTGGGACTTTTGATTTTCCCTTTACTTTCCTACTCTATTGCTGGAGGTAGTCTGCTTCTGGACTCTTGCAAAGAGCTAGCAGAGAGACGGAAGAGTTACCAAGGCCTTCAACATTGCATGGGAGGCAGAGACTGGGAAATCTAGAAGCTAGCTGGGCCTGCCATTTGAGGAGCCAGAGAAAGTCTGAGGACTACCCTTGACTGAAGCCTTTGCCCAGATCTGTGCTTTCCTCAGAGGAGCTCTGCTGTTTCCCTGGATGCCCTATAATCAAGGCCTCCCATGTAAGTAGATTAATCCAAATGCCAAAGAAAAGTGTGGGGCGAATCGTACAGCCGTAATCTCCACCTCGCATAGTGAGTAGGGACGTGGAACTGGTGGCGACCCTTGCCACATTTTATTAAATCCACCTCAAATTAATTCCACTATAGAAAATCACCCTATCCATTTAAATTGAGTACATTGGGAACTGCCTGCCTCAATCATTTCCTTTAAATTGTGGGGAGGACGGAAGTTGTGTAGATCCTTAGCATATTGAATTGGGGTTAAATCAATTCATTCCCAAATAGAAAATCATGGGATGAATGTTGTTAGAGTTCGAAACTAACAAAATTCATACCCAGTTTGTTAGAGCCGGTATAGACAATAAAGTTCTTGGGTGACTATACCTTTCTGAAACCTCTGTCTTCTGTAAAGATGGGGGATGTCCATAATCCCAAAATAAGGAACCCTCAAATGCTGCCATTCAAGTGAATGTAAAGTGTGCAAAATGAAATTTCACATTTATTTACTGGCATCCCAGAACAATTTTATCAAAGCCCTGTATTTCATGCAAAATAAAGAGCCCCAAACGATTTTCCATTGAGTTCATTAGAAATACAAGTCAGTCAATTGGTGCAAGTCATTTGAAATTGTGACATTGTGCCGTGCCACAGTGTTGGTGGTTGATGTTTTGGTTGCTAATATTATTTGTCAAACCTTAAATAAATATATATTCTTACTATACACCGGCCTGGTCCCTAGCTCATTAATAGTACAGAGGGTATTTGCTGGGGTGGTGCGAAATTGGTTGGGGGTCTCACTAAAGTTGAATCTGTATAAGCGCGGTAGGTGGGCGCCACCTTGCTTGGGTGCAAAGGACCTCCCTGAGTTGAGAGTGACTGCCTAATAAATCTCACAAATTGCGGGAAAGGGAAAGAGAGATAGAAAATCCAGCTGAGTTCCTCCAGGAAGCTCAGAAGAGTCTCTTGTGCCCCGTTTTCAATAAGATAATATACATTTTATGATCCCATAGTGGCATGCAAAGCTATTTTGGAAAATTCTATGACCTCAATACAAAAAGATCTTGAAAGTGAGACTGATCTAATTAATACAATTATGCTCTGTTCTGTCCTAGGCACTCAAGGTTATATACTTTGTTTCCAGATGAGAGTGAAGCAATGGAAGGGTATGTTTGGTTGAAATAATTGGGCTTTTGAAGCAATGTTTCCTATTCTAGAGAAGCAAGTGCGAAGTGTCAATCTATCAATGAATTAGGACTCAGTATACGGGTATGCAGTGTTTTACACAGTGGGTCTCATTCCAAGTCTGGCGGTCCGGAAATAAGTGAAAAAAGAAACTGTAGCGTTCAGTCCCTCCTTGTAAAAATCACAAAGTGATCATACACAAGTAAATAATTTTTTTTTAAAACTAATGAATATACCTCTGTTCTAATATAGTAGAAAAGAAAGATTGTATTTAGTGTAATACAAAATGCTACATGTTAAACACATGTGTCAATGTAAAATGATATTCTTTTATAATGTTGTATGTAGCATGTTTTTCCCCATTGAACTGGAAGGTCTGGGCCTCTGAAACTTTGACTACAAGACATTTGGCTGAGAACCTCTAGGAGAAGAAAGTCTGGTTTTCAGTTTAAATGCTAAGAAAATATGGATGAGTAGATCGAAATTGTGGAGGTGGCAGATAAGCCAGCCAGCAGAAGTGACCTCAAGGTCAGATCTCCCCATTAACTGTGCATTAGCTTCGAACAAAAAACCTTTGAAGCCCAGTAGGGGAGGGTATGATCACATGGCCCAGTCATATGTCCTAATCAGGTCACAGGAGAGAAATTAAACCCAAGAAATGGTGGGGGCTGGTGTGAAAGTCAGGGAAACGTGTGGTGACTTGCCATCAACTAACAGTGAATCCATTTTCTTAAACAAAAGCGGATTTGTGTTCCACTGAGCTCATCCTGGGTTTATACTAAAGGGGATCAGAAGCCCGTCGGAACCATATAAAAATGATTTTTGGATAATGGATACAAGTTGAGTTATAAAGGCAATTATGATTCCAGCCTTCCCATAATTCCGAGGGAATAGAAAGTTGGTCTGATGATAGGTTATGGGAGTAAGGTTTGAATCAGGAAGAGGAACCGCGTGGATGGCCTCGATGAACTCACGAAAACTTCACAACGTGGCATGGCTGAAACCTTGGGAAAAAATCATCCCAACGTGGGAGCGCGAAAACTCCAGGGCAACACTCGACTATATCTTCGCCTCCAACAGCCTATTGTCACAAATTGAATCATTCGAAATCATCCGAACCACAGAAAGTGATCATAATCTGCTTGCAATGACATGGACGTCAGCACATTCTGAGGGCAAATTGTTCCTTCCGTCTTTAGAAGCAAACAGCCAACAAACCAGACTTCGTCTAACCGCTGCCAACATCAAGGCCATCACCGATCAATATGAACGAACTGTGGCAGGCAAACCGAAAGAAAAAGAGCTCCCAGACTACCTTCCGCTCTTACTAAAATTCAAGGCTAACCCTAAGAAAAACAAGGGACCAGGCAGAACATACAACCATGAGTTCAACCGAGGTCTGGTAGAAAGAAGAAAGAGCCTGAAGAAAGCAGAAAGAAGAGCAAAAACAGAGAACTAACAAACCGCCAGGTAAGATTGCAAAAATGAAGTAAACAGATATAAATCATAGCTATACAGCCGTAGACGCCTAATGTACCAAAATGATGCAGAGATTATGCTGAGAACACTAAGCACCAAAAAATCCAGTGATTTCTGGGCACTCATTAAGAACACAGACAAGACCCAAGAAAAGCAACTGGCAAATTCAGTCACTGAGGAAGATTGGATCAACTTTTTCAAAAACTGTTTGCACCACCTTTGGCCCGGTCACAAACGCCAGCTCAGAAGAGAAGTGGCTCATGGGTCAATCTATCAGCTGAAGACGACATCCTAGACGTCATCAAACATCTCAAATCTTCAAGAGCCCCGGGGCCAGATGGTCTTTGTAACATCGACCTCAAACAACACCCAGAGGACTGGACAAGATTCATCAGCATCTTATTCCAGCACTGTGAGTCACTAAAAGCAATCCCGACATCATAGACCCAAGCAGTAATAGTTCCACTGTTTAAACATGGCAACAGGGAAGAGCCAAAGAACTACCGCCCATTAGCACTGTTGGACATCATTGGCAAAATGTTTGCTACATTACTACTCAAACGCTTCCAATCATGGGCTAAGCTATCACCTGCAAATGATCCATTCCAGATGGGCTTCTTAAAAAACGGCAGAACATCTGTAAATATCCTGTTGTTGAACCTAATTAAAGCTAAAGTCAAGCAGGGAGCTCCACCAGTGTTTTTGGCCTTTGTAGACCTTTCACAGGCCTTTGATAGGGTGGACAGGAGCCTGCTCTGGTCTAAACTACAAAAATGGAAGTGCTCAAGTGAAATATTAGACCCAATCATGGCACTCCACACGGCAACCAAACTCCGGGTCGGACTCAACAACCAAGGATTGCTGTCTAAGGAGATTCCTGCAGAGCGTGGGTCAAACAGGGTTGCCCTTTAGCCCCGGCCCTCTTCATCAGCTTCTTGGGTGACTTTAAGGACACTGAATCCTCAGTTCGAGCATTTCCACCAAAAATAGTAAACTTCAATGTGTCCCGCCTACTGTACACTGACGATCTAATTTTGTTAGATCAGACGGAGATTGGCTTGCAGCGTCAACTGACAAACCTGGTGCAGTACATAGGCTCAAATAACTTGGAAATCGACAAACTAAAAACAAAAGTTATGATTCTGTCAAAAAACCGCCCTTACAGCAGATGCAACAGGGGTTGGTTCTTGGAAAACACCAAGATAGAAGTAGTCACACATTACAAATACCTGGGCATAATGATCGATAGCTCAGCACAGGAAGCGACCATGCAAAGCGTACTGTGGGGTAAAGCCAGGAATCTAGCGGCACACATGAGAGCCATTGACAAGCAATATGGGAAATGCTCACTGGTTCCTGTAATCCAATTTTACAACAGCAAAGTCGTCCCAGCCTTAAGCTATGGAATGGGAGCAACCCTGACCATGCCGAATTGAATCTGGGCAAAACTGGAAGGGCTACTGTGGAGATCAGTCCTGGGCCTTCCGAATTCGGCTTCAATCGCAAATATCAGGCACGACCTAGGCCTGCTGTCTTTATTATCAACAGTCGAACAGGACTCTTCAGAAGAATCCTTCTTCCAGACACACTCCCTATCTACAAATGTATCTCTGCAGAACTTACAGCCGGTCACATCAACATCTTAAAAAAATGGTCCTTGAAGCAAAAAGCAATGCTAGAAGAAATAGCATGTACTGAAGAAGACCTGGCGTCGAATCCTCAGAGAATAAAATACAAAATGGAACTGCTGGACTGGATCAACACGGTCAATAAAGCCCAGGCAAACAAATGAATCACACATCTGCCGCCGAGCTTAAACAAACTCAAAGTTCCACAATCATAATGTTCCAAATTTCCAGACAAAGGCCTCATGAAGATCTTTTTGAGAGCACTTCTGAACTTACTTCCCACACAGGAAATCCTCTGCATCAGGCTGCAGTCTGGGTCCAAGGAATGCAGACTATGTGCCACATCTGAAAAACCTGAGAACTTAAGACATCTATTGTTGCACTGCAAAGCACTAAACCAGGAAAGAGTTGCCTACCATTCACCTCTCGGGATGGCCTCTTCGGTTCTGAAAGAAGACGTCTGGTGTAACCGACTACTATCTGGGGAAAATGCTAAATGGACCAACACTGCAGCAAAACTTTTGACCATCGCCTTCAGCAAAATCAATCTGCAGGCAAACCAAAGTCCTATAGGCTGTCAAGCATGCGAAACCTCATCTCTTCGGAGAAACTTTAGCGTTCAGTCCCTCCTTGTAAAAATCACAAAGTGATTATACACAAGTAAATATTTTTTTTTTAAACTAATGAATATACCTCTGTTCTAATATAGTAGAAAAGAAAGATTGTATTTAGTGTAATACAAAATGCTACATGTTAAACACATGTGTCAATGTAAAATGCTATTCTTCTAACATGTTGCATGTAGCATGTTTTTCCCCATTGAACTGGAAGGTCTGGGCCTCTGAAACTTTGACTTCAAGACATTTGGCTCAGAACCACTAGGAGAAGAAAATCTGGTTTTCAGTTTAAATGCTAAGAAAATATGGAGGAGTAGATCGAAATTGTGGAGGTGGCAGATAAGCCAGCCAGCAGAAGTGACCTCAAGGTCAGATCTCCCCATTAACTGTGCATTAGCTTCGAACAAAAAACCTTTGAAGCCCAGTAGGGGAGGGTATGATCACATGGCCCAGTCATATGTCCTAATCAGGTCACAGGAGAGAAATTAAACCCAAGAAATGGTGGGGGCTGGTGTGAAAGTCAGGGAAACTTGTGGTGACTTGCCATTAACTAACAGTGAATCCATTTTCTTAAACAAAAGCAGATTTGTGTTCCACTGAGCTCATCCTGGGTTTATACTAAAGGGGATCAGAAGCCCGTCGGAACCATATAAAAATGAATTTTGGATAATGGATACAAGTTGAGTTATAAAGACAATTATGATTCCAGCCTTCCCATAATTCCGAGGGAATGGAAAGTTGGTCTGATGATAGGTTATGGGAGTAAGGTTTGAATCAGGAAGAGGCAGATTTGTGACTATTTCAGCTCAGCAGTTAATTGATAAAAACAGTAGCTCCTCCCAGGAAGGGTGTGCCGAGATATGATTAGTATTTTCCGATATACGCCCTAAAATGTGGAATTCAAAAATATATAGGTTCATGTAGTTAGCCAAAAGATTAAGGAAGTTGCCACGTTGGCAGATTTTCAGAACCCAAAAGTGTAAAACTACCTGTCATTTTGAAATGATGTATGTTTCATCCTCCCTCAGCTTCCATAACCCATACCTCCCAACTTCTGGTCCTTTAAGCAGCCAATGGGCGTCTTGATGGGAGGAGAAGGGCAAGAGCTAGCCAATCCTTATCATGGGAATTATGACAATATGTAGGTGTCATCAGCCCTATGTCTTGGCAATGTCCAATTTAAGAAGGGACTTGCTTGCTGATCTTTATTTGACTTTTTGACTCCTGGGATCTTTCTTGGGACTTTTGATTTTCCCTTTACTTTCCTACTCTATTGCTGGAGGTAGTCTGCTTCTGGACTCTTGCAAAGAGCTAGCAGAGAGACGGAAGAGTTACCAAGGCCTTCAACATTGCATGGGAGGCAGAGACTGGGAAATCTAGAATCTAGCTGGGCCTGCCATTTGAGGAGCCAGAGAAAGTCTGAGGACTACCCTTGACTGAAGCCTTTGCCCAGATCTGTGCTTTCCTCAGAGGAGCTCTGCTGTTTCCCTGGATGCCCTATAATCAAGGCCTCCCATGTAAGTAGATTAATCCAAATGCCAAAGAAAAGTGTGGGGCGAATCCTACAGCCGTAATCTCCACCTCGCATAGTGAGTAGGGACGTGGAACTGGTGGCGACCCTTGCCACATTTTATTAAATCCACCTCAAATTAATTCCACTATAGAAAATCACCCTATCCATTTAAATTGAGTACATTGGGAACTGCCTGCCTCAATCATTTCCTTTAAATTGTGGGGAGGACGGAAGTTGTGTAGATCCTTAGCATATTGAATTGGGGTTAAATCAATTCATTCCCAAATAGAAAATCATGGGATGAATGTTGTAAGAGTTCGAAACTAACAAAATTCATACCCAGTTTGTTAGAGCCGGTATAGACAATAAAGTTCTTGGGTGACTATACCTTTCTGAAACCTCTGTCTTCTGTAAAGATGGGGGATGCCCATAATCCCAAAATAAGGAACCCTCAAATGCTGCCATTCAAGTGAATGTAAAGTGTGCAAAATGAAATTTCACATTTATTTACTGGCATCCCAGAACAATTTTATCAAAGCCCTGTATTTCATGCAAAATAAAGAGCCCCAAACGATTTTCCATTGAGTTCATTAGAAATACAAGTCAGTCAATTGGTGCAAGTCATTTGAAATTGTGACATTGTGCCGTGCCACAGTGTTGGTGGTTGATGTTTTGGTTGCTAATATTATTTGTCAAACCTTAAATAAATATATATTCTTACTATACACCGGCCTGGTCCCTAGCTCATTAATAGTACAGAGGGTATTTGCTGGGGTGGTGCGAAATTGGTTGGGGGTCTCACTAAAGTTGAATCTGTATAAGCGCGGTAGGTGGGCGCCACCTTGCTTGGGTGCAAAGGACCTCCCTGAGTTGAGAGTGACTGCCTAATAAATCTCACAAATTGCGGGAAAGGGAAAGAGAGATAGAAAATCCAGCTGAGTTCCTCCAGGAAGTTCAGAAGAGTCTCTTGTGCCCCGTTTTCAATAAGATAATATACATTTTATGATCCCATAGTGGCATGCAAAGCTATTTTGGAAAATTCTATGACCTCAATACAAAAAGATCTTGAAAGTGAGACTGATCTAATTAATACAATTATGCTCTGTTCTGTCCTAGGCACTCAAGGTTATATACTTTGTTTCCAGATGAGAGTGAAGCAATGGAAGGGTATGTTTGGTTGAAATAATTGGGCTTTTGAAGCAATGTTTCCTATTCTAGAGAAGCAAGTGCGAAGTGTCAATCTATCAATGAATTAGGACTCAGTATACGGGTATGCAGTGTTTTACACAGTGGGTCTCATTCCAAGTCTGGCGGTCTGGAAATAAGTGAAAAAAGAAACTGTAGCGTTCAGTCCCTCCTTGTAAAAATCACAAAGTGATTATACACAAGTAAATAATTTTTTTTTAAAACTAATGAATATACCTCTGTTCTAATATAGTAGAAAAGAAAGATTGTATTTAGTGTAATACAAAATGCTACATGTTAAACACATGTGTCAATGTAAAATGATATTCTTTTAAAATGTTGTATGTAGCATGTTTTTCCCCATTGAACTGGAAGGTCTGGGCCTCTGAAACTTTGACTTCAAGACATTTGGCTGAGAACCTCTAGGAGAAGAAAGTCTGGTTTTCAGTTTAAATGCTAAGAAAATATGGATGAGTAGATCGAAATTGTGGAGGTGGCAGATAAGCCAGCCAGCAGAAGTGACCTCAAGGTCAGATCTCCCCATTAACTGTGCATTAGCTTCGAACAAAAAACCTTTGAAGCCCAGTAGGGGAGGGTATGATCACATGGCCCAGTCATATGTCCTAATCATGTCACAGGAGAGAAATTAAACCCAAGAAATGGTGGGGGCTGGTGTGAAAGTCAGGGAAACGTGTGGTGACTTGCCATCAACAAACAGTGAATCCATTTTCTTAAACAAAAGCGGATTTGTGTTCCACTGAGCTCATCCTGGGTTTATACTAAAGGGGATCAGAAGCCCGTCGGAACCATATAAAAATGAATTTTGGATAATGGATACAAGTTGAGTTATAAAGGCAATTATGATTCCAGCCTTCCCATAATTCCGAGGGAATAGAAAGTTGGTCTGATGATAGGTTATGGGAGTAAGGTTTGAATCAGGAAGAGGAACCGCGTGGATGGCCTCGATGAACTCACGAAAACTTCACAACGTGGCATGGCTGAAACCTTGGGAAAAAATCATCCCAACGTGGGAGCGCGAAAACTCCAGGGCAACACTCGACTATATCTTCGCCTCCAACAGCCTATTGTCACAAATTGAATCATTCGAAATCATCCGAACCACAGAAAGTGATCATAATCTGCTTGCAATGACATGGACGTCAGCACATTCTGAGGGCAAATTGTTCCTTCCGTCTTTAGAAGCAAACAGCCAACAAACCAGACTTCGTCTAACCGCTGCCAACATCAAGGCCATCACCGATCAATATGAACGAACTGTGGCAGGCAAACCGAAAGAAAAAGAGCTCCCAGACTACCTTCCGCTCTTACTAAAATTCAAGGCTAACCCTAAGAAAAACAAGGGACCAGGCAGAACATACAACCATGAGTTCGACCGAGGTCTGGTAGAAAGAAGAAAGAGCCTGAAGAAAGCAGAAAGAAGAGCAAAAACAGAGAACTAACAAACCGCCAGGTAAGATTGCAAAAATGAAGTAAACAAATATAAATCATAGCTATACAGCCGTAGACGCCTAATGTACCAAAATGATGCAGAGATTATGCTGAGAACACTAAGCACCAAAAAATCCAGTGATTTCTGGGCACTCATTAAGAACACAGACAAGACCCAAGAAAAGCAACTGGCAAATTCAGTCACTGAGGAAGATTGGATCAACTTTTTCAAAAACTGTTTGCACCACCTTTGGCCCGGTCACAAACGCCAGCTCAGAAGAGAAGTGGCTCATGGGTCAATCTATCAGCTGCAGACGACATCCTAGACGTCATCAAACATCTCAAATCTTCAAGAGCCCCGGGGCCAGATGGTCTTTGTAACATCGACCTCAAACAACACCCAGAGGACTGGACAAGATTCATCAGCATCTTATTCCAGCACTGTGAGTCACTAAAAGCAATCCCGACATCATAGACCCAAGCAGTAATAGTTCCACTGTTTAAACATGGCAACAGGGAAGAGCCAAAGAACTACCGCCCATTAGCACTGTTGGACATCATTGGCAAAATGTTTGCTACATTACTACTCAAACGCTTCCAATCATGGGCTAAGCTATCACCTGCAAATGATCCATTCCAGATGGGCTTCTTAAAAAACGGCAGAACATCTGTAAATATCCTGTTGTTGAACCTAATTAAAGCTAAAGTCAAGCAGGGAGCTCCACCAGTGTTTTTGGCCTTTGTAGACCTTTAACAGGCCTTTGATAGGGTGGACAGGAGCCTGCTCTGGTCTAAACTACAAAAATGGAAGTGCTCAAGTGAAATATTAGACCCAATCATGGCACTCCACACGGCAACCAAACTCCGGGTCGGACTCAACAACCAAGGATTGCTGTCTAAGGAGATTCCTGCAGAGCGTGGGTCAAACAGGGTTGCCCTTTAGCCCCGGCCCTCTTCATCAGCTTCTTGGGTGACTTTAAGGACACTGAATCCTCAGTTCGAGCATTTCCACCAAAAATAGTAAACTTCAATGTGTCCCGCCTACTGTACACTGACGATCTAATTTTGTTAGATCAGACGGAGATTGGCTTGCAGCGTCAACTGACAAACCTGGTGCAGTACATAGGCTCAAATAACTTGGAAATCGACAAACTAAAAACAAAAGTTATGATTCTGTCAAAAAACCGCCCTTACAGCAGATGCAACAGGGGTTGGTTCTTGGAAAACACCAAGATAGAAGTAGTCACACATTACAAATACCTGGGCATAATGATCGATAGCTCAGCACAGGAAGCGACCATGCAAAGCGTACTGTGGGGTAAAGCCAGGAATCTAGCGGCACACATGAGAGCCATTGACAAGCAATATGGGAAATGCTCACTGGTTCCTGTAATCCAATTTTACAACAGCAAAGTCGTCCCAGCCTTAAGCTATGGAATGGGAGCAACCCTGACCATGCCGAATTGAATCTGGGCAAAACTGGAAGGGCTACTGTGGAGATCAGTCCTGGGCCTTCCGAATTCGGCTTCAATCGCAAATATCAGGCACGACCTAGGCCTGCTGTCTTTATTATCAACAGTCGAACAGGACTCTTCAGAAGAATCCTTCTTCCAGACACACTCCCTATCTACAAATGTATCTCTGCAGAACTTACAGCCGGTCACATCAACATCTTAAAAAAATGGTCCTTGAAGCAAAAAGCAATGCTAGAAGAAATAGCATGTACTGAAGAAGACCTGGCGTCGAATCCTCAGAGAATAAAATACAAAATGGAACTGCTGGACTGGATCAACACGGTCAATAAAGCCCAGGCAAACAAATGAAT
This sequence comes from Ambystoma mexicanum, assembly GCF_040938575.1. Taxonomy (NCBI): domain Eukaryota; kingdom Metazoa; phylum Chordata; class Amphibia; order Caudata; family Ambystomatidae; genus Ambystoma; species Ambystoma mexicanum. The sequence continues at coordinate 137,009,450 of NC_090921.1, forward strand.
CACACATCTGCCGCCGAGCTTAAACAAACTCAAAGTTCCACAATCATAATGTTCCAAATTTCCAGACAAAGGCCTCATGAAGATCTTTTTGAGAGCACTTCTGAACTTACTTCCCACACAGGAAATCCTCTGCATCAGGCTGCAGTCTGGGTCCAAGGAATGCAGACTATGTGCCACATCTGAAAAACCTGAGAACTTAAGACATCTATTGTTGCACTGCAAAGCACTAAACCAGGAAAGAGTTGCCTACCATTCACCTCTCGGGATGGCCTCTTCGGTTCTGAAAGAAGACGTCTGGTGTAACCGACTACTATCTGGGGAAAATGCTAAATGGACCAACACTGCAGCAAAACTTTTGACCATCGCCTTCAGCAAAATCAATCTGCAGGCAAACCAAAGTCCTATAGGCTGTCAAGCATGCGAAACCTCATCTCTTCGGAGAAACTTTAGCGTTCAGTCCCTCCTTGTAAAAATCACAAAGTGATTATACACAAGTAAATATTTTTTTTTTAAACTAATGAATATACCTCTGTTCTAATATAGTAGAAAAGAAAGATTGTATTTAGTGTAATACAAAATGCTACATGTTAAACACATGTGTCAATGTAAAATGCTATTCTTCTAACATGTTGCATGTAGCATGTTTTTCCCCATTGAACTGGAAGGTCTGGGCCTCTGAAACTTTGACTTCAAGACATTTGGCTCAGAACCACTAGGAGAAGAAAATCTGGTTTTCAGTTTAAATGCTAAGAAAATATGGAGGAGTAGATCGAAATTGTGGAGGTGGCAGATAAGCCAGCCAGCAGAAGTGACCTCAAGGTCAGATCTCCCCATTAACTGTGCATTAGCTTCGAACAAAAAACCTTTGAAGCCCAGTAGGGGAGGGTATGATCACATGGCCCAGTCATATGTCCTAATCAGGTCACAGGAGAGAAATTAAACCCAAGAAATGGTGGGGGCTGGTGTGAAAGTCAGGGAAACTTGTGGTGACTTGCCATTAACTAACAGTGAATCCATTTTCTTAAACAAAAGCAGATTTGTGTTCCACTGAGCTCATCCTGGGTTTATACTAAAGGGGATCAGAAGCCCGTCGGAACCATATAAAAATGAATTTTGGATAATGGATACAAGTTGAGTTATAAAGACAATTATGATTCCAGCCTTCCCATAATTCCGAGGGAATGGAAAGTTGGTCTGATGATAGGTTATGGGAGTAAGGTTTGAATCAGGAAGAGGCAGATTTGTGACTATTTCAGCTCAGCAGTTAATTGATAAAAACAGTAGCTCCTCCCAGGAAGGGTGTGCCGAGATATGATTAGTATTTTCCGATATACGCCCTAAAATGTGGAATTCAAAAATATATAGGTTCATGTAGTTAGCCAAAAGATTAAGGAAGTTGCCACGTTGGCAGATTTTCAGAACCCAAAAGTGTAAAACTACCTGTCATTTTGAAATGATGTATGTTTCATCCTCCCTCAGCTTCCATAACCCATACCTCCCAACTTCTGGTCCTTTAAGCAGCCAATGGGCGTCTTGATGGGAGGAGAAGGGCAAGAGCTAGCCAATCCTTATCATGGGAATTATGACAATATGTAGGTGTCATCAGCCCTATGTCTTGGCAATGTCCAATTTAAGAAGGGACTTGCTTGCTGATCTTTATTTGACTTTTTGACTCCTGGGATCTTTCTTGGGACTTTTGATTTTCCCTTTACTTTCCTACTCTATTGCTGGAGGTAGTCTGCTTCTGGACTCTTGCAAAGAGCTAGCAGAGAGACGGAAGAGTTACCAAGGCCTTCAACATTGCATGGGAGGCAGAGACTGGGAAATCTAGAAGCTAGCTGGGCCTGCCATTTGAGGAGCCAGAGAAAGTCTGAGGACTACCCTTGACTGAAGCCTTTGCCCAGATCTGTGCTTTCCTCAGAGGAGCTCTGCTGTTTCCCTGGATGCCCTATAATCAAGGCCTCCCATGTAAGTAGATTAATCCAAATGCCAAAGAAAAGTGTGGGGCGAATCCTACAGCCGTAATCTCCACCTCGCATAGTGAGTAGGGACGTGGAACTGGTGGCGACCCTTGCCACATTTTATTAAATCCACCTCAAATTAATTCCACTATAGAAAATCACCCTATCCATTTAAATTGAGTACATTGGGAACTGCCTGCCTCAATCATTTCCTTTAAATTGTGGGGAGGACGGAAGTTGTGTAGATCCTTAGCATATTGAATTGGGGTTAAATCAATTCATTCCCAAATAGAAAATCATGGGATGAATGTTGTTAGAGTTCGAAACTAACAAAATTCATACCCAGTTTGTTAGAGCCGGTATAGACAATAAAGTTCTTGGGTGACTATACCTTTCTGAAACCTCTGTCTTCTGTAAAGATGGGGGATGTCCATAATCCCAAAATAAGGAACCCTCAAATGCTGCCATTCAAGTGAATGTAAAGTGTGCAAAATGAAATTTCACATTTATTTACTGGCATCCCAGAACAATTTTATCAAAGCCCTGTATTTCATGCAAAATAAAGAGCCCCAAACGATTTTCCATTGAGTTCATTAGAAATACAAGTCAGTCAATTGGTGCAAGTCATTTGAAATTGTGACATTGTGCCGTGCCACAGTGTTGGTGGTTGATGTTTTGGTTGCTAATATTATTTGTCAAACCTTAAATAAATATATATTCTTACTATGCACCGGCCTGGTCCCTAGCTCATTAATAGTACAGAGGGTATTTGCTGGGGTGGTGCGAAATTGGTTGGGGGTCTCACTAAAGTTGAATCTGTATAAGCGCGGTAGGTGGGCGCCACCTTGCTTGGGTGCAAAGGACCTCCCTGAGTTGAGAGTGACTGCCTAATAAATCTCACAAATTGCGGGAAAGGGAAAGAGAGATAGAAAATCCAGCTGAGTTCCTCCAGGAAGTTCAGAAGAGTCTCTTGTGCCCCGTTTTCAATAAGATAATATACATTTTATGATCCCATAGTGGCATGCAAAGCTATTTTGGAAAATTCTATGACCTCAATACAAAAAGATCTTGAAAGTGAGACTGATCTAATTAATACAATTATGCTCTGTTCTGTCCTAGGCACTCAAGGTTATATACTTTGTTTCCAGATGAGAGTGAAGCAATGGAAGGGTATGTTTGGTTGAAATAATTGGGCTTTTGAAGCAATGTTTCCTATTCTAGAGAAGCAAGTGCGAAGTGTCAATCTATCAATGAATTAGGACTCAGTATACGGGTATGCAGTGTTTTACACAGTGGGTCTCATTCCAAGTCTGGCGGTCCGGAAATAAGTGAAAAAAGAAACTGTAGCGTTCAGTCCCTCCTTGTAAAAATCACAAAGTGATTATACACAAGTAAATATTTTTTTTTTAAAACTAATGAATATACCTCTGTTCTAATATAGTAGAAAAGAAAGATTGTATTTAGTGTAATACAAAATGCTACATGTTAAACACATGTGTCAATGTAAAATGATATTCTTTTAAAATGTTGTATGTAGCATGTTTTCCCCATTGAACTGGAAGGTCTGGGCCTCTGAAACTTTGACTTCAAGACATTTGGCTGAGAACCTCTAGGAGAAGAAAGTCTGGTTTTCAGTTTAAATGCTAAGAAAATATGGATGAGTAGATCGAAATTGTGGAGGTGGCAGATAAGCCAGCCAGCAGAAGTGACCTCAAGGTCAGATCTCCCCATTAACTGTGCATTAGCTTCGAACAAAAAACCTTTGAAGCCCAGTAGGGGAGGGTATGATCACATGGCCCAGTCATATGTCCTAATCAGGTCACAGGAGAGAAATTAAACCCAAGAAATGGTGGGGGCTGGTGTGAAAGTCAGGGAAACGTGTGGTGACTTGCCATCAACTAACAGTGAATCCATTTTCTTAAACAAAAGCGGATTTGTGTTCCACTGAGCTCATCCTGGGTTTATACTAAAGGGGATCAGAAGCCCGTCGGAACCATATAAAAATGAATTTTGGATAATGGATACAAGTTGAGTTATAAAGGCAATTATGATTCCAGCCTTCCCATAATTCCGAGGGAATAGAAAGTTGGTCTGATGATAGGTTATGGGAGTAAGGTTTGAATCAGGAAGGGGCAGATTTGTGACTATTTCAGCTCAGGAGTAAATTGATAAAAACAGTAGCTCCTCCCAGGAAGGGTGTGCCGAGATATGATTAGTATTTTCCGATATACGCCCTAAAATGTGGAATTCAAAAATATATAGGTTCATGTAGTTAGCCAAAAGATTAAGGAAGTTGCCACGTTGGCAGATTTTCAGAACTCAAAAGTGTAAAACTACCTGTCATTTTGAAATGATGTATGTTTCATCCTCCCTCAGCTTCCATAACCCATACCTCCCAACTTCTGGTCCTTTAAGCAGCCAATGGGCGTCTTGATGGGAGGAGAAGGGAGAGAGCTAGCCAATCCTTATCATGGGAATTATGACAATATGTAGGTGTCATCAGCCCTCTGTCTTGGCAATGTCCAATTTAAGAAGGGACTTGCTTGCTGATCTTTATTTAACTTTTTGACTCCTGGGATCTTTCTTGGAACTTTTGATTTTCCCTTGACTTTCCTACTCTATTGCTGGAGGTAGTCTGCTTCCGGACTCTTGCAAAGAGCTAGCAGAGAGACGGAAGAGTTACCAAGGCCTTAAACATTGGATGGGAGGCAGAGACTGGGAAATCTAGAAGCTAGCTGGGCCTGCCATTTGAGGAGCCAGAGAAAGTCTGAGGACTACCCTTGACTGAAGCCTTTGCCCAGATCTGTGCTTTCCTCAGAGGAGCTCTGCTGTTTCCCTGGATGCCCTATAATCAAGGCCTCCCATGTAAGTAGATTAATCCAAATGCCAAAGAAAAGTGTGGGGCGAATCCTACAGCCGTAATCTCCACCTCACATAGCGAGTAGGGATGTGGAACTGGTGGCGACCCTTGCCACATTTTATTAAATCCACCTCAAATTAATTCCACTATAGGAAATCACCCTATCCATTTAAATTGAGTACATTGGGAACTGCCTGCCTTAATCATTTCCATTAAATTGTGGGGAGGAGGGAAGTTGTGTAGATCCTTAGCATATTGAATTGGGGTTAAATCAATTCATTCCCAAATAGAAAATCATGGGATGAGTGTTGTTAGAGTTCGAAACTAACAAAATTCATACCCAGTGTGTTAGAGCCGGTATAGACAATAAAGTTCTTGGGTTACTATACCTTTCTGAAACCCCTGTCTTCTGTAAAGAAGAGGGATGTCCATAATCCCAAAATAAGGAACCCTCAAATGCTGCCATTCAAGTGAATGTAAAGTGTGCAAAATGAAATTTCACATTTATTTACTGGCATCCCAGAACAATTTTATCAAAGCCCTGTATTTCATGCAAAATAAAGAGCCCCAAACGATTTTCCATTGAGTTCATTAGAAATACAAGTCAGTCAATTGATGCAAGTCATTAAAAATTGTGACATTGTGCCGTGCCACAGTGTTGGTGGTTGATGTTTTGGTTGCTAATATTATTTGTCAAACCTTAAATAAATATATATTCTTACTATACACCGGCCTGCTCCCTAGCTCATTAATAGTACAGAGGGTATTTGCTGGGGTGGTGCGAAATTGGTTGGGGGTCTCACTAAAGTTGAATCTGTATAAGTGCGGTGGGTGCGCGCCACCCTGCTTGGGTGCAAAGGATCTCCCTGAGTTGAGAGTGACTGCCTAATAAATCTCAAAAATTGCGGGAAAGGGAAAGAGAGATAGAAAATCCAGCTGAGTTCCTCCAGGAAGTTCTGAAGAGTCTCTTGTGCCCCGTTTTCAATAAGATAATATACATTTTATGATCCCATAGTGGCATGCAAAGCTATTCTGGAAAATTCTATGACCTCAATGCAAAAAGATCTTGAAAGTGAAACTGATCTAATTAATACAATTATGCTCTGTTCTGTCCTAGGCACTCAAGGTTATATACTTTGTTTCCAGATGAGAGTGAAGCAATGGAGGGGTAGGTTTGGTTGAAATAATTGGGCTTTTGAAGCAATGTTTCCTATTCTAGAGAAGCAAGTGTTAAGTGTCAATCTATCAATGAATTAGGACTCAGTATACGGGTATGCAGTGTTTTACACAGTGGGTCTCATTCCAAGTCTGGCGGTCTGGAAATAAGTGTGCTGTTAGCAACGTACCAGCACTTTTCTGGACCGCCAGACTACGAGTATGCCTGCAGGGGCCGGTGCTACCGGCAGGTCTGAACTGCTTGGAGAACCGGCCCCTGCAGACATGGTTTACACGGAAGCACCAGCACCATTAGCAGTGGGGCTTGTGCTTCCATGGCCCCATTCCTGGGGACAAACAAGTTCCACCGCCTGACATCCCGAGTCGCCGGGGCTTATCCCAGTTGCACCAGGATATCAGGAGGCACACAAACATTGTTACAAGGTCAGCGGTAACCTGCCGGTGGCACCGGCAGGTTTCTGCCAACATCATAATGAGGCCCAGTGTGTTTCCTAGTTCATGTTTTTAATTAGGACACACTATCCCAATAGACAGATATTCACATAGTGTTAGTGTAGCCCTTTTATTCTTTGGTATGTAGGTGACACAGTGGCTTGGCTACACAACTTAACAGGCACCTAAGGGCTTTAGTGTGGTCACTGGCAAAGACTAAGTGTGATAGTACTGCTTGTTCACACTTGTAGTATGTGGTGTCACAGTTGGCTCAAGAATTGCTCCCAATCTCAGAGGTGGTTTATGGGTTTTTATTAACATTTTTGTAGGGCAACAACCCACACTTCCTTCTTACTGTCCACTGCTTACATCCTCCTTTCTGTCCATCCAATCGGGCTTGTCTTATCCACCATGGCGTGGATGTGTAGCGAAAAGTCATAAGTAGGGGGCTAAGCCCCGGCCACTTTCTCTGCACGGGCTTGCCACGTACTGGGGTTGGTGGCTTGGGAAGGCCAATGTTCATGTCCGGGAACCTGTTCCTTGGCGTCTCACGGTAAGTCTTTCTCCCTTTTTTGTTTCCAGTGGTCTACAGTGCCTTTTGGGTGTTGTGCGTGCTTGTTTGTATGGTTTGTGTGGTTTGGGAGCTCTGCAAGTCTGGTGGCCCTGCTGTCGTGTTGTGGAGCGGTCTCTTTCTCTCTCCGCTGCTGTTCATTCTGCTCGGCTCACTGGTCTTCTTGTTCAATGTTTCTACGAAAGACAAGAGAAGACTGGTGAGCACTTTGTCCAGTTGTGACATGAGTACAGAGCGGTCTGCACAGAAACATTTTGGCATAAGGAAGGAAGATTATGGGGCCTGCTCTGCTGCCACTCTCCACCTCAGAGTTAGGAATGGTTCTGGGGCCTTCTCTTTGACCCCTTGCGGTTCTGGTTTGGTCACAGAGGGCCTTCTCCAGGAGAAAATGTGAGGTGTAGGCTGAATAAACAACCTTCCTAGTAACGCATACACTACTGCATTGAAGTCAGGGGAAGCTCAATAAACAGCTTGGCTCAATATGGTTTAAAAACAGAGCCCTCTCACAGCATAAACTATATGTACATGAAATTAATAAATAAAGGACTGCCCCAACCTCTGGTTCGATCCTCTGCAGTAAGATAAAGTGCATTTTTAAATAGCTCACTATCATTAACAGAATAAATACTTAAACACAAGAAAGGATGACTACTTTCATAAACATAATTGCATAATCCATCCCAGCTCTGTATGTTCAAAGATAAAAGAATAATGACGTGGGCGCAAATATAAGATCGCTCAATGCTCAATGCCATTCGCAAACGGAGTCTTGTTATGCCAGGTACCTTATGCTGCATGGTGGCATTATAAGTGCGGTACAAAAAGAGCGGTCTCTAATCAAATGTCCCTTTAAAGTGTCCACCAATCATTTGGTTAAACACTCAGATTCTCCGGTAAAGCCCCCTCTTCCTAATGGTAGCTGCAGACTACTAGAAAAACATAAATATACCACAATATAACAAAAACAACAACCTAAAAAAAAAGAAAAAATAGGAAAAACAAAATGATAGGCTTGCGTGTACTCCACAATACCTGTTACTGCACATGGTACTGTGTGGCCGACGGCTGCCGAAGGCTGTGACTCACCTGCTGGTAGCGCAGGCCAGGCGGTTCTTTTGTCTGGTTCTTCTCCTGGGCCTGCGCTACTGGCACTGCAGCTGACTTCCAGGACAGACTGGACATTCTCCAGCAGCTGATGAGGTGGTTCACTAAGACTGGAGGGGCTGGGTCTAGCCTTCCCTCCCTTGTGATGGCTTCTTCTATAAAGTTCACTTTACAAGGCTGGCATACATACATCTGGGTAATCTGTGAATTCATGCAAAGGCTTTTTAAACTTATAACTATTGCAGCATGTAAGTATTGATTCACATAAGAGGATGATTACATTACATATGATGGATGCCCCTGCTTTTAGCAGGACTTGCTCTAAAGTGCAGTCCACGGAGGGAAGTGATATGATATGATGTGGCATTTATAACACGCCTGAACCGTTATGGCCCTTTTAAATGAGGTAGCATGTCGTTAGATGGATGGGGATGCAGAATAACTCTTACATCATTAATAAGACTGAGTCAGGAAGTTGGCAAAGTAATCTGTTATAGTCTCAATAGTCTAAAACAGGGAGTACAACGGACATCAACGGAGTTTGCACAGCATAATCTCAACGCATTTCATAAAAAACATCATTTATATACCAAAAATGTGTCATGCATGACGCCATACTACATGGCAAACTAAGAATACCTGCTTGGAATTGTGGTTGGTCTATGGGGAACATCTAGGTATACTTTCTGTAGGGGATTGGATCTCTATAGTCAGGTGGACAACGCATGCCCCCCCCTAGTGCAAGTCATCCTCAACATTTGTTAGACACACGATATATCATTGACTCTCAAACTATAGGGTTCTTCAATACATGGCCCTCTATAATTGGTTGGCATGCTTGTACCCTTCTGGAACATTGACTCGCTAGCAGCACGCAAGCTGGTTCCCCAGGAGCTGGTGGGTGGACTTGACCATGCCTCCCCACCCAATTAGCCTCTCATCCAACATCGCTCATGCCTTCTGCCATTTGAATTGTCTTTGAACTCTGCCTTGCAAAGTATCACTGCTTCTGAGAATCGAAGGGAGTGCGAGCACGTTCTTATCTTCAAGTCTTCTATTTCCATCTACCCCATGTGACAGGAGACCGTGTTTTAGTTCCTTTTCCGTATTTAATAATATTAAATGAATACAACTTGGCACTCATGGTGTCTTTCCTTCGCACCTTAACAGGGCTCGTCTCACTTCTAACATCTTTTGTATCTTCACAGATAGATAACCAGTTCTTTGCTGCCCAACCCTTGACACTGGGCCAGGCAGCCTTCTCGATCCTTCCTCGATCTTCAGCTGTTTTTCCTACTGTGCCACACTTTGAGCCCTTCTCTTCATGGGTGCTGGCTTACTAAAGTTATGACATCGAATATCCAGATTCTATATAATGGCGGTACCAACTGCATTCTATTCACTATGTATAGCCAGCCTTTACGATTACCTAATCTACTTGTGTTTCAGCATCTGTACAGTCATAGAATGGCTTGCCTTTTATGCAGTGCTCTTCCCACGTGCAATCTTCATTCCGCATATAAAAGGTTACTCAATACCCTATTTCATCATCAGTTTCTATACTGTTTATACATTCTCTTCCTTGGCATCTGTTCTTGGTGTTTTGTCTTCACATCATGTGATGTCAGCAATCTTCTCTTTCACTCATCTTCACACGTCTTCAGGGATCTCCCTCAGACCGTCATCTCTCGCGAGGTACATTTTATAGGGCTTTCTTAATGGATACCTTGTCTCAAAGATTCTTCATGTTATAGGTATCATTACTGGCGTTGCACATGTCACAATTTCCGGCTTCCAACATATAGGCAAAATGGGGGCGGCACCTCTGGTAAAGGCATTTGGCTCCTCCTCTACACACCTGTACACAAGTGTTTGTAGGCGCAACAAAACAAGGAAGGGGAACAAAGGGAGGACAAAATAACAATCTTACTAGGCCTTGTGTCAGTCAGATCGCACAAGTGCAGGGAAGAGGGAAGGAGAGAAGTGCCAGGGGGGAAAAGAAGGGGAAAGTGCAGTTAACTCACAAGTGCAGCCAGCGAGTGGCTCATAAATGCAGAGAGAACGGACTGTAGGGTTGCAGATACAGACCCGTAGGTGCTGGGGACCCCGGAGGCAGTGCGAGGGCAACTGGACATGGAGGAGCCTGGGTCTGAGTTCAAGGGTGACCAGCTGACCAGTGCGCAGAGCAGCCAGGTGCATCAGCAAGGGAGGGGAAGAGAGAAAGTGGAAGCGAAAAGGAAGGTCTTGTGTTGCTTCTGGAACCAGAGGTGGTTCTGCTAAAATTTGAGGGAGGCTGTTCCAGAGGGAGGCCCCAGCCGAGGAGATTGATCTGCCCCCAGCTCTCTGCTTGGAGAAGTGTCTGGCCCTCTGAGAGTTGGAGGTGGAAGAGCAGCGAGCTAGAGAAGGAACATATTTTGGAAGAGAAAGTTGGGGTAGAGTGTTGAAAGTTACATCTTTTATAGGGAACAGTGAAGGGTATGGCATTGCTCATGCGAGAACAAGATCTGTTGAAACAGTTTATTAAGGTAAGTCTTTAACAAATGTTTTGTTACTGTTCTTAGCACCACTCTCTGCTTACATTTGACCCTTTTTGCCACAGGGATCTGGGAATAGCCAGATGCTGGAAGGGGGAAGTCTGGGTACTCGTGTCATTACAATATGGTAGGGGCTACGGGCGGCAAGAACGTTTGGTTCAGAGAAACAGCTCCTTGACATTTGAAAACCCAGGCACCCCTTTCAACTTCCTTAGTATGTAGGTTGGCAGGCTGAATGCCACATCAAACCTCACTCTAACGTGCACAGGTGCTATGCTCAGTGGCCAGCTGGGACTATTGCCCATTGGGGGAAAGCTTGGATATCATAGGGTCGCCAGGTGATCTGAGCAGGGGGCAGAATCCTTGGTTGCTTCTCCTGGAAGTGTACCCCAGTGTCTCCCACAAGCTCCTCTCTCACAGCGCATGCAACCACAGGTCTAAATGGACTACCACCCCCGGCCCACCTGCCACCACTGCCTGGTTTTGTGTTTGTATTTGGTATTTGTTTATATTTATATGGCGCTTAACACCTAAGCGCTTCACAAAGGTCAAAAATGGCACAATAGGAAATGACAGTGAATCAATTAGTAAGTAAATGCTCTTTTAAACGAGTTTTAAAAAGAGAAAATGTAAGACAGAGATCGATTCTAGTGTTTCGGAGCGAATAGGGAAACAGAGCGAAAACGAGTAGGAGCACAGGGAGGATGAGGAACGACCAGAAGAAAAAGAGACGGGGAGCGAAAGGAGTGAGAAGAAGAATAAAAAAGAAACTAAGGAGCAGAGATAGAGGGGCGCAAGACCCTAGAGACACGTAAATACTAAGCAAAGAAAAAAGGCCGGCCTCAAAGGTCAGCCACCGCAGAGAATGCGCAGAATCATAACAAGAAAGTGAGCAAAGAACGCGGATCCAAGAGTGAGAAGTAGAGAGGAGTGGGGGCAAGATGATAAACAGGAAGAGCAAGCAATAGACAAGAACCGTAGAATAAGCGGGAGAAAACTAAGCATGAAATAAGTATTTTGGAAGAATGGGAAGTTGAGACCCGGCAGGCTTTGCGGGTATTCAAGATTTGAAAGCAGCAGAAGCAGGAGTTCCATAACTTCAATGTCCTAATGCTGCTGAAACTGTAGTGGGTTTTTTCACAGCAAACGTATGAGCAAAAAAGTTAAAAGGACTCGTCTGGATTCCTTAAAGTGCCCCATGAAGATTGGTTTATTTATTATTATTTTTTGCAGTTTTATAGCGCTCACACAGCCCGGGGGCATCGAGGCGCTGTCACAGGTTTTTTTTGTCTTAGTTGTGTTCTAAGCGCAGACCCGGAGATCGAACCTGTGTTGCTTCGTGTCATCTTGTGTCTAAGGCGAGCAAGTTGCCACTGAGCTATCCGCCTTGTTCTCCATCTCACATGCCTACAGGGGGGTCACATCTGTAGCATGGTTGAAGAGAAGCATGATGACAATAAAAGATGGAGAGTTGCTGCGGGTGGGGGGGATAGGATGGGTGGACCAGAAACAGCTGCCATCTTGAGTTTGCAGTTTCTCCTGCCCCTTAGAAGGTACTGCTCTATGCTCGGGCCCCTAGGAAAGCTCTGTGCCAGGACGAACTAATAATACCAGGGCAGGAGCAGGTATGCAGTATTCGACTATCTTTGGGGGCTGTCCTCTGAGACAGAGAGGGGTTATCAGGGATTATCACATGCACAAGGTGTGGTCTGTCCCCACAGGGGTTCCCCCTAGAGCCAGGAAGGAACCACCTCAACAGCTGTTTGCACTACAAAGGGGCGATTAAAAGGGGGAGGGGCGTCATTTCTGAAGCAAGGTGAGGTTGACTGATTTGCAGAGGTTGGTTTGAATTCGAGTTCCGAAAGCTACGAAAAGACCTATGCTTTGCTCACGTCTCCTCCTCTCAGTTGCCTGGTCATTTCTTGCCTTCTTTTGGCACGCAGGCCCTTCCTGAGTTCCAGCTTGTCCATGCCTGCCAGTCACAGGCCCATCCCATTTGCACATGTCCTACCTTCTCTTAAAACACCAGCCTGGCATGGTCTCCAGATTTACCCCGGCTCTTCAGTTCCTTTACCCCTTTTGCCTGTAAATGTTCTGCTTTGTAGTGACACATGTGCCCTTCATGGTCTCCATCTTTGCCCAAGCCTCTTCAGTGCCAGTTCTCCCTTTTGCATGTGCATGTTCTCCCTTCTTGTGACATGCAGGTTCTTCAGAGTCTCCAGCATGTGCAAGGAACGGTGATAGCTCTCCTCGCTAAAGCCTGACACGGGAAGGGGCAGTATGTGTGAGATGTAGGGGGATCGCTGTGCTGCCTGAAGCCAGTGCCTGTGAGAGTGAAGCTTACTCCTCCGCGTCCCATCCTGTGCCCGTCACGTGTGAGGGGAGCTTGATCTGCTCCCCCTTTGCTACTAGTAAGTCTTGCCCTGCTGTGGCCCATGATGCGGCTGTTCCATGTGATGGAAACCTTGCCATCCTGTAACACTGTGTGAGTGAAGCTTGCCCTGCTGTGGCCCTGGCTGCGGCTGTTCCATGTGTCAGACCTTGCCATCCTGTAACACTGTGTGAGTTACGCTTGCCCTGCTGTGGCCCTGGCTGCGGCTGTTCCATGTGATGGAAAACATGCCATCCTGTAACACTGTGTGAGTGAAGCTTGCCCTGCTGTGGCCCTGGCTGCGGCTGTTCCATGTGTCAGACCTTGCCATCCTGTAACACTGTGTGAGTGAAGCTTGCCCTGCTGTGGCCCTGGCTGCGGCTGTTCCATGTGATGGAAACCTTGCCATCCTGTAACACTGTGTGAGTGACGCTTGCCCTGCTGTGGCCCATGCTGCGGCTGTTCCATGTGTCAGACCTTGCCATCCTGTAACACTGTGTGAGTGAAGCTTGCCCTGCTGTGGCCCATGCTGCGGCTGTTCCATGTGTCAGACCTTGCCATCCTGTAAAACTGTGTGAGTGAAGCTTGCCCCGCTGTGGCCCTGGCTGTACCTATTCTGTGTGAGTGAAGCTTGCCCTGCTGTGGCCCATGCTGTACCTTTTCTGTGTGAGTGAAGCTTGCCCTGCTGTGGCCCATGCTGGACCTATTCTGTGTGAGTGAAGCTTGCCCTTGTGTGGCCCATGCCTTACCTATTCTGTGTGAGTGAAGCTTTCCCTGCTGTGGCCCATGCTGGACCTATTCTGTGTGAGTGAAGCTTGCCCTGCTGTGGCCCATGCCTTACCTATTCTGTGCGAGTGACGCTTGCCCTGCTGTGGCCCATGCTGGACCTATTCTGTGTGAGTGAAGCTTGCCCTGCTGTGGCCCATGCTACGGCTGCTCCATGTGTCCGAACCTTGCCATCCTGTAACACTGTGTGAGTGAAGCTTGCCTTGCTGTGGCCCATGCCTTACCTATTCTGTGTGAGTGAAGGTTGCCCTGCTGTGGCCCATGCTGTACCTATTCTGTGTGAGTGAAGCTTGCCCTGATGTGGGCCCATACTGTACCTATTCTGTGTGAGTGAAGCTTGCCCTGCGGTGGCCTATGCTGTACCTATTCTGTGAAAGTGAAGCTTGCACTACTGTGGCCCATGCTGTACCTATTCTGTGTGGGTAAAGCTTGCCCTGCGGTGGCCTATGCTGTACCTATTCTGTGTGAGTGAAGCTTCCCCTGCTGTGAGCCATGCTGTACCTTTTCTGTGTGGGTAAAGCTTGCCCTGCTGTGGCCCATGCTGTACCTATTCTGTGTGATGCTTGCCCTGCGGTGGTCCCCGCTATGCCAGTTCAGTGTGAGAGCAGCTTGCTCTGCTGTGGCCCATGCTGTACCCATTCTGTGTGAGTGAAGCTTGCCCTGCTGTGAGCCATGCTGTACCTATTCTGTGTGGGTAAAGCTTTCCCTGTGCTGCCCTGTGCTGTGCCTTTTCTGTGTGAGTGACGCTTGCCCTGCTGTGGTCCATGCTGTACCTATTCTGTGTGAGTGAAGCTTGCCCTGCTGTGGCCCATGCTGTACCTATGCTGTACCTATTCTGTGTGAGCGAAGCTTGCCTTGCTGTGGCCCATGCTGTACCTATTCTGTATGAGTGATGCTTGCCCTGCGGTGGCTCCCGCTATGCCAGTTCAGTGTGAGAGCAACTTGCTCTGCTGTGGCCCATGCTGTACCCATTCTGTGTGAGTGAAGCTTGCCCTGTGGTGGCCCATGCTTCACCTATTCTGTGTGAGTGAAGCTTGCCCTGCTGTGGCCCATGTTGTACCTATTCTGTGTGGGTAAAGCTTGCCCTGCGGTGGCCTGTGCAGTACCTATTTTGTGTGAGCTTGCCCTGCGGTGGCCCATGCTGTGCCTTTTCTGTGTGAGTGAAGCTTGCCCTGTTGTGGTCCATGCTGTACCTAGTCTGTGTGAGTGAAGCTTTCCCTGCTGTGGCCCATGCTGTACCTATTCTGTGTGATGCTTGCCCTGCGTTGGTCCCCGCTATGCCAGTTCAGTGTGAGAGCAGCTTGCTCTGCTGTGGCCCATGCTGTACCCATTCTGTGTGAGTGAAGCTTCCCCTGCTGTGAGCCATGCTGTACCTATTCTGTGTGGGTAAAGCTTGCCCTGTGCTGCCCTGTGCTGTGCCTTTTCTGTGTGAGTGAAGCTTGCCCTGCTGTGGTCCATGCTGTACCTAGTCTGTGTGAGTGAAGCTTGCCCTGCTGTGGTCCATGCTGTACCTATTCTGTGTGAGTGAAGCTTGCACTGCTGTGGCCCATGCTGTACCTATGCTGTACCTATTCTGTGTGAGCGAAGCTTGCCTTGCTGTGGCCCATGCTGTACCTATTCTGTATGAGTGATGCTTGCCCTGCGGTGGCTCCCGCTATGCCAGTTCAGTGTGAGAGCAGCTTGCTCTGCTGTGGCCCATGCTGTACCCATTCTGTGTGAGTGAAGCTTGCCCTGTGGTGGCCCATGCTTCACCTATTCTGTGTGAGTGAAGCTTGCCCTGCTGTGGCCCATGTTGTACCTATTCTGTGTGGGTAAAGCTTGCCCTGCGGTGGCCTGTGCAGTACCTATTCTGTGTGAGCTTGCGCTGCGGTGGCCCATGCTGTGCCTTTTCTGTGTGAGTGAAGCATGCCCTGCTGTGGCCCATGCTGTACCTATTCTGGGTGAGAGAAGCTTGCCCTGCTGTGGCCCATGCTGTACCTATGCTGTACCTAGTCTGTGTGAGTGAAGCATGCCCTGCTGTGGCCCATGCTGTACCTATTCTGTGTGAGTGAAGCATGCCCTGCTGTGGCCCATGCTGTACCTATTCTGGGTGAGTGAAGCTTGCCCTGTGGTGGCCCATGCTTTACCTATTCTGTGTGAGTGAAGCTTGCCCTGTGGTGGCCCGTGCTGTACCTATTCTGTGTGAGTGAAGCTTGCCCTGCTGTAGCCCATGCTGTACCTATTCTGCGTGAGAGCAGCTTGCCCTGATGTGGCCCATGCTGTACCTATTCTAGGTGAGTGAAGCTTGCCCTGTGGTGGCCGTGCTGTACCTATTCTGTGTGAGTGAAGCTTGCCCTGCTGTGACCCATGCTGTACCTATTCTTTGTGAGTGAAGCTTGCTCTGCTGTGGCCCATGCTGTACCTATTCTGTGTGAGTGAAGCTTGCCCTACTGTGGCCCCTGCTGTAGCTATTCTGTGTGAATGAAGCTTGTCCTGGTGTGGACCATGCTGGACCTATTCTGTGTGGGTAAAGATGGCCCTGCGGTGGCCCGTGCAGTACCTATTCTGTGTGAGCGAAGCTTGCCCTGCCGTAGCCCATGCTGTGCCTGTTCTGTGTGAGTGAAGCTTGCCCTGCTGTGGCCCATGCAGTACCTATTCTGTGTGAGAGCAGCTTGCCCTGATGTGGCCCATGCTGTACCTATTCTGGGTGAGTGAAGCTCGCCCTGTGGTGGCCGTGCTGTACCTATTCTGTGTGAGAGCAGCTTGCCCCGCTGTGACCCATGCTATACCTATTCTGTGTGAGTGAAGCTTGCTCTGCTGTGGCCCATGCTGTACCTATTCTGTGTGAGTGAAGCTTGCCCTGCTGTGGCCCATGCTGTACCTATTCTGTGTGAGCGAAGCTTGCCCTGCGGTAGCCCATGCTGTGCCTGTTCTGTGTGAGTGAAGCTTGCCCTGCTGTGGTCCATGCTGTACCTATTCTGTGTGAGTGAAGCTTGCCCTGCTGTGGCCCATGCTGTACCTATTCTGTGTGAGCGAAGCTTGCCCTGCGGTAGTCCATGCTGTACCTATTCTGTTTGAGTGAAGCATGCTCTGCTGTGGCCCATGCTGTACCTATGCTGGGTGAGCGAAGCTTGCCTTGCTGTGGCCCATGCTGTACCCATTCTGTGTGAGTGAAGCTTGCCCTGTGGTGGCCCATGCTTCACCTATTCTGTGTGGGTAAAGCTTGCCCTGCGGTGGCCTGTGCAGTACCTATTCTGTGTGAGCTTGCCCTGCGGTGGCACATGCTGTGCCTTTTCTGTGTGAGTGAAGCTTGCCCTGTTGTGGTCCATGCTGTACCTAGTCTGTGTGAGTGAAGCATGCCCTGCTATGGCCCATGCTGTACCTACTCTGGGTGAGAGAAGCTTGCCCTGCTGTGGCCCATGCTGTACCTATTCTGTGTGAGTGATGCTTGCGCTGCGGTGGCTCCCGCTATGCTAGTTCAGTGTGAAAGCAGCTTGCTCTGCTGTGGCCCATGCTGTACCCATTCTGTGTGAGTGAAGCTTGCCCTGTGGTGGCCCATGCTTTACCTATTCTGTGTGAGTGAAGCTTGCCCTGTGGTGGCCCGTGCCGTACCTATTCTGTGTGAGTGAAGCTTGCCCTGCTGTAGCCCATGCTGTACCTATTCTGCGTGAGAGCAGCTTGCCCTGATGTGGCCCATGCTGTACCTATTCTAGGTGAGTGAAGCTTGCCCTGTGGTGGCCGTGCTGTACCTATTCTGTGTGAATGAAGCTTGCCCTGCTGTGACCCATGCTGTACCTATTCTGTGTGAGTGAAGCTTGCTCTGCTGTGGCCCATGCTGTACCTATTCTGTGTGAGTGAAGCTTGCCCTACTGTGGCCCATGCTGTAGCTATTCTGTGTGAGTGAAGCTTGTCCTGCTGTGGACCATGCTGGACCTATTCTGTGTGGGTAAAGCTTGCCCTGCGGTGGCCCGTGCAGTACCTATTCTGTGTGAGCGAAGCTTGCCCTGCGGTAGCCCATGCTGTGCCTGTTCTGTGTGAGTGAAGCATGCCCTGCTATGGCCCATGCTGTACCTATTATGTGTGAGAGCAGCTTGCCCTGATGTGGCCCATGCTGTACCTATTCTGGGTGAGTGAAGCTTGCCCTGTGGTGGCCGTGCTGTACCTATTCTGTGTGAGTGAAGCTTGCCCTGCTGTGACCCGTGCTGTACCTATTCTGTGTGAGAGCAGCTTGCCCTGCTGTGACCCATGCTGTACCTATTCTGTGTGAGTGAAGCTTGCCCTGCTGTGGCCCATGCTGTACCTATTCTGTGTGAGCGAAGCTTGCCCTGCGGTAGCCCATGCTGTGCCTGTTCTGTGTGAGTGAAGCTTGCCCTGCTGTGGTCCATGCTGTACCTATTCTGTGTGAGTGAAGCTTGCCCTGCTGTGGCCCATGCTGTACCTATTCTGTGTGAGCGAAGCTTGCCCTGCGGTAGTCCATGCTGTACCTATTCTGTTTGAGTGAAGCATGCTCTGCTGTGGCCCATGCTGTACCTATGCTGGGTGAGCGAAGCTTGCCTTGCTGTGGCCCATGCTGTACCCATTCTGTGTGAGTGAAGCTTGCCCTGTGGTGGCCCATGCTTCACCTATTCTGTGTGGGTAAAGCTTGCCCTGCGGTGGCCTGTGCAGTACCTATTCTGTGTGAGCTTGCCCTGCGGTGGCACATGCTGTGCCTTTTCTGTGTGAGTGAAGCTTGCCCTGTTGTGGTCCATGCTGTACCTAGTCTGTGTGAGTGAAGCATGCCCTGCTGTGGCCCATGCTGTACCTACTCTGGGTGAGAGAAGCTTGCCCTGCTGTGGCCCATGCTGTACCTATTCTGTGTGAGTGATGCTTGCGCTGCGGTGGCTCCCGGTATGCTAGTTCAGTGTGAAAGCAGCTTGCTCTGCTGTGGCCCATGCTGTACCCATTCTGTGTGAGTGAAGCTTGCCCTGTGGTGGCCCATGCTTTACCTATTCTGTGTGAGTGAAGCTTGCCCTGTGGTGGCCCGTGCCGTACCTATTCTGTGTGAGTGAAGCTTGCCCTGCTGTAGCCCATGCTGTACCTATTCTGCGTGAGAGCAGCTTGCCCTGATGTGGCCCATGCTGTACCTATTCTAGGTGAGTGAAGCTTGCCCTGTGGTGGCCGTGCTGTACCTATTCTGTGTGAATGAAGCTTGCCTTGCTGTGACCCATGCTGTACCTATTCTGTGTGAGTGAAGCTTGCTCTGCTGTGGCCCATGCTGTACCTATTCTGTGTGAGTGAAGCTTGCCCTACTGTGGCCCATGCTGTAGCTATTCTGTGTGAGTGAAGCTTGTCCTGCTGTGGACCATGCTGGACCTATTCTGTGTGGGTAAAGCTTGCCCTGCGGTGGCCCGTGCAGAACCTATTCTGTGTGAGCGAAGCTTGCCCTGCGGTAGCCCATGCTGTGCCTGTTCTGTGTGAGTGAAGCATGCCCTGCTATGGCCCATGCTGTACCTATTATGTGTGAGAGCAGCTTGACCTGATGTGGCCCATGCTGTACCTATTCTGGGTGAGTGAAGCTTGCCCTGTGGTGGCCGTGCTGTACCTATTCTGTGTGAGTGAAGCTTGCCCTGCTGTGACCCCTGCTGTACCTATTCTGTGTGAGAGCAGCTTGCCCTGCTGTGACCCATGCTGTACCTATTCTGTGTGAGTGAAGCTTGCTCTGCTGTGGCCCATGCTGTACCTATTCTGTGTGAGTGAAGCTTGCCCTGCTGTGGCCCATGCTGTACCTATTCTGTGTGAGCGAAGCTTGCCCTCCGGTAGCCCATGCTGAACCTATTCTGTGTGAGTGAAGCTTGCCCTGCTATGGACCATGCTGGACCTATTTTGTGTGGGTAAACCTTGCCCTGCGGTGGCCCTTGCAGTACCTATTCTGTGTGAGCGAAGCTTGCCCTATGGTGGCCCATGCTGTGCGTGTTCTGTGTGAGTGAAGCATACCCTGCTGTGGCCCATGCTCTACCTATTCTGTGTGAGCGAAGCTTGCCTTGCTGTGGCCCATGCTGTACCTATTCTGTGTGAGAGCAGCTTGCACTGATGTGGCCCATGCTGTACCTATTCTGGGTGAGTGAAGCTTGCCCTGTGGCGGCCGTGCTGTACCTATTCTGTGTGAGTGAAGCTTGCCCTGCTGTGACCCATGCTGTACCTATTCTGTGTGAGAGCAGCTTGCCCTGCTGTGACCCATGCTGTACCTATTCTGTGTGAGTGAAGCTTGCCCTACTGTGGCCCATCCTGTACCTGTTCTGTGTGAGTGAAGCTTGCCCTGCTGTGGCCCATGCTGTACCTATTCTCTGTGAGCAAAGCTTGCCCTGCTGTGGCCCATGCTGTACCTATTCTGTGTGAGTGAAGCTTGCCCTGCGGCGGCCCCGCTGTGCCAGTTCAGTGTGAGAGCAGCTTGCCCTGATGTGGGCCCATGCTGTACCTATTCTGGGTGAGTGAAGCTTACCCTGTGGTGGCCGTGCTGTACCTATTCTGTGTGAGTGAAGCTTGCCCTGCTGTGGCCCATGCTGTACCTATTCTGTGTGAGTGACACTTGCCCTGCTGTGGCCCATGCTGTACCTATTCTGTGTGGGTAAAGCTTGACCTGCTGTGTCCCATGCTGTAGCTATTTTGTGTGAGTGAAGCTTGCCCTGCGGTGGCTCCACTGTGCCAGTTCAGTGTGAGAGCAGCTTGCTCTGCTGTGGCCCATGCTGTACCTATTCTGTGTGAGTGAAGCTTCCCCTGCGGTGGCCCATGCTTTACCTATTCTGTATGAGTGAAGCTTGCCCTGATGTGGCCCATGCTGTATCCATCCTGGGAGAATGAAGCTTGCCCTTCTGTGGCCCATGCTGTAACACTTTGTGTGAATGTAGCGTGCACCGCAGGGTCCTTTGCTGTACCTGTTCTGTGTTAGTGAATCTTGAAGAGCTGTTGCCTATTTTGTGTGCGTGAAGCTTGACCTGCTGAGGCCATGCTGCTCTCGTCCTATTCGAGGGCAGCTTGCCCTGTTGTGGCCCTTGCTTTACCCAATTCTGTGGGAGTGAAGCTTGCACTGCTGTGCTCCATGCTCATCCTGTTCTGTTATTGAGATGTATACAGCGCTGCACTGCCATTTTCAGGGACCCCAGGCACTCTGGTGGATGCAACTGAGAGGGTGGTGCCTAGCTTTCTACCGAGACGCCACTATTTTCTGTAATGCAAAAAGGTTGCCTCCGTTCATGCACTGATTATAGGGCGTTTGAATGACATTACAATTAAATATCAAAAAATGGTTAGCCTTGAATTGGACATGTTTGTAAGATGAATTAAACACTGTTCTGCATGTGTACAGGGACAAGTAGTGGCTAAACCGCCTACTGAGACCCACACTACTACTAAACCAGCAGTGACACCAACCATAAACGTGAAATAGGTACAACCTTCTCCACCTGTTAGTCTAGTGCAGGTCACTGAAGGTGTCTTGATTTGATTTGATTTTAACATGTATACCACAAATACCCCGTCGGGTGCAAGAAGAACCACATCTTGGTGCAGATATTAATCAACAACGAGTCATAGACTTCACTGGGCAAAGCTCGATACTTGTAATAATTGATAACAGAAGAATAAATAAAGGGATGCGTTTTACGTTTCTTCCTAAAGATAGAGACTCAATCTGTCGAAGTTCCATTGGTAGATAATTCCAGGAGCGAGGACCAAAGGAAGAAAATCGCCCATCGCCCCATGTTGTCGTTTTGACAAAGGGGACCACCAAAAAGCTCCAGAGATCGAAGTGATCGGGTGGGATGATGAATTTGAATTTTTGATGTCAGATATGCTGGAGCTAGACCATGAATACACTTAAAGACCAAACAGAGAACCTTAAGCAGCATTCTCGGCTGTAGTGGAAGCCAATGTAGACTTTTCTGATATTGAGTGACAGTTGACTTCCTCTGTAGTGTAAAACCCAACCGAATTGCACAGTTCTGTGCAACCTGTAATCTCTGTAAATTAAATATTTGAGCACCCATAAGAAGGTTGTTGCAGTAATCTAAGTTTGAGTTCGTAAGTATAGCAACCACTAACAAATGGTCCTTTTCTGCAATGAATGTAAATTGTAATAAACATATTTAACCATTTGATTGACATGTAAATTACAGTCCATACTGGACTGCCAAATGCAGCCAAGATTCTTTACTTTTCTAGCAAATTTTGTCAGTACACCGAACACAGTTGGACACGGAGTGAGATGCAGGATGGTCGCCACCTTTCTTTCTTTCTTTTTGTGCCAAATACAATAACCTCTGTTTTTGTTGGATTTAATTGGAGCTTATTTTCCAGCTTCCAGATTTGTATCTTGTCCGCACAAGTTAGATCTCGGTCTATCGCCTCCAGCGGTGGCTGAAGTGGTACATACATGTGGGTATCATCAGCATATGAGTGATAACACACACCAAACTCGGAGAAAATATTCAATAATGGGCAGATATAAACGTTGAACAAAAGTGGGGCCAACGAAGATCCTTGAGG
The DNA here is from genome assembly GCF_040938575.1 of Ambystoma mexicanum. Classification (NCBI taxonomy): domain Eukaryota; kingdom Metazoa; phylum Chordata; class Amphibia; order Caudata; family Ambystomatidae; genus Ambystoma; species Ambystoma mexicanum. Next base: position 137,031,744 of record NC_090921.1, read on the forward strand.
GACCTCATACCCCACAGGCAGAGACTCGTCGAGAAATGGTCCAACTTTAACCTGCTGAGTATGGATGTTCAGAAAGGAAGCAAACCATTCCAGAGCACTATCCGATACCTGTGCCACCGATGACAGTCTAGAAATAAGAATCTCATAATTGACCGTATCGATCTGTGTGGTGCTTCCTCTTTCAGACCTTCTGGAGGGGTGTAAGCTGGTACAGGAGCAACTAATAGAAAAACTACTGGCCCACCCCTGTAAGTGAAAATACAGAGGAGGCTGACTTTAAAATAAAGAGGAACTTTGGGTGTGAAGACAGGGGTGCTCAGGGAAAGATGGCAGGAGCAGAATGTCAAAGTTATTGGGTAGGCCTTTCAACAAGGGAGAGAAGGGGCTTAGAAAGCCACTAGAGTTCTTTAAGGTGGACCAGGGGATCAAAGCCACATCAAATACCTTTAGTTCTTTTCTTTCAGGGTTCAACAGTGTCGAGCCAGGCTTCAGGGCATTGAAACTTGAGTCTTGGCGCTTTCTGCGCTGAGCTATGGTCGAGTACAGGAGTAGCAGGGATGGGTTCCAACAAAACGGTCCTGTTTGGCTTTGGGGATGGCTTGAATGTTGAAGACGCAAGGAATGGCATGAGGTGTCTGTTCGGTAGCGCTGCGTGGTGAGTTAGAGTCAGGAGACGGTCAACTCATTGTGGCTTGTGAGGTGATTGTTTTATTTAAGTACCAAAGCCCTATAATATCCATAGGCTTCTGGTCCCTACGCTGAAATAAAGAAAAGAGTTAAAAAGGGTGCACGTCAGGATTTCGTACAACATAAAGGTACGTTGCTGATAATAGCACTTGTGCTGCAAGACCAAGTACATACGCAGGCAGGTTTATAAACTTCAGACATAGGAAAGGCTCAGCCAGCCTTACAGGGATGTGCTATTCCAATCTTGCATAGGAACACATATCTCTGCAACGAGTGCTTAACACACTGAGCTAACTTCTGAACCATTGTGGCACTGAATTTACCAATATGCATTTCAAATTTGGCTATTGCACATGATCAACATAATTCCCACAGGAAGGAAAGAATGCTACAGGAGTTGTGCCGCAAGGAACGAACACACAAACTATATATACCACAGTGAACACAGAAAGCATTACATGATGAATTGACCGAGGCAGAATGTACTTGATAAAACAGACAGGCAGTAGGTTTAGAGCCTCAGCACCATGCCATAAAATATCCTGACACGTGCTATTTAAGTATGGTGAACAAAGGCGTCTTACTTCTCGAGATCAGGCAGCCTTGTGGGGCCTCCTCCAAGGTTGGGGCCCTAGGCAAGTGCCCCTTTTGCCCTCCCATAAAAACGTCTCTGCCTTCCCGCCTCTGTGTGTGCCCCTTCCCGCCTCTGTGTGTATCTCCTCTCTGTCTCTGTGCACCTCCTGTCTGCTGCTCTGCACGCCTCCAGTCTGCCTCTCTGTGTGCCTCCTGTCTGCTTCTCTGTGCGCCTGCTGTCTACCTCTGTGTGTTTCTCCTGCCTGTCTCTGTGTGGGTTCTCTACCCTCTTCTATTCACATCTTCTCTCTGCCTCTCTGCTTGCCTCCAGTCTGCCTCTCTGCATGCCTCCTGTCTGCCTCTCTGCTTGCCTCCTGTCTACCTCTCTGCTTGCCTCCTGTCTGCGTCTCTGTGCGCCTCCTGCCTGTCTCTGTGTGGGGCTCCTACCTGTCTCCATGTGGGCTTTCTACCCGCCTCTATGCACATCTCCTGTCTGCCTCTCTGCTTGCCTACAGTCTGCCTATCTGCATGCCTCCTCTCGGTCTCTCTGCATGCCTTCTGTCTGCTTCTCTGCTTGCCTCCTGCCTGCTTCTCTGTGCACCTCCTGTCTGCCTCTCTGGATGCCCCCTGTATGCCTCTCTGCATGCCTCTTGTCTGCTTCTCTGAATGCCTTCTGTTTGCCTCTCTGCACGCCTCTTGCCTGCTTGTCTGCACACCTCTGGTCTGCCTCTCTGCTTGCCTCCTGACTACCTCTCTGCTTGCCTCCTATCGGCTTCTCTGTGCAACGTCTGTCTGCCTATCTGTGAGCCTACCATCTGCCTGTATGTGTGCCCCCTGCCCACCTCTGTGCACCTCTCTTCTCTGCCTCTCTGTGCACCTCTGGACTGTCGGTGCGCCTGTTAGCTACCTTACTGTGTGCAAGACTGTGCACCTCCTGCCTGCCTCGCTCAATGCCTTCTGTTTGCCTCACTGCACGTCACCTGTTTTATTTATTTATGTACACGCCCAGACCCTTAGATATCACAGTGAGGTTACACTCATTGATGTGCCGTTACGGCACACATTACAGATATATATGCAGCAATACGGTCGTAAGAATCAATGATTTTTTACCAAGGGCAACATCACGTACAAAAGAACACAATAAAAACATTCACAACCCAGAATCTGCCCAGCCAGGAAGGCTGTCCACTGAGGGTCGCTGCAGGAGCAGCATCCTCCCCTCCCTGCTACCCAGCATTGAGCCCTAGGTAAGCTGGGTTATTAAGGAGCTGACTTGGATCTCTGTCACCAGACCCCAACCGCCGCAGCTTTTTAGATCAACCCGCTGCCAACCTCAGCCTGATCATGCTTAAAAGCGTTCTTTTTCATCTGGCATGCTCTACAGTCTAACCGTCTGCCTCTGCTGCCCTGTACTGCGGAAGAAAGCACGCGGCAATCCATTCTAAAATGGCCGCCTGATTTTCGAAAGTGAAACCAGGCGCCTACCTGCTCCCCTGCGCCCGGTTGGGATTGGCTCTCTTCGCCTGCATCACGCCATATCTTCCAATCGAGGCAGCGAGCAGATTAGGTCAACGAGGCGAGCCCCCAGGTTTGCTGAGGGCTCATGCTGCCTCTGACATAGGTAGGGGGCAGAGCCAAAAGAGTGCTCATGGCACCAATGTGCTGTTTGCGTCGTCTCCGCATCCCCCGCCCCCCACTCTGCTGCAAGCGCTTTGTATTCTTTCAAATGCGCTTTATGGGTGGAGGCTACATATCTGATGCCGGATCTCGGATCCGGCGAGAGCCGGCCCATTAGCCAGAGCTGGGCCTGTGCCAATCACGCATGTTTATAAAGAGGCCACCAAACCGCTACCTACAGGATGCAGGCTCACCCTCTTGTACACATGTTATCCCGATCAGCCTTGGTGCAGCCACCTCTGGTGCAAGCCTGTGAGCAGACCCCACAAACCTTTGAGCACAGCACGTCCAGTGTGCAGGTGCAGCCAGGGTTCACCACTAACCACTGTGCTTAGCCCCCCAGAAAGCTGCTCCTTTCTAATCGGGGTGGCCTGGTGTAGCGACGTTATTTTTGTGTGGTGGAACCCAGACTACAGCTGCCATCCACAGGCGGTAACTGCGGGACAGGAGCCCTTTGGATCCACCTACTTTTGCCACAGAAAAGCAACAGCAGGGCTGAAGTGGTGCAAATCGCGCCACTGTCACGCTATCAAATGTCAGTATGGCAGGCAAGACAACCCTGAAGGTAACAGATTTTAAATCTGGAAAAAGCAAGCACGGAGGAAGCAACTCGCCCTTGCAAATCCTTACCACGCCTACTCCAAATATGGTGAGCCTGTTACCTGACTCTTGTAAAATGGTGGAAGTAGCAGCATACACTGAACCTAGAATCATGAGGTCAGTGAAACACAAACGCACTGGAGGCCATAAGGATCCTTTAAGCTTTAGGGGTGGGAGGGAGAAAGTAACACGCTTTTCCCCTCCCACGAATAAACCTCCTGGTACTCATCTTGCCACTTCTCTTCCTAGGTCCCTGGCACGCGTAGGAAGTAAGATACCAGAATCACTTGCTAATACCGGGATAGGGGGGCGGACCACTTCCTTGAAAAATAATTACATCAACCTGTATACAACTCGTAAACTACTTTACAGGGTGCAAGATGCAAGTCCCTCAAAAAGTGCCCCGCAAAGACACTTAACTGTACAATTTCACTGTAGAGGATTGTCATTTGTGACATATGACATTAGCATTGACAACACCGGTTTACCTCTGTAAATCTTGAGTAAAGGTTGGGGGATATTACTGATGACCTGGATGTTGCATAAGAGATGCCGGTCACTTGTGGTTCTTTAGCTCTCACTGGTTGGAGAGTTCTCGAGCCTCTCGTTGCTTGAAAGTACATACTATGTCCGGTGGTGGCACTCTCAGTCTAAAGTTGTACCCATGCTCGTCCCCGGTTTTTTAAAACACTGCCTTTCCTTGTTTTCAACATTCATTTTAAACACCCCTTATTCCTGAAATCAAGGAGTTCATAAAGCAATTACAACGCCCTGATGCTTGAAATGTTGTAACCTGTACAAAGCAATCAGGCATCTCTGTGTATTGCCCTACTTGCCTTCACTCACGGAACTGTTCCGCACAAGAATCTTCTGCATAACGTGTGCATCTATGCATTATTACCTCACTTTTTCCATGTCAATTTAGACACATTGCAGACTAGCTAGAAAAACAAATCAGGCTTAGGTGGTCAGGCATTTACTGTGGAGTGTGCACAGAATGAAGGGCTTTGGCATGCAACTGGTCCCTTCCCAGTGCGACGTGACTTGTCAGGAAGGAGCCATTAGCATTCTCTATTTCACACTTGATCTGTCCAGGTCCAGTAATAAAAGATAATACATGAAAGAAATATGCACAAAACAAAACAACCCTTTATCAGGATTTCACGGAGGCAAACGTCTGCATTTTACACTTTAAAAAGCACCCTTTTTCTCATTTTTAGGGACGAGGATGCGTACGACATAGAAATTTAAGGGCCACCGCCAGGGTCTGATGTTAACCAAAGTGATTTTATTGCCCCACTATCCCCAGAGTACTGTTAAGTCAGTAAACACTTCAATTCAGTTTAACATTGACTTAGGTACTTTACGAGCGATATAATGTTTTTAAAAACTTTATTTTATTCGGTTGCAGACAAGGAATGAGCAGTACAGAGTTACATATTTGGCGTCAAACATTCAGTCAGAAGTACAAGCAATGGGAATAGCCCATTCCTTCCCCTCTCTCTCCCTAAAAAAATTGCTGCCCCTCCTAATTTCCACCAGTCTGGTAGCAGGTAATTGGGAAGGTCGTGTTTCAAGTATTGTCCCGAAGGAACAGACTTGGGAGCCACGGTTTGTGTGTTCGAGCAGGGAAGTCCCGATCATATTGCAAGATCGGGGCTCACACATGTGTGAAGCAGTGCAAAAGGCCTTTTTTAGCCGATGTGACTTTATCCGCCACTAGGATGTCCCCTATCTTCATCCACCACAGGGATAGTAATGCTCCTCCTCTGGAGATTTCCAAGAACGGGCAATCGGGATCTTTCCGGCTGGTAGGAGCTGGGTGATAGGTTTAGCCGTCGTCCCACATCTGTGAGTAGATCCCCTGTACCGGAGACGCCAGGAGGATTAGCCTGGTGATGGCGTCAATTACAGTGAGTACTTCCTCCCAGAAGGCTTGAGCAGAGGGGTAGCCCCACCACATATGTAGATAAGTGCCTTGGTTCCCACAGTTTCGCCAGCACTATGAGTCCAATGCGTTCTGGATTTGATGACGTCGCACTGGGGGATAGTTCGACTGAAGAAGCAGTTTAAGATCACATTCTTTATTGGTCACACAGGATGAGGAAGAATAGCTTCTCGTCCAGATGGCCACCCAGGTCTGGTCCTCAATTGAGCACCCCAGGTCCTTTTCCCATTGTGTCACATATGCCGGGCGAAGAGTCAGCATGTCCTCCTGCAATAACTTGTACAGCTTGAAGATATTTCTGCCGTTTAGTTCCTCCTGCAAAGTACGTTCAATGGGGCCAAGGTCGTATATGGCCTTTTGGCGGACCAGAGGGTGTGGGTACCAATGACATAGTTGGGCATAGGAAAATCTTTCACTCTCAGTCAGTTGAAACATCTCCTTACAGTTCTTAAAGGTGCGTGGCTGGCCATTTGCAAATAGTTGCGCCAAGGATCCCAACCCGCCCTTCACCCAGTTTTTAAAGTTTGTAGGGCGCATGCCTGTCGTGAAGTATGGGTTGTAGAAGACCGAGGAAAGCAGACCCAATCCGGTCGGGATACCCTTGGGTTTCATGTCCCAGTCCCAGATACAACTGTGGATTTCGTGGAGGAAATTCAACATCCAAAGGCGGTGAGAAGCATAGAGGGGAGAGATCCTCAGCCCCAGACCATCATCCAGTTCTGCAGGAGCAGAGTGAATGCCGCTGAAGTCAAGGTAAACCCTGTTGGGTTTAGAAATGAAATTTGATAAGAAAGGATTAAACCAGCGCGGCGAGCCCTAATCATTGCATACTTCGTGGGTTATCACCGAAGGGCTTCCTGCTGCTACTGGAGTCGCTGGCTCCAATTAATCAGGATATTTCTTGCTTGCCCAGTTGGGCTCGTAACTGTATGCATTCTGTTTTTGTGCTCCAACATGGCTGCTACATCCTCGTGCTGAGGAGTCCCATCACCTAACCTATGGACATCTCACCTCACTGCCACTCTCCCACCTTACTCTTTCAGTGGTAAGTCCTCCTTATGGGCTTCTTCTCATCTCGCCGCTGCATCAATGTCTACCTCACGGGCACAGTCCTGGTTCAAGGCCCTCAGACCAACCTCCTTCTCTTTGACCGGATCCTGCCATCTCTCATCAACTCCCTTCCTTCCCCTGCCTATCCCCCTTCCACCCCACCTACTCCCCCACTTCTGACTGAAGCCCCACACCCGACACACCACCTCAAAAAACCTTCAAAGGCAGCGATCGTCTCCACCTGGCAACCCTCAACTCACGCTCAGCCATCAAACACTTTGCTGACATCTGCCTTCTCCTTTAAGACACGGGCCAGGACATACTTGCACTCACTGAAACTTGTTTCAATGCAAGCTCAGTTACTTCCTTGGACTCACTCTTACCCGACGGCTTTAAGATCACCTCAAAGCCTCGACCCCGCCGTGCTGGCGCCGGGGTTGCCTTAATCTTCCCTGTTTGGATTCATTCTACTATCCTACCCACTAAGCACTATTTGTCCTTTGAGAGCCTAGTATCCAAATAGGTCATCTCTCCTTCCTCCACCCTGACCATTGCTACCATCTACCGGCCTCCAGGTGCTTCTTCTCTGTTCCGCTCTGAGTGGGCAGACTTCTGTTCCTCCCTACTCTCTACCGCCTCCAACGTGCTCCTCCTAGATGACTTCAACACCCACTTAGCCTCACCATGCACCGCATCCACCATCTTCACTGATCTCTGCTCCCCACTATCCCTCTCCATTCTTCCCTCTGGCCCAACCCATTCTGCTGAACATACGCTTGACGCCATCATACACTCCAACCTCCCTCTCTCTACTCCCCTGGTCACCCCTCTCTCCTGGTCTGACCACTCTCTCCTCACCTCCCACCTGGTTTGCTATGGCCCTTTGACAACTCCTCATAAAGCTCAGCCAACCTCGTACATGAACATCTGTCCTATGAAACGAGTGTCAGATGCTGCCTTCTCTTCCACCTTCATTCCCCCTTGCCCACCCAATATAGATAGACTCTACCGCTGATTCTGCCCTCAGCAACCTCTATCTGTCCATTATCAACACCCTTGACATCCTTGACCCAGTCATGAGGATCCGCCTGAAACCTGCCTCAAGCGTAACACTTGGTAGGACTCTGAACTTGCAGACCAAAAACATAAGTGCAGGGCTGCAGAACGGAAGTGGCACACTTCAGACTCACCCTCTGACAAACTGGCCCACCGCCTGCTCCAAAGGCACTACAGACTCTCTATCCATGCAATATAAAGAGCCCACATTCTGGTACGAGTATCTGGTGCTTCCAACAACATGGCTGAACTCTTCAAAAACTGCAGGGAACTTGCAAATCCGTCAGCAGTAACCTCTACCTCTACTCCATCCATCAATGCACTCGCCACTCACTTAACTTCCAAAACCCAGGACATACTGATCAGCCTTGTCACGCACTGTCACAACCCACCCCTCCCCCTGCCTCCTCTGACCACTCATCCTCCTCCTTCCTCCTTCTCCTCCGTTGCCCCTGTCTCTCCGGAAGAAGTCACCAGAGCAGTCAAATCCATGAAGGTCTCTTCCAAACAGGTTGCCCCTTGCTCATCCAGAACCCTCAAGGATAACATTTCCTCTCTCACCCCTGCTCTTGCCGATCTCTGTAATCACTCCTTTGCCACTGGTTCTTTTCCTTCCTCCCTCAAGCACTCCCTTGTGCGCCTCCTCCTTAAAAAACGGTCAGCAGATCCTTCCTGCCCGGCCAACTATCACCCCATCTCCATCACCCGCTTCCTGGGGAAACTGCTTGAGAAGTTGGCCCTCCCGCAACTTAACTCCCACCTTGAACTTGTTGAGGGTCTTCAAGACCATCAGTCTGGATTCCGAGCATCCAGAGGCACGGAAACTGCTCTCCTGAACACCCGTGAAGAACTGCCACCTTTTTTGGATCCACTGGAGGCCAGATATTGGTGTGGAAAATGGTTGTTCCGAAGGTGGGCAAAGTCAGACGGAAGGAAATGGGTCTCCTGCAGAAAGGAGCCCTTGAGGTCCTGCAGGCGTTGAAGTGTGGATCTCCGTTTGGCTGAGGCATTTAGGCCCTTCACATTGAGTGATATAGAGTACCATTTCTGGTGGGGTGGAGGCGTCGGCAAGAGGCTTGCTTCCGCAGTGGCAGTGGGAGGGAGGATCCAGATAGGTTTTTTCCACCACCTAATCCTGTTCCTGACTCAGAATCCCACTGCAACCCATTTTTTAACACGCAACTCCAACTGGTAACCATTAACTATGAAACAACAGTAGAATTGGGCTCAGTACCCAGATGGATTCTGCGTGGGATCATACCCACGTTTGGCCGTAGGTCGTGTGAAGCCGTTGTTGCTTGTTAATGCCGGCTCGGTTTCAAGGTGGGTGTGCGCCAGGTTGGTTCTGCTGATGCCTAGCCAAGCGGCCTTCAGGTTTGTTGTGGAGGAAGCTTGGCTTTTCGTCCTCTGGCTACTTTCGCCCAGGCATTGCGTGTAGTCAAGGGAACATCTCTTTTCGGTGATGTGAGGGAGCTGGAGCGGCTGGGGGAGCCCCTCCCCGTGTTCCGTGTCCTAGAGCTTTGTGGAGATCACATGATGGGAATGTAGTTTTGGTAAGTTAACTGGAAATGCAAAAATGTTGACAAGTCTTATTTGGGTGCTTTTTTAACACACCGCCCTTAAAGGCATGGTCTAGTAAAAAATGCTACGGGTCGGACATGTTTTTTTAAGCCTAAGTGGCTCGATTTTAGAAAACTTTCCTATGGACCTTACCCGAGTTTTCGTCCATTAAACGCACGCGAAAACAAGCACCAGGGAGCCGCCATTTTCTGATAATCCTATCTTTTCCCCGATCGCCCTGGCTGACCTGCTTTTGCGGCACTAAATCAATTCCCCCGCCCCTGAGCCTGACATTATCAAAACATTCATATTCCCCGCCTCTCCCTGTGACGTTACTGTGCTGCGTAGGCAAACGCGCCCAGTCGTCTTCTGCGCGACTCCACACAGAACCCGGAAACCAACACAGATCAACTCACAACACAGCGTGCCACAATTTGGAATATGAAACTGTACTTTAAAATGAAACAGCAACACGGTACATTTGGTAAAGTACATTTATTTGACATTAAATGTTTAGAGAATATTCAGCAATTGCCATATGAACTCCGGAAGCCATTTATTTTCTTTTATCTGAATCCGCAATAACTGTTCCGTTTTATCTTGAGTCACGCGCTGTTCCTTTATGGTACACAGGGTGTTCATTTTCGTAAAAAGAATCACTTTGGAAGCATGGTGAACCGCAAGGCTGTTCCATCAACTGGGCACTAGTCCAGCCTAAAGGTTGATATGTTGCTTCTAGCCACTAGTACAGCGTAAGGACATGTGGGCCCTTGGCGATCGTCCCATAATATGGTGATCGTGCTCCAGTTGTTGACACGAAGCTGCAGGTGTCTGCTGAAAAATCCATCCGCCGGTGTCTCAAACAGATGGCAGTGGCAGAAAGGGATCAAATACCTGTTATGAAAACAAAAAAATGATAATTAGTCTCGCTAGCCGAACTTCATTAATATTACTCATTTTATTTATTATGGCCGATCAGAAACTATTTGCTTGCAAGGATAGTTCAATGGAGTATGTTCGTCTCTAAAATCAATGCGAAAAGTAACAAGATAAATCGAGGCCAACACACAATGATAAACGACAGTCTACATGCGTGAGGAATGATATGATATATGATATGGCATTTGTAACGCGCCTATACTCAAGTGTTTCTAGGCGTGACGAGGCAGGTGGGGAACAAGGGCAGACAGACAACGAGAGACAGTCCCGTAGTGCAGGTAGGCAGTGCAGGGAAAAGTGGCTGGGCCAAGGACCGAGATCGGTGAGACCAGTGGACCTGCATGCCCATGTGCCCACTACGAACAGTTTTACTTGCTTTTCCTAGCTCTTCATTCATTCATTTATTCATGCATCCATTTATTAAATCTTCATTCCGGTATAAAAGCGTGTAAAGATTTACTTACATTATATTTGAAATTTCCATTGTGTCTCTTCGTAATGCAGTCTGTGAAACGGACCGTGCTCTTGACAACGATTTTTCGTATACTGACCTAAAATGAAACTCGGTCTAGTTTCTGAATTTTCTGCCTTATCGTCTCTTACGTTATTGCGCACTCCCTTCAAATGTAGTTCTTTCGGCATGGGCCCTGTCTCAAGGTCAAAAAACAATAGACCCTTATACTTCCAGTGCGACTTGTGGGCCTCATCTGGGCGCTGTCCTTCGCATTCTTTATTTGCAACATCACGTAGTATAGGCATCTGTGAGAACTTGAAGTTTAGAATCCGTCTATGTAGAGCGCCTCAATGTGCAAATGCGAACTGGCTTCTCTCCCAAATGCCACGGCCCACTTGGCTGGCGCGTTCCAAGTGCTCCAATTTTGTCCCCATTGTCTGCGAGCTTTGCAGCCCAAATTGAGACATTTAATTTTTGGCGGAAGGTCAGGGAAAGTATAAAGTACCACAGGAGTTGAGTTAAAAGAAAGTGAGATTCATGGTTTGTTTGTTTGTTTGTTTTATTATTTGCAATACGCAAGCCTCCCCTCCATTAACAGTGCGCAGCATTTACATTAACATGAGATGAGACATGAGAAAAATATATACATACACATATGTGAGGTGAATAGAGAGAATTCAAACATGACACCCAGCTTGTTCGCCACCCATGATGGTGAAGGTAGGGGTTAGGTTTACAGGTACACTGTACAATAACATTTATTTACAAAAAGACAAATCGTATTGCAATTATTTAAACCGGTATTTGTACTTCACAATCAGCTGTGCTTCGGGTGGGCATGGCACAGTCGCAATGTCGGTGGCAATGGATCACTGCTCTGCACAGAAACGTCCAAAATTCCATATCTGTGCTTCTCTAACACAGCAACAATAAGGCCTTTCACAAAGTCGAACTGCATTTCATCATAGACTGGTTTGATCACCCATTGCTTACTTCGTTTTGAAAACACCTTAGTGTAGCGAGGCATCCTTACTTTACCCCTAGTCCTAGATTTTTCACGTCCGACATTGCTGTTATGGGCCAAGACCGCTAGTAGAGTGCGATGATTCATGCCCCGAAAGCTAAAATGCAAGCGCTTTGGCCTGTACTTTAGGCACATATTGTGGAACACCTCCAAATCTCCTGTGTGACAGAATTCTGTCAGTCCTCTCAAATCTCTTGATAGAGTTTTGTCGAAAACAATCTTCTCAATGGCTTTGTGTGTCGGTGAAGATGGAATCAACCACTTCTTCTTCCGTGCCTCTTCTGGGGACAAAGGGCCATGTTCACATTGGTGGAAATGTTCATTTGCTGTCCAGCGGTGAACGTTGGTACAGTGGTGCATCAGTGACCACCATTTTTCAAGTAGTATTTCCACTGACCCCTCACAAGTTTTTGAGCTCCACCAAAGATGGTTGGTGATAGAATGTGACCACTGCAAAATACTTTCAAAACCTTTTTTTTCCCTGCAGCCGAGATTTTCTTATTGATTGATTTAGCAAGATGCCATACGTCAAATTGATGTTTAATATGTGGGAACTGCTCTCTCATTGTCTTGGCAATTGAAACGTGTCTATCCGTGGCTATGAGGTCGATGTGCATTCCCCTCGATTGTAGATATTCCACTGATTTTATAAAACCTAGTTTCTCCATGGCCACTGAGGATGTACATTGTGTTACCTGCACGACCACCGAACTCACAATTTTCTTACTATCCATGTCCTGAAAGTGGTAGGTGCAGTACTTGGCAAAAAATCCAGGGCTGTCGCACTGTCCATCGCCGGCTAGCCTGAATCGTTTGCCTTCGAATGTACTTGCTAGAGACAATTGTTCAATTTTCCAAGCATCACTAATGGCCGGAAACAGATAATCACGTTGGTATATGTAGTACAGCGCTTTAGAAATGAAATGGAGTCCCACAAACTGAAAGAAAGCCTCTAACTTTCTAAAACTGGAGCCACTAAAAAGTGATGCAGCTGCACACAGTAGATTGCCTGCTGGCAGTTTCCCCATCATCGGTTGTGCAGACCATGAGAACCTATGATTTAATCTACAGGCGGCATTTATTTTGATGTTAATGCCTTTTATTTGACGAGCCACATTAATCAATGGCTTCCCACATACTTTCCCTCTAATGGAATGCACACATTTCAGCATACTTATAATTTCCATCAAACAACTGTCGAATACAATGTATTTGCTCTCTTTCATTAGACTGTCATCCTGCGTCAACGTTGTTTCGGCCTTTGACGTTGTGGAGATTTCAACACATTGGAAAGTAATATCGCTGATATCAAGTTCTGATGCGTCTATGGATGCTGCGGCTGGTTCATTCTCTGTCATTTCAAAATCTATTACTTCAACATTGATGGGAGAACACACTAATGTCGACAGGTTTTTTGGTGGCAAATATTTGGTGGGTGTAGATTGTTGTAAATTGATCTGCAACTACTTCAGAGCTATCTTCAATACATTCAATAACATCTTCTTGTGGTGGTGCGGTCGCACTGTAGCTATGGTCCAATGCAACTTTGCTGTAGTCTCCAAACACAGTTAATTCATGTTCTGGCCATTGGACATGAGCATCTCGAGCCTGAACACGCCTCGCCTCAATTAATAGTTCCTCCATAGTGTACACGGTCTGGCAAGCCACATCTCTCATTCGCTTCACTGTCTGTGTGTGTATAGTTCTGACACCCACGGGTAACTGGAGGAGAGATTGGAAAAGGGATGTTCAGTTTAAACACAAGATGGAGTGTAGTAGAATTAACTGGAAAAAAACATAAAATAGTCCCCAGCACAAACATTTTTTTAAAGTTATGAACTGTTTGTAACTAACCTTTTTTTGTTTTTTTTTCTTTGCAACTTTTTTGACTCAACCTTCAACATCTGCACGCTGTAGCTCCCATTCGTTTCCGCATGTCCTCCCTTCCTCTTGCGCTGCAACGACTATATTTTCTGTATCCGCATAGACAGCACGGAATGAGGCTCCATCGTCTCCCTGAAACATAGTACTTTCATTACTATGTATCAAAATATTGTTAGCATAAAACACACGTGAGGACGAACTCACAGGTACATCTCAATAGCCAAACACGATTTAAACATTGTGTGCAACAATCAAACGACAAGTATTCGACCAGTGATGATCTATTTCGATGGAACTGTCAGTATCCATACCTCTGGCTCTGCATGGACTGCCATGAATGGTTGTATTGGAGAGGAGGCATCCGCATCTCCCTGAAACACAGTACTTGCATTAGTATGCTTTTCAATATTGGAAACACAACACACGCTTGGGGTCAATGGCACAGGTACATATAAAGAGATAACCACAAATGATGCATTGTCCAAAAGAATCAAGGAAAATCCAAATATGATCACATTTCATCGACTTATTTCAACGATTCCTTTACATCTGCATCATCTAAATGAGATGTTGTGATTGTGGTGGAAGCTCCGTCGTCTCCCTGAAACACAGTACTTGGATTAGTATGGTTTTCAATACTGGAAACATAACACACACTTGGGGTCGAACGCACAGGTACATATAAAGAGATAACCGCAAATGAAGCATTGTCCAAAAGAATCAAGGAAAATCTAAATATGATCACATTTTATCGACTTATTTCTCCGATTTATTTACATCTGCATCATCTAAATTGGATGTTGTGATTGTAGTGGAAGCTTCGTCGTCTCCCTGAAACACAGCACTTGCGTTAATAGGGGAGAAAGTATAGCAAATGGAATCACGTTATATGATCACGCATGATGGAGCTGTCATTATCCATACCTCGTGCTGCTGAAGAATATCTATGGATGTTGCAAATGTAGTGCGCACTTCCGAAAGCTGTTGCGCCGATTCGTATACGCATGGTCCCACTTCCACTTCCCCTGGAATTACTTGAATGTCAGGCTCTGCATCAAGTGCAGGGGTTGACGCTCCATCAACTGCCTGAAACATAGTACTTGCATTAGTGAGGATTACAATAGTGAAAACATAACACACACCTGGGGTCGACAGCACAGGTACATATCAACGGCTAACCACGAATTAAACATTGTGTAGAACAATCAAACGACAAGAATTCCAGCTCTGATGATGACGCTCGATGGAGCTGTCAGTATCCATACCTCCTGCTGTTGAAGAACATCTAGAAATGTTGTAGATGTGGCGGACGCTTCAGCATCTCCCTGAAAGACAGTACTTGCATTAGTATGGATAACACTAATTAGAACTGAAAACAAACACCAGTGGACGATAACTAAGGTGTATATCAATTGGAAAGCAGTAACCAAACATTCGGTAAAGTAATTACACGATAGAATAAAACTATTACTTGACATGCATAAAACAAGTATGTAGCGGATTAGCCTAGTAAGATTACCTGATACGCGCTAGAAGTGGTTGATAACTGCGACCACGTCAAGGATGTAGAATGTTCTTGCTTCAGATTGAAGGGATAGTCAAGAAGTTGTAAAGGTCAATTAATGATTGATAATGAAATGCCAATTTTAAAAATAGTCATGTAAGCCGACAGAATACTTGAAAAATGCTCAATACAGCACAGTTCCCTGTCCCCATATATATATACATTGCGTTTGTGGGTTATGAAATCGAAAAAGAATATATTGATAAATGTCATTATTCAAAAAACTATACACTCATATCAATATCGAAATTAGAACACCTACAATATCAATTAAACCATTCAGCTACCTACACACTACCGCAAGGCCTAAAGCTAAATCCGGACACTTGACTCACCGGTGGCGGAATGTGGACGAATAGAGTGGGAATAGCGTTTTCGCGCAATTTCCGTGTCATTCGCCGTTTATTCTTTTTTGTTACCCAAGAAGTTGTGTACATGTCCAAGGAAAAGTGCCGGCTGCAGATGCGGTATCGATCACCCCTCTTGTCCTGTAAGACTTGTTGGACTCTACTTTCCAGCTCATCCAGTGGATATCCGCAATGTCTGACCCATTCTCTTATTCGATCAACAGTTTTCGGGAATACATGCATTGTAGTTCCTTCAGATTTCGCATGGGTCTTCGAAGGGCAACCGCTAATCGAACAGACAGGCATTGTTGATAAATCTGAAAAGTAAATATCGACATTATTATACAATCTTCAAGAATAAAGATTTGATACAAAAGTAAATGAATCATACAATGATCAATGCAAGGTTTGTTTTGGTCGCAGGAACTATACCAGTTCATTATGTGCGGCTAAGTATTTGCATAAATTGCAGAAATGTATAAATGATGTGACTAAAATCTGAACATGTGACTCGTCCCTTGGATGTTCTGTCTTGCACGAGAAGGAAACATGCTTACATTATAGACTGGACCCCCGAAGGATGCAATTCAATGACAATAGACAAAGATGAAAATAAATAGATCTATTTATAGCATAGCAATGGAAATTCAAGTCAATAGCAATGAGACCAATGAACATAGCACTATTGGGTACTCTACTCGCAAATAGATAGAAATCTAAAAATCTGCGAAATATGACCAGGATACATGGCCTTACCTTGACCAACAAACAGTTAATTCAGCAAGCAGAGCAGTATGTTGCAGGAGAATAGGTGGGTGGCCACGGGTAGCACACTGATGGGTTTGCTCTAAGCGGTCACAGAAGTTCACGGATAGCACGACGACGAGCAGATTAGCGTAGATCTCAGTGGTTGCCAGGTAACACGTTCAGGAGTTGACTTGCAAAGCACAAAGATGTTCTCATGAGACATATCGAGTGGTTTTTAAAGTATTAGAAACTGGGGTGTGTTTGTGAATGAATGACGTATGTATGTTGTGGTATTAGGGGGGCGGCCTGCTTCAAGGGGAGGCCTGGCTGGAGACACGGGGTCTGAGGAGGCCATGTGACCGATGGCCCCTTGGCGTGGGACACCTTTTGAAGTTTACATGTAGTTTGGCACCTTGGCCTTTCGCGCCCCTGACAGCCCCTCATGCCAGCGCTCATCCACTGGCGCGAACCGCCTTTATATCAATATACAGTATATCGCCTTTATATCAATGATAGTATATCGTTGCTTATCAATAACAAATGCCACATACCAGAGATTCTTGTGAGCACAGACCCACACTTCAACCGGTGTATTATAGTGGTCAAGACCCTAAGGCCTGTATAATCCAATGGTAATTGTTAGTATAGATATATGTGTGACTTTTATAGAGACATAACCTACTGAAAGACTTTGAACAAGTGTTATTTAGTGCATGCATTATCGAGAATATGTTATGTTAGCTTAGATAAATAGTGACCACCCTGCTTCACAGCGACCAGACCTTCACCCATTCGGAGCACAGATGTCTGACGTCCATCCTTGAATGGAGACACACTTGATTCATTTAAAAAATCGAGACAACCGTTGTTAAAATATATGTGGTGTTTTATTTTGTATCTTATTTTCATGAAACAAAAATACAAGACTTTAAAAATTATACAGGTCAGGTTGCAGCACAGCGAGAGAAAATCCCCTGTACTGACCGCTGTCACTCGGGAACGTTTCTCTAATGGCACGAACGGCACAGGCGGGTATCACTCTTCGGACGCGGTGTCCAAGCCTCCCGTGAAGCCACCATGTAAAGGAACGATAGGCCACCAGCCTGTACCACCTGTGAAAAGGAATGAAACAAACTGTTTTTAAATGACCAAGATAAGTTTAATAAACGTTTGTTGTCAATGACAATTCTTGTAACTAATGGCATTTTACACGGACAAATGCTATCTAGACAATGCACACTATTGAACGATTTACATGCGTTACAATGATATGTAGATGTAATTTTGGATATAGTAGAAGAACATGAAATAGGAGTGGCATGACAAGCAGAGTATACTTACTCGTTACTCGGATTACGAAGACGAACAGTTGGTCGAAGTTCATACATAAGCACCATCATTATTCTCAACACGGCCCGTGTGAGGAGGGCTGCCCTGAAGTCTGGCAGCTCGGTGATGCATTGCGGTCGTGGCTCGCCTTCCGAAATGTAGGCCAGGCATCCCGAGTTTTCTCGGCAGCAGCAGTTCTCGTCCTCAGTTGGCATTAGCTCGCACCGATTGCATGTGCACCAGGTGGAGACGCCATCCATTCGACTAGGCCCAGGCTCTTCATCTGTTGATTCGTCCTGCCAACTGCCGTCCGAATCCTCATCGTTTTCGCGTGCTTCCCTTTCCAGTAGTTCCTCCTCGGTATACTCGGGCTCGTACATGAAGGGCATTATTGTAGCCATTGTGTCTTAAACAAACTAAAATAATTTATAGCGGTGGTACTGGTATCTGTTCACACGGGCTACAAGCAATGAAGGTAGCTGACCAGAGCACTGAAACGAGTCACAGAATACTCAAAGTAACACAGAGAGAGGAATGGAATCGAAAATCTGCTGCTGTGTGTTTTGAAACAGTCTATTTATACTTATTGAGGAGAGAGGCGTCCTGCCATTTCCATGGCGACACGTCATTAGCTGAAGCGCAGCGAATATTGACACGAGACGTGCTTTGGCGTTGGGAAATGGGCGGTACGAGTCTGCTGATGACAGGCTCAGGGGCGGGGGAATTGATTTAGTGCTGCAAAAGCAGGTCCGCCAGGGCGATCAGGGAAAAGATAGGATTATCAGAAAATGGCGGCTCCCTGGTGCTTGTTTTCGCGTGCGTTTAATGGACGAAAACTCGGGTAAGGTCCATAGGAACATTTTCTAAAATCGAGCCACTTAGGCTTAAAAAAACATGGCCGACCCGTAGGGACAATAAAAAATTTTACTAGACCATGCCTTTAACCTTCCTTCCTGGGGTAGCTCTAAACCAGACATACTTCAACGACTAATAAAACTGACCATAGGTTGATCCAGTACACTTCTCAAATGGTGCAACACTGCCACCTGGTGGAAGTTGCGACTCGAGTCCATACATTCGTTTGTGAAATGTCCCCATTCACTGAAGCACACAGGCTTGGTGATTTGGTGGCCTTTGGCATTGTCAAGAAGAACACGACCTTTAAACCCGAAAGCTTGATGCCACGAGAGAGTGTGACGGGCGGGCAGTATTAGACTACATGCTACTTCCGGAACTCTTAAACTGTTCTCCTCCAAACACAGCGTGAAAACCCCTGGCATAGAAAAGAACACCTCTGCGCCAATTCATACAATGACTCTTTCACCATGCGACACTTGGCTTTCAATCACAATATGTACAAAGGCGCATGCATGGGCCTTGGTAACATGATACTTAACTGCTAATTGTTTCATATAGCGCTTGCTACCCTGCTTCTCAGCACCATTATGCGTTCGTATGGAAATTGGACTTACGCTGTGTAGCAAAGGAAAGACACCCGAGTTGGCCCTTCCATGACTTGAGCAAGAGACCTGTAGTGTGAACACAGATCCCAGCAGCAAGAATCTAACCGAGTGAGCTTCTAAGTCCTGCAAGCAGGGCTTTAATTTAGCTGGAGCAAAGTGGGGCTGAACTAACTTTTCAGCTGGATTTTCTAGCATACACTTGTGCATGAAAACATGATGGTTAGAAATACTGCACTTCCCCGCTAGAAGTCACCATCAGGCCATGTTTAGAATCACATCATCCATTTCAGAAGTTTGGACCTACATAATGTGCTTTCTAACACTAAAGGGAAGGGAAAGTATGGAGAATTTCTTGTTTGACTTTCACAACATGTATTGAAGCCTTAATCATTACAATTATTAATACAATGAATACATAATAATCATGGCGTTCCTTCAAAAGAACTGACGCTCTGAAAGCTTGCATTAGCCTACTTGGATTTAACTTCGATTTTGTGTTTAAATATCTTTAATCAGTGTTATGACTGCACATTAGTTATATTTAACAGTCAGCTAAGATAGTGGGAGGAGCTTCGGATGCATAGCTGCCTTCATTTGAGCAGTCAAAGTTCTTGAGAACTACCCTCAAGGCGCACAGAACAAGAGGACTGCCCTTGCAGTAACACTGGACCTCCTACCCCCCAACTTGCTTCTCATAGCGCTGAATATGTCCAGTGCTTACTGTACAGAAAGAGCATTGCCCCCAGTCTGCCAGCATTTGGTCCAGATCGCAGCAAACCTTGGGTCTGCTACCTGCAGCTCTCCAGGTGTGTTAGACCATGACTATCATGATCCCTCACCATGGACTCTGCTGGCTAAGGCTGATGGGAGTTGTAGTCCAAAACATCTGCAGATCTACAGGTTGCAAAGCACTGCTGCTCAGCGAAGCAGCACATCCCCGGCCTGGCGATGGCTCTTCATATTACATAACGACATCAGATGTAACTTGTGCATGTTGTCAGGTTCCTCCTGGCTCCTCAAGGGCTGAGCGGTCAACATTTCCCTGTCTTCAAAGACTAAGTGGGTTTTCAGTAATGCATCATGGCTGTAAAAGACTTCCAAGATACCATTCAATCCACTGAATCAAGGAATGACCCCCACCTGCCCCGGTATCTCTTGGATAACCCTATGACCCTATGTACAGTGTGAGCCAGCCCTCTTTTCCTCTTTTGTTTCTGCTTACAGTTCTACATATGCAGTGTAATGTAAAGTGGTCTTATACAGCTAATAATGTTGGCGTCACTGCGCATGGCTCTATTAGAAAGGAGGGCAGGGCTAGTAGTCGGACAGTGGGACGGCAGATGCAGAAAACTTTGATGTTGATGGAAGCAGGTCAGAGGTCCCCGTTACCTGTATGTCGACAGGAAAATGTTTAGGTTATTTGTGTTTGGTACCGGCCGGGCAGGTTAGCCATACGGGCAGCCCCTGGATTGTGGAGTGCAAAAAGTAACAGCGTGTTAGTGTCAGTGTAGAGGTAGCCTAGCTATGATGCATTATCTTCTGCAAACCGTAGTAGATTAATTTATTTCATTGTGCTTGCCCAGTAGTATAATATTATTTCAGATAGTGCCATAGTCTTGACCATGCAGGGGAATGTCTGGAATTGCATGGGTTTTGGCTTTGCCACTGTGTTGAATCTGAAGATGTCATCACTCCTCTCCCGGGGATAGCCAATCCCCATGTGGCCAGGGGACAGCATCTGCTACCTGATCCTGACCCTGGGGGTGGCTATTTGAGGAAGGACCACAGAGGGGAGGCGGCCATCGGGGGGATATCATGACATCATCAGGTAAGACATGGTATCCCCCTTTTCCTTTTAGGGATATTCCCTCCATTCCTCATGCCCTAATGACATACTGCCAACCATATCCTTCGACAACTTGCCAAGCCTACCGACAGTTCTCTTCAATATCAGATAACAAACAAAGTGACAACTGAGATGAGGAAGAGGCAAAGAGCAATGATGATTACTCCCAATGAAGTATAGAGTTCATCGCCTTCTTCATCCTGGTGCAGTTTGAGGACACAGTGAGAATGGGAGATCCGACTGGCTAGATTTTGGTGAGGACAGACGAGCAGAGGGACCGGGGGTACGGTGGCTGGCGGCAGCACAGGAGACGGGGCGGAAAGGTGGAGCGAGCAGGTAGCCCAGAGAGTGAGATGCCCAGAGAAGCTCCATGGAGGCTGTGGTGAGGTGAAAGGAAACAAGCAGTGCTTCCTGACAGCCGAGGGAGCTGGGATGCAGACCGAGGACTGGACGCCTGTGGGAGTTGTCTGCAAGGTCAAAGAGAGCTGCGAGAGCCAGCGAAGCACTTGATTCGGAGTTGGGGATAAAGAGAGAGTGCAAGAAAGCAACCAGAGAGCCCACTGAAAGGGTTGGGACACTGAAGCAATGTCGGGCATGGCATTGGAAGCCCTAGTGGGACTGGGGTCAGGAACGTACAGTAAAAACTTGGAGAAGACCAAGAAAGGAATCCATAGGGGCATTGTGTGCATATGAATGTCCTGGCAGGAGGGTATACCAGGCAAAGCCAAGTGTGTAAAGCGAACTGCAGTGAATGTGGAACGGAACCTGGCAGGAGAGTATACCAGGTGTTTTGCAAGTTTGGCACCCACACCCAAATTGTATCAAGGAACTATATGAGATAATCTGGCAGGAGAGTATACCAGGTGTTTTGCGAGTCTGAGAATTCCAACGAAGATTCATGCCTTCAGGATTTTTGAATTACGTTGAATGTTAAAAGGACCTGGGGAAGGGAGTCATTTCCCCTGGAGTGAATTGCAACACACACCAAGAGGAGAGGAGTTATCTTCTTGGGTTACAAAGAACTTGGTTATTCTTTTGAACTTTTGTTTTTGTGGAGAGAAACATGGGGAAGCGAGTCATTCCCAGGAACTTTTAAAATTATACATTTTCAACCTTTTTGTTGGGTGTATACCTTTTTGTTGAACTTGAACATGTGTGCACTGTTCAAGCCAAAGACATTACCCTTAGCACCTTAGAGTTACTTTCAGAATGTGAAGGCTAGCATAGGATTTCGGACACAGGACATTTTTGCTTTGGACATCTTGAAACAGGACAGGCCTTTCATTTCTGGTTGAGGTAGGGATATATCTACCTCAAACAAAAATGAAGGGCCTTTCCTGTGTACAGATGTCCAAAGCAAAAATGTCCTGTCTAGAATAGGGACAGTGAGGCATTTTCCGACCCCTTATTATTATTTCAATAAAAGTCTATAACAACCATCATGAATTCTCCATGTCTGTGTCCCATTGCTGGCTCTTCACACCACACACATGTATTAATTTGGGATTGTAATTTACTGGTAATGTCTTCTATAAAAAATATTGAGAATACTGTTTTTTATGATTGCTACCCCACCAGACATAGGAAGAGGTAGCTTATTCCAGTGATGAAGATCTTTTTCTGACCTGGAAAGCAATTGTGTATACGGTTTATCAAAAGAATCGTCCCTGTTACAGGTGATTTAGTTCATCTGGTACATCAATAGTTTGGCATTGGTCCAATTGCAGTTCTCAGCTATGCTTCACACTATGACCTAAAATAATGTTCAGGCTAGAAAGACGTGAGAACTGCAAGAGGTGGTTTTCCATAACAGTGATTTCTATGGAATGCCGTGATGGAAAAAGGATGCAGTCATCAGCCAAAACGTCTATTTTGATTAAATGTTTTCATCTGAATCAACCAATAGTAGCATAATATCTTCTAATAGCTGTTAGTGGCCTGATGTATATGGCAAATAGATCCAGAGAAAGATCCTTGCCATATGCCTATTTGTATTGAAATTATTTCCGTTATGGTCTAGTTTGCTATATTCCTTTCTTTGGGATTCCATTCAGAGTTTGGTTCATCTTTACATGTTCAACTGGCTGTCCATTGCTTCCCTCATGGTCAATGGATAATACCAATGGACCCTATCAAATTCCCTTTTGGCATCATCTAGACTGGCAATTTCAATGGTATGTGAACTGGTTTGCTATTTCATAATTGTTGTTTTTGTGTGTGATAACTTTGAAAGATTTTGACCCGGTTGTTCTTTGCCAGAGATGCTGTCAGTATTAGGCTTAACCGGGATGCTACAATTTTAGAATATATCTTCAGATTGCAATTGAAGAGAGATATTAGGCAATAGAAGCCACAGTCCTTTTGGGTTTTCCTCTTTTCAAAGAATAACTATCAGTGTGTCCTGCTGCAAAGCCTCCCCTAAGTAAGTACTTGGCAAGACCTTGTGAGGATTTAGGGTTGGTTCTTTACCAATTGTCTAATAGAATTGGAAAGATATTCTATCTGTGTTTGCTGCTATACCATTTGCTAGGAAATGTATTGATTTATACATTCTATTAGTGTCACGATCCTACTTGCCTGCCACCCACCACCGCTACATGCGTCTATGCCTTTATTTCCTTGTTTTACCGCTGCAGTTTTGGACTAATCTAATTACATGTTCCATTCCGGTTTTTGGGTTAAACCATCAGATGCATTCTGGGACATGTATGCTGTCCAAAAGGCAGAGGGCTGGAGGAGGCATGCTAAATACATTTGTTTGCAGCAAGCTACTAAGAGCTGCAGCAGGCCTGATTGCATTCACCTGTTCCAAGCTACTGCCGGCTAGGCTGCAGAGAGCTGGAGAGCACTTCATTAGAAACCACTTCGGCTACTGCTGCAGGCTACTGAAGCCAGGGCTGGGCTTAATTGAACACAGCTGCCAGAGTCTGCAATCAACTCCACCCTGCTGGCCTGCTGGCTGGGAGGGCCTTTATAAGCTCACTTTGAACAGAAGCAGTTGTCAGTCAACTGCTTCCACTGGGAGTTTGTGCTGGTGCTCCTGTTACCAGTTTTTGACCTCCTCTTTTTGCGATTTGATTCCTGTTTCTATTGATGCTTGCAGCTCCCTCTCCAGTCTGGTGCAGCCTTCTGCCCTGCTCCTCTGGGCTCCCACCTGGCGGCTCTGCCACACTCTGCTGCCTTCTGCCCTGCTCCTCTGGACTCCCACCTGGCGGCTCTGCCACACTCTGCTGCCTTCCGCCCGGTTCCTTTGGGCTTCCACCTGGCGGCTCTGCCACACTCCGCTGCCTTCCGCCCTACTCCTCTGGGGTCCCACCTGTACCTTCTGCCATGCTCCTGTGGGCTCTCACCTGACGGCACTGCTACACTCCGTTGCCTTCCACCGTGCTCCTCTGGGCTCTCGCCTGACGGCTCTGCCACACTCCGCTACCTTCCGCCCTGCACTGGGCTCCTGCCTGACGGCTTTGCCGCACTCCGCTGCCTTCTGCCAATCTCCTCTGGGCTTCCCTGCCTGGCAGCCTAGTCACACTTCTCTGCCTTCTTCCCTGTTCCTCTGGGCTCCTTGCCTTGCAACCTGCCTGTTCTAACTTCAGATATCCTATCCTGTCCTGTACCTGGTTATTTCTTTCAACGCTGCTTTCTACTTGTATACATCTTGGTCCACTGTGGTGTCTCCACTTGAATCCGTTTTACAGTGTGACTCTGGGTTGGCCTCCGTTCAGGTCAGATAAGGGAAGACTTCTGTTGCCTTCACCTAGTCCGTTGAAGTCGTACCTGCCTCAGTATATGGTCTTTCAGTTTTACCCTTGCACTGAGTACAATTTCCTCGGCACACCTAAGTCAGGACGTTGCTGTATGACTGTTGTTAAGAGTAATCTGCTGGTACCTACCCAAGGGTTTTCCTTAATCCCTGGAGACCCCTTATCATATTCCAGTACACCCTTATTTCTGATTAATCCAAGTTGCCCAGCGTACTTGCTTGTCTTTGCCTTTTCTCTGTCTCTTTGTTTACAGCCTGCTCCTGCAGTACGTGTGAATACCTGTTTCAACTAACAGCTTGGTATGTACCTTTAATCTGTTATATGCTAGCATTGTCTCCGGAATCGCCTTTAATCTACTTGCATACAGTGAAAGATCCCCTCTGCCCTGTGCTCTCCGCTTAGACTTGTGACAATTAGTTGGTAATTTGCCTACTCAGTAGGATACTGAGATGCTTGTTTACTGTAGCCAAATGGTCACCAGATATCGTCAGCAGTCTTATTTGATGACTAGAAGCCCAGATAAGAGATCATAAATCATTGGTTTTGATCTTCATACATTTGGCAAGTTTATCCCACGCATGGCCATTTTATTTCTTTAATTGAATGCATGGCTTGTTTTCTCTTTGCTCGTAGAACGGGCTTTCAACTTTGATCATAATAGTGATGCTTTTTTGCTTACCTTTCCATATAACCTGTTTCTGGGATTTGATCATAGTGAGGCATTCTGTATTTTCTATCCATGAATAGATAATGGCAGGTTTTACCACACAACCTTTTATTTCCCATTCTGTATGGGTGTCCTTCAGCTTCCTCCCATAGATGTTTGTCACTTTGTGTTTCCCCATATAACATGGGGTTCTGCAATCCCATAAGAGAGCTTTAAATCAGTCCCATATTACAACTGCTTTTTGGAATGGTTCCCTATTTAAAAAAAGAAGGAAAGGGTTGCTGAAAAAGGATCTATCCAGTAATCAGCATATTTCGTATTACAGTTTCGGGTGTTAAAGAGGAAACCGCAGAGACCATGAACAGGCTGGAGGGACTTTGCCCCTTCTTGGGATACACGCATTGGATCGAGGCATAATGATAACTTGTTTAAGGTAAGGAGTTCCCTCCACTGTGCCTGCTAATGTGAAAACCTTTGTCATGCTCTTCAGAGCTTTCCTGCATTTTCTCAATGTCAGGTTGCCAGTTTTGAAAGAACAGGCAAATTGTCTCCCCATCTTAATGTCAATTGGTATATTGAAATGGGCCCTGATGATCACTGGGTCCAGTAAGGCCCCGGTGTCATCTGTGGTAGGTCAATGGAAGAATGATATTGTTACTGGGCGTTTAGCTGTGCTGTCTCTCACCTACCAGTTTTGCCCTCAACGTGCTGATAGTCTGATTAAACTCTAACTGTACGCTCGGACATGTAAAGTGTTTGTTGGCAATAGTAGCTACTCCTCTCACCTTGGCAGAGTTGGAATGACCAGTTGTTATTCCCAGGCCCATTCTCTTTGTATTCTATTCTCTTGAGTTTCGGTAAGATGGTGAACCTGGAGTACCCATACATCCGTGTTCAGAACTTGTAAATACTTATATACCTGCGAGCAATTGCGTGCTTTAAGCAGCTGGTTACCAATGCAGGTTACTAATTTGTTCTTATTTGCAGCTGACATGTTTCATGACTTTCCTCCACCTGTGTTTACTTTTAATGTATCCCTTTTTGAGCATGTTCTGCTTTGTGTTTCCCTGCAGTCCTTTTGGTATTCGGATCTGGTCACCAATGTCTCCTCCTCTTGCCATTTATTGTTCCTTTTACTCATATGTCCCTTCCTATTTGAAGTTTTCTCCTCGGATTTTTATGTTTGAATATCCTCTGCCCCTTGGCGCTTCCCTTTCTGCCGCACTCCCTTTCCTCTCCTCCATAGGCAGCCCACAGAGTACTTCTGTATAACGGTAACCTTCTATTTTCTTTCCTGGATCTGCAGGCCGAGATGTCTTTATGGGAGGGCAAAAGAGGGCCCACAAGGCTGCCTACTCTAAATAAATCAGTTCACATTGTTTATCCGACTTAAATAGCACATTTCGGGATATTTAAAGGCTTGCTGCTGGGACTCCAATCCTATTGCCTGCCTGTTGTTGGCAAGACAATTCTGCACTGATCATGTAATGCTTTTTGTTCACTGTGATATTCATAGTTTGTGTGTTCACACAGACACAATTCTTGTACCATTCTCGCCTTTCTGTTGTGATTATATTGATCATGTGCAATAGCCAAAGTTCAAATGCTTATTGATAAATGTGAGTACTCCAATAGTTTAGAATATAGTCCAATGTGTTAAGCACTCATTGCAGAGGTATGTGCTCATATGCAAGATGGTATTAGTAAATGTGTTTGTTTTTTTATTTGGCCGAACGGTACATTTGACCGAATTTAGCCTGTACCATTTGACCGAATACAAACGTACACATTGGCTAATACTTACCGAACATGTGGAGCGGGTTTGTGGGGGTGTCACGCGCTCCTATGATCGGTATGTATTAGCCTTGAGGCGTTACAGGGGTGTCTCCCACTTCCTCAATATTGGAGACAGGGGACTGAAAAAAAGAAAAAAGAAAAAGGGACCCTGCAGAGTCAGATCCGACTCGCGTTTGAGGGACGGGTCGGGCACCGCAGGGTTGCAGTCACCCAGGCGGCGAGTGAACAGGTAAGTAGGGAAGGGGACTTGGGGGTGGTGGTGTTTGATCATATGAGAATTGATTGCATGTGGGCTGTTTTTTTTTAACAGTTTGCAGCGATCAATTCTCATACGAACAAACACCCCCAAACCTGCAAGATTACAGTAACAAATCCCAGCAAGGTCAACTCAGCATTTCCTACGGCTGAATTTGAAACATCTGAGTACATGAATTTGTTTTGTAGCACAACAGGTGCTATCATTAACAATGTAGCTGCACTGCATAGCAGTTGCTGTAAAAAAAAACAAAGCACCAATATGGTGAAGGTCTAGAAATTGGTTTGTTCAGATGGGATTTTGTAAAACCTAGGCAGCCCCCCAAATTATGACCATAAAGTGTTAGTTCGAGAGGTGATAAGCTATCCATATTCAAAACTGTGGAACCAAAATGTTCATGCCCGTATCCTGGCTATGCCAGCATATGTTACGGTGATCCTGAACAAATCATTTTATATCACTGACATTACTGTGGTGTGAAAAGGATTGCCTTCTCAAATGATGGTGGCATTGTTTGGCCCATTACATGATTATTCTTTTATATAGGCCACTTTTGTAGAAGGGCTTCTGGACAGAAGAGTGCAGACCATATTGCAGGCTTCTGGCAAGCATATTTTAAGATCTGCTCATTTGAAATAGAAACAGTTGGCTTTTTTGTACAACTCAAAGGTTTGTCTGTTCATTTATGAATAACAATTTCAAAAGCCTGTGTTTTTAGTGAATTCAAAGCTTTAAAATAGAAAAGAGAAACCCATAAAAAGTATTTTAAGATCATATCAATTACTTCCCTTGTTGATGGAGACAATGAAGCTACAATCATTCCCTTGCATAATACGCTTCTATAACATTTTGTTTAAAAAAATGGTCATGATGGGTTATGCAATTTGTCTACTTTCCAAGTCAGTTCTATACAATTTGATTATTTTAGTTCACTGTAAGTGCTAGAAAAGAAAGTGTTGAAGTTCAAAAATTGCAGAGTGGTTGAAAATGCACCTGCATATTTGTACATATATTCATCCGCCCACTCAGCACTGTATTATAAAGCATATAATAGCAATAGTACAATGTGGATATAGTAATCTAGTCGAAGACTGGTACATGCATGCTGTTCTGCTGCTGTACTACGAAAGATAATGTTATGGACATAAAGGTCTGGAAACACCAGGTTGGTGTGATTAAGGTAAGTATCTTTATGCTGACATACTCTGTGCATCCTTGTGGGTCACATTCGTGAGGGGCCCAGATCCCGAGTTGTAAAGATCTCCGGGAGATGTAACATTACAAGGTGTTGGAGGTTGGTGTCTCAGGTGTACGTAGGTGTCATTTCACTGAGTCCAGTTGTCATACTCTGTAATTTGTAAATCCACCAGGATTCTTTGTACAGAAGGGCATTGTTGGTATTGGTGCTATTGCCCACAACATCCACTACCCACCATTTGATGTCATCTGGGCCGTGTTGGAATTCCACATAATGTGCAACTAGGGGAGCGCTATGGACCTTGCCCCTGATTTTAAAGCGATGTTCGCCAATCCTTTTGTGTACCAGGCGGCTTTCCTGACCTACATATCGGAGCCTGCATGGGCTTTGGATTATGTAAATCACTCTGCTGGTTTTACAAGTAGTGAAGTGTCTCAGAATCCAGGTCTTGTCTCCCATATTGAAGTTTTTGATCCTGGAGGTGAATCTACACGCTGTGCATTTCCCACAATGGGGGTCCCACAGGGAGCTCCTTGTTTCCCTTGTCTTCATCCATGCATGCGCAAGGTGTTCCTTGAGGTTTTTAGATTTCTTCAGTGCCCTATATGGCATCCCATTTTCTGGCATGTTGGTTTGTATAATTGGCCTGAATTTGTTGATTATCGATCTTATTTTGCTTGTATCCGGGCAGAACGTGGTGACACAGGTTAGTATCTTGTCATCAGTTTCCTTGTTTCTTGGTGTGAGGAGACTTTCCCTGAGTCTATACCTTGCTCTCTTCTTGGACTGCTTGAGGAGTTTTTTAGGGTATCCTCTCAATCTCATTCTCCAATCCAGGTCCTCTGAGTGTTGATGGTAGTCTGAAAAGTGTGTACAGTTCTTACAAATTCTTAAAAATTGTCCATAGGGTAGATTTTCCTTCAAATTGTTTGCTTGGTAACCTTCGAAATGTAGCAGCATATTCCTGTCAGTGTTTTTTTGTATATATTCTGCTTCAGCTAATCATGGATAATTTAATTAAATGACATCCAGGTCAGCACCATGTTGCATGGCCATGTGGCAATTTTTCGCTGTTTATTCAAAACGCATTATAGTTAGGAAAATGGAATTTACTCTCCAAATGCATGATATTACCCTCCATCAGTTCGCCAACTCTCAAATTCGGGACATGTTAAAAACAGCCAGGAACACATTTTAGCTTGCCATCACATTTCTCTAAGTTCCAGGTGGACACATTTTATTTCAACAACTCGGCTTGAAATTATCTAAACAATGAAACATACATGTATGCAGTGAGACTTGGGGTTTCTCCAAAAATGCAACAATTGTGATAGTCCATTTAAACTAATAGTAAATCTTCATGTTATGCAAATTGAAGCTCTCCTGTCTCCAGGCCATTTGCCATTCTTGGCCAGCCTGTGACCGGAGTTATTTATTTTTATTAGCATCTGTGTTGTTTAAAGTTGGTAGGGTGCAGGTCGTAAATACTTGGGATGCATCAGCCAACACAGCGATCCCCCAATGCCGATAATCGCATGGCCCTGCAGACATCTGGAATCCTGTTCTCTTATCTGCAAGGGACCACCATTTCGATCTGGAAAGCTTCTATTTTCCTGTATTATTTTCAGAGTTCAGCCTTGATTGCAGCCCTGTTTTCACACCTCCCCCTACATTCTGGTCATGCACTGGCTAGACAGTTTGCTCTTTACAGAAATGAGCTTTCGGAGACACCATGTCTGGGGAAAGTTTGTTTTCAACCACCTTAGCGGCCACATTTTATTGCAGTTCTAAACAGCTGGGATGCAAGCCAGGCTCTCAGTGGTGGGGTCCTTTGTGAAGTTTGCCCAACAACAAGCACTGCTGCTAACGGCGCCGGTTCATCAGTGACAAACATGCCAGTAGGAGTCTGAAAACCCAGCAGGGCAGGCCTGCTGGGGGATCCGTGGCCCCTACCAGCATTGCAGTAGTATGGTGGTCCGGAAAGGGTGCCGGTAGCTTGCTACCGGCACCCTTAGTTCCGGTCTGCCATACTTATAATGATTTTTTCTGACATCTTTTTGTTAGATGGGGAACATTTTTCTCATGTCTTGCTTTAAACTGCAAACACCCATGCAAAGTCATTTTTGGTGTCAGTGTTTGAAATTCCTGCTTTCCAAGTGAAAGGGACCTTTGAATTTCTTCGCCCTTTGAGAATTAAAATGCTCCTTTTCCTTTTGTAATGACAGTTAGGCCTTTTTCACATGGTCTTTCCTTGTGTTACTTGCAGAAACCCCACAGTCTGCCTTAATAGGCTCATTTTCAGTGTGAAGGTTTTGTTATGAAGGGTGGCAGGTCATTTTATTCAGTGGGCCCTTCAGTTCTGTTGGTTTGGGGCCTTTGATTAAACTTCACATGCCCGCCCCACCAGGCAGAGGAGGGCTGAGTGGGGTTTCATCCCTTTTTTTTCTTATATATTTATTTCTTTTTTGTTGGAGCCCGTCCATCTCAATCTCCTTCATTAGGTAGTCCCCTTCTGTCTTTAGATTGGGGGGTATAGCAGGGTACCCCCTTTCTTCTTTCTTCCTGGGGTCCTTCCCGAACTCCTGTCTTGCCTCCAGGCTGAAAGTGAATTAAGTTAATTACCTAGCAAATAGAAATAAAAGAGGTTCAGTACATATACAACATATTTCACTGGAATATTTACACAGAATTGACAAAAGCAACTACAGCATACAATTATAACACTAGACATTTTCACAATTTCACAAAGTCTTATTTATCTTCTTTCTCTTTACAATGAGCACTGAGTAAATGACTTCCTATATATATCTCTTTTTCATCTGATTTTTCATTCTTCCTTTTCATTTCTCAGATGATTCCTCTGCCGACTTTCATTTGGCTCCTCAATCAGTTATAAAGCTTGTCAGACATGAAAGCTTTTGAACTGATTGCTGTGGACCCATTTTTCTTCTGTCTTTTCTTCTTTTGGGATGTGGCTCTTGTAAGCAACAGATGATATTTTATATGCAATTTCAAAGGAAAAACGCCAAGATGGGAGAAACCTCTGCTCCGTGGTCTGATTCAGTTGAAAATTGTACTAGTAAATTTTGTCCCCTACTTCATACTCTTTCTTGGTGGTCTTGAGATCATAATAGGTCTTCATTCCTTCAGCCAACCTTGCTAAATTGCCACTGAGCGTAAGCAAAAGCAAGCTGGAGGTGCATCCTTAAATTTTCAATGTACTCATGGGTGTTGAGCGCATTTATCATTGTCTGCTCCTGGGTTCTGTAGAGCAGATGCTGTGGTAACACCATTTTTCATCCAGTCATAAGCTCAAACTGAGACATCTTTGTTGCAGAGGATGGTGTAGACCTAATAGCCATCAGGACAAGCGGTAATCAGATGTCCCGACTGGGTCCAGAGTCTGTCACAAACCTCTTTAAGAGACTCACAGTGGTGTTGTTGTATCTCTCTACCACCCAGCCCCTGCTCAAGGCCATGTGGTAGGCAATGTGGAGTTTTCTATTTACCCCTCGAATCGCCCACATCTTCGCCTTCACCTCACTGGTAAAATGTATTTCTCCGTCTCAGTCCTTTGCAGGAGGCCGATACGAGAGAAGATCTGGTTGATCATTAGTGCAGCAGCTGTCCCTGCCTTACAATTAGGGGCTAGAAGACATTCTACCCACTTTGTGAACAAGCATGTCACAGTCAACATGTACTGGTTTCCTCTAGAGGAGCAAATCGCTGGCCCAATGAAGTTGACTTGCAAATCTAACCAAGGCAGTGCAATTCCCCTTTTTTTGTAGGGGAGCTCTGTGTGTATAGGTGAACTGGGTTACAACTGAGCACACACAAGACACCTTTTAGGGTAAATGTCGAGGTCCCGGCCCATGTGTGGCCAGTAGGCAACCTCACACAATATTTCTAATGTCATGTGAAACCCCCTTTGACTGGTAGTGGCTGCGCACCGTCATGTATCATTACTGTGTGCCACAACCCAGGCTGTGATGCGGGTACTAGCTGATGATACAGGTACTGTCTGTTTGGTGTTAGTTAGACTTTTAGTTAGGTGCCCCTATCCTCTGGCCCCAGGTGCTAAATCACACTATGTTGTGATGTGCGGCTGTTGTAATGTGTTAACTAGTTTTGATTTCCCTGGGCCCAGGCACCAGACTATCTGGAGCCTATACCGGCCTCGCGCCTCAGGGCAGAGGGCCCACGCAACAACAAGGTCAGGACAGGGCATCTATGATCCTATCCTCCACTCACACATCATGGATATATGAGCAGGAAGGGCACCTATGCTACTATGTAGCACATGTGCCCAGAAACAAGCAGCGGTCTGGTTGCATGAGCACGCAGTACACACACTAATTCATTTCAGAGTCAGACTGATCGACTTGTCTGTGCCACAGGGAGCTGGGGAAGACAATTATTACAATGAGCTGCAGTGCTTGCATACACACAGGAGAGTCATACTAGGCATTCTTTTCCACACTCAGAGCTGACAAGGTATTCTGTTTAGGTCCCCCGGGCCCCTCAACACTCATAATTGCTATCTTGCTTTGCTTTCTGCGCACCTTAACCCACCTTATCTATCTTTGTTTAGTGGCTCCCCACCACGTCTTCTGTTCCCCCTATTTCTTCCTTCATTGTCACAGACATTGTTAAAAGGGGGTAAAGTCCTCTCCCTGCTGTTTGCTAATTACACTACCTTGGGTCCGCAGGGTGGGAATGGAATGGGAACAGGACTAATTTCGAGTCATTCAAATAGGTAGAATAGTGTTTGAATGGGCATTTCTTTGGGTCTGCCTGGGAAGTGGGAAATGTGCTTACGGGTGTGTCCATGGATGGGAGTGTTGTTGTTTTAGACAATGTTTTCACCTCTATTACACATCTGCTTAAACACCCTTCTCAGGAGCAAAGATAAATGTTTTATTGGTACAACTAGTGGGGAAAAAGAAATAAAACATGCAAGTGACCAATAACGGCTTTACTGAGTAATAAATAATAGTCACACACAGAAGCATGTGGAGTCATGCAGCCTGCATGATGCAGGGACTTTTTTGCTGTACACCAGGCGTGGAAGCATGGGTCACGAGAGCCCATATTTTACGTGAGTGTGGGGCAGAGGGACTTTCATGTCAGCGTTTGTCATTGCATTGGTCCATTCAATGTTGAGTTAATTTAAGCACCACTAAAGCACAAGTGTTGGTGCTGGTAATATGAACAAAATGTGACACTGCACAAATGCCTCAAACGTGAATTGAGAGCCAACAGTTGTCAACTAACGTATGTGTTAGCAGCAGAGGTGTTGAGGGAAGTTGTGGCATGCTTCTCCATTCGGATGTGTTTTAATCTTTGTGTTAATGACGCATGGGCAGTTTATCATTATGTCTTGTGAGAAGTTGACTCACCCGCTACTCCCCCCGGATCTGTCATCCAGGTGGCCAGGACAGAGCCATCCCATTTGGATACCGTTCCTGTGGGCGGACCAGTGCTGGAGGATCACCTGGGTCAGGGGTCCACAGGAAGTGGGAGTGGGACACCGGATGATGAGATGTGGTATCCCCTTCCCTGTAACACCTTCACCCCATCCTACCAGGTAGAATACTTAGGAACTCAACCCCGCCCTTTTCCCAACATGAACACTTTCTCACAGAAAACTTGTTATGAGAGAAAACGGACTAACACCTGTGCCGTCCACCTTACATGTCCCAATACAATGGTCAGGCAGGGTCAGGCAATTACTAACCATTACACACACCTGACTTCCCTTTCACTTCCCCACATGGATAAAAGACAGAGCATGAAAGCACATTTGGAGTGAGGCAAAGCACACAAGGAAGCAGCAGTTCCAAGATGGCAGTTTAATACAAGGCAAAAGATGGAAAAACCAAAGGGGATCCCAAGGAGGGTAGTGCCATTGACCTATTCGATGAGGAACCGTTACTTTCATGAACCTTTGAGAATAGAAAAGGTAAGACCAGGAAACAAGGCTGAAGAATCCTGCATTGTGTGTTGGAGGTACCCAGGGATCTCACGCGTCGATATTCAAGGCGGGGAGAATCGCTTTCCGGAGTAGTAGTGTCCTTGGCTCCTACAACAAAGCAGTGCCAGTGATGTCAGCGTAGCCGGTAAGTTTGGAAGACTGATACCAGACCGGTCTGTGTTGAAGCCATCTGTGTTGAGGCCTTCTAAGATGGCTGTTGTTTTTCATGTATTGAGTGCATTATGTTGTCCTGTTGTGGTCCAGCCCCTGCCCCTCTCCCATCGGCTGCCATTGCCCCCTTAGCCAATGACTGCACCCGGGAGGCAGGAGCCGGCCACACCACCCAAGGCCCACAACGGGGCCCGCCTCCATTTCTTCTTCTCTCTGCCTCTCTGAACCCTGATGGAGCACCTTCCCTCTGCCCCCCAGCACCGGACATCTTCGCGCAGGATTCCCCACCAAACCGCACATTGCTGGGGGTAAGGATTGACTTATTGCTGACTTTACTTGAATCACAGCGAGTGATTCTTCAAAATGCCTCTAAATTGCACCTTTTGAATGTGCTTGACTTTCGTTGGTCCCGCATGGCCAGCATGGCGCTCTCTGTCCAGAACCCACTTGGGTTCATTAACATTCTATTGCTTGCCGTATGCTGCCTCCATGCTTTGAGGCCTTCTACGATGGCTGTTGTCTTTCATGTATTGAATGCATTATGTTGTCCTGTTGTGGTCCAGCCCCTGCCCCCCTCTCATTGGCTGCCATGGCCCCTTTAGCCAATGGCTGCAGCCGGGAGGTGGGAGCCGGCCACACCACCTAAGGCCCACAACGAAGGCCCTGTCTACCCCTGTACGCCAGATCGCCTGCGCCCGTGAGTGTCTGTGTGCCCCCCTTCCCCCCTGTGAGTGTCTGTGTGCCCCCTTGCCCCTGTGAATGTTTGTGTGCCCCCCATGCCCCCGTGAGTGTCTGTGTGCCTCCCAAGCCCCCAGTGACTATCTGTGTGCCCCCCTTGGCCCCCATGAGTGTCTGTGTGTCCCCTTGCCCCCGTGAGTGTCTGTGTGCCCCCAACCCCCGTGAGTGTTTGTGTGCCCCCCATGCCCCGTGAGTGTCTATTTGCCACTCTTGCCCCCTGTGAGTGTCTGTGTGCCCCCCTTACTCCCCATGAGTGTCTGAGTGCCCCCATTCCCCTGTGAGTGTCTGTGTACCCCTGATGCCCCTCGTGAACTGCCTGTCTGCCTCCTCCCTCCTCCATGAATCCCACTTCTTTTGCCTCCTCCCTACTCTTCACCCCACTCTATTCTCCCTCCTCTCCTACTCTTCCCTCCTCCCCTCCCCCTTGTTAACTTCCGGCACTACCTCAACTGCCATAAGGTATAGTCTCCATAGCTGCCTGTCTTTTGCAGCCACCTTGCCTCCCCACCTTTTCCTTTTTCCTTTTCCTGTTAAGCCTGGCACTATCCCAATTGCCGTCAGGCATAGTAATCATAGCTGCCTGGCTTCGCAGCCTCCCTGCCCTCCCCTCCTCCTCCACCCCCATCTTTCACTGTCCTGTGCACTTACTCTTATCATTTATCCGTGACTTTTGATAGCAGCTTGTCTGTCTCCCCTCCTTCCCTCCTTGTCTTCTCCGACCGCACCCCCACGCTCTATAAAATTTGTCTCTGACCTATTTTGACCATAGCTTGTTTTGTTCCTCTCCTTCTCCCTCACTCCAATACCCCTCTTCCTCTTCCTCTTGTATACTTCATGCACTACATCAATTGTCGTCAGGCATAGTAATGTTACTGCTTGTTTTGTTCTCCTTCTTTTCCCTTCCTTCTTTGCCTTATCTATTCCATGCACTTACACTATCTGAAATGTCACCAGGCCTATTACGATAGTTATTTTTCACATTCTGTATTTTTTCAAGGACTTTAAGAATGTAACTATTTTCCCATGTTTCCTCCCTCCTTGAAGCGCTTTGAAACACATTGTGTATAGGCACTATATAAATAATCAATTCAATTCAATAGTCAAGGCAGGGAGAATCGCTTGCCAGCATAGTGGTGTCCTTGGCTCCTACAACAAAGCAGTGCCAGTGATGTCAGCGTAGCCGGTAAGTTGGGAAGACTGATACCAGACCGGTCTGTGTTGAAGCCAAGGTTACGAGCTGCAACATTGTATAGTGAACGCTGACGCGAACATTGTATGAAGCATATGTGATAATCAATGCAAGTGAAAATTGAACAATGGATGAGAGATTTAAATTTGAAGCCAAGATACAATACCTTAGACAGGCGCAGGGAGATCGGCTGAGAGCTTTTAATTAAAGCAATTTTGTGTTGAAAAACTAAATTGAAATTGGTCCGAGCCCGACGGATGGAGACTGATTGAAGGAGAGCTTAACTTGTGATCTGTTTTGGGATAGGCTGATCGCAGGCCAAGAAATAATGCTCAAGGCTGATCGCAGGCCAAGAAATAATGCTCACGGCTGCAATAGTGAAAGTTTTGGAAACATTTTCCATACTCTTGAGCTCAACAGGTAAGAGCCAGTCGTAAGAGCAAAATGAGAGCATTGGTCAGTCTCAGCTGGGACACCCTCGGTTATTTCTTGGCCATCTCTTGGTTTTCATCTTTCTGGCTCTCGTCCTGGGTTTCTACTCTTTGTTTTTGCACTAAGGAGTTTCTCTCTTTCTTTGTAAAGGTGTTTCTTTTAAAACCAAAACAAATAAATAATAAAAATTGAACATTGTGTTAAAGAGCACCTGACCCCGGCTGAGGTGAATCCGGGGTGAGCCGTGAATCACCCGAAAAATTGGATGCATAAATATCCTACGAGCATTGTGTTAAGAGGATCTGAGCCCAACTGAGGGGGATCCGAGGCAAATAGTGAACCACCTGAGAAATTGAGTACTGGTGAAATCCTAAGCGGAAAATAACATATTGTTTTTTTTTTTTATTGAATATAGTTGAACAAACAACTTTTTCAATATATAGCCAATATTCATTTACAAATACAAACGAAATTCAGCATTTACTTTAACAAGAAACATTCAATTAATAATGTAATACATTGTGCAAATAGTCCAAATAAATAAAAACATATGATAAGATAACTAAAACAATTAGGACTTAATTGTAATAATTTTAGGTAATAAAAAACAATTTGAAAGTAATTTAAAAAAAGGTTTAAGCAAGAAAATACGATTTGAAAGAAAGAAGGAAGAAGAGAAAGGGCCTAACATATTAGGAGCTTGACTAAACCAATATGTTCTTAGTTGGAGGACATAAAACATGCCATAATTCTCATAGAACCATTGTGTCATTAGTATATAGTATGAGACTCATCCTCATTTAGCATGCGATTCCTTTAATAATTGCTAATAGGCCCTTCACAAATTTACTTTGCCAATGCTTAAACGCAGCTGCAATCTTGATGGTCGTCATATTTATATCTTTAAATCACAGTCGACACATCCTTAAGTTTTGACATAATGACTTCCAAAAAATTGTGAGTGGCAATACGAAGACTCATTGAGTTGGTGGACAAAAGTAACGACCATCGGGTTTCAGGAGTTAGTTCACCAAAGTAGGATAAATGAGGTGCAAAAAATGTCATTCTAAGTTCAGTTAGCGCTGGACAAGCAGATACAACATGTCGAAGTGTTTCTCTAACTCCCTCAGTTTTACAAAAGGAACAATCATTTTTATTAACCGGCAACAGCTTTCTTCTAGCTAGAACATCTCTAGTTGGAAAGAGGTTAAATCGCAGCCGTAAGATAGTTGACCTTAGTTGCACAGAGGGTGACTGTTTTAAATATGGGGCTAGAGTTCCACGGGTTTTATGTTCAAAGATTAGCATTTCAAAATCTTTATATAACAGGCACTTCGTTCTTGTTTCAATCCAGTCAAATCTGAACAATTTTTCTTTTGCCTTGTTTGGTTGGTCGATGAGCATTTCTAAAGACAAATCAATTTTAGCCAAGATGTTAAATATCTGGGCCATCCACGCTTTTGCAAATTGATGATCCGATGTTAACAATTAGAGGGATAAAGAAGCCAGTATAGTATCAGATTTATCACAAATAAGACATTTCCGAAACAAGGCAGATAATCTCCAGTGGTATTCAGCACTCAAGGATGTTAAACCTAGTTCAAATCTTAGCCAGGGACCTGGGACACATTGAGGAAGTTGTAGTACAGCTCGCCAGTATTTTGCCTCCATTTTTTGTAAGCTGTCTGAACAGCCAATTTTTTTAGTTTCAAGGCCAAATAGTATAGTTGGAACTACTTTTTGTTTTCAGTATGTTATGGCCGGGCTGATCGTGAATTTTCCGAATTTGTGCAAAATGATTTTGGTCTGAGAAATGGCAGATTTGATCTTGTGGTCCAACATGATTGAGTGCGAATCCACAGGTGAGGAACCATTGAATAAAATTCCCAAGTATAGAAATGTTGGAACAACTTCAACAATTCTATTATCTATTCTCCACTCAAAGGGTCTTTTTTTCATGGACCTAGGGGCATAGATGACTACTTGCGTCTTGTTTAGATTAATTATCAGCTCATTCAATGTTAAATATTCATAGAGAGCAGACAATCATTTTTGAAGGCCTATGGGTGTCTTAGAAACCAACACTAAATCATTGGCGTACCACAAGGCTTTGATAGGTGAGCCATTCATTTTTGGTGAATCTGAAATCACATCAGAAAAAATGTGTTTGACGTCTTGGATGAAGAAGTTGAAAATGGCAGACGCCAGCACACATCCTTGTTTCAACCCCCGGAAAGTTGGAATTGCCCTTGACAGAAGGCCTGAGACAGTCAGACGGATTTTGATTGAAGTCGAAGAATGCAAGGCATATATAATGTCACATAAAGTTTTAGGGCAATTAGCCAGATGTAATTTATTCATCAATCTGGTTCTGGATACAGAATCGAAGGCTGTGTGAAGGTCACCAAATGCAAAGTACATTGGCTGTTTAGAGGACTGCGCTTGGGCTTTTAGGGCATTGAGAGTTATTAGGTTGACCGATGTACCCAGACAGCTACAAAGCCCGTTTGACAGGGGTCTCGCTGATGGTGGATCTCCGTCCAACGAGAGAAATCCCGTAAGACAAGGCGAGCAAAGATCTTGCCGGGAGCATCGAGAAGGGCAATAGGTCGATAGCTCGCCGGGGATTTCCTGTCGCCCTTTTTAAAGATTGGAACAAGGAGAGATGATTGCCACGAGGTTGGAATTTTTTGCAACTGATGATCTGGTGAAATATGTTGTTCAAAATCAGTACCCATTCCAAGGGGTTCTGCTTGAACATGAAATTACTTAGCCCATCTGGCCCTGCAGCACGTGAGGAAGAGGATTTTTTGATTAAACCCTCAACTATACTGGGTGAGCACTCCAGGTCCCAAAGATTCGATGTAGTAGAAATGTAGTTAAAGTTTGCATACATCGGATCAGAGTACAATTTCGAAAAGTGCTCAAGCCACTGAACTTCGGTGACTCCGCACAGTTGAAGGTTCAATTGAGTTGGAGACACCGCAATAACATATTGTTTGTTTGTCACATGAGGCCCTATGAAAGAAGAGACTTTGAGTAGGTAAAGAGACTTGGGTATGGAAGGCCTTGATGCTGATGATTGAACTGTATCCTCGTGCCAGAGAAGCCAGAGACTGTGCTAAGCACGAGTGTACCGCCTTGTTCCGTGTTGAAAACGTGGGCAAGGGAGGTCAACGGCATGAACATCCTGACATGTCATTTTGTGACCACTTCTTTCTTTTTCGTCACACTGTTTCCCACACTATTTGTTTTTAGAGGTAAGGATTGGCAATAGATGTATTAGTGTAGGCCCTTTTATTTTGACACAACACCACTAGCACTGCGTTATTATTATTTGATGGTCGTAGCTTGCTCCCATCTGTAGATTTAGGATTAGATGAACACGTTACTTACCAACTGGAACGTTCTTTCGATTGGATGTTCGTGCCACGTATTCCTCATTTTAGATATATCCTTACCTTCAGCTTTGCTGCTTTGGAAATGTTTTCTCTCTCCACCAGAGGGCGCTTCACTCGAGGAGACGGCGTCGATGTCCCTCGGTGGTATCCGTCGATCACTGACGTCATCCGTTGTAGAAATGCCTTGAGCGTGCCCGTTGGCTTCAGTTCTGTTTTTTCGTGTTTCAGAGCCCATGGATTATAAATAAAGACGTGCCTCTTTTGACCCAAGCCTTAAAAGAAATAAGCGTGTAAGACCACGTAAACTGTACTGTGGGGTAGGATGGGAGGGTCGATGAGGAATAGGTGGGAGGAACATCCAATCGAAAGAACATTACAGTTGGTAAGTAACTTGTTCTTCAAATGGATTGTGTCCTCCCACATATTCCTCATCTTAGATAGACTCCCAAAGAAGTTTTCTATTGGAGGCGGGAGTACAGATATCTTTTTAGTCATGTACCGAATGTAGCACAGATTTGGCAAATAGACCACTTTGAGAGGTAGTTGAGTCCAAAGCATAATGTTTGACGAAAGTATGCATGGATGACCATGTGGCTGCTGCACAAATATCTTGTACAGGGACACCCCTTTTTAGTGCTGTTGAAGTTGCCATGCCCCTAGTCGAATGAGCTCTTAAACCCTCAGGGGGATCTTTTCCAGCTAACCTATAACACTCTGTTATGGCTAAGATTATCCATCTTGATAATGTTTGTTTAGTTACAGTTAGTCCTAACTTACGACCCGTGTATCTCACAAATAGTTGGTCACACTGACGTATTTTTGACAATCTTGAGATATAAAAGCTAAGAGCCCTTCTAGGATCTAGCCTATGTAGTCTTTCCTCTTCCTTACTTGTGTGAGGAGGAGGGTAGAATGTAGGTAGAATTATTTTCTGTGACAGGTGAAAATCTGAAACTATTTTTGGCAGAAAAGAGGGTTTAACTCGAAGGACAACTTTATCTTTATGAAAGATGGTGTGAGGAGGACCACTCGAAAGTGCCTGCAACTCACTTACTCTGCGGGCTGATGTCAATGCAATTAAAAGTATAGTTTTTAGAGTAAGAAGCCTTAACGGACAAGAATGTAAAGGCTCAAAAGGTGCACATGTCAGACATTTCAGTACTAAATTTAAATCCCACACAGGAACTTGAAAGGTATTGGTGGAAAAACATTGTTTAAACCTTTTATAAATTGTATTATTAAAGGTATCTTAAAATAAGATTTTTCTTCTGACGAGCGCTTGAAGATAGATAGAGCTGCTACGTATCCTTTTATCGTGCTAACCTGGAGCCCCAGATTAGCTAAATGTAACAGAAAAGATAATACCATTGGAATATCACATTCAAAGGGATCCACATTCTTATCCCTGCACCAGTTACTGAACTTGTTCCAACGACACCGGTACAGGGATTTAGTTGCTGGCCTTCTGGCCAAAAGCAAAATCTCCATAACATCATCCGCAAGGTCCCAATCCTTGTATCTCAACCTCTCAAAAGCCATGCGTGAAGGTTGAGTATGTTGACCTCTGGATGGAGAACGTGACCTCCCTCTTGCGAGAGAAGATCCTCTCTTTTTGGAAGACGTATTGGAGGGCAGATGGACATGTCGAGAAGGTCCGGGTCCAACGCTCTCCTGGCCCAATGGCAATTAGGATCATGGTTTTCCTAAACTTTCTCAACCTCCTGATTACTAGTGGGATCACAGGGACTGGAGGGAACACATACAGCAGAGGAAACTCCCACTGCACTACGAATGCGTCTCCAAGAGCTCCTCTTGGGGGAAATTCCCTTGAGCAGAACAGTTTGCACTTCCTGTTGACAATGGTCACGAACAGATCCACTTGAGGGGTTCCCCAAAGGGCAAGGATCTCTTGAAGGACTTCCTGAGCTAGTTCCCACTCGTGGGAGACTGTGCCCTGCCTGCTCAGAGCATCTGCCACTGTGTTTTGCTCTCCTGCTAGGTGAATGGCAGACAGAGAGATCCCTTCTTTTATTGCCCAGAACCAGAGCTGCATTGCCTCTCTGCACAGTGCTAGTGACCCTACTCCTCCTCTCTTGTTGAGGTAGTACATGGCCACTGTATTGTCCGTCATTATCAGGACATTCTTTCCCCGTACAGATGGCTGGAAGGCCTTCAGTGCTATTCTGATTGCCCTCAGCTCTAATAGGTTGATGTGTAGTCTGGACTCCGATGGAGACCAGCGACCGCTGATTGTCAACTCGTTGGTGTGAGCTCTCCACCCTGTGAGTGAGGCGGCCGTTACTACTGTTATCTCCGGCCATGATTGCCAAAAAGATTCTCCCTTGAGGATATGTTCCTTGCAAGCCCACCATTGTAGATCCTGTGCTACCCTGGTTGGAACTTGTAAAAGATCTGTCATTTCTCCTGAAAATTGGGACCATTGAGACCTGAGGGCCCATTGGAGGGATCCCATCCTCAATCTGGCTTCTGACACCAGAAAAATGCAGGATGCCATGAGGCCGAGCAACCTGAGAAAATCGAAGGCCGGTAGATACTGGGCATTCTGGAATTTCGTTACCATCTGCAGAATGTGGTGAGCTCTGTCTTCGGGAGGCGAGGCTTTGCCCGAACAAGTATCCAAGACTGCTCCTATAAACTGGAGCTTCTGTGATGGTATCATGTTTGACTTTTTTAAATTCAGAGAAAACCCTAGTTTGTGAAGGAAGTGGCAAGTCTTGGATAGATGATCCTGGGCTTGTTCTGGAGAACGTGCCCTGATCATCCAATCGTCCAAATAGGGGTAGATGTGAATCCCCCTTCTTCTGAGACTCGCTGCCACTATCAACTTGGTGAAAGCTCTTGGGGCGGAGGTCAACCCGAATGGCAGAACTCGAAACTGATAGTGAGAATTGCCAATCGCGAACCTCAGGTACTTTCTGTGCTTGAGATGGATTGGCACATGAAAGTAAG
Organism: Ambystoma mexicanum; assembly: GCF_040938575.1. Classification (NCBI taxonomy): domain Eukaryota; kingdom Metazoa; phylum Chordata; class Amphibia; order Caudata; family Ambystomatidae; genus Ambystoma; species Ambystoma mexicanum. Next base: position 137,075,049 of record NC_090921.1, read on the forward strand.
CATCCTGAAGGCCCAATGATACCAACCAGTCTTGAAGTTGGAGAGCCTGAAGGATCTGAGAAAGTGTTACCATCTTGAATTTGTCCTTCCTTAGGAACTTGTTCAAGTTTCTCAAGTCCAAGATGGGTCTCAGTCCTCCGTCTTTCTTTGGAATAAGGAAGTATGGGGAATACCAACCCTTGTTCCTCTCCGCTACAGGTACATGTTCTATTGCACCTTTCTGTAGCAGGGTAAAAAGTTCCTGTAACAGGAGCTGACCTGGATTTTTGGTAGGGTTGTATTCCGGTGGGTGATTCTGAGGTTTCTTTAGAAAAGGAAGGCAGTAACCTTGGGATACTGTTTCCCGCGCCCAAGCATCTGAAGTAGTGCCCCGCCATTCTTTCAGATGCTGTGACATCCTGCCTCCCACTGGGGTCTTGTGAGTCAAAACCTCAGAGTGGTTTTGCGGCAGCTCCAGCAGCGGCTGAAGGGACAGATGCCGCTGCCGGGGCAGATCTAGCACCTCTTCCTCGCCCCCGAGGAAATTTTATTTGCCCTCTCTCACTGGCCTGTCCCCTTCCTCTCCCAAATGAGGAGTAAAAACGAAAGGGACAACCCCTCCAGGAAGATGAACCTGTGTAGGGGCGTTGCTGAGGTTGTTTTATAGCGGCACTGAGTGACTTTGCCACTGCCTTGGAGGTCTGCAGCTTCTCCAAACTTTCATCCGCCTTGCTGCCAAACAACCTCGAGCCGTCAAATGGCATATTAAGAAGTCTAGATTGAACATCTGGTGCGAAATCTGACTTCCGTAGCCACGCAAATCTGTGTAGCACTGCGCTAGACGCCATGGACCTGCTGATACTGTCAGCAGTGTCCAAACCTACTTGAAGGCATTCTCCCGAAGCCTCCTTGCCATTCTTAATTATGGATAGGAAACCATCACGTTCCTCTCCTTCCGGGATGTGTTGAGCTGCCGCTGACATGCAGTCCCACAGAGTATAAGTGAATCTAGCCAGAGTACAAGATACATTCGTGGATTTTAGAGCCATGATCCCTGATGTAAAAACCTTTTTCGACCATGTATCTATCTTTTTGTCATCACTATCAGGGGGAATTGTAGGATATGCAGCATTTTTTGTTGATGTGGCTGCCTGAACTACCAGACTCTCAGGAGAAGGATGCTTACTCAAATACTCTGTATCAGAGTTACAAGGTCTGTATTTTGCCACATATTTTTTTATTTACTGCTGGAATGGATTCAGGTCTTTCCCAAGCAGCATTTACTCTCCTTTGCAGGGCAATATGAAAGGGAAGTATGGGATCTGGTTGAGGGCCTCCTGACAAAATATCTGTCATCTCATCATCCTGGTATACAGGCGAGTTCCTACCCCATCCCATAAACTCTGTTACTTTATTCATCAGTTTTCTATAGCCCAAATCAGCATGTTCTGCTGGATCTGGTTTTTTAAATTTGTATTCAGGGGACGTATCTAGTCCACTTGCAGACTGTAAGCATTCATACAAGTCTTGCATTTTTGATTGAGGATTAATTAATTCCTCAGGGACTTCTCTTCTACCATATTTTACTCCTGCTGATGAAACTTCAGGTTCATCTTCTTCCTGTTGGACAAGTAATAACTTCCTCCGAAGTCGAGGAAGAAGAAGAAGAAGAGGGAGATCGGTGTCGTCTTTTCTTCGCCTTTTTGGACGAAGAAGAAGAGGACTTCCTTGACCTACTCCTCGATCTGGATTTTTCATGGCGTTTTACAAAGACCCAGCCGAGTCTTTCTTCCCTCTCGAAGAAAACTTTGAGGATTCCTCCTCCACCGCCAGTTTACCTAGTCTTTCTTTCAAGGCCTTATGGGTCATAGATTGACACGAACCGCAGTCGTCGATCCAATGTTCGGACCCGAGGCACCAGAGGCAGTTACGGTGAGGGTCGGTCAGCAACATTTTTCTTCCGCACCTTAGGCATTTCTTAAAACCCATTTTCGGAGTAGACGGGTTCGAAGAAAATGAAATAATTTGCTGTGACTGAAGCGCCGTTTTATTTCGATCCGAAGCGAAGTTAACGGAAAAACGGAACTGAAGCCAACAGGCGCGCTCGAGGCATTTATACAATGGATGACGTTGGTGCTCGACGTATACCGCCGAGGAACATCGATGCCGTCGCCTTGAGTGGAGCGCCCTCTGGTGGAGTGAGAAAAAATATCCGAAGCAGCAAAGCTGAAGGTAAGGATATTTCTAAGATGAGGAATACGTGGGAGAACACAATCCAATCGAAAGGTGTTTTTCAACCCACTTTTGAAGTTCAATAAACACCCTTGAACTGTGGTCACTTGTGTCGGTCTTACTGTTGATAGCATGCCTTCCTTACAGTGTGCATTTAATACATGTGTCATGTTTCTCCACCAATGGTCATGTGGAGTGTGTCTAATGACGTGGTTGTGCCTGTCTCTACATTTATCTGTTTGTGTTTGCTTGCTTGTGTGGATGTTTACGGTTCATTGTCTGTCCGTATTAGCATTATTAATCTTCGCCATCCATGCGTTGCTCTTTGTTAGTAAAATGCACTAGTATTTCTTTTAATGCAGAATTACAGGGAGATTTCAAACAAGACATGCCTGTTAAATGGCCAACAAGACCCCTCAAACACTGTGCCCAAATGGGTGCTGTGCGCCAAGGCCCTTGCCTGTCTAATGTTCATGTTCATATTGCTGCAGCAGGTCTGTCTTGGAGGGTGCTGTGCTGAAGGCTTGACCCTTTCCACACAACCCATATCCTTGGCCTTCATAACCCCCATGCCAGTGCCTCCACCCAGACTTACTGTTCTTGATAGTTAACCCCCAACCCCTGCTTACTTCCAGAAACAAGCAAAGTAAACACTTGTTTTAGCCAACTGGTCAACCAGGTCATTCCCAGTCTTATCTGGCCCCTCTATTTTGGAATGACCTCTTATCTTCTTCCAATAGATAGTCATCTGATTGGAGGTCACCAGATCATCAATTGGCTGGATCAGTATGGCATGCTTCAGGGGTTTGTTGTTGGCACAAATCATGCCTTGATTCTTCCAGTTAACAAACCCATTCCTGACATAATCAGAGTCAATGATTATGACCGATTCATGGAGTTGGTGGTGCAATCCAGTGAGGATGGCTTGATGAACGGCCATCAACTCTGCAACCTAACTACTTTCTGGTCTTATTTTGTAACTAGCAGAGGGTTCCGGGGTATCATTCAGCCAGACATTCCCGATGCCAGCCACTAGTTCTTTTTCCCTGTTGTTATCAACATGGTAGGAGTACACATCCACTTAAACTGTGGGTTTCCCCTGACACGTCTTCTTCATAGACATTGTGTGGGGAAGTTAAGTACGCCTCCATGTTGTTGTTGGTCATTAGACTTTCATCCTCGAGACCATTTTATTGAACACAATCATGCAAGTCCTTGTAGTGATACACGAAATTGCAACCTTGCCAATCAGGGCTTTAGATGACAGCATTAGCCGCTGAAAGCCAATAGTGTATTCAAAGTATGTGCTAAAAATGCTGACAGTAGTCTGTTGTAGCACTTCCATTATGCAGTAGTGAGCTACAAGGAATATGCAGGCCTAGTATGAAATAGGTCACATTATGCATTGTTGATAGACAGGCAGGGAGAGGGCCCCTAGCTCTGTAGCTAATAGGTATTTTTGGAGTGTTTGGAACATCATGGCACCTATATAGCGCTTAGATAGCCAGTCTTAAGCGCTATAAACACTAAGCTATGAGTGCATGCCTTTTAGAGCTTGCAGATGGGGTTAATACATCCCTGCTTCCCTTAGAATATTCAGCCTCACTAACGGTAGCCCTGGCTCCAAGCTAATCTTCCTTTTCTCTGGGAAGGCACTGATAAGGACATTCCAGTGTTCGCGGAGAGGGCTCCAAGGGAAGGGTAGGAGCGAGCAGGGAGCCTCTCAGAGAGAGTTGGGTTTTTTCCATGAGCCAGTTGCACAGGGAAAGTTCTGGAACTGTGCGTCATGGTGACTGACAGCACGAGATTATAAAATATCCATGCACACATGACTCGGTGGGAGATCGTCCTGTGGACTTGATTCGTGCAGAAACAAGTGCCCGGAATTGGCTCTCACGGTGTCCTTCAGCATTGTCCTCTGAGCGGGGCTTGTTTACAGCTAGCTTATGAGGGCCCAAGGGTCTCCCAGTGCTGTTAAAGGGACGTAAGACTGTGTTTCTCTATATTTCTCTATGTTTCTCTATGTTTATCTAAGTTCCATGCTTCACTATATTTTGCATTGCTCTAAGGTTTATGCTTTGTAATATTCTCTAACTTGAATCCCAAATGTATATGAAATTCACTGCTTAGAATAAATATGCTAAAACTTTGAAAGTGTCATTTGTCACTAGCATGAGATCACTGCTCAGCACAATAGAACCTGTATTTTGGGCTGAATTGGGTATTTTTGCTCTCAAAGGGCTGGCCCCGAGGAAGATTGTGCCCATATCAAGACATTTGGTGGCAGCTTTGTGGGATTTGTGAAGAGCAGTGCCGTGCTGTGACATGACAAATTGTGTGAGAGAACACAGTGTAGAGTGGGGAGCAAGCTGTCGCATTTCCTTGGTGGTCTCACTGCAGCTCTGAGACTTCAAAAGGCAGCAATGTTGTGTCGGCTTGCCGTAGCCGATAGCTTGTGTGGTTAAGACTCCCTTCAGTAAATCAGTCGTGACTGACTTATTGCTTGGGATGGAGCCAGGGAGTACAAGGCGATAAACAAGCGGGAAATGGCTTTGTTTAAAGCACTCCGATGAATGGTCAAGAAAGATGTATGCTCAATTAGAAAAGAATTTTATCATGCGGTTTCCCCAGTTTAAAGTTGTAATTTGGAATGCATAGTGAGACGGAGTTCTCATCTCTATTCTGTCATGAGGGCAGGGAAAAATAATTGCAAGGATTTGACATGCAAATTGTGAATAGTGATTTAACCATTGACTCAGCCCCAGTGTGCTAGCGAGTGGGGGCTGTAATGTTCGGAGGCGAAGGTTCGCTTTTTTGATGTATGCTTTTGAAGTGTTGGCATTCCTGAATAATGAGGGGAATAAGCCATGCTTAGGAGAATGAGTAACATCTGTGCTGAGAGCCTAAAGGGTTTGTGTTTTTCTTTTGGCAACTGTAAAATTCCATGTGCTGGTGGTGGCGAATTCTGTTTTAAAGGAAACACACTAAAATGGTTATATTGCATTTTAAGCTGTGCCATGCTTTTAATGGGTGAGAGACTCACTTAAAAAGAAAGTGAGTGAATGTTATTTGGTTTTTCGATTTTTGTGTATTGATTTGAATTTGCAGAATCAGTTTGCAATGGTTTGGGGAAAAAACAATTTATATTTTTCTAAATTGCCCCTGGAGTATTTTTAACTGTTCGCATGCTATGCCATGGATTTGTGCTGTTGCCTTATAAGTGATGTATGATTTAGAAATAGTGACCTGTTGACTGTGATACATGATGAAAAAATGTTGTTGACACATTAAACAGCCCACAAGCAATATATATAGAGTGTGGGTTGCTTATGCAGGAAAACAGTGCAGAGAGCTGCACTAAAGATGGCATTTTTATTTTTTAAATGCACTGAAATAAGTGGTTATATTTTGGCAATGGTACAACAGAATGAAAAATCTGTGTGTGATAAGATAGCACAAAGATTTAGTGGGTTGTGAGTTCTCTTGAAAGATCGCACATTACTTTGGATTCAGCTCGTGAAGCCAAAACTACAAGGAAAGGAAAAAAAAGTATGCTTTTAAATGGGACATTAATCAGTTTAAAACAGGCAAAAAGACGCTTTGACATTTTGCAAAATTACATGGAGTAGAATCTGATGACAAGAAAAGTGCCTCTTTTGAAAATAAGAGTCTTGCTGTGTGTGCAGAGCTTGTGCCTTGAAGCTGTTTTGGGCGAGGTGCGCGAAAGGAAGGCAAACAAAAGCAGAATACAGCACTTCTGTTTAGTGAAATGATGCTTTTCTGAGTTACTGGACAGAAACAGTACAAGAAAGAGTTAATCTGGATGAACTGTCTGAAACGAGTGCCTTTCCATTGAAGCCGCCACAGTGTAAGAATTATAGGCAAAAAGAGATAAGCTTGCTGCGTGCTCATGGCGCTGCCAGGTGCACACGAAAGATAAACAATGACATTCCTGCATTCCTGAGGAAGGAGGTGCAAAGACAGAGAGCTGTTCAGAAGTAAAGAATTTGCCCAATGAACACTGTGGTAGGGAACAAAGGCATGCAGGATGGCAGACGGGCACATCACATCTGAACATTTACCTATGCATCTGTGAATGGGCCAAGAAAAGACAGCTGCCCATTCCAACAGACATTACTGTGCAAACCGCATTCCCATGTGATGTGATGTGAAGTGAAGTGAAACGCTATTGCTGTGCAAGCTGCATTCCCATGCACCATGTGATGTGAACTGAAGTAAAGCGCTGTGCACTGGAGAAGAAACCTCTAGGCGCTTTGAGAAGAGAAAATACACATCTGGCAAACTGCAAGCTACATTGCCAGGGATGGAGTAACTGACAAAGACATTATGGCATTCCAGATGGAAGCAAAACTGACAAAAGTGCTTAGCCGTTTTGCAAGAGACAACATGCAGAGCGGGGCTTTGAAGGACAACATGAACACTGCACATTAGCCATGATCCAGAAGCCTCATGGCTTAGTGCAAGAATGAATGATTTGTTGAAGCAACAAAAGAAACTGACTTAGACTGTTGCACTCAAAGGGGTAGTCCAAGAAACAGCAAACCCCCTTTGAAAAAATGACAAGTGAAAAAAACAGAGGCTTGAAAGACACTGCCTGTATGGAGAAGAATAAACAAAGCTGCTGCTTGTACAACTGTAGGCGGTATTGGACTGAAAGACTTTACCTTTGAAAAATGGAGTGATGCCAGCAGGGCAAACTAAATCAAGATCATGGGACACTGGAAGCAAGTTGGCGCCTGGCATTGGTGATCGCTTTGGTGAAAAAAGAAAATCATTGTGCGACCTGGGTACTTATTATATGGCTTTGTAAAAGCACAGATCAGTCTGAGGTACCATTGACCAACTATGATCGCATTGCACAAATGAGTTTGTGATTAGGCAGTTACACCCCGTATGGTTGAGTGTAAATAAGCCCCCAGAAACATGCAGAAGGGTGATAAATAATTGCAGTAGCAATGACAAAGTGTGTAGTTACCTGATGAGACTTTTTGAAGATGGGGGTGGTATTATGGGAAGGGGTGGATAACGCTGATATTGAAGTTTTGATGACATCCTAACATGAAGAATAATGATATTGAACTTTTGATGAAATCCTAACATTTCTGTTTGTATTTTGCCTAGGCAAATAACCAAGAAATAGATTGGGGGGTAGACGTGTGCAAATGCCGGGTGACACTGATCAAGGAAACAGACGCATTCTCAGAGAAAGCGAGCCACTGCGACATGCTATTTCAACTTTAAACGTGCCCTGCACCGCACTCAATGCTGCAACCTGCGAAAAGTGTCCAACAGAGTAATAACTTCTGCTGAACTGGCACGGTGCAGACTTGGCTAATTATCAAATATTTGATGCTACACATTCAAATGATTCAGTTGCTGGAAATAACTTAATTGACATGGCTTGCCCTTTCTTGTTTAAAGGACTATGGACAATGAGTTGTGGACTGTAACATCATGCACCACAAACAGCTGTGGGACACAGCAATTGAATGCTAACACATTGAAAAATGATTTCTAAATGCACTGTTGAGATGAATCTGAAAAAACGAAATGGTTTTACTCTTCCAACTGAATTGCTTTAACCAGAGGTGTTTTGTTTTTTGAAAAAAAAAAAAAATTTCTACGTTGCACGTAGGCAGGAAAATGATTTATGAATTGTTGGGGCAGCAGGATTATGCAAGCAGGAGTGTAATTTATTTTGAGATAAGATGAGTGCGCACATCAAAGTCACCTGTGCGTAGGTTAAGATTCTTAATTGAAGTAATGCTGCCAAGTGTGTGAGCTATAATTTGAAATGGTAATCTTTGAAACACTGGATACTTTTACAGCCAGTTTAAGGCAGGTAAATGAAACCATGACTGACTTGATGTTTGATTTTATGACACAGAGTGTGACACGGTTTTTGTTAAACCAACCAGTTTCATGTTTTTGTGGGGACAGCTGTCTCCAGCACACTAATGCAAAGAGTCACCTTTTGATTGTAGACATTTGGAATAATTCTTTGGAAAAGCGCTACAAATGAGTATCCACATGGAATTGCTAGTGTACTGGCCTGGCACATTGTCGGGCATCTTTTGTCACTGAATGGATACGATTTGTTTAATTTGTCTAATGTGATGTTTTTCTGATCAAGAACTGCAGCGAGTGCTCTCGCCAAGATTTTATGGACTATTACTTGACTAAATGCATTTTACACAATGGTGTGATGAAACAGCCACTGCCGTATAGTAGTATGGTGTTTGTGGCTAAAGTTATTATTGTATATGGTAGATATCCCACTTGAAGAAGAGTATTCTCCAAGTCACAATAGGTAGACACTGTGAACCTGTTAGATTTTCCAGTAGTAAGACAACATGTAAATTGTAGGCTGGTAATGCACACCTTCATTATTACAGTGATACACTTAGACATAGGTTTATCATGAGGCAATGTTTCCTTAGTACTACCAAGCTGCTACAAATGGAGTCCATTTCTATGGCCCATCACTAGAGTGCGCATAGCTAGGGAGCTAGATTCATTAATTGCAGAAGCTTTATATGCTTGTGACATAGAAACTGTGCACAATAAGCTAGCCACTATGGGTTCTGATGCCAGCTCTGCTATAGAACCTCTGGCCTAGTGGGGCCCATTGATACGCCCAACACTGCTACAAGTATTGACAACCACTGAAGATGGCAGAATTTTAGGTATGAAGACATTTTTTCTGCCATAGGGCAGGTCAACAAGACTGCTAAATACACACGATGCATTGTATGGCAAACATTGTTTGATCAGCAGGTGTTGGCTTTTTACTGGGTGGGGGCGACCATCCTCCACACACTGGCACGCAGAGCTACAGTTACCAGCATACACATGGATCAAAATGCTTGCTTTTGATTGCATGAATAACACATGCCATGCTTTGATGTAAATTAGTAGAATTGTTTTTATTTAGATAACCTGGTGCCCATGGGTTCACCTTGTTCACGAAATTAGATGGTTTCTGGTTGGGTTCCACCTACATGGGGGAAGTGTCTAGTCACACAGCCCATAGTCACGCTTGAATGCCCTGGGATCAGGGGGAGGGTAGGCCCTTAGAGTGAAAGGCTGCCAGGTTTTAGAATTGGTAACCATACATAAATGCAATAGTGCATTGTAGATTAGACTACACTGGATTGCCTTGACATTTTAACTGCATGCTGCTTTTTAACTGACAATCAGTTATACAAAATTGATTTAGGTATTTTTGTGTAGGCCAGGTTTTGGCTAGAGTAAATGTCCATGTTCACTTTGTGTAGGTATTTTTGTGTAGGCCAGGTTTTGGCAAGGGTATATGTCACTGTTCACTTTGTGTACATTTTTGTTTAGGTAGTGTTTTACCTTGCATGCCACGCTAACTAACCGCTAGAAGATAGTTTGCTTAAACCTCTTGCAAAGCCCCAAGGTCTTTATCACTGCACTAAATACTATATTGATAGGTATTAGTCAGCATTTGTCGCACAAACGTTGAATAGGGGTGGAATGTAGTGATACACGAAATTGCAACCTTGCCAATCAGGGCTTTAGATGACAGCATTAGCCGCTGAAAGCCAATAGTGTATTCAAAGTATGTGCTAAAAATGCTGACAGTAGTCTGTTGTAGCACTTCCATTATGCAGTAGTGAGCTACAAGGAATATGCAGGCCTAGTATGAAATAGGTCACATTATGCATTGTTGATAGACAGGCAGGGAGAGGGCCCCTAGCTCTGTAGCTAATAGGTATTTTTGGAGTGTTTGGAACATCATGGCACCTATATAGCGCTTAGATAGCCAGTCTTAAGCGCTATAAACACTAAGCTATGAGTGCATGCCTTTTAGAGCTTGCAGATGGGGTTAATACATCCCTGCTTCCCTTAGAATATTCAGCCTCACTAACGGTAGCCCTGGCTCCAAGCTAATCTTCCTTTTCTCTGGGAAGGCACTGATAAGGACATTCCAGTGTTCGCGGAGAGGGCTCCAAGGGAGGGGTAGGAGCGAGCAGGGAGCCTCTCAGAGAGAGTTGGGTTTTTTCCATGAGCCAGTTGCACAGGGAAAGTTCTGGAACTGTGCGTCATGGTGACTGACAGCACGAGATTATAAAATATCCATGCACACATGACTCGGTGGGAGATCGTCCTGTGGACTTGATTCGTGCAGAAACAAGTGCCCGGAATTGGCTCTCACGGTGTCCTTCAGCATTGTCCTCTGAGCGGGGCTTGTTTACAGCTAGCTTATGAGGGCCCAAGGGTCTCCCAGTGCTGATTAAAGGGACGTAAGACTGTGTTTCTCTATATTTCTCTATATTTCTCTATGTTTCTCTATGTTTATCTAAGTTCCATGCTTCACTATATTTTGCATTGCTCTAAGGTTTATGCTTTGTAATATTCTCTAACTTGAATCCCAAATGTATATGAAATTCACTGCTTAGAATAAATATGCTAAAACTTTGAAAGTGTCATTTGTCACTAGCATGAGATCACTGCTCAGCACAATAGAACCTGTATTTTGGGCTGAATTGGGTATTTTTGCTCTCAAAGGGCTGGCCCCGAGGAAGATTTTGCCCATATCAAGACAGTCCTCCAACCTTGCGCTAGGGAACTCTTCTTCTTTTGCCATTTTTGACCTCCACAGGAAAGCTTTGCATGGACAGATGCCAACAAGTAATTCTGGAATTACTGATGTTCCCCACCCAGATTCTGTCACTTTGGAGATATTGCAAGGGTTGGTGAAGAGTCTCGACAATGATGTGCTCCACCTGGATGAATGGGCAGTAATTTTTCAATGCCCACACTGTTGCCAGGAGAGCCTTCTCGCAGTCATTGATTTTTTCCACCACAGAGGACAAAGTCTTGCTCATGTACAAGATGACTTTGTAGACCTTGTCATGCTTTTGATGCAACACCACTGTTAGGCAATTTTCTGAGAACCCTGCCTCCAAGAAGAACTCCTTGTTCTTCATGGGGTAAGCCAAACAAGGAACCTGGGAAAGGCTTCTTTTCAGTTGCTTAACTGCCTCTGCTTGTTCCGGACCCCACTCCACTTGACTCCGGCCTTTAATAAATGGACCAAGGGTCAAGTGACCACTGCGTAGTCTTCAATGAACTTCTGACTATAATTAGTGAGTCTAAGAAGGCTTCTTAATACTCTCAGAGTAGAAGGGTCTTTTAATTTCAATAAGGCTTCCACCTTATTCACCTGGGGAAGACTCTCAGGTGTGATTTCATGACCTAAGATGTTCATTCGGGTCTTACACCACTGTGCCTTCTGAAAGGACAGTTTTGTTCTGGCTTTCTGCAACTGTGTTAGAGCATAGCGGATTTCTGCTATATGTTCATCCACAGTTGAGCTCTTGATCAGAACATCTTCTACATAGGCCAGGTTTCCCCTTTCACCCAAATCGGGCATGGCCTTATGTAGAAAGATGTTGAACTAATTGCCGGAGTTCATGTTTCCAAAGGGGGTTTAGGTCCATGTGTACTGATGTCTCCCGAAGGGAGAGGCAGGTTATACTGGTCTTCCTTACTCACAGGTACTGTCCAGTAGCCATTGGTCAGGTCGATGGCGGTGTACACCTTTAGCCCTTCGATCCGGGCCAGCCCCTAATCGATGTAGGGAAGTGGTCATCTTGACATGTGGGCCCATTTGTTCACCTCCCTTAGGTCTGCACATAGTCTCCATTGGCTGTTTGGTTTGAGCATCCCCAGTACCGGATTGTTGAAGGCACTGCGGATCATATGAATTATCCCACAGGATTCTAAAATCTTAATAATTTCTGTCAGGGATTCCGTGGAGATGAGAGGTAACCGGTATTGTTTGACAAATACAGGAGCCATCTCTGGGTCCGTGGGTATGGTGGTTGAATGAATGTATGTGCGTCCACAGTCGTATGAGTCCACTAAAAATATATCTTGGAATTCCAGGAATACCTGTTTCAGCTTATGTCTTTGCTCCTCGGTCTCACAGGCATCAGCAAGATTGATTATTTCCTTGACCATCTGCTTGAAACCTGGAAAGACCTTGGCCCTGGCAATTTCAGCGGTATCCTCTAGTTGGGTGGAGAGATCTTGTTTGATGGTGTTGACCTGGACAGTAGGTTCCAGCGATTCGAGGTAGTGATCCTTGACTTGTGTTCGCAACCTTGTCTGTCTCCTCCCCCTCCCCTTACTTGTTTTTTTCTCCTCCCTCCCCACCCCCAGCACTATCTGAAATGTCATCAGGCCTAGTACGATAGTCGCTAGTTTTGTTCATCCCCTCCCTTTCTGCACCCCTCTCCCTCACCTTTTGTTTTTCTCCGGCTCTACCAGAAATGTTGTCAGGCCTAGTACGGTAGTTGCCTGTCTGTTTCCATTTCCTTCCCACTCTCCCCCTCCCTTCCTTATCTATGTCTTAGCACTTGCACTATCTGAAATGCCGTCAGGTTGAGTACGATAGTTAATTTCACATCCTTTACTGTTCATGGCCTGTAAGAATGTCATTGTATTTTCCCTTGCTCCCTCCCTTGCCTTGAAGCGCTTTGAAACACATTGTGTATAGGCACTATATACATAAACAATCATATCATATCATACCATACCTCCTCCCTCCTTCCTCCTGATGTCACAGGTCACCATTTCCAACCATTAGGGGGCAGGAAGAGTACACCATGAAATTCCCCCAATGCCTAGTAAATACATTTTCAGCAGGAATACCATTGCTGATGTCGAAACAGTCGTTTGAGATTGGAACCATGATTTAATTACCAAAATTAATAGAATAATGTTGGGCATCAAGCGCCATTCCAATAAAGGTGTCTGCGCCCAAAGTGATACTTCGAGGGTTGCTGTTATCCACCAATATTCAAATGGTGCTGTGTTCTATGTCTACTAGAGGTGTCGGTTTTAAATACAAACCTTGTTGTTGGAGGTGGGATCTGTCCTCGCTTAACTTTGAGGGGAATAGTGAATTGTCACACCTGTATTGGGATGGAGACCTCTTCTCGTACTTGAAGTTCAATATCATAAGGCAGCAATTGAGTTTACCGGAATGCTTTTTCAGTGTTGTCAAAGCCTCCAGTCAGGACCAGGCTTTATTATTAATTAGGTCCAAAATTGATTGCAAATCGGTTGAGAATGCCACTTCCCAGATAAAAGTGGAAGGGACATCTCTCACGACCCAACAATTATGCTCTATGCTTTTGTTGCCAATTGACATTTTTAGCATACACCTGCTAGGCAGGAGACGTTTGAAATTTGGAGTTTCCAGACCGACGTCCCATTTGTCAATCAATTTAAATGTGGGCATGGTCTGATCTTTTGGGAGTTTCTTGAATAATCCTTCGCTGATGAAGCTCCTTCCATTATTCAGGCATACTCTGGCGAGCACCAGCTCCCCCCCTCATTTAACTGAATGGGGAAAAACAACTGTTGCCCTTTTTCTGAATGTCTGTCAGACTTTTAAGTGGGTTCTTCGTTGTCTGGTTTCACAGGACTCAAGGTTTCTCCAGAGTTTGGACTGGCCTAAAATGTCAATGGATCCCCTTTCCGTGTGGATTGCCACTTAAAACTGGGAGGAAGATACATTTTCAAGAATGGAGAAGGGTTCCCATCACCAGTTTGTTCTCCTACAGAAATGACAGTGATGTCTGGGACTTAGTTATTCTTGAAATGGAATTCTACTTTCCCAGAAAGTCGATCAATTAAATGACAGGTACCATTCATGCTTACATAATTGGTACTCATTTTCAATTTTATAGGCCGGTTAGTCTGGGTCCAGAGGACCTTGTTTACACAGTCGATCAGAGGTCATAAACTCCTCAGTAGAACGTTCCATGGTGACAGACACAAGTGATCACAGTTCAAGGGTGTTTATTGAACTATAAATGCAGGGTGGAAAAACGCCTAACTCAAACCTTAATCTAAGATGGGAGCAAGCGTTGAGCATCAAATGAAAAATAATGTAGTCCTAGTGGCGTATCAAAATAAAAGGGTCTATACTAAGAAAAACCTATTGCTAATTCCTTACAACTAATTACAGAAAGAGTGTGGGATAGGGTATAAAAACAAAGGAAACAGTGTTCAAATAATAAGTCAGGATGTGATTTCCTTGAGGTCTCCCTTACCCAGGTTTTTAGCACGGGACAAGGTGGGACTTTGGAGCACAGCACACGATCGAGCATTCCCAGCAGGAGCTGACAGTTATGTTCCAGCTGGCAAAGCACACGCTTAAGCCTTCTCAGCACAAGCTGACAGTTCCGTTCCAGCAGGTTCTTCAATGGTAAAGTCTCTTTTCAATAAAAGTCTCTTTCCTTCGAGGACTGATTTATTCAACAAACAAACACAAAGTTCTGCTTCACATAGGCTTTGGATGATGGCTTCATCCCCTCTCTTCCGGGCGTAGACCCTTCACAATATCACTTTCAACAATTTCACAAAAACAGTTCCCTTCTCAGTGAACTTTGGGTGCTAGTTTTTCACCCGTGGATCCCCCTCGACTGGGCTCAGATCCCGAATGACAAGAGGGACACTCTCTGTCCCCTTGTTCTTGCAATACTGCTTGCTTTCACAAATATTAATGTCTTTATAAACAAGTTTTGGGGTTTTGCTCCTCATTACTGGTTTCCCTCTTCCGGATTCACTCTCACCACCTTTTGGTCGTCGGTTTCCCTCTACCGGGTTCACTCTCACCGACGTTTGATTGTCGTCTTCCTTCTGCCGGGTTCACTCTTGCCGATGGTTATAGACAGTTCGTCATGGAACTTTAGGCTTCGCCCCCTCTCATTAGCATCCCTCCACCGGGTTCAGGCTTGCTAACCTTTACGATATACAGTTCCTGTATTAACTTTTCACCATGCGGGATTCACTTCCATTAGCTTTCACATACATCTGCCCGTCAAAGACTTTCAACGGTACAGAGGATTTTACAAGACCCCTGTAGGACCACTTTGACTCTTTTCACTTCTTCCTAAGGGCTTCTGGTTACTGTATTCTTTCTACCATCGAGTAATCGCCCAGAGTTTCCTGCCTGAATACCCTCTTTTGCTTCTCAAAGTTGGCTACTTTTCGTTCAACACAGTTCGGTTTCTTATCGATCCTCCCCTCAACTCACCGGCTGTGATGAACCACTTGCGACACACACTCCGACAGCAGCGTCCTTCCCCGGCTTGGTTATCAGTAGAGGAGGGTCTCGCGTACTGTAGGCATCTGCTGCAAAACACGTTGGCCCTTGTTCGTGGTCTTATGTTTCCATTTGCAGAGGTTTCACGGGCCTGGTTCGGAAAGGGCAAGGTTACTTCTCTCCTTGTCTTCCCCTTGGTCTGCGCCATCTTTCTCCTCCTCTTGAACTGCCGTCCTGAGTTAACTCTTACGTTGTGCAGACTGCCTAGCTTGTCTTGTGCTCCACCTTTTATCCCTATGGGGAAAAGAAATTGCCGTCAGGTGTGTGTGATTGAGGTCAATTGCCTGACTCTGCCTGACCCTTGGTTTTAGCATGTTGGGTAAACAATTTTAGGGTTAGTCCGTTGTTTTCTACATCGGAAGAAAGTGTTGGTGTCGGAATATCCTATGTGGTAGGAGGGGGAACAGGTGTTATAGGGAATTGTAACACCCGTACTGGGAGGGTCGGTAGTGATCTCAGATGGGTGGTTTTTCTAGGGTTTGTGGAGTGAACAGGAATAGCCGGAATCGTGAAAGGAACAAGAGGGATTGTGGGAACAGTAGTTGTCTGTCATAATAGATTGGGTGTTTGGAAAAGAATAACCAGAGGGGCGTGGTGACAAAGGATGGGGAGTATTCGGGTGAAAACCGAGAAAACAAGGATTCTGGGAGTTGTGGTTTTTGAGGGTGATGGGGTTCTTAGTTGGGTTATCGGAGTTGTAGGGGTGGTAGGATTTTGTTATGGGAGCTTCTTTGGGTGAAAGGGAGGTTGATGTAGAATAACCAAGGAAAACCTCAGGGACTTCGTCCCCTTCACCTTCTTCCTCTGTATAGTACCACGTCTCCCTTTGGGCATTCCTCTGAGCATAACACCGGGCTCCCCTACCCAGGTGATCCTCCCTTGATCATCCACCTTGGGTTCTGAGAGCGCCAGCCCTCCCCTGGCCACATGAATAAGGGTTTCCCAAAGGTCTACTTGGGAGAATACCCTCAGGTTTCTCACATTCTCCAGTGAAAAAGGTGTGCCCTTTGGAATCATGATTATCACCGGATGTTTTAATTTTTATTTCCAGATCTGCAGTCCCTTCGACGGAAATATCATGGCCCTTAGACATTTTGGAGATGTCCGGGAATTGGTGTGAGGGGAATTTGGTGGAACTCCCCCGTCCTGAGTTCAGTGGGTCAAAGGCCTTTTGGACAGGAGGGTGGCTTGGGATCCAGTATCCACCAGAGCTGATAATTCACACTGACCCTGCACCCTTACTGGTGCATAAAATCTGCCTTCTTTCTCCTGCAGGGTGCAAAGAAAATGTGAGTTATTTGCCAGACGTGGTCATTTTCCTCTGACACTGTGTGATGTTGGGCGATATCCTGTGTCGGAGATCGGGAATCTGTAAAGAAAAGTTTACAACTAACAATGGGTAGATTTGGGGAATCCTCGTTCTTCTACTATTGTTTGCTGTGCTCCTTTTCCTGGAGGCAGTTCTCAGAACCGGTTTGGGGGAACGAAACCTCAGTTTCTATTCTATCTGGCTCACAATTTTGGGGTTGAAGAGTTTCTTGATCTGGGTCGGTTTCCATACTTATCCCGTCCAATTCAGGATCTTTTGGGACCCATTTTTCCTTGGGAGGCCCCCCCCCATTCCTGAAAGAGAAGATTTCCCTCCAGCGATTCTTCTATTTCAAAGGGGATAATCTGGTGTTCCTCCACAAAGTGGGTTCCTCTTTGGCCTCTCCTTCTCACCCTTTGCTCTTTGGGTTCTAACATTGTGGGGGTAAAAGAGTCAATTTCAGGCTGAGAAGTTTCTAGGGGTTCTATCTGGCTGAGAAAGGATTCTTCCTCTAGGGCTTGGCATCTCCCGTCCACACGGGCCCCTCCACAGTAACCTGTGGTTTGTCAGATGTTTCCTTCCGTCATTTCCCCTCAGGTCTTCAGCCCTGGGTGCGCGGGCATTCTGGGAAGCACGGTTAGGTTGAGGGTTGGACTAAGCCCTCCACATGCTTTCACAATCCGTTCCCCTTGGAAGTTCTGGAATGTTGGGAGGAGTCGCCATTAGCGCTCTGTCATATCCAGACTGTAACATCGTTCACCGGTCTAATGTTTTCTGTGAACTCCCGGAAACATATATTGGTATCCTACAATGAGGTTCATTGCGTTGCAACCCGTCTGCTTCAATCCATGGGTAAGACGCTAACCCCCCTCCTCAGCCTTGAGCGACCTGCCTTTGCGCTTTCCCTTTTCCTGCCTTGCTCTTAGGAATGCACCCGCTTCGCGGCTCCAGATTCCTTCTTCCTGCTGCTCTTCTGTTATCCTCTCCTCACGGTACACTAGTCTGGTGCACCGCTTCGTTCCTTCCTCTGGAGCCCTTGCCTTCCTGTTTATTGTTCCCTTTTTTTTGGTATCTGATATGTTTGTCCTTCTCAGTACTGTGCTTCCCTTCCTTTCCTCAAACCTTGTATACATCTTCCTGCTTACACTGTTGCATTGTGGTTTTCAAAGTCCATTTCTGGATTTCCTCAAGGAGAGATTTGTTATCAGACCATCTGCTGAAGACCTCACAGTTTTGGTAGGACCACAGTGTTTTTTCTGCTTTTGTGGCTTTTTCCCGTACTGGGCTACTTCTGGAAGGTTGCCCCTTGCCTCAACTGAGTAATCTATTTGGGTATAGTGGCTTCCTCTCGCGGGAGACCCTTTCTCTAGGAGGGGCAGAAGTCAGCAAGGAGAAAGAAGACTGCCTGTAAGGCGAAATCTTCTTTTTCCACACCCAAAACAAGTGAGTCAGGTGAGGAGAATACTGCAGATTCTGAGACATGCGCCCCAGGTCATCGGTTAGTTGCTGCACATGTCACTCCAGCTGCAAAACCTTTTCTGGGTTGTAGTGAGGACTCGAGTCATACCTCTGCTACTCCCAAAAAGGGTAAATGTCCCTTCTCCCGGAGTAGCTCAGGTACTGGAAATTCCCCACATAATTTTCAATCCTGAATCTCCTTCTCCCGGGTTCAGGGATTGGGGTGGAGGGAGAGGAGGATTATTTTGGAGGTTCTGGTTCTGGTTCAGGGGATATCTGGGGAAAAAGTACAGACTGAGAGGTGGAGTGATACTTTCTCCTGAGGGAAGTTTCCGGGGGCAGTACTTACTATATTTATTTATTTGTCATTTATATAGCGCACATAACCCAAAGGTATTTAGGCGCTTTTAGCTTAAGAATCTGGTTACAAAATGTGCTTATAGCAACAGTTTACAGTCATTGCATGAAAGGATCACATGGTTATCAGCTTACAAATTACAGCGATAACTTATAGCTAGTTACGGGTTATTTGCAGCACTAATTAGTTACAGACACCATAGTTACCTAATTGGTTCCCCCCAATGGGCCAGGGGAGTGCATACATACCCCAGGATTAGTATGGTATGCGTATACCTAGCAGTTTAGGCAGCAGGGTCAGAGGGGTCATTGGTCTGAGATCCTGCCTGACTACCCTTCAATTGGGCTGAGTCCAAGGGTCTCCTCTGACTTTCACTCTGCTTGTTGGCAGACGGACTATTTTTAGGCCCCCTGTCTCCAGATCCAATGGAGGGGTCATTTTTAACTCTGCCACCTTCGCAGCAGCAGGGGTGTTAGAGGGTTTTGGGGGTGTTTCTACTCTCAGTGGACTTCTGGACCTCATAGATCCTGGTTGTCTGTTCAATCACCCAATCCAGTTTCCTGTGCTCGTGAAAGTCACGCACCAACTAAGTCATTATGTATTTGGAGAGTGCATGGAAATATGTAGTTATGAACTACTAAAAACTATTTGTGTTCACCCGCTGGGATGTCTGAGCAAATGCCCGCTTTAACTCCTGCACAAACTCCCTAGGCAACTGATCCTCCCCTTACGGGCCTGTTGTGGGTTCCTATGTGTGAATTTCTTTTTCAAAATGTCCAACTTTTAGGTGGACCATTTATAATGATTCTGGTCCTCCAGTCCCGAAAAGAAACTGGAGTACTCTGGAGAGAACCTCCATTTCACAAACACCATACAATTTACATCATGTTTAATTCCAAATGAGAATATCATTTGTTCATACAATTCTAGATGTACCCACACCCAATGCATAGCGTTTTCGGTATGAGGTTATGAAGCTCTTTATGGCCTTGATCTGTCTAATTGGGTCTTTGACAAAACCCTTTTTTTGTTTCCCTGTCTTCCCTTTTCTCTGCACCTGAGTCCGTTCACCGTCTGACTCAGAGCTGCTATTGGATCACCATTCCCTATCTTCTAGGCACCCCCCATCTCTGTGAGACTGAGAATACCTCCCAAAACCATGGGGTCTGGACTCCTCTTGCCTGTGCTGCTGTAAATTCTCAGGGTCCTTTCCCTTGTAGTCACCCTTTGGCACAGGATAATACTCAGTTTCTTCCTCAGACTGACTCAACTGTGTAGTCTCACCCCTTCCAGATAGTTTGTAGAAATTCATCCCTTTCTCTAAATGTAAGGAGTTGTTTTATATGCCCCTCCTGGGCTGAAGCTTTGACCTTTCTTCTCCAGCTAAGCGAGGTAGGTGGTCTCTTTGCAATCTACATTTATTTTAAGCCCAACTCCCTCATTTTCTCATAAAGTGAGTTTTCATGGTCTAACGTACTCTCTGGATTATTCTCAACTTCCCAGGACCCACTGTTCCGGCCACTTTCCCTTCTGTGTGGTATAGGATAATACTCCTCAATCTCAGATAAGGACTGGCCTTCTGGATAGGTTTGGCTAGGGGCTATTTGGGTAAGTCTTGGTCCTTCATGTTTCCTTAGGCTCTATAGGTGGAAAGCATGAGGTCAGTCGCAGTCGGCACATAGGAAGTTGTAGTTAACTGGCATGAGGCTGCTGATGGGAAGGGCATCACTTCAGGATCAGAGGGCCCTTTCCCATACCCTGATTGGTCAGAGTGCCTCAATGCCTGTTTGTAATTTTCAAACTCTCACACTGGCTTCTCTCTGTCCTTTTTTCCTGATGGTGTTAAGAGAGCTGGCTTTTTAATTCTGATGACAGGGCCTGATTGGCCTTGAACACTTTACTTTGGGCCATTAATCGATCTTTCAATTCCCTGATTTAATTCTTACATGACTCATTTTCGTTTGGTGAGGCCTGCATTGTGTGAACATATTCAAAGCAGTTTGCTTTCAAAATTTCAATCTCTTTCACTTGTGCATTTCTACATTGCTCTGCCTGTAACATGTCAGCTTCCGCTTGCCTCGCCCGCTCCATAGGTTCTACATTTTCTTGCCTATTTTCAGTCAGTTCTTTGAGAACCTGACTGACTCTTTTCTGCATCCATTTTCAACTGATGCACCTCCTGTGCAAGGATACTATTCGCCTGGTTCAAGAGGTCTTTTTCCTTTACCAGTTGAATTTTCTATTGTTTTAAAGTAAGTACCTTCTGATATATCTGATCAAAATCATTTTGGGAATCAACCTCTTTTCTAATTAACTCATTGCTTTCAATTTTCAACTCCTTATTTGTAATTGAAAGGCCCTACGGTCATCTAACAGCCCTCTATTATAAATATTCTGATCATTTACCTTTTATTGCAGTGTGCTCAAATTCTCCACACCCTCTTTGTGTGTATCTTGCAGTGCAGAAAACTGCATTTCATGATCTGCACTCTCTTGCTGAGGGTTTTTTTTAACTCTTTTTGAGCTGTTCCATAGGGATTTCTTGTTTTAACTCAAAATTTTCGCTCTGTTGTGCTTGATATTCTAACGGTTTAAGTTCTTTCTGTGCCTTTTTAGAATTTCAGTCTGACTCTGTGCACAGACCTCACCCTTCTGCACTCGCTCTTCCCCTAACTGCAAGTGGAAGTATAGATATTTTGTGAGCTGAGCCATTTGACTCAGTTCTTCTTGAGCATTTTGGGTCATGTAAAAGGCCTCTAATGCTTTGTGCCATTTCCCCCCTTCGCACCAAAGGTCCAATTCCATTTTAGTTTTCCATCTCCCTTCATCCACCTCTGTCCACTCACCACGAATGAACAGATTAGTAAGGAAGTGTCTCCTGGCATCATTTAATTAAAAAATCACCCTGTTCCCGCTTAATTTCCACTCACGATGCCAAATCAAATATCAATACTACTTAATCTTAATACACCTGCCTGGAACTCAGCGGTGAAGTCCTTGTGGCACTTTAACAAGGCAAAGATGACTTGCCCTCCACCTTAATGCAATGCAATTACATCTAAATAAATAGTCTGTTGCAATGCACTTGTCATGAGTCAAACACAGCTGGCCATTCCCAGCCACGAGCCCCCAATTTGTAACGGTTTTTTGAGAGGCCATCCTCAACATGCGGAGTTCCTTCCCATCCCAAGCCAGGTGTCACACAATAAACAGTTTAATGTCAGTTCTTTATTCAGTCCTATCTCCAATTTATCTCATACCCCCTATACCCCTCCCCCTGACCTACCAATGGGCCAAGAACCAGCGTGGTATACAGGAAATATATTTGTATTTATTTGAATAACTGAAAATGGAAATCACACTAAAATAACACACGCCACCTTCTCTGTGGCTTACAGTTAAACTTCTTGTTACACAAATAAATCACACAAGTAGGTTGGGAAAAACACAAATCACAATTCGTTGCTTCCTACAGAGTTATCTTCAAGAAATAACCAACACTGATCAAGAAACAAAATCAATGTACATATGCAATGCTGTGCAATTTAAATTTTACTGCGCACTTAAAAGGGTAGCAGTTTGGTTTACAGATCTGTACAAATGCATATGGCAATTCTTATTTCACCCACACTTTTCCTTTGAAAAATAAACACATAGTGATTTAGCAGTTTTTCTTCAGACCCCCGCCCCTACTGTGGTCTGTGTTGGGGGAGTCGGACAGAATAATTATAAGATTTGGGGAATTTTGGATTTCCAACCCCCTCCACTTAAAGGCCTTTGTTGGGAAAGCTGGACATAAACATCGGGATGATTTGGGAATTTTGGAATGCAGACCCCTCCACTTAAACGCCTGAGTTTGGGAAGTCGGACAGATAAATTGCCATGAGTTTTAGGAATTTTGGATTTCAGACCCCCTTTTACTTAAAGGCCACTGTTGGAGAACCTGAACAGAAAAATTGGATTACCCAATTAAATTACAGTCTATAGTTTTCAGCGCACACTGGAAATGAGCTTTGTTAATTTTGAATCTTAATAAAAATCAGCCTGTGGTGTTCTGCCAAGGGCCAGGAAACACGAATGAGTGCCCCTGTGTAATGCAAGGGAGGAAACTGTTACACATTTTATGTTTTTTTTGTTCCGCTACTCAGGGTTTGAGAAAGCTATACTTAAACCCTTGAATGAGACTAGATGATGTATATACAGACATCAAAGCACTGGAGCTATGTAAGATAACCAATGACCCAGGAAGGGGTTACAAAGGGTCCAAATGTATACATAGGGCCTGGTTGTTGAGGCTTAAAATGTGAGATGCTGCTTTCACTATAACTGATGACTATGTATCTGATATTAGAGAGGCTGTGAGCTTTCTATTTCATGATCCATAACTAGTTACTCGCCCCTCCGGAGTACACGTCTTGTTAGGTTTTTTAAAGGAAATGTTGTGGTTCTATGAAATAGGGAATGATGCCACAGATTGTATACGGTCTAAAATATGAGATGTGGTTTTTAGGATTACTGATGCTTTTTACGTGTTCTTCTGAGGGGCTGTAAGCTTTTAAACTTTATGATTTGCAGGTGGAAACACTGGCCCCCCTCAAGATATTGGCCTACCAGATTTTATAATTGATATATTTTAGAATTTGAATTAATTGTATGTCATTGTTGTTTTCAAATACATTTTTGAAATATGAATTTGTAACCAATTAATTGATATTCAATGGTGCAATGTGAGGTTGTTCTTTTATGGCTTGATAGCTGAATACAAGATTATAAAAGTGAAAGTAATTAAATTAATATTTTTAGTTAAATAGGCTAAGGATCTACACAGTTTTGCCTACCCTGCCCTCTATAAAGGGAAAGGCAAGCATAATCCCCCGCTTCTTGGTTTCAAATGGCTCAATTCTACTTACATTGAAAACCTCTGTTTAAAGTTCAGGAAAGCCAGCTGCATTTCAGGACCCTCTTGGAGGAGAAAGCAGGGGTATGGTCACTCCACTCTCAAGGATGGCCCCCAGTTCTTCACCATAGGGCCCAGTCAGATTTAGCCCTCCCCAGCGATAGACAGCTCCACCCAGATGCAATCTCAGCAATCTCCTATGGTGTTTCCTTGTGACTGTCAGATTGTAATTTTTAGCAGGTCACACTTTCTCTCTAAGTGTATCCACTTTATATACCAGTGATGAAAACATCAAGATTTCAATTTTAGGCAGTGCCCTGCAAGAATTCGCCAAACCAGGTTTGGACAGTTACCCTTCTCTTTATCCCAAGTCCAGCCTCTCTCTAAGGATTGGTTTAGGAATCTAGAGCAGAAATATGGCAACTCCCATTTGAAATCCCCCTTTGTTTCCATGTCAACATTTTGGCAAAAATCTAGTTGTGTCAAAAACTTCATAATTTACTAGTAACTGCTATAATATACATATATGTATGTATGTATGTATATATATATATATATATATATATATATATATATATATATATATATATATTACACAGCCACGGTAGTGGCTGTGTAGTTATGGTTAAGTTGCTGTTTCCTGTTTCCATAGGAAGAGCACTTTTTGGGCGGCTTATAACTTCGTTCCCCCTGGACGAATCCTCACCAAACTTTTCAAAAAAAGTAAATGGCCCACTCTGATTTGCAAAGTTTGGTGATGTTTGGTCCAGGGGGGGAAAGGTTATAGGGGGGGTCCCAAAACGTCTTTTTTTCCCATAGACTGAATGGGGGAAAAACTTTGCGCACGGCTACAGGCCAAACTGCTGGACGGATTTTCACCAAATTTGCGGCGGGGGCAGTGGCTTGGTCCCAAATGCGTGCTTTTGTAAATTTGGTGACAATCGGTGCAGTACTTTTATTTAAAATGACTAAAAAGTAGGTTTCAAAATATTTGTGATATCTATGTCTGCTCCGCGGTCACACTTCCCCGTTCTCTGCCGATTGGCTGCAGTGAGACGTGTTCTGCATCAGATTGTTTGAATGCACCCGATATCTTGGATCCGCAGACAGCACAGTGGCGACCAGCGGCAACATGCTATTTTCGAAAACTATTTTTCTGTGTCATAGTGCTTGGGGAGGTTCAGACAGTAAGAGATGGGTGAAAAACTGTATTTGTTCAGGCGGTAGGTGTTAATGATGTATTCTCTATGCCCGACTTGTTCGGGATGTTTGTACGTACAGAAAATGAGGGGTCTAATAAGGGTAGTATTTCAGTCCGTGCTGTGCCAAGGCACCTTGAAACTGTTCGAAGGACACGCGTGGTGTTAGCGAACATTGAAATTGAGTACGTGTCATTATTACATTATTTTTCCTATGGGTGTGCTATTGATTAGTACGCCGCCATGGGTGTGACATGCTGCGGTGGTTGTGGCCAGGGCCTAGAGCCTTGGATGCATGGCTGTAGGCTGTAGGCCGAAGGCCATACTTCCAAGACTGTAGGCCCTGGCCACAACCACCGCAGCATGTCACAGCAATGGATAAAACTGTAGTATTGATTATCGATTAGATGGTTGTGGGGAGTGTGTACAGTCTTGGGTGCATGGCCATGCACCCAAGAACAAAGTTATAAGCACTGGAGGTATAAGCCTCTGCACACCCATACATTGTAATATCTATGGACATAAAGCTAGGAGTCTAGCCTCTGGCCAGAACCACTGAAGCATACCACACCTATCGATACACCCGTACTACCGCACATCACTCAGGTGGTTGTGTGGAGGGGCTGCAGTCTTCGGTGCCGAAGGCCATGCACCCGAGAACAAACTTATCAACTCTAAAGTTATAAGCCAACATGGATTTTACATAGTGCGGTGGTTGTGGGCAGGACGTAGACTTTTGGGTGCATGGCTGCAGGCTGTAGGCCATACACAGAAGAGTGTAGACCCTGCCCACAAGCACTGCAGGATATCACATTCATACATCACACCCATACATTCGATTATGTATCTGGTAGGTGTGGGCAGGGCCTAGAGTCCTGGGTACAAATTGAGTACATGCTACAGTTATAATGTTTCATTGTATGGGTGTGTTACTGATGTATAAGCGACCATGGGTGTAATATGCTGCAGTGGTTGTGGCCAGGGCCTAGAGTCTTGGTTGCATTGCCGTAGGCCGTAGGCCATACTTCCAAGACTCTAGGCACAACCACCACAGCATGTCACAGCAATGGATACACCTGTAGTATTGCTTATGGGTCAGATGTTTGTGGAGAGTGTGTACAGACTTGGGTGCATGGCCGAAGGCCATGCTCCCAAGAACAAAGTTGTAAGCACTAGAGTAATAAGCTACTGCACACCCATACATTGCAATATCTATGGACATACAGCTAAGAGTCTATACTCTCGCCACATCCACTGCAGCATACCACACCTATAGATACACACGTAATATCGCACATCACTCAGGTGGTTGTGGGGAGGCCCTGCACTCTTGGGTGCATGGCCTTGGGCCATGCACCCAACAACAAAGTTATAACCTCTTAACTTATAAGCCAACATGGGTTTTATATAGTGCGGTGGTTGTGGGCAAGACGTAGACTTTTGGGTGCATGGCTGCAGGCTGTATGCCTTACACCCAAGCATGTAAACACTGCCCACAACCACTGCAGCACATCACATTCATACCTCACACCCATACAATCGACTATGTATCTGGTAGGTGTGGGCAGGGCCTAGAGTCTTGGGTACAAATTGAGTACATGCTGCATTTACAATGTTTCGTTCTATGGGTGTGCTACTGATTTATAAGAAACCATGGGTGTAAAATGCTGTGGTGGTTGTGGCCAGGGCCTACAGTCTTGAGTGCATGGCCATAGGCCATGCACCCAAGAACAAAGTTATAAGCACTGGAGCTATAAGCCACTTCACACCCATACATTGAAATATGTATGGACATACACCTAAGACTTTAGGCCCTGGCCACAAATACTGCAGCATGTCACAGCAATGGGTACACCTATAGTATTCGTTGTCGATCAGATGGTTGTGGGGAGTGTGTAGGGTCTTGGCTCCATGGCCAAAGGCCATGCACCCAAGAACAAAGTTATAAGCACTGGAGCTATAAGCCACTTCACACCCATACATTGAAATATGTATGGACATACACCTAAGACTTTAGGCCCTGGCCACAACCACTGCAGCATATCACAGCTATAGATACACTCATAGTATTGAACATCGCTCAGGTGGCTGTGGGGAGGGCCTACAGTCATGGGTGCATGGCCCAAGGCCATGCACCCAAGAACAAAGTTATAAGCACTGCAGTTGTAAGCCACTATGGATTTTATATACTGCATACCCATACATTGAAAAATCTATGGCCTTACACCCAAGTCTGTAGCCTGTGGCCACAACTACTGCAGCATATCACAGGTATAGGTACACTCGTACTATGAAACATCATTCAGGAGGTTGTGGGAAGGCCATGCTCCCAAAACCAACTTTATACGTAGTGAAATTACAAGCCACAATGGTTGCGATATGCTGTGGTGGTTCTGGTTCTGAACATGGGTGTGGTGTGGTGCGGTGGTTGTGCGCACGTTCTAGTGTCTTGGCTGCATAGCTGCAGACCATGCACCCAAGACTAAACTTATAAGTAGTCAAATTAGAAGCACCATGGTTTTGATATGGAGCGATGGTTGTGGGTAGGACCTATAGTCTTGGTTGCTTGGCTGTGGGATGTAGGTGGTAGGTTATACATCGACGATGCTAGGCTCAGCCTACAGCCACTGCACCATATTACTGCCATAGATTAGATGAGCAGATCCGCATATGTATGAAATGACTGTAATTATACTTACTGTTTAATTTGTTCAGAATCCATATATGTCTTACATGACTTTAGTACTTGGCGGAACTATCCTCTTTTAATTTCTGTGATAAAAGAAAAAAGCATGTTAGTGTTTGCATTCTATGAAGATGTATTACATTGTATAATAGACAGTTTAGCTTTTCTTTTACCCTCTTATTTAGTTTACAAACCAGTGTACTGTGCATTTTGCTCAGTTTATGTGTTTGTTTTTCAAATCCTTGGGTCTGGGGGAAAAGAAATCCTTGTCGGGTTAAAAAAAAAAACTTTATTTGCTGTGCTATAAAACTATTTCTTTGTTTTCTTTGAGTGTTTCCTTGTTCTTTCTGATTAATGTTATGTTTGTTGCGGCCTTTTTAACAACGGTTAGATACCTGTTGGCGTATTCTAACTGTGCATTTATTGTTACGGTTCTGTGGTATTCATTTATCTGTGTCGTTGTTATACACTTTTGGGCAGTTAGATACCTGTTAGTGTATTTTAACTGTTTGTAGTTTTTCACTTTATTTTTTGGTAATGTTTAAGTACACATTAGTTATTAAATTTTGGCTTTAAGAAGATTAAATGCGCATTTGTAAGATTAGCTGACAATCTCTGCTTTAGAGTAATGGTGCTATCATTACATTCCACCCATCCACATTTCTTTTTAATGTATGCAGTGTAGTGACCTGAATTGGTTGTAGCTCCTGCATGGTAGATTATACCTACTGTTGTAAAGGTTTTCTTTCCAAGTGACACTTGACCGTGTGTGAATCCAGTCAGCTTGCAGTTGTTTTGGTACCATCTACATTATAACGTAGCAGCATAAGTATTATGTAGTTACTATGTGTTTGTATCAGTAAGGTGGAGCGATTGTCTGAATTACACATAGTACATAATCTGCCATGGTTTGCATTCCGTACAAGTTGCTGAAATGGAATGGATTCACAATTATGTATGGATACATACACAAATCGCTCATTTGGGATTTGTTCCTGTATCACATTGCTACAGAGAGTGCATGTATGTTTCCACATGTATGAAATCTGGAAGATTTCATTTATAGGTATGCTTTTGTTTTCCAGTACTTGTACTAAGTACATTAGAAATTCTTGTGGATCTTCTTGTGAGTTTATAGTGAATCTAACCATTCCAGCACAGTAGTCCAATTCCGGTCTTATTCCGTGAACACTGTACGTGTTGTCAGGATTGTTTGTTGCGTTTCTATGAAGGACTAACATTTGCAAACACAATTGGTCTGTACTGTGTAAGTAAATATTGTTAACAATTGGTGGCAATTGAAATAGAATATTCATTGCTACATTTGCATAGCAACCTACACCAGTTTCATTTGAAAATTTGAATGGACCAGCTAGCTCTGTATCTGAGTGCTTTTTTCAGAGTTTCTGTTCCTTCTTTGAAGAAGTACCTGGTTTACTTTCCCTAATAGGTTCTTCTTTGCTTGTGGTAAATGATGAACCTTTAGTTTCTTTTGTTTTCTTTGAAGGATTTGCTGTCAGATTCTGCTGCATTTCTGTTTGAATTAGTTTTCTTTTACCACATTTTACTTTTTCTGGAACAGGATATTGTTTCAGGTGGGGGGTGTACAGTGAACGCAGTCTATTGTATTCTAAAATTCAAGGAATATCAGCGTTCACTTTACTTGCATCAAAGTTGATTAGATATAGACCGTCAAGTGTACGTAAGCGTGATAGTGCTACATAGCTCATGCCTTCTTTAAAGACTGTGTTTCCTATATCTATCAATGCTTTGTCTAGGGTAAGACCTTGGGATTTATGAATGGTGACTGCATATGCAAGAGTTAGAGAAAATTGTTCTCTACGGACATACATGTCTTTGAAGAGAAAGAATCGAGCAGTTGAGCGCCCTATTCTTTTCACTTCTGAAAGTTTGTCAAAGCAAATATTGACAAACTGAATGTTGTCACGTGGGTATGATTGAAAGCCAACAACTGTACCCAGTGCCCCATTAACTAGCCCTTGCTCCACATCAAGGTTAAGTTTAAGCATTACTCTACAATTTAAGGATAATTTTAATATTTTTTCCAACCCAGCTGGGTTGGAGATTGAATTTTCTAAGCTATTTAGTCTTGTTGTGGCTTGCTCGCACATGGGTAGTGTCATACCATGTACGTCTAGTTTGTCTGTGGCGCAAATTTCCATTATTGGTTGCATTTCTTTGTTTAACATTGTTTCATTGAATTTGAAACAGCTTGCAAGAGTTGGTATTAAGACCATACAATTGACATTTTTGTGCGCTAATTGTACCATAACATCAGTAGCACATGCATTATCGCCATAAAGTGCATAAATGTGCCGGTTTTTCAATATTGCTTGTGCTTCTTGAGATAGTACACCAACTCTAATACTTTTTAGGATGTTGGCATAAGTGAGATCTGCAGATTGCCGCATGTTTACTGTTAATTCTCTGCATTGGAAAGGTTGCCAAAGGCTGACATTTCCTATGCTGCCAACAGTTTTACGGCAGAGTTTTTGTCCCAAGGTTTTAAAAATAGGTTCACCTTTCACTGGTGTCAATTGTAGAAGATCTCCGAAAACGATATTGTGTTTCCCTTCGTAGTTTGTTTTAAGTACTTCTTGCAATCTGAGGTGAATCAAAGCCAACATTAGGTTGGAGACCATGCTAACTTCATCTATTAGTAGCATTTTCATTTTCTTTAATACTCTGCGTAGTTCCATTGCAGCTTCTGCAGAAAGTTTGTAATAGTCTAATTTGTTTTGGTGTTCTACTGGAAGAAGTAGTAATCGGTATAAAGTGACACTGTGCCTCATTACGACCCAGGCGCTAATGGGTTAACGGCGCCGTAAAAGGCTGCGGCGCCGTTAACCTATTAGCACCTAATTACGAGGTCCCTTTGCGGGACCCGATCTTAACGGCTGGTGTGCCCCTATGGGGCAAAAATGGGAATGGGGAAGGGCCATGGAGGAAGGGGGTATTACCGCCCCGCCAACCTTGTAATGGGGTGGTAATTCCCCCTTTCTCCATGGCGGAGTCAGTAACCTACCGGCATGGACCATGGTGCTAATAGCACCATGGTCTTCCGCCAGGGTCATAATGAGGCCCACTGCCTATGTTGTAGGCAGCTAAACCTGTGGGGGCAGTTACAACAGCTGACAGTTTGTTGTTTGTCAATTGCTGAAGGAACTTGCTGATGATTTTGATTAAGAATGTTTTTCCTGACCCAGCTTCACCACTGACGTACAGCAGTATAGGTTTGTAATTTTGTCAGGTACATTCTTTATTTTCGTGCTGTACACCATGTGCAATTTGTTTTGTTACGTCTTCAAAAATGGTGCGATGATCTTTGTTAAGTTTTGCTTGTTGTACAGTTAGGTCTTCGATATCTTCCTGATAGTGACACATGGTGTTTTCCAATTCTGTCATAGCTAATTCTGCCTCATTTGCTATTAGTGGCTGTCCCAGTGGTTCTTGGCTTCCTGTTACAGAAGGCTGACTACTGTCGGAAGAGTCCTTATCTAGTTGGGCCTGAAGTTCTTCTTCGTGTTGCTGTTCATTGTGCAACATTGTTTTGTACTGCGTAAAGTTCACATCAGTGATAGCGCTTTAATTTGCTTTGAAAGCATCTTCATAGCAGTCATAGTTATCTAGTATCTCTTCCTCTTTTCTCCATGGTTTAAAAAGTTGTAGCAGAGACATGTAATATAGTACTTTCTGTGAGGAGTTTTTAATGACAATTTAACATGATTAATTAAGCTTTGTTCGGTAAATTTCACTAAGCTGCATTCACAATCTGTGACTCTATATCTGCCTTTGCTTTCATCGGGTTTTATATTATTTTTGTATGCAAAGTTTTGAGCTATGTGGTATAGACACATGCTTTCCAAAGTGCGACTCCTGTTCAGATAGTATGTGTCCAGTAAATTGTTTTTTAAAATGTCTTGGCTGTTGGGATCATTTCTTGCAATTGTTTCTATGTCCTCATATGATTTCAGAACTCTTTTTCTAGATTTAGCAGGACCAAGACTTAGCCATACTATGTTGTCTGATTTTCCGTACAAAGCAATACCGGTTAAACGATCTGCCTCTTCATAGGCGCCACATTCTCTATGAGAGAGCATTTTTATGCCTAGGCTGTACAATTTCTGAGATAGTGTTTTGTCTGATTATAGGTCATCCCAGAGGTCTTGAACCTCTGTTTTTTCTGCTTTTGTTAAGTAGGCTTTAACATATCGTGCAACAGCAGTGGAATTGCCTGCAATGTACTGCACATCCATAAGAGGGCAATGATTGTATTGTAATCATTGATATATTTTGATTCTTCTGTTCTTTTTATGTAATACGTGTTCTTAGGTGATTTACCTTTAACACTATGTCGAACTGAAGACATGAAGTTTGTTCACTTCACCTGTTTCTGTAACTGGTCTAGGGAAACCAAAGCAGCATTTTGTGTAGTATTTTCCTTTGTTTTTGTATTTGCGACGACAATGTTTGCCACATTTGTGTCTTTGAAATTGTAAAATCTGCCCATGCAGGTCACTATGGGCCTCATCACGACTTGGGCGGTAACGGTAACGCTATTAGCGCGAGCGGTATTAGCCCTACCGCTGAACTCCCCGGCGCTAATAGCGCCGGATCACGAGTTTGGCGGTAATGTAAGTCCCCCCCATTCCCCACTGAGCCCGTTCGGGAATGCCCCATTCCCCATTGAGCTCAATGGGGAATCTTCGTGCTAATACCGCCGGCGGATTTCCCGCCGACGGTAATAGCGCAAATTTTCAGCGGATTTCCCCCGAGCTCAGATCTGGGGCGAAATCCGCCGAAGCCCTGATTCGGCGGACCCTTAAATCCGGCGGTAATAGCGCTACCGCCGGATTTAAGGGTTACCGCCAAAGTCGTGATGAGG
The DNA here is from genome assembly GCF_040938575.1 of Ambystoma mexicanum. NCBI lineage: Eukaryota > Metazoa > Chordata > Amphibia > Caudata > Ambystomatidae > Ambystoma > Ambystoma mexicanum. The sequence continues at coordinate 137,107,244 of NC_090921.1, forward strand.
CCCAATGTGTCCGTTGTGAAGGGATTTCCCAAGTGACATATTTTTGGATGAACTGCAAAACAGTGGCATCAGTGTCGTGACCAAATTTAGGTGCACCTTTGATCCGTAAAAGCATGTGAATATGTGGTGCTCCTCTCGCTTGGTATTCTTTTCTCCAACAGAAGTGTTGCACTTCTCCGAGGGGAGGAACAGTTTTATTGCAAATAAAGTGTAGCATAGCAATGAAACGATGATGGAAATATCTTGACACATTAACTGGCTCTTGAGAGCAAAGTTCTCCAGGTGTTAATAAATCTATGTTGGTTTTGTTGTTGTTTGATATGCTTAGGAACTCATGTAAATCTTCCCAGGCATATTCTGCACAACTTAGTGTAACAGACCAAGTCGGTGGCCCAAGGTTTCTGATTATACAACGTACGTCTCCGTGCTGTCGGAACCAGTATTCTTTTGTACTACGCATGTTTGCAAACAAATTTGTTATACTTGATTGTAAAACCTCATCTTTTTCTTGTACTTTTTTGTATTAATTGCATAGCTGACATATTTTGAAAGTGGGTTCCGGATTTCAAAATGTGTGCATCTCCGTAACATAGGGTTGCTAGTTCACTTTCAAAGAGTAGGTGAAATATGTATTCCACATTTTGTCTAAACCTGGGATCTTGTGAATACATTCATAATGAGCGGTATTCTTATGTCGTAATCTGAGTGGGTCTATCATTGCATCTTCCACCTTTGCCAGTAGGAAATAGCAGTGGAAAAGCATGTGCTTCTATACTTTTTTCCCATATGCTCATTGGTGAACCTTTGGTTTGTCGCATTTGGCAAGTTTCTAGTGCATCATCTATGCTTTCATTGGATGAATTGTGTACGGGAACAAAAGAGTGGATACTGCAGCAGGATCCAGAAGTTTGAATTGTCCAGTTTCTGATGACTCTTCAATTATTTCAGTTGTTTCCCTTAAGCTTTCTTCAATATTTATTTCCTTATAGTATTCGTTATTGTCTTTTAGATATTGCAAGGCTTGTCTAACTTTATGTAAGTCCACCAGTTGTTGCCAAATTCTTTTGTCTTTTGTAGGTACTCCATTTACCAAGACAATTAAATAATGCTCTATTGAACGTTGCACTCCTAGAGTGTGTACATTTTCGGTTAGATCTAATGGCAAATAAACTACTTTGCCACAAATGCCTTTCACCAATTCAGAGGGAGGTAATTTTGCTGTTTTTGGGTGAAGGCGTATAATTGCTTGAAATGGGTGAACTGTTTGAATTATGATGCTCTCATACAAATTGAGTTGTTGCAGGGTTTTTGGTAGTGGGAACAATTCCAAATTATTTGTGATAGCACGTGAAGGAGTTTGGTTGTTGTCTAGTTTTGTAGTGCAGTAACTGCAACATATTAGGGGTTCACTTCTTTGATATTTGTTTTCTGCTAAAAGATAGAGAGCTAATTCAAACCATTTGGAATCTTCATTCTCTTCTATTTTGTATGCTATGTCTATATTTTTTGTGTTCCTTTTGTAAAACGTTCTGCGGCAACACACACACACATGGTTTGGTATTTCAGCCAATGCACTTTTAAATGTTAGTATTTCTTTTTGTAAGTGTGTAATAGAAGGTTGCTATGTGCAGAATTGTTGCTAGCCTGTTCTATAACTATTGCATTTTGTAAGTGGCTTTCACTTCCAAAATATTTTCTCTGGATAAGGTCAATTTCTTCTTGTAAGTATTTGGGTGTACCATGCAGAAGAGTGTTATTTAAATTGGCTAATTCTGAAGCTGGACTTTTAGCATAGTATATTTTATACACTAGATTTCTTACATTTGAATGATGTATGGATATCCTTTTGATATCATGAAAGGTGCTTTTGCAAATAGGTCCAGAAATGCAGGCTAATGTATGTCCTTGTAGTCCTGTGTATTTGCGCACTGGACAGATATCCATATTTTGCAGCACTTTCATTTTAATTTTGTCTTTACCTTTCACATACTGATTGAGGAACTGACGTAAAGATTTGAAAGATTTGTTAGGAATGGCACACACTGACGTGCATGGCCATTTGTATACTGGACGGTCTGGTTCACTCGAATCGAGAGGTAATTATGAGTTTTCAGGGGATACTTTTCTAAGCAGTGTTTCTTGTTCCATGATGGTATTATTGATTTCTGCATACCCTCGTCCACTGCTATGGATGCAATTGTGTTTGTTTGATTTTGTTGTATGCTTCTTCATTAAAATATGGTTCTGTGGTTGTTGTGTGACTCCATTCACCTCCACAAATATGTAAGAAGTTATTTTTGTTAACATTCGGTTTATTGATACGTTTCTTTTGTAGTTTGGTACTTAGTTTTGTTAGTGGTTTCATCCTATTTAACACTAATATAAACAACTTCCTTTTGAGAAGGAATGCACTGTCCACGGGAGCTTGTAGGATTAATTTTCTATGGTAGGTTTTAAGGGTTGAAGATGATTTCGGTCCTCTTCTTATTAGATTCTGAAGGACTCTGTGGCGAAACATTTTTGCTAAAATACTTTTTTTTACTATAGGTTCTTGTTACTATATCAGGATTAATAGGAGCATTGTTAACAGTACTGGTAGCCAATTTTTTGTGAAGAGTTTTGTGTTTCATGCCACATTTAGTTGGAGGAGGTAAAGTTTCAGTAGTTGAAGCTTCCTTTGTTAAGCTAAATAACTGTTTTAGCTGTTTTGTTCCAACATTCTCTACAAACTCTGCTACAGATGGATGATTAGGTTGGACACTTTTATTTTTATTTGCTCTACTTTTGCGTTCCTTTCTACGTTTTTTTGGTAGGCATTCTTTGGGGTCTGTTGAAAAAAAGAAGGCATGGTTTGGTCTGTTGTACAATGTACGTGTGCTGTGTGCATGCCTACATGAGTTTGATGGGGAAGCTCTTTGTAGTGGTGTGTGAATGTGCATTGGCCTCTTACAATGATTTCAGAAGGCTATTTTTCTGTTTGTATACTACTACAATGTGCTTCACATGAGAGTACAAAGTGGGCTAGTGATGAGGAGAGGCATTAATACTAAACGTAATGGCATAACATTGAAACAGCTATTTGTTTTCTTGTACTAACATTCTGTATGTTATTTGAGATCCAAACGCACAGGGATTTGTGAGCCATTCTGCCTATTATTCTTTGTTTAATAATTGGGGATTTATGGGTAGAATGCTTCAGAAATCACGGTTTGCTTTGGTGCGCATATTAAATACATAACCCACACAGTCTCTTTGAGGAATAGTTAGAATATAAAGGTAATACTGTACTTACTTTTTTTTGCGGAATGACCAGGTTTCTTCGGATATGTCGTTTGCAGTGTAGATGCTGTTGATTTTCAGGAGAGTAGTCTTCATTGAGATTGTAAAAAGAAGAAGTTAGTAACTTTTTGTGTTTAAAGCAGTGATGTTACTGTACACGTTAATTTTGCATCTTTCATCAGAGTATTCTCCTTTGATATTTTAACACAGTGCATGTGGGCATTTCACTTCACTATGTGCTGCCTTTGTATGTTACTTGCAGTATGTTAGTTGCACGTGCTTCAGAAATGAGTATCATTTTTAGGTTATGAAAATGCTTAGTTTCTTTTAAGCTGTGTTATCTATAGCAGAGAGGTTTGTAAGCAATAGGTCATTGTAGTAGATGGTAAACATTTCTTTACTTTCATATTATAAGTACGATTTAGAAAAATCGGGAGACCCTCAGAGGGAGATGTCACCACAGCAATCGGGAGCGTTTATTTTTCTCATACGATCGCATTGGAAGTAGCATTTATGTAGGCGGTACACAGAAAAAATGGTGCCATTTTCTAATGGAAAATCGAGTTTCGCGCTAAATAGGGAGGGTTGTAACATATGGGTAGGTTATGCGGGAGACAGCAAGAAGTAGTGCGGTTTGTCAATGAAAAATCAGACATCTTGCACTTAAAGGGGGAGCGTTGGTATGTATTGGCTATGCAGATTTAGTGGCATTAATTTGTTTAAATGAAATCATAAGGTTTGCACATGTTCTCTGATTAAAATATGCATACCTGTACTTTACACTCATGCATGTGCGCATGCATGGAGCTGTACGTAGAAATCCGTGACACTTGCACAGTAGTTTTTGAAGTAGGTGCTTTGCAATGATATGCACCTTGCATTCAGAGTGATCAATAGTACATATGAAGTGCAAAATGTTCATGACGGAGTTAGATGTTGAATGTGATTGGTGGATGGTTATGTGACTGCTTAGCTGTGTCCAATGAGGGAATGGATTCGCGAGTGATGTGGAAAGGGTAGAAGGACTGGCTAAGAGATGCGTGCCGCATGTAGGCAACGCTTGTCCGTGTGTAGGGCATGTCACATACGGGTTTCTACAGCAAATCCAGCATGGAAAGGGGACTGTAGGCATCAGCCAATCAGATGTTCACATTGCTCTTTTGTGTCGAAAGACGGTGCGTATACCGAAGATGGCAGAGGTACAGAGGGTCAGGGTTTTGGTCCTTGGAGATATTTTTGTCCATGGTTTACAGCACTATGCCGAAAGTAGGCATGTGGCACACAATTTCGATGCAAGAGGAGTGGAGGTGGTGTGGAGCGTTGAGACTGATTGCAATGTTGCGACAATTCTCCAAGTTTGCACAGAGATGCGTACGATGACCACTCCTACTGTGGTACTTTTGCACTACGATGCTTGCCATTTGGGCTACATGAGTTCACGTACTTTGTTGAAAGATTTGGAACAGTTGGTTCCAGCAGTCATGAACATCTTTTCAACTGCGAAATTAATTTTTTCTGGGTTACTCCCTAGAGGAAAGTGGGACAACAGTTCTGTTTTCTGTCCTGATCAAAGTATTGGGAGGTGTAACATGAATCGCGGCATGCATGATTTTATGTTACGAGCTGGTATGTTTTTCTGCAGCCACGAGAACATTGTTCGCAGTAATGCGGCTTATTTTGAAGCAGATGGTGTTGCGTTATCTTCTTTGGGATATGCCATGTTCTTTTGGAATGTAAGGCTTGCTTTGGAGAAGGTTCTGTAATGGTTGTAGGAGTAAAGTAAGAACAAAAAACATTTAAAAAAAACAAAATAACAGGTGTCTGTAAGGTATCTGCCCCCAAAAAAAACACCTCTTTTCAGATCCCACCTTAAAGGGGAAAAGGGGAATAATATTTAAATGTACAGTCGTCACGCTCTGATCCTGTACGTGGCCGCAGACATGGCAGTAGTTTGCAGGCGGCGCGTATTACCAACAATCTCCCCATTGTGATGTCCACGTGGTACATACCACGTGGGAGAGGAACTAAAGGCAAGCCAAGAAAGCCCATGAATGGCAGTCTCCGCTCTTCCACTAGAGCACCAGGTGTCCGTGTCCTGATTGCGCGCCTGCTCACTGCGCGCCCAGGCATTCCAGACTCAGCCCAGCCTCGGAGCACAGAGGCTCGTGCACCTCACACCACACTGGTGGCGAGGATAGGATCGGATGCCCACCTGCCCTAACCCCCACCCAAGACAGCACAACGGAGCACACAGTTTCACACCACAGCCCAGGCACCCCAGGCCCACTGACTGTGTGTCGCACCTGCGTAATTGCACAACGCTCCGGATCACAACCGAGGTGCAGCACTCCAGCATCGCACCTCCCACACCCCAGGGGCCTGATGGCTTGTGTCGGGGCCACCATCTCTGGCGCCTGGGTGCCAGAGGAGGAACCAAGTAAGTGTGCCACCTGCGCCGCTCCCTTTCATGGATGCGCACATCTACGCACCAGCACTGACACTGAACACTCCACCCACCCAAAACTCGCACAACCATCTCTCCCCCAGCAATCCGCACACACTTTACCGTGAACGGGCCCGGGGGCAAGAAGAACCCCACTCAACACGGGCCCACACCCTGGGCCCAGGAAAAAAAATAATATTTTTCTACCACTCGTACCGCAGGCCCCAGGCCTCAAGCCCAGGCATCAAGCACACACAGGCCCCAAGCCTCTGGAAGACCCCCAAGGCTCATAACAACAGCCCCACAGGCACCCACTGCCAAGGCACTGCCCCCCAAGTCACAGCAGGTCTCTGGAACAACAGCCCAGACAACCATCAGGCACCACAAGCCACAGCTGGCAGCCCACCTGCAGAGCCACCTAAGGAAGATCGGGTCCACCATCCCTGCAGGACCACCAAAGACACAGGCAAGGACCACTCCCTGCACCAAGCAATTAGTCGGAGGACCCTACAGTGACGCCACCGAGGCAGCAAGTCTAGAATCCCGACACCAGCACATGGCTTGAGACATCTCAAGAAACCATCATGCAACCATTCCAGCCTTTTGGACCCCAAACGGTACTCCGCTGGGAGCTCTGGGTCCAGCAGTTCGAACTGAACATTAAAACATGCGACATCGTCAGCAAAGAAAAGAAGGGGTCATTCTTCATGCTGAACCTCGGCACCATGGCACTCCGGCTATTCAACGCACTCCAGAATCGCGGCACGGAGGACAACTACGAGACTGCGAAGGACATACTCACCAGGAAATTTAAACCCAAGATCAGCGCAGACTTCGAAAGGTTCAAAATTAGCCAAGAGCAAAACAAAAGAGGTGATGGCTGGAAGGTTTAGAATGAATCTTAACCTCTGGCATTGCTCTGGGCAACCCTCCAGACCATCGTTCTTCGCCTGCCAAGCCATTACAGAAGGAGAAAGACCATATGCAAATCAGGCTTGGCCCCACCCCCAAAGGGGTAGCCCAGCCCGAACTGCTAGGTCACATCCCTTCTGCATGAGACCACAAGCATCCCCAGACATGTTTCAGCCTTGTTGGGTGTCATCAGTGAGGAGTAGCTTGGGTCTCTAGGCCCAGCAGGCACGGGACCCACGTCTGGGCATGTGTTACGCTCACCTGGCTCCCACAGAGGCGTCGATCTGAACTGGACAGCTGCGGTCTCCACCAATGTGACGCGTAGGGCCGAGATGACAGACTGGACTGGCCCACCTAACTTCGTTTGCTTGGCCCGTAGGAATATTCTTCTGCAAATGGAGAAAGGCAATTAACCACCCGTGGAGTTGAGCATAAATCCCACTACTCCCGCTGTTCTCCCCACTGATCACCTTTGATGTCCCCTCTTATAGTCTCACCTGATGGTTTGAAAAGATGAGCTCTCCATCCTGCATTGAGCGCAGGGGCGTGTAGATAACCAGTTGCTTCACTGGCTCGAAGGAATTGGTGAGTTCCAGAACAATATTGACTCCGAGATTCCCGGCAAGACGCCGTAAGTATGTAGTTCGTAAGAGTTCAAATGCCTGACTTTCACTCTTGTCCGATTCCTTGCAGGTTGTAGCTTGACCCTAGTGAAGAGTTCCTTTTGGCAACCAGTAATATTCTGGTAAGGATTTGTATTATCCAACACAGTTCGAGAAAATAATGTCAATATGTAACCTGTTGCTTTCTCCCTTATTCAGGCGCTGAGAGAAAGTATGAAGTCTCGGGGGATAATACGTCCAGCGGTAAAATCAGGTAAGTCTATTGTGGTGAGGAGGGTTCCCCTTGTTAGTCCCTTTGTTTCACGTTGCTGTCCTTTTGTTTCCCCTTAGGGGCCGGGGTTCGGCGAAGATGCAGTGGAACCTGCGCCTACCCGTGAAGAGGAATAGTACCCCCGGTGGTAAAATCAGGTAAATCTATGGGGGGTAACTAACATTCCTCTGTGTATTCCCTTGGCTCACCTTGCTGTTCTTGTCTTCTCCTTAGGTGCCGGAGTGCAGCGGGAACATGCAGGAGGATGCGGTGGAATGTGAAGATGCTGCGAAGGCCGGTGAGTTCAGCGCGGCGCTGCAGCAGGCGAAGCGACGCGTATAAAATAACTTCTTTCTTCCAGCTTGAAGGCGCGATGGATCGGGAATTCAGGTAAGGATCAAAGGTATTGCTCTTGTTCTAACCTTTTCTCCTTCTTTCTCCCTTTTTCTAGGAGCTCCAAACTCGAGGCGGGCGTGGCAGAAGGCTTGATGCAAACTTGCAGGCACGGTGAGCGTTACGCTGCTGGATGCAGAATAACGCGAAGCGTGTGCTGCTCTTCGGGCGTGGTTTAAATAGCCTCCAAAGTAGTCCCAGGTAAGTATTCCTCCCCAGCCCCACCCGAGAAAAAAAATAGTCCCTAGGTAAAGTAGTCCCTTCCAAGCCTCTTTTGGCTTGGAGCTCTTGCAGCATGGTCTGCATCAGGTAAGTTTGCAGCATGGTCTGCATCAGGTAAGTTTTTATCTATGAGCCTTGCGCCTATGGCACCAGGACTGACTCTCCATATGAGCCTGGCGCCATAGGCGCCAGGACTGCACCCAAATAGCCCCTAGCAGGGGTTGTTGGGCTTGCTTGGGATAACTTGATGCCTGCTTCCAGGGTTGCTGGACTTGGTCTGGGTCCCCGGGGGTAGGCGTCATGACAGCACTCCCCCCAAGGCCCCTCCTAAAGTCGTTCTTCCCTGTGGTTTCGGTTTGCCTGGGACATTCCGGTGGAATTTTTTCACCAATCGGGGTGCATGAACATTGTCACTAGGTTCCCATGACCTTTCCTGTGGTCCCTAACCTTTCCAGTCGATTAAATAAAAATGTTTTGACTTTATCAGCTTGGAGTCCAGGATGTTCTTAACTTCAAATTCGGGTTCTCCGTCTACAAGGATGGGGTCTGGTGGCTTGGTTAGTCTTGTCCTTGGTTGCACTGGCTTCAAAAGTGACACATGAAAGACGGGGTGAATTCGCATATTAGCAGGTAAATCCAACTTCACAGCCACCGGGTTGATAATGGCCTTAATAGAGTAAGGTCCCAAATATCTGGGGTTAAAGGTCCGTGTTCCCTTTAGAGGTATATGTTTTGTGGCTAACCATACTTGATCCCCTATCTGGTATTGTGGAGTATCACTTCTATGCCGATCAGCATCTTTCTTGTATTTTTCTTTCGCCTGTTTTAAATGTGTAGTTGCTTCCTTAAAGGCTTGTGTAATTGTAGCGTGCAGATGGTCCACTGCGGGCATTTCTAAGTGTTGGGGTGAGTCAAGGTCTGAGGTTCGAGGATGGTGCCCATATATGGTATAAAAGGGGCTTTGTCCAGTTCCAGAGTGTACTGAATTATTGTATGCATATTCAGCGATCCAAAGAATGTCTTTCCAATCACTCTCAGTCTGATGTAACATACACGCAGGTATTGTTCGAGAGTCTGGTTGGTTCTCTCTGTTTGACCATTGGTCTTGAGGTGGTGACTGGTCGATAACCTCACATCGATTTGCGCCAATTGACCGCATTTTTTCCAAAAATGTGAAATGAATTGACTGCCCCTGTCGGAGATCAATACGGACGGAAATCCGTTTATGCGAACAATGTTTTCGAGGAACTCCTTGGCCAGGATTGAAGCTGAAGGTAATCCCTTTAAAGGAATAAAGTGGGCCATCTTGGAAAAAAGATCTACAATAACTAGAATGGTGTTAAATCCATTGCATGGGGGTAGATCAGTAATTAAGTCTAACGATAAGGTGTGCCATGGTGTAGGCGGAATGTCTAAAGGTTGTAAGAGTCCAGCTGGTTTTTTCTTTTGACTTTTGTTTTGGGCGCAAATGCCACAAGACATCACAAATGATTTAATATCCTTTCGCCAGGTGGGCCTCCAGAATTGTCTTTTAATGTTAGCTTCGGTTTTTGCAATACCTGGGTGCCCCTCCATTAGGGTATCATGATAACAGGAAATTACTAGCTCTTGTAGTTCCTTTTGTGGCAGAAATAGCCGCCCTTGGTAATAAGGCAGATCATTGGTGACAGAGTAGTCCGGCCCTTTCTTTACCCAGTCCTGCAGGGCTGTAGGATCAAAGAGTTGCTGGTCTTTACCTGAATGTCCTCTAGTGTCTGTAGAGTAGTCATGCCAAGAATCCTTTGTTCGGAAATTATAGGTACTGGTTCTGGGTTCACTTCTGCCTCTCCCATCCCTATTCGGGATAAGGCGTCTGCCTTACCATTCTTACAACCTGGTCGATAGGTTATCACGAAATCGAACTCGGCAAAGAACAATGCCCATCGGAGTTGACGTGACGATTGGTCCTTGGCTGTCTTTAAATACTGTAAGTTCCGGTGATCGGTGATCACATTAATGGTATGCCTGGTACCGAGAAGATAGTGCCGCCAAGCCTTGAAGGCGAATTTAATGGCTAATAACTTCTTGTCGGTAACCACATAGTTTAACTCGGGTGCCGAGAACTTTCTGGACCAAAATGCTACTGGGTGAAGCTGGCCAGTTTCAGGGTCCTTTTTAGACAGGACAGCTCCCATGGCTAGACTCGATGCATCAGTTTCCACTATGTATGGAAGTTCAGGGCGCGGGTGCTTTAATACAGGTGCAGACGTGAATTTCGCTTTCAGCTCTTGAAAGGCATTTTCAGCTTCTTCAGTCCACATAAAGCGTTTGTTTTTTCGCAAGAGGGCTGTGATGGGATGTACAACATGTGAAAAATCCGGGATGAATCTGCGGTAGAAATTGGCAAAGCCAAGCATGCTTTGTACTCCTTTAACTGAACTTGGTGATGGCCATTTAAGGATTGCGTCCACCTTTCGTGAGTCCATTCGGACTCCCCTTGGGGTCAGGATAAACCCAAGGAATTTAACTTCTGTGGCATGAAAAACGCATTTTTCCAGCTTTGCATATAGTTTGTGCTGGCGCAATTACTCAAGGACTGCTCGGACGTGCTTCACATGGTCAGATTCTGAAGCGGAGTATACTAGAATATCATTGATATATACGACAACACAAAAGTCAATGAGTTCACGAAGGACATAGTTCATGAAGTATTGGTAGGCTGCTGGTGCATTGCACAACCCGAAAGGCATCACCTGGTATTCGAATAACCCATACTTAGTGCAGAAAGCAGTCTTCCATTCGTCGCCCTCTTTTACACGTACCAGATGGTATGCCCCCCGGAGGTCTAATTTAGTGTATATGCAAGCGTCCTTCACTTGGTCTAGTAGTTCAGGGATCAGAGGCAATGGGTATCGGTTCTTAACAGTTATCTGGTTCAATGCGCGGTAGTCTATGCACGTTCTGAGGTCACCTTCCTTTTTGGGCACGAAGAACAAAGCTGAAGATGCAGGGGACTTGGATGGGCGAATAAAGCTATTGGCAAGGTACTGGTCTAAGTATTATCGTAGGTGAAGGTTCTCTGGTTCCGTAAGGGCATAGATCCTGCTACAAGGGGGTTGTGCACAGGTATGAGATCGATTTGACAATCGTACGATCTGTGAGGAGGTAAGGTGTTTGCCTGTTCTTTTTGGAAGACATCCTGGAATTCCTGGTATTCAGGAGGTAGTTGCATGACTGCTGTGGCTACTGTGGCCAGGCCTACGTTCAGATTTTTCTTTGGGTAACAGGTTTGTGCACAATCCGGGAAGGTTATTCTCTTCTCTCGCCAATGAATACAAGGATTATGTGTTTCCAACCAAGGTATCCCCAGTATTATTTGGAACTGTGGGGCTTTGATTAGATCAAACACAATAGTCTCTCGATGCCCATCCTGACCCAATATTGTCATCTCTGCGGTGGAATGAGTTACAGGCCCAGAGGCAATTTCAGTTCCATCGACTGTGGTGATGACATCTGAGGTGGTTTTTCAGCAGAGAGGTAGATTCATCCTGGAAACCAATTCATAGTCCACATAGTTACCTATGACCCAGCTATCAATGTATGCCCTTACTGCATGCATACGCGATCGCTGCCCTGGATCTACGAGGACCATTGGTATGATGAAATGCGAGGTCTGAGTATCCTTCTTCAAGCTCGGCAAGCGGACCTCTACGCTTGTCGGGTGTGGTCGTTTCCTGAGTCTGACTCCATATGGCTTTTATCAGCAGCTCCTACCACCTTCTTGGGTGGTTTTACAGGGCAATCCCGTAGAAAATGCCCAGACGTTCCACAATATAGACACAATTGCCTTTGCCGTCTTCTTTCTCTTTCCTTCTGGGTTAAGGGTCCTTTAACCCCTCCAATTTGCATGGGTTCTGAAACATCTGCTCCTTTGGGGTTAGCGTGGGTTTTGACCAACACCCGATTCTCAAACTTGGCTCGATCAGCCTTTCTGTTCTGAAGTCTGTGATCTAACTGAACCACTAAGTCTATATATTCAGCACAGTCTTGAGGTGGGTTCATGACTTGAGCCAAGACATCCTTGAGTTCTCCTCGAAGCCCTCGATGAAATAACATGATTCGTTTTACCTCAGGCCATCCTGTTTCCACTATCAACCTATTGAAGGTAGCAATGTAGGATAGAAGGTCCTGGTTACCCTGTCTTAGGGACAAAAGTTCATTATCCAGGGAATGTCCTTGGGAGTGCCGGGCAAATAATCTTTCCATGCTCGTTTGAATGCCCTGAAGAATTGGGTCATCCTGAGTAACAAGTGGAATTGACCAATCAGCTGCACTGCCGCTGAGATATGACAATACAAAGGCTACCTTGGCTTGATCGTTTGGGAAGGCTCCAGGTCTGCATAAAAAGTGCAAGCGCCATTGGTTCATAAACACGGCAAACCTTTTGGGATCTCCGGCAAAGCGTTCGGGTGGAGCTAATGGAATATTTCCTGGTAGATTTATTTGCACAGGATTACTTGATAACACAGGAGCCGGATTTCCCCCGGAACCAGGTAGGGGTGCTTGTCCAGCCTGGCTTTGCAATAGTTGCCTAGCAAGGTCATCAGTTCGCGCCTTTGACAAAATCATTTCTCTCCTAAGAGCATTGGTTTATTGGCGGGCGGAATGCACTTCAGCCCTCAGTTCCCCTAGTAATTGGGCCAATTGGTCAGTTTCTGAGGTATCCATAACGCCCGGGTGGGAATTTGTAGGTAGGCTTCGCGTTCTGTTACGCTCACCTGGCTCCCACAGAGGCGTCGATCTGAACTGGACAGCTGCGGTCTCCACCAATGTGGCGCGTAGGGCCGAGATGACAGACTGGAATGGCCCACCTAACTTCGTTTGCTTGGCCCGTAGGAATATTCTTCTGCAAATGGAGAAAGGGAATTAACCACCCGTGGAGTTGAGCGTAAATCCCCCCACCCCCGCTGTTATCCCCACTGATCACCTTTGATGTACCCTCTTATAGTCTCACCTGATGGTTTGAAAAGATGAGCTCTCCATCCTGCATTGAGCGCAGGGGCGCGTAGATAACCAGTTGCTTCACTGGCTCGAAAGAATTGTTGAGTTCCAGAACAATATTGACTCCGAGATTCCCGGCAAGACGCCGTAAGTATGTAGTTCGTAAGAGTTCAAATGCCTGACTTTCACTCTTGTCCGATTCCTTGCAGGTTGCAGCTTAACCCTAGTGAAGAGTTCCTCATGGCAACCGGTAATATTCTGGTAAGGATTTGTATTATCCAACACAGTTCGATAAAATAATGTCAATATGTAACCTGTTGCTTTCTCCCTTATTCAGGCGCTGAGAGAAAGTATGAAGTCTTGGGGAATAATACCTCTGGCGGTAAAATCAGGTAAGTCTATTGTGGTGAGGAGGGTTCTCCTCGTTAGTCCCTTTGTTTCACCTTGCTGTCCTTTTGTTTCCCCTTAGGGGCCAGGGTTCGGCGAAGATGCAGTGGAAGCTGCGCTGACCCTGGAAGAGGAATAGTACCCCCGGTGGTAAAATCAGGTAGGTCTATGGGGGGTAACTAATATTCCTCTGTGTATTCCCTGGGCTCACCTTGCTGTTCTTGTCTTCTCCTTAGGTGCCGGAGTGCAGCGGGAACATGCAGGAGGATGTGGTGGAATGTGAAGATGCTGCGAAGGCCGGTGAGTTCAGCGCGGCGCTGCAGCAGGTGAGGCAACGCGCATAAAATAACTTCTTTCTTCCAGCTCGAAGGCGCGATGGATCGGGAATTCAGGTAAGGATCAAAGGTATTGCTCTTGTTCTAACCTTTTCTCCTTCTTTCTCCCTTTTTCTAGGAGGTCCAAACTCGAGGAGGGCGTGGCAGAAGTCTGGATGCAGACTTGCAGGCACGGTGAGCGTTATGCTGCTGGATGCAGAATACCGCAAAGCGTGTGCTGCTCTTCGGGCGTGATTTAAATAGCCTGCAAAGTAGTCCTAGGTAAGTATTCCTCCCCAGCCCCACCCGAGTAAAAATAGTCCCTAGGTAAAGTAGTCCCTTCCAAGCATCTTTTGGCTTGGAGCTCTTGCAGCATGGTCTGCATCAGGTAAGTTTTAATCTATGAGCCTGGTGCCTATGGCGCCAGGACTGACTCTCCATATGAGCCTGGCGCCATAGGCGCCAGGACTGCACCCAAATAGCCCCTAGCAGGGGTTGTTGGGCTTGCTTGGGATAACTTGATGCCTGCTTCGGGGGTTGCTGGACTTGGTCTGGGTCCCCGGGGGTAGGCATCATGACAGCATGCCCGTCCCACTCGGGGTGACAGTAGCAAAACAAAAGAGGTGATGGCTGGAAGGTTTAGAATGAATCTTAACCTCTGGCATTGCTCTGGGCAACCCTCCAGACCATTGTTCTTTGCCTGCCAAGCCATTACAGAAGGGAAAGACCATATGCAAATCAGGCTTGGCCCCACCCCCAAAGGGGTAGTCCAGCCCAAACTGCTAGGTCACATCCCTTCTGCACGAGACCACAAGCATCCCCAGACATGTTCCAGCCTTGTTGGGCATCATCAGTGAGGAGTAGCTTGGGTCTCTAGGCCCAGCAGGCACAGGACCCACGTCTGGGCATGCCCGTCCCACTCGGGGTGTCAATAGCAAAACAAAAGAGGTGATGGCTGGAAGGTTTAGAATGAATCTTAACCTCTGGCATTGCTCTGGGCAACCCTCCAGACCATCGTTCTTCGCCTGCCAAGCCATTACAGAAGGGGAAAGACCATATGCAAATGAGGCTTGGCCCCACCCCCAAAGGGGTAGTCCAGCCCAAACTGCTAGGTCACATCCCTTCTGCACGAGACCACAAGCATCCCCAGAAATGTTTCAGCCTTGTTGGGCGTCATCAGTGAGGAGTAGCTTGGGTCTCTAGGCCCAGCAGGCACGGGACCCACGTCTGGGCATGCCGTCCCACTCGGGGTGACAATAGCAAAACAAAAGAGGTGATGGCTGGAAGGTTTAGAATGAATCTTAACCTCTGGCATTGCTCTGGGCAACCCTCCAGACCATCGTTCTTCGCCTGCCAAGCCATTACAGAAGGGGAAAGACCATATGCAAATCAGGCTTGGCCCCACCCCCAAAGGGGTAGTCCAGCCCGAACTGCTAGGTCACATCCCTTCTGCACGAGACCACAAGCATCCCCAGACATGTTTCAGCCTTGTTGGGCGTCATCAGTGAGGAGTAGCTTGGGTCTCTAGGCCGAAACATGTCTGGGGTTGCTTGTGTTTCCATGCAGAGGGGACCTGGCCTAGCAGTTTTGGCTGGGCTGCTACCATTGGTGGCAGTACCTGACTGATTTACATATGGCTGGACCCCTTTTGCAATGGCGCAGACGGGTAAAAAACGGTGGTGTGGAAGGTTGCCCAGAGCAATGCCAGTGGTACAGATTCATTCTAAACCTTCCACCCATTACTTTTGTGGTCAGAGTTTGTCTCACTATGTGAGAGAGGGTATGCCCAGACGTGGGTCCCTTGCTCACTGCGCCATAGGGAACCAAGCTGCACCTCACTGAGGAGGCCCAACAAGGCCGAAACCTGTCTGGGGTTGCTTGTGCTTCCGTGCAGAGGGGACCTGGCCTAGCAGTTTGGGCTGGGCTGCTACCATTGGTGGCAGTACCTGACTGATTTGCATATGGCTGGACCCCTTTTGCAATGGTGCAGACGGGCTAATAAACGGTAGTGTGGAAGGTTGCCCAGAGCAATGCCAGTGGTACAGATTCATTCAAAACCTTCCACCCATCACTTTTGTGGTCTCAAAATGAGCCAAGCCAGACAACGCCCACAGGAGAGCATCAATGACTTTCATAAGTGACTGCGTTAAATGGCACTTGGGTGCGACTTCCCCAATGAGGAATTTGCAGTTAGGCAACAAGTCATACATGGCCTGTCCTCTGACAAACTCAGAAAGTCCATCCTGTCAGAGTCAGATCTCCCATTGGACACACCCTTCCCATCACACACCCCTCTCACTCAAGTGATGCTTTACACAAACACGCCTACCTCAGCCTCTGGGAACCATGTCCACGGAATCATGCACCACCTCTTCATCTATCTCAGCAGTCTTTCCCTCCACCGTCCTTTCCCTCGGTTCTCCTTACCAAATTGTTCACAATCTCAACCTATCCCAGAAACGTTCCCACCCCATAGCTCAGGCCTTCACCTCCCTGGGGGCACCCACAGTTCTTACAAACGATCTCTGAAGGATGAGGCCGGTCCCCGCTGATCGTTCTGTAATTCTGTTCGTAGCTCCATGAAAAGCGTTTATAAAACAACAAACCTTCTGTAAAACAACGTGCGCACAGATTGTTGCTACACGTCGGATTCATTCCGGAAGTGTCGCGCAGGGCATTTTGAGAGTCACAGGTTCAGGGAGAACCCTTTCAAAGTGAAGAGGGGTGTACCTTTTACAAGCAGTTTTGAAGGAACCGAGAGAATACCCGAGAACTAATTAGCCTTGAATTAATCTAAATGTGCGTCATTGAGCATTTTATTTTCTCGATCTAAGTGTGTCTTATTGAACATTTTGTTTTCTCAAGAGTGTTTACACGGTTCCACACAAAGGGCCTCATTACGAGTTTGGCAGCAGCCATGGAGCTATTAGCTCCATGGCTACTTTACCGGGTTCCCTGAATGGGGAATTACCGGGCCGTTCCGAGTTCGGATAGCCTGGCAATTTCTCCCTCAGGGAACCCGGGCCTTCCCCATTCCCATTTGAGCCCCCATAGGGCTCAATGGGAATGGGAGAGGGAGCTAACAACGGCCCGATTGCAACCGGCCCGTTGTTAGCTCCCTGGTCCCCTTGCGGGACCCGGTAACGACGCCTGGTTTTACCAGGCGTCCTAACCGGGTCCCGCAAGGGGACCTCGTAATTTTGCGTAACGGGTTTAACGGGTCCGCCTCCATTAGCTGAGCCCGTTAACCCGTTCCGCAAAGGTCGTAATGAGGCCCATAGTCAGCATGCATGGTTTCATCCATCCTGATTGTAAACCTCGGGGAGATTTTTGCCATCAACGTGAACATAAAATTACCACACAGACAGCATCCACCAGCCTGTCTGCATCCCATCCCCAAAACCACTTTTCCACTCCTTCCATCCAATAAGACCTCTAACACACCACCCCATCTAAAAAAAAGACCTGTTGAATTATTAATTTAATTGATTGTATAAAGCAATTTCTCCAGAAAGCTCATCAGGTTTACAAAAATGAGTTACCTACCTAATTCCTGTTCTCAAGCATGAGTCTTGCATGATTCACATGCTCATGAATATTCCCTGTCGTCAGGCAGGGAATCCTCAATAAAATTAAAGCAGTTTAGCTTGAAGCTAAAACTGCTTGTCTCCTCTATAGCCTATCAGTGTCACTTTGGGTCATACTGCCCCAACCTATGACACTCGTTCTCCTAAGATCCACCACTGGGGGTCATCTTCAGATTTGGCCGTGCACGTAAAGAGGCAGTAGGACCCAAAACAGCTATAGAGGGGCAGGAGGGAGGGTTCGCATGTGAATCCATGCAAGACCCATGCTGGATAACAAGAGTTACAGGTAAGTAACTTGTTCCTTCTCCAGCATGGATACACATGCTCATGAATATGATTACACAGCCGTACATATACACAACCACAGGAGGTGGCAAGTGTAACAGAAGCAATACACTTACCCCTGGAACAGACTAGCCTCAAACAGACACGTTGCGCAGCACTGCTTGGCCGACCCGGGACTCCTCCCTGGAATCCCCGTCGACACAGTAGAATCTTGTGAAGTTGTGGGTAGACCTGCACGTAGCAGTCCTACAGATGTCGAGCAGGGGAACACCAGAGAGAAACGTTGTTGTTGCAATGGCTCTGGTGGAATGGGCCCTTGGCATGGCCTGGAAGAGGCCTATTGGCCAGACGATGGCAATAAATGATACTCCAGGTGGCTTTCTGGGGGTGCCAATGATACACCCCCGGGGAGCCACCTGGAGACAGAAGCCTTAGACAGAGCCTTCCCATGTCCCACAGGTCCAAAATTGATGAAAAGTTGAGAAGTCTTTTGAAAGTCCTTTGTGCGTGACACATAGAACTTCAGGGCACAGGCAACGTCCAGCCCTTTCAACAGGCAAAGAAGGATTTGCAAAGAAAACTGGCAGAACCAAAGGCTCATTTAGATGAAAGTATGCCCGTACATTTGGCTTAAAGGAGGGAGGGGTTAGCTGAGTAGAATGACAAACATACAGGCTGAGGTGATAGCCACCAGGAAGGTGGTCTTCCATGACAGAAACTTCAAAGGGGAGCAATCAGATTGAACGATATCAAGTTCATCTCTCATGCCGTGGCATGCGCCTTCACCAGAGGGAATGTTCTGAAGAGGCCGTTAAGGAACTCCTTAACACCCTGTGAAACCACAGGGTGAACTTGCCCGAAGCTGGGTGTAACGGGATATGGCAGCAAGGTGGACCTTGATAGATGCGTGGGCCAGGCCAGCCTTGGCCAGCGAGAGCAGACAAGGGAGAAGCTGCAGCGCTGTCACGCTCAGCAGAGAAACTTTCTGTGGCCGGCACCACACTGTAAAGCGCTTCCCCTTGTGTTTGTTACAAGCAAGTGTAGAGCGGACCCTGCCCATGGCTAGAATCTTCTTGCATTCCAAAGGCGGCAAGTAGAACTCTAAGGCTGCAGAAGCCAGGCCATTAGGCTCAGAGACGCTGGGTCATGGTGCAGGATTGACCCTCCTTCTCTAGAGAGAAGGTCTGGAAGTGGAGGCAGTCTGATGGCTGGAACCACTGACAGATGGAGATGGACTTAGTACCAGATTGGCCTGGGCCATACTGGTGCAATAAGGATCATCTGGGAGTGTCAACGACTGAGTGTGTTGATCACTCGTAACCGTGGAATCTGTTTGAAAGCATACAGAATATGGCCCTCCCAAGGGAACAAGAAGGCTGACCCCAGACTCCTTGGCTGAAGATACCTACTGGCAAACCTTTGGCACTTGGTATTGGTAGCTGTCGCAAAGCGGTCGATTTGAGTGAGGACCCAACTCATTGAAATGATGAGTCTCTTGTGCTTGCTGAAGGTCCCATTCATGGCAGGATCGCAGCTCCCTGCTGAGAGAGTCCGTGATGGTGTTCTGGGTGCCTGCAGGTGAAAAGAGACAAAGAACATGCATAGAACATTGGCCCAGCGCCATAGATTCTGTGCCTCCAAGGAGAGCAGCATGTCCCATCCTGTTTCCTGATGTAGAACATGGTGGTGGTGTTGTTTGTGAAGACGCACACCACTTTTCACTGGAGCTGTGGGTCGCCAGGCGATCTCCTTCTACAAGCTGGTCAAGCACATGCTACAACGTGACCATCCTGAACTTTAGGGATTTAAGGAACTGTTGAGATGTCGAAAGTGTAGAACCAGTCATCACCCTCCTAACTTCTTCCTCACCAGAAGGTATCTGGATTTACACACCAGAGCCCCGGACGTGCTGAGGGACTGGTTCTATTGCCCCTTTGCGTACCATAGTTTGCACCTCCTTAAGTAGCTGTGCCACATGCAATTCTTCTTGCGTGACAGGAGGAATGTGAGGGCATTTACCCTTGAATTCCAGAACGCGTCCCTGCTGAAGGACATTGAACACCCATTTGTCTGTGGAGATCATCTGCCACTGATCGACAAACTGCGATAGCCGCATCCCACTGGGGTGCAGAAGTGGGGGCGCTAGTCCTGGGTCGGTTCAGGCCTACTTTAGCATCTGCGCCCTGGATGGAAGGCGACAATGATGCTGAGTGCCACTGCCGTAGGCATGGGAGCGTCCCCTATAAGTCTCTTGGGTGGTGGAACAGGAGGGCTGATGATAGGCAGATGTGAAACTCTTTGATGACCTGGAGACTCTCCCCTTAGAAGATTGAAAGGACGGCCTCCTCTGCTGAAGGGTGCCCAGAGAATGTGGCATCTCAGTGTCGCTCTTTATTGCCTGCAGAGTCTCATCGACCACCTTTCCAATCAAGTTGTCTCCATCGAACAGCATGTCAACTACCTTTGTCTGCACATCTGTTTGGAAATTGGTGGCCTTGAGCCAACCCTTGTGGTGGAGAGCCACACCATTGCCCACTTGGCAAAAGCCAGAGTCAGCAATGTCGAGGCTGATGGTAATCACGTGGTCAGAAGCCACGTCCCCTCCTTGTAACAGAGCCAGGGCTTTGGCCTTCTTATCCTCAGGGAGGAAGTCGAGGATGGGCCCCAATTTATACCAAAACTCCCTGTCATACCTCGACAGAATGTCAAGGGCATTGGAGGCCTGGATCGCTAACGCTGTCATCGTGATAATGCACTTTCCTGCCGCTTCCAGCTTTTTTCCCTCTTGTTCCAGAGGAACCATGGACAAGGAAGACCAGTTGGAAGACGTCTTCCTAGTGGCGGCCGAGGCCTCCGATTCTGGCGAGGGCTGGGTCCTGAGGCACCTATGGGCGGAGTCTGGAAGATGGTACTTCTTCTCCAATCCGTCAATTTGTCCGCAGGAGTGGTCCTGGGGGTTTTCATGACCGCCAGGCCATCCTCCCAAATGTGATCCAACAGGGGGACTGAAACCATTGTCTTCTTGGAGGACTCTCGTCGTTCAAAAAGGAAACCTTCCTTTTTTAGGGTGGGCCTTGAACCCTTGTAGCCTACGCTGTCTATGACTCTCAACTGCATGTAAAGGAAGCGGGGGATACCCCACAAACCTGAACCCATTATTATACAATTCAAGCGGAAAGGGGGACACCCCTCCTCCCTTCGTACGGTATAATGGATTCAGCCAAAAGCGCCGTGAATGTGCACTTAGCATTTTTATTTTGTAATTTTTTAGCAATATCTCTGTAGCCAGATGGGAGTAGGGTGACCAGATTTCGAAAATAAAAAAGCGGGACAGGCCACTGACATGGAAGTAGGACTACAGCTTCAGCTGTGAAACTGTAGCTTTACTTCTATGTGGGTGGCCTGTGCTCAGCCAGTTAGGTGGCTAGAACAGCAGGCTGAGAATACACAATCCCTGCCCACTGTTCCAGCCACCGGAGGCCCTTCCCCGGATGGTGCTTTTTTCCTTTTTCTTTTTTTTTCTAACATGGGAAGGCAGCAGGGAGCCTCTCCCTGTTGCCTCCCCACGTTAGAAAACCCCAATTACCCTTCCCCCCTCCACACTTACCTGCGTGACCGGAGACTTGCGCTCCGGTCCGCCCGCTGCCATTAACAGATGACAACGGCCATTTTGGAACATGTTTTCCATTGCCACTGTCATCCGAAAAGGGACCTAATCCCTCTTCTATTTTAATGGTGGAGGCCATTTTTTAACTTTTTTTTCTTCTACGGGAGATGGGCTTGTGCGGAGCTCATCTCCCCTCGGATGAAAAAAAAAGAAAACTATCCGCACCCCAGGAAATCCCAGGGTGCAAATAGCTTTCATGTCCCAGGTGTGGGGTGGACATGGGCTTTAACAGCCCGCAGCCTGAGCTGAGGCCATCCCTTCCCTCGAGCCTACCAAAGCTCGGGCTGGCGGGTCGTTAAAGGCCGTGCGCGCTCCCCAGCCGGCGTGTAAAAGCTATATTCTGCTGTCTTATTACGCAATACCATTCATCATTATGCTGCTGTGGTCTTCCGGTAATCAGATCATACTTGTGGGCCGTACCTTGTGACATCACCACACACAACCAATACTGTCAGCTAACCGTTCATCCTTCCACCATAGCCGATACCCCATCCCTCCACACCAATATAACACTGAAACACAACATGCAAAACATCCACGGCCACAGAAAAAACACATGACATGCATGCATTAACTGTATTAGACCCCCCCACACAAGCTCACCCTTGAAACGAAGCACACCCATCATACAGTTTTCTCAGTATGGGCCTTTTGGACACTGGATCGGCAAAACCACCTAGAAGCATACTGGTGCACAGAGCCCGGTTTCATCCAATTTCCCCCAATCAACACTTCAACAACAGCTACTTTATTCTCCACTACCCTACCACTACTCACTACCCACCCACCAA
Organism: Ambystoma mexicanum; assembly: GCF_040938575.1. NCBI lineage: Eukaryota > Metazoa > Chordata > Amphibia > Caudata > Ambystomatidae > Ambystoma > Ambystoma mexicanum. The sequence continues at coordinate 137,129,377 of NC_090921.1, forward strand.
AACCCAAACCATCTATTGAATTTCACTGTGCCCGAAGAGACAATCATTACGAGTAATACCGACAAACGGTAATACCGTTACTGCCACTTGTCTGCCGGTATTACAGGCAGATTTTAAGTGCCGGTTTAAATGGTAAATGCCCATTCCATGGAGTCTTATAGGACTCCACAGCGGTTTTTTGCTTGTATTACCGGCAGCTTTTAGCTGGAGGTAAATCCTCCGTCCCTACCGGCAAACATGTAGTTTGCCGGTCCAGTAAAAGAACCGGTAAACATAATTACCAGCACCTACTCATCCCAACACTGTTACCAAACCAGAAGAGACCCCAACCTTAAAGATGAAAATGAAACGACCTGAATGGAATGCCTCGTTTGTCTATTCCGGTAACGCAGGCAGAGGGAAGTCTATACTCTTCATAAGGGATATCAGCTAGCACAGAAGCACCCACAAACAGCAATAGTACTGTGGTACTAGAACATGAGAAATGTGAAATAAAGGTTCAATACAATAAAACACTTTAATTAAACAAAAAATACACGCAACTAAAAACAAACACTTATAACCCACCCATGTAAAGGAAAACACAGAGAATCAAGACTATGCAATAATGGGCAACTAGAATTTCAGTATCAATTTTCAAGTTCACTGCGATAGACTTTATAAAGGTTAAGAGTGTCGGGGCGTGGCTAGGTGCGCCATCTTGTCAGATGGCTTCCTAAGAGCCTCTGATGCAGAGAGGGGCGAAATGCGAAGTTGCCCCCCTCCCTGACTATCTAGCCATATACGGACGGCAGCGTTGGACGGCGGAGGGTTGGGTGACTTTCCAGAGCGTTCTCCTGACAGACATCCTGTGCGCCCAGTAAGGGACACATCCAGGCCGGTGCGGCTCTGGTTTGCAGGGCTGCAAGATGGTGGACGGCTGCAAAGCCCACGAGGCTTATCATGCCCCAGACTCTGACAGGAGGTGAGCGGTCGCTGTGCCTGGAGCACATGCCTGACTTCCCGGACCTGCCTGGGGCTACGATCGGATGATCCCGGGAGCACATGTCAGCTCTGTAGCGCTCGGGGGGCTGAGGCCCTGTGGGTGTTCCCAGTGCACAGCTTCCACTAGGGACCCTGATGTAAACACCCCCACTTGGCGACTTCGGCCGTGGTACAGCCCTGTGGGAGATTTCTCAACAGCCCATGAGAGGGCTGAGTCAGGGCGCTCGGCCCCAGGCAAGATCAGGCAACGGCTTCATACCTGGCTCCATCCAGCACACTGATGTACCAGCCCTCAAACGGGGGTTCCTCTGTGATAGTCCCTTGGGGCTGTCTGGCGGCATAAACTACAGTGTGTGGGCCCTGCTGCCTTAAACATCCCAATCCCATCAGGAGCACAACCTGTGTGCATTGGCTCACACTGCCTTGTCGAGGCTACAGTGGATGCTCCACAGGAGCTAAGCCTAGCTGGACCCGTTACTCATTTACCAGAGCATCAGCTCCCCTTTTAAGATGGCTTCTGCCACCCCTGCTTTGTTATCAGTAGCCTTGCCTTCCAATCGGCGGATTGGCCTGCTGAAGATCATGTGAGGGCCATCTTGTAAGGCTAGCGTCCCCTTTCTGGGCCTGTCTAGGAATGACTGTCCCACCGGCCCTCCCACACTGCCCTAATACAGGTATCGCTATTTTGCACATTTTACCTTCTTCTGAGCGGTAAACATCATACTGCTGGGAAGTTCCTGCTGTGCCAAGGTCTAGGCCACCACCAGCCCTGCCTGTCAAGGTAAGGCTTACCCTGACTGACTAGACTACATGATGCTCAGAACCCTTAGGAACAATGCCGTGCCCACCCCTACCTCCTTTTCTACATCGCCCCTCCTCGTGACTATCCACCAGGGACATTGGCTGCCCATTGCTGCACAGTACCTCTTTAAATCACACAAGTCATGCATTCACACAAAGACACCACGCACCCCACTTCCATCTACCAGCGCCCACCCCGTTCTTGCCCCCAGCCCTACACCTCCTGCAACCTGCCAAACCCCAGTTGCACACCCTGCTCACAGTGCAGATATGTGCCAACCCAACCCAACAACCGGTGGGGTCCAAAGCTGCCTTCTCGCTTGTCAACCCCCTTCACTTCCCACCACAGTGAGAACCTGAAGGTGTCTCATCCGCTAGTCCCACGGGATGTCATCCAGGTGGCCAGGATACGGCTATCGCTTTTGGAAACAGTTTCTGGGGGTGGACCAGTGAGGAAGGATCACATGGATAAGGGAACTTCGTGAGTCGGAGTGGAACGCTGGATGGTGAGATGTAGTATCCCCTTCCCTGTAACACCTTTTCTCCATCGTATCAGGTAGGATACTTAGGAACTCAAGCTCCTCCCCCTTTACCGACACAAACACTTTCTCATGGAACGCACTAACACTAGAGTCGTATATCTGACATGTCCCAATACAATGGTCAGGCAAGGTCAGGCAATAATGATCATTACACACATCTTACTTCCATCACACTTCCCAACACGAATAAAAGGCGGAGCACAAAAGCACACTCTGAGCAAGGCAAAGGGCACGAGGAAGCAGCAGTTCCAAGATGGCAGTTTAATACAAGGAGAATGACTGGGAGACCAGAGAGGGTTGCAAGGAGGGAAGTGCCCTTGACCTTTTCAGACCTTTACTTTTGTGAACCTTGGAAAATAAGAAATCTAAGACCGGGGACTAAAGCTGAAGAAACCAGCATTGTGTGTCGCAGGTACCCGGGGCTCTCCCGCGTCGATAACCAAGGCGGGGAGGAACAGTTGCCTCCATGGTACTGTCCTTAACTCCTACAACTAAAGCAGCACCAGTAAAAACATAACAGCCGATGAGTCGGGGAGACCGATAACAGACCAGCCTGTGTTTGAACCAAGGCTGCAAGCGGCAACAGTGTAAGAAGAAATCTAAAGAGAACAGTGTGTGTGTGAAAAGTATGTAACGAGCAACATGAATATAATTGAAAACCAGAGGAGTCAAGAAAGATAACATAGAGAGAGTGGTCCGGCGCCACATGGGTATTCATTCGAAGGTCACTGTTAGGTATCCAACTGGTTGGCAACTGTGGAAAGGGACTTTTAGATCGAAGTGGTCCTGCAATGGGTCAAGCTAAACCCTGTGCACATTCAAAAGTCTTTGATGGTTTAATGCAAACTGAAATTGGTCCGAGCCCAGCTGAGGGAGACTAATTGTGTAAGAGGAAGGAATTGAGCCCGGATGAGGGTGATCCGTGGTGAACCGTGAGTCACCCGAGAAAGAATATTCTCTGAACATTGTAAAAAGGGGGATCTGAGCCCGGAAGAGGGGGATCCACAGAAATAATTGTGATCAAAGGGATCTGAGCCCGGCTGAGGGGGATCCAGGGTGAATCACGTGAATTGAGAACTTACAAGAGGAAAGGAACTTGGTGTTTTGTTTTGGTACATCAGGCCATCTGAATAAAGAGAATTTGATGAGTAAAGCGACTTGGGCACAGCAGACTGGTAATGGAACTGTATCCTCGTGCCAAAGAAGTCATAGTGTGTACTTTGCTCGAGTGAACCGCCTTGTCACGTGCTGAAACCGTGGGGAAGGGAGGCCTGACATATCATTTTGTGAACACTTACTTCTTTTTCATGAACACTACCCCATATTATTTGTATTTAGCGTTATGGTTTGGCAATTGTTTTTTTAGTATAGGCCATCTTTATTTTGACACGCCACGACTAGGACAATGTTTTCTATTATTTGATGGTCGTAGCTTGCTCCCATCTATAGATTTAGGGTTAGATAGGCGTTTATCACACCATTGTTGAAGTTCAATGAACGCCCTTGAACTGTGGTCACTGGTGTCTGTCTTACTGTTGATACCATGCCTTCCTTACAACACCCTCTCTGTTCCTTAAAGGATAGTTCCGGGACTTTTTTTTTATTGTCCCTACGGGTCGGCCATGTGTTTGTAAGCATAAATCGGTAGATCGTAGGAAACTTTCCTATGGACCTTACCCGACTTTTCGCCCATTATCGCACTCGAAATCAGCCTCCATTTTGTGATAATCCTATCATTCCGCCGCATCGACCTGGCTCACCTGCCTTTGCGGCACTAAATCAAATCCCCCGCCCCTGAGCCTGACATCAGCAGACGCGTACTGCCCATTTCAAGCACGTCTCGTGTCAACAATCGCTGCGCCTCAGCTATTGACGTGTTGCCATGGAAATGGCAGGACGCCTCTTTCCCCAATAAGTATAAACAGACCGTTTCACAACATACAGCAGCAGATTTTCGATTCCATTCCTCTCTCTGTGTTACTTTGAGTATTCTGTGACTCGTTTCAGTGCTCTGGTCAGCTACCTTCGCCGCTTGTAGCCCGTGTGAACACCTGTACCATCTCTGTAAATTATTTTACTATCTTTACCGCACAATGGCCACAATAATGCCGTATATGTACGAGCCCGAGTACACCGAGGAGGAACTACTGGAAAGGCAAGCACGCGAAAACGATGGGGATTCGGACGGCAGTTGGGAGGACCAGTCAACGGATGAAGAGCCTGGACCATGTCGCATGGACGGCGTCTCCACCTGGTGCACGTGCAATCGGTGCGAGCTAATGCCAACTGAGGAGGAGAACTGCTGCTGCCGTGAAAATTCCGGGTGCTTGGCCTACATTTCGGAAAGCGAGCAAAGTCTGCAGGAAGGCGAGCAAAGTCCGCAATGCATCACCGAGCTGCCAGAGTTCAGGGAAGCCTGCCTCTCACGGACAGTGTTGAGGATGATGATGGTGCTTATGCACGAACTTCGTGGCACTGTTCGTCCGCGTAATCCGAGTAACGAGTAAGTATACTCTGTTTGTGATGTCAGTGATGCCACCACTATTTCATGGTCGTCTCCCACATATAAAATTACATTTACATATCATTCGAACGCATGTAAATTGGTTCCATATAGTGCATTTTCTAGATATAATTTTTTTCTAAGAAAAATGACATGTGTTACCTGAATCGACATTGATAAGAAAGTTTGGTCAGTTTAATACAGTTTGCATCTTTTTTTTTCACAGGTGGTACAGGCTGGTGGGCTATCGTTGCTTCACTTGGTGGCTTCACGGGAGGCTCGGACACCGCGTTCGGAGAGTAATACCTGCCTGTGCGGTACTTGCCATTAGACAACATTTCCCCAGTGACAGTGGACAATACCGCGGATTTTCCCTCGATGTGCTGCAACCTCAACTTTACAATGTGTAATGTTTATTATTTATGTTTAATTAAAATCTAAAATAAAGCCCAACATATATTTTAACAATGGTTGTTTTGATTTTTTAAATGAATCTAGTGTGTCTCCGTTGAATAGCCTTCCAGTGCCTTGTCTTGTCACACCACATGTCTCCGGCCAGCATCCTCCCTCACGCTGGCCGCACACCTTCAATCCACATAACCGTTGAACCCATATATGCAGCAGTCATACATATATTATTTTGTGGGTTGGCATCAAGCGTTGGCAATAAAAAGCTGTTGGATTTTATTGATACAAAACATGGTTATAGGTAAATAATAAATATGGTTGATCATAATAAATCCTCTTTTTGGGCACCGGGTACAGAGATGACCCCCATATATTCTCCTGGGAGGGTGAGGTATTTATAAACTCACCCCCCTGCCTTCCATGTAGTAGATCCTGCAGCCATCCTCTTACATTCAGTTAGATGGCCTCTCCTTGGTGAGGCCCTGCGGCAAACGGGTCTTGTCTGCACGACCACCGCCCCGATCCACCCCCCGCCCTATCAAAGGCAGTTCGCACCAGGGTACTTGCGCTGCTGGCAAGTGGAGCTGTCAGGGAGCGATAAAGGCCAAGAGGTGCCAAAGACCATGTACACTTCAAAGTGGTCTATAGAGCATGGGTTGTTGTTCCCATGTCTACCTCCAGACCCCGTGTCTCCTGCCAAGCATCCCCCCTCACGCTGGACGCCCCCCTGCAATCCACATAAGTGTGTCTCCATTCACGAGTCTTCCTGTGTCTTGTCTGCACGACCACCGCCCCGATCCACCCCCCGCCCTATCAAAGGCAGTTCGCACCAGGGTACTTGCGCTGCTGGCAAGTGGAGCTGTCAGGGAGCGATAAAGGCCAAGAGGTGCCAAAGACCATGTACACTTCAAAGTGGTCTATAGAGCATGGGTTGTTGTTCCCATGTCTACCTCCAGACCCCGTGTCTCCTGCCAAGCATCCCCCCTCACGCTGGACGCCCCCCTGCAATCCGCATAATGCCACGACATATACACGTCATTCATTCACAAACACACCCCTGTTTCGAATTCTTTATAACCCACTTCATATTTCTAATGAGAACTTCTTTGCGCTTTGCTAGTCAACCCGTGAAGGTGCTGGTTATCTGCTCTTCGTCTCTGTGAACTTCCGTGACCACTTTGAGCAAACTCGTCAATTTGCAACCTGTGAACTGCTCCCTGTTCTACGACAAGAAACTACTCTGATCCCTGCATCTAACTGTTTGTTCGTCAAGGTAAGTCCATGTACCATAATCATTTTGCGTCCAATTTTTTAATTTATATCTATTTGCTAGTAGTCATCAAATTGCATCCATGTTTTCTTTTCGTTCACGACAGTACATGCAAGGAACTAGTCACATGTTCTGAGTTTAGTCAAATTACTTTTTCTATTTTTTGAAAGTTATTGAAATACTTATCCGCATGTGAATAACGTGTATAGTTCCAAGAACCAAAACGGACCTTGCATTGAACCTTTTATGTGTCATTTAATGTTTTAACACATTGGTATTCATAGAGAATTGTTGATCTTTACTTTTCAGAACTTTCCATAATGCCTGCCTGTTCCATTGGCGGTTGCCCTTCGAAGACCCATAACAAATCTGAAGATACTATAATGCATGTTTTCCCTAAGACAATAGATCAGATAAGAGAATGGGTCCGATATTGCGGATATCCAGCCTCTGAGCTAGAAAGTAGAGTCCTAGAAGTCTTTGCGGACAAGAGGGGTGATCGATACCGCATCTGCAGCAGGCACTTTAGCCCAGACATGTACTCCACATCATTGCTAATAAAGAAGAAAACACCGCGAGCGAGGCGAAAATTGCTCTCAACCGCTATTCCCACTCTATTCGTCCACATCCCTCCACTGGTGAGTCAAGTTTACGTATTTGTCTCTCGGCCTTGCGGTAGTGTGTAGCATTAGCTAACAATAATTTCCCCATTTATGTATCCACTCAATATGAAGGCGGAAGATTCTCCATCCGTGTCGTTATTGCAGTCATCAGCCACTTCAAGCGCCTATCGGGTAATCTTACTTAGCTATTCTGACACTGACTTGTTTTAGGCATGTAAATCAATAGTTTTAATTGATCGTGTAATTATTTTACCTAATGGTACACCACAGTACTCGTCCTCTAGTCTTTGTTTTCAGTTATAATTATTGTTATCCAAAATAATGCAAGTACTGTCTTTCAGGGAGATGCTGAGGAGTCCAACGCATTGACGACAACCGTAGATGTCACTCAGATGCTCGAGGTACGTTTCCGGACAGTTCCATCGATGGAGATCATCAGATCTTGCATTCTTGTAGCGTGATTGTTACACACAATGTTTCTTTCGTTTTTAGCCATTGGTATGTCCTTCTGTCGTCGCCCTCCTATGTGTCTTCTTTTTTCAATATTGTGTTCATTACTAATGAAAGTCCTATGTTTCAGGGAGTCGATGGAGCATTAGTCCAAGAAGAAGGGGGAGCATGCAGTTACGGGTCGGCGCAACAGCTTGCAGAAGTGTGCACCGCAGTTACAGCGTCCCTTGATGTTCTTATGCATTTCGAGGTATGGATATTGACAGATCAATCATGCGAGATCAAATGACGTGATTACATCCGCTATACTTCCTTCTTTATTAACGCAAGTACTATGTTTCAGGGAGCTGACGGAGCTTCTTCAACAAGAACATCACCCCTAGTAGTTGATGCAGATCTCTGGGTGGTGACACTTCCAACGATGGAGCAAATCGAATCATATTTAGATATCCATTATTTATTTTAGACAACTGATCATTTGTGCAGGTCTATTTAGATGAGCCGTTGACGCCTGCAGAAAGTTTATGTTCTTTTAAACAAAATAGAAAACCATACCAATGCAATTACTGTGTTTCAGGGAGTTGCTGAAGCGTCATCTTCAATAATATCATCAATGGAAGTCTATGCGGAGCCCGAGGTATGGATCTTGACAGTTCAATCTAACTAGATCAACAATGCGTGAACTATTGTCGTTTGAATGTTCTACACAATGCGTTCATTCGTGTTTTGCTATTGAGATGTACGTATGGGTATTGGTCCCCAAGTACATTTTGTGTTTTCAATATTATTATACATACTAATGAAAGTTCTATGTTTCAGGGAGTCGATGGAGCCTCAGTGAGTGATGGATGTGCTTATCATGAAAATATAGTCGTTGCAGCGCGAGAGGAAGTGGAGACATGCACACACGAGTCGGAGCAACAGCGTCCAGATGTTGAAGTTCGAGGCAAGAAAGTTTCAAAGAAAAGAAAGCAAAAGAAGGTTAGTGTCCTGTTCACTATATTATGTTGTCTTTCACTGTCAATAGTTCAATACTGTAAGTTGTGTTTAAACTGAACATCCCTTTTCTAATCTGTCCTCTAGTTGCGAGTGGGTGTAAGAACTAGATCTAGACAGTGAAGCGAACGAGAGATGTTGCTTGTCAAACCTTTTGGCAGGGACTTGAGACTGGAGATGCATCGTGCCAATGGGAAGAATATGAAGTGATTGACAACGGAGCTATACCACCACCAGCCATTGATAGTGAATGTCCTCCTGGTAGTTTGGATGCAGTCGGAGATCAATTCACAGAATCCACACCCGCAAAAAATAAGAGCGCGCGAAAGTTGAAGACATTGTTTTTTTCTCCCATCTCCGGACAAGGAACAGATGTTGCAATGGAAGAGAATGAAGTGGACGACAATGAAACACCATCAATATCACTCAGCATAGCGGAAGACGATATCAGAGATTGTACCTTTCATGCGAGTGACATGTCCTCAACGTTACAGGCCGAACCAGCTGGGATGCAGAGTGACAGTATAAGGAAAGAGGCCAAATTCATTGTATTCGATAGCTGTTTGATGGATATTATTATGATGATGAAATGTGGGCATTGGGTTGGTGGGGAAGTATGTGGGGAGCCATTGATTAATGTGACTCGTGCAATTCGAGGCACTAACCTTAAAATACATGCCACCTGTACACAATATCATCCGTTCGCATGGTCTGCACAACCCATGCTGGGGCAACTGCCAGCAGGCAATCTACTTTGTGCAGCGGCCGCACTTTTTAGTGGTTCAAGTTTTAAAAAGTTACAGTATTTCTTTCAGTTTGTGGGAATCCATTTCATTGCGAAAAGTCAGTTCTACAAATACCAAACCGATTATCTATTTCCAGCCATCAGCGAAGCTTGGAGAATGGAAAAAATGTCAATGGAAAGTACATTCGCGGGCAAACGCTTCAGGCTAGCCGGTGATGGACAGTGCGACAGCCCAGGATTTTCAGCAAAGTACTGCACCTACCACTTTCAGGACATGGAAAGTAAGAAAATTGTGAGTTCGGTGGTCGTGCAGGTGTCACAAAGTACATCCTCAGTGGCCATGGAGAAAGTTGGCTTTGTAGCATCATTGCAAGAACTACAATCGCGGGGAATGGTGATCGACCTGATAGCCACGGACAGACACGTTTCAATTGCCAAGACAATGAGAGAAGAGTACAAAAATATAAATCACCAATTTGACGTATGGCATCTTGCAAAAACAATCAATAAAAAATTGTCGGCTGCAGGAAAAAAAAAAGATATGCAAGGTATTTCACAGTGGTCCAAGTCAATCAGCAACCATCTTTGGTGGAGCTCAAAAACATGTGAAGGGTCGTTGGAAATTCTACTGGAAAAATGGCGGTCAGTAATGTTGCACTGTAGCAACGTACATCGATGGTCGACAAATGAGCATTTCCACAAATGTGAACATGGCCATTTGTCCACAGAGGAGGCACGGAAGAAGAAGTGGTTGATTCCTTCATCACCCACTCACAAGGCCATTGAAAAGATTGTATTTGATAAAACTATAACAAGAGATTTGAGGGGACTCACGGAATTCTGCCACACAGGAGATTTGGAGGTGTTCCACAATATGTGCCTAAAGTACAGGCCCAAAAGATTGCATTTTGGCATGGAAGGCATGATAAATCGGACTCTTCTAGCGGTCTTGGCACATAACCATAATGTTGGCCGTCAACAAAGTAGGACGACCGGAACTTTAGGGACGCTTCGCTACAATAAGGCCTTCACTAAAAGAAGTAAACAATGGGTGATCAAACCAGTGTTTGAGGATATGCAATATGAGTTTATTGAGAGACTTATCGTAGATGTCCTCGATAGGCACATACATGGAGTGGTGAACGAACCTATGCAGGGGACAACTGCATTGCCACCCAACATTGCCTCTGTTCCATGTCCACCTAAAGCAGAGCTCATTGAGAAATACACATCACGGTTTAAATGATTGTAATTTGATTGTCTGTTCTCTCGAGTCTCCTCATGTTGCAGGCCCATTGCAATTAAACCAAACAGTAATATAAATCATTTTTACAAAAATTATAGAATGTTTCCGTATTACAAACACATGGCCGACCCATAGGGACAATAAAAAAAAAGGCACGCAGACAAGATGCCCTTACACTAACTGCAGCTAACTAGAAATGTGTGCTCGCTCAAAGTGAAGGTCAGCTGCTTTGATGTTTTGCTCGGGTGGCGGAACGGCCCACGACCCAATATAAGGTTCTATTGTGATTTGACCTTGACAGGCCGGGACCATCCTGAAAGACTAAGAAAAGATAATGAATAAAATTTCAGAAACGAAACGATGAGCCACGTTCATTAGAAGAAGTAACGTCGGCAAAGAAGGAGTGGTGTTTCGGGTCTGCCCTACACAGAGACACAATGGAAAATGCAAATATAATGTAAGTAACTTTTGATGAGTTTATACCCCAATTTCATTACTATACAGTGGCTTTAAAGACGGGTTCAGTTGTACTTGTTCGTTCTATGTGGCATATTGTTTTGTACCGCGCACTATCTTGATGAGAACCATCTCCTTTTACGGAAGCACCTCAAAACCTTCCTCTTTGCTTCTGCTTTCTCTCTCCCTCTCCCCTGCTACAACTGGTCCACTGTCTGCGACCTCGGTCCTGGGCCCTTCCACTCTCCACCTGCACTGCCTCCCTGTCAACCCCTGCACTGGGGGACTGTCTCAGTATCCTACAGCCCCCCCTTCCCAGCACTTGTTCTGCACTTACCTTGCACTTGCCACCAGCTGGCCCTATTTATTTATTATTTTATGCTACTTACCTTGTACTCCACTCCCCCCCCTCCCTGCCTCGCCACGCCTTTAAACACTTGTGTACACCCAGTAGCGCTGTCCTCGCTATGATTTTAATAAGGATCTGATGGTGAGACTAATTTCATTTTTTATGTTTTTAGGTACATCATTCACTACTGTCTGTGTCACGAGTACCAGACACCGGCGGACGGCTTCTACAGCCGCCAGTTGCTTCTCCGCGTGAACAATGTTACCACCCAGACCATTTTATGGGACGATCGCCAAGTACAAGTATGCCCTTACGCGGTACTAACGGTTAGATGCAACATACCTACCGTTGTGGTGGCCTAGTGCCTCGTTGTTGGAACAGCCATGCGATTATCAGTGCGACCGAAGAGCTTATTTTTATCGTAAACCAACACCCTGTGTACTGCACACGAACATCGCTTCCCTCAAGACGAACTAATTTGGATCGAGAGCAAAGAAAAATGCAAATCGCTGAATATTCTCTAAACATTTGATGTCCAATAAACGTACTTTGCCAAATGTACAATCTTGCCGTTTGCTTTTAAACCACGGTTTCACATTCCGAATTGTGGCGCTGTATTGTGAGATGCTCTAAGACCCTGTGTACAGCAAAGGACCATCGCGTTCCTCAATACGAACTTTTTGGAACATGAGCAAATAAAAATGCAAATCGCTGAATATTCTCTAAACATTTGATGTCAAATAAATGTACTTTACCACATTTACAATCTTGCGGTTTGATTTCAAAGTACAGTTTCATATTCCGAATTGTGGTGCGCTGTATTGTGAGCTGATCTGTGTTGATTTCCGGGGTCTGTGTGGAGTCGCGTAGAAGACGCCTGGGCGCGTTTGCCTACGCAGCTCAGTCACGTCACGGATAGAGGCGGGGAATATGAATGTTTTGATAAAGTCTGTTTCAGGGGCGGGGGATTTGATTTAGTGCCGCAAAGGCAGGTGAGCCAGGTCGATGCGGCGGAATGATAGGATTATCACAAAATGGAGGCTGATTTCGAGTGCGATAATGGGCGAAAAGTCGGGTAAGGTCCATAGGAAAGTTTCCTACGATCTACCGATTTATGCTTACAAACACATGGCCGACCCGTAGGGACAGTAAAAAAAAAGTCCCGGAACTATCCTTTAAGTCAGCACTGCCCCATCAGGCACTTGCAGTCAGCCAATTGAGATTCCCCTGCTAAGGAATTTGTCGTGATCTGGGCAAAATCTTCCTCGGGGCCAGCCCTTTGAGAGCAAAAAATACCCAATTCAGCCCAAAATACAGGTTCTATTGTGCTGAGCAGTGATCTCATGCTAGTGACAAATGACACTTTCAAAGTTTTAGCATATTTATTCTAAGCAGTGAATTTCATATACATTTGGGATTCAAGTTAGAGAATATTACAAAGCATGAAACTTAGGGAAATGCAAAATATAGTGAAACATGGAACTTAGATAAACATAGAGAAATATAGAGAAGCATAGAGAAACACAGTCTTACGTCCCTTTAATCAGCACTGGGAGACCCTGGGCTCTCATAAGCTAGCTCTAAACAAGCCCCGCTCAGAGAAACAGTGCTGCAGGACGCCGTCAGAGCCAATTCCGGGCACTTGTTTCTGCACGAATCAAGTCCACAGGACGATCTCCCCCCGAGTCATGGGAGCATGGATATTTTATAATCTCGTGCTGCCCGTCCATGACGCACAGTTCCAGAACTTTCCCTGTGCAAAATATAGGCTGGCTCATGGAAAAAACCCAACTCTGTTAATTTCCACTGCTCCGTCTGAGCCCCACCCTGGCTCCCATCTGCGAGAGCTCAGGAATGTCTTATCAGTGCCTTCCCAGAGAAAAGGAAGATTAGCTTGGGGCCAGGGCTACCGTTAGTGAGGCTGAATATTCTAAGGGAAGCAGGGATGTATTAACCCCATCTGCAAGCTCTAAAAGGCATGTACTCATAGCTTAGTGTTTATAGCGCTTAAGACTGGCTATCTAAGCGCTATATAGGTGCCATGATGTTCCAAACACTCCAAAAATACCTATTAGCTACAGAGCTAGGGGCCCTCTCCCTGCCTGTCTATCAACAATGCATAATGTGACCTATTTCATACTAGGCCTGCATATTCCTTGTAGCTCACTACTGCATAATGGAAGTGCTACAACAGACTACTGTCAGCATTTTTAGCACATACTTTGAATACACTATTGGCTTTCAGCGGCTAATGCTGTCATCTAAAGCCCTGATTGGCAAGGTTGCAATTTCGTGTATCACTACATTCCACCCCTATTCAACGTGTGTGCGACAAATGCTGACTAATACCTATCAATATAGTATTTAGTGCAGTGATAAAGACCTTGGGGCTTTGCAAGACGTTTAAGCAAACTACCTTCTAGTGGTTAGTTAGCGTGGCATGCAAGGTAAAACACTACCTAAACAAAAATACTCTAGCCAAAACCTGGCCTACACAAAAAATACCTAAATCAATTTTGTATAACTGATTGTCAGTTAAAAAGCAGCATGCAGTTAAAATGTCAAGGCAATCCGGTGTAGTCTAATCTACAATGCACTATTGCATGTATGTATGGTTACCAATTCTAAAACCTGGCAGCCTTTCACTCTAAGGGCCTACCTCCCCCTGATCCCAGGGCATTCAAGCGTGACTATGGGCTGTGTGACTAGACACTTCCCCCATGTATGTGGAACTCAACCAGAAACCATCTAATTTCGTGAACAAGGTGAACCCATGGGCACCAGGTTATCTAAATAAAAACAATTCTACTAATTTACATCAAGCATGGCATGTGTTATTCATGCAATCAAAAGCAAGCAATTCAATCCATATGTATGCTGGTAATTGTAGCTCTGCGTGCCAGTGTGTGGAGGATGGTCGCCCCCACCCAGTAAAAAGCCAACACCTGCTGATTTAACAATGTTTGCCATACAATGCATCGTGTGTATTTAGCAGTCTTGTTGACCTGCCCTATGGCAGACAAAAATGTCTTCATACCTAAAATTCTGCCATCTTCAGTGGTTGTCAATACTTGTAGCAGTGTTGGGCGTATCAATGGGCCCCACTAGGCCAGAGGTTCTATAGCAGAGCTGGCATCAGAACCCATAGTGGCTAGCTTATTGTGCACTGTTTCTATGTCATAAGCATATAAAGCTCCTGCAATTAATGAATCTAGCTCCCTAGCTACGCGCACTCTAGTGATGGGCCATAGAAATGGACTCCATTTGTAGCAGCTTGGTAGTACTAAGGAAACATTGCCTCATGATAAATCTATATCTAAGTGTATCACTGTAATAATGGAGGTGTGCATTACCAGCCTACAATTTACATGTTGCCTTACTACTGGAAAATCTAACATGTTCACAGTGTCTACCTATTGTGACTTGGAGAATACCCTTCTTCAAGTGGGATATCTACCATATACAATATTAGTTTTTGCCACAAACACCATACTACTATCCGGCAGTGGCTGTTTCATCACACCATTGTGTAAAATGCATTTAGTCAAGTTATAGTCCATAAAATCTTGGCGAGAGCACTCGCTGCAGTTCTTGATCAGAAAAACATCACATTAAACAAATTAAACAAATCGTATCCATTCAGTGACAAAAGATGCCCGACAATGTGCCAGGCCACTACACTAGCAATTCCATGTGGATACTCATTTGTAGCGCTTTTCCAAAGAATTATTCCAAATGTCTACAATCAAAAGGTGACTCTTTGCATTAGTGTGCTGGAGACAGCTGTCCCCACAAAAACATGAAACTGGTTGGTTTAACAAAAACCGTGTCACACACTGTGTCATAAAATCAAACATCAAGTCAGTCATGGTTTCATTTACCTGCCTTAAGCTGGCTGTAAAAGTATCCAGTGTTTCAAAGATTACCATTTCAAATTAGAGCTCACACACTTGGCAGCATTACTTCAATTAAGAATCTTAACCTACGCACAGGTGACTTTGATGTGCGCACTCATCTTATCTCAAAATAAATTACACTCCTGCTTGCATAATCCTGCTGCCCCAACAATTCATAAATCATTTTCCTGCCTACGTGCAACGTAGAATTTTTTTTTTTCAAAAAACAAAACATCTCTGGTTAAAGCAATTCAGTTGGAAGAGCAAAACCATTTCGTTTTTTCAGATTCATCTCAACAGTGCATTTATAAACCATTTTTCAATGTGTTAGCATTCAATTGCTGTGTCACACAGCTGTTTGTGGTGCATGATGTTACAGTCCACAACTCATTGTCCATAGTCCTTTAAACAAGAAAGGGCAAGCCATGTCAATTAAGTTATTTCCAGCAACTGAATCATTTGAATGTGTAGCATCAAATATTTGATAATTAGCCAAGTCTGCACCGTGCCAGTTCAGCAAAAGTTAATACTCTGTTGGACACCTTTCGCAGGTTGCAGCAGCATTGAGTGCGGTGCAGGGCACGTTTAAAGTTGACTCGCATATCAGTAACTCGCATATTCTCTGAGATCAGCGTCACCCACAAACTGCACACATCTATTTCTTTTATTGTGAAATGCCTTGTCTTTTTTGCCTAGGCAAAATACAAACAGAAATGTTAGGATTTCATCAAAAGTACAATATCAGCGTTATTCTTCAATATCAGCGTTATCCACCCCTTCCCATAACACCACCCCCATCTTCAAAAAGTCTCATCAGGTAACTACACACTTTATCA
Source organism: Ambystoma mexicanum (assembly GCF_040938575.1). NCBI lineage: Eukaryota > Metazoa > Chordata > Amphibia > Caudata > Ambystomatidae > Ambystoma > Ambystoma mexicanum. The sequence continues at coordinate 137,145,482 of NC_090921.1, forward strand.
TTGCTACTGCAATTATTTATCACCCTTCTGCATGTTTCTGGGGGCTTATTTACACTCAACCATACGGGGTGTAACTGCCTAATCACAAACTCATTTGTGCAATGCGATCATAGTTGGTCAATGGTACCTCAGACTGATCTGTGCTTTTACAAAAGCCATATAATAAGTACCCAGGTCGCACAATGCTTTTCTTTTTTCACCAAAGCGATCACAAATGCCAGGCGCCAACTTGCTTCCAGTGTCTCATGATCTTGATTTAGTTTGCCCTGCTGGCATCACTCCATTTTTCAAAGGTAAAGTCCTTCAGTCCAATACCGCCTGCAGTTGTACAAGCAGCTTTGTTTATTTCTCCATAATCAGCTAGTGTCTTTCAAGCCTCTGGTTTTTCACTTGTCATTTTTTTTTTCAAAGGGTGTTTGCGGATTTCTCGGACCACCCCTTTGAGTGCGATAGTCTAAGTCAGTTTCTTTTGTTGCTTCAACAAATCATTCATTCTTGCACTAAGCAGTGAGGCTTCTGGATCATGGCTAATGTGCAGTGTTCATGTTGTCCTTCAAAGCCCCGCTCTGCATGTTGTCTCTTGCAAAACGGCTAAGCACTTTTGTCAGTTTTGCTTCCATCTGGAATGCCATAATGTCTTTGTCAGTTACTCCATCCCTGGCAATGTAGCTTGCAGTTTGCCAGATGTGTATTTTCTCTTCTCAAAGCGCCTAGAGGTTTCTTCTCCAGTGCACAGCGCTTTACTTCAGTTCACATCACATGGTGCATGGGAATGCAGCTTGCACAGCAATAGCGTTTCACTTCACATCACATCACATCACATTGGAATGCGGTTTGCACAGTAATGTCTGTTGGAATGGGCAGCTGTCTTTTCTTGGCCCATTCACAGATGCATAGGTTCCCCAAATGTTCAGATGTGATGTGCCCGTCTGCCATCCTGCATGCACCCTTTGTTTTCCTACCACAGTGTTACTGGGCAAATTCTTTACTTCTGAACAGCTCTCTGTCTTTGCACCCCCTTCCTCAGGAATGCAGGAATGTCATTGTTTATCTTTCGTGTGCACCTGGCAGCGCCATGAGCACGCAGCAAGCTTATCTCTTTGCTCTATAACTCTTACACTGTGGCGGCTTCAATGGAAAGGCACTCGTTTCAGACAGTTCATCCAGATTAACTCTTTCTTCGCCCAAGACAGCTTCAAGGCACAAGCTCTGCACACACAGCAAGACTCTTATTTTCAAAAGAGGCACTTTCTCTTGTCATCAGATTCTACTCCATGTAATTTTGCAAAATGTCAAAGCGTTTTTTTTTTTTTGCCTGTTTTAAACTGATTAATGTCTCATTTAAAAGCATACGTTTTTTTTCTTTTTCTTCCTCGTAACCTTGTAGTTTAGCTTCACAAATTCACTCCAATTCACAGTGCGATTTTTTCAAATGAACCCACAACCCACTAAATCTTTGTGCTATCTTATCACACACAGATTTTTCATTCTGTTGTACCATTGCCAAAATATAACCACTTATTTCAGTGCATTTAAAAAATAAAAAATGCCATGTTCAGTGCAGCTCTCTGCACTGTTTTCCTGCAAGAGCAACCCACACTCTATATTGCTTGTGGGCTGTTAAATGTGTCAACAACATTTTTTTTCATCATGTATCACAGTCAACAGGTCACTATTTCTAAATCATACATCACTTATAAGGCAACAGCACAAATCCATGGCATAGCGTGGGAACAGTTAAAAATACTCCAGGGGCAATTTAGAAAAATATAAATTGTTTTTTCTCCCACCAAACCATTGCAAACTGATTCTGCAAATTCAAATCAATACACAAAAATCAAAAATCCAAATAACATCACTCACTTTCTTTTTTAAGTGAGTCTCTCACCCATTATAAGCATGGCACAGCTTAAAATGCAATATAACCATTTTAGTGTGTTTCCTTCAAAACAGAATTCGCCACCACTAGCACATGGAATTTACAGTTGCCAAAAGAAAAACAAACCCTTTAGGCTCTCAGCACAGATGTTACTCTTTCTTCTAAGCATGGCATTATTCCCCTCGTTATTTTTTCAGGAATGCCAACACTTCAAAAGCATACATCAAAAAAGCGAACCTTCGCCTCCGAACATTACAGCCCCCACTCGCTAGCACACTGGGGCTGAGTCAATGGTTAAATCACTATTCACAATTTGCATGTCAAATCCTTGCAATTATTTTTCCCTGCCCTCATGACAGAATAGAGATGAGAACTCCGTCTCACTATGCATTTCAAATTACAACTTTAAACTGGGGAAACCGCATGATAAAATTCTTTTCTAATTGAGCATACATCTTTCTTGACCATTCATCGGAGCGCTTTAAACAAAGCCATTTCCCGCTTGTTTATCGCCTTGTACTCCCTGGCTCCATCCCAAGCAATAAGTCAGTCACGACTGATTTACTGAAGGGAGTCTTAACCACACAAGCTATCGGCCACGGCAAGCCGACACAACATTGCTGCCTTTTGAAGTCTCAGAGCTGCAGTGAGACCACCAAGGAAATGCGACAGCCTGCTCCCCACTCTACACTGTGTTCTCTCACACAATTTGTCATGTCACAGCACGGCACTGCTCTTCACAAATCCCACAAAGCTGCCACCAAATGTCGTGATCTGGGCAAAATCTTCCTCGGGGCCAGCCCTTTGAGAGCAAAAAATACCCAATTCAGCCCAAAATACAGGTTCTATTGTGCTGAGCAGTGATCTCATGCTAGTGACAAATGACACTTTCAAAGTTTTAGCATATTTATTCTAAGCAGTGAATTTCATATACATTTGGGATTCAAGTTAGAGAATATTACAAAGCATGAAACTTAGAGAAATGCAAAATATAGTGAAACATGGAACTTAGATAAACATAGAGAAATATAGAGAAGCATAGAGAAACACAGTCTTACGTCCCTTTAATCAGCACTGGGAGACCCTGGGCTCTCATAAGCTAGCTCTAAACAAGCCCCGCTCAGAGAAACAGTGCTGCAGGACGCCGTCAGAGCCAATTCCGGGCACTTGTTTCTGCACGAATCAAGTCCACAGGACGATCTCCCCCCGAGTCATGGGAGCATGGATATTTTATAATCTCGTGCTGCCCGTCCATGACGCACAGTTCCAGAACGTTCCTGTGCAAAATATAGGCTGGCTCATGGAAAAAACCCAACTCTGTTAATTTCCACTGCTCCGTCTGAGCCCCACCCTGGCTCCCATCTGCGAAAGCTCAGGAATGTCTTATCAGTGCCTTCCCAGAGAAAAGGAAGATTAGCTTGGGGCCAGGGCTACCGTTAGTGAGGCTGAATATTCTAAGGGAAGCAGGGATGTATTAACCCCATCTGCAAGCTCTAAAAGGCATGCACTCATAGCTTAGTGTTTATACCGCTTAAGACTGGCTATCTAAGCGCTATATAGGTGCCATGATGTTCCAAACACTCCAAAAATACCTATTAGCTACAGAGCTAGGGGCCCTCTCCCTGCCTGTCTATCAACAATGCATAATGTGACCTATTTCATACTAGGCCTGCATATTCCTTGTAGCTCACTACTGCATAATGGAAGTGCTACAACAGACTACTGTCAGCATTTTTAGCACATACTTTGAATACACTATTGGCTTTCAGCGGCTAATGCTGTCATCTAAAGCCCTGATTGGCAAGGTTGCAATTTTGTGTATCACTACAGAATTCAACCCAAAAACAGCACAGAGCCCACCGACTAGAACCACCCACCACGTCCAAAGCTACCATCTCACCCTACTCCTCCTACCACCACCCCTTCTTTACCATCAGCTCTTCCACATCAGTCCATCGTGGACCAAGACAAGGATGGTGCAGCTCTTGACCTACACTCTACTCTGCGTTAACTCACCTAAACCATCCACCCGGCCTAAACCACTGTCCCAAGCCACTCTGTCCAGATTGGTACCCTCCACCCCTGCCAACTCCGTCACTACTCAGATACACACAACACGCCATCAGCTTGGCGAATTCTCATCATGCCCCTCCAGCCCGTGCCGTGGAGAGCACCGGCACTACAAGCTACACGCCAGAACTTCTAATCTTCCCCCTTCACTGCCAGACCTCACCTTCCCTATTGTGGATGAGGCCAGACACGCTAGGGTATCCTCTCGCACCTACCCTCCTCCCTCCCCATACCCCTCATATGCTCTGTGCCCTGATCCTCCTATCACAGTCCCACTGCCTCCAGATAACCATGCAGTAGCCTCATTGCCACCAACTAACCTGACAGTGCTACTTAATTGAGCTCTGCTAAATACATGCTCGCTTGGAACACATGCCATTGAAGTCCACAACATCATTATAGATCACCACTTGGACATTCTCGCCATTATGGAATTCTGGCTCCACAGGGCCTTTGGCTCCTTGCTGTCGCTAGCCAGTTCGCCTAATACTCTATCTTCAGAGCTGTTTGCCTCGAAACCCAAGGAGAAGGCATTGCTCCGATTGCAAAATCATCCCTCCACATAAGACTTATCCCAGCACCGCCAATGCCCGGCTTTGAAATGTTGATCCTCAAACTCACTGTCAATCCTCAATCCACATACAACCTACTTCTCCTCTACCGGCAACCTAAACCCCATAACCTCCCAGAGTTAGACATCCCCCTCTTAATCACACCTCTCATCAAGCCACATACCAAATGCATAATATTGGGAGACCTTAACCTGGGTTTCAATAACCCTGCTGACACGAGCAGCAGCACTTGCGCTCTCACTAGGGGATATGAGCTTCACTCAGTTGGTCTCCTCACCTACACACATTAAAGGATATATCTTAGATTGGATTCTCACCCTCAACACTACCATTAATATCTCCTCCGTTAGTCCTGGGTCCTGGACAGACCACCATTTCACAAAGTTTGAACTTTCTCACTCTAAGCTCCTGTCAACTGCTTTGCCCATTCTTAACTCAATACAGGTCCGCCAAGACTGCAAGCTCACCCACAAGTTGCTTGAACCCACTCTCCAACCCCTGTTTACTCCATTACCACCAGTGAATGTTAGAATGGATTTCTAAACTCTGCTCTGGTGAACCGAATTTTAGGAGGCCACCCATGTTAATGAAAAAGGGGACACTTCTGGGAAGACGGCCAGACCAATTCACTGTAGCTTGGAGAGCATTCAAGGCTAATTCTCAGGAGGAGTGGGGGTGATCAGCAGGGAATCCGTACACATTTTCAAAAGAATCTGAAAGGGGGAAAATAATGAACATGGCAATTTAAAAAATAACAAATGCAAAAAATGTCTTTCAAGGGGGGTGAGGGTTGCAGGGGTATCCCCTGATTCATGAAAAGGAAAGCGGGCAACAAATAAAGTTATTGAGAAAAAAGGAAAGAACTCTGCAGTGCAGGTTCCCTTCTTTGTGTATGAAGGGAACCGGCATCGCAGAGGGATGGCGAGGCGGTGGCACACTACCCTGTGTGCTGCCAGAAGGTACGTAAGGGGGGGTGCGGGTGTAGAGGAGGTCCCAAATAAAGCCTACACTCCACCCGCCCATTTCGAAGTACCAGCAACGTTCACACCGAGATATGTGATGTATGATGAGCAAATAAACCAGCAGAGAGCCGCAGTAGGGCTCTGCCCAGTGCCTATTGGAAGAACAATACCTGTTGAAGTATCAATAACCAGACAACCATGGACAGTAAGGTATCCATTGAGAAAACCCTACCAGCAAATGAAACAAAATGAAGGTTGCTTAAACACTGTCCCGGAAGAAACTCAAACGGCCTTAATTGAAGACGAATGGTGATGTCATGAAGGACAGACTTGCAGATAGAAGATAAGACGACCCAGAGATGACACAAGAGACGAAACGCCATGAATAAGGATATCGTGAACCTAGAGGAGAAACAATGTTGAAATATAAAGAAACTAAGCTGTAAAGCAGGATGAAGTCATTCAACCAGCTAAACGCCTGTACATATGCTTGAAACCGCAAGAAAGCTAAGAAAACAGTGCATATTGCTATGCTTAGTAGAAAATAGACCGCGGCAAGCGCCACCTATACATATCTACCTTAACGAAGCACGCTATACAAGTGCGAGTCCACTTTACACAAAAGCAGAATTAACTCAGGCTACTAGAGGTCAAACAGGACAGGATTCGTATTCCAGCTAAAACGAGAAGAGAAAGATGAATCGAAACTCAGCAAGAGCAACTCATGCCTGGGGAGCCAGAGCCGAGGTCAGATCAATAGAAGGAGCGAACAGTAGCTTTGTGGAATCGAAACTTAAGAACAGGACGGCCGAGATAAGGAGGCCCAGGCAGGTGGCAAGCCGAACAAGAATTAAATGCACAAATTGAAGGAAACTAGGCAGATACACGGTGTGAGCAGCATGTGACCATCCAAGCAAGAAAAGGCACAGGTTCACACCTATGCCCGGCTGTGGCCCAGACAGAGATACCATAACTTTTTCCGACAAGAAGACACAGTTTCGAGGCCGACCACAGCCAACCAATTGACACATAGCCACTAAAGTAATGATTGAAGGGAGGCCGGGTGAATCTTGGGGCATCCTGCACCTGGCTTACCATTCTGCGTGCTGCTAAGTAAAGTGGAAATGTATGCATGGGGTTGAAGCCAACCCAATCACAATGGACCAAATAATCTAGGGTCCTATAGATAGTAGAACCAATGAGACGTCGTACTCATAGTGACGTCTACTAGAGTAATGTTAGAAGGAAGGGCTTAGACGCCCACCCGATAGTGTTTATCCAATCCTCTTAATCCGTTACCATATACAGATATAGTACCTAGAGTAAAGTTACCTTTTCCCAACAAATAGAATTGCATGTTAACTTTTTGAGTGTTACACGTCAAGGATAATGTGTTTTGGGTATAAATGTTACTGTTTGTATGAATTTCTTGGGAGTTGAAGCGAGATGGACTATCGCATCACTGTTGATTTCCATGTTTCCCCGTTTTTTGTACTTGTCATTAAACGGACTCCCCTTTGTCAAACCATTGAGTTGTCCTTATTGATTGGTGTTGGAGTAATATACTGTCATGACACTTGCCCCTGGCCCTCACTGGCAAGTCAGCCTTCCAGTTAGGGCCAGGTCAAAGGCCTTAAAACCTCATCCAAGACTCTGTTGGAGTCAGTCCTGGCGCCTTTGGCGCCGGCCTCATAACCATCATGAAGACCAACATTAGAATGGCACTATTTACTTGGGACTATTTAACTTGGGGGGTTCAGCCAACATGGAGGCACACACATAGCTCAGTTACAAGGAACTGAGCTATGCGGTCTAGTCTTTTGGGTGTGGCAGGCCTGGGACTACTTTACCTGGACTACTTTGGGTGTAGCAGACCTGGGACTATTTTACCTGGACTACTTTACCTGAGACTATTTAAACCACACCCAAACAGCAGAACATGCTTTGCGTTATTCTGCTGTGGACAGCGTAACGCTCACCGTGTCCAGTTCTTTGATGCCAGTTTACCTGAAACCAAGGACCTGCAGAGAAAGAAAGAACACTAAGAAACTTACCTGGAACAGTATGCTGTCTTCAATCCATCGCTGACTTCAGTTCCACTCACCTGAAGGTACGAACTCCATCATCCGGCACCGCATGCATCCTGGAATACCATAACCTGGAAAGAGGAGAAAGAAAGACAGCATTAGTAAGCGTTTACTCACGTTTCCTCCCAAATGAAGAAAGCCACACGATTCTTACCTGGGTAGTTATCTCCTGGTCAGTATCATTACTGGAACATTACAGAGCTCGGCGAGGAACATCGCAACCTGCAAGGAGAGAAAAGACACAGGTTAGCAATATAAAAGGCGAAACAGCGCCGCGCATCACTCACCGGACAGCATCGCGCACACCACGCTTTCGCCTATCGGCCCATGCTCATCTTCAAACTGCATGACAACACCAAAATACCTTTCCATACCTAAAAGGAAAGAAGCAAGACATTATTATTCGACTAAGAGGAACATAAGAACTGCATATAAAGACTGTAAGGCAGCAAACCTACGGAGTCGCAGCAGGCCTGGATTCCGACAGGGGGGTTTGCAACAGTGAAGTAACTTGGTCGCTGCTCGCCCCCAAATCTACGTGCCCCTGCCACGAGGAGCAGGACGGAGAATCCACCTTTTACAATATTAAGGTGAGGAGAAGGCCCAAGGGGGAGCAAGGAGTTGAGGCCAAGGGAGGTGGGAAAACATAAAGACAATCTGGTATTGAATCCAGCTCTTCTATATTGCAGACCCATCTTTAACGAGAGGCATTACCAAGGGACGGGAGAAGGTTCGAGAGTGCAAATCATCCAACCAGGGCTGGGAGGCGTCCCCGTGGATACCAGGTGAGCATAACAGAACGCAAAGCCTCAATAATATTATCCACCTGGGCGTCATGGAGACTTCAGAGACTGACAAGTTAGTTAAATTGTTGGGACAATTACGCGCTGAAGTACATTCAGCCAGGCAAGAAACCTCTTAGGTGGAATTTCATTGTTACTAAGGATCGTACCGACGAAATAAGTAGACAGTTGCTCCAATCACAGGCAGGACAGACCCCATTGCCTGGTAACATTCCGCCAGCACCTGTACCAACTTCTTCCACCAATCCAGTAAAAATAACCCTTCCTGGGGCAGTTCCTTTAGCTCCACCTGAACGATTTACAGGGGACCCCAAGAAGTACGCAACGTTCATGAACCAGTGTCGTCTTCATTTCCTTTGCAGACTTGGGGCTTTTCCTAACAACCAAGCACAGGTTGCTTTTGTCTTGTCATATCTGAGTGGCAGTGCTGCGGATTGGTCGGTACCATTGGTAAATCAGGATAACCCATTGTTACATGACTTTGGGGATTTCCAGATGGAAATGGAAAAACTCTTTGCTCGTCATACCCAAGGCCAAGCATTAGACAACAAACTTTTGTCACTCCGTCAAGGAAGTCAAGACTTGCTTACATATATAGCAATATTTAACAGACTAGTCGTTGAAGCTGGGTGGCCTGAGGAAAAAAGGACCACACTATTTTATCAGGGTCTATGAGGGGAACTAAAGGATGTCCTTGCTCAAGTGGTTAACCCACCTAAAGGCTGTGGAGAATTCATCAACCTTGTGGTCCAATTAGATCACAGATTACAATACCGAAAAGCAGACTGGATAAGGTTAGACACTCCAGCTGTGTATGTCCGGTCAAAGGATAATGTTCTACGTACATTGGAAAACACGGTAGAACCCATGCAAATTGTGTCCAGTGAAACCACCAAGGAGAACTGTTGGAGCCACAGAGAAGGAAGATAATAACAAGGAGTCGTAAAACTACCAAGCCCGGCAAGCGTAGAGGTCCACTTGTCGAGCGAGAAGGATGAGCCACAGACCTCACACTTTGCATTACCAGTAATTTTGATCAATCACCAACAACCGTCTCGGATGCATGTTGTCAAAGCATACATATAATATACTCGATGGTGATACCCTACTCTGTCAAGGACTGGGATATCAATCAAACAAAAAAACAGAGCAATGTCCTGACAGGTTCACTAAACATACATATAAATTCAATTTATAGTAGTCTCCTCTATACCAAAAGTATAACTCAAAATAACTGAAACAGCTCCTAGGTATGTTTTTATAATTAACTTGTCCACCTAAGTCTTCATAAGGGTTTTTTTTAAAAGTGTTTCAAAACCACCATTTCACAATTTTGTTTAAGATTTTTACAAAAGTATCTTTTTTATTATTTTGTTATTGCTCACCAGCAAGGTCTATAAATTACCAAGCACAATTAGCTAAAGAAAGATTTCAAAACAAGCACAATATATACAAATGGAGCAAACAGATATCCACATTAATGTACACAGTTTTTCATACAAATCAAAATACAATTGTTCCAAAACATTTGAAAGAAATTACAAACATCAAACAGGTCAGCACAATGTGAATATTGGAAATAATAATAAGGCCCCTCGTGAAGGTTGAAACCATATGCAGCTGAATTTTTAAATTCTCAGTTCAACAAGGGGCATTTCCAATTTACTGACTAAACTCGGGGTCTACGTGTGACACCAGAATGGAGCTAGAGGGTGTCGTACTTGCACATGTAAAAATCAAAAAGTACAAGTAATCTACGTTTCGGCGGAGTAGGCAGTCCCGCCTTCCTCAGGACCAGTAGAAGTCATGACCCCTGAGGTATAAGAGAAAAGAAAAATGAAAAGAGAAAAAAACATAATCCCACTAAGAATCTCGGAAACACAATCTAAATATCACAAAATAAAGTGAATCCCGTGACTCTTAGGGCATGCAACTACAAATCCCACAAGGCATTAGGCTCATAAATCTATGTGGACAGAAGGATGAAAAGAAAAGAAACTAGTCCCACTATAGACAGAGCCTATAGGAAACAGTTGCCTCTTGTGCATGGAAGGGGTTAAAATCAATAAAAACCAATGTAAAACCATTAGTGATATATCAAGAAACAAAACATATCACGTGCAGAGAACAGAGCCACTGAATCACTAAATATAGTTAGTCAAAAACAAAAGTTACAGCCAGAACAGAGTAAAATGGTAAAAGGAATACCACTGCGCAGCACCATGTGTATATATGCACTAATATAAAGACGTGCGCCAGAAAATGATAAAAGCCAGAAGTACTCTGAGCACCAGTAGGGCTGACGCTGGACACGGGTCCACCTGCGAGACCCAGGGAGACGGAGGCAACAACCCCAGCCAATCCTTACCATCCCCCACCGCCCGTACAGCTACAACTAGGTACCACGGGGCTGTGGAACGGACGAGATACCACCAATCACCACACAATCTGAAGTATGGACACTAGCATATCATGTGCGCTGGTCATGTGGGTGGGGGTGAGGAGCATGCAAAGTTATTGAGGGAGCGGATAGAGGGGAACAGCTAAATGCTCAAGGGGCCTCGAATGCAAAACAGGCACGTACCTTCTGAGGCACAGGGGGCGCAAGCACCCCGTCGTATATGATTACACGAGCCCAACTGGTGAATCCAGGGTAGAGATACCAACTAACCAATACCACTAACTATTTCCTTCTCTGCATACACCTCTCAAACTCCAAACCAAACACAACCACAAACCTCCAGCACAACAAACCGCACGAACTTCACTACACTGCAACAACAAAACAAAAACACACATAGACTCGCACATCAGCACACGACGACTACCGGCCGCATACACCACAGGCCCTGCCGACGGAACCACCGGGCTGAGGCTGCCAACAGCACATCACTGCAATCTTGCACTTTTCCAGCCTTCACCCACTAACCCACCTCTCCCTCCCTCTTTCAGAGCCGCCAGAGCGCCAGGGGACCACTCCGGTGGTGATAGTGCGCGGTACAAATGTCCTTTAACATTAACATTAACATATACACTCACATGGCTAAAAGCTTGGGACATAACTCGCCACTTAATGTATAGTCAATGGAATAAATAGCTCATCAATCCGACGCGTGCAGGAGCAGGCGTTTCTATTCCAAAGGCAGAATAAATAGATAGAATCAGTGTTCAAAAGGCGGCAAAAGCACCATTATGAAAATAAAGAGGAAAAATGCATATTGCCAACAGCTGGTGGCTGGGTATACCTTTGGACAACGGAAGCAACTTCCCAACAGTCAGCTTGCACCTGTCTCCATACGCGACTTTGGGGTTGCAGTTAGAAAGCCATACACAGTAAAGCACCGTGATGTTTGCCAAGAAGGAAAACAGCCTGCCAGAGTTTTTCGTCTCTCTTCGTGAATCTGCAAAAATATATATATATATATAGCGCGGTCGTCAACTCGAACCTCTGTATTCTAATCATAAGAAATGAAAAAGCTAGAACATGCGCATACTGCATTTCTTACCTGCACATAGAAGCTGCAGTACACGAGTTGTTACTGTCTCACAAAGTATGACACGTGTGAGTTGCCGAGTACATCAAACGTAGTCACGGTGATCTGACTAGCATTCGAGACCCAGCATAGATAAACTCACATGGTTCCACAGCGCCGCAGGATCTGTGTGGTGGGTGACGGGATAGCAACTGAACTTGTTCTGGATGAGATGGAAGGAGTTTAAAGATACACCCGTTCAATGTAAAAAGTGGAAAGAGCAACTTGCAGGGGCGCTTATATAGAGGGTGCCAAGGGCATATGTATACACATTAACACATCCCTGCTTTAAGTAGCCCTGCTGTGCATACATTGCAACTCTGTGGTAAATAACAAACACAGAGGCGTTGCTACACCCACCTAAAAGTTGACTCCTCATTTAAACCTTTGGTTGTATTCAGGGAGTCAAACCGGTAGATCCATCTAGCCTCCTTGTACAGCAATGTTATTTGTGTATTCATGCTATTTTTGACAACATCAATCACCCACCATTTCAGGTTGTCTGGAGAATGTTGCAGTTCTATAAAGTGGGATACCATCGGAGCTGCATTATTGCGGCATCTAATCCTAGAACGGTGTTCACCAATCCTTATGGAGACAGCATGCGTGGTCTGCCCTACATACCTGAGGCCACAGGGGCACTCAATGCAATAGATCACATTGCATGTTTTGCAATTGGACATGAATCTAATGTCCCATTGTTTTGTACCCACCTGGAACTTTTTCGTTTTCCACGTGAATTTACACGCCCCGCAGTTTCTGCAGGGCAAATGCCCCACAGTGGGGCGTAGGACTCGTTGGCTGGTGTTAGTCCTCTGTTCAAACCTTGCATGAGCCAATTGGCCACGGAGGTTCTTAGATCTTTTAAAGGCGAACAAGGGCCTCCCTAAATTGGGTAGGCAGGTGGAAATCATAGGCCAATATTACATTAAGGCCTTTTTCACTGCAAAGGATTCAGTGCTATAGGTAGTGACACACGCGGCCCTATCTTGTGTTAAGTTTTTAATTTTAGGTGTCAATAAGCTCTCTCTTGTTGTAAACCTAGCCCTCTTAAGGGCTTTCTTAACAAGTTCTTTAGGGTATCCACGTTCTCTCAAGTCTCCAGCTAGTTTGTCCGCATGTTTGCAATAATCTGAGACTTCAGTACAATTCCGTCAGAGTCTAAGCAACTGGCTGTATGGCAGACTTTCCTTCAGTTCCCTAGGGTGAAAACTAGAAAAGTGTAATGTAGTGTTACGGTCTGTGGCTTTCTTGTAAAGAGAGCAAGATAAACGGCCCATATTGGCAGTAATTTGTATATCCAGAAAATTGATGGAATGATGATCATACTCCATTGTAAAAGTGATAGTGTCATGTAGCCCATTGAGATATATTAAAAATTCTCCAAGTAGTTCGATATTGCCTTCCCAGATGAAAATCACATCATCTATGTATCTATACCATTTAGTGGCGTGTGAGATGAAAGGGTTAGTGTCACCGAGTACAAATCTGTCCTCAAAGTTAGCCATAAACATTATGGCCAGGCTGGGGGCAAATGCTGCCCCCATAGCCGTACCTCCAATCTGGAGGTAGAATTGATCGGCATATTTGAAGAAATTCTTCTGTAAAGCGATGGCCATAAGTTCTACAATGAATGCTGCTGGCCCTCTTTGTTGGGTTGCATTATGAATAAGTTGCAGATGCATAATATCAATTGCTTTCTCCTGTGGTATATTGGTATAAAGTGCCTGTATATCCATTGTCACTAGTAACTGCTTCTCACTGTCAAAACGTATCCCTTCAAAGATGTTAATAGTTGCAGTAGTATCTTTCAGATATGTTCTAGTCTTTTGGCTAATCGGTTGTAGAAATAAGTCAACAAATTTGCATAGCGGTTCTAACAGGGAACCACATCCTGACACAATTGGTCTCCCTGGTGGTCTAGAAGGATGCTTGTGTATTTTTGGGAGGGCATAAAAAGAGAGGGTCCTTTTTTCCGAATAATTAAGATATTCTAATTCTTCTTGTGATATCCAACCTCTCTCTGCTCCAAGTTGTGTGGATTCTCGGATGAGCTCCTGGATAGTTGCTGATGGGTCCTTCCGTAGAGGTTGGTAGCTCTGTCTGTCTTCTAGGAGGTCCAAAACCATCCTGTTATATATAGTCTGAGAGAAGACTACTATGCCCCCTCCCTTGTCCGCCGGTTTAATAACCAGCCTTTGGTCTGCCATTAGTTCTGCCAATACTTTTCCTTCTTCATTGGACAGATTATTCCTGTTGTTTTTCATTTTGCCTTTAAGTCTTTGAAGATCACCCAAAACACATTTTTCAAATAGTACGATTTCTGTCGCCACTTGGTTGCCCATAGGGGTGAAGATAGAGGGGATCCAGGGACCCGTATCTTGTGTGTTTTGTCCTTCATCTCTGTCTCGAAAATAATGTTGCAAGCGAAGTTTTCTGAAGAATGCTTTTATCTCCATTTCTGTAGTGAACCAATCCGTATGGTTCGTAGGGACAAATGAGACCCAGGCCCAATATTGTCATCTGAATGGGAGATAGCTCAATCCCTGAAAGATTAAAAATGGGGATGTCCAATGGTTGCTGTGTGTCAGATAAAGGGCAAATCAATGGTCTATCTATATGGTCTATTGGAAGAAGCCCCTCCTCCACTGGCGTTGCCGTCTTCTGCCTGGCCAAGGTTCCCATACTAGATTGTAAAGCTCTCCTTGGGATCCGTGGAACTGGCCTCTCCCTAAAAAAGGCCTTTGTCCTCTTGATCTATATATTTGTTGTTGCTACCCTATTTGATACGGGGTATCCCCAGAGGAATCACTACTAGTATCAGAGAAGGTTACCCACCTGCGGTGGCCTCTTCTGTTGTTTGTTATTTGCTGTGGTCTAGGCTGGTTTTTTTGTAGTAGATATTCAGCAGTTAAGTAGGGATACATAGTTTCAACTCTAAATTCTTGTATGTCCTTGTTTAATTTCTTAGTTTTTTTAGTTAGAGTGGCTGTCTTAAATTCTTCAAAAAATGTTTCTATTTCCTGAATTTTCTCATTAGCATTAGTATTGAGCTGGTTCGTGGTGAATTTAAGTTCTTCTGCTTCCAATTCCCTCTGGGCCACAAATGCTAATCTTCGTGCAGTAGAGATCGTCAACACCATGAGATCTCTACTGCAGTTAGTTGCAATTTGGCTAAAACTTGTTTTATACAGTTTGTCCTCCAGAAATAACCCTGGCTCATTACGTACTATGAGGCCAGCTGGAATAATGTTCGCTCTGAGGTATTCCCTCAAAAAATGACTGAAGTTCGGTCCTAAAGCCCTTTTTCTTAAGCTTTAACAATTCATCAGCATTGTTACTAATAAATGTGAGGCCAGCACCATTGTTAGAATCAAAAAAGGACGGGCCTTGAATGATGTTAGTAATTTGTTCTTCGCTGTAACTCAAAGTGGCGCTCTCTGCCATACTCTAATATCATGTGTGAACAAAACAAAAACAAGACAAACAAGTGAACAGACTGGGAGACAGAAAAAGTAGCACAATCGCCCTTCTGAGACCAAGGAGTGCAGATGTGTATATATTCCAAAGTAATAATAGTGTAAGATACACTAAAAAAAGGAAAAAAGAAAGAAACCCTAAAGACAGCCTAGGCTGTCAAAAAAGATAATATACTCGAGGGTGATACCCTACTCTGTCAAGGACTGGGATTTCAATCAAACAAAAAAACAGAGCAATGTCTGACAGGTTCACTAAACATACATATACATTCAATTTATAGTAGTCTCCTCTATACCAAAAGTATAACTCAAAATAACTGAAAAAGCTCCTAGGTATGTTTTTATAATTAACGTGTCCACCTAAGTCTTACTAAGTTTTTTTTTTAAAGTGTTTCAAAACCACCATTTCACAATTTTGTTTAAGATTTTTACAAAAGTATCTTTTTTATTATTTTGTTATTGCTCACCAGCAAGGTCTATAAATTACCAAGCACAATTAGCTAAAGAAAGATTTCAAAACAAGCACAATATATACAAATGGAGCAAACAGATATCCAGATTAATGCAGACCAAATACTGGTTATTAAACCGACGGACAAGGGAGGGGGCATAGTAGTCTTCTCCCAGACTACATATAACAGGATGGTTTTGGACCTCCTAGAAGACAGACAGAGCTATCAACCTCTACGGAAGGACCCATCAGCAACTATCCAGGAGCTCATCTGAGAATCCACACAACTTGGAGCAGAGAGAGGGTGGATATCACAAGAAGAATTAGAATATCTTAATTATTCGGAAAAAAGGACCCCTTCTTTTTATGCCCTCACGAAAATACACAAGCATCCTTCTAGACCACCAGGGAGACCAATTGTGTCAGGATGTGGTTCCCTGTTAGAACCACTATGCAAATTGTTGACCTATTTCTACAACCGATTAGCCAAAAGACTAGAACATATCTGAAAGATACTACTGCAAATCTGAAAGATACTACTGCAACTATTAACATCTTTGAAGGGATATGTTTTGACAACGAGAAGCAGTTACTAGTGACAATGGATATATAGGCACTTTATACCAATATACCACAGGTGGAAGCAATTGATATTATACATCAGCAACTTATTCATAATGCAACCCAACAAAGAGTGCCAGCAGCATTCATTGTAGAACTTATGGCCATCGCTTTACAGAAGAATTTCTTCAAATATGCCGATCAATTCTACCTCCAGATTGGATGTACGGCTATGGGGGCAGCATTTGCCCTCAGCCTGGCCATAATGTTTATGGCTAACTTTGAGGACAGATTTGTACTCAGTGACACTAACCCTTTCATCTCACACGTCACTAAATGGTATAGATACATAGATGATGTGATTTTCATCTGGGAAGGCAATATCGAACTACTTGGAGAATTTTTAACATATCTTAATGGGCTACATGACACTATCACTTTTACAATGGAGTATGATCATCATTCCATCAATTTTCTGGATCTACAAATTACTGCCAATATGGGCCGTTTATCTTGCTCTCTTTACAAGAAAGCCACAGACCGTAACACTACATTACACTTTTCTGGTTTTCACCCTAGGGAACTGAAGGAAAATCTGCCATACAGCCAGTTCCTTAGACTCAGACGGAATTGTACTGAAGTCTCAGATTATTGCAAACATGCGGACGAACTAGCTGGAGACTTGAGAGAATGTGGATACCCTAAAAAACTTGTTAAGAAAGCCCTTAAGAGGGCTAGGTTTACAACAAGAGAGAGCTTATTGACACCTAAAATTAAAAACTTAACACAAGATAGGGCTGCGTGTGTCACTACCTATAGCAGTGAATCCTTTGCAGTGAAAAAGGCCTTAATGAAATATTGGCCTATAATTACCACCTGCCTACCCAATTTAGGGAGGCCCTTGTTCGCCTTTAAAAGATCTAAGAACTTCCGTGACCAATTGGTTCATGCAAGGTTTGAACAGAGGACTAACACCAGCCGAGTCCTACGCCCCACTTTGTGGCATTTTCCCTGCGGAAACTGCAGGGCGTGTAAATTCACGTGGAAAACGACAAAGCTCAAGGTGGGTACAAAACAATGGGACATTAGATTCATGTCCAATTGGAAAACATGCAATGTGATCTATTGCATTGAGTGCCCCTGTGGCTTCAGGTATGTATGGCAGACTACGCGTGCTGTCTCTATAAGGATTGGTGAACACCGTTCTAGGATTAGATGCCGCAATCATGCAGCTCCGATGGTATCCCACTTTATAGAACTGCATCATTCTCCAGACGACCTGAAATGGTGGGTGATTGATGTTGTCAAAAATAGCATGAACACACAAAAAACATTGCTGTACAAGGAGGCTAGATGGATCTACCGGTTTGACTCCCTGAATAAAAATAAGGTTTAAATGAGGAGTCATCTTTTAGGTGGGTGTAGCAACGCCTCTGTGTTTGGTATTCACCATAGAGTTGCAATGTATGCACAGCAGGGCTACTTAAAGGGGGGATGTGTTAATGTGTATACATATGCCCTTGGCACCCTCTATAGTAGCGCCCCTGCAAGTTGCTCTTTCCACTTTTTACATTGAATGGGTGTATCTTTAAACTCCTTCCATCTCATCCAGAACATGTTCAGTTGCTATCCCATCACCCACCACACAGCTCCTGCGGCGCTGTGGAACCATGTGAGTTTATCTATGCTGGGTCTCGAATGCTAGTCAGATCACCATGACTACGTTCGATGTACTCGGCAACTCACACGTGTCATACTTTGTGAGACAGTAACAACTCATATACTGCAGCTTCTATGTGCAGGTAAGAAATGCAGTATGCACATGTTCTAGCTTTTGCATTTCTTATGATTAGAATACAGAGGTTCGAGTTGACGACCGCGCTATATATATATATATATATATATATATATTTTTGCAGATTCACGAAGAGAGACGAAAAACTCTGGCAGGCTGTTTTCCTTCTTGGCAAACATCACGGTGCTTTACTGTGTATGGCTTTCTAACTGCAACCCCAAAGTCGCGTATGGAGACAGGTGCAAGCTGACTGTTGGGAAGTTGCTTCCATTGTCCAAAGGTATACCCAGCCACCAGCTGTTGGCAATATGCATTTTTCCTCTTTATTTTCATAATGGTCCTTATGCCGCCTTTTGAACACTGATTCTATCTATTTATTCTGCCTTTTGAATAGAAACGCCTGCTCCTCCACGCGTTGGATTGATGAGCTATATATTCCATTTACTATAGAGCAAGTGGTGAGTTATGTCCCGAGCTTTTAGCCATGTGAGTGTATACCTATGGCTTTTATCATTTTTTGGTGCACGTCTTTATATTAGTGCATATATACACATGGTGCTGCGGAGTGGTATTCCTTTTACCATTTTATTCTGTTCTGGCTGTAACTTTTGTTTTTGACTAACTATATTTAGTGGTTCAGTGGCTCTGTTCTCTGCACGTAATATGTTTTGTTTCTTGATATATCACTAATGGTTTTACATTGGTTTTTATTGATTTTAACCCCTTCCATGCACAAGAGGCAACTGTTTCCTATAGGCTCTGTCTAAAGTGGGACTAGTTTCTTTTCTTTTCATCTTTCTGTCCACATAGACTTATGAGCCTAATGCCTTGTGGGATTTGTAGTTGCATGCCCTAAGAGTCACGGGATTCACTTTATTTTGTGATATTTAGATTGTGTTTCCGAGATTCTTAGTGGGATTATGTTTTTTTCTCTTTTCATTTTTCTTTTCTCTTATACCTCAGGGGTCATGACTTCTACTGGTCCTGAGGAAGGCGGGACTGCCTACTCCGCCGAAACGTAGATTACTTGTACTTTTTGATTTTTACATGTGCAAGTACGACACCCTCTAGATCCATTCTAGTGTCACACGTAGACCCCGAGTTTAGTCAGTAAATTGGAAATGCCCCTTGTTGAACTGAGAATTTAAAAATTCAGCTGCATATGGTTTCAACCCTCAAGAGGGGCCTTATTATTATTTCCAATATTCACATTGTGCTGATCTGTTTGATGTTTGTAATTTCTTTCAAATGTTTTTGAACAATTGTATTTTGATTTGTATGAAAAACTGTGTACTTTAATGTGGATATCTGTTTGCTCCATTTGTATATATTGTGCTTGTTTTGAAATCTTTCTTTAGCTAATTGTGCTTGGTAATTCATAGACCTTGCTGGTGAGCAATAACAAAATAATAAAAAAGATACTTTTGTAAAAATCTTAAACAAAATTGTGAAATGGTGGTTTTGAAACACTTTAAAAAAAAACCCTCATGAAGACTTAGGTGGACACGTTAATTATAAAAACATACCTAGGAGCTGTTTCAGTTATTTTGAGTTATACTTTTGGTATAGAGGAGACTACTATAAATTGAATTTATATCTATGTTTAGTGAACCTGTCAGGACATTGCTCTGTTTTTTTGTCAAAGCATACATAGACAGCGGAGCAGTTGGTAATTATGTAGACCAAGATCTGGCAGCAGAGATGGGGCTTCCCTTGTGCTCTAAGTCGACTACTGAAAAAGTTACTACTGTTGATGGGACAGAAATAGCTTCCGGACCAGTAACCCAATGTACAGCAGCACTAACCCTACTGTGCCAGGATGGACACAGATAATCTATTGCATTCGATCTCATCAAAGCTCCTCAGTTTTGACTAATCTTAGGGATGCCATGGTTGGTAGCTCACAACCCTCTAATAGATTGGCGTGCCAAGAAGTTGGACTTTTCCGATGATTGTGGTTGCACCTGTTATTACCAAGAAAAGGGGAAAACAGACTTATGGACATCTGCTACTCCCAGTACGGCAGGGATTGTACTAGGTTTGACTAGTACTCTACCAAATGAATACCAAGATTTTCAAGACATGTTCCAGAAAGAACAAACAAATACTCTACCACCGCACAGGCCCTACGATTGTCAGATCGACCTCATACCTGGTGCGCAAGTTCCTTGTGGTCGAACCTATGCACTTACTGAAACAGAAAACCTCCATTTGAAATCTTATCTTGATCAGTACCTGGCAAATGGATGTATCCGCCCGTCTAAATCACCGGCAGCCAGTCCCTTATTCTTTGTACCAAAGAAGGAAGGAGATTTGAGGACTTGCATCGACTATCGTGCATTAAACCAGATCACAGTAAAAAACCGTTATCCACTGCCCTTTATTCCCGAATTATTGGATCAAGTCAAAGACGCCCAAATCTATACCAAACTGGACCTTAAGGGGGCGTACTATCTTGTCCGAGTGAAGAAAGGAGACGAATGGAAAACCGCCTTTCGTACCAAATATGGCTTGTATGAGTACCAGGTAATGCCTTTTGGACTTTGCAATGCTCCTGCTGCATTCCAGTACTTTATGAATGATGGTTTGCGGGAGTTAATCGTCGTTTGCGCCCTGATTTACATTGATGACATCTTAGTGTATTCTGCTACAAAAGAAGACCATGTCAGGCATGTCCGCTTAGTCCTTACTAAACTCTGCCAACTTAAACTGTATGCTAAACTCGAAAAATGCTCTTTTCATGTCACTTAAGTGGAGCTCCACCAAAAGGTATCAGAATGGATCGGCACAAGGTAGATGCCATTCTTAACTGGCCGTCACCAACTTCATTTAAAGGAATCCAGAGTATGTTTGGCTTTGCAAACTTTTACCGCCGATTCATCCCAGATTTTCCCAAATAGTGCATCAAATTACATCACTATTGAGAAAAAACAATAAAAGGTTCCATTGGACCAAAGAAGCAGAGAAGGCCTTTCAAGAACTTAAGACAAAATTCACTTCTGCTCCAGTTCTACGGCATCCTCGCCCAGACCTCCCTTATATAGTTGAAACAGATACCTCTAGCCTGGCCATGGGAGCTGTTCTCTCACAAAGGGACCAGGAACTGGCCAGTTACACCCTGTGGCCTTCTGGTCCCGAAAATTCTCACCTTCCGAACTCAACTAATGTATCACAGACAAAGAACTCTTGGCTATAAAATCAGCTTTCAAGGCATGGCGACACTATCTCCTTATACCGTCTCTCATGTACACCCGCCATATGTATACCTGACCTGTGTACGCCTCTATGCATATTATATGTTACGCCTATGCACCCAATCTGTAACTTATGCATAATGTAACTAAGTTGTCTGCAAGTAACAGTGCCACAATGCCCTTGGGCTGCCTGCGTGCTATACAAATGTAAAAATAAAAATAAAATAAATTGGTGCTAGACATACTGTCACGATCATAACTGATCATCGAAACCTGCAATACCTAAAAACTGCAACGGCTCAATCATCCCGTCAACTGCGGTGGGCTTGTTTATTCGCTGAATATGACTATGTGATCACCTACCGGCCAGGAGTCCGCAACGGAAAGGCTGATGCCTTGTCCCGCATGGTGTTGATGAAAAGGTATACAAAATTCCAGATCCAGTAGCCATCATTCCAGAAGACAACCTCCTGGGTCTTACGACAACGTTGACACAGGGTGAACTCCAAAACAAGATCCAACTCTTAATGGATCCCACTTTCTCACACGAGTGGTGTACTCAAGGAGATCATTTACACCATTAACGTAACGCTCACCTGACTCCCACGGAGGCGCTGGCCTGGTTCGCGCTGCTGTGACCTCTTCTAAGGTGATGCGCAGGGTTCAGAAGACGGACTGGACCGGGCCCCCAAATCTGGCTTGTCTGGCTCGCAGAAGTATCCTTCAGTAGGTGAAAATAGGGGATTAACTGTCTGCGGGGTAATGCAATCAGCCTCCCACTTTCCCCTCTCACCCTCCTCGAAACCCTTCTGTGATTCCTCGTAGCGTCTCACCTTAGGGTCTGGAAGGACGAGCTCTCCATCCTGCTTCTGATGCATGGGCGCGTTGGTATTCAGTTACTTCACTGGATTTTCGGATTGGTGAGAACCAAACTTGCTTGGCTTCCAGGTAAGTTTTTTGATAAGAGGTTCCCCTTGTGTCCATGCATTAATGTACTAATGCTAGTGTCTTTTTCCCCATAGGGGCCGGGGTACGGAATGCCGGGGAACAGGCACCGACCCGAGATGAGAGGTGAAATCCTTGTAGAAATCAGTTAAGTCTTTAATGAGCGTTTTTTGGTAATGTCTTTTCATTCGCTCATTAACGCTGATGTCTCTTTTCCCCTTAGGGGCCGGGATCCGGAAATGCCAGGATGCGGCGCGGGCCCGAAATGAAGAGGGAATGAATCAACAGGTAAGTCTTAACATGGAGAGTTAGCTTTCCTTATTCCCTTCTCTCTCTCACCTTTTGTTCTGGTCTTTTTCTCCCTAGGCGCTGGGGCGTGACTGTGAATCCGGATGATCGTTGCTGAACATGGAGGCGCCCTGTAAAGGTGAGTGGAATGCGGCGCTGCAGCGATCGATGCGAAGAGCTTTTAAATAAAAGTCTTCCTTTTCAGGATTGTCGGCGAGATGTCTCCGGGATGCGGGTTTTAGCAGGTAAGGATTTTTCCTTCTTCTGTTCTCTTCTTCTCTTACTTTGCAGGTGATCCAGGATGCTGGCAGGCGTGGCAGAAGTCAGGATGCAGGAGCAGACATGGTGAGCGTCCAGCTACTAGATGCAGAACAACGTGAAGCACGTGTGGCTGTTCGGGTGGGGTTTAAATAGCCTTGGAAGAAGTTCCAGGTATGTATCCTTCCTCTAATCATGTATGTATCCTTCCCCGGCCACGCCCGGATGGTAAATTAGTCCCACAGGTAAAGTAGTTCCTTTCAGGCCTCAAGGAGGACGGGATCCTGCAGCATGGTCTGCATCAGGTATGTGCACCCAAGCACTTCCATAATGAGCCTGGCGCCTATGGTGCCAGGACTGATGTCTTTTATGAGCCTGGCACCATAGGTGCCAGGACACTATCCAAATGGCCTCTATATGGGGTTGCTGGGTCCTTCCTTGGGGACTGGATGTCCGCTTTCGGGGACGCAGGGCTTGAACCAGCTCCCCGGGAGCGGGCATCATGACAGCACTCCCCCCCAAGGCCCCTCCCAAGGTTGTTCCCTCCGGGGGTTTTGGTTTGTCTGGGAAGAGTCGGTGGAATTTCCTGACTAATCGAGGTGCATGCACATGGTCGCTGGGTGCCCACGACCTCTCCTGAGGTCCGTACCCCTTCCAATCAATTAGGTAGAAGAGTTTTGAGCTAAACATTTTTGAGTCTAAAATGTTCTTCGCTTCGAATTTGGGCTCCCCATCTATTAGAATAGGTTCTGGAGGTTTGAGTATTCGGGTACCACTGGTTTCAGAAGTGACACATGAAAAACAGGGTGAATTTGCATACTAGCTGGTAAATCAAGTTTAACAGCCACTGGGTTAATTATTGCCGTAATAGAATAAGGTCCCAGATATTCTGGGTTAAAAGTTCGAGGCCCTTTGAGTGGTAAATGTCTGGTAGCTAACCACACCTGATCCCCAATCTGATACGGAGGTGCTTCACTCAGATGTAGATCAGCATTCTCCTTGTATTTTCTCTTGGCTTGTTGTAAATGCGTAGTTGCCTTTTTGAAGGCTTGGGTAATTGTAGAATGCAGATGTTCTACTGCAGGCATTCTGAGGTTCTGAGGTGAGTCAAGGTTTGAGGTTCGAAGGTGATGCCCAAACAAAGTATAAAAAGGACTGTGGCCAGTTCCAGAGTGTACCGAATTATTATATGCATATTCGGCTATCCAAAGAATGTCTTTCCAGTTGCTTTCAGATTGCTGTAACATACACCCTAAGTATTGCTCAAGGGTCTGATTTGTCCTCTCGGTCTGACCATCGGTCTGAGGGTGGTGACTGGTCGATAATCTTACGTCGATCTGCGCCATTTGACAACATTTGCGCCAGAAGTGGGAAATGAATTGGCTTCCCCGGTCAGAGATTAGTATAAATGGGAATCCATGTAGCCGAACAATATTTTCGAGGAATTCTTTGGCTAGGACAGAAGCTGAAGGTAAACCTTTCAAAGGAATAAAGTGGGCCATTTTGGAAAACAAATCCACAATTACCAGAATAGTATTGTACCCCGAACAAGGAGGCAGGTCCGTAATAAAATCCATTGATAGGGTGTGCCAGGGTGCTGGCGGTATGTCTAGAGGTTGAAGGAGACCGGCTGGTCTTTTCTTTTGACTTTTATTTTGGGCGCAAACACCACAGGACAACACAAAAGATTTAACATCTTTTCGCCAAGAGGGCCACCAAAATTGTCGTTTCACCTTTTCCTCTGTCTTGGCAATACCGGGGTGTCCCTCTATTAATGCATCATGATAACCGGAAATAACTAGTTCGTGTAATTCCTTATGTGGCAGGAATAAGCGTCCTTGGAAATAAGGTAAACCATTATCTATAGTAAAGTCTGATCCCTTTTGTATCCAATCCTGTAAGGTTGTAGAGTCCAGGAGTTGTTTCACTCTGGCTTGAATGTCTTCAAGCGTCTGTAACGAAGTCATGCCTAGAATCCTCTGTTCGGGAATTATTGGTACTGGTTCTGAGTTTGTATCAGATTCTCCCATTCCAATTCGGGATAAGGCGTCTGCTTTGCCATTCTTGCAGCCAGGTCGATAGGTAATCACGAAATCAAATTCAGCGAAAAACAAAGCCCACCGGAGCTGCCGTGATGACTGAGCCTTGGCCGTTTTCAAATACTGTAAATTCCGGTGATCAGTGATCACTGTAATGGTATGTCGAGCGCCAAGCAGATAATGCCGCCAGGCTTTAAAAGCGGACTTAATGGCTAACAGTTCTTTGTCCGTGATTGCACAATTAACCTCAGTTGCCGAGAATTTTCTGGACCAAAATGCTATGGGATGCAGTTGGTTGGTTTCGGGATCTCTTTGGGACAGGACAGCTCCCATGGCTAGGCTGGATGCGTCAGTCTCGACGACATAAGGGAGATCTGGACGCGGGTGTTTCAATATAGGTGCAGAGGTAAACTTAGCTTTTAAATCCTGAAAGGCCTGCTCGGCTTCCTCAGACCATTCAAAACGTTTATTTTTCCTCAAGAGTGCAGTAATGGGTTGTACCACGCGTGAAAATTCCGGGATAAACCGGCGATATAAATTGGCAAAGCCGAGCATGCTTTGAACCCCTTTTACTGAGCTAGGTGATGGCCATTTGAGGATGGCATCCACTTTTCTTGAGTCCATTCGGACTCCTTTGGGTGTCAGGATGAAACCTAGAAACTCGACTTCTGTGGTATGGAAAACATATTTCTCCAATTTAGCAAATAGTTTGTGTTGGCGCAGTTTTTCAAGTACTGCCCTGACGTGCTTTCTGTGATCAGATTCCGAAGAGGAGTACACCAGAATGTCATCGATATATACGACAACACAAACATCGATGAGTTCCCGAAGGACATCATTCATGAAGTATTGGAAGGCAGCCGGCGCGTTACACAATCCAAAAGGCATCACCTGGTACTTGAATAATCCGTTTTTAGTACGGAAGGCAGTTTTCCATTCGTCGCCTTCTTTAACTCATACCAGATGATAAGCCCCCCAGAGATCTAACTTGGTGTATATGCAAGCGTCCTTCACCTGGTCAAGGAGTTCAGGGATCAGAGGCAGAGGATAACGGTTTTTAACTGTTATCTGGTTCAATGCGCGGTAATCGATACAAGTTCTAAGGTCGCCTTCTTTTTTGGGCACGAAGAACAAAGCCAAGGATCCCGGGGTCTTTGACCGGCGAATTAAACCATTAGCTAGGTATTGATCCAAATATTGTCTCAAATGCAGATTCTCAGGTTCGGTAAGGGCATAAATCCTGCTACAAGGGGGTTGTGCACCGGGCACCAGATCGATATGGCAATCGTACGATCTGTGAGGAGGTAACGTGTTGGCCTGTTCCTTTTGGAAGACGTCCTGAAAGTCTTGGTATTCCAGAGGTAGTTGCATGGAGGCAGAGGTTACAGATGCTAGATTAATCTTCAGGTTTTCTGGGTAGCAGGTTTGTGTACAATCCGGGAAGGTTATTCTCTTAGCTCGCCAATCAATTCGAGGATTATGTGTCTCTAACCAAGGGATTCCAAGAATAACCTGAAACTGTGGAGCCTTGATCACATCAAACACAACACCCTCCAGATGGCCGTCGGGACCAACAAGAGTCACCTCAGTAGTGGAATGTGTTACCGGTCCAGAGGCAATTTCAGTTCCATCGACTGTGGTGATGACATCTTTGCTGGTTTTAGGACGGAGAGGGAGGTTAATCCTAGAGACCAATTCACGATCCACATAGTTTCCAATAGCCCCACTATCGATGTATGCCTTTATTGCATGCAACCGCTTAGGCTGTTCTGGATCTACGAGAACAATTGGCACAATGAAATGCAAGGTCTGAGAGTTAGTTTTCAAGCTCGGCAAGCGGACCCCTACACTTGTCGGGCGGAGTCGTTTCCCGAAACAGAATCTTCATGGTTTTTATCAGCGGCTTCTACCGCCCTCCGGGGCGGTTTTGCCGGGCAATCTCGTAGAAAGTGTCCAGAATTCCCACAATAAAGACATAATTTTAACTGCCGCCTCCTTTCACGTTCCTTTTGAGTTAAGGGTCCTTTAACCCCTCCAATTTGCAAAGGCTCAGAGACATCAACTCCCTTGGGATTAGCATGGGTCTTGACCAACACCCGGGTCTCAAACCTGGACCGATCTGCTTTTCTGTTTTGAAGTCTGTGATCCAATTGGACTACTAAGTCTATATACTCTGTGCATTCTTGGGGCGGATTTACAACTTGGGCCAAGACATCTTTAAGTTCTCCGCGTAGGCCTCGATAAAACAACGTGACTCTTTTATCCTCTGGCCATCCCGTTTCCACAATTAGTCTATTAAAGGTTGCAATATAGGATAGGGGGTCCTGATTGCCCTGTCGCAGGGATAGAAGTTCGTCATCCAGAGCCTGCCCCTGAGAGTGTCGAGCAAATAACCTTTCCATGCTTGCTTGAAACCTTTGAAAATCACGGAGAATCGGGTCATCTTGAGTAACCAGTGGAACTGACCAATCGGCAGCGCAGCCGCTGAGATATGACAATACAAAGGCTACCTTGGTCTGATCATTAGGGAAGGCCCCAGGTCTGCATAGAAAGTGCAAACGACACTGATTCATGAATACGGCGAATCGTTTGGGGTCCCCAGCAAAGCGTTCGGGTGGGGCCAGCGGCATGTTTCCAGGTAGATTAATCTGCACAAGGATACTGGAAATCACAGGAGCGGGGTTCCCTCCGGAACCGGGTAGAGGAGTTTGCCCAGCTTGACCTTGCAAAAGCTGTCTGGCCAGGTCATCAGTTCTTTCCTTTGATATTATTAATTCCCTTCTGAGGGCATTAGTCTCTTGACGAGCAGCATGTACTTCGGCCCGTAATTCCCCCAGTAATTGGGCCAACTGATCAGTCTCAGAACTTTCCATTGCGCCTGGGTGGGAATTTGTAGGAAGGCTTTGCATTCTGTAACGTTCACCTGACTCCCACGGAGGCGCTGGCCTGGTTCGCACTGCTGTGACCTCTTCTAAGGTGATGCACAGGGTTCGGAAGACGGACTGGACCGGGCCCCCAAATCTGGCTTGTCTGGCTCGCAGAAGTATCCTTCAGTAGGCGAAAATAGGGGATTAACTGTCTGCGGGGTAATGCAATCAGCCTCCCACTTTCCCCTCTCACCCTCCTCGAAACCCTTCTGTGATTCCTCGTAGCGTCTCACCTTAGGGTCTGGAAGGACGAGCTCTCCATCCTGCTTCTGATGCAGGGGCGCATTGGTATTCAGTTACTTCACTGGATTTTCGGATTGGTGAGAACCAAACTTGCTTGGCTTCCAGGTAAGTTTTTTGATAAGAGGTTCCCCTTGTGTCCATGCATTAATGTACTAATGCTAGTGTCTTTTTCCCCATAGGGGCCGGGGTACGCAATGCCGGGGAACAGGCGCCGACCCGAGATGAGAGGTGAAATCCTTGTAGAAATCAGGTAAGTCATTAATGAGCGGTTTTTTGGTAATGTCTTTTCATTCGCTCATTAATGCTGATGTCTCTTTTCCCCTTAGGGGCCGGGATCCGGAAATGCCAGGATGCGGCGCGGGCCCGAAATGAAGAGGGAATGAATCAACAGGTAAGTCTTAACATGGAGATTTAGCTTTCCTTATTCCCTTCTCTCTCTCACCTTTTGTTCTGGTCTTTTTCTCCCTAGGCGCTGGGGCGTGACTGCGAATCCGGATGATCGCTGCTGAACATGGAGGCGCCCTGTAAAGGTGAGTGGAATGCGGCGCTGCAGCGATCAACGCGATGAGCTTTTAAATAAAAGTCTTCCTTTTCAGGATTGTCGGCGAGATGTCTCTGGGATGCGGATTTAGCAGGTAAGGACTTTTCCTTCTTCTATTCTCTTCTTCTCTTCCTTTGCACATGATCCAAGATGCTGGCAGGCGTGGCAGAAGTCAGGATGCAGGAGCAGACACGGTGAGCGTCCAGCTGCTAGATGCAGAACAACGCGAAGCACGTGTGGCTGTTCGGGTGGGGTTTAAATAGCCTTGGAAGAAGTTCCAGGTATGTATCCTTCCTCCAATCAAGTATGTATCCTTCCCCGGCCACGCCCGGATGGTAAATTAGTCCCACAGGTAAAGTAGTTCCTTTCAGGCCTCAAGGAGGCCGGGATCCTGCAGCATGGTCTGCATCAGCTAAGTGCACCCAAGCACTTCCATAATGAGCCTGGCGCCTATGGTGCCAGGACTGATGTCTTTTATGAGCCTGGCGCCATAGGTGCCAGGACACTGTCCAAAGGGCCCCTATATGGGGTTGCTGGATCCTTCCTTGGGGACTGGATGTCCGCTTTCGGGGACGCAGGGCTTGAACCGGCTCCCTGGGAGCGGGCATCATGACAATTAAAGACCAGTTACCACATTTTAGGAACCGTCTATACTTGCCAAGTAAAGATTTACAGGAGCAGGTTATTTCGGGTTATCACGACTCCCTGATTGAAGGTCATCCTGGAGTTGCCAAAACTTTAGCTAAAGTAAAACAAAACTATTGGTGGCCCACATGGATTAAAGACATCATACAATTTATTCAATCTTGTGGAGTGTGTGCACAAAACAAGTCCCAAAAGCAGAAAGGCCTGCTTCCCCAATAGTGTTAGCTATGGTGGAGGCATTGGAGTCTTTTAGGTCCTTGTAGCCTAAGTTAAAATCACCTAATAGGATGATTTGTGTACCCGTTTTGGCATTAGTGTTTAATAGGGTGGTTAAGTCTTCTTCAAAGGTGCCTAGTGGACCAGGGGGTCTGTAGATAAGGTGTATTGTGATAGTACGTGAGGCGGAGATTTCTAGTTTTAGGGAGAGTAGTTCAGCTGATGGCATAGTGAAGCTGTCTATTTCTTTGATGGTGAGGTTGGCTCTGCAGATAAGAGCTATGCCTCCTCCTTTGGAAGTTTCCCTGTCTTTTCTGACGATGGTAATGTTTGGGGGTATGGCTATCATAAGGGCAGGGCCAGCGGCTTTGTGTAGCCATGTTTCGGTAACTGCTAGGAAGTCGAGTTGGTTACAGGTGATGATATCCGCAATTTCCGAGGCGTGGGCTATTAGAGATCTAGCGTTGATGAGACCTCCCTTGTGGTTTTGTGTTATTTCGGTGTTATTGCTAGTGTGGACCTTGTTGGGCAAAGTTTCAGAGGATTTGGTGCAAGGTGTTTGATTGCAGCTAGGTTTCCTTTTGTGCATGTTGCGCCTGGTGTATTTGAGCTCCTTCTTAGTGTGGCTAAAAGGTGGGTGTGCACTTGGTGGTTTGGGAAGTCTAGTGCCTAGTCTAAGGTTCCTTATTCCGGTAGGACAGGCCTGAATCTGTTGGGTCTGGGCAAAGGGCGCAGGCTGTTTGGGTAGTCTAGTGCGTAGTCTAGAGTTCCTTAGTCCGGAAGGACAAGCCTGATTCAGTTGGGTCTGGGACAAGGGAGCAAGCTGTTTGGGTAGTCTAGTACCTAGTCTAGAGTTCCTTACTCTGGTGGGACAAGCCTGATTCAGTTGGGTCAGGGTCAAGGGAGCAGGCTGTTTAGGTGGTGACTGTGTGTACATCTTTCTGGTTGGTTCCCCTCCTATAGGCAGATTGTGGTGAGGGGCTGCCATAAAGGCTAAAGCAGAAAGTGTAGAGAGTATGGCTAAGTAGCCAATAGATGTGTCGGGCATGAGATATGTCATAACGGTGTTTGTTGGCAGGTTATCCTGTGGTAGTCTGGTGTTTAGTAGTTGTATAATCGAAGTGTGCAGAGTGCAGATAGGTTCACCTAGATTCAAAATTCGCTATATGAACTAAAATGCATGACTTCGAGTAGTTAGCAACAAGCAGGGCAAGCGACCAAAGGGTCTTGAATAGGTCACAGGGTACATGGCAAACGGCCAAAGTGTCTGAATATGTCACAGGATACAATGGTTGGGGTACTGTCCCCCACCCCATTATCCCTGTCCTCCGTTTCCCCATAGCGCCGCAATTGTGGCATTTACAATGTGTTCAGTGTCTCCTGTCCTTTCCCCCTGAACCGGTTCCGTCACTGGTGCTTGGATGACAACCTTATTTAGTTTCTTTTCCACTAGTTTTGCCTCTTCCGTTTGCCGGTTCTGGGCGGTCTCCCTGTCCCGCTCCTTGATTCTCTTAAAATGGTGGAATATTATACTTTGTATCTCCGCCCACCCTTTGGCTTCAATTCCCACAATGTTACCTATTGCCTTCTAGACCTCTTTTGGTAATCCCCTCTTTACAATAAAATAGAAAAATGGTAACTAATGGTCCCATTGCCCTCCTGTTTCAACTCTCCACATTTTCTGAAACTTAAGAATAAACCTAACTGGGTCCTCATCATCACCGATTGTGCACTGCATTAAAGAATGTAAGTCAGAGACATCTGGGTACATCCTTCGTAGAGCATCCCATACCCTTGCCATTACCTCATTAAAGGCTGCTCCATCATGTTCATTATCTGCAAGACTTACCACAGGGTACCCAGCCCTTGCCCATATGTTTCCTGCCTGGTCCCCAACTATGGCATCCAGTAAACTCTTAAGGTCTCCTAGTGCTAAAGTTATCCCTGCTGTTTGTTTTTCAAATTCATAGATCCATTTACTGGTGCCAGCTGTAAAATGGGGGAGAGTTTTAATCAAATTATTTGTGCCCATTTGAGGCCATGGAACATACTGCATTATCCCTATTCCTTTATGAATAAGAGGCTTCAGTATGTCTATTTTGCCTTCTTTTTTTAAACAATTTTTATTTATTTGAACAAACAACAAGCAATTTACATGTCAAATAACATAACTATCCCACCCCCCTCAAACTCCCAAATGGTCTAGGTCCACATAGCATGTTTAATTACAACCTTATTCAGTATCTTCATTTTGTGGTTCAATGACTGTTTCATGTACTGGAATCGCCACCTCCTCCAGTGTTCCGCATTCAGAGACTATTAAACCAGCTATGAGTAACCTCAAGGCTTCAATCCCTCCCCCCTCTTGTTCTTTGCCTCTGCCAGATGCTTCTCGCCACACCACAGTCCCGGCATTAGCCCATTTCAATAAGTCGCTCCACCAAACTTGTGCTATTGGTCTTGCTTGAGCTTTCCAACCCATCGCTATTCTTCTTTTCGCTAGGATATATGCTAAATCTTTAAGTTTGTTTACGTGCGGGGCCCGTTTGGGCCTCGGTAATCCCCCAATAGACAAGCTTTGGGAGACTCCACATCTAAAATAATTTCCGCTCTCCTCAAATGTTGTGCCACCTCCCTCCAAAACCTGCTAATTTCTACACACGCCCAAAACATGTGCACTAAGTCTGCGTTCACCTCCCCACATTTCAGGCACTTTTGAACCCCTGCTTGGTTAAATTTGGCTATTTTCTTAAGCGTCAAGAATGCCCTATGTGTCACATAGACTGAATATGTTGTAATCTAGCGTTCCTAGTTACCTTTTTGTGGTACAATTTCACCCTCTTCCGCCCCTCGTCCGAAAATGTTTCTCCCAGGTCTGTTTCCCAATTCCATCTGAGCCCATTGAACTCTCTACACACCTTAGTCATTAAAAGCTTGAATATGCGTGATACTTTGCGTCCCCCTTCATACACAGCATAAAAGGATTCTATTATTTTTTGTGCTTGTAAGGGCATGCCAGAGTCCGGCCACTTCAGATATAGGTTTTTCAGAAGTCTGGCATGTGTAATGTACTGCCCGCTATGTATTCCGGTGTCTACTACTAGTTCCTCAAAGTTCTGAGGTATCCTTTCTCCCAATACATCACCTACTGTCGCCACCCCCACAGGTTCCCAATTCTTCCGAACATTATTAATGGTCTGTTCATCCCCTCCACCCAGTGTGACCAGTGGTATCTGTGGGGCGAATAGTGTCGGTCCCCCTAGGTGTTGACTAGCTCTGCCTCACTAGTACACCCAAGTCTCAACAGTAAGCTCTCTCTGGTTTTACGCAAATCTGGGATCCATATATCTTCCTTTAGAAAGAACGAAGCGCCAACAGTACCCAACAACCTTGATTCTGACATCTGTTGGTTCGACAGCCACTTCGCCACAAATTGTAGCCGACTAGCCATAAAATATATTTAAAAATTAGGCAGCCTTATATCTCCCTGTTCGTATGAGTTCTGGAGTTTCCATAACGCCATCCTGTTTCTGGAATTATGCCATATGAAGCTTCTGCATAGACTATGTAATCTAACGAAGAAACCTTTTTGGATAGCAAAAGGGACATTTGCAACGTAATGCAGGAGTCTAGGTACTACTACTTTTTTCAATAATGCTACACGTTCCATCATAGACAGTGGTAGCCTAGCCCAAAAAAGACATGCTTTTCTCGATTTTGGCCACCGCTTTCACCGTATTTTGTATGTGTTCTAATTTATGGTCATGATCTATGTCCACCCCCAAATATCTAAATGTCACTAGTTCCCATTTAATCGGCAGCACCGGCAACTTCTGAATTGGTATTCCCCTATACCTTCCTAGGGGGTACAGGCTCGACTTTTGGGGGTTCACCGTTTTTCCGTCTATTTTGCCTTCTACCCCTTTTTTAGTATTCTGATGTTGCTCTACCACCATTAAATCTGGCTATTTGTTGGTCTATCTCTCCTCACTGCCTCCTGTGGCAGAGACGGGTTTCTCGCCACCTCTTCTCCTTGATCTCTTTCTTGCCTTGCCTCTTCATTATTTCTACCACCTTGATCTTCCCATTAATTTTCCCTTGCTTGTTCTACTTCTTGTCCCAGGACAAGATGATACCCTCTCCCCATCATCTTTTTCAACACAAACATTTCTTACTGCCCCAGGGTTGAATCTAAACAGAAAATCTCCTGACTTCTAATCCCCCATTTTCTGCACCGGTAACCTTATTTCTGGTGATACTTCTTCAGGTTATTGTAACCTGACTAACCTTTCCTGCAATGCTCTTAACACGTCTATATCTACTTGTGGAAAATTGATGCTAGGGGCATGTCAGCGCTTGTGGCTGAGTTATATGGAGGTGGAAGTGCAAAAGCTCTTGAGGCCACCTCACCCCTCCCCCCTAGTTGCTAATCTTGATGATCCTGTTATTGACACTCTCGCTACCACTGGAGGCTTACGGACTGGATTTGTATACCCTACAGCAGGCTTAGGTGTTACAGGGAATATCTCCTTACATTGGATCTCTTTTTCATCTTCCTGATCTTCCATATCCTCAAATAATCGCCAGAGATCTAGAATCTCTTTTCTTTTTTGGAATTTTTTCCCCTTATATTGTGCTGCTAAAAAGATGGGCATTTTTTTCTAGCATGGTTCTGTCATGGGAGCCCTGCTCTTGCCAGGAGCAGGTCATCCCCCCTTCCTTTGTTTCCACTACCCACTGTTTGTGATATTTATCTATCCTGTCACAATACAGTGGCAGGACCCTAGGCATTTGTTTTATTGGAGTTTCTTCCCCCATAATGCTGCGTGCGTCCCTAATGCTTCACTTAGACCTTACTGCTATGGTGCGCACGCTGCTACTTGTTACAAAAATTCAGATCAACCCACCCCCTTTGTTCTTTTCCACTTTGTTTTCACACACACACCGTGACTCATCCACCTTCCTTCCTTTTTTTACCACAAAAGACAGCAAGAGAGAATACAAAAACAATTCACTAAAATCCAGGCCCATTCCTTATACTGAGCCACTACTTATTTTCCTTATATCCTTGTAATACCACCTTCCCAGCTTTTTATTTTTAATAATTGCTTTTATTGTCATAAATAAAGTGTGGTACTACCTTCTTAACATATTATGGCTGAGGATCCCTTACTTCCCAGTCCTTATAAGATGGGGCTCCCTTTCCTCTCAGTCTTTATATGCTGAGGCTCCCTTTTTCCATTATAAAAAGTAGAAAAACAAAATGATGCTAAAAATTTCAATACATAACCCACCTGTTATCCAAACTCCTGCTTAACACATCACCTGAAATCCTATCCAATTTATACCATAACAAATCACCAAAAAGTCCTATTCGATCTATTCCATAACATATCACCAAAAGTCCTATTCAATCTATTCCATTGACCTCGTACTTCATCCACATCACCATACTATCATACATACATACATATTCCCTTGTTGTTATCACTTGCAAGAGTATACTCACATGCGCGTTGTTCACTCGAGTTTCCTCTGTTACGAAGTCCCAATACTGCCTGTCTTTTGGAATTCACACCCAGCTTTAGTAAGCCGAGAGGATTTCTATTAAAATGGGTCCTACTGAAACCGCTCATGATACACATGTTTTTTGATTGAAGGTACCGGTCGCTATAGATGGGCGTGGCTCTTTCCTGGTGACTGGCTTAGGGCTTCGAAAAGTACGCAGGTGAAACTGAGATCATGTCGGGGTCACATCTGTAAGGTTGTGCCCTGATTATAAGTGTACCCCTAATTTTAAGTTTGCCCGTTAATTACGCTCACACCAGAATAAATACACCCTCTAGGGAAGTAAGGCCAAGGGTACACCGTCCTTTCGTCGCAGGATGTTTTTTTGCGGGTTTTTTACCTCTAATTTTTTTTTTTAAACCATCGATGGAATGACATGGAACCAGGCCAAGAGACTCTCTTGTAAGGATACCAAATGTAATCTTTACAGGGCTTCTCCATCTTGGTCTGCCCATTGGAAAGAAAAGAAAGGCACCTAAATAGTGGCTACTCTAACTGTTGGTACACCCCCTCCCCCAATCCTTGTCAATACTCTTCTTCGACGCCCCCTCAGCCTCCCACCACATGCACACATTTAGAGTCGCCCTCGCAGTCCTCTGCCGCAGTCTTTGAGGGAAGAGATGATTGGTCCATTCAAAGCTACCTTTCACACTCTGGAACCCTTCCTAACATGATCCCTCTACGCCATTCCTGCCACCTCTCCTACCTCTGCACTATTCCTGTAAAACTCCGGATGCGTCGCCTATGTACAGTGCTCTGCTGCTTCCCAGCTAGATATGCAGTTTGTAAATGGATGCATAGATACATACAAGGGTGCAACTGATGACATCCACCTGATGCTGAAGCCACTGTTAATAGATCATCTGAGCAACCATTATCCAAGATAAAAGCCCGTAATAGATGGCAATTAAGATGCATGCTTAGTAATTACTACTGCAAAAGGTGCTTGTTGTGGGCATTTGTTTAGTTGTATAATCAAACCTCCATTTTTAAACTACTATCTTCATTTTCATGATCTCTGCAAGCCTGACCCAAAAATGTGTTTGTGGAACCTCACACTTTCTTCACATAACGCATGCTAGCAATCTGCATGCTTGTCTCAAAGAGTGACTATAAACTGGTGACCTTATCACAGAGCTGCATTTCTCACCTCCCAAATCAACTTCATTTATCACACAGCCTGCACTTAGTTCGCACCCATGGCAAGCCCCATAGCCCTCAGTATACTTCAGTGGGATCTCACCCGCTTAAAACAAAAACACTGGATTACACCTTCCTGGGAGTCTCAATAGGTTGTGAGGTATGGTCCTTTTTTTGTGGCTTGAAAGTACAGTTTCAAAACAAGAAGTCAGTTTTTAGGCTCTGATTAATTTCCGTAACAGCATTTATAGTCTTCTCTTCTGGAAGGGGGACTTAAAC
Source organism: Ambystoma mexicanum (assembly GCF_040938575.1). NCBI lineage: Eukaryota > Metazoa > Chordata > Amphibia > Caudata > Ambystomatidae > Ambystoma > Ambystoma mexicanum. The sequence continues at coordinate 137,181,957 of NC_090921.1, forward strand.
TGCAATCCCCTTTCTTTTTCTTAACATCGTTCCACAAGGATTTATGTGTATATGAACTTGCTTTAGTTTGTGATTTGTGCACGTTTCAAGCCATGGCCTTAAAGCAGAGTATTAGTTTAGCCCGTGGAAGCCAAACGTGAAACCATATCTATACCAATTAGAGCCGAGAAGATATGCGATGAACTGCAACCTGGCCTCAAATCCTTCTTCGCCACTTAATTAAATGTGTGATCCTGGGCAAATCATTACTGGGCAAAATTGGGAGTTCTAAAATAAGTGCCTTTTATTTCACAGTGGCCACTATTCAAGTACATCCGTATCAGGGGTTTAATGGTCTATAGTAGCGTTGCTCTTTATAAAATGACAATAGTCACATGTATTTATTTATTTGCATTGTTAAAGCGCTCACACAGAACGAGGCATTGAGGCGCTGTTACAGATTTCTTTTTCTTTGTTGTTATCTTAGTTGCATATGTATAACGCCCTCCCGGGACCATTTATATATGCATAACAGCTATTGGTCTCCTGGTGCCCCCGTTGTACATTTTTGACATCTCACAAGGCTATCTAGAATAAAAGACTGAATTTGCACCCACTGATGCCATTTTCTGATGCCACCTATAGCCCTGCCAGGGCATTTGCAAATGATATGGCGTGTACATATTATGCTGCACATAGCTATGTGCAGAAATCCTAGAACCGGCTCTGATTGCCACCTTTTCTCTGATAAAACGAAAGGCGGGCAGCACAAGTCAGGAGGCAGGTATAGGGTTTGCGTTCTGGTTTATATTTATGCACTTAAAAGCACAGTCTAAATGAATGTGAGTTATTGAAACATGCATGCAGCTGGATGATGTCATTAAAAAGTACAGGCACAGAAAATAATGGAATAGACATCATTAGCTCAACAGTTTTAAGAAGTTATTCAGCATAATTGGGGGGGGGGGGTTTGGGAAAAAGCTGGTAGTTTAATTGGGAATGTGCGAGCTTTGTGACCTTTTGGTATTCAGCTGCTAAACTTCCCATTTAAACTCTGATTGTCCAAACTCTGCACAAGTGTTGCTACCCGCCTTTTCGCTATTTACTGCATGACAAACATAAAGACATTGTGAGGCTGCCAATCCAGCCCCTAGTGTGCCCGAAGCACCCGAAACCTTTTCCTACCATTTCCAAGACTCTATTAGAGCCGACCTGCAATAGTCAGTCCTGTTGCCATGGCCACACTGATTGATAGGACTAGGTGAGAATGGCCCTGTGGGCCACACCGTTTGGCGACCACTGTAGGGGGTCGATTTATATTTGCTTGGGGAGGCTTCTGTCCTCTCTGCCACTGTCTGCTGCTGCTGCCATGAGTTGAGAGAATGGACAGGCCCTGGCCAGAAGAGTCATGATGCTGTGGATATCACACGAGAGTGATCCCTTCTGCCTCAAAGTGTGAGGGATTTAGCTCTCCCGAGCCCATGCCTGGCGCCGCCCCTGTGTGGAATGAGTATCAAAGGGGGCGATGGGTAGTGTTAACATAGACAGTGTGGCTGACAGGGATAATGACAGTGGGGAGCCTCACCTTGGTGAATGAGTATCAAAGGGGGCGATGGGAAGGGATAATACAGACAGTGTGGCTGAGAGCAAATGGGTGAGGGGGAGATGGAGTCTGGGGAATGAGTATGAAAGAGGGCGATGTGTAGTGATAACAGAGGCAGTGTGACTGAAAATGACAGGGAAAATGACAGTGGGGAGCCTCACCTTGAGAATGAGTATCAAAGGGGCGATGGGAAGGGATAATACAGACATTGTGGCTGAGAGCAAATGGGTGAGGGGGAGATGGAGTCTGGGGAATGAGTATGAAAGAGGGCGATGTGTAGTGATAACAGAGGCAGTGTGACTGAAAATGACAGTGAAAATGACAGTGGAGAGCCTCACCTTGAGAATGAGTATCAAAGGGGGCGATGGGAAGGGATAATGCAGTGTGGCTGACAGGGAAAATGACAGTGGGGAGCCTCACCTTGAGAATGAGTATCAAAGGGGGCGATGGGAAGGGATAATGCAGTGTGGCTGACAGGGAAAATGACAGTGGGGAGCCTCACCTTGAGAATGAGTATCAAAGGGGGCGATGGGAAGGGATAATACAGTGTGGCTGACAGGGAAAATGACAGTGGGGAGCCTCACCTTGAGAATGAGTATCAAAGGGGGCGATGGGAAGGGATAATGCAGACAGTGTGAGTGAGAGCAAATGGGTGAGGGGGAGATGCTGTCTGGGGAATGAGTATCAAAGAGGACGATGGGAAGGGATAATACAGTGTGGCTGACAGGGAAAATGACAGTGGGGGGCCTCACCTTGGCGAATGAGTATCAAAGAGGGCGATGGGAAGGGATAATACAGACAGTGTGAGTGAGAGCAAATGGGTGAGGGGGAGATGGTGTCTGGGGAATGAGTGTCAAAGAGGACGATGTGTAGTGATAACAGAGGCAGTGTGACTGACAAGGAAAATGACAGTCGGGAGCAACACCTTGAGAATGAGTATCAAACGGGACGATGGGAAGGGATAATACAAACAGTGTGACTGACAGGGAAAATGACAGTGGGGAGTCTCGCCTTTGCGAATGAGTATCAAAGGGGGCGATGGGAAGGGATAATACAGACAGTGCGACTGACAGGGAAAATGACAGTGGGGAGTCTCACCTTTGCGAATGAGTATCAAAGGGGGCGATGGGAAGGGATGATACAGACAGTGTGACTGACAGGGAAAATGACAGTGGGGCGCTAGACCCTGGCGAAAGAGTATCAAAGAGGGCAATGGGTAGGGTTAACACAGACAGGTTGACCGACAGGAAATGTAACTGAGGGGGAGACAGAACCTGGGGAATGAGTATCAAAGCAGGCAATGGGTAAGGAGAACACAGACATGGTGACGGATAGGAAAAGTAACTCAGGGAGCGATAGAGCCTGGGGAATGAGTATCAAACCATGCGATGGGTAGGGAGAACACAGACCGTGTGACTGACAGGGAAAATAGGTGAAGGGGAGATGGAGCCTGGGGAATGAGTATCAAAGGGGGCGCTGGGCAGGGGGAGCTGTAAAAGCAACTTTTTAAGGGGAGTCAGCGGGGTATGTCAAGAGCCAATAGGTACAAGGCATTGATTTTCGGAGGGCGGCGAGCCAATAAGATAACAGGTGCCGAGAGCAGAGAAGAGCACCAGTCCATCGCCGCTGCCGTGGGGGGCAGAGATTCTGCGCTGCCGCCGTTCCTGCAGGAGTCGCAGACCCGGGAGAAGCCGGGAGTAGAGGCGCACACCGATCCTGCAGGAGAGGGGGGATCAGGCACTCACCCGCAGGAGGTAATAGGAGCTGCTGGTGATCCTGCGAGCGACTGGGCGGTCCAACACTTACCTGCAGGAGTTAGAGGCTGATATTACACCTGCAGGAGCCTGGGAGATCGGACACTCACCCGCAGGAGTTGCAGACCCAAGACGGCAGGCAATAGAGGCTGCCACTGATCCTGCAGCAGGGTGGGAGATCGGACACTCGCCCGCAGGCGTTCCAGACCCAGATGAGCAGGTAATATAAGCGGGCACTCTACATGCAGGAGGTTGGGAGATGCCATTCGCAGGCGTGACAGACCCAGAGAGTTAGAGAGCAGAGGCAGAAGGCTGGGCAAACGGGCGGGGGTTACAGGCTCCGAGAGGCAGGGGCTATATATAGGCTGTCACTGTTCCTGCACGATCAGAGACTTTGGCAAGAGGCTACGAGGCCCACTGGAGCCAGGAGCACAGGCAGGAGACAGGCACCACTTAGCACTTCGCTGCAGGATTTACAGACGCGAGGGGCATTGCCTAGTAGATGTTATCGCAGCTCATGCAGGTGGCAGGGGGTGAAGTCACTCACCTGCAGGATTGAGGGAGTAGAGGCTGTGGCTCTCATTGCTACTACGGGAAGGGGGTAGGAGAACAGACTGAGAGGTCACCACTGCTCCCGGGGCAGAAGAGAAGAGCCGTCACTACACCTGCAGAAGCCACAGTGCCAACGGGCAGAGCTGTCACTACACCTGCATGAATCACGGTGCCAGAGGGCAACGTAGAGGGGCTGACACTTTACCTAAGGGAGTCACAGTGCCAACGCTCAGAGCGAAGAGGCTGGCACCGCACCTGAAGGAGTCAAAGTGCCAACGCTCAGAGAGAAGAGGCTGGCACCACACCTGGTGGAGTCACAGTGCCAAAGGGCAGAGAGAAGAGGAGGCCACCACTGAGGTCACTGCACCTGTAGGAGTAACATTAACCAAGGGACAAAGAGAAGCAGTTGTCACTGCACCTGCAGGAGTCACAGCATCAAGGTGCAGGGAGAAGAGGAGTCTCTCACTGCACCTGCAGGAGTCACAGAACCAAGGGACAGAGAGAAGAGGAGGCTTCACTACCCCTGCAGCAGTCACAGAACCAAGCGATAGAGAGAAGAGGCTGTCGCTGCAACTGCAGGAGTCAAAGCATCAAGGTGCAGAGAGAAGAGGAGGCTGTCACTGCACCTGCAGGAGTCACAGAACCAAGGGATAGACAGAAGAGGAGGCTGTCCCTGCACCTGCAGGAGTCACAGAACCAAGGGATAGAGAGAAGAGGCTTTCACTGCAACTGCAGGAGTCGCAGCATCAAGTTTCAGGGAGAAGAGAAGGCTGTCCCTGCACCTGCAGGAGTCACAGAACCAAGAGATAGAGAGAATAGGCCGTTGCTGCAACTGCAGGAGTCACAGTATCAAGGTGCAGAGAGAAGAGGAGGCTGTCCCTGCGCCTGCAGGAGCCAAAGAACCAAGGGATAGACAGGAGAGGAGGCTGTCACTGCACCTGCTGGAGTCACAGCATCAAGGTGCAGAGAGAAGAGGAGGCTGTCCCTGTGCCTGCAGGAGTCACAGAACCAAGGGATAGAGAGAAGAGACTGTCGCAGCATCTGCAGGAAGCATCAAGGTGCAGAGAGAAGAGGAGGCAGTCCCTGCGCCGGCAGGAGTCACAGAAACAAGGGATAGAGAGAAGAGGCTGTTGCTGCAACTGCAGGAGTCACAGCATCAAGGTGCAGAGAGAAGAGGAGGCTGTCCCTGCACCTGCAGTAGTCGCAGAACCAAGCGATAGAGAGAAGAGGCTGTCGCTACAACTGCAGGAGTCAAAGCATCAAGGTGCAGAGAGAAGAGGAGGCTGTCCCTGCGCCTGCAGGAGCCAAAGAACCAAGGGATAGACAGGAGAGGAGGCTGTCACTGCACCTGCAGGAGTCACAGCATCAAGGTGCAGAGAGAAGAGGAGGCTGTCCCTGCACCTGCAGTAGTCGCAGAACCAAGCGATAGAGAGAAGAGGCTGTTGCTGCAACTGCAGGAGTCACAGCATCAAGGTGCAGAGAGAAGAGGAGGCTGTCCCTGCACCTGCAGTAGTCGCAGAACCAAGCGATAGAGAGAAGAGGCTGTCGCAGCATCTGCAGGAAGCATCAAGGTGCAGAGAGAAGAGGAGGCTGTCCCTGCGCCTGCAGGAGCCACAGAACCAAGGGATAGACAGAAGAGGAGGCTGTCACTGCACCTGCTGGAGTCACAGCATCAAGGTGCAGAGAGAGGAGGAGGCTGTCCCTGCGCCTGCAGGAGTCACAGAACCAAGGGATAGAGAGAAGAGGCTGTCGCAGCATCTGCAGGAAGCATCAAGGTGCAGGAAGAAGCGGAGGCTGTCCCTGCGCCTGCAGGAGTCATGAACAGATGACGGTAAGGACGTGTCGACCCTACAGGGAGAAGAGGCCGTAACTGCGGCTGCAGGGCTCCTGATCATGGACACTTGTTAGTGGGTACAGGGATTTGAATGGGGAGCCTTAGTAACCTGCTGATCAATGCAAGTACCGGCCTGCTAAGGGACGGTGATGGTCTGGGGTGTGGGTCTCTGGCCAAGATAGGTGGATGGGGGGGCGGGGGGGTTGAAAGCCACGTGATCGGGATCCACGCCACGTGGGCCTGCTTTTTAGATGGACTTTAGACATTATGCTGTCAATCTTTAACTGATAAATGCAAATTTTCATCCGCCGAACCTTTCTTTTAATCGTTAGTTCAGTGATTATTTCACACATCAGCCCACTCTCTCCTGTATAAACTCACCCCTTTGCACGTTCACGCTAGTATTTCCACATTCCACATCATTCACTCGTATATTCACACATTTCCGCCCTCATTCACACATTCTATCCCCTCCCACATATACACATTCCCTCCCTTATTCACACATTTCCTCGTTCATTGACATTCCCCTCCTCGTTCATATTCTTTCCTTCACTCTGACATTCACTCTCCTCCTCATTCACACATTCCCTTCCTTATCCACAAATTCCTCCCATTTTTTAGTCCTACTCCCTCAAACACACCCTCCTTCATTCAGTTTCTTCCTCGGTCACACATGCCCCTATCATTCATTGTCTCTCCTTTGTTCACACATTCCCTCCCTCCATCATTCTCTCCCCCATTCACACGAGGGCCCTCTTGCTACTCAGCTACTCAAGCCTATTTATTGCCCCTTCAGTGGGTCTCACCTAGCTGAACTCTTCAACCTATCCTTCAACTCTGCTGGCTTTCCTCTGTTTTCAAAACAGCCATGGTCATCCCTATCCTAAAAAATGCAAAGCGCTGACCCAAACCTACCTGCTAACTTTCACCCTGTGTCTCTCCTTCCACACTGCTCTAAAATGTTCAAAAGGGTTGTGGTCAACTGTCTTACCAATTTCTTAGACATCCACAATCTTGGGGTCGCTTTACAAGCAGGTTCCGCTCCCATCATTCCACGGAAACTGCTCTCATGAATGTGTCCATCTTCATCGCCTCTGATAAAAACTTCAACTGATCCTCTATCCCAATTCTTTTTCACCTGTCTACTGCCTTTGATACTGTTGATCACTCTGATCTCCTTAATACTCTCTTTCTTCTTGGGATTCGCGATCAAGCCCTTGCCTGTATTGAATCCTAACTTGCACCTCGCCAATTCTGTCTCCTGGAGCAACACCTCTCAACTCACTCCTCTAACTGTTGGTGTTCCACAAGGCTCTGTCTTGGGTCCACTCCTCTTTACACTCTACACCTCTGCTCTTGGGGCACTAATCTCCTCTTTTGGGTTCTCGTACCAAGCGTTTGCGGACAAAACACAAATCTTCTCTTTTCTAAACTCTCCGCTGATCGCTCTATCAAAATGTCTCTGCCATCAAACATTGGATCGCTTTGCACTCTCGTGTTTAACTCTACCAAACAGAGGTGGTCTTCTGCCATGCCAAAAGCTCTCTCATCTCTTCCTCTGTCTATCGAGTTCCCACCTGACACTCTTCCCTACTCTTCTTCAACTAGAAATCTCTCCGTCATCTATGACCCTTCTCACACCTTCTCCACCTTCAAACTGGAACAGCAGCTCGCATCAACCTCCTAAATATTAGGAAAATGAGGCACCTCCTTCCTTTCAACACCACCAAGCATCGATTAACCACTCGTGTCTTCTCTAAACTGGGCTACTGTGCCAGCATCCTCTTTGGTCTCCCCAACTATACAGCCTGTCCTCTCAACAACTTTGCTACCAGGACTCTCTTTTAACTCCCTTACGTCACACCTACTTCCTCATACCGTCACCAGGCTGGATGGCTGATGATGCAAAACAGGCCCAGATTAAAATGTCTTCTCCTGGTTCACAAATCTAGCCACAGTAAAGCACCCTTGTATCTATCCTCCTCTATCCAACTATACATGTTTCTAGTAATCTTCGTTCTGCCTCCACGACTACCCCTGTGGCTCCTCGCCCTCCCTCCGCTTCCACTGCATCTCTCTTCTTGCTCCACTTGCATGGAATTCTCTTCCCCCAGACATCTGAGAAACAGTCCAAATGGATTTGTTCAAAACCGAACTAAAAGCCTACCTCCTCGCCTCTGAGTTAGCCTCTTAACTGAACTCTCATTTGCCTTCTAACTAACATTTTTCCTTCATCCCTAACCTGCCTCTGTCCCTCACTTCCTCTGCCTCCTGTCTAGCACTTTTGATATTGATATTTTATTGGTTCCATGTGTTAATTCCGCCACAAAAATATCGTGATGCAAAATTATCGCCATATTTTTGCAGTGAAATTCACACATGGACCCTGCGGGGGACACCCCCAACAACCCCTGCATCATTTTTTAATGTGCGGGGGACACCCCCTCAACCCCTGCTCCCACATAATATCCCCCCAAAAATATCGCCTATGGCGAACCAAATGGCCATATCTACGGCAATATTTTTGTTGGAGATATTATGTAGTGATACCATTTTATTTGTATCGCGCTTATACACAAGTGTTTCAGAGCGCGACGAGGCATGGGAGAAGAACAAGGGAGGACAAAACGACCTTACTAGGCCCAGTGACATTGAGAACTCCCACTTCACCTAAAATGGTCAAATCCTAGGCACAGCTGGCCGTACCACCCATCGGCGCTTAGAAATGTCCAATGTTCATTGTCCTTAATCTGTTTGTTTACTTATGAATTGTCCCCAGTGACTGTTCCATTTTCCGCCTCCACAATCTGGTCAGAATGTCCCTCAAACTCTCCCCATTGCAAGAAGCTCACCACTTCACATCAAATCTGATTGGTATGTTCTTTTGTGATTAAAAGCTCATTGTTCCTAATGTATACAAATAAATAAATTAAATAAATAAATGCACACATTCTCTCATTAACTCACAAATCCTTTCCATCATTCAGTCCCATTTAATACACACATTCCCTCCTTCATTCAGTTTCTCCCTCATTCCCCTCCTCATTCATATTCTTTCCTTCATTCACACATTCCCTCTCTCCCTCCCTCAGTCACACATTCCCACCCTCATTCACACATTCTTTCCCGCCCTCATTCACACACGTTTGCAACTTCCCTCCTTCATTCACATTCCCTCCATTTTTCTCTCATTCCCTCCTTCATTCACACATTCTCTTCCTCTTTCACATGCTCTGTCCCTCCCATTCACATATTCCCTTGTTCATTCACATATTCCCTCTTTCATTCATGCATGTTCTTCCTCTATGACACGTTACATCCCTCATTAACATACCCTTCCCATTCACATTCTCTCATTAACTCACAAATCCTTTCCATCATTCAGTCTTACTTCATACACACATTCCCTCCTTTATTCAGTTTGCCCCTCCTCATTCATATTCTCGCCTTCATCTCCACATTTCCATTCACCCTCCCTCACACATACCCACCCTGAGGCACTTTTTCCCACCCTCATTCACACATTCCCTCCCTCATTCACAGTCCTTCCCGCCCTCATACACACTTTTGCAAATTCCCTCCTTCAGTTATACATTCCTGCCTTCATTTCCACATTCTCTCCTTCGTTCACACATTCTTTTTCTTCCTCTTTCGCACATTCGATACCTCTCATTCACACATTCTCTTGTTCATTCACACATTCATTAACTAATGAATGGTGGAAAGCATTTGTGTGTCCGTTGGCTGGGTTTGGCTGAGCTTGGAGTGTTTTCCAGTTGGTAGTCGTCGTGTGCTGTTGTGCAAGTCTATGTGTGGTTTGTTTTGTTGTTGCAGTGTAGTGAAGTTTGTGCGGTTTGTTGTGTTTTAGGCTTGTGGTTGTGTTTGGTTAGAGTTGAGAGGTGTATGCAGAGGGGTGAAATTGTTAGTGGATTGATTAGTTAGCATTGCTGTTTCGAAACAAGGCGCTAAACTTCTGTATTCTCTCCAGGTGGGGTGCACGAGCATCTCTGCGTCTCTGTCCAGATCTGTGACAGTCTGACATTCGCAGACTCTTTCACACATGGCAGAGGCCGCCAAGAACACATCACTGCTTTCTTGCACTTTTCCAGCTTATTCCCACTAACTCACCCCACCCTTCCCTTTTTTTCAGAGCCGACAGAGCGCTAGGGGACCACTCCGGTGGTGATAGTGCGCGGTACAAATATCCATTTACATTAACATTAACTTCATTGCTCCCCGAAATGGCACTTTCTGTCTTTGGGAGCTGCAGGAGCAAAAGGGGATGTCTGTAGGAGGTCAGGTTCTCTCCCTCTGCCCCTCAGAGACCTGGGCCGGCCGGCCTGCCTGCCTGACCCAGGAGAGAAGTTTAACTGTCGGTACCGGCAGGCCACCCCAGCTGCCCCTGGTCTTCCCTTCTGGAGGGACAGTTTCCTCCTCCACACTGCAATCTCCTCTCTGGTAGCAGGGCCAGTGTTTGGGCAGTTTTTTTCTCCTAATCCAGGCCTCCCAGGGTATCTTCAGCTCACTAGGGCTCTCTCTGGTGCCTTCCAGCATCCCCGACTCGCTCACAATGCTGCTCCTGGCTGCTGCTCTTATACTTCCAGCTAGTGTTAATTGGAGTCAGGTGTGAATAGTTGTCCCTCACCGCCTGACTCTGTCTGACTTCATTATCGGGACATCATGGAGACTGCCCATAGGAACCCATTGGCCATGGATTCCTATGGGCCATCCTCATGACTCCCATCTGCCTCTTCCTCGTCCCAGTCCTTATGGATTTCAATCAACAGGGAAATTGGATTATGGGAGTTAAGATGGAGATATCAATTGGATGTTAGTTTACATCCCCTTTGATATTCTAAAAAAAGAAGGGGGATTCTGGGATTTGTAATGTTGTGTAGAAGCAAAATTCATATTGGATTTTAGAGGTCATTTTGCATTCCACTGTTGGTTTCTCCATCTTTTCCGTAGTGGAAAGTGCTGAGGGGGGATGGGATTTTGGTGGCAACATCCCATAAAGACTGCAGATATATCTAGTAGGGGTGCATCAGAAAAAAATGGGATACCGTGTCTCGCCCAAGGGCGCTCCTCTTGCATTCTCCAAGGACCCTCTGACCAGGTGATCCTCCCCCGCTCGTCCACCCTCAGAGTTGGGATCCAAGAGCGATGGCCCTCTCCAGGCCACCTGAACAAAGGATCCCCAAGAATAACCGGGGAGAAACGCCTCAGGATTCTCATAGCCACCTTGGGTTCTATACCGTGTTTTATTAAATTTACTTATTTGGGGTTTATAAAGGGCTAAAGGCAACCAGAGGATGGACCACATTGAAAAAGGAGAATGAGGGCTTGGCGGGAGATGGGAGCATATGAAGCGGGAGGGGGAGTTAGGTGGAAGTTGGGTGGTGGAATTGCAAGGGTGAAAGATCACAACGGGTGAGGCTGTGGTAGGCAGCTTCAATAGGACTGGCATTCCAAAGTCAAAAGATTTAACTTTTGTGAGGCATGGGATAGACATTTGCCAGGCATTGCCATAACAGTTCTACAAGGTCATAAGATGGCAACAGCTGGAAAATGGTGCGAGCACCTAGGCATATGATGTTAGTGCCTGTTAAATGCCTAGTACCTATACACAAGCCAAAACTGTTGGCTTTCCCAATGCTAGTTTTCAGCAAGACGCCAGTGCAAGAAACAGATGCAAATATACACAAATTGCTTATAAATCAAGTGGCTGAATGCACAGTTGGTTAAGACATTTTGTGTTACATCAGGAGCTCATTTACAGCTGCGATTAGCCATTAACTCTCAGAGGACTGCTTAGAAATAACTCTGGAAGGCACCATATATCAGAAGACATGATGTTACTGCGTCAGAGATCAAGCTGAAAGAGAACCGTGGAGGGTGTGTGTTTTAGGCAACGAGGGGCATGTAGTGAGTGGGAATGGCCATAGGGATTAACGTGGCAGTAAATTGATGGGCAAATAACCAAACAATGCCCATAGGCTCTGTGTCTGTTCTCACATCCCATCTTCATCGTAACTGTACTGCAGTTAAATAGTTTGGGCTAACCATGCTGGAAAGACATTTATGCGTACAAATACATTGTATTTACAGTGGTTACAGTGAAGAGGTGGAGGTGGCCTATGAGACTGTAACTGCGGTCAGGATGTAAAAGGTCCACGGATCAGAGGCAATAGGAAGTGCATTTAGATCCAGGATTTGGTTCTATTCCCTGTACTAAGGCCCAGTATTTGACTGTTTGCCCTGGCAGAGGTCTGTCTTAGGTTGATTGCCCAGGACCATTGCCCAGTCTTGGGTTCTTGATTCTGTGCTAGTTGTGTCCTCACACCTACTCCCCTTGGATCCTCTTCTCGGGTGGCCAGGGAAAGGCCATCACTTGTGGATCCTGACCGCTGAGGTGGAGATGCGAGAGAGGATCATACAGGTGAAGAGTCCTTGGGGATTGGATGCATGATAGCCACAGGCGAAACATGGTATCCCCCTGTTCCAAATGAGAACCAACATCACCCTCCCCCTGCCTTTACAGGCTGTTGTAAACCCTCTCCCATCATTTCCTCATTCATTTCACTATAGTACTGAGACGAGGAAGAGGCGACTAGGAGTAATGCATACTAACACATCCTTTCACCACTCTAATACTGAGACAAGGAAGAGGCCTACAGATTGGAGTAAGGGCCAGGCATGCCCAGAGCTCTTCACTAATTGTGGTCAGGCAATTGAGCCTTAAGACTCAAACCTGCAACCTGTCAGGAAACCCGGAAACCGGCGAGAACTGAAAGGAACTGTGGCGCCGGGGCCAGGAAGAGCTGTGCGAAGCCACAGTATTGGGAGCCTCATTGGTCGGTGCCTGCATCAGGAGTTGCGGGCCAGAGAAGAAAACCAATTGTTGTAAGTCACCTGCAGAATCCACAGGATGTGAGCGGAGATGCCAGCAACCCACCGAGAGAGAGAGTAGCGAGCAGGGCTTGTGGTACAACAAGGACATGTATGCGGAGCAGAGCAGGAAATGGCAGCCGCCCGGAGGAGATGCCGGAGACCGGTGAGTGGGGAAAAGGAACCACTCGAACAGGGGCACTCCTGGGGCTGTTATGCAGCAAAAGGGGAATGCTAAATGAGCGAGAAGTAATGTGCAAGACACAGTGAACCAAAGTAAATGGGTGTTGACGATTACTACAAAGTGTGAGCAAATAAGAACTGGAATCTATTGCATTTCAGACTGAATGAAAGCTTTTTGTGAACAAATGTGCAAACGACAAGTTGGTGTGAAGAACGTATACCATGTATTGCAAGTTAAGAGGGAATCCGATGAAATGCAACTTAAAGCAAGAACTTTGCTGAGGAGTTCGAGAGCAATGTGGTGAAGGGAAAGGAGCATAACGAGGAGTACTGTGTAACAAAATCCATGCTAGCAAAGTCCAGAGACTGGCAAAGAGTGAAACATGTTGTGGCAAAGCCAAAAGGTTGGCCAAGAGCGAGCCAAGTGATTGTGAACCAGAACACAGAGGAGGCTACAAAAAGAACCTGTGTGGGAAAGCAAGCCTAGGGTGACCGGTTGCGTGACCTGTAATGGGTAGACCGTGTGGTCTGACAACTGCGCCTGGACCAGGTAAACCCCATCTGTGGAAGCCAAAGAAATATATAGAAAGTGATTACAATTGTCTGAAGGAGATTGCTGAAGTGAAGCAAATGAAAGCAATCTGTATTAACTATGAATAACTAGAAGGAGTATAAAGTTGACTTGGGGCTCGTTTTCAATATTGAGTGACTGAACCTAAGAACAAGTTGGCAAGCTGAACAAGCTGGTGTCTTGGGGAAGGAGAATCCCGAGACCATTTTGAGCTGCGTTATTTTCTTGGGGAAAGGAACCCTGAGATCTCGTTTTGGAACTGAGTTGTCTTCTTGGGAAAGGGAACCCTGAGATTTCGTGGAACTGTCTTGAACTTGGGGAAGGGGGGCTGGAAAGTAACCCCAGAGCTGGAAGAAGCTCAGAACTTTATTTGGAACACTAGTTCTTTTGATGCTGACATCCCAACACATTGTTAATCTTTAGTTGAGAGGGCAAGTATTGGTTTTGGACACAGACACACTTTTAAGTTGAACTTACTGACACAGACTATCCTTAGTTTCTTTAGGTAGGGAAATCCCACCTTAGCATAGGGCAAGTTAGGCCTTCAACCATCCTGACATTTAAGTTAACAAACCATTTTCGTGTGAACTTTGAATCTCTTGTCTGTGTTTTGCTTCATGATGCCTTCACATAGTGTACGGTTTTTGGCGCTGATCTGTGCTTCCTTACTTTGTGCCAGGGCCCACACTTGGGTTCTTTTCCCAATGCCAGGGCCAAAGCTTGATTTATGTGCCCCATGCCAGAGCCAAGTCTTGTGTTCTATCCTCTGTTCTAATGCACAGTCTTGGGTTATCTGCTCTTTGCCAGGGCACAATATTGGTCCTGTCCGCTGTGGGCCTTGTGCCAGCACATATACCCGAGGTCTGTACTCAAGCTAGGGCCCAGTCTTATTTCCCTGTCCTGTGACAAGGCCCAGTCTTGGGTTCTATGCTCCTTCCCGTGGCCCAGTCTTGGGTTCTGTTCACTGTGCCACAAGGTCCAGTCTTGGGTGTTGGGTCTTGTGCTGGACACATTCTTGAGGTCCGTACTCTAGATAGGGCCCAGTTGTGGGTCTGTGTCCTGTGTCAGGGCCCAGTCCTGGGTTCTATGCTCTGTTCCATGGCACAGTCTGGCTTCTCTGTTCTCTGCTAGAACCCAGTCTTGGGTTCTATGCTCTTTGCCGGCGCCCAATCTTGCGTTCTGTTTACTGTCCCGTAAGGTCGAGTCTTGGGTTTTGGGCCTTGTGCAAGGACATATTCTTGACAACTGTACTATAGCTAGGTCCCAGTCGTGGTTCTGTGTCCTGTGTGAGGGTCCAGTTTTGGGTCCTATGGCATACTGATGCAATCTGTACCATTTGATTTGCGCTAGTCTTTGCTCTGTGCCCTACTGGTAGTAGCTATTCACTGTGATTTTCACCAGTGTTGTGTTCTGTCCCCTGCCAATGTTATCTTTACCCTGTGATTTCTGCTAGTCTAGGTTCTGTGCCCTACTGGTATTAGGTATTTATTGTGATTTGCACCAGTATTGAGTACTGTGCCCTGCCAGTGCTATCTATAGCCTGTGATTTCTGCTGATCTAGGTTCTGTGCTCTTCTGGTATTAGCTATTAACTGTGATTTACACCAGTATTGGGTTCTGTCCCATGCTGATGCGATCTGTAACCTGTGATTTCCGCTACTCTAGGTTCTGTGCCCTACTGGTATTAGTTATTCACTGTAATTTGCACCAGTATTGAGTTCTGTGCCCTGCCAATGCTATCTGTACGCTTCAATTTCCATTAGTCTTGGTTCGGTGCCCTGCTGGTATTAGCTATTAACTGTGATTTTCGCCAGTATTGGGTTCTGTCCCCTGCTGATGAGATCTGTACCATGTGATCGCCGCTATTCTAGGTTCTGTGCCCTAATGGTATTAGTTATTCACTGTGATTTGTGCCAGTATTGGGTTCTGTCCCCTGCTGATGCAATCTGTACCATGTGATTTGCGCCAGTCTAGGTTCTGTGCCCTAATGGCATTAGTTATTCACTGTGATTTGCACCAGTATTGGTTCTGTCCCCTGCTGATGAGATCTCCTATGTGATTTCCACCAGTCTAGGTTCTGTGCCCTACTGGTATTAGTTATTCACTGTGATTTGCACAAGTATTGGGTTCTGTCCCCTGCTGATGCGATCTGTACCATGTGATTTGCGCCAGTCTACGTTTTGTGCCCTACTGGTATTAGCTTCTTACTGTTATTCGTACCAGTATTGGGTTCTGTGTCTTCATGATATCTGTGTACTTCATTTTTGATCAGGTGCTAGCAGCCAATTATATCTGTGTCCTATGCTTTTCTACCAGACTTGGGTTCTGCGCTAGAGGTGTTATCTGTAGCCTGTGATTTATACAAGTCTAGAGGTGTCATCCCAGGAGGAGTTATGAAATGGATGTTAGTGGGGAGAGCGTTCTAGTGCAGTCAGGCTAGTAAAAAAACATAGCAAAAGCAGTGATAGTGGTCATTATGAAATGGTAGAGCTTGAGATCAAAGAGAACCCCAAGTTTGCGAGCATGTGTTGAACGGTTGAATAAGTCTGGGGGAAAAGCAATAGGAGAAAGGAAAGTGGGCTGCATGAGGGCAAAGAGACAAAGCTCTGTGTATCGTCAGTAAAGAGGTGAGCAGTAAGGCCAAAGAAATACATTAGTTTACACAGGGAAGAGGTAAAATGTTGGAAGAGTAGTGTGTCTGGGGGGAAGAGGAGTGGGTCTAGGACTGGTTTGGGGGCACGGCTACTGGGAGGAGTGTGCAGGAGGGGCGTTAGAGTTCCATTAAATCTAAAAGGAACAATGGTAGAGATAAGCAAGTGCGTGTATCTGAAGACAAGGGAGGAAAAGTTTTGGAGGAGGGAGGGATGATCAACAGTATTGAAGACAGAGGTCTAGTAAAATGAGCTTGGAGGAAAAATGAGATTGGTGGTAGTGGTTACGAAGTTTGAAGCTTGGGGGGTGCGCACTCCCAGTAGAATGTTTGGATTGGAACCCAGATTGGAGTGAATTGAAAAGTGAGTGTACCTCAAGATAGTTGACTATGAGATGGAAGACAACCCTCTCGAGGATTTGGGAGTTCTAGGGTAGGCCAGAGCCAGGTATGTAGAAAAAAGGGCTGTTTTGGGTCAGTAGCATGTTTTTACAATAGAGGTATGGCTGTGGGTATTGTGTGGCAGGACTATCTGGTCCAGTCATGGTTTCTGTGCCCCGCAATTCAGATCTGGACTTTGAGCTCTGATGGTGATATCTGTGCCCTGCCCTGTTGCGTGGATAACTCTTGGATTTGTTTCCTGGATTCACTACCTTTACCTTATGCCAACGAAAGCCATTTCATGTCTTATAAAAGCATGGGCTCTGTGCCCAGTCTCAATATTGGGCTCTGATTACTGGGGGTAGCGTATGTCCAATGAAGGGATGAGTCGTGTGTTTCTGGAGCGGTTGTAATCTATTGGCGCAAGTGTCTTGCAAGACAGTAAACTGCATGCAATGTTGGGCGAGGATTCCCTCATTACTACAGAGAGTAATCCCTTCTGGGAGGTGAGTAATCATTCTAGCCAGTCCTTCATCGCCTGGGAGCATATAGTATTTTAGAATATGGCTTTTACACCCTCGTCCCCTTTTTACACTCATTCTTTAATTGCCTAGTAAGATAACTAATTAATTAAGTGCTTGCTTCAGAGACTGGCTCGCAACATGAAATCACAGGTTGTCCTAGCATTTCATTCTTCCCAGGTCAATGACTGGGTATGATTAACAATCGGTAATTGGAAAACCTATTTAACATGCTTTGAAGCTTAAGTGAAGCATGATTTGCTATATGGAGACTCTTCATAAGTGGGTAAGGGATTTTCAGCAATGCGGGTCCCTAGCTCGGTAGAAGGAAGGCTGGTGGAACATCGTCTGGCCCCATTTCGATTATATAAGAACCAGTAGAATTGTCCGCTAGCAGAAAACTGGTGCAAGGCTGGTTCTTTTCCGCCATTAGAAAACCAGTGGATTTTACATGCCGCCACCTTATGTGAGTGCTTCTAATGCGAGAGGGTGGATGTCAACTTCCTATAAGAGTTCTTGAGGACAGCAGGAAGTTAGCAAGGTCTGTGTTTAAGAGTATTGGCAATGAGGACCGTCTGATTGAGTTTCCTGATGAGAGGAATGGGGAATGATTCACATAGGGGGTGTATTCATGAAGAGACAAAGACTTTGGATCTTGTTTGGCCATTTGTTTCTTGGATGGAAATGATCTTATAAAAATAACAAATACCTAGGTGATAGATACACATCTATTGATAAAACGGATAGCATGATCATTTTCTTCTAAGATTTTCTTTGAACTGCAACCCGGTCAAAAGAAATAGCACATGGTTTGACTTGACTGGACATGTCTACTAAGTGCAGGTGCACTAAAAAAAGCAAATCCTAGTTTAAATTTCAAAAACGTTTTTACTACTTGTTCAAATACTTCATATATTCATATATAGTACAATCAAATGTCCTTCTTCATATCTCACTTGATTATTTTGATTATTGAAGAACGTTCCGTTCCTGTTTCCGGGATGATATTGTTTTAATGCAAATTCAGATATTGGGAGCCGAACTAAGAAGGTAATCCTCAAAACACGTTGAGGAGGGGCAGTAGCTGAATGTTTTTATAGAACTGGCTGAAATGCTCAAGAAGGAATTGTATTATTTTTTCTAGACTGGCAATGGTAGCTGTGAATTTTTTATTTGAAGGGGCATAAATATTTGCCTCGAAGATGAGGCAGTGAAAGAACATATTGAGGGAGCCTGAACCAACCAAGTGGGGTAAAAGATTTTGGTAAAAAGCCACGCAGTTAGTAATCGGTTTTTATAGTAGCACAAGAAAACAATTGATGCAAGTCACCCACAGTGCAAAGGAGCATTTTTCAATGCATTTTCATGATACTTTTATCTACAACATTTGCCAGTATAAAACATATGTGAATGCTGGCTGTGCCCTTACATTTCCATGCAGGCTGCACAAATATATGTCAGTATTACCATATAAGAACTTACTTGAGTTGGCTTTGTCAGCAAAATATCTCATACAACAGTAAGAAATTGCACTAATGTAGCCAGTCTAGTAATGCAATAACACTAATCATGTTTATTTTACCCTTCACGCCCAGTGAAAAATTGCCATGCCACAATAAGAAAATAGATCAAGGCTGGCTGCCCAATGTAGGCCAGTCTAGCCACATAATAACATGTATCAAGTTCGATTACCCTTGATGCCCACTAAAAAATACCATGCCACAGCAAGAAAGTATATCCAAGCTGGCTGAACCAATAAAGGCCAGTCTAGCAACATTATTACAATTAGCATGCTGACTTTACCCTTCATACCAGTAAAAAGTGCCATGCCACAATAAGAAACCATGACAAGCTGCATGGCCAGTCTAAACATGTAATAACATTTATCATGTTGGCTTTACCTTTATGCCCGGTACAAAATGCCATGCCACAGTAAGAAACATACTCTCATTCACAGACACACACTTACAACCCCACACATACATGCATAGTTGTCCTTACCTTCAGTCCCAGTCAGGACCTGAAATGATGGCCCTCTGGCTTCCACGCAGCATGCTACAGGAACCAGGAAGCCATGAGAGCTTGCTGGTTCCGAAGGTATTCACTGTGGAGCCACATTGCCTAGTTCACAATGCCCCAGGGGTCATTAATGTGCGGGAAGCTGCAGGAGAGATTTCTAGGCACATTCATGCCTTCAGTACCCCAGCTGCATCCCCAATGGGCGATGCAGAGTTAAGGAAGCAAATTCCCCCCCCCCCCCTGCATAGTCCATTGGACATGCGTGCTGGGGTACTTTAAACTGTCAAAGAGAAACCATGTATCTCTGTGACAGTTACGCCACCCCTGGAGTGCTCCCATAGCTGCTGCTGCAGTTGAGGGAGCGCTCAGTATTTTCAGTGGACTGACATGGCTCTTTAACAATGAATGGCACTTCGACGAGCCGACCCTGCAAACTGAAAAATATGTAGTTAAGTATGGTACTCATATGGTGCAGACCATTACATAGTGATGTACACAAGCAAAAGGATACACGGATAAAGAGATAGAGGGGGAAGTGGTGCTATCAAGGTGTCAATGGGCGGTGAGGTGTTCCTGGAAGGGCAGTGTTCCCAATTCCTTCATGAAGTACAGGAGAGCTGGGGCCATTCGGATGGGTATCAAATGTTATTTCATAATCCTGGTGCATAACAGTAGAAGGCTGTTTTCTGGGTCTTGCCTTCTTGCTTCACTTAGATTTTTGTCTGGTGATGTTGTGGTTTCTGGTCCTGTGAGGTCCCCAAAGAGAAATTAATCTGATGAATTTGCACAAAAATCTTTTGGAAAAAAAAAACAATTACACTATATGAAGACGGATGGTCAATTAATTTTTTTCCTATAATAAAATATATTGTGTGGCAGTCCTGAGTCCTAGTACAGTCCCCGTTATATAGCAGAAATGAAATCACTAATTTTACAATCTAGAGGAAGTACCTTGGCAATAATCCCTGCCGCTAGGATTGGACAGTTACCCTATCTCTCTCCGCCCAGAGTCAGGATTGGTTTAGGGGTTGGGAGCACCATCTGTCTTTTTCCATTTGTCATCATCCTTTGTTCTCCTTACAGCATTTTGGCAAAAACTAGTTATGAATCACAGCTTCATAATTGTACTCGGAACTTCCATACGAACCATATATTCTGTTTTAGCTGATCATGGGGAATTAGATAAGCCAACTGCCAAATCCGTACGATGTAGCATGGCCATGTGTCACATTTTTGTCGTCTTCATAGAATGTACAACAGTAATGAATATTTAAGTTATCAAGCATATTCCTAATTTCACTTTCCACCGTTTCACCCATTATCACAGTTGTAACATGTTCAGGTCAGTCAGAAACCTAGTATAACTGGCCATTACAGTTCCCAGAGTCATAGGTAGATGCATTTTACACCCCCAAAACCAAGTATTTTATATTAATATATATTTTATATTAATATTAATGATGAGTGTTTCTGTCAGCAAATGGGATGGCTGCTTCATCCCTCACAGCCATCTGTTCCCCTGGGTCAGCCTGTGACCAGAGATTTTTATGAGTCTCTTTGAAATGGGTGCAACAAGGATTCACACCTTTTAGTCATGCTTCAGCCCAGGATGGCCTTCTCTTTAAGTCCCTGCTTTCCTGCCAGCAAGTCTGCAGAATAGTGAATTTTGACACCTTCAGCAGCATCACATTTTATTGCTGCGTTATTAGATGGGAGCTGTGAGATCCAGTTGGAGTGGGGCTTTTCATTGTGATGTTTTTGCACCCAGCCAGAACAGGTTTTTCCTGTAGTAAGTGTCTCTTCAACTGTCACTGGAGTTTTGGGGGTGAAGCATATCTACATTGCTTTGGTCAACCCACACATCCTGTTCTGCTTTCCTGACATTTTTCTGTGAGCAGTGATATCTTTTTCCATTGTGGCCTTTTAAAGCCGTTTTTATTTTCAAACACATGTGCACGCCGTTTTTGCTTCAAATGTTTAAAAATCCTACTTTCCATGTAGGATTCCTCCTTCTTTTGTGAATTAAACTGCTGCTTGTCCATTGATAATGATAAGTAGGCCCCTTTCCCCATGGTTCTTTAATTTTTCATGAACAACAAAAGAACATACCAGGCTGTTTTTGTTGCAGTGTTTAAATTCCTGCCATTCATGAGACAGGGAAAGCAAAAGCCGGGACATTTTTGGTTGCATTGTTTAAATGGCTACTATTCATGTGAAAGGGACTTCGGTTTGGGCCATTTAAATGCATCCCACATGCCCCCCCTGCTCTTCCATGACTCTTTGTTGGGGAAGAGCAGGGCAGAGTGGGGTTTGTGTAGTAACCTCAAAGAAAAGGAGGGTGAGCCATCGTAGTTTTCAAGCCTTTATTGTCAACGACCCAGCGCTCCATCTGTGCCCACCGCCCTAACCACTCTCACTCAGCATCAACTTCCAACGCCTCGCCTCACATTCCTCCAGAGAACCCACCACTCATTCCAATCACAACATTCTGGGCTAGGACACAGAACGGAGCGACAGATAATATTAACATGAAAGGATGAAGATACATCACAATTCCCCCCTTTGGAACAACAACGAAACACAACCAAGTAGCAGAACTTCCTGATACAACAATGTCCCTTTTAGCCCCTTGAGTACATGGGCCATGACTCTCTGAAACACGGCGGCTGCAGAGGCTAGGCCAAATGGCATCATTTTGTATCGGTAAAGACCAAACGGCGTGATGAACGCAGTGAAGTCTCTGCAATCCTCTGTCAGGCTAATCTGGTGATAAGCACTGGATAAGTCTAGTGTAGTTAATGTATCTGCACCTTCAGTACAATTCAGCATCTCTGAAATGGTGGGTAGAGGATACACATCCACGACAATGTTCTTGTTCATGTCCCTTAAGTCTACGCAAATTTTCCATTTTTCTGTGACTACAATGGGGCTCACCCATTGGGAGTATTCTATATTTTCGATCATACCTTCCTCCTCGAGCCTGTTTAGTGCCTGCTCAACTTTTTGTCTACTAGGGCAATGGGTACTGGTCTGGCTTTGTTGTGTGCGACTGGTCTAGCTCCTGGTTTCATTATTATTATGTGGGCAAACATTTTCAACAGCCCCAACTGCTCCTGCACGATGTCACCGGAGTCTTCCTTCAGATTCTTCTTAACTTCGGTCTTGTTACCACTCCTTACCAACAATACTGTTTCATTTTCGCACGGGTCAAGTCTCATTCTCAAAGCTGCCTGATCTCTCCAACCAAGCACATTTACTCCTTTTTGTGCCATGTAAAACTTCACCTTGTCTTGGCGACCTTTGAATTGAACAAGGCTCCTAAACCACCCAGTAATGTGAATCTTCGACCCCTCAAAACCTCCAGTATCTTTAATGTCTGGAAATATCCTTGATTTAAGTCCCTCAAGAACCAGTTTTTCTGAGGTTTTGTGTGTTATGATGGTATAAGGCGAACAGCGGTCCACCATCACTGTGAGTTTCCAGTTTTCTACTATGATTTCGCAGCGTGGACATTTCAGTTCATTTCCAGGTGGCTCTCAAACTTCTACTATTCTCTCTTTCTCTGAATCTTCATCTTCTTGTACTATCTACACGCTTTTCTTGTACCTGCATACTATTTCAAAATGTCCTCTTGTTCCACATTTTGCACATTTCTGGTTTATTGCAGGACAACTCCTTGAGTAGGCGTAGTGTCCCACTCTGCCACAATTGAAGCATTTGTCTTTCGTATCCTTGTGATCTTGTTCTCTAGGTTTGTAACTTCTCCTGTTTGGCTCATCTATGTTCTCTGTCTTTTTTGCTTCGGACTACGCTTATGGACGCTTGTTCTCCCAGTTCTACTGCTGGCTTGATGTTACTCTGTGTAGCGCCTTGGGTTTGACTCGTTTCAGCTTCTTGTTTTTCATCTCTTTGGAGCATAGTTAGGTATGTTCTACTCTTTTGGCTATGGCAATGGCCTCTGGTAGCGATGGGTACCCCACCATCCAGAGCCTGTCCTGTATCAATGAGTCCTTACTGTGAATGATTATTTGATCTCTAATTAACTCGTCCAAAGTGATGCCTGTGCCGAATCGGCAGGTTTGGCTAGTTTTCTCAAAGCCAACACGTATTCTGCAATCCACTCCTCTTTGTGCTCTGGTATAGAAATTGAATCTGTTTATAGCCACATTTACCTCTGGGGCATAATGTTTGACTAACAGCCTCAAGGATTTCTCGTATTAATCTATGTTGCCTGCTTCATCCACTGACAATTCCGGTAGTTCTTTGTATTTTCTCTGCCCTTCTAGACCCAGGGCATGTAATAGTAGCAGCTTCTTCTTTTGTGGCGACAGACCATCTTGCTCCACTGCTTTTATATAATTTTTTCCAGTATTCTCTCCATTCTGGCCACACCACTGCTGGTTGACCTTGGCTCTGGAGAAAGCGTGCTGGTGGATGCATAGTTATACCTTGCATATTTTCCCACTGTAGATATGCTCTATTTCCTTCACTGGTGTTCTCTTTCTTATTTTCCTTGGTCTTGTGGGTAAGCGGTTCAATAATTCCTTTGTTGAAGGCGTCTTAGTGCGAGGGGCAGTGTCACACACTCAAAAAAAAAAATTCTTCTTTTCTTGTAGTACTCTGAAGAGGAAAAGCTTGATTCACTTGCCTAGTGAGGATTTCCGCCTGACTTGATCACACATTCGAAAATGGAGTCACGTTTATTAAAGCTCCTAGGTCCTTTCTTCAAGTGTTCATGTAACTCAGCTTGCTTTAAAAGCAATCACGCATGCGCGATTATCCGAACAAACTATCACCCATGACTTATTTACCTTGTTGAAGCTAAATATTATCCTGCTATATCGTAAGGGCCTGTGCACTACCTAATTGGTGACTCTTCACGTGGATCAGCACAGAGGAAGCCTGTCTCCTCTGGAGCTGCCGCTCTCATTTCACGCTCCGATTCATTAAGCTTAGGGGCCGTCCTCATCGCCAAATGTAGTAACTTCAAAGAAAAGGAGGGTGAGCCATCATTGTTTTCAAGCCTTTATTGTCGAAGAACTGGCGCTCCCTCTGTGCCCACTGCCCTAACTGCTCTCACTCAGCATCAACTCCCAATGCCTCGCCTCGCATTCCCCCAGAGAACCCACCACTCATTCCAATCACAACATTCTGTGCTAGGACACAGAATGGAGCGGCAGATAATAATAACACGAAAGGATGAAGATACATCAGTTTCCTTCGGCGTAATTTTCCTTCATCAGAGAGTGGGCACTCCAGTATCACCTTCCATCTCTGGGTTGGGGGGTACGGCATGGCATCCTATTTTCTTCCTTCTTTTGGGAGTGGGTACTCCAGCCCCCCCTTCCATCCTTGGCTTGTATGGTGTGGAACGGCACCCTGTTTCTTCATTCCCTTCCAGGTGCCCGGGGTTCTCATCGGACTCCGCTCTCAACTCCAGGCTGGAATTTAACAAGGTTAGTTTTCTAATAGGAGATTTACAAAAAAACAAGGTACAGTACTTTTTACACACATTTTTCCCAGAAGATTTACAAGAATTTACAACGACAACCACCTAGAGTTAGAATACGGCACTTCTTGTTTCATAAACGATTTTTTTCGTAAATTACTCCCTGTTCATATATATGATTTTTCTTCATCTGGGTTCCAGTTCCTTACCTTTACTCTTCGGAGCATTCCTGGGCTCCACCCTCAAAGGTTTCTTTAATCTGCCACAAGTCCTGCTCTCTTAATTTTTAGGGGGATGGTGAAATGTCAAGCCAGGCCTGAGATGGTGACCTCTTCTCCAGTTTGAACTTCAACTGCACACGGCAGCAATTGAGCTGACTGAAATGCTTTTTCAGGATTGTCAAAGCACAGGAGGTTACCCCCCAGTCGGGACCAGACTTTGCAATTAATTAAGCTCAAATTAATTGTGAATAAATTGAAAATGTCACTGCCTAAATAGAAGGCAGATGGTACATCTTGCACAACCCCACAATTATGCTCTATGGTTTTATTACCAATGGAAATATTGTATTATAATATAGGTGGTAGTGTGGCCCTCTTTTTTGGTAAGGGGGGCCTAAGTCATGAGGGAGTCATGTTGCCATTACAATGGAAATATTGAACATGCATCTGCTAAGCAGGATATGTTTAGAATTGGGAGTTTCCAGGCCCAATTCCCACTTATCAATCAACTTAAACGAGGAAATGGTCTGATCTTTTGGGAGTTTCCTGAATAACGCTTCGCTGATGAAGTTTCTCACATTATTCAAGCATACTCTGGCGAGGACATGCTTTCCCCCTCATTTACCTGACTGGGGAGGAACAGCTGTTCGCCCTTTTTCTAAATTCCAGCCATGCTTTAAGCTGGTTTTTCATCACCTTTTATCATGGGATTTGAGTTATCTTGAAATTGTGGAATAGTATAACATTTCAGGGTATATCCTTCCAGTGTGGAATGCCACTTAAAACTAGGAAGAAGGTTGATTTTCAAGAATAGAAAAGGGTGCCCATCACCAGTTTGTTCTCCTACAGCAATTACAGTTATGCCGTAGACTTGATAGTTCCTAAAGTGGAACTCAATTTTGTCAGACCGCTGCTCAACCATATGGCATGTGCCATTTAAGCTTACATAGTTGATGCTCTGTATTCATTTTATTGGCCGGTTAGTCTGTGACCACAGGGCCTTTGTCACAGTCTATTAGGTGTGACAACCTCCAAAGGAGGTTGTTCCCTAGGAGACAGGGTGATGACTATAACCAGATGTTTCACCTTGTGTCGCCCAATTTTGATCTCCAGATCCGCACTCCCATCGACAGAAATGTTATTTCTGTTGAAGTTCTGGAGTTGTCCAGGAAGAGGTGTGAGGGGAAGTAGGGGACTCTCCCGCCTTCCTGAATTGATTTGATCAAATATCTTTTTGGATAGGAGGGTGGCTTGGGATCCTGTGTCCACCAGCGCTGAAAAGGCACACTGGCCTTGTACCTTGACAGGGGCATAAAACATGCCTTCTTTCTCCTTAAGGGGGCAAAGGAAATGTGCATTTTGGGTCAGCTGGTCAGGTACATTTTTTATTTTGAACACCAACACTGTGTGATCTTGGCCAGTTTTCTGTGTCGGAGTTCTGGAATCTGTAAACAAAATTTGACATCCTGAGGTTTGGGGGATTTGGGAATCCCCTTTTTCCCCTGATTCTGTGCTGTTGCCCTTTTCCTGGAGACAGTCACTTGAACCGGTTTGGGGGGAGGACCCCTCATGGATTTCAGAATCATCGGGGTGACAATTTTGGGTTTCAGGGATTTTTGATTCTGGGTCCGTCCCCATACTTACCCAGTCTAAGTTAGGGACTTTTGGGACCCATTTTTATTTGGGACGAATCCCTCCGTCCTTGAAAGAGAAGACTTTCTTTCCAGAATCCTCCAGGGATTCTTCCCCTTCAAACTGGAAGACACAGACTTCCTCCACAAAATGGGTCTTCTAGCATCCCCTTCCTCCTGAGCCTCCTCCTCTGCTAAGCCCTCAACATGCGGCTCAGGTCTTGGGTCAAGCTCTGGACCTGGTGCTCTAGTTGTGACAGCATCTCTGGTTGATATGGGGGTGTGGGATCAAATCCATGTGGCTCCCAGGAAGGGTAACTGTCCCTTCTCCCCGAGTAGCTTGGGTATTGAGGGTTTCCCTGGTAGGCCTCCATTCTTGGTCTCCCTTCTCCCTGATTTGGTGGTCTAGAATCCTGAAAGCGGAGAGAGAGGGGGATTATTCTGGCAGTTGGGATTTGGAGGGTACCTAGGGAAGAAACTTAAATTGGAGGGTGGAATATTGCTGCCCTCCTGAGGGAAGTTTTGTGAGAAATTTGGTGGAAGTTGGAAGGAAAATGTTCTCGGGCCGTACTTACCTAGTTGGATCTCCCCCCTTGAGCCGGGGGAGTCTAGTACCCTAAGATGGGTCTGTTCCCCTTGTACATTGGGCTAATGTAGGTGGCACATTTGTGGGGTACCCTGCCTGGCTACCACCCACTTGGGACTGGTCAGAGGGTCTTCTCTGCCTCTCAGTTGGTTTGATAGCGGGAGGTGTATTTTGCGCCCCCCCCCATTTCTAGGTCCAAAATGGGGGTATTCTTCACCTTGGGAGCAGCATGGGTTTTGGCTGGTTTGGGATTTTTATGGGAATTTTTATTTTCCACAGGCTTTTGGACTTCATCGATACGGGTAGCCTGTTCTATTACCCAGTCCAGGGTCCTTTCATCATGGAAGTCCCTAACCAGTGATGTCATTATGTACTTAGGGAGGGCATGAAAATAGGTATTAATTAATTCCCCACTGTTTGTGCGCACCCGTTTAGCGGTTTGGGCAAAACGCCTGCTTCAATTCTTGTACAAAGTCTCTTGGTGCCTGATCCTCTCCGCACTGCAGGTTGTAGGACGCCTTGCGAGCCTCTTGGGAGTTCCAGTGCACGGAGAAGTGTTTCAAGATGGCTGCCTTGGAGGTAGACCATCTTGAATGATTTTTATCCTCCAGCCCAGCAAAGAAGCTTGAGAATTCTGGGGAGAATATCCACTTGGCAAACTATATGGAATTATAGTCATTTTTGGTGCCAAATGATGTCATCATCTGGTCATACACTCCAGATGCTCCCAGACGAGTATTTGACATTTTTGTAGTAAAGGGTCATGAAGTTTCTAATGGCTCTTATTTGTCGAATAGGGTCTTTTTTGATTGGCACCCTTCTGTTTCCGCTGCACCTGAGTCCATTCGCCCTCAGTGCTGCTACTATTTGTGTTCCCGTCCTTATCGTCTAGGTTCTAGGCCCTCCCTGATTCTTTGAGACTGGGAGTCTCTCCCTGAATGACGGGATCTAGTCTCCTCTCCCCAGCTGTATTGTGGGCTCTCTGGGTCACTTCCCTTAGGCTCCCTTTTTCGCACAGGGGAGTACTCATCTGACTCCTCCTTTCTTCCGGGGTTGGTGGAGAACTCCCCCAACCCCTGAATCAGTGGAGGTTTTCAGAATGCTCTTTTGGGGCCTAAACCCTGACTCTTCTTTATCTGCAAAGTGTACCAGATGGTCTCTTTGTAACCTATGTCTCTACCAGTGTAGCTCCCTGATCTTGTCTTCACAGGAGTCCTCCTGCTCAGATGTGTTTGCCAACATATGTATATATTTATTTTTTTAATTGTGATTTAGTCATAAAAATCAAAATCATGACTTTTAACACAATATTATTAAAGAAAAAAAGGAAAGAAACAACTCACAATAATTAATAGAAGAACAAGTTACTTCTTACCTGGTAACGTTCTTTCGATGGGATGTTCCTCCGACGTATTCCTTATCTTGATAGATAATCTCCAGCTTGGTGGCCAAGGAGAAATGTTCTCAGTAGAGGGCACTGCGTCGACGTCCCTCGAGCCGATGTCCCTAGACAGCCTCTGTATCAGCGCCGACGTCATCATGCGTATAAATAGACTCGCGCAGCGTCTGTTACTCAGTTCCGTTTTGATGTTTAACAGTTGCTTTACATGAATTGGTTATTGACCCTGAAGGAGCGTAAGCTGTAACCACAAGGGAAGTTTTACTGAGGGGATGGATGGGAGGGGCGATAAGGAATACGTCGGAGGAACATCCCATCGAAAGAACATTACCAGGTAAGAAGTAACTTGTTCTTCGAAGGGATTGTGTCCTCCGACGTATTCCTTATCTTGATAGACTCCCATAGCAGTGGTGTGTAACTGGAGGTGGGAGTAAAATTGCCATGTTTCCCTTCAATAATGAACAGAGTGCAACAAAACCTTGCCAAATCTAGTCTCTTGGCTAGAGGAGGAATCCAGGTTGTAAAATTTTGTGAAGGTAGGTGCAGACGACCATGTGGCAGCCGCACATATGTCTCGAATCAGTACCCCTCTTTGGAGGGCCGAAGAGGCTGCGATACCCCTGGTTGAAGGAGCCCTAAGATTTTGAGGAGGCTCTTTCCCTGCCAGTTTGTAACATTCCAGAATGGCCAAAATAATCCATCTGGAAATGGTCTGTTTTGTTATCGGTAATCCCAATTTGTGCCCTGAGTAACCTACGAACAGTTGGTCTGCTTGCCTAATCCTAGCAAGTCTGCTGATGTAAAAGCTCAAAGCCCGTCTTGGGTTCAGCCTATGTAGCCTTTCTTCCTCTTTCCCCGGATGGGGAGGGGGATAGAATGAAGGTAAGGTCATCTTCTGAGTGATGTGGAATTCAGAAACTACCTTTGGGAGGAAATTAGGCTTCACTTGTAGGACAACTTTGTCTTTATGAAAAATTGTATGAGGGGGGTTACAAGATAGAGCTTGTAATTCGCTCACCCTCCTAGCAGATGCCAATGCCACTAATAAGACAGTTTTAAGGGTGAGAAATCTTAGCGAACAAGAGTGGAATGGTTCAAAAGGAGTACCCATCAGGAAATTTAAGACTAAATGTAAGTCCCATAAGGGAACTTGGAAAGGTCTTGCAGGATAGACATTGGTTAATTCCTTCAGAAATTGTATTACTAAGGGTAACTTGAAATACGATGGTCCCTCTGCAGTGCGCTTGAAGATCGATAGCGCTGCAAGATAGCCCTTGATAGTGCCAACCTGAAGGCCCGAATTTGCCAAATAGAGTAGAAAAGATAACACTGTTGGTGTAACACATGAAAAGGGATCGATATTCTTTTCTCTACACCAGCTGCAAAATTTGTTCCAACGGCAGTGGTATAAAGTCTTTGTTGCTGGCCTTCTGGCCGAAAGCAACACCTCCATGACGTCATCTGGGAGGTCCCAATCCTTGTATCTCAACCTTTCAGATACCAAGCGTGAAGGTTGAGGGTTCTGATGTCTGGATGGAGAACCTGACCTCCCTTCTGTGAGAGAAGATTCTCCTTGAGTGGAAGACGAATTGGAGGGCAGATTGACATGTCCAGAAGGTCCGGGTACCACGTTCTCCTGGCCCAGTCCGGGGCAATTAGGATCATGGCTTTCCGGAACCTTCTCAACCTCCTGATCATTTGAGGAATGACAGGGACGGGAGGAAACGTGTACAGAAGTGGAAACTCCCAGTCCACTACGAACGCGTCCCCTAGAGCTCCTCTCGGGGCAAATTCCCTTGAACAAAACTGATCACACTTCCTGTTGATGCTGGTGGCGAACAAATCCACTTGAGGGGTTCCCCAATGGGTGAAGATCTGTTGAAGGACTTCCTGAGCTAGTTCCCACTCGTGGGAGACTGTACTCTGCCTGCTCAGAGCGTCTTCTGTCAAGTTTTTCTCTCCGGCTAAGTGAACTACCGACAGAGAGATTCCTTCTTGGATTGGTCAAAACCAGAGCTGCATCGCCTCTCTGCACAGAGGCAGTGATCCTACGCCTCCTCTTTTGTTGAGGTAGTGCATGGCCACTGTGTTGTCCGTCATTATCAGGACATTTTTCCACTGTACAGATGGCAGAAAAGCCTTCAGCGCTAGTCTGATTGCTCTTAGCTCTAACAGGTTGATATGTAGTGTGGACTCCGATGGAGACCAACGACCGTTGGTCAAGTCGTTGGCATGAGCTCCCCACCCCGTGAGTGAGGCATCTGTGACTACTGTTATCTCCGGCCATGGTTGCCAAAACAGTTCTCCTTTCAAGATGTTCTCTGAATAGGCCCACCACTGAAGGTCGTGGGCTACCTTGTCCGGAATCCGGAGGAGGTCTGACATTCTCCCTGAGAATTGTGACCACTGACTTCTCAGTGCCCACTGAAGAGATCTCATTCTCAGGCGAGCCTCTGGCACAAGGAAGATGCAGGATTCCATGAGGCCTAGCAACCTCAAAAAGTCGAAGGCTGGGAGACGTTGGGCATTTTGAAACTTGGTGACTATCTGCAGAATATCTTGAGCCCTCACCTCTGGTGGCGAGGCTTTTCCCAGGGAAGTGTCCAGGAACGCTCCAATGAACTGGAGTCTCTGTGATGGTATCATCTGTGACATCTTTAAATTGAGGGAGAAGCCCAGTTTGTGAAGGAAGTGGCAGGCATAATCTAGCTGGATAAGAGCTTGTTCCGGAGATACAGCTCTGATCAGGCAATCGTCCAGGTAGGGGTAGACGTGAATCCCTTCCCTCATTAGACTTGCAGCCACTACCGACATTAGTTTCGTGAATAGCCTCTGGGAGGAGGTCAGCCCAAATGGCAGAACTCGAAATTGATAATGAGAGCCGCCAATTGCGAACCTCAGGTATTTCCTGTGTTTAAGATGGATTGGCACATGGAAATAAGCATCCTGAAGGTCCAGAGATACCAGCCAGTCCTGGAGCTGGAGGGCCTGAAGGATCTGAGAGAGTTACCATCTTGAATTCGTCCTTCCTGAGGAACTTGTTCAATTCTCGTAAATCCAAGATAGGTCTCAGTCCTCCATCCTTCTTCACTATTAGGAAGTAGGGGGAGTACCAGCCCTTGTTCCTCTCCGCTACAGGTACCGGTTCTATGGCACCTTTCTCCAGCAGGTCTACAATTTCCTGCAAGAGGAGCGGATCTGGAACTTTCCGAGAGCTGTTCCCTGGTGGATGACTCTGAGGAATGCGTAGAAAAGGCAGGCAGTAACCTTGGGCAACTGTCTCCAATGCCCAAGCATCTGACGTAATAGCCTGCCATTCCGTCAGATGTTGAGTTAGCCTGCCCCTTAGTCGTGTCTTGTGAGGCGAGTCCTCAGAGTGATTTAGAGGCGGCTGATGCAGATGCCGAGGGTAAAGAGGCACCTGCTGCTGCTGCGGCTTTTGTATTTTTACCCCGTCCACCTCGGGTGAATCTTTTTTGACCTCTTTGAACCGACTGTCCTCTGCCTTTTCCGAATGCGGAATAAAAGCGAAAGGACTTAACTCTCCAAGAGGTTCCTGAGGGGCGATATGGCGTTTGACGGATTGCAGCTCCCAGGGATTTTGCTGCTGCTTTGGATGTCTGTAACTTTTCTAGGCTGTCATTCGCCTTCTTACCAAACAAAGAAGAGCCGTCAAAGGGCATATTTAAAAGTCTGCCTTGTACATCTGAAGCAAACCCAGACTTTCGCAACCACACAAATCTGCGGGTTGTAGTACTTGCCCTACTGATACTGTCGGCAGAATCAATGCCAGTTTGAAGGGATTCGCACATTGCGTCTTTACCATCCTTAATGATGTTTAGAAACGCTTCCCTTTCTTCTCCCTCTGGGAGGCAGTCAGCCACTGATGAAGCACACTCCCAAAGTGTATGGCTGAACCTTGCGAGCGTACAAGTAGCGTTAATAGATTTCAACGCCATGCTACATGCAGAAAAGACTTTCTTAGCCATAGAGCCGTATCTTTTGTCATCCCTGTCCTGTGGAACAGTAGGGTGTGACGATCTACTGCCTGAACAAACAGACTCTCTGGAGTTGGATGTTTAGACAAAAAGTCAGGGTCAGTAGCAGATACCCTATATTTGGCTGATAACTTCTTGTTAACTGCAGGGATAACCTCAGGAGTTTCCCAGTTAGCCAATATGTTTCTTTGTAATGCAGCGTGACATGGAACCACAGGATCCTCCTGTGTGCCTTTAACTAAAATGTCTGTAAGGTCATCCTGTTGGAATGCAGGTGAAGATGTAGACCAACCCATGAATTCTATAATCCTTGCCATTAAAATTCTGTAAGGGGTCTCGGCCTGTTCCCCTGGGTCTGGTTTGGCAAATTCTATTTCTGGGGAAGTATCTAACCCACTTGCCTCATGTAAGGATTCTCGAAGATCCTTTAACATATTTTCCTCAGAGGTAAATTCCTCTGGTTCAGGTGTTGTAGTTCTCTGCAACCCAAAGAGTCTTTCTTGATCCGAATCCTCACCTTCTTCATAAATTGAAAACAAAGGTCTGAAATGATCAGACCTTGGAAATGGCTTAAATCCCATTTCCAGAGCAGAAGGGGCCAAATTTGTCATAATTGGCTGAGAAAACGTCAACATCGTCGACGCGGACGTTAAAGGCTTCGAAAACACCGAAAAAGGTGTTGAGAAGATCGGAAGAGGCCTCAAAGAGCTCGAGAGGATCGTAATCCTACTCGAGTTTGTCAATGACATTCTCGAAGTCGTGTTAGAGGCCCTGGGTATGATCACTGGCTGCGAGGTAGTGACGGCCGTGGGTTTGTTCTTTTTCGGCGTCGACGTCGGCATCGAAGACGGCATTGATTCGATCGACCTATGCGTCGATGAGCCCTTCGATAATGGCGTCGATGACGCAGATTTCTGCGTCAAAGGGACTTTCGCCGATGGCGTCGATGGCACAGTGCCTTTGCTCGAGGGTTTGTGACGCTCTCGAGTAGTTTCTTTCGCCGGGCGCAACGACTCACGCCGTTTCGATTTTTCGGGTCTTTCACCCAGGGTATCACTCTCAGCTGTCTTCGAGGGGGTCGAGGCCGCTTTCTCGAAGACGCTAAGCATTCTTTTACGGAATTCCTCCCACTCAGCCTGAGAGCGATGTTTTGTGGCGCAGGTGACTCTTTCCGGGGAAACAGAAGAAGACGAGGAAAGGGATCTTCGACGTCTCTTACTCGAATGCTTGGATCTCGAAGAGTGGTGGGAACTGCTTCGAGACCTAGAAAGAGAATGTTTCCTGTGTCGGCGAGGAGACGAATGTCTCGACTCTGCCGAGGAAACATTCGAAGGAGTCTTAACTGTCTTACCTCTCTCAAGCTTCCCCTTACGCTCCTTCAAGGCTTTCGCCGTCATGGACATGCAGTCCTCGCACTCCGAACATTGGTGCTCCGATCCCAGGCACCACAAACAGATCCTGTGAGGATCTGTCAACGACATTTTCATTCCACAGTCTCGACATTTTTTGAAGCCGGACCGTGGAGTCGTCGGTTCGGATGAGGAAGCCATCGAGCAAGAGTTGGTATTCTCGAGGAATAATGAAGAATATATCTGACTATATCTGACTAACGAACTGAGCAACGCGATTCTGAGGCACACGGAGCGCGGAAAAATGGAACTGAGCAACGGACGTTACGCGAGTCTATTTATACGCATGATGACGTCGAGGGACATCGGCTCGAGGGATTTCGACGCGCAGCGCCCTCTACAGAAAAAAGATTTCCGAGGCCAGCAAGCTGGAGATGATCTATCAAGATAAGGAATACGTTGCAGGACACAATCCCTTCGAAAAGTAAATAGAGATAGGAAAATAAAACAAGTTCATAAAATCTTAAGGTAACACAATCCTAAAATCGAAGTAAAAGACAAGAACAGTCTATCATAACTCTTAAGTTCATCTCCGTTTTTCTAGACCTCATTGCCAATCAGATTTAAATCTTAAAAGTAAAACTACCTCAACCGTGAGAAACATTTTGCTTCCTGAAACAAGTCCTTGCCAAAACAGGTGTATCTAAGATTCACACATCATGAGCGAATCTTTGAAATCTTTTCACTCTGATTCCAATTTCCTGAACATTCAGAGAAAAGATGACAAGCTGTTTGTCTTACCATTGCATCACATTTGTCGCAGATATCTGATGGATATTTTTCTTTCATTCTGATATGCAAGATTTCCAAGGTCAATAGGAGATTTAATCTGAGTCTCAAGAATTCCATTCTAACCCCTTGATTCGTGGATTTCTTTAGATAAGAGGCCAAGAAGGATCTAGTTTTATCTGTCAGTGTAAATAACGAGAAAACTTTGGCAGCTCTCATTTTTCCTATCGTTCTTATCCAATCCATACGCTCCAGTGATTCCTTTGTTTTCATTGGATTGTGAATCAGGACATCAATTGTATTATGACATGCAACTAATATATCATTACATTTTGACCTCAATATATTCAAGAAACGATTGTTCATACTAATCACTAACAATGCAACTTCCTCATATAATGATGATTTTGGAGGCACTAGAATTAACCTATACATGGAGACCCACTTCCATTCCATCATTGCCAGCAAAGATGTTAAACCCAATTCATATCTTAACCATGCAAAGGGTATACAGTTGTGGAGTGCGAGGGTTCTTCTCCAGATTTTACCTTCAATCTTGTCCCTATCTATATCAAAAGCCTGATAATTACATTCTAAACCGAAGACAATAGTAGGGATCACTTTTCCAACATAGAATTTCAATACAGGGAGAATAGAGAATTTACAGTATTGAGCACCAATTCTCTTCATTTGGGCACTCATATTCATTCATTTCAGATCAATTGCTGAGAGAAGAGGGGCCTTGGTCAAAAAGGCAGTAATCCGAGATCCAAAATAGGTCACTTCTTTAATAATAGGGATTACCAGATTATCCATTTGCCAAGTATAACATTTGCTTATTCTTAATGGGTGTTTAAAGATGATAATTTTTTATTTACTTGGATTTATTTTCAAATCATGTTCTAAGGCATAACCAGAAAGAGCCATTATTAGTCGCTGCAGGCCGACTTGAATATGGTCCAGGACCACAATAGCGTCGGCATATGCCAACCTATCAGGCTTGTCAGAGTCTTTTAAGGCTTCCCTTCCTTCTTCCTCACCTGAGGTATCCGTAGGGTAGTCTTGTGCCACCGACCTTCTTCCTGGACGTCTTCGAGCTGGATCCTTGCCGTCTTTCTTGCCTTCCTTTCTTTGACGTAAGTAGGTGCGAGCTTCCAGGGATGCCACGCTGTCGGGTGATTGGGGAACCGAACAGCGGGAACTCCCGGGAGCCGGCTCCTGAGCAGGGAAAAAGCCTCAACGGCAGAAAAAACCCTGCGATGAGAGTCCAGAACAGGAGGATGTCCGAGGTGGTGTCTTGGGATGTTGAGGATGATCGGAGTAACCAACTTGGAGAGCTGAGAGTGACGGATGAACAATAGGGGAGTAATCCCAGGTAAGCAGAAACCTCCAGAGAAGGCGAGGATGAGGAGAATACACCAGGAGAGAAAGCAGGGTTATCCAGAGGAAAGAAGAGGAGCACACAGGACCAAAGAATGGTAAAGCCAAGGCGCCAATGAGGGAGAGACCAAAGGAGCCAATCTGAGAGGAGGGATCACAGAGAGACCGGTCAGGGTACCGGTAAGCGAGCAAGCGGGAAATAACAAAAGAAAGTCCAATGGAGGGGGGTCTAGCCAGAACGCGGGGGTAAACAGTGTAACCTTCGAGCCGGAAGAAGCAGAGAAGGTGCAACGCGAAGAAACGCTGCTCGAGTCCGACACTAAATAACATCGGCGGCCATCTTGGAAAAACACTAGAGCGGTGCTTCCCAACGGCCGTCGAACGTAATGGCACCTGTCAATGGCGTCTCCACAAATCCCAGAAGCGCCGCCCGACAGGAATCATGACACAACCAGTTGATTTTAATCTTCCCAGCTTTCGGAGAAACCAGACCAATCTCTCTAAACCATTGAAACAGATCCGATAAATACAGAATTAACAAAATAGTTGCTAACAAACACCTTTGAAGTACTCCTCTTACAATATTAATTGACCCAGAGAAGTTCCCAGCTCTTGACATTCTGACTCTAAGGGAAGATCTTTGATGGAGTTCTATTAGAATAGCCAGTAGGTAGTCTGGCAGGCCACAATTTTTCAATTTCCTCCATAATCGGTTTCTGTTTATAGTATCGAAAGCCTGGGAGAGATCTACCCAGGCTCCGAAGAGAGGTAATCCTCCCTTTACCAGGGAGTCTATACTAACACAGCTTAGGATGAGAGCATTTAAGGAGGTAGATAGTTCTCTCCTAAAGCTTGTTTGTTGTTTGGGAATTATTCCTTTAGAGTCAGCCCATTTCTCCATCTCATCTAATATGAGTCCTGAGAAGATTTTGCCATCCGCATCTAGTAATGAAATTGGGCGGTAGTTACAGGCAGCCAAAAGATCACCTTTTTAATAAATCGGGATTATGATTGAGTTTCTCCACGACTCTGGAATTGTTTTGGTGGTAATTATGTTGTCAAACAAGATTTTAGGCACTCTCGCCTATACGGGCGGATTTATCTAAAAGGTTGCATTGCTAAGACCGTTTGCGTCTGCTGCCCTTGATGCAGATGATTTTTTTTTTATCAAGGCCTCAATATCTTCACTTACAAAATCTAATGACCATTCTGAATTTATTTTGATTTTTAATTTATAACTATCTGATGGGCCATAGACTTTATAGAAATGATCCACCCAAGCCTTTTCCTCGATTATAGTAGCTTGAGAGATACTGGGTGGACTATTCATTGAACTAATAATGGTCCGAAATGTCCTTGAGTTTCTCAGGGAGATGGCTTTCAACATTTCCTCACCCTTTGTCTGACGTATCATGAACCTATGGGATCTCACCCAATTTCTATAGGTATTATTTAAGAGTCTGATTTGGTCTTCACAGTCTTTTGTACTTCTAGTTGATTTTTTTATTAGAAGTTTTTGGGATCTTTTCTGCCTTTTCTACTCATGAATTTGGATATCAAAAAAATGTTTATGATTCCTAGCTAATTTTGAGCTACGGTTTGTTGGAGGATTTAAGCTCCATAGGAAATCAATAAAACAACTTGGTTTACAGTATTTTCTCAATTGTTGGTCAGTTAAATCTTTGATAACATTATCCAAATTATTTGTGAGAGGGTGACCTCCTCTTTCAAACCTCACTAACCAATTGCCAGCCGTATTTGCATAATCTCTTGTGTATAATAAGGTATCAAATGATTATATCCAAAACTGAGGGTAGTCTCCGGCATTGCATGGTCATTTACGTTTCCATCTGTCAGGGGAAATTTAATACATTTGTCAAAAATTCCATCTGAGACAAAGATATAGTCAATCGTCTAGAAAGACGATTGTCTTCGCCAAGTAGGGGCACAGGGGATGTCTACCTCGACGTTGCAATTTAACATTCTCAAATTCCGTTCCGACATAAAATTGCACCATGTATACCCATTTCTAGAATTGGATTTGTATACAGAGGTCAACAATTTGGATGTTATGCATTGGGAGTTAAAATCTCCCATTATTATTAACTCATCTAAAGGATACTGTGAGGAGTAATCTACAATGAGGTCTGAGAGATTTTGCAGAAAATTCATTAACGGGATTGTCAGAGGATTCCAATAGATAGTGACTATTATCCAGTCTAAACCAATCATATTCTCTCAAGTATGTGCCCACACCATAAAAATACCCTGAATAACATTGGATAGTAATATTGAGCTAAAAAATATCTAATTTTTACACGCAATCAATAGACCCCCGATAGGTCGACCCCTGCCACAGTAGTTGGCAGACAGTGGATACACAGAGAAACCATCAATACCCAAATCTTCAGTTACCCAAGTTTCCTGAAACGATATGAGATCAAAGTTTTGGAAGATATAGGATTTTCTAGTGTTCTTAGAAAAAGAGCTGTATCCTCTTGTATTCCAGGATAGGATTCCTAAATCATGATTGACTAAAGTTTCGGTTCCCGGATACCCCATTTAAGAAAAACTTGGGATATAATTTCTGGAACCATTTCTCACATATTTGGGGGGCCACGGAAGCATTGTCAATATTAGGCCGCGAGTGAGGTGGCACGTGATTTACTGAATTGGGAGATGATTTATCTATTTGAGGGCATTCTCTTGATATCAAGAAACCCCTCTTCAGCCATTGTTCTTTGGCCCCAAGAATTGTTCCCAGAGCCAATCTTGACTTCATTAATAGTTCAGCAATATTCGTGTTAGGTTTGACTGGAAAGCTCACTCGATCAATGTCAATTGTAGAAAAATACTTTAGTTCAGACATTTGCTTCATCTCTGCTAAAATTCTTGGTCGATTCAAAGCATATGTTGTGTTTTGTCAACAAAGTTTCTTGACAGAAATAGTTTCAAACTGAGAACCCCATCCTGGATGTTGTTATTTGGTTGTTGATGCACATAGGTCTCGATTGCCATTGTTTGTTTCAAGAAGGAGTCAGTCTTTCGTGATTTATCGAATTCTGCCTTGTTACTATAATTATCCAGAGGAGAATTTTCTCTACTCATGATATTTCTGTCGATCATCTCCCGCTTGATTGCTCATATCAGCTTGTGGGGTTTTTTCTTTTTCCTGTAGTTCGAGACCCACGGACCCCGTGCTCTTTAAGGTTTTTGCTTTCATGAAAATAGGGGCAATTTTCCACTTCAAAAATATTGGTGCAGTCTTCCTTGGAGGGTGAATTATATCTGTTTGGTTTCCCACTGTAGACTTTATCACTTCCGGTGTATTAGCTGGAATTTCCTTAATAGTTTAATTCTCTGCCAGACTCTTTTTTTTTTTTTGCCCCACCCTGGATTTAAACCTTTCATCTTCTCTTTTCTTATATTCGTTGGATTTTGCCTCCATCATATAGTCATTTACAGCAGATTTAAATGCCACCAAGTTTGAATTATTTGTCTCTATATCCTTTGTAAGCTCGAGTAGAATCCCTGAGTGGTGTTAAACTTCTTGTTCCACATTTTCGAACACTTTTACCAGGAAGCTCAACCCAGAGTTCAGGGCCACTATTGTGGGGGGCCCAATTCCTGTGCTTTACTTCTATCTAGTGCTGTCTCCCCTGGTATTAAACAATTATTGATCTGTTGAGTTTGCGATAAACTACGGTTCTCGCCCTCCATATCTTCCCACATTTCGGGCACAACATTAAGCTCATACGAAGAGTCTACAGGGAAAGGGTTCTCCTCTATCTCCATATCCACCACAGAGATATGAGCATTACTGATGGTTTGTTCTATCTGCGTACCCAGTTGTTGAAATCTTATTGGTTCATTTCTGGTTGCTGAGGACGCATTTCTTCAGGTTGACATAATGGGCCCAGCGGGAAGTGATCTCCAATGGTATTCTTCATTGTTGTAGTGGTAAGAGTAGTTTAGAATTGCACTCAAAGAGTCCCTTAAACCCTGATCGACTGGGGTGGACTCCCTGACTTCTTTTGAGATCATCCTTTGAGAGTCTCTCAAACCTGAACTACTCAGCTTTTGGGAATCTGTCTGTCATGAAACCACGCTACTGCCCCCTCTGGACATCCTGGTCTGTACGTCAACGTACCAGAATTACCTCACATACCCCTCAACATGGCAGACACCGGATATGCGGTCTAGTTTCTAGGTAGCGCTACTCAGCTAGATAAGCGCCCCGTCCCTGCAGTACGACGTGTGTCAATGCTCGCAGTTCCGAGTTCTGGTTGCTGTTCCTAGTGTTCTCCTACCTTGGAATCTCTGCCTAGCGATTGCTTCCTGTGCATCCTCCCTGGACTGTTTGACCACGGCCGCACCTGCAGCCTTCCGCGGTCCCTCCTTCCTGGACTTCGTGTTTCGCAGTCTACCCCGGATCGCTTACTTCTTCATTCCTGGGCTTTCTGCTACCGCGGTGCCTCCGGACCGCCGCTATTCCTCCCTGGGCTTATTCATCCACAAACTTTTGCGCTGACTCTAACCGTCTCCTCTCCTTCATAGGAACACCTTCTATGCTGTGAACATCTGAATCATCAACGACGAAGTGGCGTCAGAAGAAGCCTGCCCTTACCATCACGAGACCCGCACTTCCAAGAAAAGTGGGCACACTGAGTCAACAAAGAAGAAACACTCCAAATCTTCACAGGTGAGCCCACAAGCAGGTCGTGATAGTCGTAACAGTGAAAGTTGTGACAGTTTGACACGCCTACCACTTGACAAGAGGCCAGAGATGGATCCTACTGTACAGGATCCTTTGCGAGGAATGCAAGAATTCTCTACAGAGGTACAAAACCTGAAAGCGGAAAACGCTGCCCTGAAACAATTGGTTCTATACCGGGATTCTGCATATCAGGACAGCGCCTCAACGGGTGGTGTAGTAGATAAATACGATGATTCCCCTAAGATGCTCCGTTCCTTTCTGGATTCATGTCTGGTTCATTTCACCTTTAAGCCCTATTAGTTCTCCACCCCCAGAGCCAAGGTGGGATTTGTCATAGCCCATCTTACTGGCAATGCCCTAGCCTGGGCTACTCCACTGGTTTCCTCAGGAGATGCCTTACTGGACAATTATGATGGGTTCATTAAGGCCTTTAGGGAGATGTTCGACCACCCAGACCAGGTTTATACTGCTCAAGAAAGATTGCTGGAATTCCAACAAGGTTCCCAGCATATGTTATCCTATGTTATCGATTTAAGCAGCTCACAAAAGAAGCTGACTGGTCTACTGAGGCATGCTTTACTTTGTTCCGTCGTGGTCTGAATGAGGAAGTAAAGGACGACCTGGCCAGGATAGCACGTCCCGGATCATTCCAGGCTCTTATGGATTTATCCTTGCAAATTGATTTCCGAATACAAGAGAGAAAGGCGGAAAAGAAAAAGACCCGAAGCTCTCCTCCCAAGATGTCTCCCTTCGCTCCTACTTCCAGGGAAAACCCTCCTTCTGCTGAGCCAGAACCTATGCAACTGGGGTCTATGAGAGGCCCTTTGTCAGCCCAAGAAGGAAACCGCAGATTTGACAGTGGTCTATGTATGTATTGTGCCTCGGACAAACACTTAGTCAGGAATTGTCCCATAGCACCTCCAAGATATTCGGGAAACGCCAGCTCCCGAGCCTGAATGGAGCCCAGCTTCGGGAGATCAAAGACTGCTCCACCCCTCAAATCCTTCATCCATCATCGAGATGTAACCTGGTGGTCCTTCGGGTAACCCTGACCTCCTCTATCGGAGCAACACATTCAGTTATAGCCCTGATGGACTGTGGAGCTATGGGCATGTTTATGGATGACGATTGGGCATCAAAGCATAACCTTCCAAGAGAATCCAAGGAGTTTATACAGGCAGTCAAAGGAATCGATGGCTTCCCTTTGTCTTCTGGACCCAACAAACCATGGGCATTGTACTTTCCATCCACAACCATCAAGAAACCATACGATTTGACATCAGAAAAGCCGCTCACTATCCAGTGGTCATGGGCATGCCATGGTTAACAAAACACAATCCATACATTAATTGGACCGCCAGTTCCTTGTTTCTGGGCTCAGAGATTTGTTTATCACATTGCCTTACACAAGACACCAGACCAGTTATATCCATGGAAAGCAAAGAAGTTAACCATTTCCTTACTGTTTCCAATGTCAATCAAGTACCAGACATCTATCAGCAGTTCTCGGATGTCTTCTCAGCTATCGTACAATCTCTACCTCCACATAGACCTGAAGACTGTGCCATTGATACCGAGGAGAACGCTATAATGTCCTTCGGCAGGATGCTTATCCTATCTGAACCCGAAAAAAAGGCCCTACGAGACTACTTGTACACCAACCTGGCTAACGGTACCATCCGCCCATCCAAGTCCCCCGCAGGGGCTTCTCTGTTTTGTGTACCGAAGAAAGACACCAAGGAATTGCAACCCTGTTTGGACTATAGGGGTCTAAATCAATGTACCCGGAAACACCCTTTGGGCACTTTGAGTATCTAATTATGCCTTTTGGTCTTGCCAATGCCCCAGCTGTTTTTCAACGTTTTATGGATCGGGTCTTTTCAGACATGCTGTTCCTCTTTGTAATCGTATATCTGGATGACATCCTGGTATATTCCAGCAACCCAATATTACATCAAGAACACGTCTCTGCTGTTTTACAAAGGCTAAGGGAACATCGCTTGCAAGCCAAACCCGAAAAATACATATTTCATGTCTCTACGGTACGTCACCTGGGACTTGTCTTAAGTCTTCAAGGGGTGGCTATGGATCCAAACAAGGTTGAAGCTATCACTTCCTGGCCCGTTCCAGGTTCCGTTAAACAAATACAATCCTTCCTGGGCCTTGCGAATTTCTATAGAAAATTCATACCTTCTTTTTCAGCTATAATACAACGTGACATTTCAAGACACTTTTTGGTGGAAACAGATGCCTCAGAATATGCCATTGGTGCGGTTTTAAAACAAAAAGCCGACGATGGTCTTGAACATCCTGCAGCTTATCTGTCCCGAACCTTGCTTCCTTGCAAGACACACTATTCAGTCCTGGAAAAGGAATTACTAGCCATTTGCCAAGCCTTCAAGGAGTGGCGCCACCTCCTCCTGGGTGTCACTCACCCTGTGCAGGTACGGACGGATCACAGAAACCTAAAAGTCCTCCAGTCCATGGAGATAGAAATCCAGAAATAGTGGACAAGCACGATGGGCCTTCTTTTTTGCCCAATACCAGTTCCACATCTTACATATTCCAGGAACCTCAAATGTCATCGCAGATGCCTTATCCAGATTTCCTGACTATCCAACACAAGAATTTCACGACCTGCCCAAGATGGTTCCCAACACTGTGTTCATCGCCCAGGCTAGTGACATCCTGGAATATCAAGAGAGAAACCACACATTCAGACGTATGGACGGATTTCCAGGAACGCAATTCGTGGGCCCTGAAATATAAAGATGGCTTCCTTTTCCGAGGCTCCCAACTAGTGATTCCTTCCCAGACCTTAAAGGAACAGGTAATACATCTGTGTCATGATACCTTCCACTCCGGACATCGTGGAGTCAGTTGTACCCTCCTTTCGATTCAAAGAAACTTCTGGTGGCCTAAGATGGCTAAGGACGTTCAAGCATATATTCGGACATGTACTATACGTTACCAAAACAAAACAGATAGCAGAAAACCAGCAGGACTACTCCTCCAACCGGATCCTCCTTCTCGACCCTGGGAAGTCATAGCAACGGATCTCATAGTAGATTTATCCCTCTCCAGGAGACATACAGTCATAATGGTGACTATTGATCTATTTTCACACATGGCCCATTTTACACAGTTAGTGAAATTACCTTCTGCTCCCGAGATGGCTGGAATTTTTGTGAAACACATTTTTTGTCTACTTGGGCTCCCATCTAAGATCATCTCTGACCATGGACCCCAGTACATCTTGAGGTTTTGGAAACACCTCTGTAAAGCATTAGGCATTCAACGCGCTCTGTCATCGGGATATCATCCCCAGACCAATGGCATTACCGAAAGAGTCAATCAAACCCTTGAACAGCATCTGCGATGTTTCAACACCAAGGTACAGGACGACTGGTCTGTTTTGATCCCGGTTGCTGAATTTGCCTACAACAATTCTGAGCATTCAGCAATAAGGACTAGTCCCTATATCTGTAACCAAGGTTTTCATCCCTCAGTGCTCCCTTCTGTGTTGCCTTCACCTAGCCCTGTTCCCTCTGTTGATTCCTGGACTGCACAATTAGTTTCAGCCCATCAGGAGGCAAAGAACCATCTATCCAAGGCCAGGGATGACGTTAAGAGGTATGCAGATACCAAAAGACATTCTTCCCCGTCTTATACTGTAGGGGACAAGGTTTGGTTGTCCTCCCGTTATCTACCAAGACATTTGAGACCAACCAAGTTGGCACCCCGATACTACGGACCCTTCCCTGTATCCAAGATCATCAACCCGGTAGCCTATCAACTACATCTACCTACAACATGGAACAGGATTCATCATGTCTTTCATACCTCCTTGTTAAAACCCTATCATCAATCCACCAAATATACACCTCGCCCTCCTCCTCTGCTGGTCCAGGGACAAGTCGAATATGAAGTCTCCCGGATCTGTGATTCCAGATACAAAAGAGGACGCTTACAGTACTTGGTGGAATGGAAGGGATATCCGCCAAGTGATCGTACCTGGAACCAGTCTCCAACCTGAATGCACCAAGATTGGTCCAGCAATTGCATTGGTTACATCCTGGCAAGCCCGGGGGTTCGAGGCTTCGAAGGGGGAATACTGTCATGAAACCACCCTACTGCCCCCTTGGACATCCTAGTCTGTACGACAACATACCAGAATGACCTTGCATACCCCTCAACATGGCGGGCACCGGATCCGCGGTCTAGTTTCTGGGTAAGGCTACTCAACTAGATAAGCGCCCCGCGCCTGTGGTACGGCGCGTGTCAACGCTCGCAGTTCTGAGTCCCGGTTTCTGTTCCTAGTGTTCTCCTACCTTGGAAGCTCTGCCTAGCGATTCCTTCCTGTGCATCCTCCCTGGACGGTTTGACCGCGACAGCACCTGCAGCCTTCCACAGTCCCTCCTTCCTGGACTTCTTGTTTCACGGTCTTCCCCGGATCGCTTACCTCTTCATTCCTAGGATTTTTACTACTGCGGTGCCTCCGGACC
Source organism: Ambystoma mexicanum (assembly GCF_040938575.1). NCBI lineage: Eukaryota > Metazoa > Chordata > Amphibia > Caudata > Ambystomatidae > Ambystoma > Ambystoma mexicanum. The sequence goes on from NC_090921.1 coordinate 137,226,918, forward strand.
GCCACTATTCCTTCCTGGGATCATTCATCCACAAACTTACGCGCTGACTCTGACCGTCTCCTCTCTTTCCTGGGAACACCGTCTACGTTGTGGATATCTGAATCATCACCGACGAAGTGGCGTCAGAAGAAGCCCGCCCTTACCTTCACGAGACCCGCACTTTCAAGAAGCGCGGGTAGACTGAGTCAACAAAGAAGAAACAATCCAAGTCTTCACAGGTGAACCCACAAGCAGGTTGTGATAGTCGTGACAGTGAAAGTTGTGACACTGTCAGAAAGACGCTCTGTGGGGGATAGAACCTGCCACCTCCTGATTTCTAAGGTCCAAAAGTGGGCCTGCCCACAAACGGGGTATTTTCAGAGAGGGCGGTTGATGGAGCTAGACCAGCTGTTCTAACTACTTCTCCCGAGACTGCACTCTGTAGATTATACAGCTTGGAAATTTTTCCTTCAAGTCACCACCAGTAGTGCATAGCTATTTTAGCCAAGCGTTGCGATACAAAATTCAATTTATCTGTCCCATAAACTTTTTTAATTCTGGAATACGCTGAGCGAACCAAAGGCAAAACCAGCCCACAGTCCTCGCTCAACGGTTTTTATGAAAATTTGAGCACTACGCTAGAAGAAACAAATGACCGATATCTTTCGGGTAGTCACTTTGAGTCAAAAGCTCATAAGAGCCTGCAGTCCCTGAATGACCATAAGCATTCTGTAGTACTCTGTAGTGGGAGGAATTCAGAGGCAGTCTTTCTTTGTGTCAAACAATATTTATTGTTTGTTTCCACCCCTTAGTAATCAAAAATAGAAACAAAGTTTCCCGTTGGCAACCCCAGTTGCGAGGTGAAACAGTTTCAAAGATTCAGAGATTGAAGCATGGGGAGGAAAAGTTTTCAAGGTGGCGTAGTAATGTCAGTTTACCTTAAAAGCGGGTGTGTCTTCCTTGTCACACTCGCCGGACTGCTTAGAGTGCAGACCACTCTGCAGCTCCACGGCCGCAGGGACTTTTAATAGAAAAACACCATGAACGATGTGCTCTGGCAGCTCCTCCTCTCACCAGTAAACACGGCAAACAGACTTCTCCCACTACTCAGACTGCAGACCACTCTGCAGCTCCACTCCACCAACATATTTTTGAACCTAAGCAATGATGCACGTCCATCAATCTCTGATGGGGCGGGCCTTCCGTCTCAGTCATGCTAGGCCTACTTAAGTCCAGCTGCCTCCTATTCTTCTGTTCTTGTGAACTTATAGGTAAGAAGTTAGCAGGGCCTTGTGCACATAAGGTGGTAAATCGGCTTGAGGCCCCTGGGACAGAGGACATCACACAGTGATCAGGGGTTGCCCTTCCATCCCCTAACAGTCCCGGGTTTTTCAATGCCTGATTAAAACTAGGACGCGCCTTCTCTAATTTATCTTTCTCTACCCCTATTTCTTGGCAGTATGCAGAGTCCTGAGCTTTGTGCTCTGCTATCAGGGCTTGACTGGGTTCTATGACCATACCTTGTGCTACTACTTTGCCCTGGAGTCCCCTATTCTCCTCACAAAGAGCCTCATTTTCTTTCTGTGTATCTTGTATTGTCTGGGACTGCTCAGACCATTCTTGTTGCAGGAGACTAATATCCTCCCTCTGCGCATTTTTGGTCTGTATTGTATGCTCTAGGTCACATTCTATCTGTCTCATCTGTCCCATTAATTTTTCATTCTCTACGTTTAGGTCAGTCAGTTCCTGAAAACGTGACTCGCCTTTCTCCAGGTCTGTCTTCAACTGGCATATTACCTGGCATACGCCATCTTTTTCCTCAAACAGTGTTCCATTCTGTTCACTGAGGTGATCTCTTTGCTGTTTCATAGCGCTCAACTTATGGCGCTCCCGGTCAAAATCTGTTTGGGAATGGACCTCTTTTTTAATACTCAACTGGTTATTCTGCGTTTCCAATTTCTTAATCTGATTTTTCAAAACGCACATGTTTTCTTCGCAGATTCTATTGTACGCCACTTGTTGATTGAATTTTAGCTTACTCTCTTTGAGGTTGTCAACCCCTTCTTGGCACTCCTTTTCTATTGCAGAGAATTAGGACTCTCACTCTAAATTAATTTGTTGCCGTGCGGCCAACTCATCCTTTAGCTGTTGAATGATGTCATCTAATGCTAACTCAATATTTTGGGTCTGTAGCACTTTCTCCTCTACCTGCCTTAACTCATTCTGTGTTTGATCTAAAAGCTCAGATTGATTTTGCACAGCGGCTACACTCTTCCGGTACCTTTCTTCCATAAATATCATGTAAAGTACATATATGCAGTGAGCTGGACCATTTTAATTTGCACATTTTTGTTGTTCTGCGTCATACAAAACTCTGTCAGGATTTACCACTGTCCTGCCATATTTATAGAGGTCACCTCTTGCATCATTCTATATTGCCAGGCTTCATGTTTTTGTTCTGCCCATTCCCCTCTAATAAACAATTTGGATAGGAGGTGCTACCTAGCCATGTTAATTTCCACGGTGCTCATTGTGAAGAGTGTTCTGTTTCTGCTCGGTTATCTATGCAAGTGCAAGATCTCCACCCTGCTCCTGTCTAGTTCTTGCTTACAATATTTTATTTTGAGACACAGCCCGGACACCTAGGGTACACATTTTTGGATGGCGCCTTTGCAATGCAACCCAGCTTTCTATCCACTAAAAGTAACAATACCTTCAATGGGTTAGTCTGCTTTGTTGCACTGTCACGGTTTATTACAAGGTGTGTTCCATAAACCCAGACAAGCCCCCACTTTGTCAAGGTTTATTAGACAGCAGACGCCAGCCAGGGAACTCGTTCTCCAACAGTGAATGTGGCGCACAATAAAACGCTTTTTATTTTAAGTATAGTACGGATTTTTTTGAGTAGGCCTCCAACCCGTCTCGCAACCAACCTCCACCAGCACCCTGTGTCACCATGGACTAGGAACAAGGCCGACGTGTATTAATAATATATTGATTAATTTATTATTCAATGTAAATTAGGATAATCAAAATACAACAACCACAAAATGCAATGTCCTATCTAGAATGGCCAAGTTGAAATAGACTGTTACACTTGCTTTTGTTTAAATGACAAAACAGGAAAATAACAATTCCACACAAAGCGATAGCACCTACAGTTAAGCACTCCCCGCTGCAACACTCACCCCTAAACATCAATTGCACTTGATTCCTTTGAATCGAAGGCAGTGGCAAGGAGTAGGAATACAGGGGGAAAATCAGTATTGGGGTGAATCCCACCACCACAATATGGGAAGCCAGCAAAGAAAGGGAAAATCTGCATTTGAAGCAAAATGGAAGAATGGGGTTTGGATTATTTCTCACAAATGCTAGGGGACATAATCGAAGAAAATCTGCACTGCTTACACTTAGGAGACAGCAAAGTTTTAGAGACTACTAATCAGCACACCAGGGAAAATAGAAATAAAGTACGAAAATCAATTTTTGGGAGAAAGCGAATGCAAAGGGAAAATACAGTGGCAAATGGAAATTCGTTTACACTGAGGTTTATAATGACAGGTAGGCTCTGGGAAAGAGGTTTAGCTCACAAAAATCAAATAGGTTTTGGTTGAGGCTGACAGATGCAAAGAGGAATGATGCTGGCAAATGAAAATTCGCTTAGCAGGGCATCATTTAAACACAGACAAATTCGTTTTTCAGCTCACAAGGGGATTGATTCTATTGAGCAACACTTTAATGACTATAATAATTAGCAAAACCACTGGGAAAAAGATTGTTGGTTTCGAGCTCCACCATCGCTATCCTGTGAAATTCCATGGGGGAATTAATTGATTTACTTACAAAAAATACTAAGGATTTACACAGACAAATAAGGGGTTTTTCAATGGAGATATGCTAACATACACAGGCAAGTAAGAGATTCTTCTATGGGGAGATGGTTGAACTACAGTGGCATTTGGGGATGAAATGGAGAAATATTCGATGCACTGCTACAAAAATGAAGGGCTTATGCAATTTAGGGTTGGGGCTATTGCTACTTACATAGCAAGCCTTTGTTTAAGTTTCAGGAAGGCCAGCTGCATCTCAGGACACTCTGGAAAGATAGGGCAGGGGTCTAGTCACTGCACTCTCAAAGATGGTAAGATTCAGCTGCCTTCTCTCCGTCCTCCTTTTTCTGTCTTCCCCGGATGTTGTGTGACTGTCCCGAGTCCTAGTACAGTCCCCCTTATATAGCAGAAATTACATCACTAATTTTACAATCTAGGGGAAGTACCCTGCAATCCCTGCCGCTAGAATTGGACAGTTACCCACGCTCTCGCTCCGCCCCCAGTCAGGATTGGTTTAGGGATTGGGAGCAACATCTGTCTTTTCAATTTGTCATCATACTTTGTTCTCCTTACAACTTTTTGGCAAAAACTAGTTATGCATCACAGCTTCATAATTGTACTAGCAACTGCCATACGAACCATATATTCTGTTTTCGCTGATCGTGGGGAATTAGATAAGCCGATCGCCAAATCTGTACGATGTAGCATGGCCATGTGTCATATTTTTGTTGTTTTCATAAAATATACAACAGTTATGAATATGTAAGTTATCAAGCATATTTCTAATTTCGCTTTCCACCTTTTCACCCATTTTCACAGTTGTAATATGTTCAGATCAGTCAGGAACCTAGTCTAACTGGCCATTACAGTTCCCAGAGTCACAGGTAGATGTATTTCATACCCCCAAACCCACCTGGAAATTACATGAACAATGACATAAACATGAAATTAATCCCCAGTCTGATTGCTGTGCAAAATGCCTAAAAATGAAATAGTCTTTTATATTAATGATGAGTATTTCTGTCAGCAAATGGGATGGCTGTTTCATCCCCTACAGCTATCTGTTCCCCTGGGTCAGCCTGTGACCATACATTTTTATGAGTCTCTCTGAAATGGGTGCAAGAAGGATTCACACCTTTTAGTCATGCTTCAGCCCAGGATGGCCTTCTCTTTAAGTCCCTGCTTTCCTGTCAGCAAGTCTGCAGAAAAGTGAATTGTGATGCCTTCAGCAGCACCAAATTGTATTACAGGGTTATTAGATGGGAGCTGCGACATCCAGCTGGATTGGGGCTTTTCATTGTGAAGTTTTTGCCCGAAGACAGAACAGGTTTTTCCTGAAGTAAGTGTCTCTTCAACTGTCACTGGAGGTTTGGGGGTGAAACATTTCTCATTGCTTTGGTCAACCCACACATCCTGTTCTGCTTTCCTGACATGTTTCTTTGAGCAGGGATATCTTTTTCCATTATGGCTTTTTAAAGCCGTTTTTATTTGCAAACACATGTGCAGGCCATTGTTGCTTCCAATGTTTAAAAGTCCTGCTTTCCATGTCACAGGATTCTTTGATTCTTCCTTCTTTTGTAAATTAAACTGCTGCTTGTCCATTGATAATGACAGGTAGGCCCCTTTCCCCGTGGTTCTTTAATTGTTCATGAACAACAAAAGAAAAAGCCAGACCGTTTTTGTTGCAGTGTTTCAATGGCTGCTATTCAAGTGAAAGGGACTTCTGTTTGGGGTCTTTAAATGCACTCCACAAGCAAGATCTCCATTACGTCCTCCGGGAGGTCCCAAACCTTCTATCTCAACCTCTCACAAACCATACGTGAAGGCTTGCGCATGTTGACCTCGGGATGGAGAACCCGACCATCCTATCGCGAGAGAAGGTCCTCTCTTTGTGGAAGACGTTTTGGAGGGCAGATGGACATGTCCAGAAAGTCTGAGTACCACCTCCTCCTGGCCCAATCCGGATCAATTAGGATGATAGATTTCCCGAATTTTCTGAACCTCCTGATCATGCGAGGAATGACGGGGACTGGAGGAAACGCATACAGAAGTGGAAACTCCCAGTCAACTACGAACACATCCCCTAGAGCTCCTCTTGGGGGAAATTGCCTGGAGCAGAACAGTTTGCACTTCGGGTTGACACTGGCCATGAACAGATCCACTTGAGCGGTTCCCCAAAGGGTGAAGATCTCTTGAATGACTTCCTGAGCTAGTTCCCACTCGTGGGAGACTGTGCTCTGCCTGCTCAGAGCATCCACCGCTGTCTTCTCCTCTCCGGCTAGGTAAACTGCTGATAGGGAGATTCCTTCTTGTATTGCCCAGAACCAGAGCTGCATTGCCTCTCTGCACAGTGGTAGTGATCCTACGCCTCCTCTCTTGTTGAGGAAGTACATGACCACTGTGTTGTCCGTCTTTATCAGGACATTCTTTCCCCGTACAGAGCGCAGAAAGCCTTCAGCACAAGTCTGACTGCTCTCAGCTCCAAAGTGTTGATATGTAGTTTGGACTCCGTTGGAGACCAACGACTGGTGATTGTCAGATTGTTGGTGTGGGATCCCCACCCCGTGAGTGAGGCGTCCATAATACCATTATCTTTGGCCATGGTTGCCAAGAAGGTTATCCCTTCAGAATGTTGTCCTCGCAGGCCCACCACAGGAAATCCTGTGCGACCCTGTTTGGAACCTGAAGTAGGTCTGACATGTTACTCGAGAATTCAGCCCATTGTGTCCTGAGAGACAACTGAAGGGATCTCATTCTCAGGCGAGCCTCTGGCACCAGGAAAATGCAGGATGCCATTAGGCCGAGCAACCTCAAGAAGTCAAAGGCCGGGAGACGCCGTGCACTCTGAAATTTGGTGACCATCTGCAGAATGTGTTGAGCCCTCACCTCGGGTGGGGAGATTTTTCCCAAGGATGTATCCAGTAAAGCCCCGATCAATTGGTGCTTTTGAGATGATATCATATGGGACTTCTTGTAATTGAGGGAGAAGCCCAGTTTGTGAAGAGAGGGGCAGGTTATGCTGAGATGATGCAGGACTTGTTCAGGAGAATGTGTCCTGATCAGCCAATCGTCCAGGTAGGGGTAGACATGAATCCCCCCCTCTCCTGAGAATAGTTGCCACCACTGCCATCAGTTTGGTGATTACCCTCTGAGAAGAGGTCAGCCCGAATGGCAGAACACGAAACTGATAATGAGAACCGCCAATGGCGAACCTCAGGTACTTTCTGTGCTTGAGATAGATTGGCACATGAAAATAAGCATCCTGAAGGTCCAATTACACCATCCAATCGTGGAGCTGGAGGGCCTGAAGGAACTGATAAAGTGTGACCATCTTGAACTTGTCTTTCCTGAGGAACTTCTTCACGTATCTCAAGTCCAAGATGGGTCTCAGTCATCTGTCCTTCTGGGGGATTAGGAAATATGGAGAATACCATCCTTTGTTCCTCTCCGTTACAGATACTGGCTCTATAGTACCTTTCTCTAGCAGGGTCAAAATTACATGCAAAAGGAATGGATCTGGAACCTTTTACAAATGGTACCCGGTGGATGATTCTGAGGTCTCTGAATCAAAGGGATGCAGTAACCCTGCGCTATGGTTTTTAATGCCCAAGCATCCGAAGTAATGCCATTCTTCCGGATGCTGAGACACTCTGTCTCCCAACGGGGTGTCGTGAGTCAAGACCTCAGAAAGGTTTTGAGGCAGCGAAGCAGCGGCTGATGGTAAAGATGCAGCTGCTTGGGCGGCCTTTGCACCTCTCCCTCGTCCACCACAAGGGAATCTTCTTTGACCTCTTTGGCCAGCCATTCCTCTCGCTCTTTCAACTGAGGAGTAGAAGCAAAAGGATCTACCCCTCCAAGAAGGTCCACTGGGGTGAAAAGGCTGAGGCTGCCTGATGGCGGCATCTAGAGACTTTGCTGCCTCCTTCGAGGTCTGCAGCTTCTCAAGGCTTTCGTCAGTCTTTCTGCCAGAAAGATGAGACCCGTCAAAGGGCATATTAAGGAGTCTAGACTCCACGTCTGGTGCAAACCCAGACTTCCTTAACCACGCAAACCTGCATATCACGGTGCTTGCCGCCATGGCTCTGCTGATACTGTAAGCAGAATCCAAACCTGACTGTAGAGACTCACACATGGCCTCTTTCCCATCTTTCACAATGGCCAGGAAGCCGTCCCTTTCTTCACCTTTGGGAATATGTTCAGCCAACATGGATATACAGTCCCATAGGGTGAAGGTACATTTTGGAAGGGCACATGTAGAGTTGGCTGACTTGAGAGCCATGCTCCCTGCAGAAAACATTTTCTTTGAACAGGCATCCATACGCTTATCTAAATCTGGTTGGATGGTCAGATAGACAGCTTGGTTGGAGGTAGAGGTTGCTGCTTGCACCACATTCTGGAGTAGGGTGTTTAGACAAGTAGCGGGGGTCACTACTTGACGGTCTATATTTTTTGGTCAAATTTGTATTGACTGCCGGACTTGATTCTGGTGCTTCCCAGTTTGCACTTACTCTTTTTTTGTAGAGCAACATGAAATGGCAGGATTAGATCCCTTTGAGGAACTTTGTCCAGGATATCAGTGAGGTCATCCTGTACGAATGCGAGGACAGGCCTGCTCCATCCCAGATAATTAATGACCTTGGTCATTAATTGCCTGTAAGAGGCATCTGTGTGATCTGCTGTGTCTGGCTTGCCAAATTCCAATTCTGGAGAGGTGTCAATCCCACTGGCTGTTTGTAAATTATCACACAGGTCCTGCATCATAGATTCCTCTGATATAAAACTATCATGAACATTAGGTGTGCCTTATTGTAACCGAAAGGGAGTATTATTGTTGTCTGAAGGCCTATAGTCTTCATAAATTGACGTGAGAGATAAAAAGAATCCTTTCTTGGCAATGGTGTAAAGAATTTTTGAATGTTTGGTAAAGGCGTCGATGGTTTGGAGCCAGATGCCGATGAAGTCATCGCCAAACTTGATTTTGGCATTGATGTCTTTGATGGCGCCAATGGTTTCTACGTCGACATGTCTGTGGACTTTGTCCGTGACAGACTTCGATGACTCAGAGTCTTCAATGATTTTTCATCATGTTGAGGCCTTGACGACTCTCGATGAAAATCTGGCCTATGTGCCGAGCTCGAGGGCAGGTAGGATTTGGCTCGAGCCCTTTCCTTACCATCTTCAGAAGGCGCGGTAAGAGCATGGCCTACTTGTTTTTGGAGGGCTTCTGACTCTCTAAAGTTTTTAGCATTTCCTGCTTAAATGATTCCCATTCAGCCAGAGTAGATGCCTTAGTAGGGCAAGATATATTCCTCACTGGAGATGAGTCGGAAGAGGAAGACGAAGGAGACAATCTATGATGCCTTTTCTTCTATTTTCTCGACAATGACGAGGAGTGGTGAGAGCCACTTCGCGACCTAGATTTTTCAGTTTTCTTCCATCAAGGAGAGTCGCCTCTTGCTTTGTTGTGGGAATGTTTTTTTGACGGGGTAGTCAAAGGGGTTTTATTGGGGAGTTTACCTACCACCAATTCCCCTTTATGCTCTTTCAGAGCTTTTCCTGTCATCGATTGACATGACTGACAGGCCGAGGTCTTGTGCTTCACACCAAGGCACCACAAACAAACTCGATGTGGGTACGTCAGCGACATTTTATCGCCTCCGTTTTGGCACTTCTTAAACCCGGTCTTAGGGGTTGTCGAAGATGAAGACATTACGAAGTAATAATATGAAGCGCGCTGTAGTTCACGAAACAATAGCTTACTCGGAAAAACGGCACTGAAGCCAACGGGCGCTGCGCGTTCCATATATACCTTCGATGACGTTATCCTTGCGACAGAGGCCCTTGAGGGACATCGAGGCGACTGCATCGATGCACAGCGCCCCTCTGCTGAAAAATGTTTTCCAAAGCAGTTGAAGCTGGACATAGGAGATCTCATAGATGAGGAATATGTGTTTTTTTCTGTACCATAATTAAGATGTTAGTATACCTGACACCTGTTCTGTTAAAGTGGAATTGACCAATGGTGTACCCCTGATGAATTTCCAGGCTAAACTGTGTTTTAAATTGGAGCGTGAAGGAATGAAACATGTTGGGTATGGAATGTGAAGTTGGAATTAATAAAAAATTGGAGTGGTAGCAGGAAATGGTGCACACCATTTATGTCGGTCCACATTGGAGTTTTTGGTAACAAATAATTGTGTAGTGTAATAATAACTATGAAATATTAATAAAATGAATTGTAAACTATTTAAAAAAACAGTGTATGAAGATTTAATATTAAAAAAGAAAATACACGAAAGCAAGGTATAACAGGCGGCTGTGGTATCTACTCAATGAATCTACAATACTTTTACTTAGAAGGAATACTGGCGTGTGGTTGGAGTATCAAAGGGCCTTATTTTCGTTAGGGGCGTAACGTAAGAAACATTCGTAAAAGCCTTGCGCAAGGCTTGTACACATATTTCTTACATCACTCCCCATTTTCATACATTTTTATTGAAGGGCAGAATGCAACTTGCATTTCCACGACTTCACCCCCATACAAATGCATCAGTGTTTTCACCAGAATGCATGTTCATGCCGGTACAAATGCTGGAGATCCCTCTCCGACATGCAAATGACCAGAATTCGGTGGGCGGGCCTGTCATGTAACATGTCCCAGGCCACCGTATTACATGTCTCAATAAAATGGCCCAGAGTGTTTGATATGATGTGGCATTTGTAACGTGTCTGTACACAAGTGTTTCTAGGCACGACAAGACAAGGAGGGGGAAACAAAGGGAGGACAAAATAACAATCTTACTTGGCCTTGCGTCATTAAGATCTCGCAAGTGCGGGGTAGAGGGAAGGGGAAGTGCCAGGGGGGAAAGGAAGAGGGAAGTGCAGTTAACTCTCAAGTGCAGCCAGTGGGTGGCTCATAAGTGCAGAGAGAAGGGACTGTAGGGTTGCAGATACAGACCCTTAAGTGCTGGGGAGCCCAGAGGCAATGTGAGGGCAACTGGACACGAAGGAGCCTGGGCCCGAGCTCAGAGAGTGACCAGGTGACCAGTGCGCAGAGCAGTCAGGTGCATCAGCAGGGGAGAGGAAGAGAGAAAGCAGAAGCGAAAAGGAAGGTCTTGAGTTGCTTCCGGAACCAGACGTGGTTCTGCTGGAGTTTGAGAGAGGCAGGGTGGCTGTTCCAGAGGGAGGCCCCAGCCGAGGAGATAGATCTCTACCCAACTCTCTGCTTGAAGAAGCATATGACCTTCAGAAAGTTGGAGGTGGATGAGCAGAGAGCTCGAGAAGGAATATGTTTTTTAAAAGAATTTGGAGGTAGAGTGGTCCTAGGCCCCAGAAAGCCTTTGGACGATTCAGAGGGTCTTGAACATGATCCGTGCAGCCACAGCGAGCCAGAGAAGAGATTTCAGAGCTGGAGAGATACGATCCCTGGGCTTGAGCCCAAGGACAAGTCTCGCAGTCCTGTTCTGGAGAAGTTGTAAAAGTTGAAGAGTAGAGGCAGGAAGATTTAGAAAGAGGCTGTTGCAATAGTCCAGCCTACAGAGGACCAGCGCTCTGGAGACAGTGAGCTTCTGGGGGATAGCGAGAAAAGGAAGAATACCTCTGAGGTGGTGCAGCTGATAGTTTGACCTCTTAGAAATGTCAGAGATGTGAGGAGAGAAGGAGAGGGTGGAATCGAAGATGACACCAAGGTTCTTAGACTCACAGGAAGGAGCAGAAAGAGGGCCCAGAGTGGGCAGCCAGAGAGAGAGAAGAAAGGGGGGAGCAGGTGTCCCAATGACGAGCATCTCAGTCTTACATGCATTAAGGCAGAAATCATTGGCGGCACACCATTCCTGAATTGATGGCAACAAATGGATTATCAGTGGGTGTGGAAGCAGATTCTAATTATTTTGGAGAGTATATGGGAAAGATTTTGGTAGGCCAAAGAGGAAAAGGGGCTATGTTTAATGACAAGTGGGTTAGATCATGTGCTTACACTTACAGAAGGGGTAGTTACAGCTATTGGGGGTGGCTGTGGTCTTGTATTTTAGGGTGGCTACATTTTTCTGTGTGGGTGATCAGTGTGAATTATTTTGTGGGTGACATTTGCCTGGGTAAAAGCGCCATAGGCAGCAGGATCTGAGTGGAGACAACTGAATTCTCTACTTGAACTAGGACTTTCTTAAATTGTCAGATGGATCAACACATTTTAAAAGTCAGAGTTGAGTGAAAGGAGTTGCAATAATTTACTCAAGATCATAGACTTTGGTGAAGTTAGAAAGTTGGGATTAGAATTCAAATATCCTGGATACTTGACAACAATGAAACCCCAGACCACATCAACATATCAAATTAGGAATAAAGTTGTGAGCACATTCATAAAAGCAGACAGATAATTTCACTGTAAAATTGTCAATTATGTTTGGTTTCAGTGATAAGTGTTCTAGGTTGCATACAGATGCAAATTGATTCCCCCTTTACAGACCACATAGGCACACCTTCTGGGTAACTTCATAATAATAGGTTGTGTGTTCAAGCCAGTGTGAGCTGTAGAAGGAGAACCATGCTCAATATCTGACATGCACCAGAAAGGGGAACAATGGATACAGAGCTCACTTTGTGTACTTAATTGCAATGTGCATGCATCAGGAATGCAGAATTCTGATCATTGCTACTGTATGCTAATTGTGGTTCAATGGTAATTTTGATTGATGCACAGTTGTGATGAGCATTTCTCATACTGAATATCTTCTAACTGCTTCCAGTCCTAGGCTATCACCATTGGCAGGGTTCCAGTACCAGGATCTGCGGGTCTTCGTGGCACTCGTACTTTGACAGTCTGGCACAGATAGCTTCAGAATGTGGCAAAAGGCTTCAAATTTGCCCGGACCACAACGTTCTTTCCTGTGGATAAAAATCAGTGATTGGAGGATGTTGCGCTTTTAAGATAAGAGGTTCTGACTCAGTCAATGAAGATTCATTTGACTTATCTTTCAAAGGTCTGTGTGATTCTCATCACTGACTGATTTTGCCCTGCCCTATGGACAACCAGAATCTTTTTCAACCATTTGATTGACTTACCTGAAAAATTACCAAGTGGTTTAGGACAATTTCTATCAGACTGAATTTGTGGAATAAGATGGCCAATGATACTGAAAGCCCAGAGATCGCCTCCCCACACTGCACAGAAGGATGTGCCAATGCCAGCATCCATGAGGTCGTGGTCTTCTACCCATTCCCCTTCTCTGCCTTGTGTCTGGTCACCATCATCTGCATCCTGCTCTTTGTCGTTGGGCTGCTGGGCAACGTCATGACCATCCTCATCATCTCTAGGTCCCGAGGAATGAGGACCACCACCAATCTATATCTGTCAAGTATGGCGCTGTCGGACGTCTTCATATTCCTCTGCATGCCCTTGGACCTGTACAAGATGTGGAACTACCGGCCCTGGAGATTGGGTGACCTGATCTGCAAGCTTTCCCAGTTTTTCAGCGAGGGTTGCACATACTCCACCGTCCTCCACATCACAGCCTTAAGTATGGAGCGTTACCTGGCAGTTTGCTACCCGCTCCGGGCCAAAGTGCTCATCACCCGCACCAAAGTCAAGTTGTTGATCATGGCGCTCTGGCTTGTGGCCCTGTCTAGCGCTGGTCCTGTCTTTGTCCTTGTGGGGGTGGAGTTTGAGAATGGGACTGATCCTGCGGAGACTGGAGAATGCAAATGCACCAGTTATGCTGTGACCTCCGGGCTTCTGAACATTATGATGTGGGTGTCAAGCCTCTACTTCTTCGTTCCTGTCTGCTGTCTTAGCTTGCTGTACAGCCTAATTGGCCGGAAGCTGTGGAGGCGCCGGAGATGCCACAGAGACAGGAGCAACATGCAGACAGTCAAAATGCTGGGTAAGTGCACTCAGTACCAAGGTTAGTATTCTGTGTTTCATGGCATTGTCATGGGCCACACTACCTATAAATATAAGGAGACCCTATGTGTATATAATCTCTGCTGGTACACACTCCTTTGATCTGCAGCACTCCTTGCAGATGCAGTAGCAGCCTCAGTGGGGGGGGGGGGAGAGTGTGTGTGTGTGTGTATACATGGGGGCAATTGGCAGATCTAGTTAGTACTGCTGCGGCACTGCACCATCCAGGTGCTGGATACTTTGTCTAAATAAATAGGCTGAGCTGGTTGTTTCCTTGTCTCAACTATGCTAGAAGTTGTCAAGTGCTTAAAGCATAGCCTAGTGGTGTGTGGCGCGTTAACAGATATAGGGAAGCAGGATTATCATCACAGGCAGAGAGAGACCCCAAGAGGGTCAATTCCCTTTCAGTCCCCTGGTGGAAAATCACCTTCTCTGTTGGTATGTATTGTCACAATGTTTGAATGTGTGTGGCCTTGCAGCTCCATATGAACAGTTCAGAGGGATGCTACAGTAAATTGGTTGCTGTCCTCAGAGGGCTCCTCTGGACCAGCTTGTGACTGCTGTTCTGCTGAGCATTTAGAGCTCAATGGCAACACTGGGAGTGGGGACACAGATCACTGTCAAAAACTGCCATTGAATGCCTTCCAAATGGCGCCAAGGACTTGGTGCGCAAGCCACCATCAGAGGACCCTGTTTATGTGTCCGAAATAAGTTCAAGGGTGCAAGATTCATTCCTAGATGCAGGGAAGTATGGGACACTACAGCGTAGAGGTCCATCCATTGCTCACCTGGCTCTTAGATACGCTGTTGTGCTGGTGGTCTCTAGCTAAGTTGGCTCTGAGGGTCTCACTTCTCAGATGGCCCAATATTTTATGAAGGCATGGTCAATCTTGGGGTCCATCAGCGAGATACAGGAGTGGGCCTTGCTGAGAGGGAGATGAGCTCTCTCATCGGAACTCAACTTGGAAGTTGTTCTCAAGGCCATTAAGACCTTCAATGCCAGTTATATCCAGCTTCCTCCTTCCACTATAACCTCTTCTACTGTGGTGTGCCCGATCATCGGCTAGATCCCAGATCTCCTTTGTAGGCCTTCTTCAAATTACTGGTGCACACCCTCAGTATTTAAGTGTAATTAGTGATGTGACTGGTGTCTTCGTGGTTCACTCACTCAAACACAATTGAAGAATATGAGAAGATGCTCCATGGATCTGAATACAGCTACTAGCCTACCTGGATGCAGAGGTACCTGCTTTCCCTGATGTCAAGTGGAGTAGTCAGAGACACTGCCTAAAACACTGGCTTGATTTATTGTTGTTTGTATGGCACCAACCACAAACATATTTGCAGTAAATCTGCCTTGCAGGGACATGGTATGAGCTAGTTGCAGAGTTGATTCTAGGGTAAGATATTAGGCATTCATCTAGGATATCATACACAAGAATCATTAGATTTGCCCCATATGGCTAAATTAGCAGGGGGCAGGATAACAAAATTATAGCTTACATTCTTGCAAAGAAGGACACAAGCTGGCCTCTGGGAGAAAGCGTAACATGCCCCCCTGCAGCTCAGGATCCAGGGAGAAGAACAGGATGATGAGACACCCAGCCTTCAAAGTCACATGACCCGGCATCTCCCTCCTGTGGTGTGGCCTCTGGGAGAAGACAAAGCATGGTTTCCTGCAGCTCAGGATCCAGAGAGAAGAACAGGATGATGAGACACTCAGCCTTCGTAGCTGCATGAGCCAACATCTCCCTCCTGGGGTGTGGCCTCTGGGAGAAGGCGTAACATGTCTCCCTGCAACTCAGGATCCAGGGAGAAGAACAGGACGATGAGAAACCCAGAATTCAAAGTCACATGACCCGGTTCTCCCTCCTGGGGTATGGCCACTGGGAGAAGGCATATCATGTCTTTCTGCAGCTCCGGATCCAGAGAGAAGAACAGGATGATGAGACACTCAGCCTCTGTAGTCGCATGAGCCGGCATATCCCTCCTGGGGTGTGGCCTCTGGGAGAAGGCATAACATGTCTCGCTGCAGCTCAGTATCAAGAGAGAAGAACGGGATGATGAGACACTCAGCATTCGTAGTCGCATGAGTCGGCATCTCCCTCCTGGGGTGTGGCCTCTAGGAGAAGGCATAACATGTCTCGCTGCAGCTCAGTATCAAGAGAGAAGAACGGGATGATGAGACAATCAGCATTCGTAGTCGCATGAGCTGGCATCTCCCTCCTGGGGTGTGGCCTCTGGGAGAAGGCATAACATGTCTCGCTGCAGCTCAGTATCAAGAGAGAAGAACGGGATGATGAGACAGTCAGCATTCGCAGTCGCATGAGTTGGCATCTCCCTCCAGGGGTGTGGCCTCTGGGAGAAGGCATAACATGTCTTTCTGCAGCTCCGGATCCAGAGAGAAGAACAGGATGATGAGACACTCAGCCTCTGTAGTCGCATGAGCCGGCATCTCCCTCCTGGGGTGTGGCCTCTGGGAGAAGGCATAACATGTCTCGCTGCAGCTCAGTATCAAGAGAGAAGAACGGGATGATGAGACACTCAGCATTCATAGTCGCAGCTCAGGATCCAGGGAGAGGAATAGGATGAGACACAAAAGATTAACTCCCTATAATCTGGGGGAATGATGACTGCTGATGTGCCGACGAATGTCCAGGCTTGTTTCTGGGTCTTCAACAGGGATGGGCCTCAGAAGAAGGCTGGGCAATAGAGCAGGGATGGCCCTAAAAGGAGGGTGGACAGAGCAATGATGGGCATTCGGGGATAGATGGACCTAGGCGTAGTGTAGGATTGCTCTTGGGGCATGTATGACACTCAGCCAGGAAGGACATGGAAGCAAAAATTGGCCTCAGAACAGGGATGCGTCACAGGGCACAGATGGACTCACACCATTATAAGGGTATCAATGTCAGCCATAATGCAGGAATGTATTGCACGTATAACATTATAAAGCATTGTACTGCATAAATATATCTTGCATAGAGAAATATCTCATAGGTACACAATGTAAATGTCAGGCATACAGGGAGGCTGATGGGTCATCATCCTGCAATCTGGAAGCAGTCCTCTCGAGACAAATAAATCCCAGTCAGGGGTTACAGCATAGCGGCATGGGATCCACAATCCTCCCAGGGCTCTTCCTGCAAAACAAGACCAGTGGGTTACTAATGTGGTGTCAGGGATCAAGCACACGCAAGCTTGTCAACATTGCTGGCAGATGTAACCCACTACTTGCTTCTATTTCCGAGTAGGGAGAGCCCCCACTAAAGGTCTTGTGACCTGGATCCCCATGACTCTGGTTCCTGAAAAACAAACATTACCCAATGGGGTTTCTCTGAACAAATATTTAATTAAATCACACAGCCATTACCCATGATTCTTCCAGGGAATATATCAAACCTAACGCCGGGTTGGATCCAATTAGATGACAGCCACCAGCAGAAGATAGCCCTTGAGCTGTCCCTGATCAATGCACCCCAAAGTTCATTAAATACCATGCAGAAAGAGCTTCGCTGGCAGGCAGAGCAAAGCACTTCTCACTGGCAAATTGGTATCCTTTGATTACAGAAGGGAAGGGCCCCTACACACATGGGAACTGGGGGAATAATCATCATGCAAGATGTTTTTCCCATTAAGAAATATTTAAACAGTTATTTCCGGATAATGAATAGTCAATGTGTTGTTTTAGGCAGTCAGTGTTATTGTGATCATTTCAGCTGGGTCTAAATATCAATTTCCCCTGATTGTTTACTGATAATAGATATCATGTTGCAGACAAGCTTATTTAGTGTTGCAGTGTTTTGTACGAGAGCATTGTATACACATTAAAGAAAGAGTAATACATATTCAGAATTGGCAGACATTTGTATTAACAGAACTTAGTTAAAGAAGCAGGCAAAAAAGCAGCAAAAGAAATCATTATTAAGATCCAAAATGGCAAAACATTATTTTTGTTTGAATGAAAGATTTTTTCAACAGATATATTGATTAACTATCTTTTGCAAGAGCAAAATCACTTAGTTCTTATTGTTCTAATTCTTTTATAGATACGCAAATGTTGACATGTTCAAACAAAGGGTCATTGTATCATTATGTTTCGGTGTAAAAACTTTAATAGTCACCTTCATCAGGAACATTAATTCTTCTGACCCTAAATGTAAGAGTACCAGATTAGAAAATAGAGCAACCAATCTATTTAGGTGGGGTGGTGAGATTGCCA
Source organism: Ambystoma mexicanum (assembly GCF_040938575.1). Lineage (NCBI taxonomy): Eukaryota > Metazoa > Chordata > Amphibia > Caudata > Ambystomatidae > Ambystoma > Ambystoma mexicanum. The sequence goes on from NC_090921.1 coordinate 137,244,847, forward strand.
TAACGAAGTGATAAAGTCATATGGCTTACCATTATATAGAGTTGTAGGGTACATTAATTGCAGTAATGGCAGTTAGGAACGATCAACGACGAACCAGGATTTCAAAAGGAACTAGAAATATTAATAAGTTGGCATGCTTAGCTACAGTGAAGTAAAGTAACATTTGGTGTATATATAGGTTCAGAAGTACTGCCCATATTGTTATACGCTAGCCTACCTGAATAGCAGCCTGAGTAATCACACATAGGTGTCTGGAACTACAATACTTCAACAACATATCTTCAGATCTGCAGAGTATCAGGGAAAAAGAGAAAAGTCAGGAGGACCCTCATTTGGAAAGTTGAAAAATGTATATTCAATAATGGTACTGAGAATGTTGCCAGGTTGTCTTACCTATGCAAGGGATACCACATAGCTTGGGGTGAGAGGTCTCACATCAAAGAATTTGGAAGTGCAGTGTATGATGAATCAATCATCTGATCTGCTAGGTCTAAGGAAGAGAGTGCAAAACCCCTAATTTTAAGCCACCGAGGAATATTTATATTCTAAAAGGTTACATCTATGCCAGATCAAAAACAGGGTATCTTAACTCTGCTGCAGTTGCAGAGTGGCGTGGAGATGACAGGGATGAGTGTTATCACGAAAACTGAAATTGAAAATGTGTGGGTATTAAACGAAAAATGACATCATCACGAGGGTGCAATGACATCATTACGTATATCTGTGACCTATAGCAATTGGGTGATCGGGATATGCGCAAATGACTTCTGTCATACATCAACATTTGAACTGTTTAATCTATGCAATATGGCGTTTCTACTTCTAGTAGAGAGAGACCACTTGCTCAACCAGGGTGACTTATTATGAAGTATATGATGTTTAACAGTTGAGATAAGCCTAACTCACTGGATCCATATGTTATCTTTTGTTAATATGTCATATGTGATGTTTTGTTTCGTTCCACATTGTGGGCGCCCTGTTAATTTATTCCTGCACATGAAATCAATACCAACCGTGTGTCGTTTGATTGAACAATGATATGATGTATGAAATGAATGCTTTCTAATAAGTTGATGATACTTATCGTTTGATTTATAAACCACAAGGATATTTTTTTGTTGACAAGCTAGCGCACAAGGCCCCGATGAAGGACGGATGTTCCGAAATGCATAGGCCTATTTTCGCTCTTTGCTATGAAAACGTGTACCACTGTTTGGTACATTCTATTGGATTAAAAGATAAATGATTTGATACAAATGAAGTTGACAGAATCTCTTCTACTTTGATATATCTGAATATTACAAATAAGAAAAACATTTTTGAAATAGATTAACCCTTCTTGGGCATCAGGGTGTGCGGCCCACACCAAAGGCTCACAGGCTTTGGTCTCTTTTTTCCACAACACACACAGTAGTCCCATACTTTTTACCAATGACTACACACAAGTCCCATACTTTTTTTTCCAATGACTACCACACATAGTAGTCCCATACTTTTTGCCAATGCATTCACTCACCACCACTCACCTCTGACAAGTACGACCCCCAAACATGTCACACATCAGCACACAAATAAGATGACATATTGCCACACTGCCCTAAGAATCCATTGCTGCTCGTGCTGCACTAACCATCAAATCCTCAAAAGGCTAACTGCTAATAGAAAGACTTCCATAAACGTGATGCTCATGATATATTGCTCACCTCATCCACACATATGCCTTGCCACCTCTCACGACCAACAAAGTCATTAAATAACTACCACCCTTCTTGTGATATGCATTCCTCTACACAACTCATCATACACATCTCACGGTTTTTACCATTTCTAACCAATGCTCAATCACACTTTAGACACCACTTTTTCCTAAAACCCTTACTGCGGCTGCAGCCCCAAGCATGCAAACCCAACAAGTGTCACTTACTACAAGCGTTACGTGTAGTACACAGAGAGCTAACATGGAACTTTTAAATATGTTCACAGCAATGCACAACCACTCTCAATTGGCGGAAGGCGTACATGCCCCCCCTATCTACTATGGTTGCCATTAGCAATGCACAACCACTCTTACTTGACGGAAGGTGTACCTCTCCATCTACTCTATTTGCATGAGAAATACAACAACCACCCACACATGACGGAAGGTGTACCTCCTTTATATAAGACTCTCACACACATAAGGCACTCAACCCCCTTTCTACACGCCGCTCACATCACGGAACCCCTTGCTACATGACCATCACATCACAGAATGCATTCTACCCCCTTTTCTACACAACTCTCATGCATGGAAAGCATTCACCACCCCCCTTTTTTACTTGGGTTGGCATCCTAGGAGCATCCACTAGTCTCACATGACTTCCTCCACTCACCATGCCAGTACTAGGACATGGGAATTCGCAACATTCAACACGCAACCATCCATATTGAATATTCTTTACACCAACATGAAACTATGGCTTTAGGTAAATAGCAATAACATCTCTGCACCTGAAATTCTTCATAATATTCAGTATTTTCCCATAGCCGTCACTGCAACTCTAAACCTGAAATTCCTCAAACCGGTTAAATACTAGCCCACATTCTCAGGTTCTCCACTCACGACATTTCAAGCTCAGCATTTTAGCTTAAAAGCCTGGTGCCTTTAAAAGTGATGTTATTGTTAATACATTAACTATAACCTTGGCAGTCGCCTAACACCATTGAACTTCTTGCAATGTCATATTAGACCTTATGTGACCAAACGATGACAGCATTGCTCACACATCCCATCCACACATACCATGCGGCAGTACAAGCACCCATGTCATTCTACCATCTACTTCCGAGTGCACTGAACCTCCTGCAATGCAATGAACCTCCACAAAAATACACACGGATCATCACCGTTCAAATCCCCACTAACAGTAACATATATCTGTGAAGTTTTCCTACACATTTACAATGCAAAACTGTTTGCAGTAACCACAGGATGCACACAAAAGAAAATATAAGTTCTAACACACCGCTCATGGATAAAATGAAACATTGGAATGGCTCATGTCTCTTAACATTCCATATGGGAAAACATTTCTCACTGACAACTGGTGGTAAATTACCGGTAACCCATTTTCTACAGAGCATAGACAACGCTACGCTACGAGAATTTGCAGCAACCCATACCAAAACACCCTTTTTTCCCTTTTTTTCTGCCCCGTGCATCCTAGCACAACGCAATCTAAGAACTGGCACAGGATACTGGCTTATCTCTCGGGTGAAACATAAAGAAAAGTCAATAACACACTTGATTCCTCTACCACACGGTACCTCTGGACATTTCATACAAAGTACTCTGCTGCTTATAACACTGGTGATATTTCATAAAATGTACTTGGATGCTTCTAGCGTCGGTGCTTTTAACTTTTTTGTTTTAAGTATAATGCATTACGAACCTAGCGAGTTATGTACTAGCACTTAACTCAATATCGTCACTGTACTGCACAAATGTATCCTCCTACGCCCTGTCTGACAGCGACACAACCGTCCCTTCACCTCACCCACCTCACCCTCTCACTTATCGCACTCTCCCTTTGGTCCATCAGCAGCATGCCCTTATCGCTCACAGATCTAGCTCTTCCACCACACCACAATCACTCCACTCAGCATACCCAGCCCAGCTCTCACACCCTCAAACTCAATGGCCATCCCCTCCTCACCATTAGGCTTTGCAGACTTAGAGCCCACACCAAGATAAACGTCGCTCTCCGCAGCACACCACCCACTTCAGACATCAGAAACTCCAGACTTAGCTCTCACACCCCAACACTGTCCTCAATAACTTACACTCCCCACATCCAGATGCCCAAAACACACTCCCAATGCAGAGTATAACCCCAACCCCTCTCATCCCAACAATCACCCACACAATTCACCCCTGGGCCCAATACCCCAGCACCTACTGCCTAAAACCACCCATTTTACCCTACCCAGAACTGAAATTCGTGCTCATCAACGCCAGATCCCTCCCTGCACCTTCATTGGAAATTAATGACCTCATCGACACCCTTAATCTCAACCTACTAGCCATCTCTGAAACCTGGCTACATGAAGCATCAGGCCTCCCCCTCGCACTCCCGGGCCTCGCACTCCCCCAAGGTTACACTATCCTAAGACAGGACCGCAAAAACTCTTCTAAAGGTGGAGGCGCTGCCCTCATTTTCAAAGATACCTTCTCCATTAGACTCTGCAATCAATAGTGGGAAAACAACACTGATATCCTCACTGCCAAACTATCTCTCCCCCCCAACTGCACCATAAATATCCTAATCACCTACAGGCCACCTGGCTCACCATCAGACTACCAGATACACCTTCTCCAAATCATAGGGAACAACCTAAAAAGCTCGACCAAAAACATTCTATTAGGTGATCTCAACCTAGGCCTACACGATCCCAAGGACAAAGCAGCCGCCTCCCTAGCCAAAGATCTCACTAACATTGGGTTTGAACTTAAAATCAATGCTCCCACCCACTGCAAAGGCTGATCCATCAACTGGACCGCAGATCACAAGTGCTCCTCTTAAATCACTAATATCTCAGCCCTCCCATGGACAGACCACTACCTCATCCAATTTGCTATTCCTATCCACCCCTCCTGCAAGATATTCTCATGCGCCCCTCCCGCCAAAGTTAGAAGCTCTTAAAAGCTTACTAAAACCAACCTCACACCGCTTCTTGACATCCCCGAACTCAAACACCCTTTTAACAAAGACCCCATCTCACTAGCCAACACCTATACACAGGTGCTCACCCAAGCGATTGAGTCCATAGCTCCCCTAGAAGATAAAAAAGTGAAAAAATCTATGCACTCCGATTCTTGGTTTACCAAAGAGCTATCTACTCTACGTACCAACAAGCGCCGAGCACTAGCCAATTGGCACTTCTCGCCCAACCAGTCCTCCCTAAATGAATTTAAAGAGATTTCATCCACGTATAAAAAGGCCATATTCCTAGCCAAATCTGAATCTTTCAACCATAGAATCACCAATGGTAAGTCAAAAACCAAGGAAATGTTCACCATCTTCAAAGATCTCACCACCCCAGCTACTGCCCCGGATAAAATAACTAAAGACGGAGCTTGGTGCTCCAGCATCCAGGATGCTATCATCAACAAAGTCGAAATGCTCCAAGAAAATAATAACCCAGCACAAAGCCTTCCCAACCAGGACACTCCACACCTGCCCTCTTAACCTAAACCTCTCCCGCAAATACCTCTCTTTACCTTCAGAGATGTCACAGAGAGGGAAGTAACCAACCTCCTCAAAAATATCAAACCTTCCACGTGTAAGGGCGTCATTTGTCCCCCTACTATCATCAAAGACTGCACAGACTCACTCACCCCCATCATCACTGCATTCATCAATGCATCCTTCTCCTCTGGCATCATACCACAAAGCCTAAAAGAAGCCTGGGTTCATCCACTCATAAAAAAAACACCCTAGACCCCACTTGCCCCAACAACTACCGCCCCATAACAGTTGGACCCAAGTGCATGCAAGTTCCAAGGCCGACCCACCCTCCCCTCCCCGATTCAAGTGTTGGCAATAAAAGGCTGTAGGTTTTTATTGTTACTGATATGTGATTATTGTCATTGTTTCCATAGCCATATCTATATAATATTATACTTTTGTGCACCGGGTCCTGAGGTAACCCCCTCTGGCCCGTGCCGCCTTTTTGTCCCACAACTTGTTGTGGTCACCATACAGTGTCCTGATTTTCTCTTTCTTTGTTCTTCTCCTTTCTTTTTTAGTGTGGGTGGGTTCTGGGAAAAGAAGAAAGAGGTGGAAGACATTGAGTGAACAGTGAACTTCCAGGCTGTTTGGGACCCTGTTCCTCTGGGTGCTTAGCACCTTGTTGCTTTGTAGGAGGGTGGGGTGATTGCTCACACCTCACCCTTCCCTTCCTTTGTGGGGACAGAGACTGCGTATCTCTGTGTGTGATGAGGAGAGGGCCAGGCTGGGGGAAGGAGCTGCCCCTCTCTCGGGCCTGCCGGATGGTACCAACAGTTACCCTGCCTCGCTTTGGGAGGCCCTGCAGCATTGCCCATCACTACCGTTCCCTTCCTCCTCAAAATTCTGGATATAGCTGCCCATAATCAAATCCAACAATATCTAGAATCCAATGCCATCCGTGGCAGAAGACAATCAGGCTTCCGCAAAGGCCATGGCACAGAAACCGCCCTCGTAGATCTTAAGAACCAAATCACCAAAATAATGGATAATGGCAAACCTGCTCTCTTGCTCTTTCTCGATCTCTCTGCTGCGTTTGATCTTGTGGACCACGAAATCCTCACCTCCCACTTGTCCAACGCAGCCCACTTCTCCGACAAAGCCTCCTCCTGGATAACCTCCTTCCTTGAAGGAAGGGCCATGAAGGTCTACTCTGACAGGCCCACGCCGACCCTACAACCATCAACTGTGGAGTCCCCCAAGGTTCATGTACAGCACCCACCTTCTACAACCTTTTTACCAAACCTCTCTTTGACCTGTTGGATGCGCTCGGCATAGCGTACACAAACTATGCCGACGATACCCAAGTCCTCCTTCCTCTCACCGGAGATTACGACCATGACGCTGCAGCACTCCTCCGGATCTATGCCACCATCCAAACCTGGATAGCAATCAATGGTCTCTGCTTGAACGGAGATAAAACTGAAATCATCATCCTTGGCCCCAGGGTAACTCTCTCTAAACTCAACACTAAATACACTAATTTCACCATTGACCACACTAACATACCAGTCTCAACATCGGTAAAGACCCTTGGAGTCTACTTAGACTCCACACTTTCAATGACAAGACAAGTCAGCGCCATCTCCTCCGCCTACGCTCACACCACCAAACTTATAACTGCCATAAAACCCTTTCTAACCACTCAAAACTGCCTATGCATAGCCAGAGCCACAATAGGAGCCAGACTGTATTGCAAAGCTCTCGTGGCAGGCACCTCCACAACAAACATCAACAGGCTCCAAATAATACAAAACAACGCCCTCCGTGCAGCCCTACACATTCCGAAAAGGGACCACATATCCCAGATCAGACGCAAGGCCCACTGGCTCCCTATTAAGGAAAGGATCAAATTTAAAATTCTCACCCTCACGCATAAATGCATCAATCTCTCCGCCCCATCCTACCTATCAGAAACCATATCCAAAAACACCTCGGCCCGCCCCACCAGAAGCCACCTTGCCAACCAACTCTGTGTACCCTACATAAAAAGAGCCAATACCAGCGGCACTGGCTTCCCTCACATAGCACCTAAACATTGGAATGCCCTCCTGAATGCACTCAGAGCAGAACCTTCCCTGTTCACCTTTCGCAAATCACTCAAAACCACACTATTCATATAACCCTCACCACACCATCGCTTGGCCAATCCGGTAAGTGCACTGTACGTTCCACAGTCCAGTCACTATGTAATCCAAATGAACTCTAAATTCAAACATATGTAACCCTAAAATGAATCTGTAATGTAACTGTTTTAATGTAATTACCATGTATTCCTTTGTACCCAGCAATGTATATTATGTAACAGCGCCACAATGCCCTTGGGCTTTAAAAATACAAATAAATAAATAAATAAAACAAACTGCACTCGCTCAACGATAGTACCTTTTGAAATCTGCATTCGACTATCAAAACTGCTTTCGTCACGGAATCCCTGGGTCTTCTAATATCTGCAGGCACTGATGTCACAACGCAGTGAGACGCTGTGCAGTCCTGTCTTCAAGTATTGCCGAACTCAACAGTGGTGACTCTCCGGGGCTTGTCCTCCAACACCAGAATGCCACTGAAATAAATTAGGTTCCTCAGGCTCTTCAGGTAAATTGCAGTAAGATTGCTTTATTCAGTACATAAGCTATCTTATAGGAAAACCACTGGCGCCCATCACCCAACACAAATTAAAGCAATGTCTATGGGTGTCATTACAGGTTTGCCGTTCCGGAAAAAAGGGCCGGTAACAACGGATACCTGAACCTTTTCCAGACCGGCAAACTAAAAGTCTGCTGGTAGGTGCTGTAAACTATCAGCAGGCCTGACCTGCAGGTAGTCCAGGCCCCTACTGGCAGATTTTTCACTGAAGCACCGGCACCATTACCGATGGTGCCGGTGCTTCAGAGTTCCCATTCCCAGGAACGTCCGGTTCGTCTGCCGCCCGTAATATCCTAGGATATCAGGCGGCAGAAATGGTAAGGCGAGTCTGCTGGTAATGCGCCGTTGCACCAGCGGGCTAACAGCAGACTCGTAATGAGGGCCTATGTATTAAAGGGCATACTTTTTTCTCATTCTTAGCAAGAAAAACCCATAATAGGGTAGTTCGAACTGGACTGGACGAACAAGTTGCAAATAGCCCAAGGTATAACTCAATGAATTTTTGGCAATGAGCATTGGTCAATGAGATCTAATTTAAGCATAAGATTTTCATGCAGGAACCACAGATAAGGTATGTATTGCACTTTACTAGTGGCATAATAGTACATAGTGCCAACCTGACGATTGGATTGAGTGGATAGAGTATTCAGAGTAAAATGCAGAAATTAAATAAGCTGTAAAGTTAAGAAGGGTGTAGACCCAAGAGACACACAGTCACAGTTGATGTGGAGAGAGCCTCAAAGAACATTATATATAGCTTATGTATGCGACTGGGTACTATGGATCCATCTTGCCTCCTTATTGAGCACAATTGTTCCACTTTGGTGGGGGATTTTACAGTATCAGTGATCCACCAGAGGAGGTCATCTGGTGTGTGTTGGTATTCAAGAAAATGAGAGTCTAGGGGGGGGGGGGCAGAGATATTTTTGCATCTTTGCATCTTGTGTGTGATCGGTGTTCAGAGATCCCGATGTGGGCCGCTGTTGTGGTTTGGCCGATATATCTAAGTCTGTAAGGGCATTTAATGCAAGAGATTACTTTTTCCCCATTTATTTGATCAATTTACATACTGAGCAGGAGCCACTTGGGAAGTGGCCCATCAGTGGTTGCAGGTCCCACAAATTTGGTTTGGGGGGATCGGTTCCAAATCTGGAATGTACCAAGTGGTCATGTAAATTCTCAGCTCGCTTTAAAGCAAACATAGGAAGCTGTTTATTAGGTAAGTGTAGGATCCTGGGCCAGGTAATAAGACAAGGAGCAGGAACCAGACTGACCCATGTGAGTTATAAATAGGAACAGGATGCTTTATTCTTCAAAGTTACAGCTTAGCAGTATAGAGGTGGGAGAGAAGGTAACATGCATCCACTTTGGTCCCTGTCTAATCTCCAAGTCCTTAACTGACATTCCTGGAACCTACAGGCTTCTACAGTTCCACATACCTCAGTGCATTCTAACAGGTCTCTCCCTGCAAACACTCAAGATTTATACACTCTAGTCACAACACATCTCCTGCACAATAACTCTACACTCATTTACTCTAAACACAATTTTGAATGACTTTGGGACTAGCACTAAGCAGAGCAGTGAGGTCCGTCACTGCTCTGTCTGTGCATTTCAATATATTTTTAAATCCCCACCCAAGTTTCACTCATTAACACTGTGCAGAATAGAACATAGGGGGTCATTGCAAGGTTGGCGGTAAGGGGTTAACAGTGTCGGTAAAGGTGCCGGTGCCGTTAACCCCTTACCGCCGCATTACGAGGTCCTTTAGCGGGTCCCGCTGAGGGCGGCAGGTGCCTTAAGTGGGAGCCGCTAAAGGACCAGCATGCTAACAACGGGCCCGTTATTAACGGGCCCGTTGTTAGCATGGTCCCCATTCTAATGGTAATGTTGTTAGCATGGTCCCCATTCCCATTGAGCCCCATGGGGGCTCGAATGGGAATGGGGATGGGTTCCCTGAATGGGGAAATACCGGGTCCTCCAAGGTTGGAATTGTCCAGTAATTCCCCATTCAGGGAACCATGACCTGTTATGCGGTAAGAGGGTAGCGCTATTAGCGCCATGGTTACCCCCTTACTGCATACCGAATTTAAATCGCCCTCGAATCCAGGAGGCAAAGCGGCCCAGGCCACTGGGAAACGCAGAAGGGGGAGAAACCGGAGGCCCTGAGGTGACACCCACGAGGTGCCTGTGAAGAGTGGCAACCCCCACACCCCTGTGCCGGAGGCTAGCTGCAAGCTCGGGGCTGGAGCCCTCGCCTCCCCGCGATCTTGGAGGAGATGTGGGGCATGAGGACCGACATTGGTGCGAAAGTGGCAGACCTCTCAGTGAGAGTCACTACCCTGGAGCACAAGTTGGAGGGCCTGGAGGTGAACCAAACCTCACCTGTGGTCCCTGAGACTCAGGTGGGGGCAAGCCTTCAAGAAATGGAGAAATGAGAGGAGGAACTGCAGCTAAAGGTGGAGGACATTGAGAACAGGGAAAGGCACAACAACCTCTGCTTTTCCCTTACGGGAGAAGGAGGGTTAATCCCCAGCTGGGCTGGAACGAAAAATACAGGAGATTATGGGGATGGTCCTGAGCTCCAAGGAAGGAGAGACTGTGCCCCTGGACGGAGTGCATCAGGCGGGAAAAGGAGGCAGGGGGCCCCCGCGCAGTCCTTGCCAACCTACATTACTACCAAGACAAGGCGGATGTTCTGGAGAAGGCTAGACACATGGGGGACATTGAATATGAATGCTCTAAAGTAGACATCTTCCAGGATCTCACAACCCAAACAATTATCAGGTGCATAAAATGTGACCCCCTGACCAGATGGCTCAGAGAAAATGGGGTAAAATACAGATGGTGATACCCTTTTGCGCTTATCTTTGAATGGGAAGATGAGAGTAGCCAAGTGGTAATGGATGATGAAATCAAACGGACCATAGAGAAACTCTCGGGGAGGGGCAGGACGACTGCAGAACTGAAGATGGGGAGGGGCCCAGTCAAACAAATGGAGCAGCAGGGCAGGGCACACCTCAGGGGCGACGCAAGGTTCATGGTGCCAGGAAGTTCCAGAAGCTTGACACCCCACCCTCATGGGGGGAAACTACCTGAGGGGAACAATGCCGGTCTGGAGAGGTTACTAGCCTGATCCTTGGGTCATATCAAGAAAGGTGAGGTGACCACTCCAAGTTGGATAGTTGATTGATAAGTGTGTTCTGGGGGGTGGGATGGAGTTGATGAAGATCTTTGGGGAGGGAAATGTTACACAGGAGCACTGTTTGCTTGGTTCAATGTTTCAAAACAGGGCAGATGAGGAAGTTACCCTGGGAGTCCGGTTTGGGGGTAAGGGGCGGTTCATGGGGGCGACGATGAAGACGGGAAGGAGACGAGGGGCCTTAGTACGTTGTAAGCTAAGAGGCAGTAACACCCAGGTGTAAGAATACAGGACGCCAGGTGGTCCAGGGCAAGGACACATGCCCTGGTGGTTCGGTTTGTAACACTACAATGCGAGTAGTGTGGGACTGTGGACAAAAGGGGAAGGGAGGGGTGGGGAGAGTGGGGAAAAGGGGGGAATGGGGAAGGAGGAGGGAGGGTGCGTATCACATGCAGTCAACCTTAAGAAGGAGGGAAAGGAGGGGCGCCCGCAACACCCAAGGAGACAGTAGGCCTAGTGACAAAGGGATATGGTTGAGTTGAGGATAGCTACGCTAAATGTCAAAGGATTAAACTCCCAGAATAAAAGGTCACTGACTGACAATATGTTCCATAAACAGCATTTGGCGGTCCTCCTTTTGCAGGAGACTCGCTACAAACGATGAGCTGAGGCCCCAATCAAAAGGGAGGGACGTTGGTAGGATGTACCGGGCTTCTCATAAGGACCGCAAGAAGGAGGGGGTGGACATCTTACTGGCTAAAACATTCTGGTTGGTGGCGACGAAGGTCAAGAAGGGGTTAGGGGGCCGGTTCCTGGGGATAAAGTGTATCCACAAGGGTGTACAGTTTACCCTAGCCATGGTGTACACGCCAAACGTGAAGTTCCTGCGCAGGATATTCGGGATGGTGGAGGGTTGGGCGGAGGGTATCACTGTCTTGGGAGGGGATTTCAACCTGGTGGGAGACCCAGGGGTGGATTGTGGCCCCCACACCAAACCTACACCAGGATAGATATGCTATTGGTGCCCGAGAACAGGATGAGATAACACAGGGGCCTAGAGTGCAGGCGTTAACTTGGTCGGACCACAAACTGCTGGTGGGTGTTTGGAAGGTAGAGAGCCCTCAGAGGAGGAAAACACGATGGAGGTGTAACAATACCTTGGTAAGATATCAGGTGTTCAGGGACTTCCTAGGGAAGGAGATAGGTGCATACTTTACAACAAATGATAATGAGGAGGTGGGCATGGGCACGGTATGGGAGGCCGCAAAGGCGACATTTAGGGGATTACTCATTGCAGAGGGGGCGCGGAAGAAAAGGGAAAGGGGCTAGTGGAAACCAGGCTGTGAGGGAAACTGAAAGCACTCAAGAGCACATATGGCCCAATCGGATGCAGACAGGGGAAAGCTCCCGAGGAATATGGGGGATAACACTCAATCTCCATAGGGGAGGTGGTGAAGCGGATGAGGTACACGCAACATAAATACTACAAGCTGGGAGACGCATCAGGGGCCTTCCAGGCAAATAGGGTGAGAGGTGACAGGATGGCGAGGAGGGTCGTTAGGATACGGAAAGCAAATAGGGTCATGACGGGGAAGGGTGAGGAAATTACATCCCAATTTGCGGACCTCTATCCCCCCCATTAGTCACCCCTCTATCCTGGTGCGACCACTCTCTCATCTCCTCTCACCTGACCCCCTTACTACCCTCTAAAACTTTGCACCAACATCGTTCACGGACACCCGCCCGATGGAAAGAGTGTCTGCGGATGCCTACGCCTCCACCTACCTACCCGCTCACCCTCCCACCTCTGACTCGGCCTCACTCTGCCCTCAGCAGCCAACACATGTCCATCACCAACATCCTTGACATTCTTGACCCAGTCATGAGGATTTGTCTGAAACCTGACTCAAAGCGTAACACTTGATACGACTCAGAACTTGCAGCCCTGAAACAAAATTGCAGAGCAGCATTTCGGAAGTGGCTAACCTCAGACTCATCCTCTGACAAACTGGCCTGCCGCCTGCTCCAAAGGCAATACAGACTCACCATCCGTGCAAAGAAAAGAGCCCACATTCAGGCACGGGTCTCCGGCACACCCAATAACTTGGCTGAACATTTCAAAAACTGCAGGGAACTAGCCAACCCCTCTGCAGTCTCCTCCTCTCCTTCACAGGCCCTCTGCAATGCATTGGCCTCACACTTTGCCACCGAAACACAGGACACTCTGACCTCTCTTTCTACACTCCCCCACATATAATATGACCCCCCTCTAAACAGCCCCCTAGCAACCCTCCTACCTCCTTTCCTTCTTTCTCACCTGTCACTCCCAAGGAAGTTACCAGAGTTGTCCTCTCCATGAAGGTCTCTTCTAAACAGGTCTCCCCTTGCTCATCCAGGACCATCAAGAATAACATTGGCTCTCTTGCCCCTGCTCTCGCTGAGTTCTTCAATCACTCTTACCACAGGATTTTTCACTGGATTTTTCCCCACCCACCTAAGACACTTCCGTGTGCGCCCACTCCTGAAACAACCTTCCTCTGACCCTACCTGCCCTACCAGCTATCACCCTATTTCCATCACCCTCTTCCTTGGGAAGCTTCTCGAGAAGCTGGCCTTGCCCCAACTTGACTCTCACACTGACCTTGTTGGTAGCCTCCATGACCATCAATCTGGATTCTGAGCATCCAGAGGTACGGAAACTGCTCTCTGAACACCTGTGAAGAACTGCTCGCCACTCTTGACTCCAACTCCCCAGCGGTCCTTATCCTTCTTGATCTCTCCTCAGCATTTGACGCAGTTAACCTTTCCATCCTCATAAAAAGGTTCCACAATACATTTGGTATCTCGGAGCGGGCACTGGACTGGCTGTCCTCTTTCCTCAATAACCGCTCTTCCCAAGTCAGTCTGGGCCCATTTTCCTATCTTATTTCCATCTCCACCTGTGGTGTCCCACAGTGTTCTATTATCTCCCACTGGCTCTTTAACATCTACCTTGCTCTCCTTGCACTCCTCATCTCCTCCAGCATCCAGTGTTACGCAGATGACACACAGCTCTTCTTCAGACTCCCTGGTGACCCTGTTGCACCCTTCATCCTCCCTGACTGCCTTTCTGCCATCCAGTCCTGGTGCACCTCCAATGATCTCTGTCTCAATGCCTGTAAAACTGAGATCCTTCCCATTGGGAACCCTGCTCCCTCTTTCTTCCCTTCACTCTGGCCTTCCTCCTTGGGTTCTCCCCCTGCTCCTTCAACTGAAGCCAGAAACCTTGGAGTCATCTTCGACTCCTCCCTCTCCTTCCTCTCTCACACTCAGGATATTGCCAAGAACTCCAACTACCTGCTCTTCCTTCTCAAAGAAATTCTACCTTTTCTCACTTTCCCGCAGAGGCTCAATGTGATCCAAGCCCCAGCGCTCTCTAGACTTGACCACTATAACAGACTTCTCCTGAATCTTCCTTCCTCCACTCTGCAACCCCTTCAGATTATCCAGAATAGAGCAGCAAGACTTATCCTTGGCCTAAAGCTCAAGGACCGCATCTCTCCTGCTCTACTAAGTCTTCACTGGCTCCCAGTTGCTGCACGGATTACATTCAAATCCCTATGCTGCCTGGGCCCAAGGACCACACTATCTTCAACTCTATCTCACTAAATACTCTCCCACTAGACATCTTTGCTCCTCTGGCACCAACTCTTTGTGTGTAAAGTGTTTTGCTAAAAAGAGGGCAAGGGGTCGCTCACTTTCCTCTGCGGGCTCCCTCCTTTAGAATAGCCTTCCCCTCCCCCTTGAGCAGGACCTTCTCAAATTCTGGAAGCTCCTTAAGACTTTCCCCATTTCCTCCTCCTTCCCACCTTCTCTCCTCTGCTAGGCCCACAGTTGCTAAATCGGTGTCTTTGGCCTTATGCATCTTCAGGGCCTCGATCGCCCTCACCATTACTCCCAACTTCTGTCTATCCATAGCACTTTGCATCTGCACACAGCCCGCTCTGGATACTCACAATTACTCAACATTTCTAGTACTTCCTCCATGGCTCTCCCACGAGCTCATACTCCCCAGCACTTACCCCCTCTTCCCTCTTCCTTTCTGCACTTGCATGTTCGGAATACTCACAAGGCATAGTAGGTTTTTCCCTCTTCCTCTTCCCCTCAGCTCTTAATATTGTGTTGTAATGTACCGTCCCTCCCTCCCGGGTCCTGTGGGAACTTTGAAATAGTATATTCTTATTGTATAAGCGTCTAACAAGCAAACAATACATAAATAAATAAATACTACAAGGGGCTGTACACCGAACCAGAAGAAGTAGGGCGTGAGGAGATCCGTGGCTACCTGGAGGGTATGCAGCTTCCCAACTTGTCAACAAAGGCACGGGAAGCATTGGATAGTGAAGTGACAAGGAAGGAGGTGCTGCTGGCGATTCGCAAGTTAAAGGCAGGGAATGCCCCAGGGGGAGGACGGGTTTACCACTGACGTTTATAAGCAGTATTAAGACATGCTGGCAGCACCACTGGCCAAACTATTTAACTCCATAACGGGCGAGGGGTCAATCCCGCCGACTTTCCTCCGAGCACGGATTACAGTGATCCCGAAGCCAGGCAAGGATCCATCCAGCTGTGCCTCCTACATGCCCATCTCGTTATTAAACGTGGATGCCAAGATCTTCACTATGGTGCTGGCGTCCCGCCTGGAGTCCCATCTTCCGGGACTGGTGCGCGCAGATTAGGCAAGATTCATACTACTTAGGCAGGGAGCCGATAATATGAGGAAGACGCTTCACATTCTTAATGCACCAGAGGTGGCAACAGAAGGCGCCATATTGCTAGCCTTAGGTTCCGAGAAGTCGTTTGACAGGTTAAATTGGGCCTTTATGGGGGAAGTCCTCTCAGCGATAGGCCTGGGAGGGAAATTGAGGTAATGGGTCACAGCCCTTTACTCGAAACTGACAGCCAGGGTGGTGGCAAATGGGAGTGTCTCAGAGACATTCTAGCTGCAATGAGGAACGCGTCTGGGATGTCCACTCTCTCTGCTGCTCTACGTGCTTGTGATGGAGCCTTGTGCCAGAGGGGTGCGCAGAAATGAAGGGATTAAGGGGTGGCACTTAGAGGGCTAACATACAAGATGAGCCTCAGTACATTGCGGACTCGCTACATGTGGTACCTTGCATTATGGACAGCCTGAAGCAGTACGGAAGACTGTCGGGTTTTAAAGTTAACTTTGACAGGTCGTGGTGCTGCTAGTTGGGGGACTGTCGGGAAAGGAGAAAGGGGCTCCCATTCCAGATACAGGAGGAGCACTTTCGATATCTGGGAATACAGGTATCCAAACAATTTGGGGACCTATACACAGGGAACTATCTACCATTATGGTTAACGGTGCGAAAGATGTGGAATGATGGGGTAGGCTGGGGCTTTCTTGGATGGCACGTCTGAAATGTATAAAAATAGAGGTATTGCCCAAATTCCTGTTCCTGTTTCAGATGCTCCCGGTGGTGGTCCTGAGGGGCTTTTTTGACGAGGTAAGAATGACCTTGATAAGGTTCCTGTGGGCATGGGCCAAACATAGAATTGCATACAAAACACTGATCTTACCAAAAGAGGAAGGAGGGGTGGGCTTTCTCGGTTTTCCCGATCTACTATTGAGGGGCCCAAATGCGGGTGCTGGTGGACCATTTGGACACTGCTTCTGAGAAGCAATGGATGCCACTGGATAATGCGGTCCTAAAACCAGTCCCCCTCAGAGAATGGCTGTGGGTCCCCGCTCTTGTATTCCAATGAGGATGCTGGAAGTCTTATGGGTTCTTTGGAGGGACGGGGGGGAAAATAAATGGTTATCTACATAGCCGTCCCCCTTGAGTTGCATCTGGGCACCACCAATACGAGACGGGATTGAAGAACCTTTGTCATTCCAAATGTGGTACGAGGCTGGGCTGAGTAGGGCAGGCCAGATGTGGGAAGAGGGGCCTTCATTACAATAGAGAGGCTAGCAGACTGCTTGTAGATAGGCACCCTATCCATATTCCACTACTTACAGCTGAAGGGAATCCTATCGGAGGGTAGATGGGGGATGAACCTACAGAGGGAACTGACGGATTTTGAGCTACTCCTGCTCACGACAACGGACTCCAGGGGCCTCATAGCTCAGCTATATAAGGGGATATTGCTGGCGGAACCCAGGGACCAACTGCCAGCCAGGATCAGATGGGGACGTGACCTTTGGAGGAAAATAGACAACACCTTATGGACATTGATGTGCAGAAAAGTGGCAAAGTCGACAGCGTCCTGCCAGTATAGACACCAGGCTGTAAAGGTCCTACATAGGTGATATTACCCACCGGCCGTAACTAGCAAGGATGTGTAGGGCCTACGACCCACGCTGTTGGAAACGTGAAGGGGGTTATGGTCATATGTGGTGGTGTTGCAGAAGGGTGCAAACATACTGGAGGGAAGTCCTGTCATGGATTAAAGCGGTAGACAGGATCAATAGGGAACTTTTTCTGTGGCGGCTTCTCATTGGGGTAACATTGGAGGCAGACGAGAGTGAGGATGGACACATGGTAAGGGTAATTTTTCGTGGCGGCCAGATGCTGCCTTGCTCAGATATGGAAAAGTCCAAGGATGCCAGACAAAAGGAATAGGGTGGTGAATGTACGAGCAATATACGATATGGAATACCTCACACATCTGATGAGTCCCGTACCAACATTGAGAGCCAGTGGGTGCCCTTTTTTGGTAAATATGGGCACTGAAAAGTGGCGAGAAGATGAGGGGCTAAGATGAGTTAGGCCTCGGGGCTGGATGGCAAGGAGCTCCACGGTCCCAGATCTTTCAGTTCAGAGAGGGACCACAAGGGGACAACTGTGAGGGGGGGAGTTTACGAGGTGTAACGGGAATACGGGTGGAGGGGTTGGGGGCAAAGGCTCCAGGGGTAGAGGAAGGAACTTTTGTATGCAGCTTGATCAGCAAACATTAACTCTTGCCCACAGACTAAGTCACCATGTCCTTGATGTGGGTACGCCTATGAGATGGGATTTAAAGTGGAGGGAGTATTACAAGGAAGCAGTGCTCATTCAAAGCTTGTATTGTTATATTCAAAATGCCAATAAAGTTCAATTTTCAAAAATGAAATGGGTGCATTGTCAATACATTTTTGTTCTTCAATATCTAAGTCATGTTGTATTTTGGCACTAATCCGCTGATCAGTAGTTATTGTGAATACCATAATGGCACGACTAAACTGTAATCCTGTACCATAATTGAGCCAGGTGTCTCGAGCAGAAGAGCCAAACTTATCCGCAGCAAGAGTGCACATATGATCACTGGCCATGTAACGCATTATCCGGAAGTGCACTGCGGTGCTGGTTGCAGCAAGAACACTGCTACAGTACATACAGAACATGTTCACTGGCCACATGCTATTCAACTGCACAGTCACAGACACAGGAGGCACTATCTGCTGCCACTGTGTAGTATGGTGCTTACATGTACAGCTCTGGACGAAGGGCCCTATTCCCAAATGGGAGCCAATTGACGTATCCAGTAGACCTGCCAATTCTACCATCCATTCCGCAGCTTGAGACCTCAAGCTGAAGAAAGACACCATCCTCCCCCCGCAATGAGGTACTCCCTCTCACTGGGCACACTAGCCACACCTTCTGTCCCACTCATGGTAACACTGGTATCACTTCTGCTCAAACGTAGTGCCAGGGGGAAGTGGTCTGATCTTCTCCTCTGTCAAGCCAGACCCCTGACACATAGCCTGGGCTTAGCAACATTAGAGAATGTGTGTAGTGTTCGCAGGAAGCAGCCTTCAACCTAGGGTATCTTCATGCATATTGCATAGGGTGGGCTGGCAGGTGCCAGTCAATTGAGCCCCTAAACTGTCCCTATAAGAATTAAGGTACTTAAAAGTATTTAAAGGTTTTTTTTCTTTTCATTGACACACTCCAAATAAAAAGCAGCATAGCAACTCCCAACAAGGCACTGGGGGGCAATTACTCAACATGAAGTATTTATTAAGACCAGAACTATAGTCTTCTGGGTGTTGAAATAGCTTTCCATGGAGCTCAGTTTACTCCTGTACAACACCACGGCTCCACTATGCAAGCTCAGATGGCTGCCTTAAAACTCTGTTGCCGTTCCTTTGCCGTGTGTGACCACAATTCAGTCGTGCACCGTAGTTAAGTCAGTCCTGCAGTACAAGAATTTGGTTCCTTACATATGTGGGCACAAATATTCGCCTGCATTGCTCCACAGTACCTGCTCAAAGGACATGATAGAATTGATTAAGTACACTTCTTTATTTATGTATATACAGGAGGAACAATGCTATTTTGATCACAAAAGAACGTACAATAGATACAAAATCAGATTTGACGAGAAGCAGTGAGCTTCTTACAATGGGGCGAGTTTTATGGACATTCTGACCAGGTTGTGGAGGGGTAATTGGGGACAATACATAGGTGGACATACATAGATTAAGGACAACGAACGTTGGATATGTTTAGCACTTCTAGCACTACAAATACCTTGTGGGGTCACTGGGCGCTGGTCATAAAATGCTGGTGAAAAAGTGGGATTTTATTTGAGCGCTGAGGATCGAAGGAGAAATGGTTCTGAAACTCTGCAGGAAATGAATGCCAGGCTTATACAGTCTTTACTGCAAACCATCAACCTCCCTTAGATTATCAATTATACTGGGGTGAGTGCTAAAATGATTCAAAGGAGGGTGGTGTAACAACATTCATTCACTCATATGCTAAGGAGCTGTGCACTATAAGTGGGCCGGGGCCACATGGGCAGGGCTCCAGCAGTCTCCAAAAAGTATTAATATTATCCCGCCACAGCTGAAGCCGTGAGCGGAGATGCGCCTGCCATGATCAAGTCAGACAGGCCGGTCAGGCTACTGTGGCTGACAGCACTGCAAGCCACAGCGTTGCGATGCAGTTTGTGTGACGCTGTGGCTGGTTGGCACTTCTATCAGTCACAGTGACCCCTCGCAAGGCTTACGAGAGGAAGTTGTGGGGAAGTGAACAGATGGACAGATACTCTAGCCATGAAAGAGTTATGTAATTGTGCGCCAGTTTGTGTCTTTGAGGAGAAGTGGGACTGCACTAGCCTGGCATTGATCAATGGCAGGCCATGGCCCCGTGGTGACATTCAATTTGTGCGTGGAACAAGGCTGGAGCAGGTGTGATGTAAAGAAAATGGCTGGTGTTTGGGGGCTCTGAGGTAGGTTGTTGGGGCAGCGACATGGTATTTGTAGTGGTGTCATGTGACCATCCACAACAGAGTAATGGAATTATAATGCGCCATAATAAATGTGTACTTTAAGTGGGCCGGGCCCACCTGGGCTGGGCCCCTGGAGTCTCCAAAAAGTATTAACATTATCCCGCCACAGCCGAAGCCGTGATCGGAGATGCGTCCGCCATGATCAAGTCAGGCAGGCCAGTCAGGCTACTGTGACTGACAGAACTGCAAGCCACAGTGTTGCATTGCAGTTTGTGTGACGTTTTGGCTGGTTGGCACTTCTGTTAGTCACAGTGACCCCTCGCAAGGCTTACTAGAGGAAGTTGTGGGGGAGTGAACAGATGGCCAGATACTCTAGCCATGAAAGAGTTAAGTAAGTCATTGTGCGCCAGTTTGTGTCTTTGAGGAAAAGCGGGACTGCACCAGCCTGGCATTGATCAATGGCAGGCCATGACCAAGTGGTGACCTTCAATTTGTGCGTGCATGGAACAAGGCTGGAGCAGGTATGATGTAAAGAAAATGGCGGGTGTTTGGGGGCTCTGGAGAGAGGTTGTTGGGGCAGCGACATGGTATTTGTAGTGGTGTCATGTGACCATGCGCGACGGAGTAATGTCATTCAGCTGCGTGATAATAAACGTGGTGTTTCCCATGACCGTTACCCGTGACCGTGCTAGTGCGTGCCCAGAGCCCGGAACTCGAACGAAGAGCAATGTGTGTGTCCCTCTGTGGGGGGGGTAGTGGGGCGGGTGTTCACGGGTCCAGGTCGGCACCAGCAGCACGCTAACAATGGTTACGAGGGGGTATGTCTAGGAGAACCAAGATGCTTGGGTAAAGGAAGGGCCACCCCTGCATATTGTGCGCCAGATGTCGTGGATGAACGCCCTCATACGCTCACCAAGCGCTGGCATTACAGTAAGGCACACCTCATTCTCAAGTGCCCCAGAGGTTGCAGCTCTCATGAAGAGTGCTTGTGTGCCTCCTGAGGAATTTTTGGAAGCACCCAGCAGGCTCATATGAACATGAATATCTTTGAGGGACAGAGAGCTGGTCGTGTACAGCTAAAGGAACATTTGACCTATGACACCACAGAATAGAGGCAGTTATCCTGCCTTACAGAGACAGTGTGGCCAACATCTGAGTGGGAGGCCTTGCACCATTCCAGTGGGGAGGTACAGAAGAGCAGTATTGCCCTAGAGAGAAAGCGTAGATGACCGTTTTGCGGCCCCCGTCAACGTGGGGGTGCCTGTGCGCTCAGGTTGGGACCAATATAAGCTGTGACACTGGTGTGACATCATGGAGGCAGAACAAGGCGATGCTCAGGCAGCAGCGGCAAGAAATGCTCCTGCAGGGAGCTGGAGCCACCAACACCATGTCCTTGAGGTGGGTACGACACCCCACATCCTGGGGAGTGCCAAGCAAAGGGGAGGACCTGTGGGAGGTGCGGTACACCAGATCACTTCGCGAGGATGTGCAAGGCTCCAACTCCTGTCATAATTCCGAGGTAAAGGACATACAAGATGTGAGGCCCCCAGAAAGTATAGCCGAGATACGCAGTTTTCTCTGCATGCTTACTTACTGTGGATGTTTTATTCCAAATCTAGCAACACTTTCAGAACCGATGAGGAATTTGAGAAAAAATAGAGTCACCCTGGAAGTGGACTGCGCTCGGGCAGGAAGAATTTGAAGGGATCAAGAGTGCCCTCACCGCCGAGGGCATAATGGCTTTCTACAACCCAGGTTTGTACTCGGAAATTGTGGTGGACACCAGTCCTTTTGGTCTGGGGGCATTCCTGACGCAGTGCGATCCCAGTGGTCAGGTCAGACCAGAAGCACTTGCGAGCAAGGCACTCTCAGAGACGGAGCAACAGTACTCCCAGATCGAAAAGGAGGCTCTGGCGGTGCAGTGGGGGTGCCGGCACTATCGGCTGTACATTCTGGGCTACCTTTTCACAGTGATAACAGACCACAAACCATTGCTGACCATTACGGCGGGATCATCCTCGAAACCACCACCCTGCATCGAACGATGGATGTTGGCACTGTTTGAGTACGGGTTGAGCCTGGTTTACGGCAGTGGATCGCATAACGCTGTGGATTATTTGTCCAGAGACCCCTCACAACCCATTACAGACCCAAGCCAGGAAGTGAGGGAGGCGGCAGAGCACGTGAACCTGGTGGTGCATGCCGCCACACTGGTCTCTCGGTCCATAAATCGAACAATATGCTACTTCAGGACGATGCTGAGCCCCAAATGTGCCACAGCGCACCTTGGGTGCACCCCTTTAAATCATGGCATTTGCAAGTGTGATGCTTGAAACGTCTGCCTCTTGGGAACAGGGAGGTCTGCAAGCTGCCTGTCTGGAGAGGCTAAGAGTGGGGGTGGTTCCTCATCAGCCAGACCCATTGGCACTTGGAAAAGGGCCCCTCTAATTATAACTTCACAATAAAAAAAACTAAAAACCTATAGCTTACTACAATTCAAATCACAGTTTTTTACATTGGGGTATTTCATTATTTATATTAAAATGGTGTATACGAATAAGGCTGTGAGATTTGTCTAACACTTTACTGACACCAGAAGCCTGGCAGGTCTCCAATCAGGAGCAAGTACCGCCAGTTGATAGGTCACTTTCTACGTGAGCGCTCCTTCCTGACCCACATCCGCTGCTTCTCCCACTGCTGGGCCTTCTTGGCGCCCTTACAGAGCACACTAAACAAATAGCTTTATATGGCAGAGCCTGCGTGGAATCATTCGCCAACTCAGCTGTACTCATTTGACCTATCACTGAATGAGGAGATGCTGAGTCGCACCACCAGAAGTCATGAGAACAAGTTACTTCTTACCTTGTAAAGTTCTTTCGATGGGATGTTCCTCCGACGTATTCCTTACCTTGATAGATTACATCCCAGCTTGATGGCCTCGGAAATGTTTTCAGTAGAAGGTGCTGCGCGTCGACGTTGCTCGAGCTGGTGTCCCTCAACAGCCTCCGTCTCGGCGCCGACGTCATTGTGCGTATAAATAGACTCGCGCAGCGACCGTTGCTCAGTTCCGCTTTGAAGCTTGAAATTAGCTGTGCATGAATTGGTTATTGACCTTGAAGGAGCGTAAGCTGCAACTACAAGTGAAGTTTTACTGCGGGGATGGATCGGAGGGGCGATAAGGAACACGTTGGAGGAACATCCCATCGAAAGAACGTTACAAGGTAAGAAGTAACTTGTTCTTCGAAGGGATTGTGTCCTCTGACGTATTCCTTATCTTGATAAACTCCCATAGCAGTGGTGTGAAAGAGGAGGTGGGAGTAAAATTGGAATATGTCCCTTCAAGAATGAACAGAATGTAATATAGCTTTGCCAAATCTTGTCTCCTGGCTAGAGGAGGAATCCGGACTGTAGAATTTTGTAAAGATATATGCGGACAACCATGTGGCAGCCGCACATATGTCCCGAATCGGTACCCCTCTTTGGAGAGCCGAAGAGGCTGCGATACCCCTGGTTGAATGAGCCCTAAAATGTTGAGTGGGCTCTTTCCCTGACAATTTGTAGCATTTTAGAATGGCTAAAATAATCCATCTTGAAATGGTCTGTTTTTTGATTGGCAATCCTAATTTGTGTCCTACATAACCTATAAACAGTTGGTCTGCTTGCCTTATCCTAGCAAGTCTGTTGATATAAAAACTCAAGGCACACCTTGGATCCAGCCTATGTAGCCTCTCTTCCTCTTTCCCTGGATGGGGAGGAGGATAGAATGAAGGTAAGGTTATTTTCTGAGTGATGTGAAATTCAGAGACCACCTTTGGGAGGAAATTAGGCTTCACTTGTAAGACAACTTTGTCTTTGTGAAAAATTGTATGAGGAGGTTTGCAAGATAGAGCTTGTAATTCGCTCACTCTCCTGGCAGATGTTAGAGCCACTAGGAAGACTGTTTTAAGGGGGGGAAATCTTAATGAACAAGAATGGAGTGGTTCAAAAGGAGTACCCATCAGAAAATTTAAGACTAGATTTAAGTCCCAAAAGGGAACTTCGAACGGCTTTGGGGGATAGACATTAGTTAACCCTTTCAGAAAATGGATTACTAGGGGTAATTTGAAATATGATGGCTCCTCCGCAGTGCGCTTAAAGATTGAGAGCGCTGCAAGGTAGCCCTTGATCGTACCAACTTGAAGACCTGAATTCGCCAAATAGAGCAAAAAAGGTAACACCATTGGTGTACTGCATGAAAAGGGTTTGATATTCTTTTCTCTACACCAGCTGCAAAATCTGTTCCAACGGCAGCGGTATGAAGTCTTTGTTGCTGGCCTTCTAGCTGAAAGCAACACCTCCATGATGTCATCCGGAGGTCCCAATCCTTGTATCTCAACCTTCCAGAAACCAAGCGTGAAGGTTGAGGGTTCTGATGTCTGGATGGAGAACCTGACCTCTCTTCTGCGAGAGAAGATCCTCTCTTTGCGGAAGACGAATCGGAGGGCAGATGGACATGTCCGGAAGGTCCGAGTACCATGTTCTCCTGGCCCAATCCGGGGCAATTAGGATCATAGTCTTCCGGAATCTTCTCAACCTCCTAATCATCTGAGGAATGACAGGGACTGGAGGAAATGAGTATAGAAGTAGAAACTCCCAGTCTACTACGAACGCGTCCCCTAGAGCTCCTCTCGGGGGAAATTCCCTTGAATAAAACTGATCGCACATCCTGTTGATACTGGTGGCGAACGGATCCACTTGAGGGGTTCCCCAAAGGGCGAAGATCTCTTGAAGGACTTCCTGAGCTAGCTCCCACTTGTGGGAGACTGTGCTCTGCCTGCTCAGAGCGTCTGCTGTCAAGTTCTTCTCTCCGGCTAAGTGAACTGCCGATAGAGAGATACCTTCTTGAATTGCCCAAAATCAGAGCTGCATCGCCCCTCTGCACAGTGCAGTGATCCTACGCCTCCTCTTTTGTTGAGGTAGTGCATGGCCACTGTGTTGTCCGTCATTATTAGGACATTTTTCCCCTGTACCAATGGCAGAAAAGCCTTCAGCGCTAGTCTGATTGCTCTCAGCTCCAACAGGTTTATATGTAGTCTGGACTCCGATGGAGACCAACGACCGCTGATGGTCAAGTCGTTGGCATGGGCTCCCCGCCCCGTGAGTGACGCATCCGTGACTACTGTTATCTCCGGCCATGGTTGCCAAAACTGTTCTCCTTTCAAAATGTTCTCCCGACAGGCCCACCACTGAAGGTCTCAAGCCACTCTGTCCGGGACTTGAAGGAGATCTGTCATTCTTCCTGAGAATTGCGACCATTGAGTTCTCAGCACCCACTGGAGAGATCTCATTCTCAGGCGAGCCTCTGGCACTAGGAAGATGCGGGATGCCATGAGGCCTAGCAACCTCAAAAAGTCGAAGGCTGGAAGAAGTTGGGCATTTTGAAATTTGGTGACCATATGCAGAATATCTTGGGCCCTCACCTCTGGTGGCGAGGCTCTCCCCAGGGAAGTGTCCAGGACCGCTCCAATAAACTGGAGTCTCTGTGATGGTATCATCTGTGACTTTTTTAAGATGAGGGAGAAGCCCAGTTTGTGAAGAAAGTGGCAGACATAATCTAGTTGTATCTGAGCTTGTTCTGATGATACTGTTCTGATCAACCAATCGTCTAGGTAGGGATAGACATGGATCCCTTCCCTCCTTAGACTCACCGCCACTACCGACATTAGCTTGGTGAAGACCCTCGGGCGGAGGTCAGCCCAAATGGCAGAACTCGAAATTGATAGTGAGAGGTGCCAATTGCAAACCTCAGGTATTTCCTGTGTTTAAGATGGATTGGCACATGGAAATAAGCATCCTGAAGGTCTAGAGATACCAACCAGTCCTGAAGCTGGAGGGCCTGAATTATCTGAGAAAGAGTTACCATCTTGAACTTGTCCTTCCTGAGGAATTTGTTCAATTCTCGTAAGTCCAAGATGGGTCGCAGCCCTCCATCCTTCTTCGGTACTAGGAAGTAGGGGGAATACCAACCCTTGTTCCTCTCCGCTGCAGGTACCGGTTCTATGGCACCTTTCTCTAGCAGGTCTACAATCTCCTGCATAAGGAGCGGATCTGGAAACTTCAAAGGGTTGTTCCCCGGTGGATGACTCTGAGGGGTGTACCCAAGCATCTGACGTAATAGCCTGCCCTTCTGCCAGATGTTGAGTTAACCTGCCCCCTACTGGTGTCTTGTGAGGGGAGACCTCAGAGGGGTTTAGAAGCGGCTGACGCAGATGCCGAGGGTAAAGTGGCACCTGCTGCTGCGGTTTTTGTACCTTTAACCCGTCCACCACGGGTGAATCGTTTTTGGCCCCTTTGAGCTGGGTATCAGGTAATATTATCCCCTTATATATGGTTGCCGTAAATAATATCGCCGGGAAAAGGTCACAGCGATATTATATGGGTGACCATATATATGGGGACAGGGGCAAAAAAGAAAAATGTAAAAAAAATAATTTAAAAAAAAGAAAAGAAAGAAAAAAAAAGTTTTGGGGTTGCGGGGGTGTCCCCTGCATGTTCCATGCAATAATGTCGCCACAAAAAACGGCAATTTTTCGGCGATATTTTTGCATGGCGAGATTTTTGTGGTGACATTATTACATGGAACCTTGAGCTGACTGTCCTCTGCCTTTTCCGAATGAGGAGTAGAAGCGAAAGGACCTACCCCTCCAGGAGGTTCCTGAGGGGCGATTCGGAGTCTGTCGGATTGCAGCCCCAAGAGATTTCGCTGCTGCCTTGGATATTTGTAACTTCTCCAGGCTGTCATCAGCCTTCTTACCAAATAAAGAAGTGGCGTCAAAGGGCATGTTCAAAAGTCTGGCTTGTACATCTAAAGCAAAACCAGACTTCCGCAACCACGCAAATCTGCGGATTGTGGTACTTGCCGCCATGGCCCTGCTGATACTGTCAGCAGAATCAATGCTTGTTTGAAGGGACTCGCACATTGCATCTTTCCCATCTTTGATGATGTTTAAAAATGCTTCCCTTTCCTCTCCTTCTGGGAGACAGTCAGCCGCAAATGAAGCACACTCCCAAAGTGTATGGCTGAATCTTGCAAGCGTGCAAGTGGCGTTAATAGATTTAAGCGCCATGCTACATGACGAAAATACTATTTTTGACATAGCATCAAACTTTTTATCGTCCCTGTCCTGTGGAATAGTAGGGTATGCAGATCTACTATTTGATGAAGTTGCTGCTTGAACAACTAAACACTCTGGAGTTGGATGTTTGCTCAAGCATTCAGGACCTGTATCAGATACCCTGTATTTGGCAGATAGTTTCTTGTTAACTGCAGGGATAACTTCAGGAGTTTCCAATTAGCAGAGATCTTTCTTTGCAGAGCAGTATGAAAAGGAACAACAGGATCTTCCTGTGGACCTTTAACTAAAATGTCAGTAAGGTCATCCTGCTGAAAAGAATGTGTAGGTGTAAACCACCCCATGAATTCTATTATTCTAGCCATCAGAACCCTAAAAGGGGTCTCAGCATGCTCCCCAGGGTTTGGTGTAGCAAACTCTACTTCTGGAGAAGTATCTAAACCACTTGCCTCATATAAAGAGTCTTGAAGATCTTTTAACCTGTTCTCTTCAGAGATAAATTCCTCTGGTTTGGGTGTTGTGGTCCTTTGAAAACCAAAAGGTCTCTCATGGTCAGAATCCTCCCCTTCCTCATATATAGAGGACAAAGCTCTAAAGTAATCAGACCCAGGATATGGTTTAAAACCCATTTCTAGAGCAGAAGGGGCCAAATTGGTTGTCACCGGTTGAGAAAATGTCGAAGTTGTCAACGTAGAAGTCAAAGGCTTCGACAAACCTGAAAAGGGCGTCGAAAAAGTTTGAAGAGGCCTCAAAGTACTCGAGAGGATCGGAATCCTACTCGGAGACGTTGAGGTTGTCAACGACATCCTCGAGGTCATGGTCGAAGTCCTCGACACCTCTACTGTCTGAGATGTAGTGACAGTTGTAGGTTTGTCTTTTATCGGAGTCGACAGTGGCATCGAAGACGGTGTCGATGCAACAGATATATGAGTCGACGGACCCTTCGACAAAGGCGTCGATGACACCGATTTATGAGACGAAGAAACCTTGGACGACGGCGTCGAGGACGCAGACTTACTGCCTTTACTCAAGGGTTCATGACGCTCTCGGGTAGATTCTTTCGCCGGATGCAACGACTCGCAGCGTTTTGATTTTTCGGGACTTTCACCCAGGGTATCACCTTTAGCCGTCTCCGAGGGGGTCGAAGCTGCTTTCTCAAAGACGCTAAGCATTTTGTTACAGAATTCCTCCCACTTAGCTGGAGAGCTGTGTTTCGTGGGGCAGGTGACCCTTTCCGGGGAGACAGAAGAAGACGAAGAAGAGGGAGATCTACAACGCCTCTTCTTAGAGTGTTTCAATCTTGAAGACTGATGGGAACCGCTTCGAGACCTTGAACAGGAATGTTTCCTGGAACGGCGAGGAGACGAATGTCTCGACTCTGCCGAAGAAACTTTCGAGGGAGTAGAAGTTTTAAGAGTCTTACCTCTTTCTATCTGCCCCTTACGCTCCTTCAAGGCTTTCGCCGTCATGGACATACAGTCCTCGCATTCCAAACAGTGATGCTCCGATCCCAGGCACCACAAACAGATCCTGTGAGGATCCGTCAACGACATTTTCTTCCCACAATCACAACACTTTTTGAAGCCGGACCGTTGGGTCTGACGGGTTCAGAAGAGGAAGCCATCGAATTAAGATGATATCTTCGAAGAATAAGTTGAATCTTCTTGAAGAAAGAACTGAGCAACACGATTCCGAGGCCCACGAAGCGCGGAAAAAAACTGAACTGAGCAATGGTCGCTGTACGAGTCTATATATAAGCACGATGACGACGGCGCCGAGACAGAGGCTGTCGAGGGACACCAGCTCGAGGGACGTCGACGCGCAGCGCCCTCTACTGAAAATATTTCCGAGGCCAGAAAACCGGGATGTAATCTATCAAGATAAGGAATACGTCGGAGGACACAAATCCCTTCGAATTGTAGATCTCTGCAGTATGGGGAGCCACCCATTCAGCTAATCTACTGTGAAGGTCTTTTCCAGCTGGGAAGTTTGAGATGGAACTGCCTTAAATTTGATTCTGCTAAACATAGTTCTTCATGCCATCATTGAGTGTCACATCAGAGCCCTGTGGCATCGGTACAATGTTGCCAAGAGCTACTCATTATTTTTTAATTCATACCTTAAACTTGGCCTTTTCCAGAACTAGCAACCTTTAAAGAACAACGTGGAATTGACAAAGTCATCTGGCAATGGCTGCCATTTTCTTCCTTCCAGGTGTGAGGTGGAAGACCTCGAGTAGGAAATACCCAGTGACATGTTATGTATGGTATGCTGTGTGATATTTGTATAGCGCTTCAATACCATTGCCATGTCTCAAAGCACTTTAGGTTCTCTGGGATCTCGTGAACATACTTCGCAAACAGTACATTGTTTCACAGGAGAAGATTTTTACTATACATTTTCAATTTTTGTCAGGCGTGACTACTACTGTAATGATATATTTAGCAGTTGTGTGTGTTGGGTGCAGGTTGCTGTTGAATTTTCTATATCAGTGAATGTGTTGCAGATAAGATGGCTGTCTTTAGCTTATGTTGTAACGCTCCAACATGACAACGGGACATTTGTTGTCAGAGTGCATGAGCTAGTGGGGGAACGCACAGATCATGTGCATGGATGTTTGCCACCTCTTTGCAAATGAAATGTTGATGCCATGGTGCCCTTGGTGCCAATATGGTGACACCAATACATTTTTGCAGTATTTGATAGAGTATATAGTTGCCTCCAGGGAGCAGCAGAGTGCTTTACATAGAAACGTAACTGCAGCAGAACATGGTCTTCCTCCATACCTAGAATGCTAAAATGTGAGCTTAGA
This sequence comes from Ambystoma mexicanum, assembly GCF_040938575.1. NCBI lineage: Eukaryota > Metazoa > Chordata > Amphibia > Caudata > Ambystomatidae > Ambystoma > Ambystoma mexicanum. Next base: position 137,275,048 of record NC_090921.1, read on the forward strand.
TTACAAAGTCCATATTGAGTCATATCATGGCCATGGTCACAGGGAGCCCAACAGAAAACATGATAAACAAAGACAGGACCTGAGATTAAGTGGTCTGCCTTCATTGCCCGGATCCTGTAGCCAGATTCCTCGCCTCGCCACTTCGTAGTGCTTTAAGTGGGCTGGGACAGAGCCCCGGCAGTCTCCAAAAAGTTTGGAAAAGAAGCAGCATGAAAGAAATTACACCATTTTTAAACCATCATTTTGAAAATTTCTTTGAGCGGAGTTCAACTGCCAGCTCTGTCCCCTCTGAACTCTGCCTCCTACTAATTTAGACCACGCCCATCATGGAAGCCATGTCCCCAAATGAGCACCCCCCTTTCAATGTCTTATCCCACTTAACGCACTGCCATACTGTAAAGACTTTTAAAGACCAGGCAGGCCAGGTTGAACCTGAACCCATCTTCTACTCTGAACCCATGCAGGGAACCTATGATCTTTCTTGTGGAGTCCACAGAAGAGCCTGACCACACAACGTTTTACCCCCTTTGGCATGTCGAGGCAGGGAAGGCCAGCATACAGGGAATTGGCATAGTCCAAGTGAGTTTGCTACATCCGCAACAACAATGGCTCTAAGGTAAACAGAAAGCCTTTCCCCTCTACACGACACAAATTACATTTCCCATCCTCCAACTACAAAAGCTCTAGCCAGTCTCAGCTAGTCTGCGCTTCCACACCTGGCGTCAGCCACGAACCTCAGCAGTTTGGAGTCAGAGCTCTTTTCCTCCCTGTATACGTTTGACACCAGGTTTGGAGCCTAACGTACAACTTTCTGCCCCCTCTGCTGTACAGCAACTACCGAAAATATAGTTGATGGGGAAATAGGGGGTGTTTTGATTGAGAGAGAAGGGACACTTGAGGATAACTGTAAAACCAGCAAACAGCTACATCCTGCCCCGGTTTACAATCCCTTGACTGAGTCTCCATGTGGTACACTACACACATCTCTGGTGTCACCCATGTTAAGAGTTAGATAGGGCAGTAGTGGAACCTATTTTGTTAAATGGAACTACAAAAATTGCCCTATTAAACACCAGATCTTTAGGGAAATCTGCCACTGATGTCCACGACTACATCTTGGATGACAATGTCGATATCATGGCCTTAACAGAAACCTGTCTGAAAGACTCCAGTGGCCCTACCATTGACTTAGCCACACCTAGGGTTTCACATTTTAAGGACACAATAGCGAGTCGGGCAAAGGAGGGGAGTGGCACTTATCGCCAGAGAGGAATTACGCTTCTTCTAATCCCCTTCAGCCTGTGAAGGGGGTGAATTGTTACATCTAAAAAAATGTATTCCCATCCAGTGCATTGCACTCATCTTATTGTAATTTACAGACCCCCAAGCGAAATGCCAAAACTTCAATGAAGAGCTTATGGGTATACTAAAATGCATTAACACACTTAACTCACCCACCTTGCTTATAGGAGATTTTAATAGGTGGAAGGGAACTGCTGTAGATAAAGAAGCAATCTCTTTGGAACAAAATTTACAAAATATTGATGTAAATTTTCATAATAAAGAAGGAACACATGTTAAGGGCAATGTCCTGGACTGGGTTCGGCCAGGAACATGCAGGTCGACTCCATTTGCACTACACCCTGTGTCCGTTCTGACCATTAGACTATCCTTTTTAAAATAACTTTGCCTGGGAAACAAGCTGTGCAAGGAAACCCACTTTAAAGAGTGACCAGTAGGAATCTAAATAAAATCGGGCAGGACGATCTTAATAATTGCCTATGTAATATCATGACAAATACATCAGACGTTGATTTACCAGATTTTCTGGCCTCAAGATATGATCTAGTTATGACGGACATGCTTAATAATATAGCGTCTGTTAAGACCAAGATGGTTAGGGACAGGCAAAACCACCGTAGTTGGTTGTCCCCGGAACGTACTATGTTGAAACAGGAGAAGAGGACAGCAGAAAGTCACTGGAACAAACAAATTAAATAATCTGGAAGAACCTAGAAAAACAGTACAGGGGTAATATATTCAAAGCTAAGAAAAACGTTTTTAATGTTGAAATCGAGGGCTCCTCCAACAGTACTAGTAAACTGTTTGAAATTTTCAAAATTCTGGACAAATCCCACTTGTTTTCCCCTACAATGGATGACTGTTCTAACATCTAACAAGCTTTTACAGACAAAATTACTGAGCACATGCAAAAATTGCGGCAGACGTGGCCTCAGTTATACCGCTCGAGAATACTGATGTACCCCCGAGTCCCAACTTTTCAATTTCTCTGCTATATCAGTACAGGCCATGAAGGCAGTTCTCAGGAAAATGTTCCCTACTTCCTGTAATGGCAATACCTTGGCGGCTAAAATCATTCTGAGCAACGCCAGTACCTTTGCAGCATTCCTCACACGCTTCACTAATGCCACCTTCCGGCATGGAATCATTCCGGAAGATGTTAAGAAGGTTGTAGTTACCCCACTGCTAAAAAATGCAGGTCTAGACTCGAAAAATGTGAACAACTATAGACCTATTACTAAATGTCCCGTTTCTTTTGAAGCTTGTAGATCGGGTGGCAACCATGCAGCTGCAAAAATATCTGGACAAGGCTAATATTTTACATCCAAGACAGTCTGGTTTCAGAGAACATCATAGTACAGAGAGTGCATTAGTTGACTTCCAATGCCAGATCCTGGACTACATGTACAGGACTAAGGCAGGCCTGCTGATGCTGCTCGATTTATCAGCAGCTTTTGACCTTCTGGATCATAAGAAACTACTGACCACCCTATACTCTATGGGCCATTGCTCGCCATCAGCCGTGGAGTGGATGAAGTCTTTTCTGTCGGGTAGGATGTTGAGAATTTGCCGGGGAGAGGCATCTTCTGCTCAAATACTGTCTAAGTGTGGAGTCCCGCAGGGAGCGTGCAAATCCCACAGGGAGCAAGTCCTGGTTGTCGGTCCTCATGGGATGGATCATCTGTGGAACTCGCAGTATTGGATAGAGTCACTTGGCCCTTATCTGGTTCCCTACGCCTCAGTAAAAAGCCTGGGGGGTGAAACTTTTACCCAATGGCATGTGCAAGGCCCAGATTTCTACAATCTGTAATGCTGGTTTTGGGAGACTGAAGGCTCTGAGGAAGATTCTCCCTTTGTTTCCCCCAGCCAACCAAACAACATTGGTGACATCCACTATAATGTGGTCATTGAACTATTGCAATGGCCTTTACCTGGGACAGCCCAAGTATCAGATCCAACAGATGCAGGTACTTCAAAATTCGGCAGCGCGGTTGGTACTTATGGTACCTCGTCTGACCCCTTCACTAGCACCCCTGCATCGTTTGCACTGGTTGCTGGTGGCTGCCCATTCTTTGTGTTGTACATCGGGCTGTGCATAACATTGGTCCCCAATACCCAAAAGCAAAATCAATGCAGTATTGCCCAGTCAGAAAGGTTAAAACCGTGGGAGTGATAGTAGATCAGTCTCTAGGAGCTGACGCAGATGTAGAAAATGTTATTAAAAAATCCCAATATCATCTGAGGTTACTCAGACTGGTGAAACCCTATGTCACTAGTAATAGCAGCAAAACCCTGGTTAGAGCCATTGTGATGTCCTGCATAAATTACTGCAATGCCCGTCTTGGCGCAGCAAGCACGAGCAGCACACAAAAACTTCAAACTCTTCAAAATGATGCTCTTCGAAGCACTACAAATGTCTCCAAAAGAGATCATATAACTGCGGCCCGGAAAGGAACTCCACTGGCTGCCTGTTGCATATAGGATCGCCTTCAAAATCCTCACTTTGACGCATAAATGCCTGCACAGTCATGCACCAATCTATCTAAAAAATTGCTTTACCCTGCAAACAAAGGGGAGATCGATAGATCCAGCAACACCTATCGTCTTATTTGTCCAAAGGTCAAAAGAACCCAAGGCATGGTCATTCCTGGTCATAGCAACCTTCGCCTGGAATGATCTTCCAGCAGAGATGCATACAGAGAAGAACCTCCCCATGTTGTTCAGCAAACGGCTTAAGACCCTATTATTTAATTAGAGCTACTGCTTGACTAACAACGAAGACCTTTCTGTCCAATCATATTTACTATCCCTCTGCTGATCTCCCACCAACTTTCTGTCAGTGTTGTGAGTTGTCCTTGTTCTTTATGTTCCATGTGTGCCCTGATGTCTGTGGACTGTGATGCGTTTACAAGCAATAAATAAATAAATAAATAAAGCAGTGGCATCGCCCTTAATAGTTAAAGCTGGAGGATACAACTACTGCTGTATTATTCTTGGGTTTGAAGGGCATGGTGCAAGATGTTTAATCTTTGAACTCATGGGCAGATGCCCAAACAAATGTGTAACATGAACATTTTGCAGGGGTTTCCTTATACCAGTCCCAAAGCATAACAAGTTGAGTTGAAGATTATAGCAGTCGAGTTTGAAAATCCACCCAGGAGACCTCAGCATGCACAGAGGTGTCAGCTGCATAACATTGGAACATCACAGGGAAAGACTTCAATTGGATGAAAAGCGGCTCCAGGTATATGTTGAGGATAGCAGGAGGTGGATGGGGGAACCATGCCACAAGCCACCACAGAGGGGAAGGAAGAAACTGGGCCAGTTTGTATTCCCTGCACCCTATCAGTCAGACAGTACTTAAATCAGTCGTAGATGTTCTAGTGTGGGTGACGGCGTACGGCTGAAAGCAGTGTGGCTCACTGTGTCAAAGAAAGAACCAAAGTCAAGTATTAAAGCTACATAGTTCCACAATTGCAAGAGTGTCGTCCAAGTATTCCAAGAGGCCAGTCCCAAGAAAGCCGTATCCATCTCATGACATGGGCGGAAGATACATTAATAGATATCCAAAATGGTTGCAATCCTCCTCCTCTTTTAGTTAGCTGGTAAAGTAGAATCTATTTCTTCAGCACAGGAGAGATTATGCCAGATGTCAAGGAATGAGGCAGTAGGCATGCGATAAAGCTGGGCTGGATTAATTGGACAATGCAGAAGAGAGAAGGAGGCAGGGTGTTGTAACAGCAGCCAGCCTGTGGCAGCCTCGGAATTGGTAGGTTTCAGAGGTTTTATTGGTGCTTAGCGGAGCTTGGCTCAACCAAGGACAGGGTAAAGCTATGGAGGTCCCGGAGTGGTGGAAACAGAGTCCATGTATTATTCTATCACAGCTAGATTGTGATTAATATTTTTGATAAAAAGATAGGTTACCAATAGCAAGGAAGCAGGAAGAGTGATTAGGGAGATTATTATCAAGGCTAAAGCGGGCAGCATTTAATGTAGGGGTGTCAATTTTATCAGCCCAAGTACTTGTGTTTTCCATAAAAATAACTGTTTTCTAACATTTGAGTGCTTAAATATAGGAAGGTTTATTTTCAGGAAGTTTATGTTTCAGCCAAAAATGCCATGCCCTTCTCTGAATGCAGAGTTAAACCAGTAGGGAGATGTGAGATAACTACCTCAAGACAAATCATAGGGAAGCAATGCCCTCAAAGTGAGCGAGACTTTCCTAATAGAAAAACATAGATCTTCATATCGCAAAACAGAAGACCTGGATTGCAATTTGGGGATAGTAATGGATTCAATAACAGCCTTAACAGCCTCTAATCGGACACCTAAAACTTAGGTCTAAAAGTGGTGATTTGGAGGGAGCTTTGGAGTCTGTGTGAATGTTTATCCCTTGAGAGCTTCAGGGGAGGAGCAATGCGAGCAGCGGGTTTGGAGGCACCCACGCCTACGGACATTCTGTGGGAGGTGTTCATGAGTGGGAACCACCAAGCCTGTATTGTCTATTTCTCCTTGTTGTGGAGGAAGATTGTAAACATTTTTAATATTTTATCGAAGGTTTGGACTGTAGTCATGAGGGAAATGTTGTGACTAAGGTTACTTATACTTTGTGTAAGAATGTTTTATGGCAAATTGTATGTGAAATGTTTTTAATAAATTATGACAATAAAAAAAGAAGAAAAAAGTGTTGTTTTCTTAGTTATAGGAGAGGAGGGAGAAAGGGAACAGTACGAAAATGAGACTGGGACCCTATGCTTTATGATATGATATGATAGGTTATTTATAACGCGCTTAATACCCAGAGGTTTCTAAGCGCGGACCCAGGGATCGAACCTGTGTTGCTCCGTGTCGTCTTGTTGCCAAGTCGAGCACGCTGCCACTGAGCTATCCTCCTGGGTGTTTAAAATTGCAGAATAAATGGCAAGGGTTACCAATATTACGTATTTGTATTTATTCGTAGAACGTGGATGCCGATTTTGATCACAAATGACTTAAAATAACATTTACCGATGACAGAGCCATTCCTACAACAAGTAGCATGTATAAAAGTACAAAGATGAGAACAAGTGGTGAGTCAGATTATGAGGGTGTAACAAAGTTGGTATGAACCAGGGGCAAAACTATATTATATATACACGAAAACAGACGACTAACAAAAGTAATATTAACCGGGCAAGTGCTTCAAATTAAACAGCAGTGATAATTAAATATACAACATTATTAAGTGTCACTGGATGGAATAGTGATGTCAGGTTGAGAGGATGGGGAGAGGGCAGACAGAGCTCCCACTGTAGCAATTAAGTGAAGTTTAAGCTGTGATTTAAAGAGCTCCACAGTTGGGCTGGCTTTGATTGTTATGGGCAGTGGGTTCCAGTGGAGCATGGCGAGTAGGGAGAATGAGCAGCAGTTAGAGGAGGCACAGAGAGGGTATGGGACATTGACTACAGAGGAGGATTGGAGGGAACGAGATGGTGAGTAAACTGAGATACAATCAGACAGGTACTGAGGAGAAATATCATTGATATCTTTGCAGACTAGGAGAAGAAACTTGAAAAGAGAATGGTTGTGCATGGAGAGCCAACCAGCATGTTGTAAGAAGGTAGAAGTGGTGGAGGATATGGGTATGGTGTAGAGAGTGTGGAATATAAATTTGAGGAGTAGGCTTGAGCTGTAGTCAAGTTTACAGAGCACAGGTGTGAAGATAAGGGTTTTTGTAGAGTGGTCAGAAAGAAAAAAACACATTTTACGAATGTTGAGGCGGTCAATACGAGCAGTAGATGCAGTGGTAGTGATAAACTGTTAGAATCGGAGTTCGCTATCAAAGAGGACACCAAGATTGAGAACCTTGGCCGAAGGAGCAAGAAGGTCAGAAGGGAAAGAGATAGGAGAGGGAAAGGTAGGGATGGAATTTGAAGCCAGTAGAAAGAGTACTTTCATGTTTTAAGGCATCAGCATGAGGCAATGGAGAGCCATCCCGTGATGAGTTGCAGTGGGACAGTTTGTAATCCGTTACGAGATGGCTGGGGTGAAGAAGGGCAAGAAGAAAAATGTGAGTGCCATCAGAAAAATGGTGATAGTGAAAGCCAAAGGGTCCGTAGGGGGCACTGACAGGGAGAGGGGTGGAATTAGAGGTTTGCGAGTTCCAAGAGATTTTAAAGGATCAACCTTCTAGGTAGGAGGCAATCCAGGCAAGAGCAGATTTACAAAACCCAGTGTGGATGAGAGATCAGTGGTCGACCCTTTCGAAAGCAGCATAAAGGGCCAAATCGATGAGTATAGAAGATAGTTTGGAGTGGTGAGCATTAGAGACAAAGTTGGATACATATATGAGTGCAGATTGATGTGGATCTTCAAGGCCATTATCTGCAAGGTACTTAATGATCTGGTCAAAGACCACCCAATCAAAGACTTTTAAAAAGTGGGGAAGGAGAGAAACTGGGCAATGGTGTGCTAGGACATTTAGGACAGCAGGGAGTTTCTTTTATAGGGGCAAGACAGTTGCAGATTTGGAGGATGCAGGGAGGAGTCCAGCAGAGAGAGAAGAACAAGTTACTTACCAACTGTAACGTTCTTTCGATTGGATGTTCCTCCCACATATTCCTCATCTTAGATATCTTGTCTCCCAGCTTTGCTGCTTCGGGAAAAAATATTCACCAGAAGGCGCTGTGTTCGAGGCCACGTGTCGTAGTCCCACGAGGGCCATTGTCGAGCGTCGACGTCATCTGCTGTATAAAGGGCTCGAGCCGCGCCCGTTACCTCAGTTCTGTTTTTACGGTGTTCACGGTCGCATCATTTAAGTCCTCAGGCTCTTAAGGAAGTTCGAGTGCAACTGGCATAAACTGTACAGAGGGGTAGGTTGGAAGGGTCGATGAGGAATACGTGGGAGGAACATCCAATCGAAAGAACGATACAGTAACTTGTTCTTCGAATGGATTGTGTCCTCCCACCTATTCCTCATCTTAGATAGGTTCCCAAAGCAGTAAGAATTTGGAGGAGGGAGTACCAGAAAATTCAATCGTGGACTGAATGAAGGACAGCTTTTGCAAAGAGTCCTCCTTGATATGATGTAGTGTCCATGAAGTAATGCTTCAAAAAAGTGTGTATTGGCGACAAGGTGGTCGCAGAACAAATATCCTGCACTGGGACACCCCTCTGAACAGCCGTTGAAGTTGCCATGCCTCTGGTTTAATGTGCCCTTAACCCATCTGGAGGCTCTTTTCCAGCCAATTTATAGCACTCCGAGATTGCTAGAATTATCCATCTGGATAAAGTTTGTTTAGAGACTCCAAGGCCCAATTTGTGTCCAGTATAGCCAACGAATAGTTGGTCACATTGTCGAAGATTTGCCAGTCTGGAAATGTAAAAACTGAGAGCCCTTTTTGGGTCCAGTCTGTGCAATCTTTCCTCTTCCTTACTAGCGTGTGGAGGAAGATAAAAGGAAGGTAAGGTGATTTTCTGTGACAGATGGACATCAGAGACTATCTTAGGCAAGAAAGATGGTTTGACTTTTAAAATAACTTTGTCCCTATGGAAAACGGTGTGAGGAGGCTTACAAGAAAGCGCCTGCAAATCACTTACCCTGCGGGCTGATGTTATAGCCACTAACAAAATTGTTTTTAGAGAGAGAAGTCTTAATGGGCAAGAATGTAAAGGTTCGAAAGGGGCACATGAGAAATTTTAAGACTAAATTCAAATCCCAGATAGGCACCAGAAAAGGTGTCAGAGGGTGCACATTTGTCAGCCCTTTAAAGAATTGAATGACTAAGGGCATTTTAAAATAGGACACTTCTTCCGAGGAGCGCTTAAAGATAGATAGCGCTGCCAAATATCCTTTTATAGTGCCAACTTGGAGCCCCAAATTGGCCAAGTGTAAGAGGAAAGAAAGTACTGTAGGAGTATTACATAAAAGTGGATCCACATTCCTATCCCTGCACCAGTTACTGAACTTGTTCCAACGACACCGATACAAGGATTTTGTTGCTGGCCGCCTGGCGGAAAACAAAATCTCCATTACTTCATCTGGGAGGTCCCAATCCTTGTATCTCAACCTCTCAGAAACCATGCGTGAAGGTTGAGCGGGTTGGCTTCTGGATGGAGAACCTGACCCTCCTCTCGCGAGAGAAAGTCCTCTCTTTGTGAAAGACGTTTTGGAGGGCAAATGGACATGTCCCGAAGGTCCGGGTACCAAGTCCTCCTGGCCCAATCCGGGGCAATTAGGATCATGATTTTCCTGAACATTCTCAACCTCCTTATTTCATGAGGAATCACAGGGACTGGAGGAAACGCATATAGGAGTGGAAATACCCAGTGCACCACGAACGCGTCCCTGAGAGCTCCTCTTGTGGGAAATTACCTTGAGCAGTACAGTTCGCACTTCCGAATGGCACTGGTTGCGAACAGATCAAGTTGAGGGGTTCCCCAAAGGGCAAAGATCTCTTAAAGGACTTCCTGAGCTTGTTCCCACTCGTGGGAGACTGTGCTCTGCCTGCTCAGAGTGTCCGCCGCCGTGTTAGGCTCTCCGGCTAGGTGAACTGCCGATAGAGAGAATCCTTCTTGCATTGCCCAGAACCAGAGCTGCATTGCCTCTCTGCACAGTGGAAGTGATCCTACGCCTCCTCTTTTGTTTAGGTAGTAAATGGCCACTGTGTTGTCCGTCATTATCAGGGCATTCTTTCCCTGTACAGAGGGCAGTCTGATTGCCCTCAGCTCCAAAAAGTTGATGTGTAGTTTGGACTCCGATGGAGACCAACGACCGCTGATTGTCAGATTGTTGGTGTGGGCTCCCCACCCAGTGAGTAAGGCGTCCGTCACTACTGTTATCTCCGGCCATGGTTGCCAAAAAAGTTCTCATTGAGGCTAGTTTCCTTGCAAGCCCACCATAAAAGATCTTGAGTCACTTTGGCTGGGACTCGCAGAAGATCTGATATCTTCTCCGAAAATTGGCACCAATGAGTTCTGAGGGCCCATTGAATAGATCCCATCCTCAATCTTGCCTCTGGTACCAGAAAAATGCAGTATGCCATGAGGCCTAACAGCCTTAGAAAACTGAATGCCGGCAGATGTTGGGCATTTTGAAACTTTGTTGCCATCTGCAGAATGTGGTGAGCTCTCTCCTCAGGAGGCAAAGCTTTCCCTGAGGAATTATCCAGGACTGCTCCGATGAATTGGAGTCTTTGGCTTGGAATAAAATGTATAAAATGTGACTTCTTGTAATTGAGGGAGAAGCCCAGTCTGTGTAAGAAGTGGCAGGTCATGGCCAGATTTTCCTGGGCTTGTTCAGGTGAACTTGCCCTGATTAGTCAATTGTCCGGATAAGGGTAGATGTGAATCCACCTTCTCCTGCTACTCGCTGCCACTACCGCCATCAGCTTGGTGAAAACCCTTGGGGCGGAGGTCAGCCCAAATGGTAGAACCCAAAATTGATAATGAGAACCGCCAACTGTGAACCTCAGGTACTTTCTGTGCTTGAGATGGATTGGCACATGAAAGTAAGCATCCTGAAGTTCCAATGAAACCAGCCAGTCCTGAAGCTGAACAGCCTGAAGAATCTGAGAAAGGGTCACCATCTTGAACTTGTCATTCCTGAGGAATTTATTCAAATTTCTTAAGTCCAAGATGGGTCTCAATCCTCTGTCCTTTTTGGGGATGAGAAAATAAGGGGACTACCAACCATTGTTCCTTTCCTCTACAGGTACATTTTATTGATCCTTTCTCTAGCGGGGTTGAAATCTCCTGCACAAGAAGCAGGTCTAGAATTTTTACAGAGTTCGCTCCCGGTGGATGATTTTGAGGTCTTTGATGAACAGGAAGGCAGTAACCATGGGTCACTATCTCTAGCGCCCAGGCATCTGACGTAAGGCCCCACCATTTGTTCAGATACCAAGTGATTCTACCTCCCACCGGGGTCTTGTGGGTGAAGACCTCAAAGTGGCTTTGCAGTGGCTGCAGCAGTGGCTGAGGAGGTAGTAGCCATTGCTGGGGCCGATCTAGCACCTCTCCCCTTTCCACCACGAAGGGGTTTTCCCTGTTGGCCTCTTTGACTGGCCTATCCCCTCCCTCTTCCAAAAGAGGAGTAGAAACGAAAGGGGCGACTCCTCCAGGAAGATGAGCCTGCGTAGGAGCGTTGTTGAGGTTATCTTATAGCTGCGCCGAGTGATTTTGCTGCCGCTTTCGAGGTCTGCAGCTTCTCCAAGCTCTTGTCCGCCTTACTGCCAAACAGCCTCAAGCCGTCAAAGGGCATATTGAGTAATCTAGACTGTACATCAGGTGCAAAGCCAGATTACCTCAGCCATGCAAATCTGCGTAGGACTGTGCTAGATGCCATGCACCTGCTTACACTATCAGCAATGTCCATGCTGCCCGAAGAAAAAGCTTTCCGGCCCAAGCATCAACTTTTTTTATCATCTCTGTCTGGTGGTATTGATGGGTAAGCTGATTGCCTAGTGGAGGTTGCAGCTTGTACCACTAGACTTTCAGGTGAGGGATGTTTAGATAGGTGTTCCAGATCTGAAGAAGATGGCCTTTATTTTGCTACAAATATTTTGTTTACTGCTGAAATCGAATCAGGGATATTCCAATTTACCATCACCCTTTTTTGTAGTGCCTTATGGAAAGGAAAGACAGAGTCTTTTTGAGGACCTTCACTCAGGATGTCCGTCATATCATCCTGGTCGAACTTTTGGGAAGCTGCCTTCCAAACCATGAAATCAATGACCCTTCCCATGAGATTCCTATAACTAGGATCTGCATGATCCGTAGGGTCTGGTCTCTCAAATTCCACTTCATGGGAAGTGTCTAGGCCACTGGTATTTTGTAGACAGTCAGAGATCTGTTATCTTGGTACTCTGGTCCACTAACTAATCAGGGACCTCTCTGACTCCAAACCTAACTCCAGCTAAAGTAAAATCCTCTTTAGAGGATTGTTCTTCAAAGATGGATGACATGGATGTGAGAAATTCTTGCCTGGGTTGAAGATGGTAAACCTTTACAGGTAAAGGGGGTGGTATCGACTTAGGCATGGGCAATGGCATTGACTTAGGTATCGGGATTAAAGAATGCCTTTATAATGGCGTCAAAAGCATTGATAAAGAGGACGCTGGCTTCGAGTTTTCCGAAGGAGGCTTCGCTACAGTCAAGGGTGTTGGCGCCACTTTCAGTGGCGGTTTCGACACTGCATTCTTCGACTGTGTCGAGTCGAGCTTCGACATCTGACACCAAGGTCGATTCCGCTACCCCCGATTTATGCACCAGAGGTTTTGCCTTTGTACGAGGTGTCAGAGAACTTTCCCCTGATGAAACTCTCCACTCTTTTTCGGCTCTCACGTGTTTAGTCTATGATCTCCCTCTGTCACTTTTAGAGTGGGCAGGGGCATGATCTCCACGCGGCTTCTTTGAGGGGGTCTGGGCTGCTTTCTCGAAGATTTTAAGCAGCTAATTTTGGGGGACGTCTGATATATTTATATGTCCATTGTCAGCAGTGTCAGCATTAATACACCTAATTTGAGACTGACATTCTAGAGTGTTACTTATAGACTCATGTGCTACATCTGGTGGTTTTGTTGAGATCCCTGGGGTAAGTTGAATTTCCTTTGCCTTAAATGTAGATTTACAGACAGAGTCTAGGTTATTTACTGGAGGTGTTGTTTTAGTAGATGGTAGATGGTTACGTGGGGTTTTAAGAAACAACTGATATGTCTCTTTACTTCCAACCCCTCTTTTATCCTTTCTACCCTTGTGCTTCATTTCTTCTGACAGGGTGTTTACGACCAGTTTGGCATCTGTGTGCCCTACATACAATTTGACACCAGTAGCAGCGTCCGGGTGATCCAAAAAACAAACGGTCTACGTGCCTTTAGTACTTTTATTTTTTGATTACACCTGTATTTTCTGTGTTATTAATCTCATCAGGCTCCGTATTTTGTATTTTTTTTATTTTTATGTTTTACTTGAAAAATATTTAGAGGCTTCAAGGTTCCCTTATCTTCTCGCCTCATCTCTAAAAAGGATTTAGATTCTTCGTCTAGTTGTTGAAGATCTTTCAACACGTCATCACTGGATTGATTTTTCAGTTTTTTCTCCAATCTTATCTGTTTTGTTGTTTTTTTTGGTTTGCTCTACGTTTCTCAGCTCTTATAGCCGAGCACTTTTCTTTGCGGCTGAGTACTACAACAGAAGTTTCACATGGATAAGCCCCCCCTCCTCGTCATCATTATTATTCTGAATGCTAGTCCCATCTATTTCTGTCTCTAGATCGATTAGATCCAGTAATGCTGATGGGCTATTTAATGGTTCTACGTCCTCATGTAATGTAATCCCAGTACTCGAGCCCTCACTTGGTTGAGATTGTTGAACCTTACATGCCTCCATCAGACTATTTACAGCCATCGTGAGGTCTTCAATTTTTCCAGAATTAAGTGCCACTTCATTTAAAAACATTCACTCCCGAGCCTTGTCGCCAATTTCCTTGCCCAAATTATTTTGTGAGGTGTGGGTGCCTGCATATGATAACATTCTCTCTGGCATCTCTTCGCACATTTCGCCTAATAAATTACCTCTGGATACTGTGTCAGCGTAAGTCTTTAGGATTTTCGTCTGTGGAAATAGTATCCCACAGGTTTGAGTAGATTTTTTGGGCATAACACCATTTTTCTTTAGGTCTGTTGCCAAAGTGGCAATAGCGTCACAAGTAAACATTAAGCCCTCTATCTTATTTAGCTTACCAACAATTTCAGCCAGTTCCATTTTCATTACCCTTATCTCCCAATGTGCTTGCTCGTGCCCCTTGTCAAGCAAAGTTAATATGTGTGTGATTACAGGGAGTGAGTGATCATCATTCATAATACAGTCTTCTGAGGTGGGAGAAGAATCAGGCCCCCCAGAATGATTATACCCAGTCTCCACTTCCTTAGGCCCTGTTATTTTTTCATGTTCCAAAACCCTTTGACTATCCGATTCAGAATTGGAAGATTTAGACGTTAACCCACAGACAGGGGAACTTGAGTTGGTAATGAATGCGTGTGTATGTGTGCCAATTGTTACCTCACCATCTAATGGTTTCATTACAGCGGGCGGCAAAATTGACGAAAATGTGTTGGGAGGTGTGTGTGTGCGAAAATCATTGACACCAGTGTTGTTGAACATTAAGACATTTCCGATTCCTGTCCTTCTTTGTGTCACCGGAGTAGAAGGACCCAAAGAAAGTCGCATTTGCCTGCCTAATTCTGCCTCAATACCTGGAGCGATAATAGAATAGTCAGAGATTTTGTTATTGAACTGTTCATATAGATCGCTGCATGTAGAAGAGTTATTGATTGATTGACTGATTTATTTATATAGCGCTTTACACCAAGGCGCTGATGAATACTTATATCGTCATTCACTAAAGCGGGGTTGGAAGAAACATCGTGAGCCACGTCATTTACTTCTTTTAGAGTATACGTTTGGGGGGGGAATAACAATAGAAAGCTGTGCAGGAGCAGTTTCAGGTGTAATATGCTCTATATCTCCAGCATTCGACTGTAGTCCAGGGCCACCATGACTTTGAGTGTAATCCCGCGACCCGTATTTGCAGTGCTTGCCCTCAGTTACATTTTCTGATACATGAGGCAACCCCGAATCAGCGGGTTCTTGGTTTTCAAATTACACGCAAAAATTACACGCCAGTACATTGGTGGAGTACTACAAGGCACAAAAAATACAGAGAGGCCTGAGAGTTTAGTTAAGACCAACTCTTTGTAGTGAAAATAAGGCCTTCGTGGCTAGGTGGGATCAAATAATCAACAAGTGTTCATTAGATCTGATACTTTTGACCATAGAGGAACTCTCAAAATCCCTGACCAGTATTGATAGTGATATCACTGCCTTGAAAGATCAATTATCTAAATTCAAATCAGCAAAAGATCTCTCAGAACTACTTGAAGATATTAACTAAAAGTTAGCTAATTACAAATCAGAAATTGAAGAAAGGAAATTAAGAAAATTTAAAAGAGATACTTTTGACTATTTGAATGAAATAGTCTATAATTGGCAGGGATACTACCATCAAAGGAATCTTAAACGTAATAGACAACAAAATCCAGGGTCTTCAAACTCAGGCAATACCAGTGACAGCAGTATTGGTGAACCAATACAAAAAACAACACCTCAAAAACCTAGTGAGTGTAAACAGGTAGAGGAAACTGTTTCAGCTAGGGATACTACATTGCCATCGGACAGGGAAACTGATAACACTGGAGTTTTTTTTAGGCATAAGAGAAAGACAAGGAGAGTCAAAAAAACAAACAACAACAAAAAACAAGAACAGGTAATCACTAAGAACTTGGTAGTGAATATTTCCAGCAAGATTCTCTCTAAAGCTCAACTTAACATACTCAACAGGGGCTTATCTTTTGTCTCGACGAGCAACACCTCTCTTTTTAAGGAAAAAATCTGTCTACGTAGACTACTGAGAAAAGTCAGACTAAAAATATTTTTTGATTCACAACTTCCAATGGAATCTCAAACTGCAACAGAAGATTTATTGGAAATGCGGCCCAAAAGTGTTTTTGACCCCCACATCCAGAATTCCGTTCTCAATTTATTTCAGAAAACTGTTCTTGCAGACCTGATAAATTACAAAAAGAAAACCCCTATCAATGTAAAGAACTGCCAATTAGATTTAGTCGAGAACCTAGCCAAGGATAAAGCTATTACCTTTAAATCAGCCGATAAGGGTGGGGCCATTGTAGTGATGGATACATGCTTTTACATAAGAAAATACATGGAATTATTGGATGAAACAAACACCTATATGACACTTGAAAGGGATCCCTTACCTGAAATCAGGAACCTGATTCAAAAGACACTTGACAAAGCTAAAGCAAACGACTGGATCAGTGGCAAGACCTATGAGTTTCTTATCAACCACCATCCTGTTACTCCTGTATTTTACGGTCTACCAAAAATTCATAAGGACCAACAAAATCCCCCTTGAGACCAATTGTTGCAGGTACTGAAAGTATATTTGACCCTTTAGCAGTCTACATTGATAGACACATCCAACCTTTAATACAGGCAACCTCGACATACTTAAAAGACACTACCGACTTTCTAAATTGTTTGAAAGACTTTTCAGCATTAAGTTCAGAATGTATACTATTTAGTCCTGATGTGTGCAGTCTGTACACTTCAATTCCTCATAATGAGGGCATAGACTCAATTGAATGGCTACTGTTGAATTCATCTGGTCTATGCCCAATTTCTACTAGAATTACTTAATTTAATTCTATACAATAGTTATTTTCGATTTCAAGGAAATTATTATCTACAAACTTCGGGTACATTGATGGGCTCATCGATGGCCCCAGCCTATGCCAAAACATTCATGTTCCATTTTGAGAGTCAACATGTTCTAGAACATCCTATTTGGTCACCATACATACTTAGCTGGAAAAGAGTCATTGATGACATCTTTGGCATTTGGTGTGGAACAAGGAAAGAATTTACATCATTTTTTGATTACCTAAATTTGGTTCACCCTAGAATTAAATTTACTATAGAGATCGGAAACTCTTCATTGCATTTTCTTAACATGAATCTAACACTTGCTGACAATAACATTATCACCTCAGTATACCATAAACCTACGGATGTCAATAACTTGCTTCCATCCTCGAGCTATGCTCCAAAGTTTGCCGTATAGCCAGATCGTAAGGTTAAAAAGAATCACCTCAAACCCAGAAGTGCTTGAAACAGAATGCTCCACTTTGATGAACAAATTCCAGGAGAGAGGATATCCTTGCAATATCTTGTATGAAGCCAAGACTAGTGCTCTTAATATCACCAGGTCAGATCTCTTAAAACGGAAGACACATACTAAGGAAATACCACTTCTATTGCTAGATTTTCTAGACAAAGTTTTCAGATTTCAAAATGTATCCAAAAAAAATGGAATATTCTACACAACGATCCTACACTGCTAAGGTTGTTCCCGACAGCCCTTATTATGTGTTTTAAGAGAGGCAAGAATATTAGAGACAAATTGGTCAGGGCAGAGAAACTACCAAAAGATAAACAACAATTGTTATCTACTAAGAAACTAGGCTCCTTCCCGTGTCTGAGTTGTACACATTGTAATAATGTCATCAAGGGGAACACTGTGACCCACCCAAGAACAGGAAAATAAATCAAATTAAGGCATTACTCCACTTGCATGTCATCAGGGGTAGTATACATGATCAAATGTCCTTGTGGGAAAGTGTATGTTGGCCAGACCAAGAGACCATTTAAGAGACCAAACTGACTGAACACAAGTCAAACATACACTGTAATAAACAAAATTCACTGTAACCTATGTAAACACACAATTGCCCAATTGAAATTTCAAATTTTAGAGGTAGTGAAATGCCCCCCCTGGGGAGGAAACTACCAAGCTCGTCTCCCACAAAGAGAATCCTACTGAATTGACACGTTGGATTCTGTCCAACCACGAGGTCTGAATGATGAGTTTTCATTAAACTGCTTCTTATAGCTTTATATAGCCTTATATAGTAATGTCCACCTTACTATTCTGTACTTCAATTTTACTGATTGATTAAGGTACTCTTTCTGTCATCTTTCACCAGCTAGATTTATTTTTTGTATTTATCTCATCGCTTCAAGAACGTAGTTTACTGTTATCTTTTGAAATATTGCTTGTGTTAATTTATTTTGTTCTCGCAGTACACAAACAATTTTCGTTGAATTTGCTTTTGACTCTTCGTGTTTAATTTAATTAAGGTAGAGTTTGGATTTTTCTCACTCTGTGCACTACACATTGATCGCGCCTTGTGGAAATTAGGCATTGCCTCTATTTTTTTGACACATTTTTCTCACACTTCTTTTGAATCCGTCCCATATTCTCAACCTATTACTACGCCTTTTTCATTTTTCTAATGTTCAAAATCATGTGCTCGTTTAATTACGTTTCCCCTGCATGGTTGTTTTTAGTTCCTCTGTATTTCTATCACACTCTGATTCTACTTATTAGCATTTTGCACCATAATTATACAGACTTTTTTTGCACGTTTTTTTACCCGTCAGATTAACAGCTACATTCTGTATCATGTGATCTCTACTTCCAATATGGCTATCCCCACACTTCAATTGGGGGTCAGTCCCTTTTTGATGTCTATGACATTTTCTTACATATATTGTTCAGTAAGATGGCGCTGACTGGTACCGTAGTAACGGACCCAGACGCCATCTTCTTGATTTCTTCACTTTGCACTGCGATTCGATAGAGACAAGGTACGTTTCCCTACCGCGGACCTTCCCAACTCTAGGGATCTTCTTCAAACACGCTGTTTTCTTACGTTTTTCTCGGTCCTCTTGCAGCATTATTAGATACTTTGTGGCACCTCTGCAGCAATCCTTTTATCCAACTTATGTACCGTGACAGCATTCTTGTTCATTTTCATCCGTACCTCTCAGGAGGCAGGTATCCTTTATTTTTTATATTTTATATTTTTTATTTTAGTTCTTTATCTTCTGTCTCTCTCTATAATTACTTTAGTATTTACTCTTCCTCTTTAATAGGTTTTTCCCTATTCTTCCCTTCTACCTCCTCCTTTTTATCTTTACTTTACTTAGCTCTCTCTCCATTTATTGCTTTGCTCCATCCATTCTCTCCATCTGTAGGCCTTTGAACAACAGCACGTTCCTTATCGCAGAACAAGCTCGCGTTTTTCCCGGCTCCTGCAGTTCAAGTTTTCTATAACCCACATCTTTTGAGAGTTTTGTACTCCTGCAAGCTTGGTAGGTGATACAATTACTTTTACTTCACTCTGTCACTGCATTATCAAGCTATTCTCTCTTGACTATGGAGCGATCGCTCACTATCTATGTCTGTTTGTACTTGATTCTACTACTGTCCTCTTCCAACCTAGAACTGTTCGATTTGGCTAGAGGGGTTGCACTCTATTACTTACCTATCTCCTTACATCCATTATGGTACAAATATAGATTTTTATCTTGCTTTTAGACCTTGTCACGACCTGGGCTCTTCCGAGGGCCTACTTTCATACATTGACTCTGGAATTTTGGCGTATCAAAGATTCTGAAACCCCATCATATGACACAGTGAGACGGCACCTGATTCATTTTCTTTCGACAGGTATGTGGACATTTTTGCACTCCATTTCTTATACTATTCCTTTTCTTAAATACTTTCTTTCTCCTTTATTTATCATGTTCTATTTAGAGGTGAACTACTTCCACACTGCTCTGGTCTGTGGTTTTGTCCAGAGTGGATCTTTCCTAAATTACTATTACTTATGACTGCTAGTGAATGCATAGGTTCAATCAGTAAAAGGGAACATTTTAAACATTTTGCTTTGCACATTTCAAGACATGCGTTTCCATGATTATCCACCAGATCTTACAAATGATTATTTAGAGTTAGAATTCCGGTTCAATCAGTGGAATCATACACTGAAAGCGATTTGATGCTTACATTTCATTAGAGATGCACTATTTATGTATTCCCTATATATGACAATAGAGAGTGTGTGTATTTATCCGTTTTTTTCTGTTTAAATGCTTTGTCTAATGGTTTGTGAACAAACTAATATTCGAAAAGCTTTCGGGTGATAAATGTATTTGTGATTATCTTTAGTCAAACAAATGATATTGAATCTCTAATATGTTGAATGTAATAATGCAATTATGTTTCTTTAACAGTCCGTATTGGCCAATTGGAGAAGGGGAACAAGTCCTCAAAACGCGCCGCCTTAGAATAACGGACTTATCTTTGGTTGATTCTCTGTACATTTACCTATGTTTTTCACAAATTTTGTGTATGGATTATTATGAACTAATTATATATTTTTTTCAAACCAAAAATTCTTTTTGTGTGATGAAATTATTTGTTCTTAACATGTTTTAAAACTATATCCGAACATTATTGTAAATAATACAGTATTTGACTTTATGTCAACACCTGATAGTGTGCAGGGGACGGAAATCAGGTTGAATCTTCTTTTCCTCTTCTGTTTTGTGTAAAGATCTCTGTGCCAAGGTCCTGGTTCCTCCCCCGCACCTTAAAAATTAACTAATAACATCTTACTTCAATTATCTATTCCACTAGTTGAATTTCCAATTAACTATAGGTGTGCACCACTGTTCCCCACCATGTTTAAGGGAGTACCAGTTAGCTTTCTCCCGCTTCTTAACCCATTGACCATTTTTCCTTTAAGAGAACTACAAATCAATGCCAGGGATTTAACTTGTGGCAAACTTTGCTTCAACTCACAGATTATCAAAAACGTTATTCAAACAGTCTATATAAGTCAACAAATACTTGAAACAACTTTGTCATTTAATATACACAGGAGAATCTTTTGCATCACAGGTTATAATTTATATTTGACTCACTCTGGTCCTGAATGCCTGCTAGCCTGGGTCACAATGCAGATTTCCAAAGTACTTCCCAACTCACCCCACCGCCTCACCGCCTAAAAGCACAACAGCACAACAGCACACTTCAAAGCACTTCCTTATGCGCGCACAAATGCGTGCGCACCGTGCTCTATAGGGAGTTTCTGGGAGGAGGGGGCCAGGCATGCACTGTGTGACTGTAGAAAGAAGAATAAGGGAATCAGTGAACTGCACGCTTAAGAGCGTGACAAGCCTAAACCCAGCACTAAACCCAGCACAGTAGCAGTAGTCCCAATAGACTCAAAAACTAATATTTACTGGGATAGGAAGTTCCTTAAACAAGATAGCGTTTCGCTGTATTTCACGATGCTATTTCAGCTTGTCCATACAAGGTTGGAGAGGTCTTGACCAGAGCAGCAGACAGGAGACGAGCAAGACGCCGGGCAGCACAACAACACACTTCAAAGCACTTCCGGATTCATGCATGGATGCGCACGCACCGTGTACTATAGGGAGTTGGTGGGAAACGGGGGTTGGGCCAGGCACTCACTGTGTGATGGGATATGAAGTCCCTTAAACGAGATAGCGTTTCGCCGTATTTCACGATGCTACTTCAGCTTGTCCATACAAGGTTGGAGAGGTCTTGACCAGAGCAGCGGACAGGAGATGAGCAGGACGCCGGGCAACACAATAGCACACTTCAAAGGACTTCCAGATGAGAAATGATATTCAAAGGAGGAAAAGAGAGAATGAGAACCAGGAGAGGCCTGGTGTGACAAAGAAGAATGAGAAAGGATGCCTACACCACCGCCGCTACCAGAAGGATGATGTGTGTGGAAGAAATTAGAGGTAGGAGAGAAAAGAGAGGCCAGAGTGGTAGTATTAGAACCAAATGCATAGGTGGCGCTCAGTCTCCACCGCACATGTACAGGAACTAGGAAGCTCTCCCTGCTACCTAGTTCTGGTTTTCCTGGTGTAAGAGAGCCTTAGGGCCATCCTGGTGGCATGAGAGGCAGCATTTGGAGTCTAGGGCTTCAGGTTAAAAATATATATTTTTTAAAAACCATTTGATCATGTGTATGTGCATGCAAGGGTTTGTCTGTTTGGGTGCACGTGAATGAGATAGTGTGTAAGGTGCATTGGTGACAGTGTGAATAATAAAGCAAATATGTTGTATGGGTGCATGCATACATATTTAGGTGTTTGAGCAGGGCAGCAAACCTCTGTCTGGGGGAATTATACTGATGCACTGGCTGCCAGCAAGGCTATGTTTTCTTACAGTAGATGTGAGGAATCTGAGGGCTACTCACTTCTTTCCCCAAAATATCCTCCTCCCAGGGGGCCAGGGAAAGGCTGTCGCTATCAGATCCTGACCCTGGGGGTGGATATGAGAGGGTGAATCACCTGAGTGGAGGAGACTTGGGGAGTGGGGATGAGGCACCCTTGGGTGAGACACAGTACCCCCATTTCCCTTTTGTAATGAACCCAATACCCCCCCCAAGCCTTTATAGGTTATTACCAAACATCTGTTCCCTATTTCTTACCTAAAGTATCTCCCTGTAAATGCAAGTCAGGTACTCGGACGAGGAAGAGACAGATCAGAGCTATGAATCTGCTCTTTATTAATTCTTATGAACACCACTTTGGTACTGTGACGAGGAAGATGCAACAAAGACTGACAAAAGACTGCAGAACTCACTCTGCACAGTCTAGTTGCTGAATGTCAAAATAAGCTGGCAGGATATTTAAAGGCTAATGCAGGAAACAGAATGGGAACCAGATTTCTATTATTTATTTATTTTATTGATCATTTGTAAGGTGCTTTATACAACAGAATTGTGTTTCAAAGCGCCACAAGGCTAAATGGGGAGGGAACAGGGGAGATTATAACAGTGGCAAAAAACAAAAAGCAACAATAATATATATACAGTCGTGGTACTACTAGACCTTGTGGCATCCGGCCGTGCAAGTGCATTGATTAGAAGTGCAGGTGCGGGAGATAGAAAGGGGGAGCAGAGGAGTGGACAAGTGCTGCAGGAGTGCACAAAATGGGAAGTGCTAAGTGGAGCCAGGAGGAGTGCCTCAGGATAAGTGCTAGTACGAGCGGCTCACAAGGGTGGTATGTGTAGCTACAGACAGGGGCCTGAAGGGCAATGCCGTTTTTGCTGGTAATGACAGGGAGGAAGGGCCCGAGAGCCTGTGGGGTTCATGCGGATCAGGCCGTCACAGTGGCAGTGGTGTGATTAGCAAGGAATGGTGAGAGAGAAGTAGGTAGAGAAGGCTCCTGCAGGGGAGTATATAGGGTGGTCCCAGGCCCCAGAAGGCCTTGCAGATGATGCACAGGGTTGTGAATTTGATCCTTGCAGCCATCAGGAGCCATTGGAGAGATTGTAGGGCTGAAGAGATACGGTCCCTGGGCTTAAGGCCAAGGATAAGTCTTGCAGCCTTATTCTGGATTAGCTGGAGGGGACGAAGAGAGGAGATAGGGAGATTGAGAAAGATACCGTTTCAGTAGTCCAGCCTGGAAAGGACCAGAGCTCCTGGAGACATTGGGTTTCTGGAGGAAGGTGGGAAAAAGGAAGAATGCCTCTGAGGAGGTGTAGCTGGAAGTGGGACTTTTTTGTAAGGTCCATGATGTGAGGGGTGAAGGAAAGAGCGGGGACGAAGATGACCCAGAGGTTTTCGGCTTCACAAGCTGGTTGAGTAAGAGGGCTCAAAGAGGGTGGCCAGTGGGCAGGAGGGAAAGGGAGCACAGGTGTCCCGATGAGGAGGATCTCTGTTGAGACAGAGATTGTTTGCTGAACATCATGCCTGAATGGCAGACAGACAGTCGGCGATGAGAGAGAAGGAAGAGGAGGAAGTAGAGGGAAGTTTGAAGGAGAGTTGTGTGTCATCGGCATACCACTGGAATTGAGGATAGAAGGAGGAGATCAGATGAGCAAAAGGGGCAAAATAAATATTGATGAGCCAAGGCGATAGGATAGAGCCCTGGGGAACACTACAGGTAGAGGGTGGTCTAAGGGGAGAAAGGGCCCAGTTGCAGCCGGGAAGGGTGGTTAGTGAGGAAAGAGGTCAGCCAGTCCAGTGCCCGGTCAGTGATGCCGGCGGTGTCACAAAGTCGTTTTATGAGGATGGAATGGTTGACAGTGTCAAAGGTGGAATCGAGATTTATGAGCATGGTTTCACAGATGTTCAGTAGAGTAGTTTCCGTGCCTCTGGATGCCCAGAATCCAGATTGGTGGTCATCAAGGCAGCCAACAAGGTCAGTGTGTAGGATCAGTTGGGGGAGGACCCACTTTTACAAGAGTTTACCCAGGAAAGGGGTAATAAAGATAGGGCTATAGTTAGGTGGGCAGGAGGGGTCAGCAGACAACCTTTTTAAGAGAAGGTGCACAAGGAAGTGCTTGAGGGATAGAGGGAAAGAGCCAATGGCGAGGGAGTGCTTACAGAGGTCTGCAAGGGCCAGGGGAGAGAGGAGAGGTTGTCCTTAATGGTTCTGGAGGAGCAGGGGAGCACCTGCAGGCCTTCATAGAGCGGGCCACTTTCGAGACCTCGTCCGGTGTTATGGGCAGGAGGGAGGAGGGTGAGGGGGTGGGAGGAAGGGGTCAAGGGAGGCAGGGGAGAAGCAGTGGGAGAGGCGATGGGGGTGGAGGACAGTGAGGACAGGATGTCCTGAGTTTTAGATGTGAAGTGGGAGGCCAAGGCAAAGGGCCTGGGAAGGAAGGAGAGAGGTGGAGACTGCAAGTGGATTGGCAAGTTCCTTGCAGATTTTGAAAAGTTTGGCCATGTTGTTGGAGGCTCCAGTGATGCAGGCTTGAATGTGGGCCCATTTTTTGTAGAGGATAGAGAACCGATATTGCCTTTGGAGTAGGCGGCAGGCCAGTTTGTTTGAGGATGAGCCCAAGGTCTTCCACTTCCGTTCAGCAACTCTGCACTTGCGTTTCATAGATGATAGATCAGTGTCGTACCAGCTGTTGTTCTTGGTGGCAGGCTTTAGAGACGGATCCTCATGGCAGGGGCACAGATGTCGAAAGTGTTGTAGATGGTAAGATGCAGATTAGCAAGGACAGAGTCAGAGGGAGAGTCAAGAGCGGGTGTTAGAGGGAGGATGAAGGTGGAGGCAAAAGCAGAAACTGACACTCGCTTCATAGGCCGAATGACGGTGAAGGAGGCTGGCGGTGTAGGGGGTGGCTCGGATAGAGAAAGGAGCAAAGGAGAAAGTGGTCATACCAGGAGAGGGGGGTGGTGACCAGATTAGAGATAGGGATGTTACCAGAGATGAGGACATCAAGAGTGTGGTCAGCAGAGTCGGGCAAGAAGGAAGAATAGTGTGAGAGAGGGAGTCACAGAGGGCCCAGAACTGAGAGGTGGATGATTCAAGTGAGTCCAGGTGGATGTTGAAATCACCAAGGAGGAGGAGTTTGCAGGAATAGGTTGAAAGAGATGAGGCGAGGTCGGCCCATTCAGAGAGGAAGAAGGAGATAGGGCCATGGGATCTGTAGATAGTGGCAAGGGTGGTGGAGACCCTCAGCCTACAGACAAAGCATTTAAAAGAGGAGTAGGACTGAGTAGGAATGATGGAAGTACGGACCCACTCAGGGAAGATCAGGTACACTCCACCTCCAGTCCTGTTGGGCCTAGGTTTGGAGACAATGTTGTAGCCCTCGGGAAGGTGAGTGGCAAGAGCAGTGACAGAGCTAGCATTGAACTACATCTCAGTAAGAGCGAGGATGTCCAAGATGGTGGATCCATAGATCAGGGGAAAGAACAGTGAAGAGGATGTACATGAAAGTCTGTCTGTAAGTGGCGTTGATTTAAGTATCAGCGATGGTAAGGCCTTGGTTGGAATCCAAGAGAGCTTTTTTCAGCTTTTTCCTTCCAGACTTCGTGAGAGCAGGAGGATAAGTGATAGAAGAGCAGTTGGAGTGGAAAGGAGAGATGGAGAGTGCCATAGGAACAGCAGGGGAGGGAGAGATAGGCAATGGGGCTGCACAGTGCACAGGAACTCACCAAGTGGCCTAGCAGTGGAGGAGATTTGCAAGTGAAGACAGTCAGTCTACAGATTGAGAGACCCTCCTAGATTCGAATTCCCCAAAAAGGCACTAAAACAGCACAAAATGGACAATGTAACTAATTAAAAAGCACACACAGATTTGATTTTATAAAAGAGCACTAATGCAGTACAAAATGGAGGAAGCAACAACTTAAAAAGCACACCTAAGTTTGATTTTGCCAAAGAGCACTAATACAGCACAGATGGAGGCTGCAACCATTTAAAAAAGCATACCTAGATTTGATTTTGCCAAAGAGCACTAATACAGCACAAAATGGAGGATGCAACAATTTAAAAAAGCACACCTAGATTTGATTTTGCCAAAGAGCACTAAAACAGCACAACATAGAGGATGCAACGATTCTAAAAAGCACACGTAGGTTTGATTTTGCCAAAGAGCACTAATACAGCATAAAATGGAGGATGCAACAACTTTAAAAAAGCACACCTATGTTTGATTTTGCCAAAAAGCACAAACACAGAGCAAAAGGACGGTAAAGATGTTTACGGTACTACGGTACTCTTAAGGAAATAATACGGGTTTGGCACTAATAGGCAGCAGAAAATAGGCTATAAGTGAGGTAAATACACATGTCGAGCGGGAAGAGAAAACAGTTTGCAGACAGGCGGTGAGACAAAGGAGGCAGCTGTCAGCAGGAAACCAGATTGAGGGTTGTGGACATGGGGCAGGTGATCCGGCATGCCTACTGGTGCAGAGTAGTGGCACATTTTCAAGGACCCGAGATGCAGGGATACAGCACATTTAATCTGTGTGCAGTGCGGGCTGGGGGTAGGTTGCAGGGGAGGCAACATTGAGGTGGCTCCCTCCAGCTCCAGACAGGGTCAGACAGGGGCCTTTGTTCGGGCCTTGTTGTCGGGAGCCGTCTTACACCTGCCGACTGCCGATAGGCCTGGGATAAGGCACTACCAGCGGATCCGATGCGAGCATCCTGGCCGTCATGGCAACGCTCTCAAGAAGGGTGGTGCAGCCATCTTGGAGCAGGAGAGCTTGGTGAAAGTAAATGAGGAACAATCGCACCATGCGCTTTGTGATTGTAGATGCAGAAATGCCCAAAAAGAGCTGGGCGGTTGTCAGCCCGGGTGGAGGGGCAAAATACAGGCAGAATTCGGAGCGCAATAAAGTGTCTTACCTCCCAAATGTGCTGAAATTTCCTGAAATAAGTCAATTTGGTGAAAATACAGAATAAGTTCAGCAACGAAGTAAAAACCAGTAATTTGGTTATGAACAGACATGACAAGCAATGCTAATAAAGCGAGCCAAATAAGCAAGCATAAGTAAATGTTTGAGATGAACAACTTTTCAAGAGGCAAACATGCATTGTCAAGAGTCAAGTGAGCATTGCCAAGAGTCAAGTGGATATTATTGGCCATTACTGAAAAACATGAATGGTTGAAAGCTCATTAATATCGCCATTAATATCGAGGCACATGTTGAATTTTTTAGTCCCAAAAACCTGTATTGTAGTTTTGTAGTGTCCCAAAAACCTGTATGCTAGAGAAACCTGTCAAAAGGGCATCAGATGTTTTGAGCAGAAGGCATGAAACAGTGAATACGTTTCCTAGCAGGAGAATGTACTGGGAAGTTTATTGGTTATTGCAAGTGGAAGCTTTTTAACCAGTGAATGGTGATAAAAGAAGCAACAAGAAAATTTCAAGGAGAACAAGTCAAGCATTACTGTGAAGCATAGATGGTGGCAAAATACTTATGAAGCAGATACTAAGTTGTGTCGGTTGCATGACCTGTAATGGGTGAACCGTGTGGTCCAGCAACTGCGCCGAGACCGAATACACCCACCTGTCGAAAAGACACTTGGTAATTGAATAAAGGAAATCTTAAGTGAATTGAAACTGAGAACTGAACTTTCTAAACTGCTGAAAAGTGTCCCAAAGAACTGTATTATTTTGGTACATTGAATATCCTAAGGAATTCTGTTGTTATAGAACATTGACAGAGCTGAAAGCTTGGGGAAGGGAACCCCTCTGTTGTAAAGTGAACTGTTGGAACCCTGGAGAAGGGAAACCCTCTTCCCATCCACGAGCTGGACGAATCTCTGAACTTGTATTTGAACACTATTTATTTTATGCTGACACATTGTATACAATTAGATGTAAGGGCAAGTATATGTTTTGGACACAGAAAGACATTTGCTTTGGACTTCCTGACACAGACTATCACTAGTTGTATTCAGGTTGGAAAATCCCACCTTAGCATAGGGCACGCTTTTCCCAACCTTATTTTAGTTAATAATGGATTATATCCAAAATCTTATTCAGTTGTCTGTGTCTACTCCATGATGCCTTCACATAGCATATGTTTTTGCTTGCATTAAGGGCAAAGTGAACATGATGAATGTTCTTACATAAGGCGGAGTGGAGGCAACATTGGTGCTACTAGCTTTGTGTGCAAAGCCAAAATGAGGAATGATGTTACAGGGCATACTGGCCAATATTGGTGCAGCTAGAATGGACATGTTTTGTTACAGTAGCATAGGATTTGTTACTGGCATTATGGGCAAAGCCTACACAATGAGCGTTCCTTTGTGGGCAACTGGCCTATATTGGTGCCAGAATGGACATGTTTTCTTACAGTTCCATTGCATTTTAGTTACTGTCATTATGGGCAAAACCAGCTGAAGTATGTTCTTACGTGTAAATACTGGCAAAAATTGGAAAAGGCAGCATGAACAAGATTTCTTATATTTAATTGCTGGCATTATAGGCACAGCACACATGAGTAGGTTATGTGGGTATACTGAGGTATATATTAGTGCAGCCAGCATGAACATGTTTTTTTTTGTCATTGGGCCTCATTACGAGAAGGGCGGTAAGGGATAATGGGCACCGTTAAGGAGACCTGTGCTGGTAATCCCTTACCGCCCTACTACGAGTTCCCTTAGCAAGTCCCTCCTTCAACACCTGGTTTTACCAGGCGTTATGGACAGGACCCGCTAAAGGACTTCAGAGCTAATAACGGTACCACAAATTGCGGTACCGTTATTAGCTACTTCCCCATTCCCATTGAGCCCCATTGGGGCTCAATGGGAATGGGCAATGGTTTTTTCAATGGGGACTTACCGGTCTCGCAAAGGTCGGACTACACCGGTAAGTCCGCATTGAACAAGACCGGTGCCGGTACCGTTATTGGTAAATAGCGCCATGACTACCTCCAATCTCGGAATGAGGCCCATTGACTTTTTATTTGCAAACAGAATAAAGCACCTCCAAAAAAAAAAAGAAATAATACTTAAATCGATTATCAGTGAATGGCCATACATTTTTAAACAATCGTGTCTCGGTTCCAACTACACAAAACAACGTGCAGCCATGCAACAACAGGAAAAAAAAAACTATTATGCAAAAATACAGAGCATTAATTCCAACCTATAGAACAGTGGTCATGAGACAATTTAATGCAATGTGGAAAAAGACATATCTTGGGTTTTGTGATGTACACCTGGGAAATCGTTCTGGCTCACAAACAGTAATAAACAGGCCCAATTCTTCCAGAAATGTGGGCATCTTGCCCTTGTGAGCGGCCTCAATTTTGCTCATTGCTGCCACAAGCCATATCTTAGTGCCTACCATTCATTCACACCTGGGTCTCGGGAGACTTTCCAATTCTGGGCTACTACTACCCATGCTGGTATCAGAAGGTGAGTGATCAGTTTGGAAGTTGGCTTCCCCATCTTATACATCTCCTCTGAATCATCATCTCCTAGAAAAACTACTAAGGGTGCAAAGGGCAAATCAGCGCCAATGATGTTTTTAATTTGGGCAAGCACTTCCTTCCAATAGGACTGAATGAGGTTGAATGTCCACTAAATATGAAACATTGTGCCTGGAGCATGAGTACACCTCCAACAACATGGGGATAAGGTAGGGTTCATCTTATGGAGCCTATCTGGGGTTAGATGCCATCTATCTACCAGCTGATTTCCTTCAACTGAACACATCTGGATGATTTTGCAGCTCTTGTCCATATGATGTACCAGGCCAAATCATCTATGGGGGAGCCCATGTCCGGCCCCATCGAAGCATATAGGGATGCGGGGGTTTGAATCGGCTCTTGTTTAAAGACTTATATAAAAAGGAGGCTTTGCAGGATGAGGTGTCCCCTAGAAAAATATCTGCAACTTGGTTAGTCCCCCTCTTAGGCTGTTTGGCCACTTTGGCATTCGCTAACCAATGTCCAAGTTGAATGTACCCATGTGTCTCAAACTAGAAACCTCTGTGTGCATTTATCAAAGGTCAGTGATTGCCCATCATCAAATAGCTGACCTATCCTCAGCATCCCCCCCACCCTCCTTTGATCGGTCGAACCCTGCCTGTTGCGGAGCAGGAGGAAAATCTAAGTTATGCAATATACGCGTAATTGGGGAAGGTAGTCACTACATATCTCTGGGTGACCTTATCCCAATAGTCCAAGGTTGTCTTGGTGGATGAGGACAAGCAACCATTGTGTTTCCTTGCCTTGGGGGACTGCCAACACCAGTCATGTAACGGAATACTGAACGCTCAATATCTATCCAATGTTTCAGGGTGTGTTCTGCACCTTGACTATTCAGTGGCGAACTGTTCCGGATACAAATAACTTTTCCAATCTGATACTCCCAAGCCTCCCCTACTTTGGCCACCATGAGCGTATGTCTGAGAACCCTGGGAAGTCACTTAGCCCATATAAACTTGAAGACCTCAATCTGAAAGTTCTGAAGTACCTTTTTGGGGATAGTAAGCACACGTGTCTCACTGTTCATCCGTGGCATTTTCCTGTCCTGGCTTCTAGGCCACCTACTGAGTTCCTCGTGCACAGTACACTCCCTATTCCTGTTCCACCCCCACCCCCTGCATCCATGGTGCTCTCTGTCTCCCCTAACTACTCTAACTGTTACTCTATCACCTATCCTACCTCTCTCTCGAAGCCTAGAAGGAAAACGTTTATGAAAGCGCTCATGGCCTCCAACCCAGGCCTGCCCATTGCCGACATCTATGTCAATGCTTCCTACAGGCAGACTATCACTGACATCCTCTTTGTCAAACCTTCCCCGGACCTATGGACTCTATATGGTCACTATCCTCTCCCCTTTCTCTTCTCTCTAATGGTGGAACCAGATGGGAAGTTCTCCTGGCACACTTATCATCTAGGTGCATCATTAATGTCTACCATAATGGCACTATCATGGCCCAGGGAGCTCAACCCAACCTCCTCCTTCTTGACAGGTGTCTTCTGTGTCTCATTAACTTCCTCTCTTCTCCTGCCACTCCTTCGTCTGCTTCGTCTCCTTTGCCTGCCACCCCTCTGGCCTCTCTGCCCCCATCGACGGGTGTACCTTGTCTCTGTACCCCACCTTGGAAGACCTTTAACGGTGGCAACCAGCTTCACTTAGCTTCCCTCAATTCTCACTCTGCTGTTAAACACTGTTAAACACACCTCTGACATCTGTCACCTACTTCAAGACTTTGACCTTGGCGTCCTCGCTCTCACTGAGATGTGGTTCAATGCCAGCTCTGTCACTGCTTTTGACACTCTCCTTCCTAAGGGCTACAAGATCATTTCCAAGCCCATGTGTAACCGGTCTGGAGGCCCTTGTCTTCCCTGAATGGGTTCCTGCTTCCATCATACCCATTCAATCCTACTCTTCCTGTGAATGTCTTGTCTGCAACCTTGGCATCTCTCATACCCTCTTGCTCACCCTCGCTACCATCTATAGGACCCCCGGGTCGATCTCCCTCTTCCTCTCTTAGTAGGTCGACCTTGCCTCTTTTCTTCTGACCTCTACCTCTAAGCTCCTCCTCCTCAGAGTTTTCAATATTCAACTTGTCTGATTTGGCCACTGCACTGTTCTGCGAACCGCTGCAGCTCTCTCTCCCTTACCATTCTTCCTTCTGTGACAAGTCACTCAGCTGGGCACACCTTGGATGCGCTTATCTCAGCTGATATCTCCTTCTCTAACCATCTCACTACTCCTCTCTCTTGTTCTGACCATGCTCTCCTCTCCTCCCATCTGGAGCTCCTTGGCTCTCTGGCTAAGCCTCTGCCCGCACGGCCAGTCTCATTCTCCATCATTAGACCGATGAAGCGAGTGTCAGTAGCTGCTTTTGCCGCCTCCTTCATTCACCTCCCCCATTCCTGCTATTGACTCTCACACTGACTCAGCCCTTGCTAACCTTCACCTCTCCATCTCCAACACCCTTGACATCCTTGTCCCTGCCATGAGGATCTGCATGAAACCTGCTTCCAATTGCGATAGTTGGTATCACTCTGAGCTAGTCATGCTGAAACGCAAGTGCAAAGCTGTGTAACGGAAGCTGTTGGCTTCTAGTACATCCTCTGACAAACTGGCATGTCGCCTGCTCCAAAGAAGCGGCCCATAGTCAAGCCCACATCTCTGGAGCCACTAACAACACGGCTGAACTTTTCAAAATCTGTAAGGAACGTGTTAATCCTACTGCAATCTCAACTTCTCCTCTTCCTTCCCAGGCCCTCTGCATGGCTTTGGCCTCCCATTTCACAACCAAAACTCAGGACATCCTGTCCTCTCTCTCCTCTACTCACCTCCCTCCTACCCCTGCACACAGGCCTACCTTGGCCCCCCTCTCTCCTTCCTCCCTACTCTCCTCCTTCTCTCCCATATCACCTGATGAGGTTACCAGGACAGTTTGCTCTATGAAAGTCTCCTCCAAGCAGGCGCTTCACTGCTCCTCTAGAACTTTCCAGGACAATATTGCCTCTTTTGCTCCCTCCTGGGAGTTCTGTAACCACTCTCTTGCCACTGGCTCCTTCCCATTACCCCTCATGCACTCCCTTGTGCACCCCCTCCTAAAAAAGCCATCTGCTGACCCTTCTTGCCCGGCTAACTAACGCCTTATCTCCGCTACCCTCTTCTTGGGCAAACTCTTGGAGAAGCTGCCTCCACGACCACCAGTCTGGCTTCAGAGCAACCAGAGGCACGTAAACTGCTCTCCTGAACACCCGTGATGACTTGCTCTCAAATCTCAACTCCAACTCTCTTTCTGTTCTCATCCTCTTTGATCTGTCCTTTCCCTTTGACACGGTCAATCACTCCACCCTGATAAATCGGCTCAGAGATAACCCAGGCATCACGGACCGGGCACTGGATTGGTGACCTCTTTCCTCTCGAATCGGCACTCCCAAATGCAGCTGGGACCTTTTCCCTCTCCTACCTCACTCTCTACTAGTGGAGTCCCTCAGGGCTCTACCCTCTCTCTGTAGCTTTTCAACATTTACCTTGCCCCCCTTGCTCACTTGATCTCCACCTTCTCTCCTCGTTTCCAGTGTTATGCTGATGACACACAGCTTTCCTTTAAGCTTCCCTCCTCTTCATCTTCTCCTTCCTCTCTCATTCCCGACTGTTTTACTGCTATTCAGGAATGGTGTGCTGTTAAAGATCTCTGCCTTAACGCCAGTAAGACTGAGATCCTTGTTGTTGGGACTCCTGCCCCTCCTTCCCTCCTACTCTTTGACCAACCGCCTTGGGTCCCCTCCCCTCACCCTTGTGTGAGGCTAAAAACGTGGGTATCATCTTTGACTCCTCTCTCTCCTTCTCACCTTGCCAAGAAGGCCCACTTTCAGCTTCACCTCCTCCGATGCATTCCCACTTTCTTCAAGTTGTCCCAGAAGCTCACTGTCTCCAGAGCTCTGGTTTTCTCCAGGCTGGATTAATGCAACAGCCTGTTCCTTAACCTTCTTCTTTCCTCCCTCCACCCTCTTCAACTAATCCTGAACCATCCGTGTCCTTTCACTATTGACCCCCACCCCTGGTTCCACTGGCACTTGCCCTCTTGGCCTCCCCCTAGCACTTGCCTAGCCCCTGTGCCCCATCCCTCCTGCACTTCTCCCTGTTACCCCTCTCCCTATCCCATCACTCAGCCCTGACCTGCCCCCTCCCCCGACACTTCTTGTTACTGAACTTGCACGATCCAAATGTCACAAGTCCTAATAGGACCGTTAATGTTGTTTTCTCTTTTCTTGTGGTGCCTGGAAGCACTTTTGCTGTATAGGCGCCATACAACTGTTCAATAAATAAATGAATAGGAGACCACCAGGGGGCGCCTAATGCTGGTCTAGCTCTCTGTCGCTCCATCCGGGCCGCCCAAATCCTGCAAAATCCTGGCAGAAACCTGATGTGGACATAACCCATATCGCGCTCACCCCCACGAAAACCCAACGAAAATCGGGGCGTTTTGGGGCCCCCTGCACCCTCGACAGAATCAAGGGAGGCTGACTGCGTAATCCGACTGCAGAAAATGGCCGCCGGGTCCCATTAGTAGCAGAGGGACCACCGGAACCTGAGAACTGCTGCTCCGTGCAGACGGCCGCAACACTCCAGTATAAGAGGGCCCCCCTCCCCGGCGCCTGCTGTGTGCGCTGTGAGCGAGAGGCGGGACCCCTAGGTCGAGGGGTGCCCACGCCCGCGATTCATATAATGTCGGGACCCGGGGCCAGGTAGGCAGAGCGGGCCCCATCCCTTTCCCTCCTCTCCCGCCCCAGCAACCATAAACGCAAAACCACTGCGTGGGGGGCCCACCTCCCCGACACCCGCCTTGTGCGCTGCGAGCGAGTGGCAGGGCGATCGGGTCAAGGGGTGCCCATACCCACGACTCAAGTAACGTTGGGACCCGGGGCCAGGTGGGCAGAGCGGCCCCCGTCTCCTCCCCTCCTCTCCCATCCCAGCGACCACCAACACACAACCACTGTGAAGAGGGGCCCCCCTCTCCGACGCCCGCCGTGTGCGCTGTGTGCGAGTGGCTGGGCGTTCGGGTCGAGGGAGGCCCCGCAGATACGCCCGCTCCCGGAGGCGGCAGGAGGAGGACCGGGGCACTGCAGGACCTTTCCATCTTTTCCCACCCCTCCACCCCCAACCAACTACAACTGCAGGGGGCTTTCTCCGTTTTCCCCCCCTACGCCTCTCGCCCCCCCACGAGAGGCGGCGGGTATTCAGCCCTATAAAAGCTCAAGGCCCACGGAACGGCGGGGCCCCACCCAACAATCACCACCGCAGGGGTGCCATAAACCCGAACATCCAAGCATCCAAAAACTGGGCCGCTATAAGACCGCTGGAACCCCAGCAAGCGACTGGGTGAAGGAAGGCCCCGCCGCTTGATAGCGGTCCAAAACTCTTTGTGGACCAAGCCTGGGGACCCGGTACACCCGCGGGCAGCAATAAAAGTGGATACAACACACAGAGACAGCGGCATCCCAGGGACCACGCGGGAGGCATCCAGGAGAGACAGGCACAGACCCTGCGACACGTACCACGCAGACCCGGGATCAATAAAGGAACCTGCCCCGGAATCACCCCCAATCAGGGATCCAGGACATAGAAACCCCACAGCATTGCTAATAAACCATCAGCAGATATACCAACATAGCAAACCACCGACAAAGGTGCATACCCCACGCAGGAAACCCCCAGACGCAAGTGAAGATAGGAGACCGCACTTTAGAAAACATCTGAGAAATAACGACCCACAATCCTTGGGGACAACCTGGTGAGGGAAACAACAAAGGTACCAACCATGGGGAAAGATCTCCCCCGCAGAGGGGCAACGCAGAATAAGATGGACAAATACACAACTTGCACACCAGCAAGGCTCCCCGGACCAGCAAATGAGGGGGTGGAGGAGGACAGGGGTGGCGACACGGACTTGGTTTTGACACTCACGGACATTATGGCAGCGATAAACAACTCCCGGACCTCTGTGGAGGCAAAAATTGATGGCCTGACCTCTGAGATGTCATTCCTGAGACAGGATCTGAGGAACCTAACCTCCAGGGTAGGAGACGCAGAACAAAGAATATCTGAATCGGAGGACACAGTTTAGAACCTGGGAGACCGACTGGAACAAGTGGAAAAGAAAACTACCCTCCTGGAACACAGAGCCGAGGACAGCGAGGGAAGATCCCGCTGCAACAACCTCTGCATTCTTGGCCTGCCCGAGAAAGAAGAGGGACCCCTCCATGGAACTCTTCCTGGAAGACTGGTTAACAGATCTGATTGCCCCCAAGAAACTCTCAAAATTCTTTTCTATCGAAAGAGCGCATAGGGTCCCGACAGGCAGACCGCTTCCCGGTGCACCCCTGCGCACAGTGATCGCCAAACTTATGAACTATAGAGACAGAGACACACTCCTCCAGATGGCGAGGGCAACGGGCCCAGTTACCTACAATGGCAACCGGATCGGCTTCTTCCCCGACTACACAAGGGAAGTCCAGAAGTCACAGCAATCGTATAACTCAGTTAAGAAGAAGCTAACGTCCCTGAATATCAAATACGCACTATTCTTCCCGGCAACCTTCAAAGTTTATCACAAAGGGGTGGTGAAGGTGTTCCACAACCCCCGGGAAACCTGGGACTGGCTCGAAACACAGGTTCTCTCGGACCCACACCCTGCCAGCCCAAGAAAAGACACACCCAGAGGAAGCGACAAAGGCACCCGCCACCCTCCCCGAGCAGTCGACACCACCACGGGGGACGGACGAGACGCATGGGACACTGGCTGAAAGCGGGCCCACTTGAGAACCCAGCCAAATAAAACAAAGCCCACAGGAATCAAGGAGCAATTCTGAAGCCGAGTGGCCCGGGCGGAGAGGAACCCAACGAAGCGCCCCCCCCTTCACCTGAGTGCAGAGTGGCCACCCACAGCATTTAGTTCATGGTTCGGTTGGTTTGGGCGACAGGTACTTCATGTTGGGGGGAAGTGCAGGGTGGGGGGAGTTTAGGAGTTTTAGTTAATAAAGGAAACGGCTCACGGACAGGAAACACACCAGTGAGGTGCGACATGCCACACCGGAAATATCCTCGCTGCAGAAGTATAGGAAATGGGTATACCACTCCTAGGGACCCAAGCATGTCCACTTATACTCAAACCGAACCAACCTCAAGTTCATTGTTCAACGTTTCAGGGTTTCCACTCGAAGCACACCATAACGTAAATACAGCGAGAGGGACCACGAAGGGGCACCAGAGCCCGGAACAGAACAACACACCGCAAGTGACAGAGACATGGAAGCAGCACCACATCCTTCGGCACCATCACACGGGAGGACACACGCAGACGTAGCCCAAACAAGACAGATCTCCCTATTGACCTGGAACCTGAACGGTCTGGGGTCAAGTATAAAACGGAAATTGGTGCTTCAATATCTCAACAGGCATTCCCCGGATGTTGCATTTATAACTGAAACCCACCTCATGGGTACAACCAGCGGCTTCTTCAGGAAATCCAACTACCCACACACGTACATGGTACACAAACGGGTCACATTTAAGACCAATAAAGTGATATCAGACCCTCGGGGCAGGTTTGTGGTAGTGCTTGGAGAGATGGATGGAGAGACACTCGGGGCAGGTTTGTGGTAGTGCTTGGAGAGATGGGTGGAGAGACCTGGGGCCTCATCGCAGTGTACGCACCTCCCACGCTTACGGCAGAGCTCCTCACCGAGCTCTAACCCATCATGCTGAAGGAACAGGCAGACGCATGGGCAATCGGAGGAGACTTTAATGAGGTCATGGACATTGGACAGGACAGAACGCTCAGAGGCAACAGGACCGCAGACACCCCGACCAAGCTGTCCACCTTTGCGGACGCAATGGGACTATCGGACGTGCGGAGGACAATCCACACATCAGAGAAGGGCTACTCGTTCTATTCCAACGCACATAGAACCCTCTCCAGTCTGGACTACATCTTCACCCCAAGCAACATGATCCATCGACTAACAGCTACAGAATTCCTGGTGGGAGGGATCTTGGATCACTCCCCCCTACTGATCAAACTCAAGAGGAAACAACAGAAGCAGGACCCCCACCTGGTGTCTACGCGCCTACTATCTGGGAATACCGGAAATAATGAAAGGACTCACGGATAAAACGTCTGAATACTTCGACCTAAATGTAGAGGAGGTCGCCTAGGCCCCAACGGCTTCCCGGTAGAAATCTAGAAGCGATTAGGCGCAACCACAACAAAACACATGCATAGCATGTTCCTCTGCAGCAGAGAGCAGGACTATCTCCCCTGGGACCTCAGGAAAACAACTATTGTAGTCATCCCCAAAGTAGGAAAACCCCCAGAACACTGTGCCTCGTACAGGCCAATATCATTAAATAATGGGGAGGCCAAAATACTAGCTAGAGTTCTGGCCAACAGGCTGCTCGGGGTGATCGGATCTCTGGTCCTCCCGGACCAATGTGGCTTAATGCCCGACAAATCTACAAGAATGAAACTCTGCAGAGTCCGGGTGGCCATAGACAGAGCGGCAGAGATCCCAGAACAGCTCGGCCTCCTTGCGGTTTACTTCGAAAAGGCCTTCGACTCGCTGGGATGGGAGGCCCTATGGGACATAATGCAACGCATGAGATTCGGGCACTACTATATGTCGTGGACAAAACATCTATACACCCTCCCCGTAGCATCTGTGCGGGTCAATGGGAAATCATCAAGGACATTCCCGCTGGGTCGCGGGGCCAGACAGGGCTGCCCCTTCTCGCCTCTACTATTCCTTCTCGCCATCAAGCCCCTAGCAATCAGACTACGCACAGACACAAGATGGACAGGGTTCGCCTGGCCCACGGGAGGTGAGGAGCGCGTCTCACTATACGCGGACGATCTCTTGATCTACCTGAGCAAACCAGTAACCTCCTCCCCGACGGTAACCAGGACCCTGGAGGAGTACCAACACTTCATGGGCCTTCGGGTAAATACACAGAAAACTATATATTTTCCAGTTCAAGGGGGAGAAGAAGCGATCCCAGACCCCTGCAAGTACTCAGTCTCGATACTAGGCTTCACCTAGCTAGGTATACAGATAACCATCGCACCAGACGACTTCCTCAAACTGAACCTACGCCCGATAGTGGATAGATTTGAAAAAGACGTTTCTCACTGGCAAACCCTTCCTCTCTCACTTTTGGGTAGGGCCGCACTATTTAAAATGTTGGCAGTCCCGAGATTTCCATATGTCCTCCAAAACGCCACAATCCCAATCCCGGCTGCCACATTCATACACATTGACAAGTGCCTACGCACGTTGCTATGGGGCGGGAAACAAGCCCGCATTGCTCTAAAAACACTTCGCCGATCGGTGTGGGAGGGAGGCATAGGATTGCCCGATATTCGCATATACTATTGGGCCGCACAAGCATGCGTGGCAAATGACTGGCTACACAGGGATCCAACGCTCCCACACATTCAGATCGAAACAATAGACACCGGCCTTCCACCTCCTCTACAAATACTATACGACAACAAAGAAAACCTGAAGGGGGTCCCTAGGAGATTACTGCACACCCGTCGAATCTGGAAAGAGATACACAGACAAATTGGCTGGGGGGGCAAACCAACCCTGATCCAGCCCCTATGGCACAATGCACACCTTCCCGAAATCCTGCGAATGGGCCACTATGACACCTGGGAGAGGAAAGGGATATCTACACTGGCGGACATAATTCACGAGGGCCAACTGATAGACTTTGACACACTGAATGCAATACATGGACTGAGGCCTATGGACCACTTCAGATATCTCCAACTCACACACGCCATCAACACCCAATTCCAGGACCACACCGACATACCCGCATGCTCCCCCCTAGAAACAAACACCCTTCCACACCGAATCTCCTCCAAGGTCACCTCCACCCTCTACCAGATGATCAACTCCTCCGGCACTGGGGAACTCACACACCTCCGAGGGAAATGGGAGCAAGACCTGGGGGCATTGGAAACAGAAGAATGGGTGGAGGCACTGATGTCCCCACGCGAGATTGGAATAGATGCAAAAATCAGACTGATACAACTTAGGATCCTGCACAGATCGTACTATGCCAGAACACAAACATCCAGATGGGGGGGAGACGGCGATGCAACCTGCCTCCGCTGCAAGAGGGCAGAGGGCACCTTTTACCATACGATCTGGGAAGGTGGGGTATTGCAGGAATTTTGGGCAGCGTGACTGTCGTGCCTCTCCAGAGTGCTGGGAGCCCCAATCCCGCACGACCCCAAACTCATCCTATTGGGAATAGGGGTAGAAACAGACCTCACCAAATACGAAAGGACATTTCTAAGTGTGGGACTAGGGCTGGGGAAGAGACTAACGGCAAGCACCTGGGGCTCTGCGGACAGGATAGGTTATCGACCGATGGTCCAATGAAATGGACAGGTGCGCCTCCCTAGAAAGACACATCTACACGGCAAGGGGGTGCCCCTGGAAGTTTCTCAAGATATGGGGAAAGTGGGAGGAACAGGTATAAAATCAGGAACCGAGGAGAGCCTGGACATGTCCTGCACCGCCACACGACACAGCACGCCTACCCCCCACGCCCTTCGAAGGACTTACCATCACTGTAATGTCAAATGTTATGCTCTCGCTGTTAAGTCACTTTACTGTGATTATAATCTGTACATTTGCTGTTTTCTCTTGTTGAAAATGATAAAAAGAATTTTAAAAAAATAAAAAATGAATAAATTAATAAATAAATAAGCAGAAGACCCATACAAATGTATAGAAGCTTTGGCAATAAAGACATTTTGACTGCTGCCACCCTTCCTAGAAATGAAATATCCTCTTTCCTACATTGGTATGAACATGTTTTATGGGAACTGCCAGCCAGAAAATGTTGTTTTTCATTGGAAGAATACTAGCATATATTGTGGCCAAAGGAATCATGAAAATGTGTTAGAAAAGTATCTTTTACACAACTGATGACTTGGCATCTACTGGATTTTTTAATGTGTTGCCCTATAAAACTGATTGTAGACTGTGAAGCTTTTTACACAATTGTTCCTACACATAAAGGGTGCTGTAAAATGAACCATATAACCCATCATTTAATAAATATCCTGGATTAGTTCAGGCTCCCTCGCTATACTTGGTTGCTCATGCATATTCATGGGAAATGTTACCAATTGCCCAATTAAAGATTCACCAGCCACCACTAGGCGTTATAGATCTGAACAGTGAGATGGGAACTTATACATGAAGGCTGAGCTGGGCACCATATCCCTGGGAGCTGAGCACATGAGCCGGGCACTATAACCCTGGGCAGACAACATATAGCGATATGGGCATTATATCCCTGAGACTGTGGCAAATAATTATGTTGGGAGCTTTATAACTGAGGCTGTGGTTGGGGCAAAGAAGCATGATGGGAACCAGATCTATGAGACGGTATTCAGAGCAGAGATACATAGGGAGACCAATATCCCAATTAGGTAGGAGTGGCCTGACACTTTATAGTTTTTCCCATGTTGACACCTTATGCTTGCATAGTTGCAAGACAGCAACTACCTTTTTAGTTAATAAAAAAGAGTTGAAACCATACTGTTGTCTGACATGCGCTACTGATCCGCAACACTGGGAAATATGTTTTGCGATTTTAAGGTCATATTTGCAGCTTTTTCGGGATCACATTTTACTTGGGATCATTGCTTAAAACAATTTTAAAGCTATATCAAGTCTTACCTTGGTGTCATATGTACTGCCTCAGTGGGTGTCAAAATACTGCAAGGTCGCAATGGAGGTGCTTTAGCAGAGTTGCAGCTACGTGGCAGGTGGTTTTGCAAGGCA
The DNA here is from genome assembly GCF_040938575.1 of Ambystoma mexicanum. Taxonomy (NCBI): domain Eukaryota; kingdom Metazoa; phylum Chordata; class Amphibia; order Caudata; family Ambystomatidae; genus Ambystoma; species Ambystoma mexicanum. The sequence goes on from NC_090921.1 coordinate 137,316,402, forward strand.
GGACTGGCATGAACTGTGAGAGGTATATGTGGCTCATGTGTACTGTGTTGGCAGAGTGGCTCAAGGCTGCATTTATACCACTTGTAATATAAAACTATGCGTGTCTCACAGGAAACAGTAACTTGTCTTACTCTTTGTCTCCTCTCCCCAGCAGTTATAGTACTGGCATTTGTCCTGTGCTGGTTGCCATTCCATGTGGGCCGTAACCTCTTGTCTATGTCGGCGGGGACCGCAGAGATGTACGTGGTGGCGCAGTATTTCAGTCTTGTCTCTTGTGTGCTTTTCTACCTCAGCGCAGCCATCAACCCTGTGCTGTACAATACCATGTCTGCACGGTACCGGGCTGCAGCCTGCAAGATGCTGGGAATAAAACGGGGTCGGACCATCTCCCTGTACCAACACTGGGGTACCTTACCTGCTTGGGCTAGGAGCACCAACAGTAGGCAGACACAGCATGTCGTGCTGTAAACAGATTACCTACGACTGAGGCTTGGACTGTTCACCAGACTTTGCCCTGGCCCTGCTAACCAACATTGAGCTTTCGGAAAATCTACAGGTTTCCCAAAATCAGTGGGCTGTGCCGGCCAGTGGTAACTATGAGAATATTGTCTAGACAGTATGAAGTATGTTTGAGCGGGATGTTGTAGTTAAAATTAATCAGTTGCCGGTTTGATTTTGATTCTGTATCATCCATCAAGTATTCATGTCACTAATCGCTTACAATGCTTTTGGTTTCAGATTATCAGCTAAACATTTTTCTTTAAACTCCTAGAGGCGAGTCCTGATTTAAGAAAATGTGTCACTGAGATTAAGAGTTTAGTATGAAATCAATGAGTTGTATTTGTATTAAATCAGTATAAGGAATCCCTGCTTAGTCCTAATCGAAAAAAGATTTGACAACAAGAAATAAGAGCTCATCTTCAGAAATTAGTATTCATCTTATAAAAAATATGTGTTTATGTCAAATGTTGACATCTAGACATCAATAAATGCTAATGCAAGAACATTATTTAAAATCAAAAATTCAAATTGGTTCAGTTTGCCTGATAACATAATATCCAAATCAAGGTGTTTTTAATAAGAAGTCTGGTTTCAGAAGATAAATCAGGTCAATAATTGTCTTCTAAACACTTATCTAGTTACATTTACAATTTCAGATTTTCATAAAAACAGTACAATGAACCCACACTGGGTAATGTTAAAGGAAACTCAAGAAACATGTACTGTTTTTCTGAAATGTGTCTTTAACTTTTAAAAAAATGACAAAATTAAAGTGTCAATGTTAAATAAAGGATATACATGAAATAAGAGTAATTAGTTCGTAATTGAAGGCACAAAATATAAAACAAGAATCTCATTCACAATCTGCATTCCCCGTCTTTTAAATTATGTGAAAACAAAGATGCTGCTATGAAACCAGAGGTTTAGATAAAATTAACACAATGAATCCTAGATCACTGTTGATGGTTTTAGACACAGGTCTTGCTTAATGAAAATTCAATAAAGGAATCAGGATTTATCTTCAAAAATAAAGAAAGTTGGGAAATAATTATGTCGATTTGAAAAAAGTTTTCTTTGTTAAATGAATGTAATTAAACTGTGTTTGCCAGTGCTAAATTAAGAGTATGGTGGTGATTTGAAAGCAAGGCACATTTTATGTAGCCAAAACTCATCTGGAACACAACTGCTCCTAATTGTTAGAGGCAGTTTGATACTACAATCTGTTTTTGTGGTGTTCTGTATATTTTTGTTTTGATAGAAGGCTAGAACTATGTATCTTTCTATGTTTAGTGTTTTTATCTTGCTTTATGAATAAAATGTGTCAAAATGATCACTGACACTCTGGCTCTTGCTAGTAAGTTCTAGTAGACCTACACTGAAATGGTCCCAAGTGTCCACGTCCCTGTGCATAAGAGTGGGGAAGCTTTTGTGGAACTCTGTATTCTTTATGTACCCATCCTCATCCAAAAGCTCCTCATAAACAAAAAAGAGGACCCTGTGTTCAAATAGCATTTATATGCCATAACTCACCTTCCATAAGACAAATCATTTGCTATCAAGGATTTACTTGCAATTAGGTTAGTGAGTTCTGTATTGCTATATTTAATTGTATTGTAGTTCTATATAAATTAATACATCAGGACTCTGCTTCAGGTCTTCATTCAACATGATAAAATGGAAGAGTTTATTTGCAATCACTTTTTCGGCTAAACACAGTTCAAGGATCACTCAACTGCAGGTGGTGAATCTAAATTGAGTGGATTTGAAATCAGGTATAAGGGCTCTTCGTCTGAAACTTGTTAAAATGAAGGCGTTCATTTGAAATCAAAGACCTGAATGCAATCAATTCAATTAATTATTCTTTCCACATAGTACATACACATGAATATGTTGATTTAAAAGCATAAGTCATCAGTAAGAACTCATCTTTTACAATGTTCTCAAACACAATAGAGACGTATGCGCTATTTGAATAAATCAAGGTTTTACAAGAAATAACTTTGATTAAGTTACTGCTTGCAGTCATTAAATTAAAAGAAATTGAAGATCTTAGCCAAAAATCATCACAACTCTTCTGAAACACAACTCAATAAATATTGATGTTAAAACAAGGAGTTATATAAAAACAATGCAATTATTTTTTTTATTTCTGAGGCTGAATTGAAACAACAAATTAAAATTGAACTGAAATTCTGAAATCGCATATTTACAAGATATCATTACGAACAAGGAATCCTGGAGTGAAAGTAGAGCTCATTAAAAATAATTAAGAAAGCGACCTAATTCAGGATCAATATTTATTTGATTTCTGAGAATCCCGTAGCTCACCCCCTTTATTAAGGGCAATAGAGGAGAAAGCTGAACCTGCCATCTGATCTACATACAACATCGGGGTCAACACATAGATCGTCCCACTAGTTTGAATCAGCAGTCAATATTTTGTGCTTGTATTCATTGTAGTGTCCTACTGATGTTAGAGTGATAATAAGGAAGCAAGGAAACACACAGGGAGAAATTACGTGAATGTTGAGTAGAAGTAGTAATCTTGCAGCACAACAAAGAAATTAGTGTAAAGCACTGACATTCGGGGACAAAATGCACACAATGGAAAGAAGATCTTACAAAGTGAGTGGAGGACGCACAGACAGGAGTAGGAGTGGAATAAAAAGAAAACAAGAAGAAAGTATGTGGGCGTGAGAAACACTAAGAGAGAGGCGGATACGATAATGGAAGGGGCATAGGAAAGAAGGTGTACCCAATGTACTAAAGCACCCTTATAAAGTGAGAGGACTAGCTATGCCAATCGTTGGGAGTGCCCATGCAAGTGTAAAAAGAAACACATGGGAGATGGAAACACACAGGAGTGGATTGCAAATGCTCAAAAAAATGAAAGGGATCACCACAAAGGGAGAAGAGGAAACATACAAAACAGAAGGGAGAACACAAGGAAGAGGGGATAACATATGGGGAGAGGTAATGAGCAAAGACGTAGACAAAGCACAAATGACAGGGAAGCTCAGAATGGACAGAGGGAAAGCATGAAGGGGTAGATTAAAATTGCAAGAGGAGCTAAGGAAATTCACTGATGGGAGGGGCAATGTCACAGAGAAGTATAAACCTTTTAAATCAGTAACATACATTAGAGTCAAAAGTGACCAGACAAGAGGAATGAGGGAACACAAAAGGGTGGTACAGAAGAGATGTAAAAGCCACAAGCGGAAGGCAGACCACAAAGGTGTGGAAGAAACACAAGAAAGCAAATAAAGAGGTAACCAGACAATGAGAGGAAGAACGAGAAGGTTAATAAGGGTGAGAAAGAAACCCCCAAGTAGAGGGTGAGACACAAAGGGGAGAGGAAACAAAGGCGGAGGAAACAAAATGGGATGAAGAAAAGACAGGGAATTGAAGAAGCATACAATGGGAAAAGGAAGTCCACAAGGAAGGGAATACATACACGAGGGAGATTAAAGCACACAAATGGTTGCGAAAACAAAGCAGGGAGAGAAACTGCATTTGGGAAGGCAAAGCACTGGCGGGGTGGAAATAAATTTCTACCAGTGGAATGATCACAGGAGAAACGAGCACCATAGGCTGCTGTCTGGGGGGGGGCTAAGTTTAGCATATTCCCAGTGCCTTAAGGCTGAACATGTGCTTTTTTGCAATGGAGAATGGGAAGACCCCTCTGTCTTGCTGCCGGGTAGATTTGGAGGAGACAGAAATATGAGACACATTGTTTGATTGTAGCTACTACATGATTTTACTCTCTACTTGTCTAATGAGAGGAAATAAATACAGCTAGCTACATTAATGACTGATGCACTGGTGTTTCCAATTCTTGCAAATAATTCTTTACTGAGATGAGGGGAACCCTCTACTCCAGCCTCCTTACCCCCACATCTCCACGTCCTTGCTGCAGTATGGGACAACATTTTCTAGGACTGTATTTTCTTCCTAATCGCGACTAGCGAGTTATACAGAGGAGGATGGACCACAAGGAGGTGTGGGGAATACAAGGACAAAAAGAAATAAACAAGGGGAAAGCACATTTGGGGCAGAGAATTATTGCAGAAGAGGAAAAGAAAACAAATGGGTAGAGGGAAAGGTACAGAAAAGGGGAAAACCAAGCACAAAATTAGAGGTCGCATTATGGGAGCAGGAAGAACACAAGGGGGTGGGGGATCTCATAAGAGGAGGAAAAGAACACACACTGGGGGATGAAATACACAAGCTGAGCACAACCATTTAAGGGCATGGAAAAATACACAAGGAGGTAGTGAAACACATATGGACGGTGAGACAACACACAAGGTGCAACCATCAAGTTTGGTGCAGCCGAGGTGTAAGCAAAAAAGAGGACATGTAAGAAACACACTCGAGGAAAGAAGCACACACGGGGGATTACAAAGATTCAGAAACCCGTGACACTGAAGAACAGCATACCAGGAAGAAAGTTCAGAAGGTTAAAAGGGAGGAGGCTCAATAAAGAAACAAAAGCGAAGCCCAGATGGAAATGATGTGAAGAAGGGCATGGCAGGCACATAAACAAACAGGGTGGTGTGGAGGGAGGCAGGAGGGGAGATGCTCGATTGCTAAAATAATTAATAGAGTAGTAAGTGGAGAGAACAGAGAAATATCGCATGTGCTCAATATGGCGGCAATAAATCAACAAAGAGACACAAAGAAGGAGAGGAAACACAAGGGAAAGAGGAAACACGGAGGATGAACAATCACGCTAGGGGAAGAAAACAAGCAAGATGAGGTAACATATAGAGGAGTGAAGAAACCCGCAGGAGAAAGGGCTGAGACCTTTGCTGGGGTGCTGGGCTATTTCACCATTCCCAGAGTTAAGAGGGGTGGCCAAATGGAGGCAACTATCTCCTACTGGGAAGTTTATCTCCTATGTAGGCATGTCTGAGGCACTACTACTAAAGAGTTGTGCTGCTAAATGTCTGGCATTTCCGGCTCCAGGCCTTCACCACTATATACTGATCAAGAAACTGGGCCCAAGCGATAAATACTTCTACCTGCTCCCCACCACACATGAACTTTACCCACTTATATTGGTCAAGGGAATGAGCGATAAAAAGATCCGCTCTTGGCACCATCCTTATACCCCCTTTTCACTATGTTTGAAGCAAAGGAACTGAAAGATAGCCATGGCCTGTGGGCTTGGCAAGCATTCCACATTTCAGTGGTAGTCCCATCAGGTATAAGGCGAACACCTCTCCTACTAGAATTGCAAAGCAACTGGACCACCAACCCCAGTCCAGCAAGATCCCTTACCCTGAGACAATCCTCTGCCATCCCACCATTTTATTTTCCACCTTCCAACTTACATTACACACATTAGACTGCCTCCAAGGCACCACTAGCAGTCTTGTCAAATGTTACACCTCTTCCACCACATCTATACCAACCCCTCTCAGTCCTTGCTCGTAGGGCAGGTCCACACCAGCAGCAAACCAAGTAGAATTCAAACAACTGGGGTTCCTCTCCAGATACACACAACCCAAGTGCCATAACCACAAATCCCTATAAACTTGTTGGGACACAGAAAATGGGTTCTTCTGATCTGCATTCAGCAACACTTCATATTCTGCACCTTGATTTTCCTCTCCTCTCCCTAAAGTGAAACATACTGAGACGAGGAAGAGTAGGGACTACCCTTAGGGAGTGCATGAGAAAACTGAGACGAGGAAGAATCCACCTAACCCAGTATAAAGTAATAATTTCAATACTGGGACGAAGAAGATCTGTGGAGGAATGACTAACCCACTGCGGAACCAAGGTACGCGTTCCATTCAATGCAGACACTTTAAAGATGTAAAAAAGGAAGAAGGACTGCAAAAGCTGTCTGATCCTCTCTGGAGGAGCCGCGAGAGCCAGCATGGTCCAGGAAGGAGGAAGCAGACCGGGACACAGAGAAGGGAGCGGGAAGGTCTGGGGTCGGTCCACAGAGAAACGCTCGACAACCCTGGAGAGAGAGGCTCCAGGCGTTTCTCGAAACTGGACAGCGCAAGGAGGGCGACTAAGCTGCCCGAAGGAAGCTTGCACCTGCGCAGCTGCCACCCGAAGTAGGACCACGAGAGTTGGGGAAGCAGGTGCCAAGGAAGACCCAGGACGATCGCGAACCAGGAGAAAATGTACACAGTTGGTAGGAAGGCACTGGGGCCAGAGAAGGTGGTGGAAAGCCCAAAAAAGAGGAAAAAGATGAGAATACAGGTTCTTGGACCCTATCCAAGGGGGAGAGACGTTGTCATACCTTAGGTCGCATGATAGTATTTGGCAGGAGTGACCAAAGTCGATCAAGAAGGAAAGCCAAGCAAGAAAGGCAAGTCTGAGACCCGCACCCATAAGAAAGTCGAGAATACAGGGTCTGCGACCCTGATCAAGGGGGAGAGACGTTGTCATACCTTATGCCGCATGATAGTACTTGGCAGGGGAGTGAACCAAGCAAGAAAGGTGAGTCTCGGACTCGCACCCATAAAAGGAAGAAATATCATCATCATTCTTCACAGTCCCAATACCTGGCAGAGTAGTGAACCAGGTTGACTGTGCCTAACGGAAGCTGAGAAATACCAGGGGAAGAAGTAATTCACCCTAACACCACACACTGCCTAAAAGCCTGAGAAAGGCCAGCGGAAAGGAGACATGCCCCTATCAAGCATTCTTATCTGAGAAGTCTCTGAAAGGCAGGGGGAAGAGAGACATTCCCCCGCCAATATTGAACTGTCCGAAAAGTCTGAGCAAGGACAGGCGAAGAGCGACATCCCCTCATCAATCACAGTGTTATCTGAGAAGCCTGAACAAGGACAGGCGAAGGGAGACATCCCCCCCCCAACAAGCACTGTGTTGTCTGAGAAGCCAGAGAAAGGCCAGGGGAAGGGAGACATCCCTTCTACAGAGACTTGTGCTAACAAAGACCTGAGAAATATTAGGGGGAGGTAGGCATCCCCCTCACATCGTGAACTGGGGCCAGAGGGAAGGGAGACATCCCTCGGTCAGGAAGACTGAAGAAAGTTACATTCCAAGGATACCATATTGAAAACAACTATGACCAACAAGGTACATTTCTTGTGAACTGTACTTACCTGGTTAACCTGAACTTTGAGTTGTTTCAGAACGAGACTGTAACATGGGGATGGGAGGCATTCCCTCAAAACACAGCCTCAATTTGGAACGGTTCAAATCCCCTCAATTATTTAGTTTCGTTCATAGTACAATGGAAGCAAATAGGTTTTTAACACATGATGTTAGACTTTGGACATCCTGACAGATTCCTTAGTACTTTTAGTTGAGGCAGGAAACCCCTTTTAGAGATAGGGCGAGATAGGTTTCCCAGTTTTCTTTACATTCAAACCACAATAAAAGTCTTTGCCAATGACTATGCCACCATTGTGTCAGACACATACTTCTGCACCCTTACAAAAGCAATTATTATATTATGTAAGGCTCCATAGTTATAGAAGGGAAGGAAAAAGAGGTAGGAGCATAGAGGTCAAGCAATGCACAGAACAGCAAAGCCTTGCCTGTTCTCTCACAACCAGGTGTACAAAATCTGCCTCAAACCAAAACAATAAAAATCCTTGAATGGTCTGTGAGGCGTTGAGTGTTTCTTGTGCCGTATGTGCCATGTAAACAGTCCCACAGTCCTGTAAGTTAAACACTTGTTCATTGGAATCCGTGGTCTTCTGTGTGATCTTCAGTCTTTAAATGGAACTGCCTGAATACTCCCAGATCCACACAACATTCACATCCACACCAATACGCAGATGGCATGCATCTTTACCTCAACATATCCCCCATCAGATATATTCATAGGCTCAAGGGCTGCCTCTCATTGATACAGACCTGGATGTCTAATGCTTACCTGAAGCTCAACCCCACCAAGGTCGAATTCCTACTGCGGACCAACCGCACTGAAAATCAAATCTAGGCCTTGCTCTCTGTAATGAACCTTAAGGACTTCACACCCCAGCTGGCTACCTGCATCAAGTCTCTTGGGTTCTATGTCGACAGACATCTCTACATCAAACAGCACATAGCAAGGAAGACACACAGACTTGTATCAACTTTCTATCCTGTGGAAAATCAAGCAATTCATCCCAGATCTGCTGTTCAAACCTTGTTCCTCTCCCCACTGGATGGTGGCAATTCCCTTTTGGAAGGCCTGCCAGCGTGTACCCTGGCACCCCTGAGATTGGTCCTGCATGCTGCAGCATGACTTACCAAAGAACTCTGCAAAGTCGACTGCATCACCCTAACCCTCATTAAACTGCACTCGCTCCCGCTGCAAGCAAATATCATCTTCAAAACTATGATAGTGTAACCTGAAACTAATCAAGTAGAGCACACCATAAGGGAAGCCCGCAGGGGGAAGTGGGTTTGCTCTGTACCCGTTTGAATGTTCAGGAGCGACTGAGTGTAGCAAAGGACTGCAAACCATTCATGGAGGAGTCGAGGGGGAGGGAGTATCCTCCCCTGAGAACATTATTTTAATTATCGGTTAAAATGGTGCATTTTAGAGTGCACTATTGTGATAAATTAGGTAAAAAGCCACAGTTTACACTCAGTTCTGTAGAGTAAAACATAAAAAAAATCAATGAAATGCCAAGTCACCAACAATGCACAGCATGCTGGAAGTGATTGTGCCCACACATATCCATTCCTGTGCGCCTATTTATGCCAATATTCCTCCATATCCTCTTATCCCATCCCCAATAGCCTCCACACACCCCTCTCTTGCAGAGCCACGCGAGCGCCTGGAGACTGCCCCTGGGTGGTAGCGGTGCGCGGTATAAATCAATATAATATAACATAACACATAAGAAAATGCTCATGTTTGCTTTGCCCATAATTCCAGTAATGATACTATAAGTAAACATGTTCAAGCTGGCTTTGCCAATATATACCAGTATCCCCACATAAGAACCTATACCTGTTGGCCTTTTCTTCAATTCCAGAATAAAAGCCAGGCCAAACATGTCCTTGCTTGCTACACAAACCACCCCATCAAATGAGAACACTCTTGTTGTATTTGCTCCCCAATGCCAGTAAAAATTGCCAGCCCCTCCGTCGCATAATAACAGTCAAGCTGACTTTCCTTTACCCAAGAACGCCAGTCAAAGATGCCATGCCCCTGTCAAAAATGTTTATGCTCCAATGCCCCTCCTCAGGTCCCAGCCTCGCGCACACACAGACACACACACTCACACAGAAAAGCTTCTCCATTCTTCACACAAGCATCCAGAACATTCACACTGCATTCTCGCATTCACACTGCATTCTTAATCACACACGCACTGCATTCTTAATCACACGCGTACTCGCACCCATGCATGCACGTACAATCGTCCCCTCACAAACATACACGCACTTGGACACACCCTTGCATGCATGCAAACATTCACACATGCACACAATCCTCGCACACACGCATGCACAAAAACAATTACTTTTTTTCCACACCAGGCGCGACACGACGCAGACTCCTCAGCTGCTCTGTAGGCCTCAGGCACCCGCGCAGAAAGGAACCAGTGAGAGACTTGTGGTTCCCGACATGCACGGATGAGCCAGAGAGTGGCCCCTGCTGCTCAGTCTGCACAGTGGCATCTGTAAATTCCCGCTCAGTGCTTAGTTGGCATTTACAGATTTTGAGAGGGTCTTGCCCACTCAGGCCCACACGGTCTACACCTCTGTTGTCGCCATGAAGCGCATAAGCTACCGCACTAAGAAACTCAGCATCTCTGGAGGCTTACAGTTCACCAGAAGTAAGGACATGTGCAAACTTGAATTCTGATGGTCCAGGAAGGAAAGAACCAGAAGACAGGCCTTCTCCCTAATACTTTGGTCCATACACCCCCTAATCCCCACCTAACCTGAGACTGGGAAATATGCACCCCACTTTTTCCTTCACTAGTTAATTGTAGATCCCGTCTGAAAAATTATCCACCTGTCAGTGGTACTCACAAACAGGATAGAAGAGTAGCAGGTCAGTCTTCTCAATGATAGAAGGAACCCCAAACCATGAGATGGAGTTTCCAATAAAAGGATGACCTTTCCATTGAAACACCACTCTGCCTGTTTCAATAATCACAGGCCAAGCTGCAATTCAAATGAAAGAGCAGAAGAAATACCACCAGGTATGCGCCACGCTGTAAAAAAATAAGGGACAGGTTTTAGTATCACTAATAGCAGAAGAAAGCACCTAATATGCAGTAGGGAAGTGACACTGGCTTGTTAGTGTTGACGCAAAGCTGTAAATCCTAGGTATCTTCTGGTGGCAAATAAACCTTTGCTTTCTCTCTAAAAATGTCGAAGAAGGTCCAAAAATGGGACTTGCTGGGGAATTATCCAAAGGAAGGGACTAGGTGCGGAGAGGAAGGGAAGATTAGTTTGTTTAGTAGGGAGCTACCATGGGTGGCACAAGCTTTATAATGTGCACAAATATTGCATAGTGTCCAAAGTCCAGTGCACTATCTATTTCCCGGATGCGGACTCTACTGAACCAAAGTCCCACAGTGGGTATTATCCAGGAAACAACATCAAAAACCAAACAAAAGGGTAATCCAAATTCAATCCGAGGCTTGTGCAATAGTCGTTACCGTATGTGCAGAGTACGGAAGTACAAATTCGGAATCCAAAAACGCGGTCAAGTGGCAAAATCAGGATCACAGGAGAGGTCATCAAGAGTATGAGGAAGTAGACAAAACGTGGAGGCACTTGCTTTGATCAGAAGAGCCGCCGTCTAAAGAACACAGTACTTTATAGGGAATGCGGAAGTATAGCAATGTGTTGACGTTGCGCCTTGCGTCGGGTAACCAAGGCGACATGAGGTTTTAGCCGACATGAGTGCACCACAACAGCAGTATGTCGCGTTTGTTCACAGCATTGTATAGGCGCCATAGTAACCACCAACGCCTCAGTATCGAAGAGGAAGAACCACGCTGTTTGCGTAGACCACGCGTTCTACGGATTGTGACACCGCCCTTCCTCGTTCTCCCATTGTTCGCTCCATGTTTCTTTGTATCTATGCGTCCGTCACTGCATCCTAGTCCTCCCTATAATTTGTGAAGCGCTCTGTTGCTTCCTGAACCTATGTCCTTGCTCAATGAATACCTTAATAATACTAACCTGGATCTGCTGAAATATTACAGACATTTTAACTAGGGAAATTCCCTTATTCTAAACACACACACACACAAAATGGAAAATGTGGCTTCTTTGCAGGACAACAATGTGGGAAATACTGTATGGAACGTTTATAGGTTTCAAAATGTACTGAGCAAATAAGTTCCTCTTTTTTGTAAGGGGGCTGGGGTGATTGAGGAAGTAAACATGTGTAATAAAGCAACAGTTTATTTAACCACCAGCTACTCACCTTCCCAACACAAAGCATGTAGATTAACTACTCCCCTGGTGATAATAACTCTCACCCATGTCCTATAGAAATGTGCACATGGCTGCCAATGATCACTTGTGTTACTAATATCACACATATGTAAAGCCCCGTTAAGTCCCGCTTTGCCGCGGACCCTGTTTCAGCGCTTTCCTGTGGATTTGTGAATTTATCTACTGCATCAACTACAAGCCCCAGCAGGCTTCACTGCATTAAGGGCTGGGTGGAGCTATATAAGTTCAGGGGCGCGCGCGCGCACCCGTGTAAAGCCCCGTTAAGTCCCGCTTTGCCGCGGACCCTGTTTCAGCGCTTTCCTGTGGATTTGTGAATTTATCTACTGCATCAACTACAAGCCCCAGCAGGTGAAGAGAGAAAAGAAAGAACTATTAACTTGTGCAGGAATACGAGCTATACTATCTACGAAGCAGATTTTAATATATTTCTCTCTTGTTTAGGCTTCACTGCATTAAGGGCTGGGCGGAGCTATATAAGCTCAGGGGCGCGCGCACCCGTGTAAAGCCCCGTTAAGTCCTGCTTTGCCGCGGCAACGCGGTTAGTGCGGGAGAACTAAGTTTAATATTCTGTAAACTTTGTGGTGTTCAAATAGAGGTACTACAGTGAAGTAAGAAAGCTGTTTAACATGTATACTCTTCGAACTGGCATGCCATGCACAGAACGAGTGCGTGCCTTATTGGAGTCGACTTCAAAAGACAGTCCAGCGTTCACTCCAAAAACGGTGCGTCCTTCTGTAAAAAGTGCGCCTTGGGATAGGCGAGTAAAGAAGAAAAGATCACGACTTGATTTCGTCGTGGGTGATTTGAGAGACTTTGGATTTGCTCTCGGACGCTCGCCACGCCCTTTGGCACGAATGACTGAAGTTAATAACCTAAGTGTATCAAATGTAGAGGTGCTGCCGCTTTGTAACGAACAGGGGGTTGTTCCTGTTCAGCAACCCGTTTTGAGCCCACAGTTGGCACAGGTCACCAATGGTGGTAATGAGATGACAGAGCAGCCATGTAATATATCTTTGACTGATTCAATGATGTTGCAGAATGCTCGGTCTGGGGTTGTCAATTTAAAGCCCCTGACTAAGGAAAATTATGATGTTGATGACGATGAAGTTGAAGATGATGCAATTATAGAGCTGGAGTCATCGGACTCTTGTTTTGTGGCCAAGGAGGACGATTTTGATCTGTCTAAGTCTCCAGCATTATTTAAAACTGGAAATATTTCCGAATCTGAAAGCTCCATTTCATGTATTCCGCCGACCCCCAGGAGACCAAATAGAAACAGTTCAGTTGTTAATCTGGGCCTCGCGACAAAAAAAGTAACTCCTATGACTTTGGAAACTATGAATATGGCCATGATGTCCCTTGCCAAATTATTTGAAGCATTAGACTCAAAGGTTAATTTCATTCAAGATAATGTTGAAAACATTATGAGATTACAGAAGGAGTCTAGTTTGTCCTTGGCCCAAAAACATGAGTCTGATGCCGAACAGGCAGCTCTCTTCTCAAAACAACTGGGTCTGTTGTTGTCAATATGTAAAAATATAGATGTCCAATTAGATGGAAAACTAAGTTTACCTATAGCTGGAAAAAACATACAAAGCTATAAGACTGCTGTGCCTTTTGTCGAGGGTATTATAAGAGAAACAATAGCAGAGAAGACTGAGAATGCACCTTTGGTATTGCAAACGGGCCCAATAACAGCAACAGTCAAACCCGCTGTTGAGGGTGAGAGGGGGGAAAATCCTATGAAGATGACAGTAATGGCTCTCTCATCCGACCAGTTAGTGTCGAGTGAAGAGGAGGCAGGAGTCCCTAATGCTGACGAATTAAAAATAAACAACGCGAAGCCGCTAAAAGGGGCTTACACGATATTTGCTAAAAATTCCAAAGGGTTGATTAACCAATCGAAGGCAAATGTAAAGAAATCAAAAAATCAAAAGTCCAGGATAATGGCTTCGAGTGGGCAAGCAAAACAATTTTTTAATTCGTTGTCTAAACCAGATAGGTGCTCAATGTTAGCCTCCAATGCGATCACAAAAAAATATCAGAACTTATCACAAGAAAGACAAAGAATGATGAACAAGAGTATGAACCTCCACCATGTGATTCCTTCTCATGCTCCTCTAGATGAGTTGGTGCAAATTGCGGAGAAGCTAGAGAGTGGATCTAGAAATGTGACAGCACAGACTCAAGTTTTATCTGCTTTAAAGAAGAAGCAAGTGAAGGATGACCAAGTATCTAATTCAATAGTTAACACTCAGGATCTTAGGAAAGCAGTAGATGAATATATGAGTCAATTTCATCCGAAGCCGTCTCTGACTCAGCCCCTAACTCGGATTTCTACTCCAATCATGAAAAAGCCTGAACAGAGTATGATAAGAACACAAATGCTGGGAGGGCCTTCTCTAATCAAGAAGTAAAGTCTTCCAGGAATGATTCATCAGTAACAGAATTAACATCAGATGCTCAAGACAATCTGCAAAATAATATCTTAAGCACAATCAAAGACTGTCTAGTTGCTCTGACTTCAGAACAAAAAACTCTTAAATCATCCCTGAAAGCAGTGATTAGTAGTCAATCTGATGTGGTAACAGCTTCTGATGAAAGAGGCACTCTCAAGAGTGTTTCATTTAAATCCCCAGTAGAGGTGACAAAATGCAGCGCGCATATAGAAACACCCAATAAGCAGAGAGGTCCGTATTCAAGAGTAACATCTAAGAGTAAAAAACCCTCCCAGTTGTTCTCCTTGTTTCTTAGTTGTCGGGGGGGTTCCTTCCCAACGTACACCATGAACAGAGGGAGTATCATGCAAATATTTTCAGATATTCCTATTCTGGAGGATATCTCCTCTAGTGATGTGGTACAAGTAGAGTTCCCCGATGATAATGATCCAACAGTGTCCTGTCTGTGGATAAAATCTCGCATCATTTTTAACATCATTTGGTCTGCTAGATCTGACCTTTTTGACTTGGGCTTTAATTTAATACCAACCACAAAGGAAACCCTAACGGTTGAGGTTGCTTCCAAATCTGCTAGTCAGGGAACTGATGGTGACTGCATTTCATTTAAAGGATGCAATTGTGGGAAAACGTAACTAAGAACAGATGATCTCGATGCTCGATCTCAGAAATTGGTAGTTAGGAGCTGGAATACTAGGGGACACAAACATCTGTTAAACAACGATAATTGCTGTTTGAAAGAATGTGATCTAGTTCTTATGCAGGAAACTTGGCTAACCGTCCCACTATCGTGGGACAACTATTATGTCCACTTAGTACCAGCCATTAAGGGACAAAAAGGTAGACCTATGTCTGATTTGGCAATTATTTCCAAGGTGTCCACGACAAGTATTATTTCAGACGGGCCCAATCCAAATTCTTATTTGCAAGGCTCAATAATAATGTTTCAAAAATTGAAATTCTTAGTTATAAATATTTATTGGAACCCAATTGCAATTCTAACCTCTACTTTTTTTAATGAACTGAATGCACTAATGGAAGACACTTTAACCATCACAGATATTGCACATGTAATATTAGCTGGGGATTTAAATATACACCTCCTGGCATCAACTAAGAAAAGAAACATGGATCGAGTCTCATATTGGAAGGCATTTATCAATACGTGGGATCTAATTATGTTAAATGGAGCAGTGGAGACTGACAATCCTCCATCTCATACTTGGACCTGTGGAGCCCAAAATGCTATAATTGATTATATGTATGTTGATAGAGGATTGTTTGAGAAAATTTCGGAGTTTAAGGTTATTCCAACCACAGCGAGTGATCACTGGATGCTGAGGGCTGAGTTTTCAATTCAGGCTAAGGATGAACCACGATCCTGACAGCATCAACTGAGTAATCTAGTTATAAATCCACAACGGAACAGATTACAATGGTCAGGTGACGCACTGCACGCATTTGCGTGCAGTGTAACAGATGACCACCAACGACTGTTGAGAGGTATGGACTCAGCTGATTATCATGAAAAGATGCATCTTTTTGCTTCCGTCTCAACTTCAGGTACTAAAAAAAGTAATAAGTGTCACACCCATATATTTGATCAAGGCATCAGAGAGAGAAAGGCGCAGTATCGAAAACAGAAAAGACAAATAGCTTATTTACCGGTACATTATCGAGAGCTTGCCTTACGCAAATTGAAGACTAATTACAAGAATTGGGTCCGATGTCATAAGGCAGTTATGTTTCAGCATGATGGTGAAAAGTGGTTACAGGTGGCTAAAACTAAAAATACATCGCAAATTTGGAAGTTAATAAATAATGGAGCAGTTGGCTCCCAATTAACAGCTGAACTCAATGGTGTGTCGGAAAAAAGGTGGGTTACTTATTTTTCTGGCATCTATGATCTTCCAAACAATAATATCTCACAACTAAATTTGGAATCTATTAACCCATCTTTTCAGATTAATTTTGATCGAGAAGATGTGTTATTCTACATAAATAAAGCTAGTGCATCAAGAGCTCCAGGGCCAGACGGTTTGTCAAATTTTGTTCTAAAACAAAATCCGGAATTATGGGCATCCATTCTTTACGAAGTTTTCCAAGCTTTGAAACTTAAACAAGCAGTTCCTTCATCATGGTGCAAGGCCATTACGGTGCCTATCTATAAGAAGGGTGATCGAGCGGATCCTGCAAGTTATCGTCCGATTTCTCTTCTTGACGCCCCTGGTAAGATCTTCAGTAGAATTGTCTTGAGAGATCTTAACATTTGGGCTTCAGAAGAGAATCGGCGAGATCCATTTCAAACGGGATTTGTTGCAGGACTTGGAATCAGCATTAACAGAACGACTCTTAATGCAATTAAAGAGTTGTGTGCTACAAGAAATCAACCAATTTATCTGGCGTATGTTGATTTTCGAGTAGCCTTTGATTCTGTAGACCGGAGCCTGCTAATTGAAAAATTGTTGAAATTTAGTTGTCCATCCTCGCTTGTAAGCTTAATATATTTACTTCACACTAACACCTCAATGAAGGTTAAAATGAATTTGGAAGGGCTGTTGTCTGAAGAGATTCTCACCAAGCGCGGCCTGAAACAAGGCTGCATTCTTGCCTCCACACTGTTCAATTTGTTTATACTTGACCTGGGTAGCGAATTTAGTAATGTATTGAATGGTGCTCCTAAACTTGGGAACCAGAGAATTGCATGGCTTCTGTATGCAGATGATTTAGTTCTTATCTCGCAGACGCCGAGTGGCCTGCAGAACATGCTTGATAAACTGAGTCAGTATGTTACAAAGAATAATTTAACGCTAAACCTGGAGAAAACACAAGTAATGGAATTGGGGAGATATAAGTCAAGAGTAAGGAAACTGTATTGTTGGTTTTTTAATAAGCAAAAGTTGAATGTAGTTAATGAATATAAATACCTAGGTGTTATATTCAGTAACTCTCCTACAAACATGCCTCAAAGAGACAGTATAAAGGGTAAACTGTCAACCTTGATATCACAAGCGAGGATTTTACAACATAAGTATGGCAAGTTCTCGTGCAAGCACATTCTTATCTTTTATCAGCAAAAGGTAATTCCTATTGTTACTTATGGGTCCGAGGCATGGTTACCCTTGAAGGCCTGTTATTGGAACAAATTAGAGGCGAGGTTTTGGAAGAAAATCTTGAATCTTCCGAACTCTAGCCCAATGGCACTGCTTCGTTTTGAATTGGGAATTCTTTCAGTGAACATACAAGCATCTTGGAAGAGATGCTGTTTATTTCGGAAATGCGTTCGTGGCCTATCTAGTAATAGTGTACTTAAGATTCTGGCAGACTATTTACTACGATCTGACCACTTATTTCCATCAAATTGGAGAGAGGCTGTGATGTTAGATTTGACGGAAGCGAACATCTCTCTAGATCTTTTATTATCCAATCCTACTAAAGCCAAAACTAAACTATACCAATTGGATTGTAACTTAACTGAACAGAACTGTCTGAAATTAAAGGACTTTGACAGAGCTCTGTTTGGGCATAAAAAATTTCGACATACGGCTGATTATTTATTAAAATGTCCCTCACATACTCTCAGAAATCAAATATTGAGGTTTCGCCTAAATTTATGGCCAACAAAACAAATCCTGTTAAGGAGGGGTATTATTAAGCCAGATTCCTCATTATGTCGTTTCTGCAATGATGGAACAGCTAAAGAAAATCTGAAACATTTATTAATAGAATGTGTTGCTTTAAAAATGCAGAGAAAAGACATTATTAGCAAATTAACAAGGCACCATTGTATAAGACGCTCCAATGATGAACTATGGTATGAGCTATTTGCGACATCAAAGATCACAGTAAGAATAGCCACTATCCAATTCTTAAACAAGATGCTGTGCTCACTGTAATTTAGTGAGTAACTTGATGTCTGGTGAACGGGAGAATGAACGTAAACTATGGCTTTCTTACTACTTTTTAATACTTTGATACCTACCCGTATATAGTGTGTTCATATTTGTTTTTGATGTGTTGCCTTTGATTTTGATTTGGATGAGTAGTTATATTAATCATAAGTTGATATAGTTTGATGTTTTTATCTGTTCTATTTAATATATTTAAGTCAAGTTGCTTAATTTTAATTTTATTTTATTGCTAAAAAATTCTTTTCCTTGTATATGTTTTGTAAAAATCATTTTGTTTTGAAAGGTTAAATCTAATTAGCCAACCAAAATAAATAAAAAAAATAATAATATCACACATTCCTGAATGTGCAAAGGCATATTTTGATTTGCCATATCAGGTTTTGTTCACACAGCAATATTTATGTGGGCTGTCTTTTTTCTTCAACAATGACCTTATGACAAGATTGTCTATATGTGGTTCATTTTGAATTGTATTTTTTAACAATGTTTCATGTGATGTATAATGTTATATACTTATTAAAATATGCTATTTGATACCTAGTTTACGGTAATACACACAGTTGGGTGAAAGTTATTATCACCAGTGGAGTAGCTAATCTACATCCTTTGTGTTGGGAAGGTGGGTAGCTGGTGGTGAAACTGGAAAGTTTATAGAACATTTTGCATGGATAGTCGCAACATCCATTGCAATGTCGTCAAGAATCAAAGAAGTTCAGTACAGGTCCCAATACAGTCCCCAGGAAAAATGGCAACGTTTGACTCCAGGTGCAGTATAAATTGTCTTACATGGCAGGATTTCCAAAAATGGCGGGACTTTGCCCAAGCATACCCATACATTGAGGAAAGGTAAAGGACCGCATAGCAAAGGTTTGGGGACTATGTTTTAAAGCCTCTGTGAAATCCTGCCAGTATAGTCGAATGTAGTGTCAGATCATCTTACTTTATGTAGTGTACCATGCCGCATGAGAAGGGTTCACTATTATCTCCCGTATGAAGAGCAAGACAACAAGAAAAAGGGGGGGCCGTGAAGCAGGCATGAAAGGGGAAGAGTCCAGAGGGAACATCAGGCAGAGTAGTACACCACAAAATAATGTTTCGGTAAGGT
Source organism: Ambystoma mexicanum (assembly GCF_040938575.1). Lineage (NCBI taxonomy): Eukaryota > Metazoa > Chordata > Amphibia > Caudata > Ambystomatidae > Ambystoma > Ambystoma mexicanum. Next base: position 137,335,787 of record NC_090921.1, read on the forward strand.
AACTCTGCTCCACCTATGGAAAATAAGGCAGTACTCTTGGCTAAGAGTTGTAATTGCCAATAGGGAGGTAGCTTGAGAACGATGGCCTTTACACCACTTCCCTTCCTACACCTGAAAGACTCCATGCCATCTTTCCATGATATGGAGAATATTTTCAAGATGTATCACTCATTCGAGGCAACACGTTACAGATATTCGGGTCCCATTCTAAGGTTGTCTTGTAAGCTTAGAAGGAGGACACTGCAACAATAAACTGCAAATAAAGTCCAAAGCTACCAAAGCAAATATTTGATGTGATCTTTATTAAACGTGATTTACCTTGTGTTGGTTTATATTTGCCATATTTTGATAGCCATGATGAACATAAACTGCCTTTCTGTGTATATATTTCATCTTCTTATGGTGCCTTAATAATAAATACAATTTTAAATAAAAGTGCCTTCTGGAATTTGGATTTACTGAGGGGCACCTTTTTCTGGCACGGATCAGAATCATGCTCCACCGATGCAGAGCATTTTTATATAGCTATGACAATAAAGGATGAAGGGAAGGATGAAGATAAGGTAATAAATAGGTCTACCAAACGCAGAGGGTATCACTACATATTATCCCCTTCAAAAATATTGCCGTATATATGGTCGTCTGGAATGGCCATAGGCGATATTTTTGGGGGGGATAATTTTGGGTGTTTTTGGGAGCAGGGTTTGCGGGGGTGTCCCCACTCCTTTAAAAATAATGCGGGGTGTCCCACGCAGGTTCCATGCTTTAATATTGCTGCACAAATATGGGGATATTTTTGTATGTCGATATTTTTGCGGGGATATTAACACATGGAACCACACAGTGCTAGTCAATAGGACAGTTAATGGCTGGGGCTACAGGAGAAGGAGTAGAAGGAGGCTATGGAACAATAGCTAGCGTTATTGACCAGTTTTAATCAATAAGGCTGGAATTGCAAGCACTGGGTTTTCCAGTCCTAACTGATGTTTGGAGGTAAATATTTCCAGAGATTCTGAGGCATAGCTTTTGACCACATATCTAGATTTGATTTGATTATTTTCTTCTGTCCAAAAATATGCTATGGTCGATAAGTCTGTTCACACAACACAGCTTTAACCATTCATCACCTGTTGCTGCAAATAAGGATAGGGAGAAAAGAACATTTTGAAAGGAGTAGGTGGCCTAGGGAAAGGGTCCTCATAACGGACATGCAGCCTCATAACGAGTCCGTAGTGATTTACCGGCGCCGGACTTGCCGGATTAACCGGGGCATTACAGCCCCAGTGGTCCAGTAAATCCGGCACCGCCAATTCTATTCATCTCCATTCCCGTGGAGACCCATAGTTAGCACCGGCACCGTTAATAACAGTGCCGGTGCTTCCGTGAAAGTCTGCTGGCGGGTGCTAATCCGCCCGCCAGGCTGGCACCCACCAGCAGACTCGTAGTTTTCCGGTCCGGAAACAACGGTGCCGGTAAGCTTACCGCCCCCGTTGTTTCCGGACCGACAAACTTGTAATGAGGGCCATTGAGTTCAAAGATGTAATTTGAAAGCTTTATTTTAATTTTATTTTTTTATTTGTAAAGCGCACTAGCAGCCCTTGGGCATCGACATATATATCGAGGCTATGACATATATATTCATAAATCATTAATAGTTATATGGGGCACCTTTATCAGAGGAATTATCGGAACACACTCACTGTAGTAGGTGAAATGACAGTCGTTCTGGAACTGGAAAAGAAATCCAATTTACTACAACTGACCTACATTGATCATCAACACAAATTAAAAAGCTTACCAATTTCTTTGTCTAATAGATCACAAAAATAGAAGCAAACACAAATATATGAAACAAGCAACATTGGTTGCACTATAAATTGGAGCAAGTGCAACATAATTGTATATACGAAGACAAGGACAACACCGAATAAGCATTCTTCCGGGAGTGCTGGAGATGATCTTATTGGTAGATCCGCAATCTATGTCACTCCCTGTCCTGCTGTCCCTTGTTACAAACCAGAGCGGATCAATACCAGACAGACATAACCATGAAATAAATACAGTTATTATAGTCAGCTACAACAAGGGGCCAAACCAAGTAGAAAATCTCACTGCCTTTTTCTCGGTAAGAAGAGCTTTCTAATTTATCCAACAAAGGGAATTCTTAACTGGTTTCCATTGGGGCCCAACCAACTCTGTAACCAGGAATCATTATGGCTTATACTTTCAGTTTAAGTATTCAGAAGATGGCCGCCATGGTGAGGAGAGTGGCGTGAAACAGAGCTCTCCTTCCCCGAGGGGCCTAAACCTGCAGATTTAAACTTATAAAATCCTCCCCAAGTAGGGGGCCAGAGCATAACAAAGGGAGGCCCGCAGGGAGCTGAACGCTACCACATAAAAGCGCATCCACAGCCCAGCAACAGTTAAGAAGATGCCCCTGCTTCCCCCATAAGGAGAGAAAGTGAAGATTTCCTCTGTCGAGTGCGGCAGAGAAGCAGATGTAGACTTGGGAATCTGGAGGGAGACGTTCCACGAGGGAGCCAGATGGAGGTGCGGCCGAGAAGGTCGCTGGGACAGTCAGGACGGTAAGCAGTGCCGCGGGAAAGGATCTGGGGGCAAGAAAGGGGGAAAAGACTGAATCACTCCCCCACCCCCAGCAACGTGACGAGAGGCTACGTAACCCCAGGTCTGCGGCTTTGAAGTTGAAGTGCGCCGGAGGAGCGCACACATTACGAGGCAAAGCTGACTGAGGGACACCACTAACACTGACCCGGAGCCCACACAGAATCACCTGAGCCGTAAAGATTAACGGCGGGGGAGGAGCAACACTCATCAAGGGAGAGCGGGCCCCTGCATCACCCCCTCCGCCCACCCAGGCAGCCGATCTGGAGCACTACAAAAGGAGACCTAATGAAACAGCACAGCTGGTGCTGCACCCAGCCCAGACATTAGTAGCAGCCCATTTGAAGCAAGGAGGAGCTGGTAGAGGGACCAGGGAGGGGCCAGAAGGGGTCCACCCGGCACCAAGCCAACAGGAGGGCAGTGAGCCGTAGAAAAATGGAAAAACGGGCAAGAAACAACACAGACCCCAATTAGGTTGACACAAAACACAAAGATCAGGCAAGGCGTGGGAAGCGACTGGAAAAGACACACAATTGAGCCATCTAAACAACCCCTAAGGCGAGCAGGAGGAGAAGGGGACTCCCCTGATTTGAAGGGATTGAGTTTACAGCCACTGGATCCCTCTATTCATAGCTCGGGGGCCAACGAGAGACAAGATATCAAAAAACAGAGGAAAAGAAGTCCAAAACCCACCCAAATCTGCAAAAAAGACCAAAGATGGCAACATCCAAAAACTGTGAGGCAAAGAAAGGGGAACCTAGCCAGAGGGCGAACAAGACCCAGAGAGACAAGCAAAGAAGGACATCACGAAAAGATGGGGAATGAGCAAGTGGTCACTCAAGAGATCCTCCGGTAATTCTTTCAAAATTTTGGGGACAAAATAGCAAATAGTATTCAAATACAAATGAATAAAATGAGAGAAGACTTCTCGATGGCCATGCAAGATGTTAAAGTGGACATGAATATACTGGAAGGGAGAGTGGACGCTATGGAAATTGCAGTCCAGGAGATCGCTGATGACACAAAAAAGAATAATCGATGAACTTGTGGAACACCTCTCTAAGGTCACACAAAATCTAGAGATCCAAAACGAAGATCTTGAAAACCGATCAAGGAGAGGGAGGGAGGGTCCTAACCAAACACCACACCACATTAAGTTACCTAGAATGACATACCATGACCATGGCTAAGAGAGAAACGCTAAAGATTATTTCCCTGAACATTAGGGGCATAAATTCCCCAGTAAAAAGAAGAAAGTTGGAGCAGTTTCTATGTTGGTAGGCGCAGGGGATAATAGCCCTCCAGGAAACACATCTGCAAACTAGACAAACACAAAGTGAGATTAAGGTGCATCAACAAATATTCCAATCCAACGCAGGGGGAAAGACTGGTGGAGTACTGATAGCTATGCGCAACAATATGGACTTTCACACTGTTGGGTGTCCTGACCCACGTTTGGACTATTAAGCTGCAACATTTGGTGCTGTGGGCTTAGAAAATCCAAGATGGCGGAAAAGCCCACAGTTGCGCCAGAATCCGGGAAAACCGCGCAGTTTGTGCACACACCAAAATGGTTGCCTAACCTGCCACCCACCAGTGCAAGCATGATGGGCCAGGAGTGCCAGGAGTGAAATGTGTGCCAAAGGCAGTGCCAGTTGGCTAAAAAAAAAGCGCTTTAAAATCACCTTTGTTTCCTTGAATGCAAGCTCAAAATGCCTATTTTAAACATCACAAGATATTCAAAAATCTCAATGAACACCAGCAGATATTTGGCAGAATGTATTCTTGCGTGCATACTAAATCTGGAAAGATGAAGAGCCCAAAACAATGTTTATAACGGGGCGTGGCTAACTGGCCATGGAATAGGACGTGCTGCGTGAGGAGCTCCTGATGATCCGACTTTATTTTTGCCAAAGTTACCTGTTGAAACTGCAACGAGCGCCTAGAACTTTGGGGATCAGGCGTCGGAAGCCGCACGCCAAGTGAAGTTCGCTGGAGAAGTTCATATTCCCGGGGAATTGTGAGATATACATGTTTTTGTTGGTACGGCTGTGTGGCCGCTTCGGCACCAAGATGGCGGCTAACAAAGGAGAGGCCTCCGAGGAGAAACGAAACTGATTTCCCGGAACTGCGGGACATGGCTGCGGTAAATTGCCTGGAGGAATAGTACAATAGGGAAATATGGCAGAGTGTTCGAACTAGCACCATGAGAGCGCCCGGCCTGGCATACGCTAATGGAGCCTCGGCGATCTGACTGCAGGAGGAGATAACATTGGATGCTTGGGCGACGAGGCCTACGTAAGTTGAATGGGGAGTGTGAGGCCATAGCCCACCCGTAAGACAATTCGAAGTGCCATCTCGAATGTGAGTTAGGAGACCTGGGAGCCAGACCATTGTCGGACCAAGGACAGTGCAACAGATGCACTAAGGCGGAGGCGTACAGGAGTGGAGGGCAGCGCCATGTCGGCGAACGTTTTGCGAGTCAAGACTAAGCAACCCACGATGGAGACTTTCACGAAAACGCAACGGACCCCCTCAACATCGGTGCAGAGCATGGTCGTGACCCCTGCGGAAGACCCCCCCCGAAGGGGATAAGCACCAGATCCTGGAGGCTATAATGGGACTGAGTGCTAAATGGGACTTGGCAATGGCGGACCTACGCACAGCTCTAGAGAATAAGATTGATGCTGTAGGTACAGAACTCAACCTGCTACGTCAAGATGTCAGGGCGCTTGCAGAAAGGACCAGCGGTCTGGAAAGTGGGGTGAAGATTAATACTGATGTTAGCACGAGCAATGCGAAAGAGATTCATGTCTTAAAACAACAGGTCGCCAACCTGGAAAATTGTGTGGAAGAGGCGGAAGGAAGGGCGAGGAGGAACAACATTCGCGTGGTTGGCCTTCCGGAGGGGGAAGAAGGCCAAGACCCCACAAACTATGTTGAAAACATGATCCTACAAGGGATTGGAGCAGGGAATCTTTCACAGGGATTTACGGTGGAGAGGGCGCACCGCGCCCTAATGAGGAGACCCCGGCCGGGGGCCCCGCCAAGACCGATCATCGCGAGGATCCTGAATTACAGGGACAGAGAAAAGATCCTCGAATATTTTCGGAAGGGCGGCACGATAGAGAGAGCATCCACCAACATCACAGCATACCCAGACTATACGATACTGGTGCAAAGGCAGAGGTATAGTTACGTCGCCGTCAAAAGAAGGCTGAGGGCGGCGGGCGGCAAATATATGCTGTTGTATCCGGCACGATTGAAGGTGCTACATAAGAACAAAGCGCTATTTTTTGATACCCCGGAAGATGTTGTCACATTGCTGGACCTGCAGGGCTGCCCGGAACAAGAAGCGGATCGTGATCGGCAGGATCATACCGAATGAAGATTTTGTAATATGGATATTGTGAGGGTGAGCAGGAGGAGGACCCTGATTGTACAGAGAAACTGTAACTGACTGAACTTTGAACACAATCTGAGCCTGGTGCTCGATTTGGACTGGAATATAGTGAGTGTAACTGTAATTGGCAACTGTTTGGCATCTGTATGCGTAATGTTTTTTGAAAGGAGCTACAGAACGTGGACGACCTACCCCAATAGATTATTAGTTTCAGCGGCCATTAGGGCGGCTTTACCCTACTGAGCCCTGAGTAGAAGCTTGTGCTAGGCAGGGCTAGATGTGGGGGTGCCTGAGATCCAGGAATGGAGCTGGGCAACGGTTGAGGAGGGTTTCATGTGGCGGGAGGGGTAGGTGGTTAGAAGGTGGGGGGATGGGAAGTTGAGGGTGTGTGTGGTTATGGGGAGTTTAAGTTTTGTTTCGAGCCTATTTGGAGGAATCAGCATGTTGTACTTGCGGTACATGAAGGGGCGGAATCGGCGGAGGATCGGGAGGGTGCTTACTAACGACCTATGGGGGACCTCAGGATAATAACGTGGAATGTCAGGGGCCTTAACAGTTACCTGAAAAGAAACAAAATCATGATGTATCTGAAAAGGCAGAAAATAGATAACGCACTACTACAGGAGACATACTTGACGCGAGAGAAGTTGGACCTGGTTAAGAGAAAGTGGAGAGGGACTGTAGTGGGCTCGCCATACTCTGCATATGCCCGGGGGGTGTTAATCTGGGTGGCACCGCATGTCCCGTTCAAATCGATACAAGAGGTAGTTGAAACTGATGGAAGGATGGCTATATTGCGAGGGCTGGTGGAGAGCAGGGAGGTATGCATAGTAAACACGTATGCCCCCAACCAAAACACAGCAGCATACTTCAGAGCCCTGTGTACCAATCTTAGTACGTGTATAGGGAGCGGGGTGATCTGGGGTGGGGACTTTAATTGTGTGTTGGATCCTGTGGTGGACAGATCTGATGGCAGGGTGGGTAAGCCTTGCCCAGCGGCGAGAGCGTTGCAGACACTGCTAACTGATTTTGGCTTTACAGATGCATGGAGGATGAAACATCCCACTGAGAGGCAATACTCGCACTATTCAGCCCCGCACCAACTGCACACTAGGCTCGATTACGTCTTTGCTACAGCAGATGTGATGTCTGAGATTACTCAAATCGAATATAAGGCTAGGGTCCTCTCGGATCACTCACCCCTGATATTGCCCCCCGAGGGCGAAGATCCCTACATGGCGCCTCTGAGCGGAGGAGCTTAAAGATCCAGTCTTTAGATAAGATATAAGGGAAGAGATTACTAACTTCTTTGAAGAGAATACTGGGAGTGTTGATTCCGCGGGCACATTATGGGAAGCTTTCAAGGTGGTGATGCGGGGGGCGGCCATTGCTAAGTCAAGAGGGTTACAGGGTGGGGTCTTGGCTGACCTGAAGAGGACGGAAACTGAGCTAGAAACAGCATTGCAGAGCGGTGACCTAGACACAGAGCTGGTACTCCAACTACAGCAACAATGTGCAGGGCATTGGGAAATCTCAATTATAGGAAATATGTTGAGAGGCAGCACGCGGGGGGAGACAAGACAGGCCGCCTTTTTGCCTGGCTATACAAAAGCGAGACCCCTAGGCCTACAATTAGGACCATTATTAGGGAGGACGGGGATGAGGTGGCCACGAAAGAGGGGGTTAACAAAGAATTTGTGGAATATTACAGAGTGCTGTACGGAGATGATGAGATGGGTGACCAACGCAAGATAATCGAAACGTTAGAAGACATAGGGCTGCCCGAGATAAGTGAAGAAGAGAGGGAGGAGTTAGATGAGCCAATCACGTTGGAGGAGTTAGAAGAGGTTGTGAAGCAGTTGCCTACCTGTAAGACCCCAGGAGCAGATGGGTTCCCCAGCGAATTCTACAAAGTATACAGAGAGGAAATCCTCCCCCCAATGCTGGACATGCTTAATGAAGCGTTTGAGATATGACGGTTGCCTGAGTCACTGAGAGAGGCGATCATAATATCGCTGCCCAAGCCCAATAAACCGGAGCATAGATGTGGTTCCTACAGGCCTTTGTCGATGCTAAATCAGGACAGCAAGATTCTTACAGCTGTCCTAGCAAATCGATTGCAGAAAGTGATTGGTAGACTCATACATCCTGATCAAACGGGTTACGTCCCGAGCAGGAACATAACACACAACCATAGGCGACTTCACCGGGTGGTCGAATGGGGTAGTAAGAACGAGGGTGAGATGGCGATAGTGTCTCTAGATGCAGTTAAAGCTTTTGATTCGGTCAAGTGGTCATGGCTATTGGCTGCTTTGGAAGGGTATGGAATGGGGCCGGGCTATATCAGGTGGGCTAAGATGTTGTATAGTGAGCCGCTTGCCAGGGTCCGAACTGGAGCGGTGATATCCGAAAGATGGCAACTTGGCAGAAGCACCAGACAAGGGTGCCCCTGGTCCCTGATGCTTTACATCTTAGCCCTGGAGCCTCTGGCAATATGCCTTAGGGCACAGTATGATGCGATTGGCATTGAGGTAGGAGGGGAACAACACTGTATATCCTTGTACGCGGATGATTTGTTACTGTACTTGCAATATCCAGAAGAAAATCTCTTATACATACTTGAAGTGATGGAAAGGTATGCAGAGTTGTCGGGCATATCGGTGAACCCCCAAAAGTCTGTCATATTCCCGCTAGGTAGCTATAAGGGGACCCCTGTAGATAGACTACCGGTGCTACAGGTACCATGGGCAACTAGCTCTTTTCGCTATTTGGGCGTAGATGTATATCACCCGGTGGAAGAAGAACACAGACACAATACAGAAGTAGCCGTCGAGAAAATTAGGAACAGCATGCAGTTCTGGGCAAGGTTGCCCTTGGCGATGATGGGGCGGGGGATATGCTTAAGATGGTAGTTCTGCCCAGGCTCCTGCATTACTTTAGTAATATCCCATACATAATACCCAAGAAGTTTTTCAGTAAATTGAACAGCATGTGTAGGGCTTTCCTGCGGCACGGTACCCGAAATAGAGTGGCATTTTGGAAACTGCAGAACTTTTATGAAAAAGGAGGTATCAGACTGCCTCATTTTGAGGTTTATTATTTGGCGGAACAGTTACAGTATGTGGCCAAGTGGCTTTCTGATGAAGTGACCCCTGAGCACAGGGTGCTTGGACAGGACTGTGCCCCGTTTTATTTGAAAGAAATGATTTGGCTGTCCGAAACTGAAATGAGGGGGCGTCCTGCGATGTTGAGGCTTGGATGGAAAATTTGGCGTAGGGCTTGTCGTTTGATGGAAGTCCCATGCCCGTGCCTCCCGCAGATACCGCTGGTTGCTTTGACAGGAGGGGATGATCAGCTGAGGGCGATTGTTAGAACCTACTGGGAATCGGTGGGGCTGGCAACACTAGGCGATGTTTGGCAAGAGGGATCCATTAAGGAGTTTATAGAACTCAACGAAGAGGCGGGGCTACACATGGGCCAATATGTCACATACATTAGATTGGTGCGGATGATTAAGAACACCTGGCCAGAGACAGTTTTGATAGAAGAACCAGATGCAGTTTTGGGAACAATATATGATATATCCCAAGGAGGTCATGAGATCTCAAGACTGTATGAGATGGTGATGGCTAAGGCGGGGAAAGATTTGACACATCTGAGACTGGACTGGGAGGTGGAAGTGGAGGCCCCGATGGAGGATGGGGTGTGGGAGCGTGCCCTGGGCTACCACAAAAAAGTGTCTAGAAATGCCAGATTAAAACAAATACAGCTGTATGTAATGCTTAGGGCATACATGACCCCCTTGAGGATATCTAAGTTCCGAAACGCTGGAAAACAAGTGTGTCCTAAATGTAACCTGGAAAACGCTGACATGACACATATGTTTTGGTCGTGCCCGATCATTAGGTGTTTTTGGGGAGAAGTGGTGCAGAAACTGGCTGATAAAGGGGTTACTCTTGTCACAGACACGGCCTAGGCCTACTTACTGGGCGGGTTCCCTAAGCCACGGAAACTCAAGCATATTGAGAAACTGAGAAATCTGACGTATGTGCTTGCAAAACGTAGGATCGCCATGGGGTGGAAGAAATGCCACAAACCTAAGGTGGATGTATGGTGGAAGGACTTGCAGAAATGGGCAGAGGCTGAAACGGTGGCATGGCAAGAAGCGAGTAGCCGGGCGGATGAAGGGGAGGCGGGCACCCTGTTGGCTTGGAAAACGCTAATAGCAGAATTGTTTGGAGTAATATCAGATCCAACAGACTTCGAAGAGAACAAAACCCGGTCGCATGTGCCAAACATTGAATGAGATTGACAAATAGGCTCACGGGGGAAGGAGGGATAATGGGAGCAGTGATTAAGATAACTTGATGTGTAATGGAACTATTATGATTATGCTGCTTGTTTGGTTTTTGTTGTTTTGTTTGCATGAAATCAATAAAAGAAATTTAAAAAAAAAATGTTTATAACAAAACTGGCTGAGCTGTGGATGTCAGCAGCTTAAGTTAAATGGACAGAAAGCCACTAAAATCGAAATGTTTATGAGTGACCTACTTTTGCGTGTAACATAGGTTGCAACTGATAAATGTCATAGTTTTGAACTTAGAATCAGCATTCTAGCTGCATGAGCAAAAATTGTCAGTTTGATTTGAATTTAGAAAACTGGGAACTAAAGTGACATTTAGCTGAAGTCTGCCTGACAACTACCCCCGACAGGAGTTGAACTGGCTCAACAACTCTTCCCAGGCCTGGCTGCATTCTGCTGCCCCTGCCAAAAGGAGATGACACCTCTCTGATTGAATTAGGGGAGTGGCACCTGGGGACTACAGGAAACTAAACAAAGCACTGTCCCTGGCTCAGGCAAAGGTTATATTGGGGGGGGTCGTAAAATGGCTTCCTCTTGGGAGAAACTGGGAGGGGCAGTGCCTGTGAGAGCAAGCTGAGCTTGGGGGAAGTGGATAAACCAGAAATTCCACCATGTGCTTTGGAAAACCACACCCCTTTGGGGCCAGAGCATGATTTTAAAAAGATGGATAATTCATAGTGTGCACTTGTAAAAATTATAAAAATAACATCATCATTCTTGTGATTTTTCTGTGCACATTTTAAGAGGTGGTAGGACCCTGTGGTATGTTCTTGGGGATAGTAGCGGAAAAAAAGGTTGTTACTCCAAATGTATGCATGTTAGAAATCTGACACTTTATCATCTGAAACCCATATCCCTGGTGCACATTTGTGTAAAATCTGGAAAGGTTAGAAGGTCGTTATCTGGATGAAAAGGGGACAATTCTGTCATAAGTGGACACGACATCGTACAAAGACAGGGATCGGATGGTTTGGTGCTACAGAAAATATGTTAACTGGACCTATAATATTAGAAAAATGGTACATAGATAAATATGTATTTGGGTCAGAAATAGATTTGTGTGCAATTTGGCAAGGGGAGGTTCCTCTGACCATAAAACCTACAGCATCACTCTGACACTCCATTTCTTTCCCCCAATCAAGGAAGAGAGGAGGAACTGGCCAATGATAAGTGAGAGGGGCAGGCTTAGCTAGGCCCAGGCACACACCCATTTTCCAAACACATAAAAGTAACATTGAAGCCTAGTTAGAGAGATTCATGTTCCACTTTCTTGCGGGACGCTTTGCCGGGAGACTCCAGATTTCAAATCCATCAATCTCCAGAGACCAGAGATCCAGAGAGACCAGAGATCCAGAGAGACCAGAGATCCAGAGAGACCAGAGATCCAGCGAGACCAGAACTGTGCAGTGCTGAGAGCAGAACCAGAGACCAGACCGCTGTGAAGAACCGCCAGGAGTCCAGTCCAACCGGTTGACCCGATCCATGACAAAGTCGCATTCCTGTCCAAAATCTAGTGTGAGTACCCAGCTAGCACTGTGCCAAAACCAATCTCTTAGTTTAAAATAACTATTTTAGCTTATTAGAATTGCCTCCTAAAATCGTGTCATTCTGTCATTTTAAAACTGAAAACTGTCATCTGTCATTCTGAGCTTTAAAATTTCAAATCCGGAAAACTACCTTCACAAAATCGTCCGTATCTCCGGAACCGTTTGTGCTAGGAACGATTTAACTTTCATCTTAAAGATAAGATTCTAGGCTTTCCAACGAACCTAGAACCGACTTCCTACTCCTTATAGTACCTCTGTAATTGCGCTCGACGCACGCAACTAAATTGCCGCGATTTGACATTTTGCTTAATTTCAGCCACGTGTAAAAATATTTGTCCTTGCTTTCCTTGCTGAAATTCGTGAGCAACCTGACAATCATTCATAGAGCATTGCTAAAGTGATCCTGAATTAATTTAAGTATCTCTCACTCACCCTGAACCTCCTATAGGGAATTAAAAGCCATTTGAGTATATTTTTCACTTCATTGCCACCACATTTAAAAGGATTTTGCCTGTGTTTAAAACTCCTACCTGTTTTCATCTAAGTTTGCTAGGGGGGGGACTGAATTATATTTGATTGCATTCCTGAGAACTGTGTGCTTTCCTTCCATCTCTTTACATTGCATAAAGGGGGGGGGTGAATTGTCAAAGAAACTGATTACATTGTCTTTTGTTGAAGTCACATCAAGTTTATTTTCTGTACTGCATTTTCATTCATCATTGCATTGTCCTTGAAGCCATAAAAGCATTCTCAGCTACTTTATCCTCTCTATATCACTTCTAAGCCATCAAAAAGAGTGTACCACTGTAACATTATCCATTGTTGATCACTATCATCTTCACCAGTGTGCCATCAAATATCAATTTATTTATAAAAGTGTGATATATAGATATATTGTTTCATTTTCAAATAAACCTTTTAATTTGCAAAACAAACATACTTCTTGGCTCAGTGGGGTCAGAGGGATTCTAAGAGAAGGGTGTTATATAAGGGTTGTCATCCAGAGTAAACGAACTGGACATAAAAATATATCAATAAGGGTTTCCCTCAGCATCCCAGATTAGGCATTGACTTAGCTGTAGTGTTGAATTAAAGTCGCTAACAAAGTGGGGGCTCGTAGCCGGGGATTCTGGATTAGATTTACCACTTGTGCAGCTTAATACAGTGTGCCAACTGACCGGATACACATATCCGGTTAGATCACCACGCTGTTTTACACTGTGAAAGCACGACTCAAAGGAACGCTCTAAGGAAACGGTCTGTTTTGCAAAATAAAATACAAACTTCTGTAAATCAGGAAGGAACTCAAATTCCAGAATGACGACACTGGTAGACATCAAAATAGCCAGAGAGCACTTCTTACATAAGCTATTTGTAAGAGGTGAAAGGACAGAGCAGGGCCAGGATGCGGGGTTGCAGGCAATCACACAACAGGTCACGGCAACTGGGTTAGATATCTGGAGAGATCAGGGTCCCTTACATGTGGCCCTGAGCGAACTATACACGGCTCCTAAAGCTAAAGATGAACACGACAAGATGGTTAGGATAGCGGCATATTTGTATCTATATATGGGAGCCATGCAGGACAAATGTGCTGAAGGCCAAGATCTGGCAAGTAGGCAACTGTTGGCATTAGAGAAGGCCCAATCTGACCTGGTCTCTTCTGTGCAGATCAGCCAGGAGTCAGAAAATGATAGTAGGCAGTATATCATTAAAATAAAAGAGGACATGGATATACTGCAACAGGAAAAGACAGATCAGGATACCAGAATTCTGGCTTTGCAGAAGGAGCACCAAGACAGTTTGGACTCCTTACTGCAGAGCCAGAAAAAGCTGGAGCAACAGATCAATTTCAACAGGGCATGCACAGAGCAGAGCAGGTAGCCACCATGCAAATCCAACTAGACAGAGAGAAAGGGGAAAGCAATAACTTGATTTTGAAAGACCTGGATACCCAGGCAGAGTTTGGTGAAGAACGCCAGAAAGCTGGTGCCTTTCAAAGGCAGAGGGACGACCTGGCGTCACAAATGCAGGCTCTTGGTCAGAAAAGGGATACCTTAGGCCAGGAGGTCTGCCATTTAAAAAGAAAAATTGAAGAAAATCACTTGGCCCTCCAGGGGCTGGGTGACCTCCAAAAAGAGCATCAGGGCTTGCTAGATCAAACCAGGAGGGTGGAGGAGGCTCTGGCAAGAAAGGAGCAGGCCAGTAGGGATGGGACTCAGGGGGTAACCCTCCTGCAGCAGAGACTGGCCCAGTACTACAGGACCAATCAGGAGGCACAGAGAGAAAATTAGGCTCTCTGTCAGCACAATGATAGGCTCCAGCAACAGGTAGCCATGCAGGAGAGTCTGATAGAGTCTAGTAAGGCCTTAACTGAGGAACTGAAAGCGCAGGCTCTTGCATTGCAACAGGGAGCAGGGGCTGACAGAGATGAAGTTCGCTGGGAAAGGGAAACACCTGAGCATAACCTCAGAAGCCCTAGTACCAGAGGCCTTCATCTCTCTCAGTCCCTGGACTCTGCCACCCCCATGTCCACTGGCGCGCATGAGCACAGGGCCACAGGAATGGCAGATTACTATCCAGCCAAAAGTATGGGGCTCAGACCAGTACCACCCAGGAATGGATGGGCGGTCACCCGGGTATGGGCACCTAAGTACAGTGCAATTTAGTGGGGAACCCCAGGAGATTAGGCCCCCTAAGGGCATCCTAAAAACATCTGCCCAGTTAGGTCACTGGAGGGGGGGGTACCCATCAAATCCTGGTAGCAAGGTGGGATCTGAAGACTCCTCTGAGCGTCACAGGACACAGGAGACCAGGTCCTCACATTCTGCCAGCTATTCCCAGGCTCGCAGAATCTGGGAAAACCTGGAAGATCAGACGTGCACCTCTGGGAGCAGTGCTTCTGAATCAGAGGATGAATGGACCAGGGTTGCCTGAACCAAAAGGCCAATAAGGTGAAAAGGGCCTTGCTTAAGGATCCCTTAAAACAGATTAAGGCAATCAGGAGTGTCATCACGCCTTATCATAAGAACGCCAAGTATTCTGTTTGGAAACACTTGGAGCACTATGAGCAAATGATGGAGACTTTCCATTTGAAGGACAGCAGTAGCTGCATCCAGTACGTCAAATGGACATTCTCCCCTGAATAATCCAGTTTCTTTGCGGGCTGGAGGACCAAAACCATTCAAGATGGTCCACATATAGGGCGGCCATCTTGAAACATTTTTCTGTACATAAAAATCCCCAAGAGGCTCGCAAGGCAGCCTACAATTTGCAATGTGGGGAGGATCAGGCCCCACAAGAATTTGTGCAAGAATTGAAGCGTGCCTTTGCGCAGACCACCAGAAGGGTGCGCACGGACAGCAGAGAATTCATCAACACATTTTTCCATGCTCTTCCCAAGTACAAAATGACCCAGCTCATGAGAGATTTTCACGTGAAAAGATCTTTAGACTGGGTCATTGAGCAAGCCACCCGGATCTATGAGATGCAGAAGCCCATTGAAAATAAAAGTAATGCGTAGAAAAACCCCAAAACCAACAGCACCCCTGCTGCTGCCAAGGTGGCGGAGGTCAAGGTGGCCCCCGTTTTAAATTTGGAGATGGGGGGGGCCTAAAAACCTGCCTGCGCAGAATAACTCTAACACCAGAAGGCCCTCGGGCCAGTCACAGACAGGGAGTCAAGGAGGTAGTCCCACAAATGGGGTCCCTCGCTCCCCTGATTATGTAAGTCCCCGCTAAAAGGGAAACCGACTCATCCTGGGTTATGTGTGGACTCCTTCAGCCCAAGGGAGGGGGATCCAGTCAAGCACCTAGCCCAGAGAACTTCCCTCCAAACTTCCCACAGGAGGGCAGAAATTCACCAAACCCTGGGCCAAACTTTTTCCCCAGGTATCCACAAGGTTTCCAGCCCCAAACTCATCCATCCTTCTTTCCCCAATTCCCTGAGCCCAGACAACCTAATCCGGGAGAGGGGAGGCCAAGGGTGGAGGGGTACCCAAATCTTCCCAACCCGGGGTATTACCAGAGAAGGGATAGTTACCCTTCCCGGGATCAGCCCGGGGGAGAAAACAGAACCCCGTATCAACCTGAGCGGGTTTCCCAACTTGAGCGCCAGGTCCAAAATATGGCACGGGATCTGGGTCACATACTGAGGGCTCAACAAAACCCTCAGATAGGCATGCCACCGCAGAATGCCCCAAACTCTGGACCTGGTGCTCCAGAACAATGACGGGGGCAGCACCCCGATAACCCACTGGTTCCCAGGGAGGAGGCACAAGGGGAAGGGGGGTGTAACGCTTTGGAGGAAGCTTCCTTCCCAACTTGTAAACAGCCCCTGAGAACCCAGGAACCGGAAACAGAATCTCCTGCCCCTGAAAGCCTGCGTCCCAAGGAGCAGAGAGGGGGTAGGAGAAACAAAGGACCCAAACAGACCCACTTTGTGGAGGAGGTACAGGTCTTCCAATTTGAGGGAGAGGGATCCTCAGAGGATCCTGGGAAAAGGATCTTCTCTTTCAGAGATGGGGGAACTCCTCCCAAGGAAAAATGGGTCCCAAGAGATTCCAATACAGACTGGGTGGATGTGGGGATTGAGCTGTCGCCGCCCATCATCCTATCCCAGAACCAACAAAACCAAACTTCCCTGGTTCAAACCCATCCTGGTGACTGCCTCCAAAAAGGCAGGGACGGCCGAGAACCGGAACCAGGGGAACCTAAAACCGAATCAACAGACTGGGTAGATGTGGGGATTGAGCTGTCGCCGCCCATCATTCTATCCCAGAACCAACAATACCAAAATCCCATGGGTCAAACCTATCCTGATGACCGCCTCCAAAAAGGGAGGGCAGCCCAGAACCCGAAACCATTTCCAGTTGCCAACTTTTTCTTTCAGATTCCCCAGGCTCTCCACAGAATTCTGCCCAAATCTCTTCTCTCGCCATGTCAAAAACCAGAAAGTTAGCCCACCAGTTGTCCAAAAATGTGCATTATCTGTGCCCCCTTGAGGAGAAGGAGGGAAGATACTATGCCCCGGTACAAGTACAGGGCAGGGTACAATTTTGGCACTGGTGGACACTGGATCCCAAGCTACCCTTCTGTCCAAAAGGGCCTTTGATGAACTAAATGCAGGAAGGGGGGAGAATTACCAAATTCCTCTCACCTCTCTTGCTGGAAAACTGCAGACTTGGACATTAAAATTGGGCGACACAAGGTGAAACACCCGGCCATAGTAGTAACTCCAGAGGGCACCCCTTGTTTACTAGGGAATGACCTCCTGAGAAGGTTGTCACCCCTAATAGATTGTGTAAACAAGGTCCTCTGGACCCAGACTAGCCGACCAATAAAATTAAAACAGAGTGTCAACCATGTTAGTTTAAACGGCACCTGCCACATGGTTGAACAAAAATCTGACCAAGTAGAATTTCACTTCCAGAACAACCAAATTCCAGACGTGACAGTAATAGCAGTAGGACAACAGACTGGTGATGGGGGTCCTCTCTATTTCTGAAAATCAACCTTCCTTCCAGTTTAAGGTGGTATTCCACACTGGAAGGAAATACTCTGAAATTCTTTACCAATCCACAATCAGACACTCCCACTCCTATATTCCAGAAAGATGTGAAATCAGCTCAGAGCCTGGCTGATATTCAGCAAATTGGAGAGCAGTTGTTCATCCATGTTCAGTTAAATGATGGGAAGGACTCTGTTCTCGCTCGAGTGTGTGTGAACAACGGTAAGATCTTCATCAGCGAAGCCATGTTCCGCCAACTCCCAAAAGATCCAGCCATTCCCACATTGAAACTGATAGACAAATGGGAAATGGACCTGGAAGCACCCAATTCCAAACATCTCCTGCCAAGCAGGCGTATGCTCAAAATCTCCATTGGCAACAAGAGAATAATCCATAATTGTTGGGTCGTGCAAGACGTCACTGCCGCCTTTTACTTAGGCAATGACATTCTCAATCGCTTTGCCATTAATTTGGACCTAATAAACTTCAAAGCTTGGTCCCGATTAGCGGATAATCCCATGGGCTTTGATGATTCAGAAAAAGCATTTAGGTCAGCTCAATTGCTACCTTATGCAGTTGAAATTCAGAATAAAGAGGAAGTCACCATCCCAGAAAGGACCCGACAATTCTCCCTGGAAGTGAAAGTTAAAAGAGGACAAAAATTGAAAAACCTTGATGCGTATATTCATCTAAATGCTTCTCTCCAACAACAAGGGTTAGGGGTAAACCCAACACCATTAGTCAACAGAGCAACATGACACCATTCCAATAGAGGTGGATAACAGCGACTCACAGAGTATTACTCTAGCCGCAGGCACCATCATTGGAGTAGCGGTTGATGACCGACATTTCTCCATTGATTTAGGAAATTAACTGTTAGGACAAATCCCCAAGGACTGTTTTGACAGTGACAGTGATGACAATACAACACCAGACAGGATTTTCACCCGGCATGGGTGGAACTTCCTGGTGTACACTTCTTGCCCTTATGGTAAGGAAGACGTGACTTGTGACTTCAGAAGGGATGAGGTGATTTTCCAGGTCCATGAGGGCTGCCTTTCCCACCTGAAGCCTCCAGTCCAAATCAGCACTCTGACCAGGGACTTCTCCACCCAACTGGAGGTGGCCGCTGAGATAGCCAAACCAGAAGTCTTTCCAGGCTTCAGGCAGATGCTGGAAGAGAGAATCAACCTAACTCTGTAACAGAAGCAAAAGTTGAAACAAGTTTTCTTGGATTACCAAGATCTCTTTGCGGTAGACTCATATGACTGTGGTCGCACCGACATCCACACAACAACAATTCCCACGGACCCTGGAATGACTCCAGTGTTCGTGAAGCAATATCATTTGCCTCTCGCATCCATGGAGTCCCTTACTGAAATAATTAAGAACCTTGAGTCCCGGGGAATAATCCGTCCAGTACACAGCACCTTCAATAATCCGGTGCTGGGAATATTGAAGCCAAACGGCCAGTGGAGATTCTGTGCCGACCTTAGGGAGCTCAACAAACGGGTCCATACTTCCCGATGGCCTCTGCCCTACATTGACCAAGGGCTGGCCCAGATTCAGGGGTCACAGGTATTCACGGCAATAGACCTGCCCAATGGATACTGGACCGTGCCTGTCAGTAGGGAGGACCAATACAAACTGGCTTTTACCTTTGGGGGCCAGCAGTACACATGGACCCGGACTCCCTTCGGATACCTCAACTCCGGCAATGAATTCAACATTTTCGTACATAAGGCCATGCCCGAGCTGGGTGCGAGGGGTAACCTGGCTTATGTAGATGATGTCCTCATCAAAAGTTCATCTGTGGAAGAACACATAGCAGAGATCCGTTATGTTCTGACACAGTTGAGGGCCGCTGGAGCAAAACTTTCCTTTCAGAAAGCACAGTGGTGTAGAACCCGTGTTAATTTCTTGTGGCATGAGATTACTCCTCAGGCTCTCTGTCCCCAAGAAAAGAAAGTGGAAGGACTCCAGAAACTGAAGGATCCCACAACTCTGCTGGAACTAAGGAGCCTCCTTGGACTGACTAATTACAGCAGAAAGTTCATTGAGGGCTACGCAGAGATCACCAGACCACTGATTCATCTTCTGAAGTGGGGGGTCAAGTGGGAATAGGGTCCAGAACAATCCGAGGCAGTAAGACAACTCAAGAGAAGCCTCTCACAAGCGCCTTGCCTAGCTTACCCTGTCAGAAACAAGGAGTTCTTCCTGGAGACAGGGTTCTCTAATACGTGCTTGATGGCAGTATTATACCAAAAGCATGACAAGGTCAATAAAGTAATCTCCTATGCGAGCAAAACTTTATCCTCTGTGGAAGAAAAATTCAACTATTGTGAGAAGGCACTCCTGGCAACGGTGTGGGCATTGAAGAATTACCGCCCGTTTATCCAGGGGGAACACATCATAGTGGAGACTCCACACCAGCCTCTGCAATATCTCCAAAGTGATAGAATCCGGGCCGGAAATGTGAGTAATTCCCGAATTACTTCCTGGATTCTGTCAATGCAAGGCCAGATATGGCCAAAACAAGAAGAGTCCCCTTGCGCAAAGTCTGGCTGACTTGCATGACTGTGCCAGAGAAAACTGTCTTGAGGACGAAAGTCTAAAAATCAAGGACAACATGGAGGCATACCTTAATTCCCCACACAAAGTCTTTGAAGAAGACAAGTGTGAGGGAATGCCCACTGTCTATGTGGATGGATGCTCTTACCATGTTGACAACAACGGGGAGAAAGAACTGGTGGCCGCCGTAGGGAATGCATGGGTGAAGGAGTTTCCAGAACCCTCCGCTGGATACAAAATTGGTCCCGAAGTAGTCAGGTGGCAGAGTTGATGGCTGTGCATCAGGCCATCCTCACTGCTGTCCAACATCAACTCCACGAACTGGTCATAATCACAGATTCGGATTATGTACGGAACGGGTTCATGGAGCACCTGGTTAACTGGAAAACCAGAGGCATGCTATGTGCTAATAACAAAACTTTGAAACATGGGAAGTTAATTGAAAACATTGATGATCTGGTCACCTCGAATGGGATGACCATCTACTGGAAAAAGATCAAGGGTCATTCCAAAGTAGAGGGACCAGACAAAACTGGAAATGACTTAGCTGATCAGCTGGCCAAAACCGGGGCCATCCAAGGGGATCTAATAGAGTCCCTGTTGGGGGAAATCCAGGTCACTGCTATCACTAGGTCCCAGACAAATGCTCACAATGATCTTTCAACTGCACAATGGAGTAAGGAGACCCCTGATGCTGATTTGATTACAGCTCAGAAGGGGGAACCAATAATTGGTAAGTTTTACCAACACATTGAGGACCCTGAGAAGTTTCCCCTGACGGATACCGATTACATTGGGAAGGAGGACCTTAGAGTGTTGATGAAATGTCCAAAGATTTTCCGAATCCAAGACGGTTTGTTGGTAAGGAAATCCCAAGCTGGCCATGATCAGTGGGTGGTCCCTACCTCATTCCGAAGCCTGATGTTAAGTCATGCCCATGATGCGGCCACCGCCGGTCATAGGGGGTTTCACACAACACTGGAAATCTTAAGAGAGGTTGCATAAGGCCACACATGGGGCAGGACCTCGACCAATACTTGAAGGGGTGTCTTGTGTGTGCACATTTTCAGCCAACATCCCTCACACACCGGGCGCCTCTCCAAAAGAGGGGGGTGACACTGCCATGGTCAGATTTGCAAATCGACTTCGTAGGCCCTGTAATTCGTTCGTCTAGAGGAAACAAGTACATGTTGACCGTCACATGCTTGTTTACCAAGTGGGTGGAATGTCTCCCGGCCCCAAATTGCAAGGCAGAAACAGCAGCTGCCATGATGATTAACCACATCTTTTCCCGTTTTGGTCTACCTCAAAGGACTGAGTCAGACAGGGGTAGCCATTCACCAGTGAAGTAATGACAAAGATGTGGGAGATACTGGGGGTCAAAAGGAAGCTACATATTGCTTACCGGCCAGCTTCTTCTGGAGCAGTAAAGAGATACAACTGAACCATTGTGAGCATCTTAAAGTTTGTGGCAGATTCTGGGCCAAGTTGGGATATCTGATCACCTCTGGTCCTAATGGCCATCAGATCTACCCCTTCATCTGCAACTAAAATGTCACCATTTGAGTTGATGACCGGACGCAAGATGGTGCTTCCCCAGCATTTGCTCTACAGGACCCAAGAGCAGACACTGATAAATGCCTCCACAACTCATGAGTATGTGTAGAATTTAAGGAAACACCTTCAGCATGCTTTTGCCTATGGTCAGCGGAATCTAGAAAGATCAGCTGATAGCATGAAGACCCACTACGACCTGAAAACCACCAGGAAAGTATATGAGGTGGGGTACCGGGTCTATCTATACAATTTCCAAAGGAACCAGGCCAAACAGCGAAAATCTTTGCCTACATGGAAGGGACCGTTTGAAATTATAGACAAAATCTCCCCAGTAGCTTACAAGATCCGCATCCCCAAAGGCAGTTCGGCAGAGGGGGAAGATAAGTGGGTCCATATAAATCAGCTAAAGTGTTGCCATCCTAGGCACACTCTGCAACAACTGGAGGAAGCCTCTGGAATCCCAGACGGGACCGCTCCAGATTAATACAGTTCCAACCTAAATTATCCCATGTATAAAGTCTCTAAAATATTATGATTCTTGTAAAAATGCTTCCTGTTCTATCTTGTTTTTAAAACAAGACTGAAAAATGTAACCGGATGTATAAAATGTATGTGTTCGCCACACCATTAATAGTGGTGGAGAAATGTCTACGAATAGGTATTGCCGCTTTTGCTTTATCATCCTAGGAGAGATGAAATCACGGAGACTGACCAAGGAGAACGACCCGGAGACCGGGAGCAAAGATCCGAGGGGCCCGGGGTACCGCCCAATATTCCCATCAGGACAGGCGAGGAGAACCGATCGATCCAACCGGATGGAGGAAAAGATGCTGAACTGTGCCATCTACGGAATTGGAAGAAGATGATGCTGACATACCAGCGCGTGGATCAAAACATCCTTTGCATCCGACTCCCCCTCGACTAGAAATCAAAGTGCAGTCGGGCGGGGGGTTTGTTGGGTGTCCTGACCCACGTTTGGACTATTAAGCTGCAACATTTGGTGCTGTGGGCTTAGAAAATCCAAGATGGCGGAAAAGCCCACAGTTGCGCCAGAATCCGGGAAAACCGCGCAGTTTGTGCGCACACCAAAATGGTTGCCTAACCTGCCACCCACCAGTGCAAGCATGATGGGCCAGGAGTGCCAGGAGTGAAATGTGTGCCAAAGGAAAAACAGCAGTGCCGGTTGGCTAAAAAAAAAAGCGCTTTAAAATCACCTTTGTTGAATGCAAGCTCAAAATGCCTATTTTAAACATCACAAGATATTCAAAAATCTCAATGAACACCAGCAGACATTTGGCAGAATGTATTCTTGCGTGCATACTAAATCTGGAAAGATGAAGAGCCCAAAACAATGTTTATAACAAAACTGGCTGAGCTGTGGATGTCAGCAGCTTAAGTTAAATGGACAGAAAGCCACTAAAATCGAAATGTTTATGAGTGACCTACTTTTGCGTGTAACATAGGTTGCAACTGATAAATGTCATAGTTTTGAACTTAGAATCAGCATTCTAGCTGCATGAGCAAAAATTGTCAGTTTGATTTGAATTTAGAAAACTGGGAACTAAAGTGACATTTAGCTGAAGTCTGCCTGACAACTACCCCCGACAGGAGTTGAACTGGCTCAACAACTCTTCCCAGGCCTGGCTGCATTCTGCTGCCCCTGCCAAAAGGAGATGACATCTCTCTGATTGAATTAGGGGAGTGGCACCTGGGGACTACAGGAAACTAAACAAAGCATTGTCCCTGGCTCAGGCAAAGGTTATATTGGGGGGGGGTCGTAAAATGGCTTCCTCTTGGGAGAAACTGGGAGGGGCAGTGCCTGTGAGAGCAAGCTGAGCTTGGGGGAAGTGGATAAACCAGAAATTCCACCATGTGCTTTGGAAAACCACACCCCTTTGGGGCCAGAGCATGATTTTAAAAAGATGGTTTTTCTGTGCACATTTTAAGAGGTGTTAGGACCCTGTGGTATGTTCTTGGGGATAGTAGCGGAAAAAAAGGTTGTTACTCCAAATGTATGCATGTTAGAAATCTGACACTTTATCATCTGAAACCCATATCCCTGGTGCACATTTGTGTAAAATCTGGAAAGGTTAGAAGGTCGTTATCTGGATGAAAAGGGGACAATTCTGTCATAAGTGTACACGACATCGTACAAAGACAGGGATCGGATGGTTTGGTGCTACAGAAAATATGTTAACTGGACCTATAATATTAGAAAAATGGTACATAGATAAATATGTATTTGGGTCAGAAATAGATTTGTGTGCAATTTGGCAAGGGGAGGTTCCTCTGACCATAAAACCTACAGCATCACTCTGACACTCCATTTCTTTCCCCCAATCAAGGAAGAGAGGAGGAACTGGCCAATGATAAGTGAGAGGGGCAGGCTTAGCTAGGCCCAGGCACACACCCATTTTCCAAACACATAAAAGGAACATTGAAACCCAGGTAGAGAGATTCATGTTCCACTTTCTTGCGGGACGCTTTGCCGGGAGACTCCAGATTTCAAATCCATCAATCTCCAGAGACCAGAGATCCAGAGAGACCAGAGATCCAGAGAGACCAGAGATCCAGAGAGACCAGAGATCCAGCGAGACCAGAACTGTGCAGTGCTGAGAGCAGAACCAGAGACCAGACCGCTGTGAAGAACCGCACAACCGGTTGACCCGATCCATGACAAAGTCGCATTCCTGTCCAAAATCTAGTGTGAGTACCCAGCTAGCACTGTGCCAAAACCAATCTCTTAGTTTAAAATAACTATTTTATCTTATTAGAATTGCCTCCTAAAATCGTGTCATTCTGTCATTTTAAAACTGAAAACTGTCATCTGTCATTCTGAGCTTTAAAATTTCAAATCCGGAAAACTACCTTCACAAAATCGTCCGTATCTCCGGAACCGTTTGTGCTAGGAACGATTTAACTTTCATCTTAAAGCTAAGATTCTAGGCTTTCCAACGAACCTAGAACCGACTTCCTACACCTCTGTAATTGCGCTCGACGCACGCAACTAAATTGCCGCGATTTGACATTTTGCTTAATTTCAGCCACGTGTAAAAATATTTGTCCTTGCTTTCCTTGCTGAAATTCGTGAGCAACCTGACAATCATTCATAGAGCATTGCTAAAGTGATCCTGAATTAATTTAAGTATCTCTCACTCACCAAGAACCTCCTATAGGGAATTAAAAGCCATTTGAGTATATTTTTCACTTCATTGCCACCACATTTAAAAGGATTTTGCCTGTGTTTAAAACTCCTACCTGTATTCATCTAAGCTTGCTAGGGGGGAACTGAATTATATTTGATTGCATTCCTGAGAACTGTGTGCTTTCCTTCCATCTCTTTACATTGCATAAAGGGGGGGGGGTGAATTGTCAAAGAAACTGATTACATTGTCTTTTGTTGAAGTCACATCAAGTTTATTTTCTGTACTGCATTTTCATTCATCATTGCATTGTCCTTGAAGCCATAAAAGCATTCTCAGCTACTTTATCCTCTCTATATCACTTCTAAGCCATCAAAAAGAGTGTACCACTGTAACATTATCCATTGTTGATCACTATCATCTTCACCAGTGTGCCATCAAATATCAATTTATTTATAAAAGTGTGATATATAGATATATTGTTTAATTTTCAAATAAACCTTTTAATTTGTAAAACAAACCTACTTCTTGGCTCAGTGGGGTCAGGGGGATTCTAAGAGAGGGGTGTTATATAAGGGTTGTCATCCAGAGTAAACAAACTGGACATAAAAATATATCAATAAGGGTTTCCCTCAGCATCCCAGATTAGGCATTGACTTAGCTGTAGTGTTGAATTGAAGTCGCTTACAACACCACAACAGAAAGAGACTCTGAATGTCGGTACTTAGCAGCAACCTTTCAAGGGGGAGGAAAGACATGAACACTTGCAGCTATATATGCACCCACTGTTGGACAGGACAGGTTCCTGAGACAAACACTAGGAAAGCTGGAGGTCTTTGAGAAAAGCCATATAATCCTGGTGGGGGATTTTTAACATTGCCTAGGAGGCTTGCGAAGATAGGAGTGCTAGGGTCTTCCATAATCACGGCAAACCCTAATGGAGCTGATGCATAAAATTACTCTTATGTCACTGGTAGACAGGTGGAGGGAAAAGCGGGAACGGTGAAGGGGTACACCTTCTACTCTCACGTACACAGAACATTCTCAAGGATTAACTATGCCTGGGTGTTGAGAGCTTTAGGTAAAGGAAATATTTATTTATTTTACATTTTTAAAGCGCTCACACAGCCCGCGGGCATCGAGCCGCTGTTACAGGAATTGTGTTCTTTTTGTTTTAGTTGCGTATTTATAACACACTTAAACACCCGGCGGGTTCCTAAGCACGGACCCGTGGATCGAACCTGTGTTGCTTCGTGTCGTCTTGCTTCCAAGGCGCGCATGTTGCTGCTGAGCTATCCTCCCGGGACAGAGGTGGGGCAATCGCACTGGCAGACCACGCCCACTTTACATTATCTATAAACATGGGGGACAGCTCACCTGCGTTGTGGAGATGGCGATACCAGTCACATATTCTTAAAGATGAGAACTTAAGGGCGGAAGTAAAAGAAAAAATTGTAGAATACTTTCACAATAACAGCCCAGGAGGGTCAAGCTAACCGATGGTGTGCAATGCCTTTAAAGCTACCTTGAGGGGGACACCTATAGCCTTGAAATCTCAGAGGGACAGACACATTAGGCAACTGGAATCAGCGGAGGGAGACAGAGGGACCCTTAGAAGGGAGTAGCGGCTGATAAGAGGCCAACTTGAGGTCTCACAAACAAAAACGGCTGAACGATTGCTGATCAACCTCAAACATAGGTTCTATATCAAAGCAAATAAGACAGACCACCTATTGGCAAGATCCCTGAGGTAGAAAGAAGCATCAAGAACGATTTTGAAAATTAAAACTGATGGGAGCAAAGAGAGCACAGCTCTTCCAGAAATTATGAGGAAGTTCACAGGGTATTACTCCTCTCTTTATAGATCGGATGCCCCGGCAGAACAAGCCCAAAAGGAATACCTCGCAGCATGCCCATTAAGCAAGGTTACCAGGCTGGAACGGGATGAGTTGGAGGGCGACATTACACCAGAAAAAGTAGGTGTGGTCATAAGAAGCATACCAGGGAGGAAGGTGCCGGGGCTGGACTGGTACTCAGCAGATTTTTATAAAACCTACAGGGAAACTCTTATCCCGTATCTGGTCCCGCTATTCAACTCTTTTGGTTGACCGGGGGTCATTACACCGTACATGGGAGAAGCCAAGGTGGTGTTGTTGCCGAGGCCGGGGAAGGATAACACCCAATGCAGATCTTACAGACCGATTGCGCTTATTGATATTGACACAAAAATGTACACTAAATTACTGGCGAACCGAATCGACTCGCTCCTCCCGGGATTATCGATCCAGACCAATCAGGGTTCATAAAAGGTAGACAGACTTGCGACAACACTAAAGGGGCCAGTCACCTCATTGAAAAGGTCAATAAATCGGGGATCCCAGTGCTTATCTTGGTTCTAGACGCAGAGAGAGCGTTTGACAGGGTTGAATGGCAGTTCCTATTTAACATCATGAAAATGATGGGGTTTGGAGCCAAATTCCAAACAATGATAAAAGCTAATTATTAAAATCCCAGTCCGACTGCCAATAAATGGAAGGCTCTCGGAAAGTATCCCGGTCACGAGAGGTAGGAAACAGGGGTGCCCTCTGTTACGGCTGCTCTACGCTATCCATTTGGAGCCCCTTCTGGCCACCATTTGGACCTCTAAGGAAATAAAAGGGATCCCCTTTTTGTGGAGAAGACAACAAAGTAGGAGTATTCACGTATGACTTGTTGCTCATGATCACAGACCCAGAGAACTCATTAAGAGCAGTAGAACGGGCACTACAACAGTTTGGGGAGGAAGCAGGTTTAAAAATCAATGTACAAAAATCAGAAGTGTTAAATCTGACGCTACTGACACATAAGGCCCAAACACTGCAAGAAGTCTTCCTATAAAAGTGAGCGGAAACGGATATAAAATATCTAGCAATAGTGATCACTAAAAAGATAAGCACATCATATGATGCTAATTACCCGCCCCTGCTAGAAAGAATTAGAACAATGCTAGTCAACATAGGACCCCTATCAATATCATGGTTGGGGAGGATCAATGTGCTAAAAATGGTAATCCTGCCAAAACTGCTCTACCACCTTATGGCACTACCAATACGGGTACCTAATACTTACTTCCGGGCCCTGCAAAAGCATACAGGTACATTGATATGGAACCACAAAAAACCCAGGGTGTCAAGAAAAGTAATGAGAACATTGAAAAGTAAAGGAGGACTGGGAGAAGCAGATTTCAGAGCTTACTACCTTGCGGCACAGATTAAGGTGTTTCGGGACGATAGGGGGAAGGTGTGGAGATCTGTGGATAGGGCAGTCGTGGGGGCCCCACTAGAGAAGGTCATATGGAGACAAACGGAGGACAGACCAACAACATGTACTGTGGTGAAATAGAGGTGTTGGGGCTGACCACCTTCCCCTCCCTTCTGATGCTTTTGTTTAGAAACCCTCAATTCAAGGCATGGGGGAGGCTAAGAATTCAACAAGTGGCAAGAGGGTCGCTGCAGGAAACTGAGAGACATGTTTAATGGGCAAGAACTGAAGTTCTATAACCAATGCAAGCAGGACTTCGAGCTAGGAGAGGGAGAGCGATACTGCTACTCCCAACTACGACACTGGCTACAGCACCCCCCGATTAAGCTAGCTGCAATCAGGGTACTTACCCCCTTCGAAAAATATGTCACGACTCAAGCGATAAACACATTGTGGGGGCAATTTATAGTATTATTAAAGAGGGGGAGGAAACTGGGAAAAGGGTTTACATGGAGAAATGGGAAAAGGCATCCCCTTGAGGAGGAGCAATGGTTGGTGCTATGGGTACAGATCCCCAAGCTAGCACAGGCAGTCCAAATACAAGAAATATAGATGAAATTAATGGTTCAATGGCACCTCACTCCGGTGAGGTTCCATAGATGTTATGAGGCGGTCCCGGGTAGTTGTTGGAGGGAATGTGGGGGAGGGGGTGGGGACATGGGATCACATTTGGTGGGAGTGCCCAGCCGTTCAACCCTTCTGCACAACTAGCAATGGAAGAGATCTTTGGGATACAATGGAGGGGATGTCAGGGGGAAGCCATCCTCGGTTTAGGACTAAGTACCAACAAAAGCACAAAGAAAGGTGTATGTCATCCTGATGATGGTGGTGGCATTGGTGTTAGCCCAAAAATAGAAAAAGGAACCCAACGAGGATGAATGGGTGAGGAAGGTATGGCACTTTGTAGCTCTAGAGTGGGTCACTTATTCTATCCAGGGTGATCACCAGCGGTTCCTTTTCGTCTGGGACTTGATTTGAAAGTTCCTCCAGCAAGAATCGAGAGGAGCATGGTGCCCCAGAAAAATGAAACTTTTCGGAGTGATCTGATCGTAGAAATTGTGAAGACCCGGAGGGGGCCAGGACTGCCGAGGCCAAGGACTGGGGATCTTGTTGAAACAAGGGCCACAATTGAGAGCTGCAAGAAAGACAAAGGAGCAGGGAAGATGGTCGGGTTTCAAAGAGGTTCGTAGGGGATTAAGGAGGGGAGAGAGAGGGAGGCGTGGTGAGGAAAATGAGAGGGAGGGCAATGGTTTACAGTTGGGTTAGGAAAAGGGAGGTCGGGGACAGGAGGGAGAGGGGAGAAGAAACAGAGTTACAATGTTGTGTTACTTGGAAAATGGCAAATCCTTTCCTAAAAAATAAAGGTTAAAGCTTTCAACCAGAGTTTCATAACCCTGAGCCAAAGCAGTCGGCCGAGAAGGTATTTTCACTTTTAATTGATGAGGTAAAAAAATAATATAAGGTTAATCAACAAGGTAACTTTCCCTTGTAGCTCAAACAACAAACTTTTCCAGGTTCAACCAAATCTTTAGGTTTCGTTATCCACAACCAGGTGAGACCTTCACAGGATATTCACTTTTTCCAATTACTTACAGTCTGCAGGGTTGAGTGTCCTTACAATTCTTTATTTGCTTCTAGTTCCACTGGATCAGCTCCCCTGCTTTCCTGACTCCTGGGAGAACCTTTTGCTTGCACGTTCAGCTTAGGCAGCGAAAGAAGTTTGAGCTTGGTAACACTGAGCTAAACCACAGAGCATGCACAAGGAGGCTGGCCACCTGTGCTTTTCTACAGGCATTGCCAGACTTACTGTCTCACCTTCCTGTCTTAAAGTCCTTGCTTTATTCCCTAACAACTTGTTATCATCTACTACCTAAACAATTCAAAATGGCCTTTTGCCTAAGGGACCTGTGCCTCTCCACTATACTCCTCTTAACTTCTCTTGTACTTGATTGATGCTCTGCAACATTCTTGGAGCTCTAATGCTCCTCCATTCCCTTCAGTCATGCTTGTACCATGTATGCTCCTTCGCCATAACTCTTTCAGCCCATCTTTGGCTATCTTACCTGCCCTTATCCTTCCCTCCATATCGAACTTTCCTTTTTACAGATTTTTACCTCTCTTTTACAAAGGTCTTTCCAAGCCTCCTCCAGACTAAACTCTCCTTCTAGCTTGCTGTTACCTGCAACCAACTATAGGTTTACTACTTTCTTCTTAGCACTTTCTCCAGCCGTCTCATTCCCTCTGATGTTCCTCCTCATCTTTACACCCCCTCTCATCTTTGTTCCTAGTATCCTCTTTTCTCCCACCTCCTTCAACTTCCCTGGTCTTTACTTCACGCCTCCTCCTTACTTTTTAATACATCCTACTATCTCTTCATTACTTCCAACATCCTTCTGTCACCTGTCCTCCTCCTCTCATGCTTTCTACTGCTCCAGCTAAACCTCTTCCTCCTGCTTTTGCCGGTTTTTTTACCCTCCAAAATCCACTCCTTTATATCCAAACACCCAAGGGTGTCCTGGTTAATGCATCTTAAAACAAGACTAGTTGGAATGTAATTGTTCACTGCTTCCCTGATGATTTTGGAATGCCCAGTGCTCTCATGCAAAACCTCAGGTTATGCCTCGATAGAGGCCAGCCCACCATTTTGAAAAACTATTTTGTGGATGCGGTAAGCTGGATTGTTGCAGCACTCCATCAACATATGCAATGTGCTCCTACGTATGTCGTTCAGACAACCGAATGTTCCTTAGCGCGAGGTTGTCCATGTGTGCAGTTTGTGTGGAGCACTCAGCTGGCTACATATTTCTCAGATTCTAATACTCTGAAATCTCTATCTTTGTAGGCAGGACCTGCAAGCTGCACCTTCCACGGAAATCCCTAAGGTTGTCATGCCAGGAGTGATGGCTCTACCAGAAACAGGACCTCCTGCGGGAGATGCATGTTATGGGGGTGTCTTTTGGGAATTAGAGGGAGGATCTACCAAAGTGACACAGGCATTAGAGGAGGATCTACCAAAGCTAGGAGTTAACCTTAAAGAGGCAGGGACAGGTTTTCACCTGTTGTGACGAGACGCTATCAGAGCTCTGTGGCACAGTATGTTAGGCAAGGCGATCCAACCCAGGGTCAGAATTGTGTAACAAGTGGTGACACCTAGACGCCATGTCAACCATACATTCCATCCCATCGCTCACATAGGTGACTTTGTCAAACTCTGTGCTCTGCCCCTCTATTTCTGTACAGAATTCCATTGTTTTTAGCTAGGGTCACTCTATAAAAATCCCCTTAAAATACACACAGGCTCTAATTTCATTTCAACTTTTCATTGTCAGTTATAGAGGATACAGAGCATATCATGAACAATATTAAGTCAACACTTACAAAACTAATTTTCTAAGCACGTATCTCTCCATCCTTCCCTCCCAGTTTTGCACAACAAACCTTTCCCATTCACTTCCCGTCTCCACCTAGCAACAATACATACATTTTGATTCTCCTAATACAACAACAAACTGCTACAGTTCATTCCCATAATCCCTTCATCCTTCGGATTTCAAAATCCTACTGCACGTATGTACTATGACCATCCTTTAGTTCGGCTACCACTCAATACCCCAGGTGTCCAACCATTAGATCAACATTCTATTCAACATTTCTGAGCCACCACAAAATGTGTAGGTATCGTACTTCAACACCCAAAGTTATAGAAAAGTAATAAGATCTACCTAATATTCCAACAAGTAAAATAAAAAAACTTGAAATTAGTTTAGCACTTAAATGATGGGACACATCAAGAGGGCCTAATGGTATGAGTCCCAGATTTAAGAACAAAACATGCAAGTCTTTAGCAATTCCCCTCATTAATCGGTTTCAACCCTAACAAACAATTGGGCATGCTCCCTAAGCGGTCCACTAAACAAATGCAGCTGCACCGCCTGACCCCTCAAAAAAGATCTAATGACACGTTGTCCATAGGTCCTTTTGTGGCGAAGCCTCATACTAAAGGTTAATTTGTTAACCTCCCAAAAACAAATGTATTATTCTAAACTATATAGTTTCATCCCACAGCATGGCCTCACCTACCTGAGAGGATCATAAAATATTCACCAGCCAGACCACTCAGATTCTCCCACAGTCACTACCTCCTGACCCCAAGATTTAGACGGAAACGCGCTGGGGGCTCCAGTTTCCCAGTTGTGGTGACCAGCCTTTGGAACAACCTGCCACTTCACCTACGAACTGAAACTTTTCTACGAGCTATTCAGAACAAGCCTAACTAACCTTAGACACGTGCCTACATGTCAGTCTTGCTCACTGATATCAGGAATGAGCAACTGACTGCAGATAGCATTTATCCAATGTAATCTAGTTCAGCTTGTTGTAGTCCATGAAATACTGCAGCTAACTGGATTTCTTGTTTAAGTAAATGATCAGGGCCCCAGAAGGAAATGTAGAAAGTCAAATAAACTCGGTCTGCAGTCATTCGTCTATGCAAGTCTTCAGAGCCTTTTCTATATCCATGTTAAAAGAGTACATTTGCATGTGAGAAATCATCTGATCGAGTGTGAGATTTATCCGGTAGTCAAAAAGATGGTGTGGGGGTAATGTGTTAGCTCCTGTTGACAGTAACATGTCTGTGAATGCTTGATATCCAGGTACGGTAGAACTTGCAGAAAGAACTACAGTGGAGCAAGCAGTGGATATTATTAGAACTTCATTGACAAAATCAAGAGTCCGATAGACTTGCCACCAGTGCAGAAACAAGAAAGTGTTGTGTTGCGTAGGCCATTTGATGCTAGGATTGTGCAGAGACAACCAAGTCATTCCCATAACTTCTTGCAGGTTGGGTGCATCGATGAGTACAAAGTGAATTTTGAACTGATGATCCTGAATGCACATTTGCAGAACAATGGTCACATGGGTGATGTCCCCGGAGGGCAGTGTGGATGCATCTACAGAATGGATTGGCACTGGTCAAAGCGTCAAGAACATTGGTATTGCATGTCTCTGGCCGAACTGCATGTCCATTTAGTTTCTGGTGGTTCTGAGTCATTGAAAGTGACAACTTTCACTGGTACTGCCATGTTATGAGAAGGCACATGGGGAACACAAGAGAGGGTAAGATATTCTCGAAGAAGAGATCCCTGTTATCACAGAGCTTTAGGGATGCATGCATAGATCTTCCTGGCATTCTTTAATTATTTCTTCCAGAAAGATTGGACAACAGAGTCATCCATTCTCTATGGTTGTGGGTTCTTCTATGACTATGGTCTTGGTCTATGGTCTTGGTGGGTGTTTCGAACACTTTCGTCTTTCTTACGCTCGGATCAGCAGTCTTGGATTCCCTGGTCAATTTGAAATACCATGTCAATAAGGTCTTTGGTGGTGGCTAGGTAGGGCTGCATTCTGGACTTTATCCTAGAGTCCATGTCGGAAAACTGTTACCGGAGCGCCTTTGGACCAGTGGACTTCCACAACCACTTTTGGAAAATGTGCAATGTAGTCAAGCAAATTCCTAGCACCCTGTTCTAGCAACAGAATGTCCAATCCAATGACCTTCAATGAGGAACATTTCCTAGATGTTTTCTGAAACATGGCACTGAATCAGGTATAATCCCAAGCATCTGAATGCAGTAATGGTGTGGCCTAGGTTACAGCGTCACCCGCTAAAATACAATTAATAGGGCTTTGGATCTGATCAGATATTAGGCAGGTAAAATCAATGCCATAATTGAAGTAAGTGTGAAGGTTGGAGTTGTAGTGGTATATAGTGATTGTTTATACTTGGAGGTTCATGGTTGAATTTGTAGTGGTGTTCGAAACTTGAAAAAAACACTTTAAAAAATGAAATACGTATGGATTCCCAAGATTCATTTATTTCTCATTATTTTAATCAATATCTCATCCTTATAGAACACATACAATTTGAAAACAAAAGATTATCAAAAAACCAAGGACCAGATCTACGGAAGACGTTGCATATGCAAAACCAGGTGGCAGGCTTCATGAAGACAAAGTGCTAGTTTGCAATGAACACAATCGATGTGGCAATCGCACACATTGCAAACATTTGCAAGCTGTAAGGTAGCGTATGTGGAAAGTGGATATCACATCTTCCTTTCAGCTCACACAGTAATGTATACATGGTTTCTTTCTGTTCATACAGGACACAAGTCGAAGGTACATGTGTGGCGAGTGGTTTCTAAATCTTTATTATTTTTAGAGTTGGATCCATCCCCCATAAAGCAAACATGGAGGAGGACTCTCTGAGAAAAGCCAATAGGTTTTAAACAGAGTAATCCTGTGTAGAGAGCTTTCACATGTGGCTGAATCTGCCCAAACATGAAAGCGTTAAGAAGGCACTTGCTTGTCATGCAGTTGGTCAATTCCACCAAATCCTAAGCCACAGCCACTTACCCTACCTCCACCTACCACTCCAGAAGAAGCAAGTCTGAATGGCTTTTTTTGTGTGGCCCTCTTCAACTCTCCAGCCCACACCACCATCAGATACAGTTCTCTCTCTGTCTTCTCTCACAAATCTCCTGTTGGGGCAGCCTAGCCTATAAAGTTATTTGAGAGATTTCCCAACAAGCAAGTTCAACCAAGAGGCCAATACGGGTTGGGCAATGGTGGTTTCATGCTGCACTGCCCACATGACTTGCCCCAGCCCTACTGACCTAGAAGGGGCAGTCCATCTGTTGGTAAGTCTTCTGATTTCCAAACATACTCCTCTCCCACCATTTTCACCAAAGGAGCAAAGTTCTTTGACCATGATCCATGTACAATCTTCACACCTATCTCTCTATACTTCCTCTGGCAGACTCATGATCTAGAGAGATTTCTCAACAATGCAGTTCTCAGAGCTCTCCAAGGTAAAGGCATGTCACTCTGCTACATTTGTCCTATTAATCTCGCTACCTGTTATGAATTCATGTTCGACTGTACCTTAACGCTGTTATTCCCACTCTGTTAGATTAACTTTAACTTTTTTAAACTGGTCATACTCAGTTTATTTATTTATTTATTGTTCGCTTATTAGGCGCTTATACAGGAAGTAAATACTGGTTCAAAGCGCTAGATTAACTTTAACTTTTTTAAAAGAGGTCTATACTTTTTTTTAACAAAGCACCACCCATCTGTTACCTTGGGAATTATTCAAGAGACGTGCAAGTTTCCCAATATCCTCCTGCATTTACCCACATGGAAAGGACACATCCATTCCATCATCGGAGAGAAGAGGGAAGAGAGAAAGGGAGGTGAAAGTACTGCAAAGAGGAAATGTAGGACAAAGAGTAAAAAACATTACTGGTAAGAAATCAGAACATTGGGCCTCATTCCGAGATTGGAGGTAGTCATGGCGCTATTTGCACCATGACTGCCTCCAATAACAGTACCGGCACCGGTCTCATTCAATGGGGACTTACCGGTGTAGTCCGACCTTTGCGGGGCCGGTAAGTCCCCATTGAAAAAAACATTCCCCATTCCCATTTGAGCCCCCATAGGGCTCAATGGGAATGGGGAAGTAGCTAATAACGGTAACGCAATTTGAAGTACCGTTATTAGCTCTGAAGTCCCTTAGCGGGTCCCGCCCATAACGCCTGGTAAAACCAGGCATTGAAGGAGGGACCCGCTAAGGGAACTCGTAGTAGGGCGGTAAGGGATTACCGGCACCGGTCTCCTTAACGGTGCCCGGTATCCCTTACCGCCCTACTCGGAATGAGGCCCATTGTCTTCATGTCCCTCTTCCTCGCTTGGCCCAGTCCTCACTTTTGTGGTATACCAAAGCCAGATGGAGTCAATTGCCAAAGAAATTAAAAATTAAATTATAAAAGTGCCCCATCCAGGATGTGCTTTCACCCACTAGAGACATTACTGTGAATCGCACAGACTTTCATCTAGAACCCACAGGGATAGTGGAAGTGAAAAGCAACCACATATAAGCACTCGCATTGGTACAGCGAGAACAAGACTCTTGAGCAATCGCCCCTCTTGGCCCAAATATAAAAAGGTCCAAGGGTAGATCTGGTCAGGGCACTAGAGCATCTGAATCCCAGGTTTCTGGAATTCAGAGGGCTCCCTGAAGAAAGAGGATCGATGATGAAGACAGCAAGTTATGAACCCTTGTACCACCGAGTCCAGAACTCTATACGAGGTACCCTGACCGTAGTAGTATAGGTTGACATGGGCTTTATAGATTCAGTGAATAAAGAAGGAAGCCTGGAACAAAGGATGACCCAAAGAAAGTCACTAGTGAGAGCATCTGCTAGTGGTATCCAATCTGAGACACCGAACTAGGTCATCAGAAAATACTATAATAGTACCCCCTGCGCGGTAGAGGGGGACACTGAAGAACACAATTCTCAAACCTCTGCATGTTCACTCTAAAGGAGAAAGTCAATCACAAAGGGAAAGATGCCGGCATACTCAGCAGACCGAGCCTTGAATACAAGAGGTCTGTTGTTAAGGCCCCCATCCCTGCCTGGATGGTAACAAAGGACCCCACCATAGAGAAAGCAGGGTGAAAATATTGAGTCGCAATTCACAAGTCATGTTTATAACCAGCTGACTAAAATGCTGAGAGTGCAGACAGCACTCCTGCACAACCCATCAACAGTGAACCATCACACATGAAATGGCAATGGTAAATGCATGGTCATGAGAAAACATGTGCCAGGCACAGACCAACCTCTCCAGTGTACCCCATGTCCATCTCAAGAGGCTCTCCAGCAGAGACACAAATACCTGTCTGGTACCTCTTATTGGAACAAGAAAGTGAGGATCAAGAGCTACCTTACCACCAGCGGAATCCCTCTCTGTATAGTCTGATAAGACGACCCGGGCGGTAAGGGATTACCGGTACCGGTAAGGGCACTGGTGCCGGTAATCCCTTACCGTCCTATTCCGAGGTCCCTTTGCGGGTCCTCCCTTAACGCCTGGTTTTACCAGGCGTTAAGGACAGGACCCGCAAAGGGACTTTGGAGGTAATAACGGTACCGCAATTTGCGGTACTGTTATTACTGCCTTCTCCATTCCCATTGAGCCCTATGGGGGCAAAAATGGGAATGGGGAAGGGCCATGGTGAATGGGGAATTACCAACCCCGCTAACCTTGGAATGGGGCGGTAATTGCTCCATTCACCATGGCGGAATCGGTAAGGTTCCGGCTGCAACGCCATGGTTACCACCTGGGTCGTAATGAGGCCCATTGAGAGGATGGTGGACAACCAAAAGTACTCATCCAGTGGAGCTGACCGTAGAATCCGTAGAAAATCCAAGGATTCATGGAGGAACGCCACTGCCAGAAGGAGAAGAATAGAGAAAAACGGTCATTGGCTTCTGCTAGTCGGGCAGCAGGATGAAGCCTACCGGCTTAACATAGATCATAACTTAAAGGCCAACGGAATCCATCCTTTGTTATCTGGAAAATACCAGTGAACAGGGGTGAAAATGTAATGTGACAAGCTACTAGCTAGCCATACAAAACCACTCGCCACCTCAATTCTATACATACACACAGCATACCATTTCTTATTCGCCAAGAGTCAATGGCTAGTGGAGAGTGCAAATGTTGTGTCCTGCTAGTAAACATATATGAGAATGCTCGACCTGGAGTCAGACTTCCTGGGAGAGCACCAGAGCAGTCTACCTGAAGTGTGCCAGACAGCCCATGGATGCAAAGCCATACCTATACCAGATGGGTCTGGGCAACTCACCCATGCTCCAGCAACCCTGGGAAGGGTTACCAGCACACCTTGACTGATGATGACAGAGGAAGTGTCTTAAACTAATAAATGGTCACCAGCAGAGTAAATAAATAAATCACCTACTCTTCTTTTTGCCTATAAAGACTCTCCCTTTGCCATTACTACTCTCTTGACTATGCCAAAGCATCCTACTATACTGACATTATATCATTACCCCATTCCCACCCTTGCAAAGTTTCTATGCTCATCCACACCATGCTCTCAATCCAAATGACGGCTTATTATCCTCTGCTATCTCTGCTGAGGTCTTTGCATCCTATTTCTCCTCGAAAATGACATAGATGCCCAAAGCCTTGTCAACCACCCCTTACCATCTACCCTAACTCATATCTCCTTCTACGCACTTCCCATCACCCCACCCTCTCCACGCTATCCCACTTCTCCCCCACCCCAACACTGAACACCTAACCATCTTCCGCTCAGCCTATCATATGTCGAGCTTGCACCTTTGACCTCCTTACACCTCTCCACTCTCTTTAACCTCTCTTGTCACAAAGGTATCTTCCCTACTGCTATAGGATAGCACAGTAACTCCCACAATCAAAGAACCCACTGCTGACCCTAACGATCTCTCTCCCTTTCTCCTGCCTCATGACTCCACAGTTCTCGACCAAGATGTCTTTAACAACATTGTCAGCTACCTCAAGGATTACTCACTCTGTGATCCCCTGCAATCAGGATTGAAGGAGCAAATAAATACACCAAAACCGCTCCTACGCATGCATCAAACTTTCTGCTCACTACTCTCACATATGCTCGAATCTAACTAAACCTGCTTATTCTCTCCACAGCCTTTGACACTGTGGACCATCCCTCAATCTGCCAAACCATTGTCATCGATAACTTTAAGAACAATGACCTCAACTGGGATCTCTGACCGCTCTTTCTCCATCTCTTGAAGCTATGATAGCTTCTCTCCTACATCCCTTCCAGTAGATTCCCGTCAAGGATGCATAACATAACCTATCTGTGCAAGCACATCTAATCCTTTGGCTTTCACTATCATCTCTTTGCTCCTAACACTCTAACCTTCTCCTTCATCACCTTCTCCCATGACTTCTTACAAAGACAAAGTGCAGAAGTGTAGCAGTCGGCAGAAGAGGCTGACCAGAGCAGACCGTTTTCATCAGTATGGATTCTATTGCAATCATTGCTGATAAGGATTTTGGAGGGGCGGAGTGGCTTTGAACTGTGTAAATCACCCGGGCAAGCGCAAAGCATGCACAAGGTGTGGAAGTGTAGCAGTCGGCAGTCAGCGGCCGGCAGCATTGGGGCACTCAAAACACTGATCGCTTGTTTGCAAGCATGGACTGAACTGGTAAGCTCTCTGCGGTCCCTCTTACACTCCTCTCTTACACTCCTCTCTTACACTCCCCTCCTCACGCTTGTGTTAGTTGTTGCTGACATCTGGCTTTTAAGCAATAGAAATAAGGTGACACTCTTTAACATCACACCTAATAGGATAGAAAACCAGGATACAACTTGATTGTTTATAACTTGCGGAGCCGGCCATGGGATAGTAAGTCGCCTGCAGGCCAGAGAGTGGCAATGTCCGACAACAGCACAGTGCCTCTAGCAAAAGGTAAAATCTCAACTTACTTCGATGTGAAAACTGACGCTGGGGCATCTGGGCATGAAGGATCGATTGTGGTCTCTAGCGACGCCCCATACAATATAACAGGGGCCCAAGGGAAGCCCCTGGTGTACAAGCTAAGACTCCTAGCAAAAAGGAACCGCAACACAAAGGGGAGCAAATCCCACAGGTCTGGGACCCGCATCCTTCTATGAAGAGTAACCTAAGGTATCTTCATAGTCACGTTACCTGGCAGGATAGTAAACCAGGTATGCAGCACAAAGAGTGAACAATGCCACGGGTCTGGGACCTGCATCCTCTTATGAAGATCAACCCCAGTCATATTCACAGTCACAGTACCTGGAGGAATAGTGAACCAGGACTGCCACACTCAGTCCGGCGGAACACGCAGGTCTGGGACCTGCATCCATTCGATTGAGAACTCATGTGAAATAAGAAGTTTTGAAGTGCACAGCAAGCCAGGGGAAGGGACGTATTCCTCCCTGAAGATTGTGTATGAACTGTGAATTGTGAAAGCCTGAGAAGGACTTGGGGGAAGGGAGTAATTCCGCCAAGCCCTTGTGAACTGGAAAGCAAGGAGATTGCAGGAGAAGGAAACAATGCCTCCTGCTGTCTTCCCAGAAGATTGGTTATTATGAAACCTGTCAAAAGAAGGCCCGTGGAAGGGAGACATTCATCGGGTTATGTGAAGCCATTGAAAACCATGGAGAAGGGAGGCATTTCACATTTCTCAGGAACCCAATAGTGAAGTACATCAATGTTCAACAAGGAATAACTTGTAAATTGGGACTTTTATTTTGCATTGGGATTGAACCCCTTAGACGCTACAAGCTGGAACTTTGTTTCCTCAGAAAGTAACTGAAACCTGGAGCAGGGAGCCATTCTCAAAAGAAAAATCCCCCCTACGATTGGAACTGTGGCTCATCATCCAGAAGACGGGAGTCATTTTTCTTGACCAATAAGACCCACTACCCTTTTTCT
Organism: Ambystoma mexicanum; assembly: GCF_040938575.1. Taxonomy (NCBI): domain Eukaryota; kingdom Metazoa; phylum Chordata; class Amphibia; order Caudata; family Ambystomatidae; genus Ambystoma; species Ambystoma mexicanum. The sequence continues at coordinate 137,376,136 of NC_090921.1, forward strand.
TATTATTTATAAGTGTGAGGGATGGAAATAGGTATTTTGACATGACAGTGGACTCTATTTACTTGGACATTTTTACTGACTCAATAGGTCTTTATTAGAGACAGGGAAACCCATCTTAGAGTTGGGGATGTCAGGTTTCCTCTTTATTTTTGCCTGAATACATGTCTTTGCCAATCACCATGCATCACTGTGTCAGATTCATACTTCTGCATCCTTGCAGTACACCTAGTATCCAGAGAGATCAATATATGCTTTTGGCCAATATTGAGTACGGTTACAAAAGATTGTGACTAGCCTAATATAGTAAAAAAAATAAGAAGATCGTATTAATAATGTGCGGCAGCAATTGAGCCAGGATATATGCCCTTCTGCCATTGATGAGGTTGGCTATGCATGTGAACTAGGAAGCACACATGGAATTATTGTGCCGAACATGCCCGCAGATAACACCTTAATAATTAGCGATGAATTCCCTCCTTTAGAGAGCGTGATAAACATTTCATCTGTTGAATACAATGACTTTGCCTGTAAGGACTCCCCAAAAGAGCCGTCACATGAAAAAGAAAAATGACCACTCAAGGAAACTTCCCAAGAAACAATTAAAAAAACAGCAAGATGGCAAGCAGACATAGAATCTCTGCACCAACACCTATCTGCGATTTAAGAGAGTGCTGAGACAACTCCTCCTTCACAACCCCAGCCTGGTACAAGGAAGAAGAGAACAGCTGCAATGGCATGTGCTTCACCGGAGCCAGAGGACGCCAATACTTGCTCCCCAATAATGGTGGCTGTTCCTCAATTGTAAGCACCTCGGGCCCCACCACTTCAGCCCACTCTTTCTAGATTAGAACTAAGCAAGATTTGTAAGAACCTAATCCCTTCTATCCAATATTCTAAGGGGACTTGCATTTATGTCAAGAGCTACATAATTCGAGACATTTGTGACTCTCCCAAAGTTGATCCTGTTAACAGATCTTGCGTCTTAGCCCTCTTCTACATGATTCCTGAGTCCTTACCTCTGCGGACCTTGAATATGTGGAAATTGTACATACTTCTTTCCCCAGAATTTTCCAGATCCATTGTCAGTCCCCACAAGTGGTCATACGTAATGTCACACTTAGCGACATTCATGAAGATGGGATTTGACTTATATCTCGTGCCTAGAAACACTTGTGTACAGGCGAGTTATAAATGCCATTTCATATCATATCATATCATACTATATACTGGTCCTTTAGATTTTCATGAGCAAGAAATTAGTATTTCCGAGCTGAAAATGATCTGCTCAGCAGAAGGAAGATCATTGTTGGAAGACAAACAGACTAATGAGACATAACCTGGAAATGACGACTGACTGGGGCAGTTTGCCACTTGCACCGACCCAAAAGCAGAGGAATTGCTAGCAGGGATAAAGACACTTTTCACTTTATTTCTTGGAATTCTAGAGGGTTTAACCATCTGGTTCAATATTTTACCTCTTTAATTTTTACTGGCGTGGATATATTAATTCTCCAAGAAACATGGCTGATGTCGAAGTTCTATGTAGATGGCTATAAAATAATCAAAGACGCTATTAAAAAGCCCAAAAAGGGTTTGATTAATGGAACAAAAAATGTGTACAATTGCACACAGGGAAAGGCATTCTGGCTATAAATGTTTACTACCTCCCAGGAGGTGAGCACCTTCAGGCTATCCTGGGGATCCTCACGGACAAAATCACAACGACTACTTATAGCAGCTGTAGCATGCTGGCGATAATTGGGATGGCTTTAACATCCACTGTGGACATCCATATGATAACGACTACTGCATGCACAGGAATCCATCCCTGAGGCCAAGCTTCAGATGAGCATAGGAGACAGCCTAGGTATAATATTAATGAAATATAAGGCTGGGTTGGGAATGGTAATGACTAATGTTCAAGCTGAAGGGGCATCTGCAGGAAACCCCAATTGGCATGTAAGGAACAAGGTTGCCACTCTTGATTGAAATGTTGGAAAATATGAGCATACAGAAACTTTGTTTATTGATCATGATGTTGTGAAGCTGATTATTAATAAGCAGACAGCATCCCCAAAACAAATATGGAAAATTCGCTGTCAGTGAATGGTCAGGGCAATCGACTGTACTGGACCACAACATCTGAATCCTGAATCGGAATTTGAGCATAGCTCTGCCACCCGGGGAGTTAATGTTGATAGGACCTGGTTCTAGAGAGGAATTTGACAGATTGATTTTGATCGTAGCAGATAAATGAGGTGCACAAGGCCCGAGATGTGAATTTAACACTGTGAGCGAGGAATATGACAATATAATAGTAAACAGGAAACGCAAATTCAGGAGAGCTGTGTGAGCAGTATCCAACAGCAACATTGGCTCCTTGGATGCTGGTTATAGACAGATCAAGCTACTCAAAGCCAGGTATAAAAACTGGCTGAAGTATTATCGGGTCTCTGACAGAAACAAAAATTGGCAGGGAATGTTAAAGGTTTTGGCTTCCAAGGACTCCAAAATATTCAGGCCACTGGCAAATAAATAAACAGGTAGGCCTAACTCCACACTGATTACCAGAATCTCCAGTGAAAAATAGGAGGAGTATGTTTCTCAAATCTATTACTCTTCTGAAGAGAAGGAGTACAAAGCGACCTGTAGAAGCCTATGACCCAGGCGATTATACTGCAGATGCCTTTGAAGCTCAGATAAAAACACTAAAATACTCGGGTGCGCCTGGCCCTGATGGTTTTACCAAAACTATATTGAAAGACGATCCTAGCTTGGGGTCTAAAATTGTATACCATTGTCATATAGTAGAAATAAAACAGATTATGTTATCTTGGAAACGCTCTCCTTTGATACTGATCTTTAAATGTGGGAACTGATCAGATCTGGCTAATTATAGGCCCCTGGTCATGCTAGATGTTTCCTGCAAGGTTCTTGCTTCAATCCTGCTCAGGTCATTGCAATAATGGGTAACTTCCGCTGTTCAATATTTTAATTTTGAGAGGCTTTATTGAACGAGCTAAAGCTAAAACGTATCACCTGCTATATACTAAATCTGAATGTTCGACTGTGTGAATTGCAATAAGACATGGCTAAAACTTGTGAAGTGGGGTACTGACAAGGGGCTGTTAAACATGCTACACCAGCTGCATTTCAATATGGCAGCAGAAGTTAGGCTGAACGGAATGGGCCAGTTTACTAAAACAATATCCACAAATAGGGGATTAAAACAGGGGTGCATCATTGCCCCCCTTTTGAACCTCTACATGGCCGATCTCCCTAGCACGCTTGAAGAATCTCGTAACTTTATCCTCAAATGGGGTAGTGCACATTTACCTATGATGGCCAACACAGATGATATAATCATCATGGATCATGCTCGGATCTGACTACAGAGAACTTTAAAAGATTTAATGCAATATTTCCAGGAGAAGGATTTGATAATGAACTATAAAAAAAACCTGCATCATGTTTTTCAGGGTAATCGGGGGACCCACTATAAGAGCTATATGCATTTATAGTATTACGATTGAATTAACATCGATGTATACCATGGGCTCCATGATAACAAATAAGAGATTGGCTCAAGAAATTAAAGGAATGGTTGGGTCAACATTTTTTATTGCCCCTACGGGTCGGCCATGTGTTTTTAAGCCTAAATCGCTCGATTTTAGAAACATTTCCTATTGACCTTAACCGAGTTTTCATCCATTAAACACACGCGAAAACAGGCATCAGGGGGCTGCCATTTTGTGATAATCCTATCATTTCCCCCATCGCCCTGGCTGACCTGCTTTTGCGGCACTAAATCATATCCCCCGCCCCTGAGCCTTTCATCAGCAGACGCGTACCGCCCATTTCACAACGCCAAAGCATGTCTCGTGTCAACATTTGCTGCGCTTCAGTTAATGACGTGTCGCCATGGAAATGGCAGGACGCCTCTTTCCTCAATAAGTATAAAAAGACTGTTTCACAACATACAGCAGCAGATTTTCGATTCCATTCCTCTCTCTGTGTTACTTTGAGTATTCTGTGACTCGTTTCTGTGCTCTGGTCAGCTACCTTCATTGCTTGAGCCCGTGTGAACAGATACCAGTACCACCGCTATCAATTATGTTAGTTTGTTTAACACACAATGGCTACAATAATGCCCTACATGTACGAGCCCGAGTATACCGAGGAGGAACTACTGGAAAGGGAAACACGCGAATATGATGGGTCTTCGGACGGCAGTTGGGAGGACGATTCAACAGCTGAAGAGCCTGGACCTAGTCGCATGGACGGTATTTCCACCTGGTGCACATGCAGTCGGTGCGAGCTAATGCCAACCGAGGATGAGAACTGCTGCTGCTGTGAAAACTCAGGATGCGTGGCCTACATTTCGGAAGGCGAGCCACGACCGCAATGCATCACCGAGCTGCCAGACTTCAGGGCAGCCTGCCTCACACGGTCCGTGTTGAGGATAATGATGGTGCTTATGCACAAACTTCGTGCAACTGTTCGTCCTTGTAATCCGAGTAACGAGTAAGTATACTCTGCTTGTCATGCCACTCCTATTTCATGGTCTTCTACTATATCCAAAATTACATATACACATCATTATAACGCACAAAAGTCTTTCAATAGTGTGCAGTGTCTAGATAGCATTTGTCCGAGCAGAATGCCATTAGTAACAAGAATCGTCATTGACAACAAATGTTTATAATACTTATCTTGGTCATTTAAAAACAGTTTGTTTCATTCCTTTTCACAGGTGGTACAGGCTGGTGGCCTATCGTTCCTTTATATGGTGGCTTCACGGGAGGCTTGGACACCGCGTTCGAAGAGTGATACCTGCTTGTGCCGTTCGTGCCATAAGAGAAACGTTCCCGAGTGACAGCGGTCAGTACAGGGGATTTTCTCTCGCTGTGCTGCAACCTGAACTGTACAATGTGTAAAGTTTTGTATTTTTGTGTCATCAAAATAAGATACAAAATAAAACACCACATATATTTTAACAACGGTTGTTTCGATTTTTTAAATGAATCAAGTGTATCTCCATTCAAGGATGGACGTCAGACATCTGTGCTCGGAATGGGTGAAGTTCAGGACGCTGTGAAGCGGGGTGGTCACTATCTAAGCTAACATAATATATTATCAATAATGCATGCACTAAATAACACTTGTTCAAAGTGTTTCAGTCTGTTATGTCTCTATAAAAGTCACACATATATCTATACTATCAATTAACATTGGATTATACAGGCCTTAGGTCAAGGGTCTTGACCCCTATAATACACTGTTTGAAGTGTGGGTCTGTGCTCACAAGAATCTCCGGTATGTGGCATTTGTTATTGATAGGCAACGATATACTGCAGTAGGGGTCTAATGTTAGTTGGGGATCTGCTAGGTGGGCATCATGGCGTGGTCAGTGGTCTGGCACATGAATAGAATACCTTGCAGGGACACAGGGTCAGAATGGCAGTAAGTTTCCACTGGCGAGGGTGCGTGGGCAAGGACACGTTTGTGGAGATGAACGAGCTATGTGCTTGGTTCAGGCCGGTTCACATGCAGGACCGTGATCTCAGAGAGTGATGTGTTACATTTATTAGCTGTTGCAAATACCTCTGGAGTTTTCCAGTCAGAGTGGGAACGAGGGTGTGGGCCATGTGCTCTGCACGCTGTACTTATGCAGTGAGGCGTGGTCACCAAGATGGAGTGGAAAGGGGGTACAAAAATGGATGCCCCGTGTCCTGCTCAGTGTTCTCATCTACGCGAATGTCATACAAAGTTATCACATAAGGGCAAGAGGCGAACCCACTACTGGAGGCACTTGGTATGAGTTTCTACTGAGAAGTAAAGGATGAGAGGGGCCTGATGGCCCCTCGCTCCCAAACACTTGCCTGCACGCCCCAGGCCCTCTATCAAAGGCGGTTCGCACCAGGGGGTGAGCGCTGGCATGGGGGGCTGTCACGGGCGCAAACGGCCAAGGTGCCAAACAGCATGTACACTTCAAAAGGTATCCCACGCCCAGGGGCCTTCGCTCAAATGGCCTCCTCAGACCCCGTGTCTCCAGGCAGGCCTCCCCCGAGGCAGGCCATCCCCCTGCAATCCACATAAGTGTGTCTCGATTCAGCAGTCTTCCTGTGCCTTATCTGCACGCCCCAGGCCCATCCATCCCACCCCCTCTATCAAAGGCGGTTCGCACCCAGGGATGAGCGCTGGCATGGGGGACTGTCACGGGCGCAAACGGCCAAGGTGCCAAACAGCATGTACACTTCAAAAGGTATCCCACGCCCAGGGGCCTTCGCTCACATGGCCTCCTCAGACCCCGTGTCTCCAGGCAGGCCTCCCCCGAGGCAGGCCGCCCCCCTGCAATCCACATAAGTGTGTCTCCATTCAGCAGTCTTCCTGTGCCTTATCTGCACGCCCCAGGCCCATCCATCCCACACCCTCTTCCAAAAAATGTGGTTTGCACCAGGGGATGAGCGCTGGCATGGGGGGCTGTCACGGGCGCCAACAGCCAAGGTGCCAAACAGCATGTACACTTCAAAAGGTATCCCACGCCCAGGGGTCATCGCTCGCATGGCCTCCTCAGACCCCGTGTCTCCAGGCAGGCCTCCCCCGAGGCAGGCCGCCCCCCTGCAATAAACATAATACCACAACATACACACGTCATTCATTCACAAACACACCCCTGTTTCTAATACTTTATAAACCATTTGATATGTCTCATGAGAACATCTTTGAGCTTTGCAAGTCAACTCCTGAAAGTTCTACCTAAGAAGCACTGAGATCTATGCTAATCTGCTCGTCACCATGCTATCTGTGACCGCTTCGAGCAAACTCGTCAGTGTGCTACCTGTGGCCATCTACCTGTTCTCCTGCAACATACTGCTCGGCCTGCTCAATCCAACTGTTTGTTGGTCAAGGTAAGGCCATGTATCCCAGTCATATTTCGGTCATTTTTACATTTCAATCTATTTGCTATTACAGTAGCTGTGGTCATTGGTCTCATTGCTATTGACTTGAGTTTCAATTGTTATGCTATCAATAGATCTATTTATTTTCATCTGTGTCAATTGTCATCCTTCGGGGCTCCAGTCTATAATGTAAGCAAGTTTCCTTTTCGTGCAAGACAGAACATCCAAGGGACGAGTCACATATTCAGAGTTTAGTCACATAATTTAAAACATTTCTGTAACTTATGCAAATACTAAAGCGCACTGATGAACTGGTATGGTTCCAGCGACCAAAACAAACCTTGCATTGAGCATGGTATGGTTCATTTACTTTTTTATGACATTTTTATTCATCAAGGTTTTATAATAATCTTGATATTTAATTTTCATAATTTTCAACAATGCCTGCCTGTTCGATTAGCGGTTTCCCTTCGGAGACCCATGCTAAATCTGAAGGCACTACAATGCATGTTTTCCCGAAAACTGTTGATCGAATAAGAGAATGGGTCAGACATTGCGGATATACACTGGATGAGCTGGAAAGTAGAGTCCAACTAGTCTTTGAGGACAAGAGGGGTGATCGATACCACATCTGCAGCCGGCACTTTCCCTCGAACATGTACACCACATCTTGGATAACAAAGAAGAATAAACGTCGATCGACACGAAAATTGCTCGCAAACGCTATTCCCACTCTATTCGTCCACATTCCACCACTGGTGAGTCAAGTGTCTGTTTTTAGCTTTAGGCCTTGCGGTAGTGTGTAGGTAGCCGAATGGATTCATTGATATTTTAGGTGTTGTTTCCAATTTGTAATACTTTCGACATTGATATGAGTGTATAGCTTTTTGAATAATTACATTTATCAACATATTATTTTTAGATTTCATAACGCACAAACAAAATCTATATATGGGCACAGGCAACTGTGCTATATTGGCCATTACTCAAGTATTCTGTCTCCTTACATGGCAATTTTAAATATTGGCATTTCATTATCAAACAATAATTTACCTTTACAACTTCTTGACTATCCCTTGAATCTGAAGCAAGAACATACTACTTGCGTCACGTGCTCGCAGTTATCAACCACTTCTAGCGCGTATCAGGTAATCATACTTGGCTATTCCGCTACAGACTTGTTTTATGCATGTCAAGTAATAGTTTGTATGTATCGTGTGATTATTTTACCAATTGTTTGGTTAGTGCTTTCCAATTGATATACACCTTAGTTGTCGTCCCCTGGTGTTTGTTTTCAGTTATAATTAGTGTTATCCATACTAATGCAAGTACTGTCTTCCAGGGAGATGCTGAAGCGTCCACCACATTGACAACAGCCCTAGATGTTCTTCAACAGCACGAGGTATGGATACTGACAGCTCCATCGACCGTGATCGTCAGGACTGGAACACTTGCCGTTTGATTGTTCTACACCATGTTTCATTCGTGGTTAGCCGTTGATATGTACCTGTGCGGTCGACCCCAAGCGTGTGTTGTGTTTTCAATATTGTAATCCTTACTAATGTAAATACTATGTTTCAGGCAGTTGTTGAATCATCAACCCGCGCAGTTGATGCAGAGCCTGACATTCAAGTAATTCCGGTGGAAGCTGGACCACGCGGATACGAATCAGCGCAACAGCTTTCGGAAGTGCGCACCACATTGACAACAGCCCTAGATATTCTTCAGCAACACGAGGTATATATACTGACAGCTCCATTGAGCGTGATCATATAACGTGATTCCATTTGCTATACTTTCTTCCCTATTAAGTACTGTGTTTCAGGGAGACGATGGAGCTTCCACTACAATCACAAGATCCCATTTAGATGATGCAGATGTAAAGAAATCGGAGAAATAAGTCAATTAAATCTGATCATATTTAAATATTCCTTGATTCTTTTAGACAATGCAACATTTGTGGTTATCTCTTTATATGTACCTGTGCCGTCGACCACAAGTGTGTGTTATGTTTACAATATTGAAAACCATACTAACGCAAGTACTGTGTTTCAGGGAGTTGCTGATGCCTCCTCTTCAATACAATCATTCGTGGCAGTCCATGCAGAGCCAGATGTATGGATACTGACAGCTCCATCGAACTAGGTCATCAGAGCTCGAATACTTGTCGTTTGATTGTTCCACACAATGTTTAAATTGTGTTTGGCTATTGAGATGTACATGTGTGTTCGTCCTCACGTGTTTTATGCTAACAATATTTTGATACACAGTAATGAAAATACTATGTTTCAGGGAGTCGATGGAGCCTCATTGCGTGCTGTCTATGCGGATACAGATAATATAGTCGTTGCAGCGCAAGAGGAAGGGGAGACATGCAGATACGAATCGGAGCAACAGCGTGCAGATGTTGAAGGTCGAGTCAAAAAAGTTGCAAAGAAAAGAAACAAAAATAAGGTTAGTTACAAACAGTTCCTAACTTTAGAAATTGTTTTGTGCTGGGGACTATTTTATGTTTTTTCCAGTCAATTGTACTATACTTTATCTTGTGTTTAAACTGAACATCCCTTTTCCAATCTGTCCTCTAGTTACCCGTGGGTCTACGGACTATACATACACAGACAGTGAAGCGAATGAGAGATGTTGCTTGCCAGACCATTTACACTATGGAGGCTATGGAGCAACTATTAATTCAGACGCGGCTTGTTGATACTCGGGATGCTCATGTCAAATGGCCAGAACATGAAATGAATGTGTCCGGAGAATCCAGTAAAGTTGTATTGGACCATTGCTACAGTAGGACCGCACCACCGCAACAACATGATACTGGATGTATTGAAGATAGCTTTGAAGTAGTCGCAGATCAATGCACACAATCTACACCTGCCAAAAAATTGCCACCAAAAAAGCTGTCGACATTGTTGTGTTCTCCCATCAATGTTGAGGTAGCAGATGTTGAAATGACAGAGAATGAACCAGCAGCAGCATTCACCGACGCATCAGAACTTGATAGCAGCGATATTTCTTTCAAATGTGGCGATATGTCCTCAACGTCACAGGCCGAAACAAATTTGACGCAGGATGACCGTCTAATGAAAGAGGGCAAATACATAGTATTCGAAAGTTGTTTGATGGATATTATAAGTTTGCTGAAATGTGGGCATTCCAACAGAGGGAAAGTATGTGGGAAGCCATTGATTCATGTGACTCGTCAAAAACAAGGCAGTAACGTCACAATACATGCAGCCTGTAGATTACATCATACGTTCTCATGGTCTGCACAACCGATGCTGGGGAAACTGCAAGCAGGCAATCTACTGTGTGCAGCTGCATCACTTTTTAGTGGCTCCAGTTTTAGAAAGTTAGAGTCTTTCTTTCAGTTTGTGGGACTCCATTTCATTTAAAAAACGCAGTACTACAAATACCAACATGATTATCTGTTTCTGGCCATTAGTGATGCTTGGAAATTTGAACAATTGTCTCTAGCAAGTACATTTGAAGGCAAACGATTCAGGCTAGCCGGCGATGGACAGTGCGACAGCCCTGGATTTTCTGCCAAGTACTGCACCTACCACTTTCAGGACATGGATAGTAAGAAAATTGTGAGTTCGGTGGTCGTGCAGGTAACACAATGTACATCCTCAGTGGCCATGGAGAAACTAGGATTTATGAAATCAGTGGAATATCTGCAATCGAGGGGAATGCACATCGACCTCATAGCCATGGACAGACACGTTTCAATTGCCAAGACAATGAGAGAGCAGTTCCCACATATTAAACATCAATTTGACGTATGGCATCTTGCTAAATCAATCAATAAGAAAATCTCGGCTGCAGGGAAAAAAAAAAGGTTTGGAAAGTATTTCAGAGTGGTCCCAGTCTATCATCAACCATCTTTGGTGGAGCTCCAAAACTTGTGAAGGGTCAGTGGAAATACTACTTGAAAAATGGCGGTCACTGATGCACCACTGTACCAACGTGCACCGCTGGTCAGAAAACCTACATTTCCACCAATGTGAACATGGCCCTTTGTCCCCAGTGGAGGCACGGAAGAAGTGGTTGAATCCATCTTCACCGACACACAAAGACATTGAGAAGATTGTTTTCGATAAAACTCTATCAAGAGATTTGAGGGGACTGACAGAATTCTGTCACACAGGAGGTTTAGAGGTGTTCCACAATATGTGCCTAAAGTACAGGCCAAAGCGCTTGCATTTCAGCATACAGGGCATGAGACATAGGACTCTACTTGCCGTCTTGGCCCATAACGAGAATCTCGGCCATGATCAATCTAGGACTACGGGTAATGTAAGGATGCCTCGCTACACTAAGGCCTTTTCAAAAAGAATTAAGCAATGGGTGATCAAACCAGTCTATGAGGAAATGGAGTTCGACTTTGTCAAAAGCCTTTTTGTTGCTGTATTAGAGAAGCACAGATATGGAATTTTGAACGTTTCTGTGCAGAGCACTGATCCATTAACACCCAACATTGCCACTGTGCCATGTCCACCCAAAGGAGAGCTGGTTGTGAAGTACAAATCCCGGTTTAAATAATTGTAATACGATTGTCTTTTTGTAAATAAATGTTATTGTACAGTGTGCATACAAAGTACGCTAACTCTAACCCCTACCTTCACCATCCTGGGTGCCAAACAACCTGGGTGTCATCTTTGAATTCTCTCTCTATTCACCTCATATTGCTGACCTTGTCTATATGTGTATGTATATATTTTTGTTTATGTAACTAATTTTCGCAATCTTTTGTAAATGCTGCGCACTGTTAACCGAGGGGAGGCTTGCGTATTGCAAATAATAAAACAAACAAACAATAAATCTCACTTTCAACTGAACTCCTCAGGTACTTTATACTTTCCCTGACCTTCCCCAAAAAATTAAAAGTCTCAATAGTTATGGTTCTTTGGGGCTTCAAAGTTCGCAGACAACGAGGACAAAATTGGGAGCCTTAGAACGCGCCAAGCGAGCCGTTGCAGATGGGAGAGAAGCCAGTTCGCATTTGCACATTGAGGCGCAGTACATAGATGGATTCGAAACTTCAAGTTCTCGCAGATGGCTTTACTACGGGATGTTGCAAAGAAAGAATGTATGCTCATTTCTAGTGAAGGTCAGCGACTTTGATTTTCAGCTCGCGCTCTGAAGAGGCCCACAACTCGCACTGGCAGTATAAGGTTCTATTGTTTTTTGACCTTGAGAGACAGGGACCATGCCGAAAGAACTTCATTTGAAGGGGTGGGGGGGTGCAATAACGTAAGACGATAAGGCAGAAAATTCTGAAACTAGACCGAGTTTCATGTTAGTTCAGTATACGAAAAATCTTTGTCAAGAGCACAGTGGGAGTTACGGACTGCATTACGCAGAGACACAATGGAAATTGCAAACATAATGTAAGTAACTCTTTAGACGCTTTTATACCGGAATGAAGAATTAATGAATGGATGCATGAATAAATGAATGAATAAAGAGCTCGGAAAACGTTTGTGGGATCGTCCTTGTAGCGGGTACATGGGCATACAGGTCCACATTCCACACGCATGTAGACACAAAGTCTTTTCTCATTTTGTACTTACCTCGATTTATTTCGTTAGTTTTCGTATTGATTTTAGAGCCGAACATACTCCATTGCACTATCCTTGAAAGCAAATAGTTTCAGCTTGGCCGTAATAAATAAAATGAATAATATTAATAAAGATCGGCTGAGGAGACTAATTATAACATTTTATGTTTTCAAAACAGGTATATCCTTCCCTTTTGCCACTGCCACCAGTTTCAGACACCGGCAGATGTTTTTTTTTAACCGCCAGCTGCAGCTTAATGTAAACAACTGAACCATTATGATGATCTTATGGGACGATCGCCAAGGGCCCATATGCCCTTACGCGGTACTAGTGGCTAGAAGCAACATATCAACCTTTACGCTGGCCTAGTGCCTACTTGATGGAACAGCCTTGCGGTTCAACGTCCGACAAAAGTGCTTCTTTGAACGAAAACCAACACCCTGTGTACCATAAAGGAACAGCGAGTGACTCACGATAAACATTTACAGATTTGCGGATAGAGATAAAAGAAAATAAATTACTTTCGGAGTTCATATGGCAATTGCTGAATATTCTATAAACATTTAATGTCAAATAAATGTACTTTACCAAATTTACCGTGTTGCTGTTTGATTTTAAAGTACAGTTTCATATTCCGAATTGTGGCGCGCTGTGTTGTGAGCTGATCTGTGTTGGTTTCCGGGTTCTGTGCGAAGTCGCGTAGAAGACGACTGGGCGTGTTTGCCTACGCAGCACAGAAACGTCACGGAGAGAGGCGGGGAATATGAATGTTTTGATAATGTCAGGCTCAGGGGTGGGGGATATGATTTAGTGCCGCAAAAGCAGGTCAGCCAGGGTGATGCGGCAAGTGATAGGATTATCACAAAATGACAGACCCTGACGCCTGTTTTCGCGTGCGTTTAATGGACGAAAACTCGGGTAAGGTCCATAGGAAATTTTTCTAAAATCGAGCGACTTAGGCTTAACAACACACGGCTGACCCGTAGGGGCAATACAAATTTTTGACCGAACCATTCCTTTAAGGCTGACATTGAACTGAAGGCAAACAGGAAATTGGGAGCTTTCATGAATTTTGTACGGTTGAACAATGGTAATAACATCAGTGGTGTGCTCTAGCACCTCAAGGTTCTGTCTGCTAAATGTAATTACCAGACCAAATAACCGGACATACTCAAAGGTGATGGTAAAATACTGCTTTAATCTCAAAGAAGTAAAGCAGGGTGAAAAACACTCATCAAATCGATTTATGCAGGAACACAATGGGCCTCATTCCGAGATTGGAGGTAGTCATGGCGCTATTTGCGCCATGACTGCCTCCAATAATGTTACCGGCAGCGGTCTTGTTCAATGGGGACTTACCGGTGCAGTCCGACCTTTGCAGGACCGGTAAGTCCCCATTGAAAAAACTATTCCCCATTCCCATTTGAGCCCCCATAGGGCTCAATGGGAATGGGGAAGTAGCTAATAACGGTACCGCAATTTGCGGTACGGTTATTGGCTCTGATTTCCCTTAACGGGTCCCGTCCATAACGCCTGGTCAGACCAGGCGTTAAAGGAGGGACCCGCTAAGGGAACTCGTAGTAGGGTGGTAAGGGTTTACCGGCACCGGTCTCCTTACAGGTGCCCGGTATCCCTTACCACCCTACTCGTAATGAGGCCCAATGTCTTTTCGGTTATACTCAGTGTATATAATGCTAGATGCGTCATCTATGACGTCATCCTATGTGGCAAAGTGTACAACCTATCAAGAGGTGGAATTAGATTAGGGGAACATGTGTACATATAGAAATATGTGTGTTAATTCCCATTGGCAGTCTCTTATCTGTGAGACGCACCCTGAGCTACTTCTATACATGTGGTACAATACACTCATGGCAGGCTTTTCTGATTGGTTGGCAATCCAAATCCAACCTTGGACATTCGGCTCGCTAGCAGCACGTACAGGGAGACGAAACCCAGGTGCTTGGAGATACGTCAGCTCTCACCTTGTTTCCCCAATCAGACTACCCTCTCTAATCAGTAGGCATTTGACAGTGTCTTCTGTTTGAAGGCTGACCTTGCCAGTCTGCTCTCTCCCGGGACATTCGAGGGAATGTAGGCACACCATTATCTTAGCTTCAGACTTAATGAATAACCCTTGTTTGAGAGCACTCAATCACATGCTAAAAGACCATGAATTTGGCTATATCGGCAGTGTATCAAACACCATTTGATTCAAATATGTTGGGAGCAGCTGCTCCTCTTGTCCTTTAGAGACTTGCTCACTCTATCCCATATAACCCTTGTGCACTTTTAAGTGTCCAATACTTGGCTTCTGTAAATGTTCTTGTTTCTCCTAATCTTTGGGAAATATGTCCTTGCACACGGTCTGCTTGTTAGGCTCCCTTTGTGCTTTTCCTCCATCTCTCGAAATAGCATCCTTGGTCCTAGGCCAGTGTACTCCTCTATTTTGCAAGGGAAAACAACTTCTTCATCATCTATTCACTTTAAGATACTGGGCTTGTATTTTGAGGTAGCTGGGTTGATTGACGTAAGCCGCCTTCCATCTTTTTCTAATGGTCATCCTAAACATTGGCTTCTATATGTATTCTTTCTACCTTGCGTTTCAGCATGTTTACAGTTATTTACCAGGGAGTCACTTTATTCTTCTGGGGATCATATTTACGGTATCGTAGGGTACATGTTTCTCTTAGTACTTCAATTACATTGTTATTCTTAAGTATTTTCATATTGTTTCAGCATAGGTTCTTGTATCTTCTTTATTACATTATTTTGCTGTTGTCGGACTTTGTTTTAACGCTCATCCATACTGTTCACGGCTGCATTTCAACAGCTCAGCAAAGTACATCCTTCTTGGTAACTTTCCTCCACTATGTCAGCTTGCGGGTACAGTCTGAAGGGTACTCGTCTCTCATATACTCGACGAGGTGCAGGAATATTGCAAGGATTCAGGCATGGGTTCCCCATCATGGGTCTTTGTCTATCAACCCAATATGATGGTGGCAATGGGGGCGGGGACTAAGAAGATAGGTACCTCCTCATCTGCAGGGGTCTGATTACAGTGTACAAAGCATAGTTCTAACTATATTATATAGCCTCGAGATATGCCCGGAAGTAGCTAAATCAACTGGAAAGCGTTCTACTACGTTGCATCTTGGGCTTACCATAATGTGTACCAGTTTGCACGTAGTAAGGCTTGACATCTTTATATACTATGCTCAACGTTCGTAGAAGGGCTATGTGGATTAAAATCACTGCAGTACCTGTTGTCCCGATCTATGCTTTATTAAGCCAGTAACTGGGGTAGGGTTAGTACAAATTGCTAAATGAGATTAGAGAGTCCTGTCATGATTTTCTGGAGAAAGCTAAATGGCCAATAGATTGGATGCTTGAACAATATAAATGAATCGTGTTGTTGCATGCCAAAGCCTTTCATTTGAACTATTGCCCCAATCTTAATTCCAATTAAAAAACTACAGATCAACACAGGCAAACGTCGAATTAACTTATCTGCCCGGTAAGCTTCAACCTTATTTTCTGAAGTTTCCGGGCATGGAAATCAAACGGTTATGTTGGCAAGGCTGAACCAGTTTCCTTGCCTGGTAGTGAATGGGGCCCATATGAACATACCTTGGGGCGAGGACTGTGCCAGGACAAAAATGAATTTGAAATAAGGCACATTCTCAATCAATGCACGTTCCTTATTAAGGCATGAACGCTCCTTATGGAGTGATTTGTACACAGCATAAATACCATGAACACCTTGATGTTTTGGGGAAGATGTATGACTGGCTCCACGCCGGCTCTAATAGTTGCAATCATGGATTTGTGGGAAATTGCACTTAAATCGCTAGAGGGACACACTAGAGCTGACCAAGGTCTAGTGCCAACTCTTGGTTGACCAAAGACCTGAGAAAAATGTGCGTACATTCCTGCAGAGATCTGGGAAAGTGCTATTTTAAGAGGATTATATTGACATGTTTTTTTTTAAAAAAACTGACAGTTGCTCTAGGGACAATTTAATGAAGTCGGACATAACTCTGGGTTATGGACATGATTATAACATTAATATATACAGATTCATATAAACGTTTGGATAAATTGAATTTTATAGGATGTGAAATATGCTTGTTGATGAAATTAACTTTTTAAATATTATTTAGTTTTTTCTCTTTTATGTAATAATTAAAATTTTGTGAAAAGCTTTTTGCTGAAAAACACTAATAAAAAAAACTTTGAGTATATCCCACAAAGCATCACTAGCTGCCTCACATTCATTCACCACTGGATAGCACTATGAAATCCTTCTTATCCCCGCCTCCACTGCTAACCCAATACTCCCATTTGCTTTCTTCTTCCCTCCATACATCGTTCATTCCTTCATTCAAGGCTCACAATCTTGGGGGGCCTCTTTGACAGCAACCTTAGACTACACCGTGTATTAACGCTACATACAGCTGCACAAGTTAACCTTTTATTTAGCAGGAAAATCCCCATCTTCACCACCACTCTTCCAAACTATTCTCGATTGTGATCAGCAGACTCCATTATTGCTCGAGGATACTCTGTCTCCCCCTCTGTTCCTTGTCCCCCCTTAACCCTCCCCCACTTTATCCCACCATCACCATGCTGTATTGCACTCCATGCAAACTCGCCCCCCTCCTTAAAATTCCTACTTTCCGCCAACAAAGCCATTCATGATATTGTTCCTCCCCCACAGAGTATGGGCTGCATCTCTTTATACTCCCCATTCTCGCACTCTCCGATCCCCCTACATTCCCAACCTCTGCATCCCCCACCTCCCTGTGCCCCAAACTGCTTCACTTGCCCCATTCACTGAAGAAACCCTTCCCTAAGAAATCAAAGCTAGACCCTCTGTGGAACTGTTTGAGACCAGACACAAGCTCCACTTACTAGCCAACAAAGGGGATGCTCCCGCCCCTTCCTACTCCTGATCAACTGACCTCTGCCGACCTTTGCCTGGTAAGAGCCACTTGTATGTTTCACTTATACATGTCTACATAAAAATGTAAGCCTCTAGGCCCCTTTTACCTGCGTTATGTATGTCTGTTCCCTATCATCTATCCCCTGTTTATGTCCCACTACCCTAACCACTCATCAACAGGTTACTCTCAATCAGAAACACTCAATTGTTTGTAAAAACACCCTACCTAAAGATTGTCTCTGTCACTGTATTACTTTCTATGTAGGTTAATTCTGTTCTTAGTAACACCTCAATCTATATATATAATGCAGAAAACATGTTGCTCCTTATACAATCCCACACCGTTCCACCAATCTGCACCAGATTTTGCATAGTTACCTGGTAGGATCCTCTGTACATTACTGGCTAAATTACATTTGGATCCCCCGTCCCATTTCCCCGGATTATAGCCCCTTCACACATGAGACGGTTGCCTGAAATTGGCTAAAACATCAATGTGGTCGTAGAAGGACTGGAAAAAGCTCATCATAGGCGTTTCAAAGTGAGGAACAAAAGTCAGAAATCCCTATCGGACCGCAAAAACTATGTTTCAAGGCCCTAGAACACACCATTTCTGAGATATTTGCACTGCAACACACTGCACCGTGCCAGGGAGAGGCGACAGGCGAGGAGAGCGCACAGAAGGTCCCAGTTTGATGCAGCACGCCAACTCTCGCCTCCCCTCTGTGAGGTGTGTGGGGCCTAGTGTGTGGGGTGTAGGTGCATGCCCCCCGAGTGAACAAAAGACACAGACACCAGATTGCTGTCTCACTTGGGGTCCCGTTTTCGTGGGCTACCCGATCCTTTATTCTCTTCGTTGCATGATGACATAACCCGTTATCATGCCAGCACTACCTTTCCTCTACAACACACCCTCCACATCTGATCCAGGGTATTTCAGCCAGCCACACACACCCAGTCTCAGTGCAATTTACTTCAGAGTGCAAAACTCATCAAGAGATAAGCGACTCGGAACAGCGACATACAGGATCATTGATTTTCAACAATTGATGAGAGTGTTATCATATCTGTCTACAGAACCTGTGCGGTGCACTGGTACTTTTTGCTAGTATTTAATAAATGCAAACTACAAATACTTTTTCCCACAATATTGGACAATGTTCCCCTTCATCATCCCTCTGCTACCTGGTGCAATTCAAAAATAAAATGCCAGGAGAAAGATAGAACTTCAATCCAGTGAAATTTGAATGAGGTCTAGTGCTCTAGAAGATGTCAGATTCAAATGGAACAGAGGTATCCACAATGGACAACAGGAGCCTCTCTGCAACCCCAAGGGCACAAGCATATCCCAGTGTAGGTGGAATGTGAAGAGAGAATATGGTGGGCCCAGAAGTGCCACCGCACTGGGGAGGCATTGGTCCAGATCCACCAGCAGGGTTCGAAATTGAGGGGTCTGTGTGCTATTTAGCTCCTGCTTGTAGCCTAGAGAAGACTGGTTAGCTTGACACCAACAGCTACCAGGAGTCACTTTTGGCTCCCCAGGCCAACAGATGCTGAACAAACACACCTGTATGAATTCACCTCTGTTTATTTGGAACAAACTATAAATGAACCGTAGGACACATTTATACAAAATGTAAAGAATAATGGGTCAATGAGGGACAAACTTATAAGTTTGCATCTTATGTGGAAGTTATATTTGTGGAGCGTTATGCACTAGCTCCTGATTCTCCAGTTGTAGCTCCTGGTCACTGGTTAGGGCTGGATACCCAGATGCTGGTTTTAGCTCCTACTTACCCTATCTCAATTTCAGTCCCTGACCAATATGGCTTTAATTAAGTGCTGCAACAGAACCACAAAAGACCATATGCCCCAGGTGGTTAGCCTCAAGCAAGACTACTAACGGGAGAAACCTAATATGGCACCAATTCCAAAGAGTCTCCAGCACCACCAAAACCCTGGTAGAAATAGGAACTGGAGAACCATGTTCTGCATTCAACCATTCTATGCAAAGATGGAATCTACTGTAAAGTTGAAACATTAAGGTAATCCCTTAGAGGGGTGACAACGCTATCAAGAGTTGGAGAGGTAGGGCTTCAGCCTACCTGTTGTTGCCCAAACAGCAAGTAAAGTATCCTCTACAGTGGCATGACAAGATAAAAAGGAAGAGGAACCATTGAGTTGGTCACAGGTGTCACTTCATTTCTACAAGAAAACCTCAACAGGTAACATCATAATCATGATAGAGTTAGGTATTGGTGGAATATGTCGATCTTGAAACTTGGGAAGAAGGAGGGGAGAATCCCCATCACGCCTATTTCAGGCCCTAAATGAGAAGTAATTCACCAGCGGCCACATTATGCCGAGGGAGAGGGTAATGAGGCAGAAAACTGAGCACTTCTGGTCTCAACTATCCAAGGGAGCAATCCATTAGTCAAGAAAGAAATGTAACCATGTTTGTGCATTGTGCAGCCCAATATCATTAACTTCTGGCACACTAGGGCCTTAAACGTTCCACCCTACAGATGCGTGTCTCATGCTCCACTGAATGAGCTAGCAGGACCCGATCACACATGGCCTCAATTACACAGCAAATCCTTGTAAGTTCAATGGTTATTAAAAATGGCCATCCCTCTCTCCCTCTTATCTTTGCGTGGGTTTCCTTCCCCAACCTGGCCAAGATTTCTCTAATCCCCAAGGTGATGGTCACTAGAGATCAGTAACCCTGCTATCTAAAATGCTACTGACTATAGGTAAAGACCTAAAGGCAAAAAAGCCTTATCTATCCTTCTCCGTCTGAGATTTTTGTAAAATGGAAACCTAACCTAATGGCTCCCCTAAACATGATATCAAATGATATTATGTAGATGCTATTAACATACACCCTGGTCCTTCCTCTTACCCATCGGCTCTTCTCTCCCTCTCTCCCTCCTTTTCCTTTATTTATTTATTTCATTTATTGCTTGTTAGGTGCTTATACAGCAAGTACAATACTGTTTCAAAGCTCTCGCAGTGCAAAGGGATGGAACAAGGGAATGAAACACATTAGAAAACACATTATTAAAAGCAGTGGAGGGAAAAAGGAAAAAAGGACGAACCTAATATGCCTTGCGAATATTCAGAACGTGCAAGCCCAGCAAGGTAGAGGGCAGAGTCGGTAAGTGCTGGGGTGTCCGAGCTCTTGGGTGAGCCACAGATGAAGTGCATGGTAAGGCGGGTGCTAAACGGCCTGGTGCCCTGTTAGGTGTAAGTGCGAGCCTTCAGGGTGGAGGGTGCAACAAGGCAAGTGATGAGGGTAGTCTGAGGGGCGATCGGATGTGGGAGGTCAGGGGCCCAGGATGCATAAGGGCCCAGGACACCAATCAAAGCAACTGTGATATTAGTATAGGAGAGAAGAAGGGAAGGAGGAGGTAAAGAGGAACGTTTTGAAGAGCTTCCGGAATTTAAGAAAGTCTTGCTCAAGGTGCAGAGGGAGGGGGAAGCTGTTCCAAAGGAGGAGCCAGCTGGAGGAAGGGATCAACCACCTATACCCTGTTTAGCAAAATGCTTTTACACACAAAGGGCTGGTGCTAGAGGAATGTAGAGGTCTAGAGGGAAAGTATTTAGTAAGATAAAGTTGAAGATAGTGTGGTCCCCGGGCCCAGACAGCCCTAAAGATGATGCAGTGTGATTTAAATTTTAATCCGTGCAGCAACCGGGAGCCAGTGAAGACTTTTTAGGGCAGGAGAGATGCGGTCCTTGGCCTTAAGGCAAAAGGATAAATCTTGCAGCCCTATTCTGGATTAGCTGGAGGGGGTCGCAGAGTGGAAGAAGGTGGATTCAGGAGGAGGTTATTGCAATAGTCACACCTAGAGAGAACCAGGGCTCGGGTAACATTGAGCCTCTGGGGGAAAGTGAAAAAAGGGAGAATTTCTTTGAGAAGGAAGAGCTGAAAGTTGGACTTCCTGGCAATGTCCTGAGTGTGACGGAGGAGGGAGAGAGAGGAGTCGAAGATGACTCCAAGGTTACTGGCTTCAGAAGAAGGAGCAGGGTCGAGCCCAAAGAGGAAGGCCAGAGTGAAGGGAAGAAGGCGGGAGCAGGGGTCCCGATGGGAAGGATCTCAGTTTTACAAGCATTGAGACAGAGATTGTTGGAGGAGCACCAGGACTGGATGGCAGATAGGCAGTCAGGGATGATGGAAGGTGCAAGAGAGTCAGGAGGAAGTTTGAAAAAGAGTTGTGTGTCCTCTGCAGAACACTGGAAGTTGGGGGAAAAGGAGGAGATGAGACATGCAAGCTGAGCAATGTAGATGTTGAAGAGCCAAGGGGAGAGGATAGAACCCTGGGGGTGCCACAGGTGGAGAAGGAAGTAGGAGAAGAGAATGTGCCCAGGATGATTTGGGACGAGCGGTCATTTAGGAAGGATGTTAGCCAGTCCAGTGCCCGTTCCGATATGCCAAGGGTATCAAGGAGTCTTTGTAGGAGTATGGAATGGTTGACCCTGTCAAAGGCAGAGGAGAGTTTGAGAAGGATGAGGACAGCTGTGGAGTTGGAGTCCAGAGATGAGAGCAGTTCTTTACAGGCGTTCAAAAGAGCAGTTTCTGTGCCTCTGGATGATCGGAATCCATATTGATGGTCGTGGAGACCACCAACAAGTTTGATGTGCGAGTTGAGTTGGAGGCAATGCCAGCTTCTCCAGCAGCTTCCCCAGGAAGGGGGTGATGGAAATAGGGTGGTAGTTGACAGGACAGGTAGGATCTGCTGAAGGTATTTTCAGGAGAGGGCGCACAAGGAAGTGCTTAAGGGAGTATTCCCTTGATCTTACTGCTCATCTCTCATACTCTACTCTCATGTCCTCTCTGCTCCCCCTTTTCCCTTCCATCCCACTCTCCTGTCCCTCCGATCTTTCACATTCACTCTCTGATCCTAGGTCTTCTCCTCTCATCCCCTCCTTGCTCCTCTACTCAGTGATATGGTGCCCTGCTCACCCCCCACAATACACTCATTCTCACTATTCTGACCCCTTCACTTCTCCCCTGCACCCCTCTCAACTATTAGTCTCTCCCAGCATCCACTCTCTCTTACTCTACTTGCTACTTTCACTCCCTACTTCTATCTCCCACTACTACCCTATTCTTACAAATACCTCTGCTCACTGCTTCATTCACAAAATGTGGAACGACTCCCTCTCACTGCCAATAGCTCACTTGTACACTGCACCAACTCTGCCAGCAACTCCTCGGTGCTCCACTGTACTTTCTCCCTCTGGTCTCTTAGTCCATGACAAGATGAAAAGGAAGAGGAACCATTGAGTTGGTCACAGGTGTCACTTCATTTCTACAGGAAAACCCCAACAGGTAACATCATAATCACTATAGAGTTAGGTATTGGTGGAATATGTCGATATTGAAACTTGGGAAGAAGGAGGGGAGAATCCCCATCATGCCCATTTCAGGCCCTAAATCAGAAGTAATTCACCAGCTACCACATTATGCCGAGGGAGAGGGTAATGAGGCGGGAAACTGAGCACTTCTGGTCTCAACTATCCAAGGGAGCAATCCACTAGTCAAGAAAGAAATGTAACCATGTTTGTGCATTGCGCAGCCCAATACCATTAACTTCTGGCACACTAGGGCCTTAAACGTTCCACCCTACAGATGCGTGTCTCATGCTCCACTACTCAACTACCACCCTGCACCCCTCTCAACTATTCTTAGTCTCTCCCAGCATCCACTCTGTCTTACTCTACTTGCTACTTTCACTCCCTACTTTTATCTCCCACTACTACCCTATTCTTACAAATACCTCTGCTCACTGCTTCATTCACAAAATGTGGAACGACTCCCTCTCACTGCCAATAGCTCACCTGTACACTGCACCAACTCTGCCAGCAACTCCTCGGTGCTCCACTGTACTTTCTCCCGCTGGTCTCTTAGTCCACTTTCTCTCCTCCTTACCTCACCCATACAAACCATACTCTGACAGCTTTTAACCTCCTTTTTATACTGTTCACTTCCTGATTCTAACCCCTTTCATTGGATTGAGTGCTCAACTGACTCTGTGGGCCTATCGGCGCTTGTCTTTTCAACAGCGGCTGGATTATATAGGTGAAAAGCTTTACAGATTCCTCTAAGCCTCTCCTCATTTCCAGCACAGTCTTGTTGGCAGTCTCTGATGGTTTCCCTGCTGTTTCTCTGCCATGCTGGTGCTCTGTAAATCTGTGAGTTCTTTGCTTTTCTGAGGAGACGGACACTGGTTGTGGTGAAGGCTCATAGTCCATATTAGATTGATTTGATTTTGATTTTGAATGATTTATTACGCGCGCCAGTCAGAATAAACCGTATTCGGGCGCAGATGGTCACTAAGAAGAGAATCCAGACGTGTAGGGAACCAAAGTTATAGTTATGTTCGATTTTCCTTATTTAAATAGGAACGTTTTTAGTCTCTTTCTAAAGAGGTCAAGGGATTCACACATCCTAATCTCTAGAGGAAGCCGATTCCAAGCCTTGGGGCCAAAAGCTCCTAAGCTTCTATCTCCTCTTGAGATACATTTGGTCCGTGGACTACAGGTCAGGAGTTTTTCTTCCGAACGCAGATTCCCTCTAGGACGGTATACCATAATTTCTTTAGACAGGTAACTGGGCGCCAGCCCTTTCAATCATTTATAGACTAAACAGGCCATTTTAAATTTAATTCTATCCTCCACCATCAACCAGTGGAGGGATCTTTGCATTGATGATACATGGTCTCGTTTGCCAAGGTTTCCTATCACTCTAACTGCTGCATTTTGGGCTCTTTGGAGTTGGGCAATTTGTTTTTGTGGGATTCCTGCTAATAAACTGTTGCAGTAGTCCAGGTGGGGGTTAGTTATTGCCCCCACCACAACTGCCCTGTCCTCCAGAGGGAAATAGGGTAGTGATCCGTAGTGATCGCAGTGCATAATAGACTGATTTCACTTTTGCCCCCACCTGCGTCTCACCACCTAGATTTTCCTGCCACCAGCACCCCAAGTTTTTTATCTTTTTGGAATACTGCAGTTGTTCCACAAGGATCAATGGCAGAGGATTCTGTCTCTCAATCAAAATGTTATTCTTAGGGCCAAACAGTAATACTTCTGTCTTGGCTGCATTTAATTGTAAATGGTTGTCCGTCATCCATTCCTTACGTTCTTCCATACACATGTTGATCCTCTCAAAAGCACCTTCAATGTTCTGGATTTCCATGTATAACTGCATATCATCCGCATATGAATGAAATCGCAAGCCATACTTCTGGAATATTTTGAAAACCGG
This sequence comes from Ambystoma mexicanum, assembly GCF_040938575.1. Taxonomy (NCBI): domain Eukaryota; kingdom Metazoa; phylum Chordata; class Amphibia; order Caudata; family Ambystomatidae; genus Ambystoma; species Ambystoma mexicanum. The sequence goes on from NC_090921.1 coordinate 137,400,823, forward strand.
GCGAAAGTACAAGTTATAAATAAGAGGGGATAGGGAGGAACCTTGAGGTACCCCACATTGCAGCTTGACCATTTGAGAGATAAATCCATCCAATATTACCCTCTGATTCAAACCAGTTTATCACCTGTTTGGACGCTTTTCCCACCTTCCCAATACGTTGTGCCATTATCCGATGGTTCACGGTGTCAAAGGCTCCGGAGAGGTCTAACATCAACAAAACCGGTGACCCTCCTTTTTCCGCAGCCTCTAACAGACCGTCATGTACATCCAAAAGAGCTGACTCTGTACCATATTTTGGGCGAAAACCCGATTGCAGGTTGTCCAAAAGTTTCTCTCTGTCGACAAATTCCTGGAAATGGGTGCAGACCACCTTTTCCAAGATCTTTGTCGGCCATATCAAATTAGGTGCTGACCTGTACTTCTTCAATATTTCTGGGTCTAAATTAGCTTTCTTCAATAGTGGCTTTACTAAAGCTCTCTTAAAAGCCTTAGGAATTTGACCTTCTTGTAGTGACTTATTCAAGAAGGTCATAATAAACAGTGTTATATTCTTCACCAACCGTTTAGCCCCATATGGCGACATTGAACATGAAAGGTCATTAGTGGGCTTCAATTGGCTAAGTAAGGTGGAAATCATCTTTTCATCCACTTCTAGGAACTGAAAGACTACTTCCTCTAATTTTATGTCCTCTGGTTCTTTTTCGCCACCTCCATTCTCTGCTGGCTTGGCGGGTCTTCCCTGTTCTATATTTTCTAATATAGTAACTATCTTTTCTTTAAAAAAGATGTTACATTTATTTGCCTGTTCTAGTGAGGAAACTATAGTTGCGTCCACGCAGGTTGGGTGTTACGCTCACCTGGTATCCACGGGGATGCCACCCAGCTGCCGGAACCCTGGTGCCCTTCTCGGTCACTCCCTGGTATTATCAGCGGGAAGTTCTTTCTGGAAAACAGGTGGGCAATGTTCAAGATTGGGCAACTGGGGAAATAACCACCCAACACCCGGTATGCCCACAGCTCCTCCCCGGGCCTTTCCTCACCTTGTTTTGGGATTTGGCGAGCTCTCCGTCCTGCCTTCTTGGCAGGGGCGCGTTGTCCTCTGTGGGCGATTGCAATCTAGTTACTTCACTGATGCTGTCCCTTTGAGTCTCTCAGGTAGGTCTTATTAATGTTATTCTGTAAGCCTTTCTTTGATCTAATGATGTCTTTTCTCTCCCAGTAGGTGCGCGGGAGTCCGCTGTGGACCGTTGGCTGGATTTAGGCTCACCGGCAAGTGATGGTGTTTCGGGAGCTCCTCAATGCGGTAAGTAGGTGCTATACGTAGTGCTATGTTGCCGTGCTTCTGCTAACCTGTTGTCTTTTATTCCTGTTGGCCGCTGCGTTCATCGAAGCAAGAGGCTCCAAAGTGGTGCTGGTCGATGTGCGACTGAGAGTTAAGATGCCGGCTCTGATGTAAATGTCTAATGTCTCTTTTCTCTCTTTTTGCAGGTTCGAAGATCCAAGAAACTTGCTGTTCCTTGGGTGCTGATTGCAGAAGCAGGAGCAGTCTGCGGTGGAATCTCAGGTAAGCTGCTGAAAATAACGATGACCCTTTGTTTTGCAGGTGCAGTCTTTTCGAGGTTCGAAGATGCTGCAGAACACGATGAGCATCACGTTGCTGGAATGCAAAGTAACGCGAAGCGTGTTCTCCCAATCGGGTGTGGTTTAAATAGCCTCTAGAAAATAGTCCAAGGAAAGTAGTCCCTAAGCTACCACACCCAAAACACTATACCACATAGCTTGGTTCACCGGAACCAAGCTATGTGGATGCCTCCATGTTGACTGGCATTTCAAAAATAGTAAACACCAAGCACAAGTCTTCAAAAGGTATGAGCCTGGCGCCAAACGCGCCAGGACTGGCCCCAAGAGGGCCTAGGCCAAGGATGCCTAAGCTTGTTGGGGGCCCGAACCGGGACCCCTCCAGGCCCATGGGCTTCTGGGAAGTGGGTCGTGACAGCACTCCCCCCCCCAAGGCCCCTCTCAAGGTGTTTCTTCTGTTCGGCCCTGGTTTAGTTGGAAAGTTGCGATGATATGTCCTGATCAGCCCTGGTGCATGAATGTTTTCACAGGGTTCCCAGGATCTGTCTTGGGGTCCAAATCCTTTCCAATCAACTAATTAATACAATCTTCCCCTCGAATACTTGGAATCCAAAATGTGTTTGACTTCGAATTCTGGCTCCTCGTCAATAAGTATAGGTTTTGGTGGTGTCTCCACCCGTGTACCAGGGTGCATGGGTTTTAGTAGGATACGTGAAATACCGGGTGAATCTGTAGGTTTGGTGGTAAATCCAGTTTGACGGCTGCTGGATTGATAATTGCCTTAATGGTGTAGGGCCCTAGGTATCTGGGTTGAAAAGTCTGGGTACCATTGATGGGTACAAATTTGGCAGCTAGCCAGACCTTGTCTCCTACTTGATAATCTGGAGCCTTTTTCCGATGTTGGTCGGTAAATTGTTTTTGTTTTTCTTTGGTGGAGATTAGATGTTCCTTGGCCTTTTTGAAAGCCTGAGTGATGTTGGTGTGAAGAGTTTTGACCGCTGGCATTTCCAAACTTGCTGGAACATCTAATTCTGAAGTGCGTGGGTGTCTGCCATAAAGGGTATAAAAAGGTGTGTCCCCGTTACTGGAGTGCAAGGAGTTGTTATATGCATATTCAGCTATCCATAGCAAATCTTTCCAGTCTCTCAGTTCATGATGTAACATGCACCGTAGGTATTGTTCGAGGGTCTGGTTGGTCCTCTCTGTTTGACCGTCAGTTTGTGGGTGATGGCTAGTGGATAGCCTAATGTCGATCTGAGCCATTGCACAACACTTTTTCCAGAGGTTGGAGATGAACTGGCTACCCCGATTGGAGATCAGGACTGATGGGAAGCAATGTAGTTTTACAATACCATCCAGGAACACTTTGGCTAGAGTGGGTGTATCAGGCCTCAAAAGGTATGAGCCTGGCGCCAAAGGCACCAGGACTGGCCCCAAGAGGGCCAAGGATGCCTAAGCTTGTTGGGGGCCCGAACCGGGACCCCTCCAGGCCCATGGGCTTCTGGGAAGTGGGTCGTAACACTGGGTTATTAAATCTTGACACCACCTCAAATACAGTTTTTGACTGATTTCCAGCCTGTTTAATCTCCTTATGCAAGAAGTCCCATTTTGCTTGAAACAGGGCAGCGTTGTAAGTTTTTAAAATTGCCTTTGCTCTATCAGCATCAGTATTAGTCTTGGAGCATCTCCAAATATTATTGAATTTACGGCCACTTTCTGTGTGTTGAATGTTATTGATTCTTGAATTAGTTGTAGTGTTACTGTTTTCCCCTTCATTTGGTTCTGGTCCAGAATTTCTTTGTGGCTCCCAGTTTCATACTGGAAGTTTTCGGTTCTGAAAAATAAAACTGAGTGACCAGAAACAGTAACATTCAACACACGAAAGTGGCGAGGGATTCTCCAACTCCCTCAACCCACTTCTGGGAGGGATCCCCTTTCCCCTGACAGGGTAAAGTCCTTGACTCTGTCACAGACCCCAGCAGGCAAGTTGGTACTTTTTGACGATATTCGGCAAGAGAGTATGGCCAGAGATTACAATCCCTTAGGCTAGATCGGTGGCCAGAAATCTGTATACACTGTGAGGTCTCTAAGAAAATGAAGCATCATTAAGCAAATCTTGGTGGTAGTTGTTCTCCCACTGTGCAGCTGAAGTATTCAGAGAGAAAAGCCTACTCATGGGATGAAAAGGTACGGCGCTGACATACTATTTTAAAACTGTTATCCTTTTGTTTTATTGGGCTTGCTCTTTCCGTTTCCTTTTCCTTTCCATGCACCGGGCTAGTACCTGGGTTGCGGCGCATGACTGGGTGCCACATACCCGCACACACGCTACTTTGTAGCGATCAGATTAATTTCATTATATTGGTTTAGTCCTCACTTTCTTCATTTACTTTTTGTTTTCCTTGTATGCCATCACCTGGTAGAGGGCTCTTGTAATACACCCACAATATATATGGCAGACCTGCCATACAGCGGAGCGGTCATGCGCAGCGGGGAAAAGCCCGTCATGCCAAAGTTGCACCAAAGTTAAGTCCGTCTGGGTGGTCCAGACACGAGGCAGGCAAACCAGACACGAATGCTCAGAAGGCAGGTATTACTCGAAGAAAGCCTTACTTGCGCTTCGCCCCCTGGCACATTACTACCTGTAAATATCTCGGCTGTAACTCAGATGGACGGTGCTGATGCGGATACGAAAGTAAAATCTCAGGCGGCATTTTTAATTAATGCTCGCTCTCTTACTGCATATGCCGCCTTTATGCATGAGCTTCTGGCCACAGGCTCATTTGATATGGTTTTTATTATGGAAACTAAATGAAACTGCTCCTCCTGTTCTTTCACAGGCTATACTTGGTTGTACAAGGTGATTTTAATATGAGGTGTAATACTCCATTGGTACCGGTTTTAGCCCAAATCTGTGAGGCTATAGAGGATTTAGAACTCCTGTCAGTTTATATCTGAGCCTACCCACACAAAGGGTGGCATACTTGATTTGATATTCTCTGCTACTGCTAGCATCTTGGTCATATTTAATCAACTGGTCAGCTGGTCAGACCATCATCTTATATCCTTTCAACTGTTAGGGCCTATAGCTACCTTGAAATCTCCTGCAGTCGATTCTTTGAGACGTAACTGGCAGAAAGTCGATTCTCAGCATTTATCACCTTTGGTTATGGATAAATGCAGGAGTCTCTCTCGAATTAGCCTGTCCTCACTTTCACTCATTGCGCATGAGGTGGCTAACCATCTAGCTCCTCTTAAATCTGTATTGTGAGAAACCTAAGGGTTTTCTCCCGATTAGACCCCGATAATCCCTTATTCAGGTGGCCAGGGAAGGGCTTGTGCTCTCAGATCCCAACCCTGGGGTGGACAAGCGAGGATCACCTGGGTTAAGGAGGTCAGGGTTCTGCTCGGGGTAATGCCCCAGATGAGACAAGGTATTACACTGGGGAAAAGGACGAAGTCCCTAAGGCTTTTATAGGCTGTTCCAAATCACACTCCCTTACACCCAAGGAATCTTCCTTACCAAACTCCAACAACCGCTCTGCATCTGGTGAACGTTTTAGGAACCCAAACCCTGTTGCAGTAGGAAACTAGATCTCCCAGACTCCCTATTTTCCAGCTGCCTAACCGAGTACTCCCAGTCATTCCACTCACCGCCCCTCTTGATTATTATTTCCGACCTCCCAGTCTACTTTGACTAAACACTACAGTTCCCACAATCCCCCCCATTAATTTCACGACAATAATCCCAGTCATTCCCTCGACAGACCCCCAAACTATTATTTCACATATTTTTCCCATTCATTTCACAAACTCTACAATTCTCACCCTTTCGAGTTTACCAACCCCCCATAGGACAAGGTTGATGAACGAAGAGGTAGAAAGAATCACCACGGGATTACAAGGGTTATAATTGCCTATGAAAGCCCGCTAGGTTGTCACATTTTGGGGTCAGGCAGAGTCAGGAAATTACTGATAACCACACACACCGGACTACCCGTTCGCTTCCACATAGGGATAAAAGGGAGAGCACAAGAGCACACTCTGAGCAAGGCCGAATGCAGGAGGAAGCATCTATTCCTGGACGGTAGTTCAAACGGAGGATAAAGGCAGTGAGAGGACATCAAGGAGAGAGTTGTCCTTGCCCTTTTTAACCCAGATCTGCAAAGCCTCCAACAAAAAAAACATAAGACCAGGAATCGCAGCTGGCGAATGGTGTGACGGATGTCAGCGGTACATGGAACCCTCCGTCACCGATAGCCAGGGCGGGGAGACATGGTTGCCATCATGGTACCATCCTTGATTCCAGCGGCAAAAGAAACGCTAGCAAGTTCAGCACATCTGGTGAGTAGGAAGAACCTGATAGTGGGTCGGACTGTGTTAGACTCAAGGTTGCAGTGGCAACATTAAGAAGATTAACATACAGAGGGTTTTTGTGAGCTAACTTGGTACCAGAGATAGAGTGGTCTGCTGCCACGAGGGTGCTCGTTTAGAGTCCTCTGGCTGGTACACCTCTCCTGAACAAAAAGACTGTATTCAAACTCCAAATACCAAGAGGCCATAGGGAACGCCAACGTGAGGTGTCAAGGTGGACATACAAGGGTCAAGCAAAAAGTCCTTGACACGTTGCAGAAGTGTTGACAAATGTAAAAATGGGAAACAGGAGTTTTCTCCCGGCTGAAAAGAACACTGTGCAAACTGTGATTTTTGTGAATAAACATGCCCTTGCCATAGGCTAACAAAGTGACCCAGCGAGACATGATCGCCCTTTGGAAGTCTTTGGTTAAAATTGGCAAGTGCTGTAAAAGGTCTGATCCCGGATGAGGGGGACCTAACAAAAAGGTGGTTGGTTAAAAAGCCATAGAAACTTTTGAATATTACAAGTAATGAGATTGTGATTGAAAAGGCAATAGTGGACCCTATTGAGGGACATCAAGAGAAAAGATGTGAAGAAGCTAAGTGAACAGCATTGTGACGACAAGCATGAACCCGACTGAGTTATGTCCACAGTGAATGGTTGGGCTGAGCCCAATTGAGGGAGGCTAACGAGTGAGAGAAGGATCGGAACCTGGCGGAGGGGGATCCAAGGGCAAAGGGTAATCACCCGATGTAACGGTTAACAGAAGGAACTTTTGTTTTGTTGTTCTGGCATATCAGGTCCTTTGAAGCAAGAGACTTTACAGAAGTGACTTGGGCACAGAATGCCCTGATATAAAGAAAAGGAATTGCAAGCTTGTGCCAGAGAAGCCCAGGAGTGTGCTTTGCTCAAGAGTCCCGCCTTGTCCCGTGCTAAAAACGTGGGGAAGGGAGACCCTGGCGATAACATCCTGACTTCTCCCTTTGTGAACACTTCTTTCTTTTCTTGTGAACATCATCCCACACTATTTTGTAGCATAGCGGTACGAATTGGCAATAGGTTTTCTTAGCATAGGCCCTTTTTATTTTACTAGACTCCACTAGGACTGTATTATTATAATTTGATGGTCGTAGCTTGCTCCCATCTCAGATTTAGGATGGATTAGGCGTTTATCTCAAGCATTTTACAGTTTAATAAACACACTTGAACTATGATCATTAGTGTCTTTCTTGCTTTGATACCATGCCTTTTTTACAGTACGTACGCAAAGGCGCCTTTCCGAGCCATGGCTTACAGAATATCTGAACACCTTCCATATGCAAGTTAAGCAGGTAGAGCGTAAATGGCGTCAGAGCTATGACCCCACAGAAAAAGAGAATTTTTGAAAACTTATATGGGAGTATCACCAGGATATTCGTATTGCTAAACAAAGTTTTATTTACGCAAAAAATTAATCTAGCTCTCAATCATTCCAAAGAACTTTTCTCAGTAGTTAAATCTTTCTCCTCTGCTAGCCATCTATTGCATAAAGCTCTACCCTCCCAGGCACTTTGCAACTCTCTCTCCGACTTCTTTATTAATAAGGTGTCAGACATATGGAAAGCTACTATTACGACCTGTCCTAGATCTACTTCCCCTGCTCCATTATTGGCTGACTCTTCTATCTCGGTATGGGCGACTTTTATTAAATGTTCTGAGGATGATGTTTTACAGGCTGGTTTTCATCTTAAATCCACAGCTCCCTCCAAACCATTCCGCTGGCAAATTTGAAAACCATCATGCCTGCCATCATTCCCTGGGTAACAGGTGCCATTAACCTCTCTATGTCAGACAGGGACTATCCCTGCAGAGCTCAAACATGCAACTGTGATTCCTCTTCTGAAGAGGCCTTCATTGGACAACTGTTCTGGCTAATTACCGTCCTACTTCACTTTTCCCTTTTTTTATGAAACTGCTCGAGTCTTTGGTGTCCCCTCTTCTCTCTTCTTTCTTTGAAACATTGCTTTTCTCGGATTCCTTTCAGTCTGGATTTCGACTGGGAGAATGTGCTGGTGTCTGTGGTGGGCGACCTTATACTGCTGGTTGACCAGGGAGGAGTGGGAGCCCTAATCTTATTAGATCTTTCGGTGGTATTCGACACGGTCGACCACTCCATCCCATTGTCCCGGCTCACAGCAGCTGGCCTCCCTGGGGATGTCCTGGCCTGGTTTTCCTCTTTCTTGACGGACAGGAGTCAATCTCTTTTGCACCACCTTCTCATCATCTTCTCGTTCATTATTCTGTGGTGTTCCTCAAGGCTCGGCCCCGTTCCCTATGCTTTTTAATATCTATGTTCAGCCACTAGTTTGCCTTATACGCTCCCATGGATTCTGCTGTTACTCTGACGACTCTCAGATTCTGGTCCGTTTGGATCATGGGGTATGCTGAAGTGTTGTCTTGTTTGTGCAAGTAACTTGCTGCGGTCGGGGAGTGGACGCGTGCGAACTGGCTTAAGCTAAACGGTGACAAGAACCGAGGTCTTGGTGGTGGGTTCTCCTTCAGGTCCAGCTCTGTGGACCTCATAGTTTTGGCCCCTACACTGGGTGACCTTCCTATCCCGGTGACAATTGTCAAAAAGCTTAGTGTTCTTCTATCCTCCTCCTCCTTCATCCTCCTCACTCTCTAGAGCTCTTTCTTAGAGTTATAAGGAAGGCATGATATCAAAGTAAGACTCACACAAGTGATCACAGTTCAAGGGTGTTTATTAAACTGTACAATGGGTGAGAAAAACACCTAATCTAAACCTAAATCTAAAATGGGAGCAAGCTACGACCATCAAATAATGATAATACCGTCCAAGTAGAGTCTAGTCAAATAAAAAGGGCCTATACTAAAAAACCTATTGCCAAACCTTACTGCTATGTTACAAAATAGTGTGGGATAATGTTCACAAGAAAAGAAAGAAGTGTTCACAAAATCATAATTCAGGATGTTATGGCCGGGGTCTCCCTTCCCCACGTTTTTAGCACGGGACAAAGCGGGGCACATCACACTCCTGGGATTCTCCAGCATGAGGTTACAGTTCCTTTTCTCAATATCAGGACCTTCTGTGTCCAAGTTTCTTTCATGAAGTCTCCTGCTTCAGAGACCCTGATATTCCTTTAACAACAAAACAAAAGTTCCTTCTACTTCTCTTCACGTCGGGTGATTACTCTTCACCCTTGGATCCCCTCAACTGGGCTCCAATCCTTCTCTCAACATTAGCCTCCCTCAGTCGGGCTCAGACCAACCACTCACTGTGAACATCCCTCAGCCGGGTTCACATTTGCCAAAATACACAGTTTACTTGGTTTTCTCATGCTGCGTGATTCACTTCCCTTGTCTTTATCCTGGCATGCCTCAGTGGGGTTCACATTGACTTTTTAACAAAGTTCCCAAAAGAAAGTTCTTCTTGACCTCTTAGGTTCTTCCCTAACCTAAGTCCGGGTCTTAGCCCCCAGTCAGGCTTTCCCTTAAGCCCCCAGTCATGTTGTCACACAGTTCTATCCTCACAATGAATTTGCATGGGTTACTGTTTTATCCTAATTTGCAGGCATCCCTCAGTCGGGTTCACACTTGCCCTATTTACATAGTTGTCTTTGCTTCCACAATGTGCCAAAGACTTTCGACTGTACAGGGGATTGGCTTGACCCTTGACACCTTATGCCGGCCTCCCCGAAGGCCTCTTGCTACTTGTAGTTTCTACAACAACCGAAGACTTTCGACTGTGCACAGGATTCAACATAATCCGCTGCAGGACGACTCTGATTTCTCAGTTCAACACATTCTCCTTGTTCAGGGGCGGGGTGTCAGTCAGAGTCCTTCGGTTGAGCGCCCACGTGGCAGCGGACCACTCTAACTGATACCTATTTTGCTTATAAAAGACTTTGTGCTTTAGTCTTCTTTCTTCATACGATGTTGCTCTTCGCAACCTTGAGCACAACAGCGTCCAGTCTATTATCAGTTATTTTCCAACTTACCGGCTGTGCCGAACTCTGTTGGCATCTCCTGTTTCCCAATTTTACATTTGTCAACACTTCTGCAACGTGTCAAGGACTTTCCATTGTTCAAGCGGTTCTGCTTGACCCTTGTATGACCACCTTGACACCTTACGTTGGCCTTCCTATGGCCTTCCTGTGGCCTCTTGGTACTTGGAGTTTCAATACAGTCTCTTTATTCAGGATAGGGTTAGGGGCACTAGCCTGGTTCCAATCCTTCCCTAAATCGGGCTCAGACCAACCATTCACTGTGGAAATCCCTCAGTCGGGTTCATAATTGTCTTCACAATGTTGTTCACCTAGCTTCTTCAGATCGTTTCTCTTGACGTCCCTCATTCGGGTTCACTATCACCTTTTCAATCACAATCTCATTACTTGTAATATTCAAAAGTCTCTATGGCTTTTTAAACAACCACCTTTTTGTTAGGTCCCCCTCATCCTGGCTCAGACCTTTCACAGCAGTTGCCAATTTTAAACAACGAATTCCGAAGGGAGTTCACGTCTTGCTGGGTCACTTTGTTAGTTGTTTGTACATGGGGTTTTGCTTGACACTTGTATGACTATCTTCACACCTCACGTTGGCCTTCCCTATGGCCTCTTGGTACTTGCAGTTTCAGTACAGTCTCTTTGTTCGGGAGAGAGGTACCAGCCAGAGGACTCAGAACGAGCGCCCACTTGGCGGCGGACCACTCTATCTCTGGTAACAAGTTAGCTCACACAAAACCTCTGTATCTTAATCTTCTTAATGATGCCACTGCAACCTTGAGTCTTACACAGGCTGACCCACTATCAGGTTCTTCGGACTAACCGGCTGTGCTGAACTCGTTGGTGTTTCTTTTGCCACTGGAATCGAGGGTGGTACCAGGATGGCAACCACTTCTCCCTGCCCTGTGCAGGAGGGTCCCTTGTACCGCTGACATCCTTTGTAACATGCGCCAACTGCAATTCCCGGTCTTGCGCCTCTCTGAGGCTCTGCGGGCCTGGTTTGTAAAGAGCAAAGGCAATTCCATCCTAGTCGTCCTTTCAGGTCTCAACGCCTTTCTCCTCCGTTTGAACTGCTCATGCGTTTGGCCTTCCTCATAGTGTGCTTTCGTGCTCTGCCTTGTATCCCTATGGGGAAAGGTGTGTGTAATTATCGGAAGTTGCCTGACCCTTGTGTTGGGACATGTCAGGTATATGGCTCTGGTGTTAGTCAGTCGTCTTTCATGGTAATCGGTCCGTGAGAAAGTGTTTGTGTCAAGAAAGGGGGGGTTGAGTTTCTAGATATCATATGGGGTAGGATGGGGAAAAGGTGTCATAAGGAAGGGGGTACCGTGTCTCACCTTTCGAGGTCCCACTTCCACTCACCGAAGACCGCCCCGTCCAGACGATCCTCCAGCACTGGTCCGTCCCCAGGAACTGGATCTAACAGCAATGGCTGTGTCCTGGCCACCTGGATGACAGATCCCCGGGGACTAGCGAGTGAGACACCTTCAGGTTTCTCACAGAGTGCTCAGAAATGTACTTCCTTTCCTCCCACGCCATCTGTGTCCGCAGGTGGAATCATAGCTCATCACCAGCCGCATCGACTACTGTAATGCCCTATATCTGGCTCAACCAGCAGGAATTATAAATCTTCTGCAGCTTTTGCAAAATATTGCAGCTCGAGTAACTACAAATGCTCCTTATGGTGCTCATATTGTCCTGTTCTTCAGGCAATGCATTGGCTTCCGGTTAACCAAAAGATTACGTTTAAATCTCTCTGTTTGGTTCACCAGGCCTTTTAAGGCCTTTTATGGCCTAGGACCGGAATATCTCAAAGACAAGTTCTGTCACTATATCCCAGAATGGCTATTTCGCTCAAAGCAGTGATTCCAAAGGTCTGACTTTCACAGGCGGGTGGGCGAGCAGTCTCGTTTGCGGCTGCTAAACTATGGAATGGTCTTCCCCTTGGACTCAGGTCAACAGAGAATCATCTTTTGATCAGGCGCTCTTTGAAAACCTTACTTTTTCCATATATATGAGGACTAACCTGTACTTTTTTCCTCTTCGCACCAATTTCCCTTCGGGTGACTGTGCACGCTATAAATAAAAATTACATAACATGCTAACTAGCTGCTTTTTTCCCCAATGCCCTTCCTCCATCACACCCAGTTGTGAGAAACCTGAGGATATTCTCACTTTTACTCCCTTTGGATCCTCTATGCAGCCGGCCAGGGAAAAGCCATTGCTTTTCGATACTACCCCTGGGGGTGAACAAGCGAGGGAGGATCACCTGGATAGGTGGTCCTCGGGATTGGAAGTGGGTTACCCGTAGGTGAGACAGGGTATTCCACATATTTATTACCAGAGAAGGTTATTGGATACTGTTCATCCAGTCTCATGATCTCTGAGAAGGGTAGGAACCAGTATTACAATAGACAGGTTAAATAAAGGAAGAGGGAGGGTACAAATGAGACATGGTATTCCCTTTATCCTCAGGATAACCAGCCTGATCGTCCCCTGACCTTTATGGGTCATTGTATATTTGTTGCACTCCCTTTAAAATGCATGACAATAATGAGACGAGGAAAAGACAACTAAGAGCTAAGAAGATTACCTCCCAATCAAATACTGGGACGAAGAAGAAGCCTGAAGGTCAGACATGTCCCCTTAATTGGTATAATTGTGGTCAGGCAAGTCAGGCAAGGCAAGCCCTTAACTTACACCTGCAGCCAATTAGTAAAGCTCAGGTGTATAAAAAGGGAAACTGCGAACAAGCATTAGAATGGAGGCAGAAGCCGAAGCAAGAGGACCAGAGTGGAGCTGTGCGTGAAGAGATGCCAAGAAACCAAGACGCCATCAGAAGTCCTGGGAATCCCATCAGAAGGTGTACACAGGGGCATAGGAGACCCCTAAAATCATGGGTGGACAGGGGACACCTTGGGATGTTGCTTGATTTATTTATTGTGTTTTAGTCAAAGAAATAAAGTACATAAATCACATATATCATCACTATATAGAACAAGAGAAAAGAAGAAAAGAAAACAGAAGACAATTCAATGTTGGAGAGGTGGCTCAAGACAGACACCCAATGACGTGAGAGGTCTCTATGTAACTATACTTAAGTAGCTGAATATGTATAATGTAATGTAAATATAGCTACCTAGACCTTATAACTAAGTGGCTCTCACAAAACTGCTCTGGGTCTGGCCTATATCAATCCTCACCAAATCACCAAGTACCTGGACATTTAATAGAAGCGCCTGGAAAATGCCCAATACGTATACACAAGCAAACACATGCCATTGCTGATTTTTAGCAGGACTTCAGTGAAGGAACTGCATAGTGGTAATAGAGTGGATGAAGGCATCCCTGGATAAGAAATTTGTATTACACCAGTAGTATGTTCCCAGCTCCATTTTAGTTATTAACTACACAGGGCTTTGTAGTAAATATCCATCAGTCAGTGGCTTTGTCTAAACCAGAACTGGCGCTTTACGTGCCCTTTATAGATCATTCTAGTGTTTTTTTAAAGGAATAGGTTAGGGCGTAAAATGAGTATGCGGCCCACGTGACATCCATTCATCAAAAACCCATGAAAGTTGCCAAGATAGCCCAAATAACATGATGCTGTGTCGCAAGGCAAGATGCCACACACCCTGGCACCAGCTACCAATACAGGAGGTCAAATGTGAATGTATACCTCATTTAAGTTTATTCCTGACTTCAGAGACCTAGACTGTAGGTAGGATCGAGTGAAAAGGCAGTTGATGCAGGAGCAGCCTGCCGTGACTGTCTCTTCCGGGAGAGGAACCAGACAGGAGTGCAGATGACACTGGGGCAGTGGGAGAGTGCCGAGCCTGAGCTCCCATGTTCCCTCTAATAAAAAAGAAAATCAGGTGCTCCAGTGAGCCTTCCGGTTGTTCTTGTAGAAGGATGGCTCCTAGGGCCCTATCTGAGGCCTGTCGCAAATTTGCTAGCAATGGAGGAACATTGAGTTGAGATCTTGAGAGTGCTCCTTTCTTTATCCTTCCTGCTTGCACCACAACACTGCACCTGGGCTGGCATCGAAATGCCATGCGGAAGGCTACACTAGCGCCGCTACTGTGCAACACCACCAACCTAGAAGCTACCATTGAAGATTGGGGACGCCAGACTATTCCACGCCTTGAACATGGGGAGCAGAACACTAAACCCCAATGTTCTAGTGCTGCTTTCACAGGGTACCCAATGTCCCAGATCTTACGACCACTAACCCACTGGTGAAACACCTCCATGCAAGCAGCAGGAGCAGGGGGGATGACTTCCTGTGTGTCCCAGGCACCAGAATGACTTGCACTTACCTGGATAAGAATGCTCTCCATTGAGGAGGAGAACGTGTGCCAGCGGCAAATTGTTTTACCAGGCACCGTGGAGAGCTGGTGCCCATGCTATAATGATGTGTGGAGAATAGCAACTCTCTGGCATTCTTTTTATGGGGGAATGGTCTATTCACCTCTGTACTGCAAAATTATCTGACTCCTACTCTTCTTGAAGACACTTGTGATGATTCTTCTTTCACCCATGGCCTTGCCTCTCTGTGAGTTAAAGGGTTCACCGAGCAGTGAGCCAATAATGGGGTATGGAGTAAGGACCAATCTCGGGGCAATCTCTAGGGTTATACACCCCCAGAGAGACACTCTTGCAATTTGGGCTTTACTGTAACCCACCCACTCGCAAGGACTTCACCCTCTTGGGCCCCGCAAACACATGACGGGTGGAAGGTGCTCTTCTTGGATGTCCTGCACAGTTCCTCAGGCTGTTCAGTGTTGCTGTAGCTCACCATGGAGACCAGTAGCCTCAACACCCTTGGTCTGAGACCCTCTGCACTGGAAACACAAAACCCACTGATGGTTAATTGGGTCAGCAGCCTTCCACATGCCTAGCCCTTGCGTTGCCTGGCCATCATGGCAAGTTACCAGGGCTATCTCCTTTGAAACCCACCATCACATCAAAGCGCCCAGGGCTGGACTCCCCGCAATAGCTAAATCCCCCTTGGTCTCCTAGGAGCTGGCCACGCAGGATAAAGTGACACAGACTTCAACATTTGGCAGCAGGAACCAAATAGTGTGGTATTTATATTTAATTACAACAGAGACAGATAGTTCTAAACATACAGAATGCCATTGCTGATGTCACTATTGAGCGCTCCAGATTAAAAACAAGCTCTACTGAGACAGTGCATGTATTTAAATCCTGTCTACTTTTTAAGGGCACTGGTGCTTTGGGAATCAAATATCTGAAACTACTACATGGTGTCAGCAGTTAAATGGTGTGATTAACTAGGCATATGATGGCAGCGTCGGATAAATGCCTACCCAATTCCTATACAAAAGGCAAAGTGTTGGTTTGCCAATGCTTGTGTTGAAGAAGAATTCAGTACAAGAAACAGATGGGAAGGCACATATATTATAGCACCCTAAAAGTAGCTTGGTAATGCACAAATAAGGCTACCTACACACATTATTTTTCCCAGAGATTGGGGTTTTCAGGAGGCCCAACTGTGTGTGATTAACTGTTATTCAAGTACCTATTGCCTGTTATTCAAGCCAGGAAAGTGCATTCGATCCACCACTCGCATGCACAAGACCACAAGGTGCACAAGATCTTCGGGCGCACACAGATCTCCACTCTGCGTGCATTACCTCACTGTAGATGCATTCGACTGCTAACGAGGACAACAACACTGCAACTCCCAGAACACTAAGAGCTTTTGGATCAAAGGTAGCAGCCACGCGTATTGTTTACACGAGATGCCCGCGCCTCCCTTCTACGTAATCCACCACCAGGGTGTGCAGCCACAATTGCAAGACCCCCGGAATGCCGAAGAGACTGGCCTGCACAAAGGAGAGCGTCGCTGCCACCTGGTAACAGCACGTGGCGTGATGCTGTGTCAGGCAAAAACAAAACACATGCTTTCCACCTGAGATTACATGGGCGGTAATGAGGGCATTTATGGGGCGCCCCCCGGTGACTGTGTGATCGATGATGAAAGGAAAAAAAGCAGAATGAGCGGCGTTCATGCTAACTGCATGGGCCTGGGTGACCCGGACATTGCACCATGTTTAACCCTTCAAGTTATACCGTAAGATCAGGGGAGAAGTTGTGCTCAAGCAAAAACGGCCCCAACTCTTGAGGATGCTCTTTCACCATGACTGCAAGGTACGCAACTTATTCAATGCACTGTTGAATGCACACCAGGGACATTTTGCATCGGAAATTACAGGTGGGTATTTAACAACAGGAATATGACTAGACGTCGCACTCGCAACTTAATAACAAGTATGCATCAGTGATATTAAACAAAGTCGGGCTCAATCTAGTTTAGTTTATAAACAAAGTCATTAATAAAGGAGTTAACAGGACCATTACCTTACCTACAGTACTAACTGGAGATTCTCACCGTAAAACAACGCTATTTGAAGTGACTCTGTCTCCGACGATAAGTTAACACTACACACAGTGTCAGACTCACTCACTGGAACACGCGTCGCTGCCAGGCTTGGCTTCTCCTTCATACCGAAAGAAGGCTAAGGCTGCGCAGCAGTGAACTGCGCAGGCAGGGCACGTGCAGTTGTTTGTTCCCTGGCCTGGGCTGGGCACGTTTATTATGCGCAGGTGCGGGCAGCATTAACTTTTGCAAGCAAGCTTACAGTTACATGACATATTTTACATGCTGCAAGCAGCATAATATAGGGGGGATAAAAGCTATTATATCCCCCCCACTGAAAATTGTGGGAGGGATTTGTCCCCCCCGTCCCGCCATGTCCTACGCCCATGTGTGGACACGGATCGGAGGTTCCCAATCTGGGCAGGCGAGCAGCATTGTAAAGAGCCTGGCTACTTGGCTGTCTCCTGGCAATCAAAAGCAGAACGAAGGAGCTGTAAGTGTCTGGGACACTCGCAATACTCAGGGCGCTCATAGAAGACCGAAAATACAATATCGGTCAAATGAATGAAACTAAGCACGTTACTTATGCTGAATCTTGAGCCGAATTAAATAAATGCTAGTAATGTTATATATGAACAAAGCGATATACGTCACTTATATTGAATACTGAACTAAATGAAACTAATGAAAGTAACTTGATGCAGTTAATGAAACAGAAAATATTACGTATATGAAACAAGCAACATTATTCACATCGAATCACAGAACTGAATGAAACAAGTGAAAGTAACAAAGCTTACTTATTTGCTTCAATTTAATATCACACTGAATGAAAGTAGTGATAGAAACTTCGAAAATCAGATCGAATGAATGAAACAAAAGCCTTTCTTATCAGAAGGAAAGACATACCAAATGACATGAAGGCAAACCTGATAGCCAGATGAACTATTTCTTTCAATACAATGATATTAGCTGAACACCCTTGATGAACAATGAATTGAAATTTAACAAGGAAACTAAACTGAAGGCTTCAAGATACCAGGTTGAGAAAGTTGTGAAACTACGTTTTAAGAAGCTGGTGAATCACATCTTGAACTCTGAAGGAAACCTGGAAGCTCCTGGTTGCGTGACCTGTAATGAGTATACCATGTGATCTAAATCTGCACCAAGACCAGAGAGTCACTAATTATGAACCAAAGGTTGATGGCAAAGCGAATGTTAAGTTCCTGGTTGCGTGATGTGTAATGGGTGGACCATGTGGTCTGAAACTGCGCTTTGACCAGGGAACTTGTCTATGTTAACAAGGAACTTGCTGTTATGAAATTAAGAAAGCCAATGGTGATAAACGTCAGACTTGGTGAAGGGACCATGAGTTATACAAGTTCCTCAAAAAGATAAAAGCCTCAAGGATACTTTCTTTTCATATGAGCCTTGAGCTTGGGCAAGGAAACCCTATGTTTTTGTGTCCTGGAACTGGTTTACCTTGGAACTGTGTTAAATTTGGGGAACATCACTTTAACCTTTATGAACTGTATTTCATCTGTTGCTAAGAGGAAGAGAAATTGACACTTGTGGTGAATTTAATGACCTTTGGGAGAGAAAGTTGATAAATAAGCAGGAGCTTGAAGTAGCTCAGAACATTATGTTAGAACACCATTCTGAGTTATAGTTGATGTCCCTGCACATTATTTGGTGTTAGTTGTGAGGACAAGTATAGGATTTGGACACAAGACAGATTTTTAGGTTGAATTTACTGATATTGACATTCCTTAGTTTCTTTTGGTAGAGACATCCCAGCTTAGTATAGGGCAAGTTAGGACTTAATCTGTCCTGAGATTCCCTTTAATAAAAGATTGTTAACCTTTGAAACTGTTTTCTGTGTCTCCTTCCATGATGCCAACCTCCCATAGTACAACAGACAGTAGACAACATGAGCCTGACACTTTCCCTGTTGTGTCTCTCCTTTCACCCAGTACTGAAAATGGAAATTACTTAATGTGGACTCTGTGGTGACAAGGAGTGAAGAGACTGACCAAGTGGTGCAATAGCAGTTGCCATAGACTTCTATTGAATAAAAACAGAACCTACCTATCCCTAACTCTAAGAAACGTGGGCGCTCGTCAGGAAGTCTGTATGAGTCAAAACAAAAATGCACCATCCTGTCACAAAGGCTCAAATTCTATTCATATTGCTACAACAAAACACCATAAAGTCCAGCTACAGTTTGTAATCCAGGAGAATGACTCCCTTCTCCTGGATGTAAAGCGTCCAAACGCCTCTCAGGTTGTCCAAAGCAAAGGTTCCACAGAAGTTCTGGGTTCTATGTAACCCAACAGAAAATTAACAGTCACATAATGTTCTTGTGAGGCTAGGACAATGACACCCTTCTCCTAGCTGGTTCACCATGTTATTCACAGCTCTTAAGATTTGTTGCTGCCTTATGGAGGTTTTCACAGTCTCTCATTTGTTTCCCACAATTCACGATCCGCCCCACCGGGACGATGAAGCTGAAAGACCGGAGTTCCTTGCACTCTCCAGCACCTCACTCCCATGGAACTAGACTGGGAACTGTATCACCAATTGGTTTACGATTTACTTCTCTTTTCTTCATAGTTTCACAAAGGATTTTCAATTTTTCTAGCATTTTCCATTAGAAGAATATGATAATGGGAACGGTTTTCTTTTTATCTTTGATGAAGGCAGGGTTAAGGTCATGAGCTAAAAAGACGGGACATGTGTAACCGTAGTGTCAACAGATGATTGGTGTTTGGTTTGATGGACCAGCCCTAGAAAATTCTGGGGTGTTTACAGTGATTTTCTCTTTTGGCAGGGTTTTCTCCAGCTATTCTATGTTCGGTTAGAGAAGGTAAGCATGAAATATCCCCGGGCATCCAACCTTTTAGGCCCGTCTGCTGTACTTTCCAGGGTCGATACGATAACCCATTTTTATGGCGTTTCAGGGAGTTGGGGTCTCCGATTCACGGACAACGTGTCTTCTCAACTGCTGAGGTAGGCTCTCAGATCATACTATTAACTATTAATCACTGTTCACCCTTGTTGCTTAAGTTTCATGGAATGTCTAAATAGTTTTTTAAACAGCTTGTCCGGTCCCTCTTGGACGTTCATTAACTCCCGTTACCAGCATTGGAGTCGGGATGCTTCACTGCGTCATTAGGATTTCGGATGACAGTAAATCGCATTCTCCCACTCTAATCAGGGTTCGCTTCTTGAGCCCTATACAGCTGCGTGTCGGAAAGTGGACCAGGCACTCAACCTTCCTTCCCTGTACAGAACATCCAGCCACCACCTCTCTTGATACTGTTCAGGTCTGAGTAGCCAGCTTTGGGAATGCACAGGATTAGCGATTTCGGCGCAGATTCCGGACCGCCCGATCCACCCACTATTGGTCACACCACCGCGATCCAATTTTCATCCTTCTGTAGGGTCAACTCTCGGCTAATTGGTATGATGCTTTACCTGGGTCTTACGAACAATGTACTTCTGGTCAACAGGGGTATTCTTTGTAATTGTAATGAGTTATTTATAACACGCTTAATACCCAGAGGTTTCTAAGCCCAGACTCAGGGATCGAACCTATGTTGCTCAGCGTCGTCTTACTTCCAAGACGAGCGCGTTGCAATAGAGCTATCCTCCCAAGACCATTCCTACCACTCCTTCTCTTGTTTGGCTTGCCTCTCACTCACCAGCCACCAGCTTTCAGTTGTATAGCGTTTGGTGCCCATGCGGGATGCCTATTCCCTTCTTCGTTTCTGCTTTCTCCACGGCCAACACCCAGTCAGCTGTGAGAAGTCCTCATGTGTCCCCTTAACCACACACTAAACATCCCTTGATCAAGCTTCTTGGGCCTGCCTTCGGGTGTTCTCTCAGCTTCGATCTCTGATTCTCGATTTCTCTCTCCACCTTGACTGCTCTCTCTGGTTCTCTCTCTTGTACTGTCTCCAGTATCCTTCCTGGTACCCTTCCACCTTCATTTGTTTCTGGTGCCCTGATATAGTAGGATCGGCCCTGGCGCAAAGACCATTGCATTGACTACAGCTGATATGGTGTTTTTCCAGCTCGCTTGTAGCTTTCTCAGGAGTTTCTTCGTCTCAGTACCTAAACCATCAAGGTAGTTCGATGTTTCACACTAACATATGGCTTTAGACATGAGTTTAGACCCATAAGGTACAGGACAGACCAGCCTACCGGTTTAGGGTTTAAAGGGAGTGTGCCTCCAAATCACATCCATACCTCCACCACTAGGGGGACTACTGGTCAGCGGAGAGGGGTTCTCCTTTGTGGAGAAGTGACACCATATGAAGGATTGTCACAAATCCCACCAGTGAGGGAGGTAGGAGTGCAGGGACAATGTTCTCACCACCCGCCATAAACATTTGGCTCTCAGAAGATTAATAATGAACACGTGGAGAATAACCCAAGAGAGGATCGTTTTCTATAGTGTTGATTGCAAATTAAACAGGCACATAAATTTTAAACCTAAAAATATGTATTTAAATAGTTCCTGCAGATTACAATCCTAACAAGCAATTACACAGGCATCCTGATAAGAGGTTCAAGTGTTCTATTGCTGCTGATCCTAACGACCTTGGTTAGAATTGAAGAGTGCATGTGGATTTTTGGAGATCCGGGGTGACATTTTTTGCTGAATCCCATGATATCCAGCCCAATGCCAGCACTGCTTTCACCTTCAACGACTGAGCCACTTTTGACAGGGATCTGTACCCCCATGCCTTGTGCCAAATGTTGCCATCAGGAAGGAACGCATGAGTCACCTGCCTGGACGCTATGTGACACCCATCTGTCATCCAAAACAGGAACAGTCGAACAATTCAATGCGCAGAAGCCTGGTTGCGTACCTTTTCCGTGCTGCACCTGTATTGGCCCATGGTAAACAGCCACAGGTAGTTAAACAAATCCTATGTCAAGATCAAATCTGCCACTGCTGTGCCACTTACTTTGCTCGTTCACACTGAAAGACATAAGGAGAGCTTGTCGGAGGTTGAATGAAATTAACTGCCACACCACATATCCACCTGCAAAGGTTGAGACAACATGACAGTGCCTAGCTGTCTTCCCACCAATTGCCAGAATCCCAGTAAGGAGATATAACTAGCCTGCTTTATGTGTAGCCGGCCACATTAAAAAAGGAGTCACAGCCCATCCTTCAATTGGAAATAGAACTGCAGCACATAGACCCTTCACTGCTGCAGATAGCCAGGGTTGACCACTCTCTTTCGGAGAACCCAAGGCCCTCATCCAGGTGGGCCCCCATAATGGAAATCCATGTGGGGGACTTAACCCGGAGGTTCACTTGGCATCAGATCTCAAGCCCGGCAGAAAATCAGTGGATGGATGAAATGGTGATTCCTTCTCCTTTAGTGCACAGCCCTGCAGGGATGAAATACAGCTTACGAGAACATGCCTGGTCGAAAAAAATAACAGGACCATAGCCATAAATGAGGAGGATTTGTAACTCCAAATGCCAGTCAGACACACAAAAAAGGCTCCCTGGATTGGAGACGGAACAAAACATCCAGGTCCCTCTTCCTCATCCCAGTACTTACTTGTGAGGTTGAACATCCATACCAGAAGCCCATTCCACCTTTTATTTATTTTCGATATATTCAGCCCCTTTCCACAGGGGGTATAACTCTTTCACTCACCATCATTGTTCTTGACATTTTGACAGAAGCTCTGGTGGGTAGCTGTGCTGCTACAGGATCCTCTCATAGCTTATCTGAACCCTCTGCTGCGCTCTGGGTGCATGGAGAAAGTGCGAGGTCCTCCAACATCCCCTGCTTAGCACGGGGTTACCGTTGAGTTTTACGGGTGGTATTCCTGCTGAGCAGATCCTGCCAAAGAAAACTTACCAAGTTTCTTTCCTGAAATGAAAAGTCGCTCCACATCTGGGCTCAGGTGGTTGGAGCCTATCAATCAACATGCGGACCCTCAATCTACTGTGCAGTAGGATGATATCACCATGGGGGCGATGACTGGTTGCGGGAAGAGGGATGAAGGTGACAGGGAGTATTCAGAAGTTCTATTCCATGTATGAAGGGTTGTATCCCCTTTCCGATGCCCTCGCCCCACCCATATAAGATCTTCTTTGGTGTTTATTATTTTTGTTTAAATCATAGCAGACTCTGTGGAGGGTTTTCCCTTCTCTTACTGTCGGAAGGCAATGCGTGTGAATGACTTCACTAACAGAGCTTCACTAACTGAGCAAGAGCGCCACCTCCCTCTGAGAAAGTGCTGAGTGGGGATTTTCTAGTGCTCATAAAATAACTGAGTGACGGACACCTGCACGCTATTTTGGGGATTAAACCGGTTTCAATTGGTAAAGACAATAAGGCCTACATAAGGAACAGGAACTGCATCAGGGGTGAAGAGCCAATGCCTCCCTCCTGAGGACGACGAAATGTGTAATTGTGCCCCCATAGTAGATTTCTATGTGATGTGTCGGAACCATAGAAATGGAGGAGGCACTCATGTGGCAGTACACAGGATCCTATTGTTAAATGGGAGGTGTGTGCCGGAAGGACTACACTTGTCACTTAAGAAATATGGGGTTAAACATCTTGAAGGGTATAAGAAGAGCAGGACTTGTGGGTGGAGTGGGTTAGTTGGGTCTGCAGGGTTAGGATGGGGATGTTGATGCAAGAATGTGATGCCTTACAACACTTAATCTGCACACACCACTCAATGTACACGAACACAGAACAGCTCACCTGGCCGCCTTCTCTCAGACTGGTGCTCCCTGACAGTTTGATGGTAGCCGGTTCTTTACCAAAGAAATGTTTTATGATAGCCGCCCAGGTCACGAAATTAAGTACTGTGTTCCGGTCCATTAGACCCACCTTGGCTATACACCTGAAGATCCATACTAGCCTGGGGGACTGCTGATAAAAAAACTCACAATGTACTTGAAAGGGGAATCATAAGCTCAATTATGACAACCTGTCTATTACAATTAGAAGAGGCATTAAGCCAGCATGTCCTGTTCCAATCTAGTGATAAATACAGATGACCCAAGCACCCAACCAAGCACCCAACTACTTCAAAGACAATTGCAATTTGAGAACTGTGAAGGCTAGCACATGTACTGCTCTAGTAGAAATTGTGAAGGTTAGCACATGTATCTCACTTAGATGATCTGTGAAGGTTAGATGAATTGGAGGATGGGCTGTCTGCTGCACGCAGATGGATCTGGGAGTGGGCATTTTGGCCCAACCGTGTTATCCCGTACATTGCACTCGAAGATTTATGATGGTTTCCTATCCATTTCACTTAGAACACCTATAGGTTAGCTACTCTAATCACATATAGATATGTGTAGGTATGCTTGATATTGCACTTAAAAGATGTCTGATGAGAACCTATTATGAACACAGAAAATATATAGTAAGACTATAAAGGTACCCAGTCTTTTGCGTCTAGGGAATCCTATGTTACCTACACCTAAAGTCTGCCATGCCTAGAAGATGTACTAAGTAAGCTGGTCTATTTGCGCTTAGAAGTCCTTGATGGTAGAAGGTATTTATTGCCTAGAATAGCCTATGAGGGTAGCTTGTCTTGTCACACAGACGACCGTGTCGCACAGCGAGAACGAAGATAAGCTCCATCGAAGCTTAAGGTACGTATGTACGCACCACCTCGGTGGACATCTGCCTCAGGCACAGCTTTTCATCCACAGACTATAGACTGCAGCTACGAGTAGGGAAGATTCCGCCTAGCTGGACACGTACTCCTTCGACTACTCACACCAGACTTGCCTCAACACCACTGCCATTAGAATACAGAAACTACCTATGACAAATTTCAGTCTAGCTGGACACATAATAATTAATAATAATTAGGCATTTATATAGCGCTACGAACCCTCAGGTATCTGAGCGCTGCTTATTATTATCCACGGTGTGTGGTGCTCATAATGAATCTCTTGCACTAGCACACCCTCGTAACCTTCTTCAGCACCCATGAAGGTGCCTGATCTCTTGGGTAGCTTACTGGAGCCTAGCCAGTCCACCTAATTCCTAATCTTGGCCAAATGCACACCCACACTCCCAACCTTTACTGGAAATGTTCCCATATTTGGACTTCGGTCCCTGAGGGCATTGCCACCACATGCGTGTTGAGGCCCTACAAATGGGAAAAGGTGTTATATAAATGACTACTACTACTAAACGATTGCCTGTTCACTTTCCGAGAGCTAATATGGCTGCTTTTCCATTACGTTCATAAATGGTGCTCATGACTAAGACCTGTCGCACAATGTGGTACGGCATCAGACGTTGAGCCGCCTCCTCCCAAAAACCTCTTGTGCACACTGAAAATAAAGCTAAGGAGTCCTTTTTAAACACTCTAGGGATTCATTGAGGGAACGATGGCAGGCCTGATGCTATGCCCTTGTACTGCACTGTCCCTTCCCCCTTCCCGCAAAACTTTCCCCCTTCCCCATCCCACGCACTTGCGTGATCTGAATGACACCTGGCCTAGTAGAATCGCTGTCTGTCCTCCCTTTGTTCCCCCTCCCTTGCCTTGTCGCGCCTTAAAACACTTGTGTATAGGCGCGTTATAAATGCCATATCATATCATATCATGCAGGCTGAACAGGGGAACCAAGACTTACCTGTTTGATAAAGTGATGGACAAGCAAAACTTGGGTTCTGCTTAGCAGATATGCAGAAATGGTATGGAGGTTCTGCGTTGGGTATGTTGGTTTGCCTCTTTATTGAGGCGGGTCTAGCAACAGTTTATTATTTCTGCACTGGGATTGAGGAGCTAGTTATAGGATGTTGTTTGATATATGTTTGATATAGCCCAATTACATTCAGACTCTGGAAAGAGAAAGAATCCGTAGGAAGCCTCTCCATATTATCTGTATTTTGTTGCTGGTTTAGAATAGGGAACCATAATTTGAAATGCTGAAGCCCGATTAAATAGGGCTGACACTTGTCTGCTGGTTGAGTGCCCCATAGCCCTGTCAGGATCACTCCTCTGTTTCTTTGGTTATCTGTCCCCTTTCTTCTCGGGAATAAAAAGGAGCAGAGTAAAAAAAGTGAATGGTACAGGGCTGCATGTATAATGGGGCAATTGGAAACTGGAAGAGTGATAAAAAACAGCGGAAGAACCACAAAAGTGGTTGCCCATCCACTATATGTTTACCCATTTTAATAGCGCTATGTGGGATTTTCTTCGACTCTACAAATATACTCCGTTTTTGATTGAGGGGACCTTTAATCTCGACAAATTGATAGCAATCAGAAGGGCATTCATGGAACAAAAAAGGAAGATGACTCCAACGCAGTGGAGAGCATTTGCAACATGGTTAGAGGAGGAGACAGCACAACGAAGTGACTGTAAAGTCAGAGGATTAAGGGAAGTTAATGAAAGGTTGTGAGAGCAAATAAAGTAATTGAGACCGAGGAGGGACTGCGAAACAAAGCACGCATCAGTGCCCCCAGATAGTGGCAGAAAAGGTGAGAAGAGCAGAGGATGTCAAGGACTTCTTTATTAGCATGCAAAAGGCAGTAAGAGCAGGTCACAGCTATCCCCAGCAGGGGACACAGGCACTGGAGGGTGCATAACCACAGGCAGACTCAAGCCTCTGTGCTCGAATTACATGGTCCTACGGATCAGGGAGCCCCAGCGGGACATGATTGACACACCTCCCTCCTATGCCCCATCGGTAATGAGGGGTGGCGCGGTCTATGGGAGAGACCCTCGGGTCCTCCAAGCGCCTCCTAGGCATATGCAGCAGTTAACAAAGAGGAAGGCCAACAGCCAAACTTTGTTACTATACATACATTTTTGTTCAGGTAGATCTGGCAGTTAGAATCTTTATTTCCTGCTCATTGCCCTGTGCTTCATGTTCTGTCTTTTGTCTTTTTGTGCACCCTGATGCCCGCAGCGCTGTATAAACAAATACATAAATAAAATGTCCTTGGACACTGGTGAAGGACTTACACAACATTTAAGAGGAAACAGCATTTTGTTGAAGGGCTGCGCTGCAGCTGGTCCCCCAATGTCATAACCCCTCTTGGGCAGACATGAACCCGCTCATTTGGATAATAACACCTGAAATTAGGCACAGGCTTGTAGAAGGCGCAACGTGGCAACCTTTGGACCCAGGGACAGGAGACCCGTTGGTTCAAGCTAGGGTAAGAATAAATGCTACGATTATAGATCTGTCCATGGAAGACTGACTGGGCTAAGATAGACAAATGTAATCAAAATAAAGAATCCCCAGCCAACTATTTAGAAAGGTTGAAAATGGTATTTGCACAGCACTCCGGTATTGCCAAACAAGGTGAGAAAGTACAGGAATCTATAGCTAATTCTTTCGTCACTGGGCTGTTATCTAACGTACAGCTGCAACTTGAAAACGTGTGCTTCGGGAGGCAAGCTGCATAAGGGGGAGCGGAGGGGGGCTGGTGGGTGGTTACCTCGTACAACGGACCCAGCAGAGACAATGGGGCCCGCCATATCAGCTGAGACACTGGGGTGTGACAGATCAGAAGAGACAGTGAGGTCCGGTAGATAGGCAGAGACCAGTGGGCTGGCCTAATCCACAGGGATTGTGGGGACCCGCATCAGGCCCCTAAATTTCTAATTACTATAAGCAAACGGGACATTGGAAAAACAAGTGTCCATTTAGAATACTGCCCCCCCCCCTCGCGTGTGACCATCAGGGAAACAAATGACAAGGCAACATTCAAGATTCCCCGCCTGAGGGCACTGCCTCTTTCTAGAAGGTTCTCAAGGAGTTCAAGACCCGTTTCTCAACTCAAATGCTAACACTTTTTACCCCTGGCCCACCGAATACTACCTTGATTGATCAAGATTCTTACCGACAACCGGGATTGGAGGAGATCCTGGAATACTCTTCAATCCCAGTAGATCAGTATGACCCATATGTCCAGTGTCATGTAAAGGGGATGCCTGTATCATGTTTACAACAGCACCTGGAAATCTATTAGGCAGGTATCTTTTATGTAAAGTTAGATGCACTATATATTGTACCCCTGACGAGGGCTTTTGAATGTGTCCTAAGCCAACACTGAAGCATTTTTTGTTACCCTCCAGGTAGAGAATGGGATAAGAGAGGAGGAGAAATGGACGGATGACTTGAAAGCATTGATTGACACCATACCAGTTTCTTCATGGTTCACACAGGATAATGAGGTGGCTTACATTCACACAGCTGAAACGGTTAGCATTAAACAGATCCATTCAAAAGATTGCCCCATATCTCTCTATCTTCTGAAGCTGAATCAGGTATCACACCAGGAAATGACTGTCCCTACCGGTAGCCTGTGTAACACTCCAATATTGCCATTGAAAAATCCTTATACGCCTGCTTACTATTTTGTCTAAGGTTTTAGGGCTGGTAATACAGTAGTGGTCCCCACATTCCCAGTCATGCCAACGCTGCCACTATTCTTTCACGCATTCCTCCCCATTCCACCCATTTTATAATAGTGAATCTTTGTTTAGGATTTTTCTGTCCCTTTAAATAAGGATAGTCAATATTTGTTTGCATTTTCACACAACAGAGTACAACACACCTGTGGTATACAACAGCTAAAAAGGGATTTAGATTATATGACTGGTTGATAGCTTCACCCTCATATGAAGCCTGCAACCAAGAGACACAGGTGTTGTTCACTGCCCTGGCTGAGAAGAGGCATATAGCCTCCAAGTAGAAGCTGCAACTGTGTTCCTAAGTTAGGACATGACATTATGGAAGGCTATTGGTTGGTATAGTGCTCCCAGAAGAGAAGTGTTAGTTTGTAAAATCCGTAAATCGCAGACTGTCACACAAATGAGAGCAATGGTTTCTAGGTTTCTTATTTATTTATTAATAGTGGCATTGTTAGTGCGAACCAGGCACTGGCGCATCAGAGCGCTTTACATCATCATGTAGATAACTGTTAAAAGAAACGCACAACTTGTTGTAGAAGACGAAGACTACCCGAATTACGGGCAGAATCGGTTAAACTTACAAACAACAGATGAGCTATATCATTAACAATCTAAAAGACAAGATTTCCATATCGAGGATTTAAAATTCTTTTGGAACTTCAGACAATCAGTGGTCACCCAAAGATACTTTGGAAGAGCATTCCAAGCTGACACACTGGCTCTGGAAAAAGATCTCTTCAAGGGGAAGGCTGACTTGCACTTGGCACCTACCAAGCAAAGAGAGTCTCGACTCATCAGACCTTCTGAGCCTCCTGTGAGACAGGCATGGTATCAAGAGGTATCTTTTTCTTTCTTCCTGGCTCCTCTGGTCATACAGAGCCATGCTGCCCTCGCTCCTGAGCATTTCTGCCCACCTGCAAGCAATCATAAGCAGCTACACATTTTGCTGGGGTAAGTGCTTCATTTTTGTGTCCATTGCACCTGATGCAGCGTTTTCGTCATATTTAAAAGCAAAATTGATTTAATATCAGCGGGCAACCTGCAGATTGCGTGAATAACAATCTCATTTCTGTCTTTCAACCCAGTTCCTGGATTTTGCTGCATTCCCATTTTTGTGCACTGGTGCCTCATTGTGTTTTGGTGCCTTCAAGATGGCGGCATTACCTTATCTTCAGTAACTGCCTTGGGCTGGCCATTGGTCTCCCCGTCCCATTGGTTGCACAGGTCTAGATAGACCAATAAGAGAAACCGGAAGGGGGGAGCCGGCACCAGCATCCAAGGCCCACAAAGAAGGCCCCTGTCTGCTACCAGAACGCTACTTGGGGACCTCTCTGTACCCTAGTATCCAAACTTCAATGATACTACCACCTCACTCTTCTAAGAAATCCAGACTGCCTTTACATGGCCACCTCCTTAATTATGGGTTAATTCCGTCCTTCTGAACTCCTTCCTACTCCCTTTGTTGACTTTCACTGTCCCTTCTGCTCATTTCTCCCATGATCACATTCTGATTTGCTTTGCGTTTCTAGACCCTTCGTTAACATCTGAACCCAATTGGAAAGTCAAATCCTGCTGTTTCGCTTTTTGGTTTAAAGGTCAAATCTTGCTGCACTTTGCTTGTCGCTGTTGCTTCTCTGTAACTTGCCGACTTAGTGCCTTCCCTGCTCTCTTTGTTCCACTCCTACCTGCCCTCCCCCCCCCCGCTTCTCCCTCTTTTCCTCGCTACCACCCCCATGGCGCTTTCTGTTTCTCCTATCTTTTCCAACTGCTTCTCCATCGACTATCGTTCCCTTCTCACTAAGTCTGGTAGGAAGAAGTTCAAAAAGGATATCCTGGCCTCAAACCCTGGTCTCCCTATCGCTAACACTTATTCCAACGCTTGCGCCAGACAAACACTCCCCGACATCCTCTTTGTTGTTCCTTGGCCAGATCTATGGACTCTTCATATGATCTCTGTGCTCTGTCCTGTCTCCTCCTCTCCCATTAATGGTGGCACCCGCTGGGAAGTTCTCATGGCTTCCTTCAACTCCTCTAAAGTCATCATTAATGTCTACCTTAATAATCATTTAATAATAATTTGGCTTTTATATAGCGCTACCAACCCTCAGGTATCTGAGCGCTGCTTATTATTACCCACGGTGTAATGGCATCATCATGGTCTAAGGCACTCAGGACAATCCCCTCCTCTTTGATAGGCGTTTCCCTGGCCTCATTAATTCCCTTTCATCTCCAGCTGTCCCTCCTCCACCCCTCCTGGCTACCTTGCCCCCTCCTTCCTCCACTTCTGTCCCACCTCAGGCTCCTTCTCCTCCGGAGGGCGTACTTCTGATATTTACCCCTCCCCACTAGGTCTTTAAGGCTGGCAACCGTCTTCATCTAGACGCTCTCACCTCCCGCTCTGCTGTCAAACACTCCTCTAACATCTGCCACCTCCTTGAAGAACTTGACCTCGATGTCCTCTGTCTTACCGAGAAATGGTTCACTGCCAGCTCTGTCACAAGCTTTGACACTCTCCTCCCTGATGGCTACAGGATCCTCTCCGCACCTAGATCCTCTCGGTCCGGAGGGGGTGTAGCCCTGATCTTTTCTGAGTGGATTCCTGCTTCTATCGTTCCCACTTAGACTTATTCCTCATTTGAATGCCTTGTCTGCAGGCTCTCTCTCTTCTAGCCATTTTCTTACTGTGGCTAATATCTACCGGTCTTCTGGTCAAGTCACCTCATTTCTCTCTCGAGTGGGCGGACCTCTCCTCCTCCCTCCTCCCTCCTGGCCTCAATCACCCAACTCCTCCTCCTTGGTGACCTCAATAGCCATCTATACTCTCCTTGTTCATCCTCTGTACTGTTCCGTGACCTGTGAGACTCCCTCTCCCTTTCTATCCTCTGGCCGACTCACTCTGCAGGGCACACACTGATGTCTTGATCTCCTCTGACCTCCCCCTCTCCATCCATCTGACCACTCCTCTCTCCTGGAGCGATCATTCCCTCCTCTCCTCTCATCTCTCCCTCTCTTCCCCCTAGGCCAAGCCTACCACAACACTGCCACCTACCTTCTCAGACTTTCAGCCATGAAGTGTGTGTGACTGGAGGCTTTCACCACAACCTTCTCCCCCCCTCCACCTCTGGCTGACTCACATCCTGACACAGCCTTGTCTCTGCTCTACTCCTCTATTTCTGATTCTCTTGATGCTCTTGCCCCTGTCATGAGGATCTGTTTGAAGTCCAAAGCCAAGTGCAATTCTTGGTTTGACTCAGACCTAGCTACACTTAAACGTAAGTGTAGGGCGGATGAGAGGAAATGGAGGGCTTCTTTTTCATCCTCTGACAAACTGGCCTGTCGCTTGCTCCAAAGGCAATACCGACTCTCTGTCCACACCAAGAAGAAAGCCCACATCCAAGCCCGTGTCTCTGAGGCATCTAACAACTCAGCCAAACTCTTTAAAATCTGCAAGGAGCTGGCCAGCCCTGCTGCAGTCTCTACCCCTCTTGTCGCCTCACAGGCTCTTTGCAATGCTCTTGCCTCTCACTTCATCTCAAAAACTCAGGATATCCTGTCCACCCTCTCCTCCGCTCCTCTCCCTGCTCGTTCTGTGAACACGGACCCTCCTTAAACCACTCCTCCACCCTCTTTCCCGTCCTTTTCTCTTTTCTCCCCTGACAAGGTCGCCACACAAGTTCGATCTATGAAAGCCTCGTCAAAAAAGGTTCATCACTGTTCCTCCAAAACCTTCAAGGATCACGTTGATACACTTGCTCCGGCCCTTGCAGATTTCTGCAACCTCTCCTTTGCCTCAGGGGCCTTCCCCTCCCATCTGAAGCACTCTTGTGCATCCTCTTCTCAAGAAACCCACAGCCGATCGTTCTTGCCCGGCTAACTATCACCCAATTTCCATTACTACTTTTCTGGGCAAACTCCTGGAAAAGCTGGCCATCCCTCAACGTAACCCTTATTCTGATTCTGTTGGCTGTCTCCACGACCATCAGTCTGGCTTTAGAGCTGCCAGAAGCACGGAAACTGCTCTCCTGAACATCTGTGAAGATCTGCTCTCCAACCTTGACTCTAACATTCCCTCTGTCCTCATCCTACTTGATCTCTCTTCTGCCTTCGAAAAGGTCAACGATACCATCCTGCTCAACCGTCTCTGTGACAACCTCTCTCCTTCTCCACTCTCCCCCTTGAAACACTTTCCCTTCCCTATCTCCCCTCCCTCCTTCTCCTTCCCCCTTGACCATCTCCCTCCCCTCCCTTACCTCCCACCCTCACCTTCCCCTTCCCTCCTCCTATTCCCCTTTACCGCTGCCCCACCACCCCGCCCTATTCCACTACTCTCCCTATTCCCCTCAGTTAATTGCTCTTCTTGCTGTTTTGTTGATTAATTCATATTGTTATTTGCTTCTACCGTTACTGTTTATGTTTATGTATTAAGTTGTTCAATTGTACAGCGCTTTGGTGTAAAGCGCTTTATAAACCAATAAATACAAATACAAACCTGGGTATCACCGATCAGGCTCTGGACTGGCTGACCGCTTTCCTCTGTGATCGACCCTCCAAGGTCCAACTTGGGTCCTTCCTTTCATCTGTCTCCCTTTTCACCTGTGGTGTTCCCCAGGGGTCTAACCTCTCACCCTGGCTTTTCAACCAATACATGGCAACTCTTGTCCACTGCATTGCCAATTTCTGCTCCAATTTCCAGTGCTATTCTAATGACACTCAACTCATATTCAGGCTTCCCTCTGCCACCTCCTCTACTTCTCACATCTCTGATTTCCTGACTGCCATTCAGGGTTGGTGTGCCGCCAACGATCTCTGCCTGAATCCCAGCAAGACTGAGATCCTCCTGATCGCCTCCCTTGGCCCTCCTCCTACCCCCACCTGCGGCGCTAAGAACCTCAGGGTCATCTTTGATTCCACACTTTCCTTCTCTGTCCACATCTCTGATGTCTCTAAAAAGTCAAACTTCCTTCTGCACCTCCGTAGAGGTACTCTGCCTTTCCTCTCCTTCCCCCAGAAGCTCACAGTCTCACGAGCACTGGTTCTCTCTAGGTTGGACCATTGTAACAGCCTCTTTCTAAATCTACGTGCCTCTACTCTCTGCCCTTTGCAACTCATCCAGAACAGGACTGTGAGACTTTTCCTTGGCCTCAAGCCCTGTGATCGTATCTCTCCAGCCCTGAAATTTCTCCACTGGCTCCCAGTGGACGCAAGGATTCAATTCAAAACCCTCTGCATTGTCCACAAGGCTTTATGGGGCCTGGGTCCAAAATACCTTCAGCTATCCCTCTGTAAATACCTCCCCTCTCAAGCTCTTCACTCCTCTACCTCTAACTCCCTCAGGGTCAGTCATTATTCAAAGAAACGTGCTGGGGGTAGTTCTCTGTCTTCGGCTGTGGCCTCGCTCTGGAACAGCCTCCCTGCCACTCTGAAACTTGAGGAGAACCACCTCCGATTCCGGAGATACCTCAAGACCTTCCTCTGTGCTTTTTCCTTAGCTAGCCCCTGCTCTCCCCTGATGATCTTCTCTCTCAGCATTGTGCACAGGGCCTACCGTCTGTCTTCCGGGCCCAGGTACCTGCTAACCATGCCACCCACCCGCACTGCCTCCTGGCAATCCCTTGCACTGGGGTCTGTATCTGTAACCATACAGTCCCGCCCACCCCCTTTTCCTGAACTTATCAGACATACCCTGTCTGCTGCCCTAAACCCAGCACTTGCCACTTGCTGGCTGCACTACCATTGTTTCTTGCCTTTTTTTAAAAAACATTTTTTTAAATTATTTATCTGTTCTCCTTGCTCCGCACTTTCCACTTCTCCCCCCTTCCATGCACTTTTCCCCTTTTCCTCTCCCATGCACTTGCACACTCTTAAGGTCACTGGGCCTAGTAAGATTGTTGTTTTTGTTCTCCCTTGTTCCACTCCCTTGCCTTGTAGCACTCTGAAACACTTGTACATGAGCACAATACAAATAAAATATCAATATCAAAGAGAGACATAGACTAAAAAGGGTTTGTTTTAAAACCTTTATTCATTAAAGTTTCGGGGTTGGTGTAATACCTAACTGGCTATAACTCTAAAGGGATGGTTCCCTCAAATTATGTTTCTAAGGGCTGTCGATGTCTGAAAGTCCAAAATAATAGTCTGTCTGTGTCTTTCTTAAACTATGCTTACCCCCAATCTTTACAAAAAGGTGTTTGGGGTCTTTTGTCAAAAACGAAAAGTAGTGGTTCAACAGAAAAATAGGAAACCAGCATTGCTTTCCGGTGGCCTTCTTGCCAGGCGTAGTTTTAAGCTCATAAGAATGAGTTCAATCAAACAGGGTTGCTTGCAAGACCTTTGCCACTGGGTCCTTACAGTCGCTCTTGCTTTCACTGTTTTATGTTCTTGGAGTTCTCTTCCCCAAGTTTCAGTCCTTTCAACACTATAAAACTAATACGTTTCAAAATTATAAAACTAATATGTTTCCAACTTGGTTGGGCCTCTTAGGGTTCCTTCCCCAAGCTCATGTCCCTTCCAACTTTAAAACACAATGTCAACGTTATCAGGATGCACTCTATTTACCAATGCCCTTCTCCAGGCGTAGACCCCTCTAGTTCCAAAAACACGTTCCGCTGGTCCTTCCACCTTTCAAACACAAAAGTCAAGTTGATCAGAAGGCAAGGCCGTTTGCTTTCTTTGGTAGGCCTCTCAGTGTTCCATTCCACAAGATTAGGCCCCTTTTCAGTTTCAAACAAAACATATCACAATTCCTTTTAGGCTTCTCAGGGTGCCCTTCCAGAGGTTTATGTCTCCTTCGTTCCACAATGAGTATTCAGCTTTTGGTAGGCTTCTCAGGATCCCTTCCCCAAGCTCAGGCCCCTCTCAGCTTTTCATTCAGATTCAGTTTGTCAGGATGAAACCTTCTCTTCCTTTTACTCAAGTCACAGTAAGTATTTCACTGGGGCGGCATTAGAGACTTTCGAGAACGCTGGGTTCTTTACTTTTCCCAAGCGCAACCACTCTTGACTTCTGACCCCTCTCCTTCTTTCTCTCTTTCTCCTTGGCACGTTTGTGCCCGTGCATTTAGCATGTTCCTTTTTTCTCTCCTGTGCCGTTGGCACACTCTTTGCACCTTGCCAGAGCGCTCTTGCACCTTCTTTCCTATTTATTTCTGTATCTGACTACGCCATGTTCTACGTGTAGCTCCCCTTCTGCTCGCATTCAACAACTTACTTTCTTTAAACTTCTTTTACTTCCTTGCCTCTAGCGCACTAAACTTTGCTTTCAATTTTTCACACTTTCTCTTTCTTTCTGATTTCTCTTGTCTTTTTACTTTCGGGCCACTTGCACCATTGTTTTCTTTCCCTCGCTCCAGCCACCCGCACGCTACCGAGTTTTTCTCTCTAATCCTCATGAAACTCACTGGTAAGCGCAGCACTGGTGATCGGACTTCTGGATGCTTAGGTAGAGGTCAGGGTCTCACCACCTGCCCAGGGAACAACATTCCGCTGAACACGGCCACAGGCTGCAGTCTGCCTTTCTTCGGCTCTCTGAATACATGGCTCCCTAACCCTGTTGCAGCCCCTCACAAACACCGGGCCAGCGTCTCAGCACTCTGCTCTCCTCCAGGATTCTTCTACTGCTTCGAGTGGTCCACTCTGCCTCCCCAGCTCGCTTTGCTTTGGCTTTAAAATCAGGCTTGGGACTGAGAAGGCATCCCCTGCTGGACTCAGGCATGCAGTCTCCCTCCTGCTCTCCCAACTGCTTCTGCCTCTGCTCTCTTAACAGCCTTTCCTTATACACCGGGGGTGTATCAATGGGCTGCAGGTCAGAGTTGGGCTTGCTCGACCTTCAATATTCCAATTAAAAGGACATGCCTGTCCTTCAGTACTGAAAAGAGTCAAGTGGAATCAGGTATGAAAGGTCAGTGTTAAATGCATGATCCTGTCTGACTCTATTTAAGGGACAACCGGATGGTAGTTGGTGGCAGTCTTTCCTTTGTTTCTCAAGATGTTTCTCATACGTAATCCTCACTACTTCAGTTGCCTGTTTCTCGTCCCACTATTTGTTAGAAATGGGGAGGGGAGATGAAATGGGTTTGGAAATACCCCAATGGAAGCTGAGGAAGAGGGCTGTAAAGTGAAATGGGATTGGAAATTAGACTGATGGTTGTCTATTTACTAGAATACTATTAGTAGATCGACAACGGAGACAGGAACATCGTATAGCCTTGTTTTTATTTAATGAGATAGCTTCCCCTTGCGGCAGAGTATTCCATCTATCTGATGTTTTATTATACAGGCATGGATCTCAATAGTATTCCCTGTGGTCTAGATGGGTGACAGTTGAATGGATATTAATATCACGCCCTGCCTTTGTTGTGCTTGATCTTTCTTTTCACCCGATCTCATGTACTTAACTTTTTCTCCTCTTACTTGGACCATGAGCCAATGTTCTTGAAGAAGGAAAGGCACTGTTAGGGTCAAGTGTTATAAAAGGGTTTGTTCGCCCTAGCCGTCCAGGATATTTTATCTTCCCCTTTCGTGAGGGAAGGTTGAGGGGTAGAATGGGACTCAGGTGACAATATCCCATGAACAACAAGGGTGGGTAGGATGAATTGGGGCAAGAAAGGGGGGATACCATGTCCCAACTTTGGGCACCCTCCTCGCAGTCCCAGAAGACCCCCTGCCCTGGTGATCCTCCCTTGCTGGTCCGCCCCCACCATTGGGATCCAAGAGCGATGGCCCTTCCCTGGCCACCTGAGAAATGGATCCCCAGGGACTACTTGTAAGAACGCCCTCAGGTTTCTCACACTCCTGAGACTTACTTTACCGGCCAAGTAACCAGGAATTGACCAGTGAATTGCCCATAGCAATTTAAAGATCATTCTGGACTCTAAAGGTAGCCAGTGTACGTCAATTAGAATCAGTGTTACATGGTCAAATGTCCATGCTCTCACCACAAATCGGGCTGCAGCATTGATTACCGCTTTTAACAAAGCCAGTGAGGACTGGAGGACTCCTGACAACGTAGCATTTGTGTAATCTATACGGGATAAAAAACAACAGATTGCACCATGGTACAGAAATGATGAGATGAGACAAAAGGTTTTACAGCCAGAAGGTGCAAATGTGCTCATTTCACGAAGGCATATATGTGGTGTCAAAGTGAGTTGGGAGTCTAACAATAATTCCAGTGATTTAACTGACTAGGAAAACCCATACTGTGAGCCTGGAATATTATTAGCCTGCAGAAACCAATCCGAGAAAGTTGGTTGATTACCAGATTGAGCAACAAGAAAAAATGCAGACTTGTATTGGTCGAGTTTAAAAAAAAAATTCTGACATCCAAGTTTCTATTTCAGCTAGGCAATTTCCAATGTATAACATCTTTTTCTGATGAACTTCTGAGATAACATTGAGAACCTCTGAGATAACATTGAGTGTCATTGGTGTACTGGTACATTTCTATACATTTGCAATCAAGTTGCCAAAAGTCTCCTTTTAGAGCATGAATACTACAGGTGCAAGAATTGAGCCTTTTAGAACTCCAAAAGGGGTGCTGAAAGACTCAGAACGATTCTGGCTCAGTACCACAAACTGCCGTCTGGCATTCAGAAAGGATTGGAACCACTGCAACACAAGGCCTCTAATTCCCATCCGCTGCTCTCTACAGTGTCAAGTACAATGTTATGATCGATGGTGTCAAATGCAGCAGCCAAGCCCAATAGAACAAGCAAACAAGATCCACCAACATACAAAATCGTATACAGGTCATCCAAGATGGGTCGCAGTTTCTGTACTACATCCCGAACGAAACCCGATTAGAGCAGGGCTGAAAGGTTCTGATACAAGATCCACTTGGCCAGCTAGTCAGATAAAATCTTCTCAATGAATTTACCTAAAAACGGAAGGGAATACTAGTTGTGGCTGCACAGCAGGAAATATAGAGCAGACGGAATGAAGGGCGGCGAGGCAAGGATGTTAGTGGGAAGCACTACATGAATGTATGGAATAAAAAATATGCACAGCCCTATAATGGACTATGCATGTCATGCCTATGTGGCCAATATGATGCGGTCTGTCTGTTGCTTTTATTTTTTCTTTATAAAAATGTATATTTTTTTTAGACGATAAGGAGGAAACAAGTTGATAATTGGCCATTTCTTCGACATCCAGGTTAGATTTTCTTATCGAAGGTGTTACGTAATGGACTTTCAAAGAGTCCGGGAAGCAGCCCGACTCAAGAGATAAATGAACCAGATGTTTGTAGTATGGAAGAAAGATCGAGAAATGTTCTTTTATCTCAGATGCTGGGCTAAGCTAAAATAGACGAACACTTCAACAATATACCCGAGTCTATACAGTTAAGTTCTTGCAACGGACTCTGGAGGCTAACGGAAGAATTCAAGACGATGAATTAATATCTAGGTGAAGCTCAAGAAGATAAATTAATATTTAGGTGAAGCTCATTCATTAGAATTGCCATATTATAAAAGGGATTCACTGGTACTGTCATGAGAAAGATGGGTTTGCTTTAGGAGTGCTTACTGAGAAACATGGTAACCATTGCAAACCTATTGCTTATTACAGTAAGGCGCTAGATCCTGTAGCTGTTGGAATGCTGCCATTTTCTTAGATCAGAGGCGGCAGCAGCATCAGCAGGAGAGCAGAGTGAAAACAATTTCCCACATGCTGTAGAGTCCTGTTATTGAAACAAAGATACAGTACATGTGTGTTTTTAGAGCAAGCAAGCATGCGATTATCTTTCTGAACTCTTCCAATACTAAACTAACTAGGTTAGTTACTAGGTTAGTTACTACTAAACACACTAACTCTGTGTTGAATCCAACTTTCCTGCTTCCTACTCCCCAAGAAGGAGAACAACAAAATACCACCCACATAATTGTGTAGCCATCACTG
This sequence comes from Ambystoma mexicanum, assembly GCF_040938575.1. Classification (NCBI taxonomy): domain Eukaryota; kingdom Metazoa; phylum Chordata; class Amphibia; order Caudata; family Ambystomatidae; genus Ambystoma; species Ambystoma mexicanum. The sequence continues at coordinate 137,439,505 of NC_090921.1, forward strand.
ATTGTTTGTTGATTCCATGTACTGATCTCACTGATGTACCTCTACCTACATCAGACTAGGTTTCCTTTGGTGACATATCGTGTTATAGAGATCAGAATGGGAAATTGGTTGCTGGGTATCTGATATGTGCCCCTGGAGAGGTAGTGGAGAGTGGAAGGTTGCCTGAGGTCAGCTCTTCGCAGGTGGCAGAATTAGTAGCCTTTACCAGAGCATCATGTTTAGCTGTGCATCAATCAGTCAACATAAAAACCGACTCGTAGTATGCTTTTGGGGTAGCCCACGACTTTGGTCATCTCTGGAAGCAGCTAGGATTCTTAACATCGACAGGAACCCCTATAAAGAATGGGAACTATGTAAAGCATTTATTAGATGCCATCATACAGTCCGAGAAGACAGCCATCATTAAGTGTGCCGCTAAACGGTCTTCCACTTAGTTGCGGCAAAGATTTGGCAGATGGAACCGCTAAAATAGCAGTCACATTAGATATTGAAGATGCATTTGTTCTCCCTGTGAAAGCTAGTCCTGATGCATCCGCATTTAAACCTCTAGAAGATTTGGCCTTGATACAGGAGAATGCTCCCTCTAGTGAAAAAGATATGGAAGGGGTGTCAACTGCATAAGGACTTTCTGTGGAGAGATGAATAAGGTCGATCAGTGGCGCCCAAGATTTTAGTATCTCACCTGGTCTGATTATATTATGGTCAGGCACACATAGGGTGAGATGTCCTTAAATCGTTCATGGTTCGTCCCAAGTTTGCCAAGATGGCTCAAGAATATTGTCAACAATGTATTATTTATCTTCAGAATAATGAGAGTAAGTACCCTCAACCCCTGAAGCACATCCTACTTCCTATGGTACGCTTATGGGTCCCGTAACAGACTTTCCACGCTGCAATAATTGGCAGTATCTTCTTGCTATGTTGAAAGTGTTCTTCGGGTGGGTAGAGGTTTACCCATGCAGGAAAGCAGATGCAATAATTGTTGTGAACATTTTGGCTAAGGATTTGTAACGAGATTTGGAGTGCCTATCATTATTAATAGTGTCTAGGGCAGCCACTTTGTGAATGGCATTATAAAATCACTTCTGAATAGTTTGACAATTCAACATAAATGGCACTGCCCTCAGAACCCCAATACGCAGGAGCAGTAGAAAGGAGGAACGGGGTGACAAAGAGTACGTTGGCTTGAAATGGCTTGTGCCCTTGACAGTAGTGTTTAGTATGAGAAGTACCCCAAAAAGAAAAACAGGGCTCAGTCCATACTAAGTCCAATATGGATGCCCTATTTGATTACCTGTATCTCTTCCTTTGAAAGCTGTGTCTAATTATTTACACCTGGCACACAATAGACTATTAGAGCATGTGAAGTCTTTCATTTCTTCTCTTATTCTCGCCCATAATCAGGTCAAAGCTGCTTTGGCAAGAGGCCACTCGTTGCAGCCCGTAGACCGAGTCCTTCTAAAAGTCCATCAACAAAAATTTGATTTGGCTCCTAGGTGGGGAGGACCATATCTAGTCCGCCTGACATCAAACTCTGTTAAACTTCAGGGGCATCCCACATGGATGCACATGTCCAACTGTAAAATGGCAGTAGACCTGGCAGATTGAAGTATGAGATATGTGTATTCTGTCTCTTTGTCTTGTTATATTATATACTGGTTTCTACTGTGTCTGGCGCTTTTACTTTAGAGCCTGCAAAGAAATATAAATGAACTAACATAATCACTACTACTATGAGATTGAGAGATCGCTCAGGTACCGTAAAAGGTACATCATCAACTGTCAGCAGGGTGGTAATTGTACATGTTCTAGAGACTGGCAATGTGGAGTTGACCTATTAAGGGTTCATTCCAAAAATTGGCTACTTGCCTTCCTTACGTTCTTCCTCATCCATGTGACGCTGTCCCAAATTGGATGAGTGATGAGAATTACCTCCAGTCCCTAAATGCAGAATCTGTTAGGCATTTACCTAACGCGATTACGCCTTGGAAGCTTTCAGGGTCTTTCTCCATGGAATTGCTCCCATTCCAAGATGGTGCTGCTAAACGCAATCAACTGTGCGTAGCGTACACGTCATGACCTCCAAGATGGCCGCCCCCAATGGCACTGGAGCAGGAAAGAACCACGGCTCCATAAAAGCAACCACAAGCAGGTACTCTGCGTGTCGCAACCCATCAATATAGGTTGCACGCTGCTCTGTTACTCCCTGCTTTTCCATTGTTTCTCTAGCCTTCTTTCCTTTATTATATGTGCCCGTATTCTGCCTTCCTGGTTACCCATCCTTGTCTCTCTTGCTGGTGCCTGATCATGATTCGACTGGTCCTTGCTGTTTTGTACCTTCTCTACTGCCATCTGGACACTACCTCAGTCCCGGCCCTGTGTGGTCTACTCCATTCTGACTGTGAACAACATTATCCTGCGGTTACAGATCTTCTTATCAGGATTCCATTTCACTAGGGTCCTTGCCAAGGAGGTTTTTTCCCCCAGTAGGGGTTTCCTTCTTTTTTCGGGCTGTTCTCCTTGGGAAGCCACCCAGCCCTCTATTTCCATTCCGAGAGGTGAAGTGGCTTCCCGGGAAGACAGGCGTTTATCTCTTCTCACTTCCATCTCCAGATGCTTCTCAAGTAAGGCCTGTTGCTGAGATATTGCGATGCCACCTGCGACGCAGAAGGAGGAGGAGATGACTCAATTACAGGAACTGACCACCGCAGTGCAGTCATTTACCCAAGAAGTACAGAACCTTAAACTAAAAACGTTGTTTTGCGTCAGTCCATGGTAAAACGGGACATGCTGATTGAAGCATATCAAACCAAGGTGTCAACCATAGACAAATATTTTGGTGACCCAAAGAAATGTAAAGAATTCCTGGATCCTTGCACAGTGGCCGTTTTTCTCTGTCAATATACCCTCCCTAAAGACAGAGCCACAGTGGGGTTTTTGTTGTCTCGTTTTGCAGGAAGTGCCCTGGCTTGGGCTACCCTTCTGGTAACATCAGAAAGTGCCCTGCTGGATGACTACAGGGGTGTTTTGACGGTGTTTACAAGCATCTTCGATCGACCGGAACTCACCTACACCAGACAAGATAACCTTTTAGATTTTGTACAAGGTTCATTGGACATGCTTAGATATACTACAAGATTCAAGCAGTTGGCACAAAAAACTGCTTGGCCTGAGGAAGCTTGTTTCACATTGTATCGTTGTGGCTTGTGTGACGAACAATCTGATACGGCTGGTTCTACAAATGTACTATAGATTACGGGAAAGGAGACAAGAGAAAGGAAACAGAGTGACTATCCTCCATCCCCACCTATTCATCATCAATCCCAGAGTAACAGAAGACTGAGGAGTAGAACCCATGCAGATTGGAGCCGCCCAGGGAGATTTGTCTGAAGAAGAACGCACAAGACGAAGGACCAAAGTCCTCTGCATGTATTGTAGCTCTGCCAACCATTTAGGTCGCTTTTGTCCTAAATGCAGATGAAAATACAGAAACATACCGACACCATATCATTCGACTTGATCCATGCAGATCATTTTCCCATAATAATGGAAAGGCCTTGGTTGATGTACCATAACCCTTACATCAACTGGACAGCACACACATTGTTCCTGTGTACCGAAACATGTGCGCAACATTGTTTGGAGAATGTTAAAGGAAGCCAGATACCTATATCTTTGTTGGAAAAGACTTCCATACGGACAACTCGTGTTGCACATTTGAGTCCCTCAAAATATGTGGAGTTTGAAGACGTATTCATAAAAGAACAACAAAAGATCTTACCTCCTCATAGGCCAGAGGATTGTAATAATGATCTCCTCACCGGGTAAAACAGTTCCATTGAGTTGCATGTATTCCTTGTCCTTCAGCGAAAAGAAAGCATTACGTGAATAGCTGGATAAGAATTTATTAAATGGTTTGATCACCAAGTCTAAATGGCACCTCAATGTTTTTTATATCCAAAAAGGAGACCACAGAATTGAGGCCCTGTATCGATTACTGTGGTTTTTAACTGCATTACCATCAAGGATAAATACCCCCTTCCCTTAATACCGATCAGCCTTGAGGCAGTACGATCAGCCCACATGTTTACCAAGCTTGATTTGCGGGGAGCATATTATCTTGTGCGAATAAGGGAAGGGGATGAATGGAAGACCACTTTCGGCACTCCCTTTGGACACTTCCAATATGCAGTTATGCCTTTCGGCTTGGCTAACGCTCATGGGGTATTTCAACGAATGATGGATCATGTCTTCGCAGATCTCCTTCTTCACATGGTAGTGGTATACTTCGACGATATTCTGGTTTATTCACAAGATCCTGAGGAACACACCCAGCACGTAAAGGACGTTTTGCATCGTTTACAATACCAGTTGAAAGCCAAGCCTGAGAAGTGCATTTTTGATTCACCGTTGGTGGCCTGTTTAGGCTTTATGCTCTCCAATCATGGTATTTCAATGGACCCTCGGAAAGTACAGTCAATTCTTCAATGGAAAGCCCTACATCAGTGAAAGAAATACAGCGAGTTTTGGGTATCACAAACATTTACAGGAAATTCATCAAAGGATTTTCCAAACTAGTGCTACACCTCACGAAACTTTGAAAGAAGGCATTCCTTTTCGTTGGACTTGCGATACAGAAAGCGCTTTACAGGCTCTAAACGAATGATTCACCATTGCTCCAATATTGCAATAACCCTCATGTGAACACCCATTTATTGTCAAAACTGACGTGTCAGACTATGCCATTGGAGTTGTATTGATACAGAAACAAGAGCAAAAGGTGGAACGCCCAATTGCATATTATTCCTGCACCGTAACCAGTGTGGAACTGAACTATTTGGTCCTTGAAAAGGAACTATTAGCCGTAAAACAAGCTTGTAAAGAATGGGAACATCTGCTGTTAGGTGCTTTCTACTCAGTCACTATACGAACAGATCACTGCAATCTTCAGTTGTTCCAGAACTTTGACTGTCAGAATAGCCGACAAGCTAGATGGGCTCATTTCTTTCCTCGTTACGCCTTAGTTATAACGTACATACCCGGCTCAAAGAACCTTGTTGCAGATGCCTAATCTTGGAATGGATGGGATGAAACGCATCAGCCTGTGCTGCAAGAACGCATGTGGCCCAAGGTATCCTTTCTGTATGTGATTGATACGTTCCTTCGACAACTTCATCAAGCCACTATTAATCACCCTCAGGATCGGTTCCCAAGCAGGAAACTGGTACTTCAAGGGGGGTCTCCTAAAGAATAAAGACTGCATTGACATACCCACCAAGGATTTACGAGACAAGATTCTACACTTGACGCATAACGCACGAGTTGCTGGACATCGAGGTGAAAGGAACACACAAGAACCCATTACCAGGTATTTCTGGTGGCCAGGCCTGCATAAGTCAGTCTGTGCGTCGATGCGTGATCTGCGCCCAAAATAAGACGCTTCACATCTTCCCAGTGGGGCAATTGCCCCAAGCACTGTTGCCTTCTACACCCTGGCAAAGAGTTTCCACAGATTTCATCACAGACTTACCCAAATCTAAAGGATGTACAACTATAATGGTAACCGTGGATACTCTCACCAAGATGGCGCATTTCTCACCACTACCTAAATTACCCATTGCATCACAAATGAGCCACGTTTTTGTAAACACCATTTTTTGTTTACACGGATTACTTGAAGTGTTCTGGACTTCCTTGTGTTAAGACTTAGGGATTGATCGAGCTCTCTCTTCTGGCTAGCATCCTGAAACAAATGGTCAGACAAAGAGACTAAACCAAACTCTGGAACAATACGCCAGGTGCTTTACCAATGCTATACAAGACACTTGGTGTTCCTTACTCCCTGTCGCTGAAATCATGTAAAATAATTCTGTAGATGCTGCTTTCAAGATGAGTCCATTCTATTGTACCTGTGGTTACCAGCCACATTGGATCCCTTCTATCACTTCACATGGTTCATTGACTCCTGCAATTGAAGACACCATACATAACTTGCCGGATCAAGCCAGGGAAGCCCTTGAACAAGCACAGGAAACAAGCACAGGAAACAACCAAATGGTTCACAGATCGTAAAAGAACACCTGCCCCAGATTATCAAGTAGGAGACAAGTTGTGGCTTTCCGCTAAATATTTACCAAGACGGTTAACTGCTACAAAGCTTTCTCCTAAGTACTTTGGACCATTTAGTATTGTAAAGAAGATCAATCTTGTAGCCTTTTGTCTGCGTCTACCCAGAACCTGGCATCGGACAAACCCTGTTTTCCGCCTTTCCCTGTTAAAACCTTATTGAGAATCTACCACTGTTGCAGTACGTCCAACTTTGATGCTAGGGGATCAACAGGAATATGACGTTGAAGCAATATGCGATTCAGGATACCACAGGAACACTATGAAATAGCTGCTTCATTGGAAAGGCTACAGTAATTCTGAAAGATCTTGGGAGTCTGCAAAAAAACATTCATGCACCGTTGCTGGTCTGTTCCTTTCACAGGAAATACCCAAGTAAAACCGGTGGAGTCAGGTGTGGAAGGGGGCATACTATAAGGCATTCATCTAACGCGATTGCACCTTGAAAGCTTTTGCTGTCTTTCTCCGTGTGGAGGCATTGGCGTCTCCATGGAAACATTCTATAAGGAAGGCATGGCATCAAAATAAGACAGACACAAGTGATCACAGTTTAAGGGTGTTTATTAAACTGTATAAATGGGTGAGATAAACGCCTAATCTAAACTTAAATCTAAGAAGGGAGCAAGCTACGACCATCAAATAATAATAATACCATCCAAGTGGAGTCTAGTCAAATAAAAGGGCCTATACTAAGAAACCTATTGCCAATCCTTACCGCCAAGTTACAAAACGTGTTCACAAAATGGTAAGTCAGGATGTTATGGGCGGGGTCTCCCTTCCCCACGTTTTTAGCACAGGACAAGGTGGGACTCTCGAGCACAGCACACTCCTGGGCTTCTTCGGCACAAGCTTACAGTTCCTTTTCTCAGGATCAGGGCCTTCTGTGCCCAAGTCTCTTCTCATGCAAAGTAAGTTGCTTTAGAGGGCATGATATGCCAAACCAAATGTTCCTTCTGTTATCCTTTACGTCGGGTGATAACCTTTCACCCTTGGATCCCCCTCAGTCGGGCTCTGATCCTTCTCTCAGTCGTCAGCCTCCCTCAGACGGATTCAGACCAACCACTCACTGTGGACATCCATCAGTCGGTTCATACTTGTCATCATAATATTCTTATTTGTAATATTCAACAGTCTTAATATCTTTTTAAACAACCCCCTTCGGTTAAGTGAAGTCCCCCTCCTCTGGGCTCAGACCTAAAGCACTTGCCAATCTTAAACAGAGACTTTCGAAGGGCAATCTTATCTTGCGGGGTCTCTCTGTTAGCCTACGGCAAGCGCAGGCTTCACACAATCACAGTTCGTACGGTGGTCCCCTCATCCGGGCGTAAATACCAGTTCCACAATAACAAAAACTTCTGCAATTTATTAAGGACTTTCGAGTGTACAAGGGATTTGGCTCGACCCTTGTATGACCACCTGAACACCTTATACCGGCCTTCCCTATGGCCTCTTGGTACTTGTGGTTTCTTTACTCACAATGTTCAACGCAGTCTCTTTGTTCAGTAGAGGTGTACCCGCTAGAGACCTTCGACTGAGCGCCCACGAGGTGCCGGAGCACTCTATCTCTGGTACCAGGTTTGCTCACAAAAGACCTCTTGTCTATTCATCTTCTTAATGTTGACACTGCAAACTTGAGCCTAACACAGTCCGGTCAACTATCAAGATCTTCCGACTCACCGGCTGTGCTGAACTTGTTGGCAGTTCCACGTCTCCCCGCCCTGGCTATCAGTGCCGGAGGGTGCCATGTACCGCTATCATTCGTCACACCATTTGCCAACTGCGATTCCCGGTCTTATTTTTCTTTCAGAGGTTTTGCGGGTGTGGGTTGAAAAGAGCAACTCCCCCCCTTGACGTCCTTTCAGGTCTCGCCGATATTTTTCTCCTCCGTTTGAACTGCCGTCCCGGAATGGCTGCTTCTTTGTGCGTTTGGCCTTGCTTGGAGTCTGCTCTTGTGCTCAGCCTTTTATCCCTATGGGGAAGGGAAATGGTAGTCAGGTGTGTTAGTTGTCAGCAATTGCCTGACTCTGCCTGACCCTTGTGTTGGGACATGTCAGGTAAACGGCTTGGGTATTAGTCAGTTGTCGTTCATGCTGTGAGAAAGTGTATGTGTTGGAAAAGGGGGGATAGAGTGTCTAAGTATCCTACTAGGGAGGATGGGGAAAAGGTGTCACAAGGAAGGGGATACCGCATCTCAACCTTCAGTGTCCCACTTCCACTCCCCGAAGACTCCTCGTCCAGGTGATCCACCAGCACTGCTTCACCCGCACTTCTTCACCCCCAGGAACTAGATCCAATAGCAATGGCCGTGTCCTGGCCATCTGGACAACAGATCCCCGGTGACTAGTGAGTGAGACACCTTCAGGTTTCTCACAGCTCTCATCCCAAGATGGCACCCCTACTCACAACAGATGCCGCATAGCGTACACGTCATGACATCCAAGATGTCCGCCGCCATCAGGACTGGAGCAGGAAAGAACCACAACTTAATAAAAGCAACCACCAGCAGGTAATCTGTGCGTCGCAACTCGTCCATATAGGTCGCATAGCACTCTGTTACTCCCTGCGTTCCTGTTTTCTACCTGCCCGTATTCTGCCTTCCAGGTTACCCGTGCCACCCTTCCTTATCTCTCTTGCTGATTCCTGATTCCATCCTGGTTACTCTCTCTTACTTCGTGCTCATTACCTCTTCCTTCCGTGCCCCTGATTCGACTGGTCATTGCTGTTTTGTACCTGCTACTCCTGCTATCTGGACACTGCCTCAGTCCCGACTCTGTGTGGTCTATTCCATACTCCATTCCGACTGTGAGAAACCTTATCCTGCGGTCACAGATCTTCTCCTACAGACTCCATTACACCAGGATCCTTGCCAAGGAGGTTTTTTTCTCCCATCAAGGGTTTGGTCCTTATTTTTGGGCTGTGCCCCTTGGAAGCCCCCTAGTCCTCTGTTTCCATTCAGAGTGGCGAAGTGGCTTATCTCGTCTCACCTCCATCTCGAGACGCTTTTCAGGTAAGGCCTGTACTCGGCAGTAACACCTTCTTCATAATCTTCTACTAAAGCTGAACCTGCAGCTGCTAGATCTACCCAAATGTCTGCAGTGTCTGAATTGTACCAGGAGCCATGTCATGTCTCTGATCTCATCCATTATTGTCATTCTGGTTTATACGCTGGGGAAGAAATAAAGTGATCTTGACCAATTGTCAACTACCTCGGTAGTGACAAGGCAGCAGGCGTAAGGTGGTAATGATAGCAGGGCTGAGGACCTGTGTGGGTCATTAGTGAAAGGATCTAAAGGCAACATAGTTATATTGTTATTTGTTGACTACCATAGATTCTAGGAATAACACTCAGATGATGACAGTATGCTCTAATTCATCCAGTGCTTTGTGTAGATTTACTAGGGATCTAGATAATAGGACCTGCACACAGATACAGACAAAGGCCAAAAATTGAAGGTGCAAGCTGGTAGCCAGCCATATAAAAGTCACTTGAACAATTGTGGACTTGCCAAGACTGAAACATTCCGAACCAATGGCTTGTGGTATGGGACAAATGTGTGCCCAGATACAGCACTTGCTGTCGCCAGTGGTTAAGATCATGGGGTTTGTGAAGAATCCTCAGGTTTGTAGTCAATCACTCTGGCAAGTACTGTTAGTGATAGAGATAGAGCAAGATATCAATACCTTGCATTGAATGCCACTTTGGCGACTGTTCCTGGGCCTCTATTCAGGTTACTACACAATTTCCAAACTGCTTAGATGAGGCTGGTATTTGACTTCAGCAGCAGAGTGAAGAGTTACACAGAGGACAACAGAAATGGGAAGAAGCAGGTCGGTTGTGGAATGGTGTAATCACTGCAGGTGCAGCCTGGGGCGTTTGTAAGGGGGAAACCTTAACAGACCGACTTGGCCACTTAGAAGAAGCCACTGGATGTATCCCTGGTGCCTAGCTCTCCAATAGCAATACAAATATCGGACGAGCTTCAAGTTATCAGGACACTCATCAGCTTGACCAGAGAAGCTCTACAGCAATTGATGAAGAGCATGATGAAGCCAGGAATTGAGGTGCAATGGGATAGGTCATGTGAAGAAGAGCAAGATTACCTAAACGCTGAGCTGTTCAATATCCAAGACAAGTTGGACAAGAAATTTGGCAAACGACTCGGGAGTGCCGGAGTACATGTGGCCTTGAAGAAACTTCTGGCAGTACAGTGAATGTTCATGCAAATTGGAGGCTGCACATTCACTGCTAAAGGGCCAATCAAACGTATCTGGGCCCCCACTAGCAAGACAATGCCCTGTCAACGACCAGGCTGTAATTGGGACTGGATAACTCATCGGGAAGTGTGGGAAGCATGGCCACCCCGCAGTTTAGGCCAATAGCTTACTTCTACCCTATGAATAACCCGATTTGTGGTTTGGAATTGGCCTAACCTTGCAATTATGGCCAATGCAACCACTCCAGGTGCAATCTATCAATAAGTTAGACTTGGGTCATACGTTGTTAGTGGGAGATTTAATCTGTTGGGAAGGGGAAGCATTTGGGTTGACCTTAACTGGAAGAAGGTTATTTGTCACTAAGGACAGATGCATAGAGTTAGTTGAAGTACTAGGACATGGGTGCATTTTATAGACCACACTGAAAATAAACAGTATGATGTGTTTGGTCAGCAGTTGAAAAGAAGTCTGTAAGTATTCATGTGGAGCTTTTGAAGGAATAGCCTAAATTAATGTTCATAAGATTTGAGAATTTAGAGAGCTTAGCACCAGAGGTTAAGAAAATTGCAGATATTCATAAGACTTAACAAGTGTTAGTGTTTAACTATCAGAAAACGTTGTTTGATGTGGCATATCATACGTTCACTCTGTACACTTCTGTAGATATTGTATCTGCAGTCAGTAAAGAAGTGTCCGATCAACCCTACATCACCACCACCATGTTTAGAACTGTTTTCCTATTTTTGGTAGGCATTAGCTCCTGTTGCTGCAGATGTTGTGATGGAAAAGGGTCCGTGATAATCAACACAGCACCCCGAAGGATGGCTCCACTTGACTCGACCCTAGAAATGGTGACTGGTTGTGGGGAAGGGGGCGAAGATGACAGGGAATTTTCATACGTTCCTTTCCATGTATGAAGGGTTCTCGCCCCTTTCCAATACCCTCACCACGCCCACTTACAATCTGCCAGCGTTTGTTATTTTTCTTTAAATTATATCAGACTTTGTTAAGGGGTTCCCCCTGTTTCTACTGGTGTCAGGCAATGCTCATGACCAACTTTATAAACTGAGCATGTGCCCCCACCCCCCAGGAAAGTGCAGAGTGTGGATTTATAGTCGTTATAAGGCAACAGGGTGAAGGAACAACTGCCCACCATTTTGTTGATTAAACTGGTTCCAACTGGTAAAGACAAATGACACTACTCACCTGAGGAAGTCGAAACTGGACATTGTAAATACTTGTCATTGTGCCTCGTAGGTTTATTACCACGTGATGTGCCAGAATCATGGAAATGGAAGACAGTGTGGGGACATCATGTAATTGCGGGAGCGCGCTCTCGCGAGATCTCGGCCCAATGTGATCTTGCGGACCAGCGCTCCACGAGCGGGGACTTTGGCGCCAGTGTGAGGCTGGTGGAGTGCCAGACAAGTCGGTCTGGACAGCGCTGCTCCATGTGAGGAGCCAACGTGACTGAAGGCCCAAGCCAGTACCAGCTCACTTCCAGGGCCTATGTCCAATGCCAAAGGAGGCCTCCTGAGGGCCCTGGAAGTATACAGCGTGCAGCACAAATGCACACCCTGCTTCCAGCGCAAACAACTGGAAGGCCCAGCGAAGACTGTGAGTACCTGCCCCGTCCCACGCATGGACTATAGCATTCCCGCGTTTTGTTAACCAATAAAGGCAGTTACAATTACTCTGGCGTCCTGTCGTCCTTAAGAGGCCACAACAGACAGACTCATGTGGCGGCACAAAGGGCTATTTTGTTATATTGGAGGTTGGAGGTGTGTGCCAGAAGATCTACTATGTCACTTCATAGATATTGGGGTCCAGCGCCTTGAGAGATCTAAGGGGAGCTGGACTTGGAGGGTGGAGGGGGTTAGTTGGGTCTGTGGGGTTAGGATGGGATGCTGATCGTTTTCATTGTAACAATGCAATGCTAATTAAAGTGTACCTCTTCACTCTGTGTGAGCTAATATGGCTGTTTTTCCATTACGTTCATGTGGCTGTACCTGCGGGTGCTCAGCTGTGTTTGGCGAGGTGCAATGGCACGTCTGTTCAGTGCCTAATTGGAGGTACCTCCTCTTTCCTTGAAGGAGTGGTGGCAAAGGGGCTAAGTGTTGGTCTTTTGGCACTACCAAGGGTACTTCAAATCCCGTTGTGGCATTTTGTTTCCCCAGTTATTGTTTGACTGTTTGTATCCACTGCACTGGGTGTCAAGGTCTGTGTCCCTGTACAATGTGTGTTGGTCTCTAGCTGTCTGCCACATTTGGGGCAGCGTGTGACTTCTGTGCCTGAATGAATGGCTCCTGTTTTTACATTCGGCTTCTGGGAGCCATTGCAGGGATGCACATTATGTTCTGAAACAAATAAAGAAAAACTGCAGGTTACAAAAATAGAACGCAATCTCTCCAGTGCCCTCCGGGTCAACATGGCTGAGCTATAGTTTTGCTGGAACACACGTTTATTCATGTGCACCCTAGCGCTTTTACTGAGTGTGTGTGGAGACAGCTCAGTTTGTTCGTGCGCTGGAGGCTTTTAAACGACAATTTTCACTGTTGGTTGTAGTTCCGTGCTGCCCAGAGTTCATGTAAGCATGCTGAGTGGCAGAGTCCTGTTTCCGCCTATTAGGAGCCCTTGTTCTGTCCTCCTTATTCTTGCGCTAGAAGAGGTGGGCACTGCAGACAAAGGTGGTGCATGCGCTGTTGGTGAAAATGTTGGTCGACATTTGCCAGACAGCATTGCAGGTAGAGGCGAGATGGCATAAGAAATAATAAAAGAGGCATTCAGTTTGACATTTTTGGCTTCTTCCAGTGAGGGATCTTCGTCTTCAATGGAGATGGAGAGTGGTCAGACCGAGATTTTCAAGGGGAAATGTCTGGATGAGAAAATCCTTGCTGTGGTGCTGTTTCAGTTATTGGACTGTGTGGACTTCCCGTGGAAGCTGGCTGTTCTGGTGGTGCTCTCCAGCACCAGGCCTTACCACAGGCACTTCAAAGCAATCATGGTGGGGCTTCCTTTACTTCCAGGAATTAAGGCCCTGAAGGACTGAAGGGAGCTGGAGAAGTTTGTACATTGCTTCATGTCTACCCTCTGTTCCTTGCTGGTGGGGGGTGGAGACTTTGCGTCTGTTGTCAGTGCAGGTGGACTGATCCTCTCAAGCCTGGTCAGTCACTCATCCATGGCATCGGAGGAGGCTGTTGAGTCGGGTCAAGGGGACATGACTATGTACTCTGCATTTAACTAGCTTCATCTGGCCTTCTGTGCAGACACATACACTTCATATTCGGCCATCGCTGTATTGGGTGGTTGTCGGCTGGTGGTGAGGTAGTGGTGGATTGTACAGGACATGCAGTCACAGAGGGATCTGCTTCTGAGCTTCGCCTATGATGTTGTTCCTGTGGCTGTTAGGAGGATGGGGGCAGCTGTGTCTGAGCATTGTTGCTTGCTCCTTAGGGATTGATATTTTCTATGGCTATCAAAGACTTCTGTGAGAACTCGTTTTGAGGGGTAGGTGCATATTGGCGATTACTTAAAGGAAGGGGTGCAACAGGTGTTTCTGGTGGATAATCAAGCCGACATACTCCATAGGTACTCAGGTGCTAAGTCTCGGATGGCATCGTCTGGTGCAGAGATGTTTTCCTGGCTGAACCTCTATGAGACGAAGAAATGGCAAGTCCTCCAACCAGGGTCAAGCAGGGTCGACTAACATTGACCCGACAATAGGGAATTTAATTTTCTCTGGTGATCTCACAGAAATTCTGAGGTCATTCATTACATCGAAGAGTATATTCCACTTACACTGGATCTGAGGGATGAGCTTCAGCTTGGATGGAAGAATCTCTTAAGAGGGTCTCCGCTGCAGTAGCCTTTTACAACCAATTTCCATGGATGCCAGCGGCCTTGCCTGAGGGGCAACGTTGGAGGAGATACACTGATCTTCTCGCTCTGCATCAAAGGGTCATCCGTACTAATTGAGATGGTCAACACATAGGCTCGGGCCTATGTGAGTCAATAAGAAAAAGACTTGGACCCGGCTTCAGGAGACTCTGGATTTCGAGTTGCGATGCTGACCTGAGGGCAACCACTGCTCTCTCAGAGGGCAGTCCAGATCAGGGGAACAGAAAGTACTTTGGTAGACCGTTTGAGCAGGTTGTTGCCTTCCTCTTGTTCGGTGCTAACGAGAGGCGGTGGTTTACCAGATCTGCAGGAGGTCGGCTTCCCTGAGATAGACCTTTTGCCTCTCCACATAATGCTCAATTTACACACTTTTGCTCCAGGTTCCTGTGTCAGAGTGCCTGTGGTGTGGATGTATTGGCAGAGCCCTGCCAAGAAGCACTTAGCGGTGCCTTTCTGCCTCTGCCTTTGATTCCAAGGGTATTAGTCAAGATCAGATACCTGGGGTTGGAAGTGATTGCAGTGGGCCTGTGTGGCCAAAGCAGTCACAGTGTCCTCTACTTATTAAGCAGGTTGTGTCTCTTGCATGGTTTCTGCCTCCTTTCCCAGGATCTTTCACTGTGTTTCTAGGGGCTCGAACCTCCAGCATCCCATGTATGGAGGGAGGAAAGGTTTAAATGAAAATGCAAGGTTGGCAAAGTCCGGGTCTGGTGCCATGGCTGGCATTGGCATTTAGGAGTCCAGGGGGCCTTCCACGCTGCGGGTCTATGATGGACATTGGAAGACTTTTTCACACTGGTGTGCCAAAAGGTGTGTGCAGGCTGCAAACCGCTCTATTCCTATGATTCTGCAATTTCTGCCAGATTGTTGTGGCATGGATTTAGCAGATATATGGCATATGAAATCAATGCCTTCATCCACACTGATCTTTCACTCTCCTCCCCACTAACCACCCCACTCTCCTGGTTAGACCACTCTCTCCTCTCACCTGGGTTCTCTCGGCCCTCTGACCACACCTCCCAAGCCCTGCCAACCTCGTTCATAAACATCCATCCGATGAAACGCGAGTGTCAGCTGCTGCCTTTGCATCTACCTTCGTCCCCTCTACAGACTCTACTTCTGACTCTGCTCTCAGCAACCTCCATGTTGCCATTACTAATACCCTTGACATTCTTGCCCCAGTCATGAGGATCCACCTGAAACATGACTCCAAATGTAATACCTGGTACGACTGCGAACTTCCAGCTCAGAAAAGCAAGTGGAGAGCTGCGGAATGAAAGTGGCAGACCTCAGGCTGACAAACAGGCCTGTTGCCTGCACCAAATGCAATACAGACTCTCTATCCATGCCAAGAAAATGGCCCAAATCCAACCTTGCATCTCTGGTGCATCTAACAACACGGCTGAACTCTTAAATCTGCAGGTAACTAGCCAACCCTTCTGCAATCTCCTCACCTCTTCCCTCCCATGTCCTCTGCAACGCACTGGTTTCATACTTCACTGCAAAAACCCAAGACATCCTGAGTACCCTTGCCTCCTATGGCTTCCCATCCCCCCTCTGCCTTTCTCTCCTCCTTCTCTCCTGTCACACCTGATGATGTCACCAGAGTTGTCCGCTCAATGAAGGTCTCCTCCAAACAGGTCTTCCCCTGCTCCTCCAGAGCCATTAAGGACACGATTGGCTCTCTTGCCCCTGCACTTGCTGATTTCTGCAACCGCTCTTTTGCTACTGGATCTTTCCCCCCCCCGCCATCAAGCACTTCCTTGGGTGACCCCTCCTGAAAAAACCTTCTGCAGACCCGTATTGTCCAGCCAATTACCACCCCATATCTATCACCTCCTTCCTTGAGAAACTCTTGGAGAAACTGTCTTCCCCCAACTTACACAGCACACTGAAATCGTTGGTTGCCTCCAAGACCATCAATCTGGATTCCGAGCATCCCGAGGCATGGATACTGCTCTTCTGTACACCCGGGGAACTGCTCACATCTCTTGACTCAAACTATCCAGCTGTTCTCATTTTATTATTCTTATTGCTTCTTGTGTTTTAATATACAACGTTACTCAAATATAAAAATAAAATTAAGATAAAATTCATCAGACTGGAAATACAAAATGCAAATATAAAAAGTACAAACTGCAATAAATAAATTAGAATAAAATTACAATTGCGGCTCATGATTAGGTTGATTGAGTGATTGAGTGGTAGTTAGGCTTTACATGCACACATGTACAAATACAGATAAGGGAACCCTTACATCTATAGGCAAGCATAAACGCATATATACATATATACAAACATATACATGTAGAGCCCAACTGTTCCTGTCCATCTCTATTCCTTTAGGCCTGTACAGGGCCCCTTGAGGGCACGCATCCTTTGTGCTAGACCATTAGAAGGCTCATTCAGGGTGGAATCGGAACTGCCAACCAAAGCTTTTCCACCATTAGCTCCATACTTTACAGAGGTTCAGATGTAAGACTCTATTCACTGTGTTTAAACATCTCAACAAAATGGCATAGTCGGTATGGCATCCAACTGGTGCACATATTCGCACAGATACTTTATATAGGTTGGACCCCTTTTGGGGCATACCGTTAAAACGTGTTTTGTAGATTCCATCTAAAGTCGATTGTGACAAATGGGACAGAATCTTTCCGATTTCTGGTTCATATTTCTACAGCCGACTACAGAGCGTACTGGAAGGAAATCTAGTCACAGAAGACGAATGAAGCGACCTAAATTTTTAGAGGGACAGGTAGTTGAGTAAGCC
The DNA here is from genome assembly GCF_040938575.1 of Ambystoma mexicanum. Taxonomy (NCBI): domain Eukaryota; kingdom Metazoa; phylum Chordata; class Amphibia; order Caudata; family Ambystomatidae; genus Ambystoma; species Ambystoma mexicanum. The sequence continues at coordinate 137,456,513 of NC_090921.1, forward strand.
TGAGGCTTTAAGTACTGATATTAAGATTCCAGAACAAATACACAGCTCTTTAATTCCTTTCTTTGGTGCTAGTAATGAAAACTCACAATTTGGGAACCAGCCAGTTTCCTCAAAGTATCTCTGTATATCTAGTTTGAACTTGGACTTTGCGTCTTCCACAGTAGCTTCACAACAGGTTAAGTGAAGGAAGTGTGTTTCGGGGGCCAATTTGGATTGCAAATAGAGTTGAGCATGTTTTTTCATTACAGTCGCACATAGGGAATTTAGCCCTAGCTCAAGGCAAATTATTGCCAAGGGGATACAACTGTAAATCCCCAGAATTCTATGCCAGAACTTTCTCTCTATTTGTGATTACCAGTAAATCGTAAACCATTTGAAATGGCAGGAACTAAGCACTGTCTATATAGCCTTTGGGAACCCTCAAGTGTATAACCCCCATCCTTCTAATAAAACTGCAGATCACAGCAGTCAACTGGACCGCCTTCTTAATACGTCGACCTTGCATGATAAGTAACGTGGTTTCGTATTTAATGCAACTCAGAGGTACTTATATTCATTAACCTATTCAATATGCTCCTCATTTACTACCAGGCATGGCCGAGCAGGACTTCTGACTGAGAATAACATCAACGTAGTCTTTGTCACATTTATTTTCAATGAGTTGAGCTCAGCATAATTCTAGAGTGCCTTAGCTATATGGCTTAGGCCTGAAAATGTGTGATCCAACAGGACCAAATCATCAACATATATTATAACCTGACAATGCTCTGTACGCATTGGACAGTTCACAACCTCTGCCAGAGTCCTTGGTAGGTCCGCCAGGTAGAGATTAAAAAGTGGAGGTGCCAATGAGCATCCTTGTTTGACACCTCTACCTACCAAAATAGGTGCAGAAAAAGTCCCCTCCCCATCCAACCTTACCCAGTGGAGTAGTTTCACAAAATACAGTAGATCTCCCAGGCAGCCCCTTATCTCCATTTTCTTCCAGAGTCTCATCCTATCAACTGTGTCGAATGCAGAGCTAAAATCCACAAACAGGCCATATAAGCCCAGAGCTCCAGTAAACAGTGATCACAAGTCAAATGGTCCATAAGCCTGAGGCAATGGGTAGTAGAGTATCCTGACAGAAAACCACACTCGGACCTGTGTAGAAGTCCAGCTCCCACCACCCATTTCTGTAATTCCTTCAACAGAAAGGTTGAAAAGATATTCCCCGTGCAATCCACATATATGGTAAACGGTAATTGCACGATGAAAAGAGGAGCCCTTCTTAAATACGGGGGTCGGGATAGTCGCACAACACGAGGTCGGAATTGTCCCTTCCTGTAAGATTTTATCAAATTGTATTTTTAGGAAGGAAGCCCAGAAAAGGCGGTCCTGTTTCAGCACAATATTTGCAAGGCCATCTGGGCCAGGGGCCCTCGATGCCTTTAATTGTGAGATCCTTGTTTTTAATACCTCCACATCTACACAAAAGGCTGGAATTGTGCTCTCTCTATACAGAATATCCTTCATACTCAAATTAAGGGGAGATGACAATTCCATTATGTATATGTCTTCCAAGTCTCCTCATTAATTGGATTCAGGGACTTTCTTGTTTTTGCCCCTTTGGCCTCCCCAAGTAGTGACCATAGGTCAGTAAGATTGCCTGGTTTGAAAGCATTCACCATTTGCTGCCATTGTTTAAGGTTGTGCAACTTTCTCTGCGATTTCAACCAATTTTTATATGCATTCTTAATTATGTTCATTTTTCGTTGGCCACCTCACTGATTTGGCCCACCTTTTCCAACCTGACGTAGTTCCTGCGTCATCAGTTACCCTCTGCTTGCAAACTCCATTTTGCTGCAAAAAGGGTGTGAACCGAATTACAATCTCCTCAATTTCCATAGAGAGGAATAACCCCATGCAATTTATGTCCTATGCATTGGTCAAAGCTTTCGCCTGCAAGGCATTTTTTGCTAACCAGCGTATTCGATTACCCCTGTGATGAACTTCTATACCACCGTAATCTGGCTGGTTTAGGTAATTCGGCTGCCAACAACAGGACCACTGAGGCATGGTCACTTCAATCATTCCAAGTAGCCGATAGAGAATGTACTTTAGGACATATAGGCTTAGTACCAAAAAAGTATTCTAGGGATGCCCTAGATCCACCCAGTCTCCATGTGAACTCCCCCGGTTTATCACAGCAAGTTCGTTCATTTAGCATACTATGGTCCCAAGCGCCCAACAATTGTTTCCAATCATTTCCGGCGTCATTTGATTCACGCTGGAGCACAGTGCTTTCCCCACTTACCCCCTTGAATTCCTCTAACTTTTCTTTACATGCAATATGAACATTGAGATCGCCACCCACAATCACCATGTCCTCCCTATCACACACCGCCCAGTTAAAGAACAAATCCTGTAATGTTATGTTATGTTATTTTGCATTTATATAGTGCCTTATGTATCATTGGTATGATCTCAAGGCGCTGGTAGGTTGAACGCCCTCGGGAACTGTAGTTCAAGTCAGTTGAGAGAGAGAGAGAGCGAGAGAGAGTCATAAGGTGCGTGGGTGCACCAGATATGTGTGCAGCTGGTGTGGCACTTGCATGATAGCTTCTTCTTACGCTAGGTGTGGTGTTTGGGAGGTCAGGAATATGTGTTCATTCTGGAGGGTTGACACCAGACTGATTTCTGGCTGCGTTAGGCCTGAGGAGACGCGTAGGCTAGCGATGTGTGCTCAGCTAGCAGTGCTTAATTAGGATGTTGAGGAGTAAGAGGCAAGTGTTAGTATGAGAACAGCTATACCGAATGTGTCATAGTATCGCTGTGTTCTAGTTTAGTGGTGTTGGATAGGAGAGAGTAAGCGTGGTAGTGCGATATGGTGGTTTCCAATCCATCCACTCCATGAAGAAAAAACATAACAAAAACGTTCCTACTAGTCCTTGAGACATTCGGATCCTGCAAGTGCTGTAAAATGAAAAGAGGGGTACATGCAGGACGGGGAGGAATGAGATACTTATGGGAAGAGAAGGGCACATAAGTGCCAGTGAACAAAAATCACAAGACTCGAAATGAAGTGTGGGTGCACAAATTGGGAAAGCCTCAAATCATGGTTTATGGGCTACATCAAATATGCAGGTACAAGTAGTAAAAAGCAACATTGGAATGCCTCACCTCATGGTGCAGGGGGGCTACATAAAATATCAAATCATGGAAGAAGGGTGTCAGCGGGCTATCAAGCTGAACAGAGGAATGGGTTGGAGACATTTATTGCAATGCACAGGGAAAGGATTGGGCTTAACAGAGGTTGAGAGTGTTTCTATGAATTTCTAGAATCTTGCCTGGAGGACAGAATTTAGAGGGGCCATCCTAGAGATGAACCGGGAGCTCTGAGAGGTTAGCCAAAACCCAATCAAGGTAAGTGGATAAGCAGTCAGAATAGTTTTAGGAGATTGAGTGGGGTCAGGGGCCCTCGCTCATTGAGAACACTACCAAATTCAATTTAGACAGTTATAAAAATAGTTATTTAAGCATTTAGAACACTGAAAAAAAATCAACTAGCAGGTAGTAATATCATAATTATAACAATAATCTACAATACAAATATATACAATCAACATTAAGTTCACATAATAGACATGATCAAATTAATCAAGCAAGGCAGGCAAGTACTGTAGATGCAATAAAATGATGGGACCCAGTCACAAGTACCATATTCCAAGTCAAATCCAACAGTCCTAGGGATCCAACACAAGGTTTCTCACAAGTAGGAGTTCTCGTTAAAAAAAAATGCAATGGCCTTGTGGTGGTGATACGTTTCAAACTATTTTAAAATGTTAACTATTTACCCAAGGATAGGCATTTTGTCTCCTTTCTTCCAGGCCAAAGGCTAACCCAACAGCAAGATACCAGACACAGGTTCGACGACCAAAGGTGAGGGGATACAGAAAACAAAGGGACTGGTTCCCAATGTGATGCAGATTTGGTAGCATGTAAAGGAGCAGTAGGACCAAAAGAATAGCCGCAGAGGGGCAGTCGGGAGGGCTTGCATGTAAATCCATGCCAGACCCATGCTGGAGAACAACAGTTAAAAGGTAATTGACTTGTTCCTTCTCCAGCATGGGGTCTGGCATGGATTCACATGTTCATGAATAAAGAATACATAGCAGTACACACATGCACAACCACGGGAGGTGGCTAAGCTCAACAGAAGCAATCACTTACCTGTTCACCAGGCTCACCTTCAAGCGAACAGGTGGCGCAGCGCTGTTTGGCTGACTCTGGACTCCTCCCTGGAATCCCTGTCAACGCAGTAGAATCTCGTGAAGGTGTGAGTCGACCTCCACTTAGCAGCCCTGCAGATGTCCAACAGGGGCACACCAGACAGGAACGCCGTTATAGCAGCAATCACTCTCGTAGAATCGGCTCTCAGACGGTCAGGCACCGGCGGTTTGCCAACCGGTGACAGTGAGTGATACAGCCTGAGAGCCACCTGGAAATGGAAGCCTTGGACAGGACCTTCCCATGGCTCACAGGACCAAAGTTCACAAAGAGCTGAGAGGTTTTCCGTAAACTTTGTGCGGGCCACATAAAACTTCAGCACTCAAGCCACATCCAGCGAGTGTAAAGTCCTTTCAGCCGGCGACGAAGAAGTCGGAAAAAACACAGGTTACACCAAGGGCTCGTTTAGATGAAAGTCTGAAGGCACCTTGGGCATGAAGGAGGGGTGCGTATGCAGCACCACCCTCGTCTCGATAGTAAAGTGTTGGTTAGAACCCGGAGGGTCATAGATATTAATGATCAAGGGGGTCTCCTATGCATAGATTTTGGCAAGTCAACTTCAACGGCTAAAACATAATTAGTTTCTAGTTCGGAATTCTGCGAGAGGTCATTTAATTAGTGACCCCCAAGATTAAGCTGCCAAAAGTTCTACCCCTCTGGCCCTTCATAGCATTGAATTGATAAATAGTATGGCCATCCAGCAGTAATTCCGACATTAACCAAGACACCTGCAGTAAGAAAATGTGCCTTTCAGATAGCAAGTGGGCGGAACCATTTGTGGCAATAAGGTGCAAGTAGCCCATGCTGTTCCAAGATATTATAGACATCTCTCATTTCTGGTGCGTGATCACTGCAGGCAGCGAGACTGCCAGCCATTTCACGGCAATCTGAAATGTCCAACTGCTGGACACTTGCATTCTTTACGTTTAGGCAAGGAGACATACGTCGGCCAGAGATATTATTATGATCACTAGGTGTAGGTAGGGTCAGATCTTCCATGTCCTCTGCAGGGTCTAACTCAACACCCTCCTTGTACAGCAGATTCTTGAAATTGTTTAGCATTAATATGGATCCAAAATGTTTGCAACGTACCCTCTTCACAATTGGATTTTTGCATACCGCGGGTTGAAAAAATCTCCTCAGATTCCAGGACTCTGAGCTGTGGAATTCGATACAGCAATTTCAAAAATACAGTACGAGGAAGCCAGGCCTTACGAGTCTTTTATTTCTCGATTTTAATCAGCATTTCCTCATCGATAGGGGTAGTTAGCCTCTTGTGTTCTTCAGGACTTGCCGTTGGAATCAAGGGGACCTGGTGCTCTGCCATTTTTGCTACCAAACCTGATAGGGGTGACAGCTCGTTGCTAGCGCCGTCAGCAGACGTGTCTTCAATTTATATCAGAGTTGGATCACTTATAGTAATTGCTCTCTTTACTGGCACATCAGGCAATGAGGGGTTTAGCCAGCCTTCACGTTGCTGGCTTTCTTAAACTGCCTCTTTTTGCTGTGAACAATTTTCTTCTTGGCTCGCTTTGAGCCCAATTGATGATCCTCGGAACAAGATAGTGATATCTGAGTTAGTTGTCTCTTATCTCTCATTACTGCCTTTTTAGCCAGCCGCCTCTGTCTCTGTGAAGGGGTTCTGCTCTTGCTCATGATCATTTGTGGCTTTGGGATTATTTAAGGCCAAGTTAGAATTGCCCGTGACCATTGCGACTACTTGCTCAGGATGAGCAGGTGCCTCTCTTTCACTGGCTCTTGGCCTTTCCTGCGAAGTAGCTGTTAAGGATCCAGTTTCTGGCTGGGGGAGTGGGGCGATAACCACCAGCTGAACGCACTCAAATACTCTTCCACATAGCTTCAGTTGAATTCTCAGCGCACACTGGACAGACGCTAGGGGTGAATACATTTTTGCGCATTCCGCTTGGCTACTGGCAGCCAGTTCATAGGACTGGTGGGGGAAGGGTGAGTGCATCAGCAAGTTAGGTGACGTAGATAGTCGCCCATTGCTTTTAAGTTCTTCAAAGCTAGCCCCGGCTCTCAGAACCTGGGCTTCGACTACCATAGGTAGGTATTATTCTGGATTCTCATTTTCCGCCGGCTTTGCCCTGCCAAACTCTGCTGCACTGAATAATAGAGTTACAATAGTAAATTATTGTCTTTGTCATCAAAGAACACCGGATCGCCATTGGATGTTCCCAGCACCAATGTTTTTCGACTGGGTGGCTGTAATTATAGAGTGGGTTTCCCACACACACACGAGGAAACGGCTACCGGCGGGTAGGGCGACGTAATCTTGCCAGCTTGTTTGTTGGCACTGATAATGAGGAGGTCTGTTTGGGCCTTGGTCTGCTTGTCCGGCTTGCTAGATTGATCATTGTTTCTCGTATCAGGCCCAAGCCCTCAGACACCCCTAAGGTTGTATCTGGGAGCTTTCGCTCTTTGCTTGCTGGTCATGTTTAGAGTACTTACAGTTTAAGCTCCTCTTCTTCACCAACTCCCTGATTCACTGATTCGCAGACAGCAAGATAGCACTCGCCTCAGCACTCCACGGATGCGCGCAACTGTTATAATTTTACTTGATCTCTCCTATGCATTTGATATGGTCAACCACTTTATCTTCATAAAACGGCTCCATGATAACCTAGATATCTTGGAGGGTACTGAATTGGCTGACCTTTCTTAGCGACTGTCTGTCCCAGGTCATTCTGGGATCTATCTCCTCCCTCAACTCCAGCTCCACCTGTGGCATACCCCAGGGCTACAAGAAAACACCAGGAGGTTGAGGGAGAGATTGAAGTCACAAGCAGACCCTCACGTTAAGGGTGGAACCCTTGGCAACAACAAAAGAGCTTATGACTCAAAACGACCGATTTCTTGGAGAGTCAGGAAGTGTTATCACATGTCCTCACTAGACATCAAATTCATCAAAGATGAGGGACAACAGTGTCGAAAGAGCTAAAACAATTGCATATATTAATTAATATTTGATACAGGTGCATTAAACATATTAAATACAAAAATGATGTAATCATCCTCTCATGGAAATCAAAAAATTATTGATCAAAAATGAGAAAATGAACACAGAACATCAAAGTACACAACTGATGCGACGTATTTCCACATATAAGTCCCGATAATGGGGGCCTAGATGGTTAAGTGGCTTATACACTGTGATAATACATAATAAAATTCATTTACTTACTATCCCACTCATCATCATACGTACCATACACACTCATTCATGAATCGTTATTCATTCATATACAAACAATAAATTTGGACAATAATAAAAACAAGCCCAACATGTTTCTTTCCTTTAGCGGGTTATTCCATAGAAATTCATCAGGGGCAGAATTGAAGTTGGAATCATTGCATGGTGGCAGTGACTAGAATCTTATGCACTCAATTATTCTCTTCAAAGTCCAAGTGTTTTGTTTAATAGATATTCCAATCTTTATATTCAGGGAATTCTAGGTAGAGGACTTCAAGGGATATCTTCCCCAGAGTATCTGGCATCTACTCCTCATCAGACTAAGAAAGGTTCTCATTCCATTGGTGTATGGGTTCACCTTTCTGATGGTTAAACACAGGCACTCAGCATATGGCACCCCATGAGCTCAGGCCAGGGTACATGAGCACTGCTCACATGCGTTGAACGTCAGATAAATGGTACGTTCCAGTTCCACAAGAATGTTGGAAAAAGAGCACTTCAGTGAAACACGATCTTCTAGCCCGTGTCTTGGAAGGCGAGGTATCGCGTACCGATGGGATGCGTTGTATGTATATGGCTCGCACCGTATTAGTCTTACTCTCACCCGGTCAAGGTGCCTAACATCACAGAAACTATATTTGAGTCTGCAGCCGGTTTAGGGTCCTGAACTGTTGCACTGTATGTGCCGTGTCGTATGGCATCTGCCTGCCGGGTTCATAAAAGTCTCAGTCCCAGGGCTCCAACCGATTTTCCTTTGCTGTTTAACAACTATCCCGCTTGCACTCATCATTTCCACCCTTTCCACAATCCTCCAGTGTTATGCAGATGACACACAACTCTTTTCCAAACTTCCCTCTGATCCCCTTCTCACTTTGTCTATCATTCCTGACTGTCTAGCTGCCATCCAGTCTTGGTGTACTTCCAATGATCTCTGCCTCAACGCCAGCAAGACTGAGATCCTTCCTATGAGGACTCCTACTCGCTCTTTCGTGCCCTCACTCTGGCCATCCTCCATGGGCTCTACCCCTTCTCCTTCATCTAAACCAAGCAACCTGGGCATCATCTTAGATTCCTCTCTCTCCTTCATCCCTCACATTCAGGACCTTGCCAAGTAGTCCCACTTTCAACTCCACCTCCTCAAAGGAGTTCTTCCTTTTCTTACTTTCCCCCAGAAGCTCAATCTCTCTAGAGCTCTGGTTCTCTCTAGGCTAGACTACTGCAGTAGCATTTTCCTTAATCTACCCTCTTCCTCTCTATAACCCCTCCAGCTAATCCAGAATAGGGCTGCAACACTTATCCTTGGCCTCAAGCCCAGGGACCGCATCTCGCCAGCACTAAAACCTCTACACTGTCTCCTGGTTGCTACAAAGCTCAAATCCGTCTGCATCATCCACACGGCTGACTGGGGCTGGGGACCACACTATCTGGAACTTACTCTCACTAAGTACTCTCCCTTCAGATCTTTACGTTCCGCCGGCACCAACTCTCTGTGTGTTACACGCTTCGCTAAACAGCGAGCTGGTGGCTGATCTTGGCCGATCTCTTTCCTCAGCAGGCTATCCCCTATGGAATAGCCTCCCCCTTCCTCTTTGTCTTGAGCCGGACCTCCTCAATTTCGAGAAGTTCCTCAAGACTTTCCTTGTCACCTCCTCCTTCCCTTCCTCTGATAAACAAAGCTGCTGAGATTGGTGACAAGGGCCATTCTGTGTCCTCCAGGGTCCTGGCCTCCCGCAGCCAATTGCCTACAGCCTCTGCCCCTCCTAGCACTTTGTCTTGGCACCCACTGGCCTGTTCCACCACAGGCTTACACTTACCTATTCACTGATGGTATACTATTCCACCTAGGCACTTACAGCTGCTCACTCCCTAGCACTTGATACACCTAGCACTTATCCCCTACTCCCCCACCCCTTCTCTCTGTCTGCACTTGCACATTCTGAATGCTCACAAGGCCTAGTAGGTCTGCCTCTATCTTACAGTGTTATATCTAATTGTACTCCATGTTCCCTCCCTGTTGCCCTGTGGGCGCTTTGGAACACAATTTACTTGTTGCTTAAGCCCCTTACAAATGCACAATAAATAAAATAAACACATAAAATGACAACTATTGCATTTTTTAATATTGTTGAAAGGTTTCTGGGTTGTGAGCCAACTGAAGTGTGTTTGGAGGGTATCACTATGTCTAAGGCGGTGACACCCTCCAAATGGAGTTGGTAGGTATGTAAGTAAGGACTGGAACAAGCAAGGGTGGACTGGGACTAAAAGTGATGCTGGAATTGGTTTTCAAAGTAATCCCATAGTAGAGTGTGTGAGTGAACGAAGTGTGCAAGAACATCCCCTCTAAAAAGGATTTCAAGGGTGAGGGAGAGGGGTCTAAGTTTGTAAAATATGGGTACAAATGGTGAATTGTAAAGCAAATGTGTCCCTATATGAATATTAAAAAGTGCATAACAAAATACGGACAGACAAGTTTAAGAGTGAGCAATAACATACTGGAATTATTTTGGCTGTGGGGAAGAATGTCTAACTTGTACAGGCGAGGTCTCAGGCACATGCAGCTCAGGGGAGCAGAAGTTAAGATTAAATGGGAAAGGGACTTGAATACTGTAATTGAACTAAGAAAATCTCGTACAATTCCCACTTTAGACTAATACAATTTAAAATACTCAATAGGCTGCACTATCCTCCATCCAGGATTCATAGGTGAAATGCATATTTTTTTTGATTTTTTTATTTTATTTTTTTGAACTTTACTCAGTAACAACTAAGTTTTGTCACAAACCTTCCATATCTACAGATGCAGTTCAGAATAAGACAGGCTAACGCCTCCCCTAGGCGCTGGCCAAGCCACCTAACTAGCCGGAGGGCTTGTTCCTTGAAGGAACACTGTGAGACATTTCTTTAGGCTTCCTGATCTAGTACAGATCGATCATTGGGCCGTAGCTGGTTTATCTGGTCAAACGCTAGATCGATCAGTTTGGCCAAGGCTTGAGTCCTTCTAGTGTTCTCACCGGAAATTAATCTATTCCATAACTTCTCTGTTTGGAATATCCACAGGTTTTCGGCCAGCGAAGGGAGGTATGTGTTTCTATTTTCATTAGTGTTCCGGCATTCTATCACAAGGTGCTTTAAAGTCTCAATGGATAATTCCTTTTTACATAATCGGCATTGCTTCTCGGCACCAGCTACTTTGATTGTTATGATTTCTCTAGTTGGCAGCAGGTTTAACCTTGCTCTCATGATCGAATTTCTCAGCTTCTTATCTGGAAACTTTGCACAGTAGGTCAGTGGTTTTTTCACCTTGTTAAATGTTGGAGGCAGGTGATTTAGAAGTTTGTTCCCTACTGCTTTCTCTGTTGTCAGAATCCAGTCAAAGTCTTCTGTTTTACTTTTAATTCGATCAGGATTTTCTTTCAACTCTTTGTCACTGCATTCGATTTTCGCCAGGTCGTCATTTCTGGCTTTTACCCAGTTTTTGAGGGCCTCGCATTTGCCTGTTTCTGTTTCGTCACGTATGATGCTGAAGATGGGCAAGGTGTCTGACGTGATGATTCTTCTGTATAGATGCATGGCACTTTGATCTACCATTGACGCTAAGGACACCAGCCCCAACTCTCTCCTGATAGCCGGCATAGCAGTAGATTTCGGTAGGCCTAGTACCGTTTTCCAAACGTGACCTTCAAGTTTGCACCAGGTGTTACGCGGGAAGTATAGCAAGACCTCCAAGCCATAGGTCAATGCCGGTACAACTTTGGCTTTATAGAATGATATTGCCGGTACCAGAGAGAATTTTCCGAACTTCCGATCGACTGCTCTTATTTGGGCAGTCAGGCATTTCGCTTTTTCCCATAGTTGGGTTTGGAGACTCTTTTCTGTTCTGGAGCTATCCATTTGAATCCCCAAGAATTTAAAGCTATTAACTCTTTCAATTTTGGTGTTATCGAGGAACAATTCTATTTTGTTTGTTGTTTTGCTGGGGACTTTTTCAAACACCATGATTTTTGTCTTCGATTTGTTCAGTTCGAGGTGATTTTCAACAATATAGGACTCCAGATTGCGTAGTTTTCTTTGTAGGCCCACTTTCGTTTGGTCAACCAAGATGACATCATCTGCAAACAGTAGGCGTGGAATCTCTGTTTTCCCTATTTTTGGCGGAAAGGAGCGAATTTTGGATTCGGAGAGTTGGTAGTCGCCAAGAAATGCTGTAAACAGAGCCGGCGCTAGGTGACAGCCCTGCTTAACTCCTCGGTTCACACTTATATCCTCTGACAGAGCATCCTGGTGATTTAGTTTGACTCTAATTTTTGTTAGCGAATGGAGAGCTATTATAGGGTCCAATATTTTGGTTGGACACTTCCACCCTTGTAGCTTTGACCACAGACTTGGTCGGTCTATCTTATCAAACGCCTTTGAGAGGTCCACGAAGGCCAAGTACATCTTTGACGCGCCCTCTTTGACTTTTGCTTTCAAGATGTTCAGTACCATTAGATTGATAGAGGTGGATCCATTTTTTTGAAAGCGCGTTTGGAGATGGTCTTTAGACTGACTGTCTTTTGCCCATACACGGAAATGCTCCAGCAGGAGAGTATCGTATAATTTGCCCAATATGTCAAGCAGGGCGATCAGTCTGTAGCTCGCTGGTTCTTGTCTCAGACCTTTTTTGTAAATAGGGACTATCACCGCTTGCAGCCAGGTTTCAGGAACCATATTCGTTCTGCTGCATTCAGAAAATATCTTACTGATCAATTCCGCCCATTTTCCTGGACACATTTTTAAGTCCATGTGTGTTAGTCCGTCAGGACCCTGGGCTCTTGATGTTTTCAATTTCCGTATGGATGCTTCGATGTCTTCTACCTTAGAAAGATCGACCCATGGTGTTACAGAGATCTGCTTTGTCCTTTGAGTGTCCGTAGTTGTACCCTCAAATTCTGTAGTGAAATATTGGATCCACCTTTCTTCGGCCACTGCGTTAGACAGCGAGCCACTCTGAGTGGAGTTGGACTCTTTTATCAACTTCCAGAATTCGCTCGATTTTTTTGTTTGTAATTTCTGCATCATGACTTCGGCGTCATTTTGATATTGAATGGCTCTGTGCTGTTTACGCCAGTTTTTATAGCTTTTAGCTTCCAGGCGCCAGTTTATCCAGTCCTCTGCAGCATTTGATTTCTTTGCTACTCTTAGCAGTCTGCGGCCCACTTTTCTTTTTGCCACCAACTCCTTGTCATACGTATTGTTCGTGTACACAGGTTTCTTCAGTTTCTTTGAGCCCTTTACGTGGAAGGATAGTAATAAAGGCAGGTAGTTTGGTCTTTCTTTCCTGTCCTTCCGGGCATGATCGGTGGCTCTCTTCTCCCAGGTTCGTTTGTTTTTACCAATATCTTGTTCGGTTAGCTGTAGACAAGTCTGTTGTGCATTTGTCTCAATCGCCCAATCATAGGTTCTTGAATTCGGACTTATGGTATGCCACGTACAGCAGAGTAGGTTGTGGTCACTGTGAATGGTTTTTTGGACCTTAAAACCCGTCAGACCTTTAGTGAGACCATTAGAGACAAAGATGTAGTCCAGCGTGGCTTTCGACCCGTTACGTTCCCACGTTGGTATGTATTTTTGATTGGGGAACAAAGAGGCCACATTCTGAATACTTCTTGAGCTGATTGCTACATTCCAGGCCTTTCCTCTCTCTATGGTGGAGTCAACACCTCTCCGTTGAGAGCTGGAGCATTGTTGGCCTGCCTGGGCCTCCGTACACTTTGCGTTCAAATCGCCACAGATGATGAGCTCGATTTTATCGAATTCCGCATATAGCTGGTCAATTGTTTCCGACATGTTGTCGCAAAAGGTTTTTATTGACATTCGCTGTGGATTCCAATAGCAATTCAGAATGGCCACCTGATTCTGAAAGCCGTTTTCCATCTTAGTCTTGCCCTGGATTTGAGAGGTCAGCGTGACCAGCATTTCATATGATTGTTTCCACTTTCGTGGTTCGCTCAGACCCGTTCCTGTTTTTAATGTAAGTCAAAAGACCCGACGACGGTCTGCCAAGCAAGCCTTTGACTGCCGGAGAGATCACCACTGAGAAACAGTCCAGTGTTGGTTGGTTAACAAGCCAGGTTTCTTGTAGGCATAAGATGTCGTATAGACCGAGATCGACATCTCCAAGTATCGTCAGGTGCGAATGGCCTCTCGTGTTCCAGGAGCCCAGAATGCAGGTTTCCTTTATGGGTTGCTCGCTACTTTTTTCGCAGGTGTTGTCGTCGAGGCAAGCCAACCCTGGTCGTTGCTATTTACCATTATTTTTATTCCAGCTTGACATTAGCCACTTCCATGGCCCTTTAGGTTGTCTTTCATCTTCCATTTTTTCCTGATGAGTTACATGGTTCTTAATCCTGTCGTCTGGCTGTTTTCGCTCTGGATTGCTGCAGGAGACAGATTGTATCTGGTCTTCTCTGTTGTTTCTCGTTGGGTGCCGAGCCCTGCCACACTGGTCCTTTGCGCCTCGATATGGTGGTGAATTTGGGTCACCTCTCTCCATCGGTTCAGTGGTCCCTATGCCACCCCTACATTGATACTGTGATCGTCTAGACGTTTCATGCCACTCCCGAGGCTTGTACCCTCGGCTTTGGCGGTATTGGTCCTCTGTTTTGGATATGTAATGATAATGGGTTTTAGGGTTATCCAGCTTATCCTCACCCTGCTCTTTTCTACTCAACTTCCTTTTTTGCTCCGTCAAGCGAAAACCCATTTGGTCAAATTCTTCATAGGCTAACTCATCAATATGCCGGATGGCGGCTGATTTCAAATGGAGAAATACTTTCGCCTTCTTTTCCCTATGATAGGGTTCCACTAGCACAAGATCTTCTGTTCTAATATTTTTCAGAGTTTTCATTCTATTCGTTATTTGAAGTATTGTCGGTCTGTTTAAAATTAGGAAGTTTTTGTCTACTTCCCTTTGTTCAAGCTTGAAGACTCGTATCTCCTCGTTTCCATTTTTTTTGTTTTCCAATTTGCTTTTTTCTGCCCGGTACTTTCGCGGGCTTCTTCGATTGTCGTCTTTTTCTTGAGCACATCGGGGTTTAGACGGGCTTCTTCTTAATCTGGGTGCTTGACTGTAGATCTTCTCATTATCCACAGTCGACTGAACCGAGGCTCTCTGTACGGCCGTCGGATTTGTTACATTACTATCCATCTGGATTGGCCACTCCTTGTCCATCTTGGACTTGGCTGTTTGATTTACAACCCGTTCTGGGCCACACTTTTTTGCCCTGCCTTCTATGCCAGGGGGACTTGACTCCTTCGAGCCCTTCTCTGAGTATGTGGAGATGTTCATTAGGTCTGTGTATCCTAAGAATTCATCTACTGTTATCGGTGATCTCAGGGGGTCGGTCTCCTCTGATCGTGACCTTGGCTTTTGTCGATTATTATTGGCTTGAGGTTTGCCCAGACCGAACCCCCTCACGTCAGATTTCACCAGTGATGAGGTAATCTTCATGAGGTTAGAATTCCTTTCCGTCAGGTCAGTTGTGGGTGGCTGCGCCTTTTGTCCTCTAGCCGATTTCGCCCCTTCTGTTTTTTCTTGCGGCAATATCAACAGGGTTTTCTTTTTTCCATTTGTCCGTTCTACGAGCTCATCCCTTGACTCTTCGCGGACTGATATCTTTGTAAGAGTCTTTTTGTTCAGAATTTCCAAGGTTTGGATCTTTTTTTCCAACGCTTCGATTTTTCTTTCCCAGACGGTTTTCTGATTAGAAGCGGTCTGAGGTCCCTCCGGCTCTATTGATCTTGCTAATAGGGTCCTGGTCATGGTTTCCATACTCTTTTTCTCTACAGCTTCGATTTTCCTTTCCTACTGTGTTTTCTGTATAGGCGCGTTTTCAATATTTGCTGGTAAAAGGCTCTCCATCTGGGCCAAATTCTCCATCATATTCGATAGAATTGCTGAATTATCTTGTACGTTTTCTTTGATTGCTTCATACAATTTACAGAAAGGTGCTAACAAGATGGTCATTGCTGACATGATAGCGATCATTTCTGGTTTCTTATTGGGCGATTCATTTTGTAGCGCCACCACAATTTCACTGAGTCGTCTCTTTTTCGGTGAGGCTTGGGTTTTGTCCGATCTTCACAATGTAGCTGAAGAATCCAGTGCCGGGCATTCCCCTGTGAATCTTGAATTTCTGTCAATGTTTATGGCCCTTCTCGGTGATTCAGTTTTCGAATGTGGGTTTTCCTTATACAGTTTTGACTGGTCCCCTTTAGACAGGGGCGTAACCATGGGTTGCCCCCTGGGCAGATGGGGCTTTGTCCAGGCCAGACAGTCTTCTTTGTGCTGCAGTGCCTGCGCCGTTCGATTAGGGTCCCAATCAGATTGGACCTCCTTGACCCCCTCTTCCTCTTGATCGTCCTCCAAAACAACTATCTCCTCTATGGTTAAAGGAACCCCACTGGGGGCACTTTGAGCCTGGGGACTCTCGAACCTAGTCCTAAGATGGCCGTTGGGTTTCAATTGTCCGGATGCTGGGCTCTCAAACTCCTTAGGTTTTTCGGTATCCTTATATGGATCCTTTGTAGGTATCCCAGCTTTTTCCTGTGAGGTGACGTTGCACAGCCTCTTTTTCTCATTTACTGCTGACGGTGACTCGGTTCTCCTCTGCTTTTGAGCGGGCTGTGTTTCAATCGCTATTTCCAGCATTTCAGCGTCTGATATTTCCTTCTCAATGCTCTGTTTTCTTTTGTGTTGCTGCGAGAAAAAAGCCTTTAGTGAGCATGATAGCAAGGGGTTGGGCAGCCCTTTTGACATTTGACCGCCTTTTCTTTTGCCTTCTCTTGCTTTTTATTCCCCCAGTATGGTATTCTTTTGCGATCTCATGTTCGCCGTCTTTTTTAATCCTTGACTCCTTGCTTTAGCCGGAGTATTGGTTTTGATTCTCTTTTTCCTTTTAGCCCCAGATCCAGTCTTCAATTGCTCACCGTCCGTTTCCTTGTTCGAATCCTCAAGCTCTCCTTCCGTTTGGTTGTCGCTCTCCTGCCCCTCTTCGTCTGATTCGGTGTCTTTATCGGGGTCGGCTACTATCACTCTTTCATTGAGATCTCTCAAAGGCTTGGGGTTCCTAGCCAACGATTTGCCCACACCTTGCGTGGGTTTCTCGCTGTCGCGATCTGTGTCATGGAACATTGCTTGGATGCAGATCACCTTTGGCACACAATGGCCCTTTTCTATCAGGAGTAGCGGGTTTGGCGCCACTTCTCTTTCCACGCCGGGGTTTTCTTCTCTCCCTCAGTCGATGTTCGGTGAGGGTATAATTCGATTGTTTCGGCGAGTTCCCTTTATTTATCTCCCTCTTCTATCACCTTTACCCCCCGTGCACCCCTGTTGGCATGGGTGGGATTTCTGGCGCCGCTCCGCCGGACTTCAGTATCAGTTTCTGATTTATGCGGGGAGAGGCGTTCAAGTCGGTCATTTTACCTGCCAAGTCCGGGTTTTCACCGTTCCCGCTGCCCAACTGCCGGTCAGAGACAGGTGGGCTCCGCTCGCCAAACGCGCCCAGCCGTGTTCCGATTTGTGGCACCAGACTTGATCTGTGGCCCTGCGCCCTCAGCGGGGGCGTGCTCGGCCTTATGGCCGTCGGACCTCCGAGGCCGTCAACAGGAGCTGCTCGTCTGATCGATCCTCTGTAAAAGAACCGCTCATAGGGATTGGCTGGGACAGCGTCAGCGGGGAGGAATCTCCCGCTTGCTCTCGTGGTTCGGGTAGGTCAATGTTTCCTGCTCCGTTCTTACTCGCAGGTCCGTGTGGTTGGACTTGCACATGAGTTGGATCCGGGGTTTTAGGGGTTGGCGATAACAGTTCAAAGTTCGAGGGGGTCGCCGAGTCAGACTTACTCCTCCTCCTTTTACCCGGGCTCATTTTCCCCCCCCGGCTTTAATGTTTTGGTTGGCTGGAAATCCTTCGGGAGGGTTTTTGAACTTTTCTGCGCTTTCAGAGGACGTACCTCTGGCTCCACTCTGCTACGGCTTCGCGTCTGCAGCGGACTGCTGCAGACTGGCTCGTACCTCAGGCTCGCAGCTCCGCTCACCGCTCCACGGTGTCACAAGGTAAAAATAGACACTTTCTGCACCTTCTGCACAACGATGTGGACTGCTACAAACTGGCTCGTAACTCAGGCTCGCAGCTCCGCTCACCGCTCCACGGTGTCACAAGGTAAAAATAGACACTTTCTGCACCTTCTGCACAACGATGTGGACTGCTACAGACTGGCTCGTACCTCAGGCTCGCAGCTCCGCTCACCGCTGCGCGGTGCAACAAGGTAAAAATAGGCACTTCCTGCACAACGATGTGGACTGCTGCAGACTGGCTCGTACCTCAGGCTCGCAGCTCCGCTATTACCTTTCCAGAATCCCAATTTAGAGTCCTTGGAGGCTGTTCTGAAAGTCTTGATAAATATCAGCTCTTGTGAAGTCAGCCTCCACGATTTTCACTTCACGGCCCGTACTCTCCTCACAACATGAAGTATCAGCCACCACAATCACCAAGACACTCGCAAATGCAGATTATGAGAGCGGCTGCCCCAGATGCAGTAGCGAAGAATCTGAGTTGTTGCTTATGCTATAACATTGTCCCAAGTTATCACACTACTGGGTGAATGTTGGCCGGATCCTCCATAAGGTGATTAACTGCAGCTCCAGTTATCACCTCAGTATGTTTATCAGGGTAGGTACACCGGCAAGATCTCTAGACGAAACATAGGTTCCTAAATTGAGATTGCTGCTATCTTACCAATGCATACTCATGATGTGATATGGGGAAATGACATGGAGGAGGTGTATATGACTCTACTACCAGCTAGATGTAGCCCTAAAGGGTTTATGGTCTTTGCAATGGAAATTTTTCATCGACGGTAAGTACCATCACATTTTTTTCCATCGAAAACTTCCATCGATTTCCTATACATAAAGTGCAAAGTGAAAATGCATCGAAACCCTTTCATCAAATAGGGTTTCGTTACATAAACACTTTACATTTTTTTGCATGGAAATGTGATGGAACATAACGTTACAGGGAGCTGTCCAGTGCAAAAATCTATATTTTTAACACTGGACAGCTCCCTGTATTTTACAGTATTTATTTTTAATTGGGGGCGGGGTCTCCCCCCCAACTCTCCTGAACCCCCAGGGGTCCTCCGTCTCTAATCCCCCACACCAACTCCCATTTTTAAAATGTAACTCTTCTCCAGTGCTGAAATCTTTAATGTATTTCATCACTGGACAGCTCCCACTAAATTGTGGTATTTATTATTAATTGGAGGGGTCCCCCCAAACCACCCTCAACCCCCAGGGCTCTTCCCCCTCTAAAACCCCACACCAACCCCCATGTTCAAAATGTACCCCTTGTCCAGTGCTGAAATCTTTATGTATGTCAGCACTGGACAAGGGGTACATTTTGTACCTGTAAGTTGTATTTATTGGTTATTGGTGGGGGGTTCCCCCTAACCTCAAAGGCACCTCCTAACCCTAACCCTTACCCTAAACCTTGCCCTAACCCTAATTCTAACCCTTGCCCTACCCTTTACCCTAACCCTAACATTTACCCTAACCCTTGCCTAAAATCCATCGAAATTCATTTAATGAATATGATTTTTGATGGAAAAGCATTTCAATTAATACATTTCGATGGATATGAATTTGTTGGAAATTAATTCGATGGAAAGAGCAGATACCGCCCTAAAGATATATGGTAGGACTTCTGCAAATATTTATGTGATTCTGTAGTTATGGAAGGTGAAGGGGAATCGGGACAAGAAGACTGAACTGATGTGGCTTGCAGCCAATGGGACATAAAAAAGACGTGAAATTTCAAAATGTATTTACCGCTTGCACTGATGAATATTGTAATGTTATTGCCAAGTGTTCTAAAAAGGGAAAAGAAACAATACAATAGGGGCACACCATATTAATTTCCTTTACATTTTGAGCATACACAAGCACCTTCTTTAATGATATATACTATAAAAATGTAGAATTCACAAATTTTGATCAATTTGTTATATCCTTTCTGTTGAAACGTAAGCTCCTCCTGGGCTCATGCCAAAGTCACGTGCAAGATGACACGTGGGAGACATGTCATCCAATGTATGAAAGGTGCGGACGGCCGCCCTTGCACCCGTCAAACTACCACGACTGACTCCTGCTTGAGGTGTTTTCCTGTAGCGCATGCCAGCACTCTGTAACTAGGCAGAGACTCTCTCAGCAGAGCCTTTACACATATTGCCGGTCCCCCGGCAATATAACAACTGGCGATGAGATTACTGTACGAACCTGGCATGCTGCCGCCCTGGGCGCCCACCTCGTGTGGCACTCTTGCTCGTCGGGGCCTTCCCAACAACCGTCGGTTCTCCCGACGAGGCCCTGCAGCAAGCAAGCTTACGCTGCCGAAATCCCCGTAGCGCGCTGGATAGGGCAGGAGAAAACAAAGGTCATAGCTAAGCCGCTGACACATCCTAGTGGCTCTGCTGAGCAACATGGGTCAGAAGCGGGTCCGCCCCTTTTGATTTCACAACTGTTCGTCCTGCGGAGAGTCCCGCTGGAGGCCCTCATTGCCTCCGCCTGGGTGCTGCCACCATCCAGATCCAACAGGTGCTGCCACCATCCAGATCCAACATCTTGCCAGCGCTGGGTGGGCATGGACTACCGCCATGGAAGGCTGGTACCACAGAGCAGATGTGGCCCCTGTTCACACGAGTTCGGCTTTGCCTGCATGTGGTTCATGGACATGTTGCTCAAGGACTAATAAAAGTGTTGCCTCTTTAATGTGTGTCCCCCAATATCCATTGGACAGTGATGCATCTTGATGCTGTGCACGCAGAGCAACAGAGGTTTGAATCCCGGATCCGTGCTTAGAAACCAAACTCGGGTACGGTATTAGGCGCGTTAGAAAAAAACAATTTAATACATTTTTAAAATAAATAAATCCGGCCTGTCGAGTGGGCTTCAAATGGACTCAGTAAAAGGTAAGGTCAGTGTCTGCACCAACCTTTGTCTCCCAGTGAACAGTGATGGAACTTGGTGCTGGGAGCCCGTCTAGTGGCTTAAATTGGCCGCGGCCAAAGCAAAGTGTTGTTTGTAACCATGCAAACATGTGATTTATTGTGTGTTGCCTTGTTTGTTGTTATTTTATACTCCTGGCATGGGATGTTGTAACGTAATCCCCTCCTGCGCTCATGCCATAGTCACGTGCAAGATGACACGTGGGAGACGTGTCATCCAATGAATAAAAGGCGCGCCAGTCAAACTGCCACCACTGACTCCTACCTGAGATGCTTTCCTGCAGCACGCGCGCGCTGCGTAACTAGGCAGAGGCCCTGCTAGCAAAGCCTTTGCACATATCTCCGGTCCTCCAGCAATAAAACAGCATACAACTTTGCACATTCTCATCTAGTGTGAACGAATACTAACAAGGGAGCTACTTGTAGCAATAATACTTATATTTATAGCACTGGTCCTTCCAATAATATATACATAATCAAAAAATAAATGATTTACTTCAAATTGATGACAAGGAGGAGGACATGGAAGCCCATGGTTCAAAGGCCCACCGGGAAACCACCAGGGTACACTCTAGGTCAGTCCACCACTGGGGATGAGCAACAAGGAGGCGCAAACAATACTTTTTGTATCAACGATCTCATGATGTACCAGATTCCTTGGGAGACGAGTATCGATTCAATGGTCTTTTCCTGCGAAGGAGCCAATGTGGGTCCACGGAGCCTTTGGTCGGTTTGTAAGGTCGAGGTCCAGGAGAAAACGAGCAACAAGCGCCAGGCGCGAGGTCAGCGGAAGAGCACAGGCAACGGGTGTGTCATAAAAAGAATTGACACAACAGGTGGCGGCTGGGATCAATCCGCGCTGCTCCAGAGGCGATAATTAAGGCCCATCACGCCTCTAGAGCACGGCGCGAGGCTTGGAGTATTAACTACGTCACGCTACCAGGGTCAGCGTGACCCGACGTAGTGCCAGAGGAGGCGGCGCTGCTAATTGGCTGGAGGTAAATTAGAAGGAAAAATACTGATTCCATTATCTTAATCCGCTAACCATCCCCTTTCGCTCATCTAGAAACGCAGATGCTGTGTCATCCCATATAACAAGACTTGGAATCGAAAATAAGCACATTACAAATACTTCGTTTTCCAACTGGAACTAAGTCGAAGAACGAGAGAAAAGTTTGCGAAATATATGTCAATAGATCGTTAGAATGTGGTGCAGAATAATCAGAAACCCCAGGCAGGCATATTGTAGAACTGCACATACATTCGATTGCAGTCTATATACAAGAATGGTCATCAGTCAGTTGTAGCTGGAAATGATAATTATTGTCATAAATTATACTTTATTGTCAGTATTCCCATAGCTGACATCGACTGGTGTCCACAGCGCTATTTCCTTTAATTCTGTAGAGACTGGTGTAAGAATTAAGGATGATGAGTCGCACACAAGCCTCCAGTAGGTTCAAGTGTATTTATTTTGGGTACAACGTAAGCCTTGTGCGATGGCACCGGCATCCCATCCGGCAAACACAGATCTCAGCTGCCACTGAAAGAACCCCATCACTTCACTACACTCCCACATTCTATCAGTTTACACGCACGAGGACACCAGGCCCATCATAACACTTCTCCCCTCCATAAGAAGACCAACAAACCAATCAACACTTACTAGACCCATCATAACACTTCTCCCCCCATAAGAAGACCAGCAAACCAATCAACACTTACTAGACCCATCATAACACTTCTCCCACCCCCCTAAGAGGACCAACAAACTGTTAGGCAGAATCACATGCAGTACCCTTTGGGAACACTACACACAATTAAGACCACAAGTGCAAGTATAATTTCACCTTCGGTAGAAGCCCGTACTACACATTAATGTGGTAGCAGTGGCTGAGCAGCCAGACTTATCTCAAGAGTAAAGTGAGCAGTACAAGGGGTTACACGAAGGACTAGCAATCACAGTGGTTCAAATACACACTTACTCAAGGTTTCTTGGTAAAAGAATATACATTCATTTACACAGTCAGTTGGAAAACATTCCACTAGTAAGAGCAGCTCAATATCACAATCTAATAAACTACAATACACAACCAATCAGTTTCTGAACAACTTCAGCTCGCCTGAATGAAGTGGGAGCAAAAAGGCACTTCAGTTACTTTAAAAAGGGGTAAAAAGACAAGGTTAGAAGAATCAAAAGCACCAATACATTCAGAAGTAGCGCAAATAGTTTCAGTTCACTACAACCAGCAATTCAATTCAATAGGGCTGGGCCAAAGTCAATGGTTCAGAGTCTTGGATGGATAGCACAGTTCTGGTAGTACACGGTTAAGTCTTTGCCACGTTTTTTAGAAGTAGTTGGTCAGATGAAAAGTTACATGTCGGTTTAGGGAAGGACAAGCCTCCAAAGTTTGGAAAGTTTCACAAACTTTCACCGCGGCAGAAAGGATTTCCTGACCGCGCTTGCACAGTACCTTTTTAACGAAGAAGAGCTCTAGCTGAGGCAGTTGTTTCTGGCAGTTCCTGCAGATGTCGCTGTTCCTGAGCTTCAGTCGTGGGGACAAGAAGGAGGACATTGGGAGGTTCCTGCACTGCCCTGGGAAGAGGCCACAAGCTTGGTAAAACGTTGGTTTAAGGTGTGAGTGCTTTAAAGACCACAAACTGGTATCTTTCTCCCTGGCTATCTGGTTTTCAACAGCACTCGGAAGAAAATTCGACCAGTATAGAGACGGTGTCCAGGTGACTTGCGAGTTGGTTGTTCCCACCAAACTCAAGGGAAGAAGTCGTCCTTGAAGGGCTTCTCTTTCAAGGGAGTTTCAGGCATTTCAGACCTGCAGCAGAGCTTCACCAGTGGACCAGGAGTTGCAGCAGTCGTCTTCCTTCCGCTCGTCTTCGGTTCACTTGTTCCAGTGGTCGACTCTGCTTTCCAAGTCCCAGAGGCCTGCTTTTAAACAGTTTTCCCCCATTCATTCCAGCCTGGCTGTCACTCACCCAGCAGGGTGGCTGTCCTTGCTGGACAGCTAGCCGGCCAATCACGCCAGAGTGCATTCAGGTCTTCTAGGAGACTTAGCACAGGGAGTTTCGGGGACCTCCCTCACATCCTGTCCATGCCAGACACTCAGGCGCCAGAGGAGGGCTTCAGCACTGAAGCTCGCCAAAGGCCAACTAACAAAGGGACCAAATCTGGTTTGGCGTGCAGAGTTAAACACAAGAAGGACATTTCCTAAAAGAAACGGTGAAAAAAGATGACCGGAGTCTGTTTTTACAGATAGGTCTTGGGCACCATATTGAAAAACATGGCTGACTCGATTTTTAGCTACTGGTGTTCGCAGTCGGGAAAAATCATGGTACTTTGTTCTAAACCACTGCCACCAGCCATTTCAAGAGGGAAAGGGTATCATTTGACTGTTATACGAGTGTTTGGACATAGGGGATGCTAGGCAACCTCTCTAGCACTCTATAGGAAGAAAGTGTTTGCTGGGTCTGTAAATTTAGTAGTCAGTCCCAGAGAAGGTATTTAAACCTTTGGAAGTCTGATAGACATCCCTGTGCCACTGCACTGAAGGTGCTGTGTGACACACAAGAAAAGGTGATGCCTATGGAGTTGTTTTAAAACTCCATATCCAAGGAACACAAAAGTAAACACACATCAAAATATCAAAATACACGAAAGAGTGGGGAAAAAAGGCTCACACTCTTTCCAGGTAAAAATTAAACTCCTAGAAATCCAGCAAAGTTGCTGGTTGCCTTAAAAGGTGAGGGAAATTAGCACATTCTTGAGAATGCTCCATAACACTAACCAATCAACACTTACCACATTCATCCCCCCGTTACCTCTCAAGGATAATACCTACAAACCTCACCACGGAGAACGCCAACCAACTCTGTACCTACCCCCCAACGCGTGGCCACCACGTAAATGGGCACGTACATCCGCAAGAACCCGCTAAAAACAGTACCTCTACAGCAACTCAAACGTACCCCACTATAACATAATCGGACCAAAATTAACTACAACGCAGAGCCCGAAACGGCACTCCACCTACACCGGCACACATGAACCAGTCACATCCCAACCAACGTCCAACTACCACACAGATATCGCTCTCTCTTCCTCCCAAGGCAAACACAAACAATATAACCCAACTGGGAATACCCACAATGGGACACTAAACCCTCGAGACCAGAAAACAACAAAACGAGCATCCACCGGTTCCGAGATGCCCCTCAGAACTAGGGCTGCCACATCTACTCTCCCGTCAAAACGACAACTTAAACTAACTCGCCGAAACCCTGAGTGCGCAAACATCCTCCCACCCGAGCTGCCCCCCCCGGGGCCTCGAGCCTGCAACACTCGAGCACAAACCAGCGCTAAACCCAGAGCAACAACAAGCACAATAGCCCAAAAATGGTCCCAAGTTAAACCAAACTCCCAGCAGAAAACACAACCGGGCCAAACTACACTCCACAAAAGAGACAACCCAACCACACGATGAAACACAACAACTTCACCACCTCCACCAACTCCAACGTGACCCCCAAGTCACAGCCTCTAACACTAACGTGACCCAAAGTCACAGCCTCCAACTCTAACGTGAGTCCAAGTCACAGCCTCTCACACTATGTGATCCCAAGTCACAACCTCTAACTCTAATGTGACCCCAAGTCACAGCTACTAACTCCAACGTGACCCCAAGTCACAGCCACTAACTCCAACGTGACCCCAAGTCACAGCCTCTAACTCAAACGGCACCACTGCCAAGAGTGTAAGTAGTCACCTTCACAACGAGTTACCCAAACTTGTACCCGATAAGATGATGCCCACTAAACAACTTTAGTTAGTTACCACCACAAACTCAAAGGTAACGTAACAGTACCCGGCCGGATTCCCGCCACGCCCCAAGGAACACAGCCTAACCCCAACTCACACCACAACTCAAATAACCTACTAACCACAACACACAGAACCACCCGCTGCTGGTGCAATATTCCTCACCACCCATAAAATGCGCATATAAACACGCATCCCACAGCCCACACACGCCCCGTGACCATACAACAGAAACATGGTGTACATGCGTTAGATGTCTCAAACCCTGGAACAGAATCCACACTGCTAAACTGAGAACAATGCACAATTCACTGAAGAGAACATAGACAGTCTCACCACTTGAGGAAACGCCCACCATCAAGTCTGCCCCACCTGTGGGGGAAGGTCACGTCACTCCCCTTCCCAATCTAAAGAGAACCTAGGGAGTCTCACCCTTGAGGAACAACACCCACCCTCAAGTCCGTCCCACCTGTAACGGAAAAATCAAATCACATAACATTACATATGAAGTCCATCCCACCATAAAAGGGAAAAATCTTAATCACGTAACATTACATATGACACCACACCAAGTCCAAGTCCACCTAAAACAAAACGTTGCAGCGTTTAACATGACATAGCTAGGAATACCAAATCCTGAGCAGTATGCACACAGTAATTACTCAGCAACACGGGCCACCGCATGAACGCTCACACACACCCACACGCTGCACGGCCCAACGCCAACAAAACATTACTAAGATGCCACTACATAAAACATCAACTCTTCACTCATACTGGCCTCACCCAACATCCTGACGGTCAGTCCTCTAACAGAACAAGATCATTCATCCTCATGTAGAAGTCCCATAATTCCGGATTGAACTCCTTCAAACTCCGCAGCAAGGCACTGCAACCTTCACAGTAAAGTTTGCTGAAGCCAACATGCGCCCGCAAACAGCACAGGATTGCGAACATGACCTCTTTCCATAACATTGCGAGGGATACTCTCCAACGTTCTGTGCGCCACCAAACTTCCTTTTGGAGGCGTTCACTCTTCCCACACCATGGGAACAGTATTCACCCACGTGCTCCGATACCTTCGCAACGCACGTTGCTGACTCACTGAAGCGACCCGGAAAGGGACCGACCGCCAGCACCAGATCCCTGGTTGGCGCATTGCGTTCCACGTCTCACGCCACGCTGCGTTCCAGCAGCCCTTCTCGGAACTCCCCCTTCGGAGCTGGTGACGTCAACATTATTGTCGCTGGCCCCGCGGTGGCAGCATGTTCGTTGCAAAGCCCACGGTCAGAGTGTCCAAGCTGCTGCTGCCGTTCAACCTCACCCATTGCAGCAGAGTTCAACTCCTTCCACACCAGACCCCGGCACCGCTAGCAGCACAGTTTTGTGCAACCCAGGGCACAATCCTTGCCCCGACCACTATGCCACTGCTTCCGACACTGGTCCCATGCGCCACTCCAGACCCGCTTCAGTCTCCACTAGTGCTCACCACCTCTGACACTGGTCCCAAGCACCACTGCAGGCCCGCTTCTGTGTCCACTAGTGCTCGGGCACGACACTTGACCCAAACACTGACTCCGCCAGAACGTCCTGCGGCAAAAACTGGTTACTTCACCCAATCGCCGTTAACTTTGACGCACCAACCCCCGGTCACGATCTGCGGGCCAGCTACCGCGTTGCGCTTTTAGCATTGACCAGCTGACGCTCAATTAAAGCCAACTTCAAGGCACCCAACTCTGCAATGAACGCCAACTTCAAAGCGGCCAACTCTGCCGGATGAGATGGATAACAGGGAGGGCGATGTCCTCACACGTTCTGCCCCTCCCTCCGCAGCAGCAATCCCATCCTCGTCGCCAGTGTAAGAATTAAGGATGATGAGTCATACACAATCCTACAGTACATTCATGTGTATTTATTCGGGGTACAACGTAAGTCTTGTGCGAGGGCACCGGCATCCCATACGGCAAGCACAGATCTCAACTGCCACTGAAAGAACCCCATCACGTCACCACACTCCCACATTCTATCAGTTTACACGCACGAGGACACCAGACCCATCATAACAAATGGCACGGGAGCAACCTGTCTCCACGCACACACCCTATCCTATCGTCTCGCATCCCATGTGTGTGACCCCACGAGTGGCGTGAAACGTGATGCTGCATGAAGCGTGCCGACAGGAAGGTGCACACGACTACACATATGCATACATGAGAACTGACCACAGTGCACATTGCATGTTGTGCATGCGTGGCCGGCTGACAATTTATCAGGTGCAGGCAGGGATGGGCTGGCCTATGTTGTCCAGTAGGCCTAAGCACCCTTTTCCTCTTTCGTATGGTATTTCCCCATTTTTCAATAGGACAAGGGCTGGACTTTCTGAAAATGTGTAATAGGGGGCCACTTTGAACATTATTTCCAGGGCCTATTTTGGTTCCTAGTCCAACTGGGAGCATGGCCTGTGGGCGCCCATTTCAATATGCTATTTTGAGTGCCCCTTTTCTCCAGAACAGGAAAATAGTCTGTGGTACCCATGGGGTGCTTAAATAACAATGAATACAGAGGAATGCAGCAAGGATGTTAATCGCTATAGATTATCACTGGGCAGGCAGACATCACCTGTATTTGATCTTTGTACTGTCCAGCATGGTCACAATTACCTGGCTCTAAATTATATATAACAGGAGAGTGTAAACCCTTACAATGGGTGCTGAATTTTGATCCAGGGGCAATATTATTATATATTGTTCACCTATTGAATTCTTACCTCTAATGCTGTAAAAGTGTTGCGATTTGCAACAAAAGGTTGTGCACTTTAAGGTATTTAAATCATGTGATTCATTTTTAAGGTGTCTGACACAGCATAGAAACACTTGTGTACAGGTGTGTTATAAATTACTTATCATATCATAATCATACAGGTGCATTGGTTTGTATCACAGTAGGTGTTAGTATCACAAAATCACTGCAAGGGCCCTGACAGAATTCTAACATTTAGATATATTTTGCACAGGCTCTCTGGAGAACTACACGGCGAACTACATATATGTGTGCCAAGGCCCATAAGATGAACCTGCTTGGTTAGGAGAGGTACATGTTTTCACTTCCGCTCCATACCAGTCATCTACATGTCTACATGCAAAGCATCTGCTCAATATAACAATTCTAAAGCTCACCAAAGCTAATATCGCAGGCAAACCACTGCTCATTTTCCTCACTGAAATTCACTAGTTCATTGTTTATTAAACCTATGCAGAAAAATAGCTCTAAAGCCATTCTCTCGAAATCCTACCAATTTTAGGGCATGTCATTTTTAATTCCTGTATACATTATAAATGCCTGAATACAGGTATCAAAATGCAACATGATAAGAGACTAAAGGCCAGGAATGGTTAATTATTTCATTCCTGACATTAGCAAATGTTGGGTCTCCATAATTGTCCTATAGTACTTACTATGTTCAAGACTTAGGGGGTCATTATAAGTTTGCCGGTATCCCGCTGGTAATTTCGGCAGAGATGCCAGCAAACTGTCCTACCGTTTCTGCCGCATGACATCCGGGTATCCCGGCGTTGGAAAGGGCAGTAAATCCCCATTCCGTGAAGTCCCATTGTACTCCATGGAGCGGATTATAAGAATTATCGGCACCGGTAATACCAGTGCCAGTAATACCTGTATTATTTTGCCGGTGGGCGCCTGATTTACCTCCAACTCTTGGCTGGAGGTAAATCAGTGACTCACACTGGCAAACGTGTGGTTTGGCGGTGCGGTAAAAGTGCCAGTAACGGATTTACTGGCACTTTTACCAAAATGTTTACTACACCACCAAACCTACAATGACCCGACACAACCCCTGAAGAGCTTTTATAATAACAGATCTGCTTGTATACACCGTTTGACAAAGGCACGCAACTGGTGATGTATAAAGTTCACATTTGCACATTAAGCAATCCACAGTAATGCTTACGCAGAGCTGAGATTTTGAAAGGAAAAAGCTACTCTTAATTGTGTCTTTTACAGCAATGAAGTAAACTGCTGCCCATTTGAAGGGGTAAACAGAGAGTGTGAATGAAAAGGGATTTGCTGCCCAGGAGGCCTGCGGCTGGTACCCTTTCCATCACTTGCAGGGCCTTCCTGATGGGTTTTGCACAAGGCATCAACTGAGAAAAACAGTTCACGCAGGACTGCAAAATGCCTAATGTCTCTTCACTGTGTAACCTGTGAAGTGTTTCTCGTCCAAAATGTCAAGATCTCGACTGTGGAAAAGTGATCGTTCTAGCCGCTTTACACCCACATTCTTGACACTCACGCCTCGAACAATTTGTTTATTAAAGGGCACAAAAGTAGGACTATCCACTGTGTAATAGAATACAGACATACATGTTATTTGAGATCATATTTGGTACAGCATTTACTGCTTGATAACGGTTTGCAGCAAGATAAGAATGTTGCGCTGTACCAAGACCCAGCAGCCTGTTTACCAGTAATGCCCATTGAAAGAGGGCTTCAACATCCTTTTAAAGGGTTTACCCAAAATGTTAGGAAACAAAACACTGGCCCTCATTACGACCTGGCGGTAAGTGAAAAACGATGCCGGTAAAGCATTACCGACATCCCTTACCACTAGGGCCGTTTATGAATCGAGATAGTGCTATCAGCGGCACCGTAATCAACGGTGCTGCTAAATGCGCCAAGGGCGCGGGCACGCGACCTCCCACGCCGTAAATACGGGCATGGCGCAAAATGGGGATGAGTACGAGTCAAGCGGACTTGCTCTTGACACCCTTGTGAAGGCCGTAAAGTACCATACCGCCATGGTGCTAATACCGCCATCGCGGACTAACTGTAAACGGCCATGTGCTAATACCGCCATGGTGCTAATACCGCCATCGCGGACCAACCGTAAACGGCCATGTGCAGTATTACAAAGTGACACAGGTGCACATAATCACCACAGGTGGAGGCAATACAGACTGGCCAAGCACAAAAGGAGCACACCCCACCCCTTCCCACACCCAGTCACACTTCACAATGATCCCAATAGGACTAGCAATGCTGGGGCTGGAGGACCTCATTGCAATGGAAGTGCTACAACAACAACAAGCACAACAGGCAGCACAGAGGAGACGCAGGAGGAGAAGGATGGCAAGGCAGGGCCAGCAAGCCCCACCAGCACAGCCAGTGCCACCACCCAGGCAGCCCCCAATCCCACGCATCTGAGCCAGTCATCGTGGCCATGATACACAACGACATTGTCAGCATGATTGAACCACGCACCGCCATCCCCCCGCTACTGAAGGTAGTGTCCGTGCTCCACTTCCTTGCTACAGGCACCTATCAGCACACAGTGGGGCACTTGCATGGCATTTCACAATCATTATTCTCACGTACGCTGAACCAAGGGCTTGACGCCCTCCTCAAGCACACAGACGACCACATTACTTTACCACAGTCTGCCCAGGAGATCTCAAACACCAAAGTTGGTTTCCATGCACTGGCCGGCATACCTGGTTGCATTGGTGCCATCGACTGCACCCATGTGGAATTGTTGGTCCCACATGCCATTGAGGTAGCGTACCGCAACAGTAAACTATACCACTCAATCAACGTGCAAATGGTATGTGACTCGAACGGGATCATCACACATTGTTGTGCCCGATTCTCCGGATCAATCCATGATTCAATGGTCCTGCAGAACTCCACAATACCACGCTACATGGAGCGACATGCAGGGCAGAGATCCTGGCTACTCGGTGAGTCGCATGTCATGGCCATGGTAATGTGAAGTGTTTAGGTGATTGAGGTACAGATGCATACTCTACCTGGCTGATATGGGGGGGGGAGATATGCATACTCTACCTGGCTGATATTGGGGGGGGGAGATGCATACTCTACCTGGCTGATATTGGGGGGGGGGAGAGATGCATACTCTACCTGGCTGATATTGGGGGGGGATGCATACTCTACCTGGCTGATATTGGGGGGGATGCATACTCTACCTGGCTGAAATTGGGGTGGGGGTAGATGCATACTCTACCTGGCTGATGTTGGGGGGGAGATGCATACTCTACCTGGCTGATATTGGGGGGAGAGAGATGCATACTCTACCTGGATGATATTGGGGGGGGGGAGATGCATACTCTACCTGGCTGGTATTGGGGAGGGGGAGATGCATACTCTACCTGGCTGATATTGGGGGGGGGAGATGCATACTCTACCTGGATGATATTGGGGGGGGGAGATGCATACTCTACCTGGCTGAAATTGGGGGGAGAGAGATGCATACTCTACCTGGCTGATATTGGAGTGGGGGGGGGAGATGCATACTCTACCTGGCTGATATTGGGGGGGGGGAGAGATGCATACTCTACCTGGCTGATATTGGGGGGGAGATGCATACTCTACCTGGCAGAAATTGGGGGGGGGTAGATATATACTCCCCCTGGCTGATGTTGGGGGGGGGAGATGCATACTCTACCTGGCTGATATTGGGGGGGATGCATACTCTACCTGGCTGATATTGCAGAGGGGGTAAAGCATACTCTACTGGGCTGCGAGTACCAGAGGGAATGGTGCAAGCTCATACCCCAAAGCAGGCCAGGCTTGAGCTCACACCTAACCACATAATGCGAGATGTAAGCAGCCCTACCATGTGAATGAAGCTGTGTCCCAACCATTCCACAGCCATCTGCATGTCCACTATACCAAATCAGACCGCATCCACCCTCAACGAAATGCAGCTACATGCAATGACTTCAGCCAATACACAGCACCAAACACCATCTACTGAAAGGCCTGTCCCCCATCACTGTGTAAAAAGGAGTCACATGACGGTAAAAAACATCAATACACCACTACACTGACACAGAGGCCCACCTAAATAGCATATCACCTACTGAATTGCTCAGAGATATCATCATGAGGCTGACAGCAATGGTGCCAGGATGAAAGCATTGATATCACTGGACATCTGTCAGATCACCAAAACAACCATTGTGGACTAACAGTGCATGGGCACTCACAATGTACTGAACCCCACTGCGCACACTAGTTGATGGCATGCAAAACAGTCTATAAGAGGAATACACATATAGCAGTCACATCGTCTGACTCCATTCAGGCATTGAAATGGGGCTCTAAGTATGAGAGGAATGCATGCCATGGTGTCACTTGATGAGGTAAATTCAGATATTATGACTAACACGTACATTGTTGCCCACATACAGGTGATGCAGGCTATCCCTTGAAGAGATGGCTCCTTACCCCAGTCCGAAACCCACAAAACCGGCACGAGGAGGACTATAATCGTGCACATACACAAACCCGTGTGGTGATTGAGCAGACATTTGGCCACTTGAAGGCACGGTTTCGGTGCCTCTGCAGGTCTGGTGGGGCACTCCTGTACCGTGTTGAGAAGGTTGCAAAGATCGTCATGGCATGTGTAATGCCACACAATATGTGCATCAGACGGAATGTGCCCCTGCCCCCTGACGCTGAACTGCAACCACCTGACGAAGAGGATTAGGAGGGTGGGGATGGTGCAGTACCTCAGGGAGGAAGCGATGCACAGGAGGGACGTGCCATGTGTCAGACTCTGATTAACCAATGCTTCTAGCACAAATGGACGGGGCTTGTCACATGGTGATGGCACTTGGGGCACTGGGTGTGTCTGGGACATGCACACTGTGGACTGTTCAACAATAAAGCACACGTACGCAATGAACAATGTCCACACATGTGATTTGTGCATAACCAAAAAGTGTATTGAAATAGAAAATTTAAATGAACACACCCACTCCCCCCTCAACTCCCCCTTCCCCCCTCAACTCCCCAACACACCCACTCCCCCCTCCCCCTTCAACTCCTTCCTTCCCCCTCAACTCCCCAACACACACACTCCCCCCTCCCCCCTCAACTCCCCAAAACATGTTGTGGATGCCTGTGCTCAAGTGCATCATGTGGGATTGTTCCACAGGGCGGCCTCTATTGGCACCCCCCCTCTCCCGGCACCCGGTGCACCCCTGTCTGTACGCCGCAGGTTCCTGCCCGATCTGCGGACGGGGCTGGTTCGGGTAGAACTGGCAGCCGAGGAACTGGGCTGCTCACAAGGACGCATGTCCCTCATAGTTTGAACAAGCTCCGAGAGTACGTGCCGCACCGCGGCTAGTTCAGCACAAATATCCTTGGAGGTGAATTCTATGGCTGCCTTTACAGTTTCTGCACAATCGCGCATTTCCCCCCTTGCGCTGGCGCATTCTGCCACATGCTGTGTCAAGAGGGAGGCCAGTTGTTCTTGCCGCGTGATGATTTCAAGCATCGGGTTCTGTGTTTTTTGGCCTGTGGATGCTGCTACTGGCATGTCCATTGAGCTGCTCCCCTCCTGGACATCTGCCACTGGGCATGGAGTGGCCGGCCATGAGTTATCAGGAGATTGCTCCTGTGTGCCATCGTCGTGCTGGCTGCATGGGGACAGGTAGGGGGAATGAAGGGGGACCCACAACAACATCCCCTTCTTCATTGTCTGAACTGGCAGCGGTGGCAGCAGTCTCCCCAATCGTGCTGCTTCCTGCAGACCCAGTGCCTTCAGTAGACACCACTGGGCAGTTGGTTGTCGTTGGTGGCGCCGTAGTGCCTGACTTGCTGCACATCAGTGCCGTGGACTGTGATGTGCTTGTGGATTTTGGCTGCTGTGGGGGTTTGATTTTTGCACCAGAGGTGGAGGGACGGTCTTTTGGGTCTTCGGACCTGGCCTTCTTGGCAGGTGTAGTGCCAGTGTCTTCGTCGGCACTGTCCGAATGAGAGCCTGTGGTAGACCAAAGGAGGGAAAGGGTTAGTGATGGGTCTGCGGACATTGAGCAGGCATTGAGATGGCTGCATTCAGTTTGATTACTAGATGGTGCACATTGGAGGCAGTGACATACAGGTTGTCTCCCTCTTAGGTGGTAGAGGCATGGAGGCATGTAGGTGGCTACAGAAAGGGTGTGCATAATGCATGTGTACAAGGTGGAGGTCAGCGCTGCCTGTAGACAGTATTCTGCTAATGTGTCGTGTTGACCCTGTTAGGCATCATTGCACTCCCCAAAAATCTGGTCTTGAGTGAGTTTTGCATGGCTGGATTTAAGGCACCTACATGCGTCGCCTGATGTCGGGGCTCCTCTCTCCATATCTCGACCCCCTCTATGCTCTCTGTGCCTATGGTTGCGGCACATATCTCCTCCCACGGCTGCATTTTGATGGGCGAATCAGCTCCTCCGCCAGTCGCCATGCCCAGATTTCTATTTGGTGCCAGTATACTCCTGACGCGGAGACGTAGATCATCCCACCTTTTTCTGCACTGTCTTGAATTTCGGGGTGTTGTGCCAACTGCACTGACCCTCTGGGCTACCATGGCCCATATGGCCTTCTTCCTCATGATCGCCGGTCTGTTCATCTCTGTTGAGAATACTACATCGGCATGCTCTTGTAGGGTTTCAGCCAACATATTTAGCTCCTCCCTAGAAAAGCGCTCCTGCCGCAGCCGATCTTCGTTTTTTTTCAGAACTTTAGGCATTCTGATGATTGATGGGTGTAGGAGAAGGTTTGTAGAGGTTGTGGGGGTCAGGTGTCCACTGGTTGAAGAGGATGGCAATGGATTGTGTTTTTAAAGATGGCCGCCATGCTCTTTCCCGTTCCTGTGCGGTGATGCAACTTCCGGATCCGCTTATTTGCGGTCACCGCTAATTGCGGTTCCCGCTATTTGCGGTCACCGCTATTAGCGGTAACCACTAATATCGATAGCTAGGGTGGCGGACGTACTATTTGCACGGCATCTGATGCCGGTAAGTGGCGTTTTTAGGACTTTACCGGCATGGCAGTGATTACATTACCGGCATGGCGCAATGCTCGTGCCTGAGATGTCGTAATGTGCCGCTTTTAGCGGTATCTGGCCAGCACGGACACGCTAATTGCGCCATGCCGGTAATGACCGTTACTTACCGCCAAGGTCGTAATGAGGGTCACTGACTGCGTGATTTGGCTGAATTTCGGCCGTTTGAAAAATCTGAACGGCCGAAAAGTTCGACCAGATCACACATTCGTTGCTGGGAGATGTGGGGCTGCCCCCCCCACCCTTGCTCACTATATTGTGAACGGGGGTCGGAGGGGACACCCCCGCAGCTGTCCCAAAACAAAAAAGGAAAGGACCCTGTGGCGCCAGTTCACGATAATTAGTGAAAGGGAACAGGCATTGAAGGGACACAGCGAGTCGGAACGCAAGGTAAGTAGGGGGTTGAGGGTGTGAGTAGGGGTGTGGGCCATGTCAGTAATGTTCAGGGGAGAAAAGACTGAAAATTATTTCGAAAAAATAACCTTCAGTCTTTTCTCCCTTGAACATTTCTAGCTCGGTCTTTCAACCCCAATTCCTTTTATCCATTCAATTTGTAACTGATGTAAGGAAGATATGATGGCCTGAATGCCACACGCTGTTTTCCGGCTGAGAAACCTTTCATCAGCATTCATGCTGTACCATTTACTTTTTTACCAACTGGCGCAGGCGCTCTACCCGGTCCTTTCCTGCAAGTATCACAGCTAATAACAGAGCTTAAGTTCCATGCATACCTCAAACCCTCCAACCAAGTCAGCCCACCCAGTTGCAACATATAAAAATACTATACACGGATATGCAGGCTACGGGATGGGAGTTGTTTTAGCATGGATACTTGTATATTACCTCATATTTTATGCTTTCAGCATCTAGCCACCTTACACAAATCAACCATTCTCTCATATCCTTCTCTTGTGCTATTACCATCCCGCCACTGGCACCAATCTCTCCCGCAAGATAAAGGGAAAGAGGGTGAAAGATGTGTCGATCTGGCTCAGGGAATAAAGGGTTGTTGTGGTCACTGAAGGGGGGCGACCTGGGGGAAGGGTACATGGGAATATGGGAGGCGCTTCACGGTGGTGATGTAGCAAGAGTCAGCTACGGCCTGAATGGAGAATTAATGAAGGCATTGTCTATAGAGATGGGAGATAGACATAGGTGTGTGCTGGCTTGCACCCTACTATTTCAGAATGATTCAGAAAATTGCCTGATTGGCCAGCCCCTGGATGTGCCCAGGGTAGAATGTAAAGACATTCAGCTCTGCTATTTGAGGGCAATCAGTGCTACTCACTCACACAGAATGCATAAACTACTGTGTGCCTTTTGGCATTGCTGAATTTACAACAAGCTGTTCATTAACAAACGCAACAGAAAAAGGCAGTTGGGATGGGCCTAGCTACACCCCCTTGAGGAGATGTGTGTAAATCGTAGATGCTTAGAGGTGGTATCTGACTTTGACTGCCTGGGTGTCCTTGGATAATCAAACAGCTAGTGGGTCGCAGAGGGAAAGGTGTGGCAATACATTGGGTCAATCTGCTTTTTGAGGTTCAAAGGAGGTTTGGGGGGATTCTCCTTCACAGATTTATAGAGATTTGTACGTATGCTCCATGTGCCACTGTGAATATGGATGAAAGTTCCTTCTTTATGCAGTAAAGCTCTCTGGCTGGACCCTTACACTTAGAGACCAGGCCATGTCCCATCACTGATCGTATTGCCCTCTTGTCAATTGCATATAGTATTAGGCCATGTGGTAACCCAAAGGCCGGCATATATCATGCCACACTGAAGGATATTTCAGGCTTGGATGCTTGTATGAAGATCCCATAGCTGAAGAGAACTTTGTATGCGCCCGGCTCCCAATCCCTGTGGGAGTTTCCCCACTATGATTGCTTGGAATTCCTTAGGGAGGTGATGGAGAGATGTTGGGTTGTGAGAAGAGAGGAGATGTTGGGTAACCTGGACAACCGTGCCATGCTGTCCTGGTATTTAAAGCATAAATGCATATGGGGGTGTGGCCCAATTATACCAAAGGAGGCCAGAAAGCGTATCGGTTTACCCTAGGATATCACCCTTCGTCTTTCTTACTGCTTATTGGGATAAGGCATCTAGTGCTGGACTTTGTGAATGTGCTAATACGACCATTGGAGACTGTGGTGAACGTATTACTCTCATACTCGCAATATTGCAGATGGAGATGGCAGGGGATCATATCCCTCTGTGGGTCAAATAATATTAAATCATGTTAGGAGGCTGCAATACTGTGCATCCACTGAAGATGAGAGGGCAACAGAAGTAGTGGGCCACTATCTCACTGCAGCCTGGCATTAAAGAAGGGCCATTGCTCCCTAGATTTGTGGATCTTGGTAAGACAGAGAAGGGGAAAGCTGCAAGAAAGGGGCGTGAGGGTTTTAGGACATTTGTAATGTGTAATGCTCTTGTTTTAGTATTTTATTATATTTATTATGTATAATTCTGTGATATTGTGTTGTAGTATATTCCAAAGGCTTTTGCTACACAGTAGAGTGACGATAAAGAGAGACAGGCCTAGCAAGCGAAAGAGAGAGAGAGACAAAGGGGGACATATGGAGAAGAAAAGTTAGATGAAGCGATAAGTGGAGTGGGAGACTGTGAGTAACTGAGAAACTGTGTCTGGAGACTATTGGAGAAGGGATGGACCAAGGAGAAGGGCTGTGTCAACGGAGGAGACCTGTGGGGAAGGAGAACGTTTATCATGCAGGACTGTGATGACGGAGCGACAAAGGAGATGGACTGTAACGAAGGCCTGCAACAATCGGTCCTACAGATAAGTGGCATACCAGCCACTTTTACTCCTTAAAAAACAGGAAACCTTTCCCAGCTAAATAAAATGGGGAATAACAATACTCTCAGCAAAACACAGGAAACAGACTTGCAAGATTTTCCCCCTGCAACCACCCACACAGTTCCACTGATATGTTTGTATCACCAGAAGAGCAGTGCCATAAGAAATGCAACTTTTTAATTTGAAAAGAAGTATGGATTACCAAAAGATATTTGTTTGGGAGATACGTATCATGTAATCTGCCCAAACGAATCCCCCTTTGTGAATGGGAATACCTTTTTATTCCCGTAAGAATCAGTTTGCTCCCAACTTCAAAAAATAAGGAGTAACATTCTCCCCCTTCAAAATATTATCTGGCGCCCTGGTTACAGTGGAGAAGGAATGTAAAGGAGAAGGACCGTGGCATAGAAGAACATCTGACACATCGAAGGACAAGGATTATAACAAATGAATATGACTCTAACGTAGGACTGTGCTGAAAGATATGGACTTTGATGAAGGAGAAGGACTGTCACAAAGAAAGACTGTGACGATGGACTGATGAAGGAGAAGGCATGTGATGTGCTGACAAAGGAGAATGATTGTTGCGAAGAAGGTTGTAATGAAGGACTGTTGAAGGTGACTGATGAAGGACTGATGAGTGATGAAGGACAAGCACCTTGATGAGGGTGAAGGACTGACATAGGACTGTGACTAGAACTGTGATGAAGGTTTATGACAAAAGATTAGGATTTTGACAAAGTTGAAGGGGTGTGATGACGGAGAATAACTATATAGAAGAAGGACTGTAACAAAAGAGAAGGACTAAGACAAAAGAGAAGGGGTGTGATGAAGGACTGTGAGTCAGGAGAAGGACTGCAATGGAGAAGGGCTGTGAAGAAGGCAAAGGACTATGAAGAAGGATAAGGACTGTCATACAGGACTGACAAAGGAAGGACTGTGACAAAGAAAGATTGCAATATAGAAGGACTGACCAGCAAACACCCATGACCTTTCCTCCGGACCATATCCCAACTAGGACTATGGTGGAGAGGGGCTATGATGAAGGAGAAGGAATGTGAGAAAGGACTGTGACAAAGGAAGACTGTGATAAAAGAGGACTGTGAAAGAGGAGGACTGAAACAAAGAACTGTGATGAATGCCTATGGCGAAGCAGAAGGTCTATGATGAAGGTGGAGGACTATGAAGATGGAGAAAGTCTGACGAGTGAGAAGGACCATGATGAAGGACAAGGACTCTGGTAAAGGAGAAGTACTGTGGCAAAGGACTGTGATGGAGGGGACTGTGCGAAAAGAGAAGAACTATGAAAAATTAAAAGGACTGTGATGAAGGATGAAAAAGGACTATAATGAAGGATTGTCTCAAAAGAAAAGGACTGTGGTGAAGGAGAAGGGCTGTAATGAACAAATGATAAATGAGAAGGGCAGTGATGAAGGGCTGAAGAAGGAGAAGGACTATGATGAAGGAGAGGGACTGTGCCAAAGGATGTACGAAGGGGTAGGACTGTGCTGAAGGACTGTGACGGGGTCGGGCTAGGCGGTGCTTTGAATGGCCACTTTTCTCATCAGCTCTAGGACGCTTGCTTGGCCCGGGCCGCCGGTGTTCTCCCCAAGGGGATAATGACCTCTGTCAGGGTGCTTTCTTCAGCATTGACAGAGGAGATTCTTTACTTCCATTCCTAATGGCGGGTTTACCCGCAGTACGTATGATCGCAGGGGATGTCAATGGGGCTGCAGGGAGTAGAGGAAGTAGATGCTGTGTGTGGGCCTTTGCCCTGAGGGAGTGTGCGGCAGTGAGATTGATGAGACAGCTCTCCTCGGAGGCCTAACATCTGAGTGGTTTGAGGGCTCACAGTTTGGGCTGTGAAATGGAACATACACAAAGCTTCTCATTGGGGACATCCATGGTGGCTGGCCACTGGAGTAAAGACAACAGTTCTCCAAGAACCGCCCC
The DNA here is from genome assembly GCF_040938575.1 of Ambystoma mexicanum. Classification (NCBI taxonomy): domain Eukaryota; kingdom Metazoa; phylum Chordata; class Amphibia; order Caudata; family Ambystomatidae; genus Ambystoma; species Ambystoma mexicanum. Next base: position 137,496,503 of record NC_090921.1, read on the forward strand.
TGTGTACGCGGTTCTGTGAAGGTCTGCCGAATTAATTTTCCCCACCGACACTCTCGGCAAGTTTTTAAAACCTATTTAACCACTTTTTCTGCTGCAAAAAGTACGGTGTGCACTCACCGCTCAACCGCCTGCACACACCCCTTAATCCCTCAACTGCCTCCCTTCTATACAATTTACCCTAATTTAGCTTCTGTATTTTGCGGCAAAATAAAGTGGTAACAAATTTGTTGAAAAGTCATTAGACGAAAGTGTAGGTCGGCAAAAGTAGAGTTTACCATCTACCTGGCTCGATTGGTGGATCGTGGATTACAGTGGAACACAGTGTTTTACTATAAGTGAGTTTTCGCCATGCCTTTGGTGAACAGGTGAACAATCTCACCAGGGTGTTTGTGTCCTGTGATGTACTGTATGAGGATACACATCTGCCTATATATGGTCATGGCTCTGCCTGCCCCATTTGCTGCAACGCCAGCACTGATACAGTTATGTAGAGTGCTTGTCACTGCCTGTATTTCTCATTGCTATCGACATCCCTGTACAGCCCTGGAAAACACTTGGATTTTGAGTGATGATGCCTAGCACTAATTGGCCCGGATTATGTGTGCTTGGACAAAGGCTCACCTCTGATTGGGATTGAAGACCCCCACTAGTCATACAATACTGCAAGCTTCGCACCAGTATTTTGGGGAAAAGCTGGAAAGGAAATGTCTTACAGAAGGGCTCTGTAACTGTCAAGGCTTGATTGTCGCGAGGATTAAAGAAACCTCCATCCCCAAGTACCGAACAGAGAATATATAATGACTCGCTGTTCAGTCTTTGAGGCCACAGGTGGTAGGTAGGTACAGGAACGCAGGAGATCCCAGATAGCCACTGCAAAGGAAACACGCAATTACATATGGCATTCAGCAATGCAAGAACTAGATAGCAAACCAAAGGAATTGATAACAGAGAATCCTTACCAGGGCGTGGCGGTAGAGTGGACTGAAGGATCACTGGAAAAACCAATGGAATGGGAATGCGAAACCATGTACTCTCAGTGAAAGGAGCAGCAAGATGAATCAGCGGCAGCAGCCCTTATGGATTCACTGGATGCCCCAGGAAAATGACTTGCAGAAAGCCAGCACTCTTTGTGGCAAGACTACTGTATAGTTCCAAAATCCAGGTAACACAACGTAGAGTCCAAAAGCAGAATCCAAGAAGAAGTCCTTTAAACTGAGCCATAGTCGAAAGTTCCAATATCACCAAGTCGTCGCCAAATCCAGAAGGAGAAAGAAGATGCAGTCTGGTAAGCGTGGTCCGTAGTCCGTGGTCCGTGAAGTCCAGAAAACAGAATATAGCAGCAGACGCCAAACAATAAGCAAGAACAGCTGTGAAGCGCGGGATAATGAATACTCAGTCCTTTTAAACTTGTTCCGTGTCACCTGACCACTGTTTCCGTGTCACATTAGAGGCTGCAATGCGTGAACCCATGGTAACGCGAAGCCCTGCTCGGCGTGTTGACATATGCCAAGGTAGTTGCCAGTGCAGGAAGGGGCGCAATCCACAGAAACAATGCCGGTCCTGCGGCGTTCAGGCTACCCGAGAGCGCACACTCGCCTGTGAACGAGCTGAGGGGACATTCTGTTGCTGCCGGGAGGTATGAAGTCGTGCAGGAGTGGATGGAGGGATTGCGTGCAAAACTGGGGCATGCTGGGGCTTTGGGTTTTGTACCCTAGGATACGTGACAGGATGGAGAGGTGCATTCTGGGACTTAGAGTGCGGGGAACTAAGGTGCGTGACAATGACCAAGGCACTCTACAGGAGAAGTTGGAGAGGCCTCAGAAGAGAACCCTTATCTATGAGGCTTAAAGGGGGTGACTACCAGAGTCATATACCTCTGCTCTTCAAATGGGACATCCGAGGACTCAACTCGACCATCATGCCCTGAGTGTGCCTTCAAGCTGACCAAGGAAGTGACCATGTCTTGAAAGAAGTGTGGCAGAATTAGAAAACATGTGACTCGAGCACTAAGGGTTCAAACCTTACTTGCAATCAGGAAGTGTTTGGGATAAACGCCTACAGGGACTAAGGAGTTTATCCTAGACGGAATTCCCTCCCTGGGACTGGCCTAACTTAATAGTTTTGCAGTGTGTCAAATATTAAAGCGAGGGCCTGCAACCTACAGCTCACCAGATGTTTTGGAATACAAGTATCATCAGCCCTAGTCAGATTAGTGAATGATGAGGTATCACGGGAGTCGTATTGCCAAACATCTGGCGAGCCGCAGGATGCAGACCCCTGTGTTAAAGGGAAAAGGTTCCTCTTCTTGTGGAGGATAAGGGTCTCCCCCAAGTTCTACTCAACAGAGTCCCAAGGATCCAAAATGGGATAAACCCTTATAGGGACTATGATTCCATCTGCAATATAACACAAATTGGTCTAAAACAGCAGCAACTGAATGGGGGTAAATCAAAAAGTATAAGGAAATGGATTTTCAAGAGAATACTACTAATTCTCAGCTTCTTAAGATAGGACACAGTGTCAGGGACACCTACCCACCTATTGGCCTAAACTCACATTTACAGGGATATAGCGCCCAACTGCCTGGTTCACTTCTTTCTGATTCCCGTATATTGTGCCACAGTTCACCTATAGAGGATATAGCTCCTTCCCACTACTTGAAGGATATGGTGGCTTTTCTCGCCCTGTAAGGGATATCGTGTTATTTCCACTATCAAGGATTTGTTACTCCTTCTCTACCCTTTGTGGCTCTCCAGATATATTTGACTCCAACTCCAATGATTCCAATGAATATAATGAGGCTCATTACAAGTTCACTGCACCTCTAATTAAGGCAGAGATGTTTACCAGACTGCGTAGAAGGCGCTTCTGGCACAATGTGGGCCCTATGTGAACATTGTGATGAAGCAACATTTGTTTTTTTCTCTTTCCCAACATCCAGGAGACAGAGTGGGCATATTTGTGGTGGCCCTATGTGGATTGATGAACAATTGCGAATATGGCATTCTGACGGTCTCCCACATGACCAGATTGTCAGGTGTACTGTGGACACGAAACTACAGGAACGGTTATTGATGATAAAGGATATTTCCCTCGACCAGGCCATTTCCATGGTCAAGCTAGCTGAGCAATCCTTGGCCTACTCGGCAGCTCTGAACACTTTTAGGGGCGAAGTGAACGCTGTGGACAGCAGGTCTCCAAAGACCTTCCCGACACATGCTCCTTTCTCTGCCACAAGGGACCAGGGCAGATCTGGTCCCTCCCAAGGGACTTGGGCACAAGCTGCAAGGATGAACATAAGTGTGTAGGAGTAGGAGTGATGTGAGATATGTAGAGGAGGAAAAGGTATTCCAAGAAGGAGTCAGTGATTTACTTATTGCAAGTAATGATAGAGTAGATGCTCCATGGTGTGAAGTACAAATTGATGGTTGTGAATTAAGGATGATGCTGGGTTCTGACTCCAAATACACCATAGTGGGAATGGATGCTTTGGAGGTGTTGGGATTTACTGTGTATGACTTGGATGCTCCTAATATATGTCCCAGGGAAAAAGGCTGTGCACCATCAACATTCTGGGATTAAAGCCCTTAGGAATTGCATACAAAGATGGAGCCATCAGAGGAATGTGGCAGGTAAAGGAGTGTTGCTGCTTAGCCGGAGACACCAGAATGATTTACAAATGATCGTAAAGCCAAATGCCCCGGAACCCATGATGTTTGTGGGCAAGATGTGAGCCAACAGTATCGTGGTGTGTTGGCTGCACAGTTTGGTTGTTGGAAGGAGTTTTGTTACAAAAACAGTTTGAAAATGGGCACGAAACCAGTAGTGCACAAAGTTCATGCTGTATCCTTATTGTTGAGTGAAAAGCTAAAAGTGGAGCATGACAAACTCTGTAAGAATTATGTGATTGAACCAACAGAAGCAGCAGAATGGCCGTCCCCTGTGGTAATTGCGCAGAAGGGAGACAGGCGGCAACATAAGGATGTGTGTAGACCTCAGGTCTCTCAACAACATTTGGATGGACTGACATCCCTTACCTAAGGTGCAGCAAATGATCTCCCTGTTGCTTGGTGCTAAGTGCTCCTCGACGATTGATCTGACTAATGCAGGGGTGCACAACTAGTTTTGCTGGAGGGCCGAATGTACCTAACAGGCTGTCTACAGGGGGGCAGATTGTTCGTGTGGGGTACCCAGGAGCGGGGCATATGATGAATTTACAACCCCCCACAGGCATTTTTAGTAAGTATGTGGGGGAACAAACGGGCATTTTGAGGTGTACTGCATGTCTTTATTAATATTTCTGCTTTCAATTCCGTGGCACATTTATTAACGAAAACTGTTTTTCTAGTGCTTATTAACATACTTCACAGCACTGGTGTAAGTACACATTATTACCAAGCCAGAAGAAAAACTGATTTGCCCCTGGGCCTGAACATGTTATCCATAGTATGAGAACCAAATCATCCCGCTCCCTCGGCAGCAATAACCTAACAGAACTTGCTGTCCTGCAGGTGAAAAGAATTGTGCAGAAGTGTCTGATGAGTGATCCGCCCACATTGTTTGTTTGTTTGTTTATTTATTTCTAATGCGTACCAGACCAGGAGGTATCAGAGCGCAGCACAAGAGTGCAAATCTTACAAAGTTACAGGATATGGGCAAGGTAAAACATATATGCAAGTTGTAAACAGGAAGGATACAAAAATACCGAGGGCAGGTATCAAGAAATACTTTGATGGAATATACACATACATCCTAAGTATGAGTAGTGCAGCAATAAATCCTAAAGATCTGTAGATTTGAGAAAGGTAATGTAATTACGTCTGAAGTTCAAGTACGGTTGATCTTCTCTGAGAGGGTGTGGCCGGGAGTTCCCAAGTTTGGCTACTTTCACGGGAAAGCTGCTACCGCCAGCCTTTGTGAGTCTGAATCTGAGTACAGTAAGGCAGTTGGCATTGCTGGGTCTCATGGGTCTGGTGGATGTTCTTCTATGTAGTCTATCCGTGAGATAGCTGGGGGAAGCATTATTTAATGCTTTCTGGGTGAGGGATGCAGTTTTTAGGAGGATTTTATTATGGGTCAAGAGCCAGTTGTTTTGGCGCCTAGTCGCAGAAATGTGTACTCTTCTGTTCACACCAAGTGCAGCTCTTATGGCATTGTTTTGAAGGATTTGTATCGTCTGAATAATGGCTTTATTGGCGCTGATGTCAAGATAATAATCTAAATAATCTAGCCTAGAAAGTATTAGAGCTCTGGCTAAGATCAAGCAGCTGGCATTAGATAGGAAAGGTTTGCCAGTCCTGATGAGCTTGCACGTGTAAGCAGTGGCAGAGGCCATTGATTTCACTTGTGTGTCGAAGGAGAGGGTAGAGTCGAGGTAGAAGCCAATGGTCTTTACCTCTTCGCTACCTTGATAAGGATCCCGTCAATGGAGAATGATGAATACTCCTGACCTAATTTCTTAAGGTTAAGCTGGGTGCCCAGGATGATGAGCTCAGTCTAGTCTTGTCATCATTCAGGCATAGACTGTGAGTAGCCATCCATGCCTGTCATAATCCCCGGAAAGTGGGAGGAGAATCTGAGTATCATCTGGATAGTTAGTGTAGGTGATACCCAGAAGGTCCAGATAATCGAATAGGGGCTTGGCTAATATATTGTATAATGTAGGGGAGACACAGGAGCCCTGCGGGACACCACACGTGATAGGCGAGGGTCAGCTGCTGCTGAGGGGGAGAAGACCCTCATGGTCTATCACTCAAAAAAGATTCTATCCTTCTAATAGCCTCTGTGGAGAAGTGGGCTGCCGAGTCCAGGTGGCTGCATAAGACCTTGTGATCCACGAGGTCAAATGCGGCTGAGAGGTCTAACAGTAGGAGGAGGGCTGTTTTGCCTTTGTCTCTTAGCTCATCGACCTGAGTTTTTAAGTCAATGAGGGCAGTTTCTGTCACATGTAGGGGGCGGAATCCTGATTGTCTTGCTTCCAGGAGCTTATGGAGTTCCAAATATTTTTGGTTCTGGGTGTAAACAACCTTGTCAAGCATTTTGAGCAAGAAGGGTACCATTGTGATAGGACGGTAATTGGTAGGTATAAGTGGATCTAGGGTTCGCTTCTTTAACAGTGGGAGTACCCAAGATTGCTTCAGGTTGGTGGGGATGGTGCCAGATGCGAAGGAGGCATTGATCAGTTTAGAGATAAAAGGGGCAAAATCTCTTGTGGCATCTTCTATAATCTGAGCTGGGTAAGGATCGCCTTGGCAATTGGAAGGCTTGAGTGATAGAATTACTTTTTCTACCATGAGTATGGAAGTTTTAGTGAAATGGAATCTGGCGGGACGGTCAGAAGGTATTTCACTAGTGGAGAGGTTTAAATTGTTCAGTTGTGATGGCGAGTTAAGGGATGCTTTTTTGGGGGCTATCTTGTTCTGGAGAGTAGCTACTTTATTGGAAAGTGCCTGTCGAATATCTGAGCACCATGTTTTATTTTTGGTGCAGATATCAGGTGTAGGGATAGGAGGCTCTAATTCTTTTAGTATGATAAATAATTCCTTCATACTGGAATTGGCGTTAGAGATACGTTCATTATAGGAGTTACGTTTAGCCAAGCAGATTTCATTTTTGTATTGGGAAGAGATTTTAGATAGCTTGGATTTGTTCTCATCTGAGGGGAGTAGTTCCAGGCGGTTTCACATTTCCTCTTTAGAAGTCGGACATTAATGACTACATGAGGAAGCTTTGCATCTGGATCATAGAAGAGAAGCCAGCCTCCAACCCATTGTACTTTACTTAATTGCAGTGTGGGCAGACTGGGAGGCCACCGGCAGCATAGAACACCATCAAACATTTTGTTTTTAAACGAAAATTAAAACCTTTAAATTTGCATCCCCCAATCACACTGACAACATTGCTTCGTCATCCGCCAATTAATTGATGTTCTCTTTCCAATACTTTGCTCTGAAACAGCATACAAAGGTGGTGTGCACAGGCCATGGAAAGAAAATATAACAGATATAGTTTTTTTTTCTTTACTGCTTATATGCTTTACAGCACTGGTGTTGGTAAAATTGTGTACTAAACCCAGAAGAAAAACTGAGTTGTTACTGAGCTTGAATATATCCCCCACAATGTGAGCACAGACACTCCCTCGCACCCCAGTAGCATGCACACGACACAGCGAGCCAGTTGTCCCACATGTGAACAAGAGCTGTGTAGGCAGCAAGCCTGGAAGGGAAGGGGTAATGATGAGGCTCTGTATTTGGGCCTTCCCCCTCTTGCAATTGACCTGGACACCATACATTGGGGGATCCTCTATGACTTGGCCAATCCAACTCTTGCAATTGAAATGGGCCGCACACATTGGGGGGCCCTCTGTGACTTTGCCAATCCAACTCTTTCAATTGAAATGCACCCCACACATTAGGGGACCTCTATGACTTGGCCAAATACATGCCATACCATAGAAGGCTACCAGGGTAGCTCAGCAGGTTTAGTGCCTGTTTCTAAGATGTTATATATTTAAAACTGGCGGCAAATCTTATGACTTTTTGCATTTCCTTATAAAAAAAAGTGCTAGTTCGGCCAGGTGATGGATGGGACTGGTGGTTTGCTTATATTCAGGGCGAGGGTGGAGGAATTTCTGCCCCCATTGTAAAAAGCAATGAACCGACAGTTTAATTTCCTAATTGGCATAATAGAAACATTTATTTGTGATTAAGCAGTTTGACAAGCATATAACAGCTTTATACAGGAAGGGAAAAAAGTAAACACATTTTAAAGAAAACTAGTGAATGTAAGTTTAAGAAGCATGTATCCGTTTGGAAATATCTTTAGTTTTTTTCTAGACAAGTGTAAGCGGCACATTTGGAAAACAATAGTGTCCCCGCCATGTAGGTAGCCTTCTTTTAACAGTGATGGCCCCCACCCCAGTGATATTCATGGCCCATTCATTCCTGTGGTGTCCCTTTCAGGCCAGAAGAAAGAACACAGGCCGGGCAAATATTGCCTGCAAACGCATGAATGCCGGCTGGGACAAAAGTGTACCTTTAAGACCCCTAAAAATAGTTCTTGGCTGGGGGTGGAGGGGCTTTGGGAGGGCGGGCATCAATTTGGGGGGGACAAAGCAGCCAATGGAGGGGCATTTGCCCCCCTCTATGGACGCCAATCCCAGCAATGCTCCCGGCTAGAATGACTTTCATAATGAAGAGAAACCCGCTTTCTTTTACATTGTTTGAAGTGGGACGCACTTCATTATGAAAGTCCTACCCACGGGGGCCACAAAGCACAATATCGCTGTCCGCATGTGGCGCACGGGCCGTATGTTGTGCACCCCAGGTCTAATGCTTATCACCAGATTGTTTTGCACCTTGACTCAAGGGCCCTGGCTTCCTTTGTTACGCCTTTTGGGGCTTATTAAGAGAATGCCATTTGGCCTGGCCTCAGCTGCAGCTGTTTTCCAGCGCGTGATGGAAAAGCTGTTCAAGGGTTTAGAGTTTGTAAAGTGTTTCCAGGATGATATTCTGGTATTCGTGCCAGACCTAGGGTGCCACGAGAAATGTGTATGTAAGGTGTTGAGTATTTTGCATCAAATATAGCTGACAGTTAAGAAAGAAACATGTAAATTTGGAATGACAGAGGTATCCTACCTGGGAAAAGTTCATAGATTGGAGAGGCATCAGACCTAAAACCAGTTCGGTGGACCTGTGTTACAAGCCCCAGCGCCTCAAAACAAGGATGCATTGAGAGCGTTCTTGGGTTTAGCAGAGTATTACTCAAAATGTATCGACGGGTTTGCCTCCATGTGTGCTCCGTTAAGGGGATTGTTGAAGAAGTGTGCTAAGTTTGACGTCAATGTGGAATGTCAGAAAGCATTCACGCCAATCAGGAAGAGTATTTTGGGTGCCCGCACACTTAGCATGTTCAATCCCTGTTGCAAAACATATTTGATGACTGATGCTTGCATAGTATGGCTAGGAGCTGCAAGAGGGCAAGGAATTTGTTATTACGTGTGCCTCTCGAGCTTTACAGGAAGCTGAGAAAAATGACTCCACTGTGGGCCAATAATCATTTTACATTTTTTCGGTGGGGTGTGCCCCTCACTGCTGGTTCATGCGTTGAGTGGAAAGAGTGTCAGAGGTTCTCCCAGGATTAATAGATGAGCTCCTGCCATGCAAGGATTACATTTTTCACTGATATGTCCATGTAACGTGGTGGCGGACTGTTTGTCTCGACTTCCACTAGAAGGGCAGGAGATTGACGAAGTAGAGTTGTGCATGGTTGCGCAGGTGGGCCAGGAAGGAAATTTGGATTCTGCAAGATGGTCTGAGGAGAGTGCAGCGGATGCTGAGTTGCTTAAGGTTTGTCAGCTATTGGAGTGTAGCTGGCCTAAAGGGGCCTGCGGTGTTGGAATGCAGTTTGAACAGGTCAATAACGAATTGTGGATGGATGGTAATGTATTGTGCAGGTGAGAGATAATGGTACTCCAACGAGGATGAGGACTTGCATTTTAGAAATTGCCCATGGAGGACACTTAGAGAGAGATTCCTCAAAACGGGGAGTGAGGGAGGCATATTGGTGCCCAGGGATGAGTTGAGTTGAGTTGAGTTGAGTTTATTATTTATATCGCGCACCAGACCCGAGGGTAACCGGGCGCGTTGTTCAAGGATACTTTAAACTTTACAGGTTACATATGATTACAAATAGTGATTATACATAGTAAAAATTACATAATGCAGGCCATGGTATATACATGTAACATAATATAAGCAGGAAATATGCAGTAGGGAGAAAGAGGATATATAATTATGTACATAGTACGTTTGTAGAGCAGTGGTAATGGACTATCGGTCATTTTCTTTGATCCAATTGATACAGTTGGATCTGAAGAGAGCGTAGGATTGGGGGGATCTCAGGCCGGGCGGGAGGGAGTTCCAAAGCTGGGCAGCTTTGACCGGGAAGCTGTTTCCTCCGGCCGTACTTAGTTTGAATGGGGGTATCATTAACTGGTTAGAGTATGCTTCTCTGGTGGGTCTAGTGGAGATTTTTCTGTTGAATCTAGCGGCTAGGTATTTAGGTGCTAGATAGTTGATGCTTTTGAAGGTTAGAGAAGCTGTCTTAAGTTTGATTTTGTCCGCTGTGGAGAGCCAGTTAGATTGTCTTCTAGCTTCTGAAATATGCTCCCTTTTTGGAATTCCTAAGGCAGCCCTAAGGGCATTGTTTTGTAGTGTTTGAATCTTTTGCACCGTGTGTTTGTTGGCTCCTATATATAGAGCGTTACAATAGTCCAATTTCGACAGCACTAATGCTCGGGCAAGGGTTAGGCAGTTGGCAGTGGATAGGTATGGTTTTGCGGCTCTGATCAGCTTGCAGGTATATGCGGTGCTGGATGCCATTGCGCTCACCTGTTTGGTTAGGGAGAGGTGGGAATCAAGGTAGAACCCTAGTGTTTTTACCACTTTTGCCACCTTGATAGTGTTACCGTCTATGACGAAGGATGAGTATTCTTCTTTTAGTCTTTTGATGTTTTGTGTGTTCCCCAGTATGATGAGTTCAGTTTTGTCATCATTCAGGCATAGCCCGTGGGTGGCCATCCATGCCTGAATGATGAGATAAATCTTGTTCACCAAGGCCAAATCTTGTTCATAATCCCCTGAGAGTGGTATGAGAATCTGAGTGTCATCCGCATAGTTAGTGTAGGTGACACCCAGATTATCTAGATCATCGAACAAGGGCTTCGTGAAGATGTTGTACATAGTGGGGGAGACACAAGAACCTTGTGGGACTCCACATGTGATGGATACTGGGTCTGCAGCAGCAGAAGTAGAGAAGACTCTCATAGTTCTACCGGTTAGGAAAGATTTGATCCATGCGATGGCATGCGTGGAGAAGTGGGCAGCTGTTTCTAGGTGGGTGCATAGCACTTCATGATCCACTAGGTCGAAGGCTGCGGAGAGGTCCAGTAAGAGGAGTAAGGCCATCTTTCCGGAATCTCTCAGCTCATCGACCTGAGTTTTAAGATCGATGAGTGCGGTTTCAGTTCCATGCTGAGGTCTAAAACCTGATTGTCTTGTGCCTAAAAGGTTGTGCAGCTCCAGGTGTTTTTGGATCTGCAGGTAGGCTACCCTGTCGAGGATTTTTAACAGGAACGGTACCGTTGTGATAGGCCTGTAGTTAGTCGGGATGGATGGGTCCAATGTTTGTTTTTTTAGAAGGGGGAGGACCCAAGATTGCTTGAGGTTATCTGGAATAGTGCCTGAAGCAAAGGAGGCATTAATAAGCTTAGAAATGAATGGTGAGAGGTCTCTGGCCATGTCTTTTATTAGTTGGGCTGGGCATAGGTCACCTCGGCAATTGGATGGCTTGAGTGAAAGTATTATCTTTTCGGTTTCAAGTATGGTTACTTTCGAGAAGTTAAATATATGGTTTAGTTTAGTGCTAGTTGGTAGTTTGCCTCTTAGGTTAGTTGAGGGTGGAATGTTCTGTTTCTTTATCTCAATTTTTGTTTGGAGTGTGGCAATTTTGTCATTTAGTGCTTTTTGGATGTTCGAGCACCATGTTTTATTTTTATCACAGTTATCCTGGACAGGAATAGGGTTTTCTAGTTCCTTTAGTATAAGGAATAGTTCCTTCGTACCAGATTTGGCCTGCAGTATTCTGTTGTTGAAGTTCTCTCTTTTTGCTTTCTTTATTTCGTTTTTATAAATCTTGGAGGCATTGATGAGTGTAATTTTATTTGTCTCTGTTGGGGCTAATCGCCAAGCAGATTCACATTTACGTTTTTCAAGTCTTAGAGATTTGAGGTGAGGAGTAAACCAGGTGTTTAGGTGGGCTCTGGGCTTACTCTTTCTGAGTTTCAGTGGGGCAATAGTATCTAGAGCTGTAGCCATAGAAGAGTTGAATTCATTTACTAGTGATGAGGTGTCCGATGAGTCAGGTAGAGAGTTTAGTCTGGGGAGGATGAGTGGTAGCAGTTTTTCTGTAGTTATAAGTTTTTTGTTTCTGGTTGGCAGGGGGGGAGCCAGAACAATTTCAGTAGGTATGGTCAAGTTAACATTTAGGAGGAAGGTTATCAGTGCATGATCTGTCCAAATTTGTGGTTTGATGTCGACAATCGTAGTATTGCAGTTATAGTCAGCAACCCAGTCAAGTATACGGCCTTTTTCGTGTGTGGGTTGTAGGATTTTTTGGGAGAAGCCTAGTTCTGAGATGATATTAGTGACATTAGTTGCTTGCAGGTCTTTAGGGTCGTTGTAGCCTAGGTTTAGGTCTCCCAGAAGGATAACTTGGGATGAAGTTTTTAGGTTGTTTGAGAGGATCGTGGAGATGTCCTCCTCAAACGTGCCAATAGGGCCAGGTGGTCTATAGATAAGGTGGATATTAATAGAATGAGAGGGAGATGCGAGAAGTTTAGCAGTTAATGATTCGCAGGAGTTAGTCGTTGAACTTGATTCAATTTTTAGGGTGAGATTATTTTTAGCAATAATAGCTAGGCCACCTCCTCGAGAGTTGACTCTATCTTCTCTAAGTATGGTGTAATTATGTGGTAGGGCAAGCATTATGGCAGGTCCTGCAGCTTGGTGCAGCCAAGTTTCTGTTATGGCGAGGATGTCATAGTCACCTATTTGAATGAGATCAGCAATTTCGGTCGCGTGTGCTATTAGTGATCTGGCATTAATAAGGGCGCACTTCAGTTGGAGGTTCGGCTTTGCTATGGCCTGGGTGGCATTGCTTTTCTTTTTAGGTAGGCTATTGTTAGCATTGGTCTGCTTATTTGGGCGGTTATTGCGATGGGGGTCAGTTTTTATAGGAGGAGTGTTTCGGATGTTGGTGTTACTTCTGTTGCAAGAGGTGTTGAGTCTAGCTAGTGGTTCGTAAATTTTAGGTAATCTTGAGCGTATTTTTGCGTTTCTACTTGCAGTGTCACAGGGGAGGTATGTTAGCAATTGGTGGGTAATAGGTAAATGTGAAGGTTGATGGCTGGGCTCTAGTGGGGGAGTTAAGAGTCCTTCATCCACGGGCGGTATGCCCTGTGGTGTAGGCCTCGGTTGCTGTTTTATTTTTGGCATTGTGGTCCAAAAGGCTGACAGGTAAATAAGAGTTAGTATCATTCTAACTTAGTTTTGGGCACGAACAGTTGGTTTGCGGGAGTCAGGTACCTCTAGGTTAGACAGCGCAGTCCTATGTAGGCTAAATGCAATCAGGGACAGGCTAAATGCAGTTATAGGCAGGCTAAATGCAATCAGGGACAGGCTAAATGCAATCAGGGACAGGCTAAATGCAGTTATAGGCAGGCTAAATGCAATCAGGGACAGGCTAAATGCAATCAGGGACAGGCTAAATGCAGTTATAGGCAGGCTAAATGCAATCAGGGACAGGCTAAATGCAATCAGGGACAGGCTAAATGCAGTTATAGGCAGGCTAAATGCAATCAGGGACAGGCTAAATGCAGTTATAGGCAGGCTAAATGCAATCAGGGACAGGCTAAATGCAGTTATAGGCAGGCTAAATGCAATCAGGGACAGGCTAAATGCAGTTATAGGCAGGCTAAATGCAATCAGGGACAGGCTAAATGCAATCAGGGACAGGCTAAATGCAGTTATAGGCAGGCTAAATGCAATCAGGGACAGGCTAAATGCAGTTATAGGCAGGCTAAATGCAATCAGGGACAGGCTAAATGCAATCAGGGACAGGCTAAATGCAGTTATAGGCAGGCTAAATGCAATCAGGGACAGGCTAAATGCAATCAGGGACAGGCTAAATGCAGTTATAGGCAGGCTAAATGCAATCAGGGACAGGCTAAATGCAGTTATAGGCAGGCTAAATGCAATCAGGGACAGGCTAAATGCAATCAGGGACAGGCTAAATGCAGTTATAGGCAGGCTAAATGCAATCAGGGACAGGCTAAATGCAGTTATAGGCAGGCTAAATGCAATCAGGGACAGGCTAAATGCAGTTATAGGCAGGCTAAATGCAATCAGGGACAGGCTAAATGCAATCAGGGACAGGCTAAATGCAGTTATAGGCAGGCTAAATGCAATCAGGGACAGGCTAAATGCAGTTATAGGCAGGCTAAATGCAATCAGGGACAGGCTAAATGCAGTTATAGGCAGGCTAAATGCAATCAGGGACAGGCTAAATGCAGTTATAGGCAGGCTAAATGCAATCAGGGACAGGCTAAATGCAAGTCTGGGTGCAGGGTGCCTCTGGGCTAGTCAGAGCGATCATATGTAGGCCAAATACGATTATAGATCGGCAAGAGCAGTCAGAGGATGGGCTGTCAATAGGAGTAAATGTACCTTTGTGAAGAGAGCCAGGGGGTCTGGCAGACGGCAGCCACGGCACCGAACAGGCACAAAACAGGTGCTGGCCTTGCCTCTCATGGGCCTTGGAATGAGGGGGCCGGCTTCGCCTGCCGGCGGCCAATGGGGCAAGAGGTAGGCCCGGCAGCCAATCAGCTGGCTGCTGGAGGCCTAAGACAGTCGGCTATGGATGCAGCTTTGAGGGGGCGGCCATCTTGGAGTGGGGGAGAGCCTCGTGGGCTACAATGGCGGCAAATGGGTCAAGTAGCAGGCTTCAGGTGTGGAGCAGTGTGGGCAGAGCCTCCACAATCGAGATTGCATTAATATTAATTAATGCTGGAGCGCGGGCAAGATGCGTATTTTGCGGGCGGATTTCGGCGTGATTTGAGCGCTTACCGAAAATGCTGCGCTTGGGCCTGGGGACAGCTGATGCCCTCGTTGGTCCTCTGCTCCTGCAGGGACATGGTCCGGAGCTCCTGCTCCTCTGGTGGGTGGTGGGAACTGCTGTGCTGGCACAGGTCAAGTGCTGGAATTGTCCTCTCATGAGCCCCGGAATGAGGGGGCCGGCTTCGCCTGCCGGCGGCCAATGGGGCAAGAGGTAGGCCCGGCAGCCAATCAGCTGGCTGCTGGAGGCCTAAGACAGTCGGCTATGGATGCAGCTTTGAGGGGGCGGCCATCTTGGAGTGGGGGAGAGCCTCGTGGGCTACAATGGCGGCAAATGGGTCAAGTAGCAGGCTTCAGGTGTGGAGCAGTGTGGGCAGAGCCTCCACAATCGAGATTGCATTAATATTAATTAATGCTGGAGCGCGGGCAAGATGCGTATTTTGCGGGCGGATTTCGGCGTGATTTGAGCGCTTACCGAAAATGCTGCGCTTGGGCCTGGGGACAGCTGATGCCCTCGTTGGTCCTCTGCTCCTGCAGATGAATGCAGAGGTTGATCATTTGGTGAAACGTATGCCGTGCGCATCCAGCAACAAGTCTCATGTATCAGCCGAACCTTCTCTGTGTCTGGTGTGAGAAACCAGAAGGTGTCTCACCCACTAGTCCCTGGGGATCTGTCATCCAGGTGGCCAGGGCATGGTCATCGCTTTTGGATCCAGTTCCTGGGGGTGGACCAGTGCAGGAGGATCACCTGGGTGAGGGATCTTCGGGGAGTGGGAGCAGGATACCAAATGGTGAGAGGCGGTATCCCCTTCCCTGTAACACCTTTACCCCGTCCTAGGATATTTAGGAACTCTTCCCCCTACCCCTCCCCCCTTTACAACACAAACACTTTCTCATGGATAGCCTGCTATGAGGGAAAACAGACTAACACCCAAGCAGTATACCTGATGTGTCCCAATACAATGGTCAGGCGAGGTGGCATTTACTGACCATCACGCAAACTTGACTTCCATTACACTTCCCCACACGGATACAAGGCAGAGCACAAGAGCACACTCTGGGTAAGGCAAAGCACACGAGGAAACAGCAGTTTCAAGATGGCATCTGAGCACAGAGGAAAAACAGCAAAACCGAAGGGGATCACAAGGAGGAAAATTCCCTTGACCTTTTCGCCAAGGAACCGTGACTTTCCCAAAAGCTCGAGAATAGAAAGTGTAAGACCAGAACACCAGGCTGAAGAATCCTGCATTGTGTATCGGAGATATCCAGGGCCCTCCCGAATCAATAATCAAGGCGGGGAGAATCACCAGTCGCTGTGGTATCGCCCTTAGCCCCAAGAACAAAGCTGCTTCAGTGAAATCAACACAGCCGGTGAGTTGGGAAGACTGATACAAGACCGGTCTGTGGTGAAGCCAAGGTTGCAAACAGCAACATTGTATGGCGAGTGCTGGAATGAACATTGTTAAAACATGTGTGATAAGAGATGCAAGTGAAGTTGAACTGGTGATGGGTGATCAATCAAGTATCCAGCTGAGAAGTGACAAAAGTAGATACATTTGATCTTGTCCCAGCAGAGGGAGATCAATTGAAAGAGAACTAACAAACGTGAATAGAAGTGAGCCTGCAACGGATCAAGCAAAATCCTCATACAGTCGAAAGTCTTCGATTTGGTTGAAATAGAGTAAGCTTGGAAAAGTACATGAATCTGGTCCTGGCACGGCAAAGGAAAACCAATTGAAAGTTCTGGTGTAAAAGTGGGTCTGTGCCCCGCGGTGTGGGACCCATGGTGAACAGTAAATCACCTGAGAAGTTGTATAAGTGAAAATCCTGAGCAGAAAGGAACTTTCATGTTTTGTCGTGTTGAATCAGGCCCTCTGGAATAAGAGACTTTGAATGGCAAAGAGACTTTGACACAGAAGGCCATGATGCTAAATTCTTGAACTGCATTCTCGTTCTATGGAAGCCAGAGAGTGTGCTAAGCTCCAGTGTGCCGCCTTGTCCCGTGCGGGAAACGTGGGAATGGAAGCCAACGGCTTAAATATCCCGACATATCATTTCTTGAACCCTTTTCTTTTGCATAACATTGTTTCCCACACTATTTGTATTTAGAAGTAAGGATTGGCAACAGGTTTATTAGAATAGACCCTTTTATTTTGACAGACCCGACTAGGACTGCGCTATTATTATTTGATGGTCGTAGCTTGCTCCCATCTGTAGATTTTGTATTAGATAGGCTTTTTTCAAACCCAATTGAAGTTTAATAAGCACCCTTGAACGGCATTCACTTGTGTCTGTTTTACGGTTTGATACCATGCCTTTCTTACACCGGTGAAGTTTCCTATGAGGCCTTGGGAAAAGGTAGCGTTGGGCATTATTGGTCCCTTACAGAAATGTTATCAAGGAAAAAAATACATGCTTGTTCTAATGGACTACTATTTTAAGTGGCCATGTATTGGCTGGTCGGGGGAGGCTACAGTCAAGTCTCTGGTGGATTTTCTTGACAGAATCTTTAGGATAGAAGGGTGAAGGCAAGCCCATAAATGCTCACACCAGAGAGGATACAACACACTAGGGAAGAAAGGCCCAAGTCGATCTTGTAAGGATAACCAGTTTCAATCTCACATACATGCAGATGAGAGCAACAGCAAAACCTCTGCTGCTAAGAACGTTTTGCCGGAAAGTAGTACAAGCAGAATCTAATAAAGGAGAACATCATCATACATGGCGCAATACATAATTAAAATCCTGAGCAGCCGGTTGTTGTGCGCCTATTCATAAACCCCCTGCTCATAAGAGTTGCCAGGCCATTGGTTCCAGCCCAATCGGTCCATCTTCTGTCACCAGGGTGCTGCAGTGATCATCTTCTCACGTCGAAGGTCAAAGTACAAATTACCTATGCTCCTCACATACAGCTACTGTATCACTATACTATACTGTGCACCTGGCAGGCCTTAAGACAGACACAAAGGAAGTTCTAGGGCACTCTAACCTCCAAACACACAGTTCACTCACTCCTGTGCGCGCCATCCGGCTCCAAGGTCGCCACCCTCGTTTTGAACTATAATTTATCCCTCCCAGCACCTCGCAATACAAATCACACGATTGTCGCTCAACGATGTGCCCTGTCTGTCCTCTTTAAACATTTCAAGACTTGTTACTCTGGGGTCGGTGGTCAATTGGCACTGATTCCCTGCACACTGACCGCAAACTCTCTCCCCTATGCTCATACTCTTCAGGTGAGCAAGTCATATAAATGCATCACCACCCGCCCGACCAGGTCCACCCAAACCTCTGTGTAATTTTCTAGATCAGGGCTAGAGAAGTAATAGTGTAGTATAATTGGTCAACTTAATCTCCATACGGGAGGGGGAGCATTTCATACTTCGGGCCACTTTGTGGGATATCAGTCTGTACTTCAATATCTTTTGTCTTGCGAGGTGCTTTTGAAACCCCAATTGATACCATACATCGAAGGCCCAGTTGAAAGGTGCAATGAACACGATGATGGCATTAATATCTTCATGATTTCTCTGAGGTAGAACTGGTCACAACTGAATGCCAAGGTAAACCAATCACTGTCCTGTACCCCTCCCTCGTTCTTCAGGCGAACACCCAAGCCATGGACAGCTGCAATGATGTGGGATAATGATGTGGTCTCTGCATCCTCTAGAGGCACAAATGTGCAGCAGGAATCTCCAAATGTTTTGCAAACCCTTTCTTCCATTGTTGTTAACATGTCCAACACATATCGGTTTTGCACAGTCTTAATGCACTCTACTCAACCTTGATCACATTAAAACCATTCTCCGTATCGTTCTCAAGCTGGAAGAAAAGATGCAAAAAAAGGATTCTGCTCAGCTAAAGAGCCTGTATTCTTCTGGTATTTCAGTAAGCAATGTAGAAGAGTCTTTGGGTATGAAATTCGATTTTTTTGTCCTCTTTGATTGTTGGAACTGCCATTTTCTTGACAGGATGTGGAGCTCTTGTGTGGGCAACAGGCTCTTATCTTCATCTTTGAATGTGGGGAGACTAGTTGGCCCCTCGGTAGGCAGGGCTCCCCCTTCTGGTGTTCTTCTGGGATTACTAATAGCACTGAGTGCAATGTGGCCAGCGAACAACAGCCCCTCCACGATGGTTGGATATGCAAGTAAGCTTGTTGATCACAGACCCAGTAGTAATCAATCATCGCTTTTTCTCCCTTCTTCATGTCTGTGATCAGGAGAGGCTTATTACAACGTTTGTTCGAGCCGACAAAGACTGTACCCTTGCTGCGTAAACAAAGTCTATATTCTTCTTCCTTGTGCACTCTCACCGGCTTTTCCATTGTTGCAATCCATATCAGTTTTGTGATATGCTCTGTCCAGATTTGTGCACAGAAATTGACCACTCGTGCTATCATTTCCTTGCAGTATGTTACCAGTCCTTCTGCCAAGCAAGGTAGTGTGGTGTCCTGCCAGTTATTATTGGAATTGTAAAAATCATTATACTATCGGATATGGAGCTCCACACACTGATGTCGCTTGTATCGCAGCTTCACTGTACAAGATCTGGACCCATCATTTGCAGATGCACACTATGTGCCTGGAACGTTCCTTTTATTCTGCATAGCGCAAGATGAACTAGGCATTGCGTCGCTATAATCGGAACTGCTTGTGGTACTAACAGCTTAGAGGCCCCTGGTGCATGCAGTATGATTGAACACACATAGCAGCTTCCATTTACAGCGTTTTTCCCCACACTACGTATGTCAGAATACTGTGAGTTGGTAGAATCGGGATGACGGATATCCTCAATCACATCCAAACCTAGCCCTTGATACGTGTCATACTTTCTTCGTACCTCTCTTTTCATTAGTCTATACATGCTTTCAGGGATGGCAGCCTTCATAGTGCTATCAGGAATAACATTATATTGTTTCACATTGGTAGACAATCTCTGGCTTGCTGCAAACATTTTTTTCATTGTTTCCCCCACTGTCATATTGTGCCTGTTATATTCATTTGCATTATTATTATTAGTATTGACATTATTACTAATATATGTAACTCCACTAAAAGTATTACCATTTATATGTACTGTCCCATTTGGATAATATACAATCCCATTCCCCCTTTGTTGGACCTTCCCCCCATAACATCCTCCCCCCAATCCAATCCCAGCAGTACTATCAATGTCACACAAAGACTTGCGATAATGGTCAACCCACAATGATAAACATAGGTCCATATTTTCTCATTCGTGCATCTACACCTCGGGTCCCTACTTAACAAATTATTTACATTAGTCACATCCATCTTCTTTCCTGAAATAAAAATACAGACACACAAGAGAAAAGGAGAGACATACAATATATATTTTTCACACAATGAAAGAGAAAAAGGAAGAGGGAGATAGTGAGAGAGAGAGAGAGAGAGAGAGAGAGAGAGAGAGAAAGAGAGAGAGAGAGAGAGAGAGAGAGTGAGAGAGAGAGAGAGAGAGAAGGAAATAGAAGGAAAAAGAGAGAGAGAGAAAGAGCTCCTGAAAGAAAAAAAGAATACAGAGCTGGCAGCTGACCTTCGACCTGCTACTGGAGCATGCTAATGCACACCTATCGCCCCTGGACAGGCCGGTGAGGTAGACAGGGCACAGGAACTGCTACACCTCGTTTTTACGATAACTGGTGTACCAACGTACTATCTGGAGGTGCCCTATGAGAGAGGTGGACCCAATAGCGCAACCCCTTCACTTTCACTGCGAGGGGCAAAACACCACCTTGTAGGGTGGAACCAAGGGTTGTTCCACCTGCGCACGCAATTATGGATGTATATGAAGTCACCAGGCACCCGCAATTGTGTGGTCATATGTTCGGGATCTCTAATGGTAGTAGTCGCTACGTCTGGTGTCTCTGTCGTCTCAATATTGGGAGGTGCAATCTGTCGGGAGACACATTTAATTGCCCTAGTTAGTGTGGTCAAATAATCTTTGAACTCATCACCTAGCACCGCTTCTGCCCTATGTGCGTCTGAAGCTCTTCTTACATCAGATATCGGGGAGTGCATATGCCGACCAGTGACCACTTTATGGGGTGACAAATGGTGGTCTTTGCTGGGTGACATGTGTAAACTGAAGAGGGCCAGGGGCAAACAATTCACCCAGTTTTTCTTCAACGTCATTCACAGTTTGGATAATTTACTTTTGAGAAGTCTGTTTATCCTTTCAACAACGCCATTGGCCTGTGCGTGGTAAATCAAACACATCCGGTGCTTGATGCCAAGGAGTGCTGTGACGTGCTGAAACAATGCATTAAAAAAGTGTGTGGCATTGTCTGACCTTAAAACCTTGCACACCCCCTTTAGAGGGAAAACCTCACATACTAAATATCTAGCAGCACCCTTGGCATCCGGGTGTGGGCACGGCCCTTCTTCCACCCACCTTGAAAAAGGGTGAACCACTACAATGAGGTACCTAGATCCATTACAACGCTCACCCATATAAGCGTAATCTATGTGTAATTTGTAGAAAGGCCCAGTAGTGCAGGGAAAAGTGCCCTGTAACGTCTGTAATATCATCCCTGCACTGAAAGTTTGACATGTGGTGCAATGTATGACCATTTCTGTGATACTCTCCTGAATATTAAATATAAACCAATGTTCCTGTATATATACTGCTATGTGCTGCTTCAAACTGTGAGAAGGGTAGTGTAACTGTTCAAATGCCCCTGATATCAGCTCCTAGGGCATTGATGTCTTCCCAGATCTCTCTTGCCTCCATAATGGCTCTGTTGGGGATTGCTTGCAATCTCTCAGTAACCACAACTCTTTCTCCCAGTCAGGTGCCCTTCCTTGTAGCACGATGATCTGGGCGATGGGTAATACGGTGTAAGGCGCTGGATGTTCACTTGTGGGTGGGGCAGTCACAACATATTTGGCGGGTATTTAATTTGACAGATAAGCCACCATGTTGGCGCCGCATCAGTGGCTGCATTCCCCATCGATATTTTGTCCGTCCCGTTAGTGTGGGCGGTGCACTTGATGACCGCCACAACAGATGACTGGGATATGCTTCTAGCAGTATTTCAAATAGTGAAGCAGGCTGTACTGGGGTTCCATCTGCCCTCCAAAACCCCCTCCTCTTCCAGCGGGATAGACCAGCGTGACGAGTTGTTGTGATGTACGCTAATTCAGAATATATTGTAACATGGCCCCCTTGAGACGCTCTCAAAGCCTCAATAAGCGCGATGAGCTCCACCGCTTGTGTAGAATAATGCATGGGCAACCTTTTCATGACCATCGTTTTATACTCCCCTTCCTCAAGTCGTAGCACCGCTTTGCCAGTCTGTCTTTGCCCACCCTCCTGGTCAATGAGGGAAGACCCATAAACAAAAAATATCTCACCCTCTGACAATGCACAGTCCCTTGCTTTGGGGGTGTCGTCCTCCTTCCCCTCATAGGTGGCACAGTCGGGCACCGTTAAATCCTCTGTTGTAGGCATGTCAGTTAGGAAGGTAGCAGGGATCACTGTTTTGCATCTAACCACATGAATATGGGGTTTAGAAATGATAATCTCATATGCTAAAGATGTTTGCGTAGTCAGAGTAGATGTTGACCTTTCCAGAATGGCAAACAAAGAGTGTTCCACATACAATGTAACCGAGCACCCCATTGCAATTGTAGAATGTTTCTCTATTGCGAAAGCAGCAGCTGCTAAAACTTGTTCGCATGTGAACTGCCCTTGCATCACTGCATCCAGAGTGCCGCTATAATAGGACAAAGGCTATTGGCCCATAGTACTCTTTTGTGTCAGTACCGCTGTCATAAGCTGACCATCTGAATGTGAGAATAAGTAAAATTCCAGTGTGTAGTCTGGAGGGGCCAGTACGGGTGCCGAACTAATGACCTCTTTTAAATGTTTAACTGTTTGATCATATCCGCCGTCCATTTTAACTTATGGTCCATTGTTTTTTGTGCTTCCTTAAGTGCCTGCAAAAGTACCCTGGTGTATGCGGCGTAATCTAATATCAATGCCCTACAGTAATTACACAGGCCCAGAAACGTCTGCATTTCTTTAACTAAGGCGGGTCTGGGGGTGGCACGTACTCACGCTGTCCTGTCTGGTAATATCCTTTTACTATTTGCTGATATGAACTGCCCCAGATAGAGCACCTCCTGTTGGCAGTATTGCAACTTAACCTTGTCGGCTTTGTACCCCATTATGGGCCACTAATTGTAGAGGTATAGTGGAATCCCTTCGGCAGTGCTGCTCACTATAACTACACACTAGCAGGTCATCCACGTGGTGGATAATCGTGCTGCGTACCTGAATGTGCCATAAATCAGCATGCAGTATCCTGTTGAAGATGCTTGGGCTCTCACACTACCCCTGAGGTAACCTAGTATGTTCGAACTGCCTCTTGCCCTGTGTAAATGCTGTGAGGTACCTTGGCTCAGGATGGAGTGGCATCAAAAAGAATGCATTTTCTAAGTCTACCACAGTAAAGCGCGTGGTTTCTTTAAGGATACTGCATAAAATTGTTGCAGTATTTAGGACAACTGGAAACGTCGATGGCACAATGACCCACTGGTCCAGCAGGGCCTGTGTTGTATTTTTAATACCCTCCTCCACCTCCCTCGATAATGAACATTGTCTTAACCTGCACAGCACTGCACATGGTTTCAGTGTTATACGCACAGGGGTCACATCTCTCAGTAGTCCTACATCATGTGGATTTGTAGTTCACAACTGTGTAGACATGTGTTGTAAGTCTTCATCAAGGAATAGAGGTGAGGTTAGTACTGCCATCAAAGGGCACTACACCCTCCGATATTGAACCATTATGTCACAGGGGATACAAATCTCAAATATTATTTCCCCATCTTTATCATTGTTCTCAAACAGCTCATCATCCATCACTTCCTTTAGCTGTACTGTTGGATCTATACAGAGCACTGTGCACCATTCACACCCATCTTTGACAATCCCTATCACGGCAAACCTCTTGTCGGAGACCAACAATCACTGCAAATCCAGCAATAATATCGTTCCCACCACCACCTCAGGTGACACTACTGGACAAAAGATGAAATCTGTGGGCACTCGTCAACACTGTTTAGCAATCTCAGGCACTGCCTCCATGATCACAGTGATACCGTAAATGAATATGTCAGGGTCCACGGGAATCCCGCGGACCCCCATTTCCCTTGTCATTGTGTGTATTATCAATATCGCTCTTATAGCGCACATCCCAGGCTTGGAGCAAACTATACCAGGATCTGTAAATTATATCGTCATGTTTAATTTGCTGAGCATGTCCCTGCCCAGTAAATTAACAGAAGAACATTTGTAATATGGTAAGGGCACCCACAATACCTTTCCCCCCACCTTTACATCCAACAAGATATTTTCCTGATAAGTGATCATTTCCCTCCATGATACATGATTTAATTGCACCTGAGTCCACCATAAATATCAACTGTTTGTTTCCTATCTCTGCCCCGACCAAAGGTTCCTCTTCAGATCAGATGGTCGTTGACAAATGAGTGCTCTCTGTGGGCTGTCCTAATCAGGATATGAGTTTATTCCAGGGAATGAGAAGCGGTTGCCCACCATCACTGCTGCTCGGCCAAAGGAAGCGGTATCCCAACTCGGCACCCTGCTCACCGGGGCAGCACCGCCCTGCTTGGGGGCTGCTGATTACATGTTTGGTGTCGCCCCTGTGGTAACCCTTGGTTCTGATATCCTTGACCCTGTTGCAGGTACCATTGGGATGGTCCAAACCCTCACCCTCTTGTTCTAAAACCTCCTACTTTCGCTTCTCAAAATACCCCTCATCCTCGCTGCGGTCCTCCATATTGCCAATGTGGGCCAGGATGCTAATGTCCCGCCCCACTGTCCTTGTCCTCCTTCATCCCAGAGCGCAGCAATAGTGGTGCTCACGACTTGCTGGGACTCCCTGTTCCCTCTAACTGTACATGCTTCGACACATGCACCTGAATGACAACCTTTGCCAATTTATTTTCTACTAATTTTGGCTTCGTCTGCCTTAATGCCTTTGTGCTGTTTCCCTCTACCGTTCCTTAATCCTTTTGCAGTTGTACACTATTATGCTCTATGTTTCCCGGCCACCCCTTTTCCTCTATACCCACAATTGTATCTATAGCCTTCTGCACTTCCTTTGGCAATCCTCTCTTTACAATAAAATAGTATGATATTGAGCGATCCCACGGTCCTTCCGTCTCAGCTCTCCACATCTCTTGTAATTTAAGAGTGAATTTAGCTGGGTCCTCATCATCCCACATTGTACACTGCATCAGGGACTGTAAATCGGGTGTATCTGCGAAAACTCTCCTTAATTAAATTATTGTTATCCATCTGATGCCAGGGCACATTCTGTGTTCTTCCCGCCCATTATGTATTAGGGGGCATCTGCATCCCACTTCTCATACTCTTCTTCACATCCGGCCGGTCCTAATCCTCAACCTGTCTCTGCCCCTCCCCACTTGCCTACTGCTTGGGGGGGGTACTCTCAGCTGCCTCTTCATCCCTCCCTTCTTCTTCACCCTGCTCCTCAGTGAACGAGTCACTATCGTCCTTCCTCTCCATATCTCCCACCACTGTATCTGATCCAAAATATGTCCACTTACCACCGTCCCCTTCTTTTTTGACACATACATTTTGCATTCCTCCCTGAACCATTCAAAGCAACAAATCTCCCGATCTCCATTCTCCTGATCCATCTTCCGGTGCCCCTACATCCCTCACCTCTTTTGAGGATTCTTGTATCCTGTTCAATTTTGTTAACAACTCTGACAACCTGTCTTCGAACTCTCTTGACCTGACACCCTAGGATGCCGACACTTCAGGTGGGTTTGCATATGGGGTGGGGCAGCGGTAGCCTGTGGTGTTACTGGTGCTGAAGGGATCCCTTCCACAGCAGAAGGGGTCCCTGTCACAACAGGTACGTAGATTGGATTTGTATACCCGTCTGCAGGATATGCTGTCAAGGCATATAATCCGCTGCCCTCTACTGTTGCCCCACCCTCTCCTTCTCCCTTTCTGCAGTTTCTTTCTTTCTGTATCTGCGCCTCTACTCTGTTCCCTTGGTCTTCTGTGTCTTCGAACATCTTATTGTGTGAGCCCTGCCCTGTTCATGGGCAGGACATTCCCCCTCCTCCTCTCTCTGCAATCCACTGCTTATGATATTTCTCTACCATGTCACAATACAGTGGCAGGGCCTTATACATGTGCTCTATTGGCGTTCCTCACCCCATGCTAGTGATGTCTGTCTCTGACTGAGCCCACAAAGCCCTGCTAATGTTTCCTGCGCATGCTGCCTCTTGCTTGTGACAAAAAAGAAAATCAACCCCCACCCTCTGTCCCCCTTCCTTGTACACACACACCACTCCACAAAACCCCACACCACACTGCGACACACACAATTACTATTGCTAAGGCCTGCTTTTTCTCCTATAGAACACGAATACAATACACTAATATAACAAGTTAAAATAACAAACACTACTTATTCCAGGCCTATTATGAGACCACTACTTTTATTTATGTATTCCCCATTTAAATAATATACTTTATTGTGGTACCACCTTTGCTCCCCTTTGTGAAGGGGCTCCCTGCCTTACCTTTGATGTACCTTATAATGCCTTACCGAAATAATCTCTTCACAGTACAAACACTAACAAAAGAAATAACACAAACCTCACCCACGTCAAATCAATGACCTCGTTTTCCAAAGCTCCCACCTCTCAAACTGCCTCATGCATCTGTCTCCTACTTGTTATCGCTGAAAAGAGTCTATCACATGTGGGTGCTCACCCAAACTCCTCCATCACGGGGTTCCAACATCGGCCTGCACCCTCCTCAGAGCCGCGCCCGGCTTCAAAGAGCAGAGAGGACTTCTCTTAAAATGCCTCCTGCTAAACCACTCAGAACATGTGTTTTTTTCGGGACTGGTCACTGTAGGTTAGTGCGGCTCATTCTGGAGAACAGGCCTGGAAGCCTCAGCAAATACGGGGGTGCTGGGATCATGTTGGGGTCACCAATTGAAGGTAAGCCCCTAAACGCTCACACCAGAGAGAATAGAAACCGCTAGGGAAGAAAGGCCCAAGTCGCTCTTGTAAGGATAACAAGTTTTAATCTCACACGCAGATGAGAGCAACAGCAAAGAACTTTGCTGCTAAGAACGTTCTGGCAGAAAGTATTACAAGCAGAATCTTATAAAGGAGAACATCGTCATACATGGCACAATACATATAGTAAAATCCTGTGCGGCTGGTTGGTGTGCGCCTATACATAATCCGCCTGCTTCATAAGAGATGCCAAGCCATTGGTTCCAACCCAGTCCGTCCATCTTCCATCATGTGGGTGCTGCAGTAAAGTACCAAATGAAAGAGTCCTCCGGAGCACAAAACTGATACTCTCAAACTCTTGTCCTAGTCTGGTTTCTATTGGTTGGTCATCTGCCTACATGCAGGATTTATTGACTCCAGAGCCCATGGCTACCTAACCAAACAAATGTCCATCCAGTCTACATTCGGCTCAGCTTCTGTGATCCCCTTAGTTGATGAAGTTCTGTGTCACCTCCACCAGTCTTAAATATTACTCAAGCTTCTTGAGGGCTTTTAGTTGCAGCCAGGAACGTCCATGTCTTCATGTCTATTCCCAGGCCTCTCCTCTTCCTTTCAAGTTGTACTGTGGGCCCCTCTGGCTTCTAGGCTCCTCACTGCTCTGATAACTGCTCTGTCTTGCCTTGGGCAAGCATGGCCTCCTTGTTCCTTCTTGCTCTTGCTGTCGCACTCTCTGCCTGCTTCCACCTCAATCGGAACTGCACTATCTCCCCTTAGTGTTATCTTCGCTTCGGAACTTCCAAAAGCTCCTCCTGATGTTACTTTTCTCTCTTCCAAACTTTTCATCCACTCTTCCTGACACCCCCTCCTCCAATTCATCACTTCCTCCTAATATTATCACCTCCAATCTTTCACCTTCTCCTGATGTTTCTTCTCCAAATCTAAATCTTCATCCTGGGTGGGAATTTCAGAAATGGGTGTAAAATATTGAACTTCACTGAGGACATCAGTCCCCCGCACATCTCTCTGTCCCCTAATCAAATCTGCTCTATTGGCAGCAAGCAGTCCACCTGATTTCCTTTGCCCTATTTACCTCCTTTCTGCTTACACCTGCATCCACTCCACTTTTGACCTTCACTCCTCCATTTTCCCTTTCACCTCCACCTTTCACTTGATTCATCTTACACCCTTACTGCCGCTCTTTCCACATATGCTCATCCCTTCCCCCTCTTCTCCTTTCACCTCCATTCTTTTTACACTCTCCTCTGCTCTCCTTTTAACCACATATTTTGGTGGGTTTAAAGTGGTCTCTGTAGGGATTTAGGTGAGTAGGGACTTCTTTCCATGGTCCCTTGTTTACTCTAGGCTGATCCCTAATTGTACTGTCTTCATTGTTAAGCATGCATGTATAGGTAATTGTGTTCAGGGACCAGAGGGATAATGGGAGTTGTAGTTACCTCAGGCCTGATCCCTGCTGTGTGGTGGGTCAAGCAGGTTTTCTCTTTTACAGTTCATTGTAGGGCTGCTGATGGGGTGTGGTGAATGCCTGGGCTGGGCTACAACTTCATCAGCTTCCCAGTTACCTGTAGCTGTCCACTAACCAGTTCTTAAAGGAGCCTTTTACAGGGTATCTCAAGTTGGTTTGAAGCGAGGGCCCTTCCAAAGTCGCCTTAGTCGGTGCAGCTGGGTTGAGATTGTATTGCCTGGTCTCTAATACGAGTGATTCCATGAACCTAGATAGAATCTCTGGATAGGTATCTACTAAACTAGGTCCAGGGTTGGGCAATTTCTGGTCCACTGGTGTAGGCAGGTGATAGTCCAATATCTAATTTGTTAGAGCTAATTTTATCCATGTCCACTAACAGGTGCGCAAGTGGGGCCCTGCTCTTCTGGCCTTTCTTTTGGGGTTGGACTTGAAGCATACAGTCGTGAGGCTCCTGATGGCAGCATGTATGGAAATGCATTTTTCTGCATCTTCTTGAGAGGAAGACGTTTGCCCAGAGGCAGATGACGGAGCATGGGTCTGGCTCGGCTGCCCCCGTGCAAGTTGTTTCCCGCCCAATATATGAGCCCTTTCCCGTTTGAGAAAAGTACATTTATAAGGGGCTTCATCTCATCAGAACAAATTTGAGGTCAAGGCCAACATTTACTTGGCCAATGGCTTTGATCCCACGTCTGATACAATATGTCACAGCAATGGAATCCAGCCTACTCGAGGAAAAAGTCTGGGTCACCTTGATGGTGGCTCAGACTCTTATGCAGAGGTCGGAGCCTAAGCTTGCCAGGCTACACTTCCCCCCATTTCCTATGGTGCAGATCCCTCAACTGTAGAACTCTGGAGAACATTCCTTCCTCCGCTTCACCTCCTTTTTTGCATTTCCTCTCCTCTCATTATTTCTTTCTTATTTGTTTTATTTATTCATTTTTGCTTTTGTAGCAGCGCACTGAACCCTCAGGCATCTAGGCACTAGTTACATTAGAGAAAGGGTGAAGGGGCGTACAGGTAAAGGTAAACAGGGAAGGTAGGAGCCATATGTTCAAGATGTTCAGCAGTGGTACAGTGTCTTGGCTCTGAGGTGCTTGGGCGAAAAGCCAAGTTTTAAAGTTTCTCCTAAAGGTCCAATAGGAGAGTTCCATTCTCAAGAATATGGGGGATTGTTACGCAGCTTCACGGCGAAGACAGGGAAGCTTCAGCCACCCGTAGTGTGGCGATTGAAGCTGGGTAATTTGAGCAAGTGGTCGTGTGAGGATCTTAGTGGGCGAGAGGGGATGTATTTTTCCACATGCTGACAAAGTTTGCCGGTGCAGTTTCAGAGAGACACTTGTGGACAATGGAGAGGATCTTGAACATGATTCGCTCTCTGATCGGTAGCCAATGGGCGTCTTTTCTAGGTTCTGAGACGTGGGTGTGTTTGGTAAGGGCGAGGGCAGCTCGGAAGGCATTATTTTGGATGATTTGTAGATTTTTCATGTTGCTTTCTGAGGCGCCAGCAACATGGGTGTTGCAGTAGTCCAATTTGGCCCTGGTGATGGCTCTAGCAATTGTGAGGCAATTGGGTACGAAAAGAAAGGTTTACTGGCGTTGATCGGTTTGGCTGTGTTGGTGGCAGCGGATGAGATGGTGTTAACTTAACATGAGAGGTCGAGTGAAGCGTCCAAATAGATACCCAAAGTTTTGGCGGCGGTGAGTTGGGGATTAGGTTGCCGT
The DNA here is from genome assembly GCF_040938575.1 of Ambystoma mexicanum. Classification (NCBI taxonomy): domain Eukaryota; kingdom Metazoa; phylum Chordata; class Amphibia; order Caudata; family Ambystomatidae; genus Ambystoma; species Ambystoma mexicanum. The sequence continues at coordinate 137,526,439 of NC_090921.1, forward strand.
CGATGTTGAAGGTTTTGTAGGCCGGATCCAAGTTGCACAGAGTGGTGGGAGAGCCAACAATGAGAATCTCGGTTTTATAATTGTTTAAGCACAGTATGTGTGTTGCCATCTAGTTTTGGACAATGTTGTAGACTGAGTTGATGGTAGCGTTGTCCTGGTGCTAAGTGCCTGAGAGGGGGAGGAAAATTTGGGTGTCATCGGGTTAGGTTGTGTAGGAGATGCCGAGGACATCCAGGTGATCGAAAAGGGGTTTTGTATAAATGTTGTACAGAATTGGGGAAAGGCAAGAACCTTGGGGTACGCCAGAGATAACTGGTGTGGGTGAGGTGGCATGATCGTCTATGAAGACCCGAGAGAATCTGTCTGTTAGGAAGGATCTGATCCAGTCAGTGGTTGCAAGAGAGAGGTTTGCCGTGGTGGTGAGGTGATTGCAGAGAAACTAATGGTCGACAAGATCAAACGCGGCTGAGAGATCCAGCATGAGGAGCATGGTTGGTTTACCGGTGTCTTTGATGTCGTGTGGTTGATTTTTCATATCGAGCAGGGCATTTTCCGTGCCATGCCTTGTGCAGAAGCCTAATTGACAGGTGCCTAGGATGTGGTTGGCTTCAAGGTATTGTTATACCTGGATGTAGGCTGCATGGTCGAGGATCTTTAGTTAGAAGGGCACTGTCTGATTGGACGGTAGTTGTTAGGGATGGAGGGTTCGAGAGAGGGTTTTTTTTAATAGCGGGAGGATCAATGCTTCTTTCAGGGATGCTGGGATGCTGAAACAGTCTTTCTTCTCCTATCACCCCTCTCTGGCCTCCTCATCACCCCACCATGCAATTCTCCAGTTGAGGGCAATCTCCCGTTATCTCCTTCTCTTTTGTTCTTCTTGCCTCCTCTGCTCTTTCAACTTTTCCTTTTCTCGCCCTTGCTTCTCTTTTCATCTGTTCCTCTTGCTCTTTCCTCTACTCCTCCTTTCATTGTTGCTTCTCCTGTTACTTTCTCCTCTTATTCTTTCATCTCTGGTCCTCTAACACCCTCTTCTGCTCCTCTTTCCACCCCTCTTTCTCCTCTTCTCCTCTAATCCTTTCACCTCTGTAATTCTTAGGTTCTCCCCTCATCCTATTACTCCCTCTCTTCTCTACACTTCTGTTCTCCTCTGTCCCTTCTCTCATTTCTTCTCTCTCTCTCCTTCTCATTCCACCTTGCGGCACTGCCACACTCCTTTCTCCTTCTTACCACTCCTAACTCACAAACGGCTTAGCAATTCTGCTCGCTTCAATGTGTCCCCAGATTGTGGCTCTGGTGCATACAGGGGCGTGTGTGTTCATGTGTGAATGTGATACCTGCATGCTGTTTGATTAGCCCAAACTCATACAGACTTCAGAAAGGGCAGCTGCAGGTTCTTGTCTTGCACTCCGCACTGAGGGTCCTCGAGCTGATGTATGAAAAACCCTGGATTCTTTTTCCATATCCGAGCAAGCACGTTCCAGAATGCGGGGAGATTTGTGGACGTGGCAGCAGGCTGGAGGTATGGTTACTGGAACGATGGGTGAGCTGCACTAACGAGCCTTTCCATGAACTAGACCACAAACACAATAGTACAGACCAACATAAGTTCCTTCCATAGACAGTATGTTATTATCACCTGTGCATTGATGTAAGCATATTATAATGATTACTATGACATGAGTGAAATGTTGTGGCAAAATAATACAGTTCGACGTGCACAGAAACCAAACACATTGAAACACATAAACGCAATACTCTTATTAAACCATTAAAAATATCTATGTGCCTCCATTTTAGGGACACAGGCCTTAGATTTAGAACTCTTCTTGGTGCTAAAGCTGGAAAAGCCCATTCTCAGGCTTTCCGATTGTACGGTTAATTCATTGCCCATTTAATTGTGACTGCAGAGGGAGGTTGGAAGCAAGATGGTGAGGAGCCATCCTAGCACTATGGATGGTTCGGGTAGCCAGGGGTATCCTCTGTATACCCCCTCCTGGGACCATGGTCATAAAGCGGTGTTTGCGGCCGACCTCCAGGGTCCTCCCAGGAACATCAATTTGCCCTATACATTGAACTTGGGACTTCGTCACAAGCATCAACAGACAATGGTCCTTGAATCATAGAGTAAAATCAGAGACTACTGACAAGGAGCCCCGAATCACAGACTCAAGTCAGAGACTACTGACAATGAGCCCGGAATCATAGACTCTAGTTAGAGACTACTGACAATGCGCCGATATCATAGACTCTAGTCAGAGACTACTGACAACGAGCCCAGAATCATAGACACAAGTCAGAGATTACTGACAATGAGCCCGGTATCATAGACTCTAGTCAGAGACTACTGACAACAAGCCCAGAATCATAGACACAAGTCAGAGACTACTGACAATGAGCCCTGAATCACAGACTCAAGTCAGAGACTACTGACAATGCGCCGGTATCATAGACTCTAGTCAGAGACTACTGACAACGAGCCCTGAATCACAGACTCAAGTCAGAGACTACTGACAAGGAGCCCTGAATCATAGACTCTAGTCAGAGACTACTGACAACGAGCCCAGAATCATAGACACAAGTCAGAGACTACCGACAATGAGCCCGGTATCATAGATTCTAGTCAGAGACTACTTACAAGGAGGCCTGAATCACAGACTCAAGTCAGAGACTACTGACAACGAGCCCTGAATCACAGACTCAAGTCAGAGACTACTGACAATGCGCCGGTATCATAGGCTCTAGTCAGAGACTACTGACAACGAGCCCTGAATCACAGACTCAAGTCAGAGACTACTGACAAGGAGCCCTGAATCACAGACTCAAGTCAGAGACTACTGACAATGAGCCCTGAATCACAGACTCAAGTCAGAGACTACTGACAACGAGCCCTGAACCATAGACACAAGTCAGAGACTACTGACAATGAGCCCGGTATCATAGATTCTAGTCAGAGACTACTGACAAGGAGCCCTGAATCACAGACTCAAGTCAGAGACTACTGACAACGAGCCCCGAATCACAGACTCAAGTCAGAGACTACTGACAATGCGCCCGGTATCATAGACTCTAGTCAGAGACTACTGACAACGAGCCCTGAATCACAGACTCAAGTCAGAGACTACCGACAATGAGCCCGGAATCACAGACTCAAGTCAGAGACTACGGAAAATGTGCCCAGAATCATAGACTCAAGTCAGAGGCTACTGACAATGACCCCGGAATTACAGACTCAAGTCAAAGACTACCGACAATGAGCCCGGAATCACAGACTCAAGTCAGAGGCTACTGACAATGAGCCCGGAATCACAGACTCAAGTCAGAGACTTCTGATAATGAGCCCAGAATCATAGACTCAAGTCAGAGACTACTGACAGCGAGCCCATAATCTGAGACTATAGAGACTACAGACAACGAACCCTGAATCAGAGACTACTGACAATTAGCCCAGAATCATAGACTCTAGTCAGAGACTACTGACAACGAGCCCTGAATCACAGACTGAAGTCAGAGACTACTGACAATGAGCCTCAGAATCATAGGCTCTAGTTAGAAACTACTGACAATGAGGACAGAGTCCTCATTGTCACGTAAGTGAGAGGAACTGGTGCCACAGGGTACAAGGCTGTCTGTGAGAGGTGCTCTGCAGTAAAGGTAAGTGGTGGGGGGGTACAGGTTTGAGGATTGCGGGCTGGCGCAGGTGGGCAAAACTGATCTATTGGATCCCTTGCCCGCGCAGTAATTGCAGTTGACATTTAATAAATATTTTGGTGGAATTCTGGCAAGTTTCCTTTATGGGTGGCAATTCACATGTCATGTGTCTAATTGTTGTAGGTGCAGGCGTATACTTTTGTACCTTCACCTTGTGCGCCAGTCCACGCGCATTTTGGAAGTGCCATTTTGAAGTGCTGTCGGCTGTGTCGGCGTGGACTCCTGCCTTTCCATTTGGAAAATATCTCCTTGCTCAATTATTTGGCTAGCCCCGCCCACCTTCCCAGAATCCTATTTCATCAGAGGGCCTTGTGCATTTTGGAAGTGCCATTTTGAACTGCTGTCAGCTGTGTCGGCGTGGACTCCTGCCTTTCCATTTGGAAAATATCTCCTTGCTCAATTATTTGGCTGGCCCCACCCACCTTCCCAGAATCCTATTTCATCAGAGGGCTGTGCGCATTTTGCAAGTGCCATTTTTAAGTGTGTCAGCGTGGACTCCTGCCTTTCCATTTGGAAAATATCTTCTTGGTATGGACTACAAAGAAAGGACTTTATAATACCCCCAGCAACTTACTTGTGTAAACGTAGCATTTGCTAATGATATTTTACTCGTGTTTCCTCATTTTAGCTCAATTATTTGGCTAGCCCGGCCCACCTTTGAGAATCCTATGTCATCAGAGGGCCGCGTGCATTTTGCACGTGTGCATTTTGGAAGTGGCATTTTTTTTAAAATATTTAAAATGTTTGCACATTTTTTTACAAAAAGTTCTTACATCCTTTGTAAAGGAAAAAGGCTTTTGATCCTAAAAGTTCCTAAGAAGGGAGAGAGAGAGAGAAAAATAGAAATGAAGGTCAAGGTGGACTGTTTCTAGGCTCTCGTAAGGTCAATATTCTGCAAGAATTGAATCACTGCGATGGTCTCATATATTCTCTCTCCCTCCACTAAGCGGTTCCACCAAGACTCCTCGTCGTAGTGAGATAGGTCCCTGAACAGATGAATCATGTGAGTCGATCCCTCGTTCTCCAGGCCTTTACAGTCCAAGAGGAGGTGTCTGATAGTTTCCTTTTGTTCAGACATCTCACAAAACCGACATAAGTATGAGGTTGAAATCCCTCTGATTGCTCTAACCTCGTTTGTTGCAATGATATTTAAACGAGCTCTCATGAAGGTTTGCCAGGACTGACGATTTGGAGTTTTCTTCAGATATGGTCTTATGTCGTTCAGTTTCCTGCTTACCAATAAAAGCTGTGATACTGATTTGTAAACTGAAGCAGAATCTTGGGTTCTTATCCAGTCCCACGTTTCTAGTTTAGTGGTCACTTTTGTTGGATTGTTTATAAGCTTAAATTCCGTGGATCCTATATCAGTAAGGATATCATTGATTGTCTGTGCCCATGGTTTCAAAGCACTAGAGTTGTGGTCGTACAGTTCATAATGGATGATGTTGGCAATTTTTGGGTGATTAGGGATAATCAGTTTTCTGAACAGACTTAGACGGTTTCTGTCTAGGATGGCACTTAGTGATGAAATACAGAGCTCCCTTCTGATCAGGACCATTGGTGTTGATGATGGAAAATTCAACAGGCTCCTCCAGAAGAGGCTTTCAAGTTTCTGCCAAAGGTCGTCCGGGAACGTTAAGAAGCCTCTATTCTGTATAGAATTGCAGGGACGACTTTTATTCTGTAGAATTGAATGATCGGTTGTAAAGAAAATTTACAGAATTTTCTTTCGATTTTCTTTGCCTGGGTGGTCAGGCGTTTCATCTTGTCCCACAGGTTTTGTTGCATGTTCTTGTCTGTGGGGTTGTTACTCAAGATGACACCCAGGTACTTGAATTCTTCCACCGTTTGGATTTTTACTCCCTCCAGAAGCCGAGTAAAGTTGGCCTTTACTTTAGATGATTTTTGGAATATCATAGTTTGTGTTTTCGACGTGTTGATTTCCAAGTTGTTGTTTCTTATGTATGCGCTCAAGTTGTCAAGCTGCCTCTGGGGGCCAATTGGGGTTTGGTCTAAGATGATTAAATCGCCTGTGTATAAAAGATGTGAAATCTTGGTCCCATCCAGTTTCGGCGGGAAGGATCTGACCTGTGGCTCTGTGTCTTTATAGTCCCATAGGTACGCACTGAACAAAGTCGGTGCCAGGGGGCAGCCCTGCTTGACACCTCTCGACGTGGAGATAGGTTTGGAGATGGTTCCTTGTTGGTCCAATCTTACAGATATGGATGTTTCCGTATGAAGTGCCTGGATTTGTTCCAAGAAGAAGTCCGGGCATTTATTTCTTTTTAGCTTTTCCCAGAGAAGCTCCCTGTTGACCTGGTCGAAAGCCTGGACCAGGTCAACAAAGGCCACGTAAATTGGGGGTCCTCCATCTTTCGTTTTCTCCTTTAAGGTGTTAATCGAGAGGATGTTGACTGAGGTTTCCGAGATTTTTAATAAAGCCTGATTGAAATGGGTCAGTGACATCTGCGTCTGATGCCATAAGTTGAAAGAGGTCCAATATCGTGGATCTGTAGAGGTTGCCAATAACATCAAGCAAGGCTATTTGTCTTTAGTTCTTAGGGTTATCTCTTGGGCCAGCCTTATAGATTGGGACTATGGTTGCTTTTTTCCAGGATAGAGGTATTGATTTTGTTCTTATTATTCTGTCAAAGACGGCTCTAACAAACATAGCCCATTGTTCCGGAGCTTGTTTTAAATGTGCGTTTGTTAGGTCGTCAGGTTCTGGGGCTCTTGACTTTTTCAGTTTTCGAATTTTCGTTTCGATAGATGTTACGTCGATAGGTATCTTCCATTCCACTTCAAATTTAGGCTGAGGATGTTGATACTCTAAATTTGGATTTTTAAAGAGTTCTATGAAGTGGGACGTCCAATTCTGTTCGCCAACGCAGTTATGTAGTCTATTTGCCGAACTGTTTGTTGAAGATTTTATTATTTGCCAGAAGTCCCTTGAGTGGCGGCCGTCTAACAGCCGAAAAAGTGCATCGGCGTCTGCTTGGTACATTGCCGCTTTGTGTGCTTTTAGCCAGTTTTTATAGGCCTTCTTCGCCACAGCTGCCGACTTTAAGTCTTTTATGAACTTTGTTTTCTTCGCCAGACGGAGAAGTTTCCTCAGTTTCTTCCTCTCTTCAACCAGCACCTTCTCATATGTATGGCTAAAACCAGTCAAGTTAGGCTTTAAATTCTTGACCGTATGCCTATACATATTTAGATGTTGTGCAAAGTCCGGGGGTGTTTGTGTTTTATTTGTGTCAACCTCAGTATATTTTTCAATCAGGTTGCCCACGTCACTGGCGTTGACTTTAAGTTTTATTCTTCCACCAGATTTTTCGATTTCGGACTACATCCGCCTTCTTATCTCCTGAAAGGAAGCCCACGTAAATTCCAGCAGATTGTGATCACTGTTTTTGGGGGGTAAAACCCGAAAATTGTTGATATGTGAAAGAAGTTCCCCGGTGACAAAGATATGGTCTAATATTGCTCTTGAGTCATCTTTTTCCCAAGTTGGTACGAAAACTTCCCTACTTCCTCTTAAAGAGTGAAAGTTTAACATATCGTATACCTTCATTATTTCCGCCCACTTGGTTCCTCTCTTACTTGCCAAAATGTTCAGACGGGACGTTCCTTCTGTAGCGTCCGGGTATGATAAGTTTAGGTCACTGCATATTATCAGGTGGGCCAAGTCGTGTTCCGGAGAGATTTTCTAAAGAATGAGATTTGCTTTATGTAAGAATTGTTTGTCACTTTGGCCCATAGGATTCCAATAGGAGTTGATTATTATGATCTCCTCTATACTGGAACGAACCTGGCCATTTTGAAGGGCTGTCAGCTGGCTGTGGGAAGTGGGTGTGAGGGCCTTTTTATTTTAAATGTTTAGTTATATCGTTTTCTGTTTTTGTTGTTTATTTGTATTACATTGTCACATGTGATTCGGCCGTGATATTTGACCTTCTTGTTTTAAATTATTCCATCTGCTTTTTTGTGTGATCGTAGTGGATGTCATACTTACTCACGACCGGCATGCCGGAAGTAAACAAAATTACTGTGCAAGCGTCAGCTGCGTTAACTACTCCTAAATCCTCAATGCGTACTATACACTTTTATTGTTCTAAAAAAACGATTATAAATACGTGTTCCGGTTCTCCTATGGTTGACATTCAGAACTTTTGTGCCCCGGGTGTCCGGGAATTTACATCTGTAAATTTGCTAACCCCCTCTACGAGCTCTCAGCCAACGGAGTCCTCTACACACACTCCCATGGAGCCCGGTGCGACCGTGAGCGAGTTTGCTTTACATGTACACTACCTGATTCTTTAGTTGATGCAGGGGTTTTAGCGCTGCCTCCGCTACTTCTAAACCCTGCTACTAATTTGCCTTGTACTAGTCCGGCTTTGGAAAACGTGATTGTCGCTGAACATGGCTCCGGGAGCCTTCCTCTAAGTGAACCTGATGGCAGTGACATGCAGGCAAAGACAAATTCTGCTGTCACCGTTGCGGCTATCCATTACTCTAATAATGAGTCTGATTTGCAGTCGACTGATGCGGATGAGGTTCCGTTTGGTAAAAATCCACAGAACGGCGATCTCTCGCAATCACCAATGATGTTTTCACCTACGGCAGAAAACTCTTCTGCCCCTTCTATCTCATATTTACAACCGACCCCTCAACGAAAATCAACCTCACCATTAGGACCCTCTAGGGCTACTAACGGGAACTTTCCAGTGGGATTAGAAATATCATTGCAGTCCATGAACACAGCCCTTTTTTCGCTAACAAAGTTATATGAGACTTTAGACAGTAAAATGAATATGCAATATTCTTTATTAACCAAATCTATCAGCAAAAGGAAAATGTACTTACCCAGTGTTTGTGTTGCTTCGCGGCAATTGGCTCTGAATGCTATTCTGGATTAAATTTTACTTATTGGCTGTTCATCCAGCCAGCAATTAAATCTAATGCTGGCTGGATGAACAGACACGATGAAAAAATCACCTAATAGTAAAACACACTTGCTTTCCGGTTCCACTCTTTTGACAGAGGGTCTATTAGTGTAATCCTCTACATCGAATTCAAGCGATCAAGGGCCTGCGATTTGTCAACTAGAGCAACCCTGTTTAAAAAAGAAAAAAGCTAAAACCAAGAATATTGAACGTTTGCACACCAGTAAGACGGGTGTAATCCTGATGGAGGCCGAGGACGGGTCCTTTAAGGAGTGGGTGGATATGACTACAGCTTATAATTTTAATATATTTGATACGAAATTGAAAGTCACTGTAGACAACAGCCCAAAAACAAATCTAAAAAGATCAAGTCTTGTGCAGGGAATATGTCTACTGGTGCTCAAAAATGTATTGAAAAATTAACTTTATCCAAAAGAGCGGCCATCCTTGCGTGTGTCGCTATTGCAAATAAATACCGGAATAAATCCTCTCAGAGGACAGTGCAGCACACGCAGTCACAATCTTGGACTCGGCCGTATGAGCCACTTGACACTTTAGTTTTGTTGACTAGGCAACAAGAAGATCTTGCTCTGTGCCATTCCCGTAATGAAGTGAGACCTCTAGAGATTGCTGCTCCTGCAACCTTTCCCCCAGACTGCCAGCTGGTCCAGCAGATTGGTGGATTGCCAAAACCTACAGTGGCAAATTAATCTGCTATGTATACATCAGATAAGCATATAACGCTGGAGGAAGGAGATTGATAAATCTCTGCATTGCTTTTTCTCTCAATCAAATAAACAGGATGCAGCTGCGTACCGCGACAGACAATGTAATGATGGGCCTTTATTAACCACTAATAGCGGTAATGGTCGAATACCATTATTTGCTAATAGCGATGACGGTCAAGCCCAAATAATATATCAACGTGCACAGTATTTGAAACAATTGGGTTAATCAAACCATAAACTGACAAATTTAACCTTGCAGTGCTGTTCGCATCCTTATCCCAAATATGAACTCAACCGGCAAGACGTAATGAACATATTGGCAGAAATACCAGCCCTCAAAGATGTCACATCAAGTGATATCGATTAAATTCGTCCATGACTATGACCTTTCCGTAGTCAAATTATGGATGAAGTCTGCCCTTGTGAGGAATGTCTTGTGGCATGCCCGTTCTGATATTTATCATATGGGTTTTCTTTTAATTAATCATTCTTCTTTTGATCATCAGCATATCCCCACCTTGGGGAACAATTTCTTCCAGCTGATGATAATGGACGAAGTATACAGTTTGCAATCCAGTCGGGCAGTTGGGAGAATTCAAACACGAACTACATTAAAAATCAGAACGCTAAGCAGAACCAATGTTAGCTAGTGGACCCTCTTACAACCTTTACTTTGGCCTCATGGAACACTGGGGGGTTTAAACATTTAACCAGCTCTGATAAGAACCTCCTGAGGGACTATGGTATTGTAGCCTTGCAGGAAGTATGACTTTATAATCCACCTGCTTGGGATCAGCATCTTGCCACACTAATTCCAGCCCTAGCCCCAATTAGGGGACAGCCTATGGCTGGACTTATGGTTGCGGTTAAAACCTCTTCGAACCTATCTTTGGAAACTTGGGCGTCACCTAATAGATTTTTGCAAATGATAAAGATAAAATAGACCAAATATGTTATCGCTATTATTAACGCCTACTGGAACCACGTTGGTGTTACAGACAAGGGGCCTCATTAGGACCTTGGCGGAGGACCATGGCGCTATTAGCACCATGGTCCATGGCGCTAAGTTGCCAACTCCGCCATGGTGGTTGGCGGACTTACCGCCCCATTCCGACCTTGGCGGGGCGGTAAGTCCCCAATCCCCATTTACCCTTCCCCATTTTCATTTTTGCCCCATAGGGCATAATGGGAGTGGGGAAGGCGTTAATTACGCCACCGTAAATTACGGTGGCGTAATTAACAACAAGGTCCCTTAGCGCCATGGATTTTAACACCTGCTAAAAGCAGGTGTTAAATCCGCCATGGCGCTAAGGGAACTTGTACTCAGGAGGTAAGGGTCGGCGATGTTTACGCCGGCGTAAACCCCTTACCGCCTGGGTCGTAATGAGGGCCAAGGTCTTTATTAGTGCCTTGAAAGATTTATTGGATTTAACTGTTTTAGACCGCTCCTGTGAACATTTAATTCTGGTAGGCGATTTCATTATCTCATGCATTGTGCAACCCCCTAAGATCCTCTTTCCTATCGCCATGAGATGGAATTCTTTATTGAAAGGGCGTTACTTGTACATGCTAAATGGGTGTGTGCTTGGTGACATGCCCCCAGACCATACCTGGCATAGAGGTGATCAGGTCGCCCTGATTGATTACATTTACATGGACATTGGCTTGTTCAATCTTGCTTCCAAGCTCCAAATCATTGCCCAAACATATAGTGGCCACGATATCTTGGCAGCCTCCTGGTCCTGGTTTAATCCAAGGAAAATTCAGACTCCATCTTTAGCTTCAGGGATGGTATTAAGCAATGACAAGAATCGACGGCAGCGGATTCCTGCCCCCTTGGAGGTTTTCAGTAAAAAACTATATCAGTCATGTAATGTATCCATTTTGCCAGGCATGGGGGCTAGTCAATCCTAAATTGATGTTATGCAGATTTTTTAAATCGAGAAGAAAGTTTCTATTAAACCTGCCAAAACTAATTTACATGTCTATGATCCTGATTTGGCTGCGAGGAAAGCTGTCTATCGGTCTGAAAAAAGGGCAGCATGTTTGTTTCCATATCTTGATATGATCTTGGGACTAAGATCTTTAAGGTGCCAATATAAGAACTGGATAAAGACTAGGAGAGCATTTCTCTACCAGCACGATGTGGTAATTATGCTAGGAGTGGTTGCCACCAAGAGCTCTGTTAGGATCTCGAGCCATTTGAACAAGGCTTCTGGTGGCTCGCAGGTGGCAGCCCAGGTAAACTCTGGCCCTGAGGAAGTCTGGGTTAATTTCTGTAAGAGCCTTTATGCTATTACACCCTTAAGGAACATTGCCAATTTAGACGCCAGATCGAAGGACGATCATCTTCACTTTGACCTAAAAGATATTCTATACTATATTTCAAAGCTTACTACATAATACTGATCTATAAGAGGAGTGAACGATCATGCCTGACCAATTATAGGGTGATAATGCTTTTGGATATTCCGGACAAGCTTTTTGCTAGGTTTCTGTTAAGAGATCTAAACCGTTGGTTGGATCTCTCTGACACACAGGACCCAAACCAGACCGGTTTTATGCCTGGCCTGGGCACCGCTATAAACTTGCATGCATTACAGTCAATAAAATTCCAGGAATTGTCTAAAAAAAAGCCAGTTTATCTGGCTTTTATTGATTTCCAGGCTGCTTTGGATTCAGTCTGTAGAGGTCTTCTTATGAACAAGCTGAGGACGGCCACTTGGCCGGAGTATCTCCTTTATCCGATTAACGAGCTACATTCAACTAACACAATCCAAATCAGACTGTCTCTGGACGGAAACCTATCAGAACCTATTGAGACTTTGAGAGGCCTTAAGCAGGGCTGTCTTTTGGCCGGCACCCTCTTTAATTTCTTTGTTTCCAATATGTCCCATGATTTTGCTAATATTGTTTCGGATTCACCCAGGTTGGGAGGGAGCGCGATCCCCTGGTTGTTCTGCGCTGACGACCTTGTGTTGTTGGCTAAGACTCCCGGGGGACTGCATTCCTCCTTTTCAAGCTTGGCAGATATGTGGATGACAATTTATTGACGATCAACCAATCCAAATGTAAGCTTATGGTCTGGGATGTTAACCAAAGAAGGACTTGCAGGTCAGTGCCTTGGCTCTTGCAGGATAATGAGTTGGAGGTGGTTGCAGAATACAAGTAGTTGGGCCTTATCATCAGCAGCCATCCTAGCGAGCTACCCCATAATCAAGATCTCGAGCTTAAGCTGAAGACGGGCGTTGCACAGGCCTGTATTATTCAGGGGAAATATGGTACATTTTCATTTTTGCCTGCTATTACCTTCTTCAAACAAAACTTTAACCCCCATCCTTGCTTATTGTGCTGAGTCAAGGCACTGCCTGGTAGAACTTTTTTGTCAGAAACTCAAAGCCTGGTTTTGTAGGGCAATTCTTGGCTTGCCGCGGGCTGTTTCTATGTGCCTTATTCGTTGTCACAAATTAGGAATGGTCTCACTCTATGCCATGTACAGCTGGAAGATTCTCTCTCTTTATAGGAAGTACTTGCTGGTGGTGAAACCAAAAACCATTATGACTGTATTGACCAAATATGTGTTAACCACTAAAGATGTAAAGATACTGGCATGGAGATCAAGCGCAAAGAATATCTTGGAATACATAGGGGTATCAGAGAGTACCTTGATGAACAACCCGACGAGAGCTAAAACAAAACACTGGTTGTACGATTGGATGAAAACAAGAGAAAAATGTTTGCAACTTCGGTTGTTCAAAGTTCAACCTTACAGCATTAAAACATGGTTTTCATTTGAAGAGTACATGTTAAAATGTCCCGATCCTAAGCGAAGATCTCTATACATGCTGAAAGGAACCATTTCTCAGCGCTTCCCGGCGCTACTGTTACGTGGGGAATAATATAAGGAGCAGTCAAGCACAATTGCTAAATGCGGACAGAGGAAGTAATACTTGTGCACGCGTTTAGCGAAGTGGCAGCACAAAGATTAACTGTTTCATATGGCTTTTGATTGAATGAAAGAGGTATCCGGTTTTTGCATCATTATCTGGCACAGAGTTAGGTTCAACACGAACACATTGCTAACAGCTTTCATGTATGAAACATTGGCACCTTGTGGACATGTAGCATGTGATCATTGTGCATTATATCATTTCGTGATGTTGCAATATAAATGACATTGGGGGTCATTACGAGTCGGGCGGTAGGGGATACCGGGCACCGGTAAGGAGACCGGTGCCGGTAATCCCCTACCGCCCGTTTCCGAGGTCTCCTAACGGGAACCGCAAGGGACGTGTGGTCAGACCACACGTCCCTTACGGGTCCCGCTAAGGGACCAGGGTGCAAATAATGGGCTTGCCATTCGCGAGCCCGTTATTTGCGCCCTCCCCATTCCCATTGAGCACTATGGGGGCTCAAATGGGAATGGGGAATGGTTTATGCAATGGGGACTTACCGGTCCCACCGGGGTCGGACTAGACCGGTAAGTCCCCATTGCACAACAACGGACACGGTCACTGTATGGGAGGCAGCCATGGAGCTAATTGGTCCATGGCTACCACCATACTCGTAATGACCCCCATTGTTTTGTTATTTGATTCTATCAACTCAAATTGTATGAGCCGGTTGTATTACTTTTGGAACTCTTAAGTAGTGTATGCCCTGAGAAGGACCCGATAGTAGGTCGAAACGCGTGTTGGCACATTCTGGCACACCTTGTTTATGTTTACTTGGCACTTTTTTTCTTGGTTTAATGCCAAGAACTGACTGTACAGGCATGTCTCTGTATTTTTCAGGTACACTTTGTTACTTTGAGAGCAGTGTCTAATTACGTTTGGGTCAGTGTGGTACTAAGAGCCCATGGCTGTTATCAAATCTTAACCTTGCACCAATAACGTTTCGAGCCAGTGTGGTACTAAGTGCCTTTGGCAGTCATGAAATCTCAACCCTTCAATGACTAAAAGTTTTAATAAAGGTTGACATTGTACACCAACCGATTTTCCTTTGAGTGAGTATAATCCTTCTTCAAATATATCAGAGAGGGTCTCAGCACAGTTTGGGGAATTTTGCCTTCCAGTGCATTTCAATGTGTGGGTTGGGGTACCCACTTTTCCTGTTTTCCGCTGCTTCACCTCATTTAGGCGCCTTTGCATTTCTTGGCCCGGAGCGCACAACCACATAGGAACCCCATCTTCTGCCTTAACTCTTCTTGCAGAATATGTTTGCAGAATATTTAATTTTAGACTCTGATATGCTATGGAAAACTCTTTATAATAGTCACAAATTGAGAGTGAGCGTGGCAATGATATCCTTCATGCAGTCTCGGAACCTGTTGGAACAGCCCAAAGTGGCGTGCTCTGCGAATTCAATTCTATCTTCCATCTGATGATGCAATCTGTAAATGTTAGTTTCCGGGAGAGCATGTGAAATTGTGACACTTGCGTGGCTACTGTAAATATTATATGTAAATATTCTATGTAATATTATTATGCTATTTTGGTATCTTTCCAGGATGTATTGTACGCCCAGGTGTTTTTTTTTTTTAATGTCTTTCTCTTTTTTCTTTTTACTGTTTATATTTGTTGGTTGACTTTGAAGTGAGTTGAGGAAAAGTAATAATATTGTAAATAATGCAGGGGTGAAGAATGGGTGCTAGCTAAAGCTCAAGTAAGAAATGAGTTTGTTGAGGGTGGGGGAGAGGAGTGGGCCTAGGATGAGTCTTGGGGAATGCTCACGAGGAAGGCTGTCGGTGAGTAGGTGGTTGGGTTCCAGGAGATGGAGAAGGAGCTAAAAAAGGGAGATAAGAGATCAAGAAGGGAAGAGTTTGAAGGAGGAAGGGATGACTCACAGTGTCAAAGGCTGAATGGCGATAGAGGAGAGGTGCCTGTGGTGTGCAGTGGTCATGGGTGAGAACAATCTCACTGGAGTGTTAATACCGGAATCCAGATTGTAGGGGGGGTCAATGAATGTGTGTACTCGAGATAGTTGATTATGCAGTTGAAGACAACCCTCTCGAGGATCCTAGAGATACACATCTGTAGAGTGGGTAGTTATTGGGGTCACCAATGGGTTTGTTTAGAAAAGGAATGTCCCTGGCTGTTTTTTAGCAGGCTGAGAGGATAGAGATAGGAAAGTGGATAGAGTGTCATGCATTTTTGGGATTCTAGGGGGAAATTGGAGGGCAAAATCATCAGCGGAGGGAGAGTGAGGTATGCAGCTGTTCTTATGTAGGGAAAGTCTGGCCTGAAGGATCACGGATAGCTGGGGCGGGGATGAGCCGAGACTGGAAATACGATTAGTGTTGTATAAGAATGGTACTGCGTCGAGAGAGGTGGTCAAGGTGAGTAGGGAGTCTTCGTAGGCTGTTGGGAGAGTGCAGAGTGCAGGGTTCATCTTTGTGCAAGCGGAATAGAAGGCGTGTATGGTTGCTCTCAGCCGTTGGATGGCACGAGACATCCATGGCTGAGGATATGACCGAAGGGGCGAAGCAACGGGCATAATAGTGATCACTTAAGAGGGTGGACAGTGCAGAGTTGAATTTCATGAACACAAGTTCATTGGTGTGAGCCTGTGGATTGTGAGTGCCACTTTGACTTGGTAGAGGTTGGGGACTAGGGAGACGTTCTTGACCTTTACATTCGGTGAGGGGTGAGGGAGTGGGGAGCCTGAGTGAGGGGGGTAGAGATGGTGAAGTGGATGAGTGATGGATCAGAGGGGACCGTGAGGGCGGAAGAGTCTAGTGTAGTAATAGGAGAAGACCTTTTGCGGTGGGTTGGGAGGTTATGTAGGTTAATATGATGGGTTATTTATAACGCGCTTAATACCCAGAGGTTTCTAAGCACAGACCCGGGATTGAACCTGTGGTGCTCCATGTCGTCTTGCTTCCAAGGCGAGCACGTTGCCACTGAGCTATCCTCCCGAGTTGATTAGTGAGTTGTCAGAGAGTGTGAAATGACCTGTTTCGTTTAAGAGGTCAACACGGGAGGAGAAGAAGTTGAGGGTGCCAGGTGGCTGGTAGAAGAGGAGGATGGGAAGAGGGGTGGGAGTGAGGAGTTGGAGATACGTTCAGAAGAGGAGGGAGTGAAGGGAGAGGCAGAAAGGGGACTGATGGCGTGTCCGTGCAGTTCATGGGACCAGCAGCTTTTTTGGGTGAGATGAGGTGAGTGAGGGGAAGAAGCACCGTCTGTGTGCATGTCTGCCAGAGCGACCATGTCATGGGAGAAATCCTGGATTCGGTGATAGCCATCACTAAGAGTTTGGGGTGATTGGAATCAAAAGGATTAGTGAGAAAGGATTTCTTTTTTTAGAGGGGTTGTGCATTCCAGAGACCCGCGGGAGGGAGAACAGGGGTGGGGGGTTGAGTAAGTATTTGCAAAAGTAAACTGAGGGAGAAGGGTAGGGTAGATGAGGTTGAAGAGGGTGGGATGGGAGAGAGGAGCGGACTGAGTGGCATTTGTGAGGCGAGTGCAGATGGTGAGGCATGAGGAGGGGGGAAAGGGAAGCAGAGGGTGAGTGAGGGGTTGTGGAAGCCATAGGAGAGAGCAAAAGAAGTGTTAGGAGGAGGGGTAGGGTTGCGTCGTGCTCAAGGGGCTGTGAGGAAGGCGGGGAGGGGGCGCACAATGTGAAGAAAACTTGCAATGCAGGACATGGCCGGAGGGAACCAGAGGGCAAGGTTTAATCCACGGGGACAGAGGTGCCCAAAAGGCCAGTTTCAGGAGTTTGAAGTCCATGAATATCCCCCAGGTGTCATTAAAGGCACCCGCCCATTCTCTTGTGTTTATGGTCCCCTCTCTAGACATCTGCGCCAGCCATTTGTCGGTTCTCAGCTCTCCTGTCACTGTCCAATTCCTAAGGATCTTTGTGTTTTCCAGTCTGCGACGCCTTTAATCCGATGACGTGCTGGTCTCGCCAGCTGGCTGCTGATTTTTGGTAAATTACAGACTGAGATCGGCGGTTCAAGACACCCCCGCTGCCCTCTCATCTAGGTGTTATTGTCACTTAACAACACAGTCGGAGGAGCTGCCCTGTGTGCAGGGGCGTTGCTGGGGGGGGCTAAGGGGGCTATAGCCTCTGATCTTTTGGTTGTAGCCCCGGATAGAATCTCAGGAACTACAGCCAAAAGACTAGCTAGCCCCCAGTCCCAACAGTTCTGACATCAGCTTAGCCCCTGGTCTTTCCCAGACCTAGCAACTCCCCTGCCTGTGTGCCTGCGCTTTACAGGTGTAGCACCATATTGGGTCTCCAATACCATCTGGGCAACAGGGGAGTTGCTAGGTCTGGAAAATACCGGGGCTACGCTGATGTCGGAACTGTTGGGTCTGGGGGCTAGCTAGCCATTTGGCTGTAGCTCCTGAGATTCTATCCGGGGCTACAACCAAAAGATCAGGGGCTATAGCCCCCTTAGCCCCCCCTAGCAACGCCCCTGTGGGCAACTAAAGAGTCCCACGACTGTGAAGCCCGCAAACGGTTCCACCACGACCGTTTGTCACCTCTGTGTATGAGGAACTCTGTGACACAAGTGGCTGCTCGTCCTTTTTGCTACCACTGTTGCTGCACATATCAGTGGGCTCAGAGAGGCACAGCTCCACCTCACTGATGAGGCCCAACAAGGCTGAAACACCTGTATGAGGTTGCTGTTGGTACTCCTGTTCAGAGAGGAATTGTCATGGTATTTCAGTGCTGGACTGCCCATGTGGGCGGGACAAAGACTGATATGCAAATGATTATTTCCCATCTGTGAAAGGTACAGTGAGCAAAACGCGTTTGCTGCAAACTCTCATCTCAAAGTGGGAAAAAAAAACACAGAACCGGTTATCATGCCATGTTCTTTCTGGAGAGGAGGGCCTGCTACCTTTTTTGTAATATTTGCAAGGAACTTGGGGTTGGTCACCCTGAGTTACCTGGGGAAACCCAGACGTGGACTCCCTGCTCACTGTGCTCAGAGAGGCACAGCTCCACCTCACTGATGAGGCCCAACAAGGCTGAAACACGCGTATGGGGTTGCTGTTGGTACTCTTGTTCAGAAGGGAAATTTGCTGTTGGTACTATTGTTCAGAAGGGAATTGCCATAGCATTTTGGTGCTGGACTGTGGTACAGTGAGCAAAACGTGTGTGCTGCAAACTCTCATCTCAAAGTGGGAGAAAACCACAGAAAAGGTTATCATGCCATGTTCTTTCTGCAGAGGAGTGCCTGCTACCTTTTGTGACATATTATTTTGTAGTCGCTGTGTGATTAAAGAAATATTTTTATTCAAAAATAAATACCTCTGACTAAAAATGTATCTTTATTTCCTACGTTATCTAATAGCTTGCTCAGTAACATCCATCCATCCATCCAAAAAAGCGCTCGACCACAGCTGCCGAAGATGAGTGGGCGGTAAGTGGTCTTATACAGAGCCCCTCTGCCAATAATGATGGCCTGGCAGCATGTCGAGAACTGCATAGTGCCTCCTAGGGTGCAGTGCCCCTGCACCCACTGCCAATACGGAGGTAGCCCGTGGGTAAGGTGCCTTTACGTAAGATAAAGGATGTGTGATTGAGGGTAGCCGGCTGGTGAAAGGGTAGGGTAAAGGGGCATGAACCGGAAACACTCATAGATAACACCGGCCGTACTGGCCTAGTACCATGGCCTACGGTAATATACATATTTACATATGAAACTTCTGGGAGTGTCCGAGCAGCGGAGGGGGTAGGATGGGTCACTTTGTGAGGAGTGTGTATAGTGAGGAGGTTGTAGGAGAAGCCCCTTTTCTGGACAGCAAGTGTAGCTTGAGTCTAGCCATTAACTGTTGTATAGATGGGCTGGCTTTAATGTGTGGGGGGAGGGCATTCAGTGGGCAAATAGCGAAGTGGAAGATGGAGAGGCAATGGGAGGCGACCAGCAGGGGCTGGGGTCAGAAAGGTTCCGGGGGAGGCCACCTGGGGCTCCGTTATGATCCAGTAAAGTTAGCGTGCCTCCACCTGCAATTTTAAGTGGCGACCAAAACAGCCCCAGTACCTAGGCCCTGGTAATGCGCCATCGAAGAGAAAAGAGATTGGAAGACTTTCTTTTATGTAATGTAGATCAACAACACAACTATATAACAACCATATACACCATATGTGTGTTTGCCTGGAGAGATCAGAGGCCATTGGAGAGATTTGCTGTTGAAAGAATTGTAATTGTCATGTAATGGGTTATTTATAACGCGCTTAATACCCAGGGGTTTCTAAGCGCGACCCGGGGATCGAACCTGTGTTGCTCGGCATCGTGAGCTATCCTCCCCAGACAAGAAGCTGGAGAGATGGCACATCTCTGAGGACCCTGCTGCTGCTGCTGTACTCGTTGTACATCTGCTGAGCATCCCTGCCTCTCCTCTGCTGGGAATCGCAACAAGTCTGCCCTTGTCTACTCACCAGCCTGCTGCAATGGAAGGTCTTCCAGACTCGGGTCTCCTGAAAGCCCCCTCTCCTCGTGTTGTTTGCTGTTCTGGAAATGAGAGCCCCCCTGCCCTCTGTCTGGAACTGAGTGGCTGGTTGCTGCTCCGCCACATGCTTAGCGGGGGCATCCCATTGCCGCGCCTCCCCCTCCTCCCTCACCCGGTCCCTGTCTGGCCTGCCCCCTTCCTGACACCCCCCTCACCCACCCACCTGTACCCCGCAGGGATGCATTACTGGAAATAACAACCAAACACAATTTTAAAGTTGGAAATCTTAATGCCACAGCAGCTTTATTTGCATAAAGTCAAGGAGTTATCTTACAGGCGATCCGTGAATTCACCACACCACAGGTTCTTCTACGCTGTGTGAGGCTTCCTAGGTATGCCTCCCTCCTCCCCCCCCCATCGTCCGCGTCTGGTGGACGCTTCCGGTTGAGCCCGGCCCTTGCTGCCAGCTTCTCTCTACCCATGGCCATTCGTGGCTTGCATTGACATTTCTTGACACTTTCCCCTTGCTCTAAGGTACCTGTTTCTAACACCCAGACACACTTACCCGGTGGTCTAATATCCCAGTTATTAACTATACAGACACAACCTTTCCGGTGCCCAAATATCACGTTACTACCTATGGACATCACTTTTGCGATGTCCAGCTTTCATAGTGCACATTTCTACTCTACTCTGAGCTCCCGTCCCCTTTTGGGCTACTTCTTACTTCTTACCCTAGTCCTTCAACCATGACTTCTGCCCCCAAGTATTACCATTTTGCCTTACTGTCCCAGAGGGCTGCGCTTTAGCCTAAGGTTCTGTACTCCCTGTTCCCTCACCCTAGGCCCTCCTCAGAGATCTTGCCCAGGGTCCCCCCTGTCACGTTCCGTAATCCCTAGTCCTTCCCCTCCATCTCTCCGGCTCGCTCCTCCCCTCTCACGGTTCAATTCTCTTGCTTTCGCCCGCCCCCCCTTTTCCTCTACCTACAGTTTCCTGGGATCCATTCTCCCCCCAAACATCCGCCCCCACTGACCTCGATGTGTCTTTCTCTGAATTTCCCCAAGTACATTGACCCCAGCCTTGCGCTTGCCCCCCCTTCACCTCCTTGGACCTTGTGCCCCCGGTTCCCTCTTGTCACCCCTCGAACCCATTTTGTGACCCCCCACATACCCCTCTGTGTATCCTTCCTTCCGTTATCCCTCCTCCCACCTGTTTCTTTGGCAACCCTACCTGTGCCGTGCCACCATAACTTCATCTTGATCCCCCCCAACTTTTTCTCTTTTCCCTTGTAGACCTTTGTTTTCACCTTGTTTTCGAATTTTTTCTTTCCACCCCCCCCCTGCATTTTGGGGTTGGAATGGCTTCCAAGCGCTCTAAACCCTCCCCTTTTTTCCCCAGGGCCTCCCCCGAGTCTGTTACTCTTGGGCGCCGTAGGATCTAAGCTGTTGGCTGAGCATTCGCCTATGGGCCTGCCAGTACTTTGCTAAAGGGATCGCAATGTAACTCCGATGGGCGACCTGAAACACAAAAAAGACAAGTTAGTTCAAACTTTTGGAAATGGGCAGGCGGGCGGGAATTCCAAAACCATTCTCTGTGTGAAGCAGGATACCGAAGAAAGAGTTGCTTGCTCGTGTGGCCCTTTATAGGCCCTCCCTCTCTCTCGGTTCCCTGCTCAGTCCTCCTTCCGGTGCTGGTCCCTCCCTTTTCCGGGGGCGGGCCCTTCCCTCCTTTTGGCCTGCGCTACGCTTCTGAGGAGGGGGAGGAGGTTGGCTGGGCAACCCCCACTAAGGGGCAGCGCCAGCCATGCCTCCTGCGTCGGCGCGTTCGCCCGCCATTCCTCGGTTATGGGACACCGAGCTCACACTCCTGAGGCTTTTCTTTGCTGATCGAGTGATCATTTCTGCTGCTGCTGCGTGCTGAGACTGTGTCCTCGGTGCAGCCGCCTGTGACTTGCTGTTCAGGGTCACCTCCGCGTCACCTGCTGCTGCTGTCATACCCTCCTAATGAGCTGAGGAGCAAGAGATGGCAACTATACATATATACCACAAACCCTCCCCCGGTGGCTTTCTTCTAATGATTGGCTCAGACTTTGGTGCGGGTTGGCCATAAAAGGCAGTGGATTTTATTTCAGAATACATAAGTAAATCATAAAACATGATTGGAATTTTATTCATAAAATGTACTAATGTATAAAAATAAAGTGTCATTGCTGTTGTACTTTTGGGCACATGGGCCAGTTGTTGTCCTCCTGCCCGGTGCCGCCATCCTCTTACCACTATCATGTGGCCACATGCGTTGTCCTGTCTTTTTCCCATTGTATGCTGCCTTCTTCCTTAGGGGTGGGTGGGATCGGGTGCCGCCATCCTCTTACCACTATCATGTGGCCACATGCATTGTCCTGTCTTTTTCCCATTGTATGCTGCCTTCTTCCTTAGGGGTGGGTGGGATCGGGTGAAGAAAAACAGTCTCCTGCGTTCGCAGGATGACTTTGCTTGCGCTCCGTTCGGGGTGCTGATCAGGCTGGAGAGCAGCACACCCCGGGGCCCTCCTTAGATTTCGCAAAACGTGGCCTGAGGCCATGCATATTGTCATGGCCTGGTAGCCCAAGCAGGCTGGCAACAGTTTTTCACACCTCTGTCTTCTTCCTTTTGCATGCTTTGCATCCCTTTCTTCTTTCCTTTGTTCTTATCTCCTTTCCTTTCCGCCCTGGCTCTGTGTTATCACCCTCCATTTCTAGCACTCTGGTGTGAACACTCTATTCTGGTCTGGATGTTTGTCCTGGGAGGATAGCTCAGTGGCAAAGTGCTCGCCTTGGAAACAAGACAACATGAAGCAACACAGGTTCGATCCCTGGGTCAATGCTTAGACACCTCTATAAGCGTGTTCTAAATACGCAACTAAGAGACATATTCATGTAACAGCACCTTAATGTGAGAGCGCTTTAAAAATGCAAATAAATAACTATTGCTATCTCCTCTCTTCACACTATGTGAGCAGAGGTGGTCGATGGAAAAGGGGAAAGGGCGATGATGCCCTTCTCCTTGCTTTCCTTTAAGTGTACCGTGTTTGCCCCTATTGACCGTGCCCTCTAGCTGCACTGGGTTCCCCATTCCGCGGCACTTGTCATTATGGGTTGCTTGAAGGGCGTGTCACAGTCATCATGGATCCAGTGGCACTGTACCTCCCACCTGCTGGGATTCTGCAGACTGACCTGGAGACCCGAAGCAGCTTCGAACCAGACCCATTCACAGCACAAAATGGACGCCTGCATGCGCCCTTTCCGGGCCTTGCTTGCAGCATCCCTCCACCCATCCGCCTGGATCGCCTTCCCAGGGTCTCCTGCCTCCCATCCTGTCCTCTTCTGCTGGGTCTCGGCCCTTCGCTGGGCACTGGGTTGGCACTGGGTTGGCGCTGGACCACTCTGCATCTGGTCGTCAAACCTGGGCTGGCTTCTTTTCTGGTGGGACCTTTTAGGAGACTGTATTGTGGCTACTTATCTATCATTGTATATGCCTTTTTGAGTGATAAAGCATTGCATGCATCTCCTTTAAAGCCTTGCTAAGTAGATAGTTGTGTACTAGTGTGAACCCGTCCTTTTCTACTGCTTTTAAATTCATTGTGAGTATGGTCTTTAATATACACTTTCCTGGTTTATTTTAAGTATAAAAAGTATATATTTACCGGTATATTGAATTGTGGTTGTCGCTCTAGATTACAGATTCAGATTAGGTGAACTCTACTTTAGCTGTTATCCCCCAGCAACAGCTCTTGGCCCAGTGGCAGAGCCAGTGGGGGTGGGGGTGGGAGGGGGGCTAGAGGGATGCATGCCCCCCTGGCTCCAATCTGTTGCCTGGTGAGCCTCCCTCCCCCGGGGGTGCTCGTAGCGTCAGCCATGAACAAAGTTCAAATGCAAAAATACAAAATACTCTGTGTGACCCGCTGCTGGGCCTTTCCCTTGCCTGCGGTGATCCCGTCCGTGTGGGATTGCAAGACACTGGGTATCATTCCCAGGCCGCAGCGGTTGCAAATAGGATTTCCATTTCCCCGGGCCCACGCGGCTGGTGTAATGTCACTTTGACATGTCGGCGGCTGCCCAGGCCGAGACTATCTGGAGCTGAGCCCAATGCAGGCAGGACCCCCCCAGCCCAGAAACAAGCCTGTCGGCCTGGACCACCATTAGTATTAGTTACGGCGTGTGTGGAAGTGCCACGCAATAGGGCACCAATGGAGCTGCCAGGCACGGGGAATAATCCATGGCAATGTAACTCAACCAGCAACTGCTTGGGCAGCCAAACAGCAAAAATGGTAGGCAGCTTGAGCCCTTTTTTCCCCCGCCAAACCGCACACTATCACTGACACTCAGCAGGGCGTCAGCAGAGGCAGGGACAAGCCCATGGGCAGGACGTGTAGGGACAAAAGGAAAACAAGGCCACACCTTGGTGTGAATGGCTATCGGTGCCAGCCGGCCAGAGGGGCAGGAAGACCCTGGAAGCATGTATACATTGGTATGCCCAAACTAATTGCTGTCATTGCAATACTGTACGAGAGGCCCACACTAATTGCTGTGATTGTGAACATTTGTCTCGCTATACTTGTTCCAATTTTGACCGTGTGTATATTACCAAGGGGGTGCCAACGCTAAGGTTGGCATTGATATGAGTGCTTAGAGGATGCTCAACTCGAGCTGGTGTTGATCATGTTGCTGTAGGCACCGAATGATGCTTCAGAATAGATGCAGGGTGAGAGAGTAAACATACCTAGGGCATTCTGGGGCCTGTAGTTTTGCTTCTCCAATATACACAGATGGAGCATTACAAGAACCAGACCATCGCGATTGTGCGACTCACATTTGACACAATGCAGCTTGAAATGCCTGCAGACAAAAGGCAACAAAGCAGGCGATCTGCCAAAGATCACACAGTGGTATTCAGTCCTCCACGAGAAACCCTGAGGAATAAAATGCCAGAATGCTACACAAACACACACCCTGGCGAGTCCCGCAAGCCCGGTGCTGGACACCTCGCAATCTCTGCCATTCTGCTCTGCTTTCTGTGGGTGGGCACAAGTTACTGTGTGGGCCGCCTCGATTCCAGCGGTTTGCAGTTTCTTCCCAAATGTCGTGTGCGTTTGCAGTTTTCGCTGTAATTTGATGACTGGTTGGCCTCCTTCACTACCCCATTTAGCGAAAAGTGGAAACACCTCGCTTCCAGCGTGTTTTCTATGCATGCCCTCCCAGGGCCCCGGCTCCCGGCCAGGCGCAATGCTTATTCATTAAATATTATGAACACATGCAGTGTCATGCAGAAAGTTAGACAGTCAAACGCGCTGCAGAAATGCAGTCCGTAATTACCAGTATAGGCCCTCGGCGCGAACCCCCAACATGAGACTCTTTCTGCTGAAATTACGTATAAATCAGTTGCCGGTCCAGTCAGTCACGGTTCCTCGTTTAAAATGAGCTATTGAAGATGGGTATTGCCGCATTTGCGGCGTAAAAGACAGACTGGAATCGGCTAGACATGTACTTACACAGTGTGTTAACCTGGGATCATTGGGCCTCATTACGACAGTGGCAGCCACGGACTGAACGGTTCCGGTAAGGCACTGGCACCGTTCATACCGGGCCGCCACATTACCAGTTCTGCTCACGGGTGCCGCTCTGCACGCCTGGCCAGACCAGACGTCCAGAGCGGCACCTGCGAGCAGAACAGGATGGTAGCAATGGTACCAGTCTGAATGATACCGCTGCTACCAGTGGCGTCGCCAGGAATCAAATTTAGGAGGGGCACAGAGGGGGCCAAAGACAAAAGTAGGGGGGCACAGACACAAATAAGGGGAGAACATGGTCACTGCTCGTCTTAGGTAGGGGGGCACATGGGGGGCACAGGGTTTCACAAAGGGGGGCCCTACCCCCCCCTCAGGTACCTAGCGACGCCACTGGCTGCAACCATCCTCCCCATTCCCATCGAGCCCTATGGGGGCTCAAATGGGAATGGGGACGTACCGGCTCCAGGTCCCACGCAAGGTGAATTACCGGGCCCGCAAAGGTCGGAATGGTCCCCGTTTGCGGGACCCGGTGCCGGACCCGAGTTTGGGGGTATCCATGCCCATATTAAGGGCATGGCTACCTCCAACCTCGTAATGAGGCCCATTGTAATTTGGGTCGTTTTGTTCACAGATATGAAGATATCGTAGGGGATTCCTTTTGGGACTACTGTTTAAACACAGACACCATTTCTATACAAATTGCCCTATACCGAGTGTGGTTAAATGTTAAATCTTTGTTGTCTGAATGAGGGGGTATTTTCCCCTGAGACTCAGGATTACGGTGGGATGCTCCATGAGTTAACAAATTGATGATTTGGTGAATATATGCTCTTATAATTCTGGGAAGTTAAGATGTTATTTATTTATTTTAGGAATTTAGGAATTTATGAATGCATGAGTTTTAAGACTGATCTTTATGTGAAATTGTTATTGCTGTGGGCATTCATTCAATTTACTTTAATTTACTTGTATATATCTGTATTATCAGAATTTTCTATTTGTATTTTGTATTTATATTTTTGTGTAAAGTTCTAATTCTGAACTAAATCACAATAATATGGAAATGTCTGTGAATGACTGACTGGCGGCCATAACGCTGCTGGGATATCCGTGGTGATAGGCAGCGTAAAAGAAAGGTTTCCGGCCCTTGCCCTGCATTATCAGCGGTTGTTACGGAGCGAAACACGTAGCTATACGCATGCGCAGGCCTCGTTCTGGCTCGCGCATTCGCAATAAATGAATGGGAAGCCCGTGAAAGGCAGTTGCCGCCGGGACCCCGAAGCATTAAGACGTGTCCGTGTGAGTTTGTGTACAGGTGTGTGATTATGCTACGGGGAGGCCTGGGACCCTCATAACATCTAACATTGGCAACATGGACGGCCCTGAGTGGGGGGGAAGCATCTGGAACAGCGACCCTGTACATCACAAGATACTTCTCATGACACCTACTAGACGCCAATTTGTATGCGGAACGTGCAGCCGCCATTTTCTTTAAATATATCATGGTTACGGCCCTCACGGGTGCTCGTGCGCCGCTCGTATCACTTTACAAAACAATTTTTGTAACATTCACAGCTGTCTGTCCTCAGATGGCTGTGGCTACCAGTACACTGTGTGCATTGTGATCTGCTGCAGTGTCTTCAGCTCAGAGAAGGGCTCGCACCTGGACTAGTTTGTTTTCCTCTTTTTCCACAACCCTCTGGACAGCTTTGCCCGCCCCAGGAGTCATTTTACTGTGGGATTGCCCAGCTTGAAACACAGAATCTCCCATGAGGGGAGCAGACTTGCGGCCTCAACATCGGGGTGAGGTGCTTGTGCGGTTCATGGGAGACCAGGAAGATGCTTGTGCCCAAGCACAGCCACCACGAAGACAGCAAGGCACTTTGGCACCCATGCCCGAGTTTGACCTGTCTGGTCCCCTGTCCAAACTTGGACCCAAGTGGCTCTTGTGGGTCAAAAAGTTGCAGATGTATTTCCGAGCCACCAGAGAGACTGAAGACGACGCCAAGGTGGCGACCATGTTATATTCAGCGGGATCCGAGGTACATTTCATCTTCAAATCGCTCAACTCCCAGGAAACGACATATGTGGACATCAAAAATGCCCTCCAAAAACACTTTCTGCCTCTGGCGAACCAGGACTTCGACAGGTTTGTCATGTGCGCCGAGAGACAATCTGGGGAGGAAACTCTGGATCAGTTCTACGGGAACCTGAGACAGTTAGCCAGCATGTGCAGATGGGAAAACGCAGAGGGAATGGTGCAAAATCAGCTCCTCCAAGGGAGTAGGTCAGGGAAACTCAGACGTCAGGTGCTCTGAGAACCTGGCCTGATGTTGGTCCAGATTTTGGACATGGGGATGGCCTATGAGCTGGCAGAAAGTAGAGGCGCTAGAATGGACGCAGCTGTCCGCCCTGGAAAGAGCAAGGAGGTATTTGCCATTAAACGTTTGGCAATGAATGCGGCTCAAAAGCCACGAAGGACTCTAAAAAGACCAGAGTCGTTTCAAAAGCCTGAACAGTCACATTCCTGTCAATATTGCGGCTATGACCTTCCACCCGCTGGTGAGTGTCCGGCAAAATCAAGAGTGTGTGGACGCTGTGGGGTGTCAGGACACTATGCGAGAGTATGCAGGGCGGCCTTCCCAATGGCTGTATCAAGGGGCCCAGCGAGAGTCAGCAGCGGCAGCCCGGGGAAGCAAATGAGTGTCGCCATAGTTGAACAGGGGATGCAAGAGCTGGATATCACTGAAGAAGAAGAGGAGGACGAAGAAGTCTTATTTACATCTAACATTGAATCAGGAACACGGAAGCAACGTCAACTCCGTCAAAATCGAAGAAACACTGATCCAGTGCTGATAGACACAAGAGCATCCGTGCGTGTCATGGCTGCTGGATATTACAAATCCCTACCGGGCCAACAGTGCTTGAAGGGACCAAAGCCAGGATCTACACGTTTGGTGGCAACACTCCACTACCACTACGAGGGGCATTCATAACGTCAGTCACCCATGGCCAGCACTCCATCAAAGCCAAGTTCTTTGTGACAGAGGTCAGTCCACACTCTCTGTTAAGCTGTGCGGCGTCCGAAGCCCTGAACATTGTGCATTTTGCCATGTCCATATATCAGTCCAACATACACAACATCATGGAGCGATATGCCGATATATTCAAGGGCGTAGGCAAGTGAAAGGGGGATCCAATAGGTCTTCACATTGACAAATCTGTGAGAACAACGGCCCTGAAACATCGTCAGATCCCTTTTCACCTGAGGGCACAGGTTGACCATGAACTACAAACCCTTATTGACATGGACATAATTGAGAGGGTCGAGGGCCCCACTCCCTGGGTGTCCCCGATTGTAGTGGCCCCCAAGCCCAAACAAACAGGGACAGTGGGCATCTGCATGGACATGTGGCTGCCCAATATGGCCATCAAACGTGAGCGCTGCCTGACACCGACGCTCGACGATGTCTTAGGGGAACTTCAGGGTGCCAAGGTATTTTCCAAGCTCGACCTCCGCTGAGATTATCACCAGCTGGAGCTGCATCCTGAATCCCGCTACAGAACCACCTTTACTACGCATGAGGGCCTATACCAGTACAAGAGATTGAGCTTTGGTATCTCGTCGGCTGGTGAAGTCTTTCAGAATGTGATCCGAGGGGCACTCGTCGGCCTAAAAGGAGTAAAACATTTAAGTGATGACATTCTTGTGTTCGCATCCTCCGAAGCAGAGCACATTAAAAGGCTGGAGAAGACCCTAGAGAGGATCTGGGACTTGGGCCTGACACTTCACAAAGGGAATAGTAGTTCTTTGGAGACAGAATCGAATTCTTCGGATTAGTGTTCCATGCTAGTGGCATTTCCCCAGACCCGGAGAAGGTACGAGACATTAGAGAGGCAGCCCCCCCAGAATCATCTTCAGACATTCAAAGCTTTCTGGGGATGGTAAACTATTGTGGGTGGTTTATCCGGGACCTGGCCTCACTCTCAGAGCCACTGAGGGCCCTCACACGAAATGATGCCACATGGGAATGGTCCACCCGGGAACAGAAGGCGTTCGATGATATCAAAACGGCATATTTTGATCCCAAGAGAGAATCGGAACTATTGGTTGATGCCAGTCCCGTGGGACTAGGTGCAGTGTTGCTACAGCCGGACACACAGAGCCAGATGCATCTGATAGCCTATGCCAGCAAGGCCCTGACTGACATTGAGAAGAGATACTCGCAGATAGAGAGGGAGGCGCTCGCCATTCTGTGGGGCTGCAAGCATTTACGCTGGTACATATTGGGCAAACCCGTGTCGGTCATTACCGACCACAAGCCTCTGATCCCCATTATGGCCAGTGGGTCCTCCAAACCTCCACCACGGATGGAAACATGGATGCTGTCTCTGATGAAATGTGGTGTGAAGCTTCACTACAGGCCAGGCACGAATAACCCAGCAGACTATTTGTCCCGCCACCCCGGACCTGGCCGGACGCAGGAAAGACCAGAGGAAGAAGACTGTGCCGAGGTAATCCGTCACGTAGTGGAGGCCTCCATGCCCATAGCACTGACCATACCGGAACTGGCAGACGCGTCCCAAGCCGACGAGTGTTTTCAGCTCATAGGGACCGCGATGGTCAGCGGAGACTGGAAGGGCATGTTAGCAAACACCACCCGGAGAGAGAGGAGCGCCCAACAGGACCTGCAAGCGCTGTGGCGATCCCGAAATGAACTGAGAGGACGTCAGATTGTCATACCGCGGTTACTGGTGAAGAAGGTGCTACAGCTGGCCTACAGCAGACACCAAGGGACGGCCAAAACCAAGGCACACCTACGAGCTAAGGTGTGGTTTCCAGACCTGGATCGTTGGGTGGACAAGTACATACATCAGTGCATTTGGTGCCAAGCGGCCAGCAGGCAGCAAGAGAACCCAACATCAAGTTGACCAACCATGTGGCACGGTGCATGCAGACTTTGGCTCCACAGAGAGGGGCACATACTTTTTGGCAGTGATAGGCCAATGGTCCCGGTACCCCGAAATAGAGTTAGTGGAATCGACCGAGAGTGACCACACCATACAAGCACTGGAAAGAATCTTCGCTACTCACAAATTTCCTTTTGAGATATGCTCTGACAATGGACCCCCTTTTCAAGGCCAACAGTTTGCGAAATAAATGGAGGAGTGTGGATGGATGAGAGCCGGGGGACATTGACGACCAAAAAGTACGAGTATTTGAACAATTACCAGACCAAGAAACAACCCAATCCCTGTACACATGCAACCAAAAGGCCCCCCTGCCCTACTTACCTGCTTGCTCGCCTTCACGTCCCCCGCAGACCCTGCAGCATCAGATCTATCCCTCTAACGTGGATCGGATCCAACGCGATAGGGTCCCTTTTTCTTCTTATCCCCTTTTTTTTCAGTCCCCCGCCTCCCATGTTGTTGAAGCGGGGGACACCCCTGCAGCCCTCAAAGCCAAAAATACCGAACATGGGGAGCGGCGGACAACTCCACAACCTCTGCTCCACATGTTCGGTATGTTTTATAATCGATGAAATGGTACTGGCCGAATTCGGTCAAATGTACTATTCGATCGATTAAAAACGATCAATTAGGGTAATACCCAAACATCAGTTCCCGATGCCTCCTTCATTATTTTTCCTTGCTTGCTCTTTCCCAAACCCATTTACCCATGTTTTTTCTCTCCCCCACCTCTGCCCTACTTCAGTTCTCTACTCTCCACATTTTCATCTCTAGCCCACTCCATGCCCTTTCTCCCTGCCTCTTTCTGTCCATGTCGTTACCTACATTACTCTCTGCTAGTCTCATAGGCAGCCGGATCCCTGGCTGTACGCAGCGTTCCACAGCAGGTGCATTAACATGCTGATCTATCTTACTGAGTTTGAATAAGAGGCCTCCGATTTAAAACAGCAAGGGACATCTGACCACGAGAGCGGGTGTGGGCTGACTCACCACTTAATAGAGAGAGGGGGAGACAGCAGAAAAACCCTGGGGTTAGAGGGGTGAGAGGCAGATAAAAGAGTCAAAGAGAAAGGGCGTGTTGACAGGCAAGATGGCTGGAAAAAAAAGATTCAGAAAGAAAGAGAAAGTCAGGAACGAAAGAATGGAAAAGAGTTCAATGCAAAAAGTCAGAGCAAGACCAATTAAACAAATTAAGGAGAAATAGATAAAGTAGAACGATTGAGGGCAGCAAGAGAGGAGCCAGTGAGGATCTAGACAGAGAGTGCCTTCGCTCAATCTGTATTTTTTGTTATTTTCATTCTTGGTTGCACTTACAAAGATCCCCTTGCAAGTACTAAACATTATCTGAGGGGAGGGGGGTGCGAGGGGGAGGGCAACATGACACTCCTGCACCCTTCGTTGAAGCAGAACGGGGGCAGCTGCCCCTTTTGCCCTATGCCAACCACACAAGGACATTCTGCAACCAAGGCCTCCAAACCCTGGGATACTTGGTGACAGGGCACAGCCCCTGTGAATCCCCCGAACAGCAGCATTTTCGAGCACCCCAAGCAAGGGTTGACGGGGATCCAAAAGAGGCCCTGGAAATAATTTTCAAAGTGGCCCCATTTAACACATTTTCACCAAGCCCAAACCGTTCTCCTATGACAAAATGAGGTTACCACCCCAAAGAGGCCTAATGGGAGACCCTTCCACCCCTGCGTCTGCTAACCATATAACTAAATGAAAATGACAACACTGTAATGAGTACATTTTGGTCCGTGACTTAAAATCCCTTTTAGTTATGAATTAATAACCAGCAGGGTAACAAAATACAAATCGTGTCCAGTAACGTAAATTGTTAAAGAGCTCCAATTGTGTGCCAAGTGTGAGAGGTCGGCACAAAAAACGTGCAAGGGAAGTCGCAGAAACTACCCAGGAAGACAGCGAGGTTAAAACAACTAGGTGCCACAGCATGGTAAAAGTCTGCTTTGTGCAGATGTCAAAAGAGCGCCGATGTGTGTTGGGGAGTGGCTTCTCTTGCCAGACGCCTGGCCCGCTATAAGCATTTTAGGAGCCCAAGCCCAGCACAGCGTTCATCAGCAGAGGCAGGAGGCAGCAGACAGCCCCACGCCCAGGGGCGTTGCTAGGGGGGGGCTAAGGGGGCTATAGCCCCTGATCTTTTGGTTGTAGCCCCGGATAGAATCTCAGGAGCTACAGCCAAAAGACTAGCTAGCCCCCAGTCCCAACAGTTCCGACATCAGCTTAGCCCCGGGTCTTTTCCAGACCTAGCAACTCCCCTGCCCACGCCCCCCTGCCCAGCGGAACACAAATGCTGAGTCTGACTGACGGGGCGAGCGAGAGTATCTATTACAATGCAATGCAAAACAATAGTGCATTGGGGGCACGACTGAAAATACAAGTATTGCCAAATCGGGGTTATTCATAGATCTTATACATAGCTCTCATATTCACTGGAAGACAAACCGAGCAGGTGGGGTGGGAGTGCTGTGATGGGAGAGAGTGTGGCAGAAACAGCAGGTATCCACGGAGTGAAGGGGGTTAGGGGGCAAGTAGAGGAAGACAGGCACCCACATGGAAGGTGGTGGTGAGACACCCAGGGGGTAAACCATTTTCTCACGGAGTGACAGGCTGAGGAAGTGACATGTACCCACAGGGCGATGACTTGAAATAGAGACATGTACATAGCTATCAACCAGGGCCGGCCTTAATGGCAGCAGTGCCCTGGGCGAACTGTCGCCACCCCGCCGCCCCGCGCCCCCCGCATCCCCATGGTTAACAGGGGACGGGGCGGAAGGGGGCCGGGCCAGGATGGGCAACTTTTTTTAGAATTTTCTTTTTTTTTTAACCTCCTCGCTCTGGCGAGGAGGTTAAAAAGGTGCCGTTAGCACCCCATTGTCATTGAATGAGCCCGCCATCGCGGGGTCATTCAATGACAATGAGGCACCTGCCACACCTTCTGCCACCACACCAGCTCGGGGGAGCGCTTGAAAGACTCCCCAGAGCTGGCGTGGTGGGGGGCTAATGGCGCCTTTTCTTGTGAAAAGTGTCCATGGCGGAGGGGCGCATTTAAATGCAACCACCGCCTCGGGCACCTTTTACAGTAAAAGGCCGCCTGCTGCGTTTTGTCCCACAACGCCAGCTCGGGGGAGCCCTTGAAAGACGCCCCCGAGCTGGCGTGGCAGGGGCAAAAGGAGCCCTGGGGGGCGTGGCGCCCTAGGCGGTCGCCCGGCTCGCCCCCCCCTTAAGGCCGGCTCTGCTATCAACCATTTATGTCGCAAAGGCTGATGAAAACACCCGATTTTATTTTTGGCGGGTGAGAGGCCCATTAAAACGAATGGGCGTGCAGGAGGCTTGGCGGGTGAGTCAGCTGTTTACAAGGCGGGTGACACCCACTAAAAGCGTGTGAGTTGAGAGCTATGCATGTAGCCACAGAGGACACCTAGGAGACGAAAAGGGTGCACACAGAGTTACAGGACCGAGAAGATGAAGGGGCATGTAAGCAAAGCGATTGCTCCTGACAGCAGGTCAGTTCTGAGGCTGACTGAGCCAGGAACACTGCATCCGCAGGAAGACAGTGTGACTGGGGGCATAATAATTGATGCAAGCTCATAGAGGAGGCAGAAGGGGTAGTGAAAGGAATGGGCATGCATCGAGCAGTGAACGTGTAGGGAGAGACGTGCACACACCAGCATCGGGACTGCTAGGACTACTCTTAAGGGAAGTACCCACAGGGAGACATTGAGAAGAAAGGGCATATGCCCTTTAGTCATGCGTCCACATTAAGGCACGCTGTGCACACTGCCGTTTTGAAAGTGTGACATAGTGAAAGCGATGCATAGGTGACCGACCTGCACACAAACAACCCACAGTCCCAAATCAACTTATTTACAGCGTGCAACTAAATTGGGGAACGCAACACA
Source organism: Ambystoma mexicanum (assembly GCF_040938575.1). NCBI lineage: Eukaryota > Metazoa > Chordata > Amphibia > Caudata > Ambystomatidae > Ambystoma > Ambystoma mexicanum. Next base: position 137,560,653 of record NC_090921.1, read on the forward strand.
GCGAATTCAAGTTTTAGAGTGACTGAAAAAGAGGACTGTCAAAACAAAGACCAAAAAGCCATCTCCTTCTTTGCACCACACACATGCACCCTGCTACCACTTTGTAAAGCAAATTGCATCCAAGCATGGCCCTGTTCAACTCAAATCACATGTCTATGAAAAATCAGAGACATTTCAAAAGTAAACCCCCGGCTGCAAGCTACTTTAATAAGCCACACCAGTGAAAATAGACAAAAAGAGAATAGTGTGACAACACAGTGACACAAACTTTAACATTTGGATTGACAGTTAAGGGGCGAAAGAAAGACAGAAAGAAATAAAGTGACAAAGAAAAAGAAAGTAGAAAGAGGAATTCATGAAGGCACGTTCCCACAATCTCTCTGCTAGCTCAAAAGTGCGTCTTTCTATTTAAGGGCATAATTGTATTGAATAACGTGGAAGGTGCTTACTTTTGGCCACCAGGCTGAGAACAGTGTTGGCCTCCTGCAGTCCAGGATGCTTGTGGCCGGGCAGGCTGGCGTTGCTTCCCTTGCTGATGGTCTGGTAGAGCTGCATCATACACGGGGGTACAGGAGGGCATGAGGGGTGCCTTGTGTCCGAATCCAACGCCCGCCGACATCAGCAGTGGAACGTGGCCAACGAGGCCTGTCTTCCCTTCCGAACGCAAGAGCAGGTGGGGCTTGGCTTGCCATCACTGCACGGCCAGAAGTGCAACAGAAGGCATCTCTAGGTTCCTAGTGCTTGTAGTAGTTCTGGTAGTGGTTGGGAGGTCCACGTTTTGACAGAACACTTTTGCTGCATCCGTCATCTACAGTAAAAGGGCAGTGGGCAAGGTAGCTAGATGTTCCAATGCATTTCTCTTACAGGTCACACAGACCTCCATCCTAGCTACTTAAAACCCAAGGGAAATATTACACAGTTGGCCTTTATATAAGTGCATAATTCCCACCCTCCTCCCAGAATGCTAGGCAGCAGTGACTCTGAGAAGTCAACATTTCCCATCTTTAAAAGTGCAGTCCAAAAAAGGTGGCAGACTACAAGCCTGGCTGTGGCTGACGTGTAATACCATGCCATTTTATAAAACATTCTGCTCGGAAACAACTCAGTTCAGATGTCCCTAAGCTTCAGTAGTCAAATACATTAACCCCTTGATCTCCTGCACTAGGTACATTTTGTGTTCGGTGCTTTTGCTTACACTACACTAGCACAGGGAGTAGAGCGCTCGCTTTGACATCCATGCAGAGCTTGCTGACCCAGGTTCGAATCCCGGCAGAGACAAACTCAGCCTTTCATCCTTTCATCCTTCCGAGGTCGATAAATGAGCACCACACACAGTGGGTAATAACAAGCAGCGGCTAAATTATTATTACTCTCATGTTCCCTTGCAATCCTGACTCCATGGGAAGTTGAGCTTAACGCAATGCTTTTCAAGGCATTCATGAGCACTTCAAACATGAGGTAGGGTCAAAGAAGTATGAACGAAATCGGTCGCAAGACTTGCTACCCCAAATACATTTTGAGAAGCTGGGTACAGATGTCAGGATACCCGTCAGACAGCCGTGAAATAATTTTCAAAAGAACTTGCTAGCTTCGGGAAGAGGCGCTCCTTAAGGTGACACTCTAACATAGCTTGGCACCGAGTTCAGCGTTAGGTTTAATATTAGGGAGCCATCTCCGACTGGACTATAGCCTGGGCATGAATACCTAGAGGACTGGCACCAAAGGCTGGGCAGAGCCAGAGAGATCGATGGACGCCCGTGGGCTTGCAGTTCACATTTTGTCTAACATACATTTAATGATTAATCCTTTGCACAAAACATTACATGGTGCAAGGCAGGCTGGCAGCCGTCCTCAGCCAGCAAAAACACCATTTTGTGGAACTGTAACAGATGCAGGCGGCAGCTCTCACCTCGTCGTTGCTGAAGCACTGGCAGGCTGCAATGGGCGGCGGGGCTGCACCTGCCCCTGCGTGCATGCTAGGGCACGTGCAGTGATGCCCTGGCGATTCCCCCCACTATGCGCAGGCGCGAGCTAGAGGCTGAACTGCCAGAATCATGCAGGCCACCCAAGCTGGCATCGTTATGTTACCATTGAATTTATGTGTCCTTCCCCAAAGAAATAGAGGCCCAAGGTCCCCGAGGCCTACCAGGGGAAGTCCCGGTGTCCCGGTGGGCAGTGGCGTCGCCAGGAATCAAATTTAGGAGGGGCACAGAGGGGGCCAAAGACAAAAGTAGGGTGGCACAGACAAAAGTAGGGGGAGAACATGGTCACTGCTCGTCTTAGGTAGGGGGCTCAAGAGGGGTACAGGGTTTCACAGGGGGTGCCCTGGCCCCCCCAGACTGCCCCCTAGCGACGCCAGTCCTATGTCCTATGAGTCCTATGGGACTCAATGGGAATGGGGATTTACCAAATTCCGCCTCCGGAATTCCCGGGACACCGGGGTCGTAATGCCCCGGTAATTCCGGGAATCACGGAGGTGGAATGGTAATACATGGCCGGCGGTAACCGAGCCGGAAAAACCGGCAGGTTACCGCCGGACTCGTAATGAGGCCCAATATCCCCAATGCATTCCTATGGGGAAAATGCATTCTCCCGATTTCGGTGCTGAAATCTCCCTCTCAGGTGCTTCAGAATGTTGGCATGTCTGCAAAAAACAAGACCCCAAAAAGAGTTGTTTATCATTAATGACCCTAGATCCTCAAAAAGGGCATCATAGGCTGACAAGAACACAGCATTTGTTTTTGTTTTGATGTTAGATGCTGCTCGGTTTTGAGTGCTATCAACACAATATGGTTTTGTTTTTAACAAAATGATTTTTGATAGCACTTCAATAATATATTTGATACAGTCACTTGGGCCGAGGAAGCGAGTGGAGACGGGGTAACCCAGCCCAGTCCTTATCACAATACACCCTCTGGAGGTGTGGAATGGGCCATCATCCAGAACTCTCACAGCCCTCCAATAGCCAAGGACGGAGACCAGGAATCCACCGTCAAGTGCCAAAGGAATTGTGGGGCCCAGGGCCCTTTCATTTGCATATGATATCACAGGAAGTGACATCACAGGAAGTGGCATTGCTCCAACCTGAACTCGGAAGGCTGAAACCTGAGGAGATTAGAACCCGTGGCCAACATAGATCGCAGCAGTAGGCACACTAACCCTTGGGATATCATTGCTGCATGCATATTGATTTATGACACACTGAGTATAAAGGTACTTTCTTGTTGTCCACCCGCCCCTTTACCCCAACACACACATACAGACACTTGTTTTGTATGGTAAAATATGTGCTATACAAGATGCAATAACATAGCATAACAGGGCAAAGCAAAGGTTTCACTCATTCTGTGTTCGGCAGGACTCTGGATGGCTCATGCCACTTTGGTGACTGGCAGCAAAATGAGAAGAACATCCATGATGGCTCTCGTCAGGCTAGTCCTCTATACTACAAGGGATTGCATTCTTTGCCCAGGATCACACACTGTAGTTTAACAGTGAAGCTGGGAATTTAACTGATGCACCGTTTAACCACTTGAACTCATACCTTCCAAGCACCACTTGGCACAAATATTTCAGGTCTGGATTTCAAGGCCTACAATATTGTCTTGTAGAGCAGAGCTCTCATGCTTCCCATGGCTATGCATGACAATGCCACCCAGTCCTGAATTTCCCTGGAATTCTGGGACATTAATTTTCCTAAATTTCAAACGGGGTGAAGAGAAAAAACCTACAGGTCCCAGAATCCAAATGGAAAAAAACTGGAACTTCATGGCCTTCTCACAAGTGGCCCTGAGAAACTTCACAGCTCAGATCGTTTACTTATAAAAGACACATATCTCATATTATAGCAACTTTACAATAAGTTAACCCTTAGAGACACATGTGGAAGGGAAGGAATATTTTTATTGCTTTATTGTCCACATCCTAAATGGAAAACTAGAAGGCCCACAATGCAAAATATTACAAGCCTAAAAAGGCATTATGTTTTTTAGACCACTTCTTGGACAAAAGGTTCCTTTTGTCACAAACATTCAGAGGGCTGTTGGGCAAGATAGTGACCACCTTCTTGCTAAGGTAATGAGCCCATCAGTGTCAAATAAAGGGTGTTCTGGATAACAGAAAGGGACATGTTGCAGGCCATTAGAAAGCCACAGGCAGCCCAGTTCTGGAAGCTGCGAGTGGCATCGCATAAGAATGGTGTCCGCCTGGGCTTTGAAACGACAGCGACTGGGATTGGGACTCGTCTCGGCCTGTCCTGGCTTCTTTCACAATGTACATGTATAATGTGAATGTTTATGAAGAACAGCAAGTCATTTTATCTGTTTTGTGTGTTCATGATACAGATAGCAACTACATCCATAATGCATAACGCCACTTTAGAACATAGAATACAGAAATATTGATACAAAACCACATCCGGCGTGCTCTAAAGACAAGATATAAGGCGGCGGGAACGGAGCTCAGCCTCTTTTCAGTCCCCCCCCCTAAACACCCACCCACCCGCACCCTTCTCCCTTCTTGGCTAGTTCTGAGCAGCCAAGGATCCCACAGGGGGTTGCTGACAGGGGTAGCCTTACAGAATTAAATTGGAAGTAGATGTGTAAAAATGTTTAATTTTGTTTCAGCGGATTTCGAGGTGTAAATTGGTGAACATTGTTCAATTGTTTTTCTTCACCGTCAGAAATGTAGATGCAGGGTCCTTGTCTTCTCAGAACTAGCAGTTCGCTTGTTGGTCCTTTACCTTGTATTCATTGTTCAATTTCTGTCACAGGTGGAGTTCGGGGCAGTCCTAGCCAGGGAGGAGAGTAATGCTGCGGCTAGTTACAGAACCAAATCTGTATCTGAAAGACAGAACTGCACACTGCCCCATTAAGTTAAGACAATATAGAAGACAACAGCAAAATCCCCTGAAGAAGTTCTCATCATTGTCAAATATAACCTTGATGGAAAGAAACATGTTGGGTCAAAATATATAACCTTACTCTAAAGGCTGTTTAACAAGCAGTATATTTTGAGGCGCATGTTGTCTCTCAACGTAATTAGCTAGAAGACAACTAGAATACAGTTAAGAAATATCTGCTTTTTATATAACTATGTGTGTGAATTGTTTTTATATTGATAAATTATTATCTTTGTATTGTTTTATTAAGCACAGATCACTTTCGGGTGCTCTGAACACATTTGAAGAAAATGAACAATTTTTACTTGAGAGTCTTTCTATGTTTTTTGTAAATGTTATCCTGGTCAGCAATCCCCTGCGCGTTCCTGTCCGCTCTGAACTAGCCAAGAAGGGTGCGGGTGGGTGGGTGTTCAGGCAGGGGGGACTGGAAAGAGGCTGAGCTCCAGTCCCCCCGCCTTATATGCTGTCCCCAGGGCGCGCCAGATGCTCCCGCTCTGGAGACGCCCCTTCCTCTTGGAGGAGGGGTGAGAGATACCGATGAGGGGAGGGGGCGGCCAGAGGAGCGTCCCACTATGTGGGATGCCCATCTAGCGCCCCCTTCGGGGGCTTAGACATCCCCTCATACGTGACTCCAAAGCAAAACACGCCATTCATTTCCCTGCGAACCACAGCCAAAACCACATTCTTAGGCAGCGAGAGCGGACAACGCTGAATCCTACAGTTTAACTTTACTCGCAAATGCTGACAGAGGAAGAGTGAATTCACAGCACATTTGCCAGGCAGAGTGCAGACTAAGGATGTCCAGTTCCCCTATTACTTGGCAGGCAGAGAACTGGCCCAGAAAGCGAGCATGACATTCCTGCCTGACCCTAACATGCAGGGCCGGCCTTAGAGGCAGCAGCGCCCTGGGCGAATTGGCACTTGTCCCAGCGCACACCTCCCCCCCTCCCTGAGCGCCGCCCCTCCCCACGCGCCCCTGGTCAATAGGTGGAGAGAGGGGAGGAGTTTGGGGGCGGGGTCAGGAGCACCACATTTGTTTTGTCCCTCCCTGCTCCGGCGCCTCGCGGGGGGTAATCACTGGAATAGGATGCTCATGCTTCCTATTCCAATGAAAATCTCCTGGCTCCCGCATCGGAGCAGGTAGGGAATCATCATGTGAACAGGGCGAATTTAATAACATAAGGGCGCCTGCCACGTCTTCTCCCACTGCGCCAGCTGGGGGGAGCCCTTAAAAGACTCCCCGAGCTGGCGTGGTGGGGGCTATTGGCACCGTGGGGGGGCATGGTGCCTCAGGCTGTCGCCCGGCCCGCCCTGCCATAATGCCAGCTTTACTAACATGGTGGGCCTAGTCTGGACACAAAGAAAACCATTTGAAAAATGCTCTCAGGTGGAGTTAAGGGGGATGGGGTTTACCCACAAAGGGATTAGGGGGGCACACCAGGCCCGGGTTATTTGGGACCATTGAAACTGAGGAAAGAACAATTCATCCAATCAAAGCACTTAATAAATTACATTACCTTATAACTCACAACATAAAAAGGGTCCAACCTCCACTAGCTTTGTGGGGAGGAGGATGAAGTTCCTGAGAGATGATGGTAAAGAGAGAAGGACTGGAGAAGGGGGAGAGAGGAGCGAAGAGAAGACGGAAGAATGAGTGGGTGAGGTTGGAGAAGACAGACCAAGAGCAGGATTGAGAGCTGTAGGAGGAGGAATTGAAGACGGATAAGGAGCGAGAGCAGTAGGAACAGGAGTGAGAAGAGGGGGAGTATGGAAAGAACAAAGGTGGTTGGGTCAGGAGGGTCACACAGGGTCAGGGCTAGTAGAAAGGAAGGGGCCAGCCTCAGAGAACCACAGCGCTATATAGGCCCAGTGGAGACTGCAGGCTAGAGGACCTCCCACAGAGGTTGGCAGGGGGCCATGCTGTAATTTATAGAAAAGGTACTGAAGCAAGAAAGGGGCACAACATCACCTGTGGGTGCAGAGTGAGTCAGGGGCACTATATCCCCTTCAGGTTGCTGAGCGAGTCGAGGGCGCTCTATCCTCTAACGATTGCAGAGCTAGTCAGGCACTATATCCCCTTAAGGTTGCTGAGCGAATCGAGGTCGCTTTATTCTTTAACAAGCGCAGAGCTAGTCGGGCACTATATCCCCTTAAGGTTGCTGAGTGAGCCGAGGGCGCTCTATCCTCCAACGATTGCAGAGCTAGTCGGCACTGTATCCCCTTAAGGTTGCTGAGCGAGTCAAGGGCGCTCTAATCTCTAACGATTGCAGAGCTAGTCGGGCACAATATCCGCTCAAGGTTGCTGAGCGAGTCAAGGGCACTCGATCCCCTAATGATCGCACTATATCGCAAAGGTGCAAATTCAGGATGGGGTTAAATTAAGGTGGCAGGGAGCAGGCAGTCAGCACTACCCCAAGACGCCAAAGACTAGTGCCCAGAGTGGGGAGGGAAGGGAAAAGAAAGTTGTCCCTGTTAGGGTAAGGAAAAGAAATCCCTAGAGCAGGAGGGGGAAGCATTCACCAGCCCACCACTGGATCCCATTCCATCATTCCAGAAGGCGAACCTTCCAAGGCAAAGGCAACGAGCTACAACCAGGATCTCGGAGGATCAGACCCCATCACACCTGAAGAATTGCACAGGCACACTTTAAGTCCCCAAGACTGTGAGGGACTTTGTCAGGCACTGTCGTGTGGGGACTCGGGAACCTTGTTTCTTTTTTTAGAACAGGGCTTGGTCTTTTGGGACCTAGGATCACTGGTCCAACTAGAAAATAAGGTACACAGTATTGTTTGAACTATCCAAACCCCTTGTTTTTCTCAAATAAAAGCTGCCTTTTTCTCTTGGTTCTGGATATAAAGGTCTAGTTCTTCTTGAAGCAGCATACTCTTCTCGTTTTACTTTACAATGTACTGACAGTTATATTTCCCATCATCATTCTTCAGGTAATAATTTACATATGTCTGTATTTCTTCTTTCACGCTATTCAAGAACATGCGATGGGAGGGTTGGATTATGAAATATAAGGACACAGGGAACCGGAGGAAAATGCAAGTGACGTTATTGAGCGGGTTGGATTTATTCTATATCACCTGTGAATTACATTAGAAGAGGGTATTTAGATGATTAGGTTGGATGTCAGTGGTGCTCACGAGAAAGGGGATGAAACATGCTCATGCACTACAGACATAATTACATTTTTGCAAAAAATGACTTTTGACTCGACGTGTACCCTACTGAGTTGGAAAGTCCTGCAACTGCATCAGCGCCCATGAATGCTCAAAATGCCCGCAAGCTGTTCTTGTCCTGAAGAAAGCCCTGTCAAATGATTTGTCTTGAAGGGCCGAAACACTTGCGGTTCATATTACTGTAGGCTTGTTCAGGTAGCTCTTGATACAATTCTCTCATCATGCAAAGAATAGGTAGTATTTAAGTCAAAGAACTTACTCCTCACTGCATTAGTTGGGTTGCAATCCTGACCGAAATCCTCTTACTTGCTTATGATGAAAGCAGCAATAGGTGTATGTGGAAATCAGCCAGTAGGTGTATGTGGAAAGCAGCCATAGGTGTATGTGGAAATCAGCCATAGGTGTATGTGGAAAGCAGTCATAGGTGTATGTGGAAATCAGCCAGTAGGTGTATGTGGAAAGCAGCCATAGGTGTATGTGGAAATCAGCCATAGGTGTATGTGGAAAGCAGCCATAGGTGTATGTGGAAAGCAGCCATAGGTGTATGTGGAAATTAGCCATAGGTGTATGTGGAAATCAGCCATAGGTGTATGTGGAAAGCAGGCATAGGTGTATGTGGAAATCAGCCATAGGTGTATGTGGAAATCAGCCATAGGTGTATGTGGAAAGCAGCCAAAGGTGTATGTGGAAATCAGCCAGTAGGTGTATGTGGAAAGCAGCCATAGGTGTATGTGGAAATCAGCCATAGGTGTATGTGGAAAGCAGCCATAGGTGTATGTGGAAAGCAGCCATAGGTGTATGTGGAAATTAGCCAGTAGGTGTATGTGGAAAGCAGCCATAGGTGTATGTGGAAATCAGCCAGTAGGTGTATGTGGAAAGCAGCCATAGGTGTATGTGGAAATCAGCCATAGGTGTATGTGGAAAGCAGTCATAGGTGTATGTGGAAATCAGCCAGTAGGTGTATGTGGAAATCAGCCATAGGTGTATGTGGAAATCAGCCAGTAGGTGTATGTGGAAAGCAGCCATAGGTGTATGTGGAAATCAGCCATAGGTGTATGTGGAAATCAGCCACAGGTGTATGTGGAAATCAGCCATAGGTGTATGTGGAAATCAGCCATAGGTGTATGTGGAAAGCAGCCAGTAGGTGTATGTGGAAAGCAGCCAGTAGGTGTATGTGGAAAGCAGCCATAGGTGTATGTGGAAAGCAGCCATAGGTGTATGTGGAAATTAGCCATAGGTGTATGTGGAAATCAGCCATAGGTGTATGTGGAAAGCAGCCATAGGTGTATGTGGAAAGCAGCCATAGGTGTATGTGGAAAGCAGCCATAGGTGTATGTGGAAATCAAAGCAGCCATATGTGTATGTGGAAAGCAGCCATAGGTGTATGTGGAAAGCAGCCATAGGTGTATGTGGAAATTAGCCATAGGTGTATGTGGAAAGCAGCCATAGGTGTATGTGGAAAGCAGCCATAGGTGTATGTGGAAATCAGCCATAGGTGTATGTGGAAATCAGCCATAGGTGTATGTGGAAAGCAGCCATAGGTGTATGTGGAAAGCAGCCATAGGTGTATGTGGAAATCAGCCATAGGTGTATGTGGAAAGCAGCCATAGGTGTATGTGGAAATCAGCCAGTAGGTGTATGTGGAAAGCAGGCATAGGTGTATGTGGAAATCAGCCATAGGTGTATGTGGAAATCAGCCATAGGTGTATGTGGAAATCAGCCATAGGTGTATGTGGAAAGCAGCCATACGTGTATGTGGAAAGCAGCCAGTAGGTTTTGTTTGTTTGTTTGTTTATTCATTTGTATTGCGCACCAGACCCGAGGGTATCAGGGCGCAGAGGTTACAAGAGGATTCAAAGCTTGGTTACAGGGATAAATACCGGTATCAATACAGGGAAATACAGTTATACAGTAATATCAGGTGATGCACTGCTGGTGGATAGCATTTTACCATTTTAAGGTGCATTTTTGAAGGCGCGTTTTGCTGTCAGTGGTTTGAACAGCTGTTCTTTGGACTACTCATCTGACAAAGAGAGCGGACTGTAAGGAATATATTTTGTTTTTGGTGTCAGAGAAAGAAACGATAAGAGTTCAAACATCAGCTAGGAGGTAAGCCAGACTGAAAGGAAGCAATATATTCAAAAAGGGCCAATTGTTAAATATGGGGCTTTGATGGGAAAAGTCCTGTGAATTATGGTGAAGTCAAAACAGCGCTATTTGGTGTACAACTAATATTACAAAGATCCCTGACACCGTGCAGATTAACCTTCCCCAATCCATAGGCGAAGCATTCACGATGAACGCCCATATACATGCCCAAGCGCACAATGCAATAACCATGTAATAGACAGAGGATAACCGAGTACTATGGGCCTAATTTGCCATATTCTCACAGTCGTAGGGTCTCATTACGAGAGGGGCGGTAAGGGGTTAACGGCACCGGTATAGGTGCCGTAGCCGTTAACCCTGTACCGCCCATTACGAGGTCCCCTCGCGGGACCCGCTCTGGACGCCTTGTTTCACCAGACGTCCTTTGCCAGTCCCACGAGGGGACCAGCATGCTAACAACAGACCCGTCATCAACTCGGGTCTGGGTTCCCTAAATGGGGAAATACCGGGCCCTCCAAGGTCGGAATGGCCCAGTGTTTCCCCATTCAGATAACCCGGACCCGAGTTTGGAGGCAGCCATGCCCTTATTAAGGGCATGTCTACCTCCAAACTCGTAATGAGGCCCATTCTGTAGAAATAGCACTAAGCTTGGTTACCATTACAGACTCTCAGTCTGGTGGGATTAGTGGCAGATGACGAATGGCTGAATGACGGTTTTGGTCCCCCCTTTTTTTGGAGTCCATAGTATTCCACTACATTTCTAATTTGATCTCTCTCAGAACACTTTAGAGAGAAGGAGTGAGAGGGATAGAGAGAAAGATGGACATCACAGAAAACGTAAATCCAACTATAGTGTCTACTGTGTAGTGCAGCGATGCAATGTAGCGCCGTGCTTGCTTCCAGACAAGATGCAGACTTAGCTGAACCATGTCAGGCTTCCAGTCATCACTCCGTTTGTTACTGTGTAGAGAGGCTTCAGAGTGGCAAAGATTCTTTCTAAACTGGCTCCTCCCAGGAGTAAGGTTTATGTTCACGCTACTTCACATATTTACATATTTTCAGTGCTCCAGATAAGATTTGGAAGTGGGAGCAAAATGATTTTTTAGGGAGTAAAAATGTAAGTTCCATTCCCAATGGGAGCATTTTCTAAACGAGTAAAAATATGTTTTAATTGGAAAACGGAAATGTTTTGGTAATTACTATTTCTTTGCACCTAGTTATTCATACACATTAAAAGATATGTGTTTACTTCCTCCCATCAGGCGGTATAGTAGTAGTTTCTTGCTGTGGTACTACGTGCACTGCTGGTCCAATCATATCCATGGAGCTGTGTGAGTGAAAGCAGGGGCTCAAAGTCCTACATGTCTATTTCCTATTTTTTGTTGGCAGTATTTTTACTCCCTATTTTTATTTTCTGGGAGTATTTGCCTATTTGTAGGGAGTAAAAGTAGCTGATGCACCACTTATCAGTAGGGCGGTGTATAGTGCAATGCTACTCCTCATGGCCCTGCCCATTGTTAATTCAGTCTTTTAAATAATGTACAATGCACTATGCCGTGCCTTTATATCATGGTATGTAATTATTGTATTTGCTCAGGAATTTAGCCCGCCGGATCAATAACATTGCACTTAGCTCGTTTTAGAGCCTGTCTAGTGTGTGATTGTTATTGCGTGACGCCTCGAGCACTGCCCTGAATTGTGATACTGTTAACCCGAAGTCGGGTCACATAGAATTGAACTGCAACACGCGTGCCTGTTTTGCTCACTGTACTGAAGTCTGTGCCATCTAGATTAAACTTGGCACGTGAGCCAGTTGAGAAACGTGCTACAGAGCGGGGAAACTACGTTTCCCATCAACCCTAGCGCATATATTGGAATTCCATGCGCACCAGTACCAAGCCGGTCTTCACCGGTCCGCGACGAACCTTGACGTCTTGACATCTCTCTCTTCCTGGACCCAGGTACCGTCTCACCTCTCTTACCCGTGCCTCCCCACGTGCTCCTTGTTTAAACCAGTCTTACAGAGCTACGGGCCAAGGGGTATCTGGAGCTGACCAAACTCTTGCTCGAAATTCCATGTGCCCGCCGAAAGGCGATGGTTCATAGGTTTATACAAGCAAAACTCGATGTCACCAATTCCCACTGGTCTCGGAGTTGTACCTGGCCCAATGGGCTTGCCTATTGCTACCTTACAACCGGTGCTTGGGGTCAACGGTGCACAGCAAGCGCCAAATGTACCCCACCCAGACGCTGTTTTCCCCGGGTCAACTTTGAAGGCGCCCTCATAATCGGTCAATATCAAACACTCAACCCAGGAGGTGGTTAAACTAACTGTGAACCAGCAGGGCCCTCCCCATTCTCCTGGCATAACTAAACACAACCCTCACCAGCTGGTACTGGACAACAGTAGTGAGGTATATATGCCACTCATAGGCTTAACTCAGAAGGAAGTAGATAATAATACCGGCACCTTGTCCAAGAACCCTGAAGAAATTAAGAGGAGCCTCCTAAATACGAGGCCTTTGAACAAACATGCATGCAATATCCATGCTATATCAATGATCTCATTATAGACAGAGAGAGCGACATAGACATGTGTCTCACTGAAACCTGGATATTGGACTCCACAGGTCCCATGATGGCCATCCCAGATTGATACTCTATCCTCTGTGGAAATAGGGAAATAGGGAACACGGACATGTGGGAGGAGAGCAGTTTATCTTCTTTCAATCCTCCTGCTCGTGTCAGGGGTGTGAAATTCTGCACATCAAAGTGACCCCTACTAATCACAGTTGCAGCAACTTTATTTTGATCTACTGGCCACCATCGGTGATGACAGGCTTCAATGAGGAGATAGCTCACCTGCTGAGCAGCTGAGAATTGAGCTAATTGTTCCACCCTCTTAAGAGATCTGAACCGTTGGAGGGGCAATCCCTCTGACAAAGAAGCCTTGGAATTGGAAAGACTACTTAACAACCTTAACTATGTAGTCCTTAATAATGACCCCACCACTGATAATAATAATGTGCATGACTGGATGGTGTCCCGAAACCTTGCAACCATTATCGATAACACTTTGCCATGTATGTGGCCTGACCATTACAGCATTCCCTTTCAAAACCAGCCACAGGGCACTATTCCCAACGCCCCTAATAACCACCAAAAAGCTCTAAGCAGGAACTTTAATAAGGTTATCCCAGCTGACAGAGCAACCAGTGTACACAGCCTCATGACCCAAACAACCGACAGCGAATTCTTGTTGTCTGTATTTACATCCACCTTTCGGGAATCGGTGGACAGAACAGCCCCAATTCGGTCGAAGCTAGTCTGGGCCAACCCTGGCAGCAAAAATGGTTCACACCGTCACTTAGAACCCAAAAGAAAGAAAAAAGGAAGCTGGAGGACTCATGGATGAAATACCACTCTACTGAAAATAAGAACAAATGGAAAACGGATGAAAATATGTATAAACTAAACATCATGGACACTAAGAAAAACCTCTATAATGATCAAAACAGTAAAGCACCCAACTACACCGGGAACATTTTCAAGATTCTTAAATCACTTGAGAAGCCGAAAGTTCTATCGACTACAGTCCAGCCTACAGCTGCGGATTGTGTGGAAGCGCAAGTCACTTTCGAAAGCCAAAACCTCTAAAGCCAGGGATAACATTAGGGAACCCTTAACCCAATCCCAACTGACCCCAGGACCGCCAACCAACCAGGTCAAGATCCCCGATCCGGACAAATGTATCTTTTCACCGATCACGACCACAGACATGAGAGCCTTGCTGTCCACCATGCGACACACTTCGTGTGCCGAAAATATCATTCCCCCTGGGATTATTCTGGAACATCAAGAATTGTTCATTCCTTTCTTTACTCGTATGGTTAATGCCTCTTTTAGAGACAATTGTATACCTGAATCTATTAAGGTCATCACGATCACTCCCCTATTAAAAACACCTGGGCTAGATCCAAGAGATCAAAGCAACCTTCGACCGATAACTAACTGCAATTTCTTGTTACAAATTCTCGATAAGTGCGCTACGGGCCAATTCCAAAGCTTTGTGGAGGCTAAGAACATCCTACACAAAAAACAGTCCGGATTCAGGCCAGTACATAGTACCGAGACTGCTCTGATTGATTTGCAGACTCACATGTTGAAAATTATGGATCAGGGGAAGGCTGGGGTACTGGTCTTGCCTGACCTGTCCGCAGCCTTCGACCTGCTGGATCATGAACAACTTCTATGGTTGCTGCTTGAACATGCAGGTAACTGCTCCAATGGGGCAGTCAAATGGATCCATTCTTGCCTTTCCAATAGAAGGTGCAAAATCCACTGGGGTGGTGCCTTCTCCCCTCTCGCCCCCATTACGTGTGGTGTGCCGCAGGGTGCCAGCTTGTCACCTGTGCTCCTAAAAATTTACCTCCTACCACTCTGCTCTTTGCTCGAAGATACCGGCTTATTCTTTACGAACTATGCCGACAATAATCAGCCTGCCGTAGCGGTGAGCAACGATTACGCCCAGGTTCCCATCAACCTCTCGGGCACCTATGATATCATTGAGGCATGGATGACCAGGAATTGAATGTGCCTAAATGGCATTAAAACAGACCTACTCATATTCGGATCCTGGCAGGCTTGTGACTATGGTGGTGACTATAAAAGCGTTAACATTAAGAGCAGTGTAATCCCGGTACAAGGCAAAGTGACAACATTAGGTATCACGCTTGAAACTTCATTGAGCCCAGAGGGCCATGTGAATCAAATCAGCAGGAATTGCCAGTAGCACCTCCGTCCCCTGAGACACATCAGGCCTCTGGTCAATGAAAAGAATTGTGCCACCATCGCTCAAGCAACCATTCTCTCGAGGCTTGATTATGGCTATGCGCTGTTCATTGGGGTCAACAGTGCCTGTTTGGCAAGATCCCAAACAATTCAGAATAATGCAGTGCCGTTTAGTAAGAATAAACCCAGAGGCGAGCATATCTTGCCCGATAGAAAAGAACTACACTGGCTGGCAGTGAGAGATGGCATCGCCTTCAAATCTGGCCCTATTGTACTCCAATGCCTTTTTGGGACAGCCCCAACTTTCCTGAAGTCACCAGTTTCCCCCTATGTACCCAGCAGATCTCTGCGCTCAGGAAACCTGGGTCAGATTAATTGCTTAAGCTTTAAACGCTTTAGCAGCTTGGGGAGATCTTTCCCGGTAAGAGCAGCGAAGCTAGGGAACTCCCTACCGACGGCTATAAGACTGGAAAAAAATAACTAGACATTTGCAGCCCTGAAGACTTCACTCTTTAAGTAACATTTGGTTGCAGCCCAGCCCCCTTCGATTAGTTGGCCTTTTTTCTGTACGGTGTCTTTGTCTAATTGTTGTGCCCTGGTGCCTGCGGGCTGCAGCGCATTATAAATAAATATGCTGTAAAAAATAAGCCTGACAATCGATACTTATATTGAATACACCATTACTGTTGTGACATTCACTAAAGTAATTCACAAGAGCTTTGCATAGTTTAGCTTGGTAGTATATGGTAAGAAAATTATTTTTGCAAGCAGGAAAATGAGTATGGAAAGTGGGAAGGTGAACACTTTTGTGCGGTTATTGGTAGACTACAGTAAAAAAATAATAGCCATACTTTGTGTTTCTGTGTAGCTGGGGTACTGTTGAAGACCCCAGATTTTTAAAGCATGTTGTTCTTCTGAAGTACTGGGTTTTCACAGTTACTGTGATTAATTGCCATCTGGCAAGGGTGTGAAAGCCCAGGCTTGTTTTAATTGTATTAATTAATAAAAGGATACAGGTAATTCCATCTCTGAAAGGGTAATCTCTTGATCAGATTCCCCTCCATGCCAAAAGCATAGTGTGTATCTTCATTCACTATGGAGTTTACTCGGATAAAATCCATAAACCAATACGCAACATACAACTGAATGTGCGACAATGAAACACAATTAGTACAGTCAATATGGAGAATATCATATAAATATAATAACAATATGAATTAAAAACCGTGCAATAAAATGAGAATAACATGGTCACTTATGCAGCAAATCTACATTGAGGCATCTACCATACGTTTTCTTAGGTTCCAGGCCCTCCTCACATATACAAGGAAACTCCAGGCAACAATACAACAGCCGGCCGGCATTGAGTGAATTTAGCTTGTTTTTGAAATTTTTTGTTGTTGTCTGCTTTCTAATTTCCTTGTAACCAGGACTAAATAAAACAAAGTGCAGAAGGTCTTCAGCTACAGCACTATAGCTCAGGCAAACTGAGTTCTGGACACAGCCCTGCCAATCCTTAGTGTTTGCCCACAACAGCAGTAGGTTAAAACTTGCTCTTGTCAGAATCCAGCGATATGCAGGGTTATTGCTGTGTACCAAATAAGATTGCAGGGCATCTGGTTTCATAATAATAGTATGTTTTCTATTTGAGCCCTATTGATTCTCGTCTGGTTTTGATTAAATAACGAGAATTCCTTCTGTGCATTTTACTCCCCTCCATTGTCAAAGGGTTCACTGGGCACAGAAGGTCTGGGGGCATTCACCTGCTCCAACCACGGTATCCTGCTCCAGAAAACACAGAGCATCAAGCTGCGGATGATTTCGTGGGTTACTGAGGCTCTGGGGTTTGACCATAGACCGAGCCGAGCAGTGCATACTTGGGGCTTCATACCAATCATCCCCAATGTGGGTAGCACCGAGCTCTGCGTGCACTGCATAACTTGGGGCCGAGCATAAAAATCCCCAAATTTCATGAAAAATGCATTCTCAGTGATCTCGATTGCCGATGCATTTTCAAACCTCCACAGTGAAGCCCCATAGTTAGTTGCTGCCTTCACTTGTGTGCAGTTCACCTCCATAATCTTTCTCAGTGGTTGCCCTTGACACGTCTTCATAAAACGTGATACGCCCCCAGTGTCTGGCTCATTTCTATACTTTCTTTATGTATGTGTGCCGACCCCCTCCAGTTTCCCCAAATAATCACATTACAGAACCATTACTGACCATACTGGGCATCCTCAATTTTTTGGCACTCCGAGAAGTGCATGCCATGACTGCAGATTTACTCCAATTAATATCTAAATCTAAGTTCATCATGACATCAGAATAGAAGTTACTAAGCGTCTGCAGTGTGTTCAGTGTCCTTGCGATGATGACAGTATCATGAGCATATGCTAAAAGTGGAAATGCTTTATTGCCAACCTGGCGATAGTCTGCATTCAAGTCCACAAGGGCTTTATAGAGGTTGTTAATATACGGAGTAAACAAAATTGGGGCAAGGACTCCTGTTACAACCCCAAAGAACCTGGTGCATTGTCCCTGTTCCCCAAATCGGACACATGCCTTGGTGCGCTCGTGAACCATCTGCAGGATTCTCAGTAGCTCATCTGGGCAGCACAGAGTCAAACAAGCACACGCCATTGTTTGACTCTGTTGACTTTGTCAAATGCAGTGCTTAGGTCCATGAAGGTCAAGTAAATTGGCTCACCCTTCAGAAAAACAGAGTGCGCCCCCACCAAATACAAGGTAAGAGCTTGATCTAAAGTCCCCAGGACTGAACATATGAGAGAACCCGCTGGGTCAAGGTTCCTCCCTTGTGTTCTAATAGTATGTGACCAAATAATTTAAAGGAGATGTTCTAAAGTAATATTGGTCTGTAGGGCCGATGGCTCCCGCAATCCCCCTTCTAAAAAATATGGTAAGTTATGGCATGTTTCCAAGATTGCGGGTATATCCCTCTTTCAAGAAAGGAATTAAAACAAAATGTCAGCAGGGGAGCCCACAAATCCACCTCCCCTTATATAGATCAGTGGGGACCGCATCTGGTCCTGGAGCGCAGTTTTGTGCTTGTTGGTTAACTGAGACCTCCACCTCTCTTATCGACAGCCGCAGCGATGAACCCAGTTCTCCACACATACTGGCAGTTGTGGGACCCCCATATAGAGAAAGAAGTGGTCAACCCCTGATTTGGCTTGCACATGATTTTTCCTGTGTGTCTTTGCTCTTTTGTATTGGGGTCCTCCCGCAACAAACTCCCAGAACCTCTTTGAGTCACTCGAACAAACAGCAATCAAAAGATCTTCCCATGCTGAATTCTCCAGAAACTCTTTTCTGGCACTCACAGCCAGTTTATACTCAGCTCTAGCTTTAATTATCTACCTACTAGGACTGTCTGGCTCCTTCAGAACCCTGAGTTGATTGTTTTAGTGCTCCTTCATGCTCCATCGAACCAACTGGGCGACCCACTTTGCCTGCGTCTGAAGTCTTGCTGGAGCAAATCGGCTAATGACCCCATCAAATCCTGAAAAACCCTGTTATTACCTGGTTTAGGGGTGTACTGCAATCATGAATCGAGAGAATCGACTTAAATGACACCACTTCTTATTAGAATAGTACAGGATCTTGTTTTGCCCATTTCAGTCTGCGTTTACAGTGTGGGTTTCCCTCGTACAAGTCCAACTGAGGAAGTGAGATTGAGGTAGACGGAAGACATTCCCACCTAAGAGTTCACCTCAGAGGAAAATGGTTAAAACAGATTTCCTGCCCTACCTTAAACTCTTGTATTAGTTTCCAGTGTTGGGCATGCATAAAGAATTAGTCTATTGTGGACGATCCATGTGCATTTCTAAAAGTCAATTCACCAGGTACATCAGGTCCGATGCGTCCATTTAGAAAGCTCAAACCCCATTCCATTGACCATATGCCTAATTGTAAACCCTTGGGACATTTCCAGTAATCAGGCATCTGTGGTTGTGCAATGCATTGTCCTCACAGGGATCATAAAGGTCTGGCGGAATCCCATTGCCCAGCTTTACACTGAAGTCACCACCCAGCACTAATATCGCGTGACAGTCCCTTCCGCCAATTCTTTCAAAGCCCTGAGCCTATGTACCTCCAAGAAATATTCTTTTAATTGGGAAATTCCTTCCAAAACCGAGCCGAGTTTCTTATCCAGAACCTCTTCTAGCACCTTAAAATCGCTAGATGCGAAACCTAACTGACGTTCCCATGTAGGTGTACTAAACCACTGCTGCTGTCAGCTTCCAGCTCTGTATTCCATTCCCTATGCTGTGCGTTATACACTAATGGGGAGGTTGGCAAAGTATTAGAGTTTGCCTTTGGTATGGGTTCATTCAAGTTATGATTAAAGGCTAGCCCCTGAGAAGTTAGTAGGTTGCATTGAGAGACAGTGGGTGTTCCTTCAGAGGAGCCAGGCCTGCCTGTGCTGTCTGAAACCTCTTCTGTGTTCAAAATGGGTTATAGGTTAAAAGTTTGAATCAAAAGGTTCGAAATACAATAGGGTTGAATCAAAAGGACCGAAAACAAAAGGTTCGAAACTTTTGTATTTTTTTGTAATGTTTTAATGTCGCTATTGTTTGTGCAGTACTCAACCAGAAACGCTAAAACACCTGGTCATTTTCTGTCCGCACTTTGAAATTGCTAGAGCACAGGCCTTGGTAAATGTAATATTGGAGACACTACATTCTCAAAGGAATGGCTATGGGTTCGATGCATGTGGGGTAATAACACCTCATTGATATTGTCATTGACTCTCCTCTTGACCATTATCAATGACGACTTGTCAACAACACTGAGCGTGTAACCATCTGGTAGTTTGTGATCAAGAGTTTGGTTTTAAAAAAGAACTGTGTCAGAAAACATGATTGAATTAGACATGTAGTTATGAAATGATGTCAAACTCATGATAGTAATTGGGCTTCCGGATGATCTTAAACATTTTAATCAATTCTAATGGAGGTTGCTGGATTTAATAAAAAGTTGTGGTTATTTTTATTTAATAGAATTTTAATAAGTGGTCGCATAAAAAAAGAATGATTGAATTTTATATGTAATTATTATGATTGCACATTTGCATTTTGCACAAGGAATTTGAAAAAGTGCAACCTATTCATGTTGGGGTCTGCATTCTACATGCAATTACTCAGTCTCAAACATTTGTCTTTGATTGATTTCATATAACGTTTGATTTAATTATAGATTTAAGTTTACCTTTTAACTATGAATTAATAATTTGATTATGTGGATAAAACTGTTAGGAAAAAATGCTGTAAAAGTTTGTATATAAACTGAACACAATAAAAAACAATGGCCGCCAGGGAAGGGAAAGCTGAGTCCATTTTCCCTTTCCATGGCGGCCATCGGGAGCAGACGCGCTGGGAGAAAGGACCAAAAAGAAGGTAAGTGGTGCTGGGAGGGCGGGGTGGGGATTGTTTGCAGAGGGGCACAGGGGGAGCGAGAACACACTTACCTGAATCCCCGGCGGGGGAGAATGGCAGCCTACAGCCGTGTGGTGGCTCAGAGCGGGGATTACTCCATTCCGAGCCTCCTCATTGGCTGAGGAGCTGCCACACGCTTCCGCGGGGGATATGAAGGATGTAGAAAATTTGAGGGATTCTGCGTCGGGTAAAGCCCCGGCGAGGGCTAATCAGATTGCGTGTAACAATCAGATTGTCTCTGGCTGGGTACTAGTTCTTAAAGTAGCCTGTTGCTTCTGCTCTGCGAAGTGACCTAATGGGAGCAAGCATTGGCAAAGCAAAAAGGTCTGCCTTGTTGTTAGTTATGTGCCATCAGTGGGGTACAATCAGAAAGTTAACAAGAAAATGACAATAAATGCTGACAGCCTTGTAGGGGAAGGCCTTCTTCTGCAAGAACCAAAATGTTAATTCAAAACTGCTAATAAAATGTTTAATACAACATTTCTTGGACCCATCAACATAGACAGAAATGCTATTTCTGTGGGTCCGGGCGATAGCTGAAAAAGTGTTAATTCAACAATATTATAGTCTGAATTTTAGACCCTGCCGGGAGGGGACATCGCGGTTATTTCTCTCTTTTTCATTGCCCACCCCGCAACCATGTCTAACAACAACTGGAGTGATCAATGAAGAGAAGGCCACCCAACCAACGGACAGATTTGGGGATAACACCCACGCAAAATTATGCAACAAGGAAACTCAGACAGGTAAACCATTAAAACCCAAGCATCAATTTACTTTGCCCACAACAACTAGGGCCCCCCCAACCCGTCCACCCATAACTAGGACCGCCAGGCCAACCAACTCCCCTCTATCTTTATAACTCTTGCTGCACATTCTTTTGGCAGCCGACTAGATATCAGGTGCACGCCCAATGGCCATGAATGACCTGGACGAGAGGGAACACACTAGGTATAACCATCCACCTGCCACCATAGCCCACGGGGAAGTCAGCTCCCTGACCGAAAGAGAAGGCGAGATGGGCTGACGAACCACAACCAAGAACTTTGGTAGAATCCATTAAGCAGCAACTAAAGACCCACATAAGAGGCTTCACCAAACCGACCAACTTACTAACCCACTTCCCCTTTCCTGCTCCACCAACATAACCATTGCCACTACACTTGAATAGGGGCTAGCCACACTACACATAGACACACAATTAATCAATCTAATGTTCGCACCCTACCATCTGTCTGAGACTCTGGAAGCAAACCTAGAGGGAACTCCCCTGCACATAGTCCATAAATCAATGAACTGCACAATTATACACCAACACAATAGATAGTCATATACCAACAGTCATCCACGGCTCTGGACCCCTTATGGATACAACTAACCAGTGCGCACAACCACAATACACCCTAATATCACACGACACACACACCAGCACAAACACTAGCACACATCTGAGTCAGTCCCACCCATATGGTTACAACACACAGGGCCTTCCAAACTAACTCCCATATGCAAAACAGCACTCACAGATGCCAGTTACTCCTGGTTCTGAACGTATCCTATCATCCTATCCTTACTAGCACACCCCACCCTCCTCTCGTGCAGAGCCACGTGATTTGCTGGAGACATAACATGTGGAATGAGGATGGCAAAAGGACGGCTGGACAAAGCCAAAAGCAAGTTGCACTGGGCCAATGACATGTTCTCTCTGCCTTTCAGAGTAGAAGATTGTTGCGAGGGTCCCTCAGATATACATCTGCAAAACATCATGGCGAGAGCTCAAGCCCTCTCTCTAGCCAGACCTAAAATGGAAGCTCTGCCAACCTCAGCAGAACCCCATCCCCCCACCCATTGCATATCTAATTATAAAGGGCATACCTGTGATTTAGATCTGAAAGGAGCAAGTATGCTTTTTTCTGGATAGCCACACACAGATCTGAATACCTAAAAAGTCCCCTTATTGAATACGCATCGTGCACTTTGGCTCTGAGAATCGGCTGGTTGGTTTTTTCTTGTTAGGCACCACAGAGAAAAGCTGTGGAGCCTTATATTGTGATCTGCAGTGACACAGAGAACCTCCCAGAGGTCGCTGCAGCAGGAAAGGGTCTAGAACAGTGCCCCTATAGTGAGCCGCATAGCATGGGAGTGGGTCAAGTACAGCCCGAGGGAGTTAGGCAGAGAAGAGGGGAAAAGACGGGACGTCCTGACCCAGTGGGAGCACCAGGGAGGTGGCCGGGGTTGGACCGAAGCAGGGAGTGTGGGGGTATGGACGCTCCCTGCTGGGAAGATCTGGAGCAGCAGGGAACAAGTGCCCTTGGGCAAGGCGCGCTATATAAATAAATAAAATACAAATACAATGGGCAGATGAAGAGACGGAAGGGGCCATGATGGATTGAGACGAAGAGCCCGGGTATGATTGGGAGATTGGGCAGAGGATTGACGAAGGGGAGCTAGTAGGGCAAGGGGAGAGAAGGGTAGGTATGAGCCTAACCGCGGAGGAGGGAGCAGGGCTGTGGTGGAGGGATACCAGTGAAGAGATGGGGTGCAGTGTCCTGCACAGTTGCTCAGCAGATTTAGTTTCTTTCCACAGCAGGAGTCTCCGGGTGGCGGGAGAGAGACTGAGGGCAACGGTCAGGCCAGGATGGCACCGTTGGAAAGAATGTCGAGGCTGGTCATCTTCCTGGCAGCCGACTGTTGGTAGCAGGGGGCAGCAGGGTTGGCACAAAGCTGAAAAGGGGCTTGGCAGGGGGGATTGGCAAATGGGGAGCTATGGGGCGGAAGATATGGGGCAAGCTGAGCGGGGAGCAGGGGGACAAGGGTAGATATGGAGGTCCAAATGGTGGCTACAGTGGGAGTGGATGCGGCTGTGAACAGAGAAGGGGAGCAAGGGGCAAAAGACAGCAAGTAGGGGTTGGGGGAGCTAGAAAGCAGGGTCGAGGAAGGTGGGGCCGTTTATGATCATAACTAAACCATTTGGGTCACATCTGATGTAGACAACAAAGGAGAAGAAATGGAAAGGGGAATTCCTGGACATATTTAAGTTATTACATGGGGAGAAGAAGGCTGAAGAATGGTCTAAGGAGTAACAAAGGGAGCTGGCCAGGAGGCCAAGGGTGCCAGTGACTATTGAGAATTGGACATCAGCATTTATGATATATGCGAGCGTATACTGCAGGAAGTATGCTGAAAGGTGTTTAGTGCTATTTAAGTATATGGACTTGAGTAGGAATGTGTTCATGAAATTTGGGGGCTTTGCGTGGTTCAGGTATGATGAAGTGTTTAGAGCAAGGATAGGAGGTGATCAGAGTGTAGTATGGGGAGAGCTAGACATGGCTCTTTCGCTACAGTGGATGGCGCTGCCGTGCCCAGACCCCGCAACTCATACACCCAGTGGCTTGCCTTTGCCTTACCAGCCCTTTCTCAGCCACCCCCCAAGGACGGAGTGGGGGCAGTGGGTAGAGTACAACAGACCATGGCATGCTGTGCCTTTAATATGAAAGCATGCTTTAGAGCAGTCTGTAAGTTTTAGCACGAATGCAGCAGGTGCACGGGACGGCACCCGGTCACACAATGCTTCTCAGCCACTGATATGGGGGCTGGCAATAGGCGACAGAGCCCGGGAGGGGATCATAGGAAAAAACACATACGCCCGTAAGATTGGGCCCCTTGCTGAGAAGGCTGGCATTTTATCTGGCTAGTGAGAGCGCACACGTTTTGTGGGAGGTGTTTGAGATGAGGTATAGGTGAGATTACCAGGGCCCAGGGTGAGAAGATGGGTGGAGAACCTGAAGTTAGCTAGGGAGATGTCAGAGGGAGTGGAGGTGAAACTAGGAAAGGAAGCGGTGGAGGGGAGAGTAGTGGGCCTCATTAGGGAGTGGACTGGGGACCTGCTGGTATCTTCGCTGGGAGTAGTACCTAAGAAGGTGGAAGGAGAGTTCAGGCTCATACACTATTTTGTCTTGGCCCTAGGGGATGTCTGTCAATGTTTCTATTGCAGAGGAGGAGTGTCCGGTATGAAACGCGAGCGTGGGCCAGGCAGTGGCGTTTATTAGAGAGTGTGTACCCGGGGCACTCTTAGCAAAATGATAATTTGGCATTTAGATTGATGCCTGTGCGCATGGAGGATTTTTGGCTGCGGGTTATGCAGCTTCGGGATGGACAAGGTGCTGCCGTTGGATTGTGTGATATTGTGCCTGTTATGTCAGTGTTTCAGTTCATCTTTACAGTAGTACTTTTCCCTAGAAGGGATTTTTTGGATTGGGAGTATATTTTGTTTCTGCGGTTGTTTCTGCGGTACCGGTGTCTGGTTGTTCCCGTTTTCTGTCTGCTGCCCAGCGTGCATGGATGTGCCTCTGGTCCTCCTGGATGATGATTGTTTCCAGTGGTGGTCCTTTGCTGGAGGCTGCTTCTGGATTTTTGGATGCCCATTTTCGGACCTTTGTGTTGGGTTTGGGTTCCTTTTTTAAAATTATTTATTTATTTAGAAGTATATACCAAAACAGTAATATAGTACAGAAGGAAAAGTAAAAACACCAAAATCAAAAGAAATCATTGAACACATTCCAGATCTTCTCATATGAAGATAACTTACATTTCAATTTGTAGATCAATTTTTCTGTTCTAGACAGACAGTGCATTTCCTGGACCCATTCCTCAAATGAAGGAGGGATCTGACCTTTCCATCCACGAAGAATTAACCTTTTCGCCACAATGGTAGCTCTAAAAAAACATTTTTAAAGGGCAGAGCTGACATCCGCCAGCCCAGAATCATCACCCAAGATTATTGTCTTAAAGTCCAGGACAGACCCTGCACCCAAAATCCTTTCACACACATCACAAATTTCAATCCAAAAGTTCCTGAGCCGCACACAGCTCCATAGCATGTGTTCCAATGACCCAACTTCCTGAACACAACCCCAACAATCAGCATTGTCAGTCATGGCCCTTTTATGCAAAGTTTCCGGACACTAATACACACGATTCAGAATCTTAATTTGTCGATCACTCAGATTCAGCGTACACAAGGAGACGTTTCCACACATATTCTGCCAGGTCTCAAGATCAATATCAGACCCAATTCTCTCTGAAAATGTGACACAAAAAGCTTGTATAACCTACTGGCTAAACCACCTTCCTGTCCGTTAGAACCTGTCAGAAAAATATTCATGTCCAAAGAGTCAGACCACTCCACCTCACCCACGGACCTCTTGAGGCGTCTATAAGCCGAGTCTGACAAATCCTCAAAACCCCATCTCTCTCTCAGCTCAGCTGCTGTCAACCACCGATCATCATTCCCCAAATCAGAGACCCGTTTAATATCCATTAGGAACCATTCAGGCCAAAAAAACGTCTTGGAATTATCCCTAATCCTAGGATTCAGCCAGATAGAGACTTTCTTACACTTAAACGCGTCCCTACCTAGCAATGACAAGACTTCAATCCACGAGGTACGCAAAAAGGATGTAGCCAACATACTACCTCCTGGAATCTTAGTATTAGTGGTCAACATGGCTTCCGGGCCCAGCGGCCCATAGGCATTCGACTCTGCCACCGCCCAACTGTCCAATTCACCATTCAAAAACGGAACAAAAGAATGAGCAGAAAAGGCCAAATGGTAGGCCCTGAAATTCGGAACCCCTAAACCACCTAAATAAATCGGAAGCTGTAATTTCCACAGACTAAGTCTAGGCGGTTTTCTGTCCCATAAAAATTCCTGAACAAGACGGTCTAGATCTTTCCAATAACTACTCTTAATTTTCAAAGGAAGCATGCTAGATACAAAGTTAATCCTGGGAGTCAAATTCATTGTCAGGGCATTGACTTTACCCCACAGTGAAAGAAGAAGCAACAACCACCTTTCTAAATCCAATTTACAATCCCGTAAAACCACACTCATGTTCTCATCAACCATACGGGAGACAGGAAATGTCAGCCATACTCCCAAGTAGCGCAAGCGCCCATCACACCAAGTGAACCCCAGTCCCTCGACCAGAGTCTTATCACACCTGTTGGACAGAGGCAACACTTCTGACTTCAAGCGGTTAATTTTGTAGCCTGAACAATCATGAAAATTCGACAAAATCTCCATCAGACATGGCAGGGACTCTTCCAAAGTCTGCAGCACCAACAAGAGGTTATCAGCATAAAGCCAAGCTTTTTGCACCACACCCCGACAATCAACACCACGTAAATTCGGTTCATTTTTGATGCAAACTGCAAGAGGCTCAATCGCTAAAATGAATAACAAAGGAGAAAAAGGACAACCCTGTCTCGTGCCCCGCCTCAAACAAAAAGGTTCTGATACCACCCCATTAGTCTTAACGTCAGCCGTCGGACCGGTATATAAAAGTGCTACCCAAGAAATAAAATTCTCACCCAGATTCATCTTCCTTAGTACCGAATACAAGTAATCCCAACTGACCCTGTCGAAAGCTTTCTCTGCATCAAAAGAAAGGACAGCGGCATCACAGTCCAATCTATCCGCCATTTCCATAGTAAGCAACAGTTTCCTGATATTACTGGACGTACACCGATTCTTCATGAATCCAGATTGCTCTCCACCAATCAAAGTCGGCATGAACTGCACTAGGCGAATAGCAAGCACCTTGGCCAAAATCTTATTATCGGTATTGATAAGGCTTATAGGACGATAACTAGCTGGTTGGTTGCAATCCTTACCTTTTTTCAAAAAGACCGAAATAGACGCCTGGTTAGTACTCTTAGGTAACAACCCCACCAATCTGCTAGAAACAATCATATCTCTCAAGAGCTCCAAGGCCAAGTTCGGGAGGATCCTATAAAACTCACAAGGGAGGCCATCTGGTCCTGGTGATTTACCCACATTCAGCCCCGAAATCGCGCTTTTGATCTCATCAATCGTTTTCATATCACCAAGAAGATCACGCTCAGCATCCTGAATCCTAGGCAAATTTAAATTACCAAAGAAGTCTTCACCCCTACCAGTAATACCAGCCTCATTGCTATACAAATTCTCATAGAAGTCACGAAAAATTGAGTTAATTTTAATGGGATCAAATGTAATCCTACCCTCCATGTCAATCATAGAAGCAATTGCCGACTCTGAAATCCTTTTCTTCAACCGATATGCCAGCCATCTGTCACAACGCTCTCCCTTTTCGAAATAAGCACACTTAGAATAGAACAAACCACGCTCGGCCCTCAGTGACAAAAAGTCCTCCATTTCTTTTCTGAGCTTTTTCAAAGCAGCCAATTTCACCGGGTCTGTTGGGTCAAGCATCAAATCCCGAGAAATCTCACCAATACGCATATCCAGATTATGCCTCTTACTCTCCTCTTTCTTCCGTTTACCACTGGACAGCCCTAAACAAACACCACGCATACAACATTTAAAGGCTTCCCATGTATTCGCCACACTGATTTCCTCTGAGCTATTTTCCATAACAAAATAGTTAGCCTCAGAAACAATCCGGTCCAAAATATCATCATCCAATAAAATAGAGGTGTTCATCTTCCATGAGAAACTTCTTTTACACTGAAATTTAAGTCTCAAATGCATTTCAACAGGGGCATGATCACTCAACAGAATATTACCAATACCACTAGACACAATACTTTCCGACACATTTCCACCAGTAAAAATCATATCTAGTCTAGAGATACACCATGTGCACTAGAAAAGAAACTGTATTGACGCTTGTCCAGGTTCTCCAGGCGCCACATGTCTTTCAAATTGTGTTCCTCCAAGAGTGATCCAAGCGCCTGATGATGATAATCACAATGCAGTACCCGGCCGATCCGACTTCTATCCAATATAGGATCAACAACAGTATTAAAGTCACCCCCAAGCAGAACATTAGAATTATTCAAATCTAAAAGAGTCTGTGCAACCATTCTGAAAAAGGATCCGTCATCCACTGTAGGAGCATATACATTGCAGAGAGTGAGCAATTCCCCCTGAATCTCAACCAATAAGGCAATCATCCGACCATCCTTATCTGCATTCATGCGTAAAACTTTCCGAAACAAAATGACCACCCCCCTTGATCTTGATGAAAATGAAGAGCCAAAAGCAGAACCAACCCACTCCTTTTCCTGCCCAGAGATATCATCCTCCAATATGTGAGTCTCCTGTAAGAAACAGATGTCGGCATGCATGTCCTGTAACATTTGAAACACTTTCTTTTTCTTAAGCAAATTATTGATCCCATTCACATTCCAAGAGACAATACGTAGGTCATTAAAAGCCCCACCAGAGCGGGAAGACATAATTATGCACTGCAGGTCTAAAACATCAAACGTAAATACAAAACAACTAAAATTTAAAACAATAAGCAAAAAATAAAAAGAACAGATAAGACACCGAAGTCTATTCAGCCCAAAAATAAATTGAAACAACATTTGGAACCATCCCCAGGACCCCTCCCCAGGTACAATAGAAAAATCACTTAAAAATGCAATAAATTACCCTTCCAAGAAAAGTAAAGAAATATAAGTAAATAAAAAAAATAAATAAAAAAAAACACCCAGTCAACCCCAAAAAATCCCCCACCACCATGAAAGCCACAAAAAGAAAAATCGTAGGAAAAAATAGGCACCAACAACAATCACCAACTAGAACAGTAATATCACAACTCAACACCAAAAAAAATCCCAGAAGCACAAGGTATATAATCCACAATGCACCCACCCCCAACATTGAAATGGATCCTGCCAAAAAAGAACATGAAGGCAGCTTCAATTGCAAAAATAAGGAATAAAAACTAAAGTTATCCAATGCAGAAGTGCGGCAGCTATATAGTTACAGGAATCCAGTCCTAGTCATGGAGTGGAAAACCACCATAACAAATGTTCCACATCCAAATATAGTTGCCCACCGCAACAACACCCTAGGCCACCCCCGACCTCTGCAGTGCCGTAGTGAAATGTCTGAGGTAGGCCGGGAACATTCAAGCGATACATGCAAGAACATCCGGTGGAACAGTTCAAAAAATGTATAACAGTGTTAAAGGAAAGGTCAAAGGAAAAATGTAATCAAATGCAGAACATTAGTAGAATTCTGAATTACTGAAAAGTAGCCACATTCAGTCTAGATTAGAAGGGAAACTATATTCAGGATGTCAAGAGAATCTGATAACATGGCAATAATAGTTTGAAGGGACCGCTCTTAAAATGACTCCTTCGTGACTGTTAGATACTTCCCAACCATAGTCTGGCTACTGTCTGAGGTGTTCCGATGTAATAAACACACATTATTCGCTTGCCTGCCTCCTGAAGACTGCAATGGCCCACGGGGATAGCACACTAAGCCTCCGGCATCCACACGAACAAAACGTGGATGTTGCATGCTGCCCCAGCCCGCAGTGTTGCTGGTGCCAGATGCTGAGAGGCCTTGGCTCACCTTTGTTGTTGTGTGTATCCAAGTTGCAGAGGCAGTCAGCCTCAGAGCCAACGTATGATTCTGTCCAGGTCTGAGTGGTTCACGCATAGGTTCAGCCGCCATCGACTCCTCTGAGTGTTCAGCCAATTATGAGGCTGTTGCCGGCAATGCAGGCCCTGTCCACATCAACTAAACTGCTTTCCTTCCTTCGTTGGATCACTGGATGTAGAATGCACCAAGGAAAAAGATCCCGACGGCAATCCAGGCACCGCTAGCTACATGGCCTCTACTTTCCATAGCCCCAAGCATCCCGCGACAGATAAACATACCTCGAATGTCTGGCACACTGACCGGAGGTGTATGAATCACCGCAGCTCCAGGACACGCTGCACGCCTTCCGACCGCCCTAAGGACTCACCAAATTCAGGCCCCATCAGCGGAGCGACCGGACCCAGACTGCATCCTCATCAGCTGACACTGCGATTACGTGCTTGCGTGCATACGACACGTATGAACCGATAGGTCCTTTCCTCACACAGTGCAGGAGACTACCACTGGAGCACAAACCTTGAGCAGAATCCCACGTAGGTAACAAAGCACAGATATAATAGAATGCTGGGGTTCCAAAGTATTTTCAAAAACACAAACTGCCATAATTAAGCGGCGCCATTTTAATAAATGAAACACTTGGTAAAATGTGAATAAAAAATAAAAATACAAATTTTAAGTTCATGGTGGGGGGCATGGGGAGTCAAAATAAGGTCACTCACTGTTCAAAGATGGTGCAGGAAGACCCCTCTCATACATTTTCAGCCAATCTAGAGCTAGTGCAGGATCAGAAGTGTTTCTATCCCCATCAGGAAACACAATAGTAAGGACATTATTTCTGCTAAGAAAGGCTTTCAAAGTAAGCTGTTTAGCCAATTCTTTAGCTCTCCGAAAAGATCTTCTCAGGAGTAAGATCTCCTTAGGATAGTGAGGGTAAATATAAACAGATTTACCTTTGAAGAGGGCATTTCCAACCTGTCTGGTAGCTTTCATCAAACGCTCCTTAGACCTCAGATTCAAAAAGGTGACCAAAACATGCCTTGGCCTGTCCCCCAGGTGTTTACCAATCCGAAAAATGTTATCTATGTCTTCTATCATGATAGTAGTACAATGAAGACTGTCTTTAAAAACCTGTAAAACCAAAGAAGGCAGATCTTCAGCCTCTCCATCTGAATCTTCCACACCAACCAGTCTGATGTTTCTTGCTCTGATTCTTGTAATGATCGTGAGGACGAATCATTCCGCTTCTACCTATTCCAAGATGGCCGCACCGGTTTATGGCCGCGGCAGCCCTAGCGGCGGTCTAGTTGTTTCCCTGCCTCGAGCCACGCAGGATGCGGAAGTCGATCTCTCTTCGGCATATCAGCCGGGAAGTCCTGGATACCGGTGCGTTGCTACTCTCATAGGAGTACACGGACGCTCAGTGAGTATAGCTAGTTCAGTCTTTACATCTCATTGTTTCCTCCTTCCTTCTATCCGTACCATGTTTTCTTCCTATTTTTGATACATCTGTTCATTCTTAGAATCCGGAATACGATCGGATCGAGGGTATCGTATTGGTAACCATTAAGCCACGCCCCCACAGTCCGCGGCTAATATCGACTTTACTTCGTGCTCCCCTTAAAGGTAGATTTCTTTCTCTTACACTCAGATACTCCGACCCTTGCCACCCGACCTTCTTTGATTCTTAAATTCTTTATAACTTGTTTCCGTTTCATACAAAGGAATAGTTCTTGAACGGACTCGGTTCTCAAGGTTCCTCAACTACTAACTCCGGTCTAGATGTTTGGATGGTAACTCTGTTTTCCTAATCTCACCATCAGTCCTTATTGTGTTGTTTTCTCACCTTTGAATTGAACCTTGTGTTTTCACCCTTATACCTCTCCAGCATTTAACCAACACCTAACGTTATTATCGGAACCCGAGGTCCTTCAGTTTCCTCCTGTCTGCCTCACCTTTACCAACGCTCCCCAGCAGCTCTTCATAGGGTTTTCTCCCCCATGAGGGTTTCCCTGGTTTTCCCACGGTCGCCAAGTACTTAACTGGGCTCCGAGGGAGATGCCAGGGGGATTCCTATTTTCTACTGGGAAATCTTTCCATCCTTTCTTGTGAAACCTGGAACTCCTTGGGAGCCACGATTTGGACATTCATCTATTACCAGGTAGGAGAATCTACGCTTTCTATGTTGCAATGCCTGAAGACTGATGAATTGCCGGAAACGGTTTGTAGTAAACATTACAGATAGCAACGCCCGAAAACATACTTTGCTCTTTAGTCATTGCAACTGGGAGCCTAGAAGATCCTCATTATGGACTCCCAACAACAACAGCAGATCCAACAGTTGATCGCTGCCGTACAATCCTTGACCACTGAGGTTCAACAACTCCAGCAGGAAAATTCTGCCCTAAAACAGAATCAACAACAGGCAGCTCAGCAGATGGCCCAACAATTAGCACAACATACTGCTGCCTCACGGGTTCCCCATTGCTCAGAGGTCCCTCCAGGGCCTCTTCCGGGAGGCCAATTCGATGGGAATCCCCATAAGGTGAAAGAATTCATAGATTCCTGTTACGTTCAGTTTTCTTTTAAGAACGCCTTTTTCCATACCGATCGGGATCGTGTGGGTTACATGGTGTCCCAAATGACTGGACCAGCTTTAGCCTGGGCCACACCCCTAATCACCAGTAATAACCCTATATTAGACTCCCATCCGGCCTTTTGTAATAGTGTTCGTGCAATGTTTGGCCGGCAGGAGATTCGAGTAGCTTCCCAAGAACACTTGTTGGATTTAAAACAGGGAAATTCAGACATTCTGGCTTATATAACCAGATTTAAACAAATGGCCAGCGAAACTACTTGGTCCGATGACGCACAGATCACCATCTTTAGAAGAGGACTATCTGAAGAATTGAAAGATGAAATATCCAGGGTTCCTCGTTCCTCTTCTTTAACTGAGCTTATCGCACTAGTCCTTCAGATTGATTATCGAATGAAGGAACGCACCAGTGAAAAAAGGAAAGGACGGTTGCCCCGTTTTCCTCCTAATCTGCCTGCTACTCCACGGGTTCCATCCACCGAGGAACCCATGCAACTAGGTGCAACAGGCAGAGGACCTCTTTCCTTTGAGGAACGGAGTCGAAGACGATCCCTTGGTTTATGTATGTATTGTGGTTCCAATACCCACACCGTACAGGAGTGTCCAATTGCACCACCAAGGAGATCGGGAAACGCAAACGCCCGACCGTAAGGGGAACCACGGTTCGGGATCCTATGGTTAAACAAGGTTCCTCACAAGTTGTCCATACATCGACTTGTAACAATCCCTCGGATACTACCATGGTGGTTGTAAATGTATCGCTAACCTTTGGGAAACAGGTTCTACAAGATATCCCGGTCCTTATTGATAGTGGTGCAGCAGGGAATTTTATCGACGATCACTGGGCCTCTTCTCATGGTATCCCACGGTCTTCAAAGATAGAATCCATTCCCGTGGAAAGTGTTGATGGCAGTCCTTTGACATCTGGACCCATTACGGATCATACCGGTCCCCTGCTTATGTCTATCTCTTCTCATCATGAACACATAATTCTAGACATCATCCGAGCAGCACACCATCCTATTATTTTGGGCATACCATGGCTCAGGAAGCATAACCCCTTTATTAATTGGACAGCTGGGTCCTTCTTTTTGGGTTCCGAATTTTGTCTTGGCCACTGCATAAAAGATCAACAAGAGGTTCTGTTGGATACCAGTTCTTCCTCTTCTAAATTTCAGGGAATCACAACTCTCAATCAAATCACAGGTCTTCCCAACATGTACTATCAATATAAAGAAGTCTTTTCTACCTCTGAGTACTCACAGTTACCACCTCATAGACGAGACGATTGTGCCATCGATCTAATACCTGACCAACCGTTACCCTTTGGTCGAATGTACATCCTGTCTCATAACGAAAAAGAGGTGTTACGAGAGTACCTTAGAGTAAATCTTATGAATGGGTTGATTACTGAATCTACTTCACCGGCAGCTGCTTCCCTATTTTTTATATCTAAACGGAACACAACTGAACTTCGCCCTTGCATAGATTTCCGGGGCCTCAATAAAATCACTATACCAGACAAATATCCGATGCCCCTGATACCAGATATTCTGGAAGCAGTCAGGGGGGCAAGATTATACACTAAATTGGATCTCAAGGGAGCATACCATCTGATAAGAATCAAGGCCGGTGATGAATGGAAGACGGCATTCCGGACACCGTTTGGTCATTACCAATACCATGTTATGCCGTTCGGGCTCTCTAATGCCCCGGCGATATTTCAACGCTTTATGGACCATCTCTTCGCTGATCTACTCTTACATAATGTAATAGTGTATCTGGACGATATTTTGGTCTTCTCCTATACTCTACAGGACCATGTTAAACATGTGGGAGAGGTTCTTCGTCGTCTACATCAAAATCACCTATTCTGCAAATTAGAGAAATGCTCCTTCCACCAACCACAAGTCACTTACCTGGGTTATGTTCTATCGGCAAAAGGGGTAGCTATGGACCCGGAGAAGGTTTCCGCCGTATTGGATTGGCCTGTCCCGACCTCAGGGAAAGACATCCAGCGTTTTATCGGCCTTGCCAATTTTTACCGGCGGTTTATTCCGGGATTCTCAAGCCTGACTAAACCACTGACGAATCTGTTAAAAAAGGGGGTGTCCTTTTCTTGGCCTGAGAGTACTGATCAAGCCTTTAAGAGACTTAAAGATCTGTTCACGTCCGCCCCTGTTCTGCAGACACCTGATCAGAATCACCAGTTTATCGTGGAGACTGATGCTTCTCAATATGCTTTGGGAGCTGTTCTTCTTCAGTCTGATAATGCCGAACAGGAACATCCGGTGGCATATCTATCTAAGACCTTGGCACCTGCAGAATTAAACTACACGGTATTGGAAAAGGAGCTGTTAGCCATCAAAAGAGCATTCGAAGAGTGGAGACATTTACTACTTGGAGCTAAGTACCCGGTGGAAGTTCGAACGGACCATCACAATCTTCGTATTCTACAGTACGCCCAGACTTGCAATAGTCGTCAGGCCCGGTGGGCTCATTTTTTTTCTCCTTTTAGGATCACTTTCTCCTTCATACCTGGGAAGGATAACGTAATCGCTGACGCTTTATCACGTAAAGAACAGCTCCCTAATGATTCCTTTAGTTCTGAACCGATTTTTCCCAAGACGGCGTTAGGGTTACATACCTCCCAGGACTTCCTGACACGTCTGAGGGGTCAATCCAAATCAGTTGGAAAACCAGGCATGTCACAAGGGACACTACCCACATTGGTCAAGGAGGATGGATGCTATTTCCTAGGTCATCGGGCCTTCATTCCTACAACCTCCCTCCAGAAGGAGGTATTGGATATGTGTCACAAATCTAAGGTAGCGGGACATCGTGGAATCACCTCCACACAAGAAATGGTTTCTCGCTGGTTCTGGTGGCCGACTCAACGGGAAGACATAAAACGATACATTGGATCCTGTCCGGATTGTCTTCAGAACAAGTCTCCCCGAAGGACTCCAGCAGGACTACTGGTCAAGATGCCCATTCCATCGCGTCCTTGGCAGATAATCTCAACGGATTTCATCGTTGATCTTCCCCCCTCAAAGGGGTGTTCGGCAATAATGGTGGTGATCGACTCCTTTACAAAAATGGCTCACTTCATACCTCTGGCCGGGATTCCTACAGCGGCCGTTATGGCCCGTATCTTTACCAATAACATCTTTGCGTTACATGGCCTACCGGATACAATCATATCTGATCGTGGAACACAATATACCTCCCTCTACTGGAAGCACATCTGTCAACATCTCGGGATTTCCCGTGCCCTCAGTTCCGGTTACCACCCTCAATCCAATGGGCAGACGGAACGGCTCAACCAAACGCTAGAGGGATATCTAAGAAATTACATTTCGGCAGCTCAGGATAACTGGAAAGATCTACTTCCATTGGCAGAGTATGCTTACAATAACTCCTATCACTCCTCCATTCGCACTTCTCCTTTTTTTTGCTCCTACGGATTCAGTCCCTCAGCATTTCCGATATTAAAAAGATCGGAACACAAATTTCCTGATGTAGACCATTTAATGAATCAAATCAGACAAGGCCACAAGAGGGCTAAAGATACCCTAGTGCAAACCCAGGATAGAATGAAGAAATTTGCTGATCGTTCTCGTTCTCCTGCACCTATCATCAAATCAGGAGACAGGGTATGGTTGTCTTCGCGGTTTCTCCCCAGACGCCTGGTACCGTCCAAACTGTCTCCAAGATACTTTGGTCCTTTCCGGGTGGATAAACCCATTGGCAGTGCTGCCTTTAGACTTATTCTTCCTAAAACCTGGTCCCGAATTCACCCTGTTTTTCATGTTTCTCAATTGAAACCGGACAATCGAAATTCATTTCACCCAACGATAACGACTCGTCCTCCCCCTATTTTGGCCTCATCTGGTCCTGAGTTTGAGGTGAAGGGAATTTGTGATTCCCGTATGCATCGGGGACATTTACAATATTTGATCGATTGGAAGGGTTATTCCCCTTCAGATCGTACCTGGGAGCCGGAAGACGCTGTACATGCTCCTCGTCTCGTGAAACTGTTTCACGCCAAACATCCTGACAAGCCGGGGGGAGAAGGACCTAAGAAGGGGCATACTGTAATGATCGTGAGGACGAATCATTCCGCTTCTACCTATTCCAAGATGGCCGCACCGGTTTATGGCCGCGGCAGCCCTAGCGGCGGTCTAGTTGTTTCCCTGCCTCGAGCCACGCAGGATGCGGAAGTCGATCTCTCTTCGGCATATCAGCCGGGAAGTCCTGGATACCGGTGCGTTGCTACTCTCATAGGAGTACACGGACGCTCAGTGAGTATAGCTAGTTCAGTCTTTACATCTCATTGTTTCCTCCTTCCTTCTATCCGTACCATGTTTTCTTCCTATTTTTGATACATCTGTTCATTCTTAGAATCCGGAATACGATCGGATCGAGGGTATCGTATTGGTAACCATTAAGCCACGCCCCCACAGTCCGCGGCTAATATCGACTTTACTTCGTGCTCCCCTTAAAGGTAGATTTCTTTCTCTTACACTCAGATACTCCGACCCTTGCCACCCGACCTTCTTTGATTCTTAAATTCTTTATAACTTGTTTCCGTTTCATACAAAGGAATAGTTCTTGAACGGACTCGGTTCTCAAGGTTCCTCAACTACTAACTCCGGTCTAGATGTTTGGATGGTAACTCTGTTTTCCTAATCTCACCATCAGTCCTTATTGTGTTGTTTTCTCACCTTTGAATTGAACCTTGTGTTTTCACCCTTATACCTCTCCAGCATTTAACCAACACCTAACGTTATTATCGGAACCCGAGGTCCTTCAGTTTCCTCCTGTCTGCCTCACCTTTACCAACGCTCCCCAGCAGCTCTTCATAGGGTTTTCTCCCCCATGAGGGTTTCCCTGGTTTTCCCACGGTCGCCAAGTACTTAACTGGGCTCCGAGGGAGATGCCAGGGGGATTCCTATTTTCTACTGGGAAATCTTTCCATCCTTTCTTGTGAAACCTGGAACTCCTTGGGAGCCACGATTTGGACATTCATCTATTACCAGGTAGGAGAATCTACGCTTTCTATGTTGCAATGCCTGAAGACTGATGAATTGCCGGAAACGGTTTGTAGTAAACATTACAATTCTCAACTCTAAATCCAGGCGCTGCTCTCTCTCTTTTTTCAAATCAGATTTCAAATTCTTGTAAGCCTGAAAGCTGCAAGCAATCTCAGAGCTCATAGATGAAGAAGATTTTTCCAACTCAGTGACCCTGCCATCCAGTTGCCCAGTTTTCAAATTGAGTTCAGCCATTGTCAGTTTAATATCACTGACATCTTGAGCCACTTGGAGAATGGTTTTGTAGACATCCCCTAGGCTAGGGGTTTCCTCCATCTCAGGAACCTGCTTGGGTTTCTTTGAGGCCGGGTTTTCTGCTTCACCAATCTTTTTCTTGGAACTCATTACAATTTCTATATAAATAACTTCAGGGAGAGGTCCAGAGCAGTTGAGTTAAGCTGCTACTCCACTGCCAGCCATTCTAGAATCCCCTGGGTTTGGGTTCCTGCATTCGTGATCTGATTTATTGGATGGATTGCAGGGCTTGGAATAGGAGGACAATTGCATTTTGGTCTCCTTGAATGTGGTGTCTCTATGTCCTAGTGTTGTGCATGCTGGTGGCCATGAGGCTTGTGGAGATACTGCTCAGGGTGCCCCGGATCTGTGGTCTTCGTGCAAAGGGATGGAATGCTTATTTTGTTTATGTTTCAGTTTTTTTCTTGGACACAGTTTGTGTATTCCCTGAATGGACACCTGGACCGGAAATATGTGCCTTTTGCTCCTTGCATGGGAAGACATCTTCCCAGTTTGCTGAGTGTCATGCCTCATGCAGGCTCCTTCCCATCACAATAAGCTCTATTGTTTTCAAGACTGTGAACCTTTCCTACTGCGGCCCGCAGCCTCTTCCTGGTCACCACGCCATCTGTGCTCTGTTCTCGTTTTATTTCCCTTTCCTTGCCTCCCCCAGCAGCCCGCTCCTCCCCTCTCATGCCCACCTCCTCCCTGATTGGTCAGCCGAGCCAGGAAGCTCTCCTAACCGAGAGCCCCAGGACAGTCTTTGCCGGGCAGCCGGCTAAGGGCCTAGGCAAAGGGCACTTCCCTAGAGCACCTTCATCGCCTGTCACCACCTGGGAGCCCCAGCCAGGCCTCTACAGCTGCCTACAGCAACTTCCAGGTAATGCGACTTTCTGGTTGCTTAGCCATTGCCGTATTAGTAATTTCATGTTCACTGTCTTGTATCTGCCTGAACTATAATGTTACTACAGTGTTAACTGGTGCTGTGCTTTCACATTTCACCATTGTATAAATTTCAGATACATTCTGAGTATAGACACTGTGTTGAATTTAGTTGTATTTTGAGTATAGCCACTGTGTTAAACTCAGCTGCTTTTGAGTATAGCCAATGTGTTGAATCTAGCTGCGCTCTGAGGTTTACCACTGTGCCGGATGTAGCTGTACTGGAATCCAGCCTCAGATTGAATGCAGGTGCGTTCAGTTTCCTAGCACTGTAACTGTAGGTTAGCTG
Organism: Ambystoma mexicanum; assembly: GCF_040938575.1. Classification (NCBI taxonomy): domain Eukaryota; kingdom Metazoa; phylum Chordata; class Amphibia; order Caudata; family Ambystomatidae; genus Ambystoma; species Ambystoma mexicanum. Next base: position 137,599,654 of record NC_090921.1, read on the forward strand.
CATTCAGAAACCTGACAATATTTGGATTTAGGTACATTCAGATGAGTACCTTTCTTTCAATGTAGGTGCATGCAGAATCCAAGCACTGTAAAGGTAGGTTAGTTGCATCCATAAACCTGCCAATATTTGGATTTAGTTGCATTCAGAAGCCTGCGACTATTTAAATGTAGGTGCACTTAGAAGGTGGTCTCTGCTTTGAATAAAGATACTGTGAAGTTTGCCACTGCTTTAAATCCTACTATCCTGTGAAGTTTGCCACTGCTTTAAATCCTACTATCCTGTGAAGTTTGCCACTGATTTCAATCCTGCTGCGCTCTGAGGTTTGCCACTGTGTTGAATCTAGCTGCACTGTGAACCTGGACACTGCTTTAAAGTCCTGCTGCCTTCTGAATGTTGCCACTGCGTTGAATCTAGCTGCCCTGTGATGTTGGCCACTGTGTTGAATCTAGCTGCTCTGAGAAGTTTGCCACTGCTTTAAATCTTAAAGCGCCTTGAAGCTCCAACTGTTGAATCTAGCTGCCCTGCGAAGTTGGCCACTATTTAAATCCTGCTGCCCTTTGAAACTTTGCCAGTATATTGAATCTAGCTGTGCGCTAATGGTTGCCCCTGTGTTGGATCTAGCTGCCCTGTGACATTTGCCACTGCTTTGGATCCTGCTGCGCTATGAAGTTGCCATGGTGCTGAATCTGACTTCCCTGTGACGTGTCCCACTGTTTTGAATCCTGCTGCGCTCAACTGCTCTTTTTTCCTCTCCAGCATACCTCCCATGTACACACAAGCCACACATACGCTGAAAACAAACAACCCAGACACTGGACGTTACCCCTCCGGACACAAGGCCAGTGCACACAATCAAAGCACACTCAGAAAAGCAGACATGCACAGATGCCAGTTTCCCCTGATTCTGCAATCATAAACAGAAGAGCACAACCTCTATCCTATCCCTCTTCCCTCACTAACCTACTCCCACCCACTTTCTTACAGAGCCACGCGAGCGCCTGGAAACCATGCAAGTGGTTGCAGTACACAGTATAAATAAACATAACCTAACATAACATGTGATAAAGATGGGAACACAGCCGAATGTACACAATCCGGATGATTTTCTGTTTTTGGCCAGACCAGCAGAACTTGGGGAGTGTGGGCAAATGTTACAGGAGTTTAAGGAACTGATGGAGGAACTGGAGGTCCACCTGGCAGTAGAAAGAAACGGAGGGCCCGGCTACTTTCTTGACCTTCCTCGGCATTGAGTTGGATTGGGTTGTGTTGTTGTCAAGGCTGCCGGAGGAGTGGGCGGGAAGCTGGTGGACACGCTGACATCTGGGCAACAACTCGGAAGATAAAGCCAAGGGAGGTACAAAGGTTGTTTAGGCACTTACATTTTGCATGCAAGGTGACAGCTCTGGGGCTTACCTTCTGCAGGAACATTGCACGGTCCATGTCTGCGGCCAAGATATCTCACCACCGAGGGAGGTTATCGGGAGTGTTAAGGGAAGATTTTAAGATCTCTCTGGAATATCTAGAAAGGTACAACTGAGTGCCAATGTGACTCCTAGGCATCCCGGGGTGTTGGGAGGTGCACATATTTTTAAATGCTTCCAGAGCCAGGTGATTCAGTTTTTATTAGAGGGGACGTTTGTGGGCAGAGAAGTCGCCGCAGCACTGGAAGGGTGAAGGACACAGCATAGCATTCCTGGAGCTTTCCGCTTTGGCTGTGGCCCTGACTCTGTGGGGGCGAGCTAGCTAACAAGAAGGTACATTTCAACGTGTACAATAAATGTGTGATGGAGGTGGTGAAAAGGCAGTCAGCACGGGAGGAGTGCGTGTCCAGGCTCCTATCACTTTTTCATTGCAGTGTTTGGACAATAACATTATGTTTGGAGCAACGCATGTATCAGGGAAGGATAACCGTGTCGCTGACGCTTTGTCTGGTTTCCAATAGCACAGGTTCCATGGGTTGTCACCGGAGGCGGATCAGGAGGGTTTGTAGATTACGGAAGATCTATGGCGGCTGAGGAATATAGGGAACTGGAGTTGGTGGAGAAGTCGCTGACAGAAAGTTCTCGCTTGGCAATATGGAGCACATGGTTGGAGTCTGTAGGAGGGGGTGTCATGAGCTCGACAGGTAGGATGGATGCCAGTAAGAGGAGAAACGACATGGTAGCATACATGCTCAGGTTGATGGATACAAATATGTTGATGGTGACAGTTGCAGGTAAGTTGGCTAGAATTTCCTTGTACGGTAAGTGGTTTGGGGGGTTTGAGCCGAGTGGGGGTAAAATGGGGAGGAGAATGTTGGAAGGGTGGGCTAGATAGAGAGGACAGAAGTGGTCAAGGAGAAAAACGGTTTCGGCTGAGTAGATGGGTGTGCTGCTGGGGGTGTTGGGGATAGTTTGTTGGTCACTATGGTAGGTGATGATGTTTAGGACATGTTTCATGTGGATGTTTTGGGGGTATTTCTGGGTGTCAGAGTTAGTTTCAGGGAAGGGGTGTAGGGAGTTGGTCTTAGAAGATGGGAGGCTAATGGACGAGGGGCTAGATATCTTGGTGAGGAGGTCTAGTTGGGCACCGGCAGGTGAAAGGGGAGTGGGTCTTATTGGGAAAAGGAGAGTCAGATGTATGCCCTGTCAGGGAAGGAAGGGAAGGGGATGGAGGAAGTTATGTGAGCTGGTCTCGAGGTTGTTTTTCAAGCATACAGAGGGTGGGGGAGTGACAGTGGGACAGGTGTTGGCTGTGTTGCATAAGGCTTTGAAGGAATTAGAGGAGAGAGAGGCAAGCCTGGTAATTCCCTCCTTTAGGGTAGTGGCAGCATCAGGTGGGAAGAGATTGGGGACGAGGGAGCTGTAGATGAAATAGCTGGGGCAGTGGAAGTCAGATAGATAGAAAGGATGAGTTAGGAAGCTGTGATGGGGCAGGAGTTAGAGGATAAACAGGGGTGACAGGAAAGTAGAGAGGTTCTCATTGTTTTTGTTTGCTTCTGCAGATGCTATGCAAAAGAGGGGTGGAGTGCCAGAACCTTGGATCTACAGACATCCCATGGTGAAATGGGAGCTAAGCAAGCTGAGAGGAGAGTCTTTGGACTGCTACTAGTAGTCAACAGGACAAGGACATCAAATACACAGGTAGATGGGATAGGTTTGCAGGGTTTGGGGGATGCAGGTAGTGCAGCACGAGGACATATGAGGCATGAATGTGTTCAGGGAGGGTGGTGCACATCTGTCCATGACAGGGAACAAGTTGCACATGCTAGAGTTGAGGATTGCGCTTGAGGGGGTAGTGAAAGGTTTAAAAGGTTGGAAGGGCTGGGGCGGGAATAACACCCCCCAGGAGGGTTTTTCTGGGTGCTTGTGGTCTCAGCCAGTTACCGGAATGGTGCAGTTACGGTTTGGGGTTATTCTACCATTAAGGAGGGTGGTTAGTGCTATTCGGATGGAGAGGATAGTGGAACGGTTATACACATTTTGAAGATTCGAAGGTGTAGGGAAAAACTGAAGGGAAGGAGTAGGAGAGGTGGGAGAGTGGGTGGATGGCTGTCTATGTTCAATTATTTGGTAAGGTCTGAAAGACCGAGGAGCCAGCTTAGCGGATGCTTGTAAGCTTGAGCCTGTCACATTACAGCAACCCTTTTCCACTTAACAAGTCCTGGGTGCTTTTGTGCAGTTTAGCCCAAGGTGGACTGGGAACTAAAAGAGGCCCTGGAAATAATTACTGGGGACCAAAAGAGGCCCTAGAAATAATGTATACAGTGGCCCCATATGACACATTTTCAGCAAGCCCAATGCTTTTCCTATGAGACAATTTGGAACTACCACACAAAAGAGGCCCAGGGTGCAGAGGCCCACCGGGAAATCTCCAGAGTTCCCTATAGGCCAGTCCACCCCTGCTGGTTCTGGGGGTGTCACAAGGGACACATTGCCCCCCGACCCCAGGTGTGGCTTTGGACACTGCACGCAGCCAATGAGTCGCTTTCCTGCGAGTGCCCACCCAGGGTATATAAATGGGGACGGCGAAGGTTCGGGAATAGTCAGAAGTTGGGGCTGTGCATGTTGCCTGACCGCTCATCCCTTTGGGGGATGTGATGGGGCTTCCCATGCCTCGGGCCACCCTGTACTGGCATCCGCGCACATGCATGCAATAAGACTCATACACACACGTCCGTACGTTCCAGGGTCCCGGCGGCATCTGCCACACAGACCGTCTTTATTTCCAACGCGCATGCGTGGCCAGAACGAGGCTCGCGCATGCGCACATCCATCGAAGACATAACATCCCTTTTTTTCTTTAAACAAAATAGTGCAATAACTTACAACTAAACCATACTCAGAAAATAGCATTAACATTTTTTACAGTGGATCATTGGCCTGGAACAGTCACCTGTTCAGTCTCCAGAGTCTAGGACGTAGTCCTCGAGTCGAACAGGTATAGCGCGGCCTTGTCGTGCAGGGTACCTCCGTTCCACATGCGGGATGGGTGGTGGGGTCCCGACTGCCGGCGTCTGATCCATGGGTGGGTCATCTTCAGGGAGTTCCTCATCATCCTCTGGTCGTGCAGCCGCTGCTGGGTCGACATTACGGTGACGGTTGTCAATCAATTTTTTTGAAAAAGGATTGGTTGCGGGTGATAGTTCCTCTTGCATTCGCCGCGGTAATCATGAACCCCTTAACATGGGTGACGGCCCACGGTTGTGGTTCGTAGGGCAATGACAGCTTTCCTTCTGGCCTGCGGTTGCGTACCAGCACCGAGTCTCCTACCACTATCTCCTTGTCTTGCATTCTTCTCCTTTCGGTCTCCTTAGCATTGTGTGTTTCTCGATCTTCCCTCACTCTGTCATTGTCTATAACACCCGGCTCACGCCCTTCCACTTCGGGGAGGAGCCCTCTCAGGCAGCGCCCAAACAGAGCCCCTGCTGGAGCCACTCCGGTGGACTGGTGGGGTGTCGTTCGTACTCTCTAAGAAACTCGAAAAGAGTCCTCTTTAGTTCCCCTCCACTGTTCGCTGCTATGCGGAATACCTTGTTGAGCGTCCTCATGAGCCTTTCAGCCTCTCCATTTGCCCGGGGCCAGAGTGGCGACACTTTCCGGTTCCCTTTTCTTTCAGATATTGAGCAAATAAGCTCCCAGTGAAGGGCGGCCCATTGTCTGAGCAGAAGATTTCAGGGAGGCCATGCATGGCGAACATTTTTTCTAAGGCCAGGATGGTATGGTTGCTGGCTGTTGAGTCCACAAGTTCTACCTCTGGGTACCTCGACCACTGGTCCACTACCACTAAAAAGTACATACCCCTTCCGGTGGATCCAAAATCTGCGTGGACTGTACCCCACGGCTTCTCACTTCCTTTTAATCGGCGGTGCCCTTTCTAGGGGGCTCGCTGCTTGGCACGACAAACATCCTTTCACATGTAACTCAACGAGGCCCTCCAGATCAGGGAACCATACTTTTGGTCGCAGCCTCTCCTTTGTCTTTGCCACGCCCTGATGTCCGGTGTGTGTCAGCTCCAGGACTCGAGGCCTCAGCGACCGAGGTACTACAATTTGCCGCCCTCTTAACAGCAAACCATCCTCCGAGATGGAGAGTTCATCACAAACCTTCCATAACGCCTGAAGGTCCCTCTGGGCTCTGTTTTCTCTCCTTGTATTGTTTTGCAGGATGTCTCTCCACTCCCCGCTCCGAATTGCAGTTCGGATAATCTTGAGCACCTCGTCGTTCGCTGACTCTTGTGCCACTACAATTCTGTCCAACGCCACCGGCATGGCACATTCCACAATATTGTGGATAAAATCTTGGCATTCTCCTACTTCTCCCTGGCCATGCTCCCTTTTCTCGTTGGGGTGGCGGGACAAATAGTCTGCAGGATTGTTTGTTCCTGGCCGGTACACTAACATGACCCCATATTCAAATGAGGGCGAGCATCCACCGCTCAATTCTGGGAGGTGGTTTAGACGACACGCCCGCAAGGATTGGAAGAAGTGGCTTGTGATCCGTTATGACAGTTACAGGTTTCCCAAGAATATATAACCTAAAATGCCTGCAGCCCCACAGGATGGCCAGGGCTTCCCTCTCAATCTGTGAGTAGCGTCTTTCAGTTTCTGTGACGGCTTTACTTGCATATGCGATGGGTAACATTTCGCCTCTCACGTCTTCTTGCATTAGGACAGCCCCTATGCCCACGGGACTTGCATCCACGACGATCTCAGATTCGGCTGAGGGGTCAAAGTACGCCACTGTGTCCTGATCGGACAGCGCCTTCTTGATGGAATTGAACGCTTCTTGTTCTCTTGTGCCCCAGACCCAGGCAGCGTCATTTTTCGTGAGGGCCCAGAGGGGTTCAGAGAGGGATGCCAGCCCCTTGATGAATCGGCCGCAATAATTAACCATCCCCAGAAAGCCGCAGACTTCTGTCGGCGACTGGGGGCTTGCGGCCTCGCTGATGTCTCTGACTTTCTCCGGATCCGGGGATGCACCGTCCTCGTCTCGTGAAACACAAACCCAAAGAACCCAATGTGATCCTTGGAGAATTCGCATTTTTCACGATGCAAGGTGAGTCCAAGGTCTTTGAGTCTCTGCACAGGGGACAGGGTTAACTAAGAGCAGGGGTAGTGTAAAAGGGGGGTAGTTACAAGGGTAACTGGGGGTTTTGCGTGACAAGTCTTAGAAGTTGTTTTTTTGCATTGTTGTATTTGAAGCGGTTTGTTTCTGGTGTAGCAGGTCGGCCTGGTTTCAAGGTTACAGTTTTTTTTAAAGGGGTATGGTTCAGCGTGTGGAGGAAGGGGGATAATGGGTGTACAGAGGGTCGGTACTCAGCCAGTTAGCTGAATGATTGGGTTAAGCTTCGTGGTTATTATACCGTTAAGGAGGATGGGTAGAGCTTTTTGTACAGACAGTCTAGCCCAGGGGTACAGGAAAGGGGAGGAGTTAGGGAAGGACCGGCAGCAGCTCAGGGAGAGGATAGCAGACAAGTTATAAATTTGTTTGAGCTTAGAAGGGGGAAGCAATTATTGAGAGGTGGGTGTAGATGAGGTGGGGGGGACGGGTGGATGGCTGTCTAGCTTACATTATCTGCTTTGTCTGTAAGGCTGAGGAGCCAGGTTAGCGACTGTTTGTAGGCTTGGGCTTGTCACATTAACGTGATCTTTTCCACTTAGCACAAGTCTTTGGTGATTCTGTGCAGGTTAGTCCAATGTCCTACCGGCTGCCCAAGGATATTTGCATTCCCGTAGCAGGCGTGGTGTGGCTGCATGTCCTCAGGAGTGTATGGGCAGCTGTGGTGTGTGGGTACCTTGGGGGCATGCATGCGCTGGTGTATGGAAAGTAGGAGGAGAGCCGGGAGGGGGTATATTAGGCATCATCGTTTATTTACCATGAAGAAATGAAGGCACAATCTCCATTGTTTACTACCTCAGAAAGATGTGCCGCCCGGGCCGCTCAATAGAGTGGAGCAAAGCCCACAAGACAAGGCTTGTGCGGGAGGGTGTGTGTATGGGCTGCACATGAGGCCTCCCACTGTCAATTGTTTGGGTGCAGTGCATGTGTCATCTTCATAGCCAAGGTGTCTGCAGGCCAAAGGTGCTCTGGTTTCTCTAGATCTCCAATCCCTCCACTACACACACACACACACGCAAACAGGCGCGCGCGCGACCATGAAGAGACAATATGCTTTGACTTCTGGGGTCTACTTATTTTAATGATGCACCACTGCCGGGCTAAATGTTTTGCAGAGTACATGCCTGTCACCCACACGCATGTCTGGAAAGAGCCCTCATTTAACACCATCACGGAGGGAAGCCTGACACAATGCATAGTGTTACTGGCTGCTGCATCTGCACCTACACATTCGTATCTGTATGGAATTGCCACACACATCTGTACTGTTGTGAACTTCATGGTCCCCGGTGGGAGAGAAACACTGGATTGGGACATGATATCTGTCGAGGCTCTAATGAAAAAGTGCCCCACAATCAAACATTACAATTCATTACTTTTCAGAGCAGACTGCTTGAGCACTGCCCAGTGGGGTGTTTGTGGCAAATGGGTGGCAAATGATGCATTTGAAAGAATATTTGCTTAGTAACTGTAGTGATACACAAAATTGCAACTTTGCCAATCAGGGCTTTAGATGACAGCATTAGCCGCTGAAAGCCAATAGTGTATTCAAAGTATGTGCCAAAAATGCTGACAGTAGTCTGTTGTAGCACTTCCATTATGCAGTAGTGAGCTACAAGGAATATGCAGGCCTAGTAGGAGTGATAGGTCACATTATGCAGGCAGGGCAAGGGCCCCGAGCTCTGTAGCTAATAGACAATATTGGAGTGTTTGGAACATTATGGCACCTATATAGCGCTTAAATAGCCAGTCTTAAGCGCTATGAACACTAAGCTATGAGTGCATGTCTTTTATAGAATATTCTGCCTCACTAACGGTAGCCCTGTAAACTAATCTCCCTTTCTCTGGGAAGGCACTGATAAGACATTCCTGAGCTTTCGCGCAGATGGGCTCCAAGGAGGGGCTCAGAAGAAGGAGCACAGTGGAAATTTACAGAGCTGGGTTTTTCCATGAGCCAGCCTATATTTTGCACAGGGAAAGTTCTGGAACTGTGCGTCATGGACGGACAGCACGAGATTATAAAATATGCATGCTCACATGACTCAGGTGGGAGATCGTCCTGTGGACTTGGTTCGAGCAAGATCAAGTGCCCGGAATTGGAGCTCTGACGGCACCCAGCAGCGCTGTCCTCTGAGCGGGGCTTGTTACAGCTAGCTTATGAGGGCCAGGGTCTCCCAGTGCTGATTGAAGGGGCGTAAGACTGTGTTTCTCTATGTTGCTCTATGTTTCTCTATGTTTATCTAAGTTCTATGTTTCTCTATATTTTGCATTTCTCTAAGTTTTGTGCTTTGTAATCTTCTCTAACTTGAATCCCAAAATGTATATGAAATTCACTGTTTAGAATAAATACTAAAACTTATTGAAGGTGTCATTTGTCACTAGCATGAGTTCACTGCTCAGCACAATAGAACCTGTATTTTGGGCTGAATTGGGTATTTGTTGCTCTCAAAGGGCTGGCCCCGAGGAAGATTTTGCCCATATCAAGACAGTAACATTGCTTAAAAGTATTGTGACTTAATAAGCGGGCCAGCGCTGGCCAAATAAGGGCCCCATTCAGGCCCATACTAGAATCATGGGCTGGCTCTCCGGGCATTGCCCTGTATGCCAGTATAAGGCTGCTCTCAGTCCACGAGACGCACCCTGAGCTGTGCCTTGCCTTTTAGTCAGTACAGTCATGAGGGGAACGCATAAACATGTCCCCTTGCTTAGAGTGTGCAACACATGGGCGTCACGTTAATCAGTACACAATATCTCTCCAAAAATATAACAATAACAGCAGGGCTTAAGTCCTAAAGAAAAAGTGTGGGGATGCTATACGTAATGGGAAGTGACGTTACAGGAAGTGAACATATCCCAAAGTGAAATATGCACATTTCAATGTATCTTTCCTGTTTAAAGACAGTTCACATTACGATTAAGCATTTGCTAAGAACACAGATTTTCTTATACGATTGCTGTCTATGTATAAGAGGTATTCCCCGTTACAGTCCAATAATCTGTCGCAGAATATGTTATGTAAAGTAGAGTGTAACCTTACAACTTTATGAGAAGGAGAGTCCTGTTGTCTTCTGGGTAAGTCTACCCTCAGAGCTGCCATGACCCGGTTTCGAATCCCGGGCCTCGACACTCTTTGTTGCAAACAGTTGCAGTAATTTATTTTTAAATTCCTGTAAAACACTGGGCAGCCGCCCTGCAAGAAAGTGGGCAGTCGTCACCCACATACGTGTTCGCTCGACTTGTGCCCTGCATATCAGTAATAACAAAACAGTAGGTGGCAGATTATATGTCTAAATCATAGTCCTGCACTCTTGGGGGTATTCTCCTACTGATTCTTGCTGGGTACTTTGGAGACCTGCAGTTGTCCTCATAACAGTGCCGTTGACCGGCATCCTCATCATCATCACTGCTATCCATTTGGGTGATCTCCCTGGTACATGACTTTATCCTCGTTGGCCATCACTCTGTTAGATTGTTCTCTCCCAGGACTTCCTCTGATCTTTTATAACCAGCTTGAGTCCCTTTTGACAATGTATCACCTGTTGCTCGCATGAACGAAACTGTATGTTGCCACACGGTAGCCCTCGTATGCACTCCTAGGGAGACGGATTGTCCCAGGTGAAATCTGATAGTCTATAGTTAGGATGCACTGTCTACGCGGTACATTCAGGAATATATACTTGGATGTAATATTCATAGGATTCAATCGTCTAGAACTTCAGTGTTTAAATCCACTCATAAGGAGTATATTGTCGTGTAAATCATACAAGTAAGGTCTGTCTATAAACACCACTTCATACTCAACGTTTGTTGATGTGTAATCAGATTTTTATCTCTTCACCAATAGACAAGAGACAGTTTCAAATGCAACATATTCAAAACATAAAGGATATACAAGATATCCACAAAAACATTTTGTCAATACCTGTCAATTGGACTTAAAGTAAACAAAATTCAAGCAAAATTGAACTAAATTGAACAAAAGATTCATACGAGTTTTCAATGCAACAAAATTCCGCAAGGATATATATGACAGCAATATGTCGACCTGTGTTACCAACATTCACACAAAGTTGATCAAAAAGGTCGTTGTTGGTTCATATAGACAATTCCAAATAGCTCCATAAGGTCTACTAAATTGCCAACGCATTTCGGATTCCTAAAAAATCCATCCTCAGAGCTAGGGTAGCTATTTGTTCCAACTACTCAATATATTCAGGATGTGGATACCTGAGAAATTATAAAAGAGATAATTACTAGAGGCTCAATGCAAAGACACAACCAATCACCTTAAACAAAGGTAAACGTTACTAACCTTTCATCTCATAAAAAAGACCTGTAGGTAGGGTTAAGCCTGTTGAGAAAAAATCTCAGAAGTATCCATAATCTAAGACATCTAATTTCAAATGACATCTAATTAAATCACTTGTTCCGTGGAGGATAATGCTATGCAGCGATACTCACCATGCTGGAGTGCAGTCTCACACTGCAGCAGGGCACAGAAACGTAACGGGTGGTGTACATAGGTATCGGAGTCCCTAAAAATAAGGGAAGATAGAGCTTAATCAACATCTAAGATCCTACCTAAAAGGTAGAGCGACACAGACCATGTACAGCTATTTAAAGTGTATAACAGCAGGTCCCCTATGAGGGGGTTAAATACTGATTGGTATTATCTTGTTAAAATGGCAGGAATGTTGCTGGCGGTAACCATGGACTTGGTGTCTGTTACCTGCCATGGCTGAATTTCATAGGGCAGGCCTAGCTTGCGTGACAGATATCTCTTTTGCACTCAAAGGCTATGGCTTACGTCTACACCCTGGTCTTCCACTAATCATCTATCACTCTCTCTCTGTTTCTCTGTGAACTTGTCATTGTCCCATACAGATAATATCTGTGATGGATTGTCCAGGTTCTCTGCAACCCCAAAAGGCATCTTCCAGTGATGCCTCAGTGAAGAAGTGAGGGGTGGTGCGATATCCCATCAAGAAGCCACAGAGAGCTTCCAACAGTGGCCGGTGTTGGTCACATGCACTGTGAAATACATTATTCAGTGTCCTCCGATTTACAGAGTGAGTTTATATCCTTTTTCCTTTTTGCTCGTGGCCGTCAACTGATGGTTCTATGTTCCCATCTCTCATTCATTATGCTACTTTTTGCAGGCGATATATTCGTCCCAGCCAATTGGTTTTTCATATTGAATCAAGATATACATTCTTCAACGGGTACTTCCCCACCAATCTCCAGTGTGGTAAATTTCGATAGTTATCGTTCTCCTTTTTTTCAGTTGATTCCAGGTATGTCCTGGCTTCCATTACTAATTTACTCTTGGTCATGTTCTAATAGGTTTCCCATATTCATTGGCCATTTCTAAATCCTTATGGTAAGCGTATCTTTATTGGTTACACCATTTTATACTGACCCATATGGTACATTTGACACTCTGGTTTTAGGTTGCTTTGTATTGGTCACTTCACTGTATTTGGCGACTCTTCAATGGACCCTGTGCCTGGATCTAGCCATTTTTCTTTAGTACCTTTTGTATTGATCCTGCAACCTCTGTCAAGGGTGCCATCTATATATTTATTTTTTCCTTTGATGACTATCGGCACCACTACCGAACTGACTATTTTTCTGGCTTGACACTACTACGTTGCACTTATGGCACTGTGCTGGTGCGTAATTTGTATGGGGGCCTTGCGAGGGTGTGTGTGGCATCAACCTCAGGGTTAGCCGCTTCTCGAAGCAACGAGCAACGAGCTGGGGGTAGATCTCTCTCCGCGGCAGGGGCCTCCCTCTGGAACAGCCTTCCTGCCTCCCTGAAACTTGAGGAGAACCATCTCCGGTTCCGGAAGCACCTCAAAACCTTCCTCTTTGCTTCTGCTTTCCCTCTCCCTCTCCCCTGCTGAGCGGCTAATTAATTTTCACTGAAGCTGCATTGATCCTGCAATTTGACCACTCTAAACGGCCTCGGTCCTGGGCCCTGCCACTCTCCACTTGCACTGATGCCCTGGAACCCCTTTGCACTGCGGGTCTGTCTCTGTATCCCTACAGCCCCCCCTCCCCCAGCACTTGTTCTGCACTTACCTCACACTTGCCACCAGCTGGCCCTATTTATTTATTTATTATGTACGCCTCTTACCTTGTACTGCACTTCCCCCCCTCCCCTTCCCCTTGCACTTTTCCCCTCCCCTACCCCTGCACTTGCGCGATCTGAATGACACCTGGCCTAGTAGGATCGTTTTCTGTCTCCCCTTGTACCCCCCTCCCTGCCTCGTCGCGCCTTGAAACACTTGTGTATAGGCGCGTTACAAATACCATATCATATCATATCATAACTACACTTGAAGATGAAACAGTATTGACTACAATTATGCTCATGTACATTCTCCATATCCTTGTTCTTTCTGCGATGTGCCTGTATTGATCCATTACTGCTGTCCTACCCTTCTTACCGGATATGCTTACCGATATGGTATGTACATTATTCAGTCTCCTCAAAAATTCACCCCCCCCCCCACCGACCCTTTCTTGCATGATATTGCATTTTGTGGGCGTAGTGCAGACCATACTCTTCCATAAACTTCTGGAAATTCTGACCTTTTAAATGGTGGCCCATTGTCTGATTTCAGGGCACCTGACACACCATGGACTGCAAAGAGCTTCTTGAGAACAGGGTGGGACCCTCTGGTCTGATTGAATTCGGGTGTCGGGAGTAGTTATCTGCTACAAATAGGAAGCGTTGTTCATTGAGGATGGCCAGTTGTCTTGCTCTTCGTCGGTGAAGCTATAGACAAGTGCCTGTTCTTTGCAGTCATCGCTTGGCACCATCGACAAGCCAGCCTGCCAACCACCTTTTATAGGCCTAGTAGAACCATACCTTTTCCAGTAACCTGGATTTGGTTTTCACCACTCATTGGTAACATGCATGTGCCAATCAAATTACTGTTTCTACAAGCGCCAATGGTAGCACATACCTGGATCCTCGTAGGGCAATGCCATCTTCAGCCATGGCCAACTAAGAGCACTGCCACCACAGAACTTTCATTACTTCCCATGCTGCTTCTGAACATATTGTAGGCTCACCCAAGAATTCCTTCCACTTTCCTTATATAAGACATCTGAGGGTTTCCTGTGGGCATTCATCTCTAAGTGTGAGGGTAGCAATGTCTTTCTGCCACAGGCGTTGCTGGGGGTTCAAGGGAGGCTGAGAGTGCTTTAGCCCCGGGTCTTTTGGTTGTAGCCAGCATAGAAGGCCAGGAGCTACACGCAAAAGGCTAGCCCGAGTCCCGACATTAGCTTAGCCCCAGATCTTTTCCAGACCTTGCAACGCCCCTGCTTTCTGCAACATGTCCTTTGGTAAATTGTAATTAGTTATTTATAACCCAACATGTCCTTTGGTAAATTGTAATTAGTTATTTATAACCCGCTTAATACCCAGAGGTTTCTAAGTGCGGTCCCGGGGACCGAACCTGTGTTGCTGTAGTCTTGCTTCCAAGACGAACGCGCTGCCCCTGAGCCATCCTCCCGAGAGGGTAGAAACACTCGGGTGATCAGTGTTTCTTCTATTCCCTTTAATACGGGGGAGATTGTTGGGTGTCTTGAAAGACAGCCATGTTGTCTGCTTCAGCTCTAAATCCCAATGAAATCCCGTACCCCGGAAGCTGGAGCGGCCATTTCTCGACCAGTGTTGTTGTCTAATTGGTGTTAGCAGTTTACCTTTTCTTTTAGAAAAACCAAAATCCCTTCATCACTATATTTTGTTACAACATGCAGGGCCTTGGCTGCTTTTTAGTTTCCAAATGAGAATAATTAGGCATCCTGTGTCAAGGACCCTGGGAGCGAAGACAAAACAACAAATCAACACATTCTGCTGTCATGAGAGTGGGCGTAGACAGAGTGGACATCCACTTCCGCTACCATCTTTCTCCTGCCATTCAGAGTCCAATAAACCTGTCCCGTGACAATCCACAGCCACTCTCGGCCCTCTTTATCTAGCCAGAGGGTGGTCTGGCTGCATGTCAATTTTTTCCCAGGAAGCATCAGAATCCACTAACAGGCTGTGTCCATGGGTGGACTGGCCTATAGGGAACTCGGGAGATGTCCCGTTGGGCCTCTGCACCCTGGGCCTCTTTTGTGTGTTGACCTATTTTATTTTCAAATGTTCGCCTAGGAAAAGGGTTGGGCTTGATGATAATGTATAATATGGGGCCTCTTTGAACATTATTTCCAGGGCCTCTTTTGGTTCCCAGTCCACCCCTGTGTCACTTCAAATGTGCTCTCACTGCATTAGCAGCAAAAAACAGAACTCTCAAAAATGTGTTCAGTGATCACAGACAAGTTACATCCTGCTTTCCCCTCGTTTTTGCTACACATTTGTATGCTGTTAATATGAAGTTCAAAGTGGTTCAAGTTTTACAGACCCATTCTTAATGATAAAACCAGGGAACTGGCCCATTGGAATTACCTTTAGGAAACACGCACAGCACCTCCCCCACCCCCCCATTCGATGGCCTTTTATATTGCAGAAAAGTTGTTCTTCCCATTCCTTGTAACACATTGGGCCTCATTATGAATCCGGCAGCAGCCATGCCAGTAAAACCGGCTCGGCTGCTGACGGAGACATTTTTTTTTCCGGTGCCTGGGAATGGGCAATTACCGGGGCATTACAGCCCCGGCAGACCCGGTAATTGCCCATTCCCAGAGCTGGAAAATATTAGTCCCCATTCCCATTTGAGTCCCATTGGACTCAATGGGAATGGGGAGGCCGGATGCAGACCTGCCGGGCGAAAAGGCACCCGCGAGTAGAACTTGTAGTTTGCCGGTCTGTTAACAATGGTACCGGCAAGCTTACCGGTACCGTTGTTACCAGACCAGGAACCTCATAATGAGACTCATTGATAGTGTGATCATGTTTGCTCTCATTGGATATAACAAGCATTGACAAAGCATACATGCATTATAAAGGTATTTGCCAGGCACTGACATATTAGCCCAGGTATTCACACTACTTCCTGTTGCCATTATATGGCCAGGTAGTGCCAGTATATCTGTGCCTGACAAATGCCTATCCCATGCCTACCCCGTGCCTACACAAAAGTCATAACTATTGACATTGACAATGCCCGATTTCTTGAGTCACAGCATCACACAGAGCACACATTTCCGTCCAGCCTCTATACAGCCCCTCTGAGTACACATATGTATTTGTGGAGCCCTGAGGCGTCGCTACAGGGCGGCTGAGGGGGTCTTTTGCCTTGGGTCTTTTGGTTGTAGCCCCGGACAGAAGTTCAGGGTCTACACCTAAAAGGCTCGCTAGCCCCGAGTACCAACAGTCCCGATATTAGTGTAGCCCCGGATCTTTTACAGACCTAGCAACACCCCTGGCACTGGAGCCCCATATGAAGGAGCACCAAGGTACCCCAGCATCAGACTTTAAGGCACCAGCACCCCTATCAACACGCCAGCCAGACTGCTATATTCTCACCGGGGCCTGGGGAGGAGATGCTGTGGTGTTTAATTATTTATTTTAGGAATGCACACAGCTTTGGTATACAACCCTCAGGCTTTGCACTGCGTAAGAGTCCATGGCTCTACCAGGATGGTGGGTTTTCCCAGATGAATGTGAATTCTACTAGGGTGTGCACATTGGAATGGGCCTATTGAAGGATTTATTTTCAGATAATTGTAAAAATAGACAGGAAACTCCTGTGTATTTTTGTATGGCATTAGATGATATGTATTTGAAGAAAAGCAAGTCTGGTAAAAGAGCACAACTCAGAGCATTAAGCACTTGCTTCCAACATCTCTGTTCACGCTACAAATTACAGTTTCCAGTAACGAAAGAACCGACTCAGCCTTTCATCCTTTTTATGTAAATACATTAATGGGCCTCATTACAAGTTTGCTGGTCCGCGAACAAGGTTGACGGTAAACTCACTGGTTCCCTTGTTTCCGGACCGGCAAACTAGTAGTCTGCCTGCCGGGGCCGCTGTGCCCGACAGGTCTGCCCCCTGCCGGGGGCAGTAGCCATGGTAGGCAAACTCTTCACGGAAGCCCCGGCACCGTTAGCAACTATGGGAATGGGAACTAACATTTTACCGACGCCTGTCTTCCCGGGCCGGCAGACTTCTAATCTCCTGTTGGCACCGGGAAGACGGGCAACCCGCCGGTATCACTGGCAGAGTTGCTGCTGGCCTCGTAATGAGGCCCATTGAGTTTATTTAAAATGAGTGATGGTTGAACTGGCCATTTACAGTGCTGCACAATGTCATAAATTGTAGCAGCAATATAGGGAACATGCATGGGCATAGCCAGCAGTTTTGGCGTTGTGTAGGCCTGGGCTAGGTATTTGTGAAAAAACGGACATAATGGTCCTACCTGACCTGGTAGAAGGCAACAGGTTGAACATGGTGTGGTTATCTTGGCATATGATAGCAGTGCCTGTCAAATGCCTACCTGAAACCTATACACAAGCCAACATTGTGTGGTTATCTTGGCATATGATAGCAGTGCCTGTCAAATGCCTACCTGAAACCTATACACAAGCCAACATTGTGTGGTTATCTTGGCATATGATAGCAGTGCCTGTCAAATGCCTACCTGAAACCTATGCACAAGCCAACATTGTTGGATTGATCAATACTTGTTTTTAACATGACTTCAGTGCAAGAAACAAACATAAATCAAGTGGCTGGAGGCCCTCTTGGATCCATTTACAGCAACAATTAAGTCATTAACGCGTGTAAGATCTATTTGAAACAACACTCCGTCCTTTGCAGCACAAACGTTGCTTGATAAATAACTTTATGTTCAGTTAGTGATAAAAAAAGAGAAAATGAAGTTCACTGATAGCTGTCTATTAGATTTGCAACTGAGGCATCATCCTGTTAACAATAAATGGGACGACAACATGAGAATGTTAGGAGCCGAGACTGTCCTTTGTCGTCCGTGACGTCAGCATTTCTAACGCATAAATCCATTTGCCAGAGTCAGCGAGGGTAACTTAAACCTCAAATTGTCTTTGTCCATCTGTTGCCATGGTATATATTGTGATTGTCCTCTGCCCATTTCTAGCAGCGGAACTGTGTCAGTCCTACACCTCTGTCATGTTTCCCTGTGCCTTTTGTGGCCGTAAATGCCAGTGGCGGCTGGTGAATTTAGTAACTGGAGGCACGTAAATATTTCTCCCCAATATGCCTTAGCGACCGAGCGTAGCGAGGAAATCGGAACCAATCAAGGGAGGTTTGGGTGGGTGGGTCCTCCCCCCCCCAAAATATTTTGAAAAAAAGGGTTAAAAGTATGCATTTTACAGTACTGTTTTCAACCAAAAAGACTAAAAATGTATTACCTTGGCTTGATTAAATTCCCTTGATCGCAGTAAAGACCCTGATGAGGCAGCTTCCGTGCAGAACTCTAGGTAGTTGAAGAGAGGAAAATGTCAAATCAAATTTGCTATCTTATTCTGGCACTAGATGACTAGAGTAAAATGACAGTCTTTTTCTTTCCCAATTACAATAATCTACTACCAGTGCGATCATAATCAGAGCGGTCAAGTGTTCTACCCAAGAAAAGTTCTCTCCCATTTGCAAAGAGATGAGTGCATCTTAATATTACTTCTTATGGTTAGACCTGTCTTATCTCGAAGGTCCTCCTAGGTTGCAGAATACTACAGCAAGCAGCATGCTTCCGAACTACAGGTCACACAGCTGTCCATTGGAAACGCCCACTAAAGTGATGCTACTGCAAGATGGAGAAAAGGAAGATGTTAACTATTTGAATGCCGGAAGCTGCAGCCCAAAACAGAATACACCGACAATTCAAATAAAAATGCAAATTAGAACATGCATTGTGTGGGCATTACTAATGTAAAGCAGTTCATTGTTAGCACCTGTGTTCGTATGCATAGATTTTTAGGCAATTGAAATCATAAAGATGTGTTAGCACCTGCATGTCAGTGGGGTAATTTGAAGTGTATAGGGGTACAGCTCACCCTCATATTAGTCCTTCAGTGTCTGATTTCAGATGTGAAGGATATAGATATTTAATGGTTAACTCCTTCACTTCTGAAACTAGACACTTAAGCTCTACTGTGAGCATGAGCTGTACACGCTTGCAATATTGAAGTTGCACCAGAATGGTTTCATTAGAATGTGTAAAAGAAGTTAGATGCCCCCACACCAGTAAGTTTGCCCCCCAGGGATTTCATTTAGGGGCCGCCAGAGGTCGCAACTGTGACCTCTGAGGTCTCCCTTGTGACCTCTGGAAAAAAAAAAGTTTTTTTCTTTTTTTTTTTTATGCAAGCTCCTCGGCTGTGGCCAGCATCATGTGGCTCTTAACTTCTGGAGTGGCTGCCTTTCTTGTTCTGGCCCTTTTAAAAAAAGAATTAAAAAAATAAGAACACAAGTCTAACACTTTCAGCATTGACCATAAATAAGAAAGAATAGGAATACCAAATAATGTGTCTTTCTGAATTCTATACAATAATTGCTAGTCTCATTAAAGGTTTATTTCAGGCACACTTCAGGGGGTGAGTCACTGATTGAGTCTGCTCTTAAACGCCTCAACTCAGCCTTTCATCCTTCTGAGGTCGATAAATGAGTACCAAAACAGGTTGGGTGATATTGGGTGTATATTTTTTCTATATAAAGCGCTTAAGCGGAAGTGCTATATAATAACACATCATTACCATGTGTTCATGGACGCCTGCTTGCATTCACAGTAATTTGGTAATATGGGCCTATAAACACTGATCTTAACGATACATATGGCGATCCATTCTTGTATGAAATGTACATCACATTATAGTGATATCGTAACCATATTTATCGTAGTGTACAATGCTATGTGATGCCACTTCCTGTTTTGTCAACAGGTGAAAGGTCATGTTTCATTGCTTCCTGCGATATCACTTTGGGGTAGGGTCAAATGACATCACTTCCTGTGATGTCATCAGGGGGCTCAAGGGTCGTGTGATGTCACTTCCGCTACCCCTGGCATTTTGGTGAAACGACGTCCCTGTTGCCCCCCCACAGTCTCCAAAGTTAACCCCTCTCCCAACATTTGAATGGTTGGATCCTCCCTCCCGAAATGTGCACCCCTGGACAGACCTCTTTCAGAAGTGCAGGGAAATGTCAAACCCAGAAGCAGCAACCAAATGGATGAATGTCCTCTTTCTTGCTCATGAGCCCCGGCTGCTCACAACCCCTGCACACCACAAGGGCCAGTGAGCTGTCTGATGATGGCTTCCTGCTGGAGCTCATTGGGTCACACCAGCATTTTCATTTGTTTCCTTTTTGTTCTCTGGACTCAGAAGCTACGGAAACGTAAACAAACAAATGTTGTTTGTTTCAGTACGTTTCCCGGGGGCTCCAGAGGCCAGGGAACAAAAGCAAAATGAATGAAAGTGCTGATGGTAGGGTGCTGCCCGGGTACAGTACACGTGTGTATCCCCGTAGGCTCTACCCATACAAGAAAGTCCACCAAAAATGTAAACTAAACTGTTAACAAAGCAATGCCTGTAAAACAGCTTAGAAGATTTATGCATCCTCTGCAAAGGTCACATTCCAAGGAATCCTCTCTGCACAGCTTTTGAGTGTAGTCTGCACTCATGAAGACTGTTTAGCGAGTTCCAAAATGCTGGCTGAGCAGCTAGCAGCTTGAGCTTGGAGCTCCTGCCTCCCTGGAATTCGAAGAGGAAGCTATTCACAGAGGCAAAGAAGTTAGCAAAAGAAAAAAACTCGAAGACAACATTAGTGAAACCGGTGTTGTATGCTATCCTGCCTCCCATGGTAGATTGTGGGAGGCAGTGTTCGGCAATCTTCGGAGTCACGCCCACTTGATGGCTACAGCCATACATGCAGCCCGAAATGAAAAGCTAATGTCATAGCCCGCCTACAGCCCGCCCTCCAACATCTCTGTTCAGGGATTGGCCAGTGATCTTCTTGTAACTCCACCCCTGTCCTCGGGCGTCGGTGCCATCATTTACATGGTTGTTCTGTATTTTCTTCTGTAGCAGTTGTTCACGGATTTTCGCAGTTTGCACGATATTTTCTCTGCTTCCAGGTAAACTCTGTCATTACTGTTATTGCTTGCATTTTGTAAAGATGGCCCATTTTGTAGGTGCCTTGGTGTTAGTTTTTGTCCGTGTTTTTTAGCTCCGCCCCTCTCCTCGAGCGCACGTGCCCAAAGTACTCAGGCAGCCGTGCTCACAGGGGTCAAGTCCTAAAGAAAGAAGTAGTGGGACTCATAAAAAATGCAATTGTATTCGACATCGCCAGAAATGAGCATATCAAGGTGAAAAATGCACAATACATTGAATTGGCTTTGCATATCCACCCAAATTGCACAGGACGAATGGCATTTCCCTTTCAAGAAATCAACATACAAAACCAAGAGAGGATATTTTCTTCTAATAGTGTTTTTGAAAATGTTTAAAGGTGTGCATGTTTTAAACTTCAAGAACAAATACCAGTTTTCCCTAGAACATGCACTACTGAAATGGAACATATCAGCTTTAGTAGTTTGTTATTTTTCATAAGGTTTTATAGTGCAGTGGTGAAGTGTCCGCCCTGCGAACGTAAAGACTGGTTCTGAGCCCCGAGGTTCGTGTTAATTCCTAAATTCAAAGAATATACTCAATGTTGATACAAGAAACATAATGATTAAACCCATTTTCAAGCAATGCCGTTCGTAATAAGTGTAATCCTTAGCTTTTTAATGAATGTGGATGCACCGGTGTTGTATGATATTCTGCATCCCCATGGTAGCACTTTCTAATCCTCAAACAGTCAATATAAAGCAGTTTGACACCCACTTTAACTTTCTGTTCACTTTTTAAAATAACCTGTTTCATTCCCTCACCCTTTAAAATATTCATCCAGTCCACACACAACGTTTATGCTGAAGGCAGGGTATGGGTGTAAAGATGTAGTTCATTTAAGTGAGAAATCGGAAGGCTCACTTACGCATTACAACAACCCGTTACTTAACGTTCAACTTGGAGTAAATGTTTTACAACACACCATCTTTTCAGCTCTCCTTTTTCCCCAGCGCATTTGCTCTCACCATTAAATAGTTCAACTAGCCCAAAACATGTACACATGAAATTGCGAAGTGTTAAAGAAATCAGAAATACTTTTCATGGAAATTAAAACGTTTAGGGCAGTAGTCACAAGCTACTTTCCTTTGCAACATAATGTACCCTGGCATAACACGTGTGTGTGTGTATAATACGTTCTACAGTGTATGTGCCCCCTACTTTTCTGCCCAATATTAACGGAACAATGAATACAAAATGATCAGGTGCAGTTCGTTCAAGGGGAAAATTATGATGGAGTTTATTGCTGCCTTAAAATCTGGAGGCCAGGGAATACTCGATGCACTGGGAAAAGCCAAGAGGGATCATGAAGCTCTTAAGAAAGTCAACAGGTTCAGTGTAGCTGGAGATATTACATTCTTACTGCAAGAATCTCCCCTTCTCTAGTTTGCCTACCGTATTGATGTTTTGAAGACTTCCGTACACCACTTCCATCATTCTGCCATGGCGATGCAGAATATCATACAACACCCCCATGGCAGAACCCTGATGATTGTAACTACATACGTTGTACTGCATTTGCATGTGTTAGTCAGATCAAAGGCAGGGCATCGATCATTGGGAAGATCATGCACATCCCCCCACCAGGTCAGTTCCTAGCCAACTTGGTGACCAAGGCAAACTAGAATGCACATCCTCTGAATGGCAACAGTCACTCCCAAACTACATCTCTGTGTCACGCAATAAAACCCTCCTCAATATCCATGAATAGTTGCTAAATGAAGGAAGCTGGTTTCATTACATTGTAATTCAAGTACCTTACAGAATACATCTAATGTGAAAACAGCTGTTGCTATCCAAGTAAATGGTATTTCTGTCAGCTGCTTTTAGGGGATGCCTTGCCTGAATGCAGTTTCAAACTGTCCATAGTAGCACACTGGTGTGACCAGCCTGCCACGGTATGAGGGCCCACTGGCCCTATGTTGCAGGCACTCTGTTCGAACCACCTCACTTGTTTATTTATTTTAAAATGTTTTTATTTGCATTTGGATTATACAACAATTAGCTCTTTCATTGCAGCCTGTATCAATTGTCATTTTGGATATTTCAGAGCATCAATAAACCAAACATATAACGTTAACAACACAAACTGTCTTCGATTCTCAGGCGAGATCTCTTCTAGGTTCCTAGTTAAGAAGTGCAGGAGTGGTTTGCTCCGTCTTGGGGGGTGGAGGGGGGACATCAATGGCGTGGTTCCATAAGTGAGTTTTGCTTCGCAGCTCTTGCATTACGGGTTCCGTTTATAAATTCAAGGTGGTTTGTCATCAGCCGGCAGGAACATGTCTCTTAGTAGGGCTTTCCATGCTTCGAACGTGACACTGATGTCACCCTCTGATCTATCCATTCCCTTTTCCCAGGCTGCGGTCTCCGCCTCTGCACATCTTTCCAGTTTCTTGCTCCATTTCTCGTATTTTGGGCCTGTAGTCGATTTCCACGTCATAGCTATTGCCCTTTTCACCAGTATGCAAACTAGGTCCATCAGTTGCACCAGGTGTTTGTGTTTGCTCAGGCGAGGGTATGTTCCCAGGAGGCTTTCGTTGGAGTCCAGGTGTATCTGTTCATACCCCCTCTTCTGGAAGTATTTTCTATTTTAGTCCAGAAGGTCTGTATCTTGTTGCACTCCCAGAACATGTGTAGTAGGCCAGCACCTTTCTCACTGCATCGTGGGCATTTTGAACTCGGGTGCCTGCCAAACCCAGCTAATCGCTTCGGGGTCATTTTCACGCCTTGAAACACTTGTGTAAAGGCACGTTATAAATGCCATATCATATTATATCATGTAGGTCCTGTATTGGATGTTCAGTTGGATTAATTTGAATCTAGTGTTCCTAGACACCTCTTTCGGGGACGTCAGTGCTCTTTCCCATTACTTTTCGGGTATGCTAGTCGTCAGGTCTTTCTCGCATTTCTCCTTCAAGGTTAGGCTGCAAGGGTTAGGTCTATCCGATAGTTGGCTATATAATCGGGATATGGGCCTCCATCCATTGCTCAAGTTGTACATGCCTTCTGCACCGCCGTTGTGTAATCAGGATATATTGTAGTTTTGGAGTTGTCTCGTTCTATCACTCCTCCTTCCCTTGAGTGTCTGAGTATCACCTCTCTATCTTGAAAGTTGAGTATTTTCGCTATTATCGGGCGGGGATATGAGCCCGGTGGTGGTCTTTACTGGAGGGATCGGTGCGCTCTTTCCACCGCGAATCCCTGTGACAGCCAGCCAGCACCTATTTCTTGTTGTAGTAGTGATTCTACATATCCGGTTGTATTTGGCCCTTCCTGTCCTTCAGGTACTCCCAGTATTCTGATGTTGCTGCATCTAGCCTGTTCCTCCGCGTCCTCAGATCTTGCCTCCAGCGTTGCTACTTTCTTTTCTAGCTCCGCCACCTTAGCTTTTAGTTCGGTCATGGATTCGGTCGTCTCTTGTAGCGTGGCTTCAGCAGTAGTGACTCTTTCTGCTAGGTTGCATGCATCTTGCCGCATCAATTGCATGTCAGCTTTTACTTCGTCTATCTTTGTGTCAATGAATTTTCTTAAGGCAGCTATTGCTTCCAGAACCTGGTGGTCCTTTTTTTCACCGTCCTCATTTCTCTGGGTCTCAGGCTCTGCCGTCGTTAACTCCATTGGTGAGCGGGTTTTGGTTGCGGCAAAGGAGTCCATTATGGATGCCCTCCCTTTGTTTTTGGATGGTGACATGGCAATTCGCAAGTAGGTGTCTGGAGAGGCCTTGTCTAGGGATGGTATTTGGGGAGGTGTGCTCAGCGTCCTCTATTTGCTTGATAGCTGTGTGTTTCGTTTCAGTTGTGGACTTGCCAGGAATTCTAAGCAATATTCCGGGCTTGGCTTCGCTCCCAGATCTAATCAACTTAGTGTCAGCAGCCTCCCAGCCTAGGTGTTCTGGGTTATCTGCGTCTTGCGTGCTGCTCGCTGAGGTCTGTCTCCTGTTCCTTATCCCTCCAGCCTGGCGTTATTATGTTAGTCTGCTAATGGTTGGGTGCTACCATTATCTTCCGTTCCCATGGGGTCATCAGCGTTGTCTTGACCACTCCTCAGTTGTGCCTTAGGTTATGCGTTGTTTGGCTGTGGTGGTACCCCAGGTTAGGCCTGCACATCAATGGTGTTAGTGCCAGGCCGTTGTTTACTTTCCAGGCTATAGGTTTGTTAGGCGCAGCACAGTACTCATAGTGTCTCGCTCTTCTGTAGCGTGTCCCCTGTATGTTTATGTGGCCTCTCCAATATTAGCTCGTGGGTTCAGGATTACTCGCTTTGCATGGCCGTTGGGATTATGGCCATTCGGTCGGGTCCAGGATCAAGCATGAGTGTATGTGTGCTCTTTCTAATCTTTATCTCACTTGGCCAGTTTAGCGTTCCTATTATGGTTCTGTCCCTCGCATCCCACGCGTAGTGCAGCTGCTCGTGCTTTTCACCCCGCTCACCTCAGCGTTTGTGTTGGCGCCAGTCCTCTCTTCCCCCCCCCCTGGCACAGGGGTCCTGCTGATTCCTCTGCTCCTCAGGGCGGCCCGCTCAGGGCAGGTTTACAGACAGCGCTGTAGTGGAGCTGTAGGAACGCTCCTTTATATCAGCCCGGTCTGCACCGCTGAGCGTCTAATAAGCCGGTCCAGCTCTGTTTTTTTCTGCCTGTATTCAGGCGTTCTCAGGCTGCTTCTCGTTCTATTGAGTCGGGTCTGCTCCGCCCCTCCCCCTCTTCTATCTCCAGCACCGGGTCCCGTCTGCCATTTTGTTGGGACCCAGGGGGGAGTAGTACACAGAGTTTTTCACCCCCTTTTCGGGTCCAATTTCTTCTGGATTTGCTGCGGTTGTGTGTAGAATCCCTTTGGCTTCTCTTGGATGTCTTTAGTATTGTCTGTGGCGTCGTATAACCGCCAGTGCAGGATCTGTTCACAGGATGCGCTTGTTTATACAGCCACTTAGTTTCAACAGGTGCCACTTTTGTTGGTTTCGTATAGTTCAGTATTCAAAGTTACTGTTGCTGCGTCTTTCATACACTCGGTTTATTTTTTCACCTGGTAAGAGTGTGAGCCTTTTTCCCACTCTTACATGTGTTTTGCTGTGTGTGTTTTTACCATTTGTGTGACCTTGGGCTCTGGAGCCTCACCTACTCCATGGGCATCATTTCTTTATGTTACACAGCACCTCCAGTGCAGTGACACAGGGTTGTCTTTCAGACTTCCCACTGACTCAATATTTCTGGGACCTGACTACGGTCTCCGAGAAACATGTAAAGTGCCATTAACTTTATGTAGTCTCTTTAAACCACATAGCCAGTACACCCCATCTTACATGGAGTATTGGAAAGGGTTAATTCTTATCCCTTTTTGACTGTTTCACTTGGAGCACTGTTTCGCTCTCTTTTCATCAAGTCTTGGCTGGTGGCAGTGGTAACTACCCTATTTTTTATTCATTGCTTTGCTCTGCTGCTGGTTTCTTCCCTGCGTAGTGCAGGACCCTCCAGTCTTCCTACTTCTTGTCAGTCCGACAGTCGCTTCAGGAACCGTGAGCCTGCAGAAACTACCAGGAACGTCCGCCTCAGCTACAGCTCCCTCTCTGTTTCAAGGTACTGTGCAAATCGGTTGTTTGTTTCGTCCAGCCGCTGGGAAAGTGTGAAATCTTTCCCCAATCCGAGGGCTTGTCCTTCTCTTCTCTTTGAACTAACTTTTCTGCTGGCCAACTCCGTCCGGAACTCGTGGCACAAACTTTACCGCGAACTACCCTGAACTGTGTGATCTTGAGCAAAAGACTTTTGACCTAATGACTTTGGCCCTAAGCTTTTTTTTTTACCTGATTCTATCACTGTAGTTCCTCTTGCTCAATTGCCCTGAGTACTTACCTGTTGGTGTGGTTCAATTACCATTAACTTTGTCTTTCCCTCTCTTTTAAATTGCTTGAGTGCCATTTTGCTCCCACTTCATTTTGTGAGCTTAACTTGTCTGGAACTTATTGGGAGTGGTGTATTAAGAGTGTGCTTTTTAAACTGCTTTAACTTAGTGAAATGTTATAGAACTGAAGAGTAAAATAAATGTATATTCTTTTACTTGAAAACCTTGAGTCAGTGTTTGTTTGAATCATAGTAATTGCAGTCCTTTGTGTAACTATTTGATACTGCTCACTTACTCTTGAGATAAGTCTGGTTGCTCAGCCATCACTACCACTTTACTGTGTCGTACAGGCTTGTACCAAAGGTGAATTTGTACTGTCACTTGTAGTCCTAATTGTGTGTGGTGTTCCCAAATGGTACTGCATATAATTCTGCCTAACACTGGTGTATAGCGGTGAGTATCAAGTATAGTGATTACACTAAGAGTGCTGCTATTACCTTGGATCAACTAACCACAAGGCTAAAACATCACTAAAAAGCAATATTAATCATGTCAGATATGGAAAGCTACAGTCAGGAGACCCTCCTTAGTTACACTGTGTAGTACAGGCTTGTACCAAAGGTGAATTTGTACCGTCACTTGTAGTCTTAATTGTGTGTGGTATTCCCAAAGGGTACTGCATATAATTCAGCCTAACAAATGGTTTAGTGCTATCTTGGTTTCAAAGAGAATTGTATTTTTTCTTCAACCAGCTCTTACAATTCTTCTTCAAATGTCACTAATCAGTATGAGTTATTTCTGTTAGAGCCATAGTTCAGCACTTGCATCAACTAGTACCTGGCTCATTCTTTTGCCAGGTTCTTGTAGGGAACAACTTCTGCCCTACAGGCATACTCGCCTGCCTGTCTACCTCTTCAACAACAAAACAGAAAAAAGTGTTTCAGTGGTAACTTCCAACTTAGAATTACAACACCTTCATTGGGCTTCTTCAGCATAAAACTTTAAACGAGTTGTGGGGAAACAAGAAACCACATTGGTCCTCTTTAAGACTTCTTGGCAACTATGCTCCCCTCTCTCTGGATAACCTTCTCCAGAGGGCAGCCTGTTTGTCACCTTTTTTCCCCTCTGTACCAAAAAACAAATAATGCTAAACAGATAGTCTCACTTTTCCTCTGTCTCGGCTTTGGCTATGTATGTTTCTATCAGCATAAGATCTGTGTTTCATAGCACATAAGCAGTAAGTCTCACAATCCATAAGACTCCCTGTATTGCGATTTGTTATATTGGTATTGTTGATTGACTACACACTCTTGGCTTGGTTATTACTTGTAGCTTTTAGACCGTTTAAAGCTTTCCCTTGGGGCTTTTGGGCTTTCCATACTGTCATGCGCTTGTTTATACAGCCATTTAATTTCAACAGGCACCACTTTTGTTGGTTTTGTATAGTTCAGTATTCAAAGTTACTGCTGCTGCTGCTTTCATACACTCGCAAATGAACCGGCCTGCCGCGAGCACATAGACAGTGCTTGAGAGCTCCAGAGTCACTTGCAAGCTTTGCACTCACCGGGTAAGTCGCTCGATTACACTTCGCTTGGTTTTCACAGGTCTTCGGTACTAGTGGCTCCTTGTGGCTAGGTGGATAGCCTCCTCTGATCCTCCTCTGCTCACGCCACTCAGGAATGGAGCCTCCTCTGCTTCTGAGAGGGCCAGGTGCAACCCAGCCACCTGGAACCTCGGAAGAGGGAACACTTCCCTCTGCTGCTTCCTGCTGCACAAACTCTTCACAATGAAAGGTCACTGGGCAAACGACCTCTACAACAGGGAAAGGCAATGGAAAAGACTCTCAGGACCAGTAGTCCTGGTGTTTTCTCTCGCCACAGATTTCCCTTTGAGCTGCAACCAAGGCCCATGCTGCATCTTCCTCTTCCGCTGCTCTTCTTCTCTCTCTTAATGCCTGCACCTGAGGGGGCTTTTTATGCCTCTCAGTCCCCTTCAGGTGTAGGTCATTTACACCAATTAGGAGATCACTCCCACAGTGGTGTTTCTTTGCCATCCCTCTTCTCGTCCCAGTAATAAGGGAATTATTGGACTTGAAATCCCTTGCAACAAAGTTAGTTTTTCTTGCTCTTTGTGCTTTGCTGATTTGCCTTCTATTTTCTGCAACATTTCTGAAGGAATTTCAAACAATTGAGTGACCATTCTTGTTTGAAAAGAGGATTAAGGGGTTCTAGGCTTTTTGTGATTATTATTCAGACATCTTTCCATTACCCCCTTTTGAGGTAGGGAACCATTGAGCTCTAGGGGCTTTACAATGAGTATTCTCTTTTATACCACTGTAGCTTTGGCTGATTTTACCTACATTTATATGTTCAACAAGTGGAACATTTAGATTATTGTGGCAACAAGCAATTAGGTATTTTGGCATTTGTAACTTGTCTTCCTCAGAGGAAGTTAAATACTGTGTCTCGACCCCATTGGTTCCTCTCACCTCTGAGCCTTGTCTCCTCCCAGGTGATCCTCCCGCAGAGCACCACCTGCAAGCTCAGGATCAGGAAGTGTCTGCCTTTCCCTGGCCACCTGGGAGGAGACTTTAGTCAGGGATTTGGTGAGGGATCCATAGGATCCAGCACAGTAGGCAGGGAATTGTGGTAGAGTATAGGTTGGAAGCGTTTGTGACGGCTTCCTGTTTTCAATCCTGTATTTAAGTAACCTTTTGTACCCTTCATGGTGGATGCATTGTTGGTTTTATATGCTCATGTTTCCCATATTCCACCAGCATCATATTTTCAATGTTTTCTTTTAGATAATGGATCCCCAAAAAATAAAAGAAATAATTGATTACAAGTCAAATACGACATATCCATTAGGTGCCACAAAGTCAGAAAAGCACACAATACGAAGAAGAGCCGCACATTTTGAATTAACAGGTAAAATCATGTTTCCATATTTCTATTTTAAGCCTGCTCTTTCATATTTATTTGAATTACAGTGAAACTGAGGCTCAAAACATGGAGAAATCACCAGCTTAATTAGCCACAGTAATCATCAATGAAAATGTCTTTGGTCACTCTTATTATTTACACATGAATCGTTAAATATTTCACAATACAACTCTCAGACATGTAATTCACAATCATATTACTCAGTAGCTGTGATTGAACCATTCATGATATATCACTAATCATCCTAGTTAGGGGTGCTGTTGCGCTCGATGAGTATGGCCGCCTGAACGTTGGGCTCCATGTTAGGGAAGATCCATTTCCGCAAACGATCTGCTGCGTTGCAGTAAATCCTGAATATCTTGGGCTGAACTCTACATCTCCCATTCCTGCAGATACTGGCTAACTTGCAGCCTCCGGAGGCCGTAGACCTGGGAGCTACAACCACTTGAAGACCGCTGCGGGACTCCCCTGCGAGGACCCAGGACGCAGCTCCACGCGGCACTGCTCATTCTACAATCGAGAGGCGAGGCTTCGCAGGCCTGGTGGGGGAGGGGCGTCACTGCCCTGACTGCGCGCCTCGCCTGTGCTGCTCTGCCTGGGGGAAGGCTCTACGGCCATACTGCAGCACTATTATTCGGGCTGTTGGATACTTGCTGGTCGCCACTGTGTTCATTGCGCCTGAGCCCTTCCACCACTTGGAGACAGCACCCCATCACGCCTGCGGCTCTTCGGTGGGCGGCAGTTGACTTCTGGAGATCCTCCCTGACTGGCGCTGGGCCCCCATCTCCCGGTTCGCTCCTGGAGACTGAGGCGCCGGTTCCTGGCTCAGCTTCTGGGCGCTCCTGTTGCTCCCCTCCCACCGCTCACCAGCATGATGTGACACATCTTTGGGCAAGGTAGGACCTGCAATGGCGGCACTGCAGGGGCTTTCGGGGAGCCTCGCAGTGCATGGATACTGCGTGGCGGCGCATGAGAAGCAGGGGATCCACAAACCCTCCTAGGTTATAAGGACGTCTTTGCCCCCTACTGCTGTAGCATGCCGGGCGGTCCGGACTGCCTGCTCTTGTGCCATGTGTTGCGACTGTGGAGTCAGCGATCATACGCTGCGCTGGGCTCCCCCGAACCTCCCCACGCACGGCTCCTGGTCTCCTAACTAAACACAGACCCAAGCTAGCTTGTCACATTACTGCCAAGAATTCATAGTTAAGCATCCACGGTGGCAGGACGCGGACATGCACTGTCTGACAGCCTCCACTGTTCACCTTTCATAAATCCTGCCTGCTGCGGGCGCATACTTCAACCTGGCACGTGGGGGCACGGCTGAGCGCAGTGCTCCTTGATTGCGCCAGTGGTTCTGCCTGCATATTACTACTAGCGCCGGCTCACAATGTGTTGGGAGTCTCAGCAGGCTGTGACATTGTTGTGCTGAAGCGGACTACTGGTCTGGCATAGTAACTAGCGGCACTGGCCCTCCTGTTGTAATTTTCACATTTTTGAACCTACGTGGAGGGCTACAGTTGAGCCTGGGACAGCCAGGGGATTCGGCTTCCACCAAGCCACGTCCCTATGATCCATCAATCTGCCAACTCTAAAGCCGTGTACACCAGGGTCCCCTCCCCGATCATACTATTGTAAGGATCTGTGCTACATGTGTGGACCCCTCCTGTGCCTGTGTGATGGTGCATGCTCCCCTTAATTGAGTTGGGCGACTCGGGCCCAGATATCAGACTGACCTATCCTGCAGCACCTAAGGGGCACTCCCCCGTGGCATCACGTCTTAACGTGTCCTGGACTCAGCTGGCAACCATTGAAGGGCATACATCCTGTATCTGCTGCCTCGGATCGGGGTGAGGCTACTCCCCCCCCTTTGGTTGCGGTAGGGCGGCTTGTAACACCTGAAAAGACTGCCTCCGTGTAGATTGTTAGAGACATGAAAGTGCTTGGAGGAGAACAGCAACTGAAATGCATCAGTTATTCAAAGCTGGGAACTAGAGTGCGCGCCTCACCCTCTCTCTTTTTTCTATATACTGATATTAGCACTTAACTAGATATGTTTTGTGCGCATGCTGAGCAGGAACGGAAGTTCTTTGATTCCCCCAGGCCGCACATCAATACGTGGAGGCCGAACGCCCAGGTCGGGTTTTTGCCAGGTTGATCAGACTTGAACGGCGTGCATCACAAATCCCGGCAATAGAAAAGGCTGATGGCACTCTGGATGTGACATCGCAAGAAGTCAACACTGAATTCCGATCTTTCTATGAGAAGCTCTACTCTAACACTGATACAGCCAGTGAAACCGACAGTGGGTCGTTCTTGGACAGTCTCCCGCTCTCGGTTCTTTCTTTGGCAACTAGAGATACCCTTGATGCCCCGATCACATCAGACGAAATATCTACCGCCATTGACCAGATGGCTTAGGGAAAGGCTCCATGATCCGACGGTCTCCCTATCGAATTTTATAAACATTATAAATCCCATCTTGTATCACTACTCCTTGTGGGAGCCCTGGCCCCTTCCCTCTGTGAAGCAGTAATAACAGTGCTGCCCAAACCGGGCAACCCCCCCACACAGTGTGGCTCCTACTGCCCTCTGTCACTCATAAATTGTGACGTTAAGATTTACGCCAAAGTGTTAGCCTTGCGTCTGGCCCCATACATGCACCATATTATACGCCCGGACCAATCCAGTTTTATTCCTGGCGGTGCTACCTCCTTCAATCTACGCCGACGATTTAATGTACTGACACGCATTAATCCCAGCAGGCAAGCAGTTGCAGCAACATTAGATATGCAGAAGGCCTTCGATTCTGTCTCATGGGGATATCTTTGGCAGGTACTTGAGAAATGCAACTTCAGCCCCGGTTTCAGAGCATGGATCAAACTGTTATATTCCTCCCCTGTTGCTAGGGTCCGCATCGACAATATGTGCTCAACTCAATTCCCGATAGCAAGAGGCATGAGACAGGGCTGCCCCTTCTCGCCACTAGTCTTTGCACTGGCTATTGGACCACTAGCTGATAGGATACGCCAGAGGCACGCACACAGAGGCATACGATTGGCGGGCCCATCGGAGATCATCTCACTATATGTGGATGATGCTCACCTTTTCGTTCGCCAACCCGAGCTCAACCTTCCCCCAATACTCTAAGGCGTTATTAATTTCAGCGAGTTGTCAGGCCTTCAAGTTAATTGCTTCAAGTCCGTATTATTCCCGCTGACCGAAGCTACCACCCCGCCATCGAATCTCCAGGGGTTCACATGGGCACAGAATACGTTTACATACCTGGGCATGGTAGTCGCTCGCGATCCAGCCACGTTGTATGATGCTAACCTTGGTAAATACCTAGCCTCTCTAATCCGGAAGTGCGCGGGTTGGACGAACCTGATGATTACCCTAGCTGGTAGAATAGCCATTCTCAAAATGCTGGTACTGCTGCAACTACGTTACAGGTTCTTAAATGTCCCACTGTGGCCGGGACAAGAATTCTCTGTTACACTCACTCGTACCGTTAACGCATTTCTATGACACTCTGGCGCGGTCCGGCTGAAGCTAGCAACACTAACCACCCCAATAACGAAGGGAGGATTCGGAGCTCCGAATTTCGAGGGCTACTGGATAGCGGCTCAAGCCCACTTTGCATCATTCTGGTTCATGCCCTCTGACCCTCCCCTTCATGTCAAATTGGAGCATCTTGCTGTGGATAGCAAAAATATCCTTACCATAGTCCTGCGATCCCAGATTTGAACCCACCGATCCTGTAGGCGCCACGGCCCTAGCCTTAAGCAAGATGTGGAAACAGACCGGTGACACACAGCCGTTTCACGGAGAGTTCCCCTGAATGTTTTTCCTGATTTCCCCCCGGGTTGACATAACGACCGCGAACCGCTGGGCGGAAGCCGGCCTGAATTTTGTTTGTGATATATGTGTACAGGGAACTTTCACTGAATGGGCCAATCTGCCGGGGTCCCTGCGGGGCAGGCCTTATCGTTGGTTACACTATGCGGGCCTGTAACGCGCACAAAAGTCCAGACTCCCTGACTTCCCTTCACTTCCACAAGATAACCATTTACTATCGGAACTATTAAACACTACGGCTCTCAGGGGCAAGGTCTCCAGATTATACGCTACCCTTCAGAGTGGGATATCCCCACAGATCACTAGGCTCAGGGAATTGTGGACCAGAGATCTGGGAACCGAGATTTCAGATCAACGGTGGGAACATATGTGCACTTGTACACACGACATCTCATTCAACTCATGCAATTTAAGATCCTACACAGGTTCCACTATACACCGATCATGCTTCGCCGCATGTCACAGTACCACCCCGCCACATGCCCAAGATGTAATTCTGATAGCGCAGACTATATACACACGCTGTGGTCATGCCCGCGACTTACCCAATTCTGGACCGAAGTGTGTGCATCTCACTCTGCAATGCTGGAGTGTACCAACGCCCCATCCCCCTTGACATGTTTCTTTTACGATCTTCCCATGTTAAACCGCGGCTCCAGGAGACTGGCGAGTCTGTGCCTGCTTCTCTCCACCCGGTGCATTCTCTTACTTTGGCTCCGGCCTAGACTCCCGCACACGAACCATGACTCTGCGCTGTCACATGGGCTGCTGACACTGAATAATGGTGGGTACTACTACAACCATTAAGAGCTAGACCAAGCAATATGTGTGGCCCCTTTCGCTCATACATCTCTTCCCTGTCTGCCAGTTCGGGGGACGAGGTCAGCGAGCCACCACCCCCCCCTCCTGAAGTTGCTTAGTCCCTTTGTATTGCTATACTCATGTTACTTGTATTGATGTCATTCCCCTGGTCACCTTAAACAGTTGTTCTGCTGCTCATGAATGATTTGTGACTGTATATGTACACCTGATGTATGTTCACTGATCAAGTATGTACTGTTGGTGTCCGTTGTTGCGTTGTCAAGCTCTTCAATAAATAAAGTTTTAAAAAAAATAATAATCATCCTTGTTCACATTGAAATATTTGCATCTGCAAATGCACAATCATTTTTTAAAATATGTGGATTTGTGTGTGCATTGTAGTAATTATCAATTATTGTTCAAATGTATACTGTATAAAACCAATAGATGAACAAACACCACAAAAGAAAGATTATTCTTAAAATCAATTCTGTGATTGTAAACGGTGGAGCAGCCACCTACATGGCTTTTTATATGAATAATAATATATCCTGCTCATACACAATACCTTTCTCATTCGCATCTATGTTGCCATTATTCCTCTCTACAGGTGAAGATTTGTGTCACGTTACTGTTAAAAGGGACGGGACGACAACTTCAGAAAAAGTGGTGTCTAGCACTGAAAAGGCACAAGAAATATTTAAACATTTCCATGGCAGTGGAATTGGTGCCCACTGTGGCATTAATAAGACTTGTGATGCAGTTTCCCAACGCTACTACTGGCCAAACATGTATGCCGATGTTAGGAACTGGGTAACTATAAGTTGGCTATTTTGCATAATACGTCTATAGAAGCAGTCGTGATATGTCCATTAGCATTTATTTCATTTCAAGCATCTTATGTTTTGCATATCTTCATGCATGCTATTAATATATGCTTTTTCTTGCATACCATTTTATGAGTCCAGTTATTGGCTGACTGTAGTATTAAATTTCAATTGCATGCATACCACACCTTACTTGAAACAAAATCCAATTATTAACTCTTGACCTTGATATTTTACAATACTACATTTTCTTTACTCAAAACATTACAGGGTTCAAAATTGAGATTCTATGAGTAGGACCTAAAACCAGCTTCTGGGTGTCGGGCATCACCCATTAGGCAGGAGCCACTGCTGGTGAACTAGAAGCTACCAAAGATGCTCCTTTGTACATTTTGTCCAGTTTGTATGAACCATTGTGTTTAAATGTATATTAGATGTCTTCTAATTCTTATTTATTTATTAAATCTCCCGGCTACAGGACTGGGCTCCCAACAACTAGAGCGCAACCTGTGCTTTTGGTCTTTTATGTTCTGCATTACTCGATTCCTCTTCCTTGTCCCAGCTTACTTGCGGTTATGGGGATAGAAGTCCACCGAGCACCTATTTCCCCTTCCTCGTCCACACATCCCTTGACAAACATGACCCTTCGACCATTTAACCCCTCTATCCCCCCCGACCACCATCACAAGACCACCTTTGCCCTTTCCTGAACCATCGCTTCAACCCCCTTCCTGCCTCCCTCGACCCACTTGCACAAACCTCTCCCACCCAAACACAGAAATCACAAAGGCAGTGGGCCACTCCTCACCATCAGCTCTACACACCTCTCTGGCCTACGTCAGTTTACCTACTACCTTTTCCCACCCCCTCTTTCTCACCCCTCTCTGTCACCTATGCCTTCCACCTCCCTCTTTGAATACAGCTCTTACCCCTGTCATCTCCAACCACCCACAACACCACCTCATCCACGCTCTGGACACCAATCCCAATCACCCCTCTCGAAGGCCTGTGACTGCCTGTTCACTCTCACCAATACCAGATTCTTGGCAAAACTGATTGCCCGCAATGCATATTCCTATATGTAAGGGAGGCATGATATCATCAAGGAGACACTGACACAAGAGCTGCAAGTTTTCAAAACCTTTATTTTAACTTGAACGGGGTTGGAAAACTCCTACCTTGCCCTACAACTACAAGTTTAGGAGTAAACTCTCGCCCCACGTTTGTATAGCACGGGGTAAGGTGGCACACTCAGACGGGGTGACACACTCTGCCACTGGATGCAAGGGTGCAGTTCACAACGTGGATCAACCCCTCCAAAACTCCACCATTGTCAAAAGCCTTGGCTGCATAATGGACTCTGGCCTAACTCTGTCACACCACATTAACAATGTCTCCAAATCCTACCACTTGCACCTTACGCTTTTGAAACGCATCTTCTTACCTCACCTACCTCAATAGACTGGCAGCAATTATGTTGATTGTCATGTCCATACCTGACTATGCAAACTCACTTTACCTGGATACACTGGCCCACCAAATAAACAAACTCCAAAGAGTCCAAAACTCGGCTGCCAGACGGCTCTTCGCGCTCAGACCAGGGGATCACATCTCCCCTGCACTCCAGACACTACACTGGCTCCCGACTGGACCAAGGGTCACCTTCAAAATCCTGTTCATTACTCACTGAGTAAAGCTGGGCCAAAATACTGACAGGAAAAGATTACGTCTTACCACCCAAGCCACACTCTAAGGTCAAGTACTGCCCTACTCCTAGTGGTCCCCGCCTCCAATTTAGCCAAGATTGGAGGCGCCACCTATTTAACCTTGGCATCAACATTGTGGAACTCAGTGCTGTGAGAAACCAAAGGGTGTCTCACCTGCTAGTCCCGGGGGATCGATCTCTCTCTCTCTCTCTCTCTCTCAGGTGGCCAGGGCATGCCCATCGCCTTTGGATCCAGACCCTGGTGGTGGACCAGTGCAGGAGGATCACCTGGGTGAGGGATCTTCAGGGAGTGGGGGTGAGCAACCAGTGGTGAGATGCGGTATCCCCCTTTCCTGTACTCACACCCCATCCTATTTTATAGGATTCTCCCAACTCTGCCCCCTTTCTGCAAACACTGGTGCAAGGAGGAGGAGGCCTGAGAGTAGAAAGGCTAACACTCAGCTATCTCATTGGACATGTCCTGTTAACAAGGTCCGGCAAAGTCTCCCCTCTTGGGGACAAGGGCTCCCGTTCCCTGGAGCAACTCCACAACCCTCTTCTTTTGTGCTCCTCAGATTTGTTCCTGTATCCATTAGCATGATCTACGCTGGATTAATTTGACTGTTGCCTTATTTTCTCTGTTCAATGATTTCAAGCTATTTGCTGTGATTAATGCTTAATAAAAAGAAATTTAAATGAAGCATCCCCACGGTGGGTTCCCGTAGACAAGTTTGGATACTGAGTTACATTTTCATAAACACAACATAATACCCAATATTTATTCATTCACGGGGATCGAAATTAAGTTTGGAGAAGGGGGAGCTAAATGCAGCTCCTGTGTATCCGGCATTAACCATTGTGGAGGAGCTACCACTGGGGAGTGAGGGGCTAGTACATGGCGTTCCACAAATCTAACTTCTACGTAATGTGCAATTTTAACATTTTGTCCATTATTTATGACCTCTTATGCTTTTTTACATGTTGTACAGATGTGTTATAATGCTTATTTAGACATAAGGTCTAATGGGAATGTTTGTTTGGCATAATTTGGCTTTGGGGGGCCAAAAGTAGCTGCTGGTAGTTGTTGGTGTCAAGTTAATCAGGCGGTTCTAGGCCGCAAGCAGGACCTAAATAGCTCCCAGCTGCCCTGAATTTCGAACCCGGATTCAAAAAGTTCACAGAAGGCTACCGTGTGACAAGACGGGAGACACAAAGGAATAGAAGTCATTTTTCTTTTTTCTATGACCCTCACTGGTATTAGGTTCAGAGCAGGTGTGCACACGGGGGCTGGGCACAAGTAGAAGAAAGGCATACGTGCATGGTGCGCCCTGCTAGAAATAAGAGGTGAAAAGTGAGATTAGACAACTGCAGGATTGCTAAATCAGGAAGGAGACAGAGGGATCTAGCTCGGTCCAAATTGATGAGGTGTGCAAGTAAGTGATCAGGATCTTTGAAATGTCTGCCATTATTGCCTGCAAGCCAAAGATTCTCTTTGGGTGATGCACACCCAGTGTCCCACACTGCATGTTAGTTTCTTTTCTTAAAAGTTTTGATGTGTTATTACAAATTAATGGAAAACTATGTTCATCTTTTTATTTTTCCTGAACTATATGGATTCAGAGGATACAATTGTAAAGTGTAAGGGTAAATGTGTTTTATAACTAACATTTACATTCAATGTTGTTTTAGGTATCGCAGTGCACCGAGTGTCAAATGGAAAAAATCAATATAAAAACATCGCTCCAATACACACCAATACTGGTAATTTATCAAAAACGACTTCATTTTCCTCCTGAACCTTCCTCTTCATCAGTCAAGTACCAGAAACACATGTATCTGCTTGTTAGGGCTCACCATACCTCTTTGTCTTTGAATATCTTGGCCGCCTACCTCGAGAGTTGCATTGTCTTGCTTCTTCAACTTTTAGCCTTCCATACATTAATTCAAATTTTCTATGATTGTTTTCTATAGGTGAAAGAACCATGGGAGCTTGTCGGTATGGACCTCATTGGGCCACTAGCTTCAACAAAAAATGGAAATCAGTATATATGTACAATTACTGATTACTTAACCAAATGAGTAGAGGCATATCATTTAAGATCCAAGACTGCAGCCGAAGTCGCCGACTGTATTGTAAAACTTGTTTACCGTTTCGGTGCACCAAAGCGCATATTGACAGATCATGGAAAATAGTTCATTAATGAGGTAACTGTTAAATGTATGTGATTCATTTTTTTGACTGTCCATTCTGATAATTTATCAAGGTTAAGGAGCCGATTCATGGAATTTGTGCGCCGAAAAACGGGTATTTGTGCGCCATTCTGCCCGCAAATCCCTGTTTAACAAGTACAAAATATTTTGTACTTCTACATCACATCCAGTTTAATCCATACTTGTGGGTTATCATTTCCTATGGTGATGGGGCATGAGGTAATGGGACAGTGGAAAAGGTTACAAAGTTCACTACAGTGAGTAACTTATTTTAATTTCACTAGGTATCTGAGTAAGTGTGCTGGACAGTAGACAGCCCATTTAAATAAACTTAGATAAACTTATAAAAAGCTATCACTGAATATAAATATAACTGGCAGCACCTTCAACTTCATTAAAAACGTAAGCTATCGGTGGTCAAGGTGCTTGCTTTAAAGCATTTACTTGTGCTCTTAGCCATATCCTTTAAAGTGTTGTCAGCTGCCCCAAGCCCAGTGGGTGGGGAAGAGACACAATGTTAGGATGGGCATTACTCCTATGGCCTGTCTCCTCTGTTCCATACTTTTGTTTATTAATTTGTTAAGCGCAATCTGCAAACCAAATTGCCTCTAACTGTTATAATGTCAAGATGTTGCATTTCAAGGTGGATCCATGGGTAGCCACATATGTGGCGAGAGGACATCAAATGCAGAAGTAAGAGGTGAAGCACATGAAAAATGGGTAATTGTTATTTTTGTGCTCTTGTTCCTATTTAACTTTTCCTTGGAAAAATGTGCTGTCTATTAGTGGTGCACTTCATTTGTATGAGTGATAGTAATCATAGTCACAGTCTATATTAACGAGGTGCATAGGTACCGTGACAGACAACTTGTTAGTAAAATAAAAACCTCTTTTCTCCCTATCTTTTCTGAAAAACAGAATGCACACTATGACCAAGAAGGGGATCATCAAGCGAAATTAAATGTTGCAAAACAAGGCTTACTGTACACAAATACCACTATTGTGGAACAAAACATGAGAACCAGGGTGAATATGTTTCCAGCAAGGTGATGAGGACAGAAGAAATGAAATATCCAGCAAATTTTATCAAGGCTCTACGCAGGTTTTTCATCAGGTCTTTCCTTAGCCAACTTCAACAAAAGCTGATAGAATGTCCACCCGCGCACTGATGCCTGCAGGCTTTCGGCACGTTTTAAATATATACATTATATTACAAAAAGTGCCAGTCCAAAACAAAGTGTCACTCACAGTTCCAAGACCGACTACAGTTTCTGAGAGCCCTAAAAACGGGTTGCATGGGAGTATAAAATGACCATTAATTCCTTCTCGGTCAATCATGGATGGATTATCAGGCCATTTTCATTATAGCCTGCCCAACCCCTGCCAAGGGCACAATCTAGCTGATCTTGTCATTGCAGTCAGCAGCTGTACTCAACCTTCGTAAACATCTCCTGAACTTGGACAACATTGCAAGACTGTGTCATCAGCTGTTGGATTCAGACTCCTGGGCAAGTAGGTTTAGTTTCGGCAGACTTGCTAATTAAACCATGTCCATATTTGTGCTCACGGTTACTTACACTCTGAGTAGGTTTCAG
Organism: Ambystoma mexicanum; assembly: GCF_040938575.1. Lineage (NCBI taxonomy): Eukaryota > Metazoa > Chordata > Amphibia > Caudata > Ambystomatidae > Ambystoma > Ambystoma mexicanum. The sequence continues at coordinate 137,640,115 of NC_090921.1, forward strand.
GGATTGTGGAATGTCAGAAGGAGTTGGACAAAGTGGTGGCATACTTATACACTCCACTTTTATTTAAATAATAAGAAAAAGACCTCTCTTTCCCCTACCGGTTTGCCCTTCCTAACAAAACTAACTAGGGTGCTTGTCAGGTGGTTTGTCCAAAGGAAAAAGGTCCATCCTCTGTCCAAAAACTATCCTATTCTGACCCTTAATACTAATAAAAAAGGGATTCAGCAAAACAAAAATGGGGCACAGGAGGATGACTCCCTTGTCCTGGCCTGTCTTACTCAGCCTTAGTGACTGATCTCATAGTCTTTTTCTATAGTACTGATTAGCCCATGAGGTTCCTCAAGGGGGCTTCTTGTGTCTTTATCAAGTGTCCAAGGGTGTCAACTTGGCTCTTTCCATAAACTTTACAACCATTGCGATGAGGGCAACCACTCCCATACTCCTCTTAGCTTTTCTTAGGGTTTTCATGATCGCTGCTACAAGGGAGATTACTCCTGTAGTATTCTTTGGTTTTTCGCACAGTTCTTACAGTCACTGTGATGAGGGAGATTACACCCGTTGCCCACTTGCGTTTCTTAATCTGTTTGTAATTGCTTTGACAAGGGAGATTACTCAAATTGGTCTCTTGGCTTTTCTTATTCCAGGTACCTCTGCCGGGTCTCCCGCCACCTGTTTCTTGGTGGGTGTGTGTCACCGGTTCATCCTGGGGTTGCGGGGACTGGCCGAGTGTGAGCCACCTCAACAGAGTGCTGTACCCCAAATGCAAGGAAAGCCCATCTCGACAGCCAGAAACCGCAGTGGTGCCACTCATTTGAAGATTGCTGGTTGCTGTCAATGACCGTCCCATTGCAGTGCAGGAGTCCCCAGACGTCCTCCCTCTTGTCCCCACGACTGAGCCCCAGGAACAACAGGATCTGCAGAGCTGCACAGGAACAGAAGTCATCTGCAACCTTTTTCTTCTAACCAAAGGTAGTGTACAGTCTAAGAGAACTTACCTCTTGTTGTGTAGCCTTGCTTTTATTCTCAGTTGAGACTTGTCTTGGTTGATCTGTAGAGTTGCTTGCATCTTCTACTCTCACAAGCCTAACAGCTTGTGGCCCTACATTGATCCTTCTTTTTCTACAGAGACTTCTAAAACATTGTGCAAGACTTTTAATTACCTGCAAGAAGTGCTTCAGCTCACCTAGACATTTGCTAACTTGACTTTGGCTGGCCTGGCTCCCCGAATGACTCTTCTCTCCTCTGACATTGTGTTGAACCTATCCTTCCAGGAAGGGGTTAACTTACGTTGCTTTGAGGGGGAGGGGTTCAAAAGTACTTACCTGCTTCAGAATATTTGTGATCTCTTGTTTATTCTAATAACCCTTTTATTTGACACTCATCTCAGTATTGCTCTAAATGCTACAGTGATATATTAATGCCCACAGTGTCCTAGCTATTTAAGTCACCTGAGGGTGTAGGAAGTGTCTGTGTGCCATCCCAAATGGGTATTTGCTGATTTAGAGAAACTAAGAGTGTGTAGTTTGAAGTGTATTTGTGTGTTGCTATTATATTGCTCTCTTCTGAGGAAGGCTTATTCAAACTGACTGTTAAATAAATGAGTAAGACTAAGAATTTAATCAAGAAACCTTGAGAGTATTTGTTTATTTGGATACTTGTCACTGTGAATCTCTGTGTAACTGCAGCATAGCTCACATTGACACCTCTTGAGATAAGCCTGGCTGCTGAACCACACTACCAACCTGTGTAATAAAGACCTATACCAAAGGTTGGGTTCCTATTGCAAGGAGGTCAAGGTTTGTTGTAGTGCACCCCAAGGGTATTGCTCCAAATCTTGCCTAACACATACTTTATATTGCGCCCATACGCAGGTGTTTCAGAGCGCGATGACAAACACCATCAGTTCAAGGTTCTTCACTTCGGTATAGCTTCCTATTCCTAGCGCCAAAAAACTGGAATGTCCTGCCCACAACACTCGGGAACGTAACCTCATCCGCAGCGTTCCACAAAGCACTAAAAAACAACCTTTTCAACTAAATCCCCCTGCTAATAATCTCACGAAGAGCTTCAGATGGTTCCCCTGTAACCTCAGAACCATTAGAATTTAAACTGCATCTCATGTAAATGTCATTGTATTCTGGTGTTTATGCACTGTCTTGTATCTCTCTGTTGTCCCATCTCCTGTAACCAAGCAAGCACTATGTAACAGCGCCACGATGCCCCAGAGCCGCCTAGTGTGCTTTAGAAAGGTAAATAAATAGATTGCCTCAGCCCCCACAGTATTTACAAAGGTGCTGGCGGTAGTAGCGGCTCACCTGTGGAGGCAGTTCATTCCAGTCTATCCTTACCTCGACGACTGGCTAATAACAGGGGATTTGTACGGAACATGCCTATGAAACACCCAACAGACGTTAGATCTACTCTTCAGTCTGGGATTCTCAATAAACTAGATGTCGGACTATATGTACACCATGTGATTGTAAGCAGATACAATCATCAGAAATACTATTACAGTAAGTAAAGCATGTCATATATATCTTGCCTTCTCTCTTATTATCTAATGAGAGTATATGATTAACGCCCATATCTGCTGTACTATTTGATATATATTCAATTAATGTCTGTCTTTCTGATTGTGATAGTGTGTGAAACAATTGACTGCTTGTAGCAAAAATGGGAAGAAGAATTTGAATACAAAATGAAATTAAACTTATAAAAATTGTTCCGTTAATATGATTTAACTTGTTTCAGGTTGCGTGTGATGCATGCAAACTATGGTTCCACTGGAACTGTGTGGATGAAAAACAAAGACCGGTAGACGTGGACAAGGCACAATTTCTGTGTAACAGATGTCAAAAGAAGTTGTCAAGCACCTGATTACATCTCATGTGAGCATCACAGACTTCACCACAGAGGAGCATTAAAATACTCTTAAAACATTTGTACAATTGCATATGAACAATTGCAGTATTTAAAAACAGTTATGTTTCTGTTTTCAAGTTATTACTTTTCATAAAAGTTGTTTATTGTTGTCAATCTGTGTTATTTAAAATGTTTTCTATTAAAAAAGTTAATCTAAGCATTGGTACAGAACAATTCCTTGCAACACAAACATAAAACCGGTTTAACTGGTATGCATCCATGAGTTGCCTGTACAGGGCAGGGGATGCAATTATGAGGAGTGGGTATGGGGCTATAATATCTTGAACCACCACAATAAAAAAGGGTCGGAGTAATTTATGAGAGTGTTGCATGATACAGAACCATATCGGGAGATTCCAATAAATACAAAACTAGACCCTGGTGTCTGGGGATAGAAATCTTTGAAATTGAGAGGTTCACTGCTATGTTATATCATAAAAGAAAATTATATTGCGTTTGAATGGAGGGATGTATGTGATTTCACCAAATACATTTCTCCTAATGGAGAAAACTTCGAATTATATTTTCTTTGCATTTTTTTATATGCGAGGGAGACCCTCTGTAGCCCCCCACTTCCCCTCTACCTTATCCTATACCCTTACCCCACCCCATCTATCTTTTTTAAATTAACCACTTACCCTACCAAATTCGAAGAATAAAAACTTCAAAGATTTCCCATCTGAGGAAATGGTATTTGGGAACATCTACGGCAGGGGTCTTCAAACTATTCATGCCAAGGCCACACTGAGCAAAAAATAAATTGTTCGGGACCCCCCCGCCCGCACCTTTGTGCTGGTGTTTATTTTTATTTATAGAGATGGCTGCGGAATGCGTGATGTCCATAGATAAGAACAATGGAACGTTGTGTGTATGTGACTCTGATGAGCATGCCATACTGTGCCCACATTTAAACACATAAAGCAATCAAAGAACTTGCCTCACATTGTAAATCCAGTAGGCCAAATGCCCTTTCTACACTGCCGCGCCATGATTTTCACTAGCTGCAGGCCAGCACTAATAAGAGATGCTAATGCCAACTCTGTTAGAAAAAGCATGGGCCTGCTCTTTTTTGCCGAAATAACCCCTGAGGCTTGCATAATATGGACGAGGTATCGGCTGAGGATTTGTGGACCCTCTAACATGCATTAGAGGACATTTCTTTTTAAAACGCTTCATCAGTTTATTACTGATCAGGCTAAAGTTTGAAAGTGGTACAATCCTTTCTGTGCAGCATTTCTGTGCATTGTTTATTGGGTCTCTCTTGTGCGGTATCCTGCACTGTCTGTAGATATAATTCCCTAAAGTTGTTTCTGCATTGGTGTTGCGGATGCCCACACTGAGGCCCAGCCCTTCCTTCAGAAACAAGAAGCAAAAGAGCCCTTGTACCACATTTGAGTGGCTGATGTTGCAGCCATTTAATCCTTGCTTCCAAAAACGTAAGCTGTCCAAAAGCATGTATGATTCATTGTTCCTAACATTTTAATGTTAGGGTGAGTATTGTGAACCGTGATGTGAGCACCAAGCCACACATCCGTCATGAATTTAGAGATTCACACATACAATCCTTTTATCACAGACTGGTTTATCAAATGTAGTGATCTCGGATCACTGGTATAGTCCTGAAATGCTCTGTGATTTAATGCAGAGCATAAAGGAATCCTCATTGGTGCTATTTATCCCCTTTCCCACTCTCAAAGAGGTATTAAGAGTGTACCAGACTGCCAATCTTGGAATGATAACCTTCTATCAAAAAATAGTTCTTATGGTTAGACTAGTATTCACATTAAAATTATTCTGCAAATTACTTTAATTGCAATGTAATGAAACAAACTTAATTTATATAGCAATTATTTATTCATATTGCAGAGCGGTTTTGTCACACAACAGAGGTGCAGTTTGTGAGTGATGTGTGCAATTTGGGGGGGGGTGGGCGTGGGTGCATTCTGATGTTTCGCCATGGGCACCAATTTGGCTAGAAACTGCCCTGACATTGAGTAGGAGGTCACCAGAAAGGCTGTGAACAAACGATAGTCGTGCACGATGTTTTGGATTTCCATTAAGAATAAAAGCACACACCTTCTTTTGCTGTGATGACCAGTCATCGCGGCAAAAGAAGGCGTGTGCTTTTTCTTTTATCTTCATAAATAGGCTCTTAATGGAGTGTGAGGCCACACAAACGCCACACAAACGCCCGGCCCCTGTCCTTAGTGCGACAGAGGCCGGGCCTTTGTGTGGCCCAGGCCCCATTAGGAGCCTTTCCATGAAGACGAAAGAAAAAGTACACACCTTCTTTTGCCACGATGACTGGTCATCACGGCAAAAGAAGGTGTGTGCTTTTTTGTTTTGTCTTCCTAAATCGGCTCTTAATGGAGCCTGAGGCTGCACAAAAGGCTCGGCCCCTGTCGCACTAAAGACAGGGGACGTGGATTCGGCTGCTGCTTGATGAAGCAACAGCCCGATCCTTTTGTAATGTATCCCGTTTTTTTGTGTTTTCCTTTTCAGGCTATGGGTGCGTGCCCCCCTGGGCATGAGGATGTGCCCAACCAGAGGGGCGCGCCCCACAGTTTGAATTATGCTGATCTACGGTAACAGGAATTGAGAGCCTTCAGTGAGAAATATTTCAAATGAAAAGGAGGTGCTTTTCAAGGAGGAATCAAGAGGAGGTTGAGTTTTCTGAATAACAATATAAATAATCCAAGATGAGGTTGTATGATAGGGGCTAAATTTGGCATATGAGTTGGACATATATATATATATATATATATATATATGAACATTTAATGGAATGTACAGTTGTTGCTGCATAGTTCAGACGAATCAAATAAATATAAAAGAGGAAAACCTGCTGTACAGGTGGGTACCCTTTTGTATCAGGAGATGCAGATTATCATAGATGTGTATGGGGCAATGATCATAAAACATAACACAGGATGACCACTTGCGCTTGTGTGAATTACCCCAAGAGAAATAGGGGATGCAAATTACCATAGGTGCGTTCAGGCCATGATATCTTGCACCCCCTACAATCGAAAGGTATGGGCATGTTCCGGGAGGGGGTAGATGGTGCCTCTACATTTGTTGGGACCAGATTAAACATAAAACAGGATGACCACTTGCGCTAGTGTGAATAGCCCCAAGAGAAATAGGGGATGCAAATTACCATAGGTGCATTCAGGCCATGATATCTTGCACCCCCCACAATCAAAAGCTGTGGGGGTGTCCAGGGAGGGGCTAGGTGATGCCTCTACGTTGGTTGGGACCAGATTAAACATACAGCAGGATGACCACATGCACTAGTGTGAGTTTACCCCAGGGAGGTAGGGGATGCGAACTACCATAGGTGCATTCAGGCCATGATATCTTGCACCCCCACAGTGAAAAGGTATGGCGGTGTTCCAGGAGTGGCTAGGGGGACGCCTCCATATTAGTTAGGACCAGATTAAACATAAAACAAGATGACCACTTGCGCTAGTGTGAATAGCCCCAAGAGAAATAGGGGATGCAAATTGCCATAGGTGCATTCAGGCCATGATATCTTGCACCCCCCACAATCAAAAGCTATGGGGGTGTCCAGGGAGGGGCTAGGTGATGCCGCTACATTGGCTGGGACCAGATTAAACATACAGCAGGATGACCACATGCGCTAGTGTGAGTTTACCCCAGGGAGGTAGGGGATGCGAACTACCATAGGTGTGTTCAGGCCATGATATCTTGCACCCCCCACAATTGAAAGGTATGGGGGTGTTCCGGGAGGGGGTAGATGGTGCCTCTACATTTGTTGGGACCAGATTAAACATAAAACAGGATGACCACTTGCGCTAGTGTGAATAGCCCCAAGAGGAATAGGGGATGCAAATTACCATAGGTGCATTCAGGCCATGATATCTTGCACCCCCCCACAATCAAAAGGCATGGGGGTCTTCAGGGAGGGGTTAGATGGTGCATCTACATTGATTGGGACCAGAGTAAACATAAAACAGGATGACCACTTGCACTAGTGTGAATAGCCCCAAGAGAAATAGGGGATGCAAACTACCATATGTGTGTTCAGGCCACGATATCTGGCACCCCCCACAATAAAAAGATATGGGGGTGTTTTGGGAGGGGTTAGATGGTGCATCTACACTGATTGGGACCAGATTAAACATAAAACAGGATGACCACGTGCGCTAGTGTGAGTTTACCCCATGGAGGTAGGGGATGCGAACTACCATAGGTGCATTCAGGCCATGATATCTTGCACCCCCACAGTGAAAAGGTATGGCGGTGTTCCAGGAGTGGCTAGGGGGACGCCTCCATATGTAACGCTCACCTGATTCTCGCAGAGGCGCCGGTCTTGACTGGGCGACTACCGTATCTTCAAAGGTGATGTGTAGCACCCGGTTGGCTCTTTGGGCTGGACCTCTGTGCACTGTATGCCTGACGTGTAGAGTAAGATGTCTGCAGATAGAAAATATGGGGTTAATGAACTGGGGTTATTGGGGTGTCCCTATCTCTTTCCTCTTCTCCTCTCCTGTAGACCCCAAAGGTTAACGCTCTCACCTTAGGTAAGTGAATGCCGAGCTCTCCATCTGCCTCGGGGCAGGGTGCTGTAGCCAGTTTCTTCACTGCATAGGTAGCGCAGGCCTCTTGACTTCAGAGGACTGCTGTCCGTCGTTTACTGCACGAACGGTAAGTTTCGAGTCATTCAAATGTCTTTTTAAAGTCTTTAGTAATGATGTCTCTTGTTTTGCAGGGTTCCGGCGATGGCGGATGACGGGCTGAAGTGAGTTGAAGATGGAGCCCGTGTGATGAATAGAAGCGCCTGGAAGCACGTGAGTAAGCGCTTGTTGCCTGCTTCACGATGCGCTCTAACTGTCTTTTTATTTTGCAGGTACGAGTTCGGAGCGGCTGCAGGGTGCCGGAATACCCACTGGATTAGATGTGGAAAGGAGTAATGGCACGTGAGTATTAAAGTTCCCCAATGTCTTTAAACGCACCTTGTTTTGTCTTTCAGATGCGGATGCAGCGCCGAAGGCCTCCGGAACGTGCGAAGAGTTGGTAAGCTTTTGTCTTTCAGATGCCGGAATGCAGTATGAAGACCTCCGGAGCGCACGAAGAGTAGGTAAGCCTTTGCCTTTCCGATGCCGGAATGCTAACCTGTTCTTTCTTGTCTTTATAGGTGTTGCTGAAGACTGGATTCAGGATGGTAAGCCTTTGCCTTTCAGATGCCGGAATGCTAACCTGTTCTTTCTTGTCTTTATAGGTGTTGCTGAAGACTGGATTCAGGATGGTAAGCCTTTTTCCTTAGGCCCAGGACTGGATGCAGAAGACACGATGAGCGTCCTGCTGCAGAGGGTGCAGAATAACGCAAAGCAAGATTCATCCACTGGGTGTGGTTTAAATAGCCTCCTGTAGTGCTTAGGTGTCTCCTTCCACAGCCACGCCTAAGTAAGAAAAGAGTTCCTGGTAAGAAAAGAGTTCCTGCTTTCCAGAAGAGTTCCAGTGTTCTAAATCTAGGGAGCGGCTCCAGCCCCACCCAACAGGAAAAGTAGTTCCAAACAGAAGAGGATCAGAGGCTCAACTGGCAGGCAAGTAAGCAGCATGGTCTGCTGCAGGTAAGTCCACCCAAGCATTATGAGCCCGGCGCTTCCAGCGCTGGGACTGGGCATATTTATGAGCCTGGTGCCACTGGCGCCAGGACTGGGTCCAAAAGGTCCCAATTGGGACTGGTTGGCACTCGGAACCTGGGTTATGGATCTGCTTCCTAGGGAGTTGGGAAAACCCTGACCTTTTGGAAGCAGAGATCATGACACATATTAGTTAGGACCAGATTAAACATAAAACAAGATGACCACTTGCGCTAGTGTGAATAGCCCCAAGAGAAATAGGGGATGCAAATTACCATATGTGCATTCAGGCCATGATATCTTGCACCACCCACAATCAAAAGCTATGGGGTGTCCAGGGAGGGGCTAGGTGATGCCTCTACATTGGTTGGGACCAGATTAAACATACAGCAGGATGACCACATGCGCTAGTGTGAGTTTACCCCAGGGAGGTAGGGGATGCGAACTACCATAGGTGTGTTCATGCCATGATATCTTGCACCCCCACAATTGAAAGGTATGGGGGTGTTCCGGGAGGGGGTAGATGGTGCCTCTACATTTGTTGGGACCAGATTAAACATAAAACAGGATGACCACTTGCGCTAGTGTGAATAGCCCCAAGAGAAATAGGGGATGCAAATTACCATAGGTGCATTCAGGCCATGATATCTTGCACCCCCCCACAATCAAAAGGCATGGGGGTCTCCAGGGAGGGGTTAGATGGTGCATCTACATTGATTGGGACCAGAGTAAACATAAAACAGGATGACCACTTGCACTAGTGTGAATAGCACCAAGAGAAATAGGGGATGCAAACTACCATATGTGTGTTCAGGCCACGATATCTGGCACCCCCCACAATAAACAGATATGGGGGTGTTCTGGGAGAGGTTAGATGGTGCATCTACACTGATTGGGACCAGATTAAACATAAAACAGGATGACCACGTGCGCTAGTGTGAGTTTACCCAAGGGAGGTTGGGGATGCGAACTACCATAGGTGCATTCAGGCCATGATATCTTGCACCCCCCACAGTGAAAAGGTATGGCGGTGTTCCAGGAGTGGCTAGGGGGACGCCTCTACATTTGTTGGGACCAGATTAAACATAAAACAGGATGACCACTTGCGCTAGTGTGAATAGCCCCAAGAGAAATAGGGGATGCAAATTACCATAGGTGCATTCAGGCCATGATATCTTGCACCCCCCACAACCAAAAGCTGTGGGGGTGTCCAGGGAGGGGCTAGGTGATGCCTCTACATTGGTTGGGACCAGATTAAACATACAGCAGGATGACCACATGCGCTAGTGTGAGTTTACCCCAGGGAGGTAGGGGATGCGAACTACCATAGGTGTGTTCAGTCCATGATATCTTGCACCCCCCACAATCGAAAGGTATGGGGGTGTTCCGGGAGGGGGTAGATGGTGCCTCTACATTTGTTGGGACCAGATTAAACATAAAACAGGATGACCACTTGCGCTAGTGTGAATAGCCCCAAGAGAAATAGGGGATGCAAATTACCATAGGTGCATTCAGGCCATGATATCTTGCACCCCCCCACAATCAAAAGGCATGGGGGTCTCCAGGGAGGGGTTAGCTGGTGCATCTACATTGATTGGGACCAGAGTAAACATAAAACAGGATGACCACTTGCACTAGTGTGAATAGCCCCAAGAGAAATAGGGGATGCAAACTACCATATGTGTGTTCAGGCCACGATATCTGGCACCCCCCACAATAAAAATATATGGGGGTGTTCTGGGAGGGGTTAGATGGTGCATCTACACTGATTGGGACCAGATTAAACATAAAACAGGATGACCACGTGCGCTAGTGTGAGTTTACCCCAGGGAGGTAGGGGATGCGAACTACCATAGGTGCATTCAGGCCATGATATCTTGCACCCCCCACAGTGAAAAGGTATGGCGGTGTTCCAGGAGTGGCTAGGGGGACGCCTCTATATTGGTTAGGACCAGATTAAAAATAAAACAGGATGACCACTTGCTCTAGTGTGAATAGCCCCAAGAGAAATAGGGGATACAAATTACCATAGGTGCATTCAGGCCATGATATCTTGCACCCCCCACAATCAAAAGCTATGGGGGTGTCCAGGGAGGGGCTAGGTGATGCCTCTACATTGGTTTGGACCAGATTAAACATACAGCAGGATGACCACATGCGCTAGTGTGTGTTTACCCCAGGGAGGTAGGGGATGCGAACTACCACAGGTGTGTTCAGGCCATGATATCTTGCACCCCCCACAATCGAAAGGTATGGGGGTGTTCCGGGAGGGGGTAGATGGTGCCTCTACATTTGTTGGGACCAGATTAAACATAAAACAGGATGACCACTTGCGCTAGTGTGAATAGCCCCAAGAGAAATAGGGGATGCAAATTACCATAGGTGCATTCAGGCCATGATATCTTGCATCCCCCCACAATCAAAAGGCATGGGGGTCTCCAGGGAGGGGTTAGATGGTGCATCTACATTGATTGGGACCAGAGTAAACATAAAACAGGTTGACCACTTGCACTAGTGTGAATAGCCCCAAGAGAAATAGGGGATGCAAACTACCATATGTGTGTTCAGGCCAGGATATCTGGCACCCCCCTCAATAAAAAGATATGGGGGTGTTTTGGGAGGGGTTAGATGGTGCATCTACACTGATTGGGACCAGATTAAACATAAACAGGATGACCATGTGCGCTAGTGTGAGTTTACCCCAGGGAGGTAGGGGATGCGAACTACCATAGGTGCATTCAGGCCATGATATCTTGCACCCCCACAGTGAAAAGGTATGGCGGTGTTCCAGGAGTGGCTAGGGGGACGCCTCCATATTAGTTAGGACCAGATTAAACATAAAACAAGATGACCACTTGCGCTAGTGTGAATAGCCCCAAGAGAAATAGGGGATGCAAATTACCATAGGTGCATTCAGGCCATGATATCTTGCACCCCCCACAATCAAAAGCTATGGGGATGTACAGGGAGGGGCTAGGTGATGCCTCTACATTGGCTGGGACCAGATTAAACATACAGCAGGATGACCACATGTGCTAGTGTGAGTTTACCCCAGGGAGGTAGGGGATGCGAACTACCATAGGTGTGTTCAGGCCATGATATCTTGCACCCCCCACAATCGAAAGGTATGGGGGTGTTCCGGGAGCGGGTAGATGGTGCCTCTACATTGGTTGGGACCAGATTAAACATAAAGCAGGATGACCACTTTTGTTAGTGTGAGCTAACCCCTAGGGAGGCAGGGGATGCAAAATTACCATAAGTGCATTCAGGCCATGATATCTTGCACCCCCACAATCAAAGGGTATGGAAGTATCCAGGGAAGGGCTAGTTGGTGCCTCTACATCATTTGGGACCAGAGTAAACATAAAACAGGATGTGTGTTACAGGTTTTGTGAATTACCATAGTTGCGTTTTGGCCATGATATCATGCACCCCAACAATGAAAAGGTATGGGGGTGTCAAGGGAGGAGGTAGGTGGTGCCGATACATTGGTAGGGACCAGATGGTGTCTCTCCCAGCATATATATGAGGTGAAAATGGGGTTGAAATAAAAAAGTCAATATTTTGGGGGTCATAGTAATTGGGGCACAGTAATCAGATAGATCTGTCTTGGAAGCAGACACAAAATTGATAGTTGTAGCTGTAAGGGGAAGGGGGTCTTTCAGTTGGAAATGCCCCATTGTAGTGTGTGATGGCTGCATGCATGCCGAAGAACAGCACCGCTGAGGAAAAAAGGAAAGGAATTACAAAGACTCTCACTAGTCTGCATTTCATCCCCATACAAACAGCCCAAACTTTAGGTAGGGGGCTTGAGCCTCATTAACCCAGTGGCGTTGTATCCATGACATAGCGCAGCCCATCTGGGAGGATAGCCCAGGGGCAAGGTGCTTGCCTTGGAAGCAAGACGACACGTACCACCACAGGTTCGATCCCCGGGTCCGCGCTTAGAAACCTCTGGGTATTAAGCGCGTTATAAATAACCTATCATATCATATCATATCATACCAGTCACTTGCAGCAGTGTGTAATAGTGTGCACAGTTTACCAAACCGCGGGTGAACAGGGAGCTTAACACCAATTACGTAAAATACTGTTGACTTCCCTTCCCAATAACACATGCTGAAGGGAGACCCTACCGTGCACCCCGTGCATTATGACAGAGTTGTGTGACTGAGCCCAACCTCCCCCTTTATCCTTAAGAGAGGCTCCTGCAGTGATTCCTCGTGCTTTGATGTTGGAATCAAATATAGAAAGGTTAATTATGCCATAAAAAATGTTTAAGCGCCCCATCTACTGTAACAGTAAAACCTTTCTTATTATTATACCATTTAAAATAATAACATGTGCGCCCTATCTGCTGTCACAGTACAACCTTTCTTATTTTGGCTGTAGTGTGATGTTGGAATAAAATATAGAAAGGTTAATTATGCCATAAAACATGTTTAAGCGCCCCATCTACTGTAACAGTAAAACCTTTCTTATTATTATACCATTTAAAATAATAACATGTGCGCCCTATCTGCTGTCACAGTACAACCTTTCTTATTTTGGCTGTAGTGTGATGTTGGAATAAAATATAGAAAGGTTAATTATGCCATAAAACATGTTTAAGCGCCCCATCTACTGTAACAGCACAACCTTTCTTATGATTATACCATTTAAAATAATAACATGTGCGCAAATGTACAACTGAGCGAATGCTAGGCTCCCAGACTTTGCACAGTATTTAAAAAAAAAAAAAAACAACATGGGAAGCCGTATATTATACCATACTGCATGATATTCGGCTTCCCATGACAGAGTGAAGGCCCTGAAACAACGCCCACCTGGTAGCTCTGGCCAATCCCTGAACAGAGATGTTGGAGGGCGGGCTGTAGGCGGGCTATGACATTAGCTTTTCATTTCGGGCTGCATGTATGGCTGTAGCCATCAAGTGGGCGTGACTCCGAAGATTGCCGAACACTGCCTCCCACAATCTACCATGGGAGGCAGGATAGCATACAACACCGGCAATTTTAAAGCTTTTTTTGCCAAATGGTGTTAGGACCACAGAGGATCCAGAGGAGGCGAAAAGCTGTATTAATAATTGTGGGGCTCTAGGAAATTAAATGAAACCCAACCATTTAATGCAGTTTGCTTGATTTATGTGAATGAGTATGGATTGTCTTTTGTGCTTGAGGGATGTGCGATATGTTTCCAGATGAATAGGCTTGGTCGAGGTATGATTGTGTTGGGGTAGTTACAATAATATTACACTTAACTATGTAGATGATTTGGTTGCTGAGTGCCCACTTGACACGTTTTTATTTAAATAAGTAATTGGCTGGCATTAATAACATTGTGGCAAAATGACGTTGGATAACAATCGTTTAGATTCAGTTTACACATTTTTATTTAAATTGATCTTGGAGTTCGTCCCCCATGACACACACCTTCCGTGATGACGAATTGAAGGGAAGGAGAACACGCATTATGCTGCTTGAGGTGCCTTACTCTAATGCCGGCTACGGTTCGTAAACATCGAGACGGCCTGCAGTGTGTCTGCTCTCTGTACTAACTTCCTACTTACAGGTGAGCCCTTCCGTGGGTGTGGTGGAGTCGGGATATAGGAAGAGGTGTACAGGGAATATGTATATTGCTGCAGGGTGGGTCTTGGTGTGGAGTGGTGTGGCGCGGTATCTAAAGCAATTTGGGTTGCTGCCGCACTCCAGGCTCCGATTCCATGGGGGCATGGATTCTCATGGCTCAAGCTACAGACAATAAAACTATCCCCCAAGTCACATAGATATCATTGGACAGCAGTGCTATCCCTCAGGTTACGGGAGATCACTGGTTCCTGCCCCAGACAGAATACTATGCTCAGATTATACAAATATATCAAGCACAGCCAGCACCTAGAAGGATCCGACCGCAGAGCTAGGTCGAGGTTTACGCATCTTCTAGGCTCAGAGAGCAGACGTGTCCCACTGGCTTCCTGCGCATCGGGTTCCAATGAGCTATCATTTCTCATTTAATGCCCCTTCTGCTTGTGCGTTCTGGCGTGGGGAGCCTTTCAGCTCCCAATTACAGGGTTAGCGCTTCCTGGAGAGTGCACAGAGGGGGTCGGGGGAATTTGGTGCGTCCCGTATCGAGGGAACGCCTTGGGGGATGAGCAGACTCAGAAAGGGCTGGCATACAATGATACACTCGGAGCACATGCCTGGGAGGGTTGTCTGACCTACTGGCCTTCTGTGGCACACTTAAACAAAAGGTGTCTTTTGAATATGGGAGCAGTACAAGTCTTTCAAGCAACATTCAAATCCAGCTGCCCTTTATTTTAGCCAGTCATACAAAAAAGTATTATATCGAATGTAATGTAATGCATTTTCAAAAGTAAATAGACTTTGACAGCCCCCCACCACTCCTACAGGGTTGCATTTGTTGGTTAGGGTCAGTAACAATACGTGGGTAACAGAAAATGTTTTGATAACATTTCCCTTTTGAATTATCTGCGACTCAGATTAAGGTGGCGATACACTGCCTTTGGTGCGAGGTGTAAACACACAACTGTCACAATCGAAGCCGTGATTGCTCTCTGTCTGGCTTTTAAGAACTTTGCAGTAGATAATAATAGTTTGTAAATATAGACAAAAGTTTTCTAGATGGAAATCATTTCAATTTCTATTAAGGGTGTCCTCCATCTGAATTCTCAATTTACTATTGAGAGGGCTTTAGGTTTTAGTGCGGGGAATGGGGCATATAGGTATCGCATTGTCCAATGAGGGATGTTTGGGAATAATGAAGGAAACTGATTTGAGGATTTACATTTTTTTTAAGATTGTAAGAGCAGAAGATTTACACCATAAATGTATAACTTAAATAATATGATCCTTGGATATTATTAATAAGTGTCAAGCAGAGATGTGCGTGAGAACTGAGTACCTGTTTTCTTGACTGTGGTTCTAGTTGGGACCGCCAGGCTGCATCCAGTGAATTGACGAGCATGTGACTCGGGGAACCAGCCTCTCCACCACCCTAATGACACAGGGTGGTGAATGGACCAACTCCCAGCGTCACGGAAGACACTCTCCTGATTAACGTGACGAAGGGACTGTGCAAGCACAGGCAGGAGAGGCCACAGTCTGATGGAAGGTTACTGGATACTGATGAAGTCCAAAAGAGTCTTTTCCAGAAGTACGTGATCCAGTGAAGAAGCGAGATAGTCCGGGATACTTCTCAGATGAATACAAGGAATGGCCCCCAATCCACGGGAAGACAAGTACCAGCAGATACACGTAGCTGGTCAGGGATGACAGATCTGCTCGAGGTACAGTAGGTCCAAAGGATGAGGCACCAGGCAGGACCAAACAGGAAGAGGGAACCAGATCGGGAGGGGAGACCACCAAGAGTAGGGATCCCTAAGGTATGTCCCAAAACAGTGAACGAGGGCCCCAGGAAGCAAGAGGAGAAGCTGGCCCAGAAAGACCCAGGGAGAAGCCCAGGAAAGAAAGCGGGAGTCCCCAGGGAAAAGCAGGGAAAACTGAAAACCGGACCCAGGGAGGCTCAAAAACAGACAGAAGCCCAGGCAGGTAGTAGGAGACTGGGACCAGGCAGGCAGGGAACCCACAAGGCAGGGAGAACAAAGAGCAGGTTGGTGCAAGGCAAGGCCAGGCACAGGGAAGCAGGAACCACAAGTGGTTGGAGCGAGCAACACGACCGAAGCAACCGCGTTGAGACGCGAATTGCAACTGTTCGCGGCTCCTCTTATGGGCCGCCGGCACTCGCGAGGCCTGAAACGCAAGCCGTTTTGTTTCCGAGCGCCGGCGGACCCAGAATGAGGCTTGGAAGGCAAGCCCTTCCCAGAGCGGAGGCCCAATCTACGGCGCATGCGCGGAACCGAGACAGTGGTTTCCCGCGCATGCGCGGCAGCCCTCTAGCACCGGCCCCAGCACCTCTCCCCCTGGCGAACGCCCAAGCGCGAAAGCGCGGGTAGATCCGCCAGGAGATGGGAGAGGGAGCGGGTGCAACGGACCCCGGTCTCCCAAAAAGTGGCGTGACAATAAGGCCAGAATGGATAGAAATTGAATTAATTAGATGTTAGGTAATGAAAAAGCAAGGGAGGGTCTGTTCTGGGTATAAGCATTGATAATGGATACAGGGAGGGGAATGCTCAGTAGACTAATAAAAGCAGACAGCTGTGAGGTTGCAAACACACTCAGTTTCAGCTCTGAGGTGGAGTATGTTTCATAAGTTTCATTGATTTTACTATTTAATTTGTAATTGGCTTGTATTTTATTTCGTATTTTTCTTCATACCACATTGTTTATGGGGAATTGAGGAGAATTTGAAGGAAATGGCATTTCGGATAACAAATTGTACAGACTATACAAATGTTGTAACATGGAATGTAAATGAAATAAATAATCAAATAAAGAGAAAAAGGGTGCTTTGACACTTAGAGGCTGACATTGCTATGTTACAGGAGACGCATTTAACTGACAAAGAGACACAAAAGATGAGTAGAGTTTGGGTTGGTCAAGTACTCCACTCCTCTTACTCGACAAATTCAAGAGGAGCTATAATCCTGTTCAGGAACATTTTTCCAGGAACAATATTAAACTCTAATGCAGATAATGAAAGGCGGATGATATCAATGTCCTTACATGTTCAGGACATGTTTATGACAATTGGTAATGTTTATGCACCAAATGTAAATAGTAGACCTTTTTTGAGCAAAGTTGGACGTCATCTGCTTGATACAGGAGGTAAAAATCTCCTTGTAGGGGGCGACTTCAATATGGTACTGGACCTTGTTCTTGACCGGAGTAGCCATAGACTTAGAGATGGCAGCAAGAAGGACAGGGAAGCATTAGACTTGCTCATGCAGGACTTTCGTCTATTGGATGTGTGGATTAGAACACCCGATCGGAAGGTAATATACTTTCCTTTCAGGGGTGCATGATATATACTCAAGAATCGACAACATCTTGACCTGAGGGTTAGTGACTCAGAATTTTAAGAACTGCAAAATTGAAAGTAGTGTTGTCTACGATCACGCTCCCATTAGGATGCCTGTAGCTCTAGAATATTCATCAAATAAAACACATACTTGGAGAATGAATACCTCATTATTGAACGATGATGAAATGAGGGAGGCTTTGGTGAAGGAGGCAGAAGAGTACATTACATTTTAATTTGAATGGAGAAGTGGAAATTATTGACACAGTGTGGGAGAGTTTCAAGTTCGTCATGAGAGGGGTGCTTTTGAGTGTCGGGGTGATATCCCGGGGGTCAGCAGGGCCGTCCACACATCCTTCGGGGGTAGGGAGGCCCCAACTCCTCCCTCAGTCCCCAATGAGTATGAGACACACGCAAGAGCAAGGCTTTACTGCTGTTTATTAGAAAACGGCAGGGACAGGTTCTGGGATCATAGGTCATCCGGGAACACATCTCACAAGAGTGGGCTCGCAGGCCCTTTTACATCATGTGTGACGCCTCATTGTGCGTCACCTGGGAAATTTTCCCCAAAACCTAATGCCACCTCGGGTTGGCTCCCCGAGTAATAGGGTTAGTATAGGAACATATAGGTGAGTTAGTGGTTGGTGGAGAAGAGGTCAGGTGGTATGCTTGGGTCATCCCTAGAAATGGTTACACCAAAAATGATACATGAAAAAGGTTAGTGATTGGCTAGGTTATGATGCCGTCAGTAGTTAGCCCCCCGTGCCCTGATTGGTTCATCCGTGAGCCCCCAAGCCTGGGACCATCGTCGTTCCCAGCCTGCAGTGTACCTGATTTTAGAAACAATGTGTTTCTAAAACCCTTAACGCCTGAGTTGTAATGAGGGCCAATGTCTGCATTCTTGTCGTCCTCAGCTGGAATTAAGACGTGCATACCTATCATTTCTTCAGCAGTGTGTTTAGATCTTGTCTTCCATACCTTCATCCCCATTATAGCGGCCATTCCTAAAACCACACATCCTGCTATTACTTTGAGGCCGTCTGATAACCAAGATGGCATCCAGGACCAGAGATATGAAAACCAGCTACCATCCTTCTTCACTCCTTTTGCTTCATCTTCCATTTTGGCGTGCATCTTGGCAAGCTGTGATACTGCCTCTGATAATGTACCGTTGTCTTCATCATTAGCAGGGTTAAATGTGCAACATGAACTTCCAATTTTTGCGCAAACGCCTCCTTCCATTGCTGTCAGGAGGTCCAATACATATTTATTTTGTAGGGCTACCATTCATATTGCTCTTAATTATTCTTTTATTGCATTGAATCCGCTCACAGTGGAGTTGATTGTCAGCATGAACTCCCACCTAGTTATTTGTAACCACTTGGCATTAGCGTATGCTTGTACCCCGGCATGTATGATGGAGGAGAAGAAAATTGCTGCTCTGCTGAATAATCTGTGTGCTGGTGGGATGTCACTCAGGGCTGGCTGTCTCTGATTTTCCCCGTAGGTAGTTTCCTGTCAGTGGTTCTCCTTGCGTCTTCACTCTGGAAAGGTGTACTGTGTTGTTCTCTTGTCTCCCTCCTACCATCCTCAGTGATCTTTCCTTCTTTTATTTCCTTCATCCATTTTTGGGAAATTTTCTAAGTTAACGTGCTTCTGTGGTACCACTAGTGATGGTACGTTGATGTGTACCATAGTACATACTCCATCCCACATTGGCGGCAGGCTGTTGTATGCTCTTGCACCACAGGCCCAGTAGTGATCCATTAATACAGCTGTTCCTGCACCCCCCTCAGGAAGCTTCACTATTCTCTTGCAACCTTCATTTGTTCCAACGTCTATTTCTCCATCATGCTGGTAACAAAGTGTCGGTGCTGTCAGTGGAAGTATTGTTATTGGCTCCTCTTCTTTATCTAGCCACGCTACCAATACAGCACTCTTCGCACATTCTTTATAGCACTTGTCATTTTCTTCTTGTACCTTCATCACAGGTGACTTGGCAAATGTCAGCATCTTGCTTCCTACAACTCCGTCCACCCATCCATCCTTTGTGAACACTTTTCCATATATCAGTATCAGTGGTCTTTCCCAGCATCCTGGTTCGCCGGCAACCTCTTATGAATACCACTCGCATGGCAGGTAATCCAGCGTCACCTCTTGTGTTTCCCCTTTTTCTGGTCCCTCTGCTATGTACTTGAGTCCTTTAGTCTGTTGCCAGGAATCATCATACATGGGGAGTGTTTTGATGAAGTTGTTTTCGTATGGGTATGTTGAACTTGATTTCAACCGGAGTGTTGCCCTTTTCCCTTGGAACCTTCCTCTTGTTTGGAATAATGCTAAGTATAGCAAGCATTCAGCAGTTATTGCAGGCACTTCTGTGGCAACAAATGTTTTGGAAGCGCTCATGGTGTAGGGAATCAATGAACACACATTGCAGTTGTCCCTTGTCGTATCCTTACCAATTTTCGACATGTGTTTATACCACATGTTGTTGGAGACGTGTGCAGATTCTGTGAGATATGTGTCAACCCCATTTACATCACTTGATATGCTACATTTGTTCCTTTTAATGTTTTGTCCCATGCTAGTTGTACCACCTGACACAGTGCTCCTTGGGAGCGTTTGGGGGGGTATATTAGTAGTGGAAACTGCATCTACATAAAAAGCGTAGTATGTCTGCCAGACAGCGGCAGTAATCAGGCCAGTGGTGAGAAATATTGTCATCATTTTTATACAGTTGCTAATACCACTAGCATTTCAACTCTTACCTTTGCTGCGGTCCTGCAGCGACTTTAGATGATATAGGTGCCCGCCTGAAAATTTCTGAAAATATGCGTTATTTGTTAGTATTGTTTAGTCGAGCCCTGCATATTAGATAATAGTTCAATGCCCAGGCAAAAAGCTCTTCCCACGCTTTTCTTACCGTCCTATCTCGTAGGGCTGGTAATGCTTCGTGAGGTATGGGAACGCTTGAGCAATTATCATAAGAAATGTATTATAGTATATACGAATTCTTCTTCTTTTCAGGTATTTTGGTCTTTTTATAACATATACAAACTGGTGTGATAGTGCTTCTGGTGTATTGTCATCTGCGGGCAGCATTTACCCCTGGGCAATGACTATGTTTCTATTTTATAAACATACCTTTGCTTTTATTACAACCACAATAATAATACACAGTTCCTGCATGTGCGAGACAAAAAAGAAGAGATCATGCACGTGCTTACACAGTGTGGTGTATATTACAGATATTTTTGTCAGTGTCCTTGAATAGCTGGTGGCTAGGGAGTGTTAACTTAATGCTAAATTGATTTGTTTTGCTGGGACCTTGTAATCATGGGGCGGTCTATAGGGCGTTGATCGTTAGTGTCTTTTGGGGCGTCTGGGTCTTGGGTTGCTGCTATCTCTGGTGTTGTTGCTGAAGCGTTGGCCCTTTCGCTGAGGAGAGGGGGGTCTGTGCTTTGTAGGGCTTGATGTCGTGTAAGTGGGTCCACGCTTATCTGCCTCTGAGCTGAACTGCCCTGGGGGCTACTTTTTCAATTATATAAGGCCCTGTAAAACGTGGACTGCTCCACGTTCGCCGAAAGTTTTTGAGTAATACTTGATCTCCTTCTTTCACTGTCCACTGTGTCATCTGTTCTGTTTAAGCTGTTGAGAGATAAAAGCAGCACTAGTAACCAGAGAAGAGACATATTCATGCATATCATTACCAAAAACAGTACTGGTCGCGTGGCAGTCAGTTATGTCCCTTGATGGTGGTGTGAGTGGGATATGCATTTGGCGTCCAGTTACCACCTCGGCCAAAGGAAGGCAGTACAGCCAACTCTTCTTAGTTGTTTGCTTAATTTTTGCTATTTCTTCTTTTAGGAGGCCGTTGAGGTGTTTGCATACGCCATTAGCTTGAGGATGGTATGCACATGCAAACTTATGCCTATGCCTAGGAGAGTGGTTATATGTTGGAATAGCTCGTTAGCGAAATGGGGGCCATTGTCTGACCTTAGCACTTCGCATGCCCCCCACCTTGGGAAAACCTCCCTCACCAGGAACTTTGCTGCTCTGAACGCATCAGCGTGGGAGCATGGACCGGCCTCAATCCACCGTGAAAATGGGCACACCACTACAATCGGGTATCCGTAGCCTTGACATACATTGATCATGTCAACGTAGTCCATATGGAGATGCAGGAAGGGTCCTTCAGGCCGGGGTATTGTACCTTTGATCACTTGCAGCGTGTGACCGGCCATGAATTGCTGGAAGGTAAGGCAGTTACTGATGAAATTAGTGACATGTGAGTTTAACTCAGGACAGAACCAGTCTTCCTTTATTCGTGCTGAAATTACCACTTTTCCTGTGTGTGTGGGATGGTGCAATTGTGTCAGAGCTATTTTTAACAGTGCATCACTACTTTCCCTTTGTTGTTCTGGTGCCATAGTGCATCTTTGGGAGACATGGTACACCCTCTTTTTACCCACAGTTCTTTTTCTGCCATTGGTGCTGCTGCCTGTAGCTCCATGACCTGTGTCTCTAGGATGTGTGTATACTCATCTTTCATCAGCATTTGTCTTACCCCCCTTTTCTTTTTGTTTTTCTGGGAGTGTCCAAATTTCACCAAAGTATGCAGCATGTTTAGCATGTGCATCAGCTGCCTCGTTACCTCTGGATATGGGGTCATCACCATGTGTGTGGGCCTGACACTTCACAAGTGCTTCCTCTTCTGGATAATGAATTACTTCGATTAGCTTGGCCAGTAGGAGAGCATGTTGTACTGGAGTACCATCAGCCCTCCTAAATCCACTCCTTTCCCATTGTATTACTCCTAAGTGTACTGTTGAAGTGGCATATGCACTATCTGAGTATATAGTTACTCTTTTGTCATTTCATTCTTCTAAGGCCAAGATAAGTGCTACCAATTCTGCTGCTTGGGCAGAGTAGTGCTGTGGTAATTTTACACATTTGACTGGAATAAAGGTTCAGTCTTCTCTGAGCCGTACTACCGCTGCTCCTGTTTGTCTTATTCCATCACTTTGGTCAATAGTTGATGACCCATCAATGTACATAACCTCACCCCCCTCCAATACATTATCCTCCACTTTCCTTGCTCCTGAGTAGTTTTCAATAGCTTCCGGGCAGTCATGTGAGTATTCTCAATTTACTGCTTCCTCTGCTATAAATCTCACTGGGTTTACATTAGTGCATCTCACCACTGTCAGTTCTGGCCTGGATAAAATAATCTCATATCCTGATGCTCTTTGTGTTGTCAGTGTTGATTTTGGTTTTGTCAATATTGCAAACAGGACATGTTCCACATACAAAATAGTTTGGCATCCCATGGTAATGGAAGATGATTTTTCCATTGCGAGTGCTGCGGCCACTAGGCTTTGTTTGCACAGGAAATGTCCCATCATTATAGGGTCTAGATGGTTGCTGTAAAAGGCCACTGGCTTGTGTCCCATGCTAGTCTTTTGGGTCAGTACTGCTTTTATTACTGCTGAGTCACAATGTGAAAATATGTAGAATTCTTTTCGATAATTGGGGGTAGCTAGTACTGGTGCAGTTCAAATAGCATTTTTCAATTCGTTGAACGCATCTGATATTTCTCGTGTCCATTCCAATTTCCTTTGCCCCCTCTGTGCCTGTCTGAGTGCCTCAAGCAGTGGTCCTATGTATGAGCTGTCATCAAAGACCCACGCCCTGCAGTAGTTGCATAGGCCCAGGAACTGCTGCAGTTCCCTCACTGTTTGTGTCTGTGGTGTGTTCTGTATTGCTAGTGCCCTTTGTGGCGCAATATTCCTTCCTTTTTGTGAAATAATCTGTCCAATGTAGAGTACTTGCTTTTGGCAGTACTGCAGCTTCTCCTTGTCTACCTTGTAACCTTTCTCAGCCAGTACTGTGAGCATTTTAACTGAGTCTCTCCTACACTTTTCCTCAGTAGTGCTGAATATTATAATATCATCTACATATTGCAACACCGTGCTTTCCATCTCTATATTGCCCAAACCCATTTGTATTACTCTGTTAAAGATCGGTGGTGACTCACAGTACCCCTGTGGCAACCTAGTGTGTTTCCACTTTGTGTTGCGGTATGTGAAACTTGTTAGATCTTGTGAATCGGTGCAATGGGATGGAGAAGAAGGCGTTTTTGAGGTCGATCACAGTGAACTGTGACGCCTCTGCTGGAATTCCGTACAGTATCATTGCTGGGTTAGCAGCAACAGGGTACTCTGCTTCCACAATGTGGTTAGGGGGCCTTAAATCTTGGATGAAATGCCATGAACCCCTTTTTGCCTTACGCACTGGGTATACTGCCGTGTTACGTGGTGACTCTTATGGTATTAGTATTCCTCTCTCTACTAGGGCGGATATTGTCTCATATATCCCCTCATCAGCTTCTTTCGGTAGTAGGTACTGTTTTACTCTGGGTAGCATTGCCCCTTTCTTCAGCTTTATTTTCGCTCCTCCAATGCTCTTGATGCAACCCACATCATAGGGACTAGTTGTCCATAAGGATGAGGGTACTGCTACTAAGTCAGCCTCATAAAACCGTACCTTGGTAGGGCAGGGCACCTCCAGTGCCATTGCCATTTTTTGAGCTACGTCTTTGAGTGTTACCTTCAGCCAAATGTAAACACTCATGTCGAACACCATTTCCCCATCTCCTTTGTCATCAGAGAACAGTTCCTCATCTGATACCTGTGTAAGCCTGCATCCCTCAGCTAGTGCTATCACTGCTCTCCATGCCTTTCCTTCCCCATCCTGGGCATGTACTGCAATGTAGTCTGGTTTTGCAACAATACTCTCCACGTCCACTGATATTACTTCCCCTTCCTTTTCGTCAGTGGGTGTCTCTGGCCTGAAGAGGTATGTTGGAGGTCTCCTCTATATCTTGCCCTCTATACTGGGTAGCCACGCTATTGCCATGTCTTTCCCGTATTGGAAGAGGTCCCCGTCCACTGGCTCTGCCCTTATCACCTTCTTTCCAGAATATGCCTGTAGTATGTGTCGGGCCGTGAGCATGTTTATGACTGGTGTGGAGCACACTATTCCCTTGTCAGTAAAAGAGATAATCATGTTCAATCTGCTCATGATGTCTCTTCCAAGAATGTTTATGGGTGACTGTTTTGAATAGAACAGTGGTAGAGATATGTTGTGCTCCCCAACAGATAAGGAGATGTTATCAGTAAAAGAAACCAGCCCTTTAGCCCCAGAGAATCCTTGAGTGTGCATGGCATCGCCTGATAAGTTAAACTTCCCTTCCCTTATGCAAGACCTAGTTGCACCTGTGTCTACTAGAAAGGAAAATGTTTTGTCACCTATCGCCACCTTTATGCGTGGTTCCTCCGCAGGGTTAGGTGTTACCGACAGGATGGGACACAGCAAGGACGTCTGTGGGCTGTCCTATTGGGGGTACAGTGATTGTCCGTTCCCTGTGTATGGGTTGTGGCCCAATATTGTCATCCTCCCCAAATGTGTTCGCTGCATTGGTTCCTCTGCGTGTTGTGTGTTACCGTCCTGTATCTGTGTTAGTTGTTGCACCGTCTGGACGTGTTGTTGTTGTGCCGTTGTCATTTGTTGTGCTTGCTGCTGTGCTGGTTGAATTTGTGGTGGCATTGGGTGTTGATGTATTTGACCTTGTACCATCTGTTGTTGTGGTGTCTGTTAGTAGTACTGTTGTCCTCCATTGTATCCTTGTTGTCCCTGCTCCCCCCATCCAGCTTGTGCCGGTCTTGCCCTGCATGTACATGATACGTGCCCTACCACTCCGCATGTCCAGCATGTTGGAGCTCTCGCCCTTGCCATGGGTATCCCCCAGTGCTGTCTGAGTACCCTTGATGTCCATAGGTTTTGTACCTTCGTAACCCCCCCCCTTGTTGTTGTTGTGCTGGTGGCATGAATCCCCGCCCTCTTGCTATCCCCTACTCTTCCTCTATAGCTCGTTATCTGACCGTTTCCCATTTGATTGTATCCACCACCCACCTGAGGACCATAAGAGTGTTGAGCTGTATATGGTGGTGGTGGTGGCATTTGTTGTGTAGTACCCTGTGCTTGTTGTATTTGTTGTGCTACTGTGTGCTGTTGCGTTGCGTCTGGTGCTTGAACTGCTTGTGTGGGGCCTGTTATTAGTGCACCTTCCATTGCATATTTGGATCATTTCTTTTGTACCAATTTCGCCTCTTCTGCTTTCCTATCCTCTTCCTTTTGCTTCATCTTCTCCTTCCACAACCTACAATGGTGCACTATTGTTAGCTGAATTTCTGGCCAGGCCTTTGCTTCCATTCCCACTATTTTCTTTAATTGTCTCTGTACTGGTTCAGGGAGGCCTTGGGCCTCATTACGAGGCGGGCGGTAAGGGATTACCGGCACCGGTAAGGGCACCGGTGCCGGTAATCCCTTACCGCCCTACTATGAGTTCCCTTTGCGGGTCCTCCCTTAATGCCTGGTTTTTCCAGGCGTTAAGGACGGGACCCGCAAAGGGACTCTGGAGCTAATAACGGTACCGCAATTTGCGGTACCGTTATTAGCGCCTTCCCCATTCCCATTTGAGCCCTATGGGGGCTCAAATGGGAATGGGGAAGGGCCCTAGTGAATGGGGAATTACCGGTCCCGCCAACCTTGGAATGGACCGGTAATTGCTCCATTCACCAGGGCAGAGTCGGTAGGGTTTTGGAGGCAGCCATGAAGCTAATAGCTCTATGGCTACCTCCAACCTCGTAATGAGGCTCCTTGTATCAGTATGTGGTAAATAATTGCTAGTGTTTTGTCCCATGGTTCCCGCATTTCCAAGCGCCACGTCTCTTGAATTTCTTGGATGTAATTGACAGGGTCCTCATTCTCATGCATCTTATGTGACGTTATTGCTCCTATGTCTGACGTGTCTGGGTATTGTACTCTTAGTGCTTGCCATAATGCATGTCTGCAGAGTGCGAATGGTGCCCCGTCATGTGATGTGTCATTAATGGTCACCCCTGGGAATGCCGCCCTTTTCCAGATGTCATCTGCTGCGTCACCCAGTATAAGAATTAATAGCCCCTTTACATCGCCCACTACTAACTTTAGCCCAGCAGTTTGTTTCTCCATTTCGTATATCTATTTCCCAGCCCCTCCGCTCAATGATGGCAACCTACATTTAAGGTTCTCCTTATCTGCGGCCTTGCTTCCCCTCTCTCTACCAATGGCATTTGTGTGTATTCTCTCACTTCCCCTGGCGTGCGTCTGCGGGGAGATATATGTGCGTTTTCACTATCCTCTTCCATGTCAGAAAGTTCCTCTACAAAGTCAGCAATGTGTTGTGTAAGCCTACTCTCTCCTCCTGCCCCATGCCCCTTCCTCTTACCTACCTTGTCCTTGTTATTCTGTGTTGTCACTTCCTCCATCCTTCGTCCTGGGAGGTCGCTAAGCCTATTAACATAAGATGTGTGTTGTGCTGTTGGTGTGAGTGGTCGCTGTGCCCTTCCTCCTTGTTGCCTCATGCTCACTCTTTCTCCTTCTCCCCCTTTCTGTGTCCTGCATTCCCATGATGAACCACAGTGTGCGTGTTATGTATAGTTTACTCAACCCTTCTCCGCTCCCCTCGCTCTGACCCTCGCAGGACCCTTCTTCTTCCTCACTGCAAAACCCATCTGAGAAAGCCAACCGTGTAGTTATGTTCTCCCCTCCCACTTTTACTGTGTCTAAATCTATATCGACGTACTCACCTTTCCTTCCCCGTTCCTCCCTGTGTTTGTGCCATTGGCGCTACTTCTGTGTTATTCACAGGCATCTTATTCCTGTATGTCTTGTTTGACCCTCCCAGTCCCTTGTTCCCTTGCCTACTCCCCTCACCTTTTACCTCTGCTCTTGCCCTTTTAAGTTTGTTAATTATTGCGTCATTTACCTGCTTGAGTGCCTGGAAGTCCCTGTCCTTTTCACACCATACCCTGCCCTCCTTTTCCAATAATATCCTCCCTTGCTCATACTTACGTGCGCTGTCTGCTATAATCTTCCTTTAACATAGCAAAATTTCCCTGTCATTCTCTTCTCGTTCTTCTTCTTTCCTCCTAAGTTCCCGCTGCTCCATGCGTGCTACCCTTTCTGCATTTCCTCTTAAGCGATCCTCCTCCTTCTTCTTCTTTTCTGCCTCCTGCTTGCTTACCTCCGCTCTATCACTCTTACCTCCCATCCTTTTCGCCTGCTTCTCTCGTTCCTCCTGTTCCAGTTGCCTGATCATGACACTCTGCGCCTCCCTCAGTTCTGCCAGCGTTCCCTCCAGCATAACCTCCTCTGCCTTTGTCAACCTCCCCTCTACTATTGTACCTACCTCGCATCTTCCGTGTGCTCCTTCGTCCTCCTCCTTTTACACCCTTATAATTACCTCTTCCTCCTCTTCTGTTGGTTTTCCCCATAGTTTCAGCAATACTTGGGCAGCTATCCATTCGTCTGGTCCTACATTAGCAAAGCCTACATGCGTCTTTTGTGCACTTCCCGCGTTCACTTGTGCATGCGTGGTGACGGCGCTCCCCACACCCCTCCCTTTTTGGTAGCTGTCTGTTGGTGAGTACGGCTGAACGTATGGTTTGAATACCCTTCCGCAGCTGACAGCTGTGTCTGCGCCATCTCTCTAAGTTCTGTTACTGGGTACAGCCCTTCCGTTTCCTTCTTTACCTCCTTAGTTATAGGTGTCTCACCTTCCTCTTCCTGTTTATCCTGTGCTACGGGGTATAACCCCTCTGATTCTTCCTCACTTTCCTCTGTGCCGTCAGCTTCCGGAGGCACGCTACACCGTCCCTCTTCTTTCACCTTCTCCTCCTTTACCCCCCGCATTGTCAACATCCCCGTTACCCCAGGTATGCACCCCTGGAACAGCTTCCACAGATCAAGTACTTCTAGATGGTTCGCTAACTTCTTCCCTTTATATGTGTTGTGTAAGTAGGCTACAAGAGAGTGTTGAGTGTACATATCAAAGCTGCCGTTGGGCGGCCATGGTATCCGTATCTTGTTATCTGTTCCTTGTGTCCACTCAATACTATACTTTACTAGTTTGTCTCTGTGTGGAGATAGCGTAGCACATATGTGTTGAGTGGGGTTGTTAGTGGGTTCCTGTACCCTGTCCCTATTCCATTGTATACAGACATTCTGAAAACCCCTTACTTTTCTGGCCCCGTAAATTGGGGTCTTCCGATTCTCTGCTGCAAAGAAAACAATGGTGTTACAATACTTTTGCACTGGGCATCACCGCCCTCTTTTCTTGCGCTACAATTTCGCCTGTCTTATGTTCCTTTCCCTAGTGTTAGGGTCCCTTTCGACCCGTGGCGTGCGAAGCCCACTGCGACTTTGCGTCTCGCGTTGCGCGCTTTTGAAGCCACCCCGCCTTCCTCGCACCGCTGCTACCCAGCGTGCCTTCAGTCTCTACCTCTGCTCCTCCCCCTTTTCCCTTCTTGTTTCGTTCCCCCACCAGCTGTTCCTCTACTTTCCTGGTTTCCCTTCTGTCGTTTCTGTTCCACTACCTCCCGTACCCACCCCTGGATCGAGGTAGGCTGGCGTTCTCCATGCGCAGCTGCCTCTCCCTTCCACCCCACCTTCCACCGCAATTCAGAACGCTCCGTGCAATCCTATGCAACTCTATGGGTGACGTCACCAGGCCTAGGACAGTTGGATATAGGTACGTACAAATACACATGACAATAATATGCACGCTCTTTTACAATGTCATTCCACACAATCCCCACAGCTGTATTCCCACCATTTCTGGAGTGGAGTATACATCAATCACTTCGTTATTATAGTAAACTGCACCCGCTGCGTCGCATCGCGTGTGATACGCTCCCGCACTGGGGAACTTAACCAGCCCACTATCTTCTGCACCGAGAAACAATCAAGGTACCACAGCCAGGAATACGTCATCTATTCATCGAGCTAAAACAGTCAACCAACAGGAATCCTCATCTACTCATTGATCAAAAACGACAACTCGTAGGAATGCCACACCCCCTTGTTTACAGATGCCCATGATCAAAACCAATCAGCGCGATTTATCGGTCGCATGTGGGTGCCTGAAGCCCCACCCTTCGCACTCTACAATATTATACGAGGCGGCCCTCGCGCCTGCCCCGCAATACTTTCCATGTCAACCGCCGCTCAATTGTCAAATCTTTCTGAACACCCTTTAGATCCACCCGCCACCCCGTTACAATTCCTCCCGCCACCCGCACAATTTTGCATTGCTGGTTGCGCGTGTCATACATCGGCTTTTGCCTGCCGGTGCTGCTCGGCTGTGGTGTACCCCTCCCAATCTACTCATCACCTCCCCTCGTCTGGCCACATCTGGACACTCACCAACCACGGGCGGGATACTTCTCAAGTCGGTTCCTGACGGCCACTCTCCGGATTGCGCTGTCCGGTCTTCTCGCAGTTCCGGGATGGTCCTGTAGTCCTCCAAAGGGGGCAACGGCAGAGGGTGCCGCTGTGCCGGGCCACCTTGGCGCAGACACCATCTCCCTCTTGCCCCACACTCAGTGCTAGGTCTCAACAGAGAAATCTCAGCAATGCCTCCAACTTGTCGGGGTGATATCCAGGGGGTCGGCAGGCCCATCCATGGACCTCTGGGCGTTGGGAGGCCCCAACTCCTCCCGCAGTCCCCAATGAGTATAAGACACACACAAGAGCAAGGCGTTACTGCTGTTTATTAGAAAACGGCAGGGGCAGGTTCTGGGATCATAGGTCATCCGGGAACACATCTCACAGGAGTGGGCTCGCAGGCCCTTTTTCATCATGTGTGATGCCTCATCGTGCGTCACCTGCGAAATTTCCCCCAAAACCTAACGCCACCTCATGTTGGCTCCCCGAGTAATAGGGTTAGTATAGGAACATATAGGTGAGTTAGTGGTTGGTGGAGACGAGGTCAGGTGGTATACTTGGGTCGTCCCTAGAAATGGTTACACCAAAAATGATACATGAGAAAGGTTAGTGATTGGCTAGGTTATGATGCTGTCAGTAGTTAGTCCCCCGTGCCCTGATTGGTTCATCCGCGAGCCCCCAAGCCTGGGACCATCGTCGTTTCCAGCTCGCAGTGTACCTGATGTTAGAAACAATGTGTGACTATGTGTCAGTGGAGGACAATGGACAGGTCTGCCATTTGCTGCAGGAGCGCCCCTTTCTCACCGCTGCCAGTGTCCAGTTTGTCACTTCATTGTTGCAGTCTCTGTCTCAAGCGTGAGACCTCAGAGCTTCCCTGGTCCGTGGTACTTGGCACCGCCTCAGGTCGGCTTGGTCACGTGTGGTGAGACCATGGCTGGAGCAGAATTATGAGCATTTGATTTGTATTTCGTCTCTGAGAGGCAGTTCGCCGCAGCAGGTGGAACCTTGGTTCCAAGCGCGCGGCGTGTAATTTGTAACATCGTGGCCTTGGCTGTGGGGCTCTCGTCAGGGTTCGTTCTACATGATCAGCACCTTGCATCTCCGTCCGAGTGGCTCCGGCCCTGCGGCTTCTGAGTTGCGGCCTACTCTGGTGCTGAGGCCTACTGTGGCCTGATCCATGACAGGCAGCATATGGTTCACATTAGAGGGGTTGCGGTGAGCGGCAGGGGTCCTTATACATGAGTGCCTTAGGTTTTCGTAGTAGTTATAGTGGCAATGAAGCATTTGCAAGCATGTACACAAGCTCTTCTTGCGTCTTGCGTTTCTGCGGTGCGGTGGTTTAGCCTATGTGAAAAATAACAACGATGCATCGATGTGTGTAAACGGTCCATTACGTCATGACAGTGAGTATGTTCTTTGTGTGAGATTTGTGTGGGTCTGACCAGTCGTGCATGGTGGCACGTGTGTTACCGTCCATCGGTTATGTCGTCATGGCATATATAACGATGATAGCTTTGAGTGCTGCTGTGTTAGTCGAGTTGATCTATATGGTCTATGTCAGGTTCGCCAGAGGTCCCAGCATGTGGCTTGACTGACGGGCAGTTTCCCTGGCCATGTGGGGCATGGCCACGGTAGATGTAGACGTCTGGGGCATCTGTGAGCAGGTCGAATTCCTCTTGCGGTGGGTGCTAGGGCCGTGATGATCTAGGCCATGATCTGGCAGAGAATCGGGGGAAGGGAGCATCCCATTTTCCCTCTTCATGAGGCTTTGTGGAATTAAGAGGAAAGAAAAAGACAATGAATTGGTGGATCTGAGTGCATCTGTAAAAGATTTGGAAAAAGATGTGATGTGTTTGTCTGACGAGGGGAAAAAACTGAAGCTCCTGAAAATGAAGTATGATTTGAATAAGAACCTAAGTGAAAAGGCAGAATGCACCCTTTTTAAGGCAAGATGTACCTATTATGAGGGAGGGGACTGTTGGCTCATCGTTTGCGTGTGAGAGCTGAGAGCAGAGCGATCTGTGCGATATTAAAGGGAGAAGGTGGGGTGACGTGACCTGCTTGAAATTAAGGAAGAATGTAGGTGCTTTTATGAAAAGCTTTACAGTGAGACCCAGACAGTTGATCCAGCTCAGAGTTACATTTTCTTGGCGAGTCAGTCTTTAGAATGTCTTACTGAGGGAGAAAAAATGAGTTTGGAAAGTGAAGTAACAGTGGATGAGATCAGGAAAGTGATACGTCACTTAAATGTAAGAAGATGTCCAGGTCCTGATGGATTGCCTGCAGAATTTTACAGGGCAATGCCTTACGAGGTTCTAAATTTACTCAGGGGTACCTTTACTCATTGTAAGGACAAGGATAGGTTACCACCTACACTTAGGCATGCCACAATATTATTACCCCTGAAAACAGGGAGGCCTCCTCTGGATCCCAGCAATTATAGACCAATCAGTCTATTCAACTCTGATTGTAAAATACTTTCTAAGATACTGGCGGGCAGATTGGAGAGGTTTTGCCTAACCTGGTTCATCCAAATCAAGCAGGATTTATAAAAGGGAGAGTCTCAGCAACAAATATGCAGAATCTTTCGTTAACGTTGACTGAATCAAACAAGTTGAAAGTGGAGTCGGTTGCGCTATCGCTGGACACAGAGAAGGCCTTTGATTGTGTCCGATGGGAGTTTCTATTCAGAACATTGGAGAGGATGAATTTAAGAAAAAGCCTAGGTTAAATTTATTGAAATTTCAACTCCAAAATGAAAGAGCAGGATTGAATATCCCGAATTTGGAATATCCCGGGAACTGAATATCCCAATATCATCAGGCTTTCACGGCAAGACACTTGCTACCATTAATATCTTAGAATTTGGATGATTGGGCCATTGCTGAAGCAAGCATGGTAGGCCTATTGCATCCTTCGGCAGGCCTGTCAACCACAAAGATTGGAGTGAGAGGTCTGCATTGACTGAGTTTCTGAGATCGACCTGAGGGATATGGCCACGACTCTAGATATGGTCCCGGGTTCTTCTTTAATATAGTTGAATCCCCCAGTCAGAAATGAGAATAAAAGCATTTTTTGGTCTGATTGGTTTCTGACAGGGGTGAAGAAGATTGATGACCTATTTGAAGGAGGAAATAATATCGATCCAAGAGCAGAATTTGGTTTGGATGAATGCCTTTATGGGGATTATCGGAAGCTAAGAGGTGCAGCGAATTTGCCAGCACTTGAGTGCTCAGATCTAATGGTTTCTATCAAGAACATAGGAGACCAGGACCATATGGCATCCAAGATATATAATCTCCTGAGTAGTAAATCAGGAGAGAATGATAAGCTCTTGAACTCCTGGTCGCATTGCCTACAAGAAGAAATGACACAGCCGTATTCAGAAGCACTGTGTAAACACATTCCAAGAATGTCCTGGAACACTGCTGAAAGAGCGCAACAAGTGAAATTACAGAACAGAGTATTTTGGACACCGGAGCGTATGCACAAGCAAGGTTTGAGTTCAACAGATGCATGCTGGGGATGTGGTCATCACGAGGCTCATTTGAACATATGCTTTGCGACTGCTACAGAGTGAGAGCGTTTTGGAAAGGAATTACCAATGTGATGAATAAAGTTCTAAGTGAAGAGAGGGAGTTCAACTTTGAAACTTTGATTCTAGGTGATGATACTGATCTAGAGTACCTGCTGTATCAGTAAGTAATATGGATGTTGAAGGGTTCTTTGGTTGTGAAAAGGATAAACCTACCTAATTGGAAATCGGCTATATTCCTGACAACATAATCATGGATGGAGGAAATGTATTCAATATGTAATATTGAAAGAGTTGCAGAAGAAGAGACTTTTTTGTTGTAATTTAACTATATTGAATCATTTTCAAAAACATCAGGTACATCATCGAAGTTACAGAACTATCCCTCACCATAACCCCATAGGACTTGCCATTAACCGTTTTCCAGATTCATTTGGCATCAGTTTGTGTTTGCATGATGATGCACACCTGTAATGTCCTTTTCAAAAGTAACATTTACAACGGACATCTCGTTCTTTGCTTTTCCCCTGCTTTTGTCTATGTTCTTCCATTAGATAAGAATAGAAAGGTAGGAAAGTAAAAGAAAAAGAATATATAAGAAATGGAACGAACAAATCACATTACACTCACCTCAACCTAAAATGGTACAGTTATACCTTTTGTGTGTGTTTATCATGTCATAGTTGCTTTAGGACAGTGAGGGGAGCTACTCCCTCAGGTACCGCTCCTTCAGGGGTTTGACAGGTGGTCTCCAGCTCTATAGCAACGAAAAGGAGGCCATTTCTTGGGGTCTATGGTGAATACCCGGATGATCGGCTGCATTCACATATGTGGTGAGTGGGGCCCGATCTGACAAGAACCTCACTGTTGTACCCTTCATGGCTGCTTCAATGTTAGACGTTGCTGCCGCGTACCGCACCTTGGACCACCATTCATTTGTACCCATTATGTCCTTTGATTTCCAGTGTCGTGCAATGACCAACCGGGTCGCAACCAAGAAGAAGGTCACCAGCCTGGAGCTCTTAGCTAGTAATTTATAGTGACCCTGTGTGTCTTCATTTCCTAGGAGAAAGATCAGTGGATCCATTTCCAGTTCAAATCCACAGATATCTTTTATCTGTGTGACCACCGACCGTCAAGATGTCTGTACCTGGGGGCATTCCCACCACATGTAATAAAAGGAAGGTGGGTGAGGCGCGCACTCCCGGTCCTGGTCAATTGAACCTGTTGCAAAAAATAAGTAGCTGGGTCACATCCCAAAATGGACAAATATTCACAGGGTTAGATCCCTTCTGCTGCAAATCAGGTACTCAGTATTAACAGGGTTAGATCCCTTGCTGCAAATCAGGTACTCAGTAATAACAGGGTTAGATCCCTCGGCTGCATTTCTGTGGTCTGTAGTTGTTCTCCTCCTAGCGCTTTCTTATCTCAAATAATCATCAGGGAGGCTGTTGAGCAGGTGTGTCTAATTAGACTCAAAGGATTCTGGTAGCTGTAGTGAAAACGTTTTTTTCTATTCAGGTGACCAGCAACCGACACCCCTCCAAAGCACAAGTCCTTCCCAAATTTGGGGGAGGGGAGAGAACCATCTTTATGATTCTCCAAAGTGGGGCACAGTCACCCCGTGGCGCTGCCTCTGGAGCCCGGGACTCCCATAGCATTCAGTACAAAAAAGAAGGTGGGTGAGGCGCGCACTCCCGGTCCTGGTCAATTGAACCTGTTGCAAAAAATAAGTAGCTGGGTCACATCCCAAAATGGACAAATATTCACAGGGTTAGATCCCTTCTGCTGCAAATCAGGTACTCAGTATTAACAGGGTTAGATCCCTTGCTGCAAATCAGGTACTCAGTAATAACAGGGTTAGATCCCTCAGCCGCAGTTCTGTGGTCTGTAGTTGTTCTCCTCCTAGCGCTTTCTTATCTCAAATAATCATCAGGGAGGCTGTTGAGCAGGTGTGTCTAATTAGACTCAAAGGATTCTGGTAGCTGTAGTGAAAACGTTTTTTTCTGTTCAGGTGACCAGCAACCGACACCCCTCCAAAGCACAAGTCCTTCCCAAATTTGGGGGAGGGGAGAGAACCATCTTTATGATTCTCCAAAGTGGGGCACAGTCACCCCGTGGCGCTGCCTCTGGAGCCCGGGACTCCCATAGCATTCAGTACAAAAGAGAAGGTGGGTGAGGCGGTCCTGGTCAATTGAACCTGTTGTAAAAAATAAGTAGCTGGGTCAAATCCCAAAATGGACAAAAATTCACAGGGTTAGATCCCTTCTGCTGCAAATCAGGTACTTAGTATTAACAGGGTTAGATCCCTTGCTGCAAATCAGGTACTCAGTAATAACAGGGTTAGATCCCTCGGCTGCATTTCTGTGGTCTGTAGTTGTTCTCCGTAATGAGCCCCAAATAATTTTGAAGTAATAGGGCTCCTCTCAACCCCATGACATGTGCGTGTGTGAGTGTATGGTGATACGGTGCACACTTAAATGTATAGGTGCCTGCCTGTGTGAGTGTAGGGTGAAAGGGTGTACACAAATGTAAGGGTCACTGGGTGTGCGTGTGTGCGTGTACGGTGAAAGGGTGCACACTTAAATGTATGGTGGGCTGCCTGGGTGTGCCTTTATGGTAAAAGGGTGCACACTTAAATGTACGGTGGCTGGGTGTGTATATGGTGAATGGTGTGTGTGCTTGTGTACAGGGGCACAACAAAACATACATTTCGGGGCTAACCCTTCAAATGTTGGGAGAGGCGCTAACTTCACGGGTGGTGGGGAGGTGCAAACTTATTTGATTGGGGGCATCAAACTTCTTTACGCGTTTTAATGAGACTATTCTAGTGCAGCTTCAATGTTACAAGCAATTAACTCTCCTTTAAGTCTCCTATTTCCTCTCTACCCTTCCAATCACTCCCCTGGCATGCAAGTACTACAC
This sequence comes from Ambystoma mexicanum, assembly GCF_040938575.1. NCBI lineage: Eukaryota > Metazoa > Chordata > Amphibia > Caudata > Ambystomatidae > Ambystoma > Ambystoma mexicanum. The sequence continues at coordinate 137,676,373 of NC_090921.1, forward strand.
CCACATCGCGATTTCAATTGCCTAAAAAATTTGGCATTTGAATGCAGGTACTAGCAGTGAAATGCTTTAACTTGGTAATTGCTGGGCCCATATTAACTGCAAAACCCAGGTGCCGTTTAACATCTGTGTTCTGTTCTGTCCGGCAACTGCTCTGAAGGTCAGCCAGGTCGAGTCAACATAGCCCAAAATGTCAGTGGGGGGGGGAGAGCTGAAGCCTAGTCAACTCATTGGTGTTGCGCCACTACTTGTGTTTAATGCCGTCATTACTCCTAGCCTTATTCTTCCTCGTCCCAGTACTTATGTATGAGGCAGTACTTGTGTACTCTGCCTCATACACAAGTACTGGGATGAGGTAGAGGTTCATGGAGGTAATGCCTGACTTAGCTACTTGCAATCTTCATTACTCCTAGTCCCACTCCTCCTCATCCCAGTACTTACCTATGAGGCAAGGAGCTTCATACGTAAGCTCTGGGACAAGGAAGAGGGACATGGAGGAAATTCTTGCCCAAGGAGCTGATTTTGGAGGTTGGGGTAGGGGGTGGGAGGGAGAGGGGAAGTGTGGGGGGTGGCATTGTGCGATAAATCATAATGGTTGTCCATGTCCAGGCTAAGCAGGCATGATATGTGGTATTAGTGGCTAGAGAGGCATATTGGTGCAGCCAGTCTAGTCCTCCCTCAGTTTTGTATGAGTTTCTTTTAACTCTCAATTTCTGACAAAGCAGTTCTGCTAAGTGTAATCACCTGGCTAGATTGGCATTTGGGTGCTGCCAGTTTAGCCATTTTCCTACTGTGGCATTGTATACTTTTCTAGGCATCTGTGATTAAATTATATGATAAAAGTAATTTATAACGTGCCTGTACACAAGTGTTTCTATGCGCGACAAGACAACCGAGGGATGATAGAGGGAGTACAAGACAAACAATCTCACTAGGCCTTGTGTCATTGTGAGAACGAGAGGTGCAAGAGGAAAGGGAGGGGGGAAGTGCAAGGGAGAGGGGAGGGGAAAACAGGGCTGCAATGCTCTGAGTAAGTGCAGCCAGGGCAGCACGGCTATGGGTAGTGCCTGGTCAACAAGGGGCTGCAGGGTTACAGTTACAGCCCCCAAGTGCATGGTAGGCACGGAGACAGTGCAAGGGTGACCGATCAAGAAAGAGCCTGGACTCGGAGAGACTGTGAGGGTATCCAAGCAACCGGTCGGTACAGCAGACAGGATGGTCAGCAGGGGAGGGAGAGAGAGAAAGCAGAGGAGAAAAGGAAAGTTTTGAGCTGCTTCCGAAACTTCAGATGGTCCGGCCCAAGTTTGAAGGGGCAGGGAGGCCATTCCAGAGGGAGGCATCACCAGAGGAGAGAGATCTAACCCACACTCTCTACCTGGAGAAGTGTCTAACCCTTAGAGAGTTGGAGGCAGCTGAGCAAAGGGCTCAAGAGGGAAGGTATTTTGGAAGAGAGCGTTGGATGTAGTGCGGGTCCCGGCCCCAGAAAGCCTTGTGGACAATGCAAAGGGTCTTGAACTTGATCCTTGCAGCCACTGGGAGCCAGTGAAGAGATTTCAGGGCTGGAGAGATATGATCCCTAGGCTTGAGGCCAAGGATAAGTCTTGCAGTCCTGTTCTGGATTAGTTGTAGATGACGGAAAGTAGAGGAAGGTAGAATGAGAAAGAGGATGTTGCAGAAGTCCAGCCTAGAGAGAACCTGGGCTCTGGAGACAGTGAGCTTCTGGTGGAAAGTGAGAAAGGGAAGAGTCCCTTTGAGGAGGAGCAGCTGGTAGTGGAACATCTTCGTGACATCCGAGATGTCAGGAGAGAACGAGAGAGTGGCATAGAAGATGACACCCAGGTTTTTGTCTCGCAAGAAGGTGAAGGAAGAAGGCCCAAAGTGGACGGCCAGAGTGAGAGAGGGAAAGCTGGTGCAAGGGACCCAATGAGAAGGATCTCAGTCTTACTGGCATTAAGGCAAAGATCGTTGAGGCACACCAATCCTGAATTCAGGAATGAGCGAGAGAGGAGAGGAGGCTGAGGGGAGCCTGAAGGAAAGCAAAGTCATCCGCATAACACTAACAGTTAGAGAAGAAGGTAGAGATCATGTGTGCCAAAGGGGCCAAGTAGAGGTTGAAAAACCAGGATGAGAGTATAGAGCCCTGTGGAACACCACAGGTAGACAGAGGTGGCAGAGAGATTGGGACCAGGTTGGACCTGGGAGGGGGGCAGTCCAAGAGGAAGGAGGTCAGTCACTCAAGGGCCTGATCCGTGATGCCCAGTTTCTCACAGAGTCGATTGATCTGGATGGCGTTGTTGACTGTGTCGAAAGCAGAGGAAAGAAGGAGGGTGAGGACAGAAGGAATGCTGGAATCAAGGTTAGAGAGCAGATCTGCTGGGTGTTCAGGAGAGCAGTTTCATTGCCTCTGGCATCTCTGAAGCCAGACTGATGGTCATGGAGACAACCAGCAGTTTCTGTGTGGAGAGTAAGCTGGTAGAGGGCAAGCTTTTCCAAGAGTTTGCCCAAGAAAGGGGTGATGGGGATTAGGCAATAGTTTGCCGGGCAGGTAGGATCAGCAGATGGCTTCTTGAGGAGTGGGTGCATAAGGGAGTGCTTAAGGGGAGAGGGGATTGTCCCAGTGGCTAAAGAGTGATTAAAGAAATTGGCCAAGGCTGGAGCGAGGGTGTCAATATGGTCCTTGATGGTTCTGGAGGAGCAGGGGAGCACCTGTTTGGACGACCCTTTCATGGATCAGACTTGTCTAGAAACCTTGTCAGGTGTTGTCAGAGAGAAAGAGGAAAAAGGACGGGGAGAGGAAGAGGAGACAGAGGACAGAATATCCTGAGATTTAGCAGAGAAGTGAGAGGCCAGAGCCCTACAGAGGGCTTTGGACGGAACAGGAGAGGTAGAGACGGCAACAGGATTGACAAGTTCCTTGCAGATTTTAAAGAGTTTGGCCGTGTTGGTAGAGGCTGCGGGGACGCAGGCTTTAATGTATGCTCTATTCTTGATGAGTGTTATTGCTTTGACTGGCATTTTGGTGCAACCAGTCTAGGTATGTCTAAATGTGGCCTGGCATGCTTTACTGTAATGTTATTACGTGTCTACGCTGGTCTACATTGTGTAGCCAGTTGGACTTGTTTTCATTGTGGCATGGCATTTTTAATAGCAAAGCATTAATGTTCCTGTGCACTGTTGGTGACTTACATGGATTGGTGTTACCCCCCTACAAAACAATTGCAAACACTGTGTTTTTATAGCCAATTTTTCTCAGAAAGTGTGCTGTATATTGCATTAAAGTACATATTTATATCTTTCTCCTAGTGCAGTGTGTAGCATACCTGTTCAGCACGTTCGTGTATATTGCGCAAGCGTGACAATCTAGGCTGGCCCAGAGTGTGGCGCGACCCGAGATTTGTTGCTGAGTTGGGGGGGCCCCCTGAGCATGGCTCGCAGGGGGGGGCCCACATTTTGTGTTACGCCACTGATTGCACCTCCAACAGTTGGGGGGATGGTGGGGGACATTTTGTGTAATCGCTATGGGGTGAGGTACCACCGGAGTATCAACTTAAATCCATTCTCATGTAGATGTACCGCCTGAGATGTTTTATTGGCCCTCGTCCATGTGTTAAACCATGCAAGATCATCTATGGGCTTCCCTATATCTCTTTCCCAATCCGGCCATGTATGTGTGTGGTGCCTTGTATCTATTCTTATTGAGGAACCTGTAAACGGTCGGCAATTTAGCTTTGGGGGGATCTCCAAAGAACAAGTCTTCAAAAATGGTGGTCTCCCTTTTTCCCTGCTGGGCTACCCTTGGGTGAGTAGTCCAGTGGTGTAGTTACAAGTGTTCAAATCTGTCCTTTTCCCCTAGTCCAAAAGCTTGCTTACACTCCTCAAACGTGAGGGCACTGTTGTTCTGAAACAGTTGGCCCAGCGTCTGTAGGCCTCCTTCTTTCCAGCGGGCAAATCTCCCCTTCTCTAGCCCTGGGGGGAATTCACTACTGCCCCACAGCACTGTCCTAGGTGAGGGTTGAGTCGTAACCTTATATTTACAAACTGTTTTGTCCCAATATTCCAATGTGACTTTTGAAGATGGCGGAGGCCATCTACCAAAACTGCGGGCCTTGGGGGAGCTCCAACACATCTCATGCATTAAGGCCTCTGTTGCATCTTGTTCAATATTCAACCAATGTTTAATTTCATGCTTTCGGGATACCTCGTAGCTTGTTAGCACCAGTGTTATCTGGGCTGCATACAAATAGCTCTCCACATCTGGCAGCTCTAGGCCTCCCCTCCTGTTTGGACGTCTACAGTGTGCGTTTGGCCACTCTCTGCCTATTGCAGGACCACATGAAATTAAATATCTGCGACTGTTGGGCTTTCAAGGGGGCTTTCGGTATCGGGATTGGCAATGCCTGAAGAAGGAGAGACTATTTGATAAAGTATGGGGTCGTTTTCTGAGTTTGGAATCGGAACAAACTGGTAAAGATAGAGAACATATGATGGAATCTGGAGGTTAAGATAAGTCTATTTTAATAATTTAATGAACTTGCGCTAAACATGAATCCAGATCCAAAATACATCCATAGCCATTTCGGAGACAGATCCGCCCTCAGGATGCCCACAAAAGCCTTTACTGTTGCAATGCTCTGTTTCAGCCCTTCCCGGTCAGTTTCTTTCACTTCAGCCCTTCCCGGTCAGTTTCTTTCAATTGTGTGTGTGTTTGCCTAGCAGTCACAGCTAGGCAGACACAAACACACACACACACACACAGAGTCGGTGCAGGTCGTTAAGATGCTCAGGTTGCAAACACATTTCTTTTATCAGTGGAAGAGCCTTTCATATGCAAAATGAAACATTTCCAACTCAAAGAGCTTGCAAAGCACCAGTTACCTTGCAAAATTGTGATAGTTAAAGTGAGCAACACAAAGCGCCCATTTAAAGATTTGTTTGTATCTGTAATGTCTACTATCCTGACTTGCAAAAAACATAAAGTTGCTTTAAGTCACTAATCAAATGTTTTTAACATCATGAATAACAACGAACTGGAAGTTTGTGACAAAGGATCTGCATATCCCGCTTCCTCCCCCTTTCTCCCACCCTGCTAGCATCGAACCTGATTTTCATACCCTTAACCTTCCTCTTCCTCCCCTCTCCCTCCTCCTCCCCTCCCCTTGAGTAAATTGTTCCATATACTGTACTTCTGGTTTGTTTCACGTTTGTAAATAAGCTTTGGCGTAAAGCGCTATATAAATTCAATAAACATAAACATATCTATCTGTGTTTATTACAAAACATCTTTTAATACATGTATTAAATCAGTGAAAGTACAGTGGGATTAACTAGATTTTTCAGGTTGGCATTATCTTGCATTCTGGGAATTATAGTTTACCATTCAGGATGTGAAAATCAAAGCCACAATGATACTCGAAAAGAAAACAGTTGATCATGAGACTTATAACCCTAACCAAGAGACCATTCAAGAAACTGTGGAACAGTGATATGATATGATATGGCATTTATAACGCGCCTATACACAAGTGTTTCAAGGCGCGACGAGGTAAGGGAGGGGGAACAGAGGGAAGACGGAGACAACGGTCTTACAAGGCCAGACGACAATGATATTGCGCAAGTGCAGGGGACGGGGGAAGGGAAAGTGCGGGGGAAAGAGGGAGGGGCAGAATGAATAAAACAATAGGTAAGAAGTGCGGCCAGCTTGTGGCAAGTGCAGGGGTAAGTGCAGACATCAAGAGTCAAGAGCTGGTGGGGGCTGTGGGATACAGAAACCCCAAGTGCAGGGGTTGCCCGGGAGGCAGTGCAGGTGTGCCGCTGGCAGGGGAGGGGACCTGGGCCCCAGATCAGAGGGTAGCCAGGTGACCAGTGCAGTTTCAGTCAGGAGTTCAGCAGGGGAGAGGAGGAGAGAAAGCAGAAGCAACGAGGAAAGCCTTTAGGTGCTTCTGGAACCAGAGATGGTTCTCCTCAAGTTTCAGGGAGTTTCATGCCTCACTCTCTGCAAGCCCGTATAGCTCTGGCCAAGATGACTAACGTTTATATTTTTATTAACACCCTGATTATTCCACTTAGAACATTTTGGGAACATATTTTGAAACTCATGTGTAAATAATTATGGGCAATAAAACGTCCTTACATATCCTGAGATCCTCTCACATACCCGATGGCGGATTCCGGGTTCCATTCTTTGATCACTGAGGCGCATTCCACCATCTGCTGGCTCATCCCTGTCCATGAATTCCCACATGCAGCTCCGGAGAGTGCAATTACGCACCCCACTTCATTAACCTCCTTCCGTTGGGCAGAAAGTAAATGTTCATGTGCAGAAATACACAGAGCAGGCAATACTTGGTGCGCATGGGGGAGAGTGGTGCACCACTTTGGCGAGCCCTGGCTCTACTCCCCAAGTTGTACACTCTAAGAGAATAGTGGCGCTGACGTCACCTTCGATGGACAATTTCAATAACATTGTAAAAGACTAGGTCTAACCATCCCCTGGGGGTGTTGATGCACCTTAAACAACACTCGAACAATAAAGATGAGAGGCACTGTCTAACAATTTCCTGACATTATAGACTCCGACATACCTTTAGAAACACATTTCAGGAACTCCTTTGGAAAATAAACCCCCCCCCACCATTCTTGTGGATTTGCATGTTGCTTGCTTCGCTAAACTTAAAGGAAAATCATGCATGATGAATATACTCTGCGACGGAGTACTTGGCATGAATTTCGTATGTTTCCTAGGATCGGGGAGCCCAGGGCAGGCCACGTGCCAGGAGGAAATAATCTCTCTCCCAGTTATATGGACTCCCCGGGACGTGAGAGACCAGGAATGTGGGAACTTAAAACGAAAATCATGGCAATCATAATTGCCATTTTCGTTGGGGAGGCCTGTTGGAAGACAAAAAACGTACCTGCAGCAGTCCGATGAGTCACAGCCTGGCTCAGCTCCAGGCGTCGCACTTCTGCACGATTCGGGAGGAATTCTGAGACGAATGATCCAGAATCGTGCTGTTGGCTCGTGGTGTGGCCCCGCCCTCTATCATTGCCTCTCACATGCTGGGGTAGGATCAGCAGCTCCTGACCCCACCCCAGCTAATGATAAGCAAGGATAGCGGGTAGGCCATTTTGTACCTCTCACTAGGCAATCTGATTTGTGCATGTGGGGCTGGGGCTGGGGGCGGGCTGCTCCGGAAAGTGCTCTTCCAACTCCACCTGCACAGTTAGAAAACAATCAGAGGATCTGGCTTCCTGCAGTACTTGCCAGCAGCCAGCCTGAGGATTCATTTCAAATTCAATTGAACCCTCAGGCTAGTTGCTGGAATGTACTGCAGGAAGCCAGCAAATACAGTTGTGGCTCATTAATAAGAGGAAAGGCTCCATCCCTATTGCCCACAATAACGAGCCGCGACTGGTAAATTCTCTGGCCATGCTGGTTCTCTATCGTCCCGGTAATGCTCTCAACCTCTGTGTATACGGAGTAAGTTCGTCTGCGCTATGCGGTTTGGCATTGGAGCGTTCGAGGCAATCCTCGGGTCTGGCTTTCCCCTATCGATGTCCTCTTATCCGTCCCATAGTGTCTCCCGCTCTGGGCTTACTTCTGTTCTGTCCAGTGACTCGTTCTCCACCATCAATGGGGACTCCGCTATACTCTTGCTTGCCTTAGGGGCAGAGGCACAATCCTTCCTGATCCCATACTATATCCCGCTTCTTCTCCATATTCCCTCTTCTTCCTTATCATCTAGATGCTTAAGTCCCGTCATAATGTCCGCTACCTTCTTAAGTCGTCTCTCTCTAATTCTCTCTCTTGTCCATTCCCGTCGTCCATCTCTTTCCACTTACTCCCTGCGACAACGTTCCTTAACAAGCCTTTCAACTTCCATGGTTCTCTTCTCTCACTTCACTTGTCTCGGGAGGATAGCTCAGGGGCAAAGTGCTTGTCTTGGAGCAAGACGACACAGAGCACCACAGGTTCGATGCTTGCGTCCACGCTTAGAAACCTCTGGGTATTAAGCATGTTATAAATAACATATCATATCATAACTGCCTCTTTCTTCCTCAACCTTTCTCATTGCCTTCTCCTCTATTTCTTTCAGTCTTTTTCTCTCTCTTTCTGCTTTCTCTTTCTCTTCTTCGTTCTCTGCTTCCTTTCTCAATCGTTCCTGTTCCTCCCTCTTTACTCTTTCTTTTCTCTTCTCCTCCATTATCTCTGCCCATTCTCTGTCCTCTTCCTCTTGCTCTGTTTGTTCTTCAGCTTCCTCCTCAATGTGTCTATGCTCTACCACTGGCCTTCTGTCCAGTTAGAGCAGTATCTGTCCTCCCACCCACTTATTTGGTGGCACTGTCACCTCATTTCCCCCACTGTGTCCCTGAGCCATCTTCTCACCCTTAGTCAACTTCAACAATCATAGTCCCAGTTTTCCTATTCATCAGCTTCGCACCACTAGATGTGTCTTCGCTACTATACAGAGTTGAATTAACGGGACTGGTGTACCCTACAGCTGCTTTTAATTCCTTCAGGGGTAAAATGACTGGCCCTCAGTTGGAATGTCTGTGATTTGAGGGGGGGGAGGTGTGGGCGCTTCGCCCCCCACATCATGCTGGCTAAGTATCCATTCTGTTTTGGGTGAGTCCCATTCCTTATCCTCAAACATTTTCCATAGTTCCAATATAGCTAATCAGTGACTTAAATTTTCCCTTTTATATGCAGCATGTAAATATGTGGTCATGTGCTGGAACACAGATTTAGAAAGACACCCCTATTACTGCCATGGCTTGGCCAGTTTGCCCTTTGTATTGCAAGTCCATTCTGCGCTATACTTGCATATTTTATCCTGATATCGTAGGAGGGGCTTGCACAAGGATCTCAGGGGCGTATCTGCCATGGTGGCGTGTCCCTCTGCGACTGACGATACTTACTTGACCTCAAGTCAGGATTTTTTACACCTTTCAATAATTGTAAAGTTAACTGTCACAATTATGGTCACTTCTTAGTAAATTTCTCCAAAATCGCAATACCTCACAATGTATTCCCCTAGCATCTTCGGCTTCACCAAAATCGATAAGAGCATGCTCCGCGCACCGCTCACACTCTATTCGCCGCCCTCAAAGGCCAAGCCACAATTCTTCCACGTGCTCCTCGAGCCCAACCCGAATGGTACAATGATTCTTAAAAGCTTCAACACCATCTCATCCAGTTATAAACTACCATCTCTTCAATGTTTGTTCTTTCCTTTGCCACCAATTCCGTGCCCTGCTGAGGGGCTTTCACCCTGGCATCTACACGTCATGTCCTATTAACAACCTTTTGTGAGAAGTCACCAGCCCTAGTACAAAACCCCAATACTTCGAGTGCACTCTCAAACCCCACAATATCCCAAGACACAAAAAACAAATAACCCTCAACCGCCATCTTGCTTTTCAAATCACAGGGGATATCAAATCATAAGACCATGTGGTCCTTCTTCTACACCTGGAGCATAGGAATACATCTATAAAGATACGCTAAGAAACTACCTTCCGTGACTTAAGCTAGCGCCTAGACACAGGTATACATCTCTTAATCCATAAACTAAGCTGACCGTTGTAAGGAAGGCATGGTATCAAAGTAAGACAGACACATGTGATCACAGTTCAAGGGTGTTTATTAAACTGTAAAAATTGATGAGATAAACACCTAATCTAAACCAAAATCTACGATGTGAGCAAGCTACGACCATCATATAGTAATACAGTCCTAGTGGAGTCTAGTCAAATAAACAGGGCATATACTAAAAGAAAACTATTGCCAATCCTTACCGCTATACTACAAAAGAGGGTGGGATACTGTCCACAAGAATAGAAAGAAGTGTTCACAAAATTATAAGTCAGGAAGTTAGGCTGGGGTCACCCTTCCCCACGTTTGTAGCACGGGCCAAGGCGGACTCTAGAGCACAGCGGACTCTAGAGCACAGCACACTCCTGCGCTTCTCCTGCACGAGGTTACAGTTCCTTTTCTCAATATCAGGACCTTCTGTGTCCCAGTCTCTTTCATGCAAAGTCTCTTGCTTCAGAGAGCCTGATATGCCATTAACAACAAAACAAAAGTTCCTCCTGTTAATCTTCACGTTGGGTGATTACTCTTCACCCTTGGATCCCCCTCAACCGGGCTCCAATCCTTCTCTCAATGTTAGCCTCCCTCAGTCGGGCTCAGACCAACCACAAACTGTGGACATCCCTCAAATGCGTTCATACTTGCCGTCACAATGTTCACATGTGTATTACTGCTCACCCTAATTCGCAGGCTTCCCTCAGTCGGGTTCACATTTGCCACCACAACGTGCCATTGAATGCCAGACATTCGACTGTACAAGGGGTTTGGCTTCACCCTCATATGCCCACTTTGACACCTGACGCCAGCCTCCCCTGAGGCCTCTTGGTAGATGTAGTGTCTTACAAAAAACAAAATCTTTTGACTATACACAGGATTTAACATAACCTGCTGCAGGACCACTTGGATTTCTCAGCTCAACACATTCTCCTTGTTCAGGAGCAGGGGAGTCAGACAGAGTCATTCTATTAAGCGCCCATGTGGCGCCGGACCACTCTAAATGATACCTATTTTGCTTACAAAAGAGCTTTGTGCTTTTAGTCTTCTTTCTTCATACAATGTTGCTCTTCGCAACCTTGAGCCCAACACAGTCCGGTCTATTATCAGTACTTTTCCAAATCACCGGCTGTGCTGAACTCTGTTGGCGTCTCCTGCCACTGGCGTCAAGGACGATACCACAACGGCAAGTGCATCTCCCCGCCCCACCCTGGCTATCAGTGTTGAGGGTCTCATCTACTGCTCACATCCTTTGCACCATTCCACAGCTGCAATTCCCGGTCTTATGTTTCCCTTCTTGGAGGCTACGCGGGTCTGGGTTGAAAAGGGCAAGGGCAATTCCCTCCTCATCGTCCTTTCAGGCCTCGCCTCTTTTCTCCTCTTTTTGAACTGCCCTCCTGAAACAGCTGCTTCATCATGCGTTTGGCCTTGCTCAGAGTGTGCTTTCGTGCTTCGCCTTTTATCCCTATGGGGAAATGGAGGGGAAGTCAGGTTTGTGTAATGATCGGCAATTGCCTGACTCTGCCTGACCCTTGTATTGGGACATGTGAGAAAGTGTTTGTGTCGGAAAGGGGAGGGTAGAGCTTCTAAGTATCCTACGGGGTAAGATAGGGAAAAGGTGTTATAAGGAAGGGGGGATCGCGTCTCACTCATCGGTTTCCCACTTCCACTCCCCGAAGACCCGCATCCAGGTGATCCCCCCCACTGATCCACCCCCAGGAACGGGATCCAATAACGTTGACTGTGTCCTGGCCACCTGGATGACAAATCTCTGGGAATTAGCGGATGTGGCGCCTTCGGGTCTCTCACAGGTAGTCTACATATATATTGCATAGGGGATTAGTTCATCGATTGGATGAGACATATCTGGTGGCTCCTCCTGCGACCACCCTCTAAATGTGGCAACTAAAACATTTCAGGTTAGTTTACTGTAATTGGACAATGCAATAAAGCGTGTGCTTAATGTGGAAGGTGGATAGGGATTGGTCAAAGAGGGTCTTCTCAGCCTTGGAGTTTAGGAACGTTACCAAGCCAAGTGCAACTATTCAAGGTGGCGAGAACGGCCCCGAAGGTGCTGCATGTTCTCAACAAGTTACCATCTACAATCTCCTTGGCCTTGAGACAAAACATTCGGGTTTGAACCTGGTATTACTTTTGTATCATCCTGTCTTCGGTTGGATGGGAACAGCCACCTTAGCCTGGCTCGAATGAATAGGCTCTGTCTTCCAGGTTCAGATCACGTGTGCAGGAACCACAAACTTGATTTCTCCTGCTTACATTCATATGAATTTTCAACTTGTATCCTTGCAGGTGCCCTATATCTTCTGTTAACTTGAAACGTTCATTCTCTCAGTGTCCTTGGCAAAGCTGTGCACAGTGGCTACACTGGAAACCTGGTCTGCGTGTTTCTGCGGGATCAGCCTGTCAGTTCCTCTCTATATCTTTGAGCTCCTTCCATTCACTCTAATTTAATAGTGGCTTCCATCTTGATTTACATGGCCGCCCATGTTAGTAGCGTTTAAACATCAGAAAGCAGTTCATATGTATTCTTGTGCAACCTGCAGTTACTGCATAGCAAGAATGTGTCTGTCCTCTATTTGAGTGATGCAAAAGTATGTTCTTCGTGTCTATCAGCGATTAATTTAAATGTCTGTGTAGCTTCGTGCAGAGATGTCTATGTGCTTAATTTCGAACGCATCTATGTCATGCTGTCAGTTACGATGTCATCTGCTTTCTTCGAGGTTACAGTCAGTCTCCATCGAGTGCAGGCTCGTCTCTTCTCGGACGTCATCAGGATAAGGTCTGAATGGCTGTCTAAGTGAATAGCGCATCTCACACCTGCGATAAATCGACGATGGGGAAGGGGGACCCAGGAACGATGTCCATCTTTAATTTCTCTGTCACCGAGATGAAAGTGGGATAGGTGCAATGAGGGCCACGTTTATGTATCTCTCTTCAATGTCACTTCCGCCAACCCTGGCATTTTGGTGAAATGATGTCACTGCTCTGATCTGGATTATTCTTGCCTGCTCCTTCTTGCTCCAGTGGTCAATATTGTGTTCTTTCTCGTTATATTGTGATCTTCTGAATATTTTGGTATCTTGTTTTTGTCGTTCTCTATAACTGCCTACTCACGGTACCAGTTTTTATCCATCCCGGCCACACTGACCTTATGAACGTTGGCCACTACAGGTATGATTTAGGGTTTTCGTTAGGCAGCAATGTGCTACTTTGAAATCGGAGTCAGGTGACCCATGATGTGTTAAGTTAGTGTCAAATCATGTGATAATTGTATCAGCCAAAAGTCATTAAAACACATATAAACTACAAAGCCGCCTAACAAAATTGTCATTTATGAGAATAAAGGGGGGTATTTGCACAACATGACATCTGTCCCTTTCCCAGGCAAGCAGTAAATACACAAGGGGGACTACACCATACTGGTTTCGTACCTTGATGCCCATGCTCATCAATAAAGTTAGACATTGCAAATGTCACTTGTCACCAATGGGGAATCACTACTAAGGGACTTCAAACAAGACTTCGGGAAACACCCCCAGTGCTGGCGTCACCACTGTAGCTGATGCTACAGTAAACTACACAATGCTATGGAATATATACAACACTTGATTATTTATAATCAATATATTCTTTAATGCGCTAAATCATACCTGACATGAAGAAGTGCCAAAAATGAGGTCTTCAATGTACCCAAAAGGGTTTTAAGTGATTGTAGGGAAGAAACTCGGGTACCATTTTTCTTTTCTTTTCTTCTTATATCCATGTACACTTGTTAGAGTTTTTGTTGATTTATCATTTTGTTGGTGGTTTTGAATTGATAGATGGGTTTCATTTGATTTTAGACCTCCTATTTTGGGCACTTCTTCCAGTCGGGTAGCATTGGAAGATTCTTTTTAAAATTAGCTATGTTTTAAATCTTTTTTTTATCGAAATTAGTTGAATTTAATCAACCTTACAATATCATAAAAGGATATACAGATTCATAATTTCAAACAAACAATCTCAAATTCAAATTCACTATTCAACACAAATTCATTATATAAAAAAGAACAAAAAGTCACACAAAACGAATTACTAAGACTAAGAAATCACTTAAAAATATAACAGTAATTAACCATTAACAATTCACAATCAGTTAATTCCAATGTTCGCATTCATTGAAATAATAGCACTTGACCATTGAGTATTCACATATGACCAGCTCCAACCCTCTCAATCATTACACTAAAGCCTTACACAAGGTGTATATGTTTGCATTTCGGGTATAGGTATCAGCACCATATACTGCCATCTATAGAATTATTATTGCTTTAAAGCTACAACAGACAATGTTCTCCAAACATGCTAGTACTCTAAAGACTTTAGTCTGGAAGTAATTGAAGACTTGTAATGAAGTTTACTGTGGCAAATTGTAACATCGGTTGAGAACTACTCATAATGGTGGACCAGCATGTTTTCTCATCCAGATTTCTCAAATACTGACAGTATTTCGCGAAATGAACTTGTCTAAGAGACTTTAAACGTGGACATTGAGTTATTATATGTTTTAAATCTATCTTTCGCGTTATTTTAAGAAATGGCTCTGATGAAGAACTTTAAGAATCCGGAATGCATTGGCCAACTCTGTCTGCCCTTTTATTGTTGAAGAAGAAGCAGCCGCATTAAAGAATACATGGATTTTAAAGAATCAAATGCTGCATATATGTTATACTATTTTGCAGTTTATTGTAGCATTAGCTTCAGGGGAGCTGCCAGGCCAGCACTTGGCCTGTCTTCCATAGTATTTATTTATTGTTATAGTTGTGTATAGTTCACAGAACTTTTACAACTGTATAACTACCTAAAATAACCTAAAAATAATTACATATATTCTTTACATTTATGCTTTCCCCTTCCCCACTTCCCTGCACTTGCGCCATCTCAATGTCACCTCGCCTAGTAAGATCGTTGTCTCTGTCTTCCCTCTGTTCCCCCTCCCTTGCCTCGTTGCGCCTTCAAACACTTTGTATAGGTGAGCTATAAATGCCATATAATTTCACATGACTTCATATAATATCCTTCACACATGGGACGAACAGTGATGTGTTTATTAGGAAATCTATTCTAGAAATAGCAGCGCATTGAGGCTCAGGCTGTGGGACGCCTGGCCAGTGTATGTTCATGTAGCACACATTGAGGCTGCTTTTTATTCTCTCCTTTTAGGACTATTTGTCCCTGGGGATTTGTGACATGAAATTGTCACATGGCCAGCAGGGCCTCACTTTAACATTTATTTGTTACATGTGTATGTTGGGAGATGGTTGCGGACAGCAATTGTGTTTGAGCAGCTGCCATACTCATGGGTGTGGGCCAGGTGTATGCATTTATTTTGGTTTGCAGGATACATTTTCTGGTGGATATTCGGGGTGGTGTCACAACATGACACACCATCGATGGAGTGATGATGTGCCACTATGTCAGTGTCCAGCATGCAGGTTATGTCCTGTCTGGAGAGGGCTGCCTGCAGGGCGGGGTGACAGGTGATGGGGGGTGGGGGTGTCCCATGTGAAGGAGGCTGCCTGCAGGGTGGGGTAACAGGTGATGGGGGCTGGGGTGTCCCATGTGGAGGGGGATGCCTGCAGGGTGGCGTCACGGGTGATGGGGGTGTCCCATGTGGAGGGGGCTGCCTGCAGGGTGGGGTGATGGGTGATGGGGGCTGGGCTGGGGGTGTCCCATGTGAAGGAGGCTGCCTGCAGGGTGGGGTAACAGGTGATGGGGGCTGGGGTGTCCCATGTGGAGGGGGATGCCTGCAGGGTGGCGTCACGGGTGATGGGGGTGTCCCATGTGGAGAGGGCTGCCTGCGGGTGGCATCACGGGTGATGGGGGCTGGGGTGTCCCACGTGGAGGGGGCTGCCTGCATGGTGGGGAGATGGGTGATGGGGTGTCCCATGTGGAGTGGGCTGCCTGCAGGGTGGGGTGATGGGTGATGGGGGCTGGGCTGGGGGTGTACCATGGGGAGGGGCTGCCTTCAGGGTGGCGTCACAAGTGATGGGGGTGTCCCATGTGGTGGGGGCTGCATGCACAGTGGGATGATGGGTGATGGGGGCTGGGCTGGGGGTCTCCCATGTGGAGGGGGCTGCATGCAGGGTGGGGTGACGGATGATGGGGGCTAGGGTGTCCCATGTGATGGGGGCTGCTTGCAGGGTGGCGTCACAGATGATGGGGGCTTGTGGAAGGGGCTGCCTGCAGGGGGTGTCATGGGTGATGGGGGCAAGGCTGGGGGTGTCCCATGTGGAGGGGGCTGCCTGCGGGTGGCATCACGGGTGATGGGGGCTGGGGTGTCCCACGTGGAGGGGGCTGCCTGCATGGTGGGGAGATGGGTGATGGGGTGTCCCATGTGGAGTGGGCTGCCTGCAGGGTGGGGTGATGGGTGATGGGGGCTGGGCTGGGGGTGTACCATGGGGAGGGGCTGCCTTCAGGGTGGCGTCACAAGTGATGGGGGTGTCCCATGTGGTGGGGGCTGCATGCAGAGTGGGATGATGGGTGATAGGGGCTGGGCTGGGGGTCTCCCATGTGGAGGGGGCTGCATGCAGGGTGGGGTGACGGATGATGGGGGCTAGGGTGTCCCATGTGATGGGGGCTGCTTGCAGGGTGGCGTCACAGATGATGGGGGCTTGTGGAAGGGGCTGCCTGCAGGAGGTGTCACGGGTGATGGCCCTGGGCTGGGGGTGTCCCATGTGGAGGGGGCTGCCTCCAGGGTGGCGTCATGGGTGATGGGGCCTGGGGATGTCCCATGTGGAGGGGGCTGCCTCCAGGGTGGCGTCATGGGTGATGGGGGCTGGGGATGTCCCATGTGGCGGGGGCTGCCTGCATAGTGGGGTGACGGGTGATGTGGGTTGGGGTGTCCCATGTGGAGGGGTTCTGCCTTCGCGTGGTGTCACGGGTGATAGGGGCTGGGGAGTCCCATGTGGAGGGGGCTGCCTGCAGGGTGGCGTCATGGGTGATGGGGGCTGGGTGGGTGGTGTCTCATGTGGAGGGGGCTGCCTGCAGGGTGGCGTCATGGGTGATGGGGGCTGGGGGTGTCCCATGTGGAGGGGGCTGCCTGCAGGGTGGCGTCACGGGTGATGGGGGATGGGGTGTTCCATGTGGAGGGGGCTGCCTGCAGGGTGGTGTGATGGGGGCTGGAGTGTCCCATGTGGAGGGGGCTGCCTGCAGGGTGGCATCACGGGTGATGGGGGCTGAGCTGGAGGTGTCCCATGTGGAGGAGGCTGCCTGCGGGTGGGGTGTCGGGTGATGGGGCTGGGGTGTCTCATGTGGAGGGGGCTGCCTGCAGGGTGGCGTCACAGGTGATGGGGGCTGTGGTGTCCCATGTGGAGGGGGCTGCCTGCAGGGTGGCATCACCGGTGATGGGGCTGGGTTGGGGTGTCCCATGTGTAGGGGGCTGCCTGCAGGGTGGCATCACGGGTGATGGGGGCTGGGGGTGTCCCATGTGGTGGGGGCTGCATGCAGAATGGGATGACGGGTGATGGGGGCTGGGCTGGGGGTCTCCCATGTGGAGGGGGCTGCATGCAGGGTGGGGTGACGGATGATGGGGCCTGGGGTGTCCATGTGGAGGGGGATGCCTGCAGGGTGGCGTCACAGATGATGGGGACTGTGGTGTCCCATGTGGAGGGGGCTGCCTGCAGGGTTGCATCACGGGTGATGGGGCTGGGCTGGGAGTGTCCCATGTGCAGGGGGCTGCCTGCAGAGTTGCATCACGGGTGATGGGGGCTGGGGTTGTCCCATGTGGTGGGGGCTGCCTGCAGAGTGGGATGACAGGTGATAGGGGCTGGGGTGCCCCATGTGGAGGGGGCTACCTGCAGATGGTATCACGGGTGATGGGGCTGGGCTGGGGGTGTCCGATGTGGAGGGGGCAGCCTCCAGGGTGGTGTCATGGGTGATGGGGGCTGGGGATGTCCCATGTGGAGGGGGCTGCCTTCAGGGTGGCGTCATGGGTGATGGGCTCTGGGGTGTCCCATGTGGAGGTGGCTGCCTGCAAGGTGGGGTGATGGGTGAAGGGGGCTGGGCTGGGGCGTGTCCTATGTTGAGGGGGCTGCCTGCATAGTGTGGTGATGGGGGTTGGGGTGTCCCATGTGGAGGGGGCTGCCTGCAGGGTGGCGTCATGGGTGATGGAGGCTGGGTGGGGGGTGTCCCATGTGGAGGGGGCTGCCTGCAGGGTGGTGGCGTCACAGGTGATGGGGGCTGGGGGTGTCCCATGTGGAGGGGGCTGCCTGCAGGGTGGCGTCATGGGTGATGGAGGCTGGGTGGGGGGGTGTCCCATGTGGAGGGGGCTGCCTGCAGGGTGGTGGCGTCACGGGTGATGGGGGCTGGGGGTGTCCCATGTGGAGGGGGCAGCCTGCAGGGTGGCGTCATGGGTGATGGGCTCTGGGGTGTCCCATGTGGAGGTGGCTGCCTGCAAGGTGGGGTGATGGGTGAAGGGGGCTGGGCTGGGGCGTGTCCTATGTTGAGGGGGCTGCCTGCATAGTGTGGTGATGGGGGTTGGGGTGTCCCATGTGGAGGGGGCTGCCTGCAGGGTGGCGTCATGGGTGATGGAGGCTGGGTGGGGGGTGTCCCATGTGGAGGGGGCTGCCTGCAGGGTGGTGGCGTCACGGGTGATGGGGGCTGGGGGTGTCCCATGTGGAGGGGGCAGCCTGCAGGGTGGCGTTACGGGTGATGGGGGCTGGGGTGTTCCATGTGGAGGGGTCTGCCTGCCGGGTGGGGTGACGGGTGATGGGGCTGGGCTGGGGGTGTCCCATGTGGAGGGGGCTGCCTACAGGGTGGGGTGATGGGGGCTGGGCTGGGGGTGTCCCATGTGGAGGGGGGTGTCTGCAGGGTGGTGTCATGGGTGATGGGGGTGTCCCATGAGGAGGGGGCTGCCTGCAGGGTGGGTTGACAGGTATGTGGGCTGGGCTGGGGGTGTCCAATGTGGAGGGGGCTGCCTACAGGGTGGCGTCACGGGTGATGAGGGCTGAAGACGTCCCATGTGGAGGGGGTTGCCTGCAGGGTGGTGTGATGGGGGCTGGGGTGTCCCATGTGGAGGGGGCGACCTGCAGGGTGGCATCACGGGTGATGGGGGCTGAGCTGAAGGTGTCCCATGTGGAGGGGGCTGCCTGCAGGGTGGGGTGTCGGGTGATGGGGCTGCCTGCAAGGTGGCATCACAGGTGATGGGGGCTGTGGTGTCCCATTTGCAGGGGGATGCCTGCAGGGTGGCCGGGGATTGCACTGAGCTTTCACGCGATTTGGCTGGAGTGCGCCCAGGGATTATGATGTGTTTTTGTGCGATTACGCTGGGGTGGGCAGGGGATCGCGCAGAGTTTTCACGCGATTTGACTGGGGTGCGGCCGGGGATCGAGTAGTATTTTCACGCGATTTCACTAGGGGTGTCCCATGTGGAGGGGGCTGCCTGCAGGGTGGCGTCACAGGTGATGGGGGCTGGCGTGTCCCATGTTGAGAGGCTGCCTGCATAGTGGGGTGATGGGTGATGGGGGTTGGGGTGTCCCATGTGGAGGGGGCTGCCTGCAGGGTGGCATCATGGGTGATGGAGGCTGGGTGGGGGGTGTCCCATGTGGAGGGGGCTGCCTGCAGGGTGGTGGTGTCACGGGTGATGGGGGCTGGGGGTGTCCCATGTGGAGGGGGCTGCCTGCAGGGTGGCGTCACAGGTGATGGGGGCTGTGGTGTCCCATTTGCAGGGGGCTGCCTGCAGGGTGGCATCACGGGTGATGGGGGTTGGAGGTGTCCCATGTGGAGGGGGCTGCCTGCAGGGTGGCGTCATGGGTGATGGGAGCTGGGAGCTGGGGTGTCCCATATGGAGGGGGCTGCCTGCAGGATGGTGTCATGGGTGATGGGGGTGTCCCATGAGGAGGGGGCTGCCTGCAGGGTGGGTTGACAGGTATGCGGGTTGGGCTGGGGGTGTCCCATGTGGAGGGGGCTGCCTGCAAGGTGGCGTCACGGTTGATGAGGGCTGAAGACGTCCCATGTGGAGGGGACTGCCTGCAGGGTGGTGTGATGTGGGCTGGGGTGTCCCATGTGGAGGGTGCGGCTTGCAGGGTGGCATCACGGGTGATGGGGGCTGAGCTGGAGGTGTCCCATGTGGAGGGGGCTGCCTGCAGGGTGGGGTGTCGGGTGATGGGGCTGCCTGCAGGGTGGCATCACAGGTGATGGGGGCTGTGGTGTCCCATTTGCAGAGGGCTGCCTGCAGGGTGGCATCGCGGGTAATGGGGGTTGGAGGTGTCCCATGTGGAGGGGGCTGCCTGCAGGGTGGCGTCATGGGTGATGGGAGCTGGGGTGTCCCATATGGAGGGGGCTGCCTGCAGGATGGGGTGACGGGGCTGGGGGTGTCCCATGTGGAGGGGGCTCCTGCAGGGTGGCGTCACAGTGATGGGGACTGGGGTGTGGGTGTCCTGTCAGGAGGGGTCTGCTTGCCGCCGATTGCGAGGTGCAGATGCACAATTTGGCTGAGATGCGGCCAGGGATCGCAAGGTGTTTCTGCATGATTAGGGTGGGGTACGGCCAGGGATCGCAGGGTGTTTTTGCGCAATTACACTGAGGTGTGGGCGGGAATCACACAGTGTTTTGATGAGATTTGGCTGGGGTGCGGCCGGGGATAGCGAGGTGTTTTCATGTGATTACGCTGGGGTGCGGCCGGGGTTCGTGCAGTGTTTTCACACGATTTGGCTGGGGTGCGGCCGGGTATTGTGAGGTGTTTTTGCGCAATTACGCTGGGGTGTGGCTGGGGATTGCACTGAGCTTTCACGCGATTTGGCTGGGGTGCGCCCAGGGATTACGATGTGTTTTGTGCGATTACGCTGGGGTGGGCAGGGGATCGCGCAGAGTTTTCACGCGATTTAACTGGGGTGCGGCCGGGGATCGAGTAGTATTTTCACGCGATTTCAATAGGCGGGCTGTATGCTGGTCTAGGTATGGTGCGGAGGCTTGCGGCGTGTTAGGCATTTCACTTGCTTTTTATTGCACGTGGGGGCGTGTTGGGGCGTTACTGGCACAGCTTGCTGTGCCTTGCACCATGGCTACTGATGCCTCTGGAAATACATGAATACGCGTGCTGAGGAATCATTTCTCTCCACCACGGCTGGCGCACGCTCCTTCTCGGCATGCAGCGCTTGCACCTTTTCTGTGCCAGATTCTATTAATCGAGCCCTATGTTCCTGCCTTTGTGTAGGTGGATCTACTTACCGTGCTGTCACAGGATCTAAATGCAAGTGATTTACAGTGGTCATTACTGGCTGGATAGTTTGTGGCCGCAGCTTCATGCCAGTAATTTACAGTGATCATTACTGCCATAGGTAGATTATGGCCTTAGCTTCATGCACGTGATTTACAGTGATCATCACTAGCATAGATAGACTGTTGCCGCAGCTTTATGGAAATGTTGTAAAATGCCCCTCTGTAATAGTGGAGACATGCCCTTTCCTGGATTTTTTTTATGTGTGACCCTAGAGGACCAATTACAAATTGTATGGATTTGTACTCAATTTTTCTCAAATACTGTGCTATAAAATGCACCTTTCCAATGCATTTACTTTCAAATCTTTCTCAGGGGAGTTCCCTCTTGAACTACTGTTGGCTCCCTCGCTATGCTTGTTTTCTCTCACTGTTTGGGAAAATATTTGGTGTGACTTCATTGAAAATATTCACCAGCTCTACCTGACCAGGAATCATCAGGAATATCGGCGACTCCTCGGGAGGCTGATACCAAAACCAACAGCCTCCAATCCTAATGCACTTCTGTCATATTCTCTCACAAAACTGGTATAGGAGGGCCAGTGGGGCAGAGAGAAGTACTGCCCAAGCTAAGAACTGCATCAACAAAGTGCAATACCGAGCAGTGATTTATACTAGAGCCAGTGGGGCAGAGAGAAGTACTGGCCAAGGTAAGAACTGCATCAATACAGTGCTATACTGAGCAGGGATGTATAGGAGAGCCAGTGTGGCAGAGAGAAGTACTGCCCAAGGTAAGAAATGCATCAACACAGTGCTATGCTGAGCAGTGATTTATAGGAGAGTCAGTGGGGCAAAGAGTAGTACTGACCAAGGTAAGAACTGCATCAACACAGTGCTTTGCTGAACAGTGATTTATAGGAGAGCCAGTGGGGCAGAGAGAAGTACTGCCCAATGTAAGAACTGCATCAACACAGTGCTATGCTGAGCAGTGATTTATAGGAGAGCCAGTGGGGCAGAGAGAAGTACTGCCCAAGGTAAGAACTGCACCAACACAGTGCTATACTAAGCAGTAAGAAGTGTGCAGGGTGCCTGTCCTGCTTTTTATGTGCAAGGCGGCACTGCGGGTGCTGAGGCAGAAGATAAGAAGGCTATCCTGAACATAACCTCCACTTCAATATGAATAGGAAACCCACATAGAAAAGGCATGTAGTGGCCAGTGGCCATATCCTAGGCCATAGCAGGGGATGTCGAGGAGGGTAGGGAGGGCTGCCCATGATCACAAACCTTGGCTCAAATAGTTCAATTTCAAGGTCTACAGTAATAATGTCTTGTAGAGTTTACTTACAAAAAACACATTTTTCTAATTAAAGCCACATGACAGCATGTAAATCCTTATAGCAATCTTAAGCCAAAATAATATCATTGTGGTTTTAATGTTAAACTATAACTCCCAGAATGCAAGATAATGCCAATCTAGTTAATCCCACAGTACTTTCAGTGATTTAAAACGTGATAAAATAGGTTGTGAAATAAACAAAGATAGATATGTGTGCTCCTTCCGCATCCATCCCACTACTAGCCGGTGTCAGTAGATGCTGCAGCGCTAAACATGCAACATGGTACAGTAGCAGTGTGATGGGAAGTTATGGGCCGATCTAGCACTGAGCCGGGCCGCTGGCACTGCAGCGCCGCCGGGCTGGCATTAGTGATCCAGGATTCTTTGGGCACTGCCACTTTTTTTTTTTACAAATTAAGCACTGGAAGTACTGCCCAAGGTAAGAACTGCATCAACACAGTGCTATGCTGAGCAGTGATTTATAGGAGAGCCAGTGGGGCAGAGAAACGTACTGCCCAAGGTAAGAACTGCATCAACACAGTGCTATGCTGAGCAGTGATTTATAGGAGAGCCAGTGGGGCAGAGAGAAGTACTGGCCAAGGTAAGAACTGCATCAACACAGTGCTATGCTGAGCAGTGATTTATAGGAGAGCCAGTGTGGCAGAGAGAAGTACTGGGCAAGGTAAGAACTGCATCAACACAGTGCTATGCTGAGCAGTGATTTATAGGAGAGCCAGTGTGGCAGAGAGAAGTACTGGCCAAGGTAATAACTGCATCAACACAGTGCTATGCTGAGCAGTGATTTATAGGAGAGCCAGTGTGGCAGAGAGAAGTACTGCCCAAGGTAAGAACTGCATCAACACAGTGCTATGCTGAGCAGTGATTTATAGGAGAGCCAGTGTGGCAGAGAGAAGTACTGGCCAAGGTAATAACTGCATCAACACAGTGCTATGCTGAGCAGTGATTTATAGGAGAGCCAGTGTGGCAGAGAGAAGTACTGCCCAAGGTAAGAACTGCATCAACACAGGGCTATACTGAGCAGGGATTTATAGGAGAGCCGAGCAGTGATTTGAAGGGGGTTACCTTAGGGACTTCCCAGATCTTGTATGGGTGTCAGTGTTCACTGTTCTCCCGCACCGCTGTTAAGGGCCCCTGCGCAGAGTGGGTGGCGCGGGGTGCATGATGCACACGCCCTATCCTGGGACCCGGGATGCGCTATGGAATTGAAAAGCAGGAACATTAACTTTGCAGTCCAACTCCACCAGTACATTTCAAACAGGTCCATACATTTTCCACTGGGCAGAAAAATGCCTTTTTTCCTTTTTGTAATGCTATGTTATGATAGACTATGCTATGCTACAATGTTCCTGGTATGCCATTTTACATCATGTTACATTTTAACATTTGTATAGTAGTATTCTTTAATGTCCAAGGCTATGCTTGACTGTTGAAGTAAATAATAAAACAGGTTCTCAGAGCTGATATCATTACCCAATTTAACAATTCTTAATGTGTTTTTCTCTAAAGACGATGAAGGGTTAGGATGGCCTCCTCTTAGAAGGAGCACTAACCTGGTTGAACTATCCTCCAAATTCGGTAGCGTTATGATCTATTAGAGCTTCCTAAGCACGGACCCGGGGATCGAACCTCTGGTGCTCTGTGTCGTTTTGCTTTCAAGGCGAGCGCGCTGCCCCTGAGCTATGCCCACGAGCACTGTAGTGTATGTAGTGTAATGCTCTTTCCTCCACCCACCCTAATGTCTCCCTATAGAACCTGGCCCTTGGGGGACATTCCTTAAGGGGTCTGTGTGCTGCAGTGCCTGCTGTGTATGAAACTTTCACTACACTTCCTCGGGCTGTTTTTTTTCTTTCTGTTAGGGAAAGACGCGTTCACTTCTGTTGCCCGTGCGCAATACCGTGCGCATGAGGTGGACGTTCACTTCCTCTGCTGTCTATGAGGTGCCTGTTTTGGGCCTGAGGGAAGCTAGCGCCGAGGACGCACACGGCACGTGTTCTTTGCGTTCATGTGCTACGCAGTTTGCGCAGCACACAGCCGCCAATTTCCCCGTACACCACGCCACATCTCCAACCACACAAACACACACTGATCTCGACAGGAGCACAGCGTTGTTTATTTTGCTTTTAGCCAAGGTTGCCAGCCATCGTCATAGCGCAATGGGAAGTGCCCCAACCCTCGTCCATCCACCCATTCCTCGAGACATCTGTCCCCCCCAGTCGAGCGCACAGACCCTGGTTCTGTCCAGGTCAAGATCAAACCAAGGAAGGTTTCCAGGGCGACCGCATGTCTGAGAGCAAGTCAAATGCCGCTCAAGTGACAGCCGCTGATGGGGTGGATCGAAGGAGCAGAAGAGCGGTGGGGTGCTGAGGGGGGTCACTGAACACCAACAACAACAACACGACGGTACTGAAGCCAGAAACACTGCGACCCTTCGAACTTCCACCCAGTGTCCGGTGACTGAAAGACCCGATTATACCGATGGAGAGATGGAGGCAATAGCTGGTTTCATAGAGAAATAACATATGGCATAGCTCTCAACTCACCCGCTTTCAAAGCAGACGAATCACCCGCCAAGTCCCTCATACGTCCATTCACTTCAATGGGCCTCTCACCCGCCAAAAATAAAATCGGGTGTTTTCACCCGCATAGGTGACAAAAGATTGGGAGCTATGATATGGCCTCATTTCGATATTGGGAAGTGGACGAAAACATATGGGTGTGAGGGGGAAAGTATAAATATGGTGCATGGAGGCACCCTTTTGAGAAAGGGAAAGAGAGCGAAAGGAATGGAGACGAGGTCTTCTCCTTTTTGAGCCTGATGCGACCCAAAAGCGGCATTGTCTGAGCATCAAGCGCGTCTCACCCTACATAGACCAACACTTTGTGCTTTCAGTCCCACTTCCCAAATATGCCTGCAAATATCCACCCTGCAGCCATCATCCATGCGGTTCCAACCGGATGTATTTGATTTTACCGAATTTACTTCAGGTAATGGTGAAATCTTTGAATTTATTTTTCTTCGAATTCTTTTTTATTATGGGGGAGACTCCCGCCCTGCACTTCCCCCTACCTTATCCTATACCCTTACCCCACCCCCATCTATGTTTTAAAATGTACCTACTTACCCAACAAATTCAAAGAATTTGTTTCTCGAATATTTCACATTAGGTGAAAATGGATTCGGTGAAATGCACTGATAAGGTTCCAGCCCACATAAGATCATTTGCATCCCAATCAATAACACTCCCGCACCATCTAAACAATCCCGCAACCTCAGCCCTTATTGCCGCAGATGTTGCTGATTTCATCTGCACACATAGCCTTGAGGCTCACTTAAAATACAGCATATTGCCCACTCAGCAAAAACTAAAACCTCCGTCACAGTTATTGCAATACCTCTTTAGCCTGCATCTCCCGGGAATGCTAATCATTCAACTGATTCAAACTCCTCAACTCCCTGGCCCCACAGCATCCAGGACTCTTCCTGCACATGTGGAAGCCATCTGGAACACTGGGACTGACTCCCAGAGGGACATGTGACTATCTGGAAGTGTTATTTTCAAAAAGTAATTTTTCCCATTGGCGGAACACTGTGACTGCCTCCTGTATTCAGTCTCTGGGCGTCCATCCCAGATGTCTGCAGCCGAGGGCTGAATACAGCAAAGGGCAGTTCCCCCCTGTTAGGAAAGATTTCTTAATTGTGGGTAATTTTCCTTCCATGTGGCAACCCCTAAACTTTTTGCTGTTGTTTTCACCATGATCTAGACTTTGCCAGAGAAGTGCAGCCTTCTGCCACACTCCTCTGGGCTTTCGCTCCATTCTTACGGGGAAACTGACATGCCCTTAAGACAGTCAGTACCGGGAAACGTTGTTTTCCGTAGTTTCTTTATCATGTTGCAGCTTTCGCACAACATGGCACAAGAGGGCACTGTAAGCTAAGTTACTGCTCTCTTGGGTCTCCAGTCTTCTACAGGCCCTAGATACTCTCTTTGGATTGTAAATGAACGGTGCAAGTGAATCACGGAGGGGATTGGTGGCAGCGATCATTTCTTGTGTTTTTGAGCTCCTTTTGGCGTTTAAGCGCGTTTCTCGCGCTTAGCCCAAAATGGTGGCCTGGCTCCCAAAATGGCCAGACCACGAGGCTCTTTGTCCCGGGAGGATAGCTCAGCTCAGCGGCAGCGTGCGCGTCTTGGAAGCAAGACGACACGAAGCAGCAACAGGTTCGATCCCCGGGTCCGCGCTTAGAAACCTCCGGGTGTTTAAGCGCGTTATAAATACGTAACTAAGACAAAAAAAAAAAAAAAAAAAAAAAACACAATTACGCAACTAAGAAAAACAAACAATTCCTGTAACAGCGCCTCGATGCCTGCGGGCTGTGTGAGCGCTTTATAAATGTAAATAAATAAATAAATAAATTTGTCCTGTCTGCTGACCGTCTTGCCCCCTTCACCTCCCCCAGGTCGAGCCGACCCGGGGCCTTCCTTATTTGGTCATGTACTTTCCCGCGAAACACAGATGCTTTCGCGGCCTGCAACAGGCCTGGTGTGTGCCTCCAGGATGGGGGCTGGGATGTCTGGTCCCAATACACATCCTGGGCGCCAGAGATTCTAGGGTGGTGTGAATGGCTGGGACCCCCGTGGTCCGTGATAAGGTCCACAGATGGTGTGAGTGTTTTATGAGCGGAACTCCCATTGGGTCCCCTCCGTTTTGGCGCGAAGGGAACCGTGGATAAGAGGGGGCTGGAACCGCCACTACCCTGTCGATCTCCTGAGTTCTCACAAACAAAGGAATACAGGAGCCAAGTATCCTGCAACCACGAGGCTGAACCGAGGAATCGCTGGTGACCCGCTGAAGGACTGCTCCTCTGCACTGGTGTCGCTTTGTGAAACCCTTTCTACCTCTGATCGAACGAGAAGGCCTGTACTGGTACTTCGACCCCTTGGAATAGTGGGAACAACTATTCTCGGCATCTTCACCATCTCCTGCCTGTAAGCCTTCGGAAGTGTCTCTGGGCCATCCAGCAGACTGACCAGCCTACCCAGGAGTCTTGCTCTGTAACCGCCGTCAGGTTGTGTTGTATTACGAGTCCTTGTCACTCTCACACGATTCGTACACTTGGCATTCCCAGGTCTGAAGTGAGTAGTGCACATTGGGCTGAAATACACCCGGCCGCTCCGTTGCCCTGCTGTGGTAACAAACTGTGCGGGTTCACTGCGTTTGGGACGTCCTCAACTCATCCTCTGCTGCTGCGGAATCTACACGACAATGAGACGTCCCCTGCTCGTATCTGAACCTGCCAGCCCTGAAACTGACGCGGAGAAGCCTGGGTCTGCTTGCATCGGGGACCGGTGAGTAGCATAGCTAGGAACTGGTCGCCCTCCTGCAGGAGCCCATAGCTTTTCCCCGCTGTGTCTAACAGCACGCCTTTCTGTACACGCGCTCTGCTTCTGCCCACAGTGGATTAACACACAGAGGGGAGTCCCCCAGATGAACCATTTTGGAACAAATTTGATGACCTAGCTCCAATTTACACTAGGTCACATTCCGTGAGTTGTATGCATCACCTCACTGCCCACAGTGGAGGCTGCACTTGAGTCGCGGAGCTCTGTTCATCTTCATTTGTTCACCGAACTAAACTGCCTGATTCCCTCGAAGAAACTCCCCTTTTTGCCCGTTGGCACCAGCGTGTGCAGGTACTTTTGAGCACAAGGCTCCACTCTTCGTAGGGCTTGGACTTCCTTTTAGTTAGGTGCCTCTGAAGGCGGACTGGGTCTAATTATTATTCGCACTGCCTGTTTTCCTCCCCATCTAGGTGGTCTACACATTTCATGCGTCTAACTCGTTAGACTCGTTTGTATTTGTATATATATTGTATTGGTTTGGTATGTGTTGGTTTACTTGAGTTTTATTGTGATTTCTCGCTACGGTCAATGTTACAAAGGCCTTGTAATAAATGTGTATATATTTTTAATATAACACCTGCTTGGAGTAATTTGTAAGTGTCCTTGCTTTGTGTGCTCATTGTGGGCTTTCAGTCACCCTCACCCCTCTTGAGACCTAGTCTTGACTGCCGCGATCGCTACCCTGATTGGTCTGGCTTGTCCAGAGGTTACCCTGTTCCAAGAAACTAGGCTGGCCTTCTGAATCTCTGCCCCTCCAGGACAGAGTTCAGAAATCCGTCTTAACAAATAGGTGGCAGCAGTGGGATACGACTGAAGGTATCCAGTGTTGCGCACGAGCAAAGGCATTTCAAGTTATTCCTACCAGGACACGTAGTGAATTGTCGTAGTATAACTTTTAAAAGGCCATATTCCTATCTAACAGTATGGATACCTTGTTAACTTTAAATGCTTCTAAATCCGAAACATTGAAAAAGATGTGTGCGGAGAGAGGTGTCTCCTCTCAAGGCACCAAATTGGATATGATCCAAAGAATCGTGGCGTGGCAAGAAGCGCAGCTTGACGCTATAACCTCTGAGGACAGTGCGGAAGGAGGTGGGGCTGCTCTCACTGGTAGAACCAAAGGTTCTGCCGCTGCACTGATCCACCGCGACCACGAGGAAAGGGAGGATGAGATGTCTAATGTTTCCTCTGCCAGTGTCGATGGGGAGGCCATGCTTGAATTCAGGAAGCAAGAGCTGCGGTTTAGGCAGAAGGAGCTTGAGTTCAACATAACCAAACTAAGAATCGAACAGGCCGAAAAACAGAAAGACAGGGATCACCAGTTGGAACTGGCCCAGCTTCAGGTTGCAAATGGATCCAAGGGTCCTGGACATGGGTCTGGGGCCTCCTCTCATCCATGGTTTCCAAAAGATCTGCTCAGTGTGTATGAGGAAAAGAATGACATTATGGACTGGCTGAATACGTTTGAGTATGCTTGTGAAGTTCAACAAGTTGACAATGCTGATAAGATTGCCTGGTTTCTCAGCAGACTGCCCCATTCTGGCTGTAGTGCCATTATGGAAATGTCGAAGGCTGAGCGAGCGGATTTCGCAATGTTAAAGCAAACTCTGATTTTGAAGTTTGGAAAGACTCCTGCCCAATATTTAAAACGATTCCGAGAGTATAAGAAAAAGGTGGTATTTGGGTATCTTATGTAGCCGAATCCTTAAAAAACTTGACTGGCTGGGTCGAAGGTTATAAGGTTTCTACCTTTGAAGGCATGATAAGTCTTGTCATGCTGGAACATATTTTTGCATCTTCTTCCCCGGAGTTTAAGCAGCATTTGGCTGATTCGAAGGAAATAGATCCTAAGAAGCTGGCCATTGCCGCCGATTTATGGGTGTCACATCGAGTGTCCCATGAGGACAAAACTCATCCTGGTAAGCAGGAGGAAGGGAAAAAGTCCAAAGATAAGGAGGGTGGAGAATCTGATAAATCTTCTTCTCAAAAGGGCCACAAAAAGAAAAATAAGGGTAAGACACAAGAGAACTCACAGGGTAGTGGAGGTCAGCCTCCGAAACAGAACTCTGGTTACAATAAGCCTCCCTATGTAAACAGACCCAATGGATCTTGTTTTGCTTGTGGAGCAACTGACCACGTGAAGGGGGATCCCCGGTGTAAGGTTAAACCTTTGGGGGTCCATTCCGCTAATCTGGCCTTCTCCTCCTACGAGGAAGAAGAGATTACAGGAGCATCCTTCTCCTCAGACTCCTTCCCCAGCGGGATATAAGCTGAGGTAGTTTTAGTTTCCCTCGGTTCCTGGGAGCCTAAAGTCGCAGAGGCTTATGCTAGGATTCCAGATAATATCAAGCACTACCTTAAAGACAGGTGTGCTGATCAATGGAGTGGATACTCCAGCTCTTGTGGATAGTGGGTGCAGTCGAACTGTAGTGGATTCTACCTTGGTAGACTCAGAGGAAGTTGCCAGAGCTACTCTGATGCCCACTAAGTTGGCTGACGGCCCACCTCGCATGTTTCCAGTAATACCTGTAAATCTTACTTTAAATGGTACAGCAGTCAGGATTCCAGTGAGCATTCAGAGAAACGTCCCAGGAAAGGTCTTGTTAGGCAATGATCTCAGAGCTTTAGGGCTCGTAGGAGACACTGCTGACAGACCCTGCACACGGTCTCAAACATGGCCAGCATTGGCTAAGACCAATACGCCGCCCCAGCCGAAGGGGAAACCCAAGGCGAAAGGAGTAAGCAAGTCAAGACGAGGGAAAGAAAACCTTCCCCCAAACTCGCCTACGACTGCGGTGGAGGAAGTTGGTCAATCGCCCGGGCCTGACGAGGAGGTGGCGATGCCTGAAGTATTTGACCCCAACGACCATCCGGAACTAAAAGACTTGTTAGTAGAAGGTGGTCCTGACAGGGAAGAATTCAGTAAAGGCCAACGTGAGTGCCCATCTCTGGAAGGCCTAAGGAGACAGGCCTGCTCCCAGCTTGATGGTGAACCTCCTGGGATGCATCGGATTTATTGGGAAGGTGGACTCCTGTATAGTGAGCCCACAGCATCTACAGAAGGTGACCATAGGAGGTTGGTGGTTCCCCTTGCTGTAAGACCCTTCCTCCTGCAGCTGGCGCATGAAGTGCCCCTTGCTGGGCACCTTGGTATTAAGAGGACCAAGCAAAGGTTATCCATGCACTTCTACTGGCCCAAGATGGGGGTGCAAGTAGAAAGTCACTGCAGGACTTGTGCCTCCTGCCAGTTATCTGGTAAGAGTGGCTCAACAATCCAAGCTCCATTGGTACCACTCCCAGTTGTGGGAATACCTTCACTGACCCAAACGTCCCAACAATCTAATACCCAGTTTCTCTCCTTCCCCATTATTCAAAATTCCTTGAGCGGTTGGTCTTCGACCAGATCACTAAGTACCTTGAGAATAAGCCCCTTGGAGACTCCGTAGTAAACACTCCACTGAGATTGCACTTATGCATGTCTCGAACATTCTCTCTACTGCTCACCTCTCCAACCTCCCTTCTAAAAGCATTCTTATGGACCTTTCTGATGCTCTTGATACTGCTGACCACTCCTCTCTCCTCCTCACTCTCCAGGTCCTTGGGTTTTGTAAATCTGCTCTTGCCTGGATCGCCTCCTACCAGGAAGGTCGATCCTTTAAAATCTCTTGGAACTCACAAACATGTGACCACCTCCTATCTCCCTGTCGGCTTTCCCTGAGGACCAGTCCTGGGAACTCTGCTCTTCACGTTCTATACCTCTGCCCTAGAAAGACGTATCTCATCATTTGGCTTCCACTATCACCTTTTTGCTGATGACACTAAAATGATTTCCTTATTTTCCTTCCTTCATTCCAGCCATCTCAAAACATATTATGAACTGTCTCACTTCAAATCGTCACCAGATGGCTCTCCTCTGCCTCTTGTTAAACTCTTAAAAATAAAAGTCATCTTTCTCTGGGCTGCCACTGTCATCCCTCCCGTCCACCCTCCTATTTCCTTCATGCTTGACCTTCTTGCTACCTCTCACAAGGCTCGCAATCCTGTGGTCCTCTTTGATAGGGAACTACAACTGCAAAAATTCATCACTACCACTGCCTCTGGGTTACACTCACCTGGTCTCTGCGGGGGCATTGGGGCACGGTTTCAGCCCTCCCTGGACTTGGCTCCCCTGGATCAGGCTTCTTCCCCTTCTCCGGTAGTGTGGACTGCGCTGGTTGCTGACACTGCCCCTGAGAGAGTACGAGAGGCCGTGAGAATGCTGTGGTCGGATTGTGATTTCCCTCGAACCCTTCTTCCCAGAACGAGATGAGCATGCGTTTACCCATATAATCTAACCTGTTTATTTATGAAGATGAGCTCACCGTCCTGCTTCTCAACTGCAGGGGCACCTTTAATGAACCTAGTTTCTTCACTGGTCCATGTGCGTGGCAGCCCAGACCAGCTGTGGCTGATCCACTTCTAAGGTAAGTGTTTCTCAACAAGGATTATTGTCCGTAATCTTTTGCACTGTCTTTTTTCCGTGATTATTGTCCGTAACCCTTGTAATGTCTTTCCTTCTCCCCAATAGGTGGTGAAGGGCCCAGCG
Organism: Ambystoma mexicanum; assembly: GCF_040938575.1. Taxonomy (NCBI): domain Eukaryota; kingdom Metazoa; phylum Chordata; class Amphibia; order Caudata; family Ambystomatidae; genus Ambystoma; species Ambystoma mexicanum. The sequence goes on from NC_090921.1 coordinate 137,708,511, forward strand.
GAGTCGCTGTGTTCGAAGCCAGACGAGGGGGGCCAGAGGAGTTTACAATGTCCCAAGTAAAAGGTAAGTTTGGTTCTAAGGTCAAGCGTGAGGAATGTGTTGCATGCCACCTTAGCGTAAAGTTTTTATGTTGTTTCTAACCTTGTTTGTCCTTTTCTCCTGCAGGGATGGCCTGGCGGCGTCTGATGAGAGGCAGCTATCCTAAGGCCTGCCGGCGGTTGCTGGATGGATGGATTTGCGAGGATGCTGAACTTGACGAGCTCCCGCGTAGCTTAGACGCCCAGAACAGGTGAGGATGCGCTTCGACTGCGGTGACTACTGCCGATGGTATCGCTGGAATCAGGTAAGATGCGCTTCAGGCAATGGTTTTGCTGGAATCAGGTAAGGTACGAGCTTCAGGCGATGGTTTTACTGGAATCAGGTAAGATGCACGCTGGAGATGATGTTGCTGGCGTCAGGTAAGCTGCGCTTCAAGTGATGGTATTGCTGAAATCAGGTAAGAACGCTTCAGGCGGCGGTGAGCGTTATGCTGCTATAAGCAGACTAAAACGAAGCGTGTGGATGCGGGCGGGGCAGGCTTAAATAGCCTGGTCCCAGCCACGCCACCTTCGCTCTGCTTTGTGGCCAAACCTTCCCACACCCAGATGATGCTGCACATGCAGCCGAATGTTTTTCGATGGCCACGCAGGGGTAGAAAGAGCATGTGCACCAGAAATAAAGTGTGCAGAGCACACTTTCTCATGAGCCTGGCGCCAGGACTGGGTCCACCTGGACCCTTTATATGATGGAACTAGTGGTCCTTGCCCAGTGGCCATGACATTCTGCTGCTCATATTAACCACCTCAACATTTAGAACATTCATTCTTTTCTTAAGAACCACTCTACAAAAACTGTGTTCTCCACTCTTGTGCTCAGCAAACTGGACTACTGCTCAAGCATTTTCATTGGCCTTCCACTCTACTCTTTCCTCCTTCTAGACAAAGGGCCTCATCATGAGTTGGGCGGTATCCCGACTGGGACACCGCCCAACTTTATTTGTGTTAGCGCCCACCTGTCCAGCGGTATTACTGCCGGATCATGGGTTGAGTGCTAACAGTTACTCCCCATCCCCCATTGCGTCCATTGGACCCAATGCAGGATTCTTGGTGCAATTACCACACTGTAATACTGCTGGTGGTAATTGCACCGAAAATGGGCATTTTCCCAGCGTGTTTACCCTCAGCTCTCTCCTAACACGGCAAGTTAGCACTATATCTTCATCAGCAGCCTACTCAACCAAACTCCTAAATGCCGCCAGACCTTCCCTCTCGCCAGAAAACTGCCTAACCATAGCCCGTGCAGTGGTGGGCACCAGACTCGACTATTGTAATGCCCTCTTTGCTGACACGTCTGCACAAACCATACAAAAACTCCAGACAATCCAAAATAATGCCCTGTGAGCAGTCCTGAACATCCCCAGATCAGAACACGTATCAATCTCCCGCAGAACGGTGCACTGGCTCCCTGTCTGAGAAGGAATCATATTCAAAACACACCATCACACACAAATGCATCACTAATACCGCCCTGCCCTACCTGTCCCAAGCCATCTCTAAGACTCACTCAGTAAGGCCGCCAGAACCCCATATACACACACAGACTGGTACAACGCAAATACAGACGCCCCAAAGCAGGTGGACCCAGCTTCCCGATCATTGCTGCCAAGCAATGGAACTCCCTCCCACTGGCACTAAGGGCTGAAGAAACCTACTGGGCCTTTTGCAGAGCACTTAATACTTGGCTATTTGACCCACACACTCGGTCCCAATGCATTCTGAATCTCAGATTTGTCTGATGACCTGTTGTGATGCTCCTGTGTAATGTAACCACAATGTTGTAACCACGTTTTTCTTTCTTATGACTAAGTGTTCTCATTGCCTCCGGGCTACGTGTAACCGTACTTATTTCTAACGCCCTTATGCCTGAGATTTGAGCGCTATAAAAATGACAATAAATAAATAAATGAACATTGCCAAAGGCAAGAGAGAGCAATTATGAATTCAGGTGTTTGTACATTTTATTGCCAGTGTATAAAAGAGGATGTAAGAGGAACTGGCTAAAACCCACATTGCCAAAGCCAAAGAAGAGTAAGAGTGAGAGAAAACAATTGTCAGCAGTTGGTTAATGTGGTAGTGGGGGAACAAGAGTGGCAGGAAGGCTCTCCCTCTGATGGAAGATATTCTGGGGGAGTGGAGCATAGCCTGTATTGTGTGTGGCAATCACAAGCGTGTAACAATTAGCACCAATGTGTTTCTTGTCTTCCCAGAAGAAGTAGTCAAACTTGATGCTGTTAAGTAAACGGCATTGCTAATTGTTGGAAACAACCCTTTACCACAGAAGTAATTGTAGTAGTTAGTAGTTGCATCTGTCCTGGAAGGGGAGTACATCAGGGCAAAAGGATCTTGTAGTAGTAGGCCTGGCAGGTGAGTGTACTAGGTGGAAATTATTGAAGTACTGTGGTGTGATTGAAAGTCTTGAAGGAGAAGTGTCAGAACTACTAAGATGTTTTTGTGGACTGTTGCAGAATCATCCTGACAAATTAATCTTGCTGAGGCAAGTGTTATGTGAACTGCTGCAGAATAAACTAACATTGTTGTAAGAAAAAGTGGCAGAAAAGGCCAGCAGGATACAGCGCATAGCACGGTAACTTATGTGGCTGTGATAGGGCTGCGGCTGAGAGCTTGAGTAGGAGCCTGCCAAATTCCCACTGGAAATTGGAATTAGAGAAAGAAAGGGTTCGCTCTCAAACTGCGCACACACATAGAATAATAAGCAATTGCAAATTAAATGAGTGGTTTTAATCAGAATTGGTGCAGCCTGACACGTGTTTCGAGCTTCCCGCTCTTCTACTGAGGCTGCTTGTGCAAAATTATAAAACATTGATGTACAACGAAAACATTTGTTAAGCATGATTCAATAGCAAAACAAACCAGTCCCCAGACCCAGGGCAAGGAGGCAGTTAGGGTTTGCCAAACCAACACATTGAGTATATGGTTTAAAGTAACAGACAGTTGCAACGAATGCACATATCAAATCAACCCAATTCAAAGAAAGAAAATGAAAACACAAAAAGTGCGTAATTCGGTGGAAAAAACATAACACATTATAAAACAATGAAAAGAGGGAGGAGAGAGAAAAAAGACAAAAGAACAACAAAATTATTCAGTGAGAGAAGATGCTCATGGTAATCAGCCAGAAATACATGTATAAGGCCACTGACTGTTAAAATTGTACCTTAATCTTGGCTAGTGTGTATTTTGAATACTAGAGAAAAATGCAAAATTAAAAAATGTTTTATCAAGTGGCAACTTAATGAATCGAATACGATAAAAAGAGGGGTTGCAAATATGTTGCGTCATAGAAAATTGTTTTAATATTATATATATAGTTTTATCCCACTTACCAAAGGTAGAAGTTGAGTAATCTGACAAAGTTAGGCGTGGGCTCCCTATAAAGCAAAAGACGGGATGGCTATTTATGTAGGAATCTGACTAACTAGATTTCCACCTAGCAGTCATTTGAAAATAAAGAAATGACATACCATTATTTTGCAGTTGCACGAATGAATTTTCAGTAAATTATTATCTTGCTGCAGCACGGGCAGGAAACGAAGAATGCAGGTGCGGCAAGAGCCAAAGAAAACAAAGCAACAAGAGGTCAATTAGCTAATTGAGTGGTTTATCTCTGTGGACATCTGAAGCAGCAGGAATTCTTGCTGGAAGGGTCCGTGTACAAATTGTCAACGTTGACTCACCAGTACTTTCACTGCTATGGCACATCCTACAACTTGATCGTGATATTACTCCTTGGGTGGACAACTCACCAAGTTTTATCTATACTAAGGCAAACAACCTCAAGAACATACTTTCTCCTTCATTCATGTCAATCCCACCCAAGCAACATACTTGGTTACACCAGCCCCCACGCCCTGGTTTTTACAAGTGTGGGGGCTGCTCCACGTGTTCACATGCACTGGAGACTACCTCCATCGACTTCGGACACTTAGGTACACATAAGATTTTATCTTTTATTAATTGTAATTCGAAATTCTGCATTTACTGTATTAAATGTGTCTGCGGCCTATTCTATATTGGCAGTACAATACGCCCGCTGAAAATTCGTATCAGGGAACATCTGTACTCAATTACTCAATCTGACTCCAAATATCCCCTAGCTTTGCATTGGCAAAGATCCCATCAAATGGATAACAAGACAATGATCAAATTTGCTGGGATGATGAAGGTGTCACTTCCACAACGTGGAGGCAACCAGATACTCAAACTTAGACAATTGGAAGCCCGATTGATTTGTCAATACCGTACTGTAGAGTTTGGCCTGAACACAGACCATGAACTATCTGTCTTTTTGTGATTACATGTTGTTTAAAAGTTATGGTACACGTGTGTTTTTTAAGGTCTTCGCACATGTCATGCCAATAGGTACCGATTATTTGTATGGATGTCAATGGTAATCAGCCGCTATCTACATGTCATTACTCAACTATCATGCTATCTACCCGGGTGCAGCGCCCCCCCCCTTTTTATTTTTTTTTTTTTAATGAATACACTTGCTAGCATGGGCGCAACCGTTTTAACACAATCCTTGCATATCCAGTCAGGTCGAGGCGCACTTCCTTTATTTAGCATCTTTTTCAGCACATGCAACACTCTTTATTATAGATGCAGGCACAGGTGTTTTAAAATACACTACTGCCATCCGTGGACAGCTCAAGTGACTTCATACTCCAATTAATTAACTAATGTCTTCCGGATCTATGTCCTTCTGTCTCGCAATTTTATTTTTAAATTTTTTTATTTATTTATTTATTTATTTTTTATTTATTTTTTTGTAATTCCAATTCTATTTGTGCATTTACCATGCGCAATTTATTTCCGGCATACGCACACCTCAAACATATCCTTGTCTATATGGAGTAGCCTTAATGATTTCCTTTACATGATATCTACACTAGTCCATCATGGCGCTCTTGTTTTCCCATTAACTCTGTGGTGACTCGCCTGTGCACGGGCGTTTTCACTGTTGCTTCCCTCACATCTCCGAGTTATACTCGGCACACAGAGGGTTCCCGTTTGGCTCCAGTTCCCCACATAGCAGTGAAAGTACTGGTGAGTCAACGTTGACAATTTGTACACGGACCCTTCCAGCAAGAATTCTTGCTGCTTCAGATGTCCACAGAGATAAACCACTCAATTAGCTAATTGACCTCTTGTTGCTTTGTTTTCTTTGGCTCTTGCCGCACCTGCATTCTTCGTTTCCTGCCCGTGCTGCAGCAAGATAATAATTTACTGAAAATTCATTCGTGCAACTGCAAAATAATGGTATGTCATTTCTTTATTTTCAAATGACTGCTAGGTGGAAATCTAGTTAGTCAGATTCCTACATAAATAGCCATCCCGTCTTTTGCTTTATAGGGAGCCCACGCCTAACTTTGTCAGATTACTCAACTTCTACCTTTGGTAAGTGGGATAAAACTATATATATAATATTAAAACAATTTTCTATGACGCAACATATTTGCAACCCCTCTTTTTATCGTATTCGATTCATTAAGTTGCCACTTGATAAAACATTTTTTAATTTTGCATTTTTCTCTAGTATTCAAAATACACACTAGCCAAGATTAAGGTACAATTTTAACAGTCAGTGGCCTTATACATGTATTTCTGGCTGATTACCATGAGCATCTTCTCTCACTGAATAATTTTGTTGTTCTTTTGTCTTTTTTCTCTCTCCTCCCTCTTTTCATTGTTTTATAATGTGTTATGTTTTTTCCACCGAATTACGCACTTTTTGTGTTTTCATTTTCTTTCTTTGAATTGGGTTGATTTGATATGTGCATTCGTTGCAACTGTCTGTTACTTTAAACCATATACTCAATGTGTTGGTTTGGCAAACCCTAACTGCCTCCTTGCCCTGGGTCTGGGGACTGGTTTGTTTTGCTATTGAATCATGCTTAACAAATGTTTTCGTTGTACATCAATGTTTTATAATTTTGCACAAGCAGCCTCAGTAGAAGAGCGGGAAGCTCGAAACACGTGTCAGGCTGCACCAATTCTGATTAAAACCACTCATTTAATTTGCAATTGCTTATTATTCTATGTGTGTGCGCAGTTTGAGAGCGAACCCTTTCTTTCTCTAACATTGTTGTAACAAATGTTTTGTGAACTGTTGCAGAACTATCCTGACAAAGACATTTTTGTTGATCCTAATGACCTACACAAGTATTCTTGGTATATGAGAAGAAGTTGCTTTGAACTCGATCACAAAGACAAAAACCTTGTTGAACATTGTGAACTGTTGCTGGAAGTTCAAGTTGGAACAAAAAGAACTGTATTGGAACTTTTGTTGCAAGATGGGATTTCCTTATTCCTCTACATGCACAACAACTCTCTTTTCAAGTTTCTTTTCCTACTATACAAAGCTATAAATGGTTTTGCTCCTCAGTACGTCTTATTGTATCTCAAGTTTATTCACCATCTTGTTCCCTCCGATCCTTTTCTGTAGTCAAACTCACTGTGCCATACTCTCCTTGTGCCTCCTCTTGCTTTTTCTTGTACTCTTTATTTAGTCTCTCGCCTGCACAGTATTTGCAGTAGTATACATACAACCGTACTTGGACGACATGCATCAAAATGATCATATCAATAAACCTGGAGGTTGTTCCAACCTGTTACGGACATAGTGAACGCATGCACAAGCCGGAGATCTTAATTCCATGCATTGCACTTAATACCGTCAGCCAGACATCATAGGGAATGTGTCACTCCAGTCACCCAGAGCAGACCCACTAAATGCAAATACAGAATCTCCCACTTTCCACTTTTACACAAAGACCACCCAGACACACATGGACTTCTTCAACAAGATCACACACAGAATTATAACATTACCCATTCCAACAACATCTATCTCAGAACCACAACCTGCTGTGAATACACGCAGAGAGGCCCTTGTTGGTATCTTCCACACATTGAATATCATACAGCTGGCCACTGATCCCACATACAAAATAGCCAATATACTCATACTGGTATTTACCATATCTCCAACCATAAACTGCTTTCCACATTTACCACTCACCTGGCCTGATCAGGCTGATATACCTATCAAACTGCTTCACACACTTCCCACCACTTCAAACCAACGAGACCCAGACTCCCATTGCTCTTCAAGAAATTCTCGATGAGTGCACTGGAAAAAGCCTCAACACTCTAGAAGCCACATTCATTCCATGTGCTAACAACACTAACTTAATTGACAGACTTCTCCACTTACTGACACTGTCAACACACAAACTCAACAGAGGATGCAAACCAACAGAGCAAAACACTCTGCTCTTTGGTACATGCAAGAACTTGCTGACAGTAAATGGTCCATGAGCAGAAAAGAAAAGGCGTAGAGAAAATGCCAACATCGGAAGACCTCATCACCAAGAAATCCCTCTGTGCATCATGCAGGACCTTTATCACACTACAAAGACAAATCACAACTCATCAACCATACCACAAAGCGCCAACAACGGCAGAGCCCTCTTCAGTGCTGTGACGCATTGTATCAACTTACTAGAACCTGCAGTAGTTCTTTCCATAGACAAATGCAACACAATCAATTACTTTTCTGTGGCTACAATTGACAAAATAAGACAACATATCAACTGTGACAGGCCCTCTTCTACACAGGATTGAAGAAATATGACCACATCACCCCAGCTTTCAAGTGAACTATGCTGGTGAACCCACCAAGCTTGGGTTACCTTCAGATGGTCTTTATCATATCCAATGCTAAAATAAACACATTTCATTCATACTGACATCAAAACATTTAATCTCTGGATCAACACTATCAAACCTCAGCATCTCTGGAGGCCTCTGCAGCACCAAAGGCCACTACATTGCCAAACTATAATCTCAGAGGAGCAAGAAGGAAATAACCAGAAAGCCGGCCTTCACTTGCTATGCACCAGCACTCTGGAATAGCGTACATATTTGATTGGCCAAATCTCTTGTGCACTTTAGAAAAAGGTTTTAGGTAACGTTTTGTCACCCGTTGACCCACCACCCCACATCCCCAAAAGACACATCGCCCCTGCCCCCTCCCCTGATATGCTGTCTTCTTTCCTCCTGTTTTTCTATGACATACTTACTGATGCATACATTTAAAAAACAGATAGCAATTCATTCCATAATGAAACCTAGCACAGCATCATGTGCTAAACAATCTTAATTTTTTTAGCACAAATAGTTAAAATATATATACTTGAATGTAATTATTTCCAATTGAATGGAGGATTTGTTATCAACTGATAAAGGGGACTGCCATGGGAGCAGCATTTGCCCACAGCATAGTGGCCCTCTTTATGTCTGAAGTTATGAGTAATTACATACTCTTAGATGAGAACCCTTTTTCGACAGTCCATCGCCAAATCGATGAGTTATAGAGATGGTATCTTCCTGTTTTGGTCTGGCAATTTGAAATCTCTTCATCAATTTTTCGATTAGTTAAATAGCCAAAGCTCACACAACAAATTTACGAAAAATGTGAGTAACATTTCTATAGACTTCCTCGTAAGTGCTCATTATTTTACAGGCCGACGGTCAGGAATAATTGACTTGATTATCACAGTTTACATTTGTGTTCACTTGGAGACAATAAGGATTTTCCAAGCTGTTAGTAAAGAGACATCTAGAGACAGAGGTGAGCAATATGCTTCACTTTCTTTATCCTACTCATGCAGCAGCAACCTTCAAACATCACATGACAACCGGAGACACCATTTCCCATAAACACAGGGGAGAAATGGTAGTCTTTCCACTCACAACATGTGACTACAACTACAAATCACAGCCATGAACCTCCTTTAAGTCACGCTCCTCCTCTTTCTTTCACTGCAATGAACAACTAGAACGTCCTTGCAAATATGGAACCTGAACCTCTGCAACCTCTGAGGAAAAATCCCCTAAATTGTCAGATGACCAGAAAGATTGGACTTAACCATCTCCTTCACTGACATCTTCCCATGTGACCCTCGCAAGAAAGACCTGTAAGCCATGTGCTTGGGTGGGGTCACAAACATCAGAGAAACAGTCAAAGCATTACTTATGCCAGTCAAATAACTTAACAGATAACAAACGTTCCTGCCAGTTTGTAGTCAAAGTTTCGAATACATAGTTTCTAAATGCAATACTTTTGAAACAAAACAATTGGGAAAAAAAATTCCAAATGCATGTTTTTTGGGCGGGTTTTGGGCCCCAAACGCCTGTTTTTTGGGGAAAAACCACTTCTTTTTCCTATACGAAACCCAAAAAAAAAACTTTTTTTTGTTGATCCTTTTGTTTCGAAAGTATTGCATTTTTCGAAACTATGTATTCGAAACTTTGACTGGACACCGTTCCTGCCTACGGCATTGGCAGTAAGCATGCAAAAAACATATCCCCCTATAAATACAAGGATAATATTTAATTGTGCATTCTATTATGCAATCCCTTGTTTATTCTCAAAGCGTGGGATAATGATCACCACTGTGCCTTAATAAAATCTAGAATTTCCTTTACTAAGTTTGGAAAATCTTTATTCTATGACCAAAATAGATGCAAGCATTATGTTTTTTTTAAAGCTTACATACCACCAATGAAACTCAATGACTGATGAGTTTAATGTAAATGTTTTTAAACACTGAATCCTCTACTAGTCCCTCGTTCTCATAAAATCCTTCAAGCGTGCATCCACTTGAAACACTTGACGTTGTGGCGCCTTTTGTGAATGAACTCAAAAACGGGACGTATCCACTCCTGTGTGAGCAGAGATCCATCAAACCCACCAGGCCAGTGTCATTGTAGTTACCGCTCTATATGGATTCCTTACCGCAATCAAAAGAAGACCCTGACCATGCAGCTGCAAAGCTGCTGTTAACTCTTCGTAAGCCTTGCCTTGAGACAGTGTGGGATAAGAAATAACTCTTGGGTGGCACCTAGTATGATGGGTAACCTGAACAAACCCTCATCCAGAGAGAACACCCTTCCAGACAAGTGCAAGGCTCTCACATCTGAAAATCTGTGACAGAAGACCAAACACAAAAGCACGGTCAGAGTGTACGAAAAAGACATCCTGGACAAACTCTTCTTAAATTGCCAGGACTGGAACAGATCGAGTACGATAATCACGTCCTAAATGGCGGAATAACGTGCAGTCAGAGGAGTTACTGTTCTCATGCCTCTAATCCATCTTAATACTAGAGCTTGTTTCCCTACCAGAATACCTGCCACCATATCATACCCCACCAAAAAGGCAGACCTGTAGGTATCAATGCGGTATGCCTTGCCCTGCTCCATAAAGGCAGCCAAAAATGTAAGAACTTCCATCACAGAAGCTGCAAAGGAATATCTAGCGCACCCAAACATCAACTACGCCACCCTGCCCAGGCTGCTTTGTAGCTCTTTGCTGTCACCAGAGGCCAGTACTCCTTGATCCGCTTTCTAGTCTTTCCCGAAAGCCCTGGAATGCTCTATTGCACCCTTAAATCCTCCAATTTAAGAGCCTCAATGATTCTTCCACTATCAAAGTTTGTCATGCTTCTCAAATGATGCTCACTCTGGGAGAGTTGGATTGGAAAATCATGTAGAAAGTTCCAGAAGAAATGGAAGCACCACTTGCCCTTCAAAGGCTAACCCTTCAAAGGCTCCATCACTTCTCTCCTTACTTTTCCTTACTTTTGCTAGAGCCCTCAAAAACAACACGAAGGGGGTAACGCATAATGCGCTCCAGAATGCCAATCTTGCAGGAAACCGTTTGATGCGACCGCAAAAGGGTCTGGCTTCCACTTGAAAAAGCTGGTAAGCTGAGTGTTCAGGCGTGACGCACACAGCTTCACCTGAAAAGGAACGAGCACTCCTGCAGAGTGTTGAAGATGCATGTTGAAGACCTTTGGTCAGCCGCCAATGACTGGCGTCCTTTAGATACTTCGAGTTACAGTCTGCTATTGCTTTGGTCAGGCTGGAATGTACACCACAGTAACCGCAAATTGGTTCTCAAGGCAATAATGGCAGAAGTCTTTAGCAAGCTATGCCAACATCCTTTTTCGAGTTCCACCTAAGTGGTTTACGCAGCGTACTGTTGCAATGTTGTCCATCTTGAACTGGATAGAGCAGTTCAGCAGCACTTTGGCCAGCGACCTGATCACAAACAAGCCTGCCATCAGCTCTACTTTATGTGCCGATCCAGCTTTGACAGAGACTCTTTTCCACCTGTGAAAACGTTCCCATAGTGAGATCTCTCAGTCTGCTAGGTTTGTGTCTGAGTCTATCACTACGCCTGGTGCTGACCCGAATATAACTCTGCCATTCCAGACCATCATATGTTCGAGCCACTGTCACAGTTGTAGTCTGCCTTCCACAGATATCTACATTCTCTGAGTATAGGAAATGCTCTTCCATGGCTGAGCATTCCCGAGCCTCTGAAGAGCTTGATAATGAAGCTTGCCTGACCAAAAGCCTGAAACAGCAAAGAAAGCAGACCTATCACTCTTGTTAGTTCTCTGAGGGGGGAGAAGACTTGCTTCGCCAGACGCCGCTGAATCTTTCTCTTCGTGTTGTGGATCTTCTCTACAGGCAGCATGAATGTGGTTGATACTGTGTCCACTGAAAATCCTAGAAATTCCATCTGCTGAGCAGGAGATAGTGCACATTTCTCCAAGTTCACTAGGAACCAGTGCTCCTTCACAAGCGAATACGTCTTTCTGCACCTAACCTGTCACAATCTCCCTGTCCTGCGACATGAAGATCATGTCGTCCAATTACATAATCATGCTGATGCCCAACTTTTGCAGTGCCACCGCCACTGGCTTTTTCACCTTTGTGACACACCACATCGCTGAAGTGAGACCTAAGGGAAAGCACGCACATTCCCAGAACCGGCCTGCCCACTGAAACTGCGGGAATAGGCCTCAGGACGTTTCTGATCATATACATTCCCTCCATCCTGAAATGGAGGTAAACTATCCTCTCGTTTAACTGGCGCAGATTTATGACCGGCTGGATATTCTGTTTTCCTCTGACCAAGAGGATCTTGAGAAAGCCTTTGGGATGCTTCTGAGTGTGCACAATTTCCCCCTGTGCTAGAGCTTGGTTCTCTAAGGATATAAATTCCTAGTCTTTTGGAGAGAAATGTATGTGAGGGGGATCCCTGTCAAATCTGTGTGGGGTGAAAAACTCCATACAGAACCTCCTTACAGAGTGTCGTATCCAGGCATCCGTTGACAACCTGCCACCATTATGCACAAACAGTGCTGTGCGCCCCCCACTGGCTGCGCTGCACTGCAAGCCCCCACATGTCGAAAGAGACTGCTGCCACGCTGCTCTCCTCCATCCACAGCCGTGAGTCCCAAGTCCTCTGGATGGGAAGAAAGTATCAGCTTGAGGTCTTGCCAGATCTGGTATGCCTCTTGTCCGATCTCAGACCTTCTTTCAATGCAGTAACGGCTGGCTAAGAGGGACCCTGCTTCTTCTGGCCGAACTTTAGGAGCAACTACTATTTTCATGGATGATTGAACATTCTCCAAGGTGGTGTTGGTGCAGAGGAATGTCACCAACTCTTTGGCGAACGCTTCCCTAAAGTGGAGGCCTTGGGCTGCTGGACATGCCTCCAAGGGCACTACGTCCCCAAGATTCATAAGGCTTATCCTTTTCGTTTTTTTCATATATCTAAACCCTGAATTTTAGCGCGACAAAACAGTTCCTGCCCTGCAGGAGTACAGCGATAGGTAGTGGCTAAACTGTCTACTCTGCCTCACGCTACTACAAAACCAGCAGTGATTTCAGTCATCATGGTAAAACAGATATCGCCTGACGGGTATACCTCCTTCATCTTTTGTGGTAACATGGGCCTAGGACAGGCTATATTCTCAGGAAGGGTTCAAAGTGATAACAGTACCACCCCAAACAGCAGTAATACAAGCACTCCAAAATAAAAGAATGTCCAATCAAGTTTCTATAAAATATATACATACCTTAATTAAAAAATCAAAAAAAGCAATCCACCAAGAACACTAACAAAAGCTCACTACTGTGGAGAAAACACAGAAAATGCAGACCTGGTATAGAATAGAATTCTCCAACTTTTCCTTGCAGTTGAAACAGGTTTGAGATGAAGCGAGGTACGTTGATCCAGGGCTATGTGCACCTCATGACGGCATTCATGGCAATGCAGTTTGAGGGGTCTAACAGGTTTGGATCAGTGATCGAATTAATTCACAGATGGGTTTACTGCTGCGTGGTGTTAGTGTGTGACATGATGGCTTCCAGAGGTTCAGGTCGAGGCGACATCCTGTTGGTTCGATGTGGTCCTCAAAGATGCAGCAAGTTTAAAGAGGTGGTGACAAGCACTACTGATGCAAAGCGGCATTTAGCCGGTTCAAAGATACAGGTGAGAAGTTTGAAGTCATTAAGTGCCCAAAACAGCACCGCAGGTACTCTATCTTTTAGAAGGGCTTTGTAAATAGTTCAACATTGTGCAAACATGATTTCAGCTGCTCTTGGGTTTTCTGGACACTGGGAGGCCCAATCCAGGGGCTCCCAGGACACTGTTCGCTCATTCCAGAGGGTTTTTTTCTGGCACCAACAGGGGTTTTAAACACTTCCAGTACACTCCACCGTCATGCAGGGATGGTTATGGGATAGAGCTCTCCACTGCCTTGGATGCCTTCTATCTTCATCTCAGTGTTATTATTATTTTTAAATTATTATTATAACTGTTTAATGTGGCGTTCAAAGAATATAGAAAGCTAGACCCTGCAACTCAATGGGATCCTGTGCGACACAGACACCAGGGAAATTCGCCTCACAGGTTCATTCGGAATTCGTCTGCTGCTTTTCGCAAAATTCCTTTGGGTTTATTTTCTGCTACTTTAAAAACTAGGAAGCATTGCTATGATCCACTTGTTGTCAGGAAAAAATAGAGCTTCGGGAGAGAATTCCCTCCTTGGTCAGTTCTGCTTTAGAGGGTACTGACTATACTCAATCTGTTTCTCGGCTAAAACAGCAGTAGAGAGACTAGCTCATGGGTAGCAAATGCTGTTTAACTATATCTTTAAAACTTTACTCTCTAAGCAGGGCATAGATTTATGGTCCTGGATAAACAAGGAGTTTAATCATTATCCCTCTATGCAGTGCAATCCTGTAGCCGAAGATATTTGGTCTCTTCATTTTTCTCATCTCTATTGTAAATCAGAAGATATTGTGCCTCTCTCGGAGACCTGTAGGAGGACCTTCTAGTCTTTGCCTATTGTGCAAAAGGACATAAAAGACCTAATCATTAAAGCAAAGAACTCTCGCGCTCTGGCTCGTGAACACGTGTCTAATCTTGTGCAAAGAAATTCACTGGGTCTGTGGGCTGCGATACTAACCATTTTATTGAAACATATCATTGTCAGGTGTTCCCCCAGTCTTGATCGGAGGCAATTATAGTTCCCAAATTAAAAAAATGAAAATCGTACTTCACCTTCAACTTATCTCCCAATAGCCCTTTCAAACGTTTCCAGTAATATATTTGTGTCTATTAATTCAAGGGAACTGCAAGGCTGGGCCATCAAATCAGGTAGACTAGCGTGTCCGCAGTGCGGGTTTAGAAACAATGTGGGCTGTCAACTGAATGGCTACATCGTTGCTTGTTTCCAAAATCAAGCACAGTCAAAAGAAAACCTGGATATTTATGCAGAAAGCATAGACCTAGACTATGTCAACTGCTCCCGCCTTTGGCCGAAGCATGCTGCCTGGGGTCTTTGTCCACGTCTTCTTAACGTTATCATTCGTATTCCACTCTTCCACCTCGGTGTGCATGAACCTGTCACAGCAAGCGGCTATATCAAATCCAAATATGACCCATTCAGGGCTTAGACAGGCAGGCATTCTTGCTTCCTGTCTTTTCAATTTCTATCTTTTGGATATATAGCATTTATTGATATTAATTATTTTCCTTCCCGCCCAATCACACATCCAATTTTTAGCAGACGATATCCTCCAATTCAAATGTACGCCAATTGGTTAACAGCGTTCCCTTAATTCACTCAATACTGACCTAATTACGAATGAACTTGAACGCAATACCCTAAAAACAAAGATACATTGGTTGTCAGGAGGCTTTAAACAGATCCATCGGTTTAATTGGGGCCGTATAGGTACCAAACTAGATTTATCATCGCATTTATGTTACCTGGGCTTCCAGATTTTTAACAAACTCAATCTTACCTTACTAGCATTTATTTATTTATTTAGGTATTTATACCGAGCACCTAACCCTGAGGTATCTGGGCGCTTGAGCATATAAGAAAAGGTTACATGTGGTCAGGGTGAAAACGGCAAAAAATCAAAAAGGCATGGGATGAGCTAGACAGGTTACAGGACTGAATAAATAGAATATACATTACAGTTCTGAGAACACAATGATTGAAGTAGTTAAGCAAGGAGGAAGCAAATTTGAGTGGGCACCACAGGGGTATCGAGTCTAGCTGGCGTTATCAGAGGTCTCTAGTATGATGAGTCTTCGTTAGGAAGTTAGATCCTCTATGCAGGAGCTGGCTGAAAAAGGCCTGGAGACACCCAAACCCAAAAATACAGCAAAAAACAAAGATTAGGTAAAAACCCAATCATACAGCCGCTCTCTGGAATCCCATGCTGGGTTCTGTATTAGTTGTAATTTCGCTATGTATAGTTCCTTTGATCCAATTCTTGGAAAAAATACAAAAGTCAAATATATAGTGATTTTTCAATGTTGGTTTATCTTTCAAGTAGAAGATTCTGGACGACACCACTAGCGGCATTAAGGCACATACTATTAACATAAGGTACATTGCAAGGGTTGCTCCCTAGGCTTCCTCCATCCTACTTAGGTACGTTCAGAATAGTATAGCCTCATCTGAGGTGTTCATATAACAGCCATTACTTTTATCCAAATGGGTTCAGTCAATCCTAGTATTTTTTCTATGTCCATAGATGACAGACTACTTATTTCTTTTTTTGATTCTTAGGCGATAACTTTTATCATTACTGCCCCAGGAGGTCCACAAATTAGGTATTTGATCATATTTAAGTTTATTGACCAGTTCTTGGACACGGGTCGCGGCTCGTGTTCATGGAGCCGTGATCACATGTCTTACACAACTGAGTTGCTCGGCTACGCACCGATGCAAGGAGGACATTCTGCTTTCAATCACGTGTCTTATAAAACTAGGTTGCTCGGCAACGCACCGATGCAACGAAGACAGTCTGCTTTGAGCAGACATAGAGAGATCTTCTCCGCTTCGTTCTCTACATATGGTGAGTTACAATCCACGCTTGTTTATTTCTATTAGTGATTAGCTACTCTTTGGATAGGTCCTTCATATATATTCACTTTACCATTCACAGCACCTGCTCGCCGTACACGGTGGAGCAGCCTGGTCTCTGAAACATAGATTTTGCCATTACTCACCTACATCAGGTAATGGACCCAATTCCCTCCATTTTGTTATAGGATATCTTTACTTACCTTTGTACTGATTTGTTTCTTATTTTATATCTTTTGACCTGCCTTCTGATCCGGCTCATTACATTGTCGGGTATGTGTTTACCTTCATATTTTTTCAACTATTTGGATGATGACTGTTCATACTGATATTTATATACTTACGTTGTTCTAAATATGGGAATTATTCTATATGGATATTAACCTTGGGATGGTTGGAACAATTATATTTGAATGTTATGTGTTTATTGTTTTAGACTTGCCCTGATGAAGGAATTTGTTGTATTCCGAAATGCATTGGCACAATATAAGTCTACGGATAGAGTGATTTATGGCAATCTCTTCCTCACGAAGAACATTATTGGTGGCTACTTGTCACTTTTTTCTATATAATAATCTTCTACTTGATAGATAAACCAACATTGAAAAATCACTATATATTTGACTTTTGTATTTTTTCCAAGAATTGGATCAAAGGAACTATACATAGCGAAATTACAACTAATACAGAACCCAGCATGGGATTCCAGAGAGCGGCTGTATGATTGGGTTTTTACCTAATCTTTGTTTTTTGCTGTAGTTAAGCAAGGAGCCAAACTTTTAGTTTAGATCTGAAGGCCCAAAAAGAGGGTTCAGCTCTGATAGCTGTTGGTAGGGAGTTCCAACATTTGGCTGCCAGCACTGGGAAGCTCGAGCCCCCTGCTGTTTTCATTTTAGGCTTAGGGATAGTGAGGCAATGCTGGTAGGCAGATCTGGTGGGTCTGGTGGATTGGTGCCTTCAGTATTTGTCTGATATATATTGGGGAGCTATGCTAGCTAGACATTTGTGTGTAATGACGAGAGGGCGAAATTTAATTCTGTCACGTATTGATAGTCAGTGAGAATCACGTCTGGTGGACGAAATATGGCTTGAGCGTGGTATGTTCAGGGTGCAGCGCAGGGTGTTGTTCTGAACTTGTGATCTATTCAGATTGGACTCGGAGGATCCTAGGAATAGGGTGTTACAATAGTCCAATTTGGACAAGATCAAATCCCTGGCTAGCGTGAAGCAGCTTTTTGCAGACAGAAAAGGTGTGCAGGCGTTGATACGTTTATTGGTGTATGCGGTGGTGGAAGCTGTGGAGTTTACACGTTTTTTAAGTGATAGGGTGGAATCTAAATAAACACCAGGGGTTTTAATTTCTTTGGCAACTTTGATGATGTTGCCATCAATGTTGAAGGAGTTGCACCTGTGGTTGAGTTTATTGAGACGGGCTTGGGTGCAACAATCATTATTGCAAAAGGTAGGTTGTCATGCAAGTTTTTTGTATTTATTTATTGGTTTATACCACGGCCATCAGGGCACCAACAAAGAGACAAGAAAACAAACACATATACAACTGGACAAGTAGTGGATCTGCCTGGGGTACCTGGCATGGCTACAGGAGCTACACCTTTATCTGAAAGGGTGTGTTTTCAGCTTTTTTTCTGAACGCTTGATCATTGGGCTCGCGTCTAAGCGGAAGGGGAAGGTTGTTCCATTTTTGTGCTGCTATCACTGGAAACAACCTACTCAATCCGTTAGATCGCTTGTAGGCTAAGCCGGTGATCTGACCCAAAGCCTCCGATCTTAGTGATCGCCTGGGTATATGCTGAGTGATCCATTCCTTCAGGTAGGCCGGGGCTTTCCCGTATAGGCACCTACGGACTAAAGTCATGATTTTAAAGTTAATTCTGTCCTCCATGGTAAGCCAGTGTAAGGCCATTCTGTCGGCAGAGATGTGTTCTCTTCTTGATTTTCTTTTTACTATTCTCACTGCATTGTTTTGGATGACTTGGCATTTCGCTATGCATCCCTTGTTTGGGCCTAGCAGTAGTGCATTGCCATAATCGAGCTGGGATGGAATGGTGGCCCTGGCAATAGTGGCACCATTTTCTTCACTCAGGTATGGTTGGATGGCCTTGCGGAGTTGTAGGTAGTACCAACAGTTTTTGTTTAGGTACGTGACCTGAGCATCGGCCCCCATGGAAACTTCCATGAAAAGCCCCAAAGTTTTTACTTTCCCAACCACCATAATAGGGGTGTCTTAGATGTTAAAATGATTCATATTGTGGGCCTAGCTTGTCCCAGGCCTGCTGGGAGCCAAAGATCATCATCTCTGTTTGGCTTTCATTAAGACACATCCAATTCTTTTCCATCCAGGCTTCTATGATCGTATATAGAGCCACCACCCTAGTGCTGTCTTTGCTGTAGCAACCACTCAGTGCCACCACCAACTGGGTGTCATCTGCATAGTTTGTGAAATAGGCTACGATGTTATCGAGCCCTATGCAGAGACATATGAGGTAGATATTGAATAAGAGTGGGGACAGACTAGCACCCTGTGGAACACCACAAAAAATTGATGTTTCTAAAGAGAATTATTCTCCCCAGTGAATTTGAGATTTTCTGTCTGCTAAGAATGATGCCACCCCACTGGTGGCCTCCTTAGAGCTGTTAGCCACCTTCTCCAGTGCCCATTGGAGCTGTTGATGGTCCAAATGATCAAAGGCTGCACTGAGATCTAGGAGCATTAATAAGCACATTTTGCCTTTGTCCATAATTGTCAGCATATGGGTTTGTACATCCAGCATAGCTGTCTCTGTGCTGTGAGCCCCCCTGAAACCTGACTGTTGACTATACAGAATGTCATTTGCCTCAACATATGTTTATCCCGGGCTGGCAGGTATGGTTGAGCTTTGTGAGTAGTTTGTGCTGTTGTTATTGTCTCCCTTGTTTCTTGATTTCATTGGCAAAGCCCTATTGTACCTTTTCACAGTCCTCCTGGAATGGGAGGAAAAGTGGGGAAAGCGCTTTTGGTTTTCCGATGGATTTAAGTATTTCAAACAGCTTGCTGGTTGAGTTGGACACTGACTTAATCTGGTCATTGAAGTAGTTTATTTTTCCTTCACAAATGTCATTTTTATAGAGCCTTTCTATATCTTTCCAGTTCTCCTTGTTAGCTTGCGAAGGTTGTCTCAACCATCTGCCCTCTCTTTTCCTCTTTTCTCTTTTTAGCTCCGCGAGTTTAGGATTAAACAATTTTTAATGGTTATTATTTGCCCTGACAAGTTTAGTCTTAATAGGTGGTAGTTGATCTACTAGCTCTTGTGCGTGTAATAGGTAATTTTTAATTATTTTCTCGCAGGTATCTCCCTCTCTTCACCGTCCCTCAGGACCTTGTTTATGCAATGTTCTAGTCTCGCTGTCCCTATTTCCTAGAAGTTTCTGTTTTGTATTTTTTTTTGCTTGTGCTGTTTTTCAGTTGGCCGTTTTTAATGTGCACTGCGAAGAACACTTCAAAATGATCTGAATAGATGCACAAGGTGGTCTTTTTCATGCAGGTTTCCAAGTTGTGGGTAATAACCCAGTCTAGTTGGTTCCCTTTGGCTGTGGTTGGTTCTGTATTGATTACATTGAAATCAATGTCGTGTAGTGCCTTCTCGAGGTTTATCGCCTCTTTGTCCTTAGGGTTTTCCCTCCATCTATTAAAGTCTCCCAACACCAAGGTCGCTGTATTTGTACATTTGAGATTGTTTAGTTGTATGATTTCTTCATTGTAATCTGTCGTTAGTGATCTGTAAACCACAATCAAGTTAATGCTGCTGTATTTTGTAGGGGTGTGTTTTAAGTAAATTACTTCGCATCCCAGACATGTGGTTGAGGCGGGGAACATATGGATGGAATCCCTAACTATAACAGCGACACCCCCTACAATCCTTGACTCTCTGGTGTTATAGAAAATGATGTAACCCTCCGGTACGGCATCAGCACTTATTGGGCCAATGGGCTCCTCGAGCCATGTTTCTGTGAGACATAAGATGTCTAGGTCCTCCTCCAAGATGAGATCATGGATACATTGGGCATGTTTGTCATGCATCTGGTATTGAGAAAACATACTTTTAGTACTTTGATGTTATCCCCTTTAGGAGATGGGCTCTCCTGGAGCCATGAGTCCGTCTCCTTCCTTCTTTTGCATTTGTTATGGGGTTATCCTTTTATTTTGATGGTGTTAATAGGGGCCTGGCTTTCACTGTGTGTTAGGGGGTGATGTAAGTCCTGAGCGTGTAGTCTTTTTTCTGCCATAGCATTCTGTGCAAAGTATACAGTGGGAACAGGAGTTGCATAAATGATGCATCATATTACATGAGATGGCAATCATTACAGAGAAATACATAGAGAAGTGGACAATGCAAACACAGGCAGTGCATTTAGTGATGTAGGGCAGGATTTTGAAAGATTTAACGCTCTTGTTGGAAAAGCAAGGATTTCCGTTTTTCTTTTTGATTCTTCACAATTTTATTTATTCATTTAGTACCTTACATAAAGAAAACATAATACAATAATACAAATGTACAAAGTGATACTTATTCACATACATTCTGGTGGTCTAATCTTTAAAGGAATAACAGAGAAGGACAGAAGTCGAGGAGTAAATTAATAGTGTTAAGGATTTCAATCAGTCAATACAACCAGGTCTATCCTAGCGTATAAAGCACAGATGAAATACTTATTTATTATGTCTATAGGTTCAATATTCTGAGTGATATGCCACTCCTATCACACCCATCTCAAAATGCCCCCCAGGTCACAGTGGACCAGTAATCAGGCTGGTGGATAAAGGTACATTTGTATTTATTTATTTAAAATTCAAATCAAACACACATATATATATATATATATATATATATATATATATATATATAATTATATATATTTATGGGGGAGCAATCTCCAATGTAGTGACAATACAAATCAGAAAGTAAGTAAGGCAATTGAATGCACTTAGATCAATACAGAATAGAAAACACAGGAAAAATGACAGTTTTGGCTTGTGAAAAGATAGCGCTTAGGTTAAAGTTTCCCCCTGCAGAGTTCTTAATTCACAAGTGAGCAATTCTACACAGATGTAAGTAGCAGGTATTCAGGAATAAAATAACAGAATACAGTGTTTGAATATAGTCTTCCCTCCCCAAACAAGAGAGAAAACGTTTTTGGAACTTTGACACTTTAAAAACTGACAGTTGGAAATGGCTTTGTGAACAATGAAAAGTGTGCAAAAATGTTTAAACTGATAAATAATTCCTATGGGAGCAACACTAAACAGATTCTAATCAACGTCAGCTACAAGATAGACAACAGTACACACTTTAGATCGGAATGGAAGTTAAAAAAGACTTTGGATGGGAAAAGACACGTGTGAAACGTTTGCAAAATGTGAATTCGGGGCAAAATTTCACTATGCGATTTTTTTTATAGAAATGGGTCAAATGTACTGTTCCGCAATGCGGTTTATAGTTGTGGATGTAGCTACAGGTCTTAGGTTTACTAACAGTTGAAATGAAGTAACTAGCTATAAAATTGAAGAAGTTATGTAAATTTTAATGAGAGGCATTTTTGAGAAAAATAGAACAGAGAAAAGCAGAAATTCAGTTTTAAAAATGACAGGTCAGTTTATTTAAACTATATTAATGACTAAGAAAAAGGGAATGTCTCCCGTGAATCTACACAGTTACCCACGGCCGCTGGTAATTCTTCACGTGTGATACTCTGGTTTCCGTTCGGTATGGGAATGACAATATTAGAGAATCTGAAGTTAAAGATGGGATGGATTAAGATTGGGGTAGGACAAGGCAAATATATACTATGGGTACTATGATTCCTGTTTATACTTACAGTCCACTGTAAATTACTACTGGACCGTCAGGTTGGTCATTACAGATCGGGTCTACCGGCAGCAGGGAACCTCTGGCAGGATGGTCAGCTGGGCGGTTCTGGTCAATTTGTCTGGCACCTCAGACTGGATTTGGATTGGATCTTCTGGTCACTGGACACGGTAGATTAGCGGGATGGCGAGTTCAGTAGGCAAGCATGAATGGTAGCAACGAAGACTGGATCAGAATTAATTCCTGAAGTTCTTTTGGGATGGTTCAGGATTTGGGCCTAGCTGAAAAGAGTTCAGCAAATGCTGGGCCTTGGTTTTGCAAAGCAGTCTGGATCAGGACAAGATGGAGAAGTCATGAACAAGATGAAGAAGTCAGGAACAAAGCACTGCACGGAAATCAGGATGTAGTCAGGAATCAGCGTGTGTCTATGTGTGGTCAAGTTCCTATATGTACCATGCCAAGTGACATCACAAAGTTTATGGTAGGGGCAGAATTGCAAACCACACCCCCACGGCTGTGAGTGGTCAAAGGCACTTGCCTTGTTCTGGTTGGAAGTCAGAAAAGAGCTGTCATCTTTATGATGTGATTTAGGAACTCCCACATTGATTTGAACCACAATTTATCTTTTGCACAAATACATTATATGTTTTGTGAGTTATCCTTAGATCCAGTTCCCATCTCTGTGAGAGCTGTCTTTGTCGTTCTGTGGAATTTTGTCCATTTTAATCATAACGGTTTGGCCTTACAATTTCTAATTCAATACATATACCACATGGGTATACAATATCATATTTGCAACATCAGTAGTTTTGCCACAATTAGGGTTTTGGTGTAACTTTGGTCCCTTATGTAGTACAGTGTTCACTAACGTCTCCACAGAAAGAGCATAAAATTAGATGTATAACTACCAATTTTTAGATTTGTCCTCCTTCATGGGGCAAAGTTAAAGGTTTTAAAAACTTAATCACAAATAGGCATTTTTAAACAACAGATTTCTTTGAGCAGTTTTTTTTCTCTCCTTTCAACAGACAACAGCTGTCACATCCCTTTGATAAGGGTGGGGTAAAGAGGGAAGTTTCCGGCCCCTACCCAAAAGGGATCAATGCTCAGCCTGCCATTGTCCTTGGCTCAGCCAAAGATAAATGTCTAATGAGGTCTTTGTTCTAAATATGCGAGAACCTCCAGCATCAATTAAGCTTTCCTGGTAGCAGCAGAGTGTCAACATGAAGTGTCATCTTTCCCAGGCTGGGCGCTGTCCAATCAGAATTAGCCAGTTAACTCCAAACTGGGTTACTTTAAGATTCAACTAAAATCTTTCATTTAAAAGATATAAAATGAACAGAGTTTATAGGGGATTTTGGCAATTAAAGGAATTAAGCCCTTCACAAAAACATGCTTTTAAACAGGCAAATTTTGCAATTTCTTCATGGAAAAAGCACATATAAACTCAGTCTTTTACATCAGAGTTTCCTTTGCAGCATACCCTCATCACCATTTCTGTCCTCGGGTGCGGGAATTTGTTTGCAGTATGGAAATAAGTATTCAGCCTTTGCTTGGAGATTTCTCTGCACAGCTGAAATTGTTATATGTTGCCACTTTTAGCTGTATTTATCCCGTGGAACTGAAAGAAATGTTGCTGGGTTGCCTTTTTCATGAAATACATTTCTTAGCTGCTGTCAGTCAGTGAGGCCCGGTTTCTTCTGAGCCACCTGGAAGATCTGTGATTTCAGCACACTTTTAATTTCAATAGTTCACTTGGAAAATGACTGGATTTAGCGCCAAAACAGCACTTTGAAGGTTGCAATTGGTTGAGGAAGCTGCATTTTAAAAGGCATTTTTGGTTTTTAGCCCACTTCTGTGGCCTTGCTTCATGTTATATGTAACAGCACCCACTGGCATTCTCCTTCAGTGAATTCTGTTTTTACCCCAACTTAGACTGTGTGTGGCAGAGGTGTATGCCTTTTGTGATGTGCACCATGCGCAGTTTTGCAGATCTTTACCCGGACAGGGGTTAGCACATCCATTTTTGGCTGTTTCTTTCCCCATTGGCAACGGGGTGCAGTGGGGCGCATCGGTATGAGTAAAAATATCCCACAAAGCCCCCCCCAACTTCGGCTTGACTTCCAGTCGTGGGGAAGTCGAGCCCGTGGGATTTTTCTTTCTGTCCATGTGAAGAAATCCGGTTGCTTCTCCCGTCAGCGACTGATGCGACATGCTTTCCTCGCTGGTTTTGGTTGGGATGGGAAGATACTCCCATCTTCTCCCCTGCTTTATTTTCCAGTGTGGAGCAACACTCCGGATTTCTTGGGTTTTTCCTTCCGGGTCCCCGAGGAGGTGCCAATACTAGAAAACAGAACATAACGTGGTTATGGAGATGTTCCCACTACTGATCCCATGGAGATTTCAGCAGTGGGATAGACGCATGCATTTAATAACAATTGACAATATTGCCCGCATGTATTAAATTACAATTTTAACAATTTCCTTGCATGTAATGACAATTTAATAATTTCCATAGGTGTCCGGATTCTCTCCCTCTAGGTATCCAGTAGGCTCTTCTATTTGCCGCAAAGTATGCCTGGGATGGCAACTCTTTAGCTGGTTTATGTGGACCCACTAGTCTTCCCCTTCTGTCAAATTTCCCTTGGGGATGCAGATTCTGTAGGTGATGCCTGGGATTGTGACCTCTCCTCGATTTCTGAAATTCCATTTCCTACCGTAGCGCTAGGCTGACCAGAAGGCTTTCTTTAGGATTGCTGGGACCCTGAGATTTACTCTCCAGTTGGGACCAGGCTTGGCAATACCTGGGGTCCAAATTAATTTCGAGTTGGTTGAGGAGGTGACTACCCATATAAAAGGCGGAAGGAACACCTCGCATGACCAAACAACTATGTACTATGCTTTTCTCATCTCTAGAGATTTTGATTATGCAACTGCTAATCAGAAGATGTTTGGAACAGGGAGTTTCCAAGCCCCATACCCATAGACCAATGGGCTCAACGGCGGGCAGGGTCTGGACTTTTGGGAGTTTCCTGAATAATACTTTGCTGATGAAGCTTTCTTCGCTATTTAAGTCAACTCGGGTGAGGACAGACTCCTTCCCGTCATTTAACTGAATCGGGAGGAAGAGCTGTTCGCTTTTCTTCAGAATGCCAGCTAAGCTTTGTGCTGGTTTGATATAAATTTTGGCTATGGAATTGGGATTTTCTGATTGTGAATAAGTATAAAATTTCAAGGTATCTCCTCCCAGTGTGGAATGCCACTTGAGACTGGAAGGGAGGTTGATTTGCAGAAATGGAGAGGAGTTCCCATCACCAGTTTGTTGGCCCACAGTAATTATGGTACCGTCAGGTATGTCATTGTTTTGAAGGTAGAACTTAATTTGGTCTGGTTTTTGTTCAACCATGTGGCATGTGCCATTTAGACTAACATGGTTGCCACTCTGTTTTATTTGATGGGCCTGTGAGTCTGGGTCCAGAGTACCTTATTCACACAATCTATTAGGGGAGACAACCTTCGGAGGATGTCATTCCCTAATAGGCAGGGGGTTCACTCTGGTGCCACGACTATGACCGGGAGCTTCATCTTGTGTCGCCCAATTTTAATTTCCAGCTCTGCAGACCCCTCGACAGGAATTTCCTTCCCGTCAAAGTTCTGGAGTTGTCCAGGAAGAGGGGTAAGAAGGATCTGGTATCTCTCCCCCTCTTCCTGAATTCAACTGCTCAAAGATCCTCTTTTGACAGCAAAGTTGCTTGGGATCCAGTGTCCACAAGTGCTGGAATTGCACATTGCCCTTGCACTTGGATGGAGGAGTAGAATCTACCCTCTTTCGCCTCCAATTGGCAAAGGTAATGGGTGTTCTTGGTAAGCTGGATGGTCAACTTACTTATTTCTGACTCTGACACCGGGATAGTTGGGTCAAGAGTCGGTGTTGGAGTTGTGGAATCCGGCAGAGAATTTTGACACACCGTTATATGGGGAGTTTCGGGCTCCCCTTTTTCTGACTCTGGGCTGCCCCTCCCCCCTCTTTCTGGAGGCAGTCAACAGAAGTGGTTGGTGAGGTTTGGGGTTCCTCTTGTGCTGGTTCTGGGCTGCCCCCCCCTTCGAAGAGGTGGTCCCCAGAATGGAGTTGGGTGATTTGGGAATCTGAACAGGCAATTTCACACTCAGGGATTTGAGGAGCCTCGGGCTCCTCCTTTTCTGATTCGGGGCTGTCCCCCCCTTTTTGGAGACAGTCACCAGAATAGCTTTGGGGAGCTGGGGAATCTGCGAAAAAAATAGGACAGTTGGATATTGGAGGAGTTATGGGCTCCCCTGGTTCTAATTCTGGGCTGCCCCCCACCTTTTTGGAGGAAGTTCCCAGAGTAAGTTTGGGCAAGGTGGTTCTCCAAGATATCATTCTGGGGTTCGATGATAGGCGGTTCTAACTCAGTCCCCACATTTACCCAGTCTTTATGAGGATCTCTCAGTACCCATTTTTCTTTGGGAGGCGTCCCCCCATCCCTGAAGGAAAAGATCCTTTTCCCAGAGTCCTCTGAGGACCTCTCTACTTCAAATTGGAGGACACTAACCTCCTCCACAAAATTGGATCTGTTTAGGTCCTTTATTTCTCCTACCCGCCCTCTGTTCCTTAGGTTGCAGACTTTTGGGAGCAGGAGATTTTGGTTCCGGTACTTGGGTTTCCAGGGGCTTTTCACAAGTGGGGAAGGAAGCTTCCTCTAAGGCTTTATACCCCCCTTCCTCCGTGCCTCCTCCTTTGGAACCAGTGGGTTATCAGGGTTCTCTCCCTGTCATTGCTCTGGAGTACCAGACCCTTGGTTTGTGGAGTTATGAGCCGTCATGTTCATCTGAGGCTTCTGCTGAGCCCTCAACATGCAACCCAAATCCTGGGACGTGTTCTGGACCTGGCGCTCCAGTTGGGATACCCACTCTGGCTGGTACAGGGGTCTCTGGTCCATCCTAGGTGGATCACATGAAGGGTAGCTATCTCTTCTCCCTTAATACCCTGGGTTGGAATAGTTTGGGTAACCCTCCACCCTTGGTCTCCCCTCTGACGGATTGGGCTGTCTGAGCTCAGGAAAGTGGGGAAGGAAAGGAGGGTTGTTTTGTGGGTTGATGTATGGCAGGTACCAGGGAAAGAAGCTCAACACAGCATTTGGAGGGTTACTGCCCTCCTGGCGAATGTTAGGAGGGATGTTTCCTGGGTTGGTAGCTACCTGGTTGGATCCCCCTCTTGGGCTGGGGGAGTCCACACATACCCCAGGATGGGTTTGTTGCCCTTGTAACGGGGGCTAATATAATCAGGAGAGTTAGGGGTCCCATTTGTGGGATTACCTCCCTGACTACCTGTTTGGGATTGGCTCGAGGGCCTTCTGGTTCTTTGGTTGGGTAGGTTCTGTATAGGTATATCTTTAGGCCCCCCATCTCCAGATCTAAAATGGGGGCAACCTTCACCTCTGCAACTTTAGCAGCAGCAGGGGTGTTGGCTGGTTTGGGGGTTTTATTGGTATTTTTGTTCTCTACAGGTTTCTGCACTTCATAAATATGGGTCTCCTGTTTAATGACCCAGTCCAGTGATCTCTTCTCATGAAAGTCCCTCACCAGCTGGGTCATGATGTATTTAGGGAGTTCATGAAAGAAGGTGTTAATGAACTCCCTACTGTCTGTGCGCACCCTCCTGGTGGTCTGCGCAAACGCACGTTTCAGTTCTTGCACAAATTCTTGTGGGGCCTGATCTTCGCCACAGTGCAGATTGTAGGCCACCTTGCGGGCCTCTTGGGCGTTCCTATGGACAGAATTGTTTTTTAAGATGGCCGCCCTGTAGGTGGACCATCTCGAGTGGTTCTGAACCTCCAGCCCTGCAAAGAAGCTGGAAAATGTCAATTTTACATATTGGATGCAACTCTGACTATCTTTCAGATGAAAAGTATCCATCATCTGTTCGTATAACTCAAGGTGCTCCTAGACTGAATACTTGCCATTTTTGTGATAGGAGATATAACGCTCCTAATGGCCTTGATCTGTTTCCGGGGATCTTTTTGTAGAGCCCTCTTGATTTTGTTGGCCTTTTTGGTCTTAGTCACCCGAGTCCACTCATCCTCTGACTCAGAAGCACTACTACAGGAAGTGGCTATCTGATCCTCTAGGCACTTCCTTATTCTGTGAGTTTGAGAAGGGCTTGCAGAATGTGGGGGCCTAGTTTCTTGATGCCTGTGGTGCTCAGAAGAGTCTTCTGACTCTCCCCTGCTCCCAGGATTGGCAGAGTACCCCCCCTCCACTGCCCTAGCTCGGAAGAGGTCTTTAGGATACTCTTTTTAGCCTTGATTTCCTGGTGTTCTCCACCAAATTTGACAAACTGATCCTTTGGTAGGCAGTATTTTTGACGATCCAATTCCCTGATTCTCCCCTCACAGGAGTCTTCCTGATCAGAGAGGCTAACCCTAACATTTGGGGATCTGTACATAGATGCCCGTCCATCAATTTCTGGGAGGCGCTGATCTTCCAGTCCCCTGTTGCCAATTCTGCTAAAGTCTGCCATCCCTATGGGCCTTGGTTCATATGAGCCAGCGGACATGAAGGTGGCAGAGTCCATGGTACTGAAGGGGATAGAGTCCCTGATTACAGGGGTCCTGATGTTATGCTCAGGGGTTTCTCTGTCCCTCCCTGCCTCTTCTCTTTCAGCCCCTACTCCCTGGCGATATGCCAAAATCTGGCTCTTTTGGTCCTCTATTAAGGCCTTACCAGTCCCAATGATTTGCTCTTGCATGGCTATCTGTTTGTGGAGCCTATCATTCTTTTCACGGAGAGCCTCATTGTCTCTCTGTGCTTTCTGCCTGGTTTGGAAATACTGGGCTATTTTTTTGCTGCAGGAGACTCGCCTCCTGAGTTTGATCTTTATTGGTCTGGGTATTTCTTTTCAGAGCATCCTCCACCTGCCCTGTGTGCTATAGTAGCTTCTCATATTCGGTTTTTACTTCACTGAGCTCCTGGAGGGCCAGCTTTCTTTCCTCTAGCTTGTTTTTTAATTGGCTCACTTCCTGGCCTAAGGCGTCCCTCTCCTGATTTAGGGTGCCCCTCTGTTCAGCCAGGTCGTCCCTTTGTTTTTTAAATACACTGGATTTCTGGTGCTCCTCATCAAATTCTGTTTGAGATTCTAAATCTTTAAGAATTAATTTATTGTTTTCCTCTTTTAATTTGTCTATCCGGTCTTGTAAGATAACTAGCTGTTCTGCGCAGACTCTGTTAAAAGTTAATTGCTGCTCCAGTTTCTGTTGGCTCTGTTGCAGAGAGTCCACCCTTTCCTAACACTCCTCTTGCAGTGTCTGTAATTGGGTATCTTGCTCTGCCTTCTCTTGCTGTAGGAGAGCCAGATCTTCCTTTAGTTTTGTCAGATACTACCTAGCCTCTGTTTCTGATTCATGGCTCTTCTGTAGCCTTTGCCCTGCCGAGTCCAGATCAGTTTGGATTTTCTCTAGTGTTTTCACCTGCTTCTTTGCCAGAACTATGTTTTCTGCATGCTTTTCCTGTATTACTCCTATGTGGAGGTATAGGTAGGCCGCTAATCTGGCAATTTTTGTCTGCTCCTCCTTAGCTTTTGGGGCCATGAACAGTTCACTAAGAGCTTGGTGTATTGGGCCCTTGTCCTGCCATGTATCTAGGGCCATGGCAGTGACCTGTTCTTTGATTTCTTGTAGCTAGATCTGCTCATTCTGGCCACTCACCCCGGACAGTTTGTGCAGGAGAAGCTCCCTAGCCATATTAATTTCTACTAGGATCACCATTTTGGAAATATCAATTTCTTATGACTTATTTTGCAATGAATTTATTTTTACAAACAGGCCTGATTTTTGGAGTATTTATTTTGAGATGTGCGTGTACAGTGTAGCACAGTACACCAACCTAGCAAGGTGTCTGTACCATGCAGGCTAGTATGCTGTGTTAGACTGTCACGGGTGGTAACTCGAACTCAAAATCCCAGACGATCCCAAAAAATCTGTTAAGGATTTTAATCAGGCAATACAACCGGTTCTCGCCTAGCATATAAAGCACAGATGAAATACTTATTTATTATGTCTATAGGTTCAATATTCTGATTTATATACCACTCATATCACACCCGTCTCAAAATACCCCCCAGGTCACAGTGGACCAGGAATCAGGCTAGTGGATAAAGGTAAATATTTATTTATTTAAAATTCATATCAAACACACATTTATTTGGGAGAAGTATGAAGGGAAGCTTTTTGATTTTACATTCATGGGGCTACAGCAAATTAACATTGGGCTGAGGGGAGGAAACAGAGAAAAACAATTGAGACAGCAAGAAACGCGCTATATTATTGACTTTGAGAGTGAGATCCCTCTAGGCCATAATATAGACGAGGAGCTGTATACATTTCTGGGTGAATAATTTAAGGAACCTAGTATTGTACCGGTGATATATACTTTTTTGCATAAATCATGAGTAATTTGGCACAATTGTGTGCTGTTACCTGCTTTGATGGAATTAATCACTGTAGTTTGGTAATGATGGATAGCCTATTCCCTCACACTGTTGTTAATTTTAATTGTTCTTGTAAACATTTTTAATACTCCTGCCCTTATGAAATTGATTGATTGGAGGCAGAGAGCTTTTTAGTGGCTACATTAGAGACCCTGTAAGATTCCGTATATTCCCCTTTTCACCCTTTGTGGGTCTTATCTTGTACCATTTGGGGTTTTTGAAGATGGGCATTGGGCCCCCAAGCGGGCAATAAATTGAACCATAGTTATTTAATCTGGGGACTCTAGTGTAGGGCAGGTATTGGAAAGAGGTAATGCACTACGCACTTTATACTACACTTGGAGCACAAGATGTGAAGTGATATGGTAACCGTGGATATATATATTTTTTACGCTTGAGTAACATGCAATCAGGATGTTATGTCCCGAGCCTACAAGTGTGAACTTTCATGAAAAACTGCAATTTTGTCTCATTTGTGTGGGCTAGTTGGATAGGAACATGGGATAGGCCACGATACTGAGTGGCCCTTCATATCAGCGTTTGGTGACCCACTACACTTGATTGCAGCCATACAGGTCATAGATGACCAAAGAGTATAGGTAATTATATTCACGGACCATCACACTTTCTCCTGTTCTCAGACATCTTAAACATTGCGGGATTCATCAGGTTACATTAATCGAAAAACAGAGATAACCACTTTTTCCACATTATTTTCCTTCGTAAACAGCACAATCCAAATGACGATACTTGGTGTCGTTCTTGAATGTAAAAGGACGAGATTTATGGATGTTAATCTGTATTTCTAGAAATTTTGGCCATCATGGTTGCGGATGTATCGGGCATTTGACAATGCAGATGTACATATATGAATTAAATATTAGGAGGAATAATATTGTTGCCAATGTAATCATATGGTAGTGGAAAATGTCTGAAAAGCAAGCCCCGATATACCTGTGGGGTTTCGAATGAGTCCCTTGTTTGTTTCTATGCCCACCATGTTGTGGGAGGGGGAATGGAATAAAGGTGTGTCTAGAATGTAAACAAGATGATGTGACCAAGCTACAAGGCGTAGCGAAACGCGTCATCTGTGGAGCGCCTTTGTCAGGTGGGGCGTGGGATGGAGGTTTTTTGAATGAAATTGTTTTTAAACTGAATTTTTGATAAATAAAGCTCAACATTTTTTACTCCATTTGGATCCTGGTGCAGTTTGTGGTTTTGAGTTGGGAGCCGGAATTCGGAATCCCACTCCGTGAGTGCGGCTCAATATCACTCCATGAGTCGGAGGGAAAGTATTGGAAATATATATATATATATATATATGGGGCAGCAATCACCAATGTGGTGACAATACAAATCAGAAAGTAAGTAAGGCAATTGAATTCACTTAGATCAATACAGAATAGAAAACACAGGAAAAAGAACAGTTTTGGCTTGTGAAAATATAGCGCTTAGGTTAAAGTTTCCCCCTGCAAAGTTCTTAATTCACAAGTGAGCAATTCTACACAGATGTAAGTAAGTAGCAGATATTCAGGAATAAAAGAACAGAATACAGTGTTTGAATATAGTCTTCCGTCCCCAAACAAGATAGAAAACGTTTTTGGAACTTTGACACTTTAAAAAATGACAGTTAGAAATGGCTTTGTGAACAATGAAAAGTGTGCAAAAATGTTTAAATTGATAAAAATTCCTATGGGAGCAACACTAAACAGATTCTAATCAACAAGAGCTATAAGCTAACCAACAGTAGACACTTTAGATCGGAATGGAAGTTAAGAAACACTTTGGATGGGAAAAGACACGTGTAAAACTTTTGCAAAATGCGAATTTGCTGCAAAATTTCACTATGCGATTATTAATAAAAACGGGTCAAATATACTGTTACACAATGCAGTTTTTAGTTGTGGATGTAGCTACATTACGATTGGACCGTCAGGTTGATCACCACGGATTGGGCCTACCGGCAGCAGGGCACCTCTGGCAGGATGGTCAGCTGGGCGGTTCTGGTCAATTTGACTGGCACCTCAGACTGGATTTGGATTGGATTGGCTCTTCTGGTCACTGGACACGGTAGATTAGCGGGATGGCGAGTTCAGTAGGCAGGCATGAATGATAGCAAGCCAGACTGGATCAGAATTAATTCCTGAAGTTCTTTTGGGGTGGTTCAGGATTAGGGCCTAGCTGAAAAGAGTTCAGCAAATGCTGGGCCTTGGTTTTGCAAAGTAATCTGGATCAGGACAAGATAAAGAAGTCAGGAACAAGATGAAGAAGTCAGGAACAAAGCGCTGCACGGAAATCGGGATGTAGTCAGGTGTCAGTGTGTGTCTATGTGTGGTGAAGTTCCTATATTTATCATGCAAAGTGACATCACAAAGTTTATGGTAGGGGCAGAATTTCAAACCACACCCCCACGGCTATGAGTGGTCAAAGGCACTTGCCTTGTTCTGGTTGGAAGTCAGAAAAGAGCTGTCCTCTTTATGATGTGATTTAGGAACTCCACATTGATTTGAACCACAATTTAACTTTTGCACAAATGCACATTTCTATAATTATGCCCCCTAATAAAATCGGACACATACATTAGATATTTTGTGAGTTATCCTTCGGTCCAATTCCCATCTCTGTGAGAGCTGTCTTTGTCGTTCTGTGGAATTTTGTCCATTTTAATCATAACGGTTTGGCCTAACAATTTCTAATTCAATACATATCTGGGCGATTACCCCTACCACATGGGTATACAATATAATATTTGTAACATCAATAGTTTTACCGCAATTAGGGTTTTGGTGCAACTTTGGTCCTTATGTAGTACAGTGTTCACTAACGTCTCCACAGAAAGAGCATAAAATTAGATTTATAACTACCAATTTTTAGATTTGTCCTCCTTCATGGGGCAAAGTTAAAGGTTTTCAAAACTTAATCACAAATAGGCATTTTTAAACAACAGATTTCCTTGAGCATTTTTTTTCTCTCCTTTCAACAGACAACAGCTGTCACATCCCTTTGATTAGGGTGGAGTGAAGAGGGAAGTTTCCTGCCCTCCCCAAAAGGGATCAATGCTCAGCCTGCCATTGTCCCTGGCTCAGCCAATGATGAATGTCTAATGAGGTTTTTGTTCTAAATATGTGAGAACCTCCAGCATCAATTAAGCCTTCCTAGTAGCAGCAGGGTGTCAACATGAAGTGTCATCTTTCCCAGGCTGGGCAATGTCCAATCAGAATTAACCAGTTAACTCCAAAATGGGTTACTTTAAGATTCACCTAAAATCTTTCATTTAAAAGATATAAAATGAACAGAGTTTATAGGGGATTTTGACAATTCAGGAAATTAAGCCCTTTGCAAAAACGTGCTCTTAAACAGGAAAAAGCACATTTAAACAGAGTCTTTTACATCAGAGTTTCCTTTGCAGAATACACATCTACTCAGCACCATTTCTGTCCTTGAGTGCTGGAATTTGTTTGCAGTATTTAGCCTTTGCTTGGAGTTTTCCCTGCACAGCTGAAATTGTCATATGTGGCCAGTTTTAGCCGCATTTTTCTTGTGGAACTAAAAGAAATGTTGCTGGGTTGCCTTTTTCATGAAATACAGTTCTTAGCTGCTGTCAGTCAGTGAGGCCCGGTTTCTTCTCCGCCACCTGGAGGATCTGTGATTTCAGCCCACTTTCAATTTCAATAGTTCTCTTGGAAAATGACTGGATTTAGCGCCAAAACAGCACTTTGAAGGTTGCAATTGGTTGGGGAAGCTGCACTTTCGGTTTTTAGCCCACCTCTGTGGCCTTGCTTCATGTTACATGTAACAGCACCCACTGGCATTCTCCTGCAGTGAATTATGTTTTTACCCCAACTTTGACTGTGTGTGGCAGGGGTGTGCAGCCTTTTGTGATGGTGCACCATGCGCAGTTTTGCAAATTTTCGCATGCACAGGGGTTAGCGCATCCATTTTTTGGCTGTTTCTTTCCCCATTGGCAGAGGGGTGCAGTGGGGCGCATCGGCATGGGTAAAAATATCCCACAATACAAAGGGAAAGTAACAAATAAAATAAAAGAGTAAAATTACAAAATCAAAGGAAAGCAAAAACTCTAGAATGCGACTAAATGACTAAGCATAAAGATCATTAAATGCACCCCAAATCCTCCAATATTTATCAAGCTGGTCCTTTGCGTTAAAGGATATTTTCTGTCACCTTGACAGAAGGGACAGACTCTGCAATCAATCATCAATTTTAGGGGAAGTGTCACTAGGAGAAGGGCTCTATATGCCCAGAATATTTTACTTGTAGAAATTCCAATATTTAATGGCATTTTTCTTTTACGTCCAGTAGGACAGTTCTATTCTTAAAGTCAGGGGCGTGGCGTTCCAGAGTTTCGCAGCTTGGCTGGGAAGCTGGTGCCTCCAGATTTTTGTAGTTTGAATCTCTGTATATTTAAGAGGTGGGCATGGGTGGACCGGGTGGGTCTTTGGCTGAGATGTTTTACATATTTGTTAGTTAGATGAAAAATATCTTGCTATTTGCTGCTCAAACGAAGAGTTTAAAGATTACAGTATGTCATTGTCTCCCCTTGTTTGATATTGTAAAGCTAAAGTTATCCCAGGCATTGTTTATGGCTTAGAATGTTGGCATCTAGACGATTGGCCTTTACCCAATTGCTTTCCAACCTCTTTCATAAGATTTGAGCTGGGACTCACATAATTGAGTGCTTGAGTTGAATGGAACATGCTTACCCTGTACCGCAAAATGTTACCTTAACCAGCAAATACTATGTTCGACGTTTTAATCTCTCGTTTGTCTCATGATTCTTGTGCACACTTAAAAGAACACTCCTATATGTACTGTTGATCAACAACAATGCAGAAAATTATGGACACTTCAAGGAATTGGCAAAGATATGCAGACCGGAAGGAGGTGAATGTTGCTTGGTGGTGTGGTCGACAAAGTCG
The DNA here is from genome assembly GCF_040938575.1 of Ambystoma mexicanum. Taxonomy (NCBI): domain Eukaryota; kingdom Metazoa; phylum Chordata; class Amphibia; order Caudata; family Ambystomatidae; genus Ambystoma; species Ambystoma mexicanum. The sequence continues at coordinate 137,744,187 of NC_090921.1, forward strand.
ACCAGAGGGGGGACTGAAGAGGGAAAATGGAGACCAAATCCATGCCCCGCACCCCAAGCGCCTACATACAAGAACAACAGGAAGAACAAGGAGCGCACTTATCATTTGAACCAGGCCCCAGCGCACCCATGGGTGACAAATATGCTGAAACACACCCACTTCACCAATAGTGCAACTTCTATGCTACATTAGAATCAATGCTGCAATATCAGAATCTACAAACACAAAAATCCCTGTTTAAAGGCTTGCAAATGCCTATATGAACTAACATGGTCTAAATGCACAATGTAAAGCTATGTTTCAGGAAAATTACAGCTAAGTTCATTTCACTCACTGAACACTGGCTGCGGGAGCCTTATCAACATTCCTCGCAAAAGAAGTCCGACCTGCCAAGGCCGCAAGTTCAAGATAAAATTGCTTTCTGCAGACAGACATTTTTTAATTATCCACAAATGCGAATAAATCACGGCAACCCAGTGTGTTTTTTTTTTCTTTCTGGGAAAGAAAGACATTTTCTCAAGGACACGCACAACATTGAAACATAACTTGTAACAAGCCAGAGCCCAGGTGCGAACTGCTTGTTCAGCTAAAAGTTATGGGAACAAAGTCACATTGCAACAAGATTAGAATTAGGTAATGGGGCTGGCACAGCTAAATCAACCCACTGACGCAGGAGGTTAATATCCAATTATCAGGCTCTCTATAAGGGCTACATATGTAACCCACCACTCTGCAGCCAATAACAGGAGGAGATAGGTTTCTGGGAGCTGATCCAATTCTGTGAGGTCAGCCTGCAGTGTGATTATAAAACTTACTTGCAAGACAGCCCCGGGGGAACGGCGCCTGAATTCGCGGTGTGCACGATGCTTTGTGTGTTTTTTTCTTTTCTTTGCCAGAAATAAATGCAGTTTGAAAACATGCTGCTGCCTGCTTGGCACTCTGTTGCATTTCTGGGGGCCATATGGGAGGTGTTGGGGCCTCCCATAGCTGGTGAGGGTATGGCTGCTGGCCCCCCACTGCCCTGGGGGTGGGGGGGGATCCAGCTTCTCCCCGACAAGTTGGTGCCCTCTGTGAGGCTCATTGCTCATTGTAACATGGGTAATTGAGCTCTGCCTGCGCAAGCTCTGCGATGGACTGAGCTCCCTGCCGCCGACTCAAGGAAGCTGTGAGACCCTCGCCTGCACCTGAAGACCACCGGAAAAACGCGTAACCGGCTAAAGGCTTCGGGGGCCACTTGGAAATACCCCGCTTGAGGGCAGGTGAGAGCCCTGCAGGAGAAGGGGTCCGGTGAAGCGCATTGAGGGAGTGTCCAGCAGTGGTGCAACTGCCAGTGCAGCATAGGAAAATGTAAGTAAACCAGCAACATGGGCTCTGAGGGGGGGAAATGTTTAAAGTAGAAATGTTAAAGTGTTTTTTTTTTTTTTTTTTTTAGGGAGGGATTGTAAATTGGGTGGTGGGTGATTGTACATTGTCACAAAATTCAGCGCATTGGTAGTGATCGGCACGTGAATTGTAGTTGGGACTGGGGTGGTGGCAGTGGTTCCTTCTTGTGTTTTTGAGCATATTGGGTGGGGTAGTGACTCCCTACACATAGAACAGGAGTGCCGCGCTGATTGGTCTAGAACAGGAGTGCCGCGCTGATTGGTCTGGATGGTGATTTCATGTACGGGGTCTGGATTTCCTATGAATTGACGTTATAGATCAATGAGTAGATGAGGTTCCCTGCTAATTGAGCGTTTAGTTCAGTGAGTGGAAGATAGTTGGCTGGTTAAGGTCCCCTGGTGAGGAGCGTATCATGCACTAGGCGACGCAGTGTGTGCAGTCCAATTATAAGAGTTTATTGTGGTTTACCTTGTTCCAGTTGAGACAGGAAGACAGCTGTGGGGATTGTGGGGTTTTATTTTGGGATTTTTGTGGGGTTGGGAGAAATGGGTTATTGTTCTGTGTATGCACATTTGTCTGTTCATTTGCATTGTGTTTTTAGTTTGGTGACGTCACCTTCAGATTGATGTATAAGGACACAAAGTTTTGATGGTGAGGAGATAGTGGTGTGGTTTTGGATTTGGAGAATAGGTGACCAAGAGGCGGTGTGTGGAAGACACATGCGCAAGATTGTGGGGGTGTGCCGGAGAAGGCAATGGTTTGGTGAAGATGGATTGCACGTGGAGTGCACTGGCTAAGGTGCGGAGCAAAGAAGGCTCACAGAAGTTGAAAAAATGTTCAATTATTTTCTAACTTTTGCTCCCTGAACAGCGGACTATCGAAATTTTCGAATTGAATAGAGGTAAAATGTATCACACAATACAGAAATGACTCCCCTTCACTTGTTGTGTAGCACACAGCTTCCATGCTGAAATAAGTCAGTAAAACATAGTGTGCAAAGATTCAAAAGTACTGAAGGTAAATTAAAAAGACCATGGCTGCTCATAGGCAGCTTCTCCAGAAGCGTGCAGCAATCGCTAAGGACACACATACACAGCACTTACACGGGAATAGCTTTAAAAGCACATGGCTACAGTTGAACTGTGTGCACGAAGGAAAAGGAAAATGCGAGGGGTCAGCTGATGTTGAACAAACACGAGCAGAGGGAAGAGGGGACTCACCCTTCTGAACCTCCGGGAGTGTAATATTTGATGACACAGGGGCAGAGAAAGGCAGATGAGGACAAGTAGGCACAAAATAAATCATTCAAGCATGCGATGGGAGGGGCAGTTAAAAACAGCTTCAATACACACGCACAAGAATCACAATAGCAGTGTCAACAATCACCACAATATGCACCGCCCATGTGGGGAGGATACATGGGGCAGGATGGGATCATTTCAGCAGACACCACAAGCACCAATGCAGGTACTGTCACCACTACATGTACAGACACAACAAATGACAGCACCACTACCCCAGGACTGACTAGAATAACAACACAGGGGCACTGCACAGCAGCCAGCACCCATACAGAACACTGACACAATAGCAATGGTACCGGTTACATGACTGGGTGGGGTCTTCCTGATGGGGAACAAATCTTTCAAAGGACATAGATTGACATTATACCGCTAATAGGACAGCCCAAGACAAACTTGATTTGACTCACTCTGCCACACACACTCATGCTCCGCTTCACCGACAGAGCGGGCGAGACGCGCGCCGACACACACACTCACGCACACTCAATAATGCAGAGGACAATTGCATAGGGGTGGTGATAGGTATCAAAACATTTCCTTTTCTGGGTGACAGTGGGGCGACTAGGCCATGCATTAGGGAAGAGACATTTGTGACATCATGAGCAATGTGGATATGACCACCTTATTAACAGAGAAATCCATAACTTGTTAAACACCAGGCATACACATGTTGAAAGTAAGGAAGATTGTTTAAGAATAATGGGGGTGCACGATACAGAGGGGGGTGCATAATGATAGCGCATCACAAGAGAGTACATTTAGCTACATTTTGAGCACACATCTTTCAGTGAGGAGACTGGGCTCATGAATACACGATTAACACAGAACAATTAAATGAGACACACAAGGTGGAAGAAGGTGCACTTGAGGGGGGAGGACTACATTTCATTGACAGTTCACCACAGGAGGAGAGAAATAGGGGTAAAGGGAGGATGATCTATGTTCCCAACAGAATTAATTTGGCGACAAAAAACAGTGCAAGTGGTACTGCCACTAGCGCTTTTGAAAATAACACTGGCACAAATGCATTAGCCAACACACATAGGGAAAGAGGTCATTGCTGCACGAACTGGAGCATAATGGTTGTATTAAAATTTGAAAGCAGATATTGGGGGGAGAAATATATATTGTTTAAATGTAACAGTAATTAGAAATATATATTGTTTAAATGTAACAGTAATTACAGTAGTGGAGTAATAAAATACTAGACTAAATGAGTAATTAACAGAGTAGGTAGGCTTTAAAAAGTGGACATGGGGTGGGATAGAGAGAATGGGAGCAAATTGGTAGCGGATTTCATTAGTACCAGCTTAAAGTGCCTGCAGTTCACTGCAAGGCACACCCTGAGAAGTGAGAGAGGAGCCATAGAAAAAAAAAAAAGTTTTAAAAACCCTGCGATTATCTTAACTAAGTAACATGGTGCACTTAATTTAGAAACACAGCCACCCTATATGACAAATTTACCACCCTGATGTTTCCCTATTTAGCTTGTCAGTGCCTGATGCCCCACGGGACAAAGGCACGCACTATAAATAACTTATAACAAAAGCACAGTAAATACAAAGATCCAAAGGCCCATTTGTACACTAGCACCCAAATTGCATATATATGATCCAAGTGTGTAATGAGTATCTTCACAAAAATTAAGTGCCTACCCATTTTCTGGGTACATTCCGAATTGTGTAATCATTTACAGTCAGACCGCCATTGAACGCCACCAGGTGGTGACAGGATGGTGCATAGGTGTACCATTGGCTCCTCCCACTAGGACACTGAATAATGTGAGAGTAGTGCAGAGAGGTTAGGTCAAGAAAATGAAGAATATGTAAATTCTCAGGTCTCAAGCGCTTCCATTTCATTTCTCGCCAGATACAAAGGACCCAGGGCAGGCCTGAAGACAACGGACAACCAACACCCAATGGCTATGGACTACAGTGGGACATTTTCCCCTCCTGACAGACTTTGTCAGAAGTGTAAGGCGTCAAGCCCTACAAAGCGGTGGCCACCCTGGCAACGAGGGAGCAACGATCAACAGGGCCAACGCAAGAGATTTTCATGAACTGCAAAATAGCACGAACTCTCCCGAGTTAGGGAAACATGGCCATCCCATGGTCCAACGCACACTAGCAACTAGAATAGGGACAGACACACGCATTTCCAAAGTTTAATTGAGTGTCATATTACATTTTGTGCACCTACAGCTGTAACACTGTTTTGTTTCTTCTCCTTTCCCCGCACATGCAGGTTGTTGCGTATGTATGCTGTTAGAAATGTGTAGGAAATTTCCTTAATGTTATCTTCCATTAGAAACTGTGAGGCCTACTGATTAAAACATTGTGTAGCATTCCCCACTCAATTGCCCACCCTATCAAGAACCTCAGACCACTTAGAGCATGTTTCCCTGAAGTATATTTCCTTGCTTCCATTGAATAAACAGCCCAAGATTTTCCCTACCCATAATGAGAAATTTTGAAAACACGAAATGTCCAGGGGGAGGTTTGATTTTGCCCTTAGTGATTGTTTAGTTCGCGGAGCTTGAGGTTACTAACATGTACTAACGTATTAACGCTTTTCTTGCGATTTTCAGGCGGGCAACTTTATCATCTCATCAGCTGCAAGGACCCAGCAGCGTAAGTGGTTATCGGCACGCAAATAAGGACTTTTACCTTCACGATGGGACTATTAATGATGAACGAAATAATGGGGGTGGTAATTTGAAAATTAGTTGTAATAATGAGCATTACCGCTGTATCCCCTGCTAACATTCACTAACCTAACCAGGAACAGTTACGGCGTCAGTGGGTAAGGAAAAGCTGCTGCTAAAGTAAGGAGAGTTAAGGGCAGACACAAGGGGAGTAAAACATACGCATAACACACATATCAGAAGTGACCAACAACATGCACACATGTACAAAATTGGTAGGGACACCACTGGAGAGAGCTGTCCTGACTGTTCTTTAACATATGCCGGAAGAGAATTGATTACAACAGAACTTACTACAGCAGAGCACGACGCCCATGTATGACAAGGTGTGAAGAAGATTGCAAGGGAAGGCAGCAACATTGAGATTGAAAATAAAATAAATAAATAAATAATAAAAGAAGAAAAGAAAAACAAAAAGAGAGAAGAAAAAATAAAATGAAAAGGACAAAAATATGATAAGTGCCTAACAGTGTGGGAGAAAAGAGCAAAGATGGTCACTGAAGAAGGACGTATACTGTTAAGGTACCAACGTTGTGTTACCAGCACAACAGTGACAAGAAGTGGACAATCATGCTGGATGCAAGAAGGTTGAGAGAAGTTGCGAGATGAGAGCAGGAACATCACTGCTTATGGACTACTATTGAGCACATGCATCCAAAGGTCAAGAGAAACTACCACTGAATTGGGGAAGAGAGTGTTCATTGGTGCGCATCAGCATGCCCTTGTTGGTGATGACCAAGGAAGATGTGGAGAGTGACACATTCACCTAGATGGAAAACAACGGAAGAAGAGAAACAGACAGAGAAGTAAAAAGAGGGGGGAATTACTTCTCGAGCGAGAAAGAAGAATGAGTGGGTGCAGTACCAGCATACCAAAGAATGATCAGCAAAAAATGCATCTGAAAAGAGAAAGCAAAGAACTAGCTAGTGCTTGCATGGTGATGGATGACATCATGACTGCCTGGTTGCTTGAAGGTGATAACGGAAGGACGAGTACCGAGCACAGCACCATTGTGCAAGATAGAGATACATTGCAAGAGAACAACAGAAGAAGACATCGGAATTCAAACAAGAGACATGGTGAAAGGAAGAGCCGGACTAAGATAGCGGTGCGCAACATGGTTCCAGCAGTAATAAAGGTGGCCATTCCCTGTGATCAGAGGAAGTACGAAGGGAAGTGAGTGTGGTGGAACACAGAAGGGGAACACTCCTATATGTACTGTTGATCAACAACAATGCAGAAAATTATGGACACTTCAAGGAATTGGCAAAGATATGCAGACCGGAAGGAGGTGAATGTTGCTTGGTGGTGTGGTCGACAAAGTCGACCAGAGGGGGGACTGAAGAGGGAAAATGGAGACCAAATCCATGCCCCGCACCCCAAGCGCCTACATACAAGAACAACAGGAAGAACAAGGAGCGCACTTATCATTTGAACCAGGCCCCAGCGCACCCATGGGTGACAAATATGCTGAAACACACCCACTTCACCAATAGTGCAACTTCTATGCTACATTAGAATCAATGCTGCAATATCAGAATCTACAAACACAAAAATCCCTGTTTAAAGGCTTGCAAATGCCTATATGGACTAACATGGTCTAAATGCACAGTGTAAAGCTATGTTTCAGGAAAATTACAGCTAAGTTCATTTCACTCACTGAACACTGGCTGCGGGAGCCTTATCAACATTCCTCGCAAAAGAAGTCCGACCTGCCAAGGCCGCAAGTTCAAGATAAAATTGCTTTCTGCAGACAGACATTTTTTAATTATCCACAAATGCGAATAAATCACGGCAACCCAGTGTGTTTTTTTTTCTTTCTGGGAAAGAAAGACATTTTCTCAAGGACACGCACAACATTGAAACATAACTTGTAACAAGCCAGAGCCCAGGTGCGAACTGCTTGTTCAGCTAAAAGTTATGGGAACAAAGTCACATTGCAACAAGATTAGAATTAGGTAATGGGGGCTGGCACAGCTAAATCAACCCACTGACGCAGGAGGTTAATATCCAATTATCAGGCTCTCTATAAGGGCTACATATGTAACCCACCACTCTGCAGCCAATAACAGGAGGAGATAGGTTTCTGGGAGCTGATCCAATTCTGTGAGGTCAGCCTGCAGTGTGATTATAAAACTTACTTGCAAGACAGCCCCGGGGGAACGGCGCCTGAATTCGCGGTGTGCACGATGCTTTGTGTGTTTTTTCTTTTCTTTGCCAGAAATAAATGCAGTTTGAAAACATGCTGCTGCCTGCTTGGCACTCTGTTGCATTTCTGGGGTCCATATGGGAGGTGTTGGGGCCTCCCATAGCTGGTGAGGGTATGGCTGCTGGCCCCCCACTGCCCTGGGGGTGGGGGGGGATCCAGCTTCTCCCCGACAAAAGAACTGGTCACCAAGTGTAATGCTTTATTGAATCATCTGGTAGTCCCTCTCGCTATGTTTGTAGCTAATTGTTTTGATTAAAGGCCAAGTTGTGGGATGACGACTTGATTGCTACAATAGCCACCAACTCCAGCTTTAGGCAATATTAACAAACATTATTACCAAGGAAATTGGGATCATTACTTACTTATCTTCATAGATTTCCCTTAACAAATCTGCAAGGCATTTTTTAAAGATTGTGCTTGAAAATTCTTTTTAACGGTGGGATTCGCTTTGCATGTGTCCCTCACCCTAATTATTGTAGATTCTGCAACAGAACATTTTTGGGAACTGTGCTGGTACCCTCCTGATAAGCATACTTCATTTAGCCAAATTTGTTCATAACATGACTTTTTTAACATCTGACCAATTTTGGCACAGGCTGTTAAATGGTCATGAAACATTGTTAACAATAGCTGTGACTAGAATTGTTATTATACTGTTAGCGTTGAAGTAATGCATTTTTAGTATGAAGTTGATATCTATTTTCTAATGTGAATTTGTACCAAATGTCAGTATTTTATGTCTGTATCATGATTTCTCTTTTTTCTACTTATTCTTTTTCTTCTTCTCTTTTCTCTCTGGATTTTCTCACATTTGGAAAGGCATGGCAGAGCTATTGTGTAGTCGCAGCCCCAAAGACTACCGAAAAACCAGGAAGATGCGTTCTAACACATCCAACAACTGCAAAGATGAACTTTCCTCTTCCCCATTGACTTGCTGATTCCGGATCTTGGCCCTTCCCATTGGATTTTCTGTCTTCTGTGTGCGCACTGAGGCCCATGGGCGTGTTGCGCGTTAAAAGTAAAAACATAACAGTAATAATAACATGGGGTGCCTGATCGTATATATCACTAGGAATAACATGCTGTGACGAACTGTGTGTGACACCAGGTAAGCCTTAGCTGCCCTGGGTCTTTTGCCATTGTCGGGCACATGCAAAGAGAGTGCGTAAAAAGACAGAGCACTGCTACAGGAGACATGGGACTGTAATGAAGGTGCTGATTCAGCACTAGCCGGGGGGCAGGCGCTCCTACCAATTGAGGGAATAAGCGGGATAAGCCAGGACACCTCAGAGGGGGAAATCAAGGGGGACTCTGATAGCTATAACCAGCCTCCGGATCAGGCCTGGGAAAGAACAAGGGGAGGGGGACACTTTATTTATGACACAACATTGACACAAAAAACTTGTATGCATAAGTACGAGAAGGCTGAAACCACAGGTAAGCGCACTCTATGCGGGTGCTACAGGTTGGGCCTCATCCTGAAGGCCCTCTCCAAACACGTGAGCCGTGTACTACGGTTAAAAGAGGGGAGAAGTTGAACAGCACTGTGTGATGTAATCAAGGTCGGCGAGCCAGTCCTGCAGCTGCTGATGGGAGCTGAGGAAGTCAGCCTGCTCCAGAAAAGCACTCACATGACACCAAGGCAGCCTTAAATTGCCCTTTGGCCAGCATTTATGGAAACAGGGAGGTGGAATGGAGGCGCAAACTTACAATCAGATTGTAAGTTCTGGTGTACCTGAAAGGTAACCAACCCCCTGAGTATCCACTACAGTGTTAGAAAGGCTGCTATCTTGCAGGTGCCTTGTGAATGTCTCCCTTCCCACTAGTTCGGGGTGTCTCGTTCTTCCTTCCGCTTTGGTGTTGGCCATGGCAGATGAATAAAGGATCGGAGGCCAGCACAAATATGTTATTACAAATTGTAAACTGCTTGCGGTTGGAGTGGAAAGCAATATGTATTTTAACCAGTAAGCTTTGTTGAAACTGCAAAGATGGGAAGTTTGAAGTGCAACTGTTTCTAACTCCATGAACATTGTATAGCAGTATAAAAGCAATTTTCGCTGTGTGCCAGTTTGTTGGGTCTCATCAACCAGTTCTGTTCCACAGTTCTGTTTGATGTGTGCTTGCCCAGCTGTAATAAACAGCATTGCTTTTTGCCCAGTGTGCGCTCCTCTTTGGACTACTTGTGGTAACTATACATTACGAGCTTTGGAGGACCCCTGGTACATTTTTGGAGGCACGAGTGAGATCCTCAATTCTCTCGGGCAACTGAGGCTATTCTGGCTGCCCTCCCTGGAGGCATGGGGCCGGTGACAGCAGATCTGAACTACGTGCATCACCAAGGAGGCCCTGCAGACATTGAGTTCACAAAGGTCTGCCTGGTCCTGAGCACAGCCCGCCCTCAGGGGGAGGAGTGAGCCCATACCTGAGGCTCTGTGCCAAGGGAACTCGAGGATCTCTAGGATGTGAGTGTAACCGTGCAAAAAAGCTTTGCATCGTGGTTGCATGCCCACGGAGGTGGGAGGACCTGCATTTTCTCGTGTTCAGGATGCACCCTCAAGATGGGAGGATGATCGGCCGTAGTAGTATTAGATTTTAGCACATGCCACCCTTTAGGGAGTGGCCGTGGGTTCGCCTGCATTAGAGCAGGAGAGGTGCATAGCAAGAAGCGAACCATGTTAGATGGGAGTTGCACATAGCACCAGCGATTATATAGTTGCACCATTGGGTGAAGACCAGTGTCATTTTTATTGCATAATTGTTTCAGAGGTAAAGAGAGGGACACACGCATGGTAGTTAGTGTCATTCGCATTGTTTTGTGGTGTTGGCCCAAGGTTGAAGGGTCAACCTTGAGAGGTACCTTGTGAATAATAACAAGCTTGGGATATTAGCGGTAAACGAGTGAAAGAAGTGAAGGTGACTCAGCGCTGATCTTTAATAACATAGGGAGAAGGTGAGCCCATGGAGAGGGGTGTTGGTTACTAACACTGAGTGAGTGGACGGGGCTGAGGAGAAGGCCAGTGTGACGAGTGACAGTGCTTGGTGGGCCTGTGTAGTAGGCAGAGTGAAAGAAGTGGGAGGTGAGGGATCAGTACTGAGTGTGGGTGTTGCAGGGAAAAAGGGAAGGGGTGTCTGGGGTGATTGGGACATAGAAGAAGGGCAGCCAGAGGGCGAGAATTAATGGCCTATCTAGACAGCTTCCTCACTCACATGTGCAAAAATGTGCCCCAGTATTGAGATAAAATATTAAAATATCATTTTCAGTGGACCTAGGAGACTGCAGGACAGTGTTTTCATGCATGACCCAGAGAAGGACTCGTTTGATAGTAGAATAATAGAAAACATGTCCTTGTACTTGTTAACAAAATACAAGGCTTCCAAATTGACAAGTAGGCAGAATATATTGGGGTTTTGGAAATTGTATGATGAGACAAAAGGGAGGCAAGTGAAGAAGGAGGAAGAGGGGACAAAGGAAGGGGGCAGACCAAGATCTCCGCCCCCGCCCTATTGTGTCTATCCAACATTGTGGCCCTCAGCGGGGTATACAAACCCACAGCGGGAAAACCCAGAAGGGGACAAAGAGACAACATAACAAAAGAGGGACAGAGACGCACAGCGGGAGGAGGTACACAAAAGGAAGGAAAGGAAACACTTAGCAGACATTGAAAAGAACAAACAACAGCAGGTGGATGCAGGTGGTCTCAGGAGGATAGCACAGGGCAACGTGATCGCCTTGGAAGCAGGACGACACAGAGCAGCACAGGTTTTATCCCCGGGTCTGCGCTTAGAAACCTCTGAGTATTAAGCATGCTATAAATAATATCATATCATATCATTATTCAACGAAGCGGAGAGGGTGATAGAAGAGGAGGTGCAGAGGAAAAATAAAGGGGACCAGGAAGAATGGTTGTCGGGGACGATAACCTTTAGACTAGATGACGAGGAGGAAGAAGGGAGACGGAGGGGACAAGGGTAGTGCAGCCCCAAATGCACACCAGAGGTAGCCCCCGTACCACGTCGCATGGCTGTCCTTGGATGTGCATGTACTTCAATTTTGCCTACTATGTCCACTTGCACACCAGGTGTAGCCTCCCGTACCATTAAGGCGTGGCTTTACCTGAATGTGCATGCACTTCAATTTTGCCTACTATGCCCACTTGCACACTAGGTGTAACCCGCGTACCATGAGGCGTGGTTTTACCTGAATGTGCATGCAGTTCAATTTTACATACTATGTACACTTGCACACCAGGTGTAGCCCCCTGTAACATGAAGCGTGGCTTTACCTGAATGTGCACACACAATCTTCCATTATGCATTTCACTATTATGTTCACACTCATACCCGTAACTAGCGCCTAGATGCCTCAGGGCTTTGTGCGCTGCTATAAATGTAAAAATAAATAAATAATATAATTATGGCGCATTAGATACATGTGCCTGTTTCACCACGGTTGGTATTATTGTCCTCTAGCTCTTTAAGTGGGGTAAGATGTCGAAGGGATGGCGCTAACCACTAGGGAGCTCATTTTCAATGTCCCCAGAGTGTAAATGTAGGGGCAATGTTACGCCTGTCTTAACGCCTACATTCATGCGCTGCGGTATTTTCATTGTTTTTGAAGGTGGAGGCGGAACAGGAGTTACTTTTCCACCTCTCGTTTGCCCTCCACCTTCGAAAACAACTTGGTTTCACACCACCATGAGGTTTTCATGCTGGTGTGCAACCAATGATTTCCCATAGAAGCCGTCTGCTTCTTTGCAAAAAGCAGGTGGTTGCCATAGGACATCGTTGTAAACGTTGCATGCCATACGTACATAGCAGGCACCGTTTACTCTGTTTGCACCTGGAGAAGTGTAAAGAGTCTTTACACTTCTCATTTGTATTCTGCAGTGCAAATGACGAACTTGCCCGTAACTTTGCACATGAGGATCTGTGGGAAAGGAGTTCCCGGTTCTCCAGAGCACAGACCATGGTACTGTAATTTTAGATTTTTATGAATTTTTGTGGTGCTTGCACCGCAAAATTGCTGAAACCATTGTTACAGAAGAGAGAGAATGAAGGGGGATTCTGAAGTGAGAATATCTTGTTGGCATAGCAACCGGCAATGCCACGGCATTAAAATGCCAACTGACTAAAGTTTCTTTTCAAACTCCTCTGCCGTACTACCCAATGAGGAGTTCCCCAACAATATGTGTTCCAATCAGCAGCTTTGTAAGAAGCACGTCATGTGCTGGGCTTTCCATTTCCCAGTCGCATAGTAATTTCTACGGTTTCGATATTAGGCTATTTTGGGCTATTGTATGTGCAATTGGGCTTTTCTGGGCTACTTTCTACGACAGATATGTTTTTGTAGTCCTCCCGAGGCAGCCTCTCTACGCACACCTTCTCCCACTCTCTCTATCTCCCACTCCGACTCTCTCTACTAACACCCTCCTACCCCACCTCCATTACATGTGCTGGTTGGGTTTTGATTGGAGTATTTTGAGCTACTTTCGATGAATCCTCCTGAGGCTGCTTTGTTCTTCATGTTTTCTACCCCAAACCAACTAACAAACCACCCATCCACCCCCCACTTCCTCTGCCCCCACCCACCTGACCCCACTCTCTACCCACACACCCTCCTTCCAACACTCTCTTATCCCCCACTCCCTGTCCATTCTCTCTATCAGCACCCACCCACCCTATCTCTATCCCACCCCCTCCCTCGCTCTATTCCCACCCCTGTGCAATGTTCGCTACCCCCACCCACCCCCCACTCTCTTTACCCCTACCCACCTTTCTCCCACTCTCTCAACCGTCACCCACCCATGTTTCCCTTACTCTCTTGACCGCCACCCACCAACCCATATTACATTCTCTTGACCACCACCCACCCACTCTACACCTAGTCTCTACCCACACTCACTCTACCACCACTCTCTCTACCTCCACCCACCCTACCGCACTCTCTCTATCCCCACCCCTGCTCTTGCTATCCCCACCCTCTTCCCCCACTCTGTATCCCACCCAAATCCCACTCTGTCTATTCCCACTCACCCAATCCCCACTCACTCTATTTCGATCCAACCACTACTGTATCCCCACCCAATGTATCCCCTCTTGATATCTCCACCCACTCACCCTAGCCCCACTCCCTCGAAAGCCCACCCTACCCCTTCCCCCACCCAACGTATTCCACTCTCCCCCAACTCTCTCTATCCCCACACAACCACAACCCCCACACCCTCTCGCTCCTCCCCCGCTCTCTCTACCCGCCACCCACCCACACTCCCTCTACACCACCCATCTGACCCCCACTCTCTACCCCATCCATCCGCAATAACCCCTCTCTCTAACCCATCCACTCGATGTAACCCTCTTTGCCCACTGACCCTACCCTCCTCTCTGTACCTCCACCCACATACCCTAATACCCTCTATTCCCCACCCTCCCTACCCCCAATTCAAACAGCTACCCTAGACCCTCTACCCCTTCTCACCTTACCTCTTCCTTCACCCCACCCACACACCATACCCCCTCTTTCTAGCCCCACCCTACCCCTTTGATTCTCCCGCCGCTCCTACCAACCCTATTTTCCCAGCTCTTCCTCTGCTCCTCATCAAGGGCATCCGCTCTCAACAGATTCCTCCCTTGATCTATACTCCTTCCTTCTCATTCTCTTGCACCAGTGCACCCCTTATCACATCCGCCTTGCACCCTGGTGCCTATAAATATAGAATGCAAAGAACAGCAGTAAACCACAAAACGATTGGCTTTGCCCGTGCTTATTTATAGAGTAATTTGTTCAATTTATTTAGCACCGGCCGAGCAAGGAATGGTGGACCATGGTTCACTCATTTTATAGCAGAGCACTACCTGAGTACCAGTCCCGTGCTAATCCCTGTTAATATGGCCCTGCGAGGAATGGTGCACGGCACTTCTTAACCCTGAGCATATTACCTGCTACATACTTACCAATGTTCATGCAGTCAACATTTACAGACTATTTGTGAAAATATGCAGAAATTCGAAAACTATAGTGAAAGTCTGGAACGTCTGTAGTTACAGAAGGGAAATCTATACATTTCAAAATCTGCAGATCATTTGGAAATCTCTGCTCGCAAGAAATCAGCACTTACAGATATGGATGATCTCTATGGTTGCCATCTAATGTACTATGAGGGGTTTACCTTCTAGCCATCTTGTAGATTCACTTTATCATGAATTCTTTGTATTAATAATATGTTTTTCTTTTAATAGCTATACCTCAGATTTATGTGGGTTAAATGATTATTAGGTAAATCTATTGTCATGTTGTGGACATTTCCTCATCGTTATGTATAAAACGGGGCTAGGGTTGGGGGGCCGGTTGGAGGAAGTGACGGGCAGGAGGCAGGAAGCCTCAGGGCACATACTTTTTAAAAAAAACGAATTTTATTGATTTTATTCAAACAACAAATAACAAACCCAACTGGGCATACAGTGGTTACATATCTTGCTCGTAAATACACATACATTTTGCTTTTTCGCCCGCTGTCTTCCGCGTCCCACCCCCCTCCCAAGCCTACCGTCTCCCATTGTTAGTCTCCACCATCTGCGGTGGTGGGGGCCTCTCCCGCCACGTTTATCGAATCATCATCACTTGGTCCATCATACGTGGGCCCAAACAGTCCTGCTATTAGCTGTCTCCAACCCACCAGTGCTCCGGCTTCACCCTCTATGTCTCCTTTGCATGCTTCCTGCCATGCCACTGTTTCTGCCTCGGCCCACTTCTGCAAGTCGCTCCACCATGTCTCCACTTTGGGCTTGTGGCATGCTTTCCATCCCATCGCAATCCTTCTCTTCGCCAATACATATGCCAGATCTTTCAATTTGCCCACATGTTTGAGCTCCTGCGGTCTGGGGAACCCTCCCAACAAACAAGCCCACGCCGTATCCACCTTCATACGGATCCCCTTGTCTTCCATTTTCTGTGCTATATCTCTCCAGTATTTCGCTATCTGGGGACATACCCACAACATATGCACCATCCCTGCGTTTTCTTCATTGCATTTGGGACACACCTGGCTTCCAGCATTCTTAAATTTGGCCACCTTTAATGGCGTCAGATATGCTCTGTGCGTTATATATAACTGTATTTGTTGCAGCCTAGCGTTTCTCGACACTTTCTTGTGATACCCTTGAGCCCTTTCCCACATCCCGTCACTCATCACATCTCCCACTTCCTCCTCCCAGGCCAGTCTAAGCTGCACCACTTCCTTGCCCACTTGAGTCATCATCATCATTTCGTACACTCTAGATGTTTCATGTCACCTTCCGCTATATCATATATCACATCTAGTGTGGTGTCCGGTTCCTCTGCGAGTTCCACATCGGGCCAGGTATCTTTAATTCGTTGTACCATCCTGTGATATGTAATATATTGCCCAGTGCTCAAACCCGTTTGTTCCACCAGATCCTCAAATTCCAGTATTTTCCCCTCGTGCCACACATCCCCCAAAGTTGCAATTCCCACCGGTTCCCAATACTTCCTAATCCTTAACCTAAGTTGCTCTTCTGTTCCCATCATTGTAACCAGTGGGATTTGCGGTGAGCACAGGGCCGGATTATTCATCAACCGGTACGCCCCCTGCCACATCCCCCACCCAAGACCCAACATCCCCAAGCGAACTCTTATCTCCCGCTTGGGTAACCATATCATTTCTCTCAAAAAGTATGGGGAGCAATCTCCCTGATGCAGTTTATGTTCTAAGGTGGGATCAGCAGAGAGCCATTTGGCTACATGTTGCAACTGGCTCGCTACATAATATACTTCCTAGTTAGGTAATTTGAAGCCTCCTTTCTCATGTGGGTTTTCGAGGTTCCATAGGGCTACCCTGTTCCTCATCCCGTACCATAGGAATTCCCTGCATATACTGTCTAGTTTAGTAAAGAATTGCCGGGGTATGGAGTATGGGATGTTCACAAAGCAATGCAATAGTCTGGGCAATGCCACCATTTTGAGCATCGCCCCCGTCCCATCATTGCTAAGGGGAGTTTTGCCCAGAACGTCATGCTGTTTTCCAGTTTCTGAACCGTTCTTACTGTATTATGCCTATGTTCGGCTTCTACTGTATGATGTATATCTATCCTCAGATACCTAAACGTTGTGGTCTCCCACGGTATCTGGAGTACCGGCAAATTCTTCGCCAAGAGCCCTCTGTATCTACCCAGCGGAAACACACAGGATTTTTTGGGTTCACAGCTCTACCTGAGAGTTCAGCAAACCTATCTATCACTTCTAATACATACTGCAGATTCTCCTCTGGGTAGCGCAAATACAATAACATGTCATCTGCGTATAGGGAGATTAAGTGTGATGTTTCCCCAACAACAACGCCTATTTCGTCATATTGCTGTCTCGGATAAATCGCCTGGGGTTCTAAGGCCAGAATATATAACATGGGGGACCAGGGGCATCCCTGTCTGGTCCCCCTACCAAGTTGCCACCTTTCAGAAACCACAGTTCCTGTCTTCACTCTCGCTAATGGCTCGCTATAAAGAAGTTCTACCCAGTGAAGATATCCTGGTCCCATACCATAGCTAGCTAGGGCCGCCTTCAGCCAGGGCCACTTTACCGAGTCAAATGCCTTTATCGCATCCAGCGACACTATCGCCATTTCACTAGTGTTCCCTTCGGTATGTTCAATCACTCGATGGAGTCGCCTTAAATTGTTTGAGATATTTCTATTCGGGACATATCCTGATCAGGGTGAATTAATTTGGTTATGACCTTTTTCAATCTGTTTGCCACCACCACTGTTAAAATCTTACTATCTTGGTTTAACATAGATAGGGGTCTATAGGAACCACAGTCACTACCAGGTCTATCTGGCTTGGGGAGTGGTATAATAACTGCTTCACGCAGCGATTCCGGTAGTCTCCCAACTTCATATGCTTCGTTAAGCATTTCCAGCAGTGGGGGGAGAATCTCTGCTTTATATGCCTTATAAAATTCACTCGGGAGTCCGTCATGGGCTTTTGCACGTGGGCAGCTGCCTCACTACTTATTCTAGCTCTTCTAGAGTGATCGGGGCATCCATCATCTCTCTTTCTTCTACACTAATTTGGGGCAGCCCAATATCTTCCAATACGTCTCTTATTTCCCCTCTCTCGCTTCCCTTCTCATCTCCATAGAAGCGTCTATAGTAGTCTACAAATTCTTGGTTGACCCCCTCCTGAGTTTCCAACACGTCGCCATTATCTCTCACCATTGTTCTAATTGGGGGCCTAGGAGTCTCGTTTTTGTAAAGCCATGCCAGGAGTCTTCCTGATTTGTCACCTCCAGCGTGCTGTCTTTCTATGTACTTTTTATAGTTAAGGTTACATAATCTCTCCCAACATCCTGCACATTTCTGCTGCAGGCCCAGAGCCTTTTCCATATCTGCCTTAGTGTTACTGCCTTGTTCTAATACCCTCTCCAATTCCTTCTCGGAGTCCTGTAGTTCGGTCAGAATCCCGTCCTGCAGTCCTTTAGACTTGGCTATGGCTATTCCTCTCACCACCACTTTAAAAGCTTCCCAGAGTGTGCCTGCTGTCTTTACACTGCCAGTATTTATCTTAAAATAACTTATTATTTCCCCCCGCATGTCCTCCCTGAATACGCTGTCTTTAAGAGCTTCTGCACGCAATCGCCACGTGTGTATCCTCCCCTTAGGGGGTCGGTATTGCCATGTTAGCAACAGTGGCGAGTGGTCCGAAAGGACTCTAGCTTTGTATTCCGCCTGCGGTATTTCGGTCAGCAACTCCTGCGTGACAAACACATAGTCCAATCTTGTATGTAGGCCCTGTGGGGCCGCATAATCTGAATAGTGTCTATCCTGCGGATGGCACGTTCTCCATACATCGGTGAGCCCAAACTCCGCCAATAGAGCATGTAGTGCCTTTGCAGCCGGGGTGGGTTTAACTATTTTAGTGTCTGACCTATCTATGGTGGGGTTCAACACATAATTGAAGTCTCCCCCCCACAATATGGCCCCTCCCACGCTGCCGCTGAGCTTACTACACAGGGTCCTAAAATACGCAGCTGTATCTTGGTTCGGAGCATAAGAATTCACAATGCAGGACTCTCTGTTTTCCACCATCCATCTCAGAACCACCATCCTAGCATCTGCCTCTACCTGCGAGTTCAGCATCTGGAACGGAACATGCGGGGCCACCCATGTGATTACCCCTCTTGCATAGGCGGAGTATGTTGCCCCCACTATCGTCCCTCTCCATATTTTCCATATCACTTCTAGTTTATCTTTCATTAAATGAGTTTCTTGTAACAGGGCTATATCCACTTTCTGTCTGCGTAGGTACATCATTACTTTGTTCCGCTTCAGATAACTGTTGAGCCCCCTAACGTTCCAAGTGACTATCTTAAGGTCTCCCATTTAGTTTCCCGTGAGGTGTAGGCTTACCCCTTAACACTACCCCAACTATAACAAACCACAGCACACAACCCCTTCCCTCCCTCTACCCCACCCTACCCCAACCTCAACAGTTGCCCAGCTCCATCCCTGGATCTCAGGCTCCCCCGCGTTTGGGCCTACCCTGGTACTCCGGGCAAGACCCCAGCAGGGCGTCACCGCACTATCGGTAACCTAACTAAACTATAAATGGGGGATGTACAGGTTGATCCTGCAAGGCTCCTAGTTAAAGTCTAAATCGCAATGTTCGCAGATCATGAATGTATCTCATCCCGACAACACCATTCCGCTGGCTACTGCGGTGACTATATTCGAATCCCTTAGTCTTATGTTCTGAGACCCCCCGGTGCCCCTCTCGTACATTACTTTTCCGCGTCACCACCTTCTCCTGTCCGAACGTCCGACTCCTGGGGGCAACCCTGGGTGTCGAGCCATCCCATGGCTTCTTCCGGAGTTTCAAAAAACAAAGTTCTGTGCTTATGAAAAACCTTCAGTTTGGCCGGGTAGAGCAGCATATATTTATGGCCCGCTTCTTGCAACCTCCTTTTGACTGCCCCAAAGTTCATTCTGCTCTGCTGCACCGCCAAGGTATAATCCGGGTAAGCCGTTATAATTGCCGAGCCTTTCTGTATTGTCCCACCTTTGCGGAAGTGTTCCAGGATCCTTTCACGATCCCTGTAATTAAGTATTTTAGCGATGACCGGCCTAGGTGGGCCTCCTGGCGGCGGTCTCCTCGTTAGGTCCCTGTGCGCCCTTTCCACTGCGAACCCCTGAGACAGCACTCCCCCAGTGATTTCCTGTAGCAACATTGTTTCAACAAAATCCGTGGGGTTATGGCCTTCCGCTTCCTCTGGTAGTCCAACAATACGGATATTATTTCTCCGTGCCCGCCATTCTGCCTCCTCCGCTCTGCTCTCCAGATTACCCACTCGCTGTACCAGGGCATGAAGCTCCGATCGGTTAGAAGCACAGTCTGCCGTGTTAGGGCCCATCTCCTTCTCGAGGTTCACGGTGCGCTCCGCCAGAGACTGTACGTCTTGTCGTAGCAGATTCACATCCTCCTGCACTGCCCCGACCTGAAGTTCCAGTGCGGTTTTTAATTCTGCCACTGACAGTTCGAGCTTGGTCTCCCAAGACGCTTTCAAATCGGCGATCACTTCGAGGACCTCCTGATTCGCGCCCATGGTGGCACTGCTCCCTGCTTGGGCTTTGTCTTTGGTCCTGGCTCCTTCCGGGCCTGTTGGCGTCTTTGTATGTTACTCTAGCGTAGGTTGCTTACTCTTCAGTCTTGGGGGTTTATTAGACATGGCGCTGTGCCGAAGAGTCACAAATCAGCCCCTTCACCCGTGGTCCTCAATCCCAGCAATGGTGGATTCCCACTGTCCTCAAAGGGCTGGTGGTGTCTGCTAGTTTCTTCAATCGTCCACGCTCCGTTCGGAGCACTCCACCAGCGTTTTCCCTTTCGTTTTCCTTCTTTGCGGCCACCCAAACTGGGCAATGTGATAGTTATTTTGTATCTCTAGCGATCTTCTTCTGCTGTTGTTGGACAGAGACAGCCCTTTGTTTCAGTGGTGCGCCCCTCGGGATCGCTTTGTTATCGTCCGTGGCCATTTTGTTGCCCTCTCCGCGGCCACCTTCTCAGGACAAAGTAACGATGCGGCCGTTTCTTCGCTCCAAATTTGCAGTCGACCCGTTCATACTCTGCTCTGTATCTTCCCACGTCTGTACATACTTTTGGGCCACCACTGATCCAAAAAATATGTGTTTCTTGGTCGGATCAAATTGTCGGATCACGGAGCTCGCAGGATTTCCAGCCTATTCCATGGCTGCCAAGCCACGCCCCCCCTCAGGGCACATACTTAGGTAATAACGTTATGGAGTAGAAACCATATGTACTGTGTGGGCCTCCGTTCTTATCAAGGACTGTGTGTTTGCTGGTGGCGGAGCTTGAACGTGAGCAGACCTGCATTGGTGACGAGGGCCTGGACACGGCGAGCCCGCCAGCAGCACATGCCTGTATCAACCGCTCGCCGCAGGAGCGGCCAGCATTTTTGTGTCTCCTTTGGTCCGGGTGGCAGCGGTGTGCCGCGGTGCAGTTTTCGAATCCCGGCGACAGCAGTGCTCCAGCGCGCCTGTGCATATCATAAAATCTCAGGCAGCTGCTGGTGGGTAAAGCAGCAGATTGGGTGTGCTAGCAAGTTGAAGGTGAGGAGGGGAACTCTACCCTGCAGGAAGGAACAAGAGGGCCCAAATCTACACGGAAGGTTCACTGCGACAGTTCTTATGGGCCAACCCTTACCACTTACAGCTTCAGACGAGGAAACAAACTTA
This sequence comes from Ambystoma mexicanum, assembly GCF_040938575.1. Lineage (NCBI taxonomy): Eukaryota > Metazoa > Chordata > Amphibia > Caudata > Ambystomatidae > Ambystoma > Ambystoma mexicanum. The sequence continues at coordinate 137,765,547 of NC_090921.1, forward strand.
AAGGGCACCACTGCACCACTATTTAAATATCTTCTAGAGAATTAAAGCAGATAAAGCCAACGCAAAGGGGTACAAAGTGACATAGCAAGCAGGATCAGACCACGGCCAATATGTCTGACAGTGAAATACCAGCCACGGTGCTTACCTGTCCATAGGAAGTATTCAAGGTTGCACAAGGGGATGTGCCCCATGGCAAGTGCCCAGAGCGTTTGATCTGGAATTGTACGATCGGACCGAAAAAAAAGGTCCGACCGTACAAAAAGTCTAAAAAATGTTACCACCAAATGTTTGAACCTTTGGTGGTAGCATTGCAGGTAAGTATAAAATAAAAATCAAAGACTGCGGGGGCTGCGGGGATGTCCCCCGCAACACCCCTCTCACTATACTGTGTAGTATAGTGAGCGGTGTGTTGCGGGGGACACCCCCGCAGCACACCTGAAGAACAAAAAAGAAATGGGTGCTGCGGGGGTGTCCCCCGCAACACCCGCTCACTATACTTTAAAGTATAGTGAGCGGGGTTTGTGGGGGTAACCCCTGCAGCTCCTGAAAAAATAAAAAAATGAAAGGGCCCTGTGGTGCCGGTTCCCGATCACGGAAGTGAAAGGGAACAGGTGCCGCAGGGACTCAGCCTGAAGAAAAGTTAAGTAGGGATTGTTTATGTTGGGGGTGTGGTGGGGGTGTGTTGAGGGTGTGGGTGGGGGTGTGTTGTGGGTGTGGGTAGGGGTGTGGGTATGTAGGGATTTTGAATGTGTGTTCGCATGGGAAATGTACGAACCTTTTGTGGTTCATACATTTCACATGCAAACTTTTCGGCTGTGGTAAAATCAGCCACAGTCGGATCACATAGATCCGTTTGATCTCACGGATACCAGCAATCTAGGCCTGCGGTGGATCCTCTGGGTAAAGGACTTCAAAGTATATGTAGGGGCTATGGGCCCCATGGATGATGAGCGCAAAAAGAATATTCTGACCCTGGCGGTAGGGGCATCCCTACGCGACATCCTATATGAGCTAGTAGACGAAGAGAAAGCCACATTTCAGGAGATTCAAGAAGCCCTCACCACATGTTTTGCCCCCATACCAATGTGGACTACAAGAGACACATATTTCATACCACCATGCAGGAGAGGGATGAAACACTGGACAATGTTGTCATGCGACTCTGCATCTGCATTAAACACTGCGCATTTCACTGTTATTCGAATGAGGAAGCTTTGCGTTCACAAGTCATAGCAGGATGCGAATCCCCTTATTTCAGGAAGAAACTGCTCCAAAAGCAACACTCTCTAGATGAGATACTGGCCATGGTGCAGACGGACTCCGCCATCTCACATCAAGATATCAACATGGGCAGGGTGAAAGTATCCTCATCACCAAGGGACCAGGAGGCGGTAAAGAAGCTAACAACGACATCTCAAGATAACAACAAAAGCACCAATAAAACATGTTTTTGGTGCAGGTACAAGTTTCCTCATGTGGGCACGTGCCCTGCCCTGGGCCAAATATGTGCTGCCTGTGGAGGCGATGACCACTTTAGGGTAGTATGCAGAAACACACCTAATCCGACACCCCAGGGTGCCTCCCTTAGTAGCAGCAGACGACACCCGTAACAACGTCCTGAGGACCGGAAGTCTGGTTGGGAATACCGGAGATATCGGCCGGGTGAAGGGGAAGGCGACAGGCATCCGTCCTGCCAGTCATAGAGATCCCCAGACAGAAGAGAAGCCTACAGGACAAGACGAAATATCAGATATGTAGAATGAGAACGCAGTCACGGAGTGACTTATCATCCTCCCCGGATGATCACCGGAAGAAAGGCTATGTGTGGTCACTGCGCAACAAGAGCGCCAAGGAACACAGCCCCACGTTGGTCCTACAAGTCAACAACATATCAACTGAATTTCTGATTGATACGGTCCTACTGTCAATGGCATGAGTGAGGAAGCATACAACTGGCTCCCGCATCCGCCCAGACTTGAACCATCCACGGCGGACATATTCCCGTACGTCTACAACACACCATTGCTGAACAAAGGGATGTTGATGACAGTTTGTGCACACAAGTCTCAAACGGCCCGCATCCAGTTGCACATGCTCTCAACTGAAGCCAACTGCGGTGCCTCATCAGCTTCCTAACAGCAATTAACATGGGCCTTTTTCACATTTTGTACAACATGATGGCCCACAAATAACTGGCCCCAGATTGCGACATCGTAAAAGCATTCCCCAACCAGCTAGGCAAACTACAAAATTGCAAGGTGCGACTGCACATTGAGCCGACAGTGCAACCCGTTGCAAACACTTTTGTGGCATTTCAATAAATATCCAGAAGCAGGTGGAAGAAGAAATCAGGCACCTACTGGATCTCACCAATCGTACAGTCCCTCAAGAATCAGCCGAAGGATCCATTCAGCTCTGTGAGGAGATGCGCCAGCCAAATGTAGCCATACAACGGGAACGTCACCACACCCCCAGAATCATAGACATGATCCACCTCCTCAATGGGGCGACCGTGTTCGCCAAGATAGACCTCAACAAAGGTTACCACTAGCTGGAGCTCGCCCCGGATTTACGCTACATTACCACATTTGTAACTCACATGGGGCTGTATCGCTACAAACGACTACATTTTGGAATATCACGACAACAGACATTTTTCAAGAGCAGTTCCAGCAAGTCATTAAACATATCTCGAATTGCTTAAATTACAGCAATGATAGCCTGGTATTTGGCAGAACTCCTCAGGAACATGATGGCACCATCTACAGGGTCTGCATGGCGCTCGAGGCGGCCCGGGTAACACTCAACAAGGACAACAGCAAGTTAAAAAAACAGACTGAAATTCTTTGGTCACATATTCTGATCAGGGCATGCGCCTGGACCCAGACAAAGTTATGGCGCTGAGAGGAGCTCCACACCCAACAAATGTATCAGACCTACGATCTTTCTTGGGTCTCACAAGCTATTGCTCCTGTTATCTAGAGAACTATGCTACGGTTAGCGCACCACTCCGCGAGCTGTCCAGAGATCACCAGGACTTTGTCTGGTCCCCAGAACGCAGAGCCAGCTTTGAGACAATTAGAGCAAACGTTGCATCTGCCACTAATATGGCATACTTCAGAAACAGAGTTCACTGTGGATGCAAGCCCAGTAGTCCAAAAGGGTCATGTCCTATGCCAGCTGCAGCCCCACAACCACGGAACAGAAGTACTCGCAGACTGAGAATGAAAGCCTGGAGGTCGTCTCGGCCTGCAAACACTTTCACCTCTTCCTCTTCGGGAAGGCCTTCACCGTTGCCAGGGACCACCAAGCCCTTCTCACCATCTATGGGAACCCAAAGGCCTGGATGCCGCCGCGCATTGAGAGGTGGAGGTTGCGCCTCCAGGACTACAATTTCACCATATGTCACAGGCCGGGAAAGGATAAAACCCAGCTGATTATCTATCTTGTCATCCAGTTGAATTCCAACAACCAGGACAATATATTGCAGATGCCTACCTGCATTATGTCATTCACCAGATGAAGCCAATAGAAGATGAAGCACATGAAGGACCTGGCCAGACACCTTGATTCCGCATCCCAAGAGGATACCAAATGCATGGCTCTAGTGCAAGAGAGACTTACCATCACTGAAGACCACGTCATCATGAAAGGGTGCAAGATTGTTCTTTGAAACACATTGTGTATAGGCGCATATATAAATAAACTATCATATCATATCACACCCAAGGCACTATGCCAGCAGGTTGTGGATCTGGCACATGAGGGACATCAGAGGTGGTGTCCACAAAGAATATGCTCTAGCAGAAGATATAGTTTCCAGGCCTAGACAAGCAGGTTGAAGAAACTCTAGAGGTGTGCCGTTTGCTGCATGGTCACGCCACCACCACGACCAAACCCTCTGCAAATGTCACTGCTGCCAGGAGGAGTCTGACAAGAACTGGCCGTAGAATTCTTTGGCCCACTCCGAGATGGCATATATGCTCTGGTGGTGATGGATGAATACTCAAGATTCGTGGAAGTGCAGATTGTATCATCCACGTTGGCAGCAGCCGTCATACCAGTTCTAGACCGCATTTTGACTGCCTACGGCATTCCAAAAATCATCAAGTCGGATAATGGGCTGCCATTCACCAGCCTTGACTTTTCCTACTTCACCCTATACATGGGGTTTAAGCACTGGAAAATCACGCACCTTTGGCCCCTGACCAATGGCATGGTTGAGCGTGTTATGGGCAATAACAAAAGAGCGCTGAAAGCGGCCCACGTATCTCACAAGCCTTTTGAACACACATTATACCAACTGCTGAGTGACAACTGCCAACACGCCTCACAGCACCATGGTCAAATGCCCAACATAGCTCATGTTTGGCCGGAGCTGGAGGACTCGGTTACCGCAGGGACCCCATAGTGACAAGGCTATGCCCTCTGATCAGGAGATTCGAGAGAAGGACCTGAGAGGAAAAATGTAAATGGAGGTGGTGGCTGATGTGAGAAGGGGTGCTTGTGAGAGTACATTTGAAGTAGGAGACAGAGTGGTGGCCCGTCAGACACAACAACAGAAAGATGATTCCAGGTTTGCGCCAGAACCTCTCACTGTTACACTGGTGAAAGGGACAATGATCAGTGCGGAAAACACAAATGAACGTGACATCACGCGAAATAGCTCCCATTTTAGGGAATAACAAGGAGACATGGAGGAGGAGGATGATTCCTATCTGGGAGATGGAGAAGCATTGGATGAAGAATGGCGGAAAGAGGAGAGCAACCCCTCGAGGCACAGTAGGGCTTCCCCGAGAGGGGCAACCTGTCAGGGCCAAAACGACACCTGTAAGCCTTATCGAGGAAATGGGTTAAAATGTTAACTATCTGTTTAAGAAGGGTGAAGGTGTCATGTTGTGGACATTTCCTCATTGTTATGTACGAGGCGGGGTTAGGGTGGGCGGCAGGTTGGAGGAAGTGACGAGCAGGAGTAAGGAAGGCACGGGCACGTGCTTAGTTATGGAGTAGAAACCAGACGTACTGTGTGGGTCTCCGTTCTTATAAAGACTGCATAGCTCTCAACTCCACACGCTTTTGGCTGGTGTCACAAGCCTTCTAAACAGCTGACTCACCCGCCAAGCCTCCTGCATGCCCATTCATTTCAATCGGCCTCTCACCCGCCAAAAATAAAATCGGGTGTTTTCACCCGCCTTTGTGACACAAATGGTTGAGAGCTATGAGACTGTGTGTTTGCTGGTGAGGGAGCTTGAAAGAGCAGACCCGCATTGCAGGGTCTGACATCTATGATGATTAATTTGTATGCATTAATTTAACAAACACGCAGTGGTGAATATTTTTGGCTTACTGCACAAAAACCCAGACTCATTTAAAAGTGGAAAAGGTCGCTTTAATGTGACAGGCCAAAGCTTACAATCAAAACGCTTAACTGGCTCCATGGCCTAACAAACTAAAGAGATATTTGAACAATCAATTAAATAACTTAAACATTTTCATTTTCATTTTCCCCCAACAATTAAATAATTAAATAACCCATTTCCTCCCTAATTATCCCTTGGACCCTACCGTCTCCTTGCCCCTTTTCCAGGCGTCCCGCTTTCTCCCAGGGGCCATGCCCCTCCAGGCTCAATACCTGTTCCCCCGGGGTGACCTGCTTGTGCAAACAGCGCCACCCCATCCTTTCCTGTGTCATTCCCCCATTGTGCTTCCCTCCCCCCACATCAAAAGGGGCCATACCCCCGGCACCAGAAAAACCCTCCCCCGAGGAGTTCTTTCTGCCCCATCCCCCCCCACCCCGCCCCCCAACATTTTTTTTTTTATCTCCAACTTTTTACCCAGTCTCCCAGCCAAGAACCCAAGTCCGACAGGTAGCTATTATTCCCATACACGGACAAGTGTACCCCATCCTCTCTAAAGATAAGGAGACCCTCATATGTTATTTCCTTATGGTCCATGACCTGCACTGCCACCGAGGCACAAAATTTTATCATTTCTCTGTTTATCCCCTTCCTGGCCCGCTCTATTGCTCCCCCACTTTTCACTCCCCTACACACTCATTGCGGCAACAACTTAGTCCATACCACCACTGCTTGAGGCCACATTTCCCGCACCCACACTAAGTCCCTCTTCATTTTCCTTAGCAGAGCCAACCCTGTATCTCTCACCATTCCCCCCTGCATGCATAATCACCCCATCTGGAACCCCAAGCGTTCCCTCATCCCTGCCAATATAAGAAGCAGCTGATCCCACCGCAGGCCCCCCAACCCGTGCCATCTAACCACCACTTCCTTGTAACTGCACCCCCGTTACCTTCCAAACACCCTTTTCTCCACCTCTTTCCCAGCCCACTTAACAATTGAATGGCCAACAAATCAAAACTTGCGCCAACTCCCCCTTCTTTCGCGCAGCATCTGAAAAAGAAATTACAAAATCACTGACAAGTCAAAAATATTTCAACAACAACAGTTGGCCCACAAAGTCCTACTCCACTTTTTCAACATTCCCCATTATCAAACTCCCTGCCGTACCCCTTGTATTTCCCAGACCTCCAACGCCCCAATCTTTTCACCTTGTCTTCTGAAAAACCCACCTGGTACCCTCAGATGCTGCGCCCATCCCAAAGGAATAAGTCCCAAAATCCTCTGCTTTTTCTCCCACTGCCACCAGCGCCTTCCTCAATACCCCTAGCATCTGGAACTGGGCATAAGACCTTGCTCCCTCGACCCAGCCGAACCCAAGAGCCCCTTCCCTTCTGATCCGTCTTAGACCTTTTAATCTTGATGTCTAAACCTTCTTCTGTAATTTGAACATCTTCCCATTGCAGTCCCCCTACCCCCCCTTTTCCCCCGACCAACTCAGAAACCCTGAAAGCCCCCAAACAATAACCACATAAAACAAGTCGCAAACAGCTCCCCTACAAGCAATAAACCATTTGTTCCACTTGTTGTGCCCAGTTTATTGCTTTACAGTCCTGCGTTGTCCCCCCTGCACCGGGGGCCCACGTGCACCCCCGTCCATGCAGGCCCTTTACTTTATTACTCCTCTCGCCACTGCACCAGGGGCCAAACCTGCACCCCCGTCCATGCAGTCCCTTCCATATCACAATTGTTCAAGCTCCTTGCGTCCATTACCACCTGTTTCCCACCTGCACCAGGGGCCCTAGTGCACCCCTGTCCATGCAGGCCTTTTTCTTCCCTACTCCACTCCACCGCTGCACCAGGGGCCAAACCTGCGCCCCCGTCCCTGCAGACCATTCCACATAAATTCCTCTTCCGGCACCTTGCTTCGCTGCTCCACATTTTTCCCCCAGCTGCACCAGGGGCCCTAGTGCACCCCCGTCCATGCAGACCCATCTCCTCACTTACCCCTGCTGCACCAAAGGCGCTCCCGCACCTCCGTCCATGCAGCCTGAAGCCTACTCACCTTGTCGTGCGGCAAGCGTGAGGGCTCCACCACCGTCGTCCATGCCCTCCAAACGACAGCTACCTCCCCTTAACAATTTCCACCGTTACATCCCCCCTGCGGCCCTCCCCTACCTACGCGTCTTCCTCCACACCCTTCTCCTGCCCCCTTTAAATTGCCCCCAAAACCTTTCATCAAACCTTGTGCCCCCCCCCCTCCTTTTACGATGAACTGCGCCCGACCTACCAGCACACCCCAATTTACCTGGCAGGCGGTCCTTCCCCCCCACCCTACTTGCCCCACTCCTCGCCCTGACCCACTGTCCCCTGCCTGAAAACAATCTGTAACCGGATGCCGACCCGCACACCTGCTGCACTCGTGTTTAAATTTGCACATCCACCTCGTGCAGCCTTCTTTATTGAACTCCCAACATGCTGTCGAGGGCTGTCCACTGCCTCCTCCCCCCGCCCCCCCATGGGCGGGGCGACCAAGAAAGGGCCGGAAAGGCATGGGCATCCCACTTGCTGTGTGCAACGTCGGGGCAGGCCTCGTTGGGGCCATCCATTGCAGCCAGAGATCCATGTCTATCTCCCCCCAGACCGCCTGACTGTCCTCTGCCATTCTCGCTCTGAATTCCTCATCATACCTTACCCAGGCAAAAACCCCCAAAACTCGTGAAAGCCTTCCTTATTACATCCATATATTTAAGCAGGGCCACGCACGCTCCGGGAATTTATCGCAATACACACTGGCATAAATGATAAACGCCGACGTCCAATTCTCAATAGTCACCGGGACCCTTGGGCGTGAAGCCAGTTCCCTCTCTTCCTCCTTAGACCCCTCCTTTGCTCTCACTTCCCTATGGAGCAATTTAAAGACATCCACAAATTCCCCAACCTAAATCTTCTCCCTGGTCGCTGCCATCAAGTGCGCCCCCAATGGTTTTGGCATCCCCATGTATGGCCATTTTTTCTCTTTTCCTTTCACTTCAACCTCCTTATCTTTTCCAGCTTGCACTTCGAGCACCCATGGCTCCCCCACTTTGTCCGTTTGGACCTCCACTGAGCAAATGCTCATTTCAACCCCTGCGGCTCCAATGGCCTGCACACCAACTTCTTTCCTTACACCTTGCAGTCCAGACCCTTCGTCCCCTGTCACCCTTCTTGTGACCCCTCTCTGCCATGCAGATGACCATTCCCTTTCCTGCTCACCTCTTTCCACACCTGCCGCCTGTGGTCTGGCGTCCACACCGATGCTCCTCATCTCCTTTCATAGAGGGCTCCTACATTGCGGATGCGAGTTCATGCCCGAGTTGAGTTGATGATCTTCTTGCGAGCCCGGGGCGTCCGCCCCGCCACTCCTTTGACGTCTTCTCGGCGGGGTTGTGGAAACCCCTGCCTGGTCCTCTTCTCTCGGGCGAGGCGTTCTGTCCTCCACCCTGAAATCCTCATTGCTAGGGGCTGTGCTGCACCCTCTAGGCTCTCCTTGCGCTGACCGAGGAGGGGCCGTACTGAAACCCTCTACCTCCACATGCCCAGCGGGGGCTGCGCAGCGCCCTCTGCCCTCACTCCTCCTACCCGGGGGGGGCCGTTCCGCGCCCCGCTCTACCTTCCTCTATTGATGGGGACCTGTCCCTCCTTCTCCCACCTGCACTCTTCTGCAGGTATTTTACCCCCTCTTCCCCTCTGCCCTGACACCCCCTTCTGTGCCCCATCCCTGCCCCCACTTTTGTTCCCTCGAGCCACCTCCTTTTGAGCATTCCCAGCTTCCCTAGGTCTATCATTCACTCCCTCCCTCACTGGCTCCCCACCCAAAACCCTTTCTCCCCCGGACGCCCTCCTGTCTATCTCCCTCCTCATCTTCCTGCCCCTGGATTCCCGAACCTCCCCTTTCCCTGCCGCGGGGGTGCAAAACACCACTACCGCGAGAGCTCCATCAGCCGTAGCTCTACGCTGCGGCCTGCCCCCACCTACCTCCCCTTCTCCCGTTACTTCCCCTACCGCTGCTTCCAATTGGGCCTTAGATGCTCTGCTAATAATTTCCAGGGCCTCCCTCAGAGCCCTAGCATCAACCAAACTCTTCTTGCTAGCTCCCTGGCCCACCTTTGTGTACCAATAATCTGGTTGTGCACTAAAAATATGCCCCCTGAAAATTAAACTAGCTAAACTACGCCCCCGAGCCAAAACCTACCCGTGGACCTATACCCAAAATGCCAAAACTGCTATCTTTGAACAGCGTAAAATTAACACCTCATAAAAACCCACTGGTAATATGTAAACCAAAATAGTATATTTGTTTATTTATTTATATTATTTATTTATTTATTTAATTAATTTTCCTATTTTACCCCCCTAAATATTGCCCCCTCTTAATGCCCTCGCCCTCAGAGACCCCCCAATCCTGCTCTACAGTGCCCAGCAAAAACCCTACACCCACCAGACACAAGATCCACTTGAACACAATACCTCCCACACTGCCCCCTGGTGTATCGCGAGAAGCACCGCACTGTAACGCAATCAAGGAAAAATAGAGCTGCCTCTTTAATAGTAATAATTATAATTTGGCATTTATCTAGTGCTACGAACCCTCGGGTATCTGAGCGCTGCTTATTATTACCCACGGTGTGTGGTGTTCATTTATTGAACTCGGAAGGATGAGAAAGCCTGAGTTTGGCGCCACTGGGATTCAAACCTGCATTAGCAGGCTCTGCATTGATGTCAAACGCGCGCTCTACTCGCTGTGCCACTTGACCAGGTATGATCCCACTGACACTAGACAGCCCCCCCCTGCCTAAAATACCCCTCTCCCAAAGAGAAACCCCCCACTCCTAACTCCCCTTCCTCCCTCGATACATGCACCCCCCCCAGGAGCCCCCACCACTGCTGATGCCAACCCCACTATTTTCCCCTTTTTTAATTTTTTTTTTTATATACCCGGACCAACCGGCGAGAAAAATGCACTTAGGACAGCCCGGCCTGCCCCCTGGTGGCACACGAGCTGCACCGCCCCCCCAGCCTAACTAGAAAAATGAGCGCGGCCCCTTTAAGGTGCCTGCCCTGCCCCCTCTGACAGGAGGCTGTCACCGCACCGGGACACAAGGGAGCCGCTTCGCCCCCCACCACCAACCCGCAAACCAGGAGGACCTGCAGGAAGAGGGCCGGCGCTGAGGAAAGCGGGCAAAGAAATGTCCCAGATCCCGCACGGCACCTCCTGGTAACGCCGCCCGCCCAGGCCTGCTCCCTCCTATTCCCGAGCGCCGGAGGCAACGCCGCAGATGGGCCCGGCTAAGACAATCCCCGCTCCCGCCCCGCGCCCCGGGTCACCAGACAAAGAAGGCCGGTAAGGGCCACCGACCCCACAACCCCCACCGCCCTGCCGAGCACGGCACACGCCGACGGCAGCCCAAGTAAGGAGGGGAGGGGGTAGCTTATTTACGCTACCCCCGGCTAGGGGAGAATCGGCCGACACAATTTTTTTTTTTTTATATATACCCGCCCTCCAATTCCTAAATCCCCCACAAATACCCTACCTCACCTGCACTGCGCCACCACGCCCCGCTAGGCCCAGCACACTGAGGGAAGGCTCGGGAGCAGGCGACAGAACAATCACCAAGTCCTAACCATCGCCTGCCTCCCGAACCTTCCCTGAGCCCTTAAATACCCCCGGGAGGCGCTCTGCCCCCCACGGCCACTCGCTGGCCGTGTGCAGCGCCAAAAAATCCCCGGGGGGAAACGCTTCGCGTTCCCCCCGGGGCCCCCTTATACACGGTGTTTTGGACTGTGAAATCTATTTATAATGTGAAATTGCTGTTTTCTGTCATCTTTTCGTTTCATAGATATATAAAATATTTGCACCAAATATAGTGTACTATAGTTTTTAAAAAGTGCGTTGGCGTCGCTGGCGCAGCCATGACCGTGGAGGTCCACAACATAAATAAGGCCCGGCAAGCTGCAGTGCTACTACGCACGAGCCGAGGCACGCAGGAGGTGCCACGGTGTCATGGCGCTGTGATTGGATGAGTCACTTCCATTGTGTCCTGCTCGTTAGCTCGCGGTAGCCCATAGCTCTCAACCATTTGTCTTGCAAAGGCGGGTGAAATCACCTGATTTTGTTTCTGGTGGATGAGACGCCCATTGGAATGAATGGGCGTGCAGGAGGCCTGGCGGGTGAGTCAGCCCTTTGCAAGGCGGGTGACACCCGCCAAAAGCGGGTGAATTGAGAGCTATGGTAGCCAAAGCCTAGTGCTGTCGTCCCTGAGAATTGACGGGGGGACGGAGGGAGCAGCTTTATCTCGGCAACAAGAATTTCTGAGCTCACGCGCCGGGCCCTGGATGATTTATTTGTGGGATGGAAGACTGAGACACCATCTCATTTGCAGAAAACATGCATACAGAACATTTGCGATGTGCGAGAAGTTTCCATCAAGAAAATGCATTGCACTGCCCTCTAGCGGTGGGAGGAGAGAAGAGACAATAAAAACGTACATTACTGTATGCAAGGCTGGACTGGCCTACAGGGAAGGGAACTCTGGATATTTCTTGTGTGGGCCTCTGCACTCTGGGCCTCTTTTGTATTTTAGAATGTGCTCATAGGAAAAGGGGGGGGCTTTCTCAAAATGTGTAATATGGAGCCACTTTAAAAATTATGTCCAGGGCAGCTCTTTTGGTTCCCAGTCCACCACTGAATGTATGTGCAAAATAAGTGCCTTGATATCTGGACCCTTTTCTCGCGTTCACTTTCACATATAAAACAGCATCCCTGCACCCTTCAGAGTGTTCCCTACCTACACCAGGGGATCCAGCAATTCCTTGTGTAGAACAGTAGGCGCACAGGACACAGTGGCGCCTCGCAGCCATAACAATGGCAGTAGGCACTATATTTAAATATCAGATAACATGTGCCTGTTTCACCACGTTTGGTATTATTGCCCGCCAGCGCTCTTAACTGGGATACGATATCTGTTTATATATGATGTTCTGTAACGAGCGCCTTCTTGTCCAAGGGTTATGTGCGCTTTACAAATGTAAAAATCTAACAATAAATAAAGATATGGAAGGGTGGGCTTAACCCTTAGTGCCTGCCGCCTCCTCATAATCCCAAGTTGGTAAGGAATCTGCATCAGTGTAATTAATGAAGGGACCTAATTTACAGAGTTGGGTTTGTATGTGTAGGGTGACAAGAGAGTAAAATGTTTTTTAAAAGTGATTTAAATATAATTAACCAACTTTCACCAGCTCCTGAATGTCACACTTCTTCCATGTTAACCTCCTTCAAGGCAGCTATTTCCATCCAGGAGTGGTCCATCTTAGTTCTCATCACGGTAATCCTCAGACCTCGCTAACAAACCATTCACAATTGTCAATTGCATGCAATATTTGACATGACTGTTAACTCCCTTCACCGATCCTTTAGCCTTAAGATTCTACTAAGACTTGCAAGGAAGGGCAGTGCAAAACACATGCAAGAAATCCCTTATTTAATCAGAACGAGACCGGAATCCATTGACCCCTCAAAAAATCCTCAGACATTTCGCTTGATGTGGTGCATGATGTCCAGTGCCACTTTTTCCAAGACATTGCCTACTCCGTCTACTTGAATCAGACGCAAACTCTAAACACACTTCCTGAAGTCTTTCACGACTGCAGCAGACTTTGCGGTCTATACCCTCATCTCGAGCTCTTAATCAGTACCAAGCCTCCAATATTGCTCTCCTAAACTCTTATTTTTTATTATATGATATGATTGGTTAATACCCTGAGGTTTTAATAGCCTGAAGTTTCTAAGCACGGACTCTGTGTTGCTCCGTGTCGTCCTACTTCCAATGCGAGCACGTTGCCCCTAAGCTATCCTCCCGAGATCGAACCTTTCTTTTTTGGATTAGGTCAATCTCTGTCAACTCTGTCCCCACAATGTTTCACCTCTGTGTATACAGACTACCTTCAGACGACTCATGTTTGACCGAACTAATCGCTTTCAATAGCTTATCAGCAACGCTTGAGCCTGGATGGAGCACCCCTCCATATACTCATGACTGTCCTTCTTCCCATTCTTTCTCAGCTGTGCCACTTCCGCCTCTTTGCCATGATGTTCTCTTGAGACGGTGGCGCTAAGTGATAGAAGAAATGGCGAAGCAAAATCCCTCTGCCAAGGTATGTATCAACACCATTAAAATGATACGGCCTTGTCATCCAGCTACCCCTCCAGTGCCATAGTCTGAACCAAAGTCCCATGGTTTGCCCCGCAGTATGCTTTCCTCTGCAGGTTTCATCTCCTGGAGATCAACATATGCGCGCGGTATAAATAAAGAAACTGAACTAAACATTGAGAATTACATTACCTGCTCCCAAGTACATATTCTTTTTTGATGAAGAACAAATTCTGCGAGTGGATTTAAAAGTGAGATCTGCTTGATAAAATATAAGGTAAGAAGCCTGCTGAATACACCCCAGCTTGGAAAGCAACAGCCTAACCCCTATAAAGATGGTATCAGTTCCCTGGGCATCGAGCAGTGGCATGGGGAATTTCACCTTCTAACTTGCAAGAAATTAGAACAGAATCTCATAATCAATTTGTAGTGCCCTTGCCATATAATAATGAGTATGTACTGCAGACCCCACAAACACGGGTTAAAAGGCATTGATAGCCAGTGCACCATCAGCGCCTCACTTTTATTCCCTGCATGTAGTTGTTAATCTCAGCCTTCTTCAGCACCCTCGATGCATAGGCACTATGTACTGTCAGACCCTGCTGGACCATTGTGGGCACCGTACTAACACCATGACCACCAAGATCAATGTGTAAAATGGTCGTGGTAAAAGGCACTTAATGTAGGAAGGAGCACCATTAACTCTTTCAAATCTCCGAATCCTCATTGGCACTCCAATATGCAATGCAACCAAGGAGTGGACTCAGTTGATCATTGATCTAACTTACTCCTCCTAAAGACTCATCACTCCTCCTAATGCATTTCCCCACCCCCTTCTTCTTGTTTCCCTCAATGTAACTAGCGCCTAGATACCCAATGGTTTTGTTGCACTGTAATAAATGCAAAAATAAATATGTACATACATTGATATGATAGGTAACATGCTTCATACCCAGAGTTTTCTAAGTGTGGACCGGGGTTCGAACCTATGTTGCTCCGTGTCAACTTGCTTCCAAGGCAAGCATGTTGCCAATGAGCTATCCTCCCGTGATATTTGGTGATTCTGCCCGCTTCAGAACTTCACACACTATTGTACCCTGTTCTAATTTCCTGTCCCTCTGTACTTTAAACCCTTCTCTCTGTTATGATGTTTGTTCAATTATAGTGGCAAACCTTTGTCCATAAGGCTTCTCAACTCGCAGACTCCCACAACCTGCTCGTTGAATACCTTACAAACTGAGATACTTTCCTGAATGTAGATGACACCTTGGGTATTATCAAATCATTTGGCCATCACATTCTGGAAAACGTCCAGTGTCATGGCCAGCCCAGATGGTATAAGCTGTTATTAATAAGCCCTGGAAGAAGTAAAAAAAAAAGTGAGAGGCCGACCTCTCACGCATCTGATTTTGGTGTGTAAGGGTGCAGAAGGCGGAACATCTCACACAGGTGGTATTTATGTGCTTTACAAGGTTTTTATTCAAAGTAAAAGTGGGTTGGGGAAAGGCCCAACTATCCCTAACAACTAAGAGGGGTGGCCCTGCCTCAACAAAAGAATACTATGGACCCTGTCAGGATGTCAGTCATACAAAAAAATGGCCACTGTCTTATGCCTAATCCTATTTCCATCCCATACACTTTCTATCTAACCAAAGTAAAAAGGGGTGTCTTCTTGATTCCAGAAGGAGGCCTCTCATGTTCTGAATGTTGACAACCAGGTGCAGTTATTCTGCAGGTACATAAAGTTCAAATATTCACAGTTCACAAGTTCAGTTAGTTTAAATGCAACCCCAGTTCCCCGGTCTCCTGGTGGGAACCTCTTCCTGGGTTCTTGGTACTTTCTATTTGCAAAAACAATTTTCGTCAATCCTCTGGGGAATTCTCGTTCCCCAGTTCATAGCAAAAAAAAGTATCCTTCCCAGGCGCACCAGGTCTGGTTCACTAACCTGCCAGACATCACCGTAAACTTCTCCAATAGGATATCAAGCCTGGTTTACTCGCCTGCCAGACTTGACTTCCACAAGTTTCACTTCCTTGATATTAATGTTTAGGGCTCCAGCCTATGGGTTATAATTATTTTGCTGTTGATGTGGGTGTTCCACACTTATGTACACGTGTTGGGATTTGCCCTCTTTCATCTGGGTCTCAGACCCTGTTCCTTTGGCTTGGCAGGATCCCTGTCCTTTTGTTACCTAGTGTTCACTTGGACAGACCTGGTGTACTCTCCTGCCAGGTACTGTCCCACCTAGGTGTACTTCCAATGTTCTTATCTGACTGTATGTCTTGGTTTCTATTCTCTTGTGTCCTGTCGGATGTGTTTGTCTGCTTCACACAGTTCGTAATGTATTGCAAGTTCTCTTTGTCATCCCCTTGTGCCTCTCGGGATGTTCTCACTGGGTTTATAACATTTGCAACTATTTGTATGTTTCCTTTTTCATTCCTTTGCAATCTTTGGGGTGTTTTCATATTGTTTACCAAGTTTTTATTATATTACACAAGGTCCCTTTCACCCCCTTGTGCTCTTCCTTAGCTCCCTTAATGCCCCCCTGACCAGTCCGGCCCTTTCCCTACCTTTGCGAACTCCCGGGGCAGCCTCCGGTCCATAAAGTTTGCCACATTTGTATTATATCGCACAAGGTCCCTTTCACCTCTTTGTGCTCTTCAGGATGTTCTTATTGATGTATAATGTTTGCGTCTGTTTAACTGCTTCCTTTCTCATCACCTTGTAATCTTCAGGGTATTTTTATAAAGTTTGCAAAGTTTGTATTTTATTGCACGTGGTCCCTTTCACCCACTTGTGCTCTTTTGAGATATTATCATTAGCTCCCTTAACGCCTCCGTGACCAGATCGCCCTTTCCTTACCTTTGAAAACTCTCTGGGCAGCCTCCGGTCTCGTCGGGAGTTTGAGCGAAGCTTCTTCATTCCTGCCGTGCTTGCCATTCTTCTATCTGCGGCTCCGCAGCTGCAGCATCTCACTCTCTCGCCTGCAGCCGTCTCCATCACTGTTCCTGGTCGGACTCCGCTGGTCTGGCTTTCCGTGTCTCTGCCACCGATCATGTCCGCCTTGCGAAGACCTCCAAGGCATCTGTGGCAGTCTGCGTCCTGGTCTTCAGTTCCCTGCTCTGCCGAGGCTGGCTGTTCAACCACTATGATCCAGTGAGTCCTTCTTTCCTTATTACCACACACCCTGGCTTCGGGCAGCTGCACCGCGTGTGTTGGTTCCGTGATGGGCTTTCACCTCCTTGCTTCATCTTCTTCGTTGCAGTGATATTTTTACTCAGGTTTGAGTGAGTCTCCCTCTTCCTCGTCTCAGTCCTTTTAGGCATGTCCTCCACTAAACCATAAAAAATAGTGGCGTGGGTGTCCAAAAGGACTTCAGTGGGGGTTAAGGAAGGTGGGGACATGAAAGGTTGGGATGAATACTGTGTTCTCCCAGGGCCATTGCCACCAATTACATGAGAAATTTCCCCTCCCACGAGATCCTCTCGCTGAGTACCACCCCCAGGGGGACTATCGAGTAGCGGCCTCACCTCCCTGGCCTCATGACAAGAGCCCTCCCCCATGAAAGATGTGACAATACCCTGAGGTTCGTCACAGGTGATACGCACACAGTAATTGAAATGATGGGAACCTGTACCATGCTGTGATGATCATGTTGTCAGGATCATTTGAGAAATAAATGATTCCAGTAACTAAGCTACTCTGCATTGTAAATACAAAACCAAAGAAGATGCATCTGCGCTGTTTACTTTTTTACTAACCCACTAATAACAAATGGGCTGCGCTGCGGGGTGGAGGGGTGGTAACTAATTGCTTCAAGGAGATGCGTTTTCTAGAGACTCAGCAAAAAAAACAGACACTTAAAATTCTGAACCCAGCGCATCGATCTCTTAGCTATGCTAAGGGCTGAAAGTGCAGGCAAGTAAACAAGGATTTTACAATGTACAGCGTTTAGTGGAATTTCATGATGTTGCAAAATAGAATTACTTCACGCAGAGCGAGGATGTACCAGAGATGAAACACGGAAGGGTAGGAAGTTTATATCTTGGATAACAAGGCCCATTGTTCTGAATGGAGTGATCAAACCGACATCACAGCAACACTGGGCAAGGTCTGGAAGCATTGAATTGACTGGTCGGTAAGTATAGAAACTCTGAATTCAGTATAAATAAAGAGAAAGGAACAACCCAGGACAGGCTAGCAGAAAGAGAGAGAAAAATAAGAACGACCCCGATGTTCTGGAGAAAGAAAGAGACTACCGAAAAGAATAAGTGAGTCAGAAGCAGAGTGAAGAGGCCTCGAGTTTGGAACCTGGGATGGGCGCTGGCCAGGAGGTGCAGAAGCTACATGTGCTCTAAGGAACGGGGGGCTATGCTGCTGTGGAGAACTGGTAACTGGCATGCCCTCTGAACGAGAGGTAGAAATGTGAGGCTTTGTGTGTTCTTCAAGGACTCCAAAAATAAACAGACGAATGACAGACGAACTGAATAATTCACAAATGGAGTCAGTCGTTACGACACTGTAGAGTGTCCTTGAAAATAGAACGCCTTATTTTGATAAGATGGCAGCGTTGAGACTTGCGAGAGGGCCATTCAGCGCAGTTAGATATAAGTACATTGCATTTAAAAGAGACATTTTTATGATTGGAACATTGCAGGCTATCTGAACAGCGAGCACAGACTGCTCCTCTTTAAAATACGTCACTTTAATGTTTTGAGGTACTGGATCTAAAGACCGATTTGGGACAGTTGATAAACAAGAGATCACAGTTTGTTGTAGAAGGAGGTATCTGCTGTGTAACGCTAATGTGCACAATTCATGCTTTTAAGTAGTACCAGTTTGGATGTGTCATGCATGTTTCATTTCAATGATGTCTGACGTTGTGAACTAATACATTAATTTAAACCAGTAACAGGCTGTTCAAGAGTTAACTGGTGTCCATTTCAACCTCAAGAATTATTTCAGGAGGTAAGAGAAAGCGTTCTGTGATCTTTATTTTCCGGCTGAAAAAATCCTGAAAAAAACAAAATATGAATTGAATGCAAATCAACAAAAGGGGGCTTGAACACAAGAACAAGCCATTACATGTGAAACCCCTACAATGGCTACCTGTGGAGCCGGAGGTGGCTGACGGCCATCTCCAGCAACCCCGCGTATGTAGGTATCAGGGTAGGAACGAAATGTCTCAGAGGGTGACATTCACCATACTGCAAATCAGGGCATCACCTTGCACGATGGGAGCTGGCATTTGCGATGGCAACATGGATCTGCGCCTTTATGTTATCCCGGGAGGATAGCTCAGTGGCAACGTGCTCGCCTTGGAAGCAAGACGACAGAAGCAACACAGGTTCGATCCCCGGGTCTGCGCTTAGAAACCGCTGGGTATTTAAGCGTGTTATAAATATGCAACTAAGACAACAACACAACATTCTGTAACAGCGCCTCGATGTCCCCCGGGCTGTGTGAGTGCTTTAAAAAATGCAAATAAACATGTTCACTGTAAGGTTTGTTGCCATGCTAAGATGCCTGATGTACTTTATGGGGTGCTTTGGCTACGGGCGCTTTCATGCCCCTTGCCATCATGAGGCAGTTGTATGTGGGGTGCATTGTTAAATCCAATACATTCTGCAGCAAATTCTACTCACTCAGAGGCAGCCCTGAACCAAATCTCCACGTGACATGTTTCGCCCTCAGTGGGGGGAGGGTATTCTGCAGTGTGGCACTGCACAGTGAGAGATGGTTCTCCCCAGTTCAGACTTTCGGAGTCCAGAGGTCCAAGTGGCCTCATTACGAGTTTGGAGGTAGCCATGCCGTTCTTAGCGGCATGGCTGCCTCCAAACTCGTGTCCTCATTACAACCCTGGCGTTGGACCATGGTGCTATTAGCACCATGGTCCATGCCGGATTCCGCCATGGTGGATGGCGGATTTACCGCCCCATTCCAAGGTTGGCGGGGCGGTAAATCCCCATTCACCATGGCCCCTTCCCCATTCCCATTTTTGGCCCATAGGGCTCAATGGGAATGGGGAAGGCGCTAATTACGGCACCGTAAATTACGGTGCCGTAATTAGCACCAAGGTCCCTTAGCGGGTTGGACTTTAACGCCTGCAAAAAGCAGGCGTTAAAGTGTGGATCGGGCGTTAAGGGTTTAACGGCACCGCAGCCTTTTATGGCACTGTTAACCCCTTAACGCCAGGGTTGTAAGACTTTAACGCCTGCAAAAAGCAGGCGTTAAAGTGTGAATCGGGCGTTAAGGGTTTAACGGCGCCGCCGCCTTTTACGGCGCCGTTAACCCCTTAACGCCAGGGTTGTAATGAGGCCAGGTCCTGGTCCTGAAGGGAATTACCGGGCCATTCCGACTTTTGTGGGCCCGGTAATTCCCTTTTCTCGGGACCCGGTACATCCCCATTCCCATTCGAGCCCCCATAGGGCTCAATGGGAATGGGGAGGATGCTAACAACGGACCCGTTAATGACGGGTCAGTTGTTAGCATCCTGGTCAGCTTGCGGGTGGCGGTATGCAAGTCTGGCCTGGCCCAGACGTGCATACCGCCACCCGCGAGCAAACTCGGAATGTGGCGGCCTGGAATGAACGGTCCCAGTACCTTACCGGCACCGTTCATTCCGCGGCCGCCTGCCTCGTAATGAGGCCCAATGCTTTCTTCTGTAGGGAGTGAGGGGTGCTCTATGAACTGCCTCTTTGATGACGGCAAGATCAATGAAAGCACTTGCAGGAAAACAGTGCTGGACTGTAAGGGATTGGGAGCTGGGAGCCAGAGTATCCCTCTTGGCCCCTTTCCCCCAGATTAGAAAACACTACTTTGGAGCTCTGGACTGGCTGCATCGGTGTGATCCATACATCACTATGGAGTGCCACACTGCTGAATACTCCCCCTTCCGAACCCCACCGAGGTTTAAATATTACTTAAAGGGGGGAGAGTTGGTTCCTGGTTGTCTATGATAAGCTACAGTGACAAGCGCTTGGAGGAGAACAGCACTGGGCTATAACACTGAGAGATTTGGAAACCAGATTAAGCCCCTCAGCACTCCACAGAAGAAAATGAAATGGTGTGTGCCATTTGGTTTTCTAAGACGATGGTTTCCGCTAAGCACCGAATAATCGCTTCTTTCAGTGCTTGTAGGTAGGAGGTCTTCATTCTAGGCTTATCCCCAGGTGTCTAAAAGAATTTCCCTTGAGCCAGGGCTCTGCCAAGGCTCACAGGACTCCCTTAGCAACCTGATTTCCTAGCATGCTAAAGTAAATGAAAAGATGAGTGGTAATACCGCTCTTCCCCATTAGATGTCACCATCTCCCGTGTTCAGAATCACATCATCAGTTTCAGTCATTAGGAACTAGAATGTAGGGATTGAATGGGAAGGGAGTGTAGAATATAGAGGATACATGGTTTGATTTCCTGGTATATTGAGTCCTTTTTCATTAGAATGATTAAATAAAATGATAGATGAATCATGGAATGTCTTCAAAAAAGCTGATGGAGAGGAATGCACAGTGGCCAATTTGTTATTTGATTTCAATTGTATTTTGGTTTTGACTCCAAGTTAATGATATGTGGCCCTAGATGATGGAGGCAAGTGGAGTGTTAGTCAGATTGCAAAGGAGAGTGTTGACGGTAATAGTCAATTGACAGACTGTCCTGCTTTCTTCTTTGCATTTTAGGATTTTTAGTTTCTTTTGCCCATTCTAATTCTAGGCTTAGTACTCACAGAATGCACAGAAAGAAGTGGGACTGCGTAACCCGAAGGATGCTGTCGCACAAATACATCCCTGACAGCTCCTTTTGTGAATAGTTTGCACAGTATTTTGCATTCCTGAGGACAGTCACTGGATGACACAGCAGAATGCAGTGAACCGCTTATGATGTCACGGGTCCCTGATTCCCTTGGAACTTGGGAATGGAGGCATTCCAATGAGGGAGTGTAGCCGTTGTGCCTGGGCTGGTCATCACTGTGGGCAGGATGGAGCAGCTTTGCCTGGTCACCCTGGTGCTTTTGCTTGCCCTCTGCTTAGTTGGCACAGCCCGGTGGTACATGGGGTGTCCGGACTCAGAACCCACCAGCCTCGGGGTGGACATTGTGGGGAAGGAGGCCCTACCTCTCTACCACCCATACCCAGCTGCGCCCAGCTGTGGCCCCCGGGCTGTAGGCCTCTCGCAGAACTGTCCCTACAGTGTCTTCGTCCTTGCTGCCCTGGCTTTCATGTCACTAGCCGCACTGGCCACAGGCTTGGTTGCCGTGCACCAACGCCTAAGGAGATGGAAATGCAACTCAGCAAGGGTAAGTGAGGTCAAGAGGCCAGTGGGCTTTTGATAAGGATGGGTCCTAGATTACCAGTGTTGTTATAATATAGTAGCTGATCAGAGAATGACCAGTCCCATTGACCCTATATCTGTATAATAGCACGACTGGGGAGCTGGAAGAGGATGCTGCACCCTTGACTTTCTATATTCCCATTGGTATCCATTGTAGGAAAGTAGATGCTAGAGCTCCAGTCCACCGCAGCATGTGCTTACTATTGCTGGTAGGGGTTCTATGGGAATGCCGGGGATTCCCAAGTCAGCTTTTGAGAGCAGCGTCAAGTGGAAAGGCCAGTGCTCCGAAGGTGGTGGTAAGGTGTGGAAAGATGCCACTCAATTCAGTGTTAAAAGATAAGGGAGGAACCCCGGGGTGCACTCATAAAGCAAATAACTGAGTGTGGTCTCTATCTATTTGCGGGTAGGGTTTATTACTAACAATCATGAGATAGAGACAACTCTGACAGGTTAGAACACTGAAAAAATTATGCAACTAGATCTTTCAGTATCATTAAAAACAATTTAATCATCAATACAATAATTCATACAAAAAAACCAAACACATGATTATCTAAAACATAAACACCAGGTGCTATGCACTAGTCCTGTCGTTTACAGTTTCCACAAGGGTGGCCTGGGCAACAACACATACAAGAAATGTAAGTTAGCTTTATAACATGGTTGTCTTGTAGTTCGTAATAAAGAAGAACCAGAAGGCATACATGCGCTTGGTGCTCGTATTGATCTCTTGACACTATGTATTCATTTACAGGTTGTAGTCTCAACATGTTTCAGTTCTTAAGTACATAAATGTCAAACATTCTTCAGGAGTTGGTCACCCAGCAATTTGCAAAGAGCGTAAATACGCTACGGTGTTTGCAAGTGTTCACACGTGGTTTTTCTAACACATATTCTTAACCTGTCAGATGAAACACAAACATAGACAGAGTAAGCTATTGTTGCTAAATATCTAGTTGTCTCTATCTCATGATTGTTAGTTCTCAATTCAGCACTCCATCAAAGGATATTCAGGATATCCAGCCAGGGGTTTGTACTTAAAGAGCAAAATATCACTCTTAAACAAAACATGTAGTACAAATTTGCTTGAAGGTGTAAAATCTGGGAATTAACGCACTGAGGTTTCTAGAGATATATCCCCAAAGTGAGTACAATACATATGAGCACTCTGGGTGGGATGTAACAGCCAATCAGGTTGCTCCAAACACCGGAACGGCGCAAGCCACACGCTGCTCACACCCACCCACCATCTTCCATCCCTCTTCCCGTCGCTTCCTGTCTGGTCAACCTTCCACTCCCTGGTTCACCCTTTTCTGATGGTGTTGCAGCACCGATCCTCACCATGCCTAGGGCCGCCATAGTAATGGAAGAGGGGCTCGACACAGAGCCCCGCCTTCCATTTCCATGGTGGCCATGTTTGGTGAGGATGTCTATGAAACAATGCAGCGCCTGCTCACAGCAACCCGTTCTTTCATACAAAAACATTGCTGTCAGCACCCCTGTTAGAAACCTGAGGTGTTAATTGCAAAAATACCCGCTTAGTGCCGGTGAAGCCCATCTACGGGGCTATTATTGTTTTGTGGTATCCTGCCCCTTCCCATTCGCTTATCCCTGTGTACGTTTTATTGTGAAAGAAAGGGAGGTGTGTAGTGTCTTGGATCCCTTTCCTCTGTGTTGGTGAGCCTGTAGCTGTGATGTCATGAGTGATGGAATGCATGCAGATTACGTCTGGCCCTGATCGAGTGTAGCACATGCAAGCTACTGGAGAAATGCGATGTACACAGGGAAACCTGGAAGTTGAAAAAAAAATGTATGCACTAAATGGTGCCGATTGGAAACTGCTGGGAGCGTTTGTCCCCGAAAGCAATGGATTTGTCTGCTGAAGACGCTCACTCCCCACTTCACCAACAAAACTTAGAATAAGGGACACATCCCAGTAGGGAATGAGACCTAGAGATTGGGTATGCGAGTTTTCAAAGCTTTATATAAAATTCAGCATCCAGAGAACTCTGCTGCCTTGAGAGCGCTCTGGCAAACAATACAGAAACATTATGTTTTAAAGGGTTACAGTGTCTTCGGTGACGATTTCTATACAGTATACAAGTTACAGTTCCATTGGTTAGCAAGGAGGTGCACATATAGTTCTGTAAGGGCCAGCTCCACAGGATTGGTTGATGACTTGGCAGGCCGGTGGACATCACGTGGTGCTGCTGGGCCGGTCTGTGCGAGGTGAAGGTTCGGTGAGGTCGAAGAGGCAGCTGGTTCTGACTACGCTAATCTACACACTTATTCTAGACAAGCAGTAAATAAGGATCCTCACTATACCTTTGAGTAAATATTGGAGGCCTATAAATTGTACACGTGGGTTTACACAATCCCACTTTGGTCACTGGTGAGGTGGGGGATGTGGGGGTCTTGCCCCTGAGGTAACCTGTGGTGATCGGGATTGATGGCTGTCAGGTCTGGCACATCAGAGCGGGACAGGGGGTGGAGTGACATATGTTAGTTTAGGAAAGAATATATGGTGACAGAGGTCTGATTTTGTTAGGGGCACTCTAGGGTGGTCAACAAGGAAGGGTCACACTTCCGGTACATCAAAAGAATAGCTTTGGAGGGGCACAAGGTTGAACAAGCAGGCATTTTGCATCAGAGGGGGGTGGGAGGTGCAAGAGCAGGTTTGGTGAGATGGATGAACTACATGTCATGGTTCTGCTCGGTCACACATAGGAGAGTGATCTCAGAAGAAGAGTGAGAAGAATACATTGTTTGCAACATCTTGTCTCAGAGCATCTGTGAGAAAGGGACTTGGGAGTCGAAGGCGCAGGAGAAAAAAGGTGGGGGCTGTCAGTGCTTGCTGTGTGCGCGGCACTGCTGAGGGGAGAGGAGACTTCGCAATGCCAGAATGCTGCCTAGTACAAAGATGGAGTCGAGGGTAAACAAAATGGAGTCCATGTGTGTCTTGCAATAGTCCCACCTCTGCTTATACCAGGGCCTTATTCCCCATGGCTGCAGAAGGGCAACGGAGGCGTCCCCCACTAGTACAAGAGCAAGTGGTCCCTTTCGCGACCCCCTCCTTCCTTACACTGGTTTGCACCCTGCTCTCACTACAGTAATGAAGACACGTGTCCAATCCTCTCTTCTTGCTCCAATATAATGAGGGCCAAAACCTCCCTTTCCTACTCACTGTCCAGCCTCTTCCTGTCTCCCTCCTCTCCCCTCTCTACCTCCCCGCCAAACACCATCCAGAAAATGAACTTTCTATTGATATGTCGATAATTAGTGATACTAACCCCATTGATCTGTTCCACCTTCTCCATGCATCTGTACTCATTCAATAAAGACAATTCAAATCTGACTCTCCCTCCACCAAAGCCATTATGCAACAGACACCTAATCTTGCACCTATTGTTAAGTGACATCACGATATCAGAATTCCCAAGAAATTCACTCTGTCCTTGTGAATAGATGCTACTGTTTATAGATTAAGCAAGTATGGTGTGTGGCTAGTGAAGGGAAGCGCCCCCAATTCAGCACGATCCTCCCCGCAATGAGAGACAATAAGGGACTCTCCCGTAGTGGGAATAAGACCAAGACAGAGTGCGGGTGAGCGTAAGTGGGAGTTTATCCAAGGATAAGGCATGCAAAGAACTCTGCAACCTACGAGAGCGCTCTGTCTGACAATAGCAAAGACAGGCGTATTTCTAATACAGAAAACGTCATCAACACCTAAACACTATAGGGGGCACAAGTTAATTGGGATTGGGTATCGTCGACTAACTATAGGTGTTGCTGCAGCATGGTTGGTCTTGGCAAGACGACGTCACTGGTCAGCCTCGTGGGTTGGGTTGGGCCTGGCAGGCCGGCTTGAGGTCATCCGTGCGGTGTTGGTGCGCTGGGGCAGCCTGTGACAATGATGAATACCTTTCCTGTCTTAGTTGCCCTAGGCCATGCACACTGCAGTTATTCAGAAAATGACATTTACGTTCACTAATAAATTGTTCCGTAGCTTATCTTATAAAATAAACGCAACACATGAGGAATGCACCTCGTGAGAGGTCTGGTGGTTATCGGTTGGGGTGAGATTTACCTGTGTCCTATTGACCGGTACTTTAGGTCGTAGGACGGGGCTCTGGGGCCTGGGCCGAATGATACATGTCTGTCTGCTGCGTTAGAAGTTATTATATAGATGGGTCTCTGTGTCTTGTCTCAATGATGGGGGTCGTCCTTACACGGGGTCAGGATTCTTGGGGGGTTCGTGGGATTTATGAAAGGGTGCTGGTAGATCAGTGGGTTCATCTGTGGGTTTATTACCGTGCTGTAAATAACACAGGTGGCAGGCTATGGCCTTGGTTGCGGCGCCGGGGCCTCTGAAGTAACGCCAGCTTGGTTGGGGGAGGTGAGGGAGCGCGGCACAAGTCTTAGCTTTTTTATCTTGCAGGCTTGGTAGGGTGGGAGAGGGAATGGCCTTGCATATCCACAAAGGTATTTTCCTCGTGCGTTGCTGATCAGTAAATGCAGAAGTTTTATACTGTTCTGCCTTATTTTGACGTTATTTAGACACACATATATATTTCAATTTCATTACACATTTCTTTAAGACAGTCGATTCCAGTACCTTTTCATTGCCTAACATTACATTCATTACATTGTGTGCGTATTGTATGTACATTTAGACGTTATACGAGGGATATCTAGGTTATGGCCTACAGAGATTGATGCTTGCCACTTTGGGTGGTTCAGTAAACATATATGAGTTCCAGTTTCTACATACTATGGAAAAAACACTTTTACAGATAGAGGTTATACGTTTGGTCAACATCTTTCTCCGTGGTTATAGCAGCATTAGTCCAGACCTGGAGGGATATCATATAACGTTACATTTTTATGGCTTATTCACATTTTAAAACAGAGGTAGTTCATTAGTACCAATACTTGAATTGTTTTCTACCTTCTTCAGATAGTGATGCTTCAGCTTTTTTTTTTCCTCGCTACCCCGGCCTTGCGGTCCGGGTCATACGGGGTGCAATATCACATTGTTACTAATATAATGTTGCCGTGTTGGCATCTCGGGTTTAGCTCATCTTCGACTTTCTCATGGGAACGCGCTCGCAGCGGATCTGCCAGTGCTGCTGAGGCGACAGAGATGCATGAAAGGCCCTCCAAAGGTGGGGGCCTCGTTACAGTGTGCTAAACTCACGCCGTGTTTGCTAGACAAGATGGCATCTAGGCCTGACTCGATTTTTGGTAAATGCAAAGACGAGGTGCGTGTGGGCAATGTCGTCGGCGGGCGAATCCTCCTCCACCTGGGCCCGGGTGGCATGAGGGGGCGTCCACCGAGTCATGGTCCTCACCTGGGGAGGAAGCTGTAGGTGAGGAGGGCCTCGCGGCCAGTCCTCCCCTACATTTCCCCCCTTTCGTTACTTAAAGTAACGAATTTCTTTAGCTCTTCCAATCTCCTACATTCTTGTTCCTCTAACACTGCACCATCCCATGCAGGGGTTCCTTTTATAGGCATCCATGCTCTGCACACCCCCCTTAAACTCTCACCTCTCCTAGCATACTCATCTGGTGTACATGTTAAATATATACAGTCGCCAGTTTCTTCCAGATCTACCCAGACCTCCTCATACCATTCCAGTTCTACGTCTCGTGGTTCTTTGATAGTGGTGTGCCATAGTTTATCTACTATGTACTTATCACGGCACATAGGCACTAACTGGTACTTGGGGGTGTTGTCTGCTCCTGTCTGCACATGTACTTCTTGTGTTGTTTTAATTGTACCACCAGAGTTGCCCATTGTCACCATCATCATTGCACCGTTAGGAACTGCATTAGCACAACATCGGAGGCCCACCTGGCACAGGCAAAATATCACAAGGATGATCACCACTATTGGTATCAGGAACTTTATTGTCACTCCAAGCCATGAGGGAACCCACGAGAAGATATTGTCGAACCACGAGCTATCTTCAGCTCCACCTTCCATTTTCATCTTCTCGCCCAGGTTATGTACTGCTTCAATAACGTGGGACAGGGACCCATTTTCTGCGTCTTCAGAAGGTACGAACGTGCAGCACGCACTTCCTATTTTTCGGCAAACACCTCCATCGATAGCTGTTAACAGGTCTAGAACATACCTGTTCTGCATGGTCATTAGTCGCAGAGCTCGTAGTTCCACCTTTATTATGTTGAACCCTTCTTCAGTGTCATTGGCCAACTGGATCAGTTCCCACCGTGTGATCTGGAGCCATTTTGCATTTGCTCTTGCTTGGACACTGGACACTAGCGAAGCAAAGAATGTTTCCACGGAGCTGAACAGGCGATACTTGTCTGGAATCTGTGCCAATAAGTCAGATGATGCTTGTGATATGTAGTTCGAGACTCGCTTGTTTCTTGAGAGCTCTTCTTCCTTCCCCCCGGAGGACAGGACATAAAGGTGCGCTTGTGTAGTTGGAGAAGCTGCATTCTGGTTCAAGCCTCCTTTCATCATGTTACTTCTGTCAATATGGCTTTCTGGAATCACCATTAGTGTCGAGTGCAAGGTGGCCATTGAGCAGCTACCACTCCATGATTGGGGAAGGTGCAGGTACGCCTGGTTTCCGCATACCCAGTAGGTGTCCATTAATGCTGCTGTCCCTTTTTTCATATCTGGGATGGTGAGAGTTTTGTTACAGTTCGTGTTCGTTCCCATTGCCATTTTTCCTTCTCCCTTGAAACATAGTTCGTTTTGTATTTCACTTTGTAGCTTGAAGGGTTTCTCCATCGCTGTTACCCATGTTAGTTTAGGGATGTGTTCTTTCCATATTGGCAAGCACGTTCTTTCCATCCACCGCAACTTGTCCGGTTGGACACCTTTCAGCGCTTCTGCCTTGCACAGCACTTCTTCGTCTTTCCATTTGTTTTCGGAAAACAGTGTCCCTTGTATTGCAAAGAAAGGTTCTTTAAGACAGATCACTCCAGACGCCTGCGAATAGCACGTTTTGTTGTTCTGTAGCATTCTGAAAGAGACATCGTGTGCTTGGAAAGTGTTCTTTATTCTACACAGCGTGAGATGAAGGAGACATTGGGCATCCACAATGGGCAATTCTCGTGGCAACAATACTTTAGGTGTGCCTGATGCATGGGGGATAAGTGAGCAGACATAACAGCTCTCATTGGTTGTTTGTTTGGCTGTTGTGCTCATATCTGCATACCATTTATTTGCTTGGTGTGGGTGTCGTGGGTCTTCCATTTTGTCTAGCCCTAGTCCATAATACTCATCATACCCTTTTCCACCAGTCTCTCTTTTCCGCCTACTTTTCTCCCTTCTTCTGTACCTTCTCGTTATAGTAGGTGAAGAACCAGGCCCCTCTTCCTCCCCCCCACCCCCCTTTTCTAATTCTTCATATAGGGACTTGTGTTCTGTCATCATAATCACTTTTCCATCCTCCTTGATAAACAAGAGATCGTTGTTTGAAATTGGGGCGGGAGGGATTGTGTGGTTGTTGTATGTTCCAGGTTGGGACATTGTGTCATTATTTACATTTTTGGTTCTCAATTGTGAGAGGACAGCAGTGGGTGGTGTAGTATAGTATCCCCACACAAAGTGTGATCCATCCCAGATCAAGAAATCACCTTCTTTGATACCTACAGTCGGACTTGTTTTCGTTCCAGGGGCAAGGGTGGTGTTGCTCCCCCCTCCCCCCTCGTTCATCTCGGTAGAGATGAACGCTATAATCCAGTGTAATACCAGACAAAACATTGAGATGAAGAACACGATAGCACACATTGACAAACCACATTCAAATGAATACGTTAATTTAGCCACTAACATTTCTCTAAATCTAACATATCTATTAGTTGCAGGCTGCCCATTCGATGCCATGATAAATCCTGTTTGAGACACAAAGGTTCATTAAATACAAACATGTAAGCATTTCCACGTTGTAACGTTTCGATGATAAAATATAGGGTTGGGTGAGGGAGGGGGTGTGTTGACAGACAAGGTAGCTTTTCAATCATCATTATTCGTACCTATATATATATATATATAAATAATAAGAAACATGTCATTATAAGAACAAAAATAATAAAAACATCTTAGAGAGCACCGTGGGGGAAAAAAAAAAAGAACCCCACGCAAAATTTTCAAAAACTGTAATAAAAAGAAATTTTACACATACATATGTACATGTTTTAGTCCAGGACATTTGTCGCGCGCTAATTGTGCTCACCGTTCATCTCATAAAGCACAAAAATTCCAATCATTCGTTCCGCACAACTTCATCGTCCGCTGTTGCCTGTGCCTCGTCTTGCACCTCACTTTCCGCAGCGCTGTAAGCTTTACGTACGTCTGTCAAATGCACCCAATATCGCAGGCCCTTCACCTTTACTGCTGTAGGTGTGCAAAACACTACCTCATAAGGGCCATGGAAACGTGGTGCATTCCACCTCCGCACAAAGCTTCTGACATATATAAGGTCACCAGGCATGAGTTGTAGCGGTTTTTCAGGCAATTTGTCTGGTTCAGTTGCGTTCCCCTCCTCTCTTGTCGAGGGGGGGGCTAGTTGTTTTGCAATTACGCGCGCTGCCCGTGTCAATTTTCGCAGATATTCTGTGAACTCCTCCCCCAATATAGCTGCGCTTCTGTGTGCATCAGAACGCTCACGGAGAGGCGAATGCGCTGTATGCATTCTTCTTCCCGTGACGATCTCGTGCGGGGACAAATGGTGATCCTTACTTGGCTGGTTTCGCAGTTCAAACAAGGCCAAAGGCAGGCAGTACATCCAAGTCTTTTTGAGGGAAAAACAAAGTTTTGATAATCTGCTTTTTAACAGGCCATTTATCTTTTCCACTACGCCATTACTTTGAGGATGATAAATCGAACATAATTTGTGCTTTATTCCCAATAATGTAGTCACTTCTTTAAATAATTCATTAACAAAATGCGTCCCGTTATCTGAGCGAATAATGTCGCAAATTCCCCAGCGCGGAAACACTTCCCGCACTAGGAACTTCGCGGCGCCCTTCGCGTCAGGGCGGGCACATGGGCCTGCCTCCACCCACCTCGAAAATGGACATACAACCACAATCATGTACCGAGCCCCATTACACCTTTCCCCCATGTCTACATAATCAATGTGGAGCTCTCTGAATGGGCCATTTGGTTTTGGTATCGTACCCCTTAGTGTACGCAAGGTCATACCTGAGTTGTAAATTTGACAGGTCGTGCATTCTAGGGCTAACCTTGTGACGTGTTCCTGGAGGCAAGGTGCAAACCAATCTTCTTGTATCTCTGCCATTATGTGTTTCTTCGTGTTGTGTGCGGGAAAGTGTAGTTGTTGAAATGCTATTTCTAACAGCGTAATTGGCATTACCACTTTTCCTGAACTCTCTTGTCGCCACAATAAATCAGTCGATGATTTGCTGCAACCTCTCTTAGTCCACCGCAATTTTTCCTCTGCACTAGCTCCCTCTTGCAGCTCTATTATCTCCTGTGTGGACATCATGTTGTATCCTGTGGGGACCTCTTGGCTTGCTGTGTGGTGCAACATGTACTCTCCTATTTCACCTTTTTGTAGATATGAAGCTGCTTTGGCAGCGGCGTCTGCTGCCGCGTTCCCCAAAGATACAAGATCTGTATTGGTGGTATGAGCTTGACATTTTACGATGGCCACTGCCGTGGGGTCTTGCAGGGCCTCAATCAGTTCTTTCAATAGTTCTGCATGCTGGACTGGTGTTCCGTCTGCTCGTCGGAACCCTCTCCGCCCCCACCGGGCCAACCCACCGTGAACTGTTGTTGTCATGTATGCTGAGTCTGTGTATATGGTCACTGCGCATCCCTTGGCGGCATGCAATGCTTCTATTAGCGCTATTAGTTCTGCTGCTTGCGCTGAATAGTGTGATGGGAGGCGGTGTTGTACTAGTATCTCATATTCATCTTCCTCTAATCGTACCACTGCCATACCCACATGCTTTTCTCCTGTCTCCATGTCTATTGATGCTGACCCGTCCACAAAATACACCTCACCCTCGGTCAGGGCATTTTCAAAAATCACTGCATCCTTACCTTCGTCACCTGTGTACGTGGCGCAGTTATGGTTTTGCATGTCCTCTACAGTGCATGCCTCTGTGATGAATGTGGCTGGGTTCACTGTTTTACATCTCACTATATGGATGTTAGCGCTGGACAGTATTATCTCATATGCTGTGGCGCGTTGTGTTGTCAATGTGCTCTTTGTTCGCTCTAATATTGCAAAAAGTGAGTGTTCCACAAACAGTGTCACCGGGCAGCCCATCACTATCGTGGCACTTTTTTCAATTGCGAACGCGGCTGCAGCTAGGGATTGCTCGCACGCGAAGTGACCTTGCATTACTGCATCTAGGGTGCCGCTATAGTAAGCGAGTGGTTTGTGCCCTAAAGATGTTTTCTGCGTCAATACTGCTGTCATCAGTGTTCCTTTGCAATGTGAAAATAAGAAAAATTCGCGCCCATAATCTGGATTTGCTAGTACTGGAGCGCTTGATATCAGCTCTTTTAGTGAGTTAAATGCTGTGTTCATCTCCTCTGTCCATTCTATGTGTTTGTGTTCTTGTTGTGCTTCTTTCAGTGCCTGTAACAAGGGCCTTGTGTACGCCGCATAGTCCAAGATCCATGCTCGGCAATAGTTACACATACCCAGAAATTTCTGCATCTCTTTTACTGTTTTGGGCTCTCCAATTGTTCTAATCGCCTGTGCCCTGTCTGGTATAATTCGCTTGCCATCCTTTGATATCAACTGACCCAAGTATAGGACCTCTGTCAGACAGTACTGTAACTTCCCTTTGTCCACCTTGTACCCCTTGTTGGCCAATAATGTCAGGAGTGTTATTGAGTCCTTTCTGCACTCTTCCTCAGCCTGTGCACAAACCAATAAATCATCAACGTACTGAATCACTGTGCTTTCTACAGACAAATTCCCCAGATCTTCATGTAGTACCCTGTTAAATATGCTTGGGCTCTCGCAATATCCTTGTGGTAATCTGCAATGTTCGAACCTCCTTCCTCCCAATGTGAATGCTGTCAAGTACCTGCTCTCTTCTGCTAAGGGAATCGAGAAAAATGCATTTTTTAAGTCAATTACTGTGAAGTGTGATGCTACTTTTGGAATGTTGCACAGTATTGTCGCCGGGTTCGGGACTAGAGGGAACTCCTTCATTACCACATCGTTCAGTGGGCGTAAATCTTGTATCATCCTCCATGAACCCCCCTTTGCTTTTTTGATTGGGTAAATGCATGTGTTGCATGGGGAGTTTGAGGGCACGATTATACCCTGTGCTAGCAGTGCTTCTATTGTCTCTCTGATCCCTTCTTCTGCTTCTCGCGACAGTGGATATTGTTTCACCCGGGGTAGTATTGCTCCCTGTTTTACTTTTATCACCACAGGCTGAACTTCATGCAGCAACCCTACATCGTGGGGGCCATTAGTCCATAAGTCAGTGGGTACTGAACTCATGTCCTCATCAAAAAATGTGTGCGGTGCTCCTATTACCGCCATTAGTTCAACCTTAGTTTGTCTGGCTGTAACTACAATGTCGCAGGGCATTGCCAGTTCCATCACTATTTCACCATCTCCCTCAGTGTCAGAAAATAGCTCCTCGTCAGAGAGCTCTCTCAGCGGGATATTTGCATTTGTACACAATACTGTCCGCCACTCACACCCTTCCATGTCCATACCAATCACACATATTCTGTTTGTTGATACATGTATTGCATGCAAATCCAACGATATCACTGACCCGAGAGCAGTGTCGGGGCTTGCTATGGGGCGAAAAAGGAATTCTGCTGGGATCCTCCACTCCACCCTTTTTAGTTCTGGTACTATGAGAGCCAATGTTCTCATGCCTTCGACAAACATCTCCTCATTTCTTGGTACCCCTCTGATCTCTTTCATGATTGTGTGGCCGTGTATTACTGCTAATATGCGGAGGGGGCATATGCCTGGCGTTGAGCATACGATACCGCTCCCTGTGAATGATATTGTCATGTTTAGTTTGCTCAAGAGATCTCTCCCCAGTAAGTTGATGGGAGAGTTTTCATAGTACAGTAAGGGTGCTTTCACTGTTTTACCCCCCACTGTCACATCCAATACCTCTGTGTAAGGAACTTCAATTACAGCCCCAGAGAACCCCTGCGTCTCTAACGTTCTATTAGATAACGGGAACCGGCCCTCTCTAATGCATGATTTCTCCGCTCCCGAATCCACCATGAAAATGAATTGCTTGTCTCCTATCTGCGCTCCTATCAATGGTTCCTCTGATGCATTGTGGGTCGTAGACAGTACTGGACACGCAAGTGCTCTCTGTGGGCTGTCCTATGCGGGGTGTCTCATTGCCCCCCCTTGATCGAAAATGTTCCCCGAAACCACTGACACTCCACTGTAAGGTGCGGGGGCGGGTGCTCCATTAGCTACTGTTGCGAAAGTGTTACCAGGCGTGTAGTGCACATTGTCATTATTCTGTGGGCTGGTTTGTGTTCGGTACTGATGTCCATGCAGTTGTGCGTTACTCCTTTGTGCTACATTTTCTGGTTGCTGGTATTGTCCCATGGGGAGGCCGTAGGGGCTTCCCGGGTGGGGGTGTCTGTATTGTTCTATCTCTTGGAACCCGTTGTTTTGTCTACTCCTACATTCTCTTGAGTAATGCCCCCATCTCCCACAATTCCAACAGCTCCCCTGTGGACCTCTGGGACCCTGCCACCCATTTCCTCCCATACCTCCATACCCTTGTCCTCCTCTTCGACCCCTGTACCCACCTCTTCCTCCTCTTGGGGCCCACTCTTGCCACGTTGGACCTCCGTTCTGCTCCTGCTCTGTCCACTGTCGTTGCCCTTGTCCTGCCCAATTCGCTGCTATTCTTCCTTGTATTGCTATTTGCCCCTCCTCTCCTTCCTCTCCCTCCCGTGTGAGTGGGAGTCCCGCTACCGCGGCTGCGACCTTCACCAATTTTGATTGCACCAACTTCGCCTCGTCCGCCAACCTTTTCTGTGCTACTTCCCTCTCTCTTTCTTTGATCCGTTTACAATGGTGTACTATTATGCTTTGGATCTCTGGCCAGCCTTTTGCCTCAACGCCTGCTATTTTATCTAGTGCCTTTTGCACTTCCTTTGGGAGCCCTCTCTTAATGATGAAATAGAATAGAGATGTGGATTGGTGCCAGGGCGTACCCGTTTCCGCTCTCCACATCTCCTGCACCCGGAGAATGTAATCCATAGCGTCCTCCCCGTCATTCATGGTACATTGCATTACTGACTGCAAATCAGGGGTATCCGGGAAGGTTTCCCGTAGTGCGTCCCACACCCTTGCTCGCACAGTGTTAAAAGAAGCCCCATCATGGCGATCACACTCTAAAGTTACAGCTGGAAAACCCGCCTTAGCCCATACTCTGTCTGCCTGATCCCCTACTGCGGACACTAGTAGGCTTTTCACATCACCTACTGCCAGCGGTATACCAGCGGTATGTTTCTCAAATGCATATATCCACTTGCTTGCCCCTCCCGACAGCTGTGGTAGTAATTTCATTAAATTAGCCTTGTCCATCTGAGCCCACGGTATATAGTTTGGCCTCCCACCTCCTCTGTGCAGTAATGGGAGTTGTAATTTCCCTTTTGCCGTTGCAGCTTCCTTTTCCTTAGTCACTGCTGACTCTAATGACGCCATCTTCCCCACTCTATTTCTTAGTCGTCCCATCCATTCATCTTCTATAGTTTCCAGTGAACAGGCACCATCTAGCTCCTCGCCTTCTCCTCCTATTGCCATGCTTAATCTATCGCTCTCATCCACCCCTCCTCTGACATCACATAACAACTCCTCTCTGATCCCTCTTTCTCGTGATACATCTCCAATGCTTCCTTCTGCTGTCCCCACTTCTATTATTCTTGTCGGTTCTTCCTCAATTCTGAACAGTATTTCCCCCTTTTTCCATCCCTCCTCAATTTGTCTAGTTTCGCTTGACGCTCTAGACGTGCGTCCAGATTGTGTAGGGGCGCATGCTGTGCGTTCACATATGTCTTTTATTCTTGAGAGTTCATCTCTTGCCACTGTAAGCCTCGACTCTAAGTCACTCGTTAACTTCTCTATATCCACTCTCTGTGGGCCTCCCTGGGCGCGCTCTCTGGTGTTTTCGTATGGTGGGGGTGCAGTTGGCCTCTGTGGTGTGCTGGTCGACGGGGGAGGCACATAAATAGGGTCGCTATATCCTGTTGCAGGGGCTGGTTTGGGTAGCATTGGGTACAACATAACCACCTCCGCAGGTTGTTCTATGCTTACCTGTTCCTTTTCCTCTCGTGGAATCATTAGTGGATTGTCTGTGGTGGAGGGTAAATCAATATTTGGTGCTGGGGCTTTGGGTGGGGGTACTTCCTCAAACAATCTCCAGAGATCTAATATCTCCTTCCTAGTCTGCCATTTCTTCCCCTTATACTTGAGGCGAATACAGGTACATACCATATCGAGAACGCTTTTGTCAAAAGACCCTCCTTCTGGCCAAATCTGGGGCAACCCCTCCCCTTTCAATTCTGTTAACCATTGATCATGATATTTATTTATGCGTTCAGCATATCCCGGCAAGCTCTTACAAATGTGTGACAAGGGAGTTTCAGCCCCCATCCTCTAAATCGTCAGCGCTACCGCGTTCGCCTTCGTAACTTTTAAATAGGTGTAAATATGCGTACGTATACCTTTATGGCACAGACAAGAGCGGACCTCTCAAAATTGTCACCCACTGTAATTCAGTGCACAAATCTCTTCTCACTCACCATATCTCATCTCTTTCTCATTCTCAGGCACACTTATGTGATCTCACTGGCAATCGATCTAGTACTGGTTATGTCCACACTCTTTGGCACCACCTCACGGCCACCTGTTCGTCTCTAACACTCGTACGGTGCGCGCATCCTTCACAATACTTCCCACTCACACTTTTGTCTTTTTCCTCCCTTTCCTCCCTAGCCAGCTGTCCCTGTTTCCCTACTAAGGTTACTGTGTTCACGTCTGTACGTGCCACTACTGAGTCCCCACTTTTTAAGATGTTCTAACTACTTCATACCCTTCTCATTTTCACCCCCTACCCCGTGGAAATGGAAAAAAAGAAATAGAGAGAGAGAGAGCACAATCACTAAAAAATATTCCCGGTGTCTCCTTTTGCTAGACACCAATAACTTATTTCTCACTTCTTCATATATTCCCAGTACTAATTTAGATAGTACTATGCGGCGCCGCCTTCCACCCCCTTTCGGAGCTAGGTTTCCGTCACTTCTACCACGTCACTTATTTCTTACTCCTAATGGCCATATGCGAAAGAAAGAATAAAGAAAGTTTCAAGACCCGTCTTTAGTAGACCCCCGCAATTCTCCTTCTCTACCTTTCCCCGTTCCTCTATTCCCACTTCCCCTTCTTCTCCCCTTGTCGATCACTCGCACTCGGTACTCACGTGCCCGTCTTGAACCGATACTCTCCGAAACTGGGTCCGTCCAGGCGGCGTTACCGGTAACTCAACGGTCAGCCCCTGGCTCCGGCGAGCGGCACTCAAAGGGGATTTTTTTCCAATCGGGATCCCGTACCCTTTCTCATTGAGTGCGCACTTCTTATTGTGCCGGTCGCCGTTGGCGGGCGGCCTCCCGGAGGCGGTTCACCGTGCGTATCCCTTCTCAACCGGAGATTCTCGTGCCACAAGGGGGTCGTTAAAGAAGGAGTTAGGAAAAATAATTTGGAGATATCACGCTATCGGGGTCACCACTGAAGGGAAGCGCCCCCAATTCAGCACGATCCTCCCCGCAATGAGAGACAATAAGGGACTCTCCCGTAGTGGGAATAAGACCAAGACAGAGTGCGGGTGAGCGTAAGTGGGAGTTTATCCAAGGATAAGGCATGCAAAGAACTCTGCAACCTACGAGAGCGCTCTGTCTGACAATAGCAAAGACAGGCGTATTTCTAATACAGAAAACGTCATCAACACCTAAACACTATAGGGGGCACAAGTTAATTGGGATTGGGTATCGTCGACTAACTATAGGTGTTGCTGCAGCATGGTTGGTCTTGGCAAGACGACGTCACTGGTCAGCCTCGTGGGTTGGGTTGGGCCTGGCAGGCCGGCTTGAGGTCATCCGTGCGGTGTTGGTGCGCTGGGGCAGCCTGTGACAATGATGAATACCTTTCCTGTCTTAGTTGCCCTAGGCCATGCACACTGCAGTTATTCAGAAAATGACATTTACGTTCACTAATAAATTGTTCCGTAGCTTATCTTATAAAATAAACGCAACACATGAGGAATGCACCTCGTGAGAGGTCTGGTGGTTATCGGTTGGGGTGAGATTTACCTGTGTCCTATTGACCGGTACTTTAGGTCGTAGGACGGGGCTCTGGGGCCTGGGCCGAATGATACATGTCTGTCTGCTGCGTTAGAAGTTATTATATAGATGGGTCTCTGTGTCTTGTCTCAATGATGGGGGTCGTCCTTACACGGGGTCAGGATTCTTGGGGGGTTCGTGGGATTTATGAAAGGGTGCTGGTAGATCAGTGGGTTCATCTGTGGGTTTATTACCGTGCTGTAAATAACACAGGTGGCAGGCTATGGCCTTGGTTGCGGCGCCGGGGCCTCTGAAGTAACGCCAGCTTGGTTGGGGGAGGTGAGGGAGCGCGGCACAAGTCTTAGCTTTTTTATCTTGCAGGCTTGGTAGGGTGGGAGAGGGAATGGCCTTGCATATCCACAAAGGTATTTTCCTCGTGCGTTGCTGATCAGTAAATGCAGAAGTTTTATACTGTTCTGCCTTATTTTGACGTTATTTAGACACACATATATATTTCAATTTCATTACACATTTCTTTAAGACAGTCGATTCCAGTACCTTTTCATTGCCTAACATTACATTCATTACATTGTGTGCGTATTGTATGTACATTTAGACGTTATACGAGGGATATCTAGGTTATGGCCTACAGAGATTGATGCTTGCCACTTTGGGTGGTTCAGTAAACATATATGAGTTCCAGTTTCTACATACTATGGAAAAAACACTTTTACAGATAGAGGTTATACGTTTGGTCAACATCTTTCTCCGTGGTTATAGCAGCATTAGTCCAGACCTGGAGGGATATCATATAACGTTACATTTTTATGGCTTATTCACATTTTAAAACAGAGGTAGTTCATTAGTACCAATACTTGAATTGTTTTCTACCTTCTTCAGATAGTGATGCTTCAGCTTTTTTTTTTCCTCGCTACCCCGGCCTTGCGGTCCGGGTCATACGGGGTGCAATATCACATTGTTACTAATATAATGTTGCCGTGTTGGCATCTCGGGTTTAGCTCATCTTCGACTTTCTCATGGGAACGCGCTCGCAGCGGATCTGCCAGTGCTGCTGAGGCGACAGAGATGCATGAAAGGCCCTCCAAAGGTGGGGGCCTCGTTACAGTGTGCTAAACTCACGCCGTGTTTGCTAGACAAGATGGCATCTAGGCCTGACTCGATTTTTGGTAAATGCAAAGACGAGGTGCGTGTGGGCAATGTCGTCGGCGGGCGAATCCTCCTCCACCTGGGCCCGGGTGGCATGAGGGGGCGTCCACCGAGTCATGGTCCTCACCTGGGGAGGAAGCTGTAGGTGAGGAGGGCCTCGCGGCCAGTCCTCCCCTACATTTCCCCCCTTTCGTTACTTAAAGTAACGAATTTCTTTAGCTCTTCCAATCTCCTACATTCTTGTTCCTCTAACACTGCACCATCCCATGCAGGGGTTCCTTTTATAGGCATCCATGCTCTGCACACCCCCCTTAAACTCTCACCTCTCCTAGCATACTCATCTGGTGTACATGTTAAATATATACAGTCGCCAGTTTCTTCCAGATCTACCCAGACCTCCTCATACCATTCCAGTTCTACGTCTCGTGGTTCTTTGATAGTGGTGTGCCATAGTTTATCTACTATGTACTTATCACGGCACATAGGCACTAACTGGTACTTGGGGGTGTTGTCTGCTCCTGTCTGCACATGTACTTCTTGTGTTGTTTTAATTGTACCACCAGAGTTGCCCATTGTCACCATCATCATTGCACCGTTAGGAACTGCATTAGCACAACATCGGAGGCCCACCTGGCACAGGCAAAATATCACAAGGATGATCACCACTATTGGTATCAGGAACTTTATTGTCACTCCAAGCCATGAGGGAACCCACGAGAAGATATTGTCGAACCACGAGCTATCTTCAGCTCCACCTTCCATTTTCATCTTCTCGCCCAGGTTATGTACTGCTTCAATAACGTGGGACAGGGACCCATTTTCTGCGTCTTCAGAAGGTACGAACGTGCAGCACGCACTTCCTATTTTTCGGCAAACACCTCCATCGATAGCTGTTAACAGGTCTAGAACATACCTGTTCTGCATGGTCATTAGTCGCAGAGCTCGTAGTTCCACCTTTATTATGTTGAACCCTTCTTCAGTGTCATTGGCCAACTGGATCAGTTCCCACCGTGTGATCTGGAGCCATTTTGCATTTGCTCTTGCTTGGACACTGGACACTAGCGAAGCAAAGAATGTTTCCACGGAGCTGAACAGGCGATACTTGTCTGGAATCTGTGCCAATAAGTCAGATGATGCTTGTGATATGTAGTTCGAGACTCGCTTGTTTCTTGAGAGCTCTTCTTCCTTCCCCCCGGAGGACAGGACATAAAGGTGCGCTTGTGTAGTTGGAGAAGCTGCATTCTGGTTCAAGCCTCCTTTCATCATGTTACTTCTGTCAATATGGCTTTCTGGAATCACCATTAGTGTCGAGTGCAAGGTGGCCATTGAGCAGCTACCACTCCATGATTGGGGAAGGTGCAGGTACGCCTGGTTTCCGCATACCCAGTAGGTGTCCATTAATGCTGCTGTCCCTTTTTTCATATCTGGGATGGTGAGAGTTTTGTTACAGTTCGTGTTCGTTCCCATTGCCATTTTTCCTTCTCCCTTGAAACATAGTTCGTTTTGTATTTCACTTTGTAGCTTGAAGGGTTTCTCCATCGCTGTTACCCATGTTAGTTTAGGGATGTGTTCTTTCCATATTGGCAAGCACGTTCTTTCCATCCACCGCAACTTGTCCGGTTGGACACCTTTCAGCGCTTCTGCCTTGCACAGCACTTCTTCGTCTTTCCATTTGTTTTCGGAAAACAGTGTCCCTTGTATTGCAAAGAAAGGTTCTTTAAGACAGATCACTCCAGACGCCTGCGAATAGCACGTTTTGTTGTTCTGTAGCATTCTGAAAGAGACATCGTGTGCTTGGAAAGTGTTCTTTATTCTACACAGCGTGAGATGAAGGAGACATTGGGCATCCACAATGGGCAATTCTCGTGGCAACAATACTTTAGGTGTGCCTGATGCATGGGGGATAAGTGAGCAGACATAACAGCTCTCATTGGTTGTTTGTTTGGCTGTTGTGCTCATATCTGCATACCATTTATTTGCTTGGTGTGGGTGTCGTGGGTCTTCCATTTTGTCTAGCCCTAGTCCATAATACTCATCATACCCTTTTCCACCAGTCTCTCTTTTCCGCCTACTTTTCTCCCTTCTTCTGTACCTTCTCGTTATAGTAGGTGAAGAACCAGGCCCCTCTTCCTCCCCCCCACCCCCCTTTTCTAATTCTTCATATAGGGACTTGTGTTCTGTCATCATAATCACTTTTCCATCCTCCTTGATAAACAAGAGATCGTTGTTTGAAATTGGGGCGGGAGGGATTGTGTGGTTGTTGTATGTTCCAGGTTGGGACATTGTGTCATTATTTACATTTTTGGTTCTCAATTGTGAGAGGACAGCAGTGGGTGGTGTAGTATAGTATCCCCACACAAAGTGTGATCCATCCCAGATCAAGAAATCACCTTCTTTGATACCTACAGTCGGACTTGTTTTCGTTCCAGGGGCAAGGGTGGTGTTGCTCCCCCCTCCCCCCTCGTTCATCTCGGTAGAGATGAACGCTATAATCCAGTGTAATACCAGACAAAACATTGAGATGAAGAACACGATAGCACACATTGACAAACCACATTCAAATGAATACGTTAATTTAGCCACTAACATTTCTCTAAATCTAACATATCTATTAGTTGCAGGCTGCCCATTCGATGCCATGATAAATCCTGTTTGAGACACAAAGGTTCATTAAATACAAACATGTAAGCATTTCCACGTTGTAACGTTTCGATGATAAAATATAGGGTTGGGTGAGGGAGGGGGTGTGTTGACAGACAAGGTAGCTTTTCAATCATCATTATTCGTACCTATATATATATATATATAAATAATAAGAAACATGTCATTATAAGAACAAAAATAATAAAAACATCTTAGAGAGCACCGTGGGGGAAACTGTAAAATGTATTTATCACAAAAGTGGCCCTATGCTCCACAGCGCACCTCTCCAGCACCGTAACTGTTCTCCCTCCTCACAGCCTGTAAGGAATTGGGCCGGAACCAGAAAGACAAAGTGTGTCTTGCCTGAGCATTGACCTGAGCTCTGCTGCTTCCCCCTGACCAGGCCTAACCTCGGAAACTCCCAGATATGTCCTCAAGCCGAGCTCTCGGCTATGGGGCAGAGACTGCATGCAGAAACAGTCAAAGCCTCACATACTGTTCAGCAGCTGTCCAAATTGGCATATATGCCTTGCAATGTGCAGACTTTTTTTCTGTTAGGGTGAGTTTTGTAACTAATGAAAAATTCAGAGTCCAACTTCCATTATTCGCTCAATACAGTTTCTTGCTGAATCACCATCAGACATGTTTCAAATTTAAAATTGTGGCCATTCTTATGTTCCAATAATGCTCTTTTATGCAAATGACCAGGCTTGGGTTCTATGAAGGGATAATGTTATGCAAGACCTGGCCTGA
The DNA here is from genome assembly GCF_040938575.1 of Ambystoma mexicanum. Classification (NCBI taxonomy): domain Eukaryota; kingdom Metazoa; phylum Chordata; class Amphibia; order Caudata; family Ambystomatidae; genus Ambystoma; species Ambystoma mexicanum. The sequence continues at coordinate 137,808,288 of NC_090921.1, forward strand.
GGCCACGCCTCTTGGCCCACTCCCTACTCCCCACAGCCCTGCCCCCTCCTAAGAAGGAGAGGGATCCACCAGTAAGTCCTTTCTATTTGCTGCACTGCTTACAGGGTTCAAGAATCCCTGGAGAGTCAGGGAAAGGGGAAAGGGACTGGAAAGAGAGATAGGACAACAAGGTGGCACATTACATGTATACCCAATATCCATGAGCCAGGGCAGACACCACAGAACATGACACAGCCTCCCTCTTGCATATCTTATCAATCTGCTAATAGTGCCTAAGCTTATGTAACTAAGACTCTAGTGTATAATAGTGTAATAACATCCTATTATTGCGTTACGCCTACCATCCTGTTGCATCCTATTTCTTACGCCTAAAATCCTTTTGCGAATGGATCTTACCCCATAGGTCTAATGTGCTTGCTAACACAGCTAGCAGGCCATTTTTCTAACAGTATTGAACTATTTTACTAGTGCTCAAAACAGACTAGCGACTGGTACCTTACCCAGTCTTGAGCCTGTGTTGCAGAGCTTATGAGAAGTGCTTACTATATCTTACTGAGACTCAATAAGGACTCCTTCTCTCTTCAAGCCTGCCAGCTATGGAGCTTTTCCCATCTTGTAAATACATACTGAATTCAGGTCTCCCGTCTCACTGGGGACTTGGTGGAGGAGTACTCCTTTGTGCTTCCCCCTTGGCCAGTGTTTTTGTCCTGACTCTGATTCACTATGCTAACTGCCTGTTCCTGAGGCCCCGGTTTGGATTCTGAATGTGTGACCTGTAGCTCCGCTCAATTGGGTGGGACACAGTCAACCCATGTTGTGCGTCCGTCCACAGGTCCCTCTATCACCTCTAAGTTGGACCTTATGATGTTAGGAACACACTTGGTTATGCGACTTGCATTACACACTCTGTGATGAGCAGTGCATACCACATTACCCCAAACCTCTACTATAACGACGGGTTGGCTAAGCCTAGGATCCTCCTTGGCTGGATGGGCTGGAAGTCTAATTTGGATACATTGTCCTACTCTAAAATAGGGTTCAACCACCTTATTTTTCTCATTAAAATAGCCTTTGCTGAGTGGTTGTTTCTGCACTACCTTTTCTTTAATACTACCTAGATAATGGAAGGATGTAGGTTTAACCCTGTTTCCCTTATCAGGCACCAGGGCCTAATTTGGCTTGCTGCCTTCCACCCCTCATCATTTCAAAAGATGGTATTTGAAGTATCTGAGTCACAGAATGAACATGGACCAGGAACCAGATCAGACCAGGTAGGTGAACAGGATACTTTATTACTTCTTAGTTACAGCATAGAGGTTAGCAGTGGGAGAGTAGGGCTCATGCATCTATCCAGGTTCCTATCTATACCCAAGTCCCTTAACTGTAATTCATGGAACCTCATGGTCCCCTTCATTCCAGCATACATCATAACATTCCATGAGAACTACCTCTGCATTCACCCATAAAAATACTGTCAGATACAACCGTATTTCTATTAAAGAGTTAGGCATGTCTCTATACATTTCAAGGATATCATCCATGGTTTCTTTCACTGGACAATCATTCAATAGCGCCGTCTGCATGCTGTTCTTCTCTACTCTGTTAAACCTTTCTATGAGTCTGTTTGCTTGTGGGTGGTATAGGACCACTCTTTGGTGCCACACTGGCATATTGTTCAGGTAAGCGTTCATCTCATGTTACACCAGTTGAACTCCATTGTCATTCATTATGACTTCTGGTTGCCTTTCTCGAGCAAATATCTTCCTGAGAATTTTAATTACTGTTCTTGTAATTATTTGTTCAATGAATTCAACTTTGGTCCACCTCAAAATGTAGTCCACTACCAACAGAGTAAATTTCATGTCCTCAGGTAGTGGTTGAATGGCCTGACAAAGGCCAATGCTATTTTCTGCCATGGTCTCTCGTGAATTGGTACTTGTTTTAATGGTGCCCTGTCAGTGATGCTTTTTTTCTAGTTGCTGGTACACTCTAGACCTCCAATCACCCAATGGCCGATCTCCTTGCCCATCGCTGTCCTCTAGAATTCTTCTTGTGTCAGTCTCTTTGTTAACGTGATTCCTGGGTGACCTCTGTGTTCTCCTTGTATTGTTTTCTGCTGCAAGGCAGTGGGGGTGATGATAGAAAGGCCTCCAAGTATAAACATTGAATTACCCTAACTTCATCAGTCGTGCTTGTACATGGTTGAAGTTCTATTGCAATTTCTTTGGGAATCTCCATCCTTCCTTTGTTTACTACTTGGCTACATTTATTGTATCTAACCTGTCGGCCTCCATCCATTCCAGTTCTGGGTATAGTCCTTCACTGATGTCATCATCCTCTGTAAATGCAGTATCGATAGTGGTTTGTGGCAGTTGCGACAGTGAATTGTCTGCCGTGTTCGCTTGTACCGGCTGGTTTTGCAGGTTTTAATAGTCCTGAAATCCAGCTGCAACCCTGGCCAACCTGGGTGACACATTGCTGTCTCTGCCTGGTGCAAGAACTGTGACCAGTACTCATGGTCCGTGAGAAGTGTGAAAAGTGCTCCCCACAAGAACACTGTAAAATGCCTGATGGCCCAAAGTCACGCTAATGCTTCTTTCGCTATTGTCAGATACCTGTGCTCACCTTGTTCGAGGGAATGCATTGTGGAAGCTACTATGTGCTATGTCCCATTTCTCAATTGGGACAGCTCCTAGTCCTTTATTACAAGTGTCTACTGTTATTAGGCTCAGTTAGTGCGTATTGAGCTGCTTGAGAGTTGGCACTTGTGCAATGTCTTTTTTAATCACATCAAAAGCTGGTTAGTGCAAATGAGTTTGGTGCCTGCTTAAGTAATGCACTAAGGGGTTGGAAATTCACTGCAGAATCTTGTACACATTTGGCATAGAGTTTACAAAGGCCCAAGAATGTGAAAATCTCTTCCTTGGTGGTTGTTGTCTAATCCAACTTGGTTTTCACTCCCTCTGCCATGATAGTGTGCCCCAAGTAATCCACGTGACACCCCTTAAAATGTTAAGCCATCCTGTAAACATAACACATTGAAAGATCTTGATGATTAGCCATTGGTAAACAGCTGCTGTGCCACTTATACCAAAGGGAATTCGTAGGAATTTGAGCTGGACCAAAGTTGTTCTGAATGAAGTCTTGTTCTTGGAGCCCAGAGTCAGTACAATTTGGTGATCGGATGATTTTAGGTCTAATGTAGACACCACCGTGGCTCCTTACGTGTAGTTAAACATTTCATTGATATTAAGAAGAGGATATGCATCCACTAGTATGTTCTTTGTTAGGGACCTGAGATCCATGCATAAACATATTTCATCTGACCCAGCCCTGGCTGTGATGGCTATTGGTGCTATCCATTCTGAGGAGTCTGTTGGATGATTGATTCCTTCCTCTTCTAATTGTTTCAGATGTTGTTCTTATTTCGGTTGCAGTCTTAGTGGCAGCATTCTGACCCCATGTTATAATGGCATGGCATTAGGTTTAAGTATAATTTTATGTTCACATCCTACTAGTTTTCCCAAGTGTTGTGTAGAAACTGACAAATTTATGATTTCATTGCTTGAGTCTGTGGGTGCATCAAGCTATGGTTATGTAGATTCTACCTGTTGTCTCCCTATCCTCGAAATTCAGCAGTGTCTGAAACCACCCTAGTAGGCCTATTCCGTGGCCTGAACAGACTCTCTAGAGAGAGGCCAGGAGTATGAGATCCTTGACTGAGCCCTTGAGGCCCGATTCAAAGATACACTCGGGTATTAATGTGTATAATGATACCTCTAGTATGAGGGATACCTCTAGTATGAGGGCATTGTGCACGTCGCCTGAGAGGCTGTTTACATCAAAATGGCCCAAGAGGGTGACTGTGTTTTCTCTATTTTGGTTTCTACATGCCCGTTGGCACACTTGGGCGAAATTCTGTTGTTTTCCACAATCGAACAATGCTTGGCTGGGGCCTATAACTTGCTGATCCTCACTTTCACCACTATGATTAGAAGGAAACACAGGGTTGTAGACTAACATGTTACTGTCCCACAACCTTTGTATTAAATCAAGCTTACTTCCTTTACAGTTGAGGCCATACTCCTTATATTTCTTGCACAATGTTTCCACTGGTACCTCAACGAGGGCCTTAGGCTTAAAGTATCCCATGGTTTCAATTGTGAATACAATTAGTACACTTTCTTGGCTAAACCAAACCTTAGGGATGGTCTCTTCGAACAAAAAGTATCTCAATAATCAACGTAATCCAATCTACACAAATCCCAGTGCATGCCACCAGTGTTACAACAGTTTTTCTAAAGTCTGCCTAAGTGCTTCATAAAACCGTACCTGTGGCAATACAGAAACTCCCCTTTTAGTATAAGGCTGTGCCACCTGAGATATTTGGTAGCGTGACAGAGCATCCAGGCTTATCTTAGGAGGGAGAGAGGGCTGTAGATAGGTACAAAGAAATTATAGCATACATGTGGTCCAAAGAAACACTGATACACTTATTTATTGTACAAATTATGGTTTATGTATATACTCATGTAGGTAAAGATAAATCTGTGGAAAAGTAACACAATCATAAAAAACAACACAATGCTTATGGTATACACACCAAAGTATAACCTTATTTAAAGGAGCAGTCAGCAAGTCAAGGTGTGTCAAACCTAAAGATACACATTCAGAATGGCAATATGCTATTCTTGGGAAGTAAAACAAAATTACTTACACTTTTAGAATACCAAAAGTAAAGTCCAACAGAAACTATTGGTCATAACCTACAGTGTTATTCAGTTTCAGAATCACTTAGTCCAACACTGTTACAAGTAGATACCTTGCAACATATGTAACTTTCTTCTATTATGAATGGATACAGTTACAACACCACAGTTACTTTTCGGAACACAGTTCAGAGAAAGTAAAATAACTCATATACTTTTCAGAGGGGCAGTAAGCTACTCGGGGATACGTGTGAACACAGTAAACTATTGTAGAAGTACACTAAAGCAATTGAAGGTAAGCACCACCCAATTACATTGTTTAGAATGTCAGCAGCTATTCAAGGTAAGTAAAACCTATTGGTATATAAACTATTACACTATTTCCAATACAGGAATAGACAGTTTACCAATGATACTTTTCAGAAGTGTAGAATACAATTCTAAGTTAAGAAGGAACTCTAGCAGACTTTTAAGAAAGGCAATCAGCAGTTCAAGGTACTTTTCAGACGGGCCGTATGCAACTCTAGGACAAGTAAGAACCCTCAGACTATTCAAGATATGCACTAAAGCAGATCAATGAAAGGAAAACCCAATAGTACACTTTTAGAAGAGCCGGAGCTATTCAAGGTGAGTAAATTCTATTGGTAAGCTTATACACTTATTCACTTCAGGAATAATAAAAAAATACCAACACCGCTACTTTTTAGAAGAATGAAACACTATTTCATAGTAAGTAAAACAATGTATAAACACTTTAGGGGGCAGTATGCAATTCAAAGGTGAGTAATAACTTAAGGACACTTTGTAACTTATTATTTTCAAGAAAAAAAGATAAACATGACCACCTTTACAAGTAAGTACTTTTCACAGGTGTTGTATTTTGATTTGATTTTGATTTGATTTATTTCTTATAAAGCGCAACACACCCGTAGGCCTCAGTGCGCTAACAAAAAAACACAACATAACAAAGATACACAGGATAACGTAAAATACATGTACTAATCAGGCATTATAAGGGCATCAGGGACAAAGAAGGTAACAAGGAGAAAAAAAGGAATATGTATAATCAAAAAGATCATCAGTTCACTATAATTTTTAACTTGGTAAAGGAAGACATGTTCCGCAGATTTATGCTTGTGTTCACAAATGAGGGTAGACCACTTGAACCACATCCAATAATAATACAATCTGTATTGTCCAGGGAGCACCAGTTATCGATCTGTATTCTTCGACGGACTCTCAGATCTTGAGTTCTGATATAGTTATGACCCATTATTTGGTTGAGCCAGGCTAACATTTTATTTTTAAGTGCCTCCCTGGATTCGTATTCCCTCGGCTTGCCAACGTTCGTGATAATGATGTTTCGGGGATCCATGGCAATGTCCCTTAAGAGAGGATCAGCAATTCTTGGCATAGAAGACTTTTTAAGACAAATATCCTTCAAGGGTGGGAGATCAGGTAAAATAACCGGTTTAGTGGATAAAAGAGTACCACCCATGCAGAGTTCACGAGATGAGTCAAAAGCAGGTTTAGTTATAGCAACACCTTTATGAATAGACTCTTCAGGACAAGGTTGTGGGTCTAGAGGATTCAAAAGCTGGGTGTGCAAGGTTTGTCAGGACTTCTCCTCAGCAGTGGGCTCAGATTGAGAGGATTTATCCAGGCTTAGCAGATGTCGCAAAAGGGTTTTAGAGGCTAAGGAGACCCAATCACGGAAATCCTCGGCATTTAGACATGCACCGAGTTCCCGCATAATATGTTCCTTGAGGAGCAACCAGTTTCCTGGAATGTTAAGATCACCGGACCCTTTTCCAGAACTTTCTGTGGCGACTTCTCCTGTCCATTCTCCTAACCTTGCCGACCAGGTAGGGGCTGTCAAGGCACACGAAGACACAGAGTCCTCCAATTCAACAGGTCCCCCACCCTCCAATGAAACCCGACGCATCCCTGCATGGACAACACAGGGGGGTAGTGCCACGTTCAATGGCTGCATAAGTATGGGTGGTGGCACTTTTATGGCTGCACTCTCATTCGCTGTTTTCATAGAAGGGATAGGGGCTTTATGAAGCCTTTGTCTCCTTTTTTCACTTAAGGCCAAAATTTCCGCCAAGCGGCTGTTACTCCTGCAAAAGACAAGAGACATAGGGGGTCATTCTGACCCTGGCGGTAAGGGGTTAACGGCACCGGTAAGGATGCCGGTGCCGTTAACCCCCTACCGCCGCATTCCAAGGTCCCTTAGCGGGTCCCACTAAGGCCGGCTGGTTTTACCAGCCACCCTTAGCGGGAGCCGCTAAGGGACCAGGGAGCTAATAACGGGCCCGCAATTTGCGGCCCGTTATTAGCTCGTTCCCCCATTCCCATTGAGCCCTATGGGGGCTCGAATGGGAATGGGGAATGGTTTTCAGAATGGGGACTTACCGGGTCCTTCAAGGTTAGAATGACCCAGTAAATCCCCATTCTGACTACCCAGACTCAAGCCAGGACCCGAGTTTGGAGGCAGCCATGGCGCTAATAGCACCATGGCTACCGCCAAACTCGGAATTACCCCCAAAGTCTGTAAGGGCTGTAGACATGATTCCACCCTTCCTAAGGCAATGTGTGGGTTGGAAAATGGCAGTATCCAAAGGGCAGATCCCGTAGGCAGGTCTGACTTTTCTGAGTCCGAGTTATCTCCCATGTTATTCAGGGTGTAGGACCTTGTGCATGGCATATCTCTTAAAAGAACAGGCAGCAAGAGCAGAAGCATTATCTTTTAAAGTCCTTCCCTATTCTAGGGCATGAGTGATCTCAGAGGCAGAAGAGGGAGACTAGTTGTCTAGGAGCCAGAAGCAGGCAAGTCAGGATAGGTTTCACATGCAGGAAAACATCACACCGGATGGGTACCCCCTATACCATGGAACTGGGGAACAACAAAGTAACACAAAAAGATCCCAAAGGGAAAAAGGGAGTTCACATGGAGGAGTACTGTAATAATTTAAGTACTCAATTATAGAAATAGAGGCGAGGAAAAAAAGGGAGAGCCCAGTCATAAATATTCACATTCTCGTTTTTAATTTATCACCATTATAGAATTGCATAATATATAAACATCAAATCAACAATAAAATAGATGAATTAATTTTAATATAAAATACTCATCAAATCTAATGCCTCAAACCATTCAATAGAAGTTTAATTGCCACAATTCGTAACCTCGTATTACTCAAGGTAAAGCATCACTATCTCATTTTGAATTTCATTCAAATAGTGGTAATGCTATGGAGAGAGCGAATAGTTAACAATTGGATAAAGTGCTAAATGCAACCAAATGCTAAGTGCCAAATTGTTAACAATGAAATAAAGAAAATAAGTGCTAGATGCAAAAAAGTGCTAAGTGCCTACTGTGCATTACTGTGCATACATGATCTTCAAATATCATAACAGTTTCGGCGAATTCAACCTATCTGGCTCAATTGAGCGAGTCAGTAGTCGCCTTCTTCAGGGCGCACTAAATATTGCAAATAAAAACCTAGAACGAACTAATGCTTAGATTTTTGTCTATCATTCAGTAGTTCTCACAGGTAAAACTTTGATTGTAGATCTGGAGGTCTGTGAAAGACGTTGACCCTTAATAAAACACATTAAAACAGACAAAATAGAAAAAACAAAAAGACTTCATGTTAAAATAGAGTATAATGAGTGAGCCTCCTAATTTTCGATGCCTCTAGCCATAGAAATAAAACCTGGGGATATATATATATATTCACCTAAGTTGTTCCAGAAATGGTGCCGAAAAATATATTTGTTTCGATCCGCCACCCAAGCAGGACTGGTGATGCAAGTAATTTTACATCTACAAAGACAAAAATAAGAAGCTAAGAGAGATATCACTAGATTATCTCAAACTTCAAGTGCTAAAACACAGTGTCCCCTATCTCTACAGGGAGCAGGTCAATATTTTAATATTTTACCCCTTCTATAACCAACCTTGGAATGTGGAATATTTTAACCTCCAATCATAGCCGCAATGGACTCTATAGTGGATGAGGATGGGAAATATTCCAATTCTTCGAGTCTTAAACGGTATGGGGTCAAGTCGGAAGGAGAAGCCAGCAAGTGCAAACCCGTAGGTGAAAAGACCCTAAGGAAAAAGGTATAGGACAAGTTTTTAGAGGTAACAAGTCATTGAATGCAGTAGTTAAAAAAGTGTTTTAAGTTGAAAAAACAAACTGCATCAAATTGAATAAATTCAGACAGAATGAGGAGATGGACTAATGCTTGAGTCAGCCCAATGCCACTTACACACGCTGTCCTAGTTTGTCATGTCGAGATCGACAATTCTGGACCTCTGGTACACCCGTTTCAAACCACTATAGTAATATCAAAGTTCTAATCTAGGAAAGTCTTTTCTCTAGCTATTTAAAAAGCGCGTTCAGGTTCGCACCGTAGTCGCCTCCACTAAGTATATAAATATACACGGAACTTGAAACATAAAGCAAAGCTAAATAAATGCCCTATGTCCCGTCAATACCCTAAAAGGAGACTGAATGTGGCGGGGAGAGCCTACGGATGTATATAAAATAACAAAATATTCTCACCCAATATAAGCCTTCTCTCTCGTCTCTAAGCGCCGCCACCTGAAGTGTACACCGTCCGATGGAACCTCCGCGGCTGTGTTTATAAACACACGCGGTACTAGAAACAGAAATAAGGCTGCGTGTGTACCCTTTGGCCTATAGAAACTAAAAAAGGACTAAGTACGTTCTCGCAACACAAAGAGCCTGCAGATGTATATATGTATGTTGGCAAATATAGCATGAATAAATATGAAAGTGATGTTACCTAATAAGGCTATATTTAAATTACTGGCATAAAAAGGCGCCATTGAGTGTTGTAACCGCGGCTGTAATGAACGATGCGCGCGGCACAGGTCCCTAATCAAATAGAGCCTACATACATCAATTTTGAGTCCCATAAATGCTCAAGAGGGACTTAGACTCTAAATTGCAAATCACATGCAGGAAAGTCAGAGTTCCAAAAGATATCTTGTCGAACAAGTAAGTATTTACTTCAGAGTTAGCTGAAAGTGTTTAGGGACTTCACAAGAGGCTCCCTATAGGCATTCCAGCATTAGGCTAGCCGAATGGTATGGGGGAACGCCCAAACACACTAATCACCCACTCAGGATCGACACAAGACTTAAGGTAAGTATTACCCAAGCCAACACAGTACCCCAGCAGAAAGGAAGTGCTTCTGGACAGATGCCTTCACGATGCGGTAGCACAGGACACAGTCCCTGGAATATCAGTCTGGTGACGAAAGTAACAGACACTGGATGAGAACTTGCAGCAGCAGTGGACAGAAAAGACTCCCAACAAAGGATTATTCAAGGCTTCTTGTGGCTCTGTGGATATGGCGCCCTTTTACAGGTACCTGATGAAGAATGAATATCGCCGGTCGCATTCTCTTCACTCTCTCGGCCAAGCACTTTGGTGAGGGGACCTCAGGGATTCAATTTGTGTCTCTGGAGGACCAGCAGGAGTCCACCAAAGTTTTGAGAGAGAATCAGACTTCAGAAGACCATGCACCACACAATGGCTCAAGCCCCCCTCGTATTGGTGGTTTGCAGCCCAGCAAGGTTGCAGCACATAAAGGGATGGCTCTGAATGCAGATCTGGTCATGACTAGTGAGTCTCACCGGCCTCTGGGTAGAGGTCGTCTTGTCCAGGGGCCCCAGGTTGCTTGGAAGGAAGGGGAAAAACAGGCTCTGGTAACACAGCAGGCTCTCTGGTCACTGTAATCAGTTACATCCGTCTTTTCTTCATCTTCCTCTTCGGATTTGGTTCCAGTGGTCAACTTGTAAGTAGCTTCCAGAACCAGACTTTTATCCAGGAACCCAAGCACAACTCCTGCAAACTCTCCCTGCAGATTACAGAAAGAGGCAATGGCTGTCCAATCACGACAGCCAGCTCACCAGTAGGAACTGGTTCCTTTCAGGAAGACTGGAAGACAAATGGCTGCATAGATTTGGACTCCGCCCTCGCTTCCTGTTTTCGCAGACACTCTGGAGCCTTGACGGGAAACACAAAGGGTTACCTCTACCATGACATGCCCCACATAGGACGGCAGAAGAAGAGTCAAGAAACAACAAGCCTACTCAAAAGGGCCAAAAAAGAAGAAAGCCACCATTCTAGCAGAATTGTGATCCTCCTGTGCATTACCGTGGCTGATTTGACAACCTGCGAGTAATCTGACTAAAAAGACGTTAAGGTATAACCACTGCCACAAGCCATAAGAGTTAGCTTGCTATTGAAAAAAAATGTTACCAGGTCACTGAGAAAGGGGGTGCCATGTATCTCCCCAGCACACCCCATAACGTGGGGTGTGCTGGTCTCGCATATAAATTGTAATGGGGAAGGAAATCCCACTTTACCCATGGGAACAGTAGTTCACCCAAAATATGTTAAAAAAAATTCAAATGGGAAGCCCAAAGGCAACCCAGCAACACTGCCCATAAGATGCTGTGTTCTGCCATAGTAAAATACATTAAGCCCAAAATGTATAGGGAACTATAAATCCACGCAGGCACTGCAGAGAGACATAAAAAGGTCACCCATAAAGAGTAAAGAAAAGGGTGAGAGGGGGAAAGAGATTCCCACTCACCCAGGAACAAGGAAAAGTTCTGAGGTTGACACAGGTGAGGAAAAGGTATCACAAATATGCAAATCTTACCTAACACCACTGCAGCTGCGATAGTAACATTCGGTAGACAATATCCACTGCTACCAACCACTCAAGTTACAGAAGTGGAAAAGGGATGCATTGTGTCCCCTCTGCACTGCACATAAGGTGGGTTGTGCTGATTCCATAAAATAAAAGTTAGGCATGATAGAACGTATCCCCCTATCCTTAGAAACAGTAGATATCACAAGAAAAATAAAACGGGCAGCTCAAAGAGCTCTAAATAACACTACACAGAAAGTATTGCGTGCTGCAATAATAAATTACAGGTGCCTTAAAAGGTGGAGGAAAGCATTACTCCAAAAAGATTGTTGGGGAGAAGTTTGACCCCGACCAGGGCTTCTGGGGGTACCAGCTATGGGAGGCCCCAACACCTCCCATTTTGCCCAAAGAAATGCAGCAGAGTCCCAAACAGGCAGCAACATGTTCTAAACTGCGTTTATTTCTGGGCAGCAAAAAAAAAAACACACAGAGAGCTTCGTGCACAGCGAAAATCCAGGCTCTGTCTCCCCCGGGGCTGGCTTGCAAGCCAGCTTTGTAACACACTGCAGGCTGACCTCACAGAATTGGACCAGCTCCCAGAAACGTATCTCATCCTGTTATTGGCTGCTAAGTGATAGGTTACCTATGGCGCCCTTATAGGGAGCCTGATAATTGGACATTCGGACTTTTGCGTCAGTGGGCTGGTTTTATCTGCAACACCCCCATTACCTAATTCTAAACTTGTTGCATTATGAACTTGTTCCCATCAGTTTTTGCTTGGACAGGCTTTTCGCCCCTGGGCTCTCAGCGTTCATTGGCCAGAGCTGAGCCATTCTTGTTACAATTATGTTTCAAATGATGTGTGGGTCTTTGCGAAAATGTCTTTCGTTCACTGTCGTTGAAGGAAAGGAATCTTATCTTTCTGTAAGATCTTGGCTGCTGCTGGGTTTGCGAGGAGCATTGCTGGAGTCAGCACGAATCCCCACTGCGGCTGGTGTTCAGTGAGACAAATGCACTTGGCTGTAATTTTCCTGAAACATGGCTTTACACTGTGCAATTAGATCACGTTAATTCATATAGGCATCTGCAAGCCTTTAAACAGGGATTCTTGTGTTTTGTAGATTCTGGTATTGCTGCATTGAGGCTAATGTAGCATGTAGGTTGCAATGTTGGTGAAGTGGGTGTCTTTCAGCATATTTGTCACCCATGGGTGCGCTGGGGCCTGGTTCAAATGATAAGTGCGCTCCTTTTTCTTCCTGCTGTTCTTTCTGTTTATGCGCCTTGGGTGAGGGGGCAGGGGTTTGATCTCGATTTTCCCTCTTCAAGATACAACCAAAGGGGTTGCAAAAGGTTCCCAGAGACCCAGTAAAAGACGGAGTGAGTGGGGAAAAAGATTTCAACTCACTCAGGAGAACTGATATAGATAGCTGAAAGGGCTGGAGGACTTACAGTGGGAAGAAAATGAAATTCTATCGAACACCAACCCAATAAAGAGTATAATACGTTAGCCTGTAGAGGTGATAAGGAAGCCAAATTTGAGACAGTGGAACAAAAGTGTGGAGACTCATATGACGGGTTAGCCTCCTGCTTATCTCACTATATACTACTGTGCTTTCTTACAGAAAAAAAGTTAGCCTTCCAATATTCTCATGACATTTTTCAACCCGTTACCGGCTCTTTCTTTGCATACAGGACACTTGAGGGGAAGGGGTTCTTAAGAGGGGAAAACCAACCACATGTATCAATCATCTTGCAAGATTATTTTCAGGTCTCTTTATTTTAATCAAAAACTGATTGCATTTTTCTAGAATTTAAATTGTTGTTTTTCACATTATGAATAACAATCTGCAAGCCTGTGTCAACAATGACTAAGCAGGTGATCCTATCACATTTTCTTTTTTGTTGGCTGTAGTTAAATCTTTAAAATACAGTACTACAACCCAGATAAGTGTTATGCTCACATCAGTTAGTATGCTTGGACACTTGCATTTATGATGGGAGTTGTAAGGAACTCATGGTGCAACAGTAAAGACAGACACAAGTGATCACAGTGCAAGGGTGTTTATTAAACTGCATATGCGAGTTGGAAAACCGCTTAATCTAAGCCTAAAACTAAGATGGGAGAAAGCTACGACCATCAAATAATAAAAAGGCAGTTCTGGTGGCGTCTTGTCAGATAAAAAGGGCCTATACTAAGAAAAACGTATTGCCAATCCTTACGCTAAATACAAACAAAGAGTGTTGGATACGATTCACAGGAAAGAAAGAAGCGTTCACAAATAATAAGTCAGGATGCGGTAGTCGGGTCTCCCTTAACGACGTTTTGAGCACGGGACAAGATAGGACTCTGGAGCACAGCAGATGCTCGAGATTTCCCAGCATGAGCTAACAGTTCGGCTTTCAGTTTATCAGGGCCTTCGGTGGTTAAATGTCTTTTCAATAAAAAAGTCCCTTGCCTCTGAGGACCTGACAACAAAATAATAAACAAATGTTCCTTTCTGCTTGTACGCTGGGTGATACCTTTTCACCACTGGATCCCCCTCTTCCGGGCTCGGACCCTTCTTGATTGTTAGCCTCTCTCTGCCGGGTTCACTATGGCTTTTGAGACGATCTTCTTTGTGACATCTATTTGACTCACGAATCTTAATGTTTGTTTCAACAGTTCACTGTGGACATCTCTCTGCCGGGTTCACTCGTGTCAACACACTATTGATTGGGTCTTCAGACTTCACCCCCTTTTATCGGCATCCCTTGTCACGATACTCGCCCAAAACCCCCTCTGGCAAACCCATTGGCCAGGTGGAGTCAGGACTTGGGCCTCTAGACCCTGGCATCCTCTTCAAAAGCCCTCATGGGGCCAGTCCTGACGCGTATGGCGCCAGGCTCATACACCATGAAAAACAATAGTGTATTGTCAGCCAACATGGAGGCATCCACATAGCTTGGTTCCTAAGAACTTATGCTCAAAGATAGCCCATTTTATTCCTCTCAAAGGCCTCCCAGATGCAGCCAAAGCAAGCAAAAGTGTTCCTGGAGGGCTTGGTTAAGCTACATGGCTTCCCTTCGGTTCTGGTCTCTGATCGAGGCAGCCAGTTTGTTTCAAACTTCTGGAAAAAATGTGCAATGGCGCATATCGACGTTCGGCTATCTATCAGTCACCCTCCCCAAACGGACGGCCAAACCGAGAGAACCAATCAGACACTCGAGCAATATTTACGGTGCATGCTGCACCACGAACAAAGGAATTGCAAAGACCTACTATGGATAGCCGAATATGCATATAACAATTCTTGCATTCAAGCACGGGACAAACGCCCTTCTATACCCTTTATGGCAGACATCCACGTACCTCTGAACTAGACCTTCCAGCCAACTTGGAAATGCCAGCGGTAAAGACTCTGCACACAACCATTACTCAGGCTTTCAAAAGGGCAAAGGAACACCTTATTCATGCCAAAGAAAAACAAAAGAGATTTGCCGACCAACACCGGAAAAAGGCCCCTGATTATCAAGTAGGAGACAAAGTTTGGTTAGCCGCTAAATTCATACCCATCAAGGGAACCCGGACCTTTCATCCCAGATTCTTAGGACCCTATACCATTAAGGCAATTATCAACCCAGCAGCCGTGAAACTGGATTTACCACCTAATCTACACATCTACCCGGTATTCCATGTGTCCCTCCTGAAACCAATGCAACCCGGCACACGGAATTGGGACACCACCTAAGCCCATACTTGTTGACGGAGAACCAGAATTCGAAGTCAAAGATATCTTGGACTCTAAATACTCTAGGACCAAGCTATATCATCTCGTCGATTGGAAAGGATTTGGACCACAAGATAGATCCTGAGAGCCCAGTGAGAATATCCACGCACCACGTCTAATCAGGAAATTCCATTGGAACTACCCAACCAAACCTGGGCCAGACAGAAGGAACACCATGGGAGGGGTCTTAGGGAGGAGTGCTGTCACGACCCTCGCCCAAAACCCCCTCTGGCAAACCCATTGGCCAGGTGGAGTCAGGACTCAGGCCTCTAGAGCCTGGCCTCCTCTTCAAAAGCCCTCATGGGGCCAGTCCTTGCGCCTATGGCGCCAGGCTCATACACCATGAAAAACAATGTGCTTGGGAACTACTTTATTGTATTGTCAGCCAACATGGAGGCATCCACATAGCTTGGTTCATAAGAACCAAGCTATGTGGTCTAGTGTTTTGGGTGTGGTAGCCTAGGGACTACTTTACCTGGACTATTTTGTTGGGGCTATTTAAACCACACCCGAGCAAGACAACACGCTTCGCGTTACTTTGCAGCTTGCAACGTGACGCTCACCGTGTTCAGCTATTCCCTCGAACCTTGGAGAAGCAGAACCTGCAAGGAGACAAAAGGAACATCATTAGCAGCAGCATCTTACCTGCAGTCTTCATCTTTAGCCACTCGCAGCTACTGAGAACAGCTTCCTCGAATCTGCACGCCTCCCGGACAGAACGACCTGAAAGAGGAAGATAGAGGCAACATTAAAGAAAGCAATAGAGACATTTGCAAATTACAAACTGCTCAAAAGGCTTACCTGGCTGGTCGCCTCTCGGCTGGCACCACTCCGGACATTCCACTCGCGCTGAAGAACACTGCGACCTACAAGGAAGGAAAACACAGGTTAGCAAAGGCAAGACTTCACAGCTCTGCGCATAGCGCTTACTTACAGCATCATAGCGCTCTTAATGCGCCATCATTTACCAGCGGGGCTCAACCAAGCCAGTTTGCCGCGCTGAAGCTCTGCATACCTAAGGGAGAAAAAAGAGACATTTTAAACAAAGAAAGGCATGCAGGATAGCAACCAAACTAAAAAACAGCAATAAAACCTACCTGAACAATATCAAACGGGCCGGCGTCAGTGAAGTAACTGGACCGCACTCGCCCATGAAAGACAACGCGCCCCTGCAAAGAAGGCAGGATGGAGAGCACGCCTAATTCTACCACAAGGTGAGGAGAGGGCGCCAGAGGGACTGAAATCATACGGGGTGGAGGGAGGATACTTACCCAAGTCGGTCAGTCTTGAACACAGTCCTCCTGTATTTTCAGGCAGAACCTTCCCCGCAGACCACATCAGGGCAAAGCTGAGAAGCATACCAGTAAGTAACCTGGTTGGGTGGCGTCCCTGTAGATACCAAGTGAGCGTAACACCCTAGGTTGGGTTCACCCCTGCCAAATTTACGATGAGGGACTCGCTTTGCTTAGCTTCACAATCATCTGTCGGTCAAAGGCTTTCGACTGTACAGAGGATTTTACTAGACCCTTGTATAACTACTTTGACCCCCTTTTCGCCGTTCTACCTAGGCCTTCTGGTTACGGTAGTTCAACAACAGGGTAATCGACCAGAGTTTCCCGAGTGGACACCCACGTGGTGCTTGACTCTTCTATGCTGGCTTTCCCCTTGCGTATCAACAGTTCTTTCTACTTTCCTTTAATCAGCTGCTTGCTACTTTCTTTCAACACATTTCAGTTTCTTATCGGCTCACCGCTCGACTCACTGGATGTGATGAACCGCTTGGCTCCCTTGTCTCTGGAGTCACGGCCGGCAACATGGGGCCCAGCGTCTCTCCCCTGCTTGGTTGTCAGCAGAGTAGGACCCTGTGTACCGTTGACATCTGCTGCAACACATGCTGGCTATTGTTTGCCGTCTTACGATTCCTTCTTTGGGGGTTTCATGGGCTTGGCTCAGAAAGTGCAAGGTCGCTTCTCTTCTTATCACCCTCTCGTTTGTGCCGTCTTTCTCCTCCTCTTGAACTGCCATGCTGAGTTACCTCTCTCGTCGTGCGGTCTGCCTTCCTCGTATTGTGCTCTCGTGCTCCACCTTTTATTCCTGTGGGGAAGGGAAAGAACCTTTAGTTGTGTGCGATTCTGGTCAATTGCCTGACTTTGCCTGACCCTTGTGGGGGGACATGTCAGGTAGACGACTCTGGTGTTTGTCCATCGTCTTTCGTGGTGTGCAAAAGTGTTTGTGTTGGAAAAGGGGGGGTAGAGTGTTAGAGTACCCTACAGAGTGGAAAAGGTGTTATAAGAAGGGGGATGCCACGTCTCACCTGTCGGTGCCCCACTTTCACTCCCCGAGCACCCCCATCCAGGTGATTCTCCCTCACTGGTCCACCCCCGGGAACTGGATCCAATAGAGATGGTCGTGTCCTGGCCACCTGGATGACAGATCCCTGGGGACTAGTCAGGGAGACACCTTCAAGTATCTCACAGAGTAAATAAAGCTATATTCTCCTTTTGCATAATATGTTACCATAAGGATTTTTTTTTTAAATAGACAAATATTATCATGTTGGTTTACTATGTGATTTGTGTAATTTCCAGATCAGGTCAACAAAGGCGGGTTAATATTTTAGTTCATGATAGTCAAACATTCACAAATATTATACAACAGGAAGTGGGGATCAATGTGGTGTACTATGAAATTTAAAATAAGGCCCCCAATCCCAGCTTCACCACTTAACCAATGTGTATGATCCTGGGCACCTCGTTTAATCGTATCGTGCCTAACATATCAACATTGCTAGTCCTAAGAGTGGTGGCTATAGTGTTGCTTCATATATATAGTGACCATTGAAATATTTCACACCACAAAGTTATTTGTTTCTTGGCTCACTCGTGGCAACACCACTTGAAAGCCATACGTTCGGGAATTTGCCCCTTCCTAGTGACTTCTAATCCGTATTCTTTATAGTGTGGTAGCAATCTGCCTCCTGCATCTGTGTGTAGCACTCGTGCATTCTGTGAGACTGCTCGGCCTTGAGGTGCTCTACGTCTATGATGACGATTGACCCTTTTTCTCATGGCTCATGATCTCTGTCCTGCACCTACACCAAAGCCTCCATACCTTTATTTTATATTTGTATTTATTGTATTTATATAGCGCCTTAATCCAAGGCGCTTAACAGTTTAACAACAAGAATACATCAAACATAGAACAGTAGAAGCAACAATATATATGAATCAAACAAAAAAACTGTATGTAGAACAATTTGCATATGAGGAGGAGAAGAGGAGGGGGATGGGGAAGGAAGGATGAGGGAGAGAGATTAGGGAGTAAAGTAAATAGTAGGATGAGAGGTCATAGGGAAGAAGGGGGGGAAGATGAAGAAAACTGTCGTTAAAATTCTGTTGTTAAAATGTGTTCTTTAGCTATGGTCACACGCAGGTACCCTCACTGTAGACTATTATTGTTACCCTCGAAAATTCATTACATTATTTTGTGCATTCCAGCATGGGTGATGAGGGTCAAGAAACTTCAAGTAGGTACCCATGCATATTTGGATCACTGCCAGGACCGTATAACAAGCTACGGATTTTGATCATGGTAAAGGAGGGGAGAAGGGCAAACAGAGATTCATGGGTCCCTTAATTACTTTGGCTTGAACAGGGACCCATAGGTGTGTGTGCTCAGGCCACACAATCTCTTATAATGTCGGTTAGGTCAGAATTTCATTTTGGGGAATGTTGTAGGTTCTTTTATGGGTCCACTAACTTTGCTGTTTCCCTTCCTATTATCTGACGGTCTTATGTTGGTCAGGAGGATGTCTACTGAAGTGCCCCTGCACCACATTTGGAATTATTTGTAGTACATTGCCCTGGGTCACCCATAAGGCTCCAATGCACAAAGGTGCTTCTTAAGTACTCAATTAATACCCCAGATAGATTCTATCACCCTAAATTGAGGTTAGGAGGTAGGCAGGTGACAGTTGTTATTTAGCTTTGGCTTCACTGGGCGTGAAAGCTGACTTACCACATTGGTAGCCCAAGGCAGTTTTTTGGCAGCCATTGGGGTACCAATATATTTAACGCCTGTTTGTTTTAGGGGCTTCCTTTGACCGGGACCTCTACTAGGTAGGCCAAAAATGTCTGTTGGTTACATGAGGGCTCTCTGGGAACCTAGCCATGCATTATCTATAGTGAAGTGAAATGGTGTAGAGCAGTCCCTGGCATTGGGCATACCACATCACATCCAGTAGCAGTCGTGCGCGCGTTTCTGTGTGTGTGTGTTTCTGTTTGAATTTTCTACAGAAGCAGGTTTACTTACCTACTAGCGGAATTCCCACCATTTTATAATGGCTGGGCCCTGTGTCCTGGACTGATGTCCCTTTGGGATTTTTAGCAGATGGTGTGTTAGAACAGTATGGGGTGTAAGAGCATATGTTGTAAGAAAGTGGTGTTAGGCATATGAGTATTTGGTGTGTAAGTGTCTAGCATGTGAGTGTGTGGCCTATAAGTAAAATATAAGTGTTTGTTGCGAAGTAATATGAACTGTACATTAAAGTGAGGTTTTACTTAGTTTTTATATGTATAGAAGGCGTATACATTTTACATATTGTATATGTATGCAATTTATATCTCATATGTCTCATATATATATATATATATATATATATATCATTAAGACATGGAGGAAGGAAAAAACCGCACTCCAAGCATGAGGTCTGCAGGTCCCAGTAAACAAAGTAGCAAACTCGAATCCAAGTGCCAGAAAAACGAGTTTAATAGATGGTTAAAAATAGTAGGCAAAAAACACACAGCAAACAAAACAGAACGCCAGGGCAGTGTCCTTAACGACGCGTTTCGCGCTTCTCCGAGCGCTTGATCACGTTAGGGAGACATGAAAACAATGAGAGTAGATATTAACAGTGGGTCCTTCTTCCATGTTGCCTACCAACACAAGCTAACAGTTTGGCGCAATAACATGGCAGCCATTTTAGAGTGTAGCAGAAAACTGCATTAACCATAAAAAGAACAGGTTAAAAATAGAAGTAGAATCAAGAGCACATTAAAATTCAGCACCAAACATGTAGATATATAGTAAAAGGACATGCAGTGAGATGGATGTAAACAAATTTCACTCAAAGCAAACATTAGCACAGATTAGCAAAAATTAGCAAAAATTAGCAGTCCACAGCTGTGACATAAAGTGCAAATGCATTCCTATGTAAGCTTATGAAAAAATATGTATGTAATAGCTAAAAAAAAAATATATATAAAAATATATATATTTAAAATGCGAGTGCATGTCTAGCTCACCAAGGCAATATGATAATAATACATAGAAAAGACACAGCTGGGACAAAAAATGCTGTCTAATATGAACACTCTGTTGACAGTTTGGGGACAGTCAATATGTGCGACCTTTAAGATAAAAACATGTTGCAGGCTGCAATGTAAAGTGCAAGTGCATTAGATTGTAAACTTATGACTCTAGCAGCATTAGATAGGCAGAAAAGTTGGTAATCATAAAATATTGGTGCAAAATGCAATATTGAAGCTTGTGGGAAAAGTAAAGGCAATTTACAATGAAAAAAGCAATGTCAAAAACACCCAGAATTACAGAGTACAGATACAATCGTGTACTCCCAACATTCAGACCCCCTAAACATCAGAAAAGGGCAAGACAGCCAACATAGACCAACTGAACAATTAAAAAAGTTGGAAAACTTGAAAAAATGCAAATTAAATAAATCAACCAATTCCAGGCCAGGGCCAAAATCCAAATAAACAAATGGGAAAAGCAGTATATGGCGGCAAGGGACCAGGATCACATAACACAGAGCAAGAGAAAAGGAGAGGTGTGTGTAGGCGCATAAAGAAACAGAATAATTACGTTCCCACAAAAGTATGTAACTCCTCATCCACATTATGCCCATTAGGATACTTAGTGTCAAAGTCCAGGATAAACCTAGTTTCCAGTTGTCTCAATTTCAGAGTGCGATCACCTCCCCTCGGATCAATTGGTACATGAGCCACAGCAAAAAATGCAAGCAAATGAACATCACTGTCGTGTTCCTGCCTGAAATGTTTGGCCATAGGATACGTAGGATCAAAGTTCTTAATCGCTCTGAGATGCTGTAAAATACGGAGCTTAAGTACACATGTTGTGGATCCCACGTACCATTTCCGGCAGGGGCATGTTAAAACATACACTACAAACGGAGTCTCACAATTGATAAAATATTTTAACCTGAATTCCATACCCGTGATTGGATGTACAAAAGATTTACAATTAGTGGCATGAGGGCAGGCTTTACACTTTTGACACTTGGTAAAACCCTTGGGTAAGGTGGGTAGCCAATTGGTCCTAGTGGAATTTTTCTGGACAGGAGACAAATAACTGGAAACCAGTCTATCCTTCAACGAAGGTGCCTGTTTGTAGGTTACTGTGGGACACTTGGAGAGTAATGGGCCAAGATCTTTGTCCAGCCTGAGAATATGCCAATGTTTCGCAACAATCTTACGAACATCATAAGAGGCTTTGTTAAATGTAACAATGAGGCGAGGTTCATCCTGACCCTTATCTTTCCTCCTACTGGCAGAACCATGTAGTAACACTTCCCTTGAAAGTGACCGTGCTTTGGAGAAAGCCATTTCAATAATCTTTTTTCGGTACCCCTGCCGTAGAAAATCAATGGCAGCCAACCTGCAACAGCGATCAAACTCTTGAATGTCTGTGCAGTTGCGCCGAAAGCGTATAAATTCGCCATTAGGGATACTATTCTTGCAGGAGAGCGGATGGCTACTCGTTGCATGCAGGGGAAGGCCAGTGTTGGTGGGTTTTTTGTGTAGGGAAGTATGAATGCCTAGGTTGTCCAATCTTACATTGACATCCAAATAAACAATTTGAGTATAGCTGTGGCATTCAGTGAATCTCAAATTCACAACATTGTTATTAATGTTGTCCACAAAAGATCCCCACTCATTCTCATTTCCCTTCCAGATGATAAAAATATCATCGATATACCGCCACCAACCAATAACTTGTGTAGAAAAACTAACTGAAAGTAACTCAGACAAGAAAGTAGCTTCCCACCACCCCATGGTGAGGTTAGCGTAGGATGGCGCAAATGTACTACCCATAGCAGTACCTCTGACCTGGTGATAAAAGGTACCCTCAAAAAGAAATACATTGTTAGTTAAACAGAACAAAAGCATATCCAAAATCATACCACTGTGCCCCAAATAGTTCAAAGAACGAGTGTCCAAAAAATGTTTGCAGGCTGCCAATCCAGTCGTGTGATCTATAGATGTGTAAAGAGAAACAACATCTAAGGTAGCTAACATTAAGCCCTCCTCCCAAGGTATATCTGAAATGTGACTCAAGAAGTCCTTGGTATCGCGTAAATATGAAGGCAGGACTGACACCAACGGGGACAGGGTCTCATCTATGAATTGGGCCATATGTTCAAGGAGAGAACCACACAAAGTTACAATAGGCCTGCCTGGTGGATGGTTCAAGGATTTATGAGTCTTGGGCAGAAAATATATGGTGGGTATAGTATGACTCACAGGCACAAGAAACTTAGCAAGCTCATCCTCAATAAGGCCTTTCTCGGCACATTTGGTACATAGGGCGGTGAGCTCCAACTGTATTTCGACAAAAGGATTCTTTGGAAGCCTGGAATAACAGCACCGATCACGTAACTGACGATTAGCCTCAGCCACATAACATTCCCTGTCCTGAATAACGATATTAGAACCCTTATCGGCAGGTTTTATCACAATGTTAGGCAAATTCTGCAATTCATTAAGGGCCGATTGTTGTGGGATGGTAAGATTCTGTTTGTTGTTAAAAGGTTTTTTACGAAGTTTACGAAAATCATTAACACATAAATCATGAAATGCCTCAACACATCCCCCCACCGAAAATTGAGGGTTGAACCTGGACTTATTTTTCAATTTAGTACGCATATCCCAGTTGGGATCAATGTCAAAGTCAACTGGATCAAAAGTAGAGGGATCAAACAATTCATTCTGGAGACAGGCCAAATCAGTCAAGGTAGAGATGTCAGAAATACGAATGTCAGTTCGGCCAGCCCGTGGCACAGGTGGTTTAACTTGCGGGGGATTGATGGAGAAGAATTTCTTTAGTCTGATTTTCCGTAGAAATTTGTCAAAGTCCAGACGTGACTGGACATAGTCAAACTGAGTTGTAGGACAAAAATTCAAGCCCAATGAAAGCAATGATGCTTGTGAGCCCGTGAGGGTGTGGGAAGACATATTGACAATTTGATGAGAATTCATATTGTCTGTTGTTACTACTTCGCTCCAGAGCGCGTCAGCCTGCCTTGTTGATGTACATCTGAGCCGCTTCCCACGACGGCCTCGGCGGGTTTTTTTCCTTTTGACAATTTCTGTTCCTTTCCTCTCCCTCTTCCTCCTCCTCTGTTCTTTCCACGGCCTCTGCCCCTCTTTTGGTTTTTTCCATCTTGACATAAAAGTCTCATTTCCTCTAAAAAATTTAGTTTGATGGGCATTTCATCATTTTCTGAAACAGAGACATCAGATTCTGAAGAAACGGTTTCTGTCTCCCCCAATTGTTTAGGAAATGATTGTGTAGTAGAACTTTTACGCAAAGAGTCAAACCGCTTGGCAAAGGTGAAAATACGACCTGATTCATAGTCAATTTTATCTCTAATAAATTTTCTATGTTTACGCTGTTTGATCTCCTCTTCGTAGGCAATAAGATCTTCTTCAATTTTACTTCGTAGTTTCTTACCCTCCTCAGTGCTGGGAATATCACGTAATTCAGACTCTAATTTGTCAAGATGTAAAAGTACAGCATTGCGATCGGAATTGGCATACTTGACTAAAATTTTCAAGAACTGCGCAGAGCAGTGACTGCTGGCACCTCCCCACTCTTCCAACATGTTGGGATCCTGATCCTCGAAAGATGGTGTTATCATAATACGTAGTCCACGGGGGACACGGCCCACATCGAGATAATTTTGCAGGGAGTGCTCCTCCCACCACTTAGATATCTCCTTTTTGCGAGATTTTTCTATTTCACGAAGAAGTGTAACTTCAGTAGAGGTGGTGCTGGTAGTTTTCTTAACCCCACTAGTAGGTGCCACTGTGGGTAAATCCTGCTTCTCATTAAATAAATCCCTGGCCTGGAGCAGCCGGGCTGCCACCCTGGCGTCCTGCAT
Source organism: Ambystoma mexicanum (assembly GCF_040938575.1). Lineage (NCBI taxonomy): Eukaryota > Metazoa > Chordata > Amphibia > Caudata > Ambystomatidae > Ambystoma > Ambystoma mexicanum. The sequence continues at coordinate 137,832,665 of NC_090921.1, forward strand.
GTCAGCGTGTGTAATTGCCAATCAACCGAAGGAAAAATCCTCGGTTTATACCATCAAAAAAAGTAATATATATATACTTTATAAATATGGAAGGAAGACGACCTCAGCAAAGCATAGTAGTCCACAGACAGGCTAGTGTGGGTCAATATGCAGGAAATGTAGAAACCGGCGTGGAGTGAGTGTAAAAAGCACTATACCAGAATGTAAGCCATAGGAAGATGGAAAAAAACTGAATAGACACCTACCTGCGAGCCATTGTTCGTGCGTCCTCCGGCACACATCACATCAGCTAGCAACCGAGGGCTATCATATATATATATAAACTTGCATCAAAAAATAAAATAAAGTCAGTCATGACTTTGATGCAAGTTTACATATGTATATTAGTGTACAAGTATGAAATGTACACAATATACATGTATGTGTAGAGTTTGTGTTAGGGAGAATTTTCAGAAATTTGCTAATTCGCTCCATCTTAGAGACCCCCAGCAACTTTGCAGGATTTTGAGGACTTGATTTGTTTTACCTGGAGAGAGTGAGACCCTTTGTCCCACTCTCTCATGTATTTTATTGTGATTTCTGAACTTTGTGTTTCTTTTGGTTATGGTGCCTGACAAACTCCATAGGCATCATCTTTTACATTGTGTCACACAGCACCTTCAGTGCAGTGGCACAGGCAAGTCTCCCAGATTTCCCAAAGGTTTAAATACCTTCTCCGGGATAAACTACTGTTTCCCAGAGCAGAAAAGTGAAACTTTCTAGACCCAGCACACACTATCTTACAATAGGGCGCTGGAGGGGTTACCTAGTATCCCCTTTGTCTAGCTTCTCATGTAACAATTTTATGTTACCATTTCCTCACTGAATGGCCGGTGGCAGTGGTTTACTTTTAACTACCGTGGTGTGCATTTACCGCGGGCTGCATTCTCAGCTGCAGTAAAGCACCCAAGGGTGCCATTTTTGTCAAAATGGCCCCAGTCTTCTTTTTTTGCCATTTCTTTGTGGAAAGGTCCTTCTTGAGAGTTACTCTGCGCACCAAACTAGGTTTGGTCCCTTTGTTCGCTTTGCCTTTGGCGGGATTCACGAGTTCAGCCCGTCTCTGGCTCCAGGTTGTCTTGGGTGGGCAGGAAGTGAGGGAGGTGCCCGAAACTATCTGTGCTTAGTCTCCTGGGAGACCCAAATGCACTCTGTAGTGATTGGCCGGGTGACTGTCCGGCAAGGACAGCCACTCTGCTGGGTGACTGACAGCTTGGCTGGAATGAATGGGAGAGAACTGAATAAAAGGCGAGGCTTTTGGCTTGGAAGGCAGAGTCGACCACTGGATGAAGGAACCGAAGAAGAACTTAAAGAGAGGACGCCTGCTGCAACTCCTGGACCGTTGGTTTGCCGGTGAAGCCCTGCTGCTGTGCTGAAACTTCAAATTCGCATCGACAGAGAAGCCCCTGCAAGGACGATTTCTCCCCTTGAGTTGGTGGGACCAATCAACTCCAAAGTAAGCCACCTGGACATTCTCTCGGAGCTGGTTGACTTTCCACAGAGTTGCTGCTGGAAACCGAAACGCCAGGAAGAGGAACACCAGATTGTGTGAGTTGCTTTTTAGCTGGCCAAGGGCTTCAGGAAGATCATCTGAACTCCCAGGAAGCAGGACTGACCGAGCCTGAGCCCCCTCAACAGAGTGCGGGACCCCAGAAGCGTGAAAGGTCCATCTCAATGGTCAGGAACCGCAGTGTCGCTATTTGCGGTAGACGCAAGGAGCTAAAACACCGAACAGCCACTTGTTTGAAGATTGCCGGTTGCGAGCGGTGACCGTCCCATTGCAGTGAAGGAGTCCCCCGAAGTCCTCCCTCTTGTCCTCACGACTGGGGCCCAGGAACAGTGAGATCTGCAGAGCTGCTCATGAACAGAACTCATCTGCTGCACTTTTTCTTCAATACAAAGGTACTGTAAAAGTCTGAGAGAACTTACTTCTTGCTGTAGAGTTGCTTGCGTCTTCTACTACTCACAAGTCTAACAGATTGTGGCCCTACATTGATTCTTCTTTTTCTTTAAAGACTTCTAAAACATTGTGCAAAGACTCTTCCCACTTACCTGCAAAGAAGTGCTTCAGCTCATATAGACTTTTGCCCATTGACTTTGGCTTAACATGTTCCACTGAATGACTCTTATTGGGGGATTTGAAAGTATTTGCCTGCTTAAGACTATCTGTGGTCTCTTGTATTTGACTTACTCCTAAATGATTCTAAATACCACAGTGATATATTACTGTCCCCAGCACCCTAGCTATTGAAGTCACCTGAGGGTGTAGGTTGTGTCTGTGGGCCATCCCAAAAGGGTACGCACTGATTTAGAGATATTAAAAGTGTGTTTTTTGTGAAGTATATTTGAGTGTTACTGTTATATTGCTCCCTTCTGAAGAAGGCTTACTCTAATTGACTGATAAATAAATTAATAATTGTATATTCAAGAAACATTGGGCCTCATTCCGAGTCCGGCGGTAAGTAACACTAATTACCGCCATGGCGTAAATACCATGTACGATGTGGTTGGAAGGCGCTATTTCCACCATATTCCGACTTCGCGTGCACGAGTATTCCGCCATGGCGGAAAACTCCCTTGCGGCATAGCGCAAAAGGTCCCGTCAAACGCCTTACCGCCATAAACCTAGACGTATTTAACACCATCGCCTTCGATGGAATCCGTAATGAGCGGAGACTGTAATTTACGCTAAGCGTAAATTACGGCCACCGTTAAATACCGGAAACGGAAATAACGTCATCGCACAGGAACGGGAAGCATCACGGCGGCCATATTTAAAATCACAATCCATTGCAATCCTCTCCATACAGGATATACAGGACTCCATACAGGACTCAGATCGACCAAATATACTACAGAGAACAGCATCATGCCTAAAGTTCTGAAAAAGGGCGCTGCGCGCATCCGAAAAGAAAAATTCACCCAGGATGAGTTACAGGTCCTGGTCGACACTCTGCATGAACATGCAGATATCGTATTCTGCAGCGACATGCGTAGGCCCACCATCCTCAGAAAGAAGGAGATATGGGAGTTGGTCGCACAGAGGGTGAGCGCCGTTGGGAACACCCCCCGCAGCACAACGCATTGCCGCAAACGCTGGGATGACCTCCGTCTCAGGGTGCGGGCCATCCTGTCAGCAAACCGTCAGCAGGCCCTGGAGACAGGAGGAGGCCCAGGCTCACCCATTAAAATGATGCCCTGGGAGGAAACATGTGCGGAGATGATGGGCACAGAAGCCATCGAAGGTGTTGGCGAAATGGATTGCGGTGATCCCTCATCCGCTGATGCAGGTGAGTGTCATGAGTCCAAACAGTACATGCATCCCTAATGTAATTCACCGCAAAGGGCCGGCCAAAGAGTCACATCATGTTTGCTTCGTAGACCCCCCCCCGCCCCCACCTGCAACCATGTCGTAACAAGTGGGACCCAGGATGATGTCAGGTGCAAGGCTGACACCCATATTGCCCATGCCACACAGAAAGCTGGTCAATGTCACTCACCACAGTACTCCGCCAACATGATTGACCCCGCCAACAGTATGCTTTTACCATCCAAGCCAAGTTCACTCACCGACCAAAAGATCACCAAGACGCTGCTCTCCCAATGTGTTACCATAGGCTTGAAGTCATGATGACCCCCAGATCATTGATCATGCTGTCTCTCTCTTGCCCCCCACAGGTAGCGGTCATGAAAGTGAGGAGCAGGAAGGCTCCCGGCCAAGTACCTCCCGGGACAGGGGCAGGGTACAGCGCATACCTGCTGGCAGACATAAGGCCCATACTACACCACCTGCTCCAGCAACCCCCATGGAGGGTACACAACCCCCACCCGCGCACCTGGACATGGCTGCAGTTCCGCCGGAAACATGCCCCACGCTGCACCCTGAGGAATCCAGCATGTCAGGGGAGAATGCTGCCATGTGCCTCCTTAGTGTGCCAGACAGCCCCACATCCTATTCCGTGGTCAACGTGGAGGAGACCAATGTCTACAGCCCTGAGTCACCATCGTACAGCCAGGTTGCACACAGCGACTCCGGGTCGAGTGATGGCCCAGGTCTCACCGGCGAAGGGGTAACACCTGTCTCACATCAGCCCACTTCCCCTGCCGAAACACCTGAGAGGCCTGCAGGCCCAATACCAAGCCTGCCAACCACATCCCCCACATCGGCCGCAGAAGCTGTGCACTCCCAGAACCTCACGGCCATGATAGAGGAGTTTCTCCGGGACAACCGGGAATCAGGGTTGGTGCATCACAATGACCTGCAGGCTCTGGGCGAGGTCATCACTACATCCACAAACCGGCTCTGTGAGGTGCTCGGCAGGATTGCTGATGCCCTGGAGGCAGCACCCCCAGACCTCAGCCCCAGCAGGAGGAACCACCCTCCCAGTGCTCCTCCACGCAGACCAGCCTGGTCCGCAGGTCACAACGCACAATGCGAAAATGATACCCCAGGCTCGGGGAGTGCCCATTGACTATGAAGCCACACACATGTGGCCTATGTAGTATTGATGGGACCATTGTGGGGCTGTTGTGGGGGGAGGGTGAGGAGGGTGAGGGTGTGCGTGGGAGTTGGGGGGGAGGGGGGTGAGGGTGGGAGTTGGGGGGAGGGGGGTGAGGGTGTGCGTGGGAGTTGGGGGGGGGGGGGGGGAGGGTGTGCGTGGGAGTTGGGGGGGAGGGGGGTGAGGGTGGAGGATTATTTGTACTCGTTTTCACATGATTATACAATACAAAGTTTGGTGTATCCTGGAAAACAGAGTGGACATTGATCATTGTGCATGTGTCTTTTAATGTCTCACAGTGCATGTAGTACATGTATCCCCACACCCAGTGCCCAATGTCCTGTCATCCTCACCCCCTCAGCTGACTTGTGACTCAGAAATATTGGTCAATCAATGCTTGTCGCACGTGACGTCCCTCCTGTGCATCGGCCCCGTGATGCTGTCCTGCCATTCCTTCCTCCTCCTCCTCATCTGGTGGTAGCAGACCCACGTCAGGGGGCAGTGGCACGTTCCGATGGATGCACATGTTGTGCAGCATTGCACATGCCATGGTGATCTTGGCCACCTTCTCGTGGCTGTAGATGAGGGCCCCACCTGACCGGCTGAGGCAACGAAATCGTGCCTTCAAAAGGCCGAAGGTCTGCTCTATCACCACCCGTGTACGGGTATGAGATCTATTGTAGTCCTCCTCGTGCCTGTTTTGTGGGTTGCGGACCGGGGTCATGAGCCACGGCTTCAATGGGTAGCCAGCATCACCTGCATGAGAGTGGAATGAAGGTAAATGTTCGTGCAATCATGGTGGAGAACTGTGCTAATCTGACATTGCAGCAGGTGTTCACTGGCCATGCACACATGTCCCAGGATACAGTCACCCCATTACATCGTACAACGGCGTTGACTGTCCCACCCGTATGCATCTCTCTACCCCACCCTTTACCACCCGGGTGGAGTATGCTGACAGCCTACTCACAGCCCCAATGGACTGCCATGGCCCATTCCGGTTACTCACCAAGCAGCCAGGTACATCGTTCAGCATGTTGCGCCATGTAGCGTGGTAGTGTAGAGTTCCGCAGGACCAAGGAGTCATGAGTTGATCCGGGGTATCGGGCATTGCATTGTGTGATGGCTTTACTGGCATTACACACCATCTGGACGTTGATGGAGTGATATTGCTTGCGGTTGCGATACGGCACCTCCATGGCATGGGGAACCACCAATTCTACGTGGGTGCAGTCGATGGCACCTATGCAATTTGGCATGCCTGCAAGTGCATGGAAGGCAGCTTTGGTATCATATGTCTCCTGGGGAGTCCGGGGGAGGCATATGTAGTCCCTTCTGTGCTTGAGGAGGGCATCGAGCACTTGGTTGAGTATCCGGGAAAATATGGGCTGTGAAATGCCATGCATGTGCCCCACTGTATGCAGGTAGGTCCCTGTGGCAAGGAAGTGGAGCACAGACACTACCTTTAGTAGAGGGGGGATGGCAGTGCTGATTTCTATTAGGCTCACTATGTCGTTATGTATCAGGGCCACTATGGTGGTTATGGTGTCCCGGTCAAGCCGGTACAGGGTGTGTATCTGCTCTGGTGTGAGGTTGAAGGGGGTGGGTCTGATGCGTGGAATTGGGGGCTGACGGCGTGGTAATGGTGGCTGCACCGGTAGGGCATGCTGGGCCTGTCTCTGCCTCCTTCTCCTCCTGTGTATCCTCTGTGGTGGGGGCTGTGGTTGCTGTGGTTGCTGTTGTTGATGTTGTCGTAGTTGCTGCCTTGCAAGCAGGGCCTCCAGCTCCATGAATGCTGCGAGAATTGGTATCATCTTGGTGTGGGAGGGGGTGTGGTGTGTGGGTGTGCTCCTTTTGTGCTGTGCCTGACTCTATGGACTCCACCTGTGCTGATTGGGTGCACCTGTTCCTCTTTCTGGCACTGTTCAGGGTTGTTAACACCTTCTCTGCGATGCCGGTAATTACGCCATGGCGTTAAGGTACTTTGCGCCCTTGTGGAGCCCGTTTTTACCGTGTCCGCTTTACTTGGGATCAGCACTGGTTAACGCCTTAGTGTTATTTCCGACGTGGTGTCTCGGGCGCGCGACACTGGTCCGCTATTTACGCCGTCGTACTTTACGGCGGCGGTAATTACGGTGTGATGGGTCGGAATAGTCCACGGCGGAAAAGGATGGCGGTATTACTTTACCGCCATCGTTTTTCCATTAGCGCCGGACTCGGAATGAGGCTCATTGTGTGTAAGAGTTTATTAGAATACTTGGCACTGTGAATCTCTGTGTAACTCCCCTACAGCTCACATGGACCCCTCTTGAGATAAGCCTGGCTGCTCAATCACACGACCAGCCTGTGTAGTACAGACCTATACCAAAGGTTGGGTTCCTATTGCCAGGAGGTCAGGGTTTTTGTAGAGCACCCAAATCTTGCCTAACAGTTTGTATAAAATATAACATGTATTCTCATACCCCCCATACATATAAAAACTCAGATTAAAATGAGGTCTAACTTTGACGTAAGTTTTATAAGTGTAGGAAATGTATAGGAGTTTTACATTTTATACATGTACGCAATTTACATCTCGTATACATCTCAAACACACATCAAAGTCAGTATGTGAGTTTTCTTACATACAGCAGTGTACTTTTACGAAATGTACATCTTCTACACATACGTGTGCAGTTAGTATAAAAGATGCACATTCATTCTGTGCATGCATGACATGTAGATACATCTTAAAACTTGACTATCTCAAAATTGAACAGCTCGATTTTCCCTTTTCTAAAAAAGAAATTCAGTTCATGAAATCCTGATAAGATGTAGGTGCATGCCAAAAATCAACAATGTTAAGATAGGAGAACTGACATTTTTTTAATTGCCCTATCGAAAAAATCCCATGTTAAATGTTGTTCAAAATGCGAATAAAGAACACTTTTTTAAAATACGAACTATTAAAATTTTCTATGTGAATATTTTCAGAATTTTCATGAGAGGGTTCAAAAGTGAATGAGAAATTTATTTTTCTGAAACGCCAAAAACAATCCGACTTAACCTTAACTATGCCATGCACTATATTTATTTTTCTATGTATAAGGAACACGTTACTTACCTGTAACTGTTGTTCTGCAGCATGGGTCTGGCATGGATTCACATGCTCATGAATATTCCCCGTCGTCAGGCTGGGAATCCTCAGTAAAAGAAAAAATCAGTTTCAGTTTTGTTTCTGAACTTTCTACTAGTAACCAATCGCTGGTCTCTGGGTCATACTGCCCCCAGCCAATGACTGCTCTCTACCTAAGCCCCTCCTCTGGCAGCCATCTTCAGATTTGGTAGCACGTAAAGTGGCAGGAGGACCAAGAGAAGAGCTGCAGAGGGGTTGGAGGGAGGGTTAGCATGTGAATCCATGCCAGACCCAAACTGGAGAACAACAGTTATAGGTAAGTAACTTGTTCCTTCTCCAGCATGGGGTCTGGCATGGATTCACATGCTCATGAATACAAGAATACATAGCATTACACACATGCACAACCACAGGAGGTGGCAAGGCTCAACATAATGCATTTCAACAACTCAACATTAAGCATCTCTTACCTCCTCACCAGGCTCACCTTCAAGCGACCAGGTTGCGCAGCACTGCCTGGCCGACTCTGGACTCCACCCTGGAATCCCGGTTGACGCAGTGGAATCTCGTGAAGGTGTGTGTCGACCTCCACGTAGCAGCCCTGCAGATGTCCAGCAGGGGTACACCAGACAGGAATGCCGTTGTAGCAGCGATCGCTCTGGTTGAATGGTCTCTCGGACGGCCGGGCAACGGTCGGTTTGCCAACCGTTGACAGTGCATACTGCAGCCCTCTGGAACTGGAAGCCTTCGAGAGGGCCTTACCTTGGTTCACAGGTCCAAAGTTCACAAACAGCTGTGATGTCCTCCGAAGGCTCTTTATGCGGTCCACGTAGAACTTCAGCGCTCTAGCGACATCCAGCGAGTGCAAAGTCCTCTCGGCCGGCGACGAATGCGACGGGAAGAAAACAGGTAACACCAAGGTCTCGTTGAGATGGAAGTCTGACGGCACCTTGGGCATGAAGGAAGGGTGAGTCCTCAGCACTACCCTAAGAAACGCTGTCTTCTACGATAGAAACTTCAGCAGTGCCGAGTGTAGGGGCTCGAATGGGGGACCCATGAGCCTGGTCAGCACCACGTTGAGCTCCCACGCCGGGGCCGGAGCCTTCACCGGCGGGAATGAGCAGAATAGGCCTTTCATGAACTCCTTCACCAGGTGGTGAGACCACAACGACGACCGCCCCAGAGTTTTGGTGTAGCGGGAGATGGCCGCCAGGTGGATCTTGATGGAGGCATGCGCCAGCCCTGCCTTGGCTAGCGACAGCAAGTACGGCAGCACTTGAGGGGCCGTAATCGGTAGAGGGTTGATCTTCGTGCACGGCACCAGACAGAGAACCTCTTCCACTTATGTCCATAGCACTTGAGAGTCGAAGACGCCCTGGCCTTTGCAAGAACCTCCTTGCTGTCCGCCGGGATATCGTAGCCTCCGAACTCTAGTGCTGCAGGAGCCAGGCCTGCAGGTTCAGCGATCCCAGGTCATGATGTAGAACGGCGCCTCTTTCCCTGGTGAGAAGATCCGCGTCCGTCGGCAGTTTGACTGGGGGGGACGCTGACAAGTACAGAAGGTCCGGGAACCATATCTGTCTCGGCCACGACGGTGCGACGAGGATCATCCTGCACCGGGAACGTTTGAGTTGGTTGATGAGTCGCAGCAGCAATGGCAACGGTGGGAACGCGTATAGGAACAGGCAGTCCCAGGGGAAGGAGAATGCATCGCCCATGCTCCCCGGCTGAGGGAACCTGCTGGTGAACCTCCGGCACTTGGTGTTCGCCACCGCCATGAAAAGGTCGATCTGGGGACTGCCCCATCGTCGGAATAGGAGATCCACTTGATCCTGCCGAAGCTCCCACTTGTGGCAACTACGCAGCTCCCTGCTGAGTGAGTCGGTGATGGTGTTTTTCACTCCTGCTAGATGAAAAGGTACCAGGAACATCCCCTGGGCGACGGCCCAGATCCTGCACTTCCTTGGATAGGGCTGGGGATCTGGTGCCCCCCTGCTTCCGGATGTAGAACATCGTGGTGGTGTTGTCGGTGAAGATCCGTACCACCTTGCCCTTTAGGGATGAAGGAAAGACCTGAGGGCCCCGAACATGGCCCGGAGCTCCAGGACGTTGATGTGCAGGGACCTCTCCTGCGGGAGCCAAAGGCCTCTTGCGTGGAGATCTCCGGTGTGCGCACCCCATCCCTCCACGGAGGCGTCCGTCGTCACCGTTTCCTGATGGGCTGGGGTCAGGAAGTCCATGCCCGCTGCGAGATGCGCGCGGGTGCCCCACCACCGGCTCGCTTGACGGAAAGTCTCGTTGAGGGAGATCTCGTCTTCGAAGCTGCCTGCCGCTTACATCCAAGGGGCGTTGATGAACTCCTGCAGTGGCCACATCCGCAACCTGCACAGGTGCACGAGGTAGATGCACAATGACATCATGCCGAGTAGGGACTTGATGGACCTCACCCTGGCCACTTCCATGGTCAACAGCCGTTGTACCTTGCCCAGGATGGCCTTCATCCTTTCGTCCGATGGTGAAGCCAACCGCGCCACTGTGTCGAGTCTGGCTCCCAGTAACAGGCTTTTTGCGATGGTACCAAGTGGGATTTCGCGAATTTGATTGAGAATCCCAGATCTGTGAGTAGGCGGACGGTCTTCGCTGTGTGATCGACGGCGAGTTCTCTTGACTTTGCTCGGATGAGCCAATCGTCCAGGTAGGGGTATACGTGGATCCCCTGCAGGCCTAGCCGCGCCGCCACCGGTGCCATGCACTTGGTGAAGACCCTTGGTGCCAACTTCAACCCGAAGGGCAGGGCCTTGAACTGGTAGTGTCGCCCTTGGACCACGAATCGTAGGAACTTTCAATGCCCTTTGTGTATGGGGATGTGGAAGTCGCCCTCCTCCAGCTGTCCCAGCACATGCTGAAGGATGACCATCCGGAACTTCTGGGACTTGATGTATTTGTTGAGGCGGCGAAGGACTAGGATGGGCCGCCAGCCGCCGGTCTTCTTTTGGATGAGGAAGTACCGCGAGTATATTCCGGAGCCCCGGAGCTTCTTAGGGAAGAGTTCTATTGCGCCCTTTTTTAGCATTGCTCGTACCTCCAGAAGCAGCTGTGGAATGTGGTTTTCCTTCCTGGCCACGGGTAGTAGACGGGGACACTTTCTTTGGAATTCCAGAGTGTGCCCGTGGGCCAGGGCATCTAGCACCCAACGGTCGGTGGAGATGGACTCACACACGCTGACGAAACTCGCTAGCCGGCCTCCCACCAGGGTGCTCAGTGGGGGCCCGACGTCATGGCCGGTTCAGTCTTGCTTTGCTGAGGCCTTGCCACCTTTGCCTCCTTGGCGACGACGATGGTATCCTCCGGCCTTGCAATGGCAACTGTAGGCCTCCTGCAACGAGGAGCGGGGTACGATGTGGAACTGCTGCCAAATCCTTTGGAGGTACCTTGTGACTTGCCTCTGGAGGTCCGAAAGGACGTCCATCGTTGATGAAGAGAACCCAAGGCCTGGGCCGTCTCAGTGTCCGCATTGATGGCCTGCAGTGACTCGTCCACTGCCTTGTCGAACAGGTTGTTTCCGTTGAAGGACATGTCCAGTACCCTGGTCTGCACGTCCTGACGGAAGTCGGTGGCCTTGAGCCAACCGTGTCGGCAAAGGCAAATGCTGTTGCCCATCTGGCGAAAGCCGGTGTCGGCGATGTCTGTGGCCACCGTGATGGCGTGGTCCGAAGCCACCTTGCCTTCCTGTAGGATTTCCAGGGCTTCTGCCCTCTTGTCGTCTGGGAGGAAGTCCAGGAGGGGAGCGATCTTGAACCACAGCTCCCTGTCGTAGAGTGCCACGATCGCGAGGGCGTAGGCCGCATTAATGGTCGTTGCCCCCGACGAGATGACCCGGTGGGGAAGTGGAAGTTCGTACCGGTCCCTCTTCGCAGGAGCCGTGGACAGGTTCTTCAGCAGTGCCAGTCCCTCATCCCAGATGTCGTCCAGTAACGGGACTGAGAGGACAGTCTTCCTCTTGGCCTCCTGTCGTTGGTAGAGGAAACCATCCTTCTTCTGCTCTTCGGGGCAGAGCTGGAAGAGCTCCGATTCCCTGGCGATCATGGCGTTGAAGGAGCCAATTTCGTCAGGGGTGGGGGAAGGCCCGACAAGGGGGTGATGGGAGGTCTGTCCCGTCGTCACCACCGTCGTTCGTCCCCATCGTCGCAGTCTCCATTCCCATCTCATCCCTCAGTGGAAGGGATGGAGGTGAAGGCTGGAAGGGAGGAGGAGGATGGATTCGCCTCTGCTTGTTTGGTGGGCTCCCCGACGGTCCAGGCGCCATTGGGTCGTCCGCTGGGGTTAAGGGCAACCTTGTCCTTATCTCCGTACAGAGGGTCTGTATAGCCATCAAGATTGCTCCTGAATTGCCCTGGGGCATGGGCATCGGTTGTGACGGGAGCGACGGCTGGGGCGCGGGGTCCTCAGTTTCCTCCGCAGCCCGTTGCTCTCTTCGTCAGCCTCATCGGGATCCCTCCCATAGGACCTGACTTCCTCGAACTTCTTGTCCAGGATCTTTTGGACGCTCGCCAGCTCATCCTCGGAAGTGGTATCTGTGTCCGTTATGGCTACCGTGCCCCTCCTCTTTCTCCTCCCAGGGGTTCATGGGGGTCTTCTCGATAGGCTGAAAAGATGATTCCCTCCGGGGTGCAGGGAAACTGTAGGCCCGGCAGTCGTCTCCACTGGGGTAGCCTCCACAGGCTCCGCCAGGGCCGCCACGACTCCTTCGATCGAGGCCTTCACCTTAGGGGGAGGGTTGCTGCCTTGCTCCCCCTCGGCTGTCTCCATCAGGATCGACCAGGGCGTCTCCCGAAGCTTACCCGGGTTCTCTGACTTCCTCTTCACCGAGCCAGAGCGTTGGCTCGTGGATGATGAAGCCCGAACCATCGGTGCTCCCAGTGCCTGCGGTGCTTTGCCTTTTGTTGGGCCCCCGTCGCCGGAGCTCCCTCAAAGGTCTTAGAAGACTGGTCAGACTTCTTCTTCTTCTCACCTGCTGCTGGGCTCTTCCCCTCCAGCCAGTTGGTGAGTCGAACGTGACGATCCTTCATTTTCCGCTCGGACATGATCTTACAAAACGCACAGTCCTTCTCCACGTGCGATTTGTCATCGTGAAGGTAGTAGAGGCCCCGGGAGTGCTCATCTTCCTTGAAGACATTCTGTAATCCGCATCCAGGGCAGCTCCCGTACAGCTTGGATCCAACAAGCGTCGTGCTTCCTTTGTCCTGGGCCATGACCACGCGACATAGGCCTCAAAGATCTTCCGGAATCCTCCAAGAAGTGAAAACTCAACGAAAATGTGCCCTTGAGGGGTGTAGAAAATTCCAAAACGGGTCCCCGTTAATCGGAAGTAGAATCGGTGGAGCTTGAGGCTCGATTGACCGAAAATATAAGCGTAAACGCCAAAAAAACGCAAAACCCAGTAAAAGCTCAAGAGCTATAGCACGAGGACTCCCAACACTTGAACATGCGGTAAAAATCTGAAGATGGCTGCCAGGGGAGGGGCTTAGGTAGAGGGCAGTCATTGGCTGGGGGCAGTATGACCCAGAGACCAGTGATTGGTTACTAGTAGAAAGACCGTTCAGAAACGAAACTGAAACTGATTTTTTCTTTTACCGAGGATTCCCAGCCTGATGACGGGGAATATTCATGAGCATGTGCATCCATGCCAGACCCCATGCTGGAGGAGTGTGTGGATAAATTGTACCTTTGTGTCAGCTTCTTCCCCTCTCAGCCTGACTGATCTGCCACTTTACCTGCCTTAATGGTGGTTTAGCTTCCCTACTGGTTTGGTGTACTTGCCCCACCTTACGGTACAAAAAGCTGCCTTATGTAAAATGTTGTTTCTATTTCGAGTGCTTGAAATAGAAAAAGGTTTAAACTATTCCTGGGTTTCTGGAGCAGGGAGAAAAGCAATGGAAAATGGGGAGGGGGTTTACGATTCCATGTGGAGGGTAATGGGGGGCTGATTTGTACCTCCAAAAATATTCCAGGTCATATTCCATCAGAAATGTAAAAGTGATCCTTTGGGGAAGTTTGCCAAGTCTTAGTAATTAGTTGACAGATGGTTGCATAGTAGGGAATGACGTCTCCATGTGGTTTGTTCTCAATAAATTCTTCTGGACGTGAACATGAGCGCGGTTCTTCAGTCCATGAGAGGCTAGAATTATCCTGTGTCTGTGGCCACCTGAGACAGTAAACATCTGGAAATGTAGAGGCACATCCTACCCCACACCCCTCCTTTCTTGTGGCAGACATGTAAATATGGTATTCAGGGCCAATACCCCTACCTCTTGTCCAACATTGTAAAAATCAGGAGTATTGTCTATTTATGTAGTTAAGCTGCCCTTATTCAAGGCAAAGTACATTGGAAATAGGTAACACTGGACACACCTATTTAAAGTATGCTTACATTACACACAAAAATTAAACACAGAATATAGATTTCTGATGTAAAATACAGGTTAGTAAAAGACATTGGGCCTCATTACGGGTCCGGCGGGTAGCCGCTGGACCTGTAATCATTTACCGGGGCCTGACTTCTCGGTGCCACCGAGCTATTCCAAGTCCAGCAGCCGGAAAGTCCGGCGCCTGTACATTTGTTAATCCCCATTCCCATCGAGTCCGACGGGACTCTATGGGAGTGGGGACACGGGAGCACTGGCATCATTAGCAAGCTACAAGACTGCCTAACGTGGCGGCTGTACCCGGCAGTGTCAGACATGTCGGGCACAGCGGCTCCAGCCAGCAGAGTTGTACTTTGCCGGACCGGAAACAAGGGTGCCAGTGAGCTTACCGGCACCCTTGTTTCCAGACCAGCAAACATATAATGAGGCCCATTGTTTTATAAATGGCTGGAGTCCTCAGAATCTCATGAGTGTTAAAAAGTAGACACAGAAATGTAGTGCCATGTGCAGAAAGCTAAGGTTGACTGAGAGCAGCTGAAAACAGGTGCCAATCAGTTAGCAGCATTAAGTATTAGAATATGGGATTTTCAGTGGTGTGACTCATAGGATAAACTGTCTCACAGTCAGATATGATGGAGAAATGTTGCCAATAGAAAACCAGACAGTATATTTATAGTTTGAACACAGCATGCTAAGAACTTGTTGTGTTCCGTTTTTTTGTGGTAAATATGTTTTATTCAGATCAACCGTTGCATGAACAGCAAAAAAGAAATTCAGAAAAATTGAAAGCTCCTAGTCATTATGAAATTGCATAGGAAGTCATGGGTTTCAGGAAGTGTTTATGTCCAATGGGACACAAGTGGTGTTTTGACCTTTAGGAAAATGACCAATTAGAATTTGTTAAAATGTAAGGTCCAGATTAGCATAACAATGTTGTGCAATACTGTATTTTCTGTAAAAGTGTCTTTAAAATGGGCAGACTGAGTTCTTGCCTAGCCAACTGAACAACAAAGGCTTGTTTTAACAGCTGAGAATAAAACCTTTGCTTTCATTGAATTATGACTGGACCAGGGCTTGCCTTATCAGAAATACCAACTTAACAAGAATTGAATGAACACTTGCGGGCAACTACATAATCTTCACAGCATGTTTCCCTCTATGTCTATCAGAAATAAAATACATAATGAGCGCAGAAACTGTGCTTTTGCATCACTGTACAAATAAAATAACAATTTCACCTAAACAGAGTAGACAGTTGTAGTGATTCTACTTTTCTCTTACCAAATATAATGTACTCCTTTTTCAAAATGTATTGTGAATTGTTTTATCATAGTAAACCTTACATATACAACCAAATTTGCATTTATAATAACATGACACTATAACAACGTATAATAGAAGATATTCAAAACAAAGGGGGGTCTGGGAATCTCTCTACCAGCACGAACACAGCCCAATGACCTGTTCTTGGGTGAATAACCCCTGGGAGAGACTCTGCCAAGTCTTTAGCTCACTGTCCCTTTCACGGAGAAGAAATTTCCACGCATATCAGCCTTTGTCCTGCCCAGGGGCAGTCCAGCGCCCAAATGCTAGGCAATTCTCCTCTGAACAAGAGTACCATCAGTAAGCCCATACACCTGTTTCAGCCTTGTTGGGCATCATCAGTGAGGTGAAACTGTTGCCTCTCTAAGAACAGTGAGCAAGGGGTCCACGTCTGGATCACCCTGTTAACTTAGGGTGAAACCCAAAGTTAATTTATTCAAAACAAAGGGGGGTCTGGGAATCTCTCTACCAGCATGAACACAGCCCAATGACCTGTTCTTGGGTGAATAACCCCTGGGAGAGACTCTACCAAGTCTTTAGCTCACTGTCCCTTTCACAGAGAAGACATTTCCACGCATATCAGCCTTTGTCCTGCCCAGGGGCTGTCCAGCGCCGAAATGCTAGGCAAATCTCCTCTGAACAAGAGTACCATCAGTAACCCCATACACGTGTTTCAGCCTTGTTGGGCATCATCAGTGAGGTGAAACTGTTGCCTCACTAAGAACAGTGAGCAAGGGGTCCACGTCTGGATCGCCCTGTTAACTTAGGGTGAAACCCAAAGTTAATTTATTCAAAACAAAGGGGGGTCTGGGAATCTCTCTACCAGCACGAACACAGCCCAATGACCTGTTGTTGGGTGAATAACCCCTGGGAGAGACTCTACCAAGTCTTTAGCTCACTGTCCCTTTCACAGAGAAGAAATTTCCACGCATATCAGCCTTTGTCCTGCTCAGGGGCAGTCCAGCGCCGAAATGCTAGGCAATTCTCCTCTGAACAAGAGTACCATCAGTAACCCCATACACGTGTTTCAGCCTTGTTGGGCATCATCAGTGAGGTGAAACTGTTGCCTCTCTAAGAACAGTGAGCAAGGGGTCCACGTCTGGATCGCCCTGTTAACTTAGGGTGAAACCCAAAGTTAATTTATTCAAAACAAAGGGGGGGTCTGGGAATCTCTCTACCAGCAAGAACACAGCCCAATGACCTGTTCTTGGGTGAATAACCCCTGGGAGAGACTCTACCAAGTCTTTAGCTCACTGTCCCTTTCACAGAGAAGAAATTTCCACGCATATCAGCCTTTGTCCTGCCCAGGGGCAGTCCAGCGCCGAAATGCTAGGCAATTCTCCTCTGAACAAGAGTACCATCAGTAACCCCATACACGTGTTTCAGCCTTGTTGGGCATCATCAGTGAGGTGAAGCTGTTGCCTCTCTAAGCCTTGGTAGAGTCTCTCCCAGGGGTTATTCACCCAAGAACAGGTCATTGGGCTGTGTTCGTGCTGGTAGAGAGATTCCCAGACCCCCCTTTGTTTGCATATAATAGAAGATAGATTACAAAAATATGTAATATTCATTAAAATTAATAATTGCTTGCATGATCCCTATTCTATACAATGTACACATTATAAAATAGCATATCCCCATTCCCTCTTATAGATATACAGTTGGTAAAGTGTTATGTGCATGGAAATATATCCTTTTTTATGTGAAAATCCTATTGAATATTAAAGGAGGTCTTAAAGAGTGTCCCAGAACTGCTCCCACGCAACTATTCCTGTTCCCCTGGCCTAGCGCATCCTTCTCAGCATTGCTCCCCACGCTTCCCATAGCCTTCCCTCCTCTCCTAACTCTCCAGGCTCCCCCGAGCCTCATCCAGTGCAGTGTTCCTTGCCTGTTCCTCACATCCTACGGCCTACGGCCATTGTATTGTTTCAGTCCACTGTTTTGCATTTCACTACTGTATTGTATCCCATTGCATTGCCTGCATTCCTCTTACTTCCAGTTTTCCTTGGACTACCATAGTGTTGCCTTGTTGGGTTACTATCGTACTGTCTACGTGCTGCATCGGCTGTCTTTCTCTTCTTCCCCTCTAGAACCCCTTTTGACCACGAGCTGTGCATTCTGTACTGTACTTGCATTCTCACGCCTTAGTTCCACTGTAGTGTACTTTTGTTGTACACAGGGTTCCCTCCACTCACGCCAGGACCTCACAAGGCTCCAGTGTTCTTGTTCTGTGTTGTACTTCTTGCCGCCCCTCTTGTGTGACCCCCGCCCTGTGTGCCTCCCACCTGTTTACCCCTAGCGTGTGCCCCCCCTGCTTGGACTGCACCCCCCCTTACTCTCCGCCGCACCCTCTATTGTGTTCTCTGTCTTTCCTATCTTCTCTAACTGCTATGCTATCGATTATCCTATCCCTCTTACTAAGTCTGGCAGGAGGAATCTCAAAAGTGACATCCTGGTCTCCAACCCAGGCCTCCCTACCGCTGATACCTACACCAGTGCTTCCTCCAGACAGACCCTCACCGACATCCTCTTTGTCCTTCCCTTTCCAGGCTTATGGACCCCACATATGGTCTATATTCTCTCTGCTTTTTCCTCCTCTCCCATTAATGGTGGCACACGGTGGGTGGCTATCCTGGCCCCCTTTCACTCCTCCAAGACCATCATTAATGTCTACTTAAATGGCACCGTCTTGGTTCAGGGCCCTCAGGCCAATCTCCCCCTTTTCGATAGACGCTTTCAGCATCTTATCAACTTCCTTTCTTCTCCTGCTACATGACACTCCTATCTACCCCTCTCTGGCTCCTCTGCCGCCTCCTACCTCTGCCACCTCTCTGGCACCCGCTGCTGCTTCTTTCGCTGCTCTGCCGCCTCCTTCCTCCACCACCTCTCTGGCACCCTCTGCTGCTTCTCTGGCTGCTCTGCCTTCTCCTCCTTCCGCCACCCCTCCTGTACTCTCTTCTTCCTCTCTGAATACCCTTCCACCTTGCCCTGCCTCCTCTGCCAATTCTCGGGCACCTCTAACAATTCTGCAGGGCTTATCTCATGCCTGTACCCCTCAGGGGAAGTCTTTCAAAGGTGGCAATCTGTTCCAGGTTGCTATTCTTAAGTCTCACTCCGCTGTCAAACACTCATCGGACATCTGCCGTCTCCTGGAAGAGCTTGATTTGGATGTATTCAGTCTCACAGAGACTTGGTTCACGGCCAGCTCTGTGGCTCTCCTCCCTGATGGCAACAAGATCATATTCGAACCCAGAACCAACCAGCCGGTGGGGGAGTATCCCTGATCTTCCCGGAGCGGATCCCTGCTTCTGTCATTCCTACGCAGGTGTACTACTCCTTTGCATGCCTTGTGTGCAGGCTCTCTATCTTTCCTGGCCTCTCTCTCATTGTGGCCTCCATCTAGAGGCCGCCTGGCCAGGTCGCCCTCTTCCTCTCCGAGTTGGCTTACCTCTTATCCTCCCTCCTTCCATCTGCCTCTCAACTTCTCCTCCTTGGAGACCTTAACATCCACTTGGATGCTACTAGCCCCTGCCCGGGGCTCTTTCGCGATCTCTGCAACTCTCTCTCTCTATCTCTATCTCTCTCTCTCTCTCTCTCTCTATTCTACCCTCTAGCCCAACTCACTGTGCAGGGTACACTTTGGATGTTCTGATCTCCTCAGACCTTCCCCTCTCCAACCCCCTCACTACTCCGCTCTCTTGGACTGACAACTTTCTTCTCTCCTCGCACCTGTCACTCTCTGCCCCTCAGGCTAAGCCGTCCCCAGCACTGCCACCCACCTTCTCAGTTATCCGGTCCATGAAGCCTGTGTCAGTGGAGGCTTTCGCCGCTACTTTCTCTCCTCCTCCTACACCTTTGGCTGACTCACACTCTGACACAGCCTTTACCAACCTTCATCTCGCTATCTCTAACACTCTCAATGTCCTTGCCCCTGTCATGAGGATCCGTTTAAAGCCTGCATCCAAGTACAACTCTTGGTATGATTCTGACCTTGCCACCCTTAAGTGCAAGTGTAGGGTGGCAGAGCGGAGGAGGAGGGCATCAAGCACATCCTCTGACAAACTGGCCTGCCGCCTGCTCCAAAGGCAATACACACTCTCTGTCCTCTCTAAGAAGAGAGCCTACATCCAAGTCTGCGTTTCTGCGGCCTCTAACAACTTGCCCGAACTTTTCAAAATCTGCAAGGAGCTGGCCAATCCTGCTGCAGTCTCTACCCCTCCTTTTCTCTCCCCGGCCCTTTGCACGGCTTGGCATCTCATTTCACTACAAAAACACAGGACATCCTGTCCACTCTCTGCTCCTCTACCTCCTCTTCCTCTCCCCCTACCATTCTAGGCCCCACCCCGGCCTCTTCTCTTCCTTTTTCCTTCTTCCCCCCTCTGTTCCCCCGACGATCTTTCTAGACAAGTCCGATCTATGAAAGTCTTATCAAAGCAGGTACTTTGCTGCTCCTCCAGAACCATTAAGGATCACATTACCACCCTTGCTCCAGCCTTGAGCGATTTCTGCAATCACTCTTTTGCCACAGGAACATTCCCCTTCCCCCTTAAGCACTCCCTTGTGCACCCCCTTCATAAGAAGCCTTCTGCCGTTCGTTCCTCTCCTCTCTTTTATCTCTACTTCGTGGTGTTCCCCAGGGGTCTAACCTCTCCTCCTGGCTATTTAACCACTAGCTGGCACCTCTGGCCCACTGCATCTCTACCTTCTGCTCTAACTTTCAGTGTCATGCGGATGACACCGAGCTCTCTTTCAGGCTCCTTCTCTCACACCTGACTGTCTGTCCGCAATTCACGAATGGTGTGCTGCCAAGGATCTCTGCCTCAAGGCCAGTAAGACTGAGATCCTACTCATTGGGACTCCTGCTCCCGCCTTCCTGCACTCACTCTGGCCGCCCACCCTTGGCCCTCTACCTGCTCCTTCTAGTGAGGCTAAGAACCTTGGGGTCATCTTTGACTTCACCCTCTCCTTCTCTCCTCACATCTCTGGCGTTTCTAAGAAGTCACACTTCCCCTCGGAGGTATTCTACCTTTTCTCACTTTCCCCTAGAATCTCATTGTCTCCAGCCCCCATGTCCTCTTTACGCTGGACTAATGCAAAAGCCTCTTTCTAAATCTGCCTGCCTTTACTCTTATCCAGAAAAGGACTGCACGACTTTTCCTTGGCCTCAAGCCCAGGGATCGTATCTCTCCAGCCCTACAATCTCTCCCCTGGCTCCCTGTGGCTGAGAGGATCAAGTTCAAGACCATGTGCATAGTCCACAAGGCTTTCTGGGGGCGGGTACCACACTACATCCAACTTACTCTTCCTACGCATCATCCTTCCTGAGCTTTCTGCTCATCCACCTCCAACTCCCTGAGGGTCAGACGGTGCTCCAGGCAGAGAGTAGGGGGTAGATCTCTGTCCTCGGATGGGGCCTCCCTCTGGAATAGCCTCCCTGCCTCTCTCAAACTTGAGCACGACCACCTAAGGTTTCGGAAGCAATTCAAGACCTTCCTATTCGCTTCCGCTTTCTCTCTCCCTTTCCCTTGCTGATGTCCCCGTCGGCTGCGTATACTGGTTACCTGACCACACACTGAATTTACAGGACAAGGCTCCTGCACAACCGGTTGCCCTTGCACTGCCTCCGGGCCTCCCATTCACTTAAGGGAATGTATGTGTAACCCTACAGTCCCCTGACACTCTGCACTTTTGAGCCACCACCCGCTGCACTTAAAAGTTACTTTGCACTCTCTCCTACTCCCTCCCCTCCTAGTACTTCTCCCCCTCGAGCCCCCCGCACTTGTGCGGTCTGAATGACAGAAAGCCTAGTAGGAGCATTGTTTTGTCCTCCTTCTGTCCTCCCTTCCTTGTCTTGTCGTGCCTAGAAACACCTGTGTACAGGCGCATTATAAATGACTTATCATATAATATCATATCATTACCCTACAGCTATATTCTACCATCTAATAGAAATCAAGTTGATTTAAGTACAGCAATTGTCAACAGTACTTCATTGATCCTTGACAGCTGCACCCTGAATTCATATGTTAAAAGCCAAAATTCATGGTCTTCAAATTTGCTAAACATTAACCATCTTAAATTGTGCAGAAATGGGCATTGAATTAGCAGATGATTTAAGATTGAATGCAACTTTATGGCAATAAGTCCTGAGACTGCTGGGCATTACCTTATGCGGTAATGGCCCGCTGTTGAGGGGCTAATTGCCATTAGTACCCTGGCCCGTTAGACCGGGGTACTAACACGTTTTTTTTTCTGGCTCTGAGACGCGTTGTCTTTCTCAGCCGGAATAAAAAAAGTTTACAAAAATGGCTGCAGCAGACAGAAAACATAGTACGTTTTCTCTTTCCGTGGCAGCCATAGTAAACAAAGAAAACGGCCGCTATGGAAAGGGAGAAGGGACTATGCATATAGTCCCTTCTCCCTTTCCATGGTGGTCATTCTGGAATGAAAATGTTGTGTCGGGAATGGAGGTAGCTGCATGCTGTTGCGTGCTTGCGTGCTTGGGATTACCATGCAGTAAGGCTCGGAATGTAGCCAATAACAGGTACGTTCTCTATTTTTTTCCACGCTGGGTACTCTTTTTGATTACAGTATGAATAATAGTTTGTATTAGCAATATTCTCAGAATGACAATAAAGAATTTCACCTCTAGGGATGACATTTAACCTAAAACGTAACATTTGCATTCTCCAGTAAGCATTGGGACATTTACTCAAATAACATGGCAGCTGTTAGGAAAGATTTCTCTAAATGCAACTTTCCCTCCATATTCATGGACCCCCAAACTTGTTGCTTTTGTTACAGTATCCTGGCCTGTCATTTTACAATGGAGCACAGCCTTCTGCTGCACGTCACTGGGCTTTCGCTCATTGTTATGGGGAAACTGACGCGTCTTTCAGGCTGTCAGTAGTGAGAAACTTTGTTTCTCTTAGTCTTTAGACTTTGTTGCCACTTTGGATAACAATTTAACATTGCACAAAGAACACTACCCGCACAATGGGCTCCTAGTGTTTTTGGGCCCTAGACAGTCTGGTGATTGTACAGTGTGCCTAGAAACAGACTGGTGGCAGGAGTAGCTTTTCTTTGTAGTTTTACAACTTTATATCGAGCTATACCACACTTACTGCACTTGGCTCAGGCCTGTAGCTAGTGTCAGTCATGACCATGCTACGAGGTTCTTTGTCTTTTCCTTTGGCGATTTGTCCTTTGGCCTGTCTCCTGGTCTTCCTGACCCAGGACTTCCTTATTTGGGCATGCAGTTGCTCGCGGAAGCTGCCTCTTTTCACGGGTCCCTACAGGTCATGTGTGTGGGTACCCAGGAAGTGGGTTGGGACTGCCTGGTCCAAATCCACACTACTGGCGCCGGAATGTCTACCACTGCTGGCGTGCATGCATGGGGCAGATCTTATCATTGGTTGGCGGGGTGCAAGCACTCGATGAAACCTGGCTATGAGGAGGGGTCCTGAACCGACCTGGAGATGGAGCCAAGTACCCAGAAGAGGCGAGCAGAACAAAGGAAGATCCGAGACATGCAGAAGAAGGTTGGCACCCTGAGCCAGTAGTTGTCCCGGTGGAGCCCTACTTTGTGCTTGATCTCAGTAGACCTGCGTAAGGGGCTTGAAACCTTTGAAGTGGTGGGACTAATCACTCTCGACACCTTCTGGTTGCCCCGGCAAGCGAGCCTGTTCAGAAGTGTCCCTGGGCCATCCAGTGGATTGGCCAGCTCTAACCTGGGTTACCGTGCAGGAGTGTTGTCAAGTTTTGGCTCGAGACTTTCCGAAATCGTAGGTTGCACTGCAAAGCACCCTTCCATCGAATTTCGTCATCTGAGCCGCTTTGGGTCACAAGATAAAAGGCTATGTCAGATCACGAGAGTTGGGAGCCCCTGCGTCACTGTGCTACAGTGAGGGTCGCTGAAGGCGTTTTTCCTGCATTCCTTCTTGTGCCTTGAATCCAGCTGCATTGGTGTTTTCTTTCTTCATCACCCGAATCGAGAATTACAGCTCCTATTCCATACCGGACTTGCATCTACACTGGCAGTGCCTATGTCCTTTGAAGCCGAAACGAGGACGGGAAATTGAACCTCTGACAACCCCTTCCAGATCTGCCAAGTTTGGACCAAAACCGTGCAAAGGGCGGTGAGTACTGAAGTCACTTACCGGTGGCCCCTTGTTCATCCATACACTTTTATGCATAGAGGATCCTTTGTGGTCTTCTCTTTAACTTGGGTAGGCCACGCTTCCTAAAGTACTCCAAAAGTTGGGAATAGCTTTGTTCATCACAGCAGACCCCCTCCCGACTCTTGGAAACTGTTTCTTGTGACCCTAATAAATAGTATATTTTGGTATACTTCTGTGTAATAGTAATTCTTAATGCCTCACTAAGGGTACTCATTGAAGGCCTCTGGTTACCCTCACTCCTTCTGATACCTAGCCTTGTCTGCTCTCCAAGCTACCGTGAATTGTTCTGGCTCTCTTCCCAGAAGTGTCTCCTGTTCATCTAACAGGGATGTCCTCCTAAACATCTGTTCACCAGAGCAGAGTTTAGATATCCATTCTAACAGCAGCGATCCCATTGCTTTGTCAATTATAGAAAATATTTTATACAATGAGTTGATTCTATCAACAGTATCACTCCGGTCTTTCAGAAACAAAGCTTTTCTAACTTGCAACGGGTTGTTAATTAAGGCGTTAGCCGTTTGTTGACTATTCGCCATTAATGTTCACCTTTACATCTGTAGTTCACAATTGGGCCAGGAATCTGCCCTGCCATAATTTTGGTTTATATCACAAAAGATAGAGGTAAACAAGGTCAGGGCTAACTGGATAACTGGATAGGTATATAATGGTTAACCCACTGCATGGTTATTAGCAACTAGATAGCTGCATAACCTTGGAAACAGAGACTCACCCCCCCCATCCTTATAAGTAATACTATAGATTAGATGCTGCCTGAGGTTATGAGCTTCTCTGAGATTATGCTTATGAATAGTAATACCAATACTGTTCTTATGTTCAATATTTACTCATTGTGCTTTGCCGACACGTGTTTAGATCTCTGGCATTACTAGTCAGCAAAATCTCAGAGAAGCGCATAGCTCCAGTGGGCTTCTAATCTAAATTATCACAAAAGATAGAATTTTGGGGCGGATTCAAAATTGATTTATAAAATGTCAAAATGTGTCAATTTACCCATCCATTCAATGTAGTTAAACCAAGTTTGCAGCAAATAGCTGCTGTCGGGATATGGTTAGGAAGGGCTCGTGGTTTCTTCCATATAATACTCTTGTTTTATTTCTAAGGAATTCCTGCACCCATATTGCATAGCCCATGACCATAAAGCAGGGCTGGAACTAACTTGTGCTTATAATAATTAAGATGACAAATGATAGAGAATCTACAGTAGATTTTATGGATTCTCTTCATTTGAGAAACAAAGAATGACACTTTCTCTCTTAATCTTTCTGAAATTAGCTATTTATTTGGAGCTGCATCGAGTTTAAACCCCAAGTAAGGTAAATGGGTTACCCGTAAAAGCAGCGTAGCACCAATCATCCACCTGACACCATATAGTTTTCTAGTACTCCGGCAGAAACTTTTCATCTGTTTTATTTGCAATGATTACTAAATCGATTATCTCAGGGTATAAATGGATAGCTGCAATAAGGCGCCAGAGACCCAATTGGGTCTGATCTAATAAAATTCCGTAAACCACATATGTTAAGCAATAGATCTTTCAGTAGTTTATGTGCGAAGTAGCAAAAGCAGAGGGCGCAAGGCACTCCACCATGTCAGAAACAGGGTGAGGACACCGCCTTGTCACAGACCTCTGAACGTAGCAACTTCTTGTGTCAAGAACCCTTGCCTATTCAATCTAATTTGCAGATAGGTATCTGACTGAAGAAATACTACGAGAATATTCCAGTTGTTCCATTTTTCCCATAAGAGTTATCTGTTTACCGTGTCAATCGTCTGTGTGAAATCAATGCATGCATCAAAAGTGGGTGGTGTATTTGTGATCCATGCTCTCTGTTCTAACTGTTTCATAATAAAACCGTTTAAGGTAGTGCCCATGGCCTTCTGAAACCAGTTTGGAATTTCTTCAGCCGACCGGATGATTCAGCTCATTGTCCTCCTGTACTATTAAGGAATCAAAGATCTAACTTTCTGCATCAATCAGGACAAGAGGTTGGTAATTATTTGGGTTATCAGTCTTATAAAAGGATACAATAGTTGATAATTTCCAGCATTTGCTTGTTGACCTAGAAGAAATTATATCTTTGAATAAAACAAAGAATTGCTGCCCATAACACAGGAGGCCTCATTACAAGTATGCTGGTCCGGAAATATCGGTGCCGGTCGCACCGTACCAGCACCTTTTTCCGGGCCGGCATACTCTGAGTCGTGATGCCGCAAACACTGTGACCGCAAGTGACATATCATATCCAGCAACACCGTGACCGGAATCTGCGACAAGACCTGTCAGCCGTGCCTGAGACACTGGCATGGCATTAGTAAGTTCACATTCCGAGCTCCATGAACACCGAAACACTGGCATGGACATGCCGGTAGCACTGTGAACAACGCGCCGGAAACACTGGCATCGCGGACCAGGCGTTCACTACTGTCAGGAGTGCAGAAACAGCCCACAGGTGTCCAAATTCAGCCCAGGTGGCCCCAATGAGCACAGCAAAAGCACAAAAGGACCACTCCCACAACCGCACCCCTACCCATACCAACATGCTAGCAGTACTGGAGCTGGAGGCCCTGCATGCAGGCCTACTACTTGAGGAGGCACGGAGGCATAGGATGCAGCGGAGGAGCTTGAGGAGAAGGATGGCAATCATGGCTCAGCAAAACAACAATGGCCAGCAGGTTGCAGTCCGCAGGCAGCCATCAATACCAAGCATAAGGGCCACATCCTTCAACCTGAGCCAACGCCTTATACACACCCTGTAACGGCTAGACAGGGAGACCATCGCTTCCATAGTGGACCTGAACCATGACGACCTGGTCAGCCTCATATAGATCCATACAACCTTACCCCCCCTTGCTCAAGGTAGTGTCTGTGCTGCACTTCCTAGCCACGGGCACCTACCAACACACTTTTGATTTTGATTTTGCAAATTTATAACACCCTCAAAACAGAACAAACTGTATAATGGCGCAGAGGACTTTTGCTGAAGCAGATGTCCAAAATTATAATAGTATCACATTCAATCCATAAGTGCAACACAATTGCATCCAAGGACATAACAAAAATAGCTAAACTTTATTTAAACAGGAACGTTTTTAGGGCTCTATGAAACTGACACAGAGAGCCCAAAGTCCTAATTTCCCTGGGTAGGCTGTTCCAGAATCTGGGTCCAAACACTGAAAATTTTCTATCCCCTCTCGACACAAATGTAGATGAGGGGATGACTGAGAGAGCTTGGTCCCTTGAACGTAGGCATCTGAACGGTTGATGCTGCTCTAGTTTGTCCTTCAAGTAATCCGGTGCTAGGTTGTTCAGACACTTGAATACCAGACAAGCAATTTTAAATGTAATGCGATCCTCAACCGTTAACCAGTGGAGCAAACGGCGTGAAGGTGATACATGGGAAGTTTTATTTAAATCACAAACCAGCCTGACCGCTGCATTCTGCACCCTTTGCAGTCTACTAAGTTGTTTTTTTGGGATGCCCAACAATTGGCTATTACAATAGCCTAGGTGGGCATTTGTGAGTGCTCCCACCACCATAGCATGATCCCCTTCCGGAATATATGGTAGAATTTGCCGGAGGAGTCTCAAGGAGTAGAAAATGGCTTTCGCCTTGGCTCCAACCTGGCTCTCACTACCAAGATTGTCCTGCCAGATGCAGCCAAGATTTTTATGTGCGTTCACTGTGGGTGAACTGCATGGGCTATTGCAACCCTGTTTCTCGTGTGTTCTGTTTCAGGTCATCAATGCACTCCTGCATCATGTTGGATTTCACATCAGCCTACCCAGGACAGCTGACCAGGTCAATGCCACTAAAATCGCCTTTCATGCCCATGCAGGCATGCCCAATGTGATAGGTGCATTGGACTGCACACATGTGGAGCTGGTGGCCAGTCATGCCGTAGAGGCAGTGTACCGGAACAGAAAACTCTACCACTCACTCAATGTGCAGATGGTGTGTGATGCCCGCCACCTCATCACCCACTGCTGTGCCAGATTCCCCGGTTGAACCCACGACTCCATGGTGCTGTGGAACTCCATGCTGCCAGGGAACATGGCACGTCACAGTGGAGAACGTACCTGGCTGTTGGGTGAGTGTAACTACCACATCATGTGCACTGTTCAACGGGGGTATATAGAACACTTATCAGCATTGGATGTGTGCAATGCAATGTGCAACACAGTAATACCATGCCTGAGTACAAGGCCTCAACTGACCAAACTGATCATGTGCATGCATACCAACGTCAAATCCATACAGCAACATTAAAAGCACTGCATGTACAAGAATGCATCACACCAATATCCCAGAATCCAGCACAAACACCATCAGCAAAACCCACACCACCTGATGCAGAAACTGATAATACGTATGCATTACAACACCCCACCTACATACCACTAGTGTCCGGCACAACAAGTATCCAGGTGCCCTGCCTGTTTGAAGTGCACATACACATATGCATGTGACCTGAAGTTGAAATTATTACCCACACATATCTATGATTGTGACACATGGCCATGATTGGAATATTGCATTTGACCACAACAATAACACACACCAGTCTCAGTTGTGTCTGTTGCAGTGTAAGAGTCAGAGGTCATGGTGCCTGTGAATGGGCCATGTCAAAGCTACTGCAACCCACACACCCACCACACATATTGACAAGGCCTATTTGATTCATGTCAAATCATTACGCTATCATTGCCTTCTCCATCCATCTAATTCCTCGTATGGTATCTCTTTGTGAATATGTTAACATGCATCATTTTTGCAGCGATCAGTGAAGCTGTTCACCCGCTCCCATGCAGCACGTCATGTACCTCACAATGCAAGTACGCCTTCAGGCACGTACAGATTTCAAATAAATTCAGAAGCACATATCAATGCAGATTAGTGTCCTTACCCGTGTCATCCATGCCTACTAGGTCTGCGGCACACCGGCTGTGTCAGGCCGAACACTATTTTCCTGGCCGTTAAACAATGCCACCCACCAATTACACCTGGACAAGCCACAATTTCATTTGGCACTTGTCATTACATTGACATTTATGACTGCAGACATATATCACTGACATTACCCTGATCCTACTCCAAATAGTCCATACAATGCATGGACATCACTCTGACAATGCGCATTTAAACTACCTAAAATAGGGCATATGCTATGTAACCAGCAATTAGAATGAGTTATTTTGCATTGTTTAGTGAACACTATACAGACTGTAAGAACATGATATGGGCACAAGTAGGACATTGTACACTTTCTGTTGCTCCTGTGCAGGCGACACTGGATATCCCCTGATACCATGGCTGATGAACCCTGTGAGGCAACCACACAACCAGCACGAGCAGGTATACAACCGTGCACATATCCGTACTCGTTGTACAATAGAACAGCCATTTGGTCTGTTAAAGGAAAGGTTCCGCTGCCTGAGCATATCGGGGGCACACTTATGTACAGCCCTGTGAAGGTGGGAAAGGTAGTCCTTGCCTGTGCCATGTTGCACATCATGTGTATCAGGTGCAACGTCCCACTTCCCCCCCAACATGGACATGCACCAACCAGTGGCGGAGGAGGATGAGAGTGATGATGAACTGCCAATTGCACATCAGCGTGATGGCATGGATGGCTGTGTTACACGAGTAGAACTTATTCACCACTATTTCTGAACACTTCACACACACACGTGGCACAGGCCAGCTAGTGCACTGGGCACTGTAGACATTAAATGCCTCACTCACTTACACTAAAAAAGCAATGTTAAGTCATGATTTCTATTCAACACCAACTGTAATTTGTGCTATGATAATATTTACAAATGTTGAACCAAATAACTGGCAATACTATCCCTCCCCACTCCCCCTCCCCAACTATCCCTCCCCACTTCCCCTCCCCTACTGTCTGTATGCAACTCCTGTCATGTTCTCGAAGGATGACTTGCACAAGTCACAGACAGGGCACATTTGTGCCCATGGCCTATTTTCTACCCCTTTTTTTGCTCAAGTGTGCTGCTGTGTGCCGAGCAGGCCAGCCGCACTGAACACCACCTTGGGCTGCTCTGCACTGAACTAGCAGGCGTTGTGCTGGTGTATTGGTGAGTGGGGGAGTGCCGTGGGCCATCAGTCTAGGAAGGCCTGGAGGAACATGGCCATTGTCTCGGCTATAGATGACATTACGCTGTTCCCCTCACGTACCCTCCTGGGCATCTGTACTATTGCTGGTGCACATCAGACAAGTGCACGGGCATTACGTTGCCCACTAGCCTGGACACTCTTGTGCATCAGCTGCGCCTACTGGAGGTGCTGCTGCACCAGGGCTGTCAATGCATCCTGGCATTGTTCCATGCGGCTGAGTCTGACATTGATTTCCCTCACACTGGGGAAGGGTGGGTGTTGTGGGCTAATTGGGACCATGGGGCTGAATAGCAAGGGCTCATCAGTGCTGTGGTTGGTGGATCCCCCTTGTGTCTACTGCACCTTCGTCAGCTATGTCCTCTACAATGCACGCATGTGCACGTGCTTGTTGCTGCAGTGTTAGCACTGCTGCAGCTGGGGCTGCCGGGTTGGGTGCAGCTTGTGGGACTGGAGTAGCTGAATGGGTTCAGCCTGTGGGAACGGTGGTGGGTGAATTGGTTCAGCCTGTGGGACTAGTGGTGGCTGAATGGGTTGAGACAGTGGGACTGGTGGTGGCTGAATGCGTTCAGCCTGTGGGACCGGTGGTGGCTGAATGAATTAAGCCAGTGGGACCGGTGGTGGCTGAATGGGTTGATGCAGTGGGACCTGTGGTGGCTTGACGGGTGCAGCTAGGGTCACAGTGGCAGTTATGCCTGTTGAGGCTGTGGAGTAATGGGTGAAGGTGGTGGTGGTGGTCTGTTGGGTCCAGTGGCGTTGACGGCTGGTGCCCCTTGAGGTGTCAGAGGGGCCTCTTCATTGTCAGATGATGTGCCTGAGGGAGTCAGAAAGGCAGGTTGTCAGTGTAGAGTGTGGATTGATGAGGTAGAGATTCACGCATTATCTTGTTTCTGCCTGTGTTATGTCAGGGACATGGTGAAGGACATGTCATGGTGCACACATGCTTGTGTCATGCGTACCGTGCAGGTGGATATGTGATGTCCGTACATGGTAGGGTGGTGGGCCGGAGATACTGTCGTGGTGTACTGACAATGGTTGGGTAGGGTGTTAGGGGTGTGTCCTACACGCTGTGTGATGTTGGGTTGGAGGGGTGTGCCATGGATGGGCTCACCATGTGCCTTCTGCCTGTAGCACTTTGTCAAGGCCAAACTTCAAGTCGATGCAGGAGCTGCTTAGCCCCACAGTCCCACCAAAATGGATCACACTCAACTAATGTAAAAACCAGCCGAGTTTGTGACAAGGGGAAGTGGACAAAATAATAAACACAGGATCTACAACTTCCTTCTG
Source organism: Ambystoma mexicanum (assembly GCF_040938575.1). Classification (NCBI taxonomy): domain Eukaryota; kingdom Metazoa; phylum Chordata; class Amphibia; order Caudata; family Ambystomatidae; genus Ambystoma; species Ambystoma mexicanum. The sequence goes on from NC_090921.1 coordinate 137,863,682, forward strand.
GTATCTGCATGGAAGAGAGATTCATTCAAGGTTAATTAAACTCTTTAATTTATCTACCAAAAGTATAATTTCCCCCACATTTTTTTAACAAAGAAGCTAATACCTGAAAACTCCTCTGCAACTGCTTAGAGGATAATGTTCTTGAATTACTTTGTCCCCCTCATGACTCCTTAAACCTCCAGTTTAATCTTGAAAAGAGCTTGTGCTAAACTAACTTAATTTGCCCTTGCACTTAGAATTTAAGTATGCACCCTTTAATTTTTCCAGCAGGAAAAAATGTTCTGGTCAGCAGATGAAACAAATAAATAAATTGAATTGTCTCCATAAAAGAGTTCTTCGGGATTGCCACATATTTGATTCAGTCTGCACAGGCATAAGCTGTTCAATGAGGACTGAGGCAAACACTTTGAAAACAATATCTGCCACTGAGAATATGAGCTCTTCCAAAGACTACACACAAAGGATTCTACAGGCACAAGAAAAATAGTGTCCCAGTAAGTAAGTGGAAGTATACATTTGATTCTCTGATCTGTTACTGTAAATTGAGAGTTCAAGACATTTTAATGCACAGTGGATTAAGTGAGCTCTGGGGTAAGTGTCATCACTTTAGCGTGAGATCCCGAACAGATCAAAGTTATTTATTGAAGAGATTGCACTATGCAGTTACATGCTTTGGCCACGCATGTCGTGCTGTTCTAAATTGAGGGAAATTTGTTGTGGCTCAATAAATGAGTGCAACAGCTGTTCCCCACTGTCGCCCTGCATACCATGCTTTCAAATGGGTAATCTATCTCAGAAAATAAGCAAACACAGTGTCAATTTTTACACGCTGTTGCCGCACAAATCGGATTCTGGAAATATCGAAATATTATGCCATGCACCGGGAAGAAAATAAGAGAAAGCCCGAGAGGAATTTCCAACCTCACCTTGGGAGTCGCGTTGTGGACAATGACTACGCGCAGAGGCGTTGCTAGTGGTGGGCTAAGGGGGCTATAGCCCCTGGTCTTTTGGTTGTAGCCCCAGATAGAATTTCAGGAGCTACAACCAAAATGCTAGTTAGCCCCCAGTCCTGACAGTTCCCACATTAGCGTAGCCCCGGATCCTTGCCAAACCTAGCAACACCCATGACTACGCGGCCTCGAAACGACTCCTCCGTAGAGCTCCGGTGAATGCGATGCAGCTGCTGACTTTTCCTGCAACTGGAGCGACCACCAGGGAGCATCTAATGAAGTAAGCAGGCAAGCAGCAATGTTAGAGAATGTCCGTGCAATCCTCTCTAACTAAAACAACACAGGCACGCTCGCGCACAGAGAACGTCAAAATATTGAACTCCTAAGGAACCTGATCACAACACGGGTTGTTTTAACCAAACGCAAATATAGTCTATTCATGCGGAAGAGCTGATTTAGCTATTCAGACAAAATGTACTTAGCTTGAAAGTCGATGTTCATTAACAACTATTTCATCTTCTTTTCTTAAAAGAGGTTTCTTCTTTGCAGGATAACTTACTTATCTTCTTGTCTTCTTAGATTCTGAGGATAACTCCTGAGAATCTAGGCCCAAGAGCAAACAAAAACATGACTTGAACACATAGATTCTTAAATGAAAGGCAGTTTAAAATGTTTGGCCCAGTTCTTTGTTTTCCCATCCACCAATCACGACTCCTGTTCCCTTCCTACTTCGTGGCTTGGGCTCCCACCAGCATTCTGTAAACTAAAGTTAAGGCCAAAACCACTCCAGGTAAACTCCACAGATAATAGCAATAACTAATCTATAGAAACTCACTAAAGAGAAAGTAAAACACCCGGCAGATAGTAGTGTATGGAGTCAAGTTGGTAATCTACCCAGAGGCCTGGATAAAGCTGGTTATTGTCCCAGGGACCTGACACACTTACAGGGATGGGTGGCAATTTCTGCTCATGGGTCGGGTTGGCTGGGACGAGGAAGTCACATGTTTCCTTTGTGTGTGACGCTGGCCATTTGTGGGTGATGATGGGGCTTAGCACTGATGTGACTTAGTGACTTAGTGCCAGGGGAAGCACGGCAGGCACATGAAAATTTAGCTCTGGTAGGGGGATGTGTGTCGGAGTGGCAGCTAAAGCATGTTCTATTGGCAGTACAGGGTGCCTGTGCTGCGTTCTAAGTGTATGAGCGGTATGAGGGAGGTTTTGGGGGAGGGTGTATGTCGGTGTGTGCACCCAGGTTGCAGGTCTCTTGGGGGGTGGGGGGCAGGCAGGGCTTTATTGGTGTTGTGCCAGATGCCCTTGACATTCATGTCATAAGTTGCTGCAGTAGTGTGTGCACGGTGCACAGGGAAGTTGATGTTACATTGGGATTACGTGTACTCACCAGCCTCTTCTGGTGTCCTGACTCTGGCCTCCGCCTCAGTAAACCCTTCTATTGCCTCGCGGTGCAGCACACTGCTGCACATCTCCTCCCATGACAGCAGGTGGATTGGGCCATGCCCTGTCTGCGCTGGGCTGGGAGGAGGTTGTGCATCCTCAAGCACAGCTCATCCCACCTCTTGTGGCAGTCCCGCACAGTGTGGGTAGTTGTGCCAACTGCTGAGACTTTCTGGCCAACCTCCTCCCTGGTTGGTCTTCTTCCGCAGCTGGACCTGCCTGCGCTGGTCATTTGCAAATAGCTCATCAGCTGGACTATGGTGTCAGAGATCATGTTGAGCTCTGTCTCACTGAAGCGTGGCTTGCGACTCACAGACTCTTGATGCCATGTTAAGGGTGGAGTTTCTGTGGTCAGGAGTGGGGTATGTCGCCTGTGCTTTCAGGATTACAATCAGGGATGTCATTAGGGGTCTCCCTTGTTACCCCTGTGGTCTCCCATGCTACCCCTAAAAAAAAGAATTAAACTGAGGCTGGTCTGTGGTCAGTAGCATGTGGCTCTTTGCTTCTGGAGTGGCTGTTTTTGTGATAGCTATAGCTGGTAAGATAGCTCAGTGGGTTGAGCGCTTACTGCTGCAATGTGTGTGATCTGCATGTTGCAGGTTTGACTCCCGGCAAAGTCAGCTCAGCATTTCAACCTGCTGAGGTTGATAAATTAGTACAACACAGGTTGGGTGATTTTGTATGTATATTTGTTCTACATGAAGCGCTTAAGCATAAGTACTACATAGTAACACATTATCGCAGGGACGTCATTTGGGGGTCGCCAGACGGTCGCAAGTGCGACCTCTGAGGTCTCCCTTGCGACCTCTGTGGTCTCCCTTGCAACCTCTAAAAATAAAACACTTTTTTTTTTTGCAATGTAAGCTCCTGGGCTGTGGCCAGCACCATGTGGCTAGCTTTCTTGTTCGGGCCCCTTAAAATAGAAGAAAAATAAGAACATGAGGGCCACAAGTCTAACACTTTCAGCACTGACCCTAAATAAGAAAGAATAGAATGCCAAAAAATGTGTCTTTCTGGAATTCTATACAATAATTGCTAGACTCATTAAAGGTTTATTTCAGGCACACTTTAGGGGGTGAGTCACTGATTTAGTCTGTTCTCAAACACCTCAACTCAGCCTTTCATCCTTCTGAGGTCGATAAATGGGTACCAACACAGGTTGGGTGATATTGGGTGTATATTTATTCTATGTAAAGCAATTAAGCTTTAGTGCTATATAATAACACATCATTATCATTTGGTCATGGACGTCTGCTTGCAATCACAGTAATTTGGTAATATGGGCTTATACACACTGATCATAATGATACATATGGCGATCCATTTAGGTATGAAATGTACATCACATTATAATGATATCGTAAACATATTTTTTCGCAGTGTACAATGCTATGTGATGCCATTTCCTGTTTTGTCAACGGGTGAAAGGTCGTGTTCCATCGCTTCCCGCGATATCACTTTGGGGTGGGGTCAAATGACATCACTTCCTGTGATGTCATCAGGGGTCAAGGGTCGTGTGATGTCACTTCCGCTACCCCTGGCATTTTGGTGAAATGACGTCCCTGCATTATCGTTGGCATTGGACGTCTGCTTGCATTCACAGTAATTTGGTTATATGGGCCTATACGCGCTGATATAAATGACACATTTGGGGATCCATTCTTGTATAAATGTATATCAATTTACAGTGATATCGTAACCATATTTTTCAAGTGTACTTAGAAACAATGCTATGTGATGCCACTTCCTGTTTTGTCAAGGGGTGAACGGTCGTGTTCCATCACTTCCTGTGATGTCAATTTGGGGTGGGGTCAAATGACATCACTTCCTGTGATATCATCAGAGGTCAAGGGTTGTATGACGTCACTTCCACTAACCCTGGCTTTTTGGTTAAATGACGTCCCTGATTGCAATGAATTGTGTTTTAGTAATGGCAGCATGATGATTTCCTGTTCCGGCAAACACTGTATACCCGGTCACGGTATTTGTGGCACCGTTGTTACAGGAACTGTGTTGCCGGATTCGGAGTCACCGGCTCCGAGGACGACAGTGTTGTCATTTTGGGAGGTTTTTTTTGGTATTTCCGGCATGCCAGTGCCGCTGTTTCCGGCATGCTAGAATGTGTGTATACGCCGACACAGAACCAGCTGGAGTTTCTGGCATCACGGGTTGCCGGACACAGTGGCACTGGCATGCCGGAAAATCAAATTACTTCCCGACATACTTGTAATGAGGCCCAGGGTCATTTTTAAAGAAATAGCTGCTTAGGCAATTGGACCTGAGGTTCTTGAGAGATTTCTAATGAGGTGTTCAACATTTTCAATAGCACATTTCAGATCCCACAGCCCCACTGAAACAGTATGCATCATCCTTACAGTAGGGAGTTTGTAAAGTGTGTAGAAGTGCTTACCCCAGTGCTCTTCTGATATAGGGTTGAATTGTAAGTTCTCCTGGTTTTTATTAATTTTGCTGATTAAAGTCTATACATTTAATTAATTTTTTTGTTGTAATAGTTTGAAGCATGTGGTGGTAGGCTTTATTCAAGTTTTTATATTGCTGGCGTAATTGACGTATCTCTTGAACCATCTCTGACCCTGGTAGAATTCGTTTATTAATTTGTCTCAAGCTTGGTCTTAAAACCTGTTTCTTACTTTGCACCACTGAATCATATTGGTGGAACTCAATGCATCAACCTCAGTAAGATGAAATGCTGAGTCAATACTGCAGGTAATCGCATCTGTGACTTCAGGTCGCGCGTAGATATCAGAGACAAATGCTTAAATCTCTGCGCTATTGTGCCAGCTAATTGCAATTAATCAAATCAACAATTTTCTGTTTTCGTTTACCCTGTTTATGGACTATAACTTACAGTTAGTTGTAAGCACACTTGCAAAATGTATTGAGTTAAAAATACTGCCTGGCTTCCGATGCTACTATGAAATGTGGGCATCACACTTTTTCATTTGAATGGATACCAGTGATTACTGAATATGTTCCTCAAAATGCTCACCCACACATTGTATGAAGTGACGAAGAGCAGAAAATACCATTCTGTTCAGTTATTCAGTGATTGTAGCAACACCCCCATTGTGATCCAATGATATTCTTTCGTGCCTCGAGTAATTTGTTACCAATATTTTACACCAGAGCTTCAAATCTAGAAGTTCTGTAAGTGGGATAGACTATTTTATGTGGGATGGAGATGTTCTCTCATAAGGTAGAATGCTGTCAACTGATATAGGCTTAAGAACCATCTCAGTTATATGCTTCTGCTCTTTCGCCAATATTATCAGGTCCACCCATGCTACAGCTCTTTAGATTGTTTGTTTGTTTTCTTTGTTTATGTTATTTATATAGCGCTCCAGACCCTGGAGTAAAAGGGTGCTTAGGACACGTTACAAGGCACAATATATATAGAATTTGCAGTAATACAATTGTAAAGTAATGTACAATATATACAGACAGAGGTAGTTAAAACTTACAGTTGAAGCATGGGTGAGGCATGTACAATATATACAATTTTGTGGTAGGCTGGGTCAAACTTAGGGTTGGATTTTAATCAGTAACCAACCAATGACAAGTTTCCTGAATAATTGGAAGGATTTAGTCGATTTAATGTTCAAAGGCAGGGTGTTCCAGAGTTGAGAGGCAAGGACCGTCAAGCTTGAGCCGCCGGCTCTTTTAGTGGTGAATCTGGGCACGGTGAGGCATAGAGTGCTGGAAGATCTAGTGATTCTGGTGGCAGGTTTCATGGTGAATTTGTTGGTGAGGTAGGGAGGGGCTAGGTCGTTAAGGGCTTTGTAGGTAAGGCAAAGCGTTTTTAAGTCAATATTTTGTTGAATGGAAAGCCATTTGCATGATATTCTGGTGGCGGATATATGCTCACGCCTAGGAATGTTTAGTGCTGCTTGTAGCGCATTATTTTGGAGAACCTGAAGTTTGTTGATTATAGATTGGTTTTTTTGGCACCTAGATAGAGGCTATTGCAATAGTCTAGCTTAGATTGTATGAGAGCCCTAGCCAGCGTGAGGCAGCTATTAGTGGATAAAAAAAGGTCTACAGGCTCTAATTAGTTTCCCTGTGTAGGCGGTAGCTGAGGCGGTCGTGTTAACTTGTTTGGTGAGGTTGGTATTGGCGTCAAGATAAAAGTCGAGGGTTTTCACATTTTTAGCGACGGGGATGGTGTTACCGTCGATGATGATGTTGGAGTAGTCAGGGCTCCGTTTTTGTAAGTTATTGGGTGATCCGACAATGAGAAGTTCAGTCTTATCATCATTCAGGCAAAGGCCATGTGTGGCCAAACATGCCTGAACGATGTCAAATATTTCGTTGATCCTGGTGACATCAGCACTGTAGTTGCCCGGGATGGTGAGGAGTATCTGGGTATCATCCGCATAGTTGGTGTAGGTGACACCCAAATGGTCCAGTTTGTCAAAGAGAGGCTTTGTAAAGATGTTATATAGGGTGGGGGAAACACAGGAACCTTGTGGGACACCACAGGTGATGGGGATAGGGTCTGCTGCTGCCGCGGAAGAAAAGACCCTCATGGTTCTGTTGGCCAAGAAGGATTGTATCCACGTGTCAGCAGAGGAGGAGAAATGGGCAGCGGAAGAGAGGTGGTTACAGAGTATTTTATGGTCGACCAGGTCAAAAGCTGCTGAGAGGTCTAGAAGGAGTAGGATGGCAGCCTTTCCTTTGTCTTTAATGTCATCAATCTGACTTTTGAGGTCAACAAGGGCGGTTTCTGTTCCATGTTGAGGTCGAAAGCCAGATTGACGCAATCCTAACAGTTGGTTAGTCTCTAAGTAATCCTGAATTTGCAGGTAGGCAACTCTATCAAGGATTTTTAGCAGGAAAGGAACCGTGGTGATAGGTAAAGTTGTTGGGTACTGAGTTAGTAGAGAATGAAAGGTTTATTAGCTTGGAGATGAAAGGGGATAGGTCTGTTGCTGCATCCTTGATGATCTGTGCGGGGCAGCTGTCCCGTTTGCAATTTGACGGTTTGAGGGATGTTATGATTTTTTGGACTTCTGGTATAGTTACCTTTTTGAATGTGAAGCCAGAGGTGGTGTTGGTGGTAGTAGGTATGCTAGGGGTGGAGGAGTTGTTGTTGGAAAGTTGTAGTCTTTTGACCTAAATTTATTTTGTAGGCCAGTGATTTTATTAGCAAGGGCATCTTGGATGCAGTGTTTGCACGCACAGGTTTCAAGTTCCATTGACAGGCTTCAAGTTCCATTGATTATTCTTTCAGATACTTATATATCACATAAAAATGACTTCTCTATCACCAGTTATGACCAGTGTAACTTGAAACACAGCGACAGGGCATTGTGTGCATGATAGCGTTGCTACCTAGATCACCATCATTTCCCACTGAACATTACATACATTAACAGATACTGTGCTAGTCGCATATATTTGCATACAACATTATCTGTTACACATTTATGTGGGCTGGGACGATAGCTCAATGGTAGCACGCTTGGCTTGGAAGCAGGACAACATGGAGCATTATGGGTTTGATACCTGGTCCCGTACTTAGAGGCTGGACTCTGGCATGAAGTTTACTATAAAAGCCCAATTGAATTATTTTTGTCACCAAAGTGCTGTACATAACTTCAAAAGTACAAAAGTAGTAAAAAGTGAAATGAACAATTTAAAGCAGAGAGTGAGAAATAAAATGGTTCTTCAGCTGCCAACGGAAATATAACAGAAAGATATGGATCTGAGAGAAAGAGGTAAGTAGTTCCAATGTGGAGGAACGAGGAGAGAAAATTAACCAAAGCGAGACTGGCCCCAGGCAGGTTTAGGACTGATCTAAGGAAATGGGATTTGGGGGCGTAGGAAGCAAGAGGACCTATAGAAAGAAACTTGTGAGGAGATATGGGAGATGTCAGGTCATGGACGCACTTAAAGCCTACACAAATAAAGTGAAAAGGAAGACATGACCCAAAGGGGAGCCAAAGAAGAACGTTATTAGAGCAGTCAGACAGAACAAAGAGGGAGGAGTTGGTAGGCGTTCAGGCTGACCAAAAGAGCAGAACATGGAAAAATATCAAATAGGAGATTAGGAGTTTAGCTGCCTGGAATAGGAGAAATAAACTAGCTTTACATATAAAGTTAATAATGACAAGGGCGGGCAATACTGGAAATGTAAGAGGAAAATGAAAGAGTGGAATTAAAGGTCACACCAAGATTGTGTAAGAAGAAGAAATAGGAAGTTGGAAAGGAAGGGAATGACGGAAGAATAGGAGACACAGGAACGAATAAAACCACAGTACAGATTATGCAGGACTGGATGGCAAGAAGACTGGCTGAAACAGTAGAGTGCCTAGAATGTGAGAAAGAAGGAAACTAAAAAGAGAGAGATCAGAGAATCAACAGAGAAAAAATGCATGAAAGACTAAAGGAAGAACTAACAGCAGATACAGGACAGTGTAAAGTGGAATTAGAACAGAAGCAGATCCAGTACACAGCCTTGAGCAACTCCACATTTGAGAGGAAGTTGGGGGAGATTGCTGGCTAGCCCATGAGCCTGAATAGCTATGGTCTAAAAGATAGCAATGAAACCACTAAAAAACCAAACCAGAGATAACTAATGAAGGAGAAGACAATCGAGTGAGCAACGGTATCAAAAGCTGCAGAAAGATCAAGAAGAATGATTATTGAAGACATAGAGTGCCGAGCAGAAAGTAGGGAGGTAGTGACAAATAACTAAGGGGTGTCAGAAGGATAAGGAGATTCTATTACAGTAGATTTGATCAACTGCAAAACTATTGTATTTTGTGACCAAATTTGGCTGAAAATATATGTGGGGGGGAGTAAGGGTAATAAATAAGGTGGTGTGGCAAAAACGGCCTGGGGTCCCCCCGTATATATATTGATGGCCAAAGAGATTAAAAGAAAAAAGAAATGTGATGGTTTTGCATTCGATAAAATCTCTACGATCAAATCACATAGAACCGTGTCAGTAGAAAGAAGTGGACGGAAACCAGATTGATGGAGAGGTGTAAGAGAATGTTGCACATGGTAAGTAGAAATGTGGTTGTATGGGGTCATGGAGGACAAAGGAAAAAAGGCCAAAATGTGATGGGGAAGAAGAGATGGAAGAGCAAAGCAAAAAAGCTTTAGGGGTTAAGTAATTTGCAGTACAAGAAAGGGAGGAAAAAGAGGGGTTAGAGCAGGGGGGGGTGATATGAGTCAGTTGAGCAGTTGGAAAATGCAATAAGAAAAGGTAGACAAAGATTAGAAAATACTGCTTTTAGCTGCAAGTAGAGAAGAATAATAAAGAGAGTGAAGAGATGAAAGGATCAGGACCAACGAGAGAGTGAGACTTTTTCCAGAGCCGCTTATCATGGCAGAGAGAGGAACAAAGGGAACGCAATAAAGCAGAAAATGACTGTTTGGGTGGTTTCCATAAGGGAGAAAAAGGTCTAGAAGGACAGATTATATTAAGAGAAAAAGAAAGAGTATAAATAAGAGGTGAAGTAGCAGAAACAGGTCAGAGTTTGGAAAAGTTGTCTAGAGAGAATGAAAAGCAGAAAAAAGAGCAGAAAGGAACAGAGGCATCAATAGGTTGCAAGTGAGGATGGTAAAATGTAGACGTAAGAGTAGAAATCATAAAGGTTGGAGGGGAGGGAAAATGAAAGCAAGATGTGATCAGAAGAATAAATGGGGAGGGACGAAACCAAAGAGTCTGATGAAGTAGAGCAAAAAAGGAGATCCTACGAAATGTTTATGAAATTGAAAAGTAAATGTAGAAAACAGAAAAGGATTGGACTATGGGGAGGTGGAGATTGAAATCAACAAGAGGAAAGATTGGAACATCCAAAGGAAGGAGAAAGGAGCAAAGGGGGTCTAAGTCATTGCAGAATGAAGCTAGAGGGCCTGGAGGATGATGAATTATTGATATTGAAAAGAAGGGAAAGAAGAAAGGTTGGGGGGGGGACCAAGGGACCAAAGAGAGCGAAATAGGATGTCCGTTCCATCCAGAGTATGCAAGAATCGAGGAGAATGAGAAAGCCAAGTAAGAGAAGTAGAAAAGGCAGCGGGGTAGCAGCCTCAAATTCATGCCTCAGTGAGATAAAACAAATTGAAGGTTGAGTTTAAAGGAAGGATCTAGAGTAGAATAGAGGAAGTGGGGCTAGAATGGCAGAAGACTAGCGGGAAGGCTAAATTAGAGTGTTCATGGGACCAGATAGAATATATATGATGGCAAGAAGAGCATCATGCAGAAATAGGAGTGATATCAGTCTGTAGGGAAGCGAATGAAGATGCAGTCTATAATCTCTGGTATATACCATATTCTTTTTTATCTATTTTTATTTATTGTGTTACGACTTGACAATGGACATTATACAAAGCAATCCTTTTACAAAAATAAGAAAAACAAAAGAAGAACGAACAAAAGAAATCCATGTTCGTACCCGGGAAGGGTCAACCAACCAAGCAGGTGGCTGGAACAGCAGGCGAGAATACACAACCTCCGCTCGCTGTTCCAGCCACCCGAGGCCCTTCCCCGGGTGGCAGTTTTATTTTTCCTAACATGGGTACCAACAGGGAGTCTCTTTCTGTTGCCTCCCCACTCCCCCAAATCACCTGATTCCCCACTTATCTACGGGACCGGATCCTCTGGCTGCCGTCATTGAAACAGAAAAGGGACTAGGTCCCTTTTTTCGGATAACGGTGGCTATTTTGGAACATTATTTTCATGTTCTGCAGCCATATTATGTTATGTCAAAGGTTCTTATACTGCGCTCTGTCGCCACTTGCGTGGTGCCTTGGTGGTCTGGCGGCGCTGTAAACTAAGAGGGTAGGTTGGTAAATTAGCAGGACTGAGCGAGAAAAAGGAGCAAGAGAGCTGTGATGTGCCATTGGCTGCCGCAGTTCAGTTGACACCGCTCGCTGAGCATAGGTGTATTTCCGTAGGTAGCCATCATGTGCTGTTGTGCGGGACTATGTGTGGCTTGTTACGTCATTGTGGTGTCGTAAAGTGCGTGTGGATTGTTGTGCTGTAGAGGTATGGTTGTGTCTAGTTAGGAGTTTGAGAGGTGTATGCAGAAGGATGAGTTTTTTTTAGTAGGGATGGTTAGTGGCGGTTCCTTATTCTACACTGTTTGTTTTGATTGACTTTTGCACGTATCTCTTCCCCTGTCGTGTATTCTGGGACGATACACCTGCCCCCTCTATGATGTTTGAGGAATAGTAGGTCCTCAGAAGGCTGTATCTTCCTCTTCAGTATATTTCCGGTGTGCCACGATTACCTCCCCCACAAGCTCTCTATCGTTGGTAACCAGGTCAGACCCATCTCTGTCCCCCACCCCTTGTCCGACCTCCCACTCGGACCGCTCACCTCCTTCCCTCCGGTCCAGCACAACTTCCTGTCTTTCTCTGGCGTGTGTTCATTTCTTGGGGAGACAATGTTTTTCATTTGTTTTCATTCCGTTCAGAGTTAAAGAGACAGTTTTTTCAGAGGTTTTCTAGTCTCTTTTTCAATGGTGTAATACATAATTTTTTTCTTGGACGGGAGATAGGCATGTGCTAAACTGATCTCCCGTCGGAAGTAAAAAAAAGAAAACTAAGCCTTCCCAGTAAATCCCGGGGTGCAAACAGCTTTCACACCCTGGCGGGGGGGGGGGCCGACATGACCTTAAACGGGCATACCAAAGCTCCGGCTAGCTGGCCGTTAAAGCCCATGTCTGCCTCCCCTGCCGGGGCGTGAAAGTTATATTCCAAACATTCTGACTTGAGCAGCAGCCTAGCAAGGAGTAAGGAAACCACTGCTGTCAACGATGTAAATAAAGGCAGACAGGAACAATGGAAGCTTAATTCCCCAAACCAACCGCAAGGAAACACAAAATGTGTACAGTTTATTGTTACTAGTTAGCTCCATGTTCATTATATTGACATTTCATCTTACTTGTGTCTGCTCATTTTCTAACCAGCAATAAAAATGCTTTCCTTTATAGTTGCCCAGCTCCATCTGCTAATCACCTTATAGACACAAGGCAGGATTGTTATCACTTTTAGTATCATTAAATATTATGGTATTTATTGAATGTGGACCAAGCTTTGAGAAGCAACAGAGCGCTTTACAGAAGTATACAACAGTACAGATACACAATAGTCATCAGGGAGGAGGATATAGGGGGCACAGAGGAGGGGTACCGCTGTACCAGGTGGCAGGGAGGAGAGGGTCAGACAGCGTCTAGCATGTCATGTGGCGCAGGGAGGCAATGTGATGGCCTAGGCATTGAGGAGAGACTTCTTCAAGAGGTGCGTCTTGAGTTCTTTTCTGAATTGTAGGAGCATTTGGGGCAAATCTGATGCTGCCAGGAAAGAGGTTCCATAGTCTTGGGGTGTAGACAGAGAAGGCTTGTTTTCTAGTCCTTTCGTTTTTGCCTTTTTACAGTGGCGGATTTGAAGTCTGCACGCGCCCGGACGTCTGGTGGTGCGCTGTCTGTCAGAGATGCTGAGTTTCTCCGCAAGATAGCTAGGTGACGTGAGGGTGACTGCCTTATAGATGATGCAGCAAGCCTCGAAGGTCATTGTTGCATGCAGTGGGAGCCAATGAAGATCGATGAGGGCCGGGATGAAATTGTCATATTTGAGTAGTGCCTTGATGGGGGCACAGCTGTATGTAGGACACTTCTCAGCGGCACAGAGGAGGACGATGGAGGCCTTTGAGGAGGGCATTACCTCCATCCAGGTGAGACTTGGCGCAGAAGGTGTGCTTGGGTGTGAAGCCCAAAGGGTGCATGGGTGATAGCCAGGTCTGTATTTCTAGGTGTTCAGTGTTGTTGGTGAGTAGAAATTCGGTTTTTGGAGGGGTTGAGCTTTAAGTACGCACTTGACATCCAAGATTGGATCAGCGAGAGGCAGGTTTTGAGCCAGTGGATGTCTTTGATGGAGTCGATATTGAGGAATAGCTGTGTGTCGTCAGCGTATTGGTGGATGTGGATGTTGTGTGTGCTTAGAGGGCCTCACAGCAGCTCCATTTCAGGACTAAAGATCACTGGGGAGAGGATGGAACACCCCGGGGCTCCACACTTAACGGGTAGCATTTGCGGTCTAGAGGACTCCATCTGAAAAACTACTGGCGGTTGGCGAGGTAGGACTTGAAGCAGCACAGGACAAGGTCACTGATCCCTGTGCACCGATGTAGGGTGTCCCTGAGCACTGGGTGGTCTACTGTGTCAAAAGCAGCCGAGAGTTTGAGTAGAACCAGGAGGCAGGGGTGGCCATCGTCCAGGATGTGGAGGGTGACGTACAACCTTTATGGTAGCCGTATCTGTGCTGCTTGGGTTAAGGACCTGTTCCCAACCTATAGACCTCAGTTTTGCCTCAGGCAACAACATTGGTGTGGGTCATGATCCTGTGAAAATGACTCCTCCCTTGATCTGTAAGGCTTACTTACACAGAGGTTTTAGTCTTGTCGATTTGCTTAAGACTTAATACTTGAACAAATCGTGTAAAGTTTTGTATGTCATTCTGGAGAAACCTCCTTTAGCCATTGCGCATGACCTGTAATACAGCAGCATAGAGAGCATAAACACTACAGGAGAAGGAGTATGAATACAGGCAAATGAGAACCCATGACTGAAAGAGTGACACTACTCACACTACATTGGAAAGGGCGAGAATGTAAGGAAAGGGGTGATATCAAGAACTGAGTGACTCTATGGAGACTTTTCTTTGTTTATGTACATTGTGGTCAATTTCTCCTGCTCACAGGCGTCTGTCTTTTCTTTCCATTTGTGCAGGATAGCGCCATCACCAAATCCGTCACCCGTTGCCTACGCCAGGCATCTGCTCAACCGCCTTCCCACCATCTGAAAGCTGAGCAGACCCAATGTGTAACAGACTTTGAGAAGAGTCTTTGGTCCGCCAGCCCCTGTGCTCTGCCCACCAGCGGTGTCAAATTGGCCAATGTGCTGCACCTCCTGGAGGTCGCGATGGGGAGAATCGAGGAGCGCCTTGAGTACTTGGGGCAGAAGCAGCACGCCACCACTCCTTGCCATGAGCACTCATAGGAACAGGTTGAGGTTTCTCCAACTCTGCCCCCAGGCTCTCCCATGCACAGATAGCAAATGGACTGACCAGGGGTCTTCCCCCCAGTGCGACCATCCGTGAAGGCCAACAGGGATGACCACAGTTCCAGGTCTTCCGTCATTGTGCAGTAGTAGGCCGTAGATGACACAAGTGAATAAAAGGACAATGATCACTTTGACTTATTCAGTGCGAACTCAGGTTGCACTCATGATTCATGGACACATGGCATTTATGGAGACATACTTGTTGCAACTTCTTATTGGTGTGGGTGCAGTTAATCAACTTTTCTTTCTCTCCCTCTTTCCAGTGACCAGGAAAGACACACATGCAATCTCAGAATAGGAACAGCATGGCAGCAGGAGTGCACAATTCTCTCACACTTGGCTCTCACAGTACAGGTACAGCACAGGCAGAAGCAATGCAAGCTGCCCCCTCACACAGACAGAACAGCACAAGCAGCAGTGCAAGCCTCTCTTTTGCACACCAAAACAGGTAAGGCATAGGTGGCAGCAGGGCAAGCTTCACTCACACATAAAACCAGGTACAGCAGAGACAGTGGGAGGCCATAATTCTCTGGCCACACAGAATATGCACTGCTAGGCACTCATACAACAAGTACATTACCAGTATTATGACCAACTTCACTCATACACAGACCAGGTACAGGATAGACCACAATTGTGCAGGATGTACACAGAAGAGACACAAGGCACCCACAGCGCAAGCAAGCACAATGCAATCTTCCACACACATCAGACATCAGGCACAGACTGTGTGACAGCAGTGCAGGATTCCTTCACGCACACACAGAACATGAAGTGAACAGGCAACTACAGGTCAGGTTTCCCTGAAATAAATAGGGAAAGTACAATGCAGACAGCCTGACCTCCCCCTCCCAGGGACCTTGCTTGGTGACACCAAACTTTTCCAGCTGATTTGCCAAAAGGTATTAATGATTTGCCAAAAGCTCTTCATAAACCCAAATTTCGGATAGTTCAATTTCCTCAAACTCGTTTGCCCAAGACCAATATACCTAAACTGGTTAATGTTGGGAAAAGGTTTCCTTTAAAAAAGGAAGTTTTAAAAAAACAGTTGCATCATAAGCCCCATTGCTTTGCAAACTAGAATTCCCTATAAATCTCCTTCCTTCAAAGGATAATAAGAACTCGCCTTAATTGGCCATTAAGTCCCTTTCACCTTCTCTCCAGCAGGGACATCTTTTCACCAAAATGCCTGGGGTAGCGGAAGTGACATCACATGACCCTTGACCCCCCTCATGACATCACAGGAAGTGATGTCATCTGACCCACCCCAAAGTGGTGTCGCAGGAAGCAATGGAACACGACCTTTCAACCCTTGACAAAACAGGAAGTGGCATCACATAGCATTGTTCCTAAGTACACTACGAAAGACATGGCTACGATATCACTATAATGTGATGTACATTTCATACAGGAATGGATTGCCATATGTATCGTTAAGATCAGTGTGTATAGGCCCATATTACCAAATTACTGTGCATGCAAGCAGACGTCCATGGCCAAATGAGAATTATGTGTTATTATATAGCACTTACGCTTAAGCGCTTTATATAGAAAAAATATACATACAATATCACCCAACCTGTGTTGGAACTCATTTATCGACCTCAGAAGGATGAAAGGCTGAGTTGAGGTGTTTAAGAACAGACTAAATCAGTGACTCACCCCCTGACGTGTGCCTGAAATAAACCTTTAATGAGTCTAGCAATTATTGTATAGAATTCCAGAAAGACACATTATTTGGTATTCCTATTCTTTCTTATTTAGGGTCAGTGCTGAAAGTGTTAGACTTGTGTAAACCCTATTTTTTTTAAGGGGCCTGAACAAGAAAGCCCGCCACCCCAGAAGCAAAGAGCCAAATGGCACTGGCCACAGCCCAGGTCTTAGGTCTAGACCAGCCATTACAGTCGGGTCCCGCAAAGGGACCTTGTAATTAGGCGCTAATGGGTTAACGGCGCCGCAGCCTTTTACGGAGCCCTTAACCCATTAGCGCCAGGGTCGTAATGAGGCCCAAGGACTCATTCCGAGTTTGGAGGAAGCCATGGCGCAATTTGCACCATTGCTGCCTCCAAACCCGGGTCCTTGTTCGGTCTGGGTGAATGAGGACTTACCGGGACATTCCGACCTGTGCAGTCCCGGTAAGTCCTCATTCACCCGACCATTCCCCATTCCCATTTGAGCCCCCATAGGATTCAATGGGAATGGGGAAGGCGCTAATTACGGTCCTGCTAATTGCAGGCCCGTAATTAGTGGCCTGGACCCGTAAGGGACGTGTGGTCCGACCACACGTCCCTTGCGGTTCCCGCTAAGGGACCTCGGAATTGGGCGGTAACAACGTTCATATAAAATGTTTAAGGTACGTCAGAATCTTGGCGCACCTGCTGCTGAGATCTGTGCCCAGGGTGCAAATCACATTTCTGATCCTGGATGAGCAACCAAAGCATTTCATCCAGCCGAGGCTGATAAAATCAGTAACTTTGGCTAATGTCCTGCAGGGGATGGCGGAACCTCTCCCCAGTTCCCCCAGCAGACTCAAATAGCAACAGGAGCCCTCCCCCACATGTCCTGGATCGTGGGTGAGAGGGGAGAAGAACTAAAGCGGTGGCAAGCAAGAGGTCTAGGCAAGCATTCTTCATGACCAAGCCCAGTGAGCCCCCTACCCATGCACTCACAAACTGGCTAGTAGAATCACTTCTAAGTGACCCCAGCGTTGCCAGGCAAATACAATAACATACATTTAAGTGGAGTGAAATGTTCAGGGTCTCACAGTTTTGCCAAGTAGGGAAGCCAGCCTGTGAGCCAATGCTTTCCTCTAAACCATTTTTCATTTGGTGTCTGACTGCATATTATCCTGTTGCATCTTTAGTTTTGCACTAACATAGCATACCTGCATAGTAGCTTGGCAAGTAGCATCCTGTGCCGACCTCTACATTCTCTGTGTTGGGGGTTCAATTCTAAGCTGCAACATTTGACTGAGACATTAATGGCATCACTGCAAGTGCCATTTGTTAGTGTGTTTTTTCTTTAAGCCCTGTAGTGGGGCGTTTGGGGGTATCTTCCTGACTAAGGTCCTGCAAGGGAGTCCTTCAAACTCAACGGTTTCAAGAGGATTTTTAAGTGTTTGCAAAAAGAGAGAAAATGCATTAACGGGTAAACATGCACTTTTCCTATCTAGGTCAGAAAGAGACCCAGGCAGACCAGTCATGCAGATTTGGGGCAGCCATTGACTGGAAAGAGTTACCTTCTGAGAAAGTGTCCCAAGGAGCAGTTTCTGGAGTTCCGGTGGAGTGAGACCCACAGAAGAGCCTGGATGATGAAGGGGCGCAGGCCTGAAGAAGCAAATGAAGAAATAGTTCATCTGCAATGCCGCAGAGTCAGGTGACCAATCCCCTGGAACTGAAAAAGCAGTTGTGCAGCAGGCAGCTGGCAGTTTCCCAAGTCGACCCTGTGCACATTGTTTGGTGACCACCTTAGGTTCCAGCAATGACGCATCGGTGCAGGGAGGACACCAAAGACCATTAGGAAGGACGATCATTTCTACGATTTGGTGATTCCCAGGTTTAGGGGTGGAGCTAGAGGCGCGGAAAGGCAGCTCGGCTGCAGTGGTTAGTAGTTATTGATGCCTGCTTCACATTTCGTCCTCTGCTGGCAAAGGTTTCAGCTTCGGAGTATTGGGTTGGAGTGGAGAGGCCCCAGGGAAGAACAATTATTCAAGAAAGGCTTTTGAAGTCTGGGGGGAGCCAGCTACGGAATTACGACCAAGAGGCGAGTTCACTCGTGTCATTGGAGGAATGATGAGTCGTCGGTTTGGCAAGAAGAGGTTTTGGGGCCCTAGGGTCACGCACATCTGGATATGGCGAAGTGGATGGTCAGGAGCATCAGGGATACAAGGCCTTAGAGCAGGAGCTGTTATCAAGTTGTCCCAGCCAGGGCAAAAGAATGCAACTGTGAGTTCCTTCTGGTCGTCCCGCAGAAGCAGAGCTTTGCCTTTTTCTTCAGAGTGTCAAAGGATTCTGGTGAAGAGCTTCCGTCCTTCCTCCAGCAGCAGGTGCATAGTTTCAGCAGTAGACAAGGTGAGGGGATAACGGGATCTGCTTAGTCGCCAATCACACACCTTGAATCATTCAAACAAACAGGCGGGTGGTCAACCAATGACAGAGCATCCTTCTAAGCACACCCATACATTCTGGAAGGATCTGTGAAAACGCGTTAGGGAGGTCTACTGTAGAAGACAAATAGGGTCAATCATGGCCAACCATGGACCTCCCAAGACCCAGGCGCTAACAAACAGAGAGCCAACAACAGAGTAAGAAACCTTCCCCAGCTTCTAGATTCAGGCCATTTATCCAGGAACCCAGCCAATCAGCACACATGCTACATTCAAACGTTGGGGGACGGCTGTCCTTTTTAGGACAGCCAGCTTCCCACTTAGGACTGATTCCAGGCTGGCCTTACAGAAGACAAAGGGCTTCAGAGTTTCGGACTCCTCCCTCGTTTCCTGTCTTCACAGACACTCTGGAACCTCAGCAGGCTACACAAAAGGTTACCACCAAAGACAAAAATCAAGCCAAGATCGATCACAGGACGGCAGAAGAAGGTCCAAGCAAGGACGAGCACAATAAAAATGGCTAAATAAGAATACAGCCATGATACTAGACCCTTCTGTACATTACTGCGGCTGGTTTGACAGCCTAAGAGTGAACATCACACAAAGATCAGTAGAACACGTCCACTGCCACCAGCCATAATTGCAAGCTTGTCACTGTAACAGAAATGTTACAAGAGCAGTAAGAAAGGGGATACAGAGTAACCCCCGTGCACTCCACATACGGTGGAGTGTGCTGGAATCACAATATAAAATGTATAGAGGATAACAATATCTCGATCTACCCTTGAGAACAAGGTTCTGCAAGGTCAGTAAGTAACTGTAACAGAAAAGTTACAGCAACAGTGAGGCAGGGGATACTATGTATCTTCTAAGCACTCAACATAAGGTGGGTTGTGCTGATCTCACAATGGGGATTGTCGAAAGGATAACAATATCCTTCTATCCTTGGGAACAGTAGTTTCCCCAAGGAACCCAACAGAAAATAAAAAAGGGGAGCCCATGGGGCAATTGCTGTGTGCTGCAATAGGAAAATGCAGATGCCCGAAAAGGTATAGGAAAGTATCATTTTAAAAAAGTATGGAGAGTAATAAAAAGGACACCTATGAAATGAGTAAAAGAAAGGGTGAGTGTGGAAAAATATTCACACTCACTCAGGAACATAGACAAATAATTCCCATGTCCAGCAAAGAAATCTGGGGGCCTCACAGGTGAGGGCGATCTAGCATAATTATGAAAATCTAACCTAAAAGTCATTGAGGTACGGGTAGACATGAGCACCTGAGTGACGAAAGCGTGCAACCACTTGGTGCACCCTAAGCATTTGGTGAACACCTTCAGGGCTGACCGAAGACCGAACAGCAGTGCCCTGAATGGGAGGAAATGGGGACGGCCCACTCTGAAGCACAGGTAGTGGAGGTGTTTCTAATGAACCAGGATGTTGAAATACATGTCCTCTCGATCCAAGGGTGCCAGAAAATCCCCTTCTTGAAGCTGAGACAAGACATGCTGTAGAGTCACCACACTGAAGGTTTGGGCCTTGAGTCATTTGTTGAGGACCCGGTGGTCAAGAGTGGGCGTCCAGCCTCCTGCCTTATTCACTCCCTGTACCTGCTGACCTGATAGGACGTGTTTGAGGGCTACATTTGCCAGGAGCGATTATACCTCCTTTACTAGCAGGAGCATATGCTTCTCTACCTTTAGCAAGTAAGTAATTGTGGGTGCCTTCTTGACAAATTCCAGCGTGTGGCCCTGCTGGACAAGGGGCAACACCCATCCGTCTGTGGTGACAGTCTCCCACTGAACGACGAATCTGGAAAGCCTCCAGCCTACTGGGGTGAGAAGGTCAGCGGCTGGTCATGAGACAGATCAGCATATTGTTAACTCATCACACCCTGTACGTCCTATTCACATTGGAATAAGAAAGGGGATGGCTGTGCCAAGAACAAACTTTAGCACCCATAAGACCTGACAGGAGCAACTCTCAAGAACCTCACTACAGCCACGACAACCAGGTTGGGGTAGAATACTCTATGTCATGTACAAGTGAACCTACTGAAGGCATGGATGCGGGCTTGACAAAGTCTCTTTCACCTAAAAATAGCGAGGAAAACGCACAACATCTACTCCGAAGTAAATATACCTATTTTGGAGACTCAAGGTGAGAGCGTCAAGGACATTAGATCGGCACACAAGACTAAACAAGGGGATCGCTGACATCACTACATGGATGGAAGTAGATAGAGAACCAAGTACACAGAGTCTCCCAGACAAACAGATGAAACGGAACTTGATGTCCACTTACATGGACACGTCAAATTACACTACTAAGAACTATAGGACAAATCACCATCTGAAACAAAAAAGTCATCCAACTAGAGTCAAGGGCCTTGAGAAGATCCTCAACAAGAGAAAAGACTCATCCAGTGAAAAAATAAGACAGCCAGCCCTGATGGATGACTCACACAAATCATCGGATTGCACCTTCCCGCTATCAGTGCATAGGGGGAAATTCAAGTTGAAGACAAAGGAGAGCTACCTAAACAAATTGAAATCTGAAGAGCGTACAACAAATTTCAACACGCACGCTTAACTGATGTAAGCTTTAACAATCTCATTGGCCCCTTCCATGAAGATTTATGAGACAATAACTGACAACTATAAAGCCAAAGCGACTTCAACAGCTATAATGCATTCAAAGCTAATCCATATCGAGTCTTTCCTCTCGACCTTACAAGATCGGCTAGACCACAGGAAAGAAATAGTGCTGCAATTTCAAAACTTTTAATCAAACATCCATAAAGAAATCAATATGGAGAGAAACTGGTCCTTCGAGGCGACTCGGCAGCTCTTAAAAAATCGGAAACAATATAAGGAACTTGCGGGTAGCTGCAGACGGAAACTGTGTCAACATGTGAGCTTATAAAAAAGGTGGACTCTGAAACGTAAATGGAAGGGGCAAATGAATCAATGAATTACATCATAGGAGAGGACATCATGAAAACCTTGGAAGCTGAGACGCCCCTTATGAAAGCATCATCCTGATGGGACAGCAGGGATCCGTCCACCTCATGCAACGACGCAACTAACCCAATAAATGAACAAAAGGTCATTGAAGATCAAAATGTGTGTGCTGTGATGAAGGGCGGCCTCACAGAGAACGTATCAACTCAAGACAACCTGATCAAGATAGGAGAAAGTGAAACCAACACAAACAACTATTCAATCTTCTATGCACAACGTTAGAAGAAGCAATCGACGATAAAGAAAAAAAAAACAACAGAAATGCACAACAAAAAAACAGAAAAATATGCTGCAAACAAAAACTGGGAAATTAAATGACGCACAGAATTTTTTACATAATCTGAAAATTTTCATGATAGAGCAACCCTGTAGATGTCTAGCAGAGGCACACCAGCCAGGAACGCCATTGTCGCAGCAGTGTAATCGGCTTTCCGACGACCGGGCAGGGGTCGGTTGGCCAACAGATGACAGTGCATGATGCTGCCGGAGAGCCAACCTGAGATGGACCCTTGGACAAGGTCTTCCCATGGTTCACAGGACCAAAGTTCACGAACAGCTGTGAAGTCTTACGAAAACTCTTCGTGCATGCCACGTAGAACTTCAGGGAACGAGCAATATCCAGTGAGTGCAAGGCCCTTTAAGCCGCAGACGAAGGCTTCCGGAAAAAAACAGGTAACATCAAAGGCTTGTTGAGGTGGAATTTCGACTGAACCTTCGGCATGAAAGAGGGGTGAATCCGCAGCACCACCCTTGATGCATGAAAAGTCAGATATGGCTGTTTGTAGGATAGGGCCTGGATCTCACCTACCCTCCTGGCAGAGGTGATGGCCACAAGGAAAGACGTTTTCCATGAGAGGGGCACCCCCATGGGCGTCCCCCATGGAACTTGAGAGGGGCCTGATGCATAGGCTCGAAGGGCACCCCCATGGGCTTCGTCAGAACCACATTGTCTTCACAGGTGGGAAAGATCTAAAAAGTCCTTTGAGGAACTCCTTGACGAGTCGGTGAGACCACAGTAAAGAACTTCCTGGTGACCAGGTGTAGCGGGAGATAGCCGCCAGATGCACCTTTATAGAAGCGTGTGCAAGGCCTCAGCGGGGTAATCTTCTGTGACCGGCACCTCGTAGCAAAACGCTTCCACTTATGACCGTAGCACTTCAAAGTCGACGATGCCCTGCTCTTGGCGATGACCTATCTACAGTCTGAAGGCAACTCGTATCCACCAAACCCTGGGGCTGCAGGAGCCAAGCCCTCAAGTTCATTGATCCTGAGTCGTGATGCAGGATTGCGCCACCTTCTCTGGTGAGAAGATTCCGAACTACGGGAAGCTTGACCGTGGGGAGACGCTGACAGACTGAGAAGGTCCGGATAACAAATCTGCCTTGGCCACGCCAGGGCGATTAGTATCGTCTTGCACGGACACCGTCTGAGTGTGTTGATGTCTTCCAGCAAGAGAAGGAATGGAGGGAACACCTACATGAACAGTTCTTCCCATGGAAAGGAGAACGCATCCCCAAGGCTCCTCAGCTGGTTGAACCTGCTGCCAAACTTCCTGCACTTGGAATTTGTTGTCGTCGCAAACAGGTCAATCTGGGGCCTGCCCAACTCGGCGAACAGGCGACCCACTCGTGGAAGCAGTGTAGTTCCCTGCTGAGGGAGTCTGTGATGGTGTTCTTGACTCCCGCCAGGTGAAGAGGGACGAGGAACATCCCCTGTCCAACGGCCCATCACTACAAGTCCTGCGCGTCCTTGGAGAGCGGCAGAGATCGAGTGCCCCCTTCCTTCCTGATTTAAAACATGGTGGTGGTGTTGTTCGTGAATATCCTCACCACCTTGCTTTCAGAGACGGGAGGAATGACTTGAGGGCCCAGAACACTGCCCGTAGCTCCAGGATGTTGATATGAAGATTCCTTCTCCTCTGGCAACCACAGGCCTCTGTCCGGTGTGCGCTCCCCATCCCTCTAGGGAGGCGACCATGGTGACCGTCTCCTGGTATGGCAGGTTCAGGAATCCTGTGCCTTGTGCAATGGTGGTGCGAACGCCCCACCATAGTATCGCCCACCGGAACTCGTCATTGAGCAAAATCTTGTCAGTGAAGCTTCCGGACACCTGTATCCAGCAGATGGCCAGGAATTCCTGGAGGCGCCAAATCTGCAACCTGCAGAGCCAGACGAGCTAGATGCAGGACAACATCATGCCCAGCAATTACTTGATGGCACGCACTGTGGCCGTCCTCGTCGACGACAGCCGCTGCACCTTCACCAGAATGGTTGCTATCCCCTCCTCTGAGGGAGACGCCAGGCAAGACACTGTATTGAGTCTGGCGCCTAGGAAAGGCATGTTCTGTGATGGCGTCAAGCAGGACTTTGGACGGTTGACGGAGAAGCCCAGATTCGTTAGTAGCCGGACGGTCACCTCTGTGTGTCTTTGGGCCAGCTTCTGCGAACGGGCGCGAATCAGCCAGTCGTCCAGGTATGATATGTTATGATATTTTATTTATATCGTGCACATACACAGGTATGGGCCACTAATGGTGCCAGGCACTTCGTGAACACTCTGGGGGCCGACTTCAAGCCGAACTGGTAGTGCTGTCCTTGCACTATGAAGCATCGACATTTCTGGTGTTTCCTGTGAATGGGGACATGGAAGTAGGCATCCTCCAGGTCCAGCAACGTCAAGAAGTCTCTTTTTTTCAGGTGGCCGAGCACGTGTTGCAACGTGACCATCCTGAATTTTTGGGACTTGAGGTATTTCTTCCAATGTCGTAGGTCTCGAATGGGCTTCCATCCACCTGTCTTCTTTCTGACCAGAAAGTATCTGGAATAGACTCTGGAGCCCCGAAGTGGCTGTGGAACTAGCTCTAGCGCCCCTTTTCGTAGCATGTCCCGTACCTCTTCCAGGAGCTGAGGGATGTGCTTCTCCTAACGGGTTACCGGAGGAATCCGTGGATGCCTGTGCTGAAACTCCAGGGTATGTCTCGATGCCCTTGGGCTGTTTGCGTGCATTATAAATGTAAAAAAGTAAAAATAAAAATATATCCTTGGGCGAGAGCAAATTAACAAGGGGGGTCCTGGGAGTCCCTCTGCCAGACATTAGTCCTGGTTACAAGAGACTTACCTAGAGTCTTTAGCTCACTATCTTTCACAGAGAAGAAATATCCCAAACATATCAGTCTTTGTCCTGCGCTTGGGTAGTCCAGCACCGAAATGCTAGGCAATTCTCCTCTGAACAAGAGTACCAACAGCATCCCCAGACACGTGTTTCGGTCTGGTTGGACCTCATCAGTAGGGTGGCGCTGTGCCTCTCTAAGAAGAGTGAGCAAGGGGTCCACGTCTAGATTCCCCTAGTAACTTAGGATGAGACCCAAAGTTACTTAAATATGCAAGTTAACACGGGGGGGTCCTGAGAGTCCCTCTGCCAGACATTAGTCCTGGTTACGAGAGACTTACCCAGAGTCTTTAGCTCACTATCTTTCACAGAGAAGAAATATCCCAAACATATCAGTCTTTGTCCTGCCCTGGGGCAGTCCAGCACCGAAATGCTAGGCAATTCTCCTCTGAACAAGAGTACCAACAGCATCCCCAGACACCTGTTTCGGTCTGGTTGGACCTCGTCAGTAGGGAGGAGCTGTGCCTCTCTAAGAATAGTGAGCAAGGGGTCCACGTCTGGATTCCACTAGTAACTTAGGGTGAGACCCAAAGTTACTTAAATATGCAAATTAACAAGGGGGTGTCCGGGGAGTCCCTCTGCCAGACATTAGTCCTGGTTACGAGAGACTTACCCAGATTCTTTAGCTCACTATCTTTCACAGAGAAGAAATATCCCAAACATATCAGTCTTTGTCCTGCCCTGGGGCAGTCCAGCACCGAAATGCTTGGCAATTCTGCTCTGAACAAGAGTCCCAACAACATCCCCAGACATGTGTTTCGATCTGGTTGGACCTCATCAGTAGGGAGGAGCTGTGCCTCTCTAAGAATAGTGAGCAAGGGGTCCACGTCTGGATTCCCCTAGTAACTTAGGGCGAGACCCAAAGTTACTTAAATATGCAAATTAACAAGGGGGTTCCTGGGGGTCCCTCTGCCAGACATTAGTCCTGGTTACAAGAGACTTACCCAGAGTCTTTAGCTCACTATCTTTCACAGAGAAGAAATATCCCAAACATATCAGTCTTTGTCCTGCCCTGGGGCAGTCCAGCACCGAAATGCTAGGCAATTCTCCTCTGAACAAGAGTACCAACAGCATTCCCAGACACGTGTTTTGGTCTTTTTGGACCTCATCAGTACGGAGGAGCTGTGTCTCTTGGGTGAGAGCATTCATCTGTCGGTGGTGATCTTTCTCCACTCGCTGACAAACACTGTCAGCCAGCCTCCCAACGGAAACGGGTGAAGGCCTAAGATCTGGTCAGTTCTGGCCTGCTTCGGCGCTGGCGTCCTGCCCTGGGGGCGACGGCGACGCTGTGGTCTGGTACTGTAGGCCTGGGAACGGCCTCTGTAGGCTTCCTGAGTCATGGATCTGGAAGACTGAGGGTACGTGGAGGAGAAATCTTTGGAAGACCTGCTCGACTCTGGAGGAGCGAAAAGAAGAACAGTGCCGCTGGAGGGTGCCCAGGGAACAGGCTGTCTCCTTATCCGCCTTGATGGCCTGGAGGGACTCGTCGACGACCTTCACAAATAGGTTATCTCTGTCGAGCGGCATGTCCAGTACATCCGCTTGGACCTCCTGGTGGAAATTTGTGGCCTTCATCCAGCCCTGGTGATGAAGGCAGACATAGTTCCCATTTTCCGGAAACCTGTGTCGTGACATCCAATGCCACTGTGATGGCGTGATCAGGAGCTACCTCCCCTTCCTGGAAGAGAGCGATTGCCTCCATCTTCTTATCGTCAGGGAGGAACTCCAAAATCGGCCACAGCTTGTACCAGAGCTCCCTGTCGTACCTGGGTAGGTTTGCCAGTGCGTTGGCCGCCTTGATAGTGGACGATGTGGTGTAAATCACCTTCCTTCCCATGGCGGCCATCCTCTTCTCCTCACTGACTAGAGGCATGGAAGATGAGGAGAATGGGTTGGCCGACTTTCCTCGCACCCGCTGATACCACCGAATCCGATGATGGCTGCGACCTCAGGCACTTGAGTGCGGAGTCCAGCTCCCAATACTTTTTTCCAGCCTATCCCTTTAGGCTGGAGCAGTGTAAATTTCTTCATGAGGGCTCAGGCCCTCTCCCCAAACATTGCGAAGAAGGGGTACCGCCATGACCGTCTTTCTCTTGTCCTCGTGCCTATGGTACAAGAAGCCCTCCTAAGTTTCCTCGGCACTAGATGGAATAGCTCGGAGGCTCTTGAGATCATGGAGTGGAATGATCCCACTTCATCTGGCAAAGACACCCTATGTGGAGCATCCAAATGTTGGGATTCGTTGTCCACTGTGATGATATCCTTGTCGTCATCCACTGTCGTTGTGGCCGTATCCATCCCCGTACCCTTGTCTGGGTCTGCTGGGGGAGAAGGAACCCGACGTGGTGGCGGAGGTTGGAACAGGGGCATTGGATAACGCTTCCTCTCCTTCGTTGGAGGCTGATCTGGTACCTGGAACTAGAGCGAGAGGCATCCTCAACTGGATCTCTGACACCAAGGTGTGTAAAGTCGACAGAATATCCAACGACATGTTACTTGGCTGAGATGGCAAGATGCCAGGACAAGAAAACTAGACCCTTCGCCGCCGTCGTCCTCCTTCTCTTCCACGTCCTCGTGGACCGTGTGCAAGGACTCATGGTCTTCGTTGTCCGCGGATGAGACCTCCATGGCTTGGGCGACGGCCTGGGAATGCTGTTTCGGAGCCTCCCCATCCTTTTTCCCCATGAGGGTCTTGAACCGGGGCCTGAGCCGGTTCCCCCCTTCTGGCATGCCAGCAGACTTTGGCAAAGTCACTGTGGCAGTGTCATGCCTTGGGTGTAGGGACACCTTCTGAGCTGCAGAGGCCACCTTTGCAGGGTCAGCAGCCTTAGCTGCAGCAGTCTGCAGTTCCAGTCAACCAGGTCTTAGCCAGAGCCCATGGGGCCTGCTTTGGCTGCTCGGCCTTCTTCTCCTCCATCTGTGGCTTCTCAGATTTTTCACGAAGTTTAGAAGGGGTAGATGACTTCCTCTTCGAGGAGGAGCTTGGTTGCCGGCTGGCAATGGAGGTGGATGGTTTTGTCGATTGCGCCCTATCCACCTTGGGACCCACTTCCGCAGCGAACCCGGTGGACTCAGACTTGCGGTTTTTTACCTTCTCTTGGGCCCCCATAGATGAGGCGCCCTCCCAGGTCTTAGAAGACCGCCTCTTGAACCGGGCCGGTACTGGATGAGGCATGACCCTGCTTGTCGCACAGAGCAGAGGCCTTGGCGTTGAGCCACGCCACTAGTCTACTGTGCAAGTCCCTCTGTGCATGTCCCTCGTCTTATTGGAGAAACTGAGGCAAATGTTGCACTCCACCTCCTTGTGGTCCAGGTGCAGGCAGTAGAAGCATTGCAGGTGCTTGTCCTCCACAAACACGTTCCGTAGCCTGCATTTGGTGCAGGGCTTGAAGAGAGACCTTTCCTCTTTCTTCTCCTCCATCATGGTCAGAGGGCGCGAAGTAGGCCCGATGGCCTTCTAGAATCTTTGACGATCTTCGCCCTTGAGGAGCACTGTTAATTCACTGACAACAGATCATCACTGTCAGTAGATGGAGAAGAGAGCACACGGGCTCCTCTGAAACAAAAATATAACTTTTTTCCATCGAAAACCATGAAAAAATGTACAAATACTCAGAGAGAAAACTCGAGAGCTCCCAACACTGAAGCGTGCGATAAAAATCTGAAGATGGCTGCCAGAGGAGGGGCTTAGGAAGAGGAGTGTCATTGGATGGGGCACCATGACTCGGAGAATAGTGATTGGTTTAAAGCAGAAATACAGTTTGTAAGTTTCAACAGGGAATATTCATGAGCATGTGAATCCATGAAAAATCCATGCCCGACCCCATGCTTGAGAATAAAAAAGAACCATACCAAAGAAAGCAAAGATAAACCATCGGCTGCCGACTCTTTCAATAGAAGGAAAGAGGTCGGCTCATCGGAAGGTGTAGGAAAGGATACTCTACTTGAGAAGGGGACTCACTACAAAACTAGAAAAAACGCCACAGTTACCAAGATTTCTCCTTTAAAAACCTTGGTCCTGGAACGATTAAGTCAGTCAGATGACAACTTAGTTTTAAACCGTACCAATGGTTTGTGTTTATTTCATCACATTCCAAACCTTGGTAGGGTGAATTCTGAGGATATTTAAATTGTAGAATTTATGAGTGAGTCAAGAAATGACAAAGTTCGTTTGCATATAAGGTCAACACTGGTATCGGAACTATTACTGGGGTCAGCTATATTACTACGACCCTTTGACTTTGACATCAGAGACACTAAGGATGAGAACCTTAGGCGAACAAATGACCGAGAGATCCGTTATGAGCACGAAAGGCTTAATTTTCCAGGAGCAAGGCAGTGAGATACAAAGGTTGAACCTGTAGAGGATTCTGCCTCCCTGAAACCTGAGGAGAACCATCTCCGGTTCCAGAAGCACCTCAAAACCTTTCTCTTTGCCTCTGCCTTTTCTCCTTTTCTCCCTTGCTGACCACCTGGCTGAAACTGTATCTGCACTTGCTACCTGGCCACCCTCTGTTCTCTGGCCCAGGTCCCACTCCTGCCAGTCATTCACGCCAGCACTGCCTGCCTGGCAACCCCCGCACTTGGGGACTGTTTCTGTATCCCTACAGTCCCACCGCCAGCACTTGACACCTGATGTCTGCACTTACCCTTGCACTTGCCACCTTGGCTGTTACTTTACTATTGTCTTTATTCTATGCCCATGTACTGCACTGTCCCTTCCCCCTTCACCCTGCACTTTCCCCTTTCCCCAACCCATGCACTTGTGTGATCTGAATGACACCTAGCCTAGTAGGATTGTTGTCTGTCTTCCCTCTGTTCCCCCTCCCATGCCTCGTCGTGCCCTGAAACACTTGTGTATAGGTGCATTATAAATGCCATATCATATCATATCATACATCAATCGAAAAAGGATAAAACACACAAATCAATTCAAGATGTTGATTTAAACCTTTTTAAAGTAACGGTAGTTAATTCGATCAAATCAAAAAGAGTGGTGGAGGTAAACCAACCTCAATCCCCAAAATTGAAAACTGGGGGTGGATAGCAGAGAATCTTACTCTTAACAAGAAAAGCAAATGCAATGCTCCGGAACAAAGGATCCTTCCATTCTCGGGGGTCGTGGAACACCAGACGATCGGGCCAATTTTTACATATTGGGTCTGATTCATGGAATTATTTGCACCGAAAAACTGAGATTTGTGCGCCATTCTGCCTGCCAATCCCCATTTGTCAGACAGGGATTTGCGGGCAGAATGGCACACAAATCACTGTTTTTCGGCGCAAATAATTCCATGAATCAGCCCCTATATGTTTACAGGAAACATGGATGTGTTCGGCCCCCTTGTTAAATGGATATAAGGTTTTTTTAAACCTGGATAAAAAAGGCCCTAAAGGAAGACTTTCTGTGAGCTCATTAACATTGATTAAGAACAGTGCTAGTTTAAGAGTGAAAGAGGACCTGAACTCTCACCTCTATGTGCAGCTTGTAACAGTAGACTTGAAGAACAGAAATGATAACATCGCCTACACCCTGGTAATCCTAAATGTATATTGGAACCCGGTGAGATGGGACATGAATGCGTTTGTGAACTCTTTAATGTCTCTTATTGATGACAAATTATCTACTATAGAGCCACCATTGACTATCCTTTGAGGAGACTTGAATATTCAATGTCTAATCAAGAGGTTCAAATCGGGAGGAGGAGGGGGACTAGAAAAGAAACAAAAGGGAAAAAAGGAAGGGGAGTTATAGGGAATCAAAACATGGAAGAACATGGCTTTCAGATGCTCAATGGACAAACTCCTGGAGAAATTCCGGGGGCATATACCTTGAATAGAGTTGACCAACATTCCACCCTTGACTACTTCTTTGTATCGACCAACGTAATTCTCCTGGTCAACTAACTAGAAGTCATCTACATGTCTAACAGTGATCATGATTTACTAAAATTAAGTTGCGTATTCCTGCTGGAAAGATCACAAGACAAGTGGGAATTCAGACCAGAAGTATAGAGTAGATGCAACAGAATACGTATGAGTAAGTCAGATGTAAGGCTCCTTAAGGAGTGACTTCAGACTGCTAAAGAGAATGAAACCCTATGTATGGATTACATCCCAATGTTGATGGACTTTACCGTAATCAAAGCAGGGTGGGGGGGATTCATTTTAGGAACAGATATAACTTTGACACTGAGGTGGCTATCCAAAAAAAACAGCACAGCGTCAGACATCCAAAAGCTACGATTATTGCCAGGGCAGATTAAAAACACGGAATGTAAAAAACATAAGCCAAAGTATCAAAACTTGTTAATTGTATTTATTTATTCAGTATCTCAACAATCCTGATTAAGTACAAATACTTCTTTAATTTGACTGCCGCTTCCCTTTCCCTACTGTTTTATGTCTTCTTTCCTCATCTTTGTCTCCCCCATGCCTGTCTCATTTCCATCTAGTAATTTCATCGCTTTGAAGGTTTTTCCATTCAACTTATTTTTATCATGTTATTGATATATTTTACTCCAAGAGAGTATATTTGTTAAAATATGTTAAAAACCTGTTAAAAATGTATACCTTCTTCTTGTACTACTTGCTATTTACTCATCTAATAAAAATTTTGTAAACAAAAATAAATGGTTAATTTCCCACAAACTTATTATGTACCAGCAAGATGCTGAAAAGTTACAAGAACTATTAAGTAATAGAGATTTCAGAAGCTTTTGACAGATCATAAACAACAGGAATTCACTGCTACAAGCTGTAATAAGTAATATGGTACCTGAGGAAGTATGGGTACGTTACTTTGAACAACTGTTGGGAGGTAATAATAAACTAATTGGGATATGCAAGATCAGTAATTCGCAAGCATGGGATACTACGTTTGACAGATGACCTGATACTATATATAAAAAAGCCAGTAATACATGCACCCCTGGCTGAGACGGACTGACGAACTACATGCTAAAGCTTGTCCCATAAGACTTCAGTCAAATTGTATCCACAGAGATTGTGAAACAGAAAACGATACCAACATCATAGAAAACTGCGATATTGGTACCAATATATAAAAAGGGAAATCAAGGACCCCGAGAACTGTCACCCAATAGCATTATTTATTGTGCTGGGTAAAATATTTGAATCGATATTGTTAAACCATTTAAAAATTAAGTAGGTGACTCTAGATCCTTTGACACCAGGCAAACATTGACACCAGACAAACAGGTTTTGTTAACGGTGTGGGCTGTAACTTGAACCTTTTTCTGATTAACCTTGTCAAAGTCAGAGCTATCAGGTCGAAGACCAAGATATTTGTGGCCTTCCTAGACCTACAGCAAGCATTTGACAGCATCGACAGGCACTTACTGTGGGAATAGATGAAATAACTGCACTGTCTGGATGACTTAATTCAGGTCATCAGATCCTTGTACTTCGAGACAGCTATTCAAATAAAGATGAACCAGCCAGGATCGCTATCGAAAGATGTGAAAACTAGCAGAGGTTTGAAGCAGGAATGCCCTTTAGCACTGACCCTCTTCAACCTCTTCATTTTGAACAGGACCCAGATTGGATGGATGTTGTACGCGGACGACTTAGTCATTTTCGATCAGACACCCATCGGACTCCAACAGAGACTGAATGCCGTAGAAGATTACAATGATCGTAACTGGCTGAGGATCAATTATTTGAAGACTGTAATACTCGTCATACAGAATTTAATAGGGAAAAAGAACCGAAACACTCAGTGGCAAATTAAATCTGAACGCATACCTCTGATAGAATCCATCAAATACCTAGGAGTGAAACTTAACGTCAGTATGAATGACGGTCTGCGAATAATGGAATTAAAAATGAAAGCTAAAAATCTGACCGCCCAGGGAGTGTGGCTATACCGGAAATTTGGGAAATTTTCCCTGAGACCGTTATTAATGTTTTATATCCAAAACGTTGTCCCTATTCTCTCTTACGTAGACGAAACCATGGTATGTTTGCCGTGGGTGATATGGGCTGTTTTGGAAGGCTCTTTTTGGAGGAAAATTCTTAGACTCCCGAACTGCCTTTCAACTGCAGCAATAAGGTACGAACTGGGTCTTCTTTCAGCTTACACAATAGTAGCTTGGAATTCGTTGGCCTTGTAAATTGATCATGAATGAAAGCCCCAAACATTTTGACATCTTGAAAATAGTTGACGACATCAAACAAGACTGGGCAATGGAAACGTGTTTTGCAAGCTGTACGATAATGTTAAACCCAACAGAATCTACCTTAAGAAACAACCCCACTTTAGTTAAAAAGAAAATATGGGCTCAAGACTGGATCGAAACAATCTCAAAGAAGACTGCAGGTAGCTAACTAAAACATTTAAAAATTGAGGTTAAGGCGGTCAACGTGTTACCCCTGTATTCAGAAAAATTCCCTAGCGCTTCCTATAGAGATCAGTTCCCGAGAATCGGTATGAGCCTGTTACACATAATGGAGGTTCTTCTGTCTAAGAACCCTGAAATGTTCAAAGATGAAATATGCAGATGGTGTGGTAACACAAAAGAAACGCTAAAACATCTGACTATTTCATGTGGGGCCCTCTGTACTGTAAGATCAAAGTACTTGTTGGTCAATAGACAGAAAGAGTCACCCGTAAGTGAAGAGGATTGGTGGAACCTATTATTGGGGGGAGAAGATATTAAGAGAACATTTGCCTTGATAAAATATATGGAGGACATTTTAAGATTCTTTTTAACAAGGAGAAATGATTATGAAGTGGTAATGGAACATTAATTATTTGGTGTCTCTCCCTCATAGTGACCAAGAGTATTGACATTTCTGGTTGAATTGTTCATGAATTGAATTGTATATGTGGTGTCTGTATTTCTTCTCTTTTCCTCCTTGTGGAGTATTGGATGAAATGTAACACGTAAAGGATATGGTAAAAGTTTTATTGTGAAACTACATACCAAAATAAAAAATAAAAATGAAATGAGCAGAGGCATGCTCCTTGAAGAAACACTTACCCCAGGAGACACTCACCTCATGCAAACAGGTTATGCTGAACTGCCTGTCCCGACCCTGGACTCCTCTGGCATTACAGACGGGTGCCACAAAATACATATTTCTTCCTACTCCCCCTCCAAATTCATGTGGCATGACTCAAGTACCACAGGGGATGAAGATGTTCGCCCATGGTGTCTAATGTGTAGGGCCGCCGGAACCAGAATTCACTTTCGATTACAATTATGGCCCTGAAGAAGATGGCTTAAATCGGCATGCCTTGAAACCAGTCGACCCTCTGGGTCATGAGGGATCTCGTGACCCTGTTAATAGCCCTATCACTAACAAAGGGACACAAGCAAGACTAAGTATAGCCAATACTCACATTGAGTGAGCCTTCTAAGTGCCCTATGTGTATGGGTTATTTTAATAAGTCAATTTGTGGAACACAATCAATCGTACTTGGTGACTCTAATGCCTAAGGGTGAATTAAACTGTAATTGGCAAAATTCCCCAGGTGACAAGCTGCTGCGCCAGCACTTTGAGCTGTTTCAGCAGAATCTAATAACCAGTCCTGTCAAGTAAATAACAGCCGTTTGGATGTGCTCTTGTTGAGTGACAAATAGTCTTTTACTGTATTTGAATGTGACAATCGTCAGCAGCGAGGGACAGACCTTCTTGGCTATCCCTTTTAGATATGGGTTACACCATACACTACCTAGGGCCAGGCACTCCTGTCAGGGATATGGTGTTCTTCCTCTAGGAACAGCTAGTACATTGTTTCTCCATTTACTTTGTGTTAACTATGTGATTGATATGCGCACTGTAATTATTTTCTCCTTAAGAACCGTTGTTGTGATACCGTATCGATTTGTGTCCTAGCACCTACACTGTTGTTTCTACATTTCCTCTGTGGGATACCTCTCGACATAGTAAAACCTTGTAAAGGTGCGTACAGATCTTGACGTCTAAGAACGGCAGATACCCAGCAAGGGGACCCTGGAGAGGAAAGCAGTTTGGGCGTCAACACCTCTTGTAGAATGAGCCCTGGGCTTGTCAGAAAGAGGAAGGAAATGCAGAAGGAAATCCACCTGGCGACTGACGCTTTGGAAAGTGAATTTCCCAATCCAGAGGGACCAAAAGTTACAAAGAGTTGCGAGGTCTTCTGGAGCGACTTTGTCCGGGCGACGTAATATTTCAAAGCTTGCACTATATCCAAAGAATGCAGAGTGTGTTCTGCAAGTGAAGAAGGGGAACGGAGGAAAACAGGTAACACCACTGGCTCATTGAGGTTAAACACTGAAGGAACTAGTAGAAAAAGCCTGAATACCGCCCACACATCTAGCCGACATGATGGTGACCCACCCGCACAGCAGTCTTCCAGGACAGGAACTTGAGAGACTTTATGCAGTGGCTCAAAAGGAACTCTCATGAGCCGCGTGTGTATGGCATTCAACTCCCAGGCTAGGTGCCGATTGTCGGTCTGAAGGGAAGGAACAGAACAGTCCCTTAAGGAACTTCTTGACCAAACAATGGGTTCTGACTTAGGTGGTTGTGGGGTTTGAAGTCCATTGATGGTATCTGATGTTTAACATTTGGATACTTGTTCGCACTAACTGCACATGATAAATCAGTTCCATAAAAAGGGGAATAGGAGCTTGTACTTTTTAGACCCAAAATGTCAGGTTGGTCTGAATGATGCTGGGAAAAAGATAGGCCATGAGAGTGTTGGGTATTTAGGGGTCTTCTACATAGCAAAATGGGGGATACCATTTCTCATCCAATGAAGTCATGTCATCTCCCTGGTAGTTGTCTCCTCCCATGTGATCCTCCCTCATGTAGCAGCCCCCATGGTCAGAATATGGTAGTGGCTGCAATCCCCTGGCCATATAGGATTTCCTTAGTGTTGCTGGTTCTCCAGCACCTATTGAAAAACGGGGAAAGGAATTCCAAGTTACCCTGTTCTCTTCCTTTTCTGTGTTCCACTGTGAACCAATAGGGCTGTAAATCCAAGAACCAGCGCAGGATCCTTGCGTTTGTGTCTTTGCAGAGGGTCACGCATGTTAATGGAGCATGGTCAGTTATCAGCCTGAACTTCCTACCTGTCAGGTAGTATTTGAGATAGGTTATCGCCCACTTTACTGCCAAGGCCTCTAACTCAATGGGTGGCATAGTCCTTCTTTCGTGGGAACAATTTCCTACTAATGAAAAGGATAGGATGCTCAATGCCGTCATGATCTTTTGAAAGGACTGCTCCCAAGCCAATATGTAAAGCATCGGTCTGTAGAATTAATTCTCTGTCACTACACAGGATTTGCTTAAGCTTATCGAAACACAATTGATCTTCTTCCTGCCATCTGTTTTTCTGTGGCTCATCATGTGTGAGCTTATCAGTAAAACAGGACGTAAAAAATGAGAAATTAGGGATAAAACGTCTGTAATATCCTACTAAACCCAAAAAGGCTCTTAGGTATTTCTTCGTCTTAGGCCGAGGAGTTTCTTTAACTGCCTTGACAACTTCAGTTTGGCACTGGACCGACCAGTGACCTACGAAAAACTCAAGATACTTGACATAGGGGAATTTCTTTTGGTTCGCTGTGAGCCCGACTTTTCTTAATGCGCTAGTAACGAGGTAGAGAAGGTGTAAATGGGCTTCCCAGGACCCACTGTGGATGATGATATCTTCTATGTAACGTAGAGAGGTAGATGTCCACATCCTTTATAGAGCCCATGCACTCGACTCTATCAGACTGGAAGAACAGCAGGAAAGCACTGTGTTTGCCACCTGATATCATCCCCATACCACATCGAAGGTATGAGAGACGTTATGCACTCAGACATCCATATCAAATGTACCCTCGGACTAATACGGTAGACATGAGCCTGCAGATACCACTGAACATAGAAGAACTATAACTAAAGTCTGGCAGATGTAAAGTGTTGTCACTAACGAGAGAACATACGTGGACGCACTGAACTCGAAATATGGATATTTAAAGAATAAAGATGTGATTAAAGTGACAAAGTAAATACATATGCAAATATGACGCAAAACCATATAAACTAAGAAGATAAGTGACAAGAGATGTAATACATGTATACATGCAGAAATGCAAGGTAGATGAGACATATAGGAGCGTGCTAAAGTAGGAAATAGAAAACGAGTAGAGCAGCCATGCTAAGAAAATGTACGTCGGCATCGTATCATAGTAAGCAAGAAGCCTCAAGAAGGGAAGCCAAGGCTGTAATGCCCGACAGGCATTGGAATACAAATTTGTGCAAGAACAAATGCTATTTACTTGGCTCAGAATCAAGGATGCTGCAGCAAGAGCAACTACATGCCTTTAAAGGAGTCAAAGAGGAAAAGCTTTCTTATTTTCATATTTCTCTTAGATCAAGTAAAGGAGTAAAGGAGTAAAGAGTTGTGAATGCTTCAGGACCGGAAAACAAGGCCTATTCATAAAGCTCCAGGTGAAGATAGCAATGTACCTTTACTCCATTTAACCCCTTAACTGCTGAAGGCTTTCCCTCCCAGTGCTGAGCCCTTATTTGGAGATTTCGGTATGTCGCATTCAATCCCTTGTAAGTTTTTGGTTACAAGAGATATCTCGGCCAAATGTGGCCCATTTTCTTCCCACGTGCAGGTGGTCATAATGCCACCAAGGAATCCTAGTTTGCTGTATGGCGGTGAGAGAAAATAACAAAAAAGAGAGAACATTTTTTGTTTTTTCAAAAAATGCTAATAAAATGATTAAGCCGGTGGTTTCTTTCTTGTTGGAGCTAGGAACAAATAGTTTGCAGTTCTGAATTCCCCATTTTGCAAGCTTTCAGGAACAGGTGGAGTGGAAACCAACATTTTTTTTTACATAAGATCACCGTCAAATTTACGCAATGTAGGCGGTTTTTCCCTTTTTTTTAATAGGACCTGCTTTGAAGGAATGTAAGGGGAGGGTAGGAAGGCACGATGATAACCCAGAAAAGCACACATTTCTGAAAAGTAGACACAATTCTAAGTTCAGGAAGGGGTGATTTGCGCAGGTCAGGCAACAACTATGTACCTAAAATTTCTATAATTTGGGAAATAATTGGGAAATTGAGTGAAAAGAAATTATAGGCTGGACAAGTTTGGACTGGTTTGATAATGGCTTCTGTCAATATTGAAAAAAGCAATGCATGGCTATATTACCCCGACTCATCTAGTTAGCAAATCACACATCTTTGGTAATGTATCACAAAACAAGCACTACCACGAGCCAAAAACTCAGCCATACACAGGAAATGTATGCTGACGGACTAAACAGACCTACTTAGCATTTGAAAAAAAGGAAAATGGATATGGTGAAGAATGGAAAGCATAAATGTTTTGAAAGAGCACAGGCAGACCTTTTGAAGGATAGGAGACTGGTGCAGGTTACAAAAGCGTAGTGCCCCTAAAGCAGCAACTAAATTTAGGACACATTGAGGAAACGTAAGGGCTGTGTAACAAAGCGCAGTAGGAAATGTGTGAAAATGTTATGAAATCCAAGAGCAAACAACAAATGTCCTACCTTCCCACAGGTGTCCCGACAAAAACGGTACCGCACATATGTGGGTGCACTTACCTGGGCACAATGGGAAAAGGCTAAACCACTGGTACGTCAAACGCCTTGGGGAAGACTGGATTTCGCCATCTAGACAACCCACAGATTTGTGCCTGGGGTGTTGCAGCCACCAAGAAAACGGGGAACTCCATACATTCCTGAAAATAAGGCACCTGGGGAAATCCAGAGAGGTCTGACTTTCGCCAATCACAATGTTCAGACATTTGCCACCAGGAAACCACAGAAACATGCCAACAACAACACATGTCCTATCTTCCCACGTTTTCAAATGTGTCCCGACAAAAAAAAAAGAACCTCACATGCATGGGTGCACTTAACTGGGCTCAGAGGGAAAAGGGTAAAATCACTAGTACGTCAAACGCCCTGGGGAAGACAGGATTTTGCCATCTGGACAACCCACAGATTAGGGCCTGGGGTGTCGGAGCCACCAAGGAAAACAGGGAACCCCATACATTTCTGAAAAGAAGACAACCGGGGGAATCCAAAGGGGTCTGACTTTCGCCAATCGCCCTATGTTAGGGAGAAGTCTCACTTATGGCTAATTTCCCTTACCTATAGAGTCCCAAACAGCTTTGCTGGATCTGAAGGGTTTATTTCTTTTCACCTGCTAAGAGTGAGACTCTTTTTCCCACTCTTAGGCATCTTTGCTATGTGTGTTCTAGGCTATTTTTGTGTTTAATGCCTATGGGATCTTTTCTCTCACCCATAGGAACCATCTTGATGCACATGTGTTACACAGCACCCTCCGTGCAGTGACACAGGTGTGTCGTAGCGACCCCCAAACATAGACTCCATACCCGGGGACCGACTACTGTCTCCCAGGGCATGTAAAGTCCCCATTGACTTTACTAGTCAATCTCTATTAACTAAACTAGTACAACCCATCTTAACATGGAAGTACTGGGAGGGGTTAATAGTTTATCCCCTATGTTCATTTTCGAGAGAGTACCTTAAAGTCCCCCTCTACAAAGTTTCTGGCTGGTGGCAGTGGTTACTACCTTTTATATTCGACCGCAAATATTTCCCTATGGAATTTTCCCATTGTTCGAGGCTAACACTTTTACTGACAGCTTCTAACATACCGCCGGTTTATTTTATTATTAACTTTACTCCGGTAGGTTTTATTTGCCAGAACTTTGATATAATTTCTTTCTCATGTCTTACCCTAACCTCCTAACCCAGGTCGGGGATCCTTTGTTTGCTCTTTTGGCGGGCTTCTGCAAAGAAGCCCTCCTTTCAGCGCCTCTGAGTCTGGGGTGGGTCTGTTGTTTGGGAGGGGGAGTAGAACCCCTGGACTGAGTTGCCGGAGCAACTCAGGTCGCACTCTGACCTGATAGGCTGGAGGGTCTCCCGCCAAGAAGACCACTCCACTGTGTGAATGACAGCTAGGCTGTATGAATGGGTCTCTTCCTGCATAAAAGGAGGGTCCTGAGGACTGGAAGAGCAAGACGTCGCCACTGGAACTACAGAACCGAAGGGGAGAGAAGACAGACATCTTCAGCATCTACACCACCGGTGAAGCCCTGCCGGATCGTCTCACGACTTTTTTTCCATACAACGAGAGGAGATCTTCAGCGAAAGAGCCTCCTTCCCTTGAGCTGGTGGGGTCAACCAGTTCACCTATCGCTTCCTCGGACCTGCCTTGGTCGAATCGACAGTGCCCAGCACTTGGAGACCGGATAGCCAGGCAGCTATCGACATGGACCGCGATTAAAAGGAGTGTACCTTTTAAACTTCGTTTGGCAGCACCGCGGCTGGTTTCATCCCTGGGTAGTGCAGC
This sequence comes from Ambystoma mexicanum, assembly GCF_040938575.1. Classification (NCBI taxonomy): domain Eukaryota; kingdom Metazoa; phylum Chordata; class Amphibia; order Caudata; family Ambystomatidae; genus Ambystoma; species Ambystoma mexicanum. The sequence continues at coordinate 137,903,836 of NC_090921.1, forward strand.
GACTCGAACCTTCCTCCACGATGAGAGCCTCTCTTCCTCTGTTGGACCCCTCGACCTGCAGGAACTACCAGGAACAACCGCCACCGCAGGAGCTACTTCTTCACATTTAAGGTACATTTTTCCGCCAGGCCTCCCTTTTTTCATAGTAGCCCTAAAGGTGTTTTAAATCCTTTAACTACTTGTGGGGTCAGCCGCCCTCTCTCTTAATATTGTCTTTTGCCTCGCATCTACCTCTTTAACTGCAGCTACAAGAATATTTTTGCTCCTAAACTCTTGGTCCTGTACCACTGACTCTGGCTCAGGCCTATTGACTCTGGCTGATTTGTTAGATCTGCTCTCACTAGATTGGTTTTCAATGAGAAATGTGTTGATGCACCTAAATCTTGTAAACCCCTCTTCCTCCCTACTAACTTGTGGAGTGCCATTTTGCTCCGTTTTCATTCACTTATCTTTTTGGCTAAAGTGTTACTGTGCATTACTGGTTCACAAAACTTCATGGAGTGTTGCTAGGGGGTGTCTGAAGATATTTCGGTTTAACTTGTGCTTTCCCTCCCTTTCATTGAATTGCTAGAGTGCCATTTGTAGTTGGTTTTCACTGTGCCGTTTTGCTCAGTTGTCACTCTACCGCAAACTTGTCTACAATTGAACAGGGAGTTGTATATACTTTTCCTTGACTGAATTTTTACTTACTTTACCAATTGTGATTATGTGCCGACTTAGAAGTGTATAAAATAAATATATATTCCCTTTTTGATACAAAGCTTTGGTCAGTGTTTCCTTGCTCCATAGTACTGTACTGCCCATTGTATAAACCCTGAATACTGCTCATCTCCCTCTTGAGATAAGTCTGACTGCTCAGCCACAGCTACCAACTAAATCTTTGTGGTACAGACTGATACCAGACTGATACCAAAGGGGATTTATTGCTCTCACCTGTAGTCCTAATCCGGTGTAGTGCTCCCTAAGGGAACTGCACTGGATTCTGCCTAACACTGGTGTACAGCGGTGAGGATAAAAGTATTGGATTTACATTTTAGTGTGCTAATAGTGCTTTGGTGCAACTAACCACAAGGTTAACAATCACAAAAAGTTATTTTAACAAAGTCAAGTATGGAAAGTAATAGTCAGGCAAAAACTGCTGATTATCTTAAAGATCTGTGCAGACGAAGGTCTTCCTGTCAAAGGCAAGAAAACAGAAGTGATTGATAGACTGTTAGAGAAACAAAGTCTGGATAGTGGTACTGTAGGCCCTACTACTCCAGCAAATGTGGCAAACAGTAATGAGGATAATGTTGAAAATGTTATTGTTGAGTCGGATGAGGAAGAGGAGGATAACAATGTCACCCCCTCTGGTCCTCTGCCTGCTCAAGGTCCTCAACCTGTAGCTACTGGACCCTTACCAGGTCCCACATTAAGTCCTGAATTTATATCCCTAGAAAAAATGAGACTTGAACTTGAATTCAAAAGAATTAGTGCCCAAACTGAACAGAGACATCAAGAAGTAAGGCTCAAAGAAATGGAGCTCAACCATGAGCTTGCGATGAAGACATTTTCTTTGGAAAATGCTTCTTTCCCCAAATCCTCTAGATCTTCCAGTCCAAAAAGACCTTGGATGCCTAAAGAGATTGTGGGTATGTATGAACCTAAGTTGGATGTATTAGATTGGCTTGCTATGTTTGAATATAATCATGGGCTCCAGGATATCACAGGGAATCAGTTGATCCTCTGGCTATTCTCTAGGCTCCCTCCTGTTGCATCTGATGTGGTAATGGAGTTGGGGGAGGTGGATAGGATGGACTATGAATATGTAAAGCTAGCTCTAATACCTAGATTTGGGAAGACTCCTTCTCAGTAGAGGTTTAGGACCCTCAAAAAGCATGATAGTACCCCTTGGGCTACTTGGGTGAATGAATGTTTGAAGAACTTAGAGGGATGGATTAAGGGTTATAGAGTTAACACTTATGAAGGAATGAGAAATCTTGTTATGATGGAGTCTATCTATGATGCCTGCTCTCCTGAGCTCAGACAGCACTTGGCTGATTCTAAGGAATTAAATTCCAAGAAACTGGCTAAGGCTGCTGACTTGTGGGTTGCCAACAGGGCCACTCACAAGGATTCAGGGGTAACTCAGAAAAAGGATGAGGGAAAGCAGCCTAAGAAAAACACCAAAGAGAATTCAAATAATTCCAATTCCAAAGAGGGCCACAAACAAAATTCTAAGGGTAAGCCCCAAGGGAAACCTAATCAGGCTAGTGTACCTTCTGGTCCCAGACCAGAAGGAGGTCAGGACAAGCCACCATTCATAAAGACATTTGGGAAATGTTATGTTTGTGGCTCTACTGATCATGTGAAAGGGGATCCCAGATGTAAGGGTAAACCTTCAGGGGTCCACACTGTCTCCTTAGCCTTCGCTCCAGAGGAGGAAGTACAGATGGCCAGTGGAAACTTTCAACTGCTGGCTGATGACCCCATTGGAGTCTCAGCTAGTGTATCTTTAGCATCTCTTGGGTTGTGGGAACAACAGCATTTAGATGTGTATAATTCTATCCCTCCTAATACTAAAGAGTATTATAAGGACAGTGTTCTACTCAATGGTCAGTAGACTCCTGCCATTAGAGACACTGGGGCCAGCATAACTGTGGTGGACAAATCTTTTTTCAAGGTGGAGGATGTTGCTAAGGCACCCAAACGCCTCACCAAGTTAGCTGGAGGGCCTGTGCAGATGCTTCCCCAATTACCAGCTCTCATCCAGTGCAATTAAATGACTGTCAGGATACTTATAAGTGTACAATCCGAAGTACCAGGAAGGATGCTGTTGGGCAATGATCTGAAAGATCTGTGAGTAGTGTCAAGTGCCCCCAGACCTCCTAGTAAGAGATTACAGGAGCTTACCAGACCTGCAAGGGAGAGGACCTTGAAGGGCTCTCCTGAGGAGATGATAGAAAAATAAATCACTCCTACACCACTGGAGTTACTAACTGCCATTTCCAAGCAACCAGAGCAAAGGGGAAACCCAAGACTTCCAGGAAAAAGACAGCAGAAAACACTCCAGTACTGCCAACCAGGAAATCCTAGGTTAGCAACAATCACACCTGTGATTCCTCCTCCAGCTGAGGCTGAGAGTGAGGTACAACCCTGTGTGGTTGAACTAGAGCCTGAAGACTCAGATCTAGTATGAGGCCAGGAACTCATTGGAGATCTTGACCCTGTGGACCATCCTGTGCTGCAGTCGTTACTGGCAGAAGGTGGACCCCAAAGGGCAGACTTCAGTAAGGGACAAGAATGTCCAACTCTGGAAGGTCTTCGCAACCAGGCAGCCTCTCATCTTGAAGGGCAAGAGCCTGGGAAGTATAGGTTACACTGGGAAGATAGCCTATTTTATAGTGAACCAACCGTGTCACTCCCTGGGGACTACAAAAGACTTGTAGTGCCCCAAGCAAACTGACTCCAATTCTTGCAACTAGCCCATGAGATACCTTTGGCTGGTCACTTGAGCTTCAAGAAGACCAAGGAAAGGCTCTGTCTCTACTTTTATTGGCCTAAAATGGGGGCTGAGGTAGATAAGTATTGCAAGAGTTGCCACACTTGCCATACCTTTGGTAAAAGTGGATCCAAGAAAGTGGCACCTCTAGTGCCTCTCCCTGTAGTGGGAGTACCATTTAAGAGGGTAGGAATCGACACTGTCGGTCCCCTTGATCCTCCAACTTCTTCACGCAACAGGTTTATACTTGTTGTAGTAGACCATGCTACTAGATTCCCTGAAGCAATTCCTATGAGGACTGTTACAACTCCGGCTGTGGCTAAGGCCCTCCTTGGTATTTTTACCAGAGTTGGGTTTCCTAAGGAGGTAATATACGACAAGGGGTCACATTTTATGTCCCACTACATGAAAGCCATGTGGAAAAACTGTGGAGTTACCTACAAGTTCTCAACAGCATACCACTCTCAGACAAACAAGTTGGTAGAAAGGTTTAACAGAACCATGAAGAGCATGATAGGAGCTTTAGAAGACCCACTTAAGAAAAAGTGGGATCTTTTACTGCCATGTCTTCTATTTGCATATAGAGAAGTCCCTCAGGAGGGAGTGGGTTACAGTTCCTTTGAACTTCTCTATGGCCATCCGGTTAGAGGTCCATTGGCCCTGATCAAGGAGGGGTTGGAGAGTGCTCCTTCCCCCACACCAGTCAGAGTCACTGACTATGTGATATGACTCCGGAGGAGAATGTCACACATGATGGCTGAAGCAAGTGATAACTTGAAAGCAGGTCAGGCTCTGGTCAAACATTGGCATGACCAGAAGGCCAGCATGGTTGAGTTTGCTGAAGACCAGCTAGTTCTTGTTATGGTCCCCACAAGGCAGAGGGCCTTGCAGGACAAATGGATGGGACCCTTCAAGGTTGTGGGAAAACCTGGAGAGGTAAACTATCTGGTGGATTTAGGCAATCCTAAGGAGGCTCCTAGAGTCTATCACATCAACCGTGTAAAAGCTTATGTCTCGAGACCAGAACTGGAAGCTTTGCTTCTAGCTTCAGCTCAAGAGGAGGAGCAGAGTGAACCTCTACCTGATCTCCTCAGAGGCAAACCTTTAGATGAGAAAATAGAAGGAGTCAATCTCTCTTCTTATCTGACACCTGAGCAACAGGAGGAGTGCAAACTTTTGTTAAATCAATTTGCCTTCCTGTACTCTCTGACACCAGGTTTGACCCCTTGGGGCCAACATGATATCCAAACTGGTGACTGTTTACCTGTCAAAAGCAGGGGCTACAGGATGTCAGAAAATGTAAGAACCCACATCAAAGGAGAAGTCAACAAGATGCTTGATCTCGGGGTAATAGAGCCCTCTACTAGTCCATGGTCTAGCCCAGTTGTGTTAGTACCAAAGGCAGGATCCAAAGAGTTGAGATTCTGTGTGGACTGTAGAGCTCTAAATGCAGTCACTAAGACTGATGCCCATCCTTTGCCAAGGACAGATGAGCTGGTGGATAAGCTTGGTTCAGCCAAGTTCCTCAGCACATTTGACCTCAAGTCAGGCTATTGGCAAATAGCCCTGACTGACCATGCCAAGGAGAAAACTGCATTCTCCACCCCAGTTGGCTTATACCAGTTTAAGGTTATGCCTTTTGGATTAAAGAATGCACGTGCTACATTCCAACCAATGGTTAATCAGGTTCTGAATGGGACAGAGGACTTCTGCATGGCATACTTGGATGACATTGCAGTATTCAGCCCTACTTGGAAAGAACATGTTGACTACCTAGGATATGTTTTGCAGGCTCTGGAACAGGCCCATCTGACAATAAAGGCAAGCAAATGTCAAATTGGTCAGAGTAAAGTGGTATCACGACCCTCGTCCGAAACCCCTCTGGCAAACCCATTGGCCAGGTGGAGTCAGGACTCGGGCCTCTAGAGCCTGGCATCCTCTTCAAAAGTCCTCATGGGCCAGTCCAGGCGCCTATGGCACCAGGCTCATACACCATGAAAAACAATGTGCTTGGGAACTACTTTATTGTATTGTCAGCCAACATGGAGGCATCCATATAGCTTGGTTCCTAAGAACCAAGCTTTGCGGTCTAGTGTTTTGGGTGTGGTAGCCTTGGGACTACTTTACCTGGACTATTTTGTTGGGGCTATTTAAACCACACCCGAGCAAGACAACACGCTTTGCGTTACTTTGCAGCTTGCAACGTGACGCTCACCGTGTCCAGCTATTCCTTCAAACCTCGGAGAAGCAGAAACTGCAAGGAGACAAAACGAACATCATTAGCAGCAGCATCTTACCTTCAGTCTTCATCTTTAAACACTTGCAGCTACTGAGAACAGCTTCCTCGAATCTGCACGCCTCCCGGACAGAACGACCTGAAAGAGGAAGATAGAGGCAACATTAAAGAAAGCAGTCGAGAAATTTACAAATTACGAACTGCTCAAAAGGCTTACCTGGCTGGTCGCTTCTTGGCTGGCACCACTCCGGACATTCCACTCGCGCTGAAGAACACCACGACCTACAAGGAAGGAAAACACAGGTTAGCAAAGGCAAGACTTTGCAGCGCTGTGCATAGCACTTACTTACCGCATAATAGCACCCTTAATGCGCCATCATTTACCAGCGGGGCTCAACGAAGCCAGTTCGCTGCGCTGAAGCTCTGCATACCTAAGGGAGAAAAAAGAGACATTTTAAACAAAGAAAGGCATGCAGGATAGCAACAAAACTTAAGAACAGCAATAAGACCTACCTGAACAATATCAAATGGACCGGCGTCAGTGAAGTAACTGGACCGCACTCGCCCATGAAAGACAACGCGCCGCTGCAAAGAAGGCAGGACAGAGAGCATGCCTAATTCTACCACAAGGTGAGGAGAGGGCGCCAGAGGGACTGAAATCATACGGGGATGGAGGGAAGATACTTACCCCAGTTGGTCAGTCTTGAAAACAGTCCTCCTGTATTTTCAGGCAGAACCTTCCCCACAGACCATATCAGGGCAAAGCCGAGAAGCATACCAGCGAGTAACCTGGCTTGGTGGCGTCCCTGCGGATACCTGGTGAGCGTAACAGAACGCATAGCCTACCATAACAAATCCACCTGGGCGCCATGGAGACATCAGTAATGGACCAATTGGCCTGTTTACTAGGAGAGCTGCGTGCTGAGGTTCATTCTGCCCGACAAGAGACTAATGCCCTCCGGAGAGACCTAATAGTGACCAAAGAACGCACTGAAGAGATTAGCAGGCAATAGCAATCACAGGCAGGACAGATGTCTCTACCTGGAAGCAATCCAACGATGCAAAACCCCGCCATACCACCCACTCCGGTACAGATCACGTTACCTGGAACAGTGCCCCTGGCACCACCAGAAAGGTTCTCAGGCGACCCACGGAGGTATGCAGCATTCATCAATCAGTGCCGCCTTCATTTTCTTTCTAGGCCTGGAGCATTTCCAAACGACCAAGCTCGGGTAGCTTTTGTCTTATCTTACTTGAGTGTTAGTACAGCAGATTGGTCGGTGCCGTTGGTAACCCATGATAATCCTCTATTACATGACTTTGGGGGGTTCCAGAGAGAAATGGAAAATCTTTTTGCTTGCCATACCCAGGAACAAGCAGTATACAATGAACTCTTGTCCCTCAAACAGGGGAATCTGGACTTGTTAACGTACATTGCTACCTTCAACAGACTGGTTGCCGAAGCTAGGTGGCCAGAAAACAAAGGAACCACGTTATTCCATCGAGGCTTACGAGGCGAATTAAAGGACGTCTTAGCCCAGGTGGTTGATCCACCCAGAGACTGTCCAGAATTCATAAATCTGGTCGTGCAGCTAGGCCACCTGTTGCAGGACCGAAAGGCAGACGGTCTAAGACGGACCCTCAGACCGTGTATGTTCGACCAAGGGAAAACACACCCTGTGTACCTGAAAATGCTGTCGAACCTATGCAGATTGGAGGGATACGGCCTCCATTAACAAAACAAGAGCGGGACAAAAGAAGACAACAACAGCTTTGTATTGTGGGAAACCAGGACATTTCCTGAAGGACTGTCCAGTAAAACCGCCAAGAAGAACAGTCGGGGCCACAGAGAAGGATGAAGCTAAGGAATCGGAAAACTACCAAGCTCGACAAATGTAGAGGTCAGTTTGTCGAGTGAGAATAAAGAGTTGCTGACCTCGCACTTTGCAATATCAGTGATCTTAATTAACCACCAACAGTCGTCAAGAATGCATGCCGCTGAAGCATACATCGATAGCGGAGCAGTTGGAAATTATATTGATCAAGAAATGGCAGCAGAGATGAGGCTTCCTTTGTGTTCTAAGCCAACTACGGACAAGGTAACCTCCGTGGATGGGACAGAAATCGCTTCTGGACCAGTAACCCAGTGCACAGCCAGGGTAACCTTGCTGTGCCAGGACGGACATCGGGAGTCTATTTCATTCGATCTCATCAAGGCACCTCAGTTCTGGCTAATACTAGGGATGCCATGGTTGGTTGCTCACAACCCTTTCATAGACTGGCGGGCATGAAAATTAACCTTCCCCAGTAACTGCTCCCCTGCCCGCTATACCAAGAAGAGAAACCCGACGTCTGTATCCCTATGGCTCCCGGAGCGACAGTATCAACCCTGGGAGCAACTAATACCTTGCCAAGTGAATACCATGATTTCCAGGATGTTTTCCGAAAGGACCAAGGCAATACATTGCCACCGCACAGGCCCTATGACTGTCAGATCGACCTTGTTCCTGGTGCACAAATCCCTTGCGGCAGGATCTACGCTCTCACAGAACCAGAAAACCTTCATTTGAAATCCTATTTAGACCAGTAACTTGCAAACCGATTTATCCGTCCTTCGAAGTCCCCCGCAGCTAGTCCTTTGTTCTTCGTACCGAAAAAGGAAGGAGACTCGAGAACCAGTATTGACTACCGCGCATTGAACCAGATCACCGTGAAGAACCGCTAATCCTTGCACTTATCCCTGAGATGCTAGACCAAGCAAAGATGCCCAGATGTATACCAAATTGGACCTTCGAGGAGAGTACCACCTGGTCCAAGTCAGAAAAGGAGATGAATGGAAAACCGCCTTCCGTACTAAGTACGGCTTGTTTGAATATCAAGTCATGCCCTTCGGGTTATGCAACGCTCCTGCGGCATTCCAATATTTCATGAATAACGTCTTAAGGGAGTTAATTGATGTGTGCACCTTAGTATACATAGACGACATCTCAGTATACTCAGCCTCGGAACAAGATCATGTCAGGCACATTCGTTCAGTCATCACCAAGCTCCATCAACATCGCTTGTTTGCAAAGCTTGAAAAATGCTTTTTTCACGTCACCGAAGTAGAATTTCTTGGTTTTATCCTTACTCCAGGAGGCATCAGAATGGACGTGCACAAGGTAGATACCATTCTGAAATGGCCTTCACCGACGTCTCTGAAAGGGGTACAAAGCATGCTGGCCTTTGCGAACTTCTACCGCCTGTTCATCCCAGACTTCTCTCAGGTTGTGAACCCAATCACAGTACTATTACGAAAAAACAATAAAAAGTTTGCTTGGACTGAAGAAGCAGAAGAAGCCTTTCAGGAACTTAAACAAAGGTTTACCCCCGCTCCAATCCTGCAACATCCTCATCCAGACCTCCCTTATGTCGTTCAAACTGATCCGTCCAGTCTCGCAATGGGGGCTGTCCTTTCACAGAGAGACCCGGAAACCGGCCAGCTACATCCTGTGGCCTTCTGGTCGAAAAAGTGCTCACCTCCAGAGATTAATTATGCCATCACGGACAAGGAACTCCTGGCTATCAAATCCACCTTTAAAGCCTGGAGGCACTACCTTCTGGGGGCCAGACACACCATTACAGTCATCACAGACCACCGAAACCTGCAATATCTCAAAACAGCCAAGGCCCAGTCCTCGCACCAATTACGGTGGGCCCTTTTCTTCGCCGAATATGATTATGTAATCACATTTTTACCAGGAGTCAGAAACGGAAAGGCGGATGCCTTATCTCGCATGGGCATAGATGAAATAGTATATACAACTCCAGACCCAGTACCTATTATACCTGAAGACAAACTCTTGGGTATCACGACAGCCTTAACACAAGCAGAACTACGAAAAGAAATCCAACAGACAATGAATCCTGATGCCTACCTCGCATGGCAAACTCAAGGAAAATAATATACCATCAAGGACCATCTACCCTTTTTTAGGGATCGCCTATATGTACCCAAGAAGGAATTACAGCAGCATATTATTTCAAACTATCACGATTCATTGATCAAATGGCATCCTGGGATCGCCAAAACCCTAGCTAAGGTGAAAGAGAACTTTTGGTGGCCTACCTGGCGTAAGGACATCATTCAGTATATTCAGACCTGCAGTGTCTGCGCACAAAATAAATCACAGAAACAAAAACCATCTGGTCTCCTACAACCATTCGACATTCCTCCAGTTCCATGGCACACTCTTTCCCTTGACTTCATCACTGAAGTCAAGGGAAAGAGTGATCTACCTCCAAGCCAAGGGTTCAACACCATCCTTGTAGTTGTGGACTTATTCTCTAAGATGGCCCATTTTATTCCTCTCAAAGGCCTTCCAGACGCAGCCACTTTAGCAAAAGTGTTCCTGGAGGGCGTGGTTAAGCTACATGGCTTCCCTTCAGTTCTGGTCTCTGATCGAGGCAGCCAGTTTGTTTCAAACTTCTGGAAAAAATGTTGTGTAATGGCGCAGATCGAAGTTCGGCTATCTACCAGTCACCATCCCCAAACCGACGGCCAAACCGAGAGAACCAATCAGACACTCAAGCAATATTTACGGTGCATGATGCACCACGAACAAAGGCATTGGAAAGACCTACTATGGATAGCCGAATATGCATATAACAATTGTTTGCATTCAAGCACGGGACAAACGCCCTTCTATACCCTTTATGGCAGACATCCACGTACCTCTGAACTAGACCTTCCAGCCAGCTTGGAAATACCAGCGGTAAAGACTCTACACACAACCATTACTCAGGCTTTCAAAAGGGTAAAGGAACACCTTATTCATGCCAAAGAAAAACAAAAGAGATTCGCCGACCAACACCGGAAAAAGGCCCCTGATTATCAAGTAAGAGACAAAGTTTGGTTAGCCGCTAAATTTGTACCCATCAAGGGAACCCGGACCTTTTATCCCAGATTCTTAGGACCCTATACCATTAAGGCAATTATCAACCCAGCAGCCGTGAAACTGGATTTACCACCTAATCTACACATCCCCCCGGTATTCCATGCTTCCCTCCTGAAACCAATGCAACCCTGCACACGGATTGGGACACCACCTAAGCCCATACTTGTTGACGGAGAACCAGAATTCGAAGTCAAAGATATCTTGGACTCTAAATACTCTAGGACCAAGCTATATTATCTCGTTGATTGGAAAGGATTTGGACCACAAGATAGATCCTGGCAGCCCAGTGAGAATATCCATGCACCACGTCTAATCAGGAAATTCCATCGGAACTTCCCAACCAAACCTGGGCCAGATAGAAGGAACACCATGGGAGGGGCCTTAGGGGGGAGTGCTGTCAAGACCCTTGCCCAAAACCCCCTCTGCCAAACCCATTGGCCAGGTGGAGTCAGGACTCGGGCCTCTAGAGCCTGGCATCCTCTTCAAAAGCTCTCATGGGGCCAGTCCTGGCGCCTATGGCGCCAGGCTCATACTCCATGAAAAACAATGTGCTTGGGAACTACTTTATTGTATTGTCAGCCAACATGGAGGCATCCACATAGCTTGGTTCCTAAGAACCAAGCTATGCGGTCTAGTGTTTTGGGTGTGATAGCCTAGGGACTACTTTACCTGGACTATTTTGTTGGGGCTATTTAAACCACACCCGAGCAAGACAACACGCTTCGCGTTACTTTGCAGCTTGCAACGTGACGCTCACCGTGTCCAGCTATTCCCTCGAACCTCGGAGAAGCAGAACCTGCAAGGAGACAAAAGGAACATCATTAGCAGCAGCATCTTACCTTCAGTCTTCATCTTTAAACACTCGCAGCTGCTGAGAACAGCTTCCTCGAATCTGCACGCCTCCCGAACAGAACGACCTGAAAGAGGAAGACAGAGGCAACATTAATGAAAGCAGTAGAGACATTTACAAATTACGAACTGCTCAAAAGGCTTACCTGGCTGGTCGCCTCTCGGCTGGTACCACTCAGGTTGAAGAACACCGCGACCTACAAGGAAGGAAAACACAGGTTAGCAAAGGCAAGACTTCGCAGCGCTGAGCATAGCGCTTACTTACTGCATCATAGCGCTCTTAATGCGCCATCATTTACCAGTGGGGCACATCCAAGCCAGTTCGCCACGCTGAAGCTCTGCATACCTAAGGGAGAAAAAAAGAGACATTTTAAACAAAGAAGGGCATGCAGGATAGCAACAAAACTAAAGAACAGCAATAAGACCTACCTGAACAATATCAAACGGGCCGGTGAAGTAACTGTACCGCACTCGCCCATGGAAGACAACGCGCCCCTGCAAAGAAGGCCGGATGGAGAGTACGCCTAAATCTACCACAAGGTAAGGAGAGGGCGCCAGAGGGACTGAAATCCTACGGGGGTGGAGGGAGGATACTCACCCCAGTCGGTCAGTCTTGAAAACAGTCCTCCTGTATGTTGAGGCAGAACCTTCCCCGCAGACCACATCAGGGCAAAGCCGAGAAGCATACCAGCAAATAACCCGGCTGGGTGGTGTCCCTGTGGATACCAGGTGAGCGTAACAAGTTGTCTACCTTGGGCATGAGATAGGAGGTGGTGAAATAAGGCCTTTGCTCAGCAAGATTGAAGCTGTGCAAAATTGGACAACCCCTTCTACTCAAACCAAGGTGAGAGCCTTTCTAGGCCTCACTGGGTATTACCGGAATTTCATTGAGAACTATGGATCCATAGCTTCTCCACTGAATGCAATCTCCTCTCCTAAGTTCCCTAAAAAGATCAAATGGAATGAGGAGGGCAATCGGGCCTTTGAAATCCTGAAGAAAGCCCTTTGTCAAGCTCCAGTTCTCAGAGCTCCTGACTACCACCAACCCTTCATTGTACAGACAGATGCTTCCAATATAGGTATAGGTGCAGTACTCAGTCAACTGGATGATAAAGGTAGGGAGCACCCCATTTGCTTCATCAGTAGGAAACTGAAGGAACCTGAGACAAGGTGGGCAACTATTGAGAGAGAATGTTTTCCTATTGTGGGGGCTTTGAAGAAGTTTAGACCATACATATATGGATCTACTTTCACCATTTAAACAGACCACCAACCCTTGAGATGGTTGATGCAAATGAAAGGGGAAAACCCAAAACTGCTAAAATTGTCAATCTGCCTCCAATGGTTTGATTTTACCATTGAGCACAGGTCAGGATGTCACCACCAAAATGCTGATGGTCTCTCTAGGATGTTTATAACCGACTATAGGTATGAGACTCATCCAGCAGTGGATCAGATCTTCCTGTCCCTTAGTCCGGGGGGGGGGGGGGCGAGTGTTAGGGAGAATTCTCACTTATGGCTAATTTCCCTTACCTATAGAGTCCCCCAGCAGCTTTGAGACTCTTTTTCCCACTCTTAGGCATCTTTGCTACGTGCTTTCTAAGCTATTTTTGTGTTTAATGCCTATGGGATCTTTTCTCTCACCCATAGGAACCATCTTGATGCACATGGGTTACACACCACCCTCCATGCAGTGACACAGGGGTGTCGTAGCGACCCCCAAACATAGACTCCATACCCTGGGACTGACTACTGTCTCCCAGGGCATGTAAAGTCCCCATTGACTTTACTAGTCAATCTCTATGAACTAAACCAGTACAACCCATCTTAATATGGAAGTACTGGGAGGGGTTAATAGTTTTTCCCCTATGTTCATTTTCGAGAGGGTACCTTAAAGTCCCCCTCTACAAAGTTTTAGGCTGGTGGCAGTGGTTACTACCTTTTATATTCGACCGCAAATATTTCCCTATGGGAATTTTCCATTGTTCGATGCTAACACTTTTACTGACAGCCTCTAACATACCGCCGGTTTATTTTATTATTAACTTTACTCATTTAGGTTTTATTTGCCAAAACATTGATATAATTTCTTTCTCGTGTCTTACTCTAAACTCCTAACCTGGGTCGGGGATCCTTTGTTCGCTCTTTTGGCAGGCTTCTGCTAAGAAGCCCTCCTTCAGAGCCTCTGAGTCTGGGGTGGGTCTGTTGTTTGGGAGGGGGAGTAGAACCCCTGGACAGAGTTGCCGCAGTAACTCAGGTTGCACTCTAACCTGATAGGCTGGAGGGTCTCCCGCCAAGAAGACCACTCCACTGTGTGAGTGGCAGCTAGGCTGTATGAATGGGTCTCTTCCTGCATAAAAGCAGGGTCCTGAGGACTGGAAGAGCAAGACGTTGCCACTGGAACTACGGAACCGAAGGGGAGAGAACCCACAGACATCTTCCGCATCTACACCACCAATGAAGCCCTGCCGGATCGTCTCACCACTTTTCTTCCACACGACGGGAGGAGATCTTCAGCGAAAGAGCCTCCTTCCCTTGAGCTGGTGGGGTCAACCAGTTCACCTATCGCTTCCTCGGACCTGCCTTGGTCGAATCGACAGTGCCCAGCACTTGGAGACCGGATAGCCAAGCAGCTATCTACCCGGACCGCGATAAAAAGGAGTGTGCTGTCATGACCACTGCTTCCAAAGAGTCAGGACCTACCCAACATCCTTGGAAGCAGACTCATAACATATACTATCGGCACCAGCAAGTCCCAATAGGGACCTTTTGGACCTTGTCCTGGCACCGGTGGTGCCAGGCTCATAGCATGGACCCGTCCCGGCACAGGAAGCTCCGGGCTCATAACAAGTGTGAAAGTGCTTGGGTGGACCTACCTGCAGCAGACCATGCTGCTTACTTACCAGCAAGATGATGTTTCACTCTCTTCTGGCAGGGACTACTTTTCCTTCTGGGTGGGGCAAGCACCACTCCCTGGATCATTGATGCTGGACCCCTTCTGGAAGCAGGAAATCTTTTGCCTGGGCGAGGCTGTGGAAGAAGACACCTAAGCACTCCTATGGACTATTTAAACCACACCGGATTGGTGCAATGTGCTTCGCGTTATTCTGCATCTGCAGCAGGACGCTCACCGTGTCAGCTCCAGCGAATCTTCAGTTCCGGATCCTGTGAATACGAAAATTACCTGCTGGGAACCAATCTTCAGTCTTCAGCAGCTCCTGCAAAACAAAAGGCACAGGTTAGGCAAAGGCAAAGTTAGCGGTTCAACTTACCCGATCCATCGGCAGCATTCAAGGCGTTTTTTCTGCATTAATCGTCCGGCATCGGGCATGCAAAGACAAAGAACATTGGTTAGTAACGCTTAGTTACAAAACTGCTTACCTGTGTTACGCTCGCTCCAACTCTGCTCGCGCTGCATTCCGGCACCTGTAAAGACAAAAGAGACATTAAGGTGCATTCTACAGCCCTAGAGCAGCCTTTCTACTTACGTGCCTTCGTATTCACCATCTTCTTGTTACGCTCTCTGCCACGAACCTGGGGGAGCATCTTCTTCGGCACCGACAGCATCTGAAAGGGAAAAGACATAGACATTAAGGAGATAAGACATTTGAAGAGAGCAATCTAAAGGGAACTTTAATACTTACAAGTCATGCTCATGCAGCACACGGCGGCATCGCTCTCAACTTACCCTCTGCAATTAAGAGGCTGAACTCATATCCAGTGAAGTAACTGGACCCAGCGCCCCTGCACGAGACGCAGGATGGAGAGCCCAGCAGTCACCTATTTAAGGTGAGCACAACAATCGACCGAGTACCACGGGGAGAGAGGGAGAGAGGGGCTTGGAACTTCTCCCAACCTTCCAGCCACTAATACCTTGATTTTCCACTTGCAGACACCTCACCCTTCAGGTCAAACTTTCGGTGAGAAAGGGGCCAAATCCGGGAGCCAAACAAATACTACGCCTAACGTTGAAGACAGTTTCACCGCCCAGTCAAGACCCGCGCCTCCGAGGGAACCAGGTGAGCGTTACAGAACGCGAAGCCTTACCACATATTTCCCGCTCAGGCGCAATGGAAACTTCAGACACAGACCAATTGGCCCAGTTGCTCGGGGAGTTGAGAGCAGAAGTACACGCAGCGTGCCAGGAAACAAATGCCCTAAGGAGGGAGTTAGTGGTTTCTAAGGAACGAACAGACGATTTGGCTAGACAATTGTTGCAAGCCCAAGCGGGACAAACTCCTCTGCCTACCCCTGGGGGGAGCCATGCTCCAACGACTTCCTCTAATCCGGTGCAAATTAATCTACCAGGAAATGTACCTTTGGTCCCGCCCGAACGCTTTTTAGGTGATCCGAAAAGATATGCTGTGTTCATCAATCAGTGTCGTTTGCACTTTTTGTGTAGACCTGCCGCTTTTCCGACGGACCAGGCTAAGGTGGCCTTCGTGCTCTCATATCTTAGTGGCAGTGCCGCAGATTGGTCTATTCCTTTAGTGACTCAGGATAACCCAATTCTTTACAATTTCCAGGACTTCCAAGCTAGTATGGAAAGATTGTTCGCAAGACATTCTCAGGGACAGGCCCTGGACAACGAACTTCTTTCACTACGACAGGGCAATCAAGATCTTCTGGCCTACATTGCATCATTTAACAGACTAGTGGTTGAAACCGGATGGCCTGAGGATAAGAGGATCACCCTTTTCTACAGAGGCCTGCATGGAGAACTTAAAGACGTTCTGGCTCAGGTGGTGAATTCTCCACAAGACTGTTCCGAATACATCGATCTGGTGGTTCAATTGGATCATAGAATACAAAATCGAAAAGCCGATCGTTCCAGAATTGAGACTCGAACTTTTTCAAGACCACAGAGTTCCGCTAAAGGAAATGATACCGTGGAACCCATGCAGATTGGGGTTGTGAAAGGACCTCTAACCCAAAAGGAAAGGGAAAGGAGAAGACAACTGCAATTGTGCCTCTATTGCGGAAACTCAGGGCATTTCCTTCAAGATTGCCCAGTGAAACCAAGGAAGAAGATAGTAGGAGCTTCCGATAAAGGTGCCAAAGGTTCAGAGTCGGAAAACGACCTCGCCCGACAAGTGTAGAGGTCCGCTTGCCGAGCGTTAAAACCAGTTCTTTGACCTCGCATTTCATCATGCCCATGGTCCTCGTGAGTCCAGAACAACCCAATCGTATGCATGCCATTAAAGCATACATTGATAGTGGCGCAATCGGCAATTACGTGGACTGTGAATTGGCCGCCAGGATGAATCTATCTCTTTGTCCTAAGACAGGGAAAGACGTCATCACCACCGTGGATGGTACGGAAATAGCTTCCGGACCAGTAACTCACACCACCATGGAAGTGACGTTGGTAAGCCAAGATGGACATCAAGAGAAGATCGTGTTTGATGTGATCAAGGCTCCGCAGTTTCAAGTTATCCTGGGAATCCCTTGGTTGGAGAAACACAATCCCCAAATCGATTGGCAAGCAAAGACAATCCGGTTTCCAGAATGCGCTCCTACCTGTTATCCTCAGCCTACCACTAAGCTAGTAGCAACTACTTCTGAGAGTCATCACCTGCCTCTTGAATACCGGGAATTTCAAGATGTCTTTCGGAAAGATCAAGCTAATTCGCTGCCTCCTCACAGATCATACGACTGCCAGATAGACTTGGTTCCGGGATCCACTCCTCCGTGCAGTCGAATTTATGCCCTCACAGAACCTGAAAATCTTCACCTGAGGCAGTATTTGGACCAGTACCTGGCTAATGGATTTATCCGTCCTTGGAAGCCCCAGCCTCTTCAGCTTTGTTCTTCGTTCCAAAAAAAGAAGGAGACCTAAGAACATGTATAGATTACCGTGCCCTGAACCAGATTACGATTAAGAACAGATATCCGTTACCATTGATCCCTGAACTTCTTGACCAAGTTAAAAGTGCCTGTATCTACACAAAGCTGGACCTCAGAGGATCTTACCATTTAGTACGAATAAAAGAGGGCGACGAATGGAAGACGGCCTTTCGAGTATCAAGTAATGCCCTTTGGGTTATGCAACGCACCGGCTCCTTTTCAGTATTTTATGAATGACGTCCTCAGAGAGCTCATCGACGTATGTGTAGTTGTCTATATTGATGACATTCTGGTCTACTCGTCCTCTGAGGCGGATCATCGAAAACACGTCACAGCAGTACTGGAGAGGCTCCGAAAACACAGACTTTTTGCAAAGCTGGAGAAATGGGTTTTTCATGTCACTGAGGTCGAATTTTTGGGATTTATTTTGTCACCTAATGGAGTCCACATGGACTCAAGAAAAGTGGACGCTATCATTAAGTGGCCCTCACCAACGTCTGTGAAAGGAGTTCAAAGCATGTTGGGCTTCGCCAACTTTTATCGTAGATTTATTCCTGATTTTTCTCAAGAAGTCCAACCCATTACAGCCCTTCTCAGAAAGAATAAACGTTTCGAGTGGTCTACGGAGGCTGAACAAGCTTTTCAGGAACTAAAAACAAAATTCACCTCGGCTCCAGTTTTAAAACATCCTCGCCCGGAACTTCCTTATATCGTGGAGACTGATGCTTCCAGTCTCGCAATGGGAGCAGTGCTCTCGCAAAGAGACCCAGAAACAAACCAGTTACACCCAGTGGCATTTTGGTCCCGCAAATATTCGGCTCCCGAAATCAACTATACCATTACAGATAAGGAACTTTTGGCTATTAAGTCCGCCTTTAAAGCCTGGCGGCATTATCTCCTGGGAGCCCGACACACAGTCACTGTCATCACGGATCATCGTAATTTACAGTACCTTAAATCAGCCAAAGCTCAATCCTCTAGACAACTTCGCTGGGCATTATTTTTTGCCGAATTCGACTTTGTGATAACTTACCGACCAGGCAACAAGAATGGTAAAGCAGATGCTCTCTCCCGAATTGGAGTAGATGAACTCACAACCAATCCTGAACCAGTACCCATAATTCCGGAACAGAGAATCCTGGGTTTGATAAGTGCACAATCCATTGAAGACATTGGGCCTCATTACACGGACGGCGGTAAGGGTTAACGGTCACCGTTAATGGCAACGGTGACCGTTAACCCTTACCGCCATACTACGAGGTCCCTTAGCGGGTTGGTGCTTTAACGCCTGCTTTTTGCAGGCGTTAAAAACCAACCCGCTAAGGGACCTCGGAGCCCATAGAGCCCTATGGGGCAGAAATGGGAATGGGGAAGGGCAATGGTGGAAGGGGGATTTACCGCCCCACCGACCTTGGAATGGGGCGGTAAATCCCCTTACCGCCAAGGCGGTGCCGGTAATTTACCGGCATGGTACAGGGTGCTAATAGCACCCTGGATCACCGCCTTCCGTGTAATGAGGCCCATTGAAGCTAAAGTTAAAGAACTTCTAACTCCAGCAGAAGTGCAAGACTGGCAACTCAAGGGAAAAGATTTCACAATGGATAAGAACTTACTATACTTTCGAGGAAGATTATATCTACCATGTACCGATTTACAAAGACAGGTGATCTCTTGTTACCATGACTCCTTAATGGAAGGACATCCCAGCATTTCCAAAACGTCGGAAAAGATAAAAAGACATTTCTGGTGGCCGTCTTGGAGAAAGGACATTAAGGATTTCATAAATTCCTGTGGTGTGTGCGCTCAAAGCAAAAGCCAGAAGGAGAAGCCAGCAGGTCTCTTACATCCAATAGACATTCCTCCACACCCGTGGCATACTCTCTCCATGGACTTCATCACGGATTTACCACCATGCTCCGGATTTAATACAATCTTAGTGATTGTGGACCTATTCTCGAAGATGGCTCATTTTATCCCATTGAAAGGGTTACCTACAGCTTCAATTCTGGCCCGAGAGTTCCTCGAAAACATCGTTCGGTTGCACGGCTTTCCTTCAGTTTTAATCTCAGATAGAGGAAGTCAATTTATTTCCTACTTCTGGCGGAGTTGTTGTCGCCTAGCCCAAATTGATGTAAGGCTTTCAACCAGCCATCATCCCCAGACCGACGGGCAGACCGAGAGGACCAACCAAACCCTGGAACAGTATCTGCGCTGCATGTTACAACAGTCGGAGGGCACTTGGAAAGACATTCTCTGGATTGCGGAGTACGCTTATAATAATTCAGTCCATGCCGGAACCGGAAAAACTCCTTTTTTTCTTTTATATGGACTCCACCCTCGCACCTCAAATCTTGATCCACCTCAAACTCTTGGGACACCCGCTGTAGATCATCTGCATTCTACAATCACTCAAGCCTTTAAAGAAGCCACGTCCCACCTTAAGCGGACCAAGGAACAATACAAGAAGTGTGCGGACATACATAGAAAGGAAGCTCCTCAATATCTTGTGGGAGATCAAGTCTGGCTATCCACCAAACATTTACCTCTAAAAGGACCGCGTACTTTCAATCC
Source organism: Ambystoma mexicanum (assembly GCF_040938575.1). Lineage (NCBI taxonomy): Eukaryota > Metazoa > Chordata > Amphibia > Caudata > Ambystomatidae > Ambystoma > Ambystoma mexicanum. Next base: position 137,923,757 of record NC_090921.1, read on the forward strand.
ACGATACCTGGGACCTTACCCAATCACTGCCATAATTAATCCAGTGGCAGTTAAATTGGGCCTACCTGCCCATATGAAAATACATCCAGTTTTCCACGTTTCTCTACTGAAACCCTTGCAACCTGGAACCCGTTTGACGAAATCTCCAGACCCTATTCTTGTGGACGGAGAACTGGAATTCGAAATACAAGACATCTTAGACTCCAAGATTTCCAAATCAAAATTATACTATCTGATTGACTGGAAAGGTTATGGCCCCAGGAACGATCTTGGGAACCGTCGGAACATGTTCATGCACCCCGTCTGGTTAAGAAGTTTCATCGAACTTTTCCTGATAAACCGAAACCCCCGGAGAAGATGAATTTGGGAGGGGCCTTGAGGGGGGGGTGCTGTCATGACCACTGCTTCCAAAGAGTCAGGACCTACCCAACATCCTTGGAAGCAGGCTCATAACATATACTATCGGCACCAGCAAGTCCCAATAGGGACCTTTTGGACCTTGTCCTGGCACCGGTGGTGCCAGGCTCATAGCACGGACCCGTCCCGGCACAGGAAGCGCCGGGCTCATAACAAGTGTGAAAGTGCTTGGGTGGACCTACCTGCAGCAGACCATGCTGCTTACTTACCAGCAAGATGATGTTTCACTCTCTTCTGGCAGGGACTACTTTTCCTTCTGGGTGGGGCAAGCACCACTCCCTGGATCATTGATGCTGGACGCCTTCTGGAAGCAGGAACTCTTTTGCCTGGGCGAGGCTGTGGAAGAAGACACCTAAGCACTCCTATGGACTATTTAAACCACACCCGATTGGTGCAATGTGCTTCGCGTTATTCTGCATCTGCAGCAGGACGCTCACCGTGTCAGCTCCAGCGAATCTTCAGTTCCGGATCCTGTGAATACGAAAATTACCTGCTGGGAACCAATCTTCAGTCTTCAGCAGCTCCTGCAAAACAAAAGGCACAGGTTAGGCAAAGGCAAAGTTAGCGGTTCAACTTACCCGATCCATCGGCAGCATTCAAGGCATTTTTTCTGCATTTCTCGTCCGGCATCGGGCCTGCAAAGACAAAGAACATTGGTTAGTAACGCTTAGTTACAAAACTGCTTACCTGTGTTACGCTCGCTCCAACTCTGCTCGCGCTGCATTCCGGCACCTGTAAAGACAAAAGAGACATTAAGGTGCATTCTACAGCCCTAGAGCAGCCTTTCTACTTACGTGCCTTCGTATTCACCATCTTCTTGTTACGCTCTCTGCCACGAACCTGGGGGAGCATCTTCTTCGGCATCGACAGCATCTGAAAGGGAAAAGACATAGACATTAAGGAGATAAGACATTTGAAGAGAGCAATCTAAAGGGAACTTTAATACTTACAAGTCACGCTCGTGCAGCACACGGCGGCATCGCTCTCAACTTACCCTCTGCAATTAAGAGGCTGAACTCATATCCAGTGAAGTAACTGGACCCAGCGCCCCTGCACGAGACGCAGGATGGAGAGCCCAGCATTCACCTATTTAAGGTGAGCACAACAATCGACCGAGTACCACGGGGAGAGAGGGAGAGAGGGGCTTGGAACTTCTCCCAACCTTCCAGCCACTAATACCTTGATTTTCCACTTGCAGACACCTCACCCTTCAGGTCAAACTTTCGGTGAGAAAGGGGCCAAATCCGGGAGCCAAACGAATCCTACGCCTAATGTTGAAGACGGTTTCACCGCCCAGTCAAGACACGCGCCTCCGAGGGAACCAGGTGAGCGTTACATGTACCTTTTAAACTTCGTTTGGCACCACCGCAGCTGGTTTCATCCCTGTGTAGTGCAGCGACTCGAACCTTCCTCCACGAGAGCCTCTCTTCCTCTGTTGGACCCCTTGACCTGCAGGAACTACCAGGAACAACCACCACCACAGGAGCCACTTCTTCACGTTTAAGGTACATTGTTCCGCCAGGCCGCCCTTTTTTCATAGTAGCCCTAAAGGTGTTTTAAATCCTTGAACTAATTGTGGGGTCGGCTGCGCTCTCTCTCTTAAAATTGTCTTTCGCCTCGCATCTACCTCTTCAATATTTTTCTACTAAAGACTTGACTGCAGCTACAAGAACATTTTTGCTCCTAGCTCTTGGTCCTGTACCACTGACTCTGGCTCAGGCCTATTGACTCTGGCTGATTTGTTAGATCTGCTCACACTAGATTGGTTTTCAATGAGACATGTGTTGATGCACCTAAATCTTCTAAACCCCTCCTATTGTTTTAACTTGTGGAGTGCCATTTTGCTCAGTTTTCATTCACTTATCTTTTTGGCTAAAGTGTTACTGTGCATTACTTGTTCACAAAACTTCAGGAAGTGTTGCTAGGGGGTGTCTGAAGATATTTCGGTTTAACTTGTGCTTTCCCTCCCTTTCATTAAATTGCTAGAGTGCCATTTGTAGTTGGTTTTCACTGTGCCGTTTTGCTCAGTTTTCATTCTACCGCAAACTTGTGTACAATTGAATAGGGAGTTTTATATACTTATATACCTTGACTGAATTTTTACTTACTTTACCAATTGTGATTATGTGTCGGCTTAGAAGTGTATAAAATAAATATATATTCCCTTTTTGATACAAAGCTTTGGTCAGTGTTTCCTTGCTCCATAGTACTGTGCTGCCTATTGTGTAAACCCTGAATAATCTCCCTCTTGAGATAAGTCTGACTGCTCAGCCACAGCTACCAACTAAATCTTTGTGGTACAGACTGATACAAAAGGGGATTTATTGCTCTCACCTGTAGTCCTAATCTGGTGTAGTGCTCCCTAAGGGAACTGCACTGGATTCTGCCTAACAACCTAGTATTTATAACCCACAAGGCCTGGCAAACTGCAAACAGTGGAGGGAAAAAAATCACAATTTTGAGACATATGCCACCAGGAAACCAACGGAATTTCCAGGATGGTCGGGGGTGATGTCCCTGGCCTTGCGCGGCTGTGACCCATGCAGTTTAAATGTCCTCAAGTCCAGCGGTGGGTCCAGGGAGGTCCGGTATGGTCCCTGTCCTTTTCCAGATGGAGAAGCTGTAACACAGGCCAGGCAGAGTTGCAGGATGGTCGGGGGTCATGTCCCTGGCCTTGAGCAGCTATCTTCCAAGTGGGTTGACCATCCCCAAGTGCAGCAGCAGCCCCGGCAGGGTCCTCATCCCTTCCCGGAGGGAAATTAAGTAACAAAACCCAGCCACAGCTCCAGGATGGTCAGGGGTGATGTTCTTGGATTTGGGCGGCTGTCTCTCATGTGGTTTAAACGTCCCCAAGCCCCGAGGAGGTTCCAGGGAGGCCTGGCAGGGTCTAAGCTGTAACGCAGGCCAACCAGAGCCAACCAGAGCTCCAGGATGGTCGGAGGTAATGTGCCTGGCCTTTGGTGCCTGTCTTCCATGTGGGTCAACCTTCCCTAAGCCCAGCCTGTAGCTCTGGCTGGCCTGTGTTACAGCTTTTCCCTCCGGGGAGGGATGGGTACCCTGCCGGCACTCCATGGGACTGCTGCTGCACTTGGGGATGGTCGATCCACATGGGAGACAGCCGCCCAAGGCCAGGTACATGACCCCCGACCATCCTGGAGCTCTGGCTGACCTGAGTTTCAGCTTCTCCCTCTGGGAAAGGATGGGAACTCTTCTGGGGCTCCCTGGAGCTGCTGCTGGTCTTGTGGACAGTCATACCACATGAAGGACAGTCGCCCAAAGCCAGGGACATCACCTGCGTCCTTCCTGGAGCTCTGACTGGGCTGCATTTCCAGAATTTCCTTTGGGCAAGCGAGGAAGGCATGATATCAACAGTAAGACAGACACGACCTATAATAATAAACCTATTGCCAATCCTTACCTCTAAATACAAATGGTGTGGGAATCAATGTTACGAAAAAGAAAGAAGTGTTCACAAAATGATATGTTTATGTTTAATCATTTGTATTGTGCACCGCAGTACCCGAAGGCTTAGGGGCGCTCACAGAACAATTACAAAAAACAGATAGAACTGAACACAAAACCAATGAGTCCACCATTAAGGCAGAAATACATATATAATACAAGTGCAAGGATGACACAATAAAGTAATAAAAAATAACCAGCAGCTAAGGAATAAACTTTGCTTAAAATCAAAATACATGGAGGCATAAAGGTACTTTATAAATAGCTGAGAAACCTCAGAGAATAAAATGACAACTAGAAGACCCTCTGGGCAAGTAACGGCATTGTCTTAAAAATGCAGGTAATGTGCTAGTGCCGCATCCCACTAAGACACAGTCATTATTAGGTAGCGTACACCAATCTTTGAGGTCAATCCTGTGGACAACCTTCAGGTCCGAAAGTCTGACCACCCTCGGCCCAGTTCTTTGTCTTAGCCATGCTAGGACCTTGTACCGCAAGGCTTCTTTGGGTTCCTTACCATTGACCTTAGAAATGTTGGTGATGACAAAGTTTCTCTGGTCCAACACAAAGTCATGAGTACTCAATTCCTCAATTTTGGGCATCTGACATTTTATTGTGCGCATTTTCAGTGAGGATCCTGATTTAGGAATGACACTCATCGATATAAGATTATTGATCTTTTCTTGGACAAGTTTCTGAGCCAGTTCCGGGAAGGAAGCACTTAATTCCACTGCCGGGCCAATAATGTCCACATTAGAGGTTTGGGTATTTTTAGAGATGGTCATGATAGACCTTATGGGCACTGGAGTTTCACCACTATGAAGGTCTGTTTGTGAGGCTTGATTTAGTTGCTCCTTATGTGAGCTAGTTTGAACGTCCTTGTCCGATTTATCTACCTGAATCACATCGATATGGATGCAGGATTAATTTATTAGTGGATCAACATTCACTCTCGATGGGAGTAGGTCCACTGCCCAATTCTTAAGAGAATCCGCCAATAGATTCAGATCAAAGGGGCTTGAACATAAAATTAGTTCTTTGGCAATGCTGGCCATAAGATCAGGCCAATGAACATGGTCAGTTGGTTCTGGTTGAAGAGGGTTATATCGGACTCCTTCTTGCGGAGTAGCGTTAAATAGTGTACGATGATCTGTGTTGCCACCTGGATGTTTCTTGGAATCTATCTGGGGACCAAAAGGCCAAGGGGGTAGGGTTGTGCTTCTTGGTATCATGGATATCGCTATTATCAGCTGTTAAGGTACTCTGCGAGAGTGTAGAAGCTGTGAGGGTAGAAATTACTGGACGTTTATCAGGCTCTTGATGTGAACGCTCTTGGGCTGGACTTTTAGAGAAGAAGGCAGTCTCCTCAGCTAAAAGCATAGGAAGGTCACTCTGCAGTCTTTGTGTTCTGCGGGTGCTGAGAGACAGAACCCCTGAGACCCGATCACTAATGGGAGAGGCAGGGGGGATATCTAGGCTAGCTGCTGGACTAGCTATTCCCCTTTCTACCACTCCCATGATGGGCTTACCCCGTGTCCATGAGGTATAAAATGTATAATCTGTGTCTTTTGGGCGCAAACCAGAGTCACCAGCATTTCTACTGGCGGCCATGGTTTCGCCCCCCCGGTCAGCATGTTCAGGCCGTTGGCCACTTTTCCCCACATTTCCAGCACGAGACAAGGCAGTGGACTCAAGCTTAGCACAGTCTCTTGCTTCTTTAGCACAACAGTACAGTTCAATCATTAGCATCAGGACCTTCCGTGCCCAAGTCTCTTTGCCTTTCAAAGTCTCTTAATTCAGAGGGCCTGATGCGACAAACAAACGATAAGTTATTTTCCTCTTTCAGATTTGCACAAGTACTCAATTTTGTAGATGATTCACTATTCACGTCGGACCCCCCTCAGCCGGGCTCAAATCCTCTCAACACAATGTTCGTAAATAATTTAGGCATCCACTTTTTCGTAGGATATTCTTTCTTGGGTGACTCACGGTTCACCCCGGATCCCCCTCTGCCGTGCTCAGATCTCTCATCCCCCGCAGCTGGGATCAAACCTTGGATCCCCCTCAGTCAGGCTCAGATCCCTTTTTACACAATGTTCAATTAGTCTCCCTCCACCAGGCTCGAACTAATTCCAATTTTCAATACACAAACTTGCTTTAACCAAAAGCTTTTAGCTGATCTCCCTTCACCGGGGTCGGACCAACTTTGTATACCTTTTTCACAAAAAGAAATGTTCCGTATCATTAAAGAAATGAGAAACCCACCAGGCTGTGACAACACCCCAACCCCCTCGGAGAAACTATGCAACAACCTTGCAGACCACTTCAAAAAGAAGATCAATGACATCCGACAAACCATCCAACAGAGACCAACCAGCAGCGACTTACAACCAAACGAACCCAAATCAAAACCGCAGCACAAACTCAATAACTACCCTCAAATATCAGCAGAGGCATTCGCAATGCTAATAAAACACAGCAAGAAAGCGGGCTCACCGATGGATCCCTGCCCCCCGGACATCTACAAATCAATCCTCGGACAAGGAACACCAGCAGAATACTTCAGAAACCTTCTAAATCTATCACTGGCAACAGGGACAGTACCAAGGATCTTCAAATCGGCTTACATCAAACCACTTCTGAAAAACACAAGCGGGGACGTAGATGACCTCTCCAACTACAGACCAATCTCCAACATCCCCTACCCAGCCAAACTCCTCAAAACCTACGTATACAAACTAACCCAAGAATACGTTGAAGAACACCCCCTGCTAGACCAAGCTCAAGTCGGCTTCAGACCCACAAGAGGTACAGAAACAGCACTACTATCCATCTGGGATGACCTAAAAACAAACGCAGACTCCAACACAACATCTGCCCTTATCCTGCTCGACCTCTCAGCAGCCTTCGACACAGTTAGCCATGACACCCTAACCAAAAGACTAGAAGACATAGGCATAACAGACACAGCGCTACGCTGGACTAAATCATTCCTAGCAGACAGAACTGAAACCGTCTGGATCAAACCCTTCAAATCCACCCCACGAGTCAACGACTGTGGAGTACCACAAGGATCCTCACTATCTCCATTGTACTTCAACATCTACCAAACCCCTGTAATCAGAATCTTCAAGAAACGCAACATCAAATGCTACAACTATGCAGACGACACTCAAATCATCTACAAGATCAAAGACACCCAAGCCGATCATTCAAACCTAACCGACTGTCTAAAAGAAGTCTTCAACTGGATAAATGCCAACAACCTGAAAATCAACCCAGGAAAAACAGAAATCATGATCATATCCAAAGACCAAGAGAAGGAAACTGCCATCCCGTGGCCAACGGAAATGGGATCTATACCATCACCATCTAAGGTAGTAAAAAATCTGGGAGTCCTGATGGACAACACCCTAACCTTAGAACCGCAAATAAACGCAACAGTCAAGAAATGCTTCTTCCTCCTCCACACGGCAAGAAAAATACTACCTTTCCTCTCCTTCACACACAAAACACTCACCATCGTCGGCCTCATCATGTCAAGTATCGACTATGCAAACAGCCTCTACCTCGGTATACCGGAATACCTACTGAAGAAGCTACAACGGATCCAAAACACTGCAGCCAGACTACTCCTCAAACTATCCAGAAGAGACCACATCACCCGGCCCTAAAAACACTACACTGGCTCCCAGTAAAACAGCGTATCATCTTCAAAACAATGTGCATAACGCACAGGGCAATCAGCGGACAAGGAGCTGAATTCCTACAAAAAAAAATAACAATCTACAAGCCAACGAGACCACTCAGGTCAACCAACGAAATCCGACTGGAACAAAAACCTTACATCAAGAAGAAACTCGGAGGCACCGCTTTCTACCACTTAGCCGCGAAAACCTGGAACAACATCCCAAAATTAATAAGGAACACCAAAGACCACCTTAAATTCAGAAAATTACTAAAACCCTACCTCTTCAACACCGGAGACTAAAACCGAAACAACAATAAGACAAACGAATCATCAAAAAAGGACAGTGACAAACCGCTAGAACCGACAGAAGTACCCTGGGCACCAGCAGGGCTGACGCTGGACACAGGGGTCCACCCGCGAGACCCAGAGAAACGGATACAACTACTCCAGCCAACCCTTACCATCCCCCACCGCCCTTACAGCCACAACTAGGTCCCACGAGGCTGTGGAACAGACAAGATACCACCAATCACCACACAACCGGGTGTATGGACACTAGCAGCGGCGGTTGTCATGTGGAGGGGGGGAGGAGCATGCAAGGTTTATTAAGGGAGCGGGCGGAGGGGACAGCTAGATCCTCAAACGGCCTTGAATGGAAAATCGGGCACGTACCTCCTGAGGCTCAGGGTGTACAAGCATCCCGTCGGGTAAGATTACACGAGCCCAACCGGTTCAGTCCAGGATAGAGATGACTAACGAATACCATTAACAATTTCCTTCTCTGCATACACCTCTCAAACTCCAAACCAAACACAACCACAAACCTCTAGCGCAGCAAACCGCACGAACTTCACTACACTTCAACAACAAAACAAAAAAACACATAGACTCGCACACCAGCACACGACAACTACCGGCCGCATACACCCCAGGCCCAGCCGACGGAACCACCGGGCTGAGGCTGCCAACAGCACATCACTGCAATCTTGCACTTTTCCAGCCTCCACCCACTAACCCACCATCCCCCCTCTTTCAGAGCCGCCAGAGCGCCAGGGGACCACTCCGGTGGTGATAGTGCGCGGTACAAATGACCTTTAACATTAACATTAACATTAACCTTAATAGAAGACTTTCAAATGTGCACAGGGTTTTGCTTGACCCGTTGCAGGACCACTTCGATTTCACAATTCTTTATCATTCTTCACATTTGCCACCTTTTAGCTGGCTACCTACCAGAGACTTTCGAACGAGCATCCATGTGGTGCCAGACCACTCGGTCTACAGTATTGTATCTTGGTTTCAAAATGCAATCACTCATCTGCTGTTTAATTGTGTTTGCGTCACTTGCCACATATGCTTCAGACACTGTTCTCTTTCACTATACAATGTTGCAGTTTGCAACCTGGGCTTCAACACAGACCGGTCTGGTATCAGTCTCCCCAACTGTGCGGCTGTGCGGACTTCACTGGCGTTGCTTTGTTGTAGGAGCCAAGGACAGTGCCACAGCGGCAAATGATTCCCTCTGCCTTGACTATTGACGCAGGAGAGCCCCGGGTACCTCCAACACACAATGCAGGAATCTTCAGCCTTGATCCCTGGTCTTACGTTTCCCATTCTCAAAGGTTCATGAAAGTAACAGTCTTTCGTTGAAAATATCAAGGGCACTTCTCTCCTTGCAAACCTCTTAGATTTTGCCATCATTCACCTTGTATTAAACTGCCATCTTGGAACTGCTGCTTCCTTGTGTGCTTTGCTTTGCTCAGAGTGTGCTTTCGTGCTCTACCTTTTATCTGTGTGGGGAAGTGTAATGGAAGTCAGGTGTGTGTAATGGTCAGCAGTAATTGCCTGACCATTGTATTGGGATATGTCAGGTATACAGTTCGGGTGTTAGTCAGTTTTCTCTGGTAGTGAGCTGTCCGTGAGGAAATGTTGGCGTTGGGAAAGGGGGGGTGTTGAGTTCCTAAGTATCCTACTTGGTAGGATGGGATAAAGGTGTAACAAGGAAGGGGATACCAAGTCTCGCCATCCGGTGTCCCACTTCCACTCCCCAAAGACCCCTCACACAGGTGATCCTCCCGCACTGGTCCACCACCAGGAACTGGATCCAAAAGCGATGGCTGTGTCCTGGCCACCTGGATGACAGATCCCCGGAGACTAGTGGGTGGGACACCTTCAGGTTTCTCACTGAAGAGATGAGGAGCCTGCCGGGGCTCCCTGAGACTGCTGCTGCACTTGGGCATGGCAGACCCAAATGGGAGACAGCTGCCTAAGGCTGTGGACATCACCCCTGACTATCCTGAAGCTCTGGCTGGCCTGCGTTACAGTTTCTCATTCTGGGAAAGAACAGGGACACTGCAAGGACTCCCTGGGACGGCTGCTGTGCTTAGGGACAGTAGGACCACATCGGAGACGTATGCCCAAGGCCGGGGTCATCACTTCCAACCGTACTGGAGTTCTGGCTGGGCTGAGTTACAGCTTTTCCCTCCGGGGAGGTATTGGCACACTGCCGGGGCAACCTGGTGGGGAAAAGCTGCAATAAGATTTATCTGCAGTTGGGCTAGACAGACAGTGGCCAAGAGAACCACTTTCTGCATAGTCCTACATTTTTTACAAACCACACTAGTATTTTACACACACTGGCCCTCATTACGACCCTGGCGGAAAGTGACTGACCGGACCGCAACAGCGTAAATAGCGTTTCCGCCATTGCACGAAGGAGCAAAGAGCGGTCCATTCCGACCCATCGGGCACGAGCACCACGCCATGGCGGAAGTGCAAAGTCCGCGATGGCGGAAATGTCCCCAAAACGGCCCACACCGCCGCCGTACGTCGCCCTAGGTGCAATACCGCCACCCATCACAGCGGACACCGCAGAGTGCGCCTACCGGAAAGTACGGTGACCGGAAATATACGGAAACGGAAGTAAAAACATGGGCCCGGAACGGGAAACATCCCGCCGTACACCTATAAAACCACTAAAACCACACTACCACTAAAAACACTACCCTGAGACACACCCCAACCCGTCATCCACCCTAGCGAAACCAAGAAAAATGGGAAAAGCAGCGAAGAAAGCGTGCGACCGCAAGCGGCAGGTCCACTTCTCCCGTGAGGAACTCACCGTGCTAACAGAGACCCTTCAGGAGAATGCTGCCGTCGTCTTCTCCACGCAAATGACCAGGACGGCACTTGCGAACAAGAAGGCCATATGGGCTCTGGTGGCACAGCGGGTAAGCGCGGTGGGGACCGCACCCCGCACCCCACAACAATGCCGAAAGCGGTGGGACGACCTGCGGATACGCGTCCGCAGCATACTCTCTGCCAACCGCAACATTGCCACAGCCACCGGGGGAGGTCCTGAATCACCCATCAAGTTGACCCCCTGGGAAGAAATCTGTGCCTCCACCATCGGAATGGAGAGCATTGAGGGAGTCGGAGGGATGGAGAAAGGAGTGCAGACATCAGAAGAATCAGGTAGGTGGGCCAGATAAAACAATGCTAAAACCACAATGTCCAATCATGTGAAGTACCATGTGTCCACATAGTGCAACAGAAACACATGTCCAGGAGAACGTCCACACACATCGCCCTCATAGCGCACTTTAAAACCACAATAAATACATAAATAATTAAAAACCCCTAAAACACCCACCACACGTCCAGCAGGCACACCCTAACTGCAGGCTGCCAAACAACTGCACCCTCACCCCACACACAAATGAAAGCACCTCCAAGGCCCTGACCCAAATCACCCTCATGTACCACCCCAATGCATGTGATACAATGCCATTCCAATACCCACAGACCCATTAATAACCCTCGCCCTCCTTTACTCCACCACAGGGTCCGATCCAAACGACGAGCATCAGGACACCCCTACCAGCACACCTGCAAAGAGGGCCAAGACCAACGGCCAAAGACCCTCCACCTCAGCTGCACGCATCAAGACACGGCAGCAGCACAAATCAGGTGGCAGCACAGAGGAGGGAACATCAACAGGCACCCCAGCAGCCAGCATGCCCACAACACCACCACCACAGGTCCCCCCAACGGATGCCACAGAAGGCACTGCCTCTGGTGGCAGCAGCACCATAGGTGACACCCCATTGATGGCAGCATGCTCCGACACAGAAGACGGGGATGTCGAAGTCAGATCCATCCATGACCTGTCCCAATCCCCCTGTCTGTCCCATCCCGTACAACATGAGAATACCACGCAGGGGCACCCACAAGACGACGACTGGCCATCCCCCCCAAGCCCTGTGGCAAGGCAACATGAGGTCAACAGCCCCTCTGTGACCCCCCGCAAATGGCCATGGCCCAGCAGAGGCAACAGTCCCTCGACCAGTTAATCGGGCAACAGCAGCAACTGGCCACGCTCCTCAAGGACCATGCCGATGAATGTGGGGGCACTAAGGCAGACATAGAAACATCAACTGAGACACTTAGGGCAGAAATGGAGAGAGGTACAGAGACACTAAGGGCACAAATGGAGAGTAGCACCGAGAGCCTGAAAGTCCAAATGGAGAGTAGCACCGAGAGCCTGAGAGTCCAAATGGAGAGTAGCACCGAGAGCCTGAGAGTCCAAATGGAGAGAAGCACCGAGAGCCTGAGGGGGGAACTGCATGCGACGTCCAAAGACGTATGTGCCGAACTTGCCGCAGTGCGCCGTGTGCTCACGGAGCTCTCACAAACCCTTAGGGACATGCATGGACGTGAGCAGGCAGAGACATCTTCCGTTGCAAGTTCCGTCCAGGGCAGCCCCCAACGTAGATCTGGGAGGAACCTGCGCTCCACAGGCAGGGGTGCCCCTGACACCCGCAGAGGGGGCTTGCAATAGCGACAGTCCACTGACAATGAGCATCTCTGGACACTGGTGTTCGGGGGGGAGGTAGGAGGGTGGAGGGGGTGTGTTGGGCTCACTTGGGTGGCGGGTCGATAGGGTGTTCAACATGATATCACATATGCCATAAACAAGTGCACGATCAACCAATGAGATGTGTCGACAATGATCATTATGTACTAGGCCATCCTAGGCGTATAGTCCATATTGTGCATGTACCAGACACACACAGTGCCACGAGTCCCGTGTCCATGTATCAGCCACCAGGCGTGAGTGCTAGAAGCATGCATCAATGACATGCTGACGAATGTCACGGCCCTCCGGTGCCTCGCAGACTCCTTGAGGTGCTGCCACATCCCCACCCTCATCATGACCATCATCAGGTGCTTGCAGTTCTGCGTCTGGGGGCATGGGCACATTTCTACGTACGCACATGTTGTGGAGCATGACACATGCCATCACCATCTTTGCAACCTTCTCATGGCGGTACAGGAGTGCCCCGCCAGACCTGCTGAGGCAGCGGAAACGAGTCTTCAGTAGGCCGAATGCCTGTTCAATGACTACACGGGTACGTGAGTGGGCATGGTTGTAGTCCTCCTCATGCTGGTCCCGTGGGTTCCGGACTGGTGTGAGGAGCCATCTCTTCAGTGGATACCCAGCATCACCTGTATGTGGACGATAAACGTATGATGTGGAATGCCATTGCTACGTACGCACACCCCCCCCCCCTCCTTCCAGGTCATTGCCGCATCACATACCCCACATCATCATGCATGAAAAGAGACTCACCGAATAGCCAGGATCTGTTCCCTGCGTGTCGCTCCATGTAGCGTGGTATAGTAGAGTTCCTCAAGACCATAGAATCATGGGTTGATCCAGGGAATCTGGCACAACAATGTGTAATGATCCTGTTGGAGTCACACACCATCTGTACATTCAGGGAATGAAATTGTTTTCGGTTGCGGTACTGGGCCTCCATGGCATGTGGGACGACCAATTCCACATGGGTGCAGTCGATGGCACCAATGCAACCCGGTATGCCGGCAAGTGCATGGAATCCCACTTTAGTGTTGGTAATGTCCTGCTCCGAGCGTGGTAGAGAGATGTAGTCGTCTGCGTGCTTCAGGAGGGCATCGAGCTCTTGCAATAGTGTCCGTGAGAACAGTGGCTGAGAAATGCCATGCAACTGTCCGACTGTGTGCTGGTAGGTGCCCGTGGCCAGGAAGTGGAGTACAGACACCACCTTCAGTAGGGGTGGGATGGCGGTTGGGCTGTCTATCATGCTGACAAGGTCAGCCTGTGTCATGTCCACTATTGCGGCTATGGTGTTCCGGTCCAAACGGTAGAGGGTGTGGATCTGCTCATCAGTGAGGTTGAACGGATGTGCTCGGAGGCGTGGGATTGCGGGCTGCCTGCGTGGTGGTAGTGGCTGTGCTGGCGGCCCTTGCGGGCCCTGCCTTGGCCTCCTCCTCCTCCTGCGTCTCCTCCGTGCGGCCGGTTGTAGTTGGTGTTCGTCTTCTTCTTGGAGTTGGAGTACTTGCAGTGCTATCAGGTCCCCCAGGGCCAACATCGCGAGTCCTGCCGGTAGCATTTCGGAGTGGGTGTGGTTGTGGGAGGAGACTGGGTGTGCACTTTATGTGTTTTCAGGCTGTATGGCCTCCACCTGTGGTGATTCATTCCACCTGTGCAAGCTGCTCTCCCCTTTGGGCGAGCACGTCCCGCACACAACGCTGCTATTCGAGGAACGGCATCTTGCTATTGCAATCATGTATTTGTACCCGATGGCCGTGTAACATTTGTTGATATGTACATTCGGCTATGGTCCCATTGTTTCACATACAATCTTTGCAGTCGCAAACAGACTTGTGATGGGTCAGTGGAACGTAGTACTCGAGTAACGGTGGGCCCTCATGCATCACTGTACAGAGTTGCAACGACGGGCGGGGCGTCCCATTAGTGGGTGATGGCAGTTGACATTTTCACACACAGCTGCACTAGATGGATTAATTTGTGATTTCAAACGGCCACAGATGCCTTTTCGACGTGATGTTGCAAATGAGGAATTCGAAGGCCGGCGCTTTCGGTTTTCGGCTAGCGGAGAGGAGATGCCCACAGGTCTGACTGCAAATATAATGTTCTATTGTTCGATGTCCTTGAGACAGAGGCCATGGCGAGGAAGCAATGATTGATATGAATAGTTTGGGATGCGCAATAGTGACGTGGGCGATGAGGCCGGACGTTCCCAAAATCATGTAACTTCACAACACAGAAATTACGGGCTGGGACACTGTGGATTTTGCAGGCTGCATAACGCACAGACTCAATGGAAATTCCGAATGTTTTGTGAGTAAATATTCAGGCGTTTTTATAACAGGATGAGGGAATGATGAATGGATGCATGGGCAGGTGATTTGATACAGGGTTTGCCATGTACAGGGCTTCTTGGAATCTATCCGCCTCCCCTGCGCTATGTGATGCAGGGCTGCCATAGTGGAACCATCGTCTATCTGGCCTTGTTGAGCCCTCCCTGTCTCGACGCGCCTTCAGACACTTGTGTCCATGCACGTTAACATTCCCATCTGATGGAATCTGTTTTGACAGACGCATGCACAGGTACACTCGTTTGGGATGGTGTTTACACCTCGATATAGATAGTTATGAGTCGCAAGTGGTTTTGGGGTGGTGATGATCCTTTGGAGTGGGCTAGCATGCATATGGCTGTGGATTTAGTGTGGTCATTGGAGTGAGTTGTTCGAATGTACTTCTGATGGCCATTCTGTTCTTTTTCTTTTCTTTTTGTTGACAGGTATCTCCTACCCTTTTGCCACTGCCATCTGTATGCCACTCCTGCAGATGGCGTTTACTCACGACACCTGCTGCTTCGTGTTAATCAGTGGAGCAGCATTACGATCTTATGGGACGATCGCCAATGGCCCACATGCCCTTACGCAGTACTAGTGGCTCGGAGCAACATTTCGGCCTTTCAGTTGGACTAGTGCCTCCCCATTGGGACGGGCCTGCGGTTCTGTGCGCTTCCATGTTGCCTTTTCGTACGTGAATGTGGCTCTGTGTACCATGATGGAACAGGGCGTCACACAAGTAGTAGCTGGTCATTCCTTGCGGATGCAGCCCACAATGGTGATATGTGTTTTGTAGTTCATGGACTAATGGCTGTATGAGCTTGGTGATTTAGTTGTGCATTAAATTTCTATTCTGATATGGGACGTGTAGCGTTCTTCTTTGCGAGTGATGTGGCATATTCCTATTTGGGGAGCGATGTATTGTGAGGAGATCTGCATTGGGTTCCGGTTTCGGAGTATAGTCGCGTGGTACTGTGCTGGGCGCGTTTGCCTACGGAGCCCAGTGAGGTCAGGGATGGGGGATGCCAATATGACTGTTTGGATGTTGTCATGCTCAGGGGCGGGGGATTGGGTTTTGTGTAACAGACGACGGTCAGCCAGGTGGGCTGGTGGTATGTTGTGATTTTCGGAATATTGCTGGTCACAGGTGCCTGTGTTTGCGTGCGTTTCGGGGGGGGGAATGTGGTCATGTCCATTTGAATGGCTTCTGTATTCGTGCCATCTGTGCCCTGCAGCTCCCATTGGCCCCTCTTGTGGATCTTTTGTTCGTTGGCATGCATGGGTGACTTGTACATTTCACTGGTAGCATTGTGACTTCATTGCACCTACGAGGAGTTGTACTTTGTGGGCAGGGAGCGGTGTACAGGCACTCAGTGGGGCCGTTTACGGTTGATTCGCGATGCCGTACTTCTCACCATGGCGGAATGGTGCTTTCCGCCATGCTTGATGGCGTTAGGTACATGTCCGCTAGGGTCGGAATTCGCGTACCCTTGCGCCATGGTGGTATTTACGGTTTGGCATGGCGCGCGCGCGCGTACTTGGTGCAGTTAGCGTTGGCGTTCACTACGGTGTCGCTAATGGCTTCGTACTTTGCGGTGGCGGGTCATAGTCGCACCGAGCGCTATTCGATGGCGGTATTGCATCTCCGCCATCGTTTTCCGATTTCCGCCAGGGTCGTAATGAGGGCCAGTGTGTTGATTACAATGTATTTTGGATTTGTTCATGAATTCTTTTGTTTTTGTTCCACACTACATTTGTCTTTTTTGTGTTGTTATGTTTTCTATTTTATGCTATGCACTAATGTATAAAATAAACTCTGAATAAATGTACATATATCTTTTTGATACATACAGAAGTGTCTTCATCTCCTCAGCATAATATATACAGGAGGGAGTGCCACCTCCAGGCAATATTCTTTCCCCTCCACCCATAATTACAGGCTTTACACATACATGTGTCTTCGTTCTCTTGTTCAGAATATGTTTATTTAACGTTGGGAGCCCACTCTTGTAAATTGGGGAAAAGCTGAAACACAGGCCAGCCAGAGCTCCAGGATGGTCAGGGATGATGTCCCTGGCCATGGGCGACTGTCTCACATGTGGGATGACCGTCCCCAAGCCCAGCTGCGGTTGCAGCGAGGCCCGGCACGGTCCCTGTCCTTTCCCAGAGGGAGAAGCTATAACGCAGGCGAGCCAGAGTTCTACGATGGTCGGGGGTGATGTCCCCAGCCTTTGACTCCCTGGGACTGTCGCTGCACTTGGAGATGGTCGACCCTCATGAGACAGCCACCCAAGGCCAGGGACATAACCCCGACTATCCTGGAGCTCTGACTGGCCTGCTTTACAGCTTCTCCCTGAGGGAAAGGATGGGGACCTGCCGGGGCTCCCTGGGACTGCCACTGCACTTGGGGATGGTCGACCCACATTGAGCGATCCGCACCTAACAACACTTCAAGGAAGGTGTTGTAGGAAAGGGGAGATTCTCCCCTTTCCAAAGGCACCTTTCTCGATCAAAACGGCATAGAAATGCCAGAGATCGAGGGAGGTACATACCTTCTATTTCACCACTGCAGCCGGAAATGGCTGCAGCAGTGAAATTTACATTCAGTCTCATGTCAGTGCCCATTATGCACGCTGATGTGAAACTGAAGGACATCCAACCCCCGGGCTGTGAGGAGGAACCGCTTCCTTGTATAGGCCTGGGGTTGGATTTTGGTTTTGTGTGATCGCTGGGGGATGCAAGTGGGAGAATGGAGGTAAAATGGCAGGGCGGATGCTGGCAGATCCGAGGTTGCTCAAAACGCAAGCAAGATTATACCATGAGGTTCAGCCGGAATTCCATGCAAATTGATTGGCTGCAGCGCCTGCCCGGCATGCCATTGGAACATTCCACCCATTGGGGATAGAATGTTCTGTTTAACACTAGGAGAGACAGAGGAGAAACATGGGTATGTTGGGACAGAAGACTCGACGGTATCCCAGCAATTTATTTTTTATTTACATTTTCCAGATTTTACAAAGGTTTCAAATCATATAGTAAAAATAGAAGTAATTGAATAATATTGGCTTCTTCTGCTGAAGTGCCTCTTCCCCCCTCTAAACGCCAGTCTGTAGTATCATGGAGAAAGAGCGTATACATTGGATTCTAAAAATATGCCCCATATTTTGTCAAACATATTTCTTCAAAATCACACTCTCTATTATTGACATCCTGTACATTTCTATAAATCACTCTAACAGGAAGAGGGTTTGTTAGATTTCTATTCTCTCAAGATGAATTACTTGGCTGCCATAGTTGCCCTATGCAAGACTTTCCTACATACGTCAGGTAGGTAAAGAGAGCATCCTGCCCCTGGATCAGAGTTTGAAAATCATAGAGCAAACCAACCCGAACACTTCATTTATCACCCTTGTCAGTTCGCTCCAAAGTGCATGTACTCTATTGCATTCCTAGGTCATATGTTCAAAACTATCTAACCTATGTCTGCATCCCCAACATGTAAAAAGAACATATCACATCATGCCGGCGAGTAACTCAACCCTCTTTTGTACATTTTCACTGGTGTCCAAAAAACCCTGTTCAATATCTTTGCCGGTCCACTTCTTACAGACCAATTTAAGGATAATAGTGGTATATTCCCTGATTGATCCTCCCACCTATCCTCCACCCATACCGATACCAGGGATGGTGACCATGTTTCATTCATAGTAGTATCCCCCATTTTAGCTCTGTAAAATATTCTATAAAATAAAATAGCGGCTGGTGTGTTCCTTTTTCTACTATATCTAATATAGCCTGTCTTGAGTCTTCTTTTTCAATTGCTTTTCCTGAGCTCACTGACACCTTCAAAGTACAGTATTCCTGTATGTACAATGTTACAGGTCATTATTTCTCTTTAGTCTTTCAAAAGGGAGATATCCAAAAAGTCTGTAGGACGTGAGCTCTAATCCAACACTTTTGGTCTTGCCGTCAACACTGCCTACAGTTCCAAATTGCACATCCTATTTGACTCTGTCCTAGTCCAGTCATCAGGATTATCTTCTAGGAAGGGTATTGTAGGTTGAGATAGGTGGTAGGCCTTAAAGTAAGGCATGTTCATCCCTCCTTTTTCACATACTTCCATACTTTCAATTTTGGTGATTTGTCATGCCAAAGGAATTTTGCCAAAGTAATTTTTTAATTAATCTGTCGATTTCAGTCACTGCTCTTCTCCCTGGAGGAAGAGGCAGCATACTTCACACATCATTTATTTTCAGTGCCGCCACCGCCATCTTCAGCCCGTTTACTTTGCCTCATAATTCAGTATTTCAGTTCTGATGTTATCCTATTCAAGTTTGTCTTCATTATTTGATCTACCGCTTGTATGCCAAATTACCAGGTATTTCATCTGTGTTTGCCAATAATGGAACTCGTTGTTCCAAGAGCTTTGCCTTTTCATGAGTCTGAGACGTCGGCACGTCCTCTGATTTTGATTTTCCAGTTGATTTTGTAACCTGATACTCAAAAAGATCCTTTATCCAGCATGGGGTCTGGCATGGATTCACATGCTCATGAATAGTCCCAGTAGTCAGGCTGTGAATCCTCAAGTAAAAGAGAAAACAGTTTTACTTTAGCTTGAAAACTGTGTTTCTCTTCTAAACCAATCACTGCCCTTCAGGTCATACTGCCCTCGTCCAATGACAGTCATCTCCCTAAGCTCCACCCATGGTGGCCATTTTCAGAGTTTTACCACACGCTTCAGTAATGGGAGTACTCGTTTCGCTCTCCGAGCAATTTTTTCATATTCTGTTTTTTTCAGAAAATGTTGGCAACATTTTTTGACTGATTTTTGTCTGATCATTCCACCGAAGGTCGATTACCGGCAGCAGGGACCCCCTGTTGGCGAAGACCTTTCTACATCGCAGATCTACCGTCAAGTTTCAAGAAAGCCTGTGCTTGGACCTACTTCGCACCTTTCCACCATCCACCATGACCAAGGAAAAGAGATGCTTCTTCAAACTCTCTGTGAAATATGGAGTGAGGAATGTATACGTTGAAGATCGACACCATAAATGTCTGTATTGCCTGCATCCGGACCATGATGAGGAGGGATGCAAGGTCTGCCGTAGATTCTGCAAAAAGACTAAGAAGGACGGCTACAGCAGGCTGGCAGCGTGGCACAAATAGGGCAAGGCCTCTGACTCTGCTTCTGGCACGGTCATGCTTCCCCCATGATCAGCCAGTCCCATGAGCAAACTTCCTCAGAAAAGAGGTTGAGGTCCTTTGAGGATGCCCCGCCTGCAGGGTTCCAAAAGAAGGCTAGGCCACATGACATTAGGCCCACTAGGTTTGCCATGGCTGCGGGTCCCAGCTCGGGGAGGACAAGGTCGCTGTCACTGACTACTTCTACGGCCTGCCGGTGAGGGTCGCTACCTCTAAGAGAAAGTCCTTGACTCCTTCAAAGTTCTGCTTACCATTGGCAGATAAGATGACAAAGGAGAAATCTAAAGGTGGCCCCTCGCTACCACCCTTGGCGACACCATCGGCAGCTCAGCCGGCAAAGACAACCCCGTCATTCACAGTCACAACCACATTGACAAAAGCCCCTGGTGCCACCCGGTCGTTGACGACCACTACTTCTTCCTCAAAGGGAGGGTTGGCCATGAAGATGGTGACCGTGGCGGCCAACCCGCAGGTGACCCTACCACCACGCCGTGAAGCAGCAGCTGCTTTGGCCAATACCCTGATATGGGCACTGCCACGCCCAAGAAGTCTCGAAAGGGAAATACTTCTGCTGACCCTAAGAATGGTGCGGAACCACAAGCTACCCTGGTGGACCCAGTGAAGATTTATACGAGCTCCGAAGAGGGCAACAATAATATGCACAAAGACTATTATTTGGTCAAGGTCCCCCACCTCGCCAGAGGAGGTGCATCACTCTGCAACCTCCACCTCTCATTTCTTTCACACCTCAGCCGAGGGACATGTCTTTGGACATTCTGACCACACTTCACACTCTTGTTTTGAGGATTCAACAAAGGCTGCCTCCCACACCGGGCCCTGCTCAGCCTCAGAGTCCCCCAAGGCTATTTCCCGGGAGTCCTGCCCAGCACAAGTGCACATCCAAGGACCCAGCTGGTCCAAGGCATAAACTGACACTTCCACCTCCCCCTCCACCTCAGCATTCAACTCTGACGGGGGATCTGGCGACACACACGGACATGGGCACGGCGGCTACAGCGACGGACACAGACGAAGCCGATAACTTCATAGCAGCTGATGGTTAGCCAGTGGGCATGGGTGATCCACAAAAAGGCATCTCCACTGGATGAGATCAGCTCTTTCTACGCTATGTTCTCCAAGGCCTCAGAAATGTTTTAACTGGTGCCGGAGGAGACTAAAAGGAAGGTTTCCTTTACCAGCGACAGGAGTCCAGATGGAACACCAGCCTGTCCGTTCCCTTGCTGGATGACATCTGGGATGAGGGCTTGGCCCTAATGAAGCATCCGAGCACCACTCCACCCAAGTGGGATAAGCTTGAGAAGAAATACAGGGTCTCAGACTCGACCCCCAAATGCCTGAGGTCCCAGTCTTCACCTGACTCTGACCTCAACCGCAGCCAGGAAACGCTCAGTGAACCCGTCATCATCGCCCATGGTGCTCCCGGACCAGGAGGGGAAGAAGAAGGATGCAAGGGGGAAAAGAATCATCTATACTGATGCTAGCACCATTAAGACCGCTAACGCTGTGGCCATTTTATCCTGCTATGATTGGGAACTGTGGTATAAGTTGGGTCCTATTTTAGACTTCTTACCCGAGGACAAGAAGGTGGAAGCTCTGGAGCTGTTACAAGAGGGGGAGGTGGCATCAGACCATGCCATGACTGTAGCAATGGACATCGCAGACACCGGGTTCCGTCAAATGAGCAACAGAGTGTCTCTTTGTCGGGAGGGATGGCTAAAAGTAAACAATTTCAGACCGGACATCTAGTCTAAGGTGTTGGACATGCTCTTTGACGGAGAGAATCTCTCTGGCAAGACCATCGACGAGTCTCTTTAAGTTATCAAGACAGACATGAAGACGGCACGTTCCCTGGGTACCCTACAGCAGCATCGGTCGTCATCCTTTCGCATCTCGAGAGGTAAGTACAGCAGGTCCTCCAAGGTATATACCACCCCTTATAGAGAGCCTTCCCACTCCATGGCTCAAGAGGTCTACAGAGGTCGCTCGCAGGCATACAGCAGCATCGGTGCTGCCAGCAGGGCAGAGCCCCAATCCCAAAACAGGCCTGAACCAGCCTTGGACTCAGGCCCAACGTGTGCACCCCATTGGGAGACCAACTAGCGGGGTCGTCATTGCGTGGAAGAACATCACCACTGACATATGGGTGTTGGATGCTCTCGAACAGGGGCACACCTTGGAGTTCCAACGCAGGTGTCCTCGCCTTCCTCCAGTGGCTCGACAAGAACAACACGTAGTGCAGCTGCTGCAGGAAGTCTATGCCATGTTAAAGAAGGAGACAATAAAGCACGTCCCCAAGCTCCTTTGGGGCTCTGTAGTGTACTCTGGATTCTTCCTTGTCCGAAAGAAGTCAGGAGTGTGGAATCTAATTCTAGATGTCAGACGCTGCAACACTTGAAGTCCCAGAAATTCACGATGGTCATATTAGCGCACATGCTCAACCAGCGTAGCTGAATCTGGAGGACGCCTACTTCCACGTCCCCATCTACTGAAAGCACCGCAAGTTCATGCGGTCCGTGGTCCAGGGGCGACACAATCAGTTCAAGGCGCTCCCCTTCAGCATGAAATCGGCCACCAGGTTCTTTCCAAAATACTTTGCTCCGGTGGCGGTGCATCTTCATCTCGAGGGCATCCACGTCTACCCTTATCTGGACGATTGGTTTGTCCGATTCCACTCCCACGCACGGGCGAGCCAGCACACAGCGGGTGCTGTGCATCTGCTGATGGATCTAGGATTCTCCATAAATTATCCGAAGTCCTGCTTGGAGCCATTGCAGAACGCTTTGTTTCTGGGAGCCCGTCTCAGCACAGTAATTTGTCTGGCGTCTCCCTCAGACGAGAGGGTGATAGCTATCCTATGGAAGGTGCAGCACCTGTCGTCAGGCGCGGTCGGCTACTGTGCGAGCCGTCAAGTCACAGTTGAGCATGATGTCCTCCTGCATCAAATTCGTCCTCCTTTGCAGACTACATATGAGGCCTCTCTAAGAGTTTCTGGATGCAAGGTGGCTGCAAGTCTTGGGATCCTGGATGGACAAGAACGCCCTCAACAAGGAGTTCTGGCAAGAATTCCATTGGTGGGGCGCCCACTCTGTTCTCATGCAAGTGGCTCCATTCCAAGTCCCTCCTTACCAGAAAACGGTCACGGGTTCTCTGGAAGGTTGGGGTGCACACACCGGACAGTTGCACGCAAGAAGCCTCTGGCTGCCAGAAGAAAAGACCCTTCATATCAAGGTCCTGGAGCTTCGGGCCGTCTTCTGGTCCTGCAAGCCCTTCCTGCCGCCACTGAGGGGCAGGGTGGTGAGGATCTTCACGGACAACACCACCACCATGTTATACATCCAGAAGCAGGGCAGGACACGCTCTCCGGCTCTCTCCAGGAAGGCTCAAGATCTGTGGCACAGAGCCAATCATCGGGACATGTTCCTCGTCCCTTTCCATCAGTCGGGCACCAAGAACACCATCGCAGACTCGCTCAGCAGGTAGATACGTTCTTGTCACAAGTTGGAGCTTTGCCAGGACCAAGTGGATCTTCTATTCCACAAGTGGGGTAAACCCCAGATCAAACTCTTCGTGACGGCGATGAATTCCAAGTGTCAGAAGTTCGCCAGCAGGTTCCCACAGCCAAGGAGCATGTGGATGCATTCCCATTCCCTTGGGAGGGACTTTGCCTGTACACTTTTCCGCTTTTCCCACTCCTGCTATGAGTGATCAACATACTCAGACAGTGTCACTGCAGGATGATACTTGTTGCTGTGGTAATCAGACCTGCTACATCTGTCGGTGGCTCTGCCCATCAGACTGCTACCTCTTCCCGATCTTCTCACCAGGGCGGGGAGGGTGATTCTACACCATGATCCTGCGCAGCTGAAACTCTGCGCCTGGCTCCTGCAACCCTAGAATTTAGGTATTATTCTTTACCAGCGGAATGTAAGGACATTCTGGCAAAGGCCAGAGCCTCTTCCGTGTTGACGTGATATGGCCATAAGTGGAAGTGGTTCTCAGTGTGGTGTGGTTTCAGAATATTGCTCCTCTGAATGTCACAGCCCCACAGCTCCTACCATATCTGTTTTCATTGGCCAAGGCTGGACTGGCCCACGCCTCTATCAATGTGCACCCGGCCGCCATATCGCGTTACACCAGGACACCAGGTAGGCCTTCCCTGTGGTCACACAGGCTCGTCAAGGAGTTCGTCAAGGGCGTCTTCAGGACTTTTTCCGCCAGTGAAGGTTCCTGTCCCAGCTTGGGAACTCAATGTGGTCTTGACTAAACTCATGGGGGCGCCTTTTAAGCTGATGCATCAAACTCAGCTCAAGTTTCTCTTGTGGAAGACGGCTTTCCTCGTGGCGATCACCTCAGCCAGGCTGGTCGGGGAGATCCAGGCCCTCTCTTGCAAACAGCCGTACTAGTCCTTCTACGATTCAAGAGTGGTACTGCGTACACACCCCACCTTTATGTCGATGGTGCCGTCAGAGTTACATCTCAATGAGCCTTTGGTGTTGCCTGTCTTCTTTGTGAATCCGTTGTCGCCTACGGAGAGGGCCTTGCATTTGCAGGATGTTGCTTGTGCCTTGAAGTTTTACGTGGCACGCTATGAGAAACCAGTGGGTATTCTCCCAAGTAGACCTCGGGAGGCCCTTATTCAGGCGGCCAGGGACGGGCTGCTGCTCCCAGATCCCAACACTGGGGCTGGACGAGCGAGGGAGGGTCACTTGGGTAGGGGAACCCAGGGTTATGCTTAGGGGAATATCCAAGGTGAGAGGCGGCATTATGCCGAAAATAGAGATGAGGAAGATAAGCTTCCTAAAGTTTTTATAGGTTGCGCAAACTCAACCTCCCTTTCATCCAAAAATCTCCTTTATTCAAATCCAACGAACCCTCCGTTTTTGATAGATACCCTAAGAGCCCAAACCCTGGTGCACTCAAAACCCACCCAAATAGTCCCCATCCTTCGTCTTCACGTCCTTCTGGTTATTCTTTTCTGAACGCCCTGTCTACAAGGACAAAACACTACCATTCCCACATTCCCCCTCATTTATTTCTAGATAGTAATCCCGGTCATTCCCGTTTGTCTCACAAATCTTATCAATCTCACCCTTCTAAGTTTATCAAACCTCCTGGTACAAAAGCTATCATTCCATATAACACCTTTTCCTCATCCTACCATGCAGAACATTTAGAAGAAACTCTACCTCTCCCCTTTTCCGACACCAACACTTTATCCCAATATAAAAGACAACAGACTAATGTAAAACCTTTTTAACTGACATGTCCCAACCCAAAGGTCAGGCAAAGTCAGGCAATTGATTTGAATCACACACACCTGACGGCCCTTTCCTTTCCCCACAGGGATAAAATAGGGAGCTCTAGAACACAGGGCGAGCAAGGCAGATCACACGACGTTAGTGCTAACTCATCACGGCAGTTCAAAAGGAAGAGAAAGAAGGCGCAGACCGACATGGTGACAAGGAGAGAAGCGACCTTGCCCTTTCCGACCAAGGTCCGTGTAACCTCCGCAGAGAGAATTATAAGTCAGCAAACAATAGCCAGCATGTGTTGCAGCAGATGTCTTCGGAACATGAGACCCTCCTCTGCAGATAACCAAGCCAGGGAGAGACGCAGGTCTCTATGGTTCCAACCTTGACTCGAAAGAGAAGAAAGCCAAACAGTTCATCACAGCCAGTGAGTCGAGGGAAGAGCCGATAAGAAACCAAACTGCGCTGAACGATAAATAGCCAACAGCTAATGTGAACTTTTGAGAAGCTTAAATGATACATTGATGAAAGAGGGGGAAAATCAGCAACAGAGGAATCCGGCACCACGTGTGTGCTCAAGAAGGAAACTCTGGGCGATTACTTGATGGTAGAAAGACTATCGTAACTACTGTAACCAGAAACCCTTGGGAAGAGGCGAAAAGAGGTCAACGTGGTCATACAAAATCCTCTGTACTGTCGAAAGTCTTTGACCGACAGATGATTGTGAAGCTAATGGAATTGAATCCTGCATGGGGAAATCAGTATATGAACCGCGTGTTTCGTAAAAGGTTGGCAAGAGTGAACCCAGCAGTTCTCTCTTGCCAGTTCACTCTTGTTAGCAACCGCCAGTTAGGGATGCTAACAAAAAGGGGAGAAGTCCAAAGTCCCAAAGTACAGTGAACTGTTTGTAGAAGTTGGTGAAATTGAACCCGGCAGAGGGAAGCCAACAACCAAAATAGTGTGTTGGTCGAAGTGAACCCGAACAAGGGGTGCCCACAGTGAACTGGCTGTTAAAGTTGGCAAGAGTGAACCCGGAAGAGGTAAGCTGACAATCAGGGACGAAGCCTTAAGTACTGTTTAAAAAGATAGTAAAACTCGTGAAAGTAAGAAGTATTGGAAGACCATAGGAAGTGAATTGTCCCATTTGTCAAGTGGGTCGAAGCCCGGTCGAGGGAGATCCAGGGGTGAAAGGTCATCACCCAAAGTTCATTGAGAAAGGAACTGTTCAATTGATTGATTGAATACGATACATGAGGGGTTGGTACCGGAAGAGGGGGAGCCAGGGAGGGTGAAGCTATCACCCAACGTGAACTGTGGAAAATAACGTTTTGTTTGTTTGTTGTGGAATACATCAGGCCCTTGAGGGGAAAAAGACTTTTATTGAAAAGAGACTTAACCATCGAATAACCTGATAGCAGGAACAGAACTGTCAGCTAGTGCTGAGAAAGCTTGAGCGTGTGCTGTGGCAGCTAGAAGGGAACTGTTGGCTCGTGCAGGGAAAGCTCGAGCGTGTGCTGTGCTCAGGAGATCCACTTTATCACGTGTTCAAAACGTGGGGAAGGAAGACCCCTGCAATCACATCCTGACTTATTATTTGGAACACTACTTTTCTTTATTGAAACCCTATCCCACACTCTTTCTGTAATTAGTTGTAAGGAATTGGCAATCGTTTTTTTCTTTTTAGTACAGGCCTTTTTTATTTTGACATGTCTCTAGGAATGCCTTATTTTTTATTTGATGGTTGACGCTTGCTCCCATCTTAGATTTAGGTTTAGGTTAGGCATTTTTCCACCCTGCCTTTATTTTTATTTATTTATTTATTTCTGCATTTATAAAGCGCTCCAAGCCCGGAGGCAGCTGGGCGCTGTTACAGAAAGACTTTGAATTTGGTTACAGGTACTTAGTCCAATTTAGTGGTTACACATTTTGCACAGGTTGCACATTTTGCAGGATAAATACATACAAGTATATAGCATTTGAGCAGTTAGTAGATGTAGATCACACATTTGGTATTCTTAGGACAATCTTAGGACATAGTAGTTCCTGCATAAGGTCATTGTTGAACAGGAAAGTTTTTAGGCTTTTTCTGAAGGACCAGAACAAGGTGTCATTTCTGAGGTTGGTCGGGAGGGCATTCCAAAGTTTAGGGGCTACGTTAGGGAAGCTTGCTCCACTTGCTTCCTGATTTCTGAATTTGTGGATGACTAAGAGGTTAGTATACTGGGAGCGTGTGGGTCTGTTAGAATAAGCTTTGCGAATGAGGTTGCTGAGGTATAGAGGTGCTTTGTTGGAGATGCACTTGTGGGTGAGCGTTAGTATTTTAAAGTTGATTTTGTCTTGGACTGGTAACCAGTGGATGTTCCTCCTGGTGGTGGAGATGTGGTTTTGTTTGGGGATGTTTAATGCAGCTCTGATGGCATTATTTTACAATCTGTAGTTTTTTGATTTTTCTTAGACTGGTTCCCGCAAATAGAGTGTTACAATAATCTATTCTACATAGTATCAGTGCTCTGGCCAGAATGATAAAGTTATTATTGGAGAGGAATGGTCCGCTAGCTCTTATCAGTTTGGTGGTGTAGGCTGCTGAAGCCACAACAGCGTTGACCTGTCTGTTTAGAGTAAGAGAAGCATCAATGTATACTCCCACAGTTGTTATTTTATTGGCCACTTTGATGGTATTGCCGTAGATATTAAAGGATTTGTAAGCTTGAAGTAGGTTGGTAAGCTGGGTTTCATTACCAATTATAATTAACTGAGTCTTATCATCATTTAGACATAATTTGTTGATGGCCATCCATGCCTGGATGGCTTGGTAAATCTTGTTTAGTTTTTTGGAATCGGTATCGTGGCATCCTTTAATGGGTATTAGAATTTGCGTGTCATCCGCGTAATTTGTGTATGTGATACCCATATTTTCAAGCTTGTCGAACAGGAGCTTGGTAAAAGCATTATATAGAGTGGGTGATACACATGAGTCTTGCGGTATGATGGTGTGATAATGGAGTTTGCTGAGAGTTGAGTAGCGAATTCTAGGTGTTGGCAAAGTATGTCGTGTTTGACTAAATCGAAGGCGGCGGAGAGATATAGGAGAAGGAGGATGCACAATTCCCCCTTGTCCTTGTATTGTTCCTTTTGTGTCTTCAAATATAGTAAAGCAGTCTCTGTGCCATGACAGGGCCGAAATCCAGATTGTCTTAGACCTAGTAGGTTGTTCTCTTTTAGGTGTTTTTGTATCTGCAGATAAGTTGCGCGATCAAGCATTTTTAATAGAAATGGTACAGTGGTGATGGGGCGGTAATTGGTGGGGATGTTAGGGTCTAGTGTTGGTTTTTTGAGAAGGGGTAACACCCAAGCTGTTTTTAGGTCGCTAGGAACGGTGTTCATAGCGAAGGAACTGTTGATAAGGCAATTAATGAATGAAGCAAGTTCTACAGCGCATTCGTTTATGATGGATGCCGGGCAGATATCCCCTTTGCATCTGGAAGGTTTTAGGCTATTTATTATGTTTATAGTGTCTTGGATGGTGAGTGGCGCAAAGGAGAATTTGTTAGTCTCTGGTGGTAGAGGTGGGATAGGTTGGTTTTGGGAGAGGCCCAGTATGTCTTTCTTTAGTTCAATTTTGCATTGAAGAGAAGAGATCTGATAGTACATTTTGAATATTAATGCACCATTGTTCATCTTTCACAGTGTGGTCCGAGGTCGGTGTTGGGATTCTAATTCCCTAAGGATGGTGAAACGTTCTCTAGTATTGGATTGTGCGTTGGTTATTCTTTGGTTATATATTTCACTTTTGGCTTGGAGAATTTCTTTTTTGTAGTTATTGGCTGCTGCCTGGAACAGATTTTTATTGACTGTGTTTGGGGATTTACGCCAGTTGTTTTCGGCCGATCTTTTAATTGCACGAAATGCTTTAAGTTCGGCGGTGTCCATGTGTTAAGGTGAGCTATACGTTTGTTTTTTTTAATTTTTAGTGGAGCCTTTTTTCTATGATTTCAAATATGATTTCATTGTATTGAGTTACCAGAGTTGAGGGGTCGTTACTGGAGTGATGCGTAGCCTCTAGGAAGGGTAGGAGTAACGGTAATATGTTGTCTTTATTCATATTTTTGCAGCTACTTGATGGCGCTGAGGGTGCAGAAACCGAGAGGTTCTGATTTGTAGTATTTATGGTAGTGATAAAGATTATAGTATTGTGGTCTGACCAAGGTGAGGGGGTGTTGGATAGTATGTTAGTGGTGCAGTTAGTGTCAAGAGTTCGACCTTTTTCATGTGTCGGTGCGAGGATCCTATGGGTGAATCCCAAAGCTTCCAATGACTTGTCTAGGAGGTCAGCGTTAATGTCCTTAGAGTCATTCAGGCCTAGATTGAAGTCGCCCATGTTAATTGCTTTGGATAAAGGTTTCATGTTATGGTTTAGGGGAAGTGGGGAGGTCAGGTGATAATCTTATGTTTAGAGTGTTTTTAGCAAAGATGGCAACGCCTCCTCCTTTTAAGGTTTCTCTATCTTTTCTGATGATGGTATAATTTTCAGGGATAGCTAAGGATAGTTGAGGGCCAGAGGCTGAATGCAGTCAGGTGTCTGTGACTGCTAAGTAGTACAAGTCGTTGGAGGTGATGATATCTGTTATGTCAAGGGCATGCGCTGAGACAAATCTAGCATTAATGAGAGCTCCTTTTAGGGTCATGATGTTCAAGCTAGTTAGAGTCTTGCTGGCAATAATGTTTGGAGTTGTGGCGGTAGGGGTAAGTATTTGTTGTCTAGTGAGGTTGGTATTGGTAGAAGGATAGCGTTAGGGTAGTGGTTGGCAAGTTCAGGAGGCAAGTCTGTATGTTCTCATGGGTCCTGTAAGAGGACAGGCAGGCATCCAAGCAGTTTGAGCTGACGTGATTGTAGGCTAGGCTTTTTGTGAAGGGGGGTTAAGGCGGTGTGGGTATGGCTCTGCTCTGTTGGAAAGTCGGCGAGTTCTGGTGGGTAGATCAGGGGGCAGGGCAAGTAAGGGGGTGGGCAAGGTCGGTATCCGCTCCGTTTTTACGGGGAGATGGTGAGCTCTAGTGGGTGGGTCAAAACACAGAGCAGGTAAAGGGAGGACCTTAAACTGTCTTAGCTCAGTTCTAATAGAGATACAGTGAGTTGTGGTGGGTAGGTTAGGGGGCAGAGCCAGCCTTGGGGCACTTTTGAACTGCAGATGAAGTGCAGTTCGGTTTTTGTTAGGTGGTTTGGTGAAGTGAGATGTGGGGTAGCAGGCAAGGGTGCCATCTTGTTGAGGAAGGGAGTAGGACAAGGGGTAGGGTGGTGGTTGAGCGCAATGAAGGCGCGCTAGGCCGATACCTATCTGTTCAATAATCACCCTTGAACTGTGATCACTTGTGTCAGTCTTTACTGTTGCCACCATGAGTTCCTTACACACGCACAAATGGGTTTCGGAAGACTTCTCAATAGTTTGTCAATTTTGACCTCTGAATCATGGGATGGCCTTGTTGAAGGCTTCCATCTCCAGGTGGCTCTCCGGCTGCATCATGCACGGTCGTCGTCTGGCCAACAGACATCTTGCAGGCCATTTGAGATCCAATTCCAGCAGAGCCAAAGCAGCAACAACAGCGTTTCTCTCTGGTGTGCCCCTGCTCAAAATTTGCAGTGCTGCTACGTGGAGGTCCAGGCACACCTTCACTAGTTTGCACTGCAACGCCAGGGATTCCGGGGAGGAGTCCCAGGTCGGCCAAGCGGTGCTGTGCAACCGGGTCACTTGAGGTAAGTTTGTTCCAGGGGTGAGTGGCGTGTTTTACTTCTGTTGAGCCTTGCCACCTCCCGTGGTTGTGTATATGTACTGCTGTGAAATCCTTATTCATGGGCATGTGAACCCATACCAGACCCCATGCTGGAGAAGGAACAAGCTACTTACCTGTAACTCCTATTCTCCAGCATGGGTTTGGCATGAATTCACATGCGAACCCTCCCGCCTTCCCCTCTGTGGCTCTTCTTGGTTCATACTGCCACTTTACCTGCTACTAAATCTGAAGATGGCCTCCAGGGGTTGGGCTTAGGGTGAAAACTGTCATTGGAAGGAGGAAGTATGACCTGAAGGACAGTGATTGGTTTAGAGGACGAATACAGTTTTCAAGCTAAGGTGAAACAATTGTTTCTTTTACCGAGGATTCCCAGCCTGACAACGGGGAACATTCATGAGCATGTGAATCCATGCCAATCCCATGCTGGAGAACAGCGGTTACAGGTAAGTAACTTGTTTCTTCTCTCCATTAATGCTGGTAATGAATCATCTACGTTCTGTATCACTAGTAATAAATCATCTGCATATAACCAAAGTGCTTGACCAACAAACTTCATTCCTTCAATTTGTCCATTCTCTCTGATAGAAGCTGCCAAAGGTTCCACTGCAAGTATAAAAATCAGTTGAGATACAGCACATCCCTACCCTGTCCCTCTTTCAAGAATACATTCTTCAGAGTATGTTTGTTAGGAATCAGCCTACCTTGACCTACGCGCTCCCTCTTTCCGTGGTGGTTATGGCAGTTGCAGTGGACCCACAGGTATACTGCAGTCATAGCACGACTCTCCAAATGGGACATGTGGATTCCCGCAGTGGGCCAATTTCAAGATGGCCACAGTGACAGTCTACTTCCACCGCCTTCCAAGATGGTCACCAAGCCATATCAGCGCCGTCACGTCTGGACATAGCTGAGACCCGTCAAAGGAATCACATCCTTATGCTTAAAAGGAATGTGATGACTCCCAAGGAGTCATCACTTATTTCCCGGCGGTGACCTCCTTCCATGTGGCCAGGGGACAGCAGCCGCTTCCTGACCCTGGGGGCGGTTGTATGAGGAGGATCACATGAGGGGATACAACCTTCAGAGAGATGTCGGGGCATGCCCACAAGTCCTGTCCACTCACAAACCTGTGGCGCCTTTCAGAAAATCAGCGGCTCCCATGGTGCTTATCCTTGAAACAACGCGTCACCATGGCAACACTACGTGTTCACAAGCCCAAGCGGGCATTACAAACTCTGGTTTTACGTGATCTTACATCTCCGGCGACCACACGCAAGCCTCTTGGAAACACCCATAGGATGAAACTACGACGCACTTGTCACATGACACGGACATCCTCATCACATGACGCACTCATCATGGCAACCCCATAAAACAGCATGGGGCACTTCTCAGCTGTGGTATTTGCAGCTATTGGCGTTCGTATTGGTTTTGCGCTTTTCTTGCCTTCCTGCTTCTGGACTTCGGACTACGTTTTTGGACTGCCTTCTGCCTTGCCCTTGTCGGTTGTGTTTCCACAGTTGCCTTTGTTCTCCTGGATTATTCGACCTCAGACTGATTTAACGGATTTCCTTGGGATCTTCCCTTTGGTACCTTTGCCTCGCACTTTGTCTCCCTGTTTTTCCTGGACAAAGTACAAACTCTGGTTATATTCCGCTCAGTTTCTGGTGACAATCTTGACCATCCAACCCTGCAGGTGGGTTCGGTGAGCCCCTATTGTCTGCTCTGGCCTCCAGGTTCATTCTCTGCTGCTGCAGCAAAGCTCACTGAGGAATCAGGTACTCCTGTCAATTTGCTGACTCTACAACCCCGGGTAGGTGTCTGTTTTGGTCACTGTTTAATTTCCTTGTACACAGGGGTTGTCAATCTTGTTACTTATCCCTGCCCATTTCTTTACAGCCATTTGGAGAACCCGGTGTTCCTGTTCCTGCCACCTGTGGCTCTAATAACCCGAACAGAGAGTATATTCTATCTCGCTGTTGGGTGCTTAGAGACGGAGGTATACATATTCTACGTGATCCATGAGTCTTGACAGACTGAGAAGCCCTCTATCGCTTCGAATATGGATACCTCTGCCGGGGACCCAGTGGCTGCTCTTGTGCAAGCCATTACGGTGTTACGTACCGATATGGCTGCTGCCACAGCGCTGATCCACCAACATTTAGACACAATTCAG
Source organism: Ambystoma mexicanum (assembly GCF_040938575.1). Classification (NCBI taxonomy): domain Eukaryota; kingdom Metazoa; phylum Chordata; class Amphibia; order Caudata; family Ambystomatidae; genus Ambystoma; species Ambystoma mexicanum. The sequence continues at coordinate 137,956,965 of NC_090921.1, forward strand.
AGTGAACGACATGCCTTACCCGCAGATCCTGAATTTGGGGATCCCCTACCTCAACCCACTGCTCCTTCCCCCAGTACACCCGCAACCCCAATCTTTGTTCCAACACCATTTACCTTGGTTGCACTGGAGAAGTTTCAGGGTGACATTTGCAAGTACCGCACTTTCCTCAACCAGTGCAAACTACATTTCTTATGCATACCTCAGGCTTTTCCAGATGCCACAACAAAGGCAGCCTTCACGCTTTCGCATCTGCTGGGTATTGCTGCCAATCCGTTACTCGAGAGCAATAGCCCCGTTTTGTATGATTACGATCTCCTTGTAGCCGAGATGACCAAGGTCTTCGATACGCGACACAAGGCTCAGTCTCGGGACCTGGAATTACTTGCTCTATCACAGGCCAAGTGACCATTAATTGAATACATTACTAGGTTTAACCAGTTGACAGTGAAAACCGCGTGGCCCAATAAAATGGCTGTGGTTTTTTACAGAGGACGTAATGAGGCTATGAAGGATGCTTTAGAAGTGGTTCCCTTCTTACCTGTTCAATTCCAGGATCTGGTAGATCTAGCCCTGCAAGTGGATGCCCAACGGACGGAACGAAAGTCAGAATCCGGTTTTGTTTCATCCCGGGCCTCACAACCCACAGAGAACCCTGGGGAACCGATGCAGATCGGTGGAGTTCGTAGCCCGATCACGGCCACAGAGAGGGAACGCAGAAGGACAGCCAATGCCTGTTTCTACTGTGGTCTCAATGGACACTATGTTAAGGAATGTCCCCGCCGACCAAAGACCAAGATCTCGGGTTTTCTGAAGGATCGTGCCTAGAATTGGGGGCAACCATGCCTTCTTTTGGCAGCATGAAACCCATTACAGTACAGGCCACTTTGTCCTATAACCCTGACCACATACACATGGTTCAGTTAGTCATTGATTCCGGGGCTACCGGCAATTACATAGATATCACTTTGGCTACCACTCTTGACCTCCCGCTACAGAATAAGGCCCGACCCGAACCAGTGGAAGCTGTAGACGGTACATCCTTGATATCCGGTCCTATCAGACAACAAACAGCTCCCTTGACCTTGGTGATACAGGAGACCCATAAAGAGTTGGTCACCTTTGATCTCATTACCACACCACAATTCAGGCTCATTTTAGGGATCCCATGGTTACATACCCATAACCCTGTTGTGAATTGGACTACCAGTCAGTTATATTTTGTGTCTGCCTTTTGGCAGTCCGAATGCCTCATTTAAATGGACAAGGATGGGTCTCCATCTCAGATACTGGGCGCCATTGCTCAGCTCGCCCTGGAGGACTCACTCCCCATGGATCTAGAACCTCCACGTCATGTTGTGGGGACTGTTGCATCAGGGATTCCTGTCGAGTATCAGGACTTTCTCGAAGTCTTCGACAAAGGATGTGCAGAGGTCCTTCCTCCACATAGACCCTATGATTGTCCGATTGACCTCCTTTCCGAATCCACCATACCTAAGGGAAGGATTTATTCCTTGTCTCCCACAGAAGAGCAAACTCTCAAGGAATATGTCCACACTGCGTTACGTTTTGGCCACATCCGGCACTCAACTTCACCCGCAGCCAGTCCTATATTTTTTGTGCCGAAATGAGAGGGAGATTTATGTCCCTGTATTGATTACAGACATCTTAACGCCATTACAATAAAGAGCCGTTATCCCATCCCACTTATAGGTCCCTTGCTTGATCGTCTAACCCATGCTTCTATTTACACCAAGTTGGATTTTAGAGGTGCCTATAACCTGGTTCGTACGTAAGGGCGACGAGTGGAAAACAGCATTTTGCACAAAGTACGGACTCTATGAATATAAGGTCATGCCGTTTGGTCTATGCAATGCCCCCGCTATTTTCCAACGGTTTATGAACGGCATATTTAATGACATTTTGGATACTTTTGTCATTGTTTACCTTGACGATATATTAATATTCTTTTCGTCCATACAGGAACACATAGGACATGTCCGGGAGGTGTTCACACGACTCAGGGCTCATTCTCTTTATGCCAAGCCTGGAAAATATTTATTTCATGTGCACCTGGTGGATTTCATGGGGTTCCATGTCTCCCCAGGGGGCTTGTCCATGAATACCTCTAAAGTCTATGTGGTACTGGACTGGACAGTCCCGACAATGGTCAAAGCCCTACAGTCGTTCTTTGGTTTTGCTAAGTACTACAGGCGATTCATTGCAGGTTTTTCCTCCCTCACTACTCCACTCACTTCTCTCACCAGCCCACGGGTATCATTCCTTTGGTCCTCCCTACAACAAGATGCTTTTGAAACACTTAAGACAGCCTTTACATCAGCTCCTGTATTACAACATCCTAACCCTGATCTCCCATTTATAGTTGCGGCCGATGCTTCCTCGTATGCAGAGTTGATTCTCCTCAAGTTTCAGGGAGGCAGGGAGGATGTTCCAGACGGAGGCCCTAGCCCAGGAACGAGATCCACCACCAACTTGTTGCTTGGAGAAGCGACTGACCCTGAGGGATTTGGAGGCAAATGAGCGAAGAGTTTGAGAAGGAAGATATTTTGGAAGAGAGAGCTGAAGGTATTGAGGCCCCATGGCCCAATAGGCCTTGTGGACAATGCAGAGGGTTTTGAACTTAAACTTCGCAGCCTAGGAGCCAGTGAAGAGATTTCGTTCCTGGAGAGATATGATCCTTGGGCTTGAGGCTCGCAGTCCTGTTCTGGATGAGTTGCAGAGAGCGTAGAGTAGAAGCAGGCAGATTTAGGAAGAGGCTGTTGCAATAGTCCAGTCTAGAGAGAACCAGTGCTCTGAGGGAAGGAGAGGAAAGGAAGAATACCTCTGAGGAGGTGTTGCTGGTAGTGTGACTTTTTAGAGATGTCAGATATGGGAGGAGAGAAGGAGGGCGTGGAGTCGAAGATGACCCGGAGCTTTTTTGCCTCACAGATGGCAGCAGGAGGAGGCTATATAAGGCTATATCCGCCTTTTACCTCCTTAGAAATGTTTGCACCCTTTTCCTTTTAATCAGGCAGTACGAGCCATTAATGTTCCATGAGATAAAATGTAATACCCTCATTATTTTTTACCCATAGAGGTCATCCTGAAAGTTTTCACGTCCAGTGATGAGAACTCCAGTGAAAGGCCGCAAACTCAAAACACGCTGCTCCGGTCTCGGACTTCACCACAGCAGCAAGGACTCTGAAAACAAAGAGGCCAAAGAAACAAATACAAACCCTGTCTAACCCTCCCCCACCAAATCATTTAGTGAGTGACATTTATTTAGCAATCTATATGTAAATAGATACTATCTATTATGTTTCGTTTAGTTTAGTTTCTTTATTTGTACCGCGCACCGAACCCTCAGGTAACTGGGCGCTTAAAGCTTATACACAGGTTACAGAATTATTAGAATGCAGAGGTTACAGAGTTTTTAGGATGCAAGGAAATACAGACAATACAGAATTTTGGACAGCAAAGATATTCAGATAGATATACATGATACAATACAATATACAAGATATATAGATAGTACAACAGCAGAGATAAGTGCAGGCCGGTCATGGTTACACAGGTGATCGGGGATGGGAGAATCAATTACAGTGTCGAGCAGGTAAGTTACATCCTGCAGGAAGGTCCAGACAGGGTAGTAGCTGAGCATTCCTGAAACTTCCCGAAGAGCCAGCTCTTTACTTTGGCTCTGAAGGTCCAGGATGCAGGTTCCATTCTAAGGCTAAGTGGAAGGGCATTCCACTGTTTGGCAACTAGTACCGGGAAACTCACTCCCCCTGCTCTTTTTAGCAGAAATCTAGGAACAGCTAGACAGTGAAAGTACATGGCTCTAGTTGGTCTAGTAGGTTGGTGTATGTTGAATTTATCTGCTAGGTATTTGGGGGTAGTGTTTGAGAGACACTTGTGTGTGATTATCAGAGTGCAAAGGGAAATTCTGTCCCGTACCGGGAGCCAATGGGCATCCTACCTGAAGCTAGTGATGTGCGAGGATCTCAGTATACTTAACGCTGCTCTTAAGGCGTTATTTTGAAGGACCTTAAGTTTGTTGAGGTTCCTTTTGGAGGTGCCTAGGTAGAGGGTGTTAAATAGTCGATCTTGGATAACACTAGAGCCTTGGCTAGTGTGATGCAACTACTAGGCGAGAGGAATTGTTTGCAGGCGTTTGATAGTTTGTTCGTATAGGCCGTGGAAGACACGGTTGAATTCACCTGCTTCTTGAGGGATAGTGTGGAATCTAAATAAACTCCCAACATTTTGATTTCTTTGGCCACTTTGATTGGGTTTCCATCGATGTTGATGGAAGCATAGCAGGGGTCTAATTTCTTCATGCGGGTTTGGGAGCCGATGATTAGGAGCTCGGTTTTCTCGTCATTAAGGCATAGGCAGTGATCTGCCACCCATGCCTCGATGTCCAGGTAAATCTCATACATTTTTTTACAATCATCTTCATAGCACCCTTTGAGTGTGATGAGAACCTGGTGATGAGAACCTGTGATGTTAATCAAAAGACCCATCAAATTTGTTTTATGGTTATACTGAACTCTTCCAAGACCCCATATTCCAAAACCCCCAAACCCAGCATCCACACTATTCTTCAGTTAGTTTATCTTCCCAAAGACGTAGCAGATATCTCGACTAATGGAAGACTGTCCTATATCACCACATCACCATATATTCTTATATTGTCAACAGGCATAAAACACAGAAGCACCGAATTGTAAGCAGCAGAAACATTTCATAGAAAAGGAAGGATAAAACAATTGCTTGGCTGGCACACCCAAACAGTCTCCCTCAGGTAAACAGATGGTACATGTTCTCCTCAGACATAAATAGCTATATTTATATTTGAAGTGCATCACTCGAGACCAATTCAGAAGCAGATGCGGCCTGGCTAGGCACTTTGACATTGATTTTCATTGGGTGGGTAAAGATCCAAATGTCTCTTCTTCCAGCTACATCCCATCCCTGCAATCTTCATTGTCCAAGTCAATAGCCCTAACCCATTAGCCATGATTACAGCAGCATCCACTAGGCAAAACTGAAAAAAAAGATTAAAAAAAGAGGTAAGTGGAAGAAGTAAGGATGACAAAGGTTAACTGGTGCAAGGTGTGGGCGTCACTCCATATTTCAAAAGGACAAGACGCTAACACCAGCATAGAAAGCAAGTCCCTTGAAAAAGTACCCACGTAAAGAGGCATGGATTCAAAGCATGTTTAATTTGTTTAGGCTGACGAAAGGCATCAAAGCGAGCGGCAAGGAGCACTTTTACTCGTACACTTTGACATACCACAGATGCACTGCAACATCAGAAGTGGAAAATGTGATTTATCCTGCGGAGTCATTACTGATCCCAAGCCTAAAAGTCTCCTCCCATGTGGCCAGGGGAAGGCAGCCACTACCTGATTCTGACCCTGGGGGTAGTATTCTGAGGGTGGATCACATGGGAGGCGATGGCTGTCAGGGGAGAGTGGTGACTTCAGCAGGAGAGAGGCGGTATACTTTTCTTTCTTGTGAGGAAGATCCTTTACTTCCCGAGTTTTAAATGGCCTGCTGTCATTACTCAGAACCATCTTACTGTCAAACTCTGAAAGACGCTTTGGTTAAGCAAAACCCTATTCAATCTTCATGTCTACATGGTAAACCTAGAACATATGAAACATTTGACATTTATGGTGATAGTAATTTAAATGCAACTGTTCAAGCGTGTAATTTAAAAACAATTGAAACTTCTTTGGACTACAAATCCCACAGAGCCTCAGGTAGTGTGATGAGTAAGAGGAGCAAGGAGTCCCTTTGGAGGAAATGTGACGTTAAGAATAATGTGCCGTCTAGTTTTCAACCTACTCAACTACCCCAGAACACCTGTGGCAAGTGGAACAAAGAAAGAGAGAGTAAGAAGGCTGCAGAGTGCACGGAGTGGGAAGCGTGACCAGTGGCAGAGAAAATCCTATGAAGGGACATGGGGAGAACGAGAGACACTTGGCAGAAGCAGGTTGGTGGTGTTCCGGACCAGATGAGAGAAACTCCGGAAGAGAGGAAGTAGACAGTGCAGAGCGGGTATGTGTAAGTCGATGCTGTCCTGCAGAGCCGACGTGGAGACCTGGTGAGACGCTGCCCAGAAGGGAAAGCTGGCACCTCGCAAGCATATGTCAGCAGCTGCACAGTGAACCAGTGAGTCATCCTAGCAGCGAAGGGTCCCCGGGACGTGCAAATATGCTAGAAAGCATTTTGAAAGTGATTTTGAATACCAACCAAATATAACTGAAAGGAAAAGGTGAATATGGTGCAGTTCTCCAGACATGAGATGTCAGCTGGGGGAAACTTGAGACCATCATTGCCTAAGCCAAAAGGCATTAACAAGAGAACAATAGGAGCAATCATGGTGCAATTCTCCTGACATAAGAGGTCAGTTGGGAGAAACCTTGAAGCAACATTGCAAAGAGTCAAGAGAGATTGAAAGGAGGTTTGACAGACAGGGCTTGAATAACCCCTCATATATGGGCTGTAAATATGGGGGAAATTGGCACAGGTAACGTGAATGTTGCAGAGAGGCCTGATAAGAGTATCAGGTAGTGAACCTTTTTGAAAGAAGATATTCCTGGCAGGAGAGCAAACTAGGATGTCAAGAGATTTCAGTTGGAAGAATATGAAGGTTGTAAACAGACCTGTGAGCCAAAAGGCAAAATATTCCTGGCAGTAGAGTAAACCGGGAGATCAAGAGTTTTCTGTCAAGAGGTTTTGTGGCAGGAGAGTGTACCGGGAACCTCACTTTAAGATAGTGTAATAAAAAGAGACTTGGTTATATTAAGTAATGATTTCCATTGAACATTCTGTCAACCAGAAACGTTTAAAAGATTTGCCTTTTGTCAAACTTGAATCACCATTGGAGAAAATACATTTGTGTAACCATCCTGAAACGTAGGAAAAACTTTCCTTTATCATATTCAAAACAGTGTTGTGGAAAATACATTTTGTTTTGTCATCCTGAAAAGACTAGAGAGACTTCCTCTTTGCTATATTTCAACCAATTTTGTGAAAGGAACATTTGTTATGCCATCCTGAAGAAAGTATTAGGTAAAGGACATTTGTGTTGCTTTCAATACACTGGTCTTTACAAATAACATAGTGAACAGTGTTTCTGAAACACTCCAGTGGAAGGGAACCAAACCCTTGATACAAGGATTGTAATGGTTGAAATTATATGTTTAGGTTTTTGCAGATTTTTGTTGAACTTTCAAACATTTACCTTGCACTTTTTGCTTGTATATGTTAATGCGAGGGTCAGATTGAGTTTGGACACATGGGGCCTCATTACGAGTTTGGAGGCAGCCATGGTGCTATTAGCACCATGGCTGCCTCCAAACCGGGCTCCATTACTGGGTTCTTGCAATGGGGACTTACCGGGTCATTCCGACACAGGAGGACCCGGTAATTCCTCCTTGCAGGAACCATTCCCCATTCCCATTTGAGCCCCCATAGGACTATTAACAGCCAAGTTAATAGTCATTTCAGAGCTACATTACCTTTATTCTTCTGATATTACCCATCATGACTGCCATGCTGAGCGTCTTTTTCGCTCATCCTCACGGCTTAGTGCAGCTTCTCCATGCATGAGTCGTTCCGCTGTCATGTTAATAATATGCGATTTAAAGGAAAGGACCTTTACTCATGTGCTCTTGTTTCAGGGATGCATCCTTCAAACAAACTAACAGCAGGTGAGCCGTTTAACTGCAATGTTTTTACTGCACCATTTTGGCAAATAGTTTGGATAGAAACCCAACAACAGAAATTAATATGTATGTACAAACAATAAAAACAATAAATCAAGGAAGGGTAAGGACAGAAAAACCTGCCAAAGGAGAGACACCCTTGCATAGGAAAAAAATGGCTGGATATTCTCCAGCCAATTCAGAGCTTCTTTCAGGTCTTTAATATGGCAGGTTGCAGCAAAATAGCTTTAATGTTTCTCTTGTTTGTCATTGCCTTGAACTCACCGAAGGCCATTCTTCTATCCACCACTTCTTTCGGGAAATCTGGAAATACTATGATGGGCTATTCCGATGCAAGTCCCCTTACTTGCACTTATCAGACACCCCTTGTCTGCGCTTTAAACCTTGCACTTGCCATCCAGTTCCACCTCGCCCCTCTCCATTGCACTTTCCCCCTTCCTTCTCCCCCTGCACTTGCACGTTCTCAATGCCACTGGGCCTAATAAGATCATTGATTTATTCTCCCTTGTTGCCCTCCCTTGCCTTGTCGCGCTCTGATACACGTGTGTATGAGGGCAATACAAATAAAATTTATCACATCATAACCTGGCCCTTCTTTCTGGCTCTTTTCAGGATCCTTTCCTTTGTGCTGATTCCAGTAAGGACCACTATGATGTGTCAGGTCCTACCTCAATGAGGGGTTAATTTCCCAGCCCTGTAGGCGAAGTCATATCTAAAAAGTTTAAAAAGTCATTCATATACTTTTCCTTCTCTTTATTCGCTCCCAATCCCATTAGCCAAAGTTTGTGTCCTCTGCTTTTCACCTCCAAATCCAAGGGTTCAGCTTTTATTATGGACACTTCACTTTTCAAGTCGAAGCTGCCTGTGATCTCTATTGCCAGTTTCCTGTGTCCTTTTCAACCTTCAACATCCTGTTCTCCAAAGGACCAACCTTTGTATTCAGGTCCATCAATGTAGTCTTCCTTTCTACTACATCTTGTGCCACCTTCAGTAGTAGACCATAAATCTCCTGGGGGCCAGGCATGTCCTCCCCATCGGATTGAGATGGGACCTGTTTCGGCTTGATGGGAGTAGGGTTTTTAGCAGTGTCCATCTTCTTTTTGCTATTGGATATACTTATTCTATCATTATTATTATCTGTCAACTGGAGTGATCTGGAGCAGCAGGTTTCAGCTGCTGTCTTGTAGGCTGGCATTGCGTAATCAATCTGAACACCTTACGCATATATGTATAAGATGTATAAAGTGCGAACATAGCTGGGAAGACCCAGAACTACTGCAGGCTGCAATATGGACGAGAGTGAATGTTAAGGATAGGACATTGTATTTGGGATCACTTGGGAAGGAATCCAAAAGTGGCAGGACAGAGGCACAACAGAATGTAACTCTCAGAATCACAAAAAGGCTGCTTCCAACCAGTGGAGGCCACAAAACCACTCACACAACAGTGCTGTCATAAGGAAAACACAGTGCACAGTGTAGCATGTCTCTGAAGGGCTGAAGGCATATACAGTATGTGTATCTCTACTTAGGCCTCAAATGAGGGTGAACCAAAAAACAAGTATCAGTTCTTGAGAATGGGGGTTTCAGTCTCAGACCCAGCCGAGGTTCTACAGCCCCTTCATTTGTTTGGCAGCCTCTATAGTATAGCAAAAGTTCTAGATACTACTTTTGAGTTGGGCATTCATTGTAGTATAACTATAGCAGAAACTCTAGATACTTTTCCTGTGTTGGGCAGCCTCTATAATAAAGCATATGTTCTAGATCCTGTTCTTGAATTGGGGGGTCTATGTAGCATAAATACAGTTCTAGATCCTCTTCTTCAGTTGGGAAGCTGCTGTAATATTACAGATGTTCTAGATCCCCTTCATTTGTTGGTGTGTTGGGCAGCCTCTTTAGTATAGCTGTTGTTCTAGATCCTGTTCTTGAGTTAAGCAGCTGCTGTAGCATTGTTAGATTTTTTTTTTGTAAAGTCCAGTCTGGGACAAGACTTTAGAAAGACTACCCTTGGTGAACAGGGTTACACCACTTAGGTTTAGCCTGAACTACCCAAAGTTTTGGTGGCAATGGCTGAGCAGCCAGTCTTAGTCTAGGAGGGGGGAGGGCTGTAGTGAGGCACACAGATCACAGAGCATACACTTAGTTCAAGGAAACTCTTACATACTTAGAGTTATACACAAATACGCATTTAATTATATACACTAAGGCTTGTAGCATTTAAGTAAGGTAAGTACTAGAACACAATAATATAATAGGAGAACAGTTGCAATATGCACAGAGTTACATACTTCTGAATAGCAATAATGGAAACAAATCACATAATAATATTTCCTGAAACATATATGCAAATTTATAGCAACTTTGATGACTTTTTATAACTATAGCTTAGCCGATCTTACAAAGTCCAACCCTGTCTTAGGTGAGTCTCACAAAGTCTAAGGGGACACTGGGGCACCAGTGGTCAAGGGCGGAAGAAGACAAGGCAAGAAAGCATAGTTCAGGGACCAAAGGAGCAGAGTCCAGCAGAAACTCTTCAGTTTTGCAGGTTGGCAACAGTCAGGCTTACTTTAGCAATGAAATTAACAGTTTCCCTAGCTGGATTGTCCCAAGGCAAGGTATAGCACAATGGGTTGTGCACCCCAATTTAGTGTAAGGTGGCCCAGAGGGGTGCAATGATTAATTGAATGCTGCCTCCAGGAGCAAAAGAACAATGCAGCAAGACCCGGGTAAGTACCTAGGGGTGGGACAGTAACTTTTTAATGAAGAACACAATGCCACAGGACGGTCCCCCAAGGTAAGCGACAGCAGAGCCCGGTTTGGGTTTCTTGGCCTTGGCGGTTGAAGAAGGAACTGCAGGGATCAGACTGTTACACTCTGGCAGTGGGATGCCAACCAGAGGATCTTCACAGCACTGGCTCGTTGGACCCTGTTACAGGCTTCGGAACAGTGGCTGTTGTCGTTCGGCAGACTTCTCTCCGGATCACAGTCCTCAACTAAAGGGACGTCTAGGAGCAGGAAAAAGTCAATGCAGGCCCAGAAGATGCCCACAAGGTTTCAGCCGAAATCGCGCTTCATAAGATGATGCAACACAAAATGGCACAGGTCCCAGGGTATTGGGAGTTTGCAGGCCCAGGAGAATGCAGCTCTTCGAAGGATTGCGCAAAATGCAGGTGGCTTTGAGACTGATTCGGCCCACCAGTCCTGGGGAGGAAGTCGTCTTCAGGAAATCTTCCTTGTCGCTTTGAATTCGGGGTCGGTTTGGCAGCAGTCTCTCAACTGTCGCTGGAAGTTGCTGGGGTCGTCCTACGAATTTCTCTTCGGATCGTCAGACCAGTGGTCGATTCTGGAGTTTCAGCTCCAGGACATTCGCCTTTTATGCAGTAAAACTGGCTGAGCCCAACAATCACCAGATATGTATCCATTCAAACTTGGGAGTGGCTGTCGAATAGGTACAAACATCCTCCCAGCACAAACTGGTTCCAGGCAGGCATGCTGCAGGACAAAGACCAGGGGAGTTTTGATCACCTCCCCCACTTACTGTCCTTTCAAGACCATCAATACCTCCCCCACCCAGGCATGTAGTAGAAGAAGGCCCAAGAAAGAACAAATCATCAAGAACAGGGCTTAAAAAAGTACAGCCTCCATTTTAGGCACCACGTGTGCCCATTACTCCATTACGAAGGCAGCCTGCTACAAAAAGTCCACAGCAAGTCATGCAAAAAAGGTACATTGCCACCAGCCTGTCAGATGAACTTGTAACAATAATTAAACATTTCTGGAAAAGCGAGAAAAGGGAGACCATGGTTCTCCTCTGCACTCCACATAAGGTGGGGTGTGCAGATCCGGCAGAATAAAATACTGGTGGGACAAAATGTGTCCCCCTGCCCTGGTACCATGTTGCAAGGGTGCAGAAGGAGGAGACTGACACACAGGTGACCTGGTGGTCACTATAGAGCTTTATGCAGCAGGAAAATAAAGAGAAAAACTAACTTTCCCTACTTCTGTGAGGGGTTTCCCTGCCTCAACTAAAATACTAATGGGTCTGTCAGAATGTCCTTGTAAACTAAGTCCACCGTCCTGTGTCAAAATCTCTAACTCTGTCCTTTCCACTAAACTGGAAGCTTATCAAATGTTTTTGGTCCAGGGGAATGATTCCCTTCTCCTGGACTAGGTAGCACAGTTCTGGTATTCAAGGTCTTAACCAGGGGGAATGACTCTTTCACCTGGTCCCAATACTTCTCAGACAATGGATTGTCAATCTTGTAACACTTTGGATCAGAAATGTTCTCAGCTGAGGGGGAATGACTCCCTTCTCATGGATTACAATATTCTGTGGTTTGATCCTTTTGGCATATTCAAGTACCAGGAGAATGACTTCCTTGTCCTGGTATCCGGCTTTCAGTGTTCCTCACAGAAAGCCGGGGGGAAACTCCCTTCCCCTGATCTCTTGGTTATATTGTCCTATTTCCTGCAGATGTAGCACTATCAGGAGAATGGCTCCCTTCTCCTGGTATCTTGATTTCACAATCACTTCACACTCAGTGGGGCCCAGGGGGAATGGCTCCCTTCCCCTGGTGATCCTTGTTTCACTGTTTTCCTTCTTTCTCAGCAGTTCAGCTTCAAGTATGATCCCTGACCCAGGTTTCCCCGGAATAGTCCACTTGGTCTTCTGGCCTGCCAAGTACAGCCACGAGGAAGAGGGTCACACTCTCTTGCCTCTTCAGATTGTGGGTCCCAGACCGGTATTTCTCGATTCAGCTTGTTGGATAGACCTAGTTCACTATCCTGCCACTTAGAAGTTAGTTTACAAAGATCTCTTGACACACTCGTAGTTCATTGGACAGACTTGGTTCACTAACCTGCCAAGTACTGCCACAAAGATGATGATTTGGAAAGCTCTTCTTTCATGGGTGCGGGTCCCAGACCTGTGTCTCTATCCTGCTCTGGTATGGCAGACCTGGTTTACTCTCCTGCCAGGTACTGCCATGAAGAAGATGATTTGTACTTTTTCACTCTCGTGGGTGCAGGTCCAAGAGCAGTCTTTCTCTCTGTGTTCACTTCTCCCCCAGGGATTCCCTTCTTGTCTCTGCTCTGTGGGTTCTTGTCTGCTCTCTTCTACTTCTTCCTCTAAAACTTTATTTTGGCTATGTAGCCATAAAAGTGCATAGATGAGAAATAAAATAGTTAAATCAGAAAAAGTACATTAAAATGTTAAGAACCATTATTTCATGAAATGGAAATGAACTCGACGGATCAGTTGGATCATAAAATGTACATTCAAATACTGAAGACCATTATTTCATAGAATACAGATGAACTCAACATGACATGTTAAATATAGCAGCATTTTGGTAACATAGTAGAAATACAAAACGTAACTGGTTTAAATCGAGGAGAGAACTCTCGCACTATCATCTATAGGTAAATGCTTACTCAATCGATCGCGCAATCTTGCTTCTAAGTAACCAGGCACTATTTATAAAATGGGCTGTTGTGAAAAGTACAAATTACATTAAAATCAGTGCGCTCTCTCAAATACTTTACAGCCAATACTGTTTGTCAAACCTCTGCTTCCCTCAAAATCTGTTTAATATATTTTCTCCTTAAGGTCATTGATCCAGGACAAATCAACAGGAAATGGACAATTGACTCATTAACAGCCCCACATAAAGGACATACACTTGTGTTGAATGGGTGAGATAACAGCTAAATAATGTTTGGCAACATCCTGGCTTCAAGAAACTCCAAACCCAACTTCAGGTTAGCGGTATCCTGTACCAGAGCCTATGTGCTCCTTAACTTTAGGTTGGGGCTCTCCTGAATCGATAGCTTTGGCGAGGAAGAGAGATTGACGCTGTGGTAATGTCCTTGGCTCCTATAACAAAAGCCGCTCCACTAAAGTCAGCACAATCAGTGAGTCGGGGGAGAACGATGGACTGAACTATGTGACGCTCAAGGGTGCAAACGGCAACATTGCATGAACGAAGAACTTGCATATGATTGAACTTTAAGAAAGCCCAATTACGTACCAGATACAGAGTGGTCCGGCACCACGTGGGTGCTCACTCGAATGTCTACGTTTGGTACGCCAGAGCTTGTATCTATTGAACAGTGAAATCGAAGTGGTCCTGCAGGTTAAGTCAAATCCTGTGCACATTTGAAAGACTTTGATTACCTAAGGACTGAAATTGGTCTGAGCCCAGACCAGGGGGACTAATTGGTTAAAAAGGGGATCTGAGTCCAGAAGAGGGAGATCCGGGGTGAACAGTAAAACTCACCCGTAAAGAAGATTGATGTGGCAAATGTGAACCCGACTGAGAGATGCCTTAAAAATTATTGTTTGTGAATGACAGAAGGATCGGAGCACGGCTGAGGGAGATCCAGGGTGAAGAGTAAATCGCCCAGCGTGAACCTTGAGAATGGAACTTTCTATATTATTTGTGATACATCAGGTCCTCTGAGGCAAGAGGTTTTACATAAAAGAGACTTGGGCTCAGGAGGCCCTGATATTGGTGAAAGGAACTGTGGCCTTGTGGCAGAGAAGCCCAGTAGTGTATTGTGCTGGAGTGACCCGCCTTGTACCATGCTAAAAACGTGGGGAAGTGAGGCCCACGGCCTAAACATCCTGACTTATCATGTTGAGAACACTTGTTTCTTTTTGTGAACAACTCTACACTGCACACTACCACTCAAGAGCTCTCACCAACAAGCACGTGTCACGCTCCTAAAGACTCCGCCATCAAGGGCGCCCTTATCAGTGCCAGGTCCCTTACCGCCCACGCACTTGATATTGCGGACCTCATATCTACCCAAGACCTAGACTTCATTGCTATTACAGAGACCTGGCTGCATGCCGCATCAGGACCCCTCCTCTCACTTGCCATCCCTAATGACTACACCATCATTAGATGTGACCTCATCTCCAACCACTCCGAAGGCGAGGGTGTCGCCTTCATCCACAAAAAATCCTTAGGCATGAGAATCATACCTAATCAACAAATCCCATCGGCAGAGCTCCTGTCGGTCAAACTTACCATCTCACATAATCAAACCGCCACCTTGCACCTCATCTACAGGCCACCAGAGCCTGTCACCACCTTTGCAGATGATATCACATCATTACTAGCAGATAGAACTAAGATCAACTCGCAAATTATTCTACTAGGCGACTTCAGCTTAGGCCTACTAGACCCTAATGACTCTAACCCCTTAGAAATTGCTAACTCACTCACAAACTCAGGCTACACCCATCGCATCCTCGAACCTACCCACGAAAAGGGAAGAACTCTCGATTGGTTAGCTGATCTAAACTGCACTCTTACCTCAGTAGTAAATTCACCCTGCGCTTGGTCTGATCATCACACCATCACCTTCAACATCTCTGCCAATTACCAACGCTCCAGTCCAAATATCACACCACCAACCTGTACTAGAAATAAAAGAGATATAACCAGAGACAACCTTCTCCCTCACATCCTACCCTCTCTGAACAAGGTATTATTATCCTGCTCAGACCATACAGTGCTTGTCGATACCTATAACAACACCATCCTCAAAGCAATGGATGCCATTGCCCCTATCAAAACCAGGAAAGCCAAACCACTTGCGCACCTCAACTCGTGGTTCACTCAACGTTTGAGGGTCCTACGCAAAGCGTCACTCAACTATAAAGAGGCTATTTTCACAGCTAAGAAGGAGACTTACAACAAACGTATGCTGCAAGCCAAATCCAACACAAAAGAGCTTTTCAAGATCCTCAAAGAACTGGAAACCCCCACCACTACACCTATCACTTGCAGCAAAGACAGCACATGGTGCTCAAACATACAAAAAAGTGCTCCTTGATAAAATCTCAAAACTCCAGGCCAAAATGTATGTAAAATAAAGTAGTCTCCAGTCCAATTCTCAGCTCAACTTCCTCCTTGACAAAACTAATCATACTACACATACCCATGAACTGTTCAGCTTCTCAACCAACAACTTTAGCTTAACCTATCTTAGAAAGTGCAACCCTGTCTGAGGCGAGTCTCACAAAGTCAGGGGGGACCATGGGGCACCAGTGACCAAGTGCCGAGGAAGACGAGGCAAGAAAGCAGAGTTCAGGCATCAAAGGAGCAGAGTCCAGCAGAAACTCTTCAGGTTTGCAGATTGGTAGCAGTCAGGTTTACTTTGACAAGGAAATGAACAGTTTCTCTAGCTGGATTGACTCAAGGACAAGTGTCCCAAGGCAAGGTAGAGCACAATCGGTCCCCCCCCTCACCAATGTACTCAAGGTAGGCCATGGAGGGGTGCAAGGATAATTTGAATGCAGCCCCCAGGATTAACAGAACAAAGCAGCAAGCCCCAGGTAAGTACCTAGGAGCGGGACAGTACCTTTTCAATGAAGAACAGAATACCACATGATGGTCCCCAAAGTGAGGTTTCTTGGCCTTGGCAGTTGAAGAAGGAACATTTGAGGGGTCGGTTGCACTCTTGCAGTGGGACACCAACCAGAGGCCGTCACAGGCATCGGAACAGCAGCGGTTGTCGTGTGGCAGACTTCTCTCCAGTTCTCGGTCCTTGACTTGCCTCAGGGAATGTCTAAGAGTGGGAAGAAGAGTTACTGCAGGCTCAGAAGAATGCCCACATGGTTTTAGCCAAAACCAATCTTCACAAGACGATGCACTACAACATGGCACATGACCCAGGGTATTGGGAGTGTGCAAGCTGGGGAGGTCACAGCTCTTCGAGGGATGGCACAAAATGCAGGTGGCTCTTAAGACTGTTTAGGGGAGGAAGTCGTCTTCAGGAGATCTTCCCTTTCGCTCAGAATTCGCGGTCGGGAGCAGCCACTCAATGGCTCTGGCAGTTGCTGTAAGTTGTTGGGGACGTCCTTCTGCGAATTCCTCTTCTGAGCGTCAGTTCAGTTGTCGACTCTTGAGTTTCAACTCCAGGACCCTAGCCTTTTATGCAGGAAAACCACCTGAGCCCACCAAATACCAGACATGCATCCATTCCAACTTGGGTGGTGGCTGTCCAATGGGGACAGCCAGCCTCCCAGCATAAACTGGTTCCAGGCAGGCACACTGCAGGACAAAGACCAGGGGAGTTTTGGTCACCTCCCCCACTTACTGTCCTTTCAGGCACTCCAAGAGTCTTGGCTGGCTTTCCAAGGGAAGCCCGCCAAAGACAAAAGACCCATCAAGACCTCCTCCACCCAGGCATGTAGAAGAAGGCTCAAGAAAAAACAAATGATCAAGTACAGGGCTTAAAAAAGTACAGCCACCATTTTAGGCAAATGGTGACCTTTGTGTTCCTTTCCGCAGCTGCGAAGGCAGCCTGCGACAAAAGTCCACAAAAAGTTGTGCAAAAAGGTACACTGCCACCAGCCTGTCAAGTGAATTTATACCGGTAACTAAAAGTGACTGGAAAAATGACAAAAGGGAGACAATTATTGGGCCTCATTACGAGTCCGGCAGTAACCCTGCCGGTGTTTCCGCCGGGTTGCCGCCGGACCGTAGCACTTTTGCGGAATCTGACTTCCCGGTGCCAACGGGACATTACAAGTCCCGGCGGTTCGGGCAGTCAGCCACATAGGAAGTCAGCTCAATAGGACTCCATGAGAATGGGGACACGGAAGCACCGGCACCATTGCTAACGGCGCTGGTGCTTCTGTGAAAGCACCAGCCTAGCACAATGGCCCCCGTCCACAGAGTTGTAGTGTGGTGGTCCGGAACTGTGTGCTGTGCCGGTACGGTGAGACTGGCACCCATCATTCCAGACTGCCAAACTTATGAGGCTCAGTGTTTTCCTTCAGCACTCCACTAAAGGTAGGGTGTGCTGATCTCGCGAAATAAAATGCAGGTGGCCTCCTGACCTGGCAACATGTGCTAACACAGGTAAGATAAAAGGGAAAGTCAATGAGCTCCCAGCAACACTGCACAGAAAGTGCTGTGTGATGCAATATTAAAAGGTAGATGCCAGAAAAGAAGAAGGAAAGCATAACTCCATTAAAAAGTACCAAAAAGAGGTAGCAACGGTTCCCATGGTTAGAGTAAAAGAATGAGTGAATGTGGAAAAAGGTTCCCACTAACTCAGGAGAAATAGTCCAAAAATCCAATAGTCCAGCAAAAATGCTGGGGGACTCACAAAGTGGGGAGAATTTCAATCAAAAAGGAAAATCTACCTAACAAGGTAGATAATGGAGGTTCTAGATCTCCTTCTTAATTTGGTGTGTTGAGCAGCTTCTGTAGTATAGCTCAAGTTCTACATCCTCTTCATGTGTTGGGGTCCTGGGCAGCTGTTGAAGTATAGCATACGTTCTAGATCCTATTCTCGGTTTGGGCATCCTATGTAGTGTAACTAAAATTCTAGATCATCTTATTGAGTTGGGCTGCTCTGTTGTATAGCCGACGCTCTACATCTTCTTGTATTGGGGTCTTGGGCAGCCTCTGTTGTATAGCTGAAGTTCTAGATCCTCTTCTTGAGTTGGACAGCCCCTGTAGTATAGCTGAAGTTCTAGATCCTCTTCTTGTGTTGGCAAGTTGGAAAGCCTCTGTGGTATAGCTGAAGTACTATATATGTTCTTGAGTTGGACAGCTGCTGTAGTAGAACAGAGGTTCTACATTCTCGTCTTGTGCTGGGGTCTTGGCCATCCTCTGTAGTATAGCTGAAGTTCTAGATCCTCTTCTTGTGTTGGCAAATTGGAAAGCCTCTGTGGTATAGCTGAAGTACTAGATATGGTCTCGAGTTGGGCAACAGCTGTAGTAAAACAGAGGTTCTACATTCTCTTCTTGTGTTGGGGTGTTCGCCAGCCTCTGGTGTATAGCTGACGTTCTAGATCCTCTTCTTGTGTTGGCAAGTTGGAAAGCCTCTGTGGTATAGCTGAAGTTATAGGCCTTTTATTTTAAGTTGGGTAACATCTGTAATATAACAAAAAAAGGCTACCCAGAGGTCGTATTCTTTTCTTCGTATTAGATGGGTGTCTTGTTATTAAGTTACACGTTATACACTAAGTGATACTTTACACATGATGATATGAAACGGGGGAAGAGGTCAGAAGGATCTAATGACCACCCGTATAAATATGTGACATGTAGCAAGGTTCTCCTTTCAAGATTACCAGTGGAGAGCGGACAGAGTTTTTGTTACATCAATCTTGTTCCAAACCGGTCTACCTCTCTTGTACTCAGCCCTGTGGTTGCTCAGCAACACTGTGGCAGGCGAACAAACAAGCCATCTTGCAGGGCAAAGCGTTCGGTATGACACAGAAAGCAATTTCACCAAGCAGCGAGTACACAAAAGAAAGGGCACCATAGTTTTGCAAATTTGCAAGAATATTAGTTCAGACTTAAGGACTCATTCTAAGATATTCTTATTCATTTGAAAATTGCTTGTCATTCTTATCTGACACAAGTGCTTCAGTTAAGCCAATTTTGTCTAAATTACTTCTTAAATACAGGAGTCAGGAACTCCAATAGTTGGATAGATTTCAGTGTATTTAACCATGACTTTCAGCTGCGCACGTCTTCTTGTGCCCTTCCTCCACTTCCTGTGGTCCTTTTGGGGATTTTACAAATCCAATTACTAGCTCGCTCTTCTTTTTAGTTTGGGCTACTACGTGGCGCTTGCGCCAACTATAAGCCAATACTATTGCATTAAAGTACAGATAGGGAGAAATGGCATATGAGGAGGGCCGCAAAGCTTGTAGTTGTTGTTTGGTTACTTGCCCACCCACTGACTGTCTATGGCCATGCTAATCCCTATGGCCGCTCCCACCCAGTTCCTGTACCTTCCTGCCCAAAACACCTCCCCATGGGAACTCTTTAAGCAAGCTTTATCAAGCCTTACAATCGCACTGTGCACTTGAAGTGCCTGCTAGTGTTTTTTAAAACAATCTTCTGAGAGGTTATGACTTAACTGGAGTTGTAAAAGTGCTAATAATGCCTTAAACAGGTCTTCCTTCATCCACAACGATTTATAAGCACTATTCGTGTTTGTAGAGATGAGACCGACACAGACTGCAGGGAATAATTACTTGGTATTTTATTTATGAATAAAGTATATAAATATATGTATATATATATTACACAGCCCGCGGTAGCGGGCGTGTAGTTATGGTTAAGTTGCTAAACCCATAGGAAGACCACTTTTTCAGCGGGTTATAACTTTGCTCCCCCTGGAGGAATCCTCACCAAACTTTGCAAAAAAAGCATATGGCCCGCTCTGAATTTTTCGCCAAGTTTGGTGAGGTTTCGTGCATGGGGGCAAAAGTTATAGGGGGGGGGCACATTTTTTTTTCTCAGACTGAATGTGCGAAAACTTTGTGCATGGCTACAGCCCGTATGGCTGGACGGATTTGCACCAAATTTGCGGCAGGAGTGGGCGTAGGGAGGGCTTAGTTAAGAAAGCGTGTTTTTGTGTGTTTGGTGGAAATTGGACCAGTACTTTTGTTGCAAATAGCTGAAATGTACACCTCAAAAAATTTGCAATATCGGGCTCCGCTCCTCGGACCCACTGCCCTGTTCGCTTCGTGGACAGAAGTCTCATTGGCTTGCGGTACGCCCTGCTGGCGCGCGAACTGTGGACGCAGCCGGTGGTTGGCTGGAGGGAAACGTGCTGTGTGTCAAAGTTTTCGGGACACGCCGCCATGGTGTATCGGAGGACAGTGCGGTGCCGAAAAGGACTGACAAGCATAATGTACGCGATGTGGTGGTGGGAAGAGGGGATGGAAAGGGTGGGGGAGGGAGAAGTGGGTTATCTGATATGTGTGATTATTAGGTGGACGAAGACGGTGGTGTGCATGCAGTATTCGTGTGTACTGCGCCAATTCGCCGGTCCCTAAACAGGCGACTAGCATGTGTGGTGAATGCATGCAGCGTTCGTTACGGCACGATAGCTTGTGCCGCAACCTTTTACCGTGCTGACTGGTGGAAGCTGAATAGCAAGCAGAGAGTGCATAGCAAAATATTATGGCATGTGGTGGTGGGAGGAATGCATTGCAAGGGTGGAGGAGTGAGAAATGATTCATCTGAGATATGTCAATAGGTGGACGAAGCTGTTGATGTGCCTGCAGTATCCGCGCGTACAGCGCCAATTCGTGGGTCTCTGCACAGCCGCCTACTATGTGTGCTGAATGCAGACAGCCTTTGTCACGGCACGATAGCTGGTGCAGAGACCTCTTTCCGTGGTGACTGGTGGGAGCTCAAATGCAGAAGGGGAGTTCATTGCACATGACATGCACATTGTAAGATAGCATGTACTGTGGTGTGTTGCATTAGGTAAGGCCATAGCCCATTCGATGCACGGATGGAGGCCTTGCTCCGACAACTATGTGTCATGGTTGCAATTATGTTTCACATTGTTGGCTTCTGCGTGTGGTTCGTCAACATTGCCTACATTGTTCATTCCATGGGTGTGGCACTTCCTACACTGCTTACTCTGTGGCTGCAGGTAATGGAGTGAACAGTTCTGCAGTGTGTGCACTGAGGACAGTGTTGGAATACTGTCAGTACAGAAGAGGGTAGGGTTGAAATACATTTTTTATGTGCATGTATACTGCAGTGTGTGAAATGGGTGCAATAGTTAAGTAGTGTGTGCATAGAAGTGGATAACGGCAAACTGCATAGCGCAGAGGATTGCGTAGTGTCCACTGCGCAGAGTGCTGACTACTGTACTGCACTATGAGCTATTGCTTTTCTGTACTGAATAGAGGGCTGGGAGCAGAGGCAGTGTTGCAAAAAAACAAAATGGGTTTGGATGCAGTAACATCATACTATGTGAAAGAAAGTCGGTATGGGTGCCAGAGGCTGTGGTATGTTTGTAGATTCTGCTAACTGTTGCATGTTTCCATGCATAGCTGTATTATGGTGCGGAAGTTGGGTAGCAGTGGCGGTGGCTGTGGTATGTGTGTGGTGCTTGGGCACATGTTGACATGTATGGCTGCACTACCTTGCGGTGGCTATGGGCAAGGCCTAGACTATTGGGTGCATGGCTGAAGGCCTTAGGCCGTGAGCCATGCACTCATTACTCTAGGCCTTGCCCACACCCACCACGGCAATGCTGTTTAGACTGCATTTGTCAGAGGGTGCTCACCTTTACAGAATGGTTGTGGAACACATTTTAGACTTGCTACAGCACCAGAAGTCAGCTGACATGCACATAGTGTTGATTGGTTCAGTTGGTCGTAACACCATAGTATGTGAATGAAAGTGGGTAGGAGTGCCGGAGGCTGTGTTAAGTTTGTAGATTCTGCAAAATGGCGCATCTTTCTATGCATAGCTGTATAATAGTGTGGAGGTTAGGTAGGAGTGCCGGTGGCTGTGGTACGTGTGTGGATTGTGGTAGTTGGTGTCATGTTGCCATGCATGGCTGGATTATGTTACGGTGGGTGTGGCCAAGGCCTAGACTATTGGGTGCATGGCCAAAGGCTGTAGGCCGTAGGGCATGCACACAAAAGCCAAGGCCTTCACCACACCCACCGCAGCAATGCAGTTTTGACTGCCTCTCTCAGAGGGTAGTTACATTTACAGAATGGTTGAGGAGCACGTTCTACTCTTCATAGAGCACCGGAAGTGTGCTGATATGCACATATTGTTGGGTCCATGGGTGTGAACATCCTACGGTATTCTGTGTATAGCTGGAGATTGTGCAATGAAAAGTCTTGCAGTGAGCTCAATGGGTGCAGTGTTGCAACACTGTCAGTATAGAAGAGGGTATTGTTGAAGTGAATCTTGTATGTGCTCGGATATTCTGGTTTGTCTAGCTTCATGGGAGTAGGCCCAAAGTTGTGAAGATTGTGTGGTTTCATTGCTAGTGACATAATACTTTGTGAATGGAAGTGGGCAGGGGTGATGGAGGCAGTGTTATGTTTGTGGAATGTGCTAACTGTTGTGTTATGCTGCTGGGGTTGGGTACAAGTGCTGCTGCCTGAGTTACATTTGTGGACTGTGGTTTCTGGGCACATGTTCACATGCATGGCTACATTATGTTGTGCTGGGTGTGGGCAAGCAGTAGACTCTTCTGTGCATGGTCAAAGGCGTGATGGGTGCCCCTCTGGATGATTTTGGATGCTGAAATCGTGTATTTCTTTGCAGACCTTTGTACCAAAGGTGTTTTGAGAGCACACGTGATGTGTACTCTGAGTGTTGAACGGTAAATATGAAGTGCTGTACTGAAATGATAGTGTTAGATGCAGAGTTCTTGCCTGTTATTGCTGCATGCATGTGTGAATATTTCACAGTACTCAATGAGGGACTGCTGGAAGAATAACAGTGCAGAGGGGAGAAGGACTGTGTCTGCTTTACTCGGCCCTCACTGTAGCTGGAAATGCGCACGCGCCACATCCTGCTATTCTTACCATGGTAGTCATGCAAATGGAATTGTGGGGATTATGGAATGACGTGTGAAGGGTGTGGTTCACAGGAAAGGGTGGTACTACTTTTTCCCTAAACTCTCTGTGTAATGAGGTTGGTAGAGATAGACAGACGCACAGTGCTGATCGTGGGTGATAGATTTGTACAAGATTTGCACAAGTCTGCCGTGCAAAGAGGCGTTGCTGGTAATTTCGGGTTGGAAGGAGTGGACACTTTGTGGGCCAGTCTATATGTGGTCAGTTTTGGCAGGATGGTGCGCCTTTGCAGATATGTGGGCTATATTGTTACTGTTTAAGTTGTGGTGGTGCATTATGGAGGTTTACATTTGGGTTGCTTGTCATGTGGACATTTGCACCGTCACCTGAAGAAGTTGATGAATGCAGTGATGCAGATTTTTCCCACTACCAAGGTCGTTTTCTCAACCATTCCACCAAGAGGAGCATGGGACCATGCCGGTTTAATTTTTGCCCAGCCAGAACTCGGAAGGTGTCTTATAAACAGAAGCATGTGTGCATTTATGTCCACTGATGGGATGTTCTCCACGCACTAGGAGAGCATGAAATTGCAAAATATACAGCGCTTCAAGGCAAATGGCATTTCTTAGAACGCCATTGGCAATACCATTTTCTTTTACACTGTGCAAGAAGCGTTGACTATAATTCAGTAAAATTTGAAGAAGGAGAAGGAAACAGAAAGTTATACAAAGAGAAAAAAACAAACAAGGTTGTTGGCAAGCACGTACCAAAAAAAACATGTTAAAAAAAAACTTTTCACAGGGACCACTAAAGACCCATTCCCCTACCGTGCTTGGCACCTCCCTCCCCCCCTTCCCAGCACGGAAACTCTGCGGTTTATGCTGTACTTTCAAGATTACACGTGCCCCATCCGGAAATGTTCAGGATGGGAGCCATGGAAATGGGACTGTGGAGCCAAAGACATTGCTCAATAAGGTTTGTGGTTGTGGTGTGTACGCCAATAATGTGGCAGAAGGTCTCTTTCTACAAAGAAGTGCAGATGACTATGGTGGAAGTGTGCAAGGTAAGGGGCAGGCATCCTGTTTGTATGTATTAACTGTATGTACTTTTTTGAAGTTGGTAGCATGCATTCAGTGCTTCTTTTGAGCAATAATGTTAGACAAATTTGTAGGAAGTGGAGTACGGGGGAAAAAACCTGTGAAGTGTACAAGGTAAGTGGCATGCATCCTGTTTTGAATGCAATGTGTGTATGATATCATATGATATGGCATTCATAATGTGCCTATACACAAGTTTTGCAAGGCTCAATGAGGCAAGGGAGGGGAACAGAGGGGAGAGAGAGATAACAAGGCCATGTGTCACTCGGAGCCCCCAAATGCATGGGTAGGGGAGGAATAGTGCAGTACATGGGAAGAAGAACAAATGACAATAAGTAAAAATATGGCCCGATTGTGCCAAGTGGAAAGATAAGTGCAAACATCAGGTGGTGGTGGAACTGTTAGGGATACAGAACTCTTGTGGATGAGTTGCAGAGGGTGGAGAGTAGAAGAGAGCACATTTAAAAAGAGCCTGTTGCTATAGTGCAGCCTAGACAGAAGCACAGATTTGCACACAGTGACCTGTTGGGAACTTGCTTTAGGTTGGTAAGATACATTCACTGCTGCTTTTGGCGGCATATTTTTACGATTTATGTAGGAAATGGGTTAGTGGGGAAAACAAATCGAAGCATTGTGGGAAGGAAAGCAGAGAGTTCCTGTTTTCATATTACAATGTATGATATGGGTAAATGAAAACGTTGCAAGCACATACCATTGAAGTGCCACTTGATGGTAGGGGATGGGAAAAAAAACGGTATGCTTTTTAAGAATGTAACGGACGCTCAGTGCCACATACCGTGCAAAGAGG
Source organism: Ambystoma mexicanum (assembly GCF_040938575.1). Classification (NCBI taxonomy): domain Eukaryota; kingdom Metazoa; phylum Chordata; class Amphibia; order Caudata; family Ambystomatidae; genus Ambystoma; species Ambystoma mexicanum. The sequence goes on from NC_090921.1 coordinate 137,981,936, forward strand.
CACTTATAACAGAGTTGTAAACATATTGCGGGAAAGGTTTGCATACCTTCATTTTGTGGTGATGGGTGCTCATGTGGATGAATGTGGATGCTAAAATCTTGCAACCTTTTACTGAACTTTCTACTGGACGTGTTTTCGAATGACAGGACACTTGCAGGCTGATTTTGTAACGGTACATATGAAGTGTTGTGCAGAACTGACAGTGTTAGATGCTAACGTCTAGGATGTCATTGGTGGATGCCTGTGTGACTATTTACCCGTACCCAATGAGGTAGTTGTAGTCAAAAAATAGTGGAACGGGAAGAAGGACTGTTCCTGCTTCCCTGAGGCGTGGCCCTCGCGGTACTTTGGGAAGCGTACATGCCACATTGTGCCCTTCTCACCATGCAGCCGAATGGAAATGCAACTGTTGGGATTATCCAATCAGGTACTGAGGGTGTGGTTCACTGAAAGGGGCGGTCATACAGTGTTACATTTCTCTGCGTAGTGAGGGTAGCTGACATGGCAAAACACATTGTGTGGATTTTGGGTGATGCTTTTGTGATAGATCTACACAAGTATGCCCTGGAAAGACACTTTGATGGCAATTTCGGTTTGGAAGGAGTGGACGCATTGTGGAATGCTGTCTATGACCGAAGATTCGCCGATATGCAACCACTGTGCAGACCTGGCCACTTTTGTGACTGTCAAGGTTGTCGTCCTGCACTAGGCCAGTATGCATATGGGTTACCTGGCTTGTTTAAATTTCCTCCGTCCATTGAAGAGGTTGCTGAATGTCGTGAAGAGGCTTTTTCACACTGCCAAGGTGCTTTTCTTGTCCATAACACTAAGAAGAGTATGGGACAATGGTCATGGAAGTTCCAAGCCAGAGGTTGGAAGGTGTGTCTTCAACAGAAGAATGTATACTTTTTTCTCCGCTGGTGGGATGTTCTTCTCCAACAATGAACTAATTTGTTGTGGAAATGCAGAGTTTTTCCAAGCAAATGGCATTTTGTTGTCGCCCATTGGTAATACTGTTTTGTTTGCCCGTCTATAAGATGCAGTGAAGACTTTACTGTAACAGTGTGAGAATAAGAAAAGACAAAAGCAAATAAAAAATGAAAAAAGGTGTTTCTCTAGAAGCGTCTATAATACAACATTTTTCAAAAAAACGCTCTTTTCAGCGCCGCCTTACAAACAAACTCCCCTACCCAGGTTGCAATTTATCCCCGCATGCCCGCACGCAGCACGAAATCCACATCCGGAGAATTTGAGGGTGGCCATGGAAATGGGACTGTGCAGGCTGGGGAATTGTGTAATACCGTTTCTGGGTGTGGTGTGTACGTAGAGGACTAGTGTACAGAACTGATACTGTTACATGGAGAGCTCTTCAATGTGATTGGTGGATGGGTGTGGAACGTTCTAACAGCAACCAATGACAGCGAGCTGGAAAGAAGGAAGAGGAAAGGGAGGAAGGAATGTTTCTGCTTCATAGGGGTACGGCCCTCACTGTACTTGGGGAAACGCACGTGCCACTTACTACCATCTGCAGCATGCTACCCATGGGAATGGGACAGTGGGGTGCACAGTAAAGGACCATAGGCAGGTACCAGAGGAAATCCCATTGGAGGGGCTGCGAGATCACGAGCGGCAGCTCTCGCTCAGGACATTCTGAGCCTGGCAAGCCACGGAGCAGTAAGCTGCCATACGGTGTTAAGTGACTTCAATTCAGCACTCCAACTAAGTCAATTCCTAGTCTGGGATGCCCAAGGGAAGCCCTTATTTATATATTTTTATGACAGGTTCATAGATCTGGATGATAACCCTTGTATAACGCCCCTCTCTTTGAATCCCCCTGACCTCACTGAGCCAAGAAGTAGGTTTGTTTTGCAAATTAACAGATTTATTTGAAAAATTAAACAATATATTTATATCACACTTTTATGAATAAATTAATATTTGATAGCACACTTATGAATATAATGTTGATCAACAATGGGGAATGTTACAATTGCACGCTCTTTTCAATCAGTGAGGAGTTAGTATAGAAAGGATAAGGTAGCAGAGAATATGGAAGGGAGAATATGGAAGAGAAGATGGAAGAAGAGCACACAATTTTCAGGAATATAATCAAATGTAATACGAATTCTAGTTCCCCCCTAGCAAGCTTAGAGCAACCGGTAAGCTTTTAAACAGGCAAAAATATTTTTACATGTGATTAGCAAAGAAGTGAAAAATATGCTAAAAATGATTTTAATTCCCTATAGGAGATTCAGGGTAGGTGACAGCTACTTTGAATTAGTTCAGGTCAACACTAGCAATGATTCATGAGAGATTATCAGGTTGAAAACGAATTTCAGCAATGCAAGCAAGAGACAGCTATTTTTAACAGGTGAAGAAGTTGAGTCAAATTGCAATTCGCAGCACTTTTTCCGAGTGCATCGAGCGTGATTACGGAAAAACTATAAGGAGTAGAACATTTTGGGCTTGTTGGAAAGCTTAGGTTCTTAGCTTTAAAATGAAAGTTAAATCTCGCTCCTAGGATGTGCGGTTCAAAAGATGACGGACAATTTAGTGGAGGTAGAAATAAAGTAAGATTCAAATGACAAATGACACTTTCACAGGTTTGAAATCACAGAATGGACACACGATTTCTATGCAGTTCTAAATAGGTTTGAAATGGTTTGAATTAGATTATTTTAACTAAGAGATTGGTTTTGCACAGCTCTGGCTGTGATACTCACAGCTCTGGCTGTGATACTCTGGCTGGCTGTGATACTCACTATAATTCAGTAATTATAGTGAGTATCACAGCCAGCCAGAGTATCACAGCCAGAGCTCTGGCTGGATACTCACTCCTAATTTTGGAAGGAATGGGCCTCGTCACAGATCTGGTCAACAGGTTTAGCTGCAGTTCTCTCTGCTCTGCTGGTCTGGATCTCTGGTTCTGGCAAAAGTTCTTGGCACTGCACAGCGGTCTGGTCTGGGTCTGGTCTGCAGTTGGGATATAGCTCTGCTTTCTGGGTCTGGTACTGGCACCGCGGTCTGGTCTGGGTCTCTGGTTCCGGCAAAAGTTCGAGCCTACTTGAGTCTCAGTGGCTCTTTTTATGTCTTTTGAAAGTGGGTGGGAAGGCTGACTTTCTAAGCCCAACCCTCTGAGGATCCTGATAGGCTAATGGATTCTCTGCCGCCTGACTGGGGAACTGAGTTGTGAGTCATCCGGCATCATCTGTATGGCATACAGAAAGAACACTCCCCTTGTCACTTTGCACACAAATCTATTTTTCACTTAAATGCATATTTATCTATGTACAATTTTTCTAATATTATATGTCCAGTTAACATATTTTCTGTAACGCCAAACCATCTGATCCCTGTCTTTGTAAGATGTTGTGTTCACTTCTGACAGAATTCTGCCCTTTTCATCCAGAACACAATCTCTAAACTTTTCCAGAATTTACACAAATGTGCGCAAGGAATATGGGCATCAGATGATGAAGTGTCAGATTTTTAACATACAGACATTTGGAGTAATACCCTATTTTCCGCTACTACCCCCCAGAACATACCACAGAGTCCTAACACCTCTAAAAATGTGCACGGAAAAATCAAAATGATATTATTGATATAATTTTGACAATTATGTACTATGAATTATCCATCTTTCTAAAATTATGCTCTGGCCCAGAGGGGTGTGGTTTCCCAAAGCACATGGGGGAATTTCTGGTTTGTCCACTTCCTCCAAGCTCAGCAAGCTCACAGAGGCAGTGCCCCTCCCATTTCCTTCCAAGAGGAAGCCATTTACGACCCTCTGATTTAGCAATTGCTTGGAGCAAAGGGAACTTCACTGTTCTGTTTCCCTGCAGTCCCAGGCACCCCTCCCCTGATTCAATCAGAGAGGAGTGGTCTCCTTTTGGTGGGGCAGCAGAAGGCAGGGCAGGCCTGTGAACACAGTTGCTGGGCAAGTTTCAACTCCTGTCGGGGGTAGTTGCCGGGCAGAATGCAGTCCCTTTAAGCCAGGCTTCAGCCAAAGGTCACTTTTGTTCCCATTTTTCTTCATTCGAATCAAACTTACAATTTTGACACATGCAGATAGAACGCTGATTCTAAGTTCACAACTATGACATTTAAACAGTTGCAACCTATGTGACACTCAAAAGTAGGTCACTCATTTATTTTAAACATTTCGATTTTAGTGGCTTTAACCCCATTTCACTTAAGCTGCTGACATCCACAGCCCAGCCAGTTTTGTTATGAACATTATTTTAGGCTCTTCATCTTTCCATATTTTGTATGCACACAAGACTTCCTTCTACCAGACGTCTGCTGGTGTTCAGTAAGATTTTTGAATATCTTGCAATGTTTGAAATAGGCATTTTGAGCTTGCATTCAGAGAAACAAAGGTGATTTCAAAGCGCTCTTTGAGCTAACAGGCACTGCTGTTTTTCCTTTGGCACCACGTTTCACTCATGGCACTTCTGGCCCATCACGCTCGCACTGGTGGGTGGCAGGTCAGGCGACCATTTTGGTGTGCTCAAAACTGCGCGGTTTTCCTGGATTCTGGCGCAAATGCGGGCTTTTCGGCCATCTTGGATTTTCTAACCCCCACAGCACCAAATGTTGCAGTATAATAACTTGAACATGGGTCGATATATCTGACAACGCTCTGTCCTGCAACCTCCTGCCAGAGACTCTCACTCACCTAAATACAGGGACCATAAGCAGGACAATATCAATCATATAAATAGAGGCTGAAAGGTATGATGAATGGTGACTAAAATATAAAAGCAGTGTTATGTGTGTAGAGTTAATAAAAGCGCACTAACTGAACCTTCAGGCCTGGTGTGATCATTGACAGGCCACTACAGGGGGCTAACACAACTGAGGGTGTTGGTTACAGGAAGGGCCATTAATACTTTTCTCATTACTGTGCGTACTGAGCTGGGCTGACAAGGTTGTCATTACTTGCAAAGACAATGCAGCACAGCAGACTTGGCCCAACCTCACTTACAGGGCAAACTTATGTGGCCTTCTACTCTGTTCTGAAAAGGTACAAACAGATTGCAGAGTAGTTCTGGGGTGTGGGCTTTTCTAGGGCTGCTGTGGAGAACGTGTACCCGGAAACCAGGCCTACATTGTTCAGAAACATATATACATGTGCAAAGGCACATTGTGGTGTGTTTCTAAGTGTGTACTTTCCGAAAAACACTCTGTACTTCGCAGAACACTGCACTTTTCCACTGTCTGAGGGTCTGGATTGTGTCCCCGAAATAAGGGACCACGCGCAGAGTGGGTGCGGTCGCCTGGTGACTTCACCACTGTTCACCGTTGGGATGGCTGTCTGCAGGACGCGTTTTGGGCAGAATACATTGTGCGCATGAGCATAAGTGTCTGATGCACACCATTGCTACTGCTCTACTGAATAATACTGCAACACAGGTGCGCCGACCATTTTGGAAGACGCTGGTTGTTAACAGGGTATAGCAGGTGGGATGTTTATCTGCATAGCTACCTGTAGGACGTGGGTGGGTGCCTCAAGCTAATTAAAGTTTGTTTGCATATGCTGCACAATGGCGGTGTTACCAGGATACACAGGAACACATACACATGCGTCTACTTTCATAACGAGCAAACGTCCTCCCCCACATGTAATTATAGGTGGTGCACAACATGCGGACATGCAGATTGTGCTGGCGTGGTACGGATGCCTTGATTGTCATTGCGGATAGGCCGGGCAGGTGCGGTGTCCATAGGACACCTACCTTTTCCTTAATTGCGGTCATTTCTGCGAGGACTGTGTGCCGCAGAGTCATAACAGCATTTTAAAAAACAAACAATACCACATATACACTCAGTAACAATTTAAATATCAACGTTTACTTGCACACATTCATACACACCATTAGGAAAGGGACTGGGTAGCAGAAGTGGATACTTATTGTGGGGATTTGGGGATTTCCACAAGTTGGTTGTGAGGGGAGGAAGAGATTGAGGTATTACTGTACCGTCTCCCATCACACGGATTTTGAGGGCATGGCGGGCTGTGACATGAGGAAGGGGTACACGTGCAGGTCTGGCACTGCTGTTGTATTTCGTCTATAGTATACCCTTGTACGCAGTCTTCCATTTTGGTTTCCAGGCTGTCCATTCTGCTATTTACAGAGTTTCTTTCCTTTCCTATGCCGGTATGCTGCTGTAAAAGGGATGACGCTTATGCTGCCTTGCTTTCTTTTCCAATATGTTCTCTTACGGAAAAGAAAATGTGTTAGGTGTACATGAAGCAATATATATCACATAATTTACGTTTCACACTACTGTGAGTACCAACGGGGTTGGTATTGTAAATCATTGAGGCATGAGGGAAATTTTTTTCCAGCCACTGTAAGGTGCTCCCAATTGCTATGTACCAAAAAGAAAGTTATGCTTCAGTGATATTGTATACTGCACCACTTGCACAATTATCAAACAAAACGTAGTGTGTTTGGTATGTTGCAGTGATGTTCTGATCTTAGTACTTTCTCGTCCTTACTCTGGCCGTTTGTTCTTTGTTTCCAGGCACAGTAGCAGTGAGGTAAGATTGTTAATGTGCTGTTTGCGTCATATGTACACAGTTTGTTGACCTACTCTATCTTACCTTGCAATTCATGTACATGCTGCTGCTTGCATATGTTCCCTGTGTTTGCTGAATGGTACCACTATGAAAGACAGCTCCTGCCTTTCTGAGCAGGTTGGATGCCATCCGTTGTCTGCGACCAGACGCATATTCCGAGACTGCTGTGCACATTAACATGGTGCCCACAGGTTCAGTATGTTGCACATTAAGGGTATTCTGCATGAAACCTATGCAATTCACTGAAAAAACGTTGCTGAAGGAACATTATGCTTAAGTTGCACTAGTAAAAACCTATGAAATTCACTGACAAAAAACATGTGTGTCGATTTGGTAGGCTTGGGCTGAGGCAGTGAAACAGGGAAGTGCATGTGCACGGGCCGCTGCTTCTGACCCAAAACACAGCGTGGCACTGTATGCAGCCGTAGTCGGGGAAAGTAAATAAAGCAGACCCTCCTTCCGGCAGAATCAGCATGCACCTGGGTAACTGGGTCTGCCACGACGATGCAGGGCCCCGCAATCAAGTTGCTTGTCAACAATTTGTAGAGATGAGAACAACATAGACTACGCTAAGGGGAATAATTACTTGGCATTTTATTTATGAATAAATTATATACATGTATATAATCTTTCCGCAACCAATACTCTGCTTCGTGTTCCACCCACGAGGAAGGCCGACTCTATAGTTTCCTTTAAAAACCAGCATTGACAAAGCCAGCAGTTTTGGCTTGTGTATAAGTATTAGGCATTTGCCAGGCACTGTTGTATATTACCCAGGTATTCACACCATTTTGCACCTGGTACCATCCATGGGCAGTTTAAAAAAAAAATCTGTTTATTTTCAGTATGTCAATCAAAGTGATACAGCAGTCAGAATTAACATCATTCAAACATCGATCCAGTGCAGACATGAAAGGAACAAAACACACAGAACAACAGTTTGTAATGAGCACAGGTGTTATCCAAGCCTTGACAGTATATAGCCCATATGTTCCCACAATTAACATTATTAGGTTGTGGAGCCACGCCACAGCTAGTGTATCTCCAGAAGACATTTCTAGCACCTATCATAGGTAACATAATAACATACTTATAACACCATTCAGAAAACGTATGCAGTGTTCAATGTGGCTTATCATCTGAAAGATAGGGCACAGATTGTATAAAGGAATTCCAGGCCAGTATATTATCATTAATACCGGGTGATCCCCTGCACAAATTCCTGTACCACACTTTAGTCTCAGCCATAGACCATCTTCTCATATCCTCCCACCACACACCAAGCTGCGGGCAGAGGCCTTCTTCCATGCCACGACTATCCTTCGTTTTACTCATGTGCAAGCCAGAACGAGCAACATAGTCACGTGTCTTGTGATCTTTGGGCGAGAATGCATACACAATAAGCGCACCTCAGGCATCCATTTAAAGTTGGTGATTCCCACCTCCTCAATCCTCTGACGAACAGATCCCCAGAAACGTATTAATGGGCACAACCAAAACATATGCAAAACATTGCCAACATCATTACCACATCTGGGTCAGCGGACATCAGACGCGCCCCACTGATTGGATGGGTAAAAGTGTTAAGTGTGTCAGATTTTTGGAAACACCTGCCATCTTGGATTCGCGGACATCGGCCGGTGTCCACGGTCATCGCGGTAAAAACATATTAAAAAACACAACATTGCACTTGTCAAACTTATCAAATAATCTCTGAGGAGATGATGAGGATGGGATATGGCTGAAAGAAGCAAAAAAAACAGGTGTTTTTCACAGTAAAAGCCTGCAAACAGTCTGGATGTTCGCGAACAGTCCTGTGAAGTTCACGGACACCTCTGCATTACAGGGTTGGTGAAAATCAGTTCTTGGATTTCTTATAACTTTGGCGCCACTTATTGAAACTGCACGGAATTTCGCAATTATATGCTTGACCTGATTCCGAATGGGTTTTTAAAGTTTGGTGGGATTCTGTCGAGTGTGGGCAAAATTAGAGGGGCTGGGGTCCAAAAATAATGTAAAGGCTTATAAATGAGGTGCCATTTGACGAATCTAAACTTATGTTGGCAAACCGACAATATACATAGACATAAATGTTTTTGCGAAGTTTGGTGGGATTTTGTCACAAGGTGGCAAAATTATAGGGTGTCCCAAAATATTGTAAAGGCTTATAAATGTGGTGCCATTTGATGAATCTACACAAAGGTTTGCAAAAAGATTTTAGATTTAGATATACTTGTTTTTGTGAATACTGAATGGAACAATATTTCCATTAGCATAACACAAAATGCTAATGGAAATGTTGGAAAATCTTATTGAGTCTATGTACTTTACTGAGAAATGTAAAGTAGATGGAGTATATAAGGGTTTTTTTTGTTCTATTTTTTAACTGTGAAAGGTTGTTCCTAAAAGAACATTTGTTTTGATGTATTCATGTTTGTGGCAGGAGAGCTTAGACCGAAAGGTGGGGAGGGAAAAGAGGGAAGACAGGGGACGATGTTGCACATATGTTAGTTTTAAGGTAGGGGGGCAATGTGTCTTATGCTCCTTGTGTACCACTTCAAAAGCACTTTGAAATTGCTTCCCTCTGCAGAATGTTGTGTTGTAGTATATACAGAGGACTGTTGTCTCTCTAAATATGGATCAACAGCCTCTTTTATTGCTTGTAAGGTAGCTGGTGGGAGTTTGAATCCCACAGAAGTAGGCTGTGTGTTTACAGTATTGGTTGAGAAAATCGAGGAGGAGGAAGATAGCCTCCTACTTGCTAAGAAAGGAACAACCTTTCTGAGAGCATTGCGTCATTGGATTTGGCGTGGCAGCACATGGAGGTGGTCCCGTAGGAGTACTGTTCAGGAAGTCTGCGACTGCATTTCACTTTGGCAGCTTTAGCCTTTGGTACATTCCCAACAGTGGTAATGAACTGCTACACCGATGATTCTCTCTGGGTGCTAGAGGTAGGCACTTCCTCTACCTCTTCTTGCTCCTCTTCATTGTCTTTGGAAGTACTGTGCTTTTTTTGTTGTGAAGGTCCTCCAAATTGTGCATTTTAACAAAGTTTTTTCAATGAATTGCATAGGTTTTAATTAGTGCAATTTAGCCATAACGTCCCTTTAGCAAAGTTTTTTCATTTAGTTTCATAGATTTTTATTAGTGCAACTTAACCATAACGTCCCTTTAACAAAGTTTTTTCATTGAATAATGTATATATACATATCCGAATCTGCATATTAGATATCCTAACCTAGGTCCTTCTCCCACAAAGCTTTTATCTTGAGTGCCCTTCCATGCAAACCAGAAAGCAGTTTCCCATATAATCTAGACATCCTCTTTCGGTCCTCCTCGAGCTCATATACCAGCGAGAGCATCTTATCTACCTCTGGTTCCTCAGGTAAACCCGGCCATAGTTTCTCCACTGACCACATCAATCTCTTATATGTCCGAAATTGTCCCAAATGTAAGCCATGTTCCACAACCAACTCCGTAAATTGCAATAACCCTCCAGCATCCTTACAGTATTGCATTCATGTGAATTCTTTATATAATGACAAATATGAATCCCCAAGTATTTAAAAGATTCGCTAACACATTACGGAGAGTCCTCGGCAGCGTAGACTGGCCTATGCGAATATTATCTGATCTATCAAGCGTGGGGTCAAAGGTAAAAATGAAAATCTCCCCCCCCCATATCCATGGTACATTTGGGAGCGGGGTCAATCAACCTTATAGTGAGAATATGATTAGGGGGGCAGGTATTGATAACACACACCTCCACTTGTTCCACATATCCATGCACCAGCACCATTTGAACCACCCCTTCCATGTGCATATCCAGCAGCTGAAAAAGGACCAAACCCAGGACCCATATTAGTACTCCTCTATCTTACGGAGAGTAGTGTGAGAAACCTGATGGTATTCTCCCGGTAAGACCTCGGGAATCCCTTATTCAGGTGGCCAGGACACAACCCATCGCTGTTGGATCCAGTTCCAGGGGGTGGACCAGTGGGGTAGGATCCCCAGCGTAGGGGAACCCGAGGTTATGCTTGGGGGAATACCCACGGTGAGATGCGGTATTATGCCGAAGAAAGGGACGAGGAAGATGAGCTGCCTGAAGCACCACTAAACCTCCCTTTCACCTAAAAGATCTCTCTTACTTAGATCTAATAACCCCTCCGGACATAACCAATCCTCTAAGGGCCCAAACACTGGTACACTCAGAAACCAGCCCTCTCAGTATGTTTGTTTTCTTAGTCCCTGCCTGAATACTCCTAGTATTTTGTTTCCCCCTCCTTCTGATTATTATATTCTGGATTTCCAACTAGATCAGACAAAGCACTATGATTGCCACAAATCTCTTTGTTCATGTCACAACCTCAGTTATTCACGTTTACTCCTCAAACCCTACCAATCCCGTCCCTCTGATGTCACTTTCTGGACTCCCAGTCGAAAGTGACCAACAATTACAAATCCCACCATCCCATGTTCTGTTCTTCATCCCAGCATACAAGCAGTGTGAGAAAAAGGGAAGTAAATCCCACAGCGAAAGTGAACATTGAGAAACCAAGGGAGTTGAATCCGGTTAAAGTCAAGAGGGTTCCGTGCCCAAATGAGGGATATCCAGGGGAGAAGCCGTCACCCAAACAAAAGACAGGGAGAAATTGAGGGAGGAGAAAATCCCAAAAAAGGGAAGACCGGTACAAGCCCAACCAAGGGAAATCCAGGGGTGAAGCCGTCACCCAAGAAGATAAAAAGAAGAGGGGTCCAAGATCGACCGAGGGAGATCCAGAGGCCAAGCGATCACCAAAAATTGACTGATAAAGAAACTGTGATATATTTTGGAACATGATTGAAAAGGATCAGCATCGAGAAGAGGGGGACCCAAGGGTGAAATCATCACCCTACGTAAAAACTGTGATAAACAATTGAGAAGGGTCAAAAGCCTGACCAAGGGGGAACCAGGGGCAAACCTATCACCTAGCAAACCTTAGAAAAGAACTTTCATTTGTTAAAGGAACTTTTGTTTTGTTGTTTGAACACGTCAGGTCCTCGAAGGCAAGAAACTTCCAAGTGAAAGAAGACTTTGCTATCGAAGGCCCTGATAACTATAAGCTCAAGGGTTAAAAGCTGAACTATCATCTCATGCTAGAAAAGCCAGAGAGTGTGTCCTGAGAGCTGGCATTGGAACTGTCATCTCGTACTGGAGAAGCCTGAGACTGTACTGTGCATCAAGCTCCCATCTTGCCCCCTGTCTAAAACGTGGGGAAGGGAGACCCAGGCTACTGCATCCTGACATATTACTTGGGAACACTTCTTTCTTTTCTTGAGAATAATCCCCCACCCCTTTTTGTATTAGTTGCAAGGTTTGGCAATATGTTTCTTAGTGTAGGGCTTTTAATTTTGGCCCGAGACTACTAGGACTGGCTTATTTTCATGTTGCTCCCATCTTAGATTTAGGTTTAGATTAGGCGATTTCCAACCTGCACACAGCATTCATTGTTCAATAAACACCCTTATTATTATTATTATTATTATTATTTAAATTTAATTAAGCGCAAACTATGGCCCACAGGCATCTAGGTGCTGAGCGGAGAAGGGCAGTTTTTACTAGGCATGCCTTAAAAAAAAGCTATGAAACAGAGAAAAAGGCTAAAACAGGTGAGTTTTAAGTGCTTTCCTAAAAGGAAAGTATTCAGTTTGCAATGTCATTGGGTACAATGACAAAAGGTAAAACATTGGCGGGTGGGGGTGAGGGGGTCACCCAGATGCAATGTATTACACAATGTTCAGCAGGAGTACTTTCCAAGCTACAAACAAACTCCCATCTGTCCAAACATAGGATCAAGTACCATCCGTGTGCCATTCTGCCCATGAGGTCCATAGTCCCAAATCAGGATCCTCACAGCATATCATGTTTCCGATGTATAGACCACCTCTTCGGTCGTTAATCTTTATTTCTAATCCGTAGCGCACCCATTTTCTTGCTATCCTTCCATTGGTGCACAGCGTCCGGAGTGTTTATAAAGCACCTTCAGTCTGGCCGGATAGATCAGCATGTACTTTACACTGCATCGGGTAATCTGGACAAATAGCCCGTGTGGGAGACCCTCTCCGGATATGGCCTCCTTCCCGATCTGCTCCCTGCCTCTGAAATTCAGGTCTTGAGCTATTAGTGGTCTCAAAGGCGCTCCATGATACGGTCTCTTAGCCAAGGATCTGTGTGTCCTCTCAATCGTGAACCCCTGTGACAGCCTACCCAGTCCGACTTCCTGTAGTAGAAGATTTTCTACGTAGTTAGTCGGGTCATGGCCCTCCGCTCCTTCCGGGAGGCCTAGTATTCTAATATGGCTTTCATTCCCGCTGTGGGGGGTACATTGCCTTACACGGACCACCAGCCCAAGTCATGGAGCGGAAATACATAGGGTTATAGGCAGTGGATACAGGTTAAAAAGGGTAAAGAGGACCCAGTCTTGATCAATTCATTGGTGAATCAGCATTTAAACTATAGTCCATTGTATTTCACACAATATGAACTTGAATGTACTGAGCCACTGTGTCTGCATCAGCGATTCTATACCTTGCCTTCGTCTGCCATAAGAGCGGGAGCCAACTGTGTTCCTGTTTAATCTCCCCAAAACACCCATACGATGGAAGGCCATCAAGCAAGTTCTCTGGGATTTGACCAGCCTAATTTGATGCCAATACCCCAAAAGATCCCAAAGGTGGCACTTCATGGAGAAACTCCTTCCACATTTTCCCACTTACCCTCATTGGCATTCACAATCAAGCAGTGTCAAGGGCAATAGTTTGGGCTTTTGTGTAGGCCTGGGAATTGGCATTTTCCAGGCACCACCATGAAGTTTCTACTTGCTCATAACATGGCAACAGCTGGAAATGGTGTGAGTGCATGGGCATAGGATGTTTTTGCCTAGCAAATGCCCAATACCTATGCACAAGCCAAAACTGTTACCTGTGCCAGTGCTTACTTTTAACAGGACTTCAGTGCAAGGGATAGATGTATGGACACACATATTGCTTTTAAATCATGTGCCTGAAAGCCTACTTTGTTAAGATATTTTTATTGCAACACAACATCTTTACAGTGACAATTAAACCATTAACTGTCAAAAGACTGCTTGAAGTTAACACTGGCAGGCTCTATAGAGCCCTACGTTTGATGTTACTGTGTGATAGAGCTAGCTCCATCCCCGTACGAGTTGTATTGGGCAGAGATGTGCAGGTAGTTTGTTTGACTGGCCATGGGGATTATCATGGTCACAGGAAGTCAAAGGGTGGGTAAATAATGAAACAATACCCCCAGGCTGTGTGACCAGCCTCACACTACAACTCCCTTCTATCTGTACTTCAATGCAATATTGTTGGCGCATAGGTGGCATTAAAGCACCACCTAATAACCAAAACTAAAAAGAGAACTGATCATGGTCACAGCTGTAGAGACTCCTCCCACTTACACTGATAGGAGCAGAGATCAACTAAAAATCGAATAATAATTTGGCATTTATATAGCGCTACAAGCTCTCAGGTATCTGACCGCTGCTTATTATTACCCACGGTGTGTGGTGCTCATTTATCGATCTCGAAAGGATGAAAGGGTGAGTTTGGCCCCGTCGGGATTCGAACCTGCATTAGCAGTCTCTGCATTGATGTCAAAGCGAGCGCTCTACTCGCTGTGCCACTTGACCGGCTAGTTTTGATGGTACAGCATGGCACCTGCAAAAACACCAGAGCTGCAGAAAAAAGGGGGCACCAAATACCTGGTGGCAACAAATACCTGCTTGACTGATTCAGATGCGTTTGTGGGGGACAGTACGCGCTTTGCTCTTACAAATGTGCTAGTGAGATTTCCGCCTTTTACAACCATGTTTGCTTCGATTTGCAGAATGCACACATTTGCAGATATGTCCCGCAAACTGCGGTTAGAGATTGCTTACATTTCCAGTGCGAGTCCTTCTCTTTTTTGATGCGCAATGCACGTTTAATTCTCTCAGGTTTGTACATTGCAAATGCCGTTTGGACAGTCGCAATTCACACTGCCAATTTGCAGCCATTTTCTTTTACCCGTGGCCTGCTTTCCCCTACTCCAACTAGTCCTCTGCCATTACTCCTCCACTCTCATAGTTCTCGTTAACTACACAGAACTGCAAGTAGTCACCTTGAGCCAAAAGCCCCACCAGAGAAGACTGTTCTCATGTGTTCATGATTAAGTATACGCACTATTGGTCAGTTGAATAAAAATAACGCCTAGAGGCAGGAGTAATCCAGCCTGAAGCACTATATAAAAAGTGATATTATTATTATCATAACACATTCTTTGTTTACTGCCCCATTACGACTCCTTGCTAATCGATATTGCAAATATGACCTGCTCTTCTCCCCAAAAATTTCAATTCTCAGCAAGAAACGTAAAATATATTGGCCATTGTGGCATACATCTGGATCAGTCAACTCTAAGACCATGGTGGGACCAGCAGCTGGAATGAATTTGCACGGTTAACCTTACCTGTTCCTAGTACCCCTCCCTCTGCAATTAAATTCACTAGAGCTGTTGCAGGGGCCATGCACACCAGAGTCATACAATTTCTGCAATTTGGGTTACATTCCATTTTACAACCCTCGTCCCTTAAAAAGGGACATTGAGTATACGCCGAGGTCGCGAAGCACGGCTCCTCCATCGGCTTGTGCAGCAGTATCCATCTCCTATGGGGGGGGGGTGTTTAGGCTCTCTTTTCAATTGATTGCTGGATTTATCACGAACAATATACAAGTTCCTAGATTAACTCCGCGTTCTGAGGTTAAGATTGAACTCAATCAGCAGAGCAATGATGTCCTACCGGCAAATGTTCAGCAATACAATAGGGCGGGTAGACGGGCTGCATTGTAGCCACTCCTCGAGCCGTAACTAATTATAACTCAAAAGCTCTTCCCTAGAAATCTTGATTACCTAAAATGGAGCCCCCGAACAAGCTCGTGGCCAGTCTCTTGAAAGGAAAAAAAATCCTCAGCACAACAAACAGGACAATTTGTCCAAACCAGGTGCTCTCCAGACTCAACACAACAAAATAACTGCAATTCGCAGAAATTTCGAAGATCAGGACCTCCTGTTCATGGCAAATGTTCGAGCAGCAAGAAAATAAACAATGTCTTCTAGTTGGAATGTACAGATACAATAAGCAAAGAACACTGCACATGTTCAATAGTACACTGACCTTATACAATAACAGCCATGTTGCTCAGTGCAACAAAAAAAACAGTGCAATTTGTTTTTTATATTGCGGTGAATGTTTAATGTGCTGACCACAAAAGTGATGGGTGGAAGGTTTTGACTGAATCGAAACCACTGGCATTGCTCTGGGCAACCTTCCACACCACCGTTTTTTAGCCCGTCTGCGCCATTGCAAAAGGGGACCAGCCATGTGCAAATCAGTCAGCAGCTGCCGAACCACCGAAGGTAGCAGCCCAGCCCGAACTGCTAGGCCAGGTCCCCTCTGCACAGAAAACCAAGCAACCCCAGACATGTTCGGCCTTGTTGGACCTCCTCAGTGAGGAGCAGCCTGGTTGCAATAGCGCAGACGGGCTAAAAAACGGTGGTGTGGAAGGTTGCCCAGAGCAATTGCCAGTGGTTTAGATTCATTCGAAACCTTCCACCCATCACTTTTGTGGTCAGTTTGTTTCTCCTTGTGAGAGAGGGTATGCCCAGACGTGGCTGCGCCACAGGGAACCAGGCTGCACCTCACTGAGGAGGTCCAACAAGGCCGAAACATGTATGGGGTTGCTTGGTTTTCTGTGCAGAGGGGACCTGGCCTAGAAGTTCGGGCTGGGATGCTACCCTTTGGTGGCAATACTTGAATGATTTGCATATGGCTGGACCACTTTTGCAATGGCGCAGACGGGCTAAAAAACGGTGGTGTGGAAGGTTGCCCAGAGCAATTGCCAGTGGTTTAGATTCATTCGAAACCTTCCACCCATCACTTTTGTGGTCAGTTTGTTTCTCCTTGTGAGAGAGGGTATGCCCAGACGTGGGTCCCTTGCTTGCTGCGCCACAGGGAACCAGGCTGCACCTCACTGAGGAGGTCCAACAAGGCCGAAACATGTCTGGGGTTGCTTGGTTTCCTGTGCAGAGGGGACCTGGCCTAGCAGTTCGGGCTGGGCTGCTACCTTCGGTGGCGGCAGCTGCTGACTGATTTGCACATGGCTGGTCCCCTTTTGCAATGGCGCAGACAGGCTAAAAAACGGTGGTGTGGAAGGTTGCCCAGTGGTTTAGATTAATTTGAAACCTTCTACCTATCACTTTTGTGGTCAGTTTGTTTCTCCTTGTGAGAGAGGGTATGCCCAGACGTGGGTCCCTTGCTCGCTGCACCACAGGGAACCAGGCTGCACCTCACTGAGGAGGTCCAACAAGGCTGAAACATGTCTGGGGTTGCTTGGTTTTCTGTGCAAAGGGGACCTGGCCTAGCAGTTCGGGCTGGGCTGCTACCTTCGGTGGCGGCAGCTGCTGACTGATTTGCACATGGCTGGTCCCCTTTTGCAATGGCGCAGACGGGCTAAAAAACGGTGGTGTGGAAGGTTGCCCAGAGCAATTGCCAGTGGTTTAGATTCAATCGAAACCTTCCACCCATCACTTTTGTGGTCAGTTTGTTTCTCCTTGTGAGAGAGGGTATGCCCAGACGTGGGTCCCTTGCTCGCTGCGCCACAGGGAACCAGGCTGCACCTCACTGAGGAGGTCCAACAAGGCCGAAACATGTCTGGGGTTGCTTGGTTTTCTGTGCAGAGGGCACCTGGGCTAGCAGTTCGGGCTGGGCTGCTACCTTTGGTGGCGGCAGCTGCTGACTGATTTGCACATGGCTGGTCCCCTTTTGCAATGGCGCAGACGGGCTAAAAAACGGTGGTGTGGAAGGTTGCCCAGAGCAATTGCCAGTGGTTTAGATTCATTCGAAACCTTCCACCCATCACTTTTATGGTCAGTTTGTTTCTCCTTGTGAGAGAGGGTATGCCCAGACGTGGGTCCCTTGCTCGCTGCGCCACAGGGAACAAGGCTGCACCTCACTGAGGAGGTCCAACAAGGCCGAAACATGTCTGGGGTTGCTTGCGTTTCCTTGCAGAGGGGACCTGGCCTAACAGTTCGGGTTGGGCTGCTACCATTGGTGGCAGCACCTGACTGATTTGCATATGGCTGGACCCCTTTTGCAATGGCGCAGACGGGCTAAAAAACGGTGGTGTGGAAGTTTGCCCAGAGCAATTGCCAGTGGTTTAGATTCATTCGAAACCTTCCACCCATCACGTTTGTGGTCAGAATGTTTAATGTGCTGCATGTGGAGGCCAGTTCAGAAAATTGAGTTGAAATTTAATTTGGAAAAATCCTTTTTTCTAACCAGCCTATCCGTATAAGAGGTAAAGGAAGAGAGTGCAGTAAACACCAGAAGAAATACATCCACAAGTGAGAACATTACAGCATAAAAAGAAATATCACTGGCTCATATCGTTTTCATCACTAATCATGGGGTTAATAACAAGGAAGTTCCACAATAACTTGTTCATCAGCTGCCCAATCACTGATCTCTTTATTTTGTCATCCGCCGTTCTAACAGCTCTGTGCTGTCCCAGTGTACCCTTTAGAACATAGCCGCCAGGTTCCAGCAGGACTTCTCTCCTGTCGGAAGGTGTGTGAGGAGGGACATCTGCTAACAGTGCTGAGACAGCCCTTTCGCGAGATTGTCGCTTGTTCACAGAGAGGTGGCCTCCTCTGCGTCCCAGATGTAAGGTGTCAGGGTTCAAAATGGGGGGGAGCTGGGCGATATTTAGCTCCTACTTGAAGACCAGAAGAGTTAGCTTGACACCAAAAGCTAGCAGCAGCTACTTTTGACTCCCAAGGCCAAGTGATGCAGAATGTAACGCTCACCTGATTCCCACGGAGGCGCTGGTCCCGGCTGAACTGTTATAGTCTCTTCAATTGAGAAGCGTAGAGCTCGGATGACTCTCTGGACTGGGCTTCCTCTTATTGACCGTCTGGCTTGCAGGGTAAGGTTTCTGCAGGCGGAAGAAAAAAAGGGTTAATGACCGTTTTGCTGGACTTCCTCTTCACTAATCGCCAACTCTCCGAAAGTCCAATGTCCTGGTGAGCTCTCACCTTAAGCGTATAAATGCTGGGCTCTCCATCCTGCGACTTATGCAGGG
This sequence comes from Ambystoma mexicanum, assembly GCF_040938575.1. Classification (NCBI taxonomy): domain Eukaryota; kingdom Metazoa; phylum Chordata; class Amphibia; order Caudata; family Ambystomatidae; genus Ambystoma; species Ambystoma mexicanum. Next base: position 138,000,708 of record NC_090921.1, read on the forward strand.
GTGCGTGGGTTCCAGTTACGTCACTGGAGGTCCTCAAAGTCTTTTGGGGCCTTAGAAGTGGCACAGGTGCTGAGATGCCAAAAGGTGATGCCGCCGTTACTGCATGAGCGGATGCCAGTAGGTATAAAGAGTTTATAGCCTTGAAGAGATGGGCACCTTTAATGAAGTCTTTGCATTGTCTTTTTCAGCTGCCTGGATGCTGAGGGCGTGGTCACTGAGAGCGCGACACGTGCGGTTGTACGTAGGTATGGGAATTTCAATGACACCTCAATAATGTCCCTTGTTTTCTGTTTTCAGGTCTTGAGATGTTGCGGGCGTTGTTCGTCGCGGATGCACGTGGGGAAACACGTAAGTGTTAGGCTTTCTTGCAGTCTTTAATGGCACTTAAATAATGTCTTTTCTTGTTTTCAGGTGCCGGGCTGCTGCGGTTGAAGAGATCGTAATACGCGCACAAAAGCAGGTAAGAAAAGTAAATGCGGCAGCCTTCACCCGATTCCTACTTAACAATGTTCTTTGTCTTTACAGGTGCCGTTAGGCTGCTGAAGAGAAGGCCGCGAAGAATCTGTGAAAGCACAGATGGATCAGGTAAGCGAGCGCGGCTGCGAACGTGTTGCAACTTGCTAACCTTATGTTTCTTTTGCTTGCAGGTTCTGCCAGTATCTGGATTCCTGGATGGTAAGTATAGTTCTCGTGTCTTTCTTCCACAAGTTGCTGAGCTGAAGCTGGAGATGTCACTGGAATGCTGGAGCCGACTCGGTGAGCGTCCTGCTGCAGATGCAGAATAACGCGAAGCACTTTTTCCAATCGGGTGTGGTTTAAACCGTGTTGGAGTGATTGGGTGTCTTCTTCCTCAGCCTCGCTTAGGTAAAAGAGTTCCTGTGTTCCAGAGCTAAGGAGTGGCACCAGCCCCACCCAGGTAAGAAAGTAGTCCCAGTTCAGGGAATAGTTCCTCCCAGCAGAAGGCTGGGGACTTCATCCTGCCAGCATTTGCAAAGGTGAGTATGCAGCATGGTCTGCTACAGGTAGGTCCACCCAAACACCTTTGCAAGAATTATGAGCCCGGCGCCACTGGCGCCGGGACTGAGGTTCCTTATGAGCCTGGCGCCAGAGGCGCCAGGACATGGTCCAAAGGGCCCCAATAGGGGTTTGCTGGAGCCGGGGACGAGGGTCGTGAGCCTGCTTCCGGGGATGCTGGGCTTGACATGGCTTCTCGGGAGCAGTGCTCATGACAGCACCCCCCCTCAAGGCCCCTCCCAAACTTGTCTTCCCCGGAGGTTTTGGCCTGTTGGGAAAAGCTTGGTGGAATTTTCTGACTAGACGAGGAGCATGGACGTGGTCAGAGGGTTCCCATGATCGTTCTTGAGGTCCGTAACCCTTCCAGTTGATCAGATAGTATAATTTTGACTTGATGATCTTGGAGTCCAGGATGTTTTTAACCTCAAATTCAGGTTCTCCATTTACTTGAATAGGCTCTGGAGGTTTATTCAGTCTGGTTCCAGGTTGCATAGGTTTTAGTAGAGATACGGATGTATTTTCATGTGGGATGGCAAACCCAATTTGACAGCCACTGGGTTTATTATGGCTGTAATTGGATATGGTCCCAGATATTTTGGGTTGAAGGTGTGAGGTCCTTTAAGTGATAAATGTTTGGTGGATAACCAAACTTGATCTCCAACCTGGTATTGAGGGGCGTCTCTTCGGTGTTGGTCTGCTCCCCTTTTGTACCGTTCTTTAGCCTGTTGTAGGTGGATTGTCGCTTCTTTGAAAAGCTTGAGTGATAGCATTGTGAAGTTGATCCACGGCAGGCGTTCCAAGATCTTGGGGCGGGTCGAGATTGGAGGTTCGAGGATGAATCCCATATAAAATGTAAAAGGGACTTTTTCCGGTTCCTGAATGGATCGAGTTGTTGTAAGCATATTCGGCTATCCAAAGGATATCTTTCCAATTACTTTCCGACTGCTGTAACATACAACGTAAATATTGTTCCAGAGTTTGGTTTGTCCTCTCAGTTTGTCCGTCGGTCTGGGGATGATGGCTGGTTGAAAGTCTCACATCAATTTGAGCTAAACGACAGCAACTTCGCCAAAAGTGAGAGATAAACTGGCTTCCCCTATCTGAGATCAAAACCGAAGGGAAGCCGTGCAATCTTACAATATTTTCAAGGAATTCCCGTGCTAGAACTGAAGCTGAAGGTAAGCCCTTTAGTGGAACGAAGTGGGCCATTTTAGAAAACAAATCTACAATTACTAGAATAGTGTTGTATCCGGAACAGGAGGGTAAATCGGTGATGAAGTCCATGGAGAGGGTATGCCAGGGATGTGGCGGGATGTCTAGCGGATGCAGGAGACCCGCTGGTCTTTCCTTCTGACCTTTGTTTTGGGCACACACACCACAGGACATCACAAACTCCTTTATGTCTTTTCTCCATGACGGCCACCAGAAGTGTCTCTTGACTTTTTCCGAGGTTTTGGCAATGCCTGGGTGGCCCTCCATCAAGGAATCATGGTAGCAAGAGATTACCTGTTTTTGTAAATCGGCATGTGGTAGGAATAGTCGTCCCTGAAAATAAGGCAGGTCTTTTTTTATGATGAAGTCCTTTCCCTTCAGTTGCCAGTTTTGTAAGTCCGAAGGGGTCACAAGTTGTTTAACTTTTGCTTCGATATCTTCGATGGATTGGGAAGAAATCAGGCCCAGGATTCTCTGTTCTGGAATTATTGGCACAGGTTCAGGATTGACAATATTATCTCCCATTCCAATCCGGGAAAGGGCATCCGCTTTGCCATTTTTGTTGCCGGGGCGATAAGTAATTACAAAGTCAAATTCGGCAAAGAAAAGTGCCCAGCGAAGCTGTCTGGAGGACTGAGCTTTGGCGGTTTTCAGGTATTGTAGGTTTTGATGATCGGTGATTACCGTGACAGTGTGTTTGGCTCCAAGGAGATAGTGCCGCCAGGCCTTGAAAGCGGACTTAATTCCTAAAAGCTCTTTATCTGTGATGGTGTAGTTAATTTCAGGCGCCGTCAACTTGCGAGACCAGAATGCCACGGGGTGCAATTGGTTAGTTTCCGGATCTCTCTGTGATAGAACTGCCCCCATTGCTAAGCTGGAGGCGTCGGTCTCAACGATGTAAGGGAGGTCTGGGCGTGGGTGTTTTAGTATGGGTGCTGAGGTGAACTTGGCTTTTAGCTCTTGAAAGGCCTGTTCTGCTTCTGTTGACCACTCAAAACGTTTGTTTTTTCTTAAGAGGGCGGTGATGGGCTGCACCACTCGTGAAAACTCTGGAATAAACCTGCGGTAAAAGTTGGCGAAACCTAACATGCTTTGGACACCTTTCACGGAAGTAGGTGATGGCCACTTGATGATAGCGTCGACCTTTCTCGAGTTCATGTGGACTCCTTTGGGTGTCAGAATAAAGCCTAGAAATTCGACCTCCGTGACGTGAAAAACACATTTTTCGAGCTTAGCAAAAAGCTTATGTTGGCAGAGTTTTTCAAGGACGGCTCTAACATGTTTCCGATGATCTGCTTCTGAAGATGAGTACACAAGGATGTCATTTATGTAGACGACTACGCAAACATCTATGAGTTCTCTGAGGACATCATTCATAAAATACTGAAAAGCCGCTGGTGCATTGCATAGTCCGAAGGGCATCACTTGGTATTCAAATAGTCCATACTTGGTGCGAAATGCCGTCTTCCATTTGTCGCCTTCTTTAATCCGTACCAAGTGGTAGGCTCCCCGGAGATCTAGCTTTGTATAAATACAGGCGTTCTTAACTTGGTCAAGGAGTTCCGGAATCAGAGGTAGGGAGTATCTGTTCTTTACTGTTATCTGGTTCAGGGCACGATAATCAATACAGGTTCTAAGGTCACCTTCTTTTTTAGGTATGAAGAATAGAGCCGAGGATGCAGGAGACTTTGATGGGCGGATAAATCCATTGGCCAGGTACTGGTCCAGATACTGTCGCAAATGAAGATTTTCAGGCTCGGTAAGGGCTTAAATTCTACTACAAGGGGGAGTGGCTCCGGGTATCAGGTCTATTTGACAGTCGTAAGATCTGTGGGGAAGCAGGGTATTAGCCTGTTCCTTCTGAAAGACATCTTGGAATTCTTGATACTCTGGAGGCAATTGCGGTCCTTCGGATGTTGCTACCGCTAGGCCAATACTGGGTCGAGGATAACAAGTAGGTGCACACTCTGGGAACTGTATCGTCTTTGCTCGCCAATCAATTTGAGGATTGTGTTTCTCCAACCAAGGGATCCCCAGAATTATTTGGAACTGAGGGGCCTTGATCACATCGAACACGATTACCTCCCGATGTCCATCTTGGCCTAATAACGTCACTTCTGTGGTGGTATGGGTTACCGGTCCGGAGGCTATTTCCGTACCATCCACTGTGGTAATGACGTCTTTAATTACCTTAGGACAAAGGGGTAGGTTCATCCTGGAAGCCATCTCGCGGTCTACATAATTTCCAATCGCTCCGCTATCAATGTATGCTTTAATGGCATGCAAACGATCCGGTCGTTCTGGATTTATGAGGACCATTGACATTATGAAGTGCGAGGTCAAAGAACTGGTTTTTACGCTCGGCAAGCGGACCTCTACACTTGTCGGGCGAGGTTGTTTCCCGGCTCGGGCTTTTCGGAATTCTTATCAGAAGCTCCCACTGTCTTCTTCGGAGGTTTCACCGGGCAATCTCGGAGGAAATGTCCTGAATTTCTACAATAGAGACATAGCTGCAATTGTCTTCTCCTGTCGCGTTCTTTCTGGGTTAGGGGACCCTTTACGACCCCTATTTGCATAGGTTCTACGGCTTCAACTCCTTTGGTGTGAGTTAGTGGCTTAGAGAAAACTCGAGTTTCGAACCTGGAGCGGTCTGCCTTTCTGTTTTGTAGTCTGTGATCCAATTGGACCACTAAATCAATGTACTCTGAACAATCTTGAGGGGGATTCACGACCTGGGCTAGGACATCTTTGAGTTCGCCACGCAAACCCCTGTGGAAAAGCGTGATCCTCTTGTCCTCGGGCCATCTGGTTTCTACGATTAGTCTGTTAAATGACGCAATATAAGCCAGAAGATCCTGATTGCCCTGCCGTAGGGAAAGGAGTTTGTTGTCCAGGGCCTGCCCCTGGGAATGTCTTGCGAAAAGTCTTTCCATATTGGCCTGGAAGGCCTGGAAATTGCGAAGAATCGGGTCATCCTGTGTAACCAGAGGGATCGACCAATCAGCGGCGCTGCCGCTAAGATATGAAAGCACAAAGGCTACTTTAGTCTGATCAGTCGGAAAAGCAGCTGGTCTACAAAGAAAGTGCAATCGGCACTGATTTATGAACACCGCAAACCTCTTAGGGTCACCAGAGAAGCGCTCGGGCGGAGCCAAAGGCACATTTCCGGGCAGATTGATTTGAACAGGATTGGCTGAAGCCGCCGGGGTATAGGTCCCTCCTGAATTAGGTAGAGGGGTTTGCCCCGCTTGTGTTTGTAATAACTGTCTGGCGAGGTCATCAGTTCGTTCTTTGGACATAATCAATTCCCTCCTCAGGGCATTCGTTTCCTGGTGGGCAGCATGTACTTCAGCTCTTAATTCCCCTAGTAACTGGGCCAGTTGATCAGTGTCGGAAGTTTCCATAGCGCCTGGGTAGGAGGTTATTGGATGTCTTCGCGTTCTGTAATGCTCACCTGATTCCCACGGAGGCGCTGGTCCCGGCTGAACTGTTATAGTCTCTTCAATTGAGAAGCGTAGAGCTCGGATGACTCTCTGGACTGGGCTTCCTCTTATTGACCGTCTGGCTTGCAGGGTAAGGTTTCTGCAGGCGGAAGAAAAAAAGGGTTAATGACCGTTTGGCTGGACTTCCTCCTCACTAATCGCCAACTCTCCGAAAGTCCAATGTCCTGGTGAGCTCTCACCTTAGGCGTATAAATGCTGGGCTCTCCATCCTGCGACTTATGCAGGGGTGCGTGGGTTCCAGTTACGTCACTGGAGGTCCTCAAAGTCTTTTGTGGCCTTAGAAGTGGCACAGGTGCTGAGATCCCAAAAGGTGATGCCGCCGTTACTGCACGAGCGGATGCCAGTAGGTATAAAGAGTTTATAGTCTTGAAGAGATGGGCACCTTTAATGAAGTCTTTGCATTGTCTTTTTCAGGTGTCTGGATGCTGAGGGCGTGGTCACTGAGAGCGCGACACGTGCGGTTGTACGTAGGTATGGGAATTTCAATGACACCTCAATAATGTCCCTTGTTTTCTGTTTCAGGTCTTGAGATGTTGCGGGCGTTGTTCGTCGCGGATGCACGTGGGGAAACACGTAAGTGTTAGGCTTTCTTGCAGTCTTTAATGGCACTTAAATAATGTCTTTTCTTGTTTTCAGGTGCCGGGCTGCTGCGGTTGAAGAGATCGTAATACGCGCACAAAAGCAGGTAAGAAAAGTAAATGCGGCCGCCTTCACCCGATTCCTACTTAACAATGTTCTTTGTCTTTACAGGTGCCGTTAGGCAGCTGAAGAGAAGGCCGCGAAGAATCCGTGAAAGCACAGATGGATCAGGTAAGCGAGCGCGGCTGCAAACGTGTTGCAACTTGCTAACCTTATGTTTCTTTTGCTTGCAGGTTCTGCCGGTGTCTGGATTCCTGGATGGTAAGTATAGTTCTCGTGTCTTTCTTCCACAGGTTGCTGAGCTGAAGCTGGAGATGTCACTGGAATGCTGGAGCTGACTCGGTGAGCGTCCTGCTGCAGATGCAGAATAACGTGAAGCACGTTTTCCCAATCGGGTGTGGTTTAAATAGTGTTGGAGTGATTGGGTGTCTTCTTCCTCAGCCTCGCCTAGGTAAAAGAGTTCCTGTGTTCCAGAGCTAAGGAGTGGCACCAGCCCCACCCAGGTAAGAAAGTAGTCCCAGTTCAGGGAATAGTTCCTCCCAGCAGAAGGCTGGGGACGTCATCCTGCCAGCATTTGCAAAGGTGAGTATGCAGCATGGTCTGCTACAGGTAGGTCCACCCAAACACCTTTGCAAGAATTATGAGCCCGGCGCCGCTGGCGCCGGGACTGATGTTCCTTATGAGCCTGGCGCCAGAGGCGCCAGGACATGGTCCTAAGGGCCCCAATAGGGGTTTGCTGGAGCCGGGGATGAGGGTCGTGAGCCTGCTTCCGGGGATGCTGGGCTTGACTTGGCTTCTCAGGAGCAGTGCTCATGACACAGAATAAACATACTGTAAAGGTACAGAAGCAGGAGGTGGACAAAGGGGTGACATTTGGCTTTTTAAAGACTTATTTATACCACAAGAAAGTAAATAAAAGCCTATTGTCCTGTATTTACTATGAGGGGTTGCCCTGCCTCAACAAAAAGAACACTAAAGACCCGGTCAGGCTGTCCGTTAAACATAAATGTCCACTGTCCTGTGTCTAAACCTATTTCCATCCCTTACACTTTCAATCTAACTAAAGAAAAAATGGGTGTCTCCTTAATTCCAGAAGGAGGTCTCTCCTGTTCTGAATGCTGATACCAAAGTGCACTTCTAATGCAAAACAATGTATACAGACCAACGTTTACTGTTCACAAGTTCAGCCAAACTTAAAGATAAAGGAGTTCCCCACTCTCCTGGGGCAAACTCGTCATGGGTTCCTGGTTCCAATTATCCACAAAATAAAGTTCCTCAAAATCCTCTGGAGAATTCCTCTTCCCCGGTCCGTAGCACAAAATGATCCTGTGCAGTCTTTTGTCAGGTCTGGTTCACTAACCTGCCAGGCCTCACAGTAGACTTTTCCAATCGTACATAAAGTCTGGTTTACTCCCCTGCCAGACTTGTTTCTGACAACTTTCGGTTCCAGAGATATTCGTATCACTGGTTATAACTCTTCCTCTATTGAGGTGGGTCTTCGATCCTTAAACATTCCACTGGTGGGCTTTGCCCGTTCTCATCTGAGTGTAACGCTCACTTGACTCACACGGAGGCGCTGGCCTGATTCGCGCTGCTGTGACCTCTTCTAAGGTGATGCGCAGGGTTCGGAAGACGGACTGGACCGGGCCCCCAAATCTGGCTTGTCTGGCTCGCAGAAGTATCCTTCTATAGGCGAAAATAGGGGATTAACTGTCTGCGGGGTAATGCAATCAGCCTCCCACTTTCCCCTCTCACCCTCCTCGAAACCCTTCTGTGATTCCTTGTAGCGTCTCACCTTAGGGTCTGGAAGGACGAGCTCTCCATCCTGCTTCTGATGCAGGGGCACGTTGGTATCCAGTTACTTCACTGGATTTTCGGATTGCTGAGAACCAAACTTGCTTGGCTTCCAGGTAAGTTTTTTGATAAGAGGTTTCCCTTGTGTCCATGCATTAATGTACTAATGCTAGTGTCTTTTTCCCCCTAGGGGCCGGGGTACGGAATGCCGGGGAACAGGCACCGACCCGAGATGAGAGGTGAAATCCTTGTAGAAATCAGGTAAGTCTTTAATGAGCGTTTTTTGGTAATGTCTTTTCATTCGCTCATTAACGCTGATGTCTCTTTTTCCCCTTAGGGGCCGGGTTCCGGAAATGCCAGGATGCGGCGCGGACCCGAAATGAAGAGGGAATGAATCAACAGGGAAGTCTTAACATGGAGATTTAGCTTTCCTTATTCCCTTCTCTCTCTCACCTTTTGTTCTGGTCTTTTTCTCCCTAGGCGCTGGGGCGTGACTGCGAATCCGGATGATGGCTGCTGAACATGGAGGCGCCCAGTAAAGGTGAGTGGAATGCGGCGCTGCAGCGATCGACGCGATGAGCTTTTAAATAAGTCTTCCTTTTCAGGATTGTCGGCGAGATGTCTCCGGGATGCGGATTTAGCAGGTAAGGACTTTTCCTTCTTCTGTTCTCTTCTTCTCTTCCTTTGCAGGTGATCCAGGATGCTGGCAGGCGTGGCAGAAGTCAGGATGCAGGAGCAGACACTGTGAGCGTCCAGCTGCTAGATGCAGAACAACGCGAAGCATGTGTGGCCGTTCGGGTGGGGTTTAAATAGCCTTGGAAGACGTTCCAGGTATGTATCCTTCCTCCAATCAGGTATGTATCCTTCCCCGACCACGCCCGGATGGTAAATTAGTCCCACAGGTAAAGTAGTTCCTTTCAGGCCTCAAGGAGGCCGGGATCCTGCAGCATGGTCTGCATCAGGTAAGTGCACCCAAGCACATCCATAATGAGCCTGGCGCCTATGGCGCCAGGACTGATGTCTTTTATGAGCCTGGTGCCATTGGCGCCAGGACACTGTCCAAAGGGCCCCTATATGGGGTTGCTGGGTCTTTTCTTGGGGACTGGATGTCCGCTTTCGGGGACGCAGGGCTTGAACCGGCTCCCCGGGAGCGGGCATCATGACACTGAGTCCCAGAAACTCTTGGATTGTCTTGCTCGGATCCTCGTTGCTTCGTTACCTAGTGTCTACTTGGACAGACACGGTACACTCCTCTGCCAGGTACTGTTCTACCAAGGTGCATTCTCAATGTTCATATCTGATTGTATGCCTCTTTTGTTGCTCTCTTGTACCCCTCAAGCGTGTTTCCCAGCTTCACACATTTCTTTTATACTGTATATTCTCTTTCGCACCCCCTTGTGCTCTTCAGGATGTTCCTATTTGGTTTATAGAGTTTGTATCTAGTTGTATGCTTCCTTTTTCATCCCCCGGTAACCTTCAGAGCGTTTTTATAAGGTTTGCAAAGTTTGTATTACATTGTATTGGATCACTTTCAACTCCTTGGGCTCTTAGGGATGTTTTCAGGACGGTTCTCAGCTCCCTTAATGGCCCCCAGGCCGCTCCACCACTTTCCCTACCGTGGGAACTATCTGCTTCCGGTCTCTTCTGGAGGCGGAATGAAGCTTCTCCGTACATGCTGCGCTCAGCGTTCTTCTCGTGGCTCCGCAGGTCCAGTATCTCTCTCTTGCTTTTGGCTGCCGAAATCTTTGTTCCTGGTCAGTTTTCGCTGGTCTGGCTTCTTGTGTCTCCATCATCAGTCAGGTCCGCCTCATTAGAATCTCTCAGGTACTTTTGACCGATTTACAGTCTTTGGTTTCCTTGGTACACGACCAGCATCTCTCTTCCTGTTCCTCCAGGGCTGGCTATTCGACGATCTCGGTATGAGTCCTTCTTCCCTTTTTAATATCAGACTGTCCTTTGGGCAGCTGTACTGCGTGTGTTAGTTCCGTGGGGGGCTTTTGACTATTTGCTTCATCTTCCTCATCACAGTAATATTGTGCATCAGGCTTCGTGAGTTTCCCTCTTCCTCGTCCCAGTCATATTAAGGACATCCTCTGCTAAACCATAAAAAATGGTGGTGAGGGGGAATCAGAGGGACTTGAGTGGGGGGGTTAAGGAAGGTGGGGACACCAAAGGGGTGTATGAATACTCCGCTCTCCGAGGGCCTTTGTCACCAATCCCATGAAGGATTTCCTCTCCCATGAGTTCCAGTGTTAGTCTGTTGTCTTTCATAGTGTGCGAAAGTGTTTGTGTCAGAAAAGCGGGGGGAGGCGGGGCAGGGTAGAGTTTCAGAGTACCCTATGTAGTAGGATGAGGAAAAGGTGTTATAAGATGGGGGACACTGCGTCTCACCCGTCTGTGTCCCACTTCCACTCCCTGAGGACTCCTCACCCAGGTGATCCTCCCGCTCTGGTCCTCCCCCAAGAACTGGATCCAATAGCGATGGGCGTGTCCTGGCCACCTGGATGACAGAACCCCAGGGACTAGTCAGGGAGACACCTTCAGGTTTCTCACATACCCTTCCTCCATGCGATGTAGCCACAATTGTTTCACAGGGGAACCGGGAAAGAAAATATACATTCCACTGGTCTTTTCATTTTCGGCGTTCCAAAGTGAAACAATAGTGTTGTAGGTCTAGAAACCATGCTTGACCGGAGGGTTGGAGTCTTTGCATTGGCTTATCTGAACTAGGGGTGAGTGATTTGTAACGAGCGTGAACTTTTCATCCTATAGGTAGTATCTAAGATGGATTATGGCTCACTTGATGGCCAGGGCCTCTGGTTCCAACACAGAGTAGTTTTTACATGGGAACAGTTTGCGACTAGTGAATAATATGGGGTGTTCCAATCCATCAAGACCTGGGACAGGACTGCTCCTAACCCTGTAAGGGAGGCATATGTCTGTAATACAAACTCAAAGAAGTCGACTACCTTCAGGATTGGGTTCTGGCACAGAGTCGCTTTCAAGGTGTTATGAAATATCTAATCCTAGTCACTCCAAAGAAGTTTCTGGGGTTCGGCATTCTTAAGTTTATCTGTGGGATAAACCTACAGTAACATCCTATCAACCTGAGAAATGCTCTAAGATCGCTTTTGCTCTTGGGGGTTGGTGTATCTTGGACGGCTTTTACCTTCTCATGTTGGGGCTGTACATTCCCGTTCCCTACGAAGGAAGCAAGGTGTTTTACGGCTGATTGGGCCAATCAGCACTCAGCTGGATTAGCAGTTAGGCCAGCGTTTCTGGGGACTTTCATGATGGTATAAAGATGGAAGAGATGATGGTCCGCCCAAGTCTTACTATAAATGCTGACATCGTCAATATAAGCTCCACAGAACTCGGAATAGGGTTGTAGGATTTGATCCATGAGGCGTTGGAAAGTGGCTGGCACACCATGTAAGCCAAAAGGGAGGACTTTGAATTGGAACAGTCCTAGAGGCATTGAAAACGCTGTCTTTTCCTTATCTGGTCCATACACTGGAACTTGCCAGTACCCTTTGGTTAAATCTAGGGTAGATGGAAAGGTGGCTGCTCCGAGTTTATCAATTAGGTCATCGATGCGAGGCATGGGATAGGCATTAAAGTCTGAAATGACATTAACTTGACGGAATCCTACGCAGAATCTCCAGGAACGGTCAGTTTTAGTGGCCAACTTGAGGGGAGAGGTCCATGGGCATGAAGAAGGCTCTATAATATTGGCTTTAAAAATGTTATTGACTTCCTCAATCACTATCTGTTACAGGCTTCTGGTAGTCTATAAGGTTTTTAAATTAACCACTTTACCTTTAGGTGTTCTAATATAGTAGTATGTGCCTTTTACTCCAAGGCATACATTGCCTTTCAAAAATTGATTAGCAGAGTTTGCTAATTAAAATGTTCTTGATTAACAAACAAACACATTTGATTAGCAATGTTGTACTCATATTTTTAATGTTACCAGAGGTTTCATACAAGACATACAATGAGAATTAATACAGCATTGTTGTGTACCGCTGTCACGCTACGCTCGCGCGCGCCACTTACCTGTTCTGGGGTCCCGGTTCTTCGGCCACGAGGGTCTCCCTCGTGGAGACTGTATCCGCGCTGGCGTCTTCCCTCGCGACGCCCCGCGGTCCGGGTCGGCTCCATGGGCGCGGCCATCTTGAATGTTCTGCGCATGCGCGGATCGTCAGTATCCGACGTTCCGCGCATGCGCAGTAGCGGGTGCTTGCGTTCCAAGCCTCGTCTTGGCCCGGGACTTTAAAGAGGCTCCGTACGCACGGAGACTTGCGTCTCAACGTGATTCTTCCGTGTGTACGCTGCTGGAGCCTTGCTTGTCTCTGCCTCCAGTTCCTTTCCTGATTGTGCTTACCTGCCTAGCCTGCTTCTCTGTATTCTTCTTGGGTCCCCAGTCCCAGTCCTTCCTGCCTTCTGCCCTTCCTCTACCCCTTGCCTGCCCCCTGATTCTATTACTGGGGTTCTAGCTGGCCTGTCTGGGTCTTCCTTCCCCTGCTCCCTCTTCTTGGAGTTTTCTTCCCTGGGTGGGCTGTTCTTCCTGCCTCCTTCTGCCTGTGCTGTGCCCTGCCGGTATCTGTGCTCTACCTTCCGGAGGAGTTCTGAAGACTCGCTTTTGGATCTGCTTACTGGACTCTGCTTGGCCTTCTCTGTCAGTGGTAACACTGTCTCAACGTCACGCTAATACAGAGAAGGACCCCTCGTGGCGTTGGGAGCTGATTCAGTCCCATCCTCTCGTTAATCGTCAGGAGGGGGTTGGGTCGGTTCCTAGCGTTGCACTTTCCTCGGCTGTGATTCATCGACATACTGGCAGCCTCAACTCAGCGCTCTCCAGTAAAGAAAGGTAATTTAAGCTCTCGTGACGCATCTTATAACAGATTGAGACGCCTATCCACCAGTCTCGACATGGATGATCTGCGAGAAGTACGTGATGAGATGCGAGCCATGCGTCTTGAGATGACTGCCCTTCGACAGGAGAACGACACCCTCCGTCAAGCGATGGAGCGGGGTGTGCATGTACCTCCCCAACCCGAGAATTCCATGGCCTATACAACCCCCATGAAGTTCGATGGTGATCCACGTCAAGTAGCAGAGTTTTGTACCCATTGTAGGATCCATTTTCAGTTCCGGTCAAGTCATTTCAGCCAAGACAAGGCAAAGATTGGTTACATCCTTGGAAATCTGACTGGCAATGCTCTTGCCTGGGCCGCTCCTCTGGTTTCCTCCAACAGTCCCTTGTTAGGGGATTTCGCTGCCTTCGAGAAGGCCTTCTTGGATGTTTTCAAACCGCCTCATTTGGCAGCCATGGCCCAGAATCAGCTAATGGACATTAAACAAGGATCTGGAGACATAATACACTACATTAGTCGGTTCCGACAGTTAGCAACTGACTCTCAATGGCCTGAAGTCACTCAGAAAACGTTATTCCGCCGTGGACTACGAGATGAGTACAAGGACGAACTGCTACATATACCTGAGCCAGAAACATTACCCGCATTGTTGGAACAGGTCCTCCGCATTGATCACAGGTTGGCCGAAAGACGTAGTGAACGTCGCCGAACGGACCGATACCACCCGGGGCCCTCGGTACACCCTTCAGGATCGACCTCCACCACCGACACAGGACCCGAACCTATGCAACTGGGAGCCATTCGTGGACCATTGTCTGAAGCGGAAAGGAAGAGAAGGCGCCGGCAAAACCTGTGTTTATACTGTGGTGGTTCCGGCCATTTCTTAAGCATCTGTCCACTGCGTCCTTTGAAGAAGCAGGAAAACTGACAGGCCCGCTGTATGGTGAGAAGGCAGCGGCGGGCCGTTCTTTTGGATCAGACCTTCCTCCTATGCAGTCAGTGCCGTTATTGGTCTTAGAAGTAGGCATCGCCTGGCAAGGAAAATGCTTGAAGACTCGGGCTCTTTTGGATTGTGGTGCATCGGGTAATTACATCGATGTCTTGTTTGCAGCATCCAACGGGATCCAGTTGCACCGCAAGGAACAACCTGCGGTGGTAGAGGTGATTGATGGTACTCCCTTGTCCTCTGGTCCGGTGTGTCAACATTCCGATCCTCTATGGCTATCAGTGGAAGGGCATCTAGAACGGATCTCATTTGATGTAATCAAGTCTCCTTCTTTTCCGGTGGTACTCGGTCTACCTTGGCTACTCTATCACGACCCTCAAGTCAATTGGACTTCCAGAACCCTAGTCTTTTCCACTTCCCGTTGTCCTCGGGATTGTCGTCTTCTAGAATCCTTTCCAACAGCCTTGGGGTCTCCAGCTCTTACGACTACCTTTGATTGTCTATGTGTCACTCAGTCTGTACCGCAGGAATATGTTGAATTCCTTAAAGTGTTTTCAGAACCAGAGAGCATACCGCTACCACCTCACAGGCAGTTTGACTGCTCCATTGACATTCTACCTGATGCAGTTATTCCCCATGGCAAAGTCTACTCCTTAACGCAAACTGAAAAGAAGGTTCTACATGAATACATCCAGGAGTGTCTCAGTAAGGGCTACATTACACCGTCTAAATCCCCTGCGGGTTTTCCACTGTTCTTTGTCAAGAAGAAGGAGGGCACTTTGCGCCCTTGTATCGATTACCGGCAATTGAACGAGATCACCTGCAAGGACAGGTACCCCCTACCTCTCATCAGGAACATCATTGAGTCTCTAAGATCTGCCCGGATTTTCACCAAGTTGGATTTGAGAGGGGCCTACCACTTGGTGAGAATAAAGGAGGGTGATGAGTGGAAGACGGCCTTCAAGACTCCCTTTGGACACTATGAGTATAGGGTAATGCCCTTTGGACTTTGCAACGCTCCAGCCGTCTTCCAGCGATTCATGGATGTCGTCTTTTCGGATCTTGTTGGAGTTTCAGTGTGGGTATACTTGGACGATATATTGGTTTTTTCCTCTACCCGCATGGATCATGTCACGCACGTTCAGGAAGTGCTACGAAGACTAGCCGCCAACCATCTGTACGCCAAGGTTGAAAAATGTCAGTTTCATCAGGAAAGCTTAGAGTTTCTTGGCTATGTTATCAACAGCACTGGAGTACGGATGGACCCCACGAAGTTACGGGCCATACAGGAATGGAAACAGCCCCATGACATAAAATCGCTACAACGATTCCTAGGCTTCGCAAACTTCTATCGACGCTTCATTTCTAATTTCTCTCATCTTACCACCGTGCTAACTCGCCTGACTAGCAATAAGGTTCCCTTTTTCTGGGATTCTCTAGCTGAAGCGGCTTTTCGAGATTTGAAGAAATCCTTTACTACGGCTCCAATACTAAAACATCCAGATGATGAGAGACCGTTTGTAGTGGAAACCGATGCTTCAGACTTTGCAATTGGTGCGGTCCTATTACAGCATGATTCGGACACAGAGATGGAACATCCTGTGGCATATTTCTCACGGAAGCTAACACCCAGCGAAAGAAACTACGCTGTCATCGAGAAGGAACTTCTAGCAATAAAAGCAGCCTTCGAGGAATGGCGCCATCACTTGCTGGGAGGTAGATATTCAGTGGAAGTGCGCACAGATCACCGTAATCTTCAATTTCTACGTTCCCTGCAATGCAGAACCTCCCGGCATGCTCGTTGGGCCTTTTTCTTCTCTCAGTTTGATTTTGTGGTGACATACATACCCTGTTCACAGAATATAAAGGCTGACGCCCTGTCTCGTTCTTTGGAGAAAGACATCGAAAGCGCCAAGAGCCCAGAACCCTTGATTGCCTCGAAGCACTTTTTGTCGATGCTGACACCTTGGCTCCATCAACTACAAGATGCCACCCAGACGGATCCCTCCAGGTCTAAGATATTGCAACTTGCTGATGTCAGTGAACGTAACGGTTGTTTGTTCTTTAAGGATCGCCTGTATGTTCCCACGTGGGACCTCCAGAGGATTGTCCTACAAAATAATCACGACTCCGTTGTTTGCGGTCATCGTGGGGTCAAAACCACTCAAGAACTGGTTGCACGGCAATTTTGGTGGCCCGGATGGGCCAAGCTGGTCAAACAATACGTGGATTCCTGTCCGGTATGCGCTCAAACCAAGATACCTCGCAAGAAACCTCTTGGTCTTCTACAACCCACACCTGCACCGCCTTACCCATGGCATACTATAGCCACGGACTTTATAGTCGAACTACCACTCTCGGGTGGGCATACGTGCATCATGGTGGTGGTAGACTGTTTCTCCAAGTTGGCTCATTTCGTTCCCTTTCCTAAACTACCCTCTGCCTCTCAGATGGCGCAACGTTTCCTCCATGAAATATACCGTCTTCACGGCCTTCCTGAGAAGATATTGTCGGATCGTGGCTCTCAGTATATTTCTTCTTTTTGGGATCAATTGTGTCGTCATTTGAATATCCAGCGAGCTTTGAGTTCCGGTTATCATCCCCAAACCAACGGGCAAACCGAGCGGACTAATCAAACCCTAGAGCAGTACCTACGATGCTACGCAAATGCCACTCAAGACAACTGGTCGGGTTGGTTGGACACCGCTGAAGTGGCTTACAACAATGCTGTTCATTCTGCTACAGGACTCAGCCCTTTTTTTTGTTCTGTCGGTTTGCATCCCAAGTTGCTTCCTGTTCGTCCTACACTCCCCAGTGCGGTTCCGTCGGCTGATGCCATGGTGTCTCTCATCCACAACCAGCATCGTCTAGCGGCCAGTACCCTGGCGGTGGCACAAGCACGCATGAAGGACCAGGCCGATAAACGGCGGAGGCCTGAGCCCGATCTTCGGGTGGGGGATAGGGTATGGCTCTCTTCCAAGAACTTACCAGTTCGCAATCTGCCCGTGAAACTGGCTCCCCGCTTTTTTGGCCCATTTTGCATCATTGGGCGGATTTCTCCTGTTGCCTTTCGTTTGTCCCTGCCGCCTTCTTGGCGGATTCATCCTGTCTTTCACGTTTCGCTCCTGAAACCCTGTATTCCTGATGTTTTGGGGCGTCCCTGTTCCCGTCCTGCCCCGGTCTTGGTTAGGGGTGTTCCTGAGTTTGAGGTACAGGAGATTTGTGATTCCCGGATCAGGCGCGGGGTGCTACAATTTCTGGTCGGTTGGAAGGGCTATTCGGCTTGTGACCGCACTTGGGAACCTCGTTCCTCTGTGCATGCCCCACGCTTGGTTCGGGACTTCTACCTCCGATATCCCTGGAAGCCTGGTGCCCCTGGGTTGCCCGGGAGGGGGTATGGTGTCACGCTACGCTCGCGCGCGCCACTTACCTGTTCTGGGGTCCCGGTTCTTCGGCCACGAGGGTCTCCCTCGTGGAGACTGTATCCGCGCTGGCGTCTTCCCTCGCGACGCCCCGCGGTCCGGGTCGGCTCCATGGGCGCGGCCATCTTGAATGTTCTGCGCATGCGCGGATCGTCAGTATCCGACGTTCCGCGCATGCGCAGTAGCGGGTGCTTGCGTTCCAAGCCTCGTCTTGGCCCGGGACTTTAAAGAGGCTCCGTACGCACGGAGACTTGCGTCTCAACGTGATTCTTCCGTGTGTACGCTGCTGGAGCCTTGCTTGTCTCTGCCTCCAGTTCCTTTCCTGATTGTGCTTACCTGCCTAGCCTGCTTCTCTGTATTCTTCTTGGGTCCCCAGTCCCAGTCCTTCCTGCCTTCTGCCCTTCCTCTACCCCTTGCCTGCCCCCTGATTCTATTACTGGGGTTCTAGCTGGCCTGTCTGGGTCTTCCTTCCCCTGCTCCCTCTTCTTGGAGTTTTCTTCCCTGGGTGGGCTGTTCTTCCTGCCTCCTTCTGCCTGTGCTGTGCCCTGCCGGTATCTGTGCTCTACCTTCCGGAGGAGTTCTGAAGACTCGCTTTTGGATCTGCTTACTGGACTCTGCTTGGCCTTCTCTGTCAGTGGTAACACTGTCTCAACGTCACGCTAATACAGAGAAGGACTCCTCGTGGCGTTGGGAGCTGATTCAGTCCCATCCTCTCGTTAATCGTCAGGAGGGGGTTGGGTCGGTTCCTAGCGTTGCACTTTCCTCGGCTGTGATTCATCGACATACTGGCAGCCTCAACTCAGCGCTCTCCAGTAAAGAAAGGTAATTTAAGCTCTCGTGACGCATCTTATAACAACCGCTTAAGTAAGAAATTTGTGAGAGGAGTCAGGTCTTGAAAATTCTTTTAAGATTCTGCTAGATCTGCAGGGCGAGTAACTTAGTTTACCTACTTGACCTAAGGGAAATGCACTCGACCCATGGCAATAGATAACACAAAATGTAAATGCGCTTTCTGTAAAACGGTACAAGTCACCAACAAAAAAAACTTTTGTTTGGCACACTGCTGCCACCTAGAGGTCAGCCATTAACAGTAAAACTGTAATTTGACGTTTACTGCATATAAAGTAAATGTTAAATACAAATTTCAAAAATCTCTGCAAATGGTACTCGCCCTTCATAAAATCGACTCGACTATTTCGAGGGGGCAAAAAGAATTTCGAAGCCCTGAATGAATCCCTGTAAAATGTAAAAAGTTAGCTGCATGAATGACAAAATTGATAAGATAAAAGGCTCTAAGAACAGTTTGGCCAGCTCTCTCCTGAAGGTGCTAGTATATAATGTAATTATAATTATAGAGCAAAGCGTGCTCAGAAGGCCAACTACAGCGTACGGTAGTGCAATAGATCTGCCGATGTGAATACTCGATGGAACTATTGGTCTGTGCATAAACCTCTAGTTAGCTTTCTGTATTCATTATGCAAGAGGAAGAAAGTAAGATACTAAGCAGATTGGGTGGCGTAGCAGGCAGAGAACTGGGCAAATTATGGGGAACATGATAGTTTGCGCCCATCTCGCTCTCAGGGTAGCTGGTATAAACAAACAGAGTGATGAGAAAGTATGTAAAGGTGTACGGGATCAGCTCAATGGTTGAGCACGAGTTGCGTTGCACAGATCTATGCAACCAGCAAGTTATAGAACAAGGTTTTCCATCAAAGGCACGTGTATCAAAAACATTTTCAAAAGTGTTCATCTTTCTCAACAAAATGAAATATAGTTGGACACTGAGATTTACATAAACTAACCTAACTTTACTGTAAAGCAAGGAGATGATGCAGTGTTCTACAGTATCAATGAATTATGCATTATGTAACAACTTAATTTTTTTAGGAATGGAATTGCAGGTCTCTCTTTTTAAAAATAAAATAAAGATAATACATACTGGTCTTTGCCAGACAGGATATAGTTAGCTTAATAAACATATGATCACAATTACTTCTGGTATGCAATTATTTAATAAAGAAATTATTGCCTAGCTGTACTGCTCAGGCATTTGGTACTTAAGAGGGGATGAGATGATTACTGCTGCACTCTCTCCATTAGCCCCTTTACACTTGCGGTAAACAGAGAAAAGAGGGCGAAGAGAGCCTCAGGGGGCAAGAGAGGGTTGCAGGGCGAGCTGTGCTTTAATTGAACAGGGTAACTTAAATAGCGGCCTTTCCTACACAAGTGTCAATTTGATTAGCAAATCTACAGAACTGCATAGCAAATTGCTATGCGACACTGCTTATGTTATGCCTTGCAGAATAATCCAGATGCAGCTTCCAGGACTGGACACAGCACTCCATTTACAGGCTCTAGCAATACAGATGGTACAGGTGGAGAATAATACTAAAATGGAGAATAACCTGTCAAGGGCAAAACATTAATAACATAGAAATGCACTGTACGTTTCTAAAGTATATTTGGTAAGGTGTGAGCACCAATAACTAGAACCAACATTAGCACATTTCACTCCTTAACAAAATAACTGCAAACCATGGACCAGCCAAAAATCATAGCTACCAAGGGGCCTCTGTCCATTGCACTGCAAGCTTCTGGGCCACATTTAAAACATTGAAAATACAAGTCCCAAAATGCAAGATACTGCACATTGAAGGTAGCACTCATGAAAAGGGGAGACGGATGGCAGGTGCATATTGCAACATGTACTACTGTTCGGTTTCTTGGCAGCAAACCCCTTACATGACTAATTATGTTTGCGATACATATACAAGATACATGCTACCTGCTCTTAAGGCGGCAGCAAAGCACAGGTGCATTAAAGGGAGTGGCCGTCGCGCAAGTCCGGAAGGCGTTACCCAAAGGGTCACAACTTGGGCTGGTTCTCGGCGTTTCCTACACCTCAGGTGTAGACCTTTGTGTTGGGTCGCAGCCGAGACTTCTTAGGCCCGTCTGTGGAATCGCGCCCCGCTGCTTGCAATGCCTCTGAGGCATGAACACCTTTGCTCAGTTATGCATTGCTTATTTGAAAGGCGGTGCTCAAATATGGCTACTCATAAGCGCATCCAATGTTTTCTGAACGGAGACACAGGGAGATACCAGAAGCATGTGCCCAGGGTCAAAAAGTGTGAAGTGGGCAAGCCGGGATTAAGACTTAGATTTCCTGGTGCCACGGCGCAACCGCGATGCAAAGGAATCTGCTATATATGTTTAACACTCAACAGATTTCCTGCAAAATAAAATATGCAAGCGGCCAAAATGTGTCCTACAGTCTTTTTTTGCAGTGGATGTGCCCGTCCATGCCTTTACTCGCGCCCCACACTGACACAATCAGGTTTCAAGGCCACTGCCTGCTTTATTACAAAGATAACACTGGTGGGTCACAGAGGGAGGCTCGAGTCCACGCTTCCAGGCCTTGGTGTGTCTGCCGGGATTTACCGGGGTCGGCGCATAAAACACAGGAATGCGAGGGAGGAATGCACCTGGGAAATAATGGCATTACAGATATGGCCCCTGGTGCTACACCGTGCACCACCCCTCCCCCACCCCCACCTCCACGGAAGTGGCACGTTCCAAGTGGGATTACATGCGGTGTCGCCACTCGAAATCAGTATATAGGGGCGGCAAACCAGGGGGCTTAAATATAATAAGGGGGGGGGAGCAAGTCAGTGGCACATAAAATAAGGGTCACCAGGCCAAACTGGATAAATATGCCTAATATTTTACCTGGATGGTTTTAAAAAATCCGACATTAAACATGTTCTGTGTAGGTTTAAGATTAATAAATTGGGCCGTTCAGTAAACATGCGGTGGTAATACCGTTACCGCACCACCCAACTACAAGTGAGTTTGGCGATAAGGTGGAGGAAAAACCTCCATCAAGCAAGTGGAGGTGTTTCCACCATTTTACTACCAAAATTGAGCAGTCCGGCTGTATTACCGCCAGTGTACTCCAATTAACCGGGACTAACACTGACAACCACACTTGTAATATGTTGGTAATACCGCCGGGTCAAGTGGCGGTAATGGTAATACAAACTGGTGGTATCGCTCTGAGATACCACCAAATTAATGAGGCTGAATAAAAGCGTTGCATCATGTTAATATACATCCTAATAGGTTAACTTACAGTTCAACAGTTGCAAAAATGCACAATGCACTCAGAAAGAGACTGCATTCTCTTAACTCAAGCAGACATCCCTCCCAGCACCGCTTCAAATCATGTGTAGTTAGAGGTGGTATTTAGCTGAAGAGATCACATTTCCAACTCAGGTTTAAATGATAGTCAGTCAAAAGGAGTTAGATGAACAGAAGAGATATCACTCATACCTCAGTTTCAAATGATAGTCAAGGACAGTCTGTTTTGCACATAATGTCAGTAATGATATCATAAAAAACATGTCCATGCTTGTTTTGCCAATATATGGCAATACCCCACGTAAGAACATACTCCAGGTGGCTTTACCATTAAAAATGCCATGCCACTGTCGAAACTGGCTGCAAACTGACTGCATCAAAATTAGTTTACCTACATAACACTTGCCATGCCATGCCGCTTTATCAAAGATTCCCAATACAAAATATGATGCCACAGAAATAAATGTATACACTGGCTGCATTACAATGCCAGTCTAGTTACATAATAACACATAACATGCTTTCTTTATCATAGATGCCCAGTAAAAAATGCAATGCCTTCCCACTAGCCCCGCAGCACCTCTCACACACACAATCAATGTGAGAGATGGTATGTTTTACAAGGCACCTATCATAGAAGCCAGGTGAAAAAGCTGTGCCTGGCCCCGGGGACCCCCAGAGCCTCACCCGGGTAGATGAATTTGGCCAGCGGGGAGAGGGGGTTGCACCACCCCAGTCCCCTCCAACCGCCAAAATCAGCTCTCTCCAGCTCATCACAAAGACATGCACACACACATTCACATGCAGCATGCACAGGCTCATTCACACACGCACACATCAGCATACGCTCACAACACAAGCCTACATGCATACATACACAGTTAAAATAACTTCCCTTCTGCCGCAGTCCTGAGGTTTTTCTCAGTGCTCCGGCTCCTATGTAGCACAGACAGGAACCATGAAGCAAAGAGTGCGTACTGGTACCTGTACAGGCTCGCAAGAGATGGAGAGCTGATGTCAACGCACCCTGCTCTGTTTATATGAGCGGGGTGTCGTAAGAAAACCCCCTCGCTCATACAAACATGCAGTTCCCCAGCCAGCATTCTCAATGGACTATGCAAGACTGGGGAAGCAAGATGCCTCTGGCTCTGCATGGCCCATTGGACATGCACGGCTGGGGAATAGAACTGTCAAAGGGAAACAGTTTCCTTTTGGCAGTACAAGCCAGTGGTGAGGGCCAGATAAATATGTCATGCATAACTACAACCCCGCCCCAACCCAATACCGTCCAAGTGAGAAGAACTACTCACTAAGGCAACCATACCGCCTATATCCCAGACAGGTTCAGCAGAATATGAACACAGTCTAAACTAAAGATGGCGGAAAAAAACTCACAATGAAACAACATATATGCATGCATTAGACACGAGGCAAACATGCATACACTAGTTAAAATATGCATTTATACACAAAGAATCTTAACATTGCATCCATAGGACACAAACATTTCTATCATAAGCAATATCTAACCTGACAACAGTAATAAGCAGCTATCTTTTCCAAAATGGAAGCTGCAACACGGTTCTAAGTAAATTAAAGGTTTCAAGGATACACAGGAATACAAAATGCTGAATTTACTGAAATACAGATTCAGGTAGAGCTTCAACAGTAGCTATGCAGACAATGCCAAGATTACTGAGAAATTAGTGAAAGTCCGAATGCTGCAGAAAAGCCACACAATAATAATTCCCAGAACACAAGAAGAATACTCCCTGTCTAATTAAAGTTTAGGAGAAGAACAACCGACCATTGTGAGCCAGGTGCAGGATAATTATAAGCCCAAAGACTCCACAGGGAATGGATAAAGAAAGTCCCCAGTGGTAGAGAAAACAATAACACTTGCACTAATATTAGTTAAAATCCCAATAAATGCAGGGTGAAATAATTACAAAGTGGTTTCATCACACGTTACCCATAGTTGAAAAACACTGGGCCTCATTACGAGTCCGGCGGTAACCGAGGCGGTAAAACCACCTGGTTACCGCCGGACTCGTGTTACCATTCCGCCTCTGTAACTCCCGGAAATCCCAGGGCATTACGACCCTGGTGTCCGAGGAATTCCAGAGGGGCGGAAATCAGTAAATCCCCATTCCCATTGAGTCCCATAGGACTCAATGGGAATGGGGAAGTGGAAACACCGGCACCATCTCGTGATGGTGCTGGTGATTCCACATCCGCCTGCAGGCGGGCGGTGTTAAACCCGCCAGGTCAGACTTGGCGGGAACATCACCTCCCGCCTGCAGGAGTCGGGATCGGGCGGTCCGGGATTAACAGTGGCGGCGGGTTTACCGCCACTGTTATTTCCGGACCGCCCGACCTGTAATGAGGCCCACTGTCTAGTCATTAGCAATGAACACAGATAAGACACCTGCCTTACTCCTCACGCATATTCCCAGACCCGAGGCGCCATACAAGGCAAACTACAGAAGAATCACCCTGGCTCATGGCCTAGGAATGGATGGTATCTTTTTTAATTGAAAGGAAAGCAGTCCGTGAACCTCTCTAGAGAGGAATCACCCTGGTTGATGGCCTAGGTATAAGAGATGGTACCTTTTGTAATTGAAAGGAAAGTCTGTGAACCTCTCTCACCCTACTCCTGTCTGGTTCATGTCTTGATGACCTGTCAGTTGTCCAAGATTGGTCAGCAAAATGCCAACCAATCAGAACCTCTGCTGCTATGACGCCCAGTATGTATGATGTCAACCAATGGCATATTGTAGAGATGATGCGTATTTACTGTTATCATTTTCGAGGTGGCCTCAGGGGGAGCCATCGATAGTTGTCATTTGCAATGGTCATGAAGTCAGGGGAACAGGCATGCAGGGGTCGCATGCACAGGAGACCTGGGTGGACACTGTCCTGGCACCTTTGGCACCAGGCTCATGAACAAAAGTAAACAAGAACATCCATTTAACACCAAAACGCTTTTATCATAGACATAGCACTTCAGATGCTTTAACCTTGAACATTCCGTCTATTAAGCAGCCCCAAGTGTATTCTTGGATGTGACTGCTAATGGATTGCCGTTGCATGTGCTCACTCTCTAGGAGTGGCAGGGTGTGGCTGGTAAGCCGGCCCTAATGGACATGCCCACGATCTTAGCTATATAAGCTGCCCGATCCTCAAGACAGACACTTTGCGTTATTCTGAACTTGCAAGCAGCATAATGCTCACTGTCGCCTGAGGTCAGACTTACCTTTGAAGATCCTGCTTCCCGGACATCCTGCTTCCTGCCAGCATACTTACCAACTGGGGGAAGCTGTTCTTACCTGTACATCTCTCCGGCGAACCAAGTAGTCATCTTTAAACTTTCCGGAACGCCGAAATCTTCATCTTGGCACCGCAGCACGACACGCTCCATCGTTGACAGCAGCGCCTGCAAGGAAAAACAGAAGACAAGGTTAGACATCGAAAAAACAGTCAGTTTAAGGTTGCGCTTCGCCATACTTCACGCTTTTCCTTACACCATCACTTACCTGCTGTCGAAAATTGCAGTAGCATCCATCTCCATCCAGCCGCGTCTCACAGCTGCATTGAGGCCGCCTTTCCATCTAAGGGAAGAAAACAGAAGAGGGACATTATTGCGGGCATAAATAGGAGCAACATATAAAGACATTAAACTGAACGAACAGCATCACAAGAGCTCATGAAAGACTTACCAATCATAAGGAGAAGCATAGTCACAGCTGGACAGGACTAATCCTCATCAGGGATCAGTGAAGGCCATTCGACGAGCCCCTGCCAGAAGTAGCAGGACGGAGAGCTTATCTTCCATAATTCACAAGTGAGCTTTATGGGCCGGCGTATGCGCACAGAAACCGTACTTTGGGGTGAAGGGTTTGAGAGGTACAACAATCACAGATTGGCGCACTCACCCACTCGTATCGCCACGCAGGAGCAGAATCACCACGTACCACCACTCACAGCTTTTCTACTGAGGGAGAGGCCTGAAGGGGGTGATTCAAGTTCAGGGAGGGCTGCAACCATGCCCCAACGCCTCCGCAGATACCTGGTGAGTGTAACAGTCATCCAATCAGAGGTTTAACCCATATAGAATGCGTATATAGTTAATTCCCTTAACCAATCCCTTCCTCCCGTAGGTTTTTGGTAACTAAGATTGTAATGTGACGTCATTTATGTTTGTTTGTCTTAAAAGATGTCGCTTTGTATGGAAGCCCAGAGAGTGACAGCCTTTGTGCTTGTATGCTGTCCCTGCTTTATATTGGATGTTAATAAAGCTGGGTGTTGCCGTGCACTTTGTTATTTCCATTATCGAGTCCAATTTCTCTGGCTCCTGATCCTCTGCGTAATTTTCCCAGGCCATTTATACACCAGCCCAGTAGCGCTCCATCGGCTGCAAAAACCAGCTGAAGGAGCGGTCAGTATTTACATTGGGCTGGCTCCTCGGCTCCTCCATAATGGGTGAGGGTGCCAGTCGGTCGGTGCATGCTCACCCGTTATGGACAAGCTACCACTGGTACATCCTCAATGAATCTATGCACAGTGTCTGTGTAGCTGGAGATGAAATACTGTTGACTGCGAAGTCATGCACATGAACTGCACTGTTGTTAATGCAGTGATTTTGAGCACATTGAGGGATCTATAGACATGCCCTACAGTAGAAGCTAACAGAGTAACCCAGCAGGTTGAGCAACTGTTGCTGAGATGTTATATCTTTAAAACTGGCTGTTACTCTTACGACATTTTGCAATTTCTTATAAAAATCAAGTGATATAAAATGTTCAGCCAGGCAGGGGCGGAGCCAGCCTCAACATTTGGGGGGGGGGCAGTATGGCAGTTTTGAAACTGTTAGTGAGATGGGACATTAAAGCTATTTCACTACCCAGGAGACGGAGTAGACATTACGCCTTCCTTTGGCCCATTATATATATCTTTCACCCCAACTCACCAGAGGCATAGCCGTGATTCTGTAACAAGCGGGTCCTTGAGCTAATGGAGTAGGGCCCACACTAAGATGAGCCTGCGGAAGGAAGGGCACTTGTTCTGCTCCCAGCCAAATGCACAGGAGTGACAGAGAGTATTGAGGGAGGGCAACCAATCAAGAGGGGGTGGTCCCATTGAGAAATGTTTTTAAATAATAGGTTAAAATAGTGCATTTTTCAGTACACCTTCTGTGATAAATTAAGTAAAAAGCCACACAGTTTACAATCGGTTTTGCAGGGTAAGACATAAAAAGTCCATTAGATGCCAAGCCACCAACAATGCACAGGAGCATTATCAAACACATTTTTATAATGCCTTTGCCCACTATCTGCCAGTACGCTGCAAGCGCAAAGAAGCATTTTCATATTGATTGTGCTCCCACATGTCCATTCTGGTGCACCTATATATGCCACTATTCCCACACAGGAAAATACTCATGTTTGCTTTGTCCATAATGCCAGTAATGATACAATAACAAAGCATGGAAGAACATACTCCTTTTGGCTTTGCCTTAATGCCAGTGAAAAAAAGCCATGCCACAGTAAGAAAAAATATCCTTGCTGGCTACACAAATCCCCCACTCCCCATAAAAGAACTCTCATCATGTTGTATTTGCTCCCTAACGGCAGTAAAACATGTCATGCCACAGTAAAAATCACCTGACAGGCTGCACGAATGCCCCCACCCAAATGTAAGAATACTTATGTTGCTTTTGGCCATAACACCAGTAATAAACAGCAATGCCACAGTAAGAAAAAAACGTGCTCTTATTGGCTAGCTGGTACGACAGCTTAGCGGACTGAGCGCATGCTGTTGTAATCCGAAAGTGGATCGCTGCTTCAAATCCCGGGAAGGCCAACTCATCCTTTCATACTTCAAAGTGACCTCCCTGATCTCTGCCCTCATCTACGGACCTTGTACTATTATATTGCTTTTGCACTTTGTTACCTCTCTCTTACTCTATACTTTACTGTGTTTTCCCTGCTCGCCAAGTTGTACCAGTGCTGTGATACTTACGGGGTTGGGCACTGTCAATAATTGCAATAAATAAATAAATAAATAAATAAAGCTCATAAAATGAGCGCAAACTTTGGTTGGGTGATACATTTTATGTAAATATGGTCCACAGACCTAGGAACAGCACCCACACCATCACAAATAGTCAAAAACCTTGGGAGTCCTAATGGACATTGCGCTCATTTGAACTACAAGTAAACGCAATAATCAAGAAATGCTTCTTCCTCCTACACTCTGTAAAAAGAATCCTACCGCTCCTGTCCTTCACTCATAAAACACTGACAATCATAGATCGCCCTCCTCAGTTCAAGAATTTACTACGCAAAACATCCTATACCTTGGAATGCCAGAACACCTGCTGAATAAACTGCAACGTATCCAAAACGCAGCGCCCAGACTCCTCCATAAACTATCTCCACATCACCCCAGCGCTAGAAATGCTACACTGGCTGCCAATCAAACAACCAATCACGTTCAAAATGATGCGCATAATGCACAGAGCAATCCACGGCCGAGAAGCAGAATTCCGAGAAAAGAAAATAACCATCTACCAATGCACAAGAACACTCAGATCAAGCAACGCCTGGAACCAAAACCATACACAAGAAAAAAACTTGGCCGATCCTCATTTTCCCACCTGGAAGCAAACACTTGGAACACCCTTTCGAAAGAAATAAGCAATACAAAGGACCACCTAAAAATCAGGAAACTGCTCAAAGCCTGGCTCTTCACCTCAGAACCAGCTAACAGGCACCAATGGAAATAGATTGCGGCACAAACAAACGCACTTGGCAAGAAGTAGCTGGGGAGGGAGGAGGCCCAGCATTCACCCTCTCCCAAGCCAAACACCTACGCTGGGCAAAGCCCATGAGACAGGGACTGTAGCTGGAGATGAAGCAGCATTAATCATTAACTAGCACCCAACAGGACAGGGAGTGCTTAAGACTCTGAGGGATGGGATTGCGCCCTAGGAGCTCAGGAAGGTGATGGCAGGCAGACCCCAATGACAACCAAAAAGCAACCAACAACCTTAGTGATCTCAACCCAGGAGAAGGAGGCCCACCCACAGATCACTAGACCGTCACAGAGACATGACACATCCTCACGCACAACCAGACGAATGAACCACCAACGAACACTCCAGCAGACCGCAAGGACAGAGACACCTAAAACAGATGTCCGAAACAACGAGGTAACCCAACTAACCCACCGGCTAAAAATGTCAACTCTCTTCTTACACTGCTTCGCACCTTAAACAAACACAACCACTTTCTTGCACAGTAAACTGCATGCACTTCACTACACTGCAACAACAAAACAAACCACACATAGTCTTGCACATCAGCACATGGGAGCCCACATATCCGGAAACCACACCCATGCTCAGCGAACGGTGCTAACATGAACTGAAGCTGCCAACAAGACACCACAAATCTCGCTCTACCTTTATCCGGCAAAACCCTATTAACCGTTCCTACCCTTTTAACTCTCAGATCTGCCAGAGTGCCAGGGGACCACTCCGGTGGTGATAGTGCACGGTATAAATGTCCTTTAACATTAACATGTAAGAATATTTATGTTGCCTTTGATCTTAACACCAGTAAAATAAAAAGCCAAGTCAAAATAAGGAGACATGCTTTCCCCATGTAAGAACACTCATGCTGGCTTTGCCCTTTATGTGAGTACAACGTTCCATGCCAAAGTAAGACCCAGACAGGCCCCCCACTGTAGTATACTCCCCACCCCCACCATAACATAAAAACACTCTTGTTAAAAAATATTCATGCTCCAAGCCCATTCCCAGGCCCCAGCGTGCATACACACAGAGATATAGACACTTTCACCCACCAGTCACGCACCCACACAGCTGATCTGTCATTCACAGGAGCACCCATAACATTTAGACTGAGCGCTCATTAACACACGCAGTCACACCCATGTACACCATTCACACTGAATTAATTCATTGATATGCACTTGCTGACACCACGTAGCATACAAACATACACACACATACACACTCCTTCGCATGCATACATATATTCATGCATGCCAGCATACATACAATCCCCGCGTGCACACACATACGCTTTTTTTTTAGTAAATGTTAATTATTGAAAGCATGGGCCACGTAAAAGCTGAGCCAGTAGTTAAGACTTTAGCTGCAACCTGGGGGGAGGGGAGAGGGGTTTACTGAGGGCAGGCTTTTGTCCTCTGTCTCAACTTTCACTTCAATGCCTGTTTTCTCACCTCAGAGAGCAGTGTATTTGCTTAAGTAAATACACCGCTCTCCGAGGTCAGAATGTGACAGGTTCTAGCAGTCTGAGCCCAGGCTACGCATAACAACATAGTGCTGCCTGCTACATCAACGTTGGGGGGGGGGGGCTTTAGCCACCCCTGCAGCCAAGGGATGGATTGGGCTGGTTGCTTGCTTATATTGAGGTCGAGTGGGGATGAATATCTGTCGCCAAAGCATTCGACCGAATCTGGCACAATGGACTGCTGCACAAGATGATTGGCCTGGGATTTCTGAACTACCTGTTGAAGACGATTGCAAGCTACCTGGGAGGCCGCACCTTCCATGTCGCCATGCGGACTGAGATGTCCACATCACATCCCATCCGAGCAGGTGTGCCACAGGGATTGAACCTTGGACCCCTTTTGTTCAACATTTTCACCAACAACATCCCGACAGATCTCCACAAGACTGACCTGGCACTGTATGCGGACGACGTTGCAGTCATCTCCCAGTCATTCTGCGAAAAGGAAGTGGCAAAGAACCTGCAAGCTTCATTGGATACCATCTCGACCTGGTACAGCGATTGGCAGATAGAACTCAACACCATCAAGACAACTGCAACGCTGCTCACCAGAACGAAAATCAAGGAGCACCCGCACATCAGCCTCAACGGAGAGACCATGAAGTGGGAGAGCAGCAGCCGCTACCTCGGTGTGACCCTGGACAGCAAACTCAACTGGGGAAGCCATATCGAGAATACTCAGCAGAAGGCAACAGGAAAGATGGCAGCACTGTACCCACTCCAGAAGACCAAGTCTATGCCCCTCCGGCCAAAGATCAACGTCTACAAGGCCATCATCAGACCTACCCTGACATATGCCTCCCCAGCATGGATGACCTGCCATGAGCGAAACCGGAAAAGTCTTGAGATAGTCCAGAACAAGACCCTGCGGATATCATCTGGAGCTCCAAGCTTCACACAGACAGCTGACCTTCACAGAGAACTGGACATCGAGATATTGGAGGAACATCTAGCGAAGCTAAGTAAGAACTTCTGCCAAAGATTGGATCAGAACCCAAACCCTCTGATCAGAAGACTCACTGCCACCACTGCAAACCCCTTTGACCGCTACCCGCAGCCGTTCACAGCGAAGACCCTGTGAAACCAGCCCTACTGTGACAAGTCCACACAGACCAAGGAGTATGCTAACCCACGACTACATACTCAACCCAAGAAGATGGAGTAATGAAACTCAAGCCTCGGTATTCAATAATCATCGCGGATGGATACAATCTATCAGTAAGAAGACGAGGAGGAGGGGGAATTTCTTCCCCTGTAGTGAAAATCAAAAGTTGGTACCCATCCACAGTTTAGTTTCCTGATAACTGCTGCCAGCACAATAGACTCATTTATGTGTGATTAAACAGTTTGACAAACATATAACATCTTTAGCAATATATCCTGTGATAAACTACAAAGGAAGAGTCACAAAAATCACAAGGAATGTATGTGATGCTTAAAAAAAAAAAAACGAACACTGTTTAAAGAAAACTGGTGGATATAAGTTTAAGGAGCACGTTTCGGTTTGGAAATGTCTTTTTTGTGTTTTTCTATGAAAGTGTAAGCTACACATTTAGAAAACAATAGTGTCCAGCACTTAGGAAGCCTGCTTTTAACAGTGATGGCCCCCCCAGTGATATTCATGGCCTATTGATGCTCGTGGTGTCCCAAGCACAGTCTAAGCAAACAGGAGCCTGCAAACGCGCGAAAGGCTGGGCGAAGGAGCATCTTTAAGCAGGGACGTCATTTAGGGGTTGCCAGAGGTCGCAACCACGACCTCTGAGGTCTCCCTTGCGACCTCTGTGGTCTCCCTTGCGACCTCTAAAAAAAATATCTATATTATTTTGTAATGCAAGGCTCTTTACTCTGGAGTGGCTGGCTTTCTTGTTCATGCCCCTTAAAAAAGAAGGAATATAAGAACAGCAGTGCCACAGGTCTAACATTTTCAGCAATGACCCTAAATAAGAAAGAATAGGAATACCAAATAATGTGTCTTTCTGGAATTCTATACAATAATTGCTAGACTCATTAAAAGTTTCTTTCAGGCACACTTCAGGGGGTGAGTCACTGATTTAGTCTGTTCTTAAACACCTTAACTCAGCCTTTCATCCTTCTGAGGTCGATAAATGAGTAGCAACATTGGGTGTTATTGGGTGTATATTTTTTCTATATAAAGCGCTTAAGCATAAGTGCTATATAATAATACATCATTATCATTTGGTCATGGATGTCTGATTGCATTCACAGTAATTTGGTAATATGGGCCTATACACACTGATCTTAACGATACATATGGCGATCCATTCTTGTATGAAATGTACATCACATTATAGTGATATCGTAACCATATTTTTCGTAGTTTACAATGCTATGTGATGCCACTTCCTGTTTTGTCAACGGGTGAAAGGTTGTGTTCCATCGCTTCCCGCGGTATCACTTTGGGGTGTGATCAAATGACATCACTTCCTGTGATGTCATCAGGGGGTCAAGGGTCATGTGATGTCACTTCTGCTACCCCTGGCATTTTGCTGAAATGACGTCCCTGTCTTTAAAACTCCTAGAAAGAGTTATTTGGCAGGGTGTGGCAGGCTTCCAATTGACGGGGTGAAAGCTGCCAATAGTGGGGGGCGCTTGCCCCACTCTAGGGATGCCTGTGATTACTTGCGGGGCTAGCTCTGCCAAACAAAGTCATGGGAAAGGCACGGACATAATGCTCCCACCTAGCTTTAAGTTGGCAAATGGTGACAGCACACATGATGGCAATGCCTGGTAATCTAATACCTTTTACAGAGTCAAAACATTTACTTTGTCCATTTTTTAATTAAAAAAAATGCTTTATTGGCATTTTCAAAATGTTATAACATGTTTTTCCATTTCTGTGCCAGCAGTAAAAATGCCGCTATATTAAGGATAATGTAAGCTTTCCTCTGGGCTTTAGTCGGCAAGTTCTCAAGGGTATTGCCCATCCCCAAAATGGCCTCCCCAAGGTCCCTAGTGGCTTGTATTCCAAAGATCCCTGACATTGCACCCCCAAAATGGCTGTATCCTCCCACATGTCCACCAGGTGTGCCCCAGGATCCAATTGCTTCACACCCTCTCCAGCACCTCTCAGAGACCGCTGGGTAACATGTATGCAATCTCTCAAGGGTAAGGGACCACTGCACCATGGCCGTAATCCACATATCCCTGGAAAGCTTGGGTATGTTCCCCCGACAGGCCACCCCCCTCTATTGCATGCCCCAGGGGAGCCTCCCATTGTTTTATAGACGGCTACTCCAGTGCGACCGGGTGGTAAGAGAATAT
Source organism: Ambystoma mexicanum (assembly GCF_040938575.1). Classification (NCBI taxonomy): domain Eukaryota; kingdom Metazoa; phylum Chordata; class Amphibia; order Caudata; family Ambystomatidae; genus Ambystoma; species Ambystoma mexicanum. The sequence continues at coordinate 138,033,879 of NC_090921.1, forward strand.
CTTGTAAAGAGCTGCTATCATGTGTGTGTCTCCGGAATTGCTCGTAACATACTTCTCGATAGGGGTGAGAGCCCTGGTTTCGGACTTCATGACCTCCGCATTTCTAAGCCAGTGCCGCAGTTGAGAATACCGAAATCTCTCCCCTTCCCCCAGCTCAAAGTGTTGTTTGCACTGTAAGGTCTTGATATATTGGCCCTCCACCATGTCCCATAACTTGTGACACCCCGCTGCCTCTCACCTAGTCAATGCTCCCACCTCCCGTCCTGGTCCAAATTGAGGGTTTCGAAATAGTGGCATCAATGGGGATAGGAATGTTTTCAGACCCGCCAGCCAAACCAGGGAATCCCACACCTCTCCCACCAACGCTGTGATCCTGCTTATATACAGATTCCTAGGCTTATCCGCCCTGGGGCACCAAAGGACTTAATCGAGGGGTTCCCCCACCACAGCTCTATCCATCCTCCATATCTTGCTCTGGTCCCCCTTAAACCACTTGCAGACCATCCCGATCTGGGCTGCCAGGTAGTAGAGACAGAGGTCCGGTACCCCGGGCACCATTAACATCCTCATGAGACCCAAAGCATTTTGTTGATTGAAATGAATTGGCTCATCTGTTTTTGGAGAACCTTAAAGAAAATGTGTGGGGATGGTACCGGGAGAGCCTGAAAGTAGTAGAGGATCTTAGGGAGGATCACCATCTTCAGGGTGTTGACCCTCCCCAGCCAAGATATCGACAGGGGCCCCCATCTAACAACAATTGCTTCACCCTCTCTAGGAGAGGCAGGTAATTGACCTGATATAGTTCTCTCAAAGACCCCGTAATCTGTACACCCAAGTAACGAATGCTGCCTTCCAACCAGTTATAGGGGCCTTCCTCCCTCAACCCGCTAATCTGCCCTTCTGGCAAGGTCAAGTTGAACAACTCTGACTTATGGCCATTGATCTTCAGGCCCGCAACGGAGACAAACTGTTCAATCTCTCTAACAGTTGCCGGTAGGGTTGTTTCTGGCATTGTAATCGTAAGCAGCATATCGTCCGCAAAGGCGATCACCTTGTGATCCTTCCCTCCAAAGTTAATCCCCCTAACATCAGATGGCACTCTAAGTTGAGTAAGTAACGGTTCTAAGTGAATCACATAAAGAAGCAGAGAGAGCGGGCGCCCCTGTTTTGTGCCTTGAGAAACCCTTATCCCTGGGAAAGATTGATCGCCAGGCGGAGGATTGGCTCCAGATAATTGTCTCTCACCATCCTTAAGAAATTTTCCCCAAATCCCATGGCCTCTAGGGTGCGGTAGAGGAAGGACAACTCTATGCGGTCGAAAGTCTTCTCTGCATCCAAGGCCAAGATGGCCGCCGGCGTGTTGGTCAAATTAGCTTTCTCAATTAGATGACAGACCAGTTGCGTGCTGTCGAACGTTTGTCGATGTCTTATAAATCCCGACTGATCCAGAGCGATCAATTTAGGGAGTAGCCTGTCCAGACGAGATGCCAGAATTTTAGCATATATTTTTATCAGGGCAATGGGACGATATGATCCACACTGCGTGACATCCTTATTAGGTTTAGGGAGCAACACTACTTTTGCCCCCTCCCTTGACAGGGCAATGCGCCCTGTCTTCCCGAAGGAGTTAAAGAGAGGTACCAGTACCAGCACGTCCTTGAACGTTTTGTAAAAACTCCTGATTTAACCATCCGGCCCCAGGGTCTTACCACTTGGCAACAATAAAATAGTGGCGCTCACTTCCTCAGAGGCAATATCCACCTCCAGCTCCTCCCTTCCCCCTGAGTAATCTTCTGCAGGGAACATCTCACCAGGTAATCAACCTCAGCCATCCCCTCGGCAATCCGATGATTATAGGACTGAGTAGAATACCATAAAGGCATCTATGATGTCCCCGGTAGACCTTTCTGCCCCGTTCTAATTTTCAAGATGGTTCTGGACGCTTCCTTCTTCCTCACCTGTCTCGCCAGAAAGCGGTCTGCCTTCCTCACCCTACTACAATACTTTTGTTGCAGGAATAGGAGGGTTTGCTCAGCCCTCTTAGTTTGAAGCACCTCTAACAGACTCTCGATCAACCTATATTCTTTTCTGACCGCATTGCCCGAGTCGTTCTCCATTTTGGCCATTACCTGTTTGAGCTGAGCTTTAAGCCCCACCTTTAACCGGTTCAGCTGCCTGTCTCTGTGCTTTTTTTCACAATGAATTCTCCCCTCATGGTGGCCTTGAATGAGTCCCACATGATATGGTCCTCTGCCCAGCCTTATTAATGTCAGGAATTCCCTAATCATACCCTTTAGGTCCTCGCAGATCTCCTGATCTTTGAGGAGGCGTTCTGGGTGCCTCCATTTCCATAACCCCCGGCCCACCACTCTCCCGGCGCATTGTAAGACTGATGGGTGCATGGTCCGACAGTGGTATCTCCCCCAGATTAACAACCCTCACTCATCCCAGTAGGGTACGGGATTCCCAAATATAAACGATCCTTAAAAAAGACCTATGGACATGGGAGTAAAATGTGTAACCCCTATCCTCCCGTGTGTCTCCCTCCAGAACTCCACTAGGGCAACTGTGCCATGCGCTCCTTCACCTTCTCAGAAGGGGATACCTAGTTATGCTAAATCCTCGCGCTCCTATCTTTATCAGGGTCTAATGCCAAGTTGAAGTCCCCAGTAAGAATGATCCTCCCCTTTGCAAACCGCTCCACTTTGGCAAGAAAAGACATTACTATCCATCCTCCCTCCCATCTGATATTCACCATAGTGCACCTGGCCTCAAAGTCCCCTTCAGTGGCTATGATAAGCATTCCTGGCAGTGTGCGGAAGGCCAAGAGCATCCCACCACTTTTACCCAGGGCATTGTTCTGAATTTTCTGAGGGTAGCCTTTGAGTTTAAGCTTATGTCTGTCTGACTTTTGAATATGGGTCTCCTGTAGTGTTACCCAATCTAGCCTCTCCCTTCACAGGAATAGCTCAACTTTCGTCCTTTTAACAGGGGAATTGAGACCCCTGACATTAAGAGTGATCCGCTTAAATGTTGGCATATTGTATGTACCCCTCCAAAATTAGGACTCGGCCAGCTGTCTGCCCCTCCTTCACTTTGCTCTCCCACCCTTTGCCCTCCCCCAGCAATCCCCAGATAGGCTCAACTATCCTATCGATTCCCCAGGCAACTGCCAATGGGAATTGAACATTCGGAAAAACCCAGAGATAAACAGTGCGGGTACTTTAAGTCCCATGTAAACAAATTCAAGATGTATGGACCGTTATCTTGCCACCTCCTGCCAGCCCCTTAATCCCCCCAGCCCCACCCAAAACAGCCTCATCGCTGGGTCCCCGGCCCCTCTAAGGCTTTGACCTCAAGGGGAAACTCATGTAACCTTTGCGCCTCCTTTGCTGACAGTCTGTCTGGGCCACTCAGGGCCCTCTTCTTCTGATCCTTATCTTGGACCACTGTCCACTCCCACATCTTCCTCTTGGTGGGTTCCCTCGCCGACCGCTGGTCTTGATGTTGAGCCAACTCCTCCTTCATTTTTAAGATCTTCATGCCTTCCTCAACCGTGATGGCCCGGTGTTGCCTCCCTTCCCATGAAAAAAAACAGGCCAAAAGGGAAGGTCCATTTATATTTCATCTGGGCTTACATCAGGACCCAAACCACCAGGCCCATCAACCTCTGTTTGACCAGAGTTGACTTTGCCAAGTCATGGTACAATTGGATCTCTGATCCGTTGGGTCGGCCCTCATGGCAGCCAGCAGTATACGCTCCTTCTGACCATATTGCTGCAGTGCTACCGCCACCACCACATCCCGCGGCCTGGTGCCCAGATCCCTTCTTCTGGGCACCACTCGATGAACTCGGTCCAGCTGGATTTCAGACCAGTTCTCCATTTCCAGCAGGTCTGCGAGAATCTGCTGGGTGGTCATCTACAGATATTTATCCGACACTCCCTCTGAGAGTATTTTAATTCTGATGTTGGATCGTCTTGAGTGATTCCTCAGGGCCTCACTCTGAAGTTGCAAATTCTACCTGGCTATCGCGAGTTGTTCCACCAAGACATCCATTTTCCGATTGTCCTCGGCCAAATCCTGTAGGGCATTTCCTGCTGCATCAGTCTGTTCCCCCAGAGCAATGATGTAATTCTTCAACTCCTGCAGGCACTGGGTAAATTCAGCTGCAATAATGCTTTGTTGTGATTGAAACATTTCAGTGATTTTTCTGCAAAATTCCTGGAAGCACTGCCTAAAGTTCTCCTTGGTTATCCTCTGGTCCACCGGGAGAGATGTCCGACCCCAGGAGTCACCCACTGCCGGTGACCCCAGATCAGCCACCGCACCCCCTTTTCCTTCCTTCGTCCACAGCTTCTGTAGGTTACCATTGGGGCCTTCGAAGATTTGGCAGTGGGCTGCATGTCCTTGGACTTGTTCCTTGACATTGGGATTTCCCAGGAGGGTAGGTGGAGCGGACCCTCCCCACATCTCTGCACCACTGCTACGTTGGGGCAACCTCACCCACCTCCTCCCACCGCCCTGGTACTTTAGATGAAGTCCCTGTCCCTCGGGGAGTGCCCCTCATCCAGGGAGCCTCCAACAGACGCCTATGACAGACTCTTATGGGATTCCTTGCTAGGTCTATGTGGGCTGTGGGTGTCATACATAGACATACAGCCTGAAAATAAGCGAGAATGTGAGAGAACCCCTCCGCAGGGCCCTGCTGAAAGGTGAAGAGCAGAGTCTCTGTCAGCTGCGAGAAGTAGAGCGCAAAACAGAAGGTCCACCGGCGGCACCTGAAAACAAGATGGCAACCTCGAAGTAAAGAAGACTGCGACAGTGCGTGAGAGGCTTGCAGGGCAAGGGAAACCTGAAGAACCCAAGCAGAGAAGCGGCGAGGCAACGGAGGACGTGGTAGCTGAAGCAGGCAGCAGAAGTGTACATACGGCAGAAGGGGGAAGCTCAGGACACACCGCGTCTAGACGGAAGAAGACGCGAGGAGAGGAATGGCAGCAGACTATCCAGGGAAATACAGAAACTGCAGCAAACATGATGCAAGTGCTGCGAGAAAACTCCCTGTGGCGTCTGCCCCCGACTGGGGTTTGGTCCTGCGTATTTTCCGCATATGCCTGAGGAGTCCTTATATGGATAGCGTCCACAGTACCCTTCAAGGTTACTCACATTAAAACGGACAATGAGGGCAGAATGGTGCTGGTACAAGGCCTCCTTGAGCAAGTAGATACATGTCCCCCTAAACTGTCGCAAGCCCCTCTCCTCCTGGCCAGGGGGGTCTGAATGAACTGAGCAATATTTCAACACTTCTTAGCCTGCCCGCCGCCCTGTTCCCGCTGCCCCTGTCGCCGTTGCAGACCTAATCCCCTTTTCCTTGAAATACATGCTGGCCTGTGGGCTTTATTCAATGTACCCCCGAGGTGGCAAATCTCCCTGCCTGCTCGGCTCTGCCTCCTGCAGGGTTGCTTGCTTGTGCGCTTTTTCTTTTGCATGCCTGTGTATTTGAGCTGCTTCCCAACTAGGAAGCTAAATGTGGCTGCTTACTGTCCACGTGCTACCCCGCTCTCTGCGGCTTTTACAGTGTATATATGGCCCCCTTTTCCTGGGCCTAGGACACCTGGGCAATGGAGTATCACGGGCGAGGGACAGCCCCACCTCAGTGCTTCACCTTTATGCTCAGTGCCGTCTCACCTCAGGTGCTGCTGTTCTCCTGTTGTGCTCTGCTCCCAACAGGGCTGGGCTCCCGCACTACGGCAGCCACTGAGTGCTTGCAGGACTCTCTCTGGTGTCTCCCGCTACCACCACATGCTCTGCCACAACAGCAGTTGTGTTTGTTGCTCCTCAGTGAATAGGAGTAAGCCCCCTTTGGGCTGCTCCACGTTCTGGGCCCGGAGTCCGTCCGCTTCCTGCTCTAGAACGCGTGGACCACGCCTGATCCCGCAAGATCTGTCTGAATAGAAAGCTTCACAACAAACATACAGCCTGAAAATAAGCGAGAATGTGAGAGAACCCCTCCGCAGGGCCCTGCTGAAAGGTGAAGAGCAGCTGCGAGAAGTAGAGCGCAAAACAGAAGGTCCACCGGCGGCACCTGAAAACAAGATGGCAACCTCAAAGTAAAGAAGACTGCGACAGTGCGTGAGAGGCTTGCAGGTCTGGGGAAACCTGAAGAACCCAAGCAGAGAAGCGGCGAGGCAACGGAGGACGTGGTAGCTGAAGCGGGCAGCAGAAGTGTACATACGGCAGAAGGGGGAAGCTCAGGACACACTGCGTCTAGACGGAAGAAGACGCGAGGAGAGGAACGGCAGCAGACTATCCAGGGAAATACAGAAACTGCAGCAAACATGATGCAAGTGCTGCGAGAAACCTCCCTGTGGCGTCTGCCCCCGACGGGGGTTTGGTTCTGCGTATTTTCCGCATATGCCTGAGGAGTCCTTATATGGATAGCGTCCACAGTACCCTTCAAGGTTACTCACATTAAAACGGACAAGGAGGGCAGAATGGTGCTGGTACAAGGCCTCCTTGAGCAAGTAGATACATGTTCGGTTAACACGTATGCCCTCAACCACAGCGCTTCCAAGTTTTTTCCGGCTCTATACCCCAGTTGGGCCGCTATAGGGATAGTAACATAATATGGGGAGGTGACTTTAATTGCACACTAAACCAGATCTTGGATAGATCAGATACCAGATACACTAAAACAGCTCCGCCTGCCAAGACATTACAGACGCTACTGGACTTCTTCGTTCTGGAAGATGCCTGGAGAGTTCTCCATCTGGACACCAGACACTATTCGCAATATTCAGCACCACACGCGGTACACATAAGGATAGATTACTTCTTTGTGGGGCGCGTGTTAGGGAGAATTCTCATTTATGGCTAATTTCCCTCACCTAGTGAGTCCCCCAGCAGCTTGGCTGGACTTCTGGAGTTTATTGTTTCCATCTGGTAAGAGTGAGAGCTTTCCCCCCACTCGTACCTGTGTTTTGCTATGTGTTTCCATCTGCTTTTGTGATTGTGGACTCTGAAGTACACCACTTCAGTAGCCCCCTTCTTTGTGTGTGTCACACCGCACCTTCAGTGCCGTGGCACAGGGTTGTCTTTGAGACTTCCCTCGACTCCATTTCTGAGGCGACTACTGTCCCCCAGAAAATTGTAAAGTTGCCATTAACTTTACTTAGGCAATCTACCACAGATCCAGTACACCCCATCGTCCATGGAGTACTGGAAAGGGTTAACTTGTATCCCTTTTTATCTGTACCTCCTAGAGTATTGTTTCGCTCTTTTAACATTTAGACTTGGCTGGTGGCAGTGGGATCTACCCTAACTTTTCTACCGCGATTATATTAGATAAACGTGGTACTGTTCTTGGCTATTATATTAGCCTCGAACATAAACCCGCTTGACCTAATCGTCTTTCTTTTGGCTCCGGTTGGGTTTATTCGCCATTTCTTTTTGTTAAAGTCCTTCTTGTGTTTTACTTTGCGTGGCAAACTAGGTTCGCCTTCTTTGTTCACTGTCTTTTGTCGGGCATCTGCCCAGAAGCCCTCCTCAAGGCACCTGGGTGTCTAGGTAGGCTGAATGTGAGGGAGGGGTTTAGTCACCCCCTGCACAGGGTATCCTAGGAAACCCAAGTCGCACTTTGTCATGATTGGCCAGGGTAGTTGTCCGGGCTGGACAACCCCTCTGCTGGGTGATTGATAGCCAGGCTGCGTGAATGAGGGTTTTTTGCATAAAAGGCAGGTCTCTTGGGCTAGACGTCAGAGAGTCACCACTGGAACTACAAGGAACTGAAGAGAAGCGGAGAGAACGACGGCTGCTGCAACTACCCAGTCCCAGTGAAGCCCTACTGCAGTCCTGAGCTATCTGCCCTTCAACGACTCAGAGAAGATCCAGTCCGGAGTCTTCTTCCCTTGAGCTTGGTGGGGATAACCAGCTCATCTTCTACAGCCAGAGGATCCTCTTCCGTGGTCAAAATCGCTGCACACTGCTGTAGTGGTCCGGATAGCCACCTGAAGAGCCTCTCCTGTTTTTAAGGAGCACACCTTTTATTCCGTGTCGCTGCTGCCGGCCTCATCTCTGTGTGGTGCAGACCCCCTTCAGACGTCCTCCTTCTCGGGGAAGCTCCAGGAATCGTGGATCTGCGGGACACCAACAGGAACAACTGCCCGGGCACCAGCTGCACCATTGGAACAAGGTACTGTGTTCTGTTGAGGAAACTGGGTGAATCCCTTTTTCTTCATTTCCAAGGCTTGACCTTGTCTTCCCTCCTTCTTATAACTTTTGCTTCCGAACATTGACAATATCGAAGTACTTTTGGCTCTGTTGAATCGTGAACTGTTAGACCGTGTCATCTTCGGCAACTGGCCCCGGTGTCCTTCGACCCTGGCTCCGCCCCTTTGACTTTTGAACTCCTGTCTCTGAGCATTTCTTGATTCTGCCTGCCTAACCAAAATAATGCCTGTGATTTTTGCCTCCAACTCCCTGTGGGTAGCTCAGGTGCTAAGTGTGTTTTTGCCCCGGTAGCATTTCATGTCACGGATACGCGTTTGTTTAGTAGACCGAACTGTCAAAAAGTGATCGCAATCGTATCCGTGGTAGCGTGTTCTTGTGCCTAACACCGGTTCATTCCACCACAGGGTACTTACCATGAGACTTACTGTACAAAGTGAATTGGTTAGTTGTAGTATATTTAACGTATGGTTTTTATTTAAGTTTAATCGAAGTGTTGTGTTTCTAACAAATGGTTAAAAAATAAATGTACTTATATTTTTCTACCTGAAACCTTGAGTCAGTGTTTGCTTGAGTCACAGTAATTGTGGTCCCTTTGTGTAATCTCTCCTACTGCTCATATAGTCTTGAGATAAGCCTGGCTGCTCCGCCACTGCTACCACTATGACATAGTAGTACAGGCTTGTACCAAAGGTAAAACTTGTATCACCACCTGTACCTGTAATCTTAATTGTGTGTAGTGGTCCCTAAGGGCACTGCACGGGATTCTGCCTAACAGCGCAAACTAGCACATTTAATCACGCATGCTCAGTACAAAGGTAGGGTCTTATCAGATCACACCCCCTTAGCCTACAATGGAAATATGTGCCTCCCAGAGCCTTGATAGCCACGTGGAGACTTAGAAGTGAATTGCTGAAAGATCCCCCATTTCATGACGGCATTAAAGACAGCATCACTGAATACATTTCACATAACATGGCCAGTGTACCCAGTGCAGTAACCTTTTGGGAGGCGTTGAAGGTGGTAGTCAAGGGGCGGCCAAGAAAACATTAATAGGGAATTGTTCTCCGCCGAGGAGCGATTGAGAAAATTGGAGCAGTCTCGGGAGCAACATTCATATAAGAACGCAAAGGTTATGGAACCAAAACAGAAATGCATGGATTGCTGGCAGAGGCTGGGCAAACATAGCTTCACTAAATACACTGAGAAGCAGCACATAAAGGGTGATAAACCTAGCCGACTGCTGGCATGGTTATATAAAAATGAGGAGAAACAGGGCCCCATACACTTGATATACACGAAACAAAGGGACTTAAGCTATACCCAGAGTGGGGTTAATGACGCGTTTCACGAATTTTACCAACATCTTTATCAAGAGGGACCCCCGACATCAAGGGCTCATTTAATGGAAGTGTTGGACGAGATTGAACTCCCAGAGCTGAGTCAGGAGGAGAGAGATAGCCTCGAGGTGCCTATCACCCTGGAAGACATACAAAGTACAATTGTAACTATTCTGTCGGTTCAGATGGGCTACCTAGTGCATTCTATAAGGAATACCCAACACGAGTTGGCCTCCCATTTGCTCAGTTCCTTCAACCACTCATATGAGGAGGGGGTCCTCCCACTCAGCCTGAGAGAATCCATTATCATACCACTCCTTTAACCACATAAACCCCTGACGAAGTGTAGTTCCTTTAGGCCCCTCTCAATGTCCATACTAGCAAATAGGATGAAAAGAGTGAGACACAATCTAGTGAAGCCAAATCAGACGGGCTATGTACCAGGCCGAAGTATGACCTGGAATTTGAGACGATTACATAATGTGATAGATAACAACAAAGCGTTTGATTCAGTGAGATGGGACTGCCTCTATTCAACTCTGCGTAGGTTTGGTTTCGGGCAGACATATATCAAGTGGGTTCAGCTAGCGTACACAATACCGATTGCAAGGGTCAAAACAGGTAGGTGCATATCGAAAGCATGGGAACTAGAAAAAGGGACAAGACAATGCTGCCCGCTATCACCGCTGCTGTACGTCCTCCCCATGGAACCAATTGCTCAGTACCTCAGGGCGGAATACAAAGAGGCAGGCATTGAAATAGATGGGGCCAAACATCTTATATCCCTGTATGGTGACGATACGCTATTACACATTCAGAACCGCGAAGCTAATCTAGAGCTTCTACTAGAAGCTATGGCGCTTTCTGCGAAATTGTCAGTACGGACAAATCAGCCTTATTCCAGATAGCAGGACTGCGCAAGACAAAACAAGGATCGCAGACGGTTCTTGCCTTACAATAGAAAGTGCCCACTTTTAGATATTTGGGGGTTAATGTGTATCACAACCCAGCGGAAGAACGCATACACAACACGCAGAGTGCCCTAGAGGACATTAAGTTCTGGGCAGCCTTGCTGAAAATGGTGGTACTGTCTAGACTGCTACACTTCTTTGTGAATGTTCCATTTTACATACGTAGACCTTTTTTCAAGACTCTGGATAGCATTTGTAGAGGTTTATTGTGGCAAAATGGGCAGAATAGAATAGCGTTATCATCACTACACAGGCTGTATACAGAGGGAGGCATTAGGATCCCGCACTTTAAACTACATTATATAGCAGGACAGTTGCAATTTGTAGTAGATTGGCTTGCAGATGACCCTCGCCAGCACTGGGCTGCGTTATTACCTGAAGGAACTAGTGTGGTACAGGCGGCCGATGACCCAATTTCAGCACAGATTCCTTTGGTCTCAGTGGTGTCATCTTCAACCGAGGCGAGAATGGGAATGCAAATGCATGGGGAAGCCTGTGGGGTGGCCACCATAGGGGGTTTATTATACAATACTGTTTTCATACCCTTCTTAGAGCTGGCAGGACATACGGGCATGTACACAGGCCAATATCGGCTACACAGTACTATCAAGAAAGAGATTACGCGTAGATGGCCCACATTCAGCAAATTAATGGAGAAACACTTGATGGTGGATGTCCTATATGACATAGCTGAGGGCGGGCACACCTAAATCGCAAATATATGACCTCCTACTGTCTAATGGCCGCCAGCCCTACCCTTAAGAGGTAAGGGACAAATGGGAAGAAGATCTAGGGGTATCATTCACAGAAGCACACAGGGTTACTGGGATACCATAAGAAGGTGTCACGGAATGCAAGACTGCAACTTATATAACTGCTGGTAACACACAGGGCATAAAGGACGCCTTGCCGGATCTCAAAGGTTCTCAGGCGCAGCAGCACAATGGTGCCCCGGGTGGAAGGCGATGGCCGCTGGGATGCTCCACATGTTCTGGGCATGTTCTGTGGTGGGGCTATACTGGCAGCGGGTGACGAGAAGACTACAAAAAGGGGGTGGGTGGTGAAATTGGAGGTGCTTTCCCCTGGAGCATGTCTGCTGGGCCGTTTTCCACACCCCAAAGCCTTAAAACATGTCACCAAAATAAAGGATCTGGCATGCATCCTAGCCAAACGTAGATTTGCTATGGCAGGAAATCTCCAAAAGGCCCAGAAGTAGAGGAATGGTGACGGGACCTGAAAAGGTAGGGGGTGGCAGAAACTGCAGCATGGAAAGGAGCGGTATGGGGAATCATGGAATGGGAGGCCTTGTTACAAATCCTGTTCTTTAAGGAAGCCACGGAGGAGGAGGAGGCGGATTGATCCTAACAAGAGCATGATGTGTTCCAAATTATGTAAGATGTAGCGAGTTGATAGTACAATTGTGCTTTAGGCAAAGTTGGTGGTTGGGAGAGAGTGGGAGGGGAGAGGGAGGTCGGGGTGGAGTTTACGACATGTTATAATGTGATGGCTGTAGATACTGACATGACATATATCAGTAAAAATCAATAAAAAATAAAAGAAATAGCTGCAATTGAAAAACGATGTTATTAGGTGACTAAAATGGTTGTGGTATTTTCATTTTCCATTTTTTTTGTTGGTAGAGCTTTGCTGGAATACAGTAACAGCTCTACTCCCCACCCAGACCACACTTACCTCGTCAGTCACTGGTGGTTGATGGAAGCTGGCTTCACAGGTGACCACGGCAAACACAGAGTGGAGCTGCATCTTCTGGAGATTCCCTTTGCATTGGAGCCCTTAGCTGAAAGGGCTGCCCGGGCCGAGGCTGTTCTGGGAGGTTTGCTTAAATGGGTTTCACATAACCCAATCATGGATGCAGGGCCGGATGGGAGGCTGGATTGCACAACCAATATGGGAGCGGGCATAGAGCAAGGCAGGGGAGGCAGGGATGATTTGCACAGCGCTAAAATAAAACATTTTACAAAGACAAAATGAAAATGGGTCGCTCACCTGCGCGCTGCAAACCCTCAGCCCTGAGCATGCATTTCAAAATGGAGTGGCCTACAAGCAGGGGTTGCCTACACCCACGTAGGTCTTCCGGTGGGTTTCACATGGCCCAATCATGGTGCAAAGACGGATAGGAAACTGGATTGCAGAGCCAATAAGGGAGCGGGACAGGGGAGGCAAGGATGATGTGCACAGCGCTATAAACACACACATTTTACAAAGACAAAATGAAAATGGGGTTGCTCACCTGAAGGCTGCGAACATTCACCCCAGAGCTTGCATTTTAACTAAATACAAAAACGCCACTTAAAACCCACCCCAGAGGAAAGAACAAAGTATAAGCAAAGATGGCACAATGCAGCACTCTGGATTAGAATTCAGGGTTGAAAAGCAAGTAAACACCACAATGTTATTAAAAAGCATATGCTTCTTGAATGCAAAAATGGATTTAGTGACCTAACCAGTCTCTAGAGACCAAAGGGGCAGTTTATAGTCAATAGTACCTGCGATTCTTGGCGGTTTGTCGGTGTTGGACCCAGCTTTGAGCAGTGATAAAAGCGGATCATGCTCAGTTCGGGAACAGTGGATCGCGTGGCCCAAAGGAGCAAGCGGGCATCAAGCAGATTCAAATGTGTTAGCTCTGTGAGGCGCAAAGGTGGCTTTCAACGATTCAGGTCGTGGCACTCACCGGGATACCTTCTATGTGGGCCAAGTCGGGTTGTAACTGCCTGAAAGGGTCAATGAGAGACGCTCCAGCGGTTCGAGTTGTCAGGCAGCAGTTGTCAAAATGTCAAAATGTATTAATTTTGTCATTTGTATAGCTCCTTTCACCACAATTATGGTCCCAACGGGCTATTGGTTGAACGCCCTTGGAGGGACTGGAGTTCAAATTTGGGAGAATTGGGAGATGCTATTATGCGTGTGTGCATTTCAGCCATTCAAGTTATGTGAGGGTGGCCAAGACCCTGTTAGTCCACCATGCCTGAATGGCATGTGGATGGGTGCAGCAGCGGTAAACTATTAACTAAACCGGGTGGATTGTGTTTAAGGAGGTAGAGAATTATGTGGGAAGCTACAGTTTGAATTTTGTCGTTAAAGGTAGCTTCATTCTTATGGCAGAGGTGTTGTGCAATAGTATTTGTGTTATTTGTGAGTGCAGCGTGTATGGAATGAGCCGTGCCTCCCGCTAACTTACAAAGGTGCAGCGTGCGAGAGGAGAAATGGGTTAACAGTACAAAGAACAATGTTCCCATCTATGTACGAAGAGCAGTGCTATGTACCACCTAGATTCAAAGGGAGAGCATGGCCTAAATGCATAGAAAGACTAAACTTCTACACATTAGTAAAATACCTAGATTTAAAAGGGGAGCAAGGCCAAAAATGCATAGACACACATTGAATGATTTTAGAAAACACTGTATGCAATATATGGCTACCTTACACAATTAGGCTAGATGCAGAATATGGCTACTGTGATGAATCAGAGAGCATCTTCACCTCTTTCCTAGGGAAAGCCTCTTCCCATGCAGCCAAGGAACGTACACAGCTACCGGATCCTGCCGTTGGGTACTGGGAGAAGGACCACATGGAAAAAGGTAATCTGAGAGGGTGTGATGAGGTATCCCTCGGCCAGATATGGTATTCAGCTGACCCACTGACACCTCTTAACCTTACGGAATATTGCCAATCCTTCCCTATAACTATGACTGAACTCTCAGGGATAAAATATTTCTATTCTCTTTGTAACCCTGCTCCGTCATGCATTGAGATAAGGAAGAAACACGGAGTAGGAAGGATTACTACCCAGAAAACCTGATGTTCATCTCCACAATTATCTAAAACCTAACTTGTCATTTAGGACTACTGTGGTTCCTTTTTCCAACTCTACATATAGGTCGCCATCTTAAACTACTAAAGACACTTCCTCAGATTCTACCTAAAAGTAATCACAAACTGACATCACTTTTTTAAATGCTGGAAGTACTGCCACGGAGAAGAGGAGCCGAGTAATGAACACGAAATGCCCGAAAAAACTGCTGGACTCTAGTTGTTACAAGCGCATTTTGGCAGGTGGGGCATTTGAACTGGGAAATCAGCTGATGAGGGTAGCCTGCCCGGGATATTTCTGTCTGGTCTCAGTTGACCGAGGGACTGCCAAGTGCGAGCGAGGTCCGTGGAGCAAACCGGCTCATGAAAGGAACCGAGGAAGGCAGACTGCAGAATCCGGTAAGCCGCAGGAATGCTAGGACAGGAAGGACAGCTTCCTGACATGCATCTACACCGGAGAGCAGCCTTGGCAAGGCTGGAGTCCAGAGAAATGTGCAGCCGGAAAGCAAGAGCCGCAAGAAAGAAGGGAACCACAAGGCAGAGGCAGTGAGTCCGAAAGGAACAAGCGTGACACAGACAGACCACTGCAGGTTCACTGCGGGAGAGCCAATTACCACTACAGTAACCCGGTGAATCTGCCCAAGGAAAAAGGGGCACCAGAGGATTCTGAAACTGGTACCAAAAAGAAATAGAAGTGCATTATATGAGTGAGACGGAACGAAGGGTGCCATGTCTTAAAAGAACAAAACAATATAATAAGAAAAGAATGTCAAGTTTGTAAGTGTTTTGCACCTCCTGCACCCATTGTGCTTGTGTGCCAGGCAATGTGAGAAACCAGAAGGTGTCTCACCCACTAGTGCCCAGGGATCTGTCATCTAGGTGAACAGGACACGGCTATCACTTTTGGATCCAGTTCCGGTGGGTGGACCAGTGCGGGAGGATCACCTGGGTGAGGAGTCTTCGGAGAGTGGGACACCGGATGCTGAGACAAGGTATCCCCTTCCTTGTAACACATTTACCCCATCCTACCCGGTAGGATATTTAGGAACTTTACCCCGCCCCCTTTTACAACACAAACACTTTCTTACTACAGCCCGCTTTAAGGGAAAACAGACTAACACACGCGCTGTGTACCTGAGATGTCCCAATACCATGGTCAGGCAAGGTCAGGCAATTATCGACAATCTCTCACACCTGACTTCCATTACACTTCCCCATACTGGTAAAAGGCAGAGCACGAGCGCACACTCTGAGTGAGGCAAACCACACAAGTAAACAGCATTTTCCAGATGGCAGTTTAATGAGAGAAGAAAGATTGTGAAACAGAAAGGGATCACAGGGAGGAAAGTACCCTTCACCTTTTCGACAAGGAACCGTTGCTTTCATGAGTGAGTGAGATTGGAAAACATAAGACCAGGAAAACAGGCTGAAGAATCCAACATTGTGTTTTTTCGGAGATACCTGGGGCCCTCTCGCGTCAATAATCAAGGCGGGGAGAATCACCAGCCACTGTGGTACTGTCCTTGGCTCCAAGAACAAAGCAGCGTCAGTGAAATCAACACAGCTAGTGAGTTGGGGAGACCGATACAAAAGCAGTCTGTGTTGAAGCCAATGTTGCAAGCATCAACATTGTATGGCGAGTGCTGGTACAAACATTGTTAAAAATGCGTGTGATAAGAGACACAAGTGAAGTTAAGCTGCTGATGAGTGATTGCACTTTAACACAAGCTACAATACCTTTGACAGAGTAGTCGGGCACCGCGTGGTTGCTCAATCGAAGGTCTCTGTCAGGTATCCAGCTGAAGAACAAATGTAGATAAATTTGATCTGAGCCCAGTGCAGGGAGATCATTTGAAAGTGAACAAATAAATATGAATCGAAGTGGTCCTGTGAAGGGTCAAGCAAAATCCCGGGCACAGTTGAAAGTCTTCGGTTTTGATGAAATGGAGAAAGTTTGAAAAAATACATGAATCTGGTCTGTGCCCGGCAGAGGGAGACCAATTGAAGATGTTGTGTTAAAGTGGGTCTGAGCCCGGCAGAGGTTACCCCGGGGTGAACAGTGAATCACTCAAGAAGTTGTACATGAGAATCCTGAGGCGAAAGGAACTTTTGAAGGTATGTTTGTCATATCAGGCTCTCTGAAGTAAGAAACTTTGAATGGCATACAGATTTGGGTACAGAAGGCCCCGATACTGAGATTTGAACTGCATACTCATGCTAGAGAAGCCAGAGACTGTGCTAAGCTTGAGTGTGCCGCCTTGTCCCGTGCTGAATACGTGGGAAGGGGAAGTCAACATCTTCAATATCCTGCACAGCATTTCTTGAACACTTTCCTTTTGCATAACACTGTTTCCACACCATTTGTATTTAGACGTAAGGATTGGCCATAGGTTTATTAGTATAGGCCCTTTTATTTTGACAAGACACCACTAGGACTGTGTTATTATTATTTGATGGTCGCAGCTTGCTCCCATCTTTAAATTTAGGATTAGATAAGTGTTTCTTAAACCCAGTTGAAGTTGACCTGCCTCCCGTCCAGCCCCAGCCCCAATTGGCTGCATCATACCATCTCGCTGCAGCAAGTGTGAAGTTCCTTGTGACAAATCAACTGCTTGTCATCAGTGGTCCAGGGATAAGTATCTGTTTCTAAACCATTAAATAAGCCCCACACATCTAGTATACAAGAAGGGATCTGAACAGATTGAAAACACAAGAAAATGATAAACCTCCTTGTCCAATTTTGGTAACAGGCACAGAACAGCAGGCTTATCTTGGAAAAGGTTGTGGATGGTTGGTTAGTTGCAACACAGCAAAAATAAGATAATTACCCAATGATAAAAGGGACTGTCCAGTGAAGGTTGTATACAAATATCAACTTTCTTATCATCACAACAGACAGTTCTATCACACTAGAAAATACAACCCACCCTGTAAAGGAATGCAGAGGACAGAGAGTTTCAAAGAAGGAAAAGGCATGCACTCTAGATACTGACAGCAGGGTAGTCAGTTTAATAATTAATCACAATAGTTCAAGGATACTTGGTTTCAACACAAAGCGAGCAATGGGTCATGAAATGTCACTAGGGGCCTTGGTAGAAGGACCAGGGGGACAGAACCACAATGTACCTTGTGCTGTAGGAGTTCTTGGTGCTCGACAGGGTCGAGTCGGTTTCAGGGCGCTTAGCAGCTTCTGCGACAGAGCTCAAGACAGTTGCAGGTATCAGGCGGCAGGCAGTTCGGCGAGGGAAGCAGAACCGACGGCCACAGGCTGGCCTACACAGCAGCTTGGGGTCAGGAATCATTGTCTCAGAGCTGGTCGCTGGTTCAGAAGCACTGGTCAAAGCGTCTTGGATGGCTTTAGCCATTGCGGCATAACAGTCAGCGGTGCAATCGGTTGCCGCTTGAGGGGCTCGACTGGCTCGAAAATGTTCTGTAAGGCAGATGCGGGTAGATGATTGTCGATGCACTCCTGCTAGTTTCTTCACTGTGCTCGTGTCACCCTTTAAGGCGAACAGCCCAAAGCTGAGGAGAGTGTTGCAGGCAGCTGCCTTGTCCTTGGTTTGGCTCAGAGAATCTCTGGCCCTTCCCACCTAGGATGCTTGCTGCAGACAGCCAAGCAGGACATGATGTGTGTTAGCTGGGTACCGGGTCGTGAGCTGCTGGAGGGTGCTCTGGATTCAGTATCTCCCTCTGTCCCCTGGGTGTTGTTTAGGGGAGGGGTCATGCATCCCTCTTGGAGTTCCTAGCCTACTTTTGGCAGAAGATGCAAGGCAGACGGTATCTTCAGCCAGGGTCCAATGATGAGTTCTTCCCTCTGCTTCTGGGGAAGCCTTCAGATCTGCTAAAAGAGGCGCTCAGCACTCTTTTAAAGCCAAATTGGCCACAAAGATTGGTGTAGGCTAAGCCTACCTTAATAAACAAATCCTGGCTCCCCACCAATAATCTCCTGTATGCATGAGGTCATGACCAGAGTGCTTTGCAACAGAAAAGGTAAAGGGGTGAAAACATGTAATGCTAAGTCCCACCCATCATCCTGTCTGTTGTGGATCAAAGGGTCCCTCTGGTTAATGGAGCTCTCTGTGGTTTCTAATTAAAAGCAACATGTCACCCTTGAAGCTGTGGCAAGACCAGACTTTCTGGCTCTACCAAACCAAATACTCGTACCTTCTGAATGGGGTCTCACTCTGGGGATGACTACAGTAAACACGCAGTCCCAGACATGACATTTCACTGTCAATCGTTATTGAGGGTGGGAGCTGGCATCAGGTTGGCACAGTGCATATGAAAGGATGTGTCGGCGGGAGGGTCGTGAGAGTGTTCCCTGGTACCCTATGAGCACCTGCAGTCTGTCTTCAGTCTCTGTTGGACGTGGAGACGGCACCTTGAAAACACCCTCTTAGACATGGGAGCCTCGTGGGAGTGTTCCCTAGTGTTCCCTGGGGTTGCCGGGGTACCATTTCCTGATATTTACAAACTCAGCGGCACGGGTGAAAGCAGCAGTGCCGGCACACGAATGTGGGAAAGCGGAGAGTCTGACGACACTGGTTGGTGGTAAGTGTAACTACAGTGAAGGGGAAAACTGTTTGCTTAGTGCGGAGAAGCTGCACACCCGACCAGAGTTACTTACGGAAATGCCTTAACGCCACACTAAAATACAGTATCATTGGGGGAACCACGAGACACAAGGAGTGTCATTCAAATCTTTTTAATCCCCACAAAATTGCACATTAAATGAAGTCCCTCCCCATCTAACATAAGGACAAGAAGACAGACACGCCTGATGGCGGATTCTAAGTTTGGCCTAATACCAGTAAGAGATCCCGTCATGACGACTAGGACTATGGCACACAAAGATGCAGCCACTTGGCAAGGGGACTCAGACAAGGACATTGAGTGCAAAAACCTCAGCAAAACACTAAAAGCAAAAAAATAACCTCATAGCGGGAACCTGAATGATTTAATAAGAACCACAGTAAAGCTCCGAATGGACAACTCCTACCTATACAATCTACTGGAACAGAAAGAATATCAAACTCCCAAGGATGCCTCCATCAAACAAGATTGTAATCCCTTAAAAAACATATGTCCCCAGAGCATGAAGGATCTAACGGACGCTGAGATCTTAGAAGTAGATCTATCGGAGGATCGGTTGACAGAAAAGAAGACAAAGCCAGTGAACACAATGAAGCAAAAGCAATCGAAAGAAATCTTGCAGGAGGTAACTCAAGCAAAAACCCTAATTGAGGAAAATCCGGAGGAACATTTAAAGGGGAAGGAGTGGAGAAAGTGTGAGAGAAGCCACGTAGAAATAAAGGGAGAGCTAAGCAAGCAACCAGGGAGCATCAGAAAGAGAAACACCCAATTTAGTGAATTGAGAAAAACATACAAGGAGGAGGACAGGCCATCAGGAAAGCTATAACCCCTCACCTAAGCTTAAAGGAACTAGACGCATCTGGGAATAAGGAGGACAATTTGGAAAACCAGAACAAGGATAAAAGCGAAAGGAATGGACTGGAAGAAACTAAAATAAAAGAGTGCATATTAACACATCTAAAAGACATGGTTAGCTCCCAACACATGCCCCAAAAAACAACAAAGATATTCGAAATGAAGAGGAATACACAGATTAATTGGGATCTTTTTTTATCTGTTTCCTCCCTCGATGACTTGGTCTTTACCCCGCGGAACACGAACCTAAGTCAAAATACGCTGAACTCGACACCCTTCCAGACACATTGCAATATAATGGCAGCACTAAATATATCATTGGCCCATTCCTAAAAATGTATGAAGTAATAAATGAAAACTATAAAGGCCAAGCAACACTAACAGCTATGGTACACACAAAATTTGTATTTGGAGAGCAATTTTTCACGTTAAAATCATGAGTAGATCAGGAAGCTGCAAGCGTAACAGAATTACAAAGAAAAATGCAAGAAACCCTCGATGTAGAGAGAGAGAAAAAGAAAACACAATGCTGGAAATACTGAAAGAAAGAGGAATGCTCGCAGGAGAAAAGGAAAAAAAAAACAATAACATATCAGGATCCAATGGACAACGTGATCATGAGAGGAGAGGGTGAAAAACAGGGTTAGAAAATAATTGCCCAGAGATATCGGGCGTGGCAGCCCTGCGAGAAACCCCCAAGGAAAAGAAAGAACCACAAAGGGAAGACCCTATTAAAAATACAAATATCGTAGTGGAAGGGGGGTGGCACGTCATCCAAAAGAGACAAAAGCTAATAGATAAGCCCAATAATCCCTTTAACGAGACCCAAAATCTGTCACAGGATGGTAAATTCCATAATCCTTACCCAGTATTTCAAAAAAACACCCAAAAGAAAAACGGGGAAGGGGATAAGGCACCCAGACTGGAGGGAAAAAAAAAGAGGATAAAAATCAGCAAAATAATAAACCAAAGTCAAACAGAGCGAGGGGTTTCTTTCGGAACATCTCATTCCTCCAAAAGAAGTAAACTTACCAAAATTACGAGGAAGGACACACTCACTACAGCTGTATGTGGTGACGGGGTAGTCAGAAAAATTCCATCCCTAAAGTTGTAACATAAACAGTGGACTTTGTGGGTAAATGAAGAGAGGAAACAAAGTACAATGGAGGAGATAGATCTAACAAATCTCTCTTCATATTCATTGGAAGACATGGAGGTTTCAACATCCAGAAGTGAAAGCGGTAAAGAAAGGATGAGTAATGAAGAAGTAACAATGGCAAAAGGAGATTGGAAGGAAATGGTGACATCGCATTTGAACTCACCAACACTCTTCCTGACAATGGAAGAAAAACGGGTAATCTTGCAAGGACGTCATTTAGGAGTCGCCAGAGGTCGCAACTGCGACCTCGGAGGTCCCCCTTGCTACCCCTTTGGTCTCCCTTGCTACCCCTAAAAAGAAAGAATAGAAAAAAGTAATTGTTTCGTTTGTTTTTTTTGTTATACAAGCTCCTGGGCTGTGGCCAGCACCATGTGGCTCTCTGCTTCCTGGAGTGGCTGGCTTTCTTGTTCAAAAAAGAAAAGAAAAAAAAGAATAGCGGTGCACAAGTCTAACACTTTCAGCACTGACCCCAAATAAGAAAGAATAGAAATACCAAATAATGTGTCTTTCTGTAATTCTATACAATAATTGTTAGACTCATTAAATGTTTATTTCAGGCACACTTCAGGAGGTGAGTCACTGATTTAGTCTGTTATTAAACATCTCAACTCAGCCTTTCATCCTTCTGAGATCCATAAATGAGTACCAACACAGGTTGGGTGATATTGGGTGTATAGTTTTTCTATATAAAGCGCTTAAGCGTAAGTGCTATATAATAACACATTATTATCATTTGGCCATGGACGTCTGCTTGCATTCACATTAATTAGGTAATATGGGTCTATACACACTGATCCTAATGATACATATGGCGATCAATTCTTGTATGAAATGTACATCACATTACAGTGATATTGTAACCATATTTTTCGTAGTGTACTTGGGAACAATGCTATGTGATGCCACTTCCTGTTTTGTCAAGGTGTGAAAGGTTGTGTTCCATCGCTTCCCATGATATCACTTTGGGGTGGGGTCAAATGACATCACTTCCTGTGATGTTTTTAATACTTGAAGTGATGCCCCCAAAAAGCCAGGCGCGCGAAGCATTTTGGATAGAAAGATTGGACTCATTATCACCCAACGGGATGAACGAAGAACTAGACCTCAGTTGTTTCCTTTGATTCATGAGTAGTTAAGCATGCAGTTGTGACTTTGTAATGCGAACCCTTCTTGTTAATTTGAAAGAATAATGTATTTTGTTTATGTAATACAGCATATGACATATGCTCTTATTATAAGCGGACGCTTTATATCCACTGTAGTGATCAGTAGTGAAATCAACACAACATACAGCGAACAATACGCAGATTACCCAGCATGAGCTTTCGTAATTTTCAATATATTTCCTTCCTCCTCTTTCTTTTCTCTCTCTTCCTTCTTTTCTCTCTCTTCCTCTTCCTTCCTTTTTTTTGCAATTTGTACTCTGTAAGGTAGATTAGAACACAATGGGCCTCATTACACGGTATGCAGTAACCATGGTGCTATTAGCGCCATGGTTGCTGCCGGTATTTTACCGTGTCCGCCTTGGTGGATGGCGGAATTACCGCCCTACTCCAAGGTGAGCGGGGGCAGTAATTCTCCATTCGCCAAGGCACTTCCCCATTCCCATTTTTGCCCCTATAGGGCTCAATGGGACTGGGGAAGAGGCTAATTACGGTACTGCAAATTGCGGTACCGTAATTAGCACCAATGTCCCTTTGCGGGCACGTTCCTTAACGGCTAGTAAAACTAGCCGTTCAGGTCAGGTCCTGCAAAGGGACCTCG
This sequence comes from Ambystoma mexicanum, assembly GCF_040938575.1. NCBI lineage: Eukaryota > Metazoa > Chordata > Amphibia > Caudata > Ambystomatidae > Ambystoma > Ambystoma mexicanum. Next base: position 138,056,618 of record NC_090921.1, read on the forward strand.
TAGTAAGGCGGTAAGGGTGTACTGGTACCGGTTCCCCTACCGTTACCGGTAAACCCTTACCGCATTCCGTGTAATGAGGCCCAATATCTTTTTTAGCAGTTTACTATTTGGGTTCTCCCTGTTAAGCGTATGCCTTTATGCTAAATTTTACTCCTTAGCTCAAACCCCGTTTTAGGAAGACAGTTCTTTATACACAAGTAATGTCTAATCGGATCCTTCACATCTTTGGCCGCTCACATGACACGAACGTTCGTTTTAGATATGGCCGCTCACCGGTGCCATCCGAGTATGGTTCCATAACAAATAAACACCCAACTGTGGCACACGTAGCAGAGATTAGATCAAGATGAGATCAAGCACGCAACTAAGCGTTAACATCACAGACATTTTTTTATTTAACTAACATCCTTTTAACACCTTATGATTCTGACTTTCTGTTGATAATTGGCTCTGTTATACAGTTCAGTATATATTAACACGAGACTTCATGTCTAAATATTTGATAGTACCAGTATTTGCACATAATGTTTGAAGTTACATATCCTCTAATACATAGAGGCTGACATTGCAAAATGGGCGCCGCTTTTCATACGGCCTCGGCCGTTTCCATGACAACGCTGTAACCACCTTTAAGTACAACTACACGAAGCGCGCGCGCGCTCGCGGTGTCCTCTGTGGATACTCAGCCTGTGGTTGCTAGGTAAGGTGCCTTCTCCCTGAAACCATATTCTATTTGTTCCCAGTACTATAATCTGTAAAATCCTGGCACATACTTTACCCATTGAATTACAACGAGATACTTATGTTTTTTATAGACCCATAACGCGGCCAGTAACCTTTTTTGTTAACCCACTCCCAGCGGCTGCATCGCGGCTTCATCTAATGTTATTTGCAATTTAAGGTCCGTGCATTATTTCTACCACTGACAATTACATGACACATAGCATCTGAATTAGCTAAACTGTTTTTTCTCTTTCCTTTTTTCTTCTCGTTTAGTTATGTCGTTGACTTATGGATACACCAATTTACCGGCATATCTTTTATGGTCTGGCACGTATGTACCCACTTCTATTTTTGACACATGTCGGGATTCAATTAATGACAAATGTGATTTTCACATGTGTATTCAATTACCTATTGTCTTATTGATTCCTAGTTGGTTCTTGGTTGATTGATTCTTGGCATTTACAACTGAACGTAATTTTTATTTCATTTAAATGGTTTCACTCTTATTGAATGTCCAAAATGCTCATGGGGGACCTGCATACCGTATATTTACCATGGTTATTTGTAATTATGGTAACACTCTGTATTGATGGCTGTGCTACATTGCTTTTCACTATTTTTTGTATTAATTTGATGAATAATGTATCCGTACCCTCCTGCACTTAATTTATGCGATTAATATACATTCTATATGTTGTAATCTGTGGGTCACAGATCCGTTTACCAATCTTTTATTTTTTCGGATCTCATGAGCATACTCAAAGAGCTGGCCCTGACGAAGGACTTTTTGATTCCGAAATGCATAGGCCACTATGAGCTCACCCAATGCATCTGCTCTGATTAAGATGTATAGCTGCCTAGTATTAAAATATGAATAAATAGCGACACCTTTTCAATAAGCATTATTTGAGTACTAGAAGTTTTATTACTCTTGATTTACCAACACTAAGTAACTCCACCATTTCGTGGTGATGGGGAGTGCAGCCCGCACCGCTGGCTTTACGGCCTTGGTCTTTTCTCCTGTTCTACTTTGTGTGCCATTTCATGGAGGTACCTCTCCAGCGGGTTTGCACCCCTCCTTGAATTTCATCGAAATTAGACCAATTGAAAGAACATTATACAAATATCTGGTGGTGCACGTTCACTATTGACTATTTATCACTTCCTGTGATGTCATCAGAGGTCAAGGGTCGTGTGATGTCACTTCTGCTACCTCTGGCATTTTGGTGAAATGACGTCCCTGTAATCTTGGCTAATAGATACAATCAGAGAAGTGGAGAAATGACGGGGTAGGAGTATAGAAAAGGATCAAACTATGGAGTGTGAAGAGGAAGATCAACCAAGAGGGAAAGAGAAAAAATAAAGGAGAGAAAAAACAGACTGGACAGGCCAAAACGAAACCAGACCTGAAAGGAACTGCCGTCAAAATGAAGAAAATTATAGGTACAAAGAGGCACTCCAAAAGAGAAATTCCCCTGACGTGCACAGAGAAATCAGGGGAATCAATTACTGCTTCTGAGATATGAAAACAGAAACTCTAACATCAATACCAAAGGATCAGAGGCAGGAATTCACTGCCTCCAGTTGAATCGTATCCTAAGGTCGAAGGACGGGTTGATCCTGAACCGACATAACATCACTAAACTACTACACGATGTGCCAGCATACCAATTTATGAAATCAGCTGATATGAAAACAGTTGAATTCCCAAAATAGGACTTAACAGACAAGTTAATCCTATTCAAAGGGTGTCAAGGTCTCAACCGCCAATCTCTTCTTACCACTGGGATTTCAGCTACTGGAGGGTAAGTCACCACACCATTCAAACATCTGAAAAGAGAAACCCAAATAGCAAAACAAAGGAAGGAAAAAAGAATGAGCGAGCAAAAACAAACCCTGGAAAGGAAGAGCATTTAGAGGACGGTGGAACGAAAGAGGAGTTAAACATGGATGGAAGAGTCTTTCAACCATTAGGATCACTTTCAAGTGTCAGCTCTCAGAAATAGAAGTGGGAAACAACATAGGACGAGCGGACAGTGAAAACAACTGGAACAAAATAACAACTAGCTGATGAGTTTGGGACCTGCCGACCATTTTACAATAATCTCCTGGAACACAAGAGGATTGTACACTTATTTAATGATACGGGACCCGAATTGAGAAAACCACAAATCTTATGTCTGCAAGAGACCTGGATCACCGCCCCTTCTGTATTAGAGGGGCATAGCAGATACTTCAATCCAGCATACAAGGGAGATAAGGAAAGACCATCCTCAGGCCTAATAACCCTCATACAAATGGGAACTCGCATTGTGATAACAAAGAGCAACAACATAAAATCATTTGTGCAAGAAGTGCTCTTGTTATTTCCTGATCAACCAAACAATCAGAAGCAAAAAATCTTATTTCCTAATTTATATTGGAACCAGGAAGCAAACAACGACAGGGACTTTACTGATAGTGTCACAGACATACTAGGTGAATACACAACAGACCCTCCCCAAATTATAATTTGCGGAGACCTGAACATTGTTTGTTTCTAGGAGGGGGAAAAGTAAAAGAAAATGTTGACACTATCAATAATAGAGCAGAAGAAAGAGCAACCTTATGGACAAGTGCTATGGATTTAAGGAATATATCGATGTTAAATGGGAAAACAAAAGGGGATCTCCAGGTAAAGCCGACATGGACGAATGGTAACTACATTTTTGTATCCCAGGATATCTGACAGCTGGTAAAAGAGTTTAAAATTAAGGGAACAATAAGTGACAATGCCTTGTTGAAAGTAACACAAAAGAAAAAACTCACATGCCTGGTAGGCAGCCCTGAACTATGGAAATTAGTGGTAACAGAAGGAGGAAACAGAATTCGCATTTTCTCAAAAGAGGCAGATAAGCTACTTCCGAGATATATTACCGCCACCAAAACCAGTGGAGCGGTAGATTACCTCCCCCTATTTATGGCCTTCAAAGTGAGGGTAATACGTGTGGGAAAAGGCATCACACAAACATGTGCAAGACAATGAAATAGCAGAAAAGAAGCAAACATTAAGAGCGGATATCAGGATAATAAGAATGCTGGAACCAAATGGACGAGAGGAGGCCTTGAAAAAAAGAAAGCAACCGGTGGCGGTAATGAGGGCTTTGTTGGCCAGTAGGGTGCCTGACTAACCTCCAGCATTTAGCTGGAGGTAACACAGGTATACCATACCAGCAAACCCGTAGTCGAGCAGTCCAGTAAAGTGCCAGTGTCACGGATATCGGCACTTTTTACCAGACCACCCGACTCAGAATGAGGCCCATAGTTTCTTATTACAGCAGTGCGGGGGGACAAATAAGCTAGATAATTACCCCTACTCAGTGCAGCCCAAAACAGTAAAATATCTGCGGTGTTGATTTGCGTCTATTGTTTTGCTCTTCACAGGAGGAGTGTGGTTTCTTCCATATGGAAAGAATCTGACCACAGATGGCCATGACTAGGTTTGTATATGGGAGTGTTTGAACCAACTCGGTATCAGAACCAGCATGGTGCCCAGGAACATCAGAAATATCAGGGGGTGCCAGGGCCTCAGGACTTGGTTGCAGCTCATGTTCATAGGTTCCATCTAAGAGCTCATGAGTGTATGGGCTATCCTAACAGGTTGGGACGTTGGCACAGTTTCTTCAGTGGTGAATCCTTCCCTATTTGTGGCTTGGTAGAAAGTAAAATGGAGATCATATGTAGGCGTGAGCTGCCAGATGTTCGGGGATTTTTGAAGTTTTGTTTACTGAGTAGAATTTCAGTAATTTTCTGAAGTGGGGGATATGGCATGCTTGCCGGGAAGTCTAGTTTGCTGTTTGTTTTCTTTTATGGAATTCTTTATTTTCTAGCCTGGACTTGCCGTGGCTTTGGCATGGCACTCGGCCACATATGAAGCGGTGCTGGTTGGAATTGCCTTCAATTGGATGAAGACGGTTTTGAAGGTGATGCTTGCTTGAAGTGGAATCTAGGGTGGCTCCCTTAGGGCTCGGCAGATTCGGTTGTATTTTTTTGTACCAATGATAAGCTGTGTAGTTTCATGGTAGACTCTTTTCAGTGGTATTAGGGTGGCCGCTGGTTTCCTAGTCATGAGGGCCTACCCACCATCAAGTGAGAAAACTAAGACATAGATGGCTGTTTTGAAGTTGTCAACTTGGAGAAAAGGCTTGATTTTGCATAAGAGTGATAACTGGCACCATTCTGTTTACATGTCTTTGTAATGTGCTACTCTGATGGAGATATGTCAAATTATGTGCTTGTTGGAACGGGTCTGCCACAGGGTTTTGTGCTGGAACCGAACCTTTTCAACTTGTACCTTTCTGATCTGTGGATTGAGTGTGAGAAATGGAGAGTGTATAAATAACTTGAGGATACCTTGAATTGCTTATGCTGACGATCTAATCTTGTTTGATCTCTCTCCGGCTGGTTTACGGCGTTCTTTGAATGGAGTAGCGGTGTTCTTACAAGAGAATGAGTTAGTCATTAATGCAAATAAATGTAGAGTAATGCCTGTGTACCATAAGAAAAAAACTAAACAATATCTCTGGTCTATCAAAAATGGTAGGATTAATGAGGTTAATGAGGTTTTATACCCAGGAATATTGTTTGCAAACAATTAAACTCGAGAGGTATAAAGAAGGAATGGGGACCAACGTGATAGCTTGTGTAGAGGGAGTAGGATAGTGAGAGGAGTGGTGTACTGTTGGCAGCTTCAACTCGGTAGACACCGGGTGCTGAGCTTTGGTGCGAGTATTGGATCGGTGTCAGTCCGTGTGTGCTGTTGGTGTGGCTTATGTTTTGTTGCAGTGTGGTGGAGTGCGTACAGCTTGTTGTGTGAGGGATGGTTATGTGAGTTTTTTGAGTGAGATAAGTATGCAGAGAGTTTGAGCTTATATTGGTTAGTGGGTTATAAGACATTTAACATGCTAACATTCACAGTTCTGTCTGAGTGTAGTACTTGCTGATCTACATAATTCCGTCTAAGTGTGGCACTCACTAACCTTCACAATAATTATCTAGATATGGGGCAGGATAATGTTCTCAATTCTACATGTGGCATATGCTAACATCCAAGTTCCATCTAGGTTTAGCGCATACTAACATCCAAGTTCCATCTAGGTGTGGCATATGCTAACATTCATAATCCCATCTAGATGCGAGGTAGGATAAGGCTAATAATTCTTACTAAGTGTGGTGCATGCCAACATTCACGTTTCTATCATTTCTATCAGAGTTCTCTCAAGTGTGGTGTGTGCTAACCTTCCTAATCCATATAAGTGTGGCAGATGCTAATTTCCAAGCTCCATCTAGGTGTAGCAGATGCTAATGTTCGCAATCCTGTCTAGATGCGGCACAGGCTAATGTTCTCAATTCTAAGTGTGGCATATGCTAACATTCAAGTTCCATCTAGGTGTTGGATATGCTAACATTCACAGTCCTATCTAGATGCGGCGCAGACTAAAGTTCTCAATTCTAAGTGTGGCACATGCTAACATCCAAGTTCCATCTAAGTGTGCGATATGTTAACATTCACAGTCCTATCTAGATGCGCCGCAGGCTAAAGTTCTCAATTCTAAGCGTGGCACATGCTAACATTCAAGTTCCAATTAGGTGTGGCATATGCTAACATTCACAGTCCTATCTAGATGCGGCGCAGGCTAATGTTCTCAACTCTCAACTCTAAGTGTGGCACATGCTAACATCCAAGCTCCTTCTAGGTGTGGCATATGCTAACATTCACATTTCTATCATTTCTATCAAGTGTTTTGTATGCTAACCTTCCTATTCCGTCTAAGTGTGGCACATGCTAACTTCTAAGCTCCATCTAGGTGTAACATATGCTAACATTCACAAACCTATCTATATGTGACGCAGGCTAGCGTCCACAATTCCCTCCCAGTGTGACATTTGTTAGCATTGACTAGTATGTTAGGATGCAGTGCAAGGCAAAATTTCAAATCCTGTCATGGATAAAATCAGGCTGGTGGTCACAAATCTTTGTAAGTATGCATGGCAGTCTATGTAATGGGAAGATAAGGTTTCTGGTGTAGAGTAATTGCTCTACACCCCACCCATGCCACACTTACAGTTTTTGTTGGTGTCTGTTAACTGCTGGCTTCCCCTGCGGACATCTGCAGACACTTTGTGAAGCTGCCTCTGTTGTGGCCGCCCTTTGCCTTGGGGCCCTTAGCCGAAGGGGCTGCCGGGCAGAGGGCTGTCCTGGGAAGGTGGGTTATGAACAGGGAACCAGCCCAACGGGTGAAGGGGATGGTCCGGGAGGAGGCAGAAGGGACACGGGAAAAGGCGAGGGAAGCATGTATGGTGGTCGGGGGCATAGGGTAGCCAAAAAGGCTGAGATGATGCTCCCCAGGGCCCAGGAGGGTCCTGGGGGGGATGCCCTCGCCTGTACCTCTGGATGTGAAAAAGGTAGGCAGGGTACAGTTCGGCCACTAGGCCCAACAAGGTGACAAGCTCCGCCAATCAGGAAAGGGGGTGGTCCGGGAGGCAGGAGGAGGCAGAAGGGACGAGGGAAAAGGCAAGGGAAGCATGGATGGCGGTCGGGGGAAGCCAAAAGGCCGGGATGTTGCTCCCCAGGGCCCAGGAGGGTCCTGGGGGAATGCACTCACCTGCACCTCTGGGTGTGAAAGAGGTAGGCAGGGTGCTGTTCGGCCACTTGGCCCAACGAGGAGACAAGCTCCACCAATCAGGGAAGGGGGTTGTCTGGGAGGCGGGAAGAGGCAGAAGGGACGTGGGAAAAGGCGAGGGAAGCATGGATGGGGGTCGAGGGCAGGGGTGTAGCCAAAAAGGCAGAGATGTTGCTCCCCAGGGCCCATGAGGGTCCTGGGGGGAATGCACTCACCTACACCTCTGGATGTGAAAGAGGTAGGCAGGGTGCAGTTCGGCCGCTAGGCCCAATGAGGAGACTAGCTCCACCAATCAGGAGGTGGACCGGGAGGCGGGAGGACGCAGAAAGGACGTGGGAAAAGGCGAGGGAAGCATGGATGGCGGTCGCGGGTAGGGGGGTAGCAAAAAGCCCAAATGTTGGTCCCCAGGGCCCAGGAGGGTCCTGGGGGGAAATGCACTCAACTGCACCTCTGGATGTGAAAAATCAAAAATCATGCACACAATGAGCCCTCCCTCAATCATTTGTGGAAGATGGTCAAAATAAATAGTAACACTTTTATGGTGGGTTTCTGTTATGAAGAGGCTGGCGCAGACAGGTAAGTGATATAAATGTTTTATTTAGGTTATAATAAGAGAAGAAGACCCCCAACATTAAGAGGCTCCTCTCCTTCAGCTCCCACTTCAACTGACAAACATTAGAATGTAGAAACAAGAAACGCTGTCATCAACATTCCATGACATCATACAGGGATGCATCACACAGGAAAGAAGCACTATGAAAAGCATTCTCTTCATACTCCTCATAAGTCACCACAACAGTTTCACTAGCAGATGTGAAAGATTTATGCAGGAAGTGGAAATTGACCATAGTTCTTTTGAAGGTCGACTGCAAACTTGGGACAAAATGGATGATAGCAACGATTTGCTAAGGTTAAAGCTGTGTAAAGATGTCTCACTGGTATACAACCGAAAATTAATTTCCATCTCCTTAGTATACGAAATTTTGCTTGAATTTTTTGTGGCCCGACTAGGTATCCATTGGGATAAAAGATTGTGCACGTTATGCAACTTGTCCGGCAGTGACAAAACAGAGGATAATGTTGCCGCTGGGAAGATTTGTCCATTCACTGTCTGCGGTATTGTCAGAAAGTGTCCGGGAAAGGATAATGAATGGTAGATAAATCTCTATTTATTGCTCTTGTGACATTTCTTAAAGAGACTTTTGCAAGACTAGAATCATTCTAAATATCTAGTCTTAGTTTTATGGGGAACCATTTTATTGTAATCTTCCTTTAAAATGTGTTCATTACTAGTTTTTATGAAATGTGATTAGATTTATAGTAATTGATAATAGAATGCTTTTTTTTAAACCTGTTGAATTTTATATATGTATATTGAATTTTATGTCTTTTTCTAATTTGTAATATTTTAGTTATGATTGAGTAAGGTATACTTTAAAGCAACTACACAATTATGTGTATCTTGGATGAAAGGTTACCTTCAATTGCAGAGAGTTGGCATGGGCTAGGAGGATGGGTGAGAATCAGTATATTTGCATTTCTGTCAGTCAGGTCAGGACTTGTGCTTACTTTACAGGCTTACTGAGTAGAATTAATTCTGTTTTGGTTCTATCATGCAAAGATTGAAAATGATGGGTAAGAGTACGTATACTTGGGGTATATTGCAGGTGACGAGACAATCAAAGGAATACATTTGTGTCCATCTGAACAGCTGTTGTCTGTTTATATGATACGAGTTGAGCCATTGTGGTAGATAACTTGAAGACTATGAATGAGCAAAGGACTATTGCATGTAGGTGCGACATAGAGAACAACAAATGTAAAGTAGTACAATGTAAATTGGGCTTTTATAGTGTATGGTGGCTCTGTGGAAGTTGAAAGTGAGATTAACAAGGAGGCACATGCGACCCCTCAGATATTGAAGCATGCAGGCCGGAAGAACACAAGTCCTCAGTGCTGGTATAATTCTAAATGGTTTGTAACAGACACACTTGGTTGTGTGTTTCACCCTGAGAGCTGAGCCCAAGATTAATCAAAGGGGAGTCAGTACTGCTAAATAGGGTTATCTGCTGGCATGGAGGTGTCTGTGAAAGAACCAGAGATGTGAGTATTGGCACTGATACCTTAATAGGTATTTTGCAGGTAGATGTCTGCCTTGCGCGAGGGTTTACTGTGTGAGTAGTGTAAGGTTCTATGAGATGGAGACATAAGTCAGTTAGTGAGGGTAGGAGATGGGCATTGTGTTAGTGAAGACTGCCATCTTGAGAGTTTCAAGGTTAAATTTAACTTTTTCAGTTCTGATCTGTAGTTGAAATGGCATCGCAATTTTATTGAGCTGTTATCCCATCAGGATGAAGTGTAATTACCATTCTGGTTTCGTTTAATGGGGTGCAAGGCAACCGAGCCAACTCTGCGCAATCTCCCAAATTAGTGCAATCTCACAAATACCTTGGTGGAAGGACTGGGCAACGGCATGTGGCATTTTAGAGTAAGAAGATTGCATCTCTATGTCCTGATTTGCGAGTTTGTTTTACTGGCCGTTCTTCACACCAGACTATCTTTGGGTCTATGTACCTAGTATCAATTCATGATGTACAAGACAAATATAATTTACTCTGTAATCTTCTTTCTGTGGCTTCTATCTCTTAAGAGTTGCATGTTACGTATAGTCTGCCATCTAGTGGTTGCCTAGAGCATGACATATTGTTTTTTGAATTCGAAAAACGAATCGTTGCCAGGGCCATTCCTGTCACCCTATCCTACATGTGCAGGGACCCACAATCCTTCATGTGCCAAGGTCCTCACATTTTTGGTTTTCCATCCTTGAATTTATATGGCATACATTATTCACTATTTTTGATGCGTGTATCGGCTTAGATTCAGATGCTATGTATAGGCCGACAAATTGTGAGAGTCACAGAGTATTGCATGATGTGTTTTCGAAACTTGAAAAGAGACGTCAACTGGGCATGTTTGTAATACTATGCCTAGTGTGACGTCTACTGTACTCATGGTCCTTCGCGCGTCGAGGGCCCTCAGATTGTTTTGTTTCTGACATGAGGTGCATGAAGTGTTAGCGTGAGTACAAGAAAGATAAAGTAGAGAAGTAAAGATAGAAATATCCATGCACCTTCAAACTCCAGGAGGGGAGGAAAGGCAGGCACATGTCAACCTAAGCAGATACATGCATCAAAAATATGATTACGGTGAGTAATCTATGCTTCTGAGGCTTGTGGATCTGCTTGGATCACATGCTATTAATGGTTACCAGTCATTTGGTCGAAAATAAATGGTCGAATGACCATTTGATCGATGTAAAATGGTCGGAAAAAAAAAGATCGAATTTTTTATTTGTTTATTTTTTTATTTATGGGGGGTTCTCCCCTAGCCCCCCTTTTTCTTTATTAAAAAATATTTTTTAAGCAACCAAACTAAAAAGAAATACATAAATAAATAAATTCTACCTTTTTTTTCTGACCATTTTGATTCGATCAAATGGTCATTCGACCATTTATTTTCGACCAAATGACCGGACACCGCTATTAATAGCTTAGCAAACAGAACCTGGAGGAGGTAGGTTGTGAGAAGGTACAGCAGCAAATAGATGTTTTAATACCACTTGTCCCACCTGTGAATCTGCTTTACAGTGTACTTCTAGGCATTAATGCATAGTAAAGGTATAAATGGAACTCCAAGTAGCAGCTTTTCAAATTACATCTAAAGGAACATTTGCAATAAAAGCTAAAGTAGTCCCAGTGCCTCGTGTAGAGTAGGCTGTTGGTGTGAAAGGTAAAGTATGTTTTGATAGTGAGTGGCAAAGCTGGATGCATTTGACTATCCATCTGGAGACTGCATTTTTAGAAACATGACCTCTTTTGCCAATTGCTATGGAAACAAAGAGTTGATCTGTTCTCCTCAGTGGTTTATTCTTGTTTATGTAGTACATGACCGCCCTGCTTACATCTAAGGTATTTAGGCGTTTTCCTGCTGAATTTGAAGTATGTTGGAAAAAAGTTGGAAGTTCAATAGATTGACATGAAACTTTGATATGAACTTTGGTGAGAATCTAGGGTGTGTTCTAAGAACCACTTTGTCTTTGTGGATGATAATGAAAAGGTCTTGTACTGAAAGTGCTTGTACTTCATTGGCTCATTTTATGGAAGTGATAGCCACCGGAAAAGAAGTCTTTTAAATTAAATGCTTCAAACGTGCTTTGTGCACATGTTCAAAGGGTGAGTTTTGTAAGTACAACTTCGAGGTCGGAAACCTGGAGGTGGATTTGAGATGGGAGGGTATAGCCATTTTACTCTCTCCATGAATGCTTTGATAACTGGTACCTTCCAGCATGTTATTTTGTTTTGGGAAGTCGTGTAAGCAGATAGAGCTGCCAAGTGTACTTTGATTGAATTAAAGACTAACCCAGAGTCTAATAGGTAAAGCATATAGTGAAGTATGTGCGAAGGACTTCTGTTGCGTGCCCAGCACCAAAAGACAAATCTTTTCCACTTGTTAAAATAACAGTGTCTAGTGTTAGGCTTCCGTGCCTCTTTAAGGATAGCCATACACCTTTGTGGAAGACTTAAATGCCCAAATTCTAGGACTTCAGGAACCAAGCTGCCAAGTTCAGAGTCTGAGGGTATGGATGGAATGTCGTCCCCTTGTGTTGTGACAGTGTTGGATCCCTGCTTCACAGCGAAGTGTACATGTGGCCGTGATCACGCCTTTGCATGGCAGGGGTGTCGTGGACCCATAGGGGTATATGTCTACTGTGGCTTTTCGGATCTTTGGTGGGGCGGTCAAGGATTGATATGCGCTTTCGCTGATAATGTTAACCGTCGCTCCGGTGTCCACGAGGAATTTTAGAGGAGTATGATTCACTTGGAGTGTCAGGATGGGGCTGTGTTGAATGGCCGTCGTGTTGTCCTTTAGGGCCCACACATATCCTTTTCTTCCTTTTCTTCTTTGGTCTTCCTCTGACGAGAGGGTGTCGGTGCTGGTGGGGGATCGAGTCTCCACGTATCTTACGAAACGCCGCCTGTGCGATCTTCTTGTGTCCTCGGATGATCTTTTGTCTTCGCGTGTATAGCGACTTCTGCGGTCACTGTCGTCTTTTCTGTTTCGCCGCCGTTCCCTGTCCGCTGGTGGCCTGGGCGACTCTGTGGTGTGGGCCTGCGCCTTTCCTGGTATCGGTGTTTGGGCGTTGATTGGGTAGGGGTGTTCTTGCACATGGCCCTATAGTGGTCCATACCCCCGCACGCGGCACACTTCTGCCCTATGGCCGGGCACGTGCCAGAGTGCAGATATTCGTAGCCGCACTTGAAGCACGTGGCATCAAGGTGTTTGGTGGTCTGACTTGGGTGGGTGTATAACTTGTTGATTGTCTCCGCGGTATCGCTGGGTTGATGGATGGACACCTTGCCGAGGTTGTCTAGTTGCGAGTCTACCGCTGCTTCCATGCGGGCCAGTGCCAAGATTTCCTCTAGTGAGCGTTGTTTTTGTAGAAGTTGCTTGCGGAAAGGCTGAGAGAGGCATCCAGCTATCACTTGGGACCTGAGCGCCTCTTCATTGGAATATCTGTGGAATTCACAATGTTTTAGTTTGATGCGTAGGCGCATCACAAAACTGTCTATGGACTCCCCTTTTTCCTGTCTTGTTGTGTGGAACATGTGGCGCTCGTAATCCACGTTCGTGTGCGGTGCGAAGTATTCAGACAGCTTGGTGTGTAGTTGGCTATACGTGACGGTGTCCACATCAAGCAACTCCCCTGCAATGTCTCTAACCGCCGGTCCCACCGCCATGAACAGGGTGTTCTTCAGCCTCGTGTCGTCTGTCAAACCAATGGCCCCAGTGTAGAATTTGAAGTCCCGTAGCCATATGCTCCATCTGGGCCCCAGGTTAGACGTATCTCTGATCTCAAATGGGTTGGGCATATGCATGACTTGAGCGGCACCTTCTTGATGTACCTGTGGGTTGTTGTCCTGTGCCGTGTCAGCGCTTCCAGACGCTTGTCCTGCTCCTCCTGACGAGGACGCCGGGGTCGTTGCAGTGTCCGACATGACTCTGCTGCCTTAGGGCGTAGAGGTGCTGACTTGTGGTCTGTGTGCGCCGGCGTCAGCGTTTCTACCTGGTGTGGTATACGGCCTGTGCTGTTGTGGGGTGCCTCCCCAGGTACAGGGCACACGTGTCCTGTGGGTTGCTGCTGTGGGGTGCCTCCCTTGGATGCAGGGCACGCATGTGCTGGGCTGCTGCTGTGGGGTGTCTCCCCTGGTGCAGGGCACACGTGTGTTGTGGGCTTCACAGCACGGCGTTCGCCGTGTCACGCGGGGCCGGGGGGGGGCCGCTCTCCCTTTTGCGCTTGTGTTATGTGCGCTCAGCTGTTGGGGGCGGGGCCACCCGTGACGAGCGTTGTACGGCGCTCGAGCGCCCGTGCCTGGTCTTAATTATGCAAAAGTCACGCGGGAGCCGGGGCCCGCGATGCGTGCTCGGTGGCTTGTCCGTGCCGAATGTCACGCGGGAGCCGGGGTCGCGCTCCACTGGTGCCCCCGTAGCAGCGGAGGAAGACAGGCTGGAAGAGGCCTCTGTCACGCGGGAGGCGGGGCCTTGCCTGATGGGTACCCGTGCCCGAGGCGCGCCGACGCGCTAAACTGCTCGGCTGCAGACCTCGGCACGGTGCCTGCGGGGTCCGCGCCCGCTCGTCGCCAGTGTTGGATCCCTGCTTCACAGCGAAGCGGGTCCACGCGGCGGATCCGGCGCACGCCGGAATAACACGCGGAGCCTGGTCCGTGGTCAACCTTCTTTATTTAAACACACGGCGGAACTGCCGTAATTCCCCTTGTCCCTCCCCCTCACCCTTGACGTCACGTCCGGGACGTCAATGTCCTGAGGACCCAAACGGGGCCCTCCCACACAACGATGTGGGGCGACCTGACAGACAGCATGTTGAATGTGCATGGAAGCTTGATTGGTTTGCATATTGCTACTTTGAGTAAATGTGGAAACCATGTTTGTCACACCCACATTGGATCTATTAGAATTAGCGTGACTTGTTCTTGGTGCACCTTGTGCACTCTTTTGTTCAGGAGTGGTGTTGGCTGTAAAGCGTAAGCAAATTTCCCTGACCAACTTATCCACATGGCGTTCTCCTTGGATCCTGTTTGGGGAAACCTGAATGCGAAGTCTGGGCATTGAGTGTTTTGCTTTGTTGCGAACAAGTCTAGAGGTGGGTGCCCACATAGGATGAAGATATTGCTGAAAATATCTTTGTGAATTTGCCACTCATGTTCTGCAGGTAGTAGTAGGCTTCTGCTCAGTGTGTCTGCTAGCGAATTGTGCTCCTTTTCGAGAACAGAATACCTCACCTCTGCACCCTTGAGACTGGAACGTGTTGTGACACTAGGAATATGTTTCACTTGAGTGACCATTTCCAAATCTTTTGGGGGTAACCTGGACAGACTTGGAGAGTGTCCCGCCCAGTTTGTTTGGATAAAACTTGGCAGTGAGGACTAGTACTGTTTGCCCTACTAGATGTTGTGGAAAGGCTTGCAGGGCTTTGAGGACTGCTAGCAATTCTAGTAGGTTTATGTGGTCTCTGCTATTGTTTGTGTCCACACCCAGTGTGCAGTATGGTGAAGGTAATGAGCTCCCCAACCTGAGAGTGAGGTGTCTGTTGTGAGTGTGGCTTGTACTGGTGGGTGGCAAAAAGATTTCTCTTTTAACATGTTGTCTTTTGTCCACCAGCACAGCACTTGTACTAGGGTTAGCTAAACTACTAGACCGCATGCCTTTGACCATTGTTTGCCTAACCACTCTTGCATCGGGCGCATGAGCAACTGCGCCTGTGGATCCAGATAAATGCATGAAGCCATCATCAAAAGTAGGCGCATTGCTTTGCGCACAATAATCTGACGGCCAGCTATGTGGTGAGGTACTTGAAAAAGGATGTTTTGTACTCTTTCTTTTGAGGGGAAGATGAATTCCTCCTCAGTCTTTATAATTGCTCCCAGCAATTGTTTTACTTGACTGGGGATTAGACTTAATTTGTTCTCATTGATGGCGAACCCCAGTTCGAACAATAGAGTGATTGTCCGTTGGGTGCTGAGTTTTCAAATCTGTGGCATTTCCCCTGTTATAAGTCTGTCGTCCAAATAAGGGTACAGAGGGATTAATTATCTGCATAGGTGTGCTGCCACTACTGCTTCAAGAGGAGTACTTTGTACTCTTAATGATCATTTGTAATCTTGAAGCGCAGGTATTTTCTGTGTGCTGGCAACATTGAAATATGAAAGCATACATCTTTCATATCCAATGTTGTCATGAAATCCCCATCTTAACAAAGGGATCACCTCCTTCAATGGAGTCATGCAAAACATTTAAGGATTGACATGTGTTTGCTGGAAGCAGGTCTCTTCCATGGCGCATAGTTAAGTCTTTCTTTGCCACAAGGAAGTATGCTGAATAGATACCCATGTTTACCTGGTCTGCTGGAACTAGTTCGATCAAACCTTTCTGCAGCATGGACTTTATTTCTTCTAGAAGAATTTGCTTCTCTTGTGGCAATATCTTCCGGTGTTTTGGAGGATGGTTTGGGGGTTTTCCTAGAAATTCACCCGATCAATGGGTGCACCCCCTGCCACGGTGGACAGCACCTATTGATCGGATGTGATCCCTTCCCATGCGTGGGTGAATTGGAAATTGCGTCCTCCGACTGGAGTTGCGTGGAAGGTAACCTGTACCGGGGTATCATTGTTACATGGCAGAGGAGCCTCTGGTGGTGGAATGGAAGCTCTACCTCTACTTCGTGCTCTTTTATACCCTCTTTGAAAAGAGGGTTGGTATCCGGTGGACTGACCCTGTGTGTTGCCTCAGGAAGAGGATTAGCCTTGATTCTATCCCATTGATCGTGGGTAGCCTTGCCCAGCAAAGGAGCATCGGGTATTGAACCCCCACACCCTGTTGAACAAACCATTTGTTTGTTATCTGGCCCAATGATTTTAAAGCTTCATGCTCTTACTTTGCACTCTTTAGTGCATCGTCAACTGCCTTGCAAAATAGCACATTAGGCTCTAATGGTATATTCAAAAGGGTGGACTGGGTTTCCAATTTGAGTTTCCATCTCAAAGCCCTCAGACAGGAAAAGCGACGCTACAAAAAAATCTGGAGATCACATCCCTCGGAAAAAAACAAGAATAAACTAAGTAGACTAGCTTCCCAATACAAAAAAGACATCAACCTGGCCAAACAAACGTCCTATAGCACCCGAATCCTACAAGCCAAATCTAACACCAGAGAGCTCTTTACTATACTAAAAGAGGTTGAATCTCCATTCCAAGCGCCTGACTCGTGCCTCAAGGACAAATATTGGTGCACGGATATACAAAATGCCTTAGCCAACAAAATTTCCTCCCAAAGATAAACACCAAAAAGGATTCCCTTCTCTCTTCTACTAAGCCTAGTAGTCTCACCCCTAAAAAGACTCACCCTACTCAGATGCACCCCCAGGCTCATAATCCCCAATTTAACTTCCATAGAGTATCTACCAAAGAGGTAGAAAAGGTCATTCTCTCTCTCAAGCCATCGAACTGCCATGGGGACCTTTGCCCTGTACAACTGATCAAGGATGCGGCTCGTGATCTAGCACCATTTATTACCAAACTAATAAATGCGTCATTCACATCAGGCACCGTACCTAATAATCTGAAACAATCATGGGTCCTCCGATTGCTCAAAAAACCGAATCTAGACCCTTCTACTCCCACCAATTACCACCCCATCACCACAGTACGGTTCCTTTTTAAAATCATCGACAAAGTAGCATACCAACAAATCCAACACCACCTCGAGCACTTCCAGCTCTTAGGAGTGAGACAATCGGGCTTCAGGCCTCAACATGCTACCGAAACTGCACTCATAGACCTTAAGGCACAGATAGATGAACTGAGAGACCAGGGCAGGACCGCACTCTTGCTACTTCTTGATCCCTCAGCTGCCTTCGATCTGGTCTACCACGAGATCTTATGTGATCACCTTCAAAAAGCAGCCCATTTCTCTCAAGAGGCCACTGACTGGATCCAATCCTTTCTAAACAACCGCACAATGAGGTTTTCTCACTACTAGCAGCAGCCGACCCAATGCCCATCACCTGTGGCGTGCCCCAGGGTTCATGCGTTTCCCCGACACTGTACAACACATTCACGAAGCCCCTTTTTGATGATCTAGATGGTCTGGGTATCACCTACACCAATTATGCCGATGATACCCAGATCCTCATCCCGCTGACGGGGGATTATGATAAGGATTTGGCCTTCGTCAATGGAGTGTACCTCATAATTCAGGCATGGATGGCTCACACGGTCTATGCCTGAATGATGACAAAAGGGAACTCCTCATTCTGGGATCGCCACATAACCTTAGGAAATTGAACCAATATTACGCCTCCTTTGTAATTGACAATAATAAGATCAAGGTAGCCAACGAGGTCAAAACCCTCGGCTTCTACTTAGACTCCACTCTCACCTTCAAAAAACAAGTTAATGCCATGCCCTCCGCCACAGCTTATACTTGCAAACTCGTCAGAGCAGCCAAACCTTTTCTCTCTCCTTCCAACTGCATCACACTAGCCAGGGCATTGATCCTGTCCAAGCTGGACTATTGCAACGCACTTTATGTAGGCTGCAACAAATATATCACTAACAAAATACAGATCCTTCAAAATAATACCCTAAGAGCGGCCCTTAGCATCCCGAAGAAAGCCCACATCTCAGACTCTAGAAGATCCGTCAATTGGCTATCCACTAAAGACAAAATATTCCTCAAATCGGTGTCCCTGACTCACAAATGCCTCCACCAAGCAGCCCCTCAATACCTTATCACTAGATTCACCAGACCTACATCCTCTCGCCTCTCCAGGATGGCCAACTCTAATCTCTTTCTGGTTCCTAGGTTTAAACGTACTATGACGGGAGGGAACAGCTTTCCGGTAAAAGAAGCACAATTCTGGAACTCCCTCCCTCCTACTTGTAGGGCGGACCTTCCCTACCGCCAATTTAGATCTAAAACCATCCACTGGCTCAAGGCTCACGACACATAACAACCGCCTGCTCTCTTGCTGCCCTGATGCCCTACACCACACCACTATGTTCGTAAATATGTACACTTAGGTTGTCATCTGTTTGACGTAGATATCTGTCATGAGACAACCTGCTCCTTGTATATAATATTGCCTATATTGTTTATCACTGTAAGTTATGCCTCCTCAGCGTGCATTGTTTCCATCTTACGCGTCCAGCACTGTAACCACAGCCGGACCACGTACCTTCATATGTAACCAAGCTTTGCAATCCTCTTGTTGCCTCTGCGCCTTGCTACCTCTCGGTTAGGTGTGCATTATAAATAAATACTAAATACGAAACCTGACTGTCGTAGCCAAGCGTGCCGTCTAATCAGTGTGCCTTATGCTACAAGGCATCCAGCATTTTCTGCTACATCTAAATTATGCTTTAGGATGCAGCTGGCAACCCGTTTTCCATCTGTGATGATCTTGATGATCTGTGACTTTGAGTGCTTGGGGACATTGTTAATTTGTTGTTGTACTTTATCCCAGACATGGCAGTTATAACTGGCAAGTAGGGTGGCGTTATTGGTAATATGGGTTTGGTATGCAGCAGATGACGCTACCTTCCTGCCTGGTGTATAGACTTTCGTACTCTCCTTGTCTGGAGGTGCTTCTGCAGAAAATAGCGGTGTGCCCACCCTCTTTCTTGTGGTAGTAACCACCAAGGAGTAAGGTTTTAGCTGACCTCTGATATAAAGGGGGTCAGTTGGAGCAGACTTATATTTCTTTTCGATGCAGGGGTTAAGTGCTCTTGTTAGTGTGGGGGTAACTAGAGATGGCTGAATGTGTCTCTGTACTGACTGGTGAAGGGGAATAAACTGCGTGACAGATGTTTTTATCCCCTAGGATGTTGTCTACAAAGTCTGTGTCGTGTTGTGTCTCCTGCATATACATTTTAAAGTGCTGGGCAGATTTAATGATCATCTCATTGTATTGGAGTTGGTTGTCAATGGGAGTCAGCAATAGGCTGATCTTGGTCTTCTGGGGGCAGCATTATGTACATGTCAGGATCGTCGTCGTCCTATAACTGATCCGGATTAAATTGGACATCCTGTGAGACTTAATCACCTTGATGGGATTGGCCATTAATGTACAGGTCATCTGAGGTGTCCTGAAGGGATAGCAATGGGTTGGTGTGTGGAATTACTGGGCTGTGAGCTGTACAATCTTTGACCCTTTGCAGGTGGTTTCCGACATGTCTCCCCACTCTATTGTGCATAGCCCTGTGTGTGGAAGAACTCTTTTGGAGAGGGCTCTGGGTGAGAAGCCTGTCTTCTGTGGTGTAGAGCCTCTGTGAGAGTGTCTTCAGAAGGTGTGCAGTGTTTTTCCTGTGATCTGTGTTTTCTTTGTGTTTCGGGCATCAAAATACTGGTAGATTGACATTTTACCGTCAAGGAGCATCTTGGGGATATATTTCTGTATAAGCTGCTGCATTTTCGACAGGCCTGAAGAGTGTGTTGAAGATTTTTGTTACGGGCGGGTGTGGGGTTATCCCTGTGTCCCAGTGCAAGAAGGAGTCTGGTAGCAGCGTTTTGGGCTCTTTGGAGTTTGTTAAATTGGTATGCCCGGTGTACCCAGATATGAGGGGTTGGCATAGTTCAGTCTCAACATAAAAGTGGACATAATTGCAGCAAGTTTGTTGGGGTAGGTGAGGTAAGGGAAAATGGGCCTCATTACAACTCAGGAGTTAAGGGTTAACGCCGTCGTTAACCCTTAACGCCTGATTCCGATTTTAACGGCTGCTTTTAGCAGCCGTTAAAATCCATGGCGCTAAACCGCCTTGGTGCTAATTACGCCACCGTAATTTACGGTGGCGTAATTAGCGCCTTCCCCACTCCCATTATGCCCTATGGGGCAAAAATGGAAATGGGGAAGGGTGAAATGGGGATTTACCGCCCCACTCACCTTGGAATGGGGCGGTAAATCCGCCATCCACCATGGTGTAAACATAGTTTACACCATGGTGGTAAAGTTGGTGTACTTACCGCCTGGGTCGTAATGACCCCCAATGTGTCTTACTTAGGAGCTTGAGGTGGTAGTGACAGGATTTTGATACATTATTGATCTGATGGGAGACGGTTAATCCCGAGTCCATAGTGCAGCCAAGGTTTTATTTCGGAAGTAGGTGCCAAGGGAGGGGGTCATGGGAGTGGTTGGGGGAGAAGGGCAGTATTTCCGCACACCATGATCTATGTTTTATCAGGGGTTCAGAAGGAGGTGGTTTCTTGTCATCCATCGGTCAATGTCTCTGAGGCAAGCTTCAGGTTGGGTTGTGGGTTGAAGCTTGTTTTGGGAATTCTTAGGATAATTTGGGTATCATCAGCAAAGTTCTACTAGGTGAGGTTGTGCGCGCAGATGATCCCTGGTAGAGTCGTCAGATAGAGGTTGAAAGCGAGAGCAAAGGGGCAGGCGCCTTGTGGTACTCCAGTGTTCATGGTGCGGGCAGTTGAGAGAAAAGGGGAGAGGGGAGTGATTTATCTCCTGTTGTTGAGGAATGAGGCAATCCATTAGAGTGCCGAGCCTCAGATTTGTAGGAAATAGTCAAGGAGGATAGAATGGATACCGCTGTCAAAGGTGGCTGACAAGTCAAGGAGAACCAGCGCTGCACAGCCCCCGAGTCTGCCGAGACCTTGAGTTCATCCCAGATCAAGATCAGAGTGGTCTCTGTTCCATGGCGCGGCCTGAAGCCTGATTGAGCGGGGGGAAAAGTAGGTTGTTGGATTCTACGAAGTGGATGAGCTGAGAGCATGCAGTGCGGTCAATGATTTTCGCCAAAAATAAGTTGTTGGAAATCAGCCTGTAATTCTTAGGCTCAAGGGGGTCGAGGGATGCCTTTTTCAGAAGAGGTTTGACATGGGCTATTTTAAAGGCCTTAGGAAAGATGCCAGAGGTGAGAGAGTCATTTAGTATGTACTTTGCTTGTTCTCCTGTGCATGTCGAGGAGAATACAGGAGAAGGCCGGACTGGGTTCCAAGGGGGTTCCGGAGGGTCTGCTGACGGATAGTAGATCAAGGAACTCATCACTCGAGATGGGATGGAGAGTTGAAAGATGGCGGTGGAGGGGCAGGTGTGGGGTAGGAGGTAGGGTAGAAAGTTTGGTATTAAGGGTTGCCATCCTATCTAGTGATGTGTTGTAGAAATGCAGCGAGAGGGAGTCGCAGAGCATTTGGGTGGGCATGGCCAGGGCAGCGGTGCAAGAGGGTTTCACGAATTTGGAGATGATCCTGTGGAGCTCTTTGCTGCTGCTGCAACAGTTCAGGATTTGTTTATTGTAATAGGCCTTTTTGGCCTTTCAGATCTCGGATTTGTAATTACGGTGGTGGTGGTCGGCGAACATAGACCTGTTGAGAGAGGTTTTAGATGTTCGCCAATTGCGCTCAAGAGAGTTATTTTGGCTTTTGAAGATCTTCAGGTGGGGCGTGTATTATTTGGGGGACGGTCCTTTGCGAGAGGCTGCTGGGTGTGAAGGGGTGAGAGGAAGTAGTGATTCTTTAAGCCAGGAGTCAAAATACTAGATGGTTAATGGTCTATCCGAGGTCGGGGGAGCTGGGAGACTGTGTAACAGGACTTCAGCTAGGTCGGGGAGTACCTTGACTTTGTTCCAGCATTTGTTATGTGTGCAGGCAGGAGCCTTGGGTGGAGTGTTCACAGAGAAAGGCAGGGCAAAGTGGTCTGTCCAGATGAGCGGTTTGGGACTAGATATAGAGATGAAGTCATAGGAGCTCAAGATTGCGTCAAGGGTGTCACCTCCAGTGTGTTGGACCTGTCCTATTTCGGGGGAGGTTGAGTGCCTCTAGACTGTCGACCAGGGGTTGGGTCATGGAGTTGTTTGGCACATCAAACCAGATATTGAAGTCCCCCAGTAGTGTGAGTGTTGGGTGGTTTACCTGAATGGTAGCTACGATTCAAAAATGTCTGTCATATCCAGGGGGTCTGTATATGAGTAAGAAACTGTGCGTCAGAGTTGACAGTAGACTTGTCAGACTTATCAGTGACTTACCGGTTTGGATTACTTTTGTTTGGACGTAAAGAGGAAGCACCTGTCCACTCTGGCAGTCACTGCTGTCCTTAATAACCAAAGAGGAAGAGAGAGAGAGAGACAAGGACCATGAAGAGGTTGCAGACACAAGGTAAAAACCTCTAAGAGGATGAAAAACCTTCAAAGCAGAGTCTTTCAATATGGATGGAGGAATAAGCTCAAGAAATACTGAGTCCCAGAGGAAGGATGGGAAGGCACAGGCGGGGAAGAAAGCAGAGCACTTGCAAGCCTGCTGTGAGGGGGTCAGTAATGAGAGCCGGAAAACTGTTTGATGATTTATCAAAGTGTGCTATTTTATTCTTAAAATAATATTTAAAAAATGCCTCAGTGTCCCTATTCTGCTGAGGAATTCCCTGCCTAACCAAAGCTTGGAGAATACACTAAACACACAATAACTGGCCTCACAATAAGTAACACATATGCAAAGTACCTTATATGTCACACCTATTCTTAAAAAAACAGGTCTGCCAGTGGATATTCCAAATAATTTTAGGCCAATCACTAATACTCCCTTTCTTCTAAAGATTTTGGACCAAGTGGCATACAGGCAAATCGACGAGCATTTGAAAAAATTCCCTGTCTTGAATGATCACCAAGCAGGTTTCCGGGCAGGATTTGGAACCAAGGCAGCTCTCCTAGAATTAAAATCCAAGCTTTTAAATCAAATGGATAGCAGCCCAATGGATCTCGTCTTTTCACCATAATCGGGAAAGCGGAGTTTTCTATAAAGAAGCAGAAGCCAGGCCCATTGATATAAGTTTTGCAGTACCACAGTGCTCGAGTACCTTGCCTTGCTTATACAATATTTTTACAGTGCCCCAATTTGCCATGCTATCCTATGAGGGAGTGATGTTCACAAACTAGGCTGACGATACACAGGTTGTAATCCGGCGTCCCCCGGTGAGCAGGTGAGTCCCTTGGAGTCCCCTGGCCTCTGTAAAATCTTGGGTCTCGCTCTTGTAGCCCCCAGGCCACTGCGCGCTGCCTTGCAGCCCCGGCTCCCTCTCGTGGCCTTCCCCGCCCCAAAGCCCGCCTCCCAGACCTCCCTCGCCCGTGATTGGATGCCTGTACCAGGCACTGGGACTACACTCGCTGCACCAGGGGATCATGCCTTTAATATCCGGCGTCCCCTGGTGAACAGGTGAGTCCCTTGGAGCACCCTGGCCTCTGTAAAATCTTGGGCCTCGCTTTTGTAGCCCCTAGGCCCCTGCATGCTGCCTTGCAGCCCCGGCTCCCTCTCGTGGTCCTCCCCACCCCAAAGCCTGCCTCCCAGACCTGCCTCGCCCGTGATTGGCTAGTTTACTGGCCTTAACGATTCCTCCCAGGGCAGCCCTCTGCCTGTTGCAGCCCCTGCGGCTAAGGGCCCCAAGGCAAAGGGCGGCTCCAATGAAGAGGCTCCAGGAAGTGTCAGCAGGTGTCCGCAGGAGAAGCAAAGGAAGCCAGCACCCAACAGACACCAACAAAACTGTGAGTGTGGCATGGGTGGTGTGTAGTGCAATTACTCTACTCCAGAAAGCCCTCGCCACTCTACCTTATCTCTCCATAACGAAGACTACCATAGAATTACAACATGCATACTTAGAGAGATTTGTGACCACCACCCTAAATCCATTCTTTGGCGGACTGTAAATGCTGCGTTGCATTACGCACCAACATACTAGCAAATAATAACTAATGCCACACCTATAGAGAACGGTCAAGATTGGCCTGCGTCACCCTTAGACAGATGTCACACTGTTAGCATGTGCCACACTTAGATGGAATTCTTAACTTTAGCCTGCATCAGGGCTAGACAGTATTGTGAATGCAAGCATATGCCACACTTAGATGGAATTCTTAACTTTAGCCGGCGTCGCATCTAGATAGAAATGTGAATGTTAGCATGTGCCACACTTAGATTAAATTCTTAACATAAGCCAGCGTCGCATCTAGATAGAAATGTGAATGTGAGCATTTGCCACACCTAGATGGAATTATTAACTTTAGCCTGCGTCAGATCTAGACGGGATTGTGAATGTTAGCATGTGCCACACTTAGATGGAATTCTTAACTGCATCAGATCTAGATGGGATTGTGAATGTTAGCATGTGCCACACTTAGATGGAATTATTAACATTAGCCGGCGTCGCATCTAGATAGAAATGTGAATGTTAGCATGTGCCACACTTAGATAGAATTCTTAACTTCAGCCTGCATCAGATCTAGACGGGATTGTGAATGTTAGCATTTGCCACACTTAGATGGAATTATTAACATTAGCCGGCGTTGCATCTAGATAGAAATGTGAATGTTAGCATGTGCCACACCTAGATGGAATTCTTACCTTTAGCCTGCGTTAGATCTGGACGGGATTGTGAATGTTAGCATGTGCCATACTTAGATTGAATCCTTAACTTTAGGCTGCATCAGATCTAGACGGGATTGTGAATGTTAGCATGTGCCACACTTAGATGGAATTCTTAACTTAGCCAGCGTCGCATCTAGATAGAAATGTGAATGTTAGCATACGCCACACCTAAATGAACTGTGAATGATGACAAGTGCAACACTTGAATGGAATCATGATCACTAGCCACCCTCATATCTAGACAGAATATTGAAATTTAGCAACCGCCACACACCGATGGAACAGTGAATGTAGCAAGCATCACACCTAGACATAATTGCAAGGACAGCAATGCCAACTAACCCATCCACTAACAATTTCACCCCTCTGCATACACCTCTCAAACTCTAACCAAACACAACCACAACCATAAAACGCAGCAATCCGCACAAACTTCACTACACTGCAACAACAAAACAAACTGCACATAGACTTGCAAAACAGCACACAACGACTACCGACCCTAAAACACCCTAAACCCAGCCAACGGACCCACCGGGCTGAGGCTGCCAACAGCAAATCATTGCTCTCTTGCACTGTTCCAGCTTATTCCCACTAACTCACCCCCCCCCACCCCATCTCCCTCTTTCAGAGCCGCCAGAGCGCCAGGGGACCACTCCCGTGGTGATAGTGCGCGGTACAAATATCCTTTAACATTAACATCCCTCTATCTGGAAATCATGACATAAATGAGGCTCAGATCAACAGAATGTATGCCTTGATTGAGACCTGGATGGTCCACAATAGGCTTGCATTAAACAAGGAAACAACTGAACTGTTGGTTGTAAGATTGCCCTATATGTTACAGAATCTGGGTCCAGTATATAAATGTTTTCACATAAGACTTACTAAAATATTCCCTCTTAAGAAAGTTAAAACGCTGGGGTCATTTTTGAACAGCATCTCAGTATGAAATCTCATGTGGGTAGACTGGTTTCGTCGTGTGTATACTATGTCAAATTGCTAGGCCACCTAAGACCCTTCATCTCCCAGGCAAACGCAGAGGCTATTATTAGAGCGATTGTTGGAAGCTAAAATTGATTATTGCTCCAGTCTTCTTGTGGGTATCAATAAATCAATTTTGTTAGAAGCTACAGGTTACCAAGAACTGAGCTGTAAGAGTGATTATGGGTCTCACTCGGAGAGACCATGTATCAGCAGCAAGACAAGATCTCCATTTGCTCCCTGTTGAGGCCAGAATCCTCTTTCGACTACTGCTAATAACCCAGAAAGGTATCCAGTCATTCCATCGAATGACAATCCATCTAACACTAAACCATCACATTTTTTCCATCGAAATACTATTCCATAGAATGCCCATTTCAATGAATAAAATTCGATGGATCCATCGAAATGTAATGTTAAGATTAGGGGTTAGATTAGGGTTACATTAGGGTTAGGGTTGGGGCTAGGGTTACCTTAAGGGTAACATTAGGGTTAGGGTAGGGACTAGGGTTAGATTAAGAGTTACATTAGGGTTAGGGTTGGGGCTAGGGTTAGATTAAGGGTTATGTTAGGGTTAGATTAAGGGTTATGTTAGGGTTAGGATTTGGGCTAGAGTTGGGGCTAAGGTTACATTAACGGTTACATTAGGGTTAGGGTTGGGGCTAGGGTTAGATTAAGGGTTACGTTAGGGTTAGATTAAGGGTTAAATTAGGGTTGGGGCTAGGGATAGGGTTGGGGCTAGGGTTACAATAGGGTTAGGGTTGGGGCTAGGGTTAGATTAAGGGTTACTTTAGGGTTAGGGTAGGGGGGAATATACAAAAACAAATTAAAATGTTACAAGGAGCTGGCCAGTGCCGAAATTTCAGCACTGGACAGCTCCATGTAACGTGTTAACGTTACAAAAAAATGCATTGAAATGCTATCTCTTACATGTGAAAGTGCAATTCGATTGAAACCAGCCCATTAATATTTTTAGTTGGAAAGGCACTTTTCCATGTTAAAGCTAGACTGTCGATGCTTTAGCATTGTCGATGCTTTAGCATTAATGCTTTGTTTTAGATTCTTTTGTATGTCGACACTTTTTTTCCGATGCAATCACTATAAACCCCCAGAAATGCAGGCAGGTAAGAATGGCCTTGTATTTACAGGTGCTTTTATCCAATAAAGCACATGGAAGATCGCTACGATCTAGCCATCAGGACCTTTTGATTATTCCCAGTTGTAGGACTTCAAGGGCCACAAAGGGAGCCTTCTGTGTAGCTGCTCCCATGGCTATGGAATATCCTCCCTTTGGAGCAGAGAGGCATTGAATAAACTGATGTCTTCAAAAGAAAACTGAAGGCTATTTTGTTTGCCTAATGAGACTTGCCTCTGCTTCTTCTATAATTTGTACTCACCTGTGGAGCTTTTTCGTTTTTTTGATGTTCTGTTGCGCACTTAAGCCTACGGGTCCATGGTTCGCGTAGTATACATTTTATAAAGTAAAGTAAAAGAAAATATATGGCCATATCATACGGCATGAACAATGTCACAGTTTCTAAATGACCTTCTAATGTCCTGAGTAATTTCACTTCCCCGGGATTCAAAGTCACTTCTGCAAATGTTCAACCAAAGAAAGAAATGTCTTGAATCAGTTCTTGAAAAGTCAGTGTAAAAGTTAATTAACCAAAAGTTCCACTGATTACAAATCTCTTCTCCTCTGTGAAAGATCCACTTCCTACTTCCAGAAACATGGATCGGGGTTGAAAGCCCGCAATCCAAGTTTTCGAGAGAGAAAAGACTGAAGATTATTTTTCCGTAATAATCTTTGGTCTTTTCTCCCCTGAACATTTACAACTTGGCCCAATTTTCGAACAGCCAAAATTCGGCCAAATCACGCATTCTGGCTTTTAAGCTCGGGTACTCTTCCTCTGAATATCTCCTTTCAAAAGGGGCAGCCTCATTGCCTCTCATCTCTCTGCCACAGCAACAACCTGGGTTTGCCTTTAAGACTCCCTTTTCTCTGTCTTTCACAGTCTCTGGCATTACAAGTTGTGTGTCTGTTTCAAAATTGTCTTTACAAGAAATCAGTTTCCCTTCCCCAGCTTTATCTGTACCTTGCTTTCTGCCGCTATCTGCCCAAGTAATTACCTAGAAGCCATGGTGCCACTCTCATAGCTTCAGGTAATGCTTGTACACTTGTATCGGAGGCCAAATGTTAGTAACTCCACAGTACAGATATATTGCTCCTCAACTTCAAGAAAGGCTGATATTGCTGTTAAAATGGGAAGACTCTTGGCATGGACAATGCTTGTTCTCTTCTTCAGTAATATTGTTCATTACAGGTATGCCTTGTTAAAGTAAATAATAGAATGTAGTCTGCCTTCAGAAATCACATCTAGGTACACACAACCACTCGATGTTATATTCACAAGTTAGAAGTTTCACTAATGGATTTAACAAGGTTAGGTATTTGGTAATGATCTTGTAGTGTTCACCTTCCTTAATTTGTGACATGCAACCACTCCTTCAGCTAATAACAGTCTTTGAATAGTGAACAATGGATGTAAGCTGTATTTCCTTTCTATGCGAGTAAAAAGACTTTTAATTTACAGGCGCGTGCTACATTTCCCATTATTCAAGTAATTCAAGTTCAGTAAACTATATTCACTCACTTTACTTACACGTGAGTAAACGGGGGACTGGATACTGTTGCCAGTAATGCTTGTGCAAAGTATTAGAAAGCAGAGCTTCACTCAACGGCTTCTTCAACACTTGCTCTGCGGGTCCCACTGCTTCTGTGTCCTCTACCATGACTTCGGCTGCCTCTGGCTGCTTTAGGAACCACACCCTTCCTCCGTGAAGGTGTCTTCGGCTCGGCCACATGGTTCTGGAGCCTCTCTCGCTCATGAGACCCACAACTTGGTACCTGCTCCGCTCCTCAGTCTCCAGCACATTCAGTACATGGAAACCACGGCAATCAGGCTCACATGGGGAAAGACAGCTCTCCTGCATGCTTCCGCTGCACAGCCTCTGCACTTCAGAGTTTGGGGGAACAGGACCCTCTCAGAACACAGAGAGGTGAAATCTGCTGTTTCGACGTTCCAGCGGCCCTCTTGTTCTCCCACTTCTGCTTGGTTTGCCAGCCTTGTGCCTTCTGCTTTCTGCTACGGCTTGCATTCCAGCCATAGTACCAGCTACCTCTTCTCCTTCTTCCTCCTGCCTGCACCTGAGTGGGCCTTTTATGACTCCCAGGTTCCTTCAGGTGTGCGCTGTTAAGCTCAATTGCCTGACTGCTGCAATAGCTGTTAGGCTTAATTGCCTGACTACTACAACTGCATGCCTCTTCAGCCTTCTTCGTCGTCTCAATACTCATGGCATTATGGACATGTAGTCTCCTTCAACAAAGTCAGGTGTTATAACATGTGAGTAAATTTTAAGGGTATGTTTGTTTCCCTTCAAATTATTAAAGACTGGATTGTTAGAATTAGTTGTTATAGAGGAAGGCATTAGGTTTAAAAGGTTTTGTCTAGATCCTTTTACATTATACTTTTGGGAGTAAGGAGGGTGTTTGTTTTCAGGTACTTACATTTATCTGTTGTTAAATTGGGATCACAGATCTTGTATGTGGGTCAGGGACATTATAAGGAACAAGTTACTTACCTGTAATTGTTGTTTTTCAGCATGGGTCTGGCATGGATTCACCTGCTCATGAATATTCCCAGTCGTCAGGCTGGGAATCCGCGGTAAAAGAAAAAACAGTTTCAGTTTCTAGACTGTCTTTCTCCTATAAAGCAATCACTGAGCTGTGGGTCATACTGCCCCCAACCAATGACTGCCCTCTACCTAAGCCCCTCCTCTGGCAGCCATCTTCAGATTTGGTAGCACGTAAAGTGGCAGTAGGACCAAGAGAATAGCCGCAGAGGAGCAGGCAGGAGAGTTCACATGTGAATCCATGCCAGAGCCATGCTGGAGAAAAACAGTTACAAGTAAGTAACCTGTTCCTTCTCCATCATGGGGTCTGGCATGGATTCACATGCTCATGAATAAAGAATACATAGCAGTACACCCATGGACAACCACGGGAGGTGGCAAGGCTCAAAAGAAGCCATCTCTTACCTCCTCACCAGGCTCACCTTTAAGCGAACAGGTTGCGCAGCACTGCTTGGCCGACTCTGGACTCTTCCCTGGAATCCCTGACGACGCAGCAGAATTTCGAGAAGGTGTGCGTCGACCTCCACGTAGCAGCCCTGCAGATGTCCAGCAGGGGCACACCAGACAGGAACGCCGCTGTAGCAGCGATTGCACTGGTAGAATGGGCTCTCGGGCAGCCAGGCAGGTTTGCAAACCGGTGACAGTGAGTGATACAGCCGGAGAACCACCTGGAAATGGAAGCTTTGGACAGGGCCTTACAGGCCCAAAGTACACAAAAGGTTGTCAAGTTTTGCAGAAACTCTTGGTGCGGGCCACATAACACCAGTGAGTGCAAAGTCCTGTGAGCCGGCGACGAAGGAGTCAGAAAAAAACACAGGTAACACCAAGGGCTTGTTGAGATGAAATTCCGACAGAACCTTGGGCATGAAGGAGGGGTGCGTCCGCAGCACCCCCCTGGTCTCGTGAAAAGTCAAGTAACGCTGCTTGCATGACAGGGCCTGGTTTTCACCTACTCGCCTTGCAGAGGTGATGGCCATGAGGAATGCCGTCTTCCACGACAGAAACTTGAGCAGAGCTGAATGCTGAATGCATAGGTTCGAATGGAGCCCCCATGAGCCTAGCAAGCACCAGATTGAGTTCCCAAACCGGGACCGGAGCCTTCATCGGCGGAAACGGGCAGAACAGTCCCATGATGAACTCCTCAACTAGACAGTGTAACCACAGTGAAGACCGTCCAAGAGATCTGGTGTAGCGGGAGATAGTCGCCAGATGTACCTTGATGGAGGCGTGAGCTAGTCCCGATTTAGCCAATTACAGTAAATACGGAAGTACTTGAGGGGCCGTGACACTCAGAGGGTTGATCTTCTGCGACTGGCACCAAGTCACAAAGCGCCTCCATTTGTGTCCATAGCACTTCAATGTAGATGACATCCTCGCCTTGGTGAGAACCTCCTTGCTGTCAGCCGGAAGATCGTAGCCACCAAGCTCTAATGCTGCAAGAGCCAGAATTGCGCCTCCTTCCCTTGCAAGAAGATCCACGACTGATGGCAGCTTGACTGGAGGGGACGCTGACATGCTGAGAAGGTCCGGGTACCAGATCTGCCTCGGCCATGCTGGTGCGACGAGGATCATCCAGCACCGGTACCGTCTGAGTTGAAAGAAGTAACGGCAACGGAGGGAATGCAAATAGAAACAGGCCTTCTCAAGGGAATGAGAATGCGTCCCCCATGCTCCCCGGTGGGGGGCAATGTGCTGCCGAACCTCTGGCACTTGGTAGTCATCGCCGTCGCAAACAGATCGATCTGGGGACTGCCCCATTTGAGGAAAAGGTTGTCCACTTGGTCAAGCCGAAGCTCCCACTCTTGCCAGGTGAAACGGAATGAGGGACACCCCATAGGCGACGGCCCAGTGCCCTAAGTCCTGTGCCTCTCTGGAGAACACTGGGGATCTGGTGCCCCCCTGCTTCCGGATGTAAAACATTGTGGTGGTATTGTAAGTGAAGACCATCACCATTTTGCCCTTGAGGGACGGCAGAAACAACCTGAGGGCCCAAAAACACTGCCTGTAGTTCCAGAAGGCTGATGTGTAGCGTTTTCTCCTCCAGCAGCCACAGTCCTCTGGCGTGAAGACTTCTGGTGTGGCCTCCCCATCCACCCAGGGAAACATCCGTCGTGACTGTCTTCTGGTACGGGGGGGCTCTTGAAATCCATGCCTCTGCCGATATTGGAGCGCACGCCCCACCAACTTATCGCTCGACAGAACTCCTCGTCGAATGCGATCCTGTCTTGGAAGCCACCGGATACCTAGAGCCAACAGGCATCGAGTACTCCTGTAGAGCCGAATCAGGTTTGTGCATGATGACATCATGCCGAGTAGAGACTTGATGGTCCTCACCGTGGTGACCCTTAGTGCTAACAGCTGTTGCACGTTGCCTAGGATGGCCGATATCCTCTCCTCCGATGGTGACGCCAGGCAAAAAACTGTGTTGAGCCTGGCTCCCAGGAACAGCACGTCCTGCAATGGAGTAAAGCAGGACTTTGCATTATTCACTGAGAACCCCAGTTCCGTTAGCAGGTGGACGGTCCTCGCTGCGTGGTCGACAGCGATGTCCCTTGATCTGGCCCGGATGAACCAGTCGTCCAGGTAAGTGTAGACGTGGATCCCTTGCAGCCGTAGATGGCCACCGGAGCCAGGCACTTGGTGAAGACTCTGAGCACTGACATCAGTCTGAAAAGAAAAGCCTTGAACTGGTAATGTTTCCCTTGAACGACAAAGCGCAGAAACTTGCGGTGTCCTCCGTGTATAGGGATGTGGAAGTACGCGTCCTCTAGATCCAACGACGACAGAAAGTCTCCCTCCTCCAGCTGGCTGAGCACGTGCTGCAGAGTGACCATCCTGAACTTCTGGGACTTTATGTACTTGTTGAGTCGTCGTAGGTCGAGAATGGGCCTCCATCCCCAGGTCTTCTTTCTTACGAGAAAGTACCTTGAGTATGCTTTGAAACCAGCTCTATCGCCCCTTTCCTTAACATGGCCCGAGCTTCCAGCAGTAGCTGAGGGATGTGCTGTTCCTGTCGGGCCAGCAGTGGTATTCGAGGACACTTTCGTTGAAACTCTAAGGTGTGTCTGTGGGTGAGAGTGTCTAGCACCCATCGGTCGGTGGAGATGGTCTCCCACACGCTGATGGTATCCCACACGCTGACGAAGTCCGCCAGCCTCCCACCAGAATGCAGCAGTGGGATCCTGATGTCTTGGCCGGTTCAGACCTGCTTGGCGGTCGGCATGCCGCTCTGAGAACATTGACCACGACGGCGCCACCTCCGAAGGCCTTCGAGCGACCCGTGTTGGCTTCCTGGGTCAAGGAGCGGAGGGTTGGCAGTAAGATGATGAGCCCCCGCCGAATCCCTTCAAAGACGTGCTAGACTTTCCTCCTGAGGAACGAAAGGATGGCCTGTGTTGTTGCAGGGTTCCCAAGGCACGGGCCGTCTCTGTGTCCGCCTTGATGGCCTGGATGGATTAATCAACTGTCGTCCTGAACAGTTTGTCTCGGTCAAACGGCATATCCAGGACCCTCATCTGGACTGCCTGCCTGAAGTTGGTGGTGTTGAGCCAGCCACGATGGCAAAGGCAAATCCTGTTGCCCATCTGGCAGAAACCTGTGTCCGCAATGTTCAGGCCACCGGTATGGCGTGGTCCAATGCCACCTCAACTTCCTGGAGGATCTTCAAAGCCTTGACCCGTTTGTCATAAGGGAAAAAATCCAGGAGTGGAGCCATCTTGAACCAAAGCTCCTGGTCGTATCTGGCCACGATCGCCAAGGCGTTGGTCGCTTTCACCGTCATCACCGCCGAGTATATTACCTTTCTACCCATGGAATCCAATTTCTTCCCCTCGTTGTCTGGAGGTACGGACGATGAACTCGACGACTTCTTCCAGGCGGCCGCTGAGACCAATGAGTCCGGCGATGGTTGAGACTGAAGACACATGGGCGCAGACTTCGGCACCCAGCACTTTTTCTGAAGCCGGTCTCTCTTCGCTGGAACTGAAGCAGGATTCTTCAGCAGCGCCAGGCACTCATCCCAGACGTCGACCAGAAGCGGTACCGACAGGATAGTCTTCCTCTTCGCCTCCCGGCATTGGTACAGGAAGCCCTCCTCCTTCTCCTCTGGGGTGAGCTGGAAAAGCTCCAACACCCGGGCAATCATGGAATGAAAAGAGCCCACTTCATCCGGTGGAGAGGCTCTTGGTGCCGGCAATGCAGGGTCTCCCAGTCCTGCGTCATCGTCCGTATCCGTTGTCGCCGTGTCCGTCCCCCCAAGGAGGGAGGGCAGCGACGGTTGGAATGGGGGCATAGGGTGTCTCCTTCTCTTCTTCGCCAGTGGCGGCCCCGGTGTCACCGGCAGTGCTGCTGGCAGGGTCTCGGCATCCTCCTCTGAATCTCTTGACACCAGGGTGTGGAGTGTCTGTGGGATATTTCAACCCATGCCAATGCGCCACACTACACCCCTTTACCAATGGGGGAAATAAAATTGCCAAAAATGGATGTGCTAACCCCTGTGCGTGCCAAATCTGCAAAACTGTGCATGGTTCATAAATCACAAAAAGGCTGAACCTCCCTGCCACACACAGGCAAAGTTGATGTCAAAACAGAACTCCCTGCAGGAGAATGCTAGGGGATACTGTTACCTGTCACATGAAGCAAGGCCACAAAAGTGGGCTAAAATCCGAAAATGCCTTCAAATACAGCTTCCCAATCAATGGCAACGGTCAAAGTACTGTTTGGGCGCTAAATTCAGTCTTTTTCCCAGTGAATTATTGAAAGGAAAAGTGTTCTGAAATCATAGATTCTCCAGGCAGTCAGAGAAGACCGGGTCTCAATGACTGACAGCTGCATAAGAAAATTAGCTGTCAAACCCAGTTTAAATGGGTTTCTTTTTCCTGAAGAAATTGCAAAATTCACCTATTTAAAGCATGGTTGTGAAGGGCTTAATTCTTTTTTTGTTGAAAATTTGGTTTTATTGGAGTTTTACAATTATGACATAATTCAAAAAATAATGCAAACATTGGTATATATCAAAGTGAGGTCACAACTCTCCCCCCCCACCTCCCACAAGTGTGTCACCCCATCTGCTCTCAGTAAGGGCACCCTTAAGCTGTAGGTATCGAAAGGGGGAGAGGTTAGGGAGGCCCAGGGCATCCTTCAGGTCACCTCGGGATATAAACACCCCATCCGGCCCTACAAAGACCCACCTCGTACCATTGCTGGAAGGCTAGTGGTTCATTGATCCCTTCCCAAAGTGGCGGAGCCCAGATGCAGCTCAAAGGTGAGGGCCACCTTGTGAGCCATCTTAGGTAACCCCCTTCCTTCCAAATAGACCACAGCACTCCCAACACTGGATGTTTTAAAACCCTTCTCAAAATAGATGTCTTGGGAACCCATAGCCATTCGTCCAATGTGACCGTCGAGAAGAGTGTGTTATCTAGGGTTACCCATTACTTCTTTGGGCCAGTCGTCAAATGATCAACAAGGACGCGCAATTGTGACGCCTTATAATAAGTGTTTAGATCTGGGAAATTAACTCCACCCTCATCCTTGGGTCTTGTGAGAGTGTCATAAGCAATCCTGTGGGATTTGCCGGCCCATAGGTACCGGAGAAGGGCCCACTTGATCTCTAGGAGAAATGAGTTTGGTACCTGGGTTGGCAGCATTTGAAACAGATATAAGAATTTGGGGAGGATTACCATTTTGATGGAGTTGCGGCGAGCCATCCATGAGAGGCTGGATTTTGACCAGCGTCCCAGGTCGTGTTTGATCGACCTCCATAGGGGCGGGTAGTTTACCTTAAAGAGATCCTCTAGGTGTGTTGGAATTTGGATCCCCAGGTGAGAGAGTCCCTCTGTTTGTTTACAAAACCGAAGGTTATCGATGTATTGTCTCTCGGTATCATTGAGCTGGCCTGCCGGGAAAGCCCCTGATCTATCTACGTTGACTTTATAGCCTGCCAGGGAACCATATTGCTCTAGACTATTCAACACCTCTGGGACTGATTGGGATGGTTTAGAGAGGTACAGGAGGACATCGTCGGCAAACAGGGTTATTTTGTAGTCAGTTCCCCCTATTTTAACTCCCTGGATCTGATCGTTCGTCCTGATTGCTATAGCCCAGGGTTCCATCACCAGGGTGTATATGAGGGGAGACAGTGGGCATCCCTGTCTTGTGCCTCTCTCTTAGGGAAAGGACTCCGACTCTCCTCCATTGACCACCACTTTAGCGGAAGGGCGGGAGTAAAGGGCCGTCATCCATCCCCGCCACCTGGGCCCCACCCCCAAGGACGACAGAACCCCCTCCATGAAGGCCCAGCTCACCCTGTCAAACGCCGGAGAAGGTGTCCACAGACAAGAGAAGGGCACCGTCAGATTTCACTCCATTTGAGCTCAGTATGTGCAGGGTTTTGCGCATGCTGTCTGCTCCTTGTCTATTTGCTACAAAGCCTACCTGATCGGGATGGATCAGTCGGGGGAGACACCTTTCTAGACGTGTCGCCAGGATCCTGGTGAAGATCTTGGCATCTGTGTTCAGAAGCGAGATGGGCCTGTATGAGCCACACCATAACTGTGATTATGGCCTGCAGGAAGGTCGGTGGAATGGTTTCTAAGGTTTTGATTTGGTTAAATATTTTGGTCAGTGGTTGGGTTAGTTCGGGCTGGAATTGTTTATAAAAATCCACTGTGTATCCATCTTCACCCAGGGTATTGCCTATTTTAAGCTTTCTGATGGCCTCTTCCACCTCCTCCTCTGTTATCTCCTTGTCTAGTGTCTCCCTCTCTAGGTCTGTGAGCTTGGGTAGGGGGTAGTCTTCAAGATATTTTCGAATTTCATCCAGTGATTCACCCTCTTGTTTAGGGTAGAGGGCCTTATAGAAGGCCGCGAATGATTCGGCTATGTGTTCAGTTTTTATCTGGACGTTACCCGTCCCGTGCTTGACCTTTTCTATGTGTCTGCCCACCCTGTTTCCCCTCAGCCTATGTGCCAGAAGAGTTCCAACCCTGTCGCCCCTCTCATAGTATCTCTGCTTCATGTATCTCATTTTTTTAACTACCTCTCCAATCAGGATTGTATGCAGAGCTTGTCTCTTCTCTCTCATTTCACTCAGGAGGTTTTCACGGTCTATGTTTCCCTTGGTGAGCTGTGCCCTCATGGCCTGCAGGTCATCCCGGATTCTAGATTCTATCACGGCCCTCTCTTGCTTCTTGTTCGAACCCTCTGCGATGAGGAGACCCCTGAAGGATGGCCTTCGCTGCCTCCCAAACTGTATCCATTGGGACTTCCCCTGTGTCGTTTGACAAGAAGAAGGCTTCTATTTCGTTCTTAAGGAATTCCCTAAACACCTGGTCCCTCATGAGGGTGTCGTTACAGCGCCACCTACGTGATTTCACGGTGGGTTGTAGGCGCCATTCCATAACGAGGAGTTCATGATCCGACCAGGTCACAGATTCAACCGTGGGGTTCCCAACCTCTCCCCCTCCCTCCTCCGACACCAGCAGCAAATCATTTCTGGTATATGTTTGGTGGGGAGGGGAGAAGAACGTGTAACCCCCAGGGGTTTGCCAGCATTTGCGCCATACGTCAACCCAGTAGTACTCTTGTAGGAGGTCCCACAGGACCAAAAGTCCCCACAGAAGAGATTATCTTTTGTGGGGGCTTTTGGTCCCGTCCCTTTGGCCGACCACCAGTCAAGATGGGGGTCTGTAATGAGATTGAAGTTTCGCCCAGGATTGTGGCTCCCTCGGCCCACCCATCCATGACCCCAAGAACCCTGTGGATAAACTTGACTTGGCCGGCGTTGGGCGCGTACAGGGTGGCTAGTGTGACTCGTGTGCCCTGGGCTGACACCTTGATCGCAAGAAATCTCCCTACAAAGCCCCTTTTCGTCTCAACATCAGTGAGATGCAGTAATTTACCCAAGAGGATACCCACTCCCTCCTTCTTTGAGGATTTGTGCGAGGCCCAGAAGTTTCTATCTCCTTTCCTTTGATCGTTGACTCGGCCCCCCTTCTATAGTGGGTTTCTTGTAGTGACCGATTGTTTTGCGAGTTGAGACCTTTCACGTTGAGCGTACCGATCTGACCTTCAACCATGGTCGCTGCTATCCTTGCCCTGTGAAGCCTCAGTGAGTGCCCCCGTTATCATCTGTAGATTTGAAGCTCAGAACCATGGCATGGCGTTCCCTATTTCTTTCCCTTTCCCCTCCCCTCCCCCCTCCCCGGTTCCCCATTTCCTTTACCCATTTTGGTAGGTGTCCGTCTCCATCGCCCGACATACATCGGGTTTAGTCAACGAACCACCAGGGCCGCTGCCCGGGCCCCGAGAGAGAAATAGTATGGATCGTACTCTCCAGGTTATACCTATAGGAACATTTTACAGGTTTAGTCGGAGTCCAATCCTTCTACAAGACCTCCCCGGCCCCCTCTACTCCCGCTGCATGTCTTGTGTCTCATAGGGGCTGGGTCCAACCGTGGACTAGCTTCCAGTGTGAATCGGGGGGTTTTCGAAGGTCTCGGGGGACACACCTGGCCACCTTCTGACAACCGAGAACACCACCGCTCCGTGTTTCAGATAGGTGGGACCCGAAACCTTCAACTATCAATTTCAGCATAAGCCTCGCTAACCGTGGCAACATCACAATACAACATAACACGCCCCCAAACATGGAGGGGCCCATAAGGGCCCTGCGGGCAAATGCAATACAATGTAATAACATCACATTTCTTAACTTTCTCCCCTTCCCTCTTAATCATTCGGATCCATGGCATCAACAAAAGTGAAACGAATGTTTCTCCTCAGTTCGCCAACGGCCACGGAGGGCGAATGAGCGAATGAACCACAACAGATCGGCGCTGCATTCCTTTGAACTTCTCCTCTGTCCGATAATCATGCGGGTCCTCCACGTCCCTCTGAGGGGTGCCTGGTTTTCCTGAATTTCCGGGTGCCCTTCACTTTGTGTTTCCCCTGGCCGAGGTCAGGGCCCCGTGGGGCACGGCTCGGGCCTCCGTCAGACCCCCTGTTCTCCCCCGAGGGCCCGGGGGGGACCCCGATCAGTTTGTCGATGGCTCTCTGGATGTCCTCTTCTGTAACGAGCTGAAAGTTTTCCCCTTGCCATTCAAAGGATAGGTAGAATGGGTGTCCCCAGCGGTACCGGACCCCCTTCTCCTGCAGCCACCTAGTGATCAGACCGCATTTTTTCCTCATTTGTAGCGTGAGGGTGGATAGGTCCTGGTAGATTGCCACCCTGGAGTTGTCGTATTGTATCTCTCTTAGAGTTCTAGCTCTTTCAAGTATTTTTGCTTTGTCTCTATAATAGTGGAACTTCGCAAGCACGGAGCGTGTGCCCCTACCGCCTCCGCCAGCGCGATGAACCCTATCAATCAGGATGGTTTCCCCGGAATCAATTCCCAAGGCAATCCTAATGATCCCCTGCACTTTGCCCTCCAGACCGGTCTGGGTCTCCCACTCCACCTCCGTCAGGCCGAAGAATCGCAGGTTACATCTCCGTTCACGATTTTCCATGTCATCCACTTTGAGGCGGAGATCCCCCTCGCGCCGCTGCATCTCTTTAAACCTTGCCTCCATCTGAGCCTCCAAGAAGACAGTGGACGCCTGGTTATTCTCTACTCCCTCCATTCTGTCCTCCAACGTGGAGACCTTAGCGGTGAGGTCAGCCAGCTTGGCTCCTATATCCGTTCTCATCCCCCTGATTTCGTCTAGGATTGTCTGAATATTGTTCTGCATAGTGTTCATGTCGGGGGTTGGCGTAGGTGGGGAGTTGATCTCCATCTCTTGTTTTCGGGGAGTGAATTGGTATCCTGCCAGGGTTTCTTTCCAACTCATGGGGGTGTCTCCACTTCTAGGTCTTTGTGGTTTCCCAGTGTTCCTCGAGGTCTCCCCCCGGACCCGTACCAACTCCGATGAGATGTGGTGGTTAGGACGGGCCCAACCCCCCCCGACAGCCAGTACTCACGGTTACCCCGACGTGGGGCCGGTGGGTGCGTTCAAAGGTCGCCGGGGTGGTAGTCGCTGTGGATGGCAAGTAGTAGGCCCCTAAAAAGGGTGTTGAACCCCACGATGGGCCCGGCACTCCGCAGAGGGGCCCAGGCGCGCGTCCGCGTCTGCCCGGGCCTATTAGGTGTAGGCCTCTGAGGGTAGTGTCGCAGCAGCAGCCGGGGGGAGTGCTAATGGTAGTTGTTGGTAGTTGTTGCAAAGATGTTCCCCACCGCCGGGGGGGCGAGGAGAGGAAGGGGCCTGGGCGAGATGCACAGACGTGTGTGTGGCAGGCCGGGGTACGGCTGCGGAGGCCCGGGGCGTACTGTCGTTCAAAACTGCCGCAGCGGGAGCCGAAGGTGGGCTCGTCAGACGAGGGCCCCGGTCTCCGAGGGGCTCCCACAAGCTTTCAACGATGCCGGCAGAGGCGCAGGGTGTCGATTCCTCAGATTGATCCCAGCGCAGCGACCATCCGCGGGGAGGAGGGGCCCCGCCACGGAGCTTCACCTCATGCGCGGCACGGGCCTGAAGGGGGGTGGGGGGTGCGGACATTCCAAGTCAAATATCTCGGGGACCCGGGCACCCCCAGAGCTCGGGAAGGTATCGCCGGAGTCCCCAGGAGTTCCCCCACCTAGATTCAGCCTTTGTAGGAGGATAACGTTCCTTTTATCGCAGTTTACTCCACAAATCTCTCAGGGCTTCAGGGGAGCCGAACAATCAGGCAGCCATAACGCCTACGCCCCCTGGTGGCCTCGGGTTAATTCTTTTAAATGTCCAAATCCCTTATAAACTGTACTTATTTTTATATGTGTTAAAGAAAAGACTTATTGTGAATTTTAAAAGCAACCCAGTATTGGAGTTAAGTAACTGCTTAATTCTGATTGAGCAGTGACCAGCCTGGGAAAGTTTGACATTTCAGTTTGACACTCCCTTGATACAGGAAGCCTTAATTAGTTCCCGCATATTGACAACAAGGAGCACAATGAGACCTCATTAGACATTCGTCTGGGACTGAGCCAAGAACAATGGCAAGCTGCCCAACTGATCTCTACAGGGGAGCTTCCCTCTCCAGGAAGAGGACACACCTCCCTGATCAAAGGACTGTGAAAGCTGCTGCCTGGGAAGGGGAAGTTACAAAGGAGAACTTTGATGTTTAAATCCTTATTTGTGGTTAAGTTTGAAACTCTTTAATTGTGCAACTGGAAGAAGGATAAGTCTGAAAATTGGTAGATGTTAACCTAATTTTAGGCTTTTGCTTTGAAGACATTGATGAAACCTTTATCACCTAAGGAACCTAGGCTACGGGAAAATCCGAATTGTAGCAGAACTATTAATGTTGCAAGCCTAACATTGTATATTCACGCTCCAATGATAATTGCCCAGAGATGTACTGAATTTGAAATTATGGGCCTCATTACGACCCTGGCCGACCCCTTACCGCCAATTACGAGGTCCCTTAGCGCCATGGAGGTTTTAACACCCGCTTTTAGCGGGTGTTAAAATCCATGGCGCTAAGGGACCATGGAGTTAATTACGCCACCGTAATTTACGGTGGCGTAATTAACGCCTTCCCCACTCCCATTATGCCCTATGGGGCAAAAATGGGAATGGGGAAGGGTAAATGGGGATTGGGGACTTACCGTCCCGCCAAGGTCGGAATGGGGCGGTAAGTCCGCCAACCACCATGGCGTAAACGTAGTTTACGCCATGGTGGTAAAGTCACGGCCCAGGCGGTAACTTACCGCCTGGGTCGTAATGAGGCCCTATTAGTCCGGAATGGTATGATTAAAATTGATAAAATTCTATAGAATGAGAAAGACAGCTCTCACAGAGATGGGGATTGAAGAGGAATATAGCCCATAAATATGAAATGTAGGTGCATGATTCTATTAGGAGACATAATTTTAGAAATGTACATTTGTGCAAAAGTTAAGTTTTGTTCAAAATCAATGTGGGTGTTCCTAAAT
Organism: Ambystoma mexicanum; assembly: GCF_040938575.1. NCBI lineage: Eukaryota > Metazoa > Chordata > Amphibia > Caudata > Ambystomatidae > Ambystoma > Ambystoma mexicanum. Next base: position 138,098,124 of record NC_090921.1, read on the forward strand.
CGCATCATAAAGATGTTCTGACTGACAACCAGGAGAACTCACAGCCAGGGGGTGTGTTTTGAAATTCTGCCCACACTATAAACTTGGTGATGTCATTTGATAGTATAAATATAGGAACTTCACTCCACACAGGACACTGCTTCCAGAACACATCCAGATTTCTGTGCATCGTCTTGTTCCTGACTTCTTCATCTTGTCCAGAACTCTTCACCTTGCAGCTGATTCCAGATTTCTTTGCAGAATCCAGGCCTTAGCAGTGCTGAACTCTTTCTAGCTAGACCCAAATTCAACCATCCCAAACTTAAAAGAACAATTCTGATTCATCTGGCTTGTTACCATTAAGGCTTGCCCGCTGAAACTTGCATCCTGCCCAGTGACCAGAAGGGCCCATCCAAATCCAGTCTGAGGTGCAGTCCAAAATTGACCTGAACCGCCCTGCTGATCCAATCCCACCAGAAGTGCCCTGCTGCCGGTAGATCTGACCCAATCCATGACCAGAACCTTGACGGTCCATTTTAATCACAAGGGACTGTAAGTATTAATAGGAAGAACAGTGACCCATAGCATATTTGCATTGTCTTATACCAATCTCAACCCATCCCATCTTTAACTTCAGAACCCTAGTGCTGCCAAAACCATTCTTGCGCTGATTTTTCTCATTTATTTTACAAAACCATAAGTAATTCGTGATTTTGAGCAACTAAAGTAAATACCAGAAAGGAATAGAGTATCCACCACGTGAAGGGTTATGCTGGCCACGTAACTGTGAAGATTCATGTGTGGCATTCTCTTTTTCATAGTCATTGATATAGTGTAATCAAACTATTCTGTCATTTTTAAAACCGAATTTCTGTTTTCATTTTCGCGCCTATTTTGCAAAAACGCCTCTCACTTAAACCTCCATAACTTCTTCAATTTTAAAGATAGGAACAGGATTTCAACTCTCACTGATACCCAAGACCCTTAGCTACAGGAACAGTGTATTTGACCCATTTTTCTCAAGTATCACATAGTGAAACTTTGCAGCAAATTTGCAGTTTTCCAAAGTTTACACGTGTCTTTTTCCCATTCAAAGTGTTCTCAAATCCCATCCTGATCTAAAGTGTGTACTGTTGTTTATCTTGTATCTCATGGGTGTTAGGACTTGTTTAGAGTTGCTTTCCTAAGACTTTTTCTCCATTTAAGCATTTTTGCATCCTTTTGCATTATTTTACAAAGCCATTTTCACCTGTCATTTTAAAAGTGTAAAATTCCAGAAACGGTTTTCTCTCTTGTTTGGGGAGGGAAGATTGCATGTAAACTCTAGACATTGAGCCTCATTCCGAGTTTGGAGGTAGCCATGGCTGCCTCCAAAATCGGTCTGACTCCGGTCTGGTGAAAGGAGTAATTACCGGTCCAGTCCGAGGTCAGCGGTACCGGTAATTCCCCAATTCAACAGAGCCATTCCCCATTCCCATTTGAGCCTCGATAGGGCTCAATGGGAAGCGGGAAGGCGGCAATAACGGTACCACAAATTGCGGTACCGTTATTGACCCCGGATTCCCTTAACGGGTCCCATCCATAATGCCTGGTAAAACCAGGTGTTAAGGGAGGGACCGGCTAAGGGAACTCGGAATAGGGCACAAAGGGATTACTGGCACTGGTGTCCTTACTGGTGCCGGCAATCCCTTTGCACCCACCTCGTAATGAGGCCCATTGTCTTTCATTCCTGAATACCTGCTGATTAATGACCTTTGTGTAGGATTGCTCATTTGTACCTTAAAGAACTATGCAGGGGGAAATATTAACCTAAACGCTATCTGTTCACAAACCAAAACTGATCTTTTCCCTGTGTTTTACATTCTGCATTATCATAAGTGAATTCAATTGCTTTACTTATTTTGAATTGTGTTGTCACTGCTTGGTGATTGCTGCCCCATAAATCTATATAATAAAATGTATGTGTGATTTGAATATAAAATAAATAAATAAATCTTTACCTTTACAAACTAGCCCGATTCCTGGTACACTGGGACCTGAGGGGTATTTTGAGACGGGTGTGATATGAGGGTATATCATTCAGAATATTGAACTTATAGACACAAATAAATAAGGGTTTCATTGCGCACTACATGCTAGGCGAGAACTGGGTGTGTGCCTAATTGAAATCCTTAACATGTCGAGAGGATATCCTGTGACAAATCCCTAGGCGGCACCTGGGGAGCAGAGTCACTGGGCCCAGCACCCATGTCGTCGTCCCCGTCAACAGTATCGAAGTCGTTGACGCCGCCGTCGCCTCCAGGGGACCTATCCGCGACTTTCCCATCATCGTCGTCACCACCATGGATGGTGTGGATGGAAAGTATCTCCTCCTTGTCGGACAAAGAAATGTCCGTGCTCTGGAGTTCTCCCCCAACCCCACTTTTCTTCGAGTCGGTCTCAGACTGAGGTCCGGCATCCTCTTCTCCTGAGTCTTTACTATCGGCTTGAACTAAGACCCTCTCCTGGCTGGAAGAGACACTCTGGCTGCTGCCGAGGCAGCCTGGACGGGATCAGCCCCTTTTGCCTTCTAAAGAAAGACCACCACCTTCTTGATCGAGGAGGATGATTTGGCCTCGACCACCTGGGCCATTACAGGTAGGTCGACCACCTTTGTCTTCTCCTTCACGGGCAGCTTGAACACCTTGTCCTGCTTGGCCTTCTGCTTCACAGGCAGTTCCGACACCTTACCCTGCTTGGCCTTATCCGGTGTTTACCGTAGCTTCCCTGGGGTAGCTGACTTCCTCTTGGATGAAGAGCTGAAGAGATCGAGGCAGATGGAGACGATGAATGCGCCCTGACTGTCACGGGACCCGCTTGGTCTTATGTTGGGCCCCCATGGATGGAGCGCTCTCAAAGGACTTAGAAGCCACCTCAGATTGGCTGGATCTGGAAGTGGCCTGCCCCTGAGCATCACCCGGGGTAGAGCCCGTTGTCTGAAGCCACGCTGCCAACCGGACGTGTCGATACTTCATTGTGCACTTGGTGAAGCCACGGCAGATCTCACAATCTTCTTCTTTATGCGCTGGGTGTAGACAATACAGGCAATGGGAATGCTGTCATCCGAAGAAAAAAAACATTCCGCAAACCGCAGCTGGTGCAGCGCTTGAAGAGGGAATCTCGGTCCTTCTTCTCCTCCGACATGAAATGGCCCGGTGTAGGCCTGAACAACTTCTGGAAGCTTCCAAGAAGAACACTCGACGATTTATGCCCTTGGGGGCGATGAAAGATGCTGAAAAACGGATCCCGTTAATCGGAAGAGTAAGCGATGGAGCACACGGCTCAATTGACCGAAAACTAGAATTCTATCACAAAAGCAAAAAATGCAGAAAAGCTCGAAGAGCAAAACACAAGGACTCCCAACACTTGAACATGATGTAAAGATTTGAAGATGGCTGCCAGAGGAGGGGCTTAAGTAAGGGCAGTCATTGGCTGGGGGCAGTATGACCCAGAGCTCAGTGATTGGTTTATAGGAGAAGGACAGTTTAGAAACGAAACTGAAACTGTTTTTTCTTTTACGAGGATTCGCAGCCTGACGACGGGGAATATTCATGAGCATGTGAATCCATGTCAGACCCCATGCTGGAGAATGGCAATATTCCATTACCTGGTTTGGCAATTCAGCAAGGCACTTTCTTTCAGAAGACAAATACTGCATCTCATCCCACTGGATCGTCTCACCACCCTGGGCCCTGTCTCCTCCCAGGTAAACCTCCTGTACTACCACACCGTGTTCGGGATCAGGAAGCATCAGCCTTTCCCTGGACAACTGAGCGGAGACTTTAGGCAGGGTTTCAGTGAGGGATCCATAGGATTCTTCACACAGCAAGCAAGCGAACAAATGAGGTGGAGCTTGGGGACCAGAGGAACAATGGAGACAGGAAATCAGGAAACACAAGGAGGCAGGCGTATAAGAGATAGGAAGGATACTAGCGGTGTAGCAACTGAAGAATAGTTGCGACACAGGGATTATAACCATGATCAGAGCTTTTCTGAGTGTTCTATCCCAGCCCTTCCAACAAAACCTCCTGTGGGTGCTGTGAGAAACCTGAGGGTATTCTGCCAAGTAGTCCTCGGGAGTCCCTTATTCAGGTGGCCAGGGACGGGCTGGTGCTCTCAGATCCCGACCCCGGGGTGGACGAGCAAGGGAGGATCACCTGGGTAGGGGAGCACAGGGTAATGCTTGGGGAAATATCCAAGGTGAGACGTGCTATTATGCTAAAGGAAGGGACGAGAAAGAGGAGTTTCCAAAAGCTTTTTTAGGTTGCACCAACTCAACCTCCCTTTCACTGCAAAGATCTCCCTTATTCCAACCCAATGAACCCTCTGTATCTGATAGGTACCCTAGGAGCCGATACCCCATTGCACTAAAAACGGACATCTCCTAATATCCTTGTTTTGCTGCTTTCCACTCAAATACTCACCATCCTTCGCTTCCACGTCCTTCTAGTTATTCTTTTCCAAGCAGTCAGTCTATTCGGACAGAACACTACCATTCCCACAGTCCTCCTTGTTTATTTCAAGATAGTAAACCCGGTCATTCCCGTCTGTCTCACAAATCCTATCAGTTTCCCCCTTCTAAGTTTATCAAACTTCCTGGTACAGACACTATAATTTCATATAACACCTCTTCCCTTTCCGTCCCATAGGATATTTTAACACTCTAACTTCCCCCCTTTCCGACACGAACACCTTCGCACAACATGAAAGACAACTGACTAATTTTAAAACTGTCTACCTGACATGTCTCAACCTAAAGGTCAGGAAAAGTCAGGAAATTGATCAGAATCATACACACCTGACGGCCCTTTCCCTTCCCCACAGGGATAAAAGGTAGAGCACAAGAGCACAGAACCAGCAACGCAGACCACACGACGTGGGAGCTAACTCAGCACTGCATTTCAAGAGGAGAAGAAAGACGGCGCAGATTGAGAGGGTGACAAGGAGAGAAGCGTCCTTGCCCTTTCCAATCATGGCCCGTGAATCCTCCACAGAAGGAATCATGAGACTGCAAACAATAGCCAGCATGTGTTGCAGCAGATGTCTATCGTACGCAAGACCCTCCTCCGCTGATAACCAAGCCAGGCCTGGACGCTAGTGTCAGTGGTACCGACCTTGACTCCAAGGATAAAGAAAGGCAAGCGGTTCATCACAGCCGGTGACTCGAGGGGAGCGATAAGAAACCAAATTGTGTTGTATGAAAAGTAGCCAATGGGTAATTTGAACTTTGAAAGAGTTAAAGATACAATTGAGGAAAGAACAGGAAAACCAGAAACAGAGGAGGCCGGCACCACGTGGGTGCTCAAGTGGGAAACTCTGGCCGATTACCCGATGGTAGAAACTACCAGAACCAGAAGCTCTTGGGAGAAGTGAAAAGAGGTCAAAGAAATCATACAGGTATCTTGTTAAATCCTATGTACCGTTGAAAGTCTTTGACCAACAGATGATTGCGAAGCGGAGGGAAATGAATCCCGCTTGGTGAAATGAACGTATGAACAGTGTATGAACAGTGTGTTAAAGTTGGCATGAAGTGAACCCGGCGGAGGGATGCTAGCGAGACGGGACAAAGTCTAATGTCCCATAGTGAACTGTATGGTAAAAGATTGGCAAGCGTGAACCCGGCGGAAGGATGCTAGCAAAAAGGGGCGAAATCCAAAGTCCTGAAGTACAGGGATCTGTTTGTAGAAGTTGGCGAAAGGGAACCGGGAAGAGGGAAGCCGACAATCAGAGACAAAGCATGAAATACTGCTTAAAAAGGCATTAAGACTTGTGAAAGAAAGAGGTACTGGAAGACCAGGGGAAGTGAATTGTCCCTCTTGTCAAGTGTGTCCAAGCCCGGTCGAGGGAGATCCAGGGGTGAAAAGTCACCACCGAATGTTCATTTAAAACGGAACCTTTCAATTGTTTGGTTAAATACGGTGCGTGAGGGGTCGGCTCCCGGAAGAGGGGGACCCAGGGTTGAAGCCATCACCCAACGTGAACCGTGGATAAAAATGTGTGTTTGTGTTTATTTTGTTGGATACATCAGGCGTCGAAGGCAAGAGACTTTTTAATGCAAAGAGATTTTACCATCAAAGAACCTGATAGCTGGAACGGAACTAACGGCTCATGCTGAGAAGGCTTGAGCGTGTGCTGTGCTCCAAGGTCTCACCTTGTCCTGTGCTGAAAACGTGGGGAAGGGAGACCCCTGGCAATCACATCCTCACTTATTATTTTGGAACACACCTTTTCGGTATTGAAATCCTATCCCACACTCTTTCTATATTTAATTGTAAAGAATTGGCCATATATTTTTCTTAGTATAGGCCCTTTTATTTTGACATGGCGCCACGAGGACCGCCTTATTTTTCATTTGATGGTCGACGCTTGCTCCCATCTTAGATTTAGGTTTAGTTTAGGCATTTTCCCACCCTGCATTTATAGCTCAATAAACACCCTTGAACTGTGATCACTTGTGTCTGTCTTTACTATTGCCACCATGTGTTCCTTACAGTGCGTGAAGGCCATTTTAGGAAAGGAACGTCCTGCTGCACCCAAATGCCATCTTGAAGTCAGACTCACCGGACGATGTAGTCTCCAACGTCTCCATAGAGTCACTGGCAGAACACTGTGGAGCAGTTTTCTGACACCACCGTGGGATGTCCCCATCTTCTGAAAATCTATTTGTGTGTGCATGTGTTGATTTCCTACTCGAGACTCTGTTGCAGAACTCTGCTTAGGTTGTCTGCTAGACAGTTGTTCTTCCCGGGAACATTTTGTGGTTGGATAAAAAATCCCTCTTCTGATGCACTAATTGCATATGTTCTGTGCCAGAAGGGATAGAACTACAGAGCGCGTTAATCCCTACTTGTTTATGTATGACATTGCAGTGGTGCTGTCAGTGTTGACTAACATGCTGTTGTTGGTTATTCTTGTCTTAAAAGATAGTAATGCCATCTTGATGGCTACGAGCTTTAACATGTTAATGTGATTCTCTCGTTCATTGTTTTCCCAAGCTCCGTGTTCTATGAGTGCTAGACAGATAGCCCCTGTGGAAAATCAGAAGAAGGACGCAGTTCTGGCATGATCTTACTGTCAAGGTTATTTAACGTAAAATAAGGCTTATCTCTCCCTATAACTATGGGTTGCTTCCTGCCTACCTTACTAAGGTGCTCATCAGTCAGGATGAATGTCCAAAAACAAATCCATCCTCTGTCCAAATCTATGCTATCTGACCCCATCACTATTATAACTAAGGTCAGGAGAACGACTCCCTTCTCCTGGTGCTTGTGATTTGTCACATGTTACTTCTCACTTCTCTTACTCCTTTCAGTCGACCATATGCAAATAGACTTTGAGAATCCACTGTATCATGTTATGCAGTTTTTTAGGGGACTGGTAATTCCCATGTCCTTATTCTTCCTTATCAGCTTAAGTCTATTTAGGTTCCTTTTCTCCCTATTGTAGGGTTCCTGAATTTCTGTTATACTGTTCTTCTCTCTTTTATGGTAGCTCAAGTTCCAATTACGATGCTCCCATTCCCAGAGTGGGGTTTCATGGATACATTTGGGCTTCCTGACTTCACAGGTTTGTTCTCCCCAAATGTCTCTCTTTTCGGTGCTCTCTTTTTCATCTTCGAGATATAGGTGGGCCTTCCCTTTTCCCCAAAGTGAGAGAGCTCCAATTTACATTTTTCCCACTCTAGGGGCTTCTCATTTCTTCTCATCTCATTCTAACATTCACTGGATTATTTCCAATAGTTTTCCCATTAGGACTGGGACGGGTTTTGCTTAATGTATATAATGTGTCCCGCTTGGTTTACCAGTATTCCCATTCCCTGTTTTACCTTCTGAGTTCCAGGGCAACTTCGGCGGTACCTGCAGGCCCTTGTATTCACTATTCTTCTCTGTGCCGCTCCTCAGGGTCTCTTTCCCTGATGCGCCGGTTTTGTCTTTGGGACGTTGCAGGGATTGTGACTCAGATTGGGAGCTGCTTACTCCCCTGGATGGTCTTGGCGCTGTTGTACGGGCAGACTTGCTCACCACTCCGATTCTGTGGTCACAACACCACTGACCTTTCTCCTCAACCTTGCTTGGCTTTCTGCCGCTCCCAGAGGCTGGTTGCTTGGCGTTTCTGGTTCCATGTTGGAGTAGCTCTGTCACACGTCGGCTCTGCGTTCTTCCAGATCTCCCCATCCTTCCGCACTGTTACACACAGGGAGCTTTCCTTGCACGTCTCGGGTTTCTGCTCTCTCTGCTCTCAGCCTCTTCTCCCTCACTTGTTTGTCTCGCATCCCCTTTCAGACTCCTTGTCGCAGTCCATTGGAGACTTGAATTTAAAGGGATATCTTCCATATCTTGTCATTCCGAATATAAATTTTCATTTTCTTCATGATTTTGATAACAGTTTGGCATTTTGTAGTCCATATAAGCCATCACTTGGAGGTCATCAGGGAGTTCCTCACGGGAACGGGAGTCCTTGCCCCCAAAGGGGGAGTCTCTCAGTGAATTGGCACTTGCCTCGACCCCTAGGGAGGGTGTTGCAGAGCGCGCTCACCTCCCGAGCCTTACGGGGCTCCCCCTGGGGAAGAAGGGACTAATTCCCTCAATTCGTCACACCCCCATTTTAGCATGACGAGTCTGTAGTCAATGCTATTTGTACTAGCGGTTGTCTGAATGACATTCTTTTTAAGAGTTGTGGTTTTGTCCACTGCTGAACAGCACTTACAGTCTCTTTTGTTATAATCACTAGATTGTCCCAATCGCCAATTACCTGAGACCACTGAGCTGTGAGCCACTGCTGCATTGTGCACATGTTTGGGAGTGAATGTGGGGCATTGTATATGCAGAATGCCATCATTCCTATTACTTTCCTTGCCTTTTGTACTGATATATTTTCCCCCACTTGATAGGAACCTGTGCTAGGATTGCCTGTACTCTTTTGGCTGATGGGTATCCAAGAGCCTGCTCAGAGTCTATTATAGCTCCCAGGAACTGCTTTGCAGAGATGACACTAGGATCGATTTTGTCTTGTTTCATAGTGAACCTCAATGTGTGTAACAGGTTCACTGTTATTTTCCAGGCATGACTGTAGTGCTTCAGCTGTTAGGATCCACTCGCCTAGCTTGGGATAAACTGGGATGTTTATCCTGTGAAGACACAATGCCAGTACCGCAAGGACATGTGTGAACACACGTGGTGCCATTGCTATTCCAACAGGTAGTACCTTGAACTGGAAATGTTGTGATTGTACCTTCAACCTTAATAGTAGTAGTTTGTCATTTATATAGCGTCTTTTTCCCATTAGTATGGCCTCAACACACTTGTTGTGGGAACGCTCTTGTGGGACCGAAGTCCAAGATATGGGACAATTGTCAGGAGGAATAGAATGCATGTGTGCATTTGCCAAGATAGCGAGTTGGGTGGGCTGGCCGAGCTCCAATAAGCTACCCATGATGGTGAGGCACGTGGATGGGTGCTGAGAGGTGGTCAAGAGAGCGCGAGTGCCCGAGACTCGTTTTGTGTGACACTATACCGAATTGTTTGTCATAGATCATAGCTGATGGCAGATATGTTGTGCTTTGCATTTAGTCTGGTGTATGAAGGCAAAGGCTTGCAGTAGTACTGCCGTGCCTGCGGCTGGGGTTTCATAAGCATGGAGTGTGACAGGTTTGCATGCATTGGCTATATTCTAATGAATGCCTTAGTGCACTAGCTACATTTACCAATCTCCTAGAATCCCTGCACTAGCTACATTACACCCGCATCTAGATTCATTCAGTTTTACTGGCTACATTCTACCTAGATTCAGTGCATTGGCTCCTTTCTACATACACCTACATGAAATGCACTGGCTGTATTCTACTCAGTTCTATTGAGTGCAACATGGGCTAACCTACACAATTCTTCTAAGCGCAATATAATGGATAACCTACACAATTCTTCTAAGTTCGATACACTCGCTAACCTACATAGTTTTCTAAGAGCAACACATGGGCTAACCTACCAATTTTTCTAAGTGCAATATAATGTATAATCTACACAATTATTCTAAGTGTGATACATGCATTAATCTACACAATGTTCTACGAGCATTACATGGGCTAACCTACACAATACTTCTAGGTGCAATTTAATGGATAATCTACACAATTATTTTGAGTGCAATAAAATGGATAAGCTACACAAGTGTGATACATGCGATAGCCTACACAATTCTTCTAGGTGTGATATGTGTGATAACCTACACAATTGCAGTACATGGGCTAGCCTACACATGCTACTAAGCGCAATATAATGGATAACCTACACAGTTCTTCGAAGTGTGATACATGCGATAACCTACACAATTCTTCCAGGTATGATACATGTGATAACCTACACAATTCTTCTAAGTGTGATACAATGGCAAACTAAAGAGCACAGTGCATGTCAACACAGTGTTAGGCGAGTGGTAGTGATGTAGGAGTGGCAGGGTTTTACCAGAGCACAGTAATTGGTGTGCTATTTGCTCATGATACCTTACCTGCACTGTAGGTTGTTCAGTCAGGTATCCATGGGCAGACCAGGGCAAACAGGGAGCAGGAGCTGCCCACAAAGGAGCTGCCCTTTGGCTTGTGGCTGTCTGGGAAGGCTGCATTGTGAGAGCCTCTGAAGATGGGAGCTTCTGGTCACGTTCTTCCAGCATGGAACAAACATCCCCAGTAAGGGGGGGCTGCAGGAGGGGGTAGGAGCAGGCCAGTGCCTGCGAGTGCCCTGAACATAGGAAGCCACAAATTAAATAAATAAAAGCACAGCCATGCGGGTTTTCTGCCCTCAGCTGCACTGAAAAAAGCTGCACTTATGAATCCTCTGTGACTGAGGAACGTGAAAATGTGAAAGTACGCATCTTTCATGTACCGTGTTGACATGTATATTCTTTTTTTCAGTAGAGGAATGACCTCAAGAAGGATTGTCATTCTGAACTTCTGGAGTTTTACATACTTTATTTATTTAACATTTGTAGAGCGCGCCAAACCCGTGGGTATCTGGGCGCTGGAGAGCAGGATAACACACATTACAGGAGTTACAACACCATTCTTCATGCAATCCTTGCTGCACCCCCATTTAACCGCCCCTCTTGCCCTCACACAAAAGCCCCTTGCCCCTAAACTCATGATGAAAAGATGCTGTGCCACCCGTGCATTTTCTATACAACACACATCCCCATCTCACATTCACACCCAAGACCACCACCACACATACACCCTCAAAGCCTCCCCCAACCCTGTGAAATAACTCTTCAACCTACTAAATACACTGCCAGACACACATACAAGGGACCTTTCTCCTCATATCGCTAGATGACCTTTGCCAGACTCCCTCATCTCCGCTAGAAGACTGTCACCAGAAACCCCCCTCTCGACTGGAAACAAAACTATAAACCCCACTCCGAGCACTGCAGTCCCTCTCAACCCCCTCCCCAACACAGAATCCACATCAACCACACACCTCACACGAAGGTCTCTCCTCACCATCTCACGCACACTTCCACCCTTAGTAACAACTACACCCACATTTACCCAGACACGCTGCAAGCACTTTTCACCCACTCACCGACTACGCACACGGACACCAGCCCCCATCCCATCCCTGAAAACCACAGAATACTGCAAAGAGACATCTAGCCTTGAAATGCATTACAGACCCAGCACCCTACCCCTCCCTCGGACTCTAATAGACTACATACTCGAGTCATGCACCAGACATACCCTACTAGGCCACTTCCCTCTCTATGCACCTATCACCACAACAGCCTTCATACGCGCCATCTTCTATACCAGCCCAACTCCACTCCCCCCGACCCCCACATCTACAACCCCCCTCCACAAACGATCAACCATTCAGGGGGCTAAAGTGTATTCAGATCAATGCCAGACCCAGTGAACAAAAATAAAATACAAATTAAATAAAAAATAATAAAAATAGCCTCAACATCTTCGACCTAATTTCATTGGAAGTCCCTGATATCCTCTTCATCGCCGAATCCTGTTTCTCTCAAGACTTCCGTCCCATAGCACATGAAGCCTTCCCTCCAGGGTACAATCTTATTGTGCATAACAGGACCAGAAGGGAAGATGGCATGGCCATCCTTTACAAATCCTACCTCTCCATCTAACACTCGGAGGAACAAGTCTGCGACGCAGACTCTCCTCACCCACTCACACACAGCTTCCTGCTCATATATAGACCCCGGGGTACAATAGATGCTTTGCAGAAACCCTTACCGACTCTATAGCAGCCATCTTGGTCTCCCATCCGCTACTCACAATACTATGGGTTTCAACATCTGTTTCGACATCCCACTTAACCCCATGGCATGATCCCTACTGGACAACCAGGAATACCTACAGCTATCGCAACTAGTCTCAGGGCCTTCGCCCTCTGCAGGCCACACCCTAGACACACGCTTAAGTTCTCCAGACCACAGCACCCCACTGCACCCACCGCCCATTCGTCTGGATGGGATCACTCAGCCATCCTCTTCACTCTCTCAACTGAAGACCCCTCCCCACTCTTCTCTTTGGAAGACAAAGTAACTCCTGATCTGGCAGATTCCCTACTGGCCGCCCTAACCTCCTCACCCCTCCATTCAGGCCAGACCTCCATCCGCCACTTTGATCTCTGCCTTTCGGAAGCACTCAGACCACTCACCCCAGTCAGAACCTTCTTTATCAGACAAGGCGCTGACTGACCTAAATTCAAACCCTTAAGACAAAGAATGGCCCTGCTCCTCTTATTAGACCTGTCGGCAGTGTTTGACCTTCGTGAACCATAAAGTCCTCTGCAACCATCTAACGTCTGCTGTGCATTTCTTGGATGAAGCCAACGCTTGGATCTAGTCTTTCTTCAATAACAGATCCACGAAGGTCTTTGCACCTTCAGCCTCTGCAGAACCAACACCCATCACTTGCGGTGTTCCCTAAGGTTCCTGCGTGTCACCAACACTCGATAATGTGTTCACAAAGACCCTGTTTGATGAACTTGACTATTTGGGTATCACCTATACCAATTACGCTGATGACACCCAACTACTCATCCCTATCACTGTTGACTAAGCCACAGACAGCAAAATACTCAATGACATCTACCTCATTATACAAAAGTGATTGGGGGTAAGGGGTTCGCCAAATCCACCAGTGCGCTAAAATCTCCACCTGGAAAGTAACATAGTAAAAGGGACCTGCTGCGTTTATACTTCCACTGCTTCCCCCCCCCCACCAAACAAGGCCTGAATCTAGTAGATATGTTTGGTATGGGTTGGAAGTAAGGTAAAACGTGCACTGCCAAGAAAATATATTTCTGTGAAAAATCATATTTAACAGTAATGTTGTAATCACAAATAAACTTGTGTTGATTTCATGAGAATATTTAATCAGGTAGTGAACAGCCGACACGTGTTTTGACCCAACAGGTCGTTCTTAAGGCTGTGTGGTATGTATATGAGGCAAAGGAGAGATAATCACAGGAAAAATAAAGCAACATACCGCAAAACAGGGGTTGGGTTAAGGGGTGAGCGCGAAGTGCACAAAAAAAAGACAAACAGGAAAAAGAGAAAAGACAACTGACAAATGACAATCCTATGGAAAATCCATCCGTAAAATGAGTGTCCATGAAAAATGTGTAATTGCACCACATTTTTCCCAAAGCCACCGTATTGGAATAGTGTTCTGGGCCTGGAAATAGGCAACAAACGTTGAGAGACCCAAGGCCGTTGTGCTTTAGAATGAATGAAAGACACTTGTTTGTAGGCTGTAAGTCGAACACTGATCTTTTTCTCTTGTACTTCTTTGGGACTAGAAAGTAGACTGAGTCAATACCTTTGTTTACATGGTACTGAGGTACAGGTTTGATGGTGTTCATTAGTAGATCCTTTTGCTCTTTTGGCATTTCCGGTCTCAGTACCCATTGGTCACTATGTCTAACACACACTGGTCTTATGCTATGTCCTCCCATTCATGGGTGAAATGTTTTTATGCATCCTCCTACTGGAGATGCGTGGGCGGCCACCTGAATCTTGAAGTCAATGCTTTGAAGCTGGTTTACCTCTGCACATGTTTCGGGAAGGGCGAAGAGTATGTGCCTACTGCGTTTATGACCCTGAATAGCAGTTTTCTCCCACTTGTGACTGGTGTGTAGTTGGTTGCACATATGTTATGTTATGTTACTTGGCATTCATATAGCGCCTTATGTATCATTGGTATGATCTCAAAGTGCTGGTAGGTTGTACGCCCTTGGGAACCTCAGTTCATTCAGTCGAGAGAGAGTGTCGTATGGTGCGTGGGTGCACCGGATATGTGTGCAGCTGGTGTGGTTGTTGCATGAAAGCTGCTTTTTAGCAGTAGGTGTGGTGCTGAGGAAATCAGTTGGATGTGTTCAGTCTGGAGGGTGGACACCCAGGCTGAGTTCTGGCTGCGTTAGGCCTGAAGAGACGCTTAAGCTAGCCGGAATGTTCTCAGCTAGATGTGTTTTATTAGGATGATGTGGAGTTCGTGGGGTCATGTTAATTATGAGAACAGCTAGACTGACTGTGTCATAGTACAGCTGTGTTCTAGTTGAACGATGATGTATAGGGGAGAGTAAGCGTAGTAGTTTGATATGGTGATTATCAGTAAAGCGCCTGTGATCAAGCACGATTGGACATGGAGGTGTACATTTAGGCACAATTTCTAAGTTCATCAATACCACTGTTACGCTGTTAGGCACATTTTCTAGATTCAACTTTAGCACATTGACGCTATTAGACACACTTTCTAGATTCAACTTTACCACAGTGACTATACTACAGAGACGCTATTAGGCACATTTTCTAAATTCAACTATACCAGTTACGCTATTAGGCACATTTTCTAGATTCAACTTTAACACATTGACACTATTAGGCACACTTTCTAGATTCAACTATACCACAGTTACGCTATTAGGCATACTTTCTAAGTTCAAACTTTGGCACAGTGACGCTATTAGGCACATTTTTTAGATTCAACTTTAGCACAGTGATGCTATTAGGCACATTTTCTAAAATCTACTATACCTTACTTACGCTATTAGGCACATTTTTCAGATCCAACTTTAGCACACTGATGATATTGGGCACACTTTCTAGGTTGAACTTTAACACAGAGACGCTATTAGGGGACATTCAGTGATGTTGGGAATACCTTCTAAATTGAACTTTATGGGACATACTACCATTTACGATTCTAACTAAGTGTGGTACATGCTATCATTCACAGTTCTGGGGTAAGGTACTGCTAATGTTAAAGGAAATTTGTACCGCGCACTATCACCACCGGAGTGGGCCCCTGGCGCTCTGGCGGCTCTGAAAAAGGGAAGGTGGGGGTGAGTTAGTGGGAATAAGCTTGAAAAGTGCAAGAGAGCAGTGATGTGCTGTTGGTAGCCTCAGCCCGGTGAGTCCGTTGACTGGGCTTGGGGTGTTTTACGGTCAGTAGTTGTTGTGTGCTGTTGTGCGAGTCTATGTGTGGTATGTTTTGTTGTTACAGTGTAGTGAAGTTTGTGCGGATTGTTGTGTTGTAGGCTTGTGGTTGTGTTTGGTTAGAGTTTGAGAGGTGTATGCAGAGGAGTGAAATTGTTAGTGCATCGGTTAATTGGCATTGCTGTCCTTGCAATTATGTCTAGGTGTGATGCTTGATGATAGGTATGTTGATATATGAAAACAACGTCTATTTGTATGGGAACCTCGATTTTGAAAATCTCTTACATGTGTCCCAGTGTCCAAGAAGTCACCATGCTTTTTTTCCCCCAGAGCCTCATCTACTGCTACCCCATGTGTCTCCTCTACTGACTTCTCTAAAAGATGAACCTGTGTCTCTGATTTGAAATCAGTACTCCTTAGCCATGCATGTCTATTGACAACGATTGCCTCAGGTATTTGTCGACCCGCTGTTTCATCTTCGTCAAGACTGTTTTATAATAGCATTTGCAGAATGTTTCCCTCTGTAATGATCTTAACGAAAGCTCCCTGTAATTCATCAGGGATCTGCTTTCCCCTTCTCAAATGTATCCACTGTAACTCGAATGTCTTTTCACCGTTCTCCATGCAATTTGTAACCCTCTCTGCAGTTACCAGCCATGATTTCTATCTTCAATGTCATTATTCTGTAATCCTCATGCAACTAGGTAAGCCTACTATAACAGCACCACGATGCCCAAGGGCCGCTTTGTGCGCTTTATAAATGTAAATAAATAGTCCTATGGATCTATGTGTGGATCTATGTCGTCAGTGTTATGGAGGAACTAGTGGCCCGAGTATGCATCCTTCTTTGGTGGAATTTCACCTCCAGCCAGAGAAGATAATCTTGTTCTGCTCTGCTCCTGGTTCTCATTGAAGGTGACCATGGTGACCCTTTCATATTATTGTATTGGATATCTGTAAGACGCCTTTACAGCAAATGGGGCTTCAAGGCGCCACAAGACAAAAAAAGGGGGCAGAGGGTACAAGGGAGAAAACAATAACGGTCCTACTAGGCCTTGTGACATCTGTTTTGTCCAAGTGCGTTAACTAGAACTGCAATGAGGGGTGGGGTGCTGGTAGGGCAAAGTGCTAAGGTGGTAAGGGGAGAGAGTGCAAGTGAAGGGTGGGGTGGAGCACAGAGGCTAGGCGAGTGCTAAGGGGAAGCCAGACGGGTAAGTGCCAGAGATTGCATGGGGTGCAGGTCCACATTCTAGAGGAGAGAGGTTGACTGGGCTGGGAGGCCTGGTGCCCTCTAGAACTCAGAGGGAACAAGGCAGCCAGTCACTGCGGCAGACAGGGATATTAGCAGGGTAGGGGGGAGAGGGAAGGAAGAAATATTGAGGGTCTTGAGGTGCTTCCGGAACTTAAGGATATCCGGCTCAAGCCTGAGAGGGGTTAGGGAGACCATTCCGGAGGCTCCTGTGTAGGAGAGAGATCTACCCCCCACTCTCTGCTTAGAGAAGCATCAGATCTGCAGAGAGTTGGAGATAGAAGACTGAAGGGCTCTAGCAGAGAGCTGGATGTAGCGCAGTCCCAGGTCGCCTTGTGGATGATGCAGAGAGTCTTGAACTTGATTCTAGCAGCAACCGGGAGACAGTGGAGAGATTTTAGGGCTGGAGAGATGCAGTCCCTGAGCTTCAGGCCAAGGATAAGTCTTGCAGTCATATTCTAGATTAGTTGAAGGGGTGAAGGGAAGATAAAGGAAGATTGAGGAAGAGGCTGTTGCCTTAGTCCAGCCTAGAGAGGACCAGAGCTCTGGAGACCATGAGTTTCTGGGGGAAAGGGAGAATGCAGCTGATAGTGGGCCTTCTTACCAAGGTCTGCTATGTGAGGAGAGAAGAGAGAGGATTGAAAGATGACACCAAGGTGTTTTGCCTCACAAGAGGGTGACGGGAGGGGACCCATAGAGGGCAGACAGAGGGTAGGAGGGAAAGAGGGAGCAGGGGTCCCAATGAGAAGGATCTCAGTTTTACAGGCATTAAGTAAGAGATCATTGCCAGCACACCATGCCTGAATAGCAATAGTCCTCTCTAATATCCTTCGCGGACCATTCTTTCTGGCGCAGAGGGGAGTCCTCTGAAGTCTGTGTGAGTTTGCCTCTCGGCCACAAAGGTTTAGATGCTGATACTATCCCCTTCTTCATTGTAGGGTACATTTCTCTTTTTACGCGAGTCCCCCAGCACTTTTTGCTGGACACCTGGATTTTCTGCTAATTCACCTTTTACTCTGTGTAAGGAACCTTTTTGGCCCCTTTTGGGGATTTTTTCCAGCGTTTTTCATGGTTTCTTTTCTTTTCCTGACAAACTCTTGCAGTTAGCAGGGCAGGCGGATACTTTTTATCCTTCCTGTGTTTGCTCACTCCACCTTATGTGGAGTGCTGAGGGGGTACAGTGTATCTCTTTTCTCGCCTCTCCAGTACCTTTTCCTTACTTTGACAAACCCACCTGTTCAGGCTGGCGGCAGTGTACGCTTTGCACAACTTTTTAAATACTTTTTAGCGCAGGCTGCACTCGCCGCCCCGATAAGGCACATAAAGGCACACCATATACAAAAATGGTGGCCTTACTTTTCAAGCCCTGAACAAGATGGCTTGTCCTTTCTCGACTCGTCTACCATTCTTGGTGGGGGAAAATTCCTTTGTCCTTTTGTCGTTGGCGGGCTTCTCATGGAAAGCTGGCGAAGGCAGGACAGAAAGTGGGGAAGGTCGACCGAAACTCCCCTGCTTCTTGCCCTGCAGTGTGCCTGGCTGAAACCAGTTCAAACTGGGAGGCGTTTGACAGCCACTCCCAAGTCCGAATGGTACATGGGACATGACTGGTGGACTCAGCCAGTGTTTTTGCTCTCACTTGGATAAATCCTAAGGTCCTGGAGCAGAAACGCAGAGTTGACCACTGAAACAAGAAGATTCCAAAGAGGACAAAGAAGGATGTCGCCAGCACTTCCAACAACCGCCAGAGCCTGTTGAGTCGCAGCTGCTGTCCGTACCTCGTCACTCCAATCGACAGGGAATATCTGAAGAAGATGGCTTCCTCCCATAGACTGGTGTACCTTATCAGTTCTGAGACAACCTACAATTTTCGCCATTCCCAGAAGAGCTGCGACCCAAAATTCCTGCAAACCTCAAATACCTGGGGATCCTGCGTTGCATGTCGGTGCAACCTTTGCAGTAGTGCGGTTTTGTCTGAAACTTGGGGGGCATCCTTCCAAGCCTTCAACTACTCAGATTGGCTCCAGGGAGTCCCCTCATCAGATGCAAGGTGGGCATTTTTAAGTCCTGTCTCAGGCAGTGACTGTTGTAACCCCCTCCCACCAACACTCATTCTCCCAATACTCCTCTGATACAGAAACCTCCACTAATGCCTTTTTAAGCATTATGGCCAAAATAGAGCTTGACCCTTCGGTGTGTAACCATGTTTTGGTGGTGTGGATGTTGATGGTTTGGGGGTACCCTTTTCCTTACTTTTGTGTGTATGCTTTCCCTTCTCAGTGTCGAGGCCTATTGCGCTCAATGTTTTAGTTGTAGTAGTTTCATTGAGTTCTGTGTTGATGAAAAACTCCCAACCCTTTTTTCCTCAATGTTCGTTGTGTTTAGGTTTTGCAGCCTCTAGATCGTCAGGTGACTTCTCCATAACTCGTTTCGACGAGCCGTCGGAGCTCGGGATCAGCCGTGCAGCCTTTCCTACTGGCACCTTTTTGTGTGGCTGTTGGATCCGATCCCTGTGTCTAAAACCTCGACCTCGAGTTTCAAACATTTGGTACAGACTCACCCTGTGCTAACTTCTGAGAGCATGCCGTATGTTGCCCATTCTTTTTTGCCTGCGATCTCCGAGCATCTTTGGCTTTCATTTTTGGCACAGCCGACAGTGCTCCTCAGCCCGGTATCGGGGTAACCAGTTGTGTGTGTCCTGCTGGGGGAACATGGAATTGCACTGTTGGCATAAACTAAACGGTGTATTCTCCAGAAGGGTATCAAGGGGTTGAAATGTATAGATTTCCCCTGCTCACCCTATAGTACGTCTCAATGATGTAGAAGCCGCTCTCATTCAGCCACGCTCGGTACCAAAACTTCAAATCTCGTGGCAAAAATGGCATCGAAAAGTTCTCTCTGTCTCAAAGATGATGCCAACCGGTGACGTAAATAAAAATAAGACGTTGTGTGAAGGATTGGTTGTCCCTGTACACGTAGGATAGGAAAAGTGTGACAGGAACGCCCCTATCGAGGTTCAGTTTTTCTAATTTGAAAAATAATATGTAATACTCCGAGCCAACCACTAGATAGCGGACTATGCATAGCATGTGAATCTAAGCATAAAGTTCTCGGTTGTATGTCCCGAGACTCTGCATGTACACATCTCTCATTGTTTACAAATGTTGATGTCTTGATGGATGTCATGTTGGTTGCTATTGGTCCATGGTGCTTAGGTCTGATATGAACATTATAGTGGGCAGGTGCCCCCGATGCCCATTATTTGGAGCGTACCACTCATGACCTGCATGGGTTCATCGATCATGCACCTTGGATGGAAAGCAGTTTGGTACCTCTGAAGTAGGTAGAAGTCTGCAATTCTCTCTTGTGGCCGTTTGGTGGCATATTTTCCAATGATTTTGCATATGAAGGCCAAGGGCAATTTGCTAGGTCGCCTGGTGTCGAGTGTGGGCTCATTAACTTGAAGCATCTGGCCTCACTGCAAAACATCTGAAAGATGCTTTGAGTGACTGGGTCATCGATAATGTGTAAAGTCATTAACAGAGATGGTGTTCATTATAGGAGCGGGGATGGTATCAATGTTATGATATGATTGGTAATTTATAACGCGCTTAATATCCAGAGGTTTCTAAGCGCGGACCCGGTTATCGAACCTGTGTTGTTCTGTGTGGTCTTGCTTCTAAGGCAAGCACGTTGCCCCTGAGCTATCCTCCCGGGACAAGTTGACAGAGGGGGCTCATAGGGATTCAGAAAATGGTGCTTCTTTCGAGTGGAGGTTAGTATATATACCTCAAGAAATTAATAGAAGGGATATTTTTGGAATAGTTGTCCTTGTAGATATTGTCTAATCTTTTCAATTTTGAAGACAATGGGCCTCATTACGAGTATGGAGGTAGCCATGCAGCTAAAAGCGGCATGGCTACCCCCATACCAGGTACCAGTTCCGGGTCCTGCAAAAGGGGACTTACCGGGCCATTCCGACCTTGGAGGGCCCGGTAAATCCCTTTCGCGGGACCCGGACTCGGTACATCCCCATTCCCATTTGAGCCCCCATAGGGCTCGATGGAAATGGGGAGGATGCTAACAACGGGCCCGTTAATGGCGGGCCCGTTGTTAGCATCCTGGTCTGCTAGTGGGTCCCGCTAAGGACGCCGGGTCTGACCAGGCGTTCCTTAGCGGGACCCGCAGCAGTCATCGTAATAGGGCGACCCGTAATGAATGGTGCCGGTCCCTTACCGGCACCGTTGATTCCGTGGCCGCCATGGTCGTAATGAGGCCCAATGGCATTGGTGGCTTTGCGTTTATGTTGCCTGTGGGGGATACAGGTAAGAGATTCAGTGTTGGGGATGAGTTTACCCTTGTCACCTGCTATAAAGATTGACAAGGTAATAGCCTATTTTCAGAGATTACAGAAAGACAGTATTGGGGAGGTTCCTTTTTTTGCCATGGTGTTTCCTGGCATTTCATGGCTTGTTTGCTACTGCCACATTTTTCAGAGTACCATATGTTACTGATTCTGTTATTTCAGAGTTATTTACTCTGGTATAGAGTGGACGAGTGTATAGAGTGGACGAGTGTATAGAACAGATGAGTGTATAGAACAGATGAGTGTATAGAACAGATAAGTGTTTTGAGCGGATGAGTGCGTATGAGCGAACTACCTGGTAGAGCAGATGAGTGCATATAGCAGATGAGAGCGTGAAAAGATCGAGTGCATAGAGCGAACGTGTGCCAGGAACGGATGAGTGCGTGGAGCGGATGGGTGCGCAGAACAGATGGGTGCGCAGAGCGGATGTGTGCGCAGAGAGTGATAGGTGCGCAGAGAGTGATAGGTGCGCAGAGAGTGATAGGTGTGCAGAGCGGATGAGTACCTAGAGCAGATGAGTGCGTAAAGCAGATGAGTGTGTAGAACGGATGACTACTTAGGGCCGTTGAGTGCCGAAAGCAGACGGAATGGATGAAGTTTGTGGAAGGAATGAGTGACGTATGTAGATAGAACGAGTGATGTATATTGATGAAATGGGTGACGTATGTGAATGGAACGAGTGACGTATGCGGGTGAAACGGGCGAAATATGTGGATGGAAGGCTGAAATATGTGGATGAAAGGGTGAAATATGTGGATAGAACAAACTAAGTATGTGGAAGGTACTGGTTTAATATGAGAAAGGTACCGGGAAGTATGTGGATGGTACAGGTGAGATACGAGGATAGAGTGCATAAAACAACGGGAGTGGAGCGGGCTGGAGTGTGTGGAGCAGACTTGAGGGCATAGAGCAGACTGGAGGGCATGGAGCGAACTGGAGTGCATAGAAATGTGCGACTTACATGGAATGGTTTGAAATGCATGGAACGTTTGATGAGCATGTAACCCACCATCTCACATCACCACGCTTACTCTCTTCTCTACATCACCACTCAACTAGAATACAGAGATACTATGACACAATTCGGTATAACTGTTCTCATACCAACATCTGCCTCATACTCTCCATCACTCTAACTAAACACTGCTGGTTACTCACCCCCCAGCCAGGCGTTCTCTTCAGTCCTAACGCAGCCACAATCGGTCTGGATAAATCCTGCCAGAAGGAACACATGCTCTTGACCTCTCAACCACCATACCTACCGCTAAGAAGCAGCTATTACACGAATACCGCAGCAGCTGCACACATATCCGGTGCTCACACGCACCTTTGACTCTCTCTACTCTCTCTACTAACCTGAACTTCGGTTCCCAAGGGCATTCAACCTACCAACGCCTTTAGACCATACCAATGGTACATAAGGAGCTATATAAATGCAAAGTAACATAACATTTTGTAGTTTCATATGGGTGTGTGTCTGCTGATGGTGTCTGTGAGAACGAAGGTTGTGTGTGGGGGTGATGATGTTGCATTCTGGGTATGAGCCGGCAGCTATCCAGATGATGATTTATTCAAAAAGGTTCACATGTATGGTTTTGGAGGAGCCGTGAGATTTCTTGAAAGGTTTTTGTTGTTGCTGGTAGTGAGAGCCAATTGTGAATGGGTCTGTTCAGTCCAAGCTGGCCAGTTTAGTTATTCAATCTCTGCAGATGTGGTGAAGATTAGACTGAGTGTGTTGGCCCGGGCTATTTTTATAAGTGTTTTTCGATGTAAAATAAGCAGAGGGTGTCAATGAGTTTTATCCTGCTTTTGTGATTACAAGAAGTGGCTGCTAGGTTGAAGTCTCCCAAGAAGATGTTGTGAGTGTGTTTAATTGAAGTGAGGTCTGTGAATCAATCAAAGAAGGTGGCTATGTGTGCACGGGGCGGAAAA
Source organism: Ambystoma mexicanum (assembly GCF_040938575.1). Classification (NCBI taxonomy): domain Eukaryota; kingdom Metazoa; phylum Chordata; class Amphibia; order Caudata; family Ambystomatidae; genus Ambystoma; species Ambystoma mexicanum. The sequence goes on from NC_090921.1 coordinate 138,121,139, forward strand.
CCGATCAGGTGCAAAGTGTGAATCTTGAACAGTAGGTCTGTCCACTGCCAGGTGAGGAGCTCCAAGAAGGAGAGATTAGATAGACTTGTTGATGACCCAAAGTCCTCCCCCAGTTTTCTTCTGTGTTTAATGTAGTAAGTGCTGTAGGATCCCCGTAGGAATAGGTACCACTAGTATGAGTGATGGGTGTGGAGTGAGTCAGGCCTCTGTGATGAATAGTGTGTAGAGGTAATGAGAGGTGGTGAGGTCGGTGTAGTCTGTGGCATGGGGAAATGCAGAGTATGCATTCATGAGAATAAGCCTGCCCGAGCATTTGGTGAGTGGAGGGTAGGTGATCAGTGGAGATGTGGGTATTGTAGGTGCATGGATGCTGTATGTGTGAGGAATGTGAACTAAAGGAACTAAATAAATATGCGCTCCCCACTGCCCTCAGAGCAGAAACTTTGCTCCCTGCCTTTCATAAAATCCTTAAAACTGCTCTCTTTAACTAATCACTCTCTGCTTTCCCTCCACGTCTCTTCCTTCACCCTATTCATGCTGCTGTACAAACTGTTCTACACAATTAGTATAGTATTGATCGTTCACTGTAACAAGGGCCACGATGCTTTTGAGCTGCTGCGCGCTCTACAAATCTGAATAAATAAATTAAATAAATGTTTGCATGCGCAGAGGAGAAAAGTGTGTTCAATGTATGAGATGAGCACAACATGTCTTCCTTGTGTCGCAAGATGCATTATGCCTGCCCTCTGGCGCTACCAGGACCAAACCAGAGGTCTCTTTATATCCATCTCCCTTTCCTGTGGATGCCAGAACGAGGAGGACACAAATGGAGTTTGTTAAAAGAGGAAGGCACGTGATCAACAGTGAGCAAGGGTGTGTGCTCCTCGACTTCTGGGACAAATGATCTCTTGATTCGCTCGTTCGTATTGTTTGTAGGAGAAGCGGTGCCGGATCTGTGGTTGAACCCGTATGAGACTTGTGTAGGCTGGAAAGGTGGGGACTACTTCGGTTGTTGTGTACGGTCCACAACGGGGTGAAGTTCAAGGTGGAATCCAGGGTGTCATTCGGTAAGCCAGTGGAGGGGTGAGAAAATGATTGGTGGACTCTGCGAGGTGCTGAGTGGAGCCCAAGAGTTACCACAAGCTCCAGGGCGTATAACCATTGGTGAGGGAAGTCATATGATGCAGGTGGATAACTTTGTGGCAATCAGTGAGATGACTGTTAGCAAGTTGTTCTGTTGGGCAAGTGCCCAGAAGAGGAAGGTCCCAAGTATTTGGTATTGGAGGAGCGGTGCAGGATCGGAGCTGTGGTTAACTAGGGGCCATGGTCAGTTGAACAGTCGGTGAGTTCTTTCGCGTGTGTACTGAATCCATGGGTGCTTTTAGCGTGACACTTTTTGCCACCATAGGAATCAATTTCCAGTTACCATCTACTTTTTCTGTGCATGAATCAGAGCTGGCTGGAGACTTCTGTCAAGTGCAGAGCTGTTCTAACCACGAAATATAGAGCAAACCTACTATCCAGATTTTGGAACAGGCAAGGCATCAAGGCAATGTCTACTAGGAATATGTTTTGTTTAAAACAATTACAAGGCCAACCACCAGATGAAAGTCTGTGAATCTGAAAGAGGCATATCCTGGAAAGATCATGACCCTCCGTGGATGCATTATTCTGCAAACCCGCTCCGGTTGAGAAGAAGGCTCTGATCAAAGAAGGCGCAAGTGTTTTTAAGGGACTCTCCATTTCTCCGCTCCCCCAGCCTTCCTGAACACTTCGGCTGACCCAGGTCCTCTTTACTGGATCCCTCAGGGCAGCCGGCTAAGGGATAAAGCAAAGGGTACGTGTTGAGCACCTCCATCACTGTTTGCCTGATCGCCCTGCTCGCCCAAGCCATGCCAGAGTCTGCAGCTACAACCAGGTAGGAGAAATGTCACTGCATTTTCAATTGTGGATGTTGTGTCATTGAGTTTCCTTCCACAGGGCTTGCTAAAATGGGTCTGTTTGCATTTTGAATGTTGCTGCTTTTGTGTTGTGCCACATTGCATTCTCCTCCCAGGGTGCTTCCTGGATGATAAAGAAGTACGGCCCTATCTCGGAAGCCGCGTGGAAGGTTATGCCAGACCGTCCCAAGGGGCACTGCCAGAGGACAAGATGCAATGTAACAGAACACAAAAGCAGTGAGATTTCTCATCTCGCTAGGGTCGGGCATCAACACATTGCATTTTGTCCTCTGACATTGCCTCTTGGGCCGAGCTGGCAGAACCAGGCGGGGCTGGCATAACTAAATCTCACTACTGTGTTGGTTAACCACAGTGCTGCCTAGGTTGGGTCAATTTGCATTATCTGGCCGGGTTTCCCCATCTAAATTGCTCTTCTGAAATCCCACACTAGTTGTGGATCTCACAATCGAATTCTGTCCTTGTTCTGCTCTGCCATAGTTGCAGTCGCCTCCCTTAGGGTCCACGCTGTGGGCTTCTCGCCATGCCTACCAGTTCCAAAGTTATAGGTGCAATGTGGCACACCAGAAACGCTGACACCACCCACCCCATCCTTACATGCCACCTCCACCATCCCAACCTACCACCCACCAGAGGGAACGTCCTACCCCAGCATCCGTCAATCCTAGGACCCACCCCCCACATCACCCATTCTATCACCCCACTGCCCCTTCTAGGCTATCTTCCCATTAGCCTCTCCTCCGCTAGACCCCTCCTTGTTGGAACCTCTCTACCACCACCCCCTCTCGCACTCCAACACTGCAACCCTACCACTTGGACCCACGCTTTGCATCCCTAGACACTCTTCATGCCATCCTTGCTCCACCCCCATTCATCTGCCCCTCTTACCCTCACGCAAATGACCTTTGCCCCCCTAAACTCCCAAAGAACGGATGCTGCACCACCCGTGCATTTTCTATACAACACACCTCCCCATCTCACATCCACTCCCAAGACCAACCCCCACACATACATCCTCAAAGCCTCCCCAACCCTGTGAAATACCTCCTTAACTTACTAAATACACTGCCAGACACACATACAAGGGACCTTTCTCCTCACATCGCTAGATGACCTTTGCCAGACTCCCTCATCTCAGATAGAAGACTGTCACCAGAAACCCCCCTCTCGACTGGAGACAAGACTATAAATCCCACTCCGAGCACTGCACTACCTCTCAGGCCCCTCCCCAACACAAAATCCACATCAAGCACACACCTCACACGAAGGTCTCTCCTCACCATCCCCCGCACACTTCCACCCTTAGTAACAACTACACCCCATTTACCCAGACACCCTGCAATCGCTTTTCACCCACTCACCGACTACGCCCACGACCACCAGCCCCCATCCTACCCTTGAAAACCACAGGTCACCGCCAAGAGAAATCTAACCTTCAAATGCATCGCAGACCCGGCACCCTACCCCTCCCTCAGACACTCATAGTTGGGTCATGCACCAGACCTCCGCTAGCAGGCCACTTCCCCCTCTCTGCACCTATTACCACAACAGTCTTTATCCGCGCCATCTTCTATACCATCTCAACTCCACTCACCTCCTACCCCCCACAAAGATCAGCAACCATTCAGGGGGCTAAAGTGCATTCAGATCAATGCCAAACACAGTGAGAAAAAAAATGTATTAAAAAAAAAGAAATCGCCTCATCATCTTCGACCTAATTTCATTGTAAGTCCCTGATAATATCCTCTTCATCGCCGAATCCTGGTTCTCTCAAGACCTTCGTCCCATAGCACATGAAGCCTTCCCTCCAGGGTACAATCTTATTGTGCATAACAGGACAGGTGGCATTGCCATCCTTTACAAATCCTTCCTCTCCATCTAACACTCGGAGGAACAAGCCTGTGATGCAGACTGCAAATCCCTCTGGGTAAAAATTTCTCCTCATCCCCTCACATACAGCTTCCTGCTCATATATAGACCCCTGGGGTACAATAGACGCTTTGCCGAAACCCTTACCGTCTCTATAGCAGCCATCTTGGTCTCCCACCCGCTACTCACAATACTAGGGGGTTTCGACATCCCACTTAACCCCATGGCATGATCCCTACTGGACAACCTTGAATCCCTACAGCTATCGCAACTAGTCTCAGGGCCTTCACCCTCTGCAGGCCACACCCTAGACCCACGCTTAGGTTCTCCAGACCACATCACCCCACTGCCGCCCCCACCCATTCGCCTGGACGGATCACTCAGCCATCCCCTTAACTCTCTCAACTGTAGACCCCTCCCCACTCTTATCTTTGGAAGAAAGTCAAACTACTTCCTGATCTGGCAGATTCCCTACAGGCAGCCATAACTTCTCACCCCTCCATTCGTGCCAGACCTCCATCCTCCACTTTGATCACTGGCTTTAGGAAGCACTCAGACCACTCACCCCAGTCAGAACCTTCTTTATCAGACAAGGCATGTACCCTAGATCGTTCACTACAGCCCTCAAAACCCTAAAATTCCAACCCAACTCCTAGAACGAGGATGGAGTGCAGACCCATCGCTGAACAGAATAGCCTACACCGGCCAGCTCAAAACTTACGCCCACCTCAAAACTTACCGGGCAGAAATATGCAAGGCCAAGAAATCCTATAATTGGAATAGAATCATCAACTCCCTGCACACCTATAGGGAACTCCACGAGCTCATCTCCGAATTCATTGTCCCAGCATGCACCGCGTCCTCCCCCACCCACACCCAAACACACGGACTCCCTCTCAGACCACATCCACAACATAGCCCTAGAAAGAAATATCGCTATAGTCGCTAAAATAGCATCGCTCACCACCCCTTCCCTGGCGACCTCGGCCAGGACATCAGAACCACCCACATCTCTTCCGTCTTCCCACTCTACCATCCTGAATTTCTAAAGCTACTATCGATCCGTCGCCCCTGGAGACCCCAGTCCTCCCCCACTCTACAAAGAGAAATCCCATGTTCGACCTGTGCCAGCGACATCGCAAGATCTTTTGTTAACAATCTTTCTCTTTCCTCACCTTCCCAGATCAATTCAAGACCTCCTACATCAAGCCCCTTCTTGTCCCACCCAACTACAGGCCCATCTCTAATAACCGGCTCATAGCTAAACTAATCAACCAAACGGCCTTCTCACAACTATGCCATTTCACGGAATCCAACCAACTCCTCCCAATCCCCTAAGAAGAACTGACTCTTCTCGTCTCCACATGGGATGATCTTAAAAGGTAATAGGACCTTGGAAGGATGTGCCACACTAATTTTACTCAACCTTTCGGCAGCCTTCGACATCATTGACCACCCCATCCTCAAGAGCAGACTCCACTCGCTCGGCATCAGAGATGCAGATCTGCAGTGAATAATCTCCTTCCTTTCCAACAGATCCCAAATAATACACATACCACGTTTCTCCTCGACTTCAGTGGCAAATCAACCAGAATAGGGGGCTCATCTTTTTGAGTCCATGCACCATGCATCCGTTGCATAGAGGATCACCTCGCTTTCAGGAAGGCCCTAGAAACGTGGCTTTTCCCCTCAGCATCCTGACAGACATAGTCCATGCCCGGGGTGAACTACTACCACCACCTAACAGGAATGCGGGGCACTTGGTGAGTCGACAAGGTTGAACCTAGTCACCAAGGCGCAACCTTTCATTCAGGCCTATGAGAATCTCTGCAAAGCATCGCTGCAACTAGGTCTCAATCTTGCTTCTCTGTAACGTTTAGCACCCCATCACAATGGAATATAGCTGTACCCCTCCCGGGGCACGGCCACTCACCCCATACACCTGAAACACTGCTCGACTTCACTCATCCAACACACAACACTACTTCCAATAGAATGCAGCTGGGTCCGACCAATAAATTCGGTCCAGCTGTGCACATCAACACTTTAGTGGAATGTGGATAGAATTGCGCTAAACAGCATTAGACTATATGACAACAATTAGAGTACAGTATTTTACTTGGCTAATCGAGTCAGGTACGAATATAGTGAAACAAATCCACTATATTCGTACCTGACTCGATTAGCCGAGCGATATATGCGTGCTAGCCACTTGGCTTTTGATATTGGATAAGGATATATATTTCTCAACGGGTATTCACCCTTTAAAGCCCAGTGTGGCATCCTGTATTTACTGGTTATTTCAATCTCTTTTTTGCCTTGAAGACGACGCAAGTGTCGAAACACGTGTCAGCTGTTCTCCATTCCTTTAAAATACTGTACTCTAATTGTTGTCATATAGTCTAATGGTGTTTAGCGCAATTCCATCCACATTCCACTAACTGTTTCTATAATATCTACCTGTGTGGCCAGGTAGACCAGGATTGGACTGCTGCTTACACCACTACTTTGGGGAGAATAAAATCTACATTTTTCTTTGTAAAGTTTAACAGTGATAACTCGCGCACAGGTCTCGTGGGGCGTGTCCACAATATTCATAGTTAACATCAACCCCACTTTACTTGACTCTCCTTCTGCCCTGACAGTCTGTCACGATACCCATCCGCTCTTTCAATTTCTATGGGCTGCCAGCATGGACATAGCCACTCCCCACTCACCTTCCGGGATAGTCCAGTAAAAAATGTATTTTAAAAATAGATAGGCAACATTAAAAAAATAATACTAGCACTTTTTTTTAAAAAACTTCCTATGTAAAATTCTGAGCTATTCAAGCTCAAAATTCGCAAAAGCAAGCACATTGGCATATCCATTTTGCCTGTGCTGGCTTTTGCGGCACTAATGAAGGAAAAGCCTGCCAGCTGTAGTAAACAAAAGCTACCGCTGGGTGGCTTTTCCTTCATTGGTGCCGGGACTCGGAGGACGCGGACCGGAGACCAGAATCTGAATCTCGGTAAGTGCTATTTATTTATTTTTTAAAAATAAGCACTAGCTTCGTTTTTTTTCTAAGTTTTCCGGGCTGGGGGAGCCTGGAAAACTTAGAAATAAAACCGCAGCATTTTCAAACACAACGTTGTATTTATGTTTGCGGTCCCTTTTGAAGCGACCGCAAACATAAATACAACGTTGTGTTTGAAAATGCTGCGGTTTTTCTTTCCAAGGTAGCTTTTGTTTACTACAGCTGGCTGGCTTTTCCTTCATTAGTGCCGCAAAAGCAAAAGCCAGCACAGGCGGGCATCCATTTCACAAAATGGATGCACCCATGTGCTTGCTTTTGCGAATTTTGAGCTTGAATAGCTCAAAATTTTACATAGGAAGTTTTTAAAAAAAAAGTGCTAGTATTATTTTTTTAATGTTGCCTATCTATTTTTAAAATAACATTTTTTACTGGACTATCCCTTTAAGAAATTCCCTACCTACCTTTGTGCTGGCTAGAAAACACACACATGCATTTTAGAATCCTACCTCCATAGCTCACATCTCAGACCATGGACTTCCAAAGGGCGTTCAACCCCACAGCGCTCCAAGGCCATACCAATGGCAGTAGGCGCTATACAAATGCCATATAACATAATACAATTATGTTCAGCTTTGAAGAGCTGTCTCGCTATGTTCGGTGTGCATTTAAACAGTGCACTGTGCAGCCATGTTCAGCAGGGTGTACATATATACTGTACACCTGAAACTACAGCTCATCATAAACTAAAAAACTTCAGGAATATGGCCAGCATATATTCAGATTAAATAAAACAGCAGTTCAGCCTATATGCAAAATGATTGTTTAATAAACTGAATATAAACTCCCAACTCAAGCCAAGATAACAAACATATGCATAAAAGCACAGCAAGAGTAAAAATAACATTTTCCAAACTGCATCATATAATTCCAAGAACTTGTACAACGTAAGAACATCTAAAGGTGAGTATCAACTTGCAGGAGGTGGTTAGAGTGGATAAATGCGCTATGACTCTGACAACCAAGCTTCTTTTCCCAGCATGCATAGCAGCGTGTCCTCAGCTTTCCCTGAGAATACAAAATAAAGTGCAGATTCGGCACAATCTGTAATGGTGGCTTACCACTAGGTAGGTTTTCAAAGCAGCCATAGTTTACTGGGGCATTACACTATAAACGCCTTGTCCACCTAGAAGGCCCAGGGTTCCCTCTCAGAGGTTTTCCTAGACCATATCAACAAACAGTCCAAGTACTCCATTACAGCCTTGTGACCCATTCATCATTCTTGCTCTGTGGCCCATTCATCCGGCCATGCGAGGACTTCTTCTAATCTCTTCTGGTCCACCATTGCTGCTCCACAGTCTCTTCCCCATGACCCTGGTTCACCATTAAGGCCCCGCGGCCCATCATTATGGCACAGAGGTCTACTGTTCCAGCTCTACAGGCTACATGAACAGCCCCTGCGGCCCAATTTAAATTCTGTCCACCCTCACTAGTCCCACTAGTACCTTGTGGCCCACTGCTGATACATCTAACCCCCAAAGGATGGCTTTAATCATTGGCCCATTTGCTCTCGGCAACCATTAGTGTGTCTAGGTTTAGCATCACTTCCCTCTAATCCACATGTCCATTCTAACAGACACCCATGGCTAGTCATCAATTTGGCCCGTGCCCTTGGGTATCAACCAGACCCCTCACCGAGTTATGCATAATGGCATCACTCTGTGCCTGGCTCATCCTGGTCCACACATTGTCCTCCAATTTCAGTCCTTGAACGGTCATTGATGCAATCCCATGAGCCAACTGATGGGTCCATGCTCCGAGCATTTAGCGGTGCACTGGAGGACAGAGGCCTGGGCCCCTCCTTCATCGTTACCAAAAATTGCAGCTGTAGCAGTGCCCCGACAGCATCATTCTCTTCCACTGTGCAGTGGGTGGACTTGCTGGCATTAACCGCTGATGGCCCAGGGGGTTTTACTATGGTGGTGGTGGACTTATCAGTCTGTAGGCTTTTAGCCACCTCTTTTGTCCTGTGGCGTCTGGTCTGCAGCTGATACTTTGGTGGTAACAGTCGAGAATCATTCTTATATCCCCGTGGCTGTAACCTGGCCCCTCGAGCCTTCTGGCGTAGTGTAAAGGCTGTTTCCTGACACTTCCCTTGGTAAGAAGTGTTTGGGGTAACGTGGCCCTTTTGGCTTCCTCCATGAGTCTGTGGCATGTCTATGTGTTTCGGTGTACCAGATAATTCAATGTTTGTAGTGCCCAGGTCATGGATTTGAATCAGAGCATCCACAGAACAAGGTCTTTTCTCACTGGACCCCCAGACACCTGCTTCAGAGGCTTTCAGCAGACGTTGGCCAATTCCTGAAATCCTTGATGGGTCTTTTGGTGATGTAGAGGCGCTAACACCTTTTGTTTGGGGTGTGGATTCATCTGTCTGGATGGAATCTTTGGGATGTTGGTGCGGCAGTTCCAGCAGGGCATTCAGGGCGTCGTGCTCTGCCAGGGACATCCACTTGGTGCAGGTCTTCCGGCCAAGGGGGTTGGAAACGGCAGGCTGATCAGGGACGGAGGTACTTGCAGGATGGTCCGCCTGAGGCCTTGCAGATTTGGCTCCCAGTAACAGGCGGCTTTCACAGACTGACATGATGGGGGGCGGCGTGGCCAAGCGGAAATTCTGAAAAACCTACAATGGGAAATACTGTCAGTTTTCTAAGATTTATCAAACAAAATGTTTTTTACTTTGTGAAGCTGTCGAACCAAAAACAATGAAGTATCTATGAGCGTTTACCCTCTAGCAAAAGCAACTTGGGTCATGGGCAGAGGCCAACCATGGACACATGCATCCTGAGATTAGATGCCACACACAACTCGGGGACTGTAGCCAAACTGAACGCTGGGACTTGATTAACCCAAGGTGCAACCCCTTGACTTGGTCTCACAGTGTAACACAGGAACCTATAACCGGAAGGAAATCTAGGAACCTAGGCTCAGAGCACAATTCCACACCAGGCAATGCTGAGACATGGGCATACACAGGGTCTGAGTGGGCCATAAAACCGTCCTGGGCACCAATGAAAAGGTGGCCCACAGTTGCAAATGGCTATTCATTCCTTTTATGACACTGTTTGAATAATACCCAAGGGGGAGTTTTTTGATTAAGTGTGATGCAAATTGTGCATTTTAAGGAATATTTATTTAGCAACACTCGTCAAAACGACTAGTCGCAGAGCGAATGAACTCATCAAACTGGTCCAAATTGGCCAGAAATGTGGCCCAGTTTGACCAATAAACGGGCCCACATCTGCATTTTGTGTTTTTGGTTCGGCCATGGGCCAAATGTCCGATAGGCCAGTCCGAGCCTGGGCATACAGACAACAATAACAGGGCAACCTTGTGACCTAGTCCCACAGGGTACATTTCAGACAAGGGCATACACAACAACCCATGGGCATGTGCATAAACAGCAATCCTGGGGCATGGGTCCACCGGGCAACTCCGTCCATGAGTCCACATGGAAATCCTGGGTCTTGTCTTCCAGTTTAACTCAGCAACACGTGACCAAGCAAACAACCAGAGCACAATTTCAAGCTTGAGCTCTTATCGCCGCCCCAACACATGAGCCCAGACATCAACCCTAGGACATAAAGCCAAGGCCGAAAGGTAAACCCAGTGGCATGAGCCCCCAGGGCAACAAAAGGACTTGGGTCCACAGAGCACCGCTGGAACACTGAACCAAAAGAGCAACCGTGGGACTGAAACCTAATGACAGCACTGGCACTCAGACAGACAGAGCAACCCAGCGACTCTGACCCTAGTGGCTATTCTGAAACCCAGATCCTCGAGCCAACCTAGAGACATAGGCCTACAAAGCAACTCTCAGAAATTGACCAACATACTAACCCAGAGACACAGGCCAATCTCTAAGATATGGGCTTAGTGGGCTATTCTGGCACAGGGGTTTACTGAGCGACACTGTGACATCATCCTACAAAGAAGCCCTTGGACATGGACCAACAGGAAGGGAGCCTGGCGCAACTCTGGGATGTGTGACAAGTATAAACAAACCAATACACTGGAAGCTGTAGTGCTCAGAACGTACAAAGTGTATGTGTGGCAGGTCTCAGCTTAAGCAGAAGATTAGAAGCAAGTCCTACACTTCGTATGTTTATGTAATGCAAGTCGTCTTTTATAGTACCCGTCCGCGCCTTTGGATGGTGTGGTTGCATGTGGCTCAGTAAGTAAAAGGGAGTATAATGTATGGCAGGACACTGCGCCTTGGATGAAGCCATTTCTGTTTGCAGATAAAAGGGCTTGGGTGAAAGGGGTAAGAGGGGAGGCGGCTGTCAAACCCTGCCATCCAATTTACATAGCTAGCAAATGGTTGTTGTACTGATGGTCTAAATAAAGGGTACTCATTATTTGGCCTTCCAGATGTTTTGGGCTGAACTCAAATTCCTTCAACACAAACTATGCTGGCGGTGGCTGATTGAAGTTGAATTCCAAAGCATCTGGAGGCTCACATAATGGAGGACTACGGTCCAAATCATCTTCTTGAGCACAGGTTTCTCCTGGTCCCTCAGGTTTGCTGGTGCACTTTTTAATTGTTCATAGAGGCCTGTTTGCTCCCCACATGCATACCCACATTCCGTGTCTCGCACGCCTGCCTTCGTACCTGTTGAGAGCGACTGGACAAGCAGTTGTAAACACGGTGGCCAGGGGGCATCAGAGGATCAGTGTAGAAGAAGTCGCAAGTGTCGATGGGGAGAACTGCAACAGAAGAACAGAAAGGTGTGAGGAGAGACGGTCCATTCATTCCATCTTAGAAGAGGAAAGCAGAGGAGTGTGGCCCAGATCCCCCAACCCCATCTCACATTCCCATCACTGCCAGCGTTGATTGCTTCCACTGACCCCCACCTTCATTATGTTGACACTGGGTGAGAATGGCCCTACTGTCTGGACTTGAAAGCATAGGCAGTTCTTAAGTGGTCCTAGCCTTGATAATATTGGAATTAAAGTAGGATGCCAATACTTTCTTGACTCACAACTAGGGCAGTCCTGCCATGGCACCAACCTCAGGCATGTAGAGTCTGTTCTAAGGCTGCATTTTGCCTCTACCAATAACTAAGGTAGTTTTGGCGTGATGGCCATCAGAAGCGTGCACACTGACAACAAGGCAGGTGCCTTGCACTGAACATAGACACATGCACAGACGGGGTTAAACGAGTCTCTCACCGACAATTGTGTTATGTTATGTTAAAGGTACTTATATAGCGCACCGCCACCAACGGAATTGGTCCCCAGGCACTCTGGAGGATCTGTAAACAGGAAGTAGGGCGGGTAGGGTTAGTCGGGTGGAGGGGGAGTAGGAGAGTGGGAGAAGTGGTGTGCTGTTGGCAGCTTCAGCTCGGTATACACCCAGTGCTGGGCTTTGGTGCAAGTATCGGATCGGGCGAGACCTTGTGTGCTGTAGGTGCTGTTTATGTGTCGTTGATGAGGCGTGGTAAAGTGCGTTCAGATTGCTGGGAGAGAAGTGGTTGTGTGACTTTTGTATGGGTTGTGTATGCAGAAAATTAAGGGTTAGTGGGTTTGTGAACACAGCAAGAGAGGGGCCTTTTCTAACCATAGAGGTCTCTAAACAGAAAGATAGGGCATTGTAGCGACCATGCAAACATACACACTGACAACAGGAGATCCTTTTGCTAACCATAGAAACATGGACACTGACAGCAAGAGGTCTTCATCACTTATCGAAAGAACATACAGAAGCAGACATGGACAGCAGGAAGTGTCTTTTAAAGTCCACAAAAAGATGTAGACGCGTGTACCATGGCACCATAGCAACAATAATTCAGAAAACAAATAGACGCTCCCTGAAGTAGTTTTTTAGAGCATTCTTCACTCACTCCACAGCACTTCTCTGCATCCCAACTGTGGCATCTGGAGCGTCTATGAAATGCCACCTTGTCATAATGTATACTGTACTTCCTGATAGCTGGTTAATGTTAATGTTAAAGGACATTTGTACCGTGCACTATCACCACCGGAGTGGTGCCCTGGCGCTCTGGCGGCTCTGAAAGAGGAAGGGAGGGTGAGTTAGTGAGGGGAAGCTGGAAAAGTACAAGAAAGCAGTGATGTGCTGTTGGCGGCCTCAGCCCGGTGGGTCCGTTGGCTGGGCCTGGGGTGTTTGCAGCCGGTAGTCGTCGTGTTCTGTTGTGTGAGTCTATGTGTGTTTTTTGTTTTGTTGTTGCAATGTAGTGAAGTTTGTGCGGTTTGTTGTGCTGTAGGTTTGTGGTTGTGTTTTGTTTGGAATTTGAGAGGTGTATGCAGAGGGGGAAATCGTTAGTGGAATTAATTAGTTGGCATTTCTATCTTGAATTGAGGCGCTGGGTTTGCGTACTCTCCCCAGATGGGGTGTGGAGCATTTCTGCGCCTCTGTCCTGATCTGGGCTTGTCTGGTATTCACAGTCCCTTTCACATCAGGCCTCCACTTCCATGAACTTCCTTCATAGCCTTACCTGTCTTCCTTTCCCACTCATATGGCTAGTGTACCTGCGAATGTCCACAACTCAGTTAGTGTGGTGATTGCTAATATTTTGACAATTCTATAACAATGTGGTACTTGGCAGTAGCTAAGGGGCGAGTGAGGAAGTTGGGCGGGATTGGCTGGGGTTGTTCATTTTGTCTTTATGGGTGTCGCTTGTGTTCTATTTTACTTGGCGTCACCTTTCTAGGTGTTGTAGGAGTTTCTTAGTCGGTTCTGGGAGTTGTCAGTGTCCTCTTAAGTTTAGCCATCCTTTTTCCTTTCTGTTGTTTCGGTTTTCAGTTTGAGTCTGTGGTGTTGAAGAGCCAGGTTTTTAGTAATTTCCAGAATTTTAGGTGATCTTTGGTGTTGCTTATTTCTTTTGGGATGTTGTTCCAGGTTTTTGCGGCTAAGTGGTAGAAGGAGGTGCCTCCATGTTTTTTCTTAAGGTATGGTTTTAGTTCCAGGTGGATTTCGTTGCTTGACCCGAGGAGCCTTGTTGGCTTGTAGATTGTTATTTTCTTTTGTAGGAATTCTGCTCCTTGTCCACTGATTGCCCTGTGCGTTATGCACATTGTTTTGAAGGTGATGCAATGTTTTACTGGGAGCCAGTGTAGTGTTTTTAGGGCAGGAGTGATGTGGTCTCTTCTGGATAGTTTGAGGAGCAGTCTGGCTGCTGTATTTTGGATCCGTTGTAGTTTCTTCAGGAAGTATTCTGGTATTCCGAGGTAGAGGCTGTTTGCATAGTCGATTCTTGACATGATGAGGGCGACGATATTGAGTGTTTTGTGCGTGAAGGAGAGGAAAGGTAGGATTCTTCTTGCCGTGTGGAGGAGGAAAACGCATTTCTTGACTGTTGCATTTATTTGTGATTCTAAGGTTAGGGTGTTGTCCATCAGGACTCCCAGATTTTTTACTACCTTAAATGGTGATGGTGCGGTTCCCATTTCCGTTGGCCACGGGATGGCGGTTTCGTTCTATTGGTCTTTGGATATGATCATGATTTCTGTCTTTCCTGGGTTGATTTTCAGTTTGTTGGCATTCATCCAGTTGAAGACTTTTTTTAGACATTCGATTAGGGTTGAATGATCTGCTTGGGTGTCTTTGATTTTGTAGATGATTTGTGTATCATCTGTGTAATTGTAGCATGTAATGTTGTATTTTTTGAAGATTCCGATAACTGGAGCCTGGTAGATGTTTAAGTACAGTGGTGATAGTGAGGATCCTTGTGGCACTCCACAGTCGTTAACTCGTGGAGTGGATTTGAAAGGTTTAATCCATACGGTTTCTGTTCTGTCTGCTAGGAAAGATTTAGTCCAGAGTAGTGCTGTGTCTGTTATGCCTATGTCTACTAGTCTTTTGGTTAGGGTGTCATGGATAACTGTGTCGAAGGCTGCGGAGAGGTCGAGCAGAATAAGGGCTGAGGTTGTGTTTGAGTCTGCGTTAGTTTTTAGGTCGTCCCAGATGGATAGTAGTACTATTTCCGTTCCTCTTGCAGGTCTGAAACAGACGAGCTTGGTCTAGCAGGTGGTGTTTTTCTACGTGTTCTTGGGTTAGTTTATATACGTTGGTTACCAGGCGTTTGGTCGGGTAGGGGATGTTTGAAATCGGCCTGTAGTTGGAGAGGTCTTCTACGTCGCCACTTGTGTTTTTCAGAAGAGGTTTGATATATGCTGATTTGAAGGTCCTCGGTACAGTTCCTGTTGCTTTTGATAGATTTAGACGGTTTCTGTAATATTCTGCTAGCGTTCCTTGAACGAGGATTGATTTATAGATGTCCAGGGGACAGGGATCCATGGGTGATCCTGCTTTCCTGCTGTGTTATACCAGCAAGGCAAATGCCTCTGCTGATATTTCAGGAATGTTTTTTAGTTTGTGCTGTGGTTCTGTGTTAGGTTCGTTTGGATATATGTTGTGGTTGGTTGGTCTGTTTTGTATGGTTTGTTGAATGTCATTGATTTTTGTCTGCCAGGTCATTGCATTGTTTCTCTGAGGGGGTTGGGGTGTTGTCGCAGCCTGGCGGGTTTCTCTTCTCTTTAATGATGTTAAACATTTATTTTTATGTGTTGGTGGCATTGGTGATTCTGTCATCATTTTGCCATTTCTCTTTTTTTTGATGGAGTAAATGGTTTTTTTGGGGCGATCTTGTCAATTGTATCTGGTCCCTGAGAATGGAAGGGAATTAGGCTTGGAACTGTACAAATAGCTGCAGACGATTGGCACACTGTGCCCCATTGCTCAACACTGCCCAGGGTGGCACCTGCCCACTGCCGCCCATGACCTCCACCCTGTCAGTCCTTACTAGTTGAGGCGCTTTAGCACCAGAGAACCCCTGCTTTGCATTGCAGCTGTGAAAATTAAAACATTTTTCCCCTACCCCTTACCTTCATGCGTTTCTCCCGAAAATAGCAGGAAAAAAAGCTAAATTGCGCTTTTAATGTGCATTCGACTTAATAAAAAATTTCAAAAATGTCAAACAAGGGGAGCAGGTTTTGCTGGGATGTCCCTGGCTCCCCTTGTTCGACATTATGGGTTCGGTGGAAGAAGGGGTGTCCCCCACTTCCATTAATGGAAAGCATGGGGCAATGAAGACATCAACAAAAAACACAAAAAAGGAAGGGACCCTGCAGCGTCAGTTCCCACCCATAATTGGGAGAGGGAACTGACCTTGCAGGGAAAGCCCAACGCAGGGAGCAGTAAGCAGGTAAGTGTGGGTACTTGGGTGTAATCTTAAGGGGTATAGCGGTGGTGGGGAGTAGGGATAAGGGCATGCAAATTTTTTGTTATGCATTTTTCGGTTGCGTTACAATCTGCGGCGACTTTATCACGTAGATCCATCTTCAAGGCATACAGCCCTGCCAGCTCCTAGACTTTCTGTTTTCTTGTGACTTTGACACAGTCCCTTTGAAACAATAGAGGTTTATAGAAATCGCTTATGGTGTGGGTGTAAGAGGGTGCAACCTTTTCTGAGATGTGCCATAGCCAGTATGTGTTACCCATTGAGGTCCCAAGTCGCTGAGTGGCAGACCCACCGGAACCTCAGTGTTAAAGCTACGCTTCCTTAAGGGATTGCTGCTTCAGGGCCTGCTGCTCCAGGGCCCGCTACTTAAGGGCTTGCTGTTTCAGGCCCTGCTACTTCAGGGCTAGCTGCTTCAGGGCTTGCTGGTGTGGCCTATAGTAGCGGCAAACAGGAGGTCTTCCTTGCAAGTGGCGCCATTGCTGTTGTACGTTGGCCTGGTTGAGGTGGCAGGTGAGTCAATTCTTACATTTTCCTGGAAAAAGGACAGAAGGGGGAAGAGGGAATGTCTGTTGCGCTGGTGCAAGCTGCGCCGCAGTGTGGTGTATTGAAGGACTCCTGTATGGATGCTACTGCCAGCACATGTCAGATTTTGGGATGCAGATTGAAAAGTAAGCACAAGCTGATTGGTGGTAGGTTCAATGAATGGATGCCTGCTACCCAGTTCAGTTTGATCCAAGTTCTTGAAGACATTACAGGTTGGGTCTGGCAGAGCACATGGAGAAGATGCAAATGCCAGCAGCGTGAGGTATAAATGGTAGTGACATAAAAAACAAACAGCTTTCAGTTTCATCTGTCAGTTGGTGGAATCGCTTATCATTGGGACACAGTTCCAATTCCCAAGGCCTTCCAAGAATCGCGGCATCTGGACTGAAGCAGGAGACTGATATTTGCAACACTAATAGCTAGGTATCGCCTCATATGTTTGTTATACACTATAAGCTCTCTTTCGGGGACAGTGAGCTGATGATTTTGGGGTAAAAGTGCTTTAACCATTTGTTTGTCAAACCTTCAATTAGTATATCCACTAGTGTGCATTTCAATAGTTTGATGTGATTTCTTTCAAGGTGATATGTGCTGGCTTCGTTTTTAAAGATATCCCTCATTAATATATATACTTCAAGGCCTGGAGTTGGACCACCCTGGGCTAGGTCCTTAAATACTAAGAACTGTGATGAAGAGGAGGCTGTGACAATGATACATTTAGGGGGTGGGGGGGCTTTGGAACAGGGCACTGAGGAGGGGCAAAGGAAACCACCCACTTGCTGATTAATCCTTTGGCAGCGCTACTATTGGGATCCCCACAGTCCACTCAGCCATCCCTTAAAGGGAGCCCTCCCATTATGGACTACAGGAATAAGAGGTCTATGTTTAACTAAGTAGGGGCCACCACAGAGGAGGTCCAGAGTATAGTGGGTTTCAGATACCCAAAGAACTCAAGGCACCAGCGCAAGGGTAATTTTAAAACAAACAATACAAGGGTATCAAGAATAGCTTCAAGTTGAATGCATGAGTGGGAACAAAGCGTATTAGCAAGCAGTGGCACTCTGAGGCACTGCCCAATGAGAGAGCCAGTTCTTAAGGGGGCACGTGGCTAGACAACTCTGCCGCATTTAAGGGTCTGCCAAATCACGGGTTTGGCAGTATTTACCCACAGCTCTGAGCTGGGGAGAAATCCACCGTGAATGTGCCGATTTTCGGCGCTATTACTGCGCGGTAATATCGCTGATGGTAATTACGCCGAAAATTCCCCATTGGGTTCAACGGGGAATGGGGAATTCCCGAATGGGCCCAATGGGGAATGGGGAAGGGCCCTTCTAGCAAACCCGTGATCCAGCGCTAATAGCGTAGGACCCGGTGTCGGTAGCGCTATTAGCGCAGGCGGTATCCCGGCGGGAATACCGCTGGGATACCGTCCAACTTGTGATGAGGCCCATGGTCTTTCCCGATTCTGCAATGATTTGGCAGAAAACAAATGATGGTCTGGAGGGTTGCTCAGAGGGATGCCAGAGGTTAAGATGAATTCTAAACCTTCCACTCATCCACCCTTTTGTTTTGTCTATTTATTTATTTTATTTTTTGGATTTGAAAAGCGCACTGCAGCCCTCTAAGCAACGAGGCGCCAAAAGTAGACTTAAGGAGGCTTGCTTGTGGGTTACATTAAGCGGCCCAATGTGTGAAGCTTAACAACATACAGTTATTTATACAGTTGAGTTACTGAGTACAATGTTCTACAATACAGAGTATGTCGAGTTCAGGTTATAGCAAGAGTAGAGACATTATACATGAGGAATAGACTCTTTAGACAAAGAGCCTTGTTTTTAGGGCCTTGCGGAAGGCAGCATGGGACTCAATAGATCTAATCTGGTCTGGGAGTTTGTTCCAGAGAGTGGTGGCCATAGTTGGGAAGCTAGATCCTCCAGCACGCACTCTGCGTGAGTGAGGTACTGTGATGCGGTTGGCATAGGTCTAGTCACCCTGATTGGGACGGGTATGCTCAGACGTGGGTCTTGTGCCTGCTGGGCCTAGAGGCCCAAGCTACATAATGCCGAAACATGTCTGGGGTTGCTTGTGGTCTCTTGTGCAGAAAGGATGTGACCTAGCAGCTTGGGGTGGGACTAAGTCTGATTTGCATATGCACTTTCCCCTTTCTGTAATGGCTTGGCAGACAAAGAACGATGGTCTGGAGGGTTGCCCAGAGTGATGCCAGATGTTGAGTCAAATTCTAAACCATCAAGCCATCACCTCTTGTTTTGTTGGGTCTGTAAGTCAACAGGATTTCTATATGGTCCGTTTCGTACTTAGGTGAGGACATGCACCAGACTGTCCAATTTCTATGTGCATGTGTACATGGATTTGCAATGTCTGCTTGCATGTGTGTCACGGTTTTAAGGGTGGGTACAAACTCGCATAAGGGTTATAAATGTCGGTAGGGAAAAGAAGATTGTGTCCCCCCTCTAATGTGACTTACAAAGATGCTGGCAGGCTCCAGACCAGCAGCAAACGACTGTGCACATTCAAAAACAGCTTTTTTTTCACAGAAGTCCGACGTTCGGGACCCGACGTGTCTGGGCCCACCAAAAGTCAATGCGACCGCCCATATTCTTCCCTCCCGGTGCAGCGGCCTAGCCTCTCAGCTGCTAGGCCGGGAGGAGTGCCCGGAACGTGAGCGGGCAGATACTACAGTATGGGGCCCACCATGGAGAACGAGGGACTAAGTGAGCAGCGGTGTACTGAAATACTGCGTATTCCTGAAGGCCTGAAGCCACATCTCTCCCGACACTACGGTGAGTGGCTTCGGCGACGTGGAGGAGACATTGACCCCCATCAGGGCCCTATTGTGAGCCGTCCCTGTCTGCAGTACTGGGCAGGGGGCAGTAGCTGACTCCCTTTCTTCATGACTTAAACGTGAACCGCACAGCATACCAATGAAGCACAGTTTGCTCAAGGTTATGTAGGAGTGCCAGATGCTGAATTCCCCATTGGAGAGGTTTAACCCGTCTGCATTAAAATCAACATGTTTTTGTCTGCTGGGCACTAGGGCTGTGGAGGGAGTGTGCAGAGTGGGCTACATGCAGCAGATGAACCTTGTGATGACTGGGAGGAATTGTCACATGGGTATATTGCGTAAAAAGAAGCACGGGGCTCCGATGCGAACATCTGCTAAAGCCCAGCGGAAACAACAAAAGGGCAGTATTGACCGGTTTTTGAAGGGGTCTTTGTGCCCTGACTCCACGAATATGGCAGCTATACCTGGCATCCAAGAAGGACCCCAATTAGTGGGCACATCAGCATCCTTCAACAAAGAGGCCTTGACGGCATAGATGCAGGAGCTGCAAGACAATTTAACCAGGGAGATGGTGGAGTTGAAGGAGGGGGACACTAAAAGTGTGAAGGGGCTTCAGAAAGAGATAGACATGCTGGGAGAGAAGAGTGGAGGAAATAGAGCAATCCCTGACTAAGGCAACAACACATCGATTGTCCTTAATCTATACACCTCCACTTATGTATTGTCCCCTCCACAACCTGGTCAGAATGTACATCAAACTCACCCCGTTGTAAGAAGCTCACTGCTTCCCGTCAAATCTGATTTCTTATCTATTGTATGTTCTTTTGTAATCAAAAGAGCATTGTTCCTCCTGTATATAAATAAGGAACAAGTTACTTACATGTAAGATTTGCATTACTTACCATAAAAGCCTTTCTGATGGTTGTATCTGCTTAGATGCACATGCTGTACATATGGTCCGGCATCCAGTGGTAACCGCAGAGTATTGCATCTCTTCTTTCGAGAATCAAAAGGGGACGTCGACATGGGCGTACCTGTAACACTATCGCTACGTGACGTGTAGTGTACCCAAGATCCCTCACGCGTCGAGAGGGAGCCTTATGATTATCGCGAGTGAGTACAGAATAGAGAGAAAGTGGTAAGACGTCTATGTTCCTTCCATCCGAGCGGGGAAGAACGGTGGGTTCATGTGAATCTAAGCAGATACAACCATCAGAAATGCTTTTACGGTAAGTAATGCATATCTTCTGATGTTTGTTAATCTGCTTAGAATCACATGCTGTGCATAGACTAGCAAGCAGTACCTGGAGTTGGAGGTGGTTTGTGAGAAGGAACAGTAGAGAAAATATGTCTTAGTACTGCCTGTCCCACCAGAAGCTGCAAGACAATTTAACCAGGGAGATGGTGGAGTTGAAGGAGGGTGGTCGCTAAAGGGGTGCAGGGGCTTTGGAAAGAGATGACACGCTGGGAGACAAGAGTGGAGGAAATAGAGCAATCCCTAACTGAGGTAACAATGCATCGATTGTCCTTATTCTATGCATCTCCACTTATGTATTGTCCCCTCCACAACCTGGTCAGAATGTATGTCAAACTCACCCCCTTCTAAGAAGCTCACTGCTTCCCGTCAAACCTGATTTCTTATCTATTCTATGTTCTTTTGTGATCAAACGAGCATTGTTCCTCCTGAATATAAATAAATAAATGTTTAACACTCCCGAAGAACACCACAGAAGTAGAAGGCTCCGGCAAATGGTCGCACAGCTAGAGGATAAATGCAAAGATCTTGAGCCAAGGTAGTGAAAAGGCTATATTGGGCTCAAGTTTCTTCAGTAGGGAGTAGAGCGTGCAGAGGCAGAAGCGATGCTTCAAGAACCGTTCTCGCCGTTATGCCCCAAGGAATCACCTGCTGAGTTTGAGATAGCGATAAACAGGACGCATAAGAGTGGGCCCCCCAGAGTCAAGCCAAGTCGAGAAACATTATTTTCAAGCCGCACGCCTATCTTTTAAAGGAGAAAATGTTGCACGCTGCCCAAGTAAAGGGTTCCTTTGCATTTAGAGGCTCCAGAAATCAAACCTTTCAGGATTTATCAAACACCACTTTGCAGAAAAGGAGACTGCTCAGATCATTAACAGAAAAATGCCTGAAAAATAAGTGAGATACATAGGTGGGTCTTTCCGAATGGCTTACAGTTTGAATGGCGCGGCCAACAACACAAGGTCAGATCTCTGGAGGAAGGAAGTGCAATTCTTGGGCTAGAAATTCCAGAAAAGTTGAGAGAGGTTTGACCATGCCCCAGTGCTGCATCGGATGGACTCTCATGGAAAGAGAAAGGCCCTTGGGCAGTGGTCTACAAACTTTTTTGGCCTGGGCCCCCATGAACAACCTGTGGGTAGGCCGGGACCCCTCAAAAATACCAAATGGACACTAAGTCCCAATGGCTATGAACTATTGCGTGCCATCACTGAAATCCTGCTCCCAGTGGAGTCCCCGGGCTCCCCCACCTAATCCCCTCAGTCTCTGGACTCCCTCATCCTACTTCTAGCCCAGTCCCGAGGGCCGGGAAGAATAAAGAATTGATCCTCCAACTGTACCACAAGATGTGTCGGGTCAGGGAGACCAGTGTTGTTACTGGGACTAGACTCTTAGGGGAGTCGATGAGCAAAGATAACTCACTTTGAACACACACATAAGGTGCTTCAGAAGCAGAACATGAATGGAGCCTGCAAGACTTTCTGCGCTTACTGGGGTTCCTGCTTTGGGGCCACCGGGAGTATCCCTGATGGGAAGGGTCCTGGCGGAGGAATCCGATTGAAGTGTGGTAGGACCGGAAAACCCATTAACATGGCTGTACGATATAGTTGGGGAAGTTGGGGGAGGAGTGCAAAACAAAGCAACATTGGTATGGTCACCAGGCATCATCTCCAAAGCAGGGGCTGTTCAGAGCTTCTTGAAGCAACGGTTTGGGCGCTAGTTTTATTGCGCATAAATGTTGAAAGTTGTATCTTTGAATGTTAGGTGATTGAATTCCCTAGTTAAGAGTGTGTTTCTTTCATCTTCTTAATGTCCTGGGGTTAGCTATAGCCCTTATCCAGGAAACGCATTTCCTGCAAGTTGCCTTGAAGCTCATGAGTAATAGGGGTTATGGCATTCAATGTTTTGCCTCATTCATGGCAATGAAGGCAGGGGTGGCAATTGTCTGTAAAAACAGGCTGGGGCTGGAAATAGGAATATCCCTTCAGACCCTGTGGGTAGATACCTCTTGATTAATTGTAAACTGGGCAGGGCTCCCTGACTTTAGCTTCGATATACGCCCCAAACACTGACCAGGTAAACCTCATGCTCAGACTAACTAAGGAAATAGCTTGGTTGGCTACAAGGGACATCATCATAGAGGGGGGCCTGAGTACGAAGATGGATAAGCTCCTAGATCATTCAGAGGGTGTTTAGGCTTGGGGAGTTCAGGCCTCAGCAAAATTGAAACAGGACTCTCAAGGGGATGAAAAAGACTTTGTATTTTTCCTCCGTACACAGGACCTATACAAGGATAGACTACATCTTGGTGGCCAATGGATTATGCAGGTATGCGGCAGAGTCAGTTATTGGGCATGTTACCATGTCTGATCATGCCCCTGTGTTGCTCAGACGAGACCTTCCACAGTTAAAAGCTCCTGAACGCATGTGGTCACTACCGCAGCATTTACTGAGGGGCTCTATTGTCAGGGAGGAAATAGAGAAACAGATTACAGACTACTTTGAACGAAATAAGCCAAAGATACTTCATATAACAACAACTGGGACGCCCTTAAAGCGGTACTAAGAGGTAAATTCTTGTCCATGGGCTCCCATTTGGCTAAGTTGAGGAGAGACGAGAAAGAGCAGCTATTGAATGAAATTTCAATAGTGGAACAAAAATACAAAGATAGTGGTTCGATACAGATTCATAGGAAAATCATAACCCTTAAGGGACAGCTCAATACGTTGGAGGTCAACAGAGCGGAATGAAACCGAAAAGCAAGTTTTATGAGAGGTCCAACAAACCTAATAAATTGCTAGCAAGGGCACTGTAGGCCAAGAAACTCAAGGAGTAGATTAGAGGGCTAAAGACTCCAGGGGTGAGTATAAATATATTGCAGATGGCAATGTGGAGGCCTTCCGAAGTTTCTATGAGAAACTGTACGTTGCGGATACAGAGGTGAAGCACGTCTCAAAAGACTACATAGACACAGCATCACTGAGGCCCATAACAATGCAACAAAGGTAAGAACTAGATTGCACCATTAGTGTTGAAGAGGTTATCTGGGGTGGGTCATCAAGGTGTTGAAGCTCAACAAGGCCCCGTGCCGGATGATCTGACAAATCTTTTCTATAAAACAATTGCAGGGTCATTGATTAAACCATTGACTAACCTTTATGATTCCTACCTGACTTCTGGAGTTATATCAGATACAAGATCAGGCCATGATCAGCGTGATCCACAAGCCAGGTAAAGACCCAGAGCACTGCAGGTCCCACTGCCCAATTGACCTTTTACACACAGACGGGAATATTAAGCAATGAGGCTATAGAGAGTGCTTCCTGGCTTGATTCATTCAGACCAAATGGTATTCATAGCGGGGCGCCGGATATTTGATTATATTCATTTGGAAAGGGAAGAGAGGTAGATTAGCGAGCTCCATATTGAGGGCTGGTACAGGACGATGGGGATTGCAAGTGCAGGACTTCCTGACATATTATATGGCAGCTCAGCTGAAGGCAGTGGAGGAATGGTGCCAAACAGAATCTGAAAAGCAGTGGTGGGCTATGGATACTGCAGTTGCTGGAATCCCTTCATGGAGAGTGCTCTGGCAACCAAAAGATTGTAACAAAGATAGCTTTTGAGACATGGGATGAAATGGCCATATAGGAAAACCTAACAATGTTCCCACCGCCGTTTACGCCGATAGACAACAACACAGATTTCACACTTGGCATGCAAAGAGGTGCATTTATGGGGTGGAGGGAGAACAAAGGATGGTGCATAGGTGACATGTTTATCAAGATACGCCCCATATTAACCTTTGGTGTACTATGTTATCGTCTATCCTAGTGATGAAAAAGATCTCCATTCATGACATCTGAATTTATATACAATACCTGCCTCCACAGGCTTAGGGCGCTGAACCTGTTTGTCACTGTATTAAAGGTGCTAATTCAGCACCAGATAGGAGGGGCGCATCAACCACCTTCGAGAGTATGCAAGGGAGGGACAGGGCAACTTCTTGGGGGGAAAAACACAGGTACCCAAACAAACTGTAGTCACGCTTTGCAGGGAAAGGCGAGGATGGGGATGCATTGTGTGTACCATCGACCCAAGGAACCTTTGTATACATTACACAAGATAGGGAAACAATATCCTAGGTAAGCGCATTCAGCAGGGATGTCCCCATGCTGGACCTTGCCTGAGAAACCCCGCTCTGAACACATGATCAACACCCCACGGGCCAGGGGGAGGGAGACGGAGCTCAAGCTGCGTGTCATAGGCAGACTGAAGCAGCTAAGACAACACTGGGTGATGTAAGTGCAGGCCAGAAAGCCAATCCAGCGGGCACACGTGGGTAGAGGTGAATCCCCCTATTTTATGATTTCAAAAGTATTCCTTCTCAGGAAACTCACGGTCTCCCCGGATTCCCCTCAGCCGGCTAAGATCCCTTTATTCTCAGATCCCTTCTTCACATTCAATTAGTCTCCCTCAGCCAGGCTCAGACCAAATTGCAGTTCACTTTATATTTATCGAAGACATTCGCATGTAAACGGGGTGCACCTTTCTGTGTCCCACTTCCACTCACTGAGGACCCCTCAACCAGGTGATCCTCCCACACTGGTCCACCCCCAGGAACTGGATCCAATAGCGATGGCTGTGTCCTGGCCACCTGTATGACAGATCCCTGGGGACTAGCGGGTGAGACACCTTCAGGTTTCTCACATACCCTTCCCCACAATGTACTTCTAATGGGATCTCACCATGATGCTGTAAGAAAACCTTTATGGAATCGATGTCGCCTACTAGAACGTCTATACCGAAATGCCAAGCTAGGCCAGATTTTGGGGCCAATTTTATGCAACACCCAGGAGGGGATAGGAGGTATTAAAACCAAGTCTGTGGGAATAATACCTCTTTTCCCAGGAGGGATAGTAGCCTCACTACTGCAACAGATATCAAAGCCTATTGATTCTTTTGTGGCAACAGAGGGGTTGGAGGCTCTATGACCAAGCTTCTGAAATTGTAGGGATACCCAATTTGTTTCAATTGAGTCACATCCCACCCCTGACACCATATATAAAGACGGCATGGTATCGAAGTAAGACAGACACAAGTGACCACAGTTCAAGGGTGTTTATTGAACTTTCAAAGGGGTGTGATAAACGCCCATCCGACCTAAATATAAGATGGAAGCAAGCTACGACATCAAATATTAAAGAACGCAGTACTAGTAGAGTCTTGTCAAAATAAAAGGGCCTATACTAAATAACCTATTGCCAATCCTTACAACTAATTTACAAATATTGTGGGGGAATGTTCATGAAAAAGAAATAAGTGTCCACAAAATGATAAGTCAGGATGTTCGGGCCATTGGCCTTCCTTCCCCACGTTTTCAGTACGAGGCAAGGCGGTTCACTCGAGCCAGGCACACACTCTGGCTTTCTTGACACAATGATACAGTCCCAACCCTGCATGTGCTTAAGGTTGTTTTTCATCAAAGTCTCTTGATTCGGAGTGCCTGATGTACAAAACAAAAATATAAAGTTATTTTCTTCTTATAATTATATGACTTGGGTGTCTCTCCCACGATCCCCCTCAGCAACGCTCAGATCCCAATATTTTACAATTTCAAAAGTATTCCTTCGTGGGTGACTCACGGTTCACCCCGGAACCCTTCAGCCGGGCTCAAATCCCTTTATTCCTTCTCAGGTGACTCCTCCTTCTCAGGTGCTTGCACCCTTCTTCATAATCAATTAGTCTCCCTCAGACTGTGTCACACGCGGGTCTGTGCCCGCTCCGCAACGTCGGAATGTACCTAAAGATTGTCAACGGCCCTGCGGTATATTTTGGCCTGGCAGCTCTTTCATCTGGAGCAAATGGAGGTTTCCATGGAGATTGTCAACTACGGCATTCCTCTCAAATCATCCGAGAAGCCGACGTACGTGGCGAAGACACACGTACGCTCTGTCTCCGCCCTCACAGGAAGTTAAATAGCCGTCCCTTCCTGTGCTCCGGTGCTTCTATTTGAAGTTATAGTTTTTTATGCCCGCTTTTTTGGACAAACTACTTTTTGCCATTGTTCAAGAACTGTACTGTGATTTTCCGGCTTTGATTCCTGGTACGTCTTGGGGGACCCGACCTTGCCGTTCGACTTTGTCAAGATTTGCTTTTCCTGGTAACAGACATCAGACTGCCTCGACCTGCTTTTGCACACCGAATCCATTACGACGCTGACCCATGTAGGATTCCTCTCCTACCCCAGCCCGCTTCCCTTTGGGCTTTCAGCTCATAATTCCTGTTCCTACCGGTACACCTCCCGCAGCTTCGACGGCATTCTACAGGAGTCCAGATAAGCCTATTGAATCCCTCAGCGCTTCCGCTGCTCTCCTGCCTGTTCTTGCTGTGGTAAGCTCGAACTGTCGTGAGGGGAACCATTTGTTTTCTTGTGGCTATTGTTGACATGTATCTCAACACCTACATATCAGTGCTACCAATCTACCAGTACCATAAAGCATGGCATGAACCAATGACCCTGGAACTACTTTATACATACTAAACGTTCTGCTGTCAGAGAATTGGAACTCTTCCCTTAAAGTACTGCAACAATCATTCTGTTTTTCTTGGATTTGCATGTGCATATTGAACGCTCTGCTGATTAGTGCACCATCCCGTAACCAGTGCGTCCCTCGTGCCACCCGGGGTAGTTGCCTACACTAACCTTCCTGTTTGTTGTTTTCTCCCGCCGTTGGTTACCTTCTGATCTACACTAATTTCCTCATATTCTGGTGGTAAGACCTAAACTCTGATCAGGGTTGGGGTGGTGTTAGTCATCTTCCTCTCTATCTAGTATTAACTGTAAATCATTTCTATAGGTTCAGACTTCCTGTCTCTAGCAAGAAAATATCAAGGTACTTATTCCTCTCTATTGTGGGATTTCCTCTGTTCATTGGCGTTGAGGCCATTAACGCTTGTTTTTTCTTTTGCAGCATTGGTATTAGCGGTGTGTGTGTTCCCCACTCTTTTGTGGGATCAACTCCTCTGTCTGTCTTATGTAAATAGCAGAGGGGTGTATCATAAAAAAGAGTTCACTCAAGTTGAGGAGGCCTGTATTCTGGGAGGTCGTTTCGAATCAGGCTTGCTGTTGAAATCTGCTCTGTGGCTCTTCACCTACCCCGGGACGACATCGCCCCTGGCAGTAAGAAGCAGTCAGTAACAGACGGGCTTGGACCAATTGCAGTTCACATTATATTTATCGAAGACTTCCCAATGTTCACAGGGTTTAGCCCAACCCGTTGCAGGACCACTTCGATACAAAGTTCCTTTTTTTGCAATGCAGTTGCCATTCGGTTGGATACCTTACAGAGACCTTCGAATGAGCACCCAGGTGGCGGCGGACCACTATGTACCTGGTATCTTATTTGGCCTTTCCACATTACATTCATTCCTTCAGTTTCCACTAGTTTGCGCCTCTCATCAGATGCGCTTCAAACACTGTCCTTTGTGGATTTTTTCATACAATGTTGCCGCTTGCAAACTTGCTTTAAACACAAGCTGATTTCGTATCGGTTTATCTGAGTCAACGGTGGGCTGCTTTTACCGGCGCAGCTTTCTTGCAGGAGCCAAGGACAGTACCACAGTGGCAATTGCTACTCCCAGCGTGGGTTATCGACACTGCAGCCCTCGGATACCTTTGATGAACAGTATAGGATAGATCAGCGTCAGTTCTCCGTCCTTGGCTTCTCCCTTTCCAAGGCCCGTGAAAGTACCGGTTTCTAGCGGTCTAGGGCACTTCCCTCCTTGCAACCGTCTCCGTTCTCGCCACCTTTCTCCTTGCGTTAAATCGCCATCTTGCAAGTGCTACTTCCTCTTGTGCTTTTGCTCGCTCGGAGTGTGCTTTCGTGCTCCGCATTTTATCTGTGTGGGGGAGTGTGATGGGAGTCGGGTGTGTGTAATGATTAGTAATTGCCTGACCTTGCCTGACCAGGGTGTTGGGACATGTAAGGTATACAGCTCTGGTGTTAGTCTGTTGTCGCTCACGATAACTGCCCGTGAGAAAGTGTTTGTGTCCGAAAGGGGGTGGGAGGGATTTGAGCTTCCAGGTATCCTACCTGGTAGGATGGAGAAATGGTGTTACAGGAAAGGGGATACCATGTGTTGCCCTTCGGTGTCCCACTTCCACTCCCAGAGGACCACTCATCCAGGTGATCCTCCCGCACTGGTATACCCCAAGGATCTGGATCCAACAGCGATGGCCGTGTCCTGGCCACCTGGATGACAGATCCCCATGGACTAGCGGGTGAGACACTGTCAGGTTTCTCACACAGCTCTTCGGCAAGCGGACCAGTGAAAACATGGCAACTTGTTAAACAGGCGCCAGGGGTGCGCGGTAGCTCAGTGACTGAGGTTCTGGGAGGACGCGTTAGCATTTAAATTCCAATTCAGTAATAAATCCTAAAGGGAAGGTTGTCAAGAGGTAATTTTCCAGGCAATAAATGCAGATTTCAAAAGAACAAAATACTATATAGGTACGTTCATACGAATTCAGGTTTGGCAGGACTGTAGAAAAGAAAGGTTCACTTTAGAAACTGTAAATAGTTTAGCAAGAGGCATGTAAAGAGGTTACAACAAAAGTCAAAGGTCAGGGAAGATCTACAAGACAAATAATTGCAGTAGGGTAGATTCAATTTCTTTCAATAAAGAGTTTTGCATTTCATAACTCCATTTTGAAGAGGACTCAGATTTGAATGGAGTATGCATGTCAGGCTTACGCCTGTGAATAGACTTCTGATAAGCCAATCCTCTGGGAATCTTGGAGAGGGATCCCGGGTATACTGGCTTGCCAGGGGTAGGGGCCGGGAAGGGTACAGGGAAAGGAAAGCTCACTTCTTGTGTGTTGTTTTCTTGCCCCTACAGATGTCTGCTAGAGTCTAGATGCGGAATCTGACATTTACATTTTATCCAATTCCCCCTTCCCTCAGGGGTGTACCGTACTCAACTGTTCAGTGGAATTGAGAGCGAGACGCCCTAGTGGGTCTGTTGGGTTCAGCAGCTCCTGCGAAAAGCTTCCTAGGCAGGACCTGACAGGGGCCAACCAATTACAACATATGTGGAGAGATCTCCTCCTCTCTTATTGCTCGATCTTAACACGTCCTACCAAATTCTCTTGCACAGTCAACTCACAGGCTGGGCAGTCAGAATTATTATTCTGGGGCTTTATTTGGGACAGTAAACAAACCCTGGCAAATAAGCCTCCAAACTTCAAGAGTCCAATTAAGCACATTTTTAGCCCATCGCGTATGCATAAACCAATATCACTACTATCTATGGGTACTATCGAACTACACTTATGGAACTAAGGGAACATCTAAATTGGACCCTGCTTTGCACTTTTTTCCCGTTACACCTTGAACCATGGTCTGTATACTCCTGGCACATCACAATACATCTTTCCAGACGAGACTCAGCAATGTGATATCACTACGGCGAGGAATTGGCCCAGTACAAAAGCATTTCAATATTTCAAATTGTGTTGTGCATGAATGGCAAGGTTTCAGGTCTGATTACACATGCTCAGGGAGGACTGAAGGTTTGAGTAAACAAGTGTAG
Source organism: Ambystoma mexicanum (assembly GCF_040938575.1). NCBI lineage: Eukaryota > Metazoa > Chordata > Amphibia > Caudata > Ambystomatidae > Ambystoma > Ambystoma mexicanum. Next base: position 138,151,432 of record NC_090921.1, read on the forward strand.
AGGTGCTTTTAAGTTTGAATAAACAATTTGAGCATGGGATTCAAGGTTTGGGAAAACAAGATTAAAAATGTACTTTAATTCCTCATTAGTCTTACCGGATTTGTTCTTGATTCTGTCAGTAGCCTGCCCAGCAGAGTGCTTGTTGGGATTCCAGGATCCGGAGCCCCACAGAGCGACGGCAGTGTAGTAGGACTGGAAGGAGGGGTGAGAGAGTGTTCTGTTGGATAGCGAAATTGCAAGGTTGCATGGAGGAAGCTGGAAAGAAAATTAAAAAGAGTTGACTGAACTTTCATGTACTAGCAAAGGCAGTCAATGTGGCTGTAACCAATGAAATTGAGGAAGTAGGGGGTACACAATTCTAGTAAGAACAGAGTAAAAAAGTAGCAGCTCACTTACTTAAAAGTGCTTATAATTAGGGAGGAAACTGCAGCATTCAGTGACCTTGGTTGAGAAGCTGCACATTTCTCCCCATAAACAAATGGAGTTCATACTCAGAGATTTATGTCAGGGCCTCAGGATGGCTTAAATGGCTGTTCAAATGAAAAAGGGGCACAATCATGATTTTTCTGAAGATATCATCACCCTGTTGTGGCACGGAAATCCCCGGGAACCAGTCTAAACCCCTGTAGTGAACCTGTAGTGAACCTGGGACATGGATCATTGTTCAACCCCAATGGTGGTATAGGCCCCCATGAACCACTGTCCCCTATCCTACTGGGACAGGACCCCATGACCAACCCTCTTGGGTGGCAAATGTCCTCATGGGCAATATAAGACCATGGGCCATTGTGTCCAACTGCTTGTTTTGGTAGAGGACCATCATGGACCATCTTGATCAGCATTGGCCAACTGCCGCATTGGGATCAGACTCTCTCAGTCATCGTTTTAAACCCCTATTGGACAGCAAAATCATTTTGGAAAAAGAAAATAGTCATAGGCACCCCTCTGCGAGAATGAACACGTCTAAATGGGCAGTTCTATGGGAAGGTACCCACTCGAGAGTCTGCAGCCACACTTCAGCTCACTGTACCTTTCACAGAAGGTAAATAATAATTTGCATATCAGTCTTTGTCACGCCCACAAGGGCAGTCCAGCACCGAAATGCTATGGCAATTCTCGTCTAAACAAGTACCAACAGCAACCCCAGACACATGTTTCAGCATTGTTCGGCCTCATCGGGTTGAATGGCTAGTTTTGGTAAAGGGCCATCATGGACCCTTTTCATCAGCATAGACCATCTCATGCATTGGGATCAGACTCTCTCAGTCATTTTCAACCCCTATTGGACAGCAAACCATGGATCATATGATATATGTCAATTACAACGCACCTCAACACAAGTGTTTCTAGGCACGACAAGACAGAGGGAGCACAAGACAAACGATTTTACTAGGCCTACAACGCAAAGTGCAGGGGGAAGGGAGAGTGGGGAAGTGCCAGAGAGAGAGAGGAGTGCCGTCAGTGTAACATTGCTCTGAGTAAGTGCAGCCAGAGCAGCACGGCTCTGGGTAAGTGCAAGGAAGCAAGGGACTGAAAGGTTACAGTTAAAGCCCCTACGTGCGCGGTCGGTCCGGATGTAGTGCAGGGGAGACTGATCATGGAGCCTGGTAACCAGTGAGACTCTGAGGGTAGCCAGCAACCAGTCAGAGCAGCAGACAGGTAGGTCAGCATGGGAGAGAGAGAAAGAAGGAAGAGGAGAAAAGGAAGGTCATGAGCTGCTTCCGGAACTTCAGGTGGTCCGGCTCACGTTTGAGGGGGCATGGAGGCCATTCCAGAAGGTAGCACCAGCAGAGGAGAGAGATCTACCCCCCACTCTTTGCCTAGAGAAGCATCTGACCCTACAAGAGTTTGAGGTAGCTGAGCAAAGGAAGGTGTTTTGGAAGAGAGTTGGAAGTAGTGCGGGCCCCGTCCCCAGAAAGCCTTGTGGACGATGCAGAGGGTCTTGGGCTTGATCCTTGCAGCCAACGGGAGCCAGTGGAGAGATTCCAGGGCTGAAGAGATACAGTCCCTGGGCTTGAGGCCAAGTACAAGTTTAACAGTCCTGGATTAGTTGCAGAGGGTGGAGAGTAGAGGAAGGCAGATTGAGAAAAAGTCTGTTGCAGTAGTCCAGCCTAAAGAGAACCAGGGTACTGGAGACAGTGGGCCAATGAGGGAAAGTGAGAAAAGGAAGAATACCTCTGAGGAGGTGCTGCTGGTAGTGGGACTTCTTGGCAGGGTCTGTGATGTGAGGAGACAAGGAGAGAGTGGAGTCGAAGATGACGCCAAGGTTTTTAGCCTCACAGGAAGGCGAAGGAAGAGGGCCCAAGGAGGGCAGCCAGAGTGAGAGAGGGAAAGAGAGCAGGGGTGCCCACTGAGAAGGATCTACGTCTTAATGGCATTATGGCAGAGGTAGTTGGAGTTGCACCAATCCTGAATCGCAGACAGTCAGGAATGAGTGAGAGGAGAGGAGGCTGAGGGAGCCTTAAAGAGAGCAGAATGTCTTCCGCATAACACTGAAAGTTACAGAAGGTAGAGATCAGGTGGGCCAAAGGGGCCAAGTAGACATTGAAGAGCCAGGGTGAGAGGAAAGAGCCCTGGGGAACAGGTCTTGTACACCATTATGTCTTACCCCGTTAACCATTGTGTCCAACTTTCTATGGTGGAACAGGACCCCATGGACCCTACTGATTTGATCATCACGTCTTATCCATCAATAAAAGGAAAAGGACCCTAGAGATTAAAATGTCCAGCCAGTGTTGACTTCTGATAAGCATCACTCAATCACTCATTGTTTCCAAAACATTCTATACATAACTCTCTCAACACGTGTTTCACTAATTTTTGCATTGGCTCATCAGGAGAGATGTCCAAGAAAGTCTTATTCCTAGTGGTCAGGTCTTTCCTTTTAGTCATTCATCCCGAGTGATGGGAGACATCAGGACTGGAGTGGCGCATCGTGGCCCAGATTAATGAAGAAAAAATTGAATGTTTCATCACTACACACTGTCCACCAATACACAGCAAGAAGCACAATGCCCCACCACACAAAAACTACAACTAAACATAAGCCCCAAGGATGTTCACCCCACGGAAACCAAAGAACCAACGGAAAGACAGTCAGGACAGAAGGAAACGAACAACTGAATACACAGGCTCACCAAGACGAATGCACTAGCATGCCACATCAACAACACTCCGACCCTGAACCGTTCAAAGCCTCGACTAACCAGTTTCACACTAGATAGCCTGAGAATAGATAGATATTACCTACCCAGTCCCACACCCGAAGATAAGGATCCGACGCACCTACCAATCGAAACAATACTCACTGTGATACAGCTGGACCAGCGCGGCACCACCAAAGCGAGTCGGCCCATGAGGAACCAGCAACAACCCAACCCACAGATATACAACTCTAACAGAACCATAAATACCTGAATCAGGATACAGACCCCACTAAACCAACCCTCAATCCTCTGCATACTTAACGCACACAAAGCCACACAACCATCTCTCTCCCAGCAATCCGCATGCACTTTAGCACACCGCATCAACAACACATAAACATCACCCACAACACTCGAGGCCTCACCCGATCCGATACTAGCACCAAAGTGCAGCACTCGGTGTATACCGAGCTGAAGCTGCCAACAGCACACCACTTCTCCCACTCTCCTTATCCCCTCCTCCCAACTAACCCTACCCGTCCTTCCTTTTTACAGATCCGCCAGAGCGCCTGGGGACCAATTCCGTTGGTGACCGTGCACTATACAAGGACCTTTAACATAAAATAACATGTCACATAGAAGTTTGGAGAAAATATTAAATAGAATAGGGACATTGAAGGGCTCTGTCCATGAGATACGTATAAAAGACGGAGTGTTTGCTTGGGAAGTCGCAAAAGCATCTTCATGAGGTAGCCAGGTGCCACTAGGGCCGATGCAGTAAATGCCCCGCCCACGACGTTACGCAACAGTGGTGGTGGGCAGAAGTGCAATTCTGAGGTTGCATCACACCAACAAGGCCAGACGGTACCCCTTCTAAAAGGGAAGGAGGGTTACCCTTCCCACAGGGAGGGACAACAGCGGAAAAACAGCAATGCCTAAAGGAGAGTGGCAGGGAAATTCCCGATGGCAGAAAAGCAGAAATGCCTAAAGGAGAGTGGCAGGGAAATTCCTGATGGCAGAAAAGCAGCAGTGCCTAAAGGAGAGTGCAGGGAAATTCCTCATGGCAGAAAAGCAGCAATGCCTAAAGGAGAGTGGCAGGGAAATTCCTCATGGCAGAAAAGCAGCAATGGCTAAAGGAGAGTGCAGGGAAATTCCTCATGGCAGAAAAGCAGCAATGCCTAAAGGAGAGTGGCAGGGAAATTCCTGATGGCAGAAAAGCAGAAATGCCTAAAGGAGAGTGGCAGGGAAATTCCTGATGGCAGAAAAGCAGCAGTGCCTAAAGGAGAGTGCAGGGAAATTCCTCATGGCAGAAAAGCAGCAATGCCTAAAGGAGAGTGGCAGGGAAATTCCTGATGGCAGAAAAGCAGAAATGCCTAACGGAGAGTGGCAGGGAAATTCCTGATGGCAGAAAAGCAGAAATGCCTAAAGGAGAGTGGCAGGGAAATGCCTGATGGCAGAAAATCAGAAATGCCTAAAGGAGAGTGGCAGGGAAATGCCTGATGGCAGAAAATCAGAAATGCCTAAAGGAGAGTGGCAGGGAAATGCCTGATGGCAGAAAATCAGAAATGCCTAAAGGAGAGTGGCAGGGAAATGCCTGATGGCAGAAAATCAGAAATGCCTAAAGGAGAGTGGCAGGGAAATGCCTGATGGCAGAAAATCAGAAATGCCTAAAGGAGAGTGGCAGGGAAATGCCTGATGGCAGAAAAGCAGAGATGCCGAGAGGGGAGTGGCATTCTGTTTCTGTGCCACCTGCAGAAAAAGGCACAGGAGGAAAGGGTGAATAGGTTAATAAAAGTAAAACCCCAAGCTACAGAAGTCAAACTGAAAGGAAGTACTGGTTCCTCGGCAGTGTGTCTCTTCTAATCCCAGTTTATAGCACGTTTCCTCAATTTCCTTGGGACATCGTCGCCTTGAACTGACTGAGTTATGGTGACCAACCCTCATTAAATGTGGCATATGGTCGGCATAGACGTTTGCTTCGTGTGCGTTTGTCCTTCCAGCTGCACCCTGGCATGCAAAGGGTTAATATTTCCCTTTCTTCCTGCTTTGACACTGACATCACTCTCAGTCACAGTGTCACTGATATTCCGAGACAACTGCAGTGGAACATGTCTCCCGGTAGAGGGCAGCACGGACCCCGTGGCATCAGCCTATCAGGGAAGGTGTAGGCTGACTGATACATACAGTCAGAGCAGCTTGGCTTCGAAACGCGTGCCCAATACCGCCTTGAACTATTTGAAGTGTGATAGCGCTTGCGGCTCTCTCTAGTGCACTTCCGCGCAGCAGTGCTCCAGTTTAGATTTCAAAGTGCAGTATTTCACTCCTCATTTGTTGAAGTTAGCAGTACAACAAATTTTAGGGAGTAAAAAAGTAAACCCCCATCCCCAATTACAGTATGTTTAATGTGAATACAAACCGATTTAAACTGATAGTTTCGAAAATCAATACTTCACCGCATCTAGTAATTCAGTCAATTTAAAATTGTCTTAAATTTCGTCTTCTGGTGTAGCGTTCGTTCCTCTGGATCTGCTCTGATTAACAACTGGCACAAACTTGCCTGTGCAGCTGCGCGGAGCAGGTGTCTGTGTGGTGTGTTTCTTTTGTGTGCGTATCTGATCTTTTTCAGGGAGTAGAAGAGGGCGGTTCTGCAGAGTCCCCTTTCCCAGCCATGAGCGGGAGCCGGGCAGAGACGGCCTCTGCTTTCCCCCCCCCTGTGAGTCTGGCAGTTCAAAAGCACAGCTAATGTATCTAAATCACATTACAGTGCAGTCGCGGGCACAACAAAAGGGAAGTATAAACTCCGTACCCCCTCCCTCGCCCCCTCAGCAGGCATGGGGGGGGGGGAGGGGAGACCGGCGTGAGCCTGCCAACGTGTCAAGGCCTGCTATGTGCAGCAGTCATGCTCCATGACTTTTGGAGGGAGGGAGGCGGGAGGCCGAGGAGGTGGCATCGAGGGAGCGAGGTGTGCAGCACAGCTGGCTGGCAAACGGCAGAGGGGGCGTGGGGGGGGGTTAATATGATGGATGGTGCAGCTGTGTGAGGGAGTGACCCTGAACGGCGCCATTCCCCAACAAGGGACTGCAATACAATGATGCAAAAAACACCCCCCCCCCCCCCACCTCCTCCACACGCCGGGATTCCTCTGCCCTCTTATTAGGCCCTCCCCCCTCTCTGCGCTTCTCTTTCTAAAACACAAGTACACTCACCCCATCACAAGGACACAGGCTGCCCCTTGCCAAAGAAATTCTGCTTTATTGACGCTACCACTCCTCATCACCACAGCACCACACACACACACACCCCGTTTCCTACCAACACATACAGACCCTTCAACCATTACCTCCAGCCCACATCATAAACCACAAGTCACTCACAGCCACCACTTCCCTCCCTCGGCCTCTCTCCACAACACCTCCACACACTCCCTGCAGCAACTAGGGGGCCGTAGGAACATTTCATCAGGACTACTTTCCTCTTAAAGTGTCGAGGTTACAAATACCACAACACACAGGGTCCCGCAAATGAGCTAACACACACCAACAATGACACAGAAGGCCCCGCGCACGGCCGACCCGCCCGCCGTGCCACCATGGCAAGCACTTCCAGTTCAAGCAGAATGAAAGAACCGTGGGACGGGAGTGGGGGGGGGGGGACACACACCATGGCCACACCCAATGCCCTTGGAACACTCCAGCGTAATGCAGTGCACACACGCACCGTGGAATGCTCACAGCCTCATCCGGCCACCCCCCCTCGTGTCACTGAAGGCACTCTCAGCTGGGCATTGTTACGGGTGACCCTCCCAATGTACATTGCCCCTTTAAGGGGATGTGCTCCTCCCACGTGTGTTGCCCCTTTAAGAGGGGCCATGACTGTGTCATGGCCCAAGCTAATAAAATGAGCTCCTGCAGGCATGTGAGACAGAGCGGCTGCAGACTCCCAAAGAGGAACGACTGAGTCGGTGTCTCATTATCAATGTAGGCCCCAGGCCTACACGTGGAGGCACAGGCCTGCACGCCCAGACACTGAGGGACCCGCATGCCAGGATGGCAGCCGAGGTCCCCTCAGTCAGAGGCCCGGCAGGCTGTGACCCAACGCCAGGGTGCCGAGGCCCATGGCACCCGGGGCCATGCCGGATGTCCATGGCAGGCCCCCACCCCACACATGGTGGGCCTGCACAGCGCTAGTAGAGATAGCGCCCAGGGGCGCCTGCCGGATGACCATGGCAGGCGACCCCCAACAATGGTGACGAGGACCACGAGCCCGCGTTGAACCTTTCTGCCAGTAAGTGGAAAGGGGGAGGAAGAGGAGTATCAAGCCCCACCGCGGTGTCGCGTGGCCTGCGCCTCACCGCCGCGACATGGTCAGTGTAGGCCCCGGCTGCCCTGCGGTGAGGTGCAATCGAAGAGGAGCGTCCGGCCCCACCGCGGTTTCGCGTGGCCTGCGCCTCACCGCCGTGGCATGGGCGATGGAGGCCTGGGCTGCCCCGCGGTGTGATGCACACCCGGCGGCGCTCCGCCGCAAAGAAGACAACGGATGGAGCCGCCTTCCCCAACCATGTGGAGGTGGTCTGATCCGTGGCGTCGGCATGGGCGATGGAGGCCTGGGCTGCCCCGCGGTGTGATGCACACCCGGCGGCGCTCCGCCGCAAAGAAGACAACGGATGGAGCCGCCTTCCCCAACCATGTGGAGGTGGTCTGATCCGCGGCGTCGGCCGCGTGAAAATGCATATGCTGGCAGCACCGTGCCGTGTGAAGGGGGCGGTGCCAGCTGATGCACTCTCCTCGTGAGGACAAGTCTTGCGGTGGAGGTGGCCGCGGACGTGGGGAGACAGAGCCTCGCCCCGCCTTAAGGCCCCCACCATCAGGGCCCACGGGGGCTGGACGGTGCTCCGGGAACCGGAGCAGGAAGAAAAAAAGAGAAGGCGGACGAAGTGAAGGCGGCTGTTCACCCCTCCTCCGCGGGAGAAGAATGGTTGCCGGCTGCCCTGTAGTGACGATGTCTTTCCCCGCCTCCCCCCCTCGGGAGCCGTAACAAAGAGGTGAGCTGAGTGCCCCTACCCCACCCGCGTGGACACTACAAAAAAAAAAAAAGGAAAAAGAAAGGGGGAGTTGCCAAACAGTTGCTGTGCCCCCCCAGAGGCGGCCCCAACATTCACCCGGGCCCTAAAAAAAAAAAACAATGAAAATTGCGTCAAAGGAAAGCGGCGTCGGCCGCGTGTGCTGCTGCTGGCCCCGCCGCAGTGTGGAAGAAAATCCCTGAGGGAGGGAGCCTGCCCGCAAAACAAACCCCGCCCGGAGAAGGTGAGGCCGCATCTCCCCCCAGGAAGGAGAGGGCTCATGGAGGGGAAGGCTTCAAGGGAAGACAAATTACTAAAAGTAACGGCGGCGCCAGACAAATTACTAAAAGTAACTGCGGCGCCAGTCATCGGCGCAGAATAGTGTGAAGTGACGGCTCTTCAGTAATCCCGGGCCACTCTGGCAAGTGGTTGAGGGCAGGATTGTCCAATGGAACTTCGGGGACACGAGTAATGATGGGAAGTGCTGTGCCCTGCACTGGTGGTCACCTCCATGCACAGTACCAGCAAGAAAACAAGAAGGGAAGCGATGGCGGTCATGTGGCAGTGCATGGATAATCTAAATGCATCAAAAGCGCAGACGCCTGCCCCGGGAACTGAGTAAGACTCGGGTGCCTGCCGACACCATTCACAGAACCCCGCTGTCGACATCAAACTGTCACGGTTGTCCCACGGCCATGGGTGCGCCGTACTGCCTGAAGAACAAATGGCCTCGGCGCACAAACGGTGGCAATTTGCTGATCGACACTCCTCAGAACTCCAAGCCAGGACATTTCAGCATCCAACGCCCAGCACTCTGGACACTTTAGTGACAGGGCCATAGAAAGATAGATCACCCTGACAACAAAGACGTCTTGCCGGCCCTGCAGACGGCCTCGACACCCTCCCACCAAGATCCCCTACTGGACCATCGGAGGATCAAGGAGCTGGTGGCCCTGCCGGCCTGCTAGCATCACCCCGGGGCCACACAAGGACTTGCTCCGGCCTGGAGCCGTGAAAGAAGAGCCCAGCTCATCATGGCCAACAAGGAACAGGTGGCTGCCCACACCACGTCCGGCGCCGCGGTACCAGCCTCATCCAGTCAGGAGTGGTGCACTACCACAGGTGCGTGCTCCGGCCTGAGGAAGAAATGACCCCAGTACACCGTAGGTGGCCACTGGATAGCCATGTTGTGATCAACCGGGGACTTCCACCCTCATGTTCATCAGAACCCGAGCGGGAACAGATCAGCATCCCACGCCCTGTGCAGTGTACTCCGGATCGTTTCATTGTCCTAATCCCTGGGCATTGTACACCGGGATGTCAGTATCATCGAGTGCGAGGACAAACCAACAAGGAGGACTCTGTGCCTGCCCTGCAAGGGGCCTCGACGTCTTGCCACGGAAGTCCCCACTGGACCACCTGAGGACCAAGGAGTGGAGGTTGACCGTGACACTCCCATGAAGAGGTGGTGCACTGGGCAGGTCGGGGTGAGGCCATTCAGTCCAGCGGAATGTGAGCGATCACGTATGCCATGTCGGCACAGCACTAGCGGCGGGGCAGTAGCAATCCGCCAGCACCACAGCGTCACTCCGAGCACAGGGCACCTGAGTAAGTTGCACTATGCGGAAGGGACGAAGGACTGTGCCCCAATGACTGCCCTGTACCATTGAAGGCTGGCATTGACCCAGCGCCAACCATGGTCTCACCATGGCCTATGTGGGATTTTTCACCCTCACGCCACTCACGGGTCACAGTTGTGAGTACCGGGACGTCCAGTATTCTGGGTGCTGCAGGGCTTGACAACGTATGGGGGCCCCAACTCCGGGGAAGGGGCGCTGGGTGCTGTCAGGTGATCCGAGATGGCGGGTCCCACTATGCACCGGTGATGCGAAATCCCGCAGCGATGCCAGCCAGACAAGGAAGGGGCACTGTAACAACAAGGACAAGGGGAGGTCGACCCACAGTGAGGTGGTCATCTCCCGGCACAGTGCCAGCGGAAAACAGCGGAACAAGAGCCACCCTGCCTGCCGGACTGGTGGGCCCAGACAGCGGGTCGCCAAGGACACCCTGCATGCTACGACATCGAAGGTCCGTGTGACTTACTAGCAAACCAGAAAGCCCTGGACCCCAACCCTAGGGGTCAGTACATCAGGGAGAAGTGAGTCGCAGCTCAGCATGAGGGTTTGTGCGCCCGTGTGCGGTCCTGGTGGAAGGAGACACTTCGGACCGGGGAACATCGCCGGAGAAGGGGCAGGTGATGACCGATCACCCCGCGCCCGATCAACAGCACCGTGCCCCGCCAACAGCCCAAGGAGAAGCGCGATGACTGGTGACCGGTGTCCCGCTGATCGGCTATGAACATCAGGGAACGAGGCCGATGTGGCCCCTGGTACCCCCAGGTGCGGCTTTGCCGGCCATGGACTGTACTGTCACTGGACCTGGACCCGGGAAGTGAATCCTGAGCTGACGCCAGTAGTAGGCGAGATGATATCCTGCGGTCCTATGATTGCGTAAAGAGGACTCTGTAATCTGGTGCATTGCCGCTGTGGACCTGTATATTACTAACATGCTTAGAGTGGTCTCCGTAGTGAGCCATAAGGTGAAGCGGTGGCCCCGCATATACGAGGCGTACATAGCGCCAGCCGCAGAACATGGTGTTTTTGTTAATGGTTGCAGGTTCTAACCCCAGGTTAATAAAGGGTTTGTAAACTGTGGGGAAATGCCTACATTCCACCGGTAGCTCACCCCGCGACTGTTTCCCCACGGAGAAGGTTTAGAAGTGTTTTGTGTGATGTTTTGTTATCATTTTGAGTTATTTATGCATGTGGCCGTGTCATAGCTTAGCATGTGGTTGTTTCAGCAGGGTCTGAAGCAAGAAGTAGTTTGTCGCTCTGTAACCACTGGGACGCAAGTATGTTCAACCACGTTTGTTTGTTTGTTATGAAAAAGGAGGAGTGTTACGGGTGACCCTCCCAATGTGCATTGCCCCTTTAAGGGGATGTGTTCCTCCCACGTGTGTTGCCCCTTTAAGAGGGGCCATGACTGTGTCATGGCCCAAGCTAATAAAAGGAGCTCCTGCAGGCACGTGAGACAGAGCGGCTGCAGACTCCCAAAGAGGAACGACTGAGTCCGTGTCTCATTATCAATGTAGGCCCCAGGCCTACACGTGGAGGCACAGGCCTGCACGCCCAGACACTGAGGGACCTGCATGCCAGGATGGCAGCCGAGGTCCCCTCAGTCAGAGGCCTGGCAGGCTGTGACCCCACGCCAGGGTGCCGAGGCCCATGGCATCCGGGGCCATGCCGGATGTCCATGGCAGGCCCCCATCCCACACATGGTGGGCCTGCACGGCGCTAGCAGAGATAGCGCCCAGGGGCGCCTGCCGGATGACCATGGCAGGCGACCCCCAACAGGCATCTCAGAAGGCCCCATGGCCACCCACCCGGCCAGCGCCAATGACAGCAGTCCCGAGTACCCCAGAAGCGAACAATCCGATACCAACACTAGCCCCCGAGATTCTCAGAAAACGCCCAAACTCTGGCAATGCTCAAAGGCACCTGAACATCATACACACCCCAAAGGGAGGCTAACTACACTGTGCAACTAGGGGCGAGGAGCAACTGATGACATCCACAAGGCCTGCCCACCTCCAAGGAACCGTGCCTTCCTCAGAGACCACCGACAGCGCCAGGATGAAAACTGCGCGACAAGACAATCTAAATAATGTGCAAAATCATAGGGACTACAACCACAAACAGCACTCTGTGTGTGTCAGCGATGGTGCGGGGCTACTATCACACTCACATATGCTGTGCGTCCTCCTCTGTACCTGCTATTGTATTCCCATCACTCCCACGCCCCCCTTTCCATCTCATACACAAAACCTACCCAGGAATTCAAGCCAACGTTATGCCCCATTTCCTTTGTGAAATGCTTGTCTAGGCCGGGGTTTTGCTTCGAATCTTGCCCCTTTTTAACTAATAAGTCGCAGTAAACAAACACAATAATTTGTTTTTAATAATGATTTGTTTTTTATATAGTGCTTCGATCTAAAGCGCTTTAGATAGGACCAATACATTTTTCTTATTACCCAATCGAGATTGTTACTCATTTATCGACCTCGAAAGGATGAAAGGCTGAGTTGTCCTTGCAGGGATTTGAACCTGCGACCTGCAGATCAAACGCAGATCACAGCAACGAGCGTTTAACCCACAAAAACAGGATTGGAAGAGCATCACCTATCAAGCGTGCGACATGGTGGCATTGGGCGCCCAGAAGATCCAGTTTTAAAAGGCCAAAACATTAATCTTCCAGGAGATACACCTCCTGTTTCTGGCCCATGACCCCCATCCTGAAATCTCAAGATGCCACCATTCAAGTATTCGCAGCTTTCCAAGTCCTGTTTTGCTTTGCATTCTGGAACTTGTAGTTTTGCCTTTCACAGCAGGACATTGGTCATTAATTACCTAAAGGCAATGGTAAAATGAGAGCTCGCTCTGTAGGTTGCTCACCTTGTCAGACTGCTGCGCGTACTCATGGTCGGGCACGCCCCTTGGGTGTGCCTGCTTCAGGGGCGCTGTGTAGAACGTGGGAGAGACGGCGCAGAACGGAATAGCTGCACGTCCCCTCCCGGGCACCGTCACCCGTGAGTGCAGAACTGTGAAAATACAAGAAAACATGCCTTAGGAACATGACACAATTGCTTGTGACGGAAATGTGCAGCCACTCCACCTCCCCTGCCACAATGCTGCATTACTACGCCTTACCTGAAGCCATTGGTAAAAAGTCCAAACACAGAGCCACACACTGACTGCCATCTTGAGTTCGCCTCTATCCCACAAACCCGCCCCATGTTGGGGGTGAGTGCATGGCCAAACCAGCCCCGACACATCCCAGGAAATGGCCCTTTGAAATAATAGTGTGCTTCTCTTGATTCCAGACACGCATGCACTCCAGCAATGCCTCCCCAGCTCCAGACTAGATTTGTTGTCATCACCCCTTGCTCCTCAATATCACAAATCATGGACGATTCTGCTCCTTGCTCCCACCATATCAGTGGCCCACCCGCGGTACACCTCCTTACTCTCTCGAGGACCACATTAATTGGCCCAATTCTGATGGATGTATGTACTCTGTTTTCCAGCCGCCTGCCAGTTCAGATGGGACAGCCGCTAGTGCCCTAAAACTATACCGTACATCCATACATTTTGGCAGCTTGAGACCTCTAACCTGGCTCCCATGGATTTGTCCTTCGGGACGGGCGCATCCCTACCCTTACTCTGCCATTCACATTCCATTCTGGTTTTGCAGGTCTACACCTTGATACAATTAAACCATTATCTGTTCAGTGTGAATACCGGTATTCTCGGCTTTACTAATGGGGCTTGGGAAAGGGAAAATAATTCAAACTCTTCATTATGCTGCTACACCTCCAACAGGGAATACAAAATGCAAGGCCTCACTCTTAATATGGCAATGCTTCAGTACTTCCCACATCCCGGACATGTGCCTGCCTTGTCATAGTTGCACGTTATTTTTCACTACTGCCACACAATATCACCGGTGCCCTATACCTATTTATTTATCTGTATTTTTAAAGCGCTCACACAGCCCGGGGGCATCAAGGTGCTGTTACAGGAATATGTCTCTTAGTTGCGTATTTAGAAGGCGCTTAATACCCAGAGGTTTCCAAGCATGGACCCAGGGAACGAACCTGTGTTGCTTCGTGTCGTCTTGTTTCCAAGCCGAGCACGTTGCCGCTGAGCTTTTCCTTGACCTACCTAAGCTTCTTTAACTATTTTAGAAGATGTTTTTGTTGCTCCCAATTGCACTTCCCACCCCCTTGCAGCCGCGCACCTTCACTTTCTCATGTACTAATAAGATTATTCTTAGCCTGAACCGTTTCGGCGGGCATGGGAGCTGTACGTGCACCCCAACGCTCTGTAGTCCAACGGATTGTGAATGAGCGGAGATGTAAGATGCCCCTGTCTCATTTTTGTCATCAAACATTTTGCATTTATCCTACATGGGAAATCCAAACAGGTCTACAGACCCTACAGTCAGTTTGATTCTCAGTTACTCTGTAGTCATATTATAATGCAAGCCAGACATGCAGGGATTATTCCAGAGACTAGAGAGCCCCAGGTTTTTCAACATTTGCATCCAGGGAAGGGTGCTTGGTCAATCAGGTGGCTGGTAGAGCGGGCGAGAATACACAGCGACCAGAGGCCCTTTCCCAGCTGGTGCCATTTATTTTTTTATTTTCATGTAACGAGGCAACAGGGAGCCTCTCTCTGTTGTCCCACCAAAACAACCTTTACCCCTTTCCCCACCCCATCCCTCACTCCCCACTTACCTGCTGGACCCAGAGTTTGTACTCCTAGCGCTCTTCCCACCTCCCGGCTGCAGCCATAGAAATGGAAAAGGGACTTTGTCCCCTTTCCTCAGACTTACAGCCCTCTGCCGGGAGTGGACATGGCCTTTAATGGCCCACAGCCTTCGCTGAGGCTCTCGCTTCTCTCGGGCCTAACTGGGCTCGTGCTGGTGGGCTGTTAAAGGCCATATGCACCCCCCAGAGCTGGAGTGAAAGCCATATTCTTTTGACAGAATTTCGAAATGGAGGGGAGCTGCGAGCTATTTAGCGCCTGCTTGTAGCCTAGAAGCCTAGAAGAGCCTGGTTAACTTGACAGCAACAGCAGCCATGAGCTACTTTTGGCTCCCCAGGCCAAAGGATGCCGAATCAACACGCCTATGTGAATATAACTGTGTGCATTTGGGACAATCTAAAAATAAACATTAGGACAAATCTATACTCCATTTAAAGCATAAGAGTTCATAAATAAGGAACAAGTTACTTACCTGTAACTGTTGTTCTCCAGCATGGGTCTGGCATGGATTCACATGCTCATGAATATTCCCCGTCGTCAGGCTGGGAATCCTCGGTAAAGAAAAAACCAGTATCAGTTTCGTTTCTGATCTGTCTTTCGTAGCAATAACCAATCACTGGTCTCTGCGTCATACTGACCACAGCCAATGACTGCCCTCTACCTAAGCACCGCCTCTGGCAGCCATCTTCAGATTTGGAAGCACGTGAAGTGGCAGTATGACCAAGTGAAGAGCCGCAGAGGGGTAGGCGGGAGGGTTCGCATGTGAATCCATGCCAGACCCATGCTGGAGAACAACAGTTACAGGTAAGTAACTTGTTCCTTCTCCAGCATGGGGTCTGGCATGGATTCACATGCTCATGAATAAAGAATACATAGCAGTACACACATGCACAACCACGGGAGGTGGCAAAGGCTCAACATTAAGCATCACATCAACTCAACATTAAGCATCTTACCTCCTCACCAGGCTCACCTCAGGCGAACAGGTTGCGCAGCACTGCTTGGCCGACCCTGGACTCCTCCCTGGAATCCCGGTCGACGCAGTAGAATTTCGTGAAGGTGTGCGTCGACCTCCACGTAGCAGCCCTGCATATGTCCAGCAGGGGCACACCAGATAGGAACGCCGTGGTAGCTGCGATCGCTCTGGTGGAATGGGCTCTCGGACGGCCAGGCAGCGGTCGGTTTGCCAACCGGTGACAGTACATGATACAGCCGGAGAGCCATCTGGAGATGGAAGCCTTCGAGAGAGCCTTCCCCTGATTGACAGGTCCAAAGTTCACAAAGAGTTGTGACGTCTTCCGAAAACCCTTCGTGCGATCCACGTAGAACTTCAGCGCTCTAGCTACATCCAGCGAGTGCAAAGTCCTCTCAGCCGGCGACGAAGGCGACGGGAAGAACACAGGTAACACCAAGGGTTCGTTGAGATGGAAGTCCGACGGTACCTTGGGCATGAAGGAGGGGTGCGTCCTGAGCACTACCCTCGTGTCGTGGAAAGTCAAGTACGGGGCCTTGCAGGAAAGGGCCTGGATCTCACCCACTCGTCGTGCGGAGGTGATGGCCACGAGAAAAGCTGTCTTCCACGATAGAAACTTCAACGGGGCCGAGTGCAGAGGCTCGAACGGAGGTCCCATGAGCTTGGTCAGCACCACGTTGAGCTCCCACGCCGGGGCCGGAGCCTTCACCGGCGGGAACGATCTGAATAGTCCCTTCATGAACTCTTTCACCAGACGATGAGACCACAAGGACGTCCGACCCGTGGTTCTGGTGTATCGGGAGATCGCAGCAAGATGAATCTTGATGGACGCGTGTGCCAGTCCAGCTTTGGCCAGCGTCAGCAGGTACGGCAGTACTTGGGGAGCCGTAATCCGTAGAGGGTTAATCTTCTGTGCGTGGCACCAGACAGAGAACCTCTTCCATTTGTGTCCGTAGCATTTAAGAGTCGAGGACGCCCTGGCCTTTGCAAGAACCTCTCTGCAATCGGCCGGTATGTCGTATCCTCCAAACTCTAGCGCTGCAGGAGCCAGGCCTGCAAGTTCAGCGACTTCGGGTCGTGGTGGAGGATGGCGCCTCCTTCCCTGGAGAGTAGGTCTGCGTCCGCCGGCAGCTTGATCGGCGGGGACGCTGACAAGTCCAGAAGGTCCGGGAACCATATCTGCCTCGGCCACGCAGGTGCGACGAGGATCATCCTGCACCGTGACCTCTTGAGCTGGTTGACGAGCCGGATTAGCAGAGGCAAGGGAGGGAACGCGTAGAGGAACAGGCCCTCCCAGGGGAACGAGAAAGCATCGCCCATGCTCCTCGTCTGGGGAAACCTGCTGGCGAACCTCCGGCACTTGGTGTTCGTCGCCGTCGCGAACAGGTCGATCTGGGGTGTGCCCCACCGTCGGAAGAGGCGATCCACTAGATCCTGCCGTAGTTCCCACTCGTGGCACGAGCGCAGCTCCCTGCTGAGTGAGTCGGCGATGGTGTTTTTTATCCCTGCCAGATGAAACGGCACCAGAAAAATCCCTTGGGCGACGGCCCAATGCCACAGGTCCTGCGCCTCCTTGGACAGCGCTGGGGACCTGGTTCCGCCCTGTTGCCTGATGTAAAACATGGTGGTGGTGTTGTCGGTGAAGATCCTCACCACCTTGCCCTTCAGGGACGGAAGGAAGGACCTGAGGGCCCAAAACACTGCACGGAGCTCCAGGACGTTGATATGCAGGGACTTCTCCGTCGGGAGCCAGAGTCCCCTCGCGTGCAGATTTTCGGTGTGCGCTCCCCACCCTTCCAGGGAGGCATCCGTGGTCACAGTCTCCTGGTGGGCTGGGGTCTGGAAGTCCATGCCCGCCGTCAGATGCGCGCGGGTGCCCCACCACCGTATCGCTCGCCGGAAACTCTCGTCGAGCTTGATCCTTTCCTCGAAGCTGCCCGTCGTCTGGATCCAGCGCGCATCCAGGAATTCTTGCAACGGGCGCATCCGGAGCCTGCACATGGGAATGAGGTAGATGCAGGAAGACATCATCCCGAGGAGGGACTTGATGGATCTCACTTTGGCCGCGTCGGCCACCAGCATCCGTTGCACCTTGCCCAAGATGGTCCTGGTCCTCTCCTCCGACGGGGAGGCCAGAAGGGACACTGTGTCGAGCCTCGCTCCCAGAAACAGTGCGACTTGCGCGGGCACCAGGTGGGATTTGGTGTAGTTCACGGAGAATCCCAGGTCCGTGAGGAGTTGGACGGTCCTTGCCGTGTGGACCACGGCGAGCTCCTTCGTCTTGGCGCGGATGAGCCAGTCGTCCAGGTAGGGGTAGACGTGAATCCCCTCGCGGCGCAGCTGCGCCGCCACCGGTGCGAGGCACTTGGTGAATACCCTGGGTGCCGACCGCAGTCCGAAGGGAAGGGCTTTGAACTGGTAATGCCGCCCTTGGACCACGAACCTGAGGAATTTTCGGTGCCCCTTTAGGATTGGAATGTGGAAGTAGGCATCCTCCAATCCAACGACGACAGGAAGTCTCCTTCCTCCAGTTGACCCAGGACGTGCTGTAAGGTGACCATCCTGAACTTCTGCGCCTTGATGAACTTGTTCAGCCGTCGCAGGTCTAGGATGGGGCGCCATCCTCCCGTCTTCTTCTTCACGAGGAAGTACCGCGAGTAGACTCCGGAGCCCCGAAGCCTCTTTGGGACGAGTTCGATGGCGCCCTTTCTGAGCATCGCCTTTACCTCCAGGAGAAGTTGAGGGACGTGAAGTTCTCTCCTGGCCACGGGGGGGGACGCGCGGGCACCTTCTTTGAAACTCGAGCGCGTGGCCCCGGGCCAGGGCATCCAGCACCCAACGGTCGGTGGAGATGGACTCCCACACGCTGACGAAGCCCGCCAGCCGGCCTCCCACCGGGGTGCTTCGGTGGGGGCCCGACCCCACGGCCGGTTCAATCCTGCTTGGACGCGGCCTTGCCGCCTTGACCTCCTTGGCGACGACGGCGGGGTCCGCTAGACTTGCCTCGTCCTCTGTAGGCCTCTT
The DNA here is from genome assembly GCF_040938575.1 of Ambystoma mexicanum. Classification (NCBI taxonomy): domain Eukaryota; kingdom Metazoa; phylum Chordata; class Amphibia; order Caudata; family Ambystomatidae; genus Ambystoma; species Ambystoma mexicanum. Next base: position 138,170,020 of record NC_090921.1, read on the forward strand.
GCGACGACGAGCGGGCCGCTTGACGGTAGGAAGCGAAACCGCCACCGGAACCTTTGGAGGCGCCCTTGCCTCCGCCGCTCCGAAAGGGCGTCCGTCGTTGCTGCAGGACTCCCAGGGCCCGGGCCGTCTCAGTATCCGCCTTGATGGCCTGGAGGGAATCGTCCACCGTCTTCCCAAACAGGTTGTTCCCGTCGAAGGGCATGTCCAGGACTCTGGTCTGGACGTCCTGCCGAAAATCCGTAGCTTTGAGCCATCCACGACGTCGAAGGCAAACGCCGTTGCCTAGCTGGCGGAACCCCGCGTCGGCGATGTCCGTCGCCACGGTGATGGCGTGGTCCGAAGCCACTTCGCCTTCCTGGAGGATCTCAAGGGCCTCAGCCCTCTTGTCGTCCGGCAGAAAATCCAGCAGGGGAGCCATCTTGTACCAGAGCTCCCTGTCGTAGCGGGCCACGATAGCCAAGGCGTTGGCCGCTTTAATCGTCGTCGCTGCCGACGAGATGACTCTACGTCCCATAGCATCCAATTTCTTTCCCTCGCCGTCCGGCGGGGAAGTCGATGTGGAGGCCGCACCCCCCCCCGCTTTCTTCCTGGCCGCCGCGGAGACGACGGAGTCCGGGGTAGGCTGCGCCCGGAGGCATAGGGGGGCCGTGTCCGGGACCCGGTACTTCTTCTCGTACCGGTCTCTTCTAGCTGGCGTCGTGGAAGGGTTCTTGAGGAGGGAAAGACCCTCATCCCAAATGTCGTCCAACAGAGGCACTGCGAGGACCGTCTTCCTCTTGGCCTCGCGCCGCTGATAAAGGAAGCCTTCCTTTTTCTTCTCCTCGGGGCAGAGTTGAAAAAGCTCGGAAGCCCTGGAGATCATGGAATGGAAGGATCCGATCTCGTCGGGCGGAGAAGCCCTGGTGGGGGGCGACGACGGAAAATCCTCGTCGTATGCCTCGTCGTCCGTACCCGTCGCTGCCGTGTCAGTCCCCGTATCATCCCCTCGGGTGGACGGGGAGGAGGGCTGGACGGGGCGCGACGGTTGAAAAGGAGGTGGAGGATGGATCCTTCTTTTCTTGGCAGGGGGAACACCAGAAGGTCCCGGTTCTGGATCCCCCGACGGGAGAGGTTCCTCCGTCGGTAACGGTAGCCTCGTCCTTATCTCAGTGCATAAGGACTGTATGGCCAACAAAATGGCCGCCGAGTTGTCTCGCGGCGCTGGCAGAGGGGAATCCGACGGGCGAGCAGGGGCCCCGTCGGCATCCTCGACGATGTCGTCGTCGTCGCCTGCGTCGGCACCCATTCCGACGGGCTGGTCTTGTTCCACGCCTAGGCCGTGGCTTAAGACCTCGACCAGCTCTTCTTCTGAGGTTGAGGCCGAATCTACGACGACGCCCTGCCCCCCCTTCTTCTCCACGGAGGTTTTCACGGGGGTCCTATCGATGGGCATAAAAGAAGACTCCCTCCGAGGAGGCAGGGAGATTCTGGGCCCTGAGGTCGCCACCACTGGAGTAGCCTCCACAGGCTGGGCCAGGGCCGCCGCGACCGTTTCGATAGAGGGCTTGGTCGGATGGATCAAGGCCTTCACCACCCTAGGTGCGCTCACCGCCTTGTCCTTGAGGGAGGGGGCACTGCCACGCTCCTCCTCTGCCTTCGAGCTCGACCGGGGCCTCTCCAGGAGCTTCGCCGGGTGCTCGGCCTTCCTCTTACCCGACCCAGAGCGTTGGCTCGTGGTTGATGGTGCCGGGGAGGGTGCGCCCTGCCTGGCGCCCGTAGAGCCCGACCGTTCGGCGCTCCCGGTGCCAGCGGACTCGCGGTGCTTGGCCTTATGTTGGGCCCCCGTCGCCGGGGCGCCCTCAAAGGTCTTAGAAGACCGCTCGGATTTCTTCTTCTTCTCGCCAGACGGGCTCTTACCCTGCAGCCAGTTGGCGAGACGTTGATGACGGTCCTTCATGGTCCGTTCCGACATGTCGCCGCAAAATGCACAGTCCTTCTCCACGTGCGTTTTGTCCTCATGAAGGCAGTAAAGGCAGAAAGAGTGTTCGTCCTCCTTAAAGACGTTCTGCAGCTGGCATCCAGGGCAGACCCTGAACAGCTTTCCGGGCGTCGAGCTTCCCTTCTCCTGGGCCATCTCCGAGACCGGGCCTGAGAAGCTTCTGGAGTCCTCCGAAGCGTAGCTCGACGAAATCTTCACCCTTGAGGGGCACAGATGAATCCGACACGGGTCCCCGTAGATCGGATGTAGTATCGGTGGAGCTTGAGGCTCTTTGACCGAAGAATCGAAGTTTTTGTGAAAAAAGCGCGAAAAAATAGCACTAACGCTCGAGAGCAATAGCACGAGGATCCCAACACATGAACGTGCGGTAAAAATCTGAAGATGGCTGCCAGAGGCGGTGCTTAGGTAGAGGGCAGTCATTGGCTGTGGTCAGTATGACGCAGAGACCAGTGATTGGTTATTGCTACGAAAGACAGATCAGAAACGAAACTGATACTGGTTTTTTCTTTACCGAGGATTCCCAGCCTGACGACGGGGAATATTCATGAGCATGTGAATCCATGCCAGACCCCATGCTGGAGAATTGACTTAATTATATGTTTGCGTTTTATGTGGAAGTTACATTTGCGTAATGCTATGTACTAGCTCGTCGTTCCCAGCTCCTGGTCACTGTTAGGAAAGATTTCCATTATGTGTAATTTTCCCTCCAGTTGTGAACCCCCCCACCAACGTTTTGCTTTTGTCTGACCACCTAGCCTGACTTATACCAGTGGAGCCCAGCCTCCTGCTGTACTCTGCAAGGGCCTTTGCTCATCTTGTTAAGGGAAAACTGACATGCCCTTCAGACTGTCAGTAATGGGAGACTTTGTTTCCCTTAGTCTTTCACCTTGCCATTTCTAGGTAACTTTTTATCAGTGCACAATGTACCATCCAGTAAAGTGCGCTGGGGTCTCTTTTTCATTTATAAGGCCCTAGACACCCTCAAAGGATTTTTGCTGAATGTACAAGTGTGCCCAGGACAGAGCTGGTGGCAGCTGTTACTTTTAAAGCATTTTTGACTCTTTTCAATGGTGCAAACCGTGTTTACAGTGGCCAGTGCCTAAAATGGCCATGCCATGAAGTCCTTTGTTCTGTCATTTGTCTATTTTGTCCTTTTGCCTTCCCCAGGAAATTAATTATTTGGTAATGCAGGCTGCTGGACCGAGGTTTTCCCGGGATTCTGCATGCCTTGTGTGTGTGCGCCCAGAATGTGGGACGGAGCTGTCTAGTTTCAATACACTCCTGGGTGCCAGAATGTCTGGTGTGCTGGGATGACTGGGACCACTGTGATCCATGATTGGTCCATGCCTGGGATGGTTGAATGTGAGAAGATCTTCCATTGGATGCCCTTCGATTTGGCGCAAAGCAAACTATGGCTAAGAGAAGGCACTCTACACCCATTCCAGGTCGATCTTCTGAGTTCTCACCGAACCTAGTAAAGGAGCCAAGTATCATGAACCGAACAAACGGATTTGTGGAACCGCTGGAGACTCGCTGGAAGTTTTGGCACCCTGACCCTGCTGTTGTCCCGTCGGAGCCCCTGTTTTTCATCGATCATAGAAGGCCTGCAAGGGAGCTTTAACCTGTTCGAGTAGTGGGACCAACTACTCTAGGCACCTCCTGCTTAACCTGCAAACAAGCCTCTACGACGTGTTCCTGAACCGCCCAGTTAACTGACCAGCTCGTAGGGGACCTTTACTTTGGAACTGCCGCTGTCTTGAGTTTTGACTTGAGACTGGGAACCGTAAGCTCTTGGTAGGAGGCAATCTCTTGCAGACTTTCGTACACCTAGAATTCCTAGGTCTGGAATTAGGAGAGTCCGCCCGAACCCGAGCCTACGCGGTACCCGTGTCGCCCCGCTGTAGTGACGAGCTTCGTGGGTGCCTTGCTGCTGTGCCCTAAGACGACCTGCACTGGAACTGGCCTGATCCCTTCCCTAGTAGGAGAAAAGGCCACTGTCCTGCCATGGACTGAGGTCCCGGAACGCAGCCCCTGAAAGTCGGAGACAAGCAACTGCAGGGCTCGAAACTGCGAGCGAACTGGACTTGACTGGCGAAGTTTGGTCTGGACTGCGTCGAGGGTCGGTGAGTACTTGCAACAGTTACCGGTGGCCGCTGGCGCATCCATAGACTTTTACTCACAAGTGTCCGCCAAGGGCCACTCACCTTTGTTAGAGTAGCCCAAGCTACCATCCTATTCCCGGAAATCAGTCTGCCCTCTTGTGGAGACCCTCCCCGAATAGTGAAACTCTATTCTCCTTCATCACCTCCCCCCCTTCCTGAGACAATACAGCCCCTTGAAAAGACCCGTTTTGTACTTTAACGCATTACTTTAACGCATGATCGAGCGCTGCCGCGCTAAATGTACTTTTGAGCACAAGGCTCCACACTTGGTAGGGATTGGAGTGCCTATTAGTTAGGGTTTGGGTTGCTGAAGAATTGCCTAAAGTATATTTGCAATGTCTGACCCTCTTCTGTTACAGGTTGCAGATCTATACTTGTTTGAATATTGCTTTAGGACAACAGTTACTGTATATATATTCCCTAGAATAAGGCTGTGTTCGAATCATTACTTTTGATATATACACCTAACAGTAATTTATAGTGTTGTTTGCACTATGTGCTCATTGTGGACTTTCGATCCCACTCTTCCTCCTGAGACCTAGTCTTGAACGCTGCCAATGCTACCTTGATTGGTCTGGCTTGGCCAGAAGGTTACCCTGTTCCAAGAAACTAGGCTGGGCTTCTGAACCTCTGCCCACCAGGTCAGAGTTCAGAAATCCATCTTAACAGTCGCTGGTCAAGTCTGGATACCCAGGAGCTGCTTTTAGCTCCCAAACTCAATATCGAGCCCTGTTTTGATTTAACTAAACAATGAAATTTTTATAGTGTTATGTGCTATTAGTACCCGGCGGAGGAGGTGGCAGCCTCCCAGCCAATAAGGAGGTTCGGAACGGGGGTAATTACCACATGGTTATCCCCGCACTCCGAGCTTCCTCACGGCTGGAGGCAGCCATCTTCCCTCACCAGGGATTCAGGTAAGTGCTCTGCTCCCCTTCCCCTCCATAGACACCCCCCCTTTCTTCTCTCCAATACCTGCTTTTTTTCTCTTCAGGAGCAGATGCGCTGGAAACACTTCTGTCTCCAGCGCGTCTGCTCCCGGTCTGTGACAGGCATGGAAAGGAAGAAGGGACTACACATAGAGCCTTATCTCCTTTTCCATGGCGGCCATTTTGTTCGTTTACTTTTTTAGAATTGTTTTCGATGGCCGCCATAGAAAGGGAAAACAGACTTCGTTTTCCCTTCACCGGCAACCATTTTTCAAACTTTTTTTTTTCTTTTGCGAAACACTGGAGTGTTTCTCAACAGAAAAATAAATCAGTCAGAGGTACTAATAGCAATAATCCCCTTGCAGGAGGTTGGGGGGGGGGGGGTGGTTAGGGATGCACTACAACTTCAGGCAATGCCCCAGGGCCTTTTTTATGGCCCTTGCAACCTGGGACCCGGGGCATTACCTGAGGTGGTAATGCCCCCACCCTTAATCAGGTTTATTGCTTAAATAGAGCTTATTGATAGATGCTCAATGATGGAACTCCATAACTTTAGCCAATATAATAAAGGCTTAGGTTTTGACTACATGGCCTATACCGTATGTATTTATCAATATTAGGATAGTATGATCGCTATTACTACAATTTAGATTACAATTATTAATATTGTTATGATGAATAATTTACATTACTTTCATTAATATTCCCCTTTATGAATGTCCTAATTGTTAACAATATTGCTGTAATATGAATACTAGGAATCCTTCAATCTGCCTTCTACCTTCCTTAACTGAGTTTCACAAAGTCCAGGCGACAGAGTCTGTGAGAAAAGCGAGTACCAGGGGAGACCAGGTGGACAGAGCCAGGGGTCAGCAGAGAGTGCAGGGGAAGGAAGGTCCACGTGCTACGAGAGAGGTGAGGGGCTGGAAGGGCTACAATGGTGCAGGTCCAGCCAGGCTAGTGTGGTGGGAGGGGCCCAAAAGAGCAGGTGTAGGTAGAGCAGTGAAGGGGGAGTCAGGAGTGACCAAGTGCATGGGTAGACTGGATTAGGAGGGCCTGGTGCCATGTACGACTCTGAAGGAACCAGGCAGCCAGTCAAGAAGCAGTCATGGACATTAGCTGGGGCGGGGGAGAGGGAAGGAAGAAGAGAAAAGGAAGGTCTTGAGAAGCTTCCGGAACTTAAGGAGATCCGGCACAAGTCTGAGCGGGACATAGGGGCCATTCCAGGGGAGGCACCTGCGGAGGACAGAGCGATGTAGCCCTCACTCTCTGCTTGGAAAAGCGTCTGATCTGCAGTTAGCACTAGACGACTGAAAGGTTCTAGCGGGAAGGTATTTAGGGAGCGTGAGTTTGATGTAGGAGTCCCAGGCCGCAGAAAGCCTTGTCGATGATGCAGAAGGTCTTGAACTTGATCCTCGAAGCAACCGGTAGCCAGTGGAGATATTTTAGGGCTGGAGAGATGCAGTCCATGGGCTTGAGGCCAAGGACAAGTCTTGCAGTCCTATTCCTGATTAGTTGTAGGGGGAGAAAGTAGGAATTCGGTAGATAAAGAAAGAAGTTGTGCAGTAGTCAAGCTTGGAGAGAACCAGAGCTCTGGAGACATTGGGGGTCATTACGAGTTTGGAGGCAGCCATGGTGGCATTAGCACCATGGCTGCCTACAAACCCGTGTCCGGGTCCGGTCACTCAGAATGGGGATTTACCGGGTCATTCCGACCTTGGAGGACCTGGTAGGTCCCCATTCTGAATACCATTCCCCATTCCCATTTGAGCCCCCATAGGGCTCAATGGGAATGGGGAAGGTGCTAATAATTATTATTATCTCATCTCCAAGGTCCCTTAACGGGTCTCGCTAAGAACGGCTGGTCAGACCGGCTGTTCCTGCTGGGACCCGCTAAGGGACATCGCAATAGGGCAGTAAGGGTTTACCGGCACCGGCATCCTTACTGGTGCCGGTAAACCCTTACCGCCCAACTCGTAATGACCCCCACTAAGTTTCTGGGGAAGGAGATTGTTGTATAATTCCTTCTTTTATGCATATTCTACCAGAATTGTGGTACAGCTTGCGGTTACCTGCGGGGTATGGCACATTTTTTATATACAAATAAATAGTTAATAGTTTAATTATAATCACTTTGAAAATGTTAATCCACAACAACAAAAAGCAATGTGAAATAGTGGCAATGTCGCACCTGCAGTGCCAACACACTCACTTTCGCTAGACGACGAGAAGGTCCAGGGGTGGCGTCCCTCAGGATCCTGATGAGAGAAGCCACAGCCACCCGTGCAAGCATCCTTTGTTCCCTGCGAACGCCTGTAGGGAAAAAAATTAAGAAATGCTCACTTATTCCTCCTACGTACACCTTCCAACAGCTTCTGGGCACTCGGAGCTAGTGATCCTGTACCCCGAGAAGTTGCCAGGGTTCATAAGGTAACTAGGCATCAGTGATCTACCTAGTCTGCCCATGCAGGCGTCATCACCCTGCCCCTCTTGAGTCGAGTTCTGTTCACAATTTGTTGTGTTTCCACTCCAAAAGTACAGCTTTGCCCTCCAAAGTACACCCAGTGCCCGCAAACATGGACAATACAATGCCATGTTAAAATTCTGGTCAGATCCATGAGGCATGCACTAGCAGAATATAAAACGGCACTGCACATGCCATATCGGACCAGTACTCCAGACAGGCTCCATTTTATAGCATGTCTAACCCTTAATTATTTCTATATGGGATAAATTACTCACCGTAATCGTATTTCTGATGCTTGCATCTGCTTAGAATCACATGCTATGCATAGGCCGACATCTAGTGGAAGCTGCAGAGTATTACAGTTGTTTTCGAAATTCGAAAAGGGACATGCCAGTAATATTAAATACTTACCCATGAAGTAATTTAAAACAATAGCAGACAGTATTGGGAGTATGGATAGTGCATGTGACAGCCGAGGCATCAACAGACAACTGAAATGTCTCTGTACGTTTTATCTTTATTTTGGAATAAAACAAGCACAGGGGTTAGGGCTTGACTAGGTGTCACGGAATGGTTGTTAGAAGCTTCCCATTGAATTACACAGGCTTTTCATAGGTCCATGGACCAATGTCTTGCCATCTCGCCCCAAAGCCTGGTCGGCCTTGTCGGCAGAGATGAGTCCCTCGCAGTCTCTGGAATGATAGTGTCCAGCATTTCTTTCTTGGCTTTCTGAGATTGCTGCTGACCCTCCTGGGCACTTCCACATGGTACCTCACCTGGTGCCTTAGGTGATTAGCGTTGTAGGGTGCTAGCTCCCCCTCCAGGTGGCAACAGGAAGATTTCAGTGATGCAACATTCAAGTTGTTGGCTGACAACCTTAGCCCCTTTTACCCCCGTACTGGATCTGGCTTCTGGGGGTTTCTCTCTAGTTGACCCCACTTCCTGCATGCTCTTATTTACTCCTGGAAACGTACTACTTGTCTCTCCATCACATTCTCACGCTCTCCTTCTCGCCTGGGTCCCTCTGGGTGGCACCTGGATGCAGCGGCCACCTTTATGACTATGCTTAAGCACAGTACGAAAGGTTTCCTGATTGAATGTGCCGGCTTTGCAATTTCATTTCTTGGATATCAATTCATGATCCAGGCTTTCAGTGCAAGATAACACAGATTCAGCCCTGTTGGCGTACATGGTCTGAAATGCATTGGCTTTGTGCGATATGAATCGCTTTCCTCGCTGTACATTCATGAAAGGTTACATTTCTGAATCACAAACTCAGTCAGGTTAGGCGGATCATCATTCTCAGCCTTGGCTCCCACACTATGGAACTCACTCCCACCCCACATCCACCTAACTGAGGATTTAACGTCTTTCCGCAAACTGCTGAAAACCTGGCTCTTCCCCTAAAACCATCCCGTACCAAACTAACCCAAACAGACTAACAGCATCTCAATAACTCAATCCAACAAACAACCTGATGCGAGAAATTGAAAGCCAATAACCCCGAATATAAATTAGAATGGCAACCAGAATTAAATGAGTAAAGTAGCTCAAACCAGAGAAGTGGTTAATAAGAGTAAACATACGGAAAGAGTAAAGAGATTTAAACTCCTGAAATGGACATAATGCATGAGGAGTGAACAAAGTGAATTGCGTGGATGAAACAGTTAGAATGGATGAAGCATGTAGAACAGATGAATGCGCCAAGTGGAAGAATGCATGAGTGGAAGAACAGATGACTATATAGTTTGAATGTGTGTGTAAATTGAATGAGAATGTAGATCGGATGAGTGTATAGAATGGATGAACATGTTGAGCGGATGAGTGTGTAGAGCGGCTGGGTGCATGTAGCACGAACGGGTGCGTAAATACAGAGAAGCGAGTAGAACGCAGGAGTGCGTAAAACAGATGAATGTATGTGCAGAATGGATGAGCGTAATCCCGATGAGTATGTAGAAGAGACGAGTATGTAGAGCGGGTCAGTGTGGTTAGCGGATGAGTACGGAAGTGTGGAGAGTGTGTAGATCGCTGGAACAGATGAATGTGCAGACCTGGCGAATGCATAGAGCGGATGAACGTATAGTGCGGATGAGTGTATAGAGCGGACGAGTGTACAGAGCGGACGAGTGTACAGAGCGGATGGGTGTATAGAGCGGATGAGTGTACGGAATGGATGAGTGCACGGAGTGGATGAGTGTACGGAGTGGATGAGTGCACGGAGTGGATGAGTGCACAGAGCGGATGAATGTACAGAGCGGATGAGCGGATGAGTGCATAGAGCGGATGACTGCACAGAGCGGATGAGTGCACAGAGCGGATCGGTGTATAGAGCGGACAAGTGTACACAGTGGATGAGTGTACAGAGTGGATGAAGGTATAGTACAGATGAGTGTAGAGATGAATGGATAGAACAGGATAATACTGTTGAATGCGTGGAAAGCACAAGTGCATAAAGTGGATGAGTGCGAGGAGTGGATGAGCGCGGGGAGCGGACGAGTGCGGGGAGTGGATTGGGGCGAGGAGCGGATGAGCGCAGGGAACGGATTCATAGATGCATAGAATGGATGAGTGCGGGGAGTGGATGAGTGCGGGGAGCACGGGAAGCGGGTGAGTGTGGAGAGCGGGTAAGTGCGGAGAGCGGGTAAGCGCGGGAAGCGGGTGAGCGCGGGAAGCGGATGAGCGCGGGAAGCGGGTTAACATGGGGAGCGGATGAGTGTTGAGAGCGGATGAGGGTGGGGAGCGGATGAATGTGAGGAGCGGATGAGTGTGAGGAGCGGATGAGTGTGGGGAGCGGATGAGTGTGGGGAGCGATGGGTGTGGAGAGCAGATGGGTGTGGAGAGCAGATGGGTGTGGAGAGCGGATGAGTGTCGAGAGCGGATGAGGTTGGAGAGCGGATGAGGGTGGAGAGCGGATGAGGGTGGAGAGCGGATGACGGTGGTGAGCGGATAAGGGTGGAGAGCGGATAAGGGTGGAGAGCGGATAAGGGTGGAGAGCGGATGAGGGTGGAAAGCGGATGAGGACGGAGAGTGGATGAGTGTAGAGAGCGGATGCACGTGGGGAGCTGCTGAGTGCGAAGACCAGGTGAGTGCGGGGAGCAGGTGATTGCGTAGGCCGGGTGAATGCGTAGTTCAGACGAAGGTGTAATGCACGCGAGGGTTAAAGCGGACAAACACCTAGAGCGGATGAGTTACACAGACCAGGTGAGTGCGTAGAACGGATAAGCATGTAAAATGGATGAGTACCGAATGCATACAGAATGCGAGGAGCGGACGGATGTGCAGAGCGGGATGGATGAGCTGAGCAGAAGAATGTGTAGAGTGGAGGACTGCATAGAACAGACTAGTGAGTAGGGCCGGCAAATATGTAGAACATACGAATGCATACGAGCGAATGACTGCATATGAAAAAAGTGGAACGTAGAGGGGACGAGTGCATAGAGGGGACGAGTGCGTAGAGGGGACGAGTGCGTAGAGGGGACTAGTGCATAGAGGGGACGAGGGCGAAGAGGGGACAAGTGCAAAGAGGGGACGAGTGCGTAGGGGGGATGAGTGCATAGAGGGGATGAGTGCATAGAGGAATTGAGTGCGTAGAGAAGATGGGTGCGGACCATATAACCCATCATATCACACAACCACGCTTACTCCTTTACACCACCACTCAGCTAGAACACAGAGATACTATGACACCATTCGGTATAACTGTTCTCATACCAACATCCGCCGCACACTCCACATCATCCTAAGTAAACACTGCTGGTTACACACCCCCCAGCCAGGCATTCTCCTCAGGTCTAACGCAGCCACATCCGGTCTGGATAATTCCTGCCAGAACAAACACATACTCCAGATCTCTCAACCACCACACCTACCCCTAAGAAGCAGCTATTACACGAATACTGCACCAGTTGCACACATACCGGTGCTCACACGCACCTTAACTCTCTCTACTCTCTCTACTGACCTGAACTTCGGTTCCCAAGGGCGTTCAACCTAACAGCGCCTTCAGACCATACCAATGGTATATAAGGTGCTATACAAATGCAAAATAACAAATAACAATAATAATAATCATCTCCGAATACATGTCATATTTTTCTGAACATATGATAAGGATATTATTTAGCATGTATTACTGGGCTGTTAGACCCAGCAGTTAGCACACAGTACCTGGAGTGCTTTCACTGTACAATACTGAGTTTAGATGTTTTCTTTTTTTGTATTTTTAAAGTGCTCACACAGCCCGGGGTCATCGAAGCGCTCTTACAGGACTATGGGCCTCATTACGACCCTAGCGGAACGGATTAAACGGCGCCGTAAAAGGCTGCAGCGCCGTTCAACCCGTTCTGCCACATTACGAGGTCCCCTCGTGGGACACGTTAAGCACGCCTGGGAAAACCAGGCGTGCATACCGGGTCCCGCGAGGGGAAGAGGGAGCAAACAACGGGCCATCTCGTAATGGCTCGTTGTTTACTCCCTCTCCCATTCCCATTCAGCCCTATGGGGGCTGAAATGGGAATGGGGATGAACCGTGTCCGTGTCCTCGAGTGAGGAATTACCGGGCCATCCAAACTCGGAATGGTCCGGTAAGTCCTCATTCCGAGGACACGGACACGGACACGGACACGGATGCGGTTTTGCCGGCAGCCATGCCGCCAATAGCGGCATGGCTACCGGCATACCTCGTAATGAGGCCCTATGTCTTAGTTGCGTGTTTATAACGCGCTTAATACCCAGAGGTTTCTAAGCGCGGACCCGGGGATCGAACCTTTGTGGCTTCGTGCCCTCTTGTTTCCAAGTCGAGGCGAGCATGTTGCCGCTGAGCTACCCTCCCGGGACTAATACCCAGGTGCCAGGGTCATTATTCACTTCAGTGCCCTCTATCACTTTTGAATTGAATGAAATGACATTTTGAACATTGGTAGTGTTGTTGAAAGGGAATATCCACTGTGTCTCTTATACGGCAGACAAGAGCAGCCAAGGATCAGAGGGGCAATTGATCAAAGCAGCCAAAGACCAGAGGGGCAAGTGATCAAAGCAGCCAAAGACCAGAGGGGAAAGTGATCAAAGCATCCAAAGACCACAGGCGCAACGGAGCAGAGCAGCCAAGGAGCAGAGGAAAGTACCTCACCAGAGCAGCCAAGGACCCGAGGTACAACAGACCCTAGCAGCAAAGTATCAGAGGAGAGCAACTCACAAGAGCAGCCAAGGACCATAAGGGCAATGTACCAGAGCAGCCAAGGACCAGAGGAGAGCAACTCACCAGAGCAGCAAAGGATTAGAGGAGAGCAACTCACCAGAGCAGCCAAGGACCATAGGGGCAATGAACCAGAGCAGCCAAGGACCAGAGGAGAGTAACTCACCAGAGCAGCAAAGGGTCAGAGGAGAGCAACTCACCAGAGCAGCCAAGGACCATAGGAGCAATGAACCAGAGCAGCCAAGGACCTGAGGAGAGCAACTCACCACAGCAGCCAAGGACCAGAGGAGAGCAACTCACCAGAGCAGCCAAGGACCATAGGGGCAATGAACCAGAGCAGCCAAGGACCAGAGGAGAACAACTCACCATAGCAGCAAAGGATCAGAGGAGAGCAACTCACCAGAGCAGCCAAGGACCATAGGGGGAATGAACCAGAGCAGCTAAGGACCAGAGGAGAGTAACTCACCAGTGCAGTCAAGGATCAGAGGAAAGTACCTCAACAGAGCAGCCAAGGACCAAGGGGCAATGAACCAGAGCAGCCAAGGACCAGAGGAGAGTAACTCACCAGAGCAGCCAAGGACCATAGGGGCAATGAACCAGAGCAGCCAAGGACCAGAGGAGAGCAATACACCAGAGCAGCAAAGGATCAGGGGGGAGACAGTCCACGGCAGCCAAGGGCCAGACCAGATCAGTCAAAGACCAGAGGGGCAGGTGATCAAAGCAGCCAAGGACCAGAGGGGCGACAGAGCAGAGCAGCCAAGGACCAGACCAGATCAGAGCAGCCAAAGACCAGAGGGGCAAGTGATCAAAGCAGCCAAAGACCACAGGGGCAACGGAGCAGAGCAGCCAAGGACCAGACCAGATCAGAGCAGCCAAAGACCAGAGGGGCAAGTGATCAAAGCAGCCAAAGACCAGAGGGGAAACGGAGCAGAGCAGCCAGAGCAGAGGAACTCTTCAGGGAGTCATGGACCAAAGGAGCATCGCACAAGGGATTAGGTGTTGCCAGGTGACTCCATGTGATGGGGTTCACCCGAGTGCATTCACCATTCACGGGCTTTGCTTTTACCTTAGATTGTCACATGTGCCTTTTATTCCATGGAAGGGACTGCTGCCAGATGAGTACTGGCAACTACCAAGTATATGGAGTTTAGAGTACGACTATTGGGTTGCCCAAACTATTGCATTTCTGTTTTGCTCAATTACTGCTATCTAAATCGAAGAGAATGCAGTAATGATATCAAATGAACATTAAAGCATCCACCTGTATTAGCTGGATTGAGTTCCTGTACTATGCATGTAGTAGGAACATGTCATTTTCACCTACCTGCTGGCCCTGTTCTAATATAATGCCAATAACAATCTGTCCACTATTTTTGTAACTGTGTGTTTAAGTGTAAATGAAGACTCACAGATAACACTAAAAACGCATTCTAAATGTTAGACACACAGTATGCAGGTTACTTTGCATGCATGCCTCGGGCAAGATTTCCATTTAGTGCTGTAATGCTTGGATGTATCTGTTGGGGATGAATCTAGTGCCATGTTTTAGGATTCCAGGCTCTGCCTCGTCAGGCCCCAATGCAACAATAGCCAATGAAGCTTGCAAACCAAAGGTCAAGGGTGTCCTTCCCTGCTCCTCCCTCCGCCGCCATCCCACTCCCTCCTTTCTGGATGCAGACACACACAGGCACTGCATCCGAGGAAAAGAAGTCTGTCTGGAATGTTCTGTTAGGTAGGTCATAGACAGAGCGTAACCCTCCACTAAACAGGCCATAGACATAGCAGAATCCTTCCTAGATGGCCCCTAGACTAGAGAGACACACCTCACAAGATGGGCCCTAGACAGAGCACAATCCTTCCTAGACCGCACCTAGACTAGAGAGACACATCTCACTAGACAGGCCCTAGTCTAGAGGGAGATACCTCACTAGATGGGCAGAGCACAACCCTTCCTAGACCGCCCCTAGATTAGACCCAAACACCTCACTAGACAGGCCCTAGACAGAGCAAAATCCTTCCTAGACCGCCCCTGGACTAGAGAGACACACCTCACTAGACATGCCCTAGACATAGCAGGATCCTTCCTAGACCGCCCCTAGATTAGAGAGACACATCTCACTAGACAGGCCCAAGACAGAGCAAAATCCTTCCTAGACCGCCCCTAGACTAGAGACACACCTCTCTAGACAGGCCCTAGTCTAGAGGGAAACACCTCACTAGATGGGCAGAGCACAATCCTTCCTAGACCGCCCCTAGATTAGACCCAAACACCTCACTAGACAGGCCCTAGACAGAGCAAAATCCTTCCTAGACCGCCCCTAGACTAGAGAGACACACCTCACTAGACATGCCCTAGACATAGCAGAATCCTTCCTAGACCGCCCCTAGACTAGAGAGACACATCTCACTAGACAGGCCCAAGACAGAGCAAAATCCTTCCTAGACCACCCCTAGACTAGAGACACACCTCACTAGACATGCCCTAGACATGGTAGAATCCTTCCTAGATGGCCCCTAGACTAGAGCGAGACACCTCACTAGATGGTCCCTAGACAGAGCACAATCCTTCCTAGACCGCACCTAGACTAGAGAGACACATATCACTAGACAGGCCCTAGTCTAGAGTGAGACCTCACTAGATGGGCAGAGCACAATCCTTCCTAGACCGCCCCTAGATTAGACCCAAACACCTCACTAGACAGGCCCTAGACAGAGCAAAATCCTTCCTAGACCGCCCCTAGACTAGAGAGACACACCTCACTAGACATGCCCTAGACATAGCAGAATCCTTCCTAGCCCGCCCCTAGACTAGAGAGACACACCTCACTAGATGGGCCCTAGACAGAGCACAATCCTTCCAAGACCGCCCCTAGACTAGAGAGACACACCTCAATAGACATGCCCTAGACATAGCAGAATCCTTCCTAGATGGCCCCTAGACTAGAGCAAGACACCTCACTAGATGGGCCCTAGACAGAGCACAATCCTTCCTAGACCGCCCCTAAACTAGACAGACACATCTCACTAGACATGCCCTAGACATAGCCGAATCCTTCCTACATTTCCTAGACTAGAGCGAGACACCTCACTAGATGGTCCCTAGACAGAGCACAATCCTTCCTAGGCCGGACCTAGACTAGAGAAACACCTCACTAGACGGGCCCTAGACTAGAGTGAAACACCTCACTAGATGGTCCCTAGACAGAGCACAATCCTTCCTATACCGCCCCTAGACTAGAGAGACACACCTCACTAGACAGGCCCTAGACTAGAGCAAGACACCTCACTAGATGGGCCCTAGACAGAATCACAATCCTTCCTAGACCACCCCTAGACTAGAGAGACACACCTCTCTAGATGGGCCCTAGACAGACCACAATCCTTCCTAGACCGCCCCTAGACTAGAGAGACACACCTCACTAGGTGATCCCTAGACAGAGCACAATCCTTCCTAGACCGCACCTAGACTAGAGAGACACACCTCACTAGACAGGCCCTAGACTAGAGCGAGACACCTCACTAGATGGGCCCTAGACAGAATCACAATCCTTCCTAGACCGCCCCTAGACTAGAGAGACACACCTCACTAGATGGGCCCTAGACAGAGCGCAATCGTTCCTAGACTGCCCCTAGACTAGAGGGACACACCTCACTAGATGGGCCCTAGACAGAGCACAATCCTTCCTAGATTGCCCCTAGACTAGAGCCAAACACCTCACTAGATGGGCCCTAGACAGAGCACAATCCTTCCTAGACCGCCCCTAGACTAGAGAGACACATCTCACTAGACATGCCCTAGACAGAGCACAATCCTTCCTAGACTGCCCCTAGACTAGAGAGACACACCTCACTAGACATGCCCTAGACATAGCAGAACCCTTCCTAGATGGCCCCTAGACTAGAGCCAAACACCTCACTAGATGGGCCCTAGACAGAGCACAATCCTTCCTAGAACGCCCCTAGACTAGAGAGACACACCTCACTAGACGTGCCCTAGACAGAGCACAATCCTTCCTAGACCGCCCCTAGACTAGAGAGACACATCTCACTAGACAGGCCCTAGTCTAGAGGGAGATACCTCACTAGATGGGCAGAGCACAACCCTTCCTAGACCGCCCCTAGATTAGACCCAAACACCTCACTAGACAGGCCCTAGACAGAGCAAAATCCTTCCTAGACCGCCCCTAGACTAGAGAGACACACCTCACTAGACATGCCCTAGACATAGCAGGATCCTTCCTAGACCGCCCCTAGACTAGAGAGACACATCTCACTAGACAGGCCCAAGACAGAGCAAAATCCTTCCTAGACCGCCCCTAGACTAGAGACACACCTCTCTAGACAGGCCCTAGTCTAGAGGGAAACACCTCACTAGATGGGCAGAGCACAATCCTTCCTAGACCGCCCCTAGATTAGACCCAAACACCTCACTAGACAGGCCCTAGACAGAGCAAAATCCTTCCTAGACCGCCCCTAGACTAGAGAGACACACCTCACTAGACATGCCCTAGACATAGCAGAATCCTTCCTAGACCGCCCCTAGACTAGAGAGACACATCTCACTAGACAGGCCCAAGACAGAGCAAAATCCTTCCTAGACCGCCCCTAGACTAGAGACACACCTCACTAGACATGCCCTAGACATGGTAGAATCCTTCCTAGATGGCCCCTAGACTAGAGCGAGACACCTCACTAGATGGTCCCTAGACAGAGCACAATCCTTCCTAGACCGCACCTAGACTAGAGAGACACATATCACTAGACAGGCCCTAGTCTAGAGTGAGACCTCACTAGATGGGCAGAGCACAATCCTTCCTAGACCGCCCCTAGACTAGACCCAAACACCTCACTAGACAGGCCCTAGACAGAGCAAAATCCTTCCTAGACCGCCCCTAGACTAGAGAGACACACCTCACTAGACATGCCCTAGACATAGCAGAATCCTTCCTAGCCCGCCCCTAGACTAGAGAGACACACCTCACTAGATGGGCCCTAGACAGAGCACAATCCTTCCAAGACCGCCCCTAGACTAGAGAGACACACCTCAATAGACATGCCCTAGACATAGCAGAATCCTTCCTAGATGGCCCCTAGACTAGAGCAAGACACCTCACTAGATGGGCCCTAGACAGAGCACAATCCTTCCTAGACCGCCCCTAAACTAGACAGACACATCTCACTAGACATGCCCTAGACATAGCCGAATCCTTCCTACATTTCCTAGACTAGAGCGAGACACCTCACTAGATGGTCCCTAGACAGAGCACAATCCTTCCTAGGCCGGACCTAGACTAGAGAAACACCTCACTAGACGGGCCCTAGACTAGAGTGAAACACCTCACTAGATGGTCCCTAGACAGAGCACAATCCTTCCTATACCGCCCCTAGACTAGAGAGACACACCTCACTAGACAGGCCCTAGACTAGAGCAAGACACCTCACTAGATGGGCCCTAGACAGAATCACAATCCTTCCTAGACCACCCCTAGACTAGAGAGACACACCTCTCTAGATGGGCCCTAGACAGACCACAATCCTTCCTAGACCGCCCCTAGACTAGAGAGACACACCTCACTAGGTGATCCCTAGACAGAGCACAATCCTTCCTAGACCGCACCTAGACTAGAGAGACACACCTCACTAGACAGGCCCTAGACTAGAGCGAGACACCTCACTAGATGGGCCCTAGACAGAATCACAATCCTTCCTAGACCGCCCCTAGACTAGAGAGACACACCTCACTAGATGGGCCCTAGACAGAGCGCAATCGTTCCTAGACTGCCCCTAGACTAGAGGGACACACCTCACTAGATGGGCCCTAGACAGAGCACAATCCTTCCTAGATTGCCCCTAGACTAGAGCCAAACACCTCACTAGATGGGCCCTAGACAGAGCACAATCCTTCCTAGACCGCCCCTAGACTAGAGAGACACACCTCACTAGACATGCCCTAGACAGAGCACAATCCTTCCTAGACTGCCCCTAGACTAGAGAGACACACCTCACTAGACATGCCCTAGACATAGCAGAACCCTTCCTAGATGGCCCCTAGACTAGAACCAAACACCTCACTAGATGGGCCCTAGACAGAGCACAATCCTTCCTAGAACGCCCCTAGACTAGGGAGACACACCTCACTAGATGTGCCCTAGACAGAGCACAATCCTTCCTAGACCGCCCCTAGACTAGAGAGACACACCTCACTAGACATGCCCTAGACATAGCAGAACCCTTCCTAGATGGCCCCTAGACTAGAGCCAAACACCTCACTAGATGGGCCCTAGACAGAGCACAATCCTTCCTAGAACGCCCCTAGACTAGAGAGACACACCTCACTAGACAGGCCCTAGACTAGAGTGAGACACCTCACTAGATGGGTCCTAGACAGAGCACAATCCTTCCTAGACAGCCCCTAGACTAGAGAGAGAGAGACAGGCCCTAGACTAGAGTGAGACGTCTCACTTGATGGGTCCTAGACAGAGCACAATCCTTCCTAGACAGCCCCCAGACTATAGTGAGACGTCTCACTAGATGGGTCCTAGACAGAGCACAATCCTTCCTAGACAGCCCCCAGACTAGAGAGAGAGAGACAGGCTCTAGACTAGAGCGAGACAACACACTAAATGGGCCCTAGAGAGAGCACAATGATATGATATGGTATGGCATTTATAATGTGTCTGTACACAGGTGTCCTTCCTAGACAGGCCCCTACACTAGAGTGAGGCACCTCACTAGAAAGACCCTAGACCGAGCACACACTTTCCTAGACAGGCCCCAGACTGAGCACAGTTATTCCTATACATACCCTAGACTAGAGGGAGACACTTCACTAGACAGGCCCTAGACTAGAGTGAGACATCACACTAGATGGGTCCTTGACTAGAGTGAGACACCACACCATATGGGCCCTAGACCCAGCACAATCCTTCCTTGACTAGAGTGAGACATCTCACTAGATGGGCCCTAGAAAGAGCATAACCCTTCACTAGACAGAGCCTAGATCAAGAACAGTCCTTCCTAGACAGACCATAGACTAACGAGATACTTCACTAGACGGAAGCAGAACATAACCCTTCACTAGACGGGCCCTAGATCAAGCACAGTCCTTCCTAGACAGACCCTAGAGTAACGAGATACTTCACTAGATGGGCCCCAAGCAGAACATAACCCTTCACTAGACGTTCCCTAGATCAAGCACAGTCCTTCCTAGACAGGCCCTAGACTAACGAGACACTTCACTAGATGGGTCCCAAGCAGAACATAACCCTTCACTAGACACTGCACTAGATGCACCCTGGCAGATCATGCCTGGTGCTCCTAGTGTAACAGCTAGGCCTTGCTATAACATGTCACTATCCAGGACTGCAGTGCTTCCTCACTAGACAAGACAGAACCTCACTGCAGGCCTTTGAATATGGGGCGTCACTTAGCCTGGTGGCCCCTGGACAGGGCCAGTGCTTTAAATATGGAAAAAAGAAGTGCTGTTACACGCCCATCTAGGCTTTAAGTGGTCTGGGGCTGAGAGCCGACAAGGCCCACAAATCTCCCACCCCGTTCATCTTACTAGTCTCCCCACCCAGCTGGGAAGTTCTCTGACTCACTTCCTATGGGTGCCTTGCTCTTTGTGTCTCACTATTTGAATCCCTTTCTATTTGTCTCTCTCCCCACTCTCCCCTCACCCAAACCATGTTTCGTACTCTTCATTCTTTGTGTGCGCCCTTTTCTTTCTGAGTTTGGGCCTTGGGAGCATGACGCGTCAGTCATTGATTTTAACCAAAAGCTCTGTAAAATGTAGTCTTAAATCACTCTAATATGGCCACATCTCAAATACTGTCCTCAATCACAGACTGGTTTTGCCCTGTTTTGCCACCAGTCTTGTGATGTGCAAAAGTTAGCGGGCATTGAGGGAAAGGAGGGCCAGAAGGACGACTAATACTTAAGCAATAACTTTGAACCATGGGTGAGTGTGGGTGCTCAAAGGAAGAGGCCACCTATACACTCACAATCCTCACCGAACCCTGCTGAGGGGCACAGGGTGGCAGCCTCAATGACACAACGTGTAGGTGGGTGCATAACTTGGCCTCGAATCTCATCATAACAGGTTTCTCTGCAGCTTTTTCTGAGGGCAACATACCAGATTTACTCTAGTGGTGGAAAGGGGGTCATGTTCATCCCTCCAATTGTGGGGAGAAGGTCACTCACTCCAACACTTGGATGCTGCCAGTCCCCCCCATGCCATAGTGATCGGTTGCAGCATTAAGCACAAATGCATGGAAACGTAGATGAACCTGGGGTTCAGACCCCCGCCCCCCTTCCCAGTGCCTTAAATGGAAGTGGGGAAAAAGTGCATCTACTCACCAGTCCAGGTTTAAGTGGGTGGGGCCTCAGCTCATCGTCCTAGCCACCCCACTTCTGACCTCACAGTCAGTGTCCCCGACGGTTGGTGTAGTTCTCCGTTTTACTTTCTGCGTGTGCCTAAATGTTGCCTCTTCCGGGCCCTCTTTGTGCCCCCTTCTAGTCCTTCTCGGCCCCTTCCCCCGTGCCGCCATTGCCTGCACCTGCGTGCACGGCGCCAGACACATGTACACCTGGTAGTGGGCCAAACACATTGAGAATTGCAGAACTATGGTGCGTAATGACAGCATTGGGCCATGCCAGGTAACCCTTCTAGTCCTCTGTTGATGTTGAGAAGCTGGGCAGAGCCACTGTTGGCTGTAACAGGGGGCAGAACAGCACGCTGGAGGCGGTGAAAGACATGATGTGCACACAGCATGGCAATACTTCAAACACACAGAACCTAATGCAGCCTGACAATACGACTAAGGGATCTCAAGAAGTTGCCATGACAACCTTCACAGGTTGCCCAGGTTAGGTCGCAGGTTCGAATCCCGGCAAGGCCAACTCAGCCTTTCATCCTTCCGAGGTCCATAAATGAGTACCAATTTCGGTTGGGTGATGTTGTATGTAAATATGTTCTCTGTAAAGTGCTTTGGGTTAAGGCGCTATGTAAATAACACATTATTATCATTATCACTCTATGAAGACATCCTGTAGGGGCAGGGTGGCGCATACATCAAACTTGAGATGTTTGATTAGATAAGGTTGTCAGACAGGTGGCATGCCTTCATAGTGTAATGGAAGTACTGGGACGAGGTAGAGCAGGACTAGGACTAATGAAGATTACTGGGAAATAATCAGGGACCCAGCTGACTGGTAAAACCTCTGCCAGACTCCATCCTGCTTAGAATTCGTTATTATTATAGCATGGTGTGCGGTGGTAGTGAGCACTAAAAGTTACAAACAAACAAAATGCAAAGACAATTACGCTCAAGTTTCGGCACTATATTAATTGCCTGACACGTGGGTAGCGTTTCACTTCTGGGCTTACAAGCAGGTTTCAAAATAAAGCATGTTTTTACTTACAAACACAATAGCAGAATGTGTGTGTTTCTGCCACACACACTGCGAATCAGGTTAATTGAACACATAGCAAACCATACACTCTCCAATCAAAACGTCTGTTCAGGAGAAGACGTGCTTGTGGTATGGGGATGAACGCACCTAAAAGTGCATGGAGTGCAAGTGTTTGAAAATCGGCCAATCGTGGGATGATGCCCTGCCTGTGGAGTATTAAGCACGTGACAGGAATGTAAAGAAACAAAGCACACGACGAGCATGGCATTGCCCAGCCCTTACAAGCATCAGCTGCTCAAAATGAACCCAGAAAGCAAACCCACGAGCCTGTCTATAACAAGGAGACATCGATGAGTATGTCTGTAAAGAACCTGCCCAGGCTGCGCGCGGGAGCTGTGCTAGAATGGGCTGCAGCCGCGCCACTTCTAGAGAATATGCCAAGTGCGGCCAGAGGGCCATAAAGAGGTGAGAAGGGGCCAGGGGCACGGCAGGAGGCCACCCCATGGTGCCCAGGCCGGTACTGCCTTTGGTGTCCTATCAATGTTAAGGCAGGCATTGGGGAGTCAGCTTGGGGGGTGGGGGAGGTGCAGGGATGAAAGGAGCCATGCATGGATGCCAGCCACACTGGGGGAGCAACCCCAACGTGTATTGTATTTGGTTATTTATATAGCACTCTTGCCCCATTTGTATGGCTTCGATGCGCTAGTCCCAGTAGAGAGACTGGCGTGGACAGCACTTTAAACAGCTAGTCCTTGGCAAGGACTCCTTGCTATAACATTTCGCTATCCAGGACCACATCCCTAGACCAGACATTTGAACCATAGCTACGGGCCCGTGAGTGCAGGAGGCCCCCAAGACAGCTAGGCCTGGTCCCATGTCGCTGCCCAGGGCATGCGCAGAGCACGGCTACTGCACACATAAGCGCCAGGATGCCTTTTTGGTGGACGTAGGCACGTAGCACTTTAAACATTCAGGTAGCATAGCAGGTTACAGAATACGGCTCGCCCCACCCCCTGCAGAGTGTTTCACGTGCAACATAACACAGTAGCATTGCGGGAGTCCCTTCATTCAGTGTGTGCCAGGGGGTACCCACCAGTCATCGGTCCGAGGCCACCTGGCAGGGCTGGCAGGGTCTTCCCCCGAAGAGCCGCGGTCCTCCTCCTCGTCAGAATATCCCTCCATCCAGCAGGTGTCGTCTGGGGAGTCGTGCAGCAGCTCGTCACCCCATGGGGCAACGCGTGGCCCCTCCACAGCAGCAGCCAGCATCTGGAGAGCAGAAACACCGTTTTACGGGAGTACAGTAAACCTGGGGGCAGGCATCTCTGCAGGGCGAGTCTCCTGGGGGAGGAGTGGGAGGGGCTAGCCCTGAAGCAGCACCCTGCGAAACCCGAGGGACATCCCTGGCCCGGGTGCGTGCGCGAGCTCCGCTCTATGGGTATGCTAGTACCCATACAGCGGAGCTGGTATGGTGTCTTAGGAGGATAGTTCAAGGGCAACGTGCTCGCCTTGCAAGCAAGACGACATGAAGCAACACAGGTTCGATCCCCTGGTCAGCGCGCGCTTGGAAACCTTTGGGTATTTAAGACACACACAAAATAAAAACTATTACGCAACTAAAAATAATATAAATTAAATAGTACTGTGTAGGCTCGAAGGCAGTCAGGCCCCTGTTTTACCTTCATCGCTTCTCCCATATCCCTTAGGATCGAGCTTGTGGGACACGATTTGTTCAACTGAGAGATACTTAGGATGTCTAAACCGGTTATGATATGATAATTTATTTGTAAAACGCTTAATACCCAGAGGTATCTAGGAGCGAGCCTGTGTGAGCCTGTGTCGCCTTGCTTCCAAGGCGAGCACGTTGCCCCTGAGCTATCCTCCCGAGGATATGTGTAACATTGGGGGAAGCGCAGCTGTTACGGGGAACACAAATTGTGTAGCGCCATGCCCGGCCGCGGTATGTGCATTAAATGCCCTGCACATTGCTGTCAAAATGTGTGCCCTTGGCGACTGCACACGCGCAGGGCCTCGGGATCAGTTTGCAAAACCTGAGCTGGGTAGCCCCAAACAACTACACAAACACACGAAAACAGTACAGCCTCATTAAGGAGCCACAAAACGAACCCGCTGTGTGGACCAAAGCGCCCTCAGCAGGGTACTACTCCAGCTCCAAGAAGCACACGCTTCAAATACTGTCACACGGGAAAAGTGAACGCGCCTTTGCCAGACAGACATCGCCCAAGGATGTTAAACAATCACAGACCTATTTCTTATCAAGGCGAAGCGTGTTTTGAGACCATGTGTATCAATATTCGCGCCATTCCCATGAAATAAACATTCATGGATACGTCCTCAATAACCCTTCCCCCAAATCCCAAACTACACCCCACTACAAAAGCATTGCAATGCAATGTGACGCCCCTGGTACATATGCACACACACACCCACCCTAATCACCCCACACTCACCGCCACAGCCACATCACAAGGTAGGGTCATGTGCACCCCCACCCACACCTGGCCCCAAAGATTTGCCACAACGGCCCTAACCAAACCCTACGTTACTGCCCTCCTCAGCTAAGTCTATCTGCGCCCCCCCTCTAGTCTCCATACCACGGATACCTCTGAGCCCACCCCCCACACCCCACCCGTGTACCTGCGAGTCCAGCTGCTGCATCGGCCACAGGAAACTGCAAAGGTGGAGGGAGCCCTGGAGTGCGAGGCGGACCCCCGTGTGTAGCAAAGACACTTAAAAACCACAGACACCCCCCGCAATATATCCGAGAAGCCCCCTCAATGCCCTCCCCCCAGGCGGCAATCGCCGGAAACCAGTGGAAGGAGAGGGACCCCCCACTGCACTGGTGCCCACATGGCGGCCATGAAGGTGTCAAAAGCCCTGGGGGGATTTACAGCCCGGAGCCATTGATCTGCCCACGCCCGGCACCGCCACCCCCACCCCGGGTGCCCCCAGCACTCATTCCGCCCCGCGCCGTGCCCCTGCGCTCCCAGGGACGTTCCTTCGTTACCCCCAGCGGCTAAAGTGCCCCGTATTTCCAGCACCAACCCCTCTGCCCCCCGAGGACCCAGCCCAAAACAACCCCGCTGGACACGGACTACCCATGCCCCCGCACGGCCCCTCAGCACCCATAGCAATTACTCTGCACCCCAGCCTCTACACCCATCCTCTGTACCCCAAACCTCTACACATCTGTACCCCGGCCCCGATCCCGCGGCAGGGGGTACAGTACAGCACCACCCACCCATCCCTGTGCACCCTCAGCACCCACCCTCTGTACCCCAAACCTCTACACATCTGTACCCCGGCTCCGATCCAGCGGCAGGGGATACAGTACAGCACCACCCGCCACTGTGCACCCTCAGCACCCATCCTCTGTACCCCAAACCTCTACACATCTGTACCCCGGCCCCAATCCCTCTGTAGGGGGTACAGTACAGCACCACCCACCCCTGTGCACCCTCAGCACACATCCTCTGTACCCCAAACCTCTACACATCTGTACCCCGGCCCCAATCCCTCTGCCGGGGTACAGCACAGCACCACCCACCCCTGTGCACCCTCAGCACCCATCCTCTGTACTCCCAAACCACAACACATCTGTACCCCGGCCCCAATCCCTCTGTAGGGGGTACAGCACCACCCACCCCTGTGCACCCTCAGCACCCATCCTCTGTACCCCAAACCTCTACACATCTGTACCCCGGCCCCAATCCCTCTGCCGGGGGTACAGCACCACCCACCCCTGTGCACCCACAGCACCCATCCTCTGTACCCCAAACCTCTACACATCTGTACCCCGGCCCCAATCCCTCTGTAGGGGGTACAGTACAGCACCACCCACCCCTGTGCACCCTCAGCACACATCCTCTGTACCCCCAAACCACAACACATCTGTACCCCGGCCCCAATCCCTCTGTAGGGGGTACAGCACCACCCACCCCTGTGCACCCTCAGCACACATCCTCTGTATCCCAAACCTCTACACATCTGTACCTTGGCCCCATTCCCTCTGCAGGGGGTACCGTACAGCACCACCCACCCTTGTGCACCCATCCTCTGTACCCCAAACCTCTACACATCTGTACCCCGGCCCCAATCCCTCTGTAGGGGGCACAGCACCACCCACCCCTGTGCACCCTCAGCACACATCCTCTGTACCCCAAACCTCTACACATCTGTACCTTGGCCCCATTCCCTCTGCAGGGGGTACAGAACCACCCACCCCTGTGCACCCTCAGGATCCATTCTTCTGCACTCCTGCACCTGCTGCACTCACACATTTACCCCCAGCACCCACACATTTGAACCCCGGCCCCCAAACCATCTGTAACCCCAGTACCTGCCCCCCGTAACCCCAGCATGCATTTATCTGCACCCCTCCAGTACCCAGCCGCTATACCATCAGCGGCCATTCCTCTGTACCTGTGGCAGCCACACATCTGTACCCCCAAGCGCCCACCCCTCGGTACCCCACGCATGCATTTATCTGCACCCCCACCCCCTAGTATACAGCCTCTATACCTTCAGGGCTCATTGCTCTGTACCTGTAGCAACCACTACCCACTACATCTGTACCCCCACGCCCACCCATTTCAACCCCCTGCACCCACCCCTCCATATCCCCAGCGTGTATGTATCTGCACCCCGCAGTACCTAGGTTCTAAACCCCAAGAACTCACTCGTTTACCCTCGGGACCCATTTTCCTGTACCCCTGTACGTCCAGCACCCATCCCTATGTAACCCAGTGCACACCCATGAGTAACCCCGTACCCAGCCCTGTGACTCCAGCAAGCCTTCCACTGTATCCCCGGCACCAATCCCCTGCCCTCAACCTGCACCCCACTATACACCCAGCACCCAGCCCTCTGGATTCCCCTGCACCCATCCCTCTGTATTCCCCAGCACCCACCCCTCTGTATTCCCCAGCACCCACCCCTCTGTATTCCCCAGCACCCATCCCTCTGTATTCCCCATCACCAATCCCACTGTGCACCCCAGCATCCATCCCACTATACACCCAGCATCCACCCCTCTGGATTCCCCAGCACCCATCCCTTGCGTTTCCCCAGCACCCACCCCTATGTATTCCCCTGCACCCATCCCTTGCGTTTCCCCAGCACCCATCCCTCTGTATTCCCCAGCACCCACCCCTCTGTATTCCCCAGCACCCATCCCTCTGTATTCCCTATCACCCACCCCACTGTGCACCCCAGCATCCATCCCATTATACACCCAGCATCCACCCCTCTGGATTCCCCAGCACCCATCCCTTGCGTTTCCCCAGCACCCACCCCTATGTATTCCCCTGCACCCATCCCTTGCGTTTCCCCAGCACCCATCCCTCTGTATTCCCCAGCACCCACCCCTCTGTATTCCCCAGCACCCATCCCTCTGTATTCCCTATCACCCACCCCACTGTGCACACCAGCATCCATCCCACTGTACACCACAGCATCCACCCCACTGTGCACCCCAGCATCCACCCCACTGTGCACCCCAGCATCCATCCCACTGTACACCCAGCACCCACCCACCTGTATTCCCCAGCACCCATCCTTCTGTATTCCCCATCACCCACCCCACTGTGCACCCCAGCATCCATCTCACTGTACACCCAGCACCCACCCCTCTGTATTCCCCAACACCCAGCCCTCTTTATTCCCCAGCACCAATCCTTCTGTTTTCCCCATCACTCACCACACTGTGTACCCCAGCATCCATCTCACTGTACACCCAGCACCCACCCCTCGTACCTTTAGCACCCATTTCTGTATGTAACGATTTATACTTTCTTCTTAAACCCTAAGCATGCGTTGGTCAGGGTGTATCTGTGGATAGAATACTCCAGAGCGGCCTCCAGGCAATCTAGTGGTGTGGCCTCAGGAGCTGAACACAGTACCCCAAATATGGCCTGGATGACTAGGCGTGGCCATCGAGATGCTGGCCCCAGTACTAGACAATGCTCCAGATGCGGCCTCCACTACTAGACAATACTCCAGAGCGGCCTCCAGGCAATCTAGTGGTGTGGCCTCAGGAGCTGAACACAGTATCCCAAATATGGCCTGGATGACTAGGCGTGGCCATCGAGATGCTGGCCCCAGTACTAGACAATGCTCCAGATGCGGCCTCCACTACTAGACAATACTCCAGAGCGGCCTCCAGGCGATCTAGTGGTGTGGCCTCAGGAGCTGAACACAGTACCCCAAATATGGCCTGGATGACTAGGCGTGGCCATCGAGATGCTGGCCCCAGTACTAGACAATGCTCCAGATGCGGCCTCCACTACTAGACAATACTCCAGATGCGGCCTCCAGGCAATCTAGTGGTGTGGCCTCAGGAGCTGAACACAGTACCCCAAATATGGCCTGGATGACTAGGCGTGGCCATCGAGATGCTGGCCCCAGTACTAGACAATGCTCCAGAGGCGGCCTCCACTACTAGACAATACTCCAGATGCGGCCTCCAGGCAATCTAGTGGTGTGGCCTCAGGAGCTGAACACAGTACGCCAGATATGGCCTGGATGACTAGGCGTGGCCATCGAGATGCTGGCCCCAGTACTAGACAATGCTCCAGATGCGGCCTCCACTACTAGACAATACTCCAGATGCGGCCTCCAGGCAATCTAGTGGTGTGGCCTCAGGAGCTAAACACAGTACCCCAAATATGGCCTGGATGACTAGGCGTGGCGAGATGCTGGCCTCAGTACTAGACAATGCCCCAGATGCGTCCTCCAGTACTAGACAATGCTCCAGATGCGGCCTCCACTACTAAACAATACTCCAGATGCGGCCTCCAGGCAATCTAGTGGTGTGGCCTCAGGAGCTGAACACAGTACCCCAAATATGGCCTGGATGACTAGGCGTGGCCATCGAGATGCTGGCCCCAGTACTAGACAATGCTCCAGATGCGGCCTCCACTACTAGACAATACTCCAGATGCGGCCTCCAGGCAATCTAGTGGTGTGGCCTCAGGAGCTGACCACAGTCCCCAAATATGGCCTGGATGACTAGGCGTGGCAATCCAGATGCTCGCCCCAGTACTAGACAATACTCCATATGCGGCCTCCAGTAGTGGACACAACACCAGAATCGCCAGTACTAGACACACTACTACGGGACGGCACCCATAGCTGGCTACACGACTCCAAGTCTAGCCTCAAGAACTAGCCACAGTACACCAGAAGCGCTCCTCAGCACTGTGTATTTATTATTATTTTATTTTAATTTTTGTTCTGCATGGTCCTACCCAGAGGGTCTCAGAGCACCTTACAAGGTTTAAAGGTTAAAAACGTCGCAGGTTTTGGGGGGGAAGGGGTGTGCTGCTGACCAGCATGCAGGTCCAGTGCCGTGGATTGAGGGTGCATACCCATGGAGCTCAAGGGCACAGTCCGTTCAGCTTGGGGAGATGCCAATGGGGTACAGAGATGGGAAGGGGGGAAGAAAGGCGACCATAAGGCACAGCACCTTCTCCTCCCCCCATGTCCTCGCCTGATGCAGGACTCCCAGGAAGAGCCTAACAGAGAGGGGAGGGAGCCAGGAACCAACAAAAAGGTGCTTATGTTATGTTATTTGGCATTTATTTAGCGCTCTATACATCATTGGTATGACCTCAAAGCACTGGTAGGTTGAACGCCCCCGGGGACCATAGTACAGGTCGCAGAGAGAGGAAGGTGTAGTAGGGTACACGGGTGCACCAGTTATGTGTGCAGCTGATTGTCTCTGCCTGATGGTAGCTGCGTCCTAGCATTAGGTGTGGTGGTTTTGATATCAGTTGAATGTGTGCAGTCTGGCGGGTGGACACCCAGACTGGGTTCTGGCTGCGTTAGGCCTGAAGGACGTTTATGTGAGCAGCTAGGCTGGTTTGTCATGGGAAATAGCTACGTTTTCTTAGAGTGAGGAGGTGTCCATGAGGTAATGTTCGTATGTGAGCAGCTGGGCCGAATTGATCGAGGGGTATAGCTGCACTCTAATTGTGCGATGGTGTCGAGCAGAGAGTAAGCATAGTGATAGGGGGAGGGGAGTGTTTGAGTGGAGTTATGATCTAAGGAGATCGATATTCAGGATTTCAGGCGTGGGTCACTTGTAGCGAGTCACTAGGCGTATTCAGTGGCAACATTGCTCGGATCACATTGAGCAATTAGTCATCGGTTGTTAGGTTCAGTCGTTTCCGATGGTCGTGGTTGGTATTACAGAAAGAGCCATGTTTTTAGAGCTTTGAGGAACATCATATAGTCTTGGGTGTGATGAATATGTGGGGGAAGCGAGTTCCACAGGTTCTGGGCCACGGTTGAGAAGGCGGACCCTCCGATCCTGACGCAATTGATGGTTGGAATTACTAGAAGGAGGGCAGTGCTTGATTTTAGGGTGCAAAGTGGGAGGTATGGTTTTAACTTTTCTTGTAGGTATACTGGGCCAGTTTTGTGCACTGCTCAGTGAGTGATGCATAAGGACTTGATGGTGGCCCTTCGTCCGACAGGGAGCCAGTGGAGGATTCGGAGAGCTGGTGAGACATGGTTTCTTGGGCCCAGGGCAAGGAGTAGTGTTGTGGCAGCGTTTTGGGCTCTTTGGAGTTTGTTGAGTTGGTATTCCGGGGCTCCTGGGTATAGGGAGTTAGCATAGTCCAGTCTCGACATCACATTAGACATAACTACGGCAAGTCTGTTTAGGAAGGGTTGGTAGGGAAAGATGCGTCTGAGAAGTTTGAGGTGGTAGTGACAGCATTTTGACACAATGTTGATCTGACGGGTGAGGCCTGAGTCCATAGTGCAGCCTAGGCTTTTCCTCTGTTGGAGGGGCGGGGGGCCGAGGGACGTGGGCCATGGGAGCGGATGAGGTAGAAGGGCACTGTTGCCACACACCATGATTTCAGTTTTGGCAGGGTTCAGGAGGAGGTGGTTTATTGTCATCCATCAATCAATATCGCTCAGACAAGCTACAAGGTTGGGCTGGGGGTTGGTGCCTAATTTGGGGATTCTTAGGATGATTTGGGTATCGTCAGCATAGTTGTAGCACCAGATGTCGTGCATGCGGATGATTCCAGGAAGGGTGGTCAAAAATGCATGGCCTTATTTGGCAATTTCCGGCCTAGAAAGGAAAGATGGCCAAGAAGGCACATGCCCAAAGAGCTGTGCATTAAATCAAGTGGGGACTTGACCAGCTAGCCCCTCTAAGAGGTGTACACAAAGTCAACAATCACAAATCAGCAAAGTCTCCACTGTTCTATTTTCAACAGTCTTATGGTCATGTCTGATGCCTTTACTTCATTTACGGCCTCAGCACTCACATGGAGTTTGGGCGGACTCGATGGTGAATCTGTAACATATCAAGCCATAAGGTTAATGCCCAAGATACGCAATGTTTTCCTTGTCGAAGCATGAGTGTTCTAGAGTCATGTGCGCCAAGTACTGTATAGCAGCAATGTATATCCTAAAAAGGGGCGTGATGGGGGCATATAGAAGATATACTTAAGAATTGCCAGTCCATGTAATCATGTTGCAGATGTTGGCAAGACAGATGTTTTTGTAAGCATGTGGTTTGAGCTCAAGGCTGCTGTTGATTCCTACTTTATTTCCTGCAGAATGTGCATTCAGGGTGGACAAAAGCTGCACAGTCACATGTCTAAAAACAGCTTAGTACACTGCACGATTCAGTTAACTTCTTTTTTGTTGGATAATCTTATGTGGATGTTCTAAAGCTACCTATACTTCTGTAGTAGTTCTTAATACCTTAGTCTTGGTCTAAAGCCTACAGTGATCTTTCTGCTGCAGACGTGGGTCTTTAAAGTCCCTGAATCACCTGTCATTTTAAAACAGGAGATTAAGCAAGAAAAATCCTGGGCGGTTCACAACACTACACCCCCACGCCCCAATCTTTACTACAAAAGAAAATCACTTGACAAGCCTGTAAAATTGCATTTAACATACACCTTGTTACGTGATCTAATTATGTGTTTTTTCTATTTTCCCGGAGGCCCCTGCGCAGGAGGAGATGGGATCTGGCACTGGCCAGGTCACTGTGGCTGTGGAATGCGTGACCGTCATGCCTCCAGGGATGGAAAACCATTTCTGAGAGAATGTACACAGTACGAACAGTGCCTAACAAGCTGTAACCAGAACCCACGGCCTCATTGCCCTGTGCTCAGGAAACAGTCCATTATAAAGACTTGAACACTTTTATCGTTTGGGTTCTGATTGCTACACTCCATACATGGGCCTGGCTGCAGGTCGCAGGCATCCCCTTTGACATGAGTAATGTTGTTGAGGACTGGGATAGCCACCTAAACTGTATATAAGGATGTTGCCGGCCTGGGGGAGCAGGGCAGACCACCCAGGCGGTTTGGATACGTGCTTTCATTATATGCAAATACCCTTCTACCTCTGGTCTCCCGTGTTATTATTTCGGAGTGTTGCTGAGTGTGCAGTGAAGCAGGGCGATTGCAGGAGGGAGCAGGACAGACGATTGTAACATTTGGTGCCGAAACCCGGAAGCTCTCTTTCTCGCCTATCACTGGCACAGTCGCGGAGGCAACATCAAATACGTAAGTGAAAAGAGTGTTTTTTGCTGTACCAATTTATTTGTAATTTTTTTGTGTGCAAAGTAGCACTAAAATTGATTAATTATTGTTGCAAGGGAGACTGACTTCGGAGGCCTGGGGTCTCTGAGACAAACGTAGAGGTACCGCCAACTGTCTGTCTGGTAGGGTTAGTTGCCTCAGAGTACTATTTTTTGTTGGTACAGGGTCAAAGGGCTGCAACAGAGCCGCAGTTTTAGTCAGAGCACGTTAAAGTAGGGCTTGTGGTACAGTCAGAGCACACTACAGGTGTAGGGTCAAAGCTGTATTGACATCAAGCACTGTGCAGGGTCAGAAGCTTGCACTGCGGTAGGGTCAAATAGGGACAGAAAAATAAGACAGATGGCGGACGCCAGTCCACTGACCAGGCGGGAAGAGGAGGCTAAAGAGGTTATTGAGGACCTTTTAAAAAAAAAGAAGGGGATATGCATGTGGTCGAATATTGACAGGCCTCCAAAAACAGTGGAGGATTTAATTTATGAGTTACTGTACACCACAGGCAAGAAATATTATTGCAAAAATAAGACATGTCATTGTGACATGTCACTGGAAGATGTATCGCATTACTAAAGGGGAAAATGATGAGGTTACACGACAAAATGTACTGCTGTGCAACATGAGAGATGACCTCACGTACGCACGGCAAATGGCAAATACTCACTGTATGCAGATGTCGTCTACTATTGTGCTAAAAGCACAAGAGTGTGAAGATTTTAGACAGCAGCTTACTGATTGCCAAGAGGAGCTAGAGATGCACAAAATTGTATTTGAGGTATACAAACAACAGCACCCAAAGATGATTGGACCTATCCGGTGTTGCCTGTAAAACTACGCGATCGGAGGAATATGTAAGTTCCCCACCATATAATAAAGCAGTTCAAATGGCACCAATATCACTGCCAACTGGGGGAAATTTCACAAAAACAGAAGTGGATTATACACCAACGGTGGAGGAACTACGGGTTGACTTAGATTTGGATAATATAAACTACAATAATATGACGAAGGTAGTGTGGCATAGGGTGAAATAGGCTATAGGTAAAGGGGATGTTGTGTACAAAATTGCGCGCAATGACAGGGAAATGGGGATACGAATCGAACAGGACCTGAAAAGAGCTGAGGGTACACGGGAGTCACAGCAACCCGACCAAGGCAGGCCACAGGACATTATGAAAATGTTAGCACTCCTAAAAGAAATGCCACGGTATGGAGGGGCTAGCCCGATGGAACTATTTAGCGCACTTCACTCCACATACAAAACTTTGGATGCACACAGATTGGATAGGGGACAAGTAATTATGATACTAAAGGAAGAATGGAACCCATCTCGGTTAATAATTCTGGGATTTTTTTTAAGTGGATGATAGGAACTTAGTAGAAGATGTGGATAAAGGGGCAGGCACAAGATGGAGGGTGTGCATAGAACCCATTATGGCACTAATGAAAAAGCACCACAGGATACTGGCGCTCCCAAAGCTAATGCAGGTACTAAAGATTGGAAGGGACCAGAGCTCGTCCGACTTCGCGGATATGTTAACACAGACATTAATGAGGGACTTGGGGGTGGAAGAAAAGATGACCATTTGGCAATTGCTGCCGGATGAGATTACAAGGGTGGTGGAAGGGAAATTGGATGTTGAAGAAAGGCCCAAAACATCTCAAGAATGTGTTGAATGCAGCAGATGATACATGGATAGTGGTACAAACAATTATTCCTGTAAGAGAATGTAAAGAGTGGGCAGAGAGCAAGTACCTGGAGAGTGGGAAACACTGACACCAGTGAGGAATATTACTTATGATGCTGAAGGATATAGCGAGGATTCCAAATTTTTTCGGGGCAGGGGTAGAGGAGGCAGAGGACGCGGGACAGGTACAGCGGGCAAGGTGTTGTACGATAGAAAGACAGGGGCAAAATTGTACCAAAATGCAGAAGGGGGAATACGACTCTGGGTCACATATTGGGATCAACAACAGGAGCTAAATGACATAAAAGGAGAAAGCTCAGAAATTGAGAGAGCAAGTGACAAGTACAGGGTCAACGCCAGTGGCTGCTGTGACAAGCTCCAGCGGGTACTAGGACAGAGACAAACCAGCAGAGTTGGAGGCCGCAGTGATACCCCTAAGCCAAGATAGATGGGGACGCATGACGGCAGAAGGTTCTTTCTCCGCTGGTGGAGTCACACACAACGCAACCATATTGGTAGATAGTGGGGCGGCACTAACTCTGACTAAGGGTGAATTTATAGACACCAAATGTTTGAAATTGACAAAAATGCAGGGACTGGGAGGCCCTATAATTACTTCCCCGGTAAAAGAACTAAAGATATGCTTAAACGGGGTGGATATAGGCAAGCAGCCATGCGCCACATGGGGGGAGGAGGATATTTTAGGAATTGACACATTGTTGAAAAGGGGGCGGTGATGGACTTAGCAAATCTATGCCCCCATCTTCAAGGTACAGAGGGCACAGTACAAGTGATACCAATGGCGGTTGTCACAGCAACAACGAAGGGTGACACACATATCCTCACACACACAAATGGCATCCTAACAGAGTGGGAGGAGATATTTCCAGACATATGGGCAAAACAAAGACTAGATTTTGGGAGGACGCAGGATAATGTAGTATTAAAACTAACAAGCATCCCACAATACGTAAAACCCCATGGAATTCCCCCTGAAGCGGCAGAACAAATACATGATATACTAAGGGCCCTACAGGAGAGGGGGGCCATTACAGAACATACAGGGTGGGTACCATTTGTATCACCGGTATGGGGAGTGAAGAAACCTGATGGCTCATTCCGTTTAACAATTGACTACCGCATAATAAACAAACATCTACAGTCCAGACCACAGTTAGTTGCCTCATTTCCAGAAATGATGGCAAAAATACAGCCAGGCATGAGGGTCTTCAGTGTCTTAGATATCTCTAACGGGTTCTACTCTCTCCCGTTACATGAGGATTCACGGGAACTAACAGCATTCACGATTGAAGGGGTGGTGTATGTTTGGAATGTGTTACCACAAGGACTCAGAGACAGCCCCACAATATTC
Organism: Ambystoma mexicanum; assembly: GCF_040938575.1. Lineage (NCBI taxonomy): Eukaryota > Metazoa > Chordata > Amphibia > Caudata > Ambystomatidae > Ambystoma > Ambystoma mexicanum. The sequence continues at coordinate 138,205,807 of NC_090921.1, forward strand.
CACGCTGCCATGAAACGAATAATTCAGGGCTTAACATGCATGAAAAATGTCATCCAATATGTAGATGACGTATTGGTGTGTAGCGAGACAGAAGAACTACATAGGACACATCTATGGGAGATGCTAGTGGCACTACAAAAAGGGGCACTCAAACTGAATGGTGGGATGGTGGGAAAGCACAAATTTGCCAAACAGAGGTACGATTTCTAGGCGTTACAAAATCAGGAAAAGGAAAAAGCATATGCAGGGACAGACTGCAACTGATTAACTCATTGCCCCTCCCAACGGATCACACTGCACTACACCGGGCAATAGGGATCTTGGGATTCTCAAGGAACTTTACTCCCCTATTTGCAGAACACATTAAAATACTATAGGACCTATTACAATCCGGTTTGATTGGACTGAAGAACACACTGAGGCCTTTCAGAAATTGAAGGACTTATTGAACGGGGCACCATCGTTAGTAAGCCCAAATCCAGACATGCCCTTTTACATATAGCCAATCATATCAGAAAGTACAGCCGTATTGACACAAAACTATGGGGATACGCATCAACTGGTGGCATGTAAATCATTGAACTACAAAATAACAGAGCAAGAGACGGCTATGCACACTATACTGGGCAATCAACAAATTTAGATACATAACGGGAGGGGCTACATGAAATGAAATGGAAATGAAATTATATTTTATTTATATCGCGCTCGTACACAAGTGTTTCAGAGGCAGAAGGGAGGGGAACAAGGGAGAGAAAAAACAGAAAAAACAGCGATCTTACTAGGCCCAGTGACATTTAAGAAAGCGTAAGTGCATGGGAAAGGAAAATGGGGGAAAAGAACGAAGCAGAGGAGAGAAAAACAAATAAATATTAAATAGAATAAATAATAAATAAGGGCTTTAAACCATTGTAGTGCAGCCAGCAAGTGGCAGGTGAAAGTTAGTCAGAAAGGTATATCTGATAAGTGCAGATGAAACGTGGGAGGGGGACTGTATGGGTACAGATACAGAACCCTAGTGCAGATGGTGGTCTGGAGGCAGTGCAGGAGGGTGGCAGGGTGAGCAGATACCTGGGCCCGAAAGAACAGAGGGTGGCCAGGTGCACAATGCCATGAGAAGAAACAGATCAGCAGGGGAGAAGGGGGGCAAAGGTAGAGGCAAAGAGGAAGGTCTTGAGAAGTTTCCGGAACCGAAGATGTTTTTCCTCAAGTTTTAAGGTGGCCGGGAGGCTGTTCCAAAGGGAGGCACCAGCCGAAGACAGGGATCTACCACCAGCTCGTTTTCTTGCAAAACGACTAACCCTGAGGGAGTTAGAAGTAGAGGAGCGAAGGGCTCGAGAGGGGAGGTATTTATGGAGGGATAGTTGAAGGTATATTGGACCCAGGCCCCAGAAAGCCTTGTGGACATTGCAGAGGGTTTTAAATTTAATCCTTGCATCCACTGGGAGCCAATGAAGGGATTTCAAGGCTGGAGAGATACGATCCCAGGGCTTGAGGCCAAGGACAAGTCTCGCAGTCCTGTTCTGAATTAGCTGTAGAGGGCAGAGAGCAGAGGCAGGTAGACTTAGGAAGAGGCTGTTACAGTAATCCAGTTTGGAAAGAACCAGAGCTTGGGAGACCGTGAGCTTTTGAGGGAAGGAGAGGAAAGGTAGAGTACCTCTAAGGAGGTGAAGTAAAAAGTTAGATTTTTTGGAGACATCAGAGATGTGTGCGGAGAAGGAAAGTGTAGAGTCAAAGATAACCCTAAGGTTCTTAGCCGCGCAAGTGGGGGTGGGAGGAGGGCCAAGGGAGGCCGGCCAGAGAGTGAGAGGAAAGGATGGAGATGGTGTACCAATAAGCAGGATCTCAGTCTTGTTGGCATTTAGACATAGATCATTGGCGGCACACCTATTTTGAATGGCGATTAGACACTCTGAGATGAGGGAAGGAGAGGAGGAGGCTGAGGGAAGCCTGAAAATGTGTTGGGTGTTGTCTGAAGCCAGATTGGTGGTCATGGAGAGAGCCAACAGAGTCAGAATGGAGTTTAAGCTAAGAGATGGCCAGCTTTTCCAGGAGCTTGCCCAAAAAGGAAGTAATGGAAATTGGGCGGTAGTTTGCCGGACATGACGGATCAGCAGTGGATTTCTTGAGGAGAGGATGCACAAGGGAGTGTTTAAGAGGGGTGGGGAAAGAGTCAGATGCAAAGGAGAGGTTGCAGAAATCAGCAAGGGCCGGAGCAAGGGTGTCAATGTGGTCCTTAATGGTTTTAGAGGAACAGGGAAGGACCTGTTTTGATGAGGTTTTCGTAGATCGGACTTGTCTAGATATCTCATCAGGGGAGAAAAGAGGAAAGGAGGAGAAAGGGGGATGAGGGGTAGCTGAAGGAGGGCCAGCATGCTGAGAAGGAGAGGGAGGAGGAGGGGGAGCGGAGGAGAGGGTGGACAGGATGTCCTGGGTTTTAGAGATAAAGTGAGAGGCAAGGGCATTGCAAAGATCCTGGGAAGAGAGATGAGGGGTGGAGACTGCAGCAGGGTTGGCCAGCTCCTTGCAGATTTTGAAAAGTTCGACCGAGTTGTTAAATGCCGCAGAGACGCGGGCTTGTATGTGGACTCTTTTCTTAGTGTGGACAGCAAGTCGGTATTGCCTTTGGAGCAGGCGGCAGGGCAGTTTGTCAGAGGATGAGCAAGAAGCCCTCCATTTCCTCTCAGCTGCCCTACACTTCCGTTTAAGTGTAGCTAGGTCAGAGTCATACCAAGAATTGCACTTGGCTTTGGACTTCAAACGGATCCTCATGACAGGGGCAAGAGCATCAAGAGTAGCAGAAACAGAGGAGTAGAGAAGAGAGAGGGCTGTGTCAGGGTGTGAGTCAGCCTGGGGCGTAGGAGGGGGGGGGGAGAAGGTTGCAGCAAAGGCCTCGACTGACACACGCTTCATGGGCCGGATATCTGAGAAGGTGGGTGGCAATCTAGGAGTGGGCTTGGCTTGGGGGGAGGAGATGGAGAGATGAGAGGAGAGGAGGCAGTGATCACTCCAGGAGAGAGGAGTGGCAAGGGGGGATAGAAAGGGGGAGGCCAGATGAGATCAAGACATCAAGTGTGTGGCCAGCCAAGTGAGTCGGGCCGGAGGGAAGGATGGAGAGGGAGAGTGTATTGCAGAGGTCGCGAAAGAGTGAAGATGAGGGACAGGTAGAATCAAGATGAATGTTGAGGTCACCAAGGAGGAGAGGTTGAGTGGTTGAGGCCAAGAGGGAAGAGGAGAGGTCAGCCCACTCAGAGAGAAAAGAGGTGATTTGACCAGGGGGCCGGTAGAGAGTAGCAACAGTAAGAGAGAGAGCCTGCACACTAGACATTAAAACGAATCCCAGTGATTTGACCGAAGGGGAAATTACACACACACACACACACACACACACACACACACACACACATCACACACCACACACCACACACCACACACACACACACACATACACACACACACACACACCCCACCCCCCATAACACCCCCCACCACACCCCCAACATACACAAACCCCACTTACCTTCACCTTCACGCTGGTTCCTGCAGCGCCAGTTCCCTTTCACTTCTGTGATTGGGAACTGGCGCTGCAGGGTCCTTTTCTTTTCTTTTCTTTTCTTTTTTGTTCTTTTTTTTTTCAAGGACGGCTGCAGGGGTGTCCCCCGCAGCCCCCGCTCACTATACCATAAAGTATGCGGGGGACACCCCCGCAGCCCCCATTTTTTTTAATGCTACCACCAGAGGATCGAACTTTTGGTGTTCGATCCTTTGGTGGTAGCATTTTTAGAACATTTGGTCATTTTGACATTTTTTTCGGTCATTTCGACCTAAGCCATTCAAACGAGGAGTAAGCTTGAGTGGGAATAAGAGAGGCAGCGATCCACTCAGGGAAGATAAGGGCTACACCCCCTCCAGGCCGATTGGATCTGGGAGCTGAGAGGATCTTGTAGCCGTCGGGGAGGAGAGTGTCAAAACTCGTGAACGAGCTGGCTGTGAACCATGTCTCGGTGAGACCGAGGACATCAAAGTCGAGTTCTTCTAGGAGGTGACAGATGTTAGACGAGTGTTTAACAGCCGAGCGAGAATTTTGTGTGGCGAGATGGAGAAGGTTGCCAGACTTAAAGACCTTCCGGGGAGGGGTACAGATTGTAGATACGCCCTGCTGATGTGTGGAAGGAGTTTGAGATGGGGCAAAGGGGAAGGCGGAGGAGGGCAAGGTAGCCAGAGGAAGAGAGTAGGGGACAGCTGGAGATGAGAGGAAGTTGATGAGGCGAGGGAACTGCCCATCAAAGAGGAGGAGGTTAGCCTGAGGGCCTTGCACCATGACAGTACCATTTAGATAGATGTTAATAAAGACTCTAGAGGAGTCAAAGAGATCCATACATACTTCCCAGCGGGTGCCACCATTAATGGGAGAGGAGGAGAAAGGACAGAGCACAGAGATCATATGAAGGGTCCAGAGATCTTGTGAAGGGACGAAAAAGAGGATGTCAGTGAGGGTTTGTCTGGCAGAGGCGCTGGAATAGGTATCAGCGATGGGGATACCAGGGTTAGAAACCAAGATATCCTTTTTGAATTTCTTCTTACCAGACTTAGTGAGAAGGGGAGGAAAGTTGATAGAGTTGGAATAGATAGGAGAAACAGATAATGCCATGGGCAGGTAGAGAGAGGAGGCAGTAGGAGAAATATACAAGATCAGAGGTATGGAGCGATCACTGGGCTAGCAGGTAGCAGTGTAGGTGAACAAAAACACACCCAAGTTTAACTTTCCCCAAAAACACACACAAATTCATCATTAAAATAAACCACAAACCTCTACAGATGTTATTATCCTCCAAAATGTATCAAGGGAATGTCAGTACACAGAGGATAGGTAAATGGATTGCATTATTAACTACAATCACACTACACTTTGAGGAAGGAGGAGAGAAGCACATACCAGTAAACGGCATACAGGTTTACGAGCCAAATGAATGCAGGGCAGAAACGGTGAACACGTCACACAACATATTCAGGGCATGTGCACCAGATAAAGATATTGATGGACCCACAATCTATTGATATGATATGATAATGATATGATCGTTTATTTATATAGCGCCTATACACAATGTGTTTCAAAGCGCTTCAAGGCAAGGGAGTGAACAAGGGAAAATACAACCACATTCTTACAGGCCATGAACAGTAAGGATGTGAAATTAACTATCGTACTCGGCCTGACGACATTTCAGATAGTGCAAGAGCTAAGACATAGATGAGGAAGGGAGGGGAGAGTGGGAAGGAAATGGAAACAGACAGGTGACTACCATACTAGGCCTGACGACATTTCTGGTAGAGCCGGAGAAAAACAAAAGGTGAGGGAGAGGGGTGCAGAAAGGGAGGGGAGGAACAAAACAAGCGACTATCATACTAGGCCTGATGACATTTCAGATAGTGCTGGAGGGGTGGTGGGAGGAAAAAAACAGTTATGGGAGGGTGGAGGAAACAGACGAGGTTGCTATCATATTAGGTCCAGGGACATATAAAACTGCCCACCGTCCTGAGGAAGGATGTCTTGCAATGGGCCCACTGCTACTGGACACATGAGAGAGGAGAGAATGGGTTACAGAGACTGACAGCAATGGCCTGGTGGCCAACGATAAGGGAAGATTGGCGAACGCACGTGTCAAACTGCGTGCATGACCTGCTGGAAAAGAGACAGAAGAGGAAAAGAGAAGATGGGACTACTCCAACACGAGCACCTAAGTACAGAAGCATGGCAACATATCCATCTAGACTAGGTGGGACCACTACCAAGAACAGCAAGAGGACACAGATACATATTGGTGATCATTGACACATTTAGTAGATGGTCAGAGGCATTCTCAACAAGAAACTGCTCAGCAAAAACAACGGTAGACATCCTACTACAAGACATAATAGCAAGGTTTGGCATCCCATCAAAAATGACATCAGACAATAGCGGGCACTTCTCCGCTGAACTAACAAGAACATTGTGTGCCAAACTACGAATAGAACAAAAATTTCACATTCCATATCGGCCGGAGAGTGCAGGAATGGTGGAGAGACTTAATATGGAGATTAAAAAGGAACTGTTCAAAATAATGGATGAAGAAGGATCACAGTGGGACTTACTGCTTCCATTAGTACTACACGGAATACGATCAAGACAACACTCAGCTGCCGGGTACTCGCCCTATGAAATACTGTTCGGAAGAAGCATGCCAAGCAATGAGAAGTTATTGCTGCTACTGACAACGGGGGCACCCAAAGATTATGAAGTTTTAGATGCAGATTACATATCAGCATTGGTAAATAGATTACAGGCCATCCACAAAATGACAATAGAAACACAGGCACAAACAGACATTGACACAGCAAGAAAACAAAACAAAACAAGAAAGGAGATGGTACTACACATAGGGGACACTGTGGTGTTACGTAATGAGGGTAGAATTGCAAAAAGTCAACCTAAATGGAAAGGACCATACACTGTAACAGACAGGATAAGTAACGTTATATACTGTATTGGCCAATGGGATGGTGAAGGTCTAGTTATGAGACACCTCAGTCAACTGAAAAGAGTGAAAAAAAGGAAGGCAATACATGGAAAGCAATGTGCACGACAGGGGCAGAAAGGAGGGTGTGAGAAAAGTACGGAAAGTACGTACCAAAAAAGGTACTACAGAGGTATCTGGATAAATATATGTCTATTTTTTACTCCCAGATGATCCTGTGCATATGGCTCATGCTCTCACTACTGTCGATCTCCACTGAAAAATGGCATATGAATAGCTTCATCAACATCACACAGGCGGTGGCCGATACTTTCAACATATCCAGTTGCCGGTTATGTTCACAGTTCCCTACGCATGCACAACAAGGGACACCACTGGTGGCAGAACCATTTACTATGGAAAAATGGGTGGGGGATGTAAGGGCAGGGACTAGAAAGGATGAAACAGGACGGGTTGTACCTTCATTTATGTTCCAAGAATCACTGTTTGCACCATTTTGCATTAAATCAGGGGGTGGGGGAGGAGCGAAACCACAGGACTATGGATTGGTGGGCATGGCTAACAGGGCCTATGGGAGAACTTGGACACAAAATTGCAGCAGGCATCATGATCTTGGTAATACTATTACGGTGTATATATTGCATCATCGCTATTATAAAATGTATAGCTAGGAAGGGTATGAAAAATGTAGAAATGCGAAATGTTAGGCAACACTTGGAAAAAATGAAAGAGATGAAAAAGAAAAGTGGGCGCATGTTACGTGATCTAATTATGTGTTTTTTCTATTTTCTCGGAGGCCCCTGCGCAGGAGGAGATGGGATCTGGCACCGGCAAGGCCACTGTGGCTGTGGAATGCGTGACCGTCATGCCTCCAGGGATGTAAAACCATTTCTGAGAGAATGTACACAGCACGAACAGTGCCTAACAAGCTGTAACCAGAACCCACAGCCTCATTGCCCTGTGCTCAGGAAACAGTCCATTATAAGAACTTGAACACTTTTATCGCTTGGGTTTTGATTGCGACACTCCATACATGGGCCCGGATGCAGGCCACAGGCATCCCCTTTGTCGTGATAAGCTGCTAGGCGATTGCAGTAACCTGCATTTGCACTAACCCACTGAGCTATCTTGTATGTATTAGAGCCTATTCGAAGCGTGGAGGAAAATGCTGACATCAACCAGGACTCTCGAACTGGGTGAGCCTGCATGCTTGCAAGGGGTTAATTGCGAAGGCCTTTTCTGAAGACATAAAACATCTAGCATTTGCAAGAGGCTCTATGCAGCCCTTGGGAGCCAGGCACAGCTTTGCTCGTCTTCGCTCTGCGAGTCAGGTGCACTGATAAGGCAATAATGTCTGATCTTTTCAAAACACAGTGCCCGAAGCCTGGGAGCCAAGACTGGCTGTTTCCAGTCTTGTAACTTTCCAAGCAAAAAACATGTTTACTGCCGGGAAGGAAGAGCTGACACGTCATGATGATTGACGTGCAGCTCCTAATAAAAGAACTATACTTGGACCAGGGAAGGGGGGACTCATCCTGGGCTGTTGGAAAGACGCGCGTATCAAGAAGAACAGTGCCTGGACGACCAGCTGTGCACTATCAGGGCCGAGACTCCTAACATCACATCCCCGCTCTGGTGTAGGACTGTGGGGGCTTGGCCAGTCCTCCCCTCCTCTTCTGAGGAGTGCCGGGCACCTGTAGCGGCGAGGGTCCTGGGTGTGATCAGATCGTACCTTCATCTACATTTCATTAGGAGCGTAAGACCAAATAATTGCATATTCATCTGTGATTGATAATTGGCATTATATAGCTTGCACTTTCTATTTCCACATTATTATAAATTGCTGCTTAGTTTTCATTAGCCACTGTAGATAATAAATGCAAGCATCATATATTCTGTGTGATTGGCTTTTTTCCAGACTGAGATCATCGTGCGTCTTAAACCTTATTTGTGTGGGAAGGTAATTAGGAGTGATTTACTTTGCACAAAGGGCTGGATCCCAGGGAGGTGCGGGTACTGCTTATTACTACATTTGGCGCTGTGAGCAGGGTTTACGAGCACAATGCCATTCTGGAAAAAACATGCGAAAGATGAATGCAATGGGGAAGATAGTGCACTCTGTCACATTCCAGGATGGCCGGCATCAAATGCTTGGTCGGGTGTGGCAGATATTTTGCATCGGTACTCGGCACCGAGGGCATGGGACATGCTTGAAAATGATGTTTCCCCGGCGATAATTAGTAAGTGCTTGGAGAGTTTACCGCTTGAGAGATGCAGAAGGGAGCTAAAGGCAGCAGGAAACATAGGCTGGTTATTCCTGCAGGCGCTCAGAAAGGTGCATGAGAATGAATTGCTTAAAGATGCGCAGATTTGCAAATTAACAGATGAGATTTCCCTGCTCCAAGAGCAACAAATTATTATGAGAGAGACCCTTGAATCGTCCGTTAAACGGGCTGATCAGATGGAGGACAGGTGTGCCTCTTTAGCTGTGCGTGTAGCCACGCACAAGCGCAGACAGCGGCGGGGCAATCCGTCAAAGATAAGGATTCGCGCGCTAATTAGGAAAGATAACTGGGACCCAAATTTATGGTCGGGTGAAGTCAGTGATAGTGAAACTGAGCAAGCATATGACTGGAATGAGTCTGTTGAAATTAGACTTGCTGAATTAAATTGTTATGATGAAGAGGAGCTGGAATGTGCTCCAAAGAAATGTGTTTATCCAGCGCGGCCGTTAATCACTAACAAGTCAAAAGGCCAAGCTGGCGGTGCAAATATTCAGAATACAAGGATTGTCCGCGATTATACACAGACAGAGCTTTTAGAGATTGCTAAGTTATTTAGACAGAAGCCAGGTGAAGCACTTCTGAGATGGTTCCTTCGCCTCTGGGACACGGGTGCCGATAGCATCTTCTTAACCCCAGAGGAACTGTTAAAGATGGGTTCACTCACTACTAATGTGATGTTGGGACAGATAGTGCGCGGTGCGCTCGGACAGCAAGGTTCTCATTCCTTGTTTAATTGGCTTCAGACTGCCTTAATGACTCTGTATGGGAGTCCAATGGATATGGAAGAGAGTTGGGGCGGTTGACAATCACTAACTGAAGCAACAGATCAGCTTAGAGAGATGGGTTTGCAGTGTGCACTGTACAGTGCACATTTTGCAGGGCCTGACATGGAGTTGTTTACAGCTGGCATGCGCGCACGTTTGTTAAGAAATGCACCGAGTCACATGAATGGCGCATTGCTTTCATTGCTGGGTCTAGCGCAGGGCAAAGCCATTGGTGAAGTGGCACTTCTGTTAGGGCAATTAGAAGGGCTGGATGTGCGTAAAGCAGCGCGCCTAGTGGCTGCAAACAATGATTCAGAGAAAAAGCGTGGTAAAAATGTAAAGTCTAAAGAGAAAGCTGATACTGTCGAGATTACACGCAGACAAATGTGGGTGGACCTGCTAAAAGCAGATATTCCAAGGGAAGAGATAGATGGTAAACCCACATCTGTGCTGCTTGAGAAATGGAAAAAATTAAAAAGACAGGGATTGGAAAAAACTAAGCCCTCTGCACCCTCTGAAGAGGAGGTGTTGAAGCCCAAAGTGCGAGAAAAAGGTTACCCTGATTTGGCAAAGGACAAGTGGGAGGTCCCAGACCCCATTTTTGATTGAAGGGCTGGCTCTGTCTTTGAGGTACGGTTAATAAAGAGAACTAGTCCCAGAGACAAACGCCCTTTTGTGCCACTTACCTTGTACTTGGATGAGAAAGTAAAACATGTTTTGGCTCTACTAGACACAGGAGCTGAGGTAACCATTCTGAATGGCAATCCCAGTAAATTATCTGGTCCCAGAGTTTTGGTCAATGGTCATGGGGGAGCAGAAACTGTTGCAAAAGCCTTTAATGTAAAAATGTCAATTGGCGAGGGATTGCCTTTCACAGCAAATGTTTTGATTGCAGATATATCGGAGTACATCCTTGGCATGGATGTGTTGTTGGGCAAAAGTGTGACTACAGATTTAGGCGAATTTGTTTTTGGCAATCGAAAAATCCATGTGAGAGTTATTAACCCCGTTGTGGTTGGGCATGCCAAATGGTCCCCCTTGCATTTACCTCCTCCTGCTGACCCAATGTGCGTGAAACAGTACCGGTTGCCAAGAGAACATAAAGAGATTGGTGAAACTATTGAGTCATTGGTGAAAGCTGGCATAATGAGGCCGGCAGTCAGTCCATTCAACTCGCCGATCTGGCCTGTCCGCCGCCCGGATGGGGCATGGCGTCTGACAATTGATTACCGCATTTTGAACAAGAAGGTGCCGCCCTTAGCTGCGGCGGTGCCAGACATCATCACCCTGATTGAAAACCTTACGAGAGAAGTGGGTGAATGGCATGGGGTCCTTGACCTGGCCAATGCATTTTTCTCCATTGATATTGACACTGAATCACAAGACCAATTTGCTATCACTTGGGGAGACAGACAATTTACCTTTACTAAATTGCCCCAGGGGTATGTGCATAGTCCCACTCTGTGTCATGGATTAATTGGCAGAGACTTAAAGATGGTGCAATTGGATAATGTATTTATTGCTCATTACATTGATGACATCATGCTGACCAGTGTTGAGAAAGAACATGTAGAAAACGCTGCTGAAAAGTTGATCACACACATGCAAAATCGGGGGTGGGCCATAAATCCCAAAAAGGTACAGGGGCCTGCTCAAGAGGTGAAATTTCTAGGTGCAATCTGGTCTGGGTCAGTTAAGAAAATTTCTGACCCGGTAATTGATATGGTTCAGCAGATGGCTCCACCAGCAGATAAAAAAGAGGCACAAAGATTCATTGGGTTAATGGGGTTTTGGAGAAATCACATACCTCATTTAAGCCTGATACTGAAACCCATTTACAAAGTCACCAGAAAGAAACATGACTTTACATGGGGCCTAGAGCAACAGACTTCCTTCCAACAGGCTAAAGACGCATTGCAAAATTACATCTCGCTGGGGCCGCTGACAAAAACTGATCCTTTTGAATTGGAAATTCTTGTCTACAATGACGTGGCTGTGTGGAGCTTGTGGCAAAAGCAAGGACAGAAAAGAGTGCCACAGGGGTTCTGGTCAAGGAAACTCACAGATCCTATGACAAGATACACTCCGCTTGAGAAACAAGTTGCTGCAGTGTACTGGGCTCTAGTTGAAACTGAAAGAATCACAGGCGAGCAACCAATGACAATTTGCACAGAAATTCCAATCATGGGCTGGGTGCGTGACACTGCTGCAAATGGGAAAAGTGGCAGAGCACAAGACGCCACTCATGTTAAATGGAAATGGTATTTACAGCAACGTGCGAAAGCTGGCCGCACAGGGGTTTCCAGACTGCAAGAACAAATGCTGGAGGCGGTAGATCTGGAAGCGATGCCTGAACCAAACACCCCTGTGGCGTTGCCAGAATCTCCCTTCAAAGTCGCACCCGCCTATGATACATTGACAGAAGAAGAACAAAAGTCTGCATGGTTCACGGACGGCACCGCAAAGTATGATAAAGGGCAAAGACACTGGCAAGCTGTCGCATTCCAGCCCCACCGAGAAACACTGCTAATGAGAGAAGGTGTGGGAGGATCAAGTCAGTATGCTGAACTGCAGGCAGTGGCCTTCGTGATTGAACAGGTGAAGGAAACAGAGACTGCATACATATACACAGACAGTTGGGCCACATATCAAGGCCTGACACATTGGGCACCGGCATGGAGAAGAGATGGTTGGCAGATCAAGAACACACCGATCTGGGGAGGGCCAGACCTCTGGGAAGAGATGTGGTGCAAAGGTGAGAGGTGCAAAATCTGCATTGAGCATGTCGATGCACACATGCCCCCTGACACCTCACTGGCTGCCCTGTTCAACAATGAAGTGGACCAAATGGCAAAGATTCGCCCAGTGACAACACCGCAAGAAGCTGAGGTGCTGCAAGGGATGGCGGATTGGGCACACCAAACCTCAGGGCATCTAGGGCAAACAGGAACTTATCAATGGGCAAAAAAGAGACAATTGCCCATTACCATGGATCAAGCCATACAAGCTGCCTCCCAATGTTCCGTGTGCAGTGAAGTGAAGCACTACCCTCTGGAGAGGAAGCCTCAAGGCCCTTTGAGAAGAGGTGAAAGAGCTGCTAGCGTATGGCAAGTTGACTACATTGGCCCTTTACCGCCCGAGAATGGAAAGCATTATGTGTTGACCATGGTAGACACATACTCTGGACTGCTGTTAGCTTATCCAGTCGCCCATGCAGATCAACGGGCTACCTTGCAAGGCATGGAATACCTCATCAGACACTATGGCATCCCGGATGAAATCCAAGCAGACCAAGGCAGCCATTTTGCTGGACACAATGTGCAAGTCTGGGCACTAGAGCAAGGCATAAAATGGACACTACACATCAGCCGATACCCAGAATCCTCTGCTCTGGTGGAACGTAGCAATGGGCTGCTCAAGCAACAAATAAAGAAGCTGACTAAGACTCACACTCTCAAGGGGTGGTCCAAGCATCTGGCACAAGCACTGTTTGAACTGAACAATCGTCCACTGGGAAATCGCCAGACACCCTTTGTGAGACTGACAAGTGCGAAAGTGGAATCTACAAAGACTCTTGTTGTGTGGAAAACCGACAAAGAAGCTCAGCTGCCTGTGCAAGCGACTGCAGGCAGCATTGGACTTGATCTATCTACCTGTGAAGATGATGTTATACCGGCGGGGCAAACCAAATCCATCTCGCTGGGTATTGGCATCAAATTGCCGGCTGGCACTTATGGACGCATTGCTGCACGATCCAGCCTGGCAAAACAAGGCATTGACATATTGGGAGGTGTGATTGATCCTGATTATAGAGGGACTGTTTCGGTACTTTTACATAATGCTGGTGCATCTGCAGTACCATTAACCAAATATGAACGAATTGCACAATTGATTTGTGAACGAGCAGTTGTCCCCCTAGTAGTAGAAAGCAAGCAATCCCCAGACACTACATTGAGGGGGGGAAGGAGGCTTCGGTAGCACGGGAAAAAAGGTGTGGGTGCACCATCCTAACAAAAAGCCTGAGGCTGGGGAAGTGTTAAGTCAAGGTGTTGGAAGTACTTATGTTGTACTTTTGCATAATTCTGATGTGCCTGTTTATATTCCCGCTACTAGGCTCACACCACGAACGTAGAGCAGTATGAAGGGGATGGGACTTGCCTTGGTGTGGGTGCTCCTGGCCTGCCAAACCAACGCTTTCTCTGTAAAGAGTGGGTTATTGCAAGACACTACATGGACTCTGAGAATCGCATGCACTACACCTGATGCTCCAATCCTGCGTGATAACTACAACCGCACCGTAACCTGTGAGTATCCACATGGAACTGCAAGAGTTCTAGATTGGCACATTGTCGGACACCTTTTATCACTAACTCATATGACTGGCGCTTATGAAATCTTAGGTCCAAAGGTTTCAGTGAATGGATCAAATAATTTGTTTGATGTTTCATGTTTCTTTTGCCCCAAGAACTGCAATGAGTGTACTCGCCAAGATTTTCTGGACTATAACTTGACCAAATGCCTTTCATACAATTGTACGTTGAAACAGCCTCTACCAGATGGTAGTATGGTGTTTGTATCAAAAACCAATATTGTATATGGTAGGCATCCCACTTGGAGGATGGTGTTTTTCAAATCACACAAAGTAGAAACTGTGAACATGCTAGATTTTCCAGTAGTAAGACAACATTTAAATTGCAGACATGTGATGCACGCTTCCATCATTTCAGAGGTACACTTAGACATAGACTTGTCACGGGGCAATGTCTCCTTAGTACTACCAAGCTGCTATAAATGGAGTCGATTTCTATGGCCCATCACCAAATTGCGTGTAGCTAGGGGTTTAGATTCATTGATTGCGGGTGCAGCGGGAGTGGGAACGGGGGCTTTAAATGCTTTTGACATAGAAACTGTGCGCAACAAGTTAGCCACTATGGGTTCTGATGCCAGCGGCGCTATAAAACCTCTGGCCCAGTGGGGCCCATTGATAAGTCCTACCCTGCGCAACACTGCTACAAGTATTGGCAACCATTGGAAGTGGCAGAATTTCAGCTATGAAGACATTTTCTCTGCCATAGAACAGGTCAACAAAACTGCTAAAGACACACGATGCATTTTATGGCAAACTTTGCTAAATCAGCAGGTGTTGGCTTTCCGCTCCGAATGGGGGCGACTATCTTCAACCCACTGGCACACAGAGCTACAGTTACCAGCAAACATATGGATTAAGCCGCTTGCTTTTGATTGCATGAATAACACCTGCCATGCGTTAATGCAAGTTAGTAGGACCGCTTATGCTCTAGAAATATGGTGCCCTTTTATAGTATTGCCTATGAAAATCAATGGTTCCTGGTGGGTTCCGCAAATACGAGGGGAATGGTTAGACAGCCAAAACTACACCATCCACAGTCACACCTGCAATCCCTGGGATCAGGGGTGGGTGTGTCCCCTAACTGGGAGGGTTCCGGACCCATGCATACATCCCGGAGCAGGGGAGTGCACCTGGATGCAATACCACATAAATGGGACTGACATCTTCCAGATAGATCAGCATAAAGCTTGCGTAGTTACTAATCATTCCTTGCTTATTAACAATTATAGGTTATTAGGGAATTCTCAAGTATTTTGCGTAGATCAAGTTGTGCCTATCTTAGACATTGTTACTCATACCCTATATTCTTTAACCCAGTGGTCTCACCCTACTCTGCATGCTGAGCTCACGCATTTGCTTAACTGGACTCTATCCTATGGAGTGATTACTGCCCGGCTTCAAGCTATTAGACAATTTGCTCAAACTGCTTGGAAAGATTTCCAGACGCTAGCTACCTCAGTTATTTCTGCAGAGTACAAGCTAATAATAGACAGAAACCAATTGATCAAAACTGCTGACCATCTGCAATCAGTTACTACTCACCACTGGTGGGATATATTCACTGGATGGTCTCCCTCCTCCACTAAACTGCTTAATATAATACTGCACCCATTGCTGTGGTTGCTGATTTCCCTAATATTCATACTTATCGTCTTCATTGGGCTCTTGCGCAGAATGTCTTTCCTTTAGAATGACTGCGCTAGAGAAACGCTTAATTGGCCTACAGCACACTGTGCATGCTTCCAGATCATGGAACTGAGTCAGCATTTTCAGGCCTCACTTCGAAAGGGGTGGAATGTCGTGATAAGCTGCTAGGCGCTTGCAGTAACCTGCATTTGCACTAACCCACTGAGCTATCTTGTGTGTATTAGAGCCTATTCGAAGCGTGGAGGAAAATGCTGACATCAACCAGGACTCTCGAACTGGGTGAGCCTGCATGCTTGCAAGGGGTTAATTGCGAAGGCCTTTTCTGAAGACATAAAACATCTAGCATTTGCAAGAGGCTCTATGCAGCCCTTGGGAGCCAGGCACAGCTTTGCTCGTCTTCGCTCTGCGAGTCAGGTGCACTGATAAGGCAAGAATGTCTGATCTTTTCAAAACATAGTGCCCGAAGCCTGGGAGCCAAGACTGGCTGTTTCCAGTCTTGTAACTTTCCAAGCAAAAAACATGTTTACTGCCGGGAAGGGAGGGCCTAGAAGCTTCTCGAAGAGCTGACACGTCATGATGATTGACGTGCAGCTCCTAATAAGAGAACTATACTTGGACCAGGGAAGGGTGGACTCATCCTGGGCTGTTGGAAAGACGCGCGTATCAAGAAGACCAGTGCCTGGACGACCAGCTGTGCACTATCAGGGCTGAGACTCCTAACATCACATCCCCGCTCTGGTGTAGGACTGTGGGGGCTTGGCCAGTCCTCCCCTCGTCTTCTGAGGAGTGCCGGGCACCTGTAGCGGCGAGGGTCCTGGGTGTGATCAGATCGTACCTTCATCTACATTTCATTAGGAGCGTAAGACCAAATAATTGCATATTCATCTGTGATTGATAATTGCCATTATATAGCTTGCACTTTCTATTTCCACATTATTATAAATTGCTGCTTAGTTTTCATTAGCCACTGTAGATAATAAATGCAAGCATCATATATTCTGTGTGATTGGCTTTTTTCCAGACTGATATCATCGTGCGTCTTAAACCTTATTTGTGTGGGAAGGTAATTAGGAGTGATTTACTTTGCACAAAGGGCTGGAACCCAGGGAGGTGCGGGTACTGCTTATCACTACACCCTTTGACATGAGTAATGTTGTGGAGGACTGGGATAGCCACCTAAACTGTATATAAGGATGTTGCCGGCCTAGGGGAGCAGAGCAGTCCACCCAGGCGGTTTGGATATGTGCTTTCATTATATGCAAATACCCTTCTACCTCTGGTTCTCCGTGTTATTATTTCGGAGTGTTGCTGAGTGTGCAGTGAAGCAAGATGATTGCAGGAGGGAGCAGGACGGACGATTGTAACACACCTGTCCCAGGCACATACATTCAAATGTTTATTCTCATGCCTATCAAACCAGGCAAGAGTTTGTATTCTAGCGGGACACGCGGTTTCGGCAGTCTCGCACTGCTTTCGCAAGTAATGGCGCCCCCGCAAGGAATGGTGCTCATCGGCTGTGGAACAGTGATACTTCCTATTGGAGAATAGGATTGGTGTTAAAATGGATTTCTAGAATCTGGCCTGGTGGACAGATTTTAGGAGGCCATCCTAGTTATAGTGAACATGGGAACCCCGAGATATATGCCATATCCAATCAAGGTAATCGTGGAGAGTAGTCAATGCTAAGACTTCAGGGGTCCACAGTGAAGCACACAATTCAATTTAGACAGCCAAGTATAAAAATATGATATGTATTATAGGCCCAAAAACACACACACACTAGAAAACAAAATGAGGTAGTAATACCACACAATACTCAATTATCAACCATATGCCAAATATTACATACCTGTAATCATCTTTCGGACTATGCAGGCAAAAGAAAAATGATCTGAGTACCTTGACGCATGAAGGACCATGGGTACAGTACATGTCACTAGGGATAGTAATACACACACGCCATGTCGAAAGTCCCCTTTTCAAATTTCAAAAACAAGTCATGCAATAATCCGCACCAACCACTAGATGTCAGCCTAAGCAACGCATGTGATTCCAAGCAGATTCACAAGCCTCAGAAATACAGTAATTTTTGGTTCTTTAAAATGCATTCAGTAACCTAGACAATGCAATGAAGGTAAGAATTGATGCCGTCGAATGAAACCAGTTCACAAGGACAGCCTACTTTAGAAGTCCAATCACTATGATGTATGGGGCCTTGTGCAAAGTAACAAAGCTTCTTCTTAGGAGAGAGGACTGATTTAGGAAGAGTCCTTGTGATGGTGAAACGTTGCAGAAGATATTAAACAACTTTACAGGTCAGTAAAATTGTATTCCTAAGCTTTACATACCAGCTTTTAGATCAGACATTCAATCGTTGCGATGGAATGGAATAAGGAACACGTTATTTACCTGTAACTGTTGTTCTCCAGCATGGGTCCGGCATGGATTCACATGCCCATGAACATACCCTATCACCAGGCTGGGAATCCCCGACAAAGAAAAAGACAGCCTCGGCTTCACCCCTGAACTGTCCCCCCCAACAACCAACCACTGAGCTCTGGGCCACATTGCCCACGGCCAATAACTGCCCCCACCCAAACCCCTCCCCTGCAGCAAGGGGAGGGTTTTGAGTTGGGGGCAGTCATTGGCTGGGGGCGGTGTGGCCCGGAGCTCAGTGGTTTCAAAGGGGAAGAGAACACTAACAATAGGGGATGGTAGAGTGGCCATCAGCACAAGCTGGCCATTTGGGTGGCCAGTAGCCATATGCTGGCATGGCCTCAGGGCATATGTGCCCTATTTAAGCAGAGCTGCTGGAGAAGCCCTGCAGAAAGGAAACTCAGTTCAGAGTGCAGCTGGATTCTGCACTCACAGATCCATCTTTGGACCTTTGTGAGATTGCTTAAAATCTCACTTTTCACCCCGTTTGGGATCGAGAGCATACTGAAAAGCTGTTTCTCTTTGGGTCACAAGTTTTCTTTTTTTGTCACTCCAGTGGTGCTTTACACCCCGTTCGGGGTCGGCAGCGCTCAAGAGAGCGGGTCGGTGCATTGTAATTCCATTAAACTTTCAGCACACATATTTTTGCTGCGATTTGTTACTGAGGCACTTTACACCCTGCCTGGGGTTGGGAGCACTACAAAGAGCGGGTCGCCACATCTTAATTCCATAATATTTGAAGTGTAGCTCACGGGGCTCGCTCAGCCCACCTCGGTTTGCGTTGCCTGTTGTTGTAAGCAGATTTTTGGGTCGAAGCCGCAAGCCACATATTGGCAAAGAAACGCACGTTTGGGAGACCGGAGGATAGCGAGGAGCCTCCAAAGAGGCGCTACTAAACACCCAGGTCAGCTCCAAGTATCAGGCAACAACGAGTTTGAGAGGCAGTGAAAGCTCGAGTGTGCCGCCTTGTCCCGTGCTGAAAACGTGGGGAGGGGAAGCCAACGGCTTGAATATCCTGACATATCATTTCTTGAACACTTTTCTTTTGCATAATATTGTTTCCCACATTATTTGTATTTATAAGTAAGGATTGGCAATAGGTTTATTAGTATAGGCCCTTTTATTATGACAAGACACCACCAGGACTGCGTTATTATAATTTGATGTTCGTAGCTTGCTCCCATCTTTAGATTTAGGATTAGATAGGTGTTTTTCAAACCCAATTGAAGTTCAAAAAAACACCCTTGAACTGTGGTCACTTATGTCTGTCTTACTGTTTGATACCATGCCTTCCTTACACCGCCCCTACCAGAGTGGTATTCCCCATGTGCCCGTAGGGCTTGCAATTTGGTGGAGCTGGATGCTACTTACCTCCTTCTTTAGGCCTAGTATGTCTGAGCTAGCTTTAAAACCCCCAACCTTGTCAGGAGCTACTTTTGGCTCCCTGAGCCAAATACTGCTGCCGGAGGCCCACCTATGTTATTCTGACTCTGTGGCTCTTGAAATTTGGGTTGTGCTTTTCTGATGGACTTCATGCTGGGGTCCGGCCTCTAAGCGCGGGACAGTGCATTGAAACCAATGCTGCACATTGTCTTGTTTTCAGTCAAGCGGGTTTTCAGGCCAGCCCGGCAATCTATAACTCGCCCTTACTGTGTTGCTATTGCACTTTAGAACATTCGTGGTTGACCAGGTGCTAGTACCCAATGTGCTGCAGGTATGACTCCTCCAGTCACCTAGAAGGGCATGGTAACTATTGGCAGTATCGCAGGCGTGGCCCTATATATAGACCTTTACTGCACAATTATAACTCTTATTATCTTATACATTTGCACTTCTGTATTAAGGTGATGCGGGATGGTCATGAGCCCCTTTTGTTAGTTTGAGTTTACAGCAAAGTGCGATAACATATCCTGCCACTGACTATTTATACCTGTCCCTTGTTGGTAGCTGCATAAGGTATACATCAATCTACCCTCATCTAAAGTGACATTAACCCCTTTTCGCACCAGTTGCCCTGTGGAGCCAGACACAGGGCCTCATTACACGGTAGGCGGTAACCATGGCGCTATTAGCGCCATGGTTGCCGCCGGTATTTTACAGTGTCAGCCTTGGTGGATGGCAGAATTACCGCCCTACTCCAAGGGGAGCGGGAGCGGTAATTCCCCATTCACCAAGGCTCTTCCCCATTCCCATTTTTGCCCCCATAGGGCCTTGATGGCCTCAACTGCCAATGTGAACAATCGTGGGGACAGAGGGCATCCTTGCCTTGTATCCCATCCTAGGGAGAAGGCCAGATATTAATTAATTCACTTGTAGCCACCAGAGAAGTGTAAAGCAGGCGAACCCAGGAGCAGGCGAACACAGGACAAGAAGTTTCCTGCAAACCCCATGCGACCCATGATCTCCCACGAGTCCAATGCCTTTTTTCGAAATCAATTGCAAGGAAGACCAGTCGGCACGGTATTTCAGCAGCCATGTCTATAGCGAGTTGTACTCTGCGCAGGTTCATTCGCTTGGATCTGAACGGCATAAATCTGCACTGATCCGGGTGCACTAGAGAGCCTAGTAAGTGATTGGCCAGGACCTGGGTCAGGGATCGTTTATCAAAGAGATCGTTCTATAGGAGGCGCACTGTTCTGGTGGCTTACCTAGCTTTGGGAGACCCACTATGCTTGCCGTCCTGAGAGCTGGCGGGAGACACCCATCCTGTCTGCACTGCATAAAAAGGCGATGTAGTGGTCCAACCACCAGCTCCCCCAGTTGCTTCCATACTTCCACCTGGAAACCGTTAGGTCCCGGTGCTTTCAACGTCTGTAGCTGCGCCATTGCAGCCCATATCTCCTCCTCAGAGACGTCTGCCTCCAAGCCCAATGCCTTCTGTGCGGTGAGTCTTGTAAGAGGCACCAGGTCCAACATAGCCGTTCCCCCTGCCCCGGAGCACCCCATCGAGGGATTGTATAGTGCTTCATAAAATTGGGCCATGGCTTCTGCCATATCTGTGCTGTCTGTCAAGACCCTCCTTTCTGCATCTTGTATAACCCGCACGTGCCCGCTTCCCCTATCCCTGGCCAACATCTTCCCGCCTTGTTCCCTGCCTCATGTACCAGACTTTGTCTGGCCCAGTGTGCTGCTCTGGCGTTTTCTAGTGCTACATTGTGCAGGGCCTCCTGTGCCGTGTTCAGATCCAACTTTGTCTCTGGCGCCTTAGAGCAGAGGAACTCCTCTTCTGCCCGTTCTACCGTCTTCTCTACCGCCATCATTTGCTTCTTGTGCCTGGCTGCCACTAGTGAGAGTGCCTCCTCCCGCAGTTTGTCTTGTAACCTTCCCAGAGGATAACAGGTCTGTCAACAGTCCCCATGTTGACAGTGAAATATTCCTCAGTCTTGGTGGACAGATCGTCCACGAATTCCGGGTCCCCAGGTATTATGTGTTTAAGCACCATCGCCGGGAAGGCCTGGTCTGTCCGCTTTTCAGCTCGATGATTAGTGGGGAGTGATCTGATAACCCTCTCACCAAGAACCTAGTGGACAGTAGCCTGTGAGTTATGTCTGATGGGATAAAGAAATAGTCGATCCTTTACATGGAGGCGTGTGCAACTGCGTCCACCCAGCCCATGACAATGACAAAGGAGCACAGCTTAGTGAAAAGCGCTGGATTCCTGGTACCCACATGCATTCTACCTAGACCCTTGCCCATCACCTCATTGAAATCGCCCCCTAACAGCCAAGTAACAACATGGTCCGAAAGGTGAGCCCCTGCAATTCAGAAAGAAGGTTAGGCGCCAGTGGTGGGGGGGGCATACACAGCTATCATGCCCCATGTTGAACCCAAGAGGTCCCCCTTGATCCACAAAAAGCACACCCTGGGGTCAGACTTCACCTCCTCAGGCTGAAATGTGAACCCCTTATGTAGGAGAATAAGTGTCCCTCAGGAACCCTTCGACAAACCTGCATGAATTGCCACCTTGTAAATGGATCTGAGGAAACATTTGCACTCCGTACCCGCTAGATGTGTCTGTGTGAGGAATACAATGTCGGCGGACTGCCTATTATGAAATTGTAGCACCTGCCTGCGCTTAACACTTGAGCATAGCCTGTTGACATTTCAGATCACCAGCGAAACCTTCCCACTGTGAGCCATCATCACAGAGAAGCCTTGCCATACCTCTGGTCTCCTGCCCAGATCCATGCCGCCCGCTGCCCACCCCCCCAGACACACTCTTTATCACCCCATTTCCTTGTGAGACATCTTCAACCCCATGTACCACTCCAAACAGGACCCCCAAACAACCCAACCCTCCCTCCCCATAATCCTCCTCAACCAGAAGCACCTGTCACCCTAATCTCGCGTTAACCGGACACAAGCAAACAGTCAACAATGTTTGGAGTGCGAATTCAGGCAGTCCATGTGCGCCTCCCTCCCCCCGGCGCCCATGTTCAGCTTCAACCTCGTTTTAGTCCCCACTTAGCTAGGCCTGAAACGTTCGGCCTTAAGTTCAGCCGGAGCCCACGGAGTTCATCTCGCCTGGCGCTTCCTCAGGTTGCTCTGCCGGCTGTGAGTCAAACGGCTTCCCCTGCCACCTCCATTCTGGGCCTTCCCCTCGGTGGTCTGGGACCTGGAAACGAGACAGTCCGGTTTTCCATCCAGTTCCATGCATCTGTAGGAAAATTGAATAGGTGAACTGTCCCCTCATGATAGACCTTCAATTGCGCTGGGAAGCAGTGGGCATATTTAACCCCTGTGGACACAAGCTTTGTTTAACCGAATCGAAGGATTGGCAGGCCTTCTGCCCTCCCTATAGTCCAGGAAAAACCTGATCCTGTTGTATGTGTTAGGAAAGATTTTCATTTATGGGTAATTTTTCCTCCAGTTGTGAACCCCCCACCCTCCCCCAACGGTTTGCTTGTGTCTGTCTATCCTAGCCTAACCTTTTTTCCAGTGGAGCCCAGCCTTCTGCTGTACTTTTGCTCATTTTGTTATGGGGAAACTGACATGCCCTTGAGACAGTCAGTACTGGGAGACTTTGTTTCCCTTAGTCTTTCACTTTCTTGCTAGTTCTTAGCAACATTTTATCAGTGCACAATGTACCTTCCAGTACAGTGCGCTGGGGTCTCTTTTTCATTTTTAAGGTCCTAGACACCCTCAAAGGATTTTTTTCGTGAATGTACAAGTGTGCTTTGGACAGAGCTCTGCGCAAACCAAAGCTTTCACGAGTTTCTGTCTGCCTTGTGTGTGTGCCTCCAGGGTGTGGGCTGGAGCTGTTTAGTTCCAATACACATCCTAGGTGCCAGGATGTCTGGTGTGCTGGGATGATTGGGACCACTGTGGTCCATGATTGGTCCACGTCTGGGATGGCTGTATGTGTGCAGATCTCTCATTGGTTTCTCTTTGTTTTGGCGCAAAGGAGATTTTGGGATAAGAGAAGGCATCTTACACCCATTCCAAGTTGATCTTCTGAGTTCACAACGAACTTAGTAAAGGAGCAAGTATCCTGAACCGAAGAAGCAGAGCCATGGAACCGCTGGTAACCCGCAAAAAGGTTTGGCACCCTGAGCTTGCTGTTGTCCCTTCGGACCCCTTGTTTCGGATTGAACCTAGAAGGCCTGCAAGGGTGCTTCGACTCATTGGAATAGTGGGACCAACTATTCTCGGCACCTCCAACTTAGCCTGCAACCGAGCCTGCTTGGAAGTGTTCCTGGAGCACCCAGTGAACAGAGCAGCTCGTACGGGACCTTTCAAATGGAACCGCCACAGTCTCGAGTTGACACTTGAGACATTGAAGACTGTAAGCGCTGGTTAAGCGTATTACACACTCTGGCCTAGTTTCGTACACCTAGCATTCCTAGGCCTGGAATTAGGAGCTTACGCCTGAACCCGAGCATATGCGGTCACCGAGTCGCCCAGCTGTGGTGACGAACTTCGTGGGTGCCTTGCTGCTCTGCCCCCCTGTGCCCTTACTCGCTGCAGCAGAACGGGCCTGATCCCTTCACCAGGAGCGGAGAAAACGCCACTGTCCCGCTGCAGAATCATTCCTGGGACGCAATCCCTGCAAATTGCAGAGCCGCGCAACTGCAGGATTTGAACCTGCAACCGAAGTGGACTTGACTGCCAAAGTTTGGTCCAGAGTGCTCTGAGGGTCAGCGACTACTTGCAACCCTTACTGGTGGCCCCTGGCGCATCCATCCATTTTTAGGCAAGTGTGTCCCCTGAAGGCCACTCTTCTTTGTCGAGGTAGTCTGTGCTACCGAGCTATTCCCAATTCTTGGATCCTGTTCTGCCATCTTGGGGAGACCCTCCTCGAATAGTGGAAACCTTCTTCACTGCCTTACCCCACTTCGCTACAGCCCCTTGAAGAAACCCTGTTTTGACTCTACCGCACGATTGCATGCATCAGTACCGAAAGTACTTTTGAGCTCAAGGCTCCACTCATCTTAGGGACTGGACTGCCGCTTAGTGTGGGGTGCATTTACAGGCCCTACGCAGATATCTCTGTTGCCTAAAAAAACGCATTTAAACATTGCCACAAACAAACTGCTGTGCTATGCTTTCCCTGGCATGTGTGTGGCAAGCATTTGAACATTGCCACCAAAAACGGCTGGGCTTTGCTTTCACTGCCACGTGTGGCAAGCTTTTGAACATTTCAACAAGAATGGCTTTGCGTTTGCTTTTCATGCATCTGAATAACAAGAAGTTATGCACTGCATTCATAACTGCCCTGCGTTTGCTTTTCTTTCATCTGAATACCACCAAAAAGTTATGCACTACATCCAAAAAGGCCTTGTCTTACTGATAATTCACATGAGTCGCAAGGATTTCAACACTGCAACTCAACACGGCTTTTGTTTTACCTTTCATGTGAACAGCAGTGCTCTAAAACACTGCAAATGAAATAAAACGGCTTGCACATGTGTAAAATAAAGAAAAATTACTTTTAAAAGTCACTGTGAAAGGATAGCTTTTGCTTGTACAGAAAATGTCAGTGAAATATATTGTGGGTGGGGTGTTGACTAAGGCCATGTACATTATGTTTTCCCCCACAAGACTTCATCACCTTGGAAGAGGCTCAGAATACCAGAGAAACCAGTTTTTGGGTCAGGCAAAAAACTCATTTGAAAGCCTTGCCGCCCACTGGAAGTCGCACCTATAAGTGAACTATCTCACAATGGCATGTGATGTGACTGAGGGCGTCATAATTCCCTGCTCTGCCAGACTGGAAGCCAGTACTAGCAGGGAGGACAAAGAAAGTAAGTGTGGAGAGAGCTTAACCAGGAAGTGTGAGTTCCTCCTGCACCCACTACCAAGGCCAAACTGACAAACTTCAAAGGGTGTAATAAAAATCTTTTGTCACCGGCTGAGAAAGGGGAAGACAGTTGGCTGTGGGGGATGACACACCGCTCTCCCCTATGTGACAGATCCTCCAAATTGACATTAAAGTATTGATTCATTTTAGGCATTTTTCTCACCACTCAGAATAAGAAGTAATTTTGTTTTCTGCTATTTTTCCATGTGATTTCCAGGCGGTTGTTTAGAGACTAAGTGCATGTTCCTAGGACTTTGTGGACTGAAATGGCCAGTAAAGACTAGTTTCTGGCTGATACAAAAATGTGACATGAGAATATGAACATGCTAAATCATTTGCACAGTTATAACTGTTATATATTTTATGAAAAGAACAAAAATGTGCCAAAGGGCCATGCTACCTCGAACGGAGTTGCCGATCAGCTTACCTAAGTCCCTATGACTAACTGAAACCGCATATCTATTTCTTATGGCGGTGGCTGGTATAAATATGAAATTAAGAAACATAACTCAGTTTTGCTAAAAAGTTGACTTGAGAAACAAAGAACTGTAATAAATGCCAAACAGAGAGATGGTGCTCCCTCGCCTTGAACCAATGATGCCAGGGGACGGGGAGAGGAATGGTAGATTGTCCTATCCCAGGTTAGGAGTAATTCTAGAATACTAATACTCCCCCCACTAGATTGAAAAGTGAATTATGTCATTTGGGCTATATAAGGGGGGACTGTACTACACACACACACACACACACACAAGAATCCAGGGAGACAGGAGAAGAAGGACAGAGAGGAGGCAACTGAACCATCCCAAGGAGAGTGCAGAGACCAGACCCCTTGCCTAGCAGTCCAGAATGTCACGAGATCCAGCTGGCTGTCCAGAATCCCTTCCAGGAAAGTGCAGAGACCAGACTCCTCGCCTAGCTGTCCAGAGTGTACTGAGATCCAGCTGGCTTTCCAGAATGCTAAACTAAGGCTTACTTTGTTATGTTATGTTATTTTACTTGGCATTTATATAGCGCCTTATGTATCATTGGTATGATCTCAAAGCGCTGGTAGGTTGAACGCCCTCGGAAACCGCAGTTCAAGTCAAGAGAGAGAGAGAGAGAGAGAGAGAGAGAGAGAGAGAGAGAGAGAGAGGGCCTCATTACGAGTTTGGAGGCAGCCATGCCTTTAATAAAGGCATGGCTGCCTCCAAACTCGGGTCCGGGTTCCCCGAATAGGGAAATACCGGGCCATTCCGACCTTGGAGGGACTGGTATTTCCCCATTCAGGGAACCAGGACCCAGACCATCCCCATTCCCATTTGAGCCCCCATAGGGCTCAGTGGGAATGGGGAGCATGCTAACAACCGGCCTGTTAATGACGGGCCCGTTGTTAGCATTTTGGGCCGCTCACGGGACCCGCTCAGGACGTCTGGTAAAACCAGACGTCCTGAGCGGGTCCCGCGAGCGGACCTCGTAATAGGGTGGTAAGGGATTAACGGCTCCGGCACCTTTAACGGCGCCGTTAACCCCTTACCGCCCACCTCGCAATGAGGCCCAGAGTGTCATATGGTGCGTGGGTGCACCGGATATGTGTGCAGCTGGTGTGGTTGTTGCATGATAGCTGCTTCTTAGCAGTAGGTGTGGTGCTGAGGAAATCAGTTGGATGTGTTCAGTCTGGAGGGTGGACACCCAGACTGAGTTCTAGCTGCGTTAGGCCTGAGAAGACACCTAAGCTAGCCGGAATGTGCTCAGCTAGCTGTGTTTTATTAGAATGATGAGGTGTTCGTGGGGTCGTGCTAGTATGAGAACAGCTAGGCCGAATGTCTCATAGTATAGCCGTGTTCTAGTTGAGTGATGGTGTATAGGGGAGGGTAAGCATAGTAGTGTGATATGGTGGTTATCAGTAAAGCGCCTGCGGTCAAGCACGAGAACAGGACAGGGGGCGAACATAGCGACATACGTATAAAAATGACAGGATGGATAGGGTAAACAGGTGACACAGATAACATGGGGATACAGGTAGATAGAATATACATAGTAAAATATGAGGTACAGACATATACAGAGATATATCCACTCCATCCGTTCCATCCGCTACATCTGCGCCATCTGTTCCATCCGCTCCATTCTTTCCTTCTTTCTCATCTTTTCCATCCTCTACTTCCATTCCATCCTTCATCCACTGTATCCTTTTCATCCACTCCATACACTCCAATCCATTCCATTCATCAGTTCCATCCACTCCGTTCATTCCATCCACTTCATCATTTCCATCTACTTGCATCAACTTCATCCGTTCCATCTACTTCATCCTTTACATCTGTTCCATCTACTTCATCCGTAAGTAGCAAATAACCCCAGCCGTAAATTGCATAATCGTTTCCTTTTTGCAACATAACCCCATTGAAAATCCCATTGAAATCCCCAAATTGCCAGTATAATTCATTCACCTTTCCATAGAAGAATATGTATTAGCCTGTTTATGTTAGCATATTCTTTTTGATAAATCTTTCGGTTGTCTGTATAAGTCCTTAGTATCATTTTGAAATAAATCAATTAATTCCCCCATTGAAATTCACGTTCAAAATTGTTGCCATTTGACCTGTAGAGATCCGGTACGCCCTTTCAATAGAGAAGAACTTCAAGTTTCTTTGGGGCAAACAAGACTGCCAGCCATTTTTCCAGGAATTGCTCCATACTTCCTTCTCAGGCATCCTAAGTATCCGAAGGTTTACGTCTGGATCTTCCCTCGCTGTATTCAGCCCTCCGCTCCACCTGGGTGAGTTTTTGGGATACCATGGCCATTTGTTTCTGATTTGATTTTGAGAAATGTATATCGTGCTCATGACGACCAAGCTGTATAGTGGCGCAGCTGGCATTAAAAAAAACGATTGAACAAATAGATTGCAGCCATCCTCAGATACAAACAGAATTCATAACATAGACACATTGATGAACAATTATCTAAACTGGAATGTTTCTAAAGCCTTATGAAAATGATGGAGAGAGTCGAGAATCCTAATCTCTCTTGGAATGCTGTTCCAGAGTCTTTGGCCGAAAACAGCAAATCTCCTGTCCTCCCTTGATACAAAGGTAGATGAGGGGATATTCGAAAGTAGTTGATCCTGAGTTCGTATACACCTGGAGGGCTGATAATGGCTAATCTTATCCCTCAAATAATCAGGGGCCAGACCATTCAGGCATCTAAACACTAGACATGCCACTTTGAACTTAATGTGATCTTCCACAGCCAGCCAGTGGAGTGCTCGGCGGGAGAGGGATACGTGGGGCGCTTTACTCAGTCCACAGACCAGTCTAACTGCCGCATTCTGGGCCTTCTGAAGCCTGTGGAGTTGTTTTGCTGGAATGCACATCAGCAAACTATTACAGTAGTCCAGGTGGGCATTAGTTAGAGCTCCTATCACCAAAGCATGATCTTCTGCTGGGATATATGAATGAATCCGGTGAAGTAATCTCAGGGAGTAAAAAATTGCTTCTACCTTGGCTCCAACCTGACTTTCACAGCCCAAGTTGCCCTGCCAAGTACAGCCCAGGTACTTTACTTTAGAGGCGAAATTGAACTCTACTCCCAAGAGATTAGGAATTGCCTGTTTTGTGAGGACTGTGAGTAGATGTTTGGGCTCGAACAAAATAAACTGTTTTATAAGCATTCAATTGAAGGTGATTGATAGAGATACACTCACTGATCTTTTGAAGGCACTTACTGATCCTGACAAAGGTTTCTTCAAAATTGCCAATTTTGATGAAGATCTGAGTGTCATCAGCATAGGATTGATAACTCATCCCATGGCATCTCAAGATCGGCATCAGTGGTTGAAGATATAAATTTAAAAGGAGTGACACCTCTCCAGGTGCCTCAGGGCATCCTCTGAGTCGGAGATGCGTTGCTCCGCCTCCCCGACCCTCGTGGAGAGCTGCCTTAGGTCCTGCCTCAGAAAGGGCACTTCTGAGGCGAGGGTGTCCATTTTAACTTCCAGTGAGGCTCTGGACTCCCTGATGGCTCCCATAGTATCCTTAAGGGAAAACTGGGGCTCCTGTGTATCTCTTCTGGTACCTTTTTCCGCCAGGGTGGCAGTCGAAGCGATGTGTGGGCCGCTCACCATGTACTGGTCCATTTTGTGTTGGGATCCCCCTTCTTGGGCTTGCCTTGGACCATAGAGTCTCTGGTGGCCTGCCCACACTGGCTGTCACTTATTTGCCTGCTGTTCACAACAAGCCTTGCCAGCGCGTCAAGGGCCCCACACCGCCCGGCTGCCTCCAGTCCCAAGAGATCTCTGCTGCCCTGTCTCACGCTGCACCACAGCCCCTCCGCGACTTGAGCTCGGCCCAAGCTCAGGGGGAGGGGTGTGGGGGGGCCTAATTATGCAATTGTTGCCCGTTCATGTCACAGTACTCTATGTTGATTTACAGCATATCTGTCTATCTCCCCTGTTCATGGGCTGCTTGCCGTTACTCACGCCACCACAAAGCACCCACTGTCTCGCTCTATGCTCCCGCCCACTGGCCTTGTCCTTAGTGCCTTAATGGGGGATCGCGCTCTCCTTCAGAGGTCTCGCACCTCAATCTCCAGACCCCACTCGGCAGGGCAGAGCACCCCCGTCCCTGGGGGCCACAGTCAACTGCTTCAACCGGCCCGTTTGTGTAGTTTTGGCCAGCTGGGACCACCTAGTACTGCTTCTTACAATGTGGGTTGTCCCCTGTAGCGGCAGGACGTGGCGTTCATTTGGAGCTCCCACCGCCGCTGCACGGTTAGTTTGCTAAGGCAGCGCCTCACTGTCCGTATGCCCGGAGTGATGTCAGGCTACATTCATTCACCAGTGCTGCCCATGTTGTACACATGTGTGAGAGACCCGGCCAGTGCTGCGCTCCCAGACCTCATACACTGCCGGGCTGTTTTGTCGTTTTCTGCACCATTAATATATGCACAGATGCGGCTGAGTGCCTTGTGGTGAATAGGGTGCAGCCAGATAGCACAACCACATCCCGAGTACTTCAATACAATCACACCAGTGGCGGATGCATTATGGGCTCCTTGCGGCCTTCCCAAGTAGAGAAACCCACCTTCTCCTGCTGAGTCCCGCCTACCAGGCTGCTGTTCCCCAGGCCGCTCCTCACATCCAGTCAGCTCCCGCCGATGACTGCCTACCGCCGCGCTACATCTGTAAGTGCAGCTTGGCAGGGTCAGACCCATATCCTGTTAGCTGCCCCTCAGTGGTCTCTTGCCAAATGCATTGGTGTGTGGGAGGGGGGGACGCAGCAGTCTCCGCCCTGTCCCCCGGTTCAGTTGGTTTGCTGGGCCGTGGTCTCACACACTGCCACTCCCCGACACTGTCCCGTCCCATGCTGTAACTTGCTGCGGGGCACCCGGTCGATGTCCCACATCTCTTCACACATCCAAAATGGTGCCGAACCCCTCTGACCACAGCCTGCCTCCAGGATCTGATTGCAGGGCTTTGGCTGGCACTGAGTGTGGAGACCCACCTGTGCCTGCAGCTGTGCTAATTTCTCCTCCGTGTGACACAGGGATCAGAATATTTAAACCAGGAAGTCTGCGGCTTCAGCTGAGCTTCTGAGGCTAAAATCCGCATTTGTTTGCCACCGAACAGCATCCCCGACCCCTTTTTGCATTTTTGATGTTTTCTTCAGGTATTAAATCATACCGGACTGCTGTCTACTTGCTCCCTGAGTCTCTAAGGGCCTGTACTGAAATTCCATTCACTATAGCGGGTTTGTGAGTGGAGGTAGTGGGAATATCGCAGTAACAAGCACTTATATTCTCAATATCCTCTTCTTGTTCCTCCCATTCTTCACCTATCGCACAACCGCTCTCCATTGGCTCCTCCTTCCGATTTTGAGAGCAATTTCTAGCCAGACGTTCTGGCTCTTTACAGGAGAAGCAGATAAAAAAGGTAGGCTTACTTAATCGGCTTTCTTCCTGTTTTATATCTTCTCGACCCTTAAACTCTGATATTTTATCGAGTTTATTTGTCTCTCAGTATAAGGCAACCCTCGTTCTTATAGGGATCCTAGTATTATCCGGATGAGAAAGACAAATAGACCCCCGAACTTCGCTCTTTTCTTCACCCTGATGTTAGAAGTGAAAATGTCTGTTAGCCGACCTCGTGAAGGTGGTTGCTGAAAGTGGTTGAAGGTGGTGGCTGAAACCCAATCCTCTCCAAAAACAAAGGAGGACTTTCTGAATCAGAA
This sequence comes from Ambystoma mexicanum, assembly GCF_040938575.1. Classification (NCBI taxonomy): domain Eukaryota; kingdom Metazoa; phylum Chordata; class Amphibia; order Caudata; family Ambystomatidae; genus Ambystoma; species Ambystoma mexicanum. The sequence continues at coordinate 138,237,333 of NC_090921.1, forward strand.
GGACTTGATGGACCTCACCATTCACCATGAGGCTCCGGATGGTAGTCCAATGCAGGCTCACACCCAACTGCCAAATTCAGCTGACTTCAAGCACCAGACTGTTTAAGTCGACCCCCAAAGTTTTCTGTCCTTGAGTGATCAATTTAAAAACATCTATGACACCAAAAAGAAACTTACATCGACAACGTACTCATGGGACAGCCCTTCAAATTTTATTAGCAATCGAGCAAACCACCAGTCAAAACCAAATTATTGTTCTAGAGAGGAAAGACCCAAGGGCAAGCAAGCAACAAAGCAATCTTCTGCGCCTCAAGAGAAACACAAACGATCGAGAGAAATACAGAAGAGCCCCGCTAAAAGCCATCCTCATCATCGAAACAATGGTTTTAGAGACAAAGGAGATCCATCCTTCAAGTTGCGTCAACTTTCAGATAACCTTAAATATATGGTACTGAATAGACGTACTGTCTTAAACTTGCTCCACAGCCTATCCTCATTGGGATCAATAAAAACTGATGACTTTAAACTTGTGGAACCTACCCACGAAGGAAAAAAACGGATATGTTACCTATTCACAACCTCAAAAATGGCCAAAAACCTACTACTTGGGGCCTCTGACACACTTTATAAACAGGGTTTTGACCTGACCCTCTTAAAAACTGATGACAAATCTCAACATTCGACTGCTGAAACCAAAAAGCTATTGAACGACCAGCATACCTCAAACCAAGTAGCTGGCCGGGCGTCGGATCTTGGCAGGGAAATTCCATCTGGGCTTTTCAATTTACCTTCACAACAAATAAAATGTGCTGCAAGTGTCCCGAGCCAAGGTGGCTCTAATCCGAGAGATATTGTGTTTTCTCCAACAAAAGATGATTCATCTCGCCGCCCAAATGGCCCACGGTCAAATGGTGGCACGATTTCTTCTTCAGCTCTTGAAGCAAGTTCACAGTCTCAACAAGAAGAGAACAGACACAACCTAAAACAACAATCTTGGTCATGGCTTCCGAAAGTCACAAATAGCCATCACCTTTTCAGCAAACTGCTCAGGCCTCTTCATCGCTTTCTGTGGGCTGCTGGAATACAAGGGGCTTTCACCATTTGACCATACTGGGTGCCACTGGCCTAGGGCGTTTGGGCATTCTATGCCTTCAAGAACTTTAGCTCCAAGAGAAACAGTCTGAACGGCTTTGAAACAGCATTTTCGCCAGAGTAGGTCAGTGCAAGGCATTGCCCATCTTCGGGCCTGCTAATTGCCGTCCGTATTGGAAGCGGCCTGCACATCAAGAAAATCCTTTTGGTCAATACATTTATTCTAACAGCACTTCTTTCCTGGTCACAAAATGATAGAGCGACGGGTAAACTGCGCTCGACAGAGTTAGTGATCGCAAATATCTATTGGAATCCGAAAGGGATCCGAACAGATACTCTGTTTGAGCTGGTCACAGTAACAATCGACTCATCTTTTACAGATTTTCAAGGAGTGGACGTATTGATCTGTGGTAATCTAAATGCGATGTGCCTATCTGTGTCCCTTGGGGCCCCAGACTTAAATGACATAGAGGCGAAATCTCGAGGCAAGGCATGGTGCAACTTAATGACATCCAGATACCTTTTTAACCCAACCACAGCACTTGGGAACTCAAATGGCGCCCCGACATGGGAGAGAGGGCGTTCAAACTCATCGATTACATCTTCGTCTCACAATCATTCCTTCAATATTTGACTGAAGCAAATGTGATAAAAAATACAATGCAAAGCAATCACAATCTCTTATATATAAAGGGGCCTTCCTGCGCCATAACAAACTCTTACTTTCAGACAGCCGTAGAACCATCCGGAAACGGAAATCGCCTGCGTCTGTCTGCTAATAACATCAAGTCTCTAACTGAAAAATATACAACTTTGGAAAACGATATGCTAGTCGATTATAGACCTCTTCTCGAACCATTCAGAGGCAAAATCAGCAGAGCTAAGACAACAGGCAAAGTCCAGAAACCACATACTCACACCTTTGACCCGCTTCTGGCACTAAACCGAAATAAAGTCTGGAAAGCCAAAAGGCTTGCGGCCCGAGTTAACACCGATCAAAATAGGGCTAGCGCAAAAGAGGCAGTGAGGAGTTACAAGTCCTGGTTGAGATCTTACCGCCTGGTCCTTTACCAAAAGGACTTAGCCGAAATGCAACAGCGAATAACTGATACAAATTCTCGTGACTTCTGGAAGCTATTTCGACCATTGAGAAATACTTCAGATGACCAACTAACAACTAAATACGTCGGCCCTTGAAACAACATTTCCTAACAATTCCTCGTCATGGGTGAAAACTTCACAACATCAAAGATATCAGGCTATGCTTAACCAAGTTGAAAAACTCTAGAGCACCAGGGCCGGACGGCATTACAAATGTGGACTTAAAAAACTCACCTGCCGAATGGTCACATCTGCTGAGTTTAATATTCAAAAGATGTTCGAAATTAAGAAAACTCCCTGCATCATGGATGACGTCAGTGAACATTCCGTTTTATAAAAAAGGCTGTAAGAACGATCCTAGAAACTTTCGGCCAGTGGCACTTCTGGATATAATTGGAAATGTTTACGGCAGCCTGCTGTTGCAAATGTTCCAATTTTGGTCAAAAGATGCTCCCAGTGCAGATCCCCTCCAATCAGGTTTTAAGAAAGTTACCGGCACAAGTATCAACATCATGCTCCTCAGTGTTCTTAAGGCCAAAATCTTCAAAAGGTAGTCCAAAGGTCTATTTGGCGTTTATAGACCTAATGCAGGCCTTCGACCTTGTTAACAGGGACAAGCTCTGGCTGAAGCTAGATTCCTGGAACTGTCCCGCAGAGATTGTTGGGCCGCTAAAATCCCTCCACACTGAAACCAGCATCCATGTACGGTTGAGTAAAGGCGGACTACTTTCTTCGGCGATATCTACAACATGAGGAGTAAAGCAGGGCTGCCCCTTGGCTCCAGCCCTCTTCCTGGCTTATTTCGGCGACTATAAAGAAGCGAACGCCCAGACCAGATCTTTCCCTCCAACAATTGGCCACGACAAGGTTCCACATCTATTATATGCAGACGATCTGATCCAATTGGACCAGACAGCTATTTGTCTTTAACGTCAGTTGGACTCTCTAGCGAAATACACGCCGGCAAACTATCTCGAAGTGAATAAATCCAAAACAAAGATCCTGGTCTTGGAAAAGACACAAAGACAGAAATGAAAAATGGTACCTGGAAGGTGACAGAGTTGAACAAGTTTCGGAATTTAAATACCTAGGTGTTATGGTGGATAGCACAAAAAAAGAAAATTCAATGCAAAATCATCTGCACAAAGAAATGCGGAACCTAACTGTCCAGTCTAAAATCCTCAAAGTATGGCTGATTTTCTTTGCTTCCGATAATACAATTCTACCGGGCCTAAGTAATACCATCTATTACCCACAGGGCAGAGGCCCTGTTGATCCTTCCAAAACAGATCTGGATTACACTAGAAAGTCTATTTTGGCGGTCAGTACTAAATCTGCCTAAATCGACACCTATGGTTCTGATTAGGCATGAATTGTCTCTAACCTCACTTGCGACTATCGTGGCCAGAAACAGCATTATGCTGTACCGGAAAACTATTGATCTGTCGAGCCCACCGATTTTTGCCCTGCTAAGATCCGAGATGAGCGCTGGAAAATGTAACTTGCTGACTCAATGGTAAAGGGACTGTAAAGAAAACCTGGACAGGTGCGGCAGCCCGACTGAAGAGCTTTTACAAAACCCTACAAAAGCAAAAAAAAAGACTGGATGAATTCGACTGGATTTTAACTTGAAAGAAAGCGCTCACTTACAAACTAACAGCACATTTACCGCCTACAATACGAAAACTAAATGTCATCCAGCCTTTCTTAAAAAGACACCCCACGAAAAATGTAAGATCCACTTTATTAAGAGCACGACTAAATCTCTTACCATCGAACGAGATACTGAAGATTAAAGGGGATTCGTTCACTAACAGCTGTCAATTTTGTGATTCAACCTCAGTTAATGAGTCAATACGCCACCTGCTATTGTCTTGCCCAGGAACCCATCATTTTCGTTCTCCTTACTTGTCCCACCACCTGCCTAAATCACATATTACTGAAGAAGATCTTTGGTGGTCACGTTTGATCGGAGGAGAAAGCACTTCCTGGGTCATTGCAGCGGTAAAAAGTTTAGACCAAATCTTCGCAGGTTTAGCACAGAAGCCTCCAGAAGAATTTGCTCGATGGTCCTAGGTGAAATACAGATGAAAATATCGATTGCTCAGTTAATAACTTGAAACTCAACTTTTTACATTCTACTCCTACGTTTCTTGTGTTTGAAATCTTGTAAAAATCGATTTGGCGATTATAAACTCGTAATAAAAAATAAAAAAAAATAACAAGCAAATTATAAATCTCATTGTCCAATTTTGGTAATGTGGACGCCAGGCTTATCTCCGAAAGGACGTGGATCGTTGGTTAGTTGTAACACACCGAAAAATACAATTACTACCCAATGATAAAAGGGGCTGTCCAGACAAGGTTTTATAAACAATATCTACTTTATTTGTATCACAACAGACAGTTCTAGCAACACTACGAAATACAACCCACCCTGTAAACTTTACATCCAGTGTAAAGGAATGCAGAGGACAAACATCCAGTTTCAAAGAAGGAAAAGGGATGCACTCTGGATACTGAAAGGAGGGTATTTGGTATGGTTAATAACCACAACAGTTTGAGGTTTCTGAGCTTCAGCACAAAGGGAAAAAAGGGTCTTCTTAATATGTCTCTAGGGGGCTTCTGGGAAAGACCAGCACGACAGAACCACAATGTACTATGTGCTGTAGATGTTGGGGCTCGACAGGGTCGAGTCAGTTTTAGGGTGATTTGCAGGCTCCTGTGACAGAGTTCGAGACGGGAGTCAGCTGCGGGTATCAGGCGGCAAGGCGGTTTGGTGAGCGATGCTTGACGAACGGCTGCAGGCTGAGCTACACAGCGGCTCTGGGTCAGGAATGGTCTCAGTGCTGATCAGCAGTTCTGAAGCACTGGGCGAGACGTCTCGGATGCCTTTAAGCGACGGCGGCTTTACAATGGTCAGCATTGCCGTCGGTTGCAGATCGAGGAACTCAACTGGCTTGAAAATGTCCTTTAAGGCGGACATCGGTGGATGCTCGTTGAGGCACTTCTCCCAGCTTCTTCAATGGGCTAGTATCGTCCTTTAAAACGGGAGGCCTACAGCTGTGGAGTGTGTTGCAGACAGATGCTTTATCCTTGGCTGTAGGTTCAGAGACCTTCTGCAGGAAGGTGGCTGCAGGGCCTAGCAGGGCATGCTGCGTGCTGGCTGGGGACCAGTACTGGAGCGGCTGGAGGATCCGCTGAGTTCTGTATCTCCCTCTGTTACCTGGGAGATGTTTAGGGGATAGATCTTGCTTCCCTCTTTGGATGTCCTGGCCTTTCATCACTGATGGAAGCTGTAAGGCAAACTGTACCTTCAGCCAGGGTCCAAGGATGAGTCTTGTGAAGTCTTCAGCTTTCCCAAAAGAGTGGCTCAGCCCCTTTTAAAGACAAGTGAGCAACAGTGAGTGGTGTAGGCTAAGCCTACCTTAATTAACCAATCCTGGGGTCCCTACCAACAATCTCCTGTATGCGTGAGGTCACAATCAGAGTACTTTGCAACGGGAAAGGTAAGGGGAGGGGAAACAAGAACAAGGTGTGCCCCAGTACTAAAATGGCAGAAACTTTCTCTCAGCAGAAAGATCATTGGCCACACACACTCCATTTTTAAGTCCCAACCAACTTCCTGTATGTTGTTGATCAAAGAGTCTCTCTGGTTAATGGTCCTCTCTATCTGGTCCTTGTTAAAGCGGCAGGTCTCCCTTGAAGCTACAGCGAGACCAGACTCTCGAACTCCTGTAAACCACATTCTCGTACCTTATGAATGAGGTCCGCTAGCAGACTGGCTTACTGTAAGCAGCAGTCCCAGACATTACAGTTCACTGTCATTGATACCGAGGGCAGAAGCTGGCTTCATGTTGACACAGTTAAATATGAAAGGTTGAGTTTCCTGTCTTTTTTGTTAACCTCTGCAGCCATGTGGGCCTGTTTGTAGTACCCTCTGCTGGTATGTTAATCGCTGCTACCAGCTGCAGGGCTTAACAAAAGAGCAGGGCGGATCCAAGGAGCCTTTGTTAGTTAATCAGGCTGGCCATGGCAAGGGGAAGCTTGGTCCACCCCCTTCCAGGAGATGGCATAGTGCACTCCTGGCTGTCACATTCCCTCTAAATATGTCAGAGTGGACTGTGGCTGTAGGCTGTGTCCACACAGAGTACACAGGTCTATGCATTTGTCGTGGTGTGAGCATAGGAAAATGTGGTTGGGGCAAAGGATAATCCTTTGTTAAGAACAGCCTTTTATGTTTATATTAATGTTCTGTCCGACAGATTAATAACTAAGTTTGGTGGTGTTATGTTTTCACTAGCCTTCTCGTGCTCGAGACAATCAACTACACTTTTAGGAAGCCTTCCGCATCCTATCTGAAACATGTGGAAATGATTCAATCCATTTTACAATTCACATTGAACAATAATATTTTCCTGTTCAACAAAGAACACTTCGTACAAATCAAGGGTGTCGCCATGGGGGCTAAATATGCTGCTTCCTTGGCGAATCTCTTCATGGCTGAATATGAAGATACGCACTCACTTAATGATAATGGCTTTATAGAACATGTGATGCTCTGGAAGAGATATATGGTTGACATCCTATTAATTTGGGATGGGCCCACTTCCTCCATTGACAGATATTTGGAATATCTCGATACCACTACCTTTGGTCTACACCTCACCAGACACTGCAGTAACAACGCAATTGATTTTCTCGACCTGCATATATACATAGAAGATAACAAAATCCAGACAAAAACATTCAGGAAACCAACTCATGTGAACTCTACTCTTCATGCCTCAAGCTGTCATCGCAAAACCACTGTCAGCAGCATCCCTGCAGTCGAGTTCCATTGGGCCCGTACAAACTGTAGCCAAGATAGATACTTTGAAGCTGAATGTGCGCTGTTGTCCATGAGATTTCAAGCTAGAGGATATGCAGCACCTCTAATCAACCTAAGTCTTGATAAAATTAAACTAAGTACGAGGACAGAGATACTGCAACCAAAATCGATTGACCGATCTGAGAATAAAACAAGCACAAATATCATTACACAGTATTCGAGAGATGCTCACACATTATATACCATTGTGAAGAAACATTGGTACCTACTGTGCATGGATAACAATATCAGCCATCACATCTCCAACAAACCAAAATGTGTATACACAAGGGCACCCACAATTAGAAACTTGCTTTGTCCCTCATTTATGACCAGTGTATCAGCCAAAAAAGGGAGTGCTGCTAATTGGCTGACACCGCTACCTGGCTTTTATCGCTGTGGCACATAAAAAATGTGCCAATATGCACATAACAACTGTAATAGATTCACCCCAACACATGGAGGGGAGATTGTGATCAAGAATTTCATCAACTGCAAGACCACATATGTGGTCTATGCTATCATATGCACTTGCAAAAAGATCTACATTGGCAGCACCATAAGAAAATTGAGAATCTGTATTCGAGAACACCTGGCGAATCTAAGCAGCCAGGAACCAAAACTACCACTAGCGCAAGACTGGCAGAAAGAACACCAACTGTCAGACAAAATAGATATAGGGCCTCATTACGAGGTATGCCGGTAAGGCAAAAACGATGCCGCTATGGTAATACCGGCATCGTTTACCGTCCCGTTGCATTCCGACCTGCAAACCCGGTATTAGCGGCACACTAAACAACGGTGCCGCTAATAGCGGCATAGGCGCGTACACGCGCCCCTTCAGGGAGCAAATACCGGCATGCCGGTAATAGGGGGTAATTCCAACCCACGCATACATGCAAATACCGGCAGGTGGAGTCAATGCAGGCTGTGCCAGTATAAACTGAGCACACCCACACACCACAACCCCCCCCACAGGTGTAGGCAATGTAGAGTGGCCCAGTACAAAAGGATTACACCCACACACCACACCCCTTCCTACACCAAAATGCTACCACTAGCAGTTGCTATCATGGCGCTGGAGGACATGCCTATACTGATACAACTACAGCAACAACAGCAACAACAGCAACAACTACAGCATCAAGAACAGGCAGCACAGAGGAGACGCAGGAGGAGAAGGAGGGTGAGACAGGCCCAGCAATTACCACCAGCGCAGCCACCAGTGCCTCGTAGGCAGCCACCAATCCCTCGCACCAGACCCAGCCCATTCAACCTAACCCCTGAGCAGATCCACAACCTGTACCGGTTGGACCGTGACACCATCACCACCATAGTGGACATGATACAGAACGACATTGCCAGCCACATAGAAATACGCACTGCCATCCCCCCACTACTAAAGGTGGTGTCTGTGCTACACTACCTGGCCACAGGCACCTACCAACACACAGTGGGCCAGCTGCATGGCATTTCACAACCACTATTCTCATGCATGCTGAACCATGTGCTGGATGCCCTCCTGAAGCACACAAGCACCCATATATCGTATCTGTCTCCCCTGTTCATGGGCTGCTTGCTGTTACTCACGCCACCACAAAGCACCCACTGTCTCGCTGTAGGCTCCTGCCCACTGGCCTTGTCCTTAGTGCCTTAATGGGGGATCGCGCTCTCCTTCAGAGGTCTCGCACCTCAATCTCCAGACCCCACTCGGCAGGGCAGAGCACCCCCGTCCCTGGGGGCCACAGTCCACCGCTTCAACCGGCCCGTTTGTGTAGTTTTGGCCAGCTGGGACCACCTAGTACTGCTTCTTACAATGTGGGTTGTCCCCTGTAGCGGCAGGACGTGGCGTTCATTTGGAGCTCCCACCGCCGCTGCACGGTTAGTTTGCTAAGGCAGCGCCTCACTGTCCGTATGCCCGGAGTGATGTCAGGCTACATTCATTCACCAGTGCTGCCCATGTTGTACACATGTGTGAGAGACCCGGCCAGTGCTGCGCTCCCAGACCTCATGCACTGCCGGGCTTTTTTGTCGTTTTCTGCACCATTAATATATGCACAGATGCGGCTGAGTGCCTTGTGGTGAATAGGGTGCAGCCAGATAGCACAACCGCATCCCGAGTACTTCAATACAATGAAACCAGTGGCGGATGCATTTTGGGCTCCTTGCGGCCTTCCCAAGTAGAGAAACCCACCTTCTCCTGCTGAGTCCCGCCTACCAGGCTGCTGTCCCCCAGGCCGCTCCTCACATCCAGTCAGCTCCCGCCGATGACTGCCTACCGCCGCGCTACATCTGTAAGTGCAGCTTGGCAGGGTCAGACCCATATCCTGTTAGCTGCCCCTCAGTGGTCTCTTGCCAAATGCATTGGTGTGTGGGAGGGGGGGACGCAGTAGTCTCCGCCCTGTCCCCCGGTTCAGTTGGTTCGCTGGGCCATGGTCTCACACACTGCCACTCCCCGACACTGTCCCGTCCCATGCTGTAACTTGCTGCGGGGCACCCGGTCGATGTCCCACATCTCTTCACACATACTCACATCCAAAATGGTGACGAACCCCTCTGACCACAGCCTGCCTCCAGGATCTGATTGCAGGGCTTTGGCTGGCATTGAGTGTGGAGACCCATCTGTGCCTGCAGCTGTGCTAATTTCTCCTCCGGGTGACACAGGGATCAGAATATTTAAACCAGGAAGTCTGCGGCTTCAGCTGAGCCTCTGAGGGTCAAATCTGCATTTGTTTGCCACCGAACAGCATCCCCGACCCCTTTTTGCATTTTTGATGTTTTCTTCAGGTATTAAATCATACCGGACTGCTGTCTACTTGCTCCCTGAGTCTCTAAGGGCCTGTACTGAAATTCCATTCCCTATAGCGGGTTTGTGAGTGGAGGTAGTGGGAATATCGCAGTAACAAGCACTTATATTCTCAATATCCTCTTCTTGTTCCTCCCATTCTTCACCTATTGCACAACCGCTCACCATTGGCTCCTCCTTCCGATTTTGAGAGCAATTTCTAGCCAGATGTTCTGGCTCTTTACAGGAGAAGCAGATAAAAGAGGTAGGCTTACTTAATCAGCTTTCTTCCTGTTTTATATCTTCTCGACCCTTAAACTCTGATATTTTATCGAGTTTATTTGTCTCTCAGTATAAGGCAACTCTCGTTCTTATAGGGATCCTAGTATTATCCGGATGAGAAAGATTGGGACAAATAGACCCCCGAACTTCGCTCTTTTCTTCACCCTGATGTTAGAAGTGAAAATGTCTGTTAGCCGACCTCGTGAAGGTGGTTGCTGAAAGTGGTTAAAGGTGGTGGCTGAAACCCAATCCTCTCCAAAAACAAAGAAGGACTTTCTGAATCAGAAGGACTTGATGGACCTCACCATTCACCATGAGGCTCCGGATGGTAGTCCAATGCAGGCTCACACCCAACTGCCAAATTCAGCTGACTTCAAGCTCCAGACTGTTCAAGTCGACCCCCAAAGTTTTCTGTCCTTGAGTGATCGATTTGAAAACATCTCTGACACCAAAAAGAAACTTACATCGACAACGTACTCATGGGACAGCCCTTCAAATTTTAGTACCAATCGAGCAAACCACCAGTCAAAACCAAGAGAGGAAAGACCCAAGGACAAGCAAGCAACAAAGGAGTCTTCTGCGCCTCAAGAGAAACACAAACGATCGAGAGAAATACAGAAGAGCCCCGCTAAAAGCCATCCTCATCATCGAAACGATGGCTTTAGAGACAAAGGAGATCCAACCTTCAAGTTGCGTCAACTTTCAGATAACCTTAAATATATGGTACTGAATAGACGTACTGTCTTAAACTTGCTCCACAGCCTATCCTCATTGGGATCAATAAAAACTGATGACTTTAAACTTGTGGAACCTACCCACGAAGGAAAAAAACAGATATGTTACCTATTCACAACCTCAGAAATGTCCAAAAACCTACTACTTGGGGCCTCTGACACACTTTATAAACAGGGTTTTGACCTGACCCTCTTAAAAACTGATGACAAATCTCAACATTCGACTGCTCAAACCAAAAAGCTATTGAACGACCAGCATACCTCAAACCAAGTAGCTGGCCGGGCGCCGGATCTTGGCAGGGAAATTCCATCTGGGCTTTTCAATTTACCTTCACAACAAATAAAATGTGCTGCAAGTGTCCCGAGCCAAGGTGGCTCTATTCCGAGAGATATTGTGTTTTCTCCAACAAAAGATGATTCATCTCGCCGCCCAAATGTCCCACGGTCAAATGGTGGCACGACTTCTTCTTCAGCTTTTGAAGCAAGGTCACAGTCTCAACAAGAAGAGAACAGACACGACCTAAAACAACAATCTTGGTCATGGCTTCCGAAAAGTCACAAATAACCATCACCTTTTCAGCAAACTGCTCAAGCCTCTTCATCGCTTTCTGTGGGCTGCTGGAATACAAGGGGCTTTCACCATTTGACCATACTGGGTGCCACTGGCCTAGGGCGTTTGGGCATTCTATGCCTTCAAGAACTTTGGCTCCAAGAGAAACAGACTCTGGACGGCTTTGAAACAGCATTTTCGCCAGAGTAGGTCAGTGCAAGGCATTGCCCATCTTCGGGCCTGCTAATTGCCGTCCGTATTGGAAGCGGCCTGCACATCAAGAAAATCCTTTTGGTCAATACATTTATTCTAACAGCACTTCTTTCCTGGTCACAAAATGATAGTGCGACGGGTAAACTGCGCTCGACAGAGTTAGTGATCGCAAATATCTATTGGAATCCGAAAGGGATCCGAACAGATACTCTGTTGGAGCTGGTCACAGCAACAATCGACTCATCTTTCACAGATTTTCAAGGCGTGGACGTATTGATCTGTGACAATCTAAATGCGACGTGCCTATCTGTGTCCCTTGGGGCCCCAGTCTTAAATGACATAGAGGCGAAATCTCGAGGCAAGGCATGGTGCAACTTAATGACATCAAGATACCTTTTTAACACAACCACAGCACTTGGGAACTCAAATGGCGCCCCGACATGGGAGAGAGGGCGTTCAAACTCATCGATTACATCTTCGTCTCACAATCATTCCTTCAATATTTGACTGAAGCAAATGTGATAAAAAATACAATGCAAAGCAATCACAATCTCTTATATATAAAGTGGCCTTCCTGCGCCATAACAAACTCTTACTTTCAGACAGCCGTAGAACCATCCGGAAACGGAAATCGCCTGCGTCTGTCTGCTAATAACATCAAGTCTCTAACTGAAAAATATACAACTTTGGAAATCGATATGCTAGTCGATTATAGACCTCTTCACGAACCATTCAGAGGCAAAATCAGCAGAGCTAAGACAACAGGCAAAGTCCAGAAACCACATACTCACACCTTTGACCCGCTTCTGGCACTAAACCGAAATAAAGTCTGGAAAGCCAAAAGGCTTGCGGCCCGAGTTAACACCGATCAAAATAGGGCTAGCGCAAAAGAGGCAGTGAGGAGTTACAAGTCCTGGTTGAGATCTTACCGCCTGGTCCTTTACCAACAGGACTTAGCCGAAATGCAACAGCGAATAACTGATACAAATTCTCGTGACTTCTGGAAGCTATTTCGACCATTGAGAAACACTTCAGATGACCAACTAACAACTAAATACGTCGGCCCTTGAAACAACATTTCCTAACAATTCCTCGTCATGGGTGAAAACTTCACAACATCGAAGATATCAGGCTATGCTTAACCAAGTTGAAGAACTCTAGAGCACCAGGGCCGGTCGGCATTACAAATGTGGACTTAAAAAACTCACCTGCCGAATGGTCACATCAGCTGAGTTTAATATTCAAAAGATGTTCGAAATTAAGAAAACTCCCTGCATCATGGATGACGTCAGTGATCATTCCGTTTTATAAAAAAGGCTGTAAGAACGATCCTAGAAACATTCGGCCAGTGGCACTTCTGGATATAATTGGAAATGTTTACGGCAGCCTGCTGTTGCAAAAGTTCCAATTGTGGTCAAAAGATGCTCCCAGTGCAGATCCCCTCCAATCAGGTTTTAAGAAAGTTACCGGCACAAGTATCAACATCATGCTCCTCAGTGTTCTTAAGGCCAAAATCTTCAAAAGGTAGTCCAAAGGTCTATTTGGCGTTTATAGACCTAATGCAGGCCTTCAACCTTGTTAACAGGGACAAGCTCTGGCTAAAGCTAGATTCCTGGAACTGTCCCGCAGAGATTGTTGGGCCGCTAAAAGCCCTCCGCACTGAAACCAGCATCCGTGTACGGTTGAGTAAACGCGGACTACTTTCTTCGGCTATATCTACAACATGAGGAGTAAAGCAGGGCTGCCCCTTGGCTCCAGCCCTCTTCCTGGCTTATTTCGGCGACTATAAAGAAGCAAACGCCCAGACCAGATCTTTCCCTCCAACAATTGGCCACGACAAGGTTCCACATCTATTATATGCAGACGATCTGATCCAATTGGACCAGACAGCTATTGGTCTTCAACGTCAGTTGGACTCTCTAGCGAAATACACGCCGGCAAACTATCTCGAAGTGAATAAATCCAAAACAAAGATCCTGGTCTTGGAAAAGACACAAAGACAGAAATGAAAAATGGTACCTGGAAGGTGACAGAGTTGAACAAGTTTCGGAATTTAAATACCTAGGCGTTATGGTGGATAGCACAAAAAAAGAAAATTCAATGCAAAATCATCTGCACAAAGAAATGCGGAACGTAAGGCTAAAATCCTCAAAGTATGGCTGATTTTCTTTGCTTCCGATAATACAATTCTACCGGGCCTCAGTAATACCATCTATTACCCACGGGGCAGAGGCCCTGTTGATCCTTCCAAAACAGATCTGGATTACACTAGAAAGTCTATTTTGGCGGTCAGTACTAAATCTGCCTAAATCGACACCTATGGTTCTGATTAGGCATGAATTGTCTCTAACCTCACTTGCGACTATCGTGTCCAGAGACAGCATTATGCTGTACCGGAAAACTATTGATCTGTCGAGCCCACCGATTTTTGCCCTGCTAAGATCCGAGATGAGCGCTGGTAAATGTAACTTGCTGACTCAATGGGAAAGGGACTGTAAAGAAAACCTGGACAGGTGCGGCAGCCCGACTGAAGAGCTTTTACAAAACCCCACAAAAGCAAAAAAAAGACTGGATGAATTCGACTGGATTTTAACTTGAAAGAAAGCGCTCACTTACAAACTAACAGCACATTTACCGCCTACAATACGAAAACTAAATGTCATCCAGCCTTTCTTAAAAAGACACCCCACGAAAAATGTAAGATCCACTTTATTAAGAGCACGACTAAATCTCTTACCATCGAACGAGATACTGAAGATTAGAGGCTATTCGTTCACTAACAGCTGTCAATTTTGTGATTCAACCTCAAATACGCCACCTGCTATTGTCTTGCCCAGGAACCCATCATTTTCGTTCTCCTTACTTGTCCCACCACCTGCCTAAATCACATATTACTGAAGAAGATCTTTGGTGGTCACGTTTGATCGGAGGAGAAAGCACTTCCTGGGTCATTGCAGCGGTAAAAAGTTTAGACCAAATCTTCGCAAGTTTAGCACAGAAGCCTCCAGAAGAATTTGCTCGATGGTCCTAGGTGAAATACAGATGATAGTATCGATTGCTCAGTTAATAACTTGAAACTAAACTTTTTACATTCTACTCCTATGTTTCTTGTGTTTGAAACCTTGTAAAAATCGATTTGGCGATTATAAACTCGTAATAAAAAATAAAAAAAAATAACAAGCAAATTATAAATCTCATTGTCCAATTTTGGTAATGTGGACGCCAGGCTTATCTCCGAAAGGACGTGGATCGTTGGTTAGTTGTAACACACCAAAAAATACAATTATTACCCAATGATAAAAGGGGCTGTCCAGACAAGGTTTTATAAACAATATCTACTTTATTTGTATCACAACAGACAGTTCTAGCAACACTACGAAATACAACCCACCCTGTAAACTTTACATCCAGTGTAAAGGAATACAGAGGACAAACATCCAGTTTCAAAGAAGGAAAAGGGATGCACTCTGGATACTGAAAGGAGGGTATTTGGTATGGTTAATAACCACAACCGTTTGAGGTTTCTGAGCTTCAGCACAAAGGGAAAAAAGGGTCTTCTTAATATGTCTCTAGGGGGCTTCTGGGAAAGACCAGCACGACAGAACCACAATGTACTATGTGCTGTAGATGTTGTGGCTCGACAGGGTCGAGTCAGTTTTAGGGTGATTTGCAGGCTCCTGTGACAGAGTTCGAGACGGGAGTCAGCTGCGGGTATCAGGCGGCGAGGCGGTTTGGTGAGCGATGCTTGACGAACGGCTGCAGGCTGAGCTACACAGCGGCTCTGGGTAAGGAATGGTCTCAGTGCTGATCAGAAGTTCTGAAGCACTGGGCGAGACGTCTTGGATGCCTTTAAGTGACAGCGGCTTTACAATGGTCAGCGTTGCCGTCGGTTGCAGATCGAGGGACTCAACTGGCTTGAAAATGTCCTTTAAGGCGGACATCGGTGGATGCTCGTTGAGGCACTTCTCCCAGCTTCTTCAATGGGCTTGTATCGTCCTTTAAGACGGGAGGCCTACAGCTGTGGAGTGTGTTGCAGGCAGATGCTTTATCCTTGGCTGTAGGTTCAGAGACCTTCAGCAGGAAGGTGGCTGCAGGGCCTAGCAGGGCATGCTGCGTGCTGGCTGGGGACCAGTACTGGAGCGGCTGGAGGATCCGCTGAGTTCTGTATCTCCCTCTGTTACCTGGGAGATGTTTAGGGGATAGATCTTGCTTCCCTCTTTGGATGTCCTGGCCTTTCTTCACTGATGGAAACTGTAAGGCAAACTGTACCTTCAGCCAGGGTCCAAGGATGAGTCTTGTGAAGTCTTCAGCTTTCCCAAAAGAGTGGCTCAGCCCCTTTTAAAGACAAGTGAGCAACAGTGAGTGGTGTAGGCTAAGCCTACCTTAATGAACCAATCCTGGGGTCCCTACCAACAATCTCCTGTATGCGTGAGGTCACAATCAGAGTACTTTGCAACGGGAAAGGTAAGGGGAGGGGAAACAAGAACAAGATGTGCCCCAGTACTAAAATGGCAGAAACTTTCACTCAGCAGAAAGATCATTGGCCACACACACTCCATTTTTAAGTCCCAACCAACTTCCTGTATGTTGTTGATCAAAGAGTCTCTCTGGTTAATGGTCCTCTCTATCTGGTCCTTGTTAAAGCGGCAGGTCTCCCTTGAAGCTACAGCGAGACCAGACTCTCGGACTCCTGTAAACCACATTCTCGTACCTTATGAATGAGGTCCGCTAGCAGACTGGCTTACTGTAAGCAGCAGTCCCAGACATTACAGTTCATTGTCATTGATACCGAGGGCAGAAGCTGGCTTCATGTTGACACAGTTAAATATGAAAGGTTGAGTTTCCTGTCTTTTTTGTTAACCTCTGCAGCCATGTGGGCCTGTTTGTAGTACCCTCTGCTGGTATGTTAATCGCTGCTACCAGCTGCAGGGCTTAACAAAAGAGCAGGGCGGATCCAAGGAGCCTTTGTTAGTTAATCAGGCTGGCCATGGCAAGGGGAATCTTGGTCCACCCCCTTCCAGGAGATGGCATAGTGCACTCCTGGCTGTCACATTCCCTCTAAATATGTCAGAGTGGACTGTGACTGTAGGCTGTGTCCACACAGAGTACACAGGTCTATGCATTTGTCGTGCTGTGAGCATAGGAAAATGTGGTTGGGGCAAAGGATAATCCTTTGTTAAGAACAGCCTTTTATGTTTATATTAATGTTCTGTCCGACAGATTAATAAGTAAGTTTGGTGGTGTTATGTTTTCACTAGCCTTCTCGTGCTCGAGACAATCAACTACACTTTTAGGAAGCCTTCCGCATCCTATCTGAAACATGTGGAAATGATTCAATCCATTTTACAATTCACATTGAAGAATAATATTTTCCTGTTCAACAAAGAATACTTCGTACAAATCAAGGGTGTCGCCATGGGGGCTAAATATGCTGCTTCCTTGGCGAATCTCTTCATGGCTGAATATGAAGATACGCACTCACTTAATGATAATGGCTTTATAGAACATGTGATGCTCTGGAAAAGATATATGGTTGACATCCTATTAATTTGGGATGGGCCCACTTCCTCCATTGACAGATATTTGGAATATCTCAATACCACTACCTTTGGTCTACACCTCACCAGACACTGCAGTAACAACGTAATTGATTTTCTCGACCTGCATATATACATAGAAGATAACAAAATCCAGACAAAAACATTCAGGAAACCAACTCATGTGAACTCTACTCTTCATGCCTTAAGCTGTCATCGCAAAACCACTGTCAGCAGCATCCCTGCAGTCGAGTTCCATTGGGCCCGTACAAACTGTAGCCAAGATAGATACTTTGAAGCTGAATGTGCGCTGTTGTCCATGAGATTTCAAGGTAGAGAATATGCAGCACCTCTAATCAACCTAAGTCTTGATAAAATTAAACTAAGTACGAGGACCGAGATACTGCAACCAAAATCGATTGACCGATCTGAGAATAAAACAAGCACAAATATCATTACACAGTATTCGAGAGATGCTCACACATTATATACCATTGTGAAGAAACATTGGTACCTACTGTGCATGGATAACAATATCAGCCATCACATCTCCAACAAACCGAAATGTGTATACACAAGGGCACCCACAATTAGAAACGTGCTTTGTCCCTCATTTATGACCAGTGTATCAGCCAAAAAAGGGAGTGCTGCTAATTGGCTGACACCGCTACCTGGCTTTTATCGCTGTGGCACATAAAAAATGTGCCAATATGCACATAACAACTGTAATAGATTCACCCCAACACATGGAGGGGAGATTGTGATCAAGAATTTCATCAACTGCAAGACCACATATGTGGTCTATGCTATCATATGCACTTGCAAAAAGATCTACATTGGCAGCACCATAAGAAAATTGAGAATCTGTATTTGAGAACACCTGGCGAATCTAAGCAGCCAGGAACCAAAACTACCACTAGCGCAACACTGGCAGAAAGAACACCAACTGTCAGACAAAAGAGATATAGGGCCTCATTACGAGGTATGCCGGTAAGGCAAAAACGATGCCGGTATGGTAATACCAGCATCGTTTACCGTCCCGTTGCATTCCGACCTGCAAACCCGGTATAAGCGGCACACTAAACAACGGTGCCGCTAATAGCGGCATAGGCGCGTACACGCGCCCCTTCAGGGAGCAAATACCAGCATGCCGGTAATAGGGGGTAATTCCAACCCACGCATACATGCAAATACCGGCAGGTGGAGTCAATGGAGGCTGTGCCAGTATAAACTGAGCACACCCACACACCACAACCCCCCCCCCCACAGGTGTAGGCAATGTAGAGTGGCCCAGTACAAAAGGAGTACACCCACACACCACACCCCTTCCTACACCAAAATGCTACCACTAGCAGTTGCTATCATGGCGCTGGAGGACATGCCTATACTGCTACAACTACAGCAACAACAGCAACAACTACAGCATCAAGAACAGGCAGCACAGAGGAGACGCAGGAGGAGAAGGAGGGTGAGACAGGCCCAGCAATTACCACCAGCGCAGCCACCAGTGCCTCGTAGGCAGCCACCAATCCCTCGCACCAGACCCAGCCCATTCAACCTAACCCCTGAGCAGATCGACAACCTGTACCGGTTGGACCGTGACACCATCACCACCATAGTGGACATGATACAGAACGACATTGCCAGCCACATAGAAATACGCACTGCCATCCCCCCACTACTAAAGGTGGTGTCTGTGCTACACTTCCTGGCCACAGGCGCCTACCAACACACAGTGGGCCAGCTGCATGGCATTTCACAACCACTATTCTCACGCATGCTGAACCATGTGCTGCATGCCCTCCTGAAGCACACAAGCACCCATATATCCCTACCACGGACTGCCCAGGAGATAGCCGAAACCAAAGTAGGCTTCCATGCACTGGCAGGCATGCCCAATTGTGTTGGTGCCATCGACTGCACCCATGTGGAATTGGTAGTCCCCCATGCCATAGAGGCGGTGTACCGCAATCGCAAGCAATACCACTCAATCAATGTGCAAATGGTATGTGACTCCAGCAAGATCATCACACATTGCTGCGCCCGATTTCCTGGATCCACATATGATGCCATGGTACTGCGCAACTCCACGCTACCCCGTCACATGGAGCGACATGCTGGACCACGTGGCTGGCTGCTCGGTGAGTTGCACAACAGGGCCATGGCCATGCTGTGGGGTACTGATGTGTGCGGATGCAGAAGGGGGGGGGCTACTGCACCCAGGTGGTAATGGGGGGGGAATAGTGCACCTGGGTGGTAAAGGCGGGAGAATAGTGCACCTGGGTGGGAAAGGGGGGAATAGTGCACCTGGGTGGCACTAGCCAGTGAGTGGAGAATGCATGCAGAGCTAAACACTCCTCACCTGAACCAGCCAAACGGAGCATAACACATCACTGGGCCACATATCACAAATATTGCATATGGATGACAACAAGTAAGAAGCACAACCAGGGCACCATGGTGATGGCAAGCAATGCATGCCTGAATAGGATGGCAACAGTGGCAATGCGGCTAGTGTGACCATGCATAGTAAAGAATATACAGCATGATTTGGAGGCCAAACATTTTCGCACTACCACAGAACATCTGCCAGAGCATGCATGATTACACCCTGCATCATCTATTGAACCCCATCCAGTGTACCACACCTCATTACAGTATACATTGCATCTAGGTGACTATTTTGTACACGTACAGGGACATGTGCATGCCCACACCAAATAGCTGCTGCCATGACTGTGCTCCCTGAAGGAGGCAGTTCAGAGTGACACACACCTATTTGTATCTGCTTGCAGGTGATGGAGGATATCCCTTGAGGCCGTGGCTACTTACCCCTGTGCGGAACCCGCAAAAGAGCCATGAAGAGGAGTACAATCATGTGCACACTCGTACCCGTGTTGTGATTGAGCAGACCTTTGGCCTGTTGAAGGCACGGTTCTGCTGCCTAAGCAAGTCTGGCGGGGCATTCCTATATAGGCCTGAGAAGGTGGCGAAGATCACCATGGCCTGTGTCATGCTGCACAACATGTGCGTCCGAAGGAATGTACCACTGCCACCTGACATTGACATGCATGGGCCGGGTGAGGATGAAGGGGATGGAGACGGAGGCGAAGGAGCCCCCCTGCCAGTGCGTGATGCACGGGATGGCCATGCTGTACACCAAGCACTAATTGACGAATACTTTTGAAACACAGTGACCATAAATGTAATGTGTCTGTGACACACTGTCTGCATGTGGACATGCACACTTGTTTTGTTAGAATTACCCCACTGTACACCATCACAGATTAAATGTACATGCACAAAAATAAGTATGTACAGCCAATGATTTTCTTGCACACAACGGATGTATTTTCCAGACACGTGATAATGTGAACAAAATTGCCTCACAACCCCCAGTGAACACCCTCACCCACCCTACAAACCCCAAAAATACCCAAGTAAATTCCCTCACCCACCCTACAAACCCCAAAAATACCCAAGTAAACTCCCTCACCCACCCTATATCCAACAAACACTGGTCCCTTCACCAACGTACATTTTCAAAATGTCATTGTCTGCCCACTCTATTTCTTTGCAATTTTGGGATCCGGGGGTGCCATGGTCAAGCGCCGTGCACTCCTCTGCGTCAACCGCACGGGGCTCGATTGGCCCGAGGTAGAAGATGTTGTGGCAGTGGAGGTGTCGATGATCAGTCCCATGCCTGCCCCAGGGTGTTGGCACTGCGTTTGAGGTAGATTCATGGCACGTGTCGATGCCTCAACAGCAGCAGTGTTGGCTGCAATGGCTGTGGCAATGGCCCTCATGGAGTCATTCCCGTTGGATATTTGTTGCCGCATGAGTTCGAGCATCGACACCTGTCGGGCCTCAACCCTTGACAGGCGAGCCTCGAAGGAGTCGTTGGCTGCAGGAGTACTGGTGGGCGGGGTGGTGGTGGGCGGGGTGGTGGTAGGCAGGGTGGTGGTAGGCAGGGTGGTGGATGGCAGGGTGGTGGTAGGCAGGGTGGAGGATGGCACCTGCGCAGGGCCCACGTCCAGGGCACAGTCCTCCTCAAAGAGGGCTATGTCTGAGTCTCCAAGGTCCGAGTCGTGGAGGCAGGGATCGTCCATGCTCTCGGCCTCTGTAGGGCGGGGTAGGCTGGTAATGGGGCTTGGGGTGGGTGTGCCGGACATGATGTCACCCTCATTCTCCACTTCTGTATCCACAACGTCCGCAGTGGCTGGCGGAGCGGGAATGGAAACGCCTCCCACTGTTGTGGGTGGCTGCTGCTGTACTGTGGCTGCAGGTGTCTCCTGCAGGGTTACTGCCCAGTGTGGCACACTGCCTGTTGCTCTGGGCAGTTTCTTGGGCTGGGGGGTGGCGGTGGCCCTGGTCACTTGCCGTGCAGTGGATGAACTTGCACCCCTGTCCTGCATTCCATCTTCCTCATCGGTGCCCGGGGGATAGAAGAGATGCAGGTCATCAGTGATGGTGTCACATGGCAGCTATGATGTATTGCGCTGCGATATGTTCATACATTCATGCATCAAATTATTTCTGGGGTGTGGCATTTGGTGTTCTGAGGGGGCATGTGGGCAATGAATGCATGGCTGGTGGCATGGCATTGGTATGGTGTCTGTGTGGTGAGTTCCATGGGCACGGTTGGGTCATGTTGCACTTGTGTTGGCATTGGGATTGGCACTCAGCATGCGTGTGTTGCAGGGTGTGCCACACATTCTTCATTGGATATGTTGATGTGGGCATGGGGCATGCATTGCCTTGCCTAGACTCACTTCTACATCACTTGTGCCACGTCATGGTTTAGCCTACATGGATGTGATGGGTCACTCACCTTCTTCTGTGGATGATGCGGCGCCCGCCTCCTGGTCTCCAAATCCCTCGATGGATTCAGGGTCAATGAAGGTACTGGCGGTCTCCTCCCATGCCGTCAACTTCACTGGGGAGTGTGGGCCCCCGCCTGTCGCCATTGCGGCCCTCATCTTCTCCGCCAGAATCTTCCTCACCCTGAGGTGGAGGTCATCACACCGCTTCCTACAGTCACGCACACTCCTTGGGGTGGTTCCCACTGCCGACACCCTCTGTGCGACCTCCTGCCAGACTTCTTTTTTTTTTGGTTTGGGCCGCATGCTTCATGTCAGTGCTCCTGATTGTGTCCGCATGCTGGGCCAGGGTGTCAGCAAGCATGCTTAGTTCAGCGTCTGAAAAACGCTGTTTTCTCTTCCTTTGGGTCGCCTTCTTGGTAGCCTTGGACATCCTGCTTCTATTGTGCCACAGAACAACACGAAATAACTGGTGGTTGTGGAGGATGGCAATGGATTGTGTTTTTAAAGATGGCCGCCGGCCCATTTCCCGTTCCTGTGCGATGACGTAATTTCCGGGTCAGTTTTTTGCGATTTAGGGGTCGTTATGAGGCGGTAATGCTATGGGGAGGCCCTGCAATGCCAGTATAGGGGGGTTGGAGGCCCTTTACTGGCATTGCGGTATTTCCACTACCAGCATGGGGGAACGCGCGAGCTCGCGCACTCGTAATCACCCGCTGTTACCGGGTTTATACGAGCACAGACCTGCTCATTCCGGCATGCCGGTAATGAACCCGCTTTTACCGGGCAACTAGGGTTACAGAAATCCACCACCAATAAATGTGGGTGCAACAGTACACTCATGTTGCGTCAAATGGAATCTAAACTTATATGTAAATGTAGAGGCACTAAACACGGACTTAACACAGAACATGAAATTAATGTGTTCCTTTAAATGGTCCTTTCCACGAAGGAATGTAGTGTCATCGATAATGAGTATATGAGGACATTTGAACCATATTGTTGTGTACTGCTGTGTTTTCAAACTGCTTTAGACTCATCTATATGGCAACAGAAAAGAACAACTATTATCATGTATGGATTTCTGAAATACCAGCATATAGATACATATATGTATATGTGTGCCTTATATTGTTGCAGGAAGCAGAAGCACCCAGATCACCCATACTGACACAATAAGCGAACGTGTTCCTATGTGAACACATTCACTTTCCTGATGATAACCAATTGCCATGCACTGCTGCCATGTTGCTCTCATTTCTTTGGTCCTTTAAACATGTTTACCAATTGGCAATTACATGCAGCAATGCTGCCAGGATTTTTTTTTAATCTTAAGGTTACCGTCATTCCACGTGCATAATGCCAATTAGGCACGTATACCGTAGTAGCCATGTCTCACGAAGATGAAAGTAAATATTTAAACTCCTTCAATACATGTGCAAGCTTTTGTGATGCGAAGCGTGCCGTTGTGCGAAACACGCGCTCTCCGGCAGTAGGATGCATAAACAGTGCTGTGCTGTTGCCCGCTGCGCGTGAGTTTTTTACAAATGCGTGACCATTCCATATTCCATTGGGTAAGTGAACGCTTCTCCCCATTAAGACATTCTTAGTGTTTACACCCAATGTGTTCACAGGCCTAATGGCCTACGTAATACCATTACCTCCACGTCCACTCTTCCTCGTCCCAGTACTTACATCATGAGGCCCCTGCCTCCGACACAGGACCTTCTTTTATTTGTACTATACCCTATAACTCCTCCCCCACATCCACGTTACTCATTTTAATTTTTCCGGCAGGATGGACTTTTTTTTCCTGGTGCAGGGCACTGGGGAACGATTGCTGGCCCCTGGTGTGGCTGTGTGGTGGGGCCTTCGGCTCATTCAGGTGCAGCGTTGCTCCCGGGACCCCTGCGGGGCTCAGGTTCCATGTTGAGCGGGAATGCCTCTCCCTGTTTTCTGCAGGGCTATAGGCTGGCGTGAGGACATCACGGCCAGGTTCCTGCAGGGTCCGGGATGCAGTAAGGAGTTATGGGCTTTGAGAATGTTTGTGCATGAAATTGCTGACTCCTTTTTGATGGTATTCTCCCGAGATTGCTCCGGAGGCGGATGGGCTCCGCCTCCAGTGGAGAGGTGCAGCGTTGCCAAGGGAATTGTTTGTTTGGTTTTCCCTTTTGGTTGATGCCTTCTGGCTGTATTTATGGGGGGAGAGTTAGTTTTCTGTTTGTGTCTGTACTAGCCATAGGTATACGTTCTGCTACTCCCAGGCGCCTTGTCCTGTCCTCTTCCTCTGAGCTGTGTGGGGGACGGACGATGGGGCTAATATGTGTTTCCTTATCCAGACTGGGATTGGGGAGGCTGCTGCAGCGTCATGGAAGTCACAGCCATGGGGGGTTCCCAGTAGCTCAGCATTTGGTGCATGGGTCCTCCAGTACCGACGTGTAGCATTCTAGCCACCTCTCAGTCATGTGAAAGTGAATTAGCAGATTGAGGCACAAGTCTATGCTTAATGGGGTTCTCGGAGCCCCTGGTGCTAGTGGGGGGGGGGCAAACCCCAAGGATGGAGTTGCCGTTGGTATGTTCCGATCTGATATCCGGGA
Source organism: Ambystoma mexicanum (assembly GCF_040938575.1). Taxonomy (NCBI): domain Eukaryota; kingdom Metazoa; phylum Chordata; class Amphibia; order Caudata; family Ambystomatidae; genus Ambystoma; species Ambystoma mexicanum. Next base: position 138,261,914 of record NC_090921.1, read on the forward strand.
AATATTGCATTGCCCCGCTTTGTGACCAGACTCTACCGATTGCGAGGGGGCGATTTTTTGCTATCAGGTCCTGTTGGTGATGGTCTTGCCAGCCTGGTGGGTGGCTCCTCTATGTCGGCTGAGAGGGCCGTGGCCATGGGGGTTGGTGTGTCTGCCTGGAGGCATATATATCTGCAGGGTTGGGAGCCTTACAGGCTGTCCTTAATTTTCCTTTTGATGGGTCTGACGAACATGCTGTTAAATTGCGGCTCAGGCCTGCTTCAATGTCTGAGGATTATTCCTCTGGTGCAGGTGCAGTGCCTGGCAGGTTTTTCCCTGGCTCCATCGTCTCTGTCTTTTCGGGCATCGGGGGCGGAGTCCTCCACACTCCTCTCGTCCTGGGCCAGTGCGGTAGTCCTGACGGTTTGGACAGGCCTGTGGCGGGCGGATCCCGTCTGTTTTTTCAGTATGGGACCGTATGGGACCGGTGGTGTTCGGTGGGGCTATCGAATGTCGTTCCTGTCTCCACCTGTCCGGGTTTGCATGGTTAGGACTTTGGTGCCCAGCTCAGGGACCAAGAGGTTGGCCATGGGAACCGTTCTCTCGGAATTGTTGTTGTAGGTGGCCATCATGCCCGTTCCTCTCCCTGTTCGAGGTTGTGTTTTCTACTCAAAATTGTTCCTGGTCCCCATACCTTCTAGGAAGAATCGCCTGATTTTGGGTCTCGGGCCCTGTACTGATTCATCCGGACAGTACACTTCAATGTGGAGACTTTGCGGAATGTTCTCCGCATGTTGTACTGGGGGGATTGGGTGACGTTGCTGGATCTCCAGGGTGAATGATGCCACGTGACTCTCCGTCCCTGTCGCATGTGGGTTTTCTGTTTTGCAGTGGGATCCTGGCATTTTGGTTCCAAGTGCTCCCGTCGGGGTTGCGATCAGCTCCCAGAGTGTTCGCCATGCTGGTGGCTCCCTTGGTGGAGCATCTGCTACTGAGGGGAGTTCAGTTGTTTCCCTGCCTGGACGATTGGTTGCCCAAAGCATCCTGCCGGCAGACTGTCATGACTCATCTCCGACTGGTCTACCAGGCTTTTTAGGACTGGGGATTCCTGGCGAACTGGCAGAAGTCTCAGCTGGAACCTTCTCAGGATATAGTTTTCGTCGGGGCACAGATTTGCACCAGGATGGGGAGGGTGTTCCTGTCCCTGGAGAGGGTCCGTTGCTTGCTGGCTGTTCTGGGCAGGGTTCTCAGGAGGCTTTATGTCTCGGATCGCCAGTTTCTCGAGGTGCAGGGACACATGGCGTCTTGCGTTTTTCTGGTTCCTTGGGCCCGTCTTCATTTACATCCTCTGGTGTCTTATCTTCTCTCCCGCTGGCTCCCGAAGTCTCACGTTTGAGGCTTTGATTCCAGTGGCCCCAGTGCTGCGGGACTCCCTGCTGTGGTAGTTGGAGGCTCCGAATCTACGGCCTGGTTGTCCCTAGACCTTCCTCCTGTGACCACACTTACTACCGACGCCAGCGGGAGGCGTTGGGGGCTACATTGGGGGTCCTCCCAGCTCAAAGGTTGTGGGATCCAGACGAGAGCCGTCAATCATCCAAATGGCGAGAGTTGTGCGCCATTCTCTGTGCTCTGGTGTACTTCAAGGGTTTCTGGAGGGACGGGCGGTGTTGGTCCGGACGGACAATACAACGGCCTTGGCACATTTCAACCGCCAAGGGGGTTCTGGCCACTCCTTGAATGCTCTGGCAGCTCGGATTGGCTCCTGGGGGGAATCGCATCTGGTGTCCCTGGTGGACTCACGTATAAGGGGGGTGAACAAAGTTCAAGAGGTCTTTTCGGCTGCCGGTTTCCCTCCTCTATGGAACTGGTCCTGTCGGCCCAGGTCTTTGTATAGATCTGTGTCAGATTCGGGCCCCCTTTTCTAGATCTGTTTGCGTCTCCGGCCTCGGCGAAGGTTCGTCTCTTCTGCTCTCGGTTTCAGGCCGAAGAGGTTTGGGGGGTGGACACCCTCTCAGTATGGTGGCCTCGGGGTCTCCTTTATGCTTTTCCATCTCTTCCCTTTCAGCGTATCAGAGTGTCCAGGGTGACTGTTGTTGATAGCTCCATTCTGGCCCCGCCGAGGTTGGTTTCCCCTCTCTGTTAGAGCTTTGGTTCCGGGACCCTTGGCTGGTTCCGAAGTGGCCGTGTCCCCTTCAGGGGAATCTGAGGTTGGGAGTCCGTCAGATTCAATGGGCAGTGTGGCTATGGCCTGTGGTCGGGTCTATCAGGATTGCTCTTAGACCCTTCACTCTGAGGACGTATGGCAGGCATTGGGGCCGTGTCCGGGACTGGTGTGGACGGTCTGGGATCCCTCCCCTGCGTTCTAGCCTCCATGATGTCCTTCATTTCCTCCAGGAGGGGTTTGGCGCATGGCTGGCGGTTTCCACGCTTCGCTCGAAGCATAGAATATATTTTGCAAAGCGTTTTGACAGAAAGAAAAAAGCAAATGGGTGACAAATGGCTAACATTTTATAAAATGGACGCCCTCTGGTTACATTGACGATTCTGCGATTGGGATGTCTGTCACATGATGCGATTGGTTTCTGGCCAACATAATATGCATACTATAGGGTCGTTTCTGGTCTAACACGGGCAGTGTAGGAGTATTGGCTAGGACTGCCCCTTTCCGCCGATCTGATAGTCTTCTGATTACTTTTGGCCCGGCTGGAGCTGGGCGTAAAGCCTCAGTGGTTTCCATTAGCCGGTGGATCCATGTTGTGGTCTCCATGGCCTTTGTGACTTCTGACCTGCCTGTGCCTGCGCACTTTCATGGGTGGTCCACCAGGGGTTTTGGCGGTTTCCTGGGCCGATGCAAGGGGGGTTTCTCTGCAGGTGATTTGTAGGGCTGCCACCTGGGCTGATCAAAGCACTTTCATCAACCACTATAGGTTGGATGTCTCCCACTCGGGGGTTGGTTCGTTCGGGGTTGGAGTTTTGTCTGTGGGAATGTGGATTCTGAGTTTTTAAAGGTGTGTGTTTTTCTGCACTGTTTTGGCTCTGTGTCTCATTGGGACCTTTTCCCCGTTGCTGCTTTGGTATACCTCATGCAGTAAGTACTGGGATGAGGAAGAGTGAACGTGGAGGTAATGCTCTGCTCTGATCACTTACCGGTAATCATTATCACTCCTAGTCCTACTCTTCCTCGTCATAGTACTGATGACCCTCCTCTCCCTCCCTCCGGCTTGGTTATATGAAACTGAGTGACGTGGATGTGGGGGAGGAGTTATAGGGGATAGTAAAAATAAAAGAAGGTCCTGTGTCGGAGGCAGGGGCCTCGTGAGTTAAGTACTGTGACGAGGAAGAGTAGGGCTAGGAGTAATGACGATTACCTGTAAGTAATCAGAGCATTCTCTGTAGCACTGTCACAATGTAAAAATATCCTGTTTTCTTACACTTATCTGCATGAACAATACCAGATAGGAAGACAGCCATTTCCTACACCAACAGAGGTGGAATTCACCAACACCCGATATGATCCCTTTTCTTTTACCAAATTACCCACAGGGTAACTAAACTTACAGCCATCTGACACAATTACCTAATTGCAGGGATATATATTCACACATTCAGAGTTATAATATCGGGTTAACACTTGACAAATGCCCTTAATCTCATCTGCTATTATCCGTAGGATTAAGATTGATTTATCACGTGACTATTCTCATGCGGCAGACTCCAACATCCACTGTGTAACTCAAACTTTTCTTTTCCGATCCCATCTGCAGGGATATATATATATATATATTGGAATTCAGCCACTGTGCCATTGAACAATCTGCCTTTACTGCCCAATCATGCCATAGGTCATTATGCTGGACACCATGGAGAAATACTAGCAGGCTCAAAAATAAGGTCTCAGCCTGACCCTACGTTCACTTCTATTTTGCAGTTGCAAAAACGGAACTATCCTAACGGCGAGAACGCCAACTACCAGTGTCACAATTTCCTAGCCACACTCATCAGGTTAGTGCTCCTCGAGTCCTGTGTTACTACTACCTTTGATACTTGCCACCCTCATCAGTTTAGTGCTCCTCGAGTCCTGTGTTACTACTACCTTTGATACTTGCCACACTCATCAGGTTAGTGCTCCTCGAGTCCTGTGTTACTACTACCTTTGATACTTACTTAGACCGACCCATCAGGGCAACGACATGTCGCTCTCACTAATTCATTTTCAGGCCTCTTAGAATATTCAACCTTGGTGAGTGTGGACTGTGTCCATGAAACCTTATTACTATTCATCACAACGCCATGTATTGTTACCTGCACACCCTCAACCACTGTTTTCTACCTGATTCGTGGGTGCTCAACTCACCACAGATTTACTTACTGTATCCCTGATCCACTTGGATCTCATTTATGTAGTATCACTATATAATTTATTTATTTTTTCTTTTTTTCTTTTTTTTAAATCCAATGAATTCGGAAGAACATAACAAAAACAGTACAATGATTATAAGAAGTTATTTGCAACTATGCTCCACTTGTACACTCTTTGTCTTCCTTGTCCCCGCTCTCCCAAAACCCTGCAAATGGTATGTACCTATGATTAAGGTTTTTTAATTATACTTTGATGTGTTATGCCGATTGACCAGCCTAGACAAAGGCTGTTGATGCACATGGAATTCAATAACATGCCAATCAAGCCCACCAAGATACCTGTGTTGATCTTTACTGATTAATAATTGAAGGATATAGATCTGACCTTGTTAATGGAATGATACTAATTAGGCTAGCGCAACCATGCAGAGCCACCCTGCGTTTCTTCTAAGTGACCTCTTGAGATTGGGAGTAGAACCTCAAGGCCCTGGTGGTGAAGCAGGCCTCACCATATTTCAGGAAACAAGCACACCAAGAGTCGGATCTACCCACTACGTTGAGACGTCGCTTCTGGTTGCGCCTGAATGTTTTATTCCCTATATTCTTTTATTTGTTGGGGTCTCAGTAGTGCTTAAAACGAAGGTCTGGTTGCTTTTAAGTGCCTCCCCTATTTGCCAAAGGGAGGACGTCATTTGTCCAGGATCACACAATTCCACCAAGCTCTGACCCTGAGATTAGAACTCAGGGCATCAGGCCAATATCAGACGTGCATCTTTCTCGGGCAACTATCAAAGTGAGCAAAGAGAACACCAAAAATATGTCTATGTGTGTAACCAAAGAAGACAGTGTTGAAAGCAATATGGACTTTTAGAGAAAAAGCTATTTTTAAAGAAAACATTCTCACTACAGGAGAGAATGTACCCCTTGTATTTATTTTGCAATATTTGCCAATAAACTACCCTGTATTGTAATCTGCAGGCAGAGGGTTCGGTGGAGGCGCGAGGCGAATTTGGGTGCTAATTTCTTTGTTTACAGTGAATGTGCCCGTCATGCCTTTACTCGGGCCCCACACATCAGGTTTCAAGGCCACTGCCTGCTTTATTACAAAGATAACACTGGTGGGTCAGAGAGGGTGGCTCGGATCCACGCTACCAGGCCTTGGTGTGTCTGCCGGGATTTACCGGGGTCGGCGCATAAAACACAGGAATGCGAGGGAGGAATGCACCTGGGAAATAATGGGAGGGGACAGCAAACAAAATACTCTCGGATCCAGCCCTCCCTAGATATGGCCCATGTCCCAGCATCTGGGGCTAACGCTTCGAATGTTGGGAGAGGCGATAACTTCAGAGACGGTGGGGGAGGATCTGCCTTGTTTGTGTGGTGGGGATCCAGCTTTTTTTTTACACATTCTGATGAGATCATTCTAGTGCAGCTTCAACGTTACAAGCAGTTAACTCTCTCTTCTATGTCTGGGCAACGTGCCGGGGCTTGGTAACGTTGTCTCATGGAGGCAGAATCAGGGGAGGGGCAGCAGCCCTCCCACGGGGCCGGCTCCTCTCTCCTTCAAACTGATAAGGGAGACAGCAGCTCTAGCACATCAAAGCACAGGAGGGGTGAGGTAATAAAAATACCCCACCCTTCTACAAAGACAAATGCGTGCCTTGCACCCAGGCGCAGCAGAACACCCAGGCAGGGAAAATAAAAAGAGACCCCCCCCCCCTGCAATGCTGGCCTGGGGGCTGCTTCACAGCCCCCAAGGAGGTACTTCAAAGACCCAGGGGCTTCCCTGGTCCTATATAATGAGTTGCTTACTTCTCAGCAAAATCACAAACTGTTTGTGGACCCTGCACGGGGACCCAAACACCCTAAAGGGAATTTGCTGTGCACTCAGCATCTTCCTGCTCTTTTTCTTTGCTTTCCTTAACGTTTGCTGTGCACTCAGCATCGTTTTTCTATAGCCTCAGGCGTTCGCCGTATACGCGGCGTCGCTTTTCCCGCCCCTCTCTCACCTGAACATTGGCCTGTTCTACTTTTACCTGGCTGGGCTGCCGGCGAAAAAGAAATGGACAACCACTTTTCGCTGCCTGAACAAGAGCCCAGCTCTGCCCTCGATGGACGGCAAACATTGGAAGACAGCCAAGGCGGGGCCCGAGAAGGCGGCGAGCTGCATGGAAGCCCCGGGGAGAGAAGGGCTGCAGCGAGGGAACCCGGCGCCGGTGGTGACTTTGCTACTCTATTTCGAGTAAGTAGCCGCGGCGCCAGGCTTTCTCACCCACGGGGCTCTGCACAAGCTCTGTGACAAAAAGAAACTGACGCTACATTGGAAGCAAGCCAGCAAAAAGCAACAATTGCACCCCGCGGGGGAAGCAGGGCTAACGTTAGCAGTAGAAAGCATGTGATGATTTAACATAGCTAAAGAAGCAAGTTACAAGGAACACGGGGGGGGGGTTTGTAATTTAACCCTGCAATTCAGTAAACGAACAGTAAAACGCGTTTGTGTTTATTTGGAAACAAACTCAGAAATTTAAGTTCTGGGAGCATGTGGGTTTTTGCAGACTTTTTAATTACGGATTACACAACATACCTCATAATAGAACATGGGGGAAGAAGGTATTATATAACCCTTTTGCATGAAAGCCACAGTGACATCACGAAGGGTGCAGAAAGGTCGCGACGGCACGCCTGTGTGGAAAATTCTCACTTCACTACACGGAGCAGCATGGCATTAGAAGGGGCAATTTTGGTGAATAAAGGGTTCTAAGCGGGACTTTGTAAACAAGTTTTTTACGACTATTTAAAAGAGACAGAACAAGGAACAGTGTTTGGAAAAACACATTGTGTTAAGAGGGCACCACACAGTTGACAGGGTGAAACCAGGCCTGTTTTGTTAGACGCCCGGACCTAACAAAATACTACCACAGGGCGCAACAGAGCAGTTACCCAATACGGGTAACGACAAATTTGAGTGGTACACAGACTCTGAGACAAGCGGCATACAGTTGCTGTCAGCTACAGGGGGGGTTTTAGCATTACCCCAAAACAGGGCACACCACTAAATTTACCATTATAGGTAACAAACAATTTTTGTTTATATTAAGAAAGGAAAAACCATGGCACCTAAAAGGAAGTCACAGGAGCCAAAGAATTTGCCACTAAAGCCCAAATCACCACATTTGCTAGCCGCAATCGAGGCAGCGGAGCACTATGAATGGGACTGGGTCCGAGAGCATTTATACGGCCTACCAAAGGAGGGGTTGTCACCATCGGTTGGGGAGGAAGAGACTCCTCCCCCAGCTAAGAAAAGCAAGGCACCAGGGAGCCCTAGCAAAGGTAATAAAAACAGTGTATTATCAAAATTGTGTGAGAATAAGAAACAGATGCAACAGATGATACTGGAAATAAGGGATAAGCACCAGGTGCACAAAGAGCCAGAAGAGGGCACAGGCCGCAACATACCTGTGGAACCCTCAATAATGATAGACCCGTCCCACCCTGAGTGCCACCACCGCTAGCGGGCACACCCATAATACCACCAACATCAGGGCTTGCACTAACAAGACCTGAACCAGCAGGGCCACTGAAAGCATGGGCAATGCCCACAGCTAGCAACACAGGTCCATTAGACATAAACAGCAGCGCCACCACAGATATTATGATATTCAGTAGTGCCCAGCTGCATCTAAGACTGAGAGCATTTGAAAAAGAAATACTTAACAAGTCCAAAAAATCCCTGGCTTGGAACATTGATATAACAATCAAAGAGGCCATATGGATAAAAGAATTCATTGAGATATTCTCGCTCATCGAGGCCCAACACAAGTGGAGGGATGCTTTAAGGGATCCCAAAAAGATCAAGGATAAGGCCATAGCCAGGAACGCCTACGCAGAACAGAACTGGGACAACTGGCGGAAATCATTTGCTATTTCAGCAACAATTTACCTGGAAAAATTCCCTGGGGATGCAATAAAGCTATGGGCTTATATGGACAAAATCAGAGAGGTAAAACTCGCCCACAAAGGGAAGGGGTGGTTAGCATACGACATACGATTCAGGAGAAACATGTCTGAAAGACCGGCTATTGAATGGGATGAAGTACAGAACGATCTATACATATTGAATGCCGAGCCACCATCAGAGGAGGAGGTTGCGCAGGCAGCCGAGAAGACAAATAAAATCTCACAAGGTGGGAATAGAAGTTATGAGAATGAAAAACACAGAAAGTGGGAGCAGTCCTTTCGGAGAAATCAGACATGGGCGGCTAGGTCAAATGCCCGAGGACAGAGCAAAACTCATCACGCCACAAAATCCAACATTCCCTGCCGGAATTACGGGAAAAATGAGTGCACAGAGGGGAAGGGGTGCTGGTATAAGCGCAACTGCTCCAACTGCAACGGGGAACAACCTGCAAGCAACTGCACCAGATTACCAGCTAAAAAGGCACAAAAAAAAGAGCAAGAATGAAACACCGCCGCCATTATTGGAACCAGGCAGAACCCACATCAATCCAAAAAAAGTAGCAGAGCATTAAGGAGTTATCCCGACAAATGGATCAGCTCAGCAATCAAACAGGGGTTCGAAGAAGGTTTCATTTCTTTTAAGGGAGTACGGTCCCAGATAATCCCATAGAAATTGGTATCAGCTAGGGACAACCCAAGGGCAGTGAGGGCTAAAATTGAGAAAGAACTCAAACTACCTAGTGTCACCACTAGGACTGGTACCTAAAAAAGAACCAGGCAAAATGAGGTATATACACCACTTGTCATATCCAGGAGGCCACTCGCTCAATGACGGCATTCCACACACTGAATCTGTGGTTACCTACACGCCTTTTCAGGAGGCGTTAAGATTAATACAGGACTGCGGGAGGAAAGCCCTTATGGCAAAACTGGACATTGAATCCGCCTTTAGCTTACTCCCAGTCCATCCATGTTCACAGCAATGGCTAGGTTTCACGTTTGATAAACATTTTTATGTAGGCAGATGCCTCCACATGGGGTGCACAGTAACCTGCGCCCTGTTTGAGCAATTCAGCTCGTTTTTTCAATGGGCATTTCAGAAACAAGAACCTGGGGTCAGAGTAGTGCACTACCTGGACGACTTTATGGTGATGGGCTCTACTAATTTGGAAGAATGCAGTAGGGCATTAACAGAGTTAGAAAGGATGGCGCAATAAGGCATCCCACTGGCTGCAGAGAAGACGACCACGCCACCCACAAACATTATCTTTTTATGGATAGAGATAGACTCATCAGGCAGCTTATGCAGAATCCCAAAATCAAAAGTAGCAGAACTTTTGGACAAAATCAAAGAGCTAAGCACAAAGAACAAGGGCACAGTAAGGGAATTACAATCACTGGCAGGCAGTCTCAATTTCCCGGCCAGGATCATTCCGTAGGGTAAATTATTTTCCAGGAGCCTGGAGTTTAAAACCAGAGCATGCACCAAATCCCACCTGCACATTAGGTTAGGCAAAGAAGTGAAGGAAGATCTTAAAGTATGGGAGAATTTCCTCGCAAATTTCAACGGGGCCACACTTTGGCGCACACCATTGAACACTGGGGCAAAAAGGGTCCTTTTTACAGATGCAGCAAGAAGCAAGGGGTTTGGGGCCATACTTGACACAGAATGGGTGGCTGGACAATGGCCCGAGTCATGGCACACAGCAGGATGGACAAAAAACATCATGCTATTGGAAATATTTCCCATCTGGCTAACCATACGCCTGTGGGGCAGGCAGCTGGCAAACACGGAACTCATGGTATGGTGTGACAACATGGCGGTAGTAAGAATCATAAAAAAAAGAACTACCAAATGCAATTTGGTGCTCAGAGTATTGGAGAATGGAAGAACAGGCTCCGGCCCTTCCCCTCTCGCGCTTGGCCTAGAGGATCACGGCCTAGACACCCGCCACGAGAGGAGTTTGCCTATCTACCAGACGACCAAATACCCTGGTACAGGAACATACGGATGTGCCCACCTACCTGCCCAGCAGCCCGCCCTGTCCATGCCGACACCTGCGGCATGGATCAACTCGACTAAACCTACACGTCGTTAGAGATGCCATGACACCCTAGCCAACGGTCAGCACACTTGTGCAAACATGCACACCGGACACTCCCACACCAATCCACACGAAGAACATACTCAGTGCTATGACGTAGGCGACAGACATACCCACGGACGTGCATCTTTATTATTTTCCACATAGGCTCTCAAAATGCAGAAACGCAAGACGCATAATGAACTTATCTAAAAAGGTTTGCTCACGCTTCTTCTAAGAACCATGTACCATAATGAAGAATATAACGGAGACACGATACTGAGGATAGAGCAATATGATACCGTAACCTAAAGCGCTCTGCATCAAATGGTTCCACCTATGCACCAGGCCCAAGTAGGCCGCAAGCAAAAGCTTCCATGAACATTGAATGAGCAAGAGCTCGGTTGCTGACCCTGCAGAATGAGCCCGGCGAAAGCACACCGCCAAGGGCACGATGTTGCAATCTCGCACGCCGCAAGCCGACGCCAAGGTCGCACCTGCAAGATAAACCAGGCACACAGTGGGAAAAACAATATTAATTGTGCTGAATTTTGCCTCAAACACAGTCCCACCTCACGTGACAAAGCCAAACCTGACAGGATGCCAAGCCCAGGAGGAAGGAGACGCCTGAATCCCACGTTTCAAGACACAGGCAGATACAATTAAAAGACTCATTGGACATCTGCAGCAGTGGGAGTAGTCGACCTCCCAACATATGAATAAATCCTCACATTGTTTACACCTACCCATAGTAAAACATTGTTGCAAATGACAGGTGCACCGCGAGCTGGGAACAGCGATAGTCTCGGACTGGGAGGCTCGCGAGCGGACCAATCAGAACATGGGGCTCTTATCACTGACGCCATTAACATTGACCAATCCTCAGAGGTCTTCATGTAACAATTTTCATGTATCAAATTGAAGGGACAGCCCAAGTATACCACCTGACTAACCCTCAACCACTAACACCGTTCTCTATATGAATGCTATACTAACCCTACCACTCGAGTAACCAATCCAGAGTGGAAATAGGTTTTTTGCTAAACTTTCTAAGGTGACGCAAGTAGCGCGTCATACTAAGGTAAAAAGGGCCTGCGAGCCCCACGATTGTGTGTGTGTCAGGACGGACGCGTACGATCCTTGACCCATCCCTGCCGTTTTGTCTAATAAACAGCAGAGTCACCTTGCTTCTTGCGTGTGTCTCATACTCTATCTCTTTTGGGATATACGGGAGGAGTTGGGGCCTCTCTGCCCGGAGGTCTACGGACGGCCCGGCCGACCCCGGCAGAATTTCCCCCCGACAAGTTGGAGGCACTGCTGAGATCTGTTTAAGATCTGCTTTTTTATTTTTATTTTTCCAGGTACTCCCGTTGCGAGGAGGCCCGGCGGCGCGGCCCCCTCTGCCGTTGCCCCCTTCTGAGGACTACAGGACCATCGCGGAACTGCGAGAAGACCGGACAGCGCAATCCGGATATTGGCCTTCGGGAGCCGGTTGAGAAGTATCCCGCCCGCGGTTGGAGAGTGTCCAGACGTGGTCCAGACGAGGGGAGGTGGCGAGCCGCTTGGAGGGGTGCACGCAGTCGAGCGGCCCCGCATCAAGAGGACTTGGTGAGCATGCCACGCACAACAAGCAATGTGAAATTGTGAGGGAGGGGGGAGGAATTAAATACGGGAGGTGGGAGGTGTTGCACAGGTGCGCGGCGAAGGTTTGACAATTTAGTGTAGGCAATGAAATGAATGGTAGCCGAACGAGTGCGAGAGCAGTCGGCTACGTTACGCGAGAGAGGGAGGTGGAGCACGAAAACATCACGTGCGGCCGCTAGTAGACACTGATTGGGCCTAGGTCGCGACTACGTGTAAGGGTGTGTGTGTGTGGTTTCCTACGATTTGGCATTTATTGATCAATGAGTAGATGAGGATCCCTATTGTTCGAGCAAGAAACACGATAGGTAGATGACGTTTCCCTGTAGGCGGTAGCTAGTTAGTTGCCCAATATGGAAGATAATTGGCTGGTTAAGCCCTCCTGTCGAGGGGCGTATCACACGCGAGGAGACGCAGCGTGCGCAGTCCGATTATATTATTGATTACCTTGTTCCAGGAGTGACAGGAAGACATCTGTGAGGTTAACGGGGGTAGATTTTGTATTTTGGACTTAAAGAATATATGAAGAACTTACCAGTAGTTCGAAGAGATCGGTGACGTCACCAGTAGGGCTTTCATAGGATATCCCGAGCACAAGGCATTTTTCTTTCTGAGAGTGGTGGGGAAGAGAACTGTGGTAAGGGAGTGGAAACGGAGATAAACGGTAATGAGTTGATCGGGGAAAGGCGAAACGGGGGACGTGGCTGCGCACGGAGAACGCCGGCCACGGCAAGTGTAGAAGAAGGAGGAGGAGCAAATGAAAATAGGACGACTGTATAAGAACATCACAAGGGGTACGCAGCCGCAGGGGGCTACGTGCGCCTCGGCCGCAGGGGGCCGTGAGGGTGTTGTGTAAAGGAAGAAAGAAAGAAGAAAATATACAAATGTAAATACTATATTTTAATAATTTTCCTTAGCGGACTATCGCAAGTCCCCAAACTTACGGGGCCAGGTAAAGGTATAAGGCTGTGTATTGTAAGTGTTAGTAAGATAATAGCTACCAAATAGGGGAAGGATAACAAGTGAAGCGCTACTATGTCATACGGGACAGGATCGGGAGGGTGGGGGAACACCCTCACTACCCCACTACAACACATAAGTACAACACTGTCACTCCATAGGGAGAAACTGATCAAGTATAGCATAGAATGGACACAGGGGACGGACAACAAAATGATAACACCATGGCCGCCTAATGGTAGCTTCGATCCATATACCCAACATTCACTATTAAACCATCTGCATAATACATACAAAGGGAAGAAGTTGACACACCACGTGTAGGTGTTTAACTTATGGAGGATGTTCCAAGGGTCCCGACCAAGACCAAATGGAATGTTCACTGTGGGGGAAATACCGGAAGAAAAAGAGATTAAGGAGGAAGGAGAGAATGGGAAAAAGGGGAGTGAAGACCCAAAGAACACGGGGAATGGACAAGAGGGAGGAGAAAAGAATAATAACTCAAAAGAAAATGAAATAAAAAAGGAACAGAGCAACGATATACCCCTAGCAAAGGTAGTGAAAACAGAGGGAGGGGGGTTGTACCCTTTAAGAGAATTAGGAGAAATAGAAAGAGGACAGTTAAGGGCGGCTGAGGGGTACTCGAACCCGGCATACAGCCCGCCACCATATGTGGCTCATAGGAAGATGCCAGCAGGGGAGGGGAGGACTGGAGAAGAACAAACTGTGGAAATAGGGCATGATGAGTGGGTAGCTGCGCAGATACTATTAAAATTACGAGGTTCATTAACAGGAGAAGAGAAGGAGGTAGTAAGGAAAATAGACGAGGATAATACCAGGGAGAGTGGAATGAGAGGGGAAGAGCTGTTACGACAAAAGGAAGAGATTTTGGAGGAACGACTAGCAGAGTTAAGGGATGAGCAGAATGAACTGATCAAACAGCTTGAGAGGGAGGAAAGAGAGAGAGCGAGGGAAAGGAAAGAAGGTAAGAACGAATTGGAAAAAATAAGGGAACGAACTGAGGAGCAAAGGAGAGAAGCTGAAAGGGTAAAAGCAGCAGCAGAAAGGGTATCAAGAGCAGTGCTACGAGAGAGGAACAGGGAAGAAGAAGAGAAAGAAAGAGAAATGGCAATGTGGAAGAAGAGATTACTATCAGAAACGACTAAGAAATACGAAGAAGGGAGGGTGATAGAGAGTATATTAGAAAGGGAGAGGGTGAGATGGGAAAGGAAGAAAGAGGATGAAAGGATATTGGAAAAGGTGAGTAGTGAAGTAATGGAGGAATTAAAAAGGAAAAGGGAGGAAATTGGTAGAGAGATGGAGGAGAGAAATGAAGGGGAAAGAGAAGATAGGAGAAGGGAGAGTGAAGTAAGGGGGCATGTATATAGAGACACAGAAGTAGCAACAACATCAGCGCAAAGGGGAGCGGTTGGTAAAGGAGAAAAGGGAGAACCGGACCTAATAGACTTAAAAACAGTAACAATCAAGGGGAAAAAGACAGAGTGGGGGCTGCCGTTTATGAATGACTTTTGTAGTGAGGAAGAAGAAGGAATGGAGAAGGAAGGAAGAAACAGTGAAAGGGAAAGCCTAGATAAACTATACACCACCCGGACCAATACAGACTCACCATGGATCTGTAGGAGAAAGGATGAACTGGAGAGAAGTGAGGAGGAAGAGCAAGGAATAGCGGAAAGACAGACACATGAAGCCACACCGTCACCATCACACCCTCTCCCATCCCACCCTACATGCTCAACCACCTCACGCTCATTACGTACAATCAAACTTGCGCCCTTCACAAACGAACTGACACCCTATGCAGGTCGGCTTGGAGACCTCCCTAGACGCAGGCACGAAGGACGAATACACACGCCCACATTAAATACAGGAAATGATGGAAGAAGGGGAAAAGATGGAGAAGAAAGAGTTACGAGCAGGGGAAATATGGACGAAATTGACGATGTAGGAGAGAGGGAAGAAGAGGAGGGGTGTGAGGACTCGATTTTATGGAACCCAAGGGGTAAAACGAGACACAACTTAATGCCACTTCTGGAGAGGGGAGGGGTTAGACCACAGTACGTCCCTTGGAAGCATACAGACAAAATATAAAGTGCAGGCTCCCATCATTAAGTGGAGGTGCGGGTAAATGGATATATGAAATGGAAAAACACACCGCAGGACAGAAACTGGCAGTGGGAGATGTAAAGGGCCTTCTAATATCGATATTAGGGGATGCAGCGGATGACATTTGGAAGAGAGCGGGATTCCCTGGGGTAACAATAGCAAACACATCGCACGATGGGGCACCATTCGCAAACTGCAGACATGCACTATGGTAGGCACTGAGGGAACAGTACCCAGACACATCAGACATAGGAGCAATTACCTCACGCAAGATGCGTGAGAACGAAGATCCTGTTGATTATATCCAGGAAATCCAAGAGAAGTGGCACATGGAAACTAGAGAACAATGGGACAAAACACCAGCAATATCTTATCATATACTAGTACAAGGGCCCCCAGAAGGAGTTCAGAAACAACTGAAGAAAGTAGTGGGAATGGAAGCAAAAGCATGGCCAGAAATACAACTGACAATAGTGCATCATTGCAGGACATGGCAAGGAAAAATGAAACAAAAGGAAGAGGACAGGAAAACGGAAGAGGCTAAACTAGTACAGAAAAAACTTACTAAATACACAATGGAAGGGGCACTAATAACTACACCTACAACAATGACCCAAAGCCCCACACAAGTAGTGGCTGCACAAGATCCCTCCCAAATACCACCCTCACAGACTATAACACAACAGGTGCCGCCACTCCAACCATACACGACCAACATGGGAGGAGGATACTCAATGCCAGGAGCTGGGTATTATAATTACAACAGGGGAAGAGGAGGAATTATGAGAGGGAGAGGATACGGATATAACACACAACAGCAGGTGGGAGGACTTAGAAATTCCTAGCCCACCGGGCAACCAGTATACCAGGACAACACAGGAAGCTTTCCATGGCAGAGTAGGGAACCACCGGTGTGTTGGAGTTGTGGATTAGTAGGGCACATGTCACGCACGTGTAGAGTAAGACCAGAAACACCATCATGGAGCGAACAGGGACAACCAAGGCCCACACAGGAACAGCAGGGAATACAGCAACAGCAGACGTTGCAACAGGGAAATGAACAGCAACAACTAATAACACAACAACAGCCACAGACATATTCACTGCCACAACAACAGGTAGCGATAACACAACAACCCCAAGCACAACAAACACAACTGGGTAGGGTGACGGTCCTGGGACACAACCCTTACACAGGAAATGGTCAATCGTTGTACCCTCAATAGGACAGCCCACAGACGGCCTTGGTGTGTCCCATCCTGTCGGTAACACCTAATAGTGCGGAGGAACCACGCATAGAGGTAACGATAGGTGACAAAAAATTATCATTCCTTGTTGACACCGGGGCGACCCGGTCTTGCATAAGGGAAGGTAAATTTAAGATGTCGGGCGAAGCCATGAACACCCAAGGATTCTCTGGGGCTAGAGGGTTGGTTCCTTTTACTGATAACATTCCCTTATCTATAGGAGATTATGACATGTCAGTCCCACTTTTATATTATAGTGCCTCACCAGTAAATATACTGGGGAGAGACATCATGAACAGGTTGAATATGACTATCTCCTTTACGGAGGACGGCATAATTTGCTCTACTCCAGGAATTAACATGCTCACAGCACGACAGATTATGCAAGCATACTGCGGACAGACAGCGATTAGGGCTGAGCCAGTAGATGGCGAACTCTTCCAGTACGGGACAGACATGGCATTTGCATGGATACCAGGGATAGAGGGAAAAATCTGGAGGAGGCCAGCAGCCTATTTGTTCAGACCAGAAACACCAGTCAATGAACCAGAAGGAAAGGTGGTTCCAGTGGACATTGAGAGCATTATAGCAACAGCTGATTACATTGCTGTACATGCCCAAGACGGAGAAGGAAGAGCATGGAGGGCAGTGATAGCACTAGCAGAAGGATGTAGACTCACCCAGGTGTCAGATGAGGAGCTGTTCTCAGAAGAAAAGGAGGAAGGTGAAATGGTGTTTATGATGAGTGTGGAAATATGGCTAAGAGTGGCGTACAAACAAGTGGCACAGAAAATTGCAATGGCACTTGAGGCACCCACATCCACCCCAGTTCCCTTCTTTGAGGAGGATATGACAAAAGTACCCACATAATTATGGACTACTAGCCCCTATGACGTGGGGTGCATAAAAAGTATAGGTGGAGTAAGGATAAAATTGAAAAAAGGTGCAATACTCCCCAGAGTGAAACAGTACCCACTATCAAAAGAGGCAGATGAGGGCATATATGAAACCATAACGGCCCTTATAGATAATGGCATATTGGTCCCCTCAGAATCACCATGTAACACGGCTGTATACACAGTGCGCAAGGCTAGAGGGGGGGTCTTGGCGCTTCATACAGGATCTCAGGCCCTTGAACAACATAGTAGAAGCAGAATACCCCATAGCCGCAAACCCGGCCACAATATTGTGTGGCATTCCAGCAGAAGCATCACGATTTACAGTGATCGACCTTAAAAATGCTTTTTTCTCAATACCATTGCACCCAGACTCACAAGATCTGACAAGCTTCACTTACAGAAACACAAAGTGGAAACACACCAGATTGCCACAAGGGTACTGCGAATCACCCTCAATCTTCAACAGAGTAATACAGATGGATTTGGGTAACATTGAAGTGGAAAGCACAGTGTTGCAGTATGTCGACGACATAATAATTTGCAGTACAAACGAAAGAACATGCAGAGAGGACTCATTAAAGATGCTGACAATATTGGCTGAAAAAGGTTACAAGGTAGACATGGAAAAGTTACAGTACTGTCAAGAACAGGTACTTTACATTGGTCAGCTCATATCCCAACATGGAAGAAAGATTGCACCACAAAGAGCACAGGCCATTTCAAAAACGCCAGTGCCACAAACAGTGAGGGAACTGCAGCAGTTCCTGGGTCTGTGCAACTACTGTAGAGCATGGGTATTTGATTACAGCTCATACATAGGACCCCTGCTTGAGGCGTTAAAGGAAGCTAATAAAGGGGAGAAAAAGTTGGGGTGGACAATGGAAATGAAAGAGGCTTTTGATGAACTGAAAGATGCGATATCAACTGCTCCGGTACTGGCAACCCCAGACTATGAGCGACAATTCTTTATATTTTCACATTGCGACTCAGCAGTAATGAAAGCAGTGTTGGCTCAGAAAACAAGCATGGGCTACAAACCAGTAGCATTTTACAGCGGCCACTTAGATCCTGTGATGTTAGGTCATTTCCCTTGCGAACAAGGTCTCGCCGCAGCTGCTTTTGCGGTAGAGAAAGCATCAGCAATCACCATGGGGTGCCCAACTACACTGTTTGTGGAACATGCACTATTTGCAATATTGAATAAACCTAAGTCCACCCTAACCACGCAAAGGGCATCAGGTTATGAGATCATCTTATCCAGAGCTGAACTATCAATTGTTAGATGTAGCACGGTCAACCCTGCAAGGTTCCTAGCAGAAGTAATTGAGGAAGGAGATTATGCCCACGATTGTACGCAAATAACTGAAATGTACTCATGTACTAGAAAGATTGAAGAGAACGCACTAGAGGGAGGTGAGCTCCTGTTCATTGATGGGTCATCAACTATCGACCAAAGGGATGGTATAAGGAGGACTTGGGCAGCAGTGGTAAAAATGATGGAGGTACCGGTGTGTGTGGCAATGAAATGTGTACAACTACCACAGCATTATTCCGCTCAAGCAGCAGAATTAATTGCACTAATCTTGGCGTTGAAGGAAAGCTTTGACAAACGAGTGACCATATATTCCGACAGCGCATATGTTACGTCCACTGTCCACTCAGGGCTGTCGAAATGGAGAAGAAGAGGGTTTAGGATAGCTGATGGCACTCCAGTGCAACATGCCCTCCTATTGGCTGAACTAATTGAAGCAATAAATGACCCCCAAGAATTAGCTTTGGTCAAATGCACCGCACACACCAATGGTGAAGACCACATTTCAAAAGGGAATGGAGCAGCAGACGCACATGCAAAGTATGCTGCATATTTTGGTGAGATATGGAACCCCCCAGAGTCAAAGAGAGGGAGAGGGAGGGAAATGGCTAAGGAGATGTTGATAAGAGAAGGGTACACCCATCTACCAGCCACACAGATAATGGAGCTACAAGCGGCTGCACCAATGGCAGAAAAAGAAATATGGGTAAAAAGAGGATGCACAATGTCACCAACTGACGCACTATGGCGCCAGGGTGACACTGGAAAGATTGTAATACCACTGGCACTATTGAACACCGCCCTGAGCCAACTACACCACCCAGCCCACACAGGCAAGGAAGTAATTGCAGCACGAATTAGGGAAGACTGGTTCTGCCCCGAGTTAAATTCTCATGTGTCAAATTTTATCAGCAATTGTCTCACATGTCAACAGTTTACGGCCGGTCACACTCTGAAGGTGATAAGAGGTACTATACCCCGGCCAGAGGGACCCTTCCGACATCTCCATATTGACTATGTTGATATGATCAACGTATGTCAAGGAAATAGGTATATGATTGTAGTAGTATGCCCATTCTCGAGGTGGATTGAAGCAGGGCCCTGTTCACACCCAGATGCATTCAGAGCAGCTAAATTCCTAGTGAGGGAGGTCTTCCCCAGGTGGGGAGTGTGCGAGGTACTGCGGTCAGATAATGGCCCACATTTCGCAAACGAAATGTTCCAGCACATCACATCCTTACTGAACATCAAGCATAAATTTGCATGTGCATACCACCCACAGGCCAACGGTGTATGTGAACGCCTGAATGGCCTATTAAAGGAGGCAATTGCAAAAATACAGCAAACAACAAATAAGAGTTGGTTGTATTGCCTTCCACTAGCCCTATTTGAACTAAGGAATAGACCAGGTTCCGACCACCACCTCACCCTTCACGAGGTGGTTACCGGACGTCAAATGCGCCTTCCCCTAACGCCAACATCAAGAGCATTTACCGACCACGAGAGTACTGCAAATGTCATTTGTGATGAAATGTACCAATATGTGTCTTCTTTGATTACTAGTGTAGTGTTTGTGTCTCAACAGCTCGAGCGCACGCGGGGCGGGTCTAACAGCGATCAACAAGAAGACGCGGATAAAGAATTGGAAAAGGAAAGACTGTGCAAAGTTGCTAAAGGTGACCACGTACTACTTCGCAATTTCAACAGAAAGTGGAACAGCCCACGCTTCACTGGCCCCCATCTGGTAGAGGAGGTATCAACGAGAGCAGTAAAGCTACAGGACAAACGTGCCTGGAACCACCTACACGACGTAAAGATCTACAAACTCCAGACCCGCCCCAGTGCCACCGACAAGGCCACTGGAAGGACAACAACAGCGTCACCAACGGAGGAAGAGACTTCTACCACAACTAACGGCCTAAGTGTCCCCATACCCTGCCACCCCTCAGATTCCCCAGAGACAACTACTAGAAAAGAAAGGGGTGATCCCCATATCGCCCACCCCATGGTTACACGATTAAAGAGTAAAGAGACTTCCGCCAGTTGAGCCCCAAACCCTCTGCCCATTGGCCCCCCCCACTGTAGTAATAACTGAACTGAAGGACATTGTCTTGCACATATACACATGTAAACACCTGAATGTTCTCTTTCTTTTCTCTCGCACATGCAGGTACAGCGTATTATTGTACTACTAAGAAAGTAGATAACTAACCAATTCACTGCCCAGGAGTAGATGGTACCCTCAGACGATAATTACCTGGAAGAATTGTCACACCAATTTGTATATGAAATAAAAAGGCCAACGTACCTGAAAAGAAGGAGGGTACGTGTCTACTACACAGCATTCCTCTTGGCCATAGAACATTCAATGCCCCACCTCCAACCATACTTGCCTGCCCTAAGAGATAGATCGCTTAGATTGGCGTGGGAACAGCTCTTCGCCTGGGCACTGAATGACTACTTGATAGGGAGAGCTTAAAAATGACAACTAACACTAATAACAAGCATATTAAGAATTTTCATGCGGGCAACTGTAACGTCGCAAGAATAAGCTGCCGGACTGCAGCAAGGTAAGAGCAAAATGCCGGTGAAATTAGCATCTGTAATAAAATTGATAGGGATTTTAATGATCACCGGGTTCTTGGCTGCCTCTGTATGGCAGTACAGCTATGCTATCAATATTATTGCTGTACCCAAACCTAATACACCCCCACCCCCAGCTGCAACAGGTGTTACGTCAGGTGGTACTAGTAAAATCCCACACAAGGAAAATAGAGTTAAACGCAGCACATACTCAGATAATAAAGGTATTGACAACTACATACAAGATTCAGCACACATCTCAAACAACATATGGTACCAACACATGACCCACATAGGTAAGCAGACAACAGAAGACAGCTGCTACGTTTGCTCATTAATCCCATACGCCATGAGCGCTTCTCGAACATTTGTTGCCAAGGAGATAGATGAAAAAATAGCACGATGTATAATATACCTGGCACTGTTCCAGACGAAAGGAAGATTTCAAGGGACAGTGGTGCAACTGGTGTGGAAAACACGTGATACATATCCATATGAAAACAACTTCCTCAAGACTTATTTGAGTTACCACAAGAGCAGTTTACATGCTGAAGGATTCAGATACATAACAAGTGGTCCTGAAAAAGGAGAAACAAAGAACGTAACACTACAGTACCTACCATGTGATTGGTACGCCACTGAAGTCCCTGGTAAAAACGGATGTTGGGAAAGACCACTGGTGATAATAACAGGGAAGGTGTACATGAACAACAAATGGGACATAGGAGTGGTTGGCAGCAACATGGTAACAAGAGAAAATATTTCAACTATTGATGGACACAACCATAGATGTTGGATGACTTGGGTCAAGTACGTACCCATGCTCACTTGGATGGAGAAGGATGAAGACCCAATAACAATACTGCCGCTAACTGCGCCTAAGGTATGCTACCAACATAAAGGGGAGGTGGACGTAGGATACAACACCAACTGTGAAAGCGTGATGGAGTTACCTGAGGGGGGAGCAGGAACAGCAGTAGTAATGGACCATTACTGGGCCTGTGGAAAAAAGGCATACCACACACTGCCCCCTCTGTGGAATGGTATATGCACAATGGTGCACGTTAATGTACCATCACTAGTGGTACCCCAGAAACATGTCAATATGGCGAACTTCCCCAAAATGGATGAAGGGAACAAAAGGAAGAAGAGATCTGTACAACCTCAGAAGGGGCCAGAGAGCAAAACCGACGGCAATAATACTGTCCTGAATAGAAAGAAAAGACAAGGAGAACCTCTGACAGGAAATTACCTATGGGGAAGGTCGGAAACAGCACTCACTTCAATTCCACCAGACCACAGACTATTCAGCAGAGCAGCAATGTTCTTCTCCTCGATAATACATCCAGGACTACAGGCTTACGCAAACGCAAAATGGCTCCAGATAACTCGATGGGAACTAATGATGACTATTAATTCTACGGTAAATGGATTCAACGCAATAAAAGAGGAACTGCGAGCTGTGAGGATGGTAGCACTTCAGAACAGATATGTACTGGACCTCCTCACAGCAATGGAAGGAGGAGTTTGCGCTAAGGTAGGACAATCATGCTGCACATTCATCCCTGCCAACAATGCTGACAATGGTACACTGACAGAAGCAGTTTTACAATTGGCCCAGATGCACTCAAAAATGATGGATGAAAGTAAAGGTGTGAAAAAGGATGAGGGCTGGTTTTCAATATTATGGTCATGGATGCCATCTTGGATGTCAGATGGACTGAAGATTATAGTTGGATGTACTATTTTGGCTGGAGCTACACTGATCATAATAAGATTTTGGAAGGCCCGGAAGGCACGCACCACAGACGAGATGATCGAAATGGTTGGTATGCACCTCTTGATGCCAACAGATGACGGCAAACACACAGGCACAATCATAAAAGAGAGAGAGAAGTTGCGCAAGCAGATCATCACCAACCACCTGGACCCACCATCTGTGAAGCTCGAAAACCCAAGAAACCCAAGGAGCTACATAGGGAAATGGGTATACTGCACTCCTGGAGGAACCTGTGCATATATGTATTGGTCATTTAAAGACCATGTTAACCCCTATGGACATTTGGGAGGAATAACTAAAATATGGAGAGTAAGAGGAGATAAAGAAAAGGATATGTTTGTGGTCGACAAGTCGACCAGAGGGGGGATGAAGTGGGAGAATGGAAGAACAGGCTCCCGCCCTTCCCCTCTCGCGCTTGGCCTAGAGGATCACGGCCTAGACACCCGCCACAAGAGGAGTTTGCCTATCTACGAGACGACCAAATACCCTGGTACAGGAACATACGGATGTGCCCACCTACCTGCCCAGCAGCCCGCCCTGTCCATGCCGACACCTGCGGCATGGATCAACTCGACTAAACCTACACGTCGTTAGAGATGCCATGACGACCTAGCCAACGGTCAGCACACCTGTGCAAACATGCACACCGGACACTCCCACACCAATCCACACGAAGAACATACTCAGTGCTATGACGTAGGCGACAGACATACCCACGGACGTGCATCTTTATTATTTTCCACATAGGCTCTCAAAATGCAGAAACGCAAGACGCATAATGAACTTATCTAAAAAGGCTTGCTCACGCTTCTTCTAAGAACCATGTACCATAATGAAGAATATAACGGAGACACGATACTGAGGATAGAGCAATATGATACCGTAACCTAAAGCGCTCTGCATCAAACGGTTCCACCTATGCACCAGGCCCAAGTAGGCCGCAAGCAAAAGCTTCCATGAACATTGAATGAGCAAGAGCTCGGTTGCTGACCCTGCAGAATGAGCCCGGCGAAAGCACACCGCCAAGGGCACGATGTTGCAATCTCACACGCCGCAAGCCGACGCTAAGGTCGCACCTGCAAGATAAACCAGGCACACAGTGGGAAAAACAATATTAATTGTGCTGAATTTTGCCTCAAACACAGTCCCACCTCACGTGACAAAGCCAAACCTGACAGGATGCCAAGCGCAGGAGGAAGGAGACGCCTGAATCCCACGTTTCAAGACACAGGCAGATACAATTAAAAGACTCATTGGACATCTGCAGCAGTGGGAGTAGTCGACCTCCCAACATATGAATAAATCCTCACATTGTTTACACCTACCCATAGTAAAACATTGTTGCAAATGACAGGTGCACAGCAAGCTGGGAACAGCGATAGTCTCAGACTGGGAGGCTCGCGAGCGGACCAATCAGAACATGGGGCTCTTATCACTGACGCCATTAACATTGACCAATCCTCAGAGGTCTTCATGTAACAATTTTCATGTATCAAATTGAAGGGACAGCCCAAGTATACCACCTGACTAACCCTCAACCACTAACACCGTTCTCTATATGAATGCTATACTAACCCTACCACTCAAGTAACCAATCCAGAGTGGAAATAAGTTTTTTGCTAAACTTTCTAAGGTGACGCAAGTAGCGCGTCATACTAAGGTAAAAAGGGCCTGCGAGCCCCACGATTGTGTGTGTGTCAGGACGGACGCGTACGATCCTTGACCCATCCCTGCCGTTTTGTCTAATAAACAGCAGAGTCACCTTGCTTCTTGCGTGTGTCTCATACTCTATCTCTTTTGGGATATACGGGAGGAGTTGGGGCCTCCCTGCCCGGAGGTCTACGGACGGCCCGGTCGACCCCGGCAGAATTTCCCCCCGACAGAGTTATCCCGACAAATGGATCAGCTCAGCAATCAAACAGGGGCTTGAAGAAGGTTTCATTTCTTTTAAGGGAGTACGGTCCCAGATAATCCCATAGAAATTGGTATCAGCTAGGGACAACCCAAGAGCAGTGAGGGCTAAAATTGAGAAAGAACTCAAACTACCTAGTGTCACCACTAGGACTGGTACCTAAAAAAGAACCAGGCAAAATGAGGTATATACACCACTTGTCATATCCAGGAGGCCACTCGCTCAATGACGGCATTCCACACACTGAATCTGTGGTTACCTACACGCCTTTTCAGGAGGCGTTAAGATTAATACAGGACTGCGGGAGGAAAGCCCTTATGGCAAAACTGGACATTGAATCCGCCTTTAGCTTACTCCCAGTCCATCCATGTTCACAGCAATGGCTAGGTTTCACGTTTGATAAACATTTTTATGTAGGCAGATGCCTCCACATGGGGTGCGCAGTAACCTGCGCCCTGTTTGAGCAATTCAGCTCGTTTTTTCAATGGGCCTTTCAGAAACAAGAACCTGGGGTCAGAGTAAGGCACTACCTGGACGACTTTATGGTGATGGGCTCAACTAATTTGGAAGAATGCAGTAGGGCATTAACAGAGTTAGAAAGGATGGCGCAATAAGGCATCCCACTGGCTGCAGAGAAGACGACCACGCCACCCACAAACATTATCTTTTTATGGATAGAGATAGACTCATCAGGCAGCTTATGCAGAATCCCAAAATCAAAAGTAGCAGAACTTTTGGACAAAATCAAAGAGCTAAGCACAAAGAACAAGGGCACAGTAAGGGAATTACAATCACTAGCGGGCAGTCTCAATTTCCCGGCCAGGATCATTCCGTAGGGTAAATTATTTTCCAGGAGCCTGGAGTTTAAAACCAGAGCATGCACCAAATCCCACCTGCACATCAGGTTAGGCAAAGAAGTGAAGGAAGATCTTAAAGTATGGGAGAATTTCCTCGCAAAGTTCAACGGGGCCACACTTTGGCGCACACCATTGAACACTGGGGCAAAAAGGGTCCTTTTTACAGATGCAGCAGGAAGCAAGGGGTTTGGGGCCATACTTGACACAGAATGGGTGGCCGGACAATGGCCCGAGTCATGGCACACAGCAGGATGGGCAAAAAACATCATGCTATTGGAAATATTTACCATCTGGCTAACCATACGCCTGTGGGGCAGGCAGCTGGCAAACACGGAACTCATGGTATGGTGTGAAAACATGGCGGTAGTAGGAATCATTAAAAAAAGAACTACCAAATGCAATTTGGTGCTCAGAGTATTACGCGCCATCACGGCGGCCACACTGCAAGAGAACATTGTTGTTAAAGCAAAACACATCGCTGTAGCAGATAATAACATTGCAGATGCTTTATCTCGCTTTCAGTGGATAAGATTCCGGGAGCTAGCGCCACACGCCCAGGAAAAGATGACACCAATCCCAGCGGACTGCTGGGAAATAATGGGAAGTTAGAAAGAGTTGCGTCAACGCCTGCACCCGAGGGCAAGGGCCGGGATGCACAGCAACAAACAGGCACCTCAAAAACGGGTTCCAGCAGCATGCTGCCCATGGACAACACGAACCCTGCCACGGGGTTCCTACTAGAGATGGCGGAGAAGGCATTGTCTAGCAGCACTACAGCCCAGTACAGTAGGTGCCTGCAAACAGTTTTTAGAGCAACAGGTCTAAACCATGTAGAGTTAATAAAAATAAAAGATATAGAAATCTTTTTAAAGAGGGTTCACGACCGGGGTTTTAAAAAAAGAGTGGGCAAAAAGACATTTGGTGACAATATATTATTTTTCAAAATTAAGAGGCGACTCGTTAATTTCATACGCAATTAAGGGTTCGGGCAAGATGGAAGGGCCGCAGGTTGATTCTCGCCGCCCACTAGATTTTAAGAAACTAGTTAAAATAGCAAGCCTATTAGATGACATATGCTCGCACCCATATGAGGCATTATTATTTTAAAACAGCGTTTTTTCTCACATACTTTGGGGACTTTAGAGTGGGAGCGCTAATAGCTTCCAGCACCAAAGCAAACAACGGTTTAGGCATCATGGAAACCAGGGTAAGAAGGGACAGCGTCAAGATAGAAATACAACGATCAAAAACAGGGGTCAAAAGGGTCATTAACATTTGCTGCAACGATGATGCCCCAAACTGCCCGGTATGCATCACTAACCGTTATTGCGCACAACGACCCAAAGTGGCGGGGAGATTCCTGATCCACAGAGATGCCTCAGCGTTGAGTCACTACCAATTTAAAGGGGTTCTGATGAAAGCAATTAGTAAAGCAGGGTGGAATCCGATGGGAGTTTGGCACCCACTCCTTTAGGATTGGGGCAGCAACCTCGGCATGGCAAGGGGGGCTGGGCGCTCAACAGGTAAAGAAAATAGGGGGATGGAAATCTGATTGTTACAAAAGATACATCAGACAAGAACTAATATAGTTTTCTTTAAACCCTGTTTCGATACCCCTCCCCCCCCATCCCCACTCCATTTTCCTCCTCTACAGGAAAATCTGCTGAGCAGGAGGCACCCCTAAGATCAGCCTGGATAGTTGGACACTCGCATGTGTTCAGGAAAGGGCGGTGGGCCGGAGAAACCAAAGACAGACCAGCCTTCAGGAACACAATTGCGTCATGGTTGGGCTACAGAGGCCTCCACTGGACGGACATCCATGACAAGTTAGCCGACCTAGTCGCCTCCAGAGACAGCCTGGATAGTTGGACACTCGCATGTGTTCAGGAAAGGGCGGTGGGCCGGAGAAACCAAAGACAGACCAGCCTTCAGGAACACAATTGCGTCATGGTTGGGCTACAGAGGCCTCCACTGGACGGACATCCATGACAAGTTAGCCGACCTAGTCGCCTCCAGAGACCCGCCTGAATTTTTGATAATTCACTTGGGGGCAATGACCTAGTAAGCATGGGTAGAAAAGTTTTATATGAGGAGATATGTGCCTCACTATCAGGCATTTCACACAACTGGAGGGACACAGATTTATTTTTCAGCAATCCTGCCAGGAAAATATGGCAGGGGGCCACCTGCTATAAATCAATGGACAACTCCAAGAGGAAATTGAACAGAGGCCTTGAAAAATTCCATGTAGCCAGGGGTTTGGGTTTTATAAAACACCTGGCCATAACACTAGGTGAACCTGATCTGTTTCACAGGAATGGCACCCACCTATCCGGGCACAGCATGAAGCAATTGTATAGGGAAATCACCAATACTTTAGCCACCAGAGGCTGCAAATAACCTATCTGTGTGTGGCAGCAGGAGCCAGAGGGGGTAACCTCATGACCCGGTGCCCAAAAGTACTATATTATTATGTTACGCATTTAATGTTTATGTTCCATAACCATATATGTAAACAATAAAAACCTACGGCCTTTTATTGCCAACACTTGACCAAATGTTGTGGTGTAACATTTTATGGGAGGGCAAGGGCTGTAAGGTATGACGCACTCACCCCAACACAACTAATGTAAGCTTGCCTGCATATGGGTCCAGCAGTTATGGACAACACCGCCGGGCCTCCCGAGGCGAGGCTGGGTAACTGTTGTCTCATGGCGGCAGATTCAGGAGAGGGGCAGCAGCCCTCCCACAGGGCCGGCTCCCCTCTCCTTCAAACTGATAAGGGAGACAGCAGCTCTTGCGCATCAAAGCACAGGAAGGGTGAGGTAATAAAAATACCTCACCCTTCTACAAAGACAAATGGATGCCTTGCACCCAGGGGAAGCACAACACCCAGGCAGGGAAAATACCTCTGGTCCATATCGCTTTAGCAGTGTGCCTTTGGTCCATATTGCTTTAGCAGTGTGCCTCTGGTCCATATCGCGTTAGCAGTGTGCCTCTGGTTCATATCGCGTTAGCAGTGTGCCTCTGGTTCATATTGCTTTAGCAGTGTGCCTCTGGTCCTTTAGCAGTGTGCCTCTGGTCCATATCACTTTAGCAGTGTGCCTCTGGTTCATATCGCTTTAGCAGTGTGCCTCTGGTCCATATTGCTTTAGCAGTGTGCCTCTGGTCCTTTAGCAGTGTGCCTTTGGTCCATATTGATTTAGCAGTGTGCCTCTGGTCCATATCGCGTTAGCAGTGTGCCTCTGGTTCATATCGCGTTAGCAGTGTGCCTCTGGTTCATATTGCTTTAGCAGTGTGCCTCTGGTCCTTTAGCAGTGTGCCTTTGGTCCATATTGCTTTAGCAGTGTGCCTCTGGACCATATTGCTTTAGCAGTGTGCCTCTGGTCCATATCGTTTTAGCAGTGTGCCTCTGGTCCATATCGCTTTAGCAGTGTGCCTCTGGTCCATATCGCTTTAGCAGTGTGCCTCTGGACCATATTGCTTTAGCAGTGTGCCTCTGGTCCATATCGTTTTAGCAGTGTGCCTCTGGTCCATATCGCTTTAGCAGTGTGCCTCTGGTCCATATCGCTTTAGCAATGTGCCTCTGGTTCATATTGCTTTAGCAGTGTGCCTCTGGTCCATATCGCTTTAGCAGTGTGCCTCTGGTCCTTTAGCAGTGTGCCTTTGGTCCATATTGCTTTAGCAGTGTGCCTCTGGACCATATTGCTTTAGCAGTGTGCCTCTGGTCCATATCGTTTTAGCAGTGTGCCTCTGGTCCATATCACTTTAGCAGTGTGCCTCTGGTCCATATCGCTTTAGCAATGTGCCTCTGGTTCATATTTCTTTAGCAGTGTGCCTCTGGTCCATATCGCTTTAGCAGTGTGCCTCTGGTCCATATTGCTTTAGCAGTGTGCCTTTGGTGAAATGAACTGAATTATTTTGCTGCTTTCTCTGCTAACTCTGGTGGTTGTCCGAGGATGAAGCAGGGTGTTCTTGCCTGTTGCAAAGACGTCAGAATTCGGGCACAATGTGGGACAGTAAAGTGTCCCTAACCCCTTTGTAAGCAGGGTCGTGTGGGATAAAGTGTATTTTGGGTTGTCATTTTATTAAAAATGCAAATATATGCAGGGAACCAATCACTTTAGCACTGGCGTCCTGGAAGCAATGTTCAAGTGTTACAAAAATGAGTCGACAGTCCACAACTTGAATACCTTTTGCCTGAAACCTCCGCCTCCCGCCCCCCACATCCGCAATCTTCAAACTGGCCAACAACTGCTGCACCCAAGGAAGGGTCCCATCTTGCATCTGAGTTTTTCTCCCCTGGTTCCTCCCTATCTGTCCTCATTTGCCCCATTTCCTGCCTCTCGCTAACACCCTCACTGCTAAAATCTTGACCGTGTTACACCAGTCGCTGCATTTTCAACCTAGCATACAAATCAGACTCCTACCAGACCCTGCTCCTATCAACAGTCACATAGTCTCCATCGCAGCTCTCCCAACCCTTAGGACTCCCTTATGAAGAACACTCAGTTCCTGCCCCTCCGAGCCCAGAACACCTCCTCATGGGAACTCTTTGAGCTCGCTTTTTATCAAGCCTTACCATCAAACTTTGCACTCGAAGTGCCTGACAGTGTTTTTCAAAGTAGCCTTCTGAGAGTTAATGGAGGTGCAAACACGACCCTGGTGTAATAACATGTCTTAACCAGGCCTGCCTTCAGCCATTTGATGTATAACCAAAGCCAACAGTTTTGGCTTGTGTATAAGTATTAGGCAGACAGACACTGCTATTGGATGGTCAGGTACTAGCACCAGTTTGCACTTGCCACCATCAATGGCCAGTTAATACCACTATGTCAGTGCCTGGTGTGGGGATGCACGTCTGATTCCCATGCCCACCGAAACGGTTTAGGCTCAGGAAAATCTATTAACACACACTAATGTGAACGTGTGCAGGGGCAGGGGGGAGAGACGCGCAAAGTGAAAATAACAATACAGTTGTCTTGCAACAGTCATGAAACAGAGGTAGGACTAGGTATAAGGCACGAGTGAGATTGAATTACAGTAGTGAAAATATATTGTAAAAAGATGATCGTTGTAGGGTCCGGGTCCCGCATGCGAGAAATACTGAAGCACTGCCATGTTGGAAGTGAGGCATATTATTTTGCAGACCCTTTTGGAAATGGCAGTGTAGTGTGGAAGAGAGGTTGAATCACTTTCCCATCCCAAGCCCCAGCAGCGAAAACAGAACATAGAGGCCTTCAGGCAGAGCAGATAGAAGAGTAATTGTATCACGCTGTAGGACTGCGAAACCAGTGAGGAATGTGGATGGCCGAGCACAGACAGGACTTGCCAGTCCCAAGGACAAATTCATGGGAGCCAGAGTAGAGGTCATGAGCTGCCAAAACGTCCAGTCTATATTTAGGGCACTACTGACCTCCCTAACCCGGGAGAATGCAGGGACGTCATTTCACCAAAATGCCAGGGGTAGCGGAAGTGACATTACACGACCCTTGACCCCCTGATGACATCACAGGAAGTGATGTCATTTGCCCCCGCCCCAAAGCGATATCGCGGGAAGCGATGCAACACAACCTTTTACCCGTTGACAAAACAGGAAGTGGCATCACATAGCATTGTACACTACGAAAAATATTGTTACGATATCACAATAATGTGATGTACATTTCATACCTGAATGGATCGCCATATGTATCGTTAAGAACAGTGTGTATAGGCTCATATTACAAAATTACTGTGATTGCAAGCAGACGTCCATGACCAAATGATAACGATGTGTTATTATATAGCACTTAAGCTTAAGCGCTTTACATATAAGAAATATACACCCAATATCACCCAACCTGTGTTGGTACCCATTTATCGACCTCAGAAGGATGAAAGGATGACTTGACGCATTTGAGAATAGACTAAATCAGTGACTCACCCCCTGAAGTGTGCATGAAATAAACCTTTAATGAGTCTAGCAATTATTGTATAGAATTCCAGAAAGACACATTTTTTGTCATTCTTATTCTTTCTTATTTGGGTTCAGTGCTGAAAGTGTTAGACCTGTGGCCCTCATGTTCTTATTTTTCTTCTTTTTTTAAGGGACCTGAACAAGAAATCCAGCCACTCCAGAATTAAAGAGCCACATGGTGCTGGCCACAGCCCAGGAGCTTGCATTGCAAAAAAAAAAAAAAAAAAATTTGACCCCAGAGGTCGCAAGGGAGACCTCAGAGGTCGCACTTGCGACCTCTGGCGACCCCCAAATGACGTCCCTGGGAGAATGGCCATCCTATTTGAACAGCCAGATGCCCATAAAACAGTATATTTAAATCCATCAGAATTTGGCTGATTAGTGTGGTCCTGAGAGGCACACGCTAAGCTCCAGGGAGGGGCAGCTGTTAAGAGGGGAGTCAGGAGTAAAGCACACCATGATATGTGATAAGAGGAGCAGGAGGTGATGCCAACCAATTTAGTTCACCGACGGGAGGCACTGTGGGGGCGACCACATGTCTGGCAACAAGAGAAGTGGACCATTATTCTAAGTAGCCAATTTGACCTTGGAATTATCCACTGAGCTCATGTTAACGACCAGGTCAGGTACACACCACACAATTTTCTAGGTGCCTCGCCAATCAGGTAGCGATGAGCCAAGATGACAGAGTAGGGGACTACGTGTTAGATGGTAAGGGTACACTTGTGGCAAATCAGTTCTGGGACTAGAGGGGGCTAGTAGTAGGTACATAGATGGTAGCCCTTGAGGGTAGGGGGAAGGTTAATACTGTATATTGCTTACGTCACGAGTGACGCTTTTCTCTCTTAAAAACCTGTGTCCGCTTTGAAAAGAGAGCTCCATGGCAGTTGGATTCGACAGAACCCTCTATCACCTTTTTCCTTTTTGTATACAAAATAAATCTTGCTCATAAAACAATGGTTAACCCCCCCCCCCCCCGGGACGTCCAATAGTTACAGAGATGGGTTTGATTCTTGAACCTCTCTCAAAATGTGCAGGTTTCCATCACAAACCATTTATGCTATAGGTGACATCCTACTTTCAGGGCATAACCAAAGTAACTAATCTAATAGAGGGCTACCCATTTGATGAGACCGAAGACCTCTTGGTAGGGCTAGATACAGTGTCACTCTACACACGAATACCAAAAGCAGCAACCTTGGAGATTATTGAAGAATTGCCCCTTACTGTCATCTACACCCTTGACACGAATGCATTACACTCTATCTACCTAACTATCCAACCCTGGATGGCCGCTAATTCATTATGCCTTAACGATGAAAAGACAGAAATTCTGTTAACCATATCACAAACTACTCGGAATTAACTGGAGCCCGAATACAAATCTTTCACCATTGAGAGCATTACCATACCTGTCTCAAACTCTGTCAAAACACTAGGCGTCTATCTCGACACTGTCCTAAAATAGGCAGGTTAACACCATTGCATCTGCTTCAGCACACACCACTAAGTTAATCAATGCTTGTAGACCCTTCCTGTCATCAGACAGTTGCCTCACTGTCGCTGGAGCCCTTTTAGGGTCGAGGCTTGACTAATGTAACACCCATTTTGCAGGCACCTCTACACGGAACCTCAATAAATTACAAGTCAATCAGAATAATGCTCTCACGGCTGCCTTGGATATCCCCAGACGGGAGCATATTTCCACTGCCAAACAAGCAGCACATTGGCTTCCCATCAGACAAAGGATTATCCTTATGACACTGGTTATCACGCTCAAGTGCCATGCTAATACTCCCCCAAAAGACTAATTCCACTAGACCCACTCGGTCAATTCACATGAACAAACACGTCACCCCTAGATTTAGGAGGAAAAGATCGGGCTGGGGGGTGTGAGCTTTCCGGTCATTGCCTTAGAGACTTCAAATGCCCTTCCCCCCTAGCTCAGATCCGGATCGTGCTACTGGGTATTTCCGCAAGAAACTTAGAACCTTGCTGTTCACACAGGAAACATTCTCGCCTGGCATTGCACACTAAACAAGTATGTTCCTTCACGAAGTAACTGTCTTTCCTCACGGTAAGCTTTGTCTGAAATGTAATGAAATGTCTGGGTACTACCCATAAGTATGCAACCAGCGCCCTCAAAATAAATAAATAACAAACAGCAGAATAGTTCCATACCAAACTCATTCGTCCTGTGGTGCACAGAAGTAGCCCTAATGGAAAACCATTTCATGTTTAATAAGAATTGTTCCACCAGAAACTTGGTACAGCCATGGGTCAGCTGTAGCACACAGTTTAGCTAACCTCTATTCTATGTCGTGAGCTTTGAGACCAGCAAATTATTAATAGACACCATTCACCAATACATTCTTTAACATCAAACTATGGAACCGAAGGGGTGGTGGCCCAGATGTCGGAGGGGTAGGACGTGCGCCATCAACCCTCTCCGTACCCTGACCCGTAAAGACACCCTGTGGGCGCTGAATTAGCTTGCTCCGGGGTCCGACTCCCTTCCAGAGCTGGAGAAGAGCTGTCGGAGTAGCGGGATCCGACTATTGCAGCACGGAGACCGCCATACGCTGCAGTCCGATAGGTGTTGACCTTGCTGGTCGAACCAGTAAGATGACAGCCGCAGTCTGCAATTGAGAGGCCGAAAAAGGCAGGCTGCAGTGGCGGTCCGGAGAAGGCCTGGGCAGTCGGGGAGCTAGTGGAGAATTCTTGGCGCAGCACTAACGGTGTGAGCGGCTGTGGGGGGAGTGGAGAATGAGCTCGAGAGGCGGACGAGACCTGTTCGCGTGGCTGGGTGGAGTGCTGGCGTGTCTGCGGGAGCCTAACGCAGTGACCCGCACAGTGTGGAAGTTAGGAGGTGTGCACTTTGAGGCCTGAACGGAGCAGGGCTCCTCCGTGATTAATTTCCCCGTAGCGAAGAACGTCGCTGATGAGGGCTGGTTTCACTCCCCCCTGCTGTTGCTGCCGTCCTTGGTGCCCGACTGGGGCACAGGAGAACCGAGGATCCCAGGCGTGGGGCCCGGAGCTGGGGGCTTGTCTTGGATCCCCCATGCTGGTGGCTGGCTGGCGACTCTACTCTGCCTGGGAGGGAGAGGTATCGGCTGTAGAGGCGTCATGGACAGGAGCCCCCCATGTAAGAGACGGTGCCCGAGGGGTAGGTGGCGCCCTAGAGGCTCAGCGGACTGAAGAGGACAGTGGTGGCTGGTGGCAGCTTTATAAAAGCCCCAGAGGCACAGCAGCGCACCAAAGAGGTTGTATTCAGAAGCCCGGAGGAGGCCTTACAAGGTCGGTGATGGCTGTGTACAAGGAGGGCGAGGGGAGCTGTAACCCCTGTACCATTAAGTGCATCCTGCTTTGACAATACCCCCGAGTGATGATTCATATTCCTGGTCTGATTGCTGCCCTCCACCATTTGTTGAGGTATCTGAGGGGTCTGACAATCCGTTATCTGAGAGTGGAGGATGTGGGGAAAATACGCAAGGCAGGCAAAAAGAACAAGACGCGCGACATCCAACAATATCTGGCAAAGAGGACGGCACAGCAAGATGTTATAGAGGGAGACACAAATTGGTCGGCCCAGCTGGTGCCGGGTGCCCAGCATCTTACGCCGGACTTCCTAACTCGCACACTGGATGTCTTAAGGAAGGACATTCGAGAATCCCTGCACTTTGAGATAGGGGACCTCTGCAAGAAAATGGTTGACTACACTCAGGAGCTACAGAAGGAGATCTGAGTGCTGGGAGATGGATTGGATCAAAGTGAACGGTCGACCGCGGATCCGGCATCAGTGTTAAGAGTAGTTCGGGGGTCTCTGACTGCTCTAAAAGAGGACACCGAAGTGCTGCGCTCCAAGTGTGAAGTTTTGGAAATCAGAGCGAGGAGGGACAACTTGCGCATTACATTTCTTAAAGAAGGAGCAGAAGGAGACGATATTGAGGGCTGTGTCAGGGTCCTTTTTCAGCAGCTCCAACCAGAAGGCGCTCGGACCATGCTCAAAATCGAAAGGGCCCACAGGATTGGCCCAAAGAGGGACTCTATAACGACATCCCTGGGAGGGCAGTCAGCCAAGTTTCACGATTATAAGACCAACGAAACAATCCCGGGAGAGGCGAAAACGATGAACCAGATTACTTGATGGAAGACGTAAAATGAAACCAATAGCGGAGGAGCTACAACGTACAGAAGTACTATATAAGTGGACAAACCCCTTCAACTTGCAATTCAAGCTGAGGGACAAGGTGCACACCGTGTTTTCGACTGAGGAGGGAGTAAAGCTGCTGAATCTTCAAATGTAGGAGTTGGATCGGCCAGGTGACATAGCACCAAGGGACAGGATCCCCGTCCCGGGGGAATGGAACACAGTTCAGCAGGGAAAGAAGAGAGCTGACCAGTGACATTGATGTTGTTCTCCATGGTGCCACAAAGCAGCAGGTGGTTGAAAGGGACGCTGGGGAGTGTGTAGCCTCTCCTGGCAAGTTCAGCCTATGTTTACCTTCACTCTTAAAAATAGGCCTCATTGACGGCGAGAGCAAACGTTCAAGGTGCTACTGATGAGGTTGTTAATCAAAATGGTTGATTTGCAGTTCTGCAAGGATCGGTGGAAGGGACTGGGGTTGTGGGGGAGTTATATCTTCCACTTCAACTATATAACTTCCTGGTTCTCGGAAGAACTAACAACTCTGCGCATCAACAAATGCCAGGCCCTAACTAAATGGCAATCCGCGTCTAACCAGACCACCCTGACAGAATTCAAAGATATAGCATCAACGTACAAAAAGCTATATTTAAAGCGAAATCAGAATCATTCAACTGCAGAATCTCCACAGCCAATTCAAAATCTAAGGAAATATTCTCGATCTTCAAAGATCTCATCACCCCTGCCAGCAGTCCAGACAAAATCACCATAGACGAAGCTTGGTGCTCCAACATTCAGGCAGCCCTCATTAACAAAGTTAAGCTTCTCCAAGATAAAATCCATTCACAGCGCAAAGCACTACCCAAACAGGACAAACCGCCTCTACAAACACCTCCCTCTCCCCTTCCCGATACCCCTCACTTCTCATTCAGAGACGTCACCGAAATGGAAGTTGCTGATCACCTCCAACTCATCAAACCCTCCACATGTAAAGGGTTCATCTGCCCACCGACCATCATCAAAGAATGCTCAGACGCCCTGACCCCTATTATCACTGCATTCATCAATGCTTCGTTCTCCTCAGGAATAATTCCACAAAGTTTCAAAGAAGCATGCATTCGCCCTAGCATAAAGAAACCTTCCTGAGACCCCATGTGCCCAAACAAATACCGACCTATCACCACCATCCCCTTCCTCCTCAAAATCTTTGGCAAAGCTGCCCACAACCAAATCCAACACTACCTTGAATCCAGGGCCGGTCTTTGCATCACGCAGTGCAGGCGGCTGCCTGGGGTGCTAGGGTCTAGGGGGCGCCAGTCTGACTCCAACAACACCATTGTCATCATTTTTCTTTTTTAAAACCTTTTATTTATACAGTTGGCGGTTGAAGGTACAACAGGGAAAGGGGGTCACCCTTTAGACAGAGGTCTCGTACATTAATATCCGATTGCATCGGTACAGACGTAATCACACATAAGGAGAGTACATAAGCAGAAACATTGAAAGTGCATGGACAGTTTCATTCACACCCGTCTTCTCGGGCCAGGTAGGAGCGGAAACTGCACCAGATATCACGGGGTCTGGTCACAGGGGAAAGAGAGTTGGTATAGAGATTATCGCTTTCTTGCGCCCATGTCAGTGCTTTCATCCATTCACCCACGGTGGGGGCACCTATTCTTCCAATGGAGGAGTATTGACCTTTTAGCCAGCATGCAACCAACATTGGCAAAGGCCTGGTCATCTCTACCCAGAGGCCCAGACCACAAACCAAATAACGCGCCCAGAGGGTGTTTCTCTAATGAGGTCCTTGTTATGTCAGAGGGAATCTCAATGATTCTTGACCAAAAAGTTTCCAGTCGCGGTCAACCCCAGAACATATGTAGATGGTCTGCTGCTGTTTCATCACATCTGGGACAACCATGTAGTGTAGGGAGGGTAGCATTTTGGATAGTCGGCGAGGGTATAGTGTAGGCGATGTAGAATCTTAATTTGCATGAATTTAAAGCAAAAGTTGAGGGAGACCAGTCTGGTGTGTGCGCACATGTGTGCCCATTGGGTATCGGAAATGGCAGTTGCCGATTCCTCTGCCCAACGCAAGCACGCTTTCTGGGTGGGAGGTGCCATCCTATCCAATGCCATTTTATATAGTGAGGACACCACGTGGCTACTATCCCCCGAGTTGGCGAGAATCAGCGTTTCTGGAGGTTCCTGGCAGTATGCAGGCCAGTGGGCTGCAATCGCAGCGCCGACCCGATAGCATTGTAAGAGGTCACCCCATTATCTCTGTGGCCCTGTTTCCAGGTCCGGGCGTGATGAATGCCGCATTTGGAAACAGGTCAGCAAATTCTCTGTAACCCAGCACTTCTCAACGGATATGAATTGCCTTATCACGCATCGGCAGTAGCCCCGGGAAGTTCCAGATTGGGAGACATTTATAGAAAGGGTTTATTGGCCCACACCTGGGCAAAGAGCAGCTGCCAGGCCCTCAGTGTAGAGGTCCAACAGGGAATCATCCCTGTCGCGGGTATCTAGCATGAGGGTTTTGAGGTTGGTGCGACCACCAGCCAGCAATTCCAGTTTGACATGTAGGGGGGAAAGCTCCACTATGTACCAGTATGACCCATATTGTGCCTTGGAGGACATCCAGTACAATTCGGTGTGCGGTGCAGAGAACCCCCCCCCCTTATCATATGTGGGAGTCAGTTCGGTCCACTTTTTCCTGACCGCACCAGGGTGCCATAGGAAATGGGCAAAGTGTGAATGTAGTTTGATGAAGTAGTCTTTACCAGGCCAGATTGGGACGTTGGAAAACACCTAGAGCAATTTAGGCAGCAAGTTCATTTTTATGAGTGAGAGCTTATGTCACAAGTCTCTCCCCTTCTCACCTGTTTTTCCTGTTTGCTTGCAACCTTCTTTTGTGACTTCTTCCACACGGTCCGGGATTTATATAAGCCTGTGCGCGGGTCTTTGGATTCCAGCGTGCTTCGTTCAGATTGTCCAGGACGGAACCAGGAAGGAACAATGTCCGCGCATGGACGAACGGAAGCCGTGACTAGAGCGTGGCGAAGATCCAAGAAAGTTCAGTAAGTTTGAAGGATGAAAGGAAAGGAGGAGGAATCAAGGAACCGTGAATTGGGAATTCAGGAAAATAACCCCGAGCGAACTCCGGCAGCACACGTCCAGCTACGGCAAGCAGTAGCATTGAGATGCGCGGAGCCGCGGGGGTGTGTCTGTTTAGTAGTGCGCCAAGTGTGGAACGTAAAGGCTCGCAAGCTGCATTTCGTATTCGACGGCCATGTTGCGAGGGTTACTGCATTCAGTGCTTTATGGGTCAGGGACCACGAGGTCCAAAAGGGACGTAGGCAACAGTTCATGACAGCATGCCTCCTCTGAAGCCCAGCTCCTCTGGGTTTTAATGGATGGATAAGGTGGTATCTTCGAATCAGCCTGGGGGCATTCATGTTTGATATGGGTTCCCAGGTGCGCTCACTAGGTGGATATCCTTTCCATTCGACCAAATATTGCAGCTGACCACGTTGGTACCTAAAATCACAAATTCTGGAGACCTCGTATTCGAGTTGGTTATTGACAATCACTGGAGTAGATCTTAGAGCAGTTCGAGAGGGTTGAACATATGGCTTCAACATAGAAGTATTGAAGACTGGGTGGATCCTTTTCCATGATTCTGGTAGTCGGAGTCGAAAGGCCACTGGATTGGTGATTTCTTTTATGGAAAAGGGACTATAATGCCTGGGAGCCAATTTATTTGGTCATAGGTGACGTGGGAGGAGTTTTGAGGATAACCAGACCTTATCGCCTATTGAATAGGAAGGCCCTGGTCTTCTTTTGGAGTCAGCATAATGTTTCACGTCTCTTCGGGCCTTTATCAGGTTTTCTTTAGCTTCTTTATGTACATTGATTAGTGTTTAAATCCAGCAATCAACCGTAGGAACTGGGGTTGGCTGTGGAAGAATGGACGGTAGGACTGAAGGATGAAATCCTTGACTACAGAAAAAGGGGCTGGTTTTGATAGCTGAATGATCCCAATTGTTGTATGCGAATTTTAGCCACAGGTATTAATAGTGACCAATCATACTGGACCTTGGTGGCGAAGCAATGAAGATATTGTTCCAGAGTTTGGTTTACTCGCTCAGTAGCTCCATTGGTCTGTGGATGATAACCCAAAGACAAGGCAACGCTGGATTCCCAGTATACGACATATCTGTTTCCAGAACTGGGATATGTACTGGGGCTCTCTATCAGAAATGATATTGGAAGGTAGCCCATGAAGCCGGAATATGTGTTCCAGGAAAATTCCAGCAAGTTCAGATGAGGATGGCAGTTTGCATAAAGGTGTAAAATGAGCCATATGAGTGAACGAATCAATGGTAACCATTATAGTTGTGTAGCCCCTGGAAGAGGGTAGTTCCACGATGAAATCCGTGGCAATGATTTCCCAGGTTCTTGTTGGTATCGGCAGTTGGAGCAGGAGACCTGCTTTGTTCTGATTGCAGACTGCACATGTCTGGATATGGATCTTGATCTCATCCTTCATCTTTGGCCACCAAAACTGTCTTTGTATTAGATGGAGAGTGTTGGTGATGCCACAGTGTCCTGAATGGAAAGTATCATGACATAGGCTTGTGATCTTTTGTCTCAGTCCAGGAGTGGGAATGACCAAGCGATTGTCCTTGAACAGGTATCCGTCCTTTGTTTTGAGATTCCATCGATTGTTTCTCTTAAACTCCATCCGCGGTTCAGAGGACTGGGTTTGAATTCGAATATCCTCCAGGAGAGTAATTGCTTGGGCAACAAATATTGTGTGGGGAAACATCTAAGGAAAGGTCTGATCCTCAAGGGGTTCATAGTCAGGACGCCTGGATAAAGCATCAGCTATAATGTTATGTGTTCCAGGGAAGTGATGGATTTGGAATTGGTTCTGGGCAAAAAAGAAAGCCCAGCAGGCTTGGCGACTGTTTCTACATTCTGGGGATTGTAGTACTTGGAGATTCCGATGGTCTGTGCGAACTTGAACCGGGTGTTTAGCTCCCAGAAGGAGATGACGCCAATCAGTGAAGGCCTGACGGATGGCTAACAATTCCTTCTCCAGGACGGAATAATGGGTTTCACTGGCAATCAAGGTGCGGGACAGATAGGTGATGGGGTGTTCTAGTTTGTCTCCAAGTTCCTGTTTCAGGACTGCCCCAATGGCATAGTTGGAAGCATCCGTTTCGACAATGAAGGGTCTGTCTGTGTCAGGTTGAGCAAGGATGGGAGCTTGTGTAAACTCTGACTTTAATCGTTGAAACGCCGAATCTTGGACAGAGGTCCACTGAAAGGGGGTGTCCATTTTTAACAATGTAACAATAGGATGAACAATTTCCGAAAATGCTGGAATAAACTTTCTGTAGAAGTTAGCAACCCCCAGGAAGGATTGAATTTGCTTTACGCTAGTGGGAACAGGGCAAGATAGAATGGAGTCAACCAAGAGTCCATTCCAATCCCCTTTTGGCTAAGAACAAATCTGAGATAGTGAACAGTAGATACGTGAAAAAGGCTTTTCTCGGGTTTGGCCAGGAGTTTATGTTCCCGTAGATGTTGTAAGACTGCTCTTACGTGCTCTTCATGTTTTTGATGGTCCTTGGAGTAGATCAGTATGTCGTCTAGCTATACAATGACAAAGAGGAACAGCATATCAGAAAATACCCGATCCATGAAGCGTTGGAAGACTGCTGCGGCATTAGCAAGTCCAAAGGGCATAACTAGATATTCAAAATGGCCGAAGGGTGTTCTAAAGGCTGTCTTCCGCTGTCTTCCATTCGTCACCTTCCTTAATATGAATAAGATGGTCAGCGCCCCTGAGGTCTAGTTTTGTGAAGATGACAGCACCTCTGACGGCTTCCAGGATGTCTGAGATGAGGCAATGGATAACGGTCCTTAAGAGTGCATTGGTTAAGGCCACGGTAATCGAGACATGGCCTAAGCTCCTTGGAATCCTTCTTGGGAACAAAAAATAGGGAGACGCCCACCGGGAACTTGGATGGTCGAATAGTTCTGTTTTCCAGATTGGTATCCAGGTATTCCCGGAGGGCCCTCTTTTCAGGTTCTGACAAGATAAACATTCTTCCAAAGGGAATTACTGCTGACGGTTCGGTATCGATGGCACAATCTTCAGGTCTGTGGGGGGGTAGAGCTTGAACTATGGCTGTTGAAAACACATCTGTGTACGCCTGATAGGCCCTGGGAATCTGGATGACGTTAGAGACGGTGAATGGTATTTGTTGATTTTTTTGGAAGTCTTCAGACCCTTTTGGTAAGGTATTCAGGGACAAACAGTGGGACATACAATGTTCCGAACCAAGAAATAGAG
The DNA here is from genome assembly GCF_040938575.1 of Ambystoma mexicanum. Classification (NCBI taxonomy): domain Eukaryota; kingdom Metazoa; phylum Chordata; class Amphibia; order Caudata; family Ambystomatidae; genus Ambystoma; species Ambystoma mexicanum. The sequence goes on from NC_090921.1 coordinate 138,304,084, forward strand.
AGCCTGCTGCCCAATTGATAGAAGGATTGTGCTTCTGTAACCAGGGCATGCCTAAAACCATTGGATAGTGGGCAGATCTTATAATATCAAATTTAACCTTTTCTTGATGGTGGTTTATGGAGAGAAGAAGCTCCTTGGTTTGAAGGGTTATGGGTCCTGAAGACAGGGGTCTTCCATCAATAGCTTCAACAGGTTGCATAGTCTCTCGTGTTTCGCATGGACGGTGATGAGTTGTGACCCAATCATGATCTATGAATATGCCTATGGCTCCGCAATCCACTAATACCAGAATGGGGTAGGATTCTTTCTTGGAAGGCAATAGAAAGGCCTGTAGAATCGGGCAATAGAAAGGCCTGTAGAATCGCAAGGTTATTTTGTCCAGGAGAGTTCAAGGAAGGAATTGATGTGGAGCAGACATCATTCTCCCGAAACTGTGACCCATGTAGGATCGGGAGCTGGTGTTTCCCGAACGCCGTGGAGGAGCAATAGGGCACTCTCTGACAAGATGTTTATCAGAGGCGCAATACATGCAGAGACCAGTGTGAATACGGCGCATCCTTTCTTGTGGGGTAATGGGTCCACGGGATGCCCCCAGTTGCATGGTTTCTGGATCTGAGGTCGGAGAAACTGCAGGTTCTGGGCTAGAAGGGTGATCTATGACAGCCTTTGGGAATGATGATTTTGACTTCTTTTTCTCCGCCTGTCTTTCCTGGATTCGAAAATCAATTTGCAAAGAAAGATCCAAGAGGGCCTGGAAGGAATTAGGGCGAGCTACCCTGGCTAGCTCGTCCTTTATTTCTTCATTCAACCCTCTGCGAAAGAGAGTGAAGGTAGCCTCTTGGGACCAATCAGCATCCTTCATAAGTTGTTTGAAACGGGTGACATAGGTAAGCATATCCTGGGATCCTTGTCAAAAATCAAGTAGATGTTCTTGAGCGCTGTAAACCTGCTCAGGACGATCCAACATGGCCTTTAGGGCTTCCACAAATCCATTGTAATCATCCAGGAGGGCGTCGCCCGAATTGACTAGGGGAGTTGCCCAGGTTAATGCGTTGCCAGTGAGGTGTGATATCATAAACCCTACTTTTGCTCTAGGGGTGGAAAAGTAGTAGGGCTTGAAGGTGAAATGCACCAAGCATGAATCTAGGAAGGCACGAAGGGTCTTTGGAGAGTCATCATATTTGTCCACCACTCCTCCCAATAACACACTTTCCTTGGTAGCAGAATCACGAGACAATACCAGCTGCTTTAAGGCAGCGTTCTCAGCTTTAAGGTTTTGAACTTATGTGGTGAGTTCCTGCATGCCTCGCATGAGGTCTTGAACCGCGGCTTCCATCCCTGTATCCGTATTGATTTTTAGGCGTCTCAATCTGTCACAAATCTCTCCCCTTCTCACCTGTTTTTCCTGTTTGCTTGCAACCTTCTTTTGTGACTTCTTCCGCACGGTCTGGGATTTATATAAGCCCGTGGGCGGGTCTTCGGATTCCAGCGTGCTTCGTTCAGATTGTCCAGGACGGAACCAGGAAGGAACAATGTCCGCGCGCGGAGGCACGGAAGCTGTGACTCGAGCACGCCGAAAATCCAGGAAAGTTCGGTAAGTTTGAATGATGAAAGGAAAGGTGGAGGAATCAAGGAACCGGGAATAGGGAATTCAGGAAAATAGCCCCTAGCGAACTCCGGCAGCCCACGTCCAGTTACGGCGAACAGTAGCGTTGAGACGAGCAGAGCCGCGGGGGGGTGTCTGTTTAGTAGTGCGCCGAGCGTGGAACGTAAAGGCTGGCAAGCTGCGTTTCGTATTTGACATCCATGTTGGGAGGGTTACTGCATTCAGTGCTCTATGGGTCAGGGACCACGAGGTCCAAAAGGGATGTAGGTGACGGTTCATGACAGCTTAGCTGGGGCAGACAGGGGGAAGTTCTGGCACCTACGTATTTTGTCCTCGACCGCTGCCACGGCTGAGTCATAGTTGTCTTTCAGTAGCTATGGGCGTGTTCTGGACATAGTCCCGCCCAGATATATATATCCGGCCGACCTGCGAAGAATGAAGTGGTCCTGGACTACAGGAGTATTGTCTGTGAGCGGAAATACTTCCGACTTAGACGGGTTCATCGTGAAACCAGAGAATTGTCCGATACAAATGATGTCCTGCAGTATGGGGTCTAGGTTGAGTTGTGGGTCGCGAACATACAGAAGTATGTCATCTGCATATAGGGACACTATCTCCAGGCAGCCTATTAGGTGGAGACCGCAGTGTCCATGTCTCTCTCTAATTAAGTCAGCTATGGGCTCAATGGCCAGGGCAAACAGGATGGGGGAGAGCGGGCATCCCTGGCGGGTGCCTCTACCCAGAAGAATTTGTCCGGACATGAAGGAGTTTACCATCACCCTGGCCACCGGCCGTGTGACCATTGTCATCGTTTTAAGTACACTTCAACACAGACATGGACAGCCCTTTCTTTGCCATGCTCTCGGTGTAGCATAAGCACAGCAATTTATAAACATCAAGTATTTTCTTTCCAAAATGACAAGTGTAAAATAACCTAAAATATCTTTTTTTTATATTAATATTGTGCAACCAATGTAAACACTATAGAGGAATGGGCGTCCGGAATGTAGTATTACACTGTAATTCAACATGGTAAGGTTAGGTTGCTGACCGCAGAATCAACAATTCATGTTTTAGAAGTCCATTATTTACATTTCAGCCTCGCCATCCGTGTAGTCATTGAAATAAGGCAATCAACTTGAATATTAGTGAATGTTTGTAGGCTAAAAGGGCCCTGCAGAGAAGTGATACAGCACCCACATGTGCTTATATATTTTGTGGCTTGCTTCCTGAGCTCTCTGCAATCTGTCACAAAGGTGGCCCAGGTCAGGCTTCCCCCATGTTGCTGGTGTTTGCTAAGAGACTGCACAGGGCACACAGACACAAAGCTTCACCCATCATTGTGTTGCACCTGGTCACATACCGAGGCGCATACAGGCACCGGAGAAGCACCAGGTCAGACACTTGAGAGGGTGGGGATAAGGGGGACATGGGGAGGGGACAGGTACCAGTTACACTGCCCACCCACCCCTGCCACCCCAACTGCCCACCTCGAGTGAATTAAGCAAAGCCCAGGCAAATACCCCTGATCATCTTCAGTGATACAGATCTGAGACCTAGAACCTTAAGCAAAACACACAAAACTCAATGACCCCCTCTCCTTATCTTACGAAGACATTTCGGACTCCAACAATCACCCCTCTTCCGTTCATCATGTTTAGTAAGAACACAGTTGTAGAAGGACACAACAGGACATAGATAATAAACGGTGCTGGTGGCTGAACAGATAACAAATGCCCAGCAATTACTAATGTAAAAATGTTTATTGTTAGCACACACATTTGTATGCATACATTTTTAGGCAATTGAAATCGAATGGGTGTTTGTACTTGCATTTCAGCTGAGTGATAGGAAGGGTAGGGGCAGGAGACCGTTCATTCTCACAGCAGTGCTTAAGTGTGTGGTTTCAGACGTGAAGGAGAGAGTTAACTGACTGTAACATTGAAGCTGCACTAGAATATTTGGATTACAATGTGTAAAGAAGTTAGATTCCCCCACACAAGTAAGCCCCCCCATACCGTCTCTGAAGTTAACACCTCTCCCAACATTTTGTGGGGGGCCCCCAACAATACTTCCCGCGTGGGGTGCAAACTGGTCTAAGACCGGCCCTGCTTGAATCTTATGCTATCCTAGGCAAGAGACAATCAGGCTTCCGCAAAGGCCACGGCACAGAAACCGCCCTCTTAGATTTAAAAAAACAAATCACCAAAATAATAGATACGGGCACACCTGCCCTCCTGCTTCTCTTAGATCTCTATGCTGAATTTAATCTTGTTGATCACGACATCTTGACCTCCCATCTCACCAACGCAGCCCACTTCTCTAATAAAGCCACTTTATGGATAACCTTTTTCCTAGACAGGAGGGCCATGAAGTTCTATTCCGATCAGGCCAACGCAACTCCCACTACCATCTCACCATTTCAGCGAGATATAGCAAACATTGCCGGCAGCAATTTCTGTCTGAGAGTCGTGAGGACTGGTGCAAGTACGTCGCCAGCATTACAGCAGTAAAGAGCAACAGCGCAATAGGAAGGGGAACACCTTAGAATCCACAGCTAACGTTTGTAAAAATCCTGTTATGAGTATAGGACAATTAGCTGATGCGTGATTATGCAGTGCTTCTATTATAGATCGCTGGACAAACAAAATGCTGTGTGATAACAACAGAACCAATCTTATGGTTGAAACGTGGATATATTAAGCACCACGGATGGCACATTGTGTGTGCTTGAAAAGGAAATGGAGGTGAGAGTTAGTGTCTCTTTATATGACAGCACATGCAAGATTTTAAATCTAAGAACAAGGATGAGAACTTATGTGAGCCTCTTTCTGTTTATTCCTCTCTCCCCTGTCCTTAGTTTCTTCACTAAAGATATGTAACCATAAGGGAAGACGTTCCGCGGCCTTTGTCCAATTGGATCATTACGTGTATTCCAATAGAAGGACCAGTAAGTGATGGTAGCCTTTTTATTTCACGATAAAGGATCATAAAAAGTATTGTAAATTCCTAATAATAGTGGAACACACGGTCGACCCTTCAGTAAGGATGTTTGTTTGATTTTGCTCCTAGGAGATGTCCTAATCAATTGGCACATGACACATCAGTACTCTATAATGCTAGGTCCCCCTTGCCCCAGCATTATTCAATCTTTATTTATCAGACTTGGTTAATAACCAGAAGGACATTGTGACTCATCCGCCACGTGGCATGGATTATATATGCTGACAACTTGTCATGCTTGATCAGACCCCTATTGGTCTACAGCAGAGATTAAGACAACTGATCAGATATTAAGGAGAAAAACCTCAAAATTAATGTACAAAAGACTAAAGTAATGTCCTTTCGCTGGAGCCAAGGGAAATGCAAGGAGCAATTTAAGTGGCACGTGGAGGACTCACATTTAGAACAGGTACATTTCCTAAAATATTTAGAAGTTCTCATTAATTGCAGTATCAGGGAACATGAATGGGAGCTGGCCCTAAGATCGGAATTGAGAAGCCTTGCATTAAAAGGGCTAACTTTACTTAAAGGTCTGGTAAATTTACAATGTGTACAATTGTCACCTTTTATAACCAAAAAGTGATTCCGATCATGACTTACAGAGCTGAAACTGCCCTGTATTTGTCCTGGGAGATTTGGGAGATTTTGGAAGCCTTATTTTGGCAAAGAATACTCCATCTACCACCAAGTTTCCCAGTAGCAATGATCAGGTATAAATTAGCTCTCCCATCTCTTCAGTCAATAGTCCTTTGGAAGTTCCTGGGTTTATTTATTTCTTAAATGTGTAATTAATGAGGTATTATCTCCTGTTGCGATATTAAAGCAGCGATCTCCAGGAAGACCAGAATGGCTACTGTACAATTGGCAATATAAGTGTATTCTTTGGTTAAACAGCCTAAATATATCGGTAGAGGTCTTAAAATCTTTCCCTGAGAAGGTCAAAAAAAGGCTACTCTCCTAGGATTGGATTGATACACAAGATCGAAAAACCAGGTATAGATTATCTTTAAATCCCTCATATGAGCAGGGAGGTGTCAACCAACTATCATTGTATTTGAAGACATTCCCGTGTCCTTGTTTTAGGGATTCATTTATGCGACTTTGCTTAAATCTCTTGCCTACTAGAGAAGTCTTGTGCCTTAGGCAACAAACTGACACATCTCAATCTAACTGCAGATTTTGTAAAGAGGATGGTTTAGTTGAATCATCCAAACATTTGGTGATTGAATGTCCGGCGTTTATCTTTCATTAGAGAAATATTTTTTTGGTGCTATGGATAGAAATCTGCGAACCTTAACTATTGAAGAATGGTGGAATATGATTCTGGTGGGAGAACAGTATAGCATGATTGTTTCTAGATGAAATTTTATTATTCTCCTATTTTTATGAATTGTATCTTTATTGGTTTACAGGATAGTGTATACCATTTGCCTTTCAATCATATAAGTGTTTTGTGGATGAACTGAGGGCGACATAGAAAGAACAGTTTTATATGTTAATTGATCAAATTAATGGGTTTTATGGGGGCTTTGGATCAGCCTCATATTTATGTTGATATGTAATAGTAATAATGTGAAATTGTAGAATAAACCAAATCATGTAATAAACAAATAAAAAAGAATAAATCTAAGATTGATGGTAAGCATGATTCCTGTTTTTATGTCCCACGATGAGTGCATGTGGTCAATAAAGAACATTATATTTTGGAATTTTATGAGCAATTTACATTTGCGGAACACTATGAACTAGCTCCTTGTTGTTTAATGCTGGATACCCAGGAGCTGCTTTTAGCTCCTGCTTTAGCCATCTTCATTTAGATCCCTGGATGTAGCTTTACATTTATGTTTTACCAATAATTTTCTGCCCCATGCCTAGGGGATAGACAGTTAACAACTGAAACCTGGTTTAACCATCAAAGGGATTCCCGTTAAAAAAAATATAAATAATAAAGACAGATGCAAAATTTGAATACCACTAGTTCTAGGCATGACATCACAAATCCTTTGGCTTATATGGTCAGGAACGCTCACTCCAATTTGGCAATTGCAAGCACGTTTGTGGCAGGATTGACAACCAACAAATGATTCACGCTTTTTAGTGAACAAATCAACTTGATCACTTTCTTAAAGTGTACCCCATTGCTGCTAACATGTTGCTGGCGTTCAATATCTGATATACATGCATGCTTCGAGGTTGCCCCTGGACCAACCAAGCTCTCTATGTCCCCTGGTCGCAGGTTGAATCAAACTTTATATACACATTCTAATCATTTTGATATGATATTTCTCATTTTTCTATAAAGATTATATTAAGTACTCAGTCCATTTATTGCTTCATAAAAAGCTGTGTGAATTCAAGAGTGTCCTAAAGCCAATGCATTTTGGATATTAATCCGCCCTCAGGGCTAAACACTGCATATATCAATAGGTATTGTGTATGACTGGTTCTTCCTTGTAACCTAGTAGAGGTTAATGGTCATGTTCCACTGTATTCATAAGTGGATGCTTCAGAATAATAACAACGCTGTGATGGACTGAGTCATTAATATCATGTTTATATCAAAATGATTACTATGTGCATATAAAGTTTGATTCGAACTGTGACCCGGGGACAGAGTGTGTTTGGTTGGTTTAGGGGCAACCTTGAACCCTGCATGTATATCTGATATCCTTGTGCCAAGGGTTTTATTCTACCAAGGCACTCTTTGAATATATTAGATGCTGTTAAATTATTATATGTTTGGAGATTAGAACATTTGAACTAGTGGTGCCCCCCCGTACCAATTTTGTGTAGAATTACTGATACTGAGCAGCAAGAATACATGCGGTGTTGATACGTTAAATTAAACATTCAATGACCAGCAGGCCCAGCAAACCCACTGTGGGTACAAACCCACTGTGACAAAATGCCATCTGACGAGGGTACACCCACTAACACCAGTTTTTAAAACACAAGGCAGTGTCTGAAAGCGAGACTGTTCAACAGATTTGACTTTCCTGTCAGAATTCATACACTAGAGAGAGTAAAATTTCAAAATTTCTGTGAGATTCCACCTAGCAGATGGAAACCTGTTAACTCGCCCTCCCAAGAACACAGTTTCTCTATCGGAACACATGAAAAGGGCACTTCCCACCTGCACACATCAACAGCACAGGTTTTCCGCATTTCCCTTCACTCTATCCTAATATCCCACCCACCCGTTTTTCATACAGAGCCATGCGATACAAGGCCAGAATTATTATTATTGGCAGAGGCTCTAAATAAGACCACTGTACTTTACAAATAAACACTTGGGACTAAATCACGGCTGCTTCATTGACTTAATTTAGGAATACAATGATACTTTATACCCTAGAGGCGGGAGGGCTGTAACAGGTGTTATGGGCCCGTTCAACATCCTCGCAGTAATAAGGAATCCGAAAGAACATTGCTGGCAAGAACAAAAAACATAGCGCATTCTAAAATGAAAGAGAACATTTCTATTCTATGTCAAGACCGGAGGCTCGGATTATGCTTTCTTCCTTTACTGAAAAACTCAAGCAGCATACAAAACATTTTAACAGCACAACACATAAAGGAGAACAACGCAACCAAAACTACATTTGCCACAATAAATTCCCCGGGTGTAGTTCATTCTCTTTATGTCCATGAACTTTCAAGTGACCTCATCAACCATTACCATCCGACACAGTCACTTATCCACTCATGTCCTTCTGTGTCCTTCCTTTCTTTGCTGCTTGGGCAGCCAGATAAGTGCCTTTCTCATTTTACATATGTACGTTGTGTTACGTAGTGTGAATGACATTATTTTATTGTTATTTTACAAGACTAAGGTGATAGGAGTAGGGGAGCGCGATCGCGCGCACAGTGTTCGGTCAGGGTTTGGCGGAGCATATCCGCACTGTTAAGCAATAACGGGCTTAGACCGCGACGGGACCTTGTAGCTCTGGCAGCGCAATGTCATTAGCACAGCAGAGGGGGCACTGTGGCACGCGATGACACAGGAGCGCAACGAGACCTCAGAAATTCCAGCGCTCAGTGGTCAAAGCGTGAAGGAGTGTGACAGGCGAGTCTCGGTGTGGAGAACTTGACAGGCTAGAGTTGAATTAAAACAGTACACGGCAACACTGTTAAGAGTTATTACAACAGCTAACAGAGATAAGCAACTGAAAATTGCTCAATTGAGCCATCTAGTGGTCAGTCAAATTATTGACCCCAGAAGAGCCTAATTGGGGAGAAACTGCTCAGTGCAGGTACATAGGCAGCAGCCAAGAGAACAGTAAGTGCTAAGTACCAGATAACGGGCACAGGCGCAGGAAAACCTGCTACTTGGTACACCCAGACCCACTTAGCTGAATTAATAGACGGAAGCAGGCCCAAGACACCTGCAGATAACCCACCAATAGAAAAATGCATAGCTCCAGTGAAGCCGAGGAACCCCACACCAGCAGACAGTGGTTGGCAGCCAATAAGGCTAGAGCAGTACAATGCATACTGGGAACAGGTGTGGGGGCTTGGGAGAGGAGGGGCACTGCATATATGGAAGAAGAGTCCTATTCAGAGGACACAGAAATGGAGGAGGAATGGGACGATTCATCCGAATGTAGCTCACAGGAAGCAGACGCATCCTCTTCAAGCCCCCCTTTAAGGCGTAAGGCTGCGAAGAAAAGGAAAAGAAGGGATGACGAGGAGATGGGGGAAGTATTTGACCCTGACTCGCTCATTCACCCCAGGTCAGCAGAGTGGGAGCCGCCGGCCAAGATTGGCAATTACATAAAGAAGAGACTATGGTGCTCCCTATCCAAGGAAGCCAGAAGCAAGGTAAGGGCAGAATGTGCCAGGCCCTTTGTCCCAGATAGCATGGCCGAGACGCCAGAGATAGACGAGAAAATGATGTCCTTCATGGGGCGTTATGGCAGAGACATCAGGAAAGGAATTGATAGATCCTGGAGATCCTGCCAGGACAAGCTCATGGATGACTTGGGTCCATTTACCAAGATCTGCCAGATGGTGGAAGAGGTCAAACAACCTGAGCAGAGGGTGGACCCGGAGATATTGGCAGGCTGGGCTCAGAGGGCTATATGCCTACTTGGCAACGCCAACAACGCGGTTACAACCATGGGAAGGAGGTCCATCCTGGTAAAGATCGACCCAAAGATGGGGGAATTGGCCACGGCGGAGTACACTTCCAACAGTAAAGGGAAGCTGTTTGGAGACACCTTTATCAAGGAGATGGCGAAATTTGCCAGTACCTATGCAGCAATAGACAAGGCGCAGGCCTCGCTCAAGAGGGTATTCGGCAGCAAGGTTTTCAGCAGGGCTGGCAGAGGTAGGGGCAGCTCTGCCAGCCATTTCTCATCCTTCAAGCCCTACGCCAGTAACAGAAGCGAGTGGAGAAATCAAGAGGGACGCCGACCTAACCCCTTCATCCAATCAAGAGGAAGAGCCAGGAGTATAGACTGCAGAGGAAACAACAACGGCCAACAGGCTAACACAGGTGAGCCAAGATGCAGAAACACACGCACACGGGGGAAGCAAAGGGAACCCCACTAGTAGGGGGGAGAATAGCTCAGTATTTAGTGAGATGTGCAGAATTGTCAGGAGATACATGGGTCAGAGAAACGGTCCAAGGTTTCAAGTTAGATTTCTGTCAGGAGCCGATCCAGACAGTAGAACCGAGACCCATAAGGTTATCACGAGAGGACGAAGAACTGTTAGACACATTGCACAGCTGGAGAAGAAAAAAGCGATCGAAAAGGTGTTAGATCCCAGGAAGGGTTTTGTGAGCAATATGTTCCTGGGCAAGGGAAAGAAGAAGCACAGACCTGTGATCAATCTGAGGAACCTGAATGAGTGTTTAGTGTACAGGCACTTCAATATGGAGGGCATCCATCTACTCAGGGATGTGTTACAGAGAGAAGACTGGTTAGTCAGGATAGATCTCAAGGACGCATATCTGACAATTCCAGTAGCACAAGAGGACAGGAGATACTTGCAGTTCTGGTGGAGAAAACAGAGGTGGCAGTTCAGATGCCCACCATTTGGTCTTGCATCCGCCCGTTGGGCCTTCACAAAACTGATGCGAGTGGTGGTAGCTCATCTCAGGGAGCAGGGCATCAGGTTAATAATTTACTTAGATGACTTTTTCCTGATGGGGCAGGACAAGCAGAAGTTAATAGAGTAATGAGAGCAGACAACCCGCTTATTACAGGAGCTAGGATTCCTGATAAACTGGGAGAAGTCAGTGTTGGTTCCGGCACAGACGATCGAATTCTTGGTTTTTGGCGTGGACACAAAAGCAGCCACACTCAGTCTGCACATGGACAAGGTGAATGCGATCAAAAACGAGATCAGCTCAACGATTGCGGAAGAAGGAATATCGCTCAGAGAATTAGCCAGACTGGTGGGGAGACTAGCTTCTTCCATCCAAGCAATCTTTCCTGGCCCATTGCATTACAGGGCACTACAGCGCCTCAAAATTCGACATCTAAAGAAGGGGTTGTTTTACGAACAAAAATTTGCCAATCTCCATGGAGGCAAGAACAGAGCTGTGGTGGTGGTTCGGCCACATGGAGGTTTGGAACTGGTAGGGCAATATTTGGCTCTGCCCCGGACCTGGTCATAGAATCGGATGGCATGCGCTGGGGCTGGGGAGCTCGGTGTGGAGAACTGACGACGAGAGGAAGATGGTCGGGAGAGGAACTAGAGCTCTACATCAATTGCTTGGAACTTCTGGCGGGTTCCTTTACAGTGAGGTGTTGGACCCAGGACAGAGTGAACTGTTGTGTACTGCTGAAGATGGACAATATCTCGGGAGTACATTACATAAACAGGTTAGGAGGGACGGGGTCCAGACTGTTAGCGGAGATGGCGAAGATTTCTGACACATGTGCCTAAGGAACAATGTCAGCGTCACAGCGGAATATCTCCCAGGACTGCAGATTGTAGTGGCAGACTGGAAGTCAAGACACCTGAGGGATGCCAGCGACTGGCAATTTGACAGATCGGCCTTCGAGACCTTGATGGTGTTGAAGGGCCCGTGCAATACAGATCTCTTTGCCTCCAGGCTGAACAGGCAGTTGGAGAGGTTTTTCAGTTGGAGACCAGATCCAGCGGCGGCGGCAACTGATACATTTTTACAGACATGGGGTCTGGGGACGGAGTACGCCTTTATTCCATTCTCTATGATCCCGAGAACGATAGTGCAGATCAGGAGACAACATGCAATGATAATATTGGTAATGCCAGACTGGAAGAGTCAGGTGTGGTTTCCAGATCTTCTGGAAATGTCTTCGAAGACTCGTTAGTATTACCGCAGTTCAGGGAACCGATTCTGAATCCAGTGGGAGAGTGTCACCCACTGAACCAATCATGAGAGTTGAGACTGATCGCATGGCCGATTTCAGGAACGCCTGGCAGAAGCCAGGTTTATCGGGAGAAGCTGCAACGTTTATCGAAGAAGCATAGGCACCAGGAAAGCATATAGACTGGCGTAGTCAAGGTGGACCAGCTGGTGTGTGGCACAGCAGATACATCCCAACGGAGCAGATGTCACTCAGATTGTGAACTTTTTGGCAGCGCTAGCGGAGCAGGGCATGGCGTATAGAACATTGAACACCTGTAAATCGGCCATTTCAGCAAGTCACCCTAAGATAGATAATGTAGCAGTTGGAGAACATCTGTTTGTATATAGACTCCTCAGAGGGGTGAGGATGTTGAAACCCCCTTTGCCTAGATACACCGATATGTGGGATGTGAATTTAGTTTTGAACCTGTTGATTAGCTGGCCGGATAATGATAGACTAACCAGGAAAGCATTATCGGAAAAACGTGCAACTCTACTATGTCTTATATCATGTAAGAAGGTGTCAGATGTCAGGGCTCTGGACATAGACAGGAAGTCGTTTAATCCAGAAGGAGTCACCTTTCGGGTTAGCAGGAGAACGAAGACCGGTATAGATTTGGTGTCATATGCAGCTTTTCCAGACCAACCCAAATTATGTCCGGTCAGGTGTTTAAAGAAATATGAGGAGGTGACTAATTCTCTTAGGCCCGCAGATGTTTCACAGTTGTTCATAGCTCTGAGGAAACCCTTTAAGGGAGTTGCGGGGCCTACCTTAGCCGGATGGGTTAAATGGTGCATGACCCAGACAGGCATTGATATTGAAGTGCACAGGGCGCATTCCATTAGAGGGGCCATGGCATCCGAGGCATTTAATGCAGGAGTCAGTTTGGAGGATATTCTCAAGGCGGCTGACTGGTCGAAGGAGTCGACGTTTAAACAATTTTATTTCAGACCAATTGAGGGGATGTCTACGTTGGCGGTAGGTAAGCTTTGAACAAGCATAATCCGAGCCTCCGGTCTTGACCTAGAATACTGACTTTCCATTCTAGCGTTATAGAAAGTCAAGATTCTATTAAAGACACAGAGGCGAAGGATTATCCCACCCATGTAATCGTTTATGAAATGTTTTTCTGTGGAACTGTTGTGTTGAGTGGATGAATATTGACAGGACATATATTGTAATGAATTACTAGAGATGATATTGAAATATGTTTACGATTACCCACCCAAAAGTAATATAGCTAAAACGGTTTTGTTTGGATTGCGTTGCAGGTACAGAAGGGAAGAATGCAGGATCTTGAGGAACATAAAGCGGAGCTTTCGGCGCTTACCGGCTGGGGCGCAAGTTTAAAATTAAGCAAGTTGCAGACAAAGAAAGAGGAAGGACACAGAAGGACATGAGAGGATAAGGGACTGTTTCGAATGATAATGGTTGATGAGGTCACGTGACTTGAAAGTTCGTGGACATAAAGAGAACGAACTACACCCAGGGAATTTATTGTGGGAAATGTAGTTTTGGTTGCGTTGTTCTCATTTATGTGTTGTATACTGCTCGAATTTTTCAATAAAGGAAGAAAGCATAATCCTTCTCCTCTGAGTCTTTAATAGAATCTTGACTTTCTACAACGCTAGTATGGAAAATCAGTATTTCTAACACAAAGGAAGATCGAAAGGAAGGGGAGGACAAGCAATGCTGAAGGCAAGAAGCCACTAGCAGCAAAGTCGCACCAGTAACAGGACCAGTAAGTAACAGCTACAATGGATGCCAAACAGATTGCTTGCAATTGTGGGGCTGCGTTTTTGTTTAAAAACCTAATGCTTTTGTTTGTAGGTGCAAAAGATGTCTGCCACATGACAGAAAATGCGTTGCTTATACACAGAAGGACGGACCCTGCTGGAGAGTCCTTGGTGCAAGGTAGATCAGTTTTCTATTTGTCTTTAGGTTTAGCAAGTGTCATAAATGATGACCAGAGATGACCTGTGATCGTAGTACCGCAAGCATGTCCTGCAGCTATGCCTCCGAGATCCAGTGTTATGTGGACGACAGGTTCCCACAACCATTAGCCATTTAAAAAAAAAAAAAAAAGTAAAACCCTGTCAAGGTATTTTGAGAAAGGGAAGGTGACCACTGGGATATTCCCAGGTCGACTGCAGAGACGGATTCAATTCAATAGTTCAATATACATTTGCATGTTAAATACACAATATAATAGCTTTGCAGCTTTAAATTGTTAATGTTATCTTGCATTTATATAGCGCCTTATATACCATTGCTATGGTCTGAAGGCGCTGGTAGGTTGAACGCCCTTGGGAACCGAAGTTCGGGTGAGTAGAGAGAGTGAGGAGAGTCAAAAGGTGCGTGTGCATACCAGGTATGTGTGCAGCTGGTGTGGAGTTCATGTGGTAGCTGCTTCTTAGCGGTAGGTGTGGTGGTTGAGAGGTCAGGAGTATGTGTTCGCTCTGGCATAATTTATCCAGATCGAGTGTGGCTGCGTTAGGCCTGAGGAGAACGTCTGGCTGGGGGGTGTTAAACCAGCGGTGTTTACTTAGAGTGATGGGGAGTGAGTGGGAGATGATGCCCTCAGAGGGGCTATTGGGCACAACTTCTAAATACGCACATAGGCTATAGGGTACACTTCTAAATGCAGTTTTTTTTCTCTCAGAGAGGCTATAGGGTACACTTAAACAACATTCAACTCAGATCTCCAACATCCTGGGAATGGGCTCGAACCCCTGACCTTCTAGATAGCAGCCAAATGCATGAACTGATTGCTGCCGCGAGGTTTTTGAAATAAAAACATACATATATGCCTGTAAAAGTAATCAGAACGAATGTCAGTTTACGTTTTTCTTACTTCCTTAAATTCACAAACTAATCCATATAATGTATATGCAGGAGCAGTGCTAGAAACGTAAATGATTTACTAGGGGAGATGGGAAAGCATGGCGAGAGCCGAGAGCAGTGGTCCTACTTTTACTGTGGAAGACTGCTTCCGCGGGTGCAAAGATAAGGAACTGACTACAACTCAATGCATTCCAACTCCTTCTCAATAGTAGCTAATTTTCCATTCAACCAATTAGATGGAACATTTGTTTCGCCTTGCAAGTTGTCGTGGCTTTTTAGCAGTATTACAGCTACAACCGGAGCTAGGCCCACAAGCCCAGCGTCGAAAAACCGAACAACGGGCCTAAATCCAGTCAGGCCGCCTGGAAGCAGCATCAGTACTTCCCAGTCTATCTAGGCCCACCCCCGGCTACTGATCTGCACTCCCTACCTGGCGCCACCCTTAACTTCCGGAGCAGGCGAATAAAGTTGAAGCCCCACCGAAAAGGAATGCGCCTCTCAGGAGCCCCACCTCCAAAGCGCACCCAGTCATGGCTGAGCTCCTCCCCGTCCCCGTTCCACCAAGCCTGCCCTCCAGACGCCTAAAATGAGCTCACCACCCTCAAGCCTATGCCCTCACAGGGAGACTGGAGTGGAGGAGGGGCTGGAGGAGTGAGTGAAGGGACAGGGAAGCAGGGCACAGACGGGAGTGAAGCAAGGGGAGCGTGGGGAAAATAACATGCAAGAGAGAGTAAAAGGAAACAGGAAGTAGGATGCAAAAACAGGAGGGAAGTGAACAATAAAAGGGGTGAGAAAAGGAGGAATTGAGAAAAAGAAGCAAAAAAAGGACGATAGGAAGTACTTGGTAGCATGAAGGAGGAAAGGGGATGTTGGAATCAAAGTAGAGGGAGAGAACGTAGGGGAACTTCATAAAATGGTTTTGTGGTATTTGCAGGTGCATCAGAACAGTCTGGAGTGGCCAGATCCGTACACTGTCTGCACCCTTTCCCTGTATGCACTTTTTTTGGTAGCATTAGTGTCCAAATAGCATTTTTGAACACATACACAGTGTCAGTAAACATAAAAATGTCGGACTGTTGTGTACCGAGATTGAAGTGGACAGGAACTAAATGGTGTGACGTTCCTCTCCTTTTCAGGAACATTTGCCATCAGTATATTTTGTCACCAGGAAAACCATTCCTTGACGGCAGAAATGGCGGGCGAACGCGCCAGCGAAGGTGGCATGGCGGGCGCCGCCCATTAGTGGGGGTTGCCCAGCCGAACTCCTCCCCCACTACTCAACCAGGTCAGGGGGCGGGGATAGGGGAGGAACACGTTAGCCCTCCCCCGGAAGCGGACGAGAGCGCGCGAAACGTGAGGGGCGGGGCAGGGAACCGAGGGAGAAGCAGGCCTCATAAAGGCACGGGCTTTTCTAGACACTAACACATTCTCCCTCGCTTTCCTGCCTCACCGGATCGTGGATTTTGTTCCTCGGTTTCCTGCCTCACCGGATCGTGGATTTCTCCATCCTGCTCCCCGGGACCGTCTGGCGGCGGCAACAGGAAGGCACGACAAAGGGTGGCACAAGATACGCCTTGGGGCGGGTTTGAGGGAGGACCTCAGAGTATGGCGCACCTTTTTAAGATAATTTAATGGGGTATGCCTGTGGCAGTCCCCTTGGACGGCGTGCGCACAGTTACAGTTGTTCACCGACGCGGCAGGTCGGATGGGATTTGGGGCCATATTAGGAAAGGAATGGTGCAGGGTCGACTGGCCAAAGGATTGGAACAGGAAGGGGGGGCAATGATCTTGTGACAAAAGGGAGGAAGGATTTGACAGAGCTATTAAGAACTTTACTAACCAGAATAGGGAGGGCATTCAGGGAGTGCGAGGTGATGTGGTCTGAGATAATTCCAAGGCAGGAATGGAGGGGTGCGCTACGCCACGCGGCCATAGAGGAGGGGAGTAGGAAGACTAACAGTCGTATTGGGGGTTTCCTAAAAAGTAGGGGGATGGTATGGGTTCGGTACCCCCTTATTACCTTAAAGGTACCTGGTTATTTCGATAAGGGCAAAACACACCTGTCCGAGGTGGGCACAGCAATAATGTCCTTAGAATGGAGGACGGCACTAAACAACGCGGGATGCACGTGATGGGGTACAGATTAAAAGGGTGTGGATGGGGGTATGGGGTAAAGGGGGGGCAATTCCTCCTCTTACCATCCCCCCAACCCCCCATCCCCCAAACATCCACACGAATGAGCAGAAGGGGAGGCGTGGGGGCATGCTAAAGCAAAACTAATACTAAGAGGGAAGTGCCCTGTGCAGGCTGGGGGGGGGACTCTCCGCCGCCGGCAGCCAGCAGAGAGTCTTGGAGGTGTCACAGGTCAATCCCTTTAACGAAGCACTGGCAGACCCATAGGGGAATGATCAGCCAACAGATTAGATTTACGGCGCCCCAAGAGTAATAGGCTCGGGGGAGGCCCTGGGAAAAAGGGGAGGGATGTAGGGGACTTGGGAGCCAATTCCAAGCCCAAAATTGCGGGGGGGGGGACTAATAACAAACTCACAAACAAGGCCATCAAGGGAAGTCGGTCGGGGGGTAGCAAGAGGAGAATACGGGGGGCTCAGGTAACGGTGACAAAATAACATCAAGGGGAAGTCTTCACGGAAGGAGGGGGGCATGAGGGGGAGGGAGGTGGGTGATCCAAGACAGGGCAGCAAGGCGAATAGAGGGAACAGGGGGGGAGGAAGCCAGTCCCAAGGAATAAGGGGGAGGCAAGGACCAAAAGCTGGGGGACAGGAGACAGGGTACGGAAGAACAGGGCTGGGAAGTCTGCCTCTGGGGGGAAATGGAGCTAGGATATGGAGGGGCAGAAACGACAGGGAGGGGGGTTTGGCGGGACCCAAAAAACTGGGGACCTGGTGAGTGGAGGAGCAAGCTTGGGAAAGGAAGGAAGGAAGGAGAAGGGATAGGGTACCCAGAAGAGATATTACGCTGGCAGGGGGGCACTGGGCCAGACTTCACAGGGAGGCCTTGGGGGAGAGGGAACTGGGAAGTTCTTAGGGGCTCGGCAAGACGGAAAGGAGACATGGGGGGCAGCATAGATAGGATTGGGCTTCCAGTACAAGCGGCAATTGGGGGACAAACGGGGGGACATAGTAGAGTAGAAAGGACTCAAAATAGACGGGCATCGCAAAGCGATGACCATATAGGCAGGCAGAAAGGTGTGGGCCGGGACCGGAGGGCGGTGTCGGCCTTAACGACGGATGTGGGATATGTGTAGCGTTGGGGCACTTGTGGTGGTGCAGGTATAGGAACCTGAACACTAGCGAGGCACCGCATGGCTGCCTGTTTTATCTAGACCCAGACCCAGGACACGGGGCAAGTGTCAGGGTAGGAGGGGAGAGGCAGGGCATTGCCAACAAAGACCTAGAGCAAAAGGGGGGGCATATGGCAAAAGTCGGTCATGGGAAATCTACAAACGGCCAGGGGTAGAGAGAGGTTATTAGCAAGGGCCGGGCTCAACCTGAGGCGTCCACCGGACGAGGACGGTAAGGGAGAGGGGGAGAGGGCAAGGGATACCTAGGTAGCCGCACACAGAGTAGTATACCTGTGGTGGTGAATTACGGATCGCCTGTAAGATAACTCCAAGACTTTATGCAAAATAAAGCTGCTGAGGCATTTTAATCTTCCAACTTTACAAGGTGTCTGAGTTGTTTTTTCCAACATGTGATGTATGACATATGCCGGGTTGCATGAGGGGAGGAGAAGGGGGGGGGTGAGGGGCCAGGGCATGGAGGAGTGGGGAGGACAAGGCACTGGGGTGTCCACGCTAAGGCCACTTATGTTTTTTGCTTCTGAACCTCGGCCCTGCTAGTAACGCACACGCCAGTTTGCTTTTTTTTATTTCAATAGCCGGCTTGGGGGGGTCTAACGCCCATCCCCAAGATGCCTTATTGCCCGCTCAGCAGCGATCAGTGTTGTCTTCTGCAATTAAGCACAATGAATGTAAAATTGCTGCAGGTGCAGTTGTGTGTGCTGGTAATAGTTGTGGGGGTAGTTGGTTCGGGGGCTATAATCCTGGGCATGCCCTTTAAATCTTTTGCCTTGTGGGTGATTGGGGAGGGTGCATTAAGCTGCATACTGTGGGGGTGTTGGGAAAGGGGGACGATCGATGCAGACCCCAAGCAGTTTCGAATGAGGTAAAGGCCTGGAAGTGTACGATAGGGGCCTGAGGAGGTTACAGGAGTATGGGGGTGGCAGCAGGGTCTATTGTGTGGGGGTGGGGGTGTAGTACATGTTCTGGGTTTAGAACGGCCTGTGAACCAGGCACCATCTTAGGTAATAGCAGCCATATTGAGATCCAGGCCTAATGCTGCACTGCAGCCAGGGCTGCAGGCCTAGGCCACAGACCTGGGAATACGCGTAAAATAGATTGTATCATGGGCACTGCTGAGAGAGGCCAGAGCTACAGAGATTGATAGACCTTTCATTGTCTCATGTTGCAAGTATTTTGTATCCAATGCCACAAGGGGGTTGAAAGCTCCTTGTAAAAAGTGATACCACGATTAGGAGGGCGTGAGCCTCTGACCTTCCCCGTCCCAGCCCCAAGTAATAGCGCCCAGCTGCACCGTCCCAAGACCCCAGCATTCCAAGGTACCAGTCAGTCCCAGACAACCGACCATAAAGCTGTTAGACCCCCCCAATCGATCAAAAAAGATCAGAAAGGCTGCCTTCACCAAGGGTCACTTGATTTGTGCTGCAAGGTGCCGGGAGAACCAAAATAACAAACCTAAAACGAGGGTAGAAAGCTTTGGATGGGCACCAACGTGTCTGGAATCGAGCTGGTGTGTGGGTGTCAGTTGCAATGACCTCAAAGTATCCGCTTATCCCTTGTCTGCAGTCCCAGGTGCACATTAGCTTAGAGAATGCATTGTTATTTTCTTCATATAATGAGCAATTAGTTGTAGCTTCATGCCTGATGACGCACAAGAAGAAGCCAACGTGGGAGAAGATGGACAGACTGGGCTGGGACCAATGGCCTGGAATCCCCTATCGAGCATGTAGCCTATGTATAGGGTCTCACCAACCAGCCACTCAGATTTGTACCCTATGTAACTTACCTCACTGATAACGCTGTGTGGCTTTTTAATGTGCTGCTTGTACCCATTTTGGCAGAACGTTACACATCAGCAGAGTGGTTTGTTTGTGCATCTCTTTTTTTTTTTAAATTTCTTTATTGTTTTCTTTTAACAAGAACAAAACACATAACATACAAACAACCTTAACATAAATGGCTTATTGGCACTTCGTACGGATCTTGCCCTTCCATTGTAGTTTCATGGTTTCCCCAACGACTTTGTTAGTTCAGTCCGGACCTCCCGTTGGGTGGAGCACCAGGTCTGGTACGCATAATGTTCTATTCTTGGGCTTCGTGCTTGGCCTTACTATTTCGTCTATGGGCCCTCTGTTTCTGAGGGATCTTCGGAGCTTCCCTCCTCCGAGTAGCCAAAGATGTCTTGTATTAGTGTGTTCCATGCAGTCATCTTGTGCGCAGTTTCACCTTCCCCTCTTATCACTGCTCTTGTCCACACCACTGTCTCTGCCTGTGTCCACTTCTGGAGGTCTGACCACCATGCTTCTACACGCGGGCCCTCATTTGACTTCCATGTCATTGCTATCCTTCTCTTGGCCAATATACTTATTAAATCTTTCATATTCGCCAGATGCGATTCGTGCTTACCCCCTCTCGAGAAGAGGCCCAGTAGGTACTTTTCGGGATATTCCGCCTGGATTTGAAGTCCGCTTCCTGCTATCCTAAGTCTGATCCCGTCCCAGAACTCTTGTATTACTGGGCAGGACCAGAACATGTGTACCATGTCCGCTTCTTCCGACAAGCAGCAGGGGCACCCGCTCTGGCCTCCTGTCTGGACTTTATTCATCTTTTTGGGTGTGAGATACACTCTGTGTGTTACATATAGCTGCGCCTGCCTAAATCTTGCATTTCTGGATACCTTTTTTGGGTATCGTATGGCCCTGGTCCATTCTTGATCGCTGAGGGGTCTCCCCAACTCCTCCTCCCAACGCTGCCTTGTGTGTTGTTCCTGTGGGTTTTTGACTTTCAGTAGCTGTTCATATAACCTGAAGGTTGTGTGCGTTCCCTCTGCAATGTCATACCATACGTCTAATGCTGTTTCCTCATCCTGGGCTTCCCAATCTGGCCATCTTCTTGTGATGTTTCTCAGCATGCCGGTATATAGGATGAATTGACTCACATGTATTTCATATTCGTCTACCATTTCGTGAAAGTCCGCCCACCTTCCCTCCCTTCTCAGGTCCCCGATTTGTGCTACACATTTAGCCTCCCAGTGTGCTCGATATGTTGCTAGTGTATTTGTGTTCCCTCCCAGGAGACCCGCTAGAGGGATTTGCGTCGACTGCGGATCTTTTACCCCTTGGAGTTTCCACACTCTTTTCCATAAGTCCACTGCAATGTTGAGCATGTTCGGCAGGGTTCTGAGCCGGGGTCTGTCGAGCCATAGTATTTCCCTTAAATAATACTGTTTCAGTGCTGGCTGGAAAATGCGTGTGTCTATTGTTTCGTCTTCCCTCAGCCATTTTACTGCAAATTGCAGCTGCCCCGCTAAGTAGTACCTCTCGAAGTCCGGTAGTCTGATACCCCCCTCTTCGTAGTCCTTCTGCAGGGTCCTTATTGAGATCCTATTTCTCCCTCCACCCCATAGGAATGAACACATTATTGTGTTTAATTTAGTGAAAAAGGCCCTGGGTATGCTGTTTGGGATGTTCGTGAGGAAGTATAATAGGCGGGGCAGCACCACCATTTTCAGGAGGGCTGCTCTTCCCATCGTTCCGAGTGGGAGTGTCCCCCAGAAAGTCATTGACCGCTGTGTTCTTTCTAGAGCGACAAGCGTGTTGGATGCATGGGTATCAGCGGTGTCATGATGTATCCCTATACCCAAATATTTGAAGGTGCGGGGCGCCCATGTCAGACCCAGGTCCGGCAGACAATGTGGGGGGACGTGTTTTAGACCAGCCAGGGGGAAGAGGAGGGACTTCTCTTTATTAATCGCTATGCCCGAAAGCCTGGTGTACGCCCCGATCGCTTCTAGGAGGCAGGGTAGGTTTGTGGTTGGCTTGCTAACGAATCGGAGAATATCATCCACGTATAGCGAGATTTGGTGGAGTACCCATCTATGTCCAGTCCGGTGTCTTTATATTCTGCTCTAAGGAATACCGCAAATGGCTCTAGGGCCAGAATATATAACATTGGCGATAGCGGGCACCCTTGCTTGGTTCCTCTATGTATCTTCCACTCCTTGAAAATGAATCGCCCAGTTTTCACCCACCCATCAGCCATTCCCAACGCACAGAGTCGAAAGCTTTGACAGCGTCCAAAGACACTATTACGCTCTCGTCTTGCAGTCGATTTGTCTCATCTATCACGTGGTGAAGTCTGCGGAGGTTCCAGGACGTGTTCCTTCCCGGAACGTAGCCCATTTGGTCCGGGTGGATCAGCGTGGGTATTACCTGTTTTAAGCGGTTGGCTAGGACTGCCGTTAGTATTTTAGCGTCCTGATTAATAAGGGATATCGGCCTATAGGAGGCGCATTTCCTAGGGGGCTTCCCTGGTTTGAGAATCAGGACAATTATTGATTCCGACAGGCTTGTCGGAAGACGCATGGTCTCATATGCGTCTTGGAATGTCTCTAGTAGTTTCGGGGAAATGGCGCTCTTGTACATCTTGTAGAACTCTCCCGGAAGCCCATCCGGGCCTGGGGTTTTGCCGGTGGGAAGTTCTGTGATCACCATCTCTATATCTTTCACCGTGGGTGTGCATCCAGTAGCGGAACCTGTTCTTCCTCTAGCCTCGGCAACCCTATTTCTACCAGTGCATCTGCTATGTCCTCCGGGTCTAATTCCGGATTCGGGGCGTACAGTTGCTCATAGAAACGCGCAAACATAGCATTAATGTGCCCTTGGTCCCTGACCTCTGTCCCGGTGTGGTCTTCTAGCACCGTTATCGGATCTTTTTTACTCTCCTGTCTGGTGAGCCAGGCCAGGAGCCTACTAGGTTTATCCCCTTCCGCGTGTAACCGCTGTAGGTACCTCCCATAGTTTAGCCTCCCTAGTTTTCCCAGAGCAACATACATTTAGTCCGTAGCTCTATCAGCTCTTCAGGTTCCTCCCCCTCTAGCCCCGCTCGTTGTTCTTTCAATTTGATCACCCTCTCGAGTTCATTCAACTCCCTCATGGCCGCTCCAGTCAATCCTCCTGTTTTGCCTATTGCCGCTCCCCTTATTACCACCTTGAATGCGTCCCATAATACGGCGCAACTCTCAACACTGCCCTCGTTCTGCTCGAAATAAACATCGATCACTTCCTGGAGGTGTTCCTCAAACTCACCCTCTCTCAGGGCCTCTGCTCGAAGTCGCCATGTTGGGATAGGGGCTTTCCTATTGGTGTGTGCCCATGTCGCCACTATTGGGGCATGATCAGAGAGTGTGCGTGCTTTAATGGTGATTCCCGTGATATCTTGTAGTGATTCCCTTCCCGCGAATATATAGTCTATACGTGTGAATGTTCCATGTGGTGCACTATAGTGTGTACCACTCCCCATGTACCTGCCTCCTTACGTCTGCTAGCTGTAGCTGCTCCAGGATCCTATGCAGTTCTTTGGCTGGGGGCGCCGGCATCTTGTGTTTATTATCAGACCTGTCAAAGAGGGGATTCAAGGTGCAGTTGAAGTCGCCAGCCCAGATGAACGTAGCCTCCCTATATTGCGCTAACTTGGGCGCTAGCTTTTTGAAGAAGTCCGTTGCATCAGTATTCAGTGCGTAGGTGTTGACCAGGCATACCTCTTTGTTTTCTAGCATGCCATGCACCAATACCAGCCGTTCCTCTGTGTCGATCTCCTGCTTGAGTAGCTGGAACGGGACCCCCGGGGCAATCCATATTAGTACTCCTCGTGCGTAATTTGAATATGTGGCGCTGTATATCTGTCCTCCCAATTTCTTATCCACCTTGGGATGTCTGTCTCTTGTGAGGTGTGTCTCCTGTAACATCGCTATTTTAATTTTCATCCGGTTTAGCCAGGCATAAACCCTAAGTCTCTTGACATACGCATTGAGTCCTCTCATATTCCAGGTGGCTATCGTCAATTCGTCTGGTCCCATGATCTTCTTTGTTTGCCTGGCTTGATTATCCCACTGCCGTGTCCTTGCACCCTGCCCTTTAGTCTCCTCGTACCCATCTCCCTCGGTGTCCTGGTCCTGGATCCTTGCCTCTTGATGCAGCCACTGCTGCTGTCACATGGTTCCTGTCCCATGTTACTCCGGTCGCTTATTGTCTGTATTATTTCAATGTCCTTTACAATAGTCCTTCCGTAGATTGTGCCATGTGCTGCCCATTCACTCCATTCAATGTTCTTAACTTCAACAGAAACTGGAAAACTAACACCCAGCCACTCTCCCCCTGCTCGTGCTCCGCCGCTTCTCTCGTCATGCTCCTGTGAGGGGGGCAGGCTCGCCACAGCGTGATGCCTTAAAACTGACATCCAAACTAGTAGTTCATTCTATCCAGGGGCGCCGCTTCTCTCAGCCAACACAGCTAAAGTGGGGCTGATTGCTCCTCTATGCTTTCTTCTAGCTTCTTTTAACTTACGTAATGCTTATTTTCTTTGTTCCAGGTTGCCTTTGTTACTCCTCATAGTGGTCTATTTCCGGGACTGCTAGCGTTTCTCTGCCTCAGCTGAGGGATGCCTTGTGAGTCCATCCAACTGTGGGCCTCTTCGGTGGAGTCGAAAAAACATGTTTTGCCTTGGTGTATCACCTTAAGTTTAGCAGGGAACAGGAGAATGTATCCGACCCCCGCTGTCCTGAGGCGTTCTTTTGTTGGGCCGAACTGTGCCCGTTGCCTCTGTACCATGGCCGTATAGTCCGGATACATTGTGATCTTGGAAGAGTTTCTGATGATTTCCCCCCCCTCCTTGAGAACGCTAGTATTTTCTCCCTGTCTTTGTAGTTCATGATCCTAGCAATCATTGCTCTCGGGGAGGCACCCGGCTGGGGTCTTCCGGTCAGGGCTCTGTGTGCCCTTTCTACCACAAAGCCCTGGGATAGTACACCTACTCCGACCTCCTGGAGGAGCATGTTTTCCACGTACTCAGTGGGGTCCTTGCCCTCCTCACCTTCCAGAATTCCAATTATGCGGATGTTGTTCCTCCGCGCTCTCCCCTCTGCGTCTTCCGCTCTCCTTTCCAGAACCTTAATTCTCTGTAATACCTCCGACATCTGTGTCTGCGTTACGGCAACCCCTGCTGTATTTTGCTGCACCTGCTGTTCCGTCGCCGTCACTCTGGTTGCTTGCATCCTGGCGGAGGAGGCCCACATCTACCATTACTGTCTCCAGTTTATTTTCTAGAGATGCTTTCAGAGCCCCTATTGCTGTGTCCATTTTGTTTTCGAAGGGATGCTTTCATCTCCAGTATCGTGCCTTCGTTAGCGGCTTCCTGCTGGGCGTGAGGTGTCATCCTCGGCTGCTGCCTTGTCCACTGACGACGACAGTTTGTGTCCGGACGCCTTTGTAAAGGTCTCCATGCTTACTTGCTTGGTTTTCCCTTCGGTTTTCTTGTTCGGCATTGCGGGGGGTACCGTCCTCTGCCTGTGTTACCAGTACCAGTCTTGGCTGTGCCCCACGTGCCGTAGCCCCTGCTTCTTCCCCCGCCCTGCTCTTCCTGCTCCTCTGTGTTTACGGGTCTCTCCGGCGTATGTTTCTCGGGCACCTTCTACCTTGTAATAGGATTATTACACTCTTCCGGCAGGTATATACGTTAGGCCCTCATTGCTCCCCGGCGCTTTTTGCTGTCGGATGTCTCCTGTCGGATGTCGCTTCGGGCTCAGGCCTTTCCCGTGCCTGCTGCGTGTGTCACCTCACCGCATCAGGGGACTCCCCGCTTCTGCGTCCCACTTCCACCGGTCGTGCCGATCCTCACGCCGTGGGGTTGACTCAGGCTCGGGTCTGCCCCGCGCTGGTTTCTGCGTTATGCGCGGGATGTGTCCCTCTCGCCGATCGTGTAGATTCTCCGGCTCATTCTGTATTATGCGGCCGGGGTCCTCCCACAGCTCGCGCGTCTGACATTTTGATTTCGCGGGACGATTCCTCTCCGGCGGTCTATCTTCTTTTCCACCGCCCGGTTTTCTCCGGAGGCTTCGCCGGGTGGGCAGCAAGTGTTCCGGTCTCTGTGGAGAGACTTTGGCGGTCTTCTGGAACCAATTTATGCTAGTTTTTATCAGATTTTGTCAGGATCTCTCCGGAGCTCCTCAGCGGCACGTCTCACTACATCGGCTGCTTAGCCACGCCCCTTGCTTGTGCATCTCTATTTTATGGAAATAAACTTTGTTTTCCTTACAAGAGGTGTGCTGGGCCTTTTTCCATAGTTGTTTGCATTCTTTCTGGTGTGAGTGTTGAGTGGTTTCTCTACATTTTTGGTGACACTGATATGATCCCAGCTACCCCCGTGCACGCTTCCAGGCCGCATCTCTGGAGAGGCCACACCAACCTGCAGTGACCAGTCCCAAGCGTGCAACCCGCAGTGGGGTACAAGAGCCATTTTAACAGAATTCCTTTCTGCTCTTTGGAGCAGGGCACAGCTCCTAGGAGGGTGAAGGTCATTATTGGGACCCTGTGATGCAGGGGCTCGAGTGAACATGCAGATGTAAGTACACCTCTTGCGAGTGGCAGGAGTGAATGGGGGGAACTTAGCATGTGTGTGTGAAGGGACAGTGTGAAAGGCCTTTTGGCAAATATTTTTATGTTTTATTATTATTGAGATAACGAAGAGGAAAACAGGCATGTGGGATCCTTTCCAAGTAAGGGGAGAAGGTGGCGCCAAATCTTTATTGTGGTAAGGGGATACAAAAGTAGGAGCTCTGTATAATTAGAGAGCTCAGATTCCTGTGCCCATTATATTTCGGGTGGGGGAAAGAGACGAGGTAGTGGTGGTTATTTTGGCTTATTGATTTAGTTTGTTGTTTTGTTGTGTTGAAATATTATTGTGTAGTAGATGGAGGCCAAGGGAGGGCCTGCAAAAGTGGTGCGAGTGTTGGGTGTGTCCACTGCTTTAAACAGGAAAAAAAGAAGTGCAGGTGCTCAGCAAGCTACAAAGTCAGACATCCCAGCACAGCGTTTTCAGCACCGGCCGTTTCGTGTGGCCCCTTGGGCACAGATCTCTTTTAGTAGTGAGATTAAATTATGTGCCAAAAATCACACACTTTGGTAAAGCATTTTATCTGTGATCCTTTCACACAAACTTCCAGTATTTTGTTATGCATTTAATTAAGAAACTTTGAACATCCATATCAAACTAGCAGATATAATAGCTGTAAACTAAGCTTTAGAAGGGGAGTTGTATTATTGCTCGCTTTCATTGCCTAATCAGAAATTTGGTAGGGAACTGGGGCTGTGTGCGAGTTTTCAGTCGAAAACGTACCATCACAACTCCAATTACTTAAACCTGTACATATTAGACTATGAACTGCTAATCACAAAGGAACAACTCAAACAGTTGATAAAAAGGACTGGTAGTGACATTTTTAGTAACACTGTGCACAAAACATATCTGAAAACGTTTTTGCAAACACAATTGTCAATATGGGGTAATGACTCAGTTGGAGTACATGTGTAGTGCATTGCCATTGTATAAGGGTAAAATGGAGAAATATCACAGGCAGTGGGTGGCAGAGCCCCGTCCCTGGCCAGAATAGAGTACTAATAATAGAGAGATATTGGAACATACGAGCATGTTTTAACTGCTAAGTATAAAGGTTAAAAAAACTCATGAAGCGAAAGAGATTTTAGAATTGTGGAAGATGTTAGAGGACGTTGAGGACAGCGAGGGGCACCCCCCCCCAAGATGGGAGTGTTCCAACCCCAAGTGTAGTGCAGCCAAATGCCCCGGAAGACACACAGTCACCCCTGCTGCGGGCTATACTCGCTCACGGCCCGACCGGTTACACCAACCCGTCATACGTGGCTTCCTCTGCCACAGCACCAACCCCATATCACCCAGCACCCAACACGACCATACCGCAGTGTAGCAAGTCAGAGAAAGAATTAGAAGAAGCATTGGAGGCAATTGAAGTAGAGGTGGCCTGCTTGCGGATAGTGAAGGAGGGGAAAAAGCAAACAGGTTTGGTTTGGATGAGTGGAGAGCAGGATATATTGTCACAACCCTCGCCCAAAATCCCCACTGGCAAACCCATTGGCCAGGTGGAGTCAGGACTCGGGCCTCTAGAACCTGGCATCCTTTTCCAAAACCCTCTTGGGGCCACTCCTGGCGCCTATGGCACCAGGCTCATACACCATGAAAAACATGTGCTTGGGAACTACTTAATGTGTTATCAGCCAACATGGAGGCTTCCACATAGCTTGGTTCCAAGGAACCAAGCTATGCGGTCTAGTGTTTTGGGTGTGGTAGCCTAGGGACTACTTTACCTGGACTATTTTGTTGGGGATATTTAAACCACACCCGAGCAAGACAACACGCTTCGCGTTACATTGCAGCTTGCAACGTGATGCTCACCGTGTCCAGCTATTCCCTCGAACCTCGGAGAAGCAGAACCTGCAAGGAGACAAAAGGAACATCATTAGCAGCAGCATCTTACCTGCATTCTTCATCTTTAGCCACTCGCAGCTACTGAGAACAGCTTCCTCGAATCTGCATGCCTCCCGGACAGAACAACCTGAAAGAGGAAGATAGAGGCAACATTAAAGAAAGCAGTAGAGACATTTGCAAGTTACAAACTGCTGAAAAGGCTTACCTGGCTGATCGCCTCTCGGCTGGCACCACTCCGGACATTCCACTCACGCTGAAGAACACCGCGACCTACAAGGAAGGAAAACACAGGTTAGCAAAGGCAAGACTTTGCAGCGCTGCGCATAGCGCTTACTTACCGCATCATAGCGCTCTTAATACGCCATCATTTACCAGTGGGGCTCAACCAAGCCAGTTCGCCGCGCTGAAGCTCTGCATACCTAAAGGAGAAAAAAGAGACATTTTAAACAAAGAAAGGCATGCAGGATAGCAACAGAACTAAAGAACAGCAATAAGACCTACCTGAACAATATCAAACCTGCCGGCGTCAGTGAAGTAACTGGACCTCACACGCCCATGAAAGACAACATGCCCCTGCAAAGAAGGCAGGACGGAGAGCACGCCTAACTCTACCACAAGGCAGAACCTTCCCCGCAGACCACATGTGGGCAAAACTGAGAAGCATACCAGCGGGTAACCCGGCTGCGTGGCGTCCCTGTGGATACCAGGTGAGCGTAACAGAACGCGAAGCCTACCATAACACATCCACCTGGGCGCCATGGAGACATCAGAAATGGACCAATTGGCCCAATTACTTGGAGAGCTTCGTGCTAAGGTTCATTCTGCCCGACAAGAGACTAATTCCCTCCGGAGAGACCTAATAGTGACCAAAGAACGCACTGAAGAGATTAGCAGGCAATACTTGCAATCACAAGCAGGACAGACGCCTCTACCTGGAAGCAATCCAACGATGCAAAACCCCGCCATACCACCCACTATGGTACAGATCACGTTACCTGGAACAGTTCCCCTGGCACCACCGGACCGGTTCTCAGGCGACCCACAGAAGTGTGCGGCATTCATCAATCAGTGTCGCCTTCATTTTCTTTGTAGGCCTGGAGCATTTCCAAATGACCAAGCTCGGGTAGCTTTTGTCTTATCATACCTGAGTGGTAGTGCAGCAGATTGGTCGGTGCCGTTGGAAACCCATGACGATCCTCTATTACATGACTTTGGGGGGTTCCAGAGAGAAATGGAAAAACTTTTTGCTCGCCATACCCAGGAACAAGCAGCAGACAATGAACTCTTGTACCTCTGACAGGGGAATCAGGACTTGTTAACGTACATTGCTACCATCAACAGACTGGTTGCCGAAGCTAGGTAGCCAGAAAACAAAAGAACCACGTTATTCCATCGAGGCTTATGAGGCGAATTAAAGGACGTCTCAGCCCAGGTGGTTGATCCACCCAGAGACTGTGCAGAATTCATAAATCTGGTCGTGCAGCTAGACCACCGGTTGCAGGACCGAAAGGCAGACCGGTCTAAGACGGACCCTCGGACCGTGTATGTTCGACCAAGGGAAAACACACCCCGTGTACCTGAAAATGCTGAAGAACCCATGCAGATTGGAGGGATACGGCCTCCATTAACAAAACAAGAGCGGGACAACAGAAGACAACAACAGCTTTGTTTGTATTGTGGGAAACCAGGACATTTCCTGAAGGACTGTCCAGTAAAACCCCCAAGAAGAACAGTCGGGGCCACAGAGAAGGATGAAGCTAAGGAATCAGAAATCGAGTGAGAAGAAAGAGTTGCTGACCTCGCACTTTGCAATACCAGTGATCTTAATTAACCACCAACAGTCGTCAAGAATGCATGTCGTTGAAGCATACATCGATAATGGAGCAGTTGGAAATTATATTGATCAAGAACTGGCAGCCAAGATGGGGCTTCCTTTGTGTTCTAAGCCAGCTATGGACAAGGTAACCACCGTGGATGGGACAGAAATTGCTTCCGGACCAGTAACCCAGTGCACAGCCAGGATAACCTTGCTGTGCCAGGACGGACATCGGGAGTCTATTTCATTTGATCTCATCAAGGCACCTCAGTTCAGGCTAATACTAGGGATGCCATGGTTGGTTGCTCAAAACCCTTTGATAGACTGGCGAGCACGAAAATTAACCTTCTCCCGTGACTGCTCCCCTGCCTGCTATTACCAAGAGGAGAAACCCGACGTCTGTATCAGCATGACTCCCGGAGCGAAGGTATCAACCCTGGGAGCAACTAATACCTTGCCCAGTGAATACCATGATTTCCAGGATGTTTTCCGGAAGGACCAAGCCAATATATTGCCGCTGCACAGGCCCTATTACTGTCAGATCGACCTTGTTCCTGGTGCACAAATCCCTTGCAGCAGGATCTACGTTCTCACAGAACCACAAAACCTTCATTTGAAATCCTATTTAGACCAGTACCTTACAAATGGATTTATTCGTTCTTCGAAGTCCCCTGCAGCCAGTCCTTTGTTCTTTATACCGAAAAAGGAAGTAGACTTGAGAACCTGTATTGACTACCGCGCATTGAACCAGATCAAGTGAAGAACCGCTACCCCTTGCAACTTATCCCTGAGATGTTAGACCAAGTTAAAGATGCCCAGATTTATACCAAATTGGACCTTCGAGGAGCGTACCACCTGGTCCGAGTCAGAAAAGGAGATGAATGGAAAACCGCCTTCCGTACTAAGTACGGCTTGTTTGAATATCAAGGCATGCCCTTCAGGTTATGCAACGCTCCTGCGGCATTCCAATATTTCATGAATGACGTCTTAAGGGAGTTAATTGATGTGTGCGCATTAGTGTACATAGACGACATCTTAGTGTACTCAGCCTCGAAACAAGATTATGTTAGGCACGTTCGTTCAGTCCTCACCAAGCTCCGTCAACATCGCTTGTTTGCAAAGCTTGAAAAATGCTTTTTTCACGTCACCAAAGTAGAGTTTCTTGGTTTTATCCTTACTCCAGGAGGCATCAGAATGGACGTGCACAAGGTAGATGCCATTCTGAAATGGCCTTCACCGACATCTCTGAAAGGGGTACAAAGCATGCTGGGCTTTGCGAACTTCTACCGCCGGTTCATCCCAGACTTCTTTCAGGTTGTGCACCCAATCACAGTACTATTATGAAAAAACAATAAAAAGTTTACTTGGACCAAAGAAGCAGAAGAAGCCTTTCAGGAACTTAAACAAAGATTTACCTCTGCTCCAATCCTGCAACATCCTCGTCCAGACCTCCCTTGTGTCGTTGAAACTGATGCGTCCAGTCTCGCAATGGGGACTGTCCTTTCACAGAGAGACCCGGAAACCGGCCAGCTACATCCTGTGGCCTTCTGGTCGAAAAAGTTCTCACCTCCAGAGATTAATTATGCCATCACGGACAAGGAACTCCTGGCTATCAAATCCGCCTTTAAAGCCTGGAGGAACTACCTTCTGGGGGCCAGACATACCATTACTGTCATCACAGACCACTGAAACCTGCAATATCTCGAAACAGCCAAGGCCCAGTCCTTGCGCCAATTACGGTGGACCCTTTTCTTCGCTGAATATGATTATGTAATCACATTTCGACCAGGAGTCAGAAACGGAAAGGCGGATGCCTTATCTCACATGGGCATAGATGAAATAGTATATACAACTCCAGACCCAGTACCTATTATACCTGAAGACAAACTCTTGGGTATCACGACAGCCTTAACACAAGCAGAACTACGGAAAGAAATCCAACGGACAATGAGTCCTGATGCCTTCCTCGCATGGCAAAACTCAAGGGGAACAATATACCATCAAGGACCATCTACCCTTTTTAGGGATCACCTATATGTACCCAAGAAGGAATTACAACAGCATATTATTTCAAACTATCATGATTCACTGATCGAAGGGCATCCTGGGATCGCCAAAACCATAGCTAAGGTGAAAGAGAACTTTTGGTGGCCTACCTGGTGTAAGGACATCATTCAGTATATTCAGTCCTGCGGTGTCTGCGCACAAAATAAATCTCAGAAACAAAAACCATCCGTTATCCTACAACCATTGGACATTCCTCCAGTTCCATGGCACACTCTTTCCCTTGACTTCATCACTGATCTACCTCCAAGCCAAGGGTTCAACACCATCCTTGTAGTTGTGGACTTATTCTCGAAGATGGCCCATTTTATTCCTCTCAAAGGCCTCCCAGACGCAGCCACTTTAGCAAAAGTGTTCCTGGAGGGTGTGGTTAAGCTACATGGCTTCCCTTCGGTTCTGTTCTCTGATCGAGGCAGCCAGTTTGTTTCAAACTTCTGGAAAAAATGTTGTGCAATGGCGCAGATCAACGTTGGGCTATCTACCTGTCACCATCCCCAAACGGACGGCCAAACCGAGAGAACCAATCAGACACTCGAGCAATATTTACGGTGCATGCTGCACCACGAACAAAGGAATTGGAAAGACCTACTATGGATAGCCGAATATTCATATAACAATTCTTTGCATTCAAGCACGGGACAAACGCCCTTCTATACCCTTTATGGCAGACATCTACGTACCTCTGAACTAGACCTTCCAGCCAGCTTGGAAATGCCAGCGGTAAAGACTCTACACACAACCATTACTCAGGCATTCAAAAGGGCAAAGGAACACCTATTTCATGCCAAAGAAAAAC
This sequence comes from Ambystoma mexicanum, assembly GCF_040938575.1. Lineage (NCBI taxonomy): Eukaryota > Metazoa > Chordata > Amphibia > Caudata > Ambystomatidae > Ambystoma > Ambystoma mexicanum. The sequence goes on from NC_090921.1 coordinate 138,337,174, forward strand.
AAAAGAGATTCGCCGACCAACACCGGAAAAAGGCCCCTGATTATCAAGTAGGAGACAACTTTGGTTAGCTGCTAAATTCGTATCCATCAAGGGAACCCGGACCTTTCATCCCAGATTCTTAGGACCCTATACTTTTAAGGCAATTATCAACCCCGTAGCCTTGAAACTGGATTTACCACCTAATCTACAAATCCACCTGGTATTGCATCTGTCCCTCCTGAAACCAATGCAACCCGGCACACGGATTGGAACACCAGCTAAGCCCATACTTGCTGACGGAGAACCAGAATTCGAAGTCAAAGATATCTTGGACTCTAAATACTCTAGGACCAAGCTATACTATCTCCTCGATTGGAAAGGATTTGGACCACAAGATAGATCCTGGGAGCCCAGTGAGAATATCCACACACCACGTCTAATCAGAACATTCCATCGGAACTTCCCAACCAAACCTTGGCCAGACAGAAGGAACACCATGGGAGGGGCCTTAGGGGGGAGTGCTGTCACAACCCTCGCCCAAAGCCCCCTCTGGCAAACCCATTAGCCAGGTGGAGTCAGGACTCGGGCCTCTAGAACCTGGCATCCTTTTCCAAAACCCTCTTGGGGCCACTCCTGGCGCCTATGGCACCAGGGTCATACACCATGAAAAACATGTGCTTGGGAACTACTTAATGTGTTATCAGCCAACATGGAGGCTTCCACATAGCTTGGTTCCAAGGAACCAAGCTATGCGGTCTAGTGTTTTGGGTGTGGTAGCCTAGGGACTACTTTACCTGGACTATTTTGTTGGGGCTATTTAAACCAAACCCGAGCAAGACAACACGCTTCGCGTTACATTGCAGCTTGCAACGTGACGCTCACCATGTCCAGCTATTCCCTCGAACCTCGGAGAAGCAGAACCTGCAAGGAGACAAAAGGAACATCATTAGCACCAGCATCTTACCTGCAGTCTTCATCTTTAGCCACTCGCAGCTACTGAGAACAGCTTCCTTGAATCTGCATGCCTCCCGGACAGAACGACCTGAAAGAGGAAGATAGAGGCAACATTAAAGAAAGCAGTAGAGACATTTGCAAGTTATGAACTGCTCAAAAGGCTTAGCTGGCTGGTCGCCTCTCGGCTGGCACCACTCTGGATATTCCACTCACGCTGAAGAACACTGCGACCTACAAGGAAGGAAAACACATGTTAGCAAAGGCAAGACTTCGCAGCGCTGCGCATATCGCTTACTTACCGCATCGTAGCGCTCTTAATACGCCATCATTTACCAGCGGGGCTCAACCAAGCCAGTTTGCCGCGCTGAAGCTCTGCATACCTAAGGGAGAAAAAAGAGACATTTTAAACAAAGAAAGGCATGTAGGATAGCAAGCAACAGAACTAAAGAACAGCAATAAGACCTACATGAACAATATCAAACGTGCCGGCGTCAGTGAAGTAACTGGACCGCACACGCCCATGAAAGACAACGTGCCCCTGCAAAGAAGGCAGGACGGAGAGCACGCCTAACTCTACCACAAGGCAGAACCTTCCCCGCAGACCACATCTGGGCAAAACTGAGAAGCATACCAGCGAGTAACCCGGCTGGGTGGCGTCCCCGTGGATACCAGGTGAGCGTAACATATATTCTGTTTAGGCTGGACAGCATTGTAATAAAGGATGTGCATTTTGCGCAGGGGAATGGTGGCAATCAAGAGGCAGAGAGTGTGTGTTACGGGACAGTGAGGTCGGGCAGGGATGCAAATAGAGATCTGCGGGAAGGAGAATGGGACACTGTGGAAGAATTTGAGGATGAGGACCCTGAGGAGGCACCGGAAGTTTCACCAAAGGTAGAGAGCTTGTGGGGTCCTCGATTGAGAAGCAGATTTAGACAGGTAGCAGTGGCAAGGAAAAGGGGAAGTGATGAACGGAGAGCAAGGTGAAGTGTGGGCACGCAGTTGCCATTATTGTATAAAGGCCTGGGGAGGGCGCATTATGTGCCCTGGGCTCAGATGGACAAGAATAATTTGATTAAAAACGCTCCCATCCCTCACTCCCGGGACTGGGAAGTGGATATATGCATTTGAGAAGCAAACCGCAGCGATCCCCTTGGCCCTGGGAGACATGAACGGTTTGCTTGTTGCAATTGTGGGAGATCAGGCTGGGGACGTGTGGGTTAAGTCAGGGTATTTTTAGATGGTGTAAAGTTAGATGATGATGCGCACGATGGGACACCCTTTAAGAGCATCTGAGAGCAAGTGTGGGATGTGCTGCGACAGGCGTACCCTGACAGGCTTGCAATCCATAATGCAGTACACCATAGGGGACGATAAAGACCCCGCCCAGTATATTTGAAAGTTCAGGAGATGTGGAGAGTGGAGACGGGAGTCCAGTGGGACAGATCAGTTCCTCATTTTGATTTTGTTATTAAAAGGGGGTTGCCAGGAAGTTCATAAAGCCCTCTAAAAAGATAGTGGGCATAGAGGCAAAGGGGTGGGCAGAAATTCAGACTATAATTATACATTATTGTAAGAGGATCAAAGACCGAGAAAAGGGAACGGCTCAGGGTCTGCAGGCTGAGGAAGAAAAACTGGTGCAGAAAACATTAGCTAAAATAGCAGTTGATGGAGCGGTAATGGCAAACACACAGACAGACTCAGCAAAACAGGCTGCAGCATGCTCAGATGTGAGGATAGCAGCATTTAGCAAGACGAAGGACAGGGGCAGTGGGGCAGTGGTGCTCAGAATCAGTACCCTGGCTGGCAACAAGGAGGTCAGCAACGGGAACATGAGGGATACAAGAGGACAGAGGAGTAAGGGCGGCTTTGGTGGGAGGGGACTGTCAGAATGCACCAAAGTATCAACCGAAAAGGATACAATATTCAAAAGGATACAGGAGGTAGGGTCTTCCGGATCCCTGTTCACCCGACTTGATAGTCGTGAAGTCAACAAAGACCTTCCAAATGATACAACCCTCTGGCTGATAAAACAGGCAGAGCGATGGATCACTGGAAAGGGCGTGGGTAAGGTATAGTAATCCAGCCTAGGACAAATTAAAGTATCATGAATAACTGCTCCAACCTGAGTATGATGAGTTAGATAATGACAGGAATGATCACACTGACCTGTATCTCTGGGTAGAACAATCCAGAAGTCTCTTGATGGATTTGAAATGAAGAACAAAACGACAGGGAAGGGAAAATTAGTAAGGGAGACTTATCCCGGACGGAACGAGGCTCACGCTAGATACGGGTTGAATTCACCACAGGATAGCGTCCAAAGTTCAGTTCAAAGTCACTTCCAATAATCCTTGAAAGGCTTCCTTCCCACTTAGGGATCAATCCTTCTGTTAATTCCACAGATGCAGGAGTTAGAAGAAAAATAGTGTTTGAAGACAACGTAAGCGTGTGGATTTACACGCGGGCAGGAATCGCGCAGCCTGGGCCAGCCGCGTGTGAAGACAACGTGCGCGTGTGGATTTACACGCGGGCAGGGTTCGCGCAGCCTTGGCCAGCCGCACTTGAAGACGAAGAGCGCATGTGGATTTTACACGCGGGCAGGATTCACGCAGCCTGGGCCAGCCGCACTTGAAGACGAAGAGCGCGTGTGGATGTTACACGCGGGCAGGATTTACGCAGCCTTGGCCAGCCGCGTATGAAGACAAAGAGCGCGTGTGGACTTTACACGCGGGCAGGATTCACGCAGCCTGGGCCGGCCGCACTTGAAGACGAAGAGCGCGTGTGGATGTTACACGCGGGCAGGTTTTACGCAGCCTTGGCCAGCCGCGTATGAAGACAAAGAGCGCGTGTGGACTTTACACGCGGGCAGGATTCACGCAGCCTGGGCCGGCCGCACTTGAAGACGAAGAGCGCGTGTGGATGTTACACGCGGGCAGGTTTTACGCAGCCTTGGCCAGCCGCACATGAAGACAAAGAGCGCGTGTGGATTTTACACGCGGGCAGGATTCACGCAGCCTGGGCCGGCCGCACTTGCAGACGAAGAGCGCGTGTGGAATAGCACGCGAAGGGATAGCTCCAGGAATCAGCGTGTGGCGGAACACACGCTATCGAAGGCCCAAAAGTAGCTGTAGGAATATACCAGGATGTAGATCAGAGGTTCAGCTACACGACGCCAATAGAGACGATCAGAAGCAGCGAGTGAAGTTTCTACGCTGCTTAAATACGTGATACCGTAGTTCACGTGACGAAGCAAAAGTCACGTGAAGTTAGCGACGTGAAAAGTGTAAACGTCGTTTTCCCGGTAACGTATCGAATAGCCTCCATTTGGAGTAGAACGGTCTAGCTGTTCTACGAGCGTAGCGTCCAGCATGCATGACAGGGACCAAGAGGGGATATGGGACCATTGCAGTGTTGGAGTTGTTGGAAGTGGGGGCATTTTGTGAGGGAATGTAGAAGTAGACAGGTAGCGGAGTACAAACATACAGTCAACCCACCGCTATCTCACCGCAGCCATATTCCTTCCCACCTCCAATGGCCATCTCCATACCCTATGAAATGCATTAGGCATATAACCAATTACCACCAAACCCCCCCCCACACATACAGACACTGCTAATGCTCCACCACTGCTGGCGCAGAACCCCCCCCATACGGAGGGCAAATGTCTGCAGCCAATGCAGTGCCAAATTGAACAGTAGCACCCTACAAAGGGGTCAGTGTCATGGGGGCAACCCGTTCACGTTCACAGGTACCAATACGTATCCTGATTAGGAGAGTCCACAGAAAGCTCTTGCGTGCCCAGTCTTCTAAATGACTACCCACCCTGACGAGGAACCCTTGGTGGGCGCTGAGATAGGTAATAGGCGATTCATCTTTATGGTCGACACAAGTGCCACTAAATCATGCATCAGTGAGGGAAACATTTCATTATCAGTGAAACGCTGAACATGCAAAGATTCTCTGGGTTTGTCGCCACGGTTCCCTACACTGAAGAGTTAGAAATCAAAATAGGAGGAAAATTGGTGTGTGCACCCTTATTGTACTCAGAATCGTCTCAATAAATTTATTGGGGCAGGATTTTCTGAGCAAACTGAACATAACCATCTCCTTCACGGTACCTGGGGTAGTTTGTGCAACTCCAGGCATGTGCGCCTTGAGGGTGATGGTCATCATACAGGCCAGGGGCTGAGAGGTGGTGGTTCAAGGCATCCTTGTAGATACAGATATGTTTGTGTATGGGTTCACAGTTTTCCTTTGTAGAAGGGGTCCCAAATAAAGCCTGCACTCCAGCTGCCCGTTTCAAAGTACCAGGAACATTCACACCGAGATATGTGACGTATGATGAGCAAATAAACCAGCAGAGAGCCGCAGTAGGGCTCTGCCCAGTGCCTATCAGAAGAACAATACCTGTTGAAGTACCAATAACCAGACAACCATGGACAGTAAGGTACCCATTGAGAAAACCCTACGAGCAAATGAAACGAAATGAAAGTTGCTTAAACACTGTCCCGGAAGAAACTCAAAAGGCCTTAATTGAAGACGAATGGTGACGTCACAAAGACCCAGACAGACTTGCAGGCAGATAGAAGATAAAACGACTCAGAGATGACACACAGAGACGAAACGCCATGAATAAGGATATCGTGAACCTAGAAGGAGAGACAATGTTAAAATATAAAGAAACGTAAGCTGTAAAGCAGGATGAAGTCATTCAAACCAGCTAAACGCCTGTACGTATGCTTGTAACCACACAAAAGCTAAGAAAACAGTGCAGCTTGCTATGCTAAGTAGAAGAATAGAACGGCAAGCGCCATTATACACAATCTACCTCAAAACGAAGCATGTTCTATGTGCAAGTTCACTTTACACAAAAGCAGAATTAACTTAGGTTACTAGAGGTCAAACAGGACAGGATTCGTATTCCAGCTAAAACGAGAAGAGATTGCTGAATCTAAACTCAGCAGATGCAACGTGAGCCAGGAAGAGCCAAGGTCAGACCAATAGAAGGAGCGAACAGTAACTTTGCAGAATCGAAACTTAAGAACCGAATAGCCTATCTCAGGAAGACTGAGATAAGGAGGCGCAGGCAGGTGGAAAGCCGAATAAGAATTAAATGCACAAGTTGAAGGAAACTAGACAAATTCACGGTGTGAGAGCAGCACGTGACCATCCAAGCAAGAAGAAGCACAGGTTCACACCTACGCCTGGTTGTCGCCCAGACAAACATATCATACCTTTTTCTGAATAGTGCAAGGGGCAAGCCGTGTACCCAATTCTTTTTTAATGTGGTGCAGAGCTTGGACAATTTGCCCTTCAATACCTTGTTAATCCTTTCCACAACTCTGTTCGCCTGGAGGTGGTAAATTGTGCACATGCAATGTTTGTTGCTATTATCTCTCTGAAGAGCTCATTAAAAAGTGCATGCCATTATCAATTCTCATTACATCGTAGACGTCACAACAAGGGAAAACCTCTGTGACCAAAAACTTGGATGCACGTTTAGCATCTGGATGTGTACAGGGGCCGGCCTCCACTCACCATGAGAAGGGACAGACAACCACTATTAGATAACGTGATCCATTACACCTTTCCCCCATGTCCACGTAGTCTATGTGCAATTTGCAGAACGGACCAGTAGGGCGGGCAGGGTGCTTTTTACCGGTTCCAGGCTTTTCCGAGTAATGAGTGGTAGTGCAGAGCAGAGAGCCGCTTCCAGTCTCCTATAATTCCTTACCGATTGCACAACTGATTGAGTTGCAGGGACGGGATCCACAGGAGGAGAAAGATCTATGGTTAAAAAGGAGCAGTCCCCTACAGATTCTCTTGAGACCTCATCTGATCCTGCCGCCATACCTTTCCTTGTTCTCTGTCTTGTCTGTGTCTTGTCTGTGTCTTTCTTGTGCGCTCTGAGGCTTACGGGTGTGTAGCGCTGTACAAAAATTCAAATAAATAAAATAAAATAAAATAAGCATGTGTGACCGCATATTGAATGATGATTCCCTTCTGGTGTGTTTTTAGTTTTACTCTTTAAAAAGCATACAACGAGGGATTCCAAGATAGCCGCTGTTGTCTACATGTCTCTCCTCCTCCCTAGCTATTGGAAATATCCAAAAAAGTTCATAATGTAGGCCATCTGACAAAAGTTTAAGGCCTCGGAACGCTGCAGAAAACCAGAAGAACATCGGATTATGAAGCCGACATCTCAAAAACAAAAAAGATCAGATGCTTTTATTATCTCTTTACACTCTTGTGAAGGGCGTGGTTCCAGACACCTACATGGGCCAGATCAATTTTGTAGTTACTGCCAAGCCAGATTGCAGAACCGATGCACCTGAGGTAGAGACATTGAAATTAACATGGGTTGAGGGGACGCAGAGTAGCTCTTTTTCACGCTATACAGGAGGTTCTGGGAGCCAGGACTATACTATCGTGGCAGCCCCTGCAGGGAGTGTATTTGCCGGTCGGGTTGTGCACAGCCCAGGGAGAGGAAGATAAGGGATGCCAGCCCCCCACCCACTAGAAGATGCAAGCTGTTACACAGGACTGCATCCATTAGATGTTAGGGAAACACAGTGTAAACTGAAACGCCAGGTGTATCAAAGAAAAAGGTTAGCATGGGATCAATAGCACGGAGGAGAGTGCTAATGGAATGTCTACCGGTGGGCATGTTAACCTTTTCTGCTGATTTTCCCTCAATTGGAGCACTGACACAGAAATGAGGGACACTTAAACAGAGGAAGCAGTTTCACTATATCAGGAAAGCAGTGGTGACACGCTGCATTTTCTATTCTAGCAGCTGCAGAAGACTCCGGTAAGATTTTCACAAAGAGGTTTATCTTCAGCGCTGACCCGCAGACTAGATGTGTGTCACTAGACCCATGGCAACACGCAGAACTGTGTGCAGGCAGTACTAAGGATACAGTTAAGATGTGACAAAGGCAATTCACAGAACAGGGTCTGGTGTATGCCTGGGTGCTCTCCCCCTTTAAACAAAGCCAGTTGGGGATTGTTGGGACATCAAAGATTGCACTGCCTTCAGGTCGCAGTGTTGCCTTCAATAGCCAGGGATATATCACTGGGCAGCAAGCTCTTTAAATGGATTTGGTGGTAGAACTGCCTAGTTGTCGCTCGCCTAGGAGGTAAGCGGATAACAGATGTCATTATAGGAACTGTGGCAGAGGACACTGGCACAGCACTGAAGTTTAGGCTGGCATATTAACAACAACAGTCTCTCACTGCTGGTGGGTGAACTCCTGATCTCAATACACGTCCAAGCTGGGGAAAGCTCACATTACAGACCAGAGGGTGTGGCGGCACACAAAAGTAAAGGCCCTCACTCCAAACATAGAAAAGGAGCATATGTGACGAATTACGCCTGAGGTGAAAACAATAACATAATGCCTACGACATAAGGCAGTAGCTGTACTCTCAATCTCTACAGACTCACATTGGTTGGTATAATCTGTCATATGCCGAAAGGAAAGAAAAAAGCCCATCATTCACCGCCTCCCAACGACTCGCAAGGTAGACATAACCCACTGCAAAAGCTGAGGGGATCAACGGGCTTGGAGACGGCTGTCATATGCGTAGTGGCGAACCCACTCCGCTCCATTGTATCGACTCCCCAGAAGAGATAATGGCAGCAGCTAAAGTAGACTTCGCTGCAAGTTTTCAGGCATTTCAAGAGAAACTTTCAGCTACCTTTCAAACACAATTCACTTCCTTTTCAACAGAAATAAAACAATCGCGCATGAACTTTGGTAAAGACATTGCTACCCTTGGCGAACGGTTGGACGCCAATGAACAGGCAATACATGCTCTCTCACAAGAATACAAATTGACGGACATTGTATTAGAGGAATTGGCCAGGGCAACACCAAACCTGGAACTGCAGTATGAAGATCTAGAGAATAGGTCCTGTCGCTCAAACATTAGGTTACGGAATCTACCGGAAACAGTCCTAGATCCACAGCTAAAAGATGTAATATCTCAGATTTTTGCGGACTTGCTTATGGGCGAAGAGAATTCGCAAATATCTATTAACTGTCTACATAGGACGGGTCCGAAGAGGAGTGACCTAGGGGTTCGCCAACAAGATGACTTGGCTGCGTGCACCTCATACCAACAAAAAGAGCAGATTCTAAGAACGGCCTGTGAACAAACTACGATTACTTATAATGGCACGGAAATTCAGCTCTTTCAGGACCTGTCGCAATTTACTCTGCAGCAGAGGCTTGAAATGCAACCATTTGTTAGATCTTTACGGGACTGGGAAATTAAATACAGCTGGACATTCCCATTTGGAACTCTTTTCTCTTTTGAAGGCACACAACGCAGGGTCACTTCGCGAGAGGAAGGAATGGCTTTGTTGCATATTGATGATGAAGAAGGGGACAGCGCAACAGCTTCTGAAGTAGGTTGCATATCTCAGCAAGCGAAAACTTGGGACTAGTTGGTGGTGTTGCGTCGAGTACGGAAACAAAATCAGCAGCAGAAGGAAGATTTGAAGGCCTGTTTGGGAGGCCTAGCTCCCAAGGAAACCAAATGAGGGGCAACAAGTGCAAGCCTGGAATGTTGGAGGAGACGAGTCATTTGTGCAGTGGTTTATTTTGGAATTATCTGTCATAGTACAGATGGGGGTTTTAGGAGACCCCACACGTTGTCCTGGGGGATTGGTGGGTTCATGGCTGGGGCTGGCTCCCTCGGATTTTGTTAGGAACTGTGGCGCACACCAGGAGACTATGGGGGAGTAGGTTGCGACAAGTTGGTACTAGGGGGGTGTAACGGGAGGGAGGCAGTGGGTGGAGTGGGGAGAGAGGGTGGTCCAGCATGGTATATTTGGAGTGAGTTCGAAAAGATCTTGCGGTATGCAAGCTAATCTAAACTAATGGTAGGTCAATTTAAATGTATTACATTGAACAATAGGGGTTTCAACACACCGGCGAAGTGCAGGAAGCTTGATGCGCTTTTGGGGCGTCACCAACTGGATTTGGTGGTGCTCCAAGAGACGCATATATGTATGTCAGACAACCATAAACTGAGTCTTCGTCAGTACCCACTGCTTCTACAGGCAAATGCAAAGGCAAACGTAGCAGGGAGGTATTGTTGGCTTTGAAACCAAGCGCACAGATTAAAATACTGAAAACACATGTGCACAAGGAGGGTGTTAACTGTTTTGTAAAGACAACAAAATTGTTCTGAAATACACTGGGAAGAAACAACAAACTACCTACCTGGGGTTATATAGGATGAACAGGTGTCTGAAGAAACCCTGGTGTTTCTTCGAATTTGGCGTGAACCTTCGAAGAGTAAGAGAAATCCCCCTGAGAACTGCTCAAAGGACCTGCAAGAGCTTGTCCTTCGTGGAACTCTGAGGGAAACCCTCGTGGGGAATAAAACCCTGGAAGAGCTGCTGGTGGGCGTTGTCTTCCTGCAGAGACCCGGTGAGAAAGCTGGTCTGGGTATTCTTCTGGCTGTTAAGACGAGTGGCCTTTGAAACTGAGCTAAATATAGTGGGTAAAATGAACACAGTTATTCCTGAAAGTAAGGGAAGGAGAGGTTCCTATAGAAGGTTCTAAGAGCTTACCATGTGTTAAAAATGAAGAGTGCGGAGAGGTAAGGAATCTCCGTCGTATTGCAAAAGTAAGATGGCACTATGATGAGGGAAAGAAAAGACCCGTAAGATTTAGGGTGAATGTATCTAGTTCTATAAGGGTAGGATGAACTAGGAGAAAAGCCTACCCTTTCACTTCCAAGTCTTTTTGAGCCAGCCTGAGTGGATGAGGAGAATCTGGAGGTTCCCAACAAGGTATTGCTACAAAGGAAGGATGAGGAGTTAGAAACAGAAGTCCGATCGCCGGGAGCGATCGAAGAAGTAAGATGAAAAATAGATTAGTACCTAGAGACTCACTAGAGGGAGGTATGGAGGAGGTTCCGGGTCTAAGCGTGCTTAGAAGTAGAATCGATCCCGGAAATGAAAATGAAAGGTTCCGTAATGCCTTCTGAAATAAAAGGGAGGAATGGAGAACAAGAAGGTGAGTAAAGTAGACAAAAATGGTTGAGAGAAAAAGTCTTCGTAATCCTAGCGAGGCGAACTTACGAAGAGTGTGCCGGCTCCTGAGAGAGTAGCAACGCATCTTCCTTCTGTTGTCGCTGGATTATAAGAGAGTGAACAGGAAGTGATGGTGGAAGGTTGAGAGGCTTCCTGGGAATTAACAACTAGCCTGCACTGTACGCTAGCGATGGTAACCGCTGCGGCGGCCATCTTGTAATCAGTCTCAACTAGACTGTGGAGTGGACGATTTCTTAGTGCAGAAGTGGCGGCCATGTTGGAAATAGGTCGGAAGGCGAAATGCACATTAGAAACCATCACAGTATGCCCCTTTTTAGACCTGCTTCCTTCCGGTTTAGACGGGTGTTTGAGGTGAAATTTCTTAACAAGACGGGAAGCATGAATCTCAGTCTCAGGTTCCCATGTGCGGTTGGCAGGAGAATACCCCTTCCAGTCCACAAGATACTGTAACCGACCCCGATGGTATCGAGAGTCACAAATTTCTTTGACTTCGTATTCTGGTCCGGTTTCACACATCTCTGGGGGAGGACGAACCGAGACCACAGGGTGAAAAATACTTCGATTGTCTGGTTTCAATTGTGATATGTGAAAAACAGGATGAATCCGGGACCAGGAGGTCGGGTGTCGGAGTTTAAAAGTTGCGGTACCAATCGTCGAAATAACCTGAAAAGGTCCAAAGAATCGAGGAGAAAGCTTAGATGGTACTAAATGGCGAGGGAGAAATCTAGAGAATAGCCATACCCAGTCCCCTTTCTTGATCACTGGTGCTGGGGTTCTGTGTCGATCTGCAAAATATTTTCTTTTGACTTGTGAATTTTGTAATGCGGTCAAGGCGGAGCTATGTCCGTGACGTATCTGGAGCATTGGAGAGTCCACATCTGGAAATCTGGTTTCGGATTTCTTCATTATCGGGAAAGAAGTGGGATTGAATCCATATGTACAATGAAAAGGAGTTGTGTTAATGGCAGAATGGTATGAGTTATTGTATGTGAATTCGGCCATGGGCAGGAGTTCCTTCCAGTTATCTTGGGCTGCAGAAACATAGCTCCGGAGATATCCTTCCAATGTTTGATTGAGTCTCTCAGTCTGGCCATTAGATTGAGGGTGATAGCCTGAACTGAGAGCCAGAGAAATACCGAGGTGTGAACAGACAAGCTTCCAATACCGTGAGGTATACTGTGAACCCCTGTCAGAGATGATAGTCTCGGGTAAACCATGTAAGGTGAAGATGTTACTGATAAAGATGCGGGCCATTCGTGCTGCCGATGGTACTCCTATCAGTGGAGTGAAGTGAGCCATTTTGGTAAGGGTATCGATGGTTACCATTATGGTGGAACAACCCCCTAAAGGTGGAAGATCAACGATAAAATCCGTTGATATTATCTGCCAAGGGCGAGAGGGTAATGGCATCTTTACCAATTCCCCAAGAGGTGCTTTTCGAGGAACCTTGGTTTGTAGGCAGACTGGACAAGATCTAACGTATTCCTTGACATCCTTCCGGAACGTAGGCCACCAGAAAAAACGTGAGATCATTTCCAGAGTTGACAGGAATCCACGGAGTCCAGCTATCTGTGAAGAGTGACACATGTCCAAGACTTCTTTCTGGAGTGGTCGAGTGGGAATGAATGCCTTATTTCCATGAAAATAACAATTGTCTTCCTTGATCAAAGCCGTTTTATCGGTAAGTGACAGTTGGTCCTTGGTAGTGTGCCTTGATTGGACCTTAAGTCGTGACAGAAAATCCGATGTGGTTTGTAAACCTGAAGCCATCAGGGGAAAGATAGGTTCTGTCTTGAAAAGTTTGTTGGGAAGGTGTTCCTTCCATGAAAGAGCATCCGCCTTCGAATTATCCCTTCCGGGAATAAATGAGAAAGTGATCCTGTATGGAGAGAAGAAATGAGCCCAGCGAGCCTGGCGGCTATTACAGGTTTGTGCGTACTGCAGAATCCGGAGGTTGTGATGATCTGTCCTGACTTCAACAGGATGTTTGGCTCCTAAGAGTAAATGACGCCACTCCTCAAAGGCTCACTTGATGGCTAAGAGTTCTTTTTCTAGAACAGTATAGTTTAGTTCGGCAGGAGCAAGTGTCTTGGATAAATACGCTACAGGGCGTTCTTGATTAGAATCGTCTAGTTGAAGTAGAACTGCTCCTAGGGCGTACTGTGAGGCATCGGTTTCAACAATAAACCTGCAGGATTGATCAGGTGTTAACAGGATAGGAGCTGAGATAAACAAATCCTTAAGTTTGTTGAATGCTTGGTCTGCGGTCGGGACCATAAAAACTTTTTTCACTTTTTAAGTAGATTCATCAAAGGTTGAGTAAGTCTTGAGAATTCGGGAATAAACCTTCGATAGAAATTGGCGAATCCAACAAAGCGTTGAATGTCCTTGCCGGAATAGGGAGTGGGCCAGTTTTGGACTGCAGACACCTTTTCAGGGTCCATTGCTATTCCTTCGGCCGAAAGGACATATCCTAGGTAGGTAACCTGAGTTTGGTGGAAGGAGCATTTCTCTATCTTACAATACAAATGGTTTTGTTGGAGCCGCCTTAACACCTCTTCAACATGTTTCTGATGTTTTTGGATATTGAAAGAGAATATCAAGATATCATCTAAATAGACGACCATATTATGAAGTAGCAGATCTACAAAGATGTGATCCATAAACCTCTGGAAAATAGCCGGGGCGTTGGACAATCCAAAAGGCATCACTCTGTATTGAAAATGTCCAAACGGAGTTCTAAATGCTGTCTTCTATTCGTCACCCGGTTTTATTCGAATAAGATGATAAGCTCCCTTGAGATCCAATTTGGTATAAATGTTGGCCCCTTTGACCGCTTCAAGAATGTCGGGTATTAATGGCATAGGGTATTTGTCAGGAACTGTGATTTTATTCAGCCCACGGAAATCTATGCACGGGCGGAGTTCCGTAGAGTTTCTTTTAGAAACAAAAAACAAAGAGGCAGCCGCAGGTGAAGTGGATTCGGTGATCAGTCCATTCTTAACATGGGTTCTAAGATATTCACGTAGGACCTCCTTTTTGTTTTCAGACAAGATATACATTCGCCCAAATGGTAATGGCTGGTCAGGAACCAGCTCTATAGAGCAGTCATCCCTACGGTGAGGGGGAAGTTGAGTGTATTCTGAGACAGAAAAAACTTCCTGGAATTTATGATAAAGTTCTGGAAGCCCAGATACATGGTTAAGGGAGGTTACCCACTGGTGAGTCAAGGGGACTGGAGCAGAGTCAACCATCACCTTTTGCTGATTTTTGACACAATGGGTGATGCAGTATTCAGACCCCAGAAAGAAAGATCCAGCTGTCCAGTTAATGAACGGGTTGTGTTTCCTTAACCACGGTAATCCTAGAATTACTGGATGATGGGCTGCCCGAATGATATCCAACGTGAGAATCTCTTGATGGCCAGAGATGTTCATCAAGATTGGATTGGTTTGATCCTTGATGGGTCCGGAAACCAAAGGGCTACCATCCACACTTTCCACTGGAATAGGTTCTACCTTAGTGGACCTGGGAATACTGTGTGCGATGGCCCATTGATCATTAATGAAATTTCCGGCCGCTACACTGTCAACTAGTGCCGGTATATTCAGTAGCAGACGATCACCGAAGGAGAAAGAGACCATGAGTACCACCATATGAGAATTGGTCTGACTAGTACAGAAGGAGGAATATGAGGTTTGTGAGGAACCCTGTTTAGGTGTTGGTTCCCGTACCGTGGTTCCCCTTACGGCCGGGAGCTGGCGTTTCCCGAACACCGAGGTGGTGTAATTGGGCAATCTTGTACCGTGTGGTTATTTGAACCACAGTACATACAAAGACCCAAGGTCCTCCTACGGTTTCTCTCTTCGGGAGTCAAGGGGCCTCGAGCTGTTGTTCCCAATTGCATCGGTTCATCATTGGACTGTGGATGAGAAGAAGAAGGAGAGAACGTAGTTCGTGTATTCCTTCCCTTTTTTCTTTCCAATACTCTTTCCTTCATACGGTAATCTATTTGCATTACCAATGCGATGAATTCAGTTAGTGTAGAGGGGCGTGGGACCCGAGACACCTCATCTTTGAGGTCTTCAGATAAACCTCTTCTGAAGAGTGTGACCTGAGCGTCATCTGACCAAGTGGTTTCGCTTGACATCTGTTTGAATTTGGTTATGTAAGACAAAATGTCTAAACTTCCTTGTTTGAGATCAAGGAGGTGTTCTTGTGAAGCCACACGAATCTCTTGGCGGCCAAACATGGTACGGATGCTATTGCAAAATGCTGTATGAGAGTCTAAAATAGGGTTATTGTTTGTGATTAAAGGTGTGGCCCAAGCCAATACTGGTCCAGTCATTTGTGAGACCATATATCCCACACGATCTCTATCGGTATGAAAATAAGCTGCTTTAAAGGCAAATTGCACAGAGCAGGAGTCCAAGAACTCCTTAACCTTATGCGGGTTACCATCAAACTGTCCTCCTGGTAAGGGTCCTGGAGGAACGTCTGAGCAGTGTGGGATAGGAGGGGCTGCAGCCTGTTGGGCCGTTTGCTGTTGGAGCTGTCTTAAGGAGGCATTCTCATGCTTTAACTGCTGTACTTCAGTAGTTAGGGATTGAACAGCAGCAATCAGCTGTTGAATTTGTTGTTGCTGTTGCTGATCCATAATTTGTGATTCCTATGTTTCTACCCAGAGTACTAGGAACAAAATATAACACTGGCGTTGCTAACTGTTAAGTGTTTTGTAAAGACAACAAAATTGTTCCGAAATACAATTTAAATGTATTACATTGAACAATAGGGGTTTCAACACACCGGCGAAGCGCAGGAAGCTTGATGCTCTTTTGGGGCGTCACCAACTGGATTTGGTGGTGCTCCAAGAGACGCATATATGTATGTCAGACAACCATAAACTGAGTCTTCGTCAGTACCCACTGCTTCTACAGGCAAATGCAAAGGCAAACGTAGCAGGGAGGTATTGTTGGCTTTGAAACCAAGCGCACAGATTAAAATACTGAAAACGCATGTGCACAAGGAGGGTGTTAACTGTTTTGTAAAGACAACAAAATTGTTCCGAAATACACTGGGAAGAAACAAAAAACCACCTACCTGGGGTTATATAGGATGAACAGGTGTCTGAATAAACCCTGGTGTTTCTTCGAATTCGGCGTGAACCTTCGAAGAGTAAGAGAAATCCCCCTGAGAACTCCTCAAAGGACCTGCAAGGGAAACCCTCTTGGGGAATAAAATCCTGGAAGAGCTGCTGGTGGGCGTTGTCTTCCTGCGGAGACCCGATGAGAAAGCTGGTCTGGGTATTCTTCTGGCTGTTAAGACGAGTGGCCTTTGAAACTGAGCTAAATATAGTGGGTAAAATGAACACAGTTATTCCTGAAAGTAAGGAAAGGAGAGGTTCCTATAGAAGGTTCTAAGAGCTTACCATGAGTTAAACATGAAGAGTGCGGAGAGGTAAGGAATCTCCGTCGTATTGCAAAAGTAAGATGGCACTATGATGAGGGAAAGAAAAGACCCGTAAGATTTAGGGTGAATGTATCTAGTTCTATAAGAGTAATAGTACATAACAGTATGTATTTTCAAATTTGGAAATAGGCTATAAAAAAGTCACGGTGGCATCGATATACCCTCAAATGCGGGCCAAGAGTGCTTTTTGAAATCGGTAATTATCCAGGTGGAAAAGTTTAGTGAGGGGGAAATTATATGATTAGGATATTTCAATTTAGCAACAAAAATGTGCTCATCTGGCCTTGGTAGATGCGTGGCCGGCACTAAAGGCGGAAACAAACGGTTACACATTTTATCCGCATGTTCATCGTTTGTTTTCCCGCATTGACTATATATGGATTTCTAGCACTCTTTTGTGCGGGGTCACATCCATGACTTGCCATCCAATTGTGCTTTCTGATCACGCCCCATTGACAATACAGTTGCAAATGGAAGGGATGACTCAACATGTATGGACTTGGCGATTTCCGTCGGAGGTGGATCAGGATCCAGTAGTTATGGAGAATATTGAGGCAAAGATAGTAGAATTATTTGACAGCAACACAACATATGATATTTCGGCTAATGTGGTGCAGGACGCCTTTAAGGCTTTTTTTCAGGGCTCTTTCATAGCTGAAGCTGTAATTAAAAGGCAACAGAGAACTGCTTTGGTAGAAACATTGGAGGCCGAGCTGCAACAAGTGATGGAGGAGATGGAAAAGCGTAAAGATCCAGCGATTTTAAAAGCTCATAGAACAGCTACAGCCAAGTTAAACTTACTTCAAACAAAAAAAGCAGAGAAATCCCTGTTGTATTTACGTCAGATTTATTATGTCAAAGCCAACAAGGCGGATAAACTGTTGGAACGTAAACTACGTCAGAAGATGGCCTCAGAGACTATCCTATCGATACAATTGCTGGATGGGGTATAGTTACCGAATCCTCGCAAATATTATCGCAATTTCACTCGTTCTATTCACATCTTTACCTTACTGAGGAACCAGATGACAGATCAGAGATAAGTATCTGCAGGCAGTGAAACTTCCTCAGATTTTGCAGATAGAGCGGGATGTCCTGGAAAAAGAAATCTCCTCTGAAGAGGTACTGTCCGTCCCCTAAATAAATCCCCTGGACCAGATGGGTTCTCTGCTTCTTTCTTTAACATATCTTTACAATTCATTCTTGATCTCAGGGAGAATTTCCTCCTCCATGGAGGAAGCAAAGATTATACTTTTTCCAAAACCCGGTAAGGATCCCGGGTGGTGTGGGTCATATCGACCCATTGCTTTAATTAACCTTGACGCCAAGATTTATTCAAAAGTCTTGGCAAACAGAATGGAGGGTCTTCTTCCTTCTGTCATTTGGCCAGATCAGTCAGGGTTTATAAAAAACCGACAGACACATGATAATGTACGGCAGGTGTGCCATGTGCTAGAAAAAGTCACATTTAGACAGATTCCTGCGCTTCTGTTATCATTGGACGCCTAAAATGCTTTCGACCAGGTAGAGTGGTTGTTTCTTTTCCTCTTGGCTTAAATGGGGGTTGGCCTGCAATTTATTGCAAGAATTAAAGTTAATTAAAATCGTTTGGTGGCCCGGTTATTAAATAATGGACAACTCTCTTCCCCTATCTCTTTGCGGCGAGGCACGAAACAGGGCTGTCCTATGTTGGCTTTGTAATATGCCATAGCGATTGAGCCTTTTATTGCAAAAATCCGACAAACGCGGGATATACATGGTATTTTTTTGGGGGGGATAGAACACAAAATCACGGCGTATGCTGATGACATGTTATTGGCAGTCTCGGAACCGGTGGTATCCTTAGCAGGAATTGAGAGGGAATTGGAGCAATATGGCTTGGTGGCGGGTTTAAAGGTTAATGTGGATAAGTCAGAAATATTAAACTTATCTTTTTCCCCCTCTATCTTTTCCATCTTACATACATACTAAATTTGGATGGGCACAGGGATGCATTAAAGCTTTGGGAGTTACAATAACCCCAACTTTGGATGGTCTTTATGAAGCTAACTTTCCCCTCCTGCTGAAAGCAATTGCAAACCAATTTAGAAACTGGGGCCCTTTAACGATCTCATGGCTGGGACGGATGAATGTCATAAAGATGACTATTCTTCCTAAAATTCTATATTTCTTTCAAGCACTCCCAATTCGAATCCCAATGGTATTTGTTAAACCATTGGACAGAAGGATTTCTAAATATATCTGGAATAATAAGCTGCCAAGAGTGGCCTATGAAGTATTAACGACTCCCACTGTAAGTGTTGTGTTCGGTCTCTCTGACTTTCATATATATTACCAGGCAGCTCAACTTAGAATTTTAAAGGATTGGTTGAGCACAGAGGAAGAGAAACGTTGGCTACAGATCGATCGGGCATTGGGCGGGTCAAACCTAGGGGAAGTCCTGTGGCATACAAAAGTAAACTGAGCCCCTAATATACATAGGAAAAAAACTATGCATGTGGTTGAAGAGGTTTGGGATGCGGTGGTTAGAAGGCACAGTTTGACAACATTTCCTTCCACCTTTACCCTTTACCCCAATATTTTCAAATCCCAAATTTGCTCTGTGGAAACAGGCAGGATGCAGAAAAATGTGGGATTTGTTTATTGGCAGGGATCTTAAAACATTCAACCACAGCAAGCTTGATTTCGGGTTGGGTGATAGAGAGTACTATAAATATGATCAGGTAGGTCACTGGATATTGGCCCCCCCACTTAGGCAGGCGGCAGTTAGGGAACCGACTCCTTTCGAGAAGTTTGTTGCTACTAATCCAGGCAACAAGGCTTTCATTTCGAATCTGTATAAAAGTTTGAATGGGTCAACTGAAAATCTCTCCTTGAAGAATAAATCCAGATGGCTGCTAACTCTTAGGGTATCGATCACCGACAAAGAGTGGGTAGGGTTATGGAATGACATACCTAAATATACCCGCTCTATTCAATTGAAGGAATTCTGGCTTACATTGTTAACGCAGATGCATTATACGCCTGCCCGTACGCACGAGATTAAATCCTCTTTATCTGAGCAATACTGGAGACAATGTGGTGCAGTAGGGGATTGTGGTCATGTTTGGTGGCATTGTCCGGTGCTAGCGGGATATTGGGCAGAGATTGATAATTATATGCAACAGTTGTTTGGTATGTCAAAACCGAATTCTATGAAAGCTAGCCTCCTGTTGATATTTGATTCTGCAATGCATGGTAATTCAAAGCAAAAATGTACGACATTGGCTGCATTATTGGGGATTGCTCAAAAGTGAAAATCCAAAGATCCTCCAATGGTGACCGAATGGTTTTATAAGATTTGGAACTAAGTGGCCCTGGAGTGGACCACTTATGCTATCCAGTGTGAACAGACAACATTTTTCATTGATTGGGCAGAGGTGCTTGAGTTTCTGCAATCAGATTTTAGTTATTTAGTTCTTTATTCATTTATTACATTTATATATTGCGCCTAACCCTCAGGCATCTGGGCGCTTGAACTTAAGAATACAGTTACATTACAGAGACTTGGTTAAACCGTATAGTTACAGTTACAGGTATAGTATCGATACAAGCTTGTACAGTTGCATTAGTCACATGTGAAAATTCAGTTACAATTCAAGCTTAGTCTTTTTAGTGAAACATATGCAGAGAATGGTATCCCAGTTTCTGGTTATACTGTGTAAGTCTTGTCTGCGGATGGTAGCCCGGGGTGATCCTAGTGCTCATTAGTGAATCAAGGTAGATTCTTAATATCCTGGTTCAAAAGCCATGTTTTTAGTTTTTTGCGAAAGGACCATAGTCAGGGACCTCTCCTTAGTTCTGAGGGCATGGCATTCCAGTAGTTGGCTGCCATAAAGGGAAGCTGAAGCCTCCTGCTTTTTGTCTTTTGTATCTTTGTGTGGTCAGTTGCCCCAAGTAGGCCGACCGGGTTGGTCTGGCCGATTGAGCCTTGGAGATTAGATTTGAGAGGTAGCGTGGAGTGGTGTTAGATAGGCATTCATGGTTGAGAGATAGTATTTTGAATTTAATACTGTCTCTTACTGGTAGCCAGTGAATGTTTCTTCTAGTTGTGGTTATGTGGTCTGATTTTGGGATATTAAGCACCGCTCTGATTGCGTTATTTTGGACAGTCTGGAGCTTCTTCATGTTTTTTGCTGAGGAACCTGCGAAGATGGCATTGCACTAGTCGATCCTAGAGAGGATCAATGCTGTGGCCAGTGTGACGCGGTTCTCCAGTGGTAAGTTTAGCAGTGTATGTTGACGCTGATGTGATGGCATTAACTTGCCGGGTGAGGGTGAGTGATGAGTCTAGATACACCCCTAGTGTCTTGACTTCTTTGGCTACCGCGATACTCTTGCCATCTATGTCCAAGGTTTTTTAGGAGGGTGGGAGGTTCTTGAGTCTCGCAGGACTGCCTATGATCAGAATCTCTGTTTTATCATCATTAAGACAAACTTCGTGTTGAGTCATCCAGGCTTGAATGGAGAGGTAGATAGCATTGAGGGATTTGGAGTCTATGTCGTAATCCCAAGTTATTGGCAATAGTATTTGGGTGTCGTCCACATAATTTGTATATGTGACACCCAGTTTGTCTAGTCTATCAAAAAGAGGTTTTGGTAATGCATTGTACAGCGTCGGAGAGACGCACGATCCTTGTGGGACTCCACAGGTGACGGGAGCAGGGTGTGCATCCGCCGTTGATGAGAAGACTCTCATGGATCAGTTAGACAGGAACGCTTCAATCCAACTTATGGCATTGTTAGAAGAATGGGAATCACTAGCTAGGTGACGGCATAAGATATTGTGATTCACTAAGTCAAATGCCACCGAGAGGTGCAATAGGAGAAGGATGGCAAGGTCGCTTCTGTCTCTGATTTGATCCATTTGGGTTTTAAGATCTATCAGGGCCGTTTCCGTGCCATGGCCTGGGCGGAAGCCTGACTGGCGGAAGCCGAGAAGGTTAGGTTTTTCGAGGTAGTTTTGGATGTGTACATATGCTATCCTGTCTGATATTTTTAATAGAAAGGGCGCTATAGTGATAGCCCTATAGTTGGTTGGTAGAGTCTAGAGTTGTTTTTTTTAGTAAGGGGATTACCCAAGCCTCCTTCAGGTTTTCCGGTACTTTATTGGAAGCAAAGGAGTTGTTTATCAGTGCAGTGATGAATTGCGCCAGGTTGTCTGCGCAGTCTTTGATTAGCGTTGTCATGTATGGGCACTCGTTCCTTTCCAAACTACGGGCTCGTGTCCCTTGGAAACTGGCATGGCAACGCTGGCGTCCGCTCTACTCCTCCCATGGTCCACGCCGAGTAGCGCACCACGTTGTCACGTGACTTGCCTCCTTATTAGCACCTCCTTCCCCTAGATCGGTGCTTCTGATCGCTGATTAGTGGTGTTTCGAAATCTGTTCAAAGTTGTTTCCTTGTATCTTGTTCATTCCGTTCCTGTCCTTGTTACCCTGTTTTTTCCCCCCTTCAGTTTCTGACCTCCTTTGCTCCTCAACGCGGACTGCTTATTGGATTGCGCTTCTTTAACGCCTTGCCTTGATTTGCCTCGCCTTGTATCTTGATCACGGACAGTTACTGGACTTCCCTTGCCTGCTCCTTGGATGCCACGTTACTTCAGGCCAGACCTCGTCTGCATACGCTTTTCCACTTTCGGATTGTCCTTGGAACTTCTGGTTTTCTCTCGCTAACTTGGAACTTTGGAGTTTAGAATTGGTACACGGACTAGAGACTCCCTGTGTGTACTATCGTCCTTGTGCCGTCGGGTCAGGGTGTTATTAGGCATCCTCGTGCCGTCGGGTTAGGTTTGGACTGCCTTCCTTGTGGATTGCTTGGAACTTGTCTATGTGTGCCTACCCTCTCCTGGGACAGAACCGCCAGCAAGCGGCAAACCTTTTCTATTAAGTCTGGGGGGGAGAAGGGAGGTGGGTTTTGTATCCTATGCTAACCATTACTTGTGGGGTACGACTACTGGGACTGCCCTTTTGCCTTGTTTGGTTGTTGAATCTTTTTGGCACAACGCAAACTCAAACCTTGCTGCTCTGGTGTGTTGTTATATCTCACATTCGCAGGTCCAGTCCTCCTTTGACATACAGCGTCTCGACCTGTGTTGTTTCTAGTGATACCCCGGGATTTCCATCGGCATCCATTCTTTTCTCCAATTGATCGCTCTGGTTCTTTCTAAAACAAAACCAGAGGGGCACATTGGGAAGAAGAATTCATCGGCTACACTACATGGGCAAATCTGGTATCTGACAGAATCAGAAGCCTTAATGGATGCCAATGAGACCTTGGCCACCATTTTGCAATTGGTGGCCGAACTCCGCAATGATATGACCGCTGCCCATACTGCTACGCTGCGGCGCATAGATGATTTGCAAGCAGGTTTGTCGCCTAGGCGGCTCCTTTGGCGGGTATTCCTGACGTAGGTCCTCTCCCTTCTCAACAGGGCACTGGACCTGTTTATATGACGGCCCAGTTTCCCTTGGCTCCTCCTGAACGGTTCCATGGAGACCCCAAAACATTCAGGACCTTCCTGAATCAATGTAGGTTGCACTTTCTTTGTCGTCCTGCCTCTTTTCCTGATGCAACCACCAAAGCAGCATTTTTGTTGTCCCATCTAGGGGGCACTGCTGCTGCCTGGGCGAATCCATTGCTGGAAGAAGGGAGCCACCTTCTATATAATTGCGACGCCTCAATAGACGCCATGAGTCGTGTCTTTGACACACGTCATGCCACACCGGCTACTGACTTAGAACTGCTCAATCTGCAACAAGGCGGTCTCTACCTGCTAGCCTACGTGGCCAAATTTAACCAGCTGGTGGCAGAGACCGGTTGGCCCGAAGATAAGAAGGCCTCGCTCTTCTATAAGGGCTTGTCTGATTCATTGAAGGACACCCTCGCTACGGTTCCAATGATACCCAAGACGTTCCCCGAGCTATTGGATTTGGTTCTTCAGATCGATTCCCGACAGGCAGCTAGGAAAGGAGAGAAAAGAACAGCTCCTCCAGTTTCTCTTTCTGTTCCCGTTCCTGATTCGGGATCCTCTGAACCTATGCAAATAGGGGCACTAAGAAACCCTGTATCGGCAGAAATCAGGGAACACTGCAAAAAGAACGTTCTATGTTTTTACTGTGGAGCATCTGATCACTTGCTCAGTGAATGTCCTAAAAGACCTACCAAGAAACAGGGAAACGCCAAAACTCGGTGACTGAAGGGATCCAGACGCCGGGTGTTTCATCTACAGATCCCCCTTTGTGTAGCCCTTATTGTCTGGCTGTGTCACTCACGGCCTCCGGTCTTGAGAAAAAGGAGGTTAGCATGGTTTTGGACTCCGGAGCCACGGGGAATTACGTGGATGCCTCCTATGCGAGGGAATTGGGTCTTTCGATTGTCCTTAAATCGTGTCCTGAAATGGTGAATGCTGTTGACGGCTCTTACCTGGTCTCTGGGCTAGTGACGGAACGCACTATCGATCTGGTCATGACCACGGATTGTGGTCATCAGGAAAGCATATGCTTTGACCTCATTGCCGCACCACAGTTCAGGTTTATATTAGGTCTGCCTTGGTTCAGGCTGCATAATCCTTCTGTGGACTGGTATTCAGGGGACGTGTGTTTTCTCTCGGATTTCTGCGAGAGTCATTGTCTGACAACCCCTGCGATGGTCAATCCAGGCCGTGTTCTCTCTGAGCTAGCTGGTACCGTAGGGGCAGTTATCAATGCCATGCTTCCTGTGGCATACCAAAAGTACAAGGATGTCTTCGATGCCCAGGGGGCGGAGGTACTTCCGCCTCACAGACCCTACGACTGTCCTATTGAGTTGGTCCCAGGGGCCAAGGTTCCTTCAGGGCGGATATACTCCTTGACCCCAAAGGAAGACCTGATTTTGAAGGACTATATTAAGCGGTCCTTGGACTCTGGTTTTATACGCCTTCTCATTCGCCTGCTGCCTCCCCCTTGTTCTTCGTCCCAAAAAAGGAGGGGGACCTTTGCCCTTGCATCGATTATCGGGCTTTAAACGCACTCACAATCAAGAACCAATATCCGATCCCTCTGATTTCGGTTCTGCTGGATCAATTGGGTTCAGCCAAGGTGTTTACTAAACTGGACTTAAGGGGTGCATACAATCTTGTACGGATACGCGAAGGCGATGAATGGAAAACCGCTTTCAAAACCAAGTATGGCCTCTTTGAGTACTGCGTTATGCCTTTTGGCCTGTGCAACGCTCCAGCTACTTTTCAGTATTTTATTAATGAGGTATTCCATGGCATGTTGGACCAATATGTGGTCGTATACTTGGATGACATCTTGATCTATTCCCCTTCGATTGCCTCTCATGTCACTCATGTTTCTAACGTATTGCAACGACTAAGGGATAATCGTCTGTACGCCAAACTGGAGAAGTGCATGTTTCATGTTACTGAGGTGGAATTCCTGGGCTATAACATCACCAACCAGGGCGTACAGATGAGCCGTTCCAAGGTATCTGCTATTCTGGACTGGCCTCGTCCCAACACATTGAAAGCCTTGCAATCGTTTCTTGGCTTTGCCAATTTTTACCGGCGGTTTATCCAAGACTACTCTGCCCTAGCTTCTCCACTGACGGCCCTCACCAGCACTAAACATCCGTTTAGGTGGAATGCGCAGGCACAAGTAGCATTCAAAACCCTGAAGTCTGCCTTCACCTCTGCTCCTGTTCTCCAGCATCCGGATATAAATACGCCATTTGTTATTGAAGCCGATGCCTCTGATGTAGCCTTGGGCGCTGTTTTGTCCCAGCATTGTCCAGACACCAAAAGCCTACATCCAGTGGCTTATCACTCCAGAAAACGTACGTCCTATGAAAGAAATTACACTATCACGGAGCGCAAGTTATTGGCTGTCAGAGACGCATTCTTGGTTTGGAGGCATCATCTGTTGGGCTCTCCCGAGCCGGTACAGGTCTTCACTGATCACAGGAATCTCCTGGCCTTGCAGTCGGTTAAATGCACCACGGCTCGCCATGCTAGGTGGCATGAATTTTTTTCGATGTTCAATTTCATCATCACCTACCGTCACGGTTCCTTGAACTCAAAAGCAGATGCCCTTTCTCGACTTCATCGACCTCCGACTCCTTCCAACCTTCACGGCTCCCTGTTACTACCTACTCAAGTGGTGTGCGGTTGCACGTTACGTCCCTCATTGACCGTCGCAATTAAGGACTGGGTGAGTAACCATCCTTCCGAGGTTGCCAGCCTTGGTTTGGAGCTCGTTCACTCACTACCCTATAAACAGGGAAAAATATTCTTGCCAGACGTTGATACCCGGCGTACCGCCATGCAGTGGTGCCATGATGCTGCAGTAGCCGCCCATCCAGGGGTTGGAAAGACCTTGGACCTCTTGGGAAGATGGTGCTGGTGGCCTTCTATGAACCAAGATGTAAGGGAATATATAGCTGTTTGTACTGTTTGTGCCCAGTGCAAACATCATCATGGGAAACCTGTGGGCCTGCTTCAACCCATGCCTATACCTGATGCCCCATGGAAAATGCTTTCTATGGATTTCGTCGTGGAACTACCTATGGTGGACAGTTACAACACTATCTGGGTAGTGATTGATTACTTTACCAAGATGGCTATGTTTGTACCATGACATGGTGTCCCTACTGCTCCGGTGTTAGCAGATGTGTTCTTGAAGAACGTGTTTGGAAGGTTCGGCCTACCTACTATGATCATCACGGATCGGGGACCGCAGTTTACTTCTCGCTTTTGGAGGTCTTTGACCACAACCCTAGGTATCGATGGCAGATATTCCAGCGCCTACCATCCTCAAACAGATGGTCAAACGGAGAGGCTAAATGCAACCATGGAACAGTACCTCCGTTGCCTCACCTTTCAACGTCAAGGTACCTGGGTCTCCGTATTGCCGTTGGCGGAATTTGCCTACAATAATTCCCTCCACTCCGCGACCCACATGTCCCCGTTTTACGCGATGTATGGTCGACATCCGCGTTCCTTGCATCTTGGTGCCGAACCACCTTTCCACAATCCCGCTGCTTTGAGTTGTTTTAAGAGACTCTCAGACACTCATGCCTTAGTGAAGAGCCAACTGGTTCTGGCCCAGAGCCGTTTGAAAAAGTATGCTGATGCACACCGCTCTGTGGCTCCTCTGTATGCTCTGGGCATGAAGGTCTGGTTGTCTACAAAAAATCTACGATTGCCAGGTCGACGGGCCTTGTTACCTCGTTTTGTGGGTCCTTATAAGGTTCTGCAAGTCATAAATCCAGCGGACGTTCGTCTAGCCCTACCTTCTAGTTGGAGGATACATCCGGTGTTTCATGTGTCCTTGGTGAAACCTTGTCACCCATTGACCAAACTGCCTTTACGCCCTTCTCCTGTTAGGGTGCATGGTTTCGACGAATACGAGGTGGCTGCTATCCTGGACACCAGGGTCTGCAGGGGACGGCGTTTGTCGATTGGAAGGTCTATGGTCCGGAGGACCGCACATGGGAACCGACTGAAAACATTCATGCCCCTGTCCTTATGGCCCGTTTCTGGTCCACTCGGGGGGTGAGGGCCCCTTTGCGGGAGGATACTGTCATGTATGGGCACTCGTTCCTTTCCAAACTACGGGCTCGTGTCCCTTTAAGAAGCGCGAAACCTGGTGCCTGGAAACTGGCATGGCAACGCTGGCGTCCGCTCTACTCCTCCCACGGTCCACGCCGAGTAGCGCGCCGCGTTGTCACGTGACTTGCCTCCTTATTAGCACCCCCTTCCCCTAGATCAGTGCTTCTGATCGCTGATTAGTGGCGTTTCGAAATCTGTTCAAAGTTGTTTCCTTGTATCTTGTTCATTCCATTCCTGTCCTTGTTACCCTGTTTTTTCCCCCCTTCAGTTTCTGGCCTCCTTGGCTCCTCGACGCGGACTGCTTATTGGATTGCGCTTCCTTAACGCCTTGCCTTGATGTGCCTCGCCTTGTATCTTGATCACGGACAGTTACTGGACTTCCCTTGCCTGCTCCTTGGATGCCACGTTACTTCAGGCCAGACCTCGTCTGCATACGCTTTTCCACTTTCGGATTGTCCTTGGAACTTCTGGTTTTCTCTCGCTAACTTGGAACTTTGGAGTTTAGAATTGGTACACGGACTAGAGACTCCCTGTGTGTACTATCGTCCTCGTGCCGTCGGGTCAGGGTGTTATTAGGCATCCTCGTGCCGTCGGGTTAGGTTTGGACTGCCTTCCTTGTGGATTGCTTGGAACTTGTCTACGTGTGCCTACCCTCTCCTGGGACAGAACCACCGGTAAGCGGCAAACCTTTTCTATTAAGTCTGGGGGGGATAAGGGAGGTGGGTTTTGTATCCTATGCTAACCATTACTTGTGGGGTACGACTACTGGGACTGCCCTTTTGCCTTGTTTGGTTGTTGAATCTTTTTGGCACAACGCAAACTCAAACCTTGCTGCTGTGGTGTGTTGTTATATCTCACATTCGCAGGTCCAGTCCTCCTTTGACATACAGCGTCTCGACCTGTGTTGTTTCCAGTGATACCCCGGGATTTCCATCTCACATTCGCAGGTCCAGTCCTCCTTTGACATACAGCGTCTCGACCTGTGTTGTTTCCAGTGATACCCCGGGATTTCCATCGGCATCCATTCTTTTCTCCAATTGATCGCTCTGGTTCTTTCTAAAACAAAACCAGATGGGCACATTGGGAAGAAGAATTCATCGGCTACACTACATGGGCAAATCTGGTATCTGACAAGCATGGCTGGACAGATGTCACCTTGATATCTCGAGGGTTTTAGGCCTTTTATAGCTTTGATGGTCTCCTCTATGGTGATAGGTGTGAATTCAAACCTGGGGAATGGTTTTGGCGGTTAATGTTCCACAGAGGGTTGAGCAGGTGGGGCAAATTTCAGTTTTTTTATTAATCTTGAATTGGAGGGATGCAATTTTGTCCATAAGTACCTTTTGGATACTTTCACACGAAGCTTGGACCTTGATGCAGAGGTCTGGGTTCTGTGAGGGTGATTCTGGTTCCCGTAAGACTGAAAAGAGCTCTTTAGTACCAGAGTTGGCATTCTCAATACGCGTGTTATACTCTTTGCTAGAAAGGTGGCTTCTCTGTACTCTGTAGCTAAGGTGGTGAATAATTGTTTGTTGTTGCAAGAGGGTGTTTTATTCTAGTTACTTTCTGCATTTCTTTTTTTATTCTGTAGGTCTTTAAGCTCTGAAGTGAACCAGTGATTAATGAGGGCTTTGGTTTTAGCTTTGCAGCTGCCTATAGGTGGCACTTTGTTGATCGCTGCTTCCATACTGTTGTTATAGGTGGCTACCAAGGCAGAAGGATTGGCAGTGTTCCCAGTATGTGAAGTGAGCGGTGAGAGCAAAGGGTGCATGTTCTCAGACGTGATGTTAAGGTGGTTTGCGAGTCTGGGTCGCAGGTACAATGATAGTGGGGGTGCATGCTTGTGTGCATGTATTAATGGTGAATAGTATTGTATTATGGTCTGACCATGGGCATGGGTTGTTGTTAGTAATATGTGTAATGCAGTTATGGTCCGTGAGCCCGTCTAGAGTGCAGCCTTTGGCCTGTGTAGGGCCTGCGATGCGCATGGTGAAGCCTCGTGTTTCTATCGTGTTGGCCAAGGCTGTAGCTTGGGTGTCGGTGCTGTCATTGAGTCCTAGATTGAAGTCTCCTAAAATGAGAGCATTGGAAGGCGGTTTTAAGTCTGTAGTTAGTAGAGCGTCTATGTCCTCCCAGAATGAGGAAGTGGGGCCTGGAGGCCTATAAATGAGATGTATAGTTAGGGAGGCTGTAATGGTAATTTTGATGGACGTAGTTCTCCTGATGGGAAGGCTACGTTTGAGATCTCTCTTATGTTGTGGTTTAATCTACAAATTTGCCCGCAGCGTTTGCGCATTCTCGATATATTTTCATTATATATATGTGGAACTAATATCATGGAAGGACTCACGGGGAGACTTTTGTTGTGGGGCGGGGTGAAATATATAATTTGTGTTCTATGTACAAAAATCGAAATAAATAAATAAAAAGCATACAACGAATATACCTCAACATTAAACAAAACTGCTGCTATGCATAATTTGCACAGAAAGTTTCTCTCTCGCTCTCATTTTCTCTCTCTTTTCCTGCAATGGACATACACAGTTTAAATAACTCCATTAACAAAAAAGAATTCATGATATCCATGCATATTCTCTTATAACTGTGTTTTTCTCCAAGTTATGCATTGTGTAGCTGGACTGTTTGCTATTTCTATGTTTGGACTAGGTAAATATTTAGGTTGTAGTTTTATATGGGGGGCATATATAAAGGTGCAAAAAATAGAAATAACCATTATTAATAGTTCTATTACGCAACCCAATGCTGTCACATATGCCAATACTGTCAATGGTGTACATGTATTCGTATTAGACAAAACAACTGAAATTAGTAACACCGCAGCCGCAGTCAGTAATAGAAAGATTAATACAACTGCCAGTCCCATGTCTGTCCAGTCCAGTAAATAAACCTGTCCCCATTAACCCATGAGGATGTTTGCTGAGTTACTGATGTTATCAATATTTCCTGATGTGTTTTCCGGCACATTTGCTGTTCCTCCTATTGCTCCACATGACGCTGTTCTAAAATGTTTCAAAAGACAAGCAAGAACAGCAAAGTACGATGAGTACCAAGGGCTCGATTTAGATACGATATAGGATGTGCACCATCCAGAATTAAGCAATAGTTGGTATGTAGACATGAATTCAGTTCAGTAGGGAAAAAGAGAGTGAGTGGGAGCTGTTATGTCTGTTCCTTGATTCTGCACACGTCAGGAGGCCCCAAGGTATTAATGCTGCAAGAAGCTCCGATTTTGATGATTCAATGTTTAGCTCATCTAATGTTGTGCAGATTTCAAAGCACATTTCAGGCACGAAGGGTCAACTTGAAATAATTGACCCTGATCAACTGCAATGTGCCCAAAACCCCAAAAGTGTGCAGTGTTTGCAGCAAGAATATTTGAAACTGGAAGTTGTGAAGTTTGTGGCAAACAGGTGGCAATAAACTACGAGTTGTATGGCAGGAGCACTCGTCGGTTTTAGGGAAGAAGTACTCACAAGAGTAAATGATGTGTGCAATCACTACTGGAATGTACACGTGGTGAAACTTACATGGATCGAGGCAATGGAAAAGTGAAAGTGCGAAAGCAGGAGAAATATGAACTGTGTTTCTACAACGAAGGCAGTGTCTTTGTTGGGGTCAACAGAAAGTGCAACAAGATGCTGCACGTTCCAGATCTCAAGAAGGGCACAGCAGCAGTGATGGATAGCTATTGGGTCCGTGGGTAGCAGGCGTTTCTGCACCTCCCGCCATCATGGAGAGGTACCTGCTTGCTGATCACGTTGCACCCGGCACTTCTCGTGATATTTGAAGAGCATTAAATAGTGGATCACAGGGCCTGCTCGCCCCAAAAACAGCACCTGTGATGGAAGCATGCACAATGATTCCAGTGCCGCCCCCCATATTCGGCCTCTTGCCAGAAGAGAAAAAGGAATTGGGCAGAAGACGAAGGCCAAACTATCTATCTCAAGGCTCATCACAGCTGCTCAAAGAAATACCAGATCAATATAGATTGTACAGCAAGGAAGAGATGTTTAGATCACTCTTGGTGCCCGGGATACAAGCAGCAACTAACGCCAAATGGCTCCAGATTGTCCGTTGAGTGCTGATACAGCTGGCAAACGACACCGAGCAAGGAATCAATGCCATCAAGGGCGAAATGCGGGCTATCAGGCTGATGACTTTGCAGAACCGCTATGTAATGGATTTTATAACGGCAATGGAAGGAGGCGTGTGCCACAGAATTGACAATTCTTGCTGTACCTTCATACATCCCAATGATGCTGAGAATGTGGTCCTTGCACAAATAGTAGGGGCCCTGCACACTCTTGGCGCCCACATGCAAACAGAAGCTTGAATACATAAGAGTGACTGGTTCGACAATCTTTTTTCCTGGGCACCATCTTGGATAAGGGCGATTGTGAAGCTACTGGTCCCTGTGATCGTGTTTGTGTTGGTGATCTTCTGCACCTGCCAGCTGTTAGGCAGAATCCTGTGCAGTGCCTTTAGGGATCACTACACACAATTAAGACTACAGGTGGCAATACAAGTTTTACCTTTGCTACAAGCCTGTACCACTATGTCAGAGTGGTAGTAGTGGCGGAGCAGCCAGGCTTATCTCAAGAGTATATGAGCAGTAGAAGAGATTACACAAAGGGAGCACAATTACTGTGACTCAAGCAAACACTGACTCAAGGTTTCAGGTAGAAAAATATAAGTACATTTATTTTTAAACCATTTGTTATAAACACAACACTTCTATTAAACTTAAACAAAAACCACACGTTAAATATACTAAAATATAAAGTCAAAGGGCCGGAGCCAGGGTCAAGTGACACTGGGGGCCTGTTGCCAAAGATCTGACTGTGTCAGACAGTTCACGATTCAACATAGCCAAAAGTACTTCGATATTGTCAATGTTCGGAAACAAAAGTTATAAGAAGGAGGGAAGACAAGGGCAAGCCTTGGAGATGAAGAAAAGGGGTTCACCCAGTTTCCTCAAGCAGAACACAGTACCTTATTCCAATGGTGCAGCTGGTGCCCTATCATGATGCCTAACCCCGGGCATCCAGACCAAGTCCAGCCACCCCGGAAGCAGGCATCATGTTACGCAGAGAAAGCCCAGCAACCCTTGTTTATGGGTACAGCCCTGGCGTCTATGGTGCCAGGCTCATATGGGGGAACAGTCCTGGCAAATATCACAAATTGAGAGTGGACCCACAAGGAATAATCCCCCTAATAGAACATTCCAAAATCTGTACAACGAATTCCTGTAGGTCAAGCATTGTAAACCCATGTGTAGTCGATCAGAGTAAATGTCAGATAAAAAACCATCAGTCTTCTTTTATCAGTAAAAAAGATCATCAAACTTCTTTTATCAGTAAAAAAGAGAGAATTTAATCCATCATTTAATTTGAATAGATCACAATAATATTTATAAAAAAACATTCGTAATACTATATACCTAGTGAATATAACAATGGTGTTAAAACAAAGGTGTTAAAACAAAGGGTGGTTCCTATTTTAACCACCATTTGGGCTTCTGATTAGAACCGTTTGGCATCTCATACACCTTCATATGGCTTAATTCACTCAGTCAATTCCCAAGCGTCCCGACATGTTTCGCTCCCTTACATATTCATTCAAAACAGTAGAGTTGGAGTTTCATCAGGGGAACACCACCTCAAATATTCACATTGTTGATACAAATCTATAATAGATACATAGTAAAAGCATCAACATTCTCTCTAAACTTATTTTTTGTCATATAAATTGGCATTTCGAGTTTCCAAATAACTCTTCCGTGGCCTTTCTTGTCTGTCTTCACCGACTGTCACAGGGTCTACAATACAGAAAAAAACAGTATTTATTGCCCGTTTTTCAAGCCATGATTCACTCAGGCTATTTTGCTGCATTTCACTACGCAGAACGAGAGTATAAATCTCTAAACTTCAATGGCAACATTAATTAGTAAAACTGTGCTCACTCACCTAACAAACAAAAACATCTTGAATATGTTGTACAGCTAATTCTGGGTATTATTGCTGTAATTCCTGTCATTTCAATTCGGACACGGTTCGACTTAGTCTGTGTACCGTTCCCAGTTAGCAAGCAGCCTCGCTGTAAGGGCCTCTCGTCGGAGGTACGGCTGCCCGTTGTTAAAGGTGCCGATCTGGGGAATGATCAGAAGGGGGGGAGTGCCGTTAGTATATGGTGGACAGCGGTGGTGGAAATAATTACAAACCGCTGTATACACATGTGATCCTGCTACCCGGCTCACTTACTTCTGCAGACGTCTTTTTTCGTTCCTAGTGTACGCCGGTTGGTTGGAGTTGATTACATTCACTCAGTCTCCCGGATGTTAAAAGCAAACGCCCCCTAATGGGTCAGTTCCTCGAACTATTATGGCTGCTACATTCTTAACGAAAATATAAGATTGGAATGTTATCCAATGGAGCGCCAATGTATCCATGGAGTTGCTGCACTCCCCTACACAGTAGGAAGTTCAAAAGAAACCCCTCTGAACACCCACCCACAGCCCCCTGGACCTAATATAAATATGTCGGTGGTCAATGAGCCCCAGCCTACACTAAAAAATTGTTTGCCATATGCCTCACGGCAATGCTTCCATGCAAAACGCAAATATCACAAATTGAGACTGGAGGGTTGTTTAATGACCCACAAGGAATAATCCCCCTAAAAGAACATTCCAAAATCTGTACAACGAATTCCTGTAGGTCAAGCATTGTAAACCCATGTGTAGTCGGATCAGAGTAAATGTCAGATAAAAAACCATCAGTCTTCTTTTATCAGTAAAAAAGATCATCAAACTTCTTTTATCAGTAAAAAAGAGAGAATTTACTCCATCATTCCACTTGAATAGATCACAATAATATTTATAAAAAACATTCGTAATACTATATACCTAGTGAATATAACAATGGTGTTAAAACAAAGGTGTTAAAACAAAGGGTGGTTCCTATTTTAACCACCATTTGGGCTTCTGATTAGAACCGTTTGGCATCTCATACACCTTCATATGGCTTAATTCACTCAGTCAATTCCCAAGCGTCCCGACATGTTTCGCTCCCTTACATACTCATTCAAAACAGTAGAGTTGGAGTTTCATCAGGGGAAAACCACCTCAAATATTCACATTGTTGATACAAATCTATAATAGATATATAGTAAAAGCATCAACATTCAATCTAAACTTATTCTTTGTCATATAAATTGGCATTTCGAGTTTCCAAATAACTCTTCTGTGGCCTTTCTTGTCTGTCTTCACCGACTGTCACAGGGTTTACAATACAGAAAAAAACTGTATTTATTGCCCGTTTTTCAAGCCATTATTCACTCAGGCTATTTTGCTGCATTTCACTATGCAGAAACAGAGTATAAATCTCTAAACTTCAATGGCAACATTAATCAGTAAAACTGTGCTCACTCACCTAACAAACAACATCTTGAATATGTTGTACAGTTAATTCTGGGTATTATTGCTGTAATATTGCTGTAATTTCTGTCATTTCAATTCGGACACGGTTCATATGTTAAAACTTACCTGATGCAGACCATGCTGCAAGAGATCCAAGCCCATGTGAGGCTTGGAAGGTACTACTTTACCTAGGGACTATTTTGTTACTCGGGTGTGGTTGTGGAGGAATACTTACCTGGAACTACTTTGAAGGCTATTTAAACCACGCCCGAAGGGCAGCACACGCTTCGCGTTATTCTGCATCCTGCAGCGTAGCGCTCACCGTGCCTGCAGTCAGCATCCAGCCTCGTGCCACGCCCGCCTCGAGTCCAGAGCGCCTAGAAAGAAAGGAAAGAAGGAGAAAGGTTAGAACAAGAACATTATTGGGTTTCTTACCTGATTCCGGATTCATCGCACCTTTGAACGAGAAAGAGACTTTATTTTAAACACGTCGCATCGCCAGTAGCAGCGCCACGCCATACTCACCGTTCCTCGCAGCATCTCTACGATCTGGCGCTGTCTTCATCATTATGTTGCCGCATTACAGCACCTAAGGGGGACAAGCAAACAACAAGGTGAGCAGAGGGGAAACAAACCAGAACAATCTCTTGACACCATATACTTACCTGATTTTACCGCCGGAGGTATTATTCACCAGCACGCCAAATCTTCTTATGCCGCACCTGTAAGAAAAGAGAAAGTAGCGAGTTAAACTTTGGCATCATTTAACGGACAGTGTGGGATAGCGCAGACTCTTACCTGAACGCTTTCAGCTGCCACAGAACTATCTTCTTTTGGGTCTAAGCTGCAAGATAAACAAAGGAATTGGACAAGAGTGATTATGCAGACATTTTTGAACTCTCAAGAACTATATACTTACGGTCCTTCGCCAGTAGTTTTGGAGCCGAGATTGGTCTAGAACTCTTCCAATATCCTCAAGCCAGTGAAGTAACTGGCCATCAACGCGCCCCTGCGTTCCCTCGCAGGATGGAGAGCTCATCATTCAAAACTATAAAGTGAGCTTTGTGAACGGGAATATCAGAGGTGATAAATGGGGACGCAGTGAGGGGCTATTACTCAAATCCACGGGTGGCTAATTCCCTTTCTCCGCCTTTAGGAGACTACTTCTACAGGTCAAGCAGACGAAGCTAGGTGGGCCAGTCCAGTCAGTCATCTCTGCACTACGCATCACGTTGGTGGAGACCGTGGCTGTCCAGTTCCGCCCGACTCCCCTGTGGGAACCAGGTGAGCGTAACAGAACGCGAAGCCTTTCTACAAATCCTCACCCAGGTGTCATGGAGACCTCAGAAACTGGCCAATTGGCCCTACTATTAGGGGAATTTAGGGCTGAAGTACATGCCGCTCGTCAAGAAACTAATACCCTCAGGAGAGAACTGATTGTTTCTAAGGAACGCACTGATGATCTTACTAGACAATTATTGCAAAACCAAGCTGGGCAAACACCATTACCTGGACTCGGGGGGAATTCAACTCCTGTTTCATCGAGCAATCCTGTGCAAGTGGTTCAACTAGGGAGCATTCCTTTAGCCCAGTCGGAGCGTTT
Source organism: Ambystoma mexicanum (assembly GCF_040938575.1). Lineage (NCBI taxonomy): Eukaryota > Metazoa > Chordata > Amphibia > Caudata > Ambystomatidae > Ambystoma > Ambystoma mexicanum. The sequence goes on from NC_090921.1 coordinate 138,373,316, forward strand.
TGCTGGGGACCCGAAAAAGTTTGCCGTGTTTATGAACCAATGCCGCTTGCACTTTTTATGCAGACCTGGAGCCTTTCCAAACGATCAAGCCAAAGTAGCCTTTGTATTATCATATCTCAGCAGCAGTGCAGCAGATTGGTCAATTCCACTAGTCAATCAGGATGACCCTATTCTTCGGGATTTTCAGGGTTTTCAAATGAGCATGGAAAGACTATTTGCCCGGCACTCCCAAGGACAGGCCCTGGATAACGAACTTTTGTCCCTACGACAGGGTAACCAGGACCTTCTAACCTAAATCGCAACCTTCAATAGGTTGGTGGTGGAAACTGGATGGCCTGAGGTAAAACGGATTACGTTATTTCATCAAGGACTTCGAGGAGAACTCAAAGATGTTTTGGCTCAAGTTGTGAACCCACCTCAAGACTGTGCTGAATATATAGACTTAGTGGTCCAGTTAGATCACAGACTTCAGAACAGAAAGGCCGACCAAGCCAAGTTCGAGAACCGGGTGTTGGTTAAACCCAACACTACCCCCAAAGGAGCAGATGCCTCAGAACCCATGCAAATCGGAGGGGTTAAAGGACCCTTGACTCAGAAGGAAAGAGAAAGGAGACGGCAAATGCAATTGTGTCTATACTGTGGAACTTCGGGACATTTTCTACCGGATTGCCCTGTTAAACCACCCAAGAAAGTGGTAGGAGCTGCTTATAAAAGCCATATGGAGTCTGACTCGGGAAACGACCACGCCCGACAAGCGTAGAGGTCCGCTTGCCGAGCTTGAAGAAGGATACTCAAACCTCGCACTTCATCATACCAATGGTCCTTATAGATCCAAGGCAACCATCACGTATGCATGCAGTAAGGGCATACATTGATAGCGGGGCCATAGGAAACTATGTGGACCACGAATTGGCTTCTAGGATGAATCTACCTCTCTGCAGAAAGACCACTTCGGATGTCATCACCACAGTCGATAGAACTGAAATTGCCTCTGGGCCTGTAACTCATTCCACCGCAGAGATGACACTATTGGGTCAGGATGGGCATCGAGCGACTATTGTGTTTGATTTAATCAAAGCCCCGCAGTTCCAAATAATACTGGGGATACCTTGGTTGGAAACACATAATCCTTGTATTGATTGGCGAGAGAAGAGAATAACCTTCCCGGATTGTGCACATACTTGTTACCCGAAAAAACCCTTGAACGAAGGCCTGGCCGCAGTCGCTACTCCAGTAGTGCCGTTACCTCAGGAATATCAAGAATTCCAGGATGTTTTCCAAAAAGAACAGGCAAACACCTTACCACCTCACAGATCATACGATTGTCAAATCGATCTCATACCCGGCGCACAACCTCCATGTAGTAGGATCTACGCCCTTACTGAACCTGAAAACCTTCACCTACGACAATACCTGGACCAATATCTTGCCAATGGCTTCATTCGTCCATCCAAGTTCCCTGCATCATCAGCTTTGTTCTTCGTGCCAAAAAAGGAAGGTGACCTCAGAACGTGCATAGACTATCGTGCATTGAATCAGATCACAGTTAAGAACCGATACCCATTGCCTCTGATCCCCGAATTACTAGACCAGGTAAAGGATGCTTGCATCTACACTAAATTAGTTCTCTGAGGGGCATATCATCTGGTACGTGTGAAGAAATGCGACGAATGGAAGACTGCTTTTCGCACTAAGTATGGGTTATTCGAATACCAGGTGATGCCCTTCGGGTTGTGCAATGCACCAGCAGCCTTCCAGTATTTTATGAACGATGTCCTTCGTGAACTCACTGACGTCTGTGTTGTCGTATACATAGACGATATTCTAGTGTACTCCTCTTCAGAATCAGACCATGTGAAGCACGTTCGTGCAGCCCTAGAGAAACTTCGGCAGCACAAGTTATATGCAAAATTGGAAAAATGCGTTTTTCATGCTACGGAAGTTGAATTCCTTGGATTTATCCTGACTCCAAAAGGAGTCTGAATGGACTCTCGAAAGGTGTCATGATCTCTGCTTCCAAAAGATCAGGACTTGCCCGACTCCCTTGGAAGCAGACCCATAACCCCGGTTCCGAGTGCCAGCCAGTCCCAATTGGGACCTTTTGGACCCTGTCCTGGCGCCAGTGGCACCAGGCTCATAAAGATGCCCAGTCCCAGCGCTGGAAGCGCCGGGCTCATAATGCTTAGGTGGACTTACCTGCAACAGACCATGCTGCTTACTTACCTGCCAGTTGAACCCCTGATCCTCTTCTGTTTGGGACTACTTTTCCTGTTGGGTGGGGCAGGAGCCACTCCCTAGGTTCAGAACACTGGAACTCTTCTGCAAAGCAGGAACTCTTTTCTTACCTAGGCGTGGCTGTGGAAGGAGACACCTAAGCACTACAGGAGGCTATTTAAACCACACCCGATGGATGAATCTTGCTTTGTGTTATTCTGCATTCTCTGCAGCAGAACGCTCATGGTGTCTTCTGCTTCTGATCCTGGGCCTAAGGGAACAAAGGCTTACCATCCTGGAATCCAGTCTTCAGCAGCATCTGTAAAGACAAAGAAAGAACAGGTTAGCACTTCGGTCTTCAGTGGCAGCGCATCTCTTACCTAGTCCATCGGCTGTCACCAACGCCTCGCGCTGCATTCCGGCATCTGAAAGACAAAGGCTTACCTACTCTTCGCACGCTCCGGAGGCCTTCGGCGCTGCATCCCGCATCTGAAAGACAAAAGAAGGTGCGTTTAAAGACATTGGGCAACTTTATTACTCACGTGCCATTACTCCTTCCCACGCCGAATCCAGTGGGTATTCCAGCACCCTTCAGCTTCTCTAAAGCTCCGAACTTGTACCTGCAAGATAAAAGGGACAGTTAGTGCGCATCGTGAAGCAGGCTACAAGCGCTTACTTACGTGCTTCCAGGCGCTTCTATTCCTCACGCGGGTTCGATCCTCAACTCTCATCAGCCCGCCATTCGCCATCGCCGGAACCCTGCAAAACAAGAGATATCATTACAAAAGACTTTTAAGACATTTGAAGTGCCCAGAACTTACCGTTCGTGCAGTTAACGACGGACAGCAGTCCTCTGAGGTCAAGAGGCCTGCACCCTTATCCAGTGAAGAAACTGGTTACGGCACCCTGCCCCGAGGCAGATGGAGAGCTCGGCGTTCACTTACCTAAGACATCTTACTCTTCAAGTCAGACATACAGTGCACAGAGGTCCAGCCCAAAGAGCCAACCGTGTGTTACACATCACCTTTGAAGATACGGCATTCACCCAGTCAAGACCGGCGTCTCTGCGGGAATCAGGTGAGCGTTACAGAACACAAAGCCTACCGCAAAACTCCCACCCAGGCGCTATGGAAACCTCAGATAGCGACCAGCTAGCCCAGTTACTTGGGGAACTAAGAGCAGAAGTGCATGCAGCCCGTCAGGAAACGAATGCTCTAAGAAGGGAACTGATTATTTCCAAGGAGCAAACAGACAGACAATTGCTACAGTCACAAGCCGGACAAACTCCGTTACCCGCATCAGGGGCAAATCTTCCTTCAACATCCTCTACGAACCCAGTGCAGATCAACCTACCTGGGAATGTACCTCTGGCTCCGCCCGAACGATTTTCTGGTGACCCAAAGAGGTTTGCAGTATTTATTAATTAGTGCCGGTTGCACTTCTTATGCCGGCCAGCAGCCTTTCCAACTGATCAAGCTAAGGTAGCTTTCGTGCTTTCGTACCTTAGTGGCAATGCGGCAGACTGGTCGATCCCTCTAGTTAATCAAGATGATCCGGTTCTCCATGATTTTCAAGCTTTTCAGCTCAGTATGGAAAAACTGTTTGCAAGACATTCACAGGGGCAGGCCTTGAACAATGAGCTCCTTTCATTGCGACAGGGTAATCAAGACCTTTTGGCTCATATTGCGTCTTTCAACAGACTGATAGTGGAAACTCGATGGCCTGAGGACAAAAGGATTACGCTGTTTTATAGAGGTCTACGTGGAGAGCTCAAAGATGTGCTAGCCCAAGTAGTGAATCCCCCGCAAGACTGTTCGGACTATATTGACTTAGTCGTTCAAATTGACCACAGACTGCAGAACAGGAAGGCCGATCGTTCCAAGTTTGATGCTCGAGTATTTTCCAAACCACCAACTCCTACCAAAGGAGTAGACTCCGGGGAACCCATGCAAATAGGGGGCCTGAAAGGACCAGTAACACAAAAGGAGCGGGAAAGGAGAAAACAGCTGCAATTATGCCTCTATTGCGGAAACTCGGGGCACTTTCTTCTAGACTGTCCGGTGAAACCAGCCAAGAAGGCAGTAGGAGCTGCAGTTACCAGGGTCACAAACTCTGAGCAGGGAAACGACCTCGCCTGACAAGAATAGAGGTCCTCTTGCCGAGCGTTAAAACCAGTTCAGTGACCTCGCATTTCGTGATACCTATGGTCCTCATTAGCCCTGAACATCCGGATCGATTACATGCGATTGAAGCTTACGTCGACAGCGGTGCCATCGGCAATTATGTGGATCATGAAATGGTTTTGAGGATGAATCTGACTCTTTGTCCAAAGGCTGTAAAGGACGTCATTACTACGGTGGATGGTACGGAGATAGCCTCCGGACCAGTAACGCATACCACCCAAGAAGTGACGCTAGTAAGTCAAGATGGAAACCATGAGAAGATCGTGTTCGATGTGATCAAGGCCCCTCAGTTCCAGATTATTCTAGGAATTCCTTGGTTAGAGAAGCACAATCCTCAGATCGATTGGCGAGCAAGAACGGTTCAGTTTCCAGAATGTGTCTCTACTTGTCACCCTCGACCTGGTGTTGCACTGGCAGCAATTTCCTCGGAGGCTCCCCAGTTACCTCCTGAATACCTAGAATTCCAAGATGTTTTCCGGAAGGATCAGGCTAACACTCTACCTCCTCATAGGTCTTATGACTGCCAGATAGACCTGATACCTGGATCTACTCCTCCTTGTAGTAGAATTTATGCCCTCACCGAGCCTGAGAATCTTCACCTCCGACAATACCTGGATCAATACCTAGCGAATGGGTTTATTCGTCCTTTCAAGTCCCCTGCTTCCTCAGCTTTGTTCTTCGTTCCAAAAAAAGAAGGGGACCTTAGAACTTGTATAGATTATCGCGCCCTGAACCAGATCACCGTTAAGAATAGATATCCGTTACCTTTGATCCCTGAACTCCTGGACCAAGTCAGAAAAGCATGCATATATACAAAGCTGGATCTTAGAGGAGCCTACCACTTGGTACGAGTAAAAGAGGGCGATGAATGGAAGACGGCCTTCCGCACCAAGTATGGGCTATTTGAATATCAGGTCATGCCCTTCGGACTTTGCAATGCCCCAGCCGCCTTTCAATATTTTGTCCTCAGAGAGCTCATAGATGTGTGTGTTGTTGTTTACATTGACGACATCCTCGTTTATTCTTCATCGGAAACTGAACATCGGAAACACGTGAAAATGGTCCTCGAGCGATTGCGTCAACACAAACTTTTCGCTAAATTGGAAAAATGTGTTTTCAACGTGACTGAAGTTGAATTCTTGGGATTCATATTATCACCTAGCGGAGTGCATATGGATTCAAAGAAGGTCTATGCAATTCTCAAATGGCCATCGCCATCCTCCGTAAAAGGTGTTCAAAGCATGTTAGGCTTCGCTAACTTTTACCACAGGTTTATCCCCGAATTCTCTCGAATAGTCCAGCCCATCACCGCCTTGTTAAAGAAAAACAAACGTTTTGAATGGTTTACCGAGGCGGAACAAGCTTTCCAGAATTTGAAGACTAGATTTATCTCTGCACCGATCTTAAAACATCCTCGCCCAGAACTCCCCTACATCGTTGAAACTGATGCTTCGAGCCTTGCCATGGGGGCAGTTCTATCACAAAAGGACCCAGTAACCAATCAGTTGCATCCCGTGGCATTTTGGTCCCGCAAATTCTCGCCTCCTGCAATCAATTACACTATTACTGATAAGGAACTTCTAGCTATCAAGTCCGCCTTCAAGGCTTGGCGGCATTATCTTCTGGGGGCCCGACACACCGTTACTGTGATTACAGATCACCGAAACCTGCAATATTTGAAAACCGCAAAAGCTCAATCCTCTAGGCAACTCCGTTGGGCACTATTCTTTGCCGAGTTTGACTTCATAATTACCTATCGACCTGGTACAAAAAACGGTAAAGCTGATGCCCTTTCTCGGATGGGAGTGGAAGAACATTTGATCAATCCTAAACCTGTACCTATCATTCCCGAACAAAGAATTCTAGGTGTAATCGCCACACAATCCATAGAGGAAGTTAAGGATAAAGCCAGGCTACTGGTAACTCCAGCAGACATACAGAATTGGCATCTGCAGGGAAAGGACTTTACGGTGAAGGACAACCTATTATATTTCCAAGAACGGTTATACCTGCCCAGCACAGATTTACAGAAAAAGGTAATCTCTTGTTATCACGATTCTTTAATGGAAGGACATCCCGGTATGACCAAGACCTCGGAAAAGATCAAGCGCTACTTCTGGTGGCCGTCTTGGAAAAAAGATATCAGAGACTTTATAATGTCCTGTGGAGTATGCGCCCAAAACAAGAGTCAAAAGGAAAAACCAGCCGGCCTCTTACGCCCTACTGACATCCCGCCTCGCCCTTGGCATACGCTTTCTATGGACTTCATCACCGATCTACCTCCATGCTCCGGATACCATAAGATCCTAGTAATCGTGGACCTATTCTCCAAGATGGCGCATTTCATTCCACTCAAAGGCTTACCAACAGCAGCAACTCTGGCCCGAGAATTTCTCGAAAACATCGTCCGACTGCACGGCTTTCCTTCAGTTCTAATTTCGGATCGAGGTAGTCAATTTATTTCTCATTTTTGGCGAAGTTGCTGTCGGTCGGCTCAAATTGATGTGAGACTTTCGACCAGCCACCATCCTCAAACCGACGGACAAACCGAGAGGACCAATCAAACTCTGGAACAGTATTTGCGCTGCATGCTACAACAAACTGAAAAAACTTGGAAAGATATCCTTTGGATAGCCGAATATGCCTACAATAACTCTGTCCACTCGGGAACTGGGAAGACCCTGTTTTTTCTTTTATACGGTAGTCACCCTCGAACCTCGGAGTTGGATCCACTCCAAGATCTTGGAACACCAGCAGTAGACCACCTGCATTCTACAATCACCCAAGCCTTTAAGGAAGCCGTTTCTCACCTTCAAAGGGCTAAAGAACAATACAAGAAAGGAGCAGACCAACATCGGAAGGAAGCCCCCCAATATCAAGTAGGAGATCAAGTCTGGTTATCCACCAAATATCTACCTCTAAAAGGACCACGCACATTCAACCCAAGATACCTTGGTCCCTATTCCATCACTACCATAGTAAATCCAGTAGCGGTCAAGTTGGACTTGCCCCCTCACATGAAGATACATCCAGTCTTCCACGTCTCTCTATTAAAACCCGTGCAACCTCAAACCCGACTAACTACATCTCCAAAACCTATTCTAGTTGATGGAGAACTCGAGTTTGAAGTCAAAAGCATCCTGGATTCCAAGATCTCCAAATCTAAACTATTTTACCTGATTGACTGGAAAGGCTACGGTCCCCAAGAAAGATCCTGGGAACCTGCAGAATATGTCCACGCGCCTCGTCTAATCAAAAGATTTAATCGAACATTTCCTAACAAGCCCAAACCCCCGGAGAAGCCCGGTTTGGGAGGGGCCTTGAGGGGGGGGTGCTGTCATGATCTCTGCTTCCAAAAGATCAGGACTTGCCCGACTCCCTTGGAAGCAGACCCATAACTCCGGTTCCGAGTGCCAGCCAGTCCCAATTGGGACCTTTTGGACCCTGTCCTGGCGCCAGTGGCACCAGGCTCATAAAGATGCCCAGTCCCAGCGCTGGAAGCGCCGGGCTCATAATGCTTGGGTGGACTTACCTGCAACAGACCATGCTGCTTACTTACCTGCCAGTTGAACCCCTGATCCTCTTCTGTTGGGACTACTTTTCCTGTTGGGTGGGGCAGGAGCCACTCCCTAGGTTCAGAACACTGGAACTCTTCTGGAAAGCAGGAACTCTTTTCTTACCTAGGCGTGGATGTGGACGGAGACACCTAAGCACTACAGGAGGCTATTTAAACCACACCCGATGGATGAATCTTGCTTTGTGTTATTCTGCATTCTCTGCAGCAGAACGCTCATCGTGTCTTCTGCTTCTGATCCTGGGCCTAAGGGAACAAAGGCTTACCATCCTGGAATCCAGTCTTCAGCAGCACCTGTAAAGACAAAGAAAGAACAGGTTAGCACTACGGTCTTCAGTGGCAGCGCATCTCTTACCTGGTCCATCGGCTGTCACCAACGCCTCGCGCTGCATTCCGGCATCTGAAAGACAAAGGCTTACCTACTCTTCGCACGCTCCGGAGGCCTTCGGCGCTGCATCCCGCATCTGAAAGACAAAAGAAGGTGCGTTTAAAGACATTGGGCAACTTTATTACTCACGTGCCATTACTCCTTCCCACGCCGAATCCAGTGGGTATTCCAGCACCCTTCAGCTTCTCTAAAGCTCCGAACTTGTACCTGCAAGATAAAAGGGACAGTTAGTGCGCATCGTGAAGCAGGCTACAAGCGCTTACTTACGTGCTTCCAGGCGCTTCTATTCCTCACCCGGGTTCGATCCTCAACTCTCATCAGCCCGCCATTCGCCATCGCCGGAACCCTGCAAAACAAGAGATATCATTACAAAAGACTTTTAAGACATTTGAAGTGCCCAGAACTTACCGTTCGTGCAGTTAACGACGGACAGCAGTCCTCTGAGGTCAAGAGGCCTGCACCCTTATCCAGTGAAGAAACTGGTTACGGCACCCTGCCCCGAGGCAGATGGAGAGCTCGGCGTTCACTTACCTAAGACATCTTACTCTTCAAGTCAGACATACAGTGCACAGAGGTCCAGCCCAAAGAGCCAACCGTGTGTTACACATCACCTTTGAAGATACGGCATTCACCCAGTCAAGACCGGCGCCTCTGCGGGAATCAGGTGAGCGTTACAAAAGGTGGACGCAATTCTCAAGTGGCCATCAACCAGTTCAGTTAAAGGAGTACAAAGCATGGTCGGATTTGCTAATTTCTACCGCAGATTCATTCCGGATTTCTCACATGTTGTACACCCTATCACAGCACTCTTGCCAAAAAAACAAACGCTTCTTGTGGACCGAAGAAGCTGAAAATGCCTTCCAAGAGTTGAAAGCGAAATTCACGTCTGCACCTGTATTAAAGCACCCACGCCCTGAACTTCCATACATAGTTAAAACTGATGCATCCAGTTTAGCCATGGGAGCTGTCCTGTCCCAGAAGGATCCTGAAACTGGTCTCACCCAGTAGCATTTTGGTCCAGAAAGTTTTTGGCACCCGAGTTAAACTATGCGGTTACCGATAAAGAGTTATTAGCCATCAAATCCGCCTTCAAGGCTTGGCGGCACCATCTTCTCGGTGCCAGGCATAACATTACTGTAATCACGATCACCGGAACTTGCAGTATTTAAAAACAGCCAAGGCCCAATTGTCACGCCAACTTCGATGGGCATTGTTCTTTGCCGAGTTCGATTTCGTGATCACTTATCGACCAGGCTGTAAAAATCTCAAGGCAGACGCCTTATCCCGAATAGGGATGGGAGAAGCATATGTGAACCCAGAACCGGTACCTATAATTTCAGAATAAAGAATTCTTGTCATAACTACTCTACAGACACTAGAGGATATTCAGGTAAAGATCCAACAACTCTTCGATCCAACAGCCCTGCAGGACTGGGTAAAGAAAGGCCCGGACTACTCAGTCATCAATGATCTACCTTATTATCAAGGGCGACTATTTCTGCCACACAAGGAACTACAAGAACTAGTCATCTCCAATTATCATGACACCCTGATGGAAGGGCACCCAGGTATCGCAAAGACTGAAGCTAAAATGAAGAGACAATTCTGGTGGCCCACCTGGCGAAAAGACGTAAAGTCATTTATAATGTCTTGTGGCATTTGCGCCCAAAACAAAAGTCAGAAGAAAAAACCAGCTGGACTTTTACAACCTTTGGATATCCCACCTACACCATGGCACACCTTATCGTTAGACTTTATTACAGACCTACCTCCATGTAATGGATTTAACACCATTCTAGTTATTGTGGATCTTTTTTCCAAGATGGCCCACTTTATTCCTTTAAAGGGATTACCTTCTGCTTCAATTCTGGCCAAGGAGTTCCTCGAAAAAAATTGTTTGAATACACGGATTTCCTTCCATATTGGTCTCTGACCGAGGTAGTCAATTCATTTCACATTTTTGGAAAATATTTTGTCATTTGGCGCAAATCGACGTGAGGTTATCAACCAGTCACCACCCCCAGACAGATGGTCAGACGGAGAGGACCAACCAGACTCTTGAACAGTACCTGCGTTGTATGTTACACCAGACTGAAGGTAATTGGAAGGACATTCTATGGATTGCCGAATACACATACAATAACTCTGTACATTCTGGAACTGGACAAAGCCCCTTTTATACCATATATGGGCACCATCCTCGAACCTCAGAACTTGACTCACCTCAACACTTAGAAATGCCCGCAGTGAACCATATGCACGCTACTATTACACAAGCCTTTAAGGAAGCAACTGAACATTTGAAGCAAGCGAAAGAAAAATACAAGAAAAATGCTGATCAGCATAGAAGTGATGCTCCACAATACCAGATTGAGGATCAAGTTTGGTTGGCCACAAAACACATATCTTTAAAGGGAACGCGGACCTTTAACCTTAGATATTTGGGACCTTACTCTATTAAGGCCATTATCAACCCGGTGGCCGTCAAATTGGAATTACCTGCTAGTATGCGGATTCACCCCGTCTTCCATGTTTCACTTCTGAAGCCCGTACAACCTGGAACAAGACTAACCAAGCCACCTGACCCCATCCTTGTAGACGGGGAACCCAAAATTGAAGTTAAAAGTATCCTGGACTCCAAAATGGTTAAGTCAAAACTTTTTTATTTAATCGACTGGAAAGGTTACGGACCACAAGAAAGGTCATGGGAAACTAGTGACCACGGTCATGCATCTCGGTTGGTGAGAAGATTCCACCGGAATTTCCCAGACAAACCAAGACCAAGGGGAAGAGCGACTTTAGGAGGGGCCTTGGAGGGGAGTGCTGTCATGATGCCTACCCCCGGGCATCCAGACCAAGGCCAGCCACCCCAGAAGCAGGCATCATGTTACCCAGAGAAAGCCCAGCAACCCTTGTTAGGGGCTATATGGGTACAGTCCTGGCGTCTATGGTGCCAGGCTCCTATGGGGGAACAGTCCTGGCGCCATAGGCAGCAGCGTGCAGCGATTTCGACCAAGGAAGAGGATCCTCTGGCTGTGGAAGATGAGCTGGTTATCCCCACCAATCTCAAGGGAAGAAGACTCCGGACTGGATCTTCTCTTAGTTGTTGAAGGGTAGATATATCAGGACTCCAGCAGGGCTTCACCGGGACGGGGTAGTTGCAGCAGCCGTTGTTCTCTCCACTTCTCTTCGGTTCCTTGTAGTTCCAGTGGCGACTCTCTGACTTCTAGCCCAAGAGACCTGCCTTTTACGCGCAAAACCCCCATTCACACAGCCTGGCTGTCAATCACCCAGCAGTGGGGTTGTCCAGCCTGGACAACCACCTCAGCCAATCATGGCAAAGTGCGACTAGGATACCCTGTGCAGGGGGTGACTACACCCCTCCCTCACATTCAGCCCACCTAGACACCCAGGTGCCAGGTGGAGGGCTTCTGAGCAGAAGCCCACCAAAAGACGGCAAACAAAGAAGGCAAGCCTAGTTTGCCGCGCAAAGTAAAAAACAAGAAGGACTTGGCGAATAAACCCAACCAGAGCCAAAAGAAAGACAATTTGGTCAAGCAGGTTTATGTTCGAGGCTAATATAATAGCCAAGAACAATACTATGTTTATCTAATATAATCGTGGTAGAAAAGTTAGGGTAGATACCACTGCCACCAGCCAAGTCTAAATGTTAAAAGAGCGAAACAATGCTCTAGGAGGTACAGATAAAAAGGGATACGAATGAACCCTTTCCAGTACCCCATGGAAGATGGGGTGTACTGCATCTGTGGTAGATTGACTAAGTAAAGTTAATGGTAACTTTACCCTTTTCTGGAGGACGGTAGTCGCCTCAGAAATGGAGTCTGAGGAGTCTGAACGACAACCATGTGCCACTGCACAGAAGGTGCTGGGTGACACACACACAAAGAAGGGGGCTACTGAAGTGGTGTACTCCAGAGCCCACAATCACAAAGAAACAGGTAGAAACACATAGCAAAAAACAGGTAAGAGTGGAGGAAAAGCTCACACTCTTACCAAGTGGAAAAAAATAAACTCCAGAAGTCCAGCAAAGCTGGTGGGGGACTCACTAAGTGAGGGAAATTAGCCATAAATGAAAACTCTCCCTAACACTCGACCCCCCAGACTAAGGGACAGGAGGATTTAATCCACTCCTGGATGGACCTCATACCTCTAGTCGGTTACAAACATCCTAGAGAGACCATCAGCATTTTGGTAGTGACTTCCTGCTCTGTGCTTAATGTTACACTCAAAGGTTTTCCTTTGTAAGCTATATGACCTACATACCCTTTGAGAGATATCTTTCTTTTTGAATCTATAGGGGATCTGGTTGACCAGTCCCTCAGAAGTTGGTACAACTCCTGAACCTATGATTGTCACAGGTTTCCCCCCTTCTCACCTGTCTGTATTGTTTGTTCGGGATCTTTGAAGTTGCCTTCTTACGCAGTGTTTGGGTCTTGTACAACCCTGAGCGTGAATCCTCGGATTCCAGCGTGTGGTTCGTGACCCGACTCCAGGAAGCATTCAGGTGTCCGGGATAAGTCCAGGAATGACGAAGAGCTCACTCGGAGAATGCGCTCGCAATCCAGGAGAGCAGGAAGAGGAAGAAAGGGAAGGATGATAGGAGAGGAGAATCTGGGAACCAGGAACAAGAAGAAATCGCCGTACAAACTCTGGCCGCACACATCTGACTACTGCAAGCGGTAGCGTTGAGACGCGCGGGGCCGCAGGGGCGTGCCTGTTTTGTAGAACGTAGAGCGTACGATGCAAAGACTGGCAGACATCGTTCCAAGTTCTGCGGCCATGTTGGGAGTACAATTGAGTTTAATGCCCTATGGGTCAGGGACCACGAAGTCCAGAAGGGACGCGTACGGTGGTTCATGACAGCATGCCTCCTTCGAAACCCAGTTCCTCTGGGTTTGCCCGGGTGTATAAGGTGGTACCTTCAAGCAGTCTGGGGGCATTTATGTTTGAGACTGGTCCCAGGTGCGTTTACTGGGAGGATACCCTTTCCATAGCTGTCCACGTCTGTACATGGAGTCACATATTCTGGAAACCTCGTATTCTAATTGATCATTGACAATTACAGGGGTAGATCTTGGAGCAGTTCGGGAGGACTGGACGTATGGTTTCAACAGAGAGGTGTGAAAAACTGGGTGGATTCTTTTCCAGGATTCTGGTAGTTTGAGTCGGAAGGCCACTGAGTTAATGACTTCCTTTATGGAGAAAGGACCATAATACCGGGGAGCCAACTTATTTGGTTGTAAGTGTCGAGGCAGAAGTTTCAGAGATAGCCAGACCTTATCACCTATTGTGTATGATGGTCCTGGTCTTCTTTTGGAGTCAGCATAGCGCTTGATGTCTGTTCAGGCCTTTTTGAGGTGTTATTTTGCTTCTTTGTGTACGTTGATGAGGGTTTCAATCCAGGAGTCAACTGTGGGTACATGGGTAGGATGCGGGAGAATGGATGGTAGAACCGAAGGGTGGAATCCTTGGCTACAGAAGAAGGGACTGGTCTTGACAGCCGAGTGATCCGAGTTGTTGTAGGCGAACTCAGCCACAGGTATTAAGAGTGACCAATCATCCTGGACCCTGGTGGCAAAACAGCAAAGATATTGTTCCAGAGTTTGATTCACGCGTTCAGTAGCCCCATTGGTTTGTGGATGATAACCGGAAGATAGGGCACGTTGGATACCCAGTATGCGGCATCATCGTTTCCAGAACTGAGATATGTACTGGGGCCCTCTGTCAGATTTGATCTTGGAAGGTAGTCCGTGAAGTCGGAATATGTGTTCAGGAAGATTCCGGCAAGTTCAGAGGAGGATGGTAATTTATATAAAAGGTGTAAAGTGAGCCATATGGGGCAATAGATCAATGGTAACCATAATTGTTGCATATCCCCTGGAAGGTGGTAGTTCCACAATAAAATCCGTAGCGATGAATTCCCAAGGTCTTGTTGGCAGCGTTGGTTGGAGTAGGAGACCTGCCGGTTTCTGGTTGTCATGCTTGTTTTGAGTGCAGAGGTTTGGATGTAATGCTGGACATCATCCTTCATTTTCGGCCACCAAAACTGCCACTGTATTAGACAGAGGGTGTTGGTGATGCCACGGTGTCCTGAATGAAGGGTATCATGACATAGGCTTGTGATCTTTTGTCGTAGTCTCTGAGTGGGGATGACCAGAAAATTGTCCTTGAATAAATATCCGCCTTTCATCTTGAGGTTCCATTGATTCCTCCCACTATATTCCTCCAGATTTCAGACTGAGCTTGAATCTGAATGTCTTCTAAGAGACTGATTGCTTGGGCAACAAATATTGTATGGGGAAACATCTTTGGAAAGGATCGGTCTTCAAGAATTTCATAGTCAGGACGTCGGGATAAGGCATCAGCTATTATATTGTGTGTTCCAGGAACGTGATGAATTTGAAACTGGTACTAGGCGAAGAATAAGGCCCAACGGGCTTGGCGACTGTTCCTACATTCCAAGGATTGCAGGACTTGAAGATTCCGATGGTCCGTGCAGACCTGAACAGGATGTTTCGCTCCCAGGAGTAGATGACGCCAGTCTGTGAAGGCTTGATGGATGGCTAGTAGTTTCTGTACAAAAACAGAATAGTGGGTTTTGCTAGGGGTCAAGGTGCGAGAAAGGTAGGCGATGGGGTGTTCTAACTTGTCATCGAATTCTTGTTTCAGGACTGCCCCGATGGCATAGTTAGAGGCATCAGTTTCCACTAGGAAGGGTCGATCAATGTCAGGTTGGGCCAGGATGGGGGCGTATGTAAACTCTGACTTTAACCGTTGAAACGCCTCATCTTGGACTGCTGTCCAGTGAAAGGGTGTATCCTTCTTCAACAATGAGATGATCGGATGTACAATCTCCGAAAAGGAAGGTATGAATTTCCGGTAGAAGTTAGCAAGCCCCAGGAAGGATTGAATTTGTTTCACAGTTGTGGGAACAGGCCAGGATAGAATAGAGTCTACTTTCGAGCGGTCCATTCCAATTCCTTCTGGGCTGAGGACGAATCCGAGATAGTGAACGGTGGACACATGGAAAAGGCACTTTTCAGGTTCAGCCAGGAGCTTATGTTCATATAGACCTTGTAAAACTGCCTTAACATGTTCTTCATGCTTCAGAGGGTCCTTGGAGTATATTAGTATTTCGTCCAGGTATACTATGACGAAGAGGAACAGCATATCGGAGAACACCTGGTCCATTAAACGTTGGAAAACCGCTGGGGCATTGGCAAGTCCGAAGTGCATAACCAGGTATTCAAAATGACAAAAAGGTGTACTAAAGGCTGTTTTCCATTCGTCATCTTCCTTTATACGGATCAGCTGGTAGGCACCTCTGAGATCTAATTTCGTGAACACTACAGCTCCTCTTACCGCTTCCAGAATATACGAGATTAGGGGCAATGGGTAGCGGTCTTTGAGGGTGCATTGATTAAGCCCACGATAATCCAGGCAAGGTCTAAGCTCCTTGGTGTCTTTCTTAGGAACAAAACACAATGAAGCTCCCGCCGGGGATTTGGTTGGTCTTATAGTGCCATTTTCTAAGTTGGTATCCAAGTATTCTCGGAGGGCTCTTTTCTCAGTTTCTGATAAAATGAACATTCTTCCAAAGGGAATCACAGCTGAGGGTTCAGTATCAATTGCGCAGGCTTCAGGTCTGTGAGGAGGTAGGGCTTGAACTATGGTGGTCGGAAACACATCAGTGTACTCCTGATAGGCCTTGGGAACCTGGATGATGTTTGAGACTGTGAGTGGACCTTGTTGGTTAGTTAGCGTATCTTCAGGGGAGCTTGAAGAGGAATCTAGGGATAAACAGTGGGACATGCAATGTTCTGAACCAAGAAACAAGGATCCTGCTGCCCAGTTGATATAGGGGTTGTGCTTATGTAACCAAGGTATACCCAGTACCATTGGGTAATGGGAAGATATTATGATGTTGAATTTAATCTTCTCTTGATGGTGGTTTATAAGAGAGCAGGATCTCTTTGGTTTGGAGGGTAATGGGTCCTGAAGAGAGAGGTCTTCCATCGATAGCCTCTACAGGTTGCATGATGTCTCGAGTTTCATAAGGGATGTTATGGGCTGTGACCCAATCATGATCTATGAATATCCTCATAGCCCCACAATCCACTAATGCCAGAATGGGATAAGATTCTTTCTTGGAAGGCGATAGAAAGGCCTGCAGAATCACAAGATTGTTTTGTCCAGGAGAGTTCAAGGATGGAATAGATGTGGAGCAAACATCTTTCTCTCGAAGCTGTGCTCCATCTAGGATCGGGAGCTGGCGTTTCCGAACACTGTGACGGGGCGATAGGGCACTCTCTCACAAGATGTTTATCAGAGGCACAATACATGCATAGACCAGTGTGAATCCGTCGCATCCTTTCTTGCAGAGTTACGGGTCTGCGAAAGGATCCTAGTTGCATGGGTTCTGGGTCCGTGGTCAGGGAAGAAGCAGGCTCAGGTCTAGGGGAAGTTTCTGTGGAGGCCTTTTGGTAGGATACTTTATTCCTCTTCTTCTCTGCCTTTCTTTCCTGGATACGAAAGTCAATTTGTAAAGAAAGATCCATGAGAGCCTGGAAGGAACTTGGGCGAGCTACCCTGGCTAGCTCGTCTTTGATCTCTTCATTCAATCCTCTTCGAAAGAGGGTGAAACAGGCCTCTGTGGACCAATCTGCTTCCTTGGCTAGTTGCTTAAAGCGTTTCACATAAGTAAGCATATCCTGGGATCCTTGTTGGAAGTCCAATGAGCGTTCTTGGGCACTGTAAACCCGTTCTGGGCGATCGAACATGGTTTTCAGCGCCTGCACAAATCCGTCATAGTCATCCAAGAGGACATCACCCGAATTAACTAAGGGAGTTGCCCAAGTTAATGCATTCCCGGAGAGATGTGAAATCATAAAACTCACCTTTGCCCTGGGGGTGGAGAAGTAGTAGGGCTTAAAGGTGAAGTGCACCAAACATGAGTCGAGGAAGCCACGAAGGGTCCTTGAAAAGCCATCATATTTATCCACCACTCTGCCCAACAACACACTTTCCTTGGTTGCGGAGTCACGTGATAGGACCAGTTGTTTCAGTGCCGCATTTTAGGCTTTAAGGTTTTGGACTTCTGTTGTTAACTCCTGCAAGCCGCGCATGAGGTCCTGAACTGCAGCCTCCATTTCCGTAGCTGTATCAGTTTGTTGGCGTCTCAATCTGTCACAGGTTTCCCCCCTTCTCACCTGTCTGTATTGTTTGTTCGGGATCTTTGAAGTTGCCTTCTTACGCAGTGTTCGGGTCTTGTACAACCCTGTGCGTGAATCCTCGGATTCCAGCGTGTGGTTCGTGACCCGACTCCAGGAAGCGTTCAGGTGTCCGGGATAAGTCCAGGAATGACGAAGAGCGCACTCGGAGAATGCGCTCGCAATCCAGGAGAGCAGGAAGAGGAAGGACGGGGAAGGATGATAGGAGAGGAGAATCAGGGAACCAGGAACAAGAAGAAATCGCTGTACGAACTCCGGCCGCACACATCTGACTACTGCAAGCGGTAGCATTGAGACGCGCGGGGCTGCAGGGGCGTGCCTGTTTTGTAGAACGTAGAGCGTACAATGCAAAGACTGGCAGACAACGTTCCGAGTTCCGCAGCCATGTTGGGAGTACAATTGAGTTTAATCCCCTATGGGTCAGGGACCACGAAGTCCAGAAGGGACGCGTACGGTGGTTCATGACAGTGATAGGCTTTTCCAAGGGGTCCATATAAAGGATCCCCTTAGATCTAGAGGGGCCTCCCGGGTTCCTCACCACCACTCTTTGGGGAGCAGGTTGGGTCTTAGGCATCTTGATTGGAGGGCCTGAGGATAAGCAGGTACATGCTTCCCCTTCCTCTTAGATCTAACCTTACCTATTTTAGGAGTTCTTCTCCTAACATTAGGATTTGGGTTGGAGTCTTCTATAGAAGGTCCAACAGTATGAAGGTTTTTGGGCTTAGACTTTTCTTTTCTGGTTTTCCACCAGCACTGAGAATTACCAGTCCTCTTAGCCCTAGAGAGGGGTCCAGTTGGTCTATCCACCTCTTCCTCAGAAGCAGGGGGAGTCGGAGACTTTAAACTGGGGGAACAATGATGGATCTTGGTTTGGGCTCCCATTTCCCTAACATAATAGCCTGAAATTTGCTTGGGTTAGAAGTCAACTTACTAACACCAGGGCTTGTAGTGGGGTTCTCTGTAGTGGTTCCCACAGGCTCAGAGGGGTCCCTTAAGGTGGCCTCTCTAGTCAATTTGGTTTGGTTCTGCTTCTCCATACTGGGAGGCCTGCGGGTACTGGATACTACTCCTAGAGTTTTTAGATCATTCCACAACAGGACTCACCCAGGCACCTCACTCTGAATACTGACAGGGATCCTTACTGTCATTTTATTATACTGAATGAGAGCTGGTAGAATAGGAACCATTTGGACAGGGCCTCCAGCAAGTTTGGTGGGGCCTTTGGGTGCCTTAGCAACATCCTCAGGCCTGAAAAATCTTTCATCCACAACTGTTCTGCTGGCCCCAGTGTCTCTCATGGCAGGGGTGTCCTGACCATTGACAAGAACACTGTCCACATAATACTCCCTAGAGTTTTCAGGAATGGAGTCATGCACATCACTGTGTGGTTTCTTACCCAGACCCTTGGACTTTAAGGATACAGTTGCTTGAAGAGCCGAAGGTTCTTCAGCAAACAAGTGAAAGAGGGCACTAGCCATCTGTACTTCTCCCTCTGGGGAGAAGGCTAAGGAGGTAGTGATGACCCCTTCAGGGTTACCCTTGCACCTGGGATCTCCTCTCATATGGTCAGTTTACTCACAACTAAAGCATTTACCAAATGCTTTCTGGAATGGGGGTCTGTACTGACCTACCTCGGGTTTGGCACCAGGAGGTACACTAGCCCTATTTGGTTTCCCTTGTGGCTTACCCTGGTTATGTTTGGGGACCTCTTCTGGATGGGAGGTATTGGAATTCTCTTGGTGGTCTTTCTTTGGCTGCTTTCCCTCATCCTTCTTCTGAGTTGCCACAGAATCCTTGTGAGTAGCCCTGTTGGCAACCCACAAGTCAGCAGCCCTAGCTAGCCTATTAGGATCTATCTCCTTCAGCCAAGTGCTGTCTAAGCTCAGGAGAGCAGACATCAAAAATAGACTCCAACATTACGAGATTTCTCAAACCTTCATAAGTGTTCACTTTGTAACCCTTAACTCAACCATCTTTTTTCAAACATTCACACACCCAGGTAGCCCAAGGGGTACCATCATGCTTTTTGAGGGTTCTAAACCTCTTAAGATACTGGGAAGGGGTCTTCCCAAACCTAGCTATTAATGCTAGTTTCACACACTCATAATCCTGTTTATCCTCCACCCCCAACTCCATTACAGCATCAATTGCAACAGGGGGAAGCCTAGAGAAAAGCCAAGGAATCAACCGATTCCCTGAGATACCTTGAATCCCATGATTGTACTCAAACATTGCTAACCAATCCAAAATGTCAAGTTTAGTCTCATACATATCAATCATTTCCTTTGGCATACAGGGTCTCTTAGGGCTAGAAGACCTAGAAGATTCTTGGAGAGAAGCATTTTCTAGAGACAGTTTCTTCATTTCTAGTTCATGGTTCAGCTCCATTTCTCTGAGCCTTAACTCTTGATGTTTCATGGCAGTTTGTGCATCAATACTTTTCACTTCCAATTCAAGTCTCATTTTCTCAAGTGCAATAAACTCAGCAGTAAGTGTAGGACCTGTGGGGGTCCCTGTGGACAGAGGTTGTGCATTCTGAGCAGGCAAAGGAGTTGTAGGGTTTCCCCACAAGGACTCATCTACTTCTTCACAATGAACACTCTCAGAATCAGAAACATCAAAATCCACATTTAATGGAGTGGTAGGTCATTCTGACCCACTCTCCAGACTTTTTCCCATTAACTTTGCAACCAGTTCAGATTTCTTTCCTTTACCAGAGAGATTCTTATCCCTACACATGGTTCTCAGAACCTCAGCAGTATAGAGTAACAGACTCTCTTCAATGTAGCTTTCCATATATGACATGATTTCTTAGTTAAATAGAAATAGTGGTGTTAGCCTTGTGGTTAGTTGAACCCAAGCAATAGCAGCACTCTAAGTGTATCATTCTACTTCCAAATCCTCACCGCTGTACACCAGTGTTAGGCAGAATCCTGTGCAGTGCCCTTAGGGACCACTACACACAATTAAGACTACAGGTGGCAATACAAGTTTTACCTTTGGTACAAGCCTGTACCGCTATGTCAGAGTGGTAGCAGTGGCGGAGCAGGCAGGCTTATCTCAAGAGTATATGAGCATTAGCAGAGATTACACAAAGGGACCACAATTTCTGTGACTAAAACAAACACTGACTCAGGGTTTCAGATAGAAACATATAAGTACATTTATTTTTAAACCATTCGTTATAAACACAACACTTCTATTAAACTTAAACAAAAACCACACGTTAAATATACTACAACTAACCAATTCACTTTGTACAGTAAGTCTCAAGGTAAGTACCCTGTGTTTGAATGAACCAGTGTTACGAACAAAACACGTTACCGTGAATACTATTGCGATCACTTTTTGACAGTTCGGTCTACTAAATAAACGCGTATCCGTGACATGACATGCTACCGGGGCAAAAACACACTTCGCACCTGAGATACCCAGAGGGAGTTGGAGGCAAAAATCACAGGCAACATTTTGGTTAGGCAGGCAGAATCAAGAAACACTCAGAGACAGGAGTTCAAAAGTCAAAGGGCCGGAGCCAGGGTCGAAAGACACCGGGGCCTGTTGCCGAAGATCACACAGTCAGACAGTTCACGATTCAACGTAGCCAAAAGTACTTCGATATTGTCAATGTTCGGAAACAAAAGTTATAAGAAGGAGGGAAGACAAGGGCAAGCCTTGGCGATGAAGAAAAGGGGTTCACCCAGTTTCCACAAAAAGAACACAGTACCTTATTCCAATGGTGCAGCTGGTGCCCTGGCAGTTGTTCCTGTTGGTTTCCCGCAGACCCACGGTTCCTGGAGCTTCATTGTGAAGGAGGACGTCTAAAGGGGGTCTGCACCACACAGGAATGAGGCCGGCAGCAGCGACGAGGAATAAAAGGTGTGCTCCTTAAAACAGGAGAGGCTCTTCAGATGGCTATCCGGACCACTACAGCAGCGTCCAGCGATTTCGACCAAGGAAGAGGATCCTCTGGCTGTGGAAGATGAGCTGGTTATCCCCACCAAGCTCAAAGGAGGAAGACTCCGGACTGGATCTCCTCTTAGTCATTGAAGGGTAGATATCTCAGAACTGCAGCAGAGCTTCACCGGGATGGGATAGTTGCAGCAGCTGTCGGTATTTCCGCTTCTCTTCGGTTCCTTGTAGTTCCAGTGGTGACTCTCTGACTTCTAGCCCAAGAGACCTGCCTTTTATGCGCAAAACCCCTATTCACACAGCCTGGCTGTCAATCACCAAGCAGGGGGGTTGTCCAGCCTGGATAACCACCTCAGCCAATCATGGCAAAGTGCGACTTGGGTTTCCTAGGATACCCTGTGCAGGGGGTGACTACACCCCTCCCTCACATTTAGCCCACCTAGACACCCAGGCGCCTGGTGGAGGGCTTCTGAGCAGAAGTCCGCCAAAAGACGGTGAACAAAGAAGGCGAACCTAGTTTGCCACGCAAAGTAAAACACAAGAAGGACTTTAACAAAAAGAAATGGCAAATAAACTCAACCAGAGCCAAAAGAAAGACAATTTGGTCAAGCGGGTTCATGTTCGAGGCTAATATAATAGCCAAGAACAGTACCACGTTTATCTAATATAATCGCGGTAGAAAGGTTAGGGTAGATACCACTGCCACCAGCCAAGTCTAAATGTTAAAAGAGCGAAACAATGCTCTAGGAGGTACAGATTAAAAGGGATACAAATTAACCCTTTCCAGTACTTCATGGAAGATGGGGTCTAGTGGATCTGTGGTAGATTGACTAAGTAAAGTTAATGGTAACTTTACCCTTTTCTGGGGGACGGTAGTCGCCTCAGAAATGGAGTAGGGGGAGTCTGAACGACAACCCTGTGCCACTGCACAGAAGGTGCTGGGTGACACACAAAAAGAAGGGGGCTACTGAAGTGGTGTACTCCAGAGCCCACAATCACAAAGAAACAGGTAGAAACACATAGCAAAACACAGGTAAGAGTGGGGGAAAAGCTCACACTCTTACCAAGTGGAAAAAAATAAACTCCAGAAGTCCAGCAAATCGCTGGGGGACTCACTAGATGAGGGAAATTAGTCATAAATGAGAATTCTCCCTAACACCAGCCGGGGCTCCGATTCTGTGCCAAAGCAGTGCCAAGAAGCACAATGATGGTGGTCTAAATTGGTACAGGGTTCACCTCGCGGTACAATAGATAGTGCAGTCCAAACCAATTACCCAAACAAGCACAGAAGTTTGCAATAGGGTAGATTTGGCTGGGGATGTATATATATGAAGTGTACCCCTGAGCAATATGCACAAGCAGGTGAACATTTACGGTCCGTATGTAAAACATGAGTCATGGCAAAGGCCTATGGATAAGGCCTTTGCCACTCTCTGCAGCTCTGCTGCGAGTGCTTCCACAAGGACCCCTGAACAGGCAGGAGCCTGCACCTGCAACGGGAGGAAGTAGCCCTGCCCCTGCCGCCATCATGCCCCACACGGCTTCTGCCGCAATACACATCTGACATGAGCCGTGTCTCATGTCCATGGCAACCAGCATCAACACAGCTCGGGCCGAGTCAGCTGACTCGCGCGCCGTGGCCTGCAGCCTCTCCTCTCCTGCTTTAAAGGGAGAGGAGCCGCGCCGCCAGGCAAAGCCGCATCATGGCAAAGTGGCAAAGGCCTATTGATAAGGCCATTGCCACTCTCTGCAGCTCCGCTGCAAGTGCTTCCACAAGGACCCCTGAACAGGCAGGAGCCTGTACCTGCAACGGGAGGAAGGAGGCCTGCCCCCGCCACCATCATGCCCCACGCGGCCTCCGCCGGAATACACATCCGACATGAGCCATGTCTCATGTCCATGGCAACCAGGTTCAACACAGCCCGGGCCGAGTCAGCTGTCTCACGCGCCGTGGCCTGCAGCCCCTCCTCTCCCGCTTTAAAGGGAGAGGAGCCGCTGCTCAACAGCGCTGGACGGAGCTCCCTAGCGCCGTCATCAAGGTAAGCCCTCCAGCTGCCTCCCATCTACAGCCCCAAACACTCTATACTGCTCTGCTCGCAACGCATGACTCAGTACACATACTAAACTGGACCAACGTACCTACACACAGAGCACAAACTCTCGCAACAAGTGCCTCGGTATTAGGTGTTGGGGTAATAGCTCTCTGGCCAATACTACCTTCTGCTCCCCTGGCGCTGCCTGCAATGAACCCAACCTTGTACTACCAACTACACGAGCACCCAATGCTGCACACCTGCCTGTGCCTGCTGCCCCCACTGCACTGAACATGCCTGTGCCTGCCACACCCACTGTACTGAACATGCCTGTGCCTACTGCCCCCACTGTACTGAACATGCCTGTGCCTGCTGCCCCCACTGTACTGAACATGCCTGTGCCTGCTGCCCCCACTGTACTGAACATGCCTGTGCCTTCCGCCCCCACTGTACTGAACATGTTTGTGCCTGCCGCCCCCACTGTACTGAACATCCCTGTGCCTGCTGCCCCCACTGTACTGAACATGCCTGTGCTTGCTGCCCCCACTGTAATGAACTTGCTCGTGGCTGCTGCCCCCACTTTACTGAACATGCCTGTGTCCTGCTGCCCCCACTGTACTTAACTTGCCTGTGTCTGCTGCCCCAACTGTACTGAACATGTCTCTGCCTGCTGCCGCTAACAAAACCATCATGCCTACGCATGACCCTATGGCTTCCTCAGCCACGGCCCAACTGACCTCCACCCTCAAGTGTGCCCTAATAAATGCCCGCTCAGTTCCTGCACATGCACTAGACATTCATGACTTAATTCTCAAAAACAACACTGACTTCCTTATTATCACTGAATCCTGGCTGAATGACTCATCAGGCCCTGCCCTCCCCCTGGCCATCCCAGACGGATACACCATTTACAGGTAAGACCGACCTCTTCTCAGGGGCGGGGGAGTAGCCCTCATCGCCAAAGATAACCTCGCTATTAGGAGGATTGAAGGTGAACTTGGCCACAGCTATGACTACCTTCCTCTCAAAATCAATCTCTCCCCCAACCTTACTTTGATCCTTCACATTGTTTATCGACCCCCGGGTCCGATATCCGAATTCCAGGAATCCCTCATCCAAGCAGTCTCAGCGAACCTAAAGAAAAAATCCAAAGTCCTTCTCACAGGTGACCTTAATTTAAGCCTCAACAATCCTAATGACGGCCACGCGGCCGCTCTAAATAAAGCTCTCTCCACACTCTTATTCACGCAGACCATCTCGAATCCTACCCACATCAAAGGACGTTCTTTAGACTGGGTTGCCTGCCACAACTGCCCAGTGCTAATTACCGAAAACTCTCCTGTCCCTTGGGCAGACCAACACTACATCCAATTTGACCTGAATACGTCCAAAGAGCCCCCTAAACCCACCATCCCTCTTCCAGCAGCTCTCGCCAGAAGCTCCCGCCTACTAACTGTAGAAAGGATCACGCCCCTCCTTGAGGTGCCGGCTCTCCAAGCCCCCTTCTCAACGGACCCTGACACTCTTGTCAATGCTTTCAAACTGGCAATCACTCATGCAGCTGATGCCATCGCCCCTCTCACTCTCAGAAAAGCTAAGAAAGCCAAGCATACTAACGCATTATTCTCCCAAGAGCTTCTCGAGCTTTGTGCCAGATTAGCTGGGGGGGAAATCTGCCGAAATTTTGCGCTCTTACCGCCGGCGGGAAATCCGCCGGCGGTAAGAGCGCGGAATTTCCCCATTGAGCCCAATGGGGAATGGGGCATTACCGAATGGGCTCAGTGGGGAATGAGGATTTCCCGTTCCGCCAAACCCGTGATCCGGCGCTATTAGCGCCGGCGTTACCGCCCAACTCGTGATGAGGCCCTATCTCTAAAGAATACAAATCAGCTATTATCCTCGCCAAAGCTAACTCCTTCAACAACGGGATTGCCAACGCCAAATCTAGAACTAAAGAAATCTTCACCATCTTCAGGGAACTTGAAAATCCATCCACCCCACCCTCCACCATCTTGAAAGATGAACAATGGTGCAATGACATCCAATCCGCCATGTTTAATAAACTAAACACCTTGCAAACCAAAATTCAGGCACACCAAAAAGCTCTAACCCTCCTAATTGCCAACCAGAATATTAACACAAACAAAGAGACTAAAATCAACTCCTCCCCGCTATTCGACTTCAAAGAGATCACTGAATCTGAGGTCATCACGCCCTCAAACTGCAAAGGCGACGTTTGCCCTGCGCAGCTAGTCAAAGACTGCGGCCCTAACCTTGCCCCCTTCCTCACGGCCTTCATAATTCCATCCTTTCAGTCTGGCCATGTTCCAACTGATCTTAAGGAAGTCTGGGTTCGTCCACTACTCAAAAAACCCACCCCTGAACCATCAGTACCAGGGAACTACAGGCCCATCACCACTGTCCCCTTTCTTCTGAAAATTCTGGACAAAGCAGCCTACCAGCAAGTCCAAAAATTCCTCGAGGACCACCGCCTTCTGGGCCTCCGGCAGTCTGGTTTCAGACCTCGACACAGGACTGAAACAGCCCTACTTGACCTGAAAAATCAAATGGATGACATTCGTGACGCTGGCAAACCAGCGCTGCTGCTGCTCCTCGATCTATCAGTGGAATTCGACCTCGTCGATCTTAGCACACTCTGCCACCATCTTTCTATAGCAGCCAACTTCCCCACGAAAGCATGCGCATGGATCACCTCCTTCCTACAGGAAAGGGCCATGAAAGTCTTCTCTGACTCAGCATACGCCTCTCCCAGTCATATCAAATGTGGGGTGCCCCAGGGCTCCTGCATAGCGCCCACCCTCTACAACCTGTTAACTCGGCCTCTCTTCAATCTCCTTCATGCATTGGGCATCTCATACACTAATTATGCCGATGACACACAAGTGCTCATCCCGCTCACAGGTGACTATGAGCTGGACAAGAACACCCTCAACTCCATCTACGCCACCATCCAAGCCTGGATGGCAGACAATTGGCTATGGGCCTCATTACGAGTCCGGCGGTAACCGCGGCGGTAAAACCGCCTGGTTACCGCCGAACTCGTATTACCATTCCGCCTCCGTGATTCCTGGAATTACCGGGGCATTACAACCCCAGTTTTCCGGGAATCACGGAGGCGGAATGGTGTAAATCCCCATTCCCATTGAGTCCTATGGGACTCAATGGGAATGGGGATGGGGATCATGGAAACACCGGCAGCATCTCGTAATGCTGCCGGTGTTTCCTCGTCTGCCTGCAGGCGGGCGGTGTTAAACCCACCAGGTCAAACCTGGCGGGAACATCACCTCCCGCCTGCAGGAGTCGGGATCAGGCGGTCCGGAAACAACGGTGGCGGCGGGTTTAGCGCCACCGTTATTTCCGGACCGCCTGATTTGTAATGAGGCCCTATGTCTTAATAGCCAGAAGACCGAGCTCTTACTTATTGGGTCACCGACTATTCTGGGCAACCTCGAAAAACAATACTCCTCCTTTATCATCGACAACATACCAATTGCGGTGTCCCAAACAGTCAAGATTCTAGGAGTCTATCTCGACTCTAATCTCACCATGGACAGGCATGTTAATGCCATAGCCTCTTGATCGGCATACTATTCCAAACTGATCTATGCAGCACAACTCTTCATATCCTCTCAGAATGGCCTCACTATTGCCAGGGGCATGATAGGATTTAGGCTTGACTACTGCTCTCCCTCACCCATAAATGCCTCCATGACCTTGCTCCTCCCTACCTAGCCCAGAGAATATCACGGCCTACTTCTGCTAGGCCCTCTAGAACTGCCTACACCAACCTGATTTCCAACCTGCAGAGTACGTGCGGACGGCTCGAGCTTCCCAGCCTCAGCAGCTTCACATTGGAACGCCCTACCCACGCACCTCAGGGGGATTGACTCTCACCTAGCCTTCCGCAAAGCCATAAAAACCAGGCTGTTTGTCTGACCTACCAGCCATGATTTCTGCAGGCAGACGAGCATCACATGTAACCATGCTCCGTTTCCTTTTCTGTAACTAAGTACCTTCCATGTATTCATAATCTTGCCAGTGTACACTTTCATGTAACAGCACCTCGATGCCTATGGGCTGCAGTGCACTCTACAAATGTAAAAAATACATAAATAAATGAGTTCCAAAGGAAGTGCCACCGCCATACTTAAAAGCAGAAAGGTTGGAACGGGAAAGAACAGAGAAAGAGGTACAAAAGCTCACATGGGAATTCATTAATGTAGTATTAATGAAAGGGGGGATGTTGGGAAGGGGTGACAATCGTCCCAGACCCCCAAGCGGTTTCAAATGAGGCAAAGGCCTGGAAATGTTTGATAGGCGCCCGAAGAGGGTACGGGGAGTAGGGTGGCAGCAGGGGCTTTGTGTGGGGAGGGTACTACATGTTGTGGGTTTAGAATGCCCTGGGAACCAGATGCCATCTTAGGTAATATCAGTCATATTGAATTTGAGGCCTAACGATACACTGCAGCCGTGGCTGCGGGCCTAGAACACAAACCTGGGAATACTTGCTAACTAGCTTGTATCATGGGAACTGGTGAGAAAGGCCAGAGCTGCAGAGATTCATAGTCCTTTTACTGTCTCATGTTGCCTGCATTTCGTATCCATGGAAGAATGTGCCTTGCAAGGCCACGGGGGAGTTGAGAGCTCCTTGTAAAAAGTTATCCCACGAGAAGGAGGGCACGAGCCTCGGACCTTCCCACATCCCAGGCCCAAGTAATAGCACCTAGCTGCCCCCATCCCAAGACCTGAGCATTCCAGCATTCCAAGATACCAGTCAGTTCCAGACCACCGACCATAAAGCTGTTAGACCCCCCCCCCCAATCGATCAGAAAAGATCGGAAAGCCAGGAAAGGCTGTCTTCACGAAGGGGCACATGATTTGTGCTGCTAGGTGACAGGAGGGGCAAAACAACAAACCTAAAACGAGGGTGGAAAGCTTTGAATGAGCGCCGAGGTGTCTGGAATGGAGCTGGTGTGGGTGTCCGTTGCAATGGCATCGAAGTATCCACTTAGCCCTTGTCTGCAGTACCTGGTGCACATTAGGTTCGAGACACTGGCACCCATTACCCAGGCAGGGACTCTCCATCTGCCTCGGCTTGGAACCCTCAACCAAACATTCTCTCATTTACAGCACAACATTCCAATGCGACATCACAGGCTTCCAACATGCAAAGACAAGCACTTCACAACATATCTCCTTCCCTTATAAGAATACCACACACACACTCACACACACACGTTCACTCGCTCGCCGGAAAACACAAAGCACCGACAGCATAATTGCTCTTGATGCCACTTCTTGTTCGCATCCCATATTCCTGGCTCGTTACCACCGTAGGCACACTTTTGTAAATTCCGGTCATGGTTTACCAGTGCACCCTTCTTGTTGCTTCTTCGTTCCTTACCGCACAAGCTGCTGCCCAAACGAAATCTTGTTGGCAAATCAGTTACTCACACTCTCTTCTAGTTGACATTGTGTGACATCACACTATCGCGCAAACATAGGTCCTTTACTCATACGCTGTACATTTCTCACCGGAGACCTACGCTGTGCATTTCTCACCGGAGACCTGGTTACTACGGCGCTCTGAGAAAGAACGCTCCATGACTCGCCAGCTTCCCTACTTCAGTGTTCTCGATGGCGTTCCACCTCTCGCCATCTCAAACGCTACCGTTCTCACAATCCCCCTTTTAGGTCACGATAAAAACTCTGGACATTTTCATTTATTCCACAACCCCTACCAATCTCACTCTTCCGAATTTACCCACAACCCTACTACGAGGGCTATGATTCCCTATAACACCTTTTTTCCATCCGACCCCATAGGATACTCATGAATTCTATTGCCCTCATTTTACAAACCAAACACTTCCTTACATTGTGAAGGACAGTGGCCAAATGCTAAAACTGTTTACCTGACATGTCCCAACCGAAGGGCCAGGCAGAGTCAGGCAATTGACCAGAATCACACACATCTGATGGCCCTTTCCCTTCACTACAGGGATAAAAGGTGGCGTAGATGAGCACAAGAAGAGCAAGGCAGATAGCACAATGTGAGAGCTAACTCGGCACGGCAGTTCAAGAGGAGGGTAAAGACGGCACAGACCAAGAGGATGACAAGGAGAGAAGCAAACTTGCCCTTTCCGACCAAGGCCCGTGAAACCCCCGCAGACGGAATCATAAGTCTGCAAACAATAGCCAGCATGTGTTTCAACAGATGCCAACGGTACACAAGACCCTCCTCAGCTGATTACCAAGCCGGGGAGAGATGCTTGTTTCTGTGGTACCAACCTTGACCCGAAAAGTGAGAAAGGCAAGCGGTTAATTACAGCCGGTGAGTCGAGGAGAGTGTTGATAAGAAACCGAACTGTGTTGAACGATAAATAGCCAGCGGCTAATTTGAACTTTGAAAAGCTGAAAGATACCATTGATGAAAGAGGGGGAAAACTAGCAACAGAGGATTCCGGCACCACGTGGCTGCTCACTCAGGAAACTCTGGATGATTACCCGATGGTAGAAAGTACTGTAACCAGAAGGCCTTGGGAAAAGGCGGGAAGAGGTCAATGTGGTCATACAGGGGTCTTGTAAAATCCTCTTTAACGTCTAAAGTCTTTGACCAACAGATGATTGTGAAGCTAAGGGAAGTGAATCCCATTTGGTGAAATGAGCGCATGAACTATTTGGTAAAAGTTGTCAAGAGTGAACCCGGCAGAGGGATGCTAACGAGAAGGGGCGAGGCCTGAAGACCGTATGAACAGTGTGTGGTTGGAAAGAATGAACCCGGCACATGGATGCTAATAAAAATGGGGCGAAACCTGAAGTCCCTATGAATAGTTAGTTGACCGAAGGTAACCTAACCGCGGGGTGTCCACAGTAAACTGTCTGTAAAAGTTGGCGAGGGTGAACCCGACACAGCCGACACACAGGGGCGAAGCCCGAATGAACTGTTTAAAAAGATGGGCAGAATATATATCAAATAAATTAAGAAAATATGCTTGAAGAAACTTGACTACGTACTTTGATTCATTCAGATCAGAAATTTGGCGCAAAGAGGTGTAGGCACAAACAAACTACTGCTCTGTTTAAAAAGACATTAAGATTTTTGAATGCAAGAAATAATAGAAGACCTGGGGAAGTGAATTGTCCCCCTTGTCATTTGGGTCCGAGCCCGGCCGAGGGAGATCCAGGGGTGAGAAGGTATAACCCAAAGTCCATTGTAAAAGGAATCGTTTAGTTGATTTATTGAATACGATTTGTGAAGGGTCTACGCCTGAAAGAGGGGGACCCAGGGGTGAAGCCATCACCCAAAGTAAACGTGACGCAGAACGATGCATCTGGCCTCGAAGGCAAGAGACTTTTTTATTGAAAAGAGACCATCGAAGAACCTGATACCTGGAACAGAACTGTCATCTCGTGCTGGAAAATCTTGAGTGTGTGTTGTGCTCAGGAATTCCGCCTTGTCTCATACGCAAAACACAGGGACGGGAGACAACTGGCAATCAGATCATGACTTATTATTTGTGAACACTTCCTCCTTTATCGAAACACTATCCCACACTCTTTCTGTAATTAGTTGTAAGGAATTGGCAATAGATTTCTTTAGTAAAGGCCTTTTTTTTACAAGACGCACAAGAACTGCCTTATTTTTCATTTGATGGTCGAAACTATCCTGTATGGTCCGGTGACAAGCATATATCAGGAGGGGAAAAGGGGGAGAAGACAAGGAGGGCAGGGGGGGACAGACGAGCTGCTATCAAAGGTCAAGAGAAAAGTGATAGGAGTAAGTGCCAAATGACTAAAAGGACAGAGGGATGGGGGAAAGAGCGTAAGGGGGAGGGAGGGTGTCTGCGAAAGACAGGCAACTACGATTACTATGCCTGACAGCAATTGGGGTCAGTGGAGGTGAGGAACAGGGATGGCAGTATAGAATATAGTTTCACTACTTTGTACATTTTTACCCCTGGTTTTGCATAAATGTACAGGCCTGATAGCTTTTTCCCCCACGTTCTTTTACTAGTATTGAACACGGACATCCAGAAGAAATCTGGATCTCAGTATTCCAATGCAGATGGCCTCACTAGATACTATTTTTTGATGATGAGCCAGACCCTTATGATGATGGTGATCAACCATTTTTTGTTTGGGGACATTTGACAAAATGCCATTTCTGAGGGCAGAAATATGATATGATAAATCATTTATAACGTGCCGGTACACAAGTGTTTCTAGGCGCGACGAGGCAAGGGAGGGGGGACGGATGGAGAATAAAACAAACAATCTTACTAGCCCTGAGTCATTGAGATTGTGAAAGTACTAGGGGGAGGGAAGAGGAGAAGTGCCAGGGAAGGAAGGGGAGGTGAAAGTGCAGTGGCTAGAATGTGGTAAGTGCTGCCAGGGTGGTGGATCAGTAAGTGCAGAGAGGTCGGGGACTGTAGGGTTGCAGATACATTCCCTAAGTGGGATGAAGGCTTGGAGGCAGGGCAATGGGCTCCTGGTCGCAGGGAGTGCAGGAGCCTGGTGCCTGTGAGGTTCGTTGGGCAGCCAGGTAACCAGTTAGCAAAGCAGACAGGAGCATCTGCAAGGGAGAGATGAAGAGAAAGCAGAAGTAAAAGGAAGGTCTTGAGTTGCTTCCGGAACTTTAGATGGCCCTGCTCAAGTTTGAGAGAGGCAGGGAGGTTGTTGCAGAAGGAGGCCCCAGCCGAGGACATAGTTCTACCCCCCACTCTCTGCCTGGAGAAGCGTCTGACCCTAAGAGAGTTGGAGGTGGATGATCGGAGGACTGAAGAAGGAAGATGCTTAGGAGGAGAGTGTTGGATGTAGTGTGGTCCCCGGCTCCAGAAAGCCATGTGGACGATGCAGAGGGTCTTGAACTTGATCTTTGCAGCGACCTCGAGTCAGTGGAGAGATTTCAGGGCTGGAGAGACACAGTCCCTGGGCTTGAGGACAAGGGCAAGACTTGCAGTCCTGTTCTGGATTAGTTGAAAAGGACAAAAAATAGAGACAGTCAGATTTAGAAAGAGGATGTTGTAGTAGTCCAGTCTAGAGGGAACCAGGGCTCGGGAGACAGTGAGCATCTGGGGGAAAGTGAGGAAAGAAATAATATCTCGAAGGAGGTGCAGCTGGTAGTGTGACTTCTTAGAAATGTCCCAGATGTGAAGAGAGAAGGAGAAGGTGGGGTCGAAGATGGCACCAAGGTTCTTAGCCTCGCAGGAAGGTGCGGTGGAAGGCCCAGGGTGTATGGCCAGAGTGCAGGAGGGAAAGCGGGAGCAGGGGTCCCAATGAGAAGTATCTCAGTCTTACTGGCATTAAGGCAGAGACCGTTAGAGGCAGACCTTTCCTGAATCGCAGATAGACAATCAGGAATGAGCGAAAGATCAGAGGAGGCTGAGGCGAGCCTGAAGGAGAGCTGAGTGTTATCCGCATAACACTTACATTTAGAACAGAAGGTAGAGATGCAGTGGGCCAGAGGAGCCAAGTAATGGTTGAAGAGCCAGGGTGAGAGATTAGAGCCCTGGGGAACACCACAAGTAGAGAGAAATGGGCCTGGGCTTTTTTGGTTTTAAATGCAATGATGTGGATTGTTCGAACTCTGAAAGTGACACCTGCTAATCAGAACCTGTTTCATAATGCTCTATGCTAGAAAAGCATAGTGCACCCATGTGAATTTGCTGAGCTTGCCTATTGACACCTTGCCGCAGCTGCATTGTCGTTTGACATTCATAAAGTGCATATGTATTCCTGCCAGCAACTGTCAGGACCAAAAGTCCAGCATTTTAGGATCAGCCTATGACTATATCATGTTATCCAGTATTTAAACTGCACCCATCACCTCCGCAATAGCACCTGGCCTATCCGAAACGTGGCCTATTGTGACCCTGCAACAGTGTCGCCAACCCTTAGTCTGCGGAAAGGATGGTGAGGCTATGATAGTAAAATTAAATTAGACAATAGAATGACCAAAAACAGAGAGGAAAAACAATTGGTATGAGTAAGAAGGATGTGTGTTTCTCAAATTTGATAAGTTGGTAAGCATGAGTGTAGGACTCGTGAGAGTAAAGTTTAGATGAGAGCAGAGTTTTATTGTGATGGCAATCTCAAGAACCAACGAAGCATAGTACTAGATGTAGTTAGATGGTGACTAGTTGCGTCATGGACTCTAGAGGTGCTTATTCAGGCCCTACTATGGGCAATCCGAAGCCTAATTTAAGTTATATAATTATGCGCCCAGGATCTGTAGGTACATGTCAAGTCTGGGGCATGGAATTGTCCAATGCTTCAAAGTGCAGGCTCTGCCAGGCCAAGGGAAATCACACAAGTGTGTTAATTGACAGAGGCCTTTTGGTGGATGCAGAAAAGGGAATAGAGCAGAGTCAAAGAAACCCAGGAGTGCACTACAGTCCACAGAGGGGTTCCATCGTCTTGGATTTTCCTAGGACTCCCAAACTTCCTTTCTCCTTCCCCAGGACTCCCAAACTTCCTTTCTCCTTCCCCATTAGCACTCTAGACATGACATCACCAAGCAAGAAGAGTCTGAAACAGCAGACGGGATTGGCCCTCTTACAGGAGGCTAGAAAGGAATCAATTTGCTGTGGTGTTTTCTTTGGACATGGAAAGAGTTGCTCCTAGAACTCTGTTGTGAGTACAGTCTACTCCAAAGTCCTCTTCCATATAGGGGAAGTCAGAGTGCTCCATGCAAGAGACAAACTCTTCCCCTTAATCATCCTATGGGAATATGTGGGATGATTCCTGGCTGCACAAGTCCTACTGGGCCGGGGAGACTACTGGTACCCAGGACCTGCTGGTCTGCAGGTGACAGAACAGTGCAAGTGCTTTCTACAAAGCTTCCTAGTTGGGAAATTCATGGTGATAGGATATACCTTGCCCCTAGAAACCCTGTTCTGGGCCTACAAGCAACCTGGAAGACCAGAGGCAGCCTAAAATGCTTTTCGTGCCATCTCAACAGTGCTACACTCACTTCAAGCCACTACAGGACCTGGGATGCTTGCTTTTAAGTGCATACACTATTTTCTGAGCCGTTGTGACGCATTGAAGCCAATAATCCGCGACTCAACCGCTGGCCTTGTCCTGTGGAAGTGTCAGACTTGAAGCTTCCCAACTAGATCCAGTGGAGGCCTCATCTCGACCCGTATTGAATATAAACTCGACCTGCTGGTGGCCATCGTCTCAAACACTGACTTGATCTATCGGGAGCACTTGTCTCAATGCCAACTCAGAAGTACGAAACTGACGCATGGGTGGCATGCTGATTGAACTTTTATTGTAATGAAAAGAAAGGAAAAACCTAGCTATCTCTAACTTTTAAGACAGGTTTCCCTGCCTCAACAAAATTCCTAATGGTTGTGTCAGAATGTCCAAGAAACAAAAGAATGTCCATTGTCGTGTCAAAAATATATTTCTGTCCCTTACACTTTAACTAAGGAAAATAATGTCTCGTACTTGGTCCAGAAGATTGACTCCCTTAGTCCAGATATGTACCTTTCTACACAATTGGCAGTTCAATGAAGGTAGGGGAATGTATCTCTTCCCCTGGCCTTTCTTAGGCTTATGTGCACACTTCCACAAAGTTGGGAGAATGTCTCACCTGTCCTGGCCTTTTTCAGGCTTGTTTGCACAGTTCCACAAAGTTGGGGGAAATGTCTCAGTTCCCCATGCCTTTCTCAGGCTTGTTTGCACAATTCCACAAAGTTGAGAGAATGTCTCCGTTCCCCTGATCTTTCTCAGGCTTGTTCGCGCAGTTCCACAAAGTTGGGGGAATGTCTACCTTACCCTGGCATTTCTCAGGCTTGTTCTCACAATTCCACAGAGTTGGAAGAATGTCTCACTTCCCCATGTCTTTCTCTGGCTTGTTTGCACAGTTCCACAAAGTTAGGAGAATGTCTCCATTCCCCTGGCCTTTCTAAGGCTTATTGGAGGACCTTGTCCTCATGTACGGTTGGGTCCTTGACTCACATATATACATGGCTGGTTCTTCACAGTATTCCTGGTACACTTCCATGCCAGGAATACTGTCTTTTCTGTAGAGGGCCCTTGACCCTATTGCTACGATTTCTTATTCTTGGGTCTCGGATCCCTTCATATTGGTTTCTTTCTCTTGGGACCTCGACCGCTTCACACTGGCTTCTCGGGTCCCAGACCCATGTCTCTGTATTTCACTCTCTTGGGTAACAGACCCCTTTACCTTGGCTTCCCGGGTCCCAGACCCCTGTATCTGTGTTTCTCCTTCTCAGGTTCAAGACCCCTTTATAGTTGCTACTTGGCACACAGACCTGTGTCTCCCCTTCTTGGGAACCTGGCTGCCCTGAAACACTATCCTCCCAGGTACCACCACGAAAGTGATTACCCCGGATGCAGCTTTGCATGGGCTCTGGGTTCCAGACCCGTATTATAGCGTTTCTCTGCCTTTTGGGGGCCCCTGCAACCGTTCCTGTCTTCTCACCCTCTGGGCACTTACTGACATCTCACGGTTGCCTGCAGGTTTGGCCCCTCTCTGGCATCTCCTAACCCTCACAGGAACTGCAGCAACTATGCAGCTGCTCCATGCCGCTGGGCGGCATGGCCTAGGCATCTCTCTCTCTCAAGTCTTCTCACTCAGCTGGCTGCTCCGCTTCGGGTCTCCAGTTCCAGCCTAACCATGGTAGACATTCCGGGACGTCTCGGCAGACGGGTACTCTCTCAGTCCTCTGCTGCTTCTACCTTCTTCCAACGGAATTCATAACTCCTGGTTCTTCCAGGAAGGGTCTCTCCCTTTGGGGAGTCCTTCCTCCCTTTTTCTGTCGACGTGTCTAGCCTGCTTTGTGGATAGGAGCACTGATCTGTGCGGCTCCACGCCTCTTCTTCATCACATTCATGGGGCATATGTACTCCCTATGGTAGTTGCTACTCTCCCTCTATCTCAGTCATGTCTGGAAGGCAGATGAACATGTGGGTTTGGGGAGCTAGTGGTCCTTGGATAGGTAAGGTGGATGGGGGGATTGAGGAGTATCTAGACCATACCACGTTCTCCAGGGATGGTCGTCCCACATCCCATGAGGGAGGTCCCTCTCCATGTGATCCTTCCGCATACACCACCCCGAAGGGGACATTTGGGTAGCGTCTACAGTGCCCTGGCCCCATGGGAAAGGTCTCCCTTTAGGGGAGAAGATCTGACATCTGAGGATTCGTCATATACCCTTCCCCTAATGTCACTCTCAGGTATCCAATGGACCATTTATGGCTAAGGCCTCTAACTCAATTGTTACATAATTTCTTTCTATAGGGAAAAGCTGCCAGCTAATTTAAAGTACTGGGTGTTCGATTCCTGCTCCCAACCCTACCTTAGAGGTGTCTGTTTGCGGTAAGAACTCCATGTTAAAATTTGGGACCTTTATAACAGGTTCATTACACAACTTTAGTGTATCAAAATAGGCTTGGTCTCTTCTCCGATTGTATTTTCTGAGGGGCAGCATTCTTCAGTTTGTCAGTTAAACAGGCTGTGACAGTGGAGTAGTTAGGGATGAATCTTCAGTAATAGCCTACTAGCCACAGGAAAGTACTTGACGGCTGAATGTGCTAGATGGCATTTCTTAGGGTTGGCCATCAAATCTGCTTGTTTTAGTTCCTGAGTAAATTTGTATAAATATAAGAGGTGTTCTTTCTATGTCTTACTATGAATGACTATGTCCTCTAAGTAGTCAACATAAAAACTTAAATACGGACGTAAAATCTGATCCATTATTCTCTGAAGCATGGCAGGGGCTCCATGGAACCAGAATGGATGGACCTTGAAATGGAACAGCCAACTGAGAGCAGAGAATGCTGTGTTTTCCTGGTACTCTGGATTTAACGGGACTTGCCTTTGGTCAAATCAACCATGGAGAGTTACCTGGCAGAGCCCGTTCAATTGAAGAGGTCGTCAATTCTGGGCATCGGGTAGTTATTTAACTGCAACACCGCATTGAGATTTCTAAAATTGATACAAAACTGCCACGATTGTTCAGGCTTAGCTACTAAGACTATCAGGGGGGACCAGGGACTTTGTGATGGTTCGATGATGACACACTCCAGTATTTTCTCTATCTCCTGGGCAATGATTTCTTTACGTACTTCTGGGATTCTCTATGGTATACCACCATATACCTACACCCTTGTATATCCCATTACCCCTTACAGGTTCATATTTAAAGACATCAGAGAACTGATTTAAAAGGGTTTGGATTGTTGTTGGGACTGTACGAGACCCGGTGGTACAAGATTGAATCAATCTATCTCTTCTGATAGGAGACTAGCCATAACTATCGAAGAGGTCTCTGCCGGATCTTCTCTCCACTCGTTAAGTAAATTGACATGGTAAATTTGGGGTTTTGATCTTCTATCGGTTGTGATACTTGTCCGGCAGACCTCCAACACACACACTTAGAAAAAATACAACCAGCTAGGGATAAACACCAACGACTCTTGTTGAAAGGAGAACAAGGTTTAATCACAACCAAGAAAAACACATGCCAGCAAAGAACTCTGCTAACACGGACCACACTGAAGAATTCACAGCAAACATCTGGGTTTTGAATGTACATGTTGTCACAGATGACATGCATCACATAGGTTACAATTTGCAGTAGCTGGTTGGTGCAACCCTATACATATATCGCCTGCTCCATAATGGATGCTAGGCCATTGGTGCCAGCCTCTCCGGTTTGTCTTCTTCCACATGGGGTTGCACTTCGTACGTCATCAGGCGCTTAAGCTCCTAATTGGCAATTACCAATACAGACCATTGCATTCCCTATCTGTGGCCTAATGTGCACCTGCTACTGCAGACATGGGTGCAGAGGATACTTTCGAGGTCACAATAACTTACAAACCCCAGCTCTAACCCAGGCACATCAGCGCCTTCCTAAATCTTCCCACCCTGGTTTTAGGTTTGTTACTTTCCCCCCCTGGCACCTCGCAGCACAAATCACATGGGTCCAGGGTGCAGTGAACCCACCTTCTGCTGTGATCTTCCTGATAGATTGGCGATCTAACAGTTTTATGGTCTGTGGTCTGGGGCTGGCTGGTACACTGGAATGCTGGGGTCTTGGGACGGGGGCATCTGGGCACTATAAGTTAGGATTTGGACTGGTGAAGGTCGGAGGCTTGTGCCCTCCTTCTCGTAGGATAACTTTTCATAGGGAATTCCTGGGCCCCTCATGGCCCATGCTGGGCACATTCCTTCTGGGATACAAATGCTAACGGTATGAAACAATGAGAGGTTTATGAATCTACGCAGGTTTGGTCTTTCTCACTGCTGTCTACGCTGCAACCCGACCCTGCATGCACACACGTATTTCTATGTTGGGGCGCAGGCCTACTGCCCTGGCTGCAGCATGGCACTAGGCCTCGAATTCAAAATAGCTGCTTGCTGTTTTCCAAGATGGCGTTTCCCTCCCAGCTACATCTAAACATAAAATAAGCTATCCATAATGCAGCTTCTATCGATGCCTCTGTTCCCCGTATAGCCCCCCCAAGCACCTACAACACGCTCTTATGTCTCAGCCTCATCCAGAACCTCTTGGGGGACCGGGACAATCGTCCCTGCTCCACAACAGTCCTTTTGTTACTCCAACATTAACAAACTGCCATGTGAGTCTTTCTTTGTACTCCTTCATTTGCTCCCTCTCCAACCTCTTGACCTCGTGGTATGGCCATGTTCCCTTCTTGGGCACTCATGCTTTGCACACAGATCTTAAACATTCCCCTGTTTGCGCATACTGCTCTAGTGTCACGTGAGATATATACATCTGCCATCTCCTGCTAGGTCAACCCAGTGTTCATCATAGTCCTCAAGGTCTGGTGGGGGAATGGTAACCGTGCCTGGGGGTGAAGACGCTGCTCTATCCTAACCATGCAGGGCATGCTTGGAAAATCTGTTTGGAGCAGGCTGTCTTTTGTATCACTATGTGCGCTATGTACCCCAATTGAAACCATCATCATTGCACTGCTAGGCATTGCTTTTGAACAGCATTGAAGTCCCATCTGGTATGTGCAGAAGATCACCACCACGGACACCATCACAGGTACCAGTATTGTCACTATCGCTCCCATCCACGATGGTGCCCAGGAAAAAAGTCTGTCGAACCAGTCACCTTTTTGTAAGCCGGCCTCTATATGCATGTGGGTGCTGAGAGTGCGCAGGGCCTCTATTATTTGTCTAAGAGACCAGTTGGCAGCGTCATTTGGTGGTATATATATGTGCAACATGAATCCCCATTTTTTTTTACAAACAACTCTGTGGGATGTATTAACCCACTTAAGCTCTGCCCTGCGACATCCCTGTGTGCTGATGGTGCCAGAATCATCAAAATGGCCGCAAAACCCCATGCGCGCCAAATCCTAAGGAAATTGCGCTCTACAAAGCACAAAAAGATGGCTGCCAAATCTACCATGCATGTTGTCAGTGGTGGGACGGAGACCGCACTTCTGATACATGTCATTGGGCTGCCCAACCAGTAAAGATGGAGACTGCATGCAAAGCAGTGCTTGCTGCAAGAAATACGGAATCTTGTTTTTAAATCTTTTCTTGGTTGATGAAAATACAAAATGCCGGTGCAAAACAACCACAAACATCCGATCTTCTTGTTGGGTGTCACATATCACTGAATTCAAGAAATAACTGTGAAATTGCAATATCCTGGAAAGCTGAATTGGTCATCTAAACACTCACAGCTAAAGGTGCCTGTCTGTGGGATCTGTCAAAATCTGGGCGCAGTACCAGCGGCGGCCTGAATGACTGTTTCAAAAGCCTGTTTTAAAACTGTAAACTTGTACCATTAAGATCTAATGTCTGAAATCTAAGTAACCTGTCATCAAGAGTAAACTAGGTTGTAACTATTTAAACTTCATGGTTTGGAGTCCGGAATCAGTGTTCTAGATGTTTGTTTTAAAATTGCAAGTTTATTTTAAACAAAGAAAAATGTAACAAAGTGACATTTAAATTCAGCCTGTCTCCAAGCCAAAACCACAAACAACTTCCCCCCACCGGGCCAGGCACCCCCCTTCTGCTCTCTAGAGAAGGAACTCACATTCATGTGTTGATTAAGAGGGGAGGAGCACTTGGGCTTCTCTGGGAAAGGCACAATGGACTTCCTCTCAGGCAAGGAATTGCTAATCAGGATCATAAAAGGCCTCTGCCAGCAGAAGGGGGCGGAGATTGCTCCTGAGCTGCAAGTAGGAGAAGGAGGCGGGGACAGACAACATTCTTTGATTCACAATGGACTAAAAGCATATTTCTAAAAAGACTGATAATTTACTGCGGACAATTGTAAAATAAATATGTAAACCCTGGACTTCTCAACCTATTTTTTTTTTCTGCACATTTTAAGAGGAGCCAGAACACTGTGCTATGTTCTGGGAAGTAACTGTAGAAATTGTGGTTTTATTGCAAATGTATTCATGTCAACAGTATGAAACTTCACACACGTATGCCCATATGCAATGCGCACAGTTGTAGAAAACGTTTGGATAAACTAGATATTGTGTTCCGGCCCAAAAGGGCAGAATTCTGTCAAAAGCCAACACAAGATCCTACAATGACAGAGCTTGGAAGAACACTTGCTCCACAAAATATGTGATCTAGATATGTTATTGTTATAAAGTCTGCAAAATTGTAAATATGAATTATACGAAAAGTAGATTCCATGTTCAAAAGCCAAGGGGAGGATTCCCTGACTCATAAAACCACGTCATCGTGGTGACACCCTGTTTTCTCCTCCAATCAAGGGAGAGGGAAAATTCTAGCCTATAGCCAACCAAGGGGCGCGCTTAAGGACAATCTAGCACACACATCCCTTTATCAAATGCATAAATAGAGACAGCTGAGGACTTAGAAACACAGACAGATTCACCCACCAACCGATTGCTGGTGGAGCACCTTGCAAGAGAACTTGACATCTTCCCTGCTCCAGACTCCAGAAACTTGGCAAGCAGAAGGGCCCATTTCCATAGCTGAACCATTCTCAGCTAGGCCCTAAAATTCCAGAAACCAGAATTTACCCCAGACCTCTAAGGGGAACCAAAGAACAGTCGGGCTGTGCTGTAACTGCTTTCCTGCTAAGAATTATCACCAGAATCCAAAGACCCAACCCATTAGTGCCGTGCTGTGACCATATAGCTGTGAACCAAAACCATTGCCGACCCTGTCCAGTCTGGTGTGCCCAGCAGAATTTCGGACCAGAATTCCTGACGGTTCTGTTCAAACCTATATAGTGAATATCCTTAGTATAGGACTGTCACTAGCCTATGTACTGTCCATATCAATCCCTATCTAAACCCATCCTCTATTATACTCAGAACTGCATTGTTAGAATATTTTTGAACTGCCTGAACTCTCTATTTCATCCCTATTATCTTCTTCTGTGCTAGTAGTGTTAACCCGATTTTTGCGTTGATATAATTCATCTGAAGAAGACAAGCGTCTCGTCAGGCAAAACCTGATTCAGAGACGTCCTGGTCTGGTGGCTGTGCTGTTGTGTAGTATTTGCTTCCTCATAGTCCATCCCCAGTGTAAAGAAATC
Organism: Ambystoma mexicanum; assembly: GCF_040938575.1. NCBI lineage: Eukaryota > Metazoa > Chordata > Amphibia > Caudata > Ambystomatidae > Ambystoma > Ambystoma mexicanum. Next base: position 138,415,440 of record NC_090921.1, read on the forward strand.
CTGTTTGTCTTTTAAAAGCCTATCCTTGTTTTCCAATTTGCCTCTGTCTGAAAAAAACGACCTCCACGAAAATGCCCATACCTTCTTCACATTCCATGCTAGAAACGAAGTGTCTGCTTGTAGCTAACATCCTAAGTTTCCATAGAACCAAAAACCACATCTCAAATCCTCATAGTTCTCCCGCGATCGCGATTACAGCGCACGGAAAAGTTTGCCACAAATTTTGTTTTAGGAAAATTCTATAACGTGTAAAACAGCTTTCAATTGCACCCAACCTCAAAATTAAGTTTGCACATTGCTTTTTGCTCTCAAATCATTGTTAGTGTTTGTCTGCAATCAGATAAAGCGTCTCCCATTAGAATTTACACCATTCAGTGATTTAGCCCAAATGTAGTGGTTTACCTATTCCATTCCATTTTGACAGTTTGCCAATCAGTTGTGTTTCTCTCTTGTGTTTGCTGGGGGGGAAATGGGGATTGATATATTTGCTTGAATTCTGCATTCATGAAACCTGTTCTCTCTCCTCCTATCTCTCTACATTGCATATTGGGGGGTTGAGAGGTCTGCAGGGGGAAATAGTAACCACATTGCCATTTGATTGAACACCAACCCACAAAAATATTATTTCTGTGCTGCATTATTTTTGCTCATCATTACTCCTTGTGATTAAGAGATTGCTTAGTGTGACATCACCCCATTGATGATCATTGTATTCCTATTTAAAATAGTGTAAATATATAAATAAATATTTTAACTTTGCAAACCAGCCTGATTCCTGGTTCAGTGTGACCAGGGGGGGTTACAAGAGAAGAACATGATATAAGTGGTACATCGTTCAGAATAAAATAACTTTTAGACACAAATAAATAAATAAGGATTTCAGTTGTGCATTACACGCTAGGTGTTGACTTAGGTGAAGTGCCGGATTGAAATCACTTACACCTCCTTCCACGGCAGTAAGCAAGTCCAATACGTAGCTATTCAGCAATGGCATTAACCTGATTGCTCTCATCTCAGTCTGTATCGCATTCAAGCCTTGTTCAGTGTTATTTGCTAGCTGTATAACTTCCGAAGGCACTATTTGAAGCCACTTGGCAATGCCAGCTGCCTCTATTCCTGGCACTAACAACAATGCAAAACATGTCTCTTCCTTGTTATACATTCTGTATTGATCTGGTATCTCTTTCAGCAGCTGTGTCTTGGGACAGATAATTGGATCCCCGCTTTCTGCGTAATGTTTTCTTCTTTTTTTTCTGGCACGAATACGGAATATAGTGTGTGGTGGCGGAATTATGGTGGAGGCATCTGACGCTTGTGCTGTAGTTGAAGTGGGCAAGCCACCGGGTTCCACTATTAAGTGTTCTTCAGGGACCACAATGAGAGCGGAGTGCAACATGGCCAGCGAGCAGGTGCACCTCCATAGTGGCGGGAGGTGCAAAAATGCTTGCTGACCACTGACCCAATAATTGTCCATCACTGCAGCTGTCCCTTTCTTGAGGTCTGGGATGTATAATGTATTTTGTTGCATTTGCTGTTGGACCTCACAAATGCGCTTCCCTCACAATTTATGTTCTTCTTGCTTCTGCACCTTCACTGGCTTCTCCATCCCTTCAATCCACACTTCAATCCACGCAAGCTTTGCCACATGCTCATTCCAATATTCTCAGCACACATCGTTCAACCTTTGGAGCACTTCTTCACTAAATCCAACCATGCCTCCTACCATACAGCTCATTGTAGTCTCTTACTACCTGTTTGGCACAAACTTTACACCTTCTAACCTCAAGTATGGCCTTTGCAAACACTGTTTGCTTTTAGGATTCCAGGTACATTTTAGTTTGTCAGGGTGCATCATCATGAGTTGTATGCTCCGTGCCTGAAACGTGTTTTGCAGTCTGCACAACGTCAGATGGACCAAACATTGGCCTTTAAAATCATAGTTTCCTGCGGCATCAATAACTTGGGAGCCCCGACGCGTGTGGTGTCAAGGAACAAATATAGCAGCTCCCATTAACCCCTTTTTTCTCCCTCAAGCTAATTTCTGCGTAACAACTATTACTTAATTCTTGGTGGTGCACATCTTCTATCACATCTAAACCTAAAACTCTATACTAAACTAAAATGAGCAATTATGTCAGAAAACACATCAGGAAATAATAATGACATAGCCAGCTTGTACCCATCTGATCTTGAGTGGCATTCATATTAATAACAGTTGTGCTGTCTTGTATGTTAACAGCAGTGGTGTCATTATTCCCAGTCCCTGCATTCAATGAAGAGATATTGGCAGTATTGGCATCACCCTGTCCCCCCATTTTATATGCCTTCCCTATATAAAACTAAATCCAAAATAATTTCCCAATGAAAACATAGAAAAGGCAAACAGTCAAGCTACACAATGCATAACACAGATATAGGTATAAGAAAACATTACGATAGACTGCTCACAAGAGCGAGGGTATGACCATGCTAAATGTGGATTTATATGCATTTGTTTTTTCATCATAAAAGAAGAAAGAATTAAAATTGCCGGAGTAAAAATGAATGTCAGACATAAGAAAGAATTGCAGAAGTAAAGGAGGAGGTGAAAAGAAAGTGCAAATCGCACAGAGCAGCGTTAATACTGTGTGGCAGTAAATAAGTTGCGGAAACACATTAAAACAAACTAGTAACACAAAAACAATGTTTTGTCGCAGAATATCATTATGCACAAATTCTCATTGAAATCATTCTAATTAATAGATCACTTTGTTTCACACTTATTTGATCTCTAGTGTCTACTCAACCTGTGCAGGGTATGTGACATGGAGGGGCTCTCCTGACATCCGAAAGAGGTATCCAATACCACAGCTCCCGTACCTTTATCGCAATGGGAGTGGCATAAGCTGGAATGTAATGACCAATTGCATAAGCTGTAAGTATTGTATTATGTCTGTAATATTTATAATGTACCAACGACTGCTACCATTCCTGTACCTCTGTAACTAAGCTCTCACAAGTAACAGCGCCTCAATGCCCTTGGGCTGCTTGCGCGCTATATAAATTTAAATAAATAAATGACTGTGAAAGGGCTGTTGTATCTAGGCTCACTCCACCTGTGGAACAAAAGTCTTAATAAATATTCTATCTCCCAGGAGCAGCTGGAGGGGTGATGTCACAGGATTGGTTGCAGCACTGGGGGAGTCTTCAGACCGTGGTGGCGCTATCTATTGAGAGATAATTTTATTGCTTCTGTTAAGGCAGAAAGATATTCCCTAAACTCATCCCCTAGAATGGACGCAGTCCTGTGAGCATCCAATGCTTTATCTGATGGGAGATAGGGGCGTGTGCATTTGCCGCCCTGTTACCACCTCATAAGGTGATAAATGATGCGTGCTCATAGTTAACAAAGCCATGGGCAACCAGTGCACCCAGTTTTTCTTTAACGTGGTACACAGCTTTGAAAGTTTCCTCTTCAATACACCATTGATCCGTTCTACAATTATGTTTGCCTGAAGGTGGTAGATTGTGCACATTCGATGCTTGATGCCCAGTAATGCCGTTATTTCCTTGAACAGCTCATTAAAGAAGTGGCTGGCATTGTCAGACCTCAATACATCAAACACTCCCAAGCGAGGAAAAACCTCTCTGAGTAGAAATCTGGCAGCACACTTGTCTGGGTGTGCACAAGGACCTGCCTCCAGCCATCGGGAGAAGGGACACATAATTACAATAATTTATCGACACCCATTACAACTCTCCTCTATGTCCGCATAGTCGATGTGTAACTCAAGGAATGGCCCGATCGGGTGGGGTAGGGCACCTTGGATAGTTCATAGGATGTGGCCAGTATTGTAAGCTTGACATGTAGTGCAATTGACCACCTTTTTAGTCAGTGTCGCCTGCAGATGGGGGACAAACCAGTCCTCCTGTATATCCGCAGGAATATTTTGTTTCGACACCTGTGACGGATAATGCGGCTGGACGAAAGCGACCAGCAGCAACTCCTGCGGCATAACTGCTTCTACTGTAATTGCCAGCCACCATAATAAGTCTGTATGGGATTGTTTACACCCCCTCTTTTGCTAGAGGTCCTTTTCTCCCTGTGCTATCACTGGATATTCTGAAATGCTGGACTGTAGGAGATATGTGGCCAGTTTGGCAACCGTGCCCGAGGCGGCTAAATTTCATTAGTGTCATTAGTATGTGCAACACATTTGACCACTGCAGTCATGGATGGCTGAGAAAGGGCATCAATTAGTTTGTATAATAATGCTGCATGCTGAACAGGGGAGCCGTCAGCCTTCTTCTTTTCCACCTTCCGAGCACAGAGTGCACTGTAGTGGTCACATAGGCAGAATCAGAATAGTTACACAACACCCATGGGACGCTGAAAGAGTTTCAATGAGCGTTATAAGCTCTGCTGCTTGCCCTGATTAATGCTGGGTAATGTTTTCTGCACCAGTGTTTCATACTCGCCATCCACCAAGCGAACAACTGCCTCACCAGTATGTCTGAGCCCTGTTCCCTGGTCAATAGTTGCTGACCCATCACAGAAGAGCACTACTCCCCCCGAGTAAGTCCTTTGCTTTAGGGAGGTCATCCTCCTCCCCCTCAAAAGTCACGCAGTCAGGTTCAGTAAGATCTTCCTCTGTACACATTTCAGTCAAAAACATAGCAGGGATCACTGAATATTTGGGCTGGACAAAATGATTCATATGCGGATGCTCGCTTTGGACAACTCTAGTATAGCAAACACTGCATGCTCCACATACAATGTTATTGAACACCCCATGGTAATTGTGGAACTTTTCTCTATTGCGGATGCAGCGGTGGCACCTGTACGCAAGGAAATTGGCCTTGCATCACTGAATCTAGGACACCACTGTAATAGGCCAATGGCTGGTGGCACATGGTGTTTTTCTGAGTAAGCACGGCTGTCATCAGCGGCCCATTGGAATGAGAAAACAGATAAAACTCTTGAGTGTAATCTGGGGCAGTAGAAAGCACTTCTTTTAGGTCATTAAAACTCATTTAAATGCTTTCAGTCCATGTTATTCTGTTGTCTGTGTTTTGTGCCTAATTGAGGCCTTGCAATAGGAGCCTGGTCTACGCGGAGTAGTCAAGATCCAACGCTCTGCAATAATTGCATAGTCTGAGAAATATCTGGGGTTATCTTCTTACTGTGCACAGATATTAAATGCCCTATGTAAAAAACGTTTTGAAGGCAATATTGTAGTTTAGCCTTGTCAACTTTGTACCCTTTGTGCGTTAGCAACTGAAGGAGCGTGATCGAGTCTTGCTTGAATTGCTGTGCGTCATCACTGCACACCAGCAAGTCATCTTCATACTGAATGATGATGCTTGGTACCTGTATGTTCTAGTATACATATAGGATACTGTTAACGATACTGGGGTCCTTACATTGGGGAGTCTCGTGTGTTCGTACTGCATTCCCCCACGCGTAAATGAAGTGATGTACTGCAAATCAGGATGTAAAAGTAAGTCGACGACAGTGAAATGTGTTGCATGCTTTGGGATACTGCACAAAATTGTCGCAGAGTTAGGAACAACCAGAAATTCTGATGTAATTTAGGGGGAGGAGACCCATCATCTTCCAACTGGACCCTTTTGCCTTTTTTATTCGGATAAATCGCTGTGTTGCGCTAAATAATGCCTTGGTGTAAAAGTGCAGCAATGCTGTCTCTTATTCCCTCTTCTGCTTCTCTGGACAATGTGTACTGTCTCACTCGATGTAACACTGCGCCTGGTTTGAGTGTCATTCGTAACAGGGTCAGTCCTTGCAGAAGGCCAACATTGTGGGCATTAGTTTTCCATAACTTATCAGGGACATGTGCTAGGTCAATTTCTAATAAAGAGGGGGCTGCAATGTAGACCATCATGCGACATTGTACACGGCTATATTGCACGATTATGTCACAAGGTATGCAAATGGCCAATACTATTTCACCCTTGTCGTCTTTGTCTTCAAAAAGCTCCTCATCGGTCACTTCCTTTAAGGGGATGGTTGGCGCTATGCACAATACAGTGTGCCACTGAGGCCCATCTGCATCCCTCCAAATGACCACAATCCTTTTTTCTGACACCAACAATCCTTCCAAATCCAATGAAATCATTGTTCCTGCAACAAACTCTAGGGACACAGGTGGTCTAAAGATGAAGTCAGACAGCACCCTCCAACAAACCTTTCCAATTTGTGGCACTGCATCAAGTAGAACTGTTATTCCGTACACCAACATATCAGGGTTAATAGAAATGGCACCGACCACCACCTCCTTTCCAATGGCCTGGATTATAATCATTGCCCTCACGGCACACATCCCCGGGGTGCACACACTAATCCCTCGTCTGTAAAGGAGATGCTCATATTTAAATTACTCAAGAGATCCCGGCCTTTACTGGGGAAGTCTCTGAATAGAGCAACAGGGTGCGCAATACTCTGCCCCCGATTTGAATGGGTCATTCTTCTGTATAAGGAACCATTGCTAGAGCCCCGGAGAACCCCTGCATGTTGAGTGTTTCGCACTGATGCATTATTTAGTGGCACCTGTGTCAATCATGACTATGAATTGTTTGTTCCCGATCTCAATGCCCACCAAGGGCTCCTCATCTGGGTCGCTAGTCATGGACAAGGCTGGGCACACAAGAGCTTTCTGTGGGCTGTCCTAATCAGGATATGTGTTTGTACATGCGAACATGAAGGTGTTCCCCCCTATGACAGTTGCTCCTAAATAATGTTTCAGTGTCCCATTCAGAACAACGTTACTGTTGGGCACTTGGGTAACGTGTGATTGGGCCGACAATGCTGGTTGTGGTGAATGGCCGGGCGGGGCAGACATCTGCGCGTGAGGGGGTTGTGGTGGCAACTGTGTGTAAGCTTGGTGTATTTCATATGGTATTGATGTGGCAATGGGGGCGATTGGAAGTGGTGCTGCTGCGGGGACGGGAACGCAGGGGCATACAGGTTATATCCAGGCCAACTCTACTTCTGCATTGCCTTACGAACTGGCCGAATTTACCAACACTGAACTGGGCCTGCTCCTCCCCTCGGTCCCATTCCCCAAAAGCCAACTCTGCCTGCCCAACCTCCTTGGAAGGTGGAACTACCATATTTGGCACCGGGCCATTGCTCCTCTGGGATTTACCATCATCTCTATCCTCTAAATCCTCTACCATTTTCCATAATTCCAAAATCTCTTTCCTCCTACTGCAGCCTTTTGCTCTTATATGTAGCAGCCATAAATGTACACGTGTTTCTAGAATCCCTCTATGTTCGTGCCCTGTTCCAGCCATGGCGGGCATCATCTACCCCTGTGTCTCCGCCACCCACTGCTCGTGGTATTTTTCAATGTTATCCTTATACAACATCAGTGCACTGCACATGTACTGTGCACTGCTGTTGTAACCATATACACAATACAATTTGGCTTTTACAATCCTAACTGTCAGTCACACCTTCCCCGCTATTTACGTACCCCCCTCTCTCCCACTCCACACACACACACACACACACACACTCTTCACTGCGCAATATCCACACTCTCCTCTCACAGCCCCTCCCGCGGCCTCCTCCGACACATACATTTAAAGACACTAAAATAGCAAACTAAAATAATGAGCTAAAACAATAACCAAACCACTACTTCATCTTATTCTCCTGCCCGGAAAATATTGGAGCCAGGAATTCTAGCCCTCTATTTTTTCAGAGCCCCTACTTTTGTCTTCTTTTATCTTTATTCAAAATATGTTGCTATCTTCTTCCCTAACTCGGAAAGAATTCCACATCTCTGTTTCTCTTCTCATATATAATAATAATGAAAAAACGATATAACTGCCAAGTGGTCTTTTTACTCCATGCACCGCTTGCCAATACACTCTCACCTTTTCTTCCTCACCTCACATCCATACACTCGTTCTCCGTTTCCATGCTCCCCTCTCAAAATTCTTCCCGTTGTTCTCACCCGCAGAAGGCGTACTTACATGTGCGTGTTCACCCGCGCTCCACGTCACAAGTTCCCATTAACGGCCTGCACCCACCTAGGAGCCGCGCCCCGCTTCAAAGAGCAGACAGGAATTCTGTGAAAATGGCTCTTGTACATGACTACAGGTTGCGTGCTTGGGACTGGTTGCTGCAGGTGGGCGCGGCCGTCCAGAGGTGCGGCCAAGAATCCCCCCATATCACGCAGACAAATTGAGGTATCACCTCTGGGTCACCAACTTGTCCCGCAGACCTCCAACGCACACACTTGGAAAAAATACAACCCGCTAGGGAAAAACACCCAAGACGCCTGTTGCAAGGAGAACCTGGTTCAATCACACCCAAGAAAAAATCATGCCAGCAAAGATCTCTGCTAACACAGAGTGCACTGAAGAATTCACAGCAAACATTAGGGTTTTGAACGTACAGGTCGTCACAGATGACGTGCATCACATTTGATATGATAGGTTATTTATAACGTGCTTAATACCCAGAGGTTTCTAAGGCCAGACCCGATCCCAGACACATCAGCGACTTCCCAAATCTTCCCACCCTGGTTTTAGGTTTGTTACTTTTCCACCCTGACACCTCGCAGCACAAATCACATGGATCCAGGATGCAGTGAACCCGCCTTCTGCTGTGATCTTCCTGATGGATTGGCGATATAACAGATTTATGTTCGGTGGTCTGGGGCTGGCTGGTACACTGGAATGCTGGGGTCTTGGGACGGGGCATCTGGGCACTATAACTTAGGATTTGGACTGGTGAAAGTCAGAGGCTCCTGCCCTCCTTCTCGTGGGATCACATTTCACAGGGAGCTCTCTGCCCCCTCATGGCCTTGCAGGGCGCATGAATCTCCACGGGTTTAGTCTTTCTCACTACTGTATATGCTACAACCCGACCCTGCATGCACACATCTATTTCTATGTTGTGGGCCATGGCCTACTGCCCTGGCTGCAGCTCGACACTAGGTCTTGATTTCAAAATGGCTGCTGTTTTCTAAGATGGCGTTTCACTCCCAGCGCAATCTACATCTAAGCATATAATAAGCTACCCATAATGCAGCTTCTAGCAACACCTAGCTACCCATAATGCAGCTTCTACCCACCCCCATAGCCTCCCCAAGCACCTACAACACACTCTTATGCCTCTGCCTCCTCCGGAACCTCCTGGGGGCCTGAACGATCATCCCCGCTCCCCAACATGCTTTATAATTACATGAGCCGGTAGGCTCCACTACTGCATATGGGCCATACCACTGAGACAGCATTTTATGGTGTGGGTAGCAAAACCAGAACGTTCTGCCTGATAGAAAGTATATAAGGTTTGTATGTTCTTTAATTCGCTGTGTGGTCTGGGACAACGGCAAAAGGGCTTTTTCTCAGATCAACACCACATGGGGGATGTCCCCGATTCTGGGACATTACCCATGCGGAGGCTGTTGTAACTGTGCTTCAACTTCAGCATGCACCAGTGTCATTATTAATAGGAGAAAATGGATGCTGAGAAATCATAGCACATGCAAGAGCAACAATGTTATTCATGCAAGAACATGCCCTTGTGATAAAACCTATATCGGTAAAACGTCCCATACAGTGAAGCAAAGAATAACAGAACACAAATCTAAGATTAGGAACAAACAAATGAATGCGCCCCTTGCTATACGCTATGTCGAGTTGGTTCACAGTTGTGAAGATTTACGATGGTGGGCAATAGAGAAAGTCTTGGGTACAGACGAGCGAATATAGCCAGCAGATTATCTCAAAGAGAGCAATGGTGGCTCTACCATTCTCAGAGCTACATCAGAAGCCTTAACCTACAGGAATAGTTGAACCAATGTATCAGGTAACATCTTTAATCGCCTATGTCACTCCTCTTGTGATTTACTTAATTCCCTTTCATTTGAATATTTGAATATTCAAATGTTTAAAAATCTTAATCTTAATAATGAGCAATCTAATTAAGAAACATGACACAGTCCTATTTTTATTTTTATTACCACTGCTGGAACCTTGTAAGAAGGAGTGCCAGTTCACCTCGATTGTTCATGGTTTCTCTAAATATTAGGCCCATATCGATTAATTACTGCCATGGTAAGTCCACTACAGTAGGGATTAGATGCCTCTCCGATTAGTAGACAATCGATGAATAAACATATAATATCATTATAGCAAACACGTGAGATTTAGTCAGTGCTAGTCCTTTTTCTATGTCAGTTTCATTTGGTACAGAAGTGTCCTCTTTCTATGATTAGGAACAACGAACAGTCCAATACAATAGGGATTAGATGCCTCATCGTTCAGTAGACAACCGATGATTAAACATTTAATATCATTATAGCAAACATGTGAGGACTAGATTTAGTCAGCGCTAGTCCTTTTTCTATGATGGTTTCATGTGGTCGAGAAGTGTCCTCTTTCTATGATTAGGAACACCGAATAGTCCTATCTTTACGTTCTTGGTTACTTTTAAAACGTATATTTAACCAGATGCCGCGCGAGTAGTCGCAGATTCAAAAAAGCTATCCAAACTGCTGTACGAAGGACGCGGTATCCTTGAAGGTAAGACCCTATTTTGATTTATGCCGCACACTGAAGAGTTTGTGAGCATTTATTCTCAGTTTCCTCTTATAACATAAATTGTTTCCCTCTTTCTCTACTCCTTCTTCTACCTCTGTGTAGATAGGAAGTGACGAGGAAAGGCACTTCAGTACCAGTTTAACACAAGACAGAGTATAGATGCACTCATGCTTTGTCGCCTGAGGAACATCCTACTTTAAGGTACAATATTACATTTGCCAGGTCCACTAATTTGCGGGATTTATAAACCTTCGTAAACAATGAGGTTCTCGTTTTTTCTGTTCCTCCTTCGTCCAGATAGGAAGTGAAGGCAAAAGGCACTCTATTACCGACTTAAAAATACAAATAAGACAGAGCACAGATGTACTCATGTTTTGTCACTTAAGGAACCCCTGCCTTTAAGGTATATCATTACATCTGCCTGGTCTATTAATTCATGGGATTCTTTAAACCTTCGCAAGTATCAAGATTTTCTTTACTTCATTAGAACAGCGCACACACATTGTGCGACTATGCAGAAAGTTGATAGACAATTGCTATCACGTGGTAACAAGAAGCGCTTAAGCCTTGATCTTAGACCTGAGTGAAGAACCCAATCCAGCAATAAAAATAAACTGTCCAAACGCGAGAGTGACAGTAGAAACACCTGAGCCAACTGAAGACAGGAATGCAACACAAAAATCAAAAAACACAGACACTTATGAAATTTTCTCCAAAGGATCTAAGATTGCTACGAACAAAGAGCCCGCAAAAAAAAGAACAACTCCAAAGAAAGAAAATCAAAGAGGCTCTCGCGCCTTTCTACAGAATCTGACAAATCCTCCAAAGAAACCCAAGCTAAATGAGAACAACAAGCACCAGGATAATAAAAAAACGCCTCAGCGGAAAAATCCCCAAAACAATACAACGAATGAAAAAATGCACTCAATCGATTGCAAAAACAAAGATCCTGAAATAGAAGAACTAATTAATTTATCAACATATACAGAAGAACTGATTGACCAATCAGAAGAAGCCCAAATTGAAATCACAGAGGCCTCTATGATCATAATAGATGAATACGAAGAGGAGCAATCAGAAAAAAACAAAACTCAGGAAAGCTCAACCTATAAAATCAGCTTAAGAACCTCGACCCGCAGAGATTGACGAAACGAACAAAGACACAAACGATACAAAGAAAAGAGACACGAAAAACGATATAAAACTGCCTACTTTCATTAATCCTCTCAGATAACAAAGAAAAAAGATATGAAAATAGAACTAAAAAGAACAACAACTGAAAACGATAACCTTATCATGAACCGCACTAATGTATTAAGACAAATCCAAGCAATCCCAAGAATGAAAGAGATAACAACGAAAGACATACATATTGTGGAATTCTGCAACGAAATAATAACTGATCAAGTGAAGATCACATTTACAACAGAAAAAACAACGAACGACATGATAGAGAACAAAGTGACCTTCAAGCAATTGGGATTCGAAGTATCTCTGATTGAAGAAACAACAAACATTGAGATGAAAAAAAACTTTGGCCGTGGGCACGGAAGAGAACCTGACAACATCGAAAACATATATACTGAACAGACAGACTACCGGAGGAAAACACCTGACCAGGAATATGCAAGAGACCAGAAAAATGGAAAAGAAAATGACCATAAAGAAATTCCAGAACCGGCATGAGTTGTACCGAAAATATGGAATATGGAGACAACAAGAGAATACAACATGGGAAACAGAAGAAAGAATGAATCAAAGAAGATAACCATTAAAAGACGGTAATTTGAGCACCACCACGCTATGCTCATGGAACACCCGGGGAAATAGTCATCTATTCCAAGGAAAAAATTGTACACTAGTATCGGCAGATATAATCTGCCTCCAAGAAACTTGGATAATAGCGCAACCAATATGCGATGGATTTACAGTATTAATGAATCCAGCAATCACGAAGAAAAAGGGCCGCCCATCATCTGGGCTCATAACGCTAATCAAAAACGGAAGGAATCTTGATGTGATAGAATCTGAAAACATAAACCAGTGGATTCAATTAACAATACTCAAATACAAAACCGAACAAACGATGAAAGAACTCTCAACTAGACACTCCAGGCAGAGAAAATATGGTGCCTAGTCAACCTTTACTGGAACCCAGCAAGTATATCTGACGAGAAATTCATAGACGCAGTATTTACTGCTCTGGACAACGCCAAGGAGAAACACCAAACCACCGAATGCATAATATACGGAGACCTAAACATACACATATTTGACAAAGAAGGGAAAGAAATAGACAAAAACCACCTACCGATGAGAGTTAAGAACTGAAATAAAGAAAGAACATGCAGGAACCTGAGCCGGTCGGATACCGTGGACAGTACAACAGGAAAAAGAATGGAAACCTGGGCAAGAGCCAACTTGTCAGCCACAATTGACTACATATACTTGACAAAAGGTATATATGATAACCTCAGTGAAACACAAAACATCCAAACCAAAACCAGCGACCACTTCATTATGAGAAGAACTTGGAACACCACGAAATTGACCAATTGCAGAATGGAATCAATAGAATTAAAGATAAACAACGGAAGAAACAGATTAAGATTACGACAAAAAATGATAGAAGAACTCCCGAACACAATGAACAAATCAACATTACCCGACAATGAAAAGATTAACTATGAATGGTTACACTTGCCCTATAAGAGCCAGAACAGATCCTTGGATGAAGGATACACAGTTAAAAAGCACACCCATGTTTTCAATGAGAAAATAAAAACAAAACAAAAAGGAACTGAGAACTAAAATAAAAAAGATATTGAAGCTAAACACAAATGAAAAAACAAAACAACTAAAAGTGGCAAAACAACAATACAGAAATTGGATAAAGAACAACAGAGCGACAATAATGCAAGATGACGCTGAGAAGATGCTTCAGATCATCAACAAAAACAACACAAGGCAACTATGGGCATTGCTACATGGCCAAACACAAACACAGAATGCAATGGTCAGTGATGTACCTGAAGCAAGCTGGACAGCATACTTTACAGAAATATATGGAAACAAAAAGGATGAGAAAAAAATAACTGCATTATAAAAAACAAAACATGACAATAGGAATGGGACCCCGAAGATATACAAAAGGCAATCAGATCCCTAAATATATTGAGTGCCCCAGGCCCGGATGGTCTATCGAATACGATCATTAAACAAAACCCAGAAGTATGGTTAGCAATATGCAAGTGCAAATTGCAGGCAAGCGACGATAATACCCATATTCAAACACGGTACTACAAAGGACCCAGGAAACTACCGTCCTTTAGCACCGCTTGATCCGCTGGGGAAAATCTTCGCCAAACTCCTCATAGAAAATTTAAACAGATGGGCAACAAAAGAAAAAGAATATGCTACTAGACAAACAGGGTTTGTGAAAACGATCGGCACCAACGTCAACCTCCTGATACTAAACATACTGAAGCATGCGGCCAGGAGAACAAAGTTACAAATCTACGCTGCTTTCGTAGATTTAAGACTGGCTTTTGACTCCGTGAACAGAGAGGCGTTATGGGAAAAACTCAAGACATGGAAGTGCTCAGATAACATCATCAAACCCATCAAACTCCTATATGAAATTATCAACATAAGAGTCAGATTATCAAAAGATGGCACCCTGTCAGAACAAATTGGAACATGGAATGGGCTGAAACAAGGATGCCCATTGGCCGCCACTCTTTTCCACCTCTACATGGCAGACCTAGAAGAAAACATCTACACACCTCAAATGAATCCGCCTAAAATACAAAACACTGCAACACCATGCATCTTATACGCTGATGACATAGGGCCTCATTACACGGAATCTGGTAAACCATGGTGCTAATAGCACCATGGTTGCCGCCGGTACCATACCGGTACCACCATGGAGAAAAGGGGAATTACCACCCCATTCCAAGGTTGGCGGGGCGGTAATTCCCCCTTTCTCCATGGCCCTTCCCCATTCCCATTTTTGCCCCATAGGGCTCAATGGGAATGGGGAAGGAGCTAATTACGGTACCGCAAATTGCGGTACCGTAATTAGCACCAAGGTCCCTTTGCGGGTCCCAACTTTAATGGCTGGTCTACACCAGCCGTTAAGGTTGTGTCCCGCAAAGGACCTCGTAGTAAGGCGGTAAGGGTTCACCGGTACCGGTGCCCTTACCGGTACCGATAAACCCTTACCGCCTACCGTGTAATGAGGCCCTCAGTGCTGCTAGCGAAAACACCTAGAGGACTGCAGATTGCTCTACGAAAACTAGAAGAATATATGAGAAAGAACCAGCTAGAAATTAACACACAAAAAACGAAAATCATGACACTGAAGAAAGAAACAAGAAAAAACGGAAAAACGCTTTCCTTCCATATAGGAAAAGACAGAGTGGAGCAAGTAAAAACAATAAAATATCTAGGAGTATGGATATCTCAATCTCTGATTGAAGAAGACTGGATGCAGCTACTAAAAGATAAGACAGCCTCACTAGCGCACCAGGCTAAAGTATTACATCGAAGACAGCTAGCCAGAGAATGGTTCATGAAAACCACAAAGGTACTCACTCCGGAAGATCGCTGGGCAATGATGATAGCAGGAAACGAAAAACAACTGATCTTTGCGCTAATATCGTTCTGGAACAACATAATGAACTTAAAACAAACAGGCTAAAGAAACCTAAGCCAAAGCAAAGGTCAAAGTATAAAAGAAAGACAATGACACCAGACAAAAAAACATACAGAACAATATTTTAGATGATTAATTAGAGTAAAAGGAAACAAAATGAGAGGTTTGAATGCAAACCAAAGCATTTAAAAAAAAAAAGTAATCAGCTTCAAGTGAAGGTAATCACTGTGTAGCTTTGCCCATTTGATTCAAGTTTGGGTATTGAGGATTCTTGTACCTCTGGTTTGAAATTACTTGGAAGACTGCCATTTTGTTTTTGCTCAATCCGGGGAGGTGCTCTGTTGACACGCCCTGTCACCAAAAATTGAAATCAATTGAATTTTTTCCTATTGTCTTTTACCCATATGATAAGGTCAAATTATGGACATGATTTATGGAGTGATTAATATAGAGTCTAACAGATGTATGTCTGAGAAAAAAGAGGCAAATTAGATACACACTACCCAATGTAGAGATTTATTTACAAGAACCCGAGTAGAGAATTAAATAGGTATATTGCTCCTTGCGTCATGATGAAGAGTGGAAATTGGTTTAATGGAGAGGAAATGTAGACTGCAGTGTTTAACTGTGTTTTAACAGTTTGTTTTATTCTGTTTTTAGTAATTGAAAAGTCACAAAGTGCAAATCAGCTTAAGTTCACAATCCTGAAGAAGACGCATATCAGCACCCAGAAGGGATTAGCTAGATTTGTCATGTCGAAACCATCAGATAAGAGAAGTCCTAGGTGAAGATGTTGATTATTTAGGACACCTATAGTTGATTATTATGTGTGGACTAATGTTAAGGGTGGATCTACCACTCAGAGCAAGAGAATTGTAAGTTGCAATTTACAAATGTTTTGAAAGAGGTTTCATTATTTACAACCTCCTCTATGTTCTTTGCACAAAAATGGTCTTTATTAATTAAAAAAAAATTCTGGATGGTGCAAGGCTCAAATTCTGAGCAATATTTGTAAAAATGTGTTTAATTGTATGTTAAAAAAAACCTTTTATTGGAAAAGATTTTTCTATGATGTTTTTATCATGAAAAAATAATAAAATGGAATGAATTATTAAGGCTGCAGTCCTAGTTTCCTCTGCTTAGCTTTCTCTACTCTCATGCAAGAAACACAGTAGTAATGGTGTTTCAGTTCCGTAAGGCATCACTTTGACCGATATGTAACAGTTCTAACCCCAGATGCCTGTGAAGAAGGGGTTTCCCACCATTAGATTTAATACTGATTGATACAAACCTTTATTATAATGAAAAGAAAAGAAAAGCCTAACTATCCCTAACTTACAAGAGGGGTTTCCCTGCCTCAACAAAAATCCTAAGGGTCATATCAGAATGTCCAAGCAACTAAAGAATGTCCACTTTGTGTCAAAAACCTATTTCCGTCCCTTACACTTAATCTAACTAAGAAAATAATGGGGGTCAATACGAGGTTGGTGGTAGCCTTGCCGATAAATGCTGGCGTCATGAATTTTCCGACACCCGGCAATGGGGACTTACCGGGGCATTACGGCCCGGCAGTCCCGGTAATTGCCCATTGCTGGGCACCGGAAAATATCATTCCCCATTCCTATTAGAGTCCCATTGGACTCAATGGGAATGGGGAGGACAGATGCACCGGCACCATTCATGAATGGTGGCGGTGCATCCATCAAGCTCTGCGAGCGGGTGCCTTTCCGCCCACCAGGTCAGACCTGGAGGGCTGAAAGGCACCCACTCGCAGAACTCGTAGTTTGCCGGTCCGGAAACAACAGCTGTTTCTGGACCGGCAACCTTGTAATGAGGCCCAATGTCTCATACTTGGTCCAGAAGAATGACTCCCTCCCTTCGGACATGTACAGTTCTATGCAATTGGCAGTTCAATGAAGCAGGGGGAATGTCTCCCTTCCCCTGGCCTTTCTCAGGCTTGCTCGCAAAGTTCCACAAAGTTGGGGGAATGTCTCCATTCCCCTGGCCTTTCTCAGGCTTGTTGGAGGACCTTGACCTCATGTACAGTTGGGGCCTCGACTCCTGTATATAGTTAGCTGGTTCCTCACAGTATTCCTGGCAGCCTTTCCCTGCCAGGAATACTGTATTTCCTCTAGAGTAGAGGACCCTTGACCCTGTTGCTACGATTTCTAATTCTTGGGTCCGAAACCACTTCACACTGGCTTCTCGGGTCCCAGACCCTTGTGTCTGTGTTCCTCTTTCTCGGGTCCGGAACCACTTTATATTTGTTTCTCGGGTCCCAGACCTGTGTCTCCCCTTGTTGGGAATTTGGCAGCCCTGGCGCACTATCCTCCCAGATACTGCCACAAGGAAGATTACGCTGGATGCAGCTTTGCATGGGCTCTGGGTCCCAGACCCACATTATAGCGTTTCTCTGCCTTTTCGTGGGGGACCTGTACCCGTTCTGATCTTCCCACCCTCTTTCGGGCGGTTCTGCCATCTCTTGGTTGCCTGCAGTCTTTTCTACCCTCTCAGGTGTCTCCTGATCCTTGCAGTGACTGCAGCAGCTCCACTGTGGCTCCCTGCTGCTGGGTAGCGTCACCCAGGCCTCACCCTCTCTCCAGCCTTCTCGCTCAGCTGCCTGCTTTGCTGCGGGTCTCCTGGCATAGTCCAACCATGACAGACCTTCTGGGGACGTCTCGGCAGACGGGTACTCTCCTGATCCTCTGCTGCTTATTCCGACGGGATTAGAAACTCCTGTTTCCTCCAGGGAGGGTCTCTCCTTTTGGCGAGTCCTTCTTCCCTTTTGATGTCACTGTGTCAACCATATTGTCTAGCCTGCTCTCTGTGGATGGAAGCACTGATCTGCGCAGCTCTGCACCTCTGCTTCGTCAAACTGTCATGGGGCATACAGACTCCATATTATAGTTACTACTTTCCCTCGCCTCAATCGTGTCCGCCAGGGAGATGTACATGTGTGCTTGGGGAGCTTATGATACTTGACTACGGATGGAACATGAGGGGTATTGGAGTGTATCTAGATCATACCGCATTCTCCAGGTATAGTCGTCCCTCGTTTCATGGGGGCGGGGCCCTCCCCATGTGATCTTCCCGCAGTACACCACCCCCAGGGGGACTATTGAGCAGTGTCCAAACTGCCTTGGTCCCATGGGAAGGGTCTCCCCCTAGGGCATAAGGGATGGCATCCGCGGATTCGTCACACAGCTCACCATTGAAAAGCAAAAATCAGTCCATCTCGACACGCCTCAAACATCAGCTAAGCTCTTAGAAGCCTGGCTCTATGCTATTGATCTCCAAAGGCGAGCATTACAAAAGTATTTGAAGTGTATCTTTCACTCTGCCCCACCTTAAAAGGCCCTATTGACTTGTAACAACCCACTCTATGTCTTTTCAAAGACATGTCAATAATGTTGGCATTTGTTGCTGAAATCAGTGCCTGTGCACCCGTCTTCAACTCAGAGTCCCCTTTTATTCCAAAGTCTGTATCCTCTGGAGAGTTTACCATTGCAGGGGTGAGTTATATCGACCCCGGCGGTAGCCGTGCCGTTAAATGCGGCACGGCTGCTGCCAGAGTCGTGTTTATTTCTGGCACCTGGCAATGGGGAATTACCGGGGCATTACAGCTCCGGCGGTCCTGGTAATTCCCCAAAGCCAGGTGCTGGGAAAAATTACTCCACATTCCCATTCGAATCCCATAGGACACAATGAGAATGGGGAGGACGGAAGCAATAGCACTGTGTGCAACAGTGCCGGTGCTTCCGTCAAAGACTGCAGACTTGTGCCGTTCCGCTCTTTAGTTATATAGAACATTAGTTGGATATCCAGAGCATAATTGTTGTTTGGTTAGTTTCTGTGTCAGCTCATATCCCTCAAGAAGAGTATAGGCTTGCCCTTGGCCTGCGCTACCCTGAGAGGCGAAGGAGGTATACCTGTCGGGCTCTGCCTGCTTCACCTTTATGATTGGGATCACTGCGGGTTTAGTAGAAGTGTGCGGCTGAATAGGAGTTTTATTCACTACTGATCCGTGTACTCCAGCAGGAGCAGTTATATAGTCACAGTAATATGTGGAAAAGGATAGGCGTTATTGTCATTGGCCCTTTTGATTACATGCTCTTCGACTAACACAATGTGGGGATTAGAAGGATTACGCCTCGAAGTAGATTGAGGCACATTTGATCCAACAAGTTACCACAACTACCATCAGAGATGTTTTAGTGGAATTTTGCACAGAGAATGCAAACCCCAATGCCTGATCACGACTTTGCCGGTAACGCCAGCGATATTACTGCCGGCGGTATTAGCCCTACCGCCGAACTCCCCGGCACTAATAGCGCCGGATCACGAGTTCGGCGGTAATGTAATTCCCCATTCCCCATTGAGCCCATTCGGGAATGCCCCAATCCCCATTGGGCTCAATGGGGAAAATGTGTGCTCTTACCGCCGGCGGATTTTCCGCCGGCGGTAATAGCGCACATTTTCAGTGGATTTCCCCCCAGCCAAAAACTGGGGCGAAATCCGCCGAAGTCCTGATTTGGCGGACCCTTAAATGCGGCGGTAATAGCGCGACCGCCGGATTTAAGGGTTACTGCCAAAGTCGTGATGAGGCCCATAGTATAAGGAGGTTTAATTACGTTCAAGAGAATGTCCTCCTTTCTGCAGAGGAACAGCATTTAATGCTGCAAGACTGCACTGCACCGCCCATAAAGGAACAACCAGAGAGAATGCATCAACAGATGCCTGGAAGAACGTTTACAGCAGTAATGATCACCACCATGCTATACAACATGCTGTAGCAGCCCACGAATCGGATCAGCACACTTGCAATGATGGTAGTCCATCAGCCACATGCAATATTGAGCCCGGTGTAAACAGATACCAAAAGGACAATCACTTGCTTACATGCAAGAAGTTAAGCTAAGCATTTAACCAACATACTACTCCTTAGAATAACGCAACACCATGGCAGTGGGCGACTGGGTGCAAATTAAGCTTGTTGCATACAAGAATAGGGATTCATGTCTACAGACAAGTTTACAAACTTCTAATGAACTTAATTTTGGTGTAAGGAAGAAAAGTATAAAACTCATGGAGAGTGGCTTGCTTTTACAGAAGCAAGAGCCACGCCCATCCCCACACACACACCAATGACTTGGTCAATCCAGAGCACAAAGAATACATAGTAACTTTCCAGTTTCCATGCCTGACAGATCTAGAAAACAACATACTGCAAGCAAAGAATATAAGGACCAAGACTGATGTCATCCCACAAGACACAGAAGCCATGATAGACTTAACAGCTTCAGAAACAGGCATGGGAGAGATCTAACAACTCATCACTGTGATAATATAGTCAGAGCACCCACGCCAAAAAAGGAAGACAAACGCCCAATCAGAAGGAAGATCACAACATCCAAGTTCAGAGCATTTGAACTTTATTGGTTTCCTTATTGAAGGACAGGAGGACCTGTAGAATCACTCCCACAACCGAGTCTGATCCCTGCAGACTTTCGCCAACATAGTGCCTCTTGTACCCATCGCCCCACTGCCACACAAAGAAGAAGCCAAAGGTTGCAGACTCCTAAAGACATCTTGTATATCCCCTCTCTCCCTACTAACTCAACCACTACCCGCTCATCTTTTTCAGATCCAGCAGAGCGCTTTGAGACCATGCAAGTGTCAGTGTAGCGCAGTATACATCCCAGTAACATAACACAACAAGGTATGCCTACACATGCCACCAAAAAAGACAACGCAATATGGGCTTACCAAAAAGCTGAAAAACAGCATGGTCTCTGCTGTAGAGGATGTACACTTTCATGTATTCTGGGCGTTTCGTTTGACAAAGCTTTGCCTCGTAGTCAAAGGGCGCAGTGTTGTGCACCGCAGGACACCGCCCATCTGTCAAGCCAATCACCACGTTTGCTACGTACTTTGCAACGCACACCAAGGTCAGTTTTCCGTTAAAAACTTGACACCGAACCATATGTGGCGAAGACTGCTGTGATGAATCCTGTGGAGCCATCAGTAATCCCCAGTCTAAAGTCTTCTCCCATGTGGCCAGGGGAAGGCAGCCGCTACATGACCCTGACCCTTGGGGTGGTATTCTGAGGGTGGATCACCTGGGAGGAGATGGTTCCAAAAGAAGGGATGCAGTACTTTTCCCTTGACTGTGAAGAAGAAACCCTGATCCCAGAGTTTCTAATGGCCTGCTGTCATTATGCAACAGCAGCCCGCAGAACTTACGCTGCAGTATACCCCTTCACACGGCGACCGCGCCTGCCGCCATCAAGGGAAATTCCAGTTCCCAAGCCAAGTTCTCCACCCCAGAGACGTACATCTTGGTGAGAAGCTGTCCCAGCGGCAGATGGTACTACCCATGCTCAGTAAAAGGCAGCAACAAGGCGACCACATTCAATAACCTCGAGGGACAACACAGCCTCCCTTTGATGCCTCAGTGACTAGAGACGTGTCCATATCGGCTAGAAGATCTCTGCAACTGGCACTGAGGGGTCAACACACATGTTCAGTCCTTTGGTCCTGAGCAAGGCGGTCTTATCGATCTAACCGCTGTAACGTAATACCCTTGCGTCCTGATTGACACACACAAGTGGCCTGCGCTGCATCCGACTCATAGCGTCGCACTGCGTAGACCCCTGAACTAGAGAATCACCAATATTCAACACACACATTCCAACTTGCTGTCTAATCCATAGTGTCTAATGAATTATAAAATAGTAACGCTATGTCTCAGCTAGATTAACAGGCTGTGTGTTTGCTTGAATTATAATGGATTGGTAACTCTATTCATGCCATATTTGAATATGATTTCAGTCTTAATGTCGCTCACAGGATGTGTTGACAATTATTTTCTATGTACTTTTGTACTGTGTTTACACCTTGATGTTTTCCTATGTTTCTTCTACACATGCCTCCAGCATATCTTTGTGTACAACCATCTATGTATGTTTTTCTTATTAGATTATCTTGAATTTTACTGAATAAATGTGAAGTGTACACATATTTTGGAGATATATCACAGAGTGCTTTGTTCTAACAATATATAGAACAAATATAAGGACTTGTAATATGTGCAAAATAATATTACCTAATGCCTAGATTCCTCTACACATACAGTGTTTTAATTCTCTGGCAGTAATTTCTTGTTATTCCTGTCCGGACTAATTTGGTGTATTTAGTCATTATTCAGAAGCCTTTAATTGTAAGGACCTACTTCTGTGTTAAACATTTTAAACTGAATGTTATTCATCCTTCATGTGTGCATAATCTCTCTAAACATCATGTGACATCTAATGTTCATGATGTTTTTATGTAGACAAAAGTGTTCAACAAAAGAACTTAAATTAGTATGAAAATACTTTGGACTTCAATTCCTACAAAGCTTCAATTACTGGGATGAAGAAGAGGAGTAAAGAGTCAATGAGGATCAGCAGTAAAACCAAGAGTAATGCGCAGTCTAGTTGTTATTCATTCAATCAACTACGTGGGACATTTAAATCCAAGAATTACCTGCAGGTGAGAGAAGGTGAAGGAGAAGTCGGATCGGGCTGCAGAGTACGCTTAGTGGGAAGCGGAGCCGCAGAGAAAGGCAGATGTACAGGAATGAACCAGACTGAAGGAGAGAGGTGCTCCCGGACTGCCACTTGTCACTTTTAGGTACCGGAGTTGCAGGAGACCCAACGTAGACTGACAGGCTCCAGGGAAGTACAGTGCAGGCACCGACACCTGCAGAAAGGTTGTCCAAGGCGCTGTCTAACTTAAAAAAGCAGCAACTGTACCGGCGAGGAACGACGAGGCTCGCAGAGGAGCTGAGAGAGGGTTTGACAGGCTACCAAAGCCATTCCCGAAGAAAAACCTTGCCGCTGCAATGTGACACGAGTAGCAGATGCCAGTAGATACCAATGAGTTAGCCCTTTGATAGTGGTAACCCTGGGGCGTTCCAACAGGCACATGGACAATTAAGTGAAGGTTTTGAATACCGACCAAATAGATTTCCAGTACAAGAGCAAAAAGGGTACAATTCCTCTTATGTGGG
This sequence comes from Ambystoma mexicanum, assembly GCF_040938575.1. Classification (NCBI taxonomy): domain Eukaryota; kingdom Metazoa; phylum Chordata; class Amphibia; order Caudata; family Ambystomatidae; genus Ambystoma; species Ambystoma mexicanum. The sequence continues at coordinate 138,438,710 of NC_090921.1, forward strand.
ATGACAATTTGAGGAAATTGGGAAACCACATTACCAAAAGCCAAAAGACTTTAAAGAATAAGTACAAGAGCAAAAGCGGTATCATTCTCCTTATGTGAAACATCAGTTGGGGGAAACCTGGAATCAGTATTGCCATAAGCCAAAAGACATTGTAAGCGAAGCAAAGAGACAAAAGTTGTACAATTCTCCTGACATGCAATGTCAGTTGAGGGAAACCTTGCCCAAGTATTGCCAAGAGCGAAGAGACACTGTAAGAAAGGTTGCCAGAAAGAGCTTGGACAAGCCCTCTATAGTAATTGAAGTCAACAAAGTTATGCCACTGAAGAAATTCAATTGTGTGATATTTAAGAGAAATGTGAATGTTGCAGAAAGACCTGATAAGAACATCCATAGTGAACCTTTTTGGGAAAAGATACCTGGCAGCAGAATACACCAGGGGATCTATGAAGACCAAGAGGGAGATATTCCTGGCAGGAGAGTAAACCAGGATATCTATTCAATTGAGTTCCTGGCAGGGGAGGACACCAGGAAATTCAATGTTGTGTTGAAAAGGAATGTTTGTCCTTTTTAGTCATTGTTGAAATTGGATTTTTCAGTAGAGGAGTTCCTGGAAGGGGAGTACAACAGGAAATCCAATGTATTTTTGAAAACGAACTTGTCATATCAAGCCTTTGCCATCCTATAAAAGTCAATAAAAGGCTTTCTTTCAATATATTTCAACCTGTATTATAGAAATAAAATTTGCTTTGCCATCTTAAGGATAATACCAATGAAAGAGACATTTCTCTTTTCTTTTAATGGAACTTTGGTGAAACAAAGTATTTCAAATAATTTTTCCTGAAATAATTCAGGGGAAGGCAAGCTAGACCCTGGAGACAAGGATTGTTTTGTTGAAATTGTATTTGTATATGGTTTTGCACAATTTGGTTGTAGTAAAAGCAGAAATCCTATTGTACCTTTTTATTTTGTATATTAGTGTGAGGGTCAGATGTATTTTGGACACACGGTCAACTTACTTTAGTTTTAGTTTCATAGGTAGGGACATTCTGTTAGGGCAAGATAGGCCTTTTTTCAAACCCCTTTTCTTTAAATAAACATAACTAACGTTGAGAAGATTGCAACATTATGTCTGCCTCTCATTGCAGAACCCTCACTCTGCACAGGCAAAGGGCGCAGTGTTGTGCGCCGCAGGTGTTGGACGCAACGGGTGCAGCGTCCCCAGGATTTTACCGCCTGGATCTTAGGAGGCCTGCTTCTCACTGCAACCCCGACTCAATACTCCCATCTGCAACTCCTTGTCTTTGGCCATTCATCAAGGCCAGTGATGCCTAGCTAGGCTTGCCCGGACCAGTCAATAAGGTATGCGCCCACATCCACTTATACGTTACTCCTTTCTTACCCAATCTACTTCCTGATCTGGTCTGTTTGCAAATGTGTTAAAACCATTCTCTTCACCCAAGGGCTCCCCCTAGAACTCATATCCATGACGGTCTTCCAATGGCCTCAGAATGCGGATCCTGTTACCGCCTTATGCAAAACCATACATTACAAACTCAGCCTCCAAGGCCCTGCACAACTGATGTAGCCCATGGCCCCACTGGGTGTGACTTTGCCGGCGTGCGCCCTCTGCAAAACTATACTCTACATACTTAGCCTCCTTGGCCTGACACTAGCGATGGAGCCCTCAGCCCCACTGGGTGCAGCTTTACTGGCGTGTGCCTTTGACCTAATGTGCTATTGTGCCCCAGATAGGCCTTGCTGTGATCCCACGTGCCCACCCTGCTTTAATATGCACTAAGCGGGGAATGTCTTGTAAGATATTTCTGTATATTTTATTCTCAATGTCTAGCGCCTCACCACAACTATCTTGCAATTCTGTAACTTTCAACTGTCTCTCAATGGTGTAACTTATATCCATCTTGTAACTGTAACTAGCGCCTAGATGCCCGAGGGCTTGGTGTGCTGCTATAAATGCTAAAATAAAAATAAAATCATTATCCTAACTGGTCATGCCAGTAAAGAACCCTGTATTGTGCAGGGTGCTAACATGTGCTGGCAACACCTTGCCCTGTATATAGAGCTGACCCTGGGGGCCAGGTCAGCAGCTCACACTAGATAAGATCAGTAGCTCAGGTCAAAGGCAGGCCCTGCACACAGATCAAAGAGATCCCTGGGCGTTGCTGTTAAATCCGCATTTGAATGGCAGCAGGAAGTGGCCAATAGACATTCAGTGATGGGCCCTGCATGACTTCCTGTGGAGAGGCGGCTGCAGGATTGAGGGCTCACCTCCAGGTACAGTAATGTGTTTATTTATTTACACTGTCTGCAAGGATTAGGCTTAGGCGAGAGCCCCCCCCCCCCATTTCCCCCTCCTCCAGGCGGTGTCTGTTGTCTGTGCCACAGGCCTCTGAGATGTAGTGTATCTGGGGGTGGAGGGGGGGCGGGTGCATGCGTGTGTGGGTCTGCATACACGTATTTCCCCTCATTCTGTGAGAGTGAGGAAGTAACACAGGGCGAGAGCATCTCTGCACCATAAAGGGACGCGCCCCAGAATTAGAGGAGAGAAGAAAAAGAAGGCACAGGAGTGTCCCCAAAGAAGGAGCAGGAGTGTCACCAGAGCAGGCACAGGAGTGTCACCAAAGAAGGCACAGGCGTGCACAGTGCATACAGCAATATGAACTGGCAGCTGGCATCTTACTCCATGTCATGCAGGAGGGAGTCACCCAGTCCTGTATGTTCTTGAAATTTTGATTATTGAATTTTTTTTCTTATCCATTTTAAAGTACAAGTCAAAGCATTGCGAGTAAAAACATACATGGATGACGTTCTCTTTCATGGCAGGGAGAAACTTGCGAGCTCTGAACTTTCAGGAAAAAAAAACGCTGTACACCAATGTGATCACTGCTGGAGAAGAACATGTCACATTTTATGTTCCTGCGTAATTACATTGGCTGTATTTGTCTCATTTGCCTTGCAAATAAAGGTGTGATTGTGTGCGCGCGCTCGAGTCTTGCCTGTATGTGCAGGTGAGGGCACAGGTGTAACCGGATGCCTTTTTTTTTTACTGTCCACTCTTATTATTATTTCCAAGGTGCGTTCCACTCGTCCATTTCTCCTTTATTCGTGTACTTTACATGTAGACCTCTCACCCCCATTCACGCACCATAAATCCACGTGGACACACCAAGGTCGGCAGTGTGGTTTAGAGCCTCTTTGACCTACCAGTGTTATCTTTGTAATAAAACACCAGTGGCCGATTGATTGCGCGTTTGCCCTATTCAGGAAGAGCTCGGGGGAGCAACAAGGAGTGGGGCTGGGATGGAGGGAGATGGAGTTTCGTAAGGGAGGGTGGGGGGGCAGAGATAAGAGATTTGCGTGGGTGTCCTCAGTGCAGAAGCAGCGCACCCAATTATGGACCAAAAAAGGACCCCCAAGACACAAATTGCAGACGGACACACTTTTGCTGAAGTCCTTAGGTCACCAATCATGGGCACCCTATTGGCAGCCAACCCGGCACCCCTAGGTGAAACGAGCAGCCCCATCAACTTGATGGGCGTTATCATGAAGATTGCAAATGCAGTTGCAGAAAAGGCTATTCACTAGGGTGGCCAACTTTTCAAAATGGCTTTGCAGGACACTTTACGCGCAGAGGCTCAAAAATGGTTTGTAGCGCGCAAGATTTTATACAGCGCCATTCGTTCGCACTAACATATGGATACTTTTGCTTACATATGACTGTTGTGATGTTTACATGTCCTGTCCTGCTGGCCATCTATGTATGTATGCTCAGAGGATGTTGGTGCTTGGAATGCCTGACACCGCAGGAGAATGGTGATGAGGGTTTGCTGTTGAGCGTTCTGTGAGTGTCAGTGGGGGGCCTGGGTGAGCTGGTGTGTGTGTGTGTGTGTGAGGATGGCTGGTGGGTGCTCTGTCTCCTTGTATATAACTAAGAGGAACTGGAACCCATACCTGTAAGTGTATAAATAAAGCTTATCTACACCACAACAATGACACTTAAACACATAGTTTGAAGCTTGCTACAAGAACACCATCACACAAGCAAATATTAAAAATGTCCAGAGAAACGTACACACCGCCCCAGCACTCAAGTCTGCAATTCAACAGGGCAGTGAGTGAGAGGCCTGGACCCACCATTTTAAATGGTGACCGCCCCGGGTGACCCTTCAATCATCTCGCCTCTGCATCTCAGACTGGGAATAATGCGCAGCCAAAAAGGCAAAGGACTGGACTGATTAATCTCCAGATGGGAGAGTCAGTCAGCGGCATATGGTTTAGTGAAAAAATAACCCTCATCGAGTGCACGCTTCTTACTCATGTTCCCAAGAGACCATTTAAGGCAGTGAGGTGGCGGTTACTTTTGATAACCTGATTTGTGGGCAGGTGAATAAACTCATCACTACAACTAACGTTATTTTTGTATTTGTATTTTTTTTGTATTTTATTTATTTCTATAGCGCACCAGGCCCAGGGGCAACCGGGCGCTTAACTTAGTTACAACAAGATGAAAGCATTACAAGGCAATGTGACAGAGTATTACAGGAGAATTTACAGAATATACATTCAAGCGAATATCGATAAGGCAGTGATTTAAAGGGTAGTTAATAAGGGATGCAGAGTAGGTCAAAGTGCAAGTAGGGCAGTAAACTAGTGTTAGCTGTCTTGGGCGGATAGCCAGGCTTTGGTAAGGTGTTTGAATTTCAGGAAGGAAGGTTCTGCTCTAAGGTCATTGGGGAGTGAGTTCCAAAGTTTGGCTGCCAGGATGGGGAAGCTGGTTCCACCTGATCTTTGGAGATTAAAACGTGGGATGACGAGGCAGTTGGCTTGGGCCGCTCTGCGAGGTCTGGTGGAATTGTGGAAAGAGAATCTGTTTGCCGGGTAGCGAGGGGCTTGGTTGTGGAGGCATTTGTGTGTAAGAGCCAGGGACTTCAAGGAGATGCGATGTGGGATAGAGAGGCAGTGCAGGTTGCGCCTAGTGTCAGATATATGCTGGCGCCTAGGAATGTTAAGGGCCGCTCTGATCGCATTGTTTTGGACAATTTGTAGCTTGTTTAGATTGCGGAGATTAGTACCTAGATAGAGGGCATTACAGTAGTCGACCTTGGATAGTACGAGGGTCCTGGCCAAGGTTACGCAGTTGGGTGTGGTTAGGAACGGCGACAGGCGGTGATGAGCTTGCAAGTATACGCTGCTGCAGATGAGACTGCGTTGGACTGTCTAGTCAAGGATAGGGTTGAGTCAATGTAAATCCCTAGGGTTTTCGTGTCCTTAGCAATAGGGATGGTGTTCCCATCAATGGTGAAAGACTTGAAAGCAGGGTCAAGTTTAGTGAGTTTTTGTGGTGAACCAAGAATGAGGAGCTCTGTCTTTTCATCATTTAGGCAGAGGCCGTGTTGGGCCATCCACGCTTGGATGACCTGGTAGATGGCGTTAATGGCGAGGGAGTCAGTTGTGTAGTCTCCTGTGATGGGGATTAGTATCTGGGTGTCGTCAGCGTAATTAGTATACGTGACGCCCAAATGGTCCAGAATATCAAAAAGGGGTTTGGTAAACACGTTATATAACGTGGGCGAGACACAAGACCCTTGAGGCACACCACAAGAAACCGGAGCGGGTGGTGCGGCCGCAAGTGGGGAAAACACGCGCATTGATCTATTATCAAGGAAGGATCTGATCCAAGTAGAGGCATTTTCTGAGAAATGTGCGGCTGATTTGAGGTGATGGCAGAGAATTTTGTGATTGACAAGATCAAAAGCAGCAGAGAGGTCCAGGAGAAGTAATAACGCCAGTTTGCCTTTGTCTTTGAGATCTTCGATCTGCGTTTTTAAATCGATAAGGGCGGTCTCAGTGCCATGGCGAGGCCGGAACCCTGATTGCCTGAGTCCCAGAAGTTTATTTGATTCAAGGTATTCCTGAATTTGTAGGTAGGCCGCGCGGTCAAGGATTTTTAGTAAAAAAGGTACAGTGGTAATTGGTCTGTAGTTTGTGGGTATGCTGGGATCCAGGATAGGTTTTTTCAGAAGCGGGATGACCCACGCATCCTTAAGATTGTCCGGAACAATCCCAGAGCTAAAGGAGGAGTTGATGAGCGTAGTGATGAATGGTGCTAGGTCGTGAGCTGCTTCCTTAATAATAGGTGCAGGACAAAGGTCACCCTGACAATTGGACGGTTTAAGGCTAGTGATGATCTTTTCCACTTCGAGAATGGAGAGTGGAGAGAAGATAAAAGGAGTCAGAGAGTCTGTGATAGAGAGGTTTATGGTAGGTATCTGTAGAGGGTTAGATTGAAGGCTAGATTGTTTGTTGTTGATTTTAATTTGGAGAGTGGCAATCTTACCTAGGAGAGCTTCTTGGATTTTGGAGCACCAGGTGCTATCTTTGGTACAGGTGTCAGGTGGAGTAACAGGAGTTTCAAGTTCTTTTAGGATTTTAAACAATTCTTTGGTGTTAGATTTGGCTTGTTCGATGCGTTTGTTGTATGTGTCTTTTTTTGCCTGGAATATAGCTTCCTTGTAGTTAAGGGTGGCCAGGAGTACGCATGATTTGTTAGCTAGAGAGTGATTGCTTCTCCAGTGGGATTCTGCAATTCGTTTTTCTTTGCGTAGAGCTCTGAGATGGGGTGTAAACCAAGAGTTTAGGTGGGCTCGAGGTTTAGATTTTCTCAGTTTCGAAGGTGCAATGGTGTCTAAGGCTATAAGCATGGCCCGGTTGAATGTGTCGACCAGGGCCGTAGGGTCAGAGCATGAGGGATCCCGGTCATTGAGAGCTGGAAGGAGGAGGGGGAGGAGTCTATCGCAGGTAATGTTGCGTTTGTTACGGGTGGCCATAGCCGGGGCAATGCTGTGAGGGAGGCTGATAGGTTTGGACTCAATATTGAATGTAATTAAGTTGTGGTCTGTCCAAGCGCACTGTTGGTTAGAGGTGATGTTGATGGGACAGTTGAGGGCGGCTAGCCAGTTAAGGGTTCTGCCCTTGTTGTGGGTGGGTTGGTTTAGGAACTGAGTGAATCCAGCATTAGTGAGGATGTTGTCAATAGACGAAGCAGCAGTGTCCTTGGGGTCGTGGAGACCTAAGTTGAAATCCCCCAGTATCATGACCTGGGAGTTAGCTTTGGTGTTGTGTGTGAAGATGTTAGAGAGGTCCTCCGCGAAGGTGGAAAGTGGGCCGGGTGGCCGGTAGAGTAGATGGAAGGTGATAGAATGGTTAGGTGTGACAGCTAGTTTAGCTGTCAGTGCTTCCAGAGTGGAGGAGTGATGTGTGGCTGAGAGGTGGAAGTTCAGAGCGTTTTTGTGGATGATGGCGATGCCACCTCCTTTAGATTGGATGGAATTACGGTCATGTCTGATAATGTTGTAGCCTGGAGGGATAGCGAGGGAGAGAAGAGGACCTGAAGCTGGGTGGAGCCAGGTTTCAGTGATTGCTATAAAGTCGAGGTCAAGGTTGAGGATCAAGTCAGCTACTTCTAGGGCGTGAGCCGTGAGTGATCTGGCGTTGATTAGCGCGCCTTTGATATTATTTGAGTTAGGGGAGTTGGAAGATAGTGGTAGATTAGGTGTAAGTGTGGGTGGTGACAAAGGGTGAGGCAGTTTGATGCGGTGAGCTAAATGATGGGAAGCGTGGGTAAGACGCGAGCCAAGTCTAGCATTTCTCAAGGAGATAGAGCAGGGTAGGTTAGGTAAAGGTCTGGTGGCGAAGTGCTGGATCCAGAGGGCTGGGTTGTTAAGGTAAGGGTTGGTGTGGTGAGCGTGGGATGGCATAGTTGAGGTGTGATGCAAGTAAGAGTGGTAGATAGGGGTGGTGGTATGGTATAGTGCAGTCCAGCCAGAGTGCAGTATAAGGAGGAGAAAGGTGGGCATCAGTCTGGTAAGTAGGGTACTGAAAGAGTACAGAGGAGAGTTTGCAGTAGTTAGACTGTTGGTGGGGGGCATGTTGACCTAGTAGAGTCTAAGAGCGCGTGGTCTGGTAAAGATCGCAAGGGCGACCATATGACACTTACACAATTACAGTAGTCTGTTAGTGACCAAAGGCACAACACAATTGCAGTGGTCCGTTAGCGACCATAAGGCACAACACAATTACAGTGGTCCGTTAGCGACCATAAGGCACAACACAATTACAGTGGTCCGTTAGCGACCATAAGGCACAACACAATTACAGTGGTCCGTTAGCGACCAAAGGCACAACACAATTGCAGTGGTCCGTTAGCGACCATAAGGCACAACACAATTACAGTGGTCCGTTAGCGACCATAAGGCACAACACAATTACAGTGGTCCGTTAGCGACCATAAGGCACAACACAATTACAGTGGTCCGTTAGCGACCATAAGGCACAACACAATTACAGTGGTCCGTTAGCGACCATAAGGCACAACACAATTACAGTGGTCCGTTAGCGACCATAAGGCACAACACAATTACAGTGGTCCGTTAGCGACCATAAGGCACAACACAATTGCAGTGGTCCGTAAGCGACCAAAGGGCACAGCCAATAGCAGTCATGAGGCATAAAGCACTAGGGGCTGACAATGACTGTACTATTAAGAGGTGGCAGCAGTAACGCATAGAGGCGGTGGAGTTGGAGGCATAAGCGTATGCAGCAAACAGTTATCGAAGGTGAAAATAACCGAGTTCAAATGTTTATGATTGCGGAGTAGCAGAAGACATACCAGAAAGCACAATAGTGTAGACTGAGGGTATCCCTCTACTCACAATGGATTAAAGGTCCGAGTAGACACTGGCTCCAAGGCTCCGGAGGCGAACAGGGGGCAAACAGGGGCCTTAGTGCGGGCCTTTGTTGAGAGGCCGGCGTTCACGTTTCACGTTCAACGTTACACGTTGTAAGTGAAGCCACAAAATATACACAAGGAATTATCCACCGAGTTCGTTTATTTTCTTTTTTGAAAGGGCATTGGGCTTGTTGTTCGGTAGCTTCATCGTTGCTTAATTAACAGACGGCTCGTGGAGCCTGAAAGACGGTTTTAACAGACGTGCCCCATCAGTGTGTTTTATGCCGAGGCATGCTGAGAGCTGAGACTAGTGTGACACTGCTCTCTGTCAAGAGGCGGGGTCAATGTTCACACATTCAAAAAGTCATGTAATGAAAGTGTTCGGGATACAATCCAAACCTAGGCTGATATATACTGATTTTGTTTCACGTATAGATTAGTGATTCTTGAAAAACGGCAGCCCGCCCAAACATTATCATTACAAGTTTCTCTGGTATTTTCATAAAATTCATGCGGGGCAGATTTCCACTCACTTGTCATCGTGCATTTTGAGGAACCAACAGTTGCGGATCACAGTAGTGGCTGGCAAGTGGTAACTGTGATTCATGATGGACTGCAATTAGTGGCTGTGGCCGGCGCCCTGCTGCGGCCTGCTTCAGCATAATGCCTAATTGTGTACTCGGAATCCTAGCAAAGCAAGTCGGGTCAACGCGCTCCCCGCACAGCCAGTCTGCAAACTGTCGAACAGAGTCCCCAATCATGGGACAATCCCACACAATACGTGAGAGTTGGCCACCGTCATATTCACACCCGTGATCACAGTGATGGCAAGGCTCATCCCGACCTTACTCCAGGGAGCAAACACCAAACATGGCGGAGTCTTGACACGGTTACTCCATCGTGATGTGGAATGCCAGTGACATTCAGAAGAAAACAGATTAACTTCTTGACCTCATGGAATCTAGGAAAGTGTGTGTGTGCCTTCTTTCTGAGACCCATCTGCAAGGATGCCACAAGCTGAAGCTGGCAAATGATATGGTGTACTTGACTGACCGAACTGCAGGAACCAAAGGGGGGGGAGTCCAGGGCAAGACTGCAGCAGGACCGCTTTGATTGATTGCAACGTACTGCCGTCCTAGAGCAAAGCTGGATTTGGGAGACCTGGACGTCTTGCTTGACTCGACTGTCCCAACCATTATTGGAAGGGACCTGAACGCTAAGTACTGATGCTGTATCGCAAGGAACGCCAACTCTAGGTGACACAAGCTGCTGGAATAATCCAGGGAAAATGATTTTCTGGTAGCAGGCCCTACAGACTCCACACACTAGCCAGCCACAGCCAGCCACAACCCGGACATCGCACTGCTGAAGCACTTCCGTCAATCAGATGAACTGGAAACTCTGGTTGAGCTGACTTTGGCGTAAAGCGCTATATAAACCTAATAAATACAAAATACAAATACAACCAGCTGGTAATCACTTCGGGAGACGAGATGGAAACCTACCAGCAGACTCTGAAGTATGACTATTCGTAGGGCAGTCTGGAGCCGCTACAAGGAAGACCTCGGGCCCCTTGTGTACGAAGGGAGACATCGACAAGTCTGTGGATGCCTTTATAGCTGCGGTTCAAGAGGCAATTGAACACGGTGGGGGTCATTTCAAGGTTGCCGGTCTGGAAACAACAGTACCAGTAAGCTTGCCGGTACTGTTGTTTCCGGACCAACAAACTATGAGTTCTGCGGGCAGGTGCCTTTTCGCCCACCAGGTCTGACCTGGCGGGCGGAAAGGCACCCACTCGCAGACCTTGACGGATGCACCGGCACCATTCATGAAAGGTGCCGCTGCATCCGTCCTCCCCATTCCCATTGAGTCCAATGGGACTCAAATGGGAATGGGGAGTAATATTTTCCGGTGCCCGGCAATGAGGAATTACCGGGATTGCCGGGGCTGTAATGCGCTGGTAAGTGCCCATTGCCGGGTGCCGGAAAATAAATTACTCTGGCGGTTGCCATGCCGGTATTTACTGGCACGGCTACCTCTGGACTCATAATGATCCCCAGTGTCCCCAAGCAGAAACCGAAATGCTGCTCCATCTACGACTTACCAAGAGGCATCAAGCAAGCAATTGCTGAGAAAAACCGGGCTTGGCGGCAACAGCAGAAACACTGCACACCTGATTTACTACAAGTACAACCAGTATGCCAAACAAAGTCAGCAGGATAACAGACTAAGTGGAAACATAAATTGACAAATATCTCTTAGAGCGCCCAGCTGAGATAGGAGTTGAGAACATTGAGGAATGCACATGCTCTAAAGTAACAGGACTTACTCAGAAGCTGGCTAATGGCAAAGCACCAGAGAGTGACGGAGTAACCAACTTGGTCAAAAAAATGCTCCCGCCTGCATCAATGGAACGCCTTGCGGAAATCTTCAATGCATGAATGTGATTTCAACACTTCCCCAAATCCTGGATAGAAGCCAGAGTCATTGGGCCTCATTACGACCCAGGCGGTAAGTTACCGCCTGGGCCGTGACTTTACCACCATGGCGTAAACTACGTTTACGCCATGGTGGTTGGCGGACTTACCGCCCCATTCCGACCTAGGCGGGGCGGTAAGTCCCCAATCCCCATTTACCCTTCCCCATTCCCATTTTTGCCCCATAGGGCATAATGGGAGTGGGGAAGGCGTTAATTACGCCACCGTAAATTACGGTGGCGTAATTAACTCCATGGTCCCTTAGCGCCATGGATTTTAACACCCGCCAAAAGCGGGTGTTAAAACCTCCATGGCGCTAAGGGACCTCGTAATTGGCGGTAAGGGGTCGGCGCAGCTAACGCTGGCGTAAACCCCTTACCGCCAGGGTCGTAATGAGGCCCATTGTGATCCCAAAGCCTGGGAAACCACTGCCCTATCAGCCTGCTCTCTGGACTGTCTAAGCTCTTGGAAAGGACCCTTCTGACTCGTCTACGCAATTTTGCCTCTGAAATTAATCTTCTCCTCAACAAACAATTTTGATTTCATAAAGAGCATGCAACGAACCATCAGCTACTGAGAGTGGTAGATAAAATCACCCATGAATTCACCATCCACAAATGTACCGGAATTGTCTTTTTGGATGTGGCCAAAGCTTTTGATGAAGTATGGCACAAAGGTCATCTGCACAAGATGATTCACCTCGGATTCCCAAACTATTTGGTGTTACTTGGACAATCCACTCATCAACACCACAGGTTTTCTGCATTTCCCTTTGCTCGATCCCACTAACATCTTACCCACCCGTTTTTCATACAGAGCCATGTGCAGCACAGCCAAAATTATTATTAGCAGCTGGGGCAGGGCGCGCAGCCAATCAGGTTCTGTGGTTCACGAAACCTGCAGGCTGCCTCCCCGTCGCAGTCTGCCATCTTAATACCCACATTCCCCAACAGCCCTTCCTATTCCTACTTACCTGATTGTGGAGGCGGCACCGCCGCTCGCCGCAGCAGCTTCCCTTTTCCTGCTGCCATGGTCATAGAAGAGAGGCTACTTATGTGTACGGAGCCCCGCCTTTTATAACCATGGCATCCATTTTTGTTAAGTATTTTCATTCATTCAACGGGACGCGTTGGTAACCTGGGGAGCTAATAGCGTTAACCCCCTATTCAAGGATTGGAACGGAGGGTAACGGCCCGGTGCCCTCTGGGCTGCCGGGCCGTTACCCCCGTTACAGCCCTTGGAACGGGGTTATAGCTACGTTATTAGCAGAGGCTGGATATAAGACCACTGTACCTTACAAATAAATAAACAAACATCAATAGGACTAAATCATGGAATTAATTTAGGAATATAATGATGCTTTATACCCTCGGCGGTAGGGTTGTGTTATGAACCCGTATACATTTTCGCAGCGAAAAAAAAACAGTAAGAACATGGCTGCCAAGAACAATCTAATGCAGCTCATTCTAAAATTACAGAGGGCCCTTTCTATTTCTATCACAACAGAAGGGACGGCGAGGAGAGGACAAGCAATGCTGAAGACAAGGAGCCACTGGCAGCAAAGTAGCACCAGTAAGTAAAAGCTACGATTGATGTTAGACAGGTTGCTTGGTATTGTGGCGCATTACCAGCAGTTAATGCTGGGTGCTGGATTACGGACCTGCGTTTTCGCTGCAAAATCTTATGCTTTCCTTTGAAGGTGCAAAAGATGTATGCCACATGACAGAACATGTGTTGCTGCAATGCAGAAGGGGAACCCTGTTGGGGAGTCCTTGGTGCAAGGTAGATCAGTTTTCCACGTGGCCTTAGCAAGTGTCATCAATTTCACCCCTCTCCATACACCTCTCAAACTCTAACCAACCGCAACCCTAAAGCACAACAAACCACACAAACTTCACTACACCCCAACAACAAAACAAACCACACATAGCTCTGCACAATAGCACACGACGGCTAACGACCGGAAAGCACCCCCAAGTTCAGCGAACGGTGTTAACCAAACTGAAGCTGCCAACAGCACATCACTGCTCTCTTGCACTTATCCCGCTCGCTCCCACTAACTTAACCCCCACCCCTTTCCTTTTCAGATCCGCCAGAGCGGCAGGGTTCCACTCCGGGGGTCATAGAGTGCGGTACAAATATCCTTTAACATTAACATAATGGATGACCAGAGATGATCTGCGATAGTAGTGCCGCGAGCATGTCCCGCAGCTATGCTTCCAAGATCCACAGTATAGCGTCTAGCTACAACGCTCTAGAATGTTTCATGCTGCCCTGCAATTGGGACGACAGGGACCCTCAACCTTTCGCCATTAATGCCTTAATGGCGTGTGCCAGTTAAATAATGTATTCATATATCTGTTGATCAGCACTATATGGTTTATATTAAAGAGTTTTATTTGTGAAAAGGGTGGACAGAATATAGAGGGACTTGTTACTGTATAGCGCAAAAGTGTGATTCCAAGTATCCTATATGGTTTAGTGGTCCTTCCAGCTACGATGATGACAAGCATTGAAAAACGTGAAACGAAAATACACCGCTCAATATTAGGAGTCCGCCAAGCAGTGCCGGTTGAAGCACTACGTAGTGAACTTGGCCTCCCTTCTATTAGATCCCTTTGCATCATGCAGAGATGCAATTTATACTTAACAGTTATTTTATCTACTCTCAAGACTAACACTATGAACAGCTATGTGGCAGAGCAATACGCCAATAAAAGTAAAAATGTGTTTTTGAATGCAATTACGTAATACTGTCTAGAGCTGTGCCGGACTATTGAATATATCAATTTAATTCTAAATCTAAATAGGTCAAACTTACTAAAAAAGAAAACAGGAGAACTGGACTGTGGTCTTAATGCTGACAATTTGGCAACATGAAAGCTGTAGAGGCAAAACAGCACACAAGGATTGAATCAGCAATCTCCTTTGTGTACCTCACAAAACTCTGTCCTGCAAAGGCGAGAAGATTCAGCACATTCCTTCGATTCAACATCTTGCTGACTCTAGAGCACATGGGAAGATGGGCTAAGATCCCTCTTAAAGATAAGATGTGTCGCCTATGTAAATTAGACGTAGAATCCGCTCGACATATCTTAACACAATGTAGCAAATTGAAGGTTGAATATACTAAAAATTATTTGAATATTGTCACAAATATTATACACATTGAAGCTCATCAATTTTGGGGCGCAATTGACAGTGCAGATTCTATGATCTTAACAGTGGCTGCATACCATGTCAGGAAGAAGGTATGTGGTGTGATCGCTCATCTGGAGATTTCAGACAAGGATTGGTGGACGCTAATTAGGGTGTTTAGGTGTTGAATTTTAATTTTTTTAATTTTTTTTATGATGCTTTAGCTAAAGACTGAGGTTGGTAGTAGATATTAATGTGAGATTTTAGGCGGAGACGTTTTTAAGTTAAGTATGAGATGATGGCTTGTATTGAAGACAGATTTGACATATGTATTTATGTAATTTGGATTCTTTTGTTTAAATTGGAGCGATAAGTGTAAAGGTTTGTATTACCCATAAACACAATAAATATACAAAATAAAAAAACAGTACTACACGTTGCCTTGCAGGCCCTTTAAAGTCCTTGTCGGCCTTGTGATCTGTGACTGGGTGACCAGATATCCCTGTTTTGCTGCGGCTTTCCTGAAATTGGGCCTCTGGTGCCCCCTTCCTAAGAGTTTCTTTTTATTTAAAAACCCAACCCACTTTTAGAGAAAAGGGTGAAAGGTTTTATGTTTAAAACCCTGTTGAGGTGTAGGAAAAAGGGAGGGTGTCCCCTGGAATATTCCCAGGTCGACACTTTCAAGTCAAATAGACAATATAATAGCTTTGTAACTTAAAACTAAGATTCAAGCCATATCTCTAACATCCTGGGGGAAGGCTTGAACCCCTAACCTTCTAGGAAGCAGCCACATGCATGAAATGATTGTGTCACCGAGGATTTTTTTAGAAAAACACACATATGCCTGTAATAGTAATCAGAGCAAAAGCTTGTTTGTGTTTCCAACATCCGAGGCGGTAGGAGGAGGAGAGGATGCCCCCGGCCGGCAATGTCACCACAGCCCCGGCCCTCAACGAGGGTGCTCGTGCGGCCAGTGTGGATGTGAACCCGTCGCCCCGGCAGCATCCATCCTCCCCACGGCATTTGCCGGTACTCCCACAGGAGGAAGGAATAAGGAGAATGCAGGGGAGCGGCCGCAGCCGCAAAAGAAGAAATAGACACTCCCGTCTGGGGGAGAGACCAGCAGGACTGATGCTGCCAAACGAGGCCAGAGCCCAGCCCGCCTCTGTGAGCAGGCACGTCCCTGCCTGCCTGTGAAGAGAGGGAGCTGTCCCCAGCCAGCTGAGGAGGGGTGAAGAGCACAGCTGGACCGCCACTGCTGACCACCTCCCGCCCGGTGAGGTGAGTGATTACCCCTGCCCAGAAAGCTGTGGCAGCCCTGGAAGTCATTTCCCTGGCTCCTGGCAGTGTAATAAGGAAGAACTTCAGGGTGACGCACAAATAATAAAGTATATGGCCTCTTGCAGACCGCGGGCCATGAAGGCGGCGAGCTCCCTGCGAGGATGCAGTGTCGGAGCAGTGACAACATAAGCCACACCCAGATCCCTGGGTCGCACAGCGCTGTAGTGTAATCCGCTCCACGTTGAAGCATGATGAAGATGGACCCTCTGCAAATCCCGGGCCACCGGCAGTGACAATAGGAGTGCTGCGGTGTTGGAGCTGGCAACAGGAAAGCCCCAATGATAACCCAGACCGGTGGGCGGTGAACTATGCCACAACATCCGTGCTCCGGTCCCGGAGCGGTGAGCACAAAAGCCCCAGCAGGATCCCGGCCATGAGGCAGTGAGTTCTTTTGATGTGCTCCACGTCACAGCGTAGTGACTATGTGTACATGGCCCTCAACAGATCCCGGGCCCGACAGTGAATTACAGAACGCCCCAGGTCGGGGCAATGGAAAAATAAATTGTGTTCCCCTTCAGAACACAGACACAAATGGCAAAGGATGCGCAATAGAACCCAGCGCCCACAGGCAGTCATGTGAAGTACAAGGTGTCTGTGCCGGCACAATGAAACAAAAGGAACGTGGCAGTATAGTTCTGGCACAGGCTTGCCAGGGAGAACTGAACTGCTCATGCAAGAGGTAAACTTGTTATGTTATGTTATGTTATGTTAGAACATTACTAAAGCGCAACGTTCACCCGAAGGTATCTTGGCGCTAGGGTAGACAGCGAGGTGCAGCAACAAAGAACTAGTCACGTCGGAAGACCAAATGGTTTTCGGTGGCACGGAGCTGAAAGTGGAGGCTGTTCCAGGTAATAGCGACAATCACCGAAAAGGCACGGACGCCCGTCCGGGACATCCAGATTCCAGGAACAGGGATCAGTAGGGCCAGCAGAGAGCGCAAGGGCCGAGATGGCACAAAACGGGAAAAATGTTCCGTATATATTTGGCGCCTTGATTGTAAAAAGCGCAGTGTACCAGGCAGAGAGATTTAAAAAGAATGCGCTTCTCAATCGGCAACCAATGTAGTTGTCTGAGCAGCGGGGTCATGTGAGCACGAGGAGGAGAGCGGATAACCGCCCTAGCGGCAGAGTTTTGGAGCAGTTGAAGGCGCTTAGTAAGGTGGCTCGGCTGACCTAGATAAAGAGAGTTACAGTAGTACCTGGTGCTCAGGACCAGAGCAGCCACCACAGGAGCATGATGTTTGGTAGGAATAAAGGGAAGCACCTTACACAAAATCTGCAGTTTAAAATGCCCAGATTTACATACAGATGCCACCTGGGGTGCCATGGAAAGGGAAGAAGAGAGCAGGACACCCAGATTCTTGACTGAGGTTGTGGGTGTAGGGCATGTGCCTAAAGAGGAGGGCCAAAAATCAGGGGTCCAGAAGGCGTGGGGGTTAGAAGTGCCCACCACCAGTACCTAGCGGAGGGTTGCAGCTTGTGAGAGTGCTTGTGCATCCTACTGCTGGCAGTATGATGCCAACAACCTCTGACTGGGAGGGGGAAGAAATTGTGTGGTTTTCAGATGGCCTGCCACCGGAATAGGTTTGCTACCTGCCCCCCAGCCATCATAACTGCTTGCACCTACCATTTATGTGCTACCCCTGCACCCTGGGCCATGGGCAGTTATTTCCAACACCCTGCCACAGTGGGTGCGGATAAAAGAAAGAAAGGGCAGCGCTCCTGTCTGGGGAAGAGGACTAAACTGCAAGTGGCCTCATCGCCCAGCCACTTGTGTCATCACTGCTTGCCAAGCAAGTGGCCCCAACACCCTGCCACTTGTGTCGCCCTGCCAGGCAAATGGCCCCAATACCCTACTGCTAGTGTCGCCTTACTGGGCCCACCATCCATGGACAAGGCCGACATGTCCCCGGGTTGCGATTCCTGCCAGCCCTGAACCGGAACATCACCTGCCCAATTGTCCTGCCTGGAAGAAGGACTTCAGAGGACTGCTGCTCCATCAACAGCAGTGACTCCTACCTTGGGGAGGAAAAACAAATGGCCGGACAACCATCACCTGTGTATGGCCAACCAACGTCTCGCGGCCCTGACACCCGCCACCAAGAAGAAGTGCAGTCGACCAGTCGACAAGTGAGGGTTGCAGCTCTCACCAAGAAGTAGTGCAGTCTATAAGTGAAGGTTGCAGCTCTGCGCGAGTGTTGTGCGCTCTCCTGTGCCACTGCAGTAAAGTGACACTCCTGCCTGGGGGAGAGTAGCTAAGGAAAAGATGGGTGAGTAACATGCTGTCACCCATGCCCTGTCAACTTAATGTGGCGCAGCCTAGACGCCCTGCTACCCGTATCTCGTTGTTTGCCCCAACATCGTGAGGGTAAGCCGATGTGGACCTTGGTGCTCCCAGGTGCGGCTTTGCCGGCCTTTGAACTGTACCATCACCGGACCTGGACCCGTGGTAATGACTATCTTGAACGGACACTGAAGCAAAGTGAACTGGTCTCCTGCAATCCTGGAAGTGCTTGGAGAAGACGCAGTAAACATGTATTTAGATGCGGTGAGCCTGCATGTAAACTATGTGCTTAAAGTGGTCCCAGTTAAATGGATGTGAAACTGTGCTCCCCTGGTTTGTAGGCATGCTCTAAATGGTGCCAGCAGCTAGAAATGGCGTCATTCAGTGGTGGACGTCCCACTTACCCCAAGTTAATAAAGGGTCATTTGAGAGGTGGTAGAACTGCCAACAGTTCAGCGGTGGATCGCCAAACACGACTATAACCTGCTGATTATATTTAGTGTTTGTTGATATGTGTCTTGTGTCTGCAACTACCTGAGTCCCTATGTGTGTATCAGTGGCATATCCTACTAGTTGTCTACCCTGCAATTCCCAAGTGGCATACGTACTGTCGTTGTGTAACAGGGGAGGGATCATTTATGTTTGAGCAACATTTGTTTGTTATGAAAAAGGAGCAGTGTAGTGTGTGACCCTCCCAAGTATGTTGCCCTTTTAATGTGATGTGTGCCAACTATGTAAGCTAATAAAAGGAGCCGCTCACATTTGGGCCTGCAGGCCCACACCATCTGAGCACAGGCCTGCAGACCATGATGCTGTGGGGCCCTCGTGCCAGTAAGGTGGCAAGGGTCAGCATGGTCAGGGTATGGCCAGCCCTGCCCGCACTTAAGACCGGGTGTCTCCAGGCAACCCCTTGAGGCAAAGGGCCTCTAAATAGCCTGCCCCCTAACATAGCCTGGATGCTCAGCACAAACTAAATAATTACTGTAGATTATACATATATGCATTGACAAATATCCTTGGTATTTGACTAGTATTGATGTATGTAATTTACCAACTGTTTATACCCATTTGAATGTATGTACTTTACCCTTTGACAAACTGCTTTTCCCATGCTCATGTAAATGTACTTCAAAGCGCCCAGATACCAACAAAACAAACAAATAGCTTATTTTCCATTCAACCAATCAGATGGAAAATTACTTTTTTTTTCAACTTCCTTGTAATGATGGCTTTGATGAAAAAATAACCTTTGGCCCAACATGTAATATAAAACTTCACCAACCTTATCAGTATTACAGATACAACCCGGGATAGGCCCACAAGCCGAACGTCCCAAAAAATCGGCCTACATCCAATCATGGGAGCTAATGCAGCAATCAGTCCTCTCGAGTCTTTCTAGGCCCAAACAAGCTAAAAATGCCTGCACTCCCTACCTGGCGCCACCTTTAACTTCCGGAGCAGGCGAATAAAGTTGAAGCCCCGCCGAAAAGGAATGCGCCTCTCAGGAGCCCCACCTCCAAAGCGCACCTAGGCATGGCTGAGCTCCTCCCCGTCCCCGTTCCACCAAGCCTGCCCTACAGACGCCTAAAATGAGCTCAACGCCCTCAAGCCTATGCCCTCACAGGGAGACTGGAGTGGAGGAGTGAGGGAAGGGACAGGGAAGCAGGGCACAGACGGGAGCGAAGCAAGGGGAGCGTGGGGAAAATAACATGCAAGAGAGAGTAAAAGGAAACAGGAAGTAGGAAGCAAAAACAGGAGGGAACTAAGGAAGAAATGAAGTAGAGAGAAGAAGGAAAGAGAACAGGAAGCAAAAAAGAGAGGATAGGGAGCCGGAAGGAAGAAGGTGAAGTTGGAAGCAAAGAATAGAGGAAGGCAACATGTCAGACAACTTTACAAAATGGTTTTGCGGGATTTGAAGGTGCATCAGAAACAGTTGGTGGAGCGCTAGATCCATACACTGCACCTTTATCCCTGTATCCATTTTGGTTGGTAGCATTAGTGGCCACATTGCATTTTTGAACACATACACAACGCAGAAAGAAAATATCGGACTAGTGTGTACAGAAGCCGAAGTGGGCAGCAACTAAAGGGTGTGACTTCCCTATACGTTGCATGAAAATTTGCCATCATTCCTTTATTTTTTGTCACCCGGAAAACCATTCCTTGACCACAGGGAATGACACTTGTGTTTTTTGCTTCTGGACCTGGGCCCTGCTGGCAACACACACGCCAGTTTGCTTTTATTCATTTGAATAGCCAGCTTGGGACCGTCTAACGCCCATTCCCAAGTAGCCTTACTGCCCCGCTCTGCAGTGATCAGTATTTGTCTTCTGTAATTAAGCACGATTAACGTGAAATTGCTGCAGGAGCAGCTGTGTGTACTGGTAATAGGTGTGGGAGGAGTTGGGGCCCGGCCTATAATCCTGGGCGTATCCCTTAAAATGTTCGCATGGTGGGTGATTGGAAAGGGGAGCGTATATAAAGCAGTATACTGTGGGGGGCAATGACAGAACATAATAATGGTCATTTCCTTTGACTGTTTTTTCAGTGTTGATAGTACCATTGAAAAACACAATGTTGTGGGGTTAAGGAGGAAAGGCATGACCCAGGTATGGGGTTTGTATTGAAGGAGCAATTGAGACTGAGTATGGTATCAGTGTGGGCGAGAAACAGGGGTGGCAGTAGGAAATATAGTTTCACTACTTTCTACCCTTTGACCTCATGGCTGCGCTTAAATGTACATACCTGATAGATTTCTTTCCCACGGTCGGTCACTAGGATTGAACATGGACATCCAGCAGAAACCTGGATCTCAGCATTCCAATGCAGACTCCCTATATACTCTCTTTGATGATGAGCCGGACCCGCATAGTGGTGATCCTCAACCATTTTTTGGTTGGGGACGTGTGACAGAATGCCATTTGTGAGTGCTAAAATAGCCTGAGCTTTTTTGGTTTTAAGTGAAATTATCTCGATTGTTCGGTCTCTGAAAGTGAGGTCTGCTAATTGGAACCCCTGTTTCAAAATGCTCTATGCTAGAAAAGCATAGTGCACCCTTGTGAACTTGCTGAGCTTGTCTACTGCCAGCTCTCAGCAGCTGCATTGTCATGTCATTTGGCAACATGACAATCACAAAGTGCATGTGTATTCCTGCCAGCAACTGTCAACACCAAGAGTCCAGCTTTTCGGGATCTGCCTTTGACTATGTAATTGTATCCAATATTTATACTGCACCCATCACAACTGCAATAGACGTACGTGCCTGGCCTTGTCCGACAGATGGCATATTGTGACCCTGCAACAGTGTCACTAGGCCTTAGTCTGTGGAAAGGAAGGGGAGATTGGGGAGGATGTAATAGGAAAGAGAAACTAGACAATAGAATGACCAAAAACAGAGAGGAAAAACAATGGGGATAATTTGGAATTGAAATGGTTGTCGAAGTAGGGATTCGTGTTTCTCAAATGTGATAAGCTATTGGTAAGCATAAGTGTAGGACTCGGTAGAGTACACCTCGGATTAGAGCAGAGTTGTATTGTGATGGCAATCTCAAGAACTGACGAAGCATGATACTAGATGTAGTTAGATGGTGAATGGTTGCGTGAAGAATTTGAGAGGTGCTTATGCGGGCCCTACTATGGGCAATCCCAAGCCTAAATGAAGTTATATAATTGTGCGCCCCTGGATCTGTAGGCAGGTGTCAAATCTGGCACATGGGGTTGTCTAGTGCTTCAAAGTTCAGGCTCTGCCAGGCCAAGGAAATTCACACCAGTGTGTTAAGTAACAGAACCCTTTTGATGGAGGCAGACAGGGCAATAGAGCAGAATCAAAGAAACCCAGGAGTGCACTACAGTCCACAGAGGGGTACCATCATCTTGGAGTTTCCTAAGTCTCCTAAATGTCCTTTCCCCTTTCCCATTAGCTGCAGACAGAGCCCTCTAGACATGACATCACCAAGCAAGAAGAGTTTGAAACAGCAGACAAGATTATTGGCCCCTCACAGGAGGCCAGAAACGAACCAATTTGCTGTGTTTTTGCTTAGATAATTGGGGGAGACATCTTTGGACATTGAGATAGTTTCACCTGGAACTCTGTTGTGAGTACAGTCTGCTCCAAAGTCCTCTTACATATGGGTGAAGTCAGAGTGCTCCAAGGAAGAGGCAAGCTCTCCTCCTAACCATCCCACAGGAATATTTGGGATGGTTGCTGGCTGTGCAAGACCTTCTGGGTCCCAAGACCTGCTCTCTGTAGTTGATTGAACAGTGCAAGTGCTTTCTACAAAGCTTCCTAGTTGGAAAATGCATGGAGATAGGACATACCTTGCCCCTAGAAGCCCCGATCTGGGTCTATAAGCAACTCAGAAGCCCAGAGGCAACCTACTGTGCTTTTTGAGCTGTCTCACCTACGTTTTGAGCCATTTTGACCCATTGAAGCCAATCAACTCGACTCGACTCAGCTGTTGGCTTGGCCCTGTGGAAGTATCAGACCTGCAGCTTCTTGACTGCCGACTAGATGCAGTGGAAGCATCATCTCGACCCATATTGAATATCGACTCGACCCATTGCTGGCCATCGTGTCAAACACTGACTCGGCCCATCGGAACCCTTGTCTCAATGCCAACTCATCAGGATCAATCCACCTCGACACCACCTATAGCTACAGCAAAGCTCCTAGAAGCCTGGCTCCATGCTGTTGATCTCCTAAAACGAGCATTACACAGTATTTGCAGTGGTTCTGTCGCTATGGCCCACCTTAAAAGGCCCTAGTGACTTGTAATACCCCACTCTAGGTCTTTTTAAAGTCATGTTCAATAACGTTGGCATTTTCTCCTGAAATCAGTGCATATGCACCCCTCTTCAACTCAGAGTCCCCCTTTATTCCAAAGTCTGTATTCTCCGTTTTTTTCCATTGCATGGGTGGGTTATAGTTGTAGAAGAGCAAGTGAACGTGTTGTCCCTAACTCCCGCCCCCTCACTACCGTTATATTGGAACAGCAGGAGAAGAGCTACAAATGAGACCCCATGGATTGTCCCTAAACCGCATCGAGTGTATGAGAGATGATATGCACTTAGACAACCATACAGAATGTACCCTCACACAGAAAGAGTGGAAGGCAGTAGTATAGAAGTATGTCAGCATGCACCATTGGGCATTATGCAGCGCTAAGTGAAAGACTTACTGAAACGATAAGAAAATACTCGAGTGACGGTGTAACCGAAGTAACAAGAGGAACATGTGCTTAAAGATAAAGTATTCGTATATACAAAGAAGATACAGTAACTTGGTGATGAATAAATGTAAATACGCAGTAATGCAAGATAGATGAGACATATAGAGGCTTGCTATAAAGGAATTTATAATGTGGCTAGGATGGCCGTAGTTGGGAAATGGATGTCGGCTCTAGTCAAATTCAACCCAGCTTCTTCAGAGACAGACCAAGGCGGCAGAATCAGGAAACGCTGAGAACAGCTTTGTGTGCAAAATAAAAAGGATTCTATGCTGGCCCTTGGATCAAGGATGATATTTTAAGGAAAAATTGCAAGGCACAAGGAGAGGCCATGAACATGAGACGTATTTCTCTTAGATTAAAGAAGAAAACATCTGTAAGAGCCAAGTATTGGACAATTAAAGGTGTATGAAGTCTATGCAAGATGGGGTGAGCAAGTTTCTAGAGGCCAAGAGGAGCAAGAACAACCAGTATAATTGAATCAATTAGCAGTAAATAACAGGTCGAAATGGAAACATTTGTGGTCTCCTCACACGTGATTCAGAAGTCGAAAACAAGGGCATTCATTAAGCCTACAATGTCAACTACAGACGAGAAGACTTTGGCTCATGGTCGGACTGATGAGAGATTATGGATTAATTGTGAAAGAGGGGAGTAATTTGACGTGACCCAAGCACCTGGATTTCATTTCTCTTACATGCTGCTTACAAGCCGAAAATCCAAGGTTGGCTGAGAATGCCAACTGTGAGACAGGCATGGTATCAAGAGAGAAACAGACTCAAAAGTAACAGTTTGAAAACCTTTATTATCTCATTTGTGGGGTTGGTGTAATGCCTATCTAGCCCTAACTCTAAGAGGGTTGTTCCCTCAACTGATCTTTCTAAGGGCTGATGATGTCCATAAGGCCAAAACCAAAGTTTGTCGGTGTCCAAACCTATGCTTGCCCTCACTCTTAAACCTAATGTGATAGGGGTCTTTTTAAAGGAAAAATGGTGATTCAAAAGAAAGTGTAAATCACAGCTGGTTTCAGGTAGTCTTACCAATAGGTGTAGTTCTGCCAGTTCAAAGTAGCTCAACTCAAAAGGCTTTCCCTTGGAACCTTCCACGATGGGTTCTTGCAGCAAATCAGTAAAGTTCACAAGGTCTCTGGGTCTCTTGGGGTTGCCTTGTCCAAACTTCAATCCTTCCAGTTCCAAACAAAAGACACAGTTCCTGTTAGGCCTCCCAGGGTTCCCTTTCCAAGTCTAGACCCCTCTGGTTTCAAACAAACAAAAAGTGTGACGCTCACCTGACTCCCACGTAGGCGCTGGCCTGGTTCGCGCTGCTGTGACCTCTTCTAAGGTGATGCGCAGGGTTCGGAAGACGGACTGGACCGGGCCCCCAAATCTGGCTTGTCTGGCTCGCAGAAGTATCCTTCTGTAGGCGAAAATAGGGGATTAACTGTCTGCGGGGTAATGCAATCAGCCTCCCACCTTCCCCTCTCACCCTCCTCGAAACCCTTCTGTGATTCCTCGTAGCGTCTCACCTTAGGGTCTGGAAGGACGAGCTCTCCATCCTGCTTCTGATACAGGGGCGCGTTGGTATCCAGTTACTTCACTGGATTTTCGGATTGGTGAGAACCAAACTTGCTTGGCTTCCAGGTAAGTTTTTTGATAAGAGGTTCCCCTTGTGTCCATGCATTAATGTACTAATTCTAGTGTCTTTTTCCCCATAGGGGCCGGGGTACGGAATGCCGGGGAACAGGCACCGACCCGAGATGAGAGGTGAAATCCTTGTAGAAATCAGGTAAGTCTTTAATGAACGTTTTTTTGGTAATTTCTTTTCATTCGCTCATTAACGCTTTTGTCTCTTTTTCCCCTTAGGGGCCGGGGTCCGGAAATGCCAGGATGCGGCGCGGACCCGAAATGAAGAGGGAATGAATCAACAGGTAAGTCTTAACATGGAGATTTAGCTTTCCTTATTCCCTTCTCTCTCTCACCTTTTGTTCTGGTCTTTTTCTCCCTAGACGCTGGGGCGTGACTGCGAATCTGGATGATCGCTGCTGAACATGGAGGCGCCCTGTAAAGGTGAGTGGAATGCGGCGCTGCAGCGATCGACGCGATGAGCTTTTAAATAAAAGTCTTCCTTTTCAGGATTGTCGGCGAGATGTCTCTGGGATGCGGATTTAGCAGGTAAGGACTTTTCCTTCTTCTGTTCTCTTCTTCTCTTCCTTTGCAGGTGATCCAGGATGCTGGCAGGCGTGGCAGAAGTCAGGATGCAGGAGCAGACACGGTGAGCATCCAGCTGCTAGATGCAGAACAACGTGAAGCACGTGTGGCTGTTCGGGTGGGGTTTAAATAGCCTTGGAAGAAGTTCCAGGTATGTATCCTTCCTCCAATCAGGTATGTATCCTTCCCCGACCACGCCCGGATGGTAAATTAGTCCCACAGGTAAAGTAGTTCCTTTCAGGCCTCAAGGAGGCCGGGATCCTGCAGCATGGTCTGCATCAGGTAAGTGCACCCAAGCACTTCCATAATGAGCCTGGCGCCTATGGCGCCAGGACTGATGTCTTTTATGAGCCTGGCGCCATAGGCGCCAGGACACTGTCCAAAGGGCCCCTATATGGGTTTGCTGGGTCCTTCCTTGGGGACTGGATGTCCACTTTCAGGGACGCAGGGCTTGAACCGGCTCCCCGGGAGCGGGCATCATGACAGCACTCCCCCCCAAGGCCCCTCCCAAGGTTGTTCCCTCCGGGGGTTTTGGTTTGTCTCGGAAGAGTCGGTGGAATTTCCTGACTAATCGAGGTGCATGCACATGGTCGCTGGGTTCCCACGACTTCTCCGGAGGTCCGTACCCCTTCCAATCAATTCCAATCAAAAACAGTTTTGACCTAAACATTTTTCAGTCTAA
Source organism: Ambystoma mexicanum (assembly GCF_040938575.1). Lineage (NCBI taxonomy): Eukaryota > Metazoa > Chordata > Amphibia > Caudata > Ambystomatidae > Ambystoma > Ambystoma mexicanum. The sequence continues at coordinate 138,464,812 of NC_090921.1, forward strand.
AATGTTCTTCACTTCGAATTCGGGCTCCCCATCTATTAGAATAGGTGCTGGAGGTTTGAGTAGTCGGGTTCCGGGTACCACTGGTTTCAGAAGTGACACATGAAAAACAGGGTGAATTCGCATACTAGCTGGTAAATCAAGTTTAACAGCCACTGGGTTAATTATTGCCGTAATAGAATAAGGTCCCAGATATTTTGGGTTAAAAGTTCGAGGCCCTTTGAGTGGTAAATGTCTGGTAGCTAACCACACTTGATCCCCAATCTGATACGGAGGTGCTTCACTCCGATGTAGATCAGCATTCTCCTTGTATTTTCTCTTGGCTTGTTGTAAATGCGTAGTTGCCTCTTTGAAGGCTTGGGTAATTGTAGAATGCAGATGTTCTACTGCAGGCATTCTGAGGTTCTGAGGTGAGTCAAGGTTTGAGGTTCAAGGGTGATGCCCAAACAAAGTATAAAAAGGACTGTGGCCAGTTCCAGAGTGTACCGAATTATTATATGCGTATTCGGCTATCCAAAGAATGTCTTTCCAGTTGCTTTCAGATTGCTGTAACATACACCGTAAGTATTGCTCAAGGGTCTGATTTGTCCTCTCGGTCTGACCATCGGTCTGAGGGTGGTGACTGGTCGATAATCTTACGTCGATCTGCGCCATTTGACAACATTTGCGCCAGAAGTGGGAAATGAATTGGCTTCCCCTGTCAGAGATTAGTATAGATGGGAATCCATGTAGCCGAACAATATTTTCGAGGAATTCCTTGGCTAGGACAGAAGCTGAAGGTAAACCTTTCAAAGGAATAAAGTGGGCCATTTTGGAAAACAAATCCACAATTACCAGAATAGTATTGTACCCCGAACAAGGAGGCAGGTCCGTAATAAAATCCATTGATAGGGTGTGCCAGGGTGCTGGCGGTATGTCTAGAGGTTGAAGGAGACCGGCTGGTCTTTTCTTTTGACTTTTATCTTGGGCGCAAACACCACAGGACATCACAAAAGATTTAACATCTTTTCGCCAAGAGGGCCACCAAAATTGTCGTGTCACCTTTTCCTCTGTCTTGGCAATACCGGGGTGTCCCTCTATTAATGCATCATGATAACCGGAAATAACTAGTTCGTGCAATTCCTTATGTGGCAGGAATAAGCGTCCTTGGAAATAAGGTAAACCATTATCTATGGTAAAGTCTGATCCCTTTTGTATCCAATCCTGTAAGGTTGTAGGGTCCAGGAGTTGTTTCACTCTGGCTTGAATGTCTTCAAGCGTCTGTAACGAAGTCATGCCTAGAATCCTCTGTTTGGGAATTATTGGTACTGGTTCTGGGTTTGTATCAGATTCTCCCATTCCAATTCGGGATAAGGCGTCTGCTTTGCCATTCTTGCAGCCAGGTCGATAGGTAATCACGAAATCAAATTCAGCGAAAAACAAAGCCCATCGGAGCTGCAGTGATGACTGAGCCTTGGCGGTTTTCAAATACTGTAAATTCCGGTGATCAGTGATCACTGTGATGGTATGTCGAGCGCCAAGCAGATAATGCCGCCAGGCTTTAAAAGCGGACTTAATGGCTAACAGTTCTTTGTCCGTGATTGCATAATTAACCTCGGGTGCCGAGAATTTTCTGGACCAAAATGCTACGGGATGCAGTTGGTTGGTTTCGGGATCTCTTTGGGACAGGACAGCTTCCATGGCTAGGCTCAATGCGTCAGTCTCGACGACATAAGGGAGATCTGGACGCGGGTGTTTCAATATAGGTGCAGAGGTAAACTTAACTTTTAAATCCTGAAAGGCCTGCTCGGCTTCTTCAGACCATTCAAAACGTTTATTTTTCCTCAAGAGTGCAGTAATGGGTTGTACCACGCGTGAAAATTCCGGGATAAACCTGCGATAGAAATTGGCAAAGCCGAGCATGCTTTGAACCCCTTTTACAGAGCTAGGTGATGGCCATTTGAGGATGGCATCCACTTTTCTTGAGTCCATTTGGACTCCTTTGGGTGTCAGGATGAAACCTAGAAACTCGACTTCTGTGGTATGGAAAACGCATTTCTCCAATTTAGCAAATAGTTTGTGTTGGCGCAGTTTTTCAAGTACTGCCCTGACGTGTTTTCTGTGATCAGATTCCGAAGAGGAGTACACCAGAATGTCTTTTCGATATATACGACAACACAAACATCGATGAGTTCCCGAAGGACATCATTCATGAAGTATTGGAAGGCAGCCGGCGCGTTACACAATCCGAAAGGCATCACCTGGTACTCGAATAATCCGTATTTAGTACGGAAGGCAGTTTTCCATTCGTCGCCTTCTTTTACTCATACCAGATGATAAGCCCCCCGGAGATCTAACTTGGTGTATATGCAAGCGTCCTTCACCTGGTCAAGGAGTTCAGGGATCAGAGGCAGAGGATAATGGTTTTTAACCGTTATCTGGTTCAATGCGCGGTAATCGATACAAGTTCTAAGGTCGCCTTCTTTTTTGGACACGAAGAACAAAGCCGAGGATGCCGGGGACTTTGACGGGCGAATAAAACCATTAGCTAGGTATTGATCCAGATATTGTCTGAAATGCAGATTCTCAGGTTCGGTAAGGGCATAAATCCTGCTACAAGGGGGTTGTGCACCGGGCACCAGATCGATTTGGCAATCGTACGATCTGCGAGGAGGTAACGTGTTGGCCTGTTCCTTTTGGAAGACGTCCTGAAAGTCTTGGTATTCCGGAGGTAGTTGCATGGAGGCAGAGGTTACAGATGCTAGATTAATCTTCAGGTTTTCTGGGTAGCAGGTTTGTGTACAATCCGGGAAGGTTATTCTCTTAGCTCGCCAATCAATTCGAGGATTATGTGTCTCTAACCAAGGGATTCCAAGAATAACCTGAAAGCCTTGATTACATCAAACACAACACCCTCCCGATGGCCGTCGGGACCAATAAGAGTCACCTCAGTAGTGGAATGTGTTACCGGTCCAGAGGCAATTTCAGTTCCATCGACTGTGGTGATGACATCTTTGCTGGTTTTAGGACGGAGAGGGAGGTTAATCCTAGAGACCAATTCACAATCCACATAGTTTCCAATAGCCCCACTATCGATGTATGCCTTTATTGCATGCAACCGCTTAGGCTGTTCTGGATCTACGAGAACCATTGGCACAATGAAATGCGAGGTCTGAGAGTTAGTTTTCAAGCTCGGCAAGCGGACCCCTACACTTGTCGGGCGGAGTCGTTTCCCGAAACAGAGTCTTCATGGTTTTTATCAGCGGCTCCTACCGCCTTTTGGGGCGGTTTTGCCGGGCAATCTCGTAGAAAGTGTCCAGAATTCCCACAATAAAGACATAATTTTAACTGCCGCCTCCTTTCACGTTCCTTTTGAGTTAAGGGTCCTTTAACCCCTCCAATTTGCATAGGCTCAGAGACATCAACTCCCTTGGGATTAGCATGGGTCTTGACCAACACCCGGGTCTCAAACCTGGACCGATCTGCTTTTCTGTTTTGAAGTCTGTGATCCAATTGGACCACTAAGTCTATATACTGTGTGCATTCTTGGGGCGGATTTACAACTTGGACCAAGACATCTTTAAGTTCTCTGCATAGGCCTCGATAAAACAATGTGACTCTTTTATCCTCTGGCCATCCCGTTTCCAAAATTAGTCTATTAAAGGTTGCAATATAGGATAGGAGGTCCTGATTGCCCTGTCGCAGGGATAGAAGTTCGTCATCCAGAGCCTGCCCCTGAGAGTGTCGAGCAAATAACCTTTCCATGCTTGCTTGAAACCTTTGAAAATCACAGAGAATCGGGTCATCTTGAGTAACCAGTGGAACTGACCAATCGGCAGCGCAGCCGTTGAGATATGACAATACAAAGGCTACCTTGGTCTGATCATTAGGGAAGGCCCCAGGTCTGCATAGGAAGTGCAAACGACACTGATTCATGAATACGGCGAATCGTTTGGGGTCCCCAGCAAAGCGTTCGGGTGGGGCCAGCGGCATGTTTCCAGGTAGATTAATCTGCACAGGGTTACTGGAAACCACAGGAGCGGGGTTCCCTCCGGAACCGGGTAGAGGAGTTTGCCCAGCTTGACCTTGCAAAAGCTGTCTGGCCAGGTCATCAGTTCTTTCCTTTGATATTATTAATTCCCTCCTGAGGGCATTAGTCTCTTGACGAGCGGCATGTACTTCGGCCCGTAATTCCCCCAGTAATTGGGCCAACTGATCAGTCTCAGAACTTTCCATAGCGCCTGGGTGGGAATTTGTAGGAACGCTTCGCGTTCTGTAATGCTCACCTGACTCCCACGGAGGCGCTGGCCTGGTTCGCGCTGCTGTGACCTCTTCTAAGGTGATGCGCAGGGTTCGGAAGACAGACTGGACCGGGCCCCCAAATCTGGCTTGTCTGGCTCGCAGAAGTATCCTTCTGTAGGGGAAAATAGGGGATTAACTGTCTGCAGGGTAATGCAATCAGCCTCCCACCTTCCCCTCTCACCCTCCTCGAAACCCTTCTGTGATTCCTCGTAGCGTCTCACCTTAGGGTCTGGAAGGACGAGCTCTCCATCCTGCTTCTGATGCAGGGGCGCGTTGGTATCCAGTTACTTCACTGGATTTTCGGATTGGTGAGAACCAAACTTGCTTGGCTTCCAGGTAAGTTTTTTGATAAGAGGTTCCCCTTGTGTCCATGCATTAATGTACTAATGCTAGTGTCTTTTTCCCCATAGGGGCCGGGGTACGGAATGACGGGGAACAGGCACCGACCCGAGATGAGAGGTGAAATCCTTGTAGAAATCAGGTAAGTCTTTAATGAGTGTTTTTTTGGTAATGTCTTTTCATTCGCTCATTAACGCTGATGTCTCTTTTTCCCCTTAAGGGCCGGGGTCCGGAAATGCCAGGATGCGGCGCGGACCTGAAATGAAGAGGGAATGAATCAACAGGTAAGTCTTAACATGGAGATTTAGCTTTCCTTATTCCCTTCTCTCTCTCACCTTTTGTTCTGGTCTTTTTCTCCCTAGACGCTGGGGCGTGACTGCGAATCTGGATGATCGCTGCTGAACATGGAGGCGCCCTGTAAAGGTGAGTGGAATGCGGCGCTGCAGCGATCGACGCGATGAGCTTTTAAATAAAAGTCTTCCTTTTCAGGATTGTCGGCGAGATGTCTCTGGGATGCGGATTTAGCAGGTAAGGACTTTTCCTTCTTCTGTTCTCTTCTTCTCTTCCTTTGCAGGTGATCCAAGATGCTGGCAGGCGTGGCAGAAGTCAGAATGCAGGAGCAGACACGGTGAGCGTCCAGCTGCTAGATGCAGAACAACGCGAAGCACGTGTGGCTGTTCGGGTGGGGTTTAAATAGCCTTGGAAGAAGTTCCAGGTATGTATCCTTCCTCCAATCAGGTATGTATCCTTCCCCGACCACGCCCGGATGGTAAATTAGTCCCACAGGTAAAGTAGTTCCTTTCAGGCCTCAAGGAGGCCGGGATCCTGCAGCATGGTCTGCATCAGGTAAGTGCACCCAAGCACTTCCATAATGAGCCTGGCGCCTATGGCGCCAGGACTGATGTCTTTTATGAGCCTGGCGCCACAGGCGCCAGGACACTGTCCAAAGGGCCCCTATATGGGGTTGCTGGGTCCTTGGGGACTGGATGTCCGCTTTCGGGGATGCAGGGCTTGAACCGGCAAAAAGTTCCTCTTGTCAAGATGTACTTTCTACTGTACAGTTCTTTCAGGGGCTAGTATCAGAGACTTTTGAGAATGCCGGGTTATTTGCTCCTCCCAAAGGCGACCACTCTGATCTCTAATCCCTCTCCTTCTCTCTGGCACCTTTTTCCGCTTCTGTGCCTCTTTCACATCTGTCCTTTTCTACTGCATTGTATACCCTGCACACCTTCTTTTCCTGTCATGCACATTTGCACCTTATGTCTGCTTTTCAGTGCCTCTTGCACACTTCTCTTTACTTGCACCATGCTCTCATGCACCCTCTGTGTTTCCTTTGGGTCTCCTGCACCCTGTTCTCATGTTCGGTTTACTTTGTCTTTCACCCCCTCTTCATTGTCCATTCTCCTTTTCACAGTCTCTTTGCTGTTTCTCTCTCTGTCTTTCAGGTGGCCTGTGTCCCTCTCCTTATTTCCGGAACACTCGCACCCCCTCTTAGCTGCTTTTGTGCTGCCAGCGCACTTACTTTATCTTTCTTTACTTCTGCACGTATAGGGCACCTTTTCTATTGTTCTGCTTTCTTACTCTTGCCATTTTCCAGCTGTCGCCTTGATATAGAAAGTAAAATATTCATGAAACTGTTGCTAAATGAACTTACAAAGTGGGTGGATAGTGCACAGATCCTTTCTTGTCAACAAACAGAGTTTAGACGAGGTCTGTCCACTGCTTTAGACGGCCTAGTTTTGAATCTGGCAAACAAATACACTATGGGGAAAGGAGACCCTCTGTTATATGGGGCCTGGGTGGACCTTTCAAAGGCCTTCAACTAGGTCGATATAGCACACCTCTGGAACAAACTAAAGAGGTGGGGGATTCCGGAGGGATTGCTTGCGATGCTCGTTGAACTTCATAGGGACACCTCTTTGAGAGTACGTCTGGACGACCAGGGACATCTATCAGAACTTATTAAGATGGAAAGAGGCATCGGGCAGGGGTGTTTGGGAGTACCGCTTTTTTCAATATGTTTTTGTTTTTGGCAGACATGTTTTTATTTTTTTGAGCCGGCTGCATTGGCCAGCCCAGTGATCAATGGGAGAAAGATCCACTGGCTGGCCTACGCTGATGACATTGTTCTGCTGGATAACACTGCAATAAGCTAGGCGATTATGCAAAGACAAACAGGCTCTCCATCAATCCACCAAAATCAATGATTGTAGCTTTTAGCCATCCTCGTAAGAAGATCAATTATTGCAACTGGGTATTGGAGGGCCAAATTATACCAAGAGTAGAAGAACTGAAGTATCTGGGATATGTAGTATATGCATCACCGGCCATCCACAAAGTAGAATCGGATGCGCAGAGAAAATTACTACAGATTATCCATCAGATGAAAAAGCTACTTATTAAGTACTACAGATTCTCAATACTTCCCCTGATAACATTTTATGTGGTAAAAGCCATTCCTGTAATTTTGTAAGGGTTAGAAGCAAAGCCATTGCTTTCGCATACAAATTGGGGTAGGTTAGAGGGTTTCTATGGAAGAAAGTTCTGGGACTCCCAATGTGCACACCGTCTGTTTGTTTGAGATTTGAGTTGGGGTTAAAATCTCTAGGCTCTCTAGCAGATTGGTAATTGATATCCCTGTATCGCCAGATAATCATGGCGCAAATGGGAACGCTCTATTGTAAAATTAAGGCTCATCTGGAACGCTCTAGATCTAATATTCTGAGCAAACTGGAAATAAGGTTTAAGGAAGCTTTAGTAAAGGCGGACTCGAAGCTTGAGAAATTGATCTCAAACACTCTGAAAGTAAAAAAAGCAATGGAATTGAGCGATTGGATTACAACATTTGAAAATATAAGAAATGTAGCTCCATTAAATTAATTTCTGCTGGTTGACAAGGAAATGGGGGTTCTTGTCCAATTTTGTCTCCCTCTCCTCCCCACTCTCCTCACCTGATCGGTAATCCTCCAACTCTTCTGTATTGAGATGCCGACGTGAGCAGAAGTCTCTCTTCGTAGCCGAAGACACTTGTCTACCACGAGAGGAAGCCACAGTGAATGCTTGAAACAAGCAGTCCTGGGACTCCTCTCCCGTAGCAGGTGACAAGGGAAAAAGCCTTGACGGCAGAAAAAACCCTTGAAAGGAACGAGGCCAAACTGGAGTCTTCCAAGGAGATTGATGGTACGTCGGCTCCAGTGGTTGCAGAAGAGTGGGTAGTCGGCTACTGAGGCTTGGAGGAGGTAGACGTGAGCTGATAGGGGCAGAGACAAGGAAGCCCTCGCCTCGCAAGAATGAGTAGCGAGAGAGACTCGAGCCGGCGGCCTGAGAGAGCCGCGGAAGCTGAAAGAAAGCCAAAGTGAAACTAAGGAGAGGAGAGAGAGAGAGAGAGGAAAAAGCCTCGCCAGAAGCTAGGAGAAGCGAAGGGAAAAGCACGGACCAAGCCGCAATAAGGAAAAAACTAGCGTTCTCACCCAAAAGCAGGAAGCAAAAAACTACGGGGTTGCAACGCAGCGATCGCTGGGAGTGAGAGGCTGAAATACCTCCCAGCGACCACCATGTTGCCGGAGAACTAGACCGCGGCTGCACGTAAGCGAAAGCAACGTGCTGGAACTACGGTCTGCGCCGGAGCCTCCAATGCGGAAGTATCCGCCACTCTGCCCGGCTGCGTATGACAGTATGCCCCCTTACAAAGCGAACCCCCCCAGGCTTTCCCGGAAAACTTCGATGGAAACCACTCAACAACCGGGGGGCATGAATGTGGGAGACCGGTTCCCAAGAGTCCTCCGACTCCGGGTAACCCTTCCACGAGACCAAGTATTCCAAACGTCCCCTGTAGAATCTGGAGTCACGAATGGCCGAAACTTCGTATTCCTTTGTACTTCGAGAACTTTGAACTTGCAGACAGGGAAGAGATCTTAGGTGAGGATCCGGAACAAAAGGTTTGAGAAGGGAGGAGTGAAAAAGAGGATGAATGCGACTGAGAGTGGGAGGCAATTTCAATCTGAAAGCGACAGGGTTGATCTTAGATAGAATAGAAAAGGGTCCCAAAAAGCGAGGAGAAAGTTTGGAAGGGTGAACCCATCGAGGCAGAAATTTAGTAGAGAGCCACACCTTGTCTCCCTCCTTCCAATCGGGACAGTCCTGCCGACGTTTATCCGCCTGTTCCTTGTTCCGGATTCTGCTCCTTTTCAGACTGAATTCCGCAATCCTATGCGCCTCCGCAACGGACTGAAGTACTGCTTCCGCAGTGGGAGAGTTCGTAGGAACTGAAATCATGGGAAAAATGGATCGAGGATGCACTCCATACATGCAAAAAAAAGGAGTAAGACCTATCGCGGAATGTGTAGAGTTGTTGTACGTAAATTCCACGGTGGGTAACAATGACACCCAGTTGTCTTGATGTCGGTTGGTATAACATTTCAGATATTGCTCCAAGGTGGCATTCAGTCGTTCTGTCTGGCCATTCGACTGAGGGTGGAAACCAGATGATAGTGCTCTCTCCATGCCCACTCTAGTACACAAAGCCTTCCAGAAGTTTGAGATGAACTGACTACCTCGATCGGAAATGATCTTGTCAGGTAAGCCATGTAGTCGAAAAACCTCTCGTGTGAAGGTCTCTGCCATCTGAGTGGCGGTAGGTAAGCCAGGTAGCGGGGAAAAATGTGCCAATTTAGTGAAAGTATCTATCGTCACCATAATGCAAGTGCAGGATTTGGACTCTGGTAGATCCACAATGAAATCGGTAGAGATGAGACCCCAAGGGCGTGTAGGCATCTCGGGTTGGGTCAGCAAACCTAAGGGCTTGCCCGATGGATATTTCGCTCTGGCACATATTGGACAGGCCTTGATGTAATCCTCAACCTCTCCTTTCAATTCAGGCCAGAAGAACCTTCTTGCAATAAGTTCAGTAGTGTTCTGCACTCCTCTATGACCCGCTGTAAGTGGATCATGGCCCAAATGAATGATCTTCTTACGCCAAGGGCCTTCTGGAATGTACAGTCGGTTATCGTAAAACACTAAACCTTCCTTCTCGGTATATTTCCCTCCTCGTAACCTAGGAAACTTCATCCTTTCAGATGCAAAAGCGGTCTTCACTTCTTGAAAGAAAACGTTGACAAGTCCCAGGATCTTGTTTCTTCTGAACATAGCTTCTCGAGAATGAGGGATAAAGTCTCCAGGAACCTCCTTCCTTGATAAGGCATCTGCGACTTTATTCGAGGTACCTGGTAGATAGGTGATATGAAAGTCGTATTGGGCAAAAAAATAAGCCCATCGGGCTTGCCTTGAATTAACACACTCCATGTTTTGTAATGCCTTGAGATTCTTATGGTCTGTCCCAATGAGAAAAGGATGACGCGCACCCATCAGTAAATGTCGCCAATCCTCACAGGCCAGCATCATGGCGAGTAGTTCCTTCTCTAGAACCGAATAGTTGAGTTGGCTGGGAGACAAAGTCTTCGAGAGATAGGCGACTGGATGTTCCACACCATCGTAGGTTTGTAAAAGAACTGCCCCTATAGCCATGGCAGAGGCATCAGTCTCCACAATGAACTGTCGGTTTTGATCCGGATGTCGAAGAATCGGAGCGGAACAGAACAATCTTTTTAAGTTCCTAAAACCATGTTCAGCTTCGGGTGACCATAGGAAAGGCCCTGAATCTTTCCTTAAGAGTCTTGTAATGGGAAGTACTATCTCTGGGAAGTTTGGAATGAACCTCCTGTAGAAATTTGAGAGACCCAGAAATCTTTGTACCTCCTTTACACTGTCCGGGGAGGACCAATCGAGTATAGCAGCGACCTTGCCTGAATCCATGGAAATCCCTTCTTCCGAGAGAATGTATCCGAGATAGTGAACGGAGGGGACTGCAAAAACGCACTTCTCGGGTTTGACCAGAAGTTTATAACGTTGAAGGCGCTCCAGTACTTGAGTCACATGAATGATATGGGATTCCAAATCAGATGAGTAAATCAAAATGTCATCCAAATAGATGATGACCGTAACCAGTAATAGATCAGAAAATAATCGATCCATGAATCGCTGAAAAATGGCCGGGGCATTCACTAATCCGAATGGCATTACTTTGTATTCGTATAATCCGAACGGGGTGCGAAAGGCCGTCTTCCATTCATCTCCCTTGGCAATACGAAGCAAATGGTATGCGTTCCGAAGGTCCAGTTTGGTGAAAAAGCGGGCCCCCTGTACGGCCTTTATGATCTCAGATATGAGCGGCATGGGATAGCGGTCTCTGATTGTAACCTTATTAAGTCCTCTGTAATCTATGCAAGGACGCAAATCGGTGGAGTCCCTCTTTCTTATGAAAAACAAAGAAGCTCCTGCCGGAGACTTGGAAGGTTGAATAAGGCCGTTTTGCAAATTGGTATCCAAGTAGTTCCTTAATACCTGTCTCTCAGTTTGGGTTAAGGAAAACATCCTGCTGAAAGGAACTAAAGCATTAGGTTCAAGCTCTAAAGAGCAATCCTCAGGCCTGTGTGGGGGTAGATCCGCAGGTATAGTCTCCTTGAAGACCTCCTGATAGGGTAAACAATAATGTGGTAATGCGTGGACTCCCACATGATCACTTGTTAACACTGTCGAAGTAAGGTGCTCACCTTGGAATGGTCCTGAGAGACAATGTTGTCTGCAGAACAGAGATGAAAAACTCAACTGGTTGCTAGTCCAGTTTACCTGAGGGTTGTGTTTGCGAAGCCAGGTAACTCCTAAAATTATAGGAAAGTGCGCTGCTCGAATGATATCGAATTTGAGCACTTCTCGATGTTGGAAGATGGTGACTCCTACTTCCTCCGTGGTATGGGCTATAAGACCCGACGAGAGGGGAGATCCGTCCACACCCTCTACCTTTTGATCTTCTTTGCGGGCTACCCTATGAAGGCCCACCTTCTCAGCCCAGAGAGTGTCCACAAAGTTTCCGGCCGCCCCACAATCCAGGAGGGCTAGGGCATCTATAGACCTTCCCCGGGATTCAATCCGTACAGGAATAACCATCAACCTGGAATCCTCCAAAGTGTTGGGAGCTGAAATGGAGAGGGAAACATAGGGACTAAATAGGTTGCAAGTTGATCCTCGGAACCAAGTCCCTACTGGCGCCGAGGAAGTTTGTTTCCCTGTGATCTGGTTGGAACCACCGGACAATCTTTAAGCTGGTGCTGCTCAGACCCACAATAGGCACAAAGTCCCTTTTCCTTTCTCCGTCTTCGCTCAGCAAATGAAAGCGGACCCCTGGTAGCTCCGATCTGCATTGGCTCTTCGAGGGAGTGGGAGGAGGCGTGAGAAGAGGACGTAGATGTATTGGATGCATGAGGGCTTGTCGCAACACAATGTTTGCGGCGTTCTGCTCGGCGTTCTTGAAGACGATATTCAATCTGCAATGTGGATGATAGCAGATCGGCAAAAGTCGGTGGACGAGAGGACCTGGCAAGCTCGTCCTTAATCTCTTCTCTTAGGCCCCTCCTGAAGATGGCGTACTGGGCTTGCTCTGGCCAACCCGCTCCTGCCGCCAGAGTCTTGAATCGGGATATATAGGTTAGAACATCTGAGGCCTCTTGCCGTACATCCAACAGATCCTCACATGCAGTGAAGGTTAGTTCCGGACTCTCAAATGTCTGTTGCAGTAATGCCTGGAACCCGGCATGTAATATGGGATTGGCACTGGTCACCAATGGCGTGGCCCAAGAAAGGGCGTTACCAGTCATGTTTGATATCAAAAAGCCTACCTTGGATTGATGGGTAGCAAAGGAACGAGGCCGAAATGTAAAGTACACTACACAAGCCTCCATGAATTCTTTTATCTTCTTTGGCGAACCATCAAACTTCCCCGAAGGGAGCGACATTATCGGTAGTTCAGCAGGCCAAACCTCCCGAGTCGTGGCAAGTTGTCGCAGAACCACGTTTTTAGCCTTAACCATCTGTAATTCTTGTGACAGGCCCTGAACCGCCTTCCAGAGTTCCTGGATTTGTTCTTCGGCCGACATTGTGTTCTCTTGGCGTTGCAAACTGTCCAATTTTGTCTCCCTCTCCTCCCCACTCTCCTCACCTGATCGGTAATCCTCCAACTCTTCTGTATCGAGATGCCGACGTGAGCAGAAGCCTCTCTTTGTAGCCGAAGACACTTGTCTACCACGAGAGGAAGCCACAGTGAATGCTTGAAACAAGCAGTCCTGGGACTCCTCTCCTGTAGCAGGCGACAAGGGCAAAAGCCTTGACGGCAGAAAAAACCCTTGAAAGGAACGAGGCCAAACCGGAGTCTTCCAAGGAGATTGATGGTACGTCGGCTCCAGTGGTTGCAGAAGAGTGGGTAGTCGGCTACTGAGGCTTGGAGGAGGTAGACGTGAGCTGATAGGGGCAGAGACAAGGAAGCCCTCGCCTCGCAAGAATGAGTAGCGAGAGAGACTCAAGCCGGCGGCCTGAGAGAGCCGCGGAAGCTGAAAGAAAGCCAAAGTGAAACTAAGGAGAGGAGAGAGAGAGATAGAGGAAAAAGCCTCGCCAGAAGCTAGGAGAGGCGAAGGGAAAAGCACGGACCAAGCCGCAATAAGGAAAAAACTAGCGTTCTCACCCAAAAGCAGGAAGCAAAAAACTACGGGGTTGCAACGCAGCGATCGCTGGGAGTGAGAGGCTGAAATACCTCCCAGCGACCGCCATGTTGCCGGAGAACTAGACCGCGGCTGCACGTAAGCAAAAGCAACGTGCTGGAACTACGGTCTGCGCCGGAGCCTCCAATGCGGAAGTATCCGCCACTCGGCCCGGCTGCGTATGACAGTTCTCCCGAGATATCTGCTCAAATTTCCAGACTGGCAAGTTCGAAAAAAAACGTTCTAAGAATAAGGTTGAACCTGATTCATACTGGGGAAGTTTTGGCAAAGCGTAAACAAGATGAAGAAGCTCGCAAATTGTGTCAGAAATGTAGCATTCACTTGAACCAAACACTAAAACATCTGTTAATAGAATGTGAGGGGACTTGGTTAGTTAGAATGTCTTTGTTCAGAAGATTTGTGGACAGAGAAGAGGGCCTTATATCTGAGTCGCTTTGGGATAGACTGATCTCAGGGTTTGAAATAGCTCTAACAATTACTTTTGTTCAAATGCTAGAAAGATGTAAATTCATTATGTGAAACTCTTCTTTTTTCTTTTCCTCTTTTCTCCTGCCCCTTTTTCTTTTGGAATAGGAGGCAAGATTCGGCTTCTATGAAGAAAATATAAGAATGAGATTAGGTGACTGAATTTACCTTTAAGATGAGAAGCATAATTGAACTTCAGTATTGCTTTGTTCAAAATACTTATTATAAAATTGGACAGGCAAAACAAGGTATAAATAATATGGAATCTTTTAGTGTTAAGCTTTTAAGTTTCATTATAATTATGTGATGAAAATGTTCTTAACTTTTTGTGAGTTCTTTGTATCTCTTTTGTAAAGATTTTTGTTTTGAAACAATGTACAAATAAAAAAAAAATTAAAAATAAGAATACCATCAGGTTTCTCATAGATCATTTCCCCTATGCAGTTTGGAACCTCGAAAGTAACTCCACATTGCCGTGTTCTCGGCCCTTTTGATGTTCCACTGAGAAGCAATAGGGTTGCAAGTCCAAGAACCACCGCTTAACCATTGGGTTAGTGTCACAACTAGCCGTACATGGAAGCTCTGGTGTACGTGGAGGAGCCGCCATTGATCTGCCCGGCACGTTTCCTCTGGGCTCGGTCTAGTCTTTATGTTTCCTTGGCATTATCCTCATTCTGGCCCCACCACCCTGCACGTTGTAACTTTAGTTCCGCTTTCGTTCCAACGCTGTAGCTGTGGGTTTCTTCCATCGCGTTCCTCCTCTGAATTTGTCTACCTCCCATATTCTCCCTGCCTGCCTTCTTTAGCCTTCATTTTCCTATGCGAGCTGCCTCGCCTTCTGCTGGCATTCTGCCATCGCTATCCTCTTTATCCCGGCTGCCGGCCAGTCACAACCTTCTTTTCCTGTCTTTCTTTTCCACATCTTCCATTCTTTCTCCTGCCCACAGTCCTTGCCATTTATCCTTCTTTCACTTCCTTAAGACACTACTGTTACTATTTTGGACTTCTGTGTTTATACCTTTTCACCATTTTCTTCCTCTTGTGCCTGCGTTCATTTCAGTGGATTACTTAGAGTAGTATTTTTACTTCATCACCAGTTGTTGTTAACTTTCAATCAATCTTCCTCGCAAGGTCTGGAAGCCTCAGGAAAATTACAGACACCTCCATCAGTTCTGACCCGCCCAAAGCAACCATCTTTGCGGTTTTTTCTGCCTTTGGGCTTTTTTCCCAGACCTGGACTGTTACTGGGGAGACGCCATTCTTTCTTGGTTTTACCCTAATCAGAAATTGTGGCGTATCCCCGAAACATACCCTATCTCTTCCAGAAGAAGGGAGCCCTTGAGGAACAAGCTGCTGAACTTTCAGACTCCGAATACTCGGCAAGTGAGAGCGAGAAGGACCACCAGGTGAGATCTGACAGACTCTATCCTCCGACTGATCCATACTGGGGGGGGGAGTGGTCGTTGAGCAATCTAAACCTCCACCGAATAAGTAATATTTGAGATGTATAATGGCCCACTTGATCGCTAAGGCTTCCAATTCGATCACCAAGTAGTTCTCCCTGGAGAACAATTTTTGACTAGCATATAGAATGGGATGTTCTAGCCCGTTGTGGTTCTGAGATAATACTGTGCCTAAACCAGTGAAAGATGTGCCAGTCTGTAATATAAAGTCTTTAGAAAGGTCTGGTAGCTTGAGAATAGGACTTTATAGCATTTATCTGAGGGCCTGATAGCATACATCCTCCTCTTCATCCTGTTTAAGTTTCTGGGGTTCTGCGTTTTTTAGTAGTTTGTTGGTCAGTCTGGCAGTTTTACTGGAACGGTGAGGTATGAACCTCTGATAGTACCCAATTAATCATAGAAAAGAACTTAAATCCTTTTTAGTCTTTGGCTTAGGGGATTCTAAAACTGCTCTAACCTTTTCCTCTTGAGGTTGAACACTGCCATATCCGACAAAAAAAACCCAGGTACTTAACGGCAGGTTGGCCAACTTGCATTTTCTTGGTTTGGCTGTCAATCGCGATTTAATCAAGGCTCTTACTACAGTGTATAGATGGTACAGATGGTCTTCCCAGGTTGGATTTATGGGTAGTATAGCTCAGGGACAACACACTCATCTTGGAAGAACACTCTTCAGTATTAAGCACGTTATCAATAACCAATTATAATTATAATGACAATGTCATCCATGTATGCCCCACAAAATTCCGAATAAGGCTGGAGAATCTTATCCATCAACCTTTGGAAAGTTGCTGGGGCATCATGCAACCCGAAGTGTAAGACTTTAAACTGATATAGACCTATGTGGTGGCAAGGCCATCTTTTCTTTATCTGGTCCATGTAGCAGGACATGCCAATAACCCTTGGTTAAATCTAGGGTGGACAAATAGACAGCACTACCCAATTTATCGATATGATTGTCAATGCGAGGCATTGGGTAGGCATCGAAGGCTGAGATGTTGTTCACCTTTTGGTAGTCTATACAAAACCTCCAAATTTTGTCTGGTTTTTCCACTAACACAATGGGAGATGACCAGGGACTGGTAAATGGTTCAATTATGTTGGCCTGGAGCATTTACTCTACCTCTTTGAGGACAATACTTCTACGGGCCTCAGGTAATCAATATGGGGCCTCATCAGGAGTTGGGCAGTTAACGGGCGCTATTTCCACTGAGCGGAAATAGCATTACCTCCGTGACCCATGGTGCAAATAGCGCCACATCACAACATTGCGACAACGCGCAACTAGCGTCGAAACAAGGGCTATTGCCCAATAAACCCGCCGCAAATAACGATATCTCCCATAGCCAGTACTAAAAGCGCTGGCATGAATCGCGTCACTGCCGGAATGGGAACCACTGCGGAAGCCATTTTGAAAGTCACAATACATCAAATATCACAGCTCCCTGTAGTCATCCAGACCTGCAAATAACTCAGAAGGCCTCATTATTTTTTTTTTTTTTTTTTAAATGATATAGTTTAATTTCTTTAAACTTTTCATTTATCTGCCAGTTTAAAATAGGAAGGAATTAGTTTCTCTTTTGTTTTAGATATTAAGTGGTGGTTTTTCTAGATTGAGAATTTCTTGTAAAAAGTGGCATATTGTCAGGATGAGTTTTCGCGATCTGCCGTTCAATATCTCCGTCCATCTTTCCTCTGTTATCATTGTTTGTTCGTAGATCTTGTAGTATCTGCCAAATCTTATTCTTTCCTCAGATAGGGCTGTGCATTCCATGACTAGGTGAAAGATTGTTTCAGGTTTTTCGGTATCTGAGCAAAATCAACAGAAATTATCAGATGATGGAATTTGTCTTGTTTTGGCTAGGTAGTAGCGGGTTGGAAGTATTTTCATTCTGAGCCTCAGATATGTTGCTCGAGTTTTGGCGTCAGGGAAGATGGTCAGGTATGCCGGGAGTTCGTTGATAGATCTTAGGTCTGTTATGCATTGTAAATTCAGAGAATATTTTTTTTTCTCTTCAAGTCTTTTTCGCATGCTGAGGGCGGAGTGTAAGCATTTCATATGAAATATCTTCTGTTTGCATTCGCTGTTCTAGGCTGGCTTTCCACATCTTCAGGATTGTATTGTTCATTGCTCCTTCTTTGGCTCTCAGGATTTCGATTGCCGGTGTTTTTTCGTCAGTAAGGAGCTTTCGGTATAAGTCCAGCTGTTTCCATAAAATTGTTGAGCCGATGGATTGTAGAGCTAATTCATGCCTGATTCTTGGCATAGGAAATGCAGGTGGAAGTTGTAGGATTTTACGCCAGAAGAGTGCCTCTAGTTTTGTCCAACAGGTCTCATTATAAGTTTGCCGGTCTGAGAACTACGGTACCGGCAATCTTGCCGGCACCGTAGTTCCCGGACCGGCAAACTACGAGTTGTGCTCACGGGTGCCTTTGTGCCCGCCAGGTCAGACCTGGCGGGCAGAGCGGCACCCGCGAGCACAGCATGTCGGATGCACCGGCACCGTTATGAACAGTGCCGGTGCATCCGACCTGCATCGGGCCGAATGAGAATGGGGAGCATCTTTTTTCCGGGGCCCACAAATGGGCAATTACCGGGTCCAGCACGGCCGTAATGACCCGGTAAATGCCCAATCGCGGGCACTGGAAACAAAATTCAATGAGGGGGAGCTGGTGGTGCTTGCTGATGAGGTGGTTGCACAACATGATGAACTCTATTGGGGCGTGCAACGCAAAACATCTGCCCAGCCCAGGACAGCCATCTGGCATACGATCAGCCAGAAGGTGATAGCGGTGTCCACCATCCCCCGGGATGGGGAAGACTACCGTAAATGCTGGAACCATCGGCAGGTCAGAGGACTGCTGTCCCAGCACCATCAGGAGAGCATGGCTAACGGAGGAGGGACTGTGGAGCCACTGTTACTCACCACATAGGAGGAGAAGTATAGCTCGGTGCTGGATATGGAGTGCAACCCTGTGCAGAGTCGGGTGCCAGCCGACAGAATGCGGAAGATAAGTCAACCCCCCCTCCTAGCACATGTTCATACATCATTGCCAGCCTAGCTCAAAATACCCCAGTGGACAGACCCATGAGCCAGGCATTGAGACAGGGTGCAGAGAGTGGGTGCCACATCAGCCACCTACCGCAGCAGCCATGTGACAGTGCACCAAAGCCACACTTGTGAATCAGAGCAGTGGGGAGGGCAGCCAAGGGACCCATCCAAGTGCCATGCACCATACACCCATTGCGGGAGCACATCAGTGCCTCATAGAGACCTGCCAGTACCATGTACCAGCCACCCTCGCCCAATCCAAATGGCGCCCATGGAGGTTACATGGGTGCATGGGTATCCGAAGAATGAATGCCACATAGCAGCTTCCCCAGCATGGACCTCTTGACATCCACACACACACAGGCCAAATGCAAACTACCCATGTGACACACCCTCATATCCGCATCTGTCCCCATCATTGTGAACCCACTTCAAAACACCCCAGACCAACCATTTCCATCAACCCAATTAATTGACCGGGGTCCTACTCAGCACAATGTAATGTATGTCATGCATGCCAAATCACATGGGGGAATGAAACCTGACCACATCTCCCATGTCCCCTACAGGCACACAAGCAACGCCAGAGGCATCTGATGATGAAGAGGCAGCAGAACCATCTGTGAGTGTGACGTGCAGGCACTCTGACACTGCTAGTACCACCACTACAACCACCCTGCAAAGGGGCAGACAGACCACACAAAGGGGATATCACGCTGCATCACAGCAGGACCGAGCCCACAACCCCCCCACAGCCAAACAGGAGCAAAGCTATGCCAGCCACACCCATGCCTGCAGCTGTTCACACCGCCACGGAGGACACGCCACCTAGTCCAGTGCTCTCAGAAACACAGGGAAACATCAGCCCTGACACAGCTCATGCGGTTGTGCCACCAACCTCTAGGTGCAGCATCCTCCAGCAGCCTTCCACCACACCTGAGAACCCACCCTTTCAGCAACAGCGTGGACAGACCCCCGAAAGGCACTTGCTGCTGCCGCATGCATACACCGGAGCCAGACATTGACGCACCATCAGTTGGCTCCCCTGTTGACAACCCACGCCAACAACGCACCCCCTCACTAATGCAGCCTATGGCAGCACTCAAAGGCCGGGGGACATGGAGCAAAGACTGAGGGAGATGGAGGCCATCGGGCACATCCAATCCAGACACTTGGAGGCAATACGTGACAGTATCCAGGGGGCCACACTTACAATTGCGTGGGACAATGGAAGGAGCCGGAGGGTGACAAATGCCAGTATTGTTGCACTGATGGCTTTTGGACAAAGAGTTAGAGAGATGACGCAAGGCATCTCTACTCTTGCATATGCCATATGCCATAGCAATTAGCTGGTACGCCAATAGCCCCTAAGCAATTAGCTGGTACGCCAATAGCCTGGGGGCCAGCTCCATCCCCTCCACGTCAGCAACACCAACAGGGGATCCCCAGGAGAGCCCACCTAGGCACCAGTCCCTGTACCAACTGCGTTCCAGATTACCGGCTGCTGGGATTGGGGGGAAGAGACAACAGACATAGAAAATGACATGCATACATTTGCCTGGAGTGGCCATGCCGTGGAGATGGTGGTGCGCGGGGGGAGCAGGGATACTGTGCTGGGGACTTTGTAGTGGGTGATGGGAGGGGGGGTTAGTGTGCTGGGAAGTTGGTGGTGGGCGGGGCAAGGGGTATAGTGTGCTGGGGAGTTGGTGGTGGCCGGGGTAGGGGGGATTTTTAGTGCACAAAGTTTCATTAAAAACTGTTGAACATCATGCAAGGACATTCTTGATTGTGCTCATGTGCAGTTTATTCACAGTGCTGTAAGTGGGCTTGAGGCAATGTACTGTACTAGAAGAAATTGTCTATTAGTGCCTGCCGGACCAGTCTCCCATCCCTCACATCATCCCTGGGGGGTGCTGCTCTTGCTCCTGCCTCATGCTGTTCATCTACGTCTTCCTCTGGGTGTGGCATGTCTGCGTCTGGGTAGTGGCACATTCCTCCCCAGGCAGATGTTATGTAGCATTGCGCACACTCGCACGATCTTCCCAACTTTGTTAGGGGTGTAGATTAGGGCACCGCCAGTATTACCTAGGCACCGGAATCGAGCCTTGAGGAATCCAAAGGTACGCTCAATGCACCCATGGGTCTGGCTGTGGAAATTGTTGTAGACGGTCTTGTGCGGTGTACGTGGGTCACGCATAGGGGTCATCACCCACGCCAGCTGCAGATATCCAGAGTCACCTGCATGGGGTGGAGCACAAACATGGGTCACTTATGTCATGCCTGGGGATGGTTTCACACAGTATCGGGGCATTGGTCACTGTGTGCATGCATGTCTACATCCAGCCCATGGTATGTGTATGTTTGATGTCTGTGCAGCCTTTGTCAATGATGACAAGCATTCCTTTCTCTCCGGGGGGAATAGAGAGGGTTGATGGCCGTAGGACTCGCTCGGTACAGTTCTGTATCCGAGGTTTCACTATAGCTATCGAAGTTCTGGCGCCTGGGAAGGTACCCCATACCAAGATGGCTGCGAGACAACGCACTCGCTGTGTGGACGTGCGCTGTTGCCATAGTCACCTAAGCTATTTACACAGGTGTGGGGCACCCGGTCCGTGTGTCTACATAGTGTAAATTGGTAAGAGTTCTATTACAAATGTGGAGGGATGCCAACTCTATATGCTAGGGTTGGGGAGAGGAAGTGGGTAGCGATTCCGAGGGGGATTGTTGTCCATGCAGCTAGGGCAAAATAAGGTGCGCGCATATCACAAACGCGCGTTATGTACCAATACGGCCCCCCTCCCGGGGTGTCTTTACTAACAGGTCCCATTGTTTCTTTATATATTATAGAGAGTTGGAAGTCTCGCTCTTGGAGAATTGTGAAAATACTCCTCAGCGAGTTCGTATCGATAGCGTTGGGTAAGTTGTTGAATCTTATCTGAGCTTGCACCAGTAAACATGTTACTTTACTGGTTATCAGGGATGAATAGTCCAGTAATAGCGCTTTATTTTCTTTATAGGTTAGACCTTTTACATGCCTATTAGGAACCATTTGAGGTCAGCCTCAATCTTTATCATTATGGAAATTTAATTTTAACGCTATTAGAGGAGTCGAGTGGTAATTTGGGATTTTGTACATGTTGGTGAATGGAGGAACATTTGTGAGAATTGATTCACCATGAAGGACAGCTTTTAAGCTCTGAAGATGGATGTTAAATGTCTGGAACACATTGGCGAATTTGTAGATTAAGTTGTTTAAAGTTGTTCTAAGGAACTCCTGGTGGCAACAATAAAGACAGACAAGTGAACACAGTTCAAGGGTGTTTATTAAACTGTATAGGAAGGTTGGAGAAAACCTAATCTAAACCTAAATCTAAGATGGGAGCAAGCTACAACCATCAAATAATAATGAGGCAGTCCTAGTGGCGTCTTGTCACATAAAAAGGACCTATACTAAGAAAAGCATATTGCCAATCCTTACGCTAAAAGCAAAACAGAGTGTGGGATAATGTAGACAAGAAAGAAAGAAGTGTATACAAATAATAAGTCAGGATGTGGTAACCGGGGGTCTCCTTTCCCCATGTTTTGAGCACGGGACAGGGTGGGATACCAGAGCACAGCAAACGCTCAAGCTTTCCGAGCACGAGACAACAGTTCTGCTCTCAGCTATCAGGGCCTTCAGTGGTTAGGTCTCTTTTCTACAAAAGTCTCTTGCCTCCGAGGATCTGATGTATCCAAAATAAT
This sequence comes from Ambystoma mexicanum, assembly GCF_040938575.1. Lineage (NCBI taxonomy): Eukaryota > Metazoa > Chordata > Amphibia > Caudata > Ambystomatidae > Ambystoma > Ambystoma mexicanum. Next base: position 138,486,757 of record NC_090921.1, read on the forward strand.
AAACAAAAAGTTCCTTTTTCGCATGTACGTTGGGGGACAACTTTTCACTCCTAGGTCCCCCTTTCCGTGCTCCGACCCTTCTAAAATATCAGTCTCCCTCCGTCGGGTTCACTACGGCTTCTCACAACAATCTCATCTGGGACATTCACAAATCTTAATGGGCCTCATTATGAGTTTGGCGGTAGCCGTGCCATTATTAAGGGCATGGCTAATTCCAAACTCGCTATCGGCCCTGGCACCCGCGAATGGGCCATTACCGGCCTATTCTGAGATGAATGGGCCAGTAATTGCCCATTTACGGGTGCCGGTATGGTCGGCATCCCGATCCCCATTCAGTCCCCTAGGGCAGAATGGGGGTCGGGAGCATGGTTGCACCAGCACCGTTAATAACAGTGCTGGTGCTATCATGAGTTCTGCTCGCGGGTGCCGGCTGCACACCTGGTCAGACCATGCGTGCAGTCCGGCACCGGCAAGCAGAACTCGTAAATGTGGCGGAGAGGTAACAACGGCGCCGGTAGCACTACTGGCGCCGTTGTTGCCTTTCCGCCACATTCGTAATGAGGCCCAATGTCTTTTTAAACAGTTCACTATGGACATCCCTCTGCCAGGTTCACTCCTGTCAACATACTGTACATCAGGACTTTTAGGCTTTATCCCCTTTTTCATCGGCATCCTTCCGTCGGTTCACTCTTGACAACTTTGCCAATCACACAATTCCTTGAGCAGTTCTTACGATGCAAGATTCACTTCCCTTAGCTTCACAATCATCTGCTGGTCAAAGACTTTTGACTGTACAGAGGATTTTACTAGACCCCTGTATGACCACTTTGACCCCTTACTCGCGTTTCCTAAGGCCTTCTGGTAACAGTAGTTTCAACAATAGGGTAATCGCCCAGAGTTTCCCCGAGTGAGCACCCACCTGGTGCCTGACTCCTCCGTAGCTGTTTTTCCACTCTCGTACTAACACTTCTTTGTACTTTCCTCAGTTAGCAGTTTGCTACTTTCGTTCAACACAGTTCGGTTTCTTATCGGCTCTCCCCTCGACTCACCGGCTATGATGAACCGATTGACTTTTCACGTCTCTGGAGTCAAGGCCGGTACCACAGTGGCAAGCATCTCTCTCCCCGGCTTGGTTATCAGCGGAGGAGGGCCCTGTGTACCGTTGACATCTGCTGCAACACACACTGGCAATTGTTTGCAGTCTTACGATTCCTTCCGTGGAGGTTTGATGGGCCTGGCTCAGAAAGGGTAAGGTTGCTTCTCTCCTTGTCACCCTCTCAGTATGCACCGTCTTTCTCTTCCTCTTGAACTGCTGTGCTGAGTTAGCTCACTCGTCATGCGGTCTGCCTTGCTCGTATTGTGTTCTCATGCTCCACCTTTTATCCCTGTGGGGAAGGGAAAGGCCGTCAGGTGTGTGTGATTCTGGTCAATTGCCTGACTTTGCTTGACCCTTGTGTTGGGACATGTCAGGTAAACGGCTCTGGTGTGCGTCCGTCATCTTTTGTGGTGTGTGAAAGTGTTTGTGTCAGAAAAGGGGGCAAGAGGGTAGAATGTTTGAATATCCTACGTGGTAGGATGGGGAAAATGGGTTATAAGAAGGGGGATACCGCGTCTCACCCGTCAATGTCCCACTTCCACTCCCGAGGTCCCCCCACCCGACTGGTCCACTCTCAGGAACTGGATCCAATAGCGATGGCCGGGTCCTGGCCACTTGGATGACAGATCCACAGGGACTAGTCAGGGAGACACATTCAGGTTTCTCACAATACCCAAAAGAAAGGAATTTTCTTTTCTGTAAAGGAAGAGTGACCATATACTTACTTTTGGATTTGTTTCTAAATTCCCGTTTGAGTTCATGATTTGAAATGTGTATAATGCAGAGTAATTTTGAAGATGTGTTCACTGAATATGTTATGAAAAATTGTCCTTTTGAAGGGATTAAATATTCTAGAATCAGTAGAAAGGACTAAGTCTGTCAAGAGTGCAAGTGGGTTACCTGTTGGCCACAACAGGTTTCTCTGCGTAAGACATGCATTCCTTTGCCTGCACATGCACCCTGTGGCGTTGTGGCAGTTGTTCAGTGCTGTGTCCCTGGTGGCTGTCTTGCGGCTGTGTGCTGCTCTCGTGCATGGGGCATGCTGGGTTGCCTGACGTCTTACCCACTCTTTTAGGGGCAGTTGATCTACATGTCCACGTGGCAGCAAGTGGGCACATAGCTCTAGCACTGGCTGTCCTGCTGTTGGTTGCTGTAGTGTGGATATTCGCTGTGCCTCATTTCTGATGCATCGTGGTACATGTGGTCATGTGTGTTGTCATTTCTGCGGTATGTGTATGTTAGCTTGTGTCCCGGTGTGTCTGACGTGTGCATGCTCCCTTGGATATCGGAAAGATGGCAGTGGATAATATTCAGTGTGGTCTCTTGGATCTATGAGTTTATTTGATATGGTCTGCCCTGGCTGCAGAACCCAACAATGACTGTTATCCTCTAGTCAGTCAGTGAATCCGGTACAGAGTGTGGGTATGTTGGGTTGCTTGCGCCTAGCTCCTTGGTTAAAGCAGGAGTTCGCACAAGTGAGATTTAAAAGTGAACTTTTATTAGTTCTAAACCAAAGTGAGTATACAGTTGTTCATGAAGTGCCAACATACTCCCGTTCAAAGCACGTGCAATTGTTTCTTCCGTGCCTGGTCTTTCTCAGGGCGCAGTTACAATAATAATACGGATGATATAATATTATGTGTGTGATTCAAACTGTACAATCCCAGCATAATCGTAACACATGTACATGTGTAAGGAAGCTCCTTTACATGTTTAGGTCGCCCGAGACGTATATTTATTAAGCAAGTAAACAGCATAGAAAATACCTCAGCACATCCTCACAGGCCCCAATCCCCAACTGCACCACTTAAACATAAACATTCCATCCTTGTCCTGAGTATGGTTCACATTCCATCTCAAGGTTCCATATTCCACCAGAAGGCACATTGCAACTCGCCTCCCTCCCCTACCCAACACTCTACAATTATATGCATGTGATACAAGCAGAACTATGTACAATGGATTGTTACTTCACCAACACATCTAACACATGACCAATTGGACAGTAGTGGTTTGGTTTACTGCTGCCCTGGCTTGATTTTTGCCACCATTGCCAGGTTCCACTCTTGACCTCCTTGCACCCTTACAGCCCCTCTCAACACTTGTGTCACCTGTACAGGTTTGCTATATAACAAATCGCCTTTCTTTTTCACCACTCCTTTCGTAACTCGTATCCAATCTCCTTCTTCAACCTCCATACTCCTCCTCCCCAACTTCTCATTAACATTTTTCACACACACATCCTTCCTCTTATCCATCCTTTGTCTCACCTCTTCTACAACACAGTCTGACTCACGTGACCTACCCAACCAAGGAGGCGACACTTTGGTGCTTGGTGTTCTCCCCTTATTCAGCTCAAAAGGACTCACCCCCGTGCACAAATGTGGAGCCAACCGTAAGTCATACAACCAGTTTCTCACAGCAGTTTTCGTATCTCTCCCACACGCTTCTGCCATACGCACCACTTCCATTATGCATTGATTGACACTTTCAACCACCCCGTTGGTTTGAGATTAATATAACGCTGTCTTGTCATGCTTCACACCACATAATCTGAGATACTCTCAGAGGCATCCTCCCACAAATTGTCTCCCATTATCAGTTAACACTGAATCAGGTAATCATGGAACAATGCAAAATACCGTCCACCTAGAAAACAAATCAACTGGAACAAGCATGAATCTCCCTCGACCACTCTCCATATCCCCAGGACCCAACATGTCCAGTGCTAATTCACTCCACACTAAATTTGGGGTATCCACCTTCACTATTGGCTGTTGCCTCGCCACCACATTCTTATCTGGAACATCACACTCCAAACACTCCCCAACCATTCTCTCCACGTCGCTATCAAACCCAAGCCACCAATACTCATCTCTCAAAATTCCTTTCTTCTTGAAAATCCCAATATGGCGCTCATGAGCAATATCAACCAAACAATCTCAACACACGAGGAACCACATCTGTACAGAATACCTCACTTGACACATTGTTCCGACCTTACTTCCCAAAAAGACTTCTCCTCACAACTCAATAGTCTATTCTATGGTCACGCACCTTGCACAAATTTCATCACCCTCACAAAAGTATCCTCTTACCTGAACATGCTTAAACACTCCTCAGGCGTTATTACTCCATCATGGGTGACATACACTATGTCAGTAACCACATCCTCTACCTGCTCCTCACTGCTTCCATCTCACACTCAACCAGTCTTGATACATGGTCCGCGAACACATTTTCCTTCCCTGACACAACTTCCATGGTAAACCTATGACTTTGCATCCTAGCCACCCAGCATGCCACTCTTCACGATACTTTCTCAAGCCCTTTGTTCTCAAATATTGCCTCAAGGGGTCTGTGGTCGGTCGTGATGGTAAACTCTGAGCCCCACATAAATTTCCGGAATTTCTCCACTCCGAAATGGCATGCTAAGGCCTCTTTCTCTGACAACGAATAGTTCCTTTCTGTGCCCCTCAACATCCTGGAGGCATGTGTGACAATCACCACACTACCACTCTCTTCAACTTGCGCCAGCACAGCCCCGATTCCAGAATCACTGGCATCCACATAAATCACGCTTCTCCTACCCGTGTCAAACATTGCCAATGCCTTTGCCAGGTCTATTTCTTTTTTATTCTCTGGAACTCCCCTTCACGCTCCACATCCCATACGTACTTGACCCCTTTTCTGAGCAGGCTTTGCATTCTTACAATCTTGTACGCAAAAGCACTTACAAACTTCTGATAGAATTCTATCATACCAAGGAAAGATCTCAACTCTCCCTTACCTTCCGGTGACTTAACCTTCCTGATGCCATTTACTAAATCCTTTCTTGGTCTCAACCCTTCACTTGATATCACATATCCTAAATATTCCACTACCTCCTTTCCAAACACACACTTCTCGGCTCTCATGGTTATCCCTTTCTGCTCCAAAATCTCAACCACTTTCTTCAAATTCTTATCATGCTCCTCCCAACTATCACCACACACCAGGATATCATCTTGAAAGCAATGAACTCCAGTACATTTTTTAAATAGCATATCCATCACCTTCTGGAAAACCGACGAAGCTGACACCAATCCGAAAGGCATTCTGCCAAATTTGAAAATGTCCTCATGGGTAACAAAAGCTGTTAATTCTTTGGATGTCTCATTCAACCTTAGCTGATGGTAAGTGGACGCCATATCCAACTTAGAAAAGAATTTCACCTTGCCCACCGTTGCCAACATTTCTCTCATGTTAGGAAGAGGATTTCTCTCCGCCACCACACACTTATTCAATTACCTTAGATCAACACACAACCTCAACTCTCCACTGGGTTTCTTTACCACGACGAGGGGAGAGATCCAGTCAACACTTCTGGTGGGTTCAATTATCCCCACATCTCTTAATTTCATGAGTTCTGCCCTCACACCATCTCTCAGCACCATCGGAACTGACTGCAATAATGCCACCACAGGTTTACTCCCTTCCTTTAAGACGATTTTATGTACCATACCCCTCACGCACCCAATATCCCTTGAAAACACCTTAGGGTATTTTTGGACTACATTCACATCCTCATCCACATTTAGGACTTGCTCATCCCTATTGGGGTCTAACCTTATTCGAAGATCTTTTTGCTTCCTCCATCCGAGCAGTGTTGCTCCACTTTTAGTAACATATACTTTGCCCTGGCTTTCTCTTCCCTTGAACTCCAGTTGTGCCATAAAATATCCAATGACATCTATACTACCCAAGTTATAACCTCCGGGCCTTTTATCTGATGGTATTAAGTCACGTACATTGCCACCCACCACCCGCTCATATACATCTCATGACATTAAGGACAGCTTCGCCCCAGAGTCCGCCATCATGCGCACTTCCTTGCCAGTTACCATATCTCGGCAAATGGACTTTCACACGTATCATCTCCATCACACATAACCATATTCACTGTCACCACTTCAACCTGCTCTTCACCCGATGATCGATGGGACTCATCTGATACATATAGAACCTTTTTACCACTGGGTATGGAATAATTTCTGCAACAATTAGCGTAGTACTCCCACCTCTTGCATCTATTGCACGTCACTCTCCTCCCTGTACACACTGTGGAACTGGCAAAATGGGTTGCACTGGCACATCGAAAACGTAACTTTTCTTCCACCTTCCCACCTTTTGTTCTATCACTCTTTCCCTCTACTTTGTCACATTGCCCTTGGCCGTACACTTTACTCCATTTCTTTTTGAATTTCCTATTCTCTCTGCTCACATCACCCACTCTCAATATTTCATTAGTCATTATTCTACTTTCCTTCCTCCCAAGCTTTGCAAAACACATGCCATGATATGTTCAACCCTCTTTGCTATCATCACTACTTCATCCAAACTTGGGTCGTCCTTCAACCATATCACTTACTTTATCTTATCATTACAACAATGGATCATAAATTGATCTCTTATATGCTCATCTAGTTTGTCTCCAAATTTGCAATTGATGGCAAGTTGTTGTAGCGCCGTTATATATTCCTCTACTGATTCTTCCTCTCGCTGATTTCAAGTCCCACAGTTGTATCTTTCCAAAACTGTACTTGTTTTGACCTCAAAATGTTGATCAAGTTTTAGCATGGCCATATCGAATTCATTAATTCAACTTTCTTCGTGCAGGTCCGATACATCAGGTAAAGTTTCATAAATCCTTTGCCCTTCATATCCCAAAAAGTGCATAAGGAGTGAGACCCTACGTTCTGCTGATATGGAGTTTCCACATGCTGCCTTTATATAGTGAATAAATCCCCTTTTCCATGCCGCCCATTTAATTTTTAGTGGACCAGGACTTGCCATGAACACCAGTGGACCCGGCACTCCTGCAACAGCCATTGTACAACAGAGTTCTTTGATGTGTCTGTGTGTGTTATCACTCAACCAACTTTACACCAAAATGCTATGTTGATCTTTTGTGTGCGATATTTGCCTTTTGTTGTGTATTTACTTGATTCTTGTACTCTGTACCTTGGGCATATTTGGTTCCCTAGTTCCCCGAGCACTAAGATTTCTCTTTTCTTGAGAGAGAAAAAAAACAAAAAAACAACTTCACTGGTGCATGCGCACGCACGCACTCCCCTCCCCTAGGGCCTTAGGCGCACATGCGATTCTTTCCTGATGTTGGTTCCTTCGCAACAACAGATATTGCTTTATTTGTCACGGCTCTGCTCGTTCTGTTGCTTTGGACACTGCGCTGCAACGGCAGGCCGTTATTTGTTTCGTTACGAACACACGTTCGGTGCTGTGGGCTCTATAGTAGCACGTCTTAAGCCAGGCCACACATCACATCATTGCTATGGACGCTGAGGTGATGCATCCTACGCTAGGCCGCACTTCGTCCGGTTGCTAGGGGCGTTGTAGCGACGGGTTTAACTCAGGGTTCGTGTTGAAGATTCTTGTGGCCCAACCTCACATGGGCTTCTAAATTAGGGACCTCTCTTATCGCTAGCTGTGCCTAGCTGCCAAAGTGTTGTAGCATTGCACGTTATCCCTCTGTATATGTATAATGTTACACCCGGGCACAAAACTGTTGTAGCATTACGTGCTGCATCCACTCACGGGTTCACTGTCTCTACACTACGCCACTCTTGATGGCTCTTTCACTCTTCCACTAAATGTCGTCCTTGATCCAAACTCATTGTGCACAGCTCTCAAATTCAAAATGTTTGTCTCTGCAGGTTATCTACCTTCCCTGCACAAGTATTTGGACGGTGGGGGTCTGCTGATCCTCGTTGCCAATGTAAGGAAGCTCCATTATACGCTTAGGTTGCCAGTAACGTATATTTATTAAGCAAGTAAACCGCATAGAAAAACCCCCAGCACATCCTCACAGGTCCCAATCCCCAACTGACCCACTTAAATATAAACATTCCATCCTTGTCTTGAGTATCGTTCACATTCCATCTCAAGGTTCCATATTCCACCAAATACTTTGATCAATCTTAAGATTCTAGAGTTTTCAATACTTATGTTCTTGCTAGCGTTGCTTTCACCCTGATCCCAATACTGGATACTTTGCATCATTTTCTGGTGTCTAAAGGTAGTCACTGAGTCTGAAGGATTAATTTAGATTTAGTAGAAGAGGTTCATTTATATCTTCAATCTGGCTGTGTCATGTCATATCTGTATTTACTGGGATGCTGGGTTCTCCCTCTTGAATTTCTTTCCAAATATCCCTTTTTATGGGTCGTTCTTGTTGTCAGTGATTTGTCCTTGCTACGGCTGGAGTTCTTTCAGGATGGCAGTGTTTCAACAAGCAGCGGAACGCCGCGATTCAGAAAGAAATCCCGCCCTGTTTTAAGATGTACTATCTTGCCTGCAGGGGTACAGATATGATGGTGTATTCCTTTCACCCTGCCAGGCTCTTCACGGAAAACATTGGGGAATTGTTCTAGCAACTCAAAGAGATCTTATTGTTGAGTGCTGGTAATATCAGAGGGAATTAGGGTGTTATTATTCACCTCGTCTGGTATCAAACAGGATAACACTGAGGCATTAGACTCAGAGAGGTTCTCTTTCCAGTCTTTCAACAAGTTTGTCCGATGAAGAATGACCTAAGAATGACCTTTGGGAATTTTTGTTGTCATAGTACTTCTTTTGTTGTCTTTGAGGCTGTGAGATTGGGAGCCTGGGTGCCAGAGCGGGCCTTAGGCTGGCAGCTCGAACGGCGGAGCCGGCTGTGCCTCAGTCGGCACATTCTTGGCCCACGGGGAAAACGCTGCCACGGGCTGCGCTGGAGGGGGACGCCAGAGAGGAGTCCCTGACAACGGGGGCTCCTTGCCGATGTCTCGCGGCAGGGCCGCCTTCGCTGCCGCGGCGCCAGGCCCTCCCTCAGAGGACAGGGTCACTGGCGCTGCGGCGGTGGAGCACGGGGACACAGCCGAATGCTGCAGCCTCCGACGTCGAGCGGCGGCGGGGTTTAGGAGACCAGGAGCTGGGCTTGTGCCAGCCGCTCGGCGCCAGAGGACAGCAATACGTAGGGGAGAGCATGAGCAATTGGGGGCGAGAAGGAACCGCCTCCTTACCTGACAGGGCTGCCAACGCAGGGCCTCAGGGAGGACAGACCTCCAGGGGAGCACCATGTTGGGGGGGCGGGGCCTATGGGGAGAACGCGCATCAGGCACTATCCACGTGCCTTAGCAATCAGGGAGGGGCTGGAAGAGTGGTAAGGGAGCCGGGACCAGTCATCCAAGGGAAAGGAGGAGTAAGGGAGGGGGCAGCTCTATTTCTAGAGGGGGGGTGCCTAAAGAATACACCAATCAGAAGGGGGGGAGGGAAAGTATCCCTGATTGGCCCTTTTTCCCTCCTAGTAGCAGGTACAAAAGGGACCGGCCTAATAGCAGTATTGTTGTTTTTTGCGGGAGAAGGAGAGGAGAGAGTGAGAACAACTGGTGGGCCTATCTGGGTCCAAGTGTATAGGAGACACTTCAAAAGGAGAGCAGGTCCTGGTGCTCCAGGAATCCAAGTAATGTGGTTAATACAGAACAATTAATCCTTGCTTAATAAAGGTCTATCAACAGCAACCTCGGCTACAGAAATTTAAGGAAGGCGAAGACCCAGCATTCTTTTTTACCACATTTCAAAGGATCGCCCGAAACGCCCAATGGCCAGTGGACCGCTGGGGTCAGCATGTGGCACCCCTGTTATCAGGCATTATGCAAGGAGCCTACCAGGCCACCAACCCGAACTGTACCACCCCTTACGCTGAAATTAAGAAAGCAGCGTTAGACCGGTTAGGGCTAGACGAAGAAGCCTACAGAATGAGGCTACGGGACACTAGGCTCAAACCTCGTTAGAACCCCCGGCAGCTCTTCTACCGGGTTAAGGACCTCACCGAGAAATGGCTACAAACTCCGGGAGCTGGCTTACAAGACCTGTTGGATAAGGTCACCCTTGAACAGTTCATTGAAGCCCTACCCCCTCCGATGCAAAGGTGGGTCCGACAACATCACCGGCCCACCTTATCTGAGGCTGTGGACATAGCATCCCCATCCAAAAGGCCGGGGGGTAAACCCTTTGGAGCCGGCCCTTCGAACCGTAGTCCGATGCTCCCGTTGGAACCATTCCCAACCAAGGGCCCTAGAGTGGCTCCACCTAGATGGCGATCCATGGAAGAATGTCCCTCCATAGCAGAGGAGAAAAGGAGCAGTCCCGATGGCCGACCCACCCCATTACCCACAGGATTCCGGCAACCACAATGTTATGACTGTGGCGAGTGGGGCCATATAGCCCGGTTGTGCCCCAAGAAAAGAGGCACAGAGCCGATGGAGATCGGATTTATGAAGGCGGAACCAGGTCCGCGGGGCCAGAGTCTCTACGACATGGACATCCGGGTGGATGGGATCCCGACCAGGGCCCTAATCGACAGTGGAAGCCAGCTGACGGTGGTGCTACCAACCGTAAGTGATTCACCTTACCTCACTAACGTTAGTATTCCGATACGATGTATACACGGGGACGTGAGGACATACCCCATGAAAAATATCACGGTTGAGGTGGGTCCTAACATTGCAGAGATGAGAGCTGTCGTCCTCCCTTCCTTGCTCGCCCCAGTAGTGATTGGAACCAATCTGCCCCACTTCCACCAGGCCCTGAGGGCCATAGACCAGGGATGGTGGGACGAAGCACCCTTTGCTAGGGAGTCCATGCCCCCTAACACCCAGGGTCATGAGAAAACCAGGAAGAAAAGAAGGGAGACCCGGCTTGCCAAATGCGCAGCTATGTATACCACCCACCGGATAGCATGGAACCCCGAGGATCATGAAGATTCCATCCGGGGAGAAACCCTGACAGACTCTACCTTAAAACTTGCCCGCGAAAGAGCTAACATAGACGAAGACCCTGACCTCACCAAGGGAGCCGGGTTTACCTCTAGGCAGGGTCTACTCTATCGGGTCTACCAGGCGGAAGGAGGAATACAAAGGGAGCAGCTACTCCTACCCAAATCACCCAAATCACATCGGGATATTGTCCTCCAACTGGCACACAACCACCCATGCGGGGGCCATATGGCCTCCCTAAAAACACAGCAGAACATCCTAAAACATTTCCACTGGCCAGGGTATCTATGGGGAGGTGGCAAAATACTGTAAAAAGTGCCGGACTTGCCAGCTGACGAGTGGGGAGAAGCCAGCCAAGGCACCTTTACAGCGGATGCCCTTAATCACATCCCCTTCCAAAGGATAGGTATGGATCTGGTAGGCCCACTAGAACCAGCCAGTCGTGGGTACCGATACCTGCTGGTGATTGTGGATTACACCACCAGGTATCCCGAGGCCGTCCCCTTAAAGGGGACATCAGCTAACCAGCAAGTCCTGGTGCTTTTCCCACAGTGAAGCAACTGTGGGACAACCAGGAATCCAAATATCGTGGTTAATACAGAACAATTAATCCTTGTTTAATAAAGGTCTATCAACAGCAACCTCGGCTACTGTCCTGATTGTCACAGAGGTCTACTAAGGTGGTCTTGTACCAGGGATCAAACAGCCGTCATATGCTGTTTTAACCGAGAGGCTATCTGGGAGAGAGGCATTGGAGCTTTGTCCCTTTCCTCCCAGGTTTCTCAAAATGTCTGAAACATCTCTGGCTTCTTGCCCATATAGTAACTCGAAGGGTGAGAACCCAGTGGAGGCTTGAGGTGTTTTTCTCACGGCAAACAAGGCGCACAGAGTCATCTGATCTCAGTTGTTTCCATCCTTGTCAACTAGTTTCCTAAGAATGGTCTTATGGGTCTTATTAAACTGTTCAACTAATCCGTCCATTTGGGATGGTAAACTGACATCCTCACGGTGGTTATATGAAGTAGCTCTTTCACCTCCCCCATGAGCTTACTCATAAATGTGGTACGCTCGTCTGTTAGGATTTCTTTAGGGAAGCCTACTCGAGAAAAGAAGGGAAGTACGTTTTTTAGTATCTGCTGGGTGGTATTATTGCACATATTCTCCAGAATGGTACTTCAATGATGGGTAATGGATTTAAAGTGGCTGGCGGTGGTATGTGAGTGCTGGACAGCTGACATATTTCACAAGTATGGATGATATTTTTCCTGTCAACATGGATCCCTGGCCAGTAGAATTTGCTGGCTAGGTGAGCCTGAGTTTTGGTCCTGGTCCAGATGTCCCCCTGTAAAATGGAAGTTTGCGATCTCAAGCACTACCTGTTTGTGACTTGAACCACTAGCTGCGTATTTGGTATTCCTTCTGAAGTAACATCCCCTATTCAGGAGTCTTTTCTTTAAAAAGCAAAATGGCCCCCCTCCCTTTCGACCCTCAGGCTCAGGTACAACTTGTAGGAGGGCTTCAGCGAGTAAGGTGAGCAAAGGCCAAATTGGGAAACATATCAGAACATTTGTCACTGATAGGTGGATGTTGGATAGAACTAGGTTGGGCATCAGGCTCTCCAAAGCCTAAAACACATCTTTCAGTGGTCTCTCTCTCTCAGCCTATTCTTTGAGGACAGGTAGCATCCTCTCAGGTATCTCCTGGGCTATTTGATCCCCTGCCTGGACCTGAAAGACTTATTCGCCATGATTGTGGAGTAATACTTTCACATCCTCTCTAAAATCAGGGTCAATCACCCCTGATAGGACATCAATGCCAAAATTCCAAGCAAGTCCTGATTTGAGTGCCAACCTGATATAGGTTCCGGGAGGTGGAATAAGGACAAGATCAGTAGAGATGAGATGTCTTTCTTTTGGTGGGATGGTCTGTGACCGGCTACTACAAAGATCAAACCCAACAGAACCTTTAGATGCCACTGTGGGGTTGGAGGCTCTGTTACTTAACTTCTCATATTTTAGGGTCCCAAACATGTTTCGGTTGAGTTTCATCCCACTGATGACACCATATATGAGATAGGCATGGTATCGAGTGAGACACAGACTCAAAAGTAACAGTTTGAAAACCTTTATTATCAAACTTGGTGGGGTTGGTGTAATGTTGATCTGGCCCTACCTCTAAGGAGGTTGTTCCATCAACTGATGTTTCTAAGGACCGTTGATGTCCGTAAGTCCAAAACCAAGGTTTGTTTGTGTCCAAACCTATGTTTGCCCTCACTCTTAAACCAAATGTCATAAGGGGTCTTCTTAAAGGAAAATGGTGATTCAAAAGAAAGTGTAAATCACAGCTGGTTTCAGATAGTCTTACCAATAGCTGTAGTTCTGCCAGTTCAAAGTAGCTCATTCCTTGGAACCTTCCACGTAGTGCTCTTGCAGAAAATCAAAAAGCTTCACAAGGTCTCTGGGTCTCTTGGGGTTCCCTTTCCCAAGCTTTAATGCTTCCAGTTCCAAACAAAAAGATATAGTTCCTGTTAGGCCTCTCAGGGTTCTCTTCCCCAAATCAAGGCCCCTCTGGTTTCAAACAAACTAAAAAAGTTCCTCTTGTCAGGATGCACTTTCTACTGTACAGTTCCTTCAGGGGTTCTTTGCTCCTCCCTTGCGTGATCACTCTGACCTCTAATCCCCTCTCCTTCTCTCTGGCACCTTTTTCTTCTTCTGCACCTCTTTCACTTTTGTCCTTTTCTACTTTACTGTGTGCCATGCACACCTTCTTTTCCTGTCGTGCACACTTCTACCTTCTTTCTGCTTTTCTGTGCCTCTTGCACACTTTCTGTACGTTCACCCTGCTCTATTGCACCTTCAGTTTCTCACTGTGCTCTCTTGCAACCTCAGTGTTTCCTTTGGGTCTCCTGCACCCTGTTCTCATGTTCGGGTTACTTTGACTGTGCCCCCTCTTTATTGTCCATTCTCCTTTTCATAGTCTCTTTGCTGTTTCTTTCTCTGTCTTTTGGGTCACATGTGCCCCTCTCCTTATTTCCAGGACTCTTGCACCCCCTCTTAGCTACTTTCGTGCTGCCAGCACACTTCCTTTATCCACTATGGTGCACCTTTTATTTTGTTCTGCTTTCTTTCTCTTGCCACTTTCCAGATGTCGCCTGCTTTGCCGTTATTTTTTTTGCTCTGCTTTGCTTTTACCTTCTTTCACTTTGCTTTCTTTTCTCTTTCACTCACCAGGCTTCTCCTGTCACAGCCCTCCTGCTCCTGCCACCCGCACGCTATTGAGTTTCTCGCAGCTGCACAAAAGTCACCATCGGTAGCGCTGCACCGGCGAGAAGGTCAAATCAGTTCAGATGGCTTTGGGTTGAGGTCAGGGTCTCACCACCTTCCCCTCAAATACCCCTCGGGCCCGCACACATCCCTTGGGAACGAGCACTGGCTGAAACGAAGCTGATAGGCTGCCTTCCGTCCCGCTCCGGCTACCTGGCGACACGGCTCTCTCACCACTCTGCAGCCCCTCACACACAACGGGCCAGCGTCTATCTGTTCCGTGCTCCCTCAGTCATGCTGAACTCCTCTCATGGCAGCCTGCTGCTCCTTGGCCTCCTGGTTCAACCCAGCAAACCGAGCTCGATCAATGATCCCGGCAGATCCACCCTTTAAATATTGCAGATAAGAATCAATTGGAGTCAGGTGTGCACAGTTGGGGAAAAGTGCTTGACCATGCCTGTTTCTATTAGTGGGACAATGGAAAAGTGTTAGATGGTAGGCCTCCCTTTGTATTCCTATGGGTAATCTTCATTATTCTTGGTCACCTCTTCCTCGTCCCAGTACGTGTTGGTAAAGGGCAAGGGGAGATGGGGTGTGATTGAAAATAACCCATGAGGGCTGAGGGAGATTGTGTTGGGGTATAATTGGGACAGGGGAGATACCATGTCTCACCCTTGGGTATTCTCCTCCCAATCCCTCGGGGCCCTCCACTCAGGTAATCCTCCATCGCTTGCCCACCCCCAGGGTCAGGGTCCGAAAGTGATGGCCATTGCTTGGCCTCCTGAATGGAAGATCCCGGGGGAGAAGGTGGGAGAATACTGTCAGGTTTCTCACACAGCCAATCAGTGGGTCTATTGGGCAACCTGCTACACAATGCTGCATAGGCCAATCCGCTGCCATTTTGTCTGCTACAATCAGTAGTTTAGGTATTTAGAGGTAGATTGAGGCGTGCCCTGCAGTTAAGGGGCAGCCAATAATGTACTAAGCCTCATGTATACTTTAGGTACATATGTCCCCTAACCAATCCCTCCTCTCAATAGCTTTTACAGTTTGCCACATAGGATGACATCGTAAATGGCGCATATTGGGGTATAAAGCCTCTGTAGAATCAAGATTGTGTGTGAGTGTGCAAGCATTAGGCTGATGTCTGCCAGTTTGCACTACTTTATTAAACTAAGTATAAAGTAGTATTTTTCCATATTCTTGTCCGGTTATTCAGTCTGAGATCTTTATTGGTAATCCCCACAAGAGACGCTTCAAGGTGCTAGAGCACATAGTGTTTTAGCTAGTTTGTATTTGTTAGTTTTATTAAAGGACTTTAGTTATATAAAATCTTGGTTGGATATACTTTTATTTTTGTACTATAGTAAAACTGTTGTTTGGTTAGTTTCTTTATCGGCTCATATCCCTCCGTAAGAGTATAGTCTGCCCTTGGCCTGCAATATCCTAAGAGGCAAAGCAGGTATACCTGTCAGGCTTTTATTGGCATCACTGTTGGTTTAATAGTAGTGTGCGCTGAGTAGGAGTTTAATTCACTACTCATCTCTGTACTCCAGTTGAGCAGTAGTTATATAGTCACAGTAACATGGGGAAAAGGATAGGCAATTTATATGCTCTTCGACTTCGACTAACTGTGTTAATACTCAGGGATTCAACCTTGAAGTAGATTGAGGCACATATGCTCCAACAAATTAGCACAACTACGACCAGAGATCTTTTAATGAAATTGTCCACAGAGAATGCTCACCCCACTACATAAAAATTGCAATGATGAGAGGCCATCAGACACAGGCAATATGGAGCCCAGCAAAATGAGGCAATCACTTGCTTACATACAAGAAGATAAGCTAAGAATTCAGCCAATATACTACTACTTAGACTAACAGAATAGTTCTAAGATGCAACCCCATATCATTGGGAGACTGAGTGAAAATGAAGCTTGTGCATACAACAATAGGGATTAGTATCTACATACAGTGTGCCCATGCAAGTTTAAAAACCACTGATGAACTCCATTTGGGTGGAAGGGAGAAAAGTGTAGAACCCATGGAGAGTGGCTTACTTTCTACAGAAGCAAAAGCCACGGCCATCCCCATGCACTCACCAATGACTTAATCAATCCGCACAGAGAATAGAGAATACAGCTTCCATGTCTGACAGATCTAGAAAACAATATACTGCAAGCAAAGAATACAAGGATGGAAACGGATGTCATCACACAAGACACAGGAGTCATGATAGACTTAACGGTTCCAGCGACAGCCAAAGTAGAGATCCAACAACACATCACTGCGACATAGTCAGAGTAACCCATGCCGGAAAAGGGAAGACAAACACACAACCAGAAGAAAGATCACCACACCCAAGTTCATAGCATATGAACTTTATTGGGGCAGGAGGGCCTGTAGAATCACTCCCGCAGTTGGGGCTTATCCCTGTAGCATTCTCCAACATGGTGCCTCCTGAACCCATCGGCCCACACAGAACTTGCATGCCTCTGCGCACGCAGATGCCACAACGCAAGATACACGGTGAGCATGAGTGGCAGAGAATGGATGTCGGTATTGTAGAAAGAAGTTCAATGCTGGTGCCCGCGCCAACCAGGTGGCAGGTTTCCGGTGGACACCGGCGTTAGTGGCGGCACCCACCTCTGTGAGCAAGGTCTGGTTTGCATGGAGAGGAGGTGAGGAAATGGTGCGGGCCTGAAGATCGGAACATGGACAACGTGGGAGGTTGGACCACAGCCAGGCTGAGCCAAAGTGTAGGCTTTTAGTCTGGGGGCTGGAGCCGGGGTGATAGGAGTAACCCTTGCAGCGCTGGAAGTGTGAGAGCCGTGCCTGCCTTCACAATGGGCATATAGGGGCACCGGCCCTTCAGCCACAAACCAGTTGGCGAGCCAACAGGAAGCAGCAAGACCACCCACCCTCCTTCTCACACTGTATGTTGATTTTCTGTGTTAATGCTGTATTCGTTATCATTTTAAGTTCCTCCCAGCAGAGTTACGTGGTGCATCCACTTTTATCCAGCACAGCCAAGAGTCAGATCACAGCACCCGGGGATACAAGACCTTCATCGAGGCTATGGGGCAGGGACATGGGTCGGGGGGGATGAGGACAGTAATGAAAGAAATATTCTACCCGCAGACCCAAGCTGGTATCCAACACTGGACATGTGTTCCTGCAAAGGGACGAGGCCAAAAAAAACGGGTAACATTTCTTCCCACACACCACTTGCTTGTCCTGTGCTTTCTCTGGTTTTGGGGGGTTGGGGTGAGGTTCTGAGAGATTGGTGGGATCTCTTGAGGGTTTACACTTGATTAGTTGCAAAGGTGTGTCTTGACCTTGCCGCCGCTAAGCTATCATGAAAGATATAGTTCTACTCATATTCTCGGCTCCTGCAACAACTTCTTTTGAATACTACACTGTTTAAAAAAGAAAAGGTGCACACCTCAATTACAACCAACACAGATATTAGGTATGGGACAACATATATAGAATAATTGATAGGCATGTGTGCGAAAGAATTCAACTAAGGTGGACCCTTGCTCCCACTATGCCTTATGAACAAGGCAGAGAATCATAAGAAGATTATAATGATTGAAGAATACTTATCTGTATTTTGTGAAGGCTGAAGTTTGGAAGTACAGTTATGTACATATCCAGATGCCCCATTCCAGTCAGGAGATTGTAATCCAGTCCTGTTTTTCTTGGAATTCTGGGTCGTGAGGTCCTTCATTTCCCCTTTAATAATGAAGGGCCACAAGTCCCACAATGCAAAGAAAAATCCGGTACTGGTCCAGCATCTCCTGAATAGAATGGGGCATCTTGGTGTGTATGCAGTGTGATAGGACCTAGCAATAACAAACGTGACACTAACAGTTTTTGGTGATGCATTACAGTTTTATTATTTCAATTCTGGTGAATAAGGGTTGGATAAATGTTTATAGATTTTAGGGGCAGAACTACAACATAAGGGCCTGGACCTTGGTCTTACCCTTACGTAAACACTTCATGCAGGATCTCCACACAATGGGTTTCCTTCTAAGTTTCTGACATCTTTGGTAGTTCCGTGTCATTGTATATAGTTTGCCACCAAACCTTGTAAGTCCTTGTCTCTCCTTGAGACACCCTAGTCTATCTGCAACTTAAAGTCCCAAAATAGATGCCAATTAAAAGTCCCACCACCTAATATCAACACGTTTATTAGCCTCCTGACTACCAAAACAACACAAAATAGTACAAACATTGGCCCAAAGCAAAAGTTCTTAAAGCTATTCTTCAAAGTCAATCCTTTTTTTACTACAACAAAACAGAGGTATTCTTCGGAGAAGGGACTTGTAGCAGTTCACCTTGCTTCTTCAAGCCTCTTCCAGGATTTAAGCCTCACAATTCTCTCTCTTTTCAGCTTACTTCAGCCTTCTCGCCGTCATCTCTGGTCAATCCCAGCTCTTAGTTTCTCAGCGTTTTCTGTAGGTTTCTCATAGACCTTAATCAGTTATATTTGAACATCAGGCCCCTCCTGGACCTTGGTTTTCTCTCAAGGTTCGCAACGTGTCTCTCCTGGATCTTGGAATTCATGTCATTAAGGTCTGTTATGTAAGGAATGGTGGCAACAGTAAGACAGACATAAGTGACCACAGTTCAAGGGTGTTTATTGAACTTTTGTATGAGTGTGGAAAACACCTGACCTAAACCTAAATCTAAGATGGTTGCAAGCTACGAACCATAAAAATAAAATAAACAGTGTCCTCGTGGTTGTGGTAGAAAGGGTATTTGCTCACCCCAGGACCAGTCCTGATTGCCCTATAACCCTCTACCACCCCTCACATGTTCGAAGCTATGCGAGGCACAATGTACACAGTCTGGAAGAAACCCACTCACAAGAAGATTTTACACTTGCATTTATTTACTAATAAGCCAACTAAATACAAGTAGCAGTTTTCAATAAAATGGGATTAAAAATGCAAGTTAAGCAATACAGGTTATCAGGTTATCAGTTACATGTGAGATGCAAGAATACTCTTACGCTCATAGAGGTCGCTGGTTTTGGCGCAATCTTGTCACATCTAGGACCCACGCCACCCTCACACCTGGCGCCTCTCTCTCCTGGTACAGGTCTAGCCCCACTCTGCAGCTTGCACGGAGGCGGGATGTGACAGCCAAGAGCCTCTGCCCTTCAGTGCTGGCTGGTTTCCGGGCGCTGTTCTGTGAGCACGTCTCTATCAAACAGCCCAGGAAGAGTCCTCCCTCCCTAGAGCAGGTAAAGGCTTCTTATTAGGCTTTCCTGTCAATCAGTGTGATGCACTGGATTTTCTAGAAGTTTCTTAACAGAACCCTCTTTGCGCAAAACATATTTTCTATAGAAAAGCTTCCACTCTCCTTAGCGCTCGGGCCCCCTCCTTTTTTCTTCTGGGAAACTCTCTGTGGAATGCGGCCTTATCAGTGCACCTGCTAGCACGGAGCGCTGTGGAAGGCAGCGCTGGACTAACGTCTGCCCGCAGTGGAGCTTCTTGCGAGAAATAGCTGTTTATGAGCTCAAAAGCCTTTGCAGTTAACCCCTCGCAAGCACAGAAGGGCACTTAAGCTGGCCATCTATCTACGAGGCACCATTCAGCAGCATTTTGCTACTCTCTTCGAATAAGTTCTATGTAGCATTATGTATGTGCAAATAGCCTTAGGCCTAAATATGCAGCTCAGGTAGCTCAGTGGGTTAACGCCAGTGCTTCACACTACATTCCACCCCTTTCGAAGTGTGGGTAAAAAATGCTGGCTCAGTTCCAAGATTTAGAAGCATATATGGTGTGCTGTAAGCCTATCAAATGTTTTTCCAGCCCAGTCATTCTATTATAGAGGTAAGTAATTCTGCGCAAAAACCCAATGAAAATTATAGCAATTAGTATTAGGGCTATAATCAGCCAGAACAATGGATGCAGCATTATATTAAGCAGCTTTGTAGATGTTGGTGACCGGCTGGTTAATATGCCCCACCAATGATGAGCAGTGACAGCTGTTTTAATTAGCTGATCTTTGTCTTTTGTCATTTTGCACTCCGCAGAAATAACTGAGGTGGCTAAAGTTTGAAAGGCTTTCCAAGAGGCTTGAGCAAATTGTCCAATAGCTTGAAGCCTGGAGGTAATTATCCCATAAGGCAGTATCCAGTTAAGCATTTGTGTGAGCTCTGCATGCAAGGTAGTATGAGATTACTGGGTCAATGAATATAAGGTGTGTGTAGTGATATCTAAGAATGTCACAACCTGATCTACACAGAATACTTGAGGGTTCCCCAGCAATCTATAATTGTTAATAAGCAAGGTATGATTAGTAATCATGCAGGCCCTATGCTGATCTATTTGAAAAATGTCAGTTCCATTAATATGGTACTGCATCCAGGTGCACTCCCCTGCTATGGGATGCATGCATGGGTCCGGGATCCTTCCCGTTTAAGGGCACACCCAACCCTGGTCCCAAGGCATACATGTATGACTATGGGTTGCGTAATTTTGGCTGTCTAACCATTCTCCTCGTATTTGCGGAACCCAACAGGAGCCAATTTTTTTCATAGGCAAGATTATGAAAAGGCACCATATTTCCAAAGCATAAGCAGTTCTGCTAACCTGCATTAAAGCGTGGCAGATATTATTCATGCAATCAAAAGCAAGCGGTTTAATCCATATGTCTGCTGGTAAATGTAATTCTGTGTGCCAGTGGGTTGAGGACAGACTCCCCCACTCAGAACGAAAAGCCAACACCTGCTGGTTTAACCAGGTCTGCCACAAAATGCATCGGGTGTCTGGCAGTTTTGTTCACCTGCCCTATGGCTGAAAAGATGTCTTCATAGCTAACATTCTGCCACCTCCAATTTTTGCCTACACTTTTGGCAGAATTCCACAGGGTAGGGTTTATCAGTGGACTCCACTGTGCCAGTAGTTTTATAGCAGCCGCTGGCATCTGAACCCATGGTGGATAATTTGTTGCACACAATCTCTATGTCAAAAGCATTTAAAGCTCCTGTTCCCACCCCCGCAGCTCCCGCGATTAATGAATCTAGTCGTCTAGCAACGCGCAATTTAGCAATTGGCCATACAAATTCACTCCATTTGTAGCGGTTTGGTTGAAACAGTGAAACATTGCCTCGTGACAAATCTATATGTAATTGCACCTCGCTAATGATAAATGCGTGCATTACGTTTCTGCAATTTAAATGTTGCCTCAGTACTGGAAAATCTAGCATGCGGACAGTTTCAACTTTTTGTGATTTAAAGAACACCATTCTCCAGGTGGCGTGTCTGCCATGTATAACGTTAGTCTTGGCAACGAACATCATACTACCATTCGGTAGTGGTTGTTCCCTTGCGCAGTTGTACGGATTGCATTTAGTCAAGTTATAGTCCACAAAAGCTTGGTGGTTACACTCGCCGCAATCCTTAGGACAAAAGAAACATGAAACATCAAACAAATTGTTGGATCCATTCACTGAAATATTTGGGCCTAGAATTTCATACATGCATGTGATATGTGTCAGTGACAAAAGGTGTCCGACAATGTGCCAAGTCAGTACTTTAGCAGTTCCATATGGATACTCATTTGTGGCGCTTTTCTCACAGGTTGCGGTGCGATTGTTATCATCCCGCAGGACTGGAGCATCAGGTGTAATGCAAGCGATTCTCAGAGTCCATGTAGTGTGGCATCAAACCGTTCATTACAGAGAAAGCGTCTGCTTGGCAGGCCAGGAGCACCCACAGCAAGGTCAAGCTTATCCCCATCATGTAGCGCTACGTTTGTGGTGTGAGCCTAGTAGCAGGGATATAAACAGGCATGTCAGAAGTTTGCAATAGCACAACATAAGTACTTACCACTCCTTGACTTAGAACTTCCCCAGCCTCAGGTTTTTTATTCGGATGATGGACCCACACTTTTTTCCCGGTGCTACCAAAACCACTCTCACCCCTTGGTGTGGGTGTCTTGGGCTTGCTTACTCTCAATCACTTGGGGAACAACTGCTTGCTCAGAAATCAATTGTGCAATGCGGTCATATTTAGTTAATGGTACCTCAGATAAACCGGTGTTGTGTAAAAGCACAGAAATGGTTCCCCAATAATCAGGATCAATCACACCTCCCAAAATGTCAATGCTTTTCTTTGCCAGACTGGATCGTGCAGCAATGTGACCATAGGTGCCAGCCAGCAATTTGATGCCAATGCCCAGCGATATTGATTTGGTTTGCCCCGCTGGTATCACATCATCTTCATAGGTAGACAGATCAAGTCCAATACTGCCCGCAGTGCCTTGTACAGGCAGCTTTTCTTCTTTTTCAGTTTTCCAAACAATAAGAGTCTTTGTTGTTTCTACCTTTTCACTTGTCAGTCTCACAAAGGGTGCTTGCCGGGTTTCCCAAAGGGATATTGTTCAGTTCAAACCATGCTTGTTCAGGTACTTGAACCACCCCTTGAGAGTGTGAGTCTGAGTCAGTTTGTTTATTTGTTGTTTGAGCAAGCCATTGCTACGTTCAATAAGATACCTAATGATGTGCAGTGTACATTTGATGCCTTGTTCCTGAGCTCAATTCTGCACATTGGGTCCCGCAAAATGGCTGCCTTAAACTGATTGGATTTCATCTGGAATGCCATAGTGTCTTACGACATATTCCATTCCTTGTAGGGTAGCCCGTTGATCTGCATGGGTGACTGGATGGGCCAACAGCAATCCGGAATATGTGTCTACCATTGTTAACACATAATGCTTTCCATTTTCTGGCGGCAAAGGTCCGATGTAGTTAACTTGCCATATGCTGGCTCCATTTTCACCTCTTCACAAAGCACCTTGAGGCTTCCTTTCCAGTGGATTTCACTTTACCTCACAGCACACAGGACAGTGGGAGGCAGCTTGCTTGGCATGATCCATGGTAATTGGCAGTTGTCTCCTCTTAGCCCATTCATAGGTTCCCTGTTGCCCTAAATGTCCTGAGGTCTGGGGCGCCCAGTCTGCCATTCCTTGCTGCACTTCTGTTTCTTCAGGGGTTGTTAATGGGCGAATCTGTCACGATTCCTGCCCCCAGGCCCCCGGCATATCAGGCTGGAGCCAGGTCACGGCCACCTAGTCGGCCCCTAAGGGCCTCTCCATCTCCCCAGACACCTACTTGGACTTAGACTTGGTGCCTTTGGCACCAAGCTCACACACAGTTCTGAGATTCACTTAGTAATGGACTTGCAATGTATTATGGGGCAATGGATGCCCCCATGTAATTCAGTTCCTTGAACTGGATGAGCGGTCTAGTCTTTCGGGTGTGGCTCAGCCCAGGGATACCTGGGATACCTATAGACTATTTGAAGCACACCCGCCCTGAGAAACATGCTTTTCGTTTCTCTGCACCTGCAGCGTGACACTCACCGTACTGGGATCTCCTGAAGAGGCCCACTTCTTTCTTC
This sequence comes from Ambystoma mexicanum, assembly GCF_040938575.1. Taxonomy (NCBI): domain Eukaryota; kingdom Metazoa; phylum Chordata; class Amphibia; order Caudata; family Ambystomatidae; genus Ambystoma; species Ambystoma mexicanum. Next base: position 138,510,355 of record NC_090921.1, read on the forward strand.
AGCGCCAGCGCACCCTCAAGAATAAGAACTTTGTTGCCAATACTCACCTCGAAGAGCATCCAACTTCTGTCCAGCTCTTCCCAGTCTTGCGGATTCCTACTGCAGAGTCATCTCCATCTCGGCACGCCGCGCCCTACCAAAGGGGAGAAGAATAGAAGAAAAGACGTTAGTAAGCATTCTGCAATACTTAGCTCTCTCGAATTTGCAAATAGAGTTTAATCCTTACCTGAACTCCCGTCGATCGGACAACTTCTGCTCCGGAGCATCCCGCCGATCTGAAAAAGGGGAAAAGACACATCAGGTTAGCGCAAAACATTTAAGAGGTGCCGCACATCGTGCTTTCTCACCGCAGCTCATCTACTCAGCTCGCTTCCATGCTGGGTTACTGCGGCACCTAAAAGGACACGAAAAGACGAACATTGGTTAGTGCTAAGGAAGCCAATAAGCATCACGCTCCGCTTTCCTACTTACTTCAGCAGCGCATCACCATCCTCAAGACCTTCAACACCTAAGGAAAGAAAGACACAGTATTAAAGGGACTAGAGCCATCAGAACCTTTGTAAGACTCATTCCAATTACCGGTCGGGCTGAGCCGCAGCAAGCCCCGTCCGCCGGGCCCGTGCCAGTGAAGCAACTAGGCACCCTCCAGCCCACATCACCCAATGCACCCCTGCATCGAAGGCAGGACGGAGAGCGCCCCACATCAAAAAACAAGGTGAGGAGAGGTCCGGGGGAAGGTTGGGACCCAGGGAAGAAAAGGGTGGCCAGACAAGCAAGGCCAATAGGGAATTGACCCCTGATAATACTGTGTTTCAGGCCCAGTGCCTGGTTGAGCAAGTCCAGGGAAGGGTTAGAAGTGGTCGGAAGTCCCGACCACCTAAGTGGTGTCCCCGTGGATATCAGGTGAGCGTTACAGAATCTTTGCCATTTGATCTGCTTCATTATTGAACAGCGCAGCCAGCGAAGTGTCAGGTGGCATGTGTGCATCGACATGCCCGATGCAGATCCTGCATTTCTCACCTTTGCGCCACATCTCTTCCCAGAGATCATGCCCTCCCCATATTGGAGTGTTTTTAATCTGCCAGCCGTCTCTTCTCCATGCTGGTGCCCAATGAGTCAGGCCTTGATATGTAGCCCAACTGTCCGTGTATATGTATGAAGTCTCTGTGTCTTTCACCTGTTCAATCACAGAGGGCACTGCTTGCAATTCAGCATGTTGACTGGAACCCCCCACTCCTTCTCTCATTAGCAGTGTCTCTCGGTGGGGTTGGAATGCAACAGCTTGCCAGTGTCTTTGCCCTTTATCATACTTTGCAGTGCCGTCCGTGAATCATGCAGAATTCTGTGCTTCTTCCGTCAATATATCATAGGCGGGTGCGACTTTGAAGGGATATTCTGGAAACGCGACAGGAGTGCTCGGTCCAGGCGTTTCTTCCAGATTTACTGCTTCCAGCATTTGTTCTTGCAGCTTTGTAACCCCTGTGCGGGCAACCTTTGCGCGTTGCTGTAAATACCATTTCCACTTGACATGAGTGGCGTCTTGCGCTCTGCCACTCTTTCCGCCCACAGCAGCTTCACGCACCCAGCCCATGATTGGAATTTGTGTGCAAATTGTCACTGGTTGCTTGCCTGTGATTCGTTCAGTTTCAACTAGCGCCCAATACACTGCAGCAATTTGCTTTTCAAGCAGAGTATATCTTGTCATAGGATCTGTGAGTTTTCTTGACCAAAAACCTTGTGGCACTATTTTCTGTCCTTGCTTTTGCCACAGGATCCACACTGCAACATCACTGTAGACAGGAATTTCCAGTTCAAAAGGATCATTTTGTGTCATAGGACCCAGAGTGATGTAATTCTGCAAAGCGTCTTTAGCCTGTTGAAAGGCGGTCTGCTGGTCTAGGCCCCATTCAAAATCCTGGTTTTTCCTGGTAACTTTGTAGATTGGTTTCAGTATGAAGCTCAAATGAGGTATGTGATTTCTCCAAAATCCCATTAACCCAATGAATCTTTGTGCCTCTTTATTATCCACGGGTTGTTTCATCTGCTGTACCATGTCGATTACAGGTTCAGGGATTTTCTTTGCTGAACCAGACTAGATTGCACCCAAACATTTCACCTCTTGAGCGGGCCCCTGTACCTTCTTGGGATTAATAGCCCACCCACGGTCCTGCATGTGTGTGATCAGCTTTTCAGCAGCCTTTTCAACTTGTGTTTTCTCATTACTGGTCAACATTATATCATTGATATAGTGTGCAACATACACATCATCCAACTGCACCATTTTCAAGTCTCTGGCATTCAATCCATGACACAAAGTGGGACTGTGCAAGTACCCCTGGGTAAATTTAGTAAATGTAAATTGTCTGTTCCCCCAAGTTACAGCAAATTGATTTTGTGATTCAGCATCAATATCAATGGAGAAAAATGCATTGGCCAGGTCAATTACCAAATGCCATTCACCCACTTCTTTCGTGAGGTTTTCAATCAAAGTAATAATGTCTGGCACAGCCACAGCCAAAGGTGGCACCTTCTTGTTCAAGGCACAAAAATCAACAGTCAGACGCCATGCCCCATCTGGGCGGCAGAGGGGCCAAACCGGGGAGTTAAATGGACTGACTGCCTATTATGCCAGCTTTCACTAGTGACTCAATGGTTTCACCAATCTCTTTGTGCCCTCCCGGCAGTCTGTACTGTTTTATGCACACTGGCTCAGCAAAAGGAGGTATATGTAAGGGGGTCCATTTTGCATGCACAACCAAAACAGGGTTTACAACTCTCACATGGATTTTCCGATTGCCAAAAACAAATTCCCCTTAGTCTGTAGTCACACTTTTGGCCAACAACACATCCATCCCCAGTATGTACTCGGGTATGTCAGCAATCAGGACATTAGCAGTGAAAGGCAATCCCTCGCCAAATGACATATTTACATTAAAGGATTTTGCAACAGTCTCCACTCCACCATAACCGGTGACCAGGACTCTAGGGCCAGATAATTTGTTGGGATTGCCATTCAGAATTGTCACTTCGGCTCATGTGTCTAATAGAGCCAAAACATGTTTCACCTTGTCATTTAAATACAATGTAAGTAGCACAAAAGGGTGTCTGTCTATGGGACTGGTTCTCTTTATTAACAGTACCTTAAAGACAGAGCCAGCCCTTCAATCAAAAATGCAGTCGGGGACTTTCCATTTTTCCTTTGACAAATCCGGATACATTTTTGCCCGCATTTTGGGCTTCAACACATCTTCCTCAGGGGGTGCGGTAGGGCTATTTTTGCCTGGCCCCCGCTTCTGTATCTTTTTCCATTTCTCAAGCAACACAGATGTGGGTTTACCGTCTATCTCTTCCTTTGGAATTCCCGCTTTCAGCAGGTCAACCCACATTTGTCTGCATGTAACTCTAATAGTGTCGGCTTTATCATTAGATTTTGCATTTTTGCCAAGCTTTTTCTCTGAATCAACACCTGCCGCCACTAAACATGCAGCTTTTCACTCATCCAGCCCTTCTAATTGCCCCAGTAACAGTGCAACTTCACTGATAGCTTTGCCCTGCGCTGGACCCAGCAATGAGAGCAATGCGCCTTTCATATGACCAGGAGCATTTCGCAATAAGCGCGTGCGCATGCCTGCAGTGAAAAGTTCCATATCTGGTCCTGCAAAATTCGCGCTGTAGATTGCGCACTGCAAACCCATCTCTCTAAGCTGATCTGTAGCCTCAGGCAGTACATTTCAAGGCCCCCACGTTTCTTCCATGTCCATAGGACTTGCATACAAATTTGTTAAAGCAGTCTGAAGCCAATTAAACAATGAATGTGAACCTTGCTGAGCCTAACGCGCCGCGTAAAATCTGTCCCAGCATCACATTGGTAGTAATTGAACCCATCTTCAATAATTCTTTTGGGGTCAGGAAGATGCCGTCACTGCCTGTATCCCATGTGCGCAGCAGCCACTTCAGAACCGGCTCCCCTGCCTTTTGTTTAAACAACTTGGCAATGTCTAACAGCTCTGTCTGGGTATAATCTCTGACAATTCTAGTATTATCAATGTTTCCACTGCCAGCTTGGCCTTTTGATTTATTGGTAATTAATGGCCGCGCTGGAAAAGCACATTTCTTTTGAGCACATTCCAGCTCCTCACCCTCTGAACGTCTAGCTCTACGACTCGTACTTCAAGCGGCTCATCCCACTCAAAAGTCTGCTCTGACTCACTGTTGCTTACATAGACAGACCATAAATTTGGATCCCATGTATCTTTCCTAATTAATGCTTGAATTCTTATCTTTGACGGATTGCCTCTCCTCTGCTTGTGCGTGGCTACATGCACGGCTAAAGAAGCACATCTATCCTCCATCTGATCAGCCCGTTTACGGACGATTCAAGGGTCTCCCTCATTACTATTTGTTGCTCTTGGAGCAGGGATATCTCATTTAATTTTTTAATCTGTGCATCTTTAAGCAAGTCTTTCTCATGCAACATTCTGAGCGCCTGCAGGAACAACCAGCCTATGTTTCCTGCGCCCATCAGCTCCTTGCGGCTTTTCCCAGGCGGTAAACTCTCCAAACACTCACTGATTACCGCCAAGGAAACATCATTTTCAAGCATGTCGTCCCATGCCATCAGGGCAGAATACCGATGCAGAATGTCTGCCACAGATGACAATGCATTTGTTACTGGCAACCCCGGAATGTGACAGAGTGCACTATTTCCCTCATTACACTCACCCTTCCCCTGTTTCTTCCAGAATGGCATTATGGTTGCAAATCCTGAAAAGACTATACCAAATGTAGTAGAAAGGGTATTTGCTCACCCCGGGACCAGTCCTGATTGCCCTATAACCCGCTACCACCCCTCACAAGTTCGAAGCTATGCGAGGCACAATGTACACAGTCTGGAAGAAACCCACTCACAACAAGATTTTACACTTGCATTTATTTACTAATAAGCCAACTAAGTCCAAGCAGCAGTTTGCAATAAAATGGGATTAAAAATGCAAGTAAGCAATACAGGTTATCAGGTTATCAGTTACATGTGAGATGCAAGAATACTCTTACGCTCCTAGAAGTCGCTGGATTTGGCGCAATCTTGTCACATCTAGGACCCACGCCACCATCGTGCCCGGCACCTCTCTCTCCTGGGACTGGCCTAGCCCCACTCTGCAGCCTACACGGAGGCAGGATGTGACAGCCAAGAGCCTCTGCCCTTCAGTGCTGGCTGGTTTCCGGGCGCTGTTCTGTGTGCATGTCTCTATCAAACAGCCCAGAAAGAGTCCTCCCTCCCTAGAGCAGGTAAAGGCTTCTTATTAGGCCTTCCTGTCAATCAGTGTGACGCACTGGATTTTCTAGAAGTTTCTTAACAGAACCTTCTTTGCGCAAAACATGTTTTCTATAGGAGAGCTTCCACTCTCTTTAGCACTTGGCCCCCCCCCCCTTTTTTCTTCTGGGAAACTCTCCATGGAATGCGGCCTTATCAGTGTACCTGCTAGCGCGGAGCGCAGTGGAAGGCAGCACTGGACTAATGTCTGCCCACAGTGGCGCCTCTTGCGAATAATAGCTGTTTATGAGCTGAAAAGCCTTTGCAGTTAACCCCTTGTAAGCACAGAAGGGCTCTTAAACTGGCCATCTATCTATGAGGCACCATTCAGCAGCATTTTGCTACACTCTTTGAATAAGTTCTATGTAGCATTATGTATGTGCAACAAGCCTTATACCTAAATATGCAGCATAGGTAGCTCAGTGGGTTAACGCCAGTGCTTCACACTACAGTGGTGTTGTGTCAAAGAAAGATGGCCTATACTATTGCCACTCCCTACTTCTAAACAACAAAATGGGCGTGGGACAATGATGTGTATAACAAAAGTGTGTTTAGCCAAATGATAGGTCCAAAAAGGGTTTTGGTAGTTCAGGACTGCTGAACTCACATGCTCCCTTCCCCACGTTGCATCACGGGACAGGGCGGAACATATGGTAAGATTGGGAGCACCCCCTTTTAAGTTTGTAGGCACTAGAAAGCAATCTGTTCCAAGCCGGGAGAGCTTGGAGAGCAGTGTCCTTGACAATAGGGAGTTTGCTTCTTCTTGCTTTTGTCTGAGGCCCCTATGTCGGGTTCACCCTAGTCTTTATAGCACTGTTCGTTTCAATCAATCTTTATCACAAGACGGGATTCCCTTTCCCTTGCTTTTACTAGGCATCCCTTTGTCGGGTTCACTTCTGTCCATGTATCACAGTTCCCTCCATTTTAAACACATGCAGGATTTACTTTCCCTGGCTTTCCATTGGCATCCCTCTGTCGAGTACACTTTTGCAACCCTTTTTTAACGCAATTCCTAACACTTGTCAAAGACCTTCAACTGTATGAGGGATACTCAAATTCAGGCCTTTTCCCTCGTATGGCCACTTTGACTGATCGTCCCCTCTTGCAAGGCTCCTAATCACACGTACAGCCTCTGCATCCTTCACCACAGTTCAGGTTACAATGTCTCTTACTCGCGGTTCCACGGAACTCAGCGAGTACTTCAAACGCTTATCGCATCATACATTCACTCACCGGCAGCGTCTGATATTCTGTATTAAATTCTCTTTGTTCATCAAGGTTTTCGGTCCGTTGCAGCTCACCTCCTTTCAAGCTCCATTGTGGTATGTGAGGGAGGTGCTGCTGTGACCTTCTGCATTCACCTCGCTAGTCTTGGCTTTTAAGGATCTCCCTCCGTGGGGTTCAGATCCCTCTCCTCAAGATCTACAATTTACAGAGACTTCCCTCTGCTGGGCTCGAGTCTCCTCTCAATTCACGGTTTTCAATTAATGTTGTTGGACTCCCAGTCCCAGAATGCAATGTGTTAATTTCCCTCCCACTTCACAGCTCCCCAAAACGGCGTTCCCTGATTTTGGGAGCTGCAGGAGCCAAAAGGGGGATGTTTAAATGAGGTCAGGATCTCATCTCCTGCCCCTCAGAGATGTGGGTTTGCCTGCCTGACCCAGGGGAGGAGTTCTGCTGTGGGTACCTCCAAGCAACCCCAGATGCCCCTGGTCTTGCCTTTTGGAGGTACCGTTCCCTCTCCACACTGCAGTCTTCTCTCAAGTAACAGGGCCAGTGTTTGGGCGGTTTTCTCTTCCTCCAGGTTTCCCAGCGTCTCTGCAGCTTGCTTGGTCTTTCTCCTGCTTCCCGACACCTTCGAGCATCCCCGACTCGCTCAACGTGTGCCTTCGTTTTCCACCTTTTATACTTCCTGGGAGAGGTGATTAGGTTTAGGTGTGCATAGTTGTAAAGGGAAGACTGACTCTGCCTGGTCTCATTACTGGGACAGTCTCCTGTCAAAAGGAAGGAGTCTATTTTCTGTATCCGAGTGTGTTTACTGTCAGTAATCTTTATCCTCCTGATCCCTCTCTTCCTTGTCTCATTGTTTACACAAAAGGGGGAGTTGGAAAGTCAGCAAATCTTGCACAGTAGGATGGGGAAGAGGCTTGAAAGAAAAGGGGACACCGCGTCTCACCATTTGGTGCCCCAACCCTACTTCCCAACGACCCCACATCCAGGTGATCCTCCTGCACTGGTCCACCCCAAGGAACTGGATCCAACAGCGATGGGCGTGTCCTGGCCAACTGGATGACAAATCCCTGGCATCAGTATGTGAGACACCCTCTGGTTTCTCACAGTGAGGAGTCAGGAATGAAACTCGGACAAGTTAGCCATGATTTTGTTTAAATACTTTTATTGAAAATAAAAGGGGTTGGGAAAATGTATTTTCTGACCCTGCTTCTAAGAGGAATTTCCCTACATACACCAAACAGTATTGGTCTGTTCCAGAATGTCCAAATCAAACCTGTCCCGTGTCCAAAGTTCTATTCTGACCCTCACACTACAACTAAACTCTAAGATGAAACTGGAAATGTCTTTAACCTTTCGTGGTTTAGAAAAGTGTTCACAAAATTAGAATGAATGGCTCCAACACAAATGATCTTCAAGGATAAAGGTCCTTGAACCAGAGGGTGGTTCCCGTCCCCTGGATTCTTCACTGAAGTTCCACATACAACAGTTCCTTGTGCCTTTCTTGGCCCACATCAATATGGACGTACAAGCTTGTCTGACTTTGCAATATTGTCTCTTTCAGAACTCCTGGTATGCTTTTCTGACAGGGTTTTGCTAATTCTCTTCTGGTTACAAAATCCCTTTTCTAGTCCTGATGTTTCTTCTCAGGGCCTCTATGTTTATATTCAGCACAATTCTTTTCTCAGTCCTGTTTCTTCCTAAGACCTCTTTGTTTCTAATCAGCTCAATCCTTTTCTCTGTCCTGATGTTTCTCTTCAGTTACAACATTTGTTTTTTTAAATTTCTTTATTAATATTTAAACAAACAATACAACCAAACTTGCAGTGTATACAATGACATATCCATTATACATTGTTCAGTCGCGCTCACTGCTTCCCTTTTCCCTCCCCCCATTACGAGCCTACTCCTACTAATGTTCTATTCTGCATCTTGTGATGGGAGGTTTCTGTCTGTGCGGTCCATTGAGTCTGGCACAGACCCAAATAGTTCTGCTATCAGCAGTTTCCAGGCTATGAAATTCTCAGTTTCCTCCTCCCCCCCAGCATTGCTGGCTTCTTGCCATACCATAGTTTCCGCCTCTGCCCATTTGTGCAGATCATTCCACCATATCTTTAATCGTGGTTTGTGGCATGTTTTCCACCCCATAGCAATTCTTCTCTTCGCAAGCGCATATGCCAGATCCTTCAGTTTGCTCACATGCTTGAGTTTCCTCGGCCTATGGAACCCCCCCCAGAAGACAGGCCCACACATTATCCACCACAATCTTAATACCCTTTCCTGCTAATTTATGTGCGACCTCCCCCCAGAAGCGCCCAATGACCGGGCAGGACCAGAACATATGCACCATGCTTGCATTCTCCTCATCACATCTGGGGCATGCCTGCCGTTCTGCATTTTTAATCTTGGCTATCCTCTGGGGTGTCAGGTACGCCCTATGCGTAATATACAACTGCATCTGCTTAAGTCTTGCGTTCCTGGACACCTTTTTGTGATACCTTTGGACTCGTTCCCACAATCCCATCCTCCATCGGGGTACCCACTTCTTCCTCCCAGTCTAGTCTCAATTGTACCTTCTCCTTTCCTACTTTGGACATCATCATCTCATATATCCTAGATATCTCATGACCCCCCTCTGCTATGTCATATATTACATCTACGGTAGCGTCTGGTTCTTCCTCAAGCACCAATTCTGACCACGTTCTCTTGATACTCCGCACCAGTCTATGGTACGTGATAAACTGGCCGTTGTGTAGCCCAGTTTCCACCCCTAACTCCCCAAAATCTGTTATAGTGCCCTCCCGCCAGATATCTCCCATTGTCGCTACGCCAGCTGGTTCCCAGTGGTTCCTGATTATCACCCTCAGCTGCTCTTCTCCGCCCGCCAGTGCTACTAGCGGTACCTGAGGGGAGCACAGGCATGGGTTCCCCATCAGTTGACATGCCCTTCGCCACATCCTCCATCCTAGTAGCAACATCTTGGGGCGCCCATCTAGTACAGTCTGGGGTAGCCATATTATTTCCTTCAGGTAGAACGGAACACAAATCTGTCTGAACAGCTTGGTTTCCGAAGTCACATCCTCTGAGAGCTATTTGACCACATACTGTAGCTGACTGGCAACATAATAAACTTCATAATTAGGCAATTTTATACCCCCTTTCTCGTAAGTGTTCTGTAGATTCCAGAGGGCTACTCTATTCCGTGTCCCGTGCCACAGAAAGTCTCTGCATATGCCAGCCAGTTTACTAAAGAATTTCTTTGCTATCATAAATGGGATATTCCCGAAGTAGTGTAGGAGCCGAGGCAAGACCACCATTTTTAACATTGCACCACGACCCATCATTGCTAAGGGCAGTTTTACCCAGAACCGCATACAATTATCTATCTTGGTAATGGCTACTTCTGTGTTGCATTTATGCTCTTCCTCCACCGTGTTGTATACATCTATTCCTAGGTAGCTAAATGTGCTGGTTGCCCATGGCACTTGTAACATCGGTAATTGTCTCAGGGGGATTCCTTTGTATCTACCCAATGGGAACATGTTGGATTTATTAGGGTTCACCGCTATTGCGGACATCTCCGCATATCTACCTATCACCTCCAATACATATTGAAGGTTTTCTTCTGGATATCGCAAATACAGTAGTATATCATCTGCGTATAATAATATCAGGTGTCGTATTCCCCCAACCGGGATGCCTATCATGTCGTATTGCTGTCTTAAGTAGATCGCCAGGGGTTCCAGGGCCAATATATAGAGCATAGGGGACCATGGACAGCCTTGCCTGGTTCCCCTATGCAGCTTCCATCTTTCCGATATCACTGACCCCGTTTTGACCCTAGCCAGCGGCTCACTGTACAACATCTTGGCCCACTGTAGGTACCCCGGACCTATCCCATAACCAGCCAAGGTCGCCAATGGCCATGGCCATTTTACCGAGTCAAAGGCCTTTATTGCATCCAGCGACACAACTGCCAGTTCATCCTCACTTCAGTTACCATATTCGATGACTCTATGGAGCCTTCTAAGATTATAGGAGATGTTCCTATTAGGGACATAGCCTGTCTGGTCTGGGTGTATCAGTTTACTTATGACTCTCCTGAATCTAATGGCCAAGATGATAGTCAGAATTTTGCTCTCTTGATTCAACATCGACAGGGGTCTATAAGAGCTACAGCTATGTTCTGGCTTGTTCGGTTTGGGAAGTGGTATTATAATCGCTTCTCTGAGCGACTCCGGTAGTCTGCCTAGCTCATACACTTCGTTCAACATATCTAACAAAGGGGGGAGCACTTTGTCTTTAAATATTTTGTAAAACTCGCTTGGGAGTCCATCCGCTCCCGGGGTCTTACTAGTTGGCAACTATCTCACCACCTCTTCTAACTCCTCCAAAGTGATTGGTGCGTCCATCTCCTCCCTGTCCTCTGCGCTAATCTGTGGCAATCCTATGTCTTCCAGCGTTTCCTCTATTAACACGCGGTTATCCTCCCCTCCATCCCCATATTCGAGGCCATAATAGTTTGCAAACTCCTGATTAATTCCCTCTTGGGTATCCACCACCCTACCGTCTTCCCTCGTTATCGATCTAATCGGGGGACTAGGAGTCTCACTTTGTACATCCATGCCAAATGCCTCCCCAGCTTATCGCCTCCAGCACGCTGTCTCTCGATATACTTTTTATAGTTAAGGTTGCATAATCTTTCCCAGTGCCCTGCGCACTTTTGCTGCAATCTTAGTATCAGGTCACTGTCTGAGTTGATATCATTTTCTCCTATGAGTGCTTTTTTCAGCTTCCTGTAAATCCGCCAAAATCCCTCCCTGCAGTCCTTTGGATTTCGCTATAGCCACTCCCCGTATCACAACCTTAAAGGCCTCCCACAATGTGCCCGCTGAATCTACACTGCCCGTGTTCGTCTCAAAGTAGTTAACTATCTCATCTCTCATGTCTTCCCTGAAAAGGGGGTCTCTAAGCGCCTTTGCCCTGAGGCGCCACGTCGAAATTCTCGCTCTCGGGGGACAATATTGCCATCCAAGAATCAGAGGCGAGTGGTCTGAGAGGACCCTCGCTTTATATTCAACTTGCGTGACCTCTGTCAATATTTCTGGGGTGACGAACACATAGTCCATCCTTGTGTGTAGTTGCTGCGGGGCAGAATAATGCGAGTACTGCCTATCATGAGGATGACATGCCCTCCATACATCTTCTAACCCAAAATCATTCAGCAGCGTCTGTAACGCTTTGGCTGCTGGGGCAGGTCTATCTGACTTCCCATCTGACCTGTCCACTCTAGGGTTTAGAACGCAGTTAAAGTGCCCCCCCAAATCATCGCGCTCCCCACACACTTGCTAAGATTGTTACACAGCGTTTTAAAATATGTTACATTATTTTGGTTTGGGGCATACGTGTTTATAATACTTATTTCTATATTTTCCACCAATCCCCTCACCATGACCATCCTCCCATCCGTCTCTACTAGCGTCTGTAACAGTTGAAACATGATGTGTGGTGCTACCCAAATAATCACTCCCCTGGCATAGGCCAAATAAGGCGAGCCCACTACTGTTCCCTTCCACTTGTTTTTGACTATCTCCATCGTGTCCCGCGTCAGGTGCGTTTCTTGCAGCAGGGCAATATCCATCTTTTGTCTCCATAGGTATAGCATAACCTTATTTCTCTTCAGGTAACTATTGAGCCCCCTAACATTCCAGGTGACTATTTTAAGATCCCCATGATACGTATGTGTCCCTCTTCTCTCCCCCACCTATGCAGTCCAACTTCAGTTGCTTAATCCTTCCATGTAGGCTCGTACCCCAAATCAAACACCCTCTAACTATATACACAACAACCCCGCCTGCCAACCCCCCTCCCACCAACCTGCTTTTCTCCAACAACACCCTCCCCAACTGTTGCCCAGCTCCATCCCTGGATATCAGGCACCCTCACATCTAGCCCTTTCTGGCAAAAGCCTGTACTCGCGGCTCAGCAGGGTGAAGTCACCCTATTGGCTGCCTTACTATTAATTCCCGGGGTAGGTAGCTGCCATCCAGCTGCTCCTGTTTATTTTAAGTTTGCTACCCCTAGTGCTCCCATGCTCATTTGCGCTTTGAATCACTATATTCCAGTCCAGCAGGGTCATAAAGTCCAAAGGCTACACATTATCAATCAAGCACCTCAAAGCGTCATACTAGGACTCCCCTCCCACTCATCCTCCCAGTGTGCATGATATAGTATCTTCACTTATCGTGCTCCTGGCGATCTTGCTCCTCATCTCACCCCGGACAGCCCTGCAAGTCCAACCATGATGCTGCTTCCTCTGGGGTATCAAAGAACATCGCTCTGCCTTTATGCAAAACTTTTAACTTCGCAGGGTACAATAGCATGTACCTAATGTTCGCTGTACGGAGTCTCCTCTTAACCGCCACGTAGCTATATCGCTGTCTTTGCACCAACATAGTATAATCAGGGTATACCTTGATCTTGGAGGAAGCTCTTTCTATCGTTCCATCCTTACGAAAATACTCCAGAATCTTCTCTCTGTCTTTATAGTTCAAAATGTTCGCAATTATCAGCCGCGGTGGAGCCCCAGGTCGTGGTTTCCTCATCAGGGCCCGATGTGCTCGCTCAACCGTGAACCCCTGTGAGAGCTTGTCTGATCCTATTTCTTGAAGGATCATGTTCTCCACATAGTCCGTGGGGTCTTGGCCCTCTTCTCCCTCCGGCAGGCCGACCACCCGGATGTTGTTCCGTCTCGCCCTCCCTTCTGCTTCCTCCACTCGATTTTCAAGATTGGCAACCTGTTTTTTTAGCACATGGACCTCTTTCGCATTATTCGTGCTAACGTCTGTGTTGGTCTTCACAGCGCTCTCCAGGCCACTAGTCCTTTCAGCCAGCGCTCTGACGTCTTGTTGCAGCAGTGTGACTTCGATAACTACAGCATCTATTTTGTTCTCCAGGGCCGTCCGTAGTTCTGCCATTGCTGTGCCCCACTTAGAGCTTAGATCTGTTATGGCCGCTAGGACCTGTTGGTTTTCTCCGTCAGGGGCGCTATCCCCGGAGGCTGCCCCCGCACTTTGTGTTGGGGTCGAGGGGGTCCGTTGTACCTTTGCAAAGGTATCCATAGTAGGTTGCTTGCTCCTGGTCTTCGCCCCTTTCACTGAAATCATGCAATCTTACTTCGTGTCTGATATTAGCTCACCAATGTTATTGTGTCTTCATCAGTTCAGTTCAGTGCCGGGACGCCCTCCTCAGTGGACCGCACTGCGAGGCGGCACACACGGCCGCACTTAGAGTGGGCTGTGTCCTTCCACCTCTTTTCTTTGGTCACTGCAGTCAATATTGCAAAAGCTTACTTTCCGGGGCCAATGAACACACTCAACTTCTGCCTAAACACCTGACGCCAGGGTGCCAGGTTGCTCGAGTGTCGCTGTCCTTTGGCTGCGCTTAAGCATAAAATTTGCGTAGTCTCTGCAGGCCCTAGTCACTTTGAAGCCCCACAACGTTAAATCAGTTCCTGGGCCCTTGTCACAAGAGGGCAGCCTCTTCGGTGCGCCTCATGCACTTGTTTATTATCCCTGCGCTTCACGTGGCACTTCTATCCAACAGTGTCACAACAGGACAGCTTACCGGTCTGAGTTTACTGAGCCCCAAGGCAATGGGAGGAATCAGTTCTAGGGCCTCTATTGTGAAAGGGCAGGCTTTTCAGTGCTCCTCATTCGCTCATTTCACTGCACCTCGTGTGGTACCCCCTCCCAGCAGCACTCCAATTGAATAGCATGCCACTCCTTGCTTGTCGTGCACTACAACGATGCAAAGAAATATTCTGTCAGCTCAAACGGCCACCTCGCTCCGTGTAATTCGGCAACAGCACTCCGTTTCTGTGTGCTCTGTGCTTATGCAAACATTCTTTGTCACTGGCATCTGGGGCCCCGCTGCCATCAATTATGTACCGCTCGCGGCCAGTGTCTTCCCCACTGATCTCACTGCCACCCGCTATTCCTGCTGTCAATTGTGACATTCGTTATTCGCTGCCTCTCTTGTGAGCGGCTGGGAGCTGCGCAGGCATTGGGCGTTTGTCTTCCGTGACACGGATACAGTTACAGTTTTCAATCGTTCGGTCCGCTCACCCCACCACGATATTGCTTCATATAGTGGCTGGGAGCTGCGCAAGCAATCGGCGTTCGTCTTACTTGACACAGATACAGTTGCAATTTTCACTCGTTCAGTTCGTTCACGCCCAGGAGCACCACCTCGACAATGCTTTATATAACAGCTGGGAGCTGCACAAGCATTCAGCGTTTGTCCTCCGCGACACGGATACAGTTGCAATTTTCAATCGTTCGGTCCGCTCACGCTCGGGAGCGCCACAACAATATTGCTCTATATAAAAGCAAGGTTTGAGAGCATTCCTTCCGGCAGCTAGCTTCTTTTGCGGTCCAAGTCTTTCAGCTGCCTTCGAGTCTCCTCGAGGTAGCAAGTACGCTTCCTTTGTTGTCCGCCATCTTGGCAGCAATTTTTCCACACGGCTGCCTCTTCAAAGTTCCATTATCTCTCGATTTTCAGACGTGATGCACCTGTGCCCCAGGATACTTGCAGAGCATGTATTCAGACGTCCATATCTTCAGTAACAGGACACGTGTAGCATTTTTCAGCATAATTTCAAGGATAAATGACGGATCAACAGGAGCTGGACACGAAGGCACGTCCTATTCCATGGCTAGTTAGCCACGCCCCACAGTTACAACATTGTTTCTAATCAAGCGAAAACTTGGAGCAGGAAAGACTGGAGACCCAAGCGCTTATACAGTCTACTAATATGCCAATTTTAGGCATACATGAAGTCCTAGACAAATCGCAGTAGGTGAGTGTAATTATTAGTGGGGTATACTGCTCAATATGCCACATTAGACAACCAATATAAACAAAGATACATTCACACTGCGCATATGTCAAAATATTAAATGCTTGGTCGCATATAATTTATTGAGTTCTGAGTCAGCCTGACATGTGTTTCTAGCAACTGCTCTTCTTCTGAGGCTGAGTTGTTACATCACATGTTGTTGACAAAAACAGAATAAGTGTACATAAAACACCAGCAACATAAGCCAGTGGAAACAAGGTTGTATGTCAATCAATCAACACATAAAAAGAGTTAATCACACAGTGAGTGAATACGTTACAATATGAAGGTGATGAATAGGTTAAAATATATCAAAAATGTGATACCGTAGCAAATCGTTATTCATCAGCACACCAAATCAAAAAGTCCAATATTGAAGTCCATAAAGGGCAACCCAAATAACACACAAACATAAAGAGAAAAAGGGACAAAAAAGACAGAAGGTTACTAGTGTAATTAGTTACAATATGGGCATAGCAGTCAAAATGGCGTGCGTCACATCAAATCTGCACTTCTAAGAATGAGGAAACTAATGTACCTTGTGTGCTCTTCTATTCCATCACATATCTAAATAGAAATAGTTATAATGGTAGTAACGGTGGTCTCATCCAACAATACACACTACTGAAAAATACTGAGAGGAACTCAGTTTCTTCCCGAGGCCCCTGGAAACTAAAACCAGACACCAAGACGGCCTTGTCTATTGATGCCATCCTGTGCCCACATGACTATATATATGTGAAGTCACTCCCCTATTGATTTTGAAGGTCATAGTAAAGATGTACTTGTAGAAGTCCGAAAGAATATATATATATATAAATATATATATATATATATATATATATATATATATATATGGGATACATTACTCACCGTAATCGTATTTCTGATGCTTGTATCTGCTTAGATTCACATGCTGTGCATAGGCCGACATCTAGTGGAAGCTGCGGAGTATTACAGTTTGTTTTTCGAAACTCGAAAATGGGCGTCGACACAGGCGTGCCAGTAATACTATCCCTACTGTGACGTCCACTGTACCCAAGATCCCTCACGCGTCTGGGATCCTCAGATTGTATTTTTTCTGACATGAGGAAGCATGAGGAGTAGCGTGAGTACAGATACTCCAAGCAGATAGACAGAAAGGTAAGACTACAAGCAATCATGCGCCTTCTCTCGGAGGGGAGGAAGGGTGGGTCGCATGTGAATCTAAGCAGATACAAGCATCAGAAATACGATTACGGTGAGTAATGTATCCCTTCTGAGGCTTGTGGAATCTGCTTAGATCACATGCTGTGCATAGATTAGCGAGCAGTACCCGAAGAAGGAGGTGGGATGTGAGAAGGGTCATGAGCAAACAGGTGTCTTAGAACCGCTTGTCCCACTTGTGTATCTGTCTTGGAATGAGTGTCAATGCAGTAATGCTGAGTAAAAGTGTGAATAGAGCTCCAAGTAGCTGCTTTGCAAATGGTGTCGAGGGGAACATTTGCAATGAAAGCCAGAGTGGCACCAATGCCTCTAGTAGAATGGGCCCTTGGCGTAAAAGGCAGAGTTTTTCCAGAAAGAGAGTAACACAGCTGTATACAGTTGATAATCCACTTCGAGATCGCGCCTTTAGAGACGCGATCCCCCTCTCTGCCTGTAGCTACGGAGACAAACAGTTGATCTGTTTTTCTTAGCGGTCTGGTCTTATTTACATAGTAGAGGACCGCCCTACGCACATCAAGGGTGTGTAGTTTCACCTCAGCCGAGCTTTGCGGGTTCTGGAAGAAAGCCGGAAGCTCGATGGACTGGTTTACATGGAATTTAGATATAAATTTAGGTGAGAAGCTAGGGTGTGTGCGTAAAACCAGTTTGTCTTTGTGGATAATAAAGAAAGGATTCTGCACTGACAGAGCCTGAATTTCACTGACCCTTCTTATGGAGGTAATGGCTACTAAGAAGGCCGTTTTATAAGTCAGGTGTTTGAGACTACTTTTATGCATGGGTTCGAAAGGGGGGCCCATGAGCTTAGCTAGCACCACATTGAGGTCCCATCCTGGCGGTGGGTTCGAAATAGGAGGGTGAAGTCTCTTTACTCCTTCCATGAAGGCTTTAACTACTGGTACTTTCCACCACAACACCTTGTTATGGGATGTGGTGTAAGCCGAGAGGGCTGCCAGGTGTACTTTCAGAGAGTTAAAAACCAATCCTGCATCCAGCAGGTGGAGCATGTATGTCACAACGTTGGAAGGAGTGCAATCAACAGGGTTGATTTGTTTATTCTGGCACCAAATAACGAATCTCTTCCACTTGTCAAAATAACAGTGCCTTGTGTTTGGTTTCCTGGATTCTTTTAGGATGTCCATACACCTCTGTGGTAAATTGAGATGCCCAAACTCTATGACCTCAGGAGCCATGCTGCCAGGTTCATTGAGTTGGGTTCCTGGTGCACTGTTTGACCTTGTTGCTGGGACAGTAGGTTGTACCAGGCTGGGAGTTTGATGGGCTCGCACACCGCCATCCTGCGTAGGTGTGGAAACCATGGTTGTCTCGCCCACATGGGAGCAACTAGGATGAGCGTCATTGATTCCTTGTTCATCTTGTACACCACCTTCCTGATGAGAGGAGTTGGTGGAAAAGCGTACGCAAACATCCCTGACCAGTTCATCCACAGGGCGTTCCCTTGGGAGTCTGGCTAGGGGAACCTGGATGCAAATCCTGGGCATTGTTTGTTTTCGCTTGTGGCGAATAGGTCTATAGTGGGGACACCCCACTGAGAGAAGAGATTTTCTACGATATCTCTGTGAAGGACCCATTCGTGTTCTTCTGGGAGGGAGTCTCTGCTTAGGGCATCCGCTAGGGAATTGAGCTCCCCTGGAACATGTTGTGATGACAGGAAGATGTTCCGTCTGAGTGCCCATATCCAGATTTTCTGGGCAAGCTTGGACAGATTTGGCGAACGAGTCCCTCCTTGTTTGTTCAGATAGAACATGGCTGTCGTGCTGTCCGTCCGGATCTGCACCGACAATTTTAGCAGATGGGGCTCGAACGCCCGAAGCGCTCGGAATACTGCCAGAAGCTCTAGCAGGTTGATGTGGTTCTTGGCTACTGAGTGAGACCAGAGACCCTGAGCTGTGTGGTGGAGATGGTGAGCTCCCCACCCAGTCAGGCATGCATCTGTAGTCACCACTGCCTGTACTTCGGGATCGTAAAAGCGTTTTCCCCTTGCTAGATTCTCTCTTGTCCACCAGTGTAAGCTCTGTACGAGTGTTGGCGAAACGACCACTAGATCGTCCCACTGACCACTTGCCTGAGACCACTGTTTCGCCAACCATTCCTGCATGGGACGCATGCGCAGACGCGCGTGGGGGACCAGGTAAATGCATGACGCCATCATGCCCAGTAACCGCATTGCTTTGCGTACCGTTATTTGTTGACCTGACTGATAATGTGGAATTTGCAGTAGTATATTCCGAATTCTCTCTTCCGAAGGGAAGGTCAACCCTTTTTGGGTATCTAGGATAGCTCCTAGGAACTGTTTTGAGGTGCTTGGCACCAGACTTGACTTCTTCTCGTTGATAGAGAAGCCTAATTCGTGGAGGAGGTCGATAGTCCTCTGAATGTTTGACCTGCAAATTCCTGGGGTTTCCCCCGTTATGAGCCAATCGTCCAGATAAGGGTACACTGGGATTGCCTCCCTGCGTAGGTGTGCAGCTGCC
This sequence comes from Ambystoma mexicanum, assembly GCF_040938575.1. NCBI lineage: Eukaryota > Metazoa > Chordata > Amphibia > Caudata > Ambystomatidae > Ambystoma > Ambystoma mexicanum. Next base: position 138,529,493 of record NC_090921.1, read on the forward strand.
ACCGCCAGTACCTTGGTGAATACCCTTGGTGCTGAAGCTATCCCGAAGGGCAGTACCTTGAATTGGTAGTGGCGACTGTCCACTTTGAAGCGCAAGTATTTTCTGTGCGCTGGGAGCATGGAAATATGAAAATAAGCATCTTTCATATCCAAGGTTGCCATGTAATCCCCCCTTTTTAGGAGGGGGATTACCTCTTGTAGCGTGGTCATACGGAATTTTTGGGGCTTGACATACTTGTTGGCAGGCCGTAAGTCCAATACTGGGCGCATTGTCAAATCTTTCTTTGGCACAAGGAAGTAAGTCGAATAGATACCCTTGTTTACCTGGTGTCCTGGGACGAGTTCTATCGCGTCCTTTTCTAGCAGAATGGCGATCTCCTCGAGAAGGATCTTCTGATGTTCTAAGGAGTGTATTCTTTGTCGTGGAGGGTGGTTCCGGGGACGCTGCAGTAATTCTATACAATATCCTGTGGACACTGTTGACAGCACCCATCTGTCTGAGGTGATCCCTTCCCAAGCCTGGGTGAAGTTGGAAATGCGTCCCCCTACTGGGGTTGCGTGAGAAGGGACCCTGAACTGAGCGTCACTGCTTTGGTGGAGGCGTGCCACCTCCCTTGTTGGGGCTGCCTCTGCCTCTTCCACGACCTCTCTTGTTACCCCTGCCGTAACTTTGGGTAGACTGCTGGTTGTTGTTCCATTGTGTACCCTGTCCTTGGGCATAGTTGCCTCTTTGTGAATTTTGGCCGCGTGGGCGACGAAAATTACTGTTCCCCCTCTGGTTAGGGGGTTTGTTGGTAAGCTGGCCAAGGGATTTGAGAGTCTCGTACTCGTCCTTGGCATTTTTAAGTGCGTCTTCGACCGCTTTCCCAAACAATAGATCGGGTTCCACCGGCTTGTCTATTAGTGAAGCCTGGGTTTCTGTTTTGAACCCCGACTGCCGTAACCACGCATGTCTTTTGATAACAGTACCTTCTGCTATCAATCTTCCTGCGTTGTCCGCGGCGTCGAAAGTTGCTTTTAATATGCAACCAGACACAGCTCTCCCTTCTGCCGAGATCCGAGCCAACTGGCCCTTTAACGGTTCAGGAGCAGAGGCTATGAGCGCCGCGACCTCTTCCCATTGATGGCAGTTGTAACTAGCCAACAGGGTGGTGGAGTTTGCAATCCTTGCTTGGTAGGCGGACGTTGAGGCTACATTCCTGCCAAACCCGTACAGTCGTTTGCTCTCCTTGTCGGGAGGAGCTTCTGACGACGATAAGGGTGTCCCAGCCCTCTTCCGAGTGTTGGTAACCACTAGGGAGTCTGGTTTAAGATGTCCTCTTATATAAAGAGGGTCAGACTGGGCTGCCCGAAAAAGTTTTTCGACTCTGGGGTTGACGGCTCTGGTGAGGTTAGGATTCACCAGGGATGGATCTATTCTACGTTGGATGGATTTAAGGATAGGGATGGTCTGAGCGACCGGCCTCCTCTCTCCCACCAACTCTTCTGCGAAGTCCCTTTCCTCTTGTACACCGTGGGTGTCGATGTGAAAATGTTCTGCTGCGCGAGCGAGAACTTCATTAAGGAGGGGCTGGTTATCAACTGGCGAGTCGGTAACTGGGGCTTCGCTCTCTACCGGGGAATCTACTCTGTAAATTTCCTGTTCATCTTCTACCTCCTCCAGGTCCTCATCATCCGCATAGTATTCAGTCCCGGTTTGTTCCCCCATAATTGTAAACTCCTGGTCCCCTTCAGGGAAAGGCTGTCCTTGGTATCTGGGGTGTGGAGTAGAGTATGGAGTAGAGAAAGGCTGCACCTCGAAGGGTTCAGGTCTTTCGAACCGGGCCTTTTTACTTAGGGGGATAGGATCAGAGGAGCCTGAGGGTGTGGCCCCTTGAGGGTCATACGAAAGGAAATGTTCTGGGTTTTTGTCATAAAAATCAGCTAAGGAAGACATCCTTGACATGACCCTGTCTATGTCTTCACTGGACCATTCTTTGGAACAGGGTATGACTTTAGTAGGCAACTTAGAGGACTTATCAAGGGTACCTTTGCTGGATGTTGATGTCCCAGTAGATTTATGTTTGTCTGTCTGCTTAGGGTGGAAGGATGGTCTTACAGGAGTGGAAGGCTGTGCTTTCCTCTGTTTCCCCCCCTCCCCGTGCGTGGAAAAGTGTTTTCCCTGCCCCTTGGAGGCCCCAGAGACTTTCGACGCCTGGCGTCGAGGGTCTGGAGAGGTATCTTGTTTTGAGCGTGGGGCCTCGCTGGTGTTAACTGCGGCCTCGGTCTCCTGGAGCGCGGCCTGGGGGTGGAAGTCGTCTTCGTCTTCCGACGATCGAACTTCCGTTAATCTAGGGAGCGAGGCACTCTTGGCAAGAGTGGATGATTGCCTTGCGTCATGAGGCGATCTCGATCGAGAGCGCCCAGAGGACACCGAGTCGGACCATTCTATTTGTGCCTCTTTCCGAAAAGTCGACGTCGTCGAGGTTCGGTTGGACTTAGTGTGCTTAGTGTGTGTAGGGTGTGTAGCGCTTGCGTCGCCGGGGGTCTTCCCCATAGCCGCCCTGCCGGACAACCTTCCGAGGTCGGGGACCTGCGCTCGGCAGTCTTTCGACGCCGTAATGCCCTCGCCGTCCGAAAGTACGGCGTCGCTGCCATCGCTGAAGGCGCCCTCCGCTGCCATGGCCGCCTGCCTGGCGTGGTGGGCCCAACGCTTTGTCGAACGGTCCTTAAGTGTCTTAGGCTTAAACCTACTACACGCTCTGCAGTTCGCTTCGGGGTGGTCCCTCGGCAAGCAGAGATTGCACGTGGCGTGCCTGTCGACCCAAGGATATTTGCGGTTGCACTTGGGGCAGAATTGGAAAGGGGTACCCTCCATACGCACCTTGAGGCAGCGGGCTGGTAAGTGTAGGAAATATATAAGGTGTACCTATATACCAAGAGTGAAGAGTATGTACCACCCCCCACTCTCCCTACTTGCAGGGCCGAGGCCAGCGGCCTACTAGGCCCGGGCCGAGGCCAGCGGCCTTCCGAGGCCCAGATCCGTCGTGCAGCAGCCGACGGTCGATGTCTTCTCCAGCCGTCGTCGAGTCGAGGGTCGACGTTGGGGTGGGGAAGGATGTCAATAAATAATTTTAACTTCAATAATTAGCAAAAATATGGCTAAGGCCAGGGAACTCCGCAAGATGCTTCCGACCAGTATGGCGGAAAAAAACAATCTGAGGATCCCAGACCCGTGAGGGATCTTGGGTACAGTGGATGTCACACTAGGGATAGTATTACTGGCACGCCTGTGTCGACGCCCATTTTCGAGTTTCGAAAAAACAAACTGTAATACTCCGCAGCTTCCACTAGATGTCGGCCTATGCACAGCATGTGATCTAAGCAGATTCCACAAGCCTCAGAAATATATATATATATAGTTGTGCTGGTCAGCCTGCAATTTTGTTCTAATATCAATGTGTATTCTTTATTAGAGTAACATATTTACTTGACTGAAATCTAACTAAAGATTATAGCAATTGCCACATCATAAAATTGCAAACCTAAAATTAAATACCTATATCTCCTTGAAAGTGCCGTCGAATGAATATCTGTAATCGACCGTAGCGATGCCCAAAAATCATAGTTACAATCATATTGCACAGATCCGTGGTGACGATCGTCAGATTCCACAGCCGGTGTAAAACAAAAAGGAAAGGGGGCAAGAAAACGAAGCGCCTTAGGTAAATTAAATGCAGCGCCACCTCATTTTACCGCATTCTAACTACATTTAGTCTCCTCTCGGGACCATGACTAAGCAATCCTGCTTACCTCGAACCGGCCTTTCTGCAAAGTGCAGCCTTGTCAAGGCTGCTACGCTGCCGTTCCCAAGGATATAACAACTTAGCAAAGGCATGGACCGTCACTGTTAAGAAAGGTGAATATGCCTGACTATCCCCCATCTTGATTAGGAACTGTTATGCTTGTGCAACAGGACTTGTTTAACGACACAAACCCCCATATGATTTCTATTGTACCATGCTCATTGCATTCCATTCAACTCAATCTGTGAATGGATTTGCTTCACTGTATGTTTTAAAGAGTACCATTCCAATTCGTATTGGAATCAACCAATCAATGAACAAAGCACAGATCAGCAGACGAACATGCCGCTGTCAGAGATCTGTGGCATAGCAGTCCTTTCTAATTCCCTCCTTGCTGATAATGCTTCATATGGGTGGCACTTATTCATACTGTATTCATCCATACACACCAATTCCATAGTTCCTTATATATATTCATAACACCTGGCTATCCTCTGAATGAAGTAGTTGTGCTACTGATTTGGTGTGACGCAATTCCACCGCTGCAAGCTCAGAAAACCAATTATTGAAATAAAGGCCATACATTAAAACAAAATTGAATTCATTGCCGATGGAAATATATATTGTTCATTTCAAATGCCAGAAACACTGAGAAATGCTCCTTAATAACGTGTACCTGAACAACCAAATAATCCTGATATTCCAAAGGATCTCAAAAAGCCTCACATTAGTACCCCTTTGGTGATCATTAGAATCTCATTTCTGAATAGCTAATATAGCAAATGGTCCCAATTTGATCCGAAATTGTTCCCAAACCTTTTTGTTGTTATGGGTGGGTGGTTAGGGAACACCATCCACATACTAACAAATGGGTGGTTGGGGGACAGGGTCTGCATAATAGCTATTAGAAACAAGGGGGGGGGATTATAGAAAAACAGACAATCCATGATCAGTATTTTAACCTGTGGATACTTTTCTATATTGACAAATTAATTGTGTTTCTAGTTGCCTAAATTTCAATTCTAAGTGTCCCCCTCTCTGTGGTAATGTGGCCTTAGCCATTCCTAGAAAGCGTATATCCTTCTTGTTGTATATTTGGTAACGATTTTGCTAATGCGTGGCTAACGGATATTTAGCATCTTGATTACCAATCGTAGATAGATGTTCACGAATCCTAATCTTCAAAGGCCTAATCGTGCTCCCTATGTAGTGAGAGCCACACACACAGATAATAAAATAAACAACATATTCCGAATTACAGTTGAATCCACATAATCGTTACCCAACCTTCCAAATTGAACAACTCTGGTTTCCAGAGCATGAGGGCTCATGGAACACCCCACACATTTGCAAAACCCTTTGTTCTGTAGTCGGTGTAACCAGGTTTCACTACTCTTGGGATTGGACATATAAAAGGGACACACCATATTGTTCAATGTACATGCTTTGCTGTATATGATACTTGGACTTGGGTCCAACCACCTACATAGATCTTTGCCAATTGGAGTAATTGCCAGTGTTTCTTGACCGCAGTGTGAATCATTTGACTGTCTGCATTATATCTTGTGATGAGTCTCAATTTATTAGACTGGGCAGTAGAGGTACGAACTTTTGGAGTTAACAAATCATCTCTTTCCATATGGCACACTTCTTTCTGAGCCTTGTCTAAAAGTCTTATCTGATAGCCTCTCGCTAAAAATCTTTTATTAATCATTTCACTTTCAGACTTAAAATCTTCTTTACTAGTACAAATTCTTTTTGCAAGAATAAATTTCCTTTGGGAATATTCAAAATCTTTTTATGGCAAATGTCTGCATGTAGTGCTGAGTTGAATTTGACTTCATCTTGATGTTGCCTCAATATAGTGTACAGGGTTTTTAAATTCTTATCTATAGTGACACTTGGAGCATCAAACAATAACATTTCTTGTTTGAGGATATCAATTTGAGTCACAATCTGAGTATGCTCTTTATCTGCATGTTCTATAAACATTTTAATAATGTTGTTGGAGCTTGTAGTGAGATTAGCCTCCCATTGTGAGGCCAGATCACTGTCGAAAGGATAAAATCGGGTAGTATTAAGATTCTTAAGCCACGAGGGATTTTTTTTTCATCTATGTAGTGTCTGAGTGTGGCCTTTTACCCAAACCTGTTGATGTCTTTGATGCTCAGACGTTCTAACATAATAAACTTGTATCGTAGATCTTCCTTTTCTGTATAGCAGCTATACAACAACGATATGGATAGCTATGTGTGCCTTTTTAGAATAGTAGAGAATGGCACCAGCAGCTGAATATATTCTGACTACAGAGGATGATGTCAAAGCACTTTTCACACCTAGGGGCTCCACCCTTAATCATTTTAAAAGGCTCAATGCAGAAAAGGAAGATGCAGTCAAATTACGCAAGTCAAGGACATTTTCGAGAGATGACAGGGACTATTGAGACAATAGAGTTTATACATATCCACCGAAATACGATGAGGTATCAAGATCACAAAGTAGCAGTGTGGTCTCTTCCCCAACCAGCTCAGACTTTGGAGTGATTCAGAGAGAAGACAACTGGTATCACTAACATTGAGTCTAGTGAGGCCACTACCTCTAACACCCAGGAAATAGATGGCCCTTCGCCTTTTCTAGAACAAATCAGAGATTTCAAAAAGGTGAACCGACGTGCATCTATTAAACAAGTAAGGTTCCAGACCCCCGTCACTTCAAATATTTCAACACCAGGCATAAACCAAGGGGCACCAGGGGTGGCCGACATGGTCAGCGGAAACTCTCCATCACTGCCTCGCAGAGCTATGAGAGCATCATATCAGCAACAATAACAGACACATAACAGGTAGACCTGGTCTGTAATTGAAGTACATATCAACTCTCTCCAGAAAAGCATGCAGTCCTTAATAAGGGGCTTTCATTTGCCCCCTCAGGCTTTAACAATTTTGTAGAAATACTTGTTTAAGTTTATCCTTAAACTAAAACTAAAACAATTCTTTGCCACACAGGTACAAATCTATATAGCCAAACCAACTGTACCTTCGCCGGCGGAAATGTCTTTATAAACAATGTTAAACATGCATGCATTGATGTCTTTGGAAGATTGCAGTCAGGAGCATGAAAACAGTGTGCTAGATATGCTGAGTGATTTGAATATTCAACAACAAAATTTAAATATGAAAGAACTTACCAAAAAATCCAAGTTCACGCATGTATTTATTTCCAACTGACATTATTAATACATTTTATCAAGCAATGATCAAGGATATCTATGAGTTGGCTGATAACGCTAAAATGCACAAATTTAGTAAATGTTTGGATCTGAATAAATCAGAACAATTAGCAATCCAAAAACTAGCATCCAATAATGAAATAATCATAGAGGAAGCAGACAAAGTGGGCAACGTGGTTATTATGAATAAACACGATTACATCAAAATGGGATTGAAACATTTAAATACGGCATGGTGTTATCAAGCCTTGTCTGCTAATCCCCTGAATGTTCTTAAGGTAACAGTGTCAACATTGATACAGCATTGGCATTCCAAAGGGATTTTGACAGATGTTGAAAAACAATTTCTATTGGTGGATGGACCAACTATGCCCACCATTTACTTTCTACCTGAGATACACAAGGCATTTGAAGATATCCTGGAAGGGAGAGCAATTGTTAGTGGAAGAGGTGGTATTTTGAAACCAATATCCATCTATATAAATGAATGTTTGTTAACTGCAGTAGTTCAGATATCCATGTATATTAGAGACACCATGCACATCCTTCAGATTTTTCTGAATCTACCCGTTTGCCCCAACCTTCTATTGGTTACATTAGATGTTAAAGCTCTGTATACGTCTATAAACCATTATAGAGCAATTGAAAGCGTTAATTACATATTCCGCAAAAAGATTCAGCCTCCTTTTATGTACACATAGAAATGCTTAAAGAATTATTGCTCTTTACTTTGGAGAATAACGTTTTCCTATTTAATAATGTGTATTACAAACAATTGATTGGAATAGCAATGGGAGCTAGTTTTGCGCCAGTCTTGGCCAATCTATTCATTCATAAGTTTGAGCAACAATTTGTGTTGTCGAATTTGGAGTTACTCCCATATATTCATCTGTGGAAATGATTTATAGATGATGTTTTCATGGTTTGGTCTGGTACAGTAGAACGCCTGTTGGAGTTTGTCAAATTCTTAAACACTAATGATTGGGGAATTCATTTCACACATACATTCAGTGATACCTGTATTGACTTTTTAGATTTAACAATCTCCTTAACAGCTAAGGGCTTTGAGACAAGGACTTTCCGAAAGAGTACATCAGTCAACTCAGTACTACATGCAGACAGTTGCCATAAAAAGAAAGTGATTTAGAATATTCCCAATGGTGAATTTATTTGTACAAAAAGACATTTTAATAGTACAGAAGATTTTAAGTCTGAAAGTGAATTGATTAATAAAAGGTTTTTAGCGAGAGGCTATCAGAGAAGACTTTTAGACAAGGCTCAGAAAGAAGTATGCCGTATGGAAAGAGTTTATTAGTTAACTCCAAAGGTTCGTACCTGTACTACCCAATCTAATAAATTGAGACTCATCACAAGATATAATGCGGACAGTCAAAAGATTTACACTCTGGTCAAGAAACACTGGCACTTACTCCAATTGGACAAAGATCTATGTAGGTGGTTGGACCCAAGCCCGAGTATCATATACAGCAAAGCATGTACATTGAAGCATATATTGTGTCCCTCTTATGTCCAATCCCAAGAGTAGTGAAACCTGGTTACACCGTCTACAGAACCAACTGTTTTACAAAATCGGGGGGAGTTCTATGTGCCTTCATGCTCTGACAACCAGAGTGGTTAACTTTGGGAGGTTGGCTATCTATTATGTGGATTCATTCATTAACTGTAATTCAAAATATGTGGTTTATTGTATCATCTGTGTGTGTGGCTCTCATTACATAGGGAGCACGATTAGGCATTTGAAGATTAGGATTCGTGAACATCTATCTACGATTGGTAATCAAGATGCTAAATATCCGTTAGCCACGCATTGGCAAAATCGTTGCCAGATGGACAACAAGAAGGATATACGCTTTGTAGGAATGGCTAAGGCCAATTTACCACCAAGAGGGGGACACTTAGAATTGAAACTTAGGCAAATGGAAACACGACTAATTTGTCAATATAGAACAGTATCTATTGGTTTAAATACTGATCATGGAATGTCTGTTCTTCTATAACCCCCCCCCTTGTTTCTAATAGCTATTATGAAGACCCTGTCCCCAACCACCCATTTGTTAGTATGTGGATGCAGTTCCCTAACCACCCACCCATAACAACAAACATGTTTGGGACCGATTTGGGATGAAATTGGGATCAATTGCTATATTAGCTATTCAGAAATGAGATCTAATGATCACCAAAGGGGTACTAATGTGAGGCTTTTTGAGATCCTTTGCAATATCAGGATTATTTGGTTGTTCAGGTACACGTTATTAAGGAGCATTTCTCAGTGTTTCTGGCATTTGAAATGAACAATATATATTTGCATCGGCAATGAATTCAATTTTGTATTAATGTATGGCCTTTATTTCAATGATTGGTTTTCTGAACTTGCAGCGGTGGAATGTGCCACACCAAATCAGTAGTACAACTACTTCGTTCAGCGGATAGCCAGGTGTCATAACACAACAAGATCAGGGTGATATGAATATATATAAGGAACTATGGAATTGGTGTGTATGGATGAATACAGTATGAATAAGTGCCACCCATATCAAACATTATCAGCAAGTATGGAATTAGAAAGGACTGCAATGTCACAGATCTATTACAGCGGCATGTTCATCTGACGATCAGTGCTTTGTTCATTGATTGGTTGATTCCAATGCGAGTTTGAATGGTATGCTTTACAACGTACCTCGAAGCAAATCCATACACAGATTTAGTTGAATGGAATGAAATGAGCATGGTACAATAGAAATCATATTTGTTTTTGTGCCGTTAAACAAGTGCTATTAAACAAGCATAACTATAGAGTCAGTTCCTAACCAAGATAGCGCATAGTTAGGCATATTCACCTGTCCTAACAGTGACAGTCCATGCCTTTGCTAAGTTGTTATATCCTTGGGAACGGCAGCGTAGCAGCCTTGACAAGGCTGCACTTTGCAGAAAGGCCGGTTCGAGGTAAGCAGGATTGCTTAGTCATGGCCCCGAGAGGAGACTAAATGTAGTTAGAATGCGGTAAAACGAGGTGGCGCTGCATTTAATTTACCTAAGGCGCTTCGTTTTCTTGCCCCCTTTCCTTTTTGTTTTACACCGGGTGTGGAATCTGACGATCGTCACCACGGATCTGTGCAATATGATTGTAACTTACTTTCTGGGCATCGCTACAGTGGATTACAGATATTCATTTGACCAAACCTGCGAGAAGATATAGGTATTTAATTTGAAGTTTGAAATTTTATGATGTGGCAATTGCTATAATCTTTATTTAGATTTCAGTCAAGTATATATGTTACTCTAATTAAGAATACAAATTGATATTAGAACACAATTGCAGGCTGACCAGCACAACTATATATATATATTCTTTCAGATTTCTACAAGTATAACTTTACTATGACCTTCAAAATCAATAGGGGAGTGACTTCACATATATATAGTCATGTGGGAACAGGATGACTACAATAGACAAGGCCGTCTTGGTGTCTGGTTTTAGTTTCCAGGGGCCTCGGGAAGAAACTGAGTTCCTCTCAGTATTTTTCAGTAGTGTGTATTGTTGGATGAGACCACCGTTACTACCATTATTACTATTTCTATTTAGATATGTGATGGAATAGAAGAGCACACAAGGTACATTAGTTTCCTCATTCTTAGAAGTGCAGATTTGATGTGACGCACACCATTTTGACTGCTATGCCCATATTGTAACTAATTACACTAGTAACCTTCTGTCTTTTTTGTCCCTTTTTCTCTTTATGTTTGTGTGTTATTTGGGTTGCCCTTTATGGACTTCAATATCAGACTTTTTGATTTGGTGTGCTGATGAATAACAAAATGCCACAGTATCGCATTTTTGATATATGTTGACATATTCATCACCTTCATATTGTAACGTATTCACTCACTGTGTGATTAACTCTTTGAATGTGTTAATTAATTGACATACAACCTTGATGCCACTGGTTTATGTTTCTGGTGTTTTATGTACACTTATTCATGTTTTTGTCAACATGTGATGTAACAACTCAGCCTCAGAAGAAGAGCAGTTGCTCGAAACACGTGTCAGGCTGACTCAGAACTCAATAAATCATATGCCACCAAGCATTTAATATTTCGACATATGCGCATTGTGAATGTATCTTTGTTCATATTGTTTCTAATCAACACAATCCTTTTCTTTGTCCTGATGTTGCTTCTCATGACCTCTTTATTTCATACAGGCTTAGTCGCCTGATATATTCTTCTGCCGGGGCTTCTTACTTTCACACACTTGTGCCTGCCTGGTATACTCTAATGTCACAGCCACTTGTATTCATACACTTGTAATTGCCTGGTATTCTCTAATGTCACAGCCACTTGTATTCACACACTTGTGCCTGCCTGGTATACTCTAATGTCACAGCCACTTGTATTCAGACACTTGTGCCTGCCTGGTATACTCTAATGTCACAGCCACTTGTATTCATACACTTGTAATTGCCTGGTATTCTCTAATGTCACAGCCACTTGTATTCACACACTTGTGCCTGCCTGGTATACTCTAATGTCACAGCCACTTGTATTCATACACTTGTGCCTGCCTGGTATACTCTAATGTCACAGCCACTTGTATTCATACACTTGTGCCTGCCTGGTATACTCTAATGTCACAGCCACTTGTATTCATACACTTGTGCCTGCCTGGTATACTCTAATGTCACAGCCACTTGTATTCACACACTTGTGCCTGCCTGGTATTCTCTAATGTCACAGCCACTTGTATTCACACACTTGTGCCTGCCTGGTATTCTCTAATGTCACAGCCACTTGTATTCACACACTTGTGCCTGCCTGGTATACTCTAATGTCACAGCCACTTGTATTCACACACTTGTGCCTGCCTGGTATTCTCTAATGTCACAGCCACTTGTATTCACACACTTGTGCCTGCCTGGTATACTCTAATGTCACAGCCACTTGTATTCACACACTTGTGCCTGCCTGGTATTCTCTAATGTCACAGCCACTTGTATTCACACACTTGTGCCTGCCTGGTATACTCTAATGTCACAGCCACTTGTATTCACACACTTGTGCCTGCCTGGTATTCTCTAATGTCACAGCCACTTGTATTCACACACTTGTGCCTGCCTGGTATACTCTAATGTCACAGCCACTTGTATTCACACACTTGTGCCTGCCTGGTATACTCTAATGTCACAGCCACTTGTATTCAGACACTTGTAATTGCCTGGTATACTCTAATGTCACAGCCACTTGTATTCAGACACTTGTAATTGCCTGGTATACTCTAATGTCACAGCCACTTGTATTCATACACTTGTGCCTGCCTGGTATACTCTAATGTCACAGCCACTTGTATTCATACACTTGTGCCTGCCTGGTATACTCTAATGTCACAGCCACTTGTATTCAGACACTTGTAATTGCCTGGTATACTCTAATGTCACAGCCACTTGTATTCACACACTTGTGCCTGCCTGGTATACTCTAATGTCACAGCCACTTGTATTCACACACTTGTGCCTGCCTGGTATTCTCTAATGTCACAGCCACTTGTATTCACACACTTGTGCCTGCCTGGTATACTCTAATGTCACAGCCACTTGTATTCACACACTTGTGCCTGCCTGGTATACTCTAATGTCACAGCCACTTGTATTCAGACACTTGTAATTGCCTGGTATACTCTAATGTCACAGCCACTTGTATTCAGACACTTGTAATTGCCTGGTATACTCTAATGTCACAGCCACTTGTATTCATACACTTGTGCCTGCCTGGTATACTCTAATGTCACAGCCACTTGTATTCAGACACTTGTAATTGCCTGGTATACTCTAATGTCACAGCCACTTGTATTCAGACACTTGTAATTGCCTGGTATACTCTAATGTCACAGCCACTTGTATTCATACACTTGTGCCTGCCTGGTCCTGACAGGACTTTTGTTCATTCGGGAACTCTGCCCTTTTTCAAAGTTGTACATATACTTTGTTTATCAGTATGTCCTCTGGATATATTATCCAGTCTCGGTTGCCCCTATATGTGCACAATATATATTTATCTGCTTGTAGCGGTTTAACTTACCACGGTTTTACTTGCCATTTAATTCCCATTTCAACATTAAGTTCATTCACTTTTTCTCTGTAGGTAGCCTACAGTTTAATTACTTGCACTCAATGTCGTCGCCGATATGCTCCGGGGTTCTCTTGCTGCCTCTGGACAGACTCCCTGGCTCTTGTTGGTGTTCATGGATTCTCGTACAGTCAACCGGAGAAGCGTTTCCATCTGCTTCCTTCTTGTGACTGCTTCCTTTTGGTTTCATCGATGCTCGCGGCTTTCACTTGTCACGTCTGCTTTGTTCAATGCTAAGGAAAGTGAAGTGCTGCTCTCTGTCACCTGGGAATGCCCAGGAGTCTCTCGCTGGCTCCTGGCATTCCCGCAGTTTGCCTATCTCACACAGCAGCCTCTTCCTTCTTTGCTGGTGAGCTGCCTGGCTCCACTTTGCTGGTAATCACCTTTTGGTTTCTTCAACCTCACAGAGAGACAAAGCTCTCTCCCTCTAGCAGCAGACTTCGATTCCCTCCTTCACTTGCCATTTATACTTCGCAGGCACAGGTGTATGTGAGCAACCACTAAAGTGCTTGCTGGGCTTGTGGCATCCTTGACATCTCCCCTGAGGTTGTCTCCCCCCATGTGAACCTCCCTCATATAGCCACTCCCAGGGTTAGGATGAGGCAGTGGCTGCCTTCCCCAGGCCACATTGGAGGAGATTACCGTTGGGAAATCCGTGATGATTCCATCGGATTCATCACTGGTCCTTGTCAACCAGCTGATACCATTCCACCCGTCTGCCACTTGTTCACTTTCCCTCCTTCCTTTACTCAGGGTTGCTGTTGGATGACCTTTGGCTCTGGCCTTCCAATTCCCTCCAGGTCTGGGAGTAGCTCAGCACACACCCTGGATATCTTTTCCCTGCATGCTCTCCAGACTTGGACTGCTTCCAGCCTGGTTTCCTCCACTCTTCTCCATAGAATCCTAGCCTCCTTCCAGACTGTACTCCTCTTCTGTTTCCACTCTTCAGGAGTCTGTGAGCACGGGAAGACACAGCTGCCTCCTCCGCAATTCTCTGACTTAATGGGTTGTCCCAGTCTCCTTCATACACATTAGATTGGGGCTTAACTTTTAATTCTTCACTTCTGTCTGGATTCTCAAAGTCAATTGGTCATCCCCTGGAGAGTTGTTAGTAGCCCTCAGTTTTTTCACAGCTCACAAGCCAGGTATAACTGTCCTCTGCATTATGTTGATCGTTGCCCCATCCCTCACCTGCTATTGTATCTTGCAATGTTCCTTGGGGGATGTAGGCCTGTGGATTAGAATCCTGCAGTGAGACACCCGCTGAGGTTTTACTGCATCTTATAGGGGACAGTGAGCCGCTGTGATCCCTCCTCATCCCACCTCTGGGAGTCACATCAAGTAGCAACCCATTCCTTTACGGACCAGCCCATTCCTTTACGGCTCGCTTCCCCCACATATACGAATGGGGAGTTCAATCTACTCACCACAGCAGTTAGGAAAAATGCCCATGTCATTTCAATGGCATTTGTGTTGCAAACCCATAGCAGTCTTTCAGAAAAGTGTGCAGCGTTTTGTGATGTTGGCGGGGGCAGTGTTTTTGCTATGCTAAGCACATCTCTTGAGGTGTCCAATGTCAAAGATAAGTTACTTGTCAAGTCATGATGTTTCTTTGCACTCTGGGACATGTAGTACGTAAGGCCCTTTCCTGTCCGGGCCAGGATTCATGAAGACAATGTGGGAGGACCGCTGAATCAGGACCCTGACTCGGCTGCACCCACCAACACGAAGGCCCTCCCTCAGGCTTCTATGATTGCTAGGTGTTTGTATGATTACCTGTGTAACTGCAGTAGCCCCCACGTAGCATGAGGCGCGGTGCTGCCAGTATATGCTTTTGTTAGGCAGAATCACCTGCAGTACCCTTTGCGAACACTACATGCAATTAGGACTACAAGTGTAAGCACAATTTCACCTTTAGTACAAGCCTGTACTACACAGTAAAGTGGTAGCGATGGCTGAGCAGCCAGACTTATCTCAAGAGTTTAAGTGAGCAGTAGAACAAGTTACACAAATAGCCAACTAATACAGTGATTCAAACAAACACTTACTCAAGGTTTCTTGGTAAAATAATATATATTTATTTACTCAGTCCGTTTGAAAACATTACACTAGCAAGAGCAGCTCAATATCACACACTAATTAACCACAAATACACAACCAGTAAGTAAGTGATCAAGTTTAGCTCTCCTAAAGTGGGAGCAAAATGGCACTTCATATACTTTTAAAAAGAGGTAAAAAGACAAGGTTATAAGAATCAAGAGCACAAATGCATTCATAGGCAGGGCAAAGGATTTCAGTAAACTACAACCAGCAATTCATCTAATAGGCCTGGGCCAGAATCAATGGTTCAGAGTCTTTGTATTGTTCTGGTAATAAACGGTTAATTCTTTGCCACGGAATTTAGAAGAATTTGGCTAGGCGAAAAGTTTGACAAATGTTTAGGGAAGGACAAGCCTTCGAAGTTGAGGAAAGTTCCACGAACTTTCGCGATGGCCGAAAAGATTTCCGGACCGCGTTTGCACAGTACCTTTCAATTGAAGAAGAGCTGTAGCTGAGGCAGTTGTCCCTGGCAGTTCCAGCAGATCTCGCTGTTCCTGAGCATCAGTCGTGGGGACAAGAAGGAGGAAGTCGGGAGGTTCCTGCACTGCCCAGGGATGAGGCCAAAAGCTTAGCAAGATGTTGGTTTAAGGTGTGAGCGCCTTAAAGTCCACAAGCTTGTTTCCTTCCCTCTGGCTATCCGGTTTTCAACAGCACTCTGATGAAAATTCGACCAGATGGGGATGGTGTCCAGGTGGCTTACGAGTTGGTTGTTCTTCAAGGGAAGAAGTTAACCTTGAAGGGCTTCTCTGTCAATTGAAGTTTCAGGCAATTCGGACCTGCAGCAGGGCTTCACCGGTCGTCCAGGAGTTGCAGCAGTCCTCTTCCTTCAGCTCGTCTTCGGTTCTTTCGTTCCAGTGGTCGACTCTGCTTTCCAAGTCCCAGAGACCTGCTTTTAAACAGTTTTCCCCCATTCATTCCAGCCTGGCTGTCATTCACACAGCAGGGTGGCTATCCTTGCAGGACAGTCAGCCAGCCAATCACACCCGAATGCATTCAGGTCTCCTAGGAGACTAAGCACAGGGAGTTTCAGACACCTCCCTCACATCCTGTCCACGCCAGACACTCAGGCGCGAGAGGAGGGCTTCAGCACTGAAGCCCGCCAAAGGCCAACGAACAAAGGGACCAAACCTGGTTTGGCGTGCAGAGACAAACACAAGAAGGACTTTTGCTAAAAGAAACGGCAAAAAAAGATGACCGGAGTCTGTTTTTACATACACTTTTCCGCTCTGGAAGCACTGACAGCTAAACTAGCTATTACCCCTAACCACTCTATCACCTTCCATCTACTTTACCGGCCACCTGGCCCGCTATCCACCTTCGCTGAGGACCTCTCTAACATCATCACGCACAACACCAAAACTAATTCCCAAGTCACAATATTGGGGGATTTCAACCTAGGTCTTTCTGACCCTAAGGACACTGCTGCCACGACTATTTATAATATCCTTACGAATGCAGGATTCACACAGTTCATAAACCAACCTACCCACGACAAGGGCAGAACCCTTGACTGGCTAGCCGCCCACAATTGTCCCATCAACATCACCTCCAACCAACAGTGTTCATGGACTGACCACAACTTAATTACGTTCAATATCCAGTCCAAACCCGTCAGCCCTTCTCCAAGCATTGCACCTGCTACGGCCACTCGCAATAAACGTGACATTACCTGCGACAGACTCCTCCCTCTCCTCCTCCCTATTTTCAATGACCAGGCTCTCTCATGCTCCGACCCCACGGCCTTGGTTGACGCTTTTAATCGGGCTATGCTTAAAGCCTTAGACACCATTGCACCTTCTAAACTGAGAAAATCCAAACCTCGAGCCCACCTGAATTCCTGGTTCACACCCCAGCTTAGAACTTTGTGCAAAGAAAAATGAATTGCGGAATCTCACTGGAAAAGTAACCACTCTCCAGCCAACAAATCGTGTCTACTCTTGGCCACCCTCAATTACAAGGAAGCCATACTCCAGGCAAAAAAAGACACATACAATAAACGTATCGAACAAGCTAAATCCAACACCAAAGAATTGTTAAAAATCCTAAAAGAACTTGAAACTCCTGTTACTGCACCTGACACCTGCACCAAAGATAGCACCTGGTGCTCCAAAATCCAAGAGGCTCTTCTAGGCAGGATTGCCACTCTCCAAATTAAAATCAACAAAAAACAAACTAGCCTTCAATCCAACCTTCAACCGAACCCTATACCTACCATAAACCACTCCATCCCAGATTCTCTGACTCCTTTTAGCTTCTCTCCACTCTCCATTTCTGAAGTGGAAAAGATCATCGCTAGCCTTAAACCTTCCAACTGTCATGGTGACCTTTGTCCTGCGCCCATTATTAAGGAAGCAGCTCACGACCTAGCACCATTCATCACTACACTCATCAACTCTTCCTTTAGCTCTGGGATTGTACCTGACAACCTAAAGGATGCATGGGTCATCCCTCTCCTGAAAAAACCTACCTTGGATCCCAGCATACCTACAAACTACAGGCCAATCACTACTGTCCCATTTCTACTAAAAATCCTTGACCGATCTGCGTATTTACAAATTCAAGAATACCTTGAATCAAACTCCTGGGACTTAGGCAATCAGGGTTTCGGCCACGCCATGGCACTGAAACTGCCTTTATCGATTTAAAATCGCAGATCGAAGATCTAAAAGACAAAGGCAAATTTGCGCTATTACTTCTCCTGGACCTCTCGGCGGCCTTTGATCTTGTCAATCACAAAATTCTCTATCACCACCTCAAATCAGCTGCACACTTCTCAGACAAAGCTTCTACCTGGATCAGTTCCTTCCTAGATAATAGATCAATGCGCATGTTCTCTCCATTAGCAGCCGCCCCAACTGCTCCTGTCTCTTGTGGCGTGCCTCAAGGGTCCTGTGTCTCGCCCACGTTGTATAACGTGTTTACTAAACCCCTTTTTGATATTTTGGACCAACTGGGTGTCACGTATACCAATTACGCTGACGACACTCAGATACTAATCCCTATCACAGGTGACTACACTACTGACTCCCTCGCCATCAATGTCATCTACCAGGTCATCCAAGCATGGATGGCCCAACACGGACTCTGCCTAAATGATGAAAAGACAGAGCTCCTCATTCTTGGTTCACCACAAAAACTCGCTAAACTTGACCTTGCTTTTAAGTCCTTCATCATTGATGGGAATACTATTCCTAATGCTAAGGACACAAAAACCCTAGGGATTTACATTGACTCGACCTTATCCCTGACTAGACAAACCAACTCGGTTTCATCAGCAGCGGCTTATACTCGTAACCTTATTACTGCCTGTCGCCCGTTCCTCTCTACAGCTAATTGTGTGAACTTGTCTAGTACCCTTGTACTCTCTAAGGTCGATTACTGCAATGCCCTCTACCTAGGCACTAATCGCTGTAACTTAAATAAGTTACAAATTGTCCAAAACAATGCGATCAGAGCGGCCCTCAACATTCCCAGGCGCCAACACATAGCTGACAATAGACGTAACCTTCACTGGCTCTCAATCCCTCACCGAATTTCCTTGAAGTCTCTGGCTCTTACCCATAAATGCCTTCACAACCATGCTCCTTGTTATCTGGCGAACAGATTTGCCCTCCATAGCTCCACTAGACCTCGCAGATTGGCCCAAGCCAACTGCCTCGTCATCCCACGATTCAATCTCCAAAGATCAGGTGGAACCAGCTTCCCCATCTTGGCAGCTAAATTATGGAACTCACTCCCTAATGAGCTGAGAGCAGAACCCTCCTTTCAGAGATTCAAACACCTTACCAAAGTCTGGCTGTCCTCCCAAGACATCTAACACTGGCTCACTGCCTAACTTATACTTATGACGTACCTTTGTATATACATTCTGCTTGTCTTCTTATTGTTATTTTTCTGATTGTAAACTATGTAACTCATCTGTAAACATTGTAAATAATGCCATGTTCTGCTTTCATCATGTTGTATCTAAGGGATGCGCCCGGTTGCCCCTGGGCCTGGTGCGCTTTAGAAATAAAATAAATACTAAATGGCTGACCCGATTTTTAGCTACCGTTGTTAGCGGTCGGGAAAAATCACGGTAGTTGATCTAAACCACTGCCACCAGCCATTTAAAGTAGGAAAAGGTAACATTTGACTGTTACATGAGGGTTTTGACTCAGGGTAAGCTAAGCAACCCCTCCAGCACTCCATAGAAAGATAGTGTGTGCTGGGTCAGTAAATTCAAAAAGACTAGTGAAGCCAATTTATCTTCACATGGTCTGGGAGACGGTAGTCAGTCCAAGAGAAGGTATTTAAACCTTGGGGAGTCAGAAAGACACCCTGTGCCACTGCTCTGAAGGTGCTGTGTGACACACAGAAAAAGATGATGCCTATGGAGTTGTTTTAAAACTCCATAACCAAAGAACACAAAAGTAAAACACATTTAAAATGAAACATTCAAAGCCCCAAAATATAGCAAAAGAGCTGGAGGGCTCTAAGGTAGAGGGAATTAAGCACTTGTGTGAGAAATCTCCCTAACACTCGCCCCCCCTGCCCCCAGATTAAGGGACAGGAGGATCTAATCCCCACCAGGATGGATCTCCTGTTGCAAGTCAGTTAAATTGCCTGCTGAGTACATCAGCAACCTTTTGTAACCCTTGCTATGAAACTTTTTATCAGTGGTTTTCATTTGTAAGCTATATGACCTACAAAGCTGTTGTGGTACATCTCTCTTTTTTAATGTATAGGGGATCTGATCTAACAGTCCTTCAGAGGTTGTAACAACCTCTTAACCTACAATAGGCTTTTTCAAGGGGTCCTTGGAAAGGGATCCCTTAGATCTAGAGGGGCCTCCATGGTTCCTCACAACCTCTCTCACAAGAGCAGGTTGGGTCTCGGTTATCTTGGTTGGAGGGGCTGTGGTCAAGCAAGGTACATGCTGCCACTTCCTCTGAGATCTGACCTTACCTATTTTAGAAGTTTACCTCCTAATACTAGGATTTGCATTGGAATCTTCAGTAGAAGATCCAACAGTCATAAGGTGTTTAGCCTTAGACCTATTTTTCCTGGTTTTCCACCAGCTTTGAGAATTACCAGTTCTCACAGGCCTAGAGAGGGGCCCAATTTGTCTATCCACCTCTTCCCCAGAAGCAGGGGGGGTCAAAGACTTTACAATTGGATGGGCAATGATGGAGCTTGGTTGGGGCTCCCATATGCTACTATACTAGCCTCAGATTTGCCTTGGTTAGAGGTCACTTTACTAACCCAAGGGCTTACAGCGGGGGTCTCTGTAGAGGTTCCCACAGGCTCAGAGTGGTCTCCTAAGGTTGCCTCTCTAGCCAATTTGGTTTGGTTCTGTTTCCTCTCACAGGGAGGCCGGGGGTACTGGATTCTACTCCTAGAGTTTTTAAATCATTCCACAACAGGACTCTCCCGGGCACCTCATTCTGGACACTGACAGGAATCCTCATTGTCATAATATTACACCGAATGAGAGCTGGTAGAATTGGAACTAACTGGACAGGGCCTCCAGAGAATTTAGTGGGACCTTTGGGTGCCTTAGCCACATCCTCCGGCTTGAAAAAGCTTTCGTCCACTACTGTTCTGCTGGCCTCGGTGTCTCTCCTGGCAGGAGTATCCTGGCCATTGACAAGAACACTGTCCATATAATACCCCCTAGCGTTTTCTGGAATGGAGTTGTACACATCCATATTCTGTTTCTTACCCAGACCAATGGACTCTAAGGATACAGTGGCCTGAAGTCCCAAGGGTGCTTCAGCAAATAGTTGAAAGTGGGCACTAGCCATTTGTACTTCTTCCTCTGGGGAGAAGGCGAAGGAGTCAGTGCTGATCCCTGCAGGTTCACCCTTGCATCTGGGATCTCCTTTCACATGGTCAGTTGACCCACATACATAGCATTTACCAAATGCTCTCTGGAATGTGGGTTTCTGCTGACCTCCCTCTGGTTGGGCATCAAGGGATTCACTAGCCATATTTGGTTTCCCATGGGGCTTACCTTGGTTATGTTTGGGGGACTCTTCTGGTTGGATGGGGTTAGATTTATCTGTGTTCTCACCTTTGTGCTGCTTTCCCTCACCCTTTCTGGGAGTTGCCTCAGAATCCCTATGAGTGGCCCTGTTGGCTACCCATGAGTCAGCTGCTCTAGCTAACTTTTTTGGATCTAGAGTCAGCCAAGTGCTGTCTCAGCTCAGGAGAGCAGGCATCAAAAATGGTTTTCAACATAAACAGATTTCTCATACCTTCATAAGTGTTAACTCTTTAACCCTTAACCCAACCATCTAAGTTCTTCAAACATTCACACATCCAGGTAGACCAAGGGGTACCATCAGTCTTTTTGAGGATTCTAAACCTCTTAAGATACCGGGAAGGGGTCTTCCCAAATCTAGCTATCAAAGCTAGCTTCACAGTTTCATACTCCTTTCTGTCTATATCCCCCACCACCATTACCACATCAGTTGCAACAGGGGGTAGCCTAGAAAAAAGCCAAGGAATCAGCTGATTCCCTGTAATGTCTTGAATCCCATGGTTATATTCAAAAGCAGCCAACCAATCCAAAATATCAAGCTTAACCTCATACATACTTACTGCATCTTTGGGCATGCAAGGCCTCTTAGGACTGGAAGACCTAAAGGATTCTGGGAGAGAACCAGTTTCAAGGGACAACTTTTTCATTTCAAGTGCATGGCTCAACTCCATTTCTCTGAGTTTAAGTTCTTGATGTTTGCTTTCAGTTTGAACTTGGATTATTTTAAACTCTGACTCAAGTCGCATTATTTCTAAAGAGATAAATTCAGAACTTAGTGTTGGACCTGGTGGGGTCCCTGTGGTCAAAGGTTGAGGCCGATGAGCAGGTAGAGGTAAAACAGGGCCTACATTGTGAGACTCTTCTGCCTCATCTAACTCATCCACAATATTAGGGCTGGGCTCTGACATATTATCATCCTCATCAACATTTTCCACATTTGCTGCAGGGTTGGGGGTTTCAGACCCACTGCTCAGCCTTTGGTATTCTAACAATGTTTCTATCAATTCAACCTTTTTGCCTTTTACAGTGAGATTCCTAGCTTTACACATATCTCTCAATTGATCAACTGTTAAAGTGACTAGGGTCTCCTGTCTGTAGCTTTCCATATCAGTCATGATAAAACAATTGCTTCTCTAGTGTTGCTTAGCCTTGTAAGGATTATTTGAACAAAGGTAAAAGTAGCACTCTAAATGTAACAAGTATAATTTATCTTCACCGCTGTACACCAGTGTTAGGCATAATCACCTGCATTACCCTTTGGGAACACTACATGCAATTAGGACTACAAGTGTAAGCACAATTTCACCTTTGGTACAAGCCTGTACTACACAGTAAAGTGGTAGCGATGGCTGAGCAGCCAGACTTATCTCAAGAGTTTAAGTGAGCAGTAGAACAAGTTACACAATAGCCCATACAATGATTCAAACAAACACTTACTCAAGGTTTCTTGGTAAAAGAATATACATTTATTTACTCAGTCAGTTTGAAAACATTACACTAGAAAGTGCAGCTCAATATCACACACTAATAAACCACAAATACACAACCGGTAAGTAAATGAACAAGTTTAGCTCTCCTGAAGTGGGAGCAAAATAGCACTTCATATACTTTTAAAAAGGCGTAAAAAGACAAGGTTATAAGAATCAACAGAACAAATGCTTTCATAGGCAGGGCAAAGGGTTTCAGTAAACTACAACCAGCAATTCATCTCATAGGCCTACGCCAAAGTCAATGGTTCAGATTCTTTGTATTGGATAGAACAGTTCTGGTAGTAAACAGTTAAGTCTTTGCCACGGAGTTCAGAAGAATTTGGCTAGGCGAAAAGTTTGACGAATGTTTATGGAAGGACGAGCCTTCAAAATTGAGGAAAGTTCCACGAACTTTCGCGATGGCCGAAAAGATTTCTGGACCGCGTTTGCACAGTACCTTTAAATTGAAGAAGAGCTGTAGCTGATGCAGTTGTTCCTGGCAGTTTGAGCAGATCTCGCTGTTCCTGAGCTTCAGTCGTGGGGACAAGAAGGAGGACGTCGAGAGGTTCCAACACTGCCCAGGTATGTGTCATGATGCCTACCCCCGGGGACCCAGACCAGGTCCAGCAACCCCGGAAGCAGGCATCAAGTTATTTTGGGCAAGCCCAAAACCCCTGCTAGGGGCTGTTTGGGTGCTGTCCTGGTGCCTATGGCGCCAGGCTCATATGGAGAGTCAGTCCTGGCGCCATAGGCTCCAGGTTCATAGAGTAGAACTTACCTGATGCAGACCATGCTGCAAGAGCTCCAAGCCAAATGAGGCTTGGAAGGGACTATTTTACCTAGGGACTATTTTTTTACTCGGGCGGGGATGGGGTGGAATACTTACCTGGGATTACTTTGGAGGCTATTTAAACCACGCCCGAAGAGCAGCACACGCTTTGTGTTATTCTGCATCCAGCAGCGTAACGCTCACCGTGCCTGCAAGTCTGCATCCAGTCTTCTGCCACGCCCACCTCGAGTTTGGAGCTCCTAGAAAAAGGGAGAAAGAAGGAGAAAAGGTTAGAACAAGAGCAATACCTTTGATCCTTACCTGAATTCCCGATCCATCACGCCTTTGAGCTGGAAGAAAGAAGTTATTTTATGCGCGTCGCCTCGCCTGCTGTAGCGCCGCACTGAACTCACCGGCCTTCGCAGCATCTTCACATTCCACCGCATCCTCCTGCATGTTCCCACCGCATTCCGCCACCTAAGGAGTAGACAAGAACAGCAAGGTGAGCCAAGGGAATACACAGAGGAATATTAGTAACCCCCCCCCCATAGACTTACCTGATTTTACCACCAGGGGTACTATTCCTCTTCATGGGTCGGCGCAGCTTCCACTGCATCTTCGCCGAACCCCGGCCCCTAAGGGGAAACAAAAGGACAGCAAGGTGAAACAAAAGGACTATCAAGGGGAACCCTCCTCACCACATTAGACTTACCTGATTTTACCGCCGGAGGTATTATTCCCGAGACTTCATACTTTCTCTCAATGCCTGAATAAGGGAGAAAGCAACAGGTTACATATTGACATTATTTATCGAACTGTGTTGGAAATACAAATCCTTACCTGAATATTACCGGTTGCCACGAGGAACTCTTCACTAGGGTCAAGCTGCAATCTGCAAGGAATCGGACAAGAGTGAAAGTCAGGCATTTGAACTCTTACGAACTACATACTTTTCGGAGTCAATATTGTTCTGGAACTCACCAATTCCTTCGAGCCAGTGAAGCAACTGGTTATCAACGCGCCCCTGCGCTCAATGCTGGATGGAGAGCTCATCTTTTCAAACCATCAGGTGAGACTATAAGAGGGGACATCAAAGGTGATCTGTGGGGAGAAAAGCGGGGTGGAGGGATTTACACTCAACTCCACGGGTGGTTAATTCCCTTTCTCCTTTTGCAGAAGAATATTCCTACGGGCCAAGCAAACGAAGCTAGGTGGGCCAGTCCAGTCCGTCATCTCGGCCCTACCCGTCCCATTGGTGGAGACCACAGCTGTCCAGTTCAGATCGACGCCTCTGTGGGAGCCAGGTGAGCGTAACAGCATGAGGCCAAAAGCTTAGCAAGACATCGGTTCAAGGTGTGAGTGCCTTAAAGTCCACGAGCTGGTTCCCTTCCCTCTGGCTATCCGGTTTTCAACAGCACTCCGATGTAAATTCGACCATATGGGGACGTGTCTGGGTGGCTTACGATTTGGTTGTTCCCACCAAACTCAAGGGAAGAAGTTAACCTTGAAGGTCTTCTCAGTCCATTGACAGAGAAGCCTCGGTATCCAAAAATCACAGCTGATGGATAAAATCTATCAGCAAGAAGAAGACATACTGCGAACGTGCATCAGAACAGCTGCAGGCTCCCAAAGAGCAATGACTGGTCCGCTTCTCATTTAGGCCTGCAGGCCCACATCGTGTGAGCACGGGCCTCCAGGCCATGATACTGTGGGACCCTCAAGCCAGCTGGGTGGCAAGGGTCTGCATGGTCATGGGTGTGGCCCAACCTGCCCCCACTGAAAACTGGGTGTCCCCTGGCAACCCTCTAAACTGCTGATGAGGCATAGTACCCCTAGGGCCTGCTGGAAGCCCATAGTAGACCCCCATTTTACAGGGTGCACTCTTACTTTTATGTTTGGGACCGGTTCCGTTTATTTTTGTTTCAAAAATCTCATCACCCGAATTGTGCAAAATTAGAAGGCTGAGCGTCACATTGAAGATTTGCTGTCAATGACTTATCAAGCCAATGTCCAAAAACCAGGACAATTGGCTTAAATCCAGTCAGGCCGAATGGATGCAGCTGTAAGTACTTCTGAGTCTTTCTTGGCCCACCCGGCTACTAGTGCCTGCACTCCCTACCTGGCACCACCCTTAACTGCCGGAGCATGCGAATAAAGGAAGGAAGACGCCTGTCAGGGCCCCACCCAAGCCTGGCTGAGCTCCTCCCTCCCTCTCTCCCTCTCATAATTATAATCAATCAAAGACAACTACATGTCCCAGAATGAAAAGGTATTTGTGGCTTAAAGGTCAGGGCTGCAGGTCTGTGTCTCACATGGCATGGTGATGCCACTCGGAACCATTGCCTGCAGGGGGTTTCGCCAAATGGCAGACCCGCATTTGGGAGCCATGTGTACAACGTTTGGGCTGCTTGGCGTTTGTTCTGGCTGGCTCGAGCTTCCCAAATTGACTTTTCTTTTTAGATTTGCATTTATCAAGCATTAAAAGAACATTAATTTTGAGTGGTGTGAGATGAAAAGTTACTTTAAGAAAAGAATGTCGGTGCAGGCTTAACATGTACATTTTAGAAGGGGGTGTTGTGGGTGGCCTGCCATTGACATACGGCAGGCCTCCATAGTGCCATGGACCGCAGCATACGACAGGCCCAGTGCCTGTGGAGGTTGGGGCCTGCCCTAGACATCCAGCAGGCCCCCTAGTGTTATGTGGCATCAGCACCATCAGGAGTGGAGGCACAGCCAACCATGCCCCTGCCCGTGCGGGCCTCTGCCACTGTGCTGGCACGAGGGTCCTACAGCATCAGAGCATACAGGCCTGTGCCTCCACGTGTAGGCCTGCAGACCTACATAAATGAGACACAGACTCAGGAGTTCCTCTTCTGGATCTGCAGCCGTTCTGTCGGGCATGTCTGCAGAGGCTCCTTTTATTAGCTTGGGCCATGACACAGTCATGGCCTGTTTTAAAAGGAAAATACACAAGGGGAGGGATACATCCCCTTAAAGGGGCAACACTCGTGGGAGGGTTACATATCAGACTCCTCCTTTTCATAACAAACAAACAACTATTCCTAAACCTAGACGAACCCCTGCCCCCATTACAAAGAACATTACTTGTGCTACTTCTGAATACTAGGATCAACAACAACTAGGATATGCCATGGCCTCACGCACAGAGCTCACATGGTCTTGGACATACTATACATACTAACCCACTATCCACACAACTCGCGAGTAACAGTCGCGATTGCTGAACCGCCGGTGAAGTGTCGGCAGTCCGACCATATGTTTCAAAACCCTTTATTAACCTGGGGTGTGGAAACTACATTGACTTATTGACGCCATTGTTAGCTGCTGGCACCATATAGCCCACACCTACAAACAGCAAGATCACTGCTTCACCTGGCTGTCCTTTACTGAAACCACTTTAAGCATATAACTAATGGGCAGGCTTTCAGCATCAAAACATGTGTTTGGGGAGTCCTCGTTGAGCAAATGCAGGACTGCATGAACCAGTTCATTTCAGACCAACGTCCATTCAGGATGTGTCTTTCTATGGTCCGGGTCCATCGGTGTTACAGTTCACAGAAACCAGCAAAGCCACACCTGGGGAAACCAGGGGCCACATCGGCTTAGTCCCTTAATGTTATGGCCTGCAGCAAGATGCTGACAGCAGAGGCCGTGCCACATGATGTTGACAGAGTATGTGGTGACAGCATGTTACTCACCCCCCCTTCTCCTTTGTCACACTCTCACAGGAAGGGATGTCACTACTGCAGTGGCAACGGTGGGCACAAAGGCACTCTTGCATAGATGCAACCCTCACGTGCTTGTTGCACTGCTTCCTGATGATGGGTGTCAGGGCTGTATGATGGTGGTTGGCCAGACACAGGTGACGGGGTAACAGAAAGGAAGGAAAAAGAGTCAAAAGCTATCCCTATCCAGAGACGCATTATAGCTAGGTTCGGGATGCAGCATAAGCTAGGTTTAACAAATACTAGCAAAAAGAAAAGGTCAAAGAAAGAGGGATTGTGAATCCATAGGAAAAACTTTAATTAAATGCTAGACAAACATCTAAAATGTGGAGGCCTGTAACCCAACATGAGGCCTACTAAAGCTGATATTAAAAAACATAAACAAAAAAGGAAAAGGTACAATTACACAATTAGCTACACATTTTTTGTGAGGGTTAGTAGCAGAATGTTTTGTGCACTTTCAGACACAAAAGACAATGGGTGTTTCTGGTTCAGAACAGAGTTGATCGACAGGTGTTGCAAGATGAAGGCCAGTTGTCTGGGACCGAACTGTCATCAGGACAGATTTCATGAAAATAGGTATTGAGATGTACCTATGGAAAGGGGATAACATGATGTGTGTCAGGCGAGGGTGACCTCAGAATAAACTCATTGTTGAAGAGAAAGAGTGCTGCAGGTCCAGGACCTTCCTGGGTGGTGTAGTCTCTCGAAAAAGATAATATGAAGGAACACAGTCTGTGGTACTGCTAATGTTGATTGGTGATCCTGCAGTGGCTAGGATATAAAAGTAAGTGTACAGAGTTAACTAGTGGTTGATCTAGGAGGAATTAATCATGGTAGTGGATGGGGGGGGTGGGTATGGAACATACCTTTAGAAAAGAAGATTCGCAAAAACCAGGTTGGTTGATGCTGGATTTTGACTGCGTAGTGGATTTGTGCTTATAACCAAAGCGGGTGCTTGGGACTGCATTTTAGCTGCCACTGGTTTCACTGAAAGAATTGGTGGATGTCAAACAAGCGGGGTATACAAAATGGTGTATAACTACAAGAAAACCGGCATGATTACTATGCCAGTGGTTACGCCATATGTATAGGTGCATAGATAAACTATTGCCGGGATGGAAAATAACGTGTTGTTTAATGAAAGAACACAGTAATGCCCAAGGACACCCCTGTGACCCGAGATGAGCAAGGGTGGGGGTGCACGTAATTGGAGTACCGGTAAGGACTACCAGTGCCTGTGTGGGGACTCGAGGAGTGCACTAGAATTGCCCTAATGGAGAATTATTTCATTTTTGAAAATACTTTCTATCAACAATGCCATGGAACCAGCATGGTGGCAACATTTGCCCCTGATGTGGAAAATCTGTTTATGGATTATTTTGAAATGTACTCAATCTATGACAATACCAACCCATTTAACATCTACATCAGCTGCTGGTTCTGTTACATCGACGATGTCCTGATGATCTGGAAAGGCAATGAAACACAGCTGTTTGACTTTCTTACTTGGCTTAACACACGGAATAACTGCATCAAGTTCACCATGCAGCAAGACAAAACATCAATTCTCTTCCTTGACCTAACCATCTACAAAACTACCACCAACACATTGGCTACCACCCTATATAGGAAACCAACCTCTAAGAATACACTTTTAGAATTTAACAGTTTTCACCCAGCTGGCCTCAAGGAGAACTTACCTTTTGGTCAATTCCTTTGACTAAGACGCAACTGCACCACCCGCAAAGACTATGATTGCACAAGATTTTCAAAAAAGGTAGCAGGCGCTCCTCTCCAGAAAGAACATGGCATGATAATCTGTTCTGAGATGAGAGTTTGCAGCACACGCTTTTTGCTCACTGTACCTTTCACAGATGGGAAATATCCATTTGCATATCAGTCTTTGTCCAGCCCGCATGGGCAGTCCAGCACCGAAATGCTATGGCAATTCCTCTCTGAACAAGAGTACCAAAAGCAACCCCATACATGTGTTTCAGCCTTGTTGGGCCTCATCAGTGAGGTTCAGCTTTGTCTCTCTGAGCGGAGTGAGCAGGGAGTCCACATCTGGTTGCCCCCAGGTAACTTAGAGTGACCAACCCCAAGTTCCTTGCAAATATTTCAAAAAAGGTAGCAGGCGCTCCTCTCCAGAAAGAACATGGCATGATAACCTGTTCTGAGATGAGAGTTTGCAGCACACGCTTTTTGCTCACTGTACCTTTCACAGATGGGAAATATCCATTTGCATATCAGTCTTTGTCCCGCCCGCATGGGCCGTCCAGCACCAAAATGCTATGGCAATTCCTCTCTGAACAAGAGTACCAAAAGCAACCCCGTACACGTGTTTCAGTCTTGTTGGGCCTCATCAGTGAGGTGAAGCTTTGTCTCCCTGAGCACAGTGAGCAGGGAGTCCACGTCTGATTGCCCCCAGGTAACTCAGGGTGACCAACCCCAAGTTCCTTGTAAATATTTCAAAAAAGGTAGCAGATGTGGAGCTTGCTCCGTCTGCAGCCTTATGAAAGATCTTCGAAACATTGACCTGAATGGGAAAACTTGGACATTCAACACCTTCACGAACTGCAGAAGTAAATGGTCAGTTTGCAAGAGCGCTGAAGAAAAACCCTTCCCCGGCATCACTTGTGGCTGTCAAGAAAATGAGGACTGTATACAATAATTGGTTAAGACAGCATAGGCAATCTCTATTGCAATCGAATGCTGAACATATGCTGGAATTAGTTGCATCTAAAAACTCTAGTGAAATGTGGCAAATCTTTAACATGCTAGACGCACCTCAACAGAGTCTCATGTTCAACCCTATTCCAGCGAAGGACTGGATGGACCATTTCTCCAAGCTCTTCTCAAAGCCTACCCTGCAAGCCTCAAAGGCTGCTGAAAACTCTTGCTCAAACTGGGAGTTTGAAACTGAAAGGGAAGATATCCTCGCCCTCATTAAATCGTCCAACAATTCCAGAGCGGCGGGTCCTGATGGCCTCACGAATCTGTCACTAAAACAATATCCTGAGGAATGGGCAACTTTCTTACACCAACTTTTTCTACTGGTGAAAATAAAATGCTCTATCCCGGTCACCTGGACGAAATCCATCATTGTACCGATCTTCAAGAAGGGTGATAGGTCTGTGGCCGCAAATTACAGACCTATCGCCCTCTTGGATGTTATCGGCAAACTTTTTGCGGCCCTGATCTTGAATCATCATACAGCCTGGAGCTGGGTATCAAAACATCGGGATGGCTGGCAAGCAGGGTTTGAAAAGGGAATCGGAACATCGTTAAACCTCTTTCTGATAAATTACCTGAAACTGAGAATGGTAGAAAAGAACAGTAAAAACATATACCTTCCATCAGTGGACTTGTCTCAAGCCTTTGATTCAGTAAATCGAGAGAAACTTTGGCAGAAGCTAAAAGTCTGGGGGTGCCCCACTGACATACGCGAGGCTATGGAGGCCCTTCATAACAACATAAGCATTCAAATCAAGCTGAACCAAAAGGGAGACCTGTCAAACTCCATCAAAACAGGAGTGGGCCTCAAGCAAGGGTGTCGACTAGCCCCAGCCATCTTTAAACTATACATCTCAGACATAGGTGACGCCTTTACGGAAATTAGATGCTTCCCCCCTTGTATTGCGGGCTCCCCAATGAATCGTTTATTGTACGCGGATGATGTCATTCTTCTAGATGAAACTCCAATCGGGCTCCGGCGCCAATTGAATGCCCTGGCTCTCTTTTTTATCCTCCAACGACCTAAGATAAAATGTCACCAAATCAACGGTGCTTACCTTGGGGAAGACAAGACGCAACCTCATGAAGTTTAAGGGTTGGCACATAAATGGTGACCAGATCCGAGAGACATCAGGAATTGCTTTATTTAGGCAACCCAATCAACGCAAGCTATAGTGAAGATCCAAGAGAAATAGCGCTAAGGCGCAAATTGAAGATGCTGACAGCCCAGGCAAGACTGATTAAACGCAGATATTGGAAATTTACATTGACACCTTTGCTCCGTTTTTACACCATGAAGGTAGTCCCCATTGTGACCTATGGGGCTGAGTGCTCTCTTCAGATGAGCTGGAAGATATGGCAAATCTAAGATGGCCTCTTTTGGAGAGCCGTACTTGACCTCCCTAACTGGATACCTGTGGCTGTAATAAGAAAAGAGTTTGGACTGACTTCTCTCATTACTTACGTCAGCTGGAAAACTATCTTTCTATCGCAAATGCTTACTGCCTCCACCAGATAGCGGTTTTGGACTGTTGGGCCAAGCACTGAAGTCAGAAAGAGAGCCTTTACTTGTTGAATTGAGCACCAAATGTTTGAGCCTGTTGAACTCAATAGACTCTACTGCGAAACTACTTATTGAAAATCCAGATCTTGTAAAGAAACGGCTGTATGAGCATGATTGGATCGAGTCCTCAGTGCTGGGGCAGTCATCTAAACTCTATGGTAAATACTGCGTTGTTTTGAACAAGGGAGGCCTAACTCCGCTGTATCTGAGTAAGTGTCCTTCGGCCGAGTTGCAACAGCAATTTCTCAGACTTCGCTTCAACATCTTTCTGACCAAAGAATTTCTTGAAGCAAGAAAACAGAAAAGCATGAGAGACGATAAATGTCGACTCTGTGGTCATCCAATGAAACACTTCACCATCTCATCATGAGTTGTCAGGGCATCATGGACATTCGTCGCAATCTACTGGGGAGATTTTTTGTAAACAATCGAACTTCAACAGAGAAAGACGTTTGGTTACAGCTCCTACAGGGCTCAAGGTTATCTATAACTTTTGCCCTGCTAGAGATGGTATCTATCATTTTTTTTAAACTTGATGGAGAAAAGTGAGAAAGAAAGTTTATTTCTGCATAACAAGACTGAAAGAAGCTGCCAACTGTGGCTGAACTGGTCCTTCCATCTTCTCCTTTTTACCCGTTTTTTTCTTCTTCTTTTTATTTTTCTCCCCTTTTCCTTTTTCCTTTTCACAGCAATTGACTGAAATAATTGTATCATATGTTTCAGAGTTATGGAATGTTTTCAGAGTTATGGAATTTTCGTTTACATATTTATTTATTTTTTCTTTTTCTTTTTTTTCTCTTTTATTTCTCATTTTTTTTCTTTTCATGATGAATTTGAACTGTAATGGTAAAAAGCTTCATTTGAAGCTAACACTAAAAAAAAGAAAAAGAAAAAATGGTCAGTTTACGCCATCCAATGCCCATACAAACTTCTTTACATAGGCAAATGTAAACGTGAAATCAGACAACGGATTTGTGAACACTGATCGTGCATCAGAAATGACAAACCAATGGTGGCACATTTTCAAGGGAAAAATCACAGCCATAATGACATTTTTTGGTTAATTCTTCAAACAGCAAGAAACCCCTTTAGAGGTGTGAATCGTGACCTAGCCCTCCGAAAACTAGAACAGCAATGGATTTATCGGTTAAACTCAGTAAAACAAGGTTTAAATGTGTCAATTGAATGAAACCTCTTTTTCAAGTGTTTCCCTTGAGAGTATCCCATCACCAATATACCATGAGATGTCACCAGGCCACCTTGAACTGTCCGAAACCGTTACAAATACAAAACAACTGCATAATAATGTGTTATTACTAACACTGTTGAAACGGTTGTCACAATGTGTCGCAATAATGATTAGAACATTTCCTCAGTCATCCTGTCATATGTCACCTATTGATTTTACACCAGTGAGATAACTACACAGCTGTTCTTCTATTTATATGTGATGTTGCATAGCCTTCCCCAGAGTGACAGTGTAAGCAGACATTCACCTGTCCTTGTCACTCTTATTTGGCAATAGACGTTACCCAATGAGACAACTGTGCAACCTTAGATTTGTATTTTTGCATATGCCAAGCTACATAGTTCCGCCAAAACGATTGTGAAAACATGTCTGTGTTCCCAACCAGAACTAACGGTTTTGATTCGATCTGAAACAATTGGTTTTTTGAAATTCTCTTGCTTTTGAACTGTTCTAAATAAGACTAGACACCTATGACCTAGCATTATATGTTCTTTGACCTATCCATGGTTCACCGCCCCATTTACCCGCTACCCCAGGCGGCCTGTTCCTAATAGCGACATTCATCATTGCTATTCCCCCTCCCCTTTTTCAAATCACAGACAATGTCATTCACAGGTCTCAGTTTGCTCATTTACACTATCTCCTCCATTGCACACGCTTTGAAGAGTATAGATTAGTCCCGTACCCTTCGTACAATAAAGTTTTCTTTTATTCAATCGGCCTCCTTCTATACAGCGGTGCTGCATTTCGCTCGTGATACGCATGCACGCAGATTTAACATTGCCCGTGAGCCGACACAGCTACAGCTCCAGCCCCTCATATCAGGTAAGCCGCGGTCCGCTATTTTGGTACACTCACGGAAAGTTTTTTCACTTCAGTGGGTTTTCCACTAAGCCACTAGCCAGGCATTTTATTCCAACTGCCATTTAGACCGCTTTCAATCCTCGAGTCCCTGCACAGGCACTAGCAGTCCTCACCGGTCCTCCAATTACGTGCACCCCCACCCTTGCTGGTATCGGGTCACAGGGCTGTCCTTGGGCATTACTGAGTTCTTTCATTAAACAACACATTATTTTCCATCACAGCAATAGTTTATCTACGCACCTATACATACGGCGTAACCACTGGCATAGTAATCACGCCAGTTTTCTTGTAGTTATACAACATTTAGTATATCCCGCTTGTTTGACATCCACCAATTCTTTCAATGAAACCAGCGGTAGCTAAAATGCAGTCCCAGCCACCAGCTTTGGTTATAAGCACAGTGATCTAATCCACTATGCAGTCGAGATCCAGCACCAACCCACCTGGTTTTGCAAATCTTCTTTTCTAAAGGTATGTTCTATGCCCCCCCTTCAACCACTAGCATGATTAATTCCTCCTAGATCAACCACTAGTTAACTGTGTACACTTACTTTTAGATCCTAGCCACTGCAGGATCACCAATCAACATTACCAGTGCCACAGACTTCATATTATCTTTTTCGAGAGACCACACCACCCAGTTAGGTCCTGGACCTGCAGCACTCTTTCTCTTCAACAATGAGTTTATTCTCAGGTCACCCTCGCCAGACACACATCATGCTATCCCCTTTCCATAGGTACATCTCAATACTTGTTTTCATTAACTCTGTCCTGATGACAGTTCGGTCCCTTCAGACAACTGGCCTTCATCTTGCAACACCTGTCGATTAACTCTGTTCTGAACCAGAAACACCCATTGTTTTTTGTGTCTGAAAGTGCACAAAACGTTCTGCTACTAACCCTCACACAACATGTGTATCTAATTGTGTAATTGTACCTTTTCCTTTTTTGTTTATGTTTTTTAATATCAGCTTTAGTAGGCCTCATGTTGGGTTACAGGCCTCCACATTTTAGATGTTTGTCTAACATTTAATTAAAGTTTTTTCTATGGATTCACAATCCCTCTTTCTGTGACCTTTTCTTTTTGCTAGTATTTGTTAAACCTAGCTTATGCTGCATCCCGAACCTAGCTATAATGCGGCTGCTTGATGCCACACTGTTCCTGGCATCCCTCCTTTTTGTGATTCAACCTACCCTCTCGAGTCAGGCCCCCCGTCAACAAAAAAGAGGCTCCCCTTTTGCCCTACTTATTTCCTAGAGGTGACGGGGTGCCTGGGCCATTTCTTTTCCTGCCCCAGGCAGGAGCCACTGCTGTAGATGGAGCGGCATTAACGCCCAGTCATTCTTCCAGGCCGGACAGTTTAGCTGGTGACATCCAAGCTCAGGGCTGGCAGGAATTGCACCCAGGGTGACATGTTTCTGGGCCATATTTGGAGGGCCCGGTCGGCGACCCTCATGGCCAGGTGCCAGGGCCACTTATTGTTCCAGTTCCTCTCTCTCTCTGGGACACCTGCTCGTCCATGCTCATGCTTGTAGAGGTGAGATGGCAAACATCACCTTTATTGGATTGTGCACACCCACCATGTGAGGACTCCAAACCAGGAGCTTGTTGATGCATGGACATGTGCCTTCGAAACCCCATGCCTTCTTGTCCTCAGAGCTCAGATCACGGGAGCTCCCCAGTTCACTGCATAGCGCCCAGGATCTTCAGTCTGCGCTGGGCCAGTCTTCACCTCTCCTCCGGCTCCCACATGGCTCGCCTCACTCCGCACTACCAAAACAGCAATACTCCTTCACTTCAGTGCCACCGGTCTGTGCAATGGCATGGCATGGTATGTACCTTCTTCAGTGTTGGTTTCCACTTCAGAGTTGCCGCTCGGTTTGCCGGGGCTGATTAATGTCCACTATTGCAGAGACACAATGGCAAGTATCACATTCGCCAGACTGCATGCTCGCCCGCATGTGGAAGGATGCTCGGATTAGTTTGACCAGGCACAAGCTGCCGTTTCCCCAAGCCTGTCCTGCTATTCCCTCATTGGCCGTATAGGGCATATCTTGCTGTCTTCCTTGTGTCGTTACATACAGGCCATTCTCAGTGCTGTTTTTGCCTTCTTCCATCATTGAGGTGATTTTTGTAGGGCACATGCTCTTTCTTATTGAGGCTTTGGTGCTTCCTGTGCTGCGCTTGGAGAGCTTCTACCTCTTGCTCCTGGCCTCTGGTACTCATTCCTTACCATGCCGCTCTCAGAGATAGGGTGTCCTGCTAACTCTGGTCCTCCTCCCACCAGTGCTGTGCACCAAGGCCTGGTGGCAGGACCAAAACCGACACCCTTCCTCACCTCCCATAGCTGGCCCTGCTACCGACTACACCTTGGAGGTGTGTCCTGAGGAAGGCCATTTGGAAGAATGCTGACCAATCTCTGGAATTCACCAAAGGGACCTCAGTGTGAGGCATCTGAATATGGTCAACCCTTGAGGGGCAGCGCTGGGACCGTCAGACATCCTCCGTGTCTTTCCGCATTGCTTTGCCTGCCTGTCTGGATAGCTACTGGTGTTTGCAGTGTGTTGCCCGCCAACCGCGTGGGACCATCCAAGGCTGGCAAAGTTCCTTTAGTTGTCCTGGCAGCATCTCCTGGCAGTTTGCAAACGTCTGTTCCTTTCCCCATTGTGATATGTTCTGGCCTCACACGCACGATTACAGGAAAGTAAAGGGAGGAGGCTCACCGCAGGACATGCCAGATCCTCAATGTGCTGTCCATCGCACGCCTCACGTGTTAATGAGGAGCCAGCACACAAACCGCCTGCAGCCACCAGGAACACTGCAGAAGATTTTGCCGGCGCAGCACTGCGCAGGACGGCACTGCCCTGTGTTGCCACACAGCGCAGGCAGCTGATGTCTTCTCGTATTTCACCTGCTCCTACATGGAGCAATTCCTTTCTCACCATTCGCTCCAAGGTCAGGAGCATTCACACACAGCACCGCCTGTCTGCCCAGGAACATGGTCCAGGTACAGGAGCTCTTCGGTTGGACCGCAGGGTGGCCCAGTTGTCAGTGGGATTTCCCAATCACCCTTGATTGAATTCCATGGAGCACTTCCTTTCTCTACATCTCCCGTGAAAACTCCCGACACAGAGCATGTTGCCTCACCGCCATAGTGGCCCGGGATCATGGTGCTCGGCAGCTCAAGAGGCCTCTCCTGCCTTAGCCCAGCTCACATAGCTGTCGGCATCTTCACCGCTCGGCGGCTCGGGCTCAACCTGTTTGCAGCGGGTCCCTGCGAACACTGCAGGGGCTTTGGTGCGGGCCGACCGCTCCTTGACCACACGAGCACCCAATTCACAGAGGGCGGCGGCCAAGGAGGGTCTGCCAGCAAGGTCGTGATCCCCTCTTTCTTGCTGCGGCTGCTTCATTTCTTCCAGGCGGGAGGTGCCGCTGTTGTTAGGGCTGCAGCCGCACCATTTGTTCCTGCGGCTGCTTGATTCCACACTCTTCCCAGCATCAGATTTCGGAGGGGCTGCGGGCCGACCCTCCCCTGGCCGCACGAGCACCCCTATCAAAGGGCCGCGGACAGGGAGGATCCCCCAGCAGGGCTTCGGTCCTTTCCTGTCCCTGCATCTGTTCCACAGTCCTCCGCTGCAGCAGGGGCAAGCAGGACGTCCCTGGCTTTGTTAACTTGCTGGGGAGCAGGCACTCCCTTCCTCCCATATCTCTTGCGGGTGCCGCACATCAGGGTGCAGACGACTCAGCACCGCGGCCCCTCCACTCAGCAGAGGGGCTGTGGGCAGAACTCCCGCCCCGGCCGCATGAGCACCCTCCTCAGAGGGCCGGAGCCGGGGAGGAGCGCCAACAGAGCTCCATCCTAC
The DNA here is from genome assembly GCF_040938575.1 of Ambystoma mexicanum. Taxonomy (NCBI): domain Eukaryota; kingdom Metazoa; phylum Chordata; class Amphibia; order Caudata; family Ambystomatidae; genus Ambystoma; species Ambystoma mexicanum. The sequence continues at coordinate 138,567,033 of NC_090921.1, forward strand.
TTTCTGTCCACCCCTTATCCTTGTTGGGTCAACACACCCCTCACTCACCAGGTGGTGTTCTCTTTCTGTCGGCTGCTGCCCATTAGGGTGTTCTCACCGCCGGAGACCCGGGCTCACGCAGGGGCCATCACTGCAATTGCTCCCGACCGGAGCACCTCACCATTGTCACCGCCGGGCCCGGGATCTTCTACGGGCACCGGCATGGAAACTAGCATTTAAAGAAAATAAATATTTTTGTGGCAGCTCCTGTTGGGGGGCGGTCCTGAGCCCCCCCGCTGCGTTCCCGTAAGCCCCGGCCCCGAAAGGAGACACTGACACAGCCTTTCAGTTCGGGCTTCCCGGTCGCTCTGCTCGCGGCCGGGAACGCCCCTTTATTTATACATTAGGCGGCGGCGTGCTACGTCACGCCGCCGCGTAAGCCCGTCACTGCGGGCAACGCCCCACTCCTCCTTTTTCGGGAGGAACCACAAAACAGTCCTTTTAGTGATCATTATGTTTCGACACACAACTATGCTATAAAACTCCACTGCACACCCAACGCCCCTTTATTGTCAACCACCCAGATCCCTGCTTCACAATTTACACGCTAAGTGTCCAAGAACATACTCGTTGAGGTAAGCAGGTTTCCCTCGCCCAGCCCTCTGGGGGTACCTCCTGCCTACCTCCGGCCTGTGGTGTCCCTCAGCTGCGGCTCCCCGGATTGGGGAGTCCGGGACCTCGTCCCAGAAGTCTCTGGCGCCGGGGTCCTCTGGTGGGTCAGGTTCCGGCGGAGTGTCAGTCCGGGGATCACCCAGTTTCTTGAAAAAACTCACATTCCGGGTGACGGCAGACCGCCCATCCGAGGCCGTCACCATGGACCCCTTGACAGCCACCACATCCAAAGGCTCGGGTTCATAGGGGAGCGAAAGCTTCCCGTGGGGGTGTCGGTTGCGGACCAGAACTTAGTCTCCCGGCTCCAGCCGTTGAGGCCGGAGACCCGGGCGTAGGTTTTCCTGGTCAATCCTTATTCTCCTCTCCGTCGCAATCCGCTGATCATCAATCACTCCCGGTTCCTTCTCCCCAACCTCAGGGAGGAGACCTCGGGGACATCTTTTGAACAGCGCTTCCGCGGGAGCCACTCCAGTTGACGCATGCGGGGTGGTTCGATACACCCGCAGGAATTGGTACAGGGCCCGTTGGAGGGGTTGACCCTGTCCCTGGGCGATCCGGAATGTCTTATTAAGAGTCCGCATGAGTCTCTCTGCGTCGCCATTGGCTCGGGGCCACAGCGGGGATACCTTCCTGTGCTGCACCCCGCAGCTCTCCATTAGCTCAGAGAACCGCTCACTTTGAAAAGGAGCCCCATTGTCTGAGCACAGGGTGTGGGGAAACCCGTGGGCTGCAAAGATCTTTTCCACCGCCACCACCACATGCTCAAACGCCACATATTCGACAAACTCCACCTCTGGATATCTAGAGTATTCATCGACAATGGCCAGGAAGTGGGTGCCCACCGACGTCGATCCAAAATCTGCGTGGACGACCTCCCAGGGCCGGGTACCTCGAGGCATCACTTCTATTTCGGGCTCCCGTTGCAGAGGAGAGGCTCCCTGGCACCACACGCATGCCGCTACAAAGTCATCAACCTTCCTTTCTAGTTCGGGAAACCAGACCTTCAGCCGGAGTCGCGGCTTGGTCTTGGCCGCGCCTTGGTGTCCATGATGTGCCAGCGTGATTACCTCCCTCACTTTTGACAGGGGGACGACAATCCGGTCACCGCGGAGCAGAAGGCCCGACTCCGAAAATGACAACTCATCCTTGACCTTCCACAGCTGCTCAAGCGTTGTTTTGGCCTCATGTGTCCGCCCGGCCACCGCCTCAAGGACGGACTTCCAGGAGCCGTGTTGCATCGAGTGCCTTAATACTTGAAAGCACTCATCCTGGGCCGCCGCGGCCTCCAGCTCCTCCAGCGGCATCGCGTTTGGTGTGGCCGCCTCCACCACCATCTGCACATGGCTATCAGCCTCCTCCTCACAGGCATCGTGCCCCTCTCCCCCGCGCACCCCCGGGTGGCGGGACAGGTAGTCTGCCGCATTATTGGCCCCAGACCGGTACACCAGGGTGACAGAATATTCAAGGAGGGCAACCATCCATCTCTCAATCCTTGCCGGCGGCTTCGACGAAGACACCACCAGAATCGGGAGCAGCGGCTTGTGATCGGTTACCACTGTCACCGGATGACCCAGGACATAGAGTCGAAAATGTCTGCAGCCCCACAGCACCGCCAGGGCCTCCCGCTCGATCTGGGAGTACCTCTGCTCAGTCTCTGACAGTGCTTTACTGGCATATGCCACTGGTCGAACTCCCCCGTTGCTGTCCACCTGAGTCAGCACGGCCCCCAGGCCAAAAGGACTCGCGTCAACAACGATCTCCGACTCCAGGGCTGGGTCGAAGAACGCCATGGTGTCTTCCGTTGTGAGGGCTGCTTTAATGTCCTCGAAAGCGGCCTGCTCAAGTGGGCCCCAGTGCCACGCTGACTCCTTCTTTGTCAGTGCCCGGAGTGGTTCCGACCTGGAGGCAAGGTTTTGGATGAAACGTCCACAGTAGGTCACCATCCCCAGAAAACTCCTCACATCTGACACTGACTCTGGGGGCTGTGCCGACTGATGTCCTGGACCTTTCTTGGATCAGGCGATACCCCTCCTTCCTTAAACACGAACCCAAAGAATTCGATGGAAGTACGCATGAACTCGCATTTCTCCTTATGCAGGGTAAGGCCCAGAGACTGGAGTCGTTCCAGTGTCTTACCCAGCCTCCTCATGTGAGCAACTTCCGTTTTAGCAAACACCAGGATGTCATCGCTGATGTTGAGGACGCCCTCGAGATCTGCCAGGGCTCCCCTGATGATATTCTGGAACACCTCCCTCCGCTGCAGATGACACTCCAAAACTCAACCTTTTGTACCGGTACAACCCCCGGTGGGTGGTAAACGTCGTTATGTACCTGGACTCCGGGTGAAGAACGACCTGGTGGTAACCAGCTCGGAGGTCCAGTTTCGAGAAGAACCTCGCCCCCTGCACTTCCGCAATTATGTCGTCGATCGTGGGGGTGAGATGCCGCTCCCTCTTTATTGCCTTGTTGGGGAGCCTCATGTCGACACAGATGCGGACCGAATCAGGCTGCTTCGGCTTTCTGGCCACCACGATCGGAGACACCCAGGGGGTTGGGCCCTCCACCTTTTCGATAATGTCTAGGTTTACCAAACTGTCCAACTCCTTGTCCACTTGCTCTCTCAGATGAAACGGTACCCTGCGATGTTTCAGGGCGATCGGTTGGACCGACTCATCAATGTGAAGCCTAACCGGTTCGCCGGTCATCTTCCCGATCCCACTGAAGAGTGCTGCGTACTTGTCCAGGAGATCATTGATGTCTTCCAAGTATACTGAATAGGCGAAGCTGACGATCCCCAGGGCCTCGGCGGCCGCACAGCTGAGCAGGGTGTTGTCACTCACCGGGGTAACATAGAAGCGAGCCTTAATCTGTGCGCCGTCATGCTCCACACGGGCTACAAAGGCATCATCCAGTGGTATCGGTTCCAGCCCTCCAAACGCAAAGATGCGAGCTTTCGGTGCGTCCAGACCCGGGAGGGGATCAAGCTTGTCATAATGTCCTCTGGCCATTACATTCACGGAGGCCCCCGTATCCACGAGCACCGGGACTGGGGAGTGGTTGACTTCCACCACACATCTGGGCTGTCTCCGGCTCTTCCTTTTCAGAACCTCCACACTCGAGACGAAGAAGATGTTCTCCTCGTCCTCCTCCTCGGCACCCTCCACCTGGGGATCCACCTCTCCCTGATCCACCTGGGCCACATTTGGCGGCGGGTTCTGGCGTGGAGTCCACGTCCTTGGCTGGCCTCTCGGCACCATCACGGGCAGGGCTGCACGGCATACCCTCGAAAAGTGGTCGGCCAATCCACATCTGCCACAGGTTTTTCCAACCGCCGGACACTCTGTCGGGTGAGGGAGGTCGTATCCACACTTCTGGCACGACTCTGCGGCTCTGCCTGCCCTGTCACGGGGTCCTCCACCAGGACGTCTCATGCCTCTGCCGCCTCGCCACACAGCACACACCTCCTCCGACCGCACTGACCGGGACCCTGCCTCCATCTTGTTGGCCCGAGCCTCTGCCACCTCATGAAACCGGCCGAGCTCCAGTATGCGGGGCAGAGTGATGCCTGGCTCTCTGAGGACCTGCCTTCTGAGTTTGCCGGATGAGCATGCCTGGATAAGCATCGTGCGCATCATGTCTTCTGCGTCCGTCCATGCACATCCAAGGGAGAGGCGGCGCAAACGGCCATAAAAGGTGTCCAGTGTCTCATCGTCCTTCTGTTTGGCCGACAGCATGACAAATCTCTCATAGTCCACATTAGCAAGGGGGAGGAAATGTGCAAGGAGCGCCGCCTTAGCCGCATCATAGGAGGCATTAGCAGGTGTGAGGGATTCAAATATCTCCTGGACCACAGGTCCTGCGGAATACAGCATGGTGGCCACTCTGCTGTCATCATCCGTCACCTGAGAGGCTCTGAAATACATGTCCAGGCGACTCACCCACCTTCTCCACCGGGGGCCCATGCTCGACGGTGGCCCTGATGCATCAAACTCGGGAATGGGCTGCAGAGCAGCGTGGGCTGTAGGAGCTCTCGCCTGAGCCATGATGGGGATTCCAGGTTGGGCCGCTGGCAGCACTGTGGGAGGTCCTGGCAGGGGCAACTGTGGAGCCGGTGGCGGCTGTTGCAATGTACTCACTGGAGGCTGCCCAAGCAGTTGAGGAGTTGGCGCAGCCCCTGCCCCGTCATCCGAGTCTCCAGAGTCACTCATAGGTCTGAGCGCACAGGCACCCCCACCAGTTACCCTGGGGGCCGCAACTCAGCCTCGCTTCACCACCCACAGTATGAATGCCTTCAACAGTCACATCCGATGTCAAGTACACACCTGGGACGGGCACCAGCTCCCAAGACCACTACCACAGCATACAGGTGTGAATGGCTCCCAATCCTAGCCTTCCCCGATGATGAAGAGGACGAAGAAGAAGCCACAGCGACTTGATGATGAAAGGGACGAAGAAGATTGCAGTCCCCATCCACTGGCATCCACCAATATCTTAGTAGTTCCAAAAATTAAGCCATAAGCATGGAGTAGGCTAAGCAGGTCCAGCCATATTAACCCTTCTCCTGGCTTTCACACGACGTAGTTACACCAAAACTACATAAAAATCCACAATCCAACCATGGGTGTGCAGATCAAGCTGCCTGCAAGCAGAATTGCCAAAAATTAGGCCCGGATTCACTTCCCCTTTTCAACCGGAGCTCGGAGAACATCCGCGGCCTGTCACACAAAATAGGCGTCGGCCGCGTGTACGAGCCGCAGCCACGGCGTAACACGGAGCATCCAGGCGCTCCGTGTATGCAGAAAAAAAAATTCGGAAGCCTGCACCGCCGGGCCCGGGCATCCGCACTCGCTCGTCGCCACTGTTGGGCGGCGTGCTCCGTCACGCCGCCGCGTAAGCCCGGCACTGCGGGCAACGCCACAGCTCCGATCCCGGAACTTCTCTTTAGCGCCACGCGGCCCGGGATCACAGTGGGGCTCTGGAGGCGGTGCGGCACACCATATGATGGTGCTGCCGCTTATTGGGCCACGCACCATTCCGGGTGGCGCTGCATTCTGTCTTGTGGGGGCAGATGGTCCTTCCCTGACTTCTTCTTGCGACAGACACCAAAGGGGCACTTCTTCTTGCAGCAAACACCGCAGGGGGGCAGATGGCCCTCCCCTGACATTTCTACACACCATCGCTGCTCCTCCTCCTTTGTCCCTCCTCTTGCTTCCTCTTTTTGCAGAAGAACAGAGGAGAAAAACCTTTTAAGGGACAGCAGGGAAACAGCCCTTTTTGTGGGTTCACTCCTCGTCGCCAATGTTGTGGGTGGCCTGCCACTGACATCCAGCAGGCCCCCATAGTGCCATGGACCACAGCATACGACAGGCCCAGTGCCTGTGAAGGTTGGGGCCTGCCCTAGACATCCGGCAGGCCCCCTAGTGCTATGTGGCATCAGCACCATCAGGAGTGGAGGGACAGCCAACCATGCCCCTGCCCGTGCGGGCCTCTGCCACTGTGCTGGCACGAGGATCCCACGGCATCAGAGCATGCAGGTCTGTGCTCAGGGATGTCATTTAGGGGTCACCAGAGGTCGCAACTGTGACCTCTGAGGTCTCCCTTGAGACCTCTATGATCTCTCTTGCAACCTCTAAAAACAAAAAGGAAAAAGCATGTATATATTTATTTTTTTGTAATGCAAGCTCCTGGCCTGTGGCTCCTTACTTCTGGGGTGGCTGGCTTTCTTGTTTGGGCTCCTTACAAAAAAAAGAAAAATAAGAACAGGAGTGCCACAAGTTTAACACTTTCAGCACTGACCCTAAATAAGAATAGGAATACCAAATAATGGGTCTTTCTGGAATTCTATACAATAATTGCTAGGCTAATTAAATGTTTATTTCAGGCACACTCCAGGGGGTGAGTCACTGATTGGCCTACACACACTGATCTTAATGATACATATGGGATCCATTCTTGTTCGAAAAGTACATCACATAGTGATATGTAACTATATTTTTCGTAGTGTACAATGCTATGTCATGCCACTTCCTGTTTTGTCAACAGGTGAAATGTCGTGCTCCACTACCTGCGATATCACTTCGGGGCGGGGTCAAATGACATCACTTCCTGTAATGTAATCAGGGGGTCAAGGGTCGTGTGATGTCACTTCCGCTACCCCTGGCATTTTGGTGAAATGAGTCCCTGTCTGTGCTTCCACGTGTTGGCCTGCAGACCTACATAAAGGAGACACGTGCTCAGGAGTGCCTCTTCTGGAGGCTGCAGCCGTTCTGTCGGGCGTGTCTGCAGAGGCTCCTTTCATGGCCCTTGTTAAAAGGGCAACCAATACACAAGGGGAGGGATACATCCCCTTAAAGGGGCAACGCTCGTGGGAGGGTCACACACCAAAGGGGGCATGCTGCGCGGGAGGGGAAGCGAGGTGGGTCAGCAGGGTGGAGAGGGAGGGGGCTGCAGTGTCCCTTTAATCACAGACACATTGCGATGAGGGAAAGGGAAGTGACATGGTGGGAGGAATGTGGAAGGGCGAACTTGCAGAATACTTAAGTGTGGCAAACCCCGAAGCACAGGCAAATAGGTCGCAAATACAGACAGAGTGACTGCAGGCTGGAACTAGAGACTGGCCAGCACAGCTCAAAGAAGAAGGCCTGTCTGTCAACAGGGTGGCTCTGAGGCAGTAGAGAAAAGAGGACACACTCTCCTTCACTCACACACATGCAGGACACTCATTATCCCGCATTCTGTGAGAATAAGGGAGTAACGCAGGACAGGAGCAGCTCCGCGTTATCCTTCAACAGGCACCAGAATTAGCTGCAGGAATAAGTGCCTCTATGCTCAGGGCACACAACACCCGGAAACTGACCCGCACGAGGTACTTGGGTACTTCCTAACTGCACAGAAAACCTTTGCCTATCCAGATGTTTGGAACTACCACAGCCACCTGCCTTAGCAAGCATAGTCAATGGTTAGGCATCATGGGATCTGTAGTGCAATACCTCTGGAGAGCCAAAGTTTGCAGGCTTCTAAAACTATCTTATATTTCCCTCTCCCCCTATTAACCTGCCCAGTACCCGCTCTTCTCTGTCAGATCCAGCAGAGCGCCTTGAGGCCAGGCAAGTATCCGCATAGCGCAGTATAAACCCCAGTAATATAAAATAATAAGGCATGCTTACACATGCCACCAAAAAGACAAGGCAATATGGGCACCCCGAAAAGCTGAGGAGTAGCCCGCCCTCTACTGGAGAGGATGTGCACTTTCATGCGTCCTGTGTATTTCCTTTGGCAATATTAGCCTAACTGGCCATGCCAGTAAAGTGCCCTGTATTATGCGGGGGGCTAACATGTGCTGGGTCCTGGGGGGAGGCAACACCTCGACTGTATATAGAGCTGACCCTGGGGGCCAGGTCAGCAGCTCACACTAGATAAGATCAGTAGCTCTGGTCAGAGGGCAGGCCCTGCACACAGATCAAAGAGATCCCTGGGCGTCTTTGAATGGCAACAGGAAGTGGCCAATAGACATTCAGTGATGGGCCCTGCATGACTTCCTGTGGAGAGGTGGCTGCAGGATTGAGGGCTCACCTCCAGGTATAGTAATGTGTTTATTTATTTACACTGTCTGCAAGGATGAGGCTTAGGCGAGAGCCCCCCCCCCTCCTACTCCCCCCTCCTCCAGGCGGTGTCTGTGCCACAGGCCTCTGAGATGTATTATGATATATGTTATTTATAATGCGCTTAATACCCAGAGGTTTCCAAGCGTGGACCCAAGGATCGAACCTGTATTTGTATTTTGTTTATTTATAAAGCGCAGCCAGGCCCGGGGGCATACGGGCACGTAAGTTTTTAGATCTGGTTACAGTTACATTTGAATGCGGTAAGCAAAGGTTACAATGGTTACAGTTGCAGATAAGTACAGACATTAGTAATACAGATACATACATACATACATGTTGCAGTGTTCATGTGGCAGGCAATGGAGGCTGCCGTTAAAATATAGTATAAAATAAATCACTTACAATACGTACAGTAGGCAGTCAGTAATTCAAGGATCTGGGAAGTTTAGGCTGTTATTGTGTCCAAGTCGTGAAGCCAACGCTTCTTATTGCGTTTGAATAGGTTAAAGGAAGGTTCAGACCTAAGGAGCGCGGGGCGTGTGTTCCATAATTTCTATGTTTGTACAGGGAAACTAGCTCCACCTGAGTTATGGTGGTTGAATCTCGGTATGGACATGGTGTTTGCTTGCGCTGCTCTGAGTGGTCTTGATGATGTATGTGGTGTAAGTTGGTTGGTGAGGTAGGCTGGTGCAAGGTTGGCCCTGGCTTTGTGTGTGAGGGCCAAGGTTTTGAGGGATATTCAATGCTCTACTGGGAGCCAGTGCAGATTACGTCTAGTCTCAGAAATATGCGACTTTTTAGAGATGTTGAGAGCTGCCCTGATGGCGTTATTTTGAATTACTTGTAGTTTGTTGATATTTTTGTGGCTAGTGCCTAAATAAAGGGCATTACAATAGTCTACTTTGGACAAGACTAACGCTCTGGCAAGAGTAATGCAGTTGGATGTAGAGATAAACGGCCTACATGCAGTGATCAATTTGCAGGTGTAAGCGGCTGATGATGCTACTGCATTAGTTTGTTTGGCGAAGGATAAGGTGGCATCCAGGTAGATACCAAGGGTTTTTGTGTTGTTTGAAACGGGGATAGGATTACCAATTATGGTGAAGATTTGAAAGCAGTGTTTAGATTTTTTAGTTTATTGTGAGTACCAAGGATGAGCAACTCAGTTTTTTCATCATTGAGACAAAGTCCATGATGTGCCATCCATGCTAGTATTACTGAGTAGATTTCATTGAGGGTTTTGCTGTCTGCATAGTCACCTGAGATAGGAATGAGTATCTGGGTGTCGTCGGCATAGTTAGTATACGTGACACCCAGATAGTCAAGGATATCGAAGAGGGGCTTTGTGAATACATTATAGAGCATCAGGGACACACAATTGCCTGACTGTAAATATTCACTAAGACTGTAGGGTCAGAGTCAGAGTCAATGTTGTTGAGAAGGGGGAGTAATAGCGGTAGGAGTTTATCCGGTGTAATGTCTTTCTTGTTTCTCATGCTGGTTGCTGGAGCGATGGTAGGAGCCGTGTTTTGTGTGTTGGCTTTGATGGAAAAGGTTATTTTATGATGATCCGACCAGATACAAGGATCATTAGATAAGAGATCAATAGAGAAGTTGAGGTTAGTGAGCCAGTCCAGTGTTCTTCCTTTGATGTGTGTTGGCTCGTGAATAAGGTGGGTGTGACCCAAGTCGGATAGTGTGTTGGCTAGATCACGGGCGTTAATATTCTTAGGGTCGTTAAAGCCAAGATTAAAATCCCAGAGTAGGATAGTTTGTGAATTAGGTTTAGTGTCAGTGGATATGAGTGATACACTATCCAGAATAAAAGATGAAACGGGTCCTGGTGGTCGGTAGATAAGGTGCATTGTTGCTGTATGGGGTCGGTGACAGAGGTAGTTTGATGGACAGGGATTCAGCAGAGGAGATTTGAACGTCCTGAATGATTCTAATGTCAAAGGTGTTTCTGAATATGAGGGCGAGTCCGCCTTCCTTCACCTGATTGGTGTTTCTATTGCATCAAATAATAGCATAGTCATTTGGTATAGCAGAGGCCAGAGATGGGCCGGAGGCTGCATTTAGCCAGGTTTCTGTGACCGCAAGTAGATCAAGCTTTTCATGCATTATGAAATCAGCGATGTCCAAAGCATGGACAGAGAGGTACCTAGCATTCACCAAGGCTGCTTTGATGAATGTGCCTTTTGCAGGGGTTTTTGTGGTAGTATGGGTGGGTCATGCAAAAGGATAGGGGCTAGCTTACTGTCTGAATCAGTGGCCGGATTAGCTAGGTTGTTGTCCCTACGCAGATGTTTGTTGCTCCTGTGGGTGTGCGGTTGTTTTTTTTTTTTAATCCACAATCGGGCTCCTAATCTAGAATTTCTGGTTAAAATGCTAGGGTGGTGAGAGCATGGTGAGGTTGGAGCGTAGTTATTTGTGGTATTGTTGCAAGATAGGGTTGAGCTATAATATAACTTCAAGTATGGGCACTGTTTAAGTGGGGTGGTTCTGGAATTTAGTCTAAGGTTTCTATTAGTAGTAGTACAAGGTTGGTTAGGTGATGGTCTGGTAGCAAAGTGACGTATCCAGAATGCTGGATCATCCAAGTAGGGGTTTGCAGGTGCCATAGTACTAATCCACGAGGTGTGGGTAATAGCTACCTTGAGTGTGCTGGTATATGTGTCTTGGTTAGTGTGTAGATGGGGCTGACAAATCCAGCGTCTAGTGTAAATGTACAGTAGGTGGAGGATGGTAGTTAGGCACTAATACATAGTGGAGGTAACGATGTTGGTGGGCAGAAATTGAAAACTTCGAGTATGTGGTACTCTTGGAGCGTGCTTAAGATAAAATGCAGTGTCAACAGCAGTGGTCGCTGACGTCAAGGCAGCTGTAGCGAAAGGGCCACAACTCTTGTCGTCTTTTTTCCAATGCGAGCATGTTGCCCCTGAGCTATCCTCCCGAGACATTGTGTCTGGGAGGTCGGGGTGCACGCGTGTCGGTCTGGATACACGTATTTCCCCGCTTCTGTGAGAGTAAGGAAGTAACACAGGGCTAGAGCATCTCTGCATCATAAAGGGACGCTCCTAGAATTAGAGGAGAGAAGGGAAAGATAGGGCCATGCTTCAGCAAAGAAGGTGCAGGAGTGTCCCCAAAGAAGGCACAGGCGTGTCCCCAAAGAAGGAACAGGAGTGTCACCAAAGAAGGCACAGGCATGTCACCAAAGAAGGCACAGGCATGTCACCAAAGAAGACACATGCGTGTCCCCAAAGAAGGAACAGGAGTGTCACCAAAGAAGGCACAGGCGTGTCCCCAAAGAAGAAACAGGAGTGTCACCAAAGAAGGCACAGGCATGTCACCAAAGAAGACACAGGCGTGTCCCCAAAGAAGGAACAGGAGTGTCACCAAAGAAGGCACAGGCGTGTCCCCAAAGAAGGCACAGGCATGTTACCAAAGAAGACACAGACTCGTCCCCAAAGAAGGCACAGACGTGTCCACAAAGAAGGCGCAGCCGTGTCATCAAAGAAGGGGCAGGCATATCCCCAAAGAAGGCACAGGTGTGTCCCCAAAGAAGGAACAGGAGTGTCACCAAAGAAGGCACAGGCATGTCACCAAAGAAGGCACAGGCATGTCACCAAAGAAGACACATGCGTGTCACCAAAGAAGGCACAGGTGTGTCCCCAAAGAAGAAACAGGAGTGGCACCAAAGAAGGCACAGGCATGTCACCAAAGAAGACACAGGCGTGTCCCCAAAGAAGGAACAGGAGTGTCACCAAAGAAGGCACAGGCGTGTCCCCAAAGAAGGCATAGGCATGTTACCAAAGAAGACACAGACGTGTCCCCAAAGAAGGCACAGACGTGTCCACAAAGAAGGCGCAGCCGTGTCATCAAAGAAGGGGCAGGCATATCCCCAAAGAAGGCACAGGTGTGTCCCCAAAGAAGGAACAGGAGTGTCACCAAAGAAGGCACAGGCATGTCACCAAAGAAGGCACAGGCATGTCACCAAAGAAGACACATGCGTGTCACCAAAGAAGGCACAGGTGTGTCCCCAAAGAAGAAACAGGAGTGGCACCAAAGAAGGCACAGGCATGTCACCAAAGAAGACACAGGCGTGTCCCCAAAGAAGGAACAGGAGTGTCACCAAAGAAGGCACAGGCGTGTCCCCAAAGAAGGCATAGGCATGTTACCAAAGAAGACACAGACGTGTCCCCAAAGAAGGCACAGACGTGTCCACAAAGAAGGCGCAGCCGTGTCATCAAAGAAGGGGCAGGCATATCTCCAAAGAAGGCACAGGTGTGTCCCCAAAGAAGACACATGCGTGTTACCAAAGCAGGCACAGGCATGTCACCAAAGAAGGCACAGGTGTATCACCAGAGCAGGCACAGGTGTGTCACCAAAGAAGGCACAGGAGTGTCACCAAAGAAGACGCAGCCGTGTCACCAAAGAAGGCGCAGGAGTATCCCCAAAGAAGGCACAGGCGTGTCCACAAAGAAGACACAGGCATATTACCAAAGCAGACACAGGTGTGTCCCCAAAGAAGGCATAGGCGTGTTACCAAAGCAGGCGCAGGCATGTCACCAAAGAAGCCACAGGAGTATCACAAGTGCAGGCACAGGCATGTCACCAAAGAAGGCACAGGCGTGTCCCCAAATAAGGCACAGGTGTGTCCCCAAAGAAGACACATGAGTGTCAACAAAGAAGGCACAGACGTGTCCCCAGAGAAGGCTCAGGCGTGTCCCCAAAGAAGGAGCAGGCGTATCCCCAAAGAAGGAGCAGGAGTGTCACCAAAGGAGGGACAGGCATGTCACCAAAGGAGGTGCTGGCGTGTCCCCAAAGAAGGAGCAGGCGTGTCCTCAAAGAAGGCACAGGAGTGTCACCAAAGACGACACAGGCGTGTCCCCAAAGAAGGTACAGACGTGTCTCCAAAGAAGGTGCAGCAGTGTCACCAAAGAAGTCGCAGGCATGTTACCAAAGCAGGCACAGGCGTGTCACCAAAGAAGGCACAGGCGCATCACCAGAGCAGGCACAGGCGTGTTCTCAAAGAAGGCACATGCGTGTCACCAAAGGAGGCACAGGTGTGTCACCAAAGAAGGCACATGTGTATTATCAAAGAAGGCACAGGTGTGTCCCCAAGGAAGGCACAGGTGTGTCCCCAAAGAAGCCACAGGCGTGTCACCAAACCAGGCACAGGCGTGTCACCAGAGAAGGCACAGGCGTGTCACCAGAGCAGGCACAGGCATATCCCCAAAGAAGGCACATGCGTGTCCCCAAAGAAGGCACAGGTGTCCCCCCAAAGAAGGCACAGGAGTGTCCCCAAAGAAGGCATAGGCGTATTACCAAAAATGTTGCAGGCGTGTCACCAAAGAAGGCACAGGTGTGTCCCCAGAGAAGGCACAGGCATGTCCCCAAAGAAGGCACAGGTGTGTCACCAAAGAAGGCACAGACGTGTCACCAAACCAGGCACAGGCATGTCAACAGAGAAGGCACAGGCGTGTCACCAGAGCAGGCACCGGCATGTCACCAAAGAAGGCACAGGAGTGTCCCCAAAGAAGGCACAGACATGTCAACAAAGCAGGCACAGGTGTGTCCCCAAAGAAGGCACAGGAGTGTCCCCAAAGAAGGCACAGGTGTGTCACCAAAGAAGGCACAGGCGTGTCCCCAAAGAAGGCGCAGGCATGTCACCAAAAAAGGCACAGGCGTGTCCCCAAAGAAGGCAAAGTAGTGTCCCCAAAGAAGGCACATGTGTGTCCCCAAAGAAGGCACAGGCATGTCACCAAAGGAGGCGCAGGCATGTGACCAGAGCAGGCACAGGCATGTCACCAAAGAAGGCACAGAGGTGTCACCAAAGCCAATGAAGCAGCAGGAGTGTCTCCAAACAATGAACAGTGCATACCACCACAGAAGGCACAGGAGTGTCACTAAACAAGGAAGAGGAGTGTCACCAAAGATTGCACGTCCTGTCACCAAAGAAGATACAGGAGTGGCACTAAAGAAGGAAGAGGAATGTCTCCAAAGGCTGCACAGCATGTCACCAAAGAAGGCGTAGGCGTGCCATGAAAGCAGGCGCCGGCATATCACCAAAGAAGACACAGGCATGTTACTGGATCTTACAGCTGCGTTTGACCTGGTAGACCATTCTTTACTTTTCTCCAGGCTCGAGGAGGTGGCACTTTTCTCCCCTGCCGCACCTTGCTGGTTTTCGTCGTTTCTTAAGAACAGAAAAAATAGAGTCTGCAGAGGCTGCCACAATATCGATAGAATATGGTGTTCCACAGGGGGCGAGTATCTCCTCTTGTCTATACACTATCTTCACGGCTCCCTTTTTTGCAATGCTGCAGCCGGAAGGGATAAGTTTCACCAACTTTGCTGACGACGGGCTGTCACAATTCTGACGACGAATGTTTGAACAAAGTCTATGCCAGCATCGGCAACTGGAATGCTGAAAATGGACTGGCACTTAATAGGTCCAAGACCGAACTCCTTCTTGTGGGCACACCACCCACTTTATCTAAATTGAGCTCGGATTATGAGGCCTGCCAATTTGGCAATGTGAAGATCATGCCACTGAAGAAAGTTAAGTCTCTAGGAGTTATTTTCGATCAGAATCTCTCCATGAAGGCACAAGGAATGAGTCTGGTTTCATCTGCTGCTTATTATATCAGATGGTTTGCTCACCTACGTCCTCCTATAACCCAGGACAATGCTGAAATACTGGCAAGAGCCATTGGGGACTCTAAACTGGATTATTGCTGTAGTCTGTTGACAGGCCCCAGCAAAGCTGAATCCAATAGACTCCAGGTCCTGCGGAATGCTGCTGTGAGGGTCTGCAAGGGCTTTTCTAAACGCAGTCACGTTACTGAGACAGAAGAGCCTTGCACTGGCTGTCAGTGCAGGCGCCCATCCGTTTCCACCGCCTCACCATCACATTCAAGTGCATTGGGGGCATCATGCCAGGCTACCTGGAGGACCTAGTTGTGAAGAATGGCTCCAGTAGAGCTCTTCGATCCAATCATCAAAGCCTTCTAGTTATTCCAAGATGCAATTCTAGGGAAGCAGAAAAGGGGTCTTTTTCAGTGGCCGCCCATTTGGCCTGGAATATGTTACCTCTCGTTCTAAGGCTCCAGATTAAGCTTGAGCCTTTTAAGAAGGAACTGAAGACCTGGCTGTTTGCCTAATCCCCCACTTGAGCCTTGCTGTGGATTTCCCCTTTATTCTCTGACTTCTGCTCACGTCTGTCTCTCTCTCTACGTATGTCAGCGCCATTATGCCTACGGGTCCATTGCTGCACTATACTAAGTGATTAAAGTGAAGTAAAGGCATGTCCCCAAAGCATGCACAGGCGTGTCCCCAGAGCAGGCGCCAGCATATCACCAAAGCAGGCACAGGCTTGTAACCAAAGAAGGAACAGGAGTGTCACCAAAGAAGGCACAGTGCTTAACACCAAAGAAGGCACAGGAGTGTCACCAAAGGAGGCGCAGGCATGTCACCAAAGGAGGTGCAGGCGTGTCCCCAAAGAAGGAGCAGGCATGTCCCCAAAGCATGCACAGGCGTGTCACCAGAGCAGGCGCCAGCATATCACCAAAGCAGGCACAGGCTTGTAACCAAAGAAGGAACAGGAGTGTCACCAAAGAAGGCACAGTGCTTAACACCAAAGAAGGCACAGGAGTGTCACCAAAGGAGGCGCAGGCATGTCACCAAAGGAGGTGCAGGCGTGTCCCCAAAGAAGGAGCAGGCATGTCCCCAAAGCATGCAAAGGCGTGTCACCAGAGCAGGCGCCAGCATATCACCAAAGCAGGCACAGGCTTGTAACCAAAGAAGGAACAGGAGTGTCACCAAAGAAGGCACAGTGCTTAACACCAAAGAAGGCACAGGAGTGTCACCAAAGGAGGCGCAGGCATGTCACCAAAGGAGGTGCAGGCGTGTCCCCAAAGAAGGAGCAGGCATGTCCCCAAAGCATGCACAGGCGTGTCACCAGAGCAGGCGCCAGCATATCACCAAAGCAGGCACAGGTTTGTAACCAAAGAAGGAACAGGAGTGTCACCAAAGAAGGCACAGTGCTTAACACCAAAGAAGGCACAGGAGTGTCACCAAAGGAGGCGCAGGCATGTCACCAAAGGAGGTGCAGGCGTGTCCCCAAAGAAGGAGCAGGCATGTCCCCAAAGCATGCACAGGCATGTCACCAGAGCAGGCGCCAGCATATCACCAAAGCAGGCACAGGCTTGTAACCAAAGAAGGAACAGGAGTGTCACCAAAGAAGGCACAGTGCTTAACACCAAAGAAGGCACAGGAGTGTCACCAAAGGAGGCGCAGGCATGTCACCAAAGGAGGTGCAGGCGTGTCCCCAAAGAAGGAGCAGGCATGTCCCCAAAGCATGCACAGGCGTGTCACCAGAGCAGGCGCCAGCATATCACCAAAGCAGGCACAGGCTTGTAACCAAAGAAGGAACAGGAGTGTCACCAAAGAAGGCACAGTGCTTAACACCAAAGAAGGCACAGGAGTGTCACCAAAGGAGGCGCAGGCATGTCACCAACGGAGGTGCAGGCGTGTCCCCAAAGAAGGAGCAGGCATGTCCCCAAAGCATGCACAGGCGTGTCACCAGAGCAGGCGCCAGCATATCACCAAAGCAGGCACAGGCTTGTAACCAAAGAAGGAACAGGAGTGTCACCAAAGAAGGCACAGTGCTTAACACCAAAGAAGGCACAGGAGTGTCATTAAAGAAGGAAGAGAAATGTCGCCAAAGACTTCACAGTGCATAACACCACAGACAGCACAGGAGTGTCACAAAAGAAGGAAGAGGAATGTCACCAGAGACGACACAGCGTGTCACCAAAGCAGGTGCAGGCGTGTCACCAAAGGAGGCGCAGGCACGTTACCAATGCAGGGACAGACGTGTCTCCAAAGAAGGAACAGGAGTGTCACCAAAGAATGCACTGTGCTTAACACCACAGAAGGCACAGGAGTGTCACCAAAGGAGGCGCCGGCATGTCACCAAAGGAGGTGCAGGCGTGTCCCCAAAGAAGGAGCAGGCGTGTCCCCAAAGCAGGCACAGGAGTGTCACCAAAGAAGGCACAGGAATGTCACCAAAGACGACACAAGCATGTCCTCAAAGAAGGCACAGACGTGTCCCTAAAGAAGGCGCAGACGTGTCACCAAAGAAGGCACAGGCGTATCCCGAAAGAAGGCACAGGCGTGTCCCCAAAGAAGGCACAGGCATGTTACCAAAGAAGGTGCAGGCGTGTCACCAAAGAAGGAACCGGAGTGTCACCAAAGAAAGCACAGTGCATAACACCAGCATTATCATTACACATCCACTCTGAGGGGACTTCAACATCACACACCATATTTGACAGGCTTTTAACATCAGTATTGTTAGACACCATTTCTCTGGAGAACTTCAACATGACCATTATCACACACCATCTCTGTGGGACTTTTACATTATTAACACATCATCTCTGTGGGGACCTTAATATCATGATTACACACCATCACAGCGGGGACTGTGATATCATTAGTAACACATAACATCTTTCTGGGTATTTCAGCATCACTATCAGGACTAAACATTTATGTTGGGACTTTACTATCATCAAGACACACTGAAGCTCTGTGGTGTCTTTAAAAGCATTATCATCACACATCTCTATGGGCACTTTAACGTCACAAATGTCACATAATATCTATGAGGGGGATTTTAACATAGCCGTTATCACGAAATATCTTTGTGAGCACATTAACGTCAGTATAATCACGCGCCATCTCTGTGTGGACATTGACATATCATCACACAGCATCAGTGTGGGGACTAGAACATATAATCTCACAGCATCTCTGTGGGGAATAGAACATATCATCACACAGCATCTCTGTGAGGACCTGAGCATCAATATCATCACACAGCATCTCTGTGGGGAATAGAACATATCATCACACAGCATCTCTGTGAGGACCTGAGCATATCATCTCACAGCATCTCTGTGGGGAATAGAACATATCATCACACAGCATCTCTGTGAGGACCTGAGCATCAATATCATCACACAGCATCTCTGTGAGGACCTGAGCATATCATCACACAGCATCTCTGTGGGGAATAGAACATATCATCACACAGCATCTCTGTGAGGACCTCAGCATATCATCTCACAGCATCTCTGTGAGGACCTGAGCATATCATCTCACAGCATCTCTGTGGGGAATAGAACATATCATCACACAGCATCTCTGTGAGGACCTGAGCATCAATATCATCACACAGCATCTCTGTGAGGACCTGAGCATATCATCACACAGCATCTCTGTGGGGAATAGAACATATCATCACACAGCATCTCTGTGAGGACCTCAGCATATCATCTCACAGCATCTCTGTGGGGAATAGAACATATCATCACACAGCATCTCTGTGAGGACCTGAGCATCAATATCATCACACAGCATCTCTGTGAGGACCTCAGCATATCATCACACAGCATCTCTGTGGGGAATAGAACATATCATCACACAGCATCTCTGTGAGGACCTGAGCATCAATATCATCACACAGCATCTCTGTGAGGACCTCAGCATATCATCACACAGCATCTCTGTGAGGACCTGAGCATATCATCACACAGCATCTCTGTGGGGAATAGAACATATCATCACACAGCATCTCTGTGAGGACCTGAGCATCAATATCATCACACAGCATCTCTGTGAGGACCTCAGCATATCATCACACAGCATCTCTGTGAGGACCTGAGCATCAGTATCATCACACAGCATCTCTGTGGGGACAAGAACATATCATCACACAGCATCTCTGTGAGGACCTGAGTATCAGTATCATCACACAGCATCTCTGTGAGGACCTATGCATATCATCACACAGCATCTATGTAAGGACCTGAGCATATCATCACACAGCATCTCTGTGAGGACCTGAGTATCAGTATCATCACACAGCATCTCTGTGGGGACTAGAACATATCATCACACAGCATCTCTGTGAGGACCTGAGCATCAATATCATCACACAGCATCTCTGTGAGGACCTCAGCATATCATCACACAGCATCTCTGTGAGGACCTGAGCATATCATCACACAGCATCTCTGTGGGGAATAGAACATATCATCACACAGCATCTCTGTGAGGACCTGAGCATCAATATCATCACACAGCATCTCTGTGAGGACCTCAGCATATCATCACACAGCATCTCTGTGAGGACCTGAGCATCAGTATCATCACACAGCATCTCTGTGGGGACAAGAACATATCATCACACAGCATCTCTGTGAGGACCTGAGTATCAGTATCATCACACAGCATCTCTGTGAGGACCTATGCATATCATCACACAGCATCTATGTAAGGACCTGAGCATATCATCACACAGCATCTCTGTGAGGACCTGAGTATCAGTATCATCACACAGCATCTCTGTGGGGACTAGAACATATCATCACACAGCATCTCTGTGAGGACCTAAGCATCAGTATCATCACACAGCAACTCTGTGAGGACTTGAGCATATCATCACACAGCATCTCTGTGGGGACAAGAACGTATCATCACACAGCATCTCTGTGAGGACCTGAGTGTCAGTATCATCACACAGCATCTCTGTGGGGACTAGAACATATCTTCACACAGCAACTCTGTGAGGACTTGAGCATATCATCACACAGCATCTCTGTGGGGACAAGAACATATCATCACACAGCATCTCTGTGAGGACCTGAGTATCAGTATCATCACACAGCATCTCTGTGAGGACCTATGCATATCATCACACAGCATCTATGTAAGGACCTGAGCATATCATCACACAGCATCTCTGTGAGGACCTGAGCATCAGTATCATCACACAGCATCTCTGTGGCGACTAGAACATATCATCACACAGCATCTCTGTGAGGACCTGAGCATCAGTATCATCACACAGCATCTCTGTGGGGAATAGAACATACCATCACACAGCATCTCTGTGAGGACCTATGCATATCATCACACCACATCTCTGTGGGGAATAGAACATACCATCACACAGCATCTCTGTGAGGACCTGAGCATATCATCACACAGCATCTCTGTGAGGACCTGAGCATCAGTATCATCACACAGCATCTCTGTGAGGACCTGAGCATATCATCACACAGCATCTCTGTGAGGACCTGAGCATATCATCACACAGCATCTCTGTGAGGACCTATGCATATCATCACACAGGATCTCTGTGGGGAATAGAACATATCATCACACAGCATCTCTGTGAGGACCTGAGCATATCATCACACAGCATCTCTGTGAGGACCTGAGCATATCATCACACAGCATCTCTGTGAGGACCTGAGCATCAGTATCATCACACAGCATCTCTGTGGGGAATAGAACATACCATCACACAGCATCTCTGTGAGGACCTATGCATATCATCACACAGCATCTCTGTGAGGACCTATGCATATCATCACACAGCATCTCTGTGAGGACCTGAGCATCAGTATCATCACACAGCATCTCTGTGAGGACCTGAGCATATCATCACACAGCATCTCTGTGAGGACCTGAGCATATCATCACACAGCATCTCTGTGAGGACCTATGCATATCATCACACAGGATCTCTGTGGGGAATAGAACATATCATCACACAGCATCTATGTGAGGACCTGAGCATATCATCACACAGCATCTCTGTGAGGACCTGAGCATATCATCACACAGCATCTCTGTGAGGACCTGAGCATCAGTATCATCACACAGCATCTCTGTGGGGACTAGAACATACCATCACACAGCATCTCTGTGAGGACCTATGCATATCATCACACAGCATCTCTGTGAGGACCTATGCATATCATCACACAGCATCTCTGTGAGGACCTATGCATATCATCACACAGCATCTCTGTGAGGACCTGAGCATATCATCACATAGCATCTCTGTGAGGACCTGAGCATCAGTATCATCACACAGCATCTCTGTGGGGAATAGAACATACCATCACACAGCATCTCTGTGAGGACCTATGCATATCATCACACAGCATCTCTGTGAGGACCTGAGCATATCATCACACAGCATCTCTGTGAGGACCTGAGCATATCATCACACAGCATCTCTGTGAGGACCTGAGCATATCATCACACAGCATCTCTGTGAGGACCTGAACATCAGCATCATCACACAGCATCTCTGTGAGGACCTGAGCATATCATCACACAGCATCTCTGTGAGGACATGAGCATCAGTATCATCACACAGCATCTCTGTGGGGAATAGAACATACCATCACACAGCATCTCTGTGAAGACCTATGCATATCATCACACAGCATCTCTGTGAGGACCTGAGCATATCATCACACAGCATCTCTGTGAGGACCTGAGCATATCATCACATAGCATCTCTGTGAGGACCTGAACATCAGTATCATGGCACACAATCTGTATTGGGACTTCTACATCGCTAATGTCACACATTATGTCTATTGGAACTTTAACATCATAATAATTACACACCATCTTTGTGGGGACTTCAACAGTGGTATTACTACACAGCATCGCTGTGGGGTCTTTACCATCCTTATTGTAAAACACCATGGCGGTCATTACGAGATGGGCGGGAGCCATGGTGCTATTAGCACCATGGCTGCCTCCCATACCGTGTCCGAGTCCGGTCTTGTTCAATGTGGGCTTACTGGTGCATTCCGACCCTGGAGGGACCGGTAAGTCCCCATTGAACAAACCATTTCCCATTCCCATTTGAGCCCCGTGGGGCTCAATGGGAATGGGGAGGGAGCTAATAACGGGCTCGCAACTAGCAAGCCTGTTATTAGCGCCCTGGCCCCTTAGAGGGACCCGTAAGGGACATGTGGTCAGACCACACGTTCCTTACGGTTCCTGCTAAGGGACCTCGGAATTGGGCGGTAAGGGATTACCGCCCAACTTGGAATGAGGCCCCATCTCTGTGGGGACTTTATCATTATCATCACAGAACATCTCTATGGGAACCAGAGCATAATTATTATCACACACTGTATCTGTGGGGGACGCTAACATCACTGTTATGACGCACCATCTCTGTAAGGACTTTAGCATAATATTAATCACACACCATCTATGTGGGGACTTCAATAACAATATTATCGCACACAATCTTTGTGGGGTCATCCCCTTTACCACAATCACGCAGCATCGCTATCAGGAAATTAACTGCACAATCATCACATACAGTCCCAAAGTATTGAGTGAAATGTGTATCATCACACCAATCACACAGATCATTGGGCAAGATGGCGACGGTGAAACAATGAAACCTGAATTCAAATCACTGCTTCCCGCCTTGACGACAGTGTGTGATCCTGGGTTATGCATGTCATCCTTCTCTGTGCCAGGTCTCTTTTTGGAAACCTTTGGACTATTTGATATAGGATGTAATACCAGAACTAAGCCTTTAAGTGAATATTTTATAAGAAATGCTCTACCTCTACCATCTTTCTGTTGAGCATCCCTAGGATGCGGGGAGGTACCAATTGTTAGAACTAGAATTGTATAATGTGAAAAGAGTGCTGTAAAACCTTTAGACATTTATATATGGAGGTATTTAATTCCAAATAAGAATAATGAAATAACTCCCCACAACGATGGTAACACATGTTCAAGTCCCCACAATGATGGTACCAGACACATGATTAGAAATAGGCATTTTTGCAAATTTAAAGTTGGTTCCTATATTATGAGTTTTTCTGAAAATATTTCTGCTATTTGCATGTTTTTAAAACATTGGCAAAGGATAGTCCCTACAAGGTAGACGTGTGTGTGCGTGCGTGCGTGCGTGCGTGACCTCATGTGCATACAGGGGTAACCTGGTATCTGAATGCCTTTTTTTTTTACTCTACACTCTTTGTTATTTTCAAGGCGCATTCCACTGATCCACTCCTCCCTATTATTCGTGTAATTTATGACTAGTACCCTCTAACCCCCCACCCCCACACCATAAATCCACGTGGACACAGCAAGGCCCTGCAGTGTCGTGGATTAGAGCCCCTCTGACCCACCAGTGTTATCTTTGTAGTAAAACCCAGTGCCAAGAACCCCATGTGGAGGGTTTAAGAAATGGGGGACCCAAAAACAACAAACATAAAACCCCAAGAAGGTGAAGAATGCCATTTAAGAAATGGAGGAAACTTAGGATACCCGATTGATGGCTGTTAAAAAAGCACACAGAGAATTGGGCTAATTTTCGAGTTCACTGCAATTTGCGCCAGGGGGTCTGTTACGCAAACAAAACACCCCACCCCCACCCCCCACGTTCATGTCATCCTTTGCACTTCCTTGCAAAAGGAGGTGTAAAGTGGAGGTGAAATCACTTTTAAGCCGCCCTTTTACACTCTGCCGTTCAACCTGAGTGAACACTGCCGCCTACTTACACATGGAATCTAGCGGTGACATTGGTGCCCTGTGGAAAACGCCTGCTTTTTGCTGATGTAAAAAGAGATTCAGTAGCATTTACACCAGCATGAAAATGTCATGCGTAAATGCCGTGGCCTTTGCGGCAGAAGGGAGGGGGGAGGCGGAATCTCAAAGTGCCATCTGTGCGGCCCTCTTTTCACCACACAAAGGCATAATAACTATGTAACACAAAATGAATGCGGCAACGTTTACGCCTGAATGCCACGCATGAATGTAATGTTACACCG
Source organism: Ambystoma mexicanum (assembly GCF_040938575.1). NCBI lineage: Eukaryota > Metazoa > Chordata > Amphibia > Caudata > Ambystomatidae > Ambystoma > Ambystoma mexicanum. The sequence goes on from NC_090921.1 coordinate 138,590,971, forward strand.
CTTGGAAAATGAGCCCCACTATGTTCTGGTTTCTCAGCTTGACCACACTGTTTGATCCTGGGCAGATGACGTACCTCCATTGCAGGGCTCCGGTGACCTGCAAATGTGTGCATTGAAGCGCAAAAGTAACAGGTGGCCTGCGGGCAATTTACACCTGCAGGCAATTGATGCCATTGTAGTGGCACTGGCATTCTTCTGGTGTCCTCATAGAATGACTGGCCTATAGCAGCCTGCCATGCTGTGCAAGTGAAAGTGGGGCAGGGGATAGGCCCTGCACTGTGCTCCCCTGCCCCTCTCACCCCATGATTTCCCACCAGAGTGTTATGCTTGAAACTCTGATGCTCACTTTCCAACTCTCTGTAAATTGCAGGGAAGGGACCTATTCAGTTTGCAATTTTAAGCAGACAGGTGCAAGCTCGGGAGGATAGCTCAGCAGCAACGTGCATGCCTTGGAAGCAAGACGACATGGAGCAACGCAGGTTCGATCCCCGGGTCGAAATTGACAGAATGGCATCTGATGGGCAGAACTAGCAGACGTTCTGCTAATCAACCTCACTCTCACAATGCTCCATGCCAAAAGGTATAGCGCACATATGTCATCATCGTCAAGTTCATTCATAAACCCATAACAAGATACATACAATTTAGAACACAATAAAACATAGCATATCACGATACAGAGAGGATGGGCAACAGATGGAAGAGGAGATAAAATTACAATTTGTTCTCATCAATCAGTGAGTAAAAACACATTCTCAGGGTAATGTGTCAGCCAGTCGTTTCCTTTGACCGAGTGCTAGCAGCGGCCAGCCACCTTGTGGTGAGTTTGCCCATAGCAAATAAGTTAGGGCTGGCCTATATTGCACAACATAGAAGTGGCAGGAGAAGCCTTCTTCTCGCCTTCCATTATGCAGGCCAACAAGGAATCGAGAGTGCCAATTCCTAAGTTGGGCAAGATCCATCGACAATCCCCCCAGCCCATGCTGCCAGCACGGCCTTTAGCGGGATGCAGTTGAATCTTGACCTCAATACAAGCACATGATCCTTGGGGGATTCTGCCCACAGCAAAATAACGCTGAACTCCCGGGACATGATAGTCATCAAACCTCGGTCTGTTGGCTTCATAGTTTCGCTACTCGCCCTATACAAGAGCACCGTCTCATTGAAACGAGCAGTCCAACATTGAATTTCTCCCCTGGATTGCACGCTCGGGGAGGCGGGGATATAGATGGATGCAGTTAATCTGCCTCAGCTGTGTCCTAATATTAGCCAACCACGGGATCCTACCAGCCGTGTCCTTGGTTATGAGGACGGTAATCAGTTCCTGGGTGAGTATCAGCCTCCTATTGCAGAACTGGCTGTAGTGAGATTGTGTCACTAATTGGGGTACAACCCAGCTCCACCCATACTCCAAAGTTGGGGGCAGAAGTTGGGAACCCCAACAAGTTTTTCAGAAATTGATTATCCAGGGGTTGTACTGCGCCAATATTTGAGTACCCCCACAACTCCATTCCGAATTTAGCAACAGATGCTGCTTTTCCCTTGTATCACTGGAGCTGGGGGCGTTGGCTTCGCTTTAAACATATGCATGGCCCTAGTCACCCCACCCAGAGCCAGCTTGAACTGCAGTGCCTGTTTGTTTACATGTGCCAATGCACCCATATTTGCAGAGAATCTAACGCCCAGATAGTCAAAGTGGTCAACTCTGGGGATGACTGGATTCCTACAGTACATAACCCTAAGGTTGATCCTTCGATTCCCCTTCCTGCCGGACATCACTGCCGACTTGGCAGCATTTACCACCAGATCCAGATCCTCCATAAAGGCGGCATATTTCATAATAAGTACTTGCAAGGCCCTGGGAGTACAGGCCATCAATACGGAATCGTCTGCATATACCAGGACCGGTGGTGGCCGACCACCCACCTTTGGGACATCGGGGGTTGAATGTAATAGGTGTTTATAGAGACCATTTATATATAGGGAGAATAGGAGAGGGGCCAGGACACATCCCTGGCGCAGCCCCAACTCTTCTTTGAAAGAGCTTGTGCAGCGCCCATTGGCCCTACTCCTAACACAGGCTTGCATGCTACCAGATAACCTCGCCATAAGGTTCACCAGTGCACCTGGGAAATTCATGGACCTGAGCACATCCCAAAGCTTGGCACGATTGACCTTGTCAAATGCTGTGCTCAGGTCCATGAATGCCAACCGCACTGGCTCCTCCTTCAGATAGAGTGAGTTAGCCAGTACTGAGTCAAGATTTAGTGCCTGTTCTGCTGTGCCCAGCCCTGGCCTGAAGCCCAACTGGACCTGGGAAAGAACTCCACTACTCACCACCCAGTCCTCCCGTTGGGCCAATATAGCGTGTCCCAATATTTCGAAAATTGAGTCCAGGAGTGAGATCGGTCTGTATGAAGCCGGTAAACCCCAGGGTTGCTTCTTGTAAATAGGCTGGATTTCTGTCATGGACCATGATAGTGGCATAGCTCCTCCCGTGCATATAGCGTTAATCCCTGAGTAAGCACTGGTGCCCAGAGATCGTGCTCCATAATGAATAAATCTGCCAGGATGTTATCTGGCCCTGGGGCTCGATTGCCTCGTTGGCACCCAATGGCCTTCTTTATTTCATCCACTGATAAAAAAATTAATTCCTCTGTACCCATCTCATAACTACGTGCCAGCCTCCCCCTTTCCGATTGTACCTCCCGCACCATGTTCCCCATACTAGAAAGTGACGAGAACTGGTACAGCCAAGCCTTATCTGTAACATTGCTAATTGGGGTCTCCATAGTGAATGTGTAGAAGGAGCCCTGGCACATACAATGGTAGCCTTAGGTACACGGGTGCTACTCAGTGCATATAATAGGTTCTTCCTGGCTTTTGTACAGCCCGCGTCAAACCAGCCACCCCTACTTTTCCCTCCTTGCTTACCTGGAGGACAAGAGAACACCCGTGAAAGCCGAGTTAGCATGCTCTTGAACTCCTCGAATATGCCTTCATTATCGAGGTTCCCAGTCAGTAAGTTACCAAGCTCACCTGAGCTTGACACTACTGCCTTTTTTATAAGTTCATCCTTCCTGTCCTCCTTTCATATGAGTCTACCCCGGGAGGCGTCAAGAGTAACCTCTAGGGGATAAGCTTGGATCAGCATATCTGTCCCCACAGCTGACTTTATCTGGAGTTTGATGGGAAAATGATTGCTACAAATATCAGCCAAAACCTCAAACCCCTTTATGAGTCCCCAGTACATAACGGGAATACAAAAGTAGTCTATTGTCGAACTACCTGTTGCAGAGGATAAAGTAACTCGGCCGGGAATATCCCTGACCAACCACCCATTTGTAGAATGTAAACCCCACTCATAAAGATAGTGCCAAAGGTGCAGGCCTTCTGCGCAAAGCCTAGTATCTGTCATAGCGGGGGGTGGAGGGTATTCCTGCCACTGCATCTTCTGTATTGTCGTACAGGTTCTCCACCGGGCCATCCCCCAGCTTTGAGTTAAAATCCCCTCCAAGTCGCCAGCATGTATTTCCCATGGGAAACCTAAGATCAAGCTCCTCTAACACATGGGCTAAAACACCCACACAGTTTTTTTCGTATTGTTTATGAGGGCTATTGTAGAAATCCACCGCTACAAGGTCCATTTGACTTGACCTGTGAATTTTGACCACCAATATGAAGGGCACAGACATTTCCAACACTACCTGCGCTCTCTCCAAGTATGTTTTAACCAATATACATAACCCACCATAACATCTTCCTCTCTTGCTTTTCTCCACCATCCACTGGTATGAAGCACAGCCATCCACACTCATTTCATCCCTGGAGCATGTTTCTTGAACTAGAGCAATATCTATCTCATTGAGTACCCTCTGTGACACAGAGCATGCTAGTCTGGTTTTTATTCCAGCCACATTCCATGACAGTAATGACATGGTATGTCCCCCTTCATAGACTCCAGATTGGGAATGCCCTGGGCAGCAATCAATACCACCTCTTGTATCTGCCATTGAGCCATCCCAGGGCACAGATATTATTTAATGTCGTCCATATCAGTGAGACATGTTGGAAATATTTACCCACTCAGCAGTACTTCCCCACATCACTGAGCTGCACTTCAGCAGATAACAGCAGAATGGCTGTGCTGGCTCCTTTAAACATTGCCCCGCATCAAAACTGTGTTTGCAGCTACAAAACGAAGGCTGCACTGTCTTGCCAAGCACCTATTGGGCAGGATGGAACAAGGGGGCCCACTGAGAAAGCCTGCCAGTGTGTATCTTACATGCACCAAGAAGAACCATGAGTCCTCTTTGTATACAGGAGAATGTGCACCTTTCGCACTGCTTCCAATCTGCCTCCATGCCATGCCATGAGTCCTCAGTCTATACTGGGATATGGGCTATAACTACTTTATTTCAGGCATTATTTTCACCCACTGCAGCCCGCAAGGTGTGCAAGGCTCGGACCCAACTTTCCCCTCCAGTCCCGCTTCCCTCCCCCTGCCCCGCCCCCCGGCTCCCATTGGCTGTCTGCACGTGTTGTGCTCTAGGGCCTAGTCCCTCTGCATCTGCGCTTCCAAGGCCATTTCCACCATGGCCCAGGTAAGGCTGCGCCCCCGCTGCCCATGCAGCTTTATTGTAGGCAGTATTTTCACCCACGGCAGCACACAAGGTGTGCGAGGCTCGGGCCCAACTTTCCCCTCCAGTCCCGCCTCCCTCACCCTCCCCCCCGGCTCCCTTTGGCTGTCTGCACGTGTTGTGCTCGTGGGTCTAGTCCCTCTGCATCTGCGCTTCCCAGGCCATTTCCACCATGGCCCAGGTAAGCGCTGCGCCTCCGCTGCCCATGCAGCTTCATTTTAGGCATTATTTTCACCCACGGCAGTCCGCAAGGTGTGCGAGGCTTGGGCCCAACTTCCCCTCCAGTCCCGCCTCCCTCGCCCTTCCCCGGGTCCTATTGGCTGTTTGCACGTGTTGTGCTCGAGGGCCTAGTCCCTCTGCAACTGCGCTTCCCAGGCCATTTCCACCATGGCCCAGGTATGCGCTGCTTTGCAGATGTCCGCCGGTGAAGCCAAGGAAGCCAGGAGACACCAACAAAAACTGTAAGTGTGGCACGGGTGGGGTGTAGAGCAATTACTCTACTCCAGAAAGCCGCTGCCTCTCTACCTTATCTTTCCATAACGTAGACTAGCATAGACGCACAGCATGCATACGTAGAGAGATTTGTGACCACCAGCCTAAATCTATTCATGGCTGGACTGTAAATGTTGCCTTGCATTACATACTAACATACTTGCCACGGTTAACTAGTGCCAGACCTAGAGGGAACTGTGAAGATTAGGCTGCGTCACATTTAGACAGCTGTAACAATGTTAGTGTATGCTGCACCTAGATGTAATTCAAAACGTAAGCCTGCGTCGCATCTAGATAGGATTGTGAATGTTAGCATGTGCTACACTTAGATGGAATTCTTAACTTTAGCCTTCATCACATCTAGATAGGATTGTGAATGTTAGCATGTGCTACACTTAGATGGAATTCTTAACTTTAGCCTTCATCACATCTAGATAGGATTGTGAATGTTAGCATGTGCTACACTTAGACGGAATTCTTAACTTTAGCCTGCATCACATCTAGATAGAAATGTGAATGTTACCATGCGCCACACTTAGACGGAATTCTTAACTTTAGCCTTCATCACATCTAGATAGGATTGTGAATTTTAGCATGTGCTACACTTAGATGGAATTCTTAACTTTAGCCTTCATCACATCTAGATAGGATTGTGAATGTTAGCATGTGCCACACTTATACGGAATTATGAACTTCAGCCTGTGTCGCATCTTGATAGAAATGTGAATGTTAGCATGTGCCACATTTAGACGGAATTCTTAGCTTTAGCCTGCACATCGCATCTAGATAGAAATGTGAATGTTAGCTTGCGCCACACTTAGATGGAATTCTGAACTTCAGCCTGCGTCACATCTAGATAGGATTGTGAATGTTAGCATGTGCCACACTTATACGGAATTATGAACTTCAGCCTGTGTCGCATCTTGATAGAAATGTGAATGTTAGCATGCGCCACATTTAGACTGAATTCTTAACTTCAGCCTGATTCACATCTAGATAGAAATGTGAATGTTAGCATGTGCCACACTCAGACGGAATTCTTAACTTTAGCCTGCATCGCATCTAGATAGGAATGTGAATGTTAGCATGCGCCATGAAACCGTGAATGTTACCAAGGGCTCCACTTAGATGGAATCGTGACCACTAGTCTGCCTCACATCTAGATACGATTATGAATTTTAGCATGTGCCACACTTATACGGAATTATGAACTTCAGCCTGCATCGCATCTAGATAGGAATGTGAATGTTAGCATGTGCCACACATAGGCGGAATTCTTAGCTTTAGCCTGCGTGGCATCTAGATAGAAATGTGAATGTTAGCTTGCGCCACACTTAGATGGAATTCTTAACTTTAGCCTGCGTCACATCTAGATAGGATTGTGAATGTTAGCATGTGCTACAATTAGACGGATTTCTTAACTTTAGCCTGCGTCACATCTAGATAGGATTGTGAATGTTAGCATGTGCCACACTTAGACGGAATTCTTAGCTTTAGCCTGCGTCGCATCTAGATAGGATATTGAAGATTAGCAAACGCCACACTCAGATGGAATAGTGAATGATAGCAAGCATCACACCTACACATAACTACAAGGATAGCCGATCATGGAAGTAGAAGTGGTGTGCACCCATGAACGGATGATGATAGCCCGAGCCACACCAGAAGCCTTAGCAATATGGGGCAGACACAACTGATGGAGCTTCAAATGGAGGCACCTCAGGACGAAAAGAACCTGTGGAAACGTTGAGGACGTCCCTTAAACCCCTCTGACGGAATGTGGTGGCAAGACAGCACTGGTAAACCAGTAATGCCTGTAGCCCTACTAAAGATAGTGTTGGAACAATTGCATTACCCATTTCACTTGGCAAAAGAGAATCTAGCAGCAACGCTCGCAGAAGACTGGTTTATATCGAATTTAGCAGAGCATGTTGCATTCTTTATGGTGAAATGCATAATCTGCCAGCAATTCACCGCTGGGCACACATTAAAAGTAGTGAGAGGAATCATCCCCCGGCCAAATGGGCCTTTTCAGTACTTACATATCGACTACGTTGACATGATTCAAGTGTGTAACGGGAACAGGTACTTAATTGTAGTGGTGTGTCCATTCTCTAGATGGATAGAAGCAGGTCCTTGTACACACCCAAACTCAACCTGTGCGGCCAAATCCCTTGTGAGGGAAGTGTTCCCTAGATGTGGGGTGTGTGAGGTGATGAGATCAGACAACGGGGCTCATATTGTTAACACAGTCTTTGAGCAGATCAGTTTGTTGCTTGGTATAAAGCACAAGTTCTCGGCTCTGAAAAAAGAGGGAAGGGGTGAGTTAGTGGGGATAAGATGGAAAAGTACAAGAGAGCAGTGATGTGCTGTTGGCAGCCTCCGCCCGGTGGGTCCGTTGGCTGAGCTTGGGGTGTTCTACGGTCGGTAGTCGTCGTGTGCTGTTGTGTAAGTCTATGTGTGTGGGGGCAAGCCACAGGGGAGGGGTGGGGGCAAGCGGGTGCAGCGTGTGTGCGTTTCTCTGGCACCCGCTTCCTGTCCTCTCCCGTTACCTTCGAGATGCATTCAACTCTCTGGCATACATCCATGTGGGCACCTGACACCCCCTAGAGCCCCAGTTACCCACACGAGTCAGCTCTGTAATGGGAGCAGTGAAATGGGTGATGGTGACCCACGGTAACGAAAAAAAGAAATACCCAAAAGCACCCTATTTCCTGCATTACAAACACCATCTTCGGGGGCCTCCCTGTGTGCGGTCAGCCAACGCCGTCTCCCCATCTGAGCCCATTGTGACCGCGCCGCCAGCAAAATGCACAACCTCACAGTACGTGCGAGGAATTGCCGTCTGCACACGTAGAGAAGCCCTGCTTTTTTATTTTTTATCAACTAAGAAAATCATATGGGGAAATCCAATTTCGGGAAGGATAATCTGATCGGATTCCCCTTTCATGAGCTCCATGCCAAAAGCATAGTGTACACCTGTGCCCTGCTGCGTCAGTGTCCTGATCAGCAGCACCTGCTCTCCAGTGGCACAGAGCAGGTTCAGAGGTCACAGGTGCCCATTTGAGAGCTGCAGTGGCAGCCAAGTCTCTGCAGCACAGCGGCTGCATTTAAGATATGCACCCCTGTTCCAGACACCACATAACTACATAGCTCTTGTGGCCAGGTAAACTGTAAATATAAGTGTTGGGACTGATTTTCTATACACTGGCCTAGTGGACAGATGTATACAAGGCCAACCTAGTATTGTGAAAGGGACAACTCTGATCAAACCAGATCAAGGCAGCAAGGCAAATGGTCTACTCTAGGCTAAGTCAAGAGGTGGTGAGGTTTGAAGGTCTCTACAATGAGCACACACGGTGAAACAGTCAAGGAACACACTTAGACAGACAGGTATAAACATACTTCTTTACTTATGGCCAAATAACAGGGTGAAAAATGACTACTAACAAGTAATAATATCACACAACACTAATAATAGATACATATACACAATCACTGGAGTAGGGCAACATACATTTCAACCCCCTGAAAGGGAAGGTACAGATTAGTATAAGCATTTCTGATCCACAGAGATTCAATCTTAACTTTAGAAGTGCATCCCTCAGAGGTATGGGGGTTTGTGCCCAAAAGATCAGCAAAGTTCCATACAGTTTTGTGAAGCTGGAAATAATGAAGGTAGGGTCTCTGAGATCCAATGAACAGTTCTAAGGATTAGGGGAGACAGTACTCTAACAGAAAAGTCCACAACTTTCGGAGCGCTTGTGTGAACAAGCACTGGCAAAGCCAAATGAATACAAAAGTTTATGAAAATGATCAAAACCTTTAAAAGGGATTAGGTGTGCAGGTAAGTATCGCTACAACTCATCCCCCATACTCCAATTCTTTGGGACTTGGCAAGTCTGCTGAAGAGGGTCCAGGCTTGCTTTTCTCATTGTCAGCTTCAGCCCTTGAACCCCAGGGGCTGCAGGTTCGAGCACTCCTTCGGTCTGTGACTAATGCTGGTGGTTTCCAGTTCAGAAATGCAAAAGGACTTGATGCAGGGCCCCTCTCAGGGTAGGACTGGACCCAGGTAAGCAGTTTCGAACGACGGCCACCGAATCACAGCAACGCAAAGGGATTCACTTGCCGCGGTCAGACTTTGCCTCCTATGCTAGGACCACGCAATTTCACTGGGTAAGTTGTTGCACAAGCTGAAGATCCCCCGGGTTCCAGGCCTCAACTTGGAATGGTGACATATGCAGCACGGTAGCCCAAACTCAGAGCTGGTCATCCACTGTGCGATCCAAGGGCACTTCCAAAAGGCTCTTCTTCGTAAGACTCCAAACTGACATCGAGAATGGGTGTTCCCTCCACTCCAAGGGTCACAGCTCCTTCGCAGGACTGCTGAAGTTCACCTACAAGACAGGGCTCTTCCGGACAGCAGTAGAAGTTGGTCGCCAGGCCTCCTTCCAACGGGTCTCTGTTCTCCTTGCAGGTCTTGCAGCTGGACAGGAATCTTGACTTCTTCGGTTTCTTCCAGGATCTCTCTAGAGTGGGTGCAGGGATCCTATTATCCCAAAAGCCTGTTAATAGCTGAAACTCCCACTAGCCAATGGCAGATCTGGCCCACACACACACACCTTTCCAGTGATCCAATCAGGACCACTGGCGGGAACACTCATGTATATGACCAGACAGTCTCCACCCACATCCTGGCAGCGAATACACATAGCCCTCCAGTTGCCAGCCAAAAGCCTTTGCTTTCCCAGGCACTGGAAGTCCATATAAGGATTTTCCTTGCCTCACAGGCCAGGCTGAAGAGTGAAACACAAGATATCCAAAGGACAAGCGAAACATCTTATGGTATGGCCATGTTTGACCACTAGCCACAGTTAGTAGCCGAAAGTGGTAAACGTAGTAAGGCTAAAACGAAATGCACCAAAAAATAGAAACAAGTAATTGCTGACACCAGCTTGTCCATTTAGCACACATAGAGTAACCAAAAACTCTCTGAGTGTTAGTCCAAGGAAAAACAAAAAGTGCACCCCATTGTACTGCATTCTAAGATGCATTGTACAGTGATAAAACAGTACCACAAGTGGTAACAAGTTACTAAATGTAGTAACAAAGTAACAAGATTAAGGGAAATAATGTTTCCCAGTACTAAAGGACATGTCTGTTTCCCCATGACAGATGAGCAAAAGCCAGTGTAGTGAAGCTTAAGGCTTCACTGCACTGCAAAAACAGGTCAGAATCAAAAATAAAAGAAACAGTTTGGGGGGTCCATAGAAATGGAAGGAAAGGTACTGTAAAGTGAAATCATTCCTAACTCTTTCCTAACAATAATCTATACCCGAGTTAGAGTACGGTGGCCCGCATCTCTTGTAGTTATCCAAGCCATATCAATTTGATATCACACATGTGTCAGCCTAGTGAGCCCAGTTAAGCTGTGTATTCTCCCCAGACAGGCTGGTCCTTGCCACTGCTGGCAAGCGCGTAGCCTTGGGCAATTGCCTCTCTTTGTTCCCAGAGAGACAGCCACTCCGCATGAAGCTGGCCTGGGAACAGGAATCAAAGGGCCCATCCATTCACAAAGCTCTAAGCCTCACACCTGGGAGTGGCATGAAGCTGGCCTGGGAACAGGAATCAAAGGGCACACTCATTCACAAAGCTCTAAGCCTCACACCTGGGAGTGGCATGAAGCTGGCCTGGGAACAGGAATCAAAGGGCCCATCCATTCACAAAGCTCTAAGCCTCACACCTGGGAGTGGCATGAAGCTGGCCTGGGAACAGGAATCAAAGGGCCCATCCATTCACAAAGCTCTAAGCCTCACACCTGGGAGTGGCATGAAGCTGGCCTGGGAACAGGAATCAAAGGGCACACCCATTCACAAAGCTCTAAGCCTCACACCTGGGAGTGGCATGAAGCTGGCCTGGGAACAGGAATCAAAGGGCCCATCCATTCACAAAGCTCTAAGCCTCACACCTGGGAGTGGCATGAAGCTGGCCTGGGAACAGGAATCAAAGGGCCCATCCATTCACAAAGCTCTAAGCCTCACACCTGGGAGTGGCATGAAGCTGGCCTGGGAACAGGAATCAAAGGGCCCATCCATTCACAAAGCTCTAAGCCTCACACCTGGGAGTGGCATGAAGCTGGCCTGGGAACAGGAATCAAAGGGCCCATCCATTCACAAAGCTCTAAGCCTCACACCTGGGAGTGGCATGAAGCTGGCCTGGGAACAGGAATCAAAGGGCCCATCCATTCACAAAGCTCTAAGCCTCACACCTGGGAGTGGCATGAAGCTGGCCTGGGAACAGGAATCAAAGGGCCCATCCATTCACAAAGCTCTAAGCCTCACACCTGGGAGTGGCATGAAGCTGGCCTGGGAACAGGAATCAAAGGGCCCATCCATTCACAAAGCTCTAAGCCTCACACCTGGGAGTGGCATGAAGCTGGCCTGGGAACAGGAATCAAAGGGCCCATCCATTCACAAAGCTCTAAGCCTCACACCTGGGAGTGGCATGAAGCTGGCCTGGGAACAGGAATCAAAGGGCCCATCCATTCACAAAGCTCTAAGCCTCACACCTGGGAGTGGCATGAAGCTGGCCTGGGAACAGGAATCAAAGGGCCCATCCATTCACAAAGCTCTAAGCCTCACACCTGGGAGTGGCATGAAGCTGGCCTGGGAACAGGAATCAAAGGGCCCATCCATTCACAAAGCTCTAAGCCTCACACCTGGGAGTGGCATGAAGCTGGCCTGGGAACAGGAATCAAAGGGCCCATCCATTCACAAAGCTCTAAGCCTCACACCTGGGAGTGGCATGAAGCTGGCCTGGGAACAGGAATCAAAGGGCCCATCCATTCACAAAGCTCTAAGCCTCACACCTGGGAGTGGCATGAAGCTGGCCTGGGAACAGGAATCAAAGGGCCCATCCATTCACAAAGCTCTAAGCCTCACACCTGGGAGTGGCATGAAGCTGGCCTGGGAACAGGAATCAAAGGGCCCATCCATTCACAAAGCTGTAAGCCTCACACCTGGGAGTGGCATGAAGCTGGCCTGGGAACAGGAATCAAAGGGCCCATCCATTCACAAAGCTGTAAGCCTCACACCTGGGAGTGGCATGAAGCTGGCCTGGGAACAGGAATCAAAGGGCCCATCCATTCACAAAGCTCTAAGCCTCACACCTGGGAGTGGCATGAAGCTGGCCTGGGAACAGGAATCAAAGGGCCCATCCATTCACAAAGCTCTAAGCCTCACACCTGGGAGTGGCATGAAGCTGGCCTGGGAACAGGAATCAAAGGGCCCATCCATTCACAAAGCTCTAAGCCTCACACCTGGGAGTGGCATGAAGCTGGCCTGGGAACAGGAATCAAAGGGCCCATCCATTCACAAAGCTCTAAGCCTCACACCTGGGAGTGGCATGAAGCTGGCCTGGGAACAGGAATCAAAGGGCCCATCCATTCACAAAGCTCTAAGCCTCACACCTGGGAGTGGCATGAAGCTGGCCTGGGAACAGGAATCAAAGGGCCCATCCATTCACAAAGCTCTAAGCCTCACACCTGGGAGTGGCATGAAGCTGGCCTGGGAACAGGAATCAAAGGGCACATCCATTCACAAAGCTCTAAGCCTCACACCTGGGAGTGGCATGAAGCTGGCCTGGGAACAGGAATCAAAGGGCCCATCCATTCACAAAGCTCTAAGCCTCACACCTGGGAGTGGCATGAAGCTGGCCTGGGAACAGGAATCAAAGGGCCCATCCATTCACAAAGCTCTAAGCCTCACACCTGGGAGTGGCATGAAGCTGGCCTGGGAACAGGAATCAAAGGGCACACCCATTCACAAAGCTCTAAGCCTCACACCTGGGAGTGGCATGAAGCTGGCCTGGGAACAGGAATCAAAGGGCCCATCTATTCACAAAGCTCTAAGCCTCACACCTGGGAGTGGCATGAAGCTGGCCTGGGAACAGGAATCAAAGGGCCCATCCATTCACAAAGCTCTAAGCCTCACACCTGGGAGTGGCATGAAGCTGGCCTGGGAACAGGAATCAAAGGGCCCATCCATTCACAAAGCTCTAAGCCTCACACCTGGGAGTGGCATGAAGCTGGCCTGGGAACAGGAATCAAAGGGCCCATCCATTCACAAAGCTCTAAGCCTCACACCTGGGAGTGGCATGAAGCTGGCCTGGGAACAGGAATCAAAGGGCCCATCCATTCACAAAGCTCTAAGCCTCACACCTGGGAGTGGCATGAAGCTGGCCTGGGAACAGGAATCAAAGGGCCCACCCATTCACAAAGCTCTAAGCCTCACACCTGGGAGTGGCATGAAGCTGGCCTGGGAACAGGAATCAAAGGGCCCACCCATTCACAAAGCTCTAAGCCTCACACCTGGGAGTGGCATGAAGCTGGCCTGGGAACAGGAATCAAAGGGCCCATCCATTCACAAAGCTCTAAGCCTCACACCTGGGAGTGGCATGAAGCTGGCCTGGGAACAGGAATCAAAGGGCCCATCCATTCACAAAGCTCTAAGCCTCACACCTGGGAGTGGCATGAAGCTGGCCTGGGAACAGGAATCAAAGGGCCCATCCATTCACAAAGCTCTAAGCCTCACACCTGGGAGTGGCATGAAGCTGGCCTGGGAACAGGAATCAAAGGGCCCATCCATTCACAAAGCTCTAAGCCTCACACCTGGGAGTGGCATGAAGCTGGCCTGGGAACAGGAATCAAAGGGCCCATCCATTCACAAAGCTCTAAGCCTCACACCTGGGAGTGGCATGAAGCTGGCCTGGGAACAGGAATCAAAGGGCCCATCCATTCACAAAGCTCTAAGCCTCACACCTGGGAGTGGCATGAAGCTGGCCTGGGAACAGGAATCAAAGGGCCCATCCATTCACAAAGCTCTAAGCCTCACACCTGGGAGTGGCATGAAGCTGGCCTGGGAACAGGAATCAAAGGGCCCATCCATTCACAAAGCTCTAAGCCTCACACCTGGGAGTGGCATGAAGCTGGCCTGGGAACAGGAATCAAAGGGCCCATCCATTCACAAAGCTCTAAGCCTCACACCTGGGAGTGGCATGAAGCTGGCCTGGGAACAGGAATCAAAGGGCCCATCCATTCACAAAGCTCTAAGCCTCACACCTGGGAGTGGCATGAAGCTGGCCTGGGAACAGGAATCAAAGGGCCCATCCATTCACAAAGCTCTAAGCCTCACACCTGGGAGTGGCATGAAGCTGGCCTGGGAACAGGAATCAAAGGGCACACCCATTCACAAAGCTCTAAGCCTCACACCTGGGAGTGGCATGAAGCTGGCCTGGGAACAGGAATCAAAGGGCCCATCCATTCACAAAGCTCTAAGCCTCACACCTGGGAGTGGCATGAAGCTGGCCTGGGAACAGGAATCAAAGGGCCCATCCATTCACAAAGCTCTAAGCCTCACACCTGGGAGTGGCATGAAGCTGGCCTGGGAACAGGAATCAAAGGGCCCATCCATTCACAAAGCTCTAAGCCTCACACCTGGGAGTGGCATGAAGCTGGCCTGGGAACAGGAATCAAAGGGCACATCCATTCACAAAGCTCTAAGCCTCACACCTGGGAGTGGCATTTCTTTATTTATTGATTTATTTACTCATACTTTTTAATTTCCTTATTGTGGCATCAACGTGGTACACGTCTCTCTCTTAGTATTACAAACAAATATGGTACATGAACTGGTATCATACTCTGTCTCTACAGCTCTAGATCTCATAATAATCACAGTTGGTATACGCAATAATGCAGAAATTCACATGGAAAGCAGAATTTAGAATCACTGAATGACGCTAGCATCAGTACTATACAGATATGCCCAGTACCCTTTGTGGGGTACATTTAAGGCCCTACGCAGAAACCCCCCTCAAAACAAAAACTGCATTGAAAAAATGCCTCATAAACAGCTGTTCTTTTCTTTTCCTGGCACGTGTGGCGAGCATTGAACATTGGCACCCAAAGAATGGCTCTGCATTTGCTCTACTTTTAAGTTGAATCATGAGGCGAAGACCTCCAATCAGAACGGCTCTACATTTGCTGTTCTGTCCTCTGAAATCTTAAAGTTGCGCACGACATTCAAGACGTCCCTGCAATTTGTTATTTCATTTAAAACGCCACAAAGTTGTGTGCCAATTGAAACACACCCCTGCGTGCTTTATTTCATCTGATTGCCAAAAAGTTAGGCAATACCTCCCAAGCATGGCATTGTCTACTGAGAAACCACACGAGGGGCAGAGAGATCTGCTTTTCATTCAACACAGCTTTTTGTTTCTTTTTACTGTGAACCATTGCGCTCAAATTGCAGTAAATGAAAGGAATACCGTGGTGTTTCTTTTTCCATGTCAATATCAAAGAAATCCTGTGCAGCATCCTTTTCTGTCCATAAACCAACAGTATATGCAAACCCCCCCAAAAGACTACTTGAAAAACAATCCTGTGGTCAGCAGAACCGCATGTGTAAACTTGAAATGAAAGGAAATGAACACACGTGTGAATCTGCTCTTTTTGAAAATAAGGAAAATGTTGTTTAAAAGTTAATGTCAAATGGCAGATTTTGCTTTTACAGGAAATGTCAGTGTGGGTGGGGGTTTGGCTATACATGTACATTTGTTCTCCCCCACCAGGCTTCAGTCACCTTGAGGCCCAGCAGACCAGTTAAACCAGTTTTGGGGTCAATTGCAGATATTTGGCTACCACTGAAAAGTCGCACCAATAAGTGAACCGGCCCACAATGGCATGGGAGGTGGCCGAGAGTGTGAGGATTCTCTACTCTACCAGACTAGCAGGCATTACTGGAAGAAAAAACAAAGGAAGCCAATGTGGCCTGTGCGTCATCGATAGGTGCGATTTCCTCCAGCACCAAGTCTGAAAGAGGAACGGTCAAACTTCAAAGGGCATCATAAAAGTCCTTTGTTGCCAGCCAAGCCAGGCAGAGACAGTTCGATGTTGGATAATAAGGAAAATGTTGTTTAAAAGTTAATGTCAAATTGCAGATTTTGCTTGCACAGGAAATGTCAGTGTGGGTGGGGGTCTGGCTACACATGTACATTTGTTCTCCCCCACCAGGCTTCAGTCACCTTGAGGCCCAGCAGACCAGTTAAACCAGTTTTGGGGTCAATTGCAGATATTTGCCTCCCACTGAAAAGTCGTACCAATTAGTGAACCGGCCCATAATGGCATGGGAGGTGGCCGAAAGTGTGAGGATTCTCCACTCTACCAGACTAGCAAGCATTACTGGAAGAAAAAACAAAGGAAGCCAATGTGGCCTGTGCGTCATCGATAGTTGCGATTTCCTCCAGCACCCAGTCTGAAAGAGGAACGGTCAAACTTCAAAGGGCATCATAAAAGTCCTTTGTTGCCAGCCAAGCCAGGCAGAGACAGTTCGATGTTGGGGTCTGCAGCACCGCCCACACATGTGACAAATCCACCCCATTGACATTAAAGAATTGCTGTATTTTAAGACATTTTTCCCAGCACCCTGAATAAGTAGGAATTTTCTAGTATGCCAATTTTCCATGTGATTTTTAGCCAAGTGTTAAGAGACCGAGTACATGTTTCTAGCACTTGGTGAACTGAAATGGCCATGAAAGACGCATTTTGGGGTGAATTATAAATGGGACAAATATGAAACGAGGTGGGATGAAGCAAATTGTTATTGGGAATATGTGTAGTAATTGGCAGAATTTTAAATCTTACGCATTTTATAAAAATGGGGGAAATGTGCCAAAGGGCGATGCGAGCTCGAGTCGCCGATACGATTATCCAATTCCCTGTGACATATTGAATCCGCATATCCACTTCTTATGGCGGTGGCTAGTATAAGTTTGAAAGTTTTGATCTATAACTCATTTTTGGTAAAAAAGTAGACTGGAGAGACAAAGAGAGACCATGAATGCAAACACATAAATAATGTCATTTCCCCTGAACCAATCGGCCCAGGGCAATTTCATCCAGATCCAGGGAGAAAGGAGAGGAGGCAGCTGATCCCATCCTAGAGAGTGCAGTGACCAGACCTTGCTTAGCTGTCCATCATCCCATTCAGGAGAGTCCAGTGATCAGATCCCTTGGCCCAGCTGTCCCAGTGATCAGATCCCTTAGCCCAGCCGTCCAGAGTGAGCAGATCCCATGGCCTAGCTGTCCAGAGACCTCGCTGACTTTCCAGAATTCCAAACTCAAGCTTACATTGTAAGTAGCACATAACCCCAATTCTCCAAACTGCATATCCTGCTCTTTTCACCCTTGCATCCTATTGAAATCCCATTCAAGTCTCAAATTGTCAGTGTAATCGTTCACCTTTCCGTAGACAAATCTGTATTAGCCTGGGTATGCTAGTGCATCCCTTTCCATAAATCTTTCAAAAGTCTGTATAAATCCTTAGCACTATTTGCAAGTAAATCAATTAATTCCTCTATAAAGAGATTCACAGTGAGTTGGTTGACATTCGAAAGTGCCTTTCTTTAAGAATTATAGCCATAAAAATATAGTTGCAACAAAACCAGCCTTTGTCTAAAAAATGAATTTTTCAGTGTATTTTGTGCCTTTCCTACCTATTTCAAGTTGCATTTGTCCCATAGAAAAACCCAAACTGTAGTCCCATTAAAAGTAACCCCTTTCTATCAGAATCCCATCTGTTATGTGCCTCTGTCCCTTGTCCTGAAAACCGATTTCCAATTTTGATAGCTAAGCCCTTTCCGTGGCTACCTGTCATCCCAAGTCCCATGTAGAAATGAATTTCATTCTGCCATGTGCTTTGTTTCATTTGTTTTTCTTTTCAAAAATCAATTTTCTTACCTTATGCTCACATTGTCTTGGTGCCCAACTTAGTAGTCTGTAAGTTTCTTTATCTCTCAAGTGTAGCAACACACATTTCTGTCCTAGCTATTCCACCGCAGTTGCAAACTGCTGTGCGAGAACAAGTGAAATCTGATTATGTTATTTTGCTCGTAAATAAGGTTTTCATTTTCTTTTCGGGCCTCCCATCTTGGGATGGTGGGCTGAATCCTAAATCCGATTTTTACCTATTCATACTGACTCCTTGCCACTGCCTTCCATCCACAAAGAATTTAGCTAACAGACGTTTGGGGGAGAGTGTTGCAGGGGGAGTGCTTAACCGGAATACCATTTGTTGCTTTTAAACTATTTATCTTTGCTTGCTATTAAAGGTTTCTCTATATTGTGTTAGGTGGTTGCGTTAACTGTATTGTGGGGATTTTTGCATTTGTATTGCCACAACATCAGTGGTTGCTGCCCAATTGTTTTATTTTGCTGGATTTTTCATTTGACTATAACATTAATAAATATTATATTGTTACATACCGGCCTGGTTCCTGGTCCATTGCGACACAGGGTGCTTGTTAAAGTGGATGAAAGACGGGTTGGGGGGGCTACTCAAATAAAGAACCCGTGGTTGATTAAAGATAAAACGTGTTTTTATTGTGCGCTACATTCATTGTCAGTGGAACAAGTCCCTGGCTGGAGTGTGCCGTGTTATAAAACCGTTACACCTTCCCATATATTTGTAGTATGCTGGGTTGCTTGGATGACAGAGATATAAGTCCCTTCTCTTTCATTTGAATAAGCTAATTCTTTTAGCCACGACTGCTGTGTAGGGACTGAATGTGATTTCCAAAATGTAATGATAAACGCTTTGGTGATTAGACATGAGATTAAACAGTCTACGTTTCTCCACAGCAACCTTACCTGTATCTCCCAAAAAGTGTATGTCGCTGGTAACAGTGTAGCGGGTATATCCGTAATTTCTGCCAATGTGCCCACTACCTCAGACCATAACTCCAACACCCGTGGACATGACCAGAACATGTGTATGAAATCTGCAGGTGCACCATAACATTTAGGGCAAGCGTTACTAGCTGTATGAGCAAATCTAGCAATCTTCACATGTGTAGAATGTAGTCTGTTGAGGACCTTAAATTGGATCAATTGATATCTGGCGTTAAGGGATACCTCTTTGGTGAGAAGACAGTGCCGTGCCCATGTTTCCTCAGACAGCGGTGATAGCTCTTGCTTGAGGATCGCCATGTCTGATTTCACTGAGGACACTCTATCCTCTGCGTCCTCTATTCTGGTTTCTGCGAGCGTAATGCAGCCACTTTCTTTCTCAAGTTTGGCACGCAGTGAGCTGATGTTAGCTGACAGACAGATCATCCAGTTTAGAGTTTACAAAGGAGGGCCCGGAATGCATGGCTTCCATTATCGGATCAAGATGGTGTTGCTCGGATGTATTGGAAGCACTGGCGGTCAACAACAAGGTTGTCTGTAATGGTTCTCTGGAGGTGGTGTTTGTGTAGTAGTCTATAGGGCCATTCTTTTTATTCGAACCTCTAGTCATGGTCAACAAGTGACAGCAGGTATCATGTGCGGCACCTTAATCCAATTAGCCAGATGGATAACACGTATATTCAGAGGGTTAGGAGTGGTGCTTGCCACTTGTTGTGCTAGTTCTTGTAGTTATAATGCAGATAGCGCAGTAGTCATGTAGATAGTACTCTCACACTCAAGCAAGGTCGAGTGCAGGCTTCCAGTCCTGCAATGTAATTAACAAGGCCAGGTGGCCTGCAGTCTCTCCACTGCAGTGCAATTCTGTATACAACGCATAACAGAAGGAGGGAGCGGGGGGCAGGAGGTCCAGCAGGGTGCTGCAGCAGTGTCTTGAAGGCCCCTGCAGGGGCTCTGATGATGAGCGTCGACTCCAGCGTTCAAGTGCCCCAAGTGCGGTCGGTGGCCACGCGGTGTGGCCTTCCAGGAGGTGATTTGAATCCTAATTGTAGAAGGACTCCCCCGGTGCACACGGTCTCCACTTCATTGGACACTGCAGCTGCCAGCAGCTCAGTCCAGCTACGGGTCGCCACACGGCCACGGTGCACAGACACCTAGCGCTGGTTCCTTATCTCCACTGGTACAGGAGCGGAGATCAGGGGGATTCGTCCAGTATTCCACCATGTTCTAAGACTACCACCCCACCGCCCCCTCCCCAGGAGTTCCACAGTCGAGGTTTCGTTTTCTGTGCCGAGGATGAGGAAAAGATTTCCGTTGGGCACTGGAGCTCAACACTTAGGCAACCATCTTGCCTGTCGCTTAATATGGCCTCCATGGAGTTTCATATCTAAAGCCCTTGATTCTATTGAGAAGGAAAGGGCAAAGATATAGGCCCTCATTACGACCCTGGCGTTGGACCATGGTGCTAATAGCACCATGGTCCATGCCGGTAACTTACCGACTCCGCCAAGGCGGAATGGGGAATTACCGCCCCATTCCGAGGTTGGCGGAGCGGTAATTCCCCAATGCCGCCATGGCCCTTCCCCATTCCCATTTTTGCCCCATAGGGCTCAATGGAAATGGGGAAGGCACTAAGTACGGTGCCGCAAATTGCGGCACCGTACTTAGCACCAAGGTCCCTTTGCGGGTTGGTTTTTAACGCCTGCAGAAAGTCTCCAACCTGCAAAGGGACCTCGTAATCAGGCGTTAAGGGTTTAACGGCGCCTCCACCTTTTACGGCGCTGTTAACCCCTTAACGCCTGGGTTGTAATGAGGGCCATAGTATAGATAGAGAGAGCTATTAGCAGCTGGAGGAAGGCTCCAGCATCTTGGTTCTCTCTTCTTCTATTTTTCCTTCCTGTGACCTCCACTTCCTCTAGCAAAAAACACTTTGGGTGTGATGTCAGAAGGCAAAGTCCACATGTTCCAAGAACAGGGACTGCACCCCTAAATCAAGCTGGCTTCAGTCCAATCCTCTGAGGGCTTTTGTCTTTCCCACCACTTCTTTGAATCATCTTTTTAGAATGTAACCCTTCAAAAATGTCATTGGGCCCTGTTAGGAGAGCAGTCCTTCCCAAAGTCCTCCAGTTGTGAGATGAAGACAGGTGTTCCAAGGCAGAGGCAAGCTCTGCCCCCTAACCATCCCCATGAACCATTGGGGGTGAACCTGCTGCCGGGACAAGACCAGCAACTCTGCCAACCAGACTGCTGCCCAGGGCCTCACTGTGTTGAAGGACCCCTGGAAAGTGCATGCCAGCCGCCCCCATGTTTGGGAGCCCAAGAAAAGAACTTACCTTAACCCTGAGACCCTTGTGAGGAGTCAGAAAGGAAAGCCAGAAAGTTGTCATGTTTTTGGTTAAAGACATTTAATAAATAAAAATGGGGGTGGGGAGAAATTCCCTACCTATATACCAAAAAACTTAGGATCTGTCTGTGTCAGGATGCCAGTAACTGAAGAGCCGTCCTTGTGTCCAAAACAGCCTATCCTCACCCTCACACTACAAACAAAACAACAAAGGGGTGCAAGGAAATGTCTTTAATCTGATGTTGGAAAAGGTGTTCAAAACCAAACCAAAAGTATAAGAATTACCTCAACAAATGTTCTGCAAGGTAAAGACCCTTGGATCCAGAGGGTGGCTCCTTCCCCTGGATTCTTGAATAGGATCGCAAAAATGTCTCTTTAGCTAACAGTTCCTGTGTGTCTTCACTGGACTCATAAAGTTCTTGTTTAAGCAAAATGTTCTGTTACTTTCTTTCTGTAGGCTTTTCTTGTAACTTTGCAGGTTGCCTGGTATACCCCAATGCCAGGAATGTTTGTACAAGTTCAGCTGCCTGGTATACTCGCCTGCCAGGACTTCTTATGTGTTTCACAGTTCTTTGGCTATAACACACTAGTATATACCATGAGGTGCTTGGTATATCTGTCTATGGCAATATTTGCTCAATGCCCCCCCACCCCCACACTGGCATCTCATGCATCTGTACTTGGTTGGGGTGTGCCTTTGTACTTTACCTTGACTGCATTGAAACAAACTTCAGGTATTTTCTGCATCAGCAATTTTGCACCATTCAAACATTTGTTGGCACCATTTGTTGGAAAGCGCTGGAGTCCCCAGCTGCTTTGGGTAGACTCACCGGTTCCTTTCAGCATCTCGCTGTTTCTACTTGTGACTCTGTGGTGTGGTTCCTTCACCCGCTTTCCACTTTGGAGTGTGCAGACGCGTCCTGTGAGGCTCTGTGGTGACACGCCAGCTTTCCTTTTCAGTCTGACTGAAGAATGCGGTCTCTTCGCACCGCCAACATCCTTGAGCTCTTGTGCGGCTCCCATCGTTTCCACAGCCCTTCTTGCTCGCACGCAGCATTACTCCTCCTGTCCCAGCAACCTTCTCCGTTCCACCACATCTGTCTTTGTGCCTCACGTTTATGAGCCTCAGCATGGGGTTCAACATCTTCTCCTGCACTGCTCGATCCAATAGTGTGGTTGCCATCTTTAAATGTCCAGAACACTGAAGACTTGGAAAAACAACTAGCTTGCATGTTGTACTTGGAGCTCCTGTCACTTTGCACAAACTCCCTCATCCTCCTCCTTGTCTCAGTACGTGGGTGGTTATGGGAGTTGGAGTCCATGGATGTCATTGAACTTTTAACTCTTAAGTGTTTTTTCTCCGAGATTTCGTATAAAGGCACACCAGAAAAGAAATGTTATTTGTGAGTTGTGGGTGTTTGGGTCAAAAGTGGGAGCCTGACCAGAGTAGTGTAGAGAAAGGTTTTCTTGACTTCCTCTACAAGGGGGAACCGTTAGCTGGCAATAGGCCATTAAGGCTTTGGGTGTCCTAGGGTATTCCACGTGGGAAAGGGGGGATACTGTGTCTCATCCAATGAAGTCATGACATCTCCACGGTAGTTGTCTTCTCCCATGTGATCCTCCCTCATATAGCCACCCCCAGTGTCAGGGTCAGGATCGGGTAGTGGCGGCTGTCTCCTGGCCACATGGGAGGAGGTTCCCACCGGGGAATTCATGACAACTCCATTGGATTCATCACATACCCTTCCCCTAAAGACTTGGCTTCCCGCTCTAGGGCTATCTCTTGGATGATAATTAGCAGTCTCCACCATATACGGAAGAGGCTCCTTAGTATGGGCTTCTCACTTCCTAAAAGGGCCTTCTGAAGAAAACCCCTCTTCTTTCCATGAGTAAATTGCTGAGGATTGTTTGGAAGTTGGGAAAGTTGATGCCAATTGTTGTCTATTCGCGTAGTCCTGGAGTGACAGCGGCATTCATTTCAGTGAACCCCCCACCCTCTGGAACCCTGGGGGTGACTGGGGCCCTATGATAAATCTCCTCATCTCTATGTACGCAGGTGACCTTCATTAGGGTTCTCTTTCTCAGGTCCCTGGTCGATATTAAATTACTGGCGTCTGAATCAATTAGGGCTCTAACCGGGACACCATTTAATATGCAGAATCATGCAGAATCATGGGGTTTAAACGGAGTGCTGGTGAAAAACAAATTGCTAGTAGTCATCTCCATCCCAATCCTTTCCTACGATGTAACCAATTTCTATGTCCTAGTTGCCCCCACGAGAAACACATCATGGATTTGGGTCTTGGGTTTCGTCCCTCTTTGAGTCTTAACTCTCCCCTTTCTTTAATTACCACAGGCTCCCTCTCTCTATTGGATAGATCTCTCACCATGGGTTTGTAAGGACCGTCTTGGTTTCTATCTTTACCTGCAAAAAGTGGGGGGATGGGAAAATCCTCTTGTGTCCTTTTTAGGTTCCTACACTTTATGGCGACTCTTTAGATGAGTATTGGCTTCCGTAAAGTTCTGGGCTGCCTCTGTGGCTAATGCTAAACTGGGTCTGTTCAATTGAAGAATCGCCTTTTGCAAGTAGGGAGGTAAGGAATTTATTAATTGCTCCATGGGGAGTGTTTCTAATATTTTCCCTAACCATAGAGACAAGGTGTGTTTGCACTCTAGCCCCTAGCTACACTCATGTTTTATCGGAGTGCAACTTAATAATTCAGAGCTTCTGTTTATAAAAATTGTTCGTTTGACCCACCTTTTCCAACAACCCTTGTTTGAAGTCATCAAAAGTCGTGGTTCCTAGCGGATTTGACAACTGATAGAAGTTCTGGATTTCTCCTATCAGGCGGGTAGCGAGGTGACAGATTTGCAATTCATCCTCCCAGTGAAATTGTCAGGCCAAATGCTCAAAGTTGAGTTAAAGGTTCCCTAGGTCTTCCCCTTCACTATAGGGTTATAAGACCCTGTGTGGTAATATGGGTCTCTGAGACGATGCAGCAATTCTATCCAGCCCATTTTGGAATTTGGTCTCTGGCTGGATTTTATGGACAATCAGCTGGGCTAAATGATTTTCTAGGGTTGCCATCTCGATATTCTTTTCAGGGCATTTTTCCTCAATGAAATCGATGTCTTGTTCAAAGTGGAATGCATCAAGGTCTCTAGCTGGTTTGTCAAGGAAGTTGAATACCTCATCCTCTACCTCAGGAGATGGGTCTACCTCTATTGCTAAACTTATCCCTAGTGGAGGAACATAATCTGGGAACTCTTTCTGCTTTACTGGGACTTGGGCGCATCTCTTAAGACTAGGGTTGATAAATGTAAAGGGGATTGGAGGCAGATCTATCTCTGCTCTAACTATAAAGCTTAATTTACCTTGGGGGTCTAATATTGTAGTCCAATACCTTGAAGGTATCTAACAAGGGTCAACCATAAAAAATATGTTTTTGATGATGAATGTGAAAAGCAAATCTTGTCAAGATCTTTTGTTTAATGCTTAGGACAGTTTCGTTGGATTAATTTCAAGTGTACAACTTTCTTCCTCTAACTGTTGGATGATAAGCTGCATTAGAGAGTAAACCTTTTTTTAGTGTGGTCCCACTTTGTGTCAACTGGTTCAGCATCCCACTCCTCTCATGTGCTCCTCCCTCATATAGCCGCCTCCATGGTCAGGATCAGGTAGTGGCTGCCATCCTCTGGCGACATGGCAGGAGGTTCCTGCCGGGGAATCCGTGATGACTCTCTATTGGATTCATCACACCCTGGAGTGGGCCTCACAGCTCCTGAGAACCAAGACAGCCAGGATTCCTACCACTTAACCATCAAACCACTGCGAACCATGATTCGAGTGTGTTCGACCAAGCTGAACCACCAGGACCCTCCAGAGTTGCTGTTAGCACTCATCACCTTTCGATCGGCACCCCACCAGCTAAAGCGCATTGTTGCCTCAACTTAACAGAGAGGGGGCTCTGTATCTGCATTGCTTGAACCACCTTTCACATCACCAGCCTCTTCAACACTGATCAAGTCAAGGACTGAACCACCGCTGGTGTTTATCCTGAACTGCATCCTTCGAGTTGCATCGAACCGCCTCGCCTGTGCATACTGCCATCAGCCTATGCGCCGAAGGTCAACCGCTGAATCGAACCTGGTGATCCGTGCCGCTTTGAACCAGAGCCTTCTTCCAGACTGACTCTGCATCCAAACCCACCTGCCACTTGCAGTCTTGGTAGGATAGCTCAGGGGCAACCTGCTTGCCTTGGAAACAAGACAACACGGAGCAACAAAGGTTCAATCCCCGGGTCCGCGCTTAGAAACCTCTGGGAATTAAGTGCATTATAAATAACCAATCAAACACCCAATCATATCACAGGACGACTGCGAGCGCCATTCATCAAACTTCTTGAACCGCCAAGACACTGAAATAAGTTTTTTTGCCTCATAATTCACCCCCTGGTCGTTCTTTAGTCCTAGAGTCAGGCTAGGCCACTTTAATGCATTTTGGCAATTCAAGAACATATCCTTTTAAACTTTGTGGTTTTTATTGATTTTCTCCCTCTGTCTCCTTACCCAGAATGCTCCATCTGCTATCTTTGCATATTCTTTGTGCTTTCTACAGTGGTGGATTTTTACAGTGTTTTCTAATTAGTTATTATTGAAAAGCAGGGAGAGGGTCCTGGTTCCAGCACATGTGCCAAGTAGCCTTAGCGCTCCCCGATAAATACCCCAAGCCATCCGAAAGCGCCCCCTACATGCATTCAGATCCACAGTTCCCCAGCCTGCATCCCCAATCGGCCATGCAAGGCTGGAGAAGTAAACCCTCCTCCCCCGGCCTTGCATGACATGCGCGATGGGCTATTCCAAACTGTCAAATGGAAAGCACAGACCGTTTAAAGCCAGCCCAGGAGTGCCCCTCGGCTGCTTAGGGCTGCTGAAAGAGCGCTCTGTGTTTTCACTGGGCTGGCTTAGCTCGCCCACAGTGGGTGGTGGGTCGGTGCCTCATCGCCCATTATGGACGCGCCACCCCAGGCCAGATATGGAAAGCCTCAGAGGCGATTCCATTAACATGGACCTTCTTTTTGACTTCAGGGGAGGAATCCTAGTTTATAAAACGGTCACAAGTTGTTGCCAGTGAGTTCTTTGAGTCCCAGAAGGCTGAATCCATCGTTTGTTGTAGCACGCCAAAGGCCCGGAAGGCCCTCCCTCACGCAGAAGAGGAAGGACACCTCCCCGTGCAATCTGAATTGGAGAAACATCCCTAGGGAAAAGAGTACACCTGTCAAGTCCAGAAGTTGAGCAAGAGAGTTGATATAGTACCCTTCCCCACGCACGTCCCCTCCTCCTGCGAGTGTCTCTGAGACCAGAGTCACATTGCAGGCGCCGGAGTCTGGGTTGCCTGATTGGGCTAGTTTCCACACAACTGGGCAACTCAAAATACTTTCGTGTGGGGAAAAAGAAGTGTGTGCAGGTGGCCCAATTTTGTCAGATTTGTGCTACTCATCACGGCGGGCTGATTCATTAACAAAAAATAGTAAAAGGGCCAGCAAAAGGCATGTGCCACCTGTGTACCTGCAGGGCCAGCAGAAGGCATGTGCCACCTGTGTACCTGCAGGGCCAGCAGAAGGCATGGGCCACCCGTGTACCTGCAGGGCCAGCAGAAGACATGCACCACCTGTGTACCTGCAGGGCCAGCAGAAGGCATGTGCCACTTGTGTTTCTGCAGGGCCAGCAGAAGCCATGCACCACCTGTGTACCTGCAGGGCCAGCAGAAGGCATGTGCCACCTGTCTACCTGCACGGGCCAGCAGAAGACATGCACTACCTGTGTACCTGCAGGGCCAGCAGAAGGCATGGGCCACCCGTGTACCTGCAGGGCCAGCAGAAGGCATGTGCCACCCGTGTACCTGCAGGGCCAGCAGAAGGCATGTGCCACCCGTGTACCTGCAGGGCCAGCAAAAGGCATGTGCCACCCGTGTACCTGCAGGGCCAGCAGAAGGCATGTGCCACCCGTGTACCTGCAGGGCCAGCAGAAGGCATGTGCCACCCGTGTACCTGCAAGGCCAGCAGAAGCCATGCGCCACCTGTGTACCTGCAGGGCCAGCAGAAGGCTTGTGCCACCTGTGTACCTGCAGGGCCAGCAGAAGACATGCGCCATCTGTGTACCTGCAGGGCCAGCAGAAGGCATGCGCCACCTGTGTACCTGCAGGGCCAGCAGAAGGCATGCGCCACCTGTGTACCTGCAGGGCCAGCAGAAGCCATGCGCCACCTGTGTACCTGCAGGGCCAGCAGAAGGCATGCGCCACCTGTGTACCTGCAGTGCCAGCAAAAGGCATGTGCCACCCGTGTACCTGCAGGGCCAGCAGAAGGCATGTGCCACCTGTGTACCTGCAGGGACAGCAGAAGGCATGGGCCACCCGTGCACCTGCAGGGCCAGCAAAAGGCATGTGCCAACTGTGTACCTGCAGGGCCAGCAAAAGGCATGTGCCATCTGTGTACGGGCCAGCAGAAGGCATGTGCCACCTGTGTACCTGCAGGGCCAGCAAAAGGCATGTGCCACCTGTGTACCTGCAGGGCCAGCAGAAGGCATGTGCCACCTGTGTACCTGCAGGGCCAGCAGAAGCCATGCGCCACCTGTGTACCTGCAGGGCCAGCAGAAGGCATGGGCCACCCGTGTACCTGCAGGGCCAGCAGAAGGCATGTGCCACCTGTGTACCTGCAAGGGCTAGAATAAGACATGTGCCACCTGTGTACCTGCAAGGGCCAGCAGAAGGTATGTGCCACCTGTGTACCTGCAGGGCCAGCAGAAGGCATGTGCCACCTGTGTACCTGCAGGGCCAGCAGAAGGCATGGGCCACCCGTGTACCTGCAGGGCCAGCAGAAGGCATGTGCCACCTGTGTACCTGCAGGGACAGCAGAAGGCATGGGCCACCCGTGCACCTGCAGGGCCAGCAAAAGGCATGTGCCAACTGTGTACCTGCAGGGCCAGCAAAAGGCATGTGCCATCTGTGTACGGGCCAGCAGAAGGCATGTGCCACCTGTGTACCTGCAGGGCCAGCAAAAGGCATGTGCCACCTGTGTACCTGCAGGGCCAGCAGAAGGCATGTGCCACCTGTGTACCTGCAGGGCCAGCAGAAGCCATGCGCCACCTGTGTACCTGCAGGGCCAGCAGAAGGCATGGGCCACCCGTGTACCTGCAGGGCCAGCAGAAGGCATGTGCCACCTGTGTACCTGCAAGGGCTAGAATAAGACATGTGCCACCTGTGTACCTGCAAGGGCCAGCAGAAGGTATGTGCCACCTGTGTACCTGCAGGGCCAGCAGAAGGCATGTGCCACCTGTGTACCTGCAGGGCCAGCAGAAGGCATGGGCCACCCGTGTACCTGCAGGGCCAGCAGAAGGCATGTGCCACCTATGTACCTGCAGGGCCAGCAGAAGGCATGTGCCACCCGTGTACCTGCAGGGCCAGCAAAAGGCATGTGCCACCCGTGTACCTGCAGGGCCAGCAGAAGGCATGTGCCACCCGTGTACCTGCAGGGCCAGCAGAAGGCATGTGCCACCCGTGTACCTGCAGGGCCAGCAGAAGGCATGTGCCACCCGTGCACCTGCAGGGCCAGCAGAAGGCATGTGCCACCCGTGTACCTGCAGGGCCAGCAGAAGGCATGTGCCACCCGTGCACCTGCAGGGCCAGCAGAAGGCATGTGCCACCTATGTACCTGCAGGGCCAGCAAAAGGCATGTGCCACCCGTGTACCTGCAGGGCCATCAAAAGGCATGTGCCACCTGTGTACCTGCATGGCCAGCAGAAGGCATGTGCCACCCGTGTACCTGCAGGGCCAACAAAAGGCATGTGCCACCTGTGTACCTGCAGGGCCAGCAGAAGGCATGTGCCACCCGTGCACCTGCAGGGCCAGCAGAAGGCATGTGCCACCCGTGCACCTGCAGGGCCAGCAGAAGGCATGTGCCACCCGTGTACCTGCAGGGCCAGCAGAAGGCATGTGCCACCCGTGCACCTGCAGGGCCAGCAGAAGGCATGTGCCACCTGTGTACCTGCACGGGCCAGCAGAAGGCATGTGCCACCCGTGCACCTGCAGGGCCAGCAGAAGGCATGTGCCACCTGTGTACC
Organism: Ambystoma mexicanum; assembly: GCF_040938575.1. Classification (NCBI taxonomy): domain Eukaryota; kingdom Metazoa; phylum Chordata; class Amphibia; order Caudata; family Ambystomatidae; genus Ambystoma; species Ambystoma mexicanum. The sequence goes on from NC_090921.1 coordinate 138,620,306, forward strand.
TGCACGGGCCAGCAGAAGGCATGGGCCACCCGTGCACCTGCAGGGCCAGCAGAAGGCATGTGCCACCTGTGTACCTGCACGGGCCAGCAGAAGACATGCACCACCTGTGTACCTGCACGGGCCAGCAGAAGACATGCACCACCTGTGTACCTGCAAGGGTTAGCAGAAGGCATGCACCACCTGTGTACCTGCAGGGCCAGCAGAAGGCATGTGCCACCTGTGTACCTGCAGGGCCAGCAGAAGGCATGGGCCACCCGTGCACCTGCAGGGCCAGCAGAAGGCATGTGCCACCTGTGTACCTGCAGGGCCAGCAAAAGGCATGTGCCACCTGTGTACCTGCACGGGCCAGCAGAAGACATGCACCACCTGTGTACCTGCAGGGCCAGCAGAAGGCATGTGCCACCTGTGTACCTGCAGGGCCAGCAGAAGGCATGTGCCACCTGTGTACCTGCAGGGCCAGCAGAAGGCATGTGCCACCTGTGTACCTGCAGGGCCAGCAGAAGGCATGTGCCACATGTGTACCTGCAGGGCCAGCAGAAGACATGCACCACCTGTGTGCCTGCAGGGCCAGCAGAAGGCATGTGCCACCTGTGAACCTGCACGGGACAGCAGAGGACATGCATCACCTGTGTACCTGCACGAGCCAGCAGAAGACATGCACCACCTGTGTACCTGCAAGTGTTAGCAGAAGGCATGTGCCACCTGTGTACCTGCAAGGGATAGCAGAAGGCATGTGCCACCTGTGTACCTGCAGGGCCAGCAAAAGACATGCGCCACCTGTGTACCTGCAGAGCCAGCAGAAGACATGCACCACCTGTGTACCTGCACGGGCCAGCAGAAGACATGCGCCACCTGTGTACCTGCACGGGCCAGCAGAAGACATGCACCACCTGTGTACCTGCACGGGCCAGCAGAAGACATGCACCACCTGTGTACCTGCAAGGGTTAGCAGAAGACATTCACCACCTGTGTACCTGCAAGGGATAGCAGAAGGCATGTGCCACCTGTGTACCTGCAGGGCCAGCAAAAGACATGTGCCACCTGTGTACCTGCAGGGCCAGCAGAAGACATGCACCACCAGTGTACCTGCACGGACCAGCAGAAGACATGCACCACCTGTGTACCTTCACGGGCCAGCAGAAAACATGCACCACCTGTGTACCTGCAAGGGTTAGCAGAAGGCATGTGCCACATGTGTACCTGCAGGGTTAGCAGAAGGCATGTGCCACATGTGTACCTGCAGGGCCAGCAGAGGACATGCACCACCTATGTACCTGCAGGGCTAGCAGAAGGCATGTGCCACCTGTGTACTTGCACGGGCCAGCAGAAGTCATGTGCCACCACAGGGCCAGCAGAAAGCATGTGCCATCTGTGTACCTGCAGGGCCAGCAGAAGGCATGTGCCACCTGTGTACCTGCAATTACAGCAGAAGGCATGTGTCACCTGTGTACCTGCAAGGGCAGCAGAAGGCATGTGCCACCTGTGTACCTGCAGGGGCAGCAGAAGGCATATGCCACCCGTGTACCTGCAGGGCCAGCAGAAGGCATGTGCCACCTGTGTACCTGCAGGGCCAGCAGAAGGCATGTGCCACCTGTGTACCTGCAAGAGCAGCAGAAGGCATGAGCCACCTGTGTACCTGCACGGGCCAGCAGAAGACATGCACCACCTGTGTACCTGCAGGGCCAGCAGAAGACATGCACCACCTGTGTACCTGCAAGAGCAGCAGAAGGCATGTGCCACCTGCGTACCTGCAGGGCCAGCAGAAGGCATGTGCCACCTGTGTACCTGCAAGAGCAGCAGAAGGCATGTGCCACCTGCGTACCTGCATGGCCAGCAGAAGGCATGTGCCACCTGTCTACCTGCATGGGCCACCAGACGACATGCACCACCTGTGTACCTGCACGGTCCAGCAGAAGACATGCACCACCTGTGTACCTGCACGGGCCAGCAGAAGACATGCACCACCTGTGTACCTGCAGGGCCAGCAGAAGACATGCACCACCTGTGTACCTGCACGGGCCAGCAGAAGGCATGCACCACCTGTGTACCTGTAGGGCCAGCAGAAGGCATGCACCACCTGTGTACCTGTAGGGCCAGCAGAAGGCATGTGCCACCTGCGTACCTGCAGGGCCAGCAGAAGGCATGCACCACCTGTGTACCTGCATGGGCCAGCAGAAGACATGCACCACCTGTGTTCCTGCAGGGCCAGCAGAAGGCATGCACGCCCTGTGTACCTGCAGGGCCAGCAGAAGCCATGCACCACCTGTGTACCTGCAGGGCCAGCAGAAGGCATGCGCCACCTGTCTACCTGCACGGGCCACCAGAAGACATGCACCAACTGTGTACCTGCAGGGGCCAGCAGAAGACATGCACCACCTGTGTACCTGCAGGGCGAGCAGAAGGCATGTGCCACCTGTCTACCCGCACGGGCCACCAGAAGACATGCACCAACTGTGTACCTGCAGGGGCCAGCAGAAGACATGCACCACCTGTGTACCTGCAGGGCCAGCAGAAGGCATGTGCCACCTGTGTACCTGCAGGGCCAGCAGAAGCCATGCACCACCTGTGTACCTGCAGGGCCAGCAGAAGGCATGCGCCACCTGTCTACCTGCATGGGCCACCAGAAGACATGCACCAACTGCGTACCTGCAGGGGCCAGCAGAAGACATGTACCACCTGTGTACCTGCAGGGCCAGAAGAAGGCATGTGGCACCTGTGTACCTGCAGGGCCAGCAGAAGACATGCACCACCTGTGGACCTGCAGGGCCAGTAGAAGGCATGTGCCACCTGTGGACCTGCACGGGCCAGCAGAAGGGATGTGCCACCTGTGTACCTGCATGGGCCAGCAGAAGTCATGTGCCACCACAGGGCCAGCAGAAGGCATGTGCCACCTGTGTACCTTCAGGGCCAGCAGAAGGCATGTGCCACCTGTGTACCTGCAGGGCCAGCAGAAGTCATGTGCCACCTGTGTACCTGCACGGGCCAGCAGAAGACATGCACCACCCGTGTACCTGCATGGTCCAGCAGAAGACATGCACCCACTGTGTACCTGCAGGGCCAGCAGAAGGCATGTGCCACCTGTGTACCTGTAGGGCCAGCAGAGGACATGCACCCACTGTGTACCTGCACGGGCCAGCAGAAGAAATGCACCACTTGTGTACCTGCAGGGCCAGCAGAAGGCATGTGCCACCTGTCTACCCGCACGGGCCACCAGAAGACATGCACCAACTGCGTACCTGCAGGGGCCAGCAGAAGACATGCACCACCTGTTTACCTACAGGGCCAGCAGAAGGCATGTGCCACCTGTGTACCTGCAGGGCCAGCAGAAGCCATGCACCACCTGTGTACCTGCAGGGCCAGCAGAAGGCATGCGCCACCTGTCTACCTGCACAGGCCCCCAGAAGACATGCACCAACTGTGTACCTGCAGGGGCCAGCAGAAGACATGCACCACCTGTGTACCTGCAGGGCCAGCAGAAGGCATGTGCCACCTGTCTACCCGCACGGGCCACCAGAAGACATGCACCAACTGTGTACCTGCAGGGGCCAGCAGAAGACATGCACCACCTGTGTACCTGCAGGGCCAGCAGAAGGAATGTGCCTCCTGTGTACCTGCAGGGCCAGCAGAAGCCATGCACCACCTGTGTACCTGCAGGGCCAGCAGAAGGCATGCGCCACCTGTCTACCTGCACGGGCCACCAGAAGACATGCACCAACTGCGTACCTGCAGGGGCCAGCAGAAGACATGCACCACCTGTGTACCTGCAGGGCCAGAAGAAGGCATGTGGCACCTGTGTACCTGCAGGGCCAGCAGAAGACATGCACCACCTGTGGACCTTCACGGGCCAGCAGAAGGCATGTGCCACCTGTGTACCTGCATGGGCCAGCAGAAGTCATGTGCCACCACAGGGCCAGCAGAAGGCATGTGCACCCGTGTACCTGCTGGGCCAGCAGAAGGCATGTACCACCTGTGTACCTTCAGGGCCAGCAGAAGGCATGTGCCACCTGTGTACCTGCAGGGCCAGCAGAAGTCATGTGCCACCTGTGTACCTGCACGGGCCAGCAGAAGACATGCACCACCCGTGTACCTGCATGGTCCAGCAGAAGACATACACCACCTGTGTACCTGCAGGGCCAGCAGAAGGCATGTGCCACCTATGTTTCTGCAGGGCCAGCAGAAGCCATGCACCACCTGTGTACCTGCAGGGCCAGCAGAATACATGTGCCACCTGTGTACCTGCAGGGCCAGCAGAAGACATGCACCCACTGTGTACCTGCAGGGCCAGCAGAAGGCATGTGCCACCTGTGTACCTGCAGGGCCAGCAGAAGACATGCACCCACTGTGTACCTGCACGGGCCAGCAGAAGACATGCACCACCTGTGTACCTGCACGGGCCAGAAGAAGACATGCACCACCTGTGTACCTGCAGAGCCAGCAGAAGACATGCACCAACTGTGTACCTGCAGGGGCCAGCAGAAGACATGCACCACCTGTGTACCTACAGGGCCAGCAGAAGGCATGTGCCACCTGTGTACCTGCAGGGCCAGCAGAAGCCATGCACCACCTGTGTACCTGCAGGGCCAGCAGAAGGCATGCGCCACCTGTCTACCTGCATGGGCCACCAGAAGGCGTGCACCAACTGTGTAGCTGCAGGGGCCAGCAGAAGACATACACCACCTGTGTACCTGCAGGGCCAGCAGAAGGCATGTGCCACCTGTCTACCCGCACGGGCCACCAGAAGACATGCACCAACTGTGTACCTGCAGGGGCCAGCAGAAGACATGCACCACCTGTGTACCTGCAGGGCCAGCAGAAGGCATGTGCCTCCTGTGTACCTGCAGGGCCAGCAGACGCCATGCACCACCTGTGTACCTGCAGGGCCAGCAGAAGGCATGCACCACCTGTCTACCTGCACGGGCCACCAGAAGACATGCACCAACTGCGTACCTGCACGGGCCAGCAGAAGACATGCACCACCTGTGTACCTGCAGGGCCAGAAGAAGGCATGTGGCACCTGTGTACCTGCAGGGCCAGCAGAAGACATGCACCACCTGTGGACCTGCAGGGCCAGTAGAAGGTATGTGCCACCTGTGGACCTGCACGGGCCAGCAGAAGGCATGTGCCACCTGTGTACCTGCATGGGCCAGCAGAAGTCATGTGCCACCACAGGGCCAGCAGAAGGCATGTGCACCCGTGTACCTGCTGGGCCAGCAGAAGGCATGTGCCACCTGTGTACCTTCAGGGCCAGCAGAAGGCATGTGCCACCTGTGTACCTGCAGGGCCAGCAGAAGTCATGTGCCACCTGTGTACCTGCACGGGCCAGCAGAAGACATGCACCACCCGTGTACCTGCATGGTCCAGCAGAAGACATACACCACCTGTGTACCTGCAGGGCCAGCAGAAGGCATGTGCCACCTATGTTTCTGCAGGGCCAGCAGAAGCCATGCACCACCTGTGTACCTGCAGGGCCAGCAGAATACATGTGCCACCTGTGTACCTGCAGGGCCAGCAGAAGACATGCACCCACTGTGTACCTGCAGGGCCAGCAGAAGGCATGTGCCACCTGTGTACCTGCAGGGCCAGCAGAAGACATGCACCGACTGTGTACCTGCACGGGCCAGCAGAAGACATGCACCACCTGTGTACCTGCACGGGCCAGAAGAAGACATGCACCACCTGTGTACCTGCAGAGCCAGCAGAAGGCATGTGCCACCTGTGTACCTGCAGGGCCAGCAGAAGACATGCACCACCTGTGGACCTGCAGGGCCAGCAGAAGGCATGTGCCACCTGTGGACCTGTACGGGCCAGCAGAAGGCATGTGCCACCTGTGTACCTGCAGGGCCAGCAGAAGGCATGTGCCACCTGTGTACCTGCAGGGCCAGCAGAAGGCATGTGCCACCCGTGTACCTGCAAGGGCAGCAGAAGGCATGTGCCACCTGTGTACCTGCAGGGCCAGCAGAAGACATGCACCACCTGTGTACCTGCATGGTCCAGCAGAAGACATGCACCACCTGTGTACCTGCGGGGCCAGCAGGCATGTGCCACTTGTGTTTCTGCAGGGCCAGCAGAAGCCATGCGCCACCTGTGTACCTGCTGGGCCAGCAGAAGGCATGTGCCACCTGTCTACCTGCACGGGCCAGCAGAAGACATGCACCACCTGTGTACCTGCATGGTCCAGCAGAAGACATGCACCACCTGTGTACCTGCAGGGCCAGCAGAAGGCATGTGCCACTTGTGTTTCTGCAGGGCCAGCAGAAGCCATGCGCCACCTGTGTACCAGCAGGGCCAGCAGAAGGCATGTGCCACCTGTGTACCTGCAGGGCCAGCAGAAGACATGCACCCACTGTGTACCTGCAGGGTCAGCAGAAGGCATGTGCTACCTGTGTATCTGCACGGGCCAGCAGACGACATGCACCACCTGTGTACCTGCACGGGCCAGCAGAAGACATGCACCACCCGTGTACCTGCATGGGCCAGCAGAAGACATGCACCAGCTGTGTACCTGCAGGGCCAGCAGAAGGCATGTGCCACCTGTGTACCTGCAGGGCCAGCAGAAGGCATGTGCCACCTGTTTACCTTCAAGGGCCAGAAGAAGACATGCACCACCTGTGTACCTGCACGGGCCAGAAGAAGACATGCACCACCTGTGTACCTGCAGAGCCAGCAGAAGGCATGTGCCACCTGTGGACCTGTACGGGCCAGCAGAAGGCATGTCCCACCTGTGTACCTGCAGGGCCAGCAGAAGGCATGTGCCACCTGTGTACCTGCAGGGCCAGTAGAAGGCATGTGCCACCCGTGTACCTGCAAGGGCAGCAGAAGGCATGTGCCACCTGTGTACCTGCAGGGGCAGCAGAAGTCATGTGCCACCTGTGTACCTGCACAGGCCAGCAGAAGACATGCACCACCTGTGTACCTGCATGGTCCAGCAGAAGGCATGCACCACCTGTGTACCTAGAGGGCCAGCAGAAGGCATGTGCCACTTGTGTTTCTGCAGGGCCAGCAGAAGCCATGCACCACCTGTGTACCTGCAGGGCCAGCAGAAGGCATGTGCCACCTGTCTACCTGCACGGGCCAGCAGAAGACATGCACCACCTGTGTACCTGCAGGGCCAGCAGAAGGCTTGTGCCACTTGTGTTTCTGCAGGGCCAGCAGAAGCCATGCACCACCTGTGTACCTGCAGGGCCAGCAAAAGGCATGTGCCACCTGTCTACCTGCACGGGCCAGCAGAAGCCATGCACCACCTGTGTACCTGCAGGGCCAGCAGAAGGCATGTGCCACCTGTCTACCTGCACGGGCCAGCAGAAGACATGCACCACCTGTGTACCTGCAGGGCCAGCAGAAGGCATGTGCCACTTGTGTTTCTGCAGGGCCAGCAGAAGCCATGCACCACCTGTGTACATGCAGGGCCAGCAGAAGGCATGTGCCACCTGTCTACCTGCACGGGCCAGCAGAAGACATGCACCACCTGTGCACCTCCAGGGCCAGCAGAAGCCATGCACCACCTGTGTACCTGCAGGGCCACCAGAAGGCATGTGCCACCTGTCTACCTGCACGGGCCAGCAGAAGACATGCACCACCTGTGTACCTGCACGGGCCAGCAGAAGACATGCACCACCTGTGTACCTCCAGGGCCAGCAGAAGGAATGTGCCACCTGTGTACCTGCAGGGCCAGTGGACGACATGCACCACCTGTGTACCTGCACGGGCCAACAGAAGGCATGTGCCACCTGTGGACCTGTACGGGCCAGCAGAAGGCATGTGCCACCTGTGTACCTGCAGGGCCAGCAGAAGGCATGTGCCACCTGTGTACCTGCAGGGCCAGTAGAAGGCATGTGCCACCCGTGTACCTACAAGGGCAGCAGAAGGCATGTGCCACCTGTGTACCTGCAGGGGCAGCAGAAGTCATGTGCCACCTGTGTACCTGCACAGGCCAGCAAAAGACATGCACCACCTGTGTACCTGCATGGTCCAGCAGAAGACATGCACCACCTGTGTACCTGCAGGGCCAGCAGAAGGCATGTGCCATTTGTGTTTCTGCAGGGCCAGCAGAAGCCATGCACCACCTGTGTACCTGCAGGGCCAGCAGAAGGCATGTGCCACCTGTCTACCTGCATGGGCCAGCAGAAGACATGCACCACCTGTGCACCTGCACGGACCAGCAGAAGACATGCACCACCTGTGTACCTCCAGGGCCAGCAGAAGGCATGTGCCACCTGTGTACCTGCAGGGCCAGTGGACGACATGCACTACCTGTGTACCTGCAGGGCCAGCAGAAGACATCTGCCACCTGTATACCTGCAGGGCCAGCAGAAGACATGCACCCACTGTGTACCTGCAGGGCCAGCAGAAGACATGCACCCACTGTGTACCTGCACGGGCCAGCAGAAGACATGCACCACCTGTGGACCTGCAGGGCCAGCAGAAGGCATGTGCCACCTGTGGACCTGTACGGGCAAGCAGAAGGCATGTGCCACCTGTGTACCTGCAGGGCCAGCAGAAGGCATGTGCCACCTGTGTACCTGCAGGGCCAGCAGAAGACATGCACCACCTGTGGACCTGCAGGGCCAGCAGAAGGCATGTGCCACCTGTGGACCTGTACGGGCAAGCAGAAGGCATGTGCCACCTGTGTACCTGCAGGGCCAGCAGAAGGCATGTGCCACCTGTGTACCTGCAGGGCCAGCAGAAGGCATGTGCCACCCGTGTACCTGCAAGGGCAGCAGAAGGCATGTGCCACCTGTGTACCTGCAGGGGCAGCAGAAGTCATGTGCCACCTGTGTACATGCACGGGCCAGCAGAAGACATGCACCACCTGTGTACCTGCATGGTCCAGCAGAAGACATGCACCACCTATGTACCTGCAGGGCCAGCAGGCATGTGCAACTTGTGTTTCTGCAGGGCTAGCAGAAGCCATGCGCCACCTGTGTACCTGCAGGGCCAGCAGAAGGCATGTGCCACCTGTCTACCTGCACGGGCCAGCAGAAGACATGCACTACCTGTGTACCTGCATGGTCCAGCAGAAGACATGCACCACCTGCGTACCTGCAGGGCCAGCAGAAGGCATGTGCCACTTGTGTTTCTGCAGGGCCAGCAGAAGCCATGCGCCACATGTGTACCTGCAGGGCCAGCAGAAGGCATGTGCCACCTGTCTACCTGCACGGGCCAGCAGAAGACATGCACCACCTGTGTACCTGCACGGGCCAGCAGAAGACATGCACCACCTGTGTACCTGCAGGGCCAGCAGAAGGCATGTGCCACCTGTGTACCTGCAGGGCCAACAGAAGGCATGTGCCACCTGTGTACCTGCAGGGCAAGCAGAAGACATGCACCCACTGTGTACCTGCAGGGCCAGCAGAAGGCATGTGCTACCTGTGTATCTGCACGGGCCAGCAGACGACATGCACCACCTGTGTACCTGCACGGGCCAGCAGAAGACATGCACCACCTGTGTACCTGCATGGGCCAGCAGAAGACATGCACCAGCTGTGTACCTGCAGGGCCAGCAGAAGGCATGTGCCACCTGTGTACCTGCAGGGCCAGCAGAAGGCATGTGCCACCTGTTTACCTTCAAGGGCCAGAAGAAGACATGCACCACCTGTGCACCTGCACGGGCCAGAAGAAGACATGCACCACCTGTGTACCTGCAGAGCCAGCAGAAGGCATGTGCCACCTGTGGACCTGCACGGGCCAACAGAAGGCATGTGCCACCTGTGGACCTGTACGGGCCAGCAGAAGGCATGTGCCACCTGTGTACCTGCAGGGCCAGCAGAAGGCATGTGCCACCTGTGTACCTGCAGGGCCAGTAGAAGGCATGTGCCACCCGTGTACCTACAAGGGCAGCAGAAGGCATGTGCCACCTGTGTACCTGCAGGGGCAGCAGAAGTCATGTGCCACCTGTGTACCTGCACGGGCCAGCAAAAGACATGCACCACCTGTGTACCTGCATGGTCCAGCAGAAGACATGCACCACCTGTGTACCTGCAGGGCCAGCAGAAGGCATGTGCCATTTGTGTTTCTGCAGGGCCAGCAGAAGCCATGCACCACCTGTGTACCTGCAGGGCCAGCAGAAGGCATGTGCCACCTGTCTACCTGCATGGGCCAGCAGAAGACATGCACCACCTGTGCATCTGCACGGACCAGCAGAAGACATGCACCACCTGTGTACCTCCAGGGCCAGCAGAAGGCATGTGCCACCTGTGTACCTGCAGGGCCAGTGGACGACATGCACTACCTGTGTACCTGCAGGGCCAGCAGAAGACATCTGCCACCTATATACCTGCAGGGCCAGCAGAAGACATGCACCCACTGTGTACCTGCAGGGCCAGCAGAAGGCATGTGCCACCTGTGTACCTGCAGGGCCAGCAGAAGACATGCACCCACTGTGTACCTGCACGGGCCAGCAGAAGACATGCACCACCTGTGGACCTGCAGGGCCAGCAGAAGGCATGTGCCACCTGTGGACCTGTACGGGCAAGCAGAAGGCATGTGCCACCTGTGTACCTGCAGGGCCAGCAGAAGGCATGTGCCACCTGTGTACCTGCAGGGCCAGCAGAAGACATGCACCACCTGTGGACCTGCAGGGCCAGCAGAAGGCATGTGCCACCTGTGGACCTGTATGGGCAAGCAGAAGGCATGTGCCACCTGTGTACCTGCAGGGCCAGCAGAAGGCATGTGCCACCTGTGTACCTGCAGGGCCAGCAGAAGGCATGTGCCACCCGTGTACCTGCAAGGGCAGCAGAAGGCATGTGCCACCTGTGTACCTGCAGGGGCAGCAGAAGTCATGTGCCACCTGTGTACATGCACGGGCCAGCAGAAGACATGCACCACCTGTGTACCTGCATGGTCCAGCAGAAGACATGCACCACCTGTGTACCTGCAGGGCCAGCAGGCATGTGCAACTTGTGTTTCTGCAGGGCTAGCAGAAGCCATGCGCCACCTGTGTACCTGCAGGGCCAGCAGAAGGCATGTGCCACCTGTCTACCTGCACGGGCCAGCAGAAGACATGCACCACCTGTGTACCTGCATGGTCCAGCAGAAGGCATGCACCACCTGTGTACCTGAAGGGCCAGCAGAAGGCATGTGCCACTTGTGTTTCTGCAGGGCCAGCAGAAGCCATGCGCCACATGTGTACCTGCAGGGCCAGCAGAAGGCATGTGCCACCTGTCTACCTGCACGGGCCAGCAGAAGACATGCACCACCTGTGTACCTGCACGGGCCAGCAGAAGACATGCACCACCTGTGTACCTGCAGGGCCAGCAGAAGGCATGTGCCACCTGTGTACCTGCAGGGCCAACAGAAGGCATGTGCCACCTGTGTACCTGCAGGGCAAGCAGAAGACATGCACCCACTGTGTACCTGCAGGGCCAGCAGAAGGCATGTGCTACCTGTGTATCTGCACGGGCCAGCAGACGACATGCACCACCTGTGTACCTGCACGGGCCAGCAGAAGACATGCACCACCTGTGTACCTGCATGGGCCAGCAGAAGACATGCACCAGCTGTGTACCTGCAGGGCCAGCAGAAGGCATGTGCCACCTGTGTACCTGCAGGGCCAGCAGAAGGCATGTGCCACCTGTTTACCTTCAAGGGCCAGAAGAAGACATGCACCACCTGTGTACCTGCACGGGCCAGAAGAAGACATGCACCACCTGTGTACCTGCAGAGCCAGCAGAAGGCATGTGCCACCTGTGGACCTGTACGGGCCAGCAGAAGGCATGTGCCACCTGTGTACCTGCAGGGCCAGCAGAAGTCATGTGCCACCTGTGTACCTGCAGGGCCAGTAGAAGGCATGTGCCACCCGTGTACCTGCAAGGGCAGCAGAAGGCATGTGCCACCTGTGTACCTCCAGGGCCAGCAGAAGGCATGTGCCACCTGTGTACCTGCAGGGCCAGTGGACGACATGCACTACCTGTGTACCTGCAGGGCCAGCAGAAGACATGTGCCACCTGTATACCTGCAGGGCCAGCAGAAGACATCCACCCACTGTGTACGTGCAGGGCCAGCAGAAGGCATGTGCCACCTGTGTACCTGCAGGGCCAGCAGAAGACATGCACCCACTTTGTACCTGCACGGGCCAGCAGAAGACATGCACCACCTGTGTACCTGCACGGGCCAGAAGAAGACATGCACCACCTGTGTACCTGCAGAGCCAGCAGAAGGCATGTGCCACCTGTGTACCTGCAGGGCCAGCAGAAGACATGCACCACCTGTGGACCTGCAGGGCCAGCAGAATGCATGTGCCACCTGTGGACCTGTACGGGCCAGCAGAAGGCATGTGCCACCTGTGGACCTGCAGGGCCAGCAGAAGGCATGTGCCACCTGTGTACCTGCAGGGCCAGCAGAAGGCATGTGCCACCCGTGTACCTGCAAGGGCAGCAGAAGGCATGTGCCACCTGTGTACCTGCAGGGGCAGCAGAAGTCATGTGCCACCTGTGTACATGCACGGGCCAGCAGAAGACATGCACCACCTGTGTACCTGCATGGTCCAGCAGAAGACATGCACCACCTGTGTACCTGCAGGGCCAGCAGGCATGTGCAACTTGTGTTTCTGCAGGGCCAGCAGAAGCCATGCGCCACCTGTGTACCTGCAGGGCCAGCAGAAGGCATGTGCCACCTGTCTACCTGCACGGGCCAGCAGAAGACATGCACCACCTGTGTACCTGCATGGTCCAGCAGAAGACATGCACCACCTGTGTACCTGCAGGGCCAGCAGAAGGCATGTGCCACTTGTGTTTCTGCAGAGCCAGCAGAAGCCATGCGCCACCTGTGTACCTGCAGGGCCAGCAGAAGGCATGTGCCACCTGTCTACCTGCACGGGCCAGCAGAAGACATGCACCACCTGTGTACCTGCACGGGCCAGCAGAAGACATGCACCACCTGTGTACCTGCAGGGCCAGCAGAAGGCATGTGCCACCTGTGTACCTGCACGGCCAACAGAAGGCATGTGCCACCTGTGTACCTGCAGGGCAAGCAGAAGACATGCACCCACTGTGTACCTGCAGGGCCAGCAGAAGGCATGTGCTACCTGTGTATCTGCACGGGCCAGCAGACGACATGCACCACCTGTGTACCTGCACGGGCCAGCAGAAGACATGCACCACCTGTGTACCTGCATGGGCCAGCAGAAGACATGCACCAGCTGTGTACCTGCAGGGCCAGCAGAAGGCATGTGCCACCTGTGTACCTGCAGGGCCAGCAGAAGGCATGTGCCACCTGTTTACCTTCAAGGGCCAGAAGAAGACATGCACCACCTGCGCACCTGCACGGGCCAGAAGAAGACATGCACCACCTGTGTACCTGCAGAGCCAGCAGAAGGCATGTGCCACCTGTGGACCTGTACGGGCCAGCAGAAGGCATGTGCCACCTGTGTACCTGCAGGGCCAGCAGAAGGCATGTGCCACCTGTGTACCTGCAGGGCCAGTAGAAGGCATGTGCCACCCGTGTACCTGCAAGGGCAGCAGAAGGCATGTGCCACCTGTGTACCTGCAGGGGCAGCAGAAGTCATGTGCCACCTGTGTACCTGCACGGGCCAGCAGAAGACATGCACCACCTGTGTACCTGCATGGTCCAGCAGAAGACATGCACCACCTGTGTACCTGCAGGGCCAGCAGAAGGCATGTGCCACTTGTGTTTCTGCAGGGCCAGCAGAAGCCATGCACCACCTGTGTACCTGCAGGGCCATCAGAAGGCATGTGCCACCTGTCTACCTGCACGGGCCAGCAGAAGACATGCACTACCTGTGTACCTGCACGGGCCAGCAGAAGACATGCACCACCTGTGTACCTCCAGGGCCAGCAGAAGCCATGCACCACCTGTGTACCTGCAGGGCCAGCAGAAGGCATGTGCCACCTGTCTACCTGCACGGGCCAGCAGAAGACATGCACCACCTGTGTACCTGCACGGGCCAGCAGAAGACATGCACCACCTGTGTACCTCCAGGGCCAGCAGAAGGCATGTGCCACCTGTGTACCTGCAGGGCCAGTGGACGACATGCACCACCTGTGTACCTGCACGGGCCAACAGAAGGCATGTGCCACCTGTGGACCTGTACGGGCCAGCAGAAGGCATGTGCCACCTGTGTACCTGCAGGGCCAGCAGAAGGCATGTGCCACCTGTGTATCTGCAGGGCCAGTAGAAGGCATGTGCCACCCGTGTACCTACAAGGGCAGCAGAAGGCATGTGCCACCTGTGTACCTGCAGGGGCAGCAGAGGTCATGTGCCACCTGTGCACCTGCACGGGCCAGCAGAAGACATGCACCACCTGTGTACCTGCATGGTCCAGCAGAAGACATGCACCACCTGTGTACCTGCAGGGCCAGCAGAAGGCATGTGCCACTTGTGTTTCTGCAGGGCCAGCAGAAGCCATGCACCACCTGTGTACCTGCAGGGCCAGCAGAAGGCATGTGCCACCTGTCTACCAGCACGGGCCAGCAGAAGACATGCACCACCTGTGCACCTGCACGGGCCAGCAGAAGACATGCACCACCTGTGTACCTCCAGGGCCAGCAGAAGGCATGTGCCACATGTGTACCTGCAGGGCCAGTGGACGACATGCACCACCTGTGTACCTGCACGGGCCAACAGAAGGTATGCACCACCTGTGTACCTGCAGGGCCAGCAGAAGGCATGTGCCACCTGTGTACCTGCAGGGCCAGCAGAAGGCATGTGCCACCTGTGTACCTGCAGGGCCAGCAGAAGACATGCACCCACTGTGTACCTGCAGGCCCAGCAGAAGGCATGTGCTACATGTGTACCTGCATGGGCCAGCAGAAGACATTCACCAGCTGTGTACCTGCACGGGCCAGCAGAAGACATGCACCAGCTGTGTACCTGCATGGGCCAGCAGAAGACATGCACCAGCTGTGTACCTGCAGGGCCAGCAGAAGGCATGTGCCACCTGTGTACCTGCAGGGCCAGCAGAAGGCATGTGCCACCTGTGTACCTGCAGGGCCAGCAGAAGGCATGTGCCACCTGTTTACCTTCAAGGGCCAGAAGAAGTCATGTGCCACCTGTTTACCTTCAAGGGCCAGCAGACGTCATGTGCCACCACAGGGCCAGCAGAAGACATGTGCCACCTGTGTACTTGTAGGGCCAGCAGAAGACATGTGCCACCTGTGTACCTGCAGCGGCAGCAGAAGGCATGTGCCACCTGTGTACCTGCACGGGCCAGCTGAAGACATGCGCCACCTGTGTACCTGCAGGGGCAGCAGAAAGAATGTACCACCTGTGGACCTGCAAGGGCCAGCAGAAGGCATGTGCCACTGGTGTACCTGCAAGGGTCAGCAGAAGGCATGTGCCACCTGTACCTGTGCAGGCCAGCAGAAGACATGCGCCACCTGTGTAGCTGCAAGGGCCAGCAGAAGGCATGTGCCATCTGTGTACCTGCAAGAGCCAGCAGAAGGCATGTGCCACCTGACCTGTGTACCTACAAGGTCAGGGCCAGCAGAATGCATGTGCCACCAAAATATGTAGCTGCAAGGCCAGCAGAAGGCATGTGCCACCTGTGTACCTGCAGGGGCAGCAGAAGGCATGTGCCACCTATGTACCTGCAGGGGGAGCAGACGGCATGTACCACCTGTTTACCTGCAAGGGCCAGCAGAAGGTATGTGCCACCTGTGGACATGCACGGGCAGCAGAAGGCATGTGCCACCTGTGTACCTGCAGGGGCAGCAGAAGACATGCGCCCCTGTGTACCTGCACAGGCCAGCAGAAGTCATATGCCACCACAGGGCCAGCAGAAGGCATGTACCACCTGTGTACCTGCAGGGACAGCAGAAGGCATGTGCCACCTGTGTACCTGCATGGGCCAGCAGGACACATGTGCCAACTGTGTACCTGCAAGGGTCGGCAGAAGGGATGTGCTGCCACAGGGCCTGCAGAAGGCATGTACCACCTGTGTACCCGCAGGGGCAGCAGAAGTCATGTGCCACCTGTGTACCTGCATGGGCCAGCAGAAGACATGCGCCACCTCTGTACCTACAGGGGGCAGCAGAAGGCATGTACCACCTGTGTACCTGCATGGGCCAGCAGAAGCATGTGTCACCTGTGTACCTCCAAGGGTTAGCAGAAGGCATGTGCCACCTGACCTGTGTACCTGCAAGGGCAGGGCCAGCAGAAGGCATGTGCCACCTGGCATATGTACCTGGAAGGGCAGCAGAAGGCATGCATCACCTGTGTACCTACGAGGGATAGCAGAAGGCATGTGCCACTTGTGTCCCTGCAAGGCAGCAGAAGGCATGTGCCACCTGTGTACCTGCACGGGCCAGCAGAAGACATGTGCCACATGTGTACTTGTAAGGGCAGCAGAAGGCATGTGCCACCTGTGTACCTGCACGGGCCAGCAGAAGGCATGTGCCACCTGTGTACCTGCAGAGGCAGCAGATGGCATGTGCCACCTGCGTAGCTGCAAGGGCCAGCAGATGTCATGTGCCACCGCAGGGCCAGAAGGAGACATGTGCCACATGTGTACCTGCAATGGCCAGCAGAAGGCATGTGCCACCTGACCTTGGTACCTGCAAGGGCAGAGCCAACAGAAGGCATGTGCCACCTGTGTACCAGCAAGGGCGAGCAGAAGGCATGTGCCACCTGATATGTACCTGCAAGGGCAGCAGAAGGCATGTGTCACTTATGTACCTGCAATGGCAGCAGAAGGCATGTGCCACCTGTGAGCTTGCAAGTGCAGCAGAAGACATGCACCACCTGTGTACCTGCAAGAGCAGCAGAAGGCATGTGCCACCTGTGTACCTGCAGGGGCAGCAGAAGGCATGTGCCACCTGTGTACCGGCAGGGGCCAGCAGAAGCCATGTGCCACCTGTGTACTTGCGAGGACAGCAGAATGCAGCATAAGGTATGTGCCACCTGTGTACCTGCAAGGGCTAGAATAAGGCATGTGCCACCTGTGTACCTGCAAGGGCAGCAGAAGGCATGTGCCACTTGTGTACCTGCAAGGGCAGCAGAAGGCATGTGCCACCTGTGTACCTGAAAGGACAGCAGAAGGCATGTGTCACTTGTGTACCTGCAAGGGCAGCAGAAGGCATGTGCCGCCTGTGTACCTCCAGGGCCAGCAGAAGGCATGTGCCACCTGTGTACCTGCAGGAGCAGCAGAAGGCATGTGCCACCTGTTTACCTGCAAGGGCCAGCAGAAGTCATGTCCCACCACAGGGCCAGCAGAAGGCATGTGCCACCCGTGCACCTGCAGGGCCAGCAGAAGACATGTGCCACCTGTGTACCTGCAAGGGCAGCAGAAGACATGTGCCACCTGTGTACCTGCAGGGCCAGCAGAAGGCATGTGCTACCTGTGTACCTGCAGGGCCACCAGAAGACATGTGCCACCTGTGTACCTGCAAGGGCTAGAATAAGACATGTGCCACCTGTGTACCTGCAGGGCCAGCAGAAGGCCTGTGCCACCTGTGTACCTGCAAGGGCAGCAGAAGGCATGCGCCACCTGTGTACCTGCAAGGGCATCAGAGGGCGTGTGCCTCCTGTGTACCTGCAAGGGCATCAGAGGGCGTGTGCCTCCTGTGTACCTGCATGAGCTACCATAAGGCAGGTGCCACCTGTGTACCTGCAAGGGCATCATAAGGCATGTGCCTCCTGTTTACCTGCAAGAGCTACCATAAGGCAGGTGCCACCTGTGTACCTGCAAGGGCATCAGAAGGCGTGTGCCACCTCTGTACCTGCCAGGGCATCATAAGGCATGTGCCACCTGTGTGAATGCCCAGGGCGTTGCTCTCTTGGGGCCCTTTCACACCCATCCATCTCCAGAACCATCATTAGTTATGTAGCATGGCAAAACCACCACCTCCCCCAAATCTAGTATATGGTCATGTGTTTCGGGGATCTTTGATAGACCCGAATTGACCTACACTAAACAAGATACACTGTTGGACTTCGTCCAAGGAAGCATGGATGGTTTGACTTACACAACAATATCTAAGCAGTTGGCCCAACAGATGGCTTGGCCGGAAGAAGCCTGCTTTACCTTGTTCCATTGAGGGCTATCAGATGATCTCAAGGATGAGCTAGCTTGAGTTCCGCGCCCATCCACCTTTGATGAATTGATCAAGCTTGTATTTTACAAATGGATAACAGTCTTCAAGAGATAAGGCAAGGAAGACAAAAGAGCGTGGCAGGAAAGACCCGTTCAGTCGTTTGCAGCCCTCCCATACCTACCGAAGACCCCCAAGATGGTGAACAAATGCAAATCAACAGCCGGCAGAACTCTCTCAGAGGAAGAGCGGTTCTGTAGGTGCACCACAGGCATGTGATTGTACTGTGGCTCCTACAGCTGTCGGGGGTTCGACTTTGGCACCTCCTCGAAAAGGGTGAAACGCCAGCTTCCGCTCTTAGAAGGGACAGTAGTCCGGAAGAATCGATCCTGTCCCCAGGTGCCTGGAGTAGCTGAATCTCTTGAACAGAAGCCAGTTACCTTGTTGGTCTTTGAAGTTAATTTATTCTTCCAAAAGAAGAGCTTTATTGTAACCGTGCCAATGGTGGACTCTGGTGCTGCCTGTGTTTTTATGGACAAAACATGAGCCCAGAAAATGGGAATTCATCTAGTTGGTTACCAAGACCGAGGCCCTGCCAGTGGAAGTGGTTGATTCCAGGCCCTGAATAAGTGGCCCTATTGTCCAAAACACCAGGGTCCGTGAAATGAAGATCAACCAAAATACAGAAATGATGTCATTTGACTTGATCTCTGCTGCTCACTTTCCAGTAATATTGGGAATGCCTTGGCTGGAGTTACACAACCCATATATATATATATATATGTATATATATATATTGGGCTGCATGAACCTTATTATTTAGTTTCAGAGAGATGGGTAGCTAGATGTCTTACAAATCATGACGCAGAAGTGACATCGTTTTCTAGCTTTTTGGAAGCAGCCAGACCAGTGGCCCAGGCTTTGAACCTACTACCAACCAAGTGCATGCGATTCCAAGAAGTATTCTACAAAGAAGAAAATAAATCCTTTGCACCATAGACTGGATTATTGTAACTTCATCCTTTCTCTCTCCTATCACACTTTCAACCTGCGACGTTCCCCAGGGTTCCAACCTATCCCCCTGGTTCTTCAATGTCTACATGGCTGTCCTGGCATGTGTGATTGCCACTTTCATCTCTAACTTCCAGTGTTATGCGGATGACACGCAACTCTCCTTCAGGCTACCCTCAGCCACCTCTTCTACCTCGCTCATATCTGACTGTCTGTCGGCAATTCAGTCATGGTGTGCTGCAAACGACCTCTGCCTCAACGCCAGTAAGACTGAGATTGCTTGCATTGGGACTCCTACTCCCGCTTTCCCACTCTCACTCTGGTCGGCCTCCCTTGGCCCTGTGCCCACATGCACCTGCGAGGCAAAAAACCTTGGGGTCATCTTCAACTCCACTCTCTCTTTCTCCACTCACATTTCAGACATCTCTAAAAAGTTCAACTTTTTAGAGCTGCAGCTCCTCAGAGGTACTCTTCCTTTTCTCACCTTTCCCCAGTGGCTCACTGTCTCCAGAGCCCTGGTTCTCTCTAGGCTGGACTACTGCAACAGTCTCTTCCTCAACCTCCGTGCCTCTGCTTTGCGCTCTCTGCAACTCATCCAGAACAGAACTGCAAGACTTATCCTTGGCCTCAAGCCCAGGGGTCTCTCCAGCACTGAAATCCCTCCACTGGCTCTGTGTGGCAGCAAGGATCAGGTTCAAGTCCCTCTGCATTGTCCACAAATCTTTCTGGGGCCTGGGACCTACCTATCTGCAATGATACCTACCTAAATACTGTCCCTCCTAGGCCCTCCGTTCATCTACCTCCAACCTTCTGCGAGTGAGCCGGTACTCCAAGCAGAGATTAGGAGGGAGATCTTCATCCTCAGCAGGGGCCTCCCTCTGGACTAGCCTCCCTGCCACCCTCTGCCTTAAGCCTGATCTCCTTATGTTCTGGAAACTCCTTAAGACATTCCTCTTCTCCTCTTCCTTCTCTGTATTTACCCTGCTAACCTTTCTCTTCGCTGTATCTCTCTCTCCCTCCTTTTTCACACAGCTTGCCGACTGGCCGCCGGGTGTACCTCAGAGTCTCACAGGTCACTGGCACCCTCGCCAGATCTCTCGCACTTGCCTGAGGGCCTGCACTTGCCTCATTGCTACTGCACTTGGTCAATGACCCATGAGAATGGCATTCTCTCAGCATTCACCCAGTTTTCTGACCACTGGGCGCACCTGGATTGCCCCCACCCCTCTCCTGTACCATCTGTACGCTTGCATATTCTGAACTTACCATGCCCTGAAGATCGTCTATCTGTCTTCCCTGTCTCCCCTCCTTGCATGGTGGCTCTGCAATGCACTTGGAAAAACTGCAGAATCGTTGTCAGACCTATTTGCTGTTATCTACACTGTTAATTGTAGTATATGCACTTACTCTGCCTGTGCAGACCTGTATCGTTAAGAAATTCAAGGGCTCTGAATGACTGTTGTTTTTCCCCGTGTTCCCTCCCTCCTTGAGTGCTTTGAAACACTTGCCTTGTGTACGGGCGCTTTACAAATAAACCTTACCATACCATACCATCGACTTGTGCCGGGCTCAACGGTACCATTTAGCAGGATGTCCATGTTATCCCCCAATGAGGAGAAGGCTTTCACAGAATATCTGGATGAAAATCTAAAAGATGGATTAATTATGGAATCCAAATCCTATAGAGAGGCATCCTTGTTTTTCTATTCCTAAAAATGATACCTCTGAGCTACATCCCAGTATAGACTATAGAGATCTAAATCTTATCACTAGAAAGGATAACATTCATCTACTGTTCATTCCTGACATCTTAGAAGCAGTTAGATCCGCTCAGGAGTTTACAAAATTGGATCTAAAGGGGGGCTGGGGATGGGTAAAAGACTGTTTTTCACACACCATTAGGGCACTTTCAGTACCAAGTGATGCCTTTCAGATTGGCTACTGCCCCAGCCATATTCCAAAGATTTATGGATCATTTATTTGCAACCATCATTATTCAGTGGTTGTTTATTTAGATGATAACCTAATTTTTCACAAGAATGCCAAAGATCCCCATCGCCACATCTGTGAGGTACATCAGCCTCTACAGAAGAATCAATCAAAGGTGAAACCGGAGAAGGTCCTGTTCGAGGTAACCACCATTGCCTAGATGGGGTGCATACTTTCGAAAGAAGGTGTATCTATGGACCCAAGAAAAATGCCCTTCCGATATTCCTACTCTACCTCTACAACTCACACTCTCACCTCTCTCACACAAACACTCCACAGACCCCCTCCTTAACATAAACCTGTGCACTCCAATAGCTCTCGCTTCCGCTGGTCTCTCGAATGTCCTCCACTGCCTCCTCTCCTCACCCAACTAACCCACGCTTGCACACTCATACACACCTCCTTAAAAGTCCCCACCCCACCCCTTCCCAGGATTGGATATTCACCCTGTCCAATCACTTACCTGGCTCCAGGGGGTCTGAGAGAGGAAGGCCATGGCAGGGCGTAGAAGGTCTGGTAAGCCATGCCCCTCTCCAACATGGACCCTGCTAGGGTCTAGGGTCGTTGCACTGCTCAAGGCCTGAAGGGGCTTTTTAAAATAACACTTACATCCCTGGTGGTATAGTAGGTAAAGGCCTTTGAGGAGGCCTTCACTCTAAAGAATATTTCTCTGGCGGTTTAGTGAAGTACCAGCTGGAAATGTACTATGTTCTTCTGCTTTGTTGTTCAGTGGTTCAATGTTTAGCAAGATATCAAGTTTCTGTACATTTGTAGGACTTGAGTTCCTTGCTAAAACTGCATACTACAAATATCAGAGACATTTCTTGTTTGCTGATATTATTCAGGCTTGGAATCTCAAACAGATATAGACAATGCTCTAGCAGGAAAAGGGGCCAGGCTTGATGGTGATGGACTGTGTGACAGTCCTGGGTTTTTGGCCAAGTACTGCACTTACCCCTTCCAGGATATGAACACATAAACAATAGTTAGTTCTGTTGTGATGCAAGTGTCAGAATATACATCCTCTGTTGCCATGGAGAAAAATGGTTTAATTAAATCTGTTGAATTTCTGCAATCAAGGGGATGGCAAATAGAATTGATTGCCACTGAAAGGCACATTGGAATAGCAGTTCCCACACATAAAGCATCAATTTGATGTATGGCACATTTCGCAAAATCAATATCAAAATAAAAAACAGCTGCTAGTAAAAGAAAGAAGGTCAGAAGAAATTTTAAAATGGTCGCATTCCATCAGCAACCATCTTTGGTGGTGCTGAAAGACATGTGAGGGTTCTATGCAGCTTCTAGTTGAAATGTAGCATTCAATGCTCCATCATAGTTGCCACATACACTCATGTGAGGATGACAAGCATTTTCACAAGTGTACACATGGATTTTTGAGTGAAGAGCACGAATTTAACAAAAAGAGGTTAGTGCAAGGCTCCCCTCTTCACGTAGTCCTATAAAAGATTATGTGTGACAAAACGCCTACCAGAGATTTGAAGGGCCTAACAGAATTTTGACACACTGGTGATTGGGAGGTTTTCCATAATATGTGCCTAAAGTACGGGCCTAAAGGGTTGCATTTCAGCATAGACGGTATGGAGGCTAGAATAAGGCTGGTTGTACTTGCGCACAACGAGAACATTGGAAGGGAACAAGCAAGAACAGGAGGTGCTTCTGGCATGCTTTGTTACACCATGGCTTTTACAAAAAGAAAAAAGCAATAGGCGGCTAAGCCAATGTTAAAGCAGATGGAATTTGACTTTGTGAAAGACATGACTGACTGTGCTGGCCATGCAAATGCACAGAGTGACAACAGATTATGTTTCCAGGGGCCAAACGATGTCACAGAACAATGTTAATGTGGTTTGTCCTCCAAAAGTTGAAATTGTTATAGAGTTGACTTTATTTTTTAAACTGTAATCATATAAAAGGTAAATAAATTTTAAAAAAAGGTTTAACAATACATTTTTTGTAAATATATATATATTTTTTAATTTCCAATAAATGTGAGTCTATTTTTCTTTTTAATTGTGCATTTGTATGAATTTTTGCATTTTATTCTCTTAAAGCATACCTCTGTGGGCCCACGCCCGCCTTTTAGGCGGTTGCCACAGCTCTGCACTTACCCTTGGGTGATAGAACTCCCTTGCATGGGACCCCTCTGCATATGTACTTACATGTTGCCTTCCCAAAGGGCACTTCTGGCACTTCCTCCCCTCCCTAGGCGACGCTAATAGAACTTACTGCCATCACATCCCCCCTTTTTTTCTCCTTTTTCTTTTCTTTCATTGCACTTGCACACGCCAAATGTCACAAGGCCTAGTAGGACTGCTTTACTTTCTATTTTATTCATTGTCAATGTCATTGTTTATTTGCTCCCTTGTTCCCTTCCCTTATGGCATGTGGTGCTTTGAAATACTACTTGCTGTATAAGCTCCTTATAAATATCCAAAAAAATAAAATAAAAACTTAATTAAAAAACCAAACAAAGGATGTAAGCCACTGTGACGTCAATGATATGTTGGTGTAGTTAGAACTGAAGAGGATTCAAAGAGACCAATAATAAATGTGATAACAGTGCTGCCAATATTACCCACAAGGTTTGGCAATGGGTGCACTAACCATACGTCTGGGGCATATCCTCTTTGTCATGCTTATTAGGCAATGTGCATGCCCATGTGTCTGGGCTGCCCAGTTACCAAGGAAACATTGTGGAAATTGAGACCAGTCTATGAAAGCATCTTCCCAGCAACATTGCAGAGGCATTGAAGCAGCATAAACGGACTCTTTGGCCAATCCTCTTGAATACCTCTATGATAACAAACGCCTTCTGGTCGCTAATCAATAGTCTGAATCATACTCAATCTGAACATAGAACCATCTCAAACTCAGAGCTCCACTGGATTGCGCACTTTGAAAAGCTTTTTGCTGTCTAGAAAACAACAGGGAAAGCTTTTACAGCTAAGGTGCTTGGTGCACCGTATTCATCCTTTAACCGTTAACAAGGTAACGTCTGGTAACACAACAAAGGCGGTTTTATAGGAAGGTAGGTATTCAAGGTGCATCAAAGGATTGCAAAACAAATGAATCAATTAGAGAGCTCACACTCAACACACATGAAAAGGGGGGAGGACCACCCGACTCGGCGTACCTGACCCTAAGGAAGAACACCCTGAACCTGGCGGGGGTGCCTGTCCCTGGGTGGCGTGTGGTGTATCGCCTACTAAAAAGATATAGAGGAGAGTACTATCCCTCAGCCTTCTATACTACTGGCAATGTCTGGAAACAGACACGGGTCGTCCAACAAAAGCATTTAAAACAGTGGTAGACTCCAGAGGGTTAAGCAGCGTGCAACAAGACAATGAATTGGGTCTTGAGGCTGCTTGATCTTGAATGTGGATCCAACCTGTAAATCAGGTCAACTGCTTATATTCCATCCAGAGTGTGCAACTTTAATGATACCCGTAGGTCACTGTGGTTGGGGTATGTAAGAGTACTGGTGGAGTGACCACTGGTGGATAAGTAAAATGACCAGCCAAGGGGCTGGGGGGCTAGAAAAGGCTCTTATAAAAATTAGTGGCTCACTCAGTGGTAATGAGTGTGCTACAGTAGATAGTTTTTAGAGGATTGTGTCTCTTTAGTAGGTGTATAAGAGATCAAGCGTGGGCCATGAGAGCCCTCATGACCGAAAGGGGTCGACCGGTTTCGATGGCGTAGGAGATTCAGGCCATCTTCTTCAGGACCGTGATTTAGAATGCAAACGAGTTTGCCAAGTGTTCAGTGAGGTGCTGAACAGGAAGGAAGATGCTGGTGTCTCCTGGAGGGAGACAAAAAGGGAGGGGGAGAGAAAAGGAGAACAATCAATGAGGGAGGGAACGGGAAAAATGGGACATAGGAAGGGGGGTGTGTGTTTGGGGGCACCAGGGATTGGGTGCAAAGCGCTAAGGGGTGGTGCTTTAAACATGCCTTGAGTGGAGCCTGTGGGAGCAAGACCGATAATTGGTCAGAAATTACAGGAATAATGAGGGTGCCTGTGCACCAGTGGTTGAACTCGTCGCCAAAAGGTGGGGGAGAGGAAGGGGGTGCCAGACAAAGTCTCTAAAGGTGACTGGTGGGCTGCTACCAGGGAGTGAGAGGCGCTGGTGTGCACTAAATTAGCTGGAAATTGTGCACTACATGGTGGAGATGGTGAGCCCCTAGCTCGTATGCAAATTGGGTGAAGTGGGGACAACCCGCTCCCAACTAGGTGCAAGAGGGGTGCCTGAGGGGTGGGGAGGCAGGCTGAACATACCTCTAAACCGGCATGCTAGCTGGAATATAAACTGTGAATCTGGGTTACTCAGATCTCCGAATTGCAGGTAAAAAATACCTGTAGGGAGTAAACAAACCATATCAGGTATAATAGTCTGTGCTGGGCACATGGCAGGGTGAACTTGATTGCTCGATGCCCATTCTTCACCATGGTTCATTGGGACCTTCCATCCCCTTCCATCCCCCTTGTACCGCACTAACCACTTTCCACCGCTCTTTCATTCTTTTCTCCGTTTTGCCACTTGTCAGTTTTTTACATTTATTTTTATTTTTACATTTATTTTTACATTCATTTCATTTTTATTTTTAATTTAATTTATTTTTTCATTTTTTTATTTTTTCATTTAATTAAATACTTTTGTATTATCACCCTCCCCCCTGCCCCCCCTTCCCCCTCTCTCCCTCCCTTGCCCCCCCCCCCTCCCTGCACTCCTTCCCTCCAGACCCAGTCTCTTTCACTAGGGATTAGACTCAGTGCGGTGCCTGACCCTTTTCGAACTCGAGCGCGCTCAGCCCTTGTTTCTAGAGGCGCTCGAGCTTTTCTCATTGCCTCCCGACGCTCGAGGCTCACAGGGAGCCAGCGTCGGCACGCAGTCGCCTGCGCGAGCGCGTTGCTCGTTGTTTCTATAGGCAGTGGGCCTTATCCCAACAAACCAGCAGTCTTGAGCTGTACAAGCCCGATACAGCTCCCAGACAACACGGAGGAGAGCAGCTGCCCCCTTCACAGGTACAGACCACACTTAGGCACTACGGCCTTTTAATCAAGTTCACCCTGCCATGTGCCCAGCACAGACTATTATACCTGATATGGTTTGTTTACTCCCTACAGGTATTTTTTACCTGCAATTCGGAGATCTGAGTAACCCAGATTCACAGTTTATATTCCAGCTAGCATGCCGGTTTAGAGGTATGTTCAGCCTGCCTCCCCACCCCTCAGGCACCCCTCTTGCACCTAGTTGGGAGCGGGTTGTCCCCACTTCACCCAATTTGCATACGAGCTAGGGGCTCACCATCTCCACCATGTAGTGCACAATTTCCAGCTAATTTAGTGCACACCAGCGCCTCTCACTCCCTGGTAGCAGCCCACCAGTCACCTTTAGAGACTTTGTCTGGCACCCCCTTCCTCTCCCCCACCTTTTGGCGACGAGTTCAACCACTGGTGCACAGGCACCCTCATTATTCCTGTAATTTCTGACCAATTATCGGTCTTGCTCCCACAGGCTCCACTCAAGGCATGTTTAAAGCACCACCCCTTAGCGCTTTGCACCAACTCCCTGGTGCCCCCAAACACACACCCCCCTTCCTATGTCCCATTTTTCCCGTTCCCTCCCTCATTGATTGTTCTCCTTTTCTCTCCCCCTCCCTTTTTGTCTCCCTCCAGGAGACACCAGCATCTTCCTTCCTGTTCAGCACCTCACTGAACACTTGGCAAACTCGTTTGCATTCTAAATCACGGTCCTGAAGAAGATGGCCTGAATCTCCTACGCCATCGAAACCGGTCGACCCCTTTCGGTCATGAGGGCTCTCATGACCCACGCTTGATCTCTTATACACCTACTAAAGAGACACAATCCTCTAAAAACTATCTACTGTAGCACACTCATTACCACTGAGTGAGCCACTAATTTTTATAAGAGCCTTTTCTAGCCCCCCAGCCCCTTGGCTGGTCATTTTACTTATCCACCAGTGGTCACTCCACCAGTACTCTTACATACCCCAACCACAGTGACCTACGGGTATCATTAAAGTTGCACACTCTGGATGGAATATAAGCAGTTGACCTGATTTACAGGTTGGATCCACATTCAAGATCAAGCAGCCTCAAGACCCAATTCATTGTCTTGTTGCACGCTGCTTAACCCTCTGGAGTCTACCACTGTTTTAAATGCTTTTGTTGGACGACCCGTGTCTGTTTCCAGACATTGCCAGTAGTATAGAAGGCTGAGGGATAGTACTCTCCTCTATATCTTTTTAGTAGGCGATACACCACACGCCACCCAGGGACAGGCACCCCCGCCAGGTTCAGGGTGTTCTTCCTTAGGGTCAGGTACGCCGAGTCGGGTGGTCCTCCCCCCTTTTCATGTGTGTTGAGTGTGAGCTCTCTAATTGATTCATTTGTTTTGCAATCCTTTGATGCACCTTGAATACCTACCTTCCTATAAAACCGCCTTTGTTGTGTTACCAAGCTTTTTGCTGTACCAACTATAATCAAGAGTTCTCCAATGGTGATCCAACACAATTGCAACGATGTTTGGACTTTAACTTTTGATTTTTACTCAGTGCTTTGAATCATCGAACGCATTAGTCCATCACATGCTCCAGGTCCCAGTAATCTCACGAACATTCTTTTTAAAGGAAACACAGCAAGCGGGCTACTATTCTAACTATTCTTTTCACAAACATTGTAGCAACTCAATCATTTCCATCCTCATGGTTCACTGCCCACATTATTCCAATTTATAAGAGAGCTTCACGTTCTGAACCCGTTAATTACCGTCCAATAGCCATTTTAGACGCTGACAGTAAAGTTTTCTCAGTCTTATTGCTTGAACACCTTGAAATATGGTAAAAAGCAGCTGGCCTGATTTCAAAGTAGCAAACAGGATTTAGGAAAAATCACAATACAGTACTTAACAGTTTGATCCTAAAAACTCTCCTATGCCAGGTAGGGCATAAAGAAAAAGAGTCCCTATTTGTGGCAACGATAGATCTATCTGCCGCTTTTGATGCAGTAGATTGAAATACACTATGGACCATATTGTGAAAATGGTGAATTCCATCTGATCTTCTCTGTCTAATAATAGCCATTCACCCTAACACAAACATAAAAATTCATTTAGACCAGGCAGCTACCCTGTTCCAAAGAATGTAAACTACATAAAGTGTAAGACAAAGCCGTGTGCTTGTAGCATGTCTTTTTAACCTGTACCTATGTGATATAGGCACCTCTCTAAATCTGGCAACTCATGCAACTCCGAAAATTGGCAACCTTAAAGTTAGTTGGCTAGCCTACGCAGATTATTCTCTCATTTTGTACACCACTCTGTTAGGATTACAACGTCTACTTAAAGTATTTGCTGAATTTGCAGTAGCTCACAGTCTCTGAGTAAATTCGGTTAAGACCAAAGTTATGCCCTGCGTAATAAAATCAAACAAACTCACTAAAATATTCAGCTGGCATGTTGATAACAAAGTGTTAGACTGGGTGACAACTTCAAATATTTAGGATTTCCCATCTTGGCATGAGAATCTAAGGCGATACTAAGAGAATGACTGACTTCTTGTGGAGCAGATTTGGGCAATCAGTTATTACGCATTGATTTCAGGTATGGGAGGTACTCCATGACCCCAGTCGTAAAGTTTTATGAAGAAAAATTATTCCCAAGCTCTTATATAGCATAGAAATATTACCTAGTTGGGTTCTTGATCTACTCCCCCAGATTGAGGCCAACCTCAGGAGAGAGATATTTTTTGTACCCAGTAGCACTTCAGTCACAATTATGTGATATGACCTTTGTTTTATGCTCCTTAAAATCCAGAGTGTTATGGGTACATTTGTCTCTTTATTACAAACTCATGTCCTCTGAAATAAGTTCTTGTCTTTATATAGACACTATAATAAACAAACACGACAGCCATCTAAGTCATTTAAGTCTTTTTTCAGACGGATGTTTGTCCACACTCTCAGATTTAGGTCTTTCTCTCAGGGATCTACTAACAAATCCAGATAATGTAAACAAAAAACACTCTATAAACAGGATTGGGCAACCACAATTAATACAATGCATTCCTATGTTTCGCTAGAGCACTTAAAATTAGACTATGAAGCTCATTTGAATTGTTTTATCTCATATTGTACTGCAGATTTTAACAAATTGTTTTGGCAGCTTTGTTTATATGGTCGTACAACTTTATTAGTTATGGCTATTGCGGCATATCTGAGATATTTGCAACTTGAATGAATTGCCACTAAGAATTCCTTTCAGTATATTTTTTATGTAATGAATTTCATCAACTTGAAGTTTATGTAAGGATTTAATTTCCAATACATTTTATCTCTTGCTGATTTTCTATTCTTTTAATATATTTGTTTATTATGAAATTTGTCTGTACAGTTTGTCACAGGTTAGATGATAACCAAATGGCATTTAATTAAACAAAAAACTTTAAAAAAATGCTTCCTCTTGTATGTATATATCTAGTGATCTCCACCTACAGGTATCCGTCTCTATATATCCACCCAACTCTTTTTCTCCATCTCTATCTATTATCTACGCATCCTGTATCTCACAATATGCATCTCTCTATGATTCTCCTTGTCAACCTGTGTTTTGAATTCTCTATATGAACAGTTCCATCGAGCTCCATCATTGGGTCTGTGTACATCTCTAGTAATCTTAACATAACAATGGATCTCAGATAAATCGGTGGATAGTAAAGCAAGCTGGAAAAGGAAGGATAGGGAATATAAAGAGAAAATCAAGACAGTTAAGGCTAATTTCTTTAATACCGAAATTGAGCATGCCGATAACAACACAAGCAAACTCTTCAACATTTTGAAAAGCATAGAAAAACCTGTATCTCTTACTCCCCCATTCACCCCATCCAAGGAGGACTGCAACATGGTGCTTAGCGCACTCCAAGCCAAAACAGAAAAGGCGAGGCAAAACATTATTAAGGCCAGATCCGCCCCTAACCAAGAGATCCGCCCCACTGAAGGGAATGCACCGGTCAGGGAACAACTCTTTAAATTTGACCCCATCTCAGAAGCAGATATGCTAGAGGTATTGAACAACATGAAACCTACGACCTGTGCAGAAAATGTCCTGCCCCCCAGCATTATTCTTCAACACAAGGATTTATTTGCTCCCATCCTCCGGAGAATAGTGAACGCGTCTTTTCAGGAGGGTATGGTGCCTAAAGATCTGAAGAGAGTTACCATCACTCCTCTCGTCAAAAAAGCGGGACTAGATCCCAAGGATCCCGCAAATCTTCGCCCCATTACCAATTCGAATTTTGTTCTCAAACTGTTGTACAAGGTAGCCACACAACAGCTCCAACACTACGTTGAAGAACA
This sequence comes from Ambystoma mexicanum, assembly GCF_040938575.1. NCBI lineage: Eukaryota > Metazoa > Chordata > Amphibia > Caudata > Ambystomatidae > Ambystoma > Ambystoma mexicanum. Next base: position 138,650,684 of record NC_090921.1, read on the forward strand.
GGAGATTCTGCACCAACAACAATCCGGCTTTAGAGCATCTCACAGCACCGAAACAGCTATGCTAGATTTGCAGAATCAGATGTTGACGATGTTAGACGACAACAAACTGGGGATGCTGATGCTTTTAGACCTCAGTGCAGCATTCGATCTAGTGGATCACAGTCTTCTTATCAAGGCGCTTAGGGAGAGCGTTGGCTGCTCGGAGGGAGCTATTGACGGGCTCTTATCCTTTCTTTCTAACCGCCAAGCGAGAGTTCACTGGGGTAATAGTTTCTCCGACTCTTGTGACATCCTATTCGGAGTGCCCCAGGGTGCTAGCCTATCCCCAATGCTCTTTAACATTTACATGCGCACTCTGTGCACCCTTCTGGTGAATGCCGGAGTGTCATTTACTAACTACGCAGATGACACCCAACTCATATTGGAGTTGGGGGGTAGGAACCACGCCACAGATAGTGAAACGCTCACCAAGGTTTATAAGCTAATTGACGACTGGATGCAGGCAAACTGGATGTGCCTGAACGACTCCAAAACAGAATTGATGTTGTTTGGCTCCAGTCGTCGGTTGGAAAAACTGGGAGCAGAGTACAGCTCTTTTCAAATTAAAAATGCCACTATCCAAGTGGTTCCCAAGGTAAAGACCCTAGGCATGATGGTCGATTCAGTTGTCGACTCTCACGCCCAAACCAACTTCCTTCAAAAAAATTCAGCTTATTATCTTAGGCTCATGAAAGCAATCAAACCATTGCTTAATGAAGCAAACAGGGCAACGATAGCCAGAGCCATCATTCTCTCACGGCTCGACTATGGGAATGCCCTGTTATTGGGGGCCGCTTCCAAGGATCTATCCAGTTGTCAGGTGATCCAGAACAACGCGGTCAGAATAGTAAAAAACCTGAAAAGGAAAGACCATGTTACTGAAGAGAGGCTAGCGCTGCATTGGCTCAGGGTAGAGGAGCGCATTAAGTTCAAAGCCCTCTGCTTGGTTCACAAATGCCTGTATGGCTCAGCGCCTCCCTATTTGAAAACACACTTAAGGCCCTACAATCCCACCAAAAACCTTCGCTCGGGTGGAAAATGTCTTCTGCTCGTGCCCAAGTTTAAGCTAAAAACAGGGCTGGGCAGATCCTTTCTTGTGCTGGCTCCAAAACTGTGGAACAGCGTCCCTGAATCACTTAGGTCCGAAGTCAGTCACCCAGTTTTTAGGAAGAGGCTGAAAACATACCTCTTTAGATAAGAACCCGTGGGCACAGGTCCTTAGTTAGAGATCGCGTCGCTCATTAGCTAGCTGTACCGTTTGTCCGTCCCATACGTGTTGTCTGTCTTCGGTCTCGCAGTATCGGTGTTCTATGTACAAGCGCCCTAATGCCTGCGGGCTATCGGCGCTATATAAAAACTAAATACATACATACATACATATGTATTTAAATCTCTCCATCTACCTATATCCATCTGTGGCTTTGCATCTCCATGCATCCATACTTTGCCCTCCATCAATCTCTCTATCTACATTAATCTCTTTGTCGACACGCATATTTATATTCATCTATCTTTTTATCTCTTTATTTTGTTGCTTGTCTATATATGTCTATTTGCAGCACACTCAATGCATCTCTCATTTCTATCGATACACATACCCATCTATGCATTTATCTGTGTATGTCATATATCTCTATACATGTTATCTACATATCCATCTCTGTCCATCTATATATCTTTATACATTTGCGTGTCTCTATGCATCGCTCCCTGCAAATATAAGTGTATGTATCTCTTTTCATATATACCAATCTATTCATTGTTCTCTATCTATCCAAATACATTTATTCATCTCCCTATACGCATCAATCTATATCCCTCTATCCATTTGTCTGTATACATCTATCTCAATGCATATCTCTGCATCTTTATCTATCCATCACTCCCTATGCTTCTGTCTATATCTCTAGCCACATGTCTGTTGATCTAGTCACAGTTGTTTTACCTCTGTTACTCAATAGACCAGCCTCCCCATAAACCTGGTCCACACACCTGATGTCTGTATGCCTGTATGTCTGTTTGCCTCTCTGGATGTCTGAGGTATTGTGCCTTTCACCATATGTAATGTATAGCCTGCTATAATGTGCCCAGGCTAGCCTCAAATACAGCAATAATGCCATTATAAGGTTGGAAGAGTCACAATATGTAGGGTAAAGCCGCAAAGGTATGAGCAGAAATGACCCAACACTGCCAAGAGCCAGAGCACAAAGGCTGTAGCTCACATCCTGCCTCCCCACTACCCAGAGCACAAGCCCTTTACCTACCATCCTTCACAACTATCACCAAGAATGCCAACCCCAAAAGCCAATGTTTGTGCTTGACTAACTTGCATTGCCGGGCTGACCTCCACAGCCAGATTGCTCCTCAGAATCTCCCCACTGGATATGTGTCTCATATTTGAATTTTTGGTGTTGCTCTCCATGGCCATAATTGCATTTTTCTCAATTAGGGTCCATGGTGTGGGTCTCACAATTGAACTTTGTTTTTTGCACTGCCATACTTGCATCTTCTTCGATTAGGTCCATTGGCTTGGGCCTCGCCATTGAATTTGCTGCTGTATGGCTTTTCTGCACTTGCACTGGACTGACCCATGCCTCGAGTATCACCTCACCTTCAGGAATGCTCTCCAAACCTGGATCTTTCCTTCAGCATCCTCGCAGACTTAGAGTTTTTCCTGGGAGAACTGTTACCCAGCACTGAAAGGAGTTGACAAGGGGGGATATGGCCCCCCATGGAAGGTATTTCATTCAGGCCTTACAATAAGCTCCACAAGCCCTTATCTAACTTGGTGTCAGTCTTGCTTGACTGGAACATCAAGCACTCCATCACAACGTTATATAGCTGTATCTCACCCGGTGCGCGGCCCAGCCACCTCCATACATCTGCAATAAAAACTGCTCAACTTCACCCACCAAAAACACACATTACTACCTTCAATAGAATACAGTTGAGTCCCACAAGAGAATTCAATCCACCTCTTCACATAATCAGTGTCCTGGCTCTCCTACTTCCTCCCTACCTACCTTTGTACAGGCATAAAATGCATACACACATTTTATAAATCCTTCCTTCGTATCTCATTTATCGGACTACTGTCCTCCAAAGGGCGTTCATCCGAACAGCGCTTTGAGGCCATACAAATGGCAGTTGGCGCTATACAATTGCAATATAAAATAACATAACACGGGACCCTGCCACCAGTAGCCAGAGCAGAGCCACATTACTGTGCAAATATTGGTGCAGAGGAGTCAGCACGTAAGTGCTTCCCCTACCGTTGGAGGCCGGCTTTTTCCATCGATAGGATGCCAGCCTGGGTGGGCTATACGCCTGGGTGGGGTTGGTGGGTTATATTGTGAACCGTTAATATTTTATACAAGGCACACTAAACATTTTATTGAACGCTAGTTGTTAGTATAGGACACTTGTTTCAATTTGGTTTTAAAAAAGTTAGTCTTTCTTCATTTTAACCCGATTAAATTGAAAGTGAAAACAAGTAATCATATATTTAGATTGTAAAAGTGGCTGACCGGGTGTAAAACCGGAACACTCCCGCATGGCATCTAGTCTTATTTGATAAAATAATAATAATTAAACTTGGTTTGATTAAGAATGTGTATATTTGTAGTAATGTTGAAAGAAAATATTATGTGATTTTGAAGAGAAGAAATACTTTCATATTTTTCCTGTAGAACTTACTATTGTAATAGGAACCTCATATTTTTCTATTCTGCGTTAATGTCAAAAATGAAACCTAGCTTGACCTTGGAAATTTGAGCACACAATACAGAGTCGGTTTGTAATTTGTCCCTGAATCCCTCATAGTAAAAATTGCAAGGATAAAATGTAGCAAGTACATCAAAGAAAAGATAAGATGCAATTCAAAGAAACTGAACAGATGAAAATCAGGTTTCTATTCGTAAGAGCTGTTTAGTGAGGACGAGCTTCATTTTGCATTGCTAAAATGGAGAGTCTACAAACCATGCAAGCAGAATTGACAGTATTACATTAATATTTATGCAAATGTATGCTTCAACCAGAATTGGCATTATGCCATCACAAATGGAATAATGATTAGTATCTTCTGGGACGATCGACACACCCAAGTATGCCCCCTTTGCAATGCCCATTATCCGACCCAACATGCCAGAATTTACTCAATAAAGACATTCAGATATCAACGTTTTCTTGTCAATGTGTAGCAAAACTTTTTTTCTCTTCAATGGTACACCATGTGCTTCGATAGAAAATAGATAATGGAACACATTTGAATCATATTTTATTCCGCGGAACTTTGACTTTCACAATTCAAGTACTGGCCATCTATGAACGGAATTAGAAAGATTGCATGGAATGTGACAGTCGACCTAAGAATTCAAACTATAGCTTGTAGTAAACATTGCGCTCATCCACTGATTGTGTGCGGCAAAAGTTTGAATGGTTTGTTGGATGTATTCCACGTTGTTTCTGTGGAATTAAGAAATATAACAACTTTGCAAATTCCCGACTATGAGTATTTAATGAAAAGTGTACATTTTTTCTTCTTTTTGAGAAACTAGAGTAAACTTTTGCTGTGTGTATGTGTGTGTGCGTGTTTGTTGATCTTCCGGGTTTCGCGTTGGGTAACGTGATGACGTTGTTGATGATAGGGTATGTTTGGCTACACTGTGCACCAATGTCATGAGAAGAGGCAGAGCATATCAATTTGACATGTCGATGTCAACTTTTAGGGACGGGTGATCTAATTTACTGCCGCAAGGGCACTTGAACTTAAGGCGATGGATCAGCGGATAATAATATCACAAGATGGCAGTATCCAACCCGTGAGTTTCGCATGTGTATATTGCCCTTTAACTCCAATAAAACAGAGGTTCTGATTATAGGCAATAACCTCTCTCTTTGGATTCTTAGTCATTGGCTACATTCACTGCCCCCTTTCCTGCCCCACTCACTGTTGTAAGAGGCATGGGTGTAAAATGTGATTCTCATCGCTCTCGTTGAGTCTCGCTTAGACTGAGGCAACTGTCTCTTGGGCTCCCTCCCTACTACCTCGTTTATGGCATTTGCTAACAGGAACATATCTCTCTTTTCCACCTTAAACTACACTGACTGGACAGTACCCTCCTCTGCCTTTACTTGCTCTGCGGATGCTTGGTGCCAGGAAACCACCTTGGTGCCATAAAAGCTCTCTCCAGGTGACCTTTATATAACATAACATAGTCCAAAACATCTTGAGAACCAAAGGTTGAAAACCCATGGCTTAAGGAGATCTCAAGTTTTAGAATGTAATTTGTGAAATAATGAACCATTCCTGGCTTTTCGCAAAATCGTATATTTAAAAAAGGTCTGTTTGCCTTTGTGTTTATGCGTGTATATATGTATGTATTTCTGTATGTGTCTAGGGCAAAGGTGCATTTTGTGGCCCTTGAGAATGGCACGATGCACGAGGCAACGCTGGCATATATTGAGACAGACTGCAGGATTTGATTTAGGCACCAGCAGCATGAAAAGTAGGCGGCGCTGTCATATATTCAGGGATGTAATTTGGGAGTCGCCAGGGGCCGCAAATTCGACCCCAGGGACTGCAGTTGCAACCCCTGGGGACTGCCTTGCGACCCCAACTTCTTTTATTTAAAATAAAAAGATTTCCCCCCCCCAAAAGACGGTGGCTCCTGGCGTAGCGAGCCCCCCCATAGCAGGGGGGCCTGCCACACCAGCTCTGGTGGATGCCGGTTTAGTCCTCACCCATCAGGGTGAAGGCCTGGCCGGGGAGGCACTCAGTAGGGGTTGGAGATGACTGTGACACATGCCCCATTCAGCTCCAACACATTCTCCCTCGGCTCACATACAGCAACCAGATAGCTCTCTGTGATGTGATGTGTGTTTTGATATTCTGGTTGGGTGGGCCTGTGCCTGCGTAGAGAATGCAATGAGTGGGTGTCCAGTCATTACTTCGAAAACAAAAGGATCGAATGCAATACATTCGAGTCAAAAGGACCGGAAAAAAAGACAGAAAGCCTTTTTTAATGTATGTTTTTGGGGGGTTTTGGTACAGGTACAGTTAATGGTTTTTGGACACCCCCCCCCCCCCCAAAAAAAAAGAAAATTCAGTCTTTTTTTCCCGGTCCTTTTGACTCGAATGTATTGCATTCAATCCTTTTTTTCCAAATCTTTAACCTACAACCCAATGAGTGGATGTAAGAGAGTATGTGAGTGACTGGTGGGTGAATGAGAAGTGATGTGATGTGATGTGTGTTTTTGACTGTTCTGGGTGGGTGGTGGTGCGTGCTTGTGTAGAGAATGCAATGAGTGGATGTAAGAGAGTATGTGAGTGACTGGTGGGTGAATGAGAAGTGATGTGATGTGTGTTTTTGAATGTTCTGGGTGGGTGAATGTGGGCCTGTGTAGAGAATGCAATGGTTGGATGTAAAAGAAGGTGTGAGTGACTGGTTGGTGAATGAGAAGTGATGTGATGTGATGTGTGTTTTTGAATGTTCTGGGTGGGTGGTGGTGCGTGCTTGTGTAGAGAATGCAATGAGTGGATGTAAGAGAGTATGTGAGTGACTGGTGGGTGAATGAGAAGTGATGTGATGTGTGTTTTTGAATGTTGTGGGTGGGTGTGTGTACGCCAGTGTAGAGAATGCAATGAGTGCATGTAAGAGAAGGTGTGAGCGTGGGAATAGTGGGTGAATGAGTATACATGTGGTAGTGTGTGTTTGAATGTTCTGGCTGGGGTATGGGGTGTGCTTGTGTGGTGAATCCAGTGTGAGGGAATGCGAGAGTGAAGTGACCAGTGGGTGAAAGGGGATGCATGTGTGTTTAAGGCCATGGGAGACTGGGGATCACTGGAGCATTTTTGCCACATCCTTTATTGACTTTGCATTTTTTACTGGTATTTTTGGCCAGAGACAAGTCCATGTGTGGCATTCCCCGGCTAGACTGGCATTTTGGTGCAGTCAGTCTAACCATTTCTTATTGGGGCATGACATGTATTACTCTGCAGCTTTAAAAAAGCAAGCAAGTAGCGTTACCTCGCTAGATTGATGTTTAGGTGTAGCGGCCTGTATATCTTTTACTGTAGCATTACTTTTTATTAACGGAGCATCTATGATGAATCAGGCATGATAAGTGTTCTTATGGGTCTAGACTGGCTTACAATGCAACCAGTATTTGGACAGGTTTTCATATTGTGACATGCTACTTTTAATGGCCAAACCAAAGGGAGTATGTTCTTACATAGGGGTACTGGCATATATTGCCAGAACCAGTTTTGTGCCCAGTGCCAGTAATGATACTATGAAACAAATCTTAAAGCGAACATGAGCATGGTCTCATATGGGAATACTAGCATATGGTGGTGGAGCCAGCATGGAAATGTATGGGAACAGCCAGCATAAAAATATTTTCTTTTACTGGCATATATTGCAGGGACTGGCATGATAATGCATTGGGAAATGCCCTGTGCCCTTTTGGTGACTTGCATCTATTGTACTTTTTTCATGATTTACCCTACACCCTGTTGGCATTTTACCCAAATATTTGGCCCTTTACCCACATTTTCCCAGAGAGTGTTCTGTGTAATGCACCATTTTAACCCACTATTCAAAAAATGTTCTCTTGGGAGAAGAATATTCCCCACACCCCACCCCAAACACATTATGGTCAGTTCGGGCTCCGTCGCTAAGCTCGGTCGCAATCACATACTTATGGCAAATATTTACACCCTCCAAAAAACAACTGGCTGGTATATTTGTGGACCAGGCACCGCCCATTCTTTCTATGGTACATTAAAAATGAAAGCTTTGATTGAAAAACATATTTACTTCTTTCCCTTGAAGTAGTGCGTGCCACTGAAGCGGCATAATCATCATGGACATTACGCACACGTGGTGGTCCCGACCAACCTGCAGTGTGGCGTTCCCTGTGCTTTGTTAAGAAGCTTGGACCCCACAGCATGACTTGCAGGACAGCTACCAAATTCTGTTCTACGCCATTGAGCACCACTGGGTCTGACAAAGGGGTAGTCTGCAGTGCAGGCCCTGAAGTCTCCCAGTAAGCCCATGGGTGAGAAGCAACGTGTGGGTTTTTTCAATTTAAAATAACTGTGTGGTGCCATGGATTTATGTGTGCAGGAATTATATTACATTAAATCAGCGGTATTCAAACTGTGGGGCGGGACGCCCCAGGGGTCTGCGGGTGCATCCCTGGGGGGCCCTGAGAGCTCAGCATGAAATATAAAAAAATAAAATTGCGGAAGGGCAATTATCAGGTCCGCCTAACTCGGCATGACCCGGTAATTGCCCATTCGCGGGTGCCGGACCCGGATGCAACTCTGGCGGTAGCCGTGCCGGTTATACCGACACAGCTACCGTCAGCGTTGTAATGAGGCCCACTGTTTCAATAGTACCCAAGGGGGTACTTTGTGTTAAAATGTAAGTAAATTGTGATATATTCAGCAACAATGGTCAAAATGACTAACTGCCTAGTTAAGTAACTCATCAAACTGGTCCACATTGGCCAAAATGGAGGCCCATTTTGACTGGCCCACACTAGCATTTTACATTTTTGGTACAGGCATTGCACTATAGCCCAGTCCGAACCTAGAGGCTCATCCATAATGGTGAGGGGGCGCCCACCCAGTGGCCCCTCACCCATTATGGAGGAGCTAAGGAGCCAGTCCAGTGAAACAGTGAGCACTCCCTCAGCTGCTTTTACCAGCTGATGGAGTACTCCTGTGCTGGCTGAACTGTCAAAGGGAAACACTGTTTCCCTTTGACAGTTCAGTTTAGTTCCCCAGCCGCACATGCTCACTGAGCCATGCAAGTGCTGGGGCGTTTTACTTCGCCATCATTGCATATATCATTGGAAATGCTGGCTGGGGCACTGCATGTCTGTATGTTCGAGGGGGAGCTCCTGCGTCTCCTCGCACATACGGACAGAGCAGCTGGAGCAGGGCGTTTCAGCACCCACACGCAGGCCATTGCAGAAGGTACGTTTAAGTTCATTGTTTTTTTTAAACATGTGTATGGATGTGTGTATGCTTATGTTATGAGTGAGTGTATGGTGATGGATGCTCGTGTGAATGATAGAGTGATTGCTATATGAATGTGCAGCGCCTTGCATACACACATAATCATGTTGATTGTGTTAGGCCCAGTGGGGCCCAGGGGACAGGGATGGTATCTTTTTACTGGACATCTATCATAGATGTCCAGTAAAAAATGTCATGCTTGCCACCTGAGCCCCCCAGGACCAATTGCAAACTGTTTGGCTATTTACCCATTTTTTTGTTAAAAGTATGCTCTACAATGCAACATTTTAACCCATTATTTAAAAATAATTCACAGGGGGAAATCCCCCCAAATCCCCCTTTATTGGTTGAGACTCCCTCACTATGCTCGGTCGCTATGGCATTTTTGGGGGAAATAGTTATGCCCCTCCACTTACAAAAATCACCAGCCGCCACTGGCCCTCACACTGTGTTGGGAACGGGATGGGGGGGAACCCAGGGACTATGGTGGGAGCACAATCGGCGGGAACAATGGGATAGTGGTGGGAGCAGAGTGGTGAGAGCCCAGGGTGTGTGATGGGGTGGGCAGAGACCAGGGACTGGGTAGGAGTGGGATGAGGGAGACCAGCGACTGTGATGAGAGCAGGTGACGCCGCGCAATACATACTGTCCATTTGGCATTTCTGGGGGTCCCGACCTGCCCAAATTTTGCTCAGGGGGGCCCCGTCCAAAAAAGTTTGAAGAACACTGCATTAAATGTTGTTTTTTTAAGTCCTCACCACCCAGTATTACGCTTAGATGATAAAAAATGTGGGGAGTCCTGGGTATATTGAAAGAAACTTTCCCAGGTATTATGCTCCAGCAATGATAACATTATCAGGTGCACTCCCCTCTGTGCACGCAGACCAGTCTAATAGGTTTCTTCTATCGTAGTGGTAGCTGAATCATAGATATATTTATAACCAGGGATTTTTGTTGATACTACACCTGGTCAATGATTTCATTTTCAGGCCTTGCTCGTGCAGCATTTTTCTCCTAGGTAAACAGCAACGCAAGCCTCCCCAGGTATGGGCTTTTTTGGCTTGTTTAACACAGCAATGCCACAGATAACACGTACTTCTGTGTCCACTGATCTATCGATGTGTCATATACTAGCTGTAGCCTGGGTTGGAGGTTTTGGTTACCCTCTCCAAGATACTGCATTAGGTATGTATTATATACAGACCCTTCATCGAATCTGGAAAATTACATTTTCCAAATGTTCAATCGTGGACGAACCATGCCTCCCTCTGTGCCTCGGTTCTTATATCTGGCTGAAATGAGACCACCTGCAAACACAAGTGCTAGACACATCAGAAAAACCTGAAGGCGTTTGCCATCACTTCCGGTTAGGTCACTTGGGGGCAGGGTCAAATTGCATCACTTCCTGTGATGTCATCAAGGGGGTCAAGGGCTGTGTGATGTCACTTCCGCTATCCCTGGCATTCCCGGCAATGACGTTCCTGCATATATTGTAGAAACAGACCTTTTATACGCACTATCAACATGAGAATGCATTTCACAAGGGCGATGCTGGCTGCATTTTTTCAAGTCAAGCCTAATTACTTTCTTTGGACACAAAAAAGCATGAAGAGAGACAGACTTCATGAGCTGGTTCATGCCAGAAAATCTCACCTGTCCTAGTCCGCAACATCAATGGTGATCATGGGAGTCATGGGAGTTGTAGTCCAAAACATCTGCCGAGCCACAGGCAGCGGTGGACTTGGGACCAAAAGAAGCCCTGGAAATAGTTTTCAAAGTGCCCCCTTGTTACACATTTCCAGCAAGTACAACCCGTCCTATGAGATGATTTGAATATAGCACAGGTTACCACACAAAAGAGTCCCAGAGCGCAAAGGCCTAGTGGGAACTCTCCACCCCTGGCCGCAGGTTACATGATGGTATGGTAATGTTTATTTGTAAAGCACCTATACACAAGGCAAGTGTTTCAAAGCGCTCATGATGCAGATGGACCACTTCTAACGAAGCTTTGAATCCGTCATGGTTAATATAAGCAACTGTTGGTACTAGATTCGTTACCTTCAGCGTGATGAATGGCTTAGTCAGCACAATCAGGGTTTCATACCTGTCGCCTGCCACTGTCCCAATGTGCCATTTTCTAGAGGTGTCTATGCTATACTCGGGTACTCCCCAAGTAGCAGGATTTCCCATTAAATGATCGTGGACTCACGCCATTTAGCAGGCATTGTTTTAATTTGTCCAGGTGCTCAGAGCATACGGCAAGATGACGTCTTCGCCTCATAGCCTTCCTACTTATCTCGTCTTCCCCATAGCGTTTTGAAGTAGCTTCAAGGCACTATTCGTAACGTAACCTCATTTAATATAGTTGTTAACTGCCTCTTTCGTTAACCACACCTAACTCTTTCCCTTTATTTCACACCCATCCTCCATTCGTCCGCCGGAGCATTTTGAACCCCCTCTGAGCGCTGTGCTCACCAACTGAAGAGAGCTATTGTCTCTGGCACACTATCATTTGAGAGCAAAATTGGTGGAAAAATTGATCACGCAGCGGCAATAGACACTTATGCGGCAGCAAATGGGGCAGCAAATGCAGCGTGCCCCTCTATTAGATACTGAAGATAAACAGGATATATAAGCGAATTCTTGTTTTTCATATTAGTATATACCATGTCTATTTATTAATTTTAGATACAATTCAATAAGATATTATTTAAATTGCAAAGATTTAATAATTTTGAAGATGGAGTGCATTGCGGAGTAGCACAGACAGCTGAGCCACCAGTGACACAGGGGAATTACCACACAAAGAAGGCCACTTCACCCCACGCCGAATGCCACTTCACTGCAGACAAAGCGCCACTTTGACCCACTCATGCCCCCTCTCAAACTGGCACTTTCTCGAGTGCAGGCGCTCGCCCCCGAGAGCCCCGCCCGGCCGACGCTTGTAAACAGCGCGGCCATCTTGTCGGGCCTCCCTGGCAGCAAAGTCATGAATATTCCCATAATCCATCGAGACCTTCTTTCAGCGGCGGCCATTCCAATCCTCTTTTCCGCGTGCTTGGATGCACAGGCTCTTCCCCGCCGCCGTGGGTGTCCCTAAACCCCATATCTGCCAGGATGAATGGCCTTTTAGCAGCTAATCCCGAGAGGGCCACACTGCTCCCCTTGTAGCGGAATGGGACCGTCGGGGAAGAGGCAGTGTTCACAAGGAGATTTTCCCCATGGCGCCGTCCTCCCACGCACAAAGCCTTTCAAAGCTGCAAAAGAGAGGGCAAGTGTTGGGGATTTAGGGCGACACTCCACAACTGCCACCCAAAACGCAAAACAAAGCAAGGCAAGGTAGGAAGCCAATGAATGGAGCAAATAGTTTCCAAAGATGGTGTCCAGCTCCATGTTTTCATGGCAGAATAGGGCCGCCATAATGCCTGAGAGATTTCTCACTCTCTCTGAGAGACACTTCTTGGGGTACAGGGGGAGAGTGCTCCGAAAGCCCTTATTTAGCGTTAAATACTGGCTGTAGGCTCTTCTTCAAACGCTTACTGCCTTGGCAGCTAAAGAAACAGACAAATGACAAAAGTTGAGTCAAGTGGGGAAGCCAGGATTAGAACCTATACCACTTGGATCCAAAGGCAGCAGTTTAGTCACTTGGTCATATCTGGACTGTATCGGATGGATCCAAAACCTGCCTTGGAAGTTTCTTCTATAGCGATAAGATAGCTCAGCCGGTTGAGCGCTCGTTGCTGCGAACTGTGTGTGATCTGCAGGTCCCACGTTTGAATCCCGGAAATGCCAACTCATCCTTTCGTCCTTCTGAGGACGATGAATGAGTACCAACGTCGGTTGGGTGATATTGTATGCATATATGTTCTATGTAAAGCGCTTAGAAGCGCTATATAAATAATACATAATTATCATTATCCGATCCATTGGAATCTGAGCAATAACCTCAGAATCAAAGTGGGAAAACTGGTCTCCCCTCCTACCGAATAAAGGAAAGTTAACCGGGATCCCCTCTTGTTCGGGGCCAGGTTGTGAGAAATGTGAAGGTCTTGTACTAGATGCCCTAGAGGCGGGGACCTGGGCGAAGGCTGTCATGGTCGGAGACAGAGCTGCAAGAACCAAGGAAGGTGGTACGGCCTTAACAAGTCACGAGTCCGCGGCTAGAGTTCAGTTCAGGAGGTTACATCCTAGGTCAGCCACAAACGTGTCAGATCTATACCCCCTCACGTGAGGTCGATATGAAAGGCCTTCTCAGGGGTTTTCTACCAGTCTTATGTTTAAGAGCCGAGTTTGATTCCTGGTCCAAGCTGTCCCTTAGCCTCCTTGTCTCATCAAAGTTAGACATTTCATAAGACTCAGCTAGGGGGATGTTAGGAAAGATTTCGTAATTCTAGGTAATTTTCCTTCCATGTGGCAACCCCTAAACTTTTTGCTGTTGTTTTTCACCTTGTTCTTGACTTTGCCAGAGAAGTGCAACCTTCTGCTGCACTCCTCTGGGCTTTCGCTCCTTTTCTTATGGGGAAACTGACATGCCCTTAAGACAGTCAGTACCGGGGAACGCTGTTTCCCGTAGTTTCTTTTATCATGTTGCGGCTTTAGTGCAACATGACACAAGAGGGCACTGTAAGCTAAGTTACAGCTCTCTTGGGTCTCTAGCCTTCTACAGGCCCTAGATACTTGTTTAGGATGGTATTTGATCGGTGCAAGTCATTCAGGGACTGGAATGGTGGAAGCGATCGATTTGTGTATTTTGAGCTCCTTTTGGCGTTCTGAGCGCGTTTTTCGCACTGAACCCAAAATGGTGGCCTGGCTCCCAAAATGGCCAGACCACGAGGCTCCTTTGTCTTGTCCACTGACCGTCTTGCTCCCTTCACCTTCCCCAGGTCAAGCGACCCGGGGCCTTCCTTATTTGGGCATGTACTTTCCCGCGAAACGTGGTTGCTTTCGCGGGCTTCTACATGTCTTTTGTGTGCCTCCAGGGTGTGGGCTGGGATGTCTGGTCCCAATACACATCCTGGGTGCCAGAGAGTCTAGGGTAGTGTGAATGCCTGGGACCACCGTGGTCCGTGATTGGTCCACGTATGGTGTGTGTGTTGATGAGCGGATCTCCCATTGGCTCCCCTCCGTTTTGGCGCGAAGGGAACCGTGGATAAGAGGGGGCTGGAAACACCACTACCATGTCGATCTCCTGAGTTCTCACGAACGAAGGAATACAGGAGCCAAGTATCCTGCAACCAAGAGGCTGGACCGAGGAATCGCTGGTGACCCGCTGAAGGACTCCTCCTTTGCACTGCCGTCGTCCTGTGAAACCCTTTCCTCCTTTGATCGAACCAGAAGGCCTGTACTGGTGCTTCGACCTTTGGAATAGCAGGAACAGCTATTCTCGGCGACTTCATCATCTCCTGCCAGTAAGCCTTCGGAAGCGTCTCTGGGCCATCCAGTTGACTGACCAGCTTACACGGGAGTCCTGCTCTGTAACCGCCGCCAGGTTGTGTTGTATTTCGAGTCCTTGTCACTCTCACACGCTTAGTACACTTGGCGTTCCCAAGTCTGAAGTGAGTAGTGTACATTTGGCTCAGATACACACGGCCGCTCCGTTGCACTGCGGTGGTGACAAAACTGTGCAGGTTTCTTCGATTGGGACGTCTTTTTTCTCTACACGACGACGAGGCATTCCCGGCTCTTCTGAACCTGCCAGCTGCTGAAACTAACGTGGAGAAGCCTGGGTCTGCTTGCATCGGGGACCGGTGAGTAGTATAGCTAGGATCTGGTCGCCCTCCTGCAGTAGCCCATTGCTTTTCCCCGCTGTGTAAAAACAGCACCCTTTTGTCCGTACTCGCGCTCTGCTTCTGCTCACTGTGGAGGCTGCGCTTGAGTCGCGGAACCTGTTCTTCTTCTGTGGTGCACTAACCCGAACTGCCTGACTTCCTCCGAAGAGCTTCTCCTTTTGCCCGTTGGCACCAGCGTGTGCAGGTACTTTGAGCTCAAGGCTCCACTCTTCGCAGGGCTCGGACTTCCATCTAGTTAGGTGCCTCTGAAGGCGAACTGAGTCTAAAGCATTATCGCACTGCCTGTTTTCCTTCCCTTTCAGGTGGACTACACATTTCGTGCATATAACGCTTGCGACTGTCGTATTTGTATATATATTGTGTTGATATGGTATGTGTTGGCTTAATATTGTGATATTCTCGCTGCGGTCATTATTTTAAAGGCCTTAAAATAAATGTGTATATATTTTTGATATAACAACTGTTTGGAGTAGTTTGTAAGCGCTCTTGCTTTGTGTGCTCATTGCGGGCTTTCAGTCACCCTCACCCCTCTTGAGACCTAGTCTTGACCGCCGCGATCGCTACCTTGATTGGTCTGGCTCGTCCAGAGGTTACCCTGTTCCAAGCAATTAGGTTGGCCTTCTGAACTTCTGCGCCACCAGGACAGAGTTCAGAAATCCGTCTTAACAAATTGGTGTACAGCGGTGGGATACGACTGAAGGTATCCAGTGTTGCGCACGAACTAAGGCATTTCAGGTTATTCCAACCAGTACACGTAGTGAATTGTTGTAGTATAACTTTAAAAAGGCCATAGTCCTATCAAACAGTATGGAAACAAATACCTTGTTAACTTTAAATGCTTCCAAATCAGAAACGCTGAAAAAGATGTGTGCGGAGAGAGGTGTTTCCTCTCAAGGCACTAAATTGGAAATGATCCAAAGAATCGTGGCGTGGCAAGAAGCGCAGCTTGACGCTATAACTTCTGAGGACAGTGCAGAAGGTGGTGGGGCTGCTCTCACTGGTAGAACCGACGGTTCTGCCGCTGCACTGATCCATCGCGACCACGAGGACAGGGAGGATGTGATGTCTAATGTTTCCTCTGCCAGTGCTGATGGGGAGGCTATGCTTGAATTCAAGAAGCAAGAGCTGCGGTTTAGGCAGCAGGAGCTTGAATTCAGCATAGCCAAACTAAAAATCGAACAGGCAGAAAAACAAAAAGACAGGGATCACCAGTTGGAACTGGCCAAGCTTCAGTTTGCAAATGGGTCCAAGGGTCCTGGACATGGGTCTGGGGCTTCCTCTCATCCACGGTTTCCGAAAGATCTGCTCAGTGTGTATGAAGAAAGGAATGACATTATGGACTGGCTGAATGCGTTTGAGTATGCATGCGAAGTTCAACAAGTTGACAATGCTGATAAGATTGCATGGTTACTCAGCAGACTACCCCATTCTGGCTGTAGTGCCATTATGGAAATGTCGAAGGCTGAGCGAGCTGATTTCGCAATGTTAAAGCAAACTCTCATTTTAAAGTTTGGGAAGACTCCGGCCCAATATTTAAAGCGTTTTCGAGAGTATAAGAAAAAGGAAGGTGGTACTTGGGTATCTTATGTCACTGAATCCTGGAAAAACTTAACTGGCTGGGTCGAAGGTTATAAGGTTTCTACCTTCGAAGGCAGGATAAATCTTGTCATGCTGGAACACATTTTTGCTTCTTCTTCCCCGGAGCTTAAGCAGCATTTGGCCGATTCGAAGGAGATAGATCCTAAGAAGCTGGCCATTGCAGCAGACTTATGGGTGTCACATCGAGTGTCCCATAAGGACAAAACTCATCCTGGTAAGCAGGAGGAAGGGAAAAAGTCCAAAGATATGGAGGGTGGAGAATCTGCTAAATCTTCTTCCCATAAGGGCCACAAAAAGAAAAATAAGGGTAAGACACAAGAGAACTCACAGGGTAGTGGAGGTCAGCCTCCGAAACAGAACTCTGGTTACAATAAGCCTCCCTACGTAAACAGACCCACTCGGGCTTGTTTTTCTTGTGGAGCAACTGACCATGTGAAGGGGGATCCCCGGTGTAAGGTTAGACCTTTGGGGGTCCACTCCGCTAATCTGGCCTTCTCCTCCTACGAGGAAGAAGAGATTACAGGAGCATCCTTCTCCTCAGACTCATTTCCCAGCGGGATAGAGGCCGAGGTAGTTTTAGTGTCCCTGGGTTCCTGGGAGCCTAAAGTCGCAGAGGCTTATGCTAGGATTCCGGATAATACCAAGCACTACTTTAAAGACAGTGTGCTGATCAATGGAGTGGATACTCCAGCTCTTAGGGATAGTGGGTGCAGTCGCACTGTAGTGGATTCTACCTTGGTAGACTCAGAGGAAGTTGCCAGAGCTACTCTGATGCCCACTAAGTTGGCTGACGGCCCCCTCCGTATGTTTCCAGTAATACCTGTAAATCTTACTTTAAATGGTACAGCAGTCAGGATTCCAGTGAGCATTCAGAGAAACGTCCCGGGAAAGGTCTTGTTAGGTAATGATCTCAGAGCTTTAGGGCTCGTAGGAGACACTGCCGAAAGACCCTACACACGGTCTCAAGCACGGGCAGCATTGGCCAAGTCCAATACGCCGCCCCAGCCGAAGGGGAAACCCAAGGCGAAAGGAGTCGACAAGTCAAGACGAGGTAAAGAGAATATTCCCCCGAGCTCGCCTACCACTGCGGTGGAGGAAGTTGGTCAATCGCCCGGGTCTGACGAGGAGGTGGCGATGCCTGAAGTATTCGACCCCAACGATCATCCTGAACTAAAAGACTTGTTAGTTGAAGGAGGTCCTGATAGGGACGAATTCAGTAAAGGCCAACGTGAGTGCCCATCTCTGGAAGGCCTAAGGAGACAGGCCTGCGCTCAGCTTGAGGGTGAACCTCCTGGGACGCATAGGATTTATTGGGAAGGTGGACTCCTGTATAGTGAGCCCACAGAGTCTACAGAAGGAGACCATAGGAGGTTGGTGGTTCCCCTTGCTGTTAGGCCCTTCCTCCTGCAGTTGGCGCATGAAGTTCCCCTTGCTGGTCACCTTGGTATGAAGAGGGCCAAGCAAAGGTTATCCATGCACTTCTACTGGCCCAAGATGGGGGTGCAAGTAGAAAGTCACTGCAGGAGTTGTGCCTCCTGCCAGTTGTCTGGTAAGGTTGGCACGACAATCCAAGCTCCGTTGGTACCGCTCCCAGTTGTGGGGGTACCATTTGAAAGGGTAGGGATCGACATCATTGGTCCCCTTGACCCGCAAACATCCTCGGGCAATAGGGTTATCCTGGTGCTGGTCGACCATGCAACCAGGTATCCTGAGGCCATCCCATTGAAAACTGTAACTGCCAAGTCAGTTGCAGAAGCTTTACTCGGCATATTTACTAGGGTTGGCTTCCCTAAAGAAGTTGTGTCGGATCATGGCAGCAACTTTATGTCGAAGTATAGGCAGGCTATGTGGAAAGAATGTGGGGTCACCTACAGGTTCTCTTCTGCATACCACCCCCAGACCAATGGTCTGGGGGGGCGTTTTAACAGGACGTTAAAGAGCGTGATTGGGGCTCTGGAGGAGCCTCAGAGAAGAAAGTGGGATCTTCTTGTTTCATGCTTACTGTTTGCCTACCGAGAGGTACCAGAGGAGGGTGTTGGCTTCAGCCCCTTCGAACTTCTGTTCAGTCATCCCGTACGGGGACCCTTAGCCATCGTCAAAGAGGGATGGGAGATGCCCACTCCCCCTGTTACTACCAATGTAGTTGATTATGTGCTAGGGCTCAGAAAACGGATGGTACTTCTGATGGGCTTGGCTAGTGATAAATTGAAGGCAGGGCAAGCGCTGGTGAAACATTGGTACGACCAGAAAGCTTCCCTCATCAACTTTACACTTGGTCAGCAAGTCCTGATCATGAATCCCATAAGGCCTCGAGCTTTACAGGACAAATGGTCAGGCCCTTACCCTGTGGTGGAGCCCCTGGGTGAGGTTAACTATTTAGTGGACCTTGGAAGGCCTGAACCGGCTCCAAAAGTGTTTCACGTGAATAGGCTGAAGGCTTTCGTCCCAAGCGTCGAAATCGCAGCACTGCTACTGGCTTCAGATGTTGAGGAAGAGGAGTCTGAACCTCTCCCTGACCTGTTCCCAAGCAGTCCTTCAGATAGCTCTTTTGAGGGTGTCTGAGTGGCCCCTCACCAAAATGGACAAGGCTCAGTGGTTCACCTTGGACATGAAGTAGGTGGAGGGAGGAGACAGCCTCTACCCAGTAAGGTACAAGCAGTACAAGACTGGCCTACCCCCACTACGCAAACCCAAGTGAGAGCCTTCTTAGGACTCACGGGGTATTACCACAATTTTGTGGCAGACTATGGCACCATAGCTGCTCCTCTGACTGCCCTCACAACTCCGAAGAAACCCAAGAAGGTAACTTGGACCGACGAGTGTGAGAAGGCCTTCAATGGCTTAAAAGACTCCTTGTGCCAGGCCCCTGTCCTTAGGGCCCCGGATTATCAAAGACCTTTTATCGTGCAGACGGACGCCTCTGACACTGGGATAGGAGCTGTACTATCACAAGTAGATGAGAAGGGTAAGGAACACCCTATCGGTTTTATTAGTCGCCAGCTTAAGGACAGAGAGCTCAGATGGTCCACGGTAGAGAAAGAATGTTTCTCTGTTGTGTGGGCCCTAAGGAAGCTGAGGCCCTACCTCTATGGGACCCACTTCACTGTGCAGACTGACCATAAGCCGTTAAAGTGGCTAATGAACATGAAGGGGGAGAATCCAAAGTTGCTTAGGTGGTCCATAAGTCTACAAGGCTTCGACTTCACTATTGAGCATAGGCCAGGTGTCCAACATAGCAATGCTGATGGGTTGTCCAGAATGTTTAACCGACCTGAACAAGAGACTCATCCAGGGGTGGATTAGTTCCCCCTGTCCATAGTCTGGGAGGGGCGAGTGTTAGGAAAGATTTCGTAATTGTAGGTAATTTTCCTTCCATGTGGCAACCCCTAAACTTTTTGCTGTTGTTTTTCACCTTGTTCTTGACTTTGCCAGAGAAGTGCAGCCTTCTGCTGCACTCCTCTGGGCTTTCGCTCCTTTTCTTATGGGGAAACTGACATGCCCTTAAGACAGTCAGTACCGGGGAACGCTGTTTCCCGTAGTTTCTTTTATCATGTTGCGGCTTTAGTGCAACATGACACAAGAGGGCACTGTAAGCTAAGTTACAGCTCTCTTGGGTCTCTAGCCTTCTACAGGCCTTAGATACTCGTTTAGGATGGTATTTGATCGGTGCAAGTCATTCAGGGACTGGAATGGTGGCAGCGATCGATTTGTGTATTTTGAGCTCCTTTTGGCGTTCTGAGCGCGTTTTTCGCACTGAACCCAAAATGGTGGCCTGGCTCCCAAAATGGCCAGACCACGAGGCTCCTTTGTCTTGTCCACTGACCGTCTTGCTCCTTTCACCTTCCCCAGGTCAAGCGACCCGGGGCCTTCCTTATTTGGGCATGTACTTTCCCGCAAAACGTGGTTGCTTTCGCGGGCTTCTACATGTCTTTTGTGTGCCTCCAGGGTGTGGGCTGGGATGTCTGGTCCCAATACACATCCTGGGTGCCAGAGAGTCTAGGGTAGTGTGAATGCCTGGGACCACCGTGGTCCGTGATTGGTCCACGTATGGTGTGTGTGTTGATGAGCGGATCTCCCATTGGCTCCCCTCCGTTTTGGCGCGAAGGGAACCGTGGATAAGAGGGGGCTGGAAACACCACTACCATGTCGATCTCCTGAGTTCTCACGAACGAAGGAATACAGGAGCCAAGTATCCTGCAACCAAGAGGCTGGACCGAGGAATCGCTGGTGACCCGCTGAAGGACTCCTCCTTTGCACTGCCGTCGTCCTGTGAAACCCTTTCCTCCTTTGATCGAACCAGAAGGCCTGTACTGGTGCTTCGACCTTTGGAATAGCAGGAACAGCTATTCTCGGCGACTTCATCATCTCCTGCCAGTAAGCCTTCGGAAGCGTCTCTGGGCCATCCAGTTGACTGACCAGCTTACACGGGAGTCCTGCTCTGTAACCGCCGCCAGGTTGTGTTGTATTTCGAGTCCTTGTCACTCTCACACGCTTAGTACACTTGGCGTTCCCAAGTCTGAAGTGAGTAGTGTACATTTGGCTCAGATACACACGGCCGCTCCGTTGCACTGCGGTGGTGACAAAACTGTGCAGGTTTCTTCGATTGGGACGTCTTTTTTCTCTACACGACGACGAGGCATTCCCGGCTCTTCTGAACCTGCCAGCTGCTGAAACTAACGTGGAGAAGCCTGGGTCTGCTTGCATCGGGGACCGGTGAGTAGTATAGCTAGGATCTGGTCGCCCTCCTGCAGTAGCCCATTGCTTTTCCCCGCTGTGTAAAAACAGCACCCTTTTGTCCGTACTCGCGCTCTGCTTCTGCTCACTGTGGAGGCTGCGCTTGAGTCGCGGAACCT
This sequence comes from Ambystoma mexicanum, assembly GCF_040938575.1. Classification (NCBI taxonomy): domain Eukaryota; kingdom Metazoa; phylum Chordata; class Amphibia; order Caudata; family Ambystomatidae; genus Ambystoma; species Ambystoma mexicanum. The sequence continues at coordinate 138,671,992 of NC_090921.1, forward strand.
GTTCTTCTTCTGTGGTGCACTAACCCGAACTGCCTGACTTCCTCCGAAGAGCTTCTCCTTTTGCCCGTTGGCACCAGCGTGTGCAGGTACTTTGAGCTCAAGGCTCCACTCTTTGCAGGGCTCGGACTTCCATCTAGTTAGGTGCCTCTGAAGGCGAACTGAGTCTAAAGCATTATCGCACTGCCTGTTTTCCTTCCCTTTCAGGTGGACTACACATTTTGTGCATATAACGCTTGCGACTGTCGTATTTGTATATATATTGTGTTGATATGGTATGTGTTGGCTTAATATTGTGATATTGTGATTTTCTCGCTGCGGTCATTATTTTAAAGGCCTTAAAATAAATGTGTATATATTTTTGATATAACAACTGTTTGGAGTAGTTTGTAAGCGCTCTTGCTTTGTGTACTCATTGCGGGCTTTCAGTCACCCTCACCCCTCTTGAGACCTAGTCTTGACCGCCGCGATCGCTACCTTGATTGGTCTGGCTCGTCCAGAGGTTACCCTGTTCCAAGCAATTAGGTTGGCCTTCTGAACTTCTGCGCCACCAGGACAGAGTTCAGAAATCCGTCTTAACAGGGGAGAGACAGCTGTTGTCTACCTCCAGAATGCGACACCAGGCTGCAGATGTGACCTCCCGAATGGGACACCAGGCTGCAGCTACAGCCCCTACCTAGATCCTGACACATTGCGGTAGATGTGGTCTTCAGAATGGGACACCAGGCTGCAGATGTGGCCTCCAGAATGGGACACCAGGCAGCAGAGCAGATGTGACCTCCCGAATGGGACACCAGGCTGCAGATGTGGCCTCCAGAATGGGGCACCAGGCTGCAGATGTGGCCTCCAGAATGGGGCACCAGGCTGCAGCTACAGCCCCTACCTAGATCATGACACATTGCTGTCGATGGCAGATGTGGTCTTCAGAATGGGACACCAGGCTACAGATGTGGCCTCCAGAATGGGACACCAAGCTACATGTGTGGCCACCAGAATGGGACACCAGGCTGCAGATACAGCCCCTACCTAGATCATAACACATTGCTGTAGATGGCAGATGTGGTCTTCAGAATGGGACACCGGGCTGCAGATGTGGCCTCCAGAATGGGACACCGGGCTGCAGATGTGGCCTCCAGAATGGGACACCAGGCAGCAGATGTGGCCTCCAGAACTGGACCATTTGCCAGACGAAGCCTCCGTAACTAGGCACAATACCTGCTTAAACAGACCAGGAATTGTAAGAAGGATCCCTCCTGATGCGCAACTGCTCAACAGTGAGGCCATGACAGATAAACAGCAGACAGGAGCCGGTCCAGTCTAGCCTTAAACTAGGAGGGGAGTCCTCGCTGTCCCATTGCCCTCCCTCACACGCCCCCTCCTCCCCCAAACTGACTCACGTCTCCATCTCCTGCCATCAGCAGTGGAAATGGAAAATATGTTACGGGGGACCCCACAAGGGACAGGGTGGGGGTAGAGTTTGGAGCAGGGGCGAAGTACAAAGGGGGCGGAGCTGGCAGGTGAATACTCTCAAAGGACATTTTCCAAATAATAGTGTACAAATGGGTGCAATTTCTTTCATGCTGCTTCTGTACAATAACTACGACCTAAAGTATAAAAGGTTGTCACCTTTTAAACCCAGCAATCTATAGTGCAAAATTCCATGGAGAAAAAAAATTCTAATATGAGACATGTGCGTTGATGACAATTTTATGATGTTTTCTGAGTAAGCGTCAACATTGGGAACGTGAAAACCTGAATGAAATCTTGGTAGCCAAACACTCGAGCAAGCTTGCCGGCCTCAAATACACCCAAGGGGTGTTGCGACACTGTCCACCCACATGTGTCCTTTCCTAGTGCCCTTAAATGCAGCACGTGGCCATAATCAGGGGAAAGAACTGCTCCAGTCTCCAGGACTGCAAGCTCTCTTGCCACGTGACATCCTGGGCAAATATTGACTACTCACATGCACTCTCATCTCCACTCCTCAGCCCCCTGTTTGGCTTTCAACAGTGCCAATCTTTATAAAAGATGGCTTAAAAAGTACACAAACCATAGTAAGGTAGGCACACATATTAATGATATATATATTTGTGTGGGTACCTTACACGTGGGTTGTGTTGTTCTGAAGCCATCTTTTATAAACATGAGGAGACATATGCTAGGCAAAACGTATCCAACTGTGACATTCTCCCCATCTTGTCTGAGAGTCGAGACTACAAATACCAGAATCCAATTCAGCAAAGCCCCCAGCCATAGACCAACCGAGTAAAAAAAATGCACCCCGTTCCCGGCCATGCTTTGCTGCAGAGTGTCATGTTTTAGTTCTGCTGCAAACATGCACAGCAACTTGTCAACGAAAATGTTCTTATCTGAGGCCAGCAAGACAAGGCCGCGAGCCACTGTCTTTGAAACTCTATAGTTCTCTGTTCTTCCTTTCTACAGCCGGAAGAAGCCCGACAGCGCCCCCTGCCAAGCTCTGCACACCCCCTTCCCCCCATGCGGGACTGTACTGGGAACACGTTTCACATTTCCCAGCATTCCCTTATTCGGAGAGTACTTTGCAAGGGCGCCCTTTACACCTCGACCTTTCTTGTGAAAAGAAGGCACGTGGCATGCATTGTATTCCCCTGGGAAGTCCCAGCAAGCCTTGTCTTTCCGGTGCTGCACCAGGCTGGGGCTGAGGCAGGCCGGGTCCAGAGATCCGGCAGACATCTGATGCCGGATCTCGGACCCTGCAAGAGCCGGCCCAAACACCAGCGCTGCCTACCATCTAATACTCTTCACAAACTCAAAATCCATCCCCGTGCGCAGGACAACGATCTGCCTCCAATGCCACACTAATGGGGCAATGCCACTGCTGCCATTTCTAGCTATAGAACAGCCCCCCTCGTCCCACCAGGTCTTGCATCGCTGACTCTCAGCTTGGTAGGTGTGGGTTTTCGCCTCCATGTGAAACACACACCTACGTCTCACCGCCACAAATGAAATAGAAATGCACGACCACACCCAGGACTGTACATCCCAACAGCACGCCTCAGCGCCACAGCCAGCTCGCCTCAGCACCACAGCTGGCCAGGTCGACTCAGCACCACAGCCAGTTAGCACTCCTCAGTATCACAGCCAGCAGGCCTCAGCACCACAGCCAGCACGCATCAGCACCACAGCCGGCCAGCAAGCCTCAGCGCCACAGCCGGCCAGCACGACTCAGCACCACAGCCAGCTCGCCTCAGCACCACAGCCAGCACGTATCAGCACACAGCTGGCCAGCATGCCTCAGAAGGGTCAGCTCCACAGCCGGCTAGCAAGCCTCAGCGCCACAGCCGGCCAGCACGACTCAGCACCACAGCCAGCTCGCCTCAGCGCCACATTTGGCCAACACGACTCAGCACCACAGCCAGTCAGCACTCCTCAGTATCACAGCCAGCAAGCCTCAGCACCACAGCCAGCACGCATCAGCACCACAGCTGGCCAGTATGCCTCAGAAGGGTCAGCTCCACAGCCGGCCAGCAAGCCTCAGCGCCACAGCCGGCCAGTACGACTCAGCACCACAGCCAGCTCGCCTCAGTGCCACAGCTGGCCAGCATGACTCAGCACCACAGCTGGTCAGCACTCCTCAGTATCACAGCCAGCAAGCCTGAGCACCACAGCCATCATGCATCAGCACCACAGCTGGCCAGCATGCCTCAAAAGGGTCAGCTCCACAGCTGGCCAGCAAGCCTCAGCACCACAGCCGGCCAGCATGACTCAGCACCACAGCCAGCTCGCCTCAGCGCCACAGCTGGCCAGCACGACTCAGCACCACAGCCGGTCAGCACTCCTCAGTATCACAGCCAGCACGCCTCAGCACCACAACCAGCACGCATCAGCACCACAGCCGGCCAGCATGCCTCAGAAGGGTCAGCTCCACAGCCGGCCAGCAAGCCTCAGCGCCACAGCCGGCCAGTACGACTCAGCACCACAGCCAGCTCGCCTCAGTGCCACAGCTGGCCAGCATGACTCAGCACCACAGCTGGTCAGCACTCCTCAGTATCACAGCCAGCAAGCCTGAGCACCACAGCCATCATGCATCAGCTCCACAGCTGGCCAGCAAGCCTCAGCACCACAGCCGGCCAGCATGACTCAGCACCACAGCCAGCTCGCCTCAGCGCCACAGCTGGCCAGCACGACTCAGCACCACAGCCGGTCAGCACTCCTCAGTATCACAGCCAGCACGCCTCAGCACCACAACCAGCACGCATCAGCGCCACAGCCGGCCAGCACACCTAAGGACCACAGCCAGCCCACATGCCTCAGCACAACAGCTAGTATGCCTCAATGCCACAGCCGGCCCACACGCCTAATTGCCACATCCAGCTAGCACAAGTCAGCACCACATCTGGGCAGCAAGCCGCAGCACCACAGCACGCCTCTGCACCACATCCAGCATGCCTCAGCACCACAGCCAGCCAACATGCCTCAGTGCCACAGACAGCATGCTTCAGCACCACAGCCAGCAAGCCTCAATGCCACCACCAGAATGTCTCAGCACCAGAGCCATCAGCGCCACGTCCCGCCAGCATGCCCCAGCACTACAGATAACAAGCCTCAGCGCCACAGCCGGCCAGCACACATCAGCACCACAGGCGGTCAGCATGCCTCAGCGCCACAGCTTGCCAGCACACCTCAGCACCACAGCCAGCTAGTCTCACCACCACTGCCAGAACACCTCAGTGCTACTGCCATCAGCGCCACATCCGGACAGCATGCCCCAGCACCACAGCTGGCCAGCAAGCCTCAGCGCCACAGCCGGCCAGCACGCCTCAGCACCATAGCCGGCCAGCACACCTCAGCTCCATGCATGTAGGGTGAATTTAAAGGCCCCAAACTGAAGTCCCTTTCACATGAATAGCAATATTTTAAACACAGATACAAAAACTGCCTGGCATTTGTTTTTGTTTTTCAAGTAAAGTTAAAGAGGCATGTGGAAAGGGGCCTACCTGTCATTACCAATGGCAAGCAGCATTTTAATTTACAAAAGCAGGAGCAAACGGTTTGAAAAAAGCAAAGCTGAAAAAATATCACTGCTCACAGAAACATTTCAGGAAAACAAAACATGATGTGTGAGTTGACAAAGAACAATGTATAGCCGGTAAGATAGCTCAGCGGGTTGAGCGCTTGCTGCTGCGATCTGAGCATAATCTGCAGGTCGCAGGTTCGGATCTCTGCAAGGCCAACTCAGCCTTTCATCCTTCCGAGCTCGATAAATGAGTACCAATTTTGGTTGGGTGATATTGTATGTAAAAATGTGCTCTGTAAAGCGCTTTGGATTAAGGCACTATATAAATAACACATCATTATCATTATATTATGTTACACCCACAAAACTCCAGTGCCACATTGTCTTAATGAAAAGAATGTCAGCCCAAGGCAGACCCTTTTGCTGGCTGAGGCCAAAACATCACAACGAAAACTCCCACTCTAGCCTGGATGTCACAGCTCCCATCTAATGACCAACCGCAATAACATTTCCTGCTGAAGGTGTCGAAAGCCCAGTGTTCCCCAGACTTGCTGGCTCTGAAGGCAGTTATTGCAGGACAGGTTCCCCTTGGCTGGAGCATGACTAAAAGGTTTGAAGACTGGAGGCTCCAACTTCAAAGAGCAAACTACCAACTTCAGAGGGACTCCTAAAAAACCTCCGGTCACAGGCTGGGAAGACAGATGGCCGTGCTGGATGAAGCAGATCTCTCCTTTGTTGAACATACAGATGTACAATTTATTTAATAGGACTATTATAACTTAGGCCTTTTTCTCAGCCATCATAAGGGGGGTGGATTTCATCTATGTACCATATTTAATGTATATTCCAGGCGATTTTGGGGCTATAAAATGCATCTGCCTGTGAGTCTGGGAACTGTAATGGTCAGTAAGACTAGGTTTCTGGCTGATCTGAACATGTTCCAAATGTGAGATTTAGTGAACTGATGTAAAATGAAATTAGGGATATCCTTAATAACTTACATATTCATAACTGTTGTGCTTTTTATGGAAACAGCAGAAATGTGCCACATGGCCGTGCTACATCGTACGGACTTGGTTGTCGTCTCATCTAATTCTCCATGATTAGCTAAATCAGAAAATATGTTTAGTATGGCAGTTGCTAGTAAAATTATGAAGTTGTGATACATAACTAGTTTTTGCCAAAATGTTGAAAGAAGCAATTACAAATGGGAATTGCCATATGGTGCTCCAGACTCAGACCTAAAACAATCCTGACTTGGAGGCTGGGTCAGATAGGAGAGAGAAGGGTAACTGTCCAATGCTAGTGGAAGGGATTATTGCAGGGTACCTCCCCAAGATTGTACAATTGGTGATGTCATCACTGCTACATGTGGGGGACTAAACTAGAACACAGGAAAAAAGAGACAGACAAAAAAGGCAAAAGACGGAAGGACAGAGAGAAGAGAGAAGAGACAGAGCATCAGGAAGGCTACTGAAACTTACCATCTGCCAGCTGTAAGGAGACACCAGAGGAGATTGCTGAGAGTGCACCTGGGTGGAGCTGTCTATCTCTAGGAAGGCCTAAAAGATGACTGGGTCCTATGGTGGAGGCAATCTTTGATAGTGGAGTGACCAGACCCCTGCCCTATCTTTCCAGAGTGTCGTGAGATGCCGCTGGCTTTCCAGAACTGAGCCCTGGGAAACCAAAACGTGGGGGAGTCTGCTTGCCTTGAATTCTTTGCCTTTATAGTGGGTGGGGGACAAAACTGTGTAGATCCTTAGCCTATTTAAGCAAAAATATTAATTTAATTTAACTCCCTAATTGGCAGAACACTACAGGGTGAATGTTGTTAAAATTCTAAATTAACAAAGCTCTCTTCCCAGTGTGCGCTGAAAACTATAGCCTATAATTTAATTGGATAATCCTTGTCCAGCTGGTCCAGACTTTTTTAAAGAAGAGGGGTGTCTTTGATCTGAAATTCCAATTGTTTTGTTTGACTTCCCAACATAGATCAAAGCAATGGGGGAGGGGAGGTCTGAAAAATGAAGCGATAAATCACCCTGTGTTTATTTTAAACCAAAAGTGTGGGCAAAATTATAATTGCCATATGTATTTTAAAATCGCACATTACAGTAGTGCCTTCTTTATTGATCAGTGTAATTATTTTGGAAGGTGAAATTTGCAGAAAATTAAGAATTGTAATCGTGTTCTTTTTAACTCACTTATGTGATTTATTTTATGCTGAGAGAAGTTGATTGCGTTGTGCCACGGATACAGTGGTGTTTAACATTTTCGTGCAAATTTCTATTACGTTTAAGTTAAATAAATATCAATATATTTCCCGTACACCGGCCTGGTTCTTGGCTCATTGGTAGCTCAGGGGAGACGGATACAACGGGCAAGATATGTGTCGGAGTTGGGGCTAAAAAATAATCTGTTGAACAGTTTGTTGAATAAGCACGTGAGTGGGGAGGGAAGGAACTCCCCGCATTGAGGGTGGCTTCTCAATAAACCGTTACAGCCAGCATGCCTCAGTGCCACAGTAAGCACGCCTCAGTGCCACAGTCAACACGCCTCAGCACCATAGCCAGCAAGCCTCACCGCCACAGCCACAACCACACCACCTCAGCACCACAGCCGTCAGTGCCACATCCAACTAGCATGCCCCAGCACCACAGTCGGCCAGCACACCTTTGCACCACAACCGGTCAGCAGGCATCAGTACCACAGCCGGCCAGCACGTCTCAGCGCCACAGCCGGCCAGCACACCTGTGCACCACAGCCGGCCAGCATGCCTCAGCACCACAGCCAGCACGTCTCAGCGCCACAGCTGGCCAGCCAAAGCGCCACAGCCGGCCAGCACGCCTCTGTACCATAGCCGACCAGCATGCCTCTGCCGGCCAGCACGCCTCAGCAACACACTATTCGCAGCTGTCCACCGCCTCTATCCCACTGACACCCCTCTCTTTTTCTGCAGATGAGGCCCCCGAAATAGCAATGATGCTTCACGCAAGACCACGTTACATCACAATACCTATGAGGCTTGTAGCACTGGACTCTGCGCTACACATGAGGTCTCCAAGATTGGGCACCTTACTTCAGATTAGGCCTCCAGAACTGGACAACACATTTCAGGTGAGGCCTCTGGGACCGTGCTGTGCACAGCATATAGACCTGGACTGGGGAGAGATCTCCAGATAAGTGCCTCTCTAATTGGAAACATGATTCCGGATGTGGCATCCGAAAATGTGGGTAACCCCCACATGTGGACTCCAGAGGTGAGGACTCCACGACCTGTTGACTCTCGAGCCGTGAACCTCAGAACTAGACAATACACCACAGGTGACCTCCAGAATGAGACCTAAAGTTCCAGAGCAGGCCTTCAGAGAGGAGTCCATTACTTTGCATGTGGCCTCCAGAAAGTACCCAATGTTCCAGAGTAGGCCTTGAAAGGTGAGGACAGTCCCCGCATGCGGTCTCCAGGGCAGGTCCCAATGTTCCATGGGAGGTCTTTGGAGCTGACAACATTACTCCACATGGAACCTCCAGAACGAGGCCCAATGTCCCAAAGAAGGCCTTCACATCTAGCGCTTCAGCCCCGACTCTACAAGTTTCTAGCCGCGTGACTATGGAGCAAACCCACACTACACGGTATCGTCCTGTTCCCAAGCGGGTTTGATGCCCATATCCTCCCCCCACACGCGGCCTGCAGAATGGCCCACCGTCCCAGAGGAGGCCTTCTGAGATGAGGACGTTACCCTACATGCGGCCTCAAAAAAGGGACACTAGTCCAGATGTGGCGCCGTGACTAACTTCTGCCAAGAACCGGGGACCCCAGGAGGACACGTAACCCTCCCCTACACCCCCCTCCCCACAGAGGAGGTCAACAGCCTCAGAGGGTGGAGCTGTTGACCTCCTCTGTGGGGAGGGGGGTGTAGTTATGAACAGATTTTTTTGTGGTTGTTTTATTGGTAGTGCAGGCCGCACCCCATGCATACATGATACCTCAAGAGCAGCCGTTGCACAAACCCACTGAGCCACCGTGTTTAGACAAGTGACAGGCTTAAGGGGATCACTTTCGAGGTCATAAAGGTCACCGGGCCTGCTCTTCAAATGCATCCCATTGTATTGGGGTTTTTCTCCTAATCCCTTAAAGTGAGACATACCCAAACAAAGAGCACCCCCTCCCTCCGCATGCCAAATTTGGGGTGAGCCATTGTACCCCTTAAGTGAGACATCTCAGAGGGGAGTGATTGGCAGGTGCATCTCCTCGATGGATGTGTATGGAGGGAGAGGGGGGTGGAAGAGAGCCTCTATTTAGGGCGCTGTGGTATAAAGGGCTAGCTGGGGAGTCCGGGCTCAAAGAGGGCAGAGAGAGAGGAGGTGAGACCGGAAGAGGGGTCAGGAAAAGTGCGCATCTGGGGAACGGAGGAAGGTGGCAGAGAGACGAGGTAAAGTAGAGGAAGAGGAGGGGGGAAAGGGAGGAAGGAAGCAGAGAAGGGGTAAAGCCAGAGGATAGAAGAGGGGAGAAAGGGAGGAGAAGGTTGGAAAGAAGAGGGGAGGAGAAGGGAGGTCAAGCGAGAGGAAAGAAGAGGAAGAGGAGAGGAGAAAGGGAGGAAGGAAGCAGAGAAGGGGTAAAGCCAGAGGAAAGGAGAGGGGAGAAAGGGAGGAGAAGGAAGGAAAGAAGAGAGAAGAGAGAAGGGGAGAAGGGAGGGGAGAAAGGAAGGAGAAGGGAGGGAAGAAGAAGAGAGGAGAAGGGAGGGAAGAAGGGAGGAGAAGATAGGAAGGGAGAGGGGAGAAAGGGAGGAGAAGGGAGGGAAGAAGAGAGGAGAAGGGAGAAGGGGGAAGAAAGGAGGAGAAGATAGGAAGGGAGAGGGGAGAAAGGGAGGAGAAGGGAGGGAAGAAGAGAGAAGAAAAGAGGAGAAGGGAGAAGGGAGGGAAGAAGGGAGGAGAAGATAGGAAGGGAGAGGGGAGAAAGGGAGGAGAAGGGAGGAAGGAAGAGGGGAGAAAGGGAGGAGAAGGGAAGAAGGGAGAGGGTAGAAAGGGAGGAGAAGGGAGGAAGGGAGAGGGGAGAAAGGGAGGAGAAGGGAGGAAGGGAGAGGGGAGAAAGGGAGGCGAAGGGAAGAAGGGAGAGGGGAGAAAGGGAGGAGAAGGGAGGAAGGGAGTGGAGAGAAGGGGAGGAGAAGTCAGGAAAGAAGAGGGGAGAAAGGGAGGAGGTGAGACCGGAAGAGAGGTCAGGAAAAGTGCACACCTAGAGAACGGAGGAAGGTGACAGAGAAGCGAGGTAATGTAGAGGAGGGGAGAAGGGAGGAAGGAAGCAGAGAAGGGGTAAAGCCAGAGGACAGGAGAGGGGAGAAAGAGAAGAGAAGGCAGGGGAGAAAGGGAGGAGAAGGGAGGAAGGGCGAGGTGAGAAAGGGGGAGAAGGGTGGGAAGAAAAGGGGAGACGGAGAAGACAGGGAGGAAGGAAACAGAGAAGGGGTAAAGCGAGAGGTAAAAAGGAGGGAGAAGGGAGAGGAAGGTAGAAACAACGAGAGGAAAGAAGAGCGGACAAAGAGAGAAGGGAGGACAAGCGAGAGGAAAGAAGAGGAGGAAACGTGAAGAGGAAGCAGAGAAGGGCGGTAAAGCGGGGGAAGAGAAGAGGGGAGAAATTTTGGAGGAGATAGGAAAGGGGATCTATAGAGACGGGTAAAAAAGGGGAAACAAAAGAGGACAAGGCCGGCGGTGGAAAGACGCGGAACAGAAGGGGCAGGGAGGCGGAATAACCGAGGGAAGAAGAAGGAACTGGAGAGGGGAGGGAAGTGGAGGAAATAAGGAGAAGGGACGAGGGGAAAAGTTGGAACTATTCTGAAAAGGCGATGATAAGAGAAAGCACACAGGCGGGCTCGTGACACGGAGTTACAGGGCGAGCAGGTGAGAGAAGGGGTAAAACCCCTCGGTAGAGGGCGAGGAGGAGCAAGAAAGGGGAGCAGGGCGGGGGGAGACGATGCAGAGCGGCCAGAACGCGGGGCGTGGAGCCAGGCCTCAAGGCGCTACGCTGGAGCCGCCGCCTCCCAGGCTGCCAGAGCAAGGATGCCTCAAGGATTCCTCCGACCATGGCCTCCGGCCCACCGCGGCACCCCGCAAGGTAATGCCGTGCTATGCCCCTCGAACGCCTTGTGTCTTTTGGGGGTACGGTGGGGGTCTAACGAACAATGTCGGGATCGGGAGCTCTTGAAGCCCGGGCCCGCCGCCCTATTCGTGCAGTGGAGGAGCGTGTGTGTGCGCGTGTGTGGGGTGGAGGCCGGGGGCGCGTCTTGGAGCTCGGCCCGCCGCCATATTGGTGCAGTGCAGGAACGTGTGTGTGTGCGTGTGGGGTGGAAGTCGGGGTGCGTCTTGGAGCCCTGGCCCGCCGCCCTATTCGTGCAGTGGAGGAGCGCGTGTTTGGGGTGCAGCCCAGGGGCGCGTCTTGTGGAGCCCGGGTGCGCCGCTCTATTCGTGGAGTGCAGGAGCGTGTGGTTGCGTGCGTGTGTGGGGTGGAGGCGGGGGCACGTCTTAGAGCCCGGGTGCCGCCCTATTAGCGCAGTGCAGGAGCGTGTGTGTGCGTGTGGTGAAGGCCGGGGGCGCGTTTTGACGCCCGGGCCCACCACCCTATTCGTGCAGTTCAGGAGCGTGTGTGCGCGTGTGTGGGGTGGAAGCTGGGGCACGTCTTGGAGCCCGGGCCCGCCGCTCTATTCGTGCAGTGCAGGAGCGTGTGTGTGCGTGTGTGTGTGCGTGTGTGCGCGCGTGTGTGGGGTGGAAGCGGGGAGCACTTGAAGCCCGGGCCGCGGCCCTATTCGTGCAGTGCAGGAGCGTGTGTGTGCGCGTGTGTGGGGTGGAAGCCGGGAGCACTTGAAGCCCGGGCCGCGGCCCTATTCGTGCAGTGCAGGAGCGCGTGTGTGCGGTGGAGGCCGGGGGCGCCGCCCTATTCGTGCAGTGCAGGTGCGTGTGTGGGGTGGAAGCCGGGGCGAATCTTGGAGCCCGAGCCCGCCGCCCTATTCGTGCAGTGCAGGAGCGTGTGTGTGCGTGTGGGGTGGAGGCCGGGGGCGCGTCTATTGTGCAGTGCAGGGGCGTGTGTGTGTGCGTTTGTGGGGGGTGGAGGTCGGGGGCGCGTCTTGTGCCATATGCCTGTAATTGCAAGGTTCTGGGGTACAGCATGAACAGTAAGGAGACGCAGCCGAGACCCCAGCAACCTGAGCGTAACCTGTAGCTCACAGGATCCACCCTCTCCCAAGATAGCCCGACAGGTTTATGCACTTGCAACGGAGATCTGTGGGTGATCTGCTCGTCACAGGTTTCTTGCGCGGATCGTGACCCATTCTTTAACCCTTGCCTGGCCTGCTCAAGTGAGTACCAAGTGAGCGGGCAAGGGGAGGTGTGCTAGCACCTTGCAATTCGAAGTGCGTGCTGCGGCGGGTCCGGAGACATCGCCTTATCACCGCTAGACGCCTCACACCAGGGGGGTGTCCAGCGTTGCCAGAGTGGGGGGCGAGCCACGAAAAGAGTCCAGCTACTCCCCCACCCCCTCCCAAATGCAGTGCGCGCAATTCCATAGGGCCTCATTCGTGCCCCCTAACCGCCCACCCCCGCCCCAATCTACTTTTTTGGTAACATTAGTGGTAGATGGCATTTCCACACATAACAGAAAAAAGAAAACTGCAGGAGCATTACAGGTGCAGGAAACTCGTCTATTAGAGCTCTGTCCAGACGCTCTGGGGCACAATACATGCAAACCTCCAGATGTGCATATGGATTGCACCAATAGAAATGACTTTGTGCGCTAGCACCTTGAAGCGTCTCTTTTGCTAGATGGGATGACCAATAATGATTATTTATTTATTTGCATTTTTAAAGCACTCACACAGCCCACGGGCACCGAGGCGCTGTTACAGGAACTGTTTGTTTTAGTTGCGTAGTTGTTTTGTCTTAGTTGCGTATTTATAACGCGCTTAAATACCCAGAGGTTTCTAAGCGCGACCCGGGGATCGAACCTGTGTTGCTTCATATCGTCTTGCTTCCAAGGCGAGCACGTTGCTGCTGAGCTATCCTCCCGGGACGATCTCAGACCAAATAACCGGACAGACTCAAGGAATATGGCAAAGTACTACTTTCTTCTCAGTTTAATAAAGCAGGGTCATCTGGCAGACATAGGACTGATCAGGGGTGTTGCCAGGTCTGTAAAAGATCTGGGGCTATGCTAATGTCGGAACTGTCAGGACTGGGGGCTAGCTAGCTTTTTGGTTGTAGCTCCTGAGATTCTATCCGGGGCTACAACCAAAAGACCAGGGGCTATAGCCCCCTTAGCCCCCCCCTAGCAACGCCTCTGGGACTGATGCTTGCTCACTCACACACAAACTTGATTACACAGAGGTTCTATACTCTAATATGCGTCATCTATGACATCATCCTACTATCGACAGGAGGTATTGGTTAGGGGAACATATCTACTTATAGAATACATATGGGTTAGTACTTCATTGGTTGTCTCGTATCTGTAAGCACACCTCGAACTACCTCTAAAGACGTATAATACTAATTATAGCACACAAAATGGCAGAGGATTGGTCAATGCAACATTGTATAGCAGGTTGCCCCACAGACCCACTGATTGGTTGACATTCCCAGCCAACCGTGGACTTTCGGCTCGGCTAGCAGCACGTAAGCGAAACAAAACCCAGGTGCTTGAGCCACGTCAGATTACCCCCACCCCCAACCCCCTTTACCGATTAGTCCATTATCTCTCATCAGACTGACCATGAGCCAAAGTTTCCCCGTCTGTAGTCGATCTTGTAGCTTGCTCTCTGTTCTGGGACATTCAAGGGAGTGTAAGCACATCACTGTTTTCATCCAGAGCTTAATGAATAGCTTCTTGTTTTTGACTTCTGAATCATGTGTGGAGAGACTGCAAATTTGTCAATTTCAACCTCTTATTTACTGCTATTTGATTCAATAATGCTGGTTGTCGAGAGACTTGCTCACTCCGTCTTGTAGGAGCCTTATCCTTTGTTAATTGTCCAATGTTTGGCTCTTGCAAATGTTTTCGTCTTCTTTAGTCTAAGAGAAACATGTTTCACGGCCATGGCTTATCCGTCTGCCTCCCTTTGTGCTTTGCAGCTATTCCTTAAAATAGCATCCTTGATCCCAGGCCAACATAGACTCCTCTTCGTTTTGCTCATGAAGCTAATTCTCCAAGGTCTCCTGACTCTGCACCCCTGGTCTGTTTCTGAGGTAGCTGGATTGAATTTTTACATGAGCCGACGTCCATTTTCCTATCATGGCTGTCCGTTATATTTTCCTCTCTAGCAAGTCTCATCTACCTTGCGTTGCTGTGTATTTACATTTATTGGTCAGCAAGTTATTTTATCTTCTTTTACGTACATGATTAGCTTATCATTTTGTACAGGTATCACTTCAGTTACATCGTCACTCTTTAGTAATTTCAAATCGTTTCCGTATGTCCTCGTATATTTATTTCATGATATCACTCTGCCCTCATCAGATTTCACTCAGCACTACATGATGTCCAATGGTGCGTGCAAACATCCTTCCACACGATATCCTTCCACTCTCTCAGTGCAAGGATACATTCAATACAGTTGTCTGAGTGGACACCGTCTCTCGTACACTCGATGCTGTATAGCCATAACACAGGGAGTCCCAAATAAGGCTCTTCTCCTAATGTACCAGTATGACGGCGGTGAGGGGGCGGGAGTTAGGGAAAATGCGTCCGCCTGCTTCTCTACAACTTCACAGAAAAGGACATTGCAAGGAGCATCACCAGTCTTTGATATTTGCAGGAACCATGGAAGTGACTTTAGAATAAGTTGCCATGAGTAAGTCAAGTGGCAAATAACTTTGTGGTGCCAAATACCTAAATTGCACTATTATTATGTATGGAGTAACCCTATAGCAATTAGGCTTTATTTTTTTAATAACAGCATGATATTATACCATAAGCTATGAAGTGAATCACTTTCAGAGCTGCAGATAAGACACAGTGTGATTAAATGATTTGCCCAGGATCACACACTTTGGTTAAATGGTGAAACCGGGATGTGGGAAATTTAGGCAACTGAGCACATCTTCCCAGATTTATTTGATAAAGATATTTATTAAGTTTTTGCTTTGCATTTCATGTGATATGATAAGTTATGATATGATAGGTTATTTATAACATGCTTAATACCCAGAGGTTTCTAAGCACGCACCCGGGGATCGAATCTGGGCTGCTCTGTGTTGTCTTGTTTCCAAGGCGAGCATGTTTTATTTTATTTTATTTATACATTTATAACGTGCCGAAAGCTTGCAAGCATCCGGGCGCGACATAGACACGTGGACTGAAGATTCACAGGACGACAACAAAGAGGAGAGACGACAGAGGCTTCAGAGTACGCTCTAGTGTGGCATGGTTCTGAGGTTATCTAAAGAGCGTGGTTTTGAGTTGTTTTCAGAATATTTGGAAATTGCTTTGAAGTCTAAGATGACAGGGTAGCTCAATCCAGTATGAGATGGCTTTGGTGGAGAATGCTCTACCTAGGCCCGTAGCTTTATTTTGAAGTGGCCTGACTCAAGCAGTCCCTGCTTTTCAGATCTTAGGCTTCGGCTTGGCTCATACCACTTGAATTCCTTCTTCAGATAGGCCGGGGCTGCTCCTTGTAAGCAACCATGGACCAGTGTCAAAGATTTGAAGGCGATACGCTCTTTCATTGCTAACCAATGGAGATTTTTTCGGTCATTTGTTATGTGCTCACTTCTGGACTTGCCTGAGATGGATCGAACTGCGTTATTTTGTATTATTTGACATTGCTTGATGCAATTACTACTGACTCCCAAGAGCAGGGCATTTCCATAGTCCGGCCGTGACAGGATGGTGGCTCTCGCTATTACAGCGCTATTTTGTGTGTTTAGAAGGGGCCTGACGCGGCATAGAAGCCTTTGAGAGTATTGGCAGTTCCGCTTGAGGTACGACGTTTGAGCCTCGGCTCCTAATGAGGATTGTAAGTAAATCCCGAGTGTCTTGACTTTGTCTGACACTTTGATAGTGGAATCCTTTATAAGAAAGGAGGAGTAAGCTGGGTCTAGGTTTCGTCATAAGCTCCGTCTTGGAGCTATTTAGACACATCCAGTGTGACTTCATTTAATTTTCAATGGTATTGTAGATGGCTGAGAGTCTATTAGTTTCGATTATATGGTCACCGCACAGTTCTGATATAAGTTGTGTGTCATCGGCAAAGTTTGTCAAATAAATCCCAAGTCTTGAAAGGAGGTAGCAGAGACAGCGGAGATATAGATTGGAAAGCAGTGGCGAGAAACTGTCTCCCTGAGGAACGCCACAGTCCACAGGTCTGGATGTGGTGGAGTGTCCTCCCCAAGTGATTTTGGAGTTTCTATCTTCGAGCTATCCTCCCAAGCCTTAAGAATACTTTGTGCTTAAATAATACTTTAAAGCAATGCCTTGGAAGCAAACCACATTACACAGTAAACTCTCCTTTCACAGTAAACTAACTATACACTTTGTATATTGTCATAGCAATATGTTGAGCAATAGGAGTATGGCTTTAGTTGTATTCTCCCCATCCTGCATGCAAAGTCACAGTAGCAGCATGCAGATTAATGTGAGCCTAACAAATCCCCCTTGGGTTTTAAAGCCATAGCCATTATTTCATAAAGCATGCAACATTATGCACCCTTCTCACCACTCCCTCCCATTCCCATTTCTAAAGGGATAAAGTCCCTGCTAATAGTCTCCCTCCCTCCTGGCTGGAAGTTCATTAATTGCCTGTTTTTTCCCTACTGCATTTTTTCGAAGAATTATGGGGGATGGGGACTAAGGGCATATAAGGGGTGGGGAACAGGGAATAAATAATAGGGCAGGGGGAGTTTGGGAGGGACCCCCAAATAACAAAACAAAATTCGATGACTTTTTTCAGGCCAAAAATGTCAGCAAAAAAATGCCTCGAAAAAAACGTTGGATGAATGATCATAGAAGCCTCCCTCCCATCAGTGCCTAATGGCTCACATTGAAATGCTCGACGCGAGAGCCCCTCTGCCGCCCGGAGCCCCTTGGGACATTGGCCTGGCAGCGGGACCCCGTTCCCGTTCTGAAAGAGTAGGGTGTCCTGCTGCCAGGACTCTTACCGTGCTGAGCAGGAATTGCGCAGCACACATTGCACTGCCAGCGGGACATCATTCCCGTTGGGATCCCTCACTAAGGTGCCGAACGGGAGAGGTGTCTCACTGCCAAATGTCCTGGTCTCTGGGGGAGGGGCAGCGTGCCCCTCCCTGACCCCCCTGCTCCTGACGCCACAGCCTCACACCCTGTACATCGCTGCTGACGGCAACGTGCGAAAAAGCGAATTCCATTGCGTGTAGGGCCAGGGCTGAAATAAAAAAAAGGAACATGACAATGGGGCATCGCCTATAAGCCGAAACTATTGCATTAGAGTACAGATAGGCAGAAATGGCATATGAGGAGGGACGCACAGCCTGTAGGTGGTGTTTATTATGTGCCCACCCATTCACTGACCTTGGCCATGCTAATCCCTATGACTGCCAGTCCCTGCACAAAACACCTCCACATGGGAACTCTTTGAGCTTGTGTTAATCAAGCCTTACTATCAAACTTTGCACCCACAGTGCCTGCCAATGTTTCTTCAAAGCAGTCTTCTGAGCGTTAATGACTAAATTGAAGCTGTATACCACTGCTGGGGTAATACAAATGTCTTTGCAGGTGTGCCTTCAGCCACTTGATTTATAAGCACTCTGTGTCCTTCACTAACGTCCTGATAAAAAAAGCATTGGCAAAGCCAACAGTTTTGGCTTGTGTATAAGCATTTGGCATTTTCCAGGTGCTGCTATTATATGCCCAGGTGCTTGCACCATTTTCCCACCTGCTACCATCAATGGGCAGTTAATACCACTGCGACTGAGCCTGGCAAGTGCCTTTCCCATGCCTACACAAAAGCCCAAACTGTTGGATTGCCAGTGCTTGTTTACAAAGCATTCTGTGTGTGTACTTTATGAACGTATAATGCCTGCATTTTTATGTTATATATATATTTTTTTGTATTACAATTACTGGAATGGATGTGACCTCGTGCACATGTAAAGTGTCCAGATGTTCCTTTGCAGGGGTGCAACTAGACTAACATTTCAGGGTGGGTTGGGGGGGCTAACCCTTCAAATGTTGGTAGAGGCTAACTTCAAATACTGTGGGGGAGGGTAGAACCTACTTGTGTCGGGCCTCTAACTTCTTTACGCATTCTAATGAGAATAGTCTAGTGCAGCTTGAATGTTACAAGCAGTTAACTCTCTCCTTCACGTCTGAAAGCACCCACTTAAGGACTGCTGTGAGACTGAGCTGTCGCCTTTCCCCCACCCTTCCAATCAGCCCCCTGACATGCAAGCACTAACCCCCTCGCCCCCCACCACGATTTCATTTGCCTAAACATGTATTCATAAGAATGCAGGCGCCAACAATAAAACGTGTTAAATTAGTAATTGCCGGGCATTTGTTGACTGTGCAGCCGCTGTGCCCTGCCCTGCCAAGGCTCTGTGGGTCAGCCATACCAAGTCCATATAAACCAAATATTAGGGTTTGGAGGGTGGGGGGGGGGGGGTAACGCCCGATCTGCCCACTGGCCGTTACGCCACTGTTCATTTAGCATGAATGCTCGGGGTCCGTTTCTGCACACGACCTGCCATGACATCAATGAGAAATGACAGGGATTGGAAGACGACATTTGCCGAGGGTCACACCGTCTGGCCAACCCGAGAAGCCAGGATCAGAGCACAGCTGTCAGACTCCTGGGTCCACAGTGGAGTATGTAGAAACCCCTGACTGCCTTCCCCGTGGACACTCAGAGCACCCCACGTGACCAGAGACACAACACTCCACTCCAGGCCTTTGCTTTACGGCACTCCATTTCGTTGAGTTGCAGTGACCGCGTACCACAACCCTTAGAATCCCACTGATGGAGAAAGGAAGGTTCAACACTGGGGCATTGGGATACTAATGACCTCATGTAGCGCGCCTCGAGGCCGTAATCTAGCGCACAGCAGAGGGACGCCTTGCTCCCAAGATCAAGCAAAGCTGTCGGCTAGGAGTGGGGGCGGGGGGGGACACAGGCAGGGATTCCGCAGGGGTAGGGTCTGCATGCAGAACCCCCTGCTGTTTCAGTGACCCATCCCCGCCCCCACACCACTTGTGCTTGGGTTTAGCCGATGTGAAGGTCCGTTACTGCAGTAATCGGGGCATTTTGGACCGCTGGTGGGGTGCATCTCCTTCACGTAGCGCCTACTGCAATTGAAGTGGCCGCGAAGCGCTGTCGGGTAAACGGCATTTGGGGATTTGATGTCTTTTTTTCATTATGCCTGCGAGCAAACAGTCCCTATAACAGATCCGAGCAAAGTTCTGCATCATTCTGCCCTGTCCAGCGTCAGGCGTGCAGTTCCCTCCCAGGGCTCGGTCATGGCGCTTATCCCGGAGCGCTTCCCTTGCTTAGATAGCGGTTTGGGGACTCCATGCATGGATATTGACCCAGAGGCAGACAGGGAGGGGCCAATGCACCCACGAGATGGCTTAGCCAGCCCTTGGGGCAGCCTGTTCGCTGGTTTCACTGGCAGCCTTGGGTCAGCCCTTTGCCACTCGGGGCGTCTGCTTTGCTTAGTTTCGCTCCATGACCGTCAAAAAGGCCGTTACCTCCCATGCTGAGCTCTTGAGGTTTCAGGCAGGTGGCGTATACGGAGATGTTTAATTATTTATTTTTTGCATTTTTTTTGTTGTTGAAATTTTATTTACACAACATCCATAACAAATCCCAATACAATCAGCGTATATCAAATAACACATGAAAAAACAACACAAGAAAAGCACAACATTTTACACAGTACTATGTACACAGCGAGATATACAATACCCTAAATTCCTAACGTCTCAAATACATCTCTCAATTACCCCCCCACCAAACAACTATAATGTCAATTTAAAACAACTGCAAAAATCTACCCCATATTTTCTGAAAGAAAGCCAATTTACCAAGTCTCCTATACATCGCTCTCTCCATATTTGCCAATTCCTGCATCTCAGACAACCACGTCTCCACATTCAATGTCAAAGCATTCTTCCAGTTCCTCAATATAATTCTTTTACCAGTCATCGCCCCTCTGAACAACCACTTCTTCTCGCTTTGAGTGAGATCATCCAAAGACTCATCACTCCCCAATATGATCACACTAAAATCCAAGACCGGGAGACCAACAATCACTTCATCACACACACGTCCAATCTCACCCCAAAACAGTCTCACCAGCCTACAATCCCATAGCAGATGGTCCATCGTACCAATCTCACATGAACACCTCCAACAATCTGCACTCTCCAACAACCCTCTGTAACACATTCTCTCAGGTGTCCAATAAATTCGATTGAGAATTTTAATCTGCCTCGATCTTTCCGTGAGTCCCAGCGAGCACAACTTCACATTCACACACATGTTTTGCCATAAGCCGTCTGTGATATCCAATCCGATTCTCCTGCCCCATTCCTCTCTTAAAGAAGCATTCCCCTGATAACATGACACAAATGCTTTATACAGGCGACTGGCCAGTCCCCCATCCGAACCCACCAAATTCCTTGCAAACAGATCCAATGCAATTTTTTTTCCTCTCCAAATCCACAACTCCAATCGCACGTTTAAGCTTCACAAAATCAGAGGGTCTAAAGTTTTCAATACCATATTGTTGCTGCAATTCCCTTGCATTCATCCAACGACCATTTGTAAACAGATCAGCAACCCACCTCACCCCACCCAGAAACCAATCTGCCCAAAAGACCACCTTGCCATCGATTTTGATAGCAGGATTTAGCCACACCGAGGCACCGGGCTCCCTCAAAGCGTCCACCTTCAAATAACGACACATGCCCTTCCAGGCGCTCCTCATGTTATCCATCAGCAAATCATGTCCACAACTCTGTCTAGAGACCGAAGTCAACACAGCTCTTGGAGTAAGAATTCATTTTTGCATTTATTTCAGCGCACCACAAAACCCTCAGGCATCTAGGCGTTAGTTACAGAAAGTGCATTAAACGTAAGAGTTAAAATAGGTCATCATGTAGAAATGGGCACAACCTCACCTCAAGGTGCGGGGTTGGGGGGTGTGGGGGAAGGACTGCTTCCAGCAAGCAAGTAGGCATAAGTAAGAAAGATATTCCTTCGCCTGAGTTCATTTGGCTTTGTGGGGACCCCACCCATTGCCCCCCCCAGTTAATCGTAGGTTTCGCAATTTCCACTCTCTTACCAACCACTGGCATTAAACCCAGGAGCTCGGCCAGCTCTAGGGCACACCTGCAGCAGCTCCCAGTCGGCCCCGGGGGGTGGGGAGGGGGTCTTCTCTTTCATCCACACCAGTCTGTCTTCTTCTTGCTGATAGATTTTATCCATCAGCTGTGATTTTTGGATACCGAGTCTTGAGCCTCATGACTCCATCTTCTCGGGTTGAGTATGTAGTGGTGGGTTAGGATTCTTCATGGTCTGGGTGGACTTGTCACAGTAGGGCTGGTTTCACAGGGTCGCCGCCGTGCTGCGGTTAGCAGTCGGTGCCTCCACACCAGTAGCAGCGGCACCACCACTTGCACCCTTCGCGTTAGGCCGGAGACTGAGTGTAACGTGCCAGATAAGTCGGCTTTGGTTGCCGTGGGAGCACATGTCATTCTTCCCAGAGACTCACCGACCCGACCACACGTATAGATGACAGGCAGAGCGGTTGGGTAGGTGTGGCATCGGTAGGCCCTGTAGGTAGTGGCGTAGTCTGCAGCTCACCTGACCAAAGAGCTGTATCCTGGGCGAAGATACATTGGTCCTCCTCGGGAGGATAGCTCAGGGGCAACGTGCTCACCTTGGAAGCAAGACGCCACAGAGCGACGCAGGTTCGATCCCCGGGTCCGTGCTTAGAAACCTCTGGGTATTAAGCGCGTTATAAATAACCAATCATAACCTCTCTAGTATGGGCTCAGCCGGGGTATTAGTTGACTTGAGTCCGTAAGTGTTAGAGATGGGTTTTGGATTTAGATTGGCCGGCGCAGAACTGCTTGGTGCACACAGCCGTAGATCAGCCCACTCGCGGGGCTTGCAAAGCCGAACATCTCAGGAGGATAGCTCAGGGGCAACATGCTCTCCTTGGAAGCAAGATGACACAGAGCAATTTCAGGTTCGATTCCCGGGTCCGCGTTTAGAAAACCTCTGGGTATTAAGCGTGTTATAAATAACCAATCATATCATACCTCATCCTACGTTTGAAGACCACATTAGCAACTGGCGGAGCTTCGGGACTTTTAATGGCAGAGGCAGTGTCATTTGTGGCATTCGTCAGTACAGTACCAAACTTTCCCCCATGAGGCAGGCTGTTGGATGCATCAGGAATGTCCAGAAACTGCTGAATATCATTAATTAATAAATAGGCTTTCCCAAAGGAACCAGCAGGGTCAAATCAACTAGGCGCCAAGAGATCAACGTCATTTGCGGATTCCGGGAAGCCGGGTTAGGGTTCCGGTTTTGTTTAGTCCTCTTTAGGGACAAGATTTTCCGTTTGACTCCCAGTTCCAACTCAGGTCCTGGACCAAACCCTGATCCAAACACTGGATGCTTAATAGGTTCCTGAAGAGTGTCCAGCGTGAGTTTCACATGAGGGTGAGGTCACTGTGAGGACTGTCATGCTGGTTATATGTTAAATGGTAAACAAGACACACTTGCAAACAAAGTCAGAGTCAAGAACCCAGGCGCATTGCTGCTTTCAGCGTTATCTGCCTTGCTGGTCCTCGCTGATCCCAAGTTGTTGGGTAGAGCAAAAAAAAAAAACAGGACACCAAGCGATGGCAGAAAGCAAGGCCCCTCTGGCTCACAAACACCCCTGCGGGACGCCAACACCCCACGCCCTTGCTTCCCCGCGGGCCTCAAACCCACAGGGAAGCCGGGGAGTTCTGAACAGTTCTGCGGGTGGGAGCAGCGAGCAAGACCAACAGCAGCAATGAAAGAAAGGCTGCGGACAACACACAGGCACCGCTGCGGGATGCCAACACCCCTCGCCCTTGCCGCCCCGGGCTTCCGCGGACAACCGTTGTCGTACCTCTGCCTCCCACACTATCCAGGAACTCCTGAGCATAACCTCCACTAGTATCTTGCCCTTGCTGAGTGAACTCACTAATCCACAAACCTTTGCTATCGACCAATCCACCCTCGTAGACACCTACAATCGCTCCTTCACGTTGGTGTACTTGCCCCTGTCATGAGGATCTGCTAGAAGCCCAAATCCAAGGGCAACTCTTGGTACGACTCCCACCTCATCACCCTCAAACGCAAGTGCAGGGTGGCTGAGAGGAAGTGGAGGGCATCAGGGGCACCCTCTGACAAACTGGCCTGCCGCCTGCTCCAAAGGCAACACAGACTCTCTGTCCTCGCCAAGAAGAGAGTCCGCATCCAAGCCTGCGTCTCTGTGGCATCTCGGGAGGATAGCGCAGGGGCATCGTGCTCGCCTTGGAAGCGAAACGATACGGAGCAACACAGGTTCGATCCCCGGGTTTGCACTTAGAAACCTCTGGGTATTAAGTGGGTTATAAAAAAACAATCATATCATATATAAAATCTAACAACTCAGCTGAACTCGTCAAAATCTGCAAAGAGCTGGCCAATCCTGCAGTCAATACCTCTCCTGTTTCCTCCAAGGCCTTCTGTACGGACATAGCTTCTCATTTCATCACTAAAACTCAGGACATCCTGTCCACCCTCTCTTACTCCTCCTCCTCTACTCCTGGCCTGCCTGCGGCCGCCTCTCCTCCTCCCTTCTCTTCCTTTCCCTAGTTCACCCCGACGACATTTCTAGACAAGTCCGATCTAAGAAAGTCTCGTCAAAACATTCTCCCCTGTTCATCCAGAACCATCAAGGACCACATCGACACCCTTGCTCCAGCCTTGGCCGATTTCTGCAA
This sequence comes from Ambystoma mexicanum, assembly GCF_040938575.1. Classification (NCBI taxonomy): domain Eukaryota; kingdom Metazoa; phylum Chordata; class Amphibia; order Caudata; family Ambystomatidae; genus Ambystoma; species Ambystoma mexicanum. The sequence continues at coordinate 138,695,964 of NC_090921.1, forward strand.
TCACCACTTTGCCACTGGAAGCTTCCACTCCCCCTTAAGCACTCCCTTGTGCAACCCCTCCTAAAGAAGCCCTCTGCCGACCCTTCCTCTCCGGCTAACTATCGCCCGATCTCCATCACTCCTTTCCTGGGCAAACTCTTGGAAAAGCTGGCCATCTCACAGCTTAATCTGCACACTGAATCTGTTGGTTGTCTCCACAACCACCAGTCTGGCGTCAGAGCTACCAGAAGCATAGAAACTGCTCTCCCGAACCTTCCTTCTGTCCTCGTTCTCCTTGCTCTTTCGTCTGCTTTTGATACGGTCAACCACGCAATCCTGATCAATCCTGATCAATTGCCACTATGATAACCTGGGTATCACTGATCAGGCCATGGACTAGCTGACCTCCTTTCTCACTAATTGACCCTCTCAGGTCCAACTGGTGTCTTTTGTCTCTTCTATCTCTCTCTCTACTTGTGGTGTTCCCCAGGGGTCTAACCTTTCTCCCTGGCTTTCCAACCAATACCTGGCACCTCTGCCCACCGTTTCGCTGCTTTCTGCCTCTACTTTCAGTGGTATGTGGATGACACCCAGCTCTCTTTCAGGCTCTCTTCAGCCACCTGATTAATGTCTACGCTAACGGGACCGTCTTGGTCCAAGGCCCTCAGGCCAACCTTCACCTCTTCGATAGACGCTTCCCACACCTCATCAACTTCCTCTCCTCTCCTGCTGTCCCCCCTCCTCTATCCTTGGCTACCTTGCCTCTACCCTCCCTCCCTGCCCCCTCTCGTGCTCCTTCTTCACCTCATGCTCGTGCTCCTTCTTCTTCACCTCCTTCTTCAATACCTCCGCAGGGCGTACCTCTGATCTGTACCCCTCCCCGGAAGTTCTTCAAGGATGGCAGCCTTCTCCACATTGCCACACTAAACACTCGCTCCGCCATCAAGCACTCCTCCAATATCTGTCACCTTCTTGAGGAACTGGACCTCGACGTCCTTTGTCTCACTGAGACATGGTTCACAGCCAGCTCTGCCACCAGCTTTGACACACTCCTACCTGACGGTTACAAGATCCTCTCCGTGCCCAGGCCCAACCGTGCAGGGGGTGGTGTTGCCCTTATCTTCCCTGAGTGGATTCCTGCCACTGTCACTCCTACGCAGACCTACTCCTCTTTTGAATGCCTTGTCTGCCGACTCTCTCTCTCTCCTAGCCATTCCCTTACCGTGGCTACTATCTATCGGCCACCTGGTCAAATTTCCTCCTTCCTCTCTGAGTGGGCTGACCTCTCCTCCGCACTCCTGTCCTCAACCACTCAACTCCTCTTTCTTGGCGACTTTAACATCCACCTTGATGCCTCCAGTCCCCCCTCTGGTCTCTTTCGTGACCTCTGCGACTCTCTCTCACTCTCTATTCTCCCATCTGGGCCTACTCACTCTGCTGGGCACACTCTTGATGCTCTGATCTCTTCTGACCTTCCCCTCTCCGTCCCTCTCTCCACTCCTCTCTCCTGGAGTGATCACTTTCTCCTATCCTCCCACCTCACCCTGCCTACCCCACAGGTAAAGCCACCCTCATCACTGCCACCCACCTTCTCGGTCATCCGACCCATGAAGCGTGTGTCAGTTGAGGCTTTTGCTGCTACCTTCTCGCCCCCCCCTGCCCCTTCGGCTGACTCCCACCCTGACACAGCCCTCTCCATGCTCCACTCTGCTATATCTGTTACTCTTGATATCCTTGCCCCCGTCATGAGAATCCGCCTGAAGCCCAAAGCCAAATGTAACTCCTGGTATGACTCGGATCTCGCCACCCTAAAACGCAAGTGCAGGGTTGCAGAGAGGAAATGGCGTGCTTCATGTTCATCCTCTGACAAACTGGCCTGCCGCCTGCTCCAAAGGCAGTACCGGCTCTCCGTTCTCACCAAGAAGAGAGCCCTTATCCAAGCCCGCATCTCTGCGGCATCAAACAACTCCGCCGAACTCTTTAAAATCTGCAAGGAGCTGGCCAACCCTGTTGCAGTCTCTACCTCTCCTGTCCCCTCCCAGGCCCTCTGCACTGCACTGGCCTCTCACTTCATCTCTAAAACTCAGGACATCCTGTCCTCGCTCTCCTCCTTTCACCTCCCTCCCTCCCTACCCGGCCCTTCCTCTGGCCCTTCTGCGGTCACCCCTCCTCCCTCTTTCTCTGCCTTTCCACCTTTCTCTGCTGACGAGGTTTCCAGACAAGTCCGATCTATGAAAGTCTCGTCTAAACAGGTTTACCCCTGTTCCTCCAAAACTATCAAGGACCACATCGACTCCCTGACTCCTGCCCTGGCTGACTTTTGCAACCACTCCTTCGCCTCTGGAGTCTTCCCTTCCCCCCTCAAGCACTCCCTTGTGCACCCTCTTCTCAAGAAACCCTCTTCCGACCCCTCCTGCCCGGCTAACTATCGCCCTATCTCCATCACTCCCTTCCTGGGCAAGCTCCTGGAGAAACTGGCCATCTCCCAGCTTAACCTCCATGCTGAATCTGTTGGTAGTCTTCATGACCATCAATCTGGCTTCAGAGCTGCCAGAAGCACGGAAACTGCTCTCCTGAACATCCGTGAAGACCTGCTCTTGAACCTTGATTCCAACACCCCGTGTGTTCTCATTCTGCTCGATCTCTCCTCTGCCTTTGACACTGTCAACCATGCCATCCTGCTCAACCGTCTCCGGGAAAACCTGGGTATCACTGGTCAGGCTCTGGCATGGTTGACCTCTTTCCTTTCAAATCGACCCTCCCAGGTCCAACTGGGGTCCTTCCTCTCCGACATCTTTTTCTCCACCTGTGGTGTCCCCCAGGGATCTAATCTCTCTCCCTGGCTGTTCAACCAGTATCTGGCACTCCTTGCCCACCGCATCGCCGCTCTCTGCCCTAATTTCCAGTGCTATGCGGACGATACCCAGCTCATTTTCAGGCTACCCTCAGCCTCCCCCTCTCCTTCCCTCATCTCTGACTGTCTGTCTGCTATCCAAGAATGGTGTGCCGCCAATGACCTCTGCCTTAATGCCAGTAAGACTGAGATTCTACTCATCGGTACTCCCACTCCCTCCTTCCCTGTAGCTCTCTGGCCTGCCTCCCTTGGCCCCCTCCCTGCTCCTACTTGCAAGGCAAAAAACCTTGGGGTCATCTTCGACTCCACACTCTCCTTCTCTCCTCATATTTCTGACGTCGCCAAGAGGTCACACTACCAGCTGCACCTCCTCAGAGGTATTCTTCCCTTCCTCTCCTTCCCCCAGAAGCTCACTGTCTCCCGAGCCCTGGTTCTCTCGAAGCTGGACTACTGTAACAGCCTCTATCTTAATCTGCCTGCCTCCACTCTCCGCCCTCTGCAACTCATCCAGAACAGAACTGCGAGACTTGTCCTTGGCCTCAAGCCCGGGGACCGTATCTCTCCAGGACTGAAATCTCTACACTGGCTCCCAGTGGCTGCGAGGATAAAGTTCAAAACCCTCTGCATTGTCCACAAGGCCTTCTGGGGCCTGGGTCCTAAATACCTTCAACTCTCTCTTCCCAAATATCTTCCTTCCCGAGCCCTTCGCTCATCCGCCTCCAACTCCCTCAGGGTTAGCCGCTTCTCGAAGCAACGAGCTGGGGGTAGATCTCTCTCCGCGGCAGGGGCCTCCCTCTGGAACAGCCTTCCTGCCTCCCTGAAACTTGAGGAGAACCATCTCCGGTTCCGGAAGCACCTCAAAACCTTCCTCTTTGCTTCTGCTTTCCCTCTCCCTCTCCCCTGCTGAACTGCTAATTAATTTTCACTGAAACTGCACTGATCCTGCAACTGGACCACTCTAAACGGCCTCGGTCCTGGGCCCTGCCACTCTCCACTTGCACTGATGCCCTGGAACCCCTTTGCACTGCGGGACTGTCTCTGTATCCCTACAGCCACCCCCTCCCCCAGCACTTGTTCTGCACTTACCTCACACTTGCCACCAGCTGGTCCTATTTATTTATTTATTACGTACGCCACTTACCTTGTACTGCACTTTTCCCCCTCCCCTTCCCCCTGCACTTTTTCCCACTCCCCTACCCCTGCACTTGCGCGATCTGAATGACACCTGGCCTAGTAGGATCGTTGTCTGTCTCCCCTTGTCCCCCCCTCCCTGCCTCGTCGCGCCTTGAAACACTTGTGTATAGGCGCGTTACAAATACCATATCATATCATATCATATCACCTCTTCTCCTTCTCTCATTCCAGATTGTTTGGCCGCAAATCAGGAATGGTGTGCTGCCAATGATCTCTGTCTAAATGCCAGTAAGACTGAGAGCCTCCTCATTGGAACACCTGCTCCTTCCTTTCCTCTCTCTCTCTGGCTGCGCACTCTGGGCCCTCTTCCTGCCCCTACCTGGTCCTACCTGTGAGGCTAAGAACCTTGGGGTCATCTTCGACTCCATCCTTTCCTCCTCTCCTCACCTTCTCTCCTCACATCTCTGACATCTGTAAGAAGTCAAACTATCAGTTGCACCTCCTCCGAGGTATTCTTCCTTCCTCACTTCCCCCAGAATTTAAATTTAAAACCCTTTGCATTGTCCACAAGGCTTTTTGGGGCCTGGGTCCAAAATACCTTCAACTATCCCTCTGTAAATACCTCCCCTCTCGAGCCCTTCGCTCCTCTACCTCTAACTCCCTCAGGGTCAGTCGTTTTTCAAAGAAACGAGCTGGAGGTAGATCTCTGTCTTCGGCTGGGGTCTCCCTTTGGAACTGCCTCCCTGCCACCTTGAAACTTGAGGAGAAATCTACGGTTCCGGAAGCTCCTCAAGACCTTCCTCTTCGCTTCTGCCTTCGCCCCGCTTCTCCCCTGCTGATCTGCCTTTTTCCCTCAGCACTCTGCACCTGGCCACCTTCTGCCCTTCGGGCACAGGTACCTGCTCACCCTGCCATCCGCCTGTACTGCCTTCAAGCCACCCCTTGCACTGGGGCCTGTGTCTGTACCCATACAGTTCCCCACCCACTCTTCTTCTGCACTTATCAGATACTCCCTATCTGACTAACCTAGCACCTTTGCCTCTTACAGGCTGCACTACCACTGCTAACACTCTATTGAATTATTTATGGACTATTTATTTTGTTTCTCTCCTATGCTCTGCACCTTCCCCCTTTTTCCCTTCCCCATGCACTTGCACGTTCTCAATGTCACTGGGCCTAGTAAGATCGTTGTTTTTGTTTCTCCCCTGTTCCCCTCCCTTTGCCTGGTCGCGCTCTGAAACACCTGTGTAAGAGCGCGATATAAATAAAATATCATATCATATATATATATCAGAATCTCACTCTCTCCAGAGCTCTGGTCCTCTCTAGGCTGGACTATTGCAACAGCCTCTTTCTAAATCTTCCTGCCTCTACTCTCCAACCTCTTCAATTTATCCAGAACAGGACTGACCCCAAGCCCTGGGATCATATCTCTCCAGCACGGAAATCTCTTCACTGGCTCCCAGTGGTGGCGAGGATCAAGTTCAAGACCCTCTTCATCGCCCAAAAGGCTTTCTGGGGCCTGAAACCGCTCTACCTCCAACTCTCTCTTCCTAAACAATTCCCTTCTCGAGCTCTCTGCTCATTCACCTCCACCTTTCTGAGGGTCAGACGCTTTTCCAAGCAGAGAGTGGGGGGCAGATCTCTCTCCTTGGCTGGGGCCTCCCTCTGGAACGGCCTCCCTGCCTCTGTCAAACATGAGCAGAACCACCTCCGGTTTCGGAAGCAACTCAAGACCTTCCTTTTTGCTTCTGCTTTCTTTCTTCCTCTCCCTTGCTGATGTCCCGACTGCTCCACACACTGGTCACCTGGCTACCCTCTGACCTTGGGCACAGGCTCCTGCATGTCCAGTTGCACTTAGCACTGCCTCCTGACTCCCCCAGCACTTGCGGTCAGTATCTGCAACCATACGGATTTGTGTGTTGGCAGAAAAAAGGTGCAAGAATAATCCTAAGGAGGAGTTGTGCTGTCCAAGGGAAGAGGTGTGAAGGGTGAGACGTAAGGGGCCAAGGACAGAGCCATGAGGGACACCAACAGGCAGAGGGGGCAGGGCCAGAGGTGCCAGCTTTCCATACGACTAAGAGGAGACCTGCAGATGTTTGGAGGTAAACCATTGTAAGGGTGCAGAGGAGGAGACTGACGCTCAGGTGGCATGACGATTGGTATTAACAGTTGTTCGTTTGAGAAAATAAAGAGAAAACTTAACTTTGCCTACCTCTAAGAGGGGCCTCCCTGCCTCTGTCGTGAGAATGTCCATATACATCAATAGTGCACTGTCCTGTGTCAAACCCCTGCTTCTCTCCCTTACACTTGGACCTAAACTCGAGTTAAAGTAAATGTTCTGGGTCCAGAAGAAGGCCTCCCTTCTCCTGGACTGGCAATAAAGGTTCACTTTCAGATTCAGGTTTTCTTAGGGGAATGACTCCCTTCCCCAGTTCAAAACTGTTCTCCAGCACAAAAAAGGTAAAGGTTCAAACACTGCCTATGCCCTTGCACTCTGCCTCAGCAAGTCCTTATAACGTTGGCTACCAGGAGAAGGACTCCCTCCTCTATGGTATCCTAATTTAGCAGTTCCACACAGCCAGGGGGAATGACTCCCTTCCCCTGGCCTCTTTTCTCTTGGTCACGCAGTTCAACAACACCAGGGGGAATGACTCCCTTCCCCAGGCCTTTCTTTCACTTATATAACACAATTCAACAACATCATGGGGAATGGCTGCTTTCCCCTGGCTTCTCTCTTACTTTGATAACACAGTTCGACAACACCAGGGGGAATTACTCCCTTCTCTTGACTTCTCTCTTACTTTGGTTGCACAGTTCAACAACACCAGGGGGAATGACTCCCTTCTCCTGGCTTCTCTCCTACTTTGGTAACACAATTCAATACCACCAGAGGGAATGACTCTCTTCCCCTGGCTTCTCTCCTACTTTGGTAACACAGTTCAATACCACCAGAGGGAATGACTCTCTTCCCCTGGCTTCTCTCCTACTTTGGTAACACAGTTCAATACCACCAGAGGGAATGACTCTCTTCCCCTGGCTTCTCTCCTACTTTGGTAACACAGTTCAATACCACCAGAGGGAATGACTCCCCTCCCTTGGCTTCTCTCTTTCTTTGGTAAAACAGTTCAATACCACCAGAGGGAATGACTCCCTTCCCCTGGCCTTTCTTTCACTTATATAAAATGGTTCAACAACACCAGGGTGAATGACTCACTTCCTCTGGCCTTTCTTTCACTTATATAACACAATTCAACAACACCCTGGGGAATGACTCTGTTCCCCTGGCTTCTCTCTTAATTTGGTAAAACAGTTCAATACCACCAGAGGGAATGACTCCCTTCCCCTGGCCTTTCTTTCACTTATATAAAACGGTTCAACATCACCCTGGGGAATGTCTCCGTTCCCCTGGCTTCTCTCTTAGTTTGGCAAAACAGTTCAATATCACCAGAGGGAATGACTCCCTCCCCCTGGCCTTTCTTTCACTTATATAAAATGGTTCAACAACACCAGGGTGAATGACTCACTTCCCCTGGCCTTTCTTTCACTTATATAACACAATTCAACAACACCCTGGGGAATGACTCTGTTCCCCTGGCTTCTCTCTTAGTTTGGTAAAACAGTTCAATACCACCAGAGGGAATGACTCCCTCCCCCTGGCCTTTCTTTCACATATAACACAACTCACCACCCTGGGGAATGACTCCCTTCCCCTGGCCTCTTTTCTCTTGGCTGAACAGTTCAACAACACCAGGAGGAATGAATCCCTTCCCCAGGCCTTTCTTTCACTTGAAGCCCCCCCCTCTTAAAAATTGGCTGTTTTGCACGGACCCTTGACTTCTACACATACGAGCAAAGTGCCCTGTCATACCACAAAGCCAACATGTAGGAGGTCTCCTAATCTGCCCATCCTGCATATTTTGAAACCCACCTTGATTATTCTGGAAGCTTCCCTGATTATTCTGCCAATTGCTTTGATTATTCTGAAAACCTCTTCTTCAAAATCCTCCCTTCCTCGCAGAGCAAATCCATTATTGCCCTGATCAAACTGCCTTTGGTTATTCACCTGCGGCATATTCACGGTCTGCTGTGAATTCGATCTATCTACACTAGCCAACATTGCTCCTTCAATGGTATATTTGGATAATTTCTTCTGTACTAACCTTGCCTCTTTAGCTACAAAACCATTATATTAAAAAAAGACAGTCACAAGGGGGCACGGATGGGGTGGTGTTCAAACACAGTTAGGATTTCCTAGCATCATCTTTCTTGCGATTCTTTTCCTGCAAGAGTCTACAATAATGCGCAATGGTCAGCTGAATCTCTGACCACGGTTTGGCTTCCATCCCCACTAACCTCTTGAGCTGCTTCTGTACAGGGTCTGGCAGCCCTTGGCACAGGAATATGATAGAACACAGGTATAGATTTTCCCCAAGATTCGCGTGTCTCCAAGGCCCAGTGGTCTTGGAAATTTTGAATGTAAACAAGCGGATAATACTCTTCTTGCATCTTTTTTAGTCATTATCGCTCCCATATTAGACGTGTCTGGATACAGTACTCTAAGCGCTTTCCAGACAGCCGCTCTACAGTTATTGAACGGTGCTCCATCGTGTTAACTGTAGTAACACCAGTATATCCTGCCCTTGATCAAACGGCATCAGCTCTCTCACCAAGTATGGCGATCAGGAGACACTTAATGTCCCCTGTAGCCATTGTGTATCCTCCCGTCATTTTTTCTAACTCATGTATCCATTTCCCAGCGCCAGATTATCCTTGTCCATCTGGGGCCATGGTATATACTGTGATCTGGCCCCCCTTTCTCTAGCAAGGGAAACTGTGAAGCCCCAAACTCATTCTCATTTCTCATCATGTGTCTGTCCACCGCAGGGACAAGATTGCTGCACCGCCTTCTTCCTGGCAGCGATCTTAATCTGCTCACATATGGTGGCGACTCCCCCCTCTCACCATGGAGTTGCCCCTTAGGTCGGTCTGACTGTGTCAATGGTTCTGATGCCATAGGTATAGGTGTGTATAAATCTGACCATCTTACTTCCTTATCCATTGTCAAACATCCCTCAGGATCACATACATCCCATCTCTCTTCCCCACGGAAGGTGTCTCTGTCTTCGTCTGACATTTCTTGTGCCCAACTCGTTCAACTTCTCTCCTCTTCATCTTTATTCAGAGTCAGCCTATCTAAAGACAACTCCTTCTGCCTCGTATTGCAGGAGGCTCCCTCTGTGTCGTATAACTGCGTACTCTTGAGTCCATCATTTTTCCCTTCCCCTTTGATTCTTTCGGGGTTTCATTTCATGGTAAACCTTATTGATCGCTTCCCCAATGCTCCGAGAGTCAAACTTGTTCTCTAGATTTATTCTAGACGTGCCTGGTAATGACTCTGGGAAGAATTCCTCTATGTCCTGCCATGCTACTTCTGGTTCGGGATCCCTTATCTACTCCAAGCACGCGAGATTGTCTACTCTCTGTCTTCTTTTACATTCTATATCATCGTCAAATTCTCTCCGCTTCCTTGCACTCTTACCTGTCTTCCTCTTTGTTCCTCATATCCCTTCTCTCGTTTGTCCTGCATATCTCCTCATCATTTTGTCTCTGTACTCTCTTGTCCCTTAACTTCTGTTCCTCCTCTTCTGTTCTTTTTCATTCTAGCCTTTCCTGCTCATCAATTGCTCTTTGTCTGTTATCACGTTTTCTTTGCTCTTCTGCTCCCTCTTGTTTCCATAATTGCTCCTCTTGATATTACTGCTCTCGTCTGTGTCTATCCTTCCTTTTCGCTTCTTCGTCCTTCAATCGTTCCTCTCTTTCTTTATCCTTTTTATCTTGCTCATTTTGATATTCCCTTTGTCTTACATCCTTGATGCCTTTACCATCGAGTTTAAGCAAAATCTGTCCACCCATCCATTCATTTTGTAAGAGCGCTATCTCATCAGCTTTGTCTCTTTCTCCCTTCCATCTCTTCATTTCTCTCCTATATCTAGAGATGTGCTTGCTCGATCACTTCTCCTTATCTCTCGGGACCTTAGAGATCACATCTCTCTCAATATTGTTCTCTGGACCCTCGTCACTGCTTTGCGTAGGCGACTCATATGCCGGGTTGCTATACCCTGTCACTGCCTTAAGCTGCCTCAATGTGTATAACCCATCGTCTTTCTTATATTCATCTTCTATTTCAGCTGGGAGGAGCAGAGGCCTCCTCACCCCCCTCTTTGCATACATTAAGTATCCAATCTACAGGAGGCTGCTCATCTCTTTCCTCCTGGTACATTTTCCAAAGCTCTTAGCTCGCCAGTCGCTTGTCTAGCTTTTTTCCCGTATATGCTGCATGCAAATATGTCGTCAAATGCTGCAGAGCTGCCTTCGATAGTGACCCTCCTTACGGCCACGGCATGAACATTTTATCCGCGGTTCCTTTAACCCATTCCGCAATATACTGTCTAAGCATGGGTGCATGTTTCGGCAACTGCTTGCAGAGATGCACAAGTGGAGTAACATCCTCCATTCTCGACTCGTTATTCTTAACCTGTTTAACAATCACTTGCTTTAATCACAGATTTGATAAGTATGTTTCAGAAAAATGACACAATGTGAGCATGCACCAATCGTCGCAGGCTCCAATCCCTTTAATCACACTTTTTACTTTAATCTTGCTAAAAAACAACCACCAAGTTCAATTTAAAACAATCAATTAGTTATTTTTTCCCACTTATGACATCATCATTTTCATAATCACATAAAACAAACAGACAGACTCGACTGGCCACATATATTCTTCTCTAAAGTCTTCTTTAAGACCTGCCTTGCCCTCTAAAATACTCCATACAGAGTTTAAATTAACCTCTTTAGATTCGTCTTTAATCGAATCCGTCTTCTACGTCATCCGCTACGGGACTCTAGGTTCAAATTTCTTCTGATACATTCTTTAAAACGCAGGCCACGGTGTATTCTATTATTGTGGCCTCTCTCACGATACCTCTATTGCTTGGCCACACTCAAGTCAATATCTATTCACTATATACATATAACGCTCTTATTCTCACTTTATGTTTATCCCGCCTCCCTCCGTTACTCACTTCTTTTTTTCACGCATCACCCATACGTTTTGCCAACTCTCTCAGTTTTTACTCACCACTCGTATTTTTGTCTTCCAACTCTCGGGATCGTACGCCTCTTTTACCGCCTCTTCAACCTTCTGTTCGATCAGCTTTTCGTAGACGTGGGAGGGAATTCTGTGGGAACCAGGGGACCCGTCTGTTAGAAATAGAGGGGGGGGGGCAAATAAAGAAGGGGCAATGCTGAAGTGGAGAACAGAGTGGTCAGAAGGAGAAGGGGCAATAGTGAGATTAGAAGTTTAGAAGTGGGGAGAGAGGAAGATCAGGTCAGGAGTGGGGCCACAGGCGTGAGTATATAGATTGTATCGCCATAAAACAGTGATCAGAAAGTAGGGAGTCAGTATCATGTTGGAGACCGGGAGACATTTTTGGAAGGTTAAAGTTGTCAATGATTGCCAGGGGAAAAAGAGGAAGTCCAGATCAGTGTGGAAGGAGGAGGGAGGGGAGTCAATAGTTAGGAAGCATGGTGATTGGGGTGGCGAGGGAGGAGTTCAGTGGCCATGAATTCAAAATAGAGGTAGGAAGTCCGAAGGAGGAAGATGCAGAGAGTTAAGTCATGCAGACCAATAGGGCTACAGCACCCCGTCTTTTGGAAAAGCGGTGTGATTCAGAAAAAGTAGCCGAATCAGTGTGAAGGGCTATGGGGAGGGGGTGATCCAGCTCTCTGTGATGCGCAGGACTGCTAGGGGGAGGTCGTGAGGATCAATGTGTTCAGTGACGAAGGAAGATGTGTTGCAGACTCAATGGGCCTTCCAGAGGCCCAGTGTAAGAGTAGGGTGAGAAGGTGGGGTGACAGATGTAGGCTAGGGGGCTTTATGCAGTGACCACCCCCCATGGATAGGGAGCAGGGGCCAGCACCTGCGGTCAGGAGGCTTCTCCTGAAGCTGCCAGCCAAGTGGGATTAGGGGGCAAGGAGCCAGTCTATGCGTTGTTTTCAGGTCCTCCGTTCAGGGACATCATTTCACCAAAATGCAAGGGGTAGCGGAAGTGACAGTACATGACCCATGACCTCTGATGACATCACAGGAAGTGATTGAGGAAAAAGGAGACCAAGGCTAGTTAGCCTTCGGTGTGGGCCGCACTCCATAGATACCCACTTGGGGTTACTTGGTATTATTCCAATTCTTTAGGTAAATAAAAATAACCTTCACTTTCTTGTAAGTTTCCAAAGTTTATGATTTTTAATATCACCGTAATTCAAAAAAGTGTCCCAAATTTAGTGGAGCAACAAATCCGACTAAAACACCAATGCATTTAGGACTATCGTCCTTCATCAGGGCCTAGTCTGATACACCTTGACTTCTACACATCATTTTACAATTGTATAACAAAAATGCAAACATACATTTTAGGCATCGTCATGTTATTTGTCATATTAGTCATGTTGTATAATCAAAACAGGGTACCCATATAGAAAAACCTATAACACATAAAGAGACATGTGAGAAAATGTAATTAAATTAGGCATGTTATCTAATTTGTAGTTGCAACCGGGCGTGTGCAGCAAAACTGATATGTATTTCATGCAGGTCATTTTAGTGATTAAGCACCCCATATCATCATCATCTTTGTGCCTTTGTCCCTTGAGATCCTGCCTATTTAGTGGCTATGGTTATTCTGAGTAGCTGCACACTGTGTAGCATTATAAACGTAGTGGTCACCTTCACTCTGGTAAAAAAAACTCTATGTGGTACTAAAGGATGCTGCGCTAGGTTAGTTATAGTGGCGAGGGTCACAGTAATCAAGGTGGACTTTGAATGATGCCACCTGTGTTCATTTCCTACATCAGTGACTCATCCCCTGAAGTGTGCCTGAACCAAACCTTTAATGAGTCTAACCATTATTGTATAGAATTCCAGAAAGACACATTATTTGGTATTCCTATTCTTTCTTATTTAGGGTCAGTGCTCAAAGTCTTACACTTTTGGAACCCCATGTTTTTTTCAGAGGGTTACTGTTAAATGTTAAAGGTATTTGTACCGCGCACCTTCACCAACGGAATTGGTCCCCAGGCGCTCTGGCGCATCTGTAAACGATAAAGGTGGGATGGGTTAGTAAGGTGAAGAAGGGAGTAGGATAGTGAGAGGAGTGGTGTTCTGTTGGCAGCTTCAACTCAGTATACACCGGGTGCTGAGCTTTGGTGCGGGTATCGGATCGGAGTCAGTCCGAGTGTGCTGTTGTTCCGGCTTACGTGTTGTTGCAGTGTTGTGAAGTGCGTGCGGCTTGTTGTGCGAGAGATGGTTGTGTGAGTTTTTTGAGTGAGATAAGTATGCAGAGTTTGAGCTTATATTGGTTAGTGGGTTACCTGACCTTTACCATGCTAACATTCACAGTTCTGTCTGAGTGTGGCATTTGTTGGCCCTCCCATTCCCATCTAGACGCGGCGCAGGCCAACGCCTAGGACTCCATCGAGGAGGTTTTTGAGTGAGATAAGTATGCAGAGTTTGAGCTTATATTGGTTAGTGGGTTACCTGACCTTTACCATGCTAACATTCACAGTTCTGTCTGAGTGTGGCATTTGTTGGCCCTCCCATTCCCATCTAGACGCGGCGCAGGCCAACGCCTAGGACTCCATCCAGGAGGTATTTGAGTGAGATAAGTATGCAGAGTTTGAGCTTATATTGGTTAGTGGGTTACCTGACCTTTACCATGCTAACATTCACAGTTCTGTCTGAGTGTGGCATTTGTTGGCCCTCCCATTCCGATCTAGACGCGGCGCAGGCCAACGCCTAGGACTCCATCCAGGAGGTTTTTGAGTGAGATAAGTATGCAGAGTTTGAGCTTATATTGGTTAGTGGGTTACCTGACCTTTACCATGCTAACATTCACAGTTCTGTCTGAGTGTGGCATTTGTTGGCCCTCCCATTCCCATCTAGACGCGGCGCAGGCCAACGCCTAGGACTCCATCCAGGAGGTTTTTGAGTGAGATAAGTATGCAGAGTTTGAGCTTATATTGGCTAGTGGGTTGAGCAAGAAAGCCAGCCACACCAGAAACGAAGAGTCACACGGCACTGGCCACAGCCCAGGAGCTTACGTTTAAAAAATAAAAAAAGATTTTTTTTATTTGGGGTAGCAAGGGAGACCTCATGACACCCCTGCCCCGTTTCTTCTTTGTTTGATTGGGGTCAATGTGGTGATGGTTAGATATATTGAATTCAGATCGTACATAAAGGAACCCACATATCCGCGATTCAGTACTGTAGTAAGGAAGGCAACTAGGAGAAAACAAACAACTGTCTGACTGAAGTAGCGTTGCTCGTCAATAGATGATACCGAGGAGTCTTGTGATTCCATGCAGTTAGGACAGGTCAGGCACACCCCGCAAGATGCATTTCACCTGATTTAGCCACCTCTGTTAGGGAGTCTTTCCCTAAGTGCTGTGGTCAGGGTCTTTAGATATGGCTTCCCAACTTGGGGGTACCAGCGATTCCCCCCAGGTCACCAGGCTCTCCAAGTGGTAGAGTAGCAGATTAGCCCAAGTCTACCTGCCAGGAGGTAGCGTGGCTGTTGAACTGGTACAATACACACTTTTCATTATGATATGATATGATATGATATGATATTTGTAACGCGCCTATACACAAGTGTTTCAAGGCGCGACGAGGCAGGGAGGGAGGGAAACAAGGGGAAGACAGACAAACGATCCTACTAGGCCAGGTGTCATTCAGATCGCGCAAGTGCAGAGGTAAGGGGAAAAGGAGAAAGTGCAGGGGGAGGAGGTGGGGGGGAAGTGCGGTACAAGGTAAGTAGCGTAAAAAATAAATAAATAATAAGTAATAAATAAAAGGGCCAGCTGGTGGCAAGTGCGAGGTAAGTGCAGAGCAAGTGCTGGGAAGGGGGCTGTAGGGATGCAGTGACAGTCCCACAGTGCAGGGGGAGCCAGGGAGGCAGTGCAAGTGGAGAGTGGCTGGGACCTGGACCGAGGTCGCTGAGAGTGGCTCAGATGCAGGTTTAGTGCAGAATTCAGTGGGGAGTTAAGCAGGTTTAGCAGGGGAGAGGGAGAGAGAAGGCAGAAGCGAAGAGGAAGGTTTTGAGGTGCTTCCGGAACCGGAGATGGTTCTCCTCAAGTTTCAGGGAGGCAGGAAGGCTGTTCCAGAGGGAGGCCCCTGCTGCGGAGAGAGATCTACCCCCAGCTCGTTGCTTCGAGAAGCGGCTGACCATGAGGGAGTTGGAGAAGGATGAGCGAAGGGCTCGTGAAGGAAGATATTTAGGAAGAGAGAGTTGAAGGTATTTAGGCCCCAGGCCCCAGAAGGCCTTGTGGACAATGCAGAGGGTTTTGAACTTAATCCTCGCAGCCACTGGGAGCCAGTGAAGAGATTTCAGTCCTGGAGAGATACGGTCCCTGGGCTTGAGGCCAAGGACAAGTCTCGCAGTTCTGTTCTGGATAAGTTGCAGAGGGCGGAGAGTGGAGGCAGGCAGATTAAGATAGAGGCTGTTACAGTAGTCCAGCCTTGAGAGAACCAGGGCTCGGGAGACAGTGAGCTTCTGGGGGAAGGAGAGGAAGGGAAGAATACCTCTGAGGAGGTGCAGCTGGTAGTGTGACTTCTTAGAGACGTCAGATATATGAGGAGAGAAGGAGAGTGTGGAGTCGAAGATGACCCCAAGGTTTTTAGCCTTGCAGGTAGGGGCAGGAAGGGGGCCAAGGGAGGCCGGCCAGAGAGCTGCAGGGAAGGAGGGAGTGGGTGTGCCGATGAGTAGAATCTCAGTCTTACTGGCGTTAAGGCAGAGGTCATTGGCGGCACACCATTCCTGGATAGCAGACAGACAGTCGGAGATGAGGGAAGGAGAGGAGGAGGCCGAGGGTAGCCTGAAAATGAGCTGGGTATCGTCCGCATAGCACTGGAAGTAGGGGCAGAGAGCGGCGATGCGGTGGGCAAGGAGTGCCAGATACTGGTTGAAAAGCCAGGGAGAGAGGTTGGATCCCTGGGGGACACCACAGGTGGAGAAAAAGATGTCAGAGAGGAAGGAGCCCATTTGGACCTGGGAGGGTCGACCGGAAAGGAAAGAGGTCAGCCATGCCAGAGCCTGACCAGTGATACCCAGGTTATCACGGAGACGGTTGAGCAGGATGGCATGGTTGACAGTGTCAAAGGCAGAGGAGAGATCGAGCAGAATGAGAACACAGGGAGTGTTGGAATCGAGGTTCAGGAGCAGGTCCTCACGGATGTTCAGGAGAGCAGTTTCCGTGCTTCGGGCCGCTCTGAAGCCGGATTGATGGTCATGAAGATTACCAACAGATTCAGCATGGAGGTTAAGCTGGGAGATGGCCAGTTTCTCCAGGAGCTTGCCCAGGAAGGGAGTGATGGAGATTGGGCGATAGTTGGCCGGGCAGGAGGGGTCGGAGGAGGGTTTCTTGAGGAGGGGGTGCACAAGGGAGTGCTTGAGGGGGGATGGGAAGACTCCAGAGGCGAATGAGTGGTTGCAAAAGGCAGCCAAGGCAGGAGCCAGGGAGTCGATGTGGTCCTTGATGGTTTTGGAGGAACAGGGGTGAACCTGTTTAGACGAGGCTTTCATAGATCGGACTTGTCTGGAAACCTCATCAGCAGAGAAAGGTGGAAAAGCAGAGAAGGAGGGCGGAGGGGAGGCTGCAAGAGAGCAAGAGGAAGAGCCGGGAAGAGAGGGAGGGAGGAGAGAGGAGGAGAGCGAGGACAGGATGTCCTGAGTTTTTGAGATGAAGTGCGAGGCCAGTGCGGTGCAGAGGGCCTGGGAGGGGACAGGAGAGGTAGAGACTGCAGCAGGGTTGGCCAGCTCCTTGCAGATTTTAAAGAGTTCGGCCGAGTTGTTTGATGCCTCAGAGATGCGGGCTTGGATAAGGGCTCTCTTCTTGGTGAGAACGGAGAGCCGGTATTGCCTTTGGAGCAGGCGGCAGGCCAGTTTGTCAGAGGATGAGCATGAAGCACGCCATTTCCTCTCTGCCACCCTGCACTTGCGTTTTAGGGTGACGAGATCCGAGTCATACCAGGAGTTACATTTGGCTTTGGGCTTCAGGCGGATTCTCATGACGGGGGCAAGGATATCGAGAGTATCAGATATAGAGGAATAGAGGATGGAGAGGGCGGTGTCAGGGTGGGAGTCAGCCGAGGGGGGAGGAGGGGGCGAGAAGGTAGCAGCGAAAGCCTCAACTGACACGCGCTTCATGGGTCGGATGACCGAGAAGGTGGGTGGCAATGACGAGGGTGGCTTTGCCTGTGGGGTAGGGAGGGAGAGGTGGGAGGATAGGAGAAAGTGATCACTCCAGGAGAGAGGAGTGGAGAGAGGGAGGGAGAGGGGAAGGTCAGAAGAGATCAGAGCATCAAGAGTGTGCCCTGCAGAGTGAGTAGGCCCAGACGGGAGGATAGAGAGTGAGAGAGAGTTGCAGAGTTCGCGAAAGAGACCAGTGGGGGGACAGGAGGCATCGAGGTGGATGTTGAAGTCACCGAGAAAGAGGAGTTGGGTGGTTGAGGACAGGAGTGAGGAGGAGAGGTCAGCCCACTCAGAGAGGAAGGATGAAATTCGACCAGGTGGCCGATAGATAGTAGCCACGGTAAGGGAATGGCTAGGAGAGAGAGAGAGTCGGCAGACAAGACATTCAAAAGAGGAGTAGGTCTGCGTAGGAGTGACAGTGGCAGGAATCCACTCAGGGAAGATAAGGGCAACACCACCCCCTGAGCGGTTTGGCCTAGGCATGGAGAGGATCTTGTAGCCGTCAGGTAGGAGTGTGTCGAAGCTGGTGGCAGAGCTGGCAGTGAACCATGTCTCAGTGAGACCGAGGACGTCGAGGTCCAGTTCCTCAAGAAGGCGACAGATATCAGAGGAGTGCTTGATGGCAGAGCGAGAATTTAGAGTGGCAATGTGGAGAAGGTTGCCACCCTTGAAAAACTTCCGGGGAGGGGTACAGATCAGAGGTACGCCCTGCGGAGGTGTTAGAGAAGGAGTTGAAGAGGGAGCAAGAGAAGGGGCAGGGAGGGAGGGGAGAGGCAAGGTAGCCGAGGACAGAGGAGGGGGGACAGCGGGAGCGGAGAGGAAGTTGATGAGGCGTGGGAAGCGTCTATCAAAGAGGTGAAGGTTGGCCTGCGGGCCTTGGACCAAGACGGTCCCGTTAGCATAGACATTAATGATGGCCTTAGAGGAGTGGAAAGGGGCCAAGAGGACATCCCAACGTGTGCCACCATTAATGGGAGAGGAGGAGAAAGGAGAGAGCACAGCGACCATGTGAGGGGTCCATAGGTCAGGTGAAGGCACGAAAAAGAGAATGTCAGTAAGAGTTTCCCTGGAGCAGGCGCTCGTGTAGGTGTCAGCGATAGGGAGGCCTGGGTTGGAGACCAGGATGTCCTTTTTAAACTTTTTCCTACCAGATTTAGTGAGGAGAGCAGGATAGTCAATAGAGAAGCAGTTAGAGTAGATAGGCGAGATAGAGAGCACCATGGAGAAGGAGGGGAGGCGGATGACACGAGTATGCAGACAGGAAGTGAGTGGAGGGCACTAGTTTACCACAGTGCAGAGCAGACAGTAGTGCGTAGTAGGTCAGGGCCACCTAAGTTTGAGAATCCTGCGAGGGGAGAGAAGCACCCAAGTTTACCAATAAAATGGAATAGGGGGGCGAGGCATCATGCGGATGAGGTGAACAAGGTGAGGAGGGGAGGGCCGGAGAACAGGTGGAACTGGCGCCTGGCGTCCCCTGCGGACACCTGCAGACACACAGGGAGCCGCACTGTAGGAGTCGCCCTTGGCCTGGGGCCCTTAGCCGCAGGGGCTGCCGGGCAGAGGGCTGCCCAGGAAGGGGGGAGGTTATAGGCAGAGGGAGAGGAAGGGGGGGGTGTGGGCGGGCAGGGAGGCGGGGAGGGAGAGGAAGACCAGGAAGTGGGAGGGGGGAGCAGGAGGAGGCCAAAAACACCGCGCTAGGAGCGCGAACAAACAATTCTACTTTCTTTTTCAAAAACACAAAGCACAGCACTCACGGAGGCCCAGGCAGGGCTTTCCAGGCCTGCTGATCACCTCAGGCCACCGGCGACCGCTCTCCACGCTCAGCTGGAGAAAAAGAAGCGAGCGTGGGGAACGGCCGTCGAGTAGGCCAGAGGGGAGGCAGGCACACACCCAATCAGAGGGGGGGGTGGGCGGGCAGGGAGGCGGGGAGGGAGAGGAAGACCAGGAAGTGGGAGGGGGGAGCAGGAGGAGGCCAAAAACACCGCGCTAGGAGCGCGAACAAACAATTCTACTTTCTTTTTCAAAAACACAAAGCACAGCACTCACGGAGGCCCAGGCAGGGCTTTCCAGGCCTGCTGATCACCTCAGGCCACCGGCGACCGCTCTCCACGCTCAGCTGGAGAAAAAGAAGCGAGCGTGGGGAACGGCCGTCGAGTAGGCCAGAGGGGAGGCAGGCACACACCCAATCAGAGGGGGGGGTGGGCGGGCAGGGAGGCGGGGAGGGAGAGGAAGACCAGGAAGTGGGAGGGGGGAGCAGGAGGAGGCCAAAAACACCGCGCTAGGAGCGCGAACAAACAATTCTACTTTCTTTTTCAAAAACACAAAGCACAGCACTCACGGAGGCCCAGGCAGGGCTTTACAGGCCTGCTGATCACCTCAGGCCACCGGCGACCGCTCTCCACGCTCAGCTGGAGAAAAGAAGCGAGCGTGGGGAACGGCCGTCGAGTAGGCCAGAGGGGAGGCAGGCACACACCCAATCAGAGGGGGGGGTGGGCGGGCAGGGAGGCGGGGAGGGAGAGGAAGACCAGGAAGTGGGAGGGGGGAGCAGGAGGAGGCCAAAAACACCGCGCTAGGAGCGCGAACAAACAATTCTACTTTCTTTTTCAAAAACACAAAGCACAGCACTCACGGAGGCCCAGGCAGGGCTTTCCAGGCCTGCTGATCACCTCAGGCCACCGGCGACCGCTCTCCACGCTCAGCTGGAGAAAAGAAGCGAGCGTGGGGAACGGCCGTCGAGTAGGCCAGAGGGGAGGCAGGCACACACCCAATCAGAGGGGGGGGTGGGCGGGCAGGGAGGCGGGGAGGGAGAGGAAGACCAGGAAGTGGGAGGGGGGAGCAGGAGGAGGCCAAAAACACCGCGCTAGGAGCGCGAACAAACAATTCTACTTTCTTTTTCAAAAACACAAAGCACAGCACTCACGGAGGCCCAGGCAGGGCTTTCCAGGCCTGCTGATCACCTCAGGCCACCGGCGACCGCTCTCCACGCTCAGCTGGAGAAAAGAAGCGAGCGTGGGGAACGGCCGTCGAGTAGGCCAGAGGGGAGGCAGGCACACACCCAATCAGAGGGGGGGGTGGGCGGGCAGGGAGGCGGGGAGGGAGAGGAAGACCAGGAAGTGGGAGGGGGGAGCAGGAGGAGGCCAAAAACACCGCGCTAGGAGCGCGAACAAACAATTCTACTTTCTTTTTCAAAAACACAAAGCACAGCACTCACGGAGGCCCAGGCAGGGCTTTCCAGGCCTGCTGATCACCTCAGGCCACCGGCGACCGCTCTCCACGCTCAGCTGGAGAAAAGAGATTAATACCTAATGAGAATATCTCCACACACTATGTATTTTTAAAGAAATACAATCTTTATATAAGAAAAGGCAAGAGATAAATCACTACACTAACAGGTTAGTTAACTTTGGAAAATATATGCAACATTGTAACAGGTAAGTAGTAATAGTGGCAATAAGAGTACTTAAGAGTTCAACACTGAGTCTTTCCTAGAAGGGAAAGTGCAGTCACAGGAAGTAAAACATGTTTCCTCTCTAGGCCTTAAAGTTTGGGAAGAGACCAATGGAGACCAGTTCTGCGGATGAGGCAGGTGTTTGCCAGAAAGATTTATATTCTGTGTTTTTGGAATTCTGGTGGAGTTTAGGATACAAAGGCTCCCCCTTAGTGATGAAGAGTTGACTCCGAGATGAATGATTATTGAAGATGTTACTGCAAAGTCACACTATGGAAGACACACTGGGAGGGAAGTTTGGTGATGCGGTTGCATTACAAAGGGCATCACAGGACCCTTGAGCTTCCCAGACCGGCGGTGTGGGGGGGATTGAACCGCAGTGCTTAATGTCCTGGAATGAGGACAGTGGCGTAACATAAAATGTGGAGGCCCACTGCAAACCATGCTGGGGGCCCCCTCCCACCAACTTGCCAACAAATCACGGGTCGCGCCACACTTTGGGTCGGCCTAGATTACTATGCTTGCGCAATACGCACTAACGTGCTGCTGCAGGGTTACACCATACAATGCAGTAGAAGAAAGATATTAATATGTATTTTAATGCATATACAGCACACTTTCTGAGAAAAGTTGGCTAAAAGGCCAGAGCGTTTGAAGTTGTGTGGTAGGGTAACACCAATCCAAAAAAACAATACATGCAAGTCACCAACAGTGCACAGGAACATTAATGCTTTAATTAATATAATGCTTTGCTATTAAAAATGCCATGCCACAATGAAAACATGTCCAACTGGCTGCACAATGTAGACCAGCCTAGACACGTAATAACATATTACAGTAATGCATGCCAGGCCACATTTAGACATATCTAGACTGGTTGCACCAAAATGCCAGTCATGGGAAAAAACACATCATGGTTAATTTATCACATATGCCCAGAAAAATATACAATGCCACAGTAAGAAACGGCTAGACTGGCCGCACCCAAATGCCAGTCTAGCCAGGTAATTACACAGAACTGCTTTATCAGAGATGGGCAGTTAAAAAAAAACTTCAAGCCAAACTAAGAAATGACTATACTGGCTGCACCAAAATGCCCATCTAGCCACTAATACCACATATCATGCCTGCTTAGCCTGGACATGGATGACCATTATGATGTATTGCACAATCCCCCATCCATTCCCCAAACATCCCCTCTCCCTCTCACCCCCTACTGCCAACCCCCAAAATCAGCTTCTCGGACCAGAATTACCTCCATGTCCTTTTTCCTTGTCTCAGTGCTTATGTATGAGGCTCCTTGCCACATAGGTAAGTGCTGGGATGAGGAAGAGGGGGACAAGGAGTAATGAAGATTACAGGTACCTATGCCAGGCATTACCTCCATGTCCCTCTACCTCATCCCAGTACTTGTGTATGAGGCAAAGTGTTTCATACACAAGTAGTGGGACGAGGAAGAATAGGGCTATGAGTAATGAAGATTACCAAGTAACCAAGGGATTAAACACATGTAGTGGCGAAACACCATTGAGCTGACTGGGCTTCAGCACTCCCCCCCTCAAACCCTTTCTGAGGTTTTGGGCATGTTGACTCGACATGGCTCACCTACAGAGCCGTTGCGGGACAGAGCAGGACGCAGAAGTTAAACAGCCCATGGGTTTTTAGCCAATTGAAATCTTCATGTGGGTTTAGTACTTGCATGCCAGGGAAGTGATTGGAAGGGTAGAGAGGGGACAGGAAACCACATATTCTCACAGCAGTCCATAAGTGGGTGCTTTCAGACTTAAAGGAGAGAGTTAACTGCTTGTAACATTGAAGCTAGAATAGCCTCCTTAGACTGCGCAAAGACGTTAGATGCCCCATACAAATAAGTTTTCCCCTCCTCCACCGCCTGTGAAGTTAGCACCTCCACCATACACACACATACACATACCCAGCTGCCCATACATTTAAGTGTGCACCCTTTCATCATTCAGGCCCAACCAGGCAGACACTTATACATTTGAAGGTGCACCCTTTCACCATACAGGCACACCCAGGCAGCCACCCATACATTTAAAGGTGCACCCTCCCTCCACCATTTTGTAGGACCTTTTCTTGGCTCGCCTTGTGTTTGAACCTAATAGCCAGGCCAGGCCCCAGGCTCTTCTCAGCTATGAGTTTCCTGGCTCTCCCAGCTCTGATGTTGGCCTTGAGTGACTAGCCCAAATCAGGTGATGAAGGCTCTCTCTTACTGCCTCTTGGACGCCTTTGAGGGGTGGGAGCATGGCGTCCTGCCCCAGCGATGGCCACCAGAGGATGGGGTCTCTGATCCTCCATGGAAGTGTTCCTCTTTATTGCTATCAGAACGTGACTGAACGTCAGACCAGGTGACCTGATACCACCCCCTCGCCAAAGTGTTGCCTCCTGTGGCGCGACTCCGGGTGCCCCATGAGCTCCGTCCATGTTTAAGGAAGCCCCCCAGCCCCCACTACACTTCCTTCTCTGATATGACTCCTATCACACTCCTAAATACTTCATCCGTCCCCTCTACTGCGCAATAGGTTCTAGCATAGGTAGAGAAGTCTAAGACGAATTATCCAGAGACATCCACGGGGAAGAAAGATAGCTCTGTACATTTACCCGACAAGGAGGAGCGTAGTATCGAGGCACCGGGGCTTTGGCCTGCCATTCCATCTAACTCACTACATAAAACCCCACAGTTTTTTAGAGCCATGCTCTCCATTCAAGACCCGGAAGAAAGCTTTGCCTTCCCTGTAACCAAAGGATCCAACCAAAGAGATATGAACTATCCCACACCCCCAGAGCTACCAGGTGGATCCTTGATTTCTGCTCTCAATTTTGTGCCGAACTCCATGGTGCGAGTCTATGACAATATCAATTTCGATCTGAGAGACGCGAAAGACCAGCTGTAAACAATTCTAAAATCCGATTTTTGGAGGGGTTTGTTATGGCCCAGAAACATGAGGTGGGATCTGAAGGTCTATCTCGGGGTTCCGATACCGGTGTTTGGACTCTGGACATGCAACGCGACCTGAAAGAATCCAATAGGTAAGGAAGCTCGTGGTTCAAATTGGCCCTCAGGAGGAATTGTCCTGCCTACCAATTGGAACGGCACAGAATACACCCCCACAAGAAGAACAGTGGTTCTGGGTCAGTTGCATATAGTTGTGACTAGCGACTTTGCTAGCACTGATATAGTGACCACAGAGCTAGAACATTTGCGCAACCCCCTGACCTCAAATTCTTAGATAAGAGACCGAGGGGAAAACAAAATGAACGAATATTAGAAACATTAACTCTAAAAAAACTGAGGTTCCAGACATTTTTTGAGGAATCTTAGAAATCAAATGATGTCTCCCCATCCTGACGCTGCTTACCTGGAAGTACCTGCTCAGTCCAACGTGACTACTAAGAAACGGGGACGAGGCAAAAGTGCATTCCAACATGGAGAAGGGAAAGTATGCTCCCAAAAGCATCAGAAGGAAACAACATCTTACAAAGGGCGGAGGTGCAAGACCCCGTTCAGGAAATGGAAAGCCTCTCTACCCACGATGACGAGTCTTCTGTCCTCCTGGTGCCTCTCCGGTAAGATCTACGCGCAAGTCCCGATACTTCGGAATTGCTGGATGAGGGTCTAAACCTGGCCTCCATCTTATTGAAACCCCTTAATGTTCACAAGGTTTTAGAGCAACAACTACCTCCGCAAGAACCATCTGAACCTCTTCAGCCGAGGCTGAGGACCATAGGGCCTCAAACTAAGTATGATTATGATAGGTCATTTATAACGCGCTTAATACCCAGAGGTTTCTAAGCGCGGACCCGGGATCGAACCTGTGTTGCTCTGTGTCATCTTACTTCCAAGGTGAGCATATGTCCTCTGAGCTATCCTACCGTATGGCTACAATAAAACAAAGATAGGGGTGTATGGAGTACTGGGTTCTTGAGTTCCTCCTGCAGAACTACTCTAACATCGTCTTAAATCGGAGGGGCGTATTGGTTCTTTTTCATCCTATTCCAGGTCTGAGAAATGTCTACTCCAGGGATCTTGTGTAAGTAGATTATCAGGACCAGGAACGAAGCAGCAATGTGATCTCCTACTTGCTGAAAAGATGGCCCTTTTGTCTATGGCCTACGACCTATTTAGTTCCCTCGAAACTAAAAACATCAGAGATAAGGGGCGTGTGGAGAACGTTGGGACAAGACTTGGAAGGATGTGGAGCCGTTCTGGGAAGTAAGAACAGAAGCAGGCGGTTGTCTGAATCGGACTGGGTTTGGGTACCAGAACTCTTAGCGTCGGATAAAACAATGAGAGGGTTTAGGATTTGGAGCATAGGATCACAGCATACATGTAGCGCCATGGAACACACGAGGCTATAAACACTTCTTTAGGGTAGGACAGGAGGAACACCACTTACAGTTTTCACATCATCAACCTACAGGTGGTTTGGTTAAAGGAACCACCCCTCATGGACGGTTATCTGACATTTATTCAACCTGCTATAAAAGGATTAAGGGGAACACCAGATGGAGGATGTTTCACCGTAATTAACAAAGATATTGGGGGTGATTGTCAAATCTGGGATGTTGCCCACCCTGGCATCCTAGCTGACTTCTTTTTTTTTAGAGGAGGGGATCTTATTATAATTAACGCATGTTGGAATCCTCAGGCTTCAGACACACATGATATGGTCGAATACATGGCAGTCTTACCAGAGGATTGGTTTAGTATGGAAATTTGGTAGAAGCTATTATCCTAAGAGATTTGAACTGTGATTTCCATAAATATGTGATACCATCTCTACATAGGAACAAAAGAGGGAATCGCCCCCTAACAGCAATGGTCATGGGTGGGTGGACCCCAAGAACGAATAGGAGATACATTGTTTAAGCTTTGAACTTGTACCTCAATCTACTCTTGAACTCACCTGGTAAAGAGGTAACGGCGCCTCGATGGTTGACGATATGCATGTCTCCCAATCCTTGTAGGATAACTACCAGGGTTTTACGATATATAGACCACTTGCTCTTAGTGGGCTCCTTCGAGGGGAAATTGACCTCAAAGGATAAAGGCATAAGCCAGGATGTCTCGGTGAATAATACAGGAACCTGTATCAGCTAGAAACCCAAGATCGTGCATTGGTTCGATTCTCAGCGCTGTGCAGCCTCTATGGAGGCCTTGGGAGGTCCTCTCTTCCGCTCGTCTCTGCTTTTTTCAGTAACTCTATATCAGAATGTGCAGCAAAACAACAAAGCTACGGTTTCATGGGTAGAAATATGAGGAAGTACAATGTTGATATTTTCTGCCATCATTCTGGGGGCACTTAATAAATGGGCTGAACTTTCTACTAGAAGGAATATCAATTAAATCAGGATTCCATGAAGGCCCGGGCACACAATCGAACGGCTTCCTCCTGTCCCTGCTCTTAAAAAGGAGAAGGGCAGAGAAAGGGAACCTTTACACCTCTTTCATAGACCTTTCCTCGGCTTTTGATAGAGCGAGTAGAGCTATTTCGTGGAATAAAATGAAGGATTGGGGAGCCCCTGGGATCATCTTGGGAATCCTGACCCCCATCCACTCGGATTGGATGGGGACGGTCACCTGTCCAAGGCCTCCGTGACGGCTCTCTGCACCCCTCGGTACAAATACCTTTAACATCACAGACCCTAGACCAGAGGTGTGAGTCGGAAGCGGACCGATTGGTCCAAATTCTAGTGACCTTTCAGACTCTACGGCTACTTGTGACCGACTCTTTCCCAGCCCCAATGACACATCTTGGTCCTCATCCAGTCTAAGGCTGTGGGTACTAATCTGGGATGCGACAGGTGTCGCATGGCACCCCCCTCTTGGGAGCATGGTAGCTCCCATGACAGCGTGATTGGTCACGTGGCAGTGGCCATGTGGCCAACCTAATAAAAGCCACAAGCCGCTTCCGGCTCGGTAGTCACACTCCAACTGGCTCCGCACCACCGCGTGGTGTAGGCCCAGGGACAGGGCCCTCCACGAGGCCGGCGCCCCTGCTGGGCAACGCCGACCTCCAGTGTTTGCAGGCCATGTGAGCATGGCTGTTTGTGGCGACCCCGGCCTGGGTGCCCCCAGAGCCAGGGTTGTCGTGTGCTGGGTGCCCCCAGCCACGTGTGGGCTCCAGTGACCACGGCATCATCGGCGGCGTGAGCGCCGCACCAAGGAAACCCGTCGGGTGCTCCCGACATGAGTATGAGGCCTGCCCGGTGACCCGGAACAGGCCCCCAACAATGGCGACGAGCGCTGGGCGCCCCGTGTGCATGGCGGCTTTGGCTGCTGTAGTGGAGATGGCTCTGCGGGTGGCCCAGGGCCCCGTGTTTGTGGACACGGGCCGCCTGGTGCCCGCGTGGGAGCTGTGCTGGGGGGATTGAAGCGGTATCGGCAGTGCCTGCTGCTGCTGCTGTGTGTTTCCTCTCTTCCCCGACTTCGGCCGCAACAAAGGGATGCCCGGCGACCCCGGCCGTAAGAGACGGGGCTGCCCCTCGGATGTGTCCTGGCTCGGCACTCTTCAACCTTTATCTTTCAGATCTAGGGGACTCTGTGAAAAGCTGCTACGGCCAGACCTCCTCCCCCCCCCGCCCTCTCCCTTCCCGTAGTAGGATATCTCCCGTCCAATACCTGGCTTACGCAGACGCGACCTGGTCACTCTGGACCAGACCATGTCTGGCCGTATGCGGGCACATGAACTGGAAATGAACACACATGAATCTATCATCAGGAGAGTCTAGAAAATGCTATGCACCCAAGTAGCACGTTTTCTTTATATACCAACGTTACTGTATTGTTTATATAACCTTGGAAGAAGGCATGGCCAAGATCACCCCCACGCCCTGCGCCCCCCAACTTCATTACAACTAGCCTGTTAAGAACAATGCATCATGGTTGGGACTTTTATTTTGTATATTTGGCAAAATTGAGCTCGGGGCCTAGTTCAACTGAAATAGTTGAAAGGCCTGAACGCCGTCCCTGGCTGTGTGGTCTCTCAGACCCGTGGTTTGTCCACGCGCTGCATTTATTGTGACGGTAAAACACGGATTTCTCAGTTGCTGTCCCAAAACTAGCCACAAGATGGCAAGCGATGTCTAAAAATTAGCCGATTCACTTTAATGACAGGCCCTGCACCGAGCAGACGTTGCTGCTATCGGCGTGGACGGCACACGGGCGTCCTCTACTGGCTGAAATCGGCATCGACCCGAGTGTGTCTGCTGTTTAAAATCCTTCTTTAAAAAAACAGCCGAGTACCTTTTTCGCCAGATTGCAAATGGAGTTTTCCCCAAATCCACCTCTCCCTTTTCTGCCACTCCTGCTCTTTTATATGAAAAGGGAGCGGAGCGTGAGCAGAGGGTGAGCAGTCGTCTGCAGTTTCCAGTCTTTCTACACTGCTCTTTGCTGGAAGTGCCCTTAACCAGCCATACTACCGGGGAGCAATGAGCAGAGCGTGAGCAGAGGGTGAGCAGTCGTCTGCAGTCTGCTGCAGGAGCAATGGAGCCCTCTCCCGAGACCCAGCTCACAAGCGCTATTTCAACAGATCCCATTTTAGAGGCGTCAGAGGCCTCCCTGCGAACACTACGGAGTTCCTTGAAAATACTTGACATTAAGAAAACTAAATCAGCTCCGGTCTCCAAAAAATCGAAGGAGCAACGGCTACCCCCAAAGGCAATTACTGCCATACTGCCATTGCTACGGCCACAACGAACATGGGGGGCACTGTGTTCTCCTCGTCTCAAAAAACTGTTTCCTTATGCAGCAGAGACCAGAACTCTGAGAACTTCGGGGTCTCCCCCAGTGCTGTGACTCAGCCTCCCAGTGACTCGGCAACCTTTTCCAATATACCAGTATAACAATATACCCATATACCAAAGACATCTGTAAATACCTCAGTCGAGGTGTTAGATATATCGGGCTCGGCAAAGACAACACAGCCCATTGAAGCGCCCTCGCTTCCCACCTTACCTGTCTCTCCGGGGGAACGGTTTCATGGCTCGGCGCCATCTGACGCCCACAGTCTTACAACAGGGTCCCGACAGGTTCCTCTGTCCGCAGGTCCGGACGCAGGATCGGCGGCACGTACTACTCCACTTGGCAGTCCATCCCCTGCCCGACAGGCTCTGCTTCCCGGTCTCAACAACGAGACGAGGGGTGCCTCGGTTTCGGCTGTCGGAGGACGGCCGGCCCAAGCCCCTGTGCTGCCTGTCGTGGGTGGAGGGTGTGTGACCTGCCCCTTCAGGAGCGAACCGATCCCGGCAAAGGCGGGATCCCTCGGGGAGCGGGGCTCCTCCTCGACACAGACTGTAGAGCTGCGGTGCCCAATGAGCCCCAGCAGGGGCTTAGGGGTGGCTTAGTGTAAAGCCACCCCTGAGCAACGTTTCGCTGCTGCCTGAACAAGAGGGCCCCGCAAAGGTCTTACCGAAGGACAAAACTCTTGCCACGAATTCAATGACAATAATGGTGGAGGCTCAATTTCACGCCTCCCAAGAAGTGCCAAGACACAACGACCCTTGTTTGCCCCCTCGGGTCCCACAACTAAGGGACTGGGAAAATGTTCCCGTAAAGAACAACAATGAAACATTAGCTGCAGCGACACATGCAGCCCTAAAGGGCCCCTCTCTGCAATCGTGGAATCCCAACGTCCTTTTGCCAATGAAAGAGTTCGCAGCAGTGTCTATTCTGCATTTGGAACTAGCCCCTGTGTCTGAATCAGAAGCCCAAGACTTTCAAGAGGTCCCCAAACAAAACTATAAAAGAAAAAAAAGGCTATAACAAATGTAAAACCTAACAGATCAAAGAAAGTAGGGAAGATGACTTTACCGGCCCCCCTTCTCTCCAGTGCTTTGAAAGACTTCATAAATAAGCAATATAAAAGAAAACTGGACCACACCAATTAACTGGATCGAAAGAAGCCTTCTCTGCGCCCAGAACAGACATGGCACCTAAAAGGGTTTCAGCAAACCTTAACAAGGAGGCCCCTTTGGCCAAAGAAACCAACGCAGATGCAGATCCACAAAGAGTGTCTTGCAATCCAGATGCCGTAAATTCAAAAGATACTGATAACCTTCCAGTTTCGGAGGGAAACACTCACGATTCAAGCAAGCTGACTAACTCAAAAGAGTCTGCTCAAACACACGGTAAACACATTTCGTCCACGCCTAAACAGGGCCCTGAACCGAAAGCTGGCTCTTCTTTGACGCAACCTGAAACACGGCCTTCTCCTGAACACTTGATTCTGGACGAGGGGCCGATTCAATCAGAGGACCACCCACAAGCCTCTCATGTATCGTTTGAATATACCCCACGTCCCATATCCCCTCCAAAAAATCGAAGACTCAGTG
This sequence comes from Ambystoma mexicanum, assembly GCF_040938575.1. NCBI lineage: Eukaryota > Metazoa > Chordata > Amphibia > Caudata > Ambystomatidae > Ambystoma > Ambystoma mexicanum. Next base: position 138,726,043 of record NC_090921.1, read on the forward strand.
AAATCACAGCCTCTGGCAATAAGGATTCACCTTCGAAAAAAACAGATTTACCAATAATCATGTCAGCAATTACAATAGCTTTAGACCCTTTCGGAAAGCTGTATGAAGCCATCAATGACTCACTGAAAGATAGTACTGTTTTAACCGCAATGATGCACAGCAAATTAATATTTGTTGAAGGTTTCATCACAGCATTGAGTCAAAGAAACAAAGACTAGATGGAGAAGTGGGACTCAAAATTGAACCGAATAGAAGACCTACTGTCTAGTCTTAAATTAGCTTCTCCGGCTACCCTGGAAAAAGAATCTCAGACCAAATCGACGGCAATTCCCCCTGAACTGGCGCCGGTTTTCAAAAAACAAACAGAAAAGCTTCCGCAAACCAACTCGGTAGTGCCTAAACACCCGAGGACTGCGGAAAATCACCAAAAGGCATTACCGAATACTAAAATCAAACCACTGCTGAAAATTGCAACGGTCAAAGAATCTGGTGGCAACTGCTATCAAACAGTGTCGGCTTTGGATCCCCTGATGGCAGTGAGAACCAAACAAAAAGAATCATCGAAAGGAACTTCGATTTCACTTCAGTCTAATCAAAGTATTAACAACTCAGTGATTTGCATCTCAACCTCTCCTAAGTCCACCGATGAATTTCTGGCCTAAAGTTCGCTGATGGACTTAACTCAACATGCGGATTTAACAGAAGGACAAACATCGAATCCAGTGATTTCAAAAGATGTGCTCGTTCAAATTGCAGATTCATTTGAGGTAATTTCTCCCTCGATCATACCGACTCAAATTGAACCTCAATCCTTTGAACCACCATCGGGCCTGACGACCCAGAATCAACAAAAAACATTATTAGCATCTGCCACTCAAGCAAACCGTAAAAACAGCCCATTGAGACGTTCATTTGAGGAACATGCTAAGCCAAGAGGTCCGTCTTCACGTTCAACTCATCTTTTCAAAATTGAACAAAAAACACCTAACGATCAATATATGATCCTAAATCGAAATACAGTTCTCAGAACACTTAAGAGGGTAAAAATCCTACAAAATCTAAAATCGGACGGTTTTGTCTTGATTGAACCATATCACAGAATGAACCAAGCAAAGGCCTACTTGCACATCAAAAAACGTGCACTTGATAAACTACCACAAGACGCATACGCAGAACTAGCCCGTTTGGGATTCAACCTTTACGAGATCTTTTCTGCCAAACCCAAAGACTCGTCAAGAGTTACTTACAGAAATTCTCCTAAAAAAACTACAGATTTAAATCAGGCACAGAAGATCTTTATAGAACAGCCAGAAGGGGAAAAAGCCCAATAGCACTATCAAGCAAGACCCCGAGAACTGCCGGTTCCTCATCGGAAGGATTCCCTGCAGCTGGCCGTTTGAGATATATGACAAGTAGCAATGAGAGAGATGAACATAGAGAAGATCGTAGATGAAAACACGAGTCTGAACGGCAACAAGGATTTGCTACAACTCCCTGTACTCGGAAGGAAGATCGAAGACGATCACCGTTCAATGACTGGTCCTCAAAAAGAACCACAAAGCAGACACCGACCGAGTATGAAAAACCAACAAAGAAAGAGAAATGGAACTGGTTTCGCAGCGTCCTAACCTCTGGCGTGCGGAGATAGCAACCACCTGGGGATGTAAAGTCAAAGCCACTGACATCCCTCACGTTTCAGCAAATACCTGCGAGAGAAACTTTAAGCATAGCATCATGGAACACTAGAGGTCATGTCCATCTGACCAAGCCCGACAGTCACGACCGGATCCCTACAACATCATATGCCTTCAGGAAACATGGCTGCGTGAAAGACCGGCCCTCAACGGTTTTTGCATTGAAATATCGCCGGCTTTCAAGGGGCCTTTGGGCCGACCTCCATCGGGCTTACTTACAGCTATCCGCATCGGATCGGGCGTTTCCATTACAAAGGTCATAAAACGGAGCTATGAAATTCTGGCCGTTTTAACCACATGGAACTCGGAAACCCTTTTGACCAAGTCTAGAACACAAGATTCGGTAGCAATTATAAACGTTTACTGGAACCCCCAAAAGACCTCAACAGCGAACATGTGCGAGCAAGTGACTAGCACAATTGACGAAATCGCAATCAAATATAAATCTCCTAACATAATGATTTGCGGTGACCTCAATGCGAACTGCACAACACCTAGCTTGCCTGTAAGAAAACAATCCATTAAATTCCTCTGCCCTTAGTAGGGGTTCTGCGTGGAACGGAACTATGAAATCTCGTAATCTTTTCAAAGCCGCTTCCGCAACAGATTCAGTTGTGGTGATACCAACTTGGGAACATGACATGTCATCGGCCACTCTTGATTATATCTTTGTCTCCGAATCTGTATTTCTCAACATAACCTCATTCAGTGTCATCAAAACCAACCACAGTGACCACAACCTACTGAATCTTATATGCAGAAACAAAAGGCCCAACTCGCAACTTTACGATCTGCCAATCGAGACAAATTCGCAACAAAACCGTCTTCGCATGAACGCTTCAGACGTTTCCAAACTCTCAAACCAATTTACAACTCTGATGTCCAACCCGGATCGTCAAAACCATTTGTCAGATCGAGCTATATTCCGCTTCTTCTTGCGTTCAAAAAACCAAGAAAGAATTTCAATAATCAAACCAACCAGCATGCTCGTGAGTACAATGCGACCTTGGCGGCCAAACGCAAACTCATAAGAAAATTACGAACAGTCGCAGTAACTTTGAACCTACCGACCCATTGGGAAACTCTTAAAGTAGAAACAAGACACTATAAGCAATGGTTGGGAAATTCAAGATGTCTCCTATACCAATCAGATGCTGAACAGATGCTGAAGGCTCTCGCCAACAAAAAATCTCGAGACTTCTGGTCGCTTATAAACAACCCAAATAAGCTTCCCAATTCAAACATGATTAACCCAGTCTCGGAAGAAAAATGGTCTACACACTTTTCGAACCTGTTCCAACCAGCTGAAGGAAACGATGATGAAATCATACAATCTAAGGAATCGGTATGGGTGGACCAGACAGATACCAGTGACATCAAATCCACAATAATGAAACTGAAATCATCAAGAGCACCAAGGCCTGACGGGCTCGCGAATTGGGGCTTAAAACAACACCCGGACGAGTGGTCAAACGTCATCAGCTCAATTTTCAAAATATGCAGAGAAAGAAGAACTGTTCCAGACTCATGGTCGAAAGCGGTGATCATCCCAATCTTTAAAAAAGGAGCTAGAGAAGACCCCCTGAACTACCGGCCAATAGCCCTTCTTGACGTCATCGGAAAGGTTTTTGCTTCCATCGAGCACCAGCGCAATCATAATATGCCTGAATATACTCAAGGCAAGAGTCCTGATAGGAGCACCCCAAATGTTTCTAGCGTTTGTCGATTTGTCTCAAGCTTTCGATAGAGTTGACAGACAGAAACTGTAGTCCAAACTTAGGACATGGCACTGCCCGAAAGTATCTTGGAGCCCATAATCAGTCTCCACACCAACACTACCATAAAAGTTTGTCTAAACAACCAAGGTTTAATCTCAAACTCTATACCAACCTGCCGTGGTGTAAAGCAAGGTTGCCCTCTGGCACCTGCTCTGTTCATAGCATTTCTTGGAGACTTCAAAGACAGTCAAAGAAAGATCAGGTCATTCCCTCTAAAAATAGGCTCTACAAGAATCTCTAGACTTTTATATGCGGACGATCTTGCTTGATCTTACTCAGGTCGGTCTACAACGGCAACTCAATAACCTTTCAACCTACATGCAAGAAAATAACCTTGAGATCAACAAATCCAAAACAAAAATAATGATTTTGCAAAAACCTGGCAGCAGAAAGAAAGATCGTTTTCTATGGCAGCTCAACGAGACAAAAATCGAAGTGGTTGACTCATTCAAATATCTAGGAGTACAACTCGATAGCTCCAAGAAATCCTGTAACATGCAAGCTATGTTGTGGTTGAAAGCAAAGAATTTAGCAGCACAATTAAGAGCGGTTGACCGAAAATATGGCAAATTCTCACTGCAACCGGCGATCAATTTTTATAGGGCAAACATCATCCATCGCTGACCTACGGTATGGATGCCACACCCTCAATCCCTCCACAACTTTGGCAAAAACTCAAAGGTTTCATCTGGAGAGCAGTCCTGGGCCTACCCAACTCCACCGCGGTAGCACCAATAAGACGAGAACTTGGCCTACTATCTCTAAAAGCAGTGGTGGACCACAGTACTCTACAGTTATATAGAAAAGTCATCCACCCTGTGAGTCTGGAAATCTATCATATGATTGCAGAAGAGATTGATAACGGTACCAACCATACCATGAACCAGTGGGCCATAGACCAAAAACAAAAACTGCAGACAATTGTGTGTACTGAAGAAGAATGGAAGACCAATCCAACTAGGATTAAAACAAAACTGGAATGCTGGGACTGGATCACCACGATTGAAAAATCATCAGCTAATAAACTATTAGCCCATCTTCCGACAAACGTCAACAAACTGAAAGAACCAATGGCATACTGCAAAAGAAACCCCAGTAAATCACTGATGAGAACTTTCTTAAACGTCCTACCGACCCAAGAAATTCTAGCGATCAGATCAGGTTCAGAGGAAAAAACATGCAGACTCTGTAAAAACCCTGAAGAGACAGAATCAATAAGACATCTGTTGATGCTCTGCTCGGCTCTCCACCAAGCCAGGATCGCCTACTTTAGCCCTTTGACGGTCACCTCTTTCGCTGGAAACGAATCATCCTGGTGGAACCGCCTTATTACAGGAGAAAAAACTCGATGGCTTACGGCAACAGCTAAACTTCTAAACCTTGCAATGGAAAGGACAAAACTGAGTGTGGAGGTTGGGCTCACACAGAGCTAACATCTAATAACTGTGTGCTACGCCGAAACTACGAACAGTTTGTCTATAACGGGACATTTAATGCAAAATCGTCTTGAATGGAAATCTTTCTTGTAAAAATCAATTTTTTTGATTATACACAAGTAAATAAAAAAATTTAAAAAAAAGGTATCTCGGCATCGTACAGTCAGACTGCAGTTGCTTTTGCCTGATTGTATCTGATTACCGGCAGGAGTGAGAAGGGGCCATATCCGTTGTTCAGCTTTTTTCACTGGGCAAAACACACTCTCCATTTCTTTTTCAGTTTTTCGTGATGGGCGCCTGTCTGGGCGTTATAATAAATAGTGCATCCCAGGCAGGTGGCTCAGTCAATGTGCTCCATCATCTCCCGGTTCAGTTGCCATTTGCATCTCGTTTGAGCCCCCTTATTAGTTCAGGTCATGATTTTAGATTCATGTGTGTACATTTCAAGTTCATGCACCCGCCTATAAACGGCCAGACGGGGTCTGGATCAGAATGACCAGGTCGTCTGTGTAAGCCGGGTATTGGACGAGAGGTCGTCTGCGTAAGGCAGGCATTGGACGGGAGGTGGTCTGCGTAAGGCGGGTATTGGACGGGAGGTGGTATGTGTAAGGTGGGTATTGGACGGGAGGTTGTCTGCATAAGGCGGGTATTGGACGGGAAGTAGTCTGCGTAAGCCAGGTATTGGACGAGAGGTTGTCTGCGTTAGGCGGGTATTGAACGGGAGGTCATCTGCATAAGGCGGGTATTGGACGAGAGGTTGTCTGCGTAAGCCGGGTATTGGACGGGAGGTCGTCTGCGTAAGCCAGGTATTGGACGAGAGGTTGTCTGCGTTAGGCGGGTATTGGATGAGAGGTCGTCTGCGTAAGGCGGGTATTGGACGGGAGGTGGTCTGCATAAGGTGGGTATTGGATGGGAGGTCGTCTGCATAAGCCGGGTATTGGACGGGAGGTCATCTGCGTAAGGCGGGTATTGGACGAGAGGTCATCTGCATAAGCCGGGTATTGGACGGGAGGTCGTCTGCGTAAGTCGGGTTATTGGACAGGAGGTCGTCTCCATAAGGTGGGTATTGGATGGGAGGTCGCCTGTATAAGCCAGGTATTGGACGGTAGGTCGTCTCCGTAAACTGGATATTGGACGGGAGGTCGCCTGCGTAAGGTGGGTATTGGACGGGAGGTCGCCTGCGTAAGGCGAGAATTGGACGGTAGGTCGTCTCCGTAATCTGGGTATTGGATGGTAGGCCGTCTCCGTAAGCCGGGTATTGGACGGTAGGTCTTCTCCGTAAGACGGGTATTTGACGGGAGATCGTCTGCGTAAGGCGGGTAATGGATGAGAGGTCGTCTGCGTAAGGCGGGTATTGGATGGGAGGTGGTCTGCATAAGGCGGGTATTGGACGGGAGGTCATCTGCGTAAGGCGGGTATTGGACCGTAGGTCATCTACGTAAGCCGGGTATTGGACGGTAGGTCATCTCCATAAGCCGTGTATTGGACGGTCGGTCATATCCGTAAAACGGGTATTGGACGGGAGGTCGCCTGCGTAAGGCGGGAATTGGAGGATAGGTCGTCTCCGTAAACCGGGTATTGGATGGTAGGTCGTCTCTGTAAGACGGGTATTGGACGGTAGGTCGTCTCCGTAAACTGGGTATTTGACAGGAGGTCGCCTGCGTAAGGCGGTTATTGGACGGTTGGTCGTCTCCGTAAGATGGGTATTGGACAGGAGGTCGTCTTTGTAAGGCAAGTATTGGACAAGAGATCATCTGCATAAGCCGGGTATTGGACGGGAGGTCGTCTGAGTAAGGCAGGTATTGGGCGGATGCGGGTGTTAGACGAGAGGTCGTCTGCGTAATGCGGGTATTGGACAGGAGGTGGTCTGCGTAAGGTGGGTATTGGACGGGAGGTGGTCGGCGTAAGCCAGGTATTGGAGGGGAGGTCATCTGCGTATGGCGAATATTGGGCGAGAGGTCATCTGCGTAAGCCGGGTATTGGACGGGAGGTCGTCTGCGTAAGTCGGGTTATTGGCTGGGAGGTCGTCTCTGTAAGGCAGGTATTGGACGGGAGGTCGCCTGTATAAGCTGGGTATTGGATGGTAGGTCGTCTCCGTAAGCCGGGTATTGGACGGGAGGTCGCCTGCGTAAGCCGGGTATTGGACGGTAGGTCGTCTCCGTAAGCTGGGTATTGGATGGGAGGTCGCCTGCGTAAGCCGGGTATTGGACGGTAGGCCGTCTCCGTAAGCCGGGTATTGGACGGTAGGTCGTCTCCGTAAGACGGGTATTGGACGGGAGGTCATCTGCGTAAGGCGGGTATTGGACAGGAGGTTGTCTGCGTAAGGCGGGTATTGGACAGGAGATGTGCCAAGATGGGGGTGGAAGGCCCTAGCAGCTTTCGCAGAGTCCCCCAAGTCTGAAAGATAAAGGTTGAAGAGTGCCAGGGGCAGGACACATGCCTGTGGCATCCCTGATGAGTGCCCACAACCTTAGACTGGATAAGGACCGAGATGTGTCATGGGGCTGGGAAAGAATCAACCACAAGTAGCCGTGGACTCTGAAAGGTCACTAGAATTTGGACCATCTGTCCATCTGTCCACTTCAGACTCACACCTCTGGTCTAGGGTCTGTGACGACATAGAACACCGTCCGGGAGGACGTCCTCCACCATCACCATGTAGATTAGTACAGTAAGCACGCCTCAGCTGGCCGTCTAATAGGCACCCATCTCTGTGCCCATCTAATGGCTCCAGATGACATACTTCTCACCGGGCAATCCGCTCCTCATATGGCCCGAAGGCCCTCCAGACAATATATGACTGGTGATGAAGGTGGTAAGAAGACTCGCGGTGTGCAGGTTTGCCTGCTCACCATCACGCCGTGGCCTGCATCGCATCAGAGCCCAGATGTGGCATTCCAAATGGGCTCCGAGCCTCACAAGGGCCCCCGAGCAGCTGTCCCTATGTTAATGTTAATGTTAAAGGATATGTATATACCGTGCACTACCACCACCGGAGTGGTCCCCTGGCGCTCTGGCGGATCTGGAAAAAAAGTGGGTCGGTTGGGGTACGTTATTAGGGCAACGTTTGGAGAAAGGGCAAGAGAGCTGTGATGTGCTGTTGGCAGCTTTAGTTCAGTTACCACCATTCACTGAGCTTCTTGGTGTGGTATACATTCGGTATCTGTCGTGTGCTGTTCTGTAAGGCTTTGTTGACAGTCTTACCACAGAAACATATTTTTTAATGAATTAAATGTGCACTTCATGGCAAGTTGCAGGAGGCCTTTGCTGGCACCCTCAGGCTGCCCCTTCCCAATCCTCCTTTGCAGGTCTGATCACCCATTGCCATTTTATTGCGCTTTTTTCTTTTTACAGGTTGCCTTTGCTGGCATCTTCATCTTCAGCCTGTCCCCTCCTCCTGACCTCTTGCAGTATCCAGCAGCATTTTGATCACCTCCTTGCCTGTTTATTCCAGTTTTTGTCTTTTTACAGGTTGCCTTTGCTGGCACCCTCAGGCCGTCCTTTCCCAATCACCTATTGTAGTATCCAGCAGCATTTTGATCACATCCTTGCCTGTTTATTCCAGTTTTTTTCTTTTTACAGGTTGCCTTTGCTGGCATCTTCATCTTCAGTCTGTCCCCTCCCCATGACCTCTTGCAGCATCCAGCAGCATTTTGATCACCTCCTTGCCTGTTTATTCCAGTTTTTGTCTTTTTACAGGTTGCCTTTGCTGGCATCTTCATCTTCAGTCTGTCCCCTCCCCCTGACCTCTTGCAGTATCCAGCCGCATTTTGATCACCTCCTTGCCTGTTTATTCCAGTTTTTGTCTTTTTACAGGTTGCCTTTGCTGGCACCCTCAGGCCGTCCTTTCCCAATCACCTATTGTAGTATCTTTGCAGCGTTCTGATCACCGCCTTGCCTTTTTATTCCGGTTTTGTCTGCATTAGCTCCTTGCTGCAGAGAGCAATTTATAGCTTGTCAGTGGCTATTTAGTGCTCCAGAACACAGCTGGCTGCCTGTCCCGTGGTAGTCGGCAGCTATTAACCCCCTCGCCGCATTCCCTTTTCTCTATTATAATTGAATCCCTCCAGGGTGTTCCAGAATTTTTTCCAAACTGCGGGAAAGGTTCCTCCAAACATCCTGTTGAAATGGGTCACCCACGAGCCCTAGCATATCTTCACCCGGCCCTGCCGGGATGATAAACGCGCTCATGAAACATTTATCTTGGAAGTTTTTATATAGCCCCAGATGATAACACAGGGCTATTGGGTGGGTGGCTTCCTGCATCCCAACTGGTTAAAAAACAATGGGGAGTCGAGGACGAAGGGTTCAGGGGGGGCTCATCAGTCACAGCTTGTGAATAGCTTCGACCGCTCTGTGTCCTATAAGGAGTGTATCAACCCCCCCCCCCCCCCCCCGCCCCCCACCCATTTCCACATCTCTCAACCTTTTAAGCCGCCAGGTTGGGGGTGAAAACAGATCATTTTGTATGCTTGCGAGCCCATTTAAGTCTATGGACGGGCAAAGGGATTGGTGGGTGAGTGAACTAACTCCATGGCGGGTGGCATCTGGCAAAAGCGTGTGTGTTGAGAGGTATGCAATAACTGTGGGGCTCCAGCAGGCACAAGCAAATAAAAAAGAGGTTCTGTTATTTCCTTTATGCAGTCGTCCAAGCCCCTCGTGGAGAAACGTCGGCGTGCCCGAATAAATGCCAGCCTCGCCCAGCTGAAGCACCTTGTGCTGGAGGCACTGAAGATACAGGTGAGAGCCCTGGCATCACAGAGAGGACATGCTTGGCACCGAGGACGGCATGGCCACACCTGTACAGAGCCAACCCTTCCGTGCACCCGTGGAATTAACACACCTGTACAAAGCCAAGGGTTGCTTGCTCCCTTGACATTACCACACCTGGTACAGAGCCAAGCATGTACTGTACCCATGACATGGCATGATTGCACATGTACAGAGAAAAGCATTCCCTTCACCTCTGGCAATAACACACCTAGTAGGGAGCATTTCCTGCACCCATGCAGATGGAGTAGACACGGTAGACCGGGTAGGGCATGAGTGGGCAAGGCCCCCCCAAAATCTGTAAATGCCCACTCAGCAACTCTGCGTGGGCATTTACAGATGTTAATGTCATTGCGGTGGGCCCAGCTACGTTAGCTTCAGGCCCTACTTGTTAGACAATCCTGGCTGCGCCTCTGCACCCATGACATGGCATTGCCGTATATGTACTGAGAAAAGCATTCCCTTCACCTCTGCCATTAACACACATAGCACAGAGTCAAACATTTCCTGTGCACATGACAAGTCATTACTGCACATGTACAGAGAAAAGGAGACCCTGCACCTCTGGCATTAACACACCTGGTACAGAGCCAAGCATTTCCTACACCCATGAAAGGGCATGACCACCCATGTATGGAGAAAAGCGGTCCCTACAGCTCTGGAATTAACACACCTAGCACAGAGCCAAGCATTTCTTGCACCCATGAAGTAGCATGACCACACATGTACAGCGAAAAGCATTCCCTATACCTCGGGCATTAACACCTGGTAGAGAACCACACATTTTCTGCATCCATGATAGGGCATGACCACACATGTACAGAGAAAAGCATTCCCTGCACCTCTGGCATTAACAAACCTAGCACAGAGCCAAGTATGTTTCTGCACCTATGATATGGCATGACCGCACATGTACAGAGAAAAGCATTCCCTACACCTCTGGCATTAACACACCTGGTAGAGAGCCAAATATTTCCTGCATCCATGACATAGCATGATGGCATATGTACAGCAAAAAGCATTCCCTAGACCTCAGCATTAACATACCTAGCACAGAGCCACGCATTTCATGTACCCATCACATGGCATGGCGCTCATGTACAGAGAAAGCATTCCCTGCACCTCTGGCATTAACACAACTTGAGCAAAGCCAAACCTTTCCTGCCACCATGACATGGAATGACCGCACATGCACAGAGAACGCATTCCCTGCTCCTCTGGCATTAACACACCTAGCACAGAGCCACATATTTCTTGCACCCATGACATGGCATGACCGCACATGCACAGAGAAAATCATTCCCTTCACTTCTGGCATTAACACACCTGGCACAGAGCCAAGCATTTCCTGCACCCATGACATGGCATGACCGCACATGTGCAGAAAAAAACATACCCTACACCTCTGGCATTAAAACATCTAGCACAGAGCCAAACATTTTCTGCACCCATGACATGGCATGACCCCACATGCACAGAGAAAGCATTCCCTGCGCCTCTGGCATTAACACACCTAGCACAGAGCCACACATTTCTTGCACCCATGACATGGCATGACCGCACATGCACAGAGAAAAGCATACCCTACACCACTGGCATTAACACACCTAGCATCAGAGCCAAACATTTCCTGCACCCATGGCATGGCATGACCCCACATGTACAGAGAAAGCATTCCCTGCTCCTCTGGCATTAACACACCTAGCACAGAGCCACACATATCTTGCACCCATGACATGGCATGAACGCACATGCACAGAGAAAAGCATACCCTACACCTCTGGCATTAACACACCTAGCACCAGAGCCAAACATTTCCTGCACCCATGACATGGCATGACCCCACATCTACAGAGAGAGCATTCCCTGCTCCTCTGGCATTAGCACACTTAGCACAGAGCCACACATATCTTGCACCCATGACATGGCATGAACGCACATGCACAGAGCAAATCAATCCCTTCACTTATGGCATTAACACACCTGGCACAGAGCCAAGCATTTCCTCTACCCAGGACATGGCAGGCCCGCACATGTATAGAGAAAAGCATTCCCTACACCTCCTGCATTAACAGACCTAGCACAGAGCCAAGTATTTCCTGCACCCATGACATGGCATAAACACAAATGTGCAGAGAAAATCATTCCCTTCACCTCTGGCATTAACACACCTGGCACAGAGCCAAGCATTTCCTGCACCTATGATATGGCATGACCATACATGTACAAAGAACAGTATTCCCTGCACGCCTGCCATTAACACAGCTAGCACCGATCCAGGGCTGTCCTGTACACATGACATGGCATGACCACACATGTACAGATAAAAGCATCCCCTACACCACTGGCACTAACACATCCAGCACAGAGCCAAGCATTTGTTGCACCCATGCCGTGGCATGACTGCATATGCACGGAGAAAGCATTCCCTGAACCCCTGCCATTAACACACCTAGCACAGAGCCAAGCATTACCTACACCCCATGACATGTCATGACTGCACATGTACAGAGAAAAGCATTCACAGCACCTCTGCCATTAACACACCTGGTAGAGAGCCATGTATTCCCTGCATCCATGACATGGCATGACCGCATATTTACAGAGGGAAGCCTTCCCTTCACCTCTGGCAATAACACACCTGGTAGAGAGCCACTTATTCCCTGCACCCATGACATGGCATGACTGCACATGTACAGAGAAAGCATCCCTACAACTCTGGCATTGGCAAACCTAGTACAGATCCAAGCATTTCCTGCACCCATGACATGGCATGATCGCACATGTACAGAGAAAAGCATTCCCTGCACCTCTGCCATTAACACACCTAGCACAGAGCCAAACCTTTCCTGCACAGATGGCATGACGCACATGCACAGAGAAAGCATTCCCTGCACCTCTGGCATTAGCACACCTAGCACAGAGCCAAACACTTCCTGCACCCATGGCATTGCATGACCAGACATGCACAGAGAATGCATTCTCTGCTCCTCTGGCATTAACACACCTAGCACAGAGCCACACATTTCTTGCACCCATGACATGGCATGACCGCAGATGCACAGAGAAAATCATTCACTTCTGGCATTAACCCCCCTGGCACATAGCCAAGCATTTCCTGCACCCATGACATGGCATGATCGCACATGTACAGAAAAAAAGCATTCCCTTCACCTCTGGCATTAACACACCTAGCTCAGAGCCAAACATTTCCTGCACCCCATGACATGACATGGCATGACTGCACATGTACAGAGAAAAGCATTCACTTCACCTCTGGCATTAACATACCTGGTAGAGAGCCATGTATTCCCTGCATCCATGACATGGCATGACCGCACATTTGCAGAGGGAAGCCTTCCCTTCACCTCTGGCAATAACACACCTGGTAGAGAGCCACTTATTCCCTGCACCCATGACATGGCATGACCGCACATGCACAGAGAAAATCATTCCCTTCACTTCTGGCATTAACCCACATGGCACAGAGCCAAGCATTTCCTGCACCCATGACATGGCATGACCGCACATGTACAGAAAAAAGCATTCCCTTCACCTCTGGCATTAACACACCTAGCACAAACCAAAACATTTCTTGCACTCATGACATAGCATGACTGCACATGTACGGAAAAAAGCATACCCTACACCTCTGGCATTAATACACCTAGCACCAGAGCCAAAAATTTCCTGCACCCATGACATGGCATGACCCCACATGCACAGAGAAAGCATTCCCTGCTCCTCTGGCATTAACACACCTAGCACAGAGCCACACATTTCCTGCACCCATGACATGGCATGACCGCACATGCACAGAGAAAATCATTCCCTTCACCTCTGGCATTAACACACCTAGCACACACCAAAACATTTCTTGCACTCATGACATAGCTTGACTGCACATGTACGGAAAAAAGCACACCCTACACCTCTGGCATTAATACACCTAGCACCAGAGCCAAACATTTCCTGCACCCATGACATGGCATGACCCCACATGCACAGAGAAATCATTCCCTGCTCCTCTGGCATCAACACACCTAGCACAGAGCCACACATTTCCTGCACCCATGACATGGCATGACCGCACATGCACAGAGAAAAGCATTCACTTCACCTCTGGCATTAACACACCTGGTAGAGAGCCATGTATTCCCTGCATCCATGACATGGCATGACCACACATTTGCAGAGGGAAGCCTTCCCTTCACCTCTGGCAATAACACACCTGGTAGAGAGCCACTTATTCCCTGCACCCATGACATGGCATGACCGCACATGCACAGAGAAAATCATTCCCTTCACTTCTGGCATTAACCCACATGGCACAGAGCCAAGCATTTCCTGCACCCATGACATGGCATGACCGCACATGTACAGAAAAAAGCATTCCCTTCACCTCTGGCATTAACACACCTAGCACAAACCAAAACATTTCTTGCACTCATGACATAGCATGACTGCACATGTACGGAAAAAAGCATACCCTACACCTCTGGCATTAATACACCTAGCACAGAGCCACACATTTCCTGCACCCATGACATGGCATGACCGCACATGCACAGAGAAAATCATTCCCTTCACTTCTGGCATTAACACACGTTGCACAGAGCCAAACATTTTCTGCACCCATGCCATGGCATGACCCCACATGCACAGAGAAAGCATTCCCTGCTCCTCTGGCATTAACACACCTAGCACCAGGGCCAAACATTTCCTGCACCCATGACATGGCATGACCCCACATGCACAGAGAAAGCATTCCCTGTTCCTCTGGCATTAACACACCTAGCACAGAGCCACACATTTATTTCACCCATGACATGGCATGACTGCACATGCACAGAGCAAATCAATCCCTTCACTTATGGCATTGACACACCTGGCACAGAGCCAAGCCTTTCCTGCACCCATGACATTGCATGACCGCACATGTACAGAAAAAACCATTCCCTTCACCTCTGTCATTAACACACCAAGCACAGAGCCAAGCATTTCCTCTACACAGGACATGGCAGGCCCGCACATGTATAGAGAAAAGCATTCCCTACACCTCCTGCATTAACAGACATAGCACAGAGGCAAACATTTCCTGCACCTATGACATGGCATGACCATACATGTACAGAGAACAGTATTCCCTGCACGCCTGCCATTAACACAGCTAGCACCGATCCAGGGCTGTCCTGTACCCATGACATGGCATGACCGCACATGTACGAATAAAAGCATCCCCTACACCACTGGCATTAACACATCCAGCACAGAGCCAAGCATTTCCTGCACCCATGGCATTGCATGACCACACATGCACAGAGAATGCATTCCCTGCTCCTCTGGCATTAACACACCTAGCACAGAGCCACACATTTCTTGCACCCATGACATGGCATGACCGCACATGCACAGAGAAAATCATTCCCTTCACTTCTGGCATTAACCCACCTGGCACAGAGCCAAGCATTTCCTGCACCCATGACATGGCATGACCGCACATGTACAGAAAAAAGCATTCCCTTCAACTCTGGCATTAACACACCTAGCTCAGAGCCAAACATTTCCTGCACCCCATGACATGACATGGCATGACTGCACATGTACAGAGAAAAGCATTCACTTCACCTCTGTCATTAACACACCTGGTAGAGAGCCATGTATTCCCTGCATCCATGACATGGCATGACCGCACATTTACAGAGGGAAGCCTTCCCTTCACCTCTGGCAATAACACACCTGGTAGAGAGCCACTTATTCCCTGCACCCATGACATGGCATGACTGCACATGTACAGAGAAAGCATCCCTACAACTCTGGCATTGGCAAACCTAGTACAGATCCAAGCATTTCCTGCACCCATGACATGGCATGATCGCACATGTACAGAGAAAAGCATTCCCTGCACCTCTGCCATTAACACACCTAGCACAGAGCCAAACCTTTCCTGCACAGATGGCATGACGCACATGCACAGGGAAAGCATTCCCTGCATCTCTGGCATTAGCACACCTAGCACAGAGCCAAACATTTCCTGCACCCATGGCATTGCATGACCACACATGCACAGAGAATGCATTCCCTGCTCCTCTGGCATTAACACACCTAGCAGAGAGCCACACATTTCTTGCACCTATGACATGGCATGACCGCACATGCACAGAGAAAATCATTCCCTTCACCTCCTGCATTAACAGACATAGCACAGAGGCAAACATTTCCTGCACCTATGACATGGCATGACCATACATGTACAGAGAACAGTATTCCCTGCACGCCTGCCATTAACACAGCTAGCACCGATCCAGGGCTGTCCTGTACCCATGACATGGCATGACCGCACATGTACGAATAAAAGCATCCCCTACACCACTGGCATTAACACATCCAGCACAGAGCCAAGCATTTCCTACACTCCATGGCATGACTGCACATGTACAGAGAAAAGCATTCACTTCTCCTCTGCCATTAACACACCTGGTAGACAGCCATGTATTGCCTGCATCCATGACATGGCATGACCACACATTTACAGAGGAAAGCCTTCCCTTCACCTCTGGCAATAACACACCTGGTAGAGAGCCACTTATTTCCTGTACCCTTGACATGGCATGACCGCACATGTACAGAGAAAAGCATTCCCTTCAACTTTGGCATTAACACACCTGGTAGAGGTTTCCTGCACCCATGACATGGCATGACTGCACATGTACAGAGAAAGCATCCCTACAACTCTGGCATTAACACACATATCACACACCAAGGCATTTCTGGCATCCATTACATAGCATTACCGTACATGTACAGGAAAAGCATTCCCTACACCTCTGGCATTAACATACATGGTAGAGAGCCAAGCATTTCCTGCACCCATGACAGGACATGATCGCACATGTGTAGAGAAAAGCATTCCCTGCACCTCTGCCATTAACACTCCTAGCACAGAGCCACACCTTTCCTGCACAGATGACATGGCATGACGCACATGCACAGAGAAAGCATTCCCTGCACCTCTGGCATTAGCACCCCTAGCACAGAGCCAATAAACTCCTGCACCCATGAAAGGGCATGACCGCACATGCACAGAGAAAGCATTCCCTCCACCTCTGGCATTAACACACCTCGCACAAAGCCAAACCTTTCCTGCACCCATGACATTGCATGACCGCACATGCACAGAGAACGCATTCCATGTTCCTCTGGGATTAACACACCTAGCACAGAGCCATGCATTTCCTGCACCTATGACATGGCATGACCGCACATGTACAGAGAAAAGCATACCCTACACCTCTGGCATTAACCCACCTAGCACCAGAGCCAAACATTTCCTGCACCCATGACATGGCATGACCCCACATGCAAAGAGAAAGCATTCCCTGCACCTCTGGCATTAACACACCTAGCACAGACACAACAATTTCCTTCACCCATGACATGGCATGACCGCACATGTACAGTGAAAAGCATTCCCTTCACCTCTGGCATTAACACACCTGGTAGAGAGCCAAGTATTTCCTGCACACATGACATGCTATGACTGCACAGGTACAGAGAAAAGCATTCCCTTCATCTCTGGTATTAACACACCTGGTAGAGAGCCAAGAATTTCCTGCACACATGACATGGCATGACTGGATATGTACAGAGAAAATCATTCCCTTCAATTCTGGCATTAACACACCTGGCACAGAGCCAAGCATTTCGTGCATCCATGACATGACCGCACATGTACAGAAAAAAGCATTCCCTTCACCTCCTGCATTAACTCACCTAGCACAAACCAAAACATTTCTTGCACCCATGACATAGCATGACCGCACATGTACAGAGAAAAACATTCCCTTGACCTCTTGCATTAACATCCATGGTAGAGAGGCAAGCAATTCCTGCACCCATGACAGGGCATGACCGCACATGTGCAGAGAAAAGCATTCCCTACCCCTCTGGCATTATCACACCTAGCACGGAGCCAAGCATTTCCTGCACCCATGACAGGGCATGACCACACATGTACAGAAAAAAGCATTCCCATCAACTCTGGCATTATCACACCTAGCACAAACCAAAGCATTTCTTGCACCCATGAAATAGCATGACCGCACATGCACAGAGAATAGCATACCCTACACCTCTGGCATTAACACACCTAGCAGTGGGCCAAACATTTCTTTCACCCATGACATGGCATGACCGCAAATGTACAGAAAAAAGCATCCCCTTAACCTTTGGCATTAATACACCTAGCTCAAACCAAAGCATTTCTTGCACCCATGATATAGCATGACTGCAAATGTACAGAGAAAAGCATACCCTACTACACTTCTGGCATTAACACACCTAGCACAGAGCCAAACATTTTCTGCACCCTTGACATGGCATGACCGCACATGCACAGAGAAAGCATTCCCTGCACCTCTGGCATTAACACACCTAGCACAGAGCCAAGCATTACCTACACCCCATGACATGTCATGACTGCACATGTACAGAGAAAAGCTTTCACGGCACCTCTGCCATTAACACACCTAGCTTAGAGCCAAACATTTCCTGCACGCATGACATGGCATGACCGCACATGCAGAGAGAAAAGCATTCTCTTCACCGCTGGCAATAACAAACCGGGTAGAGAGCCAAGTATTTTTCTGCACCCATGACATAGCATGACCGCACATGTGCAGAGAAATACATTCCCTACACCTCGGGCATTAATACATCTAGCACAGAGCCAAGCATTTCCTGCACCCATGACATGGCATAACCACACATTTACAGTGGAAATTATTCCTTGCACATCTGCCACTAACACACCAAGCACAGAGCCAAGCATTTCCTGTACCCATGACATGGCATGTCCGCACATGTACATAGAAAAGCATTCCCTGCTCCTCTGGCATTAGCACACCTCGTCGAGAGCCAAGCATTTCCTGCACCCATGGCACGGCACAGTCGCAAATGTGCAGAGACAATCATTCCCGTCACCTCTGGTATTAACACAAGTGGCACAGAGCCAAGCATTTCCTGCACCTATGACATGACATGAACACACATGTACAGAGAACAGTAGTCCCTGCACGTCTGCCATTAACACAGCTAGCACAGATCCAGGCATATCCTGTACCCATGACTTGGAATGACCGCACATGTTCAGAGAAAAGCATTCCCTTCATCTCTGGTATTAACACACCTGGTAGAGAGCCACGTATCCCCTGCATCGATGACATGGCATGACCGCACATGTACAGAGGAAAGCCTTCCCTTCACCTCTGGCAATAACAACACTGGTAGAGAGCAACCGATTCCCTGCACCCATGACATGGCAAGACCGCACATGTACAGAGGAAAGCATTCCCTATAACCCTGGCATTAACACACCTGGTAGATGTTTCCTGCACCCATGACATGGCATGACCGTACATGTACAGAGAAAGCATCCCTACACCTCTGGCATTAGCACACCTAGTACAGATCCAAGCATTTTCTGCACCCATGACATGGCATGACCGCAGATATACAGGGAAAAGCATTCCCTTCACCTCTGACATTAACACATCTAGCACAAACCAAGGCATTTCTGGCATCCATTACGTAGCATGACCATACATGTACAGAAAGAAGCATTCCCTACACCTCTGGCATTAACATACAGGGTAGAGAGCCAAGCATTTCCTGCACCCATGACAGGACATGACTGCACATGTGCAGAGAAAAGCATTCCCTTCACCTCGGGCATTAACACACATGGTACAGAGCCAAGTATTTCCTGCACACATGACATGGTATGACCGCACATGTGGAGAAAAGCATTCCCTTCACCTATGGTATTAGCACACCTAGCACAGAACCAAATATTTCCTACACCCATGACATGGCATAACCGCACATGCACAGAGAAAGCATTCCCTGCACCTCTGCCATTAACACACCTAGCACAGAGCCAAGCATTCCCTGTACCCATGACATGGCATGACCGCACATGTACAGAAAAAAACATTCCCTGCACCTCTGGCATTAACACACCTAACACAGAGCCAAACATTTCCTGCAGGCATGACATGGCATGACCGCACATGCAGAGAGGAAAGCATTCTCTTCACCGCTGGCAATAACAAACCGGGTAGAGAGCCAAGTATTTTTCTGCACCCATGACATGGCATGACCGGACATGTGCAGAGAAATACATTCCCTACACCTCGGGCATTAATACATCTAGCACAGAGCCAAGCATTTCCTGCACCCATGACATGGCATAACCGCACATGTACAGTGGAAATTATTCCTTGCACTTCTTCCACTAACACACCAAGCACAGAACCAAGCATTCCCTGTACCCATGACATGGCATGCATGCACATGTACATAGAAAAGCATTCCATGCTCCTCTGGCATTAGCACACCTCGTCGAGAGCCAAGCATTTCCTGCACCCATTGCATGGCACAGTCGCAAATGTGCAGAGACAATCATTCCCTTCACCTCTGGCATTAACACAAGTGGCACAGAGCCAAGCATTTCCTGCACCTATGACATGATATGACCACACATGTACAGAGAACAGTATTCCCTGCACGTCTGCCATGAACACAGCTAGCACAGATCCAGGCATGTCCTGTACCCATGACTTGGAATGACCGCACATGTTCAGAGAAAAGCATTCCCTTCATCTCTGGTATTAACACACCTGGTAGAGAGCCACGTATCCCCTGCACCAATGACATGGCATGACCACACATGTACAGAGGAAAGCCTTCCCTTCACCTCTGGCAATAACAACACTGGTAGAGAGCAACCTATTCCCTGCACCCATGACATGGCATGACCGCACATGTACAGAGGAAAGCATTCCCTATAACTCTGGCATTAACACACCTGGTAGATGTTTCCTGCACCCATGAAATGGTATGACCGTACATGTACAGAGAAAGCATCCCTACACCTCTGGCATTAGCACACCTAGTACAGATCCAAGCATTTTCTGCACCCATGACATGGCATGACCGCAGATATACAGGGAAAAGCATTCCCTTCACCTCTGACATTAACACATCTAGCACAAACCAAGGCATTTCTGGCATCCATTACGTGGCATGACCATACATGTACAGAAAGAAGCATTCCCTACACCTCTGGCATTAACACACCTAACACAGAGCCAAACATTTCCTGCAGGCATGACATGGCATGACCGCACATGCAGAGAGGAAAGCATTCTCTTCACCGCTGGCAATAACAAACCGGGTAGAGAGCCAAGTATTTTTCTGCACCCATGACATGGCATGACCGGACATGTGCAGAGAAATACATTCCCTACACCTCGGGCATTAATACATCTAGCACAGAGCCAAGCATTTCCTGCACCCATGACATGGCATGACTGCACATGTACAGAGAAAAGCATTCCCTTCACCTCGGGCATTAACACACATGGTACAGAGCCAAGCATTCCCTGTACCCATGACATGGCATGACCGCACATGTACAGAAAAAAGCATTCCCTTCACCTCTGGCATTATGACACCTAGCACAGAGCCAAACATTTCCTGCACCTATGACATGGCATGACTGCACATGTACAGAGAAAATCATTCCCTTTACCTCTGGCATTAACACACGTGGTACAGAGCCACGTATTTCCTGCACCAATGACATAGCATGACTGCACATCTACAGAGAAAAGCATTCCCTTCACCTCTGGCATTAACACACATGCTACAAAGCCACGTATTTCCTGCACCCATGACATAGCATGACTGCACATCTACAGAGAAAAGCATTCCCCACACCTCTGGCATTAACACACCTAGCACAGAGCTCATTCCCTACACCTCTATCCTGAATATAACTGGCACAGAGAAAAACCTTCGCTAACCCTCTAGCATTACAGAATGCCGTGCTTCCCTGAAATTCTTGCATGATCACTCTTGGCAAAGACAGGGTGCCACTGTCATCAGCAGACCTGGCACAGATTCAACCATTCCCTGTAGCAGATGCAATTGCTGGACTATGCACCAGATGCCAAGTGCCAATGTCTGACATTCTATTCTACAGCGCCCGAAACACAGCAAGCTGGACAAGGCTGACATCCTGGAGCTGACAGAGCGGCGCCTGCAGACCCTTCAGCATAGTACAGGTGAGATCATCCTCTGTGTACACCACAGGGAGACTGTGGACAAGCACACCACAATGAGACCGTGGCAAGGCGCATCACAGGAAGGCCATGGACAGAAGCATCACAGGGAGGCTTGGGCAAGCACACCGCAGGGAGACAGTGGACAAGCACAATACACGGAGACCATAGACAAGTGCACTACAGGGAGACTGTGGACAAGCACACCACAGGTGCACCGTGACCAAGCATATCACAATGAGACTGTGGCAAGGTGCATCACAGGAAGGCCATAGGCAAGCACATCTCAGGAAGGCCATGGAAAGAAACATCACACAAAGACAGTGAACAGGCACATTGTAGGGGTAGGCTATGGACAAGAGCACCACAGGGAGATCGTGGACAAGCACATCACAGGGAGACCGTGGACAAGCGCACCACAGGGAGACTGTGGACAAGCGCACTACAGGGAGACTGCAGAGTAGCACGCCACAAGTAGACTGTGGACAGGACACCAGAGGGAGACTGTGGATTAGCACCTCACAGGGTGACCGTGAACAAGCACACCACAGGGAGACCATTGACAAGATCACTGCAGGGAGACCGCGCACAAGCACACTACAGGGAGACCGTGAACAAGCACACTACACAGGGAGACCGTGGACAAGTACACTACAGGGAGACCATGGACAAGCACACTACAGGGAGACCGTGGACAAGCACACTACAGGGAGACCATGAACAAGCACACTACAGGGAGACCGTGAACAAGCACACTACAGGGAGACCATGAACAAGCACACTACAGGGAGACCATGAACAAGCACACTACAGGGAGACCGTGGACAAGCACACTACAGTGCGACTGTGGACAAGCACGCTACAGGGCGACTGTGGAGTAGCATGCCACAAGGAGACTGTGGACAAGCACATTAATAGTGGGAGGGGTTACCTTTATCATCGATGTTAAATTTGACAGGTGGCCATGCCCCCCATTTCTGGTTTTAGCACGCCCCTTTTCCTGCACCCCACCCCTTTGATAACAAGTTTATATACAGTTGGTATACATTTTATATGATATTGATCAGAACCCCAACATTTTTGATTGCCTCCCAACATTTTTTATATCTTTTTTAATAAAATGTAATATACATTTTTTATATAAAATATATATAAAATGTTTATTTTTAATATACAATTTTAATATAACATTTTAATATATACATTTTGATATCAAATTAATATACATTTTGATATACAATTCAATATACTTTTTGATAACGATGTAATGACCCCCAAAACATTTTGTACTCGCCTCCCAAAATTTTGATAGTTTTATATCAATGTATATAAGTGTTATATTAACTGAATATACATTCTATTTATAGTATAGATGATGTGATGATACTCCAGACATTTGAAGGCGTCTAAAAAGATGGCGGCATTGCCAAGCACACCACAGGGAGATCCTACAAAGCACAGAAACATTCATGGGAGACCCTCATAGGAACATCAAAGGCATGTTCTACACAGCACACGCACATTAGAGGGAGACCATGGGCAAGCACATAACAGGGAGACCATGGGCAAGCACATCACAGGGAGACCAAACAAAGTCACATCAAAGTGATACCTTGCATAGGACAGGCATATCACAGGGAAATCATTGGCGACACAGGATCATCACAGAGAGACTAGTGACAAGCATATCTCAGAGAGATTATTTGCAACACAGGCGCATCATGGGGAGACCCTCAAAGCACACACATATTAATGGCAGACCCTCACAGACACATAGCAGGCATGTTCTACACAGCACAATCACATTAGAGGGAGACCACGGACAGGGACATAACATGGAGACCCTTCATAGCCCAGGCACATTATACATTGGCCATACATCAGTTTATCGCCCGCTGCTTCAGTGCATCAGACCCAGTGGAGTGGGGGGGCATGACTGGCCAGAGTTGGACCCGAAGAGGCCAGATAGGATACGGTCTGCACTTGACTTGTCTGTGACTGTCTTGCTGCTAGGCCACCTGGTGAGCTTGTCATGCATTGTGCAGTTCCCCGTGCATTGCAGTGTCTCCATCTCTCTCCCCCTTTCCATCTCTCTGCTCACTCCCTCAATGGTGCTCTCCATTTCTCCTATTTACTCCAACTGCTACTCTATCACCTGTCCTACCTCTCTCTCGAAACCTGTAAGAAAAAACTTCAAAAAAGATCTCTTGATCTCCAGTCCAGGCCTGCCCATCATGACACCTACGCCAATGCTATTTTCAGGCACTGTCACAGACATCCTATTTGTCGCTCCCTCTTCAGACCTATGGTCTCCCAATATGGTCTCTGTCCTCTCCCCTTTCATAGCCCATTAATGGTGGCACCAGATGGGAAGTAATCTTGGCATGCTTCTCATCCTACAGGTGCATCAGTGATGTCCATCAGAATGCACTGTCATGGCCCAGGGTTCTCAAACTGACCTCTGCCTTCTTGATAGATGTCTTCCATCTCTCATCAACTTCCTCCCTTCTCCTGCCACTCTTCCATCTGGCATCCCTCTTGCGCCTTCTCCACCACCGACTGGCATGCCACATCCCTGCACCTTCCTCAGAAAACCTTCAAAAGTGGCAACCAGCTTCACCTAGCTACCCTCACCTCTCGCTCTGATGTTATGATATGATATGGCATTTGTAACACGCCTATACACAAACACTCCTCTGATATCTGTCTCCTTCTTGAAAACTTTGTCCTTGACCATCTCGCTCTCACTGAGACGTGGTTCACTGCTAGCTCTGTTACTGCCTTTGACACACTCCTCCCTGATGGCTACAAGATCCACTCTAAGCACTGGCCTAACCGGTCTGGAGGTAGAGTGGCCTTGATCCTCCCTGAATGGATGCCTGCTATCATTCCCACTCAGACCTACTCTTCCTTCAAATGCCTCATCTGCAGGCTTGGTGTCTTCAATCGTCTCGTTGACTCTTGCCACCATCTACAGGACCTCTAGTCTGGTCAACCTCTTCCTCTTGGAGCCCTCTGACCTCACCTCTTTTCCTCTTGCCTCCACCTCCAACCTTCTCCTCCTCAGAGACTTCAATATTCACCTCGACTGTTCCGCAGCCTCTGCGACTTTCTTTCCCTCACCATTCATCCCTCCGGTATGGCATACTCAGCCAGACATACCTTGGATGCCCTCATCTCAGCAGACATCCCCATCTCCAATCTTCTCACTACGCCTCCCTCCTGGTTTAACCATGCTCTCCTGTCCTCTCATCTAGATCTCTTAGCTCCCTGGCTAAGCCTCTGCCTGCACTGCCAGTCTCCTTCTCTGCCAAGAGTCAGTTGCTGCTTTTGCTGCCACTTTCATCCCCCCCTTCCACTCCTGCCACGGACACCCACACTGACTCTGGCCTTGCTAATCTTCACCTCACTATCACCAACACCCGGGACATCCTTGCCCCTGTCCTGAGGATCCACATGAAGTCTGCCTCCAAGCACAACACCTGGTAGGACTCTGATCTAGATTCTCTAAAACGCAAGTGCAGCGTTGCTGAGCGGAAGTGAGGGGTATCAGGCACATCCTCGGACAGACTGGCCCGCCGCCTGCTCCAAAGGCAATACAGACTCTCTATCCACTCGAAGAAGATGGCCCATATCCAAGCCTGCTTTTCTGAGGCCACTAACAACACAGGCAAACTGTTTAGAATCTGCAAGGAACTCGCCAATCCCACTGAAGTTTCCCCTTCTCCCCTGCCATCCTTGACCCTCTGTACTTCCCTGGCCTTCCACTTCTTAACAAAAACTCAGAACATCCTGTCCTCACTCTCTTCTACTCTCTCTTTCCTTTCTCCCTAGATCTCAGTCTTCCCTTGGCTCCCCTCTCCCCTTTCCTACTACTTGCCCATAGCACCGGATGTGGTCTCTAGACAAGTCCTCTCTATGAAAGTCTCCTCCAAACAGGTGCTCCCCTATTCCTCCAGAACTATCAAGGACATTGCATTAGCTGTGACTTATTTCTGTAATCACTTCTTTGCAACTAGCTCCTTCCTGCTACCTCTCAAGCCCTCTCTTGTGCATCCTCTCCTCAGAATGCCCTCTGCCCATGAAGGGGTTAATGGAGGAGTCAGCAAACTAGTGGAGAACCTGGTCATCTCCCAACTGACTCAACACACTGAATCTCTTGGTTGTCTCCACGACCAGCAGTCTGGCTTCAGAGCAGCCAGAGGCACGGAAACTGCTCTCCTGAACATCCGTGAAGACCTACTCTCTAACCCTGATTCCAACTCTCCGTCCATTCTAATCTCACTGGATATTTCCTCTGCCTTTGACATGATAAATCATGCCACCCCGACAAATCATCTCTTTGACACCCTTGGCATCATGGCCCTGATACTGGACTGGTTGACCTCATTCCTCTCTAACCAACCATCGCAGGTTCAACTGGGCCGGTTCTCTTCCCTATCACACTCTCCACCTGCGGCGGCCCTCAATGCTCTATCCTCTCGCTGTGGCTCTTCAACATCTACTGTGCCCCTTTGGCCCACCTGATCTCCTCCTTCTCTCCTTACTTCCAGTGTTATGCAGACAACACACAGCTCTCCTTCAAGCTTTCCTCTGCTGCCTCGTCTCCCTCCTCTCTCATCCCTGACTGTCTGACCGCTATTCAGTCATGGTGTGCTGCCAATGATCTATGACTTAAAGCCAGTAAACTTGAGATGCTTTGCATTGGGACAACATGTCCCTCCTTCCTTCCTGTGAGGCAAAAGACCTTGGTGTCCATTTCCACACCTTTCACCAGAAACTCAATGTCTCCAGAGCTCTGGTCCTCTCTAGGCTTGAATACTGCAACAGCCTCTTCCACAATCTTTTTTTATCCTTCCTTCGCACCCTTCAACTAATCCAGAATAGGACTATACGACTTATCCTTGGCCTCAAGTCCAGGGGCCGCATCTCTCCAACCCGAATATCCCTCTCCTGGCTCCCAGTTGCTGCTAGCATAACATCCAAGACCCTCTGCATCATCCGCAAGGCTTTCTGGGACCTGAGACCTCGCTGCATCCAACGCTCTCTCCCTAAATACCTCCCTGCCTCTCTCCCTAAATACCTCCCTGCTAGTGCCCTTCGGTTTTCTAGCACCAACTCTCTGCAGATCAAATGCTTCTCTAAGCAGAGAGTGGGGGCTAGAGCTGTCTCCTCTACTAGAACGTCTTTCAGGAATGGTCTCCTGGCCCTTCTTAGGCTTGAGCCGGATCTTCTTAAGTTCCGGAATCTCCTCAAGCCCTCCCTTTTCTCTTCTTCCTTCCCTCTCCTCCTCCCCTGCTAACACCTCCGTCTGCCGCAGTGACTGGCTGCCTGGTTCCCTCTGAGTTCTACAGAGCACCAGGACACCATGTCCGGTCCACCCCCCTCCTCGCACTTAGCATGTGGACCCTTACCCCCTGCACCCCTTGCAATCCCTGACACTTACCCCCCTGGACTTCCCTTTGGCCTTGGCCCTCGCCCCCCCTTTTCACTTGCACTCTCTCCTCTTTACACTGCACTTCCTCCCCACCCTAGCACTTCACATTTCGCGCAGACCAACACCACCCTCCCTCCCGCCCTCGCACCTCTTGTTACTGCACTTGCATGATCCGAATGTCACAAGACCTAGTGGGATCATTATTGTATCTCTCTTCATTTTTCCCTCCCCCAGCTTTTTTTGTCTTGTGGCGCCTGGACACACCATTTGTTTTATAGGCGCATTATAAATATCAATAATAAAAAAAAGAAATACCACAGGAACATCCCAGGGAGACTGACTGTGGACAGGCACACCACAGGGATGCCCTGCATCACACAGGGAAATCATTCGCAAGGCAGGATAATCAGAGGGAGACCATGGGCAAGCACATCACAGGCAGGGCCTACACAGCACAAGTACATTAGAGGGAGAGAAGGGACAGCGACTTGGATACCCTTCACAGCCCAGGCATATTATACGTTGGCCATACATCAAGGTAACCTCTCATACCACAGGCACATTACAGGGAGGCCCTGCATAGAACAGGCACATCACAAGGAGATAATTCACAACACAGGCACATAAACAATTCATGTGCAGGAGAGACACACAGAGAACCTTCACAGGCATATACTTGTGCTAAATGTCTACTCCAAGCAACATCATTTACCAACCCTTTTTTTAGGATACAATATTGTATGTAGGTCAGCTCAAAAGTACATGCTCAAGTGCAAAAGACACCACAGAGCCACACACCCACACAGACCCACATGTAAAGCATCAACACTTGAAAAGAGATTCTGATGCTGCACCCTCCTATCAGAACCAGATAAACATACCCATGGCAACTGACATCTCCTGCGAAAGGTTCCTCACCTGGACAGATATCTGTAGCATTTCAGGGCCGTGCACCCGCTTTAGTGCGCAGGTAGAAGCAAACAGCTGCTTAGATTTACTGACATTGATTTAGCACCTAGAAAGACAGCAGAGGGGTTGAGGCGACACAGCTCCATTCTTACACAGTCATTACTGCAGCATATGGACTGCTGTCTACTACGATGGAGGGTGTACAATGCAGGCAGATCACTCTCTCTCCTCTTATGAAGACACATGTAATCAATGGTCTGTGGTAGCTGGATAGCCATTGCAGTGCCTAATACCTTCAGTCTTATATACACAAATAACCAAGCACAAGAAATCCAGTACATTCGAAGTTGTTTAACAACCAACCATATCCAAACTGTCCTTTCTGATCACCACTTATTTCTGTCTACAGCTCCAGTGCATCCAGATGATCCTGAATTCAACATGTTCCAATGTGGATTCAAAGAATGCATTAAAGAGATGTCCGTATTCCTGTCGTCACACAATGCCTTCCACCCAGGTATTGGCCATGCACTGCTGGATTACCTTGCTAGCTGCACCACTGTGTTGGACTCACCATCAGCTGCTTCTCCAGGCACTGCCAGACTGCAGGATCATATGCCAGCTGGTGATACCATTGCAGCAACCAGAAGACAGTCAACGTACAGTCCACTAGAAAGTATTGCTCTAGCAAGTTCTGTAAACATGATAACAACGCCGGACTATGTTCCCATATACTACCACCCTTTATTCCACATCCGTTCACCTACAATTTCTTTCACTGAGCAGGACACAAAACATCCCACTACTGACACCATCATGGACAACAAATCCATCCACCCTCAGGCCTCCTCTTCACCATCAGGAGGGTTTGCTATGTTTGTTCCAACTCGTGGCACGCCGTTACCCTTGAGTTACTCCAACAGAAATGCTCACCAGACTCTTTCCGGAGAGAACTCCATGCTTTACGCTTCTGCCATCTGCAAGCCCAAATTTCCATCAGGTTGCACTGAGGTATTTTCTGCAGAATGCCTTTGGCGGCCGTGGTGAGGACTGTTGTGCAGACCTACAGGTCTTCTTTTGTTCAAATGTCCTCCTAGAAGGAGGCCATTTTAAGGAGCACAAGGGGCATTGAGCAGGAAGGATCTTTGCTTTGAAATGAGTGGTTTATGTGCCGGAGACAATTCACAGCCAGCAGCATTGTGATGGGCAGACAAGATCCTAATGGGAATTCTCTTTATTTTAACTCCACGTCAATCCCACACTGGGCACCTGGATTCCACGATGGAAAGGACCATCTCATATCTCACCCACTTTTAAATGAATTGTCTTTACACACTTTGTTGATGATCCCAAATGACATGTAAATAGGTGTGTATCTGCTAGACTGGTGGGCAGTGCTTAATTTGAGGGGGTGTCGCCAGGGTTCTGCCCTGGCACTTATTTGTGCATTTGTAAATCACACTTCCATCAACCACACTAAGCCGGTGGGAGTTTCAGCTTTAACTCCCATATATGGTGCCAGCATGGGGAGCAGCCATGGGTGGTGGCAACAGTGGGTGGTGACCTGCCCATCCTGACGCGTCATGAGCGTGTTAGAAAATATTGTGCCCTGGTCCTTATTTTTATTTTTAACAAATTAAGCACTGCTGGTGGGGTATGTCTCGGCTGCTGCAGGGGCACACAGGGCCATAACAGGGATAGAAGCACTATTTTCAGAAAGCTGGACGCAGAAAGGGCCGGTTTCTAAGTGGTCTACCATTTTAGACAAATGACTTTTTTTAGCCCACTATTAGGTGGGTTACTCAGTGTACTGAGGGTGTTTCTAAGAAGGTGCTGCAGCAAAGGATTAGCATTAGCCAACCACAAAGGCAATGATGGCCACTTCTCATCAAACAGTGTGGGACGTAGAAAGTGGCATGTGTGATCTGCTAGCTTTGTCATTGTTGTCGCAGGACGTGGATTGTTAATTGTGGTCTCTTCTTGCACAGAAGATTGAGTTGGGATTTGCATTTCAATCCTGATAAACAGCACAGGTTTTTAGCCAGATAGTAATTT
This sequence comes from Ambystoma mexicanum, assembly GCF_040938575.1. NCBI lineage: Eukaryota > Metazoa > Chordata > Amphibia > Caudata > Ambystomatidae > Ambystoma > Ambystoma mexicanum. The sequence goes on from NC_090921.1 coordinate 138,756,247, forward strand.
TATACTATAGATCGTGCATGATATGTTTAAATGGCCCTTCGCCCAATCCCTGTATACAGAGAAATTTATAACACAATAGTTACTCATATGTGTCTGTGTTCAATGACTCACAATCCTCGATCGATTTGGTAAGAAAGGTGAGAAGACCTCTTCCAAGCACTGAGTAACCATGTGTGACATTAGGGATTAGAGTGCATGATGTAGTTGTGTATGGCATTCATGCAATGAAAACTTGACTGGGATGTAGCAGAGCGCTGCTACAAATGAAAATATGAGGTTTACAAGATGGACGATATGTACCAAAGATGAAGAGATGGCATCTGCATGTTTAGGGTGCGGAGCGCGACCGAGTGGAGCCCCCTGATAATGTTACACCCTAAGAAAAACGAATGAAGCCATTCTAAATCAATGTTAAACTGGCGTGACTAATATAGGGCAGAACTGTTCGCTGGACCATAAAGACATTGGGGGGACATGGTCATGCTCTAGTGAGGTTACGTGGCACTTTATGATCTGTGCAGGATCTTAGATGATGCTTGTACATATTTGTGTTGTGGGTGAGGGGAAAGGTGCTCTTTAAATTCAGGAGTTTCGTGTACAATACCAGCTGAGCCATATGGCTAACGGGCTGAAGAACTCAGAGAACAAGAGTTATGTGCAATGGACGGATATTAGCACTTAGCCTGAGGTGCTCCTCCTGGTTCCCCTTAGCACTTCCCTCTTGGGCCCTCCACCAGCACTTGTCCACTCCTCTGCTCCTCTCTTAAATCCCCCCCTGCACCGCTCATTACTGCATTTTCACATCCGAATCCCACAAGGCCTAGTAGGACTACGACTGTACATTTATTATTATTGCTTTTTGTCTCTTGCCACTGTTGTTATCTCCCCTGTTCCCTTCCCATTTAGCCTTGGGGCGCTTTGAAACCTAATTCTGTTGTATAAAGCGCCTTACAAATGATCAATAAATAAATAAAATGCTTTGTACCTCTGGGTGTGGTGTGATGGCAAACCTGGGCTATTGCAAAACTGGGAGATCCTCCAACAGACCACTTCCTCCGAGAGTCTGATAGGCAGGAGACACATGGACCCAGGATACTAGACTTTCCAGTGGAAGCGCAGTGACTGCACCCTCTGTAAGAAGCCCATTTGGACCTAAATTTGTTTTTAGACTCCCCCCAGGCCCTCCGCTCCCCCTGCTGCCGTCCTTCTCCTACCTCTAAACCATCTTCCCGATTGCCTCCCTCCCGCCTCCCGACCTGCCTACCCCAGCTCTGATAGGCCGTTCCCATCCAGTGCCAAGGGCCTAGCTTCCCGCTCGCCTGCACCGGCTCCACTTTCCAGTGGAAGCGCGGTGAGTGCACCCTCTGCAAGAAGCCCATTTGGACCTAAATTTGTTTTTAGACCCCCCCAGGCCCTCCGCTCCCCCTGCTGCCATCCTTCTCCTACCTCTACACCCTCTTCCTGATTGACTCCCGCCCGCCTCCCGACCAGCCTACCCCCACTCTGATAGGCCTCTCGACCTTCATCACCGGTCCTCCCAGGGCAGCCCTCTGCCCGGCAGCCCCATTGGCTAAGGGCCCCAAGGACAAGGGCGGCTCCAACTGAGGTGGCTCCAAGAAGTGTCAGCAGGTGTCCGCAGGGGAAGCCAGTGGCTAGCCGTCAACCATCAACTACAAGGACGTGTAAGGTAGGAGTTGCCCGGGGGCTAGGAGTAGAGCAACCACTCTACACTAGACTCCAAGCCACTTAGGAAACCCATATTACGTTGACTGCCCCACACTACATCTCTCACCCTCTTCCTCCAACGTAGTCAAAATTCAAACATTGTTTAATATTGGATTTATGTGGCCAGTTCGGACCGGACCTCCACCTTCTGGCCGAACACACAGCATGATATGTAGATTGCATTGATAGGCCTCTCTTCCACTATACAGGTCTCTCAATTCTAGCTGGGGTTCTGTCTCCTACTGCACTGTGTGATATGTAGATTGCATTGATAGGCCTCTCTCCCACTATACAGGTCTCTCAAATCTAGCTGGAGTTCTGTCTCCTACTGCACTGTGTGATATGTATATTGCATTGATAGGGCTCTCTCCCACTATACAGGTCTCTCAAATCTAGCTGGGGTTCTGTCTCCTACTGCACTGTGTGATATGTAGATTGCATTGATAAGCCTCTCTCCCACTATACAGGTCTCTCAAATCTACCTGGGCCCAGCGGGGGCTCTGTCTCCTACTGCACTGTGTGATGTATAGATTGCTTTGATGGACCTCTCTCCCACTATGCAGGTCTCTGGGGGCTAGCTCGGGTTCGGTCTCTTATTGCACTGTGTGATGTGTAGATTGCATTGATAGACCTCTCTCCCACTATACAGGTCTTTCAAATCTAGCTGGGGTTCTGTCTCCTACTGCACTGTGTGATATGAAGATTGCATTGATAGGCCTCTCTCCCACTATACAGGTCTCTCAAACCCAGCAGGGGTTCTGTCTCCTAATGCACTGCATGATATGTAGATTGCATTGATGGGCCTCAAAACTGCATTGTATGATATTTAGCTTGCATTGAGTAGCCTGCTCCTACTGTACAGATCTCTCAAGTCTAGCTGGGGTTCTGTCTCCTATTGCACTACTTGAAATCGGACTGCATTGATAGGCGCCTCCACCACTAGGTCTCCACAATTTCACTAATCAACTCACCCCAAAGTGAAACAGATCCCACCAGTAAACTACTGAAGTGCCACTCCGATTAGGGGCTCACGCCTCATAAGGCGTATATCCTAGCTGCAACCTCCAAGCCACTTTCCAACTAGTAGATATCCTTCTCAAACCCACATAGCTAGCTCACCGCATTGAACCACGTCCAAGGAGAGGGTCACTAAAGTGAGACTCCGATAACACCAACTATATAACTGCCTGTTACAACTCTCCAGCTGGGTTCTGTTGTTTTACTTTCCCGTGTGCCAATGCCCGCGGGTTTGCCCGGATTGGGTACACGTAACATGGAGGAAACAGGAACTGCGAGCAACACGCCAGTGTTTTTCGCCTCCCATGTCGCGCGAGTAGCCATGCCCCGACTTCCGGAAACAAATATCCGGCTACCCGGACTACGGAACAATGCGTTGCTTCTCTATTCAGAGTCGCGCTGCGCATCGTAAGTTCGCTAACTTCTACTACCTTGAATCTTTATCAGCGCAGAGCTAGCAAAGACCCTTTCCACTTCTCATCCTTAATCATTACTTTTCCCCTCGTACTCTGGGAAACTGAAGGAAGCTATTTTCTACCGTCTGCAACCTTCCCAGCCGCCATTGGTGTGTAGGCATACTTAGTTAGAGTTTGTTTCCTCACACGTTCTTTTCAGCACGTGTTTATTGTCTGATTGTTCTCTATTCAAAATATTAGGACCCAACCTTACAGATCCTCTTCTGTCTTCGAGTCCAAAACTCATAACCTGCTACCCGCTATCTATTCTTTGGTCAACTGCTTTTTGGTAGGTTTTATTCCTCTACTTATTTAACGTTCTTTTCTCATTTCGGCAGTATCAAAGTACTTTAGGCCACATCATTATTCCTCCTATGCTCCATTAGGCTCTCGTCCAGCATCTACCATCAGATAGAACAATACAGATCTAGAAGTGATTAGTCTTGTCAGGGTAAGCCCCTTTCTTTTCCCTATGACTTTCAACATATCCTTAGTTACCTTATATCCGTACTTATCACCTTTACTTACTCTGTTATTATTAGAATTCTTCACGAGAGGATTCCACTAAAAAGACACCCGTGTATTCCATCAACAGCTGCCTGCAGGAATCCACGAACCCCAGCAGCCCATCGCAGGGTTTTTCCCCTTTTGGGGTTTTCCCCGGAGACTCCACTTCTGCTTAGCCTTTTGGCTGGGTGGAGGAGGGGTTTCTAGGTGATACACTCCTTCTTCTCTTACAACACTACCGATCAGCATAGAGGTTGGTGTTATTTACAATTACCGAGAGACATATATTATTTGAAGTGCTTAATTATTATAAATCATAACAGTACGCAACGCCTGTAGACCAAGGTATCTTTTTTGTCCCCATCCCCTCTCAAGACAGTCAAAACAGCAAACAAATCGAGTCGGCAACATCAGCCTGAATACCACCCAAAGACAAAGCCCAAACCAGTAGCGGACAGCCCATATCCACTACTACACCACAAGACACCCTGACCAAAGCCGATTCCAGCTGGACATCACCAAACAAAAACTAAACACCTCTCAATCTTATAATGCCGCGCAAACGTCCCATTTCTAGGGTAAGAACAAGAGAAGAAAAAAGAACAAACACTCCGGAACAGCAACAAGAAAAGACCACTACAGAACACACCCCCACAGACAGGAACAAAAATAGAACCAGCAGTGAGAGAAGAGAAAAATCCCTCTACTTAACGCCATACCTCGCTGACAACTGGTCACTACAGAAAATCAACCCAACGCTGGAAGCAGCAACACCAACCAACCTAACACAAGCACACAGAAGAAGAAGGATGAATGACACAACAAACAACAAATACACGACCAATGCCATAACACCCTACATCATCAAAGCAAGAGGAACTTCCAATCGACAACCGCAACTCCTGGAAGACGAACCCGATGAAGAAAAAAACCCAAGACAGAACCTAGAGGAACTCTTCGAAAACGCTGACACCCCGAAGCCTATAGCGCAACAAGAGATCGACCAAGAAGGAATCCTCAACACTGTTCAGAAGACGACCTCAACAAGAAAGTCCAAACCAAATAATGCCTCCAAACTCCACTGCAATCTAATAAACACAAGATCCATGTCAAAACACTCAACGGAGATCTTCGATCTACTCAACGACAACGGAATTGACATCCTGTTCGTCACAGAAACATGGCTGGACGACAACTACAAAATCACACTCCAAGGCTGCCTTCCAACTGACTTCAAATGCCTTCAAATAAACAGAAAAAACAAAAAAGGAGGAGGCATCGCAATAGCATTCAAAGAACACCTAAGAATAAAAACGGATGAACCACTCAACATCCTCAACTGCGAAACAATGGTAGTACACCTAACAACGAGCCCAAAAACCAACATCACTTTCATCCTGATGTATACACCCAACATATGATGCAACCTTCATCAACAACCTCATAGAAGCCATCACCAAACTAGCCATCAACCACGAACACCTAATCATCCTGGGGGACTTCAACATCTGGTTTGAAGACAATCACGCTAACTCCCATAACTCACTGACTGAACAGCTCGCTACCATGAAACTACGACAACTAGTCAAAGGGGCAACGCACTCGGCAGGACACACCCTCGATGCAATTTTCGCCAATGAAAAACTCATCACCACGGCACCCCCAATACAAATACTGTGGAGCAACCACCTCATCATTCAATTTGTGATCACTATGCCTACCCAAGTGTACATCCAACCTCATAAGCTCACAACCACCACAAAAAGAAACTGGAAACACGTCAAAGAAAGCAACCTATTCGAAGAACTGGAACTAACCAAACCCTCAATTACAGAACTAGATCTATCTGACCTAGACAGGAAAGCGGAACGACTACACAAATGGATTGCAGATACAATAGATAAGATCGCACCAGAAAAACCATTCACCCCATCAAAAAAAAGAGCAATGGCAAAATGGTTCACGCCATTATTAAACACCATGAAAAAGGAAAACAAAAAACTGGAATGGAGGAAAGAATACAACCCAGACAAAAACCGCTATTCCAAAAACAAATCCGCGCATACAAGAAGGAAATTTAAAAGGCGAAGAGAAGGCATTATGATGACTGAATCTCCAATGCCATCAACACACAAAAAGAAATGTTTAACATCATTAAAGAGATGAGAAACCCACCAGGCTGCGATAATGCCCCAAACCCCTATGAGAAACTATGCAATGACCTGGCAGATCACTTCAAGAAAAAAATCTATGACATCCGAGAAACCATACAAAAGAGACCAACCAACCACAACATACAACCAAACGACGAACCAAACACAGAACCACATCACCAACTCAAAAATGATCCTGATATATCAGCAGAGGCATTCGCAATGCTGGTAAAACGCAGCAAGAAAGCTGGATCACCCATGGATCCTTGTCCCCCGGACAGCTACAAATCAATCCCCGCACAAGGAACGCCAGCAGAATATTGCATAAACTTTCTAAATCTATCATTAGCAGCAGGGTCCGTACCAAGGATCTTCAAAAAAGCATATATCAAGGCACTTCTAAAAAACACCAGTGGCGACGTAGAAGACCACTCCAACTATAGGCCGATCTCAAACATTCCCTACCCGGCAAAACTCCTGGGAACCTACGTTTATAAACTTACCCAAGAACACGTAGAAAAACACCACCTGCTAGAACAAGCTCAAGTCGGCTTCAGACTAGCAAGAGGAACCGAAACTGCACTACTATCCATCTGGGATGACCTAAAAATGAACACAGACTCAAACACAACCTCAGCCCTTATTCTGCTAGACCTCTCTGCAGCCTTTGACACAGTTAGCCATGACACCCTGACCAAAAAACTAGAAGACATAGGCATAACAGACACAGCACTACTCTGGACTAAATCATTCCTAACAGACAGAACAGAGACCGTATGGATTAAACCCTTCACATCCACTCCAAGAGTTAACGACTGCAGCGTGCCACAAGGATCCTCACTTTCGCCACTATACTTCAACATCTACCAGACTCCGGTCATCAGAATCTTCAAAAAATACAACATTACTTGCTACAACTACGCTGATGATACTCAAATCATCTACAAAATCAAAGACACCGAAGCAGATCATTCAGCTCTAATCGACTGTCTGAAAGAAGTCCTCAACTGGATGAATGCCAACAACCTGAAAAGAAAATCATCCCAGGAAAGACAGAAATCATGATCATATCCATAGACCAAGCGAACGAAACCGCCATCCCGTGGCCAACGGAAATGGGAACCACACCGACACCATCTAAGGTAGTAAAAAATCTGGGAGTCCTGATGGACAACACCCTAACCTTAGAACCACAAATAAATGCAACAGTGAAGAAATGTTTTTTCCTCCTCCGCGTGGCAAGAAGAATCCCACCTTTCCTCTCTTTTACGCACAAAACACTCACTATCATCGCCCTCATCATGTCAAAAATCATCTATGCAAACAGCTTCTACCTCGGAATACCCGAATACCTCCTGAAGAAACTTCAACGGATCCAAAATGCAGCAGCCAGAATACTCCTCAAACTATCCAGAAGAGACCACATCACTCCTGCCCTAAAAACACTACACTGGCTCCCAGTAAAACATTGCATTACCTTCAAAACTATGTGCATAACGCACAGGGCAATCAATGGACAAGGAGCAGAATTCCTACAAAAAAAAATAATCTACAAACCGAGACCCCTCCGATCCAGCAACGAAATCTGCTTAGAACTAAAACCGTTCCTTAAGAAAAAATTTGGAGGCACCTCCTTCTACCACTTAGCCGCAAAAAACTGGAAATAAGAAACACTGGAGATCACCAGAAATTTAGGAAATTACTAAAAACCTGGCCCTTCAACACCATAGACACAAACTGAAAACCGAAACAGAGAAAAAGGATGACTAAACTGAAAAGGACACTGATAGCCCTAGACCTGACAGGGAAGCTCCCTCAGCACAGCGACGGGTGACACCAGATAGACTGAAACACAGTTGCCTCCCAGAAACTGAGTCAACTACCCCAGCCAATCCCACCTAACATCGTCACCCCCACCCCATAACAGCTACCAGGCACCAAAGTATTAATTCAATTGTGGAGATACAGGCATTCACCGCACGAGCTGAATGGTGGACATTGGCAGGCACACTGACCACAGGAGTAGGAAGAGAGGACAGGTGGGGTTGAGAGGGAGGCAGCTGGAGTTGGGGGCCAGATGTGAAAGGGACCTTGAACGCTAGATGGGCCCAGTTCAGGACAGAGGTGCAGCAGGGGAGACTATGCAAGCACAGCGCCTCAATTCAAGATAGAGATGGCAACTTATCTATTACACTAATGATTTCCCCCTCTGCACACACCTCTCGAACTCCAAACCAAACACAAACACAAACACAAATCTTCAGCACAACAAACCGCACAAACTTCACTACATTGCAACAACAAAACAAAAACACACATAGACTTGCACAAACACCCCAAGCCCAGCCAACGGACCCACCGGGCTGAGGCCGCCAACAGCACATCACTGCTCTTTTGCCCTTTCCCTGCTTCCAACCGCTAACTCACCCTCCCTCCCTCTTTCAGAGCCGCCAGTGTGCCAGGGGACCACTCCGGTGGTGATAGTGCGCGGTACAAATGTCCTTTAACATTAACATAACCCAGGATACTAGTAAAGCAATCACAGTCTCACACTTCTTAAGAAATCCTTGATTGACTATTTTTGTGATCCCACAGCAGCCATTTCCATCCCACAGTGCAACATCATCTTCATAGTGACCTCGCAATCGAGGTGGCAACGGAATCCGCTCCTAACACTGGCTCTCGCCCGACACACTGCGACCTCCCCCCGACCAGCACCAACGCAAACCTTCAAGAACTTTTCTCTCACCACCATTACCTCTGACAAACCAAAACAGCAAGATCTACCTAAACATCATGACAAACCTTCAGGCTAGTAATAATTAGACACACACACACACACACATCCCTTTTAAGCCAGCCCCTTGGCCATGATCTACCTAGGGAACAGCTATTCACTTTACCGGCAGCAATATATCAGACTAGACCCTCTCAACCAAATTGTGAAACGTAACATTGACAAACAAGAACTGCAAATGATGGAAACAGTCACACCCAAGCATTCGGCATGAAAGGAACTGCACACAAATAAAAGATGTATGTAGAAAAGAAGTCCTGCCACACTTCATAGTCCAGCACAGACCTCACTCGTTCCTAAACATGAGAAATAAATCTCCCTCCCCAAAGGAGAGATTCATAAATCTCCCTACCAGCCTCTTCCTCAACCTGCCTCTTTCCTCCCTTCGCCCCCTTCAACTAATCCAGAATAGGACTGCAAGATGTATCCTTGGCCTCAAGCCCAGGCACTGTATCTCCCCAGCCCTAAAAACTCTCCAGTGGCTCCCGGTGACTGCATGGATCCCATTCAAGACCCTTTGCATGATCCACAAGGCTGCCTGGGGCCTAGGACGTCTTTACATCCAGCTTTCCCTCCCTAAATACTTCCTGGCCAGAGTCCTTCTGGTCTTCTGGCTCCAACTCTCTGCAAGTCAAACGCTTCTGCAAGCAGAGAGTGGGAGGTAGATCCCTTTCATCGGCTGGTTTCTCCCTCTTGAACAGCCTTCCTCCCCCCCTCAGACTTGAGCCGGATCACCTTAAGTTCCGGAAACGTCTCAAGACTTTCCTTTTCTACTCTTCCTTCCCTCTCCCCCTCCCTTGCTAACTCTCCATCTGCCGCTATAACTGGGGCCTGGTGCCTTCAGAGTCATACAGGGGCCAGACCACCCACCACTAGCCCCCACAGCATCCCCTACCAGCACTTGGCCTCGGGCTCGCTTCCCCGGACTAGCCCAAGTTGTTCCTCCCTGTCCACCACACTCATCCTCCATTCCCCCCTTTCCCCTGGCACTTGCCGCCTTGGCCCGCCCAGCACTTGCCCGCCCCCACCCTGGGGGTACCCCACTCCTGCACCTCGCCCTCTGCCCCCTCCCTCTTGCACTTACCACCTTGTCATGTACTTGCACGGTAGGATTGTCACAAGGCAATATAACCCTTTTTGTTGTTCTACTACTTTTTTGATTCCCATGCCCTCCCTCCCCCATCTTGTCTTATGGTGCCTGGAAACACCTGTGTATAGGCACCATACAAATGTCCAGTAAACAAAAATAAATAAAAATAAAGCCAAGCAATATGTAGGCATTGTCTACGAAGCTAAGAACAGGAGATCTCTCTTCATCGCAGAGCGAGACAAGCACTAATGGAGCGAATCAATGATGCTAATCGTTTCCCCACCTCTGCTGGTCTCACAATCACCCAAACAACCGCTTAGCCACCCTCTAAGACGACGTAATCCTACCCGCCTCTTGATTATCAAAGCCCATGCCCACCAATTCCATTGTCATTGTGCCTGCTGCCCTATTGCCCCCTTCATTCTAAAAATCCCCTATTCTTCCCGCAGGGTGATTCAAGGGTCGGGAATTGCAAGGCATGTGTGATTGTGGGTACCCTGGCCAGTGTTCAAGTGCAATCTCTCAGATTTGAAACTAGGTTCTTAGAAACATCAGATCTACCCGTTGTTCTGGTGACTTGTCCATCTGCGGGCTTAGCTGTTCTAGGCCACCATGTTCATATTCCATAGCTTCAACCTTCAATATGCCTTTTCCATATCTTCATGAAGCAGAGTAGGGCTCGGCGATGCCTGAAACTCACTGATCCTTCAAATGGCCGTCTGGAGTATAGCCCTGCCAGTCATTGAAGCTTCCTGAATGCTGAAGGGCATACCAGCCAAAACTAACAGAAATGCATACACATCTCTGGGTGAGACTTCCAGGGAAAGAGGTGCAGGAGATCCTAGAACCATTAAAGGGTCATTATCAATGTTGTGCCATAATGCACATCAAATGTTCTCTGCATTTTAAAAGCCCTTAGCAGAGGAAACAGCTACAGTATTTAGGCTGTATCCCAGGCCTGGCCACACAGGCAACAAAGGTCAAAATATCACACAGTGTGTATGATATCTCATTGATTCCTAAAAGTGCACATTCACATCTGCGGTCAATGACATTGCACCTAGCAAGACCATGAATGACCAGCAAATGGACCATGAACGCTGCTAGCCACAGGAACTGTACTCCCCATCACAGCAAGTAAGGCATGCAGAGAAACCGTGGAGGAAAGATCAAACACAGCAAGTAAGGCAAGCAGAGAGACCGTGGAGGAAAGATCAAACATAGCAAGTAAGGCAAGCAGAGAGACCGTGGAGGAAAGATCAAACACAGCAAGGAAGGCAAGCAGAGAGACCGCGGAGGAAAGATCAAACACAGCAAGTAAGGCAAGCGGAGAGACCATGGAGGAAAGATCAATCACAGCAAGTAAGGCAAGCATAGAGACCGTGGAGGAAAGATCAAACACAGCAAGTAAGGCAAGCAGAGAGACCGTGGAGGAAAGATCAATCACAGCAAGTAAGGATATATTCCAATGGAGGAGGACTGTGAAATCAAAAAAAAAGCCTTTGAAAATAAAACTCAAAAAGCCAGAGAAGCCATCATTCTGGCCAGAAAAAACTGTTAAGGATTTTCATCTTCCCAAAGAGGCCAAGTTACAGCCCTATGAACTGGAGAACTTTAACTTTCAACCAATTTCCGAGGCTGCCATGGTGAAGGTGCTAGCCAAAATGAAACCATCCTCTTGCACCGAAAACCTAATCCCCCCCAAAATTATCGTGGACAACAAAGAACTGTTTGCCCCAGTGCTATCCAAGATAATCAACGCATCCTTCCATGATGGTAAGATTCCCACAGCCATAAAAAAGGTGACCATCAAACCACTGTTAAAGAAACCAGGCCTGGATCCCAAAGACCCCAATAACATGCACCCCATCACTAACACCAATTTTGTACTAAAAATCATGGACAAAATCGCCACAGGACAATTGCAGGCACATGTGGAAGCCAACAATATCCTGCATGAGCAACAGTCGGGTTTCCGTGCTGCCCACAGCACGGAAACTGCAATGTTGGATCTCCAAACACGCTTGCTTTCTATAGTAGACAAGGGCAAAACAGGGATCCTAATGCTCTTGGATCTAAGTGCTGCCTTTGACCTTGTTGATCACACCTTGTTACAACAAGTCCTGGAGAAAACAGCGGGATGTTCCAAGGCAGCCTTGGCATGGTTAGTATCCTTCCTTACAGACCGTGTAGCCAGAATACACTGGGAAGAGAAGTTCTCATCACCCACCCCTATAAGTACAGGTGTACCACAGGGCGCTAGTATCTCCCCTCTGCTCTTCAACCTTTTCATGAAATATCTATGTGTACTCTTAGAATCCATTGGCGTTCATTTTACTAATTACACCGATGATACACAGTTAGTGTTTGAGCTTGAGGGAGAATACCAACTAGATAAGGAAAAGATTATAACCATCTACAATCTGATAGACAAATGGATGGAAGATAATTGGATGTGCTTGAACAGTAAAAAAACTGAGCTTATGATTTTCGGCTCTGGTCAAGCAAGGGCTAAGCTCGGCCAAGAATATGAAGAGTTTACCATTAAAGACTCTTGCAGTAAGGTGGTCCCCCATGTCAAAACACTTGGGATGATGCTGGAGGCGTCCTTGGGATCAGAATCCCAGGCAAACTACCTTCATAAAAACAACACATACTATATTAGGCTATTGAGAGCTATATGCCCTTTTCTGACAGAGAATAATGCGGCCACAATAGCCAGGGCCATTATACTGGCACGTTTGGCCTATGGTAATTCATTGCTGTTGGGAGACTCCAAAAAATGCATCAGTAAATGCCAGATAATGGAGAACAATGCAGTCTGAGACGTAAAAGGGATCAAGGGAAGAAGTCATGTGACGGAGGCTAGAAGATCCCTCCACTGGCTTAGAGTTGAGGAGAGAATCCTCTTTAAGTCCATGACTCCAGTGCACAGATGTCTGTACGGAGTGGCGCCATCCTACCTTAGAACCAAATTCACATAATACATTCCTAATAGGGCTCTAAGATCTCAAACATCTGGCAAGCTACAGATACCCCAGGCATCCCGGACTACGGGTGCCGGGAAATCTTTCCCGGTCCGAGCAGCTTAGCAGTGGTACAATCTTCCTGGTATTTTGAGAGCTGAGCCTAACCTGATAGTCTTTAGGAAAAACCTGAAGACTCATCTCTTCAAATACTGTGTCACCCCAGCTTCCACATAGCGTTCTGCCTAACTCTAATTTGTCTCTCTGCGCCCTGATGCCTGCGGGCTACCGACGCATTACAAACAAATAAAATAAATAAATAAATAAATAAAAAGACAAGCAGAGAGACCGTGAGGAAAGATCAAACACACCAAGTAAGGCAAGCAGAGAGACCGTGGAGGAAAGATCAAACACAGCAAGTAAGGCAAGCAGAGAGACCGTGGAGGAAAGATCAATCACAGCAAGTAAGGCAAGCAGAGAGACCGTGGAGGAAAGATCAATCACAGCAAGTAAGGCAAGAAGAGAGACCGTGGAGGAAAGATCAAACACACCAAGTAAGGCAAGCAGAGAGACCGTGGAGGAAAAATTAAACACAACAAGTAAGGCAAGCAGAGAGACCGCAGAGAAAAGATCAAACACAGCAAGTAAGGCAAGCAGAGAGACCGTGGAGCAAAGATCAATCACAGCCAGTAAGGCAAGCAGAGAGACCTTGGAGGAAAGATCAAACACAGCCAGTAAGGCAAGCAGAGAGGCCGTGCAGGAAAGATCAAACACAGCAAGTAAGGCAAGCAGAACACCATGGAGGAAAGATCAAACACAGCAAGTAAGGCAAGCAGAGAGACCTTGGAGGAAAGATCAGAGGCAATCTCACTGTAATTTACTCAAATCAACAAGGCAGCAGTTTCAGAAGCAAAGAAAATACTACCCCAACCAGTAATCCAAGTGGCGGGAGCGGGGCTCCTCTACGTTTAAAAAAAAAGTGTTACTGTTCCTATACTATTATTTCAAAAAGAAACTGTTCTAGGAAGGTTTAGTTTTAAAGTAAAACTGTAGGAAGAAGTTGAAACTTGCACTTCAGTGCACTGCACTGAACGTTCCCTTAAATAACAGGTGTGTTTGTTTGGTGGTTTGGGTTGTGCGTGGCGATGGGGTTTGCGGAGAGCAGGCAGGCCTTCAGGGAACATAGTTCCACTACTTCTTTTTGTACACTGACCCCAACCATATTGCTGACTATAATACAACGTGAAGAAACAAGCATCTTACAATCTCGAAACTACTAGAAGAAGTAAACACCACATAAAATCTGCACCCGGCCGGCTTTAGAAACCGGTGTACAGAGCTGTATACAAATGTATCAATAGTACATGACAAATAAAAGCAACAACCGCTCCTGGCCAAAAGGACCCCTACACTTTTCACAGGTTACAAAGTGAATAATCATACAACTACACAACCAACAACATCTCCTATCAACCTGTCACTCTCGACGATACTAGAGACATTATCAGCAAACGTAACACCACCACCTGGGCTGGAGACCCATGTCCTTCGTTGGCGCTTGAGCTTGCATCTCACAAAACAGATTACAATGTGGTCCTTCATGTATGGCCTCATCCTAGACACCTTCAACAGTGCCTAGGGGAGGGGCCACTCTGAAACCTCGCCTAGAGCAAACCACATGGGAGACCAATTGAGCGATCACCAACACACGCTTCCTCCTCAATCGTAGGTCAAGCACCAACTTCACAGAAGAACCCCACCTGTTGCGTGATTGACAATCAAACTTTGGACCCAAAAGAAGAGGTACAGAAAAAAGCATTACGTAATGTGAGGGGCAATCTACTCCACTTATGGGCCAATGATGGAACATCCACGTTGACGTTTCTGGATCTGGCGGCTGCGTTTGACACAATCGATCACCGTACCTTAATCTCCACAATGAGGGTGATGTGGGCATTTCAGACACAGACAAAAAATGTATCAAATTCCTTCCTTATTGATAAGAATATCTAGGGTCAGGAAAGAACCTTGTAATCCGCTGCATCCATACTCGACTGTGGTGTTCCTCAGGGGTCCTTCCCACTTCTGTGTAATGTGCATTCACATGATGTGCCCCGTTAAGAGGGCTTCTATTTCATGACTATGTAGATGGCGCCCATATCATCTTCAGGCTCATGGGCTTCCCAGCAGATAAGCACTATGCACCAAAAGCTCCACGTTATCTTCAGGCTCATGGGCTTCCCAGCAGATAAACACTATGCATGAAAAGCTCCATCTCATCTTCAGGCTCATGGGCTTCCCAGCAGATAAACACTATGCATGAAAAGCTCCATCTCATCTTCAGGCTCATGGGCTTCCCAGCAGATAAACACTATGCACCAAAAGCTCCATGTCATCTTCAGGCTCATGGGCTTCCCAGCAGATAAGCACTATGCACGAAAAGCTCCATGTCATCTTCAGGCTCATGGGCTTCCCAGCAGATAAACACTATGCACGAAAAGCTCCATGTCATCTTCAGGCTCATGGGCTTCCCAGCAGATAAGCAGTATGCACCAAAAGCTCCATGTCATCTTCAGGCTCATGGGCTTCCCAGCAGATAAGCAGTATGCACCAAAAGCTCCATGTCATCTTCAGGCTCATGGGCTTCCGAGCAGATAAGCACTATGCACGAAAAGCTCCATGTCATCTTCAGGCTCATGGGCTTCCCAGCAGATAAACACTATGCACGAAAAGCTCCATGTCATCTTCAGGCTCATGGGCTTCCCAGCAGATAAACACTATGCATGAAAAGCTCCATCTCATCTTCAGGCTCATGGGCTTCCCAGCAGATAAGCAGTATGCACCAAAAGCTCCATGTCATCTTCAGGCTCATGGGCTTCCCAGCAGATAAACACTATGCACGAAAAGCTCCATGTCATCTTCAGGCTCATGGGCTTCCCAGCAGATAAACACTATGCATGAAAAGCTCCATCTCATCTTCAGGCTCATGGGCTTCCCAGCAGATAAGCAGTATGCACCAAAAGCTCCGTGTCATCTTCAGGCTCATGGGCTTCCCAGCAGATAAGCACTGTGCATGAAAAGCTCCACGTTATCTTCAGTGTCATGGGTTTCCCAGCAGATAAACACTACGCATTAAAAGCTCCATATCATCTTCAGGCTCATGGGCTTCCCAGCAGATAAGCAGTATGCACCAAAAGCTCCATGTCATCTTCAGGCTCATGGGCTTCCCAGCAGATAAGCACTGTGCATGAAAAGCTCCACGTTATCTTCAGTGTCATGGGTTTCCCAGCAGATAAGCACTATTCACGAAAAGCTCCATATCATTTTCAGGCTCATGGGCTTCCCAGCAGATAAACACTATGCATGAAAAGCTCCATATCATCTTCAGGCTCATGGGCTTCCCAGCAGATAAGCGCTATGCATGAAAAGCTTGTGTTCAATATCATTGAATTGTGAATACAGGAAGGTTCATTGAGACTGCAACAACTTGAGACAGAACTCCTACTACTTGTATGTGCTTGGGGCTTTTTTAAGCGCAAACATTCACCCTTAGGTATCCTGGCGCTATAGGCCATGGCAGCACAAATGAACAAACCAGGCCAACAGAGAGAGTTATGCCCGAGCCAAAGACTGGTATAGTATAAAGATATTAAGAAAGGCTGAATAAATGGGTTTGAACTTTCCTCCTAAAAGATAAGAGATTAGTCTCTTTCCAAATGGTCAGTGGTATTGCGTTCCATAGCTTGGCAGCCTGAATCGAAAAGGAACCCCTTCCCTGACTCGCTTTCATATAGTGAGGAATATGTGCCCGTCTAGCGCTGCCAGATCTTAAGGCGCGACTGGGAGTGGACCATTTTATCGCGCGTCTCGGAGTGGATCATTGCATCGCACGTCTCGGAGTGGACCATTTCATTGTGCGTCTCAGAGTGGACCATTTCATTGCGCGTCTCAGAGTGGACCATTGCATCGCGCGCCTCGGAGTGGACCATTGGATCGCACGTCTCGGAGTGGACCATTGGATCGCACGTCTTGGAGTGGACCATTGCATCGCACGTCTCGGAGTGGACCATTGCATCGCACGTCTCGGAGTGGACCATTTCATCGCGCATCTCGGAGTGGACCATTTCCTCGCGCATCTCGGAGTGGACCATTGCATCGCGCGTTTCGGAGTGGACCATTGGATCGCACGTCTCGGAGTGGACCATTGGATCCTGGGCGAGTGCTGATTCACGAGAAGAATGTAAGCTTTTAAATACAATGCACAGGCTTTGGAACGCTACTCTCTTCTTGATGGGGAGCCAATGGAGTGCATGAAGGGCAGGTGAGATGTGGCCACATCTCTTGATCTTCATCAGTGTACTCGCAGCTCTGTTCGAAATTCTCTGCGATCTATTAAGTGAGTAGGACGGGAGACCTACACAGACACTATTATTGCAGTACACTCTCGAGGAGACTTGCCAGCAAGCAAGCAAGCAAGCAAGCAAGCAAGCTCTAAGCAATGCAGAGGAGAGATATTGATGGACACACCCATCGCCACATATGAAAACAGGCTAAATCTCTGATAGTCATGCTTGACTCCTCACTATCAATTGTGAGGCACTGTCATACCATAGTACTGTACAACAAATATGCCTAATGGTTGTCCTACCATCTCATGGCTGTAATGCATGCACTGTAATCTTAACAAGCACTGTGATGCTTCCGGGTCTGGGCGCTATCAAGAAATGTAATAAACAAATTGTCAGCTCAACCAACGTTGATGTGATACTCCTTCAACAGTGTTGAGAGCCTTTTCTCTGAGAAGCCAACTGGGCCTCCATTGCATTTGCCATTATGGCAGCTAAGAGGGGCTAGAATGGCCCTCTTGCTTGGTGCACACCAGCATACTCTGCAACAGCTGCAGGTACTATTTAACATGGCGGCCAGAACTGTAACCAATGCCACCTGAAAAGGACATAGCTCAGCAGTTCTGAAGAAGCAGCACTGGAACCCGGTAAAAAGCTAGTGTCTTTTAAACCCTCATGCTGGTTGGCGACGTTTTTTTATTTATTAATGCACACTATATGAATAACCATATACAATACAATAACATACTTACAGCCAAAATCGGCTCTGTATATACAAATCACATATCAATGCAAAACAATTCAGGCAAAGCATTACATCCTCTAAAAAAGCACATGCATGTTTCCATAAACATTTTATAAAGAGAAAAACATATTACCAATCATTAGTACCAGGCGAGAGTGAATGAGCTTGTTACAAGCAAGCTCATTGTCCCTCACCCGGGCCTTACCTTGCCGAAAAGGCTCTGAAGCCTCTGCTTCACCGCCACAGTTCTGTGGTTCCTTGTGTGACTGGTCGCCATGGAAAGGGAGAAGGAAGTAGTACCTTCTCCCTTTCCATGGTGGCCATTTGTAATGTTTACTTTTTTCCCATTCGTCTGAATGGCTGCCGTAGAAAGGGAGAAGGGACTACATGTATATCCAGCCATTTGATTTGCTTTTTTTTTCTCGAGTCAAGAAACGGTTGCAGCACTGTTTCTCGACTTGATAAAAATTGCAATTAATACCCCTGTACGATGTGCCAGGGTACTAATGGCAACATGACCCTCAGAGAGGGGGCTATTACTACTCGAGCTTCTAACTATGGCACCGTGGGCATTACTCGACCGGTAATGGCCCCCCTCCTCGGGTCATTTTGCCTAAATATAAAATCCCTATCAATAGTTCACGTTAAATTTCCATACACACAATATAAAATGTTACCATATGATACATAAAATTAGGGTAATTTCCATCCAATAAAACTGGTGATAAAATCGCAGGTTCATAAAATTTCATCCTATTATCCTAACATTTCAAAAACTTGTTTCTAATATTGTCGAGACTAACACATTTAAATATCAACTGTTTTGTGGCTTCAATCGCAGCCTCCCCACATACTCTTCAGACATGGTCTCTTCTGGGAATTCCCAATTTATCAGCCCCAATCTCCAGAAACGATGCATCATTACATTTGATCTTGAAATGCTGCCTTACTGTTTGTTTGGAGAAGCCTCTATACACAGTGGGAGTTGTCGACGTTCTAACCTACAGTGAATAAAGTGTCCACTGTTAACATCTGTCGCCAATCTCGATTCATCGGTTTTTCGCAGCTGTAGTCCTTTGACCTACGATTGACAACTTTCTTTAGAGATTGGTTAATCAACCCATTACGACGGGGTACCTGGCATAACTGCCATTTCTTCTAAATTCCCAACAGCTTCCCCAATCATCCAAATATTTCACAATGAATCATCTGCAAAAAAAAGCTTGAAAAACGTGCACCTTAATTGTGTCATTGTGACGTGAACCCTCTCACCTCGCCTTCCGCAGAGCTATCAAAACCAGGCTGTTTGTCTAAACTGAACTCACTAGGAATCCATCCTACACCTATCCAACTAACGGGGGCGACTGTAGCAAGCCACTCACCCAGAGAAACTCAAGCAATACATGTTTGTTGCGGGCTAATGTAACCTAACCGCCTACTTTTGTGATGTACCTAAACGTAATCATGCGATTCGCTCTAATGCGACCTAACCACCAACATATGTAATGTTCAACAGACGTGATCTTGATGCAGGCTAATGTAACCCAACTGCTCACCTATGTAATGTAACTAAGACGTTATCTTGAAACAGCGCCTCGATGCCCCTGGGTAGTGTGAGCGCTTTACAAATGCAATTAAATACAATGTATATGTATATTTATATATATATTGTCCAATTTCGTTAACTTCTCCTCATAGCACATAACCGATTTATATTTAACCTCCAAGGGTATACTCATAAACTCAAACTCCAGATGCAGAAATTCTAAGGGTGAGGTTTTAGGCATTCTTAACAAAAGACGCAGGATTGTACCTTCTAGCTTTACAAATACTGTATGAGCCCATACTTCTCCTTATTATATTGTCCCTGAGTCGGTACCAACCTGTTCTTATGCAACCAACTATTACCCTCCCCTAGACCTTGATTGACGGGCATCTTATATGCACCCTGTCGATCCGGTATAGAATACAGGTTACAATCTGTATTCGCCAGAATGTTTGCCAAAGAGCAACGATACCCTCGTTTAAACACATCATCTTCATACTGCAGTATGTAGTCCAGTATAGCCTCAGACCCGGACCAAATATTTGATGTAACCTGTGGCGCATCTTCCAACCGATCTACAGTTCTTACATCTTCTGAAAAAATTACAAGAAGCAGCACTGTGCTACGGAAGATACAAAGAACCACAGCTCTATTACTAAATGCAGGGGGTTTGCGAATAGAGGAAACTACCTTTAATGGCAACACTCGGACCCCTTCCAGGTTATCTCTCCCAACCCCCGCTGGTCTGCTCTTTTCCACACTACCAGCTGCTAGCAGCAATGGCAAATTGGTTTGGGCCTGGATGCTTTCCTGAGTAGCGTCTTTGGGCTGTGCTTCTGCCACCTCTATCCGATCCAGTTAAGTCAAGGTAACTACCTGTGTTTGTGAAGTGGCCTCTTTTAGCTGTGTATATACGTGCTCCACGGCGCCTTGAAACAAATTATCCAGATCTTCTAACTCAGCATCTTGGATACCTAAACGCGCCCCGCCTGGTTCTTCTTTCTAGGCACTCTCCTCTTTGTCTCCTCAGTTCTATCATAGCTACCTCTTCTTTCTGCTGTAGCATATCAGAACATATTTCACTATTAGACTTCCCCCCTCGAGCACTGGTGATTATTTTGGGGTTAGCTCTAAGCTCTAATTCAATCACACTATTATTGGTGCCTTCCCTATGGTCATCCGTCTTACCCCTTGTCTTATGTTGAGTTTTGGGCACCCCTGACTTTTCACAATGTTGTTCCATGCTAGCACCCACCAAGTCCTGGTCTATTAAATTAATGATACTTTCCTCAGACCTGTCACAGTCAGTACCAGCTCCAAGATGGTTTTGCTTTCCATATATTACTGCACGAGAAAATGTTTATTACGCTTCCTACGCCTCATTCCATCTGATCTATTATCTAGCCCCGTGGCCCTTCCTACTCCTCATTCCATCCGGTCTGTTATCTAGCCTCATGGGTCTTCCTACTCCTCATTCCATCTGGTCTGTTATCTAGCCTCATGGGTCTTCCTACTGCTCATTCCATCTGATCTGTTATCTAGCCTCATGGGGCTTCCTACTCCTCATTCCCTCTGATCTGTTATCTAGCCTCATGGGTTTTCCTACCCCTCATTTCATCTGATCTGTTATTTAGCCTCATTGGGTCTTCCTAATCTTCATTCCATCTGATCTGTTACCTAGCCTCATGGGACTTCCTACTCCTCATTCCATCTGATCTATTATCTAGCCTCATGGGTCTTCCTACTCCTCATTCCATCTGATCTGTTATCTAGCCTCATTGGGTCTTCCTACTCCTCATTCCATCCGGTCTGTTATCTAGCCTCATGGGTCTTCCTACTCCTCATTCCATCCGGTCTGTTATCTAGCCTCATGGTTCTTCCTACCCCTCATTCCATCCGGTCTGTTATCTAGCCTCATGGGTCTTCCTACTCCTCATTCCATCCGATCAGTTATCTAGCCTCATGGGTCTTCCAACACCTCATTACATCCGATTTGTTATCTAGGCTCATGGGGCTTCCTACTGCTCATTTCATCTGATCTGTTATCTAGACTCATGGGTCGTCCTACTCCTCATTCCATCTGATATGTTATCTAGCCTCATGGGTCTTCCTACTGCTCATTCCATCTGATCTGTTATCTAGCCTCATGGGGCTTCCTACTCCTCATTCCCTTTGATCTGTTATCTAGCCTCATGGGTTTTCCTACTCCTCATTTCATCTGATCTGTTATTTAGCCTCATTGGGTCTTCCTACTCCTCATTCCATCTGATCTGTTATCTAGCCTCATGGGTCTTCCTACTCCTCATTCCATCTGATCTGTTATCTAGCCTCATGTGTCTTCCTACTCCTCATTCCATCTGATTTATCTAGCCTCATGGGTCTTCCTACTCCTCATTCCATCTGATCTGTTACCTAGCCTCATTGGGTCTTCCTACTCCTCATTCCATCTGATCTGTTATCTAGCCTCATGGGTCTTCCTACTCCACATTCCATCCGATCTGTTATCTAGCCCCATGGGTCTTCCTACTCCTCATTCCATCTGATCTGTCATCTAGCCTCATGGGTCTTCCTACTCCTCATTCCATCTGATCTGTTATTTAGCCTCATTGGGTCTTCCTACTCATCATTCCATCTTATCTGTTATCTAGCCTCATGGGTCTTCCAACTACTCATTCCATCTGATCTGTTATCTAGCCTAATGGGTCTTCCTACTCCTCATTCCATCTGATCTGTTATCTAGCCTAATGGGTCTTCCTACTCCTCATTCCATCTGATCTGTCATCTAGCCTCATATGTCTTCCTACTCCTCATCCCATCCAATCTGTTACCTAGCCTCATTGAGTCTTCCTACTCCTCATTCCATCTGATCTGTTACCTAGCCTCATTGGGTCTTCCTACTCCTCATTCCATCTGATCTGTTACCTAGCCTCATTGGGTCTTCCTACTCCTCATTCCATCTGATCTGTTATTTAGCCTCATGGGGCTTCCTACTCCTCATTCCATCTGATCTGTTATCTAGCCCCATGGGTCTTCCTACTCCTCATTGGATCTGATCTGTTATCTAGCCTCATGGGTCTACCAATTCCTCAATTCCATCTGATGTTATCTAGCCCCATGGGTCTTCCTACTCCTCATTCCATCTGATCTGTTATCTAGCCTCATGGGTTTTCCTACTCCTCATTCCATCTGATCTGTTATCTAGCCTCACGGGTCTTCCTACTCCTCATTCCATCTGATCTGTCATCTAGCCTCATGGGTCTTCCTACTCCTCATTCCATCTGATCTGTTATCTAGCCTCACGGGTCTTCCTACTCCTCATTCCATCTGATCTGTCATCTAGCCTCATATGTCTTCCTACTCCTCATCCCATCCGATCTGTTACCTAGCCTCATTGAGTCTTCCTACTCCTCATTCCATCTGATCTGTTACCTAGCCTCATTGGGTCTTCCTACTCCTCATTCCATCTGATCTGTTACCTAGCCTCATTGGGTCTTCCTACTCCTCATTCCATCTGATCTGTTATTTAGCCTCATGGGGCTTCCTACTCCTCATTCCATCTGATCTGTTATCTAGCCCCATGGGTCTTCCTACTCCTCATTGGATCTGATCTGTTATCTAGCCTCATGGGTCTACCAATTCCTCAATTCCATCTGATGTTATCTAGCCCCATGGGTCTTCCTACTCCTCATTCCATCTGATCTGTTATCTAGCCTCATGGGTCTTCCTACTCCTCATTCCATCTGATCTGTTATCTAGCCTCACGGGTCTTCCTACTCCTCATTCCATCTGATCTGTTATCTAGCCTCATGGGTCTTCCTACTGCTCATTCCATCTGATCTGTTATCTAGCCTCATGGGTCTTCCTACTGCTCATTCCATCTGATCTGTTATTTAGCCTCATTGGGTCTTCCTACTCCTCATTCCATCTGATCTGTTATCTAGCCTCACGGGTCTTCCTACTGCTCATTCCATCTGATCTGTTATTTAGCCTCATTGGGTCTTCCTACTCCTCATTCCATCTGATCTGTTATCTAGCCTCACGGGTCTTCCTACTGCTCATTCCATCTGATCTGTTATCTAGCCTCATGGGTCTTCCTACTCCTCATTCCATCTGATCTGTTATCTAGCCTCACGGGTCTTCCTACTGCTCATTCCATCTGATCTGTTATCTAGCCTCATGGGTCTTCCTACTGCTCATTCCATCTGATCTGTTATTTAGCCTCATTGGGTCTTCCTACTCCTCATTCCATCTGATCTGTTATCTAGCCTCACGGGTCTTACTACTCCTCATTCCATCTGATCTGTTATTTAGCCTCATTGGGTCTTCCTACTCCTCATTCCATCTGATCTGTTATCTAGCCTCACGGGTCTTCCTACTGCTCATTCCATCTGATCTGTTATCTAGCCTCATGGGTCTTCCTACTGCTCATTCCATCTGATCTGTTATTTAGCCTCATTGGGTCTTCCTACTCCTCATTCCATCTGATCTGTTATCTAGCCTCACGGGTCTTACTACTCCTCATTCCATCTGATCTGTTATTTAGCCTCATTGGGTCTTCCTACTCCTCATTCCATCTGATCTGTTATCTAGCCTCACGGGTCTTCCTACTGCTCATTCCATCTGATCTGTTATCTAGCCTCATGGGTCTTCCTACTCCTCATTCCATCTGATCTGTTATTTAGCCTCATTGGGTCTTCCTACTCCTCATTCCATCTGATCTGTTATCTAGCCTCACGGGTCTTACTACTCCTCATTCCATCTGATCTGTTATTTAGCCTCATTGGGTTTATATAAACGTATTCAATCACAGCATTTACCTCTAAATTATTGACCCCAACCACATCTGTTGGATATGCTCCCACTTTTCCATGGCCCTTCTGATACTGTATCGACTGTACAATGCGAATCACGCCACCATCCTTTTCCCTATCCAGTACCTATCCATACCTCTGTATTCAGACCTTGATTTTTTGATACTTCTCGGCCTTTGTTTATGCATTTATGGAACAATAAAGATTGAAGATCAGGCTTATTTTCAAGATGTTCGCTATTTTGCACCAAGGTGGTTGAAAGGTTTTCGCTAACAGGAAACATGGCCATAGAGGAAATACAGGTCATACTAACATGTGAATCATGGGAATTTCCCAAATTGTCCACCCTATCATCTAATTGGGGTTCACCATTCGCTTCAAACAACACAGGCGTCGAGCTAAGATCGTGGGACTCAAAAGGCACGGGATGTACTTCGATAGAGTTCACCGCTGTTTTCTGTAAATTATTTACACGGTCATTAGATAAAGTGTTACTCTCACGGTGCCTGTCCTTTATCATTAAGGGGGCTCCCCACTCCCCCTTTATCAAGTACCTCATTCACATTACTACACGTATTTTCCACCTCAAAATGCTCAGTTGGCAGATCCTCTGTTACAGCATGTATTTGATGCCTTATATCACACTCGTGCACACATGCTTGACCTGGGGAGAGAACCCTCTCAATTAGGAAGACCTTTCTCCGTTCTTGCTGCAAAAATATGGAACTCCCTTCCATTAGACCTGAGTCTAATGAAGGAATGCCCGTCTTTCCTCAGACAACTGAAAACCCGACTCTTCCACTGAGATATCCGCTCTTCCATTTGCTGCTCTAAATTTAGCTTGTCCCGTCTTTTTATTGTCTTCTCTGTGTTTTTGTTTTGGTGCCCTGATGCCTGCGGGCTTTCGGCACCCTATACATGAATAAATAAATACATTAATTTAGACCCCAAACATTGTAGTGAAGTATTGAACTCAGTGGCTAGTTCATTCAGA
Organism: Ambystoma mexicanum; assembly: GCF_040938575.1. Taxonomy (NCBI): domain Eukaryota; kingdom Metazoa; phylum Chordata; class Amphibia; order Caudata; family Ambystomatidae; genus Ambystoma; species Ambystoma mexicanum. Next base: position 138,781,399 of record NC_090921.1, read on the forward strand.
ATGAGCTCTTCTTCAATTTCATCCAGTGTGATCTTAGATCCTTGCTTCGCTTTCGCATTAACAGACGGTGCAAATATTGTTTTTGGAGGACAAGTTCTGGGATGACACAAATGATATGTGCATGTGGAACTCTCAATATTAGCCACTGCTGTCAGCCATACCTCCTTCTACTTGTATGGCCACCTTCTTTCTCCTGTATTTGCAAGAGCACGGCATCTATTAACTTAGCCATCATCTCTAACACAACACTTGGCTTCGGTAGTCATGGCGCGGTTTACTTTCACTTTTCCCGTTGCTGTTACAATTCTCAACTTCCACGATTCCCCAGAGTCTAAGTTCACCCACAGATGGCTCAAAGGACTAATGCCCTGCAGACACTGCTGCGAACTATAGGATCCCAGGCTTCACAGTCTTTGCATACAATAGGGTGGGTCCAAAACAAGGAAACACTTGATTGTAACAACCTCTACAAGTTGTTGGCCTAAGCCCAGATGTAACCAGACTGATATAGCAGGAAAACAAGGCGTGCACCTCAGCACCGGCCCAGAAGTTATTAAATAATGAATATGGGTAAAGAAGATCCGGTGCAAGTGAATCGTATATTTTCCTTGCACTTATCACAGTGTAACTTCCTTCCTGACTCACCACTCTTGTTTACATTGGCTTGAGCTTTGAAATGATCCAAAATGTTCACTAACAGCAGCCAACTGCGGCCTCCGACTGAGCACTCAATGCACTCGCTTCTGATCTTGCGCCGCGCTTTGTGTGGAACCCAGGGTTTTAAAGCTGCTCCTCTCTAATTGGCTAATTGGAATGCAGCACACATGGCTGGGATAAGCAACTGCCTCCACTGCAGACTGTGCACTCAATGCACTCTCTGCTACACTTTGCGCAGGTCTCAGGGTTTGAAAGCTGCTCTTCTCCAATTGGCTAATTGGAATTCGACAAACACTGCTGCGAAAAGCTACCGCCTCCACTGCAGAGAGTGCACTCAATGCACTCTCTGCTGCTCTTGACAAAGTTATACCTGGGACAGTCTATGTAGATCATTTGGCTACAAATACATGGAACCAGCCAAGTAGAATGCCCCAATCAAAGAATACATGTATTGTCACCATCCCGCATTTCAGACATGTCCCAGCTATGGAGCGATCTGTCCAAGTCGAGGCAGTGAAAACTCTGGAACTCCCTTCCAGAAAACATCCAACACATCGACCATCTGATAATGATTAGGCAAACAGGTAACATGCTCCTCTTCTATTGCTGCTGTTCTCTGCCACAATGTAGATGCCAGCTGGGCAATAAGCAATTCATAAACAGACACAGAAATATTTAGCACGCCCCCAATGGCCAAATCAAAGTCATTTTCTCTTATATTATTTCCAAGAAAATCTCTTTGTGGCTGCTAAGATAATAGCTAAATCATTTCTTTTAAGCTCTGCTGGCCATAGGCTAGGAACAAATAAGTACATTTCCAAAATTTAGGGGCAAGGGTGAAGAACAAATTCCTTCTGTTGTAATAATAGATCAATTATGAGGCAAAAGCAATCAGTGGGGACAACAACAGGGCTAGCTGAGAGAACAATCAGATCTATGCCAGGTAGACCTCCATCACTGGATGATGGCAGTAGCGTAACACACTATTTGGGGAACCCCCCCTGTGAGCCATGCTGATACTCCCCCACCCCCAGCTCGGCAACAAATCATGGGTCGCGCCACACTCTTGTCCAAGCTAGACTACAACGCATGCAAAATACACAAGAACGTGCTGCTTTAGGAGAAGCATATATATATGTATTTTAATGCATTATACAGCACTCATTCTGAGAATAATTGGCTAAAAAGTCTGAGCGTTTGCAATTGTTTTGTAGGGTAACACCAGTCCAAAAATCCAATCCATGCAAGTAACCAACAGTGCACAGGAACATTAATGCTTTAATTAATTGAATGCTTTGCTATTAAAAATGCAATGCCACAATAAAAACATGTTCAACTGGCTGCACATTATAGACCCAGTCTAGACACATAATAACATATTACAGTAAAGCTTGCCAGGCCTCATTTAGACATACCTAGACTGGTTGCAACAAAATGCCCATCGGAGCAATAACCCTTATCATGGTTGTTTTATCACAGATGCCCAGAAAAATATACAACGCCACAGTAAGAAACGGCTAGACTGGCAGCACCCAAATGCCAGTCTAGCCAGGTAATTACACTTAGCAGGACTGCTGTATCAGAGAAGCCAGTTAAAAAAAGTGAAGCCAAACTAAGAAATGAATGGCTGCACCAAAATGCCTCTCTAGCCTCTAATACCACATATCATGATTGCTTAGTCTGGAGATGGATTACCATTACCATTTATCGCAATATCCCTGCCCCCACATCCCAACTTCCTCCAACTCCCTGCCCTAATCCCCATCAGCCCAGAATTACCTTCACATCCCTCTTCCTTGTCCCAGTACGGACGTATGAGGCACTTTGTCGGGTATCCAGTCAAAATATATGAAACATAACAGAGTGGTAAATTTCAGAGTGGACAAAAACACAGAAAAACCCTGCAAACATTAATTAAATAAATAAAGGGTAGTGGGGTAAAAGGGTTAAAATGAGTTGGGGTGGCGTTTTAAGGGTTAGAAAATGGGGGGCTTGGGAGGGGAGCCGCACCAAATTAAAAAAATAAAAAATAATAAATTGGTGAGTTTCGGTATTTTTTCCATGATGAAATTGACGACTCTGTAGTTGTGGTTGGTAAAGTACTAGGATGGGGAAGAATGAGGCTAGAAGTAATGAAGATTACAGGTAACTAAGCCAGGCATTACCTTCATGTCCCGCTACCTCATCCCAGTACTTGTGTATGAGGCAAAGTGCGGCTAATGTTAATGAAGATTACCAATAAGTAATCCTGGCATTAAACACAAGCATTGGCACAACACCATTGATCTGACTGGGCTTCCGTCCTTTCCCCCACTGCCTGAAATGTTGGGCTACGTTGACTCGACCTGGCTCACCTACAAAGCCGTTGCCGGACAGAACAGGATACAGATGTTAAATGGCACCTGTGTTTCACCATGAACAAAGGCCCGGTAATTACTAACGTAAAGTATTTCACTGTTCATTTTTAGGCAGTTGAAATCGTGGTGTCGGTTTAGTACTTGAATGCCAGGGGAGTGATTGGAAGGGCATAGAGGGGACAGGAGACTGCTCATTCTCACAGCAGTCTTAAGTGGGTGCTTTCAGACTTAAAGGAGCGAGTTAACTGCTTGTACCTTTGAAGCTGCGCTAGAATGATCTCAGAATGCTTAAAGAAGTTAGATGCCCCCACACAAATAAGTGTGCCCTTCCCCACCAACCCTGAAGTTAGCGTCTCTGCCAACATTTGAAGGGTTAGCCTCCCCTTACCCCTGAAATGTAGGTTTTGTTGAGCCTCTGAACACAAGCACACACACCATTCACCATACACATACACGCACACCAGCCACCCATACATTTAAGTGTGCACCCTTTCACCATACACTCACGCACACCCAGCCACCACTCATAAATGCACATGACATTATATACATATATATTGTTAGGGGAGATTCTGGGGTCGGCAGAGCCGTACCTAGGGTCCGTGGACCTCCAGCTCACGGAGGGCCCGAACTCCCTCCAATGTCCCAAAGAAGTCGAGGTCCGCACAAGGAGCAAAGGTTAACTGCCGTTTTATTATATCAAACGAGCAGGGACAACATACAAGGCATCAAGTTTCATCTGAGCATGTCTCGACAATTTCAGGCTCGCAGGCCCTTTTTGTAAACTCGTGATGTCACAATTGTCGTCACTTACCAAAATTCTTCCCCGAACCTAACGCTACCTTGGGTTGGCTCCCAGAGTGGTAGGTCCAGTATAGAGACGTATGGGGTGCCATGTTATTGGTGGTCATAGTGTCAGGTGGTACACTTGGTTTATTCCTAAAAGTTGCTACCTGACAATTTTTACATTAGAACCCCTGATGATAGGCTGGAGATTCCGGCCGTTAGCCCCTGTCCCCAGGTGTGCTGATTGGTCAGGCCGCAGGCCCCCAAGCCTGGGACTAACGTTGTTCCCAGCCCGTGAGACACCTGCTCTTGTATATTATGTATCAACAAGATATAACTATGTGACTGTGTGTAATAATGCGGCCTTTGCTAATGCCATGAGAGCAGTCCAGTCCTAGCGGATATTGTAGGTTGATTGTTGCAATTATGTGGCAAGGTTCAGTATCAGATGTGGATTGGCTGCATCTTCCCAGCTTCTAGGTCTTGGCATCATGTCAGGTCGGCCGGATCACATGTGAGGAGACCGCTAGCGAAGTTGAATTACTTCGATTTGATTTGTATTGTAGCTTGAGGTGTCCTCCCCTGTTGATGGGCTCATTGTGGCACCGTGAGTGAGGAATGTCAATTTGCAACAATATGGCCTTGGTGGTTGCAGTTCCTGCCCGGGCGATTCTGCTCGCTCAGCAGCTTGCAGCGTTGAGATCTCTTGTTTAGTGTGCTGGATTGATCAAAGGCCTACCTAAATTTTGGTTATTCTTCCAATATGATTGCTCAAGTTTAAAAGCATGCAATGAGTATTCAGGTCCCTTGAGAGCTCCTGCCCATCCATAGAATAACTAGGGAGTAGCATCTGCAAGCATATACACAAGCTCTTCTGGCATCTTGCGTTTCTGCGGTGCGATAGCAGGTTTATATGAAAAATAACAAACGTGCAGACAGAATGTGTGTCACTGTCCTCTAGCTCATTGAACTGTAGGCGTATGTTCTTCATGTGGATTGGTGTAGGAGTGTCCCGACTGTGCCTATTGCACGTGTGCTTTCTGTCTAACGCGGCAATGTTGTCATGCAGTCTCTAACGACCTGCAACATAGTCTGTGGGGACATCAATCGAGATTGGTCTATATAGTCGTCTCCAGTTCGGTCTTGGTTGTCGTTAATTGTGTTGGCTAAGGCTCTTGCCATCGTGGGGTTGATCGGGCAGATGGCTAGATGTCTGTCATGATGTGAGCTTGCAGTGGGACTGGGGGCAATTTCTGATAATCAATAGTTCTGTCGGGGGTGCTTCTTCCGGTTGGGAGCCCCCTCAGGAGGGAAGGGACACTCAGATTTTCCCTCTTCAATATATACACACACACTTGCATACATGCACACACATTTAAAGTAAATACATTTTCTTACGTTCAATCCGTTGGTCCAGGGAACCAGACCTTCAGCTCCCTGCAGCAGCCAGGAATGCCTGTTCCGATCATCTGCAGAGGATCTGGAGGCCTCCATTTCATGGGGTGGAGGGGAGCCCCATTACTTCAAAAAGAAATGGTCCTTTTTGAAGTCACTGTGACTACATAAAGAAATTAGTTCCGTTAAAGGACCGAACCGGAATAGAAATAATTTCTATATGAATGCAGAGTGACTTTAAACAGAAACTATTTATTTTTGAAGTCATAGGGCTCCCCTCGCCCCATGACATGGAAGCCTCGAGCCTTTAGGCTTCCATGTCATGGGCTGGGGGAGCCCTCAAACCTCTCACCCTGACTTCATAAGGAATGTATGTCTGTTATGATGTAACTGAAATAATTTCTTTATGAAGGCAGAGTGACTTCAAACAGAAACTATTTATTTTTTCAGTTTTTCTATTTTGTAAGTCTGAGGGGCTCCCTCCCATGACATGTGCAGGAGCCCCCATTACGCCAGTGGACGATGGGGAGACCAAGGAGTCCCTGAGCTCCTAGTTCTGCAGAACATTTGTCAGTATGCGGCCAGAATGCACCTGGAAGTTGCGGCGGGATTCCGCTAGATGCGTCGCCAACATCGGCATCCGATTAACAAGTGTGGGCCACAACATCTACCCAGCGAGGAGACCGAAGAGATGCGATGGAGGGACCCCTGCCTCTTTATATTGACCATAGCTATTAGGGTGGGGGAAAATGCTCAAGGACATGAAGACGCCCTTCCACGCCAGAATTTTGACATACAAATAGCATTTTGAGAGGAGCCGGTGGTCTTGGATTTTGAGTCAATTTAAGGGGAGACTCTTGACTGCAAGTGAAAGGTAAATGTATAATCCAGTGCATCCAAAGGCAGATGAGGAAAGCGCCTACATACCACAGGGTTCGAGCCCACGAAGCCTGAGAAACTTCCCCACCAGAGGGCCATTGCATTGATAAAAAATGAAGAGATGACCTGGGTGGTATAACGTCGTTTCATCGTCAGTTATTTATACGACTGACTTTTAAACAAGTAAAATTTACAAAATACATTTCTGGGGTGTGCGAAAGGGCAGATAAGGGGAATAGTTAAACATAGGTGGGAGGGCTTTGGGGGGAACAGCCCCCCCCCCCAAAAAACAAAAATGATTGCCCTTTTTCGTAATTTTGTACTCGTTTAAAAGGCAGTCGTAAACATGACTGACGATGAAAGAACATAGAACCAACTTAGGCATGTTAACATGTTGAATTACCCAGAATGTAACCTGATGAAAAGGGCCCAGCGCCCTGTTTGAAGCAGTTGATTTATTAGGCGGTCATCGAGATCGGGGGCTACAGCCCCCTGCTAAAAAGGGAAGACGTTCGCCACCACCATAACCTAGGTGAGTCTATAGGGGGCAGTCACACAGCATCTTTTCACAGGTTTTACAAACTTCCTGGGCAGAGGGATGATATAAGCTTGCACCCAGGGGGTGCATTGCCCAAAGCAAATCCCTAAATGGTAGGGCTGGTCGGATAAGGCTTAGAGTCACTGTCCAAAAGAACCTGTTAATTAGGAATAGCTTGGAGGGCATGTTCCTTTCGTCCACCGTGACCAAGCACCGAAGCAATCCCTGATTCACACCGTCCGAGGGAATTTGAGGTGCCACTTGACATCATCTATACACATGGCAGCAGATCACGGGAAACCCAATGGGACGGCATGAATCCTGGGGGGCTCTCTGCTTGCAGTGCAACTGTAAAGCAGCTCCTCCTCCCCCACTGGAATGGAACACTCCCAGCCTACTGGAAGCGAATAGCCACATTGGCTGCATTTGATTGGAGGATGCCCCAGAGGAGCTAATGTTGCAGGTCACTCTGGTGTTTTCTCCTAGCAGTGGGAGACATGTCCAGACTGCTTCAGCAACTATAGAAGCCTGAAAGCTCCACAGAAGAATCTTGTCAAGCCTTTGAAAGACACGCCAGAGGTGCCCAGACAGGGTTTCGAAAGTGACAAAAAGTTGTCCATGTAGGCTCCCAACTTGCACTCCGCAACCGTTCTTTTATGGAGACCTCAAATGTCTCCTTTCAATCCAATACCTTCTCTTGATTCTGTATAGTAAGAACGATGAAGCCAAGCCTTGTGTTGTGTTCATTACACACCCGAATTCATTAATCCGCCCACTGCGCCAACAGGAACCAGTGCTGAGCCAACAACCACCAGCGGTCCACGTTTCTTCATTGACATTTACCTGAAAGTCTGAGAGGAGAACCTGTTGGGAAAGGGTCTGCTAAACCTTTTTTCTATTTAAACTATAGAAACGACTTTAATTCTACAACATCATTTGTGATTATTTAATAGCAACAAAGGCCTAAAACAAATATAATGGCAACTGCTTTCTCGCCATACGGCCATGGCCTCTTTGGGTCAACCATGGTTATGGGTATGACGAATGCTTCAGAGCGAGACAGTGCTCTTACACTTGTCTCATGTTAAACAAAAGCAAGAGTGTTGTTCAGGAAACAGCACAACAGAGACCTGGCGCTCACTTGAGATACGACCCAGACTATATTCATAGTCTTCAGTAAAAATCATAAAAAGAGTAAACAGACTCATTTATGATGAATCTAACTTTTTACAAAACTGTTTTTGTAGAAAAAAAATGTAAAAAAATATGAAAAAAATAATAAAGCACAACAATGGTCAAAGAACATGGTATCTTTTTCAAAATATAATGTTGATTTGCACACATGACCCTATAGGACACGCCTCAGAGCGCATGAGCCACCTCGGGCTCAAGGTTATGCTTTGTATCTCTGTCAAATATACTCTGAAATCACAGTTTCCTGCACCTCTCCTGCTGTAATCCAGCGTTACTGAATGTAGGCACTGCATGCATGTATGCACAGGACAAGGGTTAAGCCATGCCCCACCGAGGAACCGTTATACCCATTGGTAGCCCATAGGTTACCATCCCGGTGTGGACATACTACAACCCGTTTTAAATGCTCCCAACACCTTCAATTCTCTTGTTCTGGAGAGAATAACCCTCTAGGAGATTGTGAGCTGGTAGAAATGAAAGCCGGACAAAATGTTTTAGGTTAAAGACATTTATTAAATACTCTGTCCCTGATCTTCCCTACCTGGAAACCAAAACTAAGGCTCTGTCTGTGTCAGGATGTCTGTAACTAAAGAGCCGTCCTTGTGTAGATAACCTCCTACCATGACCTTCACAGTATAAACAAAAAAACAAGGGGTTCCTGGAAATGTCTTTAACTTGATGTTAATAAAAGTGTTCAAGCTAAAAGTATCAAAATGATTCCAACAAAAATGTTCTCCAAGGTATAGATCCTTGGATCCAGAGGCTGGTCCCCTTCCCCTGGATTCTTGAACAGGATGGCAAAAATGTCTCTTTAGTTAAATGTTCCTTTGTATCTTTACTGGACTCAAGGTACTTGTTCAAACAATACATCTTGTAAAAATCTTTCTGTAGTAATCTTTGTAACTTTGCAGATCACCTTGTATACTCCTCTGCCAAGAATCTTTATTCAACTTCAGCTGCCTGGTGTACTCGCCTGCCAGGACGTCTTATGTGTTTCACAGTTCTTTGGTTATACCACAATAGCATATCCCTGAGGTGCTTGGTATATCTGTCTATGGTAACCTTTGCTCGACTCATACCTCTTCCCCACATTGGCATCTCATGCTGTACTTGATTGGGGTTTGCCTTTGTACATGCCTTGTCTGCATTCAAACAAACCTCATGTTTTTCCTGCATCAGCAATCTCTTAGAATTCACAGACTTGTTGGTGCGCTAGTCGGAACGCCCAAGGGCCCTAGCTGCTTCAGGTAGACTCACCGGTTCCTTCCAGTGTCTTTGACTCTGTTTGTGCCTCTGCAATGTAATTCTTTCACCCGCTTTCCACTTTGGAGTGTGCAGACATTCTTCCAGCATCTTGCGCAGCTCCGTGGTCACACGCCAGCTTTCCTTTTCAGCCCGCATGGAAGAACGCTATTGCTTTTAGTGACCATACATCCAGGTGCTCCTGCGCGGCTACCAGCGGCTCCACAGGTCTTCTAGCTCGCAGGCAGCATCCCTCCACCTGTCCCATCTTTCCAGCGACTTGCGCTCGTGAGCCGCAGCATGGAGTTTAACTTCCTCTCCTGTACTGTTCATTCCAATAGTGCAGGTGCCATCCTTAAATGCCCCAAGCATTGAAGGATAAGAAAAACAACTAGTCTGCATGTGGTACTTTGAGCACCTGTCACTTTGCACATACTCCCTCATCCTCCTCTTCCTCTTCGCAGCAGCTGAGCGGTTATGGGAGTTGGAGCCCATGGATGTCATTGGGCATTTAACTCAAATAATTTTCCTCCAAGGTTTCACATTCAAAACAAAAGGTGTTATGTTTGAGCTATGGTGTTTGGGTCAAAGGTGGGGATCTGAACAGAATGACAATAGGACATTAAAAACTCAGGTATTAGAGGGTCTTCCTCATTGGAAAGGGGGGGAACATTGCACCTAACCCAATGAAGTCATGACATCTCCCCGGTGGCTGTCTCCTCCCATATGATCATTAATCATAAAGCCTCCCCCAGGGGCAGGATCAGGTAGCGGCTGCCGTCCCCTGACCACATGGGAGTAGGTCACCAGCAGGGAATCTGTGATGACTCCATTGGATTCATCACAAGATACATAGGGCTTAGCAGAACTCTCGGTATGAATGTAATTACGGACTAGCATTATTAAGTATGTAGGTAGGAATAAGGTGGCATAACAGATACTAACTTTAATGAACAGCCTTTCAAGGTTTGACTGTCTCTCTTTTACTGCTTCACTATATAGAAGAGTTAGTAAACACTGCACAGGGCTGCCACCTAAAGCAGAGCAGCTCAGCACATGGCTATTCACATCTCTATACATTAATGTACATCATATACACAAGCAGACTGCACTGGCTTTACCACCCTATTATTGCAGCACATTTTATTTGATTGTTCATTTATAACGCGCTTAATGCCAGCGAGTGCTTTCTAAGCGCAGGATCGGGATTCAAACCTGTATTGCGCCACGTTGTCTTGTTTCCAAGACAAATGCGCTTTCCCTGAGTTATCCTTAACCTCCATTTTAGTGTTTACATCATGGTGTACACATCGATTTGGCCTCTTCTAAGCTGCCTGTAGCGCTCTACATCAAGCAATGGATTGGACCTCTGTGGGAAGACTTGAACATCTGAGGTGTAGGAGGGGGTAGTTGAAGGGAGGCCAAACCTCTGTCGGAGGTGTGCCTTCACCAGGTTAGGAGAAAGGGTGAGAACAGTCCAGTTTGGATCTCTTGGGAGTTTGAGGGGGTAATTAGGCTGGTCTGTGAGGTAAATGAAGCTTGGGTTATATGTAAAGCAGAGCAAGCACTTGGCCCTCCTTTACAGGACAGGCATCTCTGTTTGGGGATTGTCTTTCAGCAGCCATTAAAGGTGACAGGCAGAGGAACCCATGTGCAAGGCTGTGGCCTCACCTCTTTCAATATGCCCTTTTCTATCCCTATTGTCCAGTCCTCAGAGGCCCTCCAGAGGCTCAGGGAGAACTAATCTCACTCATTCCCTCTCTTGGGAGCCTCTACATGGGGCTCTGGGCTTTGCTTTTGGACCTGGAGCAGTCTGCTGCGGGGGCCACACTCCCAGTAACCCGGGTCGAACTGGGATCATAAAATTGTCTCAGGCACCAATGAAAAAGTGGCCCACAGTTGCAAATGGGAATTCATTCCTTTTGTGACGCTGTTTGAATAGTACCCAAGGAGGAGGTTTTTGATACAATGTGATGCGAATTGTACATTTTAAAGAATATTTTTGCAGCAACAATGGTCAAAACTATTAGCTGCATAGTGAAGTAACTCATCAAACTGGCCCACATTGGCTAAAAAAGTGCCCCACTTTGACCCAAAAAACTGGCCCACACAAGCATTTTGTGATTTTGGTTCGGCCATGGGCCTATTGCCCGATAGGCCAGTCCGAGCCCGCCAGTAACTTGTAGGCTTCCTGACCCCGATTCTCCGTTCTTCATTTGTAAGTCAGTCAGTCTCCCCCTCCCACCACTCACCGAATGAGGTCACCAGGCAAATCTGATTAAGTCCAGATGAAACCTTACCGCATGCCAAAAGTCAGACCTGACCCTAAATCCCCAAAGCGCACACCCCAACGAGCCAGTGAACGATGTCACCAGGGAGTCAAAGCAGATAGCGCAACCCCCTTTAGGGTGGTTCCATTAGAAAGACTCGGGGAACATTTGTAAGTCCATAGTGAAAGCAAGAAGGCAAGTTAAGAGGGTAATGGACGGAAGGACGCGTGCCCTCACCGACATCAGAGTCAACGACAAGACGTACAGCCAGCCGGATCGTTTTATTTTTCACCAATTTAAGTGCCCTCTTTAGTTGCCCCAGATATATCAACCCGCTTGGCTTACAGGGTGTTTCCTCAAAGATATCCTGGCTCTCCCAGTGGTGAATGGCTGAGCAGCCAAGGCCAACTCGTAGGCAGGATCAGGGTGGCGAGAAGGCACACTAAGCCCTTTCAAAGTACGGCATAAGCGAATGTCCACACAATATAGTTGCAAATATATATTCTTCATAATAGGGTGTCCAGCTGCGACGACTACCAGTATACCTCTAATGTTGTTTTCAGAAAACCTGAACAAATAGGTTTCTAAAAATGTCCAATAGTTTATCAGGACCATTTGTGTCCACCGCTCCCTTCCTCTCCGTCCTGCAGTTATTCCAGCATTTGCACCAGCATGCATTTTCATGCTGTTTCTATGGAGTCCCCCAACATTTTGGACCATAGGAGCCCATTGTAAACGCTGCATACCACGAATACATGGCAGACAGCATTTACTCAATTTGAAGGCACAGTGCAAAAGGGCGGTGTACCCTTTGCCCTCCCCTTTTGTTTGGTCTCCGTTACTCAAATCAGGACATTTTGGCAGAGGGGACCCGTGTATGTCCTCGCCTGCAAATTACGGGGACTTTGAAAACGAGCCCCATAGTATTTTCTCTATTTCTAGGGATCAGGGGTGAATAGTCAAGCACAGGCCACGCACATCTTTTTCCCACTACGGGTACCGCAGCTACATAAACTCTGATGCTAAAATGACTGGCGATGCTCCGTGAGTAGTGGGCCCTTTGTTACCTTCAGTGTTAACCAGAGTTATGGAGGCCTAGGGAAGGCCATCTTTTGGTGTGCAGTTGCTTTGTCGAAATAAAACAGTTTGTGGAACTTTATTTCGAAAAAACTACTTTGTGGGGAAGTAAACAGATATATAAGTATTAAGGGGTAGACGGCATAGGTATGATATGAGGTTATTTATAACGCACTTAATACCCAGAAGTTTCTAAGCGCGTACCCGGGGATCGAACCTGTGTTGCTCCGTGTCGTCTTGATTCCAAGAGCACGTTACCCCTGAGCTATCCTCCCGAGACAAGTAGGGTGAGAAGGGTGGGGAGCTGGGTTGCCCTATGTCGTGGCAGCACCAAACGTGGCAGCACCAAACGTGACACACTGCCACATCGCGGTTACTCGCCCAGGGACTCCAAGGGCCATCTTTGCAGTTGCCTCCACCTTCAGCCCGCAGGGGTCCCCAGGTAGACACACAGAGGGCTACCAAATGGGGCTAAAAGGAAACCTTTTTTATGTAATACCTACCGGCCTCTCTTCTCCTTAGACCCATTAGATAAGTTGAGTCTGCTCTCATTGGATGGCAAAGCTCTAGAGGGCAATACACCCAAGGGCACTGGCAGGATTGCACCCGGGCAGGGTAGTAGGGTTGGGCATGTGAGAAACAGTGGGTTAGTGCGCATGGAGCTCCTTGGAGTAGGCTTCGGAAGAAAGCTCCCGGGGGCGTAGCCATATTTTGGGTTAAGAGAATGAAGCCTCTCTAAGGTGCCATTGGATGGGGCTTCAGCCAATAGAAAGCAGCCCCAAGCTCTTGGTTGGTGGTGTGTGTGATAATAACTCTCGCTGAACGAGGGCAGTAACAGAGAGTACTGGATGGCTGTGCCATTATGAGTGCCCCGCATTGCTCCCAGTTGCCCAATTTTTTATTGCTACTGGGCAAATAAAAGCAATTAGAAGGAATTAGAAAGTAAATACCATTTTCTTAAATGTTAAAAAGCTAATACATTACCATAATATCTGTTAAGGTGGTTCTAGGGCTGCAATGGTTATCCACATCATGTACGATACGCTGCCTGCCTGGAGCAAACAATGACTACGATCAGGTAACTATCACACAACATAACCCCAGGTAAAGTTTAGAGGGATGGCAGCTTGTCCCATCTCAGGAAGGAGATATTCAGCCAGTCTTTCACTTTTAGGCTTTCATCAATTTACATTCTGCCGCTTATAGGCCCACAATTCTGGCGGGAAAACCAACTGCATGTACTGTACAGCAATGCAGAACGATGAGAGCTCAGATGTCAGTCTGGCAGAACATCTAAAAAGCGAAAGAGGACAACTGGAATGCTTCGCTTTTAAAAAATGTTTAAATGAGGGTGATTTAGTTGCACCTTTACCGGGGTAGGGCTCAGACCCCGGCCTAATTTTTCCACTTCATGGGGATATTTGTCCAGAAGAAAACATGGCCATTTGGAAGCCAAGGCAAATGTGCTTCCTGCCCCAACTCGGTGACCTCACTTGTGGCATCGGTTCGGGCTGGCTCAAAAGTTGCACCTTAAGTTTCTTTGGAAACAACCTGCCTGTCAAATATGCAAACATGAAGGCTCTCAAGTCACTCATTTAACGCTGCTAGAAGCAATATTATGAGCCCTGCATTAAAGGATCTGAGCCCTGCACTGGATGAGGATTCCTGACGGGTGGGAGTAGGGCGTCGAATGAAGGCGGCCTCAAAATACCACTCAACCACTTAATTCTGCACAGAACCCAATTGTTCTGCGGATTTTCTCTAGGTCTCAATCCTTGCTAGGGAGGCCGGAATGACTCCATGGGAATGACAATACGTCGCTTCCAGGTAATGACGCGCGTTTCGCTTTTCTTGCGATGACCATCCATTGCTCATACATCATTTCCAAGGTTTTCAGGATGCCCTAGAACAGGCAGATGTTCTGCAGAGTGGTTCAGATGATGAGGGTCCAAAATCTCAAGCAATGGATGCTGATGTTCAGAGAATGCGGGATCGAATGAGATCGGACCCCGCTCCGGAGACGGATACTCCTCCCCTAATGCAGAGGCCAGAGCCACACTGTTTAGGTCCATCCTTCCATGAGAGCACCACTCTACTGGAAAATGAGGATTGCTTTGTAGAAAAGAGGCTAGTGTGGAAAGGAATGCAACAATTGTCTTTTCCATTTTAGAAGGACTTCCTCCCATTGCCTTCACCAGGCAGCAGCGAACCCTTCGTAGGAAGATTGAGTTGGACACCTCAACACAGGTACATACCTCATGACGTGGAATTCAGTCAGCTCATCCAGGCTGCTTCTCTGCAGAGTTCTCCTGCTTGGGGAGGCACAGAGGCCAGAATTCCTTTTTCAAATTCTCAGCACAGGAACGCTGGTGCCGCTGTGCTCCCCGACATAGAACATAGCACTTGCACGCTCTGTGCAATCAAGACACCCATTCTCTTTAAACTGTGTTAAGGAGGCCTTCTGGGGGACCTAACGTGAACCCCCCCCAATCACACAATGCTGCAGAACCTGCCACTTAGCAGGGGAGCCTTTCCAAGTCCCTTGCAGTTTTAGTGAAGAAAAGGTGGGACTAGTCTTGTGTGATCACAAGTGCCAATAGATGAATCATGTCCATGGTGTCATATATGGTGCATGGCGTGCGGGATTGATGTCGCCTTCAAGCTGGGCATCGAAAACATTCTAAAAATCTTCAATATCTCCATTATTTAGGGACAGATTTCAATGCTCACTGTCCCATTCCAAAGATGTGCTAGGTCTTAATAGTGGTCCAAACAACATTTAGTCAATGGTGTCTCAGAAATGCCAATATCCATATTATGAAACCTCATTTGTACCTTTAACCACATGTTCCACAAGAAATGAACCAATGTATGACATTGCCACCTGAGGAATTGCCACTGTAGTGAAACTTGCGCAATATGATTATGTACCAGCACTGAACTGTTGCCATTACTAACCTTAAGAGAATGATACCGCGTCCTTTATAAGGTCACTAATTGTGATGAACATCATCTTTGCTGTCAGAAGTTACTGCTACGTCTGGTAGAGTGTGAGTATCACCACCACATTGTTCACATTTGTCTCAACACTCACAGACGCCTGTACACGGTGTGTCTCACCCACTAGTCCACAGGAACGTGTCACCAATGTGGCCAGGACACGGCCATTGCTTTTGGATCCGGGGTGGACCAGTGTGGGAGGATCAACTGGGTGAGGGGACTTCAGGGAGTGGGAGTGAGGCAGCTGCTGGTGAGACGTGGTATTCCCCCCTATTTTGTTTATCCAACCCATCTTATATTTTAGGATTTTATGAGGTCCCAACTCCCTCCCGCCCCCTTTTTATACAAACAAGAGGAAGAGGGTGACAGAGTAACAACATTAACTTTCACACATTGTACTGGACATGTCCCGCTAATTGGGTCAGGCAATGTCAGGCACTTGATTCTAAGTGCATACATCTCATACCAATTAACTCTCCTCACACAAATAAAACGCAGGACCAAAAGACACACTCTGAACAAGGCAGAACACGAGTACGAGCTGGGCTCCTGGGATGAAGGTAAACCTACTGGAGCAGAGTGACAGAGCAAGGGACAAGAGCAGTGGGTCAAAAACCCCAAGAGTTCCCTACTGAAGGTTGTTGCCTTCCAACAGGCTGCAAAAGACACGTCGGGAAGGCCAGATCACACAAGTGAAGACTGCATTGTGTTTCAAGGATGCCAGCGACCCTCAAAGGTGAACAGCAGAGTTGGGGAGGCGAGCCCAAGCCTGTTGTTCTAACCTTGACTCATGAATTGGGAATCGCAAAACCAAGAAAGAGACACACACATCAGTGAGTTGACAAGCGGCCTAAAAGAGCGGTGTGTGTTAAAGTTTGAATAACAACAGTATATCACAAGTGAAGGCTGCACGCGTATGAATTAGACGTTTGGAAAGGCAAACCTGTGAATGAACTTTGAAATAAAAGACAGTTGCCAAATCAGCGATACTAAGTAACGGAGTGGTCCGGCGAAAGGAAGTTGCCCATTCAAAAGTCTCTGTGAAATGTAAATTGTTCGAAAGCGATAAAGCAAATGAGCAGCAAAAGTGAAATAAAGAAGTTTAACTCCTAGAGAAGGGGAGAGTGAAAGTTGTACTATAACCTTTGAGTCGAAGTGGTCCTGCAGTGGTCTGTAAAGTAAGCCACGCACATTTGAAAGTCTTCGACATCCGAAAGTGTTTCGAGCCTGACAGAGAGAGAACCGAAGTGAAATAAGCTTGGGGAAAGGAGCCCCCTGCAAGTTTGTGTTGAGCTTTATCGTGAGAGGTCTGAGCCCGACAGAGGGGGACCTTTGTGAGCCTTTTGATTGAAACATTATTTTGGAAGTCAAGGAAAGAGACTTAAACGTGGAAGGCCAGATGGCCTCAATCCATGTTTTGGAACTGTTTATTGTGTTAGAAGCCGAGCCAGAGTATGCCATCCTTCTTACAGGAACAGCGTCACTATGTGAGATCTAAAGTGGAGAGGAGAGCTGGTTCAACCATCTATATGGTTATGGAAACACTTCCGTACAGAAGCACTTGCCTAGAAACACCTGTGTACAGGTGCGCTATAAATGCCACATCATGTCATATCATATTCATTTGAACACTGATTTTTCCTTTTGCATAGATTTCTCCTTTTTACACTTTTTTGTACAAGAGACAGGGTAGGCATTAGGTTTTGTTAGCATAAGCCATTTTGATTTGACAGACTCCACTAGGACTGCGTTATTTATTATTTGATGGTCGAGACTACTCCCATCTTAGTTATAGGGCAGAATAGGAGTTTCTTCAACCCCAACAATTTCAATAAAGGTTTTACAAACTGTACCGATTGTGTCAGTGTCATACTTGTGACACCATGCCTCCCCTACAAAGGTATGTCGTTCGCTAAACATTTACACAGTGGATTGCATTTGTGGTTCACACACGGACATTTTAGCAACTGCATAATGCAGTCTGAGCACATGTCATCTCACAGAGAACGGAGCCATTTCTCTGTCCGCCCTATTCCATCCATGTCCACTGGGAGGTGGAATTGTTGGCTGTGATTGGTCCTCTTGGTTCCAGATCATGCCTGTTAGTTGACCCTCTCTAAAGCAAGTATGAAAGAACGACTTGTATCTGGCAACATTTCCGAGGTCATTGTTTTTTTTTTTGAAATCATAGTCAAGTGCAGCTCCGCAAGTTTAGTTATACTGGTTCTGGGCTGATGGACTGGGCAAATTAGTAAACTGTGTCTGCAGCCGCTGTAGCGAACGCTTTCCAGTATGAAATATTACCTTTCCTAGACAAAATAACTGCATTCGGACAAAGCATGAAATTCAGGTAATGCAGCAGACTTCAAGGGGGGTCTAGTGATAGGAGCATATCTGCAATTGAAATAACTGGTTTTGAAGTAGACACAGTAAGACTCAGACTGTTTTGGGTATCTCCTTATGGCAAGAATGAAAACATCTGTGTCATGTGAAAATATATCGTTTTCTAGTGCCACTTTCTGTGGCATTGGTGGCATGAAGAATTTTCTTTCCATCGCGTCTTTTGTGTACAACTAGGACAGTCCTAAGGCCAACGTGACAGGGCCACTTTTGGAAGCCACTCCGTGCTACGACAGTGTTGCTCGGTCATTTGTACATGGTGAAGCGTTGGATCTAGGGAAGCCGTTAGTTCCTTTTTGGTGTAAAGTAGCTTCTTCATAGTAGCATTAGCTATGTTAGTGCGGTTCATGGTTTTGCAGTGGGTTGGCGCAATTCCCTGGAGCCTCTTTCCCCTCATTGTCCTCTTGATGGAGTTGTCACTGCATCCGTGAAACATAAGTGTATTTCATTTTAGTTAACATACTTCTCCTGGTGACTGCCTCATGCCATCAACCGCTGCAACAGATGAGATCCTTTCTAGTGGAGCATTGGTAACGGCTGTTGTCCTCCTGATAGGATCCCATACATTGATGTTGCTAGTTTCAGAGGGGAGTCTCTCTGTTATAATTTATAATTGTTCATTTATAACGCTCTTAATACCAGCAAGTGGTTTCTAAGCGCAGGATCGGGATTTGAACCTGTGTTGCACTGCGCTGTCTTGCTTCCAAGACGAACGTGTTTCCCCTGAGCTATCCTTCCTCATCACACAACCTTATACCAAGAGCATTGACGCAACCAATATCTTTTTTTTTTATAAAACTCTCACTAAACACTGCCTTGGTTGCTATGTTCTCTAGTTCTGGTCCAGCAGACCAAGAGGATTTCCAATCCATTTGAACTCAATAAGCAATTTGTGTATTGCAGTATCCTCCCTGTGCAGTGCCTCGTTATAGTCGTAATGCTATGTGTGTGATGCTGCTTTATATGGTACCCCTGCCATGCTCGACGTCTGTTCAGATATATGGTCAAGTACTGGTGCTATTGAAAAATAGCACGCAAGTGCCATAGGATGTTGCATTAGGTCTAGTAAATCCCCAGGAGCCTTCAAAGCCCTGTTTTGATGTTCGAGCGCTCCATCAGGTCCAAGGGAGGAGAATGGAATTTTATTTCTCCTCACAGCCCAATTTCCTTTTTCAAACTCTTACCATATGTCAGGATCTGTCTCTCTCAAAACACTTGTGTCTTCAAGCGTGTATGCCATCACCTCAGAGTGATCATGAACGTTTAATATTAAATAGTTCCTGTATGATATCTGTGCGCAGACAAATGTTGCATTCAGAAAGGTCGATTTTTCAGCAATTGAAATCAATTTTACAGTATGAATTTACTCTTTGAAACTGGCTTTTGCCATTTTGCAGTTTACATTTATTAATTAGAACGAGCTTGTGCCAACACTTGTGCACCTGCTTGGGTTTCGCCTGCGCTTTGCCTTTGTCAAGGCTTGTACAGTATAAGGGACGTATGCCATGTGAATATCAGATATCAATTTGCCTGTATATAGCCAAATCCAGATTCATAATTAGTCTCCTTATTCTGTTTTGATTTGCGAATCCTCTTGGAGGAAATAGTAAATGCATTAAATTCCTTGTGGCGTCATAATCCGATGAGGTCATTCATTTGGCATACAGACTCTGGCTTGATGGATACTACGTTTCTTCAACATTAGCTTCCGAAATGCCTTAATACGGCGCTATGTTGCAGGACCTGTCTTTCAAATTGTGCGGCGCTAGGCATGTGCTTATAGGAGGTAAAAATTGAAAATTCAATTCATAAAGAGGTAACCTGCAGAAGAAAGCCCTCCTCTGCAGCACAAGCAGCAGACGCATTGTCATATCTCTCCAGCTATGGAATAGGTTCAGTCTTTTCTTCCTAATGTATGAGACACATTTGCCGATTCACCACACCCTCACATAATTAACATAATTGCATTCTAGAATAGAAAAAAGAAGCAATCCAGAAACTTGTGGTTACCAAATCAGCAATTAGAGAAAGTGGCCGAATTGCCAAACCTGGGCTTTACCATCATATGTCCAGGTCAAAGAAAACAAATGCTAATTGCTTGGACTAAGAAGAAAGCGAGATGTCTTGGATATCAAATGAATAATTTTTTTATGAGATATGGGAAATTTGCAATGTTATCAGTTCGGACATTTTATGAATGTAAGGTAGTGCCAGCATTACTACATGTCCTGGAGACACACCAATCTCTTTTCCATTTTGCCCATTGGGGGCCTTATATGGCCATTTGCCTTATCCCTACTGAAGAGTTTTCCAATGGCTGCAAATCATTTTAGATTGGGCTTAATATCTTAATATACCAGGTTACTTTGGAACATATTTTTGCTCTCTTCAAAACTTTGGAAGCCGCCTCAATTCTCCCTATCTGAAGCCTTCAGTGAAGATGCCTCAGGTGGGGAAAACGACTACATCAAAATATGTGAAACTACAATACAGCTGGGGGGAATCTCCTTGCCACAGGGTTTAAATGATATGTATATACTCAGAAAAGTGCATCAATTTGATTGGTGTGATACGTGCCAATGTACCTCAAAATATAAAGGATTTGTGGGCTTGGCAAGGACCTGTAAACAGTTGGGGGAAATGCTCCTTGTAAATGGTACTCTCTCCCAGCCCTCAAGCTAGAAAGATTTGTAAACAGTTGGGGGGAGAGGGGCTGTATATGGTACTCTTTCCCAGCCCACAAGCTAGAATTATTTATAAACAGTTGGGGGAAATGCCCCTGTATATGGTACTCTTTCCCAGCCCTCAAGCGAGAATGATTTATAAACAGTTGGGGGAAATGGCCCTGTATATGGTACTTTCTCCCAGCCCTCAAGCGAGAATGATTTATAAACAGTTGGGGAAATGCCCCTGTATATGGTTCTTTCTCCCAACCATCAAGCTAGAATGATTTATAAACAGTTGGGGGAAATGCCCCTGTAAATGGTACTTTCTCCCAGCCCTCAAGCGAGAATGATTTATAAACAGTTGGGGGCAATGCCCCTGTATATGGTACTCTTTACAGACAGAAAAAAAGAAATAGCTCCCACTGTATGGAGCTTGGATCGATTTATCTAAAGCATTCGATCAAGTGGAAAGGGCATTACTCTGGCAAAAATTGCGATGATGGGGTATGCCGGAAACACTTTTGTCTATACTGGTGGAACTACATAGAGACACAAACCTAAGAGTTCGTTTAGATGGAATGGGCCACCTCTCAAAACGAATAAAAGTAAACAGGGGGTTAGACAAGGGTGCTTAAGAGCGCCCCTATTTTTTTATCTGTTTTTGGCAGACATGGGACCTTTTTTGGAATCGTCTGCGTTGGCCAGCCCCATCTTAAATGGGAGAAAGAGCTGTTGGCTGGCCTACGGAGACGACATAGTACTTCTTGATAGAACACCAATCGGTCTTCAACGTCTGCTCACAAGATTGAATGAGTATGTTGGGATAAACCAACTACCAATCCATCCTGCCAAATCTAATATTCTCATCTTTAAACATCCCCTGACAAAAGCTAAGCATATTAGCTGGAAACTGGGAGCTGAAAATATTAAAGTTGTAGAAACTGTAAAATATTGGGTTATAATGTACATGCCTATTCAGCCTTATACAAAGCAGAAACCGCGATCATGGACAAAGTATCACAAGCTGCATCACAAATTATCAAACTGAATTACAAATTTTGTAAATTTTCCATTCTTCCGTTAGTTAGGTATTATCTAGCTAAATTAGTCCCAGTGATATTATATGGACTGGAAGCTAGATCGGGTCTCTCGTCAGTAAACTGGGAAATCTTTGAAGGACGGCTGTGGGAAAAAAAGTCCTGGGACTTCCAAGTTGTAAACCTATCGGAAATCTGAGATTCGAGCTAGGCTTAAAATCTTTGAAATGCATGGTGGATTGGAAACTGATCTCTCTGTTTCGAGAGATAATCACAGGTAGAGAGACTACCCTCTATGGTGACCTTAGGTGTCAAAGGTTGGGGGGGCAAACCAGCAATTCTGTCAATACTGGGGGAAAAAGTAATGAAAGCTCTCACAAAAATTGACCTCGACGAGGAAACGCTGGTCTCAAACCTGCTTAAAATTAAAAAGAAACTGGAGCTTTTAGACTGGATTGGAACAGTAGAGAAGGTCAGATTGGTCCCAGTTCCAAATCCATTCTTGAGGGGGGAAAAAGAACTTGAGTGCCTCTCGAGCTATTTAATGAAATTCCCTAATAGGAAATTGCGCTCAAACTTCCTCAGAATGAGGCTAAACTTGGTCCATTGCGGGGAGGTTTTGGAAAAGCATAATCAAGGGGACAAGGCAAAAAAAACTGTGTTCGATTTGCATAAACCCAGCCAAACAAACATTAAGGCATTTGCTAATGGACTGTGAAGGATCATGGAAACATCGTGAAGACTTTTCAGGAACTTTGTGCGTCGAGATGAGGACATTATTTCAGACTTTTTGTGGGATAGACTCATCTCTGGCACCAATGCCGCATTATCATCGGCTGCAGTCCAGCTGCTAGTCAACTGTGAAGTTAACATTTAAAACGATACGTTCTCGATACAACAGTTCTTCACTAATGTTGATCTTTTAGAAGCACGACGAGAATACAAAGATCAACAGTATAAATGCCTTAAGTAGCTGGGACAAATAAAATTAGGACGAAATGCACGAAATGCGAAATTTAAATTGAATTTGTATATACACAAAAATGTTTGTTATCTGTTTGTCTTTCTTTTCTTTTGTAAAGGCTCATTGAGTCAGAAACAAATAAATAAAAAAAGGTACTCTTTCCCAGCCCTCAAGCTAGAATGATTTATAAAAAGTTGGGGGAAATGCCCCTGTATATGGTACTGTTTCCCAGCCCTCAAGCTAGAATGATTTATAAACAGTTGGAGGAAATGCCCCTGTATATGATACTCTCACCCTTCCCTCAAGCTAGAATGATTTATAAACAGTTGGGGGAAATGCCCCTATATATGATATTCTCACCCTTCCCTCAAGCTAGAATGATTTATAAACAGTTGGGGGAAATGCCCCTGTATATGATACTCTCACCCTTCCCTCAAGCTAGAATGATTTATAAACAGTTGGGGGAAATGCCCCTATATATGATACTCTCACCCTTCCCTCAAGCTAGAATGATTTATAAACAGTTGGAGGAAATGCCCCTGTATATGATACTCTCACCCTTCCCTCAAGCTAGAATGATTTATAAACAGTTGGGGGAAATGTCCCTATATATGATATTCTCACCCTTCCCTCAAGCTAGAATGATTTATAAACAGTTGGGGGAAATGCCCCTATATATGATACTCTCACCCTTCCCTCAAGCTAGAATGATTTATAAACAGTTGGGGGAAATCCCCCTATATATGATACTCTCACCCTTCCCTCAAGCTAGAATGATTTATAAACAGTTGGGGGAAATGCCCCTGTATATGATCCTCTCACCCTTCCCTCAAGCTAGAATGATTTATAAACAGTTGGGGGAAATGCCCCTATATATGATACTCTCAAGCTAGAATGATTTATAAACAGTTGGAGGAAATGCCCCTGTATATGATACTCTCACCCTTCCCTCAAGCTAGAATGATTTATAAACAGTTGGGGGAAATGCCCCTATATATGATATTCTCACCCTTCCCTCAAGCTAGAATGATTTATAAACAGTTAGGGGAAATGCCCCTATATATGATACTCTCACCCTTCCCTCAAGCTAGAATGATTTATAAACAGTTGGGGGAAATCCCCCTATATATGATACTCTCACCCTTCCCTCAAGCTAGAATGATTTATAAACAGTTGGGGGAAATCCCCCTATATATGGTACTCTCTCCCAGCCATCAAGCGAGCATGATTTATAAACAGTTGAGGGGAAATCCCCCTATATATGATACTCTCACCCTTCCCTCAAGCTAGAATGATTTATAAACAGTTGGGGGAAATGCCCCTGTATATGGTACTCTCTCCCAACCCTCAAGCTAAAATTATTTTTATGCGCTTTCGTTATAACTTGTTAGAAACTAGGGATAACCTAATGCTTTGGATTAAAAAAAGGACATGTATTGCCTGATTGTAGATATTGCACAAGAGAACCCGAGACTTTACAAAATGTGGTTTTATATTGTGATGAATTAAATGAGCACAGAATATAATGTTTTGGACGTTTTGTTCATCATATATATTTTATATTGAGTGAAGTCTTATGGGAGTCTTTTTGATGCTACTTCTATTGCATTGATCTTGGCACTTTAGTACTTTATTCAGAAGATACATTAGAGCAGGTTTCATATTATAGAAATATTATAAGAATGAATAGCATATAGGTTTTATATGTTTTCGATTGTTATTAATTATTGTTGTATATGTGCACGAATTGTTTGTGTAAGCATTGCAACTTGAATCATAAACACAATAAAAGAAAAAAGTATGAATGTTTAATACAAAGAAATAAATAAAGAATGCTTCCACTGATCAAATGTGTGCATTCCAGTCACAACATCAAACAGACTATTATCTGCATAAAGATTCTACCATCACATTTTAATGCTTCAACACTTCAAAGTGGCATGCATGCGGTGCAACAACGGTGTGCGTTGCAACAAGGACATGCAGTGCAACAAGGTGGCTCCTTTGGCACAGGGAATATGTTGGCCTGTGATGATTTTCTTTATACCATCCTTTGACTATAGCAGACATCCCACATTCCAGGAATGCTGGATACATCAGTAAAAGAGTCTGGAGCACAAATAATGCCATCCATATGTACAGTCCATCAGGACGCAAGACCACTCGATCACAAAGACAGTGTTTAGACAATAGTTACTGCACCTGAGAATAGGGACCCTAATTTCTATGTCAGAACACATTTTGAATATGCTCCACATATATTTTCTAGTAAATATTCCAGATATGTCAAGAAAGTCAACTGAATTGAACAATCTATTGTGGTAACTAGTATGATTGTTAACCCCCCCCCCCCCGTCCAGGAAAGTGGGTGTTTATCATTCCTGCCATAAAAGTGCAGTGGGGGGGGGGGGTGCAACGTCACAGATTGCTTAAAAACACTTCAATGCTCTGAGACGGTTTTATTAAATGTGTGTTAGAGACCTATGGCTGTCTCTGTAATATACACTGCCTTCCTAACCCAGGCATCCCTACACACCGGGTTAGTATGTACAGCAGAATTCACCCTATGGTCTAGGTTCTTACTTACACTAGGTTTGGAAACCAATAGGCAATTTTCCTTCTCCAGTTGGACTCGCTCAAGGACTTCCTAACTCTCCCTACCCTATACAGTGGTTAGTGTTCTAAAGGGTTTATGTGGATGTGCCATACAGACACTCTGCCCAATTCGGTCTCCTTTCATGCCCCATTACTCCTCTCTGGCTCTATTGTCTGTTGGACCTTCCTCACTACTCTCCCCCTCCTCCAACTTCCTCCACCTTACTCCATCTATTCCCTTTGTCCGTCTTTCTCCGCTGTTCCTCCAGTTTCCCTCTCTTCTTCTAAGCTTAACCTCCACCCTTTGATGTTACTACTCCCTCCTCCAAGCTACAATTCCCTCGTCAAAACTACAGCTCCCTCTTCCAAACCACAATGTCCCCCTTCATGCTCCAAATCCCTCCTCCAAACTATAACTCCCATCTACGTACTACAACTCCATTCTCCACTCTACAACTACCACCCACCCTGCCTCCTACTCAGAAAACCTTCCTTTCACTAACACAATTCCTTTACATTCAATCTCTGCTCTCCTTCCACCCACACCTGCAACACTTTCACTCAGACACACACATGCGATGCAGTACCACGTTCACTCACTTACCCATACCCAACCCTCTCTGTAAATCACTTCCACACTCTGCTGCTCCTTCATTCCTCCTGCTGGTATCTTGGTCTACCGCCGCCTCCTCCTCCTCTGACCTCATCCGTACAACCCACGATGTCCTGGCTTCCTGTCCTTTTTATGCTCCCCCTCATATTTGCATTGGTCCACTTTCTTTGACCAATCTGGCCTCATCTTCCTCACCCAGGAAGGGTTAGCTACAGCAGAAATGCTAAATAATGGACTTTGTATTTTGCTGGTAAATACATTAGTAGAGCAGGCTCATATTAAATCGGAATTACCTCTTTATAATTTGTATGTTGATTTCTCCTCAGCCTTTGATATGGTAATAAGAAGCCGGCTATGGGAGAAACTAGAGGCGATGGTTATGCCGGCCCATCTATTATACATATGCAAACTGATGTATGAAAATAATACCACCAGAGTAAGACTGAACAATATGGGACTAATGTCTGACTTAATCTCTATTAAGCGGGGTGTTCGACAAGGATGTGCTTTGGCGCCGATATTCTTCAATCTATTCATGGCTGATTTCTGCAAGCAGGGCTGTCAGAAAATGTGGTGAGGCCCGGGGCAAAACATTTGGTGAGGCCCCCTTACAATTATTTGCACTCGGCCAGCGGCGGCACATCCGCAAACAGGAGACTCGAGAAATCTACCCTTGAGTTTGTGTGCAGGATCCCAAATATGGTTTATTACTACAACTCCAAATCAACTACAGCAAAGTTAGATTTCTCTACTGAAGAAAGGTTCATGCCAAACTAACTTTTGTATCATATGAATAAATATATATAAGATGGCATGAGCTCTCCACTGCGCCACCTCCAATTCTCTGAGGGTCAGTCACTTTTCCAAGCAAAGAGTTGAGGGCAGATCTCTTTCTTTGGCTGGGGCCTCCCTCTGGAAACAGCCTCCCTGTCTTGCTGAAACTTGATGAGAATTATCTCCGGTTCCGGAAGCACCTCAGGACCTGTCTCTTTGCTTCTGCCTTCTCTCTTCCTCTCCCTTGCGGATCACCTGCCTGATCCATGCACTGGTCACCTGATCAAGCTCTGAATTCGGGCCCAGGACCCTGCCTGTCCTGTTGCAATCCCGCACTGCCTCTTGGCTTCCCTGCACTTGTGATCTGTATCTGTAACCCTACAGTCCCCGCTCATGTTCTTATTCTCCACCCGTTGGCTGCACTTATGAGTACCCACACTTGCCACCCGTTGGCTGCATTCTTGTTTCTCCTTTGTTACTGCACTTCTGAATCCTACCCCACCCTCGGCACTTCTCCCCTCCCCCCTTGACTGCTCTTGGGCGATCTGAATGACACAAGGCCTAGTAAGATCTGCGTTTTGTCCTACTCTTTTGTTTCTCCCTCCTTGCCTTGTCGCGCCTAGAAACACTTGTGTACAGGCATGTAATAAATGCCATATCATATCATTAAGGAGCACCCTGCCCCTGTGTGGCATTAAAACACACATCATAAACAGTGACAAATGATGTACAGTGGAGGCTGGTACATTTCTGAACTTAAGAGGCTTAAATGTTTGTGCCAATTAGCTAGGATCAACAGAGCACAGTGAGGGAGCCCAAACCAAACAAGGGTTGCTTGAGGGGGCTTCTCACTCCCAAGAAAATGTTTGAAACATTGGGTTAAAAGTATGCATTTTACAGCACTTTCTTTGCAACATTGGGTAGAAATCCATACAGTTTGCAATTGGTTTTGTATGGAAGCACATGGAAATTCCCAATAGTTGCAAATCACAAATTGTGCATAGGAACATTTTCCAATACATTTCATGCCGCCTTTCCACACGAGATATGCTAGTATAAAATATATTCATGCTGGTTGTTCGAATTATGTCGATGCAGGCTGCATCAATATATGTTATTATTACCATGTACGGGCTCCCAGCCAGTAAAAATGCCATGCCACAGAAAGTATAACCAGGCTGACTGTGTACCATAAGTGTTATTACTGGCTAGATTGGCCTACATTCAATGTGGGCCAATTTAGCTAAGTAGTATGTTTGCTTTAACCTTGATGCATAGTCCTGTGCATCAAGGGTAAAGGAAAAAGAGCACTGGCAATGCTAACAGTTTGGGCATTCGTGTAGGCATGGCAAAGGCACTTCTGTATTGGTATTAGCTGGCCATTGATAGTGACAGTGCAAAATGGTTTGAGTACCTGAGCAGCTAATATCAGTGCCTGGTAAATGCCAAATACTTATACACAAGCCAAAACTGTTGGCTTTGCCAATGCTTATTTTTAAAAGAACTTCAGCGAAAGACACGCAGGGTGTTTTTAAATTGAGTGGCCAAAGGCAGACCTGATTAAGACATTTTTATTACACCAGCTACATGTTTACAACTCCAATGAAGTCATGAACTCTCAGAAGACTCCTTTGGCGAAACACTTGCAGGCACATCGAGGGCAAAGTTTGATGGCAAGGCATGTTTCAAGCTAGCTCAAAGAGTTCCAGTGAGGAGGTGTTTTGGGTGGAGAGGGCAGGAACTGGGTGAGAATTGCCATAGGGATTAGCATGGCCATGAGAAGTAATTTCACTGTTAGCACCTTCATTCATATCCATACATTTTTTACGTAATTGAAATCGTGATGTGGGGTTAGCACTTGCATGCTAGGGGAGTGATTAGAAGGGAAGTGGTGACATGAGACATCTCATTGTCACAGCAGTCCTTAAGTGTGACATTTCAGAAACGAAGGCAAGAGGTAGCTGCTTGTAACTTTGAAGCTTCACCAGAATAGTCTCATTCAAAATGTGGAAAGATGTTAGGTGCCCCCACACAAGGAAGTTTGCCCCTTCCTCACAGCCTCTGGCGTTAGCGCCTCTCCCAACATTTGAAGTGTTAGTCCCCTTTCCGCCATGACATTTTAGCCTAGGTGTACCTCTGATGCCATGAACCCACCCCGTAATGAAGTGGCCCACAGGGCGGCTACATTTAGGGGTGGTGCTGAACACACACTCACAAAAAACACTTTCACCCATGCATTCATCCACCAGTTACACAACTCTATACATAAAACCAAACACAGCATTGACACAAACACCAACATGCACGCATGCATTCATAGATAAACATATACATAGTAATTTAATTTAAATACACATCTACAATTTAAAATAAAACCTCCATGCACCCTGAAAAAGCATCCACGCAGCCGACACGTAGACATGCTGCCTGACAAGAGAGAACTCCTCTCCCATCAGTCAGCGTGATCACAGTGACAATGTGAACACACTGACTGACAAGATAGAACTCCTCTCCCATCAGTCAGCGTGATCACGCTGACAACATGAACACACTGACTGACAAGAGAACTCCTCTCCCATCAGTCAGTGTGATCACGCTGACAACATGAACACACTGGCTGACAGGAGAGGAGTCCTCTGATATCAGTCAGCGTGGTCATGCTGAGCAACGTGAACACACTGACTGACAAGAGAGAACTCTTCTCCTGTCAGTAAGCATGGTCATGCTGAGCAATGTGAACACACTGAGTGACGAGAGAGAACTCCTCTCCCATCAGTCAGCGTGATCACGCGGACAACGTGAACACACTGACTGACAAGAGAGAACTCCTCTCCCATCAATCAGTGTGATCACGCTGACAACATGAACACACTGACTGACAAGAGAGAACTCCTCTCCCATCAGTCAGCGTGGTCATGCTGAGCAATGTGAACACACTGACTGACGAGAGAACTCCTCTCCCATCAGTCAGCGTGGTCATGCTGAGCAACGTGAACACACTGAGTGACAAGAGAGAACTCCTCTCTCATCAGTCAGCATGTTCACGCTGACAACATGAACACACTGACTGACAAGAGAGAACTCCTCTCCCATCAGTCAGCGTGGTCACGCTGAGCAACGTGAACACACTGACTGACAAGAGAGAACTCCTCTCCCATCAGTCAGCGTGGTCATGCTGACAATGAGAACACACTGACTGACAAGAGAGAACTCCTTTCCCATCAGTCAGCGTGATCACGCCGACAACATGAACACACTGACTGACAAGAGAGCACTCCTCTCCTGTCAGTCAGCGTGGTCACGCTGAGCAACATGAACACACTGACTGACAAGAGAGAACTCCTCTCCCGTCAGTCAGCGTGGTCATGCTGAGCAACGTGAACACACTGACTGACAAGAGAGAAATCCTCGCCTGTCAGTCAGCATGTTCAATCACACCGAGCAACGTGAACACATTGACTGACAGGAGAGGAGTCCTCTATTGTCATTCAGCATGTCCACGGTGTCAGCTGAATGACGGGAGGCAGCTGAGCTCACTTCTGAGCCCTGCTGTCTCCCATTATTTTGCTGTTTGTTGCGGAGCCAAATGGCTTCGCAACAAAGAGCAAAATCATTGCAGGGGCAGAGAGCAGACAGCACAGTCCCCCGTGTGAATAAAAGGACACGGGTGGACTGTGCTGCTTTCTCTTTAGGATAGGGGGCCGCGAGGCCCAGGGCAGTTTCCCCCCTGCACCCCCCTTGTGACGGCCCTGTCTGCAAGATATTCATGGAAGAAAATGAATGCTTTCTCTAGGATTGTAAACACCAAATTGGGCTGGATCTGCTATGCAGACAACGTTGTTATCTTTGACAACACTTATGTCGGGATCTGCAATAGTGCTAGGGCTGTCTGCTGTTATGCGGATAAAAATGGTCTTAAAATTAACATTACCAAAACCCAATGTATGGCCATTGGGACTGGGCGAAGTAATAGAACGACTATTTCTTGTAATATCGGGCTCATTAAAAGAGTTGATGCCTATAAATATCTGGGCTATGAGGTAGTGTCTGGAAAAAGTGGGATGAATAACAATGTTCAGGAAAACAAGAGGACTAAGGTTCTTTCTACTCTAGGAGCAGTACTGGCATTCTCAAAAAAAACTGCGGGATACAGCCTATGTGGAATCCGTACCATCTATAGACAGAAATTGGGGTCTGCCTTTCTCTATGGTCTTGAGGCTTCATACTGCGATTGGTCTAAGTGGGCAGAAAAAATTGAAGGGCTGATATGGCGCAAAATTATGGGGCTAAGAAATTACACTCCTATTGAGGCACTTCGGCTAGAGATGGGTCTTACCTCCCTCTCTACCCTGATTAACCTGAATAGAGCAAAGCTCTATATTAAGATTATGTTTTCTTTGCCAGACTCTTTCCTTACGATCCTTCGTTCCCCGTTGGAGACTAGCACCAATGTGGTAATGACTAAATTCAAAACAATGAATGAGAACTTCTTTAGGAAGCTATGTTGGACACCGAGGTGGCAAGACGGTGAAGGTGCAATGCTTAAATCCTTGAAAAATGCAGCTGAGAAGCAAGACTGGGTAAACAGCCACGAAAAAGTTGCTAGAATGAAATCTCTAAGCTACTTTGCTAGGATGTATTTTAACTATAAGGAGCCACAAGAATATCTAATGCTCCTCCCATCCTTGATAACGCAGAGGCTGTTTATGAACATCTGCTTAAACCGTCTTGATGTCTTAGGAGTTAAAGGGGCATGGACTGGAATGCCTGCCCAGGAAAGAACTTGCAGACTGTGCTGTAATAAGCTAGAAACAGAGACGGCAAGACATGTGCTTACAAACTGTTCAATGATGAAATCCATCTATTCTCATTACTACCTTACATTTGTAAAAGATCTGGATGACATAACCCATGAATATTTCTGGTTAAATTGCTTGTCTGGATATAGTCGTAGTAGGATCATGGCTATAACACAAGTATGGAAATGTGTAAATAGGCAACTACGGAAATTTGAAAGCGACGTGAAATTATTGGAGGAATTGAGTAAAAGCCTTTGTTCCTAACCCTGAGTATACCTCATATGCTGTGCAATGAACATAGTATCCATTTATGTCTGTATTGCTCCTTGGGATCTGATTGATAACTAATGACATTTTTTTTATTATCATTACAAATGGATCGTGTTAGATGAATTGTCATGTACTGGTATTTTTACTAAGGATATGTAAATGTGCTTTATTTTGTAGCCTGATATCCTTTTTTATATAATTTTATATAATTTTGGTATTGGTTAAATATGTGCAAATAATGTTTCTACTTTTAGAAATTCTTTTCTTCTTTTTTGTTGTATTCCTATCTAAGAATGTGTTAAAGTTTGTTTATTAAACTATATACACAATAAAAAATTAAAATAAATAAAAAAATAAAATAATGGACTTAGCACACCCACTTCCCTGCACAAGCCCACCACGGATTAGGAATGTTGTCAGGACTGCACTTTGTCCATGTGTTAGGGGCTCTTAGACCAGGTCCCCCTAATGGAAGGAGCATGTGTGTGTGTGGTAGTCAGCGGATATGTATTCAGTCCCTGGTGGTCTAGGGTGCTGTCCACAGCCAAAGTGTGTTGTAATTGCTTCTGTAGAGTCCTGTATGGGATGACTTGCCCCCACCTACGTGCAGTTCTTCTCCCGTGGCCTTCGCTCTGCCGTCTTACCACATCGGCCACCGGAAGGGTGTTTATACTTGGATTGGCAAAGCATGGCATGAGACAAGCATGTACTGCACAAGACAATGCCGGCACAAAGGGAGATGGGGTCAGGAACTGGGACCCTCTCAACTGTCGCCATCCTCTGGCTTTCTCACTGGTATACCTCCCACCCCCGACGGAGAGGGTTTCCCACCCCACTTGACACAGCACATGTGTGAAATGTAATTAATATATCTGGGTGTGTGGATGTAGCAATACATTTTATTTTGCCCCATAGA
The DNA here is from genome assembly GCF_040938575.1 of Ambystoma mexicanum. Lineage (NCBI taxonomy): Eukaryota > Metazoa > Chordata > Amphibia > Caudata > Ambystomatidae > Ambystoma > Ambystoma mexicanum. Next base: position 138,813,828 of record NC_090921.1, read on the forward strand.
CTGTTGTGAAATGTTTGTGCAGCCCAGGTTACCCTGGGCTGCACACGTCTCCTCCGACACAGCCCGCTGTAGTCAGAGTTTGAATCCATGCATTGTGGGTGGAAAAAAGAGCGTGGAGCCGCTGTTGCAGCTTCAGGTTCTCTTCACCTTTCTGCCAGGGGGACCTGCGCTCCGCTCTCACCTTTAACCCCCACTTTGTCTGCCCAAGCAAATACCTGGTCCAGTCCTGGCAATAGTTTGTCCTTTCTGGCAGCGCTCCTGGTGACCAAAGGAGCAAGGGTTTGTGTGTGACCACAGTGGGCTTCAGCGCCCAGTCTCCTCCCACTTGAGGGAGGGCTAACTCACTCAGCTGCTTATAGATGCTGCACAGATTTACGGCAGCGCAGCCCCTCTCTTATACGTCATTATCCACATCACCACAATGGGCTTCATTCAGCGCCCTGTCTCCTCCCACTTGAGGGAGGGCTGACTCACTCAGCTGCTTATAGATGCTGCACAGATTTACGGCAGTGCAGCCCCTCTCTTATACGTCGTTAGCCACGTCACCACAGTGTGCTTCAGTCCCCTCTCTTATACGTCGTTAGCCACGTCACCACAATGGGCTTCAGCGCCCTGTCTTCTCCCACTTGAGTGAGGGCTGACTCACTCAGCTGCTTATAGATGCTGCACAGATTTACGGCAGTCAGTGCAGCCCCTCTCTTATACGTCGTTATCCACGTCACCACAGTGTGCTTCAGTGCCCTGTCTCCTCCCACTTGAGGGAGGGCTGACTCACTCAGCTGCTTATAGATGCTGCACAGATTTACGGCAGTGCAGCCCCTCTCTTATACGTCATTATCCACATCACCACAATGGGCTTCAGCGCCCTGTCTCCTCCCACTTGAGGGAGGGCTGACTCACTCAGCTGCTTATAGATGCTGCACAGATTTACGGCAGTGCAGCCCCTCTCTTATACGTCGTTAGCCACGTCACCACAGTGGGCTTCATCGATCTGTCCCCTCCCACTTGAGGGAGGGCTGACTCACTCAGCCAGCTTCTTATAGATGCTTCCCAGATTTACTGCAGCGCAGCCGCTCTCTTATACGTCGTTATCCATGTCACCCAAGGTGCATCCGGAACACACAGCCAACGGCTTTTGTCAACCTCCTTGTAGCGTCCCATCTTTATATTTAGTGTATTCCCCAGGGAGGACCCAGTCCTCTGTCCAACTCCGTGAACAAATACTTCACACCCTTATGCAACGTAGACTGTGAACGCCACATTGGTCATACGTCCACACAAGGGAGGGGAGAAACATCAGACAATTTTGTCATGAGACTCAGAAAAAGAGTAAAATATTGTGATTTCGAACACTACTCGACTGAAATCGCAAACAATTGCTGGCTGTGAATCATTGAGGAAATACTACAGCTAGTCAGAGCGGATATGGCACTCTCTATGCAAACAGAATCATTAAGAAATATCAAAATCACGCAGACACCATCCACTGTGCCCTTATGCCACGTCTGGGCGTCGGAACGAGAAACCAGCAAAGATCAAAAGATGTGCTGCAGGTGTGGCTACAACTTCCCTCATGCGGGACCATGCCCAGCAGTCTGCCACACTTGTGACCAGTGCAGGGGTGAAAACCACTTCCAGTCAGTCTGCAAAAATGTCAGATATTTTCAGGGTTCTGCAAACTATAGCGAGCAAAGCAGGAGACGAGACAGCTCCCGTTCCAGGGAGCCGAGATCACCTACCAGCAGGAGTAAACATTCTCCAAGCAGAAGGAAAGAATTTCCACGCAGATCCCAACAACCCAGGGGCAGGAGGGAGGAATCTTGAAGAAGACACTTGCTCGAAGCCACAGAAAAGAGGTCTACAAGACACATGGTATGATGCATAGATATCTCGCCAAAATGCTGAAATACAACAGACTCATCATCATCCAGCCGTGACCACAAGCGAGGTTACATACATGCCATAGGGAGCAAGACAGCGACAGAGTATAGCCCAACATTATTATGGGCAACCATGAATGTAGTCAACAAAACAACATACCAGGGCCTCAAATGCAAGAAAGCGTTACAACCAGCTGACATTGATATTTATCCGTATGCTGCAAACACACCTCATACAAGGACAAAACAGCAAAAATACTAATATATGTAATCAAAGGAGAGGCACCAGGTGGCAGCAGCCTTAGCTTCAAATCTGCAATACAAATGGGTCTAGTACATATCATGTACCAAATTATGATGGTGTACACAACAAGCCCAAAAGACATGATGATAACAATGTTCCCAGCCCTGTTCAACGGACTCGGCCGGCTCAAGGGAAAACAAGTCAAACTACATATCAATCATGACATCAAACCTGTGGCACAACACTATAGAGGAATATCGCCGAACATCCAGAAGCAAGTAGAGGACGAGATACACGTCCTCCTTGATCAAGACATCACAGAGTATGCAACCAATCCCATGCCGTGTGTATGTCCCATTGCCCCGAAGAAAGAAAACAGAAAGAGCATCCGCATCTGTGTGGACGTGAGGGCACCCAACACAGTCATCGAGAGAGAGAGGCATATATCACCAAGAATGATGGATATGATGCACCAACTGCATGGAGCAAAAGTCTTCTCGATATTAGACCTAAATAAAGGCTACCACCAGTTTGAACTACTTTCGGACTCTCGCTATATAACCACGTTCTCCACCCACGTGGGATTATTTTGGTACAAGCGACTTAGATTTGGGGTGTCTTCCGCAGCGGAAAATTTCGATATCGAGATACATCAGATAAGCAAGCACATGCCACAATGTCTCAATTTTAGTGATGACATCCTAGTGTTTGGTGCCACTGAAGAATCCCATGATGATGCACTGCGTTGTGTGTGCATGGCGCTGGAAGAAGCAAACTTAACCCAGAATCTTGACAAATGCGAACTCAAAAAAACAATGCTTACATTTTTTGGGCACATCTTCTCACAAGAAGGCCTCCAACCTGTTCCTGAAAAAGTACAAGCACTTGTACATGCACCCGCGCCACAATCAGCCTCAGCTGTCCGCTCATTCCTGTGGATGACCAGTTATTGTACTTGTTCCATTCAAGACTTTGCATCCGTCAGCACGGCCACTAAGGCACCTTACATGAAAAGGACAAGACTTTGTGTGGTCCAAGGACTGCAACGACGCTTTCCAGGAAATAAAACAATGGATTGCATCGGCCTTGTGCATGGCCTACTACCACCCGAAGCTTGAAACAGAACTGACCGCAGATGTGAGTCCAGATGGACTCGAAGCGATCCTTGTGCAATTCAAGCCTGGCTCCACTCCATCAGAAGCACGCTACATTCTAGCCTATGCCAGCCTCAGTCTGTCATCGGCAGAATGCGCATACTCGCAGCCCGAAAAAGAGAGCTTAGCAGTGGTGTGGGCTTGTGAGCACTACCACTTATTCCTATATGGACAGAAATTCACTATCATCACAGACCATCAGGCTCTCACAACCATATACGGAAAGTCGACAGCAAAAATGCCTCCCCGCATTGCCAGATGGGGACTTTGCCTTCAAGAATATTCTTTCAAAATACTGCACCACCACGAAAAAGAGAACAACCCGGCAGACTTCCTATCAAGGTACCCTCTCCCCGCAAATGAGGAATCACAAGCTTGCAAAGCAGATCAATATGTCAACTATTTCATCAGCAATGCACTACCCAAGTCACTCACCACCCCCAAACTCCTCCATAGCCTGAATCAAGACCCAGTTCTCACGATAGTTAAAGAGAGAATATCATCCAGCAGATGGCATGACGCAAAACACAATGAAAAGATCTTATTGGTGCCGGAACAGAAACACCTTCGGACAAAATGATCTTTTGAAGCACGCTTTATCACTATCTCCGGAAGGATTGTTACTAAAGGAAGACCGGATAGTGATCCCAGACACACTACAGGACAGAGTCATTGACATGGCTCACACCAGACACAGGAGAATAGTATCTACCAAATGACAACTGCAAACGAAAGTATGGTTCCCCCAAATGGACACGAAAGTGGGAAAGATCTTAGGAAAGTGTACGATATGCAAGGCAGTTGTTCCCCGCACATAACCAGAACCCCTAAGGATGACAGCCGTGCCGCCTCAGGTATGGAATGAAGTAGCAGTCGACATGTTTGGGCCTCTGCCTAATGGTAAACATGTCCTGGTAATTATGGATGAGATGTCAAGATTCCCAGCGATACACCTGATACCATCCAGAGCAGCACATGCTGTCATTCCAGCACTAGACAAAACCTTCGCCGATTATGGCATCCCAACAGTCATCAAATCTGATAATGGTCCACTGTTCAGTGGAGAGGATTTCAGAATGTTCGCCGAGCATCTAGGATTCCAACACAAGACAAGAAAATGACCCCGCTGTGGCCTCAAGAAAATGGCACAGTGGAACGTTTCATGGCAAACTTAAAACACAACTTGCAAGTATGTTCCATCACAAGAGGATTGTTCATGCAAGTGGTCTGCAACTTACTCAGGGACTATTGAAACATACCTCACAGTTCCACAGGAGTGTGCCCATCAGAACTCATGTTTGGCAGAATTGTAAGAACCAACATCCCACATGCCAGCACTAGCGGAACTAAAGGCGAGAGAAAAGGACACAGAAAGTAAAGAAAAAATGAAAACATCTGCCGATACTAGAAGGAAGGCAAGGGAACCCGAAGTACGCCTCGGGATCCAAGTGTTGGTGCGCCAAACACAAGGATCTAAAGAGACACCAGCTTTCAGTCCACCGCCCCTGACAGTCACCCACATTAAGGGATCCATGGTAACAGCAGAAAACTCAACCGGCACAATCACTAGAAAATCCTCCTTTCTCAAGAGACTGGAAAGAGAGGCAACACAGCAGAGTGAAGAGAGCGCCTCCTCTGAAGAGGCGCTGACAGCTGCTCCGACTTCATGGATGCTGATGTGGACACAGATAATAGTGACCGCAAGAGGGATGACCACGTCCCAGTGATTCGAAGCCCATCCAAAAGAACAATACGAAGACCTACCAGATGGATAAAAGAAATGCAGTGAAGAGAAGGTCATTGTTAAGTGAGAGGGAGACGCAGCGTCCCATCTTTATGTTTAGTGTATTCCCCAGGGAGGACTCAGTCCTCTGTCCATGCGAGTGTGGGGGCCTCGCAAGTGTAGGCGGGGTTACCGCCAAAAGGTTCGGCAGTTGCCGTTAGGAAATTAAGGAGACTAGACACCTCCTGCGCTCCTCTTTGTGTCTTATTGCTTGTGTTTATTATGCTGATATTGGATACCACATAACTCTCGCCTCCCCGATTTGACTTGGGGTATGGCTAAGCCACCTGGAGACCGAAGTCTGCCCTCTAACAGGGGTGCCCTTCCTCTTCCTGATGGCCCACCCCTGGAACCTGGGCTGGCTACCTGTGCATTACAGTGTTCCACCTCTTAAAGAGTATCTGGGATGCCCTCATGCCATCCACAGCAAAGAGTCATATTTAGGGCAACATGAACTGGATCTCATGCAGCCCAGTTCATGCAGCCAACATTTTGTGAGAGTTATGTCTATAAAGTACAACCTTTATATTTTTTTCTCTTATTCTTAGGATATAAGTATGCATAAATGACACGGCCCGCGGTAGCAGTGAGTAGTTATGGTTAAATTGCCCAAAGTCATAGGAAGACCACTTTTTCGTCGGCTTATAACTTCGCTCCCCCTGGAGGAATCCCCACCAAACTTTGCAAAAAACGTATATGGGCCGCTCTCAATTTTGGTGAGGTTTCGTGCAGTAGGTGAAAAGCTATAGGGGGGGCCTCAAAAATATTTTTTTCCATACACTGAATGGGCAAAAACTTTGCACACAGCTACAGGCCGAACGGCTGGATGGATTTGCACAAATTTGCGGCAGAAGCAGGGCTTGGGCCAGAAAGCGTGCTTTTGTGTGTTTGGTGGAAATCTGACCAGTACTTTTGTTGCAAAGAACTGAAATGTACATCTAAAAAAATGAGTGATATCTGGCTCCGCTCCACAAACCCATTTCCCTGTTCGCTCCGTGGATAGAAGGCTCACTGGCTTGCAGTACGCTGTGCTGTCGACAAAACTTTGGACGCGGCCGGTGGTTGGCTTGAGAGAAGCTTGCTGTGCATCAAAGTTTTTGGGAAACGCTGCCATGGTGTATCAGAAGACAGTGCGCTGCCGAAAAGAGACGGACAAACAAAATGTATGGCATGTGGTGGTGGGAAGAGGGGATGGAAAGGGTGGGGGAGAGAGAAGTGGTTCATCAGAGATATGGGATTATTAGGTGGACGAAGACGGTGGTGTGTCTGCAGTATCCGTGCATACTGCACCAATTCACCGATCCTTGCACAGGCCCCAACCATGTGTGGTGAATGCAGACAGCCTTCCTTACCGTGTTGACTGGTGGTACCTGAATAGCAGCTGGAAGTTCATTGCAAAACATATTACGCCATGTGGTGGTGGGAAGAAGGGATGGAAAGGGTGGGGGGGTGAGAAGTGAATCATCTGAGATATGTCAATAGGTGGACAAAGACGATGTGCCTGCAGTGTCCTTGCGTACAGTGCCAATTCACTGGTCAATGCCCAGCCGCCTCCCATGTGTGCTGCATGCAGGCAGGCTTCGTTACGGCATGATAGCTGGTGCGGAGACCTATTTCCGTGGTGACTGGTGGGAGCTCAATTGCAGAAGGGGAGTGCAATGCCCATGACATTATAAGATAGCATGTACTCCGGTTTGTTGCATGGATGGAGGCCTTGCAGTGACAACTATGTGCAGTGGCTGGAATGAGGTTTCACATTGTTCACTTATACGTGTGGTACATCAGCATTGCATAGATGGTTGATTTCATGGGTGCAGTGCGTCTTAGCACATCTTACAGTGTTTAATCCATGGTTGCAGATACTGGAGTGAACAGTTGTGCAGTGAGTACACTGAGTGCAGTGTTGTAATTCTGACAGTATTGAAGAGGTTAGGGATGAAGTGCACCTTCTATGTGCATGGATACTGCAGTGTGTGAAGTGGGCGCAATTCTTCATTAGTGTGTGCATAGAAGTGGAGACGGACTAAACTTCATATCGCAAAAATACATCGGGAAAAATACACTGCATTACTTTCATCAACCGCCTCAGTTGATGGTACACACGGGAACAAGCCATGGAACCCAAATGGAACGCTCCATAGTGCACAACCACACCATGTACAGTAGCTAAAGTGGCCACTCATCGACCTACTGCAAGCACAGCGCCGAAACTGTATAGATCGCCACAGTACCACAAAGCCTCCACTCCCTCCAAATCAAAATTGTCATAAAAGTATTTTTCGACGGCATACTGGAACAGATCTTCCACAAAGGCATCACCGACTATCAAAACAGTGCGCCTCTCCATCTCTGCCTGCCACCCTCCCTACACAGAGTAATGAAAACAAATATTGCTGTCCTTTCCTGTGACGCACACCTGTACAAGCCCCACAGTCTGATTTCCATCGGCCAGCATGGTGATAAGCACAGAATGTGGCACGTGCGCTTCCCCAAGTACGACAAGGGCCGTGCCCAGTAAAGCAGAAGGAGTCCTTCTTCCTATTGCTGCCCTTTCCTGTGACACACACCCTGAACACCTGATTGGACAATCCCTACAGTCCCATTTCCATGGACGCCATCCTCAAAATCCCCAGATGTAGCTTTCATGCTGCGTGCAGGCGTAGGGGAGTAACTTGCAACCAGGGTAGGGGGAGTTCGTTCTAAGGGGCGGCTCTGAAAAGAGCCTTTTTTTTTAGGTGCTTGTAGAGAAACACCTTTTTTTGGTTTTCATTTGATTTTGTGTTTTCTTGTGCTTACATTGTTACAGTAAACTCTTAAAGACCATAGGGTCTTTAAAGTAAAGACCCTATGCCACCACCTCTCCACCGCAGCCAACTTCTCCCCGAGGGCCTGTGCCTGGATAACCTCCTTCCTGCAGGACAGAGTCATGAAGGTTTTCTCAGAATCCTCATGCGCCAACCCCAGCCTCATCAAGTGTGGGGTCCCACAGGGATCGTGCATAGCACCCACACTATAATCTATTCACGAGACCACTATTCAAAATTCTTGACGCTCTGGGCATCTCATACACAAATTATGCTGATGACACCCAGGTGCTGATCCCCCTCTCTGGTGACTATATATCTGACCTCAAAACCCTCAATGCCATTTACTCCACAATCCAATCATGGATGGCCAAAAACTGGCTTTGCCTCAACAGCGAGAAAACTGAACTGCTGATTGGGGCCCCCTCCACCTTGAGGAAACTAGATGAGCAATACCAGTCCTTCACAGTTGATAACATCCCTATCGCTGTGTCCAAAGTTATCAAGACGTTGGGCGTCTACATTGATCCTGACCTATCCATGAACAGACAGGTCAACGCAATTGCATCCTCTGCAGCGTACCACTCTAAACTCCTCAATGCAGCCAGACCTTACCTTTCCCAACCCAACTGCCTCACCATAGCTAGGGCAATAATTGGGTCAAGGTTGGACTACTGTAATGCCCTCCTAGTAGGCACCTCCCAAAAAATCTTGGCCAAACTACAACTAGCGCAGAATAATGCCCTCAGGGCCGCAACCGGCATCTCGAGACGTGACCACATCTCTGAGGCCAGAAGAAAGGTCCACTGGCTCCCCATCAAGGAGAGAATTACTTTCAAAACTCTCTCCCTGGCGCATAAGTGCCTGCATGGTCACGCTCCACCTTACCTAGCTCAAAGAATCAGCCTGCACACTCCTATTAGGCCCACCAGAGTGGCCTATACCAACAGAATCCTTGTACCTTCCACCCGCAGAGTGAAAGCGGGCGGTTCAAGCTTCCCCAACATGGCAGCCACGCTGTAGAACTCCCTTCCCCAATCCATCAGGGGAATTGACTCCCATGCAACTTTCAGGAAGGCCATCAAAACTAGACTCTTTGTCTAAAACAACTTTTGCTATGCATTCTGTAACATGATTTTGACAATGTAACTCATGAAAATGTCCGTTGTTAACCGTAACTATTCTCTGTTTTCAAGCCTCTGCTAGGGCCGCATTCTTGTAACCCTGAATCAAGCCTCCCTAAGCCATCTCATAGCGCCTTAATGCCTGAGGGCTACAGTGCGCTTTACAAATGCAAAATAAATAAATAAATAAAATAAAATTAGTTGTGGAAATGCAGAGTTTTTCCAAGCAAATGACATTTCGTTGTCGCACATTGATAATGCTGTTTTGTTTGCTCGTCTACAAGATGCGGGGAAGAGTTTACTGTAACAATGTGAGCACAAGAAAACACAAAATCAAATAAAAACCAAAAAAAGGTGTTTCTCTACAAGCACCTAAAAAAAAGGCTCTTTTCAGAGCCACCCCTTAGAACAAACTCCCCCTACCCTGGTTGCAAGTTACTCCCCTACGCCTGCACGCAGCATGAAAGCTACATCCGGGGATTTTGAGGATGGCGTCCATGGAAATGGGACTGTAGGGATTGTCCAATCAGGTGTTCAGGGTGTGTGTCACAGGAAAGGGCAGCAATAGGAAGAAGGACTCCTTCTGCTTTACTGGGCACGGCCCTTGTGGTACTTGGGGAAGCGCACGTGCCACATTCTGTGCTTATCACCATGCTGGCCGATGGAAATCGGACTGTGGGGCTTGTCCAGGTGTGCGTCACAGGAAAGGACAGCAATATTTGTTTTCATTACTCTGTGTAGGGAAGGTGGCAGGCAGAGATGGAGAGGCACACTGTTTTGATAGTCGGTGATGCCTTTGTGGAAGATCTGTTCCAGTATGCCGTCGAAAAAGACTTTTATGACAATTTTGATTTGGAGGGAGTGGAGGCTTTGTGGTACTGTGGCGATCTATACAGTTTCGGCGCTGTGCTTGCAGGAGTTCGATGAGTGGCCACTTTAGCTACTGTACATGGTGTGGTTGTGCACTATGGAGCGTTCCATTTGGGTTTCATGGCTTGTTCCCGTGTGTACCATCAACTGAGGCGGTTGATGAAAGTAATGCAGTGTATTTTTCCCACTGCCAAGGTGCTTTTCTCATGTATACCACCAAGAATAATATGGGAGTATTCCAATGATTGCTGTTGCCAGCCAGAGGTCAGAAGGTTTCTCATCAACAGAAACATGGGTGACTTCTTAAGTGCTGCTGAGATGTTCTCCTGTGAGATTGACAACATTGGTTCTCAATATATACACCTTTTCAAGGCAAATGGCATGTCTGTGTCGACCAGTGGACAATGATATTTTGTTTTCCAATCTACAGCCTGCACTGAAGACCCTATTGTAAGAATGTGAGCTGAACTAGAAAACACAAAAATACGTCTAAAAACAATTTAAAAAGTTGTTTCTATGGAAGCACCTTTACAAAACAGAAAAAGGCTCTTTTCAGAGCCACCTCTACTTACGAAGTCCCCTACCTTGGTTGCAATTTATTCCCCCGCGGCCGCACTGCACGAAATGTCTGCGGACATCGCAACAGTTGCAGGGTTGCAGGTGTCACATACCCCACTTTTGCAGATGGCGGCCATAGAAATGGGCCTGTGGAGGCTATGGGATTGCTCAATAAGGTTTCTGGGTGTGGCTTGTACACACAAACTGTGGTACACAGTATATTTGTCGACAGAAATTCAGAAGGTGCAGTTATGGCTGTGTGTTTCAGGAGCCACAGAGTACGCTTTTTTGGGGAGTTTTGAATACATTGATTGAAAGTGAACGGAAAACACTGCAGTGGTTGCTCATTTTGCATTGTATCATGAGGATTTGTATTGCTATGGAGTACCTACAATAAAGTGACTGATTTTGGTTTATCTTTGTGAGACTTTGGTGACGCGCGATGATGTTGCCATTACTGTTCTTCATTGTGGAGGGAAAATTTCACAACATGTTACATGACTTTCAGTGCTGTTTGCGATGAAGGAGGCACTTGCCCAGGTCATGCGTCTGTTTCCGATCTTCTGCATAATTGTTTATCGCATTACGCAGAGACAGATGTGGCTGCACTATTTTTCATTTTCTCCGGCAATGCAGAACGTGCAGTACATTGTGCACAAGTCTATTTCTGCCTTTTTACGACATATGCCAATGTCGTAGTTCACAAATTGGGAATATGCCATTTCACAGCACAAAGAGTTTTCCCCAGAAATAGAGTTTCTCTTACTATTCCTGCCCTTCCGATTTCTGCACGCACTATCCAAAATGCCTTGCTGCCCTACTTGGAAGTACATGAATAATTTTTGTACTAGGTCTTGCGCACTTAAACTCTTCAAAACACACTGCAACATGTAAAAACACCTCTTTTTACAGCAAGCCCTTTCTACCCAATTCCTGTACAGTGTTTTCCACAGTGACACGCCTCCTTTTATTTAGCGCACATTCTGTGCAGCGTATACGGTGCACTGCGCCCTGCATATGTCCATTGGCAATTCCATTGGTGAACTCTGAAAGGAACTTTCTTTACTTACCTTCTCTCCTTTTCCAGATGATTTCTATTTATTTTGGTCTTGTAACGCACGACACAGAAGGAACGGAAGGCAACGGCCAGTACGGAAGGGAAAGCACCTACAGGGATTACATAGGGGATGCGCACAGAGAGGGGAATGTGGGGTGGCCCTCACTTAAATAGGCGGCAGTCGTCATGCTCCCGGACAGGCCCTTCCCAAGCACTTCCAAGTACCTTCCCTCTGTAGAGTAGCGTCTCGCAGTACATGCACAATACAATGGCATTTGCCCGGTAAGGGTCTGTAGCGCAGCATATTGTCTGCAAGGATGTTGTAAAGATCTGCTGCCCTACAGGAGTGTCCCTGTTGTTGCCCGCAGCAGATGTGGAGAATGCTGTACATGAAATTACCCTACTGCATTGCTGGAAGGGCAGTACCCTGCCCACTGCTCCCTTTTGCTTTGATTTCAGTTCTCGTTACATGCAGTACCGACAATTCATAGTACAACATTAGCCGTTGGACCAATATTCACAGAGATGAATACATTCTGAAATACAAGAATGCTTACAACAACGAGAAATGCAGCTTCATTACGTGGAACAGGAAGATAATTATTTTGCGAAACCCATGCGCCGACACTACTTTTCAAACCAACACTGATATTCTTTGTGCCCAAAGAATCTGCTGTTTCCTTACTTCCCTTTACATGCACTAGTATTTGAGTGCCCAAGCCGCACCAGCTTTGCCATTTTGCAGACTCACTACAAACTGTGACACCTGCAGTGAAATATTTTCTCCAACTCTACGACCCACAGGCGAACCCTTGACACTTTCCGTCACAGTGCTCTGTGCAGAGACGGTGTGTATGTTTCACGGGTCATGCAAAGGCTAGCAGCATATCAATCAAAGTAATGGGACATTTAACATGCCCACCATACACTGAGGGTTGCTGTTCCTTGTTTTCCAGTGGGCCTCATAAAGGCAGGCCTGGCGACAGGGGCGGTGTTACCAGCACACAGAGGATTCCCTATGCATGCGCATAGCTGGGGAAAGGACCGATGTGCGCTATCACAACTAATTAAAATGCATTCGAAGATGCGTCCATGCGGCCAATACTGGAGACAAACGGATACCTGCCTTGTGATTCCACATACGCCTGCCAGGTGCAGTCTCCCTACGAAACTCCATATTGCTTATCTGCACTGATCTGTCATGATGCCTACCTCCAAGGTGCCAGACAAGACCCAGCTACCCCAGAGGCAGACATCATGTCTTCAAGGGAAGTCACAACAGCCTCAAGTAGGGGCTCTTTGGACTCAGTCCTGGCGCCTTTGGTGCCAGGCTCATATCGGGCCACAGTCCTGGCGCCATAGGCGCCAGGCTCATAAAAGGGGACTTTGTGTTAAAGGTGATTAGTGTTAACTTACCTGATGCAGACCATGCTGCAACATCCAGGCCTTCTGAGGCCTGAATGGGACTACTTTATCTTTGGAACTACTTAACCACACGGGTGTGGTCAGGGGAGGACTACATACCTGAGAGGAAGGATACATACCTGGAACTACTTTGAAGGCTATTTAAGCCACGCCCAAGCAGCAACTCACGCTTCGCGTTGTTCTGCATCTAGCAGCTGGACGCTCACCGTGTTTGCTTCTGCATTCTGTCTTCTGCCACTCCTGCCAGCATCCTGGAACACCTGCAAAGAGAGAAGAGAAGAGAAAAGGGTAAAGAAGAGTCCTTACCTGCTAAATCCGCATTCCGTAGACATCTCGCCGACGGTCCTGAAAAGGAAGACATCCATTTAAAAGCACATCGCATCGATCGCTGCAGCGCCGCATCTCATTCACCTGTACAAGGTACCACCACGTTCTACGGCGACATCTGGACTCGCAGCCACATCACCGCGCCTAGGGAGAAAAAGACAAGAATAAAGGTGAGAGGGGAAAGAAAACAAGGAAACCTTAATTTCCATTACAAAGCTTACCTGTTGGGTTATTCCAACTTCATTTCGGGTCGGTGCCGCATCCTGGCATTTCCGGAACCTGGCCCCTAAGGGGAAAAAAAGACATCAGCGTTAGTGGGCGCATGAAAAGACGTTACCCAACGCCCATTAAAGACTTACCTGATTTCTTCTGGATTGATCTTTGTTTCGGGTCGGTGCCGCATCCAGGCATTTCCGGACCCCGGCCCCTATGGGGAAAAAAGACATCAGCGTTAGTGAGCGCATTAATACAAGGACACAGAGAACTCTCATCAAGCTCACCAGAGTCTCATTCTTCGGTTCCACAGCTCTTCTCGGAATAGTTTCCGCACCTGAAAAAGAGACAATGAACAATTATTATTGCGGAATCATACTCATTAACAGAATCCTTACGGTACTATACCGGGAAAACAAAAACTTGAACCCTCTACAATCAAAATCCCAGTGAAGTAACTGGATACAACGCGCCCCTGCATGAGAAGCAGGATGGAGAGCTCAACCTTTCAAACCCTAAGGTGAGACTTCACGTGGGGGTCGCAGGAGGGTTTCGTAGAGGGGTGAGAAGGGAGCGGGAGGCTTATACTTTCTCCCGCAGATTGTTAATACTCCCTTTTCACATACAGAAAGATATTCCTGCGAGCCAGACAAGCCAGATTCGAAGGTCCGGTCCAGTCCATCTTCCAGGTCCTGCGCTTCACCATAGAAGAAGCAACAACACTCCAAACCAGACCTGCGCCTCCGTGGGAGTCAGGTGAGCGTAACAGAACGCGAAGCCTACCTACAATTTCCCACCCGGGCGCTATGGAAACTTCCGAGACAGACCAGCTGGCTCAGCTTTTGGGGGAATTAAGGGCAGAAGTATACTCCGCCCGCCAGGAAACTAATGCTCTCAAAAGAGAATTAATCTTATCCAAGGAAAGAACTGATGACCTGGCCAAACGATTGTTGCAGGGTCAAGCAGGACAGACTCCTTTACCTAGTTCTGGGGGTAATGCCTCGTCAATGGTTTCGAATAACCCGGTACAAATCAATCTACCTGGAAACATGCCTTTGGCCCCGCCTGAACGTTTTGCGGGGGACCCCAGAAATAAGCCGTTTTTATGAACCAATGTCGCCTACACTTTCTATGCAGACCTGGGGCCTTCCCTAATTATCAAACCAAGGTAGCCTTTGTATTATCTTATCTCAGTGGCTGTGCTGCCGATTGGTCTGTTCCATTGGTAAGTCAGGATGACCCAATTCTCCAGGATTTTCAAAGCTTCCAGGCGAGCATGGAAAGATTATTCGCTCGACACTCTCAGGGACAGGCCCTTGACAACGAACTACTATCCTTACGACAAGGTAACCAAGATCTCTTATCTTATATTGCCACCTTTAATAGGCTGGTTGTAGAAACGGGGTGGCCCGAAAATAAAATGATCACACTATTTCATCGAGGCCTGCGTGGAGAATTTAAGGATGTTCTAGCTCAAATAGTAAATCCACCTCAAGCCTGCGCAGAATACATAGACTTAGTGGTCCAACTTGACCACAGACTGCAAACTAGAAAAGCAGATCGGTCCAAGTTCGAAACTCGAGTGCTGATCAAAACTCACGCTAACCCTAAGAGTACCGACGTTTCAGAACCTATGCAGATCAGCGGTGTTAAAGGACCATTGACGCAGAAGGAACGAGAGAGAAGACGGCAAAAGCAACTATGTCTCTATTGCGGGGCTTCTGGTCACTTTCTACGAGACTGCCCGGTAAAGCCACCTAAGAAGGTGGTTGGAGCCACGGACAACAATTTAATAGAACCTGATTCGGGAAACGGTCAAGCCCAACAAGCGTAGAGGTCCGCTTGCCGAGCTTGAAAACAGACTCTTTGACCTCGCATTTTGTCATGCCAATGGTGCTCGTGGACCCGAAACAGCCTCAGCGGTTGCATGCTATAAAAGCATACATCGACAGTGGAGCTATTGGAAACTACGTAGATCGTGAATTGGCCTCCAGGATTAATCTTCCTCTCCGTCCGAAAGTTAACAAGGATGTCATTACTACAGTAGATGGAACCGAAATAGCCTCAGGGCCGGTAACACATTCCACTACAGAAATGACACTAGTGGGACAGGATGGACATCGGGAAGCAATTGTGTTCGATGTAATCAAGGCCCCACAATTTCAAGTAATTCTAGGAATCCCTTGCTTAGAAACACATAATCCTCGAATTGACTGGCGAGCAAAGAGAATAACCTTTCCTGATTGTGAACTGACTTGTTATCCAAGAAATCCAGATATGGGTCTGGCCACAGTAACTTCCACCACGATACAACTACCGGTTGAATACCAAGAGTTCCAAGACGTTTTTCAAAAAGAACAGGCGAACACGTTACCTCCCCACCGGTCGTACGATTGTCAAATCGACCTGGTACCCAATGCTCAACCGCCCTGTAGTAGGATTTATGCTCTTACTGAACCTGAGAACGTCCATTTGCGTCAGTATTTAGATCAGTATCTTGCCAACGGTTGTATTCGCCCGTCAAAATCTCCTGTTTCCTCAGCTCTGTTCTTCGTGCCGAAAAAAGAAGGCGACCTTAGAACATGTATTGACTACCGCGCCCTAAATCAAATAACGATTAAGAATCGTTATCCTCTGCCTCTGATCCCTGAACTTCTTGACCAGGTAAAAGATGCTTGTATATACACCAAGTTAGATCTCCGAGGAGCTTATCACCTGGTACGTATAAAAGAAGGCGACGAATGGAAGACTGCATTCCGCACCAAATATGGGCTCTTTGAATATCAGGTGATGCCCTTCGGATTATGCAACGCACCTGCCGCCTTTCAATACTTTATGAATGATGTTCTTCGGGAACTTATCGATGTTTGTGTCACATCCTGGTATACTCCTCCTCGGAATCCGAACACAGAAAACATGTCAGGGCAGTTCTTGAGAAATTGCGCCAGCACAAAATGTTTGCAAAACTCGAAAAATGCGTTTTTCATACCACAGAGGTCGAGTTTCTCGGATTCATCCTGACACCTAAAGGAGTCCGAATGGACTTGCGAAAGGTGGACGCCATCCTCAAAGGGTCATCTTCTAACTCTGTTAAGGGGGTTCAGAGTATGCTTGGCTTTGCCAATTTCTATCGAAGATTCATCCCGGAATTATCTCGAGTGGTTCAACCCATAACAGCCCTCTTACGGAAGAATAAACGTTTCGAATGGACTCCTGAGGCAGAACAGGCCTTTCAAGACCTAAAGACCAAATTCACCTCCGCCCCTGTATTGAAGCATCCGCGCCCAGATCTCCCTTACATTGTTGAAACCGACGCTTCCAGTTTGGCCATGGGTGCTGTGTTGTCTCAAAGGGATCCATAAACTAACCAGATGCACCCTGTAGCATTTTGGTCCAGGAAATTCACGGCTCCTGAAATCAATTACGCAATCACCGACAAAGAATTACTAGCTATTAAGTCCGCCTTCAAGGCTTGGCGTCATTACCTCCTCGGCACAAGACACACCATTACGGTGATTACAGATCACAGGAATTTGCAATATCTAAAAACGGCCAAAGCCCAATCATCCCGCCAACTCCGATGGGCTTTATTCTTTGCAGAATTTTATTTCATAATCACCTCCCGCCCTGGTTGCAAGAATGGCAAAGCGGACGCTTTATCCCGGATTGGAATGGATGAAACAAATTCAAACTTAGAACCAGTACCAATTATACCCGAACAAAGAATTTTAGGCTTGACCTCTTTACAAACTATAGAGGACGTTCAAACTCGAGTGAAACAACTTTTAAATTCCACAGCCTTGCAAGAATGGACTCAAAAGGGGTCACACTTTTCCGTTAATAACGATTTACCGTACTTCCAGGGGTGGTTATTTCTGCCCAACAAAGAACTGCAAGAATTGGTCATTGCTTACTATCATGATACATTAATGGAAGGACATCCTGGTATCGCAAAAACTGAGGAAAAGATCAAACGACAATTCTGGTGGCCATCCTGGAGATAACACATAAAATCTTTTGTGATGTCTTGCGGAGTTTGCGCCCAAAATAAAGGTCAAAAGAAGAGACCAGCCGGTCTCATACAACCCTTGGATATTCCACCGGCCCCTTGGCACACCTTGTCAATGGACTTTATTACCGACCTGCCTCCTTGCTATGGATATAACACTATCTTGGTAATCGTGGGTCTGTCTCCAAGATGGCCCACTTTATCCCTTTAAAAGGGGTACCTTCAGCCTCCATCTTGGCCAAGGAATCTCTGGAAAACATAGTTTGTATGCATGGTTTTCCATCCATATTAATCTCAGACCGAGGAAGCCAATTTATTTCCCATTTTTGGAGGAAATGTTGCGAACTGGCACAAATTGATGTACGCTTATCCACTAGTCACCACCCCCAGACCGATGGTCAAACCGAGAGGACTAACCAAACCCTTGAACAATATCTTCGGTGCATGTTGCATCAATCTGAAAACAGCTGGAAAGATATTCTATGGATCGCAGAGTATGCATATAACAATTCTGTACATTCTGGAACAGGACAAACACCTTTTTACACCTTGTATGGTCATCATCCTAGAACCTCAGACCTAGACCCTCCTCAAAACCTGGAAATGCCTGCAGTTGATCATTTGCATTCTACTATAACCCGAGCCTTCAAGGAAGCTACAACTCATTTGCAACAAGCCAAGAAAAAATACAAAGAAAATGCTGATCGACATCGGAGTAAAGCACCTTCGTACCAGATTGGAGACCAGGTGTGGCTGGCAACCAAGCATTTGCCTCTCAAAGGACCGCGGACTTTTAATGCCAGATACATTGGACCCTATCCCATCAAAGCTATAATTAACCCG
This sequence comes from Ambystoma mexicanum, assembly GCF_040938575.1. NCBI lineage: Eukaryota > Metazoa > Chordata > Amphibia > Caudata > Ambystomatidae > Ambystoma > Ambystoma mexicanum. The sequence goes on from NC_090921.1 coordinate 138,832,119, forward strand.
GTGGCCTTTAAACTCGATCTACCAGCCAACATGCGAATTCATCCTGTTTTTCATGCATCACTGTTAAAACCGGTGCAGCCTGGAACCAGACTAAGCAAACCACCTGAACCAATTCAAATCGATGGGGAATTAGAATTTGAAGTTAAGGACATATTGGATTCCAAAATGTTAAAATCAAAACTCTTCTATCTAGTTGATTGAAGGGGTACGGACCTCAGGAAAGATCTTGGGAACCAAGTGACCATGTACACGCCCCGCGATTAGTGCAAAGATTCCACCGAAAATTCCCAAGCAAGCCGAAACCCCCGGAAAGGACGACCTTGGGCGGGGGTACTGTCATGATGCCTACCTCCAAGGTGCCAGACAAGACCCAGCTACCCCAGAGGCAGACATCATGTCTTCAAGGGAAGTCACAACAGCCTCAAGTAGGGGCTCTTTGGACTCAGTCCTGGCGCCTTTGGTGCCAGGCTCATATCGGGCCACAGTCCTGGCGCCATAGGCGCCAGGCTCATAAAAGGGGACTTTGTGTTAAAGGTGCTTAGTGTTAACTTACCTGATGCAGACCATGTTGCAACATCCAGGCCTTCTGAGGCCTGAATGGGACTACTTTATCTTTGGAACTACTTAACCACACGGGTGTGGTCAGGGGAGGAATACATACCTGAGAGGAAGGATACATACCTGGAACTACTTTGAAGGCTATTTAAGCCACGCCCAAGCAGCAACTCACGCTTCGCGTTGTTCTGCATCTAGCAGCTGGACGCTCACCGTGTTTGCTCCTGCATTCTGTCTTCTGCCACTCCTGCCAGCATCCTGGAACACCTGCAAAGAGAGAAGAGAAGAGAAAAGGGTAAAGAAGAGTCCTTACCTGCTAAATCCGCATTCCGGAGACATCTCGCCGACGGTCCTGAAAAGGAAGACATCCATTTAAAAGCACATCGCATCGATCGCTGCAGCGCCGCATCTCACTCACCTGTACAAGGTACCACCACGTTCTACGGCGACATCTGGACTCGCAGCCACATCACCGCGCCTAGGGAGAAAAAGACAAGAATAAAGGTGAGAGGGGAAAGAAAACAAGGAAACCTTAATTTCCATTACAAAGCTTACCTGTTGGGTTATTCCAACTTCATTTCGGGTCGGTGCCGCATCCTGGCATTTCCGGACCCCGGCCCCTAAGGGGAAAAAAAAGACATCAGCGTTAGTGGGCGCATGAAAAGACGTTACCCAACGCCCATTAAAGACTTACCTGATTTCTTCTGGATTGATCTTTGTTTCGGGTCGGTGCCGCATCCAGGCATTTCCGGACCCCGGCCCCTATGGGGAAAAAAGACATCAGCGTTAGTGAGCGCATTGATACAAGGACACTGAGAGAACTCTCATCAAGCTCACCAGAGTCTCATTCTTCGGTTCCACAGCTCTTCTCGGAATAGTTTCCGCACCTGAAAAAGAGACAACGAACAATTATTATTGCGGAATCATACTCATTAACAGAATCCTTACGGTACTATACCGGGAAAACAAAAACTTGAACCCTCTACAATCAAAATCCCAGTGAAGTAACTGGATACAACGCGCCCCTGCATGAGAAGCAGGATGGAGAGCTCAACCTTTCAAACCCTAAGGTGAGACTTCAATTGGGGGTCGCAGGAGGGTTTCGTAGAGGGGTGAGAAGGGAGCGGGAGGCTTATACTTTCTCCCGCAGATTGTTAATACTCCCTTTTCACATACAGAAAGATATTCCTGCGAGCCAGACAAGCCAGATTCGAAGGTCCGGTCCAGTCCATCTTCCGGGTCCTGCGCTTCACCATAGAAGAAGCAACAACACTCCAAACCAGACCTGCTCCTCCGTGGGAGTCAGGTGAGCGTAACAGATCTTGGGCAGTAATGTGCTGCACAGACTCACCATGCAATGTTAACAAAAAAAGAAAAACCACTCCCACACTCACCAACACTCACCAACACTTAACATGTACAACTTCAATTTGTAAGATACACCGACACCATTAGCCAAGGGAAGTGGTAGCACAAATAGATACATACACAGGGGAATTTGGCCTTGCAACAAGTTTGTCATGTGGGTAGCCAAGGAATCCATGACAAAACATTGTTAAAGGGACGTTATGGGTCTTTTGTTGTACCAAAAACCTATCACCTTCACAGAAAACACTATGGTAAAGGAACGTTCTGGTTACAGTGCCCTACTAAAAACCTATCAAATTCACTAATAAATAGCATTGTTAAAGGGACGTTACGGTTAAGTTGCACTATTAATAACCTATCACCCTTACTGAAAACACTGTGCTAAAGCAACATTCCGGTTACAGTGCCCTACTAAAAACCTATGAAATTCACTACTATTAAAGGGAGGTTATGGTTAAGTTGTGCTACTAAAAACCTATCCTCTTTCCTCAAAAAACTATGCTAAAGGAAGGTTCTGGTTACAGTACCCTACTAAAAACCTATGAAATTCACGACAAAAAATGTTTTTAAAGGGAGGTTATGGTTAAGTTGCCCTAAAACAAACCTACCAAATTCAATGCAACAACTATTTCAAAGGGACATTACAGTTACTTTGCACTATTAACAACCTAGCCATATTATGGTTACAAGTAAAATTGAAAACCCCAGAAATTAGCGAGGTATGGTAATCCAAGCAATCATAACATGTGCCACCACTGTGCACTGCTAAGTCTAACACCATGACATCAAACATGACATCACAACTGTCATTGATGATATCATTGATCACATCACATGTGCATTTAGTTTTTATGAAAAGCCTCCGCAAGGTATTGTCATTATAATGTTGCCAGAAAACTATTATAGATTATTGGGAGAACTATCATGAGATACATATTTCATTAAAGAATGCATTGCTATAAACACCAGTGCATTACACAGTTCTTTCCCGTACATGCACCTACTCATGTGCAAACGTAGACATTGGGCCTCATTACAAGGTGGGCGGTAAGGGGTTAACAGTGCCGGTAAAGGCGCCGGAGCAGTTAACCCCTTGCGGGACCCGTTCTGGACATCTGGTTTTACCAGACGTCCTTAGCGGCTCCTGTGAGGGAGCCAGCATGCTAATAACTGGCCCGTCATTAACGTGCCCGTTATTAGCATGCTCCCCATTCCCATTAAGCCCTATGGGGGCTCAAATGGGAATGGGGATGGTCTGGGTCCGGGTTCCCTGAATGGAGAAATACCGGGCTCTCCAAGGTCGGAATTTGGAGGCAGCCATGCCTTATTAAGGGCATGGTTACCTCCAAACTCGTAATGAGGCCCATTGTCTGTAGCATGCACCATAGAGGTGCAATATTCAAAATCTTGCCATGTTGGATAGTACATTGATGAATACATTCATTTCACAGTTTTGCGTACTGTGAAACATGTAATAAGTAGCTACCAATCCCCCACTTACTACATAATTGTACTACTACACATATAGCATAAAGAGACCACAACAGACACAAATATAAGCATATACAGAGAAAGTAAAGTAAGCAAAACAGCTGCAGTATTACCTCAAAGTGTTCATAACCTAACTGCTTACCTTCATGCACAGAAATGATTGCTGTGTTTTAGGCTTGCTTCTTCCCCAATGTACATGTATCATATGATGTGACTGAACCCTAAGGAAAGTAAAGTAGTGTAGGAACATATGAAAAGGGTAAGGTCTACAAATATAGTACCTTTTGAGATTTTAGTTCCAGACTGTCAGTAAAGAAAACCACCTGGCCTAGATATGTCAGTGAACAAAATAAGAGGAAGCCGCACATGCGATATGATATGGCATTTGTAACGCGCCTATACACAAGTGCTTCAAGGCGCGCCGAGGCAAGGGAGGGGGAACAGAGGGAAGACAGACAGCGATCCACTAGGCCAGGTGTCATTCAGATCGCACAAGTGCATGGGAAGGGGAAAAGTGCAGGGGGCAAGAGGGATGGGAGAGTGCAGTACATGGGATAATAGAATAAATAGCAATAGTAAAGTACGGCCAGCAGGTGGCAAGGGTAAGGTAAGTGCAAGCATCAGGTGTCAAGTGCTGGTAGTGGGACTGTAGGGATACAGAATACAGTCCCCAAGTGCAGGGTTGCCAGGAGGGCAGTGCAGGTGTGCGACTGGTGGAGGTGGGGGCCTGGGCCAGAGACCAGAGGGTGGCCAGGTGAACCAGAGCAGTTTCAGTATCAGCCAGGAAATAAGCAGGGGAGAGGAGGAGAAAAAGCAGAAGCAAAGAGTAAGGTTTTGAGGTGCTTCCGGAACCAGAGATGGTTGCTCTCAAGTTTCCGGAAGACAGGGAGGCTGTTCCAGAGGGAGGACCTAGCTGAAGAAAGTGATCTACCACCAACTCGGTGCTTGGAGAAGCGACTGACTCACAGGTGGGAGCAGGGAGAGGGCCAAGAGAGGCCAGCCAGAGAGTGACAGGAAAGGAGGGTGTGAGTGTACAGATGAGGAGAATCTCGGTCTTACTGGCATTAAGGTAGATATCATTGGCGGCACACCACTCCTGGATGGCGGGTAGTCAGAGATGAGAGAGGGAGAAGCGGTGGCTGAGGGTAGCCTGAAAATGAGCTGAGTGTCATCAGCATAGCACTGAAAGTTGGAGCAGAGCGCTGCAAGAAGTACCAGGTATTGGCTGAACAGCCAGGGAGAGAGGTTAGACCATTGGGAAACACCACAGGTAGAGATAGAGATGGAGTAGAGGAAGGACCCAAGTTGAACCTGGGAGTGTCGATCGGAGAGAAAAAAAGTCAGCCACTCCAGAGCCTGACCGGTGATCCCAAGGTTATCACGGAGACAGTTGAGCAGGATGGCATGGTTGACCATGTCGAAGGCAGAAGAGAGATCAAGTAGGATGAGGAAACAGGGGGTGTTGGAATCAAGTTTGGAGAGCAGGTCTTCACGGATGTTCAGGAGAGCAGTTTCCGTGCTTCTGGCAGCTCTGAAGCCAGACTGATGGTCATGGAGACAACCAACAGATTCAGTGTGAAGATTAATCTGGGAGATGGCCAGCTTTTCCAGGAGTTTGCCCAGGAACGGAGTGATGGAAATTGGGCGATAGTTAGCCGGGCAGGAAGGGTCGACAGAGGGTTTCTTAAGAAGAGGGTGCACAAGGGAGTGCTTCAGGGGGAGGGGAAGACTCCAGTGGTGAAGGAGTGGTTGCAGAAATCAGCCAGGGCAGGAGCCAGGGAGTCAATGTGGTCCTTGATAGTTTTGGAGGAACAGGGAAGACTTTCATAGATCTCTATATAGCTAACCTTACTGAAGATGTCGCGCTTGTGCTGTCCCCATTTACTATCTCAGCTCCTCCCCCGCCACCAAGAGTTTTAATGTATTAATTACAATCTCAGCACTGGGTATGGCACCCCGCTCCAGCCACTGGTATGCCCTTTGCAGGCACATCTCGACGAACCACTTTTCGATTTTTGACAGCTCTGTCGTGTTTAAAATGTTCTGCATTTGTGTTACAACACTGCCATCTAGTGTCATATTTTAAGAGTAATCATGTGAAGAGCGTCAACGTAAAGAAACCTAGCTGAACGAAAATGGAAAAGAACGAGAAATATTATTGACCCTATTTAACACTCAAGCCAGCCAAAACATGCTTTGTGCCACAGAACACACCCTACACCCAGGATTTTTCCTTTCTTTGTTCAATGATTCATCAACCATAATATAGTACGAGTATCATGTCAGCTGTGGGATGTGAAAGGTTGAAGTCAGCAGGGAAATGGGGCGATGGGGTTCCTGCTGAAGGAAGACTTAAATACATGGCATGATGGAAAACAGGGCGCCAGGAGCATTGTACAAAGTCCTACCTACTTATGGGCACTCTTCATTACTCCTAGTCGTAATCACACACCTTCCTAGAAAAGTGATTTCCTCTAGCAACAGACCTTATCTAAAGAGTGAAATCTTTGTCTCTCGCTCGCTGTGCTGCCCTCAGAGGCGCCTAGAGGAAAGAGCCCCGCTAGAACTCCGCCCGTTCCTCTTCATCGTCTCAGACTGTACGAGGACCGCCCCAGAAAACAGTACAGCAGATATTCCTGCAAAAGCAGCATCTGGGATTTAATAAAGGCATGTATACAGGGGAGCAACGCAACCTACATTTCGGGGGTGGGGGAGGCTAATTGGTGATAGGAAGGGCCACTTCAGAAAATAGGCGGGGCAAACTTGGAGGCTCCGCCCTCACTGTTCTACCCCTCACCCCCATGGTCTGGTGTGGACACCAACTATAAAATAGTATATTTTAAAGCACAATATGCAGAGAGGCGATGGAAGTCTTTTTTGAAAGTAGCAGCTTTAAAGTTTTATTGTGTTTGTTCAAGTACATTTTTCTGAACAAACGCAGTAAAACTTTAACACCGTCAGTTTCAGGGAAAGGCTTCCCTCTCCTCTCTGCTTAACAAAATGTAAGTGCGCTCATCCAGGGGTGCACCTAGGCTAAATTGTAGGCGGGCTAACCGTTCAAATGTTGAGAGAGGCACTAACTTCAGAGACGGCGGGGAGTGGCAAACTTACTTGTGTGCGGACATGTAACTTCATTACTGATTGTAATGAGACTATTCTAGTGCAGTTTCAATGTTACAATCAGTTAACTCTCTCCTTTAAGTCTCAAAACACCCACTTCTTGCAGATCCTGAAGCTCCTAGAAAGTGTGAAAATGGCAGATGGCGTGCAATGAAAGACTCAATATCATAGCATAACAGGACATTGCAGAGTGTGGGGCAGTACTCTGGACGGCCCAAGCAACACCAGTGGCTGGAAGCAACAGGGGAGAAAATGTAAGGTTGGTTCTACCACAGTTAGTCCGCTATACTAGAATCTCTGTTGCACTGACTGGTTGGTGAGACTATGGCTGCCTGTCAAATCCAGTGATACGAGACTGGGGGAGGGCCAGTGCAGCAATAATGCAATTCTATGCGACACTATTGGAGCCACTAGCAGAGGAGCACACAGGTACACCAATTTGTCCCTACACTTATTCAAACTGTCCTATTGTAGGGGTGTAGTCGTAATCACTTATAAGCACTCCCATTTTTGCAGTCGAAGTGAGGGTGCCCAGGATCACAGACTTACGCTAAACAGCGAAGCAGGCCTTTGAACCCACTCTGCAATTTGGGCATGGACACATTCTTCCATGCTTTACTTGGAACAAATATAAGTTTTGGGTGTCATGACCTACAATAATACTGTTCTATAGAGTTTACTTGCAAAAAACACAAATTGAATAATAAAGCATCATGACAACATGTACATCCTAAAAGCAGCATGTTGGGCCAAAATAATATCAGTGTACCTTAATTTTCCACATCCTGAATGGAAAACCATTATCTATTTACCCACCTTATTTTCAACGCGTTAAGACACTCAATAAAAGAAGTTGTGTAATAAACTCACTTAGGTTTGGAGATTTGTCACAAACCTCCAGAGTGTTATGTATGGTTTTATTAACATTCAACTAAGGACATCCAAGCAAACATTACTTTTTAGCATATCAAGTAAGCTATTAGACATTATGGGTATGAACACATTTTCAAAGGGTGCTTTATTGTGTTGCTTGATTTAACGGTCACAGATTTGCAAGGGAACTAGTGATCTTTCAGTTGGAAATTCACCATCATGCATAAGAAAGGCTATGCCGCTGATGACAAAAGAAACGTGTTATGGAGTTCATCAGGGAAGCAGCCTGTGTGTCTCGGGGCTGTGACTTGGGGAAACGGGCAGTGCTTGGTCATCGGAGCTGAGCAGACAGTAGATTTGCCTCAGGAAGAAACAAAATGCACCTAGAAGCATGTTCCTGATTCTTTGCACTGCTAAAGGCTCAGCACGGAAGCCCTGCCCCAAAGCTAACATTTCAGGGGCCGAGGGGGCTTCATCCCAGTCAGCGCACAGACGTTGCACGCTTGCAAGTGTGCAGCACTTATTTTGAAGCACCAAAAGCACCGCAATTGAGCCTTTCATTGTCATTTGCACTCTTGTTCCCGTGGATTTGGAAAACTTCCCAGTCAATGGATTCAATTGGAAAGTCTCAGCTCCCACTGTACCCCCCTGGACAGAGGGATCAGTGTACTGGCTCGGTAGACAGATGTAGGAGCTACTGTGTGCACAGAACATGCACGCAGGGCCGGCCATAGGATTTCAGGAGTCCTGGGAGCCAAAAGATGTGCGGGGCCCCACGCAGCAAAAATGTGTGGGGCCCCTTTATTTGTATCGCAGAAAATGTTACAAAATTAGTCATTAATAACTGTGGCCATTAAATAAACTGACGTTCAATATACTTAGCTGTTAATTTTACAGTTGTAGCAATATCAGGAGTAAGGCTTATTTTTGAGTAGCCACCCGAGTGAGCCGAATCATTTGTAGAGATAGTACCTCAGAAGAAAGTACTGTGACGAGGAAGAGCAGGACAAAGCATAACAAAGATCACCGGTAAGTAACCCGAACATACCTAATGTAACTGCACGCTCCAAGGATGTAAGGGCGGGGATTGGCCCTGGGCCAGACAGTGCAAAATGCTTTTTCTGCAGGATAGTGCAATCATAAAGCCTATTTACTAGAAAGGTACTGAGGCAGTCAGAGTAAGCTATTCTGCAGATCTTCAAATGCTATCAATAGGGATCAAGTCCAGCAACAAGTGTGGGGGCTCCTTAACATATGCACAGAGACAAAACATATCTGAAAGTGAAATACGAAATTTAATTCAACAGGCCTTTCCTAATACATAAACATTCAAAATAGAAATGAACATGGTCTGTTACAAAATGAATAAATACCCAGAAAAAAACAGCAAGAGGGGATGTTACTAGAAGATTGCTGGAAAAGTATAAAAGCTAAGCACCCCTTTTCCCCAAAAATCTATATGGAAATATTCCCTGGAAAGCAAAATACCAATACAAGACCTGCTTTGAAGACACTTTCATGGGGTTTTGTGGGTTCAAATCGCGCTGCACTAAAACTTGAGCACACAAGATTTTTTTCTGTGCTGGTCTCAAAAACACCAAAGGGGATGGAGTCAGCACTGTGAAAAAAGTGGGCGGATGCTGCCTACCCACATATAATCTCACCCTCTACCCTGAAAATCAGCACAGGGCCTCCCAGGTGAAACATCTTCAGTCCAGCAACCTCTCTCCCCACATGCATGGACCTGGTCAGACACCACTACACGTGCCCTCAGATCCTTTCCCCTCCTCACCGCACCGTTTGGCTGTCAACAATACTCCGTTTTATAAATCAGACTTGAAAAGTACACATATCATAAGTAAAGCACTGCAGCAATATAGGAATCCTCATAGAAATATGTTTGACAAAAAGAGTTCAAATACTGTGTTATTTACACTCCATCTTGAAGACTACAAACACCAGAGTGCAATTCCACAAAATTGCTTGTAGGCTGTCTTGCAAGACACAATAATAATAAAAGATAATGGGAAATGGTAACCTTTTGCATAGTTTGGCGAATGCACGCTTTATATGATGCAAGTGAAATGTGACATTCTCCCCCCGAGGAAATAAAAATGTATTTCACATACCAAATGCAGGCATATTTGTACTGTGGGCCTCATTGCGGGCTCCGGCGACCACAAAGTCAGGAGCTGGTAATTCTGTTAATCCCCATTCCATGGGGACCACGGAAGCACCGGCACCGTTAATAATGGTGTCAGTGTTTCCGTGGCGGCTTGCCTACCGTGGATGCTGTGTCGGGCAGGGTCTGCCCAGTCGGGCACAGCGGCTCTGGCAGGCAAACTCGTAGTGTGCCGGTCTGGAAACAATGCTGCCAGTAGACTAACCGGCACCATTCTTTCTGGACCGGCACACTTGTAATGAGGCCCTATGGAGATATTTTTCGTCAAAATATTTTGTCTTCACAGAACACAGATTTGGGGGCAACTCATTTTTCTGTATGTGCTTTCACAATAAAATGCCCCTTTTAACCCCTTGTCCAAAAAAAGGCTTTTAAATGGGCCATTACTTTAAACAAAGAGTGTGATAAGCACCAACTGTGAGGCCCCACGGGTCTGACGGGCTGATGGGGAGGTGTGCAGGGGGAATTTGTCTCTTGAAGCGTGCCACAGGTTGGGAACGGACAGCACGGCCTCCCTAAAACAGGCACAAAGAAAAGCCCTGTGGCTGGAAGCAGTAGCTGCAGGACAGGAGACCTGGTCCGACGGCTCAGACGGCCCATTCCTTGGGCCGCCTCTGCATGCATGTACAGGGAAGGGAGGGTCGTGAGGGGAGATGGGATGAGGATGGTCATAAAAGTTAGTGTCTGAAGACAATTCCATGAAGCAGGAAAAGTAAAAAGACGTCCGTTCACTGCAGCAGACAGATGTCTTTTTGCTATGTCTCTGCCTGCTGCAATTGTGTGCAAACCCTAACACACATGTTTCTTAGCCTTTATACATATATGCTTTCTATTTGCATGTCTTGTTCACACTAAAATACTCTCCAATGGAAGTCCTTGCGCCTTATCAATGATTAGTAATAACAAATAACAGAGTTGTCCTCCTTCCCCCCCATCTGAGGGAGCTGGTATCCATGGTGATCACCCTCTGCGGAGGGCAGAATGGAAATTACTTTCTGAGGTTCTTGGGCATGAGTTGCCACCAGAAAGTGCCTGCCACCTTCACCGATACCAGAGAAGGACCCTCAAAGTCCCAAGATGCAGGACCCCAGTTCTTGTGTGGATGGACGCAATGGTGGCACGGGTGCAGCCTGTCCCAATAGCTTGCCAAGACACATATGGCTAAATGAACCATTGACTTGCTGGCGAAACACAAGATCCAGGAGCGAATTCAGAACCGCCTAATCCCCCAGATGGACCACCTTGCCCAGCTCTGTGCAGAACCACAACCAGATGCAGTGCTGGGGGGGGGCTGAGGGGGCTATAGCCCCAGGTCATTTGGTTATAGCCCCGGATAGAAGCTCAGGGGTTACAACTAAGAAGGCTCGCTAGCCCCCAGTGCCGACAATCCCAGAATTAGCATAGCCCCGGATCTTTTCCAGACCTAGTAAAACCCCCGACCGCAACCCTATAAAAAGCCAGATCCTGACCAGAAAGATGATGCGATAGGGAAACGGTGGCGGGAGAGAAGATTGTAAACGATCTGAAGAAAGCCGGGGTCGCCCTGCTCATCCAGTTATCCAAACATGGAAGACTGCGGCAGACTCTATTTGCAGCAGCCCCACTGGAGGAGAGAGAGAGAATATTTGTAAACATTTCAAGGAGCAGATTTGAGTTCAAAGATCAATCCCGGGACTGACCGAGCTGCGCCCCTAATGTGAGCAGATAATTCAGGTGACCCGGATGGAGTTTTAATGGGCACGTACATTGAAATTCCGTGCCCTGCCATGCTACTGATGTTAAGGAGTTAAGCCAAAGCCAGGACATGGATATAATGGCCATGACCGACACCTGGCTTATTTATTTATTCCATTTATTGTATGCCCAGGCCCTGAGGTATCACAGCGTAGTTACAGACATCTTAATTATAATACGACAGCATTCAAGTTCAAGCAGTATTCAGGTCCTACCATTACCGCTGCGATTCCTGACGGATACCGCCAGGAGGTCTGTTACCAGAGGAGGAGGGGTAGCACTAGCTACCAGAGGCAGCTCAAATCAATTCTAGTCAGTTCACATTATGGATATACCATTATGTGAGGCTCTGGACGTTAGATATATAGTGGACTCTAAAACGACCATTTCAACTCTGGTTATTTACTGCCCACCTCACGGACTCCATAAACCATCTATCCGAAGCCATCTGGTCTCTTAATACGCATATTGTAATTTTAGGGGATTTTAATAGTAGTACATAGCAATCAGCATGCTGACTGAAAGACCTTCTCCTTATGTTGGGTTTTTTCATTGATGCCCACAGGCCCTGGCTTCATAAAGATCCACAGGCGAAGATAACAAAAATCCAGACCATTAAACAGTGGATGGCAGAACATTTGCTAGGGCTCTATCTAGACAAAACAGAGCTATTACTGGTTTCATCCAGCAAACTCAATGATATGACCTCGTCTAGATTAGACCATTTTATGCTCTCTGGGATCCCTAGTTCATTGCAGCAAAAAGTAAAAACCCTAGGAGTCCTTTTTGATCCTAATCCCTCTATGGTCCCTCAAATCAATGAAGTAATTAGCTCTGCACATTGCCATCTCATGTTGCCACTCCAAAGTAGACCTCTGCTTGAAGAATCTCACTGTGCCACTATTACAAGAGCCATTATTGGCGTCAAATTAGATTACTTCAATGCCCTGCATGCTGGCTCTCCTAAACACGCAATGAAAATACTAAACACAGCAGTACATATATTTACTAGCACGCCTCTTCACCATCTTTTTTCTGAAATCGGTAGGAGGCTGCATTAGTTGTCGGTTGAGGCCAGGATTAAATTCAAGCTGGCAGCCATAGCCCGTAAAGCATGCCATGACAGATGTCTGCGTTACATTGGTAAGCACATGCTGAAGTATAATCGCACTTGCAATCTAAGATCGAGTACTACCTTCCTCCTCCATGTGCCACATCTTTTTGGAAAATCAAATTTTATTATCATTCTGTAACACATCATATCACAAGTAGTCTACTGCGCTTCAAGAAACATTTGGCTCATATCAGTGTTTCCCCTCCCTTCTCCTCCCGCCTCCCCCTATGCGTAGTCTAAAGGAGAGAAAAAAGGAAAGAACAACCACCACAGTCGCCTCCAAGCTCTCTTGATTCCTAGCCCTTCCCCAACATTTCAACGCCCGTATTTAGTAAAGAAGGGGATCCACTCGCCCTCTATGTTCATGCGAGTCTCTTCGAGCAGATGCATAAGATGTTCCATGTCATATTGTCCGTGCTTTCTGCACCCACTCCTACTCTGAGGGAGCCCCTCCCCTGTTTCAGTGCTGAGCCACACAACTTTGTGTTGCCACCAGCAGAGTAGACACCATATGGCTCTCCGCCCCTGCATCCTCATTTTCCACCTCTACCCCAAACAGTAAACTCTGCAATCACCCCCATTGTATCGCATCCAGGTCCTCAAGCCAAGCCAGCACTTCAGCCCAGTATCTTTGTAGGAGGGAACCCCCCCACCACATTAAGTAATAGTCAGCTGGCGGCGGTCAACATCGCCAGCACCTTGAATCTGCCCCTGCGTGCATCCTAGCAAGACTTGCCGGCAGGTATTGCCCACAGTGAATTATCTTGTAGGCCTGCATTCTGTATTGCAAGGACCGCATGGATTCCTGAGCCCCCCTACAAATGGCCACCCACATCTGATCAGTGATGTCTAGTGTCATATCCCTGGCCCACCTCTCGCTCGCCGGTACACAATCAGCAAGGTCCCCTCGCCTCAGTTCGGCATTTAACCTTGATATTCCCCCTTTGTGCCACTGTCCCAAAGTTGGATCCCTTTGAAGAGAGTTCGATCCCTCCGAACATTCTCTCCCCATCTAGAACTCTTCATCACCCCCTTGAGTTGCAGATAGCGAAAGACAGAGGTTTCCTATGCACAGGAATTCCTCCAGGCTGGCCAGGGGTTAGAATTTACTGCCCTCCCACAGCTGCCCCACCCATAACAGTCCTACCTCATACCAAGCCTGATAGCGCGCCGGTACCTCAATCCAGTCCCGCAGGGGCGGTGCCCATTTACAGTTGAGTAGCGATGGCCACGTTGACAGCCGAGTAGCTCCCCACTCCCGCCACACGGACCAGAAAACCGCTACGATTGGGTGCGTCACTTCTCTTCAGAGGATATCTTTTTGTGGGACCCAAAACCACTCGCCTAGCGTAACCGGTGTCAGGACCTGATTATCCATATGGACCTATTGCTTCTCCACACCTGGGTCCAAGTGGTCCACCATAATCCGTAATTGTGCCGCCCAATAGTATGCTACCAGGCCAGGGAAACCCAGCCCTCCTTCATCCCCCAGCAGAACCAGTGTTCTATAAGCGAGCCCTGTTCTCGAACCTGCCCACAAGAAACTTAGCAAAATCTTCTGAATTTTAACCAAGAAGGTGGCCGGGCCCACTATCGGGAGCATCTGTAACAGAAACAAAAATGTAGGAAGGACTATCATCTTAATACAGCTGAGGCAGACCGGCCATGAAAGAGCAAGCCATTCCCAACGATGCAGATCAAGCTGTGCCTTATCCCAGAGTAGGGTGTAATTCCTGTCAAACAGGTCCACCATCTCTCTTGTAATTTCAATCCCCAAGTATCGGAATCCCTTCTGTTGCATCTTAAACCTCATGTCCCTCAGGCGGTCCCCCCTCCTCTCCCGTTTCCTTTGCCACCCGAAATACCACAGACCTTTCAAGGTTAACTTTTATTTTATTTTTGCATTTATTTATAGCGCACATAACCCGTAAGTATCTAGGCGCTAGTTTCATTGTGGAAGGGCAGGTTATTTATAACACGCTCGTTTCTCAAAATGTTTGTAGTCCAAGCACGGGTCCGAGATTCGAACCAGTGTTTGCTCAGCGTTGTCCTGCTTCCATGACCTGTGCAGTGTCACAGAGCTATCCTCCCGTCCACTCTGTACCCTGATAGTTCCCTGAATGTTTGGAGACCCTGGAAGAGCGTTGTGACCAAAGTCCCTGGTTCAGTGATTTAAAGGAGAATGTCGCCCGCAAACAGCCTTACTTTATACTCCCTTCCCTCTAGGTGGACTCCCTTTACCTCTGGATTGCTCTGCAGCTCGATTACCCAGGGTTCCATCAGTAATGCATATAACAGGGGGCAGCAGGGAACGGCTCTGCCTAGTGCCCCTATGCAGGTTTATTGCCCTCGACACTCCTCCATTGTCTACCAATTTGTCCCGTGGAGTGGAGTACACAGCATCGACCCACCCCATTCAGCAGGCCCCCATACCAAGCCTTCCTAAGACTCCCATCAAAAATTACCAGTTCACCCTGTCAAAAGACTTTTCAGCATCTAGGGAGATGAGCACAGCCCAATCTCTCCTTAGTTCCGGGGCATGTGGTATGTGTAAGGTCTTAGCTAGATTGTCTGAACCCTGCCTGTTCCCAATAAATCCTGTCTGGTCGGTGTGCACCAAACGCGGCAGGAACACCTCCAGTCGTGATGCCAATGTCCTGGTTAATATTTTGGCATCAATGTTTAGTAAAGAAATGGGATGGTATGAATCACAGTATGTGGGGTCCCCTCCCTGTTTAGGTATAATCGCTATAGGTGCTTTCAGGAAGGAGGGAGGAATATCAACCGCACCCCAGATCAAGTTAAAGAGACTAGCCATGTGGTCCACTAGCAGTTCCTAAAACAGTTTGTAAAAGGCTGAGGCATAGCCACCCTCCCCCAGCGCCGTACCCGGCTTAAGGTGGGCTATGGCTTCCAGCACTTCCTTTCCTGTACTTTCTACCTCTAGTGCGGCCCTTTCACCCTACGTCAGTCTCGGTATCGGGAGCCTCCTCAGATATTCCTGTGTATCCCCGCCCTTTTTTCCAGGGGCTGCTCATACAGGGTCTCGTAACTCTGTACAAAACATTCAGGAATGTCACCCTGACTTCCAAGAAGGTCCCCTTGTTCCTATGCATGTGTTCCACTCTCCTCTCCACCCTTCATTCCTTTATTGTATTGGCCAGTAGGGTCGCCCTGTTCATAACACCTCTGTTTGGCATAGCGTAATTCTTTCAGACTTCCCCCAATCAAGAGCAAATGTAACTCCTGTCTCTTATCCCGCATGTCGGCCACCAACCTCTGTCTACCCCTGGTTGTATGAGCTGCACCCGCATCTCTCTTAGGTCCCCCCGCAACCACTCTTTAATTAGCCCTCTCCCTCGTTTATCCCAGAAGCCTTTGTTTATGAGGAGGCCCCTAAACGTGGCCTTGGCCAACCTCCTCCACCATTTTAAACTGCACCTCCCCCATAGTGTTGGTTTCAGAGAAGTGCCCAATCTCTTTTTGCAAATAGTCCCAGATGACAGTGTCTCCAAGGAGTCAGTCATTACTCCGCCACCTTGGGATGCTACACCATCCTTCCTCCACCCACCAATCCACTACTACCATCTCATTATCTGACCAGGTCACTGATTCCACTTTCGGGGACTCTACCATGGCCTCCTGCTCCCTGGGGACCAACAAAAGTAAATTCTCGTATAAGTTTGATGTGGGGGCGAGAGGAAAGTATAACCACCCGCTTGAAGGTATCTAGACCTCCACACATTCTCCCAAAAATGGTCTTGAAGCAGCTGCGCAAGTGCCCTATGGTCACTCCCCTGTGGTTTGACTTGGGCCCCGCCGTACTGACCACCAGTCCACAGCCGGGTTCAAGATGGCATTGAAATCATCTCCCACCAATGTAGGCTCCTCTCCCCATTCCTCCAACACCAAGAAAATGTTTGAGAAAGGCCAGTTTGTGCATGTTGGGGGCATAGCCAGTGTGATCATTGTCCCATTCAAATGACCCTTTACCACCACAAAATGTCCTCCAAAGCCCCTCCACACCTGTACCTCCATCAACCGTACAGAGCGCACCAGGACAATACCCAGACCCTCCTTCTTGCTGGCTCTATGAGAGGCCCAGTATGTCTGCCCAATGTTCACCCCTTTCAATGCCCGCTCCGCCGCTTGCCTTTAGTGGGTGTCCTGTAAGAAGAGTACCTCTAGCTGGACCTTGCAAAACAACCCTGCCGTTAATGACCACTTGTTTGGGGATTTCAGCCCCTTTACATTAAGTGCGGCCGGCTTTCAATGAACCATTATTGGGCTTCGATTGGATCCTCTGTAACTCCCCAATGATAAAACCAACTCCAAACCGCAGCTGGAACTGAGCTATGCATGTAACCCACCCTCCCGTTTCCCCCCATCAATCGGTAAACTTTACCTAACTTGTTTGGGCAACAATGCCCAGCCAGGATGTTCAACCCCACTCCTCCGAGACACCTGGGAATCCCCAAGTCGCTAGGGAGATGACAGCCCGCCCCCCTACCCCCAACATCAACTTCATAAACCACACAAAAACCACCCTCCCCCTCTTATTATAAGGTAATCAACACTTCCGTCACAAGCCCGCCTCTTCAACTTGGGGCCTTTGACTGGATCGCCTGAAGTGTCTTAGATTTTCTGGAGACATACTCCTCCCGGCGGCTTTTTGGTTGTACAAAGGCACTGTTAAACCACACTCCCAACCTGCACTGGCCATCCTTCACCTGGAACTTCCCCTCCTTTTTTAGTTCTGTCAGCAGCTGCGTTGCTTCCTCACAGTGATTGAGCTTATAGTGCTCCCCCATATTCAAAAGAGAGGGAAAAGGGAAAACACCAACGGTAGCGCACACCTTCTTCCTGCAACCATTGTGTTAGGGGTCTGCACTTTCTCATTTTCTCTAGTGTGTGATTCGACAGGTCTTTGTAAATTCTCACTGTAGCCCCTTCCCATTCGAGTTCACCCACCTCTCCAGCCTTATTGTCCCTATAGTTGTGGCACTTCGCCACCACCGAGCGGGTCCCCTTGGCTCCCCCTGCACCACGGTGGACCCAATCAAAGTGTATCTCCTTGTCAAATGCCTCGTCCATGAGTTTCTTCATCACCCCAGACAGTAAGGGTGTCCAGTCATTTTTTCAAATACAAAAGTTTCGAAAGGCAAACTATCGATTTTTTTTTCTCAAAATGCCATTCTTTCCAATGACAATTTCTTTGAAAAAAATGTGAAAGTGCCATCGACATGGGTTAGGGTTGGGGCTTGGGTTAGGGTTGGGGAGTGGGAGGGTGGTGTGGGTGTTGGGGGGGAAACCCCCCAATATACACTAAAACCTGTTTTAGTGTCCAGTGCTGAAATTACAGCACTGGGCAGCTCCATTTAACGTTTCAAAGTAAAAAAAAAAGCATTTAAATGCCAATATACACAAAAACTTTGAAACGTTACATGGAGCTGTCTAGTGCTGAAATTACAGCACTGGACAGCTCCATCTAACGTTTCAACGTTACAAAAAAAAAAAGCATTGAAATGCTACTTTTAGTATGTAAAAGTGCATGTTAAATATAGCATGTCACAGCTTTTGTTTTCGAAACTTTTGTTTCGAAACTTTTGTTTTTCTAATCTTTTGATTCGAAACTATCACTATAAACCGACAATAAGGCTTCTAAGTGCCTGGGTATCTCAGGATCCTTCTCACTCAGTTTTCAACATCATCCAACTTACTTCCTAGCTCACTGCTGAAAGGAAGCGCCCCCAATTCAGCACGATCCTCCCCGCAATGAGAGACAATAAGGGACTCTCCCGTAGTGGGAATAAGACCAAGACAGAGTGCGGGTGAGCGTAAGTGGGAGTTTATCCAAGGATAAGGCATGCAAAGAACTCTGCAACCTACGAGAGCGCTCTGCCTGACAATAGCAAAGACAGGCGTATTTCTAATACAAAAAACGTCATCAACACCTAAACACTATAGGGGGCACAAGTCAATTGGGATTGGGTGGTGTCGACTAACTATAGGTGTTGCTGGCGCGGGGTTGGTCTTGGCGGGACGACGTCACTGGTCAGCCTCGTGGGTTGGGTTGGGCCTGGCAGGCCGGCTTGAGGTCATCCATGCGGTGTTGATGTGCTGGGGCAGCCTGTGACAATAACGAATACCTTTCCTGTCTCATTTGCCCTAGGCCATGCACACTACAGTTATTCAGAAAATGACATTTACGTTCATTAATAAATCGCTTCACCAGCTTATCTTATAAAATAAACACAACACATGAGGAATGCACCTCGTGAGAGGTCTGGTGGTTGTTGGTTGGGGTGAGATTTACCTGTGTCTTATTGACCGGTATTTTAGGTCACGGGACGGGGCTCTGGGACCTGGGCCGAGTGATACATGTCTGTCTGCTGCGTTAGAAGTTATTATATAGATGGGTCTCTGTGTCTTGTCCCAATGATGGGGGTCGTCCTTACACGGGGTCAGGATTCTTGGGGGGGTTCGTGGGGATTTATGAGAGGGTGCTGGTAGATCAGTGGGTTCATCCGTGGGTTTATTACCGTGCTGTAAATAACACAGGTGGCGGGCTGTGGCCTTGGTTGCGGCGCCGGGGCCTCTGACTCTCTGAAGTAACGCCAGCTTGGTTGGGGGAGGTGAGGGAGCGCAGCACAAGTCTTAGCTTTTTTATCTGGCAGGCTTGGTGGGGTGGGAGAGGGAATGACCTTGCATATACTCACAAAGGTATTTTCCTCGTGCGTTGCTGATCAGTGAATGCAGAAGTTTTATACTGTTCTGCCTTATTTTAACGTTATTCAGACACACATATATATATATATATATATTTCATTTTCGTTACACATTTCTTTAATACAGTCGGTTCCAGTACCTTTTCATTACCTAACATTATGTTCACTACATTGTGTGCGTATTGTATGTACATTAGACGTTATACGAGGGATATCTAGGTTATGGCCTACAGAGATTGATGCTCGCCGCTTTGGGTGATTCAAAACATATATGAGTTCAAGTTTCTACATACTATTGAAAAACACTTTTACAAATAGAGGTTACACGTTTGGTCAACATCTTTCTCCGTGGTTATAGCAGCATTAGTCCAGACCTGGAGGGATATCATATAACGTTACATTTTTATGGTTCGTTCACATTTTAAACAGAGGTAGTTCATTAATACCAATACTTGAACTATTTTCTACCTTCTTCAGATAGTGATGCTTCAGCTTTTTTCCCCGTTGCCCCGGCCTTGCGGTCCGGGTCATACGGGGTGCAATATCACATTGTTACTAATATAATGTTGCCGTGTTGGCATCTCGGGTTTAGCTCATCTCCGACTTTCTCATGGGAACGCGCTCGCAGCGGATCTGCCAGGGCTGCTGAGGCGGCAGAGATGCATGAAAGGCCCTCCAAAGGTGGGGGCCTCGTTACAGTGTGCTGAACTCACACCATGTTTGCTGTGCACGATGGCGTCTAGGCCTAACTTAAGTTTCGGTAAATGCAAAGACAGGGTGCGTGTGGGCAATGTCGTCGGCGGGTGAACCCCCCTCCACCTGGGCCCGGGTGGCATGAGGGTGCTCCCACCGAGCCATGGTCCTCACCTGGGGAGGGAGCTGTAGGTGAGGAGGGCCTCGTGGCCATTCCTCCCCTACATTTCCCCCCTTTCGTTACTTAAAGTAACGAATTTCTTTAGCTCTTCTAATCTTCTACATTCTTGTTCTTCTAACACTGCACCATCCCATGCAGGGGTTCCTTTTATAGGCATCCATGCTCTGCACACCCCCCTTAAGCTCTCACCTCTCCTAGCATACTCGTCTGGTGTACATGTCAAATATATACAGTCGCCGGTCTCTTCCAGATCTACCCAGACCTCCTCATACCATTCCAGTTCTACGTCTCGTGGTTCTTTAATCGTGGTGTGCCATAGCTTATCTACTATGTACTTGTCACGGCACATAGGCACTAACTGGTACCTGGGGGTGTTGTCTGTTCCTGTCTGCACATGTACTTCTTGTGTTGCTTTAATTGTACCACCGGAGTTGCCCATTGTCACCATCATCATTGCACCGTTAGGGACTGCATTAGCACAACATCGGAGGCCCACCTGGCACAGGCAGAACATCACAAGGATGATCACCACTATTGGTATCAGGAACTTCATTGTCACTCCAAGCCATGAGGGAACCCAAGAGAAGATATTGTCGAACCACGAGCTATCCTCAGCTCCACCTTCCATTTTCATCTTCTCGCCCAGGTTATGTACTGCTTCAATAACGTGGGACAGGGACCCATTTTCTGCGTCTTCGGAAGGTACGAACGTGCAGCATGCACTTCCTATTTTTCGGCAAACACCTCCATCGATTGCTGTTAACAGGTCTAGAACATACCTGTTTTGCATGGTCATTAATCGCAGAGCTCGTAGTTCCACCTTTATTATGTTAAACCCTTCTTCAGTGTCATTGGCCAACTGGATCAGTTCCCACCGTGTGATCTGGAGCCATTTTGCATTTGCTCTTGCTTGGACACTTGATACTAGTGAAGCAAAGAATGTTTCCACGGAGCTGAACAGGCGATACTTGTCTGGGATCTGTGCCAATAAATCAGATGATGCTTGTGATATGTAGTTCGAGGCTCGCTTGTTCCTTGAGAGCTCTTCTCCTTTCCCTCCGGAGGACAGGACATAAAGGTGCGCTTGTGTAGTTGGAGACGCTGCATTCTGGTTCAAGCCTTCGTTCATCGTGTTACTTCTGTCAATATGGCTTTCGGGAATCACCATTAGTGTTCAATGCAAAGTGGCCATTGAGCAGCTACCACTCCATGATTGGGGAAGGTGCAGGTACGCCTTGTTCCCGCATACCCAGTAGGTGTCCATTAGTGCTGCTGTTCCTTTTTTCATATCTGGGATGGTGAGAGTTTTGTTACAGTTCTTGTTCGTTCCTATTGCCATTTTTCCTTCTCCCTTGAAACATAGTTTGTTTTGTATTTCACTTTGTAGCTTAAAGGGTTTTTCCATCGCTGTTACCCATGTTAATTTAGGGATGTGTTCTTTCCATATTGGCAAGCACGTTCTTTCCATCCACCGCAACTTTTCCGGTTGAACACCCTTCAGTGCTTCTGCCTTGCACAGCACTTCTTCGTCTTTCCATTTGCTTTCGGAAAACAGTGTCCCTTGTATTGCAAAGAAAGGTTCTTTAAGGCAGATCACTCCAGACGCTTGCGAATAGCACGTTTTGTTGTTCTGTACCATTCTGAAAGAGACATCGTGTGCTTGGAAAGTGTTCTTTATTCTACACAGCGTGAGATGAAGGAGACATTGGGCATCCACAATGGGCAATTCTCGTGGCAACAATACTTTAGGTGTGCCTGATGCATGGGGGATAAGTGAGCAGACATAACAGCTCTCATTGGTTGTTTGTTTAGCTGTTGTGCTCATATCTGCATACCATTTATTTGCTTGGTGAGGGTGTCGTGGGTCTTCCATTTTGTCTAACCCTAGCCCATAATACTCATCATACCCTTTTCCACCAGTCTCTCTTCTCCGCCTACTTTTCTCCCTTCTTCTGTACCTTCTCGTTATAGGAGGTGAAGAACCAGGCCCCCCTTCCTCCCTCCCACCCCCCTTTTCTAATTCTTCATATAGGGACTTGTGTTCTGTCATCATAATCACTTTTCCATCCTCATTAATAAACAAGAGATGGTTGTTTGAAATTGGGGCGGGAGGGATCGTGTGGTTGTTGTATGTTCCAGGTTGGGACATTGTGTCATTATCTACATTTTTGGTTCTCCATTGTGAGAGGACAGCAGTGGGTGGTGTAGTATAGTATCCCCACACAAAGTGTGATCCATCCCAGATCAAGAAATCACCTTCTTTGATACCTACAGTCGGAATTGTTTTCGTTCCAGGAGCAAGGGTAGTGTTGTTCCCCCCTCCCCCCTCGTTCATCTCGGTAGAGATGAACGCTATAATCCAGTGTAACACCAGACAAAACATTGAGATGAAGAACACGATAGCACACATTGATAAACCACATTCAAATGAATATGTTAATCTAGCCACTAACATTTCTCTAAATCTAACATATCTATTAGTTGCAGGCTGCCCATTCGATGCCATGATAAATCCTGTTTGAGACACAAAAGTTCATTAAATACAAACATGTAAGCATTTCCACATTGTAACGTTTCGGTGATAAAATATAGGGTTGGGTGAGGAAGGGGGTTTGTTGACAGACAAGGTAGCTTTCAGTCAATATTATTCGTACCTTACTATATATATATATAAATAATAAAAAACATGACATTTTTAAAAACAACAATAATAAAAAACATCTTAAAGAGTACAGGAAGGGAAAAAAGAACCCCACGCAAAACTTTCAAAAATTGTAAAAAGAAAATTTACATATACATGTGTACATGTTTTAGTCCAGGACATTTGTTGCGCGCTAATTGTGTTCACTGTTCATCTCATGAAGCACACAAAATTCCAATCATTCATTCCGCACAACTTCATCGTCCGCTGTTGCCTGTGCCTCATCCTGCACCTCACTCTCCGCAGCGCTGTAAGCTTTACGTACATCTGTCAAATGCACCCAATATCGCAGGCCCTTAACCTTTACTGCTGTAGGCGTGCAAAACACTACCTCATAGGGGCCATGGAAGCGTGGTGCGTTCCACCTCCGCACAAAACTTCTAACATATATAAGGTCACCAGGCATTAGCTGTAGTGGTTTTTCAGGCAAACCGTTTGGTTCAGTCGCGTTCCCCTCCTCTCTTGGCGAGGGGGGGGCTAGTTGCTTTGAAATTACGCGCGCTGCCCGTGTCAATTTTCGCAGGTATTCTGTGAACTCCTCCCCCAATATAGCTGCGCTTCTGTGTGCATCAGAACGCTCACGGAGAGGCGAATGCGCTGTGTGCATTCTTCTTCCCGTGACGATCTCGTGCGGGGACAAATGGTGATCCTTACTTGGCTGGTTTCGTAGTTCAAACAAGGCCAAAGGCAGGCAGTACATCCAAGTCTTTTTAAGGGAAAAACAAAGTTTTGATAATCTGCTTTTTAACAGGCCGTTTATCTTTTCTACGACGCCATTACTTTGAGGATGATAAATCGAACATAATTTGTGCTTTATTCCCAATAATGTAGTCACTTCTTTAAAGAGTTCATTAACAAAATGCGTCCCGTTATCTGAGCGAATAACGTCGCAAATTCCCCAGCGCGGAAACACTTCCCGCACTAGGAACTTCGCGGCGCCCTTCGCGTCAGGGCGGGCGCAAGGGCCTGCCTCCACCCACCTCGAAAATGGACATACAACCACAATCATGTATCGAGCCCCGTTACACCTTTCTCCCATGTCTACATAATCAATGTGGAGCTCTCTGAATGGGCCACTTGGTTTTGGTATCGTACCCCTTAGTGTACGCAATGTCATACCTGAGTTGTAAATTTGACATGTCGTGCATTCTAGAGCTAACCTTGTGACGTGTTCCTGGAGGCAAGGTGTAAACCAATTTTCTTGTATCTCTGCCATTATGTGTTTCTTTGTGTTGTGTGCAGGAAAGTGTAGTTGTTGAAATGCTATTTCTAACAGCGTAATTGGCATTACCACTTTTCCTGAACTCTCTTGTCGCCACAATAAATCAGTCGGTGATTTGCTGCATCCTCTCTTAGTCCACAGCAATTTTTCCTCTGCACTAGCTCCCTCTTGCAGCTCTATTATCTCCTGTGTGGACATCATGTTGTATCCTGTGGGGACTTCTTGGCTTGCTGTGTGGTGCAACATGTACTCTCCTATTTCACCTTTTTGTAGATATGAAGCTGCTTTGGCAGCGGCGTCTGCTGCCGCGTTCCCCAAAGATATAAAATCTGTATTTGCGGTATGAGCTTGACATTTTACGATGGCCACTGCCGTGGGGTCTTGCAGGGCCTCAATCAGTTCTTTCAATAATTCTGCATGCTGGACTGGCGTTCCGTCTGCTCGCCGAAACCCTCTCCGCCCCCACCGGGCCAACCCGCCGTGAACTGTTGTTGTCATGTATGCTGAGTCTGTATATATGGTCACTGCGCACCCCTTGGCGGCATGCAATGCTTCTATTAGCGCTATTAGTTCTGCTGCTTGCGCTGAATAGTGTGATGGGAGGCGGTGTTGTACTAGTATCTCATATTCATCTTCCTCTAATCGTACCACTGCCATACCCACATGCTTTT
Source organism: Ambystoma mexicanum (assembly GCF_040938575.1). Lineage (NCBI taxonomy): Eukaryota > Metazoa > Chordata > Amphibia > Caudata > Ambystomatidae > Ambystoma > Ambystoma mexicanum. The sequence goes on from NC_090921.1 coordinate 138,856,752, forward strand.
CTCCTGTCTCCATGTCGATTGATGCTGACCCGTCCACAAAATACACCTCACCCTCGGTCAGGGCATTTTCAAAAATCACTGTATCCTTACTTTCGTCACCTGTGTACGTGGCGCAGTTGTGGTTTTGCATGTCCTCTATGGTGCATGCCTCTGTGATGAATGTGGCTGGGTTCACTGTTTTACATCTTACTATATGGATGTTAGCGCTGGACAGTATTATCTCATATGCTGTGGCGCGTTGTGTTGTCAATGTGCTCTTTGTTCGCTCTAATATTGCAAAAAGTGAGTGTTCCACAAACAGTGTCACCGGGCAGCCCATTACTATCGTGGCACTTTTTTCAATTGCGAACGCGGCTGCAGCTAGGGATTGCTCGCAGGCGAAATGACCTTGCATTACTGCGTCTAGGGTGCCGCTGTAGTAAGCTAGTGGTTTGTGCCCTAAGGATGTTTTCTGTGTCAGTACTGCTGTCATCAATGTTCCTTTGCAGTGTGAAAATAAGAAGAATTCGCGCCCATAATCTGGGTTTGCTAGTACTGGAGCGCTTGATATCAGCTCTTTTAGTGAGTTAAATGCTGTGTTCATCACCTCTGTCCATTCTATGTGTTTGTGTTCTTGTTGTGCTTCTTTCAGTGCCTGTAGCAGGGGCCTTGTGTACGCCGCATAGTCCAATATCCATGCTCGGCAATAGTTACACATACCCAGAAATTTCTGCATCTCTTTTACTGTTTTGGGCTCCCCAATTGTTCTAATCGCCTGTGCCCTGTCTGGTATAATTCGCTTGCCATCCTTTGATATCAACTGACCCAAGTATAGGACCTCCGTCAGACAGTATTGTAACTTCCCCTTGTCCACCTTGTACCCCTTATTTGCCAATAATGTCAAGAGTGTTATCGAGTCCTGTCTGCATTCTTCCTCAGCCTGTGCACAAACCAATAAATCATCAACGTACTGAATCACTGTGCTTTCTACAGACAAATTCCCCAGATCTTCATGTAGTACCCTGTTAAATATGCTTGGGCTCTCGCAATATCCTTGTGGTAGTCTGCAGTGTTCGAACCTCCTTCCTCCCAATGTAAATGCTGTCAAGTACCTGCTCTCTTCTGCCAAGGGAATCGAAAAGAATGCATTTTTTAAGTCAATTACTGTGAAGTGTGATGCTATTTTTGGAATGTTGCACAGTATTGTCGCCGGGTTCGGGACTAAAGGGAACTCCTTCATTACCACATCGTTCAATGGGCGTAAATCTTGTATCATCCTCCATGAACCCCCCTTCGCTTTTTTGATTGGGTAAATGCATGTGTTGCATGGGGAGTTTGAGGGCACTATTATACCCTGTGCTAGCAGTGCTTCTATTGTCTCTCTGATCCCTTCTTCTGCTTCTCGCGACAGTGGATATTGTTTCACCCGGGGTAGTATTGCTCCTTGTTTTACTTTTATCACCACAGGCTGAACTTCATGTAGCAACCCTACATCGTGGGGGCCATTAGTCCATAAGTTAGCGGGTACTGAACTCATGTCTTCATCAAAAAATGTATGCGGTGCTCCTACTACCGCCATTAGTTCAACTTTAGTTTGTCTGGCTGTAACTACGATGTCGCAGGGCATTGCCAGTTCCATCACTACTTCACCATCTCCCTCAATGTCAGAAAATAGCTCCTCGTCCGAGAGCTCTCTCAGGGGGATATTTGCATTTGTACACAATACTGTCCGCCACTCACACCCTTCCATGTCAATACCAATCACGCATATTCTGTTTGCTGATACATGTATTGCATGCAAATCCAATGATAGTACTTCCCCAAGAGCAGTGTCAGGGCTTGCTATGGGACGAAAAAGGAATTCTGCTGGTATTCTCCACTCCACCCTTTTTAGTTCTGGTACTATGAGAGCCAATGTTCTCATGCCTTCAACAAACATCTCCTCATTTCTTGGTACCCCTCTGATCTCTTTTATTATTGTGTGGCCGTGTATTACTGCTAATATACGGAGGGGGCATATGCCTGGCGTTGAACATACGATGCCGCTCCCTGTGAATGATATGGTCATGTTTAGTTTGCTCAAGAGATCTCTCCCCAGTAAGTTGATGGGAGAGTTTTCATAGTACAGTAAGGGTGCTTTCACTGTTTTACCCCCCACTGTCACATCCAATACCTCTGTGTAAGGAACTTCAATTACAGCCCCAGAGAACCCCTGCGTCTCTAACGTTCTATTAGATAACGGGAACCGGCCCTCTCTAATGCATGATTTCTCCGCTCCCGAATCCACCATGAATATGAATTGCTTGTCTCCTATCTGCGCTCCTATCAATGGTTCCTCTGATGCATTGTGGGTCGTAGACAGTACTGGACACGCAAGTGCTCTCTGTGGGCTGTCCTATGCGGGGTGTCTCATTGCCCCCCCTTGATCGAAAATATTCCCCGAAACTACTGACACTCCACTGTAAGGTGCGGGGGCTGGTGCCCCATTAGCTCCTGTGGCGAAAGTATTACCAGGCGTGTAATGCACATTGTCATTATTCTGTGGGCTGGTTTGTGTTCGGTATTGATGTCCGTGTAGTTGTGCGTTACTCCTTTGTACTACATTGTCTGGTTGCTGGTATTGTCCCATGGGGAGGCCGTAGGGGCTTCCTGGATGGGGGTGTCCGTACTGTTCTATCTCTTGGAAACCGTTGTTTCCTCTGCTCCTACATTCCCTTCAGTAATGCCCCCATCTCCCACAATTCCAACAGCTCCCCTGTGGACCTCTGGGACCCTGCCACCCATTTCCTCCCATTCCTCCATACCCTTGTCCTCCTCTTCGCCCCCTGTACCCACCTCTTCCTCCTCTTGGGGCCCACTCTTGCCACGTTGGACCTCCGTTCTGCTCCTGCTCTGTCCACTGTCGTTGCCCTTGTCCTGCCCAATTCGCTGCTATTCTTCCTTGTATTGCTATTTGCCCCTCCTCTCCTTCCTCTCCCTCCCGTATGAGTGGGAGTCCCGCTACCGCTGCTGCGACCTTCACCAATTTTGATTGCACCAACTTCGCCTCGTCCGCCAACCTTTTCTGTGCTACTTCCCTCTCTCTTTCTTTGATCCGTTTACAATGGTGTACTATTATGCTTTGGATCTCCGGCCAGCCTTTTGCCTCAACACCTGCTATTTTATCTAGTGCCTTTTGCACTTCCTTTGGGAGCCCTCTTTTAATGATGAAGTAAAATAGAGACGTGGATTGGTGCCAGGGCGTACCCGTTTCCGCTCTCCACATCTCCTGCACCCGGAGAATGTAATCCATAGCGTCCTCCCCATCATTCATGGTACATTGCATTACTGACTGCAGATCAGGGGTATCTGGGAAGGTTTCCCGCAGTGCGTCCCACACCCTTGCTCGCACGGTGTTAAAAGAAGCCCCATCATGGCGATCACACTCCAAAGTTACAGCTGGAAAACCCGCTTTAGCCCACACTCTGTCTGCCTGATCCCCTACTGCGGACACTAGTAGGCTTTTCACATCGCCTACTGCCAGCGGTATACCCGCGGTATGTTTCTCAAATGCATATATCCACTTGCTTGCCCCTCCTGACAGCTGTGGTAGTAATTTCATTAAGTTAGCCTTGTCCATCTGAGCCCACGGTATATAGTTCGGCCTCCCACCTCCCCTGTGGAGTAATGGTAGTTGTAATTTCCCTTTTGCCGTTGCAGCTTCCTTTTCCTTAGTCACTGCTGACTCTAATGACGCCATCTTCCCCACCCTATTTCTTAGTCGTCCTATCCATTCATCCTCTATAGTCCCCAGTGAACATGCCCCATCTAGCTCCTCGCCTTCTCCTCCTACTGCCATGCTCAATCTATCACTCTCATCCCCCCCTCCTCTGACATCACATAACAAATCCTCTCTGATCCCTCTCTCTCGCGAGACATCACCAATGCTTCCTTCTGCTGTCCCTACTTCTATTATCCTGGTCGGTTCTTCCTCAATTCTGAACAGTATTTCCCCCTTTTTCCATCCTTCCTCAATTTGTCTACTTTCGCTCGACGCTCTAGACGTGCGTCCAGATTGTGTGGGGGCGCACGCTGTGCGTTCACATATGTCTTTTATTCTTGAGAGCTCATCTCGTGCCACTGTAAGCCTCGACTCTAAGTCACTCGTTAACTTTTCTATGTCCACTCTCTGTGTGCCTCCCTGGGTGCGCTCTCTGGTGTTTTCGTATGGTGGGGGTGCAGTTGGTCTTTGTGGCGTGCTGGTTGAAGGGGGAGGCACATAAATCGGGTCGCTATATCCTGCTGCAGGGGCTGGTTTAGGTAATATTGGGTACAACATAACCACTTCCGCAGGCTGTTCTGTACTTAACTGTTCCTTTTCCTCTCGCGGGATCATTAGTGGATTGTCTGTGGTGGAGGGTAAATCAATATTTGGAGCTGGAGCTTTGGGTGGGGGTACTTCCTCAAACAATCTCCAAAGATCTAATATCTCCTTCCTGTTCTGCCATTGTTTTCCCTTATACTTGAGGCGAATACATGTACATACCATATCAAGAACGCTTTTGTCAAAAGACCCTCCTTCTGGCCAAATCTGGGGCAACCCCTCCCCTTTCAATTCTGTTAACCATTGATCATGATATTTATTTATGCGTTCAGCATATCCCGGCAAGCTCTTGCAAATGTGTGACAAGGGAGTTTCAGCCCCCATCCTTTAAATCGCTAGCGCTACCACGTTCGCTTTCGTTACCTTTTATTAGCTGTAAATATGCGTATGTATTCCTTTATGGCACAGACAAGAGCGGACCTCTTAAAATTATCACCCACCGTTATTCACTGCACAAATCTCTTCTCACTCACCATATCTCATCTCCTTCCCATTCCCAGGCACTCTTATGTGATCTCACTTGTAATTGATCAAGTACTGGTTATGGCCACACTCTCTGACACCACCTCGCGGCCACCCGTTCGTCTCTCACACTCGTACGGTGCGCGCACCCTTCACAATGCTTTCCACTCACACTCTTTGTCTTTCTCCTCCCTTTCCTCCCTAACCAGCTGTCCCTGTTTTCCTGCTAAGGTTACTGTGTTCACGTCTGTACGTGCCACTACTGAGTCCCCGCTTTTTAAGATGTTCTAACTTCTTTATACCCTTCTCATTTTCGCCCCCTACCCCGTGGAAATGGAAAAAGAAGAAATAGAGAGAGAGAGCACAATCACTAAAAAATATTCCCGGTGTCTCCTTTTGCTAGACACCAATAACTTATTTCTCACTTCTTCATATATTCCCAGTACTAGTCTAGATAGCACTATGCGGCGCCGCCTTCCACCCCCTCTCGGAGCTAGGTTTCCGTCACTTCTACCACGTCACTTATTTCTTACTCCTAATGGCCATATGCAAAAGAAAGAATAAAGAAAATTTCAAGACCCGTCTGTAGTAGACCCCCGATATTCTTCTCCTCTACCTGTCCCCGTTCTGTTATTCCCAATTCCCTTTCTTTTCCCCTTGACGATCACTCGCACTCGGTACTCACGTGCCCGTCTTGAACCGATACTCTCCGAAACTGGGTCCGTCCAGGCGGCGTCACCGGTAACTCAACGGTCAGCCCCTGGCTCCGGCGAGCGGCACTCAAAGGGGATTTTTTTCCAATCGGGATCCCGTACCCTTTCTCATTGAGTGCGCACTTCTTATTGTGCCGGTCGCCGTTGGCGGGCGGCCTCCCGGAGACGGCTCACCGTGCGTATCCCTTCTCGACCGGAGATTCTCGTGCCACAAGGGGGTCGTTTAAGAAGGAGTTAGGAAAAATAGTTTGGAGATATCACGCTATCGGGGTCACCACTGAAAGGAAGCGCCCCCAATTCAGCACGATCCTCCCCGCAATGAGAGACAATAAGGGACTCTCCCGTAGTGGGAATAAGACCAAGACAGAGTGCGGGTGAGCGTAAGTGGGAGTTTATCCAAGGATAAGGCATGCAAAGAACTCTGCAACCTACGAGAGCGCTCTGCCTGACAATAGCAAAGACAGGCGTATTTCTAATACAAAAAACGTCATCAACACCTAAACACTATAGGGGGCACAAGTCAATTGGGATTGGGTGGTGTCGACTAACTATAGGTGTTGCTGGCGCGGGGTTGGTCTTGGCGGGACGACGTCACTGGTCAGCCTCGTGGGTTGGGTTGGGCCTGGCAGGCCGGCTTGAGGTCATCCATGCGGTGTTGATGTGCTGGGGCAGCCTGTGACAATAACGAATACCTTTCCTGTCTCATTTGCCCTAGGCCATGCACACTACAGTTATTCAGAAAATGACATTTACGTTCATTAATAAATCGCTTCACCAGCTTATCTTATAAAATAAACACAACACATGAGGAATGCACCTCGTGAGAGGTCTGGTGGTTGTTGGTTGGGGTGAGATTTACCTGTGTCTTATTGACCGGTATTTTAGGTCACGGGACGGGGCTCTGGGACCTGGGCCGAGTGATACATGTCTGTCTGCTGCGTTAGAAGTTATTATATAGATGGGTCTCTGTGTCTTGTCCCAATGATGGGGGTCGTCCTTACACGGGGTCAGGATTCTTGGGGGGGTTCGTGGGGATTTATGAGAGGGTGCTGGTAGATCAGTGGGTTCATCCGTGGGTTTATTACCGTGCTGTAAATAACACAGGTGGCGGGCTGTGGCCTTGGTTGCGGCGCCGGGGCCTCTGACTCTCTGAAGTAACGCCAGCTTGGTTGGGGGAGGTGAGGGAGCGCAGCACAAGTCTTAGCTTTTTTATCTGGCAGGCTTGGTGGGGTGGGAGAGGGAATGACCTTGCATATACTCACAAAGGTATTTTCCTCGTGCGTTGCTGATCAGTGAATGCAGAAGTTTTATACTGTTCTGCCTTATTTTAACGTTATTCAGACACACATATATATATATATATATTTCATTTTCGTTACACATTTCTTTAATACAGTCGGTTCCAGTACCTTTTCATTACCTAACATTATGTTCACTACATTGTGTGCGTATTGTATGTACATTAGACGTTATACGAGGGATATCTAGGTTATGGCCTACAGAGATTGATGCTCGCCGCTTTGGGTGATTCAAAACATATATGAGTTCAAGTTTCTACATACTATTGAAAAACACTTTTACAAATAGAGGTTACACGTTTGGTCAACATCTTTCTCCGTGGTTATAGCAGCATTAGTCCAGACCTGGAGGGATATCATATAACGTTACATTTTTATGGTTCGTTCACATTTTAAACAGAGGTAGTTCATTAATACCAATACTTGAACTATTTTCTACCTTCTTCAGATAGTGATGCTTCAGCTTTTTTCCCCGTTGCCCCGGCCTTGCGGTCCGGGTCATACGGGGTGCAATATCACATTGTTACTAATATAATGTTGCCGTGTTGGCATCTCGGGTTTAGCTCATCTCCGACTTTCTCATGGGAACGCGCTCGCAGCGGATCTGCCAGGGCTGCTGAGGCGGCAGAGATGCATGAAAGGCCCTCCAAAGGTGGGGGCCTCGTTACAGTGTGCTGAACTCACACCATGTTTGCTGTGCACGATGGCGTCTAGGCCTAACTTAAGTTTCGGTAAATGCAAAGACAGGGTGCGTGTGGGCAATGTCGTCGGCGGGTGAACCCCCCTCCACCTGGGCCCGGGTGGCATGAGGGTGCTCCCACCGAGCCATGGTCCTCACCTGGGGAGGGAGCTGTAGGTGAGGAGGGCCTCGTGGCCATTCCTCCCCTACACTGCCCTCCAGTTCCCTGGCCCGGACCTCCAGACCCACATCCACTATGTCAGTGGCCCTTTGATTCTGCTCTAAGGCCTCCACTCTCTTTTCCATCTTCGAGACCCTCTCTGTGATGGCACCCATCGAGGTCTGTACCTCTGCCCTAAACGCCTTCAACTCCATCAGGATCATTTGCACATCCTGCTGCAGGGTCCCCAGTCCGCCTGCCTGCCGCCATGACACCTTTACTAACACTGGGTGCTGTACCAAGGCCCTTCTGTCCTCAGGACTACAATACTAGGACTCCTCCAAGTGGCCCTGTTTCGCTTTTGCCACCTCATCTCACAGGAACACAGTCCCTTTAGTGGTGGGCCTCTCGAACCCAGGCGCAGCTCTGCCGCTTTATAATCTCCCCTGTTAAGGTGGTCACCCTCCTGGTAGATCAATCCAGGGTCTATTCCAGGTGCTGTTGGTCCGGTCACCTCTGGCACTCACCACCATTTATCTTCCTACTTCAAGGGCCTGTTCTTTGGTGCTCCACCACTGCACAGGTGTCTCCGCCCGGTGGTCCTCATCACCCCTCAGTTGCCAGTGTCCTCTATCACTATTAAAATACCCCTCCGCCTTCTGGGTTTCCACTGTTGGGACCACTCCACAGCAGTGGGGGGCTCCTTCGGTGAATCAGGGGCCAACTATTACAGCAGGGCCCCCCCTGATGTCCTTGGGCCTGCCCGTCTCCCACTCTGCTGTGCCGGGGCTCAGGCTCACCAAGTCACCCTGGGGGTGCCACCACTCACAGCCTGCAGGCCCGATTCACGTTCTGATTAATAGCGCTATCACAGCCTTCAGGCCCGGGCTCACATCTGCTTGTTCCCCATAGGTCCCTGCTCCCACACACCACGTCCACAGCCCCCTCCTCGCTGGGTTTCAGGGCCATGCGGCAATCAGTCACTTAGGAGCTGCAAGGCTCCTCTCCCCCGCCCGCTGCTCCTTCCAGTATGCTGCAGCCTGGCGTCTGCAGCCTCCTGCCCATCTTGCTCCGCCTTGGTGTTCTGGTGGGCCCGGTGGCGCCTGACACAGCAGGAGTCTGCCCACTTAGTTCACTCATTCTTCCTTCGACCGGGGGCTCAAATCCCTGGGGGGGTCATGACAGTGTCGGTTTCGTTGGTGAGGTGCAGAAATCCTGTGTTACGTGGCCCTCTTGCTCCCCTTGCGGTCTCCCACATACCACATTTTAAACGTGCATAGGGTATGGGGAGAGCCTGCAGGCTAACTGCAATCAAACTTTGGAACTTGCTAGCCCCAGACATTGGAGATAATTCCCTTTGCACGTGAGAGCTTTGGCACAAGCTTGTTGTGATCTTGCACCCACATGCATTTTGGGCCATTTGTAACCCATCTCGCGCATTTCCCTTCTTTGTTTGATTTCATTGCTGGTCCCTCCCCACCACCCTCCCTCCTGCCTCACCATTTCACCAGGTATCTTCCACCTGACCGGAAAGGCCCTCTTCTGTGATTCCCACGTAGTATCCTGCCTGAGCAGCCCTCGGCTAAGGGCCCAAGGCAAATGGCAGTTCCCGAAGAAGCAGTTCCACTCCATGTTTTCCCGTGTTTGCCTGGGAAGCCTGCCGCCATCAACTAGCAGCAACCGACAAGGTAAGTGGGGTCTGGGTGGGGAGTACAGCAATTATTGTATTCCATTAATGCCCTAGCAATATTATACCTTATATGACATATCACACCCTTGTTAGTCAGCTAGTAAGTAACTTTCCTTTCACTGCTGTATCCCAAATGTAGGCGTTTCTCCATTTACTGCAGTGTCTCAAATGGAGGCGCGACTCCCACTGCCCAAGTATCTCAAATTTCGGTGTCTCTCCATTTATTTGATTCTAGTTGCATCTCCACTGCTGTGCTCCCTTTTGTCTAGGTGTGTATCACATGTAGGCGTTTCTCCCACTGCTCAAGTTTGCAGGACTAGTAGATTCTCCGTTTGCTACAGTGTTACAAATTTAGGGGGTTCCACGTTTGCTGTAGTATCTCAAATTTGGGGGTTCCCCCGTTTGCTGCATTTCTCGGATGTGGTCATTCTTCCATTTGCTGCTGGTTTCCAGACATACGTCTAGGTGGTTCTCAGTATGCGAGACCAGCCAATTGCCTTAGGAGCCCAAGGAAACCAACATCATAGATAAACTCTGCCCGAGTTTAAGATATGTATAAATCGCACCACATCTGTGGATACATGCCACAGTTACGGATCCCCATCCATGCACTCTACAATGTAGCTATGGCTATGTCAAATCCGACCTAGCTGCTTGCATAGCTCTCCGCATTGACACCCCTGACATGCCTCAACACCTCTGCCATTAGTATGCAGCGACAACTTACAACACATTTCGGTCTAGCTGGGTAGACATTGAGTAACCTGCACTAGCAATCTGCCTCAACCATCGACAACACCCGCCCATGTGCCTGACCTCTGGGTTGCTTACTGGAGCCTAGCCAGCCCTCCTAAGTCTTAATTCTGGCAGAATGCACACACACATCTTAAATTAAACTCTTAAAACCCTCCCATACCTGGCCTTCGGACCCAGAGGGCGTACCGACCACAAAGCGCATTGAGACCATACAAATGAGGAAATGGCACTATATAAATGACTACAATACAATCAAGACATCCTGCACTTCTCCCCCAAAAATTAAGACCCTATTATTTTAAGGAGCTCTTGACATCTTCAAGTGTTTGACTGAGTGCTCAGATACCCTTGTGTCGGAGAACAATCCTAAACAAACTATTTGCCTGCCAAATCTCAGGACGCCTACATTTCTCCTTTGGGATCCAGCGGTATTACCCTCGGCAAGGTTTCGATCTTGAAATGCAATGAACGGAAGCGATTGAGACATTATAGATCAATCGAATTTCCCTCACACCCAGATTAATGCACTATGAAAATTAAGGCATACATCCCGCTGTTTCCTTCATAGAACGGGACTGGCACAATCGCATCCTTTCTGTTTAAAGGTCTGGAACACCTCAAATAATGCAGCCTTCTTCTGTGCTGAGTGAGTACCAGGCTTCACGGTTACACATCTCTTTGGTTTTGAGAAAAGACAACCAACTGATAACTCATTTCAATTTTCTTCCTTACCCATATATCGGACACTGAAAAATGTGGGCAGCCTTGATCAGTCTTACTCTAACTGGACCCAATGAGACTAAACTAACAATCCATAAGGGCGTGGCAAAATTCTATTGTTTTGTCACATGGGGGCAGTCAACATGGATCTGTCAAAGGTCCTTTTACGGATTCTGGAATAATCTGTGCGTGGCTGTTAAGAGAGGTACGACGCCGAATAAGGATCAAATAAGTATTTATCGAAAGTATGATCACAGCAGGCAGCAGACGCACCTAAGGGATTAGATGCTGGGATCCACTGCCTATTTCAAACATAACATTCTGTATACACATTCTGATGGAATCATAGTAGTTGGGGATTCTCAGAATGTGTATACATCACTTGGAACATTGGTGTACAGGGAACAGGATCCTTACAATCCACTGCATCTGCCCACCCACGCTCGCAAAGGGTAAGGAATGCTGGATTGATACTCTTATTGCCGCAATATTGGTGCCTGATGCCTATTTCATCAGAGGCACTGTGTATTCTTTAACCTTGCGCAAGTTCACGTGTGCTTCGTGAATAGTTCGTATTGTTTCGGCTACAACGAGGAGCTACTAAGATGGCCGCTACCCCCGAGATACACGCTGCCTAGCAACCAGAGCAGCACCTTCCAACGTTGCGATTGGCCCCTGCGTGCTTTTCCTGCCACCGGAAGGCGAAAGCTGGTGGCCGGCCCGCCCACCAAGGCCCGGCTCCTAAGGCCCATCAGCTGTCCGCGGATGGACGCGGTCTGGGGGGAAAACTCTGTGAGGTTTACTGCAATATGCATGGGACATCCTCTAAGGTAAATTGATGCGCCCTAGCTCAGCGACCCCTCGCCAGCATGTCGAACCAGGGAGCCCCTCCTATCACCCCCTTTCTGCACCACGACCTCAACTGAAAGCAGCCTGCCTGCCCATAACACTAATATTAGCATTAGCAGTGCGTCCGACCTGCAACCCACCCGCCTTAACCACTAGCCTGCCTATCTGCACATATGCTGGCTTTGACTTTCTAACCTCCTCTCCCATTCTCACCATATACTGCAAGAGCCGGTACTCGCATTTACATACTGTGCCTTCTACCTGCAGACATCTGATTTTAGTCATTGTGCCCTCTAACTGCTGAAAATCGAATCTAGATATTGTGCATTCTAACTGCAGACATCTGATTTTAGTCACTGTGCCCTCTAACTGCTGGAATTCGAATCTAGATATTGTGCATTCTAACCGCAGACATCTGATTTTAGTCACTGTGCCCTCTAACTGCTGGAATTCGAATCTAGATATTGTGCATTCTAACCGCAGACATCTGATTTTAGTCACTGTGCCCTCTAACTGCTGGAATTCGAATCTAGATATTGTGCATTCTAACCGCAGCCATCTGATTTTAGTCACTGTGCCCTCTAACTGCTGAAATTCGAACCTAGATATTGTGCACTCTAACCGCAGATATCTGTTTTTAGTCTCTGTGGCTTCTAACTGCTACCCATATGTTGACTAATCACCACCTAGCCACTTCCTAGCCTACCTACGCCCATGCCGACACCCTTACCCCAGGCATTGCAACAGTCGACACTGCACCTACCGAACCAGCATCAGCAAACTTGCATTTGTTTAGACCTGCCTACTTAACATAGCATTACAATGCTCCCGCCCTCTCTTACAGACCACTCCTAACACATAGCTGCACGCCCTTAAGGTAGCACCAGATCAAATCTGAGCCCAACTTTAACCTGCCCATCGGCCCCCAGCCACACGACCATGCTGAAAACCAGTACTCCTCAGTCCTCATCTTATAACAAGCCTCCTCCTCACCATGGCACTCGCATCTCTTGCCTTATGCATCCCCGAGGACAGAAATATGAGTCTGAGGGCAAGACTATCCCACCTCCACGAACCCTCATCCCTCATAACCTTCAGAGGCTATATCGACTCATCCAATAAACGCTCACAATACCCTAACTCTACCCATTTGCTTCCCACCCTCCTGACAACCAACTAGACAACTCCACAAAGAGCAACCCTAACCAAAAATGACAAACTCACTACTACCTTACCTACCAGCACCCTATCACTAATGGGGTCCCTCATCAATGCCAGATCTATGGTAGCTCATGCCACAGAGATCTGAGACACCTTAATTAACGAGAACCTGGACATACTGGTCGTAACAGAAACCTGGCTTCACGAGGCTGCAGGCCCTGCAATCATGCTAGCAGTACCAGAGGACAACCAATTATTAAGAGCTGACAGACCCATTTGTAGAGGAGGTGGCCTAGCCATCATCCACAAATCCAACCCACCAATCAGGCTAACCACTACCCTGCCATATCAGTCCTGTGAACTCCTGACGGCCAAACTCCATCTATCATGCAAGCGGACCCTTACTATCCACGCAATCTACAGACCACCTGGACCACTAGGCTCCTTTGAAGATGACCTAACTAGCATCCTGTCCAACAATACCAAAGACCACTCACAAACCCTCCTACTGGGAGACTTTAACCTTGGCTTCAATGACTGCAACGATAAACACGCCCTCGCCATAACCTCCTTACTGAACGACCATGGCCTGACACAAAAAGTCGTTACCCCCCACACACTCCAAGGACCTTAGATTGGATTGCTGACCTGAATTGCAATATCAGCATTACCAACATAATACCACAATCTTGGACAGACCACCACTTAATCTCATTCTCTGCCACACTTGATCTTATACGCCCCAAACCCATACTCATGGCCCCGTCACTCTCCACCAGGAGCAAAAAAGACATCACAGCAGAACTTCTTTTACCACACCTTCTCCCCACCCTTGACAATCTAGACAACAACACTGACCCTACCCTACTCGTGGAAGTCTACAATAGCACTATAACCAAAGCACTGGACACGATCTCCCCGCTCAAAACCTGTAAAAGCAGACAATTATCTCATCTGAACAACTGGTTCACACCTCAACTGAAAGAATTAAGAATTCAAAAAAGAAAGTTGCAATCAATCTGGCACCCCCCCCCCCCCCCGAGGAGAACAAAACTAAGCTAACCAATCATTCTAAACTGTATAAAAAGGAAATCATTAGCACCAAAAAGAACACCTAAAATGACAGAATATCTAACGCCAAATCTGACACCAAGGAACTATTCTCCATCCTCCGCAAAACAGAATCACCCATACCTCTGATCGACAATACCCCCAAAGATAAAACATGGTGTACCAATATACAAAACGCCCTCGCAGGTAAAATCAGCTCTCTCCAAATAAAAATTGCCAACAAGAAAGCCTCCCTACCCTTACCGCCGGACCCCTCCCTGGTGATTGGGGACTCCCAATCACAGCCGCCACTCAACCCATCTAAAAACAACCCCCAGCCATTCACCTTCAAACAAATAACTATACCAGAGACAGTAAAAATCATACTCTCGCTAAAACCCTCTAACTGTAAAGGAGACAACTGCCCAACCCAAATTATCAAGGATGCAGCCAGAGATCTTGCCCCCTTTATCTCCAAGCTCATCAACGCCTCCTTCAGGTCAAACCTAGTACCCAACAACCTAAAACAATCTGTGGTACTCCCCTTGCTCAAAAAACAAACACTTGACCCCTCTATACCGACTAACTACAGACCCATCACCACCGCCCCCTTCCTACTCAAAATCATCGACAGAGTAGCCTATTTGCAAATCCAGGACTACCTAGAAACCAACCACCTACTAGGCTCATCAATCGGGCTTCCGCCCCCTTCATGGCACCGAAACAGCCTTGATTGACCTCAAGATTAAAATGGACGTGTTGAAGGACAATGGAAAATCAGCTATGCTACTCCTCCTTGACCTCTCGGCGGCCTTTGACTTGGTAGATCATGCAGTTTTATGCAATCACCTCAGCTCAGCCGCCCATTTCTCAAGTGACGCCATAGCATGGGTACAGTCCTTCCTTGCAAACTGCACAATGAGAGTCTTCTCCCCCCTAGCAGCACCTGATCCCATACAAGTTTCCTGCGGCGTCCCCCAAGGATCCTGTGCATCTCCTATGATGTACAACATCTTTACCAAGCCCTTATTCGACAAGTTGGACAGACTGGGTGTTATCTACACTAATTACGCTGATGACACTCAGATCCTCATCCCCCTTTCGGCAGCTTTCTGGAAGATTCGGCCTTGGTAAAGATATATCTCCTCATTCAGGCATGTATGGCATCCCACAGCCTCTGCTTGAATAATGACAAAACAGAGCTGCTGATCCTTGGCACAGAGACAGCAATTAAAAAACTTGACCCCAACTATACCTCATTTAACATTGACAACAATGTCATTAAAGTGATGCCTGCAGTTAAAACCCTTGGGGTTTATCTTGACTCAGCACTCACCTTCAAGAAGCAAATCAATACCATAGCATCCTCCACAGCGTATACCTGCAAATTGATTGGAGCTTGCAGACCATTCTTATCTGAGACCAGCTGCATCACATTGGCGAATGCACTAATCAAATCCAGATTGGACTATTGCAATGCTCTATATGCAGGATCTAACAAATAAATTATCGATAAATTACAAACTCTCCAAAATAACGTTCTAAGAGCAGCCTTAAACATCCCGACCAGAAACCATATATCGGAAGCCATAAGAAATATCCACTGGCTAAAAATCAAGGACAGGATTACCCTAAAAACCCTCTCTCTCACATCTAAATGTCTCAACAATATAGCTCCTCCTTACCTGACAGACAGAATCATCAAGAGATCTTCAAACCGTCCCACCAGAAGCTCTAACGCATACACCTTAATGGTGCCCAGATACAAAAAAAGCACAGCCGGCGGCTCCAGCCTTCCGGTCATAGCAGCCCAAACCTGGAACAGACTCCCCCTTAATCTCTCTCAGAACCGACCAACCCTACCCGAGCTTCAGACGCAAGGCCCTCACCTGGCTACGAACTAATGACACTTAACCGGACTGAATAACTGCTCTCCTGACTATGCCAAGTGATGATCACCCGTATGCCACCTTGCTCATCTCACCATGCCTTTACTGCTTTCTCCTTACCAACAGTAATGTGTTTCAACTGTACTGCATACCTGTACCACTCTGTAACCAAGTTCTCAAGTATCCATGTAATGTTTGTGCCCAGCTACCCCTGGGTTTGGTTTTGCGCTATACTAAATAAATAAACAAACACCGCCCTCCTTACACATGAACAAACATTTTACTATGACTATTCAAGATAATAGTCCTTGAAGCGATCTGGTAGTTTCTTTGCCCTTTTGCATTGTGGTTCAACACTGGATTCTGTGTCTTCTGAAGTCCCAGTGTCCGATTGTGATTGTGATACATTTTCCTCCTGTTCTTTATTTTCACAATCCAGATTGTCTCTCATCACACTTTCACAGTCAGACTTGGATGTGCTTTTGACCAGTCTAGACTTTGACCAGCATTCACCCCCCTCAAGTATGACCACACTGCCTCGTATAGCTATCATTCTTCTTGGACCTATAAAGTTACTTTCTGTACATTTTACACCAAAGCGTGGATTTTTAATCAACACTGAATCCCCTACAGACAACATCACATCTTTAACATTAAAAGTGGTATTGAATCTTTGCCTGTATTCATTCTGAACATCATGAATTAAGCTCATTATTTTCTGCCTGTCTACCTCTACACAACCAGATGCCTCGAGCCATCCTGGACAGAGTCTGGTAGCTGGTTGCCGACCTTTCAAAGACACAAATGTTGACACTTTGGTTATGGAATGTGGAGTGATGCGATAGCTCCAAACCATTTCTTTTAGAAGTTCTGACCGTTCAAGGTCAGAACTGAGTGCCAATTGAATACCACCCTTGATAAATCTATTAGCTGTTTCCACTAACCCATTCGCCCTGGGATGGTACAGAGTGGTTCTTAAGTGTCTGATTCCATTGCGCACCAAAAATTATTTCATCTTTTGAGAGCAGAACTGCACCCCATTATCTGTAATGATTTCTGTAGGAAAACCTTCTCTATGCAAGACTTTCTCGAAGAATGTGATTAATTCATTGGTGGTGGCTTCCCTTAGGGCTTTCCATTCTAACCACTTGGTGTGATAATCTACTAATACAACCATAAACTTGAATCCATCACCCAAACCTTGTATAGGACCAATTATGTCGACATTTAGCTTTTTCCAGGGTTCACATGGAACTTGAACAGGGCTGAGAGGAACCTCTCTGACAATTTTCCCTTTGTCTGCTCTTTCATATTCATTGCAACCACGCACCTTCTTCTCTACCATACTGTCCATGCCTGGCCACCAATAAGATTGTCTCAACAACCTTTTTGTACCATTCATCCCTAGGTGACCTTGATGGGCTAAGTCTACTAAATGGGCTCTAATGCTTGAAGGAGGAATTATCTTGGATCGCCTTCTCAGTTTCACGCCATCTTCAGACAAGCTTAATTCGAACTTGATCTCATATAACCGATACAAATTTCTGTCTAAAGCATCTCTGCTGGTCCATCCATTTATTGTCCACTCTTTTACCCTAGTAAGAAAGGTATCACATGCATCGCTTCGAGCCATTCCCCCTTTCCCAAGGCACACGCTGTCATATCCGAAATAGTCATGTCTTCTTCATTGACTATTCTTGATATATCTTCAGTATGTTCCATTGGAAGCCTAGACAAGCAATCAGCAACAATATTATCTTTGCCTGGAATGTGGATGATCTTGAAATTATAACCTTGCAATCCCACCATCCATCTGGCGATCCTGGGGGAGCCTTTCGCCAAGTCACAACTACTCAGAAGTTGTACTAGTGGTTTGTGATCCGATTGTATTAGAAACTCCTGCCCCCAAAGAAAAAATGTGAAGTGTAAAATGGTCCAGTATACAGCCAATGCTTCCCTTTCTATTACTGAGTAATTACGCTCAGCTTCTCTTAGGAGCCTAGAAGCAAAAGCAATCACATGTGATTCTTTCCCTGAGTCTAATTGGTACAGTGGAGCCCCTAAACCAAATAAACTGGCATCCACAGTGAGAACCGTCTTTCTCCCACTCACAAAACCACTGAATGAGGGGGCTTTTGAGATGCCTTCTTTTATTGCAGTAAATGCTTCCTGGCACTCAGCAGACCATTTGAAACTTACTTCTTTTTTTAACAAATTCCTTAAGGGTGATGAAATAGTGGCAAACTTTTCTACAAATTTGTGTTAGAACACTGCCATACCCATAAAGGATCCAAGTTGATCCTTATCAGTAGGCACGGGTACTCCACAAATGTTGTTCACTAAATTGGTTTTTGGTGACACACCCTGACCAGACACTTTGTGTCCTAAGTACTCCACTTCTCTGGGAGCAATGCGACATTTCTCCCTTTACACAGTGAGACCCGACATTTTCAATCTTTGTAATACATTTCTCAACACCCAATCATGTTCACTTTCAGATCCTGCGTAAATCAGTATATCGTCCTGAAATACAGTGACATTTTACGACCCTTGAGCACTTCCTCCATGACCCTCTGAAATACTGAGGCAGCTGATGCTAATCCAAAGGGCATTCGTAAGTATTTGAAAGTGCCTTCTGGTGTTACAAATGCAGTTACATGTTGACAGCTGTCTGATAGAGGCACTTGATGATAAGCTGCAGATAGATCTATTACTGAAAACCAACTAGGTTCTCCCAGGGTGGCAAGAGTTTCTGATATTATGGGTAAAGGATGTCTTTCAATGAAAATGTTCTTGTTAAGGTCTCTAAGATCAACGGAGAGTCTCAAACTCCCATTGCTTTTCGTGACAAGTAAAACAGGGGAGAGCCATTGAGTCCCTTCAATGCGCTCAATCACTCCTTTCTGGATCAGACTCTCAAGCTCTTCACGAAGTTGCTGGCGCAGTTTAAGTGGGACGGGTCTCACTTTGTGTACCACTGGTTGTGAATTAGTTTTCAGTTTTATGTTGTGCTCGAAATTGTTACATTTTCCCAGATTCGCAGTGAAGACCTCTGGAAACTCCTTAGACCATCTGTCTTCGAGTTCTGCAATTGTCACAGGGTCTGCGGCACTGGCTTGAATGCGGACACCCAATTCTCTCTGTTCCTCCCAACCTAGGAGCGATACTCCCTTCTTTGCAACCAATATTCTTGCTGAGCATTCTCTTCCTTTATATGACTCTATTCCATGGAATTCACCACTCAAGGCAATGTCCGACTCCCCGTAGCTACAGGGTTGGACTCCGGAAGGGACAAGAACATCAGAAATTTTGCCAAGAACATTTTTGAATGTGTCTTCGGATATTATGGTCCAAGGCAAACACAAATCCACCTTCATTTTGAGATGACACCCATCAATCAAGAAATGATCAATTGGTCCCTTTACATCGGCAGACACAGCATTAATGTGAAACACGTGTCTAGTGTTCTTCTCCTGAATGGGTGGTTCCTCTGGCATTCTATTCAAAGGCTGGCTGGCAAATTGGTATTCGGTGTCCCTCTGTTCCACAGAATTGACAGACAAATCTTTGCACATGTTCGCAAATTGGCCCTTGCGCTTGCATCTGTAACATTCTGCCAATCTTGCCGGGCAAGCAGGGAAAATCGCTGAGTGTCTGGAGCTGCCGCACCTGGAACACATCTGATTCCACCACTGCTTTCTGGTTGCTGTTCTCCTTTTAGGCATCACTGCACACACACCTTGCACAACACTCTGTGAGGACTGCTGGTCAATCTTCATTACCTTCATATATTGTGAAGTTTGCTCAATACTGCGTGTTACTTCTACTGCTTGCTCTAAAGAGACATCTCTGGCAAGTAATTTTTCCTGTACTCCAAGACTGTTGGTGCATCTAACTAATTGATCTCTAATGAGAAAATCAGTGAGATTGCCGAAATCATATGTGTGGCTCAGTGTCCTCAAGGATGCCACATATGATTCCATTGATTCTGCGCTGTCCTGTGCGCATTGAAAAAACTTGTGCCTCTCGAACATTACGTTCTTCTTGGGTTCAAAATGATCTTCAATCTTTTTTATGGCTATGATGTACTCATCAGCCTCTCCAGCACCTTCCTCCACGCCATGCATGAGACCATCGAACACTATGCGCCTCTCAGGCCCTCAATTGTGCAGAAGGAGTGCCTTTTTTCTGGCAGAGCTGTATCTGTCACCCCCAATGGCCACAATATAATTTTCAAACATTTTGACCCATCTGTCCCATCTCACAGAAAGAAAGAAAAGGAGCCAGAGGAGGGATTGCTGCAGCCATGTCATCAATTTTAACAACTTCTGAGGTGCATAAATCAGAAATGTAGGATACTTAAGGTTGTGGACTGCACTGTCTGTGTATATTCTTTATTGTTCAGAATTAAAATGGTTTTGGAATGTCAAGTAAAAATGGGCACTTTGCAGGCTGGTTTGTGCAGACAATCAGCTTCTGTGACATCACAATGAGCCTCTGCTCAACTCAACGTTCTTTGTGTGGAATACAATAGGAGTGTTCATTTCAACATTCCACGTGAAGCCATAATGAAATCCACGCAATTGCTGACTTTCGTCGCTGTGGGCGCGTTGCTAAGCAACAATGGGCCGCAACACTAAAAGTAAACAAATGTTCCGCTGCAACAGCTGGGCCCGTCTCCACGTACCATGATGACGTGGGCGGGTCTCCCAAAATGTACGCACGGAAGCAGCTGCACAATATTGGACTCTGAGGAGTCCTCCGCTGACGTGGGTCCTCCTCCCCCCAAATGCGGCACACACCCTCTGACCTGATAGTAGGTAATCGCGGCGTCTGCTGCCTGGTCTGCCGGAGGGATGATGAGGGTGTGCGGCTGCAACACGCTGCAGCTGGGGCCGTGGGTGGTGTGCGCCCCGCTCGGCACTCCCGGTACAGGGAGGAGCGGTGCTTCAGAGGCGCGGCTGGGGAGGTGTCCGCTGTCCGGTCTTGGCACATAAGCGGCAGGTCCTGGGATGAGGGCGGCCTAGGAGGCTAGAGCTGGATGAGCATGCGGTTCGTCCTCGTCACCAATGTTAAGAGAGGTACGACGCCGAATAAGGATCAAATAAGTATTTATTGAAAGTATGATCGCAGCAGGCAGCAGACGCACCTAAGGGATTAGATGCTGGGATCCACTGCCTATTTTAAACATAACATTCTGTATACACATTCTAATGGAATCATAGTAGTTGGGGATTCTCAGAATGTGTATACATCACTTGGAACATTGGTGTACAGGGAACTGGACAACAAGGATAACTTACAAATCTAACAGTGGCCTTTTTTCATGTTAATTTTGCTTGCTATTGCGGCACGACAAAGAAAATAGAAATAAAGAATAGATCCTTGAGTCGGGTCCACCCAACCAGAGTGTTGTGTGACCCTTCCAAGTGTATTGCCCTTTTAACATTGGGAGTGTGTGTGACCCTCCCCAGTGTATTACCCTTTTAAGATTGGCCACGACTGTGTCATGGCCCGAGCTAATAAAAGGAGCAACTGCAGGCACGCGTTTCAGAACGGCTGCAGATTCCAAGGATGGATCTGTTGTCTCAGTTGCTCAATTTGTCCAGGCAGGCCTACACCGTGTGATCACAGTCCTGCAGGCCCACACCATGCGATCATGGTCCTGCATGTCCCTGCTGGTCAAGGCTCCCCAGACCAGACTGGTGCCCTGGGTCCAGCCCAGGCACCTTCCATCTAGGATGCTACTAGCATCCAGGGCGCCCCCACACAACACAAATTGGATTTATTGTTACCATTTTGTTCGTTAAACTACACGACTCAAAATAGAACACTTTCCAGATGTACCTCGGTAATGAGCCAAGTATAATGAAAGGGCTTGCAATGTCTACATAAGCCGACTAGTATAAGATGGCCGCCATGGCTTCTTACATTCATTTACTTCTGGTAACCTAGCGTTAGAGTATAAACAGTATCTGAATACGCGCCAGACCCCAATGAGACTGATCCAGTGGCGCAGCTCAGACTCAGATAGATACTGAGTCAAGAGTCCTGCATGTTCTTCAATGTTCCTCACTGGGCAAATATTGGGTGAATAGCCCCATTGAGGATTGTCACCACATAATTCTCCGGATCACCAGCAGTGTGAGGCGCACAATATAACACCCTGGCACCAGACCGAAACTGCGAAGCATCTTTGTCACACTTTGGGAATGGATCCGCTTTCAAAAACAGGTCTAATTTTTCTATTTCAAGGCCACAAAGCTACAGTGTAGTATCCAAAACGTCACACATTTTTGGATGAATACGGTAGCTCCCGCTGATAACAGCTCAATATAAATGGTGCTCAGCACGCTTTATTATTTATGTTTTTACAGTCCACACTACCAGTTCAGAAGTTTGTGGCTGTATAATTCATTGCCATGTAAAAAATGCGCAGTATACATTATAACTGTTAGGACACAGTAATTAGTAGCTCCTTTTGTCTCTAAACACAGTAACAGAAGCCATAGCAGGTACTTCTTAACAATCTCCTATAATACTGTACAATGAGAGCCAAGGTTAGGACGGGCCACATATGTTCTATTTGGTATTTTTACGGAAACCTTCAAATGAACACAGGCGCAGATGCCTTGTGGGAATTAAAAGAAATGGGCATACATTCATTCATAGATTAACACATCCGGCATACACCCCTTTTAATCATCATTTTCATTTTGACCACAAATAATGAACACAGGAAACCTCTTTAGGGGATTCTACAATGTTTCCGTCCTGATGAAGGCTGTCTCAACTAGAATATTTGCCAATCGCTCCAGTGGCCGAAACGCAGATGTGCCGATGACAAGACGAGAATATTACTAGTGCAACACGTACACTATTTCCATAGCCTAATGAATCAAGCACATAGGTTTAGCTAGCTCCAAATTAGTGATAGGGGTTACGGATTTGGATGATTGCTCTACATTTTTTTATCTGAAATTAGCACACATATAATGTACTGCACTTGGTATGCCTGTGTTACAAAGTTGATGTTGTTTTGATTGCATCATTGTGGAGACATGAATATGGACTTCTCTACAAGTGTATTGTATGAAATAAATTGAATATAAGCCACGTAAAGAGGAGTTGAATGGGTGTGTCTTAGACTGGGAGTCGCCCTGTTCTATTGTATGTTTATATCATAATGACACCATACAGTCATCACAACAAAACACCAATCAGAGGGGTGTACATAGACAACATACCCAGTCTTTTGACAACTTTAAATAAGCCTCCAAGGAAGCAGAGCATTAATACTTCTTTCTTTATTTCTTTCTCTTTCTTTCTTTCTTTCTTTCTTTCTTTCTTTCTTTCTTTCTTTCTTTCTTTCTTTCTTTCTTTCTGACCTACTCTAATCCCTTACAATGGCTGGATATTCCATGCATAGGACTACTGACAGTGATGGAGAATAAAAGCACAGGGCACATTCCATAAAGACCCCTTTTGCAGGGACGTCATTTGGAGGGCACCAGGGGATGTGGGCGCGACCCCTCTGTTCTCAGCTGCTACCCCTGCAATCTCTCTTGCGACCCCAATATTTTCAAAAGAAATCTAAAACAAATATTTTTGCAGGGGTACCGACTCCCAAATGACATCCCCATATGGCCTGAGATTGAGGAGGCTGCTATGTTTTGCCTATATGCGACAGAATACCAACTAGGTCCTTCGCACACCAGTGCCACTCTTCTCGTACCATGGAGAAGACCACACCAAGATGATTGCGAGATTCCCACAGAAAATCCACCTCCCCACTCTGTGTTACTTGCACAGTGATTTGCTCTTCTTCCAAACTACACCACCTTTGGTGGCCCGAGAGGCCCCCATCCATTTAGAATGAGAAACTTTTCGCAGATGCTATGATCAAAAGACGCCTGGCAGTACGGTGAGCCACCCCTCCGCGACCGTGTTAGATGGTTGCTTCCATTGTGCACGCAGCATCCACTGGTCGCAAGGGGTTTTTGCTCTAACAGTAGAAGCCGGGTTATCAATGCCAGACTCGGTGAAGCAGGCACGAGATGTTGTCAACCGTGATCTTAGTTGCATGCCTTTTTTTGGAATATGCTTTTAAGGGAACACCTGTCTAGTCTGATGCTTGCCTGGTTGCACTCAGGAGCCTGAAAACCTGCTCAGAGGACAATATGTTGTAATGTGAGTTATGGGTCCTGATGTCATGGACAGCAAGGTGTGTGGAATGTGTCCATGTCATGTGGAGTGTTGATGTGAGAGTGGCTCTGAGAGTTCTGGGTGTGTCAGTTAAGATCTGGAAGCTGGCTGGATGGGATGTGCCAGTGTCTCTGTACCAAGTAACATACTTGGAATAAACTTACCTATGAAACTTAACTGTTGACTCCGCCGTGGTGTCTAACATAACAAAACCCACCACCTCACTGGCAACAAAGGATGCTGTAGCTGCTGTGGAGGGGGCGGCAAAAAGACAGGACACTGCCCCCCCTCCCCAAGTGCAATATCCCATTCATGGAGGCGCCAGCTCCCCTGGGACCAGAAGGTGTCGGTCCAGGGTGATCCAGCAAGTCGGGTGGTGCTGAAGCAGCAACTGCTCAGCTCAAGGTCCAGGAAGGGCAAGCGTTGTGAGCAGAGGCCGGGCGGGCCATGAGGGAAAAGCAGCTGCAAGCGTACCCCTCCCCATGAGTACAGCCTCAGTGCCGGGCAGCACTGCTAAATAGGGAGCGGAGGAGGTTGCAACAATCCGGACCTGGCAGAGCGGTCCACATATCAGTGGCCGGGCTGCGCTGGTAGGAAATTAGTGGAGGAGGTAATCCGGACCTGGAAGAGTGGTCCATATACCAGTGACCGGGCAGATCGGTCTGTGTGCCGGCCTCAGGCGGCGCTGGTAGGAGGAGATCCGAAGGAGTGTCTGGGGCGGTTTGGACCCCCACAAGTTGCAGGGCATACAGAGGTCTTTGCTTGTCCACAGCAAAGGAGGAGTGATGATGTCTCGCTGCAACGTGTGGCGCAAGCGTAGATAAAACCCTGAGGGATTTGACAAAACATCCTGTGTATGGGTGCATTCGTAACGCAGGGGGGAGTTTCCAAGTGCCGCCTTTACATGAAGCTAATTCCGTTCTGCAGCACCCAAAATGGATTGGGCGTTCGGCACAGCAATTACTGGTTTGGCAGCTCGCAGGGGAGCAAACCTCGCACGGCAGCTTTGGAAGGAGCACGTGTACTGAGGAGGAAACTGGTGAGGAGGAAGTTTATTGTAGCACGGGGGCACGCCAAAGTGGAAACATGCAGGCCCCTAATTTGTAATGTGACAGTGGTGGCATTTTAGCAGCGTTTCGGTCCACAGGTGTGGGAACACAAATTGTTTAATTGTTACTGTGTTGGGGGAGGTCAGTAATTTTCTATGTGTAGTCACGTCTGGGTTAGAAAATGAATAAAGAGGTGGCCATGGGTAAAAGTTGTTCTGGGCCTGTTGCGCTAGTGGTGACTGTTTGTGTTCTGTTGTGGCCCCTGGGTGCCCCGCTAGATTTGTATAATTTTCCCAGCTGTATTGTGTGTTAACATGTCTTTCCTTTCCAGGGGGATTCATGGACATGCAGGTTTTGCCCAGATATATTGTGTGTTAACTTGTTTTTTCCTTCTAGGGGGTCTCCATGGACATGTGGGTGCGGGGTTCTGGTGGACTTATGCAAGAGGGTGCAAATGTTCCACCTCAAGCATTACTGTTACTCTATGTTGTTTATTATCGTTTATGGCACAGCAACTGCTATGTGTATGTGTTGTGTTTCTGTATGGTTATGGTCCTACAGATTGCCGGGCGGTTCTGTAGTGTTGTGATCTAGTGACTGTTGCTTACAGTCAGGGCATGTGAGGGTGTGTAGGTTCTGTAGTGTTGAGTTCGAGTGACTGTTGCTTACTGTCAGTATGTGAGTGTGTGTATTATTAAACTGTTGGTTACAGTTGTGTGAGAGGACAGAACGCTGATTCTGTAGCTGGTGTGGCTGTTCGTTACAGTCAGGTCAGGCCGATATTTGCATGGCGTAGTTGGTGTGTCTCTTGGTAAGGTGTACCTTTGTGACTGTTGGTTACAGTAAAGGGTTAGTTTGGTGGACTGTAGGTTACAGTCAAGACGTAGTGGGTGGTGTGACGGTTGGTTTACAGGGGAGTTGTAGTTGGGTGGGACTGTTGTTAGAGTCGTGGCGTAGTATAGGCAGATGTCAGGGGCAGGTCATGGATTCTTGGGCTGTTACTGTTTGCCTTTTCTCGTGTTTCCCTGCTTACTGGTGGTTGTAATAAGGAGGTAGTGGAGTTAGTGGTAGGTGGTGAGTTTTCTGCGAAAAGCGAGTTTTCTTTGCAGAGCCTGCCGTAGTGAGTTTTCTTGCGTAGTGTGTGTGTGTGTTGTCTGTATGTTGTGCGGGTTAGCACTTCCCTTTCCATGTGTATTCCATCTCTATGTGGTTTTTGGGGTGTTAGTGCATCTTATTTCTCCGAGTGGTGGTTTGAGGATTGGCCCGTGTATCCATCTGGATTAGTGGTTTCTTATTTGAATTGCGTGCTGGCCACATGTAATATTTGGTGAGGAGCTTGTTGTTGGTGGGTTTTCCTTTGTTTTAGGTAGTATGGAGGCAAAGGTGTTGTAATGTGAGTTATGGGTCGTGATGCCATGGACTATAAGGTGTGTGGAATGTACCTGTCATGTTGGTGTGTTGGATGTGTGAGTGTTCTAGGTGTGTTAGTTAAGATCTGGAAGCTGGCTGTATGGGATGTGCCAGTGTCTCTGTACCAAATAACATACTTGGAATAAACGTACCTATAAAACTTACCTGCTGACTCCGGCGTGGTGTGTAACATAACGAACCCCAGCACCTCACTGGCGACGTGGATGCTGTAGCTGCTGTGGAGGGGGTGACAAAAGGACAGGACACACATGCAGATATTCACATGCAATGTGGAGCTTTGGAAAAAAACGCAAGCACATTGCAACAGAATATAACTAGGCAAGGTTAGACGCTAGGGTTAATGTATGGTGTGACCATGTTTTTATCTAGCAAATCTAGGACACCAACAGTCTTTCGATAACAGAGCAAGTGATCGCAGCATGTCTGCCAAAGGGCTTTTAATATGGGTTCACACCTATGTAATATTACTAAGTGACACCTAAAGGTACATTTAAAGCACTTTTTTCAGGTGCGCTCTGGCATATGGGAACCCACTTTGGGACCAGAGTTGCAGCTTTCGTCTATGGGAGCACCACAGAAGCTATTCTGCTGATAAGCTCCCACATGGGCCACCTGCATGCAGTTACCAACCCTGCTGTTCATTGGGGCGTATTATGGTCTCACAGGACAAAAATGAACTACCTGACTGAACACAGTGAAACACCTGCATGGATCCTTGGTGATATAGAACCCTTGCGATAGACTGTCACCAGTGGTGGTCTTTCTAGAGCGTGCTCCAAAGTGTTGGTGTCCACTGTGGCTGTTCGCATGCTACCCTGGTTGCTGACATGAGGTTTCTGACACCAGGGATGTCATTTGGGGGGGTTGCCAGGGGCAGCAGCTGCTACCCCTGGCTTCCCCTCTGCTATCCTTAGACCTGTCCTTGCTACCCCTGGGCCACTGGCCAACGAGGCAGTGCCAAGAGCAGATATCTGTGTTGCACCTGAAAAGGGCAGTTATAAATGCAGCTAAACGTTCCACAGCTTTTCTCACCTGGAATCTAGATCCCATTAGCTAGAGAAACAACAGGGATGCAGGAAATACCATGAAGCCGCCATCACTGACCGGTTGGCAGTCCATTAGTGAAGAATACCTGAATGGTTGGGTTCAGAGGCGGAGCTGTCTGTGCAGCTCATACCCAGCGCTGTAGCAGCAGGAGGGCATTGGGGCTAGGTGTAGCTAGCTGGGAATGGGTAAGAGCAGCCTGCAGTACTTAGTGACAGCACAGCATGAACGCACATCTCATCAGCTTTTCTTGTGGTCTGCTTTGCACATCCAGTGAGCCACTGGGCCTGGGATAAGAGGGGTGTGGCCAAGTGGCTTCAGCCAACAATCCTGCCTGGGCACTGTGTGACCTGACCCAGATCTGCCAGACCTGCATCACAGGAACATTGCAGATAGACACACTGTGAGAGAATTAATTTACATGAAGTGGCCCTCCGCCTTTGAACCATCTGTTGCTTCCTCAAGCAAAATAAATATATATATATATTATATATATATATATATATATATATATATATATATAGAAGTATATCCCAGTAGCAACACACATGCTTTGGGGACAAGAGGATGCAGTGCAGCATGGGTTCAGTTCCTGTTTCAGTGCTTAGAAGCTTGAGGAGGCCGGCATTAAGCAACATATAAAAGACAAGAAAATAATAAAAACAGGCCTTTTCTAGGGGTGATGCCATTGAGCTGCTGCTTACATTTTAACATTTAAAAGTGGCATTGTGTAAACATGAAGGTGTTGGAGTAAGGCATTGGAGGTGTAAGGTGTTGGAGGGCAGGAGTGGGTGGGAGACATTTAAAGCTGTTGACGGAGGGCCCTTAGCGACTTGCAGTAGATGGTGGGGTGACCCTGGTGAAAATGGTTGGGAGATGTTCAGGCTCAGGGTGACTGGCATGAGTGGGTTGCTGTGCAACAATTCAAAATGAACTATTGACAAGATAATTGCTGCATGGATTGCCGAAGTGTAAAAGCATGAAGTAATACATGCTCTGATTGCCTTTTGGTTAAACTTGTGTTGGTCAGTTTCCGTTTCCAGTTTGTGGCCAGACACTAGGCATGCACTTTGTCGGCGCTTTGGGGTTTAGGCCTCTTCGAGATACTCTGTCTCTTTACAGTTTTGCCCTAGTGATGTACAATAGTCCAGGTCGCTGTGTTGGGCGTCTGCTTACATTCACAGTAATTTGTTAATATGGGCCTATATACACTGATATTAACGCTACATATGGTGATCCATTCTTGTATCATATTACAGTGATATCGTAACCATATTTTTATTAGTGTACTGAGGAACAATACTATGTGATGCCACTTCCTGTTTTGTCAAGGGTTGAAAGGTTGTGTGCAGGCCCTTCCCGGCATGCCGAACGGGGGGGGGGGTGGGGTCACATGACATCACTTCCTGTGATGTCTTCGGAGGTCAAGCGTCATATGATGTCACTTTCGTTACCCCTGGCATTTTGGCGATATGATGTCCCTGGCCTCTTGCCTTGTGTGAAGCAAAGGTGCTATATTTCCGATGTAAAGTTGTAATGCCATAAGACTCAGACAAAAATACGAGGCATAATTTATGAGGGTTGCCAATGCTATCAGGGTGGGGTACAACATGTACCACATTATCCCTCAGAGTGGAGTACCCATGCATGGCTGGTTGATGGGGCTCCATTGGTTATGATAGAATAGGTTATTTATATCGCGATTAATACTCAGAGGTTTCTAAGCGCGGATCCGGGGTTTGAACCTGTGGTGCTCTGTGTTGTCTTGCTTCCAAGGCGAGCACGTTTCCCCTGAGCTATCCTCCCGAGACCTCCTCCTGCTGGCAGACTTTACTAAATTCAGAGTACAGCTCAGATTGTACTCCAAAAGG
Organism: Ambystoma mexicanum; assembly: GCF_040938575.1. NCBI lineage: Eukaryota > Metazoa > Chordata > Amphibia > Caudata > Ambystomatidae > Ambystoma > Ambystoma mexicanum. The sequence continues at coordinate 138,886,121 of NC_090921.1, forward strand.
TGCACGTAGTGGCGACCTCCAAATCGTGCAAAATCCAGTTCAGAGTCCTGCAGGCAGACATGAGCCATGTGGGTGAGGTAGGGAGGTGGCCAGCTAAGGCGCTAGCTCTGCTGCTTTTTGAGACCCAAGGTGACAGTGCCCATAACAGGATAAAAGCAGCACGTTAATCTGTGCCCGGATGCATTGCATCCCATATGGAGAGTCCACCTGTGCAGAAACGGAGTTTGAGTGGGGTAGCTTACTGCCGCTGGGTGATCGAACAAAGATGTTAAATCAATGCCTGAATTTACAGTAAAAAAGGTCATATTCAGTTGCCTGCAGAACTGAGTTCGGAAGGATGGAACTGACGTGGAGCCAATATGTCGGGAAGCCCTGCTGAAACCTGTAACCCCAGAGCTCTACCTGTGACCTGCTGAAACCAGACACCCAGCTAACAGGCTGAGAACAGGACAATGTTCACACCCATAGACTCAGCAGCACTATTCTGGAACCTCAACACTTTCAGAACAGCACCTTCTTCCATGGAGACTCTGGCCCTGACCAGATCATAACCTCCTTCAGCCTTGATTGGAAGAAGTGGGGTTCACTGACCATGAAACACTGTTAAGATAAGCGTCTCAAGGGTGCTGAGTACCTGTTTGTCTGGTTGAAAGTCTCGGAGAGGCTGCCAGACTGTTTGCTGCAACACTGGTGATGAGATGACGCGAAGAACCGGCCCAACTCCCACCCGGTAATCTCAACAGGTTGGAGGTGAACCAGCTCCCAACGTCACGGATGCGCTCTCCCCTGATTTACGTGGCATCAGGACAGTGCGAGCACTGGCAGGGGATGCCTTGCTAGTATAGGTAGTCCGATAAGTAGGATGTCATTGGATCTGGAATGCCGTAATACAGTAGACTGGCGTAGCAGAAGAACCAGGATCCACAAGGCTGAGTGAAGGGCAGGCAGGGCAAGGAACCAGACAGAGGCACCTAAGGCAATAAAGCCCGAAGGTCAGTAGCAAGGCCCAATGGGAAGCCAGGGAGAGAAAAGGACAAGAAGGGGTAATGGTCCAAAGATGGAGCCCCCAAGGTACAAGGTAGGAGGGCAGGGAGCAGCCCAAAAAACCTGAAGTACAAGGGCAGTGAACCACCACAAGACAGGAAACCAAGGAAGGAGCTGGAACAGGTCAGGAGCAAAAGCTGGGCAGGAAAGTTCCAGGAGCGAGGACACGATCAGAGTACCAACCGCATTGAGACGCAATTAACAGAATGGTTTTGCTCCTTATATAGGGCAACCAGCACCTGGGAGGCTTGTAACGCAAGCTGTGTTGTTCCCAGGTGCTGGCGTCCCCAGAACAAGGCTTGAAGAGCAAGCTTGCGTCGCCTCGAGTGCCCTATGAACTGCACATGCACAGAGGGCGAAACACGGCCGCCCACGCATGCGCAGACGGGCGCGATCAGGAAACCCGGAAGCACCCAGGTACGCGGCACCCAAAGAACGAAAGCGCAGGTAGACCCGCCAGGACGGGACAAGCCGGGAAGGGATGGATTGCCCCGGTCTCCGGGTAAATGGCATGACACTATGACCCTTCCAAGAAAGACCCGGAGCCCCAGGCTTCCAGGGAAACCAATGGAAAAATTAACGAACAAGACAGGGAGCGTGCACGTTAATGCGTGTTTCCCCAAGTGCGATCACAAGCTGGGCACTCCTTCCAATCCACCAGGAATTGTAGCACACCCCGACGTATGTGTGAATCGCATATTTACTGGACCTCAAATTTGGGGACCGCCTGCACCTGGATAGAAGCGGGACGGGGGCAGGTACGTCCAAAGATCTGAGCCACAAAAGGCTTCAGAACAGAGACGTGAAAAACCGGATGTATCCACCAGGACGGGGGCAACTGCAAGTGAAAAGCCACAGCTGACAGGTGTTTAATGATTTTGAACGGCCCAAAATAACAGGGAGCCAGTTTGGTGGGTAGGTTCTGTACCAGCAAGTTCTTTGAGGACAGCCAAACCAAATTCCCCACCCGGAAATCGGGTTCTGGGGTCCGACCCTTGTCAGCCTGCTTCTTCATGCGCTCGTGTGCCTCTGCCAGGGACCGCGTGCCAACTCATGTTGCCTCTGTATGGTGGTGACCAACTGATCAGCAGACAGAACAACACTGGGTAATACAGGACAAAAAGGCACCATTTTAGAATGTTGTCCAGTAGAACAGACTTACTCCGATGGTGGCATGGATTGTATTGTTATAGGAAACCTCTGCCAGATCTAGATGTGTTTTCCAGTTGGACTGAGTGGCGTTAGCATAGCACCTCAAGTAGTGTTCCAGAGGCTGATTTGTTCTTTCCGTTTGGCCGTTGTTATGTGGATGATAATCTGAGCTTAATGCTCTGTGAATGCCGAGGTGACCACACAATTGACTCCAGAAAGAGGAAAGAAACTGAGATCCCCGATCGGAGATGATCTTTTCTGGCAGTCCATGAATCCGGTAGACGTCGTGTAAAAAAGCCAAGGCCATCTGGGAGGAGGTAGGTAACTTGATGAAAGGAATGAAATGTGCTGTCTTGGTGAAACAATCCACCACAACCATTATGCAGGTGTAACCCTCTGAAGGCGGAAGATCAACGAAGTTGGTGGCAATGGTGTGCCAAGGGTAGGGTGGTGTTTCAATGGGATGTAGCAACCCCAAGGGCCTTCTCCTAGGTGTCTTGGTCTGGGCGCAGACGGGACAGCTCTCCACATATCGTTTGATTTCTTTTGCCCAACCAGGCCACCAAAACTGTCTGGATACCAGTTCCTGGGTGGCTTTGAAACCACGATGCTCATCCACTTGTGAATTGTGGAAACCATGGAGTATGTTGGCATGGAGAGTACCTGTGGGGATGTACAACCTGTTCCTAAAGAAAAGCAAACCGTTGCGTTCTATGACAAATGCTTGTTTCTGGAGATCCATACGACTCGGGTCCAGTAGGGTCTCATGCAAAATTGTCTGCAGATGAGGGGAAAGCGTCAGCAGAAAATGCTTGGCCGAAATCAGTGGCGTATCCTGACTTTGGTTCTCGTCTTCTTTTTCCAGAGAAAAAAACATGGGCGTCGACCTTCAGATTGGATGCACTAGGAATGTACGTTATGTGGAACACATAGTGGGAGAAGAAGGCCCACCGGGCTTGGTGAGCAGTTCGACACTGTAAGGAACACAGATACTGCAGGTTGCGATGATCTGGACGTACTTCCACGGGATAACATCCCCCAAGTAAATGGTGCCTCCATTCCTCAAATGCAGTTTTTATGGACAGCAATTCCCTTTCGATAACAGCATAGTTTATTTCACTGGAAGAGAGTTTGCGGGAGAAGTAAGCCACTGGGTTTTCGATGTTGGTTTCAGGGTCTTTCTGCAGGAGGACGGCACCAACAGCAAAGTTCGAAGCATTGGCCTGAACAATGTATGGCATCTCGTCATTGGGGTGATGCAAAATTGGGGCCATACTGAATGCTGTTTTCAGGGCATCAAAAGCTGAGGAGGCCTGTGAATCCCAAAGAAACGGCACCATGTTGCTGGTCAGTCGTGTCAAAGGGGCCGTAGCATGAGAGAAATGGGGAATAAAACACCTGTAAAAATTGGCAATCCCCAAAAACTGCTGGAGAGACTTCAAATCGTGAGGTTGTTTCCAATCCCGAATGGCCCGAACCTTACCGGAATCCATGTGTATGCCTGAACTGCTGATCACATAACCCAGGAACTCCATGTTCTCCTGATGAAAGGAACACTTCTCGGCCTTGGCGAACAGCTGATTTAGAGACAAGCATTGGAGCACCTCACGGACGTGTTTCATGTTAATCCAGGGCACTGGAAAAGATTAGAATGTCATTCAGATAAACCCAGACTAATATGCCTATCAGATCGCCAAATATGTGATCCAGCGCTGGAAGACGGCCGGGGCATTGCATAAGCCAAATGGCATCACCCTGTATTCGTAATGTCTGAAAGGAGTCTTGAAGGCCGTCTTCCACTCGTCACCTTCTTTGATCCGGACCAGATGGTAGGCTCCACGGAGATCTAGCCTGGTAAAGATTCATGCTGAATGTAGTGATTCCAGGATGTTCCGGATCAAGGGCAACGGGTACCTGTCCTTCTGGGTGATGTCATTCAGTTGACGATAGTCAATACATGTTCCCTCTTTCTTCTTGACAAAAACAGTGGGAACCCCGCAGGTGATTTAGAAGGCACGATGTATCCTTTCTTCACGCAATCAGCCAGGTAGTCCTGTAGGACTTGTTTTTCGGTCTGCGTCAAGGCATACACCTTCCCATGTGGAATCACAGCACCAGGAACCAAGTCGATTGAGCAATCAAAAGAACGGTGAGGTGGCAAGGGTATGTCTCCAGGCTCAGAAAACACAAACTGGTAGTCAGCATACGCCTGCGGGAATTGGGATAAGGAACACAGACCAGGTGAATTCCTGCTGGATTCAAGAGAAGCAGAAGTGATGAAATCTTGAGGCGTGCCAGGCAAACAGAAATGCCAAAGACAAGATGCGGGGGTGAACGGCAAAGTACGAATCTCCCCAATCGATTGCGGGGGTATGACGCAAAAGTCAAGGTAACACCAGAACCACCTGATATGTAGGTGATTTGATCACATCGAGAGCGATCCGTTCCCTGTGTTCCTTTATCTGAAGAATCAATCCCACCGTGTGCAGACGGATGGGGCCCAAAGATAGAGGTGTCCCATCGATAACTTTTACGGGCAAAGCATTGCTTCTGGAGACCAGTTGTATCCCATTCGTTGCAGCAAACACTTCATCAATTTAATTCCCAGAGGACCCACATTCCAACAGGCCATAGACCTCCATAGATCTGTCAAGCCAGTTCAATTTGATCTTCAAAGTCATTAAGACGGCCGTTGCATGAGATGAAGCACCCAACAGGAACTGGAAAGGACTGGAAGCGGGGTAGGACCTGTCGTTGCCTTTCCTGTACACTACAGGCCCTTTAGTTTCCCGCCTTCTTGGGGGGGACGTAGGGGACAGGCGCCCAGATAATGGCCGGCAGCCCCACAGTACAAACACAACTGTAGGTTTCTCCTGTGTTTCTTCTCTTCTTCTGAAAAAGGGCCCCTTATGGCACCCAACAGCATGTGTTCAGGACCAGGATCCATAGACCCAAGCGTACCGGTTGGAACACTTGGGATTCTGGGGTTTGTCCTCTCAAACTGACGTCTCTCACCTCTTCATTCAGCCAATCTCTGGTCTATTCGTAGTACCTGTTCAATGAGACGTTGGAGGGTTTCAGGCTCAGGAATGTGCAGCAACTCGTCCTTATACTCTTCTCTCAAACCCAGACGAAACAGTGTTTTCTGGGCTATTTCTGGCCATTGCGAATCGGTTGCTAGTTGATGGAAACTGCTAATGTAGATGCTTATGTCAGTGTTTCCCTGTTTCATGTCCATTAGTTGGTTCTGTGCTGCTGAGGCCAAGTTGAGAGACTGAAAAACTTCCAGGAATGCCTTTTCGAAGGCCACAAAGTCATTTAGAATGGGACTGTTGGTAGCAACTAAGGGTGATGCCCAAGCAAGAGAGTTTCCGGCTAGATTGCCCAAGATGCAACCAATCTTGGCCTTGTCGTTGTTGAAGTGGATCTAAAGAGGAAATGAATCCTGCAATGGTTACAGAATTGAGCCACACGTCTGGGATCGCCATCAAACTTGATCGGTGCAGTGTGAGCCATAGTACTTTCTGCCTTAAGGGCGGCCCGACCCCTTGCGTCACCATCTGCCGTAATGCCAGGTTCTCCTGATGCAATGCAGTCATCTCGAAGGGCCCGTAGCTCATCTCGAAGATCCTGATTTTGATCCATCTCGGAATCCGAAGGCAGGCGTCTCAATCTGTTAAGATAAGCGTCTCGATGGCGCGGAGTACCTGTTTGTCTGGTTGAAGGTCTTGGAGAGGCTGCCAGACTGTCTGCTGCAACATTGGTGATGAGATGATGTGGAGAATCAGCCCGACTCTCACCCGAGAATCTCACCAGGTTGGAGGTGAACCAGCTCCCAACGTCACGGATGCGCTCTCCCCTGATTTACGTGACATCAGGACACACCTGTGCATTCAACAGTCTTCTAGGGATGACCAAATGACATTTCCTGAACACTGGGTACCCAAACACTTGACAGTTCATCCGGGGAAGACACAACTGAAGAGCAACAAGCACTTTGAGGTCTGGAGAGCAGACAACTCCCTTTAACTATAATCTGGAGCTTGAATCTGGCACCACAGGCAGCTTAATGAACGGATCCCCCTTGCTTTCCCAATCGCTGGAAACAGTTGGTCAGTGCGAATATTGTGGTGTCTGATGTCGGAGCATGGCAGGCTTCATTTGAGTTGGAGCGCACCGTGCAACGGGTGGATAAGGAACACAAGGTGGCTTGCTGGTTGAGCTGCATCCTTCACCTGGTTGGGAAGCAGTTCTGGATGAGTGAGCAGAAAGAGCAGGCCAAGATGGCGAGGTGCTTATGTAAACGATTGACATTTCGCGATGGATATTAATCTGTAGAAGTGCAAATCTAATGAGGAACCTTGACCAGCGGATCTGTATCTCGGTGCAGATGCATTAGCACATCCGGGGAAGAAAAAGAAGATGACCAACTAAAGGCACAACCTAGCGAGACAAATGCAGTTCCATTTCTTTCCAAAATACCGGCAAGGATACAGCAATGTGAATTTTGAACGCCATTTGGTTCCTCAGTCTATGACCCGCCACACAGAATCACCTATCCTCTTTGGAGATGCAACGTGTTCTCGGAATGGTCAAGAGACAGCAATTATCTGACCTATGGCTTCTTGTATGTTGGTACCATGTCAGGAGAGAGCAGACGTAAGGGGGCACCATCCATGCTTGCACTTGTAAACCCAACATAGAATTTTAATTGCAATCCGTGGGCGTACAGGGAGCCAATGGAGATCTCGCCGATAGAGAGAAGCAGAAGACGACTTAGGGATGCAATCTTCAGCGCTTCTTGCATAAGTTTGTCTGTCGTTCCTATATACACAGAGGATCACCATAATCCAAGCATAAATTTATAAGAGTACCAACCACTTAGGCAAGTTCAACCTTTGGAATAAACTGGAGGATCCGTCTGAGTAGGCAAAGGTCGAAAAAGCTGACCTGGTCACTTCTTTGATTTGAGCTGAAAGTGAATAATCTGAATCCCGGATAATCCCCAAATTTCTTACATTGTATGCAAACAAAGTAGGGAGACTGAAAAAACATGGAGAATTTGGCATCCGTTGAGGGTCCCAAAAACAATGTCTGGGACCAAGCAGTAGTACTTCAGTTTTTACAGGATCCTTAATATCCCTTTGTGCACTATGCTTAAAACCTCCAAAAAAGTCAGAAGGCCCTGAGACTTAAATTTGAGTATAATCCGGAAATGAATGATACTGTAACAGATATTTTTGAAAAAGATTCATTAATTGTTGTAGGCACAAGTTGAAAAGCAAGGAAGATAAGGGAACGCCATGAGGTATTATGTACCCTCATATAATAGCTCATATAATAGATCTGAATTAAAGGGACCACTGTTTACCGTTTGGGTATAATCAGTTCAGACGGTTCTAAGGCAGGCCAGCAGTATTAAGTGACCAACTGTATCAAATGTCACTGTTAAATCAAGCATAACCAGCATTGAATGGGGACCATCAGCAGCGTGGGAAAGAATGTCACCCCAGACCACTCTACAGGCAGAGACTGTGCCATGCTTGGGGCAAAAGACTGACTGATGCAAATCGGGGATCTTATGTTCTAAACTTGTTGTAGCTGTGTCGTAACAATTGTCTCAAATACGTCACCATCCAGAGTGAGTTGGCGGTCAAGCAAAAATTGTTCGAAGAGGGTTCCAAAGTGTATTCCTTTAAATGTGGGTGACTAATACCCTTTCCATTAGAGCAGTGACTACTCCCGCAGTAAGGGAAAGTTTGACTAAATGTATGTCCATCTTGACTAAATCCTTAGCCAAGCCACAAGCCCCTTTGTCAGTTTGCGTACGGCTTTAACTTAAGTAGTGATGGAAGCACCCGGTCCTCAGAGACTTTATGAAATGAGAAAATAAACATATTAGGAGGACCGACCTGATTCCAGGAGGAAGTATTAGTTTATTAAATTATTCTTGATTTTAGAAATCAAACATTTAGTAAAATATTACTTTGGGGATTGAGGCAAGCAAGACATGTATGTGAAAGTTTTGATAAAAGAGAATAGTTCTTTAGGCTTGTTAATAGCTATCTGAACATGTTTGAATACATATTAAGCTTCTTCGGCAACAAAGGCTTTTTTTTAAAATAAACTTTCTGCAATGTTGACATTTTCTAGAGCCAAGAGAAAATTCTCAAAGAAATTTTAGTCATAAAGCTAGAATACAATTTGAAAGGAATCAGTGGGAGATGTTAATACTGTAAAGGAACAGATTTGTGATTCAGCACCTCAGGAGTGAGTGTTCAAATTAATCACAGACCAGTGAGATTTTAAAACAAAAATGACAGTAATACCGCCCATGGGTGAGTCTAACAGGCCATTTAATAGGATATTGTTCTGGAATCATTAAATGAAGGATAGTGTGAGAGCCTTCACTCATACACGTTTCTGACACAAACAGTAAGTCAAGCTTTAAATTTAGTAAGAGGTCATGAATTTCATTAGCTTTATTATGTACTGATCTCGAATTGATTAGTGCACAATTAATTTGTTTATGTTTATTAGTGGGAATGTGAAATATTCTGAGCCTTTAACTTGTGGTGAGAGCCTGTGGTTTTCTGATGCAATGTGTGCACAAATCTCATAAGATTCTCTCAGCGTAACAAGCCCCACATTATTCTTCAGACCCAACAATTCCTCCCTTGAGTGATACACATGGCTGAAGGTATTCTAGTCTACGAGCCTGGGTAGATAAATTAAAGAGCAAGCCAACTTACCTGCGGCCGGCACAGCTCGATTCAACGTCAAACCAGCCTGAACAGCCCTAAACAGTCTTTGCGTCATCGCTTCACCTGGTAGGCAAAGACGCAGTACTCCTTGAGTATTTGTAACTCACAGAAGAAGCTTGAGCGAGTTGGGCAATAACCTCTGAAGAACTCATCCAATGGATTTACGTCAGCATCTTCCCGACCCCATCGGTCCCCGGCTGCTAGCTGTGACTGCAGATAAGTGAGCTTGCTCAGTGGGTGAAATTCAAAAGTCTGTGGTCTCCTCAGAAACCGCAGCATGGACAGGAACAACAGTGTTACAAATTCTCACCAAGCAGGTCCCCATAGAAGAGAGCGAGTCCCAGAGCTGTGGGTCCCAACAGGATACCTAACGTATTTGGAAGAGAAAATACAGTGAAAAATGCAGTGCAGAAGGGTGTTGGGACGGCAGAGATCATACACGCCAAATGAAGGACCCTCATTACCGAGATATGGCTTTAGACCTCAGCTGTACTCTTCAGTCTTGAGGAGAATCCCATAGGAATGCCACTAGAGGTAGTCATGATTTCACAGGGGGTGTGATAAAACCCCCATGAGATTCTGGATTAGTTTCTCCCAGAACACTCATCAGCTTTGTTGTGTCCACTGGTTAATGGCCATAGGGTGCCCTTACCCAACACAGTGCAAGTGTAACCATGTTATATTTTACTATAAAGACATTAAGATCTACTTCCATGCAAAGATGTCCCTATGAAAATGGCCTGCAGTCCCCCACACGCCTCTGGCATCCCAGGGCCCTCTTTTGAAATAGTTGGCATTGTTGAGGTGTTGCTATTTAGGGTCCAAGAGGATCTTCCAGCTGGAATCTTAGATTTCAGATTGTGCTGAACTTGGTGGTTTGCCCGGTGCGCCCACAGACAAAACAATCATGCAAACAATTGCAGTTTGTCAAAGGAGAGCAAATTGAGTGTGCGCCCCTCTCTCAATGGTCTGCTCATAGCCATGACAGTCTTAAAACTGAGACCCGTCTACTACCTCTCAGAGTCACTTTCTTTTATTACTCAAGGACCATCTACCCTTGGTCAAAGCCCTTCAGGAGCATCAAATATCCCACGTTACTGAAGTCTCTGATAGGCATCTTCACACGGCTTGATTTCCCCCAAAGTGTCTTCAGGCCAGATATCCCATGCCAGGTCTTGTTACATGTCGTATATACGGAAATAAGGTGCAGTAAACTATGTGCCCCATGGCCTTCCACCACCTGACCAATAACCTAGAGTAACACTTCAAGACTACCGTAAACAAAGAAGAGGGGTGTGTAACAGTCAAACATGGGATGTCTTCCTACAATGCCAACTGCTTGCCTACGGAAACGCACTACCAAAAGGCATTAGGATCAGTCCCTACAAAAGACTGTTCAGTTACTCTGTGGGGCATCCCTACTGCTTGGAGAAGGGGTTAGAAGAAAACTCAGGGAGTCGCCACATGATGTTATGTAGTACGTGCTGAGGCCCGATATAAGGATTGCCCCGATCATGCAAAAGAAAACCTATATACCAAGTCGGGCTGTTCTTAAAGAAAGGTTTTATCAAAAGGCAAGATGAATAGATCTGAAGGGTCAAGATGGAGCCTATAAATCCCCAGACTTGGCAGAGTAAGAGGTCGACGCCCTACACCATTCCTACAAAGGCCAGAGAGGTCATCTACTTTTTAAATGCTGGCACCTCTCTGGATCGTCAACTGTGTGCATCACATCAATAGGTGACAGACAAGTCAAATATTTAATTACAGGAAGACATTGCCTCAAATTACTACCACATAGAACATAAAGCAGCCAAGGTGTTATTTAGTAATTTGCCAAGCAATAGTGGGAAATGTGTGGTAGTGGTAAGGTAACTCTGCTAAGCTACTATGGTCTAACCTGCACCGTGACCAGTTGGTGACCATGATCATGAAGTCTCTGATAAGGAAGAAGAAAGGGTGCTTCGAGAACCTACTGAGTGGTCAGTAGGAGTAAACCTCTCGTCCAGCCACACATCTGAGCAGCAGGAACTGCACCCTGTCCACGGCTTTGACCAGCCATTATTAATTGCTCATATCCAGGACTCACAGCAAGGTGGAAGCATGACAGATATTCGTTGACAGGTTCCCTGTTAAAAGCAAGACATAAAGGAAGTCTGATAAGGTCTGAGGTCACAGCACAACCAAGGTCTCCAAGAGGTTGATGCAAGAGGTGACCCACTGAGTATAGGTTTTGTATTGATTACTGGATGCTCAGTGCCATCGGCAAGACAGATGTGCACCACATACCACACCCTTTTCCATAGGAGGGGTAGTAGATACATTGATCGTGGCGGAGTACTTGACCCCATGGAACTGGTAGATTGCCTCACTGGGCCCAGGAGAAGACATGCATTCACTACCCTAAAGGGCTTGTATCAATTCCAAGTCATGCCTCTTGGATTAAAGAATGGTGAAATGTGCCATTAATGGTCTGGACGACTTCTGTGTCACTGAACTGCAAGACGCTTCAGTTGAAGCAAAACAAAACTAAAAAATAAGTGTTTCTGAACCATTTCAGGGGGTGGGATCATTTCCATATCAAAAGGTTATATTGATTCGATAAAGGTACAATTAAAAGGAAAACAATCCATGATCTTAAAAAAGCAAAATATTTACATTTTAGGAGGCAAAAAAAATACACAAACAGCACTCGTAAATTACTTAGTAAATGGTCATCTAGCAGGACGCACAATATCAAGTATCCATCAGCCCTGAAAATGCCTCCATATATACGTAAAGGAAACCCAAACCTGTCTCATGAGTATGTGGGGTTTATTTTCCCTACGTTGTAGAACTAATATCCCACCATGTTGTGATGGGATTACCCAATTTGATCGTTTATCATCGAACGGTACATGTGACCGAATTCGGCCAGTACCATTCGATCGATTATAAAAAATATAGAACATGTGGAGCAGGGGTTGCAGGGATGTGCCCCGCTCCCCATGTCCAGTATTTTCTGGCTTTGGGGGCACAGGGTGACCCCCACTTCCTTGACAATGGAAGCGAGGGATCCAAAAAAGAAAAGAGCAAAAAACAAAAAAAGGAAAAAGGGATCCTGCAGCATCAGATCTGACGCCGCAGGGGAAGCAAGCAGGTACGTAGGCGAGGGGGTGGGAATGGTCTACGATCTGGTTACCGGCCTAATTTTTGTTTAATATTTATCATTTCATGTATTTCGCTGCACAAGTGACATTTTAAAGTGTTTTATGCATTTTTGATATTATTTAATTACGAACAATCCACTAATTCGAGTAGATTAATTACAGTCTATTCTCTGCAAACAATCCTCACACGAACAACCAACCCAATCAGTTGTGCACGCTTTTGACTCCTTTTCACACCCCACCCCATTTCCACTTACCTTTTCAGCCCACAGTCCCGCTGCCACTCTGAGTGGGGTCACAATGTGAACCTACAGGGCTCTGCATTTTAAAATCACTTTGTTGGTGATATGTACAGTATGAAAGACTAATACTTTACAATGGGATATGGGTACTGCAGGGTTTGGGGGCTGCATAGAGCGTTGCTAACACGTGATTGCTCCAACAGTTGGGGCTTTAAACCATGCTATCTCTGAAAGACGCTTTGAAAAATATGGACTTTTCCCCAGATTGAGATTTTACAGTAAGGGCTCAGATTAATAACTTGGAAGTACAGAAAGTAAAAGAAAGTGGAAAAAGAACCACAACTTTAATGGGCAGAAGAATCACGATGCACAAAGAAAGCAGATGTCTACACTTTTTCTAGTAAGAAACACTGACTGTTTTGTTTTGGTCAATAGTTCCAAGCAGAAGTCAAATTATGTAGGAGTTTCCCACCCTAAGCGATTTCAATGCATCAGAGATCCCTGGCTGGCAAAGACCTATATATTATTAAACCATCTCCGATAGCCGGAGAGCATTGACACTGAAAAAGTGTTTACCTGGCCTTTCAAAGAAGGTCTTCTACCAGTGTGGGATCCCACGCTGGATATCTTGAGCACCGCAACCAGACTGCTGTCACGCTCACCCCAATGGGAATAGGGGGTCATTAATATTAATGATGCAGCATATAAGGACTGACTGGGCTAATCAGCCCAACAAACAGTGCATTCCAGGCAAGATTTAAGTATATCCACAAAATCGATCTACAAGACAACATGAAGGCAACGAAATTACATTGGCAAATCTTTCCATGTTTGTTGGTCCGTCTGAAACATAATAGGATTCAGCCAGGTCAGCGAGCCCATCGCTACATCCTCAGGTGGTCTTCGAATTCATAATCTTGGGGATTACTGTATTAAGTTTTAAACATGTTTATTGTTGGTCGATGTCCCCTGGACTTACTAGGCAATGGTGGTCTCTTGCAGCAGCAAGTGTTGCCCCACAATGAGAACACTGAATTGACAGACAAAATATAACAATTATTTAAATCTTGCAATGAACCCACTGGCATCAGTGAATATTGAGAGAAGATTCCGTATGTACACATTATAGAGGGGATAACTCTAGCGATCAGACTAATTCCACGCATTCACTGCGACATCGAGATGGAAGTGGCCAGGTGGACTCCTCCACTAAAGGTCCATGACTCAGAGGTGAGCCTGGAGTCAACGGTTATCCGATCCTGGTCAAATGTATAGAGCTAGGACTTAACTAACCTCTCATTCAACAGAGGTGAAGGCTTCCACAGTTAATCCAGGCTCCACTGGACGGTTGCTGGAAAAAAGAAAGACAAAATAGGGCTTGGATAACAAAATCGTCTTCCCCTTTGGGCGATTCTTCAAAAAACACCAAACGTTTATAGGACACAGACAATGAGCTGGGCAAATTCCTTCTAGTGAGCAGCCCCTGTAAGTGGGTGCAGTGAACAGATCAGTGGCCACTCACAGGCAGGCGTGGGGAACATTAACATAGAAGGATACTTGAATCACACAACCCCCACTTTACAAGGTCGTGGCTCTCATGGAACCCCATATCCCCCCACTACTAAGCAGTCAAATACCCAATGTGCACTGGCATAGGTTTCAATGGGAAAGAAGATTGGCCTAGTAAGATTGTTGTCTCTGTCCTCCCTCTGTTCCCCCTTCATTGCCTCATTGCGCCTTGAAACACTTGTGCTTAGGCGCGTTACAAATGCCATACCATAACATTCTGAGAACCACCCCCTGCCCCACAGCATGGAGAAGAATTGTTATAATACTGATGCAGCTCACTCAGAGACCTGAAAAACCACCAATGGCCAGACATTTTCAGAGCAACTGACATGGACACTCGGCCTTGGGACAGAGTAGGGGGGGGGGGGTTGTGGGCAGGTTGGTTGACAGTGGCAGTGATAAAGGGCAGTCACCGTTATGTTCACGGCTGGCATGCTATGTCCTGGATTAATAAATACTGTTTGTAAAGTTTTACAGAGTACAATGACGCATTCCAATACCAAATCTGTAGGGCGGTCCAGTTCCAAACCCTGCAATGATTATATCTTTCTTACTAGAGAACATGGTGGATGTCCTTAACACTGTAGCTATTCTACTGACATATGAATGCAGTATTCCGGAGGTCATTTTCCTTATCCTTATTGTGTAATCACTCTTCAGATGTTGGGGGCACAACAAAGCCACCCCCTTTATTCCAGGATAATAGGAAGGTGAACAAGAAATATGAGACACAGTCCATTCTTTGAATAACTCAAACTAAGGCGCTCGTCAAGTAAGGTACTCCACAATCCAAGACTGACAGCCAGTGGTGCAGGGTGAGTAATGGATAGATGAAGACATTACACAAACTGGTGGAGAGGTCACGTCCTTGGGTCTAGCATGTCCCAGGGAAGGCGGGCTAGACTCTACGCAGGCCTTCCCGCAGTGACATCCTCTGGGAGCCATTCCGACAAATGTCCAGCAAGGCTTGCACAGTCGCAGCCACTTTTTTTAGGCCGTCGTCCTCCAGGATGTGTCGAGGTAAGCATAGAGACTCCTGCATGCAACAGAGAAAAGGCAAATTAGGTAAAAACATAGCTGTGATACATTCAACCACCTAAACCTGGTGTCCAATACATAAGAGTTGGATTTGCACCGAGCATCAAGAATTCCTCGGTTTTAGCTGTGCGTCCAGTCAGTGCCCCCTTTGGAAATTCCCTTACAAGTGGTAAAATTATTAATCATAGCCCAATAAATGCCCCCTTTACCTTCCAAGTTCTTCGCTCCATATGGTCTCTCTCCCACATGCCTGGCTCACTCAGACCCCTCTGACCCCCCCCACCCTAAACTCCCAGCATCCCCTTCTCACTCTCCATATGTGGATTTCTTGGCATATTTAACTACAGGTTTAAGTTTATCTGGACAGCAGTAGAACGATAAGGGGTCACAGGCATCAGAAAATGCAAACATGTCAAAATAAGGGCACTGGGACTATTTCAGTGGAATAACCTTTTTGTACAGTGCTACAGGCCATTTTAAAACCGCATTGGAGGGAGAAGAGAAAGGGAGCAGGGGAATAGTAGAGGGTAAAGTTGAAGTAAGAAAGGCTGATGTATACACCATGCTTTTCATCTGATTTTCTTCCAGAAAGGCAGCAAATGCTGCTACAGTCAGTGCTCAAACCATGCATATTCTGGACAATTTCAAGAAATTACTGCACGGATGACACATTTTCTGTTTGAGTAAAAGCCATATTGTGTGCCCTGGTCCTTTGCCTGTCATGATAGCCACAAGATTCTTTAGAAATTGCCTTTTGCTCATAAAATGCAGAAGTGGTCGGATTGCCAAGAAACAGTGGATTTCATGCAGCACTGTAACAAGTCAAGGTAATTACAAAGACTCGGGCTCCTGTCTCCTCCATCATGAAGGCAACCAAATGGAATCCTTCACAGGGGAAGCACCCCTCTACACATTTGGAAGCCCTAGGTTTAATCCCTCTGGAGAGCGATAACTTACTTTCACCTCAACCAGTTTGCGCAGTCCAAGTAATAGGCAACAATAGCCGAAATGACTACGGTGTTCCTATACACTCATAAGACTTCCTCCTTTCCCCAGACACCACTGACCGCTGAGGTAGAGCCTGGCTGACTACTGATCACTGAAGATCTAGTCATGATTTGCAGTACGGAGGCAGAGTATTAATCCCATTCTGGGCATTAAGCTCTAGATCCTTGCTTCTAAATACCTGGAACCTCAGGAAGGCTGCACTTTGGGGTGCAGCCTAACTGCCTCTGTGCACCAATGTTCAATGCCCTTTAAGGATAAAGGGGCTGTGCTGCATGTGCCCCCACCCCTGCCTACGAAGCGGTTGTTGGAGGAGCCAGCGCTCCTTCTGTACTGACTGGGCTCCAGAAAATGAGCAGGGGCCATGCCACACAACCAAAAACTAGCTACAAATAGAAATGGAAGGGGCTTGGTCTACTGTGAAACTGGAAGCAAGAGTGCCACCTGCGATTCCCTAAAGGCACCAAAAAGAAAACCAGGCATCCCATCAGCAGTGCTCAAGATCAAGTTGTGGTAAAGCAATAATGTCTCTGACTTAACTCCTTGAATTAATCCTCTCTCTACATCGAGCCCCAAGCAATGAATCTGGCTCAGGATATCCAAAGAAGCTCACTATAATCCCAAATTACAAAGATCCTTGGTAACAAGAGCAGGCCACCCCAAGAGCCCTATTGATTCCTGTGAACATCACATACTCAGTCGCAATGGTGGTGTTGGCTTCTCTTCAAGGTAAGCAACATCTGCTTAACATAACAAAGACTCCACGTCATTAGGAACAGAAAGAAAAGTCACGTTTCAATCATAAGGTTCAGCCACGAGATAGGACACTGCTAAAACCATCATGGCCAGCCATGGGCCACAGTTCTGGAACAATTGTAATTTCTTTGGACTACTCCTACTCAAACATTTACAAGTACAATTCCATTTCACTTATGCAAAGTAGTAGCAGACTGAAGGTTTCTGCTGCCCCAGAAGTGGGTTTTCGTGGAGATGGATAAAGAGATGCACTAGATCCTCAAACGATTTAACAGGCTAAGCCTTGCAACAATACACAATGGTAGTTGTGGGATACTTAAATAAAATGTCTTTACTAGGACAGAAAAGTCATCACGGAACTTAAGTCACAACACAGCTTCAGCCTCAAAGTCCGCAATCTCAACATGGAACCCTTCTTGGATCCAGCAAGACCCCTTGCCTATAAACAACATCCATGTTCCTTCTACCAGAGCCAAAGGACCATCCACAATATCTGATCTTCTCCAGCTCTCTTTTTAGTTTCTTGTATCCTTGGGACATCAGCAGTGACGGTTAGCTATAGGAGCGAGTCAGGACATGGAAGTGAGATAAAGACTGTTACTCCTAGTCTCCTAATTCCAAGACCCTCTGACAAGCAACTGGCTTCCAACTAGGCGAAGAGATGCCATAGTGCATTCACCAAGCCAACATGCCATGCACAGCATTGTCTCAACTGCGCATACCAGTTATGGTCACGCCACATGGTTGCAAAGTATCCCAAAGGTTGGGGTTACAAGAGTGTGGTGGCCTGTGTAAGGGGAACACCATGAACATACGTCGTCGTACTCCAGGAAGGGTATCCACTTAGATCCATAGGCTGCTTGAATTCCACTGCTCCCAATTACAGGGAGAATACCCCAACACATGTTCTGCATTTTATTTCTTTTAAAACAGCTGTAGCACTTCATTACTACTACAAGCCAAATATTGCCATGTCCATAGGAACATTGAACAGGTTGGAAACCTACAATCCCCTCACCTCAGCGTTAAAGGATACATCCTGACAGCACCCGTGGAGGAGGAACCCCAGAATGCAATGCACATTCATTTTGCTCCTTTTTCTTGCCATACGACGTGCAGGGCAATCTCTGAACAAAGGATTATTTTGCCTGCAAGAATCTTTTTTCTATTTCTCTGAATAATTGTACCACATTTAATTTTAAGTGCTCCTAATGCCTCCAATCTGTGGTTATTACCTCCAAAGGCAATGGTTTATCATTTACTTTTGATGCATGCTGTCTGCCTTTTATGGCTTTCTTTCTGTGGGCACATCATCTGTTCTCAAATAAAGTGGTGCCTGGGAACAGTGGACTGTCATGCTGTCTACACTCAGACCCAGTCACCTGATAGATACACAGCACTTCTTCCAAAAGCTGGTGGTTCCACAGGTGAGTGAATGTGTTTAAAGGGGGGGGCAGGGGAGAGATGGGTTCCAAGGCTAGCAGTAGCAAGCCAGCAATTGTTACTCATTATGTGGCCTTCCAGAGGTTTTAGTAGTAGTAGAGGGAGGCCCCCTTTTGTCTCATGCTAAATTTTGAGAGGTGGACACGCCCCGTTTCCGGTCTTAGTCCCTCCCGCTTTGATGTGCTTTGATATAAACTTAATATAAATTTGATATAAAAAATGTTTGATATCGATTTTATAGCAAATGTATTTTTTATAGGAAGTGTTTTCTAATATATATTAATTTTGATATAAGTGAATATACATTTTACATAAAATCTATATAAAGATGGTAGCAGCACTTGACGATGTTGCCCGGTCGAGCGCCGAAGTGAGCTCTGAAGACGGGGGCTGTAAATCTAGGGTTTGGAAGAGTGATGTGTTTTTGACGTCACAGAGGGGTTCTGCCCCGGGGAGATAGGAAGCAGATATATATTTTATATCAAATTGATAAGCCCCCTTAATGTTTTTGATACCAATTGTATTGAACCCCAATAATTTGCATATAAACTTTATACCAAGCGAAAAATAACAATGTTGATATCTTTTTGATATAAAAATGTATATAACAATATCCAAAATCATATTTCTGGATATAAAAATGCATTTAAAACATTAAAAATCATTTCCTGATATCTAGAAATGTATATAAATATACAAGTATGTTGATATAAAATACCGATTTCCATTTTTTATATACACTTCCCCGAAAATGTTTTCAAAAAAATTTGATATTGATTTTGATATAAAAATGTATACCAATCCTCTATGAACTGGTTTCAATACATAGTGTAAATAATGAAATGCAGTTTACTTTTAAGTAAAGTGTGCTTCCCAGAGCCCATACAAAAGTCAAACTATTGTTTCTAAGGGGTCTACAGCATCCTGTGCGCGGAGCACATGTGTCCCTCTGTGACTCACCAAGGAGCTGTGAATCAGCACTGCAAAGGGGTTTTATATCTACAAGGCCTGGGGAACCCTAGGAATGTGCCGACACACAGAGGGGCATTCTATACACATCAGCAGAAATCACAGATGGGCTTCATAATTAGCTCGCCGGAATACAGGGTGTTTGTGCCAGCTGTATAAACAAAGCCACCAATGTAAATGCATGTTTACCAACTAAAACCAATGGTAGTTAGAACAGCTATTTTTAACTTCTGTCTCAAGGCCAGCACAGGAAGCAGCTGCAGGCTGAACTTAATGGTTGTTGCTATAAGGATACAGCAAGTTAACTATTCACAATCTAGGGTGACAATCGCTAATTCTTGCAGAGTTTGCAGGAAATAGAATGCTGTGCTTCTGTTAAGAAAAATGGCATTGGCCCGAGGAAGCATCTGCAGGTGTGAGGTTATTTTTAAGAGGTTTCTATAACACATTGGAAGCAGTATGCATAATGCTGCATTTTGTTGATAAGAAATCAATTTCTGTAAACTAACTGAAATACATAAACCTGTGCATTGTTGATAATAAAACATTGAGCTTTCTCCCTTTAAAAGGGTCTCTGACTCCAGCACAGGCTACTGTCAGAGCCCTGGATTGATGCACCCCTGCAGACACTGGCTAATTGACCTGGGACACTAGATTACATCTCTGCAGGGTGCTTTGCTTCTCGGCGGAATTTGATCATGGGTCTGGGGACACTGGGAGAACACTCTGCAGAGCCTTTCAATTGGAAGCTGAGTCTGCTGTTTATTCAGAGTTTTATTTCAACAACAGCAAAAAGGTGAGTTTGGGATTTTTTTTGTATTTTGCTAACCTTTTTGTCTCATGCCATGAGACATGCCCTTTCTCAGATAATGTGTGTGTGTTGTTTTTGAGATTTTGACTACAAAGCTTTGAAAGAAGTTGAAAATGTGAAGGGTTTTGTAAGTGTTTGTCTTGGGAGGATAGCTCAGCGGCACCGTGCTCCCCTTGGAAGCAGGACGACATGGAGCAACACAGGTTCAATCCCGGGATTTGGGCACTTGTCTTTTTTGATGCAGCATATTTGCACATACGTTTTAGCTTCATAGCGCCGATACATTTGATGAAATATTCTTACCATGCAATGTGACGCTAATATTTTAGTTTTCGCCAAATACCACAAATGTTGCGCCAACTGTATACCAGCGATTTATTGGCACAAAGTACTAGAGTTGATGACATTGTTAATGGTGTGTTTAAATAAATGGGTAATCCCTATTTTTTGTTAACGGGGGGTCAAATCTGAAGGAAGGGACGATCTGTAAGGAGAATATGTGAAAAACAGATTGACTACCCCTCTTTTAGTCCTGTATGGATTACAGGTGAGGGTGAAGGTAAACCTATATACTTTTTTAGTTAGGTTTTCGCCTTGTTGAGAAAAATTGTGCAGAACACTGCAACTTATTACAAAATATCTATCTTTTTAATGATTATAAAAATAACTTAAAAAAACATTACAGACATGATTTTCAATCATATCATTCATCTGTTCTAACAGGGGAGTACTAAAGCTAAAAAAGGCTTGATGCATAACACTTGATCATAATATGCATTCATGACATGGGAAAAAAACATTAGATTTTCCTTTGGCAGTCAGACTGAGTCTTTAGTACTCCCCTGTTAGAACAGATGAATGATGACTGATGACTGAATGGTATGATTGAAAATCATGTCTGTAATGTTTTTTAAGATATTTTTATAATCATTGTTAATGGTGGCAAGTGTCAAAGTGTTATACCCAGTTCGTGATGTTTGGGGATGTGTAAAAGTTGGCTTCTGTGGCAGTGCATATTCTAGATTGTGCCAGATTCATTTTGTACTTCCAAGTAAGCGTTACATTTTTTTGTTTTTGCATGCAGATTGGCACAAAACAAAATGTGTCTATGCTCTGTCTGCAAGGAAAGTGCAGAGTGTTGGCCCACATCTTTATATCTTTTAAAGCAGAGCTATGTTAATTGTATGTTAGCAATTTAAAATTTGATTGTAACTATTACAATGCTCGGTAAAATCTTGAGAATGCATGCAATGCGAAGGCCCAACTTTGGCAGATTAGGCACTGTAGAATTCAAATATTTGCCAACGATCACACCTTTGATGAATTGGTGTAGCTGAGCGTCTGCTATATAAATGGATTGAAATTTCACTTTCTTAGGGACACTGTACCTGTTTGTTACATTGGATTTAATATATTGACTCCGACATTGCAATACGCTGTGCATTGCGATAGTTGCAATATTGTTGGTGAATATTGTAAGGCGCTAATGCTCACTCACTGTGTAAAAGATGCTTTATTCTGAATCTATATTTTTTCTCGTATTTTAAGTGACATTGCGTACACCACAGATGGATGGCACAGCCAGCAGAGTCTCTGGATGGGGATTGTGGCAACCAACAGCCAATTGAATTTATGGCGAATGATTCATCTAACGCAACACATCCCATCTGGTTTAGGGGACCACAAGGCCCAAGATGAGGGGGTCAGCCACAGTTTCAGCATGACCTTTGGTGGTACTTTAACACGGATGAACTGATGGGGCAGTTCAAAGATGGAGATAAATGTTTTTTTTTATTTCTCAATGGAGCTCGGTAATCAGTGTCGCAGGGATGTCTCTGCTTATGGATGCAGACCCAAGCAACCGCCACAGATTTCACTGCTTTGTTGTCATTTGGGATAGCGCCGCAACCAGGAATCAATTATGGAAAGCTATAGATAGTGGTACTGAACCCCAACCAGCGTTGCTGCGGTGTGTCGGATGCCACAACAGTTTAAGTATGAAACATTGTCCTGTACGTTTCAACCACCTCACTATTTCACAGCGCCCCTGCCGTCTCTACCTTTAAATAATCTAGGTCACACAGGCAATGTACACGTCCTAGCTGAGTTTCTATGGTTGTTTGAATCTACATGTTTATTCTTCATTGTATTAAAACCTTTGCTCTCTGCATTGACCTGAAGGTTTACAATCTTTTTTCCATTCTGTATTCAATAGGTCATTTTATATCAATAATTTGTTTTTTTTCAAAATCATAAAATGGGCTGGCTCTTTATTACGTGTTCCTTTTTATAATGTATAATAACACCCATCGGTGGTTGCTTTTTAAAAAGTTATTCCCTTCCAGATGTGTAATGCTAGGATGTGGTGGGGACCAGCAATCCGATACGGGCTAAAGAAACGGTTTCTATGTTTTCAATCGCACATTGTAAGTTAAGACACAGAGTAGAACTCTGTTGCTGTTCCATATGCTGGCTTTTTTTATTTACACAGATGATGCTACAAGCTCCTGTCACATCCCCACCACATCCTAGCATTACAGCTCTGATTGGAATAACCTTTTAAAAATCAACCAGCGATGGGTGTTATTATACATAATAAAAAGGAACACACAATAAAATGCCAGCCCATTTTGTGATCTTGGAAAAAAAAATATTTATATAAGAGGACATATTTAATATAGAAAATTGGGTCAATGTAGAGACCAAAAGCTTTAATGCAATGAAGAATAAACATGCAGATTCAAACAAACAGCTCTCAGACACAGATCTACAGCTGTCCATGATTGAGCCCTGGTTGCAGCGCTGTCCCAAATGTTTAACCCCTTGTGACATGAGAGCAGTGAAATCCATGGCAGTTTTTGCGGCCTGCATTCATAAGCCGAGACATCCCAGCTACACTGATTACCAAGCTCAAATGAGAAATAAAAAAAAAAACAATCTCCATCTATGAACTGCCCCATCCATTCACCCATGTTAAAGTACCACCACAGGTCATTCTGAAACTGTGGCTGACCCCCTCATCCTTGGGTCTTGCAGGACCCTAAACCAGATGGGACATGTTGCTTTAGATGAATCATTCGCCATATATCCAACGGCTGCCGGTTGGTGGTTGCCACAATCCACATACAGAGACTCTGTTGGCTGTGCCATTCATCTGTTGGTGTATGCAATGTCATTAAAATACAAGAAAAAATAGATTCAGAATACAGCATCTTTTACACAATATTTGAAATATCGCACCGCCAAGTGTGCTACAATGTCAGCATCAATATATTAAATCCAATGTAACAAACAAGTACAGGGTCCCTAAGAAATTGAAATTTCAATCCGTTGATGTAGAGGAATCTCGGCTACACAACGTCTTCAAAAGGTGTGATCTTTGGCAAACAGTAGAGTCCCATCAGTGCCTGATCTGCCAAAATTGGGCCTTCACGGTGCACACATTGTCAAGATTGTCAGAACATTGCAAAAGTTAGAACTTTATTTTAAATTGCTAGCATACAATTAACAGAGCACTGCTTTACAAGATGTAAAGATGCGGGCCAACACTCTGTGCTTCCCTTGGAGACAGAGCATAGACACATTTTGTTATGTGCTACTCTGCATGCAGAATAAAATAAAATGTAGTACCTACTTTGACGTACAAATGGAATCTGACACAATCTAGAACATGCACTGGCACAGAAGCCAACTTTTACACATCCCCAAACCCCACACGCCCAGTATAACACCCTGGCACTTGCCACCCTTAAAAATGGCATCATCTCTATTACTTTGTCACAATAAATCACACACTAATAATATGTCATCAACTTTATCAGTGCTGTGAAGCTAAAACACTGCATTGTATGCGTGCAAATATGCTGCATCATAAAAAGTGCCCCAAAAGTGCAGTCATGGTTCATTTCATGTTTAGTTTAATGTTTGGAAAGGCTATAAGGGTGGGGTCCAAGCTTTAATATTGAAGTGTTTGATTGTGTGTCTGATTGATTGTTTAGTGGCACTATAAACACTACACACTTACAAAACCCTTTACACATTTTCAACTACTTCCAAAGCTTTGTAGTCAAAATCTCAAAAACACCACACAAATAGAATCCGGTGCTACCATCATCTATGCGCTATCTTAGTCGACATGCATAACCACAGATCATTCTAAGTAAACTATACATTTTCAAAGACGTCATTACAAGCAGGCAGCTGTTTAGTTGAACATGCACAGCCTGCCTGTCTCAGAAAGGGCCTGTCTCATGGCATGAGTCAGAAAGGTTAGAAAAATACAAAAACAATACATTAAAGTATTGAAATACCCCCCGCCACCCCCAAACTCACCTTTTTGCTGTTGTGGATATAACACTCTGAATAAACAGCAGGCCCAGCTTCCAATTAAAAGGCTCTGCAGGGTTTTTTTTCCAGTGTCCACAGAACCATGATCAAATCTAGCCAAGAGGCAAGGCACCCTGCAGAGTTGCAATCAAATGTCCCAGGACATATAGCCAGTGTCTGCATAGGTGCATCAATCCAGTGCTCTGACACTGTGGTTGACAGTAGCCCTGCTGTATTCAGAGACCCATTTTAAAGGGTGAAAACTCAATGTTGTTTCATTATCAACAAGGCACAGATTTATGTATTTCTGTTTAGTTTGCAGAAATGGGTTTCTTATCAACAAAACGCAGCATTCTATTTCATGCATACTGCTTCCTATGTGTTGTAGCAATATCTAAAAATAACCTCACCCCTGCAGATGCCTCCTGAGGCCAATGCCATTTTTCTTATCTACAGATGCACAGCATTCTATTTCCTACATACTCTGCAAGAATTAGCAAGTGTCACCCTAGTTTGTGAATAGTTGACCTCCTGTATCCTTACAGCAACATCTAAAATTAAGTTCAGCCTGCAGCTGCTTCCTGTTTTGGCCTTTAGTCATAAGTTAAAAATAGCCATGCTAATAGCCATTGGTTTAGTTGGTAAACATGTATTTACATGGGTGGTTTTGTTTAAACAGCTGGCACAAACACCCAGTATTCCGGCGAGCTAAATATAAAGCCCATCTGTGCTTTTTCCTGATGTGTATAGAATGCTGCTCTGTGTGTCAGCACATTCCCCAGGCCTTGCCGTATATATAAAACCCCCTTGCAGTGTTGATTCACAGCTCTCTGGTGGGTTGGAGAGGGACACATGTATGCCGTGCATGAGATGCTGTAGACCCCTTACAAACAATAGTTTGACTTTTGTACGAGCTCTAGGAAGTACACTTTAATTATAAAGTAAACTGCTTTTCATTATTTACACTCTGTTTCAAAGCCAGTTCATATAAGATTGGTATATATTTTTATATCAAAATTGATATATATTTTTTTTTGATATCAACATTTTGAGGGAAGTTTATATAAGAAATATTTTTTAAATATACATTTCTATAAAAAGAAATATGATTCATATTTTTTGTTGTTGTATTTATAAGTTTATAAAGCGCCAGAAGCATGCAGGCATCATGGCGAAACAAGAACACAAGTGGAACAAAACAAAGATGGGACAAGGAGATCTAGATATCTGGTATCAGTTTAGGGTATTCACTTGAATAGATGAGTTTTCAGGGCTTTTCTAAAAAAAAACCCTTCAAATTAGGCAGGAGTTGAACTGTTGGTGGTAAAGCATTCCAAAAAGATGCTGCTTCAACTGGAAAGGATCTACCAAAACCCCTTGATCATATGAATTGTGGTCCCTGAATTAGACCTATGGTAGAGGATCAGAGATTTCTAGTCGGTTGATACAGGGGTACCAAGGTTTTCAGATATTCTGGGAGAGTGCCAAAGAGGTAGCAGTGGACCAGGGTGCCAATTTTAAAGAGAATACGTTTGTGAACAGGCAACCAATGAAGTTCTCTCCTGAAGTTCGAGATATGGGATCTTCTACGAAAATTCTTGACAATGCGAACAGCGTCATTCTGAATGGTTTGACAGGCCTCGATGTTCGTTTTAGAAGCCCCACATAGCAGGGCGTTTCAATAGTCCAATCTGGTCAAGATGGTAGCCCAGGCTATGGTCACAGTTCTTTTCATTGAGATAAGACGCATGCACCCAAGTAGCCTTAAGTAGTAGTTACAATTTTGGCTAAGGTGTTTTACATGGGCATCTGATTTGAGGGAAGCCTCAATTTGAACCCCTAGGGCTTTATTTTCGTATGTGTCTCAATTTTGATGTCTTGTATGTAGAAGTTGTTATATAAAGGGCTGAGTTTGGCACGGGCCTGGGAAGAACAAAATATCAGAAGCTCTGGTCTTGCTGTCATTCAGGCCGGTCAGGCACAGCCAGTTTTCAGACATCCAGCCCTCAAATAAGGTGGTAGATGTTGGTCAGGTTGAGAGAGTCCTGTACATGGTCCCCACTGAGCTCAATGACCAGCGGGGTGTCTTTGGCATAGTTTGTCAAAAATACACCCTTATCCTCTGAAAGAGTGCAGAGCTACCTTATATAAATATTGAACAGTAAGAGCAAGATGGCGGTGCCCTGAGATACACCACAATTAATTTGCAAGGCTGGGGAGGAGGCTTGTCCTAATTGGATTTTTGACTCTCAGTTTTAGAGGAAGGACAATCTAATCCACCGCTTCTTTGGAACATTGGCCTTGATCCGTCTGAAATAGTAGGAGGTGCGTGTGGTCGAGGAGGTCAAAGGCCGCAGACAGATCCAATAGAACCAACATCCCAGCCCTCCCCTTATCCATGATTTTTAGAAGATGGGATTGGAAGTCCATGAGAGCGGTCTCCGTACTAAAGGAAGGGCGGAAGCCTGACTGTCAATTAAGGAGGATGTTGTTTGATTCCTTAGGCACTCGACTGTCTCTAAAAGAGGCATTTACAAATTGTGTAAGAAATGGGGCGAATAGGCCTTTGTGCTCCAGAGTGAGTTTGGGGGCAATAAGTTATAGCGACAGGATGTTGCATGAATGGAGGATAATATTGTTGTCACGTCTAGAGAAGAAATCTGTGAGAAGGTAAAACCGTAACGCTTGGTATTTCCTTCTGTGATATTTGCCGGAATCTTAAGTGAGGTGGTATGAGACTGAACCAATGTTATGTTGTTCCTTGCGCTGGTGATTTTGGCATTGATAGCTGCTTGCATTAGAGTGCAGTTTCGGTTAGTAGGTAAAAAAGGGGACTGAGATACTTTAGGTTTTTCGAGGAGTCTCAACCTTTCAAAAAGCTTTCCTGTGGAGGACTGCTGGATTTGGGTGTTCGATTTTTTTTAGTATCTATAATTAAACGTTTGTAGGCTTGGTCCATTTCTTTCCACGCTGTCCTGGTAGCCTCTGAGGGATGTTTTACCGATTGAAGTTCGAGGGCCTGTTTTTTTCTTCATCTCAGCCAATTCAGGGGTAAACCAGTTTTGGTGACCTGGATTGTCCCTGACTAATTTGATCTTGATGGCAAAGGCAAGACTTAGCAGCGCTGCGCATAGCGCTTACTTACTGCATCATAGCGCTCTTAATGCATCATCATTTACCAGCGGGGCTCAACCAAGCCAGTTTGCCGCGCTGAAGCTCTGCATAATTAAGGGAGAAAAAAGAGACATTTTAAACAAAGAAAGGCATGCAGTATAGCAACAAAACTAAAGAACAGCAATAAGACCTACCTGAGCAATATCAAACGAACCGGCGTCAGTGACGTAACTGGACCGCACTCGCCCATGAAAGACAACGCGCCCCTGCAAAGAAGGTAGGACGGAGAGCACACCTAATTCTACCACAAGGTGAGGACAGGGAGCCAGAGGGACTGAAATCATACAGGGGTGAAGGGAGGAGACTTACCCCAGTCGGTCAGTCTTGAACACAGTCCTCCTGTATTTTCAGGCAGAACCTTCCCCGCAGACCACATCAGGGCAAAGCTGAAAGCATACCAGCGAGTAACCCGGCTGAGTGGCGTCCCTGTGGATACCAGGTGAGCGTAACAGAACGCGAAGCCTACCATAACAAATCCACCTGGGCGCCATGGAGACATCAGAAATTGACCAATTGGCCCAATTACTAGGAGAGCTTCATGCTGAGGTTCATTCTGCCCGACAAGAGACTAATGCCCTCCGGAGAGACCTAATAGTGACCAAAGAACGCACTGAAGAGATTAGCAGGCAATACTTGCAATCACAGGCAGGACAGACGCCTCTACCTGGAAGCAATCCAACGATGCAAAACCCCACCATACACCACCCACTCCGATACAGATCACGTTACCTGGAACAGTGCCCCTGGCACCACCAGAAAGGTTCTCAGGCGACCAACGGAAGTATGCGACATTCATCAATCAGTGCCGCCTTCATTTTCTTTGTAGGCCTGGAGCATTTCCAAACGACCAAGCTCGGGTAGCTTTTGTCTTATCATACCTGAGTGGTAGTGCAGCAGATTGGTCGGTGCCGTTGGTAACCCATGACGATCCTCTATTACATGACTTTGGGGGGTTCCGGAGAGAAATGGAAAAACGTTTTGCTCGCCATACCCAGGAACAAGCAGTAGACAATGAACTCTTGTCCCTCCGACAGGGGAATCAGGACTTGTTAATGTACATTGCTACCTTCAACAGACTGGTTGCCGAAACTAGGTGGCCAGAAAACAAACGTCTTAGCCCAGGTGGTTAATCCACCCAGAGACTGCAGAATTCATAAATCTGGTCGTGCAGCTAGACCACCGGTTGCAGGACCGAAATGCAGACCAGTCTAAGACGGACCCTCGGACCATGTATGCTTGACCAAGGGAAAAAACACCCCGTGTACCTGAAAATGCTGTAGAACCCATGCAGATTGGAGGGATACGGCCTCCATTAACAAAACCAGAGCGGGACAAAAGAAGACAACAACAGCTCTGTTTGTATTGTGGGAAACCAGGACATTTCCTGAAGGACTGTCCAGTAAAACCCCCAAGAAGAACAGTCGGGGCCACAGAGAAGGATGAAGATAAGGAATCGGAAAACTACCAAGCTCGACAAACGTAGAGGTCAGTTTGTCGAGTGAGAAGAGTTGCTGACCTCGCACTTTGCAATACCAGTGATCTTAATTAACCACCAACAGTCATCAAAAATGCATGCGTTGAAGCATACTTCGATAGCGGAGCAGTTGGAAATTATATTGATCAAGAACTGGCAGCAGAGATGGGGCTTCCTTTGTGTTCTAAGCCAACTATGGACAAGGTAACCACCGTGGATGGGACAGAAATCGCTTCCGGACCAGTAACCCAGTGCACAGCCAGGGTAACCTTGCTATGCCAGGACGGACATCGGGAGTCTATTTCATTCGATCTCATCAAGGCACTTCAGTTCAGGCTAATAATAGGGATGCCATGGTTGTTTGCTCACAACCCTTTGATAGACTGGCGGGCACGAAAATTAACCTTCCCCAGTGACTGCTCCCCTGTCTGCTATTACCAAGAGGAGAAACCCAACGTCTGTATCCTCATGACTCCCGGAGCGACAGTATCAACCCTGGGAGCAACTAATACCTTGCCAAGTGAATACCATGTTTTCCAGGATGTTTTCCGAAAAGGACCAAGCCAATACATTGCCGCCGCACAGGCCATATGACTGTCAGATTGACCTTGTTCCCGGTGCACAAATCCCTTGCTGCAGGTTCTACGCTCTCACAGAACCAGAAAACCTTCATTTGAAATCCTATTTAGACCAGTACCTTGCAAACGGATGTATCCGTCCTTTGAAGTCCCCCGCAGCCAGTCCTTTGTTCTTCGTACTGAAAAAGGAAGGAGACTTGAGAGCCTGTATTAACTACCGCGTATTGAACCAGATCACTGTGAAGAACCGCTACCCCTTGCCACTTATCCCTGAGATGCTAGACCAAGTTAAAGATGCCCAGATTTATACCAAATTGGACCTTCGAGGAGCGTACCACCTGGTCCGAGTCAGAAAACCGCCTTCCGTACTAAGTACGGCTTGTTTGAATATCAAGTTATGCCCTTCGGGTTATGCAACGCTCCTGCGGCATTCCGGTATTTCTTAAGGGAGTTAATTGATGTGTGCGCCTTAGTGTTCATAGACGACATCTTAGTATACTCAGCCTCTGAACAAGATCATGTTAGGCACATTCGTTCAGTACTCACCAAGCTCCGTCAACATGGCTTGTTTGCAAAGCTTGAAAAATGCTTCTTTCACGTCACCGAAGTAGAATTTCTTGGTTTTATCCTTACTCCAGGAGGCATCAGAATGGATGTGCACGAGGTAGATGCCATTCTGAAATGGCCTTCACTGACGTCTCTGAAAGGGGTACAAAGCATGCTGGGCTTTGCAAAATTCTACCGCCGGTTCATCCCAAACTTCCCTCAGGTTGTGCACCCAATCACAGTACTATTACGAAAAAACAATAAAAAGTTTGCTTGGACCGAAGAAGCAGAAGAAGCCTTTCAGGAACTTAAACAAAGGTTTACCTCCGCTCCAATCCTGCGACATACTCGTCCAGACCTCCCTTATGTCGTTGAAACTGATGCGTTCAGTCTGACAATGGGGGCTGTCCTTTCACAGAGAGACCCGGAAACCAGCCAGCTACATCCTGTGGCCTTCTGGTCGAAAAAGTTCTCAACTCCAGAGATTAATTATGCCAACACGGACAAGGAACTCCTGGCTATCAAGTCCGCCTTTAAAGCCTGGAGGCACTGTCTTCTGGGGGCCAGACACACCACTACAGTCATCACAGACCACCAAAACCTGCAATCTCTCAAAACAGCCAAGGCCCAGTCCTCGCTCCAATTACGGTGGGCCCTTTTCTTCGCCGAATATGATTATGTAATCACATTTCGACCAGGAGTCAGAAACGGAAAGGCGAATGCCTTATCTCGCATGGGCATAGATGAAATAGTATATACAACTCCAGACCCAGTACCTATTATACCTGAAGACAAACTCTTAGGTATCACGAAAGCCTTAACACAAGCAGAACTACGAAAAGAAATCCAACAGACAATTAATCCTGATGCCTACCTCGCATGGCAAACTCAAGGAGAACAATATACCATCAAGGACCATCTAACCTTTTTTTAGGGATCCCCTATATATACCCAAGAAGGAATTACAACAGCATATTATTTCAAACTATCACGATTCACTGATCGAAGGGCATCCTGGGATCGCCAAAACCCTTGCTAAGGTGAAAGAGAACTTTTGGTGGCCTACCTGGCGTAAGGACATCATTCAGTATATTCAGTCCTGCGGTGTCTGCGCACAAAATAAATCACAGAAACAAAAACCATCTGGTCTCCTACAACCATTGGACATTCCTCCAGTTCCATGGCACACTCTTTCCCTTGACTTCATCACTGATCTACCTCCAAGCCAAGGGTTCAACACCATCCTTGTAGTTGTGGACTTATTCTCGAAGATGGCCCATTTTATTCCTCTCAAAGGCCTCCCAAACGCAGCCACTTTAGAAAAAGTGTTCCTGGAAGGCGCTGTTAAGCTACATGGCTTCCCTTCGGTTCTGGTCTCTGATCGAGGCAGCCATTTTGTTTCAAACTTCTGGAAGAAATGTTGTGCAATGGCGCAGATCGACGTTCGGCTATCTACCAGTCACCATCCCCAAACGGACGGGCAAACCAAGAGAACCAATCAGACACTCTAGCAATATTTACGTGCATGCTGCACCACAAAGGAATTGGAAAGACCTACTATGGATAGTCGAATATGCATATAACAATTCTTTGCATTCAAGCACGGGACAAACGCCCTTCTATACCCTTTATGGCAGACATCCACGTACCTCTGAACTAGACCTTCCAGCCAGCTTGGAAATGCCAGAGGTAAAGACTCTACACACAAGCATTACTCAGGCTTTCGCAAGGGCAAAGGAACACCTTATTCATACCAAAAAAAAACAAAAGAGATTCGCCGACCGACACCGGAAAAAGGCCCCTGATTATCAAGTAGGAGACAAAGTTTGGTTAGCCGCTAAATTCGCACCCATCAAGGGAACCCGGACTTTTCATCCCAGATTCTTGGGACCCGATACCATTAAGGCAATTATCAACCCAGCAGCCGTGAAACTGGATTTACCACCTAATCTACACATCCACCCGGTATTCCATGTGTCCCTCCTGAAACCAATGCAACCTGGCACACGGATTGGGATACCACCTAAGCCCATACTTGTTGATGGAGAACCAGAATTCGAAGTCAAAGATATCTTGGACTCTAAATACTCTAGGACCAAGCTATATTATCTCGTCGATTGGAAAGGATGTGGACCACAAGATAGATCCTGGGAGCCCAGTGAGAATATCCACGCACCACGTCTAATCAGGAAATTCTATCGGAACTTCCCAACCAAACCTGGGCCAGACAGAAGGAACACCATGGGAGGGGCCTTAGGGGGGAGTGCTGTCACGACCCTCGCCCAAAAACCCCCTCTGGCAAACCCATTGGCCAGGTGGAGTCAGGACTCTGGCCTCTAGAGCCTGGCATCCTCTTCAGAAGCCCTCATGGGGCCAGTCCTGGCGCCAGGTCATACACCATGAAAAACAATGTGCTTGGGAACTACTTTATTGTATTGTCAGCCAACATGGAGGCATCCACGTAGCTTGGTTCATAAGAACCAAGCTATGCAGTCTAGTGTTTTGGGTGTGGCAGCCTAGGGACTACTTTACCTGGACTATTTTGTTGGGGCTATTTAAAACCACACCCGAGCAAGACAACACGCTTCGCATTACTTTGCAGCTTGCAACGTGACGTTCACCGTGTCCAGCTATTCCCTCGAACCTCGGAGAAGCAGAACCTGCAAGGAGACAAAAGGAACATCATTAGCAGCAGCAGTCTTCATCTTTAAACACTTGCAGCTACTGAGAACAGCTTCCTCGAATCTGCATGCCTCCCAGACAGAACGACCTGAAAGAGGAAGATAGAGGCAACATTAAAAAAAGCATTAGAGACATTATAAATTACGAACTGCTCAAAAGGCTTACCTGGCTGGTCGCCTCTCGGCTGGCACCACTCCGGACATTCCTCTCACGCTGAAGAACACCACGACCTACAAGGAAGGTTAGCAAAGGCAAGACTTCGCAGTGCTGCACATAGCGCTTACTTACCGCATCATAGCGCTCTTAATGCACCATCATTTACCAGCGAGCCTCAACCAAGCCAGTTCGCCACGCTGAAGCTCTGCATACCTGAGGGAGAAAAAAAGAGACATTTTAAACAAAGAAAGGCATGAAAGATAGCAACAAAACTAAAGAACAGCAATAAGACCTACCTGAACAATATCAACGGGCTGGCATCAGTGAAGTAACTGGACCGCACTCGACCATGAAAGACAACGTGCCCCTGCAAAGAAGGCAGGACGGAGAGCACGCCTAATTCTACCACAAGGTGAGGAGAGGGTGCCAGAGGGACTGAAATCATACGGGGATGGAGGGAGGAGACTTACCCCAGTCAGTCAGTCTTGAACACAGTACTCCTGTATTTTCAGGCAGAACCTTCCCCGCAGACCACATCATGGCAAAGCTGAGAAGCATACCAGCGAGTAACCCGGCTGGGTGGCGTCCCTGTGGATACCAGGTGAGCGTAACAGATGGGTGCCTTGAGGCCTAGCATCTTGGTAAAGGTGTGGGAGAAAGTGGACACCATATTGTCTGCTTGGTCGTGGGAGGGTGACTTGGACATGGACTCCAGACAAAGCTGGAGGTCATGACTGAGCACATTTTGAAATTCTGACGTGTGACTGAGTTCATTAGGTTTCTTTGCTTGTGTAGGGGATCTAGAAATTGAATAGTGAAGTTGATGAGGTAGTGATCAGACTAAATACACAGGGTGGTCTGAATACTGTTGGATTTAAGCTTCCTTGTCATAATCCAATCTAATGTTTGATGTTTTGCAGTGGTTGGGTCCGTGTTTATGACTTCATGTTCAATGGCTAGGATTCTAAATCTATATTCTAAATCTAGAGCTTCTTTATCGAGGTTATTTCCTCTCCATCAATTCAAGTCCCCTAAATAAAGGGTGGCAGAGTTTGGACTGGTAAGGTTGTTTAATAGTTTAAGTACTTCCTCATTAAACTCTGGCATTGTATAGGGTGGTCGGTAAATTAGTACAATATTAATACTGTTATGGCATGTCGGGGTCATTTTAACATGTAGAATTTTGCAGCCTATACATGTGATTGAGGCTGGAACTAACCCTAGTTCAGATTTAGCAATTATAGCCACCCCGCCCCATAGCCTTTGGTGCGATTGGCACTGAAAAAGGAGTAGCCTGGAAGAGTAGCCAGATTAATAGATGGGCCACTTGCATCACAGATCTATGTTCCGTTATACAAAGAATATCCAAGAATATCCAAATTGTCGATCCAAATTGTCGAAGGGGTTTTGAGTCTCTAGAGAAATTTGGATGATGGATTGTTCTAGTGGGAGCATGGCTCCCCGATTTGTATTTGTATTTTATTTATTTATAACGCGCAAACCAACAGGCCCGGAGGCATCAGGGCGCAATTTGTACAAGGTTACAGATATGCAGGTATAACAGAGAAACATTAAACATTTACACATGGGATCCGATATGCAGGTATAACAAAAAATCATTATATACATTTACAAGAGGATCTTATATACATATGTACAGTAGTTTCAGTGCCGATAGGTGATAGTAGCGGTCGGCAAGTCAGGGTAGGTCAGGAAGAAGCGCGAAGCCGGACTTAAAGCTGGTTGAAAAGCCAAGATCTAGTATTGGCTTTGAAGGTATTGAAAGAGTCTTCCGCTCTAATTGAAACAGGGAGGGAGTTCCATAACTTGGAAGCTAAGATGGGGAAACTTGAGCCCCCTGCTTTTTGCAATTTAAATCTGGGGATCGCTAGACAGTGGGATTGGGCTGTTCTTAGAGGTCGGGAGGTAGAATGGCGCGACAGTCGACTACCAAGGTAGATCGGGGCTTTGTTGGCTAGGCATTTGTGCGTAAGGGCGAGTGTTTTGAGTGAAATTCTCTGTTTGACAGGTAGCCAATTTAACTTACTTCTGGTTTCTGTGATGTGGTGGTGTCGGGGAATGTTTAAAGCGGCACGAATGGCGTTGTTTTGTGTCGTTTGAAGTCTGTTCAGGTTCTCTTGGCTGGTGCCAAGATAAAGAGCACTGCAGTAATCAATTTTAGCCATAATAAGGGTTCTCGCTAGCGTAAAGCTGTTAGACGTAGTGAGGAATGGTCTGCAAGCTGCGATAAGTTTGCATGTGTATGCAGACGCAGATCTGACAGCATTAGTTTGTCGGGTTAATGAGAGTGTGGCATCAAGGTAGAAACCTAACGTTTTGGTATCTTTTGAGACACGAATGATATTACCATCTATGTTGAATGACTGATAGGACGGCTCTAGTCGGCTCTAGTCTGCTCAGGCGTTGTGCAGTGCCCAAGATCAGGAGCTCCGTCTTGTCAACATTCAACTGATGTTGGGCCAGGCTTGGATGACCAAGTAGACGTTGTTAAGGGCCTTGGTGTCACCTAGATAATCACCAGTGATGGGGATGAGTATCTGGGTGTCGTCCGCATAGTTAGTATAGGAGACACCCAGATAGTCAAGCCCATCAAAGAGTGGTTTCGTGAAAATGTTATAGAGTGTAGGTGACACACAAGATCCCTGAGGAACGCCACAGTGAATCGGAGAAGGGTCCGCGGCTGCGGATGGGGCAAAGACTCTCATGGATCTGTTGCTCAGGAAAGATTTGATCCAAGCCTCAGCCGAGGAAGAGAAGTTGGCAGCGGAATGGAGGTGCTCGCACAGGATCTGATGGTTGACCAGATCGAATGCGGCTGAAAGGTCGAGAAGTAGTAGCATTGCTAGTTTGCCTTGATCCTTTAGAACCTCGATTTGAGTTTTAAGGTCTAATAATGCGGTCTCTGTCCCGTGTCTGGGGCGGAAACCAGATTGTCGTAGACCTAGCAAGTTATAGGTTTCCAAGTAATTTTGGATCTGAAAGTATGCAGCACGGTCTAGGATCTTGAGCAGAAATGGTACAGTGGTGATAGGTCGGAAGTTAGTGGGAATGTTAGGGTCTAGGGAAGGTTTTTTAAGCAGTGGGATAACCCAAGCGTCCTTCAGATTGTCCGGGACAATACCTGTTTGAAAGGAAGAGTTGATGAAGGCCGTGATGAATGGGGCCAACTCATGCGCTGAGTCCTTGATAGTAGGGGCTGGGCACGGGTCACCTTGGCAGTTAGTTGGCTTAATTCTAAGAATTATATTTTCTACCTCTGCCACGGTAAGCGGAGAGAATGCGAATGGTGTGATATTGGTAGAGTCTGGCAAGGGGGCCTTAGTGAGGGAAAGAACGTGGTTGTCGCGCTTCAGGCTGTCCTGTTTATCTTTGATTTTGTCTTGTAGTGTGGAGATTTTATTTAGTAAGGCTGCTTGGATGTTGGCACACCATTTACTATCTTTCACGCATGTGTCAGGGGGGGCAACTGGAGTTTCAAGCTCTCTTAGGATTTTAAAGAGTTCCTTGGTGTTCGAGTCGGCTTGTATAGTGTGGTTGTTGAAAGATTCCTTTTTTGCCGTGATGATGGCATCTTTGTAGGAGAGTGAGGCTAGAAGGAAACTGTCTTTATGCTCGTCTGAGGGGTGGCTTTTCCATCGATTTACGGCACAGCGTTTAGCTTTGCGGAGCAATCTTAACTGTGGTGTGAACCATGAATTAAGATAAGCTTGAGGTTTAGCCTTTCTAAGTTTGAGAGGTGCTATACAATCAATGGCAGTTCGCATTGTTTGGTTGTAGGTGTGTGCTAGTGAGGTTGGATCAGAGTAAGAGTTGGTGGCTGTGTTAAGGGACGGGAGTAACAATGGGAGGAGTTTCTCCTTGGTTATATCTTTTTTGCTTCTAGTTGGGAGTGCTGGGGCTAATGGTGACGGGATTCGTGGTGTGGCTTCAATGTTGAAAGTTATAATGTGATGGTCGGACCATAGACAGGGGGTATTGTTAAGGACCTTGATATTGCAATTGGAGCCAGCTACCCAGTCAAGTGTTCTACCTTTAATATGGGTAGGCTCTTGGATGTATAAGGTAAGGCCGAGGTCAGATAGTGCGATCTCCAGGTCAGAGGCCACAGGATCTTTTAAGTCACCAAGACCTAAGTTGAGGTCGCCTAGGATGATTGTTTGAGAATTGTTCTTTGTATTGTTGAGGAGGAGAGTGGAGATTTCACTGACAAAGGTTGGTGCGGGTCCTGGAGGTCTATAGATTAGGTGCATGGTGGCTGTTTGGTTAGGTGTGAGTGCTAGTTTGACAGACAGCGATTCAGCTGATGTGAGTTTGGAATCAGGTAACACTCTTAGGTCAAGAGTATTTTTATGGATGAAGGCCACACCGCCGCCTTTGGAAGAGGCGGTGGAGCGGTCACATCGTGTGATGCTGTAGTTCGGCGGTAGGGCTAACGCTAGTAAGGGGCCAGATCCGGCATGAAGCCATGTTTCGGAGATAGCTATGAAGTCAAGGTCAGACGTGGTGATGAGGTCAGCTATGTCAAGTGCGTGTGCAGTGAGGGATCTAGCATTAATAAGGGCACCTTTGAACATGGGCAGTTTAACCTCGGAGGTGGTGGGTTTGCATGTGGTGGCAGTTGACAGAGATCCAGGAGAGAGGGGGGTTTGTTTCCTGGTGATGTGACGGATGTGGCGTAGGCGTAGGCGGAATCTGGTGCCTAGTCTCTTATTTCTAAGAGAGAGGGGGCAGGGTTGGTTAGGTGTAGGTTTCCTAGCAAAGTGATCCAGCCATAAAGCTGGGTCGTTGAGGTATTGGTTGGTATGGCCTACAGCGGGTGCTGCCGGGCTCATTCTAGGTGACACGAGAGGTCGTGGGGATGCCATGCTGGTAGAAGGCTGGTCCATTTTAACCCAGAGTGTGGAGGTTGTTACCGTAGGTAGCTGGAGAGCTTGGGCAAGTCGAAGGGATAGTGTGTAGAGTAATGGAAGGAGTACACTGACGTGCATGATGACAGTCCTGGTCACCTAAGTGAGAGGGAAGAGCTAGGTGGCACAACAACCATGTACATAGACAGTGGTCACCTAAGATCAAATTGGCAGTGAAAGGCAAGGGCCATAAGACTAAAGGCACAACATAAATCAGGGCAAAACACAGTCAGTTGTGGTCTATTGGCGACCATAAGGCACAACACAATGTAAGCAAGCAATGTAAGTGGCAGCTTCAGGAGACATCTTCATATTCTAATCCCTAAATTCGTATATATCTACAGTCCATAAATACTAATTTGAACTGCCATTACCTTCTAATAATGAAGAACCTGGAGCGGAAAGGGCAAAGTTCCTGGCCCCTGGCTCCTATGGCTCCGAACAGGCACCCAACAGGCCTTAGTATGGCCTTCGTCGTGGCCGGCGTTTCCGCCTGCCGGCGGATGCAGGCCGAAGAAAAGTGAAGATGCGGCCTCGTTGTGGCGCCGCGATGCGCCCGGAATTGCGGGGTCAGGCGCTCCGATGGGACAAGGTCAGGCAGGCCTTGCTCCGTGTGCCCGATGTCAGAGAATCAGGAATGGGGGAGGAATGTGTTATAGTGTAGGCGGCAGGAGTGTAACCCTTAACACAAGGAATAGATATTGAACTAGCCTCGTCTGGTGTGCTTTGTTGGATTAAGGGTCTTTGAATTAAATCTTTACTAGTACAGTTCGGAGGCAATGGGGGATGAGACTTAGAGAAATTATCAAGTTTGGTTTGCTTCAGTCGGTTTATGAGTATTAACCGATTTACTCGCAGAGCAGCAACCAATAGAGGTTCTTTGACTGGGTAACCCATGATGCTGGAACACGTTTAGCTGCCGGGGTAATGCGGAGAGCAGGGATACCGTGAGCTCTCTTAACTTACTGAGCGGGGACTCCAATGGCTGGATGCCGAGCACGTCAATGACCACCGAAGACCGGCTTAGGGCTGAAGCGCCTGACGTATCAGTATGGAGGGCCCAGTGTGCCCTGGGAAATGTAGTTCCTGAAACAGAGCACAATGCTCACAAGTTACGTTTCAATTTTAGAAGCTGAAAATGAGAGTGCTTTTTCTCTCTGCCTAGTGTAATTGCTGCAAACAAGAGCTGCTCATAGCGGCTATTCTGTTAGGATATGCTCGCCGGCAGTCAAATATCAGCACGTAATCAAATGAGGTAATTAGGATGGCACATAATATCAACACATGCAAACACTTTCAAAATAGCGGATACCTATATAAATGTTTATATACATTTCTCTATTTTAAAAAAATCATATTTTTAAATAGATTTTTATATCCAGAAATAAGATTCTTGATTTGATTTTTATATAAATGCATGTATAAAAAAATAGTATATTTGTATATACATTTTTATATCAAAAAGATAACAAAATTGTTTGATATCATTTTCTGCTTCCCATAAATTTTACATAAAAATTATTGGGGTTCAATAAAATTGCTATCAAAAACTTTGGGGATTATCAATTTGAGTCTGACATCAACGCGTCACTCTGCAAAACCCTAGATTCACAGTCCCCGTCTTCAGAGCTCACTCCGCTCTCGGCACTCGACCAAGCAAAATCATTGAGCGCTGCGCTCCCATCTTTATATAGATTTGATATAAAATGTATATTCACTTATATCAAAACTAATATCCAACAGTCCAATAAGACCCACACATGCCCACAAACTAGCCATTCCAAGAGTGAAAAGAGCCCAAGGAGGGGGGAAAGCTTCCCAACAGTCACAGTAAACCACTGGAACTCACTTCGTGTAGATCAAAGAGCAGAGAACTCTTACTGAGTCTTCCGAAAAAAACAAATAACCTGGCTCTTTGCCTAATCAATCCCCTACCGAGACAATGCCCTGCATGAAATCCACAACTTTTGCTATTGATTGTTGATTTATTTACTGTCATGACTCAAGCCTGTGTATAAATGTAACTGGTCTGCAACAGCGCCCTAGTGCCTCAGGGTTTAGGCGCTTTACAAATGAAAAAAATAAATAATATAAATTAGAAAACACTTTCTATGAAAATATACATCTAATACAAAATCAATAAACATTTGATATTTTTACATAAAATGTATATTAAGTTTATATCAAAGCACATCAAAAAGGGGCGGGACCAAGACCAGAAACAGACGCCGGATCCACCTGTCAAAATCTTACATGGGACAAAAGGGGGACTTCCCTCTACTACTTGTTTTGGACTACAACACACATGATCCTTCACCACTTGTCATGCTGGCTAGGGCTGATGGTAGATGAAGTCCAAAACATCTGGAATAACACATGAGTAAATAATAGGCGAGGACGTGTGTCGCCCTCCATCTCAGACGATTGCTGCTGCAAAGTGGATGGAAAAGTGTTTATCAGGTGCGTCTGCAAAGCATGCAAGATCTCTTCCGTTAAGGGTGTGAATTTAGTGCTTGGCACAGCACTATAGGCTGAAGTCCTCTTTTGCATTATGAGTTTCTCACACTGACCCCAGGTACACCAAGAAGAAGCTGGTTGCTCCTCAACCGTTCCCGATCTCATCTTCCAATATTGACCAACCAACACTACACCTGCTCCACACCTTCATTGTGTTTAGAGCCTCTACACTTTCCCTAACTCGACTAACCTAACCTTCTCCACTTACCACTGCCTTCTCATCTACTTCTCCCTCTTTACCTACCAACCCCTCACTATTACCAGTAATCAGACCACTCTTCACATTCCACACCTGTAGGCCAAAGGCGGCCCTTCAGTTATGTGTCTACAACCATGGCACTTATCAGTCTCCTGTACTACACACAAGCCATCTGCGGTACCATAATAAAAGAACTTCATACTGCAGCTTATACCGTGTACCTGAATGCATGCACATTGGAATTCAAGATTCATTAATTTTTGACCATCAATTACACACAGAGAACATGCTTCTGAATTAGATGCCAGATTAAGCAAAGGCCTCCTTCACCACAATGAAGAGCATTAATGGCTATTAAATGGCATTTATAGGTTGATAGTTCATTAGAATGGGATCCATGCAGCATACGCCTCATGCAGAAAGGGTGCTCAAAGAAAGCATGCATCGCCTACCTCTGGCCTGTCATTGGAAGCAGTTCCTGCGAAGAGTATATCATTGTGGAGAAATGGGTGCGATGGTGGAGTCCTGTCTATGGCCCATCACCTCAGAATCCAGGGTGGACAAAAATAATTCCAGGACCTTCAATGCTCAGTTTGAACGACCCAAAACATTGCATGCAGGATGCCTTACGTCATGATATTAGGTATTCTGCCCATTTTTATATTTGACTAGTTATTTTGACAATACCTACTTGTATCAGGTTTAGGAATTGTGTTCAACATTGCAAATGAATGGGCATCCCCTTTTAAGTTGTAGTTACACTTACCTTGGGAAGGTCAATGTATCCCACTTCCTCAATCCCTCACCCACATTCTCTCTCCCGTCAACATGGAAACAATGAAAATAGTGTACTTTCATTTATTTTCGTCACTGTCTCGAGGACTCCACTGGGTTCCCATGCCCACCTGCCAGGAGCAGTTGTTCCTTTTGTGCTTGGACTACAGTGATGCAGGTCTGTTCTACTCTAGCAGTAGAATGGGGAGGAGTTTGGGGTGACTGTCTGAAATCCTTCGGAGATTGGTTATTTGCCAGGAGCTGTTGTTCCTCTTCTGCTGAAATGCAGGTCTTTTCTACTCCAGCAAGAGTGGAAGGAGGATTTTTTGACTATTGTCTGAAATCCTTCAGAGATTGGCCATTTGCCAGGAGCTGTTCCTTTTATGCTGGGGCCCAGGGATGCAGTTATCATCTACTCCAGCAGGAGAATGAGGAGGATTTTGGAGTGACTGTCTGAAATCCTTCAGAGTGGCTATTTGTAAGTAGCCGTTCCTTTTCTGCTAAGATGTACGTTTCTACTCCAGCAAGAATGGGGAGGAGGATTTTGTGAGGCCTGTCTCAAATCCTTTGGAGATTGTCTATGTGCCAGGAGCTGTTTTATGGTGGGGCCCAGAGATGCATGTCTTTTCTACTCCAGCAAGAGAATGGGTAGGAGGCTGTTGTGGCAACTACCCGAAATCCTTCAAAGATTGGCTATTTGCCAGGAGCTGTTGTTCCTTTTCTGCTGAGATGCAGGTCTTTTCTACTCCAGCAAGAGTAGGGAGGAGGATTTTTTTTTACTATTGTCTGAAATCCTTCAGAGATTGGCTATGTGCCAGGAGCTATGGTTCTTTTGTGCTGGGGCCCAGAAATCCATGCCTTTTCTACTCCAGCAGGAGAATGGGGAGGATTTTGTGGTGACCGTCTGAAATCCTTCGGCGATTGGCTATTTGCCAGGAGCTGTTCCTTTGATGCTGGGGCCCAGGGATGCAGTTCTTAGTCCAGCAGGAGAATGGGGAGGATTTTGGAGTGACTGTCTGAAATCCTTTGGAGAGTGGCTATTTGTACCCAAGTTAACTGTAACTGCACTAACCAGCAATTTCTGCGCAGCCACAGATTTGCACCTCTTACATAAAGGTGCTAAATAAAAATGGAAACAAAATCCAAACGGTCACAAAAGAACTTCATCCAAACGTGGTGTAAAGGGCTACTATTGAATTTGTTCTCACAGAGTAGCCTAAACGATGGAGGAAAATCAATTAAAAACATTTGGGAATTCGACTCTGCCAAATCTGCAATCTGCCTTACTGAAGACTTGCAGAGAAGCCCATGCGGTACCTTTGCAGTCGCCAAAAGGAACATTTCTCATAACAAAAGGATATTTACTTAGACACTGGTACCAGCCAGATTACTAAATAAATATCACTGAATTAGGATACTACTACTCGTATTCAAAGGTTTGGCTCATTAGGTGCAAAAGAGCACTTATATATCTGTTTGTACACAATTGTATTTCATAATATTCATTTAAAAAAATCAATAAAACATTTAATACACATTTACAATCAAATTAAATGTATTGCAAACAATTAATTTTGATCGAAGATCAGTGCTTAATATGTATATCTATGGATAACCTTTTTTTGGGCAAACATTTTTAATCAAGACGACCACAGGAACAATGTCTTGGCATACTTATTATGGTTACCTGGGACATGCCACAGACTCCATCTAACCACACAAAAGAAAGAGTGAAGTCATGGGAACA
This sequence comes from Ambystoma mexicanum, assembly GCF_040938575.1. Classification (NCBI taxonomy): domain Eukaryota; kingdom Metazoa; phylum Chordata; class Amphibia; order Caudata; family Ambystomatidae; genus Ambystoma; species Ambystoma mexicanum. Next base: position 138,929,164 of record NC_090921.1, read on the forward strand.
CCAGCGCACATCCATGAGAATGTCTGGACTTCTGACCGAGTCAAAATGGCCAACAGCCATTACATTAGCTCGGGACAATGCAGGCCAGTTAGAGACGGGGCAATTTCCCTGTACAACCATTGCAAGGATTACCTACAGAGGATTCTCTTACAAAGCTGAACATTAAAGGAGACAGCAAAGGTACCAGCAGCAGAAATCAAGGGAGCCAGGACCGGGCGACAAAATAAAGTAGACTGGACAGCAGGGTCAAGAGCCTTCCAGCCGTACTGAAGAAAAGTAAGGCTCAGAACGGTGCAAGTGTGACGTATGTTTATGTTTATTAAATTTATATTGCGCACCTACTAACCCGAAGGCTTGAGGGCGCAGACAAGACAAACAACATAGATACATATATACAGCTATAACAACAGAAAGATCAAAAATAGGCAAGGTATAACAATTACCCCCTCCTAATAACTACTGAACAGGAATTAAACCATCAGAATGAACATAACAGTACTCTAAGGGACGAGCCAAATACATGACTGACTCCCTAGTTCTAAAATTAGAGAATCAAATTACAGTTTGATGACCCTTTAGGCAAATATTTGCATATTCTGAGAAAAGCAGGTAGGGTGCTCACTCCGCAGCCCACTAGAATACAATCACTATTGAGTAGTGAGCACCAGTCACTCAAGTCTATCCTTTTAATGATGGGGGTGATTATCCTGAAGTGCCCGGGATAGCTAGCCTCACAGCTGAAGAGAACCATCAGGAGGTGTGCCCACATGACAGATATGACCTGTGGCTTGCCTGCATTATGAAGAGCACCCCTAAGAAAGCCACCAAGGGAACAATTCCAGGTGTGAGGGACACCAGGTCCCTCCGAAGTGAGAGGAGCATTTCAACCCTTAATGGAACAGGAGGTAAGGCAACCCTTTTATTGGGAAGGATACTAAATCCATTATACAGAGAGAGAGTTCCCTTTAGTGAGAGTGAAAGGTGCCCTTACTCTCAGTGACCTGGGGCACCATTTCCCCAGACCAGGAAACAGTGTGCCAGACACTAACATTATGATGTGGGCTATAAATAGCAAGCAGGATGCAATATCTCCGTGAAGAGGACTGGTCAAACAATCGATATAGGGGGAGCCCAGAGTGCCCACGGTAGGGAGACCCGTGACACCCATTTATTCCATCCAGCCACTGTTAATTTAGAGCAAATACATGAATAGCATTGGAACCTCTAGTTCCTGTACGCATTTTTCCAATCTCCTTTCTGTGCGATAAAAGTAAACATGTCAACTCCATCTCAAGTCCTGTGGTTATTATTAGACACATTAGTGTATTAAAGGTGCTATTTCAGTGCCAGACAGGGGAGCGCACCTCCACCAACGGGAGTAAGCAAGAGGGGATGGGCGCCTCCTAGGGGGGAAAACAGGGGCAAACCAACTGTAGTAATAGCATGAATGAAGGCCTTGCAGGGAAATGTTGGGTTAGGGTTGCCCTGTGTAGGCCATCGGCCCAGGGAGCTTATGTATATTACTATGAGATAGGGAAAAATCCCAGGTTAACACATTGAGCAGGGATGCCTCCAGGTTGGGCCTCACCCGTTAAACCTGCTCAACATATGATCCAAGCACCACAGTTTAGGGAGGAGGGTGCTGAAGCTCAGGCTGCGCATCACAGGCAGACCGAAGCAGCTGAGGCAACACAGGGTGATGTTATGACAGGGCGGCACGCATATCCTACGGGCACTCAGATGTATAGGGGAAGTGGACTTGAGCCAGAGAACTATTCACAAAGCTACGAGTGCCTGTCGGCAGATGGATATGGGAATGAGGAAGCTGAACACAGTGGCGTTCCTGGGAGGTGGTTTCTGTGTCCCTAGGAGGTGGCCAGCCCTCTAGAGTATCCACCAGAAGGTTTGCAAAGGCTGTTATCCAGCAGGTGCTATGTGAATGTCACCAGAACCCAGGCGTCTCATGTTCCTTTCACAATGGTGCTGACAAATGGCATAATAATAATGTCCCAGCGGTCAGCACAAATGTTCTTTTACTAATTGCAACATGTTCCGGGGAGGTGTGAGAAGCGATGTGGCGCCACATCGGGAGGCGATGACGTGGGATACTGTTGATCTGTTAGTTCCAATCACGTTCAAACATACATTAGCTCCAAGGATATGACATAGTTTGGGCAATGAGCTTCTTGGGAAACATGGAAAATATGAATATTTTGAGCCGCTACTGTTTCTAATGCCTTGACCATTGTATTTGTAGTATAAAATTAATGTTCGCTGTATGCCCAGGCCTCAGCTCTCATCAATCAGTTGTAATAAACAGTGTGGATTGTTGCCCGGTGTGTGCTCCTTTTTGGATTACGATTTTATATGGTAAGATCAGAGGACACCTGATACATTTTTTGGAGGTCCCAGCCAGATACTCAGTCCTTCCAGTAACCTGAGGGTACCCAGGCTGGTGGGCGCAAGTTTGGTAGCCGCAGACCTGACCAACGCGCATCACTGAGGAGGCCCTGCAGCACTGAGTTCACAAAGGTTTGCCTGGTCCCAAGCGCCGCCTGCGCTCAGTGGGAGGGAAGAACTCATGCTGGAGGCTCGGTGCCGAAGGGACTCTGGGGTCTCTAGGACGCGAGTCTAACCATGCAAGAACACGCTGCATAGTGGTTGCATGCCCACAGCGGGGGAGGAATAGATTCTCTATGGTGTCTAGGATGCATCCTCAAGGAGGGAGGACAATTCGCCTTAGTAGTATTAGAAATTAGTGTGTACCCCCAATAGAAAGTGGACGCGAGTGTGGGCACGCCTGCATTAGAGCAGGAGAGGTGCGTAGTATGTGGCAGACCCGGTCAAACAGGAGCTGTGTGTAGTACTGGCAATTGTATAGTTGCGCCATTGACGTTTAGGGTTGCGTCATTGAAGTTTTTCTGTTCTGGGGGTATAGAGAGGGACTCACTCTCTTGAAACTGGTGCTTATGAATAACTTTTTCCAATTTGGCGATAAGTACTACTTACAGGTATCAGGAACCAGTATGGGGGCTGCAATGGCACCCGCATATGCCAACATCTATATGTTCTATTTGGAGCACGAGTTCATTCTGTCCTCGCCTAGATGGACACAACATCTACCAGTATTTGTGCGATACATTGACGATGTTTTTGGCATTTGGACAGGTCCGGAGGAAGATTTACAACATTTTTTTGAGACGATGAACAATATGCACCCTAGAATTAAGTTTACCAACAACACGAGTAGAACCAGAATCAACTATCTCGATGTCGATATCTATGTCAAAAACAATAAGTTGGCCACCAAGATCCACACCAAAACTACAGACCGCAACAGCCTTCTAATGGCAACCAGTTTCCATCCTAAGCGGACCATTGAGAGTGTACAGCTCAGTCAATTTTTACGTTACAGACGCAATATCTCTGAGCCCGAGGAGTATAGACTACAATCACAGACATTGAGCAAAAAGTTTCTAGACCGTGGGTACAGCCATACTTTGATTTCGGAAATCGCTGGAAAGGTTGAAGCGACAGACAGGGAAACGTTACTTATTCCTAAAGCTCGTCAAACTGGACAATCATTGGTCTATGTGACTACCTATTCACTTCAAAGTGGCAAGATCAAAGGCATAATTAAAAAGAACTGGCCCATGCTACAAATGGATCCGACCTTACAACACCTTTTCAGTGAACTTCCTATGTTTGCCTACCGCAATAGTAAACCATTACGGAAGAGTTTAATTAAAGCTGAGTTCACGAAACAGGTCGCAATGAGTCCACAACATAAAGGGACTGTTCCATGTCACAATTGTCAGCATTGTGGGAACATTATAAAAGGGAACACCATCACACATCCTTATACAGGCAAATCTATTACCTTAAAACATTCATGCACGTGCGACTCGAAAAATGTCGTATACGCTTTAAAATGCCCATGTGGACTTTTCTATGTAGGCATCACAACCAGAAAAGCGAAGCTTCGTTGGACAGAGCATAAGTCCAACATACGGACAGGCAATCTTAAATCCCCAGTTACATCACATTTTCTTGAAGCTAGGCACACCATAGCACAACTCAAATGTATGATTTTAGAACAAGTCTCTATTGGAAATAGAGGGGGAGACATTACCAGGAAATTACAACAAAGAGAAGTGTGGTGGATTCATTATCTGGATTCCATGTATCCAAAGGGAATGAACTGTGAAACAGACTTTATGTGCTATGTCTAACATATTGCCAGTATATGTTCGAATTGACTGTCCTAGTGAATGGTTTATACATTGCTGTGTCTAGCCTAGCCTCTCCGGGCGCTCTGGGGTATATGACCGTATCACGGTCCAAATGTTTAACTTTTGGTTTTTTGCTTGATTTATGCTCAACCATCTATTTGTTTTTGTACACACTGTGAAGCTGTCATTTGTTGTTTTGCTATGTAAGTGGGTGGCATGGGTTTTACATAAGGAAGTTATCCCTTTACACTTTGTGAGGGATCATTTAAATTGTGGAGCATATAAGGCTTAGGACAGGACTCGCTTAGTCTTTACCGTGGTATTCTAGTTTTTAACATCTAGTATAGAGCTTGGCTGCACAGTGGTTCCTTTGTATCCAACTGTCAGCCACAGCGTTAGGTACTTTTGAACGGTAAGGAGGGACACAGGCGTCTACCTAGGTTGGTGCTTGGTCCCTCCTCCGTTCTACACTCACTCTGTTTAGCGACGCTCCACGAGCATAGTATCAAATTTTAAACACGCTGTCTTTTCCGTAATATGCTTCAGGTACACGCAGATTTATTTGCAGCTGCTAGCTGCGGGGAGCGGTCCCAGCGTGTGTTGACATTGCCGTCGTCGTGACAACACACATTGTTGCCCCTACCATCATGGCGTCTGGGTGACGTTCTGCGCATGTGCACTATTTGCGTTGACTCTTGTATAACATTGGGCTCACAGCAGCGATACATCGCTTGCAGCCGGACGCCCAGCGCTGATACTACGCAATGTAAGTTTGGCTTTTTGGAACACAGTTACGATGACCAGCAAGAGAGAGTTTTGCTCGTAGTATGCACCCTGAAAAGTGTAGTCCATGTACGATTATGCAGTCATGGCTTGTTTACGTGAGGCGTAGTAGATTGTGTTATTGGGGAGTGTTTGATGTGGACATTCTTTATATTTACAAGTGATGTTGTTCACATTATGGTGCCTTGTAGGATTTAGATATTCTGTTTAGTTCGTACAGGCACGGGACATACTGGTTAATTAGATTTCTCCATTTTATTTCTTTTTAGTTGACTATCAATTGACTCTGAGCTGGTTCTTGACCGTGGCGGCCGCGCGAGGTCCTGTCCTCAGCCTTGAGTGCATTCTACCGTATTCTATCATATCCCAGTACAGCCTTTGGCTCCACCATTGTGGCCCCCGTTTTGGTGATTAACAGAAGGTCAGTTTTGTGTTATTCTTGAATAGCGGGATGATCAGATGCTTGTCGGTTGAGAGGAGTAAGAGTACAGCTTGACTCACCCTTACACATTTTTGTATTTATTCACAGCAACTCAGACTGAATTTGAATGAAAATGTATGTACAGCAGTAACCGCCCTGAAGAAGGATTTTTTCCGAAACGCGTTGGCATTTTTGTATATAATAAAGTGGACACTGCCCACTGAATTGGAACATATTGGGACATCAATATAGGAAATCCAATTGTTTGTAACCAAGAATTCCCGGAAGTATCATTGTGATATTGACATTCTATAGGCTTATGATGAATGTTACAACTCCTTAAATTTCCATATGAAAAGTATGTGCTCAATGTGATCTAACATTTGACTCGATTCAACCCTAATCAATGTGGAGTTGTCGACTTAATGTATTACAATTTCAAGTGAATTCTTGCTAGTTAGCAAGAAGGGGTGTTGGTGCAAAAATTCAATTGTTTAAAATTAAGTTTAGGTTTGTGTTACATATCCAATTTGAAATATTATTCAAGCCTAGGGTCTATTAACCTTGATAAATTCATTTACTTTACACGAACAACTAATGCTTGTTGTGATTTATATTTATTTAGAGTGAATGTACCTATATCTAATACTGTAGGGGTTTTGTTTTCCCCTGTTGGAGTGCCGTTAGGGACCACCTGTCAGCAGATGACAGGTTCTGTTTGTCTACATTAGTGTACTTGTCTCTGGTGGTCTTGAGACACTTTTCAGTCCCTGTGCACCTGAAATATATTTATCAGCCTAGAGTGCGATCACCTAATTCTCCCTCTATGTTTGTTGTTAACATAGTTTACTTACTAGATTTACCACTTTTTTGTACTTTGTAGTGCCCCTCCATCCTTCGTGATTTGTTGTCTGGTATAGAGAGGGACACACGTCTGGTAGTTAGTGTGGTTATAGCGTGTGGACTCGTGGTGGAAGGGTCATCACCCATCACCCAGAGGTACCTCATGTAAACTAGTGCGTTTGGCATCAGAGCAACGGATGTGTGCAGACGGTACAGAGGAAGAACACCGCTTATTTGTCCTGATATAGGGAACAGTGAGCCCATGGAGAGGGCCATTGAATACTAAGAGTGGTCGGGCCTGTGGAGAGGGCCAGAGTGAATGATGAGCTAAGTGAGATAGGGAGTGAGTGCGTGTGTGACGAGAGAAAAGGGGGGGGGCAGAAGAAGAAACATGGGAAGGATATAAAGGGTAGCTGGTATAGGAAACGACAGGAGGTATGGGAATATATAGCCTCCTGGATTACGTGTGCCGCAAATTGCCCCGTATCACGATAAAATATTTAAATACAATTTTCAATGGGCTCAGTGTTTCCATGCACGGCCTGGAGAGGGAACATTTGACAGCAAAATAGAAAATACGTTCTCTTATTTGTCAACAAAATACAAGTTCTCCAAGTTGAAAAGTAGACAGAAAATATTGGGGCTTTGGAAATTATGAAGAGCGTTAGGGAGAATTCTCATTTTTTCTGTGCTAATTCCCCTTTAACCTTAGAGACCTGCAGCTCTTTTGCTGGACTTTAGTACGCTCCGTGTACCGTTGACATCTGCTGCAGCACACTTGGGTTATTGTCCTCGGCCTTCAGAGTATCTTTCAGCAGAGGGTTCACAGGGTTTTGTTGAAGAGGGTAAGTTCGTGTCTCTCCTCGTCAGCCTCTCGAGTTTGCCACATTTCCTCCTTTTCAACTGCCGGGTCTGAATAGCTGCCTCGTCGTGCGGTCTGCCTTGCTCATAACTTTGCTCTCTTGCTCTACCTTTTATCCCTGTGGGGAAGGGAAAGGGCCATCAAGTGTGTGTAATTCTGATCAATTCCCGATGTGTATAGGGACATGTCAGGTAAACGGCTCTGGTGTTAGTCCGTTCTCTGGTGTGTTGTGCGAAAGTGTTTGTGTCGGAAAAGGGGGCAGTAGTTTTGAATGTCCTATGTGTTGAAAGAAGGGGGATACAACGTCTCACCTGTCAGTGTGTTCCACTCCCATTCCCCGAGGTCCCCCCATCCAGGTGATCCTCCCGCACCGGTCCACCCCCAGGAACTGGATCCAAAAGCGATGGCCGTGTTTTGGCCACCTGGATGACAGATCCCCGGGGACTAGCTAGGGAGACACCTTCAGGTTTTTTCACAACGCTTAGCAAAGCCAACCTCTTCTCTGTGCCAAAACTGGCTTTCTTGCCACCCCCTCACTCTATTCGCCCTTTCCAACTCACCCAGTGCGGATCATTATTTGAATGTAATGGGTAGGAGGATGAATACGCCTGTCCTTCCTGCACGTTCAATTTTGGATGCTAACCCTAGCTCAGAGATCCTCGGAGATGGAATGAAAAATTATCTAACAGAAATGACAAACGTTCCCAAATACACCTGCCGCCAGGTCCAGCGACCTGCATGTTGGCCAACCAACGTTGAAGAGTGCACAAGCACCCATCGGGAGGAGGATTTTCCGCAAGCACAACCTCTCGATCCCGTAAACAGAGTTCTTGTCTGCAAGGTTGTAAGGAAGCTGAAGGAAACAAGGTTTTATGGTCCATTCGAAGTGGTCTATGCAACCCCAACATCAGTTAAGATCAACAAAAGGAGGGCATGGATTAATATAACCGACATTCGCAGAGACAACAGCAGCATAACGGAAAGACAAGGGAGACACGTCACTTAATGTGAAGTATAACCCAGTAATCATTGACTGTGTACTGCTATAAGACTCTATAGAAGGCTCATAAATGAAGGAGAAGATGGGCATGAGATTACTTGTGGGAATGGGTGAAAAAAACTTGATGCAAATGTAAAAGGGGTTGGATTGTTCGGTCTTTCTGTCATCTCTTTTGGTTCCTAATGCATAGAGGTAGTACACGTGCTCCGGCTGATGGTGGAAGGGAAACGAGCACCAAAATAAGTTTATTTAGCATTGAAGAATGCTACAGTGCTATTTGGGAGGGGACCACACGTCTGAAAACGTATGGTATAAAGAGATGAAGAGGGTGGGGTGAGGAAGCACCAATGGCACCAATGCTTATTTATCCCAAATCTTGCAGCGACACAAAAACAATTCCTGCCACAAGAGGGGACAGTAGAGGAAGGGGATGTCTGATGCACATGTCCTTGTGCAAAACAAAGTGGCTGTTCTAGGGGCACACTGAATAAGTGAAATGGACAGATGAGTGGGAGGAGGTGTACGCAGATAACTATATGCAAGTAGTAAGCATGGCCAGGGAAAAGCTACCACGCACATGGTATTAGAGTATAGCACTGAAGAGGCACAGAGATGAAAACAGGTGGTGACTGCCCACAAGAGAATAGTCTAAGTATTCAACAGGACATCATATAAAATGGTGCCACACCAGGCCCGTAATGCGAATACAGGGTTCAGTGTATCACAATGAAAAATGGGAAAGATGGATGTTACAGTGCCATGCAGAAGGGCTGGTGGGTTTTGAAGAGAAAGCGGTAAAGAAAATAGATGATGAATGCAGGAGAATATGGAATGCCAATGTACATGCCTTAACATGGATAGATGAAAAATATCGCCCAGTTTACATAAAACCACTCACACAGCATTCTTTGTGTTTCAGAACAAACAGGACGGCGGCGCTGGGGATGTACACCAGCTGCGGGAGGCCAATGAGCGTTGCAGAAAGATACAACGGCAGAGATGGACGTATGGTGGGCCTGTGGGACAAGAGCGTATGGCCAACTACCTCCAGATTGGGGAGGAGTATGTGCACTCGTGACCCTCCACAGCCCTGCATTGGAGGTGCCTCATGCAGATTTGATACCATTCAACCGAAGATAATAAGGAAGAGAGCAAGCAATTACGTATCGGCAGAATCCACTCAGAGCTTGGACGCTATCCCACCACATTTAAGACTCTTCAGCAAAGCGTCTGTTCTTTAGCTCTCTCCTACTTCTCGGGGTGCAAACAGCTGCTAAGGCGAAGTGGATTCAGATAACACGTTACAAGCTGATCCAATTGGCTAATGCTACCGAAAAAGGACTGATGGCCCTACAGAATCGGTACGTGTTGGATCTTATGACTGCTATGGTAGACAGCATGTGCAACAAGATCGCGAGCACATGCGGCACATAACCCGCTAACGATGCTGCCAATGGCACACTTACGGAAGCTGTTGAGGAGATATGAACCATACATGAACGATTGATAAAAGAGACACAGCACCACGTCAAACATCAGGCTTGACTCGTTATTTGTCTGGGTTCCAGATTGGCTGGCAGCAATCTTTAAAATAACTGTCCCTGTGCTCATTGTGATGCTTGTCGCCGTCTGTGTCGGTTGATGGGTCATCAACCAGTGCGACTGTCGCCGAAAAAAAAAAGTATGTTACATAATGCCGGCAAACAAAATTGAGCTTGGTAAAGCGTTCGATGAGGAGCCTCCAAGCGTGAATGAGAGTGAGGATGAGTTAATTTTTGCAGCGCCCCCACTAGAAAACTAAGAAGCATTTTGGGCCGAATGCTCACCAGATGGGAAAAAGATACTGGTGCTCAGAGAATACCTAGAAGTAAACGAAGGCGAGGGGGACATGAACAGAGTCACACAGGTGTGGGTAAAAGGAAAAGGGATAAGGAAATGAGCGGGAAGGAGATGTCGATCGAAATATCGATCAAAAAGTGGGAATGTATTAAAAGTGCTATTTCAGCACCAGATAGGGGGGCACACCTACTACCTATGGGAGTAAGCAAGAGGGGACGGGACACCTCCTATGGGGGTAAACACAGGCACACAAACTGTAGTAACGCCATGAATTAAGGCCTTGAGGGAAAATGCAGGGGTAGGGTTGCACTGTGTAGGCAATCGGCACAGGGAGCTTATGTATATTACTATGAGAGAGAAAAATCTCAGGGAAACACATTTAGCAGGGATGTGCCCTGGTTGGGCCTCGCCAGGGAAACCTGCTCTGAACACATGATCTAAGCACCACGGGGGACGAAGCTCAGGCTGTGAGTCACGGGCAGAATGAAGCAGCTGAAACAACACTGGGTGATGTAATGATAGGGCGGCAAGCCAATTCCACAGGCACGCAGGGGTATAGAGGAAGTGGACCCGAGCCACAGAACTATTCACATAGCTACAAGTGCCTGTCGGCAGATGGATATGGGAATGGGGAAGCTGAACAAAGTGGCATTCCTGGGAGGACCAATCAAACAGTAGGTTTCTGTATTCTTTGGAGGTGGCCAGCCTTCAGAGTATCCACCACAAGGTTTGCGAAGGCTGTTATCCAGCAGGTGCCATGTGAATGTCTTCCTTCCCACCAGAAGCAGGGTGTTTAGTGTTCCTTTCACAATGGTGCTGACCAATAGCAGAATAATAAAGTCCCAGCGTCGGGAACAAATGTTATTTTACTAATTGCAAATGGTTCCCGGGAGATGTGGCGCCACATGGGGAGGCAATGAGTTGGGATATAGTTGATCTGTTAGCTCCAATCACGTTCTACTAACATACGTTAGATCTAAGGATATGACCCAGTTTAGCAAAGTAGTCGTGGTAAATATGGAAAATCGGAATATTTTGAGCTGCAACTGTTTCTAATGCCTTGACCATTGTATTTGTAGCATAAAACTAATGTTCGCTGTATGCCCAGATGTCAGCTCTCATCAATCAATTCCAGTCCACTGTTCTGTTTGATTTGTGCTCACCCGGTGTGTTCTCCTTTTTGGATTACGATTATATATGGTAGGATCAGAACACCCTTGGTACATTAGAAAACCTGCTAGTGAGCTCTTTGGCTTACTAGCAGGTTTGCTAAATGTTCCCAACTGAAGAGGTAGAGGATGTGGCTCTCCTTGATCCTGTCCCACAGGGGCTAGTTTGGGGTCAAGCACTAATGCAGTAGGAGGGATTGTGGTTGGTGTTATAGGAGTGGCTCCGAAAGTAGTAGCAGCTTCCACATCCACAGGATGTGAAGGGAGTGAAAAAGCTGGAAGATGCAGGAACTGAGGCAAAGAGAGTGATGTGGGACTAGAAAGTACTTTTGTGAACATGTCCATGAATTATGACGTCAATGCAGCACTTGCGGACTTCCAGGAGTGGTGAAAACATTGTGCTAGAGCCTCCTGAGTTGGCCCCTACACAAAGAACAGGCATTTGGTCAGGTTCATTCACAGTAAATGGGCACTCCCATCTCTCACCTTAAGTAAGGGTAACCTAGACAGGGTTGCCATGCGCTTCTTTGTGCCTATCTGGACACAGAATCAAAGGTCACACCTCACTATGTGGAAGGAGACAAAAACATGTGCCTGAGGTTGCTGGCAGTAAACTTGCTCACAAAAGAATTGCCTAGCATTTTGGTGATGGCGTGCGAGAGGAAGGGTAGTTCTCCAACTTTGTGGATGACACATAAATCGTGATAAGACTGAGTGGACAGTCTGCTCATATCCATTCCTTATTTAGCAATATTGAAGTGTGGATGGAGAACAATTAGCTGTGTTTAAATCAGTCAGACTGAGTAACTGCTGATAGCTACTTGTTTCCTATTTGGTCTGGGGAGTGAGCTTGGACAAGGCTCCTTTTGGGGGCCCTTCTACTGATTCCATGAGCCTGCGAAGTGCAGCTTTGATCTCTGCATCCTGAGTCTTGTGTGGGGTGCACGGCCCAGAAAGGACGGCTGCCCTAAACCCCGGTAGGTGTTCCACCAGGCCGTGGTCACGAGCCTGGAGATAAAGTGAACTGTAGCTCTCTTGATGGCCGCAATCTCTTACGCAGCTCGTGCCCCAGATGAGGGCCCAGAAGGTCAGGGTCTGCGTGAGCTGCAGCAGAGACTTCTTGAGATTGATAGTGAACCCCAGGCCGTGGAGTGTGTTCCCCAGTGCGGAGGCAGTATGCTGAACCGCTTCCGTGTGGGGGGAGGTTGTGGCCCGGAAGTGCCAGTCGTCCAAGTATGGGTAGGCGTGGTGGCCTTGGGCCCTGAGGAGGGCTGCCACTGTATTCATTAACCTAGTAAAAACCCTGGGAGCCAAGTTGAGGCTGAAGGGTAGAACCTTGTATTGGAAATGGAAGCCTGCAATCTTGAAGCGTAGTAAGGAACGCAGCGGCTGTCAAATCGGTACGTGTGGATAAGTGTCCTTCAGATCCAGAGAGCACATCTATTCTCCCGTTTCCGCAATAAGTGCTGGCGTAACCACGCTGAACTTTTGCAGAGGGAGAGAAAGGTTGAGGGTGGAAAGGTCCAACACCACTCTCAGGCCAGCCTGGTTCTTCTGTATGGCGAAAATCCTGGCCTAAAAACCCAACACCTGCTGGGAGGTTGGGACTTCAACAGCATGGCCCTCGAGGAGCGCCGGGACTCCACCAGCAGAGCCTGTGGGGGAGGAAGGTACTGGGAGGCGGTACCCCGTGGAGACCTCGAAGAGGATCCAGGGACCCACATAATTCTGGCACCAAAGTTGCACGTGAAAGGCAAGGAGGTGTCATGCCCCCCCGCCCTTTTTTGTCACGGAGGTGGGGGATTGGAAGAGCCACTTGCCCTCCTCCCCTCCTTGTTGTCTCCTCCGATGCGAGAGGAGAATGTTAGGGTTGTCTGGACCTCCGCCCAGGAAGCCACGGAACCCACCAAATACCCGCCCCTGTCGGGCGTGGCTGTGACTGGGTGAGGTCTTGGGCGTGGCCTTCGTAAGAAGAGATGAAGACTTCGCGGTGTGCAAGCCGTTCCTCCTTTTATCTCATTCCTCTTCTGTGATGGAGTGGAAAGGGCCGCTGCCTTCGAAGGGAAGGTCCAAAATGCATTTCCTGGACCCCGGATCAACCAAATAGCCCGGGGCCAGGCTGTCCTCATGTCCGTGGCAATGCGTTTGGCCCGGGCAGAGGCATCGATGTGGGCCCCAGAGGACTCCATAATGTGTGCTACCAGCCTGGATTCTCCTAGTCCCGCCTTGAGGCGCGCTTGGTTCTGTAGAGCGCTGAAAGCAGTGTGTTCTCCTCCATCTGCCAATACCTGGCGATGAGGCGCCAGGTTACCGGTCGGGCCAAGTGCGGCTTGAGCCACCCCTTGTTGGCCAGGGCAACAACGTCCTACTGCATCAGAATCCTCGTTTCTGGTAGGGGGGTCTTACGGTGAGAGCTTCTGCCAAGACCCCTCCTGGGGCTTCTCCCCAGGCCGAGCAAGGCCCAAATATTCTGCCAAACCTGTGAGGTGTTCGAGGAAGGACCCGGCTGAAGATGGGGTGTCCGGGCCTTCCTCCTTGTCCGTGTGCAACGGGTTCGGGGGATCCGGAGCTGGTGGTGGAGTACTTGGTGCCGTGGGCTGCCGAGTGGAGACTGGAGCCGGCGGCTGCTGCGGAGGCTGATGTGGAACCGCCTGTACTGTGCGAGTCAGAGGAAACCGAATCAGAAGAGCCGGCTGGGGCTGCGGCGTCTGCACTGGGGCCCGAGGCACCAGAGCCATCAGAGGAATGACTATGGGTGCAGGTGGGGGGGTTCTGGGGGAGCATGTTCCTGATGGCATCCCAGAGGATGGCCCCCCTCTGGGAGTTCGCATCCGCTCCAGGAGCCTTTTCGAAGAGCCCGTCTACAGAGGCTGTAGACGCAGCAGGTGATATTGACGGAGTGGTCAAGAGCAGCTGGGGCCGGGGCACACTCTGCCTGGGGTGCAGGGGAAACCTGCCCTGCGCTGTTGACGGATAGACTGTAGGCAACACACCTGGTTGATGCCAGTCTCCCCCTGTGACTCTTCACTCCACCTGCTCCGCAAGAGGGGGCATCGGATGAGCGGTCATCTTGCCTGGCACGGCGGCCATTTTGTAGAGCTGCATGGCACTTGCCGAAGTCGTGGTGCCAGGCTCTCTGGACCCTATCCCGCACCTCAGGCTGTGACCTGGAAGGCGTATTGCCCTCGGACATTATGCCGGTACTAGGGTGTTGCCCCTTAGGAGTAACCATGGGAAAAGAACATTGCAGTCCCTCAGCGATGATACCAGAAGGATCCTGAGAGCCCTCAGCCGTGCGGCCGGTTTTAGAACCCACCAGGTTCCGGTAAAATAAGTCACCTGTAGGATCCACTGACCCCTCGGCCTGCCGGCCGGTAGCTGACTTAGCCTGGGTACTCATGCTGGTATGAGAACCTGAGCGGTTCCTCCCGCGCGGGCGAGTCCCTGATTTGATTTTTGATTTTGAGTCACTTATTACGCGCACCAGACGGAGTTAACCATATTCGGGCGCAGGTGGTAACTATAAAGTTCAAGGGTTACATAGGAGCAGAAAGAGGGGTATCAAAAGGTCTGTCTTGGTTTAACTGTCTACATTTATCTAAATAAAAAAGTTTTCAGTCTCTTTCTGAAAAGATCCAAAGTTTCACACTTTCTAATTTCAAGTGGGAGTTGATTCCAAACTTTAGCACCATAAGCACCAAACCTATTTCCTCTTGACATACATTTATTCGCAGGATGCAGAGTAAGAGTTTGTCCTCTGACCGTAGACTCCTTTTTGGCTGATAAAATACGATTTTATCGGCTAAGTATGCAGGGGCGAATCCTTTAATACATTTAAACACTAAGCATGCCATCTTAAATGTAATCCTGTCTTCCACCATCAGCCAGTGGAGTGATCTCCGCATTGATGACACATGGTCTCTCTTCTTTAAATTTCCAATTGCTCTCACCGCTGCATTTTGTGCTCTCTGTAGTCTCATCATTTGCTTCTGAGGAATTCCTGCTAACAGACTATTACAATAATCGAGTTGGGGGTTAGTCATTGCCCCTACCACAACTGCCCTGTCTTCCATCGGAATGTAGGGGAGGATTTTCCGTAGTGAACAGAGTGCAAAGTGAACTGATTTCACTTTGGCCCCTACTTGAGCATCACTATTCAGATTCTCTTGCCACCAACAACCTAGGTTTTTTACTTTTTTTGCATATTGCAATTGTTCTCCTAGTGGGGAGAAGGCTTTGAATTTCCGATGTTTTTTTATTCTTTGGACTGAATAATATAATTTCCGTTTTTGCTGCATTTAGCTGTAAATGATTATGGTTCATCCAATTATTGAGTTCCTTCATACATTGGTTGATTCTCTCAAAATCCTCTTCACTATTTTGCAGCTCAATATACAGATGAGTATCATCCGCATATGAATGAAATAGCAGCCCGTATTTCCTAAATATCCTGAAAACTGGGCGAAAATAGAGATTAAAGATAAGTGGAGATAGAGAGGAACCCTGTGGTTCAATTGCCCTAGCAGGGTGAAAATTGTCTTATTTTCCACGTTTTGGAACTGAAAGACTGTTCCCCTTTGATTTTCCTCTTCCTGATGTTCATCTTCTTCCTTCGATCGTCTCTCTAGTTTAGGGTCCTTTCCCTGTTCGATATTTTTTAGTATGGTGACTATTTTATCTTTAAAGAAGACATTGAATTTATCTGCCTGTTCCTGAGATGCTGTTATAGTTGAGTCCATACAGGCTGGTTTACTACATTTATTGACCACATCAAATTTGGCCCTAGACTGATTTCCAGCCTGTGCGATCTCGCTATGTAGATAGTCCCATTTTGTTACAAATATGGCAGTTGTATATATCTTTAATACTGCTTTGGCCCTGATTGCGTCATCATTATTCTTATTATATCTCAAATTATGGTTAGCTTTGCGTAGTTGCTTTCGGAGCAGGGCAAGTTCGGGTCCAAACCAGGATTTAGATTGCTTAGTCTTTTTTTGTTTCAGGGGAGCATACTTATTACATGTGTCTTCCAATATGTCCATACCTTTCTTAAAACATTTGTCACACGTCAGTGAGCTATCAATGTCAGTCAATTTTTCCTGTACTTCTCTGCCTGGAATTTTATCCAGGTCAGTAGTTGCACGTTTCCATATGACTGGCATTTCTCTGCCTTTACTCTTAACCAAATCTTTGCTAAAAAGCGTGAAGAGTAGAACATGGTCTCGATTTCTGTTTTTGCTGCATTTAGCTGTAAATGATTATGGTTCATCCAATTAACAAAACCTGACGCAGACCAGAAAAAACATGTAAACGTCCAACCAGTCTCAAAGTCTCCGTTGCAAGGTGTGATGGAAAAGAGTGGCCCTACCTTGGGCCTGGATCAACGATTGACAAAGTCCTTCAGGTCCTCTGGAGGCGAGCTCTGAAAGAGCTCCTTCCACCTGGCTAGTCTGCTATTCAAAGACCTCGAGGAAAGCACGACGCACGCAGTACAAGCTTGCCAGCCATGGTCTGGGCCAAGGCAACGTAGGCAGAGGGTGTGGGGCCTGAAGTTGGAAAGAGCCTGTCGTAGGATGGATCCTGCTGAACCATGTAGAAATCGATATGCCCCTGGGAGGATCGTGGCGCCTGAGGACCGAGTACCTGAATGATAAAAAGACAGAAGAGAAGAAGTATCCGCACATGGAAATACTTGGCCGAAGCCAAACCCAGGAACGCTGGTCAATTCAGCCCGTTCCCGTCGATGCAGAAAAGTGGACTGAGGAGTGGCACAAGGGGGCGGAGTCAGGCAAGCGCATGCTCCCAGGGCCACGCCCCTGTGCGCCTCTAAATTTAAAAGGGGAAGAAGATTTTTTTTGGTGAAAAAGGTTCTGTCTCCCGTCCCTCACGAGGGACGCCCATATAATATGGAGGAAAGGGGACAGGACGTAAGATTAATGTACCTGTGGTTAGAACAGTGGTTCCTTTTCCTCCAAGCGGAAGAACAGTGTTTAGAAGAACTGCCGGGTGAACTAGACCTCCTGTGGTGCTTTTTTCTTATGCACTGGGTACAGTTTTGCGATGCAACGTTCAGCGTTGTGCAATATCTAACAAATCAGTTTGTCTTCTTTCTCCTTCTGAAGGTGAACAGCCCTGCATCCGCATTCACAAAGCGCCTTTGAGTGCATCGACTAACATGACGTGCAATCCTGCGCATCATGCTCCTCACAGAGGCAATAAAAACAGGCGCTGTGGGGACCAGAAATTGACATCGGCAGTGGGCGGAGGGTTTTGGCCACCACCCTCTGCAGCTCTTCTCTGCTATCAGTCAATCTCCTCCTGAAGACAAAACCCGACGTAGACCAGAAAAAAACATGCAAACAGCTAGCCTGCTGTTCAATGCTAATTTTCTGACAACTGTGCTATTGTCAAACTACCGAAACACAGAAAGGCATATTCACTCCCTCTACAACTGGGAATAAGGCTTCAGACTACTTAAGAGCATGGAACCCACCACCTCAACATTAGATGAAGTTTGGAAAACCTGGACCCAAACCACCCAGCAGCGCATTCTACTAGACATCTTGAAAGCCTGCGTCACTGTGGACTAGCAGAACCTCACTCATCCAACACTTGGATCAAGACATGGGGATATCAGCATTGGCCTGTCTGATGTCCTTGCTCAATGACTGGTGTATCAAAATGTTGATGGGTCAACATACCACAAAACCCCACCTTCAAATATTTCCCTGTGGCTATGTTATGCTGTATTAGGCCCTTAGGTACTCTTTCTATTGAATCCTTCAAGATCCAATTCTAGCTGTGAACCATCCATGATA
Source organism: Ambystoma mexicanum (assembly GCF_040938575.1). Lineage (NCBI taxonomy): Eukaryota > Metazoa > Chordata > Amphibia > Caudata > Ambystomatidae > Ambystoma > Ambystoma mexicanum. The sequence goes on from NC_090921.1 coordinate 138,947,131, forward strand.
TGAGAAACATGATTGCAAAGAAATGATCACTACTTAAACCATATCTAAGTTCGCATGACCTATTTTGATGTGATTTAGGAGCTTGAGACCATATAGAATATAATAGCGTGTGTATTCTGGTGATGTTAGATACATTGTCCTATGTGTTTCTAATTGATAGGCATAGGAGGGCTCTGCTACCCAAATGAGCAGAATCTTACAATCATGATCTAGCAGTGTGGGAGCCTCTCAGTCTTATTTGGCTTACAGAACCTTATCTTGCATGTGTCTGTGAAAATGAGGGGTCAGGGATGAGATTACAGAACCGTTAAGGTTTCAGCCATACTACGAGGGCGGGCTAGTCAGAGCGGGACAGTTAGGGAAAGATGAAACCTTAACTAAGACAGAACTCTAAGAAGCCACAGGGATGGCAATCCCTCCCTTGATATTCCTCCAGTTGCAAAGGATCATTACTAGAACAGAACCAGGCTATTAATCTAAGTCACCCGCTAACTCCATTTGAGCAAAGCCTAAATTCATCTACAAGTACAGAAAGCCCCATCTCTGCAATAAATATATGGTTCTACTGACCAGAGGCCACCTGCCCACCCCAAACACACAAATGCTCTTGTCTACTGACCTGTCCTTACCAGAAGACACAGATATATGGCTCAACATTTACAGAGCGGTATGGTCTTCTACCATCGCAATGCAATACAAAATGCACAACGGCAGGCTCCTTCATAGAAGACACCTAATCCCATATAAGCTTTCCAAAATATATCAAGGCATCACTCCCGAATGCTGGAGGAACTGCAGTGTTATAAGCACGTACTGGCATATGTGGTTGGGATGCCCAATAATCTTGCATTTCTTGAAGTGCTGGGGTGGATCAGGGAAATAGATGGAATACCCAGGTAGTCAACCCCACTTCTGGTCCTATTTGGGATAGAAGGAAATGAAGGGGAATGTATGCTGTTCACACCTCCAGAGAAATCTCATCTTAGCAGCTAGGGCATCTGTCACCCTTTATTGGAAAAGATGAAATCCCCTGCTGCGTCAGGAGTGGCAATCCAGGGCACATGAAATATACATCATGGAGAGTCTCCCAGGCTCTTTGCATCAATCACATTCGCAAATGGACATAAGATTGACACCCTTTCTGGAATATTCCAGACTGCACAAGAACAATGACGCTCAAATAGTGGCCCTTTGACCTCAAATCCCAAACCATACCCCAATGCCCAGAAACAGAAGATGTCACAACATACGCAGTAACAGACCAACGCTTGGTTCACACAGCCACAATGGCAGACACCTACATATTTCCCGAAACATCACTTCACCCCAATGACCAAGAGGGAGGGAGAAGGCGAGAGGAAGGGAGAAAAGAAGAGAGATGGAGAGAGGGAGAGAGATGGAGAGAGAGAGAGATGGAGAGAGGGAAAGAGGGAGAGAGAAAGAAAGAAAGGATTTTAGAGTTGGTTTAATGTTAAAACATTGAGATAATGGTCATCCCAGAATAGGAATTGTATGTTTTCATGGATAAAGGACGCGAAGGCTTTGTTGTGACACTTGGCAAATGTTATTTTATCTACGGAAGAGCCTTATGGTGGGTACTGACAATTTACGATTGTTTAAACTATCTCTTGTGAAAAATTACACAATAAGAACATTTTCAACAAAAAAAGTAATTGTGATTCCTGTGTTGAATTTCTTTTAATGAATATTCGTCCCATGTGATACATGGGCTTTTTTTAAACTTAGCGATAGGGTCACCTTCTTTTCTGTTCCCTCATCCTAGATAGGTGGCACACCACTGACATCTAGGGCCACTTAACACCTGGAGGGACAGTTAGCTTGGATGGAGGGTCAAATAGTGCTCATTAATTGATGAAGATAAAATAACTGTTGCTCCACACCCGTACATATTTATGTGTGAACAGTTCTGAGGGTTAGCCAGAATTCTAGGAAAAGGCCAATGAAACAGGTGTATCATTGGGAGAGAAGCTCCTCTTCTTGACTTGAAATTCCCAGAGAATGTGTAGATTAGTACACATTGCATGTTTGTGAACATTGAAAGAAGACAATGGATTTGTTGTCAATGTAGTCAAAGATTTGACAGTCTCCATACCAGTCTTAAAACAATGTAAAATCTCATCAGATTAGGGGAAACCACATTCTTACTAGAATTTAAGGTAGCTACATACCTATATCCTACACGTCCGAGGACAGGTTTGAGGGAGTGAAATAGACAGGACTACCACAATGCTATAGTGTCATTAATGCTCCTATTAATCAGACGGCTGCCAAAATTCAAACTTCCTCACAACAGGAATTCAAATACACTGCTGCCTCCAGTGATAAAAACTGCAGCCAAATTAACCTGGCACATGTTCTTTGCCGTGGACTTCCAAACATTGCTGTCTCGACCCTTGGATCCCAGATCAAGCATGGCCTGTATAAGACAATGTTGGGGTCTTAAATATGAAAAAACTACCTTCATGTTGATTCAGGTTATCTTAGTCCTTGCTCTCTTTGCTTCACGGCTGGTTGCGATCGTCTGCCCCTGTGGGCGGGTCGGAAAAAGCTGACTCGAAAAGAGCTGCTTTTTTCAGAACTTTGACATGATGGGACCATCACTTTTGCGTGTGTCACTCAGCGCGCCAGCCCCATCCCTCACCCCACCGTCACCAACTGTCCACAGCCAGTTCCTGAATTTGCCTGCTGGTGGTTGTGATGGAGTAGATTCTTTTAGAGGCGATGGCAGGGTGGGTGGTGTGAAGACAGGAGAGCAAAAACTAAGAGAACCTGAATCACTATGAAGGTCATTCTTTTATTTCTCGGTCGTCCTACTCTCCCTCCTTCCCAACTGGTCGAGAAAAGACTAAAAATTTCCAGCAACAGTAAGGGTGGAGCATATATGAGATTGAACCAAACAAATTGAGAAGCACCTCTTGGCCAAGCCTGGCATCTTTCCTGGAAGATGCGTCTAATGTGTAAGGTTTACAAAATGGAAGAGGAGTAGCCCAGTTAGCTGCCCTACACATTTCCGCAATAGGGTCAGGCATAATCAAGGCTACTGATGCTGCCTTGGCTCCTGTGGAATGAGCCCAAAGTCTTTGCTGAACTGAAAGCCCTCTTGAGTCATAAGCTTTTGCAATAAACAAGATAACCCACCTGGCAATGGAAGTCTTAGCAGCTTTCTTACCAGGCAAAGACATCTGTGACAAAAAGATGGTCTGTCTTTCTGAATGGTTTTGTTCTTTCTAAATAAAATCTTAAGAGTAAGTGACACATCCAGGTTATGCATGGCTCTTCGGCTGGAGAAGAATATGGTCTGAGATGAAAAAAACAGACGGAATATCTCTTTATTTAGATGAAACTCTGATACAACTTTAGGTAAGAAGGAGGGCACCATATGAAGAACTAGCTTATCTTTATGAAAAACAAGGCAAGGTTCCTTGCTGAAGTAGCTGCTACAGAAAAAGCTGTTTTGTATGTTGCGAGATCAAAATCATAATAAGCCATGGGTTCAAATGGCTTGTGCATTCATGTAGAAAGAACCGGATTCAAATTCTACTGAGGAGGATCAAGACTGGCTGACAGGAGCACAGGAGGCCTTTAAAATGCATCCTGATTGCCTAATTTCAAATGGAATTCAAAAAAGACCTTACTGCCGACAAATAGTGTTTACAAGTATCAACTTTCACACCTGTTGAAACCAAAAAGGACGTAAAAGGACATCACATCATTGATTGAAGCTTTTAATGGACTGAAGTTGCGATCCAAATCCCAATGGCAAAAGCGCAACCATTTGCTCCGATATTGTTTCTTCATGGAAGCCTTCCTAGAAGTTGCCATGATCCAAATTCTGTTTAGAAGGTCAGTTCTTCAGGAACCAAGCCCTCAAGTTCAGCAATTGATGGGAGGGTTGAAGCATGTGACCTCGCATCTTTCTGTTGAGTCAGAAGATCCTCCATCATCGGTAGATCCATCATCGTTGACACCGACAGATCCAGAAGGTCTGGAAACCAAATTTGACATGCCCAGAACGGGATCACGAGAAACATTGTTCAATTGTGAGACATCTCAACACCTTTTGCTTCAGGGGAAGAGGGAGAAATGTGTACAGAGTCTAATTCGCCCAGACCAGCTACAGGGCGTTCCACAAGGAGGGACATCCCTGACCCTCCCTCGATGTAAAAAGAGGGCACATCGCATTGTATAGGGTTGCAAATAAATCGACTGCTGGACGACCCCTCTTCTACAAAAGCATCCTTATAACGGATATCAGTTCCCATTCGAATGGGACGTATTCTAACCTGCTCAGTTTGTCCACCAAGACATTTCCTTTCCATCTATATGGGGTGCCATCAGAAAAATGTGGTTTAACGTTTGCCCATTTTCTCCACGAGAACACACATAGGATGGGAACAAAGTCTTTAGAGCATAAAAGATTGCACTGAAATCCAAAACATTTAAGTGGCGTCTCCTGTTTCGAACAGAGACCATGCATGTGTTGTGAGCTCTAGATAATGACCTCCCCACCTATACTCTGATGAATCTGTTAGCACAATGTGATGGAGCGTTTGAAAAGGAAAACTGATCAAAAGATTCTACGAAATGTTCCACTAAGATAGGGATTCTTGAACATGACTGTATTGGAATCTCTGAGCTCTGAGAATCCGACAGCTGATACCAGTTGCCGGCCAGATGCCATTGAATAGCTCTCATACATAGTATCGCGATGGGTACTAGGTGGATGCAAGATGCAATCAGTCCCAAGAGACTTTGGTACCACCAGGCCGACAGACTGGTGTTTCCAGAAAGTTTAGATTACCTAGATTGAGTAGATTACACCCTGTCTACAGGAGGAAAAGCCATCATTAGAGTAGTATGTATTACTGCTCTGATGAACTGAATCCTTTGAGATGGGATCGCTTTTGACTTGGCAACATTTATCGAAAAGCCTAGTTCGAATGTGTCACATGTCAGTTGCACTTTCTGTAACACCTTCTCTGGAGATTGCGCCGTCATAAACCAATCACCCAAGTATGGGTAGAGATAAAGCTTCTTCAACTGTAGAGGAGCTGCTAAACCACCCAGAACTTGGTGAAAATTCTGGGAGCAGAATTCAGCCCGAATGGGAGACAGGTGTATTGGTAGTGCATCTTCCCTATGGTAAACCATGACATATGTTTAACCGTAATAGGTATTGACAGTGTTCCTTCAAAATGGAAATGAGAAAACATGCATCTTGAAGATGTATAGATGCCATTCAGTCATCGTACTCCAGTACCACTATAACCTGAGGCATAGTTATGTAAAAGGTTTCCACCAAGAGAAATTGGTTAAGATCTGAAAGATCCAATATTGGTCGAAGTCCACCTGTCTTTTTTAGAATAATTAAATAGTGCGAGTAGAAACCTCCACCTTATTTCTTCTTCTGGGACCAATTCTATCTCTCCTAGAGAGAGAGAAGTTTTGGAATCTCCTTGAGAAGGTCCAGAGATGATTCTTGAAACTTTGGTGGCAAACAAGGTGGCATAGCAGGAAGGGCCAGAGAGTAACCTTGACAAACTATGTTCAATGTTTCCCATTGATGAGGACATTTTAAAATCCTTTCTGCTACTGGGGATCTATGCTCTTTGATGTAGATCCAAGTAGGTGGTTTGTACATCTCTGGATGGAAGTCAAACAGACTTCTTTTGATCCCAAGTGGCAGAAGTTGGAGTGACCCCTGACTTCCTTTGGCCTGTATCTCATCTTCTTGATTGAGGAATAATAAGGTTTATTAACGGAGGATGTATTGTTATTTGCAGAAGACCGTGGTCTAAAAGACCTAATATTTTGATGGTATGGCTGCTTCACGGAGAGGGAACTCAGATTTTGCTGCAGTAACACTTGCCTTGCATTTCTGAAGCACCTCATTAGTTGATGGATCAAACAAACTTTTCCCATCAAAGGGTAGGTCTATTACCTCGTCCTGATCTAAGGACGTTACCAATAAGAAAGCATGTCTACACATGCAACCCGCTCCGGTCATAGCTCTTCAAGTCGTTAACGACCTGCAGTTGATGTATCGAAGCCTCTCTACCTTCTGAAACACAAAGAAAATTAGTCTGCAGCTTCTTGTATGAGAGGTTCTGTAAAATGATCAAGATTTTCCCAATTCAAGATCTTAAAGCTAGCCAAAACCGGAGTCCGTATTGACCCGTCAGAACTGTAACGAAGCATTGGCGTTTTTTTACACTGAGTCTCCCAGGCCTTTGCTTTTTTGTACAGAACAGAGGAAGGAAAAGGTGCAGGAACTTTGATCTTTGGTCCTATAGCTGCAGGAATTACTGAAGACCACGCTAGCAGATTTTCCATTAGAACTAAAGGCTCTGCTTTCGGGAACTTTGTATTTAGCATCCAGTGCTTTGGACATAATAGGATCAGAATGCAGCTTTCCCCAATGAGGTAAAGCCTGTTCCATAACAAATAACTCCATAGGCAAATGAGACTTGGCCTGTTGAGAGGGTAATTTTCCCAAAACCCCTGCAGTTGCAGGTTTGTCCTTTGATAAAATGTCCAAGGCCTGTATGGCCTTCGACACAATGTCATGAAAGATTTTCGTAGGTGAAGCCGATAAATTCTTATCAGTGTCTACAGTCACCTTCTGTTTCTTACCTTTCCCGAAATGTGTCCCGCAGCCACGGCGACCGTTGGGGGAACCGATGAAGCGTGAGCGTTTGCATTCTTTTGGATCTCCCCAGAAGGAGCATCCTTAAAGGACCTCAACCTCTTCTTTACAGAGGGAGTACACTCATGGGACCTGCCGGCCTTAGACGAGGCATGACAGCGCTCGGAGGCCGCATCAGAGGCCTTCTCTTGATCAACCCAAGCCATTAACCTCCTGTGGTGATCCTTCTTGGTCTTCGCTGAAAAACCACAGCAGATGTTGCAAACATTCAGTTTCGTGGTCCGGCTAAAGGCAATTGAGGTGCCGATCCTCAGCGAAAATGTTCTTCAGGCCACAGGACTTGCAGGCCTGAAGAAACTCTTCTTCACCACATCAGACATGGTCAAGGTAAGATGTAGGCCCAAGCCTGGGCCTGCTGTAGTCACGGAGAGAAGATCCAATGATGAAAAGATAATCTTCGCTGACAATGGGTCACCGTGTGATGGTTGATGAAGAAAAGAAAGAATCCCCACCACCCCCCCAAAAGCAGTAAAAAACCAGTAAAGAATCCACCAATTTCGAGGTCGAAGCACAAGGACCCCCAACACTAGAAACATGGAGTAAAATGTGAAGATGGCCACCAGTGGTGGAGCTTAGGAAGACGAGTGTCATTGGCTGGGGCCAGTATAACAAAGGACAATGATTGGCTATAGAGGAGAAAAGCAGTTTTCAGTCTAAAGCAAAACTGCTTTCTTTTTAGAGGATTCCCAGTCTGATGACAGGAAATATTAATTAGCATATGAATCCGTGCAAGACCCCATACTGGAGAAGTAGAAGAGTCTACCCTGGACGGCTGTTGTACAGGATTAAAAATATTAAAAACATCACTAGCTGCGGTGCCAATTAAATCGGCTCAGACAATATCTGCTCAGTCTCAGGAGAAAGCTGACAGACAATTTCAGGTGTTGTTAGCCTTACTGGAGTACCAAAAAGTTCTTCAGGAGGCACTGTGAAAAGTTTTGATTGGTCATCGGAGTCCGAAAAGAGACTCGCATGTTCATTTTGACCCTGCGGTACCAATGCTGCTTTCGCGCATCTGAAGATTTTCTTCTTTTATACTTCCTTGGAGAAGCTGGTACCAAATCAGGTACCAAAAGAAAATGTTTGTCTCTTATGAGATTTCCTCTCGTCATTCCTCGGTACAGAGGAATCTGTAATATTTACTGCTGTAATTGGTTTGGGTACCGACGCAGACCCAGGGAAACCAGACGGTACCAATTTATCCCTGGAGGTGACAGCCTCTTTAGATCTAATCATGCCTGCATAGCTGATTCCCGAGGCAGAAGAGCTCTTTTCCGGTACCATAGGGAGCTTATCAGGTGTGAATAAATCTTCCGGTACCCGACAGACCTTTTCAGATCATTTCCCACCTGGAGGTACTAGTGGTTTCCAACCCTGAGGCACTCAGTTTCCCCTTAAATGGTGCAGTGAAGGCCCCAAAACTGGGGTGCTGGCCCCTTGGTACCGAGGGCTGGTGCCGAAACACGTACTGCACCTGCATTACGGTCTCCCTCTTACAAATATCAGCCTCCTACCTGGTCTGAACAAAGTCCACTGTCGTCTTAGGTACTGGACCCAGCTGTGACATGGAAAGAAGACAAGTCCACAGAAACCTCAGGTGAATTCTGTGACAGAAGACATAAGATCTCACTGGGTGATTTATCCCCAGGCATCGGACGCAGGGATGATGAGGATCGACCGCTTAGAACTGCTTCCTACATCAGCGCTATTGCTTGAACCCTGTGGTACATGGCATACGTCAGAGGGAGACACTGCGTAAGAGGAAAAGAAAATATACATCCAATTGGATGTAAAAAGGGGAAGAACAGCAAAAAGTTAAAAAGGTTGGATGTCACCGAGCACAACAATTCCGACCGGCCCAGTAGGCGGAAAAACAGGAACCGGGTGTGGACAGTTTGTGACGTAGGGGTCAGAGATGGGGCTGGCGCGCAGAGGGACACAAACAAGGAACAAGTTACTTACCTGTAACCTGTGGATTCACATGCTCATGAATATTCCCCGTCGTCAGGCTGGGAATCCTCGGTAAAGAAAAAACCAGTATCAGTTTCGTTTCTGATCTGTCTTTCGTAGTAATAACCAATCACTGGTCTCTGCGTCATACTGACCACAGCCAATGACTGCCCTCTACCTAAGCACCGCCTCTGGCAGCCATCTTCAGATTTGGAAGCACGTGAAGTGGCAGTATGACCAAGTGAAGAGCCGCAGAGGGGTAGGCGGGAGGGTTCGCATGTGAATCCATGCCAGACCCATGCTGGAGAACAGTTACAGGTAAGTAACTTGTTCCTTCTCCAGCATGGGGTCTGGCATGGATTCACATGCTCATGAATAAAGAATACATAGCAGTACACACATGCACAACCACAGGAGGTGGCAAAGGCTCAACATTAAGCATTACATCAAACCCAACATTAAGCATCTTACCTCCTCACCAGGCTCACCTCAGGCGAACAGGTTGCGCAGCACTGCTTGGCCGACCCTGGACTCCTCCCTGGAATCCCGATCGACGCAGTAGAATTTCGTGAAGATGTGCGTCGACCTCCACGTAGCAGCCCTGCATATGTCCAGCAGGGGCACACCAGAAAGGAACGCCGTGGTGGCTGCGATCGCTCTGGTGGAATGGGCTCTCGGACGGCCAGGCAGCGGTCGGTTTACCAACCGATGACAGTACATGATACAGCCGGAGAGCCATCTGGAAATGGAAGCCTTCGAGAGAGCCTTCCCCTGATTGACAGGTCCAAAATTCACAGAGTTGTGACGTCTTCCGAAAACACTTTGTGCGGTCCACGTAGAACTTCAGCGCTCTAGCCACATCCAGCGAGTGCAAAGTCCTCTCAGCCGGCGACGAAGGCGACGGGAAGAACACAGGCAACACCAAGGGTTCGTTGAGATGGAAGTCCGACGGTACCTTGGGCATGAAGGAGGGGTGCGTCCTGAGCACTACCCTCGTGTCGTGAAAAGTCAAGTACGGGGCCTTGCAAGAAAGGGCCTGGATCTCTCCCACCCGTCGTGCGGAGGTGATGGCCACAAGAAACGCTGTTTTCCACGACAGAAACTTCAACGGGGCCGAGTGCAGAGGCTCGAACGGAGGTCCCATGAGCTTGGTCAGCACCACGTTGAGCTCCCACGCCGGGGCCGGAGCCTTCACCGGCGGGAACGATCTGAACAGTCCCTTCATGAACTCTTTCACCAGACGATGAGACCACAAGGACGTCCGGCCCGTGGTTCTGGTGTATCGGGAGATCGCAGCAAGATGAATCTTGATGGACGCGTGTGCCAGTCCAGCTTTGGCCAGCGTCAGCAGGTACGGCAGTACCTGGGGAGCCGTAATCCGTAGAGGGTTAATCTTCTGTGCGTGGCACCAGACAGAGAACCTCTTCCATTTGTGTCCGTAGCATTTAAGAGTCGAGGACGCCCTGGCCTTTGCAAGAACCTCTCTGCAGTCGGCCGGTATGTCGTATCTCTAACTCAAAATCTCAAACTCTAGCGCTGCAGCAGCCAGGCCTGCAAGTTCAGCGATTTCGGGTCGTGGTGGAGGATGGCGCCTCCTTCCCTGGAGAGTAGATCCGTGTCCACCGGCAGCTTGATTGGCGGGGACACTGATAAGTCCAGAAGGTCCGGGAACCATATCTGCCTCGGCCTCGCAGGTGCGACGAGGATCATCCTGCACCATGACCTCTTGAGCTGGTTGACGAGCCAGATTAGCAGTGGCAAAGGAGGGAACGCGTAGAGGAACAGGCCCTCCCAGGGGAACGAGAAAGCATCGCCCATGCTCCTCGCCTGGGGAAACCTGCTGGCGAACCTCCGGCACTTGGAGTTCGTCGCCGTCGCGAACAGGTCGATCTGGGGTGTGCCCCACCGTCGGAAGAGGCGATCCACTAGATCCTGCCGTAGTTCCCACTCGTGGCACGAGCGCAGCTCCCTGCTGAGTGAGTCGGCGATGGTGTTTTTTATCCCTGCCAGATGAAACGGCACCAGAAACATCCCTTGGGCGGCGGCCCAATGCCACAGGTCCTGCGCCTCCTTGGACAGTGCTGGGGACCTGGTTGCGCCCTGTTTCCTGATGTAAAACATGGTGGTGGTGTTGTCGGTGAAGATCCTCACCACCTTGCCCTTGAGGGACGGAAGGAAGGACCTGAGGGCCCAGAACACTGCACGGAGCTCCAGGACGTTGATATGGAGGGATTTCTCCGTCGGGAGCCAAAGGCCTCTTGCGTGCAGATTTTCGGTGTGCGCTCCCCACCCTTCCAGGGAGGCATCCGTGGTCACTGTCACCTGGTGGTCTGGGGTCTGGAAGTCCATGCCCGCCGTCAGATGCGCGCGGGTGCCCCACCACCGGACCGCTCGGCGGAAACTCTCGTCGAGTGTGATCCTCTCCTCGAAGCCGCCCGTCGTTTGGATCCAGCGCGCGTCCAGGAACTCCTGTAACGGGCGCATCCGGAGCCTGCACATGGGAATGAGGTAGATGCAAGAAGACATCATTCCGAGGAGGGACTTGATGGACCTCACCTTGGCCGCGTCGGAAACCAACATCCGCTGTACCTTGCCCAGGATGGACCTGGTCCTTTCCTCCGACGGGGAGGCCAGAAGGGACACTGTGTCGAGCTTCGCTCCCAGAAACAGTGCGTTTTGCGCGGGTACCAGGTGGGACTTGGCGTAGTTCACGGAGAATCCCAGGTCCGTGAGAAGTTGGACGGTCCTTGCCGTGTGCTCCACGGCGAGCTACCTCGTCTTGGCTCGGATGAGCCAGTCATCCAGGTAGGGGTAGACGTGGATCCCCTCGCGCCGCAGTTGCGCCGCCACCGGTGCCAGGCACTTGGTAAATACCCTGGGTGCCGACCGTAGTCCGAAGGGGAGGGCTTTGAACTGGTAGTGACGCCCTTGGACCACAAACCTGAGGAATTTTCGGTGCCCCTTTAGGATGGGAATATGGAAGTAGGCATCCTTCAAATCCAACGATGACAGGAAGTCTCCTTCCTCCAGCTGACCCAGGACGTGCTGGAGGGTGACCATCCGGAACTTCTGCGCCTTGATGAACTTGTTCAGACGTCGCAGGTCTAGGATGGGGCGCCATCCTCCCGTCGTCTTCTTCACGAGGAAGTATCTCGAGTAAACTCCGGAGCCCCGAAGCCTCTTTGGGACGAGTTCGATGGCGCCCTTCCTGAGCATCGCCTTTACCTCCAGGAGAAGCTGAGGGACGTGAAGCTCTTTCCTGGCCACGGGGGGGACGCGCGGGCACCTTCTTTGAAACTCGAGCGCGTGGCCCCGGGCTTAGGCGTCCAGCACCCAACGGTCGGTGGAGATGGACTCCCACACGCTGACGAAGCTCGCCAGCCGGCCTCCCACCGGGGTGCTTCGGTGGGGGCCCGACCCCACGGCCGGTTCAATCCTGTTTCGACGAGGCTTTGCCGCCTTGACCTCCTTGGCGACGACGGCGGGGTCCGCCAGACTTGCCTCGTCCTCTGTAGGCCTCCTGAGACGACGAGCGGGCCGCTTGACGGTAGGAGGAGAAACCGCCGCCGGAACCTTTGGAGGCGCCCTGCAGAACCCCAAGGGCCCGGGCCGTCTCAGTGTCCGCTTTAATGGCCTGAAGGGAATCGTCCACTGTTTTCCCAAACAGGTTGTTCCCATCGAACGGCATGTCCAGGACTCTGGTCTGTACGTCTTGACGGAAGTCCGTAGCCTTGAGCCATCCACGCCGCCTAAGGCACACGCCGTTGCCCAACTGGCGAAACCCAGTGTCGGCGATGTCCGTCGCAATAGTGATGGCGTGGTCCGACGCCACCTCACCTTCCTGTAGGATCTCCAGGGCATCCGCCCTCTTGTCGTGCGGTAGGAAGTCCAGCAGGGGAGCCAGTTTGTACCATACCTCCCTGTCGTAGCGGGCCACGATAGCCAAGGCGTTGGCCGCTTTAATCGTCGTCGCTGCAGACGAGATGACCCTGCGTCCCATAGCGTCCAATTTCTTTCCCTCGCCGTCCGGTGGGGAAGTCGATGTGGAGGCCGCACCCCCCCCCCGCTTTCTTCCTGGCCGCCGCGGAGACGACGGAGTCCGGGGTAGGCTGCGCCCGGAGGCACAGGGGGGCCGCGTCCGGGACCCGGTACTTCTTCTCGTACCGGTCTCTTCTAGCTGGCGTCGTGGAAGGGTTCTTGAGGAGGGAGAGGCCCTCATCCCAAATGTCGTCCAGTAGAGGCACCGCGAGGACCGTCTTCCTCTTGGCCTCGCGCCGTTGATAAAGGAATCCTTCCTTTTTCTTCTCCTCAGGGCAGAGTTGGAAAAGCTCGGATGCCCTGGCGATCATGGAGTGGAACGATCCAATCTCGTAGGGCGGAGAAGCCCTGGTGGGAGGTGACGACGGTAGATCCTCGTCGTATACCTCGTCGTCCGTACCCGTCGCTGCCGTGTCAGTCCACGTATCATCCCCTCGGGTGGACTCCTCATGTAAGCAGTAGAGACAAAAGGAGTGTTCGTCCTCCTTAAAGACGTTCTGCAGCTGGCATCCAGGGCAGATCCTGAACAGCTTTCCGGGCGTCGAGCTTCCCTTCTCCTGGGCCATGTCCGGGCCTGAGAAGCTTCTGGAGTCCTCCAAAAGCGTAGCTCGACGAAATCTTCACCCCGTTGATCGGATGGAGAGTCGGTGGAGCTTGAGGCTCTTTTGACCGAAAAAAACGAAGTTTTTGAGAAAAAACGTGAAAAAAATAGCACTAACGCTCGAGAGCAATAGCACGAGGATCCCAACACATGAACGTGCGGTAAAAATCTGAAGATGGCTGCCAGAGGCGGTGCTTAGGTAGAGGGCAGTCATTGGCTGTGGTCAGTATGACGCAGAGACCAGTGATTGGTTATTACTACGAAAGACAGATCAGAAACGAAACTGATACTGGTTTTTTCTTTACCGAGGATTCCCAGCCTGACGACGGGGAATATTCATGAGCATGTGAATCCATGCCAGACCCCATGCTGGAGAAGATGGTCTACTCACGTCAAAGTTTTTAAAGGGGTAGCTATCTTTTTGAGTCAGCTTTTTCCAAACAGCATGCAGACGCAGGCGGTCCTGACCCGTTGGGTTGGAGGGAGAGCAGGGTGACGGAGAAACCTTAAGTACCATATTAAGCATGCCCAGGTGGAACATTGTACATAGTACCAAAGGAACGTATTGTTATGAAAGGTGAAGCAGGTTCAGTGAGCGTCAACATACTACAATACATGAATGTGCAAGTTTGAAACCTGTCAAATAATGTCTGCATACCCTAAAGGTAAAGGGATACTCAAAGAAACAAAATATACAATATTTTACATTACGTTTTATTTCTAAACACTGAAATATGTTGAGGTAAATGTTAGTACGCCAGAAGGAGAAACCCTCATGGAGGAGACAAAAAGGAAAAAATTCACTTAAACCTTTGGAAAAAGGAGGGTGAAGGGAAGCACCCAACAGCCAGGTTACCGAAGGCTATGAAGAGAGACTATGGGTCCACACTTGAGGCTAGGTTAATGGATAGACTAGAATGCTTGCAGAACTTTAATACTAGAAAATTAAACTGTAAACATCAGGTTTATGTAGATTGTAAATTAGTCCCATCGGCAGGGATTTTCTTGAGTTATTTTCTTTGTACAGTAGAAACAAATATTTCTATTTCAAAATCACCCGTTTGTGCTTTTACCCGAGAAGAGGTGGTGCTGTAACACTGACAACTCTTAAAAAAACTGCTTATTGCCAAATTCTTCAAAATATATTCCTTGAGCAACATCTAAAGTAAAAGGGGAGATGGTGCAATCCTAAATGCCCATGCGCCGCTCAGAGACCCTGGAACAGGTGAAATCATAGTAAAGTCAGATAATCAGAGAAGAGTTTTGCACTTTACTGGCTCTAGGTGGCCAAAAAGAATGTGATTTGTTTGTGACCATGTTTCATAATGTTGTTTGTAGCGATTTGTACTGTATTTAACACTGTGATTTGTATATTGCTGATTAAATGTTGTGTTTTAATGCATTGTGTATATTTTTGAATAAAATGTAATGTATTCAATTAGGAGATTGTAATGTTTTACAGTTCTTTATTTTATGTATGAACTGGTAGCGTTGTATCCAGGGTAAGAGGAGATAACAGAGACAATAGGGTTCTATAGTCAGTGAGTGTCCATGGTAGTTCTTTTGGGGACGAAACCTGTTGTCGTTAAATTTTCCCCACATCTCTCATTTGGTTTGTTGGTTTCAGCGCGGGCTAGTTCTCGTGAGACTTATGGAGTTGTGGTAAGGTTTAGTGACAATACTCGAGCAGTCAGTGTCTAGAACCACGTGTAGTTTGATGCTAGGATTCATTTTAAAATGTAATATTATTTTATGATTCAGGTGAGATTGATAAATTGTTTTACCATTATGGTGGGCGAAAGAACAAAAAGCTACGATGATAAATATGCTTCGGAGCTACTAGCTACAGCCTCACTCTTCTTGGATGAGGGCGAAGGCTTGTTAGTGACACATTTAAGTAATTGGGACGAGTTGCTCCAGTTAAAAAAGAGATGAATTCGGACCGAATTACATGGTTCTATAATGATGGAGTATTTATGATCGGGTACTCTGCCACAAGGCTTAGTGGTACATAATGAACTGCGTTTGTTTTTAGATAATAAAGACTTTGTAATTCTATGGAGTTACATAGCAAACAAATGCGGTAGGGACTGTATCAGTCTTATTATAGACACTGCACGGGATATGACCATCAAAATCTCAGGTGATCTAGAGAAGATGGAAGAAGCTATTAAACAACTCGTACCTCTCGATACTTAGAAAAAAAAGACTAGACGAGATTACTAAAGAGATAATGGATTTTAAAGATTTTTGTACCAAAGACCGGATCGCTAGCATGAAAAAAAGACCTGTTACAGTTCTCACATGAGAAAGCGTTTTGCTATACCGAAGATGGGTATGATCCTTTTTCCAATCAACAAGGTGCGCCCAACAGACAGCGACAAGTCAGATTTGGGAATACTTCCTATAGTTCCAGTGACGATAGCTTTTATAATCAGAGAGGACAAAGAGCGTTTAGAAACCGAGGAAGACATCAGAGAGGCAGTGGATGAAATACATGCAATAGAAGTTATGGATTTGCTGGTAATCAGTATAATGCTGGCCCTCCCTCTCCACATCAGCAACAGCCTTCTTTTTTAGAACAGTGTGCCTCCCAGTTAATTGGGATTATGCCGAGATGCGCACACGCAGCAATCTACCTTACTAGTGACATTATCTTCATATGTTTCTAATGCAGATGAAGTACCTGTACTTGACAAATGATTGGGTTTTGTGCCTACTGCACAACATAAGTTTAAAATCTGAGTTGAGATCGAACAATCGCTCCGCAAGATACATCTCCAACAATTTTTTCATAATAAAGATTGTGATTCTTAACTAAACGAGAGCGGTTTACGTAACCGATCCTCGTTTTGCCCTCCAGCGTCAAGTTAACCCCAGAAGCTGTAGTGTTTGCGAAAAGGGTGTGGCGTTATCTACACCAATTGGAACAAAAAAGTCTACTCTCGTGCCTTTCAGAATCTCAGCAATCTAGGAAGGGGTCCTGTGAAAAGTTTATCTAAGAATAAGGAGGTGGTCATACGCAAGGCTGACAACGGTGGTGCGGTAGTCATGTTGGATAGACAGGCTTACATGATTGAATGTGACCGCCAGTTGGATGATACTTCATTTTACCAGCTGATTCTAGAGGACCCGACTAAGAAACTATTTTCCCTGATCCAAGACAAGGTCGACAAGGCACTGACTAGAGGGTGGACTTGCCAACAAGAACATGAGTACGTGATCGTGCACATCATCCCGGAAATGGATAAGTCGTTACAGAATCCTCCCGGTCGGCCAATTGTGTCCAGGACAGGGTCATTGCTTGAGCCACTTTCAAAGTTCGCTGATCAGTATCTAAAACCGTTTGGTACAACCATGTTTTCCTATGTACAGGACACTACTGAAATTATCAAAACATGGTCGAAGGGATGCAGTTCGACCACACGGAACAATTGTTGATTAGTTTAGATATTGTGTCGTTATACACTTGCATACCACGAAGAAAGACATTGAGTGTATTGGAGGAAGTGTTACTTTCAAAAAGATTGGACGGCACCACTCCCAATAGTTTTGTCCTTTGGTGCGCTGAATTGGCGCATACTGAAAATCACTTCAGCTTTAACAGGAAATTGTACCATCAGATTCATGGAACGGCCATGGGGTCACCAGTAGCGCCCACAGCTGCTAATTTGTACGTGGAATCGTTTGAACTTCAAACCATATATCATGCCTCCAATACTTTTTTTTTACCAAATTGCGCTATGGAGGAGTTTTATTGATGACATCTTGCTGATTTGGGACGGCTCGATGGTATCTTTCCAAAATGTTATGGACTGGATCAACCAACCGAATCGGTATTTGAAATTTACTTCTACACAGAGTAATATTGAAGTGACAAGCCATTCTTAGCCATTACCATATGGGTTGATAAAACCGATAACACCCTGCAGGTCAGGCCTTTCCATAAACCAACGGATCGTAATTCTCTCCTCTCTTTTGATAGTGGTCTCCCTGAGCATACTAGAGAAAATGTGCCCTTTGTAGTTTTTACATTTAAAAAGAAACAGTATGCTGAATTCCACCTTCCTGTCAGAAGCGAAGACTGAGTCTCAAATTAAGGACAAGACAATATCCTAAAGCGATAGGGAAACGAGCTTTGAAGAGATCGATTAACAACAATCGTGAAGCACTCCTGGAATATCAAGCAAAAACTTCTGAGAACACCGGGATTGTGTTTGGCAGTACTTACACTCCTTTGTCCAATGAGAGCACCAAGATGATTAAGAAAAATTGGCATGTTTTACAGGGCAGTGAGTGTCCTTTGAAAACACCACTTTGGCCATTTAAAAGAGCAGCCAACCGAAAGGATCTATTGACGAAAAACGACATCTCTCAAGCAGTGGAACAACCAAAAAGTGTGACAGAGCTGTGGGGTATTCCACGGTTAGTGGGGTATTCCCTGTGTGGGTTATACACCAACTGCAAGTTCACAAGTAGAACTATTGAAGTGGACAAAACTCTGGATCCAGCAGCAGTTTACGACTTGTAACTCATACAATGTTGTTTACGCAATCTAGTGTCCATGCCCTAAGATGTATATTGGCATGACGGAACAAAAGTTAAATTGAGGATTTCCGAACACAGGAGTTGCATTAAGAATAAAGTGCTGACAGCTCTGCATGTTAACCATTTTTTAATAATAGAACATGGTTGCGATGCACTGAAATGGACGGTACTATTACAAATGCCATCTGTGAAAAATGGTGCATCAATGTCGAAGAAACTGTATAACAAGGAACAGTGGTTGATTTTCCTATCCAATTCGTCAATCACTGGTCTCAATGAACAAGTTGATTGGCACAATCTATGAACAAACATGTTTTTTTGCAACATCGAGTGTATGGTGTAATTTTGGGCACGCTACTTACACTATAGTAGCCATGGATGATAAGGCTTTTTGGATGGCTATGCGCGGTCCTGGAGATTGGCGTGATTGTTGCTGGATAGTAGCACATGACACGTGTCGGTTATGACTGTTTAAAATCCTAATTTTAATAATTCACGAAGGTCGTGTTTCTTTTCCCCTTGGGAACGCGGCAGTATGGAGAGAAATGATGTGCTGTTTAGTTCATTGATCTCTTCAGACCTTCCCCTTTCTATCCCTCTCGCCACTCCTCTCTCCTGGAGTGATCACTTTCTCCTTTCCTCCCAGCTCACCCTCTCTACCCCTCAGGCCAAGCCTACCCCAGCATTGCCACCTACCTTCTTGGTTATCCGATCCATGAAGCGTGTGTCAGTTGAGGCTCTCGCCACCACTTTCTCACCCCCTCTGGCCCCCTTGCCAGACTCACACCCTGACATAGCCCTTTTACGCTCAAATCTGCTATATCCGATACTCTATGTCCTTGCCCGTCATGAGGATCCGCCTAAAGCCCAAAGCCAAGTGCAACTCATGGTATGACTCAGGCCTTGTCAGCCTCAAACGCAAGTGCAGGGTGGCTGAGAGGAAATGGGATGCTTCAGGTACACCCTCTGTCAAACTGGCCTGCCGCCTACTCCAAAGACAATACCGGCTCTCTGTCCACACCAAGAAGAGAGCCCACATCCAAGGCCGCGTCTCAGCGGCATCTAACAACTCAGCCAAACTCTTTAAAATCTGCAAGGAGCTGGCCAATCCTGCTGCAGTCTCTACCTCTCCTGTCCCCTCCCAGGCCCTCTGCACGGCCCTGGCTTCACATTTTATCTCTAAAACTCAGGACATCCTGTCCTCTCCCTCTCCTCCCACCCCCCCCACTCCCCTCTACTCACTGCTCTTCCTCTGGCCCTTCTTCGGCCACCTCTCCTCCTCGTCAAAAACAGGTTCACCCCTGTTGGTCCAAAACCATCAAGGACCACATTGAGACCCTAGCTCCTGCCCTGGCAGACTTCTGCAACCACTCCTTTGCCACTGGAGTGTTCCCTTCCCCTCTGAAGCACTGCCTTGTGCACCCTCTTCTTAAGAAACCCTCTGCCGGCCCTTCCTGTCTGGCAAACTATCACCCAATCGCCATTACTCCTTTCCTGAGCAAACTCCTTGGAAAATTGGCCATCTCCCAGCTTAATCTTCACACTGAATCTGTTGGTTGTCTCCATGACCATCAGCCTGGCTTCAGAGCTGCCAGGAGCATGGAAATTGCTGTCCTGTGAAAATCTGCTCTCCAACCTTGATTCCAACACCCCCTGTGTCCTCATCTTACTAGATCACTCTTCTGCCTTTGACACGGTCAATCACGCCATCCTGCTCAACCATCTTTGTGATAACCTGGCTATCACCGATCAAGCCCTGGCTTGGCTGACTTCTTTCCTCTCTGATCGACCCTCCCAGGTGCAACCTGGGTCCTTCCCTTCCTCTATCTCTACCTGTGGTGTTCCCTAGGGGTCTAACTTCTCTCCCTGGCTTTTAAACCAATACCTGGCACTCGTGCCCACTGCATCGCCGCTCTCTGCCCCAACATTCAGTGCTTTGTGGACGACAACACATTTTCAGCCACCTCTGCTCCTTCTCTCATCTCTGACTGTCTTCTATACAGGAGTGGTGAGCCACCAGTGATCTCTGCCTTAATGCCAGTAAGACCAAGATTCTCTGCATCGGCACACCTGTTACCTCCTTTCCTGTCCCTCTCTGGCCAGACTCTTTTGGCCCTCTTCCTGCTCCCACCTTTGAGGCTAAAATCCTCCTGGTCATCTTTGATTCTACACTCTCCTTCCCTCTTCAGATCTCTGACGTCTTTAAGAAGTCACACTACCAGCTGCACCTCCTCAGAGGTATTCTTCATTTCCTCTCCTTCCCCCAGAAGCTCACTGTCTCCAGAGCTCTGGTTCTCACTAGACTTGACTATTGCAACAGCCTCTTTCTAAATCTGCCTGCCTCTACCCTTCCGCAACTCATCCAAAACAGGACTGCAAGACTTGTCCTTGGCCTCAAGCCCAGGGATAGTATCTCTCCAGGACTGTAATCCCTGCACTGGCTCCCAGTGACGGCGAGGATTAAGTTGAAAAACCCTCTGAATTGTCCACAAGGCCTTCTGGGGCCTGGGTCCTCATAACCTTCAGCTCTTGCTTTCTAAATATCTTCCTTCTCGAGCTCTCCGCTCATCCACCTCGAACTCCCTCAGGGTCCGTCGCTTCTCCAAGCAACAAGTTGGTGGTAGATCAACTTCTGCTGGGGCCCCCCTGCCTCTCTAAAACTTGAGGAGAACCATCTCCGGTTCCGTAAGTACCTCAAGACCCTCCTCTTTGCTTCTGCTTTCTCTCCTCCTCTCCCCTACCCTCTGATCTCGAGCCCCCCCTCGGGCAGCCCTTGCACTTGGGGACTGTTTCTGTATCCCTATAGCCCCCTCCCAGCACTTTCACCTGCACTTGCCACCAGAGGGCTGCACTTTTATTTATTTATTATTATTATTTATTGTCTTATTTACCTACTGTTTATCCCATGCACTGCATTGCCCCACCCCCTTCCCCCTGTACTTTTCCCCTCCCACTACCCTACACAATCTCAATGTCACCTGGCCTAATAAGATTGTTGTCTCTGTCCCCCGCCCCTTGACTTGTCGCACCTTGAAACACTTGTGTATAGGCACGTTATAAATTTCATATTGACAGCTGCCCTGTGGTTCGACAGCTGCCCTGTGGTTCAATGTGTTGATTGCACTACAGGTGTGCATTGTTGACCTTGTTGACATATGTTTAACCGTAATAGGTGTAGATACCCTTTATAACAAACGCGAGATCTAACGTCGACACGTAACAGATGTCAGGCGACAGGAGCCGGCCCACCTAATGGACAGATACGCGACATCACAATGATTCTTGACAAAGTAAGTTAATAGTCGCTCTTCTGTGCTAATTGTTGGTATGCTGATTTGTCCAGGCGCGACACGGAAGAGTTTGGCATTTCATACCTGTGTGAACGGGAATTAATATTGGGCACATGCTATGCTTGATTTTATTAGTTGTGCGCCCCTCAAACGGTTGACACGGAGCATTTATTACTCACGCCATTATAGACGGAACCGAAGCGTCGAGAGTATCCACATACCACGACAGCCATCCATCTGTGTACGCCAACGTTTTGTGAATGAAAGGTAACAATTATGTTACTTTCGTTTGTGCGTCTCTGGACGATTATCAGGAATGCCGAAGCAGCTCCAAACTGCTACCACTTACGATATGCATGACAGCATAATATTGTTGCCATATACACCTTTTTTTATGTGTGTAACCCTGGACCAACAAGAACTAAAGCTCCAGGGTTGGAGCATGTGAGATAGTGATTGGTTTCTTCTCAGACTGGTTGTTCCAAAATCAGTTGTGTATGTGTAACAGGCCGTTTACCTGTGTGATTTTAGCCATATGTTGTTGTGATGGAATACTGAAGAACATAACAGCGTGAACACCAAGTGTTTAAATTGCTAGGTTGTTTTTAAATCGATATGGAAGAAGAGTGATTTGCTTGCACGTGGTCCGGTTCACTTACCCATTGTTGTTTGTGTTCTCCCAACAGATCTTGGTCTATTCACTAGACACCCACATTTAACCGTTGAATGAGTACAAAGCTATACTTTGACGGTAAGGCAACCATGGGGTAATTTTGGTGCCCATGTAGGGTGGCTGTGTAAGAAAAGCAGTATTAATGCTAACTGTGTATCTGTGTTCTCGCCTCTAGCTTTTGGATATATATGCTGGAAAAAGAGGTGTCAACTCCAGCTACCTCACATAGTGTGCATTAGTAATCGTTGGTCCCCTGAAGTAGTTCTGGTGGATTGTGTGTGAATAAATGAAGAACTAAACATGTTGGATTTAAAGTAACACTGTATTAGCCAATAGTGTTTTCACTATAATATGTAGGGAATTGAGAACTTTTTTGCGTGAAAGGATTCGCTCACATGTCTACATACGAGAGGGTAAAGTAACCAGTATTGCAATTGGGACTTTCTGCTATCCAACGTAGTTTATGAGTTTTGCACTTAACTGGCTGTAGGTAGCCAATAGGAATGTGATTTGTTTGTGACCATGTTTTATAATGTTGTTTGTAGCGACTTGTACTGTATTTAACACTGATTTGTATATTGCTTATGAAATGTTATATGTTTTAATTCATTGTGTATATTTTTGAATAAAATGTAATGTATTCAATTAGGAGATTGTAATGTTTTACAGTTCATTTGCTGTTGGAACAGAGACAATAGGGTTCTATAGTCAGTAAGTGTCCATGGTAGTTCTTTTGGGGACGAAACCTGTTGTCAAATTTTCCCCACGTCTCTCATTTGGTTTATTGGGATCAGAGAAGGAGAACTCAGCCACAGAGGTTGGGACATGGGAGGTGGAGTTCTCATTTTCTGTGGCTTTCAATTTCTATACTGTCTGGCTAGATTTTGCTAGTTGTCCGATTGGATTCAATGTTTTGCTTATGGTTCGTCGATCTTTTGCAGAGGGCCGTGCCCAATCATCAGCTTCAAGGTCCTCGGTAGTCGCACTAACAGCATGCTTTGTCATCATTCCCACACGCCAAATCACTTTTCACTTGCACTGCTCTCTGGGCTCCACTGAATGACAGTTGTGCTTGACCAGCTTTTTTAAAAAAACATTTTTTAGGCACCAGATTATTACGTTTATTTTGGACACATCATTGGATAAAGTCTTAGCCATAGAACGGAGTACCTAGTATTATCTATTTATCCTCCTATACAGTCATGAACCATGCTCCAGGCCGGTGTGTAGCCTTGTTTCCAATAAATCAGTGTCCTTTTAAACACTATTCATAATGTCATCAATCACATGTCAGATATCCATGCAGAGCGTGTAATAGCACTTCATGATACTACACAGTGCAGGTGGTTCATGTACAATTCTAGAATCTATAGCAGTCTAGTAGCTATACAAACACCAACCCAAAATTATCAAGATGCCACTCCACATTGACTACTCATCAGACCCCTTGGAGCACATCGCCCAGCTCAGCGCACTCAACCATACCCTCAGACCACAAACGCCCACAAAGCACCGATATGTCGACTCCGACCCAAGCTCTCTGCACCTTGTTACATGAACAGCAAGGTGTGATCAACACATAAAACGTCTGGAGAAAACCTAACCAAAAAGAGGATCTCCTCACCTTGAGAACCATCCACCTAGCATACAGGACTCAGAACATCGCAGACAAACTAATATACAAAAGCCATCATGAAGCAGCCAACAAGAGTGGAGCAATCTTCCAAGCCATGAAGCACAGCAACTCCCCATTACAGACGCTGCTATACTATAATCCAGAGAAATGGAATGCCAACAGCATATTCTAAGATGGAAGGGTTACTTACTTTTAAATCCCAGTTCTCTATTATAGGTATCTCAACTGTTTATTAGCACTGCATATGTTTGAAATTTCAGAAAGCACATTGGTGGAGATTGTCAAAATTTATGAATATTATTGGAAATATCATAAAGGCGAAAGGCAAATCATTAACTGACCGACACATCCCTCCCATACAAGCCCACAATAGTTCAAGATGTATCAAATTCAGGGCAGTTACTCCAAAAGACGTGACCAAACTTATGACAGCCCTCAAAAACACCATGTAAAAAGTCACTGTCCATTGTGAGAAGATCCTGCACCACTACTCAACATTAGCAACACATACATTAAATGCAAGGTACCTACCCAGATACAAAGAAAACCAGAGCCTTGCTCTGGCGACGGGTGGGCACTCTCGACTGGGATGACATTGCCAACTAGCACTCAATCATGCAGCTACCCTTCCTCTACAAAGTGATCGAGAAGACTGCTGTTAACCAGGTGCCTGACATATCACCCAGCATAATCTCCTCACGACTACCAATCCAGATTTCAATCACAACAGAGCTCAAAGAAAACATTGTTCAAGTTATTGATTATGCGCTCACATACTGAAGGGGACCCTTGCCTGCAATACAGTTAACCATGAAGCCCTCCTCAAAATCATGACCACCCACATGGGCTTAGACGAACAAGTCACTTACCAACTGCAACGTTCTTTCGAGTGGATGTTCCTCCCACGTATTCCTCATTTTATGATAAATCGTCATTTCCAGCTTCGCTGCTTCGGAAAAAAAAAAATCTCGGCAGAGGGTGCTGTGCTCGAGGTCGTGGCGTCGATTGTCCCTCGGTTGACGTCACCGATGGTATAAATAGCTCGAGCCGCGCCCGTTGCTTCAGTTCTGTTTTTTCGATGAAAATATAGGAGGAACACCCAGGCGTGCCCCATGACAGATACATTCTTCATGAGAGGAAAGTGTAAGAAAACGTAAACTGTACTGCGGGGTAGGATGGGAGGGTCGATGAGGAATACGTGGGAGGAAGATCCAGTCGAAAGAACGTTACAGTTGGTAAGTAACTTGCTCTTCGAATGGATTGTGTCCTCCCACGTATTCCTCATCTTATGATAGACTCTCATAGCAGTAGCAAATTTGGAGGTGGGAGTACTAATTACAGTTTTCATGGACAGAATGCAGAACTGCTTTGGCAAATAACCCATCATTGGAGGAGGCAGTATCCAAGCAGTAATGCTTGATAAAAGTATGCATTGTTTTCCAAGTTGCAGCTGAACAACTATCTGCTGCCGGAACTCCCCTCTTTAGAGCCGCAGAAGTAGCCATTCCCCTCGTAGAATGGGCACGAAGCCCATCTGTTGGGTCTTTTCCCGCCAATCTGTAGCATTCAATTATGGCCAAAATGATCCAGCGGGATATGGTCTGTTTTGTTACTGATAAGCCCAGTTTATGACCAGTATAACCGACAAACAGTTGGTCATCTTGTCGTAATTTAGACATCCTAGAGATGTAAAAACTAAGTGCCCTCTTGGGATCTAGTCTGTGCAGTCTCTCCTCTTCCTTGCCCAAATGAGGACGATAAAATGTTGGTAGTATTATTTTTTGTGACAAATGGAAGTCCGAAACTACCTTTGGTAAAAAGGAATGTTTAACCTTAAGGAGTAAAAAACAGTATATGGTGGTTTGCATGAGAGACCCTGAAGTTCACCAACCCTGCGGGCTGATGATAGGGCCACAAGGACAGTTTTTAGTGTTAGTAGCCTCAATGGACAGGAGTGCAGAGGCTCAAAAGGTATGCAAGTCAAACATTTTAGCACTAAATTTAAATACCAAGTTGAGACATGAAAAGGTACTGGAGGGTATACGTAAGTAAGCCCTTTTAAGAATTGAATGATTAATGTTATTTTGAAATATGAAACCTCTTCCGAGGTGCGCTTGAAAATGGACAGCGCAACAAGGTATCCTTTATTGTTCCCATCTGGAGGCCCAGATTGGCTAGATGTAACAGAAAAGAGAGCACCATTGAAGTGCCACATTGAAAAGGGTCCACATCCTTATCTTTGCACCAGTTACTAAACCTGTTGCGGCGACATCTGTACAAAGATTTTGTTGCTGGTCTTCTGGCCGAAAACCAGACTTCCATTACGTCATCCAGAAGATCCCAATCCTTGTATCTCAACCTCTCAGAAACCATGCGTGAAGGTTGAGTGTCTTGACCTCTGGATGGAGAACCCGACCTTCCTCTCTTTGTGGAAGACGTATTGGAGGGCAGATGGACATGTCTAGAAGGTCCGGGTACCACCTCCTCCTGGCCCAATCTGGGGGAATTAGGATCATGGTTTTCCTGAACTTTTTCAACCTCCTGATTACTTGAGGAATCACAGGGACTGGGGGAAACGCGTACAGCAGTGGAAACTTCCACTCCACTACGAATGAGTCTCCCAGAGCTACTCTGAGGCAATTCCCTTGAGCAGTACTGATCGCACTTCCGGTTGATCGCGGTGGCGAACAGATCCACTTGAGGGGTTCCCCAAAAGGCGAAGATCTCCAGAAGGACTTCCTGAGTCAGCTTCCACTCGTGAGAGACCGTGCTCTGCCTGCTCAGAGCGTCTGCAGCCGTGTTCTTCTCTCCGGCTAGGTGAATTGCCGATAGAGAGATCCCTTCTCGTATTGCCCAGAACCATAGCTGCATTGCCTCTCTGCGCAGTGGTAGTGACCCTACTCCTCCTCTTTTGTTGAGGTAGTACATGGCCACCGTGTTGTCTGTCATTATCAGGACATTCTTTCCCTGTACAGAGGGCAGAAAGGCCTTCAGCGCTAGTCTGATTGCCCTCAGCTCCAAAAGGTTGATGTGTAGTTTGGACTCCGATGGAGACCAACAACCGCTGATTGTCAGATCGTTGGTGTGTGCTCCCCACCCCGTGAGAGAGGCGTCCGTCACTACTGTCATCTCTGGCCATGGTTGCCAAAAATATTCTCCCCTTAGAATGTTGTTGTTGCAAGCCCACCATAGAAGATCCTGAGCAACTGTGCTCGGAACTTGCAGAAGATCCGACATATTCCCTGAGAACTGGGACTACTGAGTTCTGAGTGCCCATTGAAGGGATCTCATTCTCAACCTGGCCTCTGGTACTAGGAAAATGCAGGATGCTATGAGGCCGAGCAACCTGAGAAAATCGAAGGCCGGTAGACGTTGGGCATTCTGGAACTTCGTTACCATCTGCTGGATGTGGCGAGCTCTCACTTCGGGAGACGAGGCTGTTCCCGAGGAAGTAAGACTGCTCCAATAAACTGCAGTTTTTGGGATGGTATCATATGGGACTTCTTGAAATTGAGGGAGAAGCCCAATTTGTGGAGGAAGTGTCAAGTGATCGAAAGATGTTCCTGAGCTTGTTTTGGAGAACTTGCTCTGATCAACCAGTCGTCCATGTAGGGGTAGATGTGAATACCCCCTCTCCTGAGACTCGCTGCCACAACTACCAACAGTTTGGTGAAAATCCTCGGGCGGAGGTCAACCCGAATGGCAGAACCCGAAACTGATAATGAGATTTGCTCTTCGCGAACCTCAGGTACTTTCTGTGCTTTGGATGGATTGGCACATGAAAGTAAGCATCCTGAAGGTCCAATGATACCAACCAATCTTGGAGTTGGAGAGTCTGAAGGATCTGAGAAAGAGTGACCATCTTGAACTTGTCCTTCCTGAGGAACTTGTTCAAGTTTCTTAAGTCCAAGATGGGTCTCAGTGCGCCGTCCTTTTTTGGGATGAGAAAATATGGGGAGTACCAACCCCTGTTGCTCTCCGCACCAGGTACCTGTTCTATGGCACCTTTCTGTAGCAGGGTTAAAATTTCCTGCAACAGGAGCGGGTCTGGAGTTTTTACTGAGTTGGCTCCCGGTGGATGATTCGGAGGTCTTTTTTGGAAGGGGAGACAGTAACCTTGAGCTACTGTTTCCAGTGCCCAAGCATCTGAGGTAATGCCCCGCCATTCCTTCAGATGCTGAGAGATCCTGCCTCCCACTGGTGTTTTGTGCAAAAAGGTCTCAGAGGCGGTTGCAGGAGTGGCTGAGGGTACAGACGCCGCTCCTGAGGCTGATTTTGCACCTCTACCTCGTGGTCCACGAGGGAAGTTTCTTTTGCCCCTTTGAGAAGCCTGTCCTCTTCCTCTACCAAATGAGGAGTAGTAACGGAAAGAACGACCCCTCCAGGAAGATGAGCCGGAATAGGGTTTTAGAGGCTGGCGCATGGAGGCACTAAGAGATTTAGCTGCCGCTTTCGAGGTCTGAAGTTTTTCTAGGCTTTCATCAGCCTTACTGCCAAACAGCCTCGAGCCATCAAAGGGCATGTTGAGGAGTCTGGCTTGCACGTCCGGTGCAAAGCCCGACTTCCTCAACCACGCAAATCTGCTTAGCACAATGCTTGCAGCCATGGAAACTATCAGCAGTATCCAGTCCAGACTGGAGACATTCCCCCATTGCCCCCTTCCCGTCTTTGACTATATTCAGGAAGCCTTCCCTTTCTTCGCCTTCCGGAATACGATCAGCCGCTGCCGAAATACAGTCCCACAGGGTATGGGTAAACCTGGCAAGGGTACAGGTGACATTTGTCGATTTAAGGGCCATACTGCCTGAAGTGAAAACTTTACGTGCTCAGGCATCAACTTTTTTATCCTCTCTCTCTGGAGGGATAGTGGGATATGCAGTTTGCTTTGATGTGGATGCTGCCTGAATAACTAGACTTTCTGGAGTCAGATGCCTGTTTAAGTATTCAGGATCCGTACCAGCTGGCCTGTATTTCTTGGGGAAATTATTATCTGCAGCAGCAATGCTCTCAGGCTTTTCCCAGTTTTTCTCCACCCTCCTCTGAAGAGCCCTGTGAAAGGGGAGAACTGGATCTTTTTGAGGACCTCTGACAATTATATCCGTCATGTCATCTTGTTCAAAAACGGGTGAAGTGTTACCCCAACCCATATACTCAATTACTCTGGTCATAAGACTCCTGTACCCTGAGTCTGCATGTTCTGCAGGATCAGGTCTGGCAAACTCTAATTCTGGGGAGTGTCAATTCCACTGGCAGAATGTAGAGTGTCACTCAGGTCTCTCATTTTGGACTCTTGATCAATGAGTTCCTCAGGAACTTGTTTCGTGCCATATGAAACTCCAAAGGGAGTAACATCCTCTTCTTCCGAGCCACATTCCTCATAAATTGAGGACATGGACTTAGAAAAGTCTGACCTGGGCAACGGAGTAAATCTTCTTTCTTCCTCTACTATATGCGTCGAAGGAATAGAAAAATCCTTCGAAGTTGTCGAAGGAATCTTCAATGACTTCGAAGAGGACTTCGATACAGGCGTCGAGGTTATTTTCGGTTTCGATGCTGAAACGGTTGACGCCGATGGTGTCAATGAAGTCGTTGAAGCCTTCGACGACTTATGTTTTTTATATGGCACCGGAGAGGTGCTCGACTCTCGAAGAGTCCTCGAGGACTTGTCGTCGACTCGGGTTTTTTGAGTATCCTCTACACTACTGTTTTTTTTACCAAGGTAGTCTTAGACTTCCCTTTGTCGTCCAATGGAGCAACCTTAGGTGTATGGCTCTCCCGAGGTTCATTCGAGGGGGTCGGGCCGCATTCTCGAATACCTCCATCATCTTTTTACGAAATTTTTCCCATTTTCTGGGAGAATCCGATTTTGTCGGACATCGAATTTCTTCGGTCGACTCGGAAGATGATGCGGGAGATCTATGTCTCCTCTTCATTTTTTTGGACGAGGAAGAAGAGTGTCTCGATCTACTCCTAGATCGAGATCTCTTTGAATGCCTATGGCGATCCGATTCTTTCAAATCAGTCGCTTTCTTATATTTTTTGGACGTAGCCTTCTTAGAGGCTTTCCTCACCACCGACAGTTTACCTCTCCTCTCACGAAGAGCTTTCTCGGTCATGGATTGGCAGGAACCACAGTCGTCGGTCCGGTGACTGGACCCGAGACACCAGAGACAAACTCGGTGGGGATCCGTGATCGACATTTTCGATCCACAATCTAGCACTTCTTGAACCCAGTCGAAGAAGATGACATTTTCTTCACAGAAAATCTGAAGCGTGCCTTTCTCGATAGCGAAGCGATCAGAAAAACGGAACTGAAGCAGCAGGCACGGCTCGAGCCATTTATACCATTGGTGACGTCGACAGAGTACGGAGTCCGTCGAGGGACAATTCAACGCCACGACCTCGAGCACAGCGCCCTCTGCCGAAATTTTTTTTTGCCGAAGCAGCGAAGCAGGAGATAACGATTTATCATTAGATGAGGAATACGTGGGAGGACACGATTCATTCGAAAGAAGAATTTTGCAGTCGTTCGCCTCTTACCATTCCCAATAGAGACAATCCCATGTTGTCTAACTCCTGGTTATCTCCCACCTGACAACCGTAACACCTTACTTGCAGGACTCCCAGATTCCACCGTAGTCACTCTGAAATCTATCCAGCAGGTGATAGCATGCCTCATCACAGGACTAAGAAAATTCAACCACATCACTCACATCATCAAAAAGCTAAGCTGAATAACCTTTTAAACACAAACTCTAAACCAAAAGTTATCTGCCTGAGAAACAAACCATCTCCGGAGGTCATTGTGTCCCCAGAAGACACATTACCAGATTGGAAACAAAGAACCGCACTAGGGGAAACAATAGGAATGAGGCCTTTTCCTGCTATGCACCCTTTTCTCAGGAACAAATTACCAACAAAGAACAGACTGTCCCCCTCCACCTAAGACTTCACAAAGGACCTGAAGAGTCTACTCTTTAAAGAATACCTCCCCAATCACTCCACTCACCCCTATCATCCAACTTTCCACACCAGCAACCGTTTTTACCACCTACAATATATGCCTATAACCCCCTCTGTACAGCACTCCATTGCCTTACAGATAAGTTCACGATTGATAAATCCTATACATATACACATACATACATGTCAGCCATTACATTCCCTTGCCAGAAAGTACTTGCCAACTCCTAAAGTGGAGTACGAAATTCCACCCCAATGCACTCACTTCCATGAAACCGTGCTAAACAAATGATGATTAAAGCAATCATTCTTCTGAATAATTCGTCATTTGTCTGCTCTTTGCAACGTGGTGGTTGACCAACCTTCAGGGTGGACAGAAGTCGGTTCTTTCCAGCTCACCATTGACATTTCCAGATACATGACAATAATTAACCTCATTCACCAATACAATCCAAAAAAACAGCTCCAATGTTCTGCCCTCCCACTCATAACAGTCTTCAACAGAGCCCACAGACTTCCACTCATCGCCTTTGCTTATAGCATCACACACCAAACATACACACTATAGCGAGGATGCCAAACGTTTAGCTTGTCTAAATTCACCTCCATTTTCTAGGCAGTACCCGTTTCAACACAGCAATCTCTCCTACACCACAGAAACAAATGGCATAGCCGAAGACCATGTAATGTCTGCCTGGCATGAATGCAGTCAGATAGACTTGGAGTTAATTAATAATAATAATGATAGTTCATTGATTCACATTACCTGTTGGGACAGTCCAGTTGGATATCATCCGCAATACATTGGGATTTTAGCTTCGTACCTGTGTCTTTGTACAGGCAAGGTACTGGGGCAGTAGATAACTTTCTCAGTAATTGCGCAGGAAGGATGAGCATGGTGTTGAATTCGCCTTCGAAGCAGAGCTTGGTTGTCCCACTCTCGGGGGCTTGGGCTCAATATCTATACAGCACGCTCCATCCAGTCACTTATTTGTAAATGCATTTCTGCACTCATTTCGGTTCCCGCTGAAGTGCTGCCCGCATAGGACTCAGAATATGACTGAATTTGACATTTGCGCAAGTGGGTGGAGATACAATCAGTAAGTTGTCTAAACAAGTGTTCCGTGTTGGCTTGGAGATACTTTAATCCTCCTATACCTTACAATGGCCCGAAGTCCCCAAAAATTAATGATCCAAATGGACATGCCCATACTCAAATACATACATTGGAAACTGAAAATCATCAAATTGAAATTAGCAATTTCAATATTGCTTTTTTTTCCCTTCTTTTCTCCTGGGATGGGATGACCCAAAGTAAGCCCCACTTATTCCTCCATCCATTTCCTTGCCCCTTTACTTTATTTCCCCATGCACCACAACTACCTTGCCCATCGATGCAACACTTCATGCTCCGCTGTGTTACTGAGATCAAGTGGAGGCCCAATCACCTCAGGAATCACAGGGACCTTGCCAACTGTACAAAAGGAGGTCTTGATGTTAAGCAATAGTCGGATGCTTTATGAGGACTCAAACAAAATTAGGTTTACGTTTTCGAGTAATCTGCATTTAGGAAACAGATGCTCTCCAAGAAGTACATGTTTCTCAAAATGGGCACAGATTGTAGGTAGAGGTGCACCCGCTACATAGCAGATGAAAGCAGGGGTTAGTTAGCAGGTGAATAATACACACAGACACAAAATCAGCAGCATTAGAAACTTCATTTCTCAACATGTTGTGACATCATATACAAGAGGAAAAAACAGCGAAATCAAACAATAAAAGGCAAGCAAAAAGCTGAAGCGTCAATTTACAAAACGAGAAGCTGTGAATGTAGCAATTACAAAAGTAATTAAATAAGACTATTTACATTTGTACACATTTTAAGATCAAATAGTACCATATTCTAGATCAAATATATATATATATATATATATGTATAAAATATATATTATTTAGTTTAAGGCAGCAAACATTTTCCTGCACAGACATATAGTGTTAGCACAAAAAGACAGGACTGTGAGGAAGGATATTATGGACACACATTTCCTCTAGGAGCTTCATCAGCAGCACAAAACAGGTGTACATGTGCACCGTAACTTTTTACTGTTACGGCCCCGGCTGAAACATGACAAACGTAGGAGCTAAGGACTGCATTAAATAGGGTACCATGGACTTCACAATAATAGAGCTGCAATATAAAAGACGAGTATGAACCATGGTGTAGCAAAGTTCGCGCTGTACTGACTGACATTTGGGCCCACTGAGCATTACATTGTTCCAAAATACTATCAAAGACATAAGTCGCAGACAACATAAGGTCAGACCTACATTTTAAGTGTGCAGGATCTACACGGGTAACAGGATTGGGCTACATGAAAATAGATGTAGAAATCATGGGCACCCCAATGTGAGGTCTTAATTAGGAAAGGCCAGGATGCATGGGTGCAGGGAAGTCAGGGCTTCACCATAAACCAGTGAAGCAGCCATGAGCACCAAAAGGATTTTGTTATCATTCAAAGACGCCGGGCCACCATTCACGACAGACCTTCCTGGATACCCTATAGGAAAAGTGATGGTGCTACAGGCATCAGAGTTTTCAGGCTAACCGAGAAGTAGGGAAGTTATGGGAGCCAAAATTGTCAGGCTACATGAAAAAAAATAGAAGAGGTTGACTTTTCTTAAGCTTAAATAAAAAAAAGGACCTGGGGGACAGAGGGGAGGCTAAATTGTCAGTCTATCTATTGAATACAGACAATATTATAGCATGCAATGCATTTAGTCATTTTGTGCTCTAATTTTGTTACCCCAAAAAGTTTTTTTATGAATGCATACAGATTAATTTAGTGGTGTAGAGAATTCATTTCACTCCAATGTAAAGTGTACCAACACCTACCTCATCTTTCTAGTCTGATCTTGAAAGCAATCTGCTTGGATTTTGAATGTACCCAACCTGGTGGTGGAGGGCTGGGTGCGAACCTAAAAACAGGTTCTGAGGAGAATGTTCATAGAGAAGAACAGGTTTCCCACAATGGGGCGGTTTTACTTCTAATCCTTATCCATCATCTTCCCAGAGTCATGGATGCCCAGGCTGTAGGGCAGCATACAAACATACAAAATCCCAGGCAAAGCAAACATGAAAAAGGCTTAGCATGCTGAGGGCGGGGATGAAGGAGAAGCTGCACTATCGAGAATGGGAAGCACACCAGGTCCAATTCATGAAAGCAAACTATTTGGTGCCACCAGAATCATGTGGCAGAACGTTCATGCCGGCCACAATCTTGGGAACAAGTGAGATGAGTGACTGCATAAAGGAATTGCCTTAAAGTCCACACAGAAGCCATCTCCTACGGAGAAAGGATCCTTAATCATCCAGAAGCCAAGCAGGTAAACACTGGGATAGCTACACCACCAGATGAGGAGCGAGGCTTCAGGACTGTAGTTTCTATTAGGTGGGGAGTAGTCCAGCCTCCATACATGAATGTTCTTGGTACCAACTAGATGGGAAGCTGGCCGTGTAATGTGATGCTGAAACACCAAGGCCAAGATGACCCAACCAAGAGTGTTTTTTTCCCGTTGAAATTAAAGAAACCATTTCCTCTGGAAGAAAGGATAAAATATCCAAGGCAAGGAAAATGGCATTCAACCCCAGAAAGTGTATACACAAAATATGTCCTGGGGTGATCAGTCTTGTACCCTCAATTGGCTAGAGTTGGCTTTCTAATCCTACTTGGATAGTCCTGTGGTTATGTTGTCCCAAGGATCCAGTAGAGCAAATGTACTGCACTAGTACATTTAATTCCTGGAAACATCGCTTCGAACTGTGCCCAAGATGGCCATCCAGTCACTTGAGGATCTCACCTTGATGAAATAAAAGCTGCAGCCGTGTCTTACATATTCTGAAGCATGCATTTTACTACTTGCCTGCAAGAAGCCCATCAGTACCAGAACTTTCTGGAACCATCACTGCTCTATGTGCTGTAGGGACCAGAGCTGAAGTGGTTGCATGCCTTTTTCAGAACCAGAATATAATCTGGGAAAGGAAAAGCGCATCCTAGGTTAGTGTCCTAACCGTCCTGATGAAAAAGGGGTAACAGATGGTACCACAAAGGGTTTTGTGCTGCTTACCATCTGCCCCCACGTGAAAAGAAACTGCAACACCAGAACAAATTAATCCAAGGCAGTGAATGCCTCCTGATGAGAGGGCATCTCATCAATTAAAATCAGCGCAGGGGTAGACGGAGGTGGATCATTTCTCTAAGCCACCAACTTGTTGAAAACTGACAACGCAGTTCAGATCAAACCCGAGGGTGGGGGGATTTTCTGGTTCTACACACTCTCTGCAATAAACATCAGATGCTTACTATGCTGCTTACACCTGGATATGTGGAAGTGCACATACTTGAAGCCAAAAACATCAAGTTGGTTCCTTACCAGGAGTGCCGAGAAGATCTGCCCATGAGTGATCACCTTGAAGATTACTGGAGGGGGATAGAATCACTGTTCGATCTTCATGGTGCAACGCAGATCCTCCCACTTGTGTTCACTGAAAAGATATATAATTGGAAACCCAGATTGCAGTCATAAATGGGACTGGACACTATCACTCTAAGCTTAATATGCTTTTGGATCTTTAATAGGGCTTCTGGACGGAGCAATACTTAAAATGTTTTGGATGACAGGTGATGTGAAACTCTTTACCATCATCAACCTATTTCTAATAGTGTACTCAGCAGGAAGCAGATGTTCTGGAAGAGAAAGTCTTTGGAATCCTTCGGTTTTCGATTGTGTTCCAAGTCCATTGCAAACCACTTATCTTTGTGAAACCCTTAGACCTAGCAAGATCTACATTTGTCCAAGAAGGTAGAGGACCAGGGTGCCTGAAGGTTTGGCAAGAGGCTTTGCAATGATAGTGGGGGAATGTATCACTTACTTTTCACAAACTAGTCCTCAGCAGACAGCATAAACGGTTCTATATAGTAAAGGGAATGTCTAAGATTTCCTTTCTCTGCCTTGATAGTGAGTAAGAGTACATGCAGCCCATCCATCCTGCATATCTCCAACCCCTAGGTCCATTCCTCTTGCCAGAGTATTTATGTGGCCAAAGCCAGCTTCAGGAGTGGCAAATGCATCGGTCTCCATTCATTAAGCTTGGCCTGAAATTCTGCACCCCATTAGGAGGAACATCCTGAAGCTATTCAGTCAGGCCCAGACACATTTAAGGATTGCAGCCAGTTTGGGTGGCATTAACATTAAGCTGTCGAACGGGAAGGGCCACATTCTGGTACACTTCGAAATCAAAGTATTTCACCTTCTTAACACAAAGTCTCTGTCTCCACCACAATCCGGCAGGACTGTGGGAAATGTATAACCTCTGAAGCGTAGGATGGAGGGACTACGCCCAATAGCCCAGCAGAGAAACAATAGGACTATTCACTCTCTCACAATTACACCCTCCTATTTGGAAAAGACCAAGTCATGAGATGGAAGAAATCACTGCCTTTTTCCATCTGATCCAGACAGTGTACAAATTAACACTTATGTCAAGCATTATGGGACAGAGCCACAGACCAATCCAAGGTCAAAGAGGCTCGCTGAACAAAAGTGATGAACATCTGGTCCATGGCCACATGTGACTTTCTTCAAGACTGGGAAGCACGAGACCATCCTTTTAGTTTTTTAGCTAGAATAGATCTCCCAATAAATGGCCTTTCGATCCAGGAACACAAACGCAGCCTCTGCATGACGGATTGAGCCCCTCGTCATGTATCGGATACCAGTGGCAGGACTGGCACTTCATGTCCAACATGGACGTATATGATTTATGGAGCTGCTGCTGCTGCTAAACCAGTCTTGTAGAATTTTAAATGGCTCCCTTAAATTCTATGGATTCATCCAGTATTCGACCCTTTACTGGGCACCTCAGGGAATACAAAAGAGTTAGGAATTCCACAAATTGGCCGTATCCCATTACATTAAGGCCTTAAAGAGATGTGAGGGCCCTGCCTTGTGTATTGTGCAGTGTACAGTGAGAGTTCTGTCGGTATATGTTAAAAAGAAAAGGGATTCTTGCCAGACCAGTTTGAAGGGTCCTTTCACGCGTGTTGGGATGAAATGTTCTGAAAACACCATCATTCAATGATGGGGCTTGTTACACAGGGCTTTCACAGAGGTTTCAGCTATCTTTTCTGTATCAAGGCTAGTAACTCCTGGAGGTCATTCGGAAGCAAACCAAAAATGGAGGGCAGCCACAGAAAGTGGTCCTGAAAACCTGAGCACATCAAAGTGCACAATCAGGCCAGAGATGCGCGCCAGCCCGATGCATTAGTAAAAGCAGAGTAAGGCAGTTTAGGAGAACTACCCCAAACACAAGTGTAGCCAATCAGCAGAGACAAGTGGAATGACACAAGATAAGCCTGTGAACTGGCAATCCACAGCAGCGTCTTAGGACAACAGAAAAGAGAAATCTAAGTGAGCAGCAGACGAAAAGGACAAATGTGCGGGAGCAGATAACCACACAGGAGTAAAGAGCATAAGGCCATCCATGCGTAGCAAAGTACAATTTTTCTATATCTATCGTGTTCAGGTGATTTCAGTTGCAGTTTCGCAGCCAGGACAGTCCGTAGGAAGTTGAATGTACTAGTTCCCTGCTACGCTAACCTTCTATAAATTCAAGTTATGCAAATCATCCCATTGTTTTATAGGAGCCCTGCGTTGGGATATGGCATAACAGCATGATCTAAAGGTGAAGATACTACATTAACTTAACCTTGATATGTGCTAATCAAAAGCAGCATCTTTTTCCAGCTCCACCTGGTGTTCACTTGAATCAGAACTTGCCATTTGTTAACCTAAGTATGTTAGTGTTGCCACAATTTCCCTTGATTGCTGACTGCTACTACCTATTGAATGCATACTGCGGGGGGCTTGAGGGGTGTGTGTTATTAGAAAGCAATTCTGTTATTATGGCTTACTCCATCTAGACCTGAGTTCTATTAACATTTTTACATGTCAGAATATGTTATTGCTTTACTTCTGCAGACTTTGGAATGCCTCACTGACCCCTTCAAGTTCACATGGAAAGCTATGGCTCAAAATATGGGTTTGGTTATTGCTTATTTACTGTACATTTTGGAGAAAGTTACTGGCCAACTATTGTATTATGGACCAGGCATTTCCCAAGGCATCAGCTGTACACACTTCAGAAATAAGATATATATTGATCCCTGCAGCAAGATAGTGACATGAGCTTTGAAGGCACTATTGGAGCATGCATATTGCCATCAACTGCTCACCATTAGCTCATACTTTGGACTGTGTAATTGCATTCAGTTTATAAGTGACACATAGTACCTGAGCCATTTGCGAAGGAGCTGGTATGCTTTGCCCTTTATCAATTGAAACTACATGTTGTGTTATGACATAATTACAATATGGTGCGAGCTGTTGGTGTATTCAGAATGCACAACTATCGGCGCATCACGGCAATGTCAATTTATCGTGGCTTGGCAACAAGCTGGGTAAATCATTCCATGCAATCAGGCGTGCCAGGGGCTGAGCTCCACCCCTGCAGGGGACTGCATTTTTGCAATGGCCAATCACAATGGCTGTAATGTGCAAGATGACTGTCGGCTGACCACAGAGCAGTATGGCACATGGTCAGTTCATCACTGGAACACAAGTTCCCTGTGCCATGCCACACAGATTCAACAGTACACTATAGTGGCGTCAAGGAGTGACCGCTTTTGGAAGAATTAACACATGCAGGAAAAAGGGGATATGCAAGCTCCTCTTGCACTACAATATGTTACCTGCCCCAGTTGCTTAATCAGAGAGTTTGCTCATCAGGGTTATACCATTATACAGTTGGTCTGCGCACCACACCACCTTACTGAACATGAGCAGTAAAGCAATGCAAGTTGCAGCCCGAATTGCCTATTGGCGACAACTCTATGCTCTTATATGTTTTAATATGCTAGTCGACTAACCTGTAACCTATAGTCGACAAGCACGTCTTTCCTATGTACTCTATATGTATGCTTCTGTAACTGTCATAAGCTCTAGCGCTGAGTAACCTCAGGGTTAGGTGCGCTTTATAAATAATAAACTAAACCAGTCCTTGTTAAACATCTTGGTTTCTGGGAGCAGACTCAAAATCTTCCCTAAGGCAAATAACTTGTTTACTGTGCTGAGAGGAGGTTATGACATCTCTTGGGATCTTCGTCGGAAAGTCTAAGAGGAATCTGTGGTTGCCATCACACTGAATAATCTAGAGATTACACCTTCAAGGGAACCATCCTATCATGTTGGAAGCAGCTTGAATGCCTGATCCTAGCCACTCTGAGAATGTGGCTCACCAACTGAGTGGGCTGTTTTCCACTGACTGCGATCACATAGTGACTAGTCACATACACAGGCCCTGCATGTACAGTGATAGCACATCATTGCAATCATATTATGCAGCAGAGCAGGGACGTGTCCCCTCCAGGATCACCAACATTATAATTAGCATCTGCTTGCATCGAGCCCCAACAGTCTTCAAGGCCATGCAGAGCACAGAGGAGTGGATAGACCGCTGGCAATTCGGCCATATTTCACAACATCTATTAGCTTGCGTGGATTAGCATGCTTCATACATACAACTTCCAATGAAGAGAAGTTTGAAAGCAGACTCTTAACAAGTCCTTTACTCTGCGGGTCTCAAATGCATCCCATTCACCAAAAGAGGCATTTGCCACTCCGTTAAAGAGGCGTGCAATGTTCTTAGAGTGTGAACAGCCCCTTTGTTACTCTCCCTGTACCCAGTTCTAAAAGGCATAATTCAGAGAGTTCTTGGTTATGCTGGCAACCTGAATTGGATGCAGACAGCTTCTGAAGGCCATGCGCACGCTTCAGATCTGTGTGAGCATCGCTTTGACCGAAGCCTTTGCACAGCCACAGCAAGCTGAAAAGATAGGAATTTCTCAGTGGGTCCATGGATGGTAGCGTTTAATGCCCATTTTAGCCACCAAATAGGTGAACACTATGGTTGTGAACCTTTTTCCCATTGCAAAAGGATAACCAGTATTCCACTTGCACCTATTTGTAGATATTAAAAGGGTAGGATAACTCGCAGGACTGAATGCTGTGATAATCATGGCTTAAACGCCATCAAGTCTCGTCAATAAACCATGGTACTAAGACAAACCGTAAACTGCACCCTGGATATTTATATGTTTCAGTCTGCATGTCAAGTGACGATGCACAGGAAGAATTTACAGAACCGAGTGAGGAATCGACTTAAATGGCACCGACCAAGAAAGGCAGTGCCATCATAATGCCATAAATATAAACGAATTCCAGACAAACAATGTACTACTAAACACCAACTAACTGGACCCCGTTTGGGGGGGTGGGGGTGAGGGAACACTGCCTCTTTACAACATTCAATCCCAATGATGAGAGCTAAAATGGTCATGTTTGTGCTCTTGTGTGCCCCCTTATCTCTTATACTCAAAACATGTCAATGGGGTCTCCTGCTTTCGGATCCAAAAGGGTCTTCAATTCCACTTTTCTGCATCACGAGGCATGAACTCATGTAATGTTAAACCAGGTAATGATGCAAAGGCATCTGCTGTGCTTGTTCTGCATTTTAAATGTAAACCTTTAAAATCCTTTATCGACACTAAGATACCTACAGCTCAACACAACAGGAGCTTTGCCTCCAGCACTACGACCTCGTCTTACACTTTGCCCCAAGAAATTAGTTATTGAGACCCAGGCCGAGCTACTCACCAACTAATACAGGAAGTAACATCACATATCATTAGACCATAGGGCAGCAGAGCAAAAGGCACTTTGAGGTGCCAACCGCTTGCACCGCATGGATCCCCGTGTGGGTGGATAGCTGACCCATTTTTCCAAGCTGTCGATCCTAGAAATGTGCAGCTTCTGCAGATCAAGCCTTTATGTATTGGTTTGGGACCTCTTCTGAACATTACATCAGAGTCTATACCAGTAAAGCTGAGGAGATCAGAGTTCAGAGGACACAGCATAGCCCATACTGAAACCTCTACTTGTGAATTACACTTTGTAGGTTGTGAGCTTAGAGACTACACAGGAAACACCACAACAATATATGCACTCAAGACCAACCCTCCTTTGAATTCCCAGCCTCTTCCTGCCTCGGTTAGTGGAAGAGATTTGCAAGGTAAGCCTACATTGAGTGTATCGAATGGAGTCTCTGCAGTACTCGCTACAACATTGTTCAGTTATGGACACAATTTTCCCGTCTTTTGAACCTAGCAGACACAAAACCGGCATCAGAGGTCCCATGGCTTCAGTTGGCTAAAACACAGACAGCTTACAATAGGCCACATAACAAAGCAACATGACAAGGACATAGAAGACGCTGAAGCCAGCAAAGTGGAAGGTGCAGACAGCGCTGGGCACGGCGGTGGCAGCAGCTCCTCTCATCTGCAGTAAGGCATTGACAGTTTTCTGTATGCTGCTGAGGTTGACTTGGAGAATGTCAGAGGGCAAGCAGAGATCGACCTGTGCAGGAGGTCAGCAACACAATAAAAACAGACAAGAGAAAGACAAAAATTGCAGAGGTTAAAACAAAGAAAGCTGCAGTGATTTTTCAAAAAATAACACTACTCTTTTTTTTAATCGTAGCTGGCATCAAAATCATATTGAAGGGCAGCCACAACAGCCCCTGTTGAATTGAGCGCATGTAGCTTATATAGGAAGGTTCCATGAAGACTGAAGACCAGTGTGGCAGTGGTTACATTTACAGAAGGTGATTACACCTTGTGGCTATTCAACAAGGTGTGTAAGGGGCCGAAGTAGCTAATTACCTTGCCGCAACATTAGTTTGAGGGATACTGCATTTCCAGGAGATTATTCATCTTCAAAAATGCCTGCCGATCTCAGAACGGTCTTAAGAATCTAAACACCAGAATAAGTTGCCAAGCAGGGTTGTAATGACCCAGCAAACTACCACAATTGAGCGACAACCCTGTAGATGTATGGGAAGCCAAACATGCCTCGGGTATCTGTTCCCATTTCTGTCCTCTTGACAGACTCCTAGGGGACTGTAGAAAAACAACATTCTTATGGTACAACACGTAGGGGTGAGATTAGGAATCAACCAGATATAGCACCCATTGAAACATTACTACTGCCAGGTAACACACTTGTTCTAAAGTATAGTTTCTACTGGCAATTAGTTACATTTGAAAGAAGACAACACTATGAAACAAAGTCTAGTTTTGAAAGAAAGCTAGAGGTCAGTATAAAGTCTACAAATGCAGACTTTACACCGCTTGCCAATCAGACCTCACTCAGGGTAACTGCATGCAGAGCAATAACTGGAAAATGTGTGGCAAAAATCAGATTCACTCTTTGTGCAAAGCAGAAGCTG
Source organism: Ambystoma mexicanum (assembly GCF_040938575.1). NCBI lineage: Eukaryota > Metazoa > Chordata > Amphibia > Caudata > Ambystomatidae > Ambystoma > Ambystoma mexicanum. The sequence continues at coordinate 138,988,958 of NC_090921.1, forward strand.
CTATCTAAAGTTGAGTCCTAGGCACAGTGGTTACTTTGGTTACTGGCACTGCTTTGAAGCACATTTCAATGGAAGCAGCCATCATTCTTGAGATGGCAAGTTTCTTGTGCACCATAATTGGCAACACAGACGTGTTCCTCCAAGCTGTACTGAATTTAACAAGAGATCTGGAAACGGAGGTCTCTTAAAGTCCAGCCTACAAAGTCTTTTCTCTATTTTTGTGTATGAGGAGATGGAATTATGACTGGTTATGTTAAATGAGTGTGTGATCCAAATGAACCAAAATTGCGCCAAACCCCATGAGAAAGAAATGTTTTATTAAAGAATATTCCATATTATTGATTCTAAAAACCTCCAATGGTTGTATTGCAATTTACAAGGGATCCATTACATGGATCCAAACTTTTAAAACAACGGTCTGCTCAGGTGTTTTATCCATCAGGATCTTTCTAGGCTAGAACGGTTATCCAATTCTGAATAAGCAGTTTTAATACATTATTTAGGACCTTCCTTTGTTAACAGTTATACTGGAATGGTAGGAAACTCCACACACAAGATGCAAGAATAACTTTTGAAAAACAATGTCTGACATTAGCAGTCCAATAGAATTGGGCGACCTAGTGTAGCCTCGGGTTTTCCAGCCCTGGTACGTGCAAGGGTGTACACTTCCCTTCCTCGGTTCAGGGACAGTTCCCATGGATTACCCCCACACACAGGCAGCCTGCTGGGTAGGGAGGGGCGCTGCACCTGCTAAATAAAATTGCTGTTAAGAGGAGATGAGCTGCACCCAGAGTTCGCCGATGACTAAGGACACAGACACCAGAGTGTATTTTTTTTATTGAGATCGCAAGGGGTGCCCCTCTTTATTAGACACACTTTTATTCTTAAAACCTAGACCCTAGGATTCCCCTGACATGAGCTCCATCCAAGCAGAGACTGGCTTTGTCAGCTCATCCTTCCATGGAGGGGTCTCGTGGACCCTAAGGATGAGCTTGCCGCAACTAATTCCCAAACTCAGGTACCACCCACATGGGGAATGAGGCGAGAGGATGGCCTCTGTTGGTGGTCCAGTCTTGCAAGGCAGCCTCATGCAGGGCCGCCAACCTCTCCTTCTAACTTCCACCAGGGTACCCCCCTCTCTATCCCCAATTTACAATAGTGGCCATCTACATAATGCCCTATCTATCCCTACTTAACAGTTACCCTATTTAACATCCCCTTAATTCCCCAAATCTCTACTTCCCTCCTACTTAACATTTACCCTACATAGCAGTAATCCCATATAGACATAGCTACTCATACATATATACATAGACTCACAATATATGTACACAACATAACACACTATATTACAATGGGGTGACTGCTGCAGTCAGTCACCCCTTCACAGTACCTTGCAGGTCTGCTCTTCTGGCTTGGGTGAACAGCTAAGGGCGGTTGCAGGCTGGGGGCCTGTTCACTGAGGATACGGTTGACCCCCTCTGGATGGCCCTCTGTTGATATATAACAGGCCCTGTCCTCTTGTCCTCTTTCAGGGTGACTCTGTCCATCACATGGAGTCACTGCACTGCCTGCGCTCTGGACACTGTTCTGGGCGGGCCTCTATGCACATTGGGATATCCCCCACTTACGGCCGCAACCCGCGGTATAATTATTATTTTAGGGTGCTCCCGGTTGGTTGGGGGGCCCACTAGACATCCCCGCCACAACCTGCAGCATATATATATTTTCTAGGGGTGGGCCCTGTTGGCTGGAGGGCCACCCAACAGCAATGCCGCGACCCGGGTGCCATTTATGCATCGGGTGGCGTCCCCATTGCTATGGGGACATCGCCGGGCACTGAGGCCTCCTCCAGGCCCACCCCCTCAGCAATGCATTGTGGAAATGCAGGAGGTGCGCCGTGCCTCCACCAGGGCTGTTCGGCTGGGCAGCCCGGGGCTTGCTTCACCTGGGATGCTTAACAAAGCGACCTGGGACTTCACTACCGCCTCCTCTTCACCCGGATGGGCCGCGGAGGTTCTCCCGGATGGGCCACCGAGGTTCACCCAGGTGCGGCGCCGAGGTCCACCCAGGACATTCATCTTCACTGTTGCACCCTCCAAGCTGGAGCAGGCTTGGCTTCTGCTGCGCTATCTGCATTTCCTCCCGGGCTGCCTCTGACATACGGAGCCCGTAAGGATTTTTTCAATGACAGGCCCGCCTCACTGGCCACACGTGGTCCTGGCCAGGCTGTACTTGATGGGCCCGGGCAGCCACCTCCACTCGGTCCGAGCCATAAATGTCACTGGGGCCCATCCGCTATGGCCTCCAGGCAGGCCGACAAGCCGCACGGGCCAGGGGCGGTTGAACTACTACTGACATAGCAGCTCGGCCCCCTGCAAGCAGTCTCTGCGGGGCTCTCCCATGCACCGCCTAGTGCTCATCAAAAGATGGATTAAGGCCCCATGGGGCCGCTCGAGGCAGCGACTCCCCAGGTAAGTTTTTCTCTTGCTCTACCTTTTGTTAACTGTCTCTTCGACTGTCCTTTTCTAAATCCTTCTGACTTCTTTTGTCTTCCCTGCCCAGCGCAGCCCATTCTTGGACGGGAGAGTTCTTTACTATTGTTCTTTGCTTTAACATTCCACCCAGCCCCATGGTGGGCTGGATAGATTCTTCCAAACACATACACAAAACATAACGAAATAAACACACTACACTAAATAAACCTTTACCCAGGTGTCTGCGTCTTTCTTTTCTGGGTGTTCCCTCAGAGGGCTAGCATGTGGCCTAGGATCTAGTTAGCCCTACAAAATGTATGAACACTGTATTTTCATGCAGATAGTCAACTTGGGAGATGCCTTCTAAATTGCTGGCAATCATGGTTTACTCTGGGCTCACTGGGAAGTCGGCTAGGCTCATGCAAGTCTATGAGCAAGTGTAGAACATCTCCAGTTTGAGATGCACTGCTTCAAATACTGCTAAAGTGCCTACTCATACAAAGATAGCATGAAAGAGTAGTGATGGAAGAGTGGTGTCAGAGAAAGTACTATAGCAACTTGACAGAGTTACAAAGATCATTTCCTTTCATCTTCCAATCCTTTTTTTTTTAACAATTTTATTATTTTTAGATAAACATAATAACTTAGACTTGCATAAACATGTACATTATATTCAAGATCACATCATGACTGTCTGCTCCCCACACCCCCTCCCCACCCCCTCCCCCCCCCAACTACCCCTATCCTTTCCCAGCCTATAATGCACACAATCGTTCCACCACTTCCCAACTCTATTCCTTAGCGACCACCCTGGCATCAGTCTCTTCCAATCATTATTTGAAAAGTCACCAAGGGGATATGCCGCTTTCCAAGAGTCAGATTGTTTGTACCGAGAATATTTACAGGATTTCCAGGTTGATCGAAAGGCGATGAAGAGTGCAATGCTCTAGAAGAGCATTGGAAAGTTTGAGGCGCCAGCGGATAGAGCTCACACAGAGCAGAGGGCAGAGGCAGCCGCAATAGATTCGAAGATGTGGAACAAAAACACAAAGTGCAATATCTAAGAACAAGGAGGGGAGAGTAGGAAAGGGGCTAGACCGTCTGTAAACCAGAGATTCCCACCTACCCAGGGGAGATGCAAAGGTGGTGGATTAGAGGAGAATACATCAAATAAAGGGTGTTGAAACGGTCGGACTCAACCACATTTCGGTGAAGAATCAGGTATGGGCTGAGTACCATAGGGAAATGCATAGTCTACGATTGCATTTTCAGAGAACATTCAAGCACACAACACCGTCTCAAATTCTGCTAGAGTGACCGTAGTTGGTGAAAATTCTATTTACACTAGAGGTGGCGATTGCAACTTTTGTAAAACTAGTATAGGATCAGATTTCTCATACTCAGAAATAGAGGACATAACCAGTTGCCTTGGGGAACTGAGACACAGATGGAGAACAAGAAAAGATTCCATGAACTATTTCCCCATAGATTGAGCATTTATAACTTTCTTGAAGGGAGACAAGCCACTAGAGCCTTCAGTCGACAAACATTTCATTCTCATTTTGGAAAGAGTTGCATACAGAGCCTTCCAAAAAAGCTCTGGAGTGAGTTAATTTGAGTAGGTGACTTAAGAAATGTTTTCCAGACCACCTCCTGATGCATGATTTAGAAAATCCAACATATGGTGGATCAGAGAGTTTCCACACAGTTGGAACAAACTTTCACTGCTAGATGTGACTTGTGAAGGGTAGCACTGGTATAGCAGTACAGAACCCTTGCCAGGGCGACGAAGAAAAGGATTATCCAAACAGTCTATATGACAAATATATATATTTATCAAGAATAATACGCATCAAATTAAGAACTATAAAGATAGAGAACTTTAAACATTGTGACACATTTGTGAATGTCAGCCATTTCCCTTAAGGGGAGACATTTACCATGGAGCCACGGCGGTGCGTCCACAGTACAATAATCCCCCTGGGGGTGGTGCACTGAGAGAGGATCACATGGGAGAGGAAGCCTCCTTATGGGATTAGGGATGACCATTCCCAGAGAACGCGGTATACCACCGCTTTGTTAGACCTTCTGTGAAGGCATCATGAAGTAGACACAGACAAGTGAATAAAGTTTGGGCTATAAACTGTTATTAAATCAAAAAGGTTGGAAAAAGGCCTAACTTGTCCTATGCAAAGGTGGGATTTCCCTACCTAAATGAAACTAATGATAGTCTGTGTGAGGAAGTCCAAAGCAAATGTCTGTGTCCAAAACCTATACTTCCCTCATCTATAAGTCTACAATGTGCAGGGATGTCAGCATCAAAATGAGAAGTGTTCAAATAAAAGTTCAGAGCTTCTTCCAGCTTTTGGTTGGAAAAGGGGTTTCCCTTCCCCAAGATTCAAGATGGTTCACGTCACAAATAAAAGAGGGTTTCCTTCCCCAAGCTTTCAAGTCTCTTAACTTTCCAAAACAATTCCTTGGGATACTTCGCCGCTCTTCTGGCTTTGCTACCTTTCACCATTTTCATAGTGATCAGTTCCTTAATTTCAGATCACACAGGTTTTGCTTTATATTCAATCACAAGCTTGTGGGTGATTTAGGCGGCTTTTCCTTAGGTGGGTGTACTTGGTCTAGGTGCAGTTGGTGGACCATATGGTCCACCCATTACAGGTCACGCAACCGACAAACCTTACTTGTTTCTTCTTCATAGGCACGTTGCCACTGTTTCAGCTTCACAGTAGTGCTGGATTTATTCTCATTTCACATCCTCTTGATGCTTTATCACTGCTTGTTTTTCCACCATTCACTTGTTGCACTTTTAAATATTCTCCTGGCTCTTCAGTTACACAGTTCTTTATATTCTTATGGAGCTTGGCGATGCTTGTTCACTCAGGTTACAGTTACTTTTTTCAGGGAATTGCACAAAACTGCTTTCAATCAGATCGGTATTCAAAAATACTTCCTTTCATTCAAATAAGTCACTTTGTAGAAACCAACATACAATTCCCAGTATACTCTCCTGCTGGGAACATGTACACTTGTTCATGGGCGTATTCACAAGTTCAAACATTACAGTTTTCTCTGGCCTTCTTGTCCTGGAAAAAGCTTGCTCAAACTCACATTTTTATTTAATTCACCCTAGGATTTTGTTTGGCTCCAGGTTAGCCTTTCTTTCTTTTCCTTTACAGTTCGGTATTCACAAAACCTCTCGCTCAGTTTTCTTAGCATTTTCGGGTCATCGTGATTATCAAAAGTATTTAGTCATTTGACTGAGTTCAAACTCGACCGGCATCCATATCACCCATACGGTCTCACTCACTGAGAGCGACGCGACCTGTAGCAACAACGCAGTCTATAACTCGGCGCTCCAGAGTCACTCGGGCTTCTCTGACTCACTGGGTACTCTGTCTCCAGGTGCTCTTCTCCACGACATCAGGCTCGCTGTGGCTGTCACTTCTCCTGGCTCGGCGTGCCTCTTCTCCAGGGTCTCCGCCGCCTCTGCAATATGAGAGTCTTTCTGACTATGAGAGGTATGCAGACTAGCTCTGCCAGAGAGCTCTCCAATGCTCCCGCCACAATGAGTTTCCGCTGCAAAGACTCTGCAGCTTGTAGGCACTTTGGGCACACGTCTCTCTGGCTTCACCTCAAGCTTCTCCAGCAAGCGTTCCATGGAATGGACGGCTATTGGCCTGAGCTGAGCAGGCCATTTATACCAGCCCCTTGGCTTCACGTGTAGGTAATGTTCATTCATTACTTAACGATCTTGGTACTCCGCATCCCCATTCCTCGCCCCAGTACCAGAGTGGTGCCTGTGTGTAAGAGTCAATAAAGAGAGGATGTATGGCTCTGGTTGGTCTCTTCCTCGTCCCAGTACATGACTAGTGATTACTGGGGGATGATCTACTGGAAAGATAGGGAAGAGACCGGTAATAACCCACAAAGGCTTGGGAGATATCAGACTTGTTATAAAAAGGGAAATGAGGGATACCATGTCTCACCCAACAAGGGTGCATCATCCCCATTCCCCAAGTCTCCTCCACCCAGGTGATCCTCCATCGCATATCCAATCCCAGGGTCAGGATCCGATAGAGACAGCCTATCCTTGGCCACTGGGAGGAGGATAAATAGGGGAAAGAAACAAGGACATCCTCAGAGTCCTGCCACCTCTCTCTTTCCCCAAGCTAAATTCTCCTTCCCTCTTTCTCACCAGTACCAATGTCCGCTATTGTAATATTATCCAACCTAATATGTTAGCGCCAGACTAGTGGCCCTGAAAATACCAATTGCCTTCAATATAGTTCCAATACAAGTACTGCAAAGATGATGACCAGGAGTATGCAGTTCACTCTGGAGCACCAAAGTGAATGGTCTAGTCTCTCACAGCATTTGACTGGTCCAAGGAAATAAAAACAGCAGAGGGAAACCAAATGGGGAGTCCCATCCTCTGATGAGGAAGACCGGATGCAACGCCAACCCAGCGAACAGGGGACCGCAGCAGGAGACGCTGTGCATGGAGGCGAACAGGAGTGCGAAGGTACTCCATGGAAAAGGAGCTACTTTGCTCACTGCCCGAACAAACCTCAAACCACCCAAGCACACCCCCTATCCCACCACAAAGTTCGGCAAGCTGCTGGAAAGCAAAACCCCATCCTGAGAAGGGAGCAGAGTCCCACGGAGTGACCGCCGATGATGAGAGGAACCTGAATGCAAATAGACCAGCGGGGGTGCTGCCGACTACCAGAGCCTCAGAGAGAAGCACCAGTGCCCGGTAGACATGAACCACAGAAACAGGTAGGTACGCGGGCCGGCCGAGAGGTCAGTGAGGAACAACTGCAGAACACAAAATAAGAGGGTCTGGGACTCGCAATCATAAGAGAACCAAAGTATAAGGGGGTCTGAGAGCCAAAGAGAAACAGACATTGCAGAAAGAAGCATATGCCTAGCAGGAGAGCGAACCAGGTTATTGCAGCAGTGCATTGAAATTCTGGGACCCACTCCCATATGAGAGACAACGTATAGAAACTCTTGTGTACAGGCACATTATAAATGCCATTTCCTATAAGAGGGGCTGGGACCTTGAGAAAATCAGAAGCAGTACAGAAGGAAGCATTTGCATTGCAGGAAAGTAAACCAAGCTATAGCAACAGAACATTGCGAGTCTGGGACCCTGAAGACAAAAGAGACAGATCAGAAGAAAACCTACGCTTGGCAGGAGAGTTTCCCAAGCTGGTATAATAGAGAACTGCGAGTCTGGGACTTGCACCCTTATGAAAATGTAAGAGTACAATAAACTGCATCCAAGAAGACACATGGCCTTCAACCCAAGGAGATAAGTCAGAAGGAATCCAGGGGGAAGGAAGCATACCCCTAACACTTGGAGTTATACATTGTGTAACATGTATTTCTTTTGTCATTTTTGACCAATTCTGTTGACAAGAACTGTCATTACCACTTTTGCTTGGCAGAGAACACCATTGCACATTAGATTTAGGTTATTAGTGTTAGGGTCAGAAGTAGGGGTTTGGGACACGACAGTGACTGAATATTTATTTGACATCCTGACATTTTCACTAGTTTTCGTTGAGGCAGGGAATCCCCTCTTAGCTTTAGGGACAGAGAGGACTTTTCCCCTACGATTTTATTGGTTAATAAAATATTATAACCAAAACTATGCCTCCTTAGTTACCAAGCCTTACTTCTGCACCCTTAAAACATATACACACAACACAATTGTAAGGTATCTCAAGTGGGCGCCACCAAAACTTTAACGGAAACCAGATAACATTGTTATCACAATAAGTTAAACTGTTGTATTGTAAACATATGACACTTCAGAATTGAGAGGCTCTCCATCAAAATTACAAATATGACATTCTTACACCCAGGTTCCAACACCAAAGAGGCGGTCAAGGGTGGCTACAGCTAAAGACTTCGCGCATTATGATTATTTGTGCTGTCTGTTGGGCCAGAAAAAAGGATATGCAACCATGCCCACAGGCACCTTGGGTGAAGACCAGGTACTCCTGGCATGTACGACTTTAAGGAGACTACTCATATAACAAGTTGCAATGAAGAAAGTCAAGGGGGTGCGAGTGCAGAGATGAGGCTCTGGTTGTGACAGGGACCGGCTGGCAGTGGTTCCAGTCACATCTTCAGAACTCACTGAGAAGGGCAGACAATGCAACTTGTGGCCAACAGCTCGAGATAACCCAGTCATTGCCCGGTTATACGACGGATGAGACAAAGCACAGGTACAGGCCACAAAGAGGATGTCCCTTGACTGTCACGCAGCACAGTGAGCGGCAGATGCAGTTGCTCAATGTCCAGGTTAAAGAGGGAGTATCTTTCAAGGTCCTGTGAGTCATTGGATAAGAGTTTCAGTGGTCGACTATCTGCAAGCTTTTTATACAAAATACATGCAGCTGGAAGCAGACAGCCAAATAAAGGAAGTGGTTCACTGATATGGGCTTAAATCACAAGTGAAGTAGGCAAAATTCACCTTTGTGATAAGCATAAAGGTGCAGAGTAGTGCAACAGTGAAATATATGAAAAATATTGTTGTGAAAATATGATTATTGCCGTGTAGGTGTACAGAGAGGAGTAACGGTGTCCATGATCCTACTCAGCACAACACTACTACCAGAAAAGATGTGATCTTAATCAAAGGTAAAACAGGCACAACATTTATTTTATTGGTTATTTGTAGGGTGCTTTATACAACAGAATTGTTTTTCGAAGCGCCAAAACATCATGAGTGGTATAACTTCTTCGCCTCTTAAGGTAGCATGAGCCGAGGGCAGGCTATACTCTTCGGGAAGGTGAGAGCTGCCATGGAAGCATCCAAATGACATTACAGTGGTGACAAAATAAAAGTCATTTCTAATCAAGGTTCTATAAAATTAAACTAAAATGACAAACTAATAAAATACTGCCGACCCAACCCTGTAATGAGATGCGCAGAGAATGTACACTTCAGGAGAAAAGGGCACTATGTATTGAACAGAGATCTGCAGGTAAAGAGTCTTGTAGAAAGTTAAACAAAACTCAGACTATGTCTAAGGCATAACATGGGGTCTTAATGTCACTAGGGCCCACAGAATAAGGCCAAGAGAAAAAACCCACTGATGTCTACCTTTTTTCTCATTTCAGTCTAGACAGCGCTCTTGCGCTTGGCTTCTGAGCGCTTTGCGGTGCTTCAAATCAGGCACGAATTGGCAAACTGGCTCAACAGGAATAAACCAAGTGATGTGGATTGACAACCGGCAACAGCTTGAAGCTTGAAGATTGACAGGTAGGCAGTGTTCGAGACTGCATATCTTGAAGGCTTTCATGTGGTCTTAAAGAAAGCCGAGTTACGGCTTAGGGGCGTCACAAAGTAGAATCAACTTGGAAGTGGTAGTTGGTCGGTGTCATTGATTTGATGGCTCAGCGATGGCACGAAGGAGCTTGAAGCTGCAGAGTCCCAAAGGCAGCTCCTCTGTCTCTGCAGCGGCTAGAAGGTGCAGAGATACAAACAGCATGGCACTTGCAGTGCTGTGGGACACTCCACTGGGTTCCTGAGAAAGAGAGCGTAGCAATCACCCCTACGTAGGGTGTAGTATAGGGCTGATAAAACTTGCCAGCACGGGTATAGGTTAGCCCGAGCAAAGCAAGGGTTCAGGGCCGTCACATGCCCTGTATGCCCACCTAAGCAGGGGTGATTGCTACATTTGCACCCGAGGGATTCATCCAGCGTGCACATATTTTTTCTTTTCTTCAGGAGACTGTCTATGCGTGTATTGAGCAAGCCCAAGCACAATCTTAGGTAAAAAATAAAATCAATTAAAAAAAAGATGCCCGCTGCCGTAGCAAATAGAAAATGGACTTTCTATTGCAGTGGCGGACAGGATGCATTGTCATGACCAGAGCACAAAGCTCCAGTGAGCGGATAAGTGGGGAGGGAGGTGGGAGAAGGGTGCTTGATGTCTTGGAGGGATTGGTGAGGGAACAGGGAAAATGCTCCACAATCAAGATGGCGGCACCTGGGAAAAGGCCCCTGGTGGTTGGAAAACATGGGTGGTACACTGTGTTCTTGACTGCATTTCCAGTCACCTGATTGGCTGAGTGCTCTTCCCCAGGTGCAAATCAGTCTTATACCCTTCTTGATCTGCAAGTGTCACTGGCAACTTTCCTGGCTGAGTCCTTGGTAACAGTATCCAGCAGCAGTCAGGCTTTCCTCCAGCAGGTCATCTTAAATGTTCCCCAGAGACGATTAGGGAGAGGATCTGCACCTTCCTTGTATGTCTTTGTCTTCACCAAGTGGAGGGGATTTTGGGCAAACTAGGTTCCACTGAGAAATCTTTTCAAAGTAATTCCAAGACAGTTACAAAATGGTTAAACAATGATTCAAAGAAGAATTTGAAAGATTATTCAACGACCAAACATGATTCAAGTTTATTGGCCGATTAACTGAAAAGAATTCCCCGACAGGCCGCTTTCATCAAACAGCGAACTGTCGGGGAATGCACATGCGTTTACTGTGTACAGTACAGGCAGGAAGAGGCTGCGGTCTGGAAGGGGTCTGTGTATGTGTGTGGGCGGGTTGGGTGTGCCTATGTGTAAGCTATGCGTGGGAGGGGCAAGGAACAAGGACATTGGGGGTGGCGGATCGGACCCATGTGATAGACTATAGGCAATGGGGGAGGGTACGGAGGTTGCAGTGGCGACCCCTGCATTAGCAAACTGAAGGCGAGGGGGTGCCGAAATGGGAAAAAACAGATTCCCCACAACGCTACCTTCGTGGGCATCTTACTCGATTGATTACAATGCAAAGTTTTCATACACGCAGCAATCACAGAGATCTGATTCAAGTAAGGGGGAAGGAGGAGGGTTCAAGCACTGTATATAGTCACTTTTGTAGTTAGGGGGGTCTGAGGAAGAAAACTGGCATGGGAATATTCAAGATGGCTTGCACCCAACAGTGTGTAGGTCTATAATGTACTCACCGCCCAGTCTTCTCGGTTTCTCTCAGACTAAAGTGACTACAGTAATTATCCCCGTGGTGTAACTTCCATATTATAGTGGAGGCCCCTTTAGAGGCCCCAGCTCACGCCACAACCCAGAGGAGGTATGTCCTGTTCTTATGGAAAAGGTGTTAAATCTTCCCAGCAGCGGATCAAAGAGATCTTGGGCAGACCAACCACCTGTTGTGGGTGAACCTCCAGGGCCAGACACCAAAACTGCAGCTGCAGTACATATTGGAAACCAAATGGAAAATATAAACATCAGATTGGGGGTTTGGCATCTTTTACTGTATTCCTATCTGCTATGACGTGGAATCAGATGTAGCGTCATTTCTATATTTAGCCAAAGCTCTAGCACCACACAAACATGGAAATGCAGTGAAAGGTAGTTTGAACATGAGTGCTATGGCTGTGGGAATTCATTTGATTCCAGAAAACTGTTTATGCATTAAATAGGGTATTTCCTTAACTTTATCCATAGACATGTATAATGAAAGATAGGCTAACAGACCTCTGCATGGTATGGTTTCCATTAAGGCCAATAGGCCCAGCACAAGGGAAACTTCACAGGAGCAGGTATTATCCGAGTCTGTGCACATGGAGAAATTACTTAGTAATGTTCTTTCTATGGAATCTACTCCTGCAGACTCTTCATTTGATAGAAATGCCATCCGGCTCCGCTGCTTCGTAAACATTTTCGACAACGGGCATAGTGGACCTCGACTCAGCCATCGAACGGTCTTGCTCAGTGCTCGATCGTTGGCTCTGGATGTGCCGTCAGGTGTTATATATATATATATGGGATACATTACTCACCGTAATCGTATTTCTGATGCTTGTATCTGCTTAGATTCACATGCTGTACATAGGCCATCTAGTGGAAGTTGGAGTATTACAGTTTTTTTTTTTCGAAACTCGAAAATGGGCATTGACACAGGGCGTGCCAGTAATACTATCCCTAATGTGACGTCCACTGTACCCATGATCCCTCACGCGTGTAGGACCCTCAGATTGTATGTTTTCTGACATGAGGTGGCATGAGGAGTAGCGTGAGTACAGATAATCTAAGAAGATAGAAAGAAAGGTAAGACTACAAGCATCCATGCGCCTTCTCTCAGAGGGGAGGAAGGGTGGGTCGCATGTGAATCTAAGCAGATACAAGCATCAGAAATACGATTACGGTGAGTAATTTATCCCTTTTGAGGCTTGTGGAAACTGCTTAGATCACATGCTGTGCATAGATTAGCGAGCAGTACCTGAAGAAGTAGGTGGGATGTGAGAAGGGTCATGAGCAAATAAATGTCTTAGAACCGCTTGTCCCACTTGTGTATCTGTCTTGGAATGTGTGTCAATGCAGTAGTGCTGAGTAAAAGTGGGAATCGAGCTCCAAGTAGCTGCTTTGCAAATGGTGTCAAGGGGTACATTTGCAATGAAAGCCAGAGTGGCCCCAATGCCTCTTGTAGAGTGGGCTCTTGGCGTGAAAGGAGAGTTTTTTCAGAAAGGGAGTAACACAGCTGGATACAGTTAATAATCCACTTAGAGATGGCACCTTTAGAGACGCGATCCCCCTGTCTGCCTGTAGCTACGGAGACAGTTGGTCTGTTTTCCTTAGCGGTCTGGTCTTGTTTACATAGTAGAGGACCGCCCTACGCACATCCGGGTGTGTAGTTTCACCTCAGTCGAGCTTTGTGGGTTTTGGAAGAAAGCCGGAAGCTCGATGGACTGGTTCACGTGGAATTTGGAAATAAACTTAGGTGAGAACCTAGGGTGTGTACGCAAAACCAGTTTATCCTTGTGAACTGTAAAGAAAGATTCCTGCACTGACAGAGCCTGAATTTCACTAACCCTTCTTATGGATGTAATAGCTACTAAGAAGGCTGTCTTATAAGTCAGGTGTTTCAGACTGCTTTAATGCATGGGTTTGAATGGGGAGCCCATGAGTTTAGCTAGCACCACATTAAGGTCCCACCCTGGTGGTGTGTTTGAAATAGGAGGGTGAAGTCTCTTTACTCCTTCCATGAAGGCTTTAACCACTGGAACTTTCCACCACAACACCTTGTTATGGGAGGTGGTGTATGCTGACAGAGCTGCCAGATGCACCCTCTGAGTTAAAAACCAGTCCTGCATCCAGCAGGTGGAGCATGTATGTAACAATAGTTGAAGGAGTGCAATCAACTGTGTTGATTTGTCCATTCTGGCACCAGATAATAATCTCTTCCACTTGTCAAAGTAGCAGTGCCTCGTGTTAGGCTTCCTAGATTCTTTTAGGATGTCCATACATCTTTGAGGTAAAATTAGGTGTCCAAACTCTATGACCTCAGGAGCCATGCTGCTAGGTTCATTGAGCTGGATAGAGGATGTACTGTTTGACCTTGATGCTGGGACAGTAGGTTGTACCAGCCCGGCAGTTTGATGGGGTCGCACGTCGCTAGTCTGCGTAAGTGTGGGAACCACGGTTGTCTCGCCCACATGGGAGCAACTAGGACGAGCGTCATCGATTCCCTGTTCATCTTGTTCACCACCTTCCTGATGAGGAGTTGGTAGAAAAGCGTATGCAAACATTCCTGACCAGTTAATCCACAGGGTGTTCCCCTGGGATCCTGGTTGTGGGAATCTGGACCCGTATCTTGGGCATTGTCTGTTTTCGCTTGTGGCGAATAGGTCTATAGTGGGGGAACCCCATTGAGAGAAGAGATCTTCTACGATTTCTCTGTGTAGACACCATTCGTGCTCCTCTGGGATGGGATCTCTGCTTAGTGCATCTGCTAGAGAATTGAGATCCCCTGGAACATGTTGCGATGACAGGAAGATGTTCCCTCTGAGTGCCCATGTCCAAATTTTCTGGGCAAGTTTGGACAGATTTGGCGAACGAGTCCCTCCCTGCTTGTTTATGTAAAACATGGCTGTAGTGCTGTCTGTCTGGATCTGCACTGACAGATTCAGCAGGTAGGGTTCGAACGCTTGAAGCGCTCTGAATACTGCCAGATCCTCTAGCAGGTTGATGTGATTCTTGGCCACTGAGTGAGACCAGAGACCCTGAGCTGTGTGGTGGAGGAGGTGAGCTCCCCACCCTGTCAGGCATGCATCGGTTGTGACTACCGCCTGTATCTCGGGATCGTAAAAGGTTTTCCCCTTGGACAGATTTTCTCTTGTCCACCAGTGTAGGCTTTGTACCAGTGTTGGCGAAACGACCACTAGATCGTCCCACTGACCACTTGCCTGAGACCACTGTTTCGCCAACCATTCCTGCATGGGACGCATGCGCAGGCGTGCGTGGGGGACCAGGTAAATGCATGACGCCATCATGCCTAGCAAACACATTGCTTTGCGTACCATTATCTGATGACCGGCCTGATATTGTGGAATTTGCAGTAGTATATTCCGAATTCTTTCCTCTGATGGAAAGGTTAACCCCTCTTGTGTGTCTAGGATAGCTCCTAGGAACTGTTTGGAGGTGCTTGGCACCAGACTTGACTTTTTCTCATTTATTGAGAAACCCAATTCGAAGAGGAGGTCGATTGTTCTTTGAATGTTCGTTCTGCAAATCGCTGGGGTTTCCCCCGTGATGAGCCAGTCGTCCAGGTAAGGGTACACCGGGATTGCCTCCCTGCGTAGGTGTGCTGCCGCCACCGCCAGTACCTTGGTGAATACCCTTGGAGCCGAGGCTATTCCGAAGGGTAGTACTTTGAACTGGTAGTGCCGACTGTCCACCTTGAAGCGCAAGTACTTTCTGTGCTCTGGGAACATGGAAATATGAAAATAGGCATTTTTCATGTCCAATGTTGCCATGTAGTCCCCCTTTTTTAGGAGGGGGATTACCTCTTGGAGAGTAGTCATGAGAAACTTTTGGGGCTTGATATATTTGTTTTCAGGCCGTAAGTCTAATACTGGGCGCATTGTTAAATCTTTCTTTGGTACAAGGAAGTAAGTTGAATAAATACCCTTGTTTACCTGGTGTCCCGAGACGAATTCGATTGCATCCTTTGCTAGCAGATTGACGATCTCCTTGAGGAGGATTCTTTGGTGGTCTAGAGAATGTGTTCTTTGTCGTGGAGGGTGGTTCCGGGGACGCTCTAAAAGTTCTATGCAGTATCCTGCGGACACTGTTGACAGTACCCATCTGTCTGATGTGATCCCTTCCCAAGCTTGGGTGAAGTTGGAAATGCGTCCTCCTACTGGGGATGCATGAGAAGGGACCCTGAACGGAGCGTCACTGTTTTGGTGGAGGCGTGCCGGCGCCTCTACTGGGGCTGCCTCTACCTTTACCCCGTCCTCTCTTATTCCCTCTACTATAACCTTGGGTAGACTGTTGGTTATTGTTCCACTGTGTACCATGGCCCTGGGAATAGTTAGACCCTCTTTGGGAATTTTGTCGGCGTGTGCGGTGAAAATTGCCATTACCCCTTTGATTAGGGGGTTTGGTGGTTAGTTGACCTAGGGACTTGAGTGTTTTATACTCGTCCTTGGCATTTTTTAGGGCGTCCTCGACCGCCTTACCGAACAATAGATCTGTCTCCACCGGTTCGTCTAACAATGATGCTTGTGTTTCAGCCTTGAATCCAGACTGCCGTAACCAAGCGTGTCTCTTGATAACAGTACCCTCTGCTATCAATCTACCGGCATTATCTGCGGCATCAAAGGTTGCCTTTAAGATGCAACCGGATACAGCTCTCCCTTCCACTGACACTCGTGCCAATTGGCTCTTTAGGGGCTCTGGGGCAGAATCTACGAGTGCCACGACTTCTTCCCACTGGTGGCAGTTATAACTCGCCAGTAGGGTGGTGGAGTTGGCGATTCTTGCTTGGTAGGCGGAAGTGGAGGCAACCTTTCTGCCGAACCCATAGATTGTTTTGCTCTCCTTGTCAGGAGGAGCCTCTGATGATGACAAGGGTGTTCCTGCCCTCTTGCGGGTGCTTGTAACGACTAAGGAGTCCGGTTTCAGATGCCCTCTTATATACAGTGGGTCTGATTGGGCTGCCCTGAATAGCTTCTCAATCCTGGGATTGACTGCCCTGGTGAGATTGGGGTTTACCAATGAAGGGTCTATTCTTCTTTGGATGGACTTAAGGATAGGGATGGCCTGCGCAACAGGTCTCCTTTCTCCCACCAACTCTTCGGCAAAATCTCTTTACTCTTGAGCACCTTGGGTGTCAATATGGAAGTGGTTTGCTGCTCTAGAAAGGACCTCATTTAGGAGGGGTTGGTCGTCAACAGGGGAGTCGGTAACTGGTGGTTCCTTATCTACCGGGGAATCTACCCTGTATATTTCCGGGTCGTCCTCTTCCTCCTCTTGTTCCTCATCGTCCCCATAGTAGCCTGTCCCAGTCTGTTCCTCCAACATGCCCAGATCTGTATCCTCACAAAAGGGAAGGATCTTCTTGTTCCTGAGAATAAGGTTGCATGTGGAAGGGATCTGAAGACCATGTTGTTGACTTTTTACTTGGGGGGATAGGATCCTTGGAGCCTGAGGGTGCTGACTCATCGTGGTTATAAGTGAGAAAATGTTCGGGATTTTTAGAATAGAAATCTGCCAAAGATGACATTCTTGACATGACTATGTCCTCACTGGACCACTCTTTTGAACTGGGAATGACTTTGCCTGGGGGAAGTTTCCCTGACTCATCTATAATAGAGGAGTGCGACTTATCTGTCTGTTTCAGTGGAGTGGAATGTTTCTGAGGTGTGGAAGTAGGCTGAGACTGCTTACTCTGTTTTCCCCCCTCCCCGTGGCTGGAAGAGTGTTTGACCTGCTTTTTTGGGCCTTCAGAACTTTTCGACGCCTGGCGTCGAGCTTCGGTAGTGGTGGTACTATCCTTCGACCGTGTAGGTTGGGATTCGGGAATGGGCGTAACTCGTACTGAAGCTGACTCCCGGAGTGCGGTCTGGGGGTAGAGGTCAGTTTCGTCTTCCGATGATCGAACCTCGGTTAACCTGGGGAGCGAGGCACTTTTGGCAATAGTGGATGATTGCCTGGCGTCATGCGGCAATCTAGATCGTGAACGCCCAGAGGACGCCGATTTGGAGCGTTCCCTATGTGCCTCTTTCTGAGAGCTCGACGTGCGCGTCGAGTCTCGGTGGGACTTTGTGTGTTTGGAAGTGCTGTGGGTTGCGCTTATGTCGCTGGGGGTCTTCCCCATAGCCGCCCTGCCGGACGACCTTCCGAGGTCGGGGACCTGTGCCTGGCTGTCTTTCGACGCTGTGTTGCCCTTGCCGTCCAAAAGTACGGCATCGCTGCCGTCGCTGAAGGCACCCTCCGCGGCCATGGCCTCTTGACGCCTGGCGTGGTGGGCCCAACGCTTGGTGGAACGGAACGCTTGGTGGAACGGTCTTTTAGTGTTTTAGGCTTGAACCTACTACACGCTCTGCAATTTGCCTCAGAGTGATCCCTCGGCAAGCAGAGATTGCACGTGGCGTGTCTGTCAACCCAAGGATACTTGAGGTTGCACTTTGGGCAAAATTGGAAAGGGGTACCCTCCATGCGCACCTTGAGGCAGCGGGCTGGTAAGTGTAGGAATATATATATAAGAGAAAATATCAGAGTGTAGCGTATGTCCACCCCCCACTCTCCCTACTTGTAGGGCCGAGGCCAGAGGCCTTCCCAGGCCCACTCAGTCGTGAAGCTCTCGACGGTCGCCTTCTTCTCCAGTTCGGCGTCGAGTGTCGAATCTCGGTGGCTCGACGTTAGGATGGAGAAAAAGGGGGTAAATATAACAATATTTTTACTAGAATGGCTAATGCCAGGTAACTCCACTGAATGCTTCCAACCAGTATGGCGGAAAAAAACAATCTGAGGGTCCTACACGCGTGAGGGATCATGGCTACAGTGGACATCACATTAGGGATAGTATTACTGGCACGTCCTGTGTCAACGCCCATTTTCGAGTTTCGAAAAACAAACTGTAATACTCCGCAACTTCCACTAGATGTCGGCCTATGCACAGCATGTGATCTAAGCAGATTCCACAAGCCTCAGAAATATATATATATTTATATATATATTCCGTCACTACGCCTCACAAATTTTCCACCTTTATTCCCTGAGCTCACCACACCGCTTACTAAAACAGAGATAATAATGGGGCAATAAGCCCATAAGAAGTTAAAGCAACAATAAGCTTCCAACGGATGGAAAAAGTTTGGGAAGACCCCACAATAAGTAGCGTTAGAAAATATTTTCAATTGATTTAATAGCAACCAAGTCTCAACCCAAGAGAAGCTGTGCACCAACCGTCAACTTTCTGAGCGAGGATGGATGGGAGGGGAGATGAGGAATCTGCGGGAGAAGAATCGATAGAAAGAACATTATGGTAAGTAATTTCTCCTTCAATGGATTGCCTTTCTCCCGCAGATTCCTCATCTGATAGACTCACGATGCAGTAGGACAAAGGAGGCAGGCAGAAAGTTATACCAACAGATTTTGCAACACCGCCCTGCAAAAACACGCATCAGCTACGCAGGCAACATCTAAACTATAGTGTTTACAAGTCGAGTGCGCCTGATGCCTCCCAGCACCTCCTTGCCTGTGGATTTGAAACACTCTGCTATGCATGATAAGATCCAACAGGACAATGTTTGTTTTGTTATTGCCAAACCTTTACGAGCTAAAGCAAAGGCTACGCAGGGTTGGTCAGTTTTCCTGAATTGAGACGTCCTGGGAAACGCTACTCTTCATTAGAAGGGTGCAGTGGTGAATAGAAGACTGGGAGGTCTATGGGCTGCGACAGATTAAATTCGGACAATACCTTTGGGAAAAATCCACGTCTTACTCTAACAGACACTTTCTACCAAAACAAAACGCAGGAAAGGCGGTTTGCAACATAAGGCTTGCAACTCACAAACCCACCAAGCGGATGATACTGAGACTAAAAAAGCTGTCTTTAAAGAAAGTAGTCGCATAAAGCAACTTTGCATGGGCTCGAAAGGAGCAGCCATCAAAAATGTCAAAACCAGATTAAGATCCCAATCTGGAACAACAAAGGGAGTTGATGGCAACTTATTTCCAAAGCCCTCCAGGAATTGTGCCATTACTGGGATCATATAATTGGAACCTTGATCCAGGGACCTCTTGAACACAGACAAGGCCGCCAAATAGCCTTTGACTGTGGTGACTGGATGGCCTGTTGAGGCCAGTGATAGAAGGAACTCCATCACTGTAGTGGTGGGGCCATAAATCGGTTCAATCATGCGCTCCCAACACCACGCCTCAAATCCTTACCACCTGCACGGGTACAAAGAGATGGTCTACGTGCAGCCAGAAACAAATTGAGCACCTCCTGAGAGGGGTGCCAGTCATCATATCTCATCCTCTCAAGAGCCACACATGTAGGTTGAGGGACTCTAGACTCAGGTGAAGCACCCGGCTCTCCGAATGGGTTAGGCGATCCGGTTACTGAGGCAACCTAAGAGGTGGGCAAATGGTTAAAGCAAGGAGATCTGAGTACCATGTCCTCCTCACCCACTGCAGGGCGATCAGGATTCTGGCCACTCGAAACCTCTTGAGCCTCCTGAGAACCCAAGGGATGACGGGAATCGAAGGGACGGCGTAGTGGAGGGGAAAGTTCCAATCCACAAGAAACGCACACCATAGCGTGCCATTCGCTGGGAATTCCCTCAAGCAAAACTGTTTGCCCTTCCTGTGGGGCTCTGTGGCAAACAGGTCCACCGTTGGGGTACCCCAGCGAGAGAGGACCTCCTCTAGGACTTCATGCCACACTTCCAACTTGTGTGAGACCGTGCTCTGCCTGCTCAGAGCATCCGCCAAAGTGTTCTCTGTCCCCGCCAGATGAACTGCCAAGACTGAGATCCGGTTCTACAATGACCAGAACCACAGCTGCATCACCTCTCTGCAGAGGGCACAGGAGTGCACGACAGAGACAGACCGAACAACGTCCTCAGGTTTAACCTGATAGCTCACAACTCCAGCCTGTTGATGTGCCACCTGGTTCCACTGCTGACCAAAGGATGTTCACCTGCATGTCCTTGCAGTGAGCGCCCCAACCCTTCAGAGCTGCATCCATGATCTCTCAGCTCTGAGTCCAAGAAGGCGAGAAGGGTTCGCCGCCATGAGATTGCTGTGGCCTGCAACCCAGTCGAGGTCATTGACCACTTGGCTGACCACCTTGAGGGGATTCGAAAGAGCACTGAGGGACTGCGACCATTGATCCCTTAGGAGCCACTATAAGGAGTCATGCACAGCCTGGCCACTGGCACAAGATAAATTCAGGTCATGAGACCTAAGAGGTGGAGGAAGGAAGCCGCTGGTAATGTATCCTTCCCGGATATCTAGGACTGCTCCAATGAACTGGAGCATTTGGACTGGCGTCAGATGGGACTTCAAGTTCATGGAGAAGCCCAGCCTGTGCAGTAGCAGGCAGGGGTCCCCCAGATGAGACAAAACCTGCCCCGCCGACTTCCCCAGTCGTCCAGGTATGGGAATACATGGGCCACAGATCTCCATAGGTGAGCCGCGACAACTGCCATGAACTTTATGAAGATCCTTGGAGCAGAGGACAGCCCAAAGGGAAGTATCTTGAACTGGTATTGCTTGTCCCCTATTAAAAACCTCAGGAACTTCCTGTGCTTTCCATGAATCGGCACATGGAAATAAGCATCCTGCCGATCTATTGACCCCAGCCAGTACAGAAGTTCGACAGCGTGGAGAATTTCTCTCAATGTCACTGCGGTCTAGAATGGGACAGAGACCTCCTCCCTTCTTGGGCACCAGGAAGTACTTGGAATACCAACCCGATCCTCTCTGCTCGGGCAGTACCTCTTCCACAGCACCCTTCAACATCAGTGCTCTCAGTTCCTCCTGGCTTTGAGGTGGTGGGGGTCTGTCTGGAGGTTTCCTTAAGAAGGGCAGACAATAGCCCCACCGCACAAGCTTCAGGGTCCAGGTGTTGGAGGTAATCTCCCGCCACTGGGGCCAATGCTCTGCCAGTTTCCCACCAAACAGTAAGTCGTTGGAGGGGAAAATCAAAGCGGCTTAGAGGGTGGAGCCACCCCCGCTACTGATATTTGGCCTGTGTAAGCCCCTCTAACCCTTCAGGGGCACGAGAAATGTTTCTGCCCTTGCCTGGCCTGAGGGATCTGTGCCTACCTGCCGTAAGGCACATAACGCCTATAGCCTCTGTCCCTGGAGGCGAAGCTTAAGGCAGGCTTGGCCGGCTGTAACAGCTAGACCCAATGATTTTGCAGGTACCTTTGACTCCCTACATTTCTTTAAGGAATTAGACGCCTTCTGGGTGAAAAGAAGTTTGCCCTCAAAGGGAAAGTCCAGCGGTTTGTTTAGGACATTAAGCGAAAAGCCTGAAGACCTCAAAAAGGCCTGCCTCCTCAATGCGGCCACGTCCAGGCCCTGTTTGCAGTGACCACCTCTGGACACCACTTTCCAAACCTACACCAGCTGTACTAAGTCATCTCGCATTTCCCACTCAGGGATATACTGCATAGCATTTTCCACTGCCTTCCAGAGGCTGAAGGAGTACTTTGCAAAACCACTAGCCACATTTGTGGCTTTCAGAGTCATTCTGCCTGATATGAAAACATTCTTGGCCATGGCTTCAATTCTCTTGCCTTCTCTATCAGGCGGGAGATTTGAAGTCGAAGATGCTGGTCTGGTCGAGACTGTGGCAGCTTGTACGACAAGACCTTCTGGGGGAAGGGCGAGAAGACAGCAATGAGGGGTCACCTCTTGCGGGCCTATACTTTACGGTCGTCAATCACAGGATTCTGAGGCATGTTCCGTTCTGTAACCAGACCCTCGCCTAGTATATCTAACATAATTTCATAACCTTGGACTGGCACTGATGAAGCCTTCAGTCCCAAGGTGTCAACCACCCTCTCTACCAGTGCCCTAAACTGGGTGTGGGTTTATGGTTGGCTTTGTTGAAACAACAGGTCAGGTGACGTGTCCAGCCCATTGGCACCGTGAAGCCCATTTGCCAGCTATAATAGTGGAGCCTGATAGCCTGATAGTCGAAATATTCGGTGCTCCCTGTGCCCATGAACATGGGATCGACTCCTACCTGGTCATCCACGCTGAAAATGGATGACTGTGGCGAAACAAATTGGTCCAGGAGAGCGGGGTAACGGATGTGACGCCGAGCACTTGCCGATAAGGTGTCCGTCTGTATCGATCGAGGCTGTTGCACCAGGACAGCGTCAGAACCGCTCAAAACTTGTTTTGCGTCTGAAGATGCCTTCTTCGGCATAAAGCCCGAAGGCTTCCCTGACGCGGATGACGTCGGTGCTGGGGCTTGTAAGGGGTTGATATTAGCGAATGCTGCGTCACCTCTGCGGCCTTCTGCTTGGGGGGGAGTGGGCCACCCGCACCTGCAGCAGTATGTTTCTGAAACATTTTAAGCATGGATGCCTTGAACTCTTCCCACTCTTGAATCAGAATCTCGACAGTGGCGCCTCTTTCTTATGGGATGACGACGAGGAAGAGTGGCTCCTAGAATAGGACCGCTTCTTCCGCTGATGTTTCTCCTCATCTTTTTTAGGGTTCGGCTCCTCGGTCTCGGCCTCCGAGTCTCGACGGTCGACAGCACTGGAGAGATTTTGAAGGCTGTCGGGCGAACTGATTTTGGGTGCATTTTAGTGCACAACGCACACCCCTCTGTGTTGAGACCTGTGGCAAGGCACCAGAGGCATATCTCATGCGGGTCGATAACTGACATTTTGAGGTGGCAGTCGGAACACTGTTTGAAACCCGAAACCCAGGCGACAGACATCTCACTGTCGAGGAAAATATCTCAAGTAGAGTTGAAGACTCGATCACCATGTTCCCAAAGCAGCGTGTCGAGCATGCAGAAAAAAGTAACTGTGGTGTGGGGCGCAGTGACGTGGTATATATACGACACCTGGCAAAAAACAGGCGGTCCTCCAAGGTTAGGAGACAACAACAGGGCACACTATAGGCTAAAAATGCACATATATTTAACACCATTAGTAACTTATGTCCATGTGAATGGTTTTAGAGTGTAATCAAGAACACAAAATCAATAATGACTTAATACATACACAGTACATATAGTTCATTCAGTTTGAACAGATTTGCATTAAGAAAAAAGGTTTTTGCAGACAAATCAAATAAAAGGTTTTTTAATTAATCAAAATGGGTCAGTTGTTCATGTTGAAATACATGGATAGGAAAATCCATCTGTAGAAGACACTACTATCTCTTTCAAGGAGCCAACTACTGCAGTGGATCTGTATAGTTCAGTACTACTCTATGTGATGAGCCCTAAAACAGTTGAGAGTAGTATGGTAGTGTTCTTGGTGTTTGGCAGCTATAGTGTGCCCTGTTGTCTCCTAACCTAGGAGGACCGCCTGTTTTTTGCCATTCGATACTGATCATGTAGCCAAGATTCACTCTGGAGCACCTGAACACTTTAATTTAACTAATTTTTATTTTCCCGATCTTAGTTTTGACTATCTAGAGGGCGCCTCTACTCCCATTGTATTATATATAAGACGCCTGATATCACATCCGGAGCAGAGGATCGAGCACCAAGAAAGACGGATTGCTGACCGAGTCGATGTCCCCTACGTGCCCCTGTCGAAGTTTTTCCAAAGCAGCAGAGCAGTCGATATCTGGCATGCCTCATCTATTAAACATGTGAGCACGATTCAGTGTTTAGTTCCAACTTCTGCTCCTGCTGAACAAACCTGCAGAGGTGATCTGCTAAACAGTTGTTCACTTCTGCGGCATACTGGCTGAGAAATCCAAATCCCTTCACAATAAAACATGGAGTTCCAATATGTAAATGTGTAAACAAACCTCTTGTGGGGTCAATTTCCTTGTGCCTCTTGCGCACCTCCCAAACATATTAGGGATGAGGCTGTCATAACAGTCATTTGCTCGGTTTTATTTTTTAAAGAAAAGTTGTCCTGTCAACATGTTAGTTGCATTTCACCATTGCAGAATCTTCACAACCTCTTCTGACATTACCACAAGGTTTGCGACCAACTTTTGTTGAGCCAATGTTGTAGTGGCCTCACGTGCAGCCATGCAAGAGTTATTAAATAGATGCATAAAGCATGTTTCTCGCTGTTCATTTGATTCCTGGCTAATAAAGGGCAACATTAGCCTGGAAAGCACTAATCCTTTTGTTAGATGGGTAAACTCTTCCAATTTTTTTGTTTAATTCTGCTGACAGAAATGTGAATTGTGAGGATATACTGCTTGGTTTCTGAATGTTTGAAACCCCAAACCGATGGAGTAGTGCTATGACTCCCATGTATGATGGTTTGCCACTGTTTCCTGGTTATGAGCCAGCCATCTCAATAGGGCTAGCACTTTGGTCAAAACATATGCTACCAATGCTATCCCAAAAGATAGAAGAACCTTGGATTCATAATAGTGATCCGCCCAACCCTGAACCTGATATATCTGTTGTGGTGAGGGAGAACATGGAAAAATGATCATGTTTTAAGTGGCCATGCAATCTCCTTTGACAATGGAATTACCCTTTATAGTTGCGTCATCCAAAACTTCTGTATTCTCGTGAATCTGTTGGTTGGGCTGAGGTGCAGGACAGGGCACATCGTAAGGTATTTCTGGGGAATTAGGAAGGTAACCGTATACCCCTGTGTTTCATTCGTGAAGAGGCAACTCCTCAATGGCCCACTTTTGAAGCAGTGCTGCCATCTCCGATTCGAATACCTGAAGATGCTCCTATCACAGTTGAAATTTTCTTGGCAGGATGCTGGTTGGCATTGTCAAACGCCACACAACCATTTTTTATGGTGTTTAACATCCACTTGGCAGTGGTTATTCCGTTCAATGCGTTAGTCAAATTTAATCTCCTGCACGGCGGGGACACATGGGAGGGAATCTGATGTGAAGAGTCATGACTTAGAAGTGGCTCTCTCTCCTGCTGGTGTCACCTCTGCCTTTATGAGGCTACCCATCATGTCTGTATTGGCCTTGGTAAGTGACACTGCGCAAAATGTTTTCCCAGGATCAGGAGGCAAACTGAATGCCCAGGTAAGTGCTTGCACCTCCTTTTAATGGATAGCCAAGTACTGAAAAATGGCCTAATGCTTTAAGTGTGCTTGGTTCCGTTTAGATTTTGGGTGACTCATCTACTTCCTTGCCAAAAAGGTTTTCCCCATCGAGGGGCTTGTTCGGGGGTGTAGCCTTATCTTTGGGCCTAAACCCTGTTACTTGGAGAACTACTTGAGTATGGCAGCATCTTCATCCTGCATCCTGTGGAGTTGGCCAATCTAATGTACGTTTGATGACTGCATTGGCTGTGAGATGACTCTTACTATGGTTTGTTTTCTTTGGCATACCTTGGGCAAGCTCCTGCTTGTTAACCCACAGGGACCATAGTGCTTTATTAATTACATATGTGCTTGTCACGTGTAGACTGGCTTTTTTTTGCTTTAGTGAAATCATTTTAGCCGCTGCACTTGCAATATTTGAGAGTGAATTAGTGTGCTTCTCGTATACCAGTTACGAGATTGCTAAATTTGAGAGTGAATGAGTGTTCTTCTCCTATACCAGTTACGAGTTTGCTAAATTAGATTTGAAATACATTCTGTGTAAGAACATTAGAACTCTGCTACTTCTTTGTGTGGGTGTCACTAGGACTTATTTCCCAGCAGCCCTCTCCTTCTCCTTATTTAATTTACTCCAGGCATGACAGCGCAGGCACGTCATGGCTTAGCCGGTCTGTGCCAGTCTGTGCTTTCGAGTGACTTGCTCCCAAATCTGTAGTATTTTAGCCCGGGTTTATAGTGTGTTGCTCCTTGTTTGTGTTCTAATATGCACCCGTTGGATGCCCTACACATAGCCAGGACTTATATGATTAATAATGTGTTAACAGCTAAGCTTCCTCCTAAATGCCGTGGCCATAGAGCTCCATGTAGCTTGCTACATCTAGAATCGCGCTACATGGCGCTCAACGGCCTGCGGTCCACTCGCCTTCAGAACATCTAATATTCCTGTTGGTGATCCAAGTCCAGCAGAGAGGATATATTGTATTGCAATCACTTTGATAGAAGCACAGAGGGAATGATGTAACTTGGCATCCTTGGAATACCTTTGGTAGCGCTATCAGATACTCGTACATGGCAGGGTGTTTTTACTGAGAAAGGGCTTGAGGAGTCCCCTATTCTCTCCTTTTCATGTCCCCCCCAGTATTCTACCCACTAAATCCAGTACTATAGTCTCTTTTATTGCATCTTGACGGGAATAACTGACAACCTGAAGCTAGCGCTTTTGAACACGTTCTTTAGTGAAAAATGGCACAGAGGTGGCTGATCTAATTATCATACAAGCTCTAGACATACTTTGCCTTACTGAAACATGGCTATCTGGCACCACTGATCAGGCATCCTTGTTGACTACTCCTACTGGCTACAAACTTATTACACTGATATTAGTGGTGGAGGTGTTGCGTTTATTGTAAGAGACTCTCTCAATGTATATGTGCTTAACTTTACCAATTTAGATCATTGTGAGCACTCCTTGATCAAGTTAAGTGTTGATCATAACACTACCATTTGCCTCTTGGTTACATATCGATCTCCAGTGGGCGCCCCCCCTGTTTAAGGATCAATTTTTACATCGATAGGCGATTTCCATAGGTCAACTATTCATATAACAATACTTGATGATTTTAATATTTGGGTGAATAACATCGCCGACCAAGATCATGTGACAATTATTTCCTCCCTTAAGGCAATGGGGTGCACACCCAACTTGTTGATTGCCCCACTCACAGAGAGGGTAATGCACTTGATTGGGTGCTAACTGTGAGAAACCTGAAGGTGTCTCACCCGCAAGTCACCGGGGATCTGTCATCCAGAGGCCAGGACACGGCCATCGCTTTTGGATCCAGTTCCTGAGGGTGGACCAGTGCGGGAGAATCACCTGGATGAGGTGTCCTCGGGGAGTGGAAGTGGGACACCGGGGGGTGAGATGCAGTATTCCCTTCCTTGTAACACCTTTTCCCCATCCTACCCGGATACCTACAGACTCAGCTCCCTCCCATTTCCCAATACGAACACGTTCTCATGGACAGTTCACTGTGAGTGACAACGGACTAACACCAGAGCCATATAATTGACATGTCCCAACACAAGGGTCAGGCACAGTCAGCCAATTACTGATAATTACACACACCTGAATTCCATCACACTTCCCCACACAGATAAATGGCGGAGCACGAAAGCACACTCTGAGGAAGGCAAAACATACGAGGGGTGGTGGGGGGGGAACATCAGTTCCGAGATGGCAGTTTAATACGAGCAGAAAGACAGCGAGACCAGAAAGGGCTGCAAGGAGGGAATCACCCATGGCCTTTTCGGAGGAAGGAAACCGCTACTTTCATGAACCCTTGAGGATAAGAAACATAAGACCAGGAATTAAAGTTGAAGAAAGGTGCATTGTTTGTCGAAGGTACCCAGGGCTCTCCCGTATCGATAACCGAGGCGGGGAGGAGTGACTGCCTCTGTGGTACTGTCCTTGGCTCCTATAACAAAGCAGCACCAGTAATGTCAGCACAGCCATTGAGTCGGAGATACTGATAGCATACCGGACTGTGGTACGGCCAAGGTTGCAAGCAGCAACATTGTATGAAAAAAGATGAGGTGTATGGGATTGAACTTTTTGAAACCAAAGTAGATACCATAGAGAGTGGTCCGGCGCCACATGGGTGCTCATTCGAAGGTCTCTGTAAAGGTATTGCAGCTTGGCGTGTACAATTTTGAACTGTGACTACAAAGGCAAGTGTGAACCCAACGGAGTGATGCCAAGAGAAAGCTAGGAGAAGGGAACCCTACTTTCTGATGTGTAAAATTGAACTGTGAAATCGAAGTGGTCCTGCAATGGGTCAAGCCAAACCCTGTGCACATTCAAAAGTCTTCGATAGCATGGAAGAATTGTAATTGGTCCGAGCCCGGCTAATGGAGACTAATTTCGAAGAGGGGACCTGAGCCCAACTGAGGGGGATCTAGGGTGAACCGTGAGTCACCCAAGAAAAGAGTGTTGTACAAAAGGGGATCTGAGCCCGTATGAGAGGGATCCAGGGTGAAGAGTGAATCGCCCTACTTGAATACTTGGAAAGGAACTCTTTCATTTGTTTGATACATCAGGCCCTCTGGATCAAGTGACTTTTGATAACTTAAGAGACTTGGGCATAGAAGGTCCTGATGTTTGTGATAGAACTGTGTCCTCGTGCCGAAAAAGCCCAAAAGCGTGCTATGCTCGAGCGAACTGACCTGTCCCGTGCTGAAAACGTGGAGAAGGGAGTCCAATGGCCTGAACATCCTGACTTATAATTTTGTGAACACTACTTTCTTTTTTCTGAACATTTCCCCACACTATTTGTAAATGAGCGTTAAGGATGTTCATAGGTTTTTTAGTGTAGGCCCTTTTATTTTGACAAGCCTCTACTAGGACTGCATTATTATTATTTCGATGGTCGTAGCTTGCTCCCATCTTAGCTTTAGGTAGGCGTTCATCACACCCTTGATAACATTCAATAACAACCCTTGAACAGTGGTCACTTGTGTCCGTCTTACTTTGATGATATGCCTTCCTTACATAACCCACAATCTTTCGGCTACACCCTCTTGTTATTACACCATGTCCATGGGTAGATAATTATTTGACCTCCTTTACTCGTCTCCCTTCCTGCTGCTCGCAATTAGGCTAATACCTACCCTAGATTGGAATCTTTGGTGAGAAATCTTGGAAAAGGCCTCTCCTTTGGCTCTTGCTAATCTCGCTCACCCTATGTTTTCCAACAGGGCTTCATCTAATGACACAAACATCTTAGTACATTCATTTCTCAACATTACTTCTACCATTATTAACATCTCGGCTCCCATTCATGTCAAGATTGTGAAGAGTGAAGCTCTATGTAAGACATGGTTTTCTGCTGATGTTATTAAGCACAGGAAAATTGAAAGGTTATGAGAAAGACTTAGGAGGAAAGATCCCCGTCAGGAAACCCTATCCACATACTGGCTTGCTGCGACTAGCTATAGAAACGCTATTCTTTCTGCCAAAAGGTGCAACAATGATAGAAATATAGCCAGTGTTTAATCTGATAAGAGAGAATTGTTTTCTATCCTCAAAGAATTGGACCAGGAATTAAAAATGGTGCAGGTGCCATAGGACAAAAGAGTGATTCTTGGTGTTTAAACGTCCAGAATGACTTCACTATGAAAATCAAGCTACATCAAACAGCCATTAAGATCTGTCAAAAAGGCTCATCTGGTCCCGTCACTCCTCCCTTGCATGCTGCTAATGAACCAATTGCACACTCTTTTGTACCATCTGAATTTTGTTTGAGCCAAGTTACGGAAGACAAGACTATTAGTATTGTGCAGGGACTGAAACCCTCTGCTTGTGCTAGTGACATCTGCCCTGTCAGTATTATCAAGGGTTCAATAGGATGCCTAGTACCACTTATTACTAACATCATTAATGCTCTTCTCTCTTCAGTGGTTCTGTGTTGTCTGAACCCAGACTTTGCAGGTAATTGCCGTCCTATCACTAATGTTCCTTTTCTTTTAACAACTCTTGACAGGACTGCTGACCTGCAGCTCCAAGAATACATTGACAATAACGGTTTGCTAGGCGCTTGACAATCAGGGATACATGTCCTGCTGCACGGCACAGAGACTGCCATACATGACCTAAGGGCTAACCTGGTTGAGATTGTTGAAGGTAGCCGGGTTGCTTTGCTAATGCTCCCTGAGCTCTTGGTGGCATTCGTTAAAGTTGATCACACTTTGCTGCTTGAGATGTTAAAGGATATTGGGAACTGTTCTGAGTCCTCCATATCCTGGATGGCATCTTTTCTTGGTCCTAGGACTGCAAGGGTAGCTGCCGGCAGGTCTAAGGCACCGCCTGAGCTACTGTCTTGTGGTATTCCCCAGGGTGCCTGCCTCTCTCCCACCCTTTTCAATATATATACCCATCCCCTCTTTGACCTGCTGGATGGTGTCAGAGTCAAATATACCAGCTATATTGACGACACCCAGCTGGTATTTGAATTGACGTGAAATTATGACTACTAAATTCAACCATACATATGATGTGATCCAAGACTGGATGGCCACCAACTCCCCGGCACTTCACAACAAAACAGAGCTGATGATTGTGGACTCGGACCAACGTATGAAAAAACTGGATGCCAATTATGGCCAGTTTAAAACCATGGCTTGTGTAATTCAAGTTACCCCATCTTTGAAAACCTTAGGAGTCTACCTGGACTCATGTCTCCCAATGAAAAAACATGTTACACCTGTCAAAGCTTCTTGAGCCTACACCGCCTAACTTCTCAGACAAATCAAGACCTACTTGTCTAGCACCAATGTGTTGTCAGTGGGCTGTGCTCTAGTCAATTCCAAAAGTGATTATTTTAACACTGAGGCTTATGGGCGTGTTGCGTGTTAAAATTAACACTATAATAATAATACCTATCTATAAGTGGAGTGGCATTTGGGTTGACTGTTCTAGTCGTCTGAACTCACAATTCTCTTGGCCACATGAACAATCCTCTTGCTCAACTTCTCAGTAGGAGGGTTTGTGGTTGATGCTGGGGTCCCACACCTCTGAGCTGTGATAAGTGACTCAGTTATATGCAATCCTCTGATTAGTAGTAGGCTGTTAGGTGACTGCTTATATTTAACTTTCAATTCTAATATTTAGCTGGCAATTCTATGAGGGCTTTAATTGCAGCTGCACTGATTCTGTACATAACTAATCACCTTCCGGGGCACCAGTGGTCCAGGGATGAATATCGGTTTCTAAACCATCAATCAGCCCCACACATCTAATACACCAGAAGGGATCCTAACAGATTGGAAACCCAAGCAAATTATAAAGCTCTTTGTCCAATTTGGCTAATGTGGACGGACCGGTAGGTTTATCTTTACAAGGTCATGGATCGTTGGTTACGTGCAACACAGTTAAAATACAATTCATGGCAACAGTTGAAAGATGCTTGGTTTCAGCACAAAGGAAGCAATGGGTTGTAAAATGTCACGAAGGGGCTTCAGAGAAGGACCAGAGGGGACAGAACCACAATGTGCCTTGCGCTTGTAGAAGTTCCTGGTGCTCGACAGGGTCAAGCCGGATTCAGAGAGCTTTGCAGCTTCATCGACAGAATTTAAGGCGGGAGACAGCTGTGAGTATCAGGCGGCGGCAATTCAGAGAGCAAGGCTGGGCGGATGGCTGTAGACTGGCCCACACGGCAGCTCAGGATCAGGAAACATGGTCTCAGTGCTGGTTGGCGGGCCTGAAGCACTGGTTGAGGTGTCTTGCATGGCATTAGCGACTGCAGCGTGACAACTGTCCACGGGGCAGTCGTTTGCACCCCGAGGGGCTACACTGGCTCGAAAATGTCCTTTAAGGCGGACGCTGTTTGATGCTCGTCGATGCACTCCTCCTAGCTTCTTCACTGGATTTGTGTTGTCCTTTAAGACAGATGACCCAAAGCTGAGGCGAGTGTTGCAGGCAACTGCCTTGTCCTAGGTTTGGTTCAGAGACTCTCTGGCACTTCCCAACTAGGATGCTGGCTTGCAGAGCCTAGCAGGGCACAGTGTGTGCTGGCTGGGTACCGGTTCTGGAGCTACGGGAGGGTCCTCTGGATGAAGTATCTCCCTCTGTTCCCTGGGAGATGTTTATGGGAGGGATCTTGCTTCCCTCTTTGGAAATCCTGTCCTTCCTTCACTGGCGGAAGCTGGAAGGCAGACTGTGGGCCTCGTTACGACCCAGGCGGTAAGTTACCGCCTGGGTCGTACCTTTACCACCATGGCGTAGCCATGGTGGTTGGCGGACTTACCGCCCCATTCCGAGGTGAGTGGGGCGGTAAGTCCCCATTAACCCATTTACCCTTCCCCATTCCCATTTTTGCCCCATAGGGCATAATGGGAGTGGGGAAGGCGTTAATTACGCCACCGTAAATTACGGTGGCGTAATTAACAACAAGGTCCCTTAGCGCCATGGATTTTAACACCTGCAGGTGTTAAAACCTCCATGGCGCTAAGGGACCTCGGAATCAGGAGGTAAGGGTCGGCGCTGTTTACGCCGCCGTAAACCCCTTACCGCCTGGGTCCTAATGAGGCCCTGTACCTTCAGCCAAAGTCCAATGCAGAGATTCGCTAAGACCTCTATTAAAGCCAAATGGGCCACAGTGATTGGTGTAGGCTAAGCCTACCTTAATTAACCAATCCTGGGTCGCCACCAACAATCTCCTGTATGCATTAGGTCATAACCAGAGTTCTTTAAACAGAAAAGGTAAAGGGGTGAAAACATTGTAATACTAAGTCCCACCCATCTTCCTGTCTGTTGTGGATCAAAGGGTCTCTCCAGTTAATTGAGCGCTCTGTGGTTCCTGATTAAAGCAGCAGGTCTCTTGAAGCTGCAGTGGGACCAGACTTTTGGTGTCAGCGAAACCACATACTCGTACCTTCTGAATAGGGACCCCCTGCGGGGATGACTACTGTAAATACATAGTTCCAGACAGGGCAGGTCACTGTCCTGGATACTGAGAGGCTGGAGCAGGCTTCTGGTTGACACAGTGCATATCAAAGGTTGTTGGGGTTTTCCTGTCCTTTGACGGTCCTGCGACCAGGCCTCCTATGGACCTGTTTGAATTAACTTGGATTAGTATATGAGGCAGCCACCAGCAGCTAACAAAGAAAAGGGAGGATCCATGGAGCCTTTGTTAGTTAATTAGGCTGGCCATGGCAGGAGAAAGGATTTCCCTTCCCCCTTCCAAGATGCCTTGATTTATTCTTGGCAGTCATATTCCAACTAAATATGAAAGGGGGGACGGCGCCTGTAGACTGTATCCACACATAGTACACGGCTCTGAGTGCATGTTGTGCAGTGAGCATAGGAAAATGTGTGCTGATTAGCCCCACACGTTTTCAGGAGGTTCATCTACCATCATTCAAAAAAGCCCAGGTGAACGCACACTCACTGTGCGGATGGTCGAATTCTTCACACCATAGGAGGAGCTTATTATGCTATGGCAGCGTTCTTCAAACTGAGGCACGCCCCCCTAGTGGGACGTGGCACCATACCACTATGTGGCCACGGCGTCATGTGTGCCTTTTGAAGAATAAACACAGCATGAACAATGTTCCATATTGCGTTCTTTTTCTTTTGTCAGCACAGATTTAGGAGGGCACTGTGACCTCTGTCCAGGTTATCTGCTACTCCCCCCTCCCCCCGCACCCCTGAGAGAGCAGAGTAAAGCAGAAAGTACAGTAGGACTTCACAAGGCTATGAGGGAGAGAGAATGACACAGAACGGGGAGGGCGGGGAGAGGGAAGAAAATGACAAAACAGGAATGGATGCTAACGGGGGTTAGGAAGAATGGGAGCCACGGGAGAAAATGCAGAACAGAAGATAACAAGGAGAGAGACTGAATTTGATCTAGATGGACGAGAGCAGGTTTGAAAACAGATTGCAAGGCAAAGGCATGCATGACAGTGAGACTGCAAAGGATGGATGGATTCCTGTCTGGGCAAGTTCTGTTGGGCAACCTTAACTATCTCAATAAACTAAGCGGAAGCTAGTATTTTGCCAGAAGGGCATTTGGCTATAAACAAAGCTAAATGCTTAACTGCATTTTTAAGCCAGTCCGAGGTAAAGAAGGCAAATTTAGTGGATAGTTCTGGCGTTTCTACCACAGGAGCCATTGCAGAGAGAAGCTATTGTCTCAGGAGGTGAAAACCTTGCCCGTGACCTCATTGCTTGAGGGGGAATAGGGGTACACTGATAAACAGTGTAAAGGGATAAGGTAGTGGTCACTCTGTGTAGGAGGGATCTGATTGTGGGAGAGCTGTGATAATAGCATGGCTAGACAGGATAGAAGTGAGCGAGAAGGAAGGGGTACGTCAGAAAAGGAAGGGGACAGAATAGAGGGGAAGAGGCATACTTGGACTAGGAGGGAGACAGGCAAAGGCAGAGTGTGCAAAGGAGAAACCAACAAGATACCATGCAAGGAAGAGACAGACAAGTAGGGAGGGACAGACTAAGACAAAATAAGAGGGAGACATAAAGCAGAGGGCAACACAGACTAGGTTGGGCCACAGACTAGAAGGGAGACATACCCAGACAGAAACAGCTGGAAACAAAACAGGAGGAGACAGAGAATAGGACAGAATAAGAGGTAGACCGGGAACAGGAAGTAGAGTAACACAATGTGAGGGGGTGTCAAATATTAGGGAGAGACAGAATAGGGGGAGTCACAATAGGTGGCAGAGACAGAATCAAGGACAGAATTGATGCAGTGTGGCTGGGAAGTGTCAGCTCACTCTCCACATTTCTGGATTTAAGACTGTTGCAGTAGACTTCTGTCTCTGCTTTTGTTAGTATTATTAGACGAATTGTGTTTCAGCGACCTAATCAGCGAACTCACTGATCAGAGGGGCCCAACCTCCTAAAAATGTTTTCAGGGGGTGGGGGGCTTGAGATAAAAAAAAAATTGAATACCACTATGCTAGAGAGAGGGTCGCGCCCAGATAGCTGTAAAAAAAGAAACATTTCCTCAGGGTCCAGCTGGATATTTATAACAAATTAGGCATCTGCTCTCTTAAGGTGTGCACCATATGAACATTTGTCCTCGGTGAGAGATTCGGACACTGACTGACTGGTATACTCAAGTGATTCTACGGTGTAATCCCGAAGATCATACTCTTAATAGACATCTCCTTGAAAGTCATACATGTATGAATGAGCATGTTCAGATATGGGCTTTCTTGTGTCTATGTCCACACTCTGTTTTGGCAGGAGGTTTGTCATTGTCCCCAAGTGTACAATGTGCTTTTCTCCTTTCCCTCTGCTCTTTTTCCATTTGAAGTAAAGTTGTTAACAATTGCCTGATTGAAGGCATCTTCCTTCCAACGAGACAAAACTCTTCTTGGTCAGTGTCTTCATCCTCTGCTTCAAATCCCTTAAATACAGGATCTGGAACATGTGATTTGGAGGCCCAGAGTGTGCTGGAAAGAGCACCCTCTGCTGGTGTGAAAGCACTAGTATCTTCTGAATTTCCTGCAGAAGGAACTGACGTTAATGTGAACTTTACAAAAGTCAATATACAGAGTATTTGGCAAATGTTACCTTTGACTTTGTATCTTTGAAGGCAGTGGTTCTAGCCCCCGCAGAATGTGGGCTTCCCAGTGAGAGTCTGCTACAAATCCATGTTTTGGTGCCACCACTAGATGTTGAATTGACTGCTTATGTAGCCTTTCCAGCACTGTATTCTGTCCCCGCTTTGGGTTTGTGGCATTGGTAGATCGCCACCATCTTTTGTTGTGTGTTTTTCTGGCATTGTCTTTTCAATGCCTTCTTTAGTCTGATTTATGGGTCATTGTCAGTGTCGCATTTGAGACTTTCAGCAGCTGCCGGTTCGGTGCCCAAAACACCTTTCCTGAGTTGATAAAAAACTTACAAGAGGGAACAGATGAGAGAAATCAAAATAATATAAACTAGCGAGACCAGAATCACACAGGGATAAGAATTCGCCCAAAATCAAGGTAAGTTATTTTTTAAAAGAAAGGGGAAAGCTACAGTCTGCAGAGAGTGTTACGGGACCAATTACAAAGAGTCACAAAGAACTATTTGAAGATCACATATTAACAGGAAGTATAAAGGCTAAGTAGATCAGTGCCCAGAGCACCCATCAGGAGATGGGAGTCATTCTCCAGAGTTTCTTTTGTTTAACTTAGTGGTAGTGTCAGATAGTATTCGTTTTTGGACAGTGGACAGATTCTTTTTTAGACACGGCAAGACGACTGATGAGCACCTTAGTTATTTATAGGCAGGGAACACCACATAGGGATAGTTAGGCGTTTGAATTATGATTTAATAAACATAATGCAAATGTGTCCTTAGAGGGTACATGTCCTTCTAATCCTCAGCAGATGGCAGCCAATACTCCATGAAGATACTTAGTTTTTGGGTTCCAGTCCCAACCCCTGGAAGATTCTAAAAATGAACAATCTGCTTTAACTGGCATCTATGAATTGCCATTTGTATCCTTAAAGGCATACAGACGAGTGGCCTTCTATGCTGTAATGTCCTGAGCACAACCAAGCACTGCTCAGTAAGGGCCTCGTTATCAGAGTCCAGCTATAGTACACAAAATACAAATATACAAAACAAATTCCAATAGCGATAATCTCTGGTTTTCAATTGGCCTTTGGTAGCCTAAGAAGCCTAAAGTATACAAAGCTGTACTGAGACCTGTTGAAAATGACTAAAGAATGTGATTGATGTAACAGCAGGTAACCTGGTATAAACTACTGACCAATTGATTTGTCCAACACTGATCGATCCAAATAGGAAAAGTGCTCATCGGAGAGAGCACAGACTGGAAAAGACTGCCAGACACAGAACAAACTTGACCCCAGGGAGGTCTGAAAATGCCAACAGAGAGCTAGCTGGAGACACTTTCTCGCAAGACCAGCCGCGCTAAGAAGTAATTTTTATTGCACAGTGTGGACCATTAAGAACGTGGTCAAAAACAATGTATGGGAATCTGGGAATCTCAGACACTCCTTAAATACCCCAAACACATGACAGAGGAGAATTCCTCTACCAAGACAAATGAAAAGAAATTCACGATAATCCACCCAGATTGAATACTTTTGTGGAGTAGATGGAACACCTAGACAAACAATCCCAGATTTGCATACCAACAAACAAAGTTTGTCACTGCGTGTAGATGACCACACAAACATCCCGGAAATAAGGAAGTGACCAATGGGAGCCAGGTTACTGTGAGGCTAGGCCTAGTTAAGCAGCTACATAAGTGTAGGCATAAGTAGAGCATGACACCAAAACACGAGAACCTGGTCTCACTTCCAACAGTGAGAAATAGAATGAGTGCCCTTAATTAGGAGAAAGTGTCATGGGGAAATGGAATCACGGAAAGGTACAGCATTATAGACATGTGTACACCAAGCCACAGCAATATGACCTCTCTGTATTTACAATCAATCAAAAAATGGAAGACCCATTGAAATAGATGCTTCAATGACCCCACCAACCCAGATATTGGAGTTCAGAAACCTCACTACAGAGTACACTTCTATTCTGCTATAGCCAGAGGGTGCGTAAGGAGCAGCCAATACATGGACATTTGGCTAATATCTGGAAACTTGGTAAGGCAACACTGAGGAACTGAAAACAAGGCATTAATTCAGGAAAGGAGCTATTCATGAATTATGAAATGGTTCTACAACATGTGCTAACACTAAATGGAAAGAACAGGGCAGATGGACATGTCCAGAAGGTCCAGGTACCACGTCCTCCTGGCCCAATCTGGGGCAATTAGGATCATGGGTTGGCCAAGCTTTCTCAACCTCCTGATCACGTGAGGAATGACTGGGACTGGAGGAAACGCGTACAGGAGTGGAAACTCCCAGCCCACTACGAACACGTCCCCTAAAGCTCCTTTTGGAGGAAATTCCCTGGAGCAAAAAAGTTCACACTTCCAACTGACACTGGTCGCAAACAGATCCACTTGAGGGGTTACCCAAGGGTGAAGATCTCTTGAAGGACTGCCTGAGCTCGTTCCCACTCATGGGAGCCTGTGCTCTTCTTCCTCAGAACATTTGCTGCTGTGTTCGCCTCCCTGGCCAGGTGAACTGCCGATAGAGTGATTCCTTCTTGAATTGCCCAGAACCAGAGCTGCATTGCTTCTGTGCACAGTGGTAGTGGCACTACACCTCCACTCATTGAGTTAGTACATGGCCACTGTGTTGTCTGTCATTATCAGGACATTTTCTCCCTGTACAGAGGGCAGAAAGGCCTTCAGCACTAGTCTATTGCCCTCAGCTCCAAATGGTTGATGTGTAGTTTGTACTCAGATAGAGACCAACACCACCATCCAGTCTTGGAGTTGGAGAGCCTGAAGGATCTGAGAAAGGGTAACCATCTTGAACTTGTCCTTCCTGAGGAACTGTTAGGGAAAATTCTCATCTATGGCTAATTTCCCTCACCTAGTGAGCCCCCCAGCAACTTTGCTGGACTTCTGGAGTTTATTTTCTTCGACTTGGTAAGTGTGAGAGGTTTTCCCCACTCTTACCTGTGTTTTGCTATGTGTTTCTACCTGTTTTTGTGATTGTGGACTCCACTTCAGTAGCCCTCTTCTTTTGCGTGACAAACATCAGGGTTGTCTTTGAGACTTCCCTCGACTCCATTTTTGAGGCGTCTAACGTCCCCCAGAAAAGGGTAAAGTTACCATTGACTTTACTTAGTCAATCTACCGCAGATCCAGTACACCCCATCTTCCATGGAGTACTGGAAAGGGTTAATTAGTATCCCTTTTTATCTGTACCTCCTAGAGCATGGTTTCGCTCTTTTAACATTTAGACTTGGCTGGTGGCAGTGGTATCTACCCTAACATTTCTACCGCGATTATATCAGATAAACGTGGTACTGTTCTTGGCTATTATATTAGCCTCGAACATAAACCCGCTTGACCAAATCGTCTTTCGTTTGGCTCCAGTTGGGTTTATTCGCCATTTCTTTTTGTTAAAGTCCTTCTTGTGTTTTACTTTGCACGGCAAACTAGGTTTGCCTTCTTTGTTCACTGTCTTTTGGCAAGCTTCTGCACAGAGGCCTCCTGAAGGCACCTGGGTGTCTAGGTAGGCTGAATGTGAGGGAGGGGTGTAGTCACCCCCTGCACATGGTATCCTAGGAAACCCAAGTTGCACTTTGTCATGATTGGCCAGGGTAGTTGTCCGGGCTGGACAACACCCCTGCTGGGTGATTGACAGCCAGGCTATGTGAATGAGGGTTTTTCGCATAAAAGGCAGGTCTCTTGGGCTAGAAGTCAGAGAGTCACCACTGGAACTACAAGGAACTGAAGAGAAGCGCAGAGAACGACGGCTGCTGCAACTATCCTGTCCCGGTGATACCCTGTTGCAGTCCTAAGCTATCTTCCCTTCATCAACTCAGAGAAGATCCAGTCCGGAGTCTTCTTCCCTTGAGCTTGGTGGGGATAACCAGCTCATCTTCCACAGCCAGAGGATCCTCTTCCTTGGTCGAAATTGCTGCACGCTGCTGTAGTGGTCCGGATAGCCACCTGAAGAGCCTCTCCTTTTTTTAAGGATCACACCTTTTATTCCTCATCGCTGCTGCCGGCTTCATCCCTGTGTGGTGCAGACCCCCTTCAGACATCCTCCTTCACAACGAAGCTCCAGGAATCGTGGGTCTGGGGGAAACCAACAGGAACAACTACCAGGGCACCAGCTGCACCATTGGAACAAGGTACTGTGTTCTACTTGAGGAAACTGGGTGAATCCCTTTTCTTCATTTCCAAGGCCTGCCATTGTCTTCCCTCCCTCTTATAACTTTTGCTTCCAAACATTGACAATATCAAAGTACTTTTGGCTAAGTTGAATAGTGAACTGTCTGACTGTGTGATCTTCGGCAACAGGCCCTGGTGTCTTTCCACCCTGGCTCCGGCCCTTTGACTTTTGAACTCCTGTCTCTGAGTGTTTCTCGATTCTGTCTGCCTAACTAAAATATTGCCAGTGATTTTTGCCTCCAACTCCCTCTGGGTATCTCAGGTGCTAAGTGTGTTTTTGCCCCGGTAGCATTTCATGTCACAGATACGCATTTATTTAGTAGACCGGACTGTCAAAAAGTGATCGCAATCGTATTCGCGGTAACGTGTTTTGTTCGTAACACCGGTTCATTCAACACAGGGTACTTACCTTGAGACTTACTGTACAAAGTGAATTCGTTAGTTGTAGTATAGTTAACGTGTGGTTTTTATTTGAGTTTAATAGAAGTGTTGTGTTTATAACAAACGGTTTAAAAATAAATGTACTTCTATTTTTTACCTGAAACCTTGAGTCAGTGTTTGCTTGAGTCACAGTAATTGTGATCCCTTTGTGTAATCTCTGCTACTGCTTATATACTCTTGAGATAAGCCTGGCTGCTCCGCCACTGCTAACACTCTGACATAGTAGTACAGGCTTGTACCAAAGGTAAAACTTGTATTGCCACCTGTAGTCTTAATTGTGTGTAGTGGTCCCTAAGGGCACTGCACAGGATTCTGCCTAACAGGAACCAAGATGGGTCTCAATCCTCTGTCCTTTTTGGGAACTAGAAAATACGGGAAGTACCAACCCTTCTTCCTCTTGCCACAGGTACTGGTTATACAGTACCTTTCTCTAATCGGGTTACAATTAACTGCACAAGGAGCGGATCTGGAACTTTGAAAGTGTTGCTCCCAGTGGATGATCCGGAGGTCTTTTTTTTATTAAAGGAAGGCAGTAACCTTGGGCTTCGGTTTCCAGTGTCCAATCATCTGAAGTAATGCCCTGCCATTCTTTCAGATGCTGAGAAAGCCTGCCTCCATCCGGGGTCTTGTGAGTCAAGGCCTCAGAATGGTTTTGAGGCGGCTGAGGGTAAAACTGCTGCTGCTTGGGCTGACTTAGCACCTTCTCCCTCGTCCACCACGAGGGAATCTTCCCTGACCTCTAAGACTGGGTAGTAGATTCAAACGACTTATCCCTACAAGATGATGAACCAGGATAGGCGTTTTTAGGCTGTCTAATGGCGACACTGAGATTTAGCCGCTGCTTTGGAGGTCAGCAGCTTTTCTAAACTTTTCTAAACTTTTCTAAACTTTCATCAGCCTTGTTGCCATGGATCTGCTAATGCCATCTGCAGTATCCAGACCTGACTGGAGGCATTCACACATTGCCTCCTTACCATCCTTGATGATAGCCAGAAAGCTTTCTCTTACTTCTCCTTCTGGGATGTGGTCAGCCGCCATTGCTATGCAGCCCCACAGGGTAAACGTAAACTTTGACAAGGCACAGGTTCTGTTAGTTGATTTTAAAGCCATACTACCAGCAGTAAATATTTTCTCGCCTAGGCATCCACTCTCTTATCACTATCGGGAGGGATAGAGGGGTATGCCGATTATTTGGTAGATGTAGCAGTTTGAACCATCAAACTTTCTGGTTTTGGGTGCTTTGTTAAGTACTCTGGGTCAATACTGGATGGACTATATTTTTTTGCAACATTTTTATTTACTGCCGCCGTAGTCTCTGGTGTTTCCCAATTTGGTGAGACCCTTTTTTTGCATATGTGAAAAGGAAAAATTGGATGTCTTTGGGGACCCTGATCGAAATTATCTGTCAGATTATCTGTCAGATCATCCTTCTTGAAAGAAGGTGTAGGCCTAACATTTCTACCACCATGCTCATTAGTTGCCTATATGAGGAGTCAGCGTGGTCAGTATGGTCTGGTTTACCAAATTCCAGTTCTGGAGAGGTATCTATACCACTGGCTGATTGTAGGTTATCATACAGGTCTTTTAACATAGACTCTTCAGAAATCAACTTCTTTGGCACATTTGGGGTGCCATATTGTAAACCAAATGGTGGTGTATTATCGGCTGAAGGCTCATTGCTTTCATAGACTGAGGTTACAGACTTAAAGAAGTATTTCTTTGGCAAGGGTTTGAAAACCTTTTGCTAAGTAACTATTGGCTTAGACAACATCAAAGAAATTGTCGACAACGACTTTGAAAGTGGAGTCGATTTTGTTGGAGTTGACTTTGACACTGGCATTAACTGCTCCGATGGCGTTAGCAAGGCCGTCTGAGTTACCGACTGTTTATGTTTTCTCAAAGGAAAGGAAGGAGGTATGGTGACCGGTACCAAGACAACACCAGCATATGCGGTGGGGGTTGGTGATCGACATCTTCGATCCACAGTCTTGCCACTTCTTGAAGCCTGTTTTAGGCATTGATGGAGCCGACGGAGAAGACATTTTCGTTTTAGAAAATAGTGACAAAGTTCAGTGAAGAACCGAAGCGCGCTGTAATTCTTCAAAGCGTTTAAACGAATTGAAGCAAATGGCCGCTGCATGCTCAATTTATACTTATGACATTGAAAGTAGAACAGTGGCTCTCAAGGGACATCGACGAGACGGCACACAGCACCCCCTGTCGAAAAATATTTCCGAAGCAGCTAAAGCTGGAAGCATATTTATCATAAAATGAGGAATAGGTGGGAGGACACATTCCATTCGAAACACGCTTTCAGTTGGACGTCACCGGGGAAAGACTTGGGGCTTGCCAACCAGCACACAAAACACATCCAGAAGTTTAGGAATCCAGTCCAGATCCACAACCCCTGTAGGTAACCCTTCAGCCAACAGACCAAATCACCCAAAGCCACTGTGTACAGTGCCACTGAAAATACAGCCAGTCACTAAGCGCTTAAGAGTGACTGAGAAGAAAAAGAGAAAACACTGCAAAAACAAGGCACTAATCCATAAACTGTAGGGCACAAGCAAGGAGCCAAAACAACTACATCTGCACAAGCACTCAAAATCTCAACAATGACTAACAGTGTCCACTTGTTGCACCAATTCAATCCAGATCTGCATAAAATTCGTCTAACCTCGAGGAGGGATGGAGGGCAAGCAAAGGCAGACTAAACACAAGGAAAAATAGTGCTCAGGCACTAAATGCCTTTTTCTTTTAAACCCAGCTAAGGGTTTAAGGGGAAAACCTCACCTTTTTATACAGCGATTCTATCTAAAGCACTGTATATAGCACATTTACAATAAAAAAATATCGGTCCTCACATAATTGACTTTCAAATTATAAAAGGCAAAGCAAGCCAACCTAAAAATAACCTCCAGATCCAACTACAACAGGCAGCTCAATGTATTTGACTTGCAAACATATAATCATTCAGAAGACAGGCAACACATGTCGTCCTTTCTACCCCAGAGTTTGAAACCACTCGCTGTAAGGAACAGGCAAGGAGAATGAGGGGAGACAACATAGGCCAACCAATTAACCAATATCTGCTCAAACGCGCCCAACAAGAATGATGTAGGATGCTGGTGCAAAGCCACACACAGAAATTCTG
The DNA here is from genome assembly GCF_040938575.1 of Ambystoma mexicanum. Lineage (NCBI taxonomy): Eukaryota > Metazoa > Chordata > Amphibia > Caudata > Ambystomatidae > Ambystoma > Ambystoma mexicanum. The sequence continues at coordinate 139,032,333 of NC_090921.1, forward strand.
AGTGTTATTTGCCATATGTTCCCACAAAGCAAGGCTATGGCTCCTGGAACCCCAAGAGGCTTCTAGATCTCCTATCCAAGAAGATCTTTAAGGCAGGGAAAAGATTAAGTCACACATCATGTTCCCGAAAATCATTGAATCATACTTTTAAGACCTGCACAAGATTGTTCCAAATCCCCCACAAGGGCCATCATACGAACTGCTCAGCGAAGTCATGGCCCTCTGAATACAATCCCTGTGGAAAGTGAAGGGAGACCTCATCAGTGAAGCATTGTCTTCCAAAAAGGGCTCCCTTCAAATCTCAGAGTTCAGGTTAATCAGGATGTTTGGCAGAGATAAAAACATGAATTGGTAGTGTGATGAATCCCAGGGTATTGTCACTGCTTCTATGGGGGGAGCCCATTCCCATGAGGCCAGGGTGGGGAGGCCACTACTGAATTGTCCCCCTGGGGTGGCACTCAGCAGGTGGATCTCATGGGGAGGGAAACCGTCCATGGGACTAGTGATGATTGCCTTGTGCAAATGCTATATTCACCCCCTCCCTTATTGTCTCCACTGTCCTTTCACCTCACTCACTCCCCTCTGGTTCCCCACACATCTATGTATTTCAGTGAAGTAGAGGATTTCATTAATATTACTGGCACGAGGCAGAGTGAGGCTTACCCAGGCAGAATACAAATCATCACTGTCACAACTAAGAGCGGGCACAGCGGCAAAAGCCCACATCAGAACCAACATACGCGATACAGCTTACAAGAAGTAGCTTCAATGATAAAAACAAGAAAGGACACAATGTCAAGCCAGCCCTGGAGGAGTGAGGAACCAAGCGCAGGTTTGGTGGCAAGTGCCCTGAAGGGAAGAAGCTGAGATGGTGTTGAGGAGGGAAGTGACTCTCCAAGAGGTCCATGCAAATGGAGTCTGGCTGGTGACCGAGAGATGGGAAATCCAACCGGCAAAAGCAAAGCAAAAAGGAGAACACGCGCAGCCAGGGAAGCGAAGGAGAGTCTAGCGCTGAGGAACCGCCGAAGACTGAATGCCGCCCAGTGGCAGCAACACAAAAGCCCTGCTCTGTTTCCAGGAGAGACTGGAGACCACACCAGGGGTTGCTGAAAGTAGGGAAAGGAACCCACCAGCTACTGTGTCATGAAGGGAGAATGGATTAAAGAGGCACATTCATACATCATGAGACGCTGTGGGGTGAAATAGCCCCAGATGTCATGAGTAAAAGCCCAGAGTCAGTTATGAGGCTCCCCAAAAGGAAAGGCCTGCCTTGAACCAATGTGGAAATCAGGCCCTGCACTTTCAAAGCAAAAAGGAGTGATTTTGGGCCTCAAAACCTGGAGAGGCATAAAAATGTTAGTTGCCCGGTTAAGGGAAAGACATGAGACACGAGTGGCCAAATTATGGAAAAGCTGAAGTAACATCCTCAGAAATTACTGTCCACAGAACCCTAAATGGGATGTCAGCATTGTGAGCTACAGTTGCTGTGAAGCAAATTGCATTTTGGCAGGAACATTAAAGGAATTGTGTAAATCTGTTTTTCCCTTTAAATTAAAGACATGCTCAGGAAAATGTGTGCAAGATTTGTAATATATGAACTTGGGGTTCTGTCCATCATGACCCCATCACAGAGGAAACAATAATTCACAGAATCTACAAGGAGATGTTGAATTGCAGCAGAATGAAGACCTTTTCACGGCTGAAACTTCACAAAGTCAAAGTGCAATTTTGCCTTTAAAATGACACAGAGCATCCAGATGTACAACTAAACTAAACAAGTTACTTACCAACTGGTAACATTCTTTCGACCCTCCCACGTATTCCTTGATATTCGTATCTCGCCAGCTTTGCTGCTTCGGAATATTTTTTCTCGGCAGAGGGCGCTGTGCACGAGGTCGTGGAATTGATGTCCCTTGAGGGCCGCTGTGGAGCCTCAACGTCATCAGTAGTATAAATAGCTCGTGCAGCGTCCGTTGGCTTCAGTTTTTTCGTTCCATCAATCAAGGAACTAACTAGGCGTACCCCACACTGCAAGCCGTCAGGGAACGCTGAGTGTAATTCACGTAAATTGTATGGTGAGGTAGGCTCGGAGGGGCAATGAGGAATACGTGGGAGGAACATCCATTCGAACGAACGTTATCAGTTGGTAAGTAACTTGTTTTTCGAATGGATTGTGTCCTCCCACATATTTCTCTTCTTTGATAGACTCCCAAAGCAGTGATAATTTGGAGGAGGAGTACTATTTAAATTTATCGTGAATGGAATGAAGGAGTGCCTTAGCAAATAGATCTTCTTGAGTGGAGGAGGAGTCTAAGCAGTAATGCTTAACAAAAGTATGAATTGACACCCAAGTTGCCGCTGAGCAGATGACAATTATAGGGACACCCCTTTGAAGAGCCACAGAAGTTGCTAGGCCCCTCGTGGAATGAGCTCGGAGCCCTTCCGGTGAGTCCTTTCCAGCCAGTCTGTAGAACTCTCCAATAGCCAGTGTGGCCCACCAGGATATGGTTTGGATATGGTTTGTTTATTTACTGCCAGACTCAATTTAGGACCGGTATATCCCACAAACAGTTGATCATAATGGCGAAATGTTGCCATTCTTGCAATATAAAAGCTCAGAGCCCTTTTTGGGTCCAGCCTATGCAGCCTCTCTTCCTCTTTGCCCTAATAAGGAGGAGGGTAGAACGTTGGGAGTGTTATCTTCTATGACAGATGGAAGTCAGAGGCTACTTTCGGCAGGAATGATGGTTTACCCCAAACTACTTTATCCTTATAAAACGTAGTATAAGGGGGTTTGCATGAAAGAGACTGCAACTCACTCACCCTGCGGGCTGATGTCAATTCTACCAGAAGTACAGTTTTCAGAGTTAAGAGCCTTAACAGAAAGGAATGTAAAGGCTCAAAGGTAAACAAGTTAAACTTTTTAACACAAAGTTTAAATCCCAAGCAGGGACATGAATTGGGACTGGGGGGTACACATTGGTGAGTTCCTTCAGAAATTGAACAATTAAAAGTATTTTGAAATAGGAGACCTCTTCAGAGGAATGCTTAAAAATGGAAAGCGCCGCCAGGTATCCTTTTATGGTTCCAATCTGGAGACCCAGATTAGCCAGATGTAACATAAAAGAAAGCAGCATAGGAGTTAGACATTGAAAAGGGTCCACATTCTTGTCCCTGCACCAGTTACCGAATTTATTCCGACACTGGTATGAGGATTTGGTCACTAGTCTTCTGGCCGAAAGCAAAATCTCCATTACGTCATCCGGAAGGTCCCAATCCTTATATCGCAACCTCTCAGAAACCATGCGTGAAGGCGGAGTGTCTTCATCTCTGGATGGAGAACCCGACCTTCCTCTTCCGAGAGAATATCCTCTCTTTGTGGAAGACGTATTGGAGGGCAGATGGACATGTCCAGAAGGTTCGGGTACCATGTACTCCTGGCCAATCTGGTGCAATTAGGATCATGGATTTCCTGAAGTTTCTCAACCTCCTGAATACGTGAGGAATCACAGGAACTGGAGGAAAAGCATATAGGAGTGGAAATTCCCAGTCCACTACGAACGGTTCCCCTAGAGCTCCTCTTGAGGGAAATTCCATGGAGCAGTACTGGTGGCACATCCGGTTGACACCGGTCGCAAACAGATCCACTAGAAGGGTTCCCCAAAGGGTGAAGATCTCTTGAAGGACTTTCTGAGCTAGTGCCCATTTGTGGCAGACTGTGCTCTGCCTGCTCAGAGCATCCGCCGCCGTGTTCTGCTCTCCGGCTAGGTGAACTGCCGACAGATAGATTCCTTCTTGTCGTGGCCAGAACCAGAGCTGCATTGCTATTCAAAACAGTGGTAGTGACCCAACACCTCCTCTCTTGTTGAGGTAGTACATGGCCACTGTGTCGTCTGTCATTTTCAGGGCATTCTTTTTCCGTACAGAGGGCAGGAAGGCCTTCAGCGCTAGTCTGATTGCCCTCAGTTCCAAAAAGTTGATGTGTAGTTTGGACCAACGAACGCTGATTGTCAGTACGTTGGTGTGGGCTCCCCACCACGTGAGCGAGGCATCCGTCACCACCGTTATCTCCGGCTATGGTTGCCAACAAGACTGTCCCTTGAGAATGTTGTCCTCGCAAGCCCACCAAATCAGGTCTTGAGCAACTCTGCTCGGAACTTGCAGTTGACCCAACATATTCCCTGAAAATTGGGACCACTGAGCTCTGAGAGCCCATTGAAGAGATCTCATTCTCAACCGGGCCTCTGGCACGAGGAAAATGCAGGATGCCATGAGACCGAGCAACTTCAGAAAATTGAAGGCCGGAAGATGTTGGGCATTTTGGAATTTTGCTACCATCTGCTGAATGTGTTGAGCTCTCACCTTGGGAGGCGAGGCTTTCCTAGAGGAAGTATCAAAGACCGCTCCGATGAATTGGAGTCTTTGGAATGATATCATATGGGACTTCTTGTAATTGAGGGAGAAGCCCAGTCTGTGCAGGGAGTGGCAGGTGATACTGAGATGTTCCTGGGCGTGCTTGGTGATTGAGTCCTGACCAACCAGTCGTCCAGGTAGGGGCAGACGTGAATCCCCCTCTCCTGAGACTTGCTGCCACTATCGCCATCAGCTTGGTGAAAACCATCGGGCGGTGGTGTGCCCGAATGGCAGAAATGGAAACCGATAGTGAGAACCGCCAACCGCAAACCTCAGGTACTTTATGCACTTGAGATGGATTGGCACATGAAAGTAAGCATCCTGAAGGTCCAATGATACCAACCAGTCTTGGAGTTGGAGAGCCTGAAGGATCTGGGAAAGGGTAACCATCTTGAACTTGTCCTTCCAGAGGAACTTGAACAAGTTTCTTAAGTTCAAGATGGGTCTCAATCCTCCGTCCTTCTTGAGAATGAGAAAGTAGGGGGAATATCAACCCTTGTTACTCTCCGCTGCAGGTACATGTTCTATTGCACCTTTCGGTAGCAGGGTTAAAATCTCCTGCACCAGGAGCGGATCTGGAATTTTGACAAAGTTGGTTCCCAGTGGATGATTCCAAGGCCTTTTTAGAAAAGGAAGGCAGTAACCTTGAGCTGCCGTTTGCAGTGCCCAAGTATCTGAAGTAATGCCCCGCCATTTGTTCAGCTGCTGAGAGATTCTGCCTCCCACTGGGGTTTTGTGGGTCAAGGCCTCAGAGTGGCTTAGAGGCGACTGCAGCAGAGGCTGAGGGTAAAGATGCTGCTGCTGGGGCTGAGCACCCTTGCTCGTCCACCACGAGGAAATCTTCTTTGCCCCCTTTGTCCGGTCTGTCCCCTTCCTCTACCAACTGAGGAATAGAAGCGAAAAGAACGACCACTCCAGGAAGATGAGCCTGAGTAGGAGTGTTGAGGTTGTCAAACGGAGGCTCTAAGGGGTCTGCGGCTTCTCCAGACCCACATCCGCCTTGCTGCTGAACAACCTTGAGCCATCTAAGGGCATGTTGATCAGTCTGGCCTGCAAGTCCGGTGCAAACCCCGACTTTCTCAACCACGCAAACCAGCGAAGTACGGTGCTTGCAGCCATGGATCGGTTGATGCTGTCAGCAGTATCCAATCCTGATTGGAGACATTCTCTTATCACCTCCTTACCATCTTTAACTAAATTCAGGAAGCCGTCCCTTTCCTGGCCTTCCGGAATGTGATCAGCCGCCATGGCCACACAATCCCACAGGGTGTAACGCACATGTAACGTTAGTAGACTTCAAGGCCATGCTGCTGGATGAGAAGACCTTACGAGCCTATGCATCACTTTTTTATCGTCTCTATCCGGGGGGATAGAGGGATAGGCAGACAGTTTGGTCGAAGTAGAAGCCTGTACTATTAGACTCTCCGGGGTAGGATGTTTTGTGAGAAAGTCTGGACCACTGATTCCGGAGCTTCCCAATTGGCCACAACCTTCCTCTGAAGAGCTTTGTGGAAGGGTAAGATTCAATCCTTCTGAGGTGCCAGATCTAGGATGTCCGTCATGTCATCCTGCTCATAATGCCGGGGAAGCCTTACTCCACCCCATATACTCTGTGACACTGTTCATTAAATTTCTGAAACCCGAGTGAGCAGGCTCTGACAGGTCAGGCCTGCCAAACTCCAATTCTGGAGAAGTATCCAGTCCACTAGCAGGCTGGAGGGAGTCACAGAGGTCCTTCATCTTTGATTGCGGATCAATGAGCTCTTCAAACAGTGCCAAACTGTACCCCAAAAGGTGAAGTCTCCTCATCAGAGGCACGTTCCTCTTCATATATGGAGGATATTGGGCCTCATTAGTAATGGTACCGGCGCCGTTGTTACCTCGCTGCAACATTCTGAGTTCTGCTCACGGGGCCGCTCTGCACGTCTGGTCAGAGCAGAAGACCAAGCCAGTTCGCCGTGCTGAAGCTCTGGAGAAAAAAAGAGACATTTTAAACAAAGAAAGGCATGCAGGATGGCAACAAAACTAAAGAACAGCAATAAGACCTACCTGAACAATATCAAACGGGCCGGCATCAGTGAAGTAACTGGACCGCACTCGCCCATGAACGACAACGCGCCCCTGCAAAGAAGGCAGGACGGAGAGCATGCCTAATTCTACCACAAGGTGAGGAGAGGGCGCCAGAGGGACTGAAAGCATACGGGGGTGGAGGGAGGATACTAAACCCAGTCAGTCAGTCTTGAACACAGTCCTCTTGTATTTTCAGGCAGAACCTTCCCCGCAGACCAGATCAGGGCAAAGCTGAGAAGCATACCAGCGAGTAACCCGGCTGGGTGGCGTCCCTGTGGATACCAGGTGAGCGTAACAACCTCGTAATTAGGCCCATATACTTGAAAAAGTATTTTTTCAGTACAGGTTTAAAGATTTTATCCTGAACCGATACGGGCCTCGATGAAATCAAAGATTTCGTCGACAATGTTGAAGATGGCTTCGATAAAGGGGTCGATTTGTCATGAATCGCCCTCGATTTTGGCGAAGTAGTCGACGCCGATAGCGTCGACACAATCGTCAAAGCCTTCGATGATTTAAACTTTTTCGCCGGTATCAGGGATAGACTCGACTGTGGAGCCGATGCCTTCGATGACTTTTTGTCGGGTCGAGTTTCTCGACGAATAGCCGGCTTACTCGTTTTTGCTGAGGTAGCCTTCGACTTCCCTAAGTCGTCCGAAGGAGCAACGGGGCATGGATCTTGCGTGACTCTTAAGGGGGTTGAGGCTGCATTCTCAAAGATCCGCATCATCTCCACTCTGAAAGCATCCCATTTACTAGGGGAATCTGACCAAGTCAGGCACCTGATGACCTCTGTAGAGGAGTCTGAGTAAGAAGAGGGAGACCTAAGGACGATGACTGCCTCGATCGGCTTCTCGATTGAGACAGTTTATGACGAGTGGCATCTCTAGACTCCCCGGATTTCTTTTCCCTCTTCGAACAAGACTTTGAGGCTTCCTTCCCCACCGCCAGCTTAACACTGCATTGCCAGAGAGCTTTTTCCATCATGGACTGACAGGATCCATAGTCTTCGGTACGGTGCCCGGAACCCAGACACAAAAGGCAGACGCAGTGAGGGTTGGTTATGGACATTTAAGCTCCACAGACATAATATTTTTAAAATCGTGACTTTGCGGTCGATGGTGTTGAAAATGAGAACATTTTTCCACAGAAAAACGAAGCGCGCCGTTCTTGCTCGACGCGAAAGCTTTCGGAAAAACAGAACTGAAGCCAACGGGCACGGCTGTTACACCATCCACTGGTCACCTTACGCACATGAATACCCGTGCAGCCACTAAGCCCTCCCTCTCAGGTCCTGATTTGCCTTCCACTTCTAACCTTAGGCCCTCACTCCCTCAAGTAGCACGGCAGCGGCTATGCAACAAGAATACACGAGGGTATCCAATGCGTTATGGTCATTCTCACGTATTGCGACATTGGCAGCTGCCCTGGCGTCTTGGAGATAGTCGACGGTGACGCCGGCCTTTTTCTTTGCTTCATCACGCCTCCAGGAAGACCCGGCAGCGTCTTTGAAATCTTGGGTCATGTAACACAGAAACGTGCTATTTCATCAGTCACGTGATGGGGTCATGTGACACTCCTAGGCCCCTTCAAAACTGGAGAGGGAACGCTCATTCAGTGCTTCACAGCTGACCTAATCAGGCACTGTTCGGCGTCTTCCTGTCTCCACATCTCGATTCTGGACTATGGACTGTTCTTCTTGGATTCCTCTGTCAAGCTCTCGGATACAGTTTTACTGTTTCAGGACCTTTTGAACTGTGTTTTGGATTCCTTTGGATTACCCCTGGTTTTGACGAACTTGGCTGGCTTTTGACCTTAACTCCTGGAACTCTTAACGGACTGTTTTCGGATTACCCTTTCCATTCAGGTTTTGCAGTGCCAAACTCAACAACTATCTACGCCTACTCGCTACAGCTTGCTACATTTTAACCACACGGAACAACCCCATTTCCTTCTGTGCTCTTCCCAGACCCCGCCTTGGTAAGCCCCTTGATATTTGTGATCTCGCCATTTCAGTGTATTGTTTTCCCATTGTACTGACCCATTGCTTGCTTTACAGCGGTCGAGGGGTCACCGGTGTTCCTGGTTCCTGGCGTTCTTCGGCACTCAAAAAACCTGTGGCCTCAAGGATCGCTCAGGAAGTTATTTTTATCTTTCTCGGTCGAACCTGTGGACAGAGGCCCCATAATCTTCACGACCATCAAGTTATAACAACGGCACAAGCTATTTATACTACTGATGACATTGTGCACAGTGCCCTCTAGTATATTTTTTACAAGTAAATAAATTAATTTCCCTATTTATTTCACGGGATTCGAATAGTGGAAATTTGAAATCCATCATCTCTTCCCAGTGCATTGAGAAGGGTTATAGTCATAAAAGTGTTGCCCAAAAGAATCAATCCCATGGTGAGCTGAAAAAACGAATGTGTCCCTTATGCGAGCTATTCCTTTGCCCAGAGCCTAACTGCTATTTACTTGTCATTTTAACTAAAAAACGATTTTCCTCATGTGAGTTCCCCATTGCCTAGAGCTTCCCTGTCATTAGCAGCCTCAGTAAAAACAAATTCCATTTGAGTTTTCTTTTCCATTGAAAGTGAGCTTAACCTACTAAAAAACACTTTTCCTATTCTGTTTCTCTTTCCCTATTGTGTTGTGAAAACAAATTTCCATTTGCATTCCCTTTCCATTGCCCATGTGTTGCATATCCTAAAACCGATTTTCCTTGCGTCTGCTGGCTAGTATTCTCCAAAGCCCTGCCTGTCTTCTAAGTATAAGCAACACAAAGTGCTTTCTGTGCTGTCCCATAGCAGTTTTGCTAAATAATTAAAAAAACATTGTTTCAGGGTGCAAAAAACAAAATGTCCCATTCATTGCGGGCTCCCATATTGTTTCTGTAAGCACTACTCAAAACCCGATTTTAACCTTGTGCTCCCATTCCTTGCCACTGCCTTCCATCCAAAACTGACAAACTTCATGCACTTTTCCGTTGGTTGCATTCATGTTTTTGGTGTTTTGAACTCTTTATTGATGATACTGGTGAAAGAAGCAAAGTAAATCCTTATATATATATATATATATATATATATATATTTGAGTTGTCTCAGTGTGCCGTTTGACCAAAAAGGACTCTGCAATTTGTGTTGCCACACCTTGGTGGCTGTTGTAATTGTTTATTCTAATTTTCCATTAAAACATTACAAAAATAGTCATTGATAACACACCAGCCTGGTTCCTAGTCTACTGTGACACAGGGTGCTTGTGGAGGTTGGGTGCGGTTGGAGACCTCCTTAAGAAAGAATCTATGTTGGAGAAATAAAAAGCGGTTTTATAGCGTGCCACATTCATTTTAGGGGAAGGGGATACCTGACTTGCTTGTGCCGTATAATATATTGTGACAAAGCAAATGGGATACCGAAAGCGTTATACAGTTTGAGAAGAACTTTGTGAACAAGCATATGTGGAACAGCACCTGGCAGGAGAATACACCAGGTCTACTCAATTGGACATTAGATGAACCAGGGACCGAAGTCCCACAGAAACAGGAAACAAAGGTCTGGGACCTACATGGAAGCGGGGACGCACTGCTAGTGCACATCAGGGCCTCGGACCCATATAAAAACAGGCGAAGCCTGCCACAGAAGTACACATGGGACAAAGACCCACATCATCATGACGACACACATGAACAAGAGGCTGAAGTCCAAAGTAAGTCTGAGGAACCTAGAGAGAAAATAGAGGGGTCTAGAACTTGGAGATGAGAGAAACAAGCAGCAGAACAAAATCAGGGATACATAGAAACAGCCCAGAGGGATTTGGGGCCCAAGCAAAAGAGGAAAAGAAGCACAAGGAACTGTAACGAGGTGTCAAGGATACTTTTCCAAAGAGAGAAAATGTACAATCAATTATGGGAGGATAGTGAACCAGACTTGATAACACATTGGTGAACTGTAGATACTTGGAAATTACATTTTGTGAGCCAGAAGGCCAAAGTCAAGTCTGGCAGGATAGTGAACCAGACCTAATGTTATGTTTATAAGCTGAAGCAAGGACAGAGAAAGAAGTTCCCCCTTTTTGTCCAGGTACTGTATTTTGTATACTTTGGAACAAACATTTAAGAACAGAACTTTTAAGCTAAAGATTCAGTGACAAGATTTCTTATTAAGAATTGAGTCCTTGATACTATATACCGAAACGAGAGGAGCATCCTTTTGAATTAAGAAGAGGCACAGTTATTTCATTAGTTAGTCTGGAGTGTATGGGACTGAAATATGTTTTGGCGCAAAGTGGTAAACATTTTGCTTTACTGGCCATCCTGACAGAGTCCTTAGTGTTTTTGGTGAGAGGGGCAAACCCTCGTAGAAATAGGACAAGGTAGGTTTTCCTTTTATTTTCCATTACAAATTAAGGTCTTTGCCAACAAACATGCCACCACTCTGTCAGACTCGTACTTCTGCACCCTTACATATGGTGCCATAGAGGGAAGCTGAAACACTTGAAAAAATTGTGGTGTCCCTAAAACACGTCGTTTCTTCCCCCGACCCCATGTTAATAGTAGTCAAAGAGTCACAAGGGGAAGAGGTTCAGTTAATAGTCTCCCCAATCAAGCCCATCTATACAGTAAAACAATTGCTCCTTGCCAAACTAAAAATCCCAATATCCCAACAGAAATTCCTTTTTTAAAGGAAGGCCATTAGCTGGCGTAGCTCGACTATCCGATTTTTCAATTGAGCCCAACTAGAAGTTAAATCTTGGCCAAATCACTAAATCCTCCCGCCAATTGGGAGCCTAGGTATAACACCAAGTTTAAAGAAGTCCACACAGGTAACTTCTAGGGAACCAATACAAACCCCTACCTTGTCGGATAGTTTGCAGCCAGATTCTGAAGGGAAGTTAAGAGTCAAAGAGACCCCTCAGATGGAATCTTGTAGACTCCTCGAAACCGAAGAACTTACTCGTAAGTTTGAAGAAATTATTTTCTTTGAAACACCTATGTTTTCTTCTTCCAACTTAATGCCCCTAAGGAGTGCAATCGGATGAAAATCAACCACCGAGTTGGAACTCTCCCAGATTCCAGGCCTCACCATGAGTACCTTAAAGGCTCTGCTAGAACTTCTCTTAACCTACTAGGTAGAAGCAGAAGCCAGGTGCTAAGAGAACATATTAAGGTTAACAGCAGCCCAACAAAGACCCATCCTCCTGCATAGAATCTTACAGCCTTAGAGGGAAGGGGACGATTTAGGAAGATTCTTGCTAAGTTTTGAATGCCTGGCCCAACGGTTTTGTTGTTAAAAACCTGTTATCTAGTACCCTTGTTAAAGGGGGACCTACAGTCATCCTACCAGAGCCACAAACCGCTGGGAGTTGCATTTTACAATGACGAACAGGAAGTGTTACTCAGAGTAGGACAGACTGAAAATGTAACACATTTTGGGAAATTAAAATAAACACAGGTGAGACTCCTGTGGAGTTGTGGGCCACAATTCAAAACACCCTGTCGCAATGGCCAAGGAAGAACACCCTCCCTGAGGTGTTGTAAGGTTTAGCCCCCGAAACAGCTTATTAATAGCCTACCACCCCCTCTACAGAGACCCATTTTATAAATGAACAAGCCCAGCTTACTTATGGCAATAGAAACCACACAAAATCAAGCAGAAGCTAATAAAGAGCTCATGGTTTTATATAAGTCAGACAATTGGAGGAAGGAGATAAAATCAGGTCCCCAAAGTAATTTTCATACTGAAACAAAGATATAGATTAGAGAAAATATTAATGAGGGTTTTCCAAAAATTCATTAAATGGTAACCCGGGAATCAGAGACGGAGGAAAGACAACAAATGGGGACGAAAGACAAGGGATCTCTAGAAATGAAAGAAACCAGTGTCCCTACAAATTCCCCAATTGTTTGCTTCCCTTGTGGAGAAAAAGGGCATTTAGCTAGACAGTGTCCTTCCAGTAGGAAAGATGAACCAATGGAAATAGGTTGTATGCCGAGAAGAATGAGGGGATCCAGAGTACCAAAGTGATATAGACATTGAAACTACCAACAGTTACTGTCAGTCTACCCATTTCAAAACTCACAAACCCGTCACCGATAACAAAGTGAGTATCGGCTTTGGTCTATTCAGGGAGCAAGCAGACAGCCGTAAGGGGTGATTTAGTCAATGTGGACAAAATGAAAAACAGGAAACTTATTAAGGTCACGTGTGTACATGGGGCCCAGGAAGTATAACCATAGAACTCCCATGGTTATATCAAATTCGAGGGTCAAGAGACCCTAATAAATGTTGACATCCTTACCAGACTACCAGAAGAGACCATTATTGGAATAGACTTCCCAAAGTTTGTTGAAATTATGGGGAAACAAAACTCAAACCGATAGCAGTTTATTCTTCGCTAGAGACATGGGAAGAGGTCTCCCCTAGTAGTATAACTATATGAAATTGGGATACCAGTCTAAGCCCCCCCCCCCATGTCAAAATCTAGAGGGAGAAACCAGGGGAAGGGTATGTGACGAATCCCAGGGTATTGTCACTGCTCCCATGAGTGGAGCTCCTTCCTATGAGGCCAGGGATGTTAGGCTGCTACCTGATAGTCCTCCTGGGGGTGGTACTCAGCGGGCGAATCTCATGGGGACGGAAACCCTCCATGGGATTAGTGACGATAGCCTTGGGCAAATGCAGAATTCACTGCCTACCTTATTGTCCCCTCTGTCCTTTAACCCCACTCAGTCCTCCTTTGGTCCCTCACACCTCTATGAATTTCAGTGAGGTAGAGGTTTTCATTAATCTTATTGGGACAAGGAAGAGTGAGGTTTACCCAGGCAGAATACAAATCATCACCGACATGAAGAAGAGCAGACAGAGAGGCAAAAGCCCCCTGTGGAACCAACATACGCGATCGACCTTACAAGAAGTAGCTTCAATGATAAAAAGAAAGAAATGACTACATACAGCGTCAAGCCAGCCCTCGAGAAGCGAGGGACCAGGCACCGGTTCCGTGGCAAGGTACCCGAAAGCAAGAACACGACATGCAGTTGAGGAGAGAAGTGCCTCCCCAAGAGGTCCATGCAACAGGGACCTGGCTGGTGAGGAAGAGAAGGGAAATTCGACCGGCGTAAGCAAAGCGAGAAGGAGTATGCACTTAGCCAGGGACACGAAGGAGAGTCAACGCTGCAAAGCTGACAAAGACCGAACTCCGACCGTGGCAGCAACACAGAAACCCTGCTCTACTTCCAGGAAAGACCGGAGACCACACCAAGACTACCAAAAGGTAGGGAAAGGGTTGCAACGGCTAGTGGGGCACAAAGGGAGACGAATGGATTAAAACGGCACATAAATACATTGTGAGAAGCAATAACGAAAGAGTTATACAGTTTGAGAGGAACTTTGTGAATAAGCATATATGGAATAGTACCTGGCAGGAGAGTCCTCGAGGTCTGTTCAATTGGACGTTGGGTGAACCAGGGACCGAAGTCCCACTGAAACAGGAAACAAGTGTCTGGGACCCATATGGAATCAGGGAAGCCCTGCCACATAAGTACAGAGAGGTCAAAGACCCACACCAGCACAAAGACACATACAAAGAAGCAGCGGTGGCCAAGAGGAACCTCAAGAGAAAATAGAGGGACCTGGAACTCCGAGAAGAGAGAAACAAGCAGCAGAACAAATCAGGGACACAGCCCTGAGGGATATGGGGCCGTAGCAAAAGAGGAAAAGAACAGCAAGGAACTGGCACAAGGGGTCAGGGACCCTTTCCCAAAGAGAGAAACACTTACTAGAACTCTAAAATGTACAATCAAGTCTGACAGGATAGTGAAGCATACTTGATACCACGTTGGTGAACTGTAGATACTTGGATTGTGAAACAGAAGGCCACAGTCAGGTCTGGCAGGATAGTGAACCAGACCAGAGGTTACGTTTATAAGCTAAAGCAAGGTCAGAGAAATACGTTCCCCCTTTTTGTCCAGGAACAGTATTTTGCATACTTTGGAACAAATATTTAAGAACAGAACCTTAAAGCTAAAGATTCGCTAACAAGAGTTTCTTTTCAGGCATTGAGCCCTTGAAACTATGGTCCTCATTATAAGTTTGCCGGTCCGGTAACAGCGGTGCCGTTGTTACCGGACCGGCAAACTATGAGTTCTGCCGGCACCCGCGAGCAGAACATCTCGGATGCATCGGCTCCATTCCCGAATGGTGCCGGTGCATCCAATCTCCCCAATTCCATTGAGCCATATGGGGGTCAGATGGGAATGGGGACTAATATTTTCCGGCGCCCGTTAATGGGCAATTACCGGGTCCGCCGGGGCTGTAATGCCCCGGTAATTGCCCATTCCCGGGTGTCAAAAAAAAATGACTCCGGTTTTACGGGCACGGCTACTGCCAGAGTCATAATGAGGCCCTATATCCAGAAACAGGTGGGCTTCCTTCTGGATTAGGAAGACACCCACATTTTTCATTAGTAAGTCTAGAGCGTAAGGGAATGGAAATAGGTTTTGACACAGGACAGTGGACATTTTACTCTACTGGACATCCTGGTAGAGTCCTTAGTGTTTTTTTGAGGTAGGGCAATCCCTCGTAGTAATAGGGCAAGGTAGGTTTTCATTTTATTTTCTATTACAAATAAAAGTCTTTGCCAACAAACATGCCACCACTGTGTCAGAATCGTACTTTTTCACCCTTACAGAAGGACCCCAGCACCATACCGATACAGGCCAAATACTGGTTGGATTTGCACCTCGCTACACGAGCAGGTTCAACACAAGATACAGGACGCCTGACTGTGTCTCCCTCAACAAAGGAATGTTAGGCTTCCAGGATATTGGCACCCTAGGCAAAGTCCATATTTACCTTAAAATCCCAATCAACAAAAGAGGAATCACTGATCGTACACTTTCACCAAAAATGAGAAGCACCACTTTAAATCAGATTCTAGCAAAATCTTTGAAAGGTCTGGCAGCTAAATGCAGTTGTAGTTTTACTCTTTAGATATGCACTTAAATTAACTTGTAGGCACTTCACTTTGTCGATTTACATTGAAATTTGAGTGTTTGTACGGATCCTGGACATGGATGCGCCAACCTGGAGTAAAGACCGACGAGGCAGTCGGCAAAGTGCTAAAGGATATTCTTGCACTAAAGTACCACAAATTCAATGCAATGCAGAATCTGCTCCACTGTTGACAGAGATTGCTTAAGATGAATAAATTACTCTGTAGGCAAGGTCATCATTCTAGACCACTCCACACACAACACATTAATTCCATTACCGTATTCCAAACAGCGCTTTGGAGAGATTGAGAAATACAAACAATTGATGAAGAAACAGGATGAGCTGATGCAGGAGACAGAAAGCAAAATAAAACAAAATAATGCATCTCACCTCAGGAACACCAATCCTGCGGCAGGCCTCAAGAAAATTCTCAACATTTCTCCTGCTCTTGATTATATTCAGTTTTGGCTGCCAGAAAAGAAAGAACATTAATGTAAAGAACCTCTCTACAAGTTATTACGGAATGTATTGAGCACGGACCTAGCTTTGGGAAGCAAAAGAACGCTTGACAAATCATAGCTGAAAGTACACAGTGAGGGGAGAAGATCGCAAGGAATCAATACAGGGGAGATGGGAGGTAACAGGGAGGTTGGGCAATTTGGGAGCAATGGATCAGCAGGCAATTAGGGGAGAAAACATGTGATCGCACAACGGCCAGGTTAGGTGGGGAGTGGACAGGGTCTTGATCTAGATATTAAGGATGAGCCATTATTTGAAGGAGGTTTACGAGCTCTCCTGAAATGTTGAAGCAAGGGGGATGAGTCTGGTGTTGACAGGGAGAAAGTTCCAGAGTTTGAGGGTGCAGACAGAGAAGACCTTTTTTGGTTGTTTCCTATCTACACCAGCAGAGTTCAAGCCACGTCCTGGCTTCTTGGGATCGTAGGCAGCTTTGGGACTGGATTGCGACAGCCTTGCAAATGATGGGGTCAGACTTTCCTTTACTGCTGCTGTCCCCTGGGCCCAATTTACCCTCAGAGCACAAATCTCTCCATTGGGACAATCTTTACTGTGGAGCGTTGCACTGCAAGTCCCTTGGGTATGACGTTGACAGATACCTCTCCTTCAAACAGCACATAGCAAGGAGGACAAACGGCTTGGTACCAACATTCTCTCCTTCAGAAAATCAAGCCCTTCATCACAGAAAACAATTTCAGATTTGCTGTGCAAGCCCTGGTCCACTCCCACCTGGGTGGTGGCAACACCCTTTTGGAAGGCCTTTCAGAGACTACCCTGGCGGCCCTGAGACATGTCCTGCATGCTGCAGCATGACTCAAAGGACCAATACACCCAAATCCTCATCAAATTGAACTGGCTCCTGCTGCAAGCCAGTATCATCTTCAAGTCCTGCTGTATCATCTACAAGGCTGTCAGTCTTCACGTTACCTCACTGAGAAATGGAGCCTCTCCGGAGGCCTACGATTCACCAGAAGTAAGGACATTTGCAGACTTGAACTGCGCAGGAAGGAAAAAAAACAAAGACAGTCCTTCTCGGTCTACACCCCAAGACTCTAGAACATCCTCCACATCAGCATCCGACTCGCACCCTCACTTCTACAGTTCAGGAAGGGGCTCAAGGCACTCTTCTTCAAAGAATGGCTCCTCCCTACACTGTCCACTCCCCCCACCATAACTGAGATTGGGTAATCTGATCCCCACATTTTCCTCCCCTGGTTACTTGTAGATCATTTTGCTGACAATTCCTACCCTGCTCTTAGATCCCACTCCCTTGTTTCTCTGCTCCCTAACCTTTTCTTTCCCCTAGGATTGCAAAGCACGCTGTTGCTTTCCAAAGCGCGGATCGCGCTTAATAAATAACCTAAGAATAATAATAAAAGGGGGTTAGTCTCGCCACAGGGACCTACATGACCATTATAGAGGGTCTCTTCATGCAATACTATTTGCACTTTAAATAGGGGCCCTAATTGAGAGCCCTGTTTTGTCTGCCTGTACATACTGTAATTCACTGATAGCAATGCAGTAGATTAGCCAAACACTTGTCTCCTCATCTCCTACCAAAGTTGTGCATTTTCAATTTATTAGCTCTCAGTTTCCTTAGGAGAATCACTGTTGAGGTAAAACTTGAGGCAATCGCCTTAATTTCGATTGGGTAATAATAGTAATGTATGCAAATATGTCCTATGTAAAGACCATTAGATTAAAGCACTATATAAAAAACTAATTATTATTTGTTGTAAGAATTGACCAATCTCCTGAGGTTTGCTAATGCAGACATGCCAAGTAAGCGGTCAAGAATGCTGTACTTGTACACAAGCTTCAACTTTGGGCAGAATAAACTGATAATGTTGCTAATTTAAACGTGGTTTCCAGTGATGTGGCAGATCTCTCTCAATTACAATACATGTGCTGCCTGCAAAGTTCAGATTCACTTAAACAACGGGAATGAAGTTGAAAAAATGTGTCATCTTATTCAACCAAACTAAAGCAATAATAATTTGTGTCCTTAATGCGGGAGCCACCCCCGCTTGTAAGTTCTGTATTATAAAAGGTGCTATTAACCCATTAATGGTACTCTATTTATCAACCTTGGAAAGGAAAAGAGTACATTGAACTTACAAATTGGCTGGACCCATGTCAGTGGCTATCACTTAAAACTTCAGTATGGCAGCCAGGCCCAAGTCATACTCGCAATGAAGTTCTTTCATCTAAAAATGTCCTTCCTGCTGTAAATTTACTAGTTTATGGGACCGAGGAGGCAAAGAGTAGGAATAGTGAGCATAAGACTGAGCTTTTAAGTTCACCAGTAAAAGAAATCTGTGCACCCCACTGCAATCCTGCTGCCGGTCAAAGAAATACTGAATTTCACAGAGCAACATTCTAGCCTAAAATGGGAACGGCATGGGTGTTACAAGTTAAATAGAAGGACAAGTTGGTTCATTGAAAGTGCTAGTGAGGGATTAGTACAGGGATGTAGTGGGTGAGGGCTTTGATACATTGTAAACTTAGGAATCTTTCTGCACGTCCCAATCATTACCAAAAGATCCAGGGGCATTACACCATTGGGCTAGTTTCTGGGATTAAATTCTGAGCCATTTCTGAAGCTACCTGCTAACCTTCAGAGCCATTGTGAGCAGGACAATGCAGATGATGAATAGAGTGTGCACAATTACTTTCTGTTATCAGCTGGCCTGTTCTTGTGACAATTAAAGCAAGTAAAACAAAGATCACTTTTTAAGATTAGCTTAAACCTATGAGGTCTGCTACTGTGAGGTTACAAATAAGTATTGACTTTTAATTAATCATTTATAGCGTGCTTAATACCGGAGACCAGTTTCTAAGCGCGGGACCGGGATTCGCACCGGTGTTGCTCTGCGTTGTCTTGCTTACAAAACAAATGCGTTGTCCCTGACCCACCCCCCTGGCCCTCCCTTCTATGTGGATATCATATGTTCTTAACAAGTATAACCCAGGCTTAGAGGAGAATTTAAGCTCAACACGCTTATCTTTGAGGCAAGAAAATGCTGAGCAGCACAGGTTTCAAATCTGGTCCCGTGCTAAGAGGCTAGACCCCGGCATAAAGGGCAATATAAGAAACTAATTTAATTTTGTTTGTACCCGATTGTTTTACTAACAGTAAACTGGAAGTTTGACATTCTCTATAACACGAGCCCTTTTAACAATTTCTTTTAGAGTGGGGATCATCTTTATTGTAGCGTAGCATAAAACGCGTCTGCAAAAAGTCTTTTTTCCGCCCTCTATTCTCCCCACAATATAAAGGCACAAGCATTTATGCCAGCATGACATTTTCATGCAGGTGCAAATAATTTGGTTTCTTTTGGCATCCGTCTACTTTTTACACCAGCTATAAGCACATAGATTCAAAAGAAATGCATAGCAAATATTGCCTGCATAAACAGCAGCTGCTATTTACTCAATTTGCACTAAAAGGGAAAAAAACCTAAGTATAGTCAATGACGCCGTCATTTACATATTAGTTTTACATTTCATAGTTCACGTGATTAAAATTGTATGTAGGGACCGCTTTGTGCTGAAGCGCAAACATAACTGGTCAGATACATGCATGCAATTTATGCTTTTAAATAAAATAACACTGCGTTTCTTTAAGTTCTAAATGCACAATGTTATCATTTTGCATTCTAGGACTTGTAGTTTTCCATTCAGGATATGGAAAATGGAGGCACAAAGATATGCTGTTGGCTTAACATTTTTCTATAAGTATTTAAAAATTGTCAGGTTGCTTACGTCTTTTTTAAGTAAACACTAAGACAGTATAATTTTAGTACTTGAAAGATAAAATGTAAACATTTGTGCCAAGTAGAGCTCAGAATATATGTAGTCAAGTGCCTAAATTGCAGAGTGGGCTAAAATTCTTGGGTCACTGCTTAACCAAAGAGTGTGACCCTGGGCAAATTATTTAATCTCACTGTGTTTCAACTGCAACGAGGAGCCCTTAGAAGTGATTAGGTTTACACTATTAAAAAACACTGCTTTACAATGGGGACCATTTCATGATTTTAGGAACAGACTGGGGCCTCGTCTGGTTCCTCCATTAGTGGCCCGTGGCGGTCGCTTAGAATTTTGTTATTGTTTCAGTGACCCTCCTTCTGTTCCCATATCCCTTAGTGTGATAGGCAGAAAGATAATCTCATCAGCCATTCACTACAGCAGAGATTATAGTATAGACTGGCCAGGGGAGGCTCGCCCATAATGGGCGAGTAAGCGACAACCTCCCAGAACCCCCGTCCATTATGTAGGAGCTGCTTTTAAACTGTGAAAGGGAAACATGGTTTCCCTTTTGACAGCTTCTTTTCCCAAGCATGACTATCCAATGGACTGTGGCGTTGGGCCTTTAAGGGTACGCACGCAACGGGGTGACGTTCACTCCGTCGCGTGCGCTGTTAAATAAACGGGGCGTTCCCAGTGACGACACAATCACCGGGGAGCCCACACTGGTAACACCGCTGTCTCCGTGTCTCTGTGTCACGGGGGGGGTGGGGGGCTCACGGACGGCGGCATCCGGAGACCGCCAACAGTGGCGACGAGTGCCGGGATCACTTCCTGGAACAGGCGGAGACATTCGCTGGGAGCGTAGATGATCCTACTTGAACGCTCCAGCGAACTCTGACCGCGGAGAAGGAAGAGACACACGCGGCCGGCGGCCATCTTGATGAATAGGCCTCGGAGACTCACGGCTTCATAACGAAGCGTCGGTGAGCCATCCGGACATAATTTTTGGATATTTCAGGGGCGGACAGTCGCTGGAGACAACACGTGTCAATTTCAGAATGATTCATTGACATTTTCACTGTTTTTCACCGAGTAGATGGGTAAGACTCTATGGGAAGCCTGCTGAATGCACTAGGGGTCTCCCCCCCTGCTCAATTCTTGGACACTTCATTGTCTGCATGCTGGCTGGAGTGATACATCTGCGAGGAGTGCGCCTGGTGAGAGGCAGAATTCAAACCATCTCTAGAGGCTGACTGCTGGTGGTGAGTTGCGGCCCCATCACTTATATCTTCTGGGGTGCCTGTGCGCTATCCACCATGAGTCAGGCTGCTGCTGCTGCTGCTGCTGCTGCGCCTCCGCCTGCTCCCCCGCTGAAACCACCTGGGTCCCTACAGCCAATGCCTGAGTTTGATACCTCGGGTGCTCCATCAAGCTTGGGACAGAGGTGGAAGATGTGGATGGATAGGCTTGAGATGTACTTCAGGGCCACGATGGAGACAAGCGACGACAGCAAGCTGGCCACTCTCCTGTACTCTGCTGGCCCAGCAGTGCATGAGATATTTCTGTCCCTGCAGCCGGCGGATGGGTTGTTTGCGGCGGCAAAGGATGCACTCCATAATCATTTTCTGCCAATGGCCAACGCAGATTATGAATGTTTTCTCATGGGAACGGCTCGACAGAAGGATGACGAGACTCTGGATGTGTTCTATGGGCGGCTGCGGAGACTGGCGGCGGCATGTGCGTGGAAAGACCCTGAAGTCATGATTTGCAACCAACACATTCAGGGGTGTGTCTCTGGGAAACTGAGGCGCCAGATAGTGCGCGAGCCTGGCATCACCCTTCCTCGCATCCTAGAACTGGGAAGGTGCCACGAAGTGTCGGAATTGCGGGCGACCAGAATGGAAGCTGGTGCCCGCCCAGGCAAGGTGGAGGTCTGCGCGGTCGGAAGAGGCCGTGGAGCGAGGCGCCCCATGAACACTCAGAGCCCGCGCCCGCCTGGGACGACTTCCTCGTGCCCAAAGTGTGGGTACGATCTCCCGCACCCAGCTGAATGCCCTGCGACTGGGGTTAAGTGCGGTAGGTGCGGAGACGCGGACCACTTCGCCAGGATGTGCAGATCTGCAGCTCCCAAGATAGTGCCTAGGGGGCCTGTTCGAGCCGGTTTCTTCCGACCCCAAAGGACGTCCAACGTTGCTCAGGTGGACCAGGGTGACGAAGGGGCCCCTCAGGAAGGGGAGGAGGAGGAAGAGGAAGAGGACGAGGAAAACGTCTTCTTCGTGTCCAGTGTGAGCATGCTGAAATCCCGCTCCAAGAGACAGCCCAGGTGCAACGTGCTTGTCAATGGAGACTCTGTACCAATGCTAGTGGACACCGGTGCGTCCGTGAATGTGAGGGCTAGACAGCACTATGATACCATGCAGGCCCTGCCCACGCTGACCGCACCGAGAGCACGCATATTCGCTTTCGGCGGCGATCAGCCCCTTCCTCTGGACGGCGTATTCGTGGCTGATGTTCAATATGGTGACTCACACATCCGGGCCAGATTCTATGTCACACCGGTGAGCGACAACACCCTGCTTTGCTGTGCTGCGGCGCTGGGAATTGTCACATTCGCATACTCAGTGTACTTAGACGACATTCAGGTGCTCTTGGCCAAACACAGCTCCCTGTTTGAAGGCATTGGACAGTTGGTGGGTGAGCCGGTCCGGCTCCACATCGATGAGTCGATCCAACCAGTGGCGCTGAAGCACCGGCGAGTTCCTTTTCATCTCAGGGATCTGGTGGATCGAGAACTGAACAATCTGGTGGGGCTGGACATCATTGAAAAGGTTGAGGGCCCCACCCCGTGGGTGTCTCCCATTGTCATCGCGCGCAAGCCTAAACAGCCAGATGCGGTGAGGATCTGTGTGGACATGCGACTCCCCAATAAGGCCATAAAGAGGGAGCAACACTTGACCCCTACCATCGATGACATCATAGCTGAACTGCAAGGGGCGAGGTTCTTTTCCAAACTGGACCTGAGAGCAGGCTATCATCAGGTGGTCCTGCACCCCGAGTCCCGCTACATCACAACCTTTACCACTCATCGAGGTCTTTACCGATACAAGAGGTTGAGTTTTGGGGTGTCTTCCGCGGCGGAGGTTTTCCAAAACATTATAAGAGGGGCACTAGCGGATCTGGATGGAGTCATTAATATTAGCGACGACATCTTGGTGTATGCCAGGTCGGAGACGGAGCATCTGGCACGCCTGGCCAAGACCTTTGAACGCCTGCGCTCGCTGGGACTCACCCTGCACAAGGACAAGTGTGAATTTCTGAAAACAACGATCGAATTCTTTGGGTTCGTGTTTAAGGCGGATGGGGTGTCGCCGGACCCCCGCAAAGTGAGGGACATAAAGGAGGCGCGTCCGCCAGAGAATGTTGCGGAGGTGAGGAGCTTCTTGGGCATGGTCACTTACTGTGGCCGTTTCATCAGGAACCTGGCGTCCCGCTCAGAGCCGTTGAGATCGCTCACAAAGAAGGACACCACCTGGCAGTGGGGCCCCCTTGAGCAGGCGGCATTCGACGACATCAGAGGTGCCTTGGCGGAGGACGACACCATGGCGCTCTTCGATCCGAGCCTGCAGACAGAGATCGTGGTGGACGCCAGCCCATATGGACTGGGGGCAGTGCTTACACAAGTGGGGAATGACCAGGAGATTCGACCCATAGCATACGCCAGTAAGGCGCTCTCCGACACCGAGCAAAGGTACTCCCAGATTGAGAGGGAAGCCCTGGCGGTGCTGTGGGGTTGCAGACATTTTCGCCTCTACATTCTGGGGCGCCCCGTGACTGTGGTCACGGACCACAAGCCATTGTTGCCGATCATGGCGGGCTCATCATCCAGTCCACCAGTTAGAGTAGAGCGCTGGATGCTCGCCCTGCTCGAGTATGGAGTGTCGTTGACATATCGTCCAACAACGTGGCAGACTACCTATCTCAGCACCCAAGAGGGGACTCGCAGGAGTCTGCATCAGCGGAAGAGGCCGACGAACATGTGCGTCTGGTCGTGGAGACGGCCACCCCAAACTCCATGCAGGTGGAAGAACTCGAGGTTGCGTCAAAAGGCGACGAATGTTTCGCCATCCTGAGGGAAGCCATGCAGAGAGGTACCTGGAAGGCGGTACTGGAGGCCGTGGAACGCAGGACATGTGAAGCCAGAGTGGCCCTTGAGCAGTTATGGAGAGTGAAAGAAGAACTGACATTCTCAGAGTCGGGGCTGCTACTGAGGGGTGAGAGGATCGTGGTGCCCCAGGCCAAAGTTGCACAGGTCATCGCCTTGGCGCACCAGGGTCACCAAGGGGCGCCCAAAACCAAAGCTTGCCTCCGCCAGAAGGTGTGGTTCCCGGAACTCGAGCGGAAGGTGGAAGCATTTGTGGCGTTGTGCGTATGGTGCCAGGCTGCGGCACGGGCCCAGCGGGAACCGTCCATTGAAGCGATGCCCAGAGGGACCCGGCCATGGGAAGTAGTGCACGCAGACTCCGGGTCCACGTCGAGAGGCACTCACTTCCTAGTTGTGGTGGACGAGTGGTCTAGATACCCGGAGGTCGAGTTCATAGAGTCCGTCACATTTGAGAACGTGGTGGTGGCGCTGGAGAAGATTTTCGCCACCCGTGGCCTGCCCTCTGTGCTATGCTCCGACAACGGGGCACCGTTCCAAGGCGAGAGTTTTGCCGAGCTCATGAGGGAGTATGGCATTCAACACCGGCGGGTAACCCCACTGTGGCCCCGGGCCAACGGGGAGGCAGAGCGCATGATGCGCACCCTCAACAAAGTGTTCAGGATCGCCCATGGAAAGGGAAGGTATTCTCTACAGTGGTGGGAATTTAAAAACCATTCAAAACTATTTCAAAAGTCAATGACTATTTCCCTTCCAGAACAAAGACTAACCCAGGGGCAGGACACTTGACAGAGGTTCAACCACCAGTAAGAGAGAGCGAAGGGAGACGTAAAGCTTTGCACCCAATGCTTTCCTATGGAGGACAGTGGGAAGTTGGAACGACAGGCACAGGTATACTTACTTACCCCCCCACTCTGATTTTCCCGAGGGGTCAATATGGATTTCTGTTGGTAGCTGGGAGCGTGGTCTTGCATCCTTTGTTTAGGTGAGAGGAGAGTAGGGGTTGCAGGTTTGAGTGCTTCTTCCGGGCTGGTGCAACTGCAAGATGCAAGCCCAGTTGATGAGGAAATGCAGACTTTTGCAATGCAGACATCTTCAGGGCACTTCACAAGATAGAGGAAGCAGAGTGCCAGCAACGATCACCGTTTGCAGGAGATGACAGGCGTCCTTCCAGTTGCGATCAAAGAAGCAGCACCAAGAGAGGTTTCCCTTCATGCTAGAGAAGGCAATTCATGGGACAAGCGGGCGAACATCAAAGTTCTGGGCTTGAACATGGAATGGCAAAGATTCTGGTGAGGTAGCCCACAAGGGAGCTGGTCAGTCCACCAGGCAGTCCACAGACACTTCCAAAGGCTCATGGGGCGTGCAAACTTGAGAAGACGTTGAGACTAGTTGGTTCTTCTAGTACAAGGGTCGAAGCACCCATGAGGGTCTTCTGAGATCAGAAAGAGGAGCAGGGTATCACAGGGACAAACACCGGAAAGGACGCTGGCGCATTGCAGATGTCATTCTCGGGTCGTCAATGAGCTGCTCTTCTTTGAAGGATTCTTGGCTCCAATGTAGATCGATAGAACGGCTGCACGAGTCCTCCTTTAATCCAAAACTGGAGCTGACAGCAAATCCAAACCCACCAATGGCAAGGATTCTGCACCATTCACATAGCCAGCAGGTGTCCAATTACGGACAATAACAGGCTCTACATATGCCCCAGCAGCAGACTTTCTGGCACCAAGGATATTGAGTGGGACTAGACAGATTCAACCCCCTTCCTGTGGCACACAACCACACAAATGATCAGTTTCCCACAATAGCAGCAGCTTTGCCGGGTAGGTGCATGACCGTATAATGGATTTCCTCACCTGGGAACAATATGGCCACGCAACACGTGAAAATCTTGTGGCACAGCGTTTTTAGGGCACTATGCACGTTTTGTAGCCAAATGTGGTAAACAAAAATGTGCACATAAAAAAAGCAAAAACAGTACTAATGTGTAAAAAGTAAGGGGCATACAAAAGTTTCTCCATTGTACTGCACTGTAACGTGCTGTGTGCAATGTAAAAATACAAGAATTCAAAAGTGAAACCAAGTTTCTCAGTACTGACAGTCTGAAGTACTAGTAAGTTTCCCCATAACAAATTAGCAAAATGGAAGGGAGGTTGAGGGGTCAGTAATGCCAGGGGGACAAATTTTAGATGATTGTTCAAAATCATCTAAAGATAAATGCCATTTTATTAAATTATAAAATGTATCAAATGCCTCACTATCCCTACTCTGACGAGGACTTCCGTGCCAAACAAAACTAAAAGGAAACACTAAACACAGTATGTCTGGTCCTCACACTTAAACATCAATTACACAAAGAAAATATATGGCAATTCAAATAACAATGATATTCACAGTTTCTTGATAACCACTTAGTAACCTAGGTGAACTCCCTTCCCCAGGATTCAAGGTAAATTCAGCTCCACTGTTCAACAAAAAGAAACAAGGAAATCCATGTAGATAGTAGAGTCTCAATTTAATTCTTGATGTTCAATGTCAAGGTACAGTTTTGTTAACATACGTTCCAACAGCTTTTCTTCTTGGTGTAATAAGGACTTTCTGTTTCTTCAAAATAGCGTCAATGTTATTCCCAGCCACAATGCTTTGCCACCATTTCCAGTTATCCAAGAAGACTTGCCACAGTTCAAAAGAAATACAACTTCTGTAAATGTTAGTGAAACACAGTACTTGGTTAACACTTAGTATTTCTCTTTTAATAAGATTAGGAATCAGAGTAGGCATCTTCGTCAGAATGACTTCACAGCACTTCTACCTCCACTTCAACAACTTCAACTCCTACAAATGTTTACCATGAGGACATACTCCTTTGCCTCATAGTGCTCCACTTCATTTGTGCTACTGAAGTCTTGCATCTACTGACACCCAAATACACTACCACAGCCTTCAGTACTTTGTGACACCACTACAGCTTCAGTACTTTGTATCTTCAAACAGATTTTTGTTCTGACCATATTCACTTTCAAGTACTTCAACACTGTCAAATAGGCAAGGCACTCCTCTGAATATCCCTTTCAAAAGGGGCAGCCTCTTTGCATCTCTTGTCTGTCTGCAACCGACAACCTATAATTGCCATTGGACACACTTCTCTTTTCCATCTACAGTCTTTTGCAATGTAGATTATATCAACTTCAAATAATATTTATAAGTAGCAGGATTCTCTTCGTCAACTTTGCCTTTATCCCTTTGCCAACTGTTACGCAGGATAATTACCCAGAAGCGTTGGTGCCACTGTCTTGGCTTTAGGTAATACTTGCACGCTTGCATCTTGGGCAATACTGAATTTCTATTGGGTTTACAGTATTGTTTAAACTGCGTTTTGGCACTGGGAAAGGCTAATTTTAGTCCTTATTGTTTTTTATTTGCGATTTTGGTTGTAATAAGACAACCTTACACAGCATTGAATATACTTTCATTTTAAACATAAAACATTTCAAATCAGTGCATAAACATTAAAAAAATATATCAAAACTTATGAATCAACCGATTAAAATTCATCAAACACAATACAAAAACACAAATCTCATACTAATTGAGAAGTTCTACTCCACTTACAAATACTCACTACCAATAGAGTAGTTTAGCTCGTCAAATTAGGTGGATACCCATCTAACTTTTAAAAGGACCTTCATATGAGTCAATATAAACCAAACAGAACAGTTGCCGCCCCTTTTAGATAATAGACCTCCTTAATGCTAGGTATAATACAGTTGTTGGTGTAGATGCTATTTATGAACCAGTGAGGCATCTATGACCTTTGTAGTATCCATCAATTTGTTTAATCGCCCCAGATCTTTCTCAATCAGGTTCACAAGTCTCACTATTGCTAGCATGATAGAGTTAGACTGGCCCCACATAAATACTAGAATTCGAGACAGAAAAAGCTCCCAAACAGCAGAACCTTTGCTGGTCAAAGGGGGTACAATACATAAGCAAGTGTTCCAAGGTTTCACACTCCCCCACCATAAAACAAAACCGACAGCAGTTCCACTGCCCCATCTCCTTATAACCTGTCCAGTTACCAATACGAGATCCCGTGTGAATAAGATCGAGGCGGAATCTCATGCATGTCCTCCTAGCGTGGTGGTCAGGAAAACACACTAGGTATGGTAGGCGGGGCTATACGGCCTGCCTAAATTTAGCATAGGTGCGAAATGAGGAGTAGCCTGAGATTAAGTCAGCGTTACAGGCCCATGCATTCCTAAAAAATCTGGCTTTAACTTTCCGCAGAGAATCGATTAAGTCCTGTTGCGTCATATTCAAGGATCTCAATATCACTGACATATGTGATTTAAATTCAACCATAGAGGCAGGATGGTCCGCAATTAGCATTAGATCAAAGTCTTCTTACAGAGAATTAACTGGAGGCAAGATCATTTTGCTAAGTGAGTTTAACCTACACCAGTCATATTTGTCTGCCAAAGGATAAAGTCCCAGTTCGTGTAGAAGAATTGGGTTGAGCAAATAACCGGGAAGACCTAAGACCCTTTTCCAAAGTTTGCCTTGGAGGAGATTTAAAAAAGGCCCCAGACAAACAAGCGTCCAAAGTGTAAAGTAAGATAGGTTCTACTTTCATGGTGTATTAATGAAGCAAGGGCAATAGCGAGTATCTACAATACCTGGAAAAGATGATCCTCATCTGGGCAGCCAGCTGGTTAAGCTTAAATTCCAAAACTAGTCGCCACTTGCCGACAGACATACCATTAGTACGTAATCTCTTCCCTCCTCATGATTGGGTGTGAGTTTACCACATACTTAAATCTCAAATTTTTCTTCTTGGGAGAGAAAGCTATTATGTGAGATTTATCAGAATTGATAGTCAAGTTGTTATGGGTGCAATACTCATGGAAAATGTTTAGTTTGTTTTGAAGCCCGAAGGGTACTTTGTCGAATAGGATGACGTTGTTGGCAAATGCTAACCAATGGAGACGCAGCTTGCCCAAAGATACCGGGAAGGTGTTTGTTCCCTTCCATATTTGGTCGACATCAGCCAGGTATAAATTAAAAAGTACCGTGGCCAAATTGCACCTTGCTTCACGCCAATTTTCGTCGGGATGCTGTCAGATAACAAGCCCTCTGAGTTGATGCACACCCTATACGAAGTGTTTTGATGGAGAGCTGCTATTAACGCCACCAGCTCTGAAGGGATACCATAGGACAACATCTTCTGCCAGAGCCGGTTGCGTAATACGCTATCAAATTCCGCTGATAGATCTAAAGATGCCATGTAAATCGAACCATTTGGCTGAGCACGTGATAACAATAAGTGGGCAAGAATTGATGCATTAAGCTGTGTGCCCGTAGCTCTGCGGAAACCAACCTGGGCTTTTGAAAGAATACTGTGGGCATTCACGTACGACTCCAATTCACACAAGACCACCCGTGCAAAGATTTTTGCTGAAGTGTCAATTAAGGCTATTGGCCTAAAGTTTAGCGGGTTGTTTAAAACACCCTTTTTGTGAATTAGGATGACAATTGCCGTAAGCCAGGAGGGAGGAATTGTCCCAGTTTGGTATATTAGCCGATAGCGTGAAAGCAAATACCTAGCCCAAAACTGGGGGTCATCCTTAAATACGCATGGCGGCAGCCCATCAGGCCCAGCCGCTTTTGAAAATTTCAGTTGAGAAATTGCCCAAGCAATGTCCTTGAGTTCCCATGGACATACAGGGGGAAACCTCAGCTGTAAATTAATTGACTCTGAACTTTTATGTGGGTCCGGCAGCTTGCATTTCTGAAGGAAAAATATATTCCATTCAGGGCCAGAAATGGTGGCCACCATACGCTTATCCACCTTACCAAAGGGGTTTCGTAGAATAGCCCATTGATCCCTCGTGTTTTTCCTACAGAGCAGATCAATCATCTGTTGGTTGGCACGATTGTAAGCGGCATAGCGCAACAGCTTTAGCTTTGACCTGAAGTGGGCAACTATGAAGTTTTTTTCTTTTTTCAAGTTTGCCGGTGAAAAGAGGGCACCTCTTAATTTCCGAAGCTCAGCATTTTTTTGGAGTTTTAGTTTGGAATTCTCTGCCTCATGTGGGTGTGCAATTTTTTGGAGGCTATTTTCGAGGCATTCCTTGGATAGGCTCACCAGATGTGTGCAAATCATCTTCAGATTTAAATCATGGATTTTTTCCATGTTTCGCAATGCTAGGTGCTCATCGTGAATCACCAAGAGATCCCGATTTACACAAAACACCATTTTGCGACAGGTACTAGGATGCCATCTAACAGACAAAATAGACCTGTCGCTTTCCACCGTGACGGCAGAATCCACGATTTCATATGCATCAAACCTCAGATGTAGGTGAGTGCTCAGCATTTGATGGTCACGCAACCCCACACTCAACACTGTGATGCGGTTGAGCAGACCAGAACATAACACTGATGCAAACATGTAATCGATGAGAGAAGATGAGGTCCCACGCTTCCAAGAGATTTTAGTGGTTTGCGTGGCAAATTGGATGTGATAGATGCCCAATGCTTCGAAAAAACTCACCCATCGATTACCTCTTCGAAAGGCTTGAGATGCATATGGGGAGGAACAATCGGAAGGTCGGATGGTGCCTCCCAATTCCAAGTATGAATTCAGGTCACCCCCAATTATAATTTCATGGTCGGGACAAAGAAGAGCCGCAGGGCCCAATATTCGATTCAAATCCTCTAGGGTCATATCCAGTGAAACAGCACTCGGATTCCAATAAATAGAGAGCAAAAGCAAAGACTGAATTTTACAATTGGTGAAAGACAACTCCACCAATATACATAACTCAGTTTTTTCCAAAGTGCGTGAGGCTACCTTCAGGGCTTTATTGATAAGTATAGCATTGCCACCAGAAGGACGTCCCGAACAAAATCGTCGTGCGGGGGTGCTGTGGCATGTGTACCCATCAAACACGAGAGCCTCCAACGCCATTGTTTCCTGCAACAGTAAAATGTCGGGCCTCTGGTGTATGTTGACCCGCCTATGCCATGCCTTAAGATTACTCACACCACAGCAGTTCCAGGATGCGATAGCAATCCCGTCGAGTTATGATTACAACGTTGGAGGTTTCATGGCTGTTGCCACCTTAATCAGGGGCTCGAGCCATGACAGGCCACTTAGTGCCTGTGTGAGTGAGGCAAGTTGCAGGGTTAGTTGATTAGCATGGGACCCAAAAGGAGCCGCTGCCAAGCCTTCTACTCGTACAGTTGGAAATGGCATGACAAAGTCTAGAAAAACCCAGGCGCGCTCCATATCCCCAAAGAGGCAAAGAGTAAGGCCCAGTAATTCGAAATCGTCCGTAAAGTCCAAAATCCGTTTGGTTATTATCTGTGATTGGACTCTAGACAGCACTCTGTGATTGTTATGGTTGGCACGCTTTACCCAATCCAGGCCCTTTGGTGATACGATGGAATCTGAAAAAATGAATTCATCAAAAAGGACCTGTTGATCCTGGCAGGGCCATTTATGTCTGGGTTACTGATCCATCCAAGTATTAGTTTCATCTCCTTGGGGGTTTCCAAAAAAGGCAACGCGTCAAGGTTCTTCCGTGCCGAATCTTCGTCACAGGAAACAATACAAGGCGGTACCACGAGCGCCTGCACATTCTCTGAAGTGGGAACAATAGCATCCTTCACTTCATTCCACTGAGTGACAGATTCCTGCCCTGCTGGGTCGATTGCCTGGCCCTCAGGTTTTGGTGGCAAAGTCGTTATCTCATTGGGCAATTTTGCATTAGTTGGAGTTTTTATTTCAACAATGGCTCGCGTAGCCACTTTCTTGCTTTCAATGTTAGGAAAAAAGCAATGCAGTTGGGGTTGAGACTTGGCTGATGCAACCCTGGGGAAACAGGTAGCAGACACCTGCACGTTGCCACCTTGTAGGGCTTTAATCTGAAGGTGTTTTTTTACCTTCCTCGTTCAAGTCACGAAGATCCAGGGCCAGGTCATCCTGGCTATTCCCTATGCTGGAAGTCAGTGCTGGAATGGCTTCTATATAATGCTGTGGGCCCAGGACCCTAGTCGCTTTTTTCACCACTTGCTTCTGGGAAGCCTCCGCAAGGTTTAGGCGTTTTTGAGCTCTCAGGAAGGACTTCTTCGCCTTACGAGACGTGAAGTGCCTTCCGTCTTGCTCAGCCGGAGACACCTCTGGCTCACACGGCAGCGGCGGAACGACAGAATCTAAGCAGGTCTGGCTGTCAATGATATCTGTCAATGCAGAGGGGCTGTCAGGTGTGTGTACGGCCCTTGTAATGGGCTCCATTCCTCCAGCTGAGTGGTCGGGGTCTTGCAGGGGTTGCGACTTCGCAGCCAACTTAAACAGTATGTTTGCAACCTGAAGGAGACGATCATGATGAAGTTTAGCAACTTCCAGCAGATCTATGTCCTCGCCGTTGGCATGGTCCACCCCAGCGTTATATTCCCCTTGTAACACCTGCGAATACGATCTTTGTGGCAGGTAGGCGTTTGGGTGCCCATTTTCCGTCTGTGAGCCTTGCGACCATGAAAGAGGCAACGGAGAAGCGTATGTTGGTAGAGCTACAGCATTTGCCAGCATTTTTTCAAATTGTGCAAAGTAAAATGCTTTTGAATGCTCTTCCGAAAAAATAAATCCTTCCAGTCTAGCCATCTTTTCTTTCATAAAGGCTAAGGAGCCTTCCATTTCCCTTAGGGAGCAGTGGGTGAGCTCGTGTCCCTTGTCCAAGAGGTTAAGTATTCGTGAGAGGACAGGAAAATTGAAGGAGTCATTAGAGAAAGAGCCAGAAAGAGAGACCTCTGGAGTTGAAGATGACTGCGCCTCCTCTTTAGATGGAGGGAGGCAAGCTTCATCATTTTCGCAGGGTAAAGACCTCCAATACATGGGGGGGAGGGAGAGTTCCCAGAGGGGTCTACATAAGCACCATGGGCGGAGTTAAGTTCAGAGGCCACCCCACCTCCCGCTCCCCTCGCTGGGGTGGATGGCAGGTCTCTTCCAAAGTTGCAGGATTTTATACAACCTAATTCGTCAGGTAGATGGAAATTAACTTGTTCACGAAAAGGAAAAGACCTGGACCGGGTGATGAGGGGCCCAAAGAGAGCCGCACCCTTTTGCCCAATTCACTCATAATAGTAAGTGCTAACATTGATGTATCCGATACATGAGGGAAACCCTCATGCACTTGCCTAGGGGTGCAATTGATGTCATGCACATGGGCAAGATAACAAACCATGTCCCCATCATTTTCATTAGCTTCTTAGACAGAAAAGGTAGGGAGCTTTGCAACCGAGGGGGAGGCTGTTGACAGAGGCTCCAAACACACGGCTAGGTCCTCCGTTTTGGTGGCATCGAGGGCACCTTCTTGAGCCGAACCGGAAGCTTCCACATCAAACGAGGTAGGCATTGATAGTAATGACTTTTTGTGGGAAGGTAAAGGAGGAGAAGTATTGGACAGTTTGGACTCCCCTGACTTCCCAGAAGCTTTTGAAGAAGTAGCAGACTTAGAACTGCTTCTCAAGGCGCGGCTCATAATCTGCACTTGGAGCGGGCACCGACCAACACAAACTATAAGGAGTGTACCTTTGCTGGGTTTAATGCCGGGGCAGCAAGCCGACTTCAACTGAGACCTAGTGCTACTACTCAAAACGGGACTACCAACCCCTCTCGCCTGCGCAGTACTAAAGTCCTATATATAAAAGTCAAAAAGAAAATGAAAATCAAAACAGAACAAGGATCCTAAGAGAAAATACAAAGAAAAGGAGAGAGGGAAAAATAGCTAAGGACTCCACAGTAAGCAGAATTGTTGTTTGAACTAAACAGTGTTAGCAGCTACCCATACCAGACATCATAACAGTACAAGACATCAGAGAGTTTTTTACAGTTGAAAGAACGTTTTCTCAGTTTTAAGTATCCCAATTACAACACACGTGTCCTCACAAAACGCTGTCTTTTTTGAGAATAGGAACCAGTACACCGTGAAACACCAGTGAGCCCCTATCACTGAAGGATCAAAAGGCGTGACGCCCGCAGTCTACTGAGGCAATAAGGGGATGCTTGGGCGTTTCATCCGGCGCTCAGCCCAAGTCTTCCGTCACCCCCAGATACAATTTCCTATGTT
Source organism: Ambystoma mexicanum (assembly GCF_040938575.1). Taxonomy (NCBI): domain Eukaryota; kingdom Metazoa; phylum Chordata; class Amphibia; order Caudata; family Ambystomatidae; genus Ambystoma; species Ambystoma mexicanum. Next base: position 139,066,366 of record NC_090921.1, read on the forward strand.
GCCCAACACCCTAAATCAGCTTTACCAACAGTTTTCCTGTCCTACCGCTCAGTCCTGGTGACCGATCCCCAATCAGGCAAAGAACCGTATCCAGGGTCGTCAATGCACACTCCAGTATAGAGCACTAGATAACCAATATGTTGTTAGCATTCAAAGCCCACCACTGCTAATAATCACGTGTGATAAAAGGCTAACAGGCATAACATGAGGGCCCTAATAACCCAGGGGCTTTCCACCCTTGATGCTTGCAGACCACGTGGGTTAAAACCGTGGAGCCCAACGGCCTGCCCCGTGAACAGCAAACAGTGCTTAGCTGCTGCTTCGCAGTGCAGGTGTGCTGGGCTGTGGCTACTTGAAGGAGAGCGGGAGGCGTAACTCGGCAGGAGGGGCGAGGCCTCCTCTAACAGGAAACACCTTTGAAAATGGAGAAGGAGTGTTAGACACACGAAGTGCCCAGATGGTATACAGTCACCACACACCACACAACCCCAATGGCACAACCTCAGTGGGCTTTAGCGGAAACAACACAAGGGGCACACAATCACCTCCTCAGAGTCAGGCAAGTCGATGTCACTGACTAAGACGTCCTCCGCAAAAGAAATCGATGGAGGAGCACCAAGGCTGCTCCGGCAAGTAAGGGCTGCAAGGCGGCGTCGGCAGCAGCAATTCCCAATAGTCCAAGAGCTGGGTGGCAGTAGTCAGTAGGCAGCAAACAGTGCTTAGCTGGTGCTTCACTATCAATGAAAGAGATTGGGCGATAATTAAGAGGACTTGATCTATCGCCCCTCTTATAGATCAGTATAATTGCGAAAGCCATGAAGGTGGTATCTTCCGAGCCAATAATACAGATTCAAACAAATTGAAAAAGATATTAGCCAACATTCCGTGGCCACTTCGAAAAGTGCATTTGATAGGCCATTTGGTCCTGCTGCTCTGAAATTAGAGGCTTTCCTAATCAGGCTCTCAATATCATCCATTGTCATAGTTAGATTCCACTCATGATCATTCCTAACACTCTTTATATTAGTCTCTGGTTACTAATATACTTCTTCAAAATGATCAATCCATTCACTTTCTGCATTCGGGCTGGACCGCAGGCAACTCTACGTTATTTGCATTGAATGTATCAGTTCCCAAAGATTTCAAGAGTCTTTTTTTGTTATTACTTCAAGCATCTGCCAGCCCTCTTTCTGTGCTATATATGCTTCATAACATCTTATCCAGTTTTTAAAGCGTTGCTTAAGACGTTTCTTACTGGCTAAACAGAGATGCACATTCTCGTCTCTCCTTTTTAATTCACATATTTCTTTTCTCAGCAATTTCTTTTTTGATTGCATCCATGTGTCAAAGGGCTGCGTACATCTACAGACACCGTACTTATTGCTCCTCGTCACCCTCTTGCACTTACTAAGGAAGGCATCAAAAGTAAAACTGGGACAAGTAAGCTGCACTTTCACGTTGTGGTAGATCGTCAAGAAACTGATACACTCGATCGCTGAGATTGTCGGTGTAATGGGGAAGCAATGAGTGGAGGTGTGGGGGGAATGCCGGGAAAACCTGGTATCTTCAGCATTGCTGGGGTACTGGTAAAGCTTGAATCTTCACATGATAATTGTCGGAGGGCCATAGGGTCCGAGACTCTCTTCCAAGAGAAAGCGCATAGGTGTTGATCTGTCGATTTAATTAGCTGGAATGCACGTGGGCACAGGCATTTGTTTTGTAAGGATGGCTCGCTGACATCATTGCTGGGCTCCGATATATTTATGCTACAGGAGACCTGGCTTGATACCCCTGTATATTTCGAAGGCTTTCATTTACATCATTTGTTTGCCAGTAAAGGCAATTGAGCGAGGCCCGTTGGAGTGCTCATTATTGGTGTCACTCAGAAGCTGTGCTCACCTGAAGTCTGGCGTACTCACGAGGTGGGGTCCGCTCTCGGGGTAGAGGTCACTTATACCATAGGTACTCCAAGATTTCTTCTGCTGGGTATTAACGTGCATTTACCCCCTCCCTCCAGCTTAGAAACCATCAACAGTTTCCTGCTAAAGTTAGAGGAGTGTTTGGCTGAGAACCGGAGAGTAATGGGAATGACTGATTAGTACTCTTGGGGGTGGGGAGTGGGAGATCTTAACGCAAGGTTGTTAAGGATTCTAATCTGGCGTCACACACCGGACCAGGACTCTTGCCCTTAGTCTAGGATGTAGCGCTCAATTAGAATGGACCATGAACCAGGCCGGTTGGTGGGAATGCAATATTTATTTATTTTAGATTCAAAGAAAAATGACACAATTTTAATATTGGGCAGAAATCAGCAATGGAGTGATAATTACAATGTAAAATGATGAAATCCACTTGGCTGACCTTCTACTAGAACATATCCAAAGCACAGATGAATAAGAGCAATTTTACTGTTCGGGTAGATAGCACCCACATTAAGATTTCCACCTGCAATGCTACCTCAAACCCCAATTAATCGACTTCTGAGAGGATAGAAAGGAGCAGCAAGGAGTCAGGGATACTAGGCAGCAAACAGAATTACAATCTAACCTTCCCTCACGAAATGGGATGCACCATTGAAAACCTTTGCTATTGGATAAATGACACTTGTAATAGGTAAATAATTTACAGGTACGGTTGAATAAATTAGATATGAGTTCTAACAAGTTCAGGGATGAAAGAACACTAGCAACTACAAGGCAAGGCATCAACAAAGGGCATACCGTTCAAAAATCAACTTGAAAGTAAGAATAACTGGATGAGATTTTCAATGTGAAAGGAAATTCGGTTTTGGGAAGATAAAAGCAGTTAACTGAGAAAATCGGTTTGGAAAGAAAAGTGACAAGTGCTACTACAACTATATCTTTGTAGCTAAATTATCAAGAAGATAACCTTGCCCATGAAACATGTTAAGCGGCCGTCTAAACCCCCTTCACGCCACGTGTCTCTCTGTGGAAATTAATTAATTTAATCCAAATATGACTAAGGACTTATGCAATGGACTAAGGGGATGGGAAAGAATGGCGCCAACACATGAAATTAAGAAACAGGATACAGAGAGGATTCAGACTACCTTAAACAAGTTATCAGGGTATGGATGGAATTATTTAGAGAGTGGAACTAGGACAAGGTATCAAGATAGGGTAGGCTATGTGTTGTTATGGGATGAGGAGAAACTCACAATCAGCACTGGAGTTTGGGATGTGGGGCAGCCAGGTGGGTTTCTGGACTCAAGGGATCTGGTCATGGCACCATGGCGGGAATCCCCTAGAAGAAAACAGCTGGGTCTGCTGGTCACGGCACAGCAGCATGCAGGTTGTGGGGCAAAAAGCCAGTCTGGTCACAGGATACACTCCAAAAGGGTACCACAGCTTTTCCCCCTTTCACCCTGAGTAAGTGGGATTTTGGTATGGGGTGGTGCTGCCTGAATTGGGTCAGCTATGCTCTGGCCTGGCAGTGGATCTGGAATCTGCAGAATGGCTATGGAATGTCTGGATATGCAGCAGCTGGTAAATTCAGAAGAGTGTGTCTCCCTTGTGTCTGTGAGCTTACCCCTTTTATAAGGCGGGTGACATCACAGGATTTACTGTGGGGCAGAACTAAGTTAGACCTGCCCCTAAGAACCGGATAGGTCAGCCTATGTCATGTCGCCTCCTCCCTGGAAGCAGATTGGGCTGGAGGAGAGGACTGAGTTTTATGTGGTGTGTTTTTATGATATACAGAGCCATCCCCCAGTCATTTTTGCCAAAAATCAGTTAGGCCATAAATTGCACATTTTTACAGTTGTGGCACTTTTGCAAACCACATAGGCAAATGACATATTCCACACAGAGCATGGCAGTCCAACTCCCAGGTTTGTACAACATTGTTTATATCCTTCTAATAATCCTTCACACTTTTTGGTGGGAAATATTTCACTTACAATTCTATAACTTTATATATGTGTACATATTATCAAAAGGCATGTTAGTATTGAATTTCAAAGTGGCACCATATACACTTTCCTCAGGATATACATCTTTCTGTCATTTCCGTCCCCAACATGCTAGTGAAGGCTACCACGTCTTAATTTAAAGCCACAAAAATTGCATTTAAACTGTAAAACTCTTGCATTACTGCACTGTCCAGTTGCAGCAATAACAGGCTTAAAGTTTATTAATTAAAATAGTCTTTTGAGCCAGAGGCCACCATTGTCTCCCAAATAGGGAGACCATTTCCAAGGCTGCTCTGGAGTTGGCTTTAAAGCTCCCCAGTTGAAGCTGAGGGGAGGTGTTACTTTCAATTTCACACCCCAGTGTCCTGGAACTCTATTGTAACAGGCTCAAGCCCAGCCACAAAGTCTGACGACCGCGTGAGATGCTTTCTCTTGATCCATTCATAGTTTCAAAGGGGCTGTACCCAGAAAGCAAATGTCATTTGAAGCCAGGGGGAGGAAAACCTGTTCTGTGGCTTCCCCAGTAAATGCACTTATTTACTTATTTATTTTTTTCTGAATCAGAAGCAAGCGTGTTGAAATAAAACATCCCATATATGTTTTCAAACAAAACCCCCTTCCATTTCTAGGCAAGGACAGGGCCTTATTCAACATTACGCTTTTAAAACAGACATTTTTCCTGTTAGCAAAAGCAACCCTTTTTACGCCTGGTGAATTTTCCTTTTCTGTCACCTCCCAATGCGGTTTTCTCTTCCATCTAGATTCTAAATGCCCTTGTCAGATTCCCTTCTACAGCAATCTGTTCAAGGCAAAGGTCCACTGATATTAACATAGGAACAGAGGAATAGGGCTTCTTTTTAAGAGTTCAGTCGTGATATGTTGTTGCAAAGGGAAGCCTTTTTCCCCGTACGGCTGGGAGTAAAGTGGTTTGTGATTTCACATATTTTTCCTGACACAGCCTGTCATTCAGTGAGAAATGCTTTCTTTTGCAGGAGCACCACCTGAATATGGCTGGGCATAGTTGGGTCTCACTGGATCAGAACTGTGTATTGTTGAACAGATGAAAAAAGACACCAGGCTCCATCATTTTACTGCCAAAATATTTCCTTTTTCATTTGGAAATTTTGAGCAAGCAGCACGGCTTTTTTAATTTTCTTCTTTAGTGCACATAAGGAAACACACTGGCAGCCTTTCTCGGTGTGTTCCCTGTTCCATCTTGCCCAATAAGTGCTTGGCAAAGACAGTGCAGCCATCATTTTTGTAGCTGCAAAACGCAGTTTTGGTGCAAGGGTATGGCACTCTGCAGAGCCAGCACCGCCATTCTGTTGGTAGCTGCTGAAGTGCAGATTGGTGATGGAAGGGAATTCTGCTGGGTGGTTAAATGTACCCCACAAATTCTCCTCCCTCCCGCCCAGCCCCCACGACTCTCCTGAGAATTCTTGTTGAGGGAGAGTAGGGCAAAGTGGGGTTCATCAGGTGGAGTCCTTCTTCCATCAGGGAGCGGTAAGCCACCATTCTCCTGTTGTCTTTCGTTGGAGTGTGGAGCAACTTCCACAGATCTTCGGTCTTTCTTTTCCGGGTCCCCAGGGAAGTCCTCCTTGGTAATCAGGAGCGGAATCAGTACTAATCTAATGGATGAATAAAGACAGGTTACAATATTTTCCCACCAACTGTCTTCCCGGAAGGTTGACAGCAGTGGGACACACATACCTCACGGTCATTCAAGCACTTCGACAATAACAACGAATAATTCCTTACAAGACAAAGATAAATTATAAGTTACTCACCGTACTGACTAACGTACTCTTAGTCCATAATCCCCTTTCCTCCATACTGTATGGGCGTCCCTTCTGAGGGACGGGAGACAGAACCTTTTTCACCAGAAAAAACCTTCTTCCCCTTTAAATTTATAGGCACGCAGGGGTGCGGCCCAGGGAGCAAGCGCTGCCCTGGCTCCGCCCTCTGGGCCACACCCAGTCCCCATTGACAATAGATTTAACATTGCCTAATGACACCAGTATTATTAGGGGGGGGAGATTGGTGGGACGTATGGAGCAAAGGGGACTATGGACTAAGAGTACGTTAGTCACTACAGTGAGTAATTCATAATTAGTCTTACGTCCCGTCCCCTTTCCTCCATACTTTATGAGCGATTACAACTGATTGTAGCCCCAGGGTGGAGAGGAGACCCTCCTTAAGCAAATAGGTTCTTGAGAACCGCCTGTCCGAAAGCTGCATCAGATCTAGAGCCGGCATCCAAACAGTAATGCTTGCAGAAAGCCGAGTGAGAGGCCCAAGTGGCCGCCCTGCTTATGACTTGCCAAGGGACATGGCGCTGGAATGCGATGGCCGTTGCCTTGGCCCTGACTGCGTGGGCATGCATGTTGGCCGGGAGCAGCTTGTGCTGGCCCTCATACGCTTCTTTGATGGCAGAGACCATCCAGCAGGATATGGAAGCCCTAGAGGCCCGATAGCCTGGTCTTGAGCCTCCGAAAGTGACAAACAAGGCAACCGATTTGCGGAAGCCCTTGGTCCTGTCCAAGTAGAATGTCAGGGCGCGCCTGACATCCAGGCAGTGCAGCACTCTCTGTGCTCTGTCCTTGGGATCGGTAAAAAATATAGGAAGGACCATTTCCTCATTCAAGTGGAAAGCAGACGGAACCTTGGCCAGAAATGCCGAGTGTGTCTGCAGGACTACTTTGTCCTTGTGAAAGGTAGTATATGGGTCAGAGGCGACCAGCGCCTGGATTTCGCTGACTCTACGAGCCGAGGTGAGGCTGACTAGTAAGGGCGTCTTGATGGTGACCAGCCTGATGTCCACAGACGCCACTGGCTCGAACAGTTTGTGCGCCAGGGCACCCCCAAGACTATGTTAAGGTCCCCCACTGGGTGCAGTCTCTTGACGGGCGGGTAGAGCCTTGCGAGTCCCATCAGATGTTTCTTGACGATAGGATTGGAGGAGATGTCTTCCTCAGAGTTCCTGTAAGCCCCAATGGCTGCGAGGTATGTGCAGCAGGTGTCCACCTGCACGCCTGAGTGGGCGAGGTGCGCTGAAAAGGAGAGCATGTCGTCCAAGGTGCACGCCAGGGGGGTCGATTCCCTTGGAGTCTGCCCAGTAGCAGAATCTGGTCCATTTGCTTTTGTACTGGGCCCTGGTAGCCTTGCTCCTGGTGCCCTGTATGATCTCCAGATTGGCCTGTGAGAGGCTGAGGTGCTGAAGCGTTACCTGCTCAGGTACCATGCTGTGAGGGCTAGTTTCCCTGGCGCAGGGTGGATGATTCTGCCCCCCCTGCTGTGCCAGGAGATGTGCTGGGCCCGTCAGGAGGTGAATTGGAGGCATTTCCGATAGACTGAGCAGCTCCTAAAACCATTGCCTGGCAGGCCACCATGGTGCTATTAGAATGATGAGGAGTTAGAAAGACTCCTTGATTTTGCAAATTACTCTGAAGCAGGGGCGTGGGCGGAAAGGCTTAGGCTTTCATGCCGGTCCACTGGAGGTGAAATGCGTCATCCAGAAAGCTGGGGCCCTGACCTTGCCAGGATGCAAACTGGGGACACTTCTTGTTGTGCCAGGTGGAAAAGAGATCCACCCTGGGGATGACCCCACCTGTTGAAGATCTCCTGAATAACGAAGTCATTTAGCTGCCACTCATAATTGTCCACTCCCAGCCTGCTGAGCCTGTCCGCTTCCAGATTGGATTCCCCTGGCGGTAGACTGGCGTGAGGTAAATGTCATTTTCTAGGGCCCACACCTACATGCTGATCGCCAGTCTGCACAGAGGAGGGAATCTGGTGCCTCCCTGCTTGTTGACTTAGTACATGATGGTCGAGTTGTCTGTCTGGATGAGGACAACCTTGCCCCTGAGAAGTGGTAGGAATGCCCTGAGCGCCAGCCAGATGGCGTTCAGTTCTAGCCAATTGATGTGGAATTCCTGCTCCTGTCAAGTCCAGGTGCTGTGGACAGAGATAGATTGTCCAGGGTGGCTCCCCAGGCCTCGAGCAAGAAATCAGTGGTGACGGTGGCCTGCGGAGTGGGCAGTCGGAAGGGCTTGCCCCTCCATAGGTTGCAGTCTCTGGACCACCAAGTTAGGTCTGGGTGGAGCGATGGAGGAACGTTGATCATCTCAGACTGAGAGCCCCGCTCCTGGTTCCATGAGGCCGCAAAGTGCAGCTGAATCCGAGTCAACCTTAGTCTGTGTGCGGAATGGTTAATAGGACCGCTGCCATTAGACCCAGGAGATGTTGGTACCACCATACCGAGGTCCATTCTCTGTTGAGGAAGTGGGTGGTGGCCCTCTTGATAGCTGAGATTTTGTCCTCCGAAGGAAATACCTTCTGGGAGCACGTGTCCCAGATGAGGCACAAAAATGTCAGTCTATGTGGGTTGCAGCTGCGACTTCTTGAGATTGAGCGAAAACCCCAGATCTTGCAGAGTGTTAATAAGGGCATGGGAAGAGCGGTGAACCGCTTCCGGAGATGTAGCCCTGACGAGCCAGTAATCGAGGTATGGGTAGATGTGGAGGCCCTGCGCTCCGAGGACGGCTGCCACTGCTTTCACAAGCCTGGTGAAGACCCTGGGGCCGAGTTGAGGCCAAACGGAAGGACCTTGTACTGAAAATGGTAGCCCATGATCCTGAACCGAAGGAAAGAACGATGGGGCTGCCGAATCGGGACGTGCAGGTACGTGTCCTTCAGGTCCAGGGAGCACATCCAGTCTCTTGAATTTTTGCAGGGGTAAGGAGAGGTTGAGGGTGGAAAAGCCCAGCACAACTCTCAGGCCCGCCTGGTTCTTCTTCTGAATGGCGAAAATCCTGAAGTAAAAGCCAAAGCCTGACTGGGAAGTTGGGACTTCTTCCACTGTCTGGCTCTCTATGAGCGACCAGATCTCCGTCAAAAGAGTTGCGGTCTCAAAAGAGAGGAGGGAAGAGTGGCTAGGATAGAGAGGCGGTACCCTGTGGGTACTACAGAGAGGATCCAGGGGTCCGCGAAATATTGGCGCCAGAATTGTGCATGGAGAGCAAGCCTGCCTCCCACCAGAGACACGTGGAAGGGGCGTGTCATGCCTTCTTTCCCTTGAAGGCTGTTGCCGAGGAGGGAGACTGGGAAAAGCCCTTATCGCCCCCCCCCCCTCTGCCTTTTTGTTGCTTGCGCCGGCTCTGGGGCGGCGAGCAGTCCGGCTGCCTGGATCTACGCTCCTGAAAGCCTCAGAACCCTCCGTATGTATGACCCCTATCAGAGCGCTGCTGAGATTGGGTGTACAATTTGGGCATGGTCTTTGTAAGGATGGATAAAGACTTGGCGGTTTGTGAGCTGTCTTTCTTTTTGTCCAGCTATTCGTCCGTGCAGGAGTAGAAAAGGCACCCCGTCCCTCGAACGGTAGATCTAATATGCATTCCTGGATGTCCGGGTTGAATTTTGTTGCCCGGAGCAAGGCTGTCCTTCTCAAGTCCATGGCAGTAAAGATGGCACGGCCAGAGGTGTCAATATGGGCCACGGTGGATTCCATGAGATCATGCGCCACCAGATTTGCCGCGGTTAGCCCGCCTTAAAACGTGATTGGCTCTGGGTGGGGAGTTCTGGGAGGAAGTCCGCAATTTCATGCCATAATCTTTGGTTGGCGGCATCCAGTATGGCATCTGCGTTGGCCTGACAAGGATGCGTTGAAATAGTTTCTTGCCATACGCCTCCAAGATCTTCTCCTCCTTGCCTAGCAGCGCCGCAGAGGAGGCGGCCGAGGACGACTGAGGCTTGGAGTGCAGTGATGCAGCGATCACCAAGGGGTGTGGCTGAGGATGGCCCAAGAGCAAGAGTGTATCCCCCTCAATCTGCTTGTACTTGACGTCCAGGCGTCGATTGACCGGCTGGGCTGAGTGGGGTTTGAGCCAGCCCTTCTTGGCCAGGGAGACTACATCGGTCTGCAGAGGAATCCCCGATTTGGCAGAGGGGCATCGTGTGAGGATTTCTGCCAGAGCCCTCTCTGCCAGCTGCTCGACCTCGGGTTGGGGTAGGCCCAGATACTCTGTCAGCCCAGCAAGACGTTTGTGGAAGGCACTGGCTGAGGATGGTGTGTCCAGATCCTCCTCCTCATCATCCGTATTCTGTGGATCTGGGGGGATCTTGTGGAGGAAGAGCAGTAGTTGGCACTGGAGGCTATGGTTCAGGGACCGCGGCCGGGGGCGGCGGAGGCTGGTACAGAGCCGCCTGAGGAATCTGCTGGATTAGGGGGCCGCTAGCATTGCAGGAAGGACTTCCCTGATAACCCCCATCCGAGGTGACTTCCTGAGGCCGGGGAACATCTCGAAGAAAACCTCTTCACTGGCTGAGGAGGCGGCAGTGGGTGCTTAGAGGGTAGGGGGAGCTCCTGGAACTGCTGGGTACCCTGCCCATATGGACGCAAAGGAAAGCTGCCATGTGCAAAAAAGGGGTAGGCTGTAGGCCACGTACCTGGTTGAGGCCAGTCCCACCTCGACACTCATTCTTCACCGAACTCCTGGAATGGCGTCGGATGGGTGCCTCTGACTGGTGCAGCAGGCATTTTGTCTAGCTGCTTGCCATATGCCTGCGACGTGTTGCCCAGCCCGCTGGGCCTGGCCTCGTCCTAGACTCTTGCGTATGGATCACGAGGATTCCCTGCTCCTCGGGCCTAGGCCCAGTATGTGTGGAACCCTCGACCCAGGGGTCGTAGAGCTGCGTTTAGGCGCCCCCTTGGACATACTGCCAGTATTAGGGCATAGCCCCACGGCCATGGTGCCAGTACAAGGGCGGAGCCCCTCGGGTGAAAACCGGTAAAAATACCATCCGGTCCCTCAACACTGTCACCGGGAGGATCCGAGGATCCCTCGGCCCGGAGGCCGGTAGCTGCAGCAGCCTCGGTGCACATGCTGGTAGAAGGACTTGACGGTTCCTCCCGCGTGGCAGAGTCCCTGGGAAGGAGTATCCCTTGCATGGTGCGATGAAGAATAACAAAGTTACTCACCGTAGTGACTACTTTACTCCTAGTCCATAGACCCCTTTCCTCCCTACTTTTGGGACATTCCGTCCTGTGGGATGGGACCGGAGCACTTTTTGTACAAAAAAGCATAAAATTGAAAAATGTGGCCTTCTCTATTTACGCAGGGTACCGCACGCGGCCGTAACCCCGCCCTCCTTAGCTCCGCCCTGCGCATCGCCCTTCAGTCCTTTTCTATCGCCAGGTCTGAGGCCATTTAAGCAATAATAGAGGATACTTATTAGAGGGGCGGCGGGCGTATGGAGGAAAGGGGACTATGGACTAGGAGTAAGGTAGTCACTACGGTGAGTGACTTTGTTATACTCCTACGTCCTTTCCCCTTTCCTCCATACTTTTTGGGAGATTACCAAGCACTCCTTACAGGAAAACGGGTGAATGGAACTCCTTTACTGAAAGAGGTTTTTAAGTACCGCCTGCCCGAACTGAGCATCGGCTCTGGAGCTCAGGTCTAAGCAGTAATGCTTACAAAAAGATGATGGGGAAGCCCACTTAGCTGCTCTGGCAATGGTTTCCCAGGGAACACATTTCTGGAAGGCAACGACAGCTGCCTTGCCCCGCACAAGATGGACATGAATTCCCTTTGGAGGATGAAGGCCCTGAAGGGTATACGCCTCTGAAATTCAGGAAGCAATCCATCGGAAGATTGTTACTTTTGTGGCCGACTTTCCTTTCTGATCTCCGAAGTTCACAAAAAGCTGGGAAGAGCTGCTAAGTTTAGATGTTCTGTCCAAATAAAACTTTACAGCTCCCCTGACATCCAAATTATGCAATACCCTCTCTACATTTGAGGCCGGGCCTAGAAAGACGACTGATAAAAGAAATAGACTGGTTCCGATGAAAATCGGATACCACCTTAGGAAGGAAGGAAGGAAGGAAGGAAGGAAGGAAGGAAGGAAGGAAGGAAGGAAGGAAGGAAGGAAGGAAGGAAGGATTAGTCCGAGGACAACCTTATTCTTATGAAAGGTGAGGAATAGATGTTCTACAGACAAGACCGGAAGCTCGCTTACACGCCTTGCCGAAGTCACCACAATCAGAAAAGCCGTTTTCCACAAGAGGAACTTCAAGTCCACCATAGTCATGGGCTCAAAAGGTTTACGGAATAAGGCAGTGAGGACCACATTCGAATCCCACGTGCAGGTTGCGCACAGGTGGCTAAAGATGCAATAGACCTGCAAAGTGTCTTTTAAGTGTTTTTCAATGAAAAAGAGCAAGAATCCGTGGACAGGTAAGCGGCTATAGCCGACAAATAAATCCTGCAAGACAAGACATGTAAGCCTGAGGTTGCCAGATGAGAAACGAATGACAGGACTGTGTCGATGGCAGCTTCTCTTGCGTCCAGCTGCTTAGCTACACACCAGTGACAGAAGCGGAGCCATTTGCTCCTATACGGAGACCTTGTTGAAGGTTTTCTAGCCGCCTGGATAATACGCATATTATCCGTGGACAAGTTGAAACTTTCTAAGGATTTGAACTCAGGCACCAGGCAGTCAAGCTGAATGATTGTGGGGAGGGGTGCCACATCTGCTGATTGCTCTGGTGAAGCAGGTTGGGCATCAGCGGAGGCCTGATCGGTGAGCAGACTGACAGATGCTGAAGCTCAGAAAACCAGAATCTGGCTGGCCACCAAGGGGCTATGAACAGGAGAGTGCAATTCTTTGTGTTCCTGAGCTTGCATAGCGCCCAGTGAATCATAGGAAGAGGCGGGAAGGCGTAGGCCCTCATGTTGTGCCACGGAATCTCAAGAGCATCCCCCAGGGAAGAAGCTCTGAGCCCGTTCCTGGAAGCATAAAGAGGAAGTTTCCTGTTTGATGACGTTGCAGAGAGGTCCAATTCTGGAGTGCCCCAATGGCGAAAAAAGGTCGGAGTGGATCTCCGTGTTTAGTTACCACTCGTAGCTGATGAGCGCTCTTCAGCTGAGAGTGTCTACAGTCACATTCAGTTGGCCCGGAATGTGCACCGCCAGCAGCCAAACACTGTGCTGAATGGCCCATTCGCAAATCTGAATGGCTAGATCTACAAGGGGAGGTTACCTGGTACCCCCCCCTGATTGTTGATGTAAAACATGGATACCGCATTGTCTGTGCGGATGCGGACCACTTTGTTCACAATCACCGGCTTGAAACCTTGAGCGCCAGGAAAATCGCCATAAACTCAAGATAATTTATGTGAAATTGTCTGTCCTGTGGCGACCATAGGTCGAAAACCTGAAGATGATGGGAGGGCTGCTGAAAAGGAGCAACCACCGACAGATTGCTGTAAAATGACCACCGTAGGAGATCTGTCAACATGCAGGGTGGAACCGGAATAATTTTGGGGTCCGGGTCCACCGCCTGAAGCCAGGAGCTCCGAAGAGCCATCTGCGTGAGTCACATCCTGAGACGAGCAAGGGGAAGAGCAAGCACGCACAAAGCCATGAGATCTAGAAGCTTCTGGAACCACCAGGCCGACATACTCTCTGACTGAATGAAAACCTGACACACGGTCAACAGATCCGCCATCCTGTCCACAGTCAGGTACACTCTGCAGTTGATCGTGTTCCAACAGAAACCCAGGAATATCAGGTCCTGAGAGATTTTCATGGAGGATTTCCACCAGTTCACTGACAGCCCAAGGCAGAACAGGAGATGGAGGAGAGACTGAAGGTTGCTCGAGGCTTTCACTGGACAAGAACTGCGCAGAAGCCAGTCGTACAAATATGGATACACATGAATACCCTGTAGCCGAAGAAAAGCTGAAATGCCTGACATCTTCGTGAAGACACGCAGCACTGAACTGAGACCAAAAGGGAGCACTCTGAATTGGAAGTGCTCCTCTCCCAGGGAGAACCGCAGATATTTCAGATGCAGGCTCCAGATAAGGATATGCATATACGTGTCCTGAAGGTCCACAACGCTGAGCCAGTCGCCCTTCTGAAGAGAGGACTTTATTTGGCTGGGCGTGATCATCTTGAATTTCTCTTGGGGAAGAGAAAGGTTGAACTGGGAAAGGTCTAGGATGGTGCGCAGGCCAGCCTGGTTGGGTTTGGGCACCGTGAACAGAAGAGAGTAAAACCCCTCCCCTCGTTCCACTAGGGGAACGGGTTCCACTGCCTTGAGATCTAGAAGCTTCTGGACCTCAGCTTTGAGGGAGGGCGTCCCCGACAGCTGAAAGGGAGGGTTGAAGGATGCGGTAGAGGGCAGTGGCCAGCAGAAGCCCGTCCGAGGGATGGACAAAACCCACTGGTCTTTGGTGATGGTATGCTCCAGACGAGACGAGATTCGTCCTCCCACCGAAGTATCGTGCGAACGCCAAAAAATATAATTTTGCAGACTTTTTGGCAGGTGATCAGCTCTGCGTGACCTGCGGTCCTGGAACCCTCTGAAGCCTGAGGAGGGCCGAGACTGGGATCCAGGTCTCTGAGCTTTGACTGTGGTCTTCACTAGCACCGACAGAGACTTGGCAGTTTGCATGCTCGCCTTAGTCTTTGTAAACTGGTCATCCATTGAACAATGCAACAACTCTTTGCCGTCAAAAGGCAGATCCAGAACTTTATCTTGGACCTCCTTCGAAAACTTAGTTGCATGAAGCCAAGCTTGACGAGAGGTGTCTACCCCCAACATCATGTCTGGAACTGAGGTGTAGACATGGTGCGCAGCAGCCTCCAGCATGTCCGGCACCAATACCCTTGTGTCTGACAAACCGCCTTTAAAGTCTTCCAGCCTGTCCCCAAGAATGAACTCCTGGAAGTCCGCCAAATCCCTCCACAGTTTCATATTTGCCAAAATGAGCTCTGCGTTAGCCTAACGCAATAGCAGCGCCGAATTGGCAGAAACTCTTGGCCAAGGAGTCGAGCAACTGGTCTTCCTTGGCTAGAACTTGAGCTGCGGCAGCAGAGGTCGGCTTGGATTGGAGAGCGGCGGCTGCAAATACCGTTGAGGAAGGGAGCGGACATGACGCCAAGGCTACTTCCTCGGAGGTGTGAAGCCTGTAACGGGCGTCAATTCTCTTGTATGTAGCAGAGTGTGCGGTTTATCCCAGACTTTGCTGGCCTTGGCCAGCATGTCCTTCTGAAGGAATAGGCTGGTGTGCTCCTGTGGAGAAAAGGTGAGCGCCCCCGAAAGCACCCCTTTCTGGGGAGCAGGTGTGCAGGTACTGGTATGTCAAGGAGTGACATGTCCAGAACCCGGTCATGGAATGCTCTGACAGAGCGGGGCTGGTCCTCACTATCCTAGTCTGCCTGAGGGTCGTCCAGAACGGCAGGATCCACCGGTTGCGATGCGACCAGTGTCAAATTGACGTCTCGATCTGTTGGAGTCTTGTCAATTGGAGACAACGGAGGCAGAGGCGGGAGAGGTGGATGCAGAGGCGGAAGAGGTGGAAGCGGGCTGGGAGGTGGAGGTGGTACCGCTGCCAGGGCAACAGGTGCCATGACTGGAACTGCTGGGGCAGGATGCGGCACTAGAGGGCAGATCTCCCTAAAGGCCTTTAAAGTACTCCCTCATGGGATCAGTGTTCATAGGACTATGAAACTTCCCAAAAAAGGCATCCTCTCCTGAAACTTTAGGTACTGGAATGGGCAGAGGCCGTTCATAAGGGGCATACCCCCTTGAACGTAGTGGGGAAGGCTGCCAAGAGGGCCCGCCACCAACTGGGTCTACATAGACCAGTGGGGCAGAAGTAGGAGGAAGCGAGACTGTATGCAGTAGTGGCATCCGAGCGTGCCAGTCATAGGAAGGGCACAACGGATTCACACTGTCCCATGGACAGTCCACCAAAAAGAAGGCTCCCAGCACCCGCCATCGATAGCGTGGGTGTGAGGGAAGAATCCAAAATGGCTGCCGTAGATCACGCGGGAAGGCCCACCATTTTGCCGGCATCTGAGGAGAACTGCGTCGCATGTGTGGATGAGGCAGGTAACTCCACAGACTGGTCAGGGGACTTGATCGAAGCTTTAGCCTTAAAACAAGGATCCTCGGCAAAGCCGGTACTGTGGGGCCTTGGATGTTTATTTGACATCCTACCCCTTGAATTAGCCTCCTGAAGAGGAACCTCAGCAAATCCGGTAACAGAGGAGATACAGTCAGCGACCTATCCCTGTGCCCCCTCAACACAACCGGTATCACCGGGAGCGCGGGAATGTTGAGGAATCCATCTCACAGACAAGACCATAACAGGTCTCTCCGTTCTGTCAGTACACACCTTAGCCTCAATGAGAGGAACCTTGGAATGGAGTCCGGTCCTTATAGCTCCCCTGAGAGGGGCCTCGAACCATGGTTCGGTACAGAAAGCCTCAACAGAGGCCTCAGGGAGCACCCCAGTGTCTGTATGCGAAGCTCCAGACAAGGAGACCTCGGAGCGAATTCCGGTACCCAAAGCCTCAGCACAACTGGGCTGGCTATTAGCACCTCATTGGTGTACCTCTGATCGTGATCTGGTGTCGGCAGGCCCCTCGCGGGCACCCTCAGAGAAAACTGCGGTACACCTATTAGGCCTGCGAGGCACCTCAGGAGAAACCCTGGTAGCTGAGCTTTTGAAGCCCCTACCGGACCTGGAGGACCCCGAGAAGGAGTCCCCCAACGGGGTGCCCTGAAAAGTAAAGAACTTACCGGGCATCTCTTCTTTCCGTCGATGAAGAGTTGAAAATGCAGTGGAGGAACTCTCTGGAAGATCTCCTCCCATCGACAAAGACGACGCTGAAGTGGCCGGACCGAAAGGGAGTCGCAGTAGAAACATGAGTCCCAATAGTGATCCGGTCCCAGACACTCCAAACGGAGAGAATGGGGACCCGCCCTAGCGAAGATACGATCGCAAGAAGAACAAGTGGCAAATCCCAGACGCTCCGGCATAGACGGAGGACTATGCGCCCGCAGAACCGGAGTAGGAGAGAAGGACAACGGGAAAGAAAAAAGGTCTTCCCGGTGATGCTAGTGCATCCAGCCCCGGCCGCGCGGAGAAAAGGACTTAAGGGCAATGCGCGGGGCGGGATTAAGGAGGGCGGGGTTACGGCTGCGTGCGATAACCTGCGTAAAAAGAGAAGGACACATTTTCAATTTGATGCTTTTTTACAAAAATGCACTGGTCCCGTCCCACAGGACGGAATGTCCCAAAAGTTTGGAGGAAAGGTGACGGACGTAGGTGTACAGTGATTCTGGCCAGTTTATGGAGTTTGTGTTGGACAGCAGTGAGGATGGCTTGATGAACTGCCGTCAACTCCACCACGTGACTACTGCGGGAGCGATTCTGTATCCAGCGGAAGGTTCCGGGGGCATCATTCACCCAGGTATTCCCAACATTGGCCGCCCGTTCCTTTTCCCCGTTGTTGTCAACATGGTAGGAGCACCCGTCCGCAAACTGTGGGCATTTCCTCGCGCTCGTCTTCTTCATAGACTTTGTGCAGGGAATTCAGATACGCCTCCATGTTGTCCTTGATTTTAAGACTTTCGTCCTCGAGACAGTTTTCTCTGGCACAATCATGCAAGTCAGCCAGACCTTGTTTTGGCCATATCTGACCTCCATAGGAAAGCCTTGCATTGACAGAATCCAGGAAGTAATTCTGGAATTACTCACAATTCCGGCCCAAATTCTGTCACTTTGGAGGTATTGCAAACGCTGGTGTGGAGTCTCCACTATGATGTGTTCCCCGTGGATGAACGGGCGGTAATTCTTCAATGCCCACACCGTTGGCAGGAGTGCCTTCTCACAATCGTTTAATTTTTTTCTCCACAGAGGATAAAGTCTTGCTTGCATAGGAGATGACTTTATTGACCTTGTCATGCTTTTGATATAATACTGCTGTCAAGCATGTATTCGAGAACCCTGTCTCCAAGAAGAACTCCTTGTTTTTAACAGGGTAAGCTAGACAAGGCGCTTGTGAGAGACTTCTTTTGAGTTGCTTTACTGGCTTGGCTTGTTCTGGACCCCACTCCCACTTGACCCCCCCTTCAACAGATGGATCAGGGGTCCTGTGACTTCGGCGTAATCCTCAATGAACTTCCTACTGTAATTAGTCAGTCCAAGGAGGCTTCATGCAGAGTTGTGGGGTCTTTCAGTTTTGGGAGTACTTCGACTTTCTTCTCTTGGGGACAGAGACCCTCAGGATTTAATGTTCCAAGAAGTTGACACGGGTACTGCACCACTGTGCCTTCTGGAAGGAAAGTTTTGCTCCGGTAACCCTTAACTGAGTCAGAACATAACGGATTGCCGCTATGTGTTCCTCCACAATTGAGCTTTTTATCAAGACATCATCCACGTAGGCGCCTTTCACCAAAGTCGGCATGGCCTTATGTAAGAAGATGTTGAATTTGTTGCCAGAGTTTATGCATCCAAAAGGGAGTCTGGGTCCACGTCTAATGCTGCCTCCGAAAGGTAAAGGCCAGCTTCTGTTGGTCCTCCGTACTGACGGGCACGCTCCAGTACCCATTTGTCAGGTCAATGGCAGTGTATACCTTTGACCCCTGGATCTGGGCCAGCCCTTGGTTAATGTAGGGGAGAGGCCATTGGGACATGTGACCACGTTAATTTAGCTCCCTAAGGTCTGTGCAGCGTCTCCATTGGCCATTTGGTTTTAAAATCTCCAGCACCGGATTATTAAAGGTGCTGTGGACTTGACGAATTATCCCACGGGACTCAAGGTTTTTGATAATTTCCGTCAGGGACTCCATGGATGCGAGAGGCAAGCGATATTGCTTCACAAACACAGGTGTCATTCCAGGGTCTGTGGGAATTGTATGGATCTCGTACGAGTCCACAGCAAAGAGATCTTGAAAATCTAAGAACACCTGTTTCAACTTTTGCCTTTGCTTCCCAGTCTCACAGGCATCAGCGAGGTTGACCCGCTCTTCAACCATGTGCCCGAAGCCAGGAAAGACTTCTGGTTTGGCTATCTCAGAGGCCTCCTCCAGCTTGGGGGGGGGGTCTCTGGTTAAAGCATTGACCTGGCCAGAGGGTTTCAGGTAGGAGAGGCAGTCATTGTGGACCTGGAATATCAGTTCATCCTTCCTGATGTCACAGGTCACCTCTTCCTCCCGTAAGGGCAGGAAGAGTACACCAGGAAATTCCCCCCTTGCTGGTAAAGATCCTGTCTGGTGGTATGTACTGTCACTGTCATTGTCAAAGCAGTCATTGGGGATTGGTCCTATCAGTTCATTTCCTAGATCCATGGAAAAATGTTGGTCATCAACCGCCATTCCAATAATGGTGCCTCACCCAGAGTGATACTCTTAGGGTCGCTGTTATCCATCAATATTGGAATGGTGTTGGGTTCTATATTGACTAATGGTGTTGGGTTTAACCTCAACCCCTGCTGTTGGAGATGGGCATTGAGATATATTTAGGAGTCAGTATTTTGCAGTGTCTGTCCTCTTTTACATTTTTAATTCAAGTGGGAATTGTCGAGTCTGTCCTGGGATGGTGTGCTCATCTCCAATTTGAACTTCACCCGCATACGTCTGCAATTGGGCTGACCAAAATGCTTTTTCTGAATCATCAAAGCCCATGGGATTGTCCTCTAGTCTGAACCAGGCCTTGTTATTTATCAGGTCCAAATGAATTGCAAAACGATTGAGAATGTCACTGCCTAAATAGAATGCAGCAGGGACATCTCGCACGACCCAACAATTATGTTCTATGCTTTTGTCACCTATAGAAATTTTGAGCATACACCTGCTAGGCAGGAGATGTTTGGAATTGGGAGTTTCCAGGCCCATTTCCCACTTATTGATCAATTTAAATGTGGGAATGGCTGGATTTTTTGGGAGCTTTCTGAACATGGCTTCGCTGAGGACGCTCTTTCCGTTGTTCAAGCACACTCTGGCGAGAACAGACTCCTTCCCCTCATTTAATTGAATAGTGAGGAACAGCTGTTCTCAAATTTTCTGAATGTCAGCTAAACTTTGAGCTGGTTTTTCATCACTTTTGACTACAGAATTGGGACTTTCAGATTGTGAATTGACATAAAACTTCAAAGTATTTCCTTTCAGTGTGAAATGGCACTTAAAACTGGAAGGAAGGGTGAATTTCAAGAATGGAGAGGAGTTCCCATCACCGGTTTGTTGTCCTACAGCAATTACTGCAACTCCAGGTAGTCAATTATTTTGGAAATGGAACTCAATATGAGCAGACTTTTGTTAAACCAAGTGGCATGTGCCATTTAAACTAACATGGTTGACACTCTATTTTCATTTTATTGGCTCGTTAGTCAGAGTCCAGAGGACCTTGTTCACACAGTCTATTAGGGGAGGCAGCCTGTGAAGGATGTCATTCCCTAATAGACAGGGGGTTCCTTCTGGAGTCACGACTATGACCTAGTGTTTAACCTTATGTTGCCCAATTTTTATTTCCAAGTCTCCTTGGCAGGAATTGCATTCCTGTCGAAGTTCTGGAGTTGTCCAGGAAGAGGGGATCTGGAGTCTCTCCCCCCTTCCTGAATTTAGATGTTCAAAGGCCCTTTTTGACAGAAGAGCGGCCTGGGATCCAGTGTCCAACAATGCTGAAAATGCACATTGCCCTTGCACTCGAACAGGGGCATAGAATCTCCTCTCCTTCTCCTCAAGTGGGCAAAGGTAATGGGAATTTTGAGCGAGCTGGGAGTTGAAATTCTTTATTTTGGACTCCGACACGGTGGAGTTTTGGACAATATTCTGTGCCGCAGTCTGGGAATTTGTAATACAAAATGTGGCATCCTGAAAGAGATGGGATTTCGGAATACCCTTTTTCCCCATAGCTCTGTGCTGCCCCCTCTTATTTGGAGGCAGTCACTGGAGCCAGTTTGTGAGGAGGATCCATCCATTAATATTTTTCTCTCAGGATGACAATTCTGGGGTTCAGGGATGGGTGACTACGAATCAGTCCCCACACCCACCCAGTCTTCATCCAGATCTCTTGAGACCCATTTTTCTTTGGGAGAAATTCCCTCCTCCCTGAAGGAGAAGATATTTTTACCAGAATCCTCTAAGGATTCTTCCCCTTCAAACTGGAGGACACTAACTACCTCCACAAAATGGACCTTCTTGATTTCTTTATTTCTCCTACCCACCCTCTGTTCCCTGGATTGCAGATTTTTGGGGGCAAGTGATTTTAGTTCCGGTTCCGGGGTGACAAGGTGCTTTTCACGGGTGAGGAATGAAGCTTCCTCTACGGCTTTACACCACCTTCCTCCCGTGCCTCCTACTCTACTCCTACTCTGGAACTGGTGATTTATCAGGGTTCTCTCCCCGTCATTGTTCTGCGGTGCCAGACGATTAGTTTGAGGGGTTCTGAGCCGCCATGTTCATCTGAGAGTTCTGCTGAACCCTCAACATGCGACTCGGATCCTGCGTGAGGTTCTGGACCTGATGCTCCAGTTGGGAAACCCGTACGGGGGTCTTTGTTCATACCTAGGGGGTTCACGGGAAGGGTAACTATCCTGAGTACCCTGGGTATTGGGGATTGGGGATTTTGGTAACCCTGTGCCCTTCGCCTCCCCTATCCTCTCCCAGATTGGGTCGTCTGGACTGAAAGATAGGAGGTCTCTCCTGCAGGATGGGGTTTTGTAGATACCGGGGAAAGAAACTTAACCCAGGATTTGGGGGATTACTGCCCTCCTGAGGGAAGTTTCCCAGGGCAGTACTTACCTGGTTGGCTTCCCCTCCCTCTTCTCCCTGTGGGCTGGAGGAGTCCATACATACCGCAAGATAGGCCGGTTGCCCTTGTATCTGGGACTTATATAATCAGGAGAGTTAGGGGTCCCATTGGTGGGATTACCTCCCTGACTGCAAACTGTTGCTGATTGGTTAGAAGGGCATCTTTGCCTCTGATTTTGCTGGTTTTGGGTAGGTGCACTTTTAGGCTCCCCCATTTCTAGGTCCAAAATGGGGGCAACCTTCACCTACACCACCTAAGCAGCAGCAGGGGTGTTGGTTGTTTTTTTTTTTTACCTGATTTTTTTTATTTTCTGCAGGTTTTTGGATCTCATAGATCCGGGTAGCCTGCTCTATTACACGGTCCAGCGTCCTTTTATCATGAAAATCCCCCACCAGCTGGGTCATGATGTATTTTGGAAGCGCATGAAAGTAGGTAGTTATAAACTCTCTGCTATACGTGTGCTCCCTCCTGGTAGTTTGTGCAAAGGCACGTTTTAGCTTCTGCACAAATTCTCGTGGGGCCTGATCTTCTCCGCATTGCAAATTTTCGGCCGCTTTGCGAGCCTCTTGGGGATTTCTGTGGGCGGAAAAGTGCTTCAAGATGGCCGCCTTGTAGGTGGACCATCTTGAGTGGTTTTGGTCTTCCAGTCCAGCAAAGAAGCTGGGGTACTCCGGAGAGAACGTCCATTTGGCATAATCTATGCAGTTCTGGCTATCTTTAAGGTGAAAAGTGTCCATTGTTTGTTCATAGAGCTCCAGATGCTCCCAGACAGAATATTTTGCGTTTTTGTGGTACAGTGTTATGAAATTCCTAATGTCCTTGATCTGCCTAATGGGGTCTTTCACCATAACTCTCCTCTGTTTATTTGCCTTCTTTTGCCGCGTTACCCGAGTCCACTCGCCCTCAGACTCAGAGCAGCTACTGTTTGAGGTCCCCACCTGATCTTCTAGGTGCCCCCTGATTCTGTGAGCTTGTGAGGGTCTCACAGAATGGTGGAGCCCACTTTCTTCTCACCTGTGGCGCACAGGAGAGTAGTCTTCTGACTCCTCCATGTTTCCAGGGTTGGAGGAGGACACCCCCACCCCACTGCCCTGATTGGGTGGAGATTTTCAGAATGCTCTTTGGGGGCCTCATTTCATGCTGTTTTTGTGCAAATCGAACCAAATGGTCCCTTTGGAGATAGTGCTTCTGCAGATCTAATTCCCTGACTTTCTCCTCATAGGAGGTTTCCTGGTCAGAGACATCAACCATAATATTTTTGTATTTATACAGGGACACCCGTCCATCAATTTCTGAGGGGTGCTGACCTGTCAGCTCCATCATGCTAGGCCTATTTAATTCTGATGGCCTCATGGTTTCTGGCTCATGTGAACCAGTAGACATGAAGTCAGCAGAGCACAAAGTATTAAATGGGTTTGAGTCCCTTAGTATAGAGGGCACCACAATGGGATCAGGGGTAGCCCTGTCCCCCTCTACTTGTTCAGGGTCCTCAAGTTTGGATTTAACCTGGCATACTCTTTCTCCAACTTCCCTAGATTCTCCTTCTCAGCCCCTACCTCTTGATAATAGACAAAGGTCTGAGCTTTTTGCTCCACTATCAGGGATTGACTGGCCTATATGACCCACTCTTGAGCTGCCACCTGCTTGTGGAGTCCCTTGTTCTCCTCACAGATGGCCTCATTGTTTGTTTGCACTACCTGTATGGTTTGGGAAGAATTGGACAATTTTTGTTGCAGGAGATTCACCTCCTGAGTTTGCGCATTTTTAGTTTGGGTGTTCTATTCCAGAGCACCTTCTACTCGTCTGGTGTCCTCCATTAACTTTTCATATTCATTTAGTTACTGGAGGCCTAACTCTCTTTCCTGTAGATCTATTTTTAGACCGCTCACTTCCTGACATAGGGCATCTTTTTCCTGATGCAGGGCGCCCCTCTGTTCATCCATGTCATCCCTTTGTTGCTTGATAGCATTTAATTTCTGGCGTTCTTGTTCAAATTCTGTTCTTTTATAATTAATGTATTACTTTCCTCTTCCAATTTTTTTATCTGATTCTGTAAAGTGACTATTTGCTCTGCTCTGACGTTATCGTATCTCACTTGTTTTAACTTCAGTTGAATCTCTTCCAAAGAGTCAACCTTTTCTTGACAATCCACTCTTAATGCATTTAATTGTGCCTCGTGATCTAAATTATTCCGCTGTTGTAGGGCCAAGTCCTCTTTTAGCTGTTTAATGTAATTTTCCAATTCAACCCCAGAATCTTTTGCAATTTTTCTTCCGCCAATTTTAGCTCAGTCTGGATTTGAGTTAAGAGTTCAGATTGGTTTTGCGTAAGGGTTCTGTTTTCTTCATGTTTTGCCTGCATCACTCCCATATGGAGATACATGTAGGCTGTGATTCTGAAAATGTTAATCTGCTCCTCTTTAATTTTCGGAGTCATGTACAACTCGCTCAAAGCATGATGTAATAGGCCACCGTCCTGCCACATATCCATGTCCATGGCGGTGACCTGTTGCATCATCTCTTCTAGCCAGACCGCCTCATCTTGCTGCTGA
Source organism: Ambystoma mexicanum (assembly GCF_040938575.1). NCBI lineage: Eukaryota > Metazoa > Chordata > Amphibia > Caudata > Ambystomatidae > Ambystoma > Ambystoma mexicanum. Next base: position 139,090,456 of record NC_090921.1, read on the forward strand.
CATTCCCCTCTGACAAATAATTCTTGCAGAAGGTGCTCCCTGGCCATATTTATCTCTACTGTGTGGTCATTTAGGAAAGTGTGTTTCTTTATTAATTTATTTCTATAAGGGTAACCTGTATTCTGTTGCTTTTTGTCTAGTTTGGGGTTGATTTTGCTTTAAATTTATACACATGTCTGGTACTTAGAGTGCATGTTTTGGGGAGGCGCTTTCTACAGCATAACACAGCTTTCTAGTCACACAAAGTATCCCTACCTTGAAGGTTAGCCTGCAGTGTTAAGCTGCCATGGGTGGCAACACTTACCCAGTCCTGGACGAGCCCCCAATCTGTTAATGATTCTAATTGGGCGTCACACACCAGACCAGGATTCTTGCCCTTAGCCTTGGATGTAGCGCTCAATTCGAATACTTTCTTTATTTCCTAGAATTCAGATTTAGCTGGCACCCAACTCGTCTCACACCCCATTTTACAAATACACTAGGTCACAATGGACCATGAACCAGGCCGGTTGGTGGGAATCCAATATTTATTTATTTTAGATAAATCACACAATTTTAATATTGGGAAGCAATCACCAATGGGTTGATAATTGCAATGTAAAATGATGAAATACACTTGGTTGACCTTCTACTAGAACATATCCAGAGCACAGATGAATAGGAGCAATTTTACTGTTCGGGTAGATAGCACCTGATTTAGGATTTCCCCTTGCAATGCTCCCTCAAACCCCAATTAATTTTGAGTGGATAGAAAGGAGCAGCAAGGAGTCAGAGATACAAGGCAGCAAACAGAATTAAAACAGAATTAAAATTCCGAAATGGGAGGCAAAATCAGGTTTGAAAACCTTTCTTATTGCAAAAATAACACTGAGACTGGTAAATAATTAATTTACAGGTGCAGTTGAATAAATGAGATAAATATGAGTTCTAACAGGATCAGGGATGGAAGAACACTAGCAACTACAAGGCAAGGTATCAACAAAGAACAGTGCAGTCAAAATCAAACATCGGAAAGTTGCATTTTCTTCATTTTACAAGTTTAAATGTCAAAAATGGTTCAAAAAAAGGTTAAATAGACAAAATCGGAATGCGGTTTTAAGGATGGGTGATAGATGTACATCACAGGGATAATAGAGAAGTGAAAGAGGGACTCTAGCTGAATAACTGGATGAGATTTTCAATGTGAAAGGAAATTCGGTTTTGGGAAAATAAAAGCAGTTAACAGAGAAAATCAGTTTGTAAATAAAAGTGACAAGTGCTATTACAACTATATCTTTGTAACTAAATTATCAAGAAGATAACGCTGCCCATGAAACAGGTTAAGTTGCTGTCTTAACCCCCTTCATGCTGCATGTCTCTATGTGGAAATTAATTAATTCACGCCAAATATGACTAAGGACTTATGCAATGGACTAAAGGGATGGGAAAGAATGGCGCCAACACATGGAATTAAGAAACAGGATACACAGAAGATTCAGACAACCTTAAACAAGTTATCAGGGTATGGATAGGATTACTTGGAGGGTGGAACCAAGACAAGGTATCAAGATAAGGTAGGCTATGTGTTGTTATGGGATGGGAGATACTCACAATCAGCGCTGGAGTTTGGGATATGGGACAGCCAGCTGGGTTTCTGGACTCAAGGGATCTGGTCATAGCACCATGGCGGGACACCCTTAGCTGTAAACAGCTAGGCCTGCTGGTCACGGCAAAGCAGCATGCAGGTCGTGGGGCAAAGTGCCGGTCTGGTCACAGGATACTCTCCAAAAGGGTACCACAGCGTTTCCCCCTTTCTCCTTGAGTAAGTGGGATTTTGGTATGGGGTTTAGTTCTGAAGGGTGGTTCTGCCTGGCTAGACTCAGCTATGCTCTGGCCTAGCAGTGGATCTGGAATCTGCGGGATGAAATGTCTGGATATGCAGCAACTGGAAAATTCAGAAGTGTGTGTGTCCCTTGTGTCTGTGAGCTTCCCCATTTCATAAGGCGGGTGGTATCACAGGATTTACTGTGGGGAAGAACCAAGCTAGACCTAAACCTAAGAACCGGATAGGTCAGCCTATGTCATGTAGCATCCTCCCTGGAAGCAGATTGGGCTGGAGGAAGGGCCTGAGTTTTAGGTGGTGTGTTTTTATGAGGTACAGAGCCATCCCAGAGTCATTTTTGGCAAAAATCAGTTACAGTTGTGGCACTTTTGCAAACCACAAAGGCAAATGACATATTCCACACAGAGCATGGCAGTCCAACTCCCAGGTTTGTACAACATTGTTTCATCCTTCTAATAATCTTTCACACTTTTTGGTGGGAAATATTTCACTTACAATTCTATAACTTTATACATGTGTACATATTATCACAAGGCATGTTGGTATTGAATTTCAAAGTGCCACCATATACACTTTCCTCAGAATACACAATTTTACGTAATTTCCGTCCCCAACATGCTAGTGAAGGCTACGTCTCAATTTAAAGCCACATAAATTTCATTTAAACTGTAAAAACTCTTGCTATACTGCGTTGTCCGGTTACAGCAATAACAGCCTTAAAGTTTATTATTTAAAATAGTCTTTTGAGCCAGTTAGCTAGCATTGTCTCCCAAATAAGGGCATCATTTCCAAGGCTGCTCTGGAGTTGGCTTTGAAGTCCCCCAGTGAAAGTTGAGGGGAGGTGTTACTTTCAATGTCACACCTAAGTGTCCAGGAACTCTACTGTAACAGGCACAAGCCCAGCCACAAAGTCTGATGAGCGCGTGAGATGCTTCCGCTTGGCCCATTTATAGTTTCAAAGGGGCTGGCCCCTTTGGGGGGAAGGCAAATCCTGTTCACAACAAGCAAATGTCTTTGAAGCCAAGCAGGTAAACCTGTTCTGTGGCTTCCCCAGAAAATGCACTTATTTATTTACATATTTATTTTTTTCTGAATCAGAAGAACAAGTTACTTACCAACTGTAACGTTCTTTCGATTGGATGTTCCTCCCATGCATTCCTCATTTTAGATATATCTTTACCTTCAGCTCTGCTGCATCGGAAACTTTTCTCTCCACCAGAGGGCACTCCACTCGAGGCTGCGGCGTCGATGTCCCTCTGTGGCATCCGTCAATCGCCGTCATCCGCTGTATAAATGCCTCGAGCGCGGCCGTTGGCCTCAGTTCTGTTTTTTTGTATATTGTAGCCAATGGATTGGAGTTCATGGCATGCCTCTTTTGACACAAGCCTTAAAGGAATTTTGAGTTTAAACCACATAAACTGTACTGTGGGGTAGGCTGGGAGGGTCGATGTGGAATACGTGGGAGAAACATCCAATTGAAAGAATGTTACAGTTGGTAAGAAACTTGTTCTTCAAATGGATTGTGTCCTCCCACCTGTTCCTCATCTTAGATAGACTCCCAAAGAAGTGTTGTATCGGAGGCAGGAGTACAGAGAGATTTAGTCATGTACCTAATGAAGTACTGATTTAGCAAAGAGACCTCCCTGTGAAGAAGTCGAATCTAGGGCATATTGTTCTATAAATGTGTGCATGGATGACCAGGTGTCTGCTGCACAAATATCTTGCACTGGGACAACCTTTGAAGGGCTGTTGAAGTCACCATGCCCCTGGTTGAATGAGCCCTCAGCCCATCTGGAGGATCTTTCCCAGCCAATCTATAACATTCAGTTATAGCCAAAATTATCCATCTAGATAATGTTTGCTTAGTCAGTGCCAGCCCCAATTTATGGCCAGTGTATCCCACAAAAACTTGATCACACTCACGTAATCTTGCCAATCTTGAAATATAGAGCCCTCCTATGGTCTGATCTATGTAGCCTTTCCTCCTCCTTACTTGCGTGAGGGGGAGGGTAAAAACCAGGCAGTGTTATTTTCTATGACAGGTGAAAATCGGAGACAATTTTTGCCAAAAAAGAAGGTTTGACCCCAACAACCTTGTCTTTAGAAAAGATGGTGTGAGGAGGCCAGCTAGAAAGTGCCTGCAACTCACTTACCCTGCGGGCTGATGTAATTGCCACTAGAAGTATGGTTTTTAAAATAAGGAGCCTTAACGGACAAGAATGTAAAGGCATGAAATGGGATGCATTTGAGGAACTTTAGTACCAAGTTTAAGTCCCACACAGGTACTTGAAAAGGTATTGGAGGAAACTCATTATTAAGACCTTTTATGAATTGTGTAATCAAAAGGTATTTTGAAATAAGATTCTTCCTCTGAGGAGCGCTTAAAAATAGATGGCCCTGCTAAATAACATGCCAACCTGGAGCCCCAGATTAGCCAAGTATAACAGAAAAGACAATATTGTGGAAATATTACACTGAAAAGGGTCCACATTCCTATCTCTGCACCAGTTACTGAACTTGTTCCAGCGACACCGATACAGAGATTTAGTTGTTGGCCTTCTGGCCGAAAGCAAAATCTCCATGACGTCATCCGGAAGGTCCCAAACCTTGTATCTCAGCCTCTCAGAAGCCATGACTGAAGGTTTAGTGTCTTGACCTCTGGATGGAGAACGTGACCTTCCTCTTGCGAGAGAAGATGCTCTCTTTGTGGAAGACGTATTGGAGGGAAGATGGACATGTCCAGAAGGTCCTGGTACCACGTTCTCCTGGCTCAATCCGGGGCAATTAAAATCATGGTTTTCCTGAACTTTCTCAACCTCCTGATTACTTGAGGGATCACAGGGACTGGAGGAAACGCATACAGGAGTGGAAATTCCCAGTCCACCACAAACGCGTCTCCTAGAGCTTCTCTCAGAGGAAATTCTCTTGAGCAGTACAGTTTGTACGTCCTGTTGACACTGGTCACGAACAGATCTACTTGAGGGGTTCCCCAAATGGCGAAGATCTCTTGAAAGACTTCCTGAGCTAGTTCCCACTTGTGGGAGACTGTGCTCTGACCGGCTCAGAGCGTCTGCCGTTGTGTTTTGCTCTCCGGCTAGATGAACTGACGATAGAGAGATTCCTTCCTGTATCGCCCAGAACCAGAGCTGCATTGCTTCTCTGCACAGTGATAGTGACCCTACTCCTCCTCTTATGTTGAGTTAGTACATGGCCACTGTGTTGTCCGTCATTATCAGGACATTCTTTCCTCGTACAGAGGGCAGGAAGATCTTCAGAGCTAGTCTGATTGCCCTCAGCTCTAATAGGATGATATGTAGTTTGGACTCTGATGGAGACCAACGACTGATAGTCAACTCGTTGGTGTGAGCTCCCCACCCTGTGAGTGAGACGTCAGTCACTATAGTTATCTCCGGCCATGGTTGCCAAAAAAGATTCTCCCCTGAGGATATGTTTTCTGCAAGCCCACTGTCGAAGATTCTGTGCTACGCTGGCTGGAACTTGCAAAAGATCTGACATTTCCCCTGAAAATTGGGACCACTGAGTCCCGAGGGCCCATTGAAGGGATCTCATCCTCAATCTGGCTTCTGGCACCAGAAAAAATGCAGGATGCCATAAGAACGAGCAACCTGAGAAAATCGAAGGCTGGTAGATGCTGGGCATTCTGGAATTTTGTTACCATCTGCAGAATGTGGTGAGCTCTCTCTTCGGGAGGCGAGGCTTTGCCCGAGCAGGTATCCAGGACTGCTCCGATAAAACTGGAGTTTCTGTGATGGTATCATGTTTGACTTTAAGTTCAGAGAAAACCTTAGTCTGTGAAGAAGGTGGCAGCTCTTGGATAGATGCTCCTGGGCTTGTTCGGGAGAACGTGCCCTAATCATCTAGTCGTCCAGGTAGGGGTAGACGTGAATCCCCCCTCTCCCGAGACTCGCTGCCATCACCGGCATCAACTTGGTGGAAACTCTCGGGGCGCAGGTCAACCTGAAAGGCAGAACTCAAAACTGATAGTGAGAATTGCCAATCGCGAACCTCAGGTACTTCCTGTGTTTGAGATGTATTGGCCCATGAAAGTAAGCATGCTGAAGGTCCAATGATGCCAACCAGTCTTGGAGTTGGAGAGCCTGAAGGATCTGAGAAAGTGTGACCATCTTGAACTTGTCCTTCCTGAGGAACTTGTTCGAGTTTCTCAAGTCCAAGATGGGTCTCAACCTTCTGTCCTTTTTTGGTATGAGGAAATATGGGGAATACCAACCCTTGTTCCTCTCTGCTACAGGTACGTGTTCTATTGCACCTTTCTGTAGTAGGGTTAATACTTCCTGCAACAGGAGGGGGTCTGGATGTTTGGCAAGAGTTGTATCCCGGCGGGTGATTGTGGTTTCTTTTGAAAAGAAATGCAGTAACTTTGGGATACTGTTTCCAATGCCCAAGCATCTGAAGTACTGCCCCGCCATTCTTCCAGATGCTGTGAGATCCTGCCTCCCACAAGACCCCGGAGTGGCTTTGCGGCAGCTGCAGCTGAAGGGACAGTAGCCGTTGCTGGGGCAGATCTAGTACCTTTTCCTTGCCCCAGACGAAATTTCCTTTGTCCTCTTTGACCGGCCTGTCCCCTTCCTTTTCCAAATGTGGAATAAAATCGAAAGGGATGACCCCTCCAGGAAGATGAGCCTGTGTAGGGGCGCTGTTGAGGTTGTCGTATAGCGGCACGGAGTGAATTTGCTTCCGCTTTGGAGGTCTGCAGCTTCTCCAAACTTTCATCCGCCTTTCTGCGAAACAACCTTGAGCCGTCAAATGGCATATTGAGAAGCTTTGACTGCACATCCGGTGCAAAACCTGACTTCCTCAGCCACGCAAACCTGGGTAGTACCGTACTAGACGCCATGGGCCTACTGATACTGTCAGCCGTGCCGAAACCTGATTGAAGGCATTCCCCCGAAGCCTCCTTTCCATATCTAACTATGGATAGGAACTCTTCACGTTCCTCACCTTCAGGGATGTGTTCAGCTGCTGCTGTCATACAGTCCCACAGGGTGTATATGTCAGGGTCCGGCTTGACTGAATTCCACAGGAGCCGATGCTGGCCCCACAGACCCTCACCAGGAATTCACCTCTCAACCCTTAAGTATAAGCTGAGCTGAGAACCCCAAGAAAGGGAAAGGGGAATTTGGAGAAAATAACAACAGAGACACTGCAGCCCTGCAACCTTCTGGTAGGCTCTGGTATCTGTAGTAAACAAATACACTTGGTTACTTATATGTTAATTATATGTTAATATAAACTTCTTTTCTAATATTATTCTAAAACAAACTAACTTCTTTACCTCTTAAACATCAGTAAAAGACTTAGAGGCTAATTATCTGTGTGGAATATCTTGTAAATTATTATCTTGCTTCGTGCATATAGTTTCAAGCCATTCAAGTCGCTTTAGAGTCCTAAAGTAATGACCCTTGCAAGCACCTTACAGACTTAGATATTCTTCTTGCTTTTTAAGTTCATTTAACTCTATGAAGTTTGAGTTTTAAATGGTTTTGTAAAATGCAGTCTTTCTCTGAAGTATTGAATCCCATTTGCATAAAGTTACATTAAAAAGAAACTCAATAACTTTCTTAAATGCTGCTTTCCTTCTGCGTGTGAATCGTTTTCTTTTTTACACATAAAAACATATTCTTTGACAAGCGTGTGCGATAAACAGGTGAAATCACCAGACGTGAAGAATTGTCTTCGCATTTAAAATACACACGCGCATCTTATCCAAACACGCGCGCGTGGAAATACGTGTACGCGCTAAAAAAACAACTTGCGCTAGTTAAAATGGACTTGTGCTCTATCGCTACCGAACACACGCGGTTATACGAAACATAAATCACGTAAAAATAGTACACGCATTCAAAACAACTCGCGCTTAGTTAAAAATAGACTCGCGCTCCATCGCAACCCAACACGTGCTTTATCACGCAACGTCTCTCACGTTAAAGTTGTGCACGCGCTAAAATCCACTTGCGCATTTCATTTGGACACGCGCTCTATCGCTCTGAATACCCGCACGCTCCCATAAAAACACCAACAACGTCACACGAACTCGCGCACGCATTAAACAGTCTTGAAATACATTACACGTAGTTAACAACTTTAAACTTCAGCGCACAGTCTTCAAACTTGTTTCCTTATAGTAACTTAACTGTAAAATGTCATTTTTCTCAGTAAACTTTAAAATTTGTTAACTCTAAGTTTTCTTATGAAAAATGATAGTTCACAGTGAAAATCTTAAAGCCTTTAAAAAGAACGATCCCAGCTGATGTCTTCTTGTTCACTCTGGCTCAGCAAACGATTTTCTTACTTCTTTGGTAAATCTTCTGAACTCTGAAAGGCCTTATTTAAGGAGCTTAACTAAAGTACAACCAGCCACTGAATTTCTATGGATGAAAGGCAGTTTAGAATCCTGCTCACCTCACAAGAATCAAACCCATTGTCCTTTCCACCAATCAGGCAAACCAAACATATCATTGTTCCTTTAACCAATCAGATTAAGTTTCCTTCACTCCATCTTGACTTGGGCAAGCACAATGTTAATTCTATGTACAAACTCTTTCTGACTACTACTCAGCCAATTCTATGTACATACTCTTTCCGATTACTAATCCAGCCAGCCCTGATAGTATATAAATCTTGCAAGGGCGCAAGATACATTTGTAGATTTTAAAGCCATGCTCCCAGACGTAAAAATCTTTTGGGACCATACATCAATCTTCTTATCATCCCTATCTGGAGGAATTGTAGGATATGCAGCATTTCTAGTAGAAGTAGCTGCCTGAACTACAAGACTTTTAGGTGATGTGTGTTTACTCAAATATTCAGGATCTGAAAAATAGGGCTTATATTTTGAAACATATTTTTTATTTACTGTCTGAATAGATTCAGGGTTTTCCCATGCAGTGTTCACCTTCCTTTGTAGAGCTACATGAAAACGAAGAATGTGGTCTTACTGAGGTCCCCATGAAAGGATGTCAGTAATATCATCCTCTTGATAAACCAGTGAATTTCTGTTCCACCCCATAAATTCAGTTACCCTGTGCATCAACTTTCTGTATCCTGCATGAGCATGCTCAGCCGGGTCAGGCTTTTCAAATTCATATTCTGGAGATGTGTCCAGCCCACTTGCTGACTGCAAGCATTCATATAAGTCTGCCATCTCAGATTGAAGGTCAATCAACTCCTCAGGGACTTGTTTTGTACCAAATTTCACACCAGCAGGTGAAACATCTTCTCCCGATGAAACTCCTGCATAAATGGGGGACATGGTTCTAAAGAAATCCTGTCTACTTTCAGGATGAAATACCTTCTCAGGTGGCACAGACTTCGACACAGATGTCGATTTTGTAACCAGAATGAACGAAGACGTCGACAAAAGCGTTGATGGCGTCGACGTTGTACTCATCACCTTGGATATTGTTAAGGTAATCTTCGACACCTTCGAAGGAATTGTCGGACCCGTCGAAGGAATAGTTAAACCCGTCGAAGGAGCCTTCGACACCGTCGACTGTGCAATCGACGTAACCGTTTTGGGATGGTTTGTCGACACCCTGTGCTCAACCGCCTTTGAGGAAGTTTTAGACAAGAGTTTTGATGGCATATGATTGTCTGATGCCATTTTTTTGAGTTCTACCCCCGATTTTTGCACCAGAAGGCGTTTTTTATGAGGCGTCGAGGATTTCTGTCGGATTTTCTTGTCATTTTTTGTATGAGCAGGGGCATGGCCTTAGCTAGACATTTTTGAGGGGATCTAGGCTGCATTCTCAAAAATCTTCAGCAGAGATGTTCTGAAGGTTTCCCACTTTTTTGGGGAATCATGTTTCGACAGACATGTAATAACTTCCTCAGACGACATCGAGGAAGAGGGAGACCGGTGTAGTCTTTTCTTCGCCTTTTTTGAGGAAGAAGAGGACTTCCTGGATCTATTCCTCGACCTAGATTTTTTGTGACGTTTTAACGAAGACTCAGCCGAGTCTTTTGTCAGAACTTTGAGGATTCCTCCCCCACCGCCAGTTTACCTCTCGCTCCCTTAAGGCCTTATGGGTCATCGATTGACAGGAACCGCACTCGTCTATACGGTGGTCGGAACCGAGGCACCAGAGGCAATTCCGATGGGGATCAAGTAGCAACATCTTTCTCCCACATTTCTGGCATTTATTTTAAACCAGTATTCGGCGTGGAAGGATCGATGAAGACATTTCTACGAACTGAAGCACCGTTTTCTCAATCCGAAGCGAAGCTTACGGAAAACGGAACTGAGGCCAACGGGCACGCTCGAGGCATTTATACAGCGGATGACGTCGGCGCTCGAAGGATGCCACTGAGGGACATCGACGCTGCAGCCTCGAGTGGAGCGCCCTCTGGTGGAGAGAAAGTTTTTTCTGAAGCAGCAAAGCTGAAGGTAAGGATATATCCAAGATGAGGAATACGTGGGAGGACACAATCCGTTTGAAGCACGTCTGTTGAAATAAAACATCCCAAATATGTTTTCAAACAAAACCCCCCTTACATTTCTAGGCAAGGACAGGCCCTTATTCAACATTACACTTTTACACTTTTAAAACAGAAATATTTCCTGTTAGCAAAAGCAACCCTTTTTACACGTAGTACATTTTACTTTTTCTGTCACCTCCCAATGTAGTTTTCTCTTCCATCTAGATTCTAAACATTGTTTGCAGCCCTTGTCCGTTTCTCTTCCACGGCAATCTGTTCAATGCAAAGGTCCACTGATATTAACATAGGCACAGAGGAATAGTGCTTCTTTTGAAGAGTTCAGCCGTGATATTTTGTTACAAAGTGAAGCCTTTTTCCCATACGGCTGGGAGTAAAGTTGGTTGTGATTTCACAGTTTTTTCCTGACACAGCCTGTCATTCAATGAGAAATGCATTATTTTACTGGAGCACTACCTGAATATGGCTGGGCATAGCTGGGTCTCACTGGATCAGAACTGTGTATTGTTGAACAGATGAAAAAGGGCATCAGGCTCGATCATTTTACTGCAAAATATTTCCTTTTTCAATTGGAAAGTTTGAGTGAGCAGCCAAGCAGCGCTGCTTTTCAATTCTCTTCTTTGGTACAAATAAGAAAACACACTGGCAGCCTTTCTCAGTGTGTTCCCTGTTCCATCTTGCTCAATAGGTGCTTGGCAAAGACAGCGCTGCCATAATTTCTGTAGCTGCAAAATGCAGTTTTGGTGCAAGGGTGTGGCGCTCTGCAGAGCTAGCGCTGCCATTCTGCTGGTAGCAGCTGAAGTGCAGATTGGTGGTCGAGGGGAATTCTGCTGAGTGTGTAAATGTACCCCACACGGTGCACTGATACTACTTCTGGCCCACAGTATTCTAATGTCGCCCTGAGGAGTATTATGCTACAGGGAGCTGACAATTGCAGAGGGAAACAATTGGTAGGGTTCCGTCATTAGTGGGATATCAGAATGATGAATGGACGCACCAATGGCGATGTATCAGGTCAATACACATTGAAGGGGCTTACCCCTTTTGCCACTTTGGATTATATGTTTGGCAATAATGCCTGTTTGCTGGTAACTAAAAAGCTCCTAGTCACCAATATGGGTTTTAGTGATCACTACTCATTAGGATTGACCCTGGAAATACCCAAGGAATTGTAAAATTGGAAGGAGGGCCCGGGTGTTCTGGGGTGCAGTCTAATCATTCAGGAAAGCTTATAAGATGGAACGAAAGGAATCTGGATAAGATCGGAAGTAAGGTTGATTGCCTTGATGTTAACGAGGTTGAGTGTCCAGGGGTTTTGGGTGGGGACATCATTGAAGATTGGATCAGATAATTGGCTTCTGCCACGGGGAAATTCTGTACTGGGCAATATGTGGTACATTCTAAAAATAACTACCTTTGACCCTGTAGTTAGGGATGCTAAACGTGATATGCGCAGGAGATAAAAAGGATCAGGGTTTCTACCTTAACCTGGGACATTAAGAAAAATAAAATAATTAAGGTTAAGGACGCATATAGGGGATGGTGTAAACAATGAAAATATTCACTCTGAAATTATCACTGGCAAGACATGATAGGGGTCCTTAGTAAAAAAAAACATTAAGGATATATGGCACAAATAAATGCAGCCAAATCAGTTAATGAAGTTAGGACCCTTAATCCCATTCAGGAAAGTATGGGTAAAGTACATTAAGAATACCAATGATGTGAGTGATTAATCGTCCTCACAGAGTTTCTGCATGCAAGGCTGGCAGTTGGAGATAAATGAGGGTATTCTTGAGGAAAAGATCCTGAGACCAAGTAATTATAGAGCACCTGGACCTAACAGTCTGGCTAATATTGTGATCAAGCTGGACCCTGGGATGTGGGCAAAAATATCATACATCCTATTTTAGAGGGTCTGTACTACACAATGCATCCCCAGATCTTGGCAACAAGCGATACGTGTGCCAATTTATAAAAAAGGCATCTGCTCTGCTCCAGAGAACTATAGGCTGCTTTCCTTACTGGACTCAACAGGAAAAATATTTGGGTAATTTGTTCTTGCTGCCCTGCAAAAATGGGTTGATGATGCAAGTATCTTGAACTTTGCCCAAAATGGATTTAGGTCTGGATGCAGTACAGTACACAATCTTAGTGTGGTGGATACTTTGTACAGGAATGCCACAGAGTCGGGGGGGAAAGCCTATATACACCATATTTGTGGAGTTTTGGGGGGCCTTTGATCGGGTGTGTAGGCAAAAACTCGGTGCTAAGATGGAGTGTTGGGGATGCCCGGGGTGGCTGCTTAACGTTCAAGGATCTGCACCAAAATACATCGGTGCGAGTCAGGTTGGACGACAAGGTAGGACATTTGGAACCATTACATACTACTGTGGGGGTCAAGCAGGGGTGTACGTTCGCGCCCCTGCTTTATTGCATCTACACGGCAGACGTCCCACTAATATTTACACAAACTTTAGGTTGTTCTCCTAAAATTGGAGCTCGACATTTACCATGCATGCTATATGCGGATGATCTTGCTTTATTTAATTACACGTTTAATAGAATTAAAGGTATGTTTGAAAAACGTTTTAAATATACGATCGCCAATGACCTAATAATTAACTTGGACAAAATCAAGTTGATGGTTGTTGGAGCTAAAACCACAAAATGCCCAGTTTTAGCCACAAGTATAGGAGATATAGAGAGGGCGGATAAATATCCTTACTTTGGCCTTGAGATGAGCTCATCTAGAGCATATGTTAACATTAAGGAAACAAAAAGACTCAAGGCAAAACAATAGGCTAATCTCATACGTAAACTTGCATATCAGACTGCTGGATACTCGTTGGAAGGGATTCTGGTATTGTACAAGCAGTGTTTTAGCCCCATGATATTATATGGTCTGGAAGCACTTGCAATGCAAGATATGCAGTAGCTAGATAGAGTAGAGAGCTATTTTTGGAAAACTGTCCTGGGGTTGGCAAGGTCTTTGCCTATTGAATATATTAGATTGCAGCTAGGCCTGTTGTCATTGAAGGGACAGGCTATCTTTAGGCAGGGAGTTTTATATATTAAAAAGAATAACTCCCTGCTATGTGAACTTCTCTCTCTATTGGCAAATACTTCTGGCAGTTCTTTGAAAGGTGTAAGTAAGGATTTTGATAGCTGGGTTGCTAAAGGCTTTGAGAAAATTGCATGGTGCCCAGATTTTAGTCATGGCATCAACTTTACAGTCTTAAAACGGATATTCAAGAAGAAGTTGCGCTTGTGGGACTGGAATAACAATTATGATCATCTGTATAGTCTAAGATCACATGGGGAAGTGGCGTGTGTCACATACATGTATCTTAAGGCGCAAAGATACATAAGGTGTTGCCCGAGCCCAGCTCTGAGAATGTTTCTGTTTAAGTTAAGGACTAACCAGTTACCTACATTGTTGAAGGTTGGTGCCTGCTACAATATTCTTCATAAAGAACATGTTGGAAATGTAAAAGTGTGAATATCTTGGAAACTGCAAGACACCTATTTACCGAGTGTCTGGGATTGGCACCAGCACCAGCAATTGCACAGATCTTGGGGTGATTTGTGTACAATTCTGAGTATATACAAACAGATCATTTTTGGGCATACTGCTTAAATACGGAATACCAAAGGCTACATTTTGCCTTATATTGTTTGTGGAAAATTATCTAGAAATTGTTGCTGAGTGTAATGACCCTAATACTGGGTGATAGAAGTTTGGGGTGGAAAGGGGGCTACACAAGCAATCAATTAGGGGTGCCCTGATACAGGTGATTTTAAACATGTAAACAGGGTTTTTGACAGTATTACAATTTTATTATATTAAGATTAACAAAATTAATGGAATTTCTAATAGTTAATGTTAAAGAATACTATTCATTTTGGATGGGAGTATGTGGATGTATTTTATGTAATTATAGTGAAATATAGTGTCGACAATTATTGGTTTATTGACGTGGATGTGCTTTATTAACAGTTATGATGAGCTTGTAAAGTTGGACATTAAGGTATTGTAATGAGATTTGAAATTTTAATTGTATATTGTGAAATTTTGATTATTATCAATGTTTTAGTTGTATTGATTGATATTTGTAAACGATTTAGTAGTCTAAGATTCCAACTGGAAAACTACTCCCTTCATACATTCCCTGCAACAGATTTTCCCTTAATGCAATCTTCCTTACTGCCCAAATCAGTCATACAATCAACATTAAAATCACCAGCTATTACAATGTTACATCCTACATGTACACATATGAATGTCTCACATATTGACCCACATTTTCCGTGAAAGGAGTCCCCTCTACTTGTAGACATTGATGCTGTTGGCAGAGTCCTTTAACTTCCACCCTTACCGCTAAAACCCCATAATATTGATCACTAAGAACTTCAAAATCCAGCAACTCAGTATTTCTCATCAGTAATACTAAACCTCCAGAGGGCCTTCCCAAGGGACCTTTCGTAGCCATTTGCTGGAACAACATACACAATCAGCGGGTCACACATCCAAGCCTCTTGTAGAAATAGAATGTTACAACTTTTAAAGATGGCCCTGCCAGCCTCAGAACCCATAAAACTGTTAAAGCCACAAGTGTTCCAGTTCAAAAGCCTCATCTTCTCCACTTTGGTAGTTAATGTTAGAGTCTTGTTTCAGTTCTCCTCAAAGTCATATCCCTACTTCCCATTGAAAATCAGGGAGGGTATACTATGCTCCCTTGCTTCTGACCACTGCTCACAACTGTGGGGTTGGTATTATACAAAGTTAGTTTAAACCCTAGATCAAACGGTGCTTCAGCATGAGTGCATAGCAGTGAGGTAATTGCTGGGGAGGACAGCTCATTCAAAGCCCAGTTTGTGGTGCTCTGCCACTTCGGCAGTTCCTCTCGAACGAAATCAGTGTTCCCAATTGCTGAGAGCCAAGGAAGTCATTTCCACATGTCCAGCATAAAAGAGTGGTTGAGGAATGGGCTATCATTCCCTGGTAATAATTCTTCTATTTCTACTAGATTATACAAAGCAGCCAAAGAATTGGTATCAAAATAGGTGCGGGATAGGTATTATTAAACCCTGCTTTTCTTCCGTCACCGATAAGGCAAGGTTGTGACTGATGCATTGCTATATTAGCCGTTTGTCGCTTCGGACAATTACTATTGTCCGCACTGCAATGCACCAATCTGGCTCGACTGGGGGCCTCCTTATGCGCCAAATCCATATCTGAGTGTTAATTTTCACCAGAGCCTTTTCTCTAGGGGGCCTCTTCCATCTCCTCCATCACCTCGTTGTGAGACGGTAGCGACTTCAGCCAGCACACTCCTGCTAGCTGTTATGTCTCCCGAGTAAAGCCTTCCTCCTCAGAATCAATCGATATAGCCGATGTAATCTGATCGCCCACTGTTGGTTCAAGCCCGACATTTAGTTTGGCACTATTTTGTAGAATCACATCCACCACTTTAGCAATTACACCTTTCACTTCTTGTTCAGCAAGATTAGAACACAATGCAAATAGCGCCTCCATTTTCGCTAGAATCACATCTATAGATGCCTTTATGGAAGCTAGTGCATAGGCCTGAACTTTGCTGTTTATGTCTGAAAGGTAGTCGCCAAAGGAAACCGATTCTCCTGAGTTCTCGGAGGTAGAATTAGTGCCTCGATATTGGGGCTAGTGGACAAATTGGTACCAATTATGTTATTAAAAACCTATGATTCCGGGCCCAGCGACTTTCTCCTGGAGTCTAGCCAAATATACAACAGTGATCCGCCGTTACCAATTGTAAAGGAGCGTTGTGGGGCATTCGTGCTGGGGATATTTCCAATGGAAGATGGTACTTCATCCAATTGGGGTGGACTTGGTACGTTTCTTTTGTCCGCCGTAGTAGAGGGTGTATTCCGTAATAGGTCCTCAATTGATGATCGAGATACTTTTTTGTTATTTCTAATGCTAACTGTTCGAAATATTTTTCTGCCCCTTTCGCATTTTTGTATGAATTTTGGCAGACAGTGATGATTTGGACGGGCTTCTTGAACTAGTTCCGTTAGTTGTATTACTGAGCAAACCATATATGTGCGGTTTTTACACTTTTGCCCGTAATTGGGTTTACAGTGTTGTGGGTCAGTCAGACTCAGAGAAACACAATTGGCTTTATATTTAAAAAATGACAAGCAGCAAATTGAAAATAACCTACAATAAAATGCTGCTCCTCTGGCAATCTGCTGCCCCAGGCTTGGGGTTAGTGGGGCTTGCTGTAAAGATGTCTATGGACAACCTACCAAAACTCTTGGGTAGATCACTATTGACATGCAGTGTCTTTTGCTCTGTCATCCACACACCTTGTAATGCAATTGATTCTTGATCCCATTAAAGAACTATGCTGCAAATTATACTGCCTTAAAGTGTATGCGCCCACAGTTTCATCTGACCATCGGCATCTTAACCAGTAGATCTTTCCAGTCCCTTTTCGATTGTGGGCACTGGGAGGTGAGACATTACTAAATTGGTTTCAAATGTAGTCTTGCATCGAGTACTCTAATGTAGGAAGTCATCATTCCTAGTAGTTTAATTACTGTGCTGAATGTCACATTGGGGGAAGGGGTAGTGTGTTCTGAAAGCACCCAATTACTTTGTTAGAGGTATGGCCACTTGCTTTGTAAATGTACAAGCACCCCAGGAATGTCTTTCACTGGCTTGGAGTTAAATAAGTATCTGCAGGGAATCTCAAAAGTGAATTTTTTTTTATCATTTTGAAAAGGGTAAAATAATTACATTTATGGGAAGCCATGGAGCGACAACAGATAAGCATTTGTGGACACTGGGCACAGACTTGATTCTGGAAAAATTGAATCTCATATTGAAGTTTTGTAATCACCTTAAATCGTAGGGGTTTCGGATGACTTTTGTCACTAGAAACATTAAGGTTTACATCCCTAAGATCAATGGTTGCCATGAAGTCTACATCCTGTAACAGAGTAGTCATCCTGGACATCTGCACTTGGACTCATCAGTTCGATGGTTTGAAGCCAATTATGGGTCTTTTCAGCTATCCTTTTTTAATATTTGTTTTATTAGTGTTTTGGTTTAATTTAAACCCTTCCACTATACATGAAACAAGCAAATATATATTTGAGAAAAAAGAGAAAGAAAAGAAATTTGTTTTAAATCATCAATCCCAATATCACTGAATCCTAACTTTACCAATTTTCCAATGAACGTCTTCTAACAACTTATTTTTTAATTAGTATAGCTAACATTTTAAATACATCTTAAATCATCCAGTACAAAAGAAGCAGTACAGAAATATTGTCTCCCACCATTAAATTAGACAAAAGAATATTGTCGCCTTCCAAAGAGCAGAATTGACCAACATGTTTAAAATGACAAAACGTGACATGCTGTGTTACTTCACTATGATGCTTCAGATTTTCCAGAAAATATAATTATTCTGGACTTGCTCCCATTGACAATTAGATTACAATCATCTGCATACAAAGCAAATGCGGTCAATGTACATTGTAGTCCCACAGGGGTCAGGTTGAAGAATACTACATCGTTGGCAAAGGCCAACCAATTTATTTTAACTAAGACAAGCCTAATTCCATAGGAGGTTATGGAGTCCCACAAGCTCTCTAGGTCAGAAAGATAGACATTGAAAAGTGGTGGGGCTAAAAGAAAACCCTGTCTTAAAACAACAGATGTTGAGAGGTCCCTCCTTCAAAATCCTAATCCTAATCTTCATAGAAGTCTTGTTAGACCGTAGTGCTCACCTAACCGGCAGCAATGAAAGTTTTGTCGGATAGACAGGGCTTTTCCCGTACCGGCACGCATGAGGAATACACAGTGCCCTGGATAGAACCTGCTTTTGGATGGGAAGCCAGTGAAGTGACCTTCTAGCCTCCGAAATATGATCAGTTCTCCGAAGACCTGTGACGGCTCGTACAGCATTATTTTGCACTACCTGCAGCCGGTTGATCTCTACCTTACCTGCATCAGACTAGCACAGTAGTCCAGGCGTGAGCTGATAATCGCACAAGCAAGTGTGGAGCTATCTGCTGTGTCCAAGTAGGGTCTAATTTGCACCAGTAACTTGATGTAGCAAGGGGACCGCGATACAAGACTGCTGACATGCACTTTCCCAGAGTGTTCTGTGTCCAATACCATACCCAAAGTTTTTACTTTATACAGTGTTGCTAGCTGGCAGTCGGCAACTTGAAAAGTGTGGTAGGCGATGTCCAGTTTGCGTAGCTTTGTAGCAGTGCCCACCATCATAATTTCAGTCTTGCCATTCTTAAGCACCAACCCATTAAGGGTCGTCCAGTGCCGAATAAGATTGTAGGTGTTATTAATAGTCATTGAGTCACTCACATAGTTGCCAGGAAGGGGGAGAAGGCACTGGGTATCCTCTGCATAATTTGCTACACATGTATTTCAGTATCCAAGAGATTAAAGAGGGGGAGGGTGAAAATGTTGAATAGTGATGGAGCTAAACAGGAGACCTGCGGCATCCTACAGTCCAATTCATATCCCTCTGCAGTACGATCCTCATGGAAAATTCTGGCAGTTCGAATGGTGATAATGATCAAATCCAGCGGGAGGTTTAACTAGAGAAAAAGGCAGAATCTTGCAGTCTAGCTGCCAAGTTAGAGTTACCCACAAGATCAAAGGCTGCAGTAAGATCAAGCAGATTCAAAAGAAATGCTTTGCCTTTTATCGAATTGCTGAAGGATGGTTGTGTTCAGATCCAGAAAAGTAGATTTGGTGCTATGATTGCTTCTGAAACCGGATTGTTTGGAGCCAAGGATGTTGTGTAGTTCTAAGAAATGTTGGATTTGATGATATGCAACCTTATCCAGGATTTTTTATAAGAAAAGGAGAATTCGTTCTTGGCCGATAATTACCTGGTAAATTGGGGTCAGGCAAGTTTTTTTTTTTTTTTTTTTTTTGAAGAGGCGATAGCCATGTCTGATAGATGTAGGGACCATATTTTCTCTGAATGAAAGATTGCGAAATTTGGTGATCAGAGATGTAAGAAAGATAGCGCATGACTTCACAATATGCGCTGGACAAATATTGCCTTTAGAAATAGTTGGTTTGATTTTATTCAGTAGCTCAAGCAAGTCAGATTCTGATGTTTCACAAAACTTGAAATGAAGGGTAGGTGATTTCTCAAATTTTGACAGATTAGTAGAGCCCTTGGAGAGACACGAAATGCTGGCAGAATCCAACTTGATCTTAGCAATCTTTTGCCTCAAAGTTCTGAACATCTGTGCACCAGGTTCTGTCTTTTATAATTGATGTGGTAGAAGGGCATGGTTCCTCCAATTCATGTAAGATCCTAAACAGTTCTTTTGAGCGTGACGCTGCTCGTTTAATTTTTTGATTGTATGACAATTTCCTAGCCTTGCAAAAAGTGGATTTGTATGTTTTGGCTGCTAAGGAGTAGCTAATTTTGGCCTCTGGAGAAGCATACTTCCTCCAGAGTTTAAGTGCTTATTTTATTTCCTTGAGAGTCTGAATTTCGGTGGTGTACCATATTTGAGTGCGCTGAGATTTAACCAATCTTTGTTTTAACGGTGCAACTGTATTGATAGCCTGAGTCGTTGCTTCCTCATAAGCCGAAGCAGCTTGGGGGCGGAATCAAAGCTCAAAAGGATATTAAGAATGGGTGCTAAGAAAGGAGACATGGCTACTGGAGAAAGCTTGCGCAGGTTATGACATACGACTTTCTTAGGCAGGTCTCTAACTTTCTTCTTTTGCACCAGCTGGGAGAGTTGAAACTGAACAAACAAGTGGTCTGACCAGAGACATGGGCTGACTTCCACATTGGATTGCATGTAAACAGTGCCAGGAGTTCCCTTAGAGACTGAAGCCGTAATGTGTCATCCATTATTTGGAACACGGAAGTACACTGAATAGATACATACTACCCTTTCATGTATTGGTGGTATTTCTGGCATGCCATTATTTTAACAATTACTACCCCCTCTAATAAGTTGTAATTCTTCCTAGAATATAGCTGAATCTGTTACACTAATACTAAAACTGTTTTAGAGCATCAGCATTCAGTAGAAGAGGTGGATATCCAAACCTATTAAAAAGGTCTAAAATCAGGCTGTGTGACAAGTGAAGAATGTTACAAATGATTTTTCAATTCACAGATATTTTCAGACTGGGGGAAGAGAAGCTATTTGAGAGTAGGCAGCCCACCACCCTGAAGATCGTTGATACCTGCTTCAGTAGGAACCAGTGGCTTATTTTCCCATGTAAAGGACTGTGGGTCAGTAACGATAATTTGCTTTATCAATCTTTATCAGTAGGCCACTGTTCAAAGCAAACACTTCTATGGGTAGTATTGCACAACAGCCAAAGCCATGTACCCTTTTCACTTACCACAGCTGGAGAAGGCACATGTATGAACGGCACAGCTCGAGGACACAATTGATTGGCCAGCTGGCATAGGATGGCACCATTGCAAAGGGCCTCTCCAAGGTCATCTGCTAGTGTAATATTTAACCGAGATTCAATATTCTGGGGAAGAAACAAATGGTAGAAGAATGTGAGGTGATTAAAATGTATCCATCATTTTGCTAGCTTCCTTTTACCCAGAGGTAGCTTCTACCCCCGAACCAACTTCATTTCGGAACTTTCCTTGGCCTACCCGCCCCCCTGGTTTACTGCTCTAACATTTAGAGAGGTACAATAAAGTGCTCTATTTCTAGCATCTGTTGGTGCCCACTGATTAGTCCTTTAACAGCCCCCTTTGTTCTCTATTTTCAGAAGTTCCCAATTATCCTCCCAGGACCTGATGCCCAATCTAGTATAATTCTCTCACAGGCACTCTAAATATTGTAATTTACTGAATCTGTCAAGAGTCCTCAGAAGCACAGTAAACCTTACTGCTTCTCAGAGGTCTCCCTCACTATTCTGCACGGTTCATAGTCATAATGTCGAATTCAATAATTTCAAAAGTCAAAAAGTCGAATCCAAAAAGTCGAAAACAAAAATGTCGAATTTTTTTTTTGGTTGCTTTTTTTTCGAAATGGGGGGGTTTCCCCCCAACCCCCCTTTTTTAATTTTTGTTTTTTTGTTTTACCCCCTTTTTTTACCACCGGAACCAAAAAAAAATATATAAATAAAAAAATAAAAAATTCGACATTTTTGTTTTCGACTTTTTGGATTTGACTTTTTTGTAATTCGACTAATTTCATTCGACATTATGACTGGACACCATTCTGCACTTCACTCAGTTCCCACAATCTATTTGTTCTTGGTGCATGTTCCAGTCTAGCATTTGAGACATCCATGTTTTCTTCACCTTTCAGAAGCAATTTGCTGTAATCAGCTTCTTGATAGGTCTCGGCTGCGCCTCATGCTTTTCTTGCTAATCAAAAGTTATTTTGTGTACAATTAAATGTGTATGAACAATTAGTTTAAATAGGACGAATATACAAATTCATTCATACATTAACTGTGCCAATTAGCATGTTTCCAGATCTATTACACAATAGACATCTCTCATTGACTTTCCAGCCTGTCTCAAATGATATTTTTGTATTCCTTGTAAGTACTGCAGACTGACTCAAATCCAAGAGAGCTCTTGTGATGTTGAATGCTGAACCCACAGCTACCACCATCTGCTGAAAAAAGCCCTCGGCTGCAGACAGCTGTTCTAAATTTCTGTTTACCCACAAGCTCTCTAACCCAACTCTTCAGAGCTACAATCTAGAGAGCATCACTACTTGCAGGGACTCTACAAAACAAGCCCTCCCTGAACAATTACCTCCCTAGATTACGGCACCTTCAATTCAATTGTCAGTATTCATTCTGGAGGAGAGTGAGACATAGTATGGCAAAGTACTCTATCACACCTACCTTGCGCAGTTGAGCTATTAATGCCTTTTCATCCAGGGCATTTCGTGTGTTTCGTAACCGCACAGGACTCTTGGGCTCTGTATTGAACGGGTCCGTCAGGCAATGTACAGGACTGTGGCCTACAGGAAAGTAAAAGAAATCAACAACATTAATAGGTGTAATGTGGAGTAGCAGAAGGGGATGCAGTGGAATAAATAGGTGGAGTGCAGTGGTGCAATGTACAGCAAATGGCTTGTATGTTTAGGTTACAGAGAGAGGAGTAGCACTATAACTGAAAAAGGTTCTGAGGTTGACTAGCAGAGGAACATAGGAGAAGAGAGGTGAAGAGTGGCAAAACAATGCATTTTGATAAAATAATGAAGTTTTTTGGGGAGCATAGGTGGAAGACCCAGGTCCTCAGCGAATTAGGATGAAACGGTTGTAGAAGGAGATGGTGTGGTGGAACTAAGAAGAGGGGGCACCCGTAGAAGCCCGATTGTAGTGGAAATATAGTGAATATTGGTACTAACAGTATGTGTGGAATGAGACTCCATTTTAGAAGTTAGGCGTCATATTAAAATTGAGGCAAGTGTTAGAGCTATGCCAGTGTGCTTAATCCCGTCCTGAGGGTTAGAAGGGTGTGCATGCGTTTTCTACTCACAGCCCTGCAGAAGGTTGATTTATTGGAAATACACAGTTCTCCATTGTGTCTTATCATTAGTGCCTGTAACTCAGAAGACCCCTGGTCATAAAACTGTACACTGCCCGAAAGATCATGAAGATCAGAGAGCAGTTAAGGGCTGCTCCCACCATCAGTTCATGCGATTTGTGCTGCAAGGTTCCTCGGCAGAAGGTAACAAATTTAAGCTGCGGGTGGGAAAGTTGTGGAGGCGATAGCATGTCTCGGATTGGAGCAGGGGTTCACGTAGTTCTAAGAAGTTATGACAAACTCTAAAGCATCCGCCTCACTCATGTGCTTGGTACCAGGTGCACTGTAGAAGCTATGAAATAATGAATTGTGTAACTAAATTGACAATTAAAGCCTCTGCAGCCGATGATGGAAGAAGATCCCCACGTGGAAAAAGATGGACACAAGATGCTGGGAC
Organism: Ambystoma mexicanum; assembly: GCF_040938575.1. NCBI lineage: Eukaryota > Metazoa > Chordata > Amphibia > Caudata > Ambystomatidae > Ambystoma > Ambystoma mexicanum. Next base: position 139,113,725 of record NC_090921.1, read on the forward strand.
CAATCGCTTGGCACCCCGTATGGAGCAGGCTATGTGTGTATTGGGTCACACCAACCAGCGACCTGTATATGCTACCTATGAGATGTATGTCAATTGTGACGCTATGTACCTTTATAAACCATTACTTATGCTGTGTTTGCTAGAGTGCTTCACAGCAGCAGAGTTATTTTCTGGCAGGCACTTTTTTAAAAAATTTTTTTACAATAAACCTTTTTCTCCTTGCAAGAGGTGTGCTGAGCCTTTTTCCCTAGTGTGTTGTTATTTGTTCAGGTGTGAGGGTTGAGCGGTTACTCTACAAATTTGGTGCCCCCGACGTGATCCTATATTTTTCGCAGAGACAGAGGATTCCTGGCTGTACATCTGGAGTGGGTGCGCCCACTTGCAGCAACCAGTCGCAAGCATGCAACCTGTAGTGGTGTACAGGAGCCATTTCAAATTTTGACAGAATTCCAGTCTACTGTTTGGAGCAGGGAGCGGCTCCTAGGACAGTGAAGGCCGTTAATGGGACTCTGTGAAGGAGCAGCTCGAATGAACATGCAGATGTAAGTACACAACTTGCGAGTGAAAACAATGGGAGAGGAAGCAGAGACAGAAATTGGGGAAAGAGAGGAGAGCGTGTGGGTTTGCAAGTGTTGAACAAAGGGTGAGAGTGTTTGGTGGAATGATGTGGGACTGAGTGAGCAGGGTGTAGAGACCGTATTTTTATTATTATAACTATATGAGAAGCGACATGGAGAAGAACAAGTTACCTACTCCTGGTAAAGTTCTTTCGATTGGATGTTCCTCCCACGTATTCCTCATCTTATGATGGTTATCCTTCCAGCTTCAGCTGCTTCAGAATTTCTTTCGACAGTGGTTCTGTGTGCCGTCTCGTCGAGTCTATGTCCCTCGAACGCCTCTGTTCGACTGCCAATGTCATCATTAGCATAAATAGCGCATGCAGCGTCGGTTGGCTTCAGTTCTGTTTTCCCCCTCCTGTAGAGGAATTACCAGGTGTACCATAGACCGCAGGCTCCAAGAAAGCGTAAAGTGTAAAGACGAACAAGCTACTTAACAACTGGTAACGTTCTTTCGATTGGATGTTCCTCCAATGTATTCCACATCTTTGACATATAATGTCCACAGCTGTGCACTTCGGAAACTTTTCTCGGCAGAGGGTGTCCTGCATCGATGGCATCGGGTCGATGTCCCTTGAAGGCCTCCGTCGAGGGCGACGTCACCGGATGTTATAAATAGGACGCACAGCGTCCGTAGCCTCAGTTTATGTTTATTTCCCCATAACGTGTGGCACCAATCCAATGCCTGCTTGACTGCACATAGCCTTGCGGAAACGGAAGCTGCAATCGCATAGGAAATTCTCCAGAGGGGCAGGCTGGGAGGGCGATGTGGAATACGTTGGAGGAACATCCAATTGAAGGAACGTTACCATTTGGTAAGTAACTTGTTCTTCGAATGGATTGTGTCCTCCAACGTATTCCACATCTTTGACTGACTCCCAAAGCAGTACCATAAAATGGAGGAGGGAATTTAGAGTACTCAATCAGATGGCGGAATAAAGAACGGCCTTCCCAAAGGCCATATCTTGACTATGGATGGAATCCAGAAAATAATGTTTAACAAAGGTATGGATAGAAACCCATGTAGCTGCATCACAAATATTCCTAATAGGAACCCCCCCCCGTTGTAGGGCTGAGGAAGTAGCCACTCTCATAGTGGAATGAGCTTGAAACCCTTCAGGAGGGTCCTTAGCCGCCAATCGGCAGCATTCAGTAATGATGAGGATAATCCACCTGGAAAAGGCATGCTTGGTAACAGCCTGGCACAATCGCTGTGCATCATATCCCACAAAGAGTTGATCGTCCACTCTGACCCTGGACATCTTAGAAATATAAAAGCTCGGAGCTCTCCTAGGATCCAACCTATGGAGTTGCTCCTCTTCGTTAACAGGATGAGGAGGAGGATAGAAAGAGGGAAGAACCACCTTCTGACTCAAATGAAATTCAGACACTACCTTAGGTAGAAAGGAAGGACATACCCTCAGTACAACTCTGTCCTTGTGGAACACAGTAAACGGCGGCTTAGATGAAAGTGCCTGCAATTCACTTACTCTGCGAGTGGAAGTAACAGCAACCAAGAACACTGTCTTGAAGGACAATATCGAAGGACAAGAGTGCAAAGGTTCAAACGGAGCACCCATCAGAAATTTCAAAACCAAATTCAAATCCCAAACCGGCACCTGGAAAGGGGACGGCGGGAGCACATTAGTCAGTCCTTTAAGAAGTTGCGAAATCAAAGGCATCTTAAAGTAAGAACATTCTTCAGACGAGCGCTTAAATATAGACCGCGCCGTCCGGTAACCCTTAATGGTACCCACTTGAAGGCCCCTTTGCGCCAAAGAAAGTAAGAAAGACAGAACCATAGGAATGGAACACTGGAAAGGATCAACATTCGGTCCTCTGCACCAGTCGCAAAACATACGGCAACGGTACAGGGATTTTATTGCTGGCCTTCTGGCCGAAAGCAACACCTCCATCACATCATCCGGGGGTTCCCAATCCTTATATCTCAACCTTTCAGATACCAAGCGTAAAGGTTGAGAGTCCTGACCTCTGGATGGAGAATCTGACCCCCCTCTTGCGAGAGCAGATCCTCTCGGTAGGGAAGACGGAGTGGAGGGCACATGGACATTTCTAGAAGGTGCGGGTACCATGCACTCCTGGCCCAATCTGGAGGAATGAGGATCATGTGGGATCCGAACCTCCGCAATACTTGAGGAATGATGTGGATTGGAGGAAACGCGTACAGCAGTGGGAATGACCAGTCCACTACGAATGCGTCTCCTAAGGCTCCTCTCAGAGGAAATTCCCTTGAGCAGAATCTCTTGCACTTCCGGTTGGCACTGGTGGCGAAGAGATCCACTTGTGGGGTTCCCCAAGGACTTCCTGAGCCAACTCCCACTCGTGAGGGACTGTGCTCTGCCTGCTCAGAGCGTCCGCCAGCGCATTTTCGTCTCTGGCCCGATGAACTGCTGAGAGCAAAATTCCCTGCTATATGGCCCAGAACCAGAGTTGCATTGCCTCTCTGCACAACGGGAGTGACACTACCCCCACCTTTTCTGTTGAAATAATGCATGGCCACTGTGTTGTCCGTCATGATCATGGCACTCTTCCCCCGCACAGATGGCAGAAAAGCCTTCAAGTCTAGCCTGATGGGCCATAGCTCTCGCAGGTTGATGTGGAGTTTGGACTCCGACGGAGACCAACGACCGCTGGCGGTCAAGTCGTTGGCATGAGCGCCCCATCCTGTGAAAGAAGCATCCGTCACTACAGTCACCTCCGGCCATGCTTGCCAAAACGGCTTCCCCTTCATCAAGTTCCCTTCGTTGGACCACCACAGAAGATCCTTGTAGACAGAGTGGAATCTGAACAGGATCTGTCATCCTGCCTGAGAACTGCGACCACTGTATCCGGAGGACCCATTGCAGGGATCTCATCCTCAGCCTGGCCTCTGGCACCAGAAAAATGCAGGATGCCATGAGGCCGAGCAACCTTAAGAATTCGAAAGCCGGGAGACTCTGGGCATGTTGAAATTTGCTGGTGTTCTGGCCGAAAGCAAGATCTCCATTACGTCATCCGGAAGGTCCAAATCCCTGTATCTCATCCTCTCAGAAACCATAAGTGAAGGTTGAGTCTTGACCTCAGGATGGAGATCCCGAACCTCCTCTCACAAGAGAAAATACTCTGTTTGTGGAAGACACACTGGAGGGCAGATGGACAAGTCCAGAAGGTCCGAGTCCACATCCTCCTGGCCCAATCTGGGGCAATTAGGATCATGGATTTCCAGAACTTTCTCAACCTCCTGATCATGTGAGGAATGACGGGGAATGGAGGAAACGCGTACAGGAGTGGAAACTCCCAGTACACTACGACTGCGTCCCCTAGAGCTCCTCTTTGAGGAAATTCCATGCAGCAAAACAGTTTGCACTTCCAGTTGACACTGGTCACGAACAGATCCACTTGAGGGATTCCCCAAAGGGTGAAGATCTCCTGAAGGAATTCCTGAGCTAGTTCCCACTAGTGGGAGACTGTGCTCTGCCTGCTCAGAGTGTCCGCTGCTGTGTTCTCCTTTCCGGCTGGATGAACTGCTGATGCATATATATTCCTTCTTGAATTGCCCAGAACCAGAGCTGCACTGCCTCTCTGCATAGTGGTGGTGACCCTACGCCTCCTCTCTTGCCGAGATAGTACATGGCCACTGTGGTGTCCGTCATTATCAGGACATTCTTTCCAGGTACAGTGGGCAGAAAGGCCTTCAGCGCTAGTTTGATTGCCCTCAGCTCCAAAAGTTTGATGTGTACTTTGGACTCCAATGGAGACCAACGACCGCGGATTGTCAAATCGTTGGCATGTGCTACCCACCGCGTGAAAGGGGCGTCCGTCACTATGGTTATACCCGGCCATGGCTGCCAAAAAGATTCCCCCTTCAGAATATTGTTCTTGTAAACCCACCACAGAAGGTCCTATACTACTCTGCTTGGAACCTGAAGGTGCTCCGACATCCTGCCTGAGAATTGGGACCATTGAGACCTGAGAGCCCACTGGAGGTTATCTCATTCTCGGGCAAGCCTATGGAACCAGAAAAATGCAGGATGCCATGAGGCAGAGCAAAATCAAAAAGTCGAAGGCCGGAAGACGCTGGGCACTCTGGAATTTGGTGACCATCTGCAGAATGTGATGAGCCCTCACCTTGGGTGGCGAGGTTTTTCCAGAGGAAGCGTCCAGGACTGTTCCAATGAACTGGAGTCTTTGAGATGGTATCATGTGAGACTTCTTGTAATTGAGGGAGAAGCCCACTCTGTGGAGAGAGTGGCAGGTTATGCCAAGATGTTCCCTGGCTCATTCAGGTGAATGCGCCCTGACCGGCCAATCGTCCTTGTAGGGGTAGATGTGGATCCCCCTTCTCCTGAGACTCGCTGCCACCACCGCCATTAACTTGGTGAAAATCCACGGGCGGAGGTTAGCTCGTAGGATCGGAGAAAGGGTAACCATCTTGAACTTGTCCTTCCTGAGGAACTTGTTCAAGTTTCTTAACTCCAAGATGGGTCTCAGTCATCTGTCCTTTTTGGGAATTATAAAATACAGGGAGTATCAACCTTTGTTCCTCTCCACCACAGGTACCAGTTCTATAGCACCTTTCTTTAGCATGGTCAAAATTTCCTGCAAAAGGAGCAGATCCTGAACTTTGACAGAGTTGTTCACCGTGGAAGATCCTAAGGCCTTTTTTTTATGCTGGGTCTTGTGAGTCAAGGTCTCACAGTGGTTTTTGTGGCGGCTGAAGCAGTGGCGGAAGGTAAAGCTGCTGCTGCTTGGGCTGACTTAGCACCTCTCCCTCGTCCACCACGAGGGAATCTTCTCTGACCTCTATGACTGGCTTGTCCTCTTCCAACTGAGGAGTAGAATCGAAAGGACTTACCTCTCCAAGAAGATGAACCGGAGTAGGAGTGTTGAGGCGGTCTAGTGACAGCACTAATAGATTTAGCACATGCCTTGGAGATTTGCAGCTTTTCTAAACTTTCATCAGACTTGCAGCCAAACAGCCTTGAGCTGTCAAAGGGCATGTTGAGTCTAGACTGCACATCTGGTGCAAATTCGGACTTCCTCAACCACGCAAATCTGTGCAACACAGTGCTAGTTGACATGGATCTTCTGATGCCATCTGCAGTATCCAGACCTGACCGGAGGCATTCACACATTGCCTCCTTACCATCCTTGATAGCCAGTAAGCCGTCTCTTTTCTCTCCTTCTCGGATGTGGTCAGCCACCATAGCTACGCAGTCCCAAAGGGTGAACGTAAAGTTTGACAAGGCACAGGTTGTGTTAGTGGATTTTAAAGCCAAACTACCAGCAGTTAATATTTTTCTCACCCAGGAATCCACTCTCTTATCATACCTATCGGCAGGGATAGAGGGGTATGGCGATTGCTTGGTAGAGGTAGCAGCCTGAACCACCAAACTTTCTGGTGTTGGGTGCTTCGTTAAGTACTGTGGGTCATTGCTGGATGGGCAATATTTCTTTTGCAAAATTTGTATTTACTGTAGCCACAGTCTCTGGTGTTTCCCAATATGTTGAGACCGTTTTTTGTAGGGCTATGCAAAAGGGCGAAATTGGATCTCTCTGGGGACCAAGACCCAAAATGTCTGTCTGGTCAGTCTGCTTGAAAGAAAGTATAGGCCTACACCAGACTAAACATTCTACCACCTTGCTCATTAGTTGCCTATATGAGGAGTCAGCGTGGTCAGTAGGATCTGGTTCATCAAATTGCAGTTCTGGAGAGTTATCTATACCGCTGGCTGATTGTAGTCTTTTAACCTAGAGTCTTCAGAAATTCACTTCTCTTGCACATTTGGGGTGCCATATTGTAAATGGTGGTGTATTATCATCTGAAGGCTCATTGTCTTCATAGATTGATGTTAGAGACTTAAAGAAGTCTTTCTTTGGCAAGGGTTTGAAAACCTTTTCCTGTGTTATTTTTGGCTTCGGTAACTTTGAAGAAATCGTCGACGACTTCGAAGGTGGAGTCGATTTGTCGGAGTCGATGGCTCTGAAACCGATGGCGTTAGCGAAGGAGTCAGAGTTGTTGACATTTTATGCTTCTTTGAAGGAACCCTCGTGGACTGGATTCCTGACTTGTCGAAGCCCTCGACGATTTGACGGATTGAGATTTTCTCAATGCAGTTCCCGCTTATGGCTCGGATTCGAAGAGTTTAACGATTTTGTCTTAGACTTCCCTTTGCCGTCTTGATGCAGATCGACAGGGCCATGGGCTTTCTGCTTGTCCTTCAAAGGGGGTTGGGCCACATTCTCTAAGATTTTAAAGTATTTCTTTACTAAATGCATCCCATTTAGCTGGGGAGTCCAACTTCGGTGGACATATGATTACCTCAGCCGAGGAATCACTAGAGGTCGAAGGTGACCTGTGATGCCGTTTCTTGGCCTTCTTCGAAGACGAAGAATGGCACGATCGACTTCTTGATCGAGATCTTTTAGATCTTTCCTTCAAGAAGAATCTCTCGACTCAAATTTTCTTTTTTGGCTCTTCAAAGAAGACTCCGAAGGCAACCTCCCCACCGCCAAATTACCTTTACGCTCCCTCAGAGCCTTTTCGGTCATTGCCTGACAGGAGTTGCAGTTGGAGGTTCGGGGACCGGTGCCAAGACACCAAAGACATATGCAGTGGGGGTCGGTGATGGACATCTTCGAATCACAGTCTTGTCTCTTCTTGAAGCACGGCTTAGGCGTTGATGGAGCCAACAGGGAAGATATTTTCGTTGATCGAAAATAGCTGACTAAGTTCATTGAAGAACTGAAGAGCGATGTAATTCTTTGAAGCGTTAGCTCAGAAAAAGCAAACTGAAGCCAACGGGCATTGCATGCACTATTTATGCTGATGAGGACGCCAACAATCGAACCGAGGCCCTCGAGGGACATCGCTTCGATGAGACAGCACACAGCGCCTCCCATCAAAAAGAGTTCCAGAAGCTGGAAGGAGAACTATCGTAAAATGAGGAATACGTGGGAGGACACAATCCATTCAAAGTGGAATCCTTTCCAGGGTAAGGAAGTAGGTGGTGCCATATTTTGAAAAAATGATAAGAGAATACAGAAGTACGGGCTCTGTATAATTTGAGGGCTCGAATTCCTGTTCCCAATATTTTTTGGGTGGGTGAATAAGGTGAAATAGTGGTTATTTTAGTTTGTTTCATCTTGTTGTTTTAGTGTTTATAATTTATGATTTGCAGCATGAGGGGGCAAGGGAGGGCCTGCGGAAGAAGTAGTGCAAGCATTCTGTGTGTGGGGAAGTGTGTGTGTGTGTGTGTGTGGAGTGATTGTGAGATAGAAGTGTGGGTAGGTGGCGAAATGGGAAGCGAAGAACTGGTAGGAACGCTTAAGATGAACTAAGTTTTACATATGGTGTTGCATTTTCAAATATAAAGTGTTTTGACATGGGGGTAGCTACACCGTTAGATTACATGTGTAGTGCATTGCCGTTGTACAAGGATACAATTGAGAAATGCCATAAGCGGAGACACAAGGGGGTATGGTTCGGCCATGGCCTGAGCAGGTATACTGGAGCACATGTACACATTTTTGGCAGCCAAATACAAAGGTAAAAAGCTCCAAAGGAGGAAAGAGATTTTAGAATTATGGAAAATGATGGAGGACATAGAGGACAACTATGAGTGTACATCCCCATGTGACAACAGCCCAAACCAGAGTTGATTTAAAGCAGAGGTACCTGAGGAAAAAGTGTTACCTTTACGCCCAGTAGGATGTTACCCGACCCTTCCTGCCACCGGATATAGCAATCCAACATGTGTCCCAGTCTGCCACAGCACCACCCCATCTGTGTTACCACCCCCATACCTAACGAATACTAACGCTGCCGTACCGATGGATAGAAAACCACAGAAGGAGTTAGAAGAGGCTTTAAAATCAACACAATTGGAATTGGTGTGGTTGAGGGCCCTCAGGGACGAAGGGAGCAAATCAGGGTGTGGACCAGACAAATGGAGGGCTGGAGACATTTTGTTTAGATTAGACAGCATAGCGATCAGGGATGTTCATATTGAGAAGGAGAACAGTAATAAGCGAGGGGCTGGGAGTGTAGACTACGGACAGTGAGGTCGGATGGAGACACAAATAGGGATTTGCAGGGGGAAGATTGGGACACTCTGGACGAGTTAGAGGATGAAGAGGAGATGTCTGAAATTACCCCAAAGGTAGAGATCTTGTGGGTCCACAGTTGAGGAACAGATTTGGGTGGGCAGCAGTGGAAAGGAAAAAGGCGAGTGGCAGCAAGAAGGGGAGAAGGGACATAGTTGCCATTGTTGCACATAGGCCCGGGAGGGCGCAGTATGTACCTTGGGCTCAGATGGAAAAAACTTCCTGATTAAGGCAATCCCGCTCCTCACTGCAGGGGCTGGGAAATGGATATATGCATTTGAAAAATAAACAGCTGGTATACCTTTAGCAGTAGGGGATATAAAAAGCTTGCTTCCAGCAATTGTGGGGGGTGGGGTGGAATCAGGCAGGAGACGTTTGGGTTAAGGCTGGATACCCAGGAGTTAAAATAGGTTTTGTACATGATACGGTGCACTTTAACGACAGAGCGCAGGTGTGGGCTGCAGTTCGGCGGGCATATCCAGATACGCCGGACTAACAGTCCATAATGCAGTATACTCTGGGGGATGAAGACCATGCTCAATACATGTTGAAAGTACAGGAGATGTGGAGGACAGAGACGGGGGAACAGTAGGATCAGTCGGTTCTGCTTTTCTATTCTGTTATTAAAAGGGGATTGCCAAAGGAAGTACAGAAATCTCTTGAAAAGATTGTAGGTCTTGAGGCGAAAGGCTGGGCTGAAATACAGACTATAATTTTACATCACTGTAAGCGGATCAAAGAAAGATGGAAACTGCACAAAGGTTGCAGGCCGAGGAAGCAAAACTAGTACAGAAGAAACTACAAGAATTGCATTTGAATGGGTGACTGTGGCAGTAACTCAAAGATAAGGCAGAAGCGTGAATGAACGCAAAAATAGCAGCGTGCTGGCCAGGTGGAAGGCAATGGAATGGTGGGTCTCAGTCACAACACCCTCAGTTGTACCAAGGGGGTCAGCAGTGATGAAGAGGGTTTCAAGGAGGAAGGGGAGGCAGAGGTGGTTTTGGAGGAAGGGAGCTTAAGGGGGGGGAGCGGGTGTTACGCTCACCTGGCTCCCACAGAGGCGTCGGTCTGAACTGGACAGCTGCGGTCCCCACCAATGTCACACGTAGGGCCGAGATGATGGACTGGACTGGCCCACCTAACTTTGTTTGCTTGGCCCGTAGGAATATTCTTCTGTAAATGGAGAAAGGGAATTAACCACCCGTGGGGTTGAGCGTAAATCCGCCCCACCCCCGCTGTTCTCCCCACAGATCACCTTTGATGTCCCCTCTTATAGTGTCACCTGATGGTTTGAAAAGATGAGGTCTCCATCCTGCATTGAGCGCAGGGGCGCGTTGATAACCAGTTGCTTCACTGGCTCGAAGGAATTGGTGAGTTCCAGAACAATATTGACTCTGAAAAGTATGTAGTTCGTAAGAGTTCACATGTCTGACTTTCACTATTGTCCGATTCTTTGCAGTTTGCAGCTTGACCCCAGCGAAGAGTTCCTTGTGGTAGCTGACGAAGTTCAGGTAAGGATTTGGCTCATCCTACACAGTTCAATAAAATAAGGCCAGAATGTAACCTGTGGCTTGCTCCCTTATTCAGGTGTGGAGAGAAAATATGAAGTTCTGGGAATAATGCCTCCGGCGGTAAAATTAGGTAAGTCTATTGTGGTGAAAAGAGTTCCCCTTGTTTGTCCCTTCGTTTCGCCTTGTTGTCCTTTTGTTCCCCTTAGGGGCCGGGGTACGGCGAGGATGCAATGGAGACTGCGCCGACCCGTGAAGAGGAATAGTACCCCCGGCGGTAATCAGGTAAGTCTATGGGGGTAGTTACTATTACCTCTGTTTATTCCCTTGGCTCACCTTTGCTGTTCTTGTGTTCCCCTTAGGTGCCAGAGTGCGGCGGGAACGTGCAGAAGGATGCGGTGGATTGTGAGGATGCTGCGAAGGCCGGTGAGTTCAGCGCGGCGCTGCAGCAGACGAGGCGGCGCACGCAAAATGCTTCTTCTTCCAGCTCGAAGGCGCGGTGGATCCGGAATTCAGCTAAGGATCGAAGGTTTTGCTCCTATTCTAACCTCTTCTCCTGTTCCTCCCTTTTTCTAGGAGCTGCAGACTCGAGGCGGGCGTGGCAGAAGACTGGATGCAGGCTTGCAGACACGGTGAGCATTACGCTGCTGGATGCAGAATAACGCGACGCGTGTGCTGCTCTTCGGGCGTGGTTTAAATAGCCTCCAAAGTAGTCACAGGTAAGTATTCCTCCCGAGCCCCACCCGAGTAAAAAATAGTCCCTAGGTAAAATAGTCCCTTCCAAGCCTCATTTGGCTAGGAGCTCTGCAGCATGGTCTGCATCAGGTAAGCTTGCAGCATGGTCTGCATCAGGGAAGTTCTACTCTATGAGCCTGGTGCCTATGGCGCCAGGACTGACTCTCCATATGAGCCTGGCGCCACAGGCGCCAGGACCGCACCCAAACAGCCCCTAGCAGGGGTTTTTGGGCTTGCTCAAAATAACTTGATGCCTGCTTCTGGTGTTGCTGGACGTGGTCTGGTTCCCCGGGGGTAGGCATCATGACAGCGGGCCAGTTCAGCGTTTGGGATGTGGAAAAGTGGGTCATTTTGTAAGAGTGCAGAAGCAGGATGGGAGTGGGGTCCTGCGCTTGCGCGATCTCACTGTCACTTAGCCTAGTAAGATTGCTGTCTCTGTCCTCCCTCTGTTCCACCTTCCTTGCCTCGTCACAACTTGAAACACTAGTGTATTGGCACGTTACAAATGCCATATCATACAATCAGTACACTCCCGCTGGCCCAATACCACAGTAGCAATACTTTCCGGCGCATCCATTTCTCTTGTCAATACCATATGAAATACACCGAACGTCTACACAGTTACCACACTACCCCCTCAGCCACAGCTACCTGCTCTGCTCGGCATCCCAACACAAGCTGCGCCGCCAGGCAATCATATAGCACCCAAATGCCCAGAAGTAATGCTGTTCCTAATAGGACAGTGCATCCCTATCGAGGAGTGCCATGGGAGGCAACCCTTTTGCGTTCTCGGGTACAAATACATATCCTGTGGGTTGTCCTAATCAGAACGCTCTTGGGAGCCCAGTCATGTCCAAGACTACCCACTCAGATGAGAAACCCTTGGTGGGTGCTGAGATAGGAAATAAACAATTCATCTTTATGGTTGACATGGGGGCCACTAAATCATGCATTAGTGAAGGAAACTTCCCGTCAACAGGTGAAACTCTTGATACACAGGGCTTCTCTGCGGCAGTGGCAATGGTTCCTTTTACAGAAGACGTATCCATCAAGATAGGAGGCAAGGTGGTGCGAGCACCATTACTATATCCGGAAAAATCACCAGTACATTTGTTAGGTCCCGATATCCTGAGCAAACTTAATATGACCATCTCCTTTACAGATCAGGGAATAGTATGTGCTACCCCTGGAATGTGTGCCCTGAGAGAAATGATGCTGATACATGCAAGAGGAGAGGAAATGGTGGTGTGCAGCATTTCTGTTCACCCCGTTATGTTTGTGTACAGGATTACAGTGTTGCTCAATACAGTGCCCCAGTTTGGAAAAGTGTGTTGGAGGGTACCATCTGATTTTATCTTTAGACCAGTTAGGTGTCCCCGGAGCCTGTGGCAGGTACAATAATGCCATTGGACGTGCAGGGTTTGGTGGTGTCAGAAAAGAGGATTGTGGTAGTTGGGACTGATCCAAATAGGTGTGAATGGGACCCAGTATTGTGTATTGAGCCAACAGTACCCTTGAAAGAAGTAACAGATGCAGAGTTGTTTGAGGATTGGGTTGATGGAGAGATAGCGTTGGCTATTTGCATACTCTGTGAGATAATGGTGCAATACTGTAAAGTACAGTGTTCTATAATGGCACTTATAACAGCACACCCCTTTCACTGAAGACGACAAGCATAGGTTGCTGAGAGGTTATGGACAACAAACGCACACGATGTAGGACTCTTACAGGCAGTGGCATCCCTTTGAAATCACACTTCAACAAGGTGCACTGTTACCCCCCAAACCTTCCCCCCCCAGGTGAAACAATACCCACTGTTCAAAGAAGCAGAGGATGGGATAAGAGATACCATTTCTGCACTCCTAAATCAAGGAAATATTGTGCCCTCCAACTCCCCATGCAATAAGGATATACCTGATAAAAAAAGGCAAAGTTGGGAGGATGATCCAAGATATCTGCCCCTTGAATGACATTGTACAGACAGAATTTCCAGAATTTCCAATAGTTCCTAATCCTGCGACCATTCGCATTTTACTGGTGTAGAATTTAAAAATGCCTTCTTTTCCATACACCTACACCCAGATTCTCAGTATCTCACCGGGTATACGCATGGCGGAAACCGGTACAAGCACACCAAATTACCACAAGGGTATTGTGAATCCCTTAGTATCTTCAACAGAACACTACATGCAGATTTGGGAAATGTTTAGGTATCCAGCACTATCATTCAATATGTGGACGACTTGCTATTATGCAATGACAACGAGCAACAGTGTACTCTTACAGCTGTTGACACATAAGGGGTACAAAGTGGATAAGGTCCAAGTTACACTATTTCCTCCATGAGGTTCTTTATTTGGGCTAGTTGATATTCGTCCGTGGGAAGAAAATACCAGAAAGCGCTGCATCAAAAACTGTCAAGGAAATCCAGAAGTTCCTCGACTGTGTAATTACCGCAGGTTGTGGATCCTAGATTACACTGCTTACACTAGGCCGCTGTTGCAAGGTCTTAAAGAAGCACAAAAGACAGACAACAAAATAATATGGTTAGAGGACATGCTTACAAGCTTCAGGGGCCTGAAACAGGTAATTTTCACTTACCCCCGACTACACTCAAGAATTTTATATGTTCTCCCATTCTTATGGTCAGATGATAACAGCAATACTCACGCAGAAGAGCACATGGGTCACAATTCATTGGCCTGTTACAGTGGGGTGCTAGACTCAGTAAGGCAGGGATAGTTCACTTGCGAGCAGGCGCTTGCCGCCCCTGTATTCGCAATAGTAAAAAGCTCGACAATCACCATGGGGTGTTTCGGAACATTGTATGTGGAGTATGTAGTATTTGCTATTTTGGAACAATCTAAATCAACATTGACCACATAGCAGGCATCCACATATGAGGTTATTTTATCCAACCCATACATCCACATAGTGCAGTGCAAAACTGTAAACTCTGCTACTTTCCTTAAAGAACTGTGTACGGAGGAAGACCTGGCTAGTAATGACTGTGTAAGCTCTGATAGGGAGGAGGACATGCCAAAAGCAATTGATATCCCACTTTAGGTGGGGAAGATAGTACTTTCCATTGACAGGTCAGCAACTTTTGACCAGGGGAGAGGCCTGCAGTAGTTGTCCGCATAGTGGATAGTGAGTACAAAGTATTGGTTCAGAAAAGGGTGCCCACGCATTATTCAGCCCAGGCAGCGGATACCATAGCGCTTATTGAAGCTCTTTTAACATCCAGGGACTGCCGGGTGACCATTTATTTTGATTCAGCCTATGTGACAACAGTGCACTGTGGGCTCGAAAAGTGGAAAAGGAGGGGGTTTAGGAGGGCTGACGGGTCCCTGGCAGCATTATTGGATAAACTGATTGATGCCCTTTCTGAGCCCTCCATGATGGCAGTGGTTAAATGCACCGCCCATACCAATGGCAAAGATGAAGTGTCACTCGGCACGGCCAAACAGACCGCTTATCTTCCAACGCTGCGCATCTCCGAGCATCCATTAATAGCACAGGGACAAGAGAGCCGTTGCCAGTACCCTACACTTCACTTCCAATAGCACAGATTATCGAATTACAAGGCCGGGCCCCGCAATAGGAGAAGTTGTTGGGGCTGAGGCAGAATAGAGGCTGTACACAATGGGCATCATTGCAAGTCCGGCGGTAACACAGCCGGTGCTACCGGCGGGTTGCCGCCGGACTTGCAATATTTACCGGCGCATGGTGTGCTGGAATCACCGTGGGATTATGACCCTGGTGTTCCGGGAAGTTAGGCGCTGGTAAATGTTAATCCCCATTCCCATAGGACTCAATGGGAATGGGGACCACGGAATCACCAGCACTGTTAATAACGGTGCCGTGCTTCTGCGTACCTCTGCGGGCGTGTGCCATTCTGCCCGCAAGGTCTGACCCTGGCGGGCGGGACGGCACCCGGGCGCAGACTTGTAGTGTGCCGATCCGGTAACAACTGTGCCGGTAGGCTTACTGGCACCTTTGTTACCGGACCGGCACACTTGTAATGAGGCCCACTGTCCCACAGGTTTGTTTTGTCGACAAGATAGCACTGGTAAACTTGTCATGTCGTATGAACTGCTGCTGGTCGCTTTCGACCAGTTGCATCATCAATCTCATTTGTCAAAACAAAATAATGCTGCAAATATACAGGAGGACTGGTTTGTCCACAATCTACAGGAAGACCTTGCTAAAACGGTGATAAATTGCATCACATGCCAGACGTACAGTTCTGGCCACACCCTTAGAATGATACAAGGTCCACTACGTTGCCCTACTGGGCCGTTTCGGGAGCTCCTTCTAGACTACGGTGACATGGAAGTAGGTATATGATCATTGTGTTGTGTCCCTTCTCCCAGTGGGTCGAGGCGGTCGAGGCACATGTTTTTGCCCATCCTGACGCTAAATGCAGTGCCAGAATTTTTTGCAAGAGAGAGGTTTCCTTGCTGGGGTGTTTGTGATGTGCTGCGGTCAGACAATGGTACCTATTTCTTGAACAAACATTTTAAAGAAGTGAGCGCATTACCGGGCATCAAGCATCAGATGTGCACAATTTACCCTCCCAACCCGTGAATACCTGGTGTCCACAAAACAACTACCTGTCGAAGATGAATTTGTAGATTCTGTACCCAACAAGAACAAAGAGAAACCCTCTTTCATCTCTTTATGGAGTGCCCGGCAGTAAAGGAGAAACGACAAATATACGCTAACATGCTGCCACAAGAGGTGAGACAAATGGACTGCATTGAGCGATTGGCATATATTATCCTAGGAAATGATAAAGTACTCATATATAGAGTAATTCAATTCTGGTACTCAATTATGTCGATTAGTAAAGAACTATAAAGGCAAGAGAGAATTGAGTAATTGCTTTGGATCTGAAAGGAACTGCAGATAGAGAATGACGACAAAAGATTTTAGAACTTCTTTTGTGAAATTTTAATCTCTCTCTTTTGGCCTCTACTAACTAAACAATTTTGACAAAATAAAGAAATAAAACAATGTACCCCCCCCACCCCAGGTCAACGGGATCGGAGAGAGGTTCAATGGATTGCTAAAGGCAAAATTAAGTGGTGTGCATTGTCTCCCTCTTGCTTTATTCAGTTTGCGCACGCAGCCCTGTAAGTAACATCACTTATCACCACAAGAGGTGGTAACCCGAAGGAGAATGCATACAACTATCTCCTGTAAGAAAG
The DNA here is from genome assembly GCF_040938575.1 of Ambystoma mexicanum. Classification (NCBI taxonomy): domain Eukaryota; kingdom Metazoa; phylum Chordata; class Amphibia; order Caudata; family Ambystomatidae; genus Ambystoma; species Ambystoma mexicanum. Next base: position 139,129,904 of record NC_090921.1, read on the forward strand.
GCCTATGATGATCACAGGGCAGCATCTGTTCCAGGTGAGGAATTTAAGGATTACTTAAATGTTTTGACTAGATCAATAAAATGTATTTCTCAACAGATAATGCCACGGCGGGCTGAAGAAATAACCAGCACTGCATCTGCTTTACAGACATCACAGCCTCTTATATTGTTTACATGTGATCAAGTTTTCATTAGGAGCTTTGCACGTAGGTGGAGTGAACCAAGATACAATGGGCCTTTTACCATTGTGTACGCCACTCAATTTGCGGTGAAGGTCCGGGAGATGCAATCTTGGGTACACTTTCTGATGTTGGAAGGGCTCTGAATGCCGCACCCCCACCCCCACTAATGAGCCCGACAGTGGAACAGGAGTATGGTGTCTACTAGGAGTGAACACAAATTTGCATGGCAATTCACTGAATGTACATATGTATATGAATTACATACATTTATTTCACAAATTTGTTATGGAATGGCGTTTCGATTTATGTTTTTTTTCTCACCATTTGACAAATTATTTTCTTTTCTTTCTTTCCTTTTTCTCTAATAATGCGAGTACCATTTCTTGTTGGTGCACCTGCTGCTACTGTATGACGAAGCTAGGAACAGATTTGGTAATGCTGGATCTTTCTTTATGTATTTGTGTGTGATGCATTTCGCATTGAAAATATTTGGTATTTTTGTGTTTGGTTTAGGAATATATTTAGTATGTCATTTTATATGGTTAGAACATGTAAAGGGGGGGGGATACCTGAGGGAGGTGAACCAGGGGTGGGTGTACATATCTGAATGGAGACAATAACACAATACTTGGAATTCACTTCAACACACCAACCAACAAATGGGAAAGTGATGACAAGAAATGAATATGAACATACCACCAGATGCAAGGCTATACATGAGCTATGGAAGCAAATTAAAACATTTTAAAAGAAACTAAGAATGAAATACAATGAATATTGAGCATAAGGTTTCGATATGATAAGGACGTGCACCATCCAGAGAGGAGTACCAGTTGGTACGCGGACATGAGCTTGTTGGGGAAAGAGAGGGCAAATGGGAGTTGCGTTATTTGTTCCTTAATATCACACGCGTAAGGAGCCCCCCAAGGTACCAATACCGCAAGAGGTTCTGCTTTTGGATACTTAATGTCTTGTCTATCTAGCACTATGTAGGTTGCAAAGCACGTTCCAAGTGCACAGCATACACCTTCTGATGATGGATCCAGATGAACAGCAATGTGCCCATAATGCCAGAAGCCTGCAGTGCTTACAAAGACCATACATGCAACTAGAAGAAGTGAGGTCCATGGTCAATCAGTGGGAAGAGACTGTGATAAACTGTATGGCAGGGGGACTTATCGGACACAGAAAAGAACAGGTTACTTACCCCTGGTAACGTTCTTTCGACTTGATGTTCCTCCCACATATTCCTCATCATTGATTTTTGATATTTAATACTCAGCTTCAGCTGCTTTGGCAATTGTTTTTGGAAGAGGCTTCTGTGCATCGATGCAATTGGCTCAATTTCCCTCGAGGGTCTCCGTCTCAAGGGTGATGTCATCGAAGATATATATAGCACGCACATAGTCCGTTGGCTTCAGTTCTGTTTTTTCTTTCCGTAGAATTACCTGCATAACCACGGGTTTGACCGTAGTAAGCTTTGTAGAGCAAAAGCTGTAATAACATGGGACATTCTACTGTGTGGTAGGTGCGAGGCCGTTGAGGAATACGTCAGAAGAATATCCAGTCAAAAGACTGTTACCAGGGGTAAATAACTTGTTCTTCGAATGGATTGTGTCCTCCTACGTATTCCTCATCTTTGATAGACTCCCAAAGCAGTGTTTGTTTTGATGGAGAAGGTAAGCATGTTCTCAATGGTTTCCAGGAACCAAATGGAGGACAGTTTTTCCAAAGCTTCCATCCTGACTGAGGGAAGAATCAAGGCAGTAATGCTTCGTGAACGTAGCTGCCTCACAAATGTTTTTGATCGGGACACCTCTTTGCTGAACCAATGAGGTAGCCATGCCCCTGGTGGAATGGGCCCCAAAGTCTTCTGCAGGATCTTTGCCTGCCAGCCTGTAGCATTCTGAAATTGCCAAAATTATCTCTCTGGATAAGGTCTGTTTTGTCACAGCCACACCCAGTTTGTGACCTGTATAGCCTATAAAAAGCTGATTATCTATACGACGTTTAGACAATCTAGAGATGTAGAAGCTTAGAGCTCTACGTGGATCTAATCTGTGTAACCTCTCTCCCCCTTGCCAGGATGAGGTGGAGGTTAGAAAATGGACAAAACTATTTTCAATCCTAAATGTAAATCTGAAATTATATTAGGCACAAATTAAGGCTTAGCCCTCACGAAGACCTTGTCTTGAAAATTGTAAAGGGTGGTTTACATGATAGTGCCTGCAATTCACTCACTCTACAGGCTGAAGTTTGTGCTACCAACAAAATGTTTTTTAATCGGTAGCATCCTTAACGGGCATGAATGTTTAGGATCAAATGGTGCACACATAAGAAATTGTAACACCAGATAAAGGTACCAAACTGGAACCTGGAAAGGAGATTGGGGGGGGGGGGGGGGGAGGGGACACATTCAGTCCCTTCAGAAATTGTGTTACCAATGGGATCTTAAAGTATGAAGATTCCTCAGGCGAGCGCTTAAAGATGGATAACGCAGCCAAATAGCCTTTAATTGTTCCAACCTGGAGCTGCAGATTGGCTAGTAGAGTATAAAAGTTAACACCTCTGGTGTTTTGCATAGTAAAGGGTCTACATTCTTGTCCTTGCACCATTTGCAGAATTTGTTCCATCAGCAACGGTACAAGGACTTTGTTGCTGGCCTTCTGGCCGAAAGCACAATCTCCATTACGTCATCCAGGAGGTCCCAATACTTATATCTCAGCCTCTCAGAAACCATGCATGAAGGCGGAGAGTCTGGACCTCTGCACTGAGTACCCGACCCTCCTCTCACGAGAGAAGGTCCTCTCTTTATGGAAAATGAATTGGAGGGCAGATGGACATGTCCAGAAGGTCCGGGCACCACGTCCTCCTGGCCCAATCCGGGACAATTAGGACCAAGTGGTCCCCAAACTTTCTCATCCTCCTGATCATGTGAGGAATGACAGTGACTGAAGGAAACGCGTACAGAAGTGGAAACTCCCAGTCCACTCCGAACGAGTCCTGTAGAGCTCATCTTGGGGGAAATTCCCTGGAGCAGTACAGTTTGCACTTCCGGTTGACACTGGTCACAAACAGATCCACTTGAGGGGTTCCCCAAAGGGTGAAGATCTCTTGAAGGACTTCCTGAGCTAGTTCCCACTCATGGGAAACTGTGCTCTGCTTGCCCAGATTGTCTGCCGCCGTGTTTTCATCCCCGGCTATGTGAACTGCCTATAGGGAGGTTCCCTCTTGAATTGCCCAATACTAGATTTGCATTGCCTGTCTGCACAGTGGTAGTGACCCTACACTGCCTCTCTTGTTAAGGTAGTACTTGGCCACTGTGTTGTCCATCATTATCAGGACATTCTTTCCCCGTAGAGAGGGCAGAAAGGCCTTCAGCGCAAAAGATTGATGTGTAGTTTGGACTCAGATGGAGCCCAGCGACCGCTGATTTCGAGATTGTTGCCGTGGGCTCCCCACCCAGTGAGTGAGGCATCCGTCACTACTGCTATCACTGGCCATGGTTGCCAAAAAGGTTCTCCCTTCAGTATTTTGTCCTTGTAGGCCCACCACAGGAGATCATGTGCAACCCTGCTTGGAACCTGAAGTAGGTCTGACATGTTACCCGAGAATTGAGACCATTGTGTTCTGAGAGCCCATTGAAGGGATCTCATCCTCAGGCGAGTCTCTGGCACCAGAAAAATGCAGGATGCCATGAGGCCTAGCAACCTCAAAAAAGGCCGGCAGACAATGGGCACCCTGAAGTTTGGAGACCATCTGCAGAATGTCTTGACCCTTCACTTCGGGTGGCGAGCTCTTTCCCAAGGATGTATCCAGCATGAGATGGTGTCATATGGGACTTCTTGTAATTGAGGGAGAAACCCAGTCTGTGAAGAGAGTGGCAGGTGACATTGAGATGATCCAGTGCTAGTTGGGAGAACACGTCCTGATCAGCCAATCGTCCAGGTAGGGGTAGACATGAATTCCCCCCCCCCTCCTGAGACTCGCTTCCACCACTGCCTTCAGCTTGGTGAAAAACCACGGGGCGGAGGTCAGCCCGAAAGGCAGAACTCAAAACTGATTATGAGAACCGCCAACAGTGAACCTCAGGTACTTTCTGTGCTTGAGATAGATTGGCACATGAATATAAGCATCCTAAAGGTCCAATCCTGGAATTGGAGGGCTTGAAGGATCTGAAAATGTGTGACCATCTTCAACTTTTCCTTCCTGAGGAACTTGTTGAAGTATCTCAAGTCCAGGATGTTACTCAGTCCTCTGTCCTTTTTGGGAATTAGGAAATATGGCAAGTACCATCCTGTTCCTCTCCGCTGCAGGCACTAACACTATAGCACCTTTCTCTAGCAGGGTCACAATTTCCTGCACAAGGAGCGGATCTGGAATTCTCAAAGAATGGCTCCCAGGTGGATGGTTCTGAGGTCTCTGAATGAAGGGAAGGCAGTAACTATGGGCTATGGTTTCTAATGCCCAAGTGTCCGAAGTAATGTCTCTGCATACTTTCAGATGCTGAGACACTCTGCCTCCAACTGGGGTTTCGTGACTTAAGGTTTGAGGCAGCTGAAGCAGTGGCTGTTGTTAAGGATGTCCCTGCTTGAGCGGGCTTTACACCTCTCCCTCGTCCACCATGAGAGAATCTTCTTTGGCCCCATGACCAGCCATTTCTCTCACTCTTCCAACTGCGGAGTAGTAGCGAAAATATCTACCCTTCCAAGGCTGTCCACTGGGGCGAAATGGCTGAGGCTGCCTAATAGCTGCACCTAAAGATTTGTCTGCCGCCTTCGAGGTCTGCAACTTCACAAGGCTTCGTCAGCCTTGCTGCCAAAAAGGTGAGACCCGTCAAAAGGCATGTTAAGGAGTCTGGATTGCACAAATTCGAACTTCCTCAACCACACAAATCTGCGTATTACGGTGCTTGATGCTATGGCTCTGCTGATGCTGTCAGCAGAATCAAGACCCAACTGAAGAGACTTGCACATGGCTTCTTTGCCATCTCTAACAATAGCCAAGTACCCGCCTCTTTCTTCCCCCTAGGGAATGTGCTCAGCCACCATGGAAATACAGTCCCATAGAGTGTATGAGAACTTTGCTAAGGCACATGTGGAGTTGGCTAATTTAAGAGCCATGTCACCTGCAAAAAAAACTTTCTTTGCCCATACATCTACTCGCTTGTCATCCCTATCTGGAGGGATGGTTGGGTAAGCTACCTGTTTTTATGTTTCCGTAGCCGTCTGCACCACCAGACTTTCTGGGGTGGGGTGTTTTGACAAGTAGTTGGGGTCACTACTAGATGGGTGGCATTTTCCAGTCAGGTTTTTGTTTACTGCTGGACTGGACTCTGGCATTTCCCAATTGGCGGTCACTCTTTTGTGAAGAGCAATGTGGAATGGTAAAATGGGATCCATTTGCGGACCCTTATGAAGAATGTCTGTTAGATCATCCTGCTTGAAGGGGAGGGTAGGTCTGCTCCTTCCCATGTATTCGCCAACTTCAGACATTGTCTATATGACCAATTTGCATGTTCACCAGCTTCTGGTTTACAAGGTGCTAGCTCTGGTGAAGTGTCCACCCCACTGGCTGTTTGCAAATTGTCACAAAAAGCTCTCCTCTGATATAAGACTCTCTGGCACATTTGGTGTACAATATGGTGGCCGAAACATGTTTGGGGATGCTTGTGGTCTCGTGCAGAAGGGATGTGACCTAGCAGTTCGGGTTGGACTGCCCCTTTTGGGGTGGGACCAAGCCCGATTTGCATATGGTCTTTCCCCTTCTGTAATGGCTTGGCAGGCGAAGAACGATGGTCTGGAGGGTGCCCAGAGCAATGCCAGTGGTTAAGATTCATTCTAAACCTTCCCGCCATCACCTCTTTGTTTTTGCTGTACCATATTGTAGCCCAAATGGTGCATCGTTATCCAATGGCTCATTTTACCTCATAAGTTAAGGTTCATGATTTGAAAAAATGCTTTCTTGGTAAAGGAGTACAAGTCTCATCTGGGATGGGCATCGAAGGCTTAATAAAATGTTGAACTCGACACTCAAGGAATCGTTGATATGTTTACTGAAGTAGTTTTTCGGCTTTGATGGCATCGAAGGCTTCGATTGTGTCAACGGTGCCATTGGCGCGGCTGCCGTCGATGGTGCCGCCGGCGAAGGCCCAGCTGGCGTCCTAGGCGCAGCTGGCGTTGATGACCTAGACTTATGCTTAGACTTACTGCTCGAAGGACCCTTTGATGATTTCTCATCGCATTGAGCCCTCAACGACTCTCTATGAGAATCTGGCCGTCGTCCCGCGCTCAAGGGCGCACGGGATATGGCTCAAGCCCTTTCCTTATCAGCTTTAGAAGGTGCAGTAGGAGCATGGCTTGTGGTGGGTTTTTGTTTCTCAAATATTTCCCATTCCGCAGGAGTGGAGGACTTTGTAGGACAGGATACAACTCTCTCAGGAGATGAGTCTGACGAAGTCAAAGAGGGCAACCTGCGGTGCCTCTTTTTCGATTTAAGCGAGCCACTCCTCGACCTGGACCTTTTTCCTTTGAGGAGAGTTGCCTCTCGCATCGTCCGAAGAAGGTTTCTTGGACGGAGTAGTCGATGAGGATTTCTTGGGGTTTTTACGTACTGCCAATTTCCCAGTTCGCTCCTTCAGATCTCTTCCGGTCATCGACTGGGATTTAGAACAGGCTGAGGTCTTGTGCTCCAAACTGAGATACCATAAGCATACCCGATGTGGGTCGGTTATCGACATCTTGGATCCGCAGTCCAGACACTTCTTGAACCCGGTATTCGGGGTTGTAGGTGTCGAAAATGAAGTCATTCTCGCGAATGAACAATATAAGCTTGCCATAGTTCTTGAAGCGTAAGCTTACTCGGAAATAGAGAACTGAAGCCAATGGGCGCTGCGCATGCCATATATACCTTCGATGATATCACCATCAGGACGGAGGCCCTCGAGGGACATTGAGTCGACTGCATCGACGCACACTGCTCTCAGACGAAATTCTTTTCCAAAGCAGCTGAAGCTGGAGATCGAATATCAAAGATGAGGAATATGTGGGAGGACACAATCCATTCAAAGAAGTGATTCAGAGGTCAAGAGTACCGGGCGAAGCAAGTGGGAAAGCTGACAGACTGAAGCATAGGAGAAGCCAGTGAAGGTGCAGAAACAAGAAGAATATCACTGTGCTTCTATAAGGCAGGTGAGGACTCAAGTGGGTACCAATGACAAGTGCAATGTGACAGTAAACTTTCCAGATCTCAAGAAAGGAACAGCAGCAGTAACGGCTGAGGCCAGCAGCAGTTTCAGCACCTCCCACCATCATGGAGGGGCGCATGCTCCCTGCCAAGTTGCACTGGGCTCTCCTTGAGGTCCCTTAAGCACACCCAATTATGAGGCAAAGGAGCTTGGCTACCCCACGCCACTCCTATGGCCTACCCCACTCTGCATCACCACTGCAGCCCCCTGTTTTCCGGATATTGCCAGGAAGGAAAAAAGGAAAACATACCTTTGAAGAGGAAAAGGAGATCTAACAATCTGTCAAAAAACTCCACTCAATTGCTTCACGAAATACCTGACCAATACAGACTGTACAATAAAGAAGAGACAGGTTTCGCTTCAATATTAAAGGCAGGAATACAAGCAGCGGCCAACGCCAAATGGCTGCAAATAGTTCGGTGGGAACTGCTACAACTGGCGAATGAACATGGATTAAACGCGATCATGGTTGAATGGAGAGCCATCCGGTTAATGACATTGCAGAACCGGTATGTGCTCGATCTATTCACATCCGTGGAAAGGGGCATTTATAAAAATAAATAGGGGAATCCTGCTGTACTTACATGCCCCCAAACGACGCAGCAGTTGGGTAGCTCACAAATAACAGAGGCCGTGCACACCGTCAGAGAACATATGCAGACAGAAGCAGGGATTCATAAGAGTGATTGGTTTGACAATCTCTTCTCGTGGGCGCTGTCATGGATGGGAGCAGTTCTGAAAATACTAGTGCCGGTGGTAGTGTTGATGCTGGTGATCCTCTGAACTTGCCATTTGGGACTTTGATGCTGTGCTAAAGCGATCCCTAATACTGTGATGATGATGATGATGGCTTCAATTGGGGTAAGCAAGGGACCTTGCGGTACAAAAGATGGACAGGTACAAACAGATGACCCAAATATACCCCGCAGGGTGAGAATAGAGAAAATAATTGATCCCCCTGTAATAGTTACTACAGCCCCACCAGACCCCAAAACCTATGTAGAACATTGGGTTGACTTAGGAGGAGATGGGGCAGTGTGTATTATCTTAGTTGTACCCCGGAGCAGTACGCTCAAACGGGAGAAAGTTTGCACTCAGTATGTAGAGTGTGGGTGCCCAAGAAAGGAACATGGAGGTATGAGGAGGCTGAGAGGATGGCAAGGGAGCTAGTCAATATAGAATTGACAATAGGGGGGAATGTTGGGGAGCAAGGGTGGAAGTCCCAGGTCCCTCTGTGATTTAGGATGAGCCGGTTATAGAAGGAGATGGGGTGGGGGAGCTAAGAGTATAGAGGGGGTGAGGGGCACCCGTAGAAGCAAGATTGTAGTGGAAATATAGTGAATCTAGGTACTAACAGTATGTGTGCAATGAGACTCCATTTTAGAAGTTAGAAGCCATTTTGAAATTGAGGCCTAGTATTAGAGCTATGCCATGTCCTTAATCCCATCCCGAGGATTAGAAGGGTGTGCATGCGTTTTCTGCTCACAGGCCTGGCAGCCCTGTAGAGGGTGGATTCTTCGGGAATATACAGTTCTCCATTGTGTCTCATCATTAGTGCTTGTAACCCAGAAGGAATGTGCCCTGCAAGGCCAATAGAGGGACGGAATTGATCTTTGAAGAGCTATCGCATGAGAAAGGGGCATGGGGGCTTTTGGTAGTCACCACTCTAGCCCTTTAAGTTATAGCCGCCTGGAACCTCTGAGTCCAGAAAACGCACGTTCGAGTGCACCGACCAGCCCAAGACCCATTGCCATAAAACTGTACATTGGCCGATCGATCAAGATTAGAGAGCGGTGGCGGATTGCCCCACCATTGGTTCATGTGATTTTGCTGCGAGGTGCCAGGGGAGAAGGTAACAAATTTAAGCTGTGGACAGGTGGAGGCGCCAGCGTGTTTGGGATTGGAGCGGCGTTCACGTAGTTCTGAGAAGTTATCACAGCCTCTAAAGTATCCGCCTCGATCATGTCCTTAGTACCAGGTGCACTGTAGAAGCTATGAAATAATGAATTTTGTAACTAAATTACCAATTAGAGCCTCTGTATCTGATGACGGAAGATCATCGCCATGTGGAAGAAGATGGACAGAAGATGCTGGCATCCCGCATGGAGCAGGCTATATGTGTATAGGGTCACACCAACCAACTACCTGGGTTTGTAACCTATGTGATGTAAGTCGCTTGTGCCGCCATGCACCTTTATAACCTATTGCTTATGCTATTCTTGCCAGAGCGCTTGTTCTCCTTGGATGAGGTGTGCTGGGCCTTTTTCCCTAGTGGGTTTATTTCTGGTGTGAGTGTTGAGGGGTTAACTCTACAAGTTCCAGAGGAATAGCAGGTCAGGATGGCTGTACATGTGGAACAGATCATGAATACCAGTTGGTAAACCTAAGGGAGGTGCTATCTGAAAATGTGTGTGGGCCCCAGTACCGGAACACTAGGCCGTCCAGATTGAATCACAATTGCAGAGATATGTTTGGTGCCAGGTGCTGGCATAGCTGTGAATACTGATATAGCATAGAGGTAGTAGTAGGGAGTGCAGAGGTTAGGCTGCAGATCCAGTCTGAGTGTTTGTGGAACTATGATTGATCCGCTGTACTGGGATAGTAGTAAGCGATGCAGAACAGAATTGTGGTTCATTATTAAAGAGCTAGAGCATGGGCGGCAGAAACAGGAAGGCGTGTTGTGTGAAGTTTGAGGTGTATTGGCAGAGCTGCGTGTGTGGATCCCAGGCCCAATATCGGTGGTGTTACTGCAGCCCCCTGGATCCTCAGTACTGCATCCCATCTAGGACCAAGCCACAGCAGTCCCCATGGGGAACCAGGCCATGGCATCCCACATGGGACCTTTAGGACAACTTTACACCCATCCCACTGACCCACTTAGACCCTACAGCCACCTATTACTCAGCCCAGACTGGCTCCTGGGACCCTAGCAGCAACTGTTCTCTAGATGTAAAGGTTTAAATCTAAATTGAGCATTCATGCCCTGTACTTTTAACATTCTTCCAAGCACCTACCCGAGCTGGACTTGGTGCTGCTCCTCGACGAGGATCGGAAGAGAAAGCTGCTGGGTTTCTGCACAGTCCCGGTGTCCTTCTGAGATGAACCTGGACTAAGGGAGCCCTGGGGAGGGGATGGTTCTGCAGGATGAGAAACAGAGTGAGGGTCAATCCCTGAAAAGAGGAAAACAGAAGCACCAAAGTAAGAAGCGGCAACCTGTTTTACATGTAAACTGACCAAGAAGTTGACAGGTGCAGACAACTTAAATTTTAAAGGCATCTCTCTCTGCTTTGATCTTAGACCAAAGTTGGGAAGGAAACAGCAGGAGGTGGCAGCGCTGAATGAACTATAATGTTGAACAGGCAAGGTTGAGAGGGAAGGATAGAAGCAAGAACCTGCTTGTATCCATGGCCTGCAGGCTAGCCAGAGATAGACCTCAAGAAATAAAAACTAGAGAGTAACGTACTGAGAGCTCTAGCAGTTACTGGTGGTGGACGTAAAGGCACCAAAGCCACCTAAATATGTTTTGATCCATTGGAGAAACACTTGGCTGTGGGATCTGTGAGGGTTCATCAATGCAAGACTCAAGACTATATTTAGTTTTCGCACGGTTCAACATTTTAATTTCAAACAAAAGTAAACAATATACCCTAACTAAACCTACTAAACCAGGGGATTCACTACCTAGTCTAGGATCTAAAGGAAAACCTCCTAGCATTCACAATACTAACCCTCACTTAATAACAAACATTTAAAGAAACATGAAAACAACAAATTAAAGGCCCCCCAAACAACCAGTGTCTTGGATGACTTATACTTGTCCTGGGTAGATCTTGCTCCCCCAGGAATGTCCCAAAGTCAATTCTTCCAAGGACAAGAAAAGTCTGAAGTTCATACAAATAAAAATACACTGGTAACAGTTCTTCGCTTGATGAAGATTCCCCTTTTCAAGTTCGACAAAGAAAACAGTACCAGTGGGATTCCTGGATAGCTTCCTTCCAGGTAAGGTAAATTGAAGACAAAGGTTCCACTTCTGCTTAATAACTCTTCTACTTGCAACTTCTGTGACCTCTTATATACAATCTTGTCAGGATGCTTCTGCTTAGGATTTGCTCACTCTCCAGCAACTCCCTTAATGATACTGTGCGAGCAGGCTCTCTTGCCCCACATTGAACTTCTGCTCCTGCTACATTCAACTACTACAGTTCTGACAATTGTATGGGCAACCGCTGTTTTGCTGCTGCTACTGCAAGTTATAAGGTTAGGCAACTTCCACAAGACATCTTCGACCTCAAAAGGTTGGCAAGGCACTCTTCTCTCTTATGTGGTTCCTCTGCTCCTCCCCAACTCCATAGTTCACCAGGCAGGGGAGCCAGCTTTCTGTGGGCACTTCAGACAAGGACACACAGTTCCTTGTTAGGCAGCGGTTTACGGAAATTGACAGGTTGCAACCAACAGGGAAGTTTTGCTTGCACTTCTTTTGCTGGTTTGACTTGTCGATCAATCTCCTGGCCCTCCAGTCCTGCTCGCCAATTCCCCTTCACCTTCAGGAAAACTACTCTATTCAGTGCCGAGCCTTGCTGCATCAATGCTGGGGAGTGTGGTAGGGATCCTCTGCCGGACTCAGCCTTGTAGCCTCCCTCCAAGTCTCCCCAGCGCAACTGCCTTCCTTCGCACTGTAGCCTCCTTTTATACACCTGGGAGGTCTTAAGTGGCTGCAGGTGTTTGGTCTGGGTTTGGTCTGCCCTCATTAATGGGACAGTCTGTTAATAGATGGCAGTCTGTCCTCTGTGTCTCAGTAGGCTTTTCCTTCATTCCTCTAGGCAACCTCTTCCTCTTCTTTGTCATTTTCAGAATGGGGGTGGGAGGGAGGCGGCGTTGCGAGAAAAAGAATCTTTAAAATTATATAAAGGAATTTCAGTGAGAAAATGAGGATAGGGAGACATTTATTTTTGGTAACTCAATTGAAAAAGGGGATTATGGGAGTTGTAGTTTTTCCTAAAGGTTATGGACAAAGGGTGTTCGGACATGACAGAAAAGGAGGGAGGCCTTGAAAAATAGGACCTCTGGATTTTGTAGCTCTTTCAAGCAGATAGAAGTGGAGGGGTTATATGTACTTTGGTTTATAAAGAAGGGTTGACGGGGTTGCTGTTAAGGGTTATGGAATGGTGTAATTTTCCGGGCTGTTTTACCCTTCCCTTTTTTAAGGCAACAAGCTGGGGCCTGATGGGACTTGTATGACACCATCCCATGAATGCAGAGAGAAGGTAGGATGGATTGTGGCAAGATAGGAGGATACCGTATTTCGCCTTCAGGTGCTCTCTCCCCAGTCCCCAAGGACCACCTGCTCAGGTGATCCTCCCTCGCTCGTCCACCCCCAGGGTCGCGATCGAAGAGCGATTGCTCTCCCCTGGCCACCTGAACAAAGGATGCCAAGGGATTATCCATGAGAACGCCCTCAGGTTTCTCACACATCCATGCTTCGCCAACTCTGGACATGGTAAGACAGTCTGCCCCCTACCACAGTTGTGTGCTTGAAGGAGTCATTTTGCTGTTCCACCTGCAGCTGAGGGTAACTCTGCAGATGCTGAACGGGGAGTCCTTCCTCCTCTACCTCTTCCACGAAAGGCTCTTCTTTGACCTCTTTGTGGAAACTGACCTTTTCCTCTAGATATGGAGGAACAGAAACAAAAAGAATGACCTCTCCATTCTTGACCTGTAGATTGAGGTTGTCTTGTTGCCGCCCCTTAAGATTTTGCTGCAGCTCTAGAAGCTTGCAGTTTTTCTAGACTATCATCCTTCTCCCCAAAAAGAGAAGTACTGTCAAACAGCATGTCTAGCAGACGTGCCTGAACATCCGCCGAAAATCCAGATTTACTGTGCTGGCAGCCACGGCTCTACTGGGAGAGTCCACTATCCCCAACTAGATGCCTCGTGGCATCTTTGCCATCTTTTATCATGCTTAAAAAACTTCTCTCTCTTCTCCTTCTGGTATGTGTTCTGCTGCTAAAGCAGCTACACCCCAAAGTCTATGTGTCTATTTCACTAATGCACTGGGTAGCATTGGCAGATTCTAATGCAATACTTCCTGCAATAAACACTCATTTGCCTAAACAGTCAATCCTCCAACCTTCCTTATCTGTGGGAGCAGAAGGATAGCTGCAGCCTTTGAAGATGCTGTTGCTGTTTGAACCACTAATCTTTCAGGTGTTGGATGACAGTTCAGAAACAGAGGATCCACAGAAGCGGTCTTGTATTATTTTGTTAATAACTTATTAACTGTTACGCTCACTTGGTCTCTGTGGAGGCGTTGGGGCACAGTTGCAGCACTCCCTGTACTTGAATCACCTCCTTCAGGCCTCTCACTCAGTAGAAAAGCTGTGAGCAGTGGTACGTGGCGATACTGCTCCTGCGTGGAGATAAGAGTGTGTGAGTGCGCCAATCTGTGATTGTTGTACCTCTCGAACCCTTCACCCCAAAGTACGGTTTCTGTGAGCATACGCCGGCCCATAAAGCTCACCAGTGAATTATGGAAGATACACTCTCCGCCCTGCTACTTCTGTCAGGGGCACGTCGAATGGGATCTAGTTCCTTCACTCATCCCTGATAAGGATTAGTCCAGTCCAGCTGCGACTATGCTTCTCCTTATGACTGGGAAGTCTTTCTTAAGCTCTTGTGATGCTGTTCGGTCTGTTTAATGTCTTTATATGTTGCTCCTATTTATGCCCGCAATAATGTCTCTGTTCTGTTTTCTTCCCTTTGAGGGAAATGCGGCCTCAATGCAGCTGTGAGACGCACCCGGATGGAAGATGGATGCTACCGCAATCTTCGACAGCTGGTAAGTGATGGTTTAAGGAAAAGCACAAAGTATGGCAAAGCACAACCTTAAACTGACTGTTTTTTGATGCCTAACCTTGTCTTCTGTTTTTCCTTGCAGGTGCTGCTGTTGACGATGGGAGCGTGTCGTGCTGCGGTGCCAAGATGAAGATTTTGGCTTTCCGGAAAGTGTAAAGATGAATACGTGGTTCGCCGAAGAGATGTACAGGTAAGAACAGCTTCCCCCAGTTGGTAAGTATGCTGGCAGGAAGCAGGATGTCCAGGAAGCAGGATCTTTAAGTCTGACCTTAGGCAACGGTGAGCATTACGCTGCTTGCAAGTGCAGAATAACGCAAAGCGTCTGTCTTGAGGATCGGGGCAGCTTATATAGCTGAGATTGTGGGCAAGCCCATTAGGGCCGGCTTACCAGCCACACCCCGCCACTCCAAGAGAGTGAGCATGTGCGAAGGCAATCCATTAGCAGCCACACCCAAGAATACACTTGGAGCTGCTTAATGGATGGAATGTTCAAGGTTAACGCATCCTGCTTAATGGATGGAATGTTCAAGGTTAATGCTGATGCCGATGAGGTTGAAGGCTGCGACGGCTTATTTGAAACTGTCGACGAATGCGTCGACACCTTATGTTGCTTCGAAGGCTCAATATGAATTATGTGCGTCGAAGTGTCCAGGTGACAAACATTTCAATTCCTTTGAAAAGGCTTCGATGCAGTTAGTTAATGTTTCGAGGTAACAGAGAATGGCTTTTTCTTGTGCGTCGAGAAAGATACCTTCGATTTATGTCAAGGAAACTCTCTTATCGGACTGTTAGCCGCAAGAGAAAGGGACACACAGGACTCCTTACTGGTCTTAAAACGACGCCGAGGGGTGGCCACTTTTCTTGAACTCCTTTTGAGGAACACTTGGACAAGGTGTCTTTTAAAAATGTCTAACATTATTTAGCAGAAGTTTTCCAACTCCCCTGGAGTCGAGTTCTTCTTTCGGAAACTAACTCTTTCAGAAGAGGAAGATGAAGACGACTACCAGCAGGGCCATTTCTCGTCTTTTTTATGGGACGAGGAAAACTAATGTCAGGAACCGGACCTCAAATGTCTATGTTTTGAAATTCTTTTTACAGGAGAGACCTCTCTCGAGTCTGAGGAAGATTTCCTCTTCAAAGGGGTAAGGGCAAGAGATTTGGGGGAGGGCTTACCTGCATCAAGTTTCCCCTTCTTTCCCACAAGGCCTTAAGCGTCATAGACTGACACGAGCCACAGTCATCGACATTGTGGCACGATCCCAAGCACCACAAACACAGTGCAGGTCTGTAATCGACATCTTGGCACCACAGTCCGTACACCGCTTGAAGAACGTCTTCGTTGTGGAGGCCATTCTCGCAGTAAAACGTAGTTTAATCACTGAGGCGAGTAGCTCTGAATCACTCAGCAATGCAGAAAAAACTGAACTGAGGTAACGGTCAGCGTGCGTGTCAATATATATATCAGCGTCAACGCCACAAAGAACGCTACGGAGACCGTCGAGGACCAAAATTCGACACTTCACGAAGCTCGACCCTATGAAAACTTTTTAGGAAGCAAGCTGCAAGCAGACCTTAATATATCAAAGATGAGGAATACATGGGACGACCCAATCCATTCAAAGGTATCCCTTTACCGCAAAAGACTGCTACAAATTAGCACAATTGGTCTCCCTTGCCCTCTTAACTTTCTGGTCTAGAAGGAAGAACTGTGTTGCTTATCTGGTACTGCATTCTCTCTTCTAGTGAAGAATCTACGGAACTATGAAAACGCTTATTGAAGTAGTTTAACGTACTTGACACTGGCACTTTTATTTTACATAGTTCACTTACCTGTACTTGTAGCGGTTTATCCCTTTCCTTATAAAAATAGTATATTTTCATAACAATACAGTGTGTGGACATTCTAGAAATGGATGCACTGTACATATCAACTACCCTACTCCACCTCCTGAAGGTTAAGCCTGGGCAGCTGCTCTACAATATTACCACTGGGAGAGCCTGGTGATCTTAAGGGAATCGTTAACAGTACCTAGAGCAGGAAAATCCATCTGAAGACCCGGATCACTAGCTTCTGGAAAATCTCCTTAACAGGTGAGGAGAGAGGTTAAGGACATTTTTTTTTACAAGTAACGCACCGTAGTGACTAACGTACTCTTAGTCCTTAGTCCCCTTTCCTCCATACTGCATGGGCGCCCCTTCCAAGGGACAGAAGACAGAACCTTTTTCACCAGAAAAAACCTTCTTCCCCTTTAAATATAGAGGCGCGCGGGGGAGCAGCCCTGGGTGCATGTGCTGACCTGACCCCACCCTCCGGCGCCACACCTCAGTCCCCATACACTCGTCAACAATAGAAGGTGACAAAAAGTGCATCTGACTTGCAGAAGCCCTTGGTCCTGTCCAAGTAGAATTTCAGGGCACGCCTGACATCAAGGCAGTGCAGAACTCTCTGTGCCTCGTCTTTGGGCTCAGCAAAAATCGTTGTTAGCACGATTTCTTCGTTCAGATGGAATGCGGAAGGCACCTTGGGCAAGAATGTTGGGTGTGTCCGCAGGACTACTTTATCCCTGTGAAATGTAGTATATGGCTTTGAGGCAACCAGCGCCTGGATTTCGCTGATTCTGCGAGTCAAGGTGAAGCCGACTAGCAAGGCTGTCTTAATGGTGACCGGCCAGATGTCCGCAGACGACATTAGTTCAAATGGTTTGTGTGCCAGGGCACCGAGAACTATGTTGAGGTCCCACACGGGGTGTGGCCTCTTGATGGGCGGGTAGAGTCTGGCGAGTCCCGTCAAATGTTTCCTGATAATTGGGTTGGAAGAGGAAAAGATGTCCTCCTCAGAGTTTCTGTAAGCCCCAATGGCTGCCAAGAAAGTGCAGCCAGTGTGCACCTGCACGCCCGAGTGGGCGAGGGGCGCCAAGAAGGAGAGCACGTTGTCTAAGGAACATGCAAGTGGGCTTTAGAGTCTGACCCGGCCCCCTGCTGCGACAGAAGATGTGTTGGGCCCTTCGGGGTGGCGAATTGGCGGCCTCTCCGAGTGGCTGAACAGCTCCGAGAACCATGGCCTGGCCGGCGACCACGGTGCTATTAGAATGATGAGGTGGTGCGATTCCTTGTTCTTGCATATCACCCTGTTGATCAGTGGTGTGGCGGGAAGGCGTATGCTGTAATTCCGTCCCAACTGAATCTGCAATGCATCGGCCAGAGAGCCTGGGCCCTGGCCCTGACAGGAAGCGAACAGTTGGTACTTCCTGTTGCCCCAGGAGGCAAAGAGGTCCACCTGGGGGTGTCCCCATTTGTAGAAGATTTCCTGCAGTACTAGGTGGTTCAAATGCCACTTGTAGTTGTCTGCACCCAATCTGCTGAGCCTGTCTGCCTCCAGGTTGGATTCCACAGCAGGTGGACAGCCGTGAGGTAGATGTTTTTCTCTCCAGGGCCCATTCCCACATGCTAACTGCAAGCCTGCACAGTGGGGGTGTGAGGGGGGATCTGGTACCTCCCTGCTTGTTGGCATAGAACATGCTGGTCGAGTTGTCTGTCTGAATGAGGACAACCTTGACCTTGATAACTGGAAGGAAGGCTCTAAGCGCCAGCCAGATCGCCTTCAGTTCCAGCCAATTGATGTGATACTCCTGCCGGGTCCAGGTGCCATGGATGCAGTGGTTGTCCAGGGTGGCCCCCCAACCCTCGAAAGAGGAGTCAGTGGTGATGGTTACCTGCAGGGTAGGTTGCCGGAAAGGCTTGCCCAGCCAAAGGTTGCAGTCCCTGGACCACCATGTGAGGTCCAGGTGAAGTGATGGAGGAACATTGATTATCTCTGACTGAGAGCCCCGCTCCTGGTTCCAAGAGGCTGCAAATTGCAGCTATATCCTCCTCATCCTGAGTCTCGTGTAAGGGATGGTCAAGAGGACTGCTGCCATGAGACCCAGTAGGTGTTGGTACCACCAGGCCGAGGTCACTTCTGTGCTGAGGAAGTGCGCGGTGGCCTTTTTGAGGACCGTGATCTTGTCCCCTGAGGGGAAAAAAACTCTGAACATGGGTCCCAAATGAGACCCAAGAAGGTCAGTCTCTGCATGGGCTGCAGCTGCGTCTTCTTGAGGTTGAGTGAGAAACCCAGCTCGTGCAATGTGTTCAGAAGAGCGTGGAAGTATGGTGCACTGCTTTCGGGGATGTTGCCCTGAGGAACCAGTCATCGAGGTACAGGTAGATGTGGTGGCCCCGAGGAGGGCCGCCGCTGTGTTCATCAGCCTGGTAAAGACTCTGGGGGCCGAGTTAATGCCGAAAGGAAGCACCTTGTATTGGAAGTGGTATCCCATGATTCTGAAATCGTAGAAAAGAAGGATGAGGTTGCCAGATCGGGATGTGTAGGTCGCGTCCTTCAGATCCAGGGAGCACATCCAGTCTCCCTTGCACAAAGTCTCCGCTAACAAAGTTGGCTTAACCATCTTGAATTTTTGTAGAGGTAGGGAGAGGTTGCAGGTGGAAAGGTCCAGCACAACTCTCAGGCCTGCCTGGTTCTTCCTCTGAATGGCGAAAATCCTGGAGTAAAAGCCCAAGCCTCACTGAGAGGCTGGGACTTCCTCCACTGCCTGGCTCAAGAACGAGCAACCGGATCTCCGCCAAAAGAGTTGCTTTCCCAATCTGTGGGAGAGGAGGATAGGCTGGGATAGGGAGGCGGTACCCCGTGGAGATTACGGCCAGGATCCAGGGGTTCACGAAATTCTGGCACCAGAAATGTGCTTGAGAGCAAGCCTGCCCCCCACTGGAGACACATGGACCTGGAGGGCTGTGTCATGCCTTCGTTCCCTCTGAGGCTTTTGCGGAGGAGGGGGACTGGAAAAAACCCTTACTTCCCCCCACCCCCTTTTGTTGTTTGCGCCGATGTTGAGTTGGCGAACAGTCAGGCTGCCTGGACCTCTGCTCTTGAAAGCCGTGGAACCCTCCGTATGTATGCCCCTTGTCCGAGTGATGCTGTGACTGGGTGTACATTTTGGGCGTGGTCTTTGTCAAGATGTATAAAGACTTAGCCGTTTGTGAGCCGTTTTTCTTTTTGTCCAGCTCCTCGTCCGTTATGGAGTGGAAGAGGTCACCCCCTCGAACAGAAGATCTAAGATAAGATCCTGTACATCCGGGTTGAATTTTGTAGCACGGAGTCAGCCCGTTCTTCTCATATCCGTGGCAATGCAGATGGCACCGGCAAAGGTATCTATGTGGGCCACAGTGGACTCCATGATGTCTTGCGCCACCATCTTCTCCGCTGCCAATCCCGCCTTGAATCATGATTGGCTCTATGCCGGAAACTCTGGGAGGAAATCCGCAGTTTCCTGCCAGAGCCTCTGGTTAACGGCTGCCAGCATGGCATCCGCATTGGCTTGATGAAGGTGCAAGGACGCGTTGGAATACAGCTTCTTCCCTACGCCTCCAAGATCATCTCCTCTTTGCCAAGCAGCGCCGCAAAGGAGGAGGCTGACGACGACTGAGGCTTGGAGTATAGCGATGCTGCAGCGATGACCGAGGAGCGTGGCTGAGGATGGGCCGATAGCAAGAGTGTATCCCCCCTCCATCTGTCTGTACTTGGTGTCCAGGCGTTTGCTCACCGGCTGGACTGAGTGGGGCTTGAGCCAACCCTTCTTGGCAAAGGTAACTACGTCCTTCTGCATCAGATCCCTGTTCTGGTCACAGGATGTAGCGCAAGGACTTCTGTGAGTACCCCCTCTGCTGGTTCCTCGACCTAGGGTTGAGGAAGGCCCAAGTACTCTGCCAGCCCTGCCAGACATTTGTGGCAGGCCTTGGCTGAAGATGGCATGTCAGGGTCGTCGTCCTCATCTGTGTCCGCCTGCGGGTCCTGTTGGTCAGGGACCGGAGGAGTGGAATTAGGAGCCGGGGGCTGCGGTGTGGAGACCAAGAGCAGGAGGCTGAGGCGGATGCTGTTGCAGAACCGCCTGGACAGGAGGATGAGCAGGGGCCAGAGACGTCTGCACTGGAGCCTGCGGCACCAGAGCCATTGGCGGGAAGACCTCCCTGATGGCATCCCTGAGGATGTCCCCCAGCCGAGATTTCATGAGCCCGAGGAACCGTTCAATGACCTGTCCTCACAGGCCGGATTGGTGGAAGGCGATATTGACGGCGTAGCAAGGGGCTTCTGGAGCCGTTGTGTGCCCTGCCCATACGGAAACAGTAGGAACCTGCCTTGCGCGAAGGCAGGGTAAGCTGAGGCCACATACCTGGTTGACACTAGTCGTACCTTGACACGATCCTCCACCTGCGGCCGTCCCTGGAGCGGTGTCGGCCGGATGTCTAAATTTTCTGGTACAGCGCCCATTTTGTCGAGCTGCCTTCCACGTGCCTGTGTCGTGTTGCTCGGCTCACATGACCCCGCCCCGTCCAGGACTCTTGAGTGTGGATTATGGGGCCTACCCTGTTCCACAGGTCTAGGCCCGGTAGGCATGTCGCCCTCGGCAGATCAGTCAGTAGAACTGCGTATAGGCGCCCCCTCGGACAGGTTGCCGGTACTAGGGCACAGCCCCTCACGTGAAGACCCGGTAAAAGAACCTTCCAGTCCCTCAGCACTGTCAGCGGGAGGATCTACTGACCCCTCGGCCTGGTGGCCCTGTAGCTGATTCAGCCTCGGTACTTGTGTTGGTACAAGGACCTGAGCAGTCCCTCCAGCGCAGGCGAGTCCTTGGGAGGGAGTCTCCTCCGTGGGGTCCACTGGAAAAGAGCGGCCCTATCTTGGGTCTGGATCGATTATAGACAAAGTCCTTAAGGTCCTTTGGAGGCGATCTCTGTAAGAGCTCCCTCCACCTGGCTAGTCTGTTCTTCAGAGACCTCAAGGAAAGCGCGTTGCATGCGGTACAAGCTTGCCAGCCGTGCTCTGGGCCAATGCACCGTAGACAGACAGAGTGGGGGTCTTTAGTCGGGAAGAGCCCGTCGCAGGATGGACACCTGCTCAACCTTGTAGAAGTCGACATGTGCCGGGGAGGAGCACGATGACCGAGGACCGAGTACCTGAATGAGAATAGAC
Source organism: Ambystoma mexicanum (assembly GCF_040938575.1). Classification (NCBI taxonomy): domain Eukaryota; kingdom Metazoa; phylum Chordata; class Amphibia; order Caudata; family Ambystomatidae; genus Ambystoma; species Ambystoma mexicanum. The sequence continues at coordinate 139,151,204 of NC_090921.1, forward strand.
AAAAAAAGAGAGAAGAGAAGAAGTATCCACGTGTGGAATTACATGGCCAAAGCCAAACCCAGGAGTGCTGTGATTTTGTCCCGTCCCGTCGACGTGGAAAAGGGGACTGAGGTGTGGCGCCAGATGGTGGAGTCAGGGCAGCGCATGCTCCGAGGGCCGCACTCCCACGCCTCTAAATTTAAAGCGGAAGAAGGTTTTTTCTGGTGAAAAAGGTTCAGTCTCCCGTCCCTTGAAAGGGACGCCCATGCATGCAGTATGGAGGAAAGGGGACGGGACATAAGAGGAATAGCGGGAGGGGACAAAAGTTGTAGATGCAGGAAGAAGAGTGGAAGAGAGCTCAATGTGCAGGAAGAAGATGGGAGGAGAGTTGAAGGTGCAAAAGGAGGGGAAGAAGTGAATAGTACATGGGTAGTTGGAGAGAGATAAAGGAGCAGAAGGAAGAGGAAGAGAAGAGAGCAAGAGTAGGGGAGGTATGGAAAGGGCAGAGGAGGCAGGAAAGCAAAATAAAGGTGGCAGGGGATATCAAGGAGAAGGGGCGCTTCTCCAGTTGGCAAAGACTGGAGTAGGACGAGTCCAAGTGGTAGAGAGTGTACTATGGTGGGAAGAAGGGAGTACTAAGGAGAATAGGATAAAAGGAAAAAGGAAAAAAGGAAAAGGTTAATAAGAGGAAGCTTGTAAGACACCAGTAAAGTTAAAATTGGATGATACAGCAAATGATGAAAAAAGCAAAAGGGACAAAAGGGACATGAAGGATGTTGAAAGAGCAGAAAGGTATGAAACCGGATCCCTGGTAGGAGAGGAGTGTATGGGAGACCATGGGAGCAGGTTCCAAGTTGGAGGAGAAGAGGAGCAGAGAACCAGATAAAGCAGTCAGACTCCTCATGGCCGAACTCTTTAAAATCTGCAAGGAGCTGGCCAATCCCGCTTCAGTCTCCATCTCACCTGTCCCCTCCCAGGCCTTCTGCATGGCCCTGGCTTCTCATTTCATCTCTAAAACCCAGGACATCCCGTCTACCCTCTCGTCCTCTCCTTCTCCTCCCTCTACTCTGTTCTCTACCTAAGGCCCATCTGTGGCCACCTCTCCTCCCTCTTTCTCTTCCTTTCCTCTGTTCTTCCCAGACAAGGTTTCTAGACAAGTCCGATCCATGAAAGTTTTGTCAAAACAGGTTCTTCCCTGTTCTTCCAAAACCATCAAGGACCACATTGACATCCTCGCTTCTGCCCTGCCTGACTTCTGCAACCACTCCTTTGCCACTGGAGCCTTCACCTCCCCCTGAAGCACTCTCTTATGCACCCTCTTCTCAAGAAAAGCTCAGCCGACCCCTCCATCACTCCTTTCCTGGGCAAACTCCTGGAAAAGCTGGCCATCTCCCAGCTTAATCTTCACACTGAATCTGTTGGTTGTCTCCATGACCATCAGTCTGGCTTCAGAGCAGTCAGGAGCACGGAAACTGCTCCTCTGAAAATCCGTGATGACCTGCTCTCTAACCTTGATTCTAATATCCCCTCTGTCCTCATCTTACTCGATTTCTCTTCTGCCTTTGACACAGTCAACCATGACAACCTGTTCAATCATCTCCGTGATAACATGGGTATCACCTATCAGGCCCTGGCCTGGCTGACCTCATTCATCTCTGATCGACCCTCCCAGGTCTAACTTGGGTCCTTCTTTTCCTCCATCTCACTCTCTACCTGTGGTGTTTCCCAGGGGTCTAACCTCTCTCCCTGGCTGTTCAACCAATACCTGCCACCTCTCGCCAACTGCATTGCTGCTATCTGCTCCAACTTTCAGTGCTATGCGGATGACACTCCGTTCATTTTCAGGCTCCCCTCTGCCACCTCTTCTCCTGCTCTCATCTCTGTCTGCTGTGCAGGAGTGGTGTGCCGCCAACGATCTCTGCCTTAATGCCAGTAAGACAGATTCTCCTAATCAACAAACCTGCACCCTCCTTTCCTGTCACTCTCTGGCCGGCCTCCCCTTGCCCTCTTCCTGCTCCCACCTGTAATGCTAAGAACCTCAGGGTCATCTTCGACTCCACACTCTCCTTTTATCCCGACTTCTCTGATGTCTCTAAGAAGTCAAACTACCAACTGCATCACCTCAGAGGTATTCTTCCTTTCCTCTCCTTCCCCCAGAAGCTCATATTCTCTAGAGCTCTGGTTCTCTCTAGGCTGGACTACTGCAACAGCCTCTTTCTAAATCTGCCTACTTCTACTCTCCGCCCTCTGCAACTCATCCAGAACAGGACTGTGAGACATGTCCTTGGCCTCAGGTCCAGGGATCAAAATCTCTGCATTGGCTCCCAGTGGCTGCAAAGATTAAGTTCAAGACCCTCTGCATTGTCCACAAGGCCTTCTGGGGCCCGGGGTCTCAATACCTCCATCACTCTCTTTGTAAATACTTCCTATTCGAGTACTTCGTTCCTCCACCTCGAACTCACTCAGGGTCAGTCGCTTCTCCAAGCAATGAGTTGGTGGTAGATCCCTTTCCTCGGCTGGGGAACAGCCTCCCTGCTTCTCTGAAACGAGGAGAACCATCTCCAGTTACGGAAGCACCTCAAGACCTTACTCTTTGCTTCTGCCTTCTCTCTTCCTCTCCACTTCCAATTTCCTATCTGATACTGCATTGGTCACCTGGCTACCCTCCGATTTCGGGCTCAGATCCCTGCCCACCCAGTTGCACACCCGTACTGCCTCCGGGCAACCCTTGCGCTTGGGTCTGTATTTGTAACCCTACAGTCCCCCTACCTGCACTTTTGGACACCTGCACAAACCCTTGTACCTGCCACCTGCTGGCTGCACTTCTTATTATTTTGAACCCATGTATAGCGCTGCCCCTCCCCTTTCACCTGGCCCTTTTCCCCTCCCCCTCTCCTGCACTTGCGCGATCTCAATTTCACTTGGCCTAGTAAGATCGTCGTCTCGGTCCTCCCTCTGTGCCCCCTTCCTTGCCTTGTCAAGCCTTGACACACTTGTGTATAGGCGCATTATAAATGCCATATAACAGTCAGAAAGAACGCCCAAGTAATTGTCTGTGGGAGGAGGAATGGGCTTGCAGGGTGTTAAGATAGTTTTCTCCTTTTAGCAACTTCCCCTCCATTTCTATGGACCCCCAAACCTTTTGCTTTTATTTTTGTACTCTGTCCTGACTTTTTCCCAGTGAAGCCAAGCCTTCAGCTTCACTCCACTGCACTTTTGCTCACTGTTAGGAGGGAAACTAGGTTTCCCTTTTCCTGATACATGTTAGCTATGTTTTGGTTAACTTTTTATCATTGCACAATACATCTTATAATAATGGGGTTTCTTTTGTATGACCCTAAACTGCACTCAAAGGGAATTTTTTGGTTACTTTAGATGTGCCTAAAGACAAGCTGGTGACTGCAGTTGCATTTTGACTAAATTTGCAATACTTTTCTTTAGCCTTACCGCGTTTGGCTACTAAATGTGGCTAGTGTCCCAATATGGCTGTGCCACAAGGTTTTTGCTTGTTCTTTTGGCAATTCTGTCCTGTGGCCTTCTTCCTGCCCTCCCAGGTCAGGAAATTCCTTTCATAGTCATGCATTGCCCAGTAAAGCCTTGGGGGTGAGTGAGTGTGTGTGTGTGTTTTTTATTCATTTGTAATGCGCACTAAACCCGGAGTTATCAGGGCGCGGAATACAGGAGGATACAAGAATACTTTCAGTTTACATAGTTACATGTGTTACATAGGTTACAAGTAAATGTACAACAGTTCCCTGGTAAGGTGCTAATAGGACAGTGTAAACCGATATATACATACAATAAAATCGTGACTATCCATAATTACAAAATGTACAATGTTAATGTACAAAATATTTTGCAGATGATTAAAACAGTAGAGGCTATGTAGACGCATGGTATATGAAGATGCTATAGTACATGTTGATGAAGGGCAATCAGGGATTAGGATTAGTGGTCATTTTCCCTGAGCCATTTAATGATGTTAAATCTGAAGTTGAGGAAAGTTTGAGGTACCCTCAAGGTGGAGGGAGGGAGTCAATGAAGCAGTTTTGAGCGGGATTTTGTCTTTGATAGACAACCATTTGTTCTGCCTCCTTACCTCAGATATGTGTTACCTTATAGCAATGCCCTGTGCCGTTCTCAGGGCGTTCTGTAAAATTTGGATCTTGTTAATGGTCTGTTTGCTGGCGCCCAGATACAGTGCGTTACAGTAGTCCAACTTGGAGAGAACGAGGGCTCTGCCAAGTATGGTGCAGCTGTCTTTGGCGAGAAATGGTTTTCTGGCTCTGATCAGTTTACAGGTGTATGCCGAGGCTGAGGCCATGGCATGGCATGGCATTGACCTGTTTATCAAGAGTGAGGGAGGAGTCTAGGTAAAATCCAAGAGTTTTGACCTCTTTGGCAACTTTGATAAGGTTACCATCTATGATGAAGGAGGCATATTTAGGGTCGAGTTTGTTGAGGTTAAGAGCTGTCCTCAAGATGAGGAGCTCTGTTTTGTCATCATTCAGGTATAGACCGTGGGGGGCCATCCATTCCTGGATGATGAGGTATATTTTATTTACCAAGACCACATCCTTGTAATAATCCTAAGTAAGTGGTATGAGGATCTGGGTGTCATCTGCATAATTAGTGTATATGACACCCAGATGGTCCAGATCATCAAATAGTGGCTTGGTAAATATATTATACATTGTGGGTGAGAAGCAGGAACCCTGCGGCACACCACATGTAATAGGAATGGGATCAGCTTCCGCAGATGTCGAGAAGACTCATGGTCCTGTGTTGCTCAAAAATGATTGAATCCATATTATGGCGTCCTGAGCGAAGTGAGCTGCTGAGTCAAGGTGATTGCATAATACTTTATGGTCCACCAGGTCGACGGCAGCCGAAAGTTCAAGGAGGAGTAGCAGGGCTGTTTTCCCATTGTCCTTAAGTTCGACGATCTGAGTTTTAAGATCTAATAGTGCCGTTTCAGTGCCGTGTTGGGGCATGAAGCCAGATTGTCCGATTCCCAGGAGCTGATTCGACTCCAAGTACTCCTGAATCTGCAGGTAGGCCAAACGGTCTAGTATTTTAAGTAAGAAAGGCACAGTAGTAATGGGCCTGCAGTTGGTGGGTATAGTTGGGTCTAGTGATTGTTTTTTGAGGAGTGGAAGGACCCACGATTCTTTTAAGTTGCTGGGGATGGTCGTTGATAGAAAGAAGACCTTACTTAGTTTAGTTATGAAGGGTGAAATGTCTCTTGCCGCATCTTTGATGATTTGTGCTGGGCATTTGTCTCCCTGACAGTTTGCGGGTTTTAATGAGAGGATGATTTTTTTCCACCTCCAGGGTGGAAACTCTTTAGAAACTAAAGCGTGGAGACGGTTTAGTAGTATACGTTTGGGTATTGTTGGGTGTGTCTCAGTTCGGAATGGTAGCTTTTTTTCAGCAATCTTATTCTGAAGGAAGGTGATTGTATTTGCTAAAGCGTTCTGAATGTTAGAACACCAGAGTTTGTCCTTATCTGTGGGGGGAATAGGGGCTTCCATCTCTTTTAAAATTACAAAAGTTCCTTAGTACTAGAGTTTGCTTGGAAGATCCTGATGTTGTACATCTCCTGTTTGGTCTGTATTATTTGTTTCTTATAGAAGGCAGATATGTTAATGAGGTTGGTTTTGTTTTCCTCATTAGATAGGTGTCTGCAGGTGACTTCACTTTTTTTTAGCTCTCTTCCTCATCTTTAAAGGGGCGATCAGGTCTAGCGCTTTGGTAATAGTTTATTGTATTCAACTACTAAAATTGCAGGGTCATTAGTGTCAGGAAGAGCATTGATGGGTATTATGAGTGGTATAAGTTTATCTGCCGTAATTTTCTTTTTATTCCTGGTAAGGGTTGGGGGAGCTACTGGGTTGTATTTAGGGGTGAGATTTTTGACTGCAAAGGTGAAGGAGAGGAGGTAATGGTCTGTCCAAAGTTGATGGGTTATGAATGTGATTGAGGCATAACAATTAAGTTCTGCCACACAATCTAACGTTCTGCCTTTATTGTGTGTGGTCAGAGTTACCCTTTGAATAGAGCCAGGTTTGGTCAGCACGTTAGAAATTGCTGTGGCTTGCTGGTCATTAGGGTCATTGAAGCCCAGGTGGAGATCTCCCAATACTAGTATTTGAGATATAGCTTTCATGTTGTCCGATAATATTATCGAGATGTCCTCCTTAAATGTGCCAATGGGGACCGGGGGTCTATAGGTCAGGTGCATTGTGAGCGTATGGGAGTCAAAGATGGGAATTTGCGTCTGGGTCTCCGTCTGATTGGACCACTGCTACCGTGTGTGCGAGGGGCAGATCTTCCATTGCGTGAGCTGAGTTTCTGTCTCACCTGAGTTTCTGGATAAGAAAAGGAGCCTTTCAGCTATGCCTCTGAGATCTTTCGAAGTCCTGCAAGGAGCCAATTGTCCTGCCTACCTACGAAGACCCTGGAAGACCGTGGACCCGTTCTTAGAAGGACTGGTGACCAATATTTGCTGCAGTCCATGTGAAGCCCAGTCTGGCTTGTGATCTTCAGAAGGCCTTCAGCGTTATGTCGACCCTTGGAGTGGTAGGACCAACCATTACGGACACCTGCTCAGTGCCCAGCCATCTGGAGTCTTCGGAAGAGTTCCTGGAACCATCCTGTGGACAGACCAACTCCAGTTTGGGTTACTGAGCTAGAGGCATTGTGGTTCCGCGCTTCGGCTCGCAACTTTGGAGACATCTAATTCTGCTACAAGAGTCCCACCTGCCAAATGTTGGCATTCCAGCTTCAATGTGGCCTGAGATAGGAGGCCGACTGACCACAGCTGTGTCCCTTTGTGTCGCCGTGCATAGGTGTGAATCGGCGAAAACGGCTTCCCCGTGTCTGGTCCACTGCCTAGACAGGTGAGGCATCGATATGACTTAAATTCATTGACCGCAACAGGTTGCACCAGCTTCTGTGTCCAACCGGGACATCTCTTGCATTTGCGGCTCCTGATCTCTGATGACCGGAACGAACAGCAGGAAAACCAACCTACGACACCCCTCTGAAAACCTGCCCAGTCTGAAAAGAAACCTGAGAATGGTGGGTGAGTTACAGCAATACTTACCTACCCGCCCCCCTAATCTCCACCTGCAAATAACACAGTGAGGTGTGAGAAACCAGAAGGTGTCTCACCCATTAGTCCCTGTGGATATGTCATTCAGTTGGCCAGTCATCGCTTTGGATCTAGTTCCTGAGGGTGGACCAGTGCGGGAGGATCACCTGGGTGAGGGGTCTTCGGGGAGTGGGACACCGGATGGTGAGATGCGGTATCCCATTCCCTGTAACACCTTAACCCCATCCTACCCGGTAGGATATTTATTAACTATCAGCCCTCCCCATTTTACAGCACAAACACTTTCTCACGGACAGCCCGCTATAAGGGAAAACAGACTAACACCTGAGCCGTGTACCTGACGTGTCCCAATACTATGGTCAGACGAGGTCAGGCAATTATCGACAATCACTCACACCTGAATTTCATTACGCTTCCTCATACAGGTAAAAGGCAGCGCATGAGAGCACACTGTGAGCGAGGCAAAGCACACGAGGAAACAGCAGTTTCGAGAGGACAGCTGAGCAAGAGGGGAAAGACGGAAAAACCAAAGGGGATCGCAAGGATGGAAATTCCCTTGACCTTTTTGGCAAGGAACCATTACTTTCCAGAGACCTCGAGAACAGAAAGCATTAGACTACGAAACAAGGCTGAAGAATCCTGCATTGTGTGTCAGTGATACCCAGGGCCATCCCGCGTCAGTAATCAAGGCAGGGAGAATCACCAGCTGCTGTGGTACCGTCCTTGGCTCCAAGAAAAAAGCAGCATAAGTGAAGTCAACACAGCCAGTGAGTTGTGGAGACCGATACAAGACTAGTCTGTGTTGAAGCCAAGGTTGCAAGCAGCAACATTGTATGGCGAGCACTGGAACGAACATTGTTTAAACGTGTGTGAAAAGAGATACAAGTGGATGATTGATTAAACTTTAAAGCAAACTACAATACCTTTGACGGAGTGGTCTGGCACCGTGTGGAGGCTCAATCAAAGGACTCTGTAAGGTATCCAGTAGAGAAGTAATAACAGTAGATACATTTGGTCCGAGCACAGCAGAGGGAGACCAATTGAACGAGAACAAATAAATGTGAATCAAAGCGGTCATGCGACGGGTCGTGCAAAATCCTGTGCACAGTCAAAAGTCTTTGATTTTGATAACAGAGAAAGTTTGGAAAAGTACATGAATTTGGTCGAGCCCGGCAGAGGGGAGACCAATTGAAGGTTTTGTGTTAAAGTCGGTCACCTGAAAATGTGCACATGTGAAATTCTAAGGAGAAAGGAACTTTGATGTTTGTCGTGTCACATCAGGCCCTCTGAAATAAGAGACTTTGAATGGCAAAGAGACTTTGGCCCAGAAGGCCCTGATGTTGAGGTTTTGAACTGCGTCCTCATGCTAGAAAAGCCAGAGACTGTGCTAACCTCGAGTGTGCCGCCTTGTCCTGTGCTGAAAACGTGGGGAAGGGTAGCCAATGGCTTGAATATCCCGACATATAATTTCTTAAACACTTTTCTTTTGCATAAAATTGTTTCCCACGCTATTGGTATATAGAAGTAAGGATTGGCAATAGGTTTATTAGTACAGGTCCTTTTAATTTGACAAGACACCACTAGGACTGTGTTATTATCTGATGGTCGTAGCTCACTCCCACCTTTAGATTTAGGATTAAATAGGCATTTTTCAAACCCAGTTGAAGTTCAATAAACACCCTTGAACTATGATCACTTGTGTCTGTCTTACTGTTTGATACCATGCCTTCCTTACAGGGGGAAGCAGAGAAAAAAGGAGCAGGGAGCTAATGGGTGGGTGGGAAATGGGCAGCATGGGGAGGAAGACACTGGGGAGCAGATCACAGATTCTCAGGTACGGTGGGGAGTGCGGGGTATGTGGACCTAGGTGTTAAGGTGGAGCCATTCTTTGAAGAGGAAGGTCTTGAGCTCTTTCCTAAACTGTGGAAGTGATGGGGCAAGTCTTATGTTGACAGGGAGGAGGTTCCAGAGTCTTGGAGCGTAGACAGAGAAGGCATGTCTTCTGGTTCTCTCCTTCCTGCACTGTAGTAATTGAAGTCTGCAGATTTCCGGTTACATGACTTTATAAGGAAACATTTTATGAAGAATGCACTTATAACTAAACTTTTATAACAAAAAATATAACATCTATTTATTTTTCTCTTTTTGGGTGGTCCCCCCCCCTACAAACCCCAGTTTCCCAATCCTAAAAACCCACCCCAAACGTTTCCCCACAAGATTTAACCCTTTACCCCACACACATTTACGTGACATTTTTTTCATTATAAAAGATTGATATATGTGCATTCTTCGGGATTCATTTCTTACCTGTAACTCCATTTATCCAATGTTGGTATCTTTCATGGATTCACATGCAGTGAATATTACCAGTCGTCAGGCTTGGAAACCCTGGTAACTTTAAAAAAGTCGTTTTCCTATGGAAAAAACGTTGACAACTTGAGTGTCCCATTGACGTCGTTATGGGTGCTTTTGGCAGCACCAATGGGACGTTGAGTGTATAGCTGCGCGCCCGCAGCTTGATTTTAAACTCTCCATATGGAGGCAGACCTAAGAAGGATGTTTGAGGGGAAGGGGAGAGCGTATGTGAATCCATGAAAGATACCAACGCCGGAGAATAACAAAGTTACTCACCGTAGTGACTACCTTAGTCCTAGTCCATAGTCCCCTTTTCCTCCATACTTGCGGGACATTCCGTCCTTCGGGACGGGACGGAGCACTTTTAAAAAAAAGTTTTTTTTTAAAAAAAATCAAAAAATTGAAAATGTTTGTCCTTCTCTTTTTATGCGGGGTATCGCACGTGGCCGTAACCCTGCCCTCCTGAGCCCCGCTCCGCTCACCGGCCTTCAGTCCTTTTCTATCGCCATGTCTGTGACCATTTAAGCAATAATAGAGGATACTTATTTGAGGGGGCGGTGGCGGGCGTATGGAGGAAACCGGACTATGGACTAGGAGTAAGGTAGTCACTACAGTGAGTAACTGTTATACTCACTAGGTCCCGTCCCCTTTCCTCCATACTTGTGGGAGATTCCCCAAGTACTTTTCACAGACAATATGGGTGTATGGAACTCCTTATTGAAAAAGGTTTTTATGAACAGCCTGGCCGAATTGAGCATCGGCCCTGGAGCTCAGGTCCAAACCGTAATGCTTACAAAAAGCAGATGGGGAGGCCCACATAGCCGCTTTAGCAATGGTTTCCCAAGGAACATATTTTTGTAAGGCAACAGCATCCGCTTTGCCATGTACAAGATGGGCATGAATGCCCTTCGGAGGTTGAAGGCCCTGAATGGTATATGCCTCTGAGAAACAGGAGACAATCCATCAGGAGATAGTAGCTTTTGAAGCGGGTTTTCCTTTCGGGTCTCCGAACGTAAAAAAAAGTGTTGGGAGGAGCCCCTGAGTTCAGTTGTTCTGTCCAGAAAGAACTTCAGAGCTTGTCTGATATCTAAATTGTGTAATACTCTCTCGGCATCTGAGGCCGTGTTCGGAAAAAAGACAGGTAATGATATAGATTGATTCAAATGAAAGTCCGTCGCTACTTTGGGAAGGAAAGAAGGAGGAGTGCGGAGCACAACCTTGTCCTTATGGAAGGTGAGACACATGTTCCACAGAAAAAGCTTGAAGCTCGCTTGCTCGCCTTGCCGAAGTTACTGCAATCAGAAATGCAACCTTCCATGAATGGTACTTTAGATTCGCCGTAGCCATGGGTTCAAATGGTCTGTGGCATAAGGCGTTGAGGACCACATTCAAATCCCATTTTGGATGAGGATTGCGTACATGTGGAAAAACATGCAATAGACCTGCAAAATGCCTTTTAATGAATGGGTTTGTCAAAGAAAAGGAACAGTTGTCAGTGGACAGGTAGGCGGCAATAGCCGACAAGCAAGTCCTACAAGACATGAATGCCCGAAGCTGCCAGATGAGAAATGAACGAGAGAACGTGTCAATCGTAGCATGTCTGGGATCCAGCAGCTTAGCTAAACACCAGTGGCAAAACCGGAGCCACTTGTTTCTATACTGAGACCTTGCAGAGGGTTTCCTGGCTGCTTGGAAAATAAGCATATTGTCCTCGGACAAGTTAAACCGCGCCAAAGTTTTGAATTCAGGCCCCAGTCCGCCAAGCTGAATGATTGTGGGGAGGGGTGCCACATTTGCTGATCGCACTGGTGAAGCAGGCTGGGAATCAACTGCAGGCTGATCGGAGGACAAAACAACAGGTGCTGAAGTTCTGAGAACCAGAATCTGGCTGGCCACCAAGGAGCTATGAACAGAAGAGTGCAATGTAATCCTGAGCTTGCAAAGTGACTGATGAATCAGAGAACGAGGCGGGAAGGCATAGGGCATTCATGTTGTGCCACGGAATTTCGAGAGTGTCCCATAGAGAGGAGGCCCCAAGACCGTTCCTGGATGCATAAAGAGGAAGCTTCCTGTTTGTAGAAGTCGGAAAGAGGTCCACTTCTGGAGTCCCCCATTGGCGAAAGATGGTGGAGAGGACCTCAGTGTTCAGTTCCCACTCGTAGCTGGCCGCTGTTTGTCAGCTGAGTGAGTCTGCAGTCGCATTGAATTGACCTGGAATGTGTACCTCCAGTAGCCAAATGCCGTGCTGGATGGCGATTCCCAAATCTGAATGGCAAGGTCCACAAGAGGTGGTTATTTGGAGCCACCCTGCTTGTTGATATAAAACACTGACACCGAGGAGTCCGTGCAGATGCAGATCACACAGTTCGTGATGGACGGTTGGAAAGCTTTCAGTGCCAGAAATACAGCCAGGAGTTCCAAATAATTTAAATCAAACTGCCTGTCCTGCCGCGTCCATAGATCGAAAACCTAGAGCTGATCCAGTGTCGAGCCCCACCCCAGAAGGGAGGAGTCTGTGGTAATCGTCACTTGTGGGCAGGGCTCCTAAAAGGAGGACCCCACTGTAAGATTGTTGGTCGAAGACCACCATAGAAGGTCCGCCATCATGTAGGATGGAACTGGGATCATCTTGGAATCCGAGTCCGAAGCCTGACACCAAGAGCTCCGAAGAGCCAGCTGCGTATGCCTCATTTTGAGACGGGCAAGAGAAAGAGCAAGCACGCACGAGGCCCAGAAGTCTCTGGAACCACCAAGCCCTCATGTGCTCTGACTGGATGAAGAGCCGTCACGTGGCTAACAGATCTACAATCCTGTCCGCCGTCAAATACACCCTGGAGTCGATCGTATTCCAATGGAAACCCAGGAAAATGAGGTCTTGGGAGACCGACTTGGAAGATTTCCGCCAGTTCACCGACAGCACAAGATGGAACAGGAGCTGGAGGAGGGACTGGAGATTGCTCGAAGCCGACAGTGGACAAGGGCTGCGTAGGAGTCAGTTTTCCAAATACGGATATACACGAACACCCTGTAGCCGAAGGAAAGCTGCGATGACCGACATCATCTTCGTAAAGACACGTGGTGCCGAGCTGAGACCAAAAGGGAGCACGCAGAACTGGAAATGCTCCCCTCCCAGGGAGAACAGCAGATTTTTTTCGATGCTGCCTCCTTATCAGAATGTGCATATATGTGTCCTGAAGGTCCACTACACTGAGCCAGTCGCCCTTCCAAAGAGAGGACTTTATTTGGCAGGGTGTGATCATCTTGAATTTCTCTTGTAACTGGGAAAGGTCGAAGATTGTGCGTAGGCCAGCCACGTTGGGTTTGGGCACTGTGAACAGGCGAGAGTTGAAGCTCTGCCCTTGTTCCCCAAGGGGGAACAGGGTCCACCGCCCTGAGGTCTAGAAGCTTCTGAACCTCGGCCTTAAGGGAGGGTGTCCCAATCTGTTGGAAGGGAGAGTTGAAGGGTGGGGTAGGGGCTAGTGAAAGCACGCCCGAATGATGGAAACCCACCGGTCTTCAGCGATGGTCTGCCACACCTCCAGATGATTCGAGATTCGCCCTCCCACTGGAGTCTCAGGGGACCGACAAAAAATATAATTTTGCAGATCTGTCAGCAGGGAGACTACCTGCTCCTGGCAAGGAGGCTGATGGGCGAGAGAAAAACTGACCACGTTGATGTTTTGACGGGTGCCGCCAACCAGAGGTTCAGTTATGCGTGCCTGGCAGTCCTGAAACCCCTCTGAAGCCAGAGAAGGATCGAGACTGAGACCCCAACCTCTGTGTATACGGGGCCTTAGCCGGGACCTTTGCCAGGACCGACAAAGATTTGGCGGTTTAGGTGCTCGCCTTGGTCTTTGTAAATTACTCATCCGTAGAAGAATGAAACAATTCCTTGCCGTTGAAGGGTAGGTCCACAACTTTATCTTGCACCTCCTTTGAAAACTTCATCGCATGGTGCCATGCCTTGCGGGAGGTGTCAATTCCCACCATAAGGCCTTAAGCTGAGGTATCTAAGTGGTGTGCCGCAGCTTCCAGCAGATCCTGTGCCAACACCCTGGCATCCGACAGACCAGCTTTGGAGTCGTCTAGCCTATCCGCAGGAATACACCCCTGGAAATCAGCCGACTCCTTCCACAGCCACATATTATCTGCAGCCAGGATGAGCTTGGTGTTCACTTGAAGTTGGAGGGCTGAATTGGCAAAGACTTTCTTGCCCAAGGAGTCCAGAATCTTATCTTCCTTGGACAGAATCTGAGCTGCAGCCGTTGAGGCCGCAGAGGTCGGCTTGGATTGAAGCGTGGCCGCAGCTACCACCGTCAAGGGAAGGAGCGGACAAGACGCCAAGGCTATATCCTTAGAGGTGTGAAGCCTGTAACGGGCGTGAATTCTCTTATTGATATGCAGCCCGATCTGAGGCTTATCCCAGACCTTACGGCCTCAGTCAAAACATCCTTCTGGAGGAACAGGCCGGTATGCTCTTGTGGCAACAAGGTGAATGCTCCCGAAAGCACCCCTTCCTGCGGAGCAGGGGCCTCAGGTACTGAAATGTCAAGGAGGGCCATCATATCCAGAACCGGTCAAGGAATGCTCTGACAGAGCGGGGCTGCTCTTCGCAATCCAGATCTGCTTGATGGTCATTCAGCAAATCAGGAGCAGACGACAAGGCCGTCACAGGTTTTAAAGTGCTATCCCGTTCTACCAGTGTCTTCTCTATGGGAGGCAGCGGGAGTAGGGGGTGGAAGCGTTGGCGGAGGACCAATAGGAAGAGGTGGTTTGCATGAAGAACAGGACACAAATCCCAGACTCTCCGGCATGGACGAAGGACTAAGCGACCGCAGAACCAGAGCAGGAGAGAAGGACAACAGGAACAAAAAAATCTTTCCTGGTGATGCAAGAAAGGGACTGAAGGGCGATGCGCGGGGTGGTGCTCAGGAGGGCGGGGGAACGGTCCCGAAGAACGGAATGTCCCGCAAGTATGGAGGAAAGGGAACGTAGGAGTAATGGAGGTACAGGTAAGAAACTACTCCCTTCTCCAACATTGGATCTTTCATGAATTTGCATGCTGTAAATAGATTTTTTAGCAGTTAAAATGCTTGGAGGTGTATATCAGGCAAACAGGAAGCAAACCTTTCGTAATATAACACTAAGCAAAAGCATATAACCTTAAGGTAAAAAACAGGAGCAAAACCCTGGAAGCTGCAGGGGTTACCTTACTGAAACACTCGGAGGACTGCCCCGTCCCATTCTCACGTCTTCGGCATGTTGTTGTTGTAGACAGTAGTGCCTGGTGAACGTGTGGGGCACTGCCCATGATGCTGCCTGGCAAATGTCCCTGATGGGGATTCCTGACTATAGGGCTGCTGAGGCCGCCGTGGATCTTGTGGAATGAGCTCTGGGAATGTAATTGTCTGTTGGCCTTTGTGTGGCAGAAGGATATAGTAAAAGCCATCCATTGTGGGATACCTTGTTTTGAAATCGACTTCCCTTTATTGGAAGGAACAAAGGCCACAAAGAGCTTATTGGAGGATCTAAACTATCTTGTGCGGTCCAAATAGTACTTCAATGCTCTCTTAACGTCTAGAGAATGCAGAGCTTTTTCAGCAGCAGTAGAGACATTAAGAAAAAAGGTTGGAACAGTGATTGTTGCATTTTTATGAAATGCCGATGGAATCTTAGGAATGGAATGCGGGTTCGTAGAGAGAACCACCTTGTCCCTCATGAACTGCAGATATGACCAAGGCCTGGAGTTCTGATACTGGTCTAGAAGAGGTAATGGCCACCAGAAAAATCACCTTCCAAGTGAGAAATTTGATGTCAGCTTTTGACATAGGTTCGACAGTAGGTTTCATAAGGGCTAGGTTAAGACTCTTTTCCGTGTGAATCTTGATTTTGTCGACAGGTGTACCTTGATAGAAGCCACCGCCAAACCTTTTGCCAACGACAAAAGATTAGGAAGGAGTTGTTGAGGTATTATGTTTAATGGCTGTAGATTAGGTTTTTGTGTACACCACGCACAAATTCTCTTCCACTTACAGCCATATGAGGAGATGGTGGATGGAGCTCTTGTGGCCGCCAAGATGCGGCGACAGTCCCGAGGGATATTTAGATTTCTGAACTCGGATTAGTCAGGAGCCATGCCGCCAATTTGAGGGAGTCTGAGTTGTGATGTAATATCATCCCTTTGTTCTGAGACAGGAGATCAGGCTGGTATTCTAGGTGAAGCGGATCGTCCACTGCCAGGTGAAGCAGGTCGGAGAACCAGGTCTGCCTGGGCCAGAACGGGGCCAACAGGATGATTTTGCAGGGAGCTTTGCGAATCATTTGTATAGTTTTCTTTATGAAAGGAAAGGGGGGAAATGCGTCAGCAAACATTCTGTTTCAAGGGAAGGAGAATGCGTCTCCCCGGGATTTCAGATGATGTGTGATCCTGCTGGCATTGCTTGTTTTCGGTGCTGGCGAAAAAAGGTCCAGAGGGGAAAGGCCCCATTTTACAAAGATCTTTGCCACCTGGGTGCTGTTCAGTTGCCACTCATGTGTCTGGGAGGAATCCCTGCTGAGGGTATCTGCCTGTTCGTACTGTATCCCTGAAAGGTGGAAAGCTAAGATTTGAATGTTGTGCTGGATGGCCCTGTGCCAGATCATTTGTGCTTCCTGAGAAAGGATTTCTGAGCGTGTCCGTCCTTGCTTCCACAGGTAGAATATTGTGGTTGTGTTGTCGGTGAGAACCTGCACTACCGATCCCTTGATGAGGGGGAGAAAAGATGTGATAGCCCAGTGTACTGCCTGCATCTTTAGGACCTTGATATGCAGTGAGGTCTCCGTGGGTGACCACAGGACCTTGAACTGGAGCTATTTTAAATGAGCACCCCATCCTATTTGTGAGGCGTCTGTCATGATAGTGTATAGGAAGTCTGGTTCCACCAGAGGCATGCCCCTTGTGATGTTGTAGGGGCGAGTCCACCATTCTAGGGCATCTGCCAGCAGTCGGGATATTACTACCCTGTCCGACCAGGAATCGTGGATCTGGGACCATCTGGATGAGAGGAATTTCTGTAGTAGTTGGAATGAGAGGGATGCATGATGACATGGTACCTAGAGCTAGAAGGTTCTGTACACTCTAGACCCTCTGTGTTGTTGAGACTTCAACATCTGTTGGTAAGTTATCCCTTGAACCAACCAAACGTCAAAGTACGGGTGAACGTGATGGCCTTGCCTCCGGAGGAAAGCTGCTACAGGAGCCAGACACTTGGTGAATGTTATGGGTGCTGATATTAAGCCAAAGGGGAGAACCCTTAACTTGAAAAGGCTGTCCCCCACTGCAAACCTGAGGAATTTTAGGTGCTTTGGATGAATCAGTATATGAAAATATGGGTCCTTGAGATGTAGGGACGCTAAGAATTCTTGGGACTGCACAACTCTTATTACATCTTGCAACACAGTCGTCCTGAATTTGTTTTCTTATGTTTTTGTTTAGCACCTGACGATCTAGAATCGGGTGCCACTTTCCATTTGGTTTCTTAACCACAAAGAACTTGAATACACACCCTTTTCCCTTGCTGAGAGGGGTACCCTCTCGTTGTGCCTTTTTTGGAACATGATATGTACCTCGCGTCTCAAGATGTGAAGGTGTGATTGTGACGCCTTTATGGGTGGAATGGGAAATTGTTTGAACTCCAACAAGTGGCCATACTGGATAACATCTAGTACCCATCTGTCCGTGGTCATTGAATGCCACTCGTTGAGGTGGAACACCATCTTCCCTCCTATTTGACTGCCTTTGTGGCAGTCATTGCTGTGTTTAGTTTTAACAGCCTCTTTGGGAGGAGGAAGATCCCCCTCTTCCTTTGACCCTGGTAGTCTCTGTTGCATTGGGTGGCTTGGAAGTTACGCTTGTAGCCTTGCAAATAATATGTGGATATATTGTATCCTTTGTTGTCCCAAGAATCTTGAGTTTCATCATACTCTACGAAATGAACGAAAGGGTCAAAAGGATCTTTTGCTTTGCAGAGATGTAAGCGACCTTGCAGTGTCCAAATCAGCTGTCATGGCCTTCAGAGCCTCATCTATCTTTTCACCAAAAAGATTCTCATCTCGCATGACATATCCACTACCTTGTGCTGTACCTCCTGGCGGAAATCAGTGCAGCGAAGCCAAGCTTGGCGCCTGAGAACCACACCATTGTTAATTTGTTTAAAGCCGGTCTCGGCTAGGTCTACAGCAATATTTATGATGTGATTAGATGCCTCTTCGCCCTCTCGCACCAAAAGCATAGCCTCCTTCCGTTGACATTCTGTCAGGTGGTCCAATAGTGCGGATAACCAATGCCACATTTCCCAGTCGAATCTACCGGCAATGGCTAAAGAATTTGCTGCTTTCACAGCCGTCGCTCCTATAGTAAGAACTGAGGCCTTCCTGCCATACATGATCCAGGATTGGAATTGAAGAATTGAAAAGAAAAGACAAGCTTTCTCCTTTCCCATGTAATCAAATAAGAAGCAATCCTTTTCTTCCTCTGGAGTTAGGCCGAACTCCTGGCAGGCCTTAGCCATGATGGAGTGGAATGCTCCCATGTCGTCCAGGGGGGGGGGGGATGCAGGATAGTTGAGCCGGACTACCTGGCGCATCCTGTTCTGGATCTGTGTCCCAAGTGTCCGCTCTCCTCTGAGAGGTTGAGACGGTGGAAAGTGTGTCCTGCGGAACAGTGTCCGGATACGTGACAACCAGTTCACAGTCATCCTATTCTCTCAGTCGAGGGCTAAACAGAGGAGGGTCTGGCCGGGGTTTGCTTTCTAGGGAGAGCGCCCTGTTCCCGAACAGAATCAGAAGTGTCCGTCTGTCGAGGTGTAACCTGTGGGCTTCCAAACTGCTGCACTGTTGGAGCTTGAGGCAGAGGAAGTCTAGCCTCCAGTTGTCCGAGGAGAGAGTGAAGAGTGGAGAGGACCTGCATAGATAGTAAAGAATGTGGATTTAGGAGAGGATATTGTGATGGGATACCTCCCATGTCTACTGATGTGGACAGTAAGGAAGGTGTTTGAGATGTACGCTGCAGGCTCAACACAGATGGATCAGGAAAAGGTGGTTGTGAACCTCCTTCCACAGGATTAGTTTCGAAAATTGCCTGGTCATAAGGAGGTGCCTCGAAATCCGATCTAATTTCGTCTTGCCGAATCTCCTCAGGTAATATGTTTGGTGACCTTTGCAAAAGAGGTTGTTCAAGTACCGTAGGTCTAGATGCATGCTTTAATATGCCTTTGGGGAACAGAACTTTTGTCTCCAATTCAGAACATTCTGGCCCAGTAGACTATGTACGTGGCTGATTTTTCCCCAGGGATATTTTTCTTCATCGTCAACGAGGTGGTCATCGACGGAATTGGCTTCGATGGAATGGTCGTCGACAGAGCGATCGTGGTCCAGGTGATGGTTGATGAAATAGTCGCCATTGATGCAGTCGTCAACAGGGGTCCAGACTTTGATGGAGCCAATACTGTTGTCACCGTCATAGTGGATGTAGTCGACAGTGGACACAATGGTTTGGATGACGATTTGGCCGTCATGTGGTGTTTTGTGGAGGATTTGTGTCCGGAAGAAGACCTGTGGGACCCTGATGACGAGGGATGTTTCTTGCTAGTTGAGGAAGACTTCTTCACCGACGAGTTTGAGCAGGATGTTGGCCCAGATTTGTACCATAGAGATTTTCGGAATGAGTCTGTGGATTTTTGCAGTTGTGAGTCCTTCTCATTTGGCCCCCCTGACTGCGACTTTGTCGTTGCACTGCGAGACGAGTGCTATAGAGAGTACCTGTGACCCTTCACCACTTGAAAGAGGCCTTTTCAGAGGTAATGAATGTTGGGCCTTATAATGACCTGAAGATGACTTAGTCTCACCTGTCCTCTGTTTCTTTGTCAGCAGTTCCTCATATTTTTCATCTCTGGCATGATGGGGATCTCTTGTCTGAGGGGTTGGCTGCCCTGCTACTGCGTGATGAGCCGATCTCTGACGCCGGGTAGGCTCCCTCATTGAGCCAACAAATTAGGCGTCTATTTCTGTCTCTTGGCAGATATCACATTCTTCGGCCGAGTGATTTGGGTACAGACAATGAAGGCCTGAGTTCTTCATATACGTTCTTCGGGCCGCAGGTCTGGCATGGCCTGAACAAGAACTTCTTCGGTCCCGAAGATTCCATAACAGGGTCATTACCAAGCATTTTCAGGGTTGAAAGACAGGAAAAAACGAATGTTGAAGTAAAGAAATGTTTTCAAGAAAAAGTTGAATTCTCTCAGGAGAGAAGCGCAAGGAATACCAATGGTTGAAATCTGAGGGGAAGCTGCGGGGGCGGAGCTATACACTTGACATCCCTTTGGTGCTGCCAAAAACACCAATAACGACATCGATGGGACACTCGGGGTGTCAAAGTGTTTTCCATAGGAAAACTACTATATTAAAGTTACCAGGGTTTCCCAGCCTGACTACGGGGAATATTCACCGCATGTGAATCCATGAAAGATCCAATGCTGGAGGAATAACATTTTCGTTATAAAGACTGTATACCCACATTTCCTTACTTCTGGTGGATCACAGGGCTCCGGACATGCTTAGTTTCTCAGGGTAGTAGACTGTGGACTTCTGGATGATTGCCTTGTAGGTGATGTAACAGGATTTGAAGATGGCTTGTAGTGTGAGACAATGCAGTTCGATGCGGGTCGGGGGGATGTGGTCGAGTTCGCAGAGTTCTTTAATTAGTCTTGCTGCAGCATAAAGAGCACATTTCAGGCCTTCCAACAGGGCATTGCCACCATCCAGGTGGGAGGGGACCAAGGCTTGTACAGCGGATTAGAAGTTGTTTTCTAGAATTAAGCGCTTGATTTTCCGCGGTAGGGAACGTTTGTACCAGGCCTTTTGTGTATTCCTTTCTATGTGCTGTTTGAACGTGAGGTGTCAGACGATATTGAACCCAAGGAACTTGACACAGGGGGCCAGCTGGGGTGTGAATCCCTCCAGGTTCATAGCATAGAGCAAGGTCTGGATGTCAGCGTGTTCGGTGCTGATGGTCAGCAGTAGGCAATCAGTCTTGGAGGGGTTGAGCTTCAGGTAAGCACTGGACATCCAGGACTGGATCAATGTGAGGCAGGCCTGAGCCTGTGGATGTCTTTGATGGAGGATATCCTGAGGTAGATGTGCGTCATCTGGATATTGGTGGATGTTGTGTGGAGAGAGGAGGGTTCAGACCAGTTTCATGTATAGATTGAAGATCACAGAGGACATGATGGATCCTTGAGTGCCTCCAGAGGTGATGGGTAGAGTTGGTGATTTGTACGAACTGTTGGCGGTTCGCAAGGTAGAATTTGAACCAGCTTAAGACTATTTCACTGATCCACATGCAGCAATGAAGATTGTTGTTGAGTGTCTGGTGGTCTATGTCACATGCTATTGAGAGGTCGAGGAGTACGAGCAGGCAAGGATGGCCATCATCGAGGATTTTAAGGGCATCGTCAATCACCTTGATTGTGGTAGATTCTGTGCTACATCTGGGTCTGAAACCAGATAGGTATGACTGAAGAAGGTTATTGGATTCGATGTGTTGGAGGAGTTGTATGGCTTCTGCTTGCTCAAGGATCTTACCTAGAAAGGGAAGAATGGGGTGGTAGCTGCCCAGATCGTCATGGTCCAGTGTTGGTTTCTTAAGAAGTAGGAGGATTTGTTCGGTCTTGATGGTAAGGTGCCTTGAGCTATTGATGACTGTCTGGTAAGGGAGGAGTGCTTCGGTCAGAAGGGTCTTGAGTAAGGAGGAAGGGAGGATGTCATCCACATACGATGTGGCCTTGAGGTATGCTAAGGGGGCAGTGAGGTCTTCCTTAGTTAGTGTCTTGAAAGTTGTCCAGGAATTTGAGGTTTTGCAAGATGGGATGTGTAGTGTTCTGTCACTTGTGGCGCTGGTCTATATGTGTTGGAGGAACATGTTGATCTTGTTGATGGAGAAAGAGATGATAGCAGTGGATTTTTATTGGAGTGAGCTACGTGTGGGTTGGGCAGAGGGTTTATGCAGTACATACATTTGAATAGCTCTGAATAGGTACTTACCTGACTTATTGAACTGATTTCCCATCCACAAGACCCTCCTAACTTTTTCCGGGCTCACACAAATACTGGTAAATTTGTGAACTTTCAGGGCACAAGGCCCCCAAGTCAAATTCGGTTTGGAATTATAAAGTTAGGGTTGTGGACTGCCATTGCAAATCTAACTATTACCCTTCCTTGCTGTATTGTGGGGTGGGGGTATTGTGATTTTATTGCACTGGCTAGTGGGGCTGTATATATGTATTTTATTATTAGTTTGTGTGATATTACTACTATTCATTATAGTGTTTGCTTGGCCATAAATAAAAATAGTATGTTTAGAACTACTTGTCTAAGTGTAATCCTTGATTACTTACCTTGTGGACGCATTGTGGACCATTGACCAGGCTCACCCCTTGCTGAGACTTAGCCTTGACCAGTCTCCAAGCTACCTTGATTGGTGTGGCTACAGCTCCCAGAGTTGTCCCTATTAATAACTAGGTTCGCCACCTATACATCTGTCCACCACGTCAGAGTATATAAATCCAGTCTAACACAGGGGAGTGATGAGGGTGTTAGTTGACGGACAGCTACAGAGTGAGCACTGAGGGCAAAACACATTTCCTTATGCACGAGTGAGGGTCGGTCAGCGAGAGGGGTTTGGGATAGGGAGTTGGACCCTTTAGACAGGGAAGCACCAGGGTGGCCTGATCAAGCACCTAGAATTCCTCCTAGCCAACTTCCCCTCTGGAAGAATGCAGACCTTACCTAAATGAATATCTGAAGCTCCATTAAGAGTTTTCTACTGGGCCTATGGTTACAGGGGAAGTCAAGTTGAAACTCGAATCATTCAGCCAAAGGACCGATTGACTTTGGGGGAAAAGATGAAAGAGGGACTACTACTGAAGGACTTTCAGTGGACCTTTGTTGTCTTTGATCGCATCCCATCAGAACGAATGGAGACATATGCATTGGGAAGAAGCAGCAAGTGTCCCGGGCACTTGGCAGAGTCCCCAAGGCTAGGTTTCATTCTTATTCAGAGGCAGGAAACCTAGGACAGACTATTTCTTTTCTATGACACTATCCAAAATGACCCGGAATCAACAGAACCCAACAGTACAGGGTAGTGTGAGGGTCAGAAATGTGAAGCGGACAACTTTGTGAAGGTATTTCAAAAGATGCCATTTTATTAAATAAAAAGGTTGGATACACGCCTCACTATCCCTACCCTGACAAGGATTTCCCTGCCTAAAATAAACTAAAGGAAACACTAAAAGGATATCTGTCCCTCAAACTTAGACATACAGTAACTTAACCAGGTAATGCATGGCAGTCCAAAAGGCAACAAAAATATAACAGTTAAAATCACAATACAACAGTCTCTCTCAATCATCTGGGTGAATTCCCTTCTTCAGATTCAAGCAGAATTCTGCTCCACAGTTCCCAAAAGAAACTAGAAAATCCTGGTTTACGACAAAGTTCCAACTCAGTTCTTTGCAACTTCAACTTGACAACAGAAAGTTTCAACACTCCAGTGGTTCAACAAAAAGGATATTGATCTTCCTCTTGCAAGTTACATTCAGAATTATCTTCTTCACAAAGAATATTTTCTTAGTTCCTCAATAGCAACATAATTTGGCTTTGTCAGGATGTTTTGCCACAACTTATTATTTCTGACGATATAGAACACTTCAGTAGCAGTTTTATACAGTTCTTTCTTTGGCAATGAAAGTCTACCAAAATAACTGGATAACGCAACTTCAAAGCACTAACTTCTACCTGGTTTACTCCCATGCTAAGCCTACTACTTCAAAGGTTCGCTGATCGGGTAAACTACCCTGCCCGAACAGAAATTCACAACAAATGCCTCTTGTGGTTAGAAGCAGTTTACCACAGCTTTGCAGTTTTCATTGCTTTACAACAATAGACTTTGAGCAATTCTTTAGGAAAAACAAGATTCACAATGATGCTCTTAGTACTCTTTTGTACTTCCCAAAACCTCTGCAAGTTATGCTCCTCTACTTCTGAACAACCTTTTCCAGAAGGCCAGCCTTCGTGCCCCTCTTGTTTCCTCACTGTGTTAACAACTAACCACTGACAACAATAAGGTTTTATTGTGCCTCTTGCTTGAATTTGGCAATGTGGTTTCATACCAGCTTATGTTATATGCTTCTTCGGATATGGGCCACAAACGTTATAAGCTTGGAAACTTTCATTAGTCCCCTCCTGCCTTTGGCAATATCGGTTGGTTTTAAATTCCAATGAGTTTGCTTTCTTTTGGCTGGGGTAATGGTTGTCTGCATTAGGTTTTAAAAGTATTGTCCCATCTGGTTGCTGTGTTATCAACAAACACATATGCTTAATAACAGTGTTATTGATTTGAGAGAAATACTGTTTTCTTAGATTTCTAATAGTTCGAGATTAATTACATTCGGTATTGCATAAATTCACATGCAAATATTTTCTACTCTGGAAACACCTGTATTGAGCATGCAAGCTGTCTTGGAGTGCTCCGGGGTCACTATCAGCTGGTGAACTCCCCGGGTAAGGTGTGCGCATCGGATTCCCTCGTTGATCACAGGTACTCTGCTTCAGTGGCACCTCGTGACGCGGCAACTCGCTTCTTTTAGTTCGCTGCCGTCCGCGCCACTTCGAAAAGGAGATTGCATTGCTCCAGAGGTTCTCTGGTGCTTACCGGCCACGTCCTTGTTGGGAATACGGCTTTCTACGCTATTGCTTCCTGCTGCGCAGCCAGTGCAAAATAGGTCTTCAGAGGGTAAGCATCTCTCTTTCGCACTTCCCGCTGCGCGACCTCTGCCGTTATGGCTTCTGGAGGCAAAGACTCTCTCAGGACCGGCTACTGTTTTCTGCTCAACAGAGGTCCTGGCGTCTTATCCTTCCTCCAGGTTCTGCTTCTGCTACTTACACTGCTCTCCCTGCTCACTAATGGTCTGCACCTGAGAGTGCTTTTTAAGACTCCCAGTCTCCCTTAGATGTGGGTCATTTACACTAACAAGCTGACCACTCCTGCAGTATTGTTCCTCTTTAGCCCTCTTTTTCGCTGCAGTAGGAGCAAGTTACTTACCTGTAACTGTTGTTCTCCAGCATGGGTCTGGCATGGATTCACATGCTCATGAATATTCCCCGTCGTCAGGCTGGGAATCCTCTGTAAAGAAAAAAATCAGTT
Source organism: Ambystoma mexicanum (assembly GCF_040938575.1). NCBI lineage: Eukaryota > Metazoa > Chordata > Amphibia > Caudata > Ambystomatidae > Ambystoma > Ambystoma mexicanum. The sequence goes on from NC_090921.1 coordinate 139,175,896, forward strand.
TCAGTTTCGTTTATGAACTGTCTTTCTCCTGTAAACCAATCACTGAGCTCTGGGTCATACTGTCTCCAGCCAATGACTGCCCTCTACCTAAGCCCCTCCTCTGGCAGCCATCTTCAGATTTGGTAGCACGTAAAGTGGCAGTAGGACCAAGAGAAGAGCCGCAGAGGGGAAGGCGGGAGGGTTCGCATGTGAAACCATGCCAGTCCCATGCTGGAGAACAACAGTTACAGTTAAGTAATGGGGTCTGCCATGGATTCACATGCTCATGAATAAAGAATACATAGCAGTACACACGTGCACAACCACGGGAGGTGGCAAGGCTCAACAGAAGCAATTACTCTTACCTCCTCACCAGGCTCACCTTCAAGCAGACAGGGTGCGCAGCACTGCTTGGCTGACTCTGGACTCCTCCCTGGAATTCCCGTCGACGCAGAACTTCGTGAAAGGTGTGCGTCGACCTCCACGGAGCAGCCATGCAGAGGTCCAGCAGGGGCACACCAGACAGGAACGCCGTCGTAGCAGCGATCACTCTGGTAGAATGGGCTCTCAGATGGCCAGGCAGCGGTCGGTTTGCCAACCGGTGACAATAAGGGACAGAGCCAGAGAGCCACCTGGAAATGGAAGCCCTGGACAGGGCCTTCCCATGGTTCACAGGACCAAAGTTCACAAAAAGCGGACAAGTTTTCCGGATACTCTTCGAGCGGGCCACATAAATCAAATAAATCAAGCCACATCCAACGAGTGCAAAGTCCTCTCAGCCGGTGACGAAGGCGTTGGAAACAACACAGGTAACACCAAGCGCTCGTTGAAGGAGGGGTGCGTCCGCAGACCCACCATTGTCTCGTGGAATGTCAAATAAGGTTGTTTGCAGGATAGGGCCTGAATCTCACCCACACGTCATGCAGAGGTGATGGCCACGAGAAAAGCTGTCTTCCACGACAGAAACTTAAGCAGAGCTGTATGCATAGGGTCGACTGGGGCCCCCGTGAGCCTAGTCAGCACCACGTTGAGTGCCCACGCCGGAGCAGGCGCCTTCACTGGCAGGAACGAGCGGAACAGTCCCTTGATTAATTCCTTGAGAAGACGATGCAATCACAGTGAAGACCGTCCCAGAGACCTGGTGTAGCAAGAGATAGCTGCCAAATATACCTTGAGGGAGGCGTGGGCCAGCCCCGATTTGGCCAACAACAGCAAATACGGAAACACTTGAGGGGCCGTGACCCTCAGAGGGGCGATCTTCTGCGATAGGCACCAGATTGCCAAACACTTCCATTTGCGCCCGTAGCATTTCAAAGTCGATGATGCTCTGGCCTTGGCGAGCACCTGCTTGCAGTCCCCTGGAAGCTGGTACCCACCGAATTCTAATGCTGCAGGATCCAGGCCTTCAGGTTGAGGGGTGCCGGGTCATGGTGGAGAATCGCGCCTCCTTCTCTGGCAAGGAGGTCAGCGACCACTGGCAGCTTGACTGAAGGGGACATTGACCTGCTGAGAAGGGCCGGTACCAGATCTGCCTTGGCCACGCTGGGGTGACTAGGATTATCCTACAGCTGTACTGTCCGAGTTGACGGACGACTCGAAGTAGCAGTCGAAATGGAGGGAACGCATATAGAAAAAAGCCTGTTCCAAGGGAAGGAGAATGCATCCCCCATGCTCCCCGGCTGGGGAATCCTGCTGGCAAACCTCCGGCACTTGGTGTTCATGGTCGTCGCAAACGGATCGATCTGGGGACTGCCAGAAAAGGTTGTCCACTTGATTCTGCCGAAGTACCCACTCGTGGTAAGAACGCAGCTATTGCAGAGAGAGTCAGCAACTGTGTTCTTTACTCCCGACAGGTGAAATGGCCCAGTGCTATAAATCCTGCACCTCTTTGGAGAGCGCCGGGGATCTGGTGCCCCCCTGCTTCCAGATGTAAAACATTGTGGTGGAATTGTCCGTGAAGGCCCTCACCACTGTGTCCTTGAGGGACGGGAGGAACAACTTGAGGGCCCAAAACACGGCTCGTAGTACCAGCACATTGATGTGCAGAGCCTTTGCTTCTGGAAGCCACAGTCCCCTGGCGTGAAGACGTCCGGTGTGTGCTCCCCATCCTTCCAGAGAAGCATGTGTCGTGACCGTCTTCTGGTATGGGGGGCTGTGGAAGTCTGTGCCTCCGGAGATGTTGGAGCGCACGCCCCACCACCTTATCGTGCGACGGAACTCCTCAATGAGCGCGATCCTGTCCTGGAAGCCCCCGGACACCTGAACCCAACGGGCATCGAGGAATTCCTGGAGTGGATGCATCCGTAACCTGCAGAGCCGAATCAGGTATATGCATGACGACGTCATGCCGAACAGTGACATGATGGTCCTCACTGTGGTGATCTTCAGTACTAACAACCGTTGCACTTTTCCCAAGATGGCTGCTATCCTCTCCTCCGACGGAGCAGCCAGGCATGACACTGGGTTGAGTCTGGATCCAAGGAACAGTGCATCCTGTGATGGAATCAAGCAGGACTTTGCATAATTCACTGAGATCCCCAGATCCGTCAGTAGCTGGACGGTCCTCACTGTGTGATCGATGGTGATGTCCTCAGACTTGGCCCGGATAAGCCAGTCGTCCAGGTAGGGCTAAACGTGGATCCTCTGTAGTCGCAGATGGGCAGCCACCGGGGCCATGAACTTGGTGAAGACTCTGGGTGCTGACTTCAGTCCAACGGGAAGAGCCTTGAACTGGTAATGCTTCCCCTGGACGACGAAGCACAGGAACTTGTGATGCTTTTCGTGTATAGGAACGTGGAAGTACGTGTCCTCTAGATCCCTGCACCAGTTGGCCGAGCATGTGTTGCAGTGTGACCATCCTGAACTTCTGGGATTTTATGTACTTGTTGAGTCGTCGTAGGTCGAGAATGGGCCTCCAGCCCCTGGTCTTTTTTTCTTACAAGAAAGTATTCTTAACATGGCCCGGACATCCAGCAGTAGCTGAGGGATGTGTTGTTCCTACCGGCCCACCGGTGGTACCCAAGGACACTTTCGTTGAAACTTAAGGTGTGTCCGTGGGCGAGAGTGTCCAGCACTCAATGATCGGTGGAGATGATCTCCCACACGCTGACAAAGTTCGCCAACCAGCCTCCCACCGGGGTCCATGGGAGGGGTCCCAACATCATGGCTGGTTCAATCTTGCTTGGAGGTCGACAGACTGCCTTGCGGTCCTTGACGATGACGACGGCAGCCGTCTCCAAAGGCCTTGGAGCAACCCCTCAAGAAGAGGGAGGGTTGGCAGTAAGAGGAAGAGCCCCAGCCAAAACCCTTTGAAGACCTACCAGACTTCCCTCCTGAGGGACAAAAGGACGACCATTGCTGCTGTAGAGTGCCCAGGGCACGTGCCGTCTCCGTGTCCGTCTTGATGACCGGGAGGGATTCATCGACTGCCTTTCCGAACAGGTTGTCTCCGTCGAACGGCATGTCCAGGGACCTCGTCTTGACCTCGTGTCTTAAGTTGGTGGCCTTGAGCCAGCCACAACGGAGAAGTCAAACTCTGTTACCCATCTGGCGGAAACCTGTGTTTGCAATGTCCAGGGCTACTGTGATGGCATGGTCCGACACCACCTCTACTTCCTGGAGAATCTCCAAAGCCTCGACCCGCTTGTCATTAGGGAGAAAATCCAGGAGTGGATCCATTTTGTACCAAAGCTCCCTGTCGTATCTGGCCACGATCGCTAAGGCATTGGCAGCCTTGATCATTGTCACCACTGAGTAGATAACCCTTCTATCCCATGGAATCTAACTTCTTCCCCTCGTTGTCGGAAGGGGCGGATAAAGAAGACGCCAAACTATGTTTTCTTGCTGGCGGCTGCCGAGACCACCGAGTCCAGTGATGGTTCAGAGCACAGACACTTGGTTGAAGTGTCAGGCACCCTGTACTTCTTTTCAAGAAGATCTCTTTTCGCCAGGGCTGATGCGGGGTGCCTCAGCAATGCCAGTCCCTCATCCCAAACGTCGTCTAGGAGTGGGAACGGCGCTGATGTAAGACGCCTTCCTTCTTCTCCTGCGGGGTGAGCTGGAAAAGCTTTGATTCACGGGCAATCATGGAGTGGAAGGATCCCACTTTGTCTGCTGGAGTAGGTCTCCCGTCCCACCGTCGTCATCCGTGAGTGTTGTCGCCATGTCCGACTCCATTCCCTGAAGGGGTGGGGGGTGCATCGGCTGGAACAGAGGTGTAGGATGTCTCCTCCTCTTCTTCGCCAGAGGCTCCCCCGGTGTCAACGGGGTCCTTAGCGGTGGTGCCGCGGGCAGCGCCGTCAGCATCCTCCTCTGGATCTCCGACACCAGCATGTGGAAGGTCGATAGGATTTCCTGCGAAAGGTCTCGAAGAGGTACCTGGGGAGAGGGGTCGCTGGGCGATGTAAATCGCATCTGCAGCACCTGTGCACTTTGAAGCTTAACCACTTTGAAGCTTAACCAAGGAGGGGCTTTCATACTCCATGCAACCTTCTTCAAACCTGCCAAGTTTGACCCTGGAGTGAGCGAAGGGCGGTGTGTAATCATACCACTTACCGGTGCCTCCCATTGTATTGTATTTTATTATATAGCGCTCAAAGTCCTGAGGCATCTGGGCACATATTTTACAGGTGCATAGAAAGAAAGGTATTTACATTTACAAGTATTTTTTTACTCCTGGACCCCAAAATAAATATATAATTTAAAAAAACGGAATTCGAAATTTTTATTTTTTCGACATTTTTTTTGTTGTTGACATTTTTGTCATTCAACATTTTTTTCTCGAAATTATGACTGACCACCGAGCCAGATTTTTACACTGTTTCTAAATTTGTGGAATGAAGGTTCAGTTCTGAGGGTGGAAGGTAAAGTGTTCCAAGTATTAACTGCTAGGACAGGGGAAACTTCTGCCTCCAGCCTTTTGGAGCTTGTACCTCGGGATGATAAGGCAATTGGCTTGTGAGGATCTGGATCGTTGATCAGTGGAGTTTAGTTTAATGTTGTTGCAGAGGTATAGCAGAGCTAGATTATTTAAGCATTTGAAGGTGAGTGATATGGTGTTGAGTCTGATTCTTTGATTGATTGAGAGCCAGCGAGTGCTGCGTCTAAACTCTGAGATGTGGAGTGATCTAGGAAAGTTAGTCACTGCTCTGTGGACGTTGTTCTGGAAGGTTTGTAAGATTTTTCGGTTGAATTGACTAGTGTCTTGGTAACGGGCATTACAGTAGTCTAATTTGGTTAAGACTAATGCCCTAGCTAGTGTGATGCAGTTAGTGGTGGTTAGGAATGGCCTACAAGCGTTAATAAGCTTGCAGGTGTAGGCTGTATTAGCTGCAGTAGCGTTGATCTGTCTTGATAGGTAAAGAGAGGAGTCAATGTAAATGCCTTAGGTTTTTACATCCTTTGATACCTTGATGTCATTGCTGTTAGGGAGAATTCTCTGTAAGGCTAATTTCCCAAACCTAGTGTAACGCTCACCTGATTCCCACGGAGGCGCAGGTCTGGCTTCGAGTGCTGATGCTTCTTCAATGGTGAAGCGCAGGACTCTGAAGATGGATAGGAAGGGCCCTCTACTCTGGCTTCTCCGGCTCGCAGGAATATTCCCCTGTGCGTGAAAAGGGAGTATTACCTACTGACTGAGTTATGCTCAAGCCTCCCGCTCTCTTCCAACCCTCCACGATACCCTTCCACGATTCCCCGTGAAGTCTCACCTTAGGGTCTGAAAGGACGAGCTCTCCATCCTGCTTCTGACGCAGGGGCGCGTTGAACCCAGTTACTTCACTGGATTGAGGTTGGATGGGAGTTCAGGTAAGCTTGATTATACTGGTAAGGCGCTGTAAAAGTTTTGTTGCAAGTTCAAAAGTTCAAGCTTTAAATAATAATGTTCATTGTCTTTTTTCAGGTGATGAATGAAGATTCCTTTGGAGACTTCTTGCAACAAAGCGCTGACGTTGATGTCTTTTCCCCATATGGGCCGGGGTTCGGAATGCCGGAGATATGGCGCCGACCCGAAGTGAAACGTGCAGTTCCAGTAAAGATCTGTTAAGTCCTAGATGAGCGCTCAGGTAATGTTTTTGCATTCGCTCATCTAATGTCTTTGTCTTTTTTCCCCATAGGGGCCGGGGTCCTGCTTGGAAGCAGCAAGACCCGAAATGAAATGGGAATGACCCAACAGGTAAGTCTTAGAAGGAAACTGAGCTTTTCCTATTCCCTTCCTTCTCTCACCTCTTATTCTTGTCTTTTTCTCTAGGCTCTGGGAAGTGGCTGTGTATCCGGATGATCGCTGCTGAAGATGGAGGAATCCAGGAAAAGTGAGTGAAATGCAGCGCTGCAGCGATCGTAACGAAATGCTTTTAAAAATGATGTCTTCCCTTTCAGGATCGTCGGTGATGTCTCCGTGGTGCAGATTAGCTGGTAGGTCTCTTGTCTCCCTTTGCAGGTGACCCAGGATGCTGACAGGCGTGGCTGAAGTCCAGATGCAGGAGCCGACACGGTGAGCGTCCAGCTGCGAGGAGCAGAACAACGCGAAGCGTGAGTTGCTGATCGGGTGTGGTTTAAATAGCTTTGGCAGAAGTTCCAAGTGTGTATCCTTCCTCCGATCAGGTATGTATCCTTCCCCGATGACACCCGGGTGGAAAGTAGTCCCACAGGGTAAGTAGTTCCTATTCAGGCCTCAAGAGGGCCTGGATGTGGCAGCATGGTCTGCATCAGGTAAGTGCACATTAAAACACTTGAACACATGTCTAGCTTTATGTGCCTGGCGCCTAAGGCGCCAGGACAGAGGTCCAACATGAGCCTGGCGCCTAAGGCGCCCGGTCTACGTACAAAGGGCCCCAGCTTGGGCCCGCTGGCACTCCCCTGGGGGAAATGATGCCTGCCTCTGGGGTTGCTGGGTCGGACCTGGCTCCTTGGAGGTAGGCATCATGACACCTAGTGAGTCCCCCAGCAGCTTTGCTGGATTTTTTGGGGTTTATTTTTTTCTCTCCTGCTAAGAGTGAGATTCTTTTGCTCCCACTCTTAGACATGATTTGAGGTGTTCCTTTAACTTGCCATGTGTTTTATGGGCTGTGGGGTCTTTTACTCCATAAGGTCTCGTGTTTTTTTTGATGTGGGTTACACAGCACCCTCTGTGCCGTAACCCATGGGTGTCATAGTGACCCCCCAGTATAGACTCCATACCCTGGGACTGACTACTGTCTCCCAGGGCATGTAAAGTCACCATTGGCTTTGCTAGTCCCAAATTATGAACAGAAACCAGTACAAACCATCATATTGTGGACGTACTGGTCATGGCAATTCGATTGCCCTGGGGTCTGTTGTTCGAGGGGGCACGTCTCCGTCCCCCCTGATCGAGTTTTTGCTGGTGGCAGTGGATACTACTTTTTATATTCGACCGCAAATATATCTCAATGGGATTTTCCCATTGTTCGAGGCCACCAACTTTAATTATTTAATTCTTATAGCCTCGAACATACCGCCGGTTTATTTATTTAATATTAATTCGCCGGTTGGTATTTTTTGCCAGAACTCGATTCTAAAATGGCGTTTGTGTTCTCTTCTGTGACTCCAACCCAAGTCGAGCCCTTTGTGCCACTTTTTGGCAGGCTTCTCCACAGAAGCCTACAAAAGTGGTGCCACTCTGCCTGGGTACCACAGAGGGTGTGGGAGGGGGTTTAGGCACCCTGGACTGAGTTACCTTGGTAACTCAAGTCACACTCTTGTGTGATTGGCCCAAGTGATGAGCCGGCCGGCTCACCAATTAGCATGTTTGATTGACAGCTAGGCTGAGTGAATAGGGGTGTGCTGCATAAAAGCAGGGCTTTGGGGACTGGAACTTCAGAAGTCGCCACAGGACCTAAGAATCCGAGGAGGGAGAAGCTGAGCCGGCCTGCAACGACGACACCACCGGGGGAGCCCTGCTGAGCCGTCTCACCACTTTTCCCAACGACAGAGGAGATCTCCAGTCCGGAGAGTCTTCTTCCTTCGACTGGTGGGGATAACCGTCTACCTTCTTTTCGCCTTCCTGGAGCATCTCGTGGCCGCCTTGCCTGTGCCAAGCACCCCGGCAACCGGGATACCACGTTTTCACCACTACCAAGAACCGAAAGGGTAGTACCTTTGTACCGGAGAACTCTGCGGCTGGTTTCTTCCCTGGCAGTGCAACGACCTTCATCCTTCCTCCACGACGAGATCTTCTCCACCTCTGGACGACGCTGTGACTTGCACCCGCTGCCAGGAACAACTGCCCCCGCTGGAGGATCCTCTCCATTTAAGGTACCGTGTTCCGCCTGGCTTCCCTTACAACCGTTTGAACGGGGTGTATTAAATCCTCGTCTCTCGAATCTGGGTTAGCCTGGGGCACCTTAGCTAACTTCCCTGCACTGAACTAAACCTTTTTTCGAACTAACTCCACAAAATTTGAAGAGACTGTGTAACTATCTGATCTTGGGCATCTACCGCCTGGCTCCCTTGAAAGTGGGCCTGGCACCTAAACTTCCTTGCTCACCAGTAGACTGTGCCTTCCTAACTTGCTGTGGTTCTTTAAAAAGTGTTTAGTATGTATGCTTCCATAATTCTGCTTTTCCCTCCCCTTTTTATTTAACTTGTTGGAGTGCCATCGATTGTTAAGCGCTCACCTCTGTCTGGAAATAAGTGGTGTTAACTAAGACTTGTCCAACAAGTAATCAGTGATGTACATATGATAATAGTGATTGCGTTTTGAACTTATCTTACCGATTTAGTGCTAGTGTGTTTCATAAGTGTGTGTTAAATAAATAATTATATACTTTTACACCCAAGCTCTGGTCAGTGTTTGCTTGTGCTACTGTATTTCTGTACCTATTTTGTATGCTCTGTATACTGCCTAACTCTTCTTGAGGGAAGTCTGACTGCTCAGCCACAGCTACCAGCGAATCTGTGTGGTACATACTGCTACCAAGTGGGTTTACTGCCAAACACCTGTACTCTTAAATCTTTTGCAGTGGTCCCTAAGGGAACTGCACAGGTTTCTGCCTAACAATTGCCATCAATGGTGAAAGAGTTAAACTGTTTATCCAGTCTGTTAAGTCGAACTTGGGTTAAGACAGAGTCTGTGTTGCGCCATCCAAGCTTGAATGATTATGTAGATGTCGTTTAAGCATTTAGAATCTATGTTGTAATCACCTGTAATGGGGATCAGAATTTGGGTGTCGTCAGCATAATTTGTGCATGAGACAGCCGAGTGATCTAGTTCATCAAATAGAGGCTTTGTAAATATATTATAAAGCGTAGGGGAAACACGAGAGCCCTGGGGGACCCCACATGTGACAGGCACAGGTGTAGCAGATGCCGTTGGGGCAAATACTCTGGTGGTTCTATTATTGAGGAATGATTGAGTCCAGGAGATATCGTCAGAAAAATGGGCTGCCAATGAGAGGTGGTTACAGAGTGTTTTGTGGTCTACTAAGTCAAAGGCCGCTGATAGATCAAGTAACGGAAGGAGGTCAAGGTTGCCTTGTCTTTTATAGTTTCTATTTGTGTAACTAGATCTATCAGGGCTGTTTCCATGCCATGCCTTGGCCGGAAGTCTGATTGGCGTAGCCCTAGTAAGTTTTTACTTTCCAGATGGTGCTGAATCTGTAGGTAGGCAGCTCTGTCCAATATCTTTAGGAGGAAGGGAGCTGTGGTGATTGGTCTATAGTTAGTCAGGGTATTAGGGTCAAGGGAGGGCTTCTTTAAAAGTGGCAGGACCCAGGTGTCCTTCAGATTGGTAGGTACTGTATTGGATGCAAAAGATGCATTTCTTAGCAAAGTGATAAAGGGTGCAAGATCCTTTGCTGTCTCTTTGACAAGTGTTGCTGGACAGATATCGGCCAGACATCTGGATGGTTTTAAGTCTACAATTATATCCTCAACTTCCTTAGTGCCGAGGGGGGAGAATTTGAACAAGTCTTGTTGCTCAGGTAGCCATGTTTGAGTAGCAGGTTGGGGTAAGTTAGTGACAAAACTAGCTTTTTTGGTCTCAATTTTAGTTTGGAGGAGCTCAATTTTAATCGGAGAGAACTTTATGAAAATGATTGCACCTGGTGAGGTCTTTGGTACAGGTGATGGGTGGTGCGGTGGGAGATTCTAACTCTCCGAGTATGCTAAAAAGTTCTTTTGTATTAGATTTGGCTTTAGTGATCTGGTCGTTGTAGGAATCGCATTTTGCTAGGAAGATTGCTGCTTTGTTAGTAGAAGAGGCTAAGTTAAAGTTATCTTTGTTGAATGTAGAAGGGAGGTTTTTCCAAGTTGTTTCGGCGGCTCTTTTGTTTTTGCGCCGAATTCTTAGGTGCGGGTTGAATCAAGTGTTCAAATGTGAACGAGGTTTAGCTTTTCGCATTTTTTGTAGTGCAATCTTATTGATAGCATTGAGTATTGTGGCATTATAGAGGTCCACAAGGGCAGTGGGGTAATCATTAAGCGTGGAAGAGTCGGTGAGATGTTGAAGAAGTGGGAGGAGCTTCTGAGCCGTTACGTTCTGCATGTTTCTGGCTAGTCTGGAAGGTGCCATCAGTTTGTCACATTTATGTTGAATGCCATTTTGTATGGTGAAGAGAATAGCATAATGGTAAGTCCAGGCGCAGGATTGGTTGGAGAGAATGTTAATGTCGCAGTTGATATCTGTGATCGATTCTAATAATCTACCTTTATTGTGGGTGGGTTGTGAGACCAGCTGTGTGAAGCCTAGATCTGCAATGGTGTTAGCGATGGCTAATGCATTGGGATCTTTTGGGTCATCGAGTCCTAAATTAAAGTCTCCTAAGAACATAATTTGCGAGCCAGGCTTGGAAGTAGTTGTTAGGAGTAGGATTATGTCTTCCTTAAAGGAAGATAGAGGGCCGGGTGGTCTGTACATAAGGTGTACGGTTATGGTTTGCGTGGGTGATATGGGTAGCTTGATTGAGAGGAGTTCTCCGGAGGGGAAGGTTAGGGTAGTGGCAGGTCTGAGGGCTAAGGAAGTTTTAGCGATGATAGCTACGCCACCGCGTTTCGCAGATGTTCTATCCTGCCAGATAATAGTATACTTATCGGGAATAGCTAGTGAGGGCAGTGGTCGAGAAGTTGTATAGAGCCAGTTCTCAGTAATAGCTAAAAAGCCGAGGTCGTTAGTAATGAGGTCATTGACGTCAAGCGCATGGGCTGTTAATGATCTGGCATTGATGGGTGCGATTTTGTCCTCAGTAGCCACATTAGTAGCTGGGAGGTTTTACCTAGGTGGATTGATTTGTTAGTAGAACTAGCAGGTGCCTGATCTGTTAGTAACCTGTTAGTATAGGTTTGGAGCTGGTTTTATTAGAGTTTATAGTTAGTGATAGGCAGGTTTTTAGCAAATCTGTAGCCTAGTTTAAGGTTTCTAGTTGCGGTAGGGCATGGTTGGTTGGGTGTTGGTCTGGAGGCATATAGTTTTATCCATTGTAATGAGTTGGTAGTTGGGCAGTGTTTTGCGTAGATGAGGTCAGGTTCTTGGGTTTGGTGATGGTTTGGCCAAGTTGAGGTAGGAAAGTTGTAGGTTCAACGCTATCCTATGGGGGCATTTAGTGGCCATGGATAATGCGAGGGCGAGTCTTTTTGGTATGGTTTTGGCAATCCCTTGCGAATCTTTGGAATACCTAGGTGCAGAGGGCAGAGTCTGCATGTTGCAGAGGATATATGCTGCCAAACTGATTAATACACTCACAGTGGCTAGCCAGGATTGGTACATGACTAGGTTCTAGTTGTCAGAGCAAGTTAAGGACTACTAGGCGATTTTGCGGCAAGCGCAGGAGGCTTGGGCGTCGCAATGCGAAGCAATGGCTTGTGAGGGTCACCGCAGTATTGTATTATGCAGTGTGAAGGCAAGCGAAGCATATTGAGTACTGATCCGAGAAGCGACCAAGGCTGCAATTAGGCATCCCGCCCCATGCATATGTGAGCATGCAGATTTAACACAGGAATGAGTTAGTTCTGGCATTCACAGAGGCACTGTAAAAGATGCAATGGGCTGCTAGGCACAGCAAAGTCTGCGTGCAGTAGGCTAGATACAGTGTTATAGCAGGTGCAGCAGGCTGCTAGGCATAACACATTGGACATACAGTAGGCTATGAGTGAATAGCACGATAGTGATAAGGCACTACTAGGGGTAGGCGTCATGTGTTTAGTATACATTATTTACGTGACTTGATTGGTGAGCAGTCGATAACGCAAGCGTGGCAGGCCGTCGCTATGGACTAGAAACAGTGCAGTCAGTGACTATGCCAGGTAATCCGGTACGATACGCCAAGATCTTGCGTAAGCCCCACACACGCTGATGGACACATGAGTTAAAGTCCATGCGGTGTGAGTGCGGGCAGGTGAATTTATCGGCGGTTTCACCGGATACTTCGGGGTGGGCTCCCTGTAAGTACTGGCTGCCTACTGAATCCGAAGTGTTCGATGTGGAGACAGAGTTGCTTCTGTAGTCGGTGCTGCTTGTGATACGTATCACGCGGTCATGGTTGCTCCTGGAGTTGGCAGAGTCCTAGTTCATCCAAAACTGTGTTACGCACAAACTATCCCCTGTGGTCTTTGCGTTGGCTTCGGTGGCCTCTGCTTCCTAAAATCGCCCGAAATTCGGGAACCACTCTGTTCTCCGCAGCAGATCTCCCACCCCCCTCCCCCCCCGGAATAGATGTTTCCTCATCCCAGAACCGTCCACTAACTTTACCACACCATTGAATATTGTACTTTCTACTTTTATTCATCACTGAGTGATTTTACGCACAAACCTGAAATTGAGCACAGGGCTCCAATTTTTGTAGGGCTGGACTTCTAAGTCTTATAAAGTTAGAGAAATCCATCTCTGGAGTTTGCCAATGTGTTAAAGTTTGTCTGCTTTCCCTCCTTACAGGTTTTGGTGGGAATCCGCCCTTTACTGCAGCGACTGAAAAGTGATGGAACATATACTTTACATTGTGTGTGTTTAAGTAGTGATATTACTGTGTTTTCCATTATTCACATGCGTTTGTTCTGGGCCTAATAAATTGTGTATTTTTGATATACTACTGTTTAAGGGTAATTCTTGTCATCCTAAGGTGTGTGCACACCCAAGACCTCAGATCACCCCCACTACTCCAGAGACTTAGCCTTGACTGCTCTCCAAGCTACCTTGAATTGTCCTGGCTAACTTCACAAAAGTGTTCCGTTTCACTAACAAGGATGGCCTCCTAAAAATCTGTTCACCAAAGCAGAGTTTAGAAATACGTTCTAACAGTGGAGAGGAGTAGTAGTATGGTGTGGAGAGTAGAAGTAGAGGGAGCAGGATGACTTATTTTTGGTAAGGTTCTTTCTGATGGATCTAGTCCTACTCCAAAAGCCCCACTCTCTCCTAACTCCCAATTAGTGATCCATTATGGTTTGCTTGCAGCTCGTGGTTTTCTTTTTGTAGCGGAACTACTATGGGGAACAAGTGGATCCATATACCAACCAGATATGTCATATCCAGTCCTAATGGAGCTCATGATGCAGAGCCAGTACTGGAGTCTCATGTATGAACCTTTGTGGCGGGTTTAAGATTCAACTGATTCTACACCTGGAGCCGTTATAAAAAATGAAGCCGAGGAGGAAGACTTTACCCGTCACAAAGAACATTAACCAAGATAATTTCCTCATGTGCATCAATGGGATTGATGAATGATTTAGTTTGAGTAGGTTAAGCACCTTTGTGACAACTGTACGTTTGTCCACAGACCCCTTTTCCGCCATACTCTTGGGACGTTCCCCAGAACAGGGCCAATACCGGAGCCTGATGCACAGCATATATTTTCTTCTGTGCAATCTTTTCCCCAAAACTATATTCTGAGTTTTTTGTGACTTGGATGAATATTACAAGAGGCTGATCAAAATCAGAAAGATCTAGACATGCTTATTTTTAAAACCTAAATCAACAAAACAAAATTCTGGACATACGATCGACATGGCAAAATATTCACGCAATAACCTGTGAAACAAAAAGGTTCTGCAACACGTGGATCATATGATTAACTCTCATGAGGTGGACTCCAGTCATCTCAGACTCACCAGATGGTTGTGATGGCTCTACTGTGAAAACTGAAAGGATGGTGCTTGCTGCTATTTGGTCAACACTCTGAAATGTTAAACAAGATCATCAGGCACACCTTGTGGCAAGGGACCCCTCACCCCCTTGACTCTGCCCCTGGTAGGGCCGATAACACCAAGTCCTTACCTGGCCTCTAAATCTTTGCTGTACCAGGTTCCCAACCTCAGACGGGCCACTGGGGAGAGAAAAAACATCCCTTTTAAGGGTTGAAACAACAGCTTAAGTTTGGACAATACAAAGTCCTTTTCACTTTTAACACAACAATATTCAGTGCAAATATGTAATTTTGGCCTTTCTCCTGCTGGGAGGGGCATATTTGTTGCACCAGGATGGGACTGTACCCTTACTGGCTGTGTCCACACCCAGTGATGTTGCACAGTGAAGTTGATGTGATATCAACTTTGGACAAAAAAGCACCAGCCTGAACAGTTCTACCACAGATGGCATCAGATTACCCAGATCCAGGCCACTTCCTCTACCTATATCCGGTTGGGATGTCCACCTTGTAGGGAGCCCATTGGCAAAGGGCACGGTCTGGTGGCTTCTTAACCTTCTGCAAGAGCACCAAACTTCATAAGTACTGCAATGATGAGAACCCTTCCTCATTTACCACAAAATGTCCCTTTGAAGTGTCCATTAAATTAAGTGACAACTTTCTGGGACTGCACAGCTTAATAAACAATGTTGCCATGAGATCTCCTTGAACTTTCTGCAGCCCACCAGACTAGGGAGAATAATTGACCATTTATACTAAAAAGGTATCTCCACTGGCCCAGCATTTATTCTGGATTATTTCCTTTTGCTCCTCCTTCCCCTCTATTCGGCTGCTGCCAGATTTCATGCTCCTAGCACCCTTCTGCCCTGACTTTTAGGCTAATGCTTGAGTCGTCAAAACCCCTTGTGTCCTCATCTTACTTGATCTCTCTGCTGCCTTTGACACGGTCAACCAGGCCATCCTGCTCAACCGTCTCCGTGATAACCTAGGTATCACCGATCAAGCTCCTGGCTTGGTTGACCTTCCTCTCAGATCGACCCTCCCAGGTCCAACTTGGGTCCTTCCTCTCCTCTATCTCTACCTCTGGTGTTCCCGAGGGGTCTAATCTCTCTCCCTGGCTGTTCGACCAATACCTGGCACTTCTTTCCCACCGCATTGCTGTGCTCTGCCCCAACTTTCAGTACTATGCGGATGCCATCTCATTTTCAGACTCCCTTCTGCCTCCTCTTCTTCTCTCATCTCGGACTGTCCGCCATCCAGGAGCAGTGTGGCGCCAATGATCTCTGCCTCAATGCCAGAAAGACAGATTCTCCTCATCGGCACACCTGCTCCCTCCCTTCCCGTCGCTCTCTGACCAGCCTCTCTTGGCCCTCTTCCTGCTCCCACCTGTGAGGCTAAAAACCTCAGGGTCATCTTCGACTCCACACTTTCTTTCTCTCCTCACATTGGACGTCTCTAAGAAGTCACACTACCAGCTGCACCTCCTCACAGGTATTCTTCCTTTCCTCTGCTTCCCTCAGAAGCTCACTGTCTCCAGAGCTCTGGTTCTCTCTAGGCTGGACTACTGCAATAGCCTCTTTCTTAATCTGCCTGCCTCTACTCTCTGCCCTCTGCAACTCATCCAAAACAGGACTGCGAGACTTGTCCTTGGCCTCAAGCCCAGGGATAATCTCTCTCCAGGACTGAAATCTATTCACTGGCTCCCAGTGGCAGCGAGGAGTAACCCTCTGCATTGTTCACAATACCTTCGACTCTCTCTTCCTAAATATCTTCCTTCCCGAGCTCTTTGCTCATCCGCCTCCAACTCCCTCAGGGTCAGTCGCTTCTCCAAGCAGCGAGTTGGTGGTAGATCTTTCTTCTGGTGGGGCCTACCTCTGAAACAGCCTCCCTGCATCTCTGAAACTTGAGGAGAACCATCTCCGGTTACCAGAAGCACCCCAAGACCTTCCTCTTTGCTTCTGCTTTCTCTCCTTCTCTCCCCAGCTGATCTCCTGGCTGAATCTGAATCTGCACTGGTTACCTGGCTATCCTCTGATCTCCGGCCCAGGCCGCCTCCCCACCAGTTGTACACCTGCACTTCCCCATGGCAACCCTTGCACTTGGGGACTGTATCTGTAACCCTACAGCCCCCAATAGCACTGGACCGCTGATTTAGGCTTGCACTTGCCACCAGCTGGCCGCACTTTTAATTATAGTCTTTATTTATTTGACTGTTATCCTATGTACTGCACTGCCCTCGCCCCTTTCCCCCTGCCCCTCCCCCCTGCACTTGCCCGATCTTAATGTCACCGGGCCTAGTAGGATCGCGGTCTGTCTTCCCTCCGTTTCCCTTGTCTCGTTGCGCCTTAAAACACTTGTGTATAGGTGCGTTATAAATGCTATCTCATATCATATCTAATCCATCTAAACAGGTCTTTGTCCCCCACCTGCCATATGCATTGCCGCCTCATAATATTCTGGAATTTGGACATCAGGCTCAGCTGTGTCTCCTGGTCAACCTCCTATCTATTCTCTCCCACTGTCTTCTCCTCCTCACTAGTCAGGATCTGGAATGCATCCTTGGGGCATGGCTGCAAACGTCCCTGACCATCCACCCATCCATCCAACCAACTTGCCCTCCTCCCACACACCAGCGCTTTTAACCAATATTAATTACAATCTAGTACGTTGCTAAGAAAACAAATAAGTAGACCGACTATACAGTCCAAATGAAAGGATATGTGGTGGATGAACGAGCTTGCTAGGGTATGTTCAAGTGACAAAGGTCGCGCAAGCTATATATTGTCAGCTTGGCAATAGGGCCTGATAATTGGCCCAGGAGTAGGGTAGGCCAGGTGGTGAAAAAAGGGCATATGCGCAGGTTTTTAGGATTGTTAAATGGACAGATCATACTGGCCTGTGGTTCTGAGAGCGAAAGTCAACACGCGCGTGTTGTTACTCAGAGGTATGCAGATCGGCTCAGGAACCTGTGTGTAAGGGGTCTACAACGTGTGGCTCCCCAGATGTTCTGGACTAAGGCTCATGATCCCTCACCATTCACTATGGCGCAAGGACTGGTGGCAGTTGCATATCTGAGAGCCAACGATTGCCCACAACTGCTGTGTAGTCCTGCATGTGTCAGATAGCCCCTTTTCCTCGCACTTCTTGCAGCGTGCAATTCTTACAATGGGGGATTGTGCAGGTCTGATAGTGCACAGTGGGTGAAAGCAATCTATATAGAAACTTAGATAGGGAACACACGGCTCTCCTCTCAGATACAGGGAGCCATTCATCCCAGCTCATGAATTTAAAATCACACTGCTCTGCTATACCTTCCCTCCTGAAAACCCCTCCAAACATGATAACTGTGCACTGACTGCTATGAAGCACATAGGCAAGGTAGGGAGGAGTTTCATTATCCATGCTGTCATCACAGTTCAAGTGAGCTTTGGCAGTGACGGGTTCATGCCTCCGTGTATTATGGGGTGAGTGGAACCACAGCTAGGCAACACTGTTTTGCAAGTGTTACCCACCCTATCTAGGGGTAGCAAGGGCTGAGCAGTAAAGAGTAACTCCTGGGAGAGACAGGGAGGGTGCAGACGGAGCAATGCAATATTGATGAGGTGGAATGTCTGTACAAAGATGTTATGAACAATAGTATGCTATCTTCTCATAAGGCACACTAAATGTTACATAGCCTACAGGTAGATAAACCTCATTAAGAAGAGTTCTTTTAGTGTTTGAAGGTCATGATCCCACCAGAGTCACAAGCAATTTTCAAAGTCAACTTGTATGATCAGGTACCAAATTCGGTAGTCCGTTCCCCAGGGGTTGCAATGCATCCAGCATTTCTAAACTGGGAGTCACTCTCTCATAGGAATGAATTGGAGGGAAGGGCAGACTCCTGATTGGCTATAGGGGATGTGGTCCAGATACTGTGGTAACCCTCAAAGTTCAGAACATGTGCACTGTTAAAGATATAGGAAACAATCCCAGCGGTCGTAGTTAGGCGAGCTGGGATTCTCCATTGAGAGCACTATGAAAACTTTGGTACCTTTGTCAAGAGAAACGTCAACTGTGGCAGTATTGGTCTCAGGCTGGATAGACACTGTTCTTATGGCGACAATGAGGTTCTGCAGGCAAGGCAAAACCCAATAGAAAAATTGCAGGGACAGAGTACATGAAAAACGTCTGAATCTGGTGTTCAGCGCAGCTTTGCTGTTCGCTGCCAGTATGTTTCCGCTACCAGGGTGGAGCAGGTGGCGACCAGCAGTTACAGTTCAGTTAAGACTTGGACTTCTCAGAACCCCAACAACAGTTTTGGAATTCTAGGTTTTTAGTCCGTTTTTTGTAACGATGGAGATCCGCCACCATTCATAGAAGTGCTCTGGGTATCTAGTGCTTTGGGTGTACTGCATTCTCATCTGTGTCTGAGCTTGTGCAGGAGTGAAGAGAAAGGCTTTCTCTATCAAACAGGTGATCCTTAGTGCTTTCAACCTAACTGCACTCGCATGAAATCCAGTATCCATAGACAATGGCAGAGCATTGCTAGTCTAGTCTTGCAGTGAAGCAGCAGTTTACTCCGTGTCCTCAGTTTCTCCTTTTTTCAGATCCACAATGGTCTTTGAGAGGGTTATCTCCAACTACCTTGTTACGACTGACAAGGTAAGGATGCAGACTCCCAGGTTAAATAGGAAAATGGGGAGTTGAGTACACACTCACCATCCAATCAGATGCATGCATCCTTTCATACTTTTGCTGGCCACCTAATCACTGGCTGTCACAGCTTTAAACATTCCTACTCCCTGTCCTGGGCTTTCACTCAACATGGATTATACTCAGTGATTCAGACACCATTCAGGTATCTTTCTAGACTTGGTACGGTTGCCGTTAGAGATTTTCAGACTCAGCCGCCCAGGGTGGAGGGTTCCGAGAGGCCAACCTAGGTGATGAGCAATGGCTTTTCACACTTGTTCTTACCAAACCTTAAAGGTATTGTAGGTTGAGCAGTAAGGCAGCCATAGGATATCAGAGGTTGGTACACACGTACAGTTATCACCACAGGCAGTCAAGTATTAGAGGTCCACAAACTAAGGTGGTAAAACTCAAGAACACTATACAGGCAAAATGTACTTATACTGTAATTGGCATTCTGTGGCTTATTTACCGTGGCATTACAGATGTTTTGGACTTTGATTTCCATGATCCCTCCCCATTGACTGTGCTTGGTATGTCTGATGAGAGTTGTAATCTGAAATCATCTGGAGAGCCACAGGTTTTAGACCCATGGCTTAGAATCACATGCAAGGCATAGGACTACATCCAGTGGTTGGTGTGGAGGATTACAAGGCATAAAATAAGCAGTGTCTTACAGCAATTTGCTTGCTAATTAAACAAACTTGTGTAGACAGCTAGCTATTTAAATTACTCTGTTTAGTGAACACGCAGCTGACCCTAAACATCGCACTCTTGCCCTCTCCACCATCTTTTCGCTGTACACTGAAAGTTCAAAGGGGATAATGGTGAGAGGGCAGCAGTAATCCTCTCCTTCACTCGCAGTGTTAAAAGCCTGCGTGGGAGTGCTAGCCAAGAAAATGATCACACAGCCAAATGCTTACTTCTGTGACCTGCTGGCTGAATTTATCTGTGCAACCAGTGCTCAACCGATCAGCTGATCCCAATCTCCCCATCTCTTACTTTGTTTCCTCTTCCATAATGAATTCACAAAGCTAACTAGATGTTTACGCTAAGTAGTGATCAATAGTTCCATTCAGTCTGCACATATACAGTTCTGCTAATATACCATAAACTGTAGTTAGACGCCAAAGCTTCCTTTCGCTCAATGATTATGATTGCATTATATATTAGCACCTGCGGGAGAGAGCTGGCTAATCCGGGAATGCAAGCGGAATCTACAAGTATGCCGCCTGCATTTCATACCGGCCAGATGTGCCTCTGTCCAGCCTTCAGCCTGTCATTGGAGGATGTGCCCCAGGCAGAGTCTCCACTGTAGTGCCACGCTTCGACCCCCCACCACCCTACCCACTCACCCGTGCCCCTCTTGACCCACCTGCAGGTCCTGGAAATAGTTGTTTCCAATTGTGGACAGTAGTTGCTTTTTAAGGGAAGCATATATTGCACAAAGCTTGGTTCCCCTAAAAACAAAAAATAGTATCAGCACCCCAGATGATGGCTCTGAGTGCCTATAGTGATAAATACTGCTTTCATTGATGTGCAGGGCTGGAATGCTGCAATTGGGCATAGCTGGCGCCGGCCTGAGGGCTGTTAGAGATCCTGCCTTCCCCAAAGAATGGTGTTGAACACTGTATTGAAAACCGCTGATATCAATGAGAGGCAAGGGTGAACTTTTCCACCTGACATTGACAATTACCCTGCCTTCCACAACTTCCCAAACTTGATTTATGAAACTTCTAACATCTACTTACACGGCAAATGATGGGTCAATCATACAATATACAGGACACTGCCCTGTGCAACACTAACTGCATCCAGCTGCACAGAACCTTGCACTGAATGTTTTCAGAGCCTTTGTGTCATATCTATTATGTGTGTACAGTCATGCAGTTAAACTTAACATTTTACCGACATTCATCTCACAAATGCCTTCAGTGGTACACGGAAATGCTGTTATTGCTAATTTTATGTCTCGGGTACAAATAACTTCTAGTGACATTAAAATATTAGTAAAACATTGCTAATCCAATATGTTTGTTTGCTGATCAAGACAATTTTAATTTGCAAACTCTGCTTATCATTTTATTAAACAGAATTCAATTTTCTTTGCTTTATTTTGACATGAAATGCCATGAAAGCAGCACAAAATAGTCACATCTCAATTCATTTAAACTCCTTCATGCCATGTATTACATCTGAGTTTAGTTTTTTTTTATCGAAAAGGGCTTTGACAGGGGCGTTCCTCTAACACTATCCCAATTCTACGTGTACAGTTACCCATGCTTCTTCACACATTGACGTCCTCAGATTGTTATTTTTCTGTCCTAAGGTACATGAACAGGTGATTTATGTTTTCTTTAAAACTGTTGCCTTGGCTCACTTGCGGGGAGGATGTGTGGGCGTATATGATTTTAAGCAGATACAAGCCACAGAAATAATAACGGAGTAATATTTGTCTTCAGCGGCTTGTGAATCTGCTAGGATTCATATGCTGTGCATAGATTAGCAAGCAGCACCTGAAGAAGGGAATAGTTGCAAATAAATGCCTTAAAACTGTTTGAGCCACTTGTGAATCTGTTTGTGCCAGAGTATCTACACAGTAATGTTATCTGAATGTGTGCACGGAGCTGCATCTTGCAGCCTTAAAAATGGCTTCCATTTAAACATTTGCAATTGAAAATTGTTGCACTTGTATTACGTATTGAATGTGCTGTAGGTGTCAAGGGAGGTGTTTTATTGGACAGACTGTAGCATTGTTGAATGCATTT
This sequence comes from Ambystoma mexicanum, assembly GCF_040938575.1. Lineage (NCBI taxonomy): Eukaryota > Metazoa > Chordata > Amphibia > Caudata > Ambystomatidae > Ambystoma > Ambystoma mexicanum. The sequence continues at coordinate 139,197,404 of NC_090921.1, forward strand.
AACAATCCATCTTGCAATAGTGACTGGATTGCCTTCCCTCTGTCAAAATTGAAACAAAAAATGGGGTCTCCTGATTAAGGTATTATATAATGGCCCTTCATACATCAAGTGTATTAAGTGCTATTGCCGCTTTTTTTTTGCGTTCTGGAAACAAGATGGTAGTTCTTTGGACTGATTGACATGGAATTTTAAGATATACTTAGGTGAAAATATGGGATGTGTGCTCACAAACCACTGTGTTTGTGACTGGACATAAATGGGTAAGAAACAGATGATGCATGTAATTCACTTAACATCAAAGTTAAGACCAGGAATGTGGACTTTTGCTGGAAAGTAGGCCGGTCAGGAAAGCAGGGACCGACAAAGGCATGTGTGGTAAGCACCACAAAGTAGGTCATTAGAAGCTGTTCACAGGGGGCTGCACTAAAATATCCCATTACCATCAATAGAATAAGGGATTCAAGGTGAAGACTCGGGGAAAGGAGATGCACCGAAGCAACAACTTGTAGTTATGTAAGCTTTCCCATTGTCATGCCTCTTAGCAAAACAGGGTTTTCAAAGGACATAAAGAACAGAATGTATGTATGTGTCAAGGAAGACTCCCAGGAAAAGCCAATCAGACAAGCAACCTTGGTGGGTATTATTGCGAGTTGACTGAACCAACGTGGGAAAGCGAGCCATCAGGAACTGGGCTGGTCCACCTGCTATCCCCATGGTCATCCCAGTGGAGGGTGGATCAGGAGAGATCCCACTAGCTTCCTGTCCTCCAGAGATGCAGCAAGTAAGGTCCATCAGCAGCCCTGTGCAAGAATCACACAGAGGATAACTCCCATGGAGCATTGCAAGAAATCCCAATGTTCTGTTGACCGGACCAATCAACTTCTAATTGACAGCCAAGAACGCAAACACGATTAGAATGACATAACTAGCTTACCAGAAGTAAAACAGACAGAGCAAAGATCACAGAGCTCCCATTGCCACTCATACCGCAGTGTACAAGTTAGCAGCCAGGAGAGACCACAAAACACTGCTGAGGACACTGAAAGCATTTCCAAGATGCCACTGCACACCACAGTGGCCTTTTAAACGTTGGACCCCTCATTTACTATAACAGAACCCATAAAGTAATGAACAAATACCATATCTCGACTAATAGAATAATAAGAGGAATGTAGAATCATAAGGGGAGCAGTAAATCCCCAAAGAACACAAAACCACATTGGGAAAGCACCTATCAGAAAGAACCGTTCACCTGGCCACCCTCTGTCCTTTGGGCACAGGTACCTGCTCACCCTGCCACCCTCCTGCACTGCCTCCTGGCCACCCCCAGCACTGGGGTATGTATCTGTACCCATACAGTCCCCCACCCACTTCTCTTCTGCACTTATCAGATACACCCTATCTGCTTAACCTAGCACTTGCCACTTGCTGGCTTCACTACTACCTTTAATTATTTATTTTTATTTATTCTGTTCTCTCCTCTGTTCCGCACATTCCTCTATCCCTTCCATGAACTTTACCCCTTTTCCCCTTCCATGCACTTGCGCGTTCTCAATGTCACTGGGCCTAATAAGATCGTTGTTTTTGTTCTCCCCTGTTCCCCTCCCTTTGCCTGGCCGCGCTCTGAAACACTTGTGTATGAGCGCAATATAAATAAAATATCATAACCATTGAAACCACTCCCTGGCCTTGGGTGCATAAAAGGGAGTGAGAGGAAGCATCCTGGTGGAAGCGGTGCGTGCTGATGTTGCTCTCTGGATACAAAGGGAGATTGCTGAGGGGAGGAATGTTACAAGGATGCTGACAGGATGAAGGCAGTAGAACCCTTGAGGGCTCGGAAGGACAGATCCGGATCTGCTAATACTTGAAAGAAAGCATGAGGCTTTCGGACAGGAACCCCTGGGGAGGAGTACAGAGAAATAGGAGGGGCCAATAACAGATTGAAAGGACTCTGAATAGCATTACACCTGAACAGAAAGCTGTTAAACCCAAGGTCCTGTAGAGACCTCTTGGAGTAAGTATCAGAGGTTGGGGAGGAGCCCAATCAGTGCACAAGAAAGCTCTGTGGGAAATTACGACCAAATTGTGGAAAGCAGAAGTCGAATTAACCTCAGGAACCAGAAATGCCCGAAACCAGGGGGAAAGTCTGGAAAGGTGAGGTGAAAGCAGTTGGATTCTAGCCAGACGGCAAAGAACTTTTTAAGATTAGACGCTGGAACTTTCTGCAGGCCATCTTGTTGGCTTCCCTGGGAAGAGGAAGGACTTTTAAGAATGGGTTTAGAAATGTAGGACTTGGATTTAAACTATAAAGGTTTTGGGAACCTGGGGAAAACCCCATTTTGCACTGACCCATCCTTCACGCCGTTTGCATTAGAAAGATCCTTTCTATCGTTTATAAATGTTTCCCTAGTCCCTGTAGGCATTTGGTCCAAACCCTTTAATGAAGTCCAACCATTGAACCTCAAAAACTTTGCGGCAAGAATGTACTTGCTCAGACTACAACAGTAGCCGGCATAAAAATGAAAAAAACAATAGCTGGAAAGATGTAAGTTTGGAAGTGGGTTTTTGAAACCGAGTTTATAAAACGAAGTGGAAAAAAGTAGAAAAATGCCAACGAAATGAAGGAACCGTGAACAGTATTTAGAAGAAAGAGGCCATACAGTTGTTGGAAAAGTAGCCATCTGTAATTAAGGGGGTGGAGGGGAGAACCAGGGTTGCCTCAATGATTTTAAAATAAAATGCAGGACAACAGAGTGGGGAATATAAATTGGATGGTAGGAGGGAGAATGGTCGGGGAGTTTTCAGAATGGCAGAAGGAGGAAGATCTAGTTACACAAATGAAATGCATCAAGAAATTAAGCATTTTCAAACTACATCGCTGCATTTAAAGGCATTTTAATGCAACATACTAAAAGGAGCTTTTTCTAATGTTCGTTTTCAAACTTTGGTGATTCAGACAAGGTTTTCAAAGTAAAGACCTAAAATACCAGGATGTAGGCCGTCTTCTGGTCACAATGTGTACCAAATATGGGGCACTTCACACATTACCTCATGCAATCGTTCACTCACTTGTTAGTTGGCGTGTGCAGAGCATGGACATTGTTTGCAACCACCTTTGGCGTCAACTTCAGCAAACTAAAAAAAAAAAGAGAAAGATATCTCAAAACAGACAAAAATTTGACCACACCTTTTATAAGTAGACCAGGGCAGGGGGATTGGTCAACATTTGTGAGGGGGGTGATGGCCTTTAATGGAACATACAGCTAAAAGTGCGGAGCTGAAAAAGATTTTACCATAGGATGTTAGAAATGGATGCTCACCGTAATGACAACCATACTCTTAATCCATAGTTACCTTCCCTTAATATTTATGGGACATCCCAAGGAAAAGTGGCAGGACTGGAACCCGTTACAGAGCACCAGCGATTTCTATTTGACAAATTCCCTCACATAGCGCACACATGGGCAACACCCAGCTTGTGTTCCCTCTCAGGTGTGCGCCCCACCCACAACTAACTTTTTAAGCAGCATTAGAAGGAGGCAATATGGAGGAAAGGGGAATGTATACTAAGAACAGAAGTCCTTACGGTGAGCAACTTTCTTGCTCTTATACCAAGTCAACCGTTTCTCCATACTTCTGGGAGATTCATACGAATCTCTAAACAGAGAGGGGCGATGGGAAAATAATCATCTTTCCCAACAAGGTGATGCAGGATTGCCTAACTAAAGCTTGCATCTGCTCATGAGCTGGAATTAAGAGAACGATGCTTGAAGAAAGCATACAGACTAGCAAAGGTGGCAGGCCCTGCATATCCCCACTAAAGGAATGTGTCTTTACAAGGTAGGAGTGGCCGATGTGGCCCTTATTAGATGGCCATGAAGGTCGTTTGGTGGAGTGTTCTTCCTTGCATGTAATCAGGATGGTAGTTACCAGCCAATGAGCGATTGTCACTTTTGAGTTAGCTATACCTGGGGAGTTGACTCCAAAGTTTACAAAGAGTTATTTTGATTGCCTAATATCTTTCTTTCCTCTAAGGTAAAATGTTAGTGCTTTCACTGCCACCAGGGAATGTAGCATCATGTCTGCATCCGAGGAAGGCTTCGGGAAGAAAACCGGCAAGGAGATTTCCCAATTATTGTGAATGTTTTTCACAATTTCTAGTAGATAAAAAGCCGACGGTTCTCAGGACCCCCTTATTGTGAAAAAGCATGAACGGTCCTTCGAAGGACAGTGCCTATGATTCACATATTCTATGGCCAGATGTGTTCAACAAAAAAGAAGTTGTCAAGGTAAGCAGTCTCAAATCTGAATAGACCATTGGTAAAGATGAGAGGACTATATTTAGGACCCAGGGTGAAAGAGGCTTTCTTCTTGGTGGAAATCATTTTTCCACACCCCTGAAATGTCTTGACAACTGGATCTGAAAGAGTGCTTGCTAAAGCTTGTCAGCTGCTAAAGTAAGGGATTGCGGAGAGTGTTCTAGGAGAAGCATCAGAATGCAGGGATACCGTAAGGAGTTTAGACACTTTTTCCAACATGAGGCATATACAGGGGGCACTTCTTGTTTTGTTCATTGTTAGGAAAACGTTTTTGCTGCGTCATCTCCATAAACCCCCAATATTCTTGCTGTTTTGAACCTGCCCTGGCTTTTGAAGTTAAGTAAAGCCTTTATGATTGAAAAGACAGGTTGCAACCAACACAACGCTCTTCACTTGCGTTCTGGCAGTACCTAGCATCCAAATTTGTATTCACAAGATAAAACTATTGTTTTTTTCCCAGTTCCCTTACTTCCCTTATGAACTCCAACTGAAGTTAGAGCACAGTCCTATCTGCTTTTTGTGCAAGTACATCGGCAAGGACACATGTCTTTACCGGATGAAGATCAGGAATTAGCAGCTAAAAAAATTTTATTATAGCATTCTTTGATGAAAAATGTTCACAGACTGCAGAATTTTTTCCCGGTTGTCCTACTCATCTGTTGTGCCCGCTGAGGGTAGTGGAACGGTCTTACATTGTTCCTCTGTAACAGGCATGGCACTGGTGTCGACAATGCCTCTTCATTTTGTTGTTGGTGGTGTCACTGCTCCACGGTTTGGACCTGCTTCTTTGCGCCGAGTTGCACCTGGAGACTGAAGCAAAAATGCATCCTGGCGTCTTGTACCTGCAGAGTGACTGTGGAACGTTAAAGTGTATGTGATGTCAGCTGTGTATGAGTGGTACAAATGAGTCCGTTGTAGCAGAAGGGAGAGATGGATGGTTCAGTGGGTCTGGAGTCCCTTAAATCTGTCTTCCTGTAAGTAACTGCTCCTTTTCATTTTTGAATACCGACGAATACTGTCTGGTCCCTAAGCTACCTCACTTGGTTATCTACAGGCAGAATACTTCACATGGCAAAGTATGATGCTTGGGCAGGGCTGAGGCATCTTTAATTATCTACAGTGCAATGATAACACTAGAAGCTGATGACTTACATCTTCAAGCTAGAGATCTGTTCCTTGGTTTGTTGAATTAATTTTCTCGAGGCTGTTGTTGCTTTGTATCTATGTCACATTCAATTCAGCTCAGTATTAATTGCACGAGTTTCATGTTTTTCCAGGTTCGTGATATGTTAACAAATGGTTACTACAGTGGTGTACGTGTTTTAGTTCTCTAGTTATTAGAAACAATGTGTATGTGGCCAGAGAACATAATCTAAGACATTCATTAGTTGCAGCATCTAGTATCACGTTAATTGAGGGTATCCGCTAAGTAGTCCCTGAAATGTATACTAGGGATGTCTCTTATGCCTTATGGAATGCAACTGTGTGCAAGTCATTCTTTTTGCTAGTGGCCCTAATCTTATTACCTGCATAGGTATAGACAATTTCTCTAGTAGTACTGTGCATTCTTATTGAGTGTTTACCAAACGTTATTTAATTGTTACACCTTGTCTTACACTTGGTTTGCTACAGTGGCAGGATTACCAAGTTATGTGCTTTAATGCTCATTCTCTTATGAAGTTAAACATCCTATGCTATTCACGTTTGTACAAAACAGTGTGTTAAAATGCTTAGGTGTTATTTTTGGTCTGGTTGTAGGATGTGCGACAATGCCAGTGCCTGAGACACGCCAAACCAGCGAGGAAACTGACGTCATAGAACGACCTTCCAGAGCACCATGTCGCTAACCTGCTGAATTTGGCTAGTAGGAGCAACCCTTCTGTGTCCTTTGCGGGATGTGCTACAGCGCCAAGAAGATGGCCACCGAAGGGAGGAAGGGATCTGCGTCCACAGTGTCTGTGTGGCAATGAGAGAGACTGCGCATGGTGGCAGCAAGGCTTCACAGCCGGCAGTCAAATCCCTACTCCAGCAGAGACATCGTGGGCTGAGGACACCACCGGGACAACAGACTCAACTTGGGGACACCAGTAACAGGGCACCCAGAAACAAACATGGACAATCACTGTCACAGGCTGTGATAGCATCCACACACCAGACAAGTGCAGAGAAAAATGGGCAGGGAAAGGGAAACACACACACACACACACACACACACACGTTCCTTTGTTCTTCTAGCTCCTAAACACACACACACACACACACACACACACACACACACACACACACACACACACACACACACACACACACACACACACACACACACACACACACACACACACACACACACACACACACACACACACACACACACACACACACACACACACACACACACACACACACACACACACACACACACACACACACACACACACACACACACACACACACACACACACACACACACACACACACACACACACACACACACACACACACACACACACACACACACACACACACACACACACGTTCCTTTGTTCTTCTAGCTCCTAAACATTGCAACTCTCTTCTTTCTCTGGGTTCCACCACATCAATTCGTATCTTTCAATCGAATCTGAAAGCTCATCTTTTATCTTCCCTTTCCTCCTAATTCTGCTGTCCTTTACCTCTTCGGATCCTAATCATTTTTACATTATCACTTTCTTTTTAAACACCTTGTTCAGCGCATTTAGAAAAAAGCTATCTATACATTTAATCAAATGAAATGAGAGATAGAAAGACAAGTAAAGAGAGCACAAATGAAGAAAGAGCGAGAAAGGAAAAGGAGAAAAGGACGAACATAAGCCCTACAAATACAGATCCTTGCACGGTCTCTAAAGACTCTGATTTCTGTGCCATGTGAGGCAGATAGTTACATTATCAAATCTGTAATCGACATTGTTCCTGTTCTTTTAATTTTGTGATCATTATCCTGTTGTGTGTACTGGGATAGTATCGCGTCATTTCACATGGGCATGACTTCTAGGTTGCTGAAAGAATGGGGGATTACTCTGGCCCCTAGCTGCAGTTCGCATGGTCAGGCTCGGACTGGCTTATAGGGCAATAGGCACATGGCCGAACCAAAGACGCAAAAGGCCATTTTTTGGCCAAAGTGGGCCACTTGTTTGCTCAATGTGGCCAGTTTGATGAGTTACTTCACCATGTGGCTAATAGTTCTGACCAGTGTTGCCGGATAAATATTCTTTAAAATGCACAATTTGCATCACATTTTATTAAAAAAAAACTCCCTTGGGTACTACTCAGACAGTCTGTCACAAAAGGAATCAATTGCCATTTGTAACCTTGGGCCACTTTTTCATTCGTGCCCGACACATTTTTAATGGCCCAGTCCGACCCTGCGCATGGTTACGAACTGACGTGAAGCCTGTGTTTCTATGCCCGAAGGGGCATGATTACCAAGTACAGATGTTTAAGCAAACGGGCGTGAATCCATCTGTTAGTGCATCAGTGTCACTAGGTTGACTAGCGCACTTTTTAACCGGTGTATGCATGCACTGTGTTTGACATTCTCCTTCGAGTGCATACCAAATTAGGTGTGAAGTACTTGATTCAATTGGAATGTCCTGGATGCCTCTAGTTTCCCATATATTTTATTTTCAAGTTTTATCCATGTGGTAATGGAAGCATTCTCGTGTGTGATGTCAGGTGGGTGGGGGTGGTGGGGTGGCGGTTGGGGTGTGTGTGTGTGTGTGTGTGGGGGGGGGGGCAGGGTGTGTGTGTGATGTCAGGGGGGGTGGAATGTCAGAGGGGGGGTGCGATGTCAGAGGGGGGTGCGATGTCAGGGGGGGGCGATGTCAGGGGGGGGCGATGTCAGGGGGGGGCGATGTCAGGGGGGGCGATGTCAGGGGTGTGTGTGTGCGCGATGTCAGGGGGTGTGTGTGTGTGCGATGTCAGGGGGTGTGTGTGCGATGTCAGGGTGGGGGGTGTGTCGGGGATGGGGTGTGTCGGGGATGGTGTGTGTCGGGGATGGTGTGTGTCAGGGGGTATGTCAGGGGGGTATGTCGGGATATGTGTCGGGTGGGTGTGCGATGGCAGGGTGGGTGTGCGAGATGGCAGGGGTGGGCGTGCGAGATGGCAGGGGTGGGCGTGCGAGATGACAGGGGTGGGCGTGTGGGAGATAGGAGTCTCCTACCTATGACTTTATACTGCTGCTTCCAGTAAATACACGTTCTACTACGATGGAGTGCTGCTTGGCCGCGGAGCAACTACTACACGTACAGGATACCCTCACAAACTTTCAAAACAATGTCCCTAAAGGAGGTCTTTGTTAGCAAGAGTCAAGAAAGAGAGCTCGATGCCCTACCCAGTTGAACAGACAGATTGGTTCATAAGAGCATGACCACGTGCTCCTGAGAAGGACCAGGATTATGGGAGCCCAGGTTGCAGCGGCCAGAAAGGCCAGCTCAAGTAAGGCTCTCAAATGTGGGCCAACCCCTCAACACAGGGGTGGAAGATAGGTAGTTCACAGGACATTAAACCGTTGCCCAAGGCAGTAGCAATGCTGCTCAGAACACCGTGCTCACCATTTGGGCACATCTAGCAGACACTTCTTGGATAGTGGCCAGCACGGTGCCTAAGGGTGTCTTCCGGGTCTACTGATTCTGGCCGCAAACCTGGATGGCAGAGATGTCTTGTCCATTCCTCCTTAAACCTGGCCTTACTTTGCTATGCCTTTATGCACGGAATCGAATGTTAATGTTCAGCAAGACCATCAGGTTGTCATGCTCGGGGGCTGTTGTAGAATTGTACGCTGTGCTTTTAGGCCCGCTATAAATCTAACTGAAGTTAGAGCACAGTCCTATCTGCTTTTTGTGCAAGTACATCGGCTACAACGTGTGTGTGTCTCAGGCAGTATCCCTGTAAAATGTGAGGTGTGTTGGCCACGGGCAAAGCTTTGGACTTGGATCAGTTCATGTTTGAGTGTGGCCCTGAGAAGGGTGTGGTTTACTCCTCGTGTGCAGTTTTCGTGGGTGTGTCTCGGTAGGGTTGTTCATCCTTCCCGGGCTAGTGGTTCAAGGTGGCAACAGAGTGGGGTAACTCGAGTGCCTGTGCGAACATCGGACCACGAACTGGTAGTTGTCCCTATTGTCATGATAGTCTGGATGACCATCTCCGAAATGTGATTTTTTTTTAAAGACCTCCTCTTCAGGAGATGCTCGTGTAAATAAAGATTCACTTAGCTTTCAAAAATGTGTCTCGCACTCAGCGCGCAAGCTTCCAAAGTGATCGAGTCACACGTGTTACAAGGGCATCATGCTCGTGAAGACCTAGGAACAACTAAACACCGTTTGTATGGATCGATGGGGGGAAAACGTAGTGGGTAACAGGTACTGTGTGTAAAGCCGCTGGGCATTGGCGCAGAGGATCGCTAGCCTGTTCCCCCGACGCTGAGAAAAGGCAATGATGGTGGAAAGGGCTGCAAATAGAAACCACTGCGGCTCGGCAAGGTGTTCCAGTCCCATCTCTGTTCCTCGAGATAGCCCGCAAGTATGGGGAAAGGAAGACAATTTATTATGGGAGTTGAGCTCCACATAGCAGCAGCAAGTGAAGACGATAGCCTCCATGGATGATGGGAAGAGCACATATTAGCAGGAGGAAACGCAGAGTGTATTGGGGAAGTCATGCTGTCTTTTTAGAGAATGTAGTCCCAAGCATGTAATCATAAAAATGCAGCGAGTTAGTGGCCATGTTCATGGCACAGTAATGGTCTTGCCAAAAGGTATGGTTAAGTTAACATTAAAACACGTTTTCTTTTTGTTTAAAGAAGAGAACTATATGTAATAAGTGTAGATGCATTTGTGTGTAGAATATGAACCTAGTGAGCACTGTGCGATATGGAGAGGCTGAGCAAGTGCTGTCCACTGGTGGGTGGTGAGGTGGCACAGTAAAGCAAAACAATCGCTGGGCGGCAATCAATACTAAAGCAATCTTCTCCTCTAGTACTTGGCCCTGCGGTTTTGAGAAGCCTGCCTCTTACCTCTCTCTCTTCTCCAGTGTTTGGTTCCTCAAAGCCTGCTGCTGTCGCTCCCTCTCCTGCCAGATCTGAAGGGTTTCCGGCCTCCTCCGCTCCTCGCTTACAACTGTGGTCTCTTCCCGAGATGGGGATGCTGTGTGCGCGGTCCTAGGAGTTGGTGGGACAGACAGTTTAGTACAATCAAGTTCCCACTCTGTCAGGGATCCAGTCAGAATTGTGCCATCCTCTTAGGGTGAGGAATGGGGCCTAAGGTCTTCACTTATATATGACATGAAGCACAACAATGGCCATGTAACTTGACTTCTCTCATGTCATGGAGCATTACAGTACGAATCATACCCAATCATACCCAGCAGCCCTCAAAGGATGAAGAAAACCACAGCAAGGGGGATCCAGGGCCTGCAACATGGGGCCAGTCTTACCTGCTACTTGATCCTATATCCCCAACCTCAATCCTCTCTGGCGGGAACTTCTCTTTGCTTTTCTCCTGCACAGAACACTTTAAGAGAAAGAAACGCAAATCAGAAGAGAAGGGGAAAGTTAAGAAAGGCTCATGGTTCTTTACATTGCCCTGTAAAGAAACATATGGAGGCCGCCAAGGTGCCGCTAATGTTGCTCCAGCAACTCCCCCCTCGACCCCAAGAGGGCTGTGCTACTGCTTGCACACGCATTAGGGAGGCATACTAGTTTACAGATTATAAGTGCATTAGAGAGGAAGATAAGGTGGTGTACTACTACTCATTTTGGAGGCTGCTTTACTACTTGTAGACAAAGCTGAGAGGACAGGAAATATTGCTCTTATAGCACGGGGGTCAGCAAAGGCCTGCACTGCTGCTTCAGAATAACTGTGCTATGTGAACCCAGCGCTTACTTTTATCCGACACTATTTTCGGAATCATGGGGTTTTTCAAAGCCTACCCAGGAAGCATTTCCTGGACATTGTTCCTTCCCGTGCATGGAGTAATGCCATAACTAACTAAAAACACATATTTCGGTTTATTTCTGGGCCTCTCTGCTTGGGCTACAGCCGAACCTTGGGAGCAAATAAAGGTCGCCTCTGGAGAGATCAGTCTTCATGCCTTACAGTTACATCCCCAACTGACCGTCTTGGGACACTCACATCAGACGAACGCCTGGAGACTGCCCCTGGGTGGTAGCGGTGCGTGGTGCAAGTCAACATAATCTGTCAGCAAGAGGGCAAACTCGGCCACACCATGAAGCACTCTTAATTTCTGCAAAAGCCAGGTCACTTTCACTCGAGGGATGCATGCTTTCCCTCATGCAACGAGCGGGCCTATTCCCAAGAAAGAATACCCATGTTCTGGCACTGGCCCACCAATTGCCAAAGCCACGTGGATATCACAGGATGAATTCTCACCCCAGAAGACATGTTCATCTGCAGGCCACCGTCAGACTTGGCTTCGTCGTCATCTTCACCATTGGTGTTGCTGTCGATGTAGTCAATCTGCTCCAAGTCGCCATCCACTGGAAGAGCGAGAGTGCACAGGGAGGTCAGCATAGGTTGATTCATACCCAGCAGCATCTCTCCCATCTTGATACACAAAAGGTGCCTTCTGACAGAGTGACCGAAGGCAACATGCATGCTTGCGCTCTTACACAAGAAGGGCGCTGAAGAATGCTCACATGAACGCATCGGAATCTAGGAAAGAGCCAAGAGGGAATTGCCTTTGGAACCCGGACGCCACCCGACATGTCCATCTATGCATCGCAAGCATAAGGAGGCCTGTGGTTGGCAGTGCCAGTGCAAACATTTCTACCGCACTTTACGAAAACGACATTTCCTGCGCTGTGCCTCTACTACTAACCCCATGTGTGTCGCCTATAGCATCCCTTTCCCACACGTGCCTTTACACGAATGTCCGACCCACCACGTCCACCTGCTGCCGTTCCGTTATCATGCTTTAGACCTTCTCCTAACAAGGTAAAATCAACGCTCTCTTACACATTTATTTTATTTATTGCATATTTGTAAGGCGCCTGTACAACAAATGGTGCTTCAAGGTGCCACAGAACAAAAAGGGGGCAGGGGTAGGAGAAGTGAGAAAGAACAGTAGCGGCCCTACTAGGCCTTGTGACATTAGGATCGTGCAAGTGCACTAACATGAAGTGCGGGAGAGGGAAGGGGCGGAGCAATTAGGAAGAGGGTAGGAAAAGGGCAACAAGGGCTAGGCGAGTGCCGAGGGGAGGCCAGGAGGGAAAGTGCCAGGCATTGCATGGGGTATAGGGTGCAGGGGGTGAGGGTCCACATGCTAATTGCGAGGAGGGGTTGGACAGGGCGGGGGGGGGGGGGCCTGGTGCCCTGTAGAACTCAGAGGAACCTAGGCAGCCAGTCGCTGTGTTTGATGGGGGTGTTAGCAGGGTAGGGGGGAGAGGAAAGGGAGAAGAGAAAAGGAGGGTCTTTAGGAGCTTCTGGAACCTAAGGAGATCCAGCTCAAGCCTGAGAGGGGCCGGGAGACCATTCCAGAGGGCGGCTCCTCCGGAGGAGAGAGCAAGCTACCCCACACTCTCTGCTTAGAGAAGCATTTGGTCTGCAGAGAGTTCGAGCTAGAAGACCGAAGGGCTCTACCAGGGAGGTATTTAGGTAGAGAGTTGGATGTAGCAGGGTCCCAGGCCCCAGAAAGCCTTGTGGATGATGCAGAGGGTCATGCATTTGATCCTAGCAGCAACAAGGAGACAGTGGAGGGATTTTAGAGCTGGAGAGATGCGGTCCCTGGGCTTGAAGCAAAGGATAAGTCTTGCAGTCCTATTCAAGATTAGTTGAAGGGGGCGAAGGGAGAATCAAGGAAGATTGAAGAAGAGGCCTTTGCAATAGTCCAGCCTAGGGAGGACAAGAGCTCTGGAGACATTGAGTTTCTGGGGGAAGGTAAGGAAAGGGAGAATGCTTCTGTGGAAGTGCATGCGATAGTTGGCCATCTTGGCAAAGTCCGCGATATGAGGAGAGAGAGAGAGGAGTTGAAGATGACACCCAGGTTTTTTGCCTCACAAGAGGTTGAGGGGAGGAGAGTCAGAGGGCGGCCAGAGAGTTGGAGGGAGCTGGGGTCCCAATGTGAAGTATCTCAGTCTTACTGGCGTAAAGGCAGAGATAATTGGCGGCACACCATGCTTGAATAGCAGTCAGACAGTCAGGGTTGGGAGGAGGCAGTAGAGAGAAGATTAAAGAGAGCTGAGTGTCGTCTGCATAACACTGGAAGTGAGAAGAGAAGGAGGAGATCAGGTGGGACAGAGGGGCAAGGTAGATGCTGAAGAGCCACGGTGAGAGGATTTAGCGTTGAGGGACACCGCAGGTGGAGAGTGTGATGGGTGAGAGAAAATGGCCAGTTGAACCTGGGAAGGTCGGTTGGAGAGGAATGAGGTCAACCAGTCCAGTGGCAGGCCTGTGATGCCAAGGGTGTCACAGAGCCGATTTGTCACTTGGCATGAGTGACCACGTCGAAGGCAGAGGAGAGATCCAGAAGTATAAGAACGGGTGGCGAGTTGGAATCAAGGTTTGAGGGCAGGTCTTTACGGGTGTTCAGTAGAGCAGTTTGTGCTTCTGGCTGCTCTGAAGCCAGACTGATGGTCGTGGAGACAACCACAGATTCAGTGTGTTACATCAGTTGGGAGATGACCAGCTTCTCCAGGAGTTTGCCCAGGAAAAGGGTAATGGAGACAGGGCAGTAGTTAGCCGGGCATGAGGGGTCGGCAGAGGCCTTTTTGAAGAGGGGTAGCGGGAAGGAGCCAGTGGCAAAGGACAAAGGAGTGATTACAGAAATCATCCAAAGCTGGCGAAAGGGAGGCAATTTTGTCCTCGATAGTTGAGGAGCAGGGGAGCACCCGTTTGGAATCTATGACACAGACAGGCTAAGAAACAGTGACTAGATCAGGCAGCATTAGAAATAAAATATTAGGCAGGATAAAGAAAAATCTATATCAGGTATTTAGAAATAATTATCAGACTTTCCCTTCTTTTCCTCCCACTGCTCCCAAAACCAACCAATCCACACCCCACTCTTCCCCCATGGTGCGTCAGTTTACTGGGCCAATGAGGGGTCACTTTAATGACATACAGTATGACGGAGAGAGGCTTCGGTTTCCTTCTGCCAGCACTGCCAGATTTGGATGCAGAGCTACTATTACCTTTACTTCCAGTATCTTTGACCTGACTTTATCCTAATCCAATCTGCCTTTATTAAACCGAGCAACAAGTCAGTGAAAGGGACAGAGTGTAGGAATCTAGCGGCAGCTTTAACTACCACCGACACTAGTTTTGGGATGGTGGCATCCCTTCTCGCACACTCTTTCCGTGAAGAGATGTTCTACAAATACCCTTTGATCGGCTGTGCCTTCCCAGCCGAACTGAGGTAATTCATTTTGCATCTCCCATGGCTGGCAGGATAGGAGTGTGACTGACTCCGCCCCGCTCATGAACCCCACAAGCACGCAAAAACACACCGTGAAATAGTATAAATCCTTTCATGGCCAAATCCTATCACTAAAAGAAGGATTATTAAACCCTTAAAAAAATAAAGGATTTTCAAGATAAACTTGCGCATCAAAATCACTAGTTATAAGAATGTATTACTACCACAGCAGGTGGAGGTAACTAATTATTAAACATTTTTTGAAAACTTTTTTTAAACATTTAAACTAGGATGAGACGATTTGGACAGTCGCCAGGAGATTTTAGCTATTAACATAAATTACAGAAGAAGCCTGCATAGTGGACCATCATTATCTGCCGTAGTGTGAAGCATGTGTAGGTCGGGCCTTAAAAAGCATAACGTTTCAATGGGCCATTAAATTCATATTTCACATTGGGCGTGCATATGCAATTTGTGTTTATGTTGCACCAATTGAACAATTTATCAAAATAATTGTAACGTTCGGATCTGGAAAACCCAAGGACATAGGGTGTTTATAGGCAAGTTATGTTTGTGGAATGTCTGTCAAAAATATTTTTTTCCCTATATTTTCAGGTGCAATATTCAACGAGCATCAGCCAAAGAGTATTTTCAAATGCATCATAACAGGTATCAGGCACCCCAAGTACTAGTAGCAACATAGATCCGGAACAAAGAAAATAGTTTTAGCACAGGACAGTCTGGCACACCTGATGTTGAAAATGTTACAATTAGAAATAATAATAATCGGGCAACACCGCATAGACCCACCCTCATCGCCTCAGCCAGCCCAGATTAGGTATGCAAAGGTCGATTAATGCCAATGGGCCAGTTAAGGCCAGATGTTAAAATGGGCCAAGCTGACGCTTGAATATTCATTGAATATGGACAGCTTAGTAAAAAATAACAGTGCACATTTAGTCACATCCAGAAACGTGCATATGCGGAAAGATACAATAAGGGCATCATCAGAGCAAGTGTCCTCAGAGAAACAAAAGCTGCAGCACTGAAAGCTTTGATCAAACACTAGATGTTAAAATGAAATTGCAAATTCAGCGCTGCATGGATTTTGGAAGGCTACCTGATGTACGGAGGACCACACAATGTTCCAGTGAGAGTCTCTTCATTAGTACAGTCTGCAACATATAAATGCATGGGTAACAGGGACCCCAGCGGCCTCCAGCTCCTGTTCTCTCCTCACGCCAACTGCGACTCAATCACCTCCTTCAACAGATAACATCCTACCTTCCATGTATTACATGCTGCAACCCCTCCCCACTCATGTTAAACAATTCCCTGGAGCCCACAATCAGACTATTTACACACATGCTGCAATTGTAAATAACATAACACTAGCCCCTACTATGGTGAGCAAAAAGAGACAACGAGTTTAGCCAAACCTAATTAAGGTAAGGTAGCAGAGCGGAATGGCATATTCTTAGAATGGGTGAGAGAGTGGTCTAGGGCTACAATGAGTCCACACAGAGCACCACCAATAATTAAAGTTATACAGTTAAGTGCACAAATATACAATGATTTATTAGGCCTTTAAAATAAACACTGTGAAAGTAAAACCTCGTCAAATATCACACACTTACTATAAAACAAATATATGCATTCATCCTTAAGAGAAGAAAGAAGGCATATGATTCAATAACCAGTTAAACACAGGTAAGTACTCAGATGCATGAAATTCAGGCAACACACTTTAAATAACTACAAAACAGTTGCTCTAACACTTAAGGAGGCCAACTCTGAGATGATTTGGGGCCTTGTGCAATAAAATCACTTTCAAAGTGTTACTTTTCAGGTAGGTTTATTAAGAGATTTGGACGATGCCAGTAGTTAGGATTCAAAAGTCAAAAAGTTCAGTTAAGTAAACTAACTCAAACCCAGTCACTAGGATAGGCCTAGGAAGGGATCCTTGACCAGACATCCAAAGAGGAAAGAGTAGTCTAAGGAACTGGTATATAAGTGTACACCCCTGACTCAGATTTCTCCAGAGACCGCTGCTGAGGTTGAGGAATCCACTGGGGGCGCAGTCTTCCGTGCTTGGTCAGGTCAAGGAAAGCCCAGGGGTCACAGATGCAGTGGTTACTGTCGCACATGGGATTTAGTTTGTCGATCATGGTGCTTAGGAATCCGTTGCAGGCACCTTCCAACTGAATACCCAAACAAGGAAAAGATGAGTACTTGGGGCACCTCTAGGATGCGTAGATGGAGGTTTGAAAAGAGTGATTTCGGTCAGGAGACGTCAGACGATCTTACAGGGATGACAAAAGAAGCAGGTACTGTATGGCTTCCGTTGATACAAGTTGTGGATCCAGAAGTTCTAAGGATGAATGCGAACAGGCAACATTTGCAGCAAGGTAGCCCATGAGAGAGCTGGTCAGTCCACAGAAGGCACAGATCCTCTAGTAGAGGTCGAGACTGGCTGTACCCACCGTTCAAGGGGGTAAAGCCAAAAGCCATCCTTCTCAACCGTCTCAGTGATTACCTGGGTATCACCGATCAAGCCCTTGCTTGGCTGACTTCTTTCCTCTCCGTTCAACCCTCCCAGGTCCAACTTGGGTCCGTCCTCGCCTCTAGCTCTATCTCTACCTGTGGTGCTCCCCAGGGGTCTAACCTCTCTCCCTGGCTTTTCAACCAATACCTGGCACTTCTTGCCCACCGCATTGCCGCTCTCTGCCTCAACTTTCAGTGCTATGCGGATGACACTAGACTCATTTTCAGGCTCCTTTCAGCCACCTCTTCTTCTCTCATGTCAGACTGTGTCTGCTATCCAGGAGTGGTGTGCCGCCAATGATCGCTGCCTTAATGCCAGTAAGACTGAGAATCTCCTCATCGGCACACCCGCTCCCTCCTTTCCTGTCACTCTCTGGCCGGCCTCTGGTGGCCCTCTTCCTGCTGCCACCTGTGAGGCTAAAAACCTTGGGGTCATCTTCGACTCCACACTCTCCTTTTCTCCTCACATCTCTGACATCTCTAAGAAGTCACTACCAGCTGCACCTCCTCAGAGGTATTCTTCCTTTCCTCTCCTTCCCCCAGAAGCTCACTGTATCTAGAGCTCTGGTTCTCTCTAGGCTGGACTACTGCAACATCCTCTTTCTAAATCTGCCTGCCTCTACTCTTCGCCGTCTGCAACTCATCCAAAACAGGACTACAAGACTTGTCCTTGGCCTCAAGCCCAGGGATCGTATCTCTCCAGGACTGAAATCTCTGCACTGGCTCCCAGTGGGGGCGAGGATTAAGTTCAAAACCCTATGCAATGTCCACAAGGCCTTCTGGGGCCTGGAGCCTCAATGCCTTCAACTCTCTCTTCCTAAATATCTTCCTTCTCTAGCTCTTTGCTCATCCGTTCCTACTCCCTCAGGGTCAGTCGCTTCTCAAGTAACGAGTTGGTGGTAGATCTCTTTCTTCGGCTGGGGCCTCCCTCTGGAACAGCCTGCCTTCCTCTCTGAAAACTGAGGAGCACCATCTCCCATTCCGGAAGCACCTCAAGACCTTCCTCTTTGCTTCTGCTTTCTCTCCTCCTCTCTCCTGCTGAACTCCTGGCTGAAACTGCACTGGTCACCTGGCTACCCTCTGGTCTCGGGCCCAGGTCCCCTTCCCCACCAGTTGCACTCCTGCGCTGCCCCCCCTGGCAACACTTGCACTCTGGAGCTGTTTCTGTTTCCCTACAGCCCCTACCAGCACTCGACACCTGATGTCTGCACTTATCTTTTCACCTGCCACCAGCTGGCCGCACTTCTAATTAATTGTTCTTATTTATTTACTGTTTATCCTATGCACTACACTTCCCCTTCCCTCCCCCCCCACCCTCGCACTTTCCTCCTTTCCTCATCCCCCCTCCCCTTCACTTGCACAATCTCAATGTCACTTGGCCTAATAAGATCGCTTTCCGTCTTCCTTCTGTTCCCCTCCCTTGCCTCGTCACTCCTTGAAACACTTGTGTATAGGCACGTTATAAATGCCATATCATATCAAAGCACAGATGAGGGTCTTCTTGATATTAGGCAGAGGAGCAAGGCTTCAATGGCGTTGGTGCAGGTCAGCTTCAGGGGTCAATAGGCACCTCTTCTTCCAACAGTGATCTCCAAAATGGCTGCAGGAGCCCTCCGTTTTATACAAATATCAGGACTAGAAGGTCGCCCAGGTACACTAATGGAAAAGGATCTGCACCCTTCAAACTGCCAGTGGCTATCCAGTAAAGAAGAGCCACTGGCCAAAACATCTGACCAGCAACAGTCATTTAGGCACCAGGATGTGTACTGGGACCAGACAGTCCCAGGCACCACATCTGGGCCACACACAAACAGCCTCTTTGCCGGAAAAGGCAGCAGCTTTCCATGGGAAAAGGTTTTCCATATTTGGCATTTCCTGACTTGAGAATGCAGGAAGAAGGCCAAACAACAATATGGCCAAAAGATAAGCGAAAATCATTGTGTCACTGACATCTTAAGGTGCTAGCCACCGTTATTCACCCTTTGCAAATGTGCACAAGTAAAACGTGTGGTGAACTAGAAGGACTGAGATGAACGCGAGTCCTGTTTCAAGGGTTTTATTAAAAAGAAAAAGGAATCAAACACCTAACTTATTTCTATGAGGCAAGTTACCTGCCTAACAAAATAAAAATTATGGGTGGATGCTTAAGTCTGAATTAAAACTCTTTAGTCCGAATCCTATCCAGCTAACTGGCCCTAACACTATAGAAAACGGCCAGCTAAAAGAAGGAAACTGGGACGCTTTGTACACTAGCCTCAGCAAGTTCTGCCTGTCCTAGTTAATATTGACTTGTTTTTAGTTTTCCAAAGTTCCTTTTCTCTAGCAGGATATTATTTACAGCCTTGATACAAAACTAGGTTTTGCAGTTTCTCCTTTTAATAAAGAAACTGTTTTACACATGCAAATAATTCCATTCCTCCAGGATTGCTTGAGAACACACAAAACAATGTTTGTCCATGCCTCCTTCGAGGTGCTGGGACTACACAAAGTCCTGTAGTTCTCAGACAGCTTCTTTTCTTTCACACACATTATTTTAGATAGGGTGGTGGTTCACCTTGGTTTTTCAAAGTTTTGCAATCTTTCTCGCTTTCTTAGCCTTAACTCAATTATCTCGAAGCCTTAATTCAATTATTTGTATCTCCTTCTTTCCCCCCTTTGATGTGTGTGTTGCATACTCTGGTTTCTCAGACTATCGTAACCTGAATGACTTTCTCCAGCCGTTATTCAGTGTGGTACTTTTCTCAGTCCCCCTTTCATAGGGTTGTTTATGCTTGGGTTACTTAGACTTCAGTAACCTGAATAGCTGTTTGAGTGATTTTTCACGTTTGTATTACTCTCCCTCCCCCTTAAACAGGGTGTTTGCACACATGGCTTTCTCAGGCTCTCATAACCTGGATGCATTATCCAGATATTATTTGCAATGTTCCTACCTTGGAGCAGTATGTATTCCTGCATGTTTCTCAGGCTCCCGAAACCTTGTTGGCTTTCCCTGTGGCTACGTATCTTTGTAGCTATGGTCCGACCTGCATAGAGCTAGGGGATCCACGCTCCCTCAAACTGTTGGGTCTCAGCGTCTGTTACCAGACTCCCGTGCCACCACAGGTCCTACTTGGTTGCGCCACCAGACAAAACTGTCTTTCTGCCTCTGCTTTCGTTCCAACTTATGCTTCTAGGTCAGATAAGTGTTTCCCCTGCACCTCCCCTTGCTTTCGATGGCTCTGCCCCTCCAGGAGTCAATACTGTGGAGGCATGCCTCTGCATAGCAGTTCCACTGCCTCCGATGGAGTCTTCCTTTGCTTTAAGATCCGTCCTCTTCTAACACACATCACGGAAACATTCTGAACTGTGCCCTTCTTTGTTGACCATGGCATTTGGTTTGTGCTCACCATTACAAGTGGTGATGGCTGGAAGGTTTAGAATTAATCTTAAACCTCTGGCGATTGCTCTGCAAATCCTCCAGACCATCGGTCTTCACCTACCAAGCAATTACAGAGAGGGGAAGACCATATGCAAATCATGCTTGGTCCCACCCCCAAAGAAGGCAGTCCAGCCCGAATTGCTAAGTCATATCCCTCCTGCACAAGACAAGCATCCCGAAACATCATTAGGCGTCACCAGTGGGGAGCGGCTTTGGTCTCTAGGCCCAGCAGTAACGGAATACACGTCTGGGCATACCCGTTCCACTCAGGGTGACTAATGCTGGAAATGTATTGGAGGGACAGGACCTCCCTGTCCTTGTCCTTTTTCATTTGTGTTCTGTATTGTTTCATGCCCAGGAGTCCATGTGGGACACCTAGCAGGGCAGCTCTTCCTGTTTTTTTTTGGATACCCATATGGCACCCAGGGGTGGTGGTATAACCCTCCCCCCCTAGTGTATGTTTTTGGGCACCTGTGTGTGACCCACAGGGCAAGGTATTGGCTGGTGGCAGCTCCATGCTGAATTTGACAGGTGCTCTGAATATCCTCCATTTTGGGATACCCAGGCCCTGACATTGGAATCAGTTGATTCCTGATAGGAAACACGATGGCCCCTGTAGCCTCTTGTTTTCTATTGCATGTTACCTTTTTTTCCCAAAGTCCTGGGAAGCCCTGACTCGGTCCCTTCCCCCTGACTGGCTGTTGGGTGGAAGTTCCATATATGGTGTTGTCGTGAAGTCCAGCCCAGACTGGCTGGAGCCTTCCCAGTGACTGTATGTTGTGGGTACACCCTGTGGGTGGGACCTGGGTGAATGGTGTGTGTGACGAATATGCACTTCTTGTTGGGGATGTCTGGTTTCTGGTGTTTGACACAATGACTGAGACAGCCCTGCTCGAAAGCGGTATGAATGTAGTGTGTAGTGTTGAATGGCTGGGTACTTGTCCTAATAAACATTCCTTGTTGTGAGTGTCTGGGAGGGAGGAGAATGGCATGAATGCACTGTATGCCTGATTGGCTATATGACTGCTGAATGCCCTTCTGAGTGATTGGTTGCCTGAGTGTGACCCAGCAGAATGAAAGATCAACTAGCATATCTGGGGGCCTCTCACTGCTAGAAATCGTTCAGAAGCTCAAGTTGAAACTGACGCTTAATCTCGAAGCCGAGCCTGAAGAAGAAGGTTGACTGCAGTCTCCCTTCGCTGAAATCCAAATGCCATCGAGATTGATCCAAGAGAGGACCTGGTTAGGCGCCCTCTTCCCGTGCTCCAAGGGACCATCGAGCACCGCTAACCTTCGCTGAAGCGCCCTGGAAGTCAGACCCTTGAAAGGCTGCCGACCGGAGACTGGGACCACCGAGGAGAACGAAGCTAAGCACCGGACATTCTATCCACCATCATCGACCAGGGTTTGCTAGTTTGCTGTAACCGCTGGAGGCCCGTCGAAGCCGTGTTGCCCAGAAGCGGGGACCGCTTGAAGCCGTGCCATTGACGACCTGAGCCGCACGCTCCTTTGCCTAAGACTTTTGATTAACGGACGTGCTCGTCCGCACCCCCACCCGCATTATCCTGCCGAAGAAGGCCAGGCCATCGACGCGCTGAGGAGCATCCGCCGGTGGGTTTACCGCCACCCAAAGACCGAGAGACGCTAGACGACTCGACACCCTTGCTGGGCCACAGTTCTTCACAAACTCTTTGCGGTCCTGAACTATCGACATCGAGGTGCCCCGCACACCTCATCCTTGCAGGACGTCTTTGACTCGTCAGCGACAAGCACCGTCAGGATTGAAGCTGCTGCCTCAACGCCGCCGAACTTCCATTGAGGATTCTCGACGCCGAGTTCACTTTCTTCGAGGCCCATCGACGATCTATGGCTCCTGCTTTAAAGGAAGTCACTCAAGAAAGATCCCTCTACGCCACCTCGAGGAACTGTGCTATTCCAGGTACTTTGTGGTGGTAGAAACATTATAGAAGGAAATACGATTTATAGAACAATATATGGACGGGGCTTGTGATATATCTTTACTTTACAGGTTGCCCAGGTGGGGGGGGGGATCTCCACACAGAACTGTGTTTAATGGTAGAGGGCAGTATTCTGCCAATTGTTCTAACCAACTGCTTTCCTCCTATGTCGGTTACCTTTATTAAGTGATTTGTGTGACATTTAACCAGAGTACAATTGATGAACTTTAATGAAATCTGATAATAATTGTGGTACCACTTAGAGAAACTGTATATATTTGTCATTATAGATTTACTAAACACAAAGTGAGTTATTGTGATTGTGTACATAACCTTGAACTTAATTATATAAAGACTGTGTTGTAACTAAGTGTGTGGACATTCCTTTGTGGGGGCTTGGGGACTACTGAGAAGCTAGACCTTGATTCCTCGACCAGTGCTACCCTATAGAGAATCTTGGCTGGGGGCCTCTGTGCCTCTCCTCTGCCATATAGAGAGCAGAAGTACAGACCCCCCTCCAGTCTCTACAGCGAAAAAGCAAGGATCTAAGTGATTATTGCTGCGCGGAACATTTCAAATCTAGAAATTCACAATTCGAAAACTGCGTGTCACAATAATCACGTCTATCGCCCTTGCCAGCATTCCACCCTACCCGCCACCCCTAAACCCCTATGTAAGGTGAGAATCACTTCTCTTTTTGCATTTAATGCGCATTCGGCATGTGAAAAAAAATGATTCCCATAATGATGAACAAGCGGAGAAGGGGCTGCCAGGGGTGTCCCCCGCTCCTCTTGTTCGACATTATGGCTGTGGCGGTTGCAGGGTTGTCCCCACTTCCATAACATGGAAAGCGGGGGCGGAGGGCACAGGCATTTTTTTTTTAAGTTTTAAAACGGAGCTGCAGCAGAAGTTCCGCCCCACAATGGGGAGGTGGTACTCACGCCACAGGGAAGAAAGGGGTGCATTTAAGGCCCGGAAACAGATATCCCTGTAACCTGAAAAACTGCATAAACATTGCCACCAAAACTGCTGTGCTTTGCGTTCCCTGGCACATGTGGCAGCGATTGAACACTGCATTGAAGAACAACCCTGCGTTTGCTTTATTCAATTTGAATGGCAAAAAGTTATGCACTACATCGAAAAAACAGCCTTGTATTACTGTTAATTCACATGAGGGGCAAGGATTTCAACATTGCAACCCAACACGGCTTTTGTTTTCCCTTTCATGTGAACTGCTGCACTTTACACATGGTAAAAGAAAAATGACTTAAAAGCCACCAAAAAAGACCGCATCGCTTCATGGAAACCCATGTGGGGGGGGGGGGGGTAGATTGACTGAAGCAAGGTACATTATGTTTTCCCCCACAAGACTTCAATTACCTTTGAAGTGGCCCACAACACTGGATAACCCAGTTTGGACCAAAGCAGGAACTTTTCAAGGAAATGCCACGCTCTCACTGAAAGTCGCACTTACCAGTAAACTATTCTGCAGTTACGTGTGATGTGATTAAGGGCGATATAATTCCCTGCTCTGCCAGACTGGAAGGCAGTACTAGCAGGGAGGACAAAGAAAGCAAGTATGGCTAGAGATTGACCAAGAAGTGAGAGTTCCTTCTGTACCCACTACCGAGAACAAGCTGACAAACTTCAAAGGGTATAATAAAAGTCTTTTGTTGCAAGCTGAGCCAGGGGGAGACAGTTGGCTGTGGGAGATGAAGCACGGCCCTCCCATATGTGACCGATCCTCCAAATTGACATTAAATGATTGATTAATTTTTCCCAGCACTCAGAATAAGAAATCATTTTGTTTTATGCTATTTTTCCATGCAATTTCCAGGCGGATGTTAAGAGACTAGGTGCATGTCCCTAGGACTTTGTGGACTGAAATGGCCAGTAAAGACTCGTTTCTGGCCAATTATAAATGGGACAAATTTGAAAACTGGCGGAAAGATGGAAAATGAGATTATGAACATGCTTAATTATTTGCAGAGTTATTACTGTTATGCAGGTCATGAAAAGGACAAAAATGTGCCAAAGGGCATCGCACAGATTTGAGGATCGGCTTGCCTAATTCCCTATTACCCACTGAAACCCGCATATCTAATTTTATGGCGGTGGCTAGTATAAGTTTGAAGTTATGATACATAACTCCGTTTTGCTAAAATGTGGACCTGGGAACAAAGAACTATAATAAATGATAAACAGACAGAGGATGCTCTCTCCCCTTCAAGCAATAAGGCCAGTGGCGGAGGGCGGAATGGTGAACTGTCCTATGCCAGGGTAGAAGTAATTCTACAGTACTCCCCCTAGATTGTAAAATGAATGATGTCATTTGGGCTATATAAGGGGAGACTGTACACAGACACACAAGAATCCGGGGAGACGGGAGAAAGAGGACGAGGCAGCTGGTCCCATACAGGAGAGTGCAGAGACCACTCCCCCACCCCAGCTGTCCAGAGGGTCCCGAGATCCAGCTGACTTTGCAGTATCCCAAACCAAGGCTTACTTTGTAAGTAGCAAATAACCCCAGCCCCAAATTGCATAAACCTCTCCTTTTGTAATATTGCATCCAATAGTTCCCCCATTGAAAATCACATTGAAAATCCCAAGTTGCCAGTATAATTCATTCACCTTTCCATCGAAGAATCTGTATTAGCCTGTGCATGTTAGCATATTCCTTTGATACATCTCTCAGTTTTCTGTATGTCCTTAGTATCATTTTGAAATAAATCAATTAATTCCCCCATTTAAATTCACATTAAAAATTGTTGCCATTCAAAATCAACAATCTTTTTGAGTGTTTTTATTTATTATTCCAGTCATTAAAGTATTGCCTCAAAAGAATTAGTCTCCGTGTACTGAAAACCGAATTTACCCGTGTATTGTGTGCATTACCCCCAAACTCCTAACTTGCATCTGTCCCATTGAAAACCCAAAACTGAAGTCCCATTGGGCAACCCCTTTTTGTCTAGAATCCTATTTGTTATTTGCCTCTGTCCTTGAAAACGAATTTCGATTTTGAAAGCTAAACCCTTTCCTTAGCTGCCTGTCATTATAAAACCAGTGTAAAACAAATTTCCATTCGCCGTTTGTATTTTTATTTTGCATTTGCTTTATCCCCAAAGAACAATTTACTTACCAACTGTAATGGTCTTTCGATTGGATGTTCCTCCCACGTATTCATCATCTTTAGATATTTGTATCCCAGCTCTCTTGAAGGACTTCCTTAGCTAGCTCCCATTCGTGGGAGACTGTGCTCTGCCTGCTCAGAGCGTCCTTTGTCAAGTTATTCTCTCCGGCTAGTTGAACTGCCGATAGAGAGATTCCTTCTTGCACTGCCCAGAACCAGAGCTGCATTGCCTCTCTGCACAGTGGAAGTGATCCTACGCCTCCTCTTTTGTTGAGGTAGTACATGGCCACTGTGTTATCCGTCATTATCAGGACATTCTTTCCCTGCAGAGAGGGCAGAAAAGCCTTCAGCGCTAGTCTGATTGCTCTCAGCTCCAAACGGTTGATGTGTAGTTTGGACTCCGGTGGAGACCAAGGACCGCTGATTATCAGATCGTTGTTGTGGGCTCCCCACCCCTTGAGTGAGGCGTCCGTCACTACCGTTATCTCCGGCCATTGTTGCTAAAAGGTTCCCCCTTGAGGACATTCTCCTTGCAAGCCCACCATAGGAGATCTTGAGCCACTTTGGCTGGGACTTGCAGAAGATCTGACATCTCTCCCGAAAATTGGGACCATCGAGTCCTGAGGGCCCAAAGAAGGGATCTCATCCTCAATCTGGCCTCTGGCACCAGAGAAATGCAGGATGCCATGAGGCCTAGGAACCTTAGAAAGTCGAATGCCGGTAAATGTTGGGCAATTTTAAACTTTGTGACCATCTGCAGAATGTGGTGAGCTCTCTCCTCGGGAGGCGAGGCTTTCCCTGAGGAAAGTATCCAAGACTGCTCCGATGAATTGGAGTCTTTGGCTGGTAATCATTTGTGAATTTTTGTAATTAAGGGAGAAGCCCAGTCTGTGTAAGAAGTGGCAGGTCAAGGCCAGATGTTCCTGGGCTCGTTCGGGTGAACTTGCCCTGATCAAACAATCGTCCAGGTAAGGTTAGACGTGAATCCCCCTTCTCCTGATACTCCCTGCCACCACCGCCATCAGTTTGGTGAAAACCCCCGAGGCTGAGGTTAGCCCAAATGGTAGAACCCAAAACTGATCATGAGAACCACCAATTGCGAACCTCAGGTACTTTGTGCTTGAGATGGATTGGCACATGAAAGTAAGCATCCTGAAGGTCCAATGAAACCAGCCAGTCCTGAAGCTGAAGAGCATGAAGGATCTGAAAAAGGGTCACCATCTTGAACTTGTCCTTCCTGAGGAATCTCTTCAAATTTCTTAAGTCCAAGATGGGTCTCAATCGTCTGTCCTTTTTGGGGATGAGAAAATAAGGGGAGAACCAACCCTTGTTTCTTTCCGCTACAGGTACATGTTCTATTGCACCTTTCTCTAGCAGGGTTAAAATCTTCTGCACAAGGAGAGGGTCTGTAATTTTTACAGAGTTGGCTCCCGGTGGATGATCCTGAGGACTTTTATGAAAAGGAAGGCAGTAAACATGGGTCACTATCTCTAGTGCCCAGTCATCTGACGTAATGCCCCACCATTTGTCCAGATACCGAGTGATTCTGCTTCCCACCACGGTCTTGTGGGTGAAGACCTCAAAGTGGCTTTGCAGCGGCTGCAGCAGTGGCTGAGGAGGTATTAGCTGCTGCTGTGGCTGATCTAGCACCTCTCCCTTTTCCACCACGAAAGGGTTTTCTCTGTTGGCCTCTGACTGGCCTGCCCCCTCACTTTTCCAAAAGAGGAGTACAAACAAAAGGGGTGACTCTTCCAGGAAGATGAGCATGCGTAAGAGTGTTGTTGAGGCTGTCTTATAGAGGCGCTAAGTGATTTTGCTGCCGCTTTTGAGGTCTGCAGCTTCTCCAAGCTCTTGTCCGCATTGCTGCCAAACAACCTCAAGCCATCAAAGGGCATATTAAGTAATCTAGATTGCACATCAGGTGCAAAGCCAGATTTCCTTAGCCATGCAAACCTGCGTAGGACCGTGCTAGATGCCATGGACCTGCTTACACTATCAGCAGTGTCCAGTCCTGACTGACTCTATAGCCTCTTTACCATCTTTTACTATAGCCAGGAAACCATCCCTTTCCTCACCTTCCGGGATGCAATCAACCGCTGATGTCATGCAGTCCCACAGGGTATATGTAAATCTTGCTAAAGTGCAAGTTACATTTGTCGATTTAAGAGGCATGCTGCCCGAAGAAAAAACTTTCCGGGCCCAAGCCTCAACTTTTTAATCATCCCTGTCTGGTGGTATTGAGGGGTAAGCCGATTGCCTAGTGGAGGTTGCAGCTTGTACCACTAGACTTTCAGGGGAGAGATGTTCAGAGAGATATTCCGGATCTGATAAAGATGGTCTGCATTTTGGTACATATTTCTTGTTTACTGCTGAAATAGAATCAGGAGTATTCCAATTTATTCTTCTGAAGTGCTTTATGGAATGGAAGAACAGGATCTTTTAGAGGACCTTCACTCAGGAGGTCTGCCATGTCATCCTGGTCGAAATTATGGGGAAGCTGCCTTCCAACCATAAAATCAATGACCCTTCCAATGAGATTTCTATAACTAGGATCAGCATGAT
The DNA here is from genome assembly GCF_040938575.1 of Ambystoma mexicanum. NCBI lineage: Eukaryota > Metazoa > Chordata > Amphibia > Caudata > Ambystomatidae > Ambystoma > Ambystoma mexicanum. The sequence goes on from NC_090921.1 coordinate 139,225,736, forward strand.
CTGTAGGGTCTGGTCTCCGTAATTCCACTTCAGGTGAAGTGTCTAGGCCACTGGTATTTACTAAACAGCCATATAGATCTGTTATTTTGGAATTCAGGTCCACTAGCTCTTCAGGGACCTCTCTGGCACCAAATCTAACTCCATCTGAAGTGACATCCTCTTCAGAGGAGTGTTCTTCAAAAATGGATGACATGGATCTGAGAAATTCCTGTCTGGGTTGAGGATGGAAAGCGTTTTCAGGTAAAGAGGGTGGTATAGACTTAGGCATGGGCAATGGCATCGACTTGGGTATCGGAATCAAATCGATAAAGGCGTCGAAGGCGTTGATGAAGAAGACGCTGGTTCGGCATTTTCGAAGGAGGCTTCGATACTGTCGAAGAAGGATTCGATACAGTCAAAGGTTTCGACGCCATGGTTGTTGACAGTGTTGAGTCGAGCTTCAACTTAGACGCCGATGTCGATTCCGCTACCACCGATTTATGCACCAGAGGTTTTGTCTTAGTACAAGGTGTCGCAGAATTTTCCCTTGATGACACTCTCGACTCTTTTTCGACTCTCGCGTGTTTAGATCTTGATTTCCCTCTGTCACTTTTAGAGTGGGTAGAGGCATCATCACCACGCTGCATCTTCAGGGGGTCTGGGCCGCATTCTCGAATATTTTAAGCATCGAAGCACTAAAGGCACTAAAAGCACTAAAGGCCTCCCATTTTTCAGGGGAGTCGTGCTTGGATGGATAAGTAACTCTCCTCTCAGAGCAGGACGAGGAGGAAGAAGACCTGTGACTTCGCTTTTTTGACTTCTTAGACGAAGACAAGGAGGATTTCCTCAAGCGACTCTTCGATGTCGGCCTCCTCGACCCATGTCGAGATTTTTGACTAGATTCATCCGAATCTTTTTGTCTTTTAGAAGGCTTGTAAGTTTCCTCCCCCACCGCCAGCTTACCTTTACGTTCCCTAAGAGCCTTATTGGACATGGCCTGACAAGAACCACACTCGTCAACCCGATGGTCTGGGCTGAGACACCAGAGGCAATTCCGATGGGGGTCAGTTATTGACATTTTCCTACCACACTTCTGACATTTTTTTAAACCTGTCTTGGGTGGGAGTAGATGACGAGGACATCGTCGAGAAAAAACCTGATGCACGTTTTGTGACACGAAGCAGTAGCTCGGAAACACAGAACTGAAGTAGCGCGTGCTGCTCGAGCCCTTTGTAGAGGATGACGTCGATGCTCGACGGCGGCCCTCGAGGGACTACGACTCCGTGGCCTCGAACACAGCACTCTGTGGTGAAAATGTTTGCCGAAGCAGCAGAGCTGGGATACAAATATCGAAAGATGAGGAATATGTGGGAGGACACAATCCATTCAAAATCTATTTTCCTACCTAATTCCACATTGTTCTGTGTGCGGATTAGTAGTCTCTAAGATTACCCATCTCCTCAAGCGTAGCAACAGGAATTTCCTTTTATTCTGTCCCACTGCAGTTGTGAGTAACCGCGCAAGTAATAATCCAAATCCGATTCTGCCGTTTTGCTCCAAAAACAAGTCTTCACTTTCTTTTCTGGCTTCCCATCTTGGGATGGTGGGCTTTATTTTTAATTTTTTTTTTATAAACTTTCTAGTTTGCATGCAAATGTTTACATTATATTTCATGACATCAATTATTTAAATCATTTTAGTTTCCTTGGAGATTTAAAAGAGTTTCAAATTATGTCCATTTTAGCAGTTTTCTTTGTTCGAACTAAAATGTCCAGAATTGAATTACCATGATGATCAGCCTTTTATTTTTGCCGGAGATTATCTGGAGCAACCTTTCATCGGCTCCATAACTTGTCCTTTTATATTTCGTAGTACTGGCAAATAAGATTCTGCGTCATTTAGGATGGGACATTCCATTAGAATGTGATAGGTCGTTTCATCCTGGTTAATTTGTTTGCAGAATCTGCAGATATTTTCCTCGTCTGTTATTTGCTTACTGGTTGCTAGATATTCTCTGGTGGGTAGTGTGTTAAGGCGAAGTCTTAGATAGAGATCTCAAATTGTTCTGGAAGGAAATCTTTCCAAGTATAGAGGTAATTCGCAGAGGACCCTAGTCTCTGTCTCGGGAATTACATTAATTTTGTATGAGGCCTGGTCTTGGATAGTTTTAATCTAATCGTTCTCCTTAATTCTCTTTTTTACCGTTAGGGGTCTGTTGATCAGTGTCTCGGCCATGAGGACGTTATGTTTGAACAGAAATTGACAGCCTTCTTTCCATGTGTTCATAGTGGGAGAGGTAAAATTTCCATTTGTTTGCGTCAAAATCTTGATTGCTGGTGTGCCGTCGTTATTGATTATCTTGCGAAAAATTTCCAGTTGTTTCCAGCTTCTGATAGATTCAAGTGACTGGAGTGCCAATTCATATCGTATTCTGGGCATCGGGAAGGATGGAGCTAAAGAGAGTACCTTGCACCAGAATAGGCCTTCTACCAAAGTCCAGATACTGCTGGAGATGTTAATCAGAGTTTCACTCCTGTATAGCAGCATCAGAGCCTGCCTGGCTAGGGTGAGCGCTCTGTTCTTTAAATAAATTATCCAGTTCTGTTCCACGTGGGACTGGTTGAGCCAAATACCGAGATATTTGATCTCCTTTACTACCTCAAGTTTTTTTCCATCTAGATATATCCTTAAGGAGGCAGCTTGCTTGTTGGTACAGTGGCCCAGGGACATTACTTGAGTTTTGTTTGAATTTATCTTCCTATCATTTCCTCTTATGAAGTTGTCAAGGTGGTTCAGTCTTTTTTGTAGACCTACTTGAGTCTTGTCCATAATCACAACATCGTCCGCATATAGTATATAAGGGACAGGGATCGCATTCTGTCTTAGAGGATTAGTGGTAAAGCTTGGGTCATTTCTACCTATATCAAGAAGGTTAAACATTGAAGAAACTGGCGGCCAGGGGGCATCCTTGTTTCAGGCCATTTGTCGTGTAGATCACAGAAGAGAGAACTCCATCGTTGGTCGAGATGGATTTGGATGGTGGTATCGCTATACAGTGCTTTGATGGATTCCAGCAGCTTACGTCTGTTAATGCTGTTGAACACCATTTGGAGGTCGACAAAAATAGCGTGGACGTTGGTCCGGGTTCTGATTGATTCTTGTTTTATTACATTAAGAATCAGTAAGTTTATGTTGGTGCTGACCTTGCTGGCGAATCCAGTCTGTCGGGGATTCTGCTTGTTGTTTGTCTTAGCCCATTCGTTAAATCTTTTGACCAAGAATATCTTGCCTATGGGATCGAGCATCAACATTGGGCAGTAGTTTGCAGCCTGCGTTCTTTCGCCTTTCTTGAAAGCCGGGACCATGAATGCCATTTTCCAGATGTTGGGTATGTGTTTGCTTTTGGAACATTCTGAAGCAAAGTTTGGGCCAAGCTTCCGGATGTCTTTGGATATTATTGCTAAGGCCATCAGGCCCCGGAGCTCTAGAGACATTTAATCTTCTGATATGTGATAGAAGATCATCATGGTCCCTTTGGTTATAACAGGCTATATTGTCAGGGTTTGGGTTGTTCTCGCTTTCATAATAATCAGTGGAGTTGTATGTCGATCGGAAATGGTAAATCCAGTCGCTTTCGGGCACATCCATGATTAGTCGATGTTGGAGTACATGATTTTGGTTAAGCATAGCCCATACATCCCTTGTGTTTCTCTTGTTCAATGCTTTGAGCATAGAGTCTATTCTATGTGCGTCAATCCTGATTTCTAAATGTATGATATTGGCGTTTATTGCAGGGAGCACTCCGCGATTTTCTTTGTTCCCATGCAGACCTCTGTGGAGCTTCGCAATAGTTGATGTTTGGGTAGTAATTCCTCTCTTCTGCTTTTATTTACTGGTTACTGGAGTAGAGGTTCCTCTTTTCTATTTCTGCTGAGGGAGAGGTTCGAAGTATCTGTGGTTGCAGAACATTTGAAGCCAAATATTTCTATCTGCTCTGCTTGCTCCATGATTGTTTTGAGCATATTGTTTGAGTTAAATTGGGCTGATATGAAATCATTTTGGTAATCGAACGGAAATTCTACCACTTTTATGTAATCTGATTGAATTTTTTTGTAAAGCCGGAACAGCGTGGAATAATCTCAGCAGGTTGGTCCTGTTGAGGATTAAGCCATCTTGCGACTGTTTCAGTCGATGTATCTCAACCATATTCTTGGGTTTTTGTACTTGTGGATCGATACGAATTGGAGGTTTCATACATCTATTCATGTTCTGTTTTGCAAGATCTGGCAGAGTGGTTTAGTTTCCTCATTGGCACTTCAGATTTGTCGTTTTACTCCCAATGGTGGCTTTCCAAGTATGTTTGTGTGGATTGGTGATCTGTAGAGCGGTCGCCGCCGACCATAAACAGATTAGAATCTTGACCATTCTCCTTCTGTGTCAGTTATTTCTTCACAGGTAAGTATTCAGTTTTTACTATTTTCTGTGTTGCCTTCCAGATATTCATTGATAATATAGAGTGACGAAGTGTCGCTGGAAACGTCAGACAGCTGGATGACCGTTCTTTCTGTAGTAAGGCTTGTGTCTTTTGCAGCTTGGGGTTCGTGTTGCAGATCTTCGTATGTAGATAGGTTGATTAGGGGTTCCACAATTTCCTTATCCTCCATTTCCTTTTCTTTGGAATATAAGGGTTTTTCTGTGCCCTTGTGCTGAATCGAGGAGTGTTCTTTATTTCTTTGGGCCGCCGATTTGTTCTCCTTTAGGACTGCAACTTTTTTCATGGTTTGGGGCAGTGTCAAGTTTCTTAAGAAGGCCCGGGAGCCTTTTCTGGATGTTTTGGCAATAGTTTTAGATTTCCCACGTGCGTAGGTGCTTTTTTTCCGGTGGCTTTAATAGGGTATTTAGCCTGGTTGAATATCGGAAAAGTATCCGCAGAAGTTCCGACTGTCAATGGTCTTTCATGTTCTATATTTCCCTGGCAAGAGGGTGCAGTTTTTCTAGTGTTTCAGGGTGTGAAATGAAGGGCGTCAGTGGGACGGACAGTGCTAGTGTGGACGTAGTTTGTTCTGTTGTTGAAGACATAGGTTTAGGGCTTGTTGTACTGTCATCTGACTTGCCCTGTGCAACATGATCACTAGAGGTAGATTTCCCTATGGTTTGCTTTTGGTTATTGGAGTTTTCTTGTTGTTTGGTCGCAAGTAGTTCGATCAGCATGGTAGTGATTTGTTCCTTTTCCATGCGATCATGTCTGGAAATATTGAAGAGGCGGTTCTGCCAGATGTTACTGGTCTCAGCCTCAGTGTCTAATCTGCTTTAAATTATATTGGCCAGTGTCTCCATGTATATTTGTTTTGCATGAATCCTAGCAATTAGGGTTGCTTGATCGTGCATGGCCTCATTTATTGATTCATATAGTTTGATGAATGGGATAAGGGCCAAGTTAGAAGCTGCTATCATGGTGCTTTGCTTTGTAGTTCGGCCATTGTTGTTGGTAGAGGATTAATGTGGTCATCTTTTAAAGAGTTGCATTGACATTTGGAGTTCATCTCTTTTTTGCAACTCGTTTCCTGTGGAATTTTACGTACTGGCAGAGTTTCCGGTTGCTTGTGGGATATGTTGTTTGTCCTAGTTTGCATATCTAGGGCAGTATTGGTTCGTGGATTAAGACCTGCCTGTGTTTTGTCATGTCGCGGGGTGGACTTTTTTTTCCAATTCCCTTAGGTTGGAGTGTATAAATGGGTGGCTTCCAAAAACTTAATTTCTCTTCTCTTGATCATTCATGATCTGCTCAATCTCAGTAATGTCCAGAGGGCCTGTCTGTGTATTGTTTTTCATAATTTGTCGAAGTAGAGCCGGAGTTTGTGCTCTCCAGTTGAAACTTGTCAAAATTATTTTGCCAGATTTTTTTTGCTTGAAGCACCCTCCTTCTTTGTTCCGACATAGGTGCAGCCCTGAAGTTTTATGTTAGGTGCTGTATTTTTGTTGAGTTCCTCCTTCTCTGTGTGATTCCAGTGTCTTGAGAGGGCGCAGGTTCGATAGCATATTCAATGCTATTGTTGATTGTTTTGTCATCTAGACAGCAGCCGACAGAGGTGTTCAATAATAGGCTTCCTATAACTTCATCAGTTTGATCGTCATTCGGTAGTCTCTGTGGCAAGAGGATGTCGTTTGAAGTGAGCGGGTGGAAGCTCGGGAGGGGAGGCTTAATAGAGGTCATAACAGTTTTGTTTTTGAGAGTTTCTAATACCGAAAGCAGCTTTTCTCGTTGCCGGGTGTGGGGGCCAGTGGAAGCCATCGTGCAGCAAGTGGTGCATGGAGCGGCACGAGAATAAAGCGTGGTAGTAGGGAGCAGGTAGATCGAGGGGGTGTGGGATGCAGGAAAAAGTAGAACAATTGGGTTTTCAGTAATAGTTGACATGGGGCTTACTGTGGCGGTCCGAAGAATGATAAGAGGGTTTGCAGGTTTCCAAGGATTGACGGAGAGGGAGGTCTCACGGCGGCTCTCAGAGACTCAGCACCAACTGTGCTCCGCTTCAAGGGAGACAAGTGTTTTAGAGCCTATGCTCCTCCTCCTCAGAAACAAAAAGAAAAACACTCTAGGATACGAAAAGAAAAAAAAGACAGCACTTCGCCTCCCGAACTCTCAGAGACTCAGCACCGACTGGTGGGCTTTATTCCAAATCCAATTTTTTCTCTCTCTATTCTTACTTCTTGCCACTGCCTTCCATTCAAAGGAATTGAATCCAATCGGAATTGAAGCGGATGTTTGGGGGTGAGTGTTGCGGGGTGGAGTGCTTAACCTTGGTGCTATCACTTGCTTTAATACCGTTATTTTTCCTGTTTTGCCATTAAAGATCTGTGTAAACTGCGATAGGTTTTCTGAACTAATTGTTCGGTAGGAATCATTGCATTTGTGTTGCCACAATATTGGTGGCTGTTGTAAAATTGTTTGATTTTGCGTTTTTCATTAAACCATAAACTAATAAATATCTTATTGATACTCACCGGTTCCTAGTCCATTGTGACACAGAGCGTTTGTAAAGGTTGGTGGCGAGATGGGTTGTAGGCTTACTCAAGACGAATCTGTGGTTTATTCAAAATAAAAAGCGCTTTATTGTACGCCGCATTTAAAATTTAAAATCCACCGTAGCCATGGGCTCAAAGGGTTTATGGCATAAAGCAGTAAGACCACATTCAAATCCCACTTAGGATGCGGGTTACGCAAAGTGCCTTTTAATGTCAGGGTTTGTCAAAGAAAAAGAGCAAGAGTCCGAAGACAGGTAAGCAGCAATAGCTAACTGTCAGGGCTGGGGGCTGGAATAGGCCTGTAGTGACTCACAGGATAGGAGGATGTTTCTTGAAGAGTTGGTTTTCCAAGTTAAGATGGAGGAATGCTGAGCTTATCTGATTGGCTGGGAGAAGAACAAGTTTACTTCTTACCTGGTAACTTTCTTTCGATGGGATGTTCATCCGACATATTCCTTATCTTAGATAGATAATTCATCTCTAGCTTGCTGGCCTCGGAAATTCTTTCTCTGTAGAGGGCGCAGCGCGTCGACGTCCGCCGAGTTGGTGTCCCTCGACAGCCACCGTATCGGCGCTGACGTCACCATGCCCATAAATAGCCACGCGCGGCGTCCGTTGCTCAGTTCCGTTTTGTAGCATAAGATAAGTCTTGCATGAATTGGCTATTGACCTTGAAGGAGCGTGAGCTGCAACCACAAGGGAAGTATTACTGCGGGGATGGATGGGAGGGGCGATAAGGAATACGTTGGAGGAACATCCCATCGAAAGAACGTTACCAGGTAAGAAGTAACTTGTTCTTCGAAGAGACTGTGTCCTCCGACGTATTCCTTATCTTAGATAGACTCCCATAGTAGTGGTATGTAATTGGAGGTGGGAGTAAGAATGTCATGTATCCCTTTTAGGAATGAACCGAATGTAATACGGCTTTGCCAAATCTGGTCTCTTGACTAGCGGAGGAATACAGGTTGTAAAATCTTGTGAATGTATGTGCGGACGACCATGTGGCAGCTGCACATATGTCTCGGACCGGGACCCCTCTTTGGAGGGCCGAAGAGGCTGCAATACCCCTGGTTGAATGAGCCCTAAGATTTTGAGGGGGCTCTTTCCCTGCCAGTTTGTAACATTCTAGAATGGCCATAATAATCCACCTGGAAATGGTCTGTTTTGTTATGGGTAGTCCCAACTTGTGACCTGAGTAGCCTACAAACAGCTGGTCTGCTTGCCTAATCCTAGCAAGTCTGCTGATGTAAAAGCTTAGAGCTCGCCTTGGGTCCAGCCTATGTAGCCTTTCTTCCTCTTTCCCCAGAATGGGGGGGGTAGGGGGAGGGTAGAACAAAGGTAAGGCAATTTTCTAAGTGATGTGAAATTCAGAAACCACCTTTGGGAGGAAATTAGGTTTCACCTGTAGGACTACTTTGTCCTTATGGAAAATTGTATGGGGGGGGTTTACAAGATAGAGCTTGTAATTCGCTCACCCTCCTAGCAGATGTTAGTGCTACTAATAGGACAGTTTTAAGAGTGAGAAATCTCAGCGAACAAGAGTGGAGTGGTTCGAAGGGAGTACCCATTAGGAAATTTAAGACAAAATTTAAGTCCCATAAGAGAACTTGGAATGGTCTTGGAGGATAGACATTAGTTAATCCCTTGAGAAATTGCATTACTAATGGTAGTTTGAAATACGATGGTTCCTCCGCAGTGCGCTTGAAGATTGATATTGCCGCGAGATAGCCCTTTACAGTGCCAACTTGCCTGAGTTTGCCAAGTAGAGTAGAAACGATAACACCGTTGGTGTACTGCATGAAAAAGGGTTGATATTGTCCTCTCTACACCAGCTGCAAAATTTGTCCCAACGGCAGCGGTATAAAGACTTTGTTGCTGGCCTTCTGGCCGAAAGCAACACCTCCATGACGTCATCAGGGAGGTTACAATCCTTGTACCTCAACCTTTCAGAAGCCAAGCGTGAAGGTTGAGGGTTTTTATGTCTGGATGGAGAACCTGACCTCCCTTCTGCGAGAGAAGATTCTCTTTGAGTGGAAGACGGATTGGAGGGCAGATGGACATATCCAGAAAGTCCGGGTACCACGTTCTCCTGGCCCAGTCCGGGGCAATTAGGATCATGGTTTTCCGGAATCTTCTCAACCTCCTGATCATTTGAGGAATAACAGGGACTGGTGGAAACGCGTAAAGGAGTGGAAACTCCCAGTCCACTACAAACGCGTCCCCTAGAGCTCCTCTCGGGGGAAATTCCCTTTAACAGAACAGATCGCAATTCCTGTTGGTACTGGTGGCGAACAGATCCACCTGAGGGGTTCCCCAAAGGGCGAAGATCTCTTGAAGGACTTCCTGAGCTAGCTCCCACTCCTGGGAGACCGTGTTCTGCCTGCTCAGAGCATCCGCTGTCAAGTTCTTCTCTCTCCCTAGGTGAAGAGATTCCTTCCTGAATTGCCCAAAACCAGAGCTGCATTGCCTCTCTGCACAGTGGCAGTGAACCTACGCCTCCTCTTTTGTTGAGGTAGTGCATGGCCACCGTGTTGCCCATCATTAGGACATTTCTCCCCTGTACTGATGGCAGGAAAGCTTTCACTGCTAGTCTGATCGCTCTCAGCTCTAATAGGTTGATGTGTAGTCTGGACTCCGATGGAGACCAACGACCGCTGATGGTCAAGTCGATGGCATGGGCTCCCCGCCCTGTGAGTGAGGCGTCTGTGACTACTGTTATCTCCGGCCATGGTTGCCAAAACAGTTCTCCTTTCAAGATGTTCTCTGGATAGGCCCACCATTGAAGGTCGTGGGCTACCTTGTCCGGAATCCGGAGGAGATCTGTCATTCTTCCTGAGAATTGTGACCACTGGGTATATAGTGCCCACTGGAGAGATCTCATTCTCAGGCGAGCCTCTGGCACAAGGAAGATGCAGGATGCCATGAGGCCTAGCAATCTCAAAAAGTCGAAGGCTGGGAGATGTTGGGCATTTTGAAACTTGTTGACCATCTGCAGAATATCTTGAGCCCTCACCTCTGGTGGCGAGGCTTTTCCCAGGGAAGTGTCCAGGACCGCTCCGATGAACTGGAGTCTCTGTGATGGTATCATCTGTGACTTCTTTAAATTGAGGGAGAAGCCCAGTTTGTGAAGGAAGTGGCAGACATAATCTAGCTGGATCTGAGCTTGTTCCGAAGATACAGCTCTGATCAGCCAATCGTCCAGGTAGGGGTAGACGTGGATCCCTTCCCTCCTTAGACTTGCAGCCACTACCGACATTAGCTTGGTGAAGACCCTCGGGGCGGAGGTCAGCCCAAATGGCAGAACTCGAAATTGATAATGAGAGCCGCCAATTGCGAACCTCAGGTATTTCCTGTGTTTGAGATGGATTGGCACATGGAAATAAGCATCCTGGAGGTCCAGAGATACCAGCCAGTCCTGGAGCTGGAGGGCCTGAAGGATCTGAGAGAGAGTTACCATCTTGAACTTGTCCTTCCTGAGGAACTTGTTCAATTCTCGTAAGTCCAAGATAGGTCTCAGTCCTCCGTCTTTCTTCGGTATGATAAAGTAGGGGGGAGTACCAGCCCTTGTTCCTCTCCGCTACAGGTACCGGTTCTATGTCACCTTTCCCTAGCAGGTCTACAATTTCCTGCAAGAGGAGCGGATCTGGAACTTTTAGAGAGCTGTGTCCCGGTGGATGACTTTGAGGGATGCGTAGAAAGGGTAGGCAGTAACCTTGGGCAACTGTCTCCAATGCCCAAGCATCTGACGTAATAGCCTGCCATTCCGTCAGATGGTGAGTTAACCTGCCCCCTACAGGTGTTTTGTGTGGAAAGACCTCAGAGTGGTTTGGGGGCGGCTGATGCAGATGCCGATGGTAAAGAGGCACCTGTTGTTGCTGCGGCTTTTGAATATCTACCCCGTCCACCTCGGGTAGTTCTTCTTTGTCCCCTTTGAACCGGACGTCCTCTACCTCTTCCGAATGCGGAGTAGAAGCGAAAGGACTTGCCCCTCGCAGAGGTTCCTGTGGGACGAAAAGGAGTCTGACGGATTGCAGCTCCTAGGGATTTAGCTGCTGCTTTTGAAGTTTGCAGTTTCTCTAAACTGTCATCCGCCTTTTTCCCGAACAAAGAAGAGCCATCGAATGGCATGTTCAAGAGCCTGGCTTGCACATCTGGGGCAAAACCAGACTTTCTCAACCAAGCGAATCTCCTGGTTGATGTACTTGCCGCCATTGCTCTGCTGATACTGTCGGCCGAATCAATGCCCGTCTGGAGGGATTCGCACATAGCATCTTTACCGAGGGTAAAGAGGCACCTGCTTCTGCTGCGGCCTTAGTACTTTTAACCCGTCCACCTCATGTGGATCGCCTTTGGCCTCTTTGAGACGGCTGTCCTCTGCCTCTCCCGAATGCGGAATAATAGCGAAAGGACTTTCCTCTCCCAGAGGTTCCTGAGGGGAGAAAAGGAGTTTGGCGGATTGCAGCTCCTAAAGATTTGTCTGCTGCTTTAGATGTTTGCAACCTTTCCAGACTGTCATCAGCCTTTTTACCGAATAAAGAAGAGCCGTCAAAGGGCATATTCAAAAGTCTGGCCTGTACATCTGGAGCAAAGCCAGACTTTCGTAACCACGCATGCCTGCGGATTGTAGTACTTGACGCCATGGCCCTGCTGATACTGTCAGCGGAATCGATGCCAGTTTTAAGAGATTCGCACATGGCATCCTTGCCATTTTTAATGATGTTAAGGAAGGCTTCCCTTTCATCTCCTTCCGGTATGCAGTCAGCCGCTGATGAAGCACACTCCCACAGTGTGTGACTGAACCTGGCGAGCGTACAAGTGGCGTTGATGGATTTCAACACCATACTACAAGCAGAAAATACTTTTTTTGCCATAGAATCGTACCTTTTGTCATGCTTGTCCTGTGGAACAGTAGGATAAGCGGATCTGCTGCTTGAAGAAGTTGCCGCTTGAACCACCAGGCTCTCTGGAGTCGGGTGTTTTGATAAATATTCAGGGTCAAGCGCAGCTACCCTATACTGACAATTTTTTATTGAGTGCAGGGATAACCTCAGGAGTTTCCCAATTTGATGAAATTTTCCTTTGTAAAGCTGTATGGAAAGGGACCACAGGATCCTCGTGTGGACCTTTATCTAGTATGTCTGTAAGGTCAACCTGTTGAAAAACAGGTGAAGGCGCAGACCAACCCATGAATTCAATAATTCTTGCCATCAGGGTTCTATAGGGGGTTTCGGCATGTTCCCCTGGGTCTGGTTTGGCAAATTCCACTTCTGGGGAAGTGTCCAACCCACTTGCCTCATGAAAGGATTCCTGTAGGTCTTTCAACCTTCTTTCCTCAGAGGTAAAAACCTCTGAAACAGGTAGTGTGGTCCTCTGCAGCCCGAAGGGTCTTTCTTGATCAGAATCCTCCCCTTGTTCATAGATTGAAGATAAGGTTCTGGGGTACTCTGACCTCGGAAATTGTGTAAAACCCATCTCTAAAGCAGAAGGAGCCAAACTTGTCATTATTGGTCGAGAAAAAGTCTATGTCGACGCCGATGTGAAAGGCTTCGAAGGCGCCGAGAAAGGCGTCGGGAAAACTGGAAGAGGCCTCGAGGAACTGATCAGGATCCTGCTCGAGGATGTTGACGATGTTCTCAGAGTCGTGCTGGAGGCCCTGGGTAGAACCGTTGGTTGTGAAGTAGCCGTGGTTTTTTCTTTTATCGGCGTTGATGTCAGCGTCGACGATGGCGTTGATTCGATCGACCGATGTGTCGAAGAACCCTTCGATAACGGCGTCGATGGTGCCGATCCATGATTCGAAGGGACTTTCGACGATGGCGTTGAAGATGGTGCCTTGCTACCCGATGGTCCGTGGCGCTCTCGGGTGGGCTCTTTCAGCAGGTGCAACGACTCGCAGCATTTTAATTTTTTGGGTTTTTCACCCAGGGTATCGCCCTCAGCTGTCTTCGAGGGGGTCGAGGCCGCTTTCTCAAAGACGCTCAGCATCTTTTTCCTGAATTCCTCCCACTCAGCTTGAGAGCTCTGTTTTGTGGGGCAGGAGACCCTTTCTGGGGAAACAGAAGATGACGAGGAAGGGGATCTTCGACGTCTCTTTTTTGAGTGTCTAGATCTCGACGAGTAGTGGGAGCTACTTCGAGACCTAGAATGGGAATGCTTTCTACGGCGAGGAGATGAATGCCTCGGCCGAAGAAACTTTCGAGGAGGTTTTAACTGACTTGCCTCTCTCGAGCTTCCCCTTGCGCTCCTTCAAGGCTTTCGCCGACATGGACATGCAGTCCTCACACTCCGAACAATGGTGCTCGACTCCCAAGCACCACAAACGGATCCCTGTGAGGATGCGTTAGCGACATTTTCTTTCCGCAGTCTCGACATTTTTTGAAGCCGGACCGCGGAGTCGTCAGTTTGGATGAGGAAGCCATCGAGTATGAGTTGGTTTTCTCGAGGAAATATAAGAGGTTTATCTGACTGAACGGAGCAACGATATTCCGAGGCCCCACGAAGCGCGGAAAAACAGAACTGAGCAACGGAGGCCGCGTGTGGCTATTTATGGGCATGGTGACGTCGGCGCCGATACGGTGGCTGTCGAGGGACACCAACTCGGCGGACATCGACGCGCAGCACCCTCTACAGAGTAAAAATTTCGAGGCCAGCAAGCTGGAGACGAATTATCTAAGATAAGGAATACGTCGGAGGGCACAATCCCTTCGAACAATGGTATGGGTACTTGGTTAGTGTGCAGGATTCTATAACCATTTCATTCCCTAGAACCTCAGAGACAGTTGTGTGTTAAAGTTTTCCTTAATTTAAGGCCTTATCCAGAGACCAGAGAAAGCATCAGAAGTAAGAAATCAACAATAGATGAGGAAATTGTTTTCATGAAGACTGCAGGTGGGAGCGTTACTTTTTGAATACAACTAAATCAGAGGGAGTAATATATATTCTCACTAACTGTTCAAAGTTAATTTTAGAGTATAAGAAACTGAAGCTATATTGTAAAGAAGATAAGCTGAGAAGTTTATGGTCGACAGCTACAGCTTTAATCTACTGTAAATACGATTGCAAGATATAGAGTTATTATAAAACGTTAAATGCGTGTGTTTTAAGGGCGCCTGCTTTATCTGAAGTTGAGCGCGAGTTCAGAACAAATTAAATGCACGTGTTTTGAAGCGTGTGAATTTTTTTGCCGTTGCGAGCGCCAGACTACTTTATTTGGACAACGCAACGCGAGAGAGAAGCATGTGTGTTTTAATTTTGCATGTTTCAATTACTCTTAACTGGCGCCCAACTTCAGATGAATGCGCAGGTTTTGAAGCGTGTGGATTTTTGAGTAATCGCGAGCGTGAGGCTACGTTACGTTTACAGCGCGAGATGGGTGCGTGTAAATTGAGCATTTTTAAGTAGCGTGCAGTGTTCTTGTGTGCGCTTCTTTTTGACAATTTGTTTTCGCGCGCGTTCTACTTTTCCACGGACAATAAACATTACGTGCAAATAAATACTCATACACTTATTATCTTGCTAAAACTGCTGCAATGGTAAGATACTTTCTAAAGGATTCTGCAAGACTATGAACTATGGAAACAGAGCAATAGAAAGAGGACAGCAATTCTAAAAGGAGTTTCTTATTCTCAAAGAAAAAGTTTAAGTGACTTTAATTATTCATTTACCAGAAGAGATAAGCAGAGGTTCATTCAACAGAAGTAGAAAACAAAAAGAACTTTGGCTGCTCAGCATAATAAACAAAAGATAAGTAGAGTATTCCATTTCCACAATCTCAATCTGGTTTTAATGCACAGTTACAGAACTGATCCAGCTTGTTGATATTTTGTGTATAGAGTCAAACCTTTGAACTCATAATTTCTAGTACAGAAGAAACTGGAAACTCATGTTAAAAGTCAAAAGTGAACAATTCAGCCTCCAAGCAGTTAGAGGCTCAGCAGGTAAAAGTATTTCACTTAAGTAACATTTACCAAAAAGATAACAGTTACACAGTACAATTCTAACCAGGTACATATTTTTTCACTACAGATTCCAAGGACAGCCAGAAGGTCTGCAGTTTTCTCATTTGTTATTTTCTCCACTATCCCTTTCCCTTTGTTGGGGTTTTCTTCTCAGCTACATTTAGTTAAGTTGAGCAGGGAACTCTTTGTGAGGGTCTGTGGGATCATCATCAGCTCCTGCGGAATTACTTCACGCCAGTCCTGACACCGACAAATAAGTCCTGCAAGACACGACATGCATGGCCGAAGCTGCCAGATGAGAAATGAAGGACAGCACTGTGTCGATGGCAGCTTCTCTGGGGTCTAGCTTTTTTGCTAAACACCAGTGACAGAAACAGAGCCATTTGCTCCTATAAGGAGACCTGGTTGAAGGTTTTCCAGCCGCCTGGATGATGGGCATATTATCCGCAGACAAACTGAATCTTTCTAAAGATTTGAACTCCAGCACCAGGCCGCCAAGCTGAATGTTTGTGGGGAGAGGTGCCACATCTGCTGATTGCTCTGGTGAAGCAGGTTGGGAATCAGCGGAAGCCTGATCGGCGAGCAGGTTGACGGATGCTGAAGCTTCGAAAACCAGAATCTGCCTGGCCACCACAGTGCTATGAACAGGAGGGTGCAATTCGACGTGTTCCTGAGCTTGCATAGCGCCCGGTGAATCAGAGGAAGAGGCAGGAAGGCATAGGCTCTCATTGTGCCACGGAATCTCAAGAGGCTCCCCTAGGGAAGAGGCACCAAGCCCATTCCTGGAAGCATAAAGAGTAGGTTTCCTGTGCGATGAGGTCGCAAAGAAGTCCACTACTGGGGTGCCCAAATGGCGTGGCTGACCACCGCTCGCCGACTGAGAGAATCTGCCGTTACATTTAGCTGGCCTGGAATGTGTACCACCAACAGCCAAACACTGTGCTGAATGGCCCATTCCCAAATCTGAATGGCCAGATCTACAAGGGGAGGTGACATGGTACCCTCTGCTTGTTGACGTAAAACATGGATACCGCATTGTCCGTGCGGATGCGGACCACTTTGTTCACAATCCCTGGCTTGAAAGCTTTGAGCGCGAGGAAAAGAAGCTCCAAATAATGTATGTGAAATTGTCTGTCCTGCGGCGACCATAGGTCAAAACCTGAAGATGATCCATTGTCGCACCCCACCCGATAAGGGAGTAGTCTGTCATAATGGTCACCTGAGGGGAGGTCTCCTGAAAAGGCGCACACACCGACAGATTGCTGGAAGAAGACCACCATAGGCGATCTGTCATCATGCAGAGTGTAACCGGAACCATTTTGGTGTCCGGGTCCACTGCCTGAAGCCAGGAGCTCCGAAGAGCCAACTGCGCAAGTCGCATCTTGAGACGCGCAAGGGGAAGAGCAAGAACGCACGAGGCTGTGAGGCCCAGAAGTCTCTGGAACCACCAGGCGGACATGCTTTCCGACTGAATGAAGATTTGACACGTGGTTAACAGATCCACCATCCTGTCCACCGTCAAGTACACTTTGCAGTCGATCGTGTTCCAACGGAAACCCAGGAATATCAGGTCCTGAGAGATCATCATTGAGGATTTCCGCCAGTTCACCGACAGCCCAAGACTTAACAGGAGCTGAAGGAGAGACTGAAGATTGCTCAAGGCTTTCACCAGACAAAGACTGCGCAGAAGCCAGTTGTCCAAATACGGATACACATGAATACCCCTGTAGCCTTAAAAAGGCTACGATGACTGACATCTTCGTGAAGACACGCAGCGCCGAGCCGAGACCAAAAGGGAGCACTCGAAATTGGTAGTGCTCCTCTCCCAAGGAGAATTGCAGATATTTCCAATGTGGGCTCCAAATCAGGATATGCATATAAGCATCCTGAAGGTCCACAACGCTGAGCCAGTCGCCCTTCTGAAGAGAGGACTTTATTTGGCAGGGCGTAATCATCTTGAATCTCTCTTGGGGAAGGGAAAGGTTGAACTGGGAAAGGTCTAGAATGATGCACAGGCCAGCCTGGTTGGGTTTTGGCACCGTAAACAGACGAGAGTAGAAGCCCTCCCCTCGTCCCCCTAGGGGAACGGGTTCCACCGCCATGAGATCTAGAAGCTTCTGGACCTCGGCTCTGAGGGAGGGTGTCCCCGACTGCTGAAAAGGAGGATTGAAGGGAGGGGTAGGGGGAATGGGCAAGCGGAAACCCGCCCGAGCGATGGACAAAACCCACTGGTCGTCAGTGATGGTTTGCCACGCCTCCAGCTGAGACGAGATTCGTCCTCCCACCGGAGTCTCGTGCGAGCACCCAAAAATATAATTTTGCAGACTTTTCGGCTGAGAGACTACCTGTCCCTGAAGAGGAGGCTGACGACAGAGAAAAACCGGCCATGTTGCTACTTCCGGCGGGAGTTACCTGGCAGAGGATCAGTCCTGCGCGACCTGCGGTCTTGGAACCCTCTGAAGCCTGAGGAGGATCGGATAGGGACCCAGATCTCTGAGCTTTGACTGCGGCCTTCACGAGCAGCGACAGAGACTTGGCAGTTTGCGTGCTCGCCTTAGTCTTGGTAAGCTTGTCATCCGTTGAAGAATGAAACAACTCTTTGCCCTCAAAAGGCAGGTCCAGAACTTTATCTTGGACCTCCTTCGAAAACTTTGTTGCATGAAGCCAAGTCTGACGAGAGGTGTCCACCCACAGCATGAGGCCACAAGGCGAGGTGTCAACATGGTGCGCAGCAGCCTCCAGCATATCCTTTGCCAACACCCTGGCACCTGACAAGCCGCCCTTAAAGTCTTCTTACCTGTCAACAGGAATGAACTCCTGGAAGTCAGCCAAATCTCTCCACAGTTTCATATTCGCCGACACCAGGATGAGCTCTGCGTTAGCCTGACCCAACTGCAGCACTGAATTGACAAAAAATCTTCTTGCCCAAGTAATCTAGAAATTTGTCCTCCTTGGACAGAACTTGAGCCACAGCTGTGGAAGATGCTGGGGCCGGCTTGGATTGCAGAGTGGCAGCCGCTACCACCGTCGAGGACGGGAGTGGGCATGACACCAAGGCTACTACCTCAGAGGTGTGAAGCATGTAATGGGCGTCAATTCTTTCATTTACGTGCAGCCCGGTGTGGGGTTTCATCCCAGACCTTGCGGGCCTCGGCCAGGATGTCCCTCTGAAGGAACAGGCCGGTGCGCTACTGTGGAGACAAGGTTAGGGCCCCCAAAAACATCCCTTCCTGCGGAGCGGGTGTCTAAGGCACTGGTATGTCAAGGAGTGACATCATGTCCAGTACCCGGTCGTGTAGTGCTCGTACAGAGCGTGACTGGTCCTCACTGTCCTGATCTGCCAAAGGGTCATCTAGATCATCCGGATCCCCCGACTGCTACGGCGTCAGAGTGACATCATGCTCTGCTGGAGTCTTGTCCTCCGGTGACAAGGGAGGCAGAGGCGGAAGAGCCGGAGGAGGGCCGAGATGCAGAGGAGGTGCTGCCGCTGTTGCGACAGGTGCCGTGACGGGAACTGTCGGGGCAGGCAACAGAGTCTGAGAGCAGAGATCCCTAAAGAGGCCCTGAAAGTACTCCCTCATGGGATCAGAGTTCATTAGACTATGAATTTTCCCAAAAAATGCATCCTCTGCCAAGACCTTAAGCGCTGAGTGGGAAGAGACCTCTCATGAGGAGCATAACCCCACGAACGCAGTGAGAAGGGCTGCCAAGAGGGCCTGCCACCAACCGATCAATGGGGCAGAAGTAGGAGGAAGCGAGACCGAATGTGGTAGTGGCATCCGAGAATGCCAGTCATAGGAAGGGCGGAACGGATTCACACCGTCACTTGGAAAAGGTTGTCCACAGAAAAGAAGGTTCCCAGCACCCACTGTCGATAGCGTGGGTGTGTGGAAGAATCCAAAATGGCTGCTGTTAACAACGCGGGAAGGCCTGCCATTTTGTGAACATCTGAGGAGAACTGTGTCACATGTGTAGATGAGTCAGTTGACTCCACAGATTAGTCAGGGGACTTCACAGAGATTTTAGTCTTGACATAAGGATCCTCGGCAGAGCCGGTAGGTAATATGGGGCCTTTGATGTTTACTGCACAACCTATCCCTTGAATTAGCCTCCAAAGTAGGAATCTCTGCAATGCCGGTAACAAAGAGTTACGGTCGCCGACCTCTCCCTGTGCCCCCTCAACAGAACCGGTGACTCCGCAAGCGCGGGACAGTTGAGGAATCCACCTCACAGACAAGACCTTAATAGGCCTCTCAGTTCTGTTGGTACACACCTTAGCCTCGTTAAGGGGAACCTTGGAACAGAGTCCGGTCTTAATAGCTCCCACAAGAGGGGCCTCGAACCGTAGTTCGGTATAGAAAGCCTCAGAGGCCTCAGGGCGCACCCCGGTATCTGTGTGGAAAGCTCCGGACAAGGAGACCTCGGAGCGAGCTCTGGTACCCAATGCCTCAGCATGACTATGCTGGTTATTAGCACCTGATCGGTAAACCTCGGATCGTGATGCGGTAAAGGCAGGCCCCTCGCGGAAACCCTTGGAGAAAAACCTGGTACACCTATTAGGCCTGCGAGGCTCCTCAGGGAGAACCCTGGTAGCAGAGCTTTTGAAGCCCCTCACGGACCTGGAGGACCCCGGGAAGGAGTCCCCCGGCCGGGCTGCCCTGAAAAGTAAGGAACTTACCCGGCGTCTCTTCTTTCCGTCAATGAAGAGTTGGAAATGCGATGGAGAAACCTTCTGGAAGATCTCCCACCGACGAAGAAGACGTTGAAGTGCCTGGACCGAAAGGGAGTCACAGAAGAAACACAAGTCCCAGCGGTGATCCGGTCCCAGACACTCCAAGCAGAGAGAATGGGGATCCGTCCTAGCGAAGCGACGCTCGCAAGAGGAACAAGAGGCAAATCCCAGATGCTCCTGCATATACGGAGGACTACGCGACCGCAGAACCGGAGCAGGAGAGAAGGACAACGGGAAGAAAAAGGACTTCCCAGTGATGCTAGCGCGTCCAGCGCCGACCGCGCGGGGAAAAGGACTGAAGGGCGATGCACAGGGCGGAGATAAGGAGGGCGGGGTTACGGCTGCGTGCGGTACTCCACGTAAAAATAGGACACATGTTTTAAATTTGATGCTTTTTTTTACAAAACCTGCTCCGGTCCCGTCCCGCAGGACTAAATGTCCCAAAAGTATGGAGGAAAGAAGACAGGACGTAGGAGTATGAATGATTAACGGCATATTGAAATAAGATACCTCCTGTGTAAGCTTTAAGATTTAGAGAACTGCCAAATAACCTTTTATTGTTCCAATCTGGAGCCCCAGATTTGCTAAATGTAACAGAAAAGGTAGCACCATAGGTTTACTGCACTGAAAAGGGTCAATATCCTTCTCCCTGCAGAATGTGTTCCAACGGCAGCAGTAGGAGAGGTTGAGATATAAGGATTGTGTTGCTAGCCTCCTGGCTCAAAGCAAAATCTCCATTACGGCAATTGGGAGGTCCCAATCCTTATATCTCAACCTCTCAGAAACCATGCGTGAATGTTGAGTGTCTTGACCTCTGGACGGAGACCCGACCTTCCTCTCATGAGAGAAGGTCCTCTCTTTGTAGAAGATGCATTGGAGGGCAGATGAACATGTCTAGAAGGTCTGGGTACCACGTTTCTCCTGGCCCAATACGGGGCAATTAGGATAATGATTTCCCGAAATTTCTTATCCTCCTGATTACTTGAGGAATCATGGGGACTGGAGGAAACGCGTACAGAAGTGGAAATTCCCAGTACACCACGAACGCATCTCCCAGAGCTCCTCTTTGGGGAAATTCCCTAGAGCATAACAGTTTGCACTTCCAGTTGGGACTGGTTGCGAACAGATCCACTTATGGCGTTCCCCAAACGGTAAAAATCTCTTGAAGGACTTCCATTAGCTAGCTCCCACTAATGGGAGGCTGTGCTCTGCCTGCTCAGAGCATCAGCAGACGTGTTCTCCTCTCTGGCTAGATGAACTTCTGCTAGGGAGATTACTTTTTGCATTGCCCAGAAACAGAGCTGCATGCCTCTCTGAACAGTGGAAGTGACGCCTATGCATCCTCTCTTGTTGAGTTAGTACATGGCCACTGTGTTGTCCATCATTATCAGGACATTCTTTCCCCGGAAAGAGGGCAGATAGGCCTTCAACGCTAGTCTGATCGCCCTCAGCTCCAAAAGGTTGATGTGCATTTTGAGACCAACGACCACTTGTTAGGGAGAATTCTCCTTCTAGGGCTAATTTCCCTCACCTAGTGAGTCCCCCAGCAGCTTTGCTCGATTTCTGGAGTTTATTTTTCCACCTGGTAAGAGTGTACATCCTTTTTCCACTCTTAATGTGTTTTGGCCTATGTGTTTTTACTCATTGTGTGATCCTGGGCACTGGAGCACACCACTCCAGGTGCCCCTGTTCTTATGTGGGTTACACAGCACCTTCAGTGTAGTAACCCAGGGTTGTCTTTAAGACTGCCCTCTGATTCCATTTCGCTGGGGCTGACTACTGTCCCCCAGAGAAAGGTAAAGTTTCCATTTACTTTACCTAGTCACTTTTATACAGACCCAGTACACCCCATCTTACATGGAGTACTGGAAAGGGCTAATCTGTACCCCTTTTCTGTCTGTACCTCCCTGAGCATTGTTTCGCTCTTAACATTTAGACTTGGCTGGTGGCAGTGGTATCTACCCTAACTTTTCTACCGCGATTATATTCGATAAACGTGGTAATGCTTTTGGCTATTTTAGCAGCCTTAAGCGTCAACCCGCTTGACCAAATCGTCTTTCTTTTGGCTCCGGTCGGGTTTATTCGCCATTTCTTTTTGTTAAAGTCCTTCTTGTGTTTTACTTTGTGCGGCAAACTAGGTTCGCCTTCTTTGTTCACCGTCATTTGGCGGCCTTCTGCAGAGAAGCCCTCCTCTTGGCGCCTGGGTGTCTAGTTAGACTGTATGTGGGGAAGGGGTGTAGTCACCTCCTGCACAGGATATCCTAGGAAACCCAAGTCACACTTTGCCATGATTGGCTGAGGTGGTTGTCCCGGCTGGACAACCCCGCTGCTGCGTGATTGACAGCCAGGCTGTGTGAATGGGGGTTTTGCGCATAAAAGGCAGGTCTCTTGGGCTAGAAGTCAGAGTCGCCTCTGGAACTACAACGAACCGAAGAGAAGCGGAGAGAACGATGGCTGCTGCAACTACCCCGTCTCGGTGAAGCCCTGCTGCAGTCCTGAGCCATCTACCCTTCAACGACTAAGAGGAGATCCAGTCCGGAGTCTTCTTCCCTTGAGCCTGGTGGGGATAACCAGCTCATCATCTTCAGCCAGAGGTCTACTTCGTGGTCGAAATCGCTGCACACTGCTGTAGTGGTCAGGATAGCCACCTGCCGAGCCTCTCCTGTTTCTAAGGAGCGCACCTTTTATTCGTTGTATCTGCTGCCGGCTTAATCCCTGTGTGGTGCAGACCCCCTTCAGACGTCCTCCTTCACAACGAAGCTCCAGGAATCGTGGGTCTGCGGGAAACCAACAGGAACAACTGCCAGGGTACCAGCTGCCCCATTGGAATAAGGTACTGTGTTCTGCTTGAGGGTGAATCCCTTTTCTTCATCTTCAAGGCTTGCCCTGGTCTTCCCTCCTTCTTAGAACTTTTGTTTCCGAACATTGACAATATCAAAGTACTCTTGGCTAAAGCTGAATCGTGAACTGTCTAACGGTGTGATCTTCGACAATAGGTCTCCGGTGTCACTTATACCTGGCTCCGGACCTTTGACTTTTGAACTCCTGTTTCTGAGTGTTTCTCGACTCTGTCTGCCTAACCTAAATATTGCCTGTGATTTTTGCCTCGAACTCCCTGTGGGTATCTCAGGTGCAAAGTGTGTTTTTGCCCCGGTAGCATTTCATGTCACAGATACGCGTTTATTTAGTAGAGCGAACTGTCAAAAAGTGATCGCAACCGTATCCGCGGTATCGTGTTTTGTTCATAACACTGGTACATTCAAACACAGGGTACTTACCTTGAGACATACTTTACAAAGTCAATTAGTTAGTTGTAGTATATTTAACGTGTAGTTTTGTTTAAAGTTTAATAGAAGTGTTGTGTTTATAACTGATGGTTTAAAAATAAATGTACTTATATTTTTCTACCTGAAACCTTGAGTCAGTGTTTGCTTGAGTCACAGTAATTGTGGTCCCTTTGTGTAATCTCTGCTACTGCTCATATACTCTTGGCTGCTCCGCCACTGCTACCACTATGACATAGTAGTACGGGCTTGTACCAAAGGTAAAACTTGTATTGCCACCTGTAGTCTTAATTGTGTGTAGTGGTCCCTAAGGGCACTGCACAGGATTCTGCCTAACACCACTCACTGTCAGATCGTTGGCTTGGGCTCCCCACACAGTGAGTGAGGCGTCCATAACTACTGTTCTCTCCGGTCGTGGCTACCAAAAAGGTTTGCGCATCAGAATATTGTCCTTGCAGGCCCACCAAAGGAGATTCTCTGTGACCCCGTTTGGGACCTGAAGGAGGTCAGTTTTCCTGCCCAAGAATTGAGACCACTGTGCCCCGAGAGCCAATTGGAGGGATCTCATTCTCAGGCGAGCCTGTGGAACCAAGAAAATGCAGGATGCCATGAGGCAGAGTAACCTCAAAAAGTCAAAGGCCGGAATACGCTGGGCACTATGGAATTTGGTGACCATCTGCAGACTGTGCTGAGCCCTCACCTTGGGTGGCTAGGCTTTTCCCAAGGATGCATCCAGAACTGCTCTGATGAACTGGAGTCTTTGAGATGGTATCATGTGGAACTTTGTAATTGAGTGGGAAGCCCAGTCTGTGGAGAGAGTGGCAGGTGATGCCAAGACGTTCGAGGGCCTATTTGGGAGAACGTCCCTGATCAGCCAATCGTACAGGTAGGGGTAGACGTGAATCCCTCCTCTCCTGAAACTTGCTGCCACCACTGCCATCAACTTGGTGAAAACCCTCAGGGCTGAGGTCAGCCAGAATGGCAGAATTCAAAACTGATAACGAAAACCGTCAACAGCGAACCTCAGGTACTTTCTGTGCTTGGGATGGATAGGCACATGAAAGTAAGCATCTTGAAGGTCCAATGAAACCAACCAATCCTGGAGCAGGGGTCTTGAAGGATCTGAGAAAGTGTAACCATCTTGAACTTGTCCTTCCTGAGGAACTTGTTCAAGCATCTGAAGTCCAAGATGGGTCTCAACACTCCATCTTTCTTGGGGATTAGGAAATAGGGAGATTACTACCGTTTGTTCCTCTCCGTCCCAGGAACCTGTTCTGTAGCCCCTTTCTCTAGCAGGCTCAAAATCTCCTGCACAAGGAACGGACACAGAACTTTGAAAGAGTGGCTCCCCGGTGGTTGGTCCAGAGGCCTTTTTAGAAAGGGGAGGCAGTAAACCTGGGCTACCGTTTCCAACGCCAACGCATCTGAAGTAATACCCTGCCATTCTTGCAGATGCTGTGAGAGTCTTCCTCCCACCAGGGTCTGGTGGGTTAAGGCCTCAGAGAGATTCTGAAGTGGCTGAAGCAGCGGCTTATATTAAAGAAGCTGCTGCTTGGGCGCACTTGGCACCCCTCCCTTCGTCCACCACGAGGAAATCTTCTCTGCCCCCTTTCACTAGCCATTCCTCTTGCTCTTCCAACTGAGGAGTAGAAGCGAAAGGACTTACCCCTCCAAGATGGCCCACTGGGCTGAGACGGTTGTGGCTGTCTGATTGGGGCACCAAAGGATTTGGTTGCTGCCTTTGAAGTCTGCAGCCTCTCTAGGCTTTCGTCAGCCAAACAGCTGGGTGCCGTCAAGGGGCATGTTGAGGAGCCTGGATTGCACATCTGCGTATTACTGCGCTTGCCGCAATATTTAGGCAGCCATCTCTCTCTTCCCCTTCAGGACTATGGTCACACGCCATAGCTACACAGTCCCACAGGGGGAATGTAAACTTGGCTAAGGCGCAAGTGGCATTTGAGGGCCATGATCCCGGCAGAAAATACCTTTATAGCCCAATCGTCGAAACGCCCATCATCCCTGTCTGGGAAGATAGTTGGTTAAGCAGCCTGTTGGAAGTAGCCGTTGCTGCCTGAACTAATGAAAGAATGGAATCCTTCTGTGGACCTTTATTAAGAATGTGTCGGGTCGTCTTGCTCAAATGGTGGCGCCAGCCCACTCCATCCCAGACAAATAATTCTGGTCATCAGGTGCCTATAACAGGCATCAGTATGGTCTGCCGGGTCTGGCTTGCCAAACTCAAGTTCCGTTGATGTGTCAACACCACTAGCAATTTGGAGAATGTCATACAAATCTTTTAACTTGGACTCCTCTGAAATGAAGCTTTCTGGGGCGTTAGGAATGCCAAACCCCAACACAAATGGTGGAGTGGCGTTGTCTGATGGCTCATACTCCTCATAAATGGAGGCTAAAGACTTGAACAAATCCTTTTTTGGCAAAGACTTGTAGGATTGTTCAACTTGTTTTGAAGTTGTTGAAGGTTTAGTGGGCGGAGGCGTTGAAGGCTTCGACCAAGATGGTACGGATGACTTTTGACACTGGCGGCATTGAACGGCCTCGACACTGATGGTCTTGACGTGAAAGCAGTCGACATTATCGATGATTTATTCGCCAATTTTAACGTCGATGGAGACCTCCAAAGGCTTGACCCTCGACTCGATGGAGTCTTCGATGATCTTTCATCGTGTCGAGTCTTCAGGGGTTCTCGAGAGGTCTCCCGCCTACGTCCCGGCGGCGAGGGCACACTGGATTTAGCTTTCTCCGTCAGCTTTCGATGGCACCACATGAGCATGGTCATTTTCTTTTGCGGGGGTTGGGACCTCCTTCTCGAAAATCTTTTACATTTCCTGCCTGAATTCTTCCCACTTAGCTGGAGTGGAGAATTTGGCTGGGCAAGCTATGATTCTATCTGGAGAGGAATCAGATGAGGCCAAGGAAGGTGATCTATAGCGCCTTGCCTTTTCTTCGCCTTCGTCTAAGATGAGGAATGGAGCGACCTTTGAGGAGTCACCTCTTGACTCGTCTGACGACCTTTTCTTCGAGTGAGTCATCGATGGGGATTTAGTATGGGCCTACCCACTGCTAATTTCCCTTTAAGTTTTAATTTCCCTTGGCGCTCTTTCAGAGCCTTACCAGTCATGGACGGACAGGACTCGCAGTCTTACGTCCTATGCTCCACGCCAAGGTACCACAGACAAACACGATGAGGAACGGTGAGGGACATCTTAGGCATTTTTAGAATCCGGTCTTCGGGGTTGATGGCGTCTTAGACTAGGCCTTCGTACTAGAGTGACAAAAGCTTTTCTCCCAAAAAAAAAACGTGCCCCGTATTTCTATCGCGGAAAAACAAAGCTAATGGGCGCTGCACATGCTATATAGTTCAACGATGAGGACGCCTCTGAGATGGAAGCCCTCGAGGGACATGGAGTTGACCGCATAGACGTACATCGCCCTCTGCAAAAATAAAATTCGGAAGCAGCTGAAGCTGGAAAATATATCAAAAGATGAGGAATACGTGGGAGGACACAATCCATTTGAATATCCTTTTTGGAAGCAAAGAAGAAAGCAAAGACACTTTGAACCATACAATCTGGTACGTGGCCTAGGAAATACACATTTGGGTGTGTGCCAGGAACCAGCCACCACCAGGCAACAATATCAATTACAGCGATACTTTGAACTTCACAAGCAAGCACATGGCATGGGAGAAATCAGAGGGACACCTGGGTCGGGGTCAGAAACCAGTGACCATTACAGGGGTTGAGAGTGAATCCCTTTTCAGACCTTTCAGGTTGAGTTTTTGTTAATCTTTGTGTTAGTGGTAGGGACAGAACTCACATTAGATTAGGTTTCAGACGTAGGACTGAGTTTTGTGCGAGACATCCTGACAAGCACCCTTTGTTATTTTCTAAATAGGATGAAGAATACCCTAGAAGTAGGCACAGAACAGGCCTTATTCTCCGTTTTAATAACATTTGAGTGGAACATTAGCTTTTGTCTCCTGAGTCTGACTTACCACACAATGTATGCTTTAAATGGGAGATATGTATTTAACGGAAAGAGGCTTCAAGGGCGACTGAGGAGAATAATGGAACAACGTAGCTAGCATGGGAAAGGATGTGATAGAACCAGAAAGGATTGTGCTATGTCCTTACTTTCCCAAATAATAATATCCTAGACAACATTTTCCCATAAAACTAATCTTTTAAACCAAAGCAGAGTTATAACTCCAGTAGGGATCAGAGTCTGGGCCCCAGCAAATAAAGAATACAAGATAGACGGAAAGCTATGAATTTATCGGTAGCACTGGCAATTGGTAAGGACAGCCTTTCGTTGTGTTCTTGCCCCCTGGGCCATCAGAGAATGGGGAAAACAGATATAGGAAAAACAGAAACTGGCAGCGCTTGACAAAAAGTATGCGCTAAATAGTACTAAACCTACCAGTTCCATTTCGTGTCTCCTTCAGCTGCTTGGGGTCACGTGCCAGCTCAGCAATCCTGAATGAAAGGTCAGGGCACTCATCTGCAGACTGAAAGGAAGAAAGGATTCAGTGGAGTGTCATTCTCAAGATTAGGTGTGCAAACATCTTGCTTAGAGTCCATGAAAACACATCTATACATGCAATGAAAGTCTTTGAGGGGTCCCTTGCTGTAGAGTACTTTTTTTCGGAGCAATCGTCATCAATCTAGCCCTGCTTAGAAACAGAGTCTGTAAGGAAGCCGGGTGGAAGTCTCAAAGAGAACATGATTCTCTAGGGCTTCACAAGCGGTATGTATAAAAGGAGGCCAGCACAATGCTCCTGGGAGAGCTCTAGAATACGTTCCACGAGATGCTGCTCAAAGTTATGCCTGACAGGGCAGTGGGATCCTCTGCCCATCAAGGTGCCTTATCAAAACTCCAGATGATAGTTTTCTGTTTATGCTCCACACCTGCCCCTCGCAAATTCAGAATAGACCATGGTACTTAAGAATAAGAGGTGACACTAAGGGTAAAACATTTTTTTAAAAAAATCTACTTTGGAGTGGGTAGGGGAAAAAAGCAGAACTATTGCCCAACCAGTGATTTCACATCTTTTCAGTTAAAAAGCTTAAACCAACAAATAAAATGTTGCATTACCTCATTACCCGACCACCTCTTGCTTCCGCTGTCCACGCTGTTAAAACCAGAGTCAAGACCTCCATATTGACGCACCTGGAAGAAGTCCTCTGTTAGGCTGCAGAGAGAAGCGGGAGGATATTCAAAGAAAATCAGCCATCAACCAGAAGAACAAGTTACTCTCTTACCTGGTAACGTTCTTTCGATGGGATGGTCCGACGACGTATTCCATATCTATGACAGTAATCACCGCAGCACGGCTGCGATGATTACTGTCATAGATATGGAATATGTCATCGGAGGACCCAATCCCCTCGAAACATGGATAAAGATGGTAAGAGAAGGAGGGAAACAGAAGACGACAGAAACAATAAGGAGAACACAAATGAGAACAGGAGAATCAAGGGCCGAGAGAAGGATGGGAACAATGAAGGCAAATGGGAAGGCAGACGAGAGAACAGGGACGTCATTTGGGGGTCGCCAGATGTCTCCCTTGTGACCTCTAAAAAAAAAAATACTTTTTTTTTTTTTGCAATGCAAGCTCCTGGGCTGTGCACCATGTGGCTCTTTACTTCTGGAGTGCTAGCTTTCTTGTTCAGGCCCCTTAAAAAAAGAAGAAATATAAGAAAATGAGGGCCACAAGTCTAACACTTTCAGCACTGAACCTAAATAAGAAAGAATCGGAATGCCAAAAAATGTGTCTTTCTGGAATTCTATACAATAATTGCTAGACTCAAAGGTTTATTTCAGGCACACTTCAGGGGGTGAGTCACTGATTTAGTCTGTTCTCAAACGCCTCAACTCAGCCTTTGGTCCTTCTGAGGTTGATAAATGGGTACCAACACAGGTTGGGTGATATTGGGTGTATATTTCTTCTATGTAAAGCGCTTAAGCGTAAGTGCTATATA
The DNA here is from genome assembly GCF_040938575.1 of Ambystoma mexicanum. NCBI lineage: Eukaryota > Metazoa > Chordata > Amphibia > Caudata > Ambystomatidae > Ambystoma > Ambystoma mexicanum. The sequence continues at coordinate 139,254,714 of NC_090921.1, forward strand.
ATAGCACATCATTATCATTTGGTCATGGACGTCTGCTTGCAATCACAGTAATTTGGTAATATGGGCCTATACACACTGATCTTAACGATACATATGGCGATCCATTCAGGTATGAAATGTAAATCACATTATAGTGATATCGTAACCATATTTTTCGTAGTGTACAATGCTATGTGATGCCACGTCCTGTTTTGTCAACGAGTGAAAGGTTGTGTTCCATCGCTTCCCGCGGTATCACTTCGGGGTGGGGTCAAATTACATCACTTCCTGTGATGTCATCAGGGGGTCAAGGGTGTGTAATGTCACTTCCGCTACCGCAGGCATTTTGGTGAAATGACGTCCCTGGGAACCAGAGAGCTTTGAAGCAGAGGGGCCCTTAAGCAGATCTTGGGCAGTGAAGGGGACTCTCCCCCCCCCCCCCCCAACGACATCATCTGGGGCTGACAGTGCCCCTCCCCCACAGACAGCTGAGAAGCAGTCAGAGCAGAACAGAGAGTGAACAGTTAAACGTTGACGAGAGACATGTTAGAAAGATTTTCCTGGACACAAACTTTACAGTTCATGAAAACCGATCCACACCTTGGGTGCAGAGCCTCTGTGTATATGCCCTAACTTACCAAGAGATAACTTCAGATTAATTTCCAAAATCAGCCCTGATGGGTGGATTTTGTGAGGCAAACTGGAAGGGCGTCGAAGAAGGAAGCTGACACAAAGGTGGCATGGTGGTTGGCAAAGACCTATTTGTAAGAAAAAGAAACCCTCACTATCCCCATCTTCTAAGAGGGGGTTCCCTGCCTGAACACTAAAAATGGGCTGTCAGAATGGCCGTCGAAATCAAACACCACAGGCCTGTGTCATAACGTACTGCCATCCCTTACACTACAACTAAAGAAGAAGTCAACAGAAAAGGTTCTTCTCCAGGAGAATGGCTCCCTTCTCCTTGTCGATGCACTTTATTCCCAGAAAGGAACAAGTTACTTCACTATATATATTCTCCAGCAAGGTTATCTTTCATGGATTCACATGCTTATCAATATTCCCGGTCATTAGGCTGGGAATCCTCGGTAACAGAAGAACAAGTTACTTTCTTACCTTGTAACGTTCTTTCGATGGAATGTTCCTCCGACATATTCCTTGTCTTGGTAGATTTACTTCCAGCTTGCTGGCCTCGGAAACATTTTTTCAGTAGAGGGCGCTGCACGTCGACGTCCCTCGAGTTGGTGTCCCTCGACAGCCTCTGTATCAGTGCCGACGTCATCATGTGTATAAATATACTCGCGCAGCGTCCGTTGCTCAGTTCCGTTTTGAAGCTTAAGACTATCTGTGCATGAATTGGTTATTGACCTTGAAGGAGCGTAAGCTGCAACCACAAGGGAAGTTTTACTGAGGGGATGGATGGGAGGGGCAATAAGGAATACGTCGGAGGAACATCCCATCGAAAGAACGTTACAAGGTAAGAAGTAACTTGTTCTTCCAAGGGATTGTGTCCTCCGACGTGGGAGTAAAATTGCCATATTCCCCTTTAAGAATGAACAGAGTGTAACACAGCTTTGCCAAATCTAGTCTCTTGGCTAGAGGAGGAATCCAAATTGTAGAATCTTGTAAAGGTATGTGCAGACCACCATGTGGCAGCCGCATATATGTCTCAAATCGGTACCCCTCTTTGGAGGGCCGAAGAGGCTGCGATACCCCTGTTTGAATGAGCCCTAAGATTTTTAGGGCGCTCTTTCCCTGCCAGTTTGTAACATTCTAGGATGGCTAAAATAATCCATCTGGAAATGGTCTGTTTTGTGAATGCCAATCCTAATTTGTACCCTTTGTAACCTATGAACAGTTGGTCTGCTTGCCTAATCCTAGCAAGTCTGCGGATATAAAAACTCAAGGCTCGCCTTGGATCCAGCCTATGTAGCCTCTCTTCCTCCTTCCCTGGATGGGGAGGAGGATAGAAAGAGGGTAAGGTTATCTTCTGAGTGATGTGGAATTCAGTAACCACCTTTGGGAGGAAATTAGGCTTCACTTGTAGGACAACTTTGTCTTTGTGAAAAATTTTATGAGAGGGTTTACAAGATATGGCTTGTAATTCGCTCACCCTCCTGGCAGATGTCAAAGCCACTAATAAGACAGTTTTAAGGGTGGGATATCTTAACGAACAAGAGTGGAGCGGTTCAAAAGGAGTAACCATCAGGAAATGTAAGACTAAATTTAAGTCCCATAAGGGAACTTGGAACGGTCTCGGGGGATAGACATTAGTTAACCCCTTCGGAAATTGTATTACTAAGGGTAATTTGAAATATGATGGCTCCTCTGCAGTGCGCTTGAAGATCGATAGCGCTGCGAGGTAGCCCTTGATCGTACCAAATTGAAGACCTGAATTCGCCAAATAGAGAAGAAAGGATAACACCATTGGTGTACCACATGAAAAGGGTTCAATATTCTTTTCTCTACACCAGCTGAAAAATGTGTTCCAACGGCAGTGGTATAAAGTCTTTGTTGCTGGACTTCTGGCTGAAAGCAACACCTCCATGATGTAATCTGGGAGGTCCCAATCCTTGTATCTCAACCTTTCAGAAACCAAGCGTGAAGGTTTAGGGTTCTGATGTCTGGATGGAGAACCTGACCTCCCTTCTGCGAGAGAAGATCCTCCCTGTGTGGAAGATGAATCGGAGGGCAGATGGACATGTACAGAAGGTCCGGGTACCACTTTCTCCTGGCCCAGTCTGGGGCAATTAGGATCATAGTCTTCCGGAATCTTCTCAACCTCCTGATCATCTGAGGAATGACAGGGACTGGAGGAAATGCGTACAGAAGTGGAAACTCCCAGTCTACCACGAATGCGCCCCCTAGAGCTCCTCTCGGGGGAAATTCCCTTAAACAAAACTGATCGCACTTCCTGTTGATACTGGTGGCGAACAGATCCACTTGAGGGGTTCCCCAAAGGGGGAAGATCTCTTGAAGGACTTCCTGAGCTATCTCCCACTCGTGAGAGACTGTGCTCTGCCTGCTCAGAGCGTCCGCTGTCAAGTTCTTCTCTCCGGCTAAGTGAACTGCCGATAGAGAGATTCCTTCTTGAATTGCCCAAAACCAGAGCTGCATCGCCTCTCTGCACAGTGGCAGTGATCCTACACCTCCTCTTTTGTTGAGGTAGTGCATGGCCACTGTATTGTCCGTCATTATTAGGACATTTTTCCCTTGCACAGATGGCAGAAAAGCCTTCAGCGCTAGTCTGATAGCTCTCAGCTCCAACAGGTTGATATGTAGCCTGATCACCGATGGAGACCAACGACTGCTGATGGACAAGTCGTTGGCATGGGCTCCCCACCCCGTAAGTGAGGCGTCCGTGACTGCTGTTATCTCCGGCCATGGTTGCCAAAATAGTTCTCCTTTCAAAAAGTTCTCCCGACAGGCCCACCACTGAAGGTCTAGAGCCACTTTATCCGGAACCTGAAGGAGATCTGTCATTCTTACTGAGAATTGAGACCACTGAGTTCTTAGTGTCCACTGGAGAGATCGCATTCTCATGCGAGCCTCTGGAACAAGGAAGATGCAGGATGCAATGAGGCCTAGTAACCTCAAAAAGTCGAAGGCTGGGAGACGTTGAGCATTTTGAAACCTGGTGACCATCGGCAGAATATCTTGAGCCCTCACCTCTGGTGGCGAGGCTTTCCCCCAGGGAAGTGTTCAGGACCGCTCCGATAAACTGGAGTCTCTGTGATGGTATCTTCTGTGACTTCTTTAAATTGCGGGAGAAGCTCAGTTTGTGAAGGAAGTGGCAGACATAATCTAGCTGAATCTGAGCTTGTTCCGAAGATACACCTCTGATCAACCAATTGTCTAGGTAGGGGTAGACGTGAATCCCTTCCCTCCTTAGACTTGCAGCCACTACCGACATTAGCTTGGTGAAGACCCTCGGGGCGGAGGTCAGCCCAAATGGCAGAACTCGAAATTGATAATGAGAGTCGCCAATTGCGAACCTCAGGTATTTCCTGTGTTTGAGATAAATTGGCACATGGAAATAAGCATCCTGAAGGTCTAGAGATACCAGCCAGTCTTGAAGCTGGAGGGCCTGAAGGATCTGAGAAAGAGTTACCATCTTGAACTTGTCCTTCCTGAGGAACTTGTTCAATTCTCATAAGTCCAAGATCCGTCCTTCTTCGGTATCAAGAAGTAGGGGGGGGGGGAGTACCAACCCTTGTTCCTCTCCGCTACAGGTACCGGTTCTATGGCACCTTTCTCCAGCAGGTCTAGAAAAAGGAGCGGATCTGGAAACTTCAAAGAGTTGTTCCCCGGTGGATGACTCTGAGGGGTGCGTAGAAAAGGCAGTCATTAACCTTGGGCAACTGTCTCCAATGCCCAAGCATCTGACGTAATAGCCTGCCATTCCGTCAGATGGTGAGTTAACCTGCCCCCTACTGGTGTCTTGTGAGGAGAGTCCTCAGAGTGGTTTAGAGGTGGCTGATGCAGATGCCGAGGGTAAAGAGGCACCTGCTGCCGCTGTGGCTTTTGTACTTTTAACCCGTCCACCTCAGGTGAATTTCTTTTGTCCTCTTTGAGCCGGCTGTCCTCTGCCTTTTCTGAATGCGGAATAAAAACGAAAATACCTACCTCTCCAAGAGGTTCCTGAGGGGCGATAGGGAGTTTGACAGATTGCAGCTCCAAGGGATTTTGCTGCTGCCTTGGATGTTTGTAGCTTCTCTAGGCTGTCATCAGCCTTCTTACCAAATAAAGAAGAGCCATCAAAGGGCATATTAAAAAATCTGGCCTGTACATCTGGAGCAAAACCAGACTTTCGCAACCACGCAAATCTCCGGATTGTAGTACTTGCCGCCATGGCCCTGCTAATACTGTCAGCAGAATCAATGCCAGTTTGAAGGGATTCACACATTGCGTCTTTACCATCTTTAATGATGTTCAGAAAAGCTTCCCTTTCTTCTCCTTCCGGGAGGCAGTCAGCCGCTGATGAAGCACACTCCCAAAGTGTATGGCAGATTCTTGCGAGCGTACAAGTAGCATTAATGGATTTAAGCGCCATGCTGACCGCAGAAAAGACCTTTTTTGACATAGCATCAAATCTCTCATCATCCCTGTCTTGTGGAACAGTAGGGTATGCAGATCTACTGTCCGATGACGTTGCTGCTTGAACAACCAGACTCTCTGTGGTTGAATGTTTGGACAAATATTCAGGGTCAGAAGCAGATACCCTATATTTGGCAGATAGTTTTTTGTTAACTGCCGGGATAACCTCAGGAGTTTCCCCAGTTGGCTGATATTTTCCTCTGTAATGCAGTATGAAATGGAACCACAGGATCTTCCTGTGGGCCTTTAATTAAGATGTCTGTAAGACCATCTTGTTAAAAAGCAGGTGAAGGTGTAGACCAACCCATGAATTCTATTATTCTGGCCATTAAAGTTCTATAAGGGGTCTCAGCATGTTCCCCTGGGTCTGGTTTGGCAAATTTTACTTCTGGGGAAGTATCTAACCCACTTGCATCATGTAAGGATTCTTGAAGGTCCTTCAACCTATTTTCTTCAGAGATAAATTCCTCTGGTACAGGTGTTGTAGTTCTCTGCAATCCAAAAGGTATTTCCTGATCAGAATCCTCCCCTTTCTCATAAATAGAGGACAAGGATCTGAAATAATCTGACCTTGGAAAAGTATTAAAACCCATTTCTAAAGCAGAAGGGGCTAAGCTTGTGGTAACCGGTTGAGAAAATGTCGACGTTGTCGACGCGGAAGTCAAAGGCTTCAAAGAAACCGAAATAGGCGTCGAAAAGGTGTGAAGAGAACTCGAAGAACTCGAGGAGGATCGGAATCCTACTCTGAGTCGTCAACGTTATCGACGACATTCTCAAGGTCATGCTGGAAGCCCTCGGTATGACTACTGACTGCGAAGTAGTGACAGCCGTAGGTTTATCCTTTATCGGTGTCGAAGACAGCGTCGATTCGACCAATCTATGCGTCGATGGGCCCTTCGATAATGGCGTCGATGACGTGGTCTTACTGCCTTTGCTCGAGGGTTTGTGACGCTCTCGGGCAGTTTATTTCGCCGGGTGCAACGACTCGCGGCATTTCGATTTTTCGGGTCTTTCACCCAGGGTATCACCTTTAGCCGTCTCCGAGGGGGTCGAGGTCGCTTTCTCGAAGACGCTAAACATCCTTTTACGGAATTCCTCCCACTTAGCTGGAGAGCTGTGTTTTGTGGGGCAGGTGCCCCTTTCCGGGGAAACAGAAGAGGGACATCTTCAACGCCTCTTTTTTGAATGTTTGGATCTCAAAGAGTGATGGAAACTGCTTCGAGACCTCAAACGAGAATGTTTCCTGTGACGGCGAGGAGACGAATGTCTCGACCCTGCCAAGGAAACTTTCGAAGGAGTAGAAATTTTGACAGTCTTACCTCTTTCGAGCTTCCCCTTACGCTCCTTCAAGGCTTTCGCCGTCATGGACATGCAGTCCTCGCATTCTGAACAATGGTGCTCCGATCCCAGGCACCACAAACAGATTCTGTGAGGATCCTTCAACGACATTTTCTTTCCACAATCTCGACACTTTTTGAAGCCGGACCGTAGGGTCGACGGTTCAGATGAGGAAGCCATCGAAAAGAGTAAGATATACTCGAGGAATAAGTAGAATGTACTCGAAGAACGAACTGAGCAACACGATTCCGAGGCCCACGAAGCGTGGAAAAACGGAACTGAGCAACGGACGCTGCGCAAGTCTATTTATACACATGATGATGATGTCGGCGCCGATACGGAGGCTGTCGAGGGACACCAACTCGAGGGATGTCGACGCGCAGCGCCCTCTACTGAAATCTTTTTCCGAGGCCAGCAAGCTGGAAGTAAATCTATCAAGATAAGGAATATGTCGGAGGACACAATCCCTCTGAAAAGTAGTTTTGCTTTAAATTTTAAAACTGCTTGGCCTAATGCTGTCACTTCGGGTCATACTGCCCCAGCCAATGACAGTAGCCCTCCTAGCTCCTCATCCGGAGACCATCTTCATATTTAAAGCACACGTAATGTGGCATTAGGAACCACGAAGAGAGCCGTAGAGGGATAGGAAGGAGGGCTGCATGTGAATCCATGAAAGACACAGAAATCCGAAGGCGTCTCACCCGCTAGTCCCCGGGGTTCGTCATCCAGGTGGCCAGAACACGGTCATCGCTTTTAGATCCAGATCCTGGGGGTGGACCAGTGCAGGAAGATCACCTGGAGGAGGGGTGGTTATGGAGTGGGACACCGGATGGTGAGAAGCAGTATCCCCTCCCTGCAACACCTTTTCCCCATCCTACCCGGTAGGATACTTAGGAACTCAAACCCCCACCCCCTTCCCGACACAAACATTTTCTCACAGACAGCTCACTGTGAGGAAAAACAGACTAACACCAGAGCCATATACCCGACATGTCCCAATACAACTGTCAGGAAAAGTCAGGCAATTACTGATCATTACACACAGCTGACGTCCATCATACTTCCCCACATGGATAAAAGGCTGAGCACGAAAGCACACTCTGAGCAAGGCAAAGCACACGAGGAAGCAGCAGTTCCAAGATGGCAGTTTAATACGAGGAGAAAGACGGCGAGACCAGAAAGGGTTGTAAGGAGGAAAGTGCCCTTGACCTTTTCAGAGCGTTACTTCGTGAAAATAAGAAACCAAAGACCTGGGACTAAAGCTGAAGAAACCTGCATTGCTTGTTGGAGGTACCCAGCACCAGTAAAGACAGCAAAGCTGGTGAGTGGGAGAGACAGATACCAAACCAGCCTGTGTTAGAACCAAGGTTGCAAGCGGCAACATTGCATGAAGAAATCTAAAGAGAACAGTGTGTGAAACGTATGTGACGAGCAACGCATATATAATTGAAAACCAGAGGAGGGACTGAACTTTGTCAATGGTATTTTTCTTGGCCTCCAGAGTGGTCTGGGACCACGTGGGTGCTCAATTGAAAGTCTCTGTTAGAAACTGTGAAAAGGACATTTTTAGATCACAGTGGTCCTGCAAAGGGTCAACTAAACACTGTGCACATTTGAAAGTCTTTGATAGTTTAATGTGAACTGAAATTGGTCCGAGCCTGGCTGAGGGAGACTAATTGTGTAAGAGGAAGGATCTAAGCCCGGTTGAGGGGGATCCAGGGTGAACCGTGAGTCACCAGAGAAAGAATGTTCTATGAACATTTTAAAAAGAGGAGGATCTGAAATCAGAAGAGCAGGATCCACAGTAACGATTGCAATATAAAAAAGATCTGAGCCTGACTGAGGGGGATCGAGGCTGAATCACCTGATTTGAGAACTTATAAGCAGAAAGGAAGTTGGTGTTTTGTTTGGTTGTTGCATCAGTCCCTCTGGATCAAGAGACTGACAAGTACAGAGACTTGGGAACAGAAGGCCCTAATGCTGGTAATGGAACTGTATCCTCATGCCGAAGAAGCCAGAGTGTGTGCTTTGCTTGAGTGAACCACCTTGTCCGGTGCTGAAAATATGGGGAGGTGAGGCTAACGGCCTGAACATCCTGACATTATCATTTTGTGAACACTTTCTTTTTCATGAACACTACCCCCACACTATTTGTATTTAGCTGCAAGGATTGGCAATATGTTTTTAGTATAGGCCCTTTTATTTTGACGAGACTCCACTAGGACCGCATTATTATTATTTGATGGTCATAGCTGGCTCCCAGCTGTAGATTTAAGATTAGATGGGCGTTCGTCACACCCCGGTTGGAGTTCAATAAACACCCTTGAACTGTGGTCTCTTGCATCCGTCTTACTGTTGATACCATGCATTCCTTACAACACCCATGCTTGAGAACAGGAGTCATAGGTAAGTAACTTTCTTTCTCCAGCATGGAATCTTGCATGGATTCACATGCTTTGAATATGATTACACAGCAGTACACATGCACAACCAATAGGAGTTGGTATAGCTCTACAGAAGCAACTGACATTACCCCTAGAACACTCACCTCATGCAAATAAGTTGCAGAGCACTGCCTGGCTGACACGGGACACCTCCCTGGAATCTGTGTCAATGCAGAAACTTATTTGAAATTTTCTTCAAACCAACGGCTTGCAGTAAAAGTCAAATACACGTGTCGCTGTACATCGCTGGCCTCTGGGTGTCAGCAGAGTGCCAAACGAAATGAGCTTATGGTGACATGCACCATTTTTACAGAAAGTGCTATGTGACGAATCCCGAGGTATCGTCATTCCTTAGATGGGGAAGCCCCTTACCATGAGGCCTAGGTGCTTAGGGCGCTATGCGATAGTCCCAGATAGTCCCCCTGTGGGTGGTGCTCAGCAGGAGTATCTCATGGGGAGGGAGGACCGCATTGAGAGTAGTGGCCACTTCGGGAAAACCCGGTATCCCATTGACCCTTCCACCTTCACTCAAAACCCCTACAATTACACATTACGTGTTACTTCGATGTGTTGTAGTAGCATATCCCAAGTGAGAAAGTGTAAGTTACTCACCATAGTGACTAACGTACCCTAGTCCATAGTCTCCTTTCCTCCATACCGCATGGGCGACCGTCGCTGAGGACAGGAACTGGACCTTTTTCACACAAAAAAGCCTTTCCCCTTCAGATTTAACTGCTTTCCAGAGGCATGGCACCAGGGGAATGCGCTCCCTTGACCCCAACCTCCGGCACCATACCTCGGTCCCCTTTTACGCGTCGGCCAGATTAAACTACTGCCCAACTACGTTTTTATTTTTTTAAGGGGGAAGGATGAAGGGTCGTATAGACGAAAGGGGACTATGGACTAGGAGCACGTTAGTCAATAGGGTGAGTAACCTATCATTCGCATCCCCTTTCCTCCATACTGCATGGGTGATTACCACCAATTAGTAGTCCTAAGAGAGGTGACATGTTCATAAACTTAAGAACAGATTCTTCAGCATTGCTTGCCCAAACGCCACATCTAAGCGTGCACTGCTGTCCAGACAATGCTTGCAGAAGGCGGAATGGGTAGCCCATGTGGCCACCTTTCTGATGGTCTGCCAAGGCACATGCCTTTGCAAGGCCACAGAGGCAGCCTTAGCCCTGGCCCCATGGGCATGAAGATCTGCTGGTGACTCCTTGTTCTGACTCTTGTAGGCCTCCTGAATAGCCACCATCATCCACATTGCTATCGAGGTTTTGGAAGCTTGTCAGCCAGGTTTTGAACCATCAAATGTGATGAACGTGTCTGACTTGCGAAAATCCTTTGTCCTGTCCAGATAGAACTGAAAAGTCTGTTTCACATCAACAAAAATGCAAGACCTTTTCTGCCTCTGATTTCTGATTAGGAAAGAATGTCAGTAGTACAATTTCCTCATTAAGATGGAAGGAAGACACCACCTTCGGTAAGAACTAAGGGTGGGTGCGCAGCACGACCTTGTCTCGATGGAATGTGGTGTACGGTTCCGAGGCCACCAGGCCCTTAATCTCGCTGACCCTGCATGCAGATGTAAGCCTGACTAGGAGGGCGGTCTTAATGGTGACCAGTCTGATGTCAATCGATGTCATGGGTTTGAATGGTCTATGCTCTAGCCTAACCCAAGACCACACTCGGGTCCCAAACCGGGTGCATGCGCTTGACAGGCGGGTACAATCTTGTTAAACCTGTAAGATGCCTCTTGGCCACCGGATTGGCGGTGGAGTAAGACCTATTGTCTGAGTACTTGTACGCCCCTATTGCTGCCAGTAAGTGCTGCATGTTGCGACCTGCACACCTGATTCTGCTAGATGTGCCAAGAAAGACAGCACATGGTTGAGGGTGCAAGCCATAGGACCTTGTCCATTTGCTCTTGTATGGACTCCTGGTGGAGTTGCTCCTTGCATTTTGGAACATCTGCAGATTCTCCTGGGACAACTGCAGGGTCACGTTTTCAGAAACCAGGTTGCTAGGGCTAGCTTCTCCGGAGCCAGGTGAACCACCACCCCCCCTGCTGAGTGGGTGAGGAGGGGAGACACATTGACCAGAAGACGAATGGGACCCTGAACCGCCAGCCTCACTAGATCTGAATACTATGGCCGGCTGTCCCGTGAAGCACGATCAGAATGAGCCAGAGGCCCTGCGCCTCCCTGATCTTGCAGATGTCCATGTGTATTAGAGGGTTCGGGGGAAACGCATGTGCCCACAGCCTGTCCCATTGCAGGTGTAGCAGCCTTTCCCATTGCATGTGTAGCACATCCCTAGCGATTCTCTGCCCCTGTCCATCCAGGAAGCAAACCAGTGGTACCTCCCGTTGCGCTCTGTGGCAAATAGGTCTTTGCTTGGATGGCCCGATGTCTGGAAGATCTTGACATGGACCTGCTACTGCCCACATCCAAATCTCGATGGCCCGCCAGCACCGAAGGGTTTGGGGGGGGCAGGATCTGGTAAACCCCGCTGCTTGTAGATGTAGTACACCCACATGGTACTGTGTGTCTGGATGCAGTCTGAAATGGCTGGCCTTGTCCTTGTCTGACCACAGCCTACCAAGGTAGTGGTTGCCTAAGGGGGCCTCCCCCACCCCACCAGCGAGGAGTCTGTCATGGTCATCAATGCGGTTTGGGCTGGAGAACATGCATGCCTACTGAACAATTGGTTTCCTATTTCGACCACAATAAATCCTTACCGAGGTCTGCCCATATGAAGACCTTTGCCACCTGTGAGTCAGTCTCTTGATTCCAGAAGGCTGGTAGGAGCAATTAGATCCTCTTAATTCTGAGCCTGGTATGCGCAATAGGCAGAAGGCATGCTGCCATGATGCCCAACAAGTGCTGGAACCACCACGCCATGGTGGGCGCACTGCTGAGGAAATGGCTGATCACCTCCCTCAGCGCGCCAATCCTCTCCGCTGTAAGGAAAATCTTCTGTTCCCGCGTGTCTCACAGCAGGCCAAAGAAACCAGGGTCTGGGTGGGCTGCAACTGCAACCTGCGCTGGTTGATGGAAAACCCCAGCTCGTAGAAGAAGTCCATAACCCAGCGTGCCATAATCTGAACTCTGCACCGCAAGGTATGGGTAAACGTGGGGTACCTATCACCGGAGAACTGAAGCTACAGAGTTCATCAACCTGCTGAATACCCGCAGGGCTGAGTTCAACCCAAATGGAAGCACCCTGTATTGGAAATGGCGACCCATCACCCTTAACTAGAGGTAAGCTCTGTGGGGCTGCCAAATCGGGACGTGAACATAGGCATCTTTGAGGTCCAGGCCTGCGTGGTTCTTCATCTGAATTGTGAAAATTCACAAATAGAATCCCGAGCCTATCAGAGGGTGGATCCTCTTCCACCACGCAACTCTCTAAGCACCAAGAATTCTGCAAGAGTCGGTGACCTGATCTGAGGAAGGGGGACATGGGGAGCAGGAGTCTGAATCCATGGGAGACTACTGAGATGATACATGGATCCGGAAGGTAAGTCCGCCTGGACTGAATGTGAAGGGCAAGCCTGCACCCACAGGAGTGCTGTGGACCCTGATGCAAGCATCATTGGTTTTTTTCCATCTGAGGAAGGTGCCTGGGAGGGGGACTGAAGAAACGCTTGTTAGAGGTACTTTGATGTTTGCGCCTGTGAAGGCTGGTGTACCTGTCCGGCTGGCGTGTCCTGCATTGATGCCCCAAACGTCCTCCCCCTGTCAGACCTTGACTGGCCATGGCCGTAGGATTTTGCAGCCGGTTTAGCGAGGATGGCCAGCGACTTGGCAATTTGCAAGCTGGTTTTATGCTTATTCAACTAGTTGTCTGTAGAGGAATGAAACAAATCCTCACCTTCGAAGGGGAGTTCCAGGATGCGCTCCTGGACATCTGGGCTAAACTTGGTGGCCCTCATCCAAGCTGAACGCTGCATTTCAGTGATGACACAAATGGCTCTCCCTGCTATGTCTATGTGGTCCACAGTGGACTCCATAATGTCCTGTGCAACCAACTTGGCCTCGGCTAAGCCTAACTTGAAGGCTGCTTGCTTGTGCAATGGCTAATCCGGGAGGAACTCTGAAATCGCCCTGCAAGGCCTTGGCTTGGCTGCGGCAAGCCTTGCATCAGTGGTTGCCTGTCTAAGGTGAAACCCCGAGTTTGAATACATCTTTTGGCTGCAGGCATTCAAAATGTTGTCCTTTCCCAGCAAAGATGAGGCTTTGGTGGAGGCTGTGGATGCCTGCAGCATGGCATACATGGATGCAGCCGCTATGACTGAATAATGTGGCTGGGGATAGCAGCAGGGTATCCCCCTCGGCTTTACTGTATTTGGCGACCAGGCATTTGTTGGTGGGTTGTGTGGTATGGGGCTTAACACAACCCTTCTTAGCCTTCTGCAGAGTAATGCCAGACCTGGTGGATGTTCTAACAGTCAATACCTTGTTGTTCTGTGGCTGAGGCATAGACAGGTACTATTTTAGCCGGTCGTGGAAAGCCTGGGCAGACGTGGCTGTATCTGCATCCTCTTCATCAGCTGTGTCTGCCTGGTCTGTAGCCCCCTGGTGAGAGGGTCCGAAACTCCCCTATTCCCACTGTCGGCCGGCAAAGTCACTAGCGGTATGTCTGGGATATGTGGGGTAGGAACCAGAGGTTGAGCTGGCCCAGGTGTCGCCGGGGGTTAGCCCAGGAGCCTGAAGCTGTACTGGGGCAGGTGGTGTCAGAGAAGCAGCAGTGGGGCCAGTGGATGCACTGGAGCAGGCGATACAGGAGGCATTTCCTTTATTAGGCCCTTTAAGATGCTGGTCATCTGCTGCAACCTCATCAGTGTCATACATTTGTCGAGAAATCGCTCCTCGCATGAAGGCGTGGGGCACTCAGGAAGCGTTGGTGCTGCCGGGGCAGTGGGCTGAGCCCTACCAGCGCCCTGCCTGGATTGTGTATAACTGGCCTCTTTGTAGCGCACCGATAAAGATTGTACTGGGTAGGCTGTGCACCACGGCATCTGAGGCGTGTGCATAGGTGAACATTCCACCCGTTAGGTGAATTCCTGCCTGGGTCTCACTGTGCGCCCTCTGGTTGGGAACGGCGAGCCGCTGTACGTAGCGCCATTTCGTTGCTCAGGGCTGCCATTTTGTCTGGTTGGGCCAGAATGCACGCAAACTGTGTCCGCTGAAGTGCTTGCACATGGCTCCGCCTGTTGTCTTCTAGCATTGGCTCTGCACCTCAGGTGTAGACCTAGGAGGCTTACCTCGGCACAGACCCAGTAGTGCTTTTGTGTAAAGGCGCCCCCTCTGGCCAAGACCCGGTACCAGAGCAAAGCCCATCAGGAGATTTCCCGGTGCGAGAACCCTTGTGTCCCTCAGTTCTTGGGCCAGGAGGATCATTGGATCCATAGGTCTGCTGACTGGTAGCTATAGGAGGCTCATGTCCGGATCTGGTAATAGGATCGGTATGATCCCTCCAACTTGGGTCTTCCCAGGAAAGAAATCGCTCTTGTGGGGAGCTTTAGAGAACAGTATACTTACCTTGGGCCTTGTTTACCTGCGCACATACTCCGGCCAGCTCCAGAGATTTTACAATACGGACAACAAAGCCTCCCATTTCAGGGCATGGCATACTAATGGAAGCTGGACACTACGATCAGCACCTCATACAGTGGAAACTTTTTATGAAGGAAGGATATTCTCCTTTTTAGTTCGAAAGAGGCCACTTCGACAAAAAATTCTGCTTAATCCACTCTGGTTTGCTTGAACTTAATCCACTCTGGTTTGCAACACTTTTACTTGAGACTTCATCTCTCAAAAGTTATTGCCTATAGTAGGAAACTCAAGCAAACCCTTTTTTACGTAATTCTAGGAATATTTCAATGATCTTGGTTAGAGGTTTAACTACATACAGCCAGAACAATTTCTCTTCCATGGAAGACTTGTGATAAAATCCAGGCTGATTTTGGAGGGGAGAGTAGGGTACATTTAAGCCCATGCACAAAGCTGACCACAACCACATTCCCTAGAAGAACAAGTTACTTCTTACCTTGTAACGTTCATTCGATGGGATGTTCCTCCGACGTATTCCTTATCTTGATATATTATATTCCAGCTTGCTGGCCTCTGAAATTTTTTCAGTAGAGGGCGCTGCGCGTCTATGTCCCTCGAGCTGTGTCCCTCGACAGCCTCCGTCTCAGCACCGACGTCATTGCGCGTATAAATAGACTCACGCAGCGGCAGTTGCTCAGTTCCGTTTTGAAGCTTGAAATTAGCTGTGCATGAATTGACCTTGAGGGAGCGTAAGCTGCAACTACAAGGGAAGTTTTACTGCGGGGATGGATGGGAGGGGCAATAAGGAATACGTCGGAGGAACATCCCATCGAAAGAACGTTACAAGGTAAGAAGTAACTTCTTCTTCGAAGGGATTGTGTCCTCCAACGTATTCCTTATCTTGATAGACTCCCATAGCAGTGGTGTGAAAGAGGAGGTGGGAGTAAAATTGGAATATTCCCCTTTAAGAATGAACAGAATGTAACATAGCTCTGCCAAATCTCGTCTCCTGGCTAGAGGAGGAATCCAGACTATAGAATTTTGTAAAGGTATGTGCGGACGACCATGTAGCAGCCGCACATATGTCCCGAATCGGTACCCCTCTTGGGAGAGCCGAAGAGGCTGCGATACCCCTGGTTGAATGAGGTGTTGAGGGGGCTCTTTCCCTGCCAATTTGTAGCATTCAAGAATGGCTAAAATAATCAATCTTGAAATGGTCTGTTTTGTGATTGTTAACTGAATTGAAACATGTTGAGTTTTCTCCATCTAGATAAATTACTAGACTGATGATATAGTTATCCAAACACAGGTTCCATGAACGGTGCAAGACAGCAATTGCTCCCTGCATTGGTCACAGAATCAAATACCTGTCAACTAGACAGATGTTACTAGAATGTTTCTAAGTCTAAGTGTCACGACTAATTTGTCTGTTTTATAGACAGCGTGCGATTGTTTTATGCAAAGTGAATGGAATTGGCCCATCGCTTTTTAAAGCTAAAAATGTGTGTTTTTCTATTAAATTGATTATTAAAAATGAATAAGTAATGTTTACAGCACTAATTTAATGAATATAGACTGTAAGCTGTTGATATGAGCCAACTACCTCTAACGTTCAATACTATTATTCTCCCGATAATAGGTAGAGCTACTACCTAGGTAGTAATATTGGGTTTCCCCCTTTATAGTGTATTGGTTCATAGTGGCTAAAGGTCACGGGAACTACCCCGAGAGTGGAACTACTGACAAGTGGACAGGTTTCTCTCTGCTGACGCATGAACAGTGAAATTATACTAACAACACTCGACTAAACAATTACATAAACACTATAAATCCTTTCTCAAACTCTCCCCCGACCATGGCGGAAGATAAGACCTTAGGATATAGTGATGACTTTGCTACAACACTAATGAATGCCATCTCCACTATTAACAGCAGCAAACTTGAAAACACTGAAGAACAGACTAATGAATGGGACGAAATTTTACAACTACGTAAAAGACTGGTAAGAACAGAACTTCACGGAGCAATAATGCTCGAATATCTTAAAAACAAGGCATTACCTCAAGGCCTAACAGTCCTAAATGAAAACCAACTGTTCTTAGACAATCCGAAATGTATACGCCAATGGAGTTATATAGCGAATCGCTGCGGCCAAGATTGGCTAATTCTGATTACAGATACGGCGAAAGATGTGGCACAAAAAATAGAAATCGACCTAACTAAAATTGAAGAAGATTTAAAAAAGACTATATCCATAGAGGTAGTTAAAAAGAGATTAGAATAAATTGAAAAGGAACACCTTAGAAAGGATACAACGCTTGAAAAAGGACCTTACGAAATATTCCCATGAGAAAGCCTACCCTTACACTAAAGATGGTTACAAAACCACAGGCCAACAGGGAGGTAGACCCCAGAATTCCAATCAGAACCGACACATCCGCTTCAGAGCAACTTCGTTTAGCTCGAGTAATAGCAGCAGTGACCCGGATAATGCCACCACAGGAAGCACAACCCCCCAAAGAGGGCGAGGCAATAACAAGAAAGGACAAAGTAACCAGGGCAATAAATCAAGGAATTATTTACAACAAGGCCCCAATCGGAGCAATTGGAACAACGCCAAACTAGGAGCGGCAATCGCTCCTAACCTATCCAAATAATAACTCACTGACACCGAAGAATCAGTCCTTAATAAAGGCCTGGGCTATGTCATCACGAAGAAACATGACCCTTTTCTCTTTCGCAATTATTTTCATAAACTGATGCGAAAGATGCATCTCAAAGAATTACCAGGTTACTCACTGTAGTGACCACCTTACTCCTAGTCCATAGTCCCCTTTCCTCCAACTTATGGCACATCTCTCTGTCCTGTGGGACGGGACCGGAGCACTTTGTAAAAAGCATCCACATTTTTTCCAAAAATGTGTCCTTCCTCTCTTTAATGCGCGGGGCCCGGCACGCGGCCGTAACCCCGCCCATCTTGGCTCTGCCCCGCGCATCGGCCATCAGTCCTTTTCTATCGCCAGGTCAAAGACCGATTAGCAATAACAGAGGAACCTTATTAGAGGGGACGGCGGGCGTATGGAGGAAAGGGGACTATGGACTAGGAATAAGGTGGTCACTACGGTGAGTAACCTGGTAATACTCCTACGTCCCGTCCCCTTTCCAGCATACTTATGGGAGATTCCCAAGCACTCCTTACAGGAACTACAGGTGGATGGAAATACCCCTCACTGAAACAGGGTCTTCAGCACAACCTAACCAAAGTGAGTGTCAGCCCTTGAGCTCATGTCGAGACAATAATGCTTACAGAAAGCAGATGGGGAGGCCCAAGTAGCTGCCCTAGCGATGGACTCCCAGGGGACATATTTCTGAAAAGCAACCGTAGCTGCCTTGCCCTGCACCAGGTGTGCATAAATACCCTTAGGAGGTTTCAGCCCTTGGACGGTGAAAGTCTCTGTGATGCAGGCGGCGATCCACCGAGAAAAAGTTGCCTTAGAAGCCTGCTTGCCCCGAGGGTTACCGAAGGTCACAAAAAGTTGAGAAGAACTCCTAAGCTCGAAAGTCCTGTCCAGGTAGAACTTGAGAGCTCTTCGGACATCAAGACACTGTAGAACCCTCTCAGCCTCAGAGGCAGGGTTCGGAAAAAAGACTGGTAGGGAAACAGACTGATTCAGATGGAATTCAGTCACAACCTTCGGCAAAAGGCCGTGTTCGTCCGAAGGACTACCTTGTCCTTGTGAAAGACCAAGAAAGGATGCTCCACCGACAATGCCTGGAGCTCACTCACTCTCCTTGCTGACGTAACTGCGACCAAAAAGGACACTTTCCAGGACAAGTACTTGAGGTCCACAGTAGCCATTGGTTCAAAGGGTTTATGGCACAGTGCCGTCAGGACCACATTTAGGTCTCACGGCGGGTGCGGATTACGAACCGAAGGGTAGAGGCGTGTCAAGCCAGCAAAATGCCTCTTCACCACTGGATTAGTCAGGGAATAAGAACACTGGTCTGTATAAAGATAAGCGGAAACCGTTGAGAGATGAGTCTTGCATGACAGAACATGAACCCCTGACTCTGCTAGGGAGGACACGAAGGACAGCACTGTGTCAATCGTGGCCACCCTTGGATCCAACTTCTTCTCCAAACACCAATGACAGAACCTGAGCCATTTACTCCTGTATTGGGATCTGGTTGAGGGTTTCCTGGCTGCCTGGATAATACGCATGTTATCCGTAGACAAATTCAGATGCTCTGAAGACTTGAACTCAGGCACCATGCCGCTAAGCTGCGCGATTGAGGGGAGGAGAGCCACAGCTGCTCTTCCCCTTGGTGAAGAAGATCGGGAGTTACTGGTAACCTGATCGGCGGATACACTGACAGGTGTTGAAGCTCTGAGAGCCAAAACCTGGCCGGCCACCACGGGGCTATGAGCAGAAGGAAACAGTTCACTGAATTCTTCAACTTCCAAATTGCCCGGTGAACCAGAGGCAGAGGCGGGAAGGCGTAAGCTCTTATGTTGTGCCATGGAATCTCGAGAGCATCCCCCAGAGAGGAGGCTCCCAGCCCCCCTCTGGAGGCATACTGAGGAAGCTTCTTGTTTACCGCCGTCGCAAAAAGTTCCACCTCCGGTGTGCCCCAACGTGAGAAAATCCATGAGAGGACCTCCGCCTTCAACTCCCACTCGTAGCTGACCACTGTCCGCCGGCTGAGGGCATCCGCTGTGACATTCAGCTGGCCCGGGATGTGTATACTGCAAGCAGCCAGACACCATGAAGCACGGCCAACTCCCAGATCTGGATAGCCAGGTCCACGAGGGGGGTGGGGAGGGGGGACTTTGTTCTTCCTTGTTTGTTGATGTAATACATTGACACCACATTGTCCGTGCATATGCGGACCACCTTGTTGGCAATGAGCGGTCTGAACGCCTTGAGCGCCAGAAAGATCGCCAGAAGCTCCAAATGATTTATTTGCAGGAGCTTGTCCTGAGGCGACCAGAGGTCCGAGACCTGAAGAAGATCTAACGTAGCACCCCACCCCAGAAGGAGTCCGTCGTGATCGTCACCATGGGGGCCAGGTCCTGAAACCCTGCGCCCACCGACAGGTTTCTGACAGATGACCACCAGTCCAGGTCCACTCTCATGGAATCCGGAATCATTATCCGCTTGGAATCCGGGTCCACATCCTGGAACCAGGAACTCCGAAAAGCCATCTGGGTCCATCTCATCTTGAGACGAGCAAGAGGAAGAGCCAGCATGCACGAGGCCATGAGGCCCAGAAGCCTCTGGAACCACCAGGCCGACATGCTCTCCGACTGCACAAACATCTGACACGTGGCTAACAGGTCAGGTACACTCTGCAGTCGATCGTATTCCAGCGGAAACCCAGGAAAATCAGGTCCTGCGAGACCGTCATGGAAGATTCCCGCCAGTTCACCGACAGTCCAAGATGGAACAGGAGCTGAAGGAGAGACTGGAGATTGCCCGCTGCTGCTGGCGGACAAGGGCTGCATAAGAGCCAGTCGTCCAAATACGGATACACATGGATACCCTGGAGACGAAGATAGGCCGCAATCACCGACATCATCTTCGTAAAGACTCGCGGCACCGAGCTGAGGCCAAAAGGAAGCACTCGAAACTGGAAGTGCTCCTCTCCCAAAGAGAAGCAGAGATATCTCCTGTGTGGGTTCCAAATCAGGATATGCATGTACGCGTCCTGAAGGTCCACAACGCTGAGCCAGTCGCCCGCCTGCAAGGAGGAGCGTATCTGGCTGGGCGTAATCATCTTAAATTTCTCTTGGGGTAGGAAAAGATTGAACTGGGAAAGGTCTAGGATGGTGCGCAGGCCAGCTTGGTTGGGTTTGGGCACCGTAAACAGCCGGGAGTAGAAGCCCTGCCCTCGCTCCCCGAGGGGAACGAATTCCACAGCTCTGAGGTCCAGAAGTTTCCGAACCTCAGCTTTGAGAGAGGGCCAGCCCGAAGGCTGAAAAGGAGGGTTGCGGGGTGGGGTAGGGTGTAGAGGTAAGCGGAAGCCCACTCGAGCGACTGACAAGACCCATCTGTCTTCTGTGATGGTCTGCCATGCCTCCCAATGAGACGCAATGCATCCTCCCACCGGGGTCACGTGCGAGCGCAGAAAACCCTCATTTAGTAGGTTTATCGGTGGTGGTGCCACCTGAACCTGAGGAGGAGGCTGAGGAGCGGGAGAAAACCTGCATCCGTTGTTGCCTACGGCAGTTATTCCCCACAGGGGTATCCACTCTGCGAGATTTGCGGTCGAGGAAGCCCCTAAAGCCAGAGGAGGGTCGACTTTGTGACAACGGTCTCTGGGTTTTGAAAGGAGCCTTAACCAGGACAGAATGACTTAGCTGTCTGCGTGCTATCCTTCATCTTGGTGAGCTCTACATCTGTTGTAGAATGAAAGAGCTCCTTACCATTGAACGGAAGGTCCAACACCTTGTCCTGCACTTCTTTTGAAAATTTAGTGGCATGCAGCCACGCCTGCCGTGAGGTATCAACCCCCAGCATAAGGTCCCGCGCCGAGGTGTCTACGTGATGAGCCGCAGCCTTCAGGAGATCCTGGGCCAAGACCCTGGCGTTGGATAGGCCGCCCTTGAAGTTGTCCAACTTCTCGACCGGGATGTGCTCCTCAAACTCCGACAGACCTTTCCACATCCGCATGTTAGCTCCCGCTAATATCAACTCAGCATTGGCCTGCCTGAGCTGCAAGGCCGAGTTGGCAAATATTGTCCTCCCTAGGGAGTCAAGGAGCTTGTCCTCCTTACCCAGGACCTGAGTAGCCGTCGTGGAAGAGGATGCTGCAGGTCTGGATTGCAAAGTGGCCACAGCCACCACTGTGGAGGAGGGAGGCAGACAAGACGACAGGGCCACCTCTTCCGAAGAATGTAGCCTGTACCTCGTGTCAATCTTCTTATTGACAAAAAGTCCCGAGTGTGGCTTTTCCCAGACTCTTCGGACCTCGGCCAATACGTCCTTCTGCAGGAACAGGCCGGTACACTCCAAGGGAGACAGGGTGAACGCCCCAGAAAGCACGCCCTCCTGCGGAGCGGGTGCCTCGGGCACCAGAACATCTAAGAAACTCATCATGTCCAGTACCCGGTCATGAAAAGCTCTGATAGAGCGGGGAAGGTCCTTGTTGTCCTGATTACCTTGAGGGTCATCTGACAGGTCAGGATCCTGCAGAGCTTTGTCAGGCACTGCCTTGTCCACTGGGGACAATGGAGGCAAAAGCGGAAGAGCCGGGGGAGGCACCACGGGCAAGGGAGGCCCCCGGCGGAACCACCGGAGGAACAGGTGGAGCCGAAGGCGTAGGTGGACATATCGCCCTTTGAAATATTCCCTCATGGGGTCGGTGCACATAAGCGCTTGAAATTAACCGAAAAAGGCGTCCTCCGGAGACTGTTTCGGAACCTCAGGAGGCCTCTCATGAGGTGGACAAATCCAAGGACGTAGCGGGGAAGGGTGCCACACCGGCCCCTCCACCGACGTATCCACATAAATCAAAGGTGCCGCCCCTGCAGGCAACGAAACATTGTGCGGAAGAGGCATCCGGGCGTTCCAATCATAAACCGGCCGGTAAGGATGCGCACAAGGGACCTTAGGTTCACCCAAGGGACCAAGCCCTACACCAGAGGCCGATGGCCTAATTGTAGGGGTTGCACTTAAAATGGCCGCCGCAGACGTGGCGGGAACGGGCGCCATTTTGTCCTCATCTGAGGGGAACTGTGGCACGTGAGGTAGTGAGGCTGGGTTCCCTATCGATGGACCAGGGGTCTTAATCTTAGCCTTAACATAAGGAACCTCGGCAGAACCGGTACTGTGAGGCCTGGAATGTTTTTGTGACATACCAACCGCCAACTGATCCTTCGAAGGAAGGACCTCGGCACTGCCGGTAAAAGAAGAAGTTTGCTTCTATGCCCCCTCAACAGAACTGGTGTCGCCACAAGAGCGGGAACGGTGAGAAACAGTCTTCACCGGTAAGGCCTTGCCAGGCCTCTCAGAAATGTTGGTAACTTTAGCCTCTGAAAGAGGGACCTCGGACCCACGTTCGGTAACAGCAAGCCCCACCAAGGCCTCGGGGCGCACCCTTGTCTTATTTTTGAGGGAAGTTGACAGAGGCCTCAGAGCGAGCTCCGGTACCCCACGACTCAGTAGAACTGGGTCTACAAACAGCCCCCACAGGAGGGGCCTTGGAGCGTACTCTGGTATTCACAGGCCCCTTACGGAGACCCTCGGAGCAAACTCTGGTACAATTATTAGGCCCGAAGGGCACCTCAGGGCGAACCCCGGTGACAGAGCGATCAACGTCCCTCCCGGCCCGAGAGGAACCCGGAAAGGTATCCCCCGGCCGGGGTGCTCTGAAAAGTAAAGAACTTACCGGGCGTTTCTTCTTCTTGTCGATGAACGCCCGAAAATGTGAAGGAGGAGTACGTCGGAACACCTCCTCCCACCGCTCTAACCGACGTTGAAGTGCCCGGACCGAAAGGGAGTCACAGTAAAAACAGGAGTCCCAACGATGATCCGGACCCAAACACTCCAAACAAAGAGGATGGGGATCCGCCCTCGCGAAGCGACGGTGACACGATGAACAATTAGGAAAGTCTAGCTTGAACGACAGACAGACCAGTAAACGAACGCTAGCGAGAGCAAGAAAAAGGGAAGAAAAACTTCTGAGGATGCAAGTGCGTTTGGCCCCGATCGAGCGGAGAAAAGGACTGATGGGCGGGGTTACGGCCGCGTGCGGGGCCCCACGCAAGAAAGAGAGGAAGGAAAAATGTTTGGAAAAAATTTGGATGCTTTTTACAAAGTGCTCTGGTCCCGTCCCACAGGACGGAGAGATGTCCCATAAGTATGGAGGAAAGGGGATGGGACGTAGGAGTATTCTTCTCTGACACTACCAACGAGGTCATAACTCCTCAGACCAAGAACCACACTGGTCTAAAAAATCCTTCACATTTCTGTCCTCCTAGCCATTCCCACTCCCCGAACTCTATGATATTTGAAAGACAAGTTCTTAGAGAGATTGAGAAATTGGAAAAGAAAAATAATCCAGTTTTCCAGAATCTTAGCCATCTAGAATTGAATACACTTAACAGTCTCTCTAGAAACGACGACATCATAATAAAAAGAGCCATTAAAGGAGGAGGCATAGTGGTCCTAGACAAAGAAGACTACGTAAATGAATGTCTAAGTCAGATCAATAACACAAAATATTATAATAAACGACCTGAAAATCCAACTAAAGGACTCATAAAAATTATTGAGTTAAAAGCAGAAAAAGCCAAAGAACAAGGATGGATAAGCCGTCAAGAAAGTGAATTCCTCACTAATTCCGATCCCTCTACTCCTACCTTCTATTGTCTACCAAAGATACACAAGACCCTAAATAAACCCCCAGGACGACCTATTGTAGCTGGTATAAACTCTATCTTAGAACCACTCTCCAAATTCGCCGATCATTATTTGAAAAACGATGTCACCAAAATGGAATCATACCTTAAAGATACAAAAGAGGTTATTAAACGTTATGAAAATCATCCATACGATAGCAACACCCAGTACTTAATCACTTTAGACATTGTCTCTTTGCATACAAATAATCCTCAACGAGAAACCATTGAAGCGCTTGAGGAAATATTACTGACACGGTTAGATGAGGATCCAGTCCCTACGTCTTTCATCCTTTGGTGCATAGAAGTTGCATTAACAATATTTTTTTTTCGAATTTCAAGGCCAGTTTTACCAACAAATAGAAGGGACGGCCATGGGAGCCACTATGGTCCCTAGTGTGTCGAATTTATACGTCAAACTTTTTGAGAAAAAGCATATTTACGCTAACAACCCATTTGAAAATCACCTACAGTCATGGGCAAGGTATATAGACGATATTACAGTCATCTGGAAAGGTACAAAGGAAGAGGCTAATAGTTTTGTAACATGGCTAAATCAACGCAATCGCCACTTACAATTCACAATGACGATTAAAAGGGAGGAAATCAACTTCCTAGACTTGACCATCTTCCACCAACTAGGAGCACTATTAGTTTGACCCTATCATAAAACAACCGATAAGAATTCCCTCCTACACTATCATAGTCATCATGTTAAACACTTGAAAAACAAATAGTAGCACCTAGGAAGCCTACAAAAAGAAGCTCTCTAAAAAAACAGAGATCGAGAATACCCCAAAAAACGTATAAGAAAGGCAGCTAAAAGCGCCTATAAAAACAATCGAGAATCCCTACTTGAAGAGAAGGTTAAAAAACCTCCAGAAGAAAGAATAGTTAGTGTAAATACATTCATTAACCTGAGTTTATCCATCACTAACAGTGCGAAAACAATGGAAGATTTTTGATCAATCTATCAACAAACTTCCATGTCTGCTTTTTGCCTACAGAAAATCAAATACCATCAGAACGAGGGTAAGCAGAAGCAAATTCAGAGGCAAACGACCAGAGTTAGAAAATTTCACTAAAAAATGGGGGATGAGCCCAGTGACTGGTCACTATCCTTGTGGACAATGCTCAGTATGTAAATTCACCAAAAAAACGAAAGAAATTGAAATAGGTCTAACGACCCCCTGGTAACAGATGCAACTGACCAATTGCAATTCAGAGTACACTATATATATATATAACATGTCCTTGTGGTTTAAATTACATGCAAAACTATTTGAAAAATAAAAACTTGAATTATAGAACACAGGAGCTGCATAAGAAATAAAACATTAATGGCACTGATGGTTTAACACTTTTTAGAACATAATCACTCGAGTGAAGATCTAAAATGGACCGTCCTACTAACAGTCAAAGGAAATATCATCACCAAAATACTATTAGGAAAAGAGCAAAGACTCATTTTCCAGACTAAAAGTGACCAAAGAGGGCTCAACGAAGCCATACAATGGCATAAAATCTAATTGGATAGGTACTCTTCGAGGGACTTCAAGCAGCCAAAGTATATCTATCTAGACGCCATAGATGTCATGGACTAAAACATAACAATAAGCGTCCATAGAGACAGCTCAACTCCGAGCACGGTAAGAGTATTCACCAGACGAAGACAAATCTTAGTCCACACTGTCTCAAGGGTTTTTCTATATTTATCCATTGAACCAGATCGACTATATAGTCTGATAATTATCATTCAGGAATTAAAAGATATAAGCCATTCAAGGTTCAGTTCACTAATTTACTGATGACTTTTCAATTAATGTGTCCTTTCCACTACGGCTTCATATCAAAAGAAATCCGCTGTATTTCAGATCGCAGTTTCAGGATTACATCATTAAGACTTTACGAGAGCTACACCAATGTCAGTATTTACTCCATTGATACTTTCATGCTATGCAGCCTTTACTGTGCTCGGCCGTAGAAAGTAAAATACACAAGGTGGTAATAACAAAAAAAGGACTACGTGCCCTATATAACGCTCCTCATTCAAGATGGCGACCGAAACGTACACCAATACAGCGTTTAGCGGCTCTCGCGACCGGAGCGAGCAGAAACGAACAAACGGATATATATGGAGCTAGGTAACTTCTCCCATCAACACGGCCTACCTCGTTATTATATGTCGAAATAACTCAGTGGTTTACCTTAGACAAATAGGATTAACAGCTCTTACTATGTCTTTAGAATGTTCTCCCCAGAATTTAAATACTACTACCATCCCCGTCTTCCTTATCGACGAAGACCAAATTAAGAAAAGCCACATAGGACTTCTCATCGCATTGGCTACTAACAGCTAACAAAAAGGTGAGCCTTAGCACGACGATAGTTCCTGTGTCTAAATGAAAATAACGAAATCTATCCTAAATTAGTAACAACAGGTGACATTGCCTTTATGCACAACAGAGCGTCTTCCTCCTCTTTGAGAATCTAGACCTCTAAGAAGGATTGACAACTCCCGAAATACTTCTAATACCATCTCCAGCTAAATAACTCTACAACGATAGAGAGCCTCTCTGAAAAGAGGGAAGTTACTACTAATTTCACCTCATGCGATACGTAGGGGTCTACCTGCCCACCATGACAGTATGTCAATTAACAAATGCAAATTAATTTTGCAGGTTCCTGTAGACTCACTTAGAAGCCAACTACGGACCTAGAGGACTATACTCTGCTTTATACAGGAATCTACCTCTTAAAGAATCACTCGCCCCGACAAGACTAGGTGATAATTTAACCTAGCCAGGTCAGATAAATTTAATTTATCTAAAAGTATTAATAAGCACCTAAAGCTTACATCTTTTTTCATATTTTCCTGTTCTATATCAACAGCTGCAGAAAGAACATTCAAGTTCGATATTAAACGCTATCAACAAGAACCACCAACTCCAGAGATATACATTGATAGCACGCCCTGTTTTTTTATTGTAATACTATCAGATACAGTGACACCACTCCTGAAGAAAGTTCCGCAAAATGCCCAAATAACTGAAACATGTCGAGTTTTCTCCATCTAGATAAATTACTAGACTGATGATATAGTTATCCAAACACATTGCTCCCTGCATTGGTCACCGAATCAAATACCTGTCAACTAGACAGATGGTACTAGATTGTTTCTAAGTCTCAAAACTAATTTGTCTCTTTTTTAGACAGCGTGCGATTATTTTATGCAAAGTGAATGAGATTGGCCCATCGCTTTAAGCTAAAAATGTGTTTTTCTATGAAATTGATTATTAAAAATGATTAAATATGTAATGTTTACAGCACTAATTTAATGAATGTAGACTGTAAACTGTTGATATGAGCTAACTACCTCTAACGTTCAATACTGTTTTGTGATTGACAATCCTAATTTATGTCCTGCACAACCTACAAACAGTTGGTATGCTTGCTTATTGTAGCAAGTCTGTTGATATAAAAATTCAAGGCACGCCTTGGATCCAGCCTATGTAGCCTCTCTTCCTCTTTCCCTGGATAGGGAGGAGGATAGAATGAAAGTAAGGTTATTTTCTGAGTGATGTGGAACTCGGAGACAACCTTTAGGAGGAAATTAGGCTTCACTTGTAAAACAACTTTGTCTTTGTGAAAAATTGCATGAGGAGATTTGCAAGATAGAGCTTGTAATTCGCTCACTCTTCTGGCAGATGTTAGAGCCACTGGGAAGACTGTTTTAAGGGTGACAAATCTTAATGAACAAGAATGGAGTGGTTCAAAAGGAGTTCCCATCAGGACATTTAAGACTATATTTAAGTCCCACAAGGGAACTTGGAACGGCCTTGGGGGACACACATTAGTTAACCCTTTCAGAAATTGGATTACTAAGGGTAATTTGAAATATGATGGCTCCTCCGCAGTGCGCTTAAAGATTGACAGCGCTGCGACGTAGCCCTTGATTGTACCAACTTGAAGACCTGAATTCGCCAAATAGAGCAAAAAAGATAACACCATTGGTGTACTGCATGAAAAGGGTTTGATATCCTTTTCTCTACACCAGCTGCCAAATCTGTTCCAACGGCAGCGGTATAAAGTCTTTGTTGCTGGCCTTCTAGCTGAAAGCAACACCTCCATGACGTCATCCGGGAGGTCCCAATCCTTGTATCTCAACCTTTCAGAAATCAAGCGTGAAGGTTGAGGGTTCCGATGTCTGGATGGAGAACCTGACCTCCCTTCTGCGAGAGAAGATCCTCTCTTTGCGGAAGACGTATTGGAGGGCAGATGGACATGTCCAGAAGGTCTGGGGACCACGTTCTCCTGGCCCAATCCGGGACAATTAGGATCATAGTCTTCTGGAATCTTCTCAACCTCCTGCTCATCTGAGGAATGACAGGGACTGGAGGAAACGCGTATAGAGGTGGAAACTCCCAGTCTACTACGAACGCGTCCCCTAGAGCTCCTCTCGGGGGAAATTCCCTTGAACAAAACTGATCGCACTTTCTGATGATACTGGTGGCGAACAGATCCACTTGAGGTATTCCCCAAAGGGCGAAGATCTCTTGAAGGACTTCCTGAGCTAGCTCCCACTCGTGGGAGACTGTGCCCTGCCTATTCAGAGCTTCCGCTGACAAGTTCTTCTCTCCGGCTAAGCGAACTGCCGATAGAGAGGTTCCCTCTTGAATTGCCCAAAACCAGAGCTGCATTACCTCTCTGCACAGTGGCAGAGATCCTACGCCTCCTGTTTTGTTGAGGTAGTGCATAGCCACTGTGTTGTCCGTCATTATTAGGACATTATTCCCCTGTACAGATGGCAGAGAAGCCTTCAGCGCTAGTCTGATTGCTCTCAGCTCCAACAGGTTGATGTGTAGTCCGGACTCCGTGGAGACCAACGACCGCTGATGGTCAAGTCGTTGGCATGGGCTCCCCGCCCCGTTAGTGAGGCATCCGTGACTACTGTCATCTCTGGCCATGGTTGCCAAAAGTGCTCTCCTTTCAAGATGTTCTCCCGGCAGGCCCACCATTGAAGGTCGCGAGCCACTCTGTCCGGGACTTGAAGGAGATCTGACATTCTTCCTGAGAATTGCGACCATTGGGATCTTGGTGCCCACTGGAGGGATCTCATTCTCAGACGAGCCTCTGGCACTAGGAAGATGCAGGATGCCATGAAGCCTAGCAACCTCAAAAAGTTGAAGGCTGGTAGACGTTGGGCATTTTGAAACTTGTTGACCATCTGTAGAATATCTTGAGCCCTCACCTCTGGTGGCGAGGCTTTCCCTAGGGCAGTGTCCAGGACTGCTCCAATGAACTGGAGTCTCTGTGATGGTATCATCTGAGACTTCAAGTTGAGGGAGAAGCCCAGCTTGTGAAGGAAGTGGCAGACATAATCTGGCTGGATCTGAGCTTGTTCCGAAGATACTGCTCTGATCAACCAATTGTCTAGGTAGGGGTAGACGTGGATCCCTCCCCTCCTTAGACATGCAGCCACTACAGACATTAGCTTGGTGAAGACCCTCTGGGTGGAGGTCAGCCCAAATGGCAGAACTCAAAATAGTTGCCAATTGTGAACCTCAGGTATTTCCTGTGTTTGAGATGGATTGGCACATGGAAATAAGCATCCTGAAGGTCCAGAGATACCAACCAGTCCTGAAGCTGGAGAGCCTGGAGGATCTGAGAAAGGGTTACCATCTTCAACTTGTCTTTCCTGAGGAATTTGCTCAATTCCCTCAAGTCCAAGATGGGTCTCAGTCCTCCGTCCTCCTTTGGTACTAAGAAGTAGGGAGAATACCAACACTTGTTCCTCTTTGCTACAGGTACCGGTTCTATGGCACCTTTCCCTAGCAGGTCTACAATCTCCTGCATAAGGAGCAGGTCTAGAACATCAAAGAGTTGTTCCCCGGTGGATGACTGAGGGGTGTGTAGGAAGGGCAGGCAGTAACCTTGGGCAACTGTTTCCAATGCCCAAGCATCTGACTTAACAGCCTGCCATTCTGCCAGATGTTGAGTTAACCTGCCCCCTACTGGTGTCTTGTGAGGGGAGACTCAGAGGGGTTTAGAAGCGGCTGACGCAGATGCCGAGGGTAAAGCGGCACCTGCTGCTGCGGTTTTTGTACCCTTTCCCCATCCACCACCGGTGAATCGTTTCTGGCGGAGTAAAAGCGAAAGGACCTACCCCTCCAGGAGGTTCCTGAGGGGCGATTCGGAGTCTGTCAGATTGCAGCCCCAAGAGATTTCGCTGCTGCCTTGGATATTTGTAACTTCTCCAGGCTGTCATCAGCCTGCTTACCAAATAAAGAAGTGCCGTCACAGGGCATGTTCAAAAGTCTGGCTCGTACATCTGGAGCAAAACCAGACTTCCGCAACCACACAAATCTGCGGATTGTGGTACTTGCAGCCATTGCCCTGCTGATATTGTCAGCAGAATAAATGCCTGTTTGAAGGGACTCGCACATTGCATCCTTCCCATATTTGATGATGTTTAAAAATGCTTCCCTTTCCTCTCCTTCCGGGAGACAGTCAGCCGCAGATGAAGCACACTCCCAAAGTGTATGGCTGAATCTTGCAAGCGTGCAAGTGGCGTTAATAGATTTAAGCGCCATGTTGCATGCCGAAAATACTTTATTTTACATAGCATCAAACCTTTTATCGTCCCTGTCATGTGGAATAGTAGGGTATGCAGCTCTACTATTTGATGAAGTTGCTGCTTGTACAACCAAACTCTCTGGAGTTGGATGTATTCTCAAGTATTCAGGATCTGTAGCAGATACCCTGTATTTGGCAGATAGTTTCTTGTTAACTGCAGGGATAACTTCAGGGGTTTCCCAATTAGCAAAGATCTTTCTTTGCAGAGCAGTATGAAGAGGAACAGGATCTTCCTGTGGACCTTTAACTAAAATGTCAGTAAGGTCATCCTGCTGAAAAGAAGGTGCAGGTGTAGACCACCCCATGAATTCTATTATTCTAGCCATCAGAACCCTATAAGGGGTCTCAGCATGCTCCCCAAGGTCTGGTTGAGCAAACTATACTTCTGGAGAAGTATCTAAACCACTTGCTTCATGTACAGAGTCTTGAAAATCTTTTAACCTGTTCTCCACAGAGATAAATTCCTCTGGTATGGGTGTTGTGGTCCTTTGTAAACCAAATCTCATGGTCGGAATCCTCCCCTTCCTTTAGGGCAAAGCTCTAAAGTAATCAGACCTAGGGTATGGTTTAAAACCCATTTCTAGAGCAGAGGGGGGCAAATTGGTTGTCACCGGTTGAGAAAACGTCGAAGTTGCCGACGTGGAAGTCAAAGGCTTCTACTAATCCGAAAAGGGCGTTGAAAAAGTTAGAAGAGGCTTCGAAGTACTCGAGAGGATCGGAATCCTACTTGGAGTCGTCGAGGGCATCCTCAAGGTAATGGTCGAGGTCCTCGACACCTCTACTGTCTGAGATGTAGTGACAGCTGTAGGCCTGTCTTTTATTGGCGTCGACATAGTCGTCGAAGACGGTGTCGATGCAACCGATTTATGCGTCGACGGACCCTTCGACAAAGGCATCAATGACGCAGATTTATGAGTCGAAGAAACCTTCGATGACTGAGTCGATGACGCAGTTTTTCTGCCTATACTCGAGGGTTCAGAACGCTCTTGGGTAGTTTCTTTCGCCGGGTGTAATGACTCGCAGCGTTTTGATTTTTTCAGGTCTTTCACCCAGGGTATCACCTTTAGCCGTCTCCGAGGGGGTCGAGGTCGCTTTCTTGATGGCGCTAAGCATTTTCTTACGGAATTCATCCCACTTAGCTGGAGAGCTGTGTTTCGTGGGGCAGGTGACCCTTTCTGGGGAGACAGAAGAAGAAGAAGAGGGAGATCTACAACGCCTCTTCTTAGTGTGTTTCGATCTCGAAGACTGATGGGAACCGCTTTGAGACCTTGAACGGGAATGTTTCCTGTGACGGTGAGGAGACGAATGTCTCGACTCTGCCGAAGAAACATTCGAGGGAGTAGAAGTTTTAAGAGTCTTACCTCTTTCAAGCTTCCCCTTAAGCTCCTTCAAGGCTTTCGCCGTCATGGAAATACAGTCCTCGCATTCCGAACAGTGATGCTCCGATCCCAGGCACCACAAATGGATCCTGTGAGGATCCGTCAACAACATTTTCTTCCCACAATCACGACACTTTTTGAAGTCGGACCGTGTGGTCGACGGTTCGGATGAGGAAGCCATCAAATAAAGATGATATCTTCGAAGAATAAGTTGAATCTTCTTGAAGAAAGAACTGAGCAACACGATTCCGAGGCCCACGAAGCGCGGAAAAACAGAACTGAGCAACGCTGCATGAGTCTATTTATATGCACGATGACGTCGACGCAGAGACGGAGGCTGTCGAGGGACACCAGCTCGAGGGACGTCGATGCGCCGCGCCCTCGACTGAAAAAATTTCCGAGGCCAGCAAGCTGGAATGTAATCTATTCTAACGCTCACCTGGTATCCATGGGGACGTCACTCAGCCTGTTCTGACCTCTTATGACCTCAAACCCTTCCCTGGAGTCTACTCGATTGGAGACTGGGCCTGAAACACAGGATTGGTAGAGTTTAACTCCCTATTGTCTCTGTGTGCTTGAACCCCTTCTTCCCTGGGGTCCAACCCTACCCTTTGATCCACAGCTCACCTTGTTTTCTTGGAAAGTGTGCTCTCCGTCCTGCTTTCAGCGCAGGGGCGCGTTGATTGACGCGGGCTCGTTGCTGCCTAGTTACTTCACTGGTAAGAGCCCTACAGGTAAGTATAATGAGTCTTTTGAACAGTTCTCTAACTTCGTTCCTTTCTTTCCTTCCTTATATGATTGCCGGCGTCCGGGGATGGCAGCGTGCTGCTGAGATGAGTAGCGCTGAAGGTGAGTGAGAGCACGATGAGCGATGCACCCCTTTTGTATTTGTATTGAACTGAGTTCCTTTTTTGTGTCTTTTAGGTGCCACGATGTTTTCAGCGTGGATGCCAGTTATGGAGAAGAAATGCGGTGAGTAAGCGCGGTACGCAGCGCCTCTAGATGTTTCCACGCTAACCTGGAGTGTCTTTTGCCTCTTGCAGATGGATGAGAAGTTCCGGAGACAGAGTTCCCCCAGAGCGGCTGGGATTCAGGTAAGCGTTTGAAGCTTGTACAGTCTTTAAAAATAAGCGAAGATTTCCTGAATGCTTACTAATGCCTTTTTTTCCTGTTCTTTTCCCTTTTCCTTAGGAAGCGGCGTGCCGGGATGGGAATGACACCGCCGAAGATGCCAGCAGAACAGAAGGAGCGAAGAATGATGGGCAGAAGCGCCGCAGGGTAGGCTGTTCCTAACGGTGTTCTTGTTCTTGTTCTTGCAGGAGCTGAGCGCAGAAGAAAGATGCAGGCCTGCTGGAGACCGATCCGAACACGGTGAGTGTCACACTGCAGGTGCAGAAAACACAAAGCATGTTTCTCAGCCTGGGCGTGGCTTAAATAGTCTCTCGGTATCCCAGGTGTCTCTGGGCTGAACCACACCCAAAAGACTAGACTGCACATGCAGTTCTGGGAACCGAAATATGTGGGGGTATCCATCTTGTCCCCATCAATGCACTAAAAGTCCAATCCCCAATGTTCTCCTATGGGAGTGAGTGAGTCTGGTGCCACAAGCACCAAGTCTGACTCCAAGTGGGTCTTTAGAGGGATGGAGAGGCCCTTGAGGGCCATGTAGCTGATCGTGGCCTGGCTCCAGCTTGACATCTTGGAGGGCTGTGGACATGAGGGGCAGGAATCATGACATCTATCAAGATAAGGAATACGTCAGAGGACACAATCCCTTCGAAATTGATTTTCTAAAAGCCAAGACAGCAGACTGCAGAGAGTAGTATTCAAGTTTGTTGTGCCAAATATTAACCAGGTTTCCATAGCTTAAAAAATAAATAAATAGGCCTTATCGGCTAATCCAGGCGTTTTACTTCAGATCAGATTTTCATGTTAACAGATAATGTTTCTTGACACATGCTCCCCTAGCATAGTGGCTACTATGCTGTCACTATACTATGTAAAAGGGGCTCACATACTACTTCGACAAATCTGAAGATCTGTTAGGAATCAGCTCAGATTTTGATGCAGACAGCCAACTTTGCATGCCTCTTTGTGCATTAGAGGCACCACAAGGGTTAAACCTGGTCTGATGTTTTCCCCTTGTTCCCAGCTTCCATCAGAAGACACAGCCCACCTACTTAAACCGTTGACTATACAAAAGATGGCTCCGTCATTGGTGTACCATCACTTGCTGAGATCCCAATGAAAGACCTTTTCCGCACATGCTTGCGATTCATTACTGGCGATCTCGACAACCAAGTCCTCACATAGTCTACCAAATCTTGACTGCTCATGAGCAAGCTTCTGCCACAAATTTTGGTCACTCACAGGGCAGTCTGCCTTGATAAATTTAAGGGGCTGTGGGAGAGCCTGAGCACCTGGGCAACTCTGGGTATGGATTACTCCTAACCCTCTTCTCTACAGCACAGCTCTTTGCCCAAACACCTTCTGCATGAAAGTCACACGCTTGTGATAAGATGTCTCCTCTTGTCCCGCCCAGTGGGAACCAGCCCACCAGCATTCAGGATGCACCTAGTTATTACTGGGGAGACGTTTTGGTCATTAGGGCGTCAGTCTGCTGACATCAGTTCCTGTGAGATATAGGACAGTCTAAAGTCTGACAATATGAACTTTAAGGTGGCGCTTTCTTTCATCTGCTACTACACATCTAGTACGTCATAATCTAAAATGTTGATGCCTCCACTGTTAAACTGTTCCCCAGTATGCTCATTTACATAGAGGGAATGCTGCTATGGAGGCTTTACTATGAGAAATACCTTTTAGAAAAATGTAACATGAAGGTCGGTTCACGCTTTTTTCAGGCTTTACTCCATAAACTCCATCAAACTTTCAGAACCTTTTGTATTAGCAGAGGTTTTTATTTTGTTATCTTTTCCACTCTTAAATGTGATTTACAACATCCTGGTGAAATAACTATTTCTGCCTTCTTCCACTCACCTGTGTCTGAATAAAATTGGTTTGAGACAGAGGGTTGTCAGATAATCATTAACATTGTGTGAGATAAACTAATAAAAAATGTGATGGTGGAAGGTGTAGAATTAAACTTTACAAATGGCAGTGCCCTGGGCAACATTCCATACCATTCATCTGTGCCATTGCAGAAGTGAACTAGCACTGTGCAAATCACTGGACTTGACTGTCAGGCCACGTCTGGGATTGCTTGTGGTCTCATGCAGAAGGGATGTGACAAAGCAGTTCAGATCTGAACTGCCCCTTTTAGAGTGGGACCAATCCTGATTTGCATATTATCTTTCACCCCGACTAATGGCTTAGAAGGTTGAATAATGAGTGTTGACCAGAGCAATGGCAACAGTTAAAATCAATTCAAAACCTTCCAGCCATAACTCCTTTTTGTTTTGCTAGTAAATATCAGAACTTCATCCCCTGACGTATGTGATGCAGGGCTGCTTGGAGAACCGCACACCTGAGACGCCACTCAAGCAATTGGATGCCCTGTAGGTCGTCAAGCTTCAGTATAAAAGGGGATGGGAGACAGTAGGTTGAGAGTCAACAGTTTGTAGTATGGAGAGAAGGACTGCATGGCAGTGCAGCAAGGTTGAAAGTTGCAGGAACAGATGAGCAGAGTTGGAGGAGCTGGAGAGTAGTGTTATGAAAAAGGAGGGAGGGCATTAAGACAAGGAGTAGAGGAGAAGGGGAGAGAAAGGAGAATTGAGAAGATGAACGTTAAGGCACATGGAGGGGGATGAGAGATGATCATTTCGGTTGGAGGGTTTAGGAACACAGCAGAAGGAGCAGAGGAATTTAAGGATGTGGACAAGAGACAGGTAAAACTGAGGAGAAGGAACAGAGGAGCTATAAGGATAACATTAAGACTAATGGAGAGGGGGCAGAGTACTATTAAGAAGGAGGGAATAAAGTTGAGGCTTGAGCAGAAGGAGGGAAAGTTAACATTGGTGAAGGAGGGACAAGCAACACAGACGGAAAGGGGAGGCAGATAAAAAAAAATGGTGGACCATAAGGTGAAGAAAAAGATTGAGGAGGCGAGAAAGAAGGTAAAAACACGAATTGAAAGCAGAAAAATTGCCTTTTCTAAATTTAGGCTCCTAAAGAGGTTGACACGTGGGTGGAGTAGCAGCACCCAGGAATGGTCCATACAGCATGGGCAAGGGATTAAGCCCGAGAACCCCAGTGACCAAATTCAAACGTAATCAAACAGTCCGATGCCTGGACCATTCACAGTTGACGCAAGGTGCCAGGGGTGGTGGTTGCTAGAACAGAAAAAGTAGCGAGACATCGACTAGTTTAATAAGTGCCAATAAAGACATCACACTAGAAAGAGATGCCAGGTACTTCACTCCCCAAAGACTCAGTGACTTTCCCACAGGGAAAGTGGGTTTTAAAAGTGTATGTTTTAGGGTGGAGGGTTACTGGACCATAAGATAAGCCAGACTGGTATTGTTGCAAGAGCTCCATTAAGTGGAACCAATTAAACCTAATCACTTATTTTCAGTTTGGAATGAAATGCTTGTACCTTACATCTTGGCTTCAAGTTGTCAGTTGATACTTTTGCTGCGACAGGAGATGGAATGCTTTAATTAATGTATTGTTGTCACAGTACCCGCTCCTACATAGTGCTGCTCCTACGCCGATTGGGCGTCACTATTCGTTATCAACGGCACACATGGAGGTTGCTGTGACGGATCAGGGACAGCCGCACAGGTGAAAAGTTTGTTTCCCTGAACGCTGCACGCTACCATGTATTCCTTCATGTGATGTGACTTTATGTGCCCCATAACTGGAATATAGACACCGGATGCATAAAAGCACAGCGTTTTCCATGGGTCAGTGCTTCTCAGCTGAACTGCGTGTTGGCGAGTGGTGCAACTTTGTCTGTATCCTGCTCTCATTACTTTGGACCCTGGCCTCTCTTCACAGACTGCCTTTGCTATTCCTATTTGGATTTGATGAACTGGTCACCCGGATTACCTACCCCCATTGGAACGCTCTTTGGATTGCTTCGGATGCCGTTTTTGGAACTTTGTCTACTAACGAGTTCTATTCGCTGATGACTGCTTTGGATTGTGGATTTTGAATTTGGCTTTGTTCCCAGGATTTGTTTTTCAACGCCCAAGAGGAATTCCTGCTGCCGTCCCGGTTTCTACCTCAAACGATTATTAAGAGCTATTCTAATCCCTACAGGTACGTGTCATTACTTTGGGAAAC
Organism: Ambystoma mexicanum; assembly: GCF_040938575.1. NCBI lineage: Eukaryota > Metazoa > Chordata > Amphibia > Caudata > Ambystomatidae > Ambystoma > Ambystoma mexicanum. Next base: position 139,291,795 of record NC_090921.1, read on the forward strand.
CTGTACGGGGATAACCCCCGTTCATTCTATTTTACAGCATCAGAGGAGGTATCGGGTGGCACTTCTGTTCCTGTTATCCTGTTATCTCCCAATTACTCGGCCAGTGGAGGGAATGTGTATCCCTCCGGCTGTTTCATTGGAATAAAGGGCATTACTTAATCTGGGATTCGGATTCAGACAATTGTGAATTAATCCATGGGTAGCATATTGCCTGGGTTAACAGACAATAATAGTCTCCCAGCACCGGCCAAGAGTCTCTTCGGAACAATAAATCAAACCTATTGGAGCCTCAAAGTAGGACGGTACAAACTGATCATCAGTGGTAATAACTATTCCAGAGCACCAACCCAGACAACTTCTGCCTAATTGTATTCACTTTAAGGGTCTAATTTAAGGCTTTAAATGTTTTCTGGTCAAACATTCCTTTTTGCTGCTTTCTAACCCCATCTTTGGAGAACCCAGCATATTTGCTGGCTCTTTTTACATACCACTTCCTGCATCTCTAGTCTTGCACCAAGGCATAGCTAGTCGCCAAGGCTGGTGAAGAGAGAGAGAGAGAGGAGAGAAAAGAAAAAGTTACTTACCCCTGGGTAACTTTCTTTCGACTGGATGTTTCTCCAACGTATTCCTCATCTTTGACATGTAATGTCCAGCTTTGGCTGCTTCGGAAAAAATATTCAGCGAAGGGAACACTGCGTCAATGGCATCAAGTCGATGACCCTCGAAGGCCTCCGTCGAGGGTGATGTCATTGGATGTTATAAATAGCACGCATGGCGGCCCTTTGCCTCAGTTCTGTTTTTCTCCTCATGTAGCAGAAGTGCCCATAAACATGGGCAGGTCAGTGCTAAGCCTTGATGGAACGAAGGCTGTAATAGCATGGGAAATTCAAAAGAGGGGTAGGTTGGGAGGGCGATGAGGAATATGTTGGAAGAACATCCAGTCGAAAGAACGTTACCAGGTTGTTCTTCGAATTGATTGTGTCCTCCAACGTATTCCTCATCTTTGACAGATTCCCAAAGCAGTATCCATGAGAGTGTGAAGAATTTAGACATGCAGAAGTTTTAAAGGGCACAGCAAAGGACTGCCTTACCAAAAGCAACATCCTAAGCATGGGAAGTATCCTGAGCGTAACGCTTAGTAAACGTGTGTATTGATGACCACTTTGCAGCATCACAGATATTTTTAATAGGGACACCCCTCTACAGGGCTGTCGAAGTGGCCATGCCTCTGGTGGAATGAGCATGCAAGCCCACAGGAGGGTCCCTGCCTGCCAGTCTGTAGCATTCAGATATTGTGAGGATAATCCACCTAGACAAGGTCTGTTTAGAAATAGCCTGGCCTGGTCTGTGTCTCGTATACCCTACAAAGAATTGGTCGCCCACTCTCAGTTTGGACATTCTGGAAATATTAAAGCTTAGTGCTCTCCTAAGGTCCAACCTATGTAGCCTCTCCTCATCCTTACTAGGATGTGGAGGAGGATAGAATGTCAGCAACACAATTTTCTGACTTAAGTGAAAGTCTGAAACAACCTTAAGGAGGAAGGAGGGTTTCACCCTCAACACAACCCTGTCCTTGTGGAATATAGTAAAGGGTGGCTTGGAAGAAAGTGCTTGCAACTCGCTCACCTTACGTGCAGATGTAAGAGCAACCAATAGTATTGTCTTAAAGGTTAACAACCTCAATGGTCATGTGTGTAAGGGTTCAAACAGTGCACCTATCAGAAATTGTAAAACAAGGCTGAGGTCCCAAACCAGACCTTGAAATGTAGATGGCAGGAACACATTTGTGAGACCTTTTAGAAACTGAGTGATCAAAGGAATCTTGAAATAGGAGCATTCCTCTGATGAATGCTTAAAAATTGAAAGCTCTGCAGGTAACACTTAATGGTTCCAACCTGAAGAGCTTTGTGCGCTAATGAAAGCAGAAAGGATAAAACATCCAGCGTTGTACACTGAAAAGGATCAACATTCTTGTCTCTGCACCAGTCGCAAAACGTATTCCAACGGCAACCATACAGAGACTTTGTTGCTGGCCATCTGGCCGAAAGCAACACCTCCATCACGTCATCAGGGAGGTCCCAATCCTTGTACCACAACTTTTCATAAACCAAGCGCGAAGGTTGAGAGTGTTGACCACTGGATGGAGAACCCGACCTTCCTCTTGTGAGAGAAGAGCCTCTCTTTGTGGAAGACGTATTGGAGGACAGATGGAAATGTCCAGAAGGTCCGGGTAGCACGCTCTCCTGGCCCAATCCAGGGCAATGAGGATCATGTGGCTCCCGAACTTCCTCAACCTCCTGAGTACTGAGGAATGACGGGACTGGAGCAAACGCATACAGTGGTGGGAATTCCCAAACCACCACGAACCAGTCTCCTAGAGCTCCTCTCTGAGGAAATTCCTATGAGCAGTACAGCACGCACTTCCGGTTGCACCGGTCGCAAACAGATCCACTTGAGGGGTTCCCCAAAGGGCGAGGATATCTTGAAGGACTTCCTAAGCTAGTTCCCACTCGTGGGAGACCGTGCTCTGCCTGCTCAGAGCGTCGGCCGCTGTGTTCTCCTCCCTGACTAAGTGAACTGCGGTTAGGGAGATTCCTTCTTGAATAGCCCAATACCAGAGCTGCATTGCCTCGCTCCACAGAGGTAGTTACCCTACGGCTCCTCTGTCCTGCAAACTGGGACCATTGCAATCGGAGAGGCTATTGAAGGGATCTCATTCTCAGGCGTATTCCTCATCTTATGATATTTCCATATCCAGCTTCAGCTGCCTAAGAACTTTTTTCAGCAGAGGGTGCTACACGTCGATGTCGGTCAACTCGATGTTCCTCTGAGGCCTCTGTCTCGATGTCGACATCGATGGTATAAAGTGCGCGCAGCGACAGTTGACTTCAGTTCCGTTTTAAAACCATGTATAGGATATCCTACACCCAACAGTTATTTCCCCTGAAAAAGCGAAGACTGCAAGCACAAGGAAAATTGTGGGGCAGGTTGGGAGGGGCAATGAGGAATATGAGGGAGGAACATCCAGTCGAAAGAACGTTACCATGGCTAAGTTACTTGTTCTTCGAATGGATTGTGTTCGCCCAAGTATGCCTCATCTTATGATAAACTCCCAAAGCAGTGTATGTATTCCTGTAGGAGGGAGTCAGAATTTTCAGACTCATAATAATTTACGAGCTCCTTCATAGGTCTGTGTGCACGGAATGTAGCACTGCCTTACCAAATAAAATTTCCCGGCTTGAGGAAGAGTCCAGATGATAGTGGTTGGTAAAGGTGTGTACGGACAACCATGTGGCTGCTGCACAAATATCTTTAATTGGGACACCCCTCTATTGCAGAGAAGGTAGCCATGCCCCTGGTTGAATGAGCTTCAAGACCCGCCGGGGGATTCTTCCCTGCTAATCTGAAGCATTCTGATATTTCCAAAATAATCAATTTTGACAAAGTTTGTTTCGAAATTCCCATACTCGACTTGTGCCCTGTGTAACTTACAAAAAGTTGACATCCTGGAGATGGAAAATGTCAGTGCAAGACTAGGGTAAAGCCTGTGTAATCTCTCCTCTTCCTTTGCAGGATGAGGAGACTAAAATGAAGGAACAATTATTTTCTGAGTTAAATGGAACTCAGACACTATCTTAGGTAAGAAGGTCGGTTTCACCTTAAGGACCACGTTATTGAAGATCGTATAAGGAGGCTTGCAGAACAAGGCCTGAAGTTCACTCACTCTATGGGCTCATGTAATGGCCACTAAAAGGACGGTCTTTAAGGTTAATAACTTTAAAGGGCAGGTATGAATAGGCTCAAAAGAAGCACACGAGAAATCTGAATACCAAGTTGAGGTCCCAAGTTGGCACTTGAAATGGGACTGGTGGGAAATGTATTTGGCAGTCCTTTTAAGAATGTATCACAAGGGGAATCTTGAAGAAAGATACCTCTTCAGAGGAGAGAGAGCTGCAAGATACCTGGCACAAAGACTTTGATGCTGGCCTTCTGCCTTAAAAAAAAAAAAAATTCCCTCCCCCTTCCCCCATTACCCACTCACCCTGCCCCCATTACTCCCTCTCCCTCTCCCTCTCTCGCTCTCTCCCACCCTCCCTCACCCCCCCCTCCCTTGGGGAATGACGGGAATTAGGAGGAAATGTGTACATGGGTGGAAATTCCCAGTCCACTACGAACACGTCTCCTAGAGCTCCTTGGGGGGGGGGGGGGTTTCCCCAAAGGGTGAAAATCTCTTGAAGGACTTCCTGAGTTAGTTCCCACTCGTTTGGTGACCGGGAGAATGCGCTCTGTCTGCTCAGAGAGCCCACTGTCGTATTCTCCACTGTGGCTAGGTGAACTGCTGATAGGGAGATTCCTTCTTGAATTGCCAAGTACCAGAGCTACATTGCCTTATCTGCACAGTGGTAGTGACCATACACCTCTCTTTTTGAGGTAGTACATGGCCACTGTGTTGTCAATCTTTATCAGGACATTCTTTCCCCTTACAGAGGGCAGAAAGGCTTTCAGCGCTAGTCTGATTGCCCTCAGCTCCAAAAGGTTGATATGTAGTTTGGACTCCGATGGAGACCAGCGACCGCTGATTGTCAGGTTGTGGTATGTGCTCCCCACCCTGTGAGTGAGGCATCCGTTACTACCTTCTCCGGCCATGGTTGCCAAAATGGTACTCCCTTCAAAATGTTGTCCTCGCAGGCACACCATAGGAGATCCTGAGCGGCACTCTTTGGAACCTGAAGGTGATCTGACATCCTGCCTGAGAATTGAGTCTTGAGAGCCCACTGGAAAGATCACATTCACAGGCGCGCCTCTGGCACCACAAAAATGCAGGATGATATGAGGCAGAGCAACCTCAGGAAGTCGATGGCCGGGAGATGCTGGGCACTTTGGAATTTGGTGACCATCTGGAGAATATCTGGAGCCTGCACCTCTGGTGGCAAGGCATTTCCCAGGGATGCATCCAGGACTGATCCAATTAATTGGAGTCTTTGAGGTGGTATCATGTGAGACTTCTTGAAATTGAGGGAGAAGCCCAGTCTGTGAAGAGAGTGACAGATGGAGCTGAGATGTTCCAGGGCTTGTTCGGGGGAACTGGTCCTGATCAGCCAATCATCCAGGTAGGGGTTGACGTGAATCCCCCCCTCTCCTGAGACTCGCTGCTATCACCACCATTAACTTGGTGAAAACCCTCAGGGCGGAGTTCAGCCCAAATGGCAGAACTCAAAACTGATAATGAGAACCGCCAACGGCGAACTTCAGGTACCGTCTATACTTGTGATGGATTGGCACATGAAAGTAAGCATCCTGAAGGTCTAATGATACCATCCAGTCCTGAAGCTGGAGGGCCTGAAGGATCTGAGAAAGGGTAACCATCTTGAACTTGTCCTTCCTGAGGAATTTGTTTAAGTCTCTTAAGTCCAAAATGGGTCTCAATCCTCGGTCAATTTTTGGAATTGGCAAGTACAGGAGTACCAACCCTTGTTCCTCTCCGCTACAGGTACTGGTTCTATAGCACCTTTCTCTAGCAGAGTCAAGATTTCCTGCATAAACAGCGGATCTGGAACTTTGAAAGAGTTGTTCCCCGGTGGATGACTTAGGCTTTTTTTAGAAAGGGAAGGTAGTAAACCTGGGCAACTATTTCCAATGCCAATGCATCGGAAGTAATGGCCCGCCAGATGCATTGAGAGTCTGCCTCCCACTGGGGTCTTGCATACTAAGTCTTCAGACAGGTTTTGAGGCGGCTGGAGCAGTGGCTGATGAAAAAACTGCCGTTGCCTGGGCCGTTCCAGTACCTCTTCCCCGTCCACCACAGGAAATCTTTTCTGACCTCTTGTATTGAACAGTCCTCTCCCCTTCCAACTGAGGAGTAAAAGCGAAAAGACCTGCCTCTCCAAGGTGTGACGGTGGGGCGGTTTTGTGGCTGTCTAATAGCAGCACAAAGGGACTTTGCTGCCGCTTTAGAGGTCTGCAATTTCTCCAGGCTCTGGTCAGCCTTGTTACCATACATGTGTGCCATCAAAGGGCATGTTAAGCAATCTGGATTGCACTTCTGGAGCAAAACCGGGCAAATCTGTGCATCACTGTAATAACCGCCATGGACCTGCTGATGCTGTCAGCAGTGTCGAGACCTGCCTGGAGGGATTCGCACATTGCATCGTTCCCATCCTTGACTAGATTTAAAAAGCAGTCACTTGTCTCCACTTCAAGGATATGATCGGCCACCATGGCTACACATTCCCAAATAGTATGATTGAATCTGGCCAACGTGCACGTAGCATTTGTCAACTTTAGGGCCATACTTCAGCAGAGAAAACTTTCTTGGCCCGAGCGTCATAACGCTTGTTATCTGTGTCCCGGGGAATAGTCGAGTATGCGTTCTGTTTAGAGGTTGACGTGGCAGCTTGTACCACCAAACTTTCAGGAGTGGGATGCTTCGTCAAGTAACTGGGGTCACTAATGGGCGCCCTGTATTTTTATGTTAATTTTTTATTCACTGCCGGAATCAACTCTGGCGTCTACTAATTTGTACTCGCTCTCCTTTGCAATGCCACATGAAAAGGAAGAATAGGCTACTCCTGGGGTCCTTTATCTAGGATGTCAGTCAGATCATCCTGTTTGTATATTGGTGTGGGTTTTTTCACCCCATATATTCTACCACCCCAGACATTAAATGTCTACAAGACCCTTCAGCATGGTCAGCAGGGTCCGGTCTCAAACACTCTAATTCTGGGGACGTATCTAGTCCACTTGCATTTTGCATTTTTATCCTGGATTCCTCAGAGATCAAATGCTCTGGGACCCCAGGTGTTCCAAACTGAAGACCAAAAGGTTGTGAATCATAGAAAGAATTCTTATGCTTCTTCATAAATCGTAGAAAGTGATTCAAAGAAATCCTTTCTTGGTAATGGTGTATATACACCTTTTCTGTGATCCTCGATGGAGTTGCTGAAATCTGTCACAGTCGACGTCGAGGGCGTGTCCGACTGCGAGCATGGGCCTATGAGGAGTCTTTCGGCGCTGATGACTTCTTCCTCGAGGAGGATTGGTCTCGACTCGAGAGATAATTCGACCGCACTCTAGGAGATTTTTCTTTGCCTTCCAGGCCCGAGGGCGCATGGCTTTTGCCGTCATCTTTTGTCGAGTTTTTAGACCTGGGCATGGTTTTCATAAGTGTTCGAGAGGGTCAAGGCTGCATTCTCTAAAACGTTCATTTTGATTCTGAACTTCTCCCACTCAACTGGAGAGGCTGATTACTTCGGGCATTTAACCCATTCTGGGGATGAACTCGACAACGAGGATGGCAAACTAAGGTGCCTTTTCCTCGAACGTCGTGAAGATGACGAGTGGTGAGAACCACTGTGTGATCTTGATCTCAGTCTTTTTACGACAAGGAGAAATATTTCTCGACTCATCTGAAGACACTTTTTTCGGCGGGGTCTTCGAAGGGAATTTTTACCTACCTGCCACTAATTTTCCTCTTCGCTCTTTCAGGGCTTTCGCCGTTATCGATAGGCAGGCCTTACATTCGAAGGTAGCGTGAGAGGAACCGAGGCACCACAGACACACCCAATGGGGGTTTGTAAGGGACATCTTCACCCCACAATCTTGGTACTTCTTAAACCCTGATCTCAGAGTCAAAGACACTGATGATGAGGCCCTTTTCAAGAATTATACTCCAAGGTTCTCGATAGGGAACCGAAGCGTACAGTATCCAAAACGATAACTTTCACAGAAAAATGGAACTGAAGCCAATGGTCACTGCGCGCGCTTTATACCATCGATGACTTTGACATCGAGACGGAGGCCTCAGAGGGACATCAAGTCGACTGACATTGATGCACAGCGCCCTCTGCTGGAAAATATTCCCGAAGCAGCTGAAGCTGGATATGGAACTATCATAAGATGAGGAATAAGTGGGAGGACACAATCCATTCGAGAAGAGATGTGAGTGAGCTGAGTGAAAGGAGAGGAGAGAGAGGAGAGAGAGGAGAGGGATCCATTTAAACCTTTTGTGCAGTGTAACTTCCTTTATGGATACTAGTGTATGAAAATGTATTTTTCACACTTGAAAGTATGTTCCTGGCGAGTTAGTGGCTGTATATCCAATGTTATGTTTTCTGGTGCACTACTATGCACCGGCACTTTTACTGCAAATGCACCTTTTGTCTACTACAATGGGCACAATGACTACTTTGTTTCAGCCCTGTACTTGTGGATCACTGACTTTGGTTACCATCATCCTCTTGTTCAAAGGTAGGAATGGGCATGTATGGTCAAGCCTCTTTGTGGGCCCTATCCAGAGAGCAGGAAGGGCAGATGGGTGCATGGAACTGGTATGGACTGGTTTAGGGTCACACAATCCTAATCCATTTCCTCACTTTGACGTCCAAGCTGGTTATCTACAGAACTGGAAAACCTCTCAGTTTGAATGGTGCATTGTTCCTGATAATTGAGCCGACGACAACCACATACCAGCATTTTGTGCATCGGGGGACGTTTTGGAGTCATCGTTGTTAACCATTAGAACTGAAATACAAAGTATCCTTCAGGGTTCTCAATGCCCAGAGTGTTGCTGAAACAGACTATGTCCAAGAAAAGTGACTTACGGCAAATATTTGCATCTCTCGATAATGGGATGCATACCACTTGTGCCTCCCTCCCTTATGCCTCCCTCCCTTAAACCAGTGGGGACAACTAAGCGGGTAACCTATATGCAGAGCTGCGGTACATGCTGGCTGTGCTGCGTGACTAAGGAACAGCTTCATGGCCCTGCTGTTTCTCCTGGCCCTCATGCAGAGTTAGGTCATCGAAGCTACGGATCTACTCATTGCCAGCAGGCCCATGCTGAGTCACTTGAAGGCACTGGCAGTTGCTTTACTTGCCCTTCTACAGTATTGTGGAACTTCAAAGAGAGGTCTTCCTTCACCTCGATCCTGAATGTCTAGCTACAGGCATCTTCTGTAACTGTGTTCTGAATCAGAGACACGAACCACTGCCAGATGAATCCATTCCAACCCCGAAGCTCACCTCTGCACCTGTTCCTTCTTCAATGCAACCATCAGCATGTATAGTCTTCTCCTAAGTCTTCTGACTTACCCGGGGTCACTGGCACTCTTGTGTGGGTCTCCTGGGTGCTTGCATACCCTTTATGCTCCCATGCCGGGCCTTGTGAATCTCTATAGGGCCCAAAGTCCTTACCAGCTGATATCCATTGTCTTTGATGATGGACCCTGGATGTAGGGATCTGTTGTGGTGTCCCTCTGACAACCCAAATTAGTGGCGGTTTCACTTTTTTCCCTCCGGAAACCTGCAGGTACATACTTTCAGCTGGGAAGCACAACTACATTTGCCTTTTGACTTTGTCTTAGGTTAGCCTGTGGTATGACATTCCGTATTGACTAAAACCTCTGATAAAGTGGGACTGCTTACTTTCCTGTGACTCTTATATGACAAATGTTCAGGTTCTAAGGCTGGACTTATCAAGCCAGTGCTGGTAATTTTACAGGTGTGCCTATATTATGTTTAACCTCGATAACCTTCCACATTTGTGATGGTATAATCTATCGTAAATGCAACTGATTCGCTGTTTTACCATTTAAAATGGGGAGCTGGCGTGAACATTTTAATGTTTCATGAATAGAATTGTGTAGTTACTTACCTTATAACTGTTCATAACTCAATGCACATTAATCTTTAAGTACTTATATATTTGTCTGTATTGATTGTGGGCCCAGTATTTTACTTTGTTTCGAATGAGTGACGTTTCTATCCTCTACCAGCATAAGCCCCTGCTAAGAGCGAAACCGAAATCCTCAGTCACATCGATCAGCAAGAGTTTCGTCCACCATATTTGGAAACCCTGTCAATAGAATACGCTTTGGAAACAACCTTCTAGCAACGCTAACAAGTTCCTTAAAGTCAGTCTTCGCTGTATCCCCAATTCCTAAAGACACAAGAGTTGATATCCATGACCCAGTCTTCCAGCTGATGGAAAAATATCCAACTCTTGCCAGGAGCAGAAAGAGGTACTAAAGGAGCTCAGGGTTCCACTAATGGCCCAGAGGCTATCCAAGTTACAACTTTAATCGGAATGTCTAAACCTCATCAGTGCAGGCATTCAGGTGATGAAACCCATCAGCAACACAGAGTTAAATAGACGCAAAAAACCACCCAACAACAGATTTGCATGCAACGCCAAGCGTTGCATGATATGATAGTATTCCCAAGTTTAGCCAGCCTTCATATAACTCTAGGAAGTAGTAGTCAATCTAGCAAAAGTAGGAGAAGTCGCCTGGGTGGAAGCCCTGTACAGGTGTGAAATGGAACCCCACTTCGAGTGCTGAAAACAGCATACCCCTTTAAAAAGTATTCAATCCCTGCCAGTTTACAATGGAGAAGAACAAGTTACTTACCAACTGGTAACGTTCTTTCGAGTGGATGTTCCTCCAAGTATTCCTCATCTTAGATGTATTCCATCCAGCTTTGCTGCTCTTCGGAAATTATTTCGGCAGAGGGCGCCGTGCGTCGATGTCGTCGAGTCGATGGACCCTCGAAGGCCTCCGTCGAGGGTGACATCATCGGGTGTATAAGTAGCACACGCGTGTATAAGTAGCATGCGCGTGTGTAAGTAGCACGTGCGGCGCCCGTTGGCCTCAGTTCTGTTTTTCCCCCTTTTTTTGCCTGTGATCTTGTACTGTGTAGATTGTGCAGGCAGACAGGTATCAGCCTTGCGAGATTTGAGATGGCAATGACCCAGAAAAATCTACAGAGGGGTAGGTTGGGAGGGCGATGAGGAATACGTTGGAGGAACATCCAATCGAAAGAACGTTACCAGTTGGTAAGTAACTTGTTCTTCGAGTGGATTGTGTCCTCCAACGTATTCCTGATCTTAGATAGACTCCCAAAGCAGTATTTTGTTACTTTCTCTGGAGGAGGGGTCAGATTTTTTTAAATTTTTTTTTTTTATATCAATGCCTTTAGATGGCGAAACAAAGCACTGCTTTTCCAAAAGTCAGCTCCCTAAACTGGGAAGCATCCAGGCTATAGAATTTTGAGAAGGTGTGAAGTGAAGACCATGTTGCTGCTTCGCAAATGGACCTTATTGGGACACCTCTTTGAAGAGGCGATGCCTCTGGTGGAATGAGCCCTCAACCCTTCTGGTGGGTCTTTTTGTGCTAGTCTGTAGCATTCTGAAATGCAAAGTACGATCCATAGTGAAATTGTCTGTTTTGTTACCGATTGACCCAACTTCCTTCCTGTGTAGCCTATCAACAACTGCTTGTCCAAGCCTAGAAAGTACAGAGATGTAAAAGCTTAAAGCTCTTTTTGGATCCAGTCTGTGTAATCTTTCTTCTTCCTTAGAAGGATGAGGTGGAGGATAGAATTAGGGTAAAACAATTTTCTGACTTAAATGAAAATCAGATATTACTTTTGGTAAAAATGATGGTTTAACCCTCAATACAACTCTGTCCTTATGGAACACATTATAGGGTGGCCCAGACAGTGCCTGCAATTCGTTCACTCTTCTTGCCGATGTTAGAGCAACCAAAAAGGCTGTTTTCTATGTTAGTAATCTTAATGGACACGTGTGCATAAGCTCAAAAGGGGCACACATTAAGAATTTTAGGACTAAATTTAGATCCCAAATCGGTACTTGAAATGGGTGAGGAGGAAACAAATTAGTGAGACCTTTTAGGAATTGTGTTATCAAAGGAATTTTGAAGTAGGAGCATTCTTCCGATGAGCGCTTGAAAATAGAAAGCGCTGCAAGGTAACCTTTTATTGTTCCGATATTCAGACCTCTATGTGCTAGGGTCAGAAGGAAAGATAGTACTTCCTTTTCTATGTTCTATTCCGGATCGACATTCTTTTCTCTGCACCAGTTGCAAAACTTTTTCCAAAGGCAACGGTTTAGAGACTTTGTTGTTGGCCTTCTTGCTGAAAGCAACACCTCCATAACATCATCTGGAAGGTTCCAATCCCTGTACCTCAGCCTTTCAGATACCAAGCATGAAGGTTGAGTGTTCTGATCTCTGGGTGGAGAACCTGACCTTCCATTTGAGAGAGAAGGTTCTCTCTCTGAGGAAGACGTACTGGAGGACAGATGGACATATCTAGAAGATCCGGATACCACGTTCTCCTGGCCCAATCCGGGGCAATTAGGATCATGCGGTTCCAGAAGCGTCTCAGCCTCCTGATGACCTGAGGAATGACTGGAATCGGAAGGAACGCATATAATAGTGGGAAATTCCAATCCACCAAAAACGCGTCCCCCAGGGCTCCCCTCGGAGGAAATTCCCTTGAGCAATACCTTTCGCATTTTCGGTTGGTACTGGTTGCGAATAGGTCTACCTGAGGGGTTCCCCAAAGGGCAAAAATCTATTGAATTACTTCCTGAGCCAGTTCTCATTAGTGGGACACCGTGCTCTGCCTGCTCAGAGCATCTGCCGTCATATTCTCTTCCGCAGCTAGATGAATTGCCGTTAAAGAGATTCCCTCCAGAATCGCCCAATACCAGAGCTGCATTGCCTCTCTGCACAGGGGTAGCGACCCCACACCTCCCCTTTTGTTTAGGTAGTGCATGGCCACTGTGTTGTCCGTCATTATCAGGACATTCTTTCCCCTGACAGATGGCAGGAAGGCCTTCAGCGCTAGTCTGATTGCCCTCAGCTCTAAAAGATTGATATGTAGTTTGGACTCTGACGGAGACCAATGACCGCTGATTGTCAAATTGTTAGCATGAGCTCCCCACCCCAGGAGTGAGGCGTCCGTCACTACTGTGATCTCCGGCCATGGTTGCCAAAAAGGTTCTCCTTTTAGGGTCTTCTCTGTACAGGTCCACCATAGAAGGTCTCGTTGGACCTTGTTCGGGATCTGAAGAAGATCCGTCATTTGACCCGAGAACTGGGACCACTGAGTCTTTAGGGCCCATTGAAGGGATCTCATCCTCAAGCGTGCCTCTGGCACCAGAAAGATGCAGGGTGCCATGAGGCCGAGCCACCTTAAAAAGTCATAAGCCTGGAGATTTTGGGCATTTTGGAATTTGGAAACCATCTGAAGAATGTCTTGAGCCCTCGTCTTGGGAGGCGAGCTCTTTCCCAAGGATGTGTCTAGTACAGCTCCTATGTACTGAAGCTGTTGCGAAGGTGTCATTTGAGACTTCTTGAAATTGAGGGAGAAGCCCAGTTTGTGGAGTAAGTGGCAGGTGACTTTCAGATGATCCAGTGCCTGCTCGGCAGAGCGCGCTCTGATCAACCAATCGTCCAGGTAGGCGTAGACATGAATCCCCCCTCTCCTGAGGTGCGCTGCCACCACTACCATTAATTTGGTGAAGACCCTCGGGGCGGAGGTCAACCCGAATGGCAGGACTCGAAACTGATAGTGTGAGTCGCCAACTACGAACCTCAGGAATTTTCTGTGTTTGAGATGAATCGGCACATGAAAATAAGCATCCTGGCGGTCCAATGACACCAACCAGTCCTGGAGTTGAAGGGCCTGAAGGATCTGAGAAAGGGTAACAATCTTGAATTTGTCTTTCCTGAGGAACTTGTTCAGGTTTCTTAAGTCCAAGATGGGTCTCAGTCCTCCGTCCTTTTTGGGGATCAAAAAATACAGGGAGTATCATCCCTTGTTCATCTCTGCTTCAGGTACCAGTTCTACAGCCCATTTCTCCAGCCGGGTTAGAACTTCCTGCTGTAGGAGCGGGTTTGAAGACTTCAACGGGTGTCTCCCTGGTGGATTGCTTTGAGGTTGCTGTAGAAAAGGAAGACAGTAGCCTTGGGCTATTATTTCTAGAGCCCAAACATCTGAAGTAATGGCTCGCCATTCTTGCAGATGCTGCGACAGCCTGCCTCCTGTTTTGTGGTGCAAGTCCTCAAAGTGGTTTTGTGGCGGATGTTGCAGTCGTTGATGGCAAAGATGCTGCAGCTGGAGCTGGCTTAGCACATTTTCCTCGTCCACCACGAGAGGCCTTTCTTTGGCCCCTTTGACTGGCCATTCCTCTCGTTTTCCCATACGAGTTGTAATAAATATAGGATTGTCCCCTCCATGATTGCCCTTGCGCACGAAAAGACTGAGGTTGCCTAATAGCAGCTCCTAAAGATTTGGTCGCTGCTTTTGAGGTTTGCAACCTCTCAAGGCTCTCGTCAGCCTTGTTGCCAAAAAGGTGAGACCCGTCAAAAGGCATGTTCAGAAGGCGGTTCTGTACGTCTGGTGCAAAACTCGACTTCCGTAACCACGCAAACCAGCGCATTACCATGCTCGTGCCCATGGACCTAATTACACTATCCGCAGTGTCCAATCCAGATTGAAGGGATTCCTGCATGGCTTCCTTTCCATCTCTAACGATGGCTAGGAACCCTTCCCTTTCTTCCCCTTCTGGTATGTGCTCCGCCGCCATTGCGATGCACTCCCACAGACTGTACGAAAATTTTGCCAAGGCACATGTGGAGTTGGCAGATTTTAAAGCCATGCTCCCAGCTGAAAATACCTTCCGTGCCCAACCATCCACACGCTTATCGTTCCTTCTTATCTTATTCCGGAGGGATAGACGGGTAGGCAAGTTTGTTGGAAGCTGTGGCTGCCTGTTTGACCAGACTCTCGGGAGTTGGATGTTTTGACAGATAGCCGGGGTCGCTACTGGCTGGGCAGTATTTTGATGCGAGGGACTTATTTACCGGAGGAATAGAATCCGGAGTTTCCCAATTCTTGGCCACCCTGTTTTGTAAGGCTACATGAAAAGGTAGTACTGGGTCTTCAGTGGGACCATGGTCCAATATGTCTGTTAAATCCTCTTTGACGAATTGGCCTGGTGGTCTAGCCCATCCCAAGTAATCTACCACCTTGGTCATTAACTGACGGTAAGATGGACTGGCATGCTCTCCTGGATCTGGTCTACCAAAGCCATTCTCAGGAGAAGTGTCAATGCCACTTGCATTATGTAAAGACTCCCCCAAATCTCTCATTCTGCTTTCCTCTGAGGTCAAGCATTCTGGGACATTTGGGGTGCCTTCTTCCAATCCAAAAGGTACATTTTCCTCCTCGGATCTCTCCTGTTCCTCGAAAATTGAGGTCAAGGATTTGAATAACTCCTTCCTAGGGAGAGGCTTGAAAACCTTCTCTGGTAGAGGAGGAGGAAGAGGTATAGTACCAGGCTCTGAAGAAATTACATGTTTTTCTCCTTCTCTTTTTCTGGGTGCCCTGGCTTGGTTTTCGGTATCAACGTCGACAAAGGCATCGACGGAGTCGACGACATAGTGGTCGTCGATAGGGTCTGCTTCGAGGGCGTCGAGACAGTCTTCGACGATTTTCCCTTCGAGGTGTGACAGGTCTCAGACGGCGTCGGTGTCCTCGAGCGGTCGACTTGACTCGAGCGTTTATCGCTTGGCGCCCTGGAAGGTTCCCTATCCTTCCTTTTACGATCACCCGGGCTCGAGGGCGCGCGAGTGTCGGAGCGATGACGCTCCCGGCCGGCTTCCGAAGAAGGCGCGGACCGAGGCTTCGCCTTCTCAAACACCTCCAACATTTTGACCCTGAATGCTTCCCACTCTTCGGAAGACGAATGTTTTGTGGGGCATTTCATCCTTTTCGGAGACTCGTCTAACGACGAGTTGGAGGGAGACCTGTGACGTCGTTGCTTCGATTTTTTTGACGAAGACGACGAGCGATGTGAATCGCTTCAAGATCTATGCCTTTCGCGTCGAGGAGATTTCTCCTCATGGGATCTCGACTCGATGCTAGAGGCTTTTCGATCCTTCCGACCTACCTCTAGCTTTCCTCTCCTTTCTCGCAAGGCCTTCCCCGTCATCGCCTGACACTTCGAACAGGCCTCCATGTCGTGGCCTTCTCCGAGGCACCACAAACACTTGCGGTGCGGGTCCGTGATCAACATTTTTGAGCCGCACGACTTGCATTTCTTGAAACCCGATCTCGGGGTCGTGGTCGGTGTCGATGACAAGGACATATTTCTTGTTTATATATATATATTCTCACAGAACTCGAGGCGTGCCGAATGTCTGAAGCAACGTAACTGCTGAAAAACGGAACTGAGGCCCATGGGCGCCGCGCGTGCTATTTATACACCTGATGACGTCACCCTCGACGGAGGCCTTCGAGGGACCATCAACTCGACGACATCGTCGCACGGCGCCCTCTGCCGAAAAAAAAATTTCCTAAGAGCACCAAAGCTGGATGGAATAGATCTAAGATGAGGAATATACAATCCACTCGAAATGCAAAATGCTATCCATATGCTTTCAACAACCTCCTGTTATTGGTGGGAAAAGGCAGCAAAGTCTATGGGCATTTTCTGAACAAAATGTAGCGGGAGGATAGCTCAGGGGCAACGCGCTCGTCTTGGAAACAAGACTACACGGAGTAGCACGCTTTAGACACCCAACCCTGGTGCCGCACTTAGGGGCTGGAGTCTGGCATGAAGCTCAAAATAAGAAACCAATTCATTATTATTTAATTTTTACAGCAGTCTTCTACTCAGATGCAAAGTGCTCATTTCACATCCAAGTTATGGAGAACCACGTTTGTCTAAAGCTGAAGGTGATAAAGGACCATCAAACAAACAAACAAGTGATAACAGAGAAGCCTTCATCAGGGAGGAGACTGACCATGTATCGTAGAATATAATTTCATATTAAAAGGAACAGATTCATTGATGACTCACAAGCCTTCAAATTACGACTCTAGTAATAATTCTATAAACGGCCACATCAAATTTAGTAACCTCTTGGTTACGGAGTATTCTTACCAATTTACAAAGCCAGTGGGCCTGTTGACTCTCGCGAACTCTGGCAGGTCTGCCACAGTCTTGCTGCAAGCCTCGATGTTGAGGTATTTGAATATGTGTATTTTACCTTTCAGACATATCTGGGAGAACAAAACAAGTTATGTTTAGTGAGTAGACAAATTCCAAAGGCATCTAGACTGTGAAAAAAATATAAACCTGGTTTAAACGTAATTTAGAACCTACACCCCCATTGTCGTTACGATGTAGGAAACGAGAACCCCAAAGTGCATGGCACAGGGATAGAGTTGTCACGTCTGGGATTGATGGGCAATGGGAAGGAAAGGTGCTGGATAATAGTTGCAGATATGGGATAAAAATGCCTGCAGGCCCTATCGGCACAGGGAGAGCTACTAAGACTGGGTTGGCACCAGTACTGACATACAGTGCCTCCTACCTGCTGGATTAGCTCAAACGATTGACAGATGGGCACAGAGCAGGTTGCCAGTATGGCTGAATAAGAGACAGATTTTAAAGTCAAATGCACATCGATTTTTCGTTTCACTGTAATTCAAATGAAAAAGAATAATAGAAATTTAAAAAAAAAGAAAATAAATAAATCACAGATGGAAATCTATAGAAATTGGTGGTGCAGGAATATCTCTGGTTAAAAAAAATCCAACCAACATATAAAAATAAAATAAACGTTTTCACGTGATAAAAGACCAGAGCACACTGGATTGGGCATGGACAGGGCTCCTTTTCCTCTCAGGTTGTATGGGTTCAGGGGACAGGTGCAGGGCTATCAAGACCCTCACTTCTAGGCTTGGATGAGTTTAGTTAGTCGGCACACAGATAAAATGCCCATAACCTTTAGGGTTGGAATAGACTTGGGACAGAAGGTGTTTGTTGGCACAATCAAAACCATCTACCTCTAACATTGAATGAGCCGAAAGGATTGGAATAGAGCCAAGACCACTGCAGGACTAGATAAGCAAAGGAGATTTGTGTAGTGGGCAGGAGTGTCACCATTGCAATTGTAGGACTTCCGGGGACTAGTGGAGAGCCTTTCATCTCTGATGCTTAATGCACCAAGGGGGTTGGTATACGAATACTAAGTCATTACTCAATGCACTAAGTGGGATGACATCAGCATACGTAACTGATCGCTGGCTATGGTATAGTAAGGGAATGGAAAGTAATGTATAGCCTATTAATTCTTTAATCACAGGGTCACAAAACAGCTTGATAGGTGCAGTGACTAGGCACAGGGATAGAGAGTCTGTCCCCTCTATGGCTAAATTGGTGCTGACAATCGGCAAAGGATGCAAAGGTTCTACCACTGCATTTTGTTTTAAAAACCGGCACTGGGATACTGAACCATTTGTATAAGGTTGGCTGGTTCAGCGGACTGATGCTATGCCTCAGCTTCTTAACTAGTAGGGTGAAGGAAACCGTATATCCACACCATAAGGCACAGTCCGATTCTCAGCTGCGACCCTAGGTCAACCTAACATAAATCACTCAGTATGAATTGGCACACCACATTCTGACATGGGAACAAGTCAAGGGATCTACAGTGTATTTCAATGTTATTCTATAAAACCATTTGCTCTGCACACTGCATAGTTCCACAAAGCCAGCAGTTAGACCCACACATTTCCTCGAAGCTTTCATCAGGAGGCTCGCTCACAGAAGCAGTGAGGGGATTAAGTATCTGAATAAAGGATAAAGCTGCAGAGCTGTCAGAGATAATAGTGACTCAAGCTTATAAGCATTGCTATTTTTAAGAAAACAAGCATTTAGGCTAAAAGAAATTATGGATTAAGATATTTGGAACATTCACTGATTCGGATATCAGCAGGCATGGCTTTTCAAAGGTCCATAATAGACAGCCTCGGTGGACTCATTGGGCAACAAGCACTGTTTGTGCAAAGACTGAGCTGCTAGGCATTGGGACAACCCTGTTTTTACCTGTGCTGGCGGGGACTGCAAAGGGTTATTGTCCAGGAGGATGGACTGTAGATGGCGCAGATGCCTGTAGCAGACTGGGATCCGATTTATGCGGTTACATGAAATATCCAGGCGTACCAGGGGCAACTCTGCCAGCTCTGAAACAGGTTAAGACACAAATGATGAAACGGTGACAATTTACATTGGAAGAGTACATTTCTCACAATCATCCCTTTTCGAAGATATAGTCACTGTATCAAAAACAGAATCAAAGGCTAGACACACAGTTTTAAGAGCAATGTGGTGCTTTTCTTGGCTTTGTGGCCCATTGAAGCCCATACATATAAAAAGGAAGCCATTATATAAACAGACCACGGTAGGAAAACAATGGAGCTCTCAATATATCAGCAGTTTGAATCTGTTGATATTGTTCATACAAGTGTAGGCTGTGCTGAGCTAATCTCAAGCATCAGTGAGGATGTGGCACCCTAGTTAAAACAGGGGGTACGTTCAAAAAGATGGAATAGCTCATCCTGGACGAATGGAGGGAACAAGAGCTAGTTGTCACTAAGAATAACCAGGTTACTCACCGTAGTGACCACCTTACTCCTAGTCCATAGTCCCCTTTCCTCCATACTTATGTGACATTCCTCCGTCCTCTGGGTTGGGACCGAAGCTCTTTCTAAAAAGTATCCAAAAATGTTGCACATTTTGTTCAGTCCTTCCTCTCTTTCTACGCGGGGCTCGGCACGCGGCCATAACCCCGTCCATCTCGGCTCCGCAACGCGCATCCCCCATCAGTCCTTTTCTATCGCCAGGTCAGAGACCTCTTAGCAATAACAGAGGAACCTTATTAGAGGGAGCGGCGGGCAGCCGTATGGAGGAAAGGGTACTATGAACTAGGGGTAAGGTGGTCACTACGGTGAGTAACCTGGTTATACTCCTACGTCCCATCCCCTTTCCTCCATACTTATGGGAGATTCCCAAGCACTCCTTATAGGAACTATGGGTGGATGGAAAAGATCCCTTACTGAAAAAGGTTCTTCAGCACAGCCTGACCAAATTGATCATCAGATCTTGAGCTCAGGTCTAGACAATAATGCTTACAAATAGCAGATGGGGAGGCCCAAGTAGCCGCCTTTGCGATGGCCTCCCAGGGGACATATTTCTGAAAGGCAACCGCGGCTGCCTTGCCCCGCACCAAGTGTGCATGAATACCTTTAGGAGGCTTCAGCCCTTGGATGGCGTAAGACTCCGTAATGCAGGCAGCGATCCATCGAGACGGCCTTAGAGGCCTGCTTACCTTGTGGATTACCAAACGTCACAAACAGTTGAGGACTTCTAAGCTCAGATGTTCTGTCCAGATAGAACTTAAGAGCCCTTCTAAAATCCAGGCAATGCAGAACCCTTTCTGCCTCTGAGGCGGGGTTCGGAAAAAAGAGACAGGGAGATTGACTGGTTCAGATGGAACTCAGAGACCACCTTCGGCAGGAAAGGAACAAGTTACGTACCTGTAACTGTTGTTCTCCAGCATGGGTCTGGCATGGATTCACATGCTCATGAATATTCCCCGTCGTCAGGCTAGGAATCCTCGGTAAAGAAAAAATCAGTATCAGTTTCGTTTCTGATCTGTCTTTCTTAGTAGTAACCAATCGCTGATCTCTGGGTCATACTGCCCCCAGCCCATGACTGCCCTCTCCCTAAGCCCCGCCTCCGCCAGCCATCCTCAGATTTGGTAGCACGCCAAGAGGCAGTATGATCAAGTGAAGAGCCGCAGAGGGGTAGGTGGGATGGTTCGCATGTGAATCCATGCCAGACCCATGCTGGAGAACAACAGTTACAGGTAAGTAATTTGTTCCTTCTCCAGCATGGGATCTGGCATGGATTCACATGCTCATGAATAAAGAATACATAGCAGTATACACATGCACAACCACGGGAGGTGGCAAAGGCTCAACAATAAGCATTACATCCAAAACTCAACATTAAGCAATTCTTACCTCCTCACCAGGCTGCTCACCTTAGGCGAACAGGTTGTGTAGCACTGCTTGGCTGACCCTGGACTCCTCCCTGGAGTCCCGATCGACGCAGTAGAATCTTGTGAAGGTGTGTGTCGACCTCCACGTAGCAGCCATGCAGATGTCCAGCAGGGGCCACCAGACAGGAACGCCGTGGTAGCAGCGATCGCTCTGGTCGAATGGGCTCTCGGACGGCCGGGCAGCGGTCGGTTTGCCAACCGGTGACAGTGCATGATGCAGCCGGAGAGCCATCTGGAAATGGAAGTCTTCGAGAGAGCCTTCCCTTGATTCACAGACCCAAAGTTCACAAACAGTTGTGACGTCTTCCGAAAACTCTTGTTGCGGTCGACGTAGAACTTCAGCGATCTAGCTACATCCAGCGAGTGCAAAGTCCTCTCGGCCTGTGTCGAAGGCGACGGGAAGAAAACTGGTAACACCAAGGGCTCGTTGAGGTGGAAGTCCGATGGCACCCTGGGCATAAAGGAGGGGTGCGTCCTAAGAACCACCCTTGTGTCATGAAAAGTCAAGTATGGAGGCTTGCAAGATAGGGCCTGGATCTCTCCCACTCGCCGTGCGGAGGTGATGGCCACGAGGAAAGCTGTCTTCCATGACAGGAACTTCAAAGGCGCTGACTGCATAGGCTCGAATGGGGCCCCCATGATCCTGGTCAGCACCACATTAAGCTCCCACGCCGGGGCAGGAGCCTTCACCGGCAGGAATGATCGGAATAGTCCCTTCATGAATTCCTTCACCAGGCGATGAGACCACAAGGAAGCCTGTCCCGTAGTCCTGGTATATCGGGAGATGGCAGCCAGATGCATTTTGATGGAGGCGTGAGCCAGTCCAGCTTTGGCCAGCGACAGTAGGTACGGCAGTACTTGAGGGGCCGTAATCCGCAGAGGGTTAATCTTCTGTGCACGGCACCAGACAGAGAACGTCTTCCATTTATGACCGTAACACTTGAGAGTTGAGGACGCCCTGGCTTTTGCAAGAACCTCTCTGCAATCAGCCGGTATATCGTACCCTCCAAACTCTAGTGCCGCAGGAGCCAGGCCTGCAAGTTCAGCGACTGTGGGTCGTGTTGGAGAATTGCGCCTCCTTCCCTGGAGAGAAGATCCGCGTCTGCCGGCAGCTTGACTGTTGGGGACGTTGACAAGTCCAGAAGGTCCGGGAACCAGATCTGCCTCGGCCATGCCGGTGCAACGAGGATCATCCTGCACCTGGACCTCTCCAGCTGGTTGATGAGGCGGAGCAGCAACGGCGGGAACGTGTATAGAAACAGGCCGTCCCAGGGGAACATGAAAGCCTCGCCCATGCTCCTCGGGTGTGGGAACCTGCTGGCGAACCTCTGGCACTTGGAGTTTGTCGCCGTCGCAAACAGGTCGATCTGGGGTTTGCCCCATCGTTGGAAGAGCCGATCCACTTGATCCTGTCGCAGTTCCCACTCGTGGCATGAGCGCAGCTCCCTGCTGAGTGAGTCGGCGATGGTGTTTTTTATTCCTGCCAAGTGGAAGGGAACCAGAAACATCCCCTCCTGTAGCGGACGCATCCGAAGTCTGCAAAGCAGTACAAGGTAGATGCATGAGGACATCATCCCGAGAAGGGACTTGATGGACCTCACCCTGGCCATGTCCGTGGCTAACAGGCGCCGCACCTTGCCCAGGATGGTCTTGGTCCTCTCCTCTGAAGGGGAGGCCAATTGCCCCACTGTATCGAGCTTTGCTCCCAGAAACAGTGCTACTTGCTCTTGAACTTGAACCAGGCGGGATTTGGGGTAGTTGATGGCGAACCCCAGCTCCGTGAGTAACCGGACGGTCCTCGCCGTATGTTCGACGGCAAGTTCCCTTGTCCTTGCCCGGATTAGCCAGTCGTCCAGGTAGGGGTAGACGTGGATCCCCTGCAGGCGCAGCCGCGCCGTCACTGGTGCCAGGCACTTGGTGAAAACCCTGGGTGCCGACTTTAATCCGAACGGTAGGGCTCTGAATTGGTAGTGGCGTCCCTGAACCACGAACCTGAGGAACTTCCTGTGCCCTTTTAGAATGGGGATGTGGAAGTAAGCATCCTCCAGGTCCAACGAGGCTGTCCCAGCACATGCTGGAGGGTGATCATCCTGAATTTCTGCGCCTTGATGTATTTGTTTAACCAACGCAGGTCCAGGATGGGGCGCCAACCGCCTTGTATTCTTTCTGATGAGGAAGTACCTTGAGTACACTCCGGAGCCCCGGAGCCTCCTGGGGACAAGCTCGATGGCACCTTTCTTGAGCATCGCCTTTACCTCCAACAGCGGTTGAGGGACGTGATTCTCCTTCCTGGCCACGGGAGGAATGCGAGGACACTTCTTTTGGAATTGCAGCGAGTGCCCGTTGGCCAGGGTGTCCTACACCCAACGATCGGTGGAGATGGACTCCCGCACTCTGACGAACTTCGTCAGCCGGCCTCCCACCGGGGTGCTTCGGTGGGGGCCTGACAACCCGGCCGGGTCAGTCTTGCTTGGAGGCGCTTTGCCCTCCTTGGCGATGACGACAGGATCCCCCTTGCTTGGCCCGACCTCTGTAGACCTAATGGGAAGAGGAGCGGGTCGCCTGGCGGTAAGTGGAGGAGCCATCGCTGGATCCTTTGGAGGCACCCTGTCTGCCTCCGGAGCTCCGAAAGGGCTGTCGCTGTTGAAGCACCCCAAGGGCCCGGGCCGTCTCCGAGTCGGTCTTGATGGCCTGTAGAGACTCGTCCACCGCCTTACCAAAAAGGTTGTTGCCATCAAACGGCATGTCCAACACTCTGGTCTGAACGTCCTGGCGAAAGTCTGTCGCCTTGAGCCATCCTCGTCGTCGGAGGCAAACTCCGTTGCCCAGTTGGTGAAATCCGGTATCGGCAATGTCCGTTGCCACCGTTATGGCATGATCCGACGCCACCTCGCCTTCCTGCAGAATTTCTAGGGCCTCCGCCCTTTTGTCATCAGGCAGGAAATCTAGCAGGGGAGCTATCTTGAACCAAAGCTCCCTGTCGTAGCGTGCCACGATCGCTAAGGCATTGGCCGCCTTAATCGTCGTCCCATAGAGTCCAACTTCTTGCCCTCGCTGTCCGGCGGGGAAGTGGAAGTTGAAGCCGCCGCGTCCGCTGCCTTCTTCTTACCCGCTGCCGAGACGACTGAGTCCGGCGTGGGCTGGGCCATGAGGCACAAGGGGGCGGCATCGGGGACTCGTTACTTCTTCTCGTACCTGTCCCTCTTGGCGGGTGTTGTGGGAGGGTTCTTGAGGACAGCAAGCCCCTCGTCCCAGATGTCGTCGAGTAAAGGCACCGTGAGGAACGTCTTCCTCTTGGCCTCTCGTCGTTGGTACAGAAACCCTTCCTTTTTCTGTTCTTCAGGGCAGAGCTGGAAGAGCTTGGATGCCCTGGTTAACATGGTGTGGAAAGAGCCAATCTCGTCGGCTGGAGACGCCCGCGGGGTGAGGGGGGTGATGACGGGGTGTCCGCTGTGTCATCGCCGCCGTCATCGTCCGTCCCCATCGCTGTATCCGTCGCCGTATCCTCTCTAGGGTCTGGCGAGGGGGATGAGGGGTCCACCGGTCTCGCAGGCACGACGAGCGGAGCGGGTGGACTCTCCTCCGCTTGTTCGGAGGGCTTCCAGACGGGCCTGGTTCTGGCTCCTCCGTCAGGGTGCGTGGTAAACTCGTCCTTATCCTGGTACATAAGGATTGGATTGCCAACAAAATGGCCGCCGAGCTATCCTGGGGCTCGGGCCATGGGTGCGACGGACGAGATGGCCGCTCCACTGGGCCCTGTTCGTCGTCATCGTCGCTATCTTCGATCACGTCAGCAGGGACCGTCCCCTGGGATCGAACCTTCTCGAACCTCTCGTTGAGGCTTATGAACCTCTCGTTGAGGCCTATGGACCTTTCGTTGAGGCCCTTCTCGGTTTCCACCAGTTCCTCCTCAGAGGCTGATTCAGAGTCTGTAACGGCCACCGGTCCCCCCACCCTCTTTTTCAGCCAGGGGCTCCACGGGGGTCTTAGCGATGGGCTGGAAAGAGGATTCCCTCCGCGGTGGCAGGGATACTCTGGGCCCAGAGGCTGTTTCCACTGGCGTAGTCTCAGCCGGCTCCGCCAGGGTCGCAGCAACCACTTCGGTAGAGGCCTTAGCTGGGTGGATCAAAGCCCTCACCACTTTAGGTGCGTCCTGGGCCTTCGCCTTGGGGGGAGGGTCAGCGCCTCGCTCCCCCTTCGAGATCGACCGGGTCCGCTCCAGCGGCCTACCCGGGTTCTCTGACTTCCTCTTCCCCGAACCAGAGCGCTGGCTCGTGGTCGAACGTGCCAGGGAAGTAGTAGCGCCCTGCTTGGCAACCGAAGAGCCCGACCTTTCGGTGCTCCCGGTGCCCGCGGACTTGCGGTGCTTGGCCTTCTGTTGGGCCCCCGTCGCTGGGGCACCCTCACAGGACTTAGAAGCCCGCTCAGACTTCTTCTTCGCCTTCTCACCTGCTGTGCCCTTCTCCAGCCAGGCGGCGAGGCGGGAACGACGATCTTGTTTGGGCCGTTCCGAAAGGTTCTTGCAGAACGTACAGTCCTTCTCCACGTGCATCTTGTCCTCATGAAGGCAGTAGACACATTGCGAATGCTCGTCCTCCTTGAAAATGTTTTGTAATCCGCATCCAGGGCAGCACCTGAACAGGTTGGATCCGGGCATCGAGCTTCCCTTGTCCAGTGCCATGTCCGTTGAGGTAGGCCGCAGATCTTCTGGAATCCTCCAAGAAGTGTAAACTCGACGAAAACATCACCCTTGAGGGGCGTAGAAGAATTCCGAAACGGGTCCCCGTTATCGGCAGTAGAACCGGTGGAGCTTGAGGCTCGATTAAACCGAAAAAATGAGAAAATCTCCTGAAAAAACGTGAAAACGCAGTAAAAAACTCGAGAGCTAAACACAAGGACTCCCAACACTTGAGCGTGCAGTAAAAATCTGAGGATGGCTGCCGGAGGCGGGGCTTAGGGAGAGGGCAGTCATTGGCTGGGAGCAGTATGACCCAGAGATCAGTGTTTGGTTACTACTAAGAAAGACAGATCAGAAATTAAACTGATATTGATTTTTTCTTTACCGAGGATTCCCAGCCTGACGACGGGGAATATTCATGACCATGTGAATCCATGCCAGATCCCATGCTGTAGAAGTAGGATTTTTCCGTAGGACAACCTTATCCTTGTGAAAGACCAAGAAGGGATGCACCACCGACAAAGCCTGGAGCTCACTCACGCACCTTGCTGAAGTAACGGCGACCAAAAAGGACACCTTCCACGGCAGGTGCTTGAGGTCCACCGTGGCCATTGGTTCGAAAGGTTTATGGCACAACGCTGGCAGGACATTTATATGCCACGCCAGATGCGGACTACAAATCGGAGGATAAAGGCGCATCAAGCCTGCAAAATGCCACTTAACCACTGGGTTAGACAGAGTAAGAGCATTGGTCCGTAGATAGGTAAGCGGAAAACCGCCGAAAGATAAGTTCTGCATGACAGAACGTGAACACCCGACTCTGCTAAGTGGGATACAAAGGACAGTACCGTGTCAATTGTAGCTCCCCCTTGGGCCCAGTGCTTGTTTAAAAACCAATGACAGAACCTGAGCCATTTGCTTCTGTACTGGGACCTAGTCGATGGTTTTCTGGCTGCCTGATTAATGCGCATGTAATCTGCAGACAGGCTAAGATGTTCTAAAGACTTGAACTCAGGCACCATGCCGCCAAGCTGAGCGATTGTGGAGAGGGGTGCCACAGCTGCTTTTCCCCCTGGTGAAGAAGATCGGGGGTCACCGGTAACCTCATCAGCGGATACACCGACAGGTGTTGAAGTTCTGAGAACCAAAACCTGGCCGGCCACCACGGGGCTATGAGTAGAAGAGAACAGTTCACCGAGTTCCTCAATTTGCAAATCGTCCGATGAACTAGAGGCGGGAAGGCATAAGCCCTCATGTTGTGCCATGGAATCTCGAGAGCTTCCCCCAGAGAAGAGGCTCCCAGCCTGCTTCTGGAGGTATACAGAGGAAGCTTCTTGTTTGCCGTCGTAGCGAAGAGGTCCACTTCCGGAGTGCCCCAGCACAGGAAAATCCAAGAGAGGACCTCCGCTTTCAACTCCCACTCGTAGCTGACCATCGTCCGCCGACTGAGGGCATCTGCCGTGACATTCAGCTGGCCCGGGATGTGTACTGCAAGTAGCCAGACACCATGAAGAACCGCCCACTCCCGAATCTGGATGGACAGGTCCACGAGGGGGGAAGACTTGGTGCCCCCTTGCTTGCTGATGTAATACATCGACCACATTGTCTGTGCGGATACGGACCACTTTGTTGGCAATGATCGTTCTGAACGCCTTGAGCGCTAGGAAGATCGCCAGAAGCTCCAGATGATTTATGTGGAGGAGCTTGTCCTGAGGCGACCAAAGATCCGAGACCTGAAGAAGATCCAACGTCCCCAACCCATAAGGGAGGAGTCCGTCGTGACCGTTACCATCGGGGCTGGGTCCTGAAACCCTGCCCCTACCGACAGGTTGCTGAGAGACTACCACCAGTCCAGGTCTGCTCTCATGAAAGCCGGAATCGTTACCAACTTGGAGTCCAGATTCACAGCATGAAGCCAAGAACTCCAAAGAGCCATCTGAGTCCGCCTCATTTTGAGACGGGCAAGAGGAAGAGCCAAAGCACATGAGGCCCAGACGCCTCTGGAACCACCAGGCCGACAGGCTCTCCGACTGCGCAAACATCTGACACGTGGCCAACAGATCTGCCATTTTGTCCCCGGTCAGGTACACCCTGCAGTCGATCGTGTTCCAGCGAAAACCCAGGAAAATCAAGTCCTGAGAGACCGTCATGGAAGATTTCTGCCAGTTCACCGACAGCCCAAGGTGGAACAGGAGCTGGAGGAGAGACTGAAGATTGCAGACGGCTTTCAAAGGGCACGGGCTGCGTAAGAGCCAGTCGTCCAAATACTATACACATGGATACCCTGCAGACGAAGATAGACCGCTATCCCCGACATCATCTTCGTGAAGACACGCGGCGCCGAGCTGAGGCCAAAAGGAAGCACTCGAAACTGGAAGTGCTCCTCTCCCACAGAGAAGCAGAAATATATCCTGTGTGGATTCCAAATCAGAATATGCATGTAGGCATCCTGAAGGTCCACTACGCGGAGCCAATCGCCCATCTGCAAGGAGGACCGTATCTGGCCGGGCGTGATCATCTTGAATTTCTCTTGGGGTAGGAAAAGATTGAACTGGGAAAGGTCTAGGATGGTGCGCAGGCCAGCCTGGTTGGGTTTGGCCACCGTAAACAGCCGGGAGTAGAAGCCCTCCCCTCCCTCCCCAAGGGGAACAGGTTCCACAGCTCTGAGATGCAGAAGTTTCCGAACCTCGGCTTTTAGGGAGGACGACCCCGACTGCCGGAAAGGAGGGTTGAAGGGTGGGGTGGGGGTAAGGGTAAGCGGAAGCCCGCCCGAGTGACTGACAAGACCCACCTGTCCTCGGTGATGGTCTGCCACGCCTCCCAATGAGATGCAATGCGTCTTCCCACCGGGGTCTCGTGCAAGCGCGGAGAACCCTCATTTTGCAGGCTTTTCAGTGGTGTTACCACCTGAACCTGAGGAGGAGGCTGAGGAGCGGGAAAAAAAACGAGTTTGTTGCTGCCTCTGGCGTTTATTACCCGAAGGGGTATCCACTCTGCGAGATTTCTGGTCTAGAAACCCTCTAAAACCAGAAGAGGGGCGGCTCTGCAACAACGGTCTCTGGGTTCTAAAATGAGTTTTAACCAGGCCGGAAAAGGACTTAGCCGTCAATGTGCCGTCCTTCGTTTTGGTCAGCTCCACATCCGTTGTAGAATAGAAAAGCTCCTTACCGTCAAACGGAAGGTCCAACACCTTGCCCTGCACCTCCTTTGAGAATTTGGTGGCATGCAACCACGACTGTCGGGAGGTATCAACTCCCAGCATAAAGCCCCTAGCCATAGTATGGACGTGATGAGCCGCGGCCTCCAGCAGATCCTGGGCCAAGACCCTGGCATCGGACAAACCTGCCTTAAAGTCTTCCAGCTTCTCGAACGGAATGACCTCCTTGAACTCTGACAGACCTTTCCCCATCCTCATGTTCGCCCCCGCTAACACCAGTTCTGCATTGGCCTGCCGGAGCTACAAGGCAGAGTTAGCGAAAATCTTCCTCCCAAGGGAGTCGAGGAGCTTGTCCTCCTTCCCCAGAACCTAAGTAGCCAACGTAGAAGAGGCTGCCTCAGGCCTGGACTGTAAAGTGGACGCAGCCACCACTGTGGAGGAGGGAGGTGGACAAGATGACAGGGCCACCTCTTCCGAAGAATGCAGCCTATATCGCGCGTCAATTTTCCTATTGACGAAAAGTCCAGAGTGTGGCTTTTCCCAGACCCTACGGACCTCGGCCAAAACGTCCTTCTGCAAGAACAGGCCGATACGCTCTGTAGGAGACAGGGAGAAAGCCCCAGAAAGCACAACCTCCTGCGGAGCGGATGCCTCGGGCACCGGAACATCCAAAAAGCACATGTCCAGTACCCGGTCATGAAAAGCTGAACCGTGTCAGGCACTTCCTTGTCCACAGGGGACAATGGAGGCAATGGTGGAACGGTGGCGCCGGCGGTGCCACCGGAGGAGCGGGTGGAGCCGGAGGCGCAGGTGGGCATATCTCCCTAAAAAGACCCTTGAAATACTCCCTCATGGGGTCGGTACGCATGAGCGTCTGAAATTTGTGGAAAAAAGCATCCTCTGGAGACGGTTTTGGAGATACCGGAGGAGGCCTCTCATGAGGAGGCTAATTCCAGGGATGCAAAGGGGAGGGTTGCCACACAGGCCCATCCCCCGAAGTGTCCACAAAAATCAAAGGTGCAGACCCCACAGGCAACAAGTAATTGTGCGGAAGGGGCATCCAAACGTTCCAGTCGTAAACTGGGCGAAACGGATGCGCACAAGGAATTTTAGGTTCACCCACAGAAGCAAGTCCTACACCGGAGGCCGATGGCGTAGTGGTGGAGGAAGTGCCCAAAATGGCCACCGTGGTCGTGGCAGGAACGGCCGCCATTTTGTCATCACCTGAGGGGAACTACGGCACGTGAGGAAGTGAGGCAGGGGTCCCCGTCGATGGATCAGGGGTCTTAACTTTAGCCTTTACGCAAGAAACCTCGGCCGAGTCGGTACTATGAGTCCTGTAATGTTTCTGCGACATACCAATAGCCAAACTAGCTGTCCCTGGAAGGACCTCGGCACTGCCGGTAAAAGAAGAGCTTTCACTCTTTGCCCCCTCAACAGTTCTGGCGTCGCCACAAGAGCGGGAACGGTGAGAAACAACTTTCACCGATAAGGCCTTGCCAGGCCTCTCAGAAATGTTGGTAACTTTAGCCTCTTTGTACGACAGACCTCAGACCCAGGTCCGGTAACAGCCTTACTAACGCGGGCCTCGAACATCCGTTCCGTAACACCAAGCCCATCCAAGACCTCGGGGCGCCCCCTGGTACGTTTGAGGGAAGCCGATAAAGAGGCCTCAGAGCGAGCTCCGGTACCCCACGACTCAGTAGAACTGGGTCTACAAGCAGCCCCCACAGGAGGGGCCTCAGAGTGTACTCCGGTATCCACAGGCCCCTTATGGAGACCCTCAGAAAACTCTGGTACAATTATTAGGCCCAGAAGGCACCTTGGGGAAATCCCTGCTGACAGAGCGGCTAACGCTCCTCCCGGCTCGGGAAGAGCCCGGAAAGGTATCTCCTGGCCGGGATGCTCTAAAAAGTAAAGAATTTACCGGGTGTTTCTTCTTTTCGTCGATAAAATCTTGAAAATGCAAAGGAGGAGTACGTCGAAACACCTCCTCCCACCGACGCTGAAGTGCCCGGACCGGAAGGGGATCACAGTAAAAACAGGAGTCCCAACGGTGATCAGGACCCAAACACTCAAGACAAAGAGGATGGGTATCCGCCCTCGCGGAGCGTCCGTGACACGATGAACAATCTGGAAAGTCTAGTTTGATCAACATAGACAGACTAGTACACGATCGCTAGCGAGAGCTAGAGAGGAAAAATGGGAAGAAGATCTTCCGCTGATGCAAGTGCGTCCAGCCCCGAACGAGCGGAGAAAAGGACTGATGGGCGATGCGCGGGGTGGAGCCGAGATGGGCGCGATTATGGCCGCGTGCCGAGCCCCACTTAGAAAGAGAGGAAGGACTAACAACAATTGCAACATTTTTGGATGCTTTTTACAAAGGGCTCCGGTCCCGTCCCACAGGACGGAGGAATGTCCCATAAGCATGGAGAAAAACGGGACGGGACGTAGGAGTATTACTTGTTCAAGGTAGCATAAGCAATTGACTCGAAGAGACTGAGCTCCAGAATGGATGGTACAAAAGCTAGACCTTACTGTACACTACAGGTTTAAAATAGCATACACACATTATTTAAAGAGACAGTGCTCCAGGGAACACCTTCATGCATTGCTGCATTTCTTGTAGAAGGATGTATTGTTCTTGGAGGAGACCAATAGGTTCCAAGAATATTAGTTCCCTGCACCCTACCCCTCGGTTTGTTCCTTGTGCCATAGTTGTGTACTTGACTAACTGTTACAAATGCCACATAGCACAAAACAAATAATTACTTTAGACGAGAGAGGTGCGGCTTGACTCACCCGTCCCCACGCATTTCCACGTCGTGAGGTTCCTTCCTCTAACTTCTCTCCTCTCACTTGTGTGAATGAGTGTAGACAGTGCAGCGCAGTACACAGAAGCCTTGAAGCCCCCGAAGCCGGCTGAAGCCCACTTTTACCCCACGTTAATGCAGCCCGTAAGGTCGAGCTCCAGGTCGGGCTCCAGGCACCAGGCAAGGAGTGTGGAGTTCGGAGCGGGGTGTATGGACTGTGGTCCCCTGGTCTGTGGCCCCTGAAGAAAATCTCAGGGCAAGGACAAGGTAACGTCCAGCTTCCAGGGGCCCACCCCCCGCTCCCCACTACCAAGTAAGTGTGCAGAGAACCTTGAAACAGTGGTACGGCAAAGAAAGTAAGCCCACCGTTGCTGTGCTTATTTAGAGACAGGAGACTGTGGAGGGCTGATTACCCTCTTTGATCCCGTTTATACGCCCCGTGCAGCAGAGTACTTCCTTATGTTAGGTGAAGTCTCTTGTGTTCTCTTTGCGCTATTACCATCCTACTTCATATAACATTCTTTCATTTTTTACGGGGTATTTGCTCTCAGTCCCCCACACTCCCTGTTACCTTCTCATACGAGTGGAAGCACAACAGCCACTTGTACGTGTCTCCCTGGACAAACATAGATAACGGTTCTCCGGGAAGAGGGATCACGAGCTTGCTATTAATATACACGGAGTTGGGACTGCGGAGTCAGACCGCAGTCTACGGCAGTACACGAAATCCATGGAGCCGATGGAGCAGACTGCCATGGGTCCGCGTACACAACGCATTAAGGAAAAAGATACAGGGCCGGGTCATCGCCCCCTAGTTGACTCACAGGAAAGTCCTTCCAGGACGATTCTTAGAAGCCGAACAGCACGGCAGGCAAGCTCAATTAAAAATCATCGAAATAACACTCCAGTAACAGACGATCAATGCGGGACATTAGCCACTCAAAATCCCCGCAACGAAGACTCGAGTGTAGAACACTCGGACCACTTTGAGCCCCTGGACTTAATGTCAGATTTAGACCTTGACAGTAGCTTGCCCACACAAAGCGACACCATCGAGGCAAGCCCGGGGGGTTCCAAAATAACCTGCACACACCCGTTGCGGAACAAAGACATTACAACACAACTATCTATCATTGCGGCCACCCAAAACACTGAGAACAAAGCGGTCAGTGATCAAACAGTAAGTGGCAGGCTGGTAATAATCAGAGCGGACCAGAAATCAGACACGACCCGCCCCGACCGGCAGACCTCCGCCGAGGCAAGTGGTGCCCAGTCTGTAGGTGCCGAAGGGCACCCTCGGCTGGAATCCAGTCACCCGGTAGGGGCTATCATTGTGCCGCATGCAACATCGGCAATGAGTGTGCACGAGTTAACTGATGCAATTCTACACTCAAACAACAATTCGAAATCAGACTCGTCACTTTTGGAAATCAACAAGAGGGCCAAAGTCTTAGCCCAGCCAATAACACAGGCTATGATACACGACGAGCCGGCGATCCAAACTGAATGCGCCAGCAATAAAGAATGTAATCACGATGATACTAGCCACTTGAACAATCAAACCACCTCACCGGTGGAAGGACGGCCGGCTCTAACCTCGGATACCGCAGAAGCACGTTGAATGGAGAACGCTGTCCTGGCAATACCGCACCGGCAGAAAGGGCCTATTGTCATCCACTCTAAGCTTTATCAGCAAAAAAGAGAAAAAGCCCAGGCAATCTATAAAAAAAAAAGAAGTCTTACACAAAAAAAGTTGCAACGAATCGTCAGAAACTACGACAGCCAAAGCTCAAGAAAAAAAGCTGCTGGCCTTAAATAAGAAAACAGATGGGAAAAGGCGCTTTTCCTAACCCCTTAATGTCAACAGCTTTGAAGGACTTTTTTACCAAACAATTTAAAAGAAAATTAGAAACTGAAACGGAATTGTCAGATGCAGAGATTCTGGACGCAGTTCACGACAGCCTACCGGTGCCAAAACAACGCAAAAAAGGATTAGAAATCCAGGACAAAGAACCGATAATGGCTGAAACCAGTGAGTCACTTAATAAACTGGACATACCAATCTTATCTTCACCACTGCGAAAGGAATTAAAGCAGGTGTTCATTCAACCAGGCCCTTCGAAACAATCGTTGAATTGGAGACATCATTAAGTTCAATCTCAAGTGGAACATTTGAGGCAAGAACTCTAAAGGGGATGGCCCAAACTCAAATACCAACATTAAAGTTCATCCCACCCACACAACTAGATCCATCCACACGGCCTCAGAATTCTGACAGTCATTTAAAGGATCGCCAACAATGCCAGGTAGATGTGAATCTAACCATTACACCTATTACAATAACTCAGGATCCCATTAATTTGCAGGCTAAAGATTCTCAAACTCGGGGTACAAAAACTGAAAAAGCTACCTTAAAGAAACATACAGATCTTCTATTAGGGAGAGATCCGGACGGATACAACCAAGACCACCAAAAAGATGCTGCAACACCAAGAATAGGAGAGCGAGCCAAACGTTTTCAAGCAATCCAAAAGACCAACCATCAAAAAGACCTGAAATGACGACCATAATGTCGGCCATCACCATTGCACTTGCACCTTTTTGTAAACTATAGGAGTCTATTAATGACTCCATCAAAGACTCAGTGACGGTAACTGCCATGATCCACACCAAATTAATATTTGTAGAAGGCTTCATCTCAGCCTTAGAGCATAAAACGAAGGAGCGAGAACGTCTATGGGACCAAAGGCAAAGCAAGAGTGAAACATCACCAGAAAGACCTTTCCCAGTCGTTACACAGTAAAGAACAAATCCACCCCAGAAACGAGAAGCAATCAGTGGTTGATGCAAACTTCGAACTTCATAAGAGGCCTCTGACCGTAAACAAATCTACTTTACCAATACCAAAAGAAAATATCAAAAAGGTGCAACTGGTAGATACAGCAACCGATCCGGACGCAATCAAAGTGCACCCGATTCAAGAACCTCAAAAAAAGAACGCGATCAAAACTCCTGCTATATTTAAATTAGCTAGACCTTCCGTCGCACTGCAAGCCAAAATGTCAAAACTAAACTCAATAAACAATATATCGGCATTGAAAGATCCCCATGTGACCGATCAGGATGTAATAGACCTTGACAAATCTCCAGTGACATCTAAAGAGTTCATGGCCAGTTCATCACTCATGAACCTATCACTACACTTAGAAGACGCGGAGGAAGTGGACGTCCTCTATAAATCTACAAATGAGAACGAACTAACTAAACATCAGCCGCATCGACCTATAGATTCTCCATCTAAAACAAAATCACATACCGAACAGTCAAATGAATCCTCAACAGACCTAATCCAAAAAGATGGAATAAAAAACAATAAAAAAGAAGAGATTCAATCGGAAAAAACTAAAAGTCAAATACTCAATGAAAAACAGATAATACAAAATCAAAACAGCTCTCATAATTCACTAAGAGAAGAAAAATGTCAAACTGGGAAACCAGTTCTGGAACCACACAACATCCAATTAAATCGCACAAGACGATCATCAAACTCAAGTACAACTTGCGAAAACTCAGTACACTAACCACCGAAGACTTTACGCTGATCGAACCCTATCATAAGGGTAAAAAAGCAAAAGCCTATCTACATATAAAGACTTTAGCGCTCCAGGGCATCAAAGAAGATGTATACTCAGACCTGGAACACCTAGGGTTCAAAATATCAGAACTTACAAACGCCTATTCTAACACATCAAGCATACGACTATCAACCTAAAGAGCCATCGTGAAACAGTGCTCTATAGATCTGAGACGGAAAATTACTGCAATCCTAGAAGAACCAAAGAGAGGTATGAGCCAAGACATTGTACATTTCACAGTAGACTTAATCCGGAGACTACTAGAGAGGATAGAAACTGTTTACATCGGTTTGAAAATGATAGAAGACTGAGACGGTGGTCAGACAAACGATTGACCCGAAGAGATCAGACGCCCAGGAAATCATCCGACGCCGTAAAAAAAATTGAAGAAGACATCCAGAGTGACAGGAAAACTAACTTGACATCGGAGGATCCCAGACCAGATAAGAACTCTCATAGCAGCTATGGCGCCTCTAGACCATGGAATTGGCTAAAAGATGCCTGGAAAACCAAATCTACAAAATAGCAGCCAAGAAACTTAAAGAACATAGATTGAATTCCCTTCGTCCAGAGAGACCAGCCTGCAACAAACCTGCTTACAATGGGATCGTGGAATACACGCGGCCATGAACATCTGGCTAATCCAAATGCCAGTGACCTAAAGACCTTGGACATAATATGCCTCCAAGAATCTTGGCTGCAAGACAAACCAGCACTAGACAGCTATCAAATCCAGCTATCACCTGCAATAAGAGGCCTTTTGGGCAGACCTTCATCGGGTATTTTAACGGCAGTCCGAGCAGGTTCAGGTATGGCCATGGAACAAAAGGAGGTCGAATCATATGGAATCCTGGCATCTCTAGCCTCATGGCCTACCACAACTATAAAATCAGTGCGGCAACGTCCCGAGAAGCTGGGAGTCATAAATGTATACTGGAACCCACAGAAAGTCACAACTACCAACTTTTGCATGGAAGTATCGGACAAACTCCAAATCGAACTGAAAACTACGAAAATCATCATCTGTGGCGACTTAAATGCAATCTGTGACATATCTTACAATGCCAGTACCAACAAAAATGTCAGATCTTTGAGGACTGATAGAGGAAAGGCTTGGATGACCCTCATGAAGGACAGAAATTTTCATAATGTTGCATCTATGTGTGGAAAAAATCCTTCCCTGCCGACTTGGGAGCGTGAGAATTCGTCGGCAACGCTAGACTACATTTTCGTATCTCAAAATCTACTTCATTTTGTGGAATCATATACATCGTACTACTCAAAGTGATCAAAATCTACTTCATATGACTTTTACCTCGGACTGCCAGCAGAAAAATATCTACAAATTAAATCTAGAACAACATTCACAACAGATGCGCTTACAATTAACAGCAGCAGACGTAATATCCATAACACACAAATACAATCACAACATAGAAAATGGTTATTCCGAAACAACACCTGCAAGGCCGAATTATCTACCTTTTCTGCTTCCATACAAACTGGACTCTAAGACATGTCGAGGGCCAAAGAAACAAAGAAATCATCAATACGACAAAATGGTAGTAGCCAAAAGAAGGGACATGAGAAAAATAAAACGACATATGGACGCTCACGAATCAGAGGAAGGAAGAAAGAAGCTGAGCGAAGGACTAAGAGTTTACAAACAATGGATACGAGGACACAGAGCAGCCCTGTACCAAAACGATGCTGAGAAAATGGCAATAATCTTAAATAACAAAAAAACAAGAGAATTTTGGCAAGTAATAAAAAACAAAGACCCTCTCGCTGATAACCAATTAATCAACGCGGTCTCAGAGAAAGACTGGATAGCTCATTTTCTCTGCCTTTTTGCCCCATTGACGTCAATAGCAAAGATGCCTTTATTCCCAGACGATACCACCTGGGCAGACCTTTCAGATATCGATGACATTAAAATCTTAATTGCTAAACTAAAAAGATCAAGAGCGCCGGGGCCTGATAGTCTTACAAATATCGATCTCAAACAGAATCCAGAGGAGTGGCCAATTTTTATGAGCAAACTGTACCCACAATGTAAATCGCTCAAACAGATACCGATATCTTGGACAGAAGCAGTAGTGGTACCTATCTATAAAAAAGGCAAGCGCGACAACACCATCAAATTATAGGCCAATGCGCTGACGGACATAATGGGCAAAATTTATGCGTCATTGCTATTACGGAAATTCCAAAACTGGGCGATAACTTCCCAATGTGTAGACCATTTTCAAACTGGTTTTCTAAAAGAGGCGAGCACCAGTATTAACATCTTGCTGCTCAACATCATAAAAAATAACATCAAGACAGAGGCACCACGAGTGTTCTTGGCATTTATTGATATGTCGCAAGCATTCGATAAAGTCGACCGATAAAAACTGTGGACAAAACTTTCCCAATGCAACTCTCCGGCTGAAATTCTAGAGCCAGTAATAGCTCTGCACACAAATACAAAAATTTGAGTACGGCTGAGTCAACAGGGCCACCTCTCAGAGGTTATTAAATCAGAAAGAGGTGTAAAAAAGGCTGCCCCTTAGCCCCCGCTCTTTTTATTGCCTATATTGGGGACTTTCAACACTCAGAAGAAGCCGTCAGATCCTTCCCACCCAAAATAGGCGGTCAGCAAGTATCACGGATCCTATATGCTGACGATTTAATTCTTCTGAATCAGACCCAAGTTGGGCTACAGCGTCAAATATCAAACTTAGCCGAATACACCAAAAACAACAACTTGGAAATTAATATTGAAAAAACTAAAGTACTGATTTTGGAAAAAAAAGCAAAATACGAGGAAGATTAAAAGCCAGTGGTCCCTCAACAACAAGAAAATCGAAGTCGTCTCGCAATTTAAATACCTTGGTATAATGATTGACTCCTCAAACAGTGAAAAAGCAATGACACAAGCACTATGGTGCAAGACTCGAAATCTTACCAGTCAACTGAGGATGGTTGACAAAAGATTTGGAAAATGTTCACCAACACCAGTAATTAACTTCTATAAATCGAAATTGGTGCCAACACTGACGTATGGCATGGATGCATTTTTAAATATTCCATCATCGACATGGTCAAAATTAGAAGGATATGTCTGGAAATCGGTCCTGGGACTCCCTAAATCTACCTCAACTCCAGCTACTAGGCGAGAACTGGGGCTAATGTCTCTAGCCGCCTCAGTGGAACAAAAACAAATGCAACTCTTACGGAAGATCTTGACGCCCGACAACCTGCCGATCTATAAAATTATCAATAAAGAACTCTAAAGTGGCTGATGCAAAGCCCTAATTGCATGGAAGAATAACTTGGATAATAGACTGAACGACCTGCCGTGCTCTCATGAAGACCTTATTACCAACCCAGATAGAATAAAAACCAAAATAGGTCTTGCCGACTGGAATCTGACATGTGAGAAAGCAGCGGCCAATCGCCTATCATCTCACCTCCCTCCAACAACAAATAAGTTGAAAGTCCCGCTAGCTTACTGCTCGAAAGTTCCTAGTAAACTGTATCAGAAACTGTTTATGAGGATACGTTTAAACCTTCTGCCATACCAAGAAATCCATGCAATACGCAACCTCTCAACATCAGTAAACTGCAGATTATGCAAAGAGGATTTAGAACGGGAATCATTACAAAACCTGCTAATGTATTGCAAAAAAACCAGTTATCTTCGAGTCTCATTTCTGATATCGCTTTTCGCGGACTCACATGAGGAAATCTGGTGGTATCGTCTGATCGCAGGAGAGACAACAAGATTTACCATAGCGACAGTCGAGATTATGGAGACAGCCATGAAGATGATTTCTGCTCAAACAACATCTGTCAGAGCGTCTGGACCTGTAAATCCTTTACGGACACTGTCACCTCTCTAAATTATAGGAAACAAGCAATTTTTAAACTCTTTTCTTTT
Organism: Ambystoma mexicanum; assembly: GCF_040938575.1. Taxonomy (NCBI): domain Eukaryota; kingdom Metazoa; phylum Chordata; class Amphibia; order Caudata; family Ambystomatidae; genus Ambystoma; species Ambystoma mexicanum. Next base: position 139,330,723 of record NC_090921.1, read on the forward strand.
ACCTTACTTCCTACTTTTCGTTGATAAATCGATAGGCTGGATTTTCCATCTTCTTTTCTTTTGTGAAAAGAATTTGCTTCTCGCGACTAGGATTCTTGTAAAAATCTTTTGTTTGATTGTACACAATTAAAAAAATAAAAAAATAAATAATTACTTTACTCAGATAACCAACCTAAATTACAGAACCTGTGCAGGGATTACTTGTCTCAGCGGAAACTGTAAGCATGTGAATGTTGTGAGAATCAAAGTCCTAAGCTATGGACCATCGATTTCACTTTTATACTGATGGTTTAGCCAATTGTTCCGATTAGCTGTGATCCTCAGAAACAAATACATCTGTGTTCCTTCAGTGATACATAGTACATCAGCATCAGTACATCATGTATACTACTTGGCCTAAGTGAGTTTTGAATATATGCCAGGGAGGGCTTCACTGGTTGGTAGCAGGCTTATCAATTCCAGAGATGTCTAATTCATGAACTGGCTATACTTGTGTAAAGTTCAGTGCAGAGTACCAGTTCCTAGGAGGGTGAAAGCGATCAATATGGAAGTGGGCATAAATGGTCCTGAATGGAGTGTGAATGGGGGAATTGCCCCAACACCCCATTAATTGGGTGGTACAAAAATGCGGAGTCTGTTACAGTGAACTAAACGTTCCTGGTGAAACATACGCCGTTCTAGCAGATGTTAAAGGTCAATATTGGTTGGTAATTCATAGGGTCACGTCTAACCCCCTTCTTAAATGTCGGATTTACCCCGGTACTTGAGGGAAGCCGATAAAGAGGCCTCAGAGCGAGCTCCTGGAACCCCACGACCCAACCGCTTCCAGGAAGGGAGCGCAGGTCCCTGTGACTTATTAATGGTCATTGAAAAGGCTAAACATATAGGTAACTGTCTTCTTTTGAATTTGAAAGGCATATTTATATCCGATGAAATGAGAGACATGCGCGGTATAAGAACAGTATCTAAGTTCCACTGATTACACAGGTCTTTATGAAGCATCTTTGTAGACACATAATTATCAACCATGTTCCACTGCAGAGTCCCTGTGATGGCATAAGATTGCATTGTAGCAAAATTACAGCACCTACTTTTAGTTTTAGCTTGTGTGGAAGCATTCGTCCACCAGCGTTTAGCTCAGTAATTTACTTTATTTTTCTTATTGAATTAGCTTACAAATCAACTTAACAATTACAAGTTTTAAAATTCACAGTTTCACATTAAACAAAACATCTTAATCTTTTTTTTAAAATAAGTTTCTTGCATTCATACGTTAAAAACAGTGAACCTATTCGCATTGTCCATCAAGGTCATATCTGTTCTTTACAAGTCAATTCTTGGAAACTCCTTAAACTAATTTAAATAGTTATTCATAAAATCAAATTATGTTAATTTCAGTGCATACAGGAAGTTTAAAGCAGCAATTTGGAATGAAGTCAGATGACCAGTGAATATAATAATTCACATCTGATCGCAAGTGACTGCACAGTACTCAGTGAACAATTTTTAAAAGTGTAATGTGCATAAATCATATAGAATTGTGTAATTGGCTAATAAATGTTGCAGCGTTTCTTTGTTCCCCACGTTCAAACAAAATCGGCATACATTTTCATGATGACAGACCCGACTACGTCTATTCTGTATCTTTTTTGGTCGGCCATAGATTACATTTTAGCTGTAAGAAATCATGCCTATGTGCAACTGAGGGTGATTTTAACATGTGTGATTTGACAACACTATATTTCTTTTCATGAAACGGATTCTTAAAATCCTTATACTTTTGGCACTTTTCCCTAGTGCGAATCCAATCATTTTGGAACAATTTGGTTTTTGGTAAATTTGGATTTTCAATTGAGACTTGTAGGGATAGTCTGAGTAAATGTATCATTCCACTTCTGTACAAATTTATGAGTAGTGGTTAACCTATATTTGGACAGAATACTTAACAGCATGTTTGAATCAGGAGCCAATAGACATTTTCTGAACCAAGAAATAATTTGCCATAAATATCTGGAGTACAATGGGATCAATCCCATTTCATATCGCACCCACACAACTGGTACGCAATTGGGCAACCCTAAAACATGCCTCCAATATTGACCTTCAAATTTCTGCCACATCATTTCAGTAAATAGCTTACCTTCCACCCCATAAAGTAGAATAGGAGTAACTTTTTGTCTATAGAATGTGATGACAGGGTTAAGGGAAAATTTCCCATACTTTCCTTGAACAATGAGTGATTGCGCTATTGCCGTGGCCAGTTTTGTATAGAGATTCATGAGATATGGTTTATCTGTCTTGGTATTGCTCAGAGTTACTCCTAAATATGTGTACTGCAGTACAATCTCTAAGCAAGAACCCTGTAGCATCAATTCATGTATTTTGCATTATGTTTCTTGTTGTTACATATAATGATTTTTGTTTTGTTCAAATTGATCGTTAATACATTTTGAACAGCATACTTAGAGCATCTAGCAATCGTTGGAGACCTTGGGGGGACTTTGACATCAAAACAAGGTAATCCGCGTAATATAGAGCCACAATTTGTTGTTCACACATCTTAGGAGCATCACTATTAATGTTCTCAAATTCCTCGCTCATGTCCACGATGAAATAATTAAAGAGTGTTGAGGCAAGATTGCATCTTTGCCTCAGCCCTCGATGTGTTGGAATCAACAAAGTCAAATCATCCTTCATGGAAATTCTTACGTGTACTTCAGTATTAGTATGAAGGGCTTCTATCAAGGCACATAGATTCTCGGGGCAAATCACTCTTTTCAATTTTTGGAATAATATCTCTCTCGAGATCGAGTCGAATTCAGCCTGAAAATCTACAAAGGCCATGTAGAGTGGTTGCATCAAGAAGGGTGATTGGTCAATAATTGGAAGGCGTCGACTGATCACCCTTCTTGAAGATTGGAACTATTATCGAGCGACGCCTGGAGCTTCTAATTTTACCGGTGGCAAGAACATGTTGAAGGATATTACAAAGGATGGTTGCAAAGCCTCAAGATGTTGTTTAAACATTCTGTTATGAAGGCCATCCGGGCCTGGGGCTCGAGAATTGCTTGATCTATTAATATAGTATAGAGCTGCTTCCTCATCCAACTCCAGATGAAAGATCGGAGCGAGAGACAGCGACTGTTTGTTCAAAGTGGCAAGTGGGCTTGCATAACGCTGTGTGTAGTGACACATCTATTGTTCATTTGTGGCACTATTAATTTGAACTGGGAGTTGTGTATTGTGAGTAGCTAAATTTAAAAAGCCCCATATCTGCGCCGAATTTCTGTCAGTAATGGCTCTTAATTAACATCAACTCACCATCTGTTTGATAAGTTCGATCTTTTTGGATCCCCGCCAGTTATTATATCTACATTTAAGGGATTTTAGCAAGGCTGATCTTTCATGAACAGGTCTCAAAAGCACTTTATTTTTCTGCTTTCTCAAGTCTCTTTTTCGATCTTGTACCTCTCAGTCAAAAGTGTGTTTGTTCTTGTAGATGTTCCCAGCATTCGAGGAGGTGTGAATCTTAAATATCAGCAAGGCATCAATGTAATTATTGTCAGATGTATTAAGAACCTTTTCGGTTTTAGATTGAACTTCTACAATATTCTCATTAAAGAGATTCAACCATTTCTGATTCCAGATGAAACGCATTCTTGCACTGTTAACTTGAAGATATTCTGTATATTGTCTATGGTTGTTCTGAGAAACGTTTGTCTGCAGGTGGCATTGAAGAGTGAGCATTTTATGGTCACTAGTGTTCTGTTTCACCACCTCAAATTTCTTAATTTGAGAGAATGTGCCCATGTCAGCATATACATAATCAATAACAGATTCACTTGTACCTCGAGACCAGGTGGCAGCAGAAGGAACATCACCTCTAATCGCACCATTTAACATGTATACCTGTCGGTCATCCATCAAGGATGTCCATTGATCATAGGCTGCATTTTTCTTCCTTTTATCAATGGTTAGACATTGTATATTCAAATCGTCTGCAATGATAACATTTGTTATCTCTGGGGATGAATGTATCACATTCAGCAACTCTTCAAGATCATTAAAGAATGTGTGGTCCGCCAACGCAACAGGATTTCTATACACGTTAATTAGAGCAATCACACCCCTGTCATAACGAATCTTAACCATTTGTAAGTGTGAATTAGAAGAGGCCACGTTTGTAAATTCAGGCCTATATTATTCTTGATGGCTATCATTAGGCCCGATGTATGGCGTCCTTTATTTTTGAGTGAAGCTGGAATTAAATTTATCGTGTGATTGTCCCACAGAGGCTGTTCTCCCAACCAAGTTTCTTGGCACATTATTATATCAAAATGAGTCAATCAAGTTTGCACTTTGATTAAATAGATGCACATGACCTCGGATGTTCCCAACATGCTAAAGTTATTATCCTATCTTGCGTTGATTCGGCTAGCTAGCATTTATCATGTGTTCTCCAATATTCTAATGAGGCCTTGGGTAATCTAAGTACATTAAGAATAAGGACTGAGTCTTTGTTGTGTCTAGAATATTGTGGCAACCCAACACTGTTCTGTTGTGGTCCATTGGTGGAAGGAAGGTTAAATGTAGTGGGATCCTGTGCAATTATAAAGCCCAGTCTAAAAAGATCAATTTTCGCTTGCCAAATAGTGTTTTTCACCACACCTGAACATATCCATAATCTCACAATTGACAGATCTATTTAAAAACTCCACTTATTCAAAGCCTATTGAGGTTATGTCTTCTAATTGCTGTATTTCAGCAAATATGTTTAATATGCTAGAACAACATAAATCATACCTCGAGAAGGGTGAAGGGCGACACTTCATGATTAACCGATGACGGGGGCTTATGTTATGTTTTGTTCTTTAGGTGTTAATGGTGCCAAAGCCCTTCATTGAGCTCATTTCTGAGCTTTGTGCAGACGCTCTTGCCTCTACAAATTTAGGATTATCATGATTAACAGATTGTAAGCGAGAAATTCATCAAAGGTGATTTCCTTGTTCTCTAGGTCTCTGTCAGATTGTTTCAACTCCTTAACTGGGCTTTGTGGTTTTGATTTTATTACCAGAAAATCAAAAATGGATTTCTGGATTTCGGCCCTTAATTGTGGCAAAAGAGTGGCAAAAAATTACCAGGTTACTCACCGTAGTGACCAACTTACTCATAGTCCATAGTCCCCTTTCCTCCATACTTGTGGGACATCTCTCCGTCCTGTGGGACGGGACCGGAGCACTTTGTAAAAAGCATTCACATTTTTTTCAAAAATGTGTCCCTCCTCTCTTTCCTGCGCAGGGCCCGGCACGCGGCCATAACCCCGCCCACCTTGGCTCCGTCCCGCGCATCGCCCATCAGTCCTTTTCTATCACCAGGTCTAGACCCATTAGCAATAACAGAAGAACCTTATTAGAGGGGACGGCGTGCGGGCGTATGGAGGAAAGGGGACTATGGACTACGAGTAAGGTGGTCACTACGGTGAGTAACCTGGTAATACTCCTACATCCCATCCCCTTTCCTCCATAATTGTGGGAGATTCCCAAGCGCTCCTTACAGGAACTACGGGTGGATGGCAATACCCCGTACTGAAACAAGTTCTTCAGCACAGCCTGACCAAACTGAGCGTCAGCTCTTGAGCCCATGTCGAGACAGTAATGCTTACAGAAAGCAGATGGGGAGGCCCAAGTAGCTGCCCTAGTGATGGACTCCCAGGGGACATATTTCTGAAAAGCACCACGGCTGCCCTGTCCCGCACCAGGTGTGCATGGATACCCTTAGGAAGTTTCAGCCCTTGGACGGTGAAAGACTCCGTGATGCAGGCGGCGATCCACCTACAAATAGTTGCCTTAGACGCCGGCTTGCCTTGAGGGTTACCGAAGGTTACAAAAAGTTGAGAAGAACTCCTAAGCTCGGAAGTCCTGTCCAGGTAGAATTTAAGAGCTCTTCGGACATCAAGACAGTGTAGAACCCTTTCAGCCTCTGAGGCAAGGTTCGGAAAAAAGACCGGAAGGGAGATCGACTGATTCAGATGGAATTCGGTCACCACCTTTGGTAGAAAAGCCGGGTTTGTCCGAAGGACTACCTTGTCCTTGTGAAAGACCAAGCAAGGATGCTCCACCGACAATGCCTGGAGCTCACTCACTCTCCTTGCTGACGTAACGGCGACAAGAAAGGACACTTTCCAAGACAAGTACTTGAGGTCCACCGTAGCCATTGGTTCGAAGGGTTTATGGCACAGCGCCGTCAGGACTACATTTAGGTCCCATGGCGGGTGTGGATTATACACCGGAGGTTAGAGGCGTGTTAAGCCAGCAAAATGCCTCTTCACCACTGGGTTAGTTAGAGAATAAGAACACCGGTCTGTAGAAAGGTAAGCGGAAACCGCTGAGAGATAAATCCTGCATGATAGTACATGAACCCCTGACTCTGCTAGGGAGGACGCGAAGGACGGCACCGTGTCAATCGTGGCCACCCTCGGATCCAACTTCTTCTCCAAACACCAATGACAGAACCTGAGCCATTTACTCTTGTATTGAGATCTGGTCGAGGGGTTCCTGGCTGCCTGGATAATGCGCATGTTATCCGCAGACAAACTCAGATGCTCTAAAGACTAACTCAGGCACCATGCTGCCAAGCTGAGCGATTGTGGGGAGGGGTGCCACATCTGTTGTTCCCTCTGGTGAAGAAGATCGGGAGTTACTGGTAACCTGATCGGCAGATACACCGACAGGTGTTGAAGTTCTGAGAACCAAAACCTGGCCAGCCACCACGGGGCTATGAGTAGAAGGGAACAGTTTGCTGAGTTGTTCAACTTCCAAATTGCACGGTGAACTAGAGAGCTTACGCCTTCCCGCCTCTGCCTCATGTTGTGTCATGGAATCTCGAGAGCATCCCCCAGAGAGGAGGCTCCTAGCCCCCTGGAGGCATACTGAGGAAGCTTCTTGTTCACCGCCGTAGCGAAGAGGTCCACCTCTGGTGTGCCCCAACGCGAGAAAATCCATGAGAGGACCTCTGCCTTCAATTCCCACTCGTAGCTGACCACTGCCTGCCGGCTGAGGGCATCCGCTGTGACATTCAGCTGGCCCGGGATGTGCACTGCAAGCAGCCAGACCCCATGAAGCACGGCCCACTCCCAAATCTGGATGGACAGGTCCACGAGGGAGGGGGGGGAGACTTCGTTCCCCCTTGCTTGTTTATGTAATACATTGACACCAATTTGTCCATTCCTATGCGGACCACCTTGTTGACAATGAGCGGTCTGAACACCCCGAGCTCTAGGAAGATCGCCAGAAGCTCCAAATGATTTATGTGCAGGAGCTTGTCCTGAGGCAACCAGAGGTCCGAGACCTGAAGGAGATCCAACGTCGCACACCACCCTAGAAGGGAGGAGTCTGTCGTGATTGTCACCGTGGGGACCGGGTCCTGGAACCCCGCGCCACAGACAGATTGCTGAGAGATGACCACCAATCCAGGTCCACTCTCATGGAATCCGGAATCATAATCCGCATGGAATCCGGATCCACTGCCTGGCGGTATGAAGCCATCTGGGTCCGCCTCATTTTGAGACCAGCAAGAGGAAGAGCCAGTACACACGAGGCCATGAGGCCCAGAAGTGTCTGGAACCACCAGGCCGACATGCTCTCCGACTGCGCAAACATTTGACACGTGGTTAACAGATCCGCCATTCTGTCCCTGGTCAGATACACTCTGCAGTCGATCATGTTCCAACGAAAACCCAGGAAGATCAGGTCCTGTGAGACCGTCATGGAGGATTTCCGCCAGTTCACCGACAGCCCAAGATGGAACAGGAGCTGAAGGAGAGACTGGAGGTTGCCCGCTGCTGCCAGCGGATAAGGGCTGCGTAAGAGCCAGTCGTCCAAATAAGGATACACATGGATACCCTGGAGATGAAGATAGGCCGCAATCAGCAACATCTTCGTGAAGACACGCGGCGCCAAGCTGAGGCCAAAAGGAAGCACCCGAAACTGGAAGTGCTCCTCTCCCAAAGAGAAGCGGAAATATCTCCTGTGTGGATTCCAAATCAAGATGTGCATATACGCATCCTGAAGATCCACAACGCCGAGCCAATCGCCCATCTGCAAGGCGGAGCGTATCTGGCTTGGCGTGATCATCTTGAATTTCTCTTGGGGTAGGAAAAGATTGAACTGGGAAAGGTCTAGGATGGTGCGCAGGCCAGCCTGGTTGGGTTTGGGCACCGTAAACAGCCGGGAAGAGAAGCCCTCCCCAAGGGGAACCGGTTCCACAGCTCTGAGGTCCAGATGTTTCTGAACTTCGGCCTTGAGGGAGGGTGAGCCCGACAGCTGAAAAGGAGGGTTGACGGATGGGGTAGGGGGTAAAGGTAAGCGGAAGCCCGCTCGAGTGACTGACAAGACCCATCTGTCTTCTGTGATGGTCTGCCACGCCTCCCAATGAGACGCAATACGTCCTCCCACCGTGGTCTCGTGCGAGCGCGGAAAACCCTCATTTGGCAGGCTTATCGGTGGGGGTGCTACCTGAACCTGATGAGGAGGCTGAGGAGCGGGGGAAAAACCGCGTGCGTTGTCGTCTACGGCGGTTATTCCCCGCAGGAGTATCCACTCTGCGAGATTTGCGGTCGAGGAAGCCCCTAAAACCAGAGGAGGGTCGACTTTGCGACAACGGTCTCTGGGATTTGAAAGGAGCTTTGACCAGAACAGACAATGATTTAGACATCTGAGTGCTTTCCTTGGTCTTGGTGAGCTCTACGTCAGTAGTAGAATGAAAAAGCTCCTTACCATCGAAAGGAAGCTCCAACACCTTGTCTTGCACTTCCTTAGAAAATGTAATGGCATGCAGCCACGCCTGCCGTGAGGTATCAACCCCAAGCATCAGGCCCCGAGCCGAGGTGTCTGATGAGCCGCAGCCTCCAGGAGATCCTGGGCCAAGATCCTGGCATCGAAAAGGCCTCCTTTCAAGTCTTCCAACTTCTCGACCGGGATGTGCTCCTCAAACTCCGACAGCCCTTTCCACATCCGCATGTTAGCTCTCGCCAATATCAACTCAGCGTTGGCCTGCCCGAGCTGCAAGGCTGAGTTAGCAAAGATTTTCCTCCCTAGGGAGTCCAGGAGCTTGTCCTCCTTTCCCAAGACCTGAGTAGCCGTCGTGGAAGAGGATGCTGCAGGTCTGGATTGCAACGTAGCCGCAGCCACCACTGAGGAGGAGGGAGGCGGACAAGACGACAGGGCCACCTCTTCCGAGGAATGCAGCCTGTACCTCGCGTCAATCTTTTTATTGACAAAAAGTCCCGAGTGTGGCTTTTCCCAAACTCTTTGGACCTCAGCCAGAACGTCCTTCTGCAGGAACAGGCCGGTACGCTCCAAAGGGAGACAGGGTTAACGCCCCAGAAAGCACGACCTCCTGCGGAGCGGGTGCCGCGGGCACAGGAACATTCAAGAAACTCATGTCCAGTACCCGGTCATGAAAGGCTCTAATAGAGCAGGGAAGGTCCTCGTTGTCCTGATCGCCTTGAGGGTCATCTGACAGGTCAGGATCCTGCTGAGCCGTGTCAGGCACTGCCATGTCCACTGGGGACAATGGAGGCAAAGGCGGAAGAGCAGGAGGAGGCACCACGGGCAAAGGAGGCGCCGGCGGAACCGCCGGCGGAACCACCGGAGGAACGGGTGGAGCCGGAGGCGCAGGTGGAGCTATCTCCTTGAAAAGCCCTTTGAAATATTCCCTCATGGGATCGGTGCGCATAAGTGCTTGAAATTTACCGAAAAAGGCATCCTCAGGCGATTGTTTCGGGACCTGAGGAGGCCTCTCATGAGGTGGACAAATCCAGGGACTTAACGGGGGAAGGGTGCCACACCGGCCCCTCCACCAACGTATCCACATAAATCAAAGGAGCCGCCCCCGCGGGCAACTAAACATTGTGCAGAAGAGGCATCCGGGCGTTCCAATCATAAACCGGCCGGTAAGGATGCGCACAAGGGACCTTAGGTTCACCCAAGAGACCGAGCCCTACACTAGTGGCCAATGGCGTAGTTGTAGGGGTAGCCCCTAAAATGGCCGCCGTGGTCATGGCGGGAACGGGCGCCATTTTGTCCTCATCTGAGGGGAACTGGGGTATGTGAGGAAGTGAGGCAGGGGTCTCAGTCGATGGATCAGGGGTCTTAATCTTAGCCTTAACATAAGGAACCTCGGCAGAGCCGGTACTATGAGGCCTGGAATGTTTTTGTGACATACCAACCACCAACTGAGCCTTCGAAGGAAGGACCTCGGCACTGCCGGTAAAAGAAGAACTTTGCTTCTTTGCCCCCTCAACAGATCTGGTGTTGCCGCAAGAGCGGGAACGGTGAGAAACAGTCTTCACCGGTAAGGCCTTGCCAGGCCTCTCAGAAATGTTGGTAACTTTAGCCTCTGAAAGAGGGACCTCGGACCCACGTCCGGTGACAGCCTTATCTGCGCTGGCCTCGAACATACGTTCGGTAACAGCAAGCCCCACCAAGGCCTCGGGGCGCACCCTGGTCTTATTTTTGAGGGAAGCCGACAGAGAGGCCTCAGAGCGAGCTCCGGTACCCCACGACTCAGTAGAACTGGGTCTACAAACAGCCCCCACAGGAGGGGCCTCGGAGGGTACTTCGGTATCCACAGGCCCCTTACGGAGACCCTCGGAGAAAACTCTGGTAGAATTATTAGGCCCAACGGGCACCTCAGGGCGAACCCCGGTGGCAGAGCGATCAACGCCCCTCCCGGCCCGAGAGGAACCCGGAAAGGTATCCACCGGCCGGGGTGCTCTGAAAAGTAAAGAACTTACCGGGCGTTTCTTCTTCTCGTCGATGAACGCCTGAAAATGCGAAGGAAGAGTTCGTCGGAACACCTCCTCCCACCGCTCCAAACGACGTTGAAGTGCCCGGACCGAAAGGGAGTCACAGTAAAAACATGAGTCCCAACGGTGTTCCGGACCCAAAAACAAAGAGGATGGGGATCCGCCCTTGCGAAGCGACGGTGACACGATGAACAATCTGGAAAGTCTAACTCGAAAGACATAGACAGACTAGTAAACAAACGCTAGCGAGAGCCAGAGAGGAAAAAAGGGAAGAAAATCTTCCGAGGTTGCAAGTGCGTACGGCCCCGATCGAGAAGAGAAAAGGACTGATGGGCGATGTGCGGGCAAAGCCAAGGTGGGCGGGGTTACGGCCGCGTGCCGGGCCCCGCGCAGGAAAGAGAGAAAGGGCACATTTTTGTAAAAAATGTGGATGCTTTTTACCAAGTGCTCCGATCCCGTCCCACAGGACGGAGAGATGTCCCAAAAGTATGGAGGAAAGGGGACGGGATGTAGGAGTAGTGTCATTCAACATTACTTTTATTTCTGGTTCTACATTTGTATATTGCGCTCGAGTATCCATGTTAGGTACTTTCTCAGCTATTGGCGGGTTATCCCCGCCATTTCTCTGTTGATCTTCCATCAAAGATACAAGGTCATCTAAAGGTTGATAGCAGTTAGGCAGTTCTTCTTTGGAGCCAAAGCCCTCTTTTTGAGCCACATGTCATGGTTGTGTTTTTAGATACTACCGCAGTGCTAGAAATTACATTTCTAGTTTTTGGACCACAAATGTTCTGTATAAATTGATTGACTTGTGATGTAGATGAGAATTTCATGACTTTTTCATATTTGGACTATTTGTCACTTTAGTTTCCTCGGGTCTGTATGTATTTCTGTGAATTTCAGACTGTTTTAATGTGACACCTATTTGATCCATATTCATTATAGCGTTTGAATTCAGTTTCACTGTACACTCTCTTATTATGTTATCATGGATCAATGATGTAGTAAATGTACTACGTTCACTTATTTGTAGTGATTCCATCCATTGTATAATTTGATCGATCTTACAATTATGTTTTGTGATTTTTAAATCTAATGTGTCAAACAACTTAATTAAGGATTGAATCATGGACTGCATTGCCATAAGGGTGATTTCTAGAGGTGGAAGCTGAGATTTGGATGAATCTTGATTCACATATGGAGCTTGTGCTCCACTATGAAAAGCCAATCCTACGGTGGACTGAATGTAAGACAAAGCAGACGAATCACGTTTAGAAATGTCAAAGATATCTGGGATTGAGAAAGTGAATTTGAATTGTGAGCAGGGCCAACAAGTTTGAGTGAAGATGAAGAAAGCAACTCCTTGTGGATAACAGGCACACAGTGCAACGGAGGAACCAATTGATTAGAAGTTTCAAGCGAGCTTGAATTGATTGTGTTCACTGTATTGGAAATATCAAGAATTTCTGTCTCCCTCGCTAAGAATGCATCTTGCATGGGCATGTGGCTTAGTCTAACCACAGTTTGACATGAAGCTTGTGTCGGGTGGAATTGGTGCCCTCTTTCTCAATAGCAAGTAGCACTTAATCAGAAACAGTGTCATGGCATGCTGTTGACGACTGCACTTTGTTTGCCTGAGTTGAAAAGAAAACTGGAATATCAATTTTAGAGGGAGTTACAAAACAATCAGTATCAAACAGTGTGTCAATAATCTCGACTCAAACTTTACAAAAGTCCCGAAAGTGTCCACATGTGCAGGTTTGCTTTTCGGAATCTCAGATGATTTTTTTGTTTTTTTTTGCAGAGAGAGTACTGAAAGCAGGCTTAGGTGAATGAGTTTTTGGTATAGCTGAAACTCTAGTGACCACTGTACAGATTGACATTTTTAATTGCAACGACTGAAAATGAGATTGCATCCACACACTCCAGGCTCACAAGGAGAGAACCCGTAGAACTAGGTTAGAATCAAAAAAACGCTAATTTTAAATAAGGGAAATAATGATATACATAAACCACCACTCACTCATGGAAGGCTCAGCTTCTTGCGGCTCGTGCCGCGGCGAAGTGGCAAGACCGTCTTTCTCCAACACTTTCACCAACCCTTCCCGATTGTGCGCATTCACGGGAAGTAGGACGAGAGAGGACAAAGAGGGGAGCACATATTTCACGTTGGCGAGTAGCCAATTGGTGGTATAAAGAAGTTAATACACAAGCAAAGGGTTCAATTTTAAAAGTTGCAAGCTTTGAGGTAGGAGGATCCAACCACAGGGGGAACAACAGGGAGGCAGACTGCTTCCAATACTTTGAACTTCACTTCCCCACTTGTAAAAATGCAATTATTCACTAATTATGGAGGGACCATGTGGGGCTCAAAGGCTCAAAAGCTCAACGTGCCTCCCACAGTCACCCCACACAATTGCAAAACTTTATTCCAATTATGAAAGGTTTACACAACCATTGGGGAAGTTGAGGGAGAGTGCCGAATTAAAGATAAAAGGAATCCAGAGTTATGCAAACTGCCTGCACGCGCCGTATTTCAGTTAAGCAGAACACATGGGGCTCATAGGCTAAATTTGCCGACAGTCGCCTCAGCGGAAAAAGAGAAAGTCCAAAGTTTCCCTGGCAGCAAGTACGCTCCGTATACCAGCTGGTCAGGATTTTTGAGGCTCAAAGGCAGAGTATGCCGATATTCACCCCACCTGTTTAGTTCACCAAAGTGTCTGGATAGATGGAACGCTGAATGATGCGACCACTCTATAGTGGTCGCATCATCACATGTTAACACAGTGTGATGTGAAACAAAGACCACTGACTTTGCAATGTTTGGCTTACTTGAGGCAATGCTTTCCTCTGAAATCATCCTTTCCTCCGGGCCGAGTACAGCTGAACCCAGCCAAACACTTGTTACACTTTGCTACGTAGCTAGGATTTATATTGCCAGTTTCTTAAAGGGCCAGCGTGTGTTTCCAAGCAGTTTCATTGGAGAGATACCATTTCACTGCAAAAACAACAGCTTTCCAAGGCAGCAGGCAGCCAAACACTTGATATACTTCCATTCAGTAATAAACTGTTCATTGACACTGGAACCGCTGTGTCTTGTGTGAAGAGGAGTGGGGATGGAAATAAGTAACTTGATATTATTCCAAATGTTTGCGATAGTGGAAGGTGAAGGTGACCGCCTAGAACCGGGATTAAAATGACAGCTGTTGTTGAAGTGGAAGGGCACACTGAGGTGCACTTTGACATTTGGACAGCAGAGTGCAATCTAACACTGATGAAATTGCATCAGCCGAGTACGGAAACATATCCAAGCATTTTATAATTAGAGATTTGTAGAAGATCTAGGATTGTAGGATAATGCTGGCCTGGAAATTGGATTTGAGGAAGTTCTGCTGACACTTCCAATTAACTCAGAGATGAGCCTTGTCTCAAGTTTGGATTCTAGTGCTTTTTGGAAGCTTTGTTGGGATTCGGTCACGCTCTGTTCCAGATCATAAAGAGCAAGAGAGCTGGAGAGGCGGTACCCGGAAGCTGGCCAGATTGAGGATCTGCAGATATCCAATAAATGCATCACATAAGTACTTGCACTGTGGAATGCCATTCTGTAGCTTGTCTGCACCCTCCAGGCAACAGAGCTACTCATCACCATACTTTAGCTTCAGTACCTCAACTGTCGCTCCCATTTGCTCATTTATCCTGAGCACCCAAGTGTAGCCGTAAACACTGCTTTGATGCCACTTGAAAGGTGAGAAACTAAACTGAAACCATGCATTGGGCCTGAGCATCCGACAGCTCCTCTAAAGGAAACAGAGGAACTACTGCCCACAGAGGTCCAGCACAGTTAACAGATCTGCTGAAGGAGCTTGAACAATTCCAACCTCAAGATCCTATTTCCCTTCCCAGTAAAAACAGAAGACCATCAGGACCATCCCATATTCAACGAAAGTGAAACCTTTCAGTGACTTATGGTTTGATATGAAAAACTTGTACAATACAAATTTAATCGTGTAAAATTGACTTCAACAAGTAGTGAGATTATTACCTCTTCTGATCCCAGAGGACCTGATCCCGGGGAACGAACAAAGGCTTTCACTCCAATACTTTGGACTGTAACAATAACCTTGGCTCTTGACTGTACTTATATTTTGTAAGTTACATTTAAAAGCTCAACAACCGAATTATACCAAGCTCTGATAATGTGCACTTGCCACTAGAGATTGATGGACTCTTGGAAACTAAGAAATGGTGTACTGTGTGAATGTGGAGAATCAAAGGAGAAACTGTTACCCCAACATACTATATGAATATTCATCTATATCAAGTGTTAACCTGTATTCTGGACTAGCTCACTCTCCTCCTGAGTGCTTGGCCTGATTTGCTCCATCACTCCTACCATTAAGTAAGCCTGGGGTGGCCTAAGGATCATGGCCCTGCCCTTATCAGCAGCCTAATCAAACCATTGCACGTAGCTGCTGGGAAAATCTGCTAAGTGTATTAAACAGTCCAGCACCCACATGCACTGCTCCGCTCAGCAATCAGCTCCAGATAGTAAAGTGTGCATTTGGCTTCCTGTCACAGGATGTAAGAGGCTATGTATCATAACAATCAAGGTTAAATCCTCCCTCCAACCCAAGGCAATATTCAACAAGTGGGAGACCAAGGGGTAATGAGCAGAGCATTTTAAGAAGAGATTTCCCCAAGTGGATAACGACTGCAGGGAAGAGGTGAGCAACAGTCATTCTCACCCTTAGTGCAGAGGCGGATGAATCAGCATGGAGATCAACAGCCTATATTATCTACAGACTAGATTCCTGTACAAGCCAATGACAAAGGATGAGGAGAGCAACAATACATTTCCCCAAGAGGGAAAAGTCAATAGAGAGGTTAACAAATGAAGGGATATGAAAGCAATGTGTCATGCTACCCATAAAGGAAACCCTCGGAAGAGAACTACTGAGAGGATATAGACCAAATGGTCCATCTCACCTCTGCTTTTGACACTGTGAACCACAACATCCTGATCTCCCGTCTCCGAGATACCCTGGGCATCACAGATCAGGCTCTGGCGTGGCTAGCCTCTTTCCTCTTGGACCGTCCTTCCCAGGTTGAACTTGGGCTCTTCCTCTCCTACATCACACTCTCAACATGTGGTGTTCCCCAGAGATCTATCCTCTCGCCCTGGGTTTCAATGTCTATCTTGCCACCTTTGCCCGCCTGATCTTTACCTTTTCATCTACCTTTCAGTGTTATGCGGATGACACGCAGCTCTCCTTCAGGCTACACTCTGCCCCCTCCACGCTCATCCCTGACTGTCTTTCCACTATTCAGACATGGTTGCCTCCAATGATCTGTGCCTTAATGCCAGTAAGAGAGAGTTCCTTCTCATTGGGACCCCTGCTTCCGCTTTTCCACTTTTACTGTGTCCCGGACTCCCTTGGCCCTGTGCCCTCACCCTCTTGTGAGGCAAAAAACCTCAGGGTCATCTTCGACTCCATTCTCTCCACACAGACATCTCCAACGCTCTCTTCCCAAGTACCTTCCTTCCAGAGCCGTCTACATCCAATTCTGTGCGGGCAAGTCGCTTCTCCAAGCAGAGACTGGGTGGTAGATCTCTTTCCTCTGCAGGTGCCTCCCTCTGGAATGGCCTCCCTGGCACTCTCTGCCTTGAGCCGGACAACCTTAAGTTCCAGAAGCTACTCATGGCCTTCCTTTTCTCAGGCTCTCCCCCGCTAACCTTTCCCCATCTCCTTTCCTCTCTGCCTTCAGTCTGCTATCCCTCCCTTCCTCCTGCTCAGTTACGTTGACTGGCTGCCTGGTGCTACTCTGAGACATATGGACAACTGCCCACCCCCCTGCCCCCCCTGCCTAGTCCCTAGCACTTGCCTTCGGACCCTCTTGCACAGCCACCTGGCCTTCCTTGCACTCCCGGGGCATGTTCACCTTGAAGGCCCTGCCTTCCTTGCACTTAACGAGGGTACTGTTCCACTGGGTGGACTTCTCCTCCTTCCTCTCCCCTGCACATCTTGTCTGCGCACTTGCACAATCTAAATTATACTGGGCCTAGTAAGATTGTTGGTATTGTTAACCCCTGTTTTCCTGTTTTCTCCTCCCTGCCTGGTTGCGCCTTGGAACACTGGTGTATAGGTGCACTATAAATAACCTAGGACACTGGATCAGTTCAGCTGCAGTAGAGACCCCCATGAAGGCCAACCACTAACAAAAGCATGGAGACCAATGTTCCATCTCACAGCCAGAAGGGGTAGGATAATTTATTAAAATGGTCTATCATACCCAACCTCACAGCTCATTTCACAAGGTTCGAAATTGAGGGGAGCTGCAAGCTATATAGCTCCTTCATATAGCCTAGAATGGCCTGGTTAGCTTGACACCAACAGCTACCAGGAGCTACTTTCTGCTCTCCGGATAAACTGATGGCGAATAAACACACCTATGTGAATTTAACTCTGCATTTCAGACCATCTATAAAGATTAGGACACATCTATACAACATTTAAAGCATATGGGGTCCTAAATAATGGATAAAATTATATTTTTGTACCTTATGTGGAAATAAAATTTGTGGAACGCGTTGTACTCGGTCCTCATTCTGCCATTGTAGGCTCCCACTCATTGGGAAATTTGGGATAGAGAAGGAGCGCTTTTAGCCCCTGCTTATGCAATCTTAATTTTGATCCCTGCTTCACATTATTTCATACTTGTAGAACATCATGAATTCACTTTCTTTGTGTGGTACATGCTTTCAAAGCCTTTGCAGTTTCATGGTGCTGTACATAACAGGGATTCATGTTGGCTAATTTAATGGAACTCTACCAACCACATAAAACTGAGTCGACTGCCTACAGGACATGTAACAATCTTTGCAATCTGATTATAGCAGAAATTGCTTGACTGAGTAACATCATCATTGCAAGCGGAGTTCACTCCAAAACACAGCAAGGAAACCATAGTTAACAGCACATCAAAACAATTTCGGGTCTAGAAAGGCACATAGGTTCTTAGCATGAATTATGCTCCAAAGATGGGTTATTAAGCCAATACAGTTCTTACTCAGCCTTGGATACACCCAGTTTACTACACGTAGTAAATTATGCCACCCCCTCTAGCCTTTACATGAGTGATTTTCAATCCACCATATAACAAATGCACTGAATTTGACTATGAAGGGCATTCCTAGACAAGAGCTCTCCTCCTCATCTATGTGCGATAAAAGTCCCACCCCCAATGACTGCCAGACACCGCTCTAGGATGGCATGGGGGATGGTGACAGTCAACAAGGTTGTGGGATACAACACAGGCCCTCTCCTGCTATGTCACACAGGCAGAATCTAAGATTGCATGCTGTCGGCCTCTACACACAATTTCACTGAATGCCAATAATCAATGGAGTCGGATGTATACAATTATTGTAATCATAATATCAAATCTCACTTTAGTATCTGTCGAAAGACAAAATAACCCAATTCATCATGTGCAATCCATGTTGATTTATGCCCCAATTTCGGTGTGTGGGGGATGGGGTATAGAGGGTTTTGATGTCACCTTCAGCTGTGTCTCCCAATGTATGGCACCTTCAGGGGTTTCTCATACTTAATCCAGAGAACACTGGGATCTCTGCTACAATGGAATAAGCAGGCCCAACATATATTTGTACTTGTGTGTATCAGGAGTTCAGGGAACAAGGTGGCATTTACCTATTGCTAAAGGCTGTAAGAGCAAGAACATTTGCACAATAAAATGCACATATGACAGCATGGCGAGGCACACAAGCCAATGCTTTTACCAGGTCCAAGGAAAGATGTTTCTTTATTGTGCAAACATGTACTGTTCAGTACCAGTCGGGCTTGGTATTGAAAACAGGTATGCCAAAAATTTGGGAAGGAAAGAGCATGAAGGTCAAGATACTGTAAGGGAGGCAAGGTCCGTCAGGACAGTTTTGCTCAGCTGTGGTCACAGTGTGAAGCACTGACCTAAAGTGATGCAACAGGGTTTGCAATAAGTATCTTTTGGCTCAAATAGTGGTAGTGATGGCTAACCAGTCAATGTTAATGCTAAGAAGGGGAACATGGTGGATCAAGATACAGTATATCACATAAAGAGCTTTCCACCCATAAATGATACTTAATTTCTATGATGTTAAGAGGCAAATACGCAGTTGGAGACAGTCTTTATTGCTCAAGGGTTACCACCCTGCCAGGTATGGTCCCCCAGCAATGTTCAATTTCAACCGGATACTTTGTCTGCCATATGCTGCTGTCTGCTCCCCAGGGGTACATTAGGATCTGTAAGAATTTAGTCCCAGATATTATTAGGAGAGCTGGATTAGCCTCCGATTGGTTGAGTGGTACACAGTCATGATGTTTGCGTATGATATGATTGTTTATTTATATAGCGCCTATACACAATGTGTTTCAAAGCGCTTTAAGGCAAGGGAGGGAACAAGGGAAAGAAAATACAATGACATTCTTACAGACCATGAACAGTATGGATGTGAAATTAACTATCGTACTCTGCCTGACAACATTTCAGAAAGTGCATGAGTTAAGACATAGATAAGGAAGGGAGGAGGAGAGTGGGAAGGAAATGGACTACCATACTAGGCATGACGACATTTCTGGTAGAGCCAGAGAAAAACCAAAGGTGATGGAGAGGGGTGCAGAAAGGGAGGAGAGGAACAAAACAAGCGACTATCGTACTAGGCCTGACAACATTTCAGATAGTCTTGGAGGGAGACAGGAGGGGGTGACAAGTAAGGGGTGTGGGGAGGAGACAGACAAGGTTGCTATCATACTAGGTCCAGGGACAATTCTGACAGAGTAAGTGCATAGAGGGGAAGAGGGTAGGAGATAGGAAAAGGGAGAGGAGGAGAGAACTGAGTAAGCAGTCAAAAAGAGTGGAGCAGCAAGAGGGGAGAGCGCATAGAATTGCAGAAGTCAGTAGTAACACATAATGTTGCAAGCCAGGATACAAGATGAAGTTGGGAACAGCATGATTCAGGGCCACCATGAGTACAAGATGCAAAGGAAGTCCAGCATGAGATTTGAGTAAGAGTGACGCACGGTGAACCATTGAAGTCCATAAAAGTCAAATCCAGCATTGGCCACAAAACAGTGATGGTGAAACCAGAATGTATCAGGACAGACTCCTGCAGAAGTAGGCTGGAGGGGGTGTGAGGAGGGAGGGGGAGCAGGGTACAAGAATCAAGCATAACAGGCAACACCTGTGTGCAAGGAGGGGGGGACACAAGGAAACATCACGAACGGACCAGAGGGGGAGGGGAAGGCCTGTGGGGACAGAGGGAGTAAACATGTTGGTGCATGCTTACCTTCTGTCTGAGCAAGGGGTCGGCCCTGGGTCCTCCTGGGCCAAACAGGTCCTAACAGGAATTGCCCTTTTCTTTGTCTGCCCTTCGCTTCAGAGTCCCGTGCGAGGAACGCACTTGATCTAAGAGTTAAGAGCAGGCAGGGTTAAGAAAGTGGGTGGTGCTTAGGCCAGGTGACCTAGACCCACTGCACCTGCTCCCCATCTGCAAAGGAAGAGAGGCAGAGGAGTCCTTAAGTAGGGAAAAAGACAAGCAACCAGGAAGCCACTAGGTGGGCGGGGCTTGCTAAGTGGTGAAAAAGAGCTGCAACCAGGAAGGCAGCAGGTGGGAGGGGCTTAGGCCAGGTCGCCTAGTCCCACTTCCACCTGCCCCCCATCTGCAAAGGAAAAGAGGCTGGAGGGAAAAAGAGCAGCAACCAGGAAGGCACCAGGTGGACGGCGCTTGCTAAGTGGGGAAAAGGAGCAGCAACCAGGAAGGCACCAGGTGGGTGAGGCTTAGGCCAGGTGGCCTAGATCCACTTGTAAAGAATAGGCCTGGTATTAAAGATAGGTCGTAATCCCATAAAATATGTGGTCACGGTCAGACGAGCATCGTTGGACCAGCCTACTACCCGTAAAAAAAAGTCAAGTCAAATTTCAGCAGTGATGGTCCTGGTGGCAAGAGGTTTTGTTGGCAAGCGGGGCGTCTCAAGACCCATTGGAGGTGGTGGTAATCTGGAGGAGATCAGTAGCTGCTTTATTTGAACTACTTTACTGATTGCTACCCTCATTGTTTCAGTTACAGGGAAGTGCTGTACAGCTGAGGCAGGCTTTTTGGAGTCGCAATGATAGTTCAAGGCTCGTGATTGTTAAATAGCTTTTGTTAACCAGTGCCCAGGGTGACACGTGGGCCAGGCACTTCAAGTCGGGTCCAAACAGTGATCAGCAGCAGGGTGCTCCAAGCAGTCCTGTGCCAGAAGAAATTGGCAGAGCTTCCCTATCAGACGAGTCTTGGCAAGATGCAGGGCAATAGAGCTACCTCATGATGGTCCTCCATTCCGTTTCTGCGATGCTCCAAGACAGTTCAATAGAGAGTCCTATACAACTTCCGTTGTTTGACTTTGACAAAGTAAGGATGCAGATTTCCAGGGTAAATTCAAAAGTTAGAAGCAGTACGCACTCTGTGCTGCAAATAACAGAGCCACATCTTCTAAAAGCAGCTACAATCAAACAATCCAGGGTGTTGGGAACGATTATCTTTTTGCAACTTTCCCCTCCATAGAACCTCATTCTTTTTCCTCGGTTTTTAAATCCTGCCCTGACATTTTCAAGGGAAGCGAAGCATTCAGCTTCTCTTGCTTTTCTGCTCACTTGTTATGGGAAGACTGGCCAGTTAATCATACTATCAACACTGGGAAATTGTTTCCATTTAGAACTCTTGTATTTTTACAATTGCACACATCACAGTGCAGTGCAATGAGGATAGTTTTGTATTCCACTAGCATTTTTTTTTACACAAGATTTTTTGTTACTTTTACATATATGCATAAAGAGAAGCTAGTGGCAGCAGTTACATTTTTACAATTTTTGCATTATTTCTGGTGTGCACATCCTTCTTTATCACATATGGCTACTAAATGTGGCTAGTGCCCTAAAATGGCAGTGACACGTAGTTTTTCGCTTGTTATTTGGCCATATTATAGTTTGGCTGTCTACCTGCCCTCTCAGGTCAGGATGCACTTGTTGGGGAAAGCTGCTGCTTTCACGGGCTACTGAGCCTTTGTAAGTGAGGCCCAGGAAGGGGGCTGGGACTGTCCCTGATTGGACAACTACTGGCTGTTTGAATGGTGCAGATCCTTACCATTGGTGGGCTTGGGCTTCCTTCCAGCTCAGAATGTGGATAAAAGGAGGACCTCTGTAGCTTTCCTTCAAATCTATATTGGAGCCAAGAATCCTTGAAGAGGAGCAGACAACTGAAGATCCGAAGAGGCCTCCTGAAGTAGCCCAGCAACTCTTCCAGTGTCTGGCCCAGTGAAGCCCTGCTCCTCTGCTGATATCTGAATATCCAGAGCAGTGCTACAGCCCATGGACTAGTGCGATCAACAAGTCTCGATGCCTTCGACGATTCAAGAATTAAGCACTTCAGAGCCTTTGGAAATGTCCCTGGATTGCCAGGCGGACTGACCAGCTCTCTCGTGGGTTACCTCAATAGAATTGCTGCCTTTCAGAGTTGAAGCAAAGTTGAATTGGTAGTCGCCAGCTTGTACAACAAGTCACCGTCGCCCCAGATTACAGCTTCACATCTTCAAGGAATTTGTCCTGGAGCAGCAGCTGCTGTAACCTCAACTGGAAGGACGCCTGTCTCCTCCAAACAGTGATAGTCGCTGGAACCCACCTTCCTCCATCCAGTGAAGTAACCAAAGGAGACCTGCATCATTGGATACTGCATATCTTCACCGACAGGGGTTGCATCTTCATCTGACTAGAAGAATCCTCGGACCAGCAACTCCAGGGCACGTCTCAAAGTAACAAAAGGCAAACGATCGAGCCCCCAGCAATCCCCAGATGATCCACAAAGACATCTGGGGAAAATCAGAGTCAGGACAGAAAGTAAGCATCTGTGTGCCTGTTCCACCCCGCACGGTCATCCATAGGATGACATTGGGAACACGTCCCTTTGTCAACTATCTCCATTCCACTTAACTTTGTTTGTCAAACATGGGTCTGGTATCTTGCCCCTGGTCTAACCTAGGATCTGGAAGAAAGCAGAGAACTTACCTATCCTTGGGTAAATAGTTGTACTACTTTTAATCACCACCAGAAGCCTGTTACATCCTTTCTAAAGAGAATTCATACTGGTGAGAAACAAGGTGTTGCACCCTGTGACTTGTGGGCACAAGTCTCCATTCATTTTAGGGTTTGGAGTTTGCAAGTAAGGATACTGCGCTTGTGACTGGCTGCCATCACATCACTGCATCTGCTTCACTTGCCTGCATTGTTTGGTTGAGTTATTTGATGAAGTATAATAAGGAATCATACTGGGTATAGTATATATTTATAACATTGAAGCTCTATAAGTGACCAATTTCTGGGTCATAAAAAGGATTCATGACTTGTTATCAACTAAATTATGCACAGGTATAAGAAGTTGTCATTAAATGAATGACGAGCTAGGAGGGATTAATATCTAGGGATTATTCATTTACCCTGGTGAACAACTGCATTTGATTAAGACAACTGCTTAAAGTAGCATTGCACTTAAAATGGGGTAATCCCTGTCCAGGCAAGTGGATTTCCTTCGAAAGAAAGAAGACGTCACTGACCCACACTACATTGCATTTTGAAGAGCGACCCTTCTGGTGTGTGCCTTTACTCGTTCCAATTCTTCAAACTAAAAGAAGTCTTTTACGTTGAAGTATTAGAAGACTCCTGCTTCGAGTCAGAAATCAGAAATATAAAGGGGCAGATAACTAGAACCTTTAAAAGGGCAGTAATACCAGCATTATCAAGCCATCATCCCTCTTATTGCATTTGATCCTGCTCTTTGGTGACATTTTTCCATGTACACCCACTGTGGTGATTGCAACTTCTAGAAACGTCTCCCTAACAGTGGAAACAAGATTAATACATTGATAACAGGATATTCATACTTTCATAATTTGTATTAAGCAAAGTGGAAAATCAAAATATAAAAAGATGCAAAAGTCAAAATTACTTTGACAGTTTTATGCCCTACATGACATCAAGTATGACCAAGCCCCAGAATAAACAAAAATGCTGAAATACAGATATTAACAGTACATACAAGATAAATCATACAGTTGAGCTGCTTAGCAGGTACATTTTGCTTCAATTCATAAAATCTTTGAAAATCCAGCAATATGACCTTGATTGGTTTAAATCCCTTGTTCCATGTAATACATTTCAAACAAATCATACCAGACGTACTCTTGTAGAATATTGGAGTCCTTCCAATGGCATTCACACAGGCTAGGCTTATAGCCTTGAAGACCATGTTGAGGCCTTAACCCTTCAGATTACAGAACAAAAGGCGTTGGATATAGGGCGTGAATTTAATAATCAAGATTTAGTTACCATGTGAACTGGAAGAGGAGACTAGGGGCCTCATCACGAGTTGGGCTTCAGCCCTTAAATGCAGCTGTAACGCTACTAACGCTGCATTTAAGGGTTGGCACAATCTCGAGTTAGTCGGTAACGTGGAGTTTTATCTGCAGCAAAAAGCTGGGAGGTAAAAATGTCTACTTGCTGCCCATTTTCGCGCTTTTAGTAATATCACCCCCAAAACCCATTAATGGGGAATGGGCAATAACGAATGCAACCGCTACTCGTGATCCAGCACTAATAGCGCCGGACCGAGTAGTGGTAACGCTATTTGAGCTGGTCGTATTACTGCCGGGATGCCGCCAGACTCCAGATGAGGCCCTTAGTTTGGTAAACCCAAAAACACAAAATCACAGTAAATGATAAGAGAAGGCCTTAAGTCATCAAGAACGTGATATCTCGCCTAAATAAGTTATGGTGATAAAAATGGGACAACATACATAGCATACAGCAACAGGAAAAGAACTTGCGATGCTGCGGAGGAAAGGCCAGGAGACAAGGCCTCAACCCCTCTCTGCAGCTCCGCTGCGAGGGGGGGTCCAGCTGCATCATCTCCTACAGGTAGAATCTACTTCTCAAGCATCATTGTGCCCGAGCGCCTCACGTTCCCCCATTGACTGACACGAGGAGCATCCCAGTCCTAAAATGGCCACCGCTCTTGTTGCCGTGGAGAGGCAACACAACACGAGCCCAACGCCGGGATTGGCTCGCACATCCTCCTCGGCCCTCCCCTCCTGCCTTAAATGGAGGGGAGTGGTGCCGGGAGGCAAAGCCGCAGAGGAAAGGCCAGGAGACAAGGTCTCAACCCCTTTCGCAGCTCTCCGCTGCTCGACGGTGCTAACCGCCACCCACTCTACCCTAGCAGGTAAGGGATCTGCCAGCATTAATACCCAAGATGCCTCCGTGCATTGCCCCACCATCTTTAGGAATATGCGCCTCCGATCGCACATCCCGATCCGCCGCCTCGGCGCAGTCACACCCAGCATTACTTATAGAAATGCTCGCCTGCGAGCAAGGTACCTCCAAACCTTCCGATTGCACATATGTCTGTAAGCAGAGCACATACCTGCCACCTTGCTGCTTGGCCGCACCCCAGCACTACTATCCGCACAGCTGCGCTATGGCCTCACCAAACAGGTAGCCGCCAGCAGCTCCCTGCTTCGCGGCTCTGCCACTCGGGACTGTCAATAGACCGACCACTGCCCCGCCTGCATATGCTCCATCTACCAACCTCAATCAGGCTCATCGCAGCACTGCACGTAGATGCAGTTACAGAAACAGTAACGACTCTTTGCACAAGACTATGTCATCTCCACAGATACCTCTTTCACTTTGTGCACTCCCCATTGTATCGCCGGCTGATACTGGTGATTTGCTGCCTACTCCTGGTACTTGTCCCATTGTATTGCCTGCTGATATTGTTGATTTGCTGCCTATCCTGGTACATGCCCCATTGTATTGCCTGCCGATACTGTTGATTTGCTGCCTACTCCTGGCACATGCCCCATTGTATTGCCTGCTGATACTGTTGATTTGCTGCCTACTCCTGGCACATTCCCTATTGTATTGCCTGCTGATACTGTTGATTTGACCAGCAATTTGCCTATACCTGTTGCTCAACCCCCCCACACGTCCTTCTACCAGCAATGTTATGCCAATTAATTGTGCTCTCGTCAACTCACGCTCCCTACCAGCACATTCCTTGGATGTTCATGACCTCATCACTAAGGACAACCTAGACCTCTTTCTTTGTGAGACTTGGCTGACAGACACCTCTGGCCCTACACTCTCCCTTGCCATCCATTGTGGATACACTATCTATAGGCAAGACCGGGTGGGTCAAAGAGGGGGAGGCGTAGCTGTAATAGCTAAAGACACTATCTCTATTAGAAGGCTCAATGGTGAACTAAGCCAAAATTCAAACTACCTCCCACTTAAACCAAATCTTTCCCCCAACTGCGCTATAGCCCTTGATCTCATCTACCGCCCGCCAGGCCCTGCCACAGATTTCCATGAATCCTTAATTCATGCCCTCTCAGACAATCTAATTTAGGACTCAATAACCCTAATGACCTGAATGCAGCCACTCTTCAGAAAGCCCTTTCCACCCTAGGATTCTCCGAAGCTATCTCGCAGCCTACTCATGAGAAAGGCTGCACGCTTGACTGGGTGTCCTCTCATAACTGCTCACTCCTGGTTTCAGAGATTGCTCCCATTCCCTGGTCCGATCACTACTGCATTAAATTCAGCATCACTACATCCAAGTGGGCTCCGAAAGTAACTACTACACTTTCTGCTGCTCTCTCAAGAAGTTCTCGTAAGCTCACGATGGAGAACCTCCTGCCCCTTCTCGCAGTGCCTGCCCTCCTGCCCCTTCTCGCAGTGCCTGGCCTCCTGCCTCCTTTTCCAAGTGACCCAGAACTCCTTGCATCAGCTTTTAATTTGGTCATCACCCAAGCTGTTGATAAAGTTGCACCACTTACCCTCAAAAAGCAAAAAAAAAAGCTTTCCAACGCATGGTTCACCCAAGAACTAATGGAATTTCGTGCCAAAAAAGGTCAGCGCTTGCTACCTGGAAAAACCACCCTAATGATGCCTCTAAGGCAGCCTTTAAGGCCATCTAAAAAAACTACAAAACTGCCATCATTCAGGCCAAGGCGGCCTCCTTTAACACCAGAAACGAAAAAAAATGCAAAATCGGTGACAAAGGAAATCTTTTCCATTTTTAGGGAGCTTGAGTCTGCTGCACCCCCTCCACCCACCATGCTAAAAGATACAACATGGTGCAACAAAACTCAAGCGGCCATGCTGGACAAACTTGAGACTTTGCACACCAAAATCCTTACCCAACAAAAAGCCCTCTCTGACCTACTAGCCAAATCTCTCAAAACTGCACCGCCGACTACTTCAGAGAGACCATCCTCAGGGTTTGATTTTTCGGGGTAAGATTGAATCGGAGGTCAATGCACTCCTCAAATCCATCAAAGCTTCTAACTGTAAAGGGGATGCCTGCCCGGCTCAGATCATTAAAGACTGTGCCACGTCCCTTACCCCATTCATCACTGACTTTATCAACTCTTCCTTCCAGTCTGGCCTTGTCCCAACGACACTCAAAGAAGAGTGGGTCCGCCCACTCTTAAAAAAAAACCTCACTTGACCTGCTTGTCCCTGGGAACTACAGGCCGATTACGACTGTGCCATTCTTACAAGAAATTCTGCACAAAGCAGCCTATCTGCAAGTAAAAAAAATTAATTGAGGACAACCACCTCTTGGGTCTCCGGCAGTCTGGCTTCCACCCTAGTCATGGCACGGAAACGGCCCTGCTTGACGTAAAAAAATCAAATGGACCTCAGAGATGTAGGCAAACCTGCGCTCCTTCTCCTCAACCTATCCGCTGCTTTCGATCTGGTGGATCACAAGACCATTTGTCACCATCTCTCCACCGCAGCTAACTCCTCCCCAAGGGCCTTTGCCTGGATAACCTCCTTCCTATAGGACAGAGTCATGAAGGTTTTTTCTGAATCTTGATGTGCCAACCCGAGTCTCATCAAGTGTGGGGTCCCTCAGGGTTCGTGCATTTCTCCCACACTATACAACCTTTTCACAAGGCCGCTATTCAAATTCTTGGACTCAATGGGCATCTCATATAGCAACTATGCAGATGATACCTAAGTACTCATCCCTCTCAGAGGATTATCTGGCAGACCAACACCCTCAACTCCATCTACTCCATCTACTCTACAATCCAATCTTGGATGGCAGATGACTGGTTATGTCTCAACAGCGAGAAGACCGAACTTCTGTTAATTGGATCCCCGTCTACCCTGGGTAAACTGGACAAGCAATATTGTTCCTTTACAGTTGACAACATTCCTATTGTTGTTTCCCAAGTAATCAAGGCAGTGTACATCGAACCTGACCTAACCATGAATAGACAGGTTAATGCTGTAGCATCTGCCTCAGCGTACCACTCCAAACTTCTTAATCCAGCCAGAGCCTTCCTATCCCAAGAAACTGCCTCACCATTGCAAGGGCAATAATTGGCTGTAGGCTTGACTATTGCAATGCCTTCTTTGTAGGGACCTCCCACAAGAATTTGGCCAAACTCCAACTCGCTCAAAATAACGCTCCGAGAGCCACAACTGGTATATCTAGAAAAGACCACATTTTCGGAAGTCAGGAGGAGGGTCCACTGGCTACACGTCAAGGAAAGGATTGTTATCAAAACACTCGCCCTGACGCACAAATGCCTTCATGGGCTGACCCCCCCACCCACCTAGCCCACAGAATTGTGCCGCACACCACCTACAGACCGTCGAGAGCGGCTTATGCCAACAGAATAACGGCACCCATGTGGGCGGGTGGCACTAGCTTCCCGAAAATGGCTGCTACCTTCTGAAACTCCATCCCCCGGAACTCCGACAGATTGACTCTCACTCGGCTTTCAGGAAAGCTATCAAAACTAGGCTCTTCGTATGAAATGTTTACTCATGTTCTTTCGTAAGCTGCTGTACACACTGTGTTTTCCTGTAAATGTAACTGATGACTATGCATCAAGTAACTTTTTGGGCCGCATTCATGTAACCCTGAATCAAGCCTCCATATATGTCCTTCATAGCGCGTCGATGCCTGTGGGCTGTAGTGCGCTTTATAAATTCAAATAAATAAAAAATAAATAAATGATGGAGCGTATGTAACAAAAACAGCACAGTGAGCACACTGGGGTAATATTAACCACATTTATTAAAATCATATACAGGGCATGAGAGCTAATCCCAACACATTTCACCACTCCTGAAGCTTTGCAAAGGGTGGAGATCCCAGATTATTGCTTCCTAAATAAAAGCACTTCCTTTAGAGGGTGCATGCTTTCATATAGTCACATTGGCTGTTATCTTAGAGTGGTAAATGGGTCTTACAACTACAAAGCAAAAACATAGAACAGAGTCACCAACTTCATTCAATTAGCATCTCTGGATCTTAACATGTAACAAACAAATCTACGGAAATAAAATCTTAAAACCATTTACCCAATTAACACATGTTAATTATTAGTGATCATTGACACATCTAAAGCATAAGTGGTCTTTATTTAGATATATCGCAGTGAGAACATCAGGAGTACAAATGTCAATTTGCAAGCCACTATTCGAGCCATAAAACGTCACTCCAACTTCCATTCTACACATACACCGAAAACAACGTTTCTTACTCGTCAAGAGTCCAGTATTGCTAGGCAATTCCTAGTGGCAAAATCAAATTTTGACCCCCGACAACATAATTTACCAATGATGCAGATATAACAAAATTATGGTAGCAGGGAGGAATGGGTGAACAGAGGCAATTACAAACTATAAGTCCATACAAATACTGTGCCCCTTACAGCGTCCTCCCATTAATGCAGATAGGCAGCCACACAAAGTGGTGAGAAGAACAGAAAGGGAAATATATATGATATGGCATTTATAACGCTCCTGTACACAAGTGTTTCTAGGCGCGACAAGACAAGGAGGGGGAAACAATGGAGGACAAAATAACGATCTTACTAGGGCTTGTGTCAATCAGATTGCACAAGTGCGGGGAAGGTAGAAGTGCAGTTAACTCACAAGTGCAAAAGGAACAAAGAGGAGTCAAAAGGCTACCCCCGTTTCAGAGACACATAAGAGGTAGTGCAGGGTGCAGCAAATAACTAGGTCAAGCAAATACTAGCTAAAACAAAGGTCACGACATAAGGATGAATCCAGAGAGGAACAGTCTTTATTTATTATTTAATATTGGACAGACATCTAATAAAATGTAGGCCTATATTTCAACGTATAGCCTTAAAAACATAAACCAAAGAAAAAGGTACATTGACACAATTGGCTACACATTCTTGTGAGGGTTAGTAGCAAGGTTATTTGTGCAAATTCATGTACTACTTATTGGTAGATGTACGCAATTGTTGTGTCCAATATTAAATAAAGACTGTTCCTATCTGGATTCATCCTTATATCGTGACCTTTGTTTTAGCTAGCTTTTGTTTAACATAGCTATTTGCTGCACCCCGCACTTCCTCTTATGGGTCTCTGAAACAGGGGTTGCCTTTTGACTCCTCTTTGTTCCTTTTGCGTTATACCCACCCTCTAGAGTCAGGCCCCCCCTTCAACAAAAAAAAAGAGGGCCCCCCCCTTTGCCTCTCTTACTTCCTAACTCACAAGTGCAGCCAGAGGGTGGCTCATAAGTGCAGAGAGAAGGGACCGTAAGGTTGCAGATACAGACCCTTACGTGCTGGGGAGCCCAGAGGCAGTGCAAGGGCAACAGAGCACGCAGGAACCTGGACCAGAGTTCAGAGCGTGACCAGTGCGCGGAGCAGTCAGGTTAATCAAGCATAAGCGAAAAAGAAGGTCTTGAGTTGCTTCTGGAGTCAGCGAATTTGGTTGTAAATCATATGTGCCTCCATTTCCCTCCTTACTTTTATATTTACTTTAGCCTCTAGCTAAAACGCTGGTAAATATTACATATGGTCGGTTCATAATCTGAATCGCCTCTAAAATAGTATCTAGTCCTAAATAGTTCCCCATAGGTTACATTACATTTAGTTGTTTTAGCGTGTGCAATTTGGCTTGCAATAACTTATTGCATGTATGCATGCCATACATTTTATAGGTATATCAGTATCTAGTAGTCACATGATCTTCTCATTGTTATATTCGGTATTGCTAAAAAAAAAAAAAAAAATAAGCCGGAAACACTGATTTTTATCAGCCCCATTTAACTGCATTTATATGTGGGGGATGTGTTAAGTTTATAACAAATGTGAGTGGGTATGGGAGGACAGCACGGGGGGGGCTCTCCCTCCACATATATATGTAGAAAAATGGGGTAAAAGAAAAAGAAAATCCATGAACAAGCCAAACAATAGTTTCCAGCACATGCTTGGTATACTTTTAAAAATAAGTTTCGATTTAAATGCCCATATTTCTATACAGCAATAGGTTACCTCTTTAATTAGTACGCTAAAAATAGCTGCTCTTAGATAACGCCACCTTGAATTACATTAACTTGTAACAAGGCAATAAATAACCTGCTGTATGACTGTGTGCCAAGTTAATTTGTTGTTTGCTTTAACTCCTTAATATTTATTACAAGAGAACTTCAAGTGGTTTAGAATACACATTTCAATTCTTTCCGCTAAGAGTGGCCATGATGGAATGTCCTAATAATCCCATTGATGTAAAATCTGAAAGGACAATATCATTGGCAAAACCTAACAATTATAATTCAGTATTACCTGATGAGGGGGCTGAACACTCGCAGTTGCAAAGGCTTTTGGAAAATCTGCCAGATATACAATTAAACTGCCCTTTCTAGGTCTTTATTTTTTCTTTCCTGAGTGTGCCCTTCGTATCCAGTCTAAATTGTTGGCGTACAGTCTAATTTTCTGAAGTAGCCATCTGGTATAGCCCAAAGATGCAATTTAGGATTAAGTACATCTGATGGTACTGGTCTTTTCACAGCACCTTCTAGCGTGTTGCTTATGGGGGCAGACTTCAATTCCCTCACACATCTCCACCACGCCCCCACTAACATACAAATATTGTTTAATGTACCCTTACACCCAGCCACCCTAAACAAAATCATTGCAAAAAAAATGCAGTGAAACGATCACGATCAGATGGGTGGATATCAACATTTCTTCCAGAACGGTTTAAACATATACATGAATTAAAGGAATTCTCAGACTCTGAACAACTTTAACCAGTTGTGAGAATACATCTTCAGTGTTTTAAGGCAGATTGGTTTTGAATACTTTGGATCATTAAACTTAGTGACACATGACTTACATGATTTTGTGTGCAAATGAGGTATCACACCTGCCCTCAAACACATTTCTCAAGCAGTTTAGCGGTGTAGCCCAGTCATAAGCCTTCACATCTGGTAATGAAAACCCATCCAGTTCCCAGATCCTCAAGCTTATTATACAGGTCCCTCCTTGGTCTTTCACCATTCCAAACGAAATCGATAACAGAGCATATAACCTTGTCAGGCATACCCTTGTCAGCAAGGATGTGCACTTAAATATCTAAAATAAATTCTCCCAAGAGTCAGATTGGAGACTTTCCAAAGAGATGAAACCCTGAAGTCACCCGCTCAAAGTTTATGGTTGCAAGCAGTGATGGATGAGAAGAGTTAACTACAGCCCCTGTATATGAAGGGCAGTTCAGGATGATCTTTTAGACTGCTCTTTATTTGACTTATAGCCAAAACCTGCTCTAAGTGATCGGCAAGACTTGGAACAAGTAATGCAGATGTTTGGGGTGGCGTCGGAGAGCGAATGCAGACCTAGGATTTCTCCATTGCTTTCCCTTATTTGCATTTTCTTCCCAGTATGTGTTCCAGCTGTACTGCAGGTCTTCATGCTAGCAGAGTTACTGCCGGCATGGGTAAACACTGCAATCTGACCCTGCAGACCACAGCAACCTAGCATTTCTATTTTGAGCATAATCGCTATTCATTGTGTGCCATTCCAAACCTGGCGCAATCCACTAATGGTAGAATTTGTGATGGCTTAATGTGCCTCGCAAAATATACTGTGGGACAATTGTGCTATAGGGCAGAGAATATGGTGCGAGGGCCAGGGTCGAAGATTTAGGAGTGCAAGTCCTGTGATACCTGGGCATTGCATACAGCGGAGACTACACAGTGCTATGCTATATGCAAGCAGTTATTGGTCATGGCCGATGGAACAACAGAATAGACGATCCAAAACCAAAGTATAGGTTCACTTTTCTATATCGATTGTGACAGAAAATCAGGGCATTACATTTAAAAGATGCCACGGGATGGGATTATGGAATAGGTGTGTGGGGGTCAACTTCCCTTAGGACTGTGATCCTCAGCCCTTCCCTCTGTACATCAAAACAACTTTGGGCAGCAAACATCCAGTCACAGCCTCCGCGGGTTTGTGTCTCCAAAAACTTTCTTGGCAAATTGGGTCTCTTTTTGGTCGTGGCTGGACGAGAGGATGTTGCATTGGCCTGTCTGAACTTGGAATATCTAGCACCACAAAGTATTCTGGATGGGTGTTGGCCATCAGACGCATTGGCCCCTGTAATTAAGAGGCTTCTTTCCCCTGGTTAATTGCTTACCAGTCTCAGCAGATCCTTCCTCAAAGCAGTCGGCCCTAATCAGGCATTCTTCCATCACTGAATTATTCTACTCTGGGCCAAGGTGTTTTTCTCTTTCTCCTCTACTCTGTGTGGCAGAGGAGGAACACAGTTAAAAAAAAGGGTAGTGGTGAGAAAGAGGGACCACCTCCTACACCCTCATCTTTTATCCAGACTCCGGCTCCCATATCCCTTCCCCACTTCTACTCCCATCTACCGACCCCTCCTGCGCCCATATCCCATTCCCACTCCTGCGCCCCTCTCCCCATCCCTGCCTCAGCTCCTTCTACCAAATCCCCTCCTGTTTCCATTCGCGTCCCCACTCCAAGGCCCCTCTTGCGTCCCCACTCCCACCTCGCGTCCCCACTCACACGCCCTTCTCGCGTCCCCACTCACATGCCCTTTTCGCGTCCCCACTCGCACGTCCTTTTGGCTTCCCCACTCGCACGCCCTTCTTGTGTCCCCACTCCCACGCCCTACGCCCTTCCCCCTTCCTACCACCTAACCCACTCCTACACCCTATGCCCTTCCCCACTCCTATGCCCTTCGCCCATTCTCTTCCCCCTTCCCAACCCTACGCCCTTACCTTATCCCCACTCCTACACCCTTCCCTTGTCCCCACTCCTTCGCCCTTCCCTTGTCCCCACTCCTTCGCCCTTCCCTTTTCCCCACTCCTTCGCCCTTCCCTTTTCCCCACTCCTTCGCCCTTCCCTTTTCCCCACTCCTATGCCCTTTCCTTTTCCCCATTGCTATGCCCTTCTCCTTCCCCATCTCTTTGTTTTCTTTGCTCTCCACCATCGCTGCTCATTTCTCTCCCACCTAGACTTCGCACGCTGTATTGTTACCTCCTCACTCTGCTCCAAACTGCACCTTGCTCACTGTATTCCTAACTCCCACACCTATTAGTTTGCTTCCCATCCTAGTTGTATTCCTATGTGGGGATAGGACACCTAATTGCTCTAGTGGGTATAGGTGTGTGACTGTAGGAATAAGTATGATGACTTATCTTTGTGACAGTCACAGTGCAAACATTGCAACCAGCCCACTGGTCCGCCTGAGAGTAGGTATCCGGATGTTAGTTGGTCAAGCACTTACCTATTCCCGAAACTCCTAATAGAGCAACTAGTTAGGAACTACCAGTTCTCAAAGAAATATGATATGCAGGACTACATCTCCCAAGATGCAATAGGTTTGAAATACAAAATCAGGAGCAGATTCCAGAATGTCTTCCAGGAATTCAGAAAGGGTTATGCTAAAGGGAACACCTAGAGAAGGGCTCCAAGTCAGGTTGTGTGGATCATTGAAGGGAAAATCTAGCTTATGCCAGCTCCTCCCCCTACCGCCTCCACCAGCAGTGCTTATGAAGGAGAACACTTCTCTCCCTGCCCTGCAGCATGTAAGGTGAGAAATGCCTCTGCCAGTGGAAAAACGATTTTGCACAGGTGGGAATTAGAGGTTTTCCAGCCCCTTCTGATGGCCTTCTAAACACCAGAAACCCACAAAACGAATTTCTGTGCAGCGGGAGACCCAGGAGGCAAGGAAGGATCACAGCAGCAGACAAATAACAGCTCTGGCACAGTAAATAAAATGAAAGAAACCGCAAATGGCAGCAACCTTTTTAAAGACTTCTCTCCGGTTAGGCAAGATTGTATGCAGTACCCTTTGAGTGCACTACAATAACCCTGACCTCCTGGCAATAGGAACCCAACCTTTGGTATAAGTCTATACTACACAGGTTGGTAGCATGTTGAACAGCCAGGCTTATCTCAAGAGGGGCCAATGTGAGCTGTAGGGGAGTTCCACAGAGATTCACAGTGAAAAGTATTCAAATAAACTCTTACACACAAGGTTTCTTGATTAAACAATTATTAATTTATTTAACCGTCAGTTAGAGTAAGCCTTCTTCAGAAGAGGGCAATATAATAGTAACACTCAAATACCAAGGCATACATTAGTTTTCAAAAATTGATTAGCATAGTTTGCTAATTAATATCTTCTTGATTAGCAAACCGACCCATTTGATTAGCAATGTTGTACTAATATTGTTAATGTCACCAGAAGTTGTTTAAGACATGGAATGAGTAACTATACAGCAGTTTTACATAGCACTGAATTAAGGCATTATTGAGAGGTGTCAGGCCTGCAAATTCTTTAAAATTCAGCTAGAGCTGCAGGTCGGGTAACTTAGTTTACCTATTCGACATAGGAGAAATGAACTGAACCCATAGCAACGGATGACAACACATTCAAAGGTGATTTCTGTAAAATGGTGAATGTCACTACAAACACTCTTTATTTGGCACACTGCTGCCACCCAGAGGCCAGTCATGCACAGGGACATTTTTATTTGGCACTTACTGCAAAAAAAGTAAATGTTAAATAAAAGTTTCGAACATCCCTTGCAAATGGTACGGTCCTTAATAAAATCTACTCAACTATGCGATTGGGCAAAAAGAATCTATGAACCCTGCATGAGTGTCTGTAAAATGTGACAGGCTGGCTGCATGAATGGACACAAATAGATATGATAAAAAGGGCTCTGGAAACAGTTTGGCCAGCTGTATTCCTGGATCGAACTATTGGTCAGTACTTTGCGTAAACATCTAGTTAGCTTTGTGTATTCATTATGCAAGAGGAAAGAAAGAGACTAAGCAGAGTGGATGGTGTAGCAAGCAGAAAACTGGGCAAACTAGGTGGAATATTCTAGTTTGTGGCCATTTCCCTTTCAGGGTAGCTGGTATAAAGCAACAGGGTGATAATATAGAATGCCAAGGAGTATGGAATTGCTCATGGGTTGAGCACCTGTTGTACAAATGTATGCAACCATAAAGTTACAGAACTAGGTTTGCCATCAAAACCATTTGAACGTGTTCGCATGTACCTTTTCAAAAGTGTTCACTCGTCAATATGATGCTATGAGATTTAGATACACTCTCCTAAACTTTATATGTAAAGCACGGAGATGCAGTGTTTTACAGTATCAATACTGCAATTATGCAATATGTAGCTATTTACATGTAAGGAATGGAATTACATGACTGTCTTTAAAAAAATATAAAGTTAACACATGTCTTTGCTAGGCCGGATATAGAAAGCGTAAACTCTCACTAAAAGTATCATCACGATTTCTTCTGGTTTGCAATTATTTTAAAAATACATTTTTGCTTAGCCATCCCACACAAGCCTTTGGCACTTGATTGAGGGAGACGATTACTGCTGCACCTTCCCTCCATCAACACTTGTAGTGAACAGAGAAAAGAGGGTGAATGGAGCACCAACGGCAAGAGAGCAATGCAGGGCGAGCTGTGCTTTACTGAACAGGGCAACTTAAATAGCTAGCTTTGCTACACAAGTGTCAATTTGATTATAAAACCTACAGATTGCATAGCAAATTGCTATGCAACACTGCTTACTTTATGCCTTAAATACACTTCAAAAGTACACACTCTTAATATTTCCAAATCAGCAAGTACCCATTTTGGATGGCCCACAGACACTACCTACACTCTCAGGTGACTTCAATAGTTAGGGTGCGGGGGACATTAATATATCACTATTTGCGTTTAGAATCAGACTTAAGAGTTTGTCAAAGGAAAAAGGTTATTAGAACAAAACAAGATATCACAAATATTCTGAAGCAGGTAAGTACTTTTGGTGACTCCCAATGCAAAGTTAGTTAACTCCTTCCTGGAAGGAAGACACAACACATGAGCAGAGGAGAGAAGAGTCATCCAGGGAGCCAGGCCAGCCAATGTTAAGTTAGCAAAAGTCAAGGTGAGTTGAAGCACTTCTTGCAGGTAAGTAAAAGTATTGCACAATGTTTTAGAAGTATTTGTAGAAAAGAAGAAATCAAAGTAGGGCTACAAGCTGATTAGGCTTGTGAGGTAAAGAATCTGTTAGCAACTCTACAGAAGCAACCAAGACAAGTCTCCAACGAGGACAAGTGAGGTTACATGACAAGAGGGAAGTTCTCATCATAATAATATTATTATTATTACTAATGACACCGTATACATGTAAATTACAATTCCCAATATCTTTAATTTATTATTTGAATGGCCGGTGTCACCGTACATTGTAAGACGCTGGGACTATGGTTTCTGATGAAGTAAAGTTTATGATACGTATGTGTCCACGTGAGAGGTCCTCTGAAATGTTCATCAGCAGTCTGGCGAATGGACTATTGGAGTTTCTGAAAACAGAGCACTATTCCTATTATGAGGTACGTGAAGGCCTCCTGTAGCAACCCCCGAGGACAGCATTGTCCTTGCCTTTGCTCTGCTGGTCAGTCAAGGAGTTGACCTGTGAGCCTGATGGGATCCGCTACATACCTCACTCAGCCTTATATCACAGAGCAGGTGGCAGTCGTCAACCCCCAGAGTCCCCACTGCACCACTGTCTAGCTTCTAACCTGTGACATCCCCACAGATCCAAGAAAGGATCACCAAAAGGGCCCCTTCATTATGCTCATCACCCTCCGATCAGCTGCACTTCTTCCACTTTGTTGCATCAATCCGCCGTGCCAATCTGCCACCACTCGACCCCCAACAGTAACCCCCAACAGTAACCATGGCCTAGGGATCCATTCCAGAACCGAGGCACTGGCTGATAGACTTAACAAGCTAAAAGGTCCACACTAACTTTTTGGCAGCAAATGACAAAGTTAATCACTGTAGTGAATACCTGACCCCTAGTCCATAGTTCCTCTTCCTCCATACTTTTGGTGAAATTCCGTCCATCTGATGGGACCGGAGCACATTTTAAGCATCAAAAAATAACTTTGTGGTCCTTTTATTTTTACGCAGGACCACTGCACGTGATCGTAGCCCTGCTTTTCTTTCGCCTGGTTGAAGGACCATTTTAGCAAAATAGAGGATACTTATTAGAGGGGACGGCTGGCGGGCATATGGAGGAAAAGGGATTTTGGACTAGGAGTAAGGTAGTCACTACAGTGTGTAACTTTATTATACTTCTACGTCCCATCCCCTTTCCTCCATACTTTTGGGAGATTCCCAAGCACTGACCAAAGAAAACGGGAGGATGGAAATTTCCCTTATTGGAACAGGTTTTTAAGAACTGCCTGCCCGGACTGGGCATCAGCCCGGGATCTCAGGTCAATACAATGTCTGCAAAAACCCAAAGGGGAAGCCCAAGTAGCAGTTTTGGCTACACACACCCAAGGGACATATTTCTGGGAGGCAACAGCAGCCTCTTTGCCACGGACCAAATGTGCATAAATGCCCTTTGGGGGCTGAATGCCTTAAATTTTGTAGGCCTCAGAGATACATGAAGCTATCCAACGTGAGATGGAAGCTTTCGTAGCAGGTTTTCCTTTTGGATCCCCAAACGTAAAAGAGTTGTGATGAACTCCTAAGTGTGCTTGTCCTCTCAAGGTAAAACTTCAGAGCTCGTCTGACATCTAGGATGTGTAAAACCCTCTCAGCATCGGAGACCGGGTTAGGAAAGAAAACCGGTACAGATATTGACTGGTTTAAGTGGAACTCCGAGACAATTTTGGGGAGGAAAGAAGAATGAGTGCGAAGCACAACCTTATCCTTGTGGAATGTTAGGAATGGATGTTCGACAGAGAGCTTGAAGCTCACTTATTCTTCGCGTGTATGTTACCGCAATCAAGAAGGCCACTTTCCAAGAAAGGTATTTGAACTCAGTACTATCCATAGGTTCAAATGGCTTATGACAGAAAGCGGTGAGGACCACATTCAGATCCCATTTTGGATGGTTCCATGTAATAATGTTGCCACAAAAATCTCGCCATGCAAAAATATCGCCGAAAAATGGCAGTTTTTTGTGGCGATATTATTGCATGGAACATGCGGGGGACACCCCCGCAACTTCCATTTTTTTTTTTGCCCCTGTCCCCATATATATGGTCACCCATATAATATCGCCACAACCTTTTCCCGGCGATATTATTTACGGTGACAATATATATGGGGATAATATTACCCGATACCTTTTGGATGAGGAGGCTTAACCGGAGGAAAGAGATGAAGAAGACCTGCAAAGTGTCTCTTGATCACTGGGTTTGCCAGTGAAAACTAGCAACTGTCTGTAGACAGATAAGCCATAATGTCCGATATGCATGTCCTGCATGATAGGACGTGTATGCCAGAGGTTGCAAAATCTGATATAAAGACAAGGCACAGTCAATAGAAGCCCTTTGAGGATCAAGCTGTTTAGCCAGACACCAATGACAAAAACAAAGCCATTTGCTCTTGTACCGAGCCCTCGTAGAAGGATTACGACCCGCCTGAATTATGCGCATGTTATCCTCTGAAAGGCTAAACTGTGCTAAGGACCGGAACTCAGGTACCAGGCTGCCAAGCTGAAGGATTGTGGGGAGGGGTGCCACAACTGGCAATTGCTCTAGTGAAGATCTGGAATATGCAGCAACCTGATCGGGTTGAACACTGACAGGTGCTGCAGCTCCAAAAACCATAACCTGGCTGGCCACCAATGAGCTATGAAGAGGAGAGTGTAGTTGGAAGCACTCCTGAGATTCCAGAGCGACTGATTAATCAATGGCAAAGGCGGAAGATTTCATGTTGTCCAAAGAGATCTCGAGAGTGTCCCCCAAGGAAGACATTTCGAGACCGTCCCTGGAAGCATAAAGAGGAAGCTTCCTGTTTGTTGAGGTTGCAAAGAGGTCCACCGATGGAGAACCCCATTGCTGGAAGATCTTGGTGAGAACATCGCTGTTCATCTCCAACTCGCCGCAGATTGGTGGCTCAGGGAGTCTGCCGCAACATGATGTGACCTGGAATGTGCACTGCCTGAAGCCAGACAATTCAAAATTTGGATAGCTAGATCCACCAGAGGAAGGGACCTGGTGTCCCCCTGCTTCTTGATGTAGACTATTTCTACGGAATTGTCTGTGCAAATTCAGACCACACCGTTGATGATAGAGGGCTGAAAGGCTTTGAGTGCCAGAAAAATTGCCAGAATCTCTAAGTAATTTATATGGGTCCGTCTGTGTTTGGGCGTCACAAATCATACACCTCAAGCTGATGTAGCGTCACCCCCCCCCACCCTAGAAGGGAGGAGTCTGTGGTAACAACCGTTACTCGTGGGCTGGGCTCCTAGAAGGAGGATCCCATCGAAAGGTTGCTGGTGGATGACTACCATTGAAGATTGTGGGGTGAAACAGCCCTAAATGCCATAACTAAAGGCCAGAGTCAGTTATGAGGGCTTGAAAGGCATGCTATGAATTAACATGAAAATAAGGCCATGCGATTTCAAAGCAAAAAGGAGCGAATTTTGGCATCATAAATTGAAGATGCCTAAAAATATGCATTGGCTCATCGAAGGGAAAGACAAGTGGCACAATTTGCCAAAGTAGGCGAATGCTGAAATAATACCCTCCCGAACTACAGTCCACAGAAACCTAAAGGGGATGGCAGCATTGTGAGCTACAGTTACTATGTAGCAAAGAGCATCTCAGCAGAAATATGAAAGGAAATGTGAAAATCTGTTTTTCCTTTTATATTAAAGACATGCTCCTTAATAATGTGTGCAAAAGGGGCAACACATGAACTGGAGTTCTGTCCATAAAGAGCCCATCTAAGATAAGTTAAAAGAGGAACCAAGAATTGTGAAACTGCAATAGGATGAAGGGTTTCATGGCTGGAACATTCTTCAGTAACATTGCAATTGTGCTTTTAATCATCAACACTTTGAGCTTTCACATGTTCAGCTAAAGTCTTTAAAATATACATTATGTTGCCCTTCTGTGATCACTGCTTGTAGGAAATTACTTTTCCAAGGATTTCCATGTTCAGATTTTGTGCATTTGCTAAGGTGAGTTAAAAACTGTTTTTAGCAGAGGTAGGCCCAAATCTTGGTTTCTAGTTACATTTCTCCCAAATGTGAAACTGAGGCTTCAAAGCCTGCTGTTATGGTAATGCAAGTCTGGATTCCCTTCAAGCATGAGTGCTCTGCAGCAGTTTATGACTCAAAGCACTTAGGTTGTAATAAAAACCTAACCGAGTTAGCATTTAGCCTTTGAGGCTCTTGGAATGTGATTTAATCTCAACATAGGACCCCTCTTGACGTCACAGCCACACATTGCAAAGGTGGGGGCAGGTTTATTTAGCGCCTACCTTGTCCCTGCAGGAGCGTAAATGGTCCAGAACCCTGGTGATCTGGCAATACTGTTTAATTAGGATTTTCCCCCGTCATAAAGGAGAGAGAAAATAGGAGGGGGAAACTGGAATCAATATAATGTGGTAAATCTACTATGGCTCTCCCTCTTCCCACCCTGACTGGCTCCTTTATAGTTCCTAATGCCCACACTCTCCTCACCTGTATTTCATTGTTGGGGAGCTCTCCGTCCTACTTTCAAGCAGGAGTGTGTTTGTGGTGAGGCTCAGAAGATACTCATGCTGTAAAACGGGAAGAGCCTCTGAAG
This sequence comes from Ambystoma mexicanum, assembly GCF_040938575.1. NCBI lineage: Eukaryota > Metazoa > Chordata > Amphibia > Caudata > Ambystomatidae > Ambystoma > Ambystoma mexicanum. The sequence continues at coordinate 139,372,548 of NC_090921.1, forward strand.
GTACATGTTTAAATTCTTGGAGAGGTCTTTAGTCAGATAAGGCGCTAAAGTCTCTGAGAGAAAAAAGGTTCTGAGGTTGGAGAGATCTCTCTTGATGATTTAACAACTCTCTTTCTTTTGCAGGTTCTCTGAAGAAAGAAGTTTCACTTGAGGAGCTTGGGCGTCGAAGAAAAAACATGAAGTCTTCTCTTTGAGGTAAGTATCCGCACCTAGTTAGGAATAGGCTTCGTTATCCAGGTATGGGTTTTCTCTTGAGCTAAGTATGCGGGCGTAGTTTGGTAAAGGTGTGCAGCACAGTGTGCCTTCGTTATTAAGCTATGGCTTTTTTCTGTGAGGCAAGGCACTGGAATGCTTGGAAAAAGCTTGTCTGAGCTTCAGGTACGTATGCGCGTATGGTTATTTTCATTCACCACCAAGTCTTTAATGTTCTTTCATTAACTATGGTACCTTTGTCTTCGTAGGTTTTCAGAGTTCGTAAGATTTCAAAATGAAGCTGCGGCCATGGACGATGACTGCTGACTGAACTGCGGAACTACAGAGAATGAAGTCACCTGTCGAAGGACTGCTGCTGTGGAAAACTCTGGTTAGGTACGTTGAAGACTAAGGTCTGTGGATTTTTTTGTTAGCTATTCGAGTTCATAACATTACGTTGTTCTATCATTTTGCAGGTCTGTGAGCTGAGCGCCGGTAGCGATACACCAATGTAAGTGGAACTAACGCGAAGCACATGTTACTGCGGAGGCAGGGCTTTTATAGACCTCTATGCCCAAAGACTAGTTCTCAATGACTACTTAGTGACCCGCAGGGCAGCCATTTTAAGGATCTCTATGGGATCCCATTGTCACCTTGGTACTGGAGAATGTCATGTTTGCCATGCTAAAACCCATCTAGCCCCTACAGATCTGTACCAAGACTCCTTCCTGGCCCGGACACCAGAACCTAACCCAGAAACCCTGGAAGTGATCATGACAGTTCACGGAGGGAGTTGATATCACTTTGTGTAAAATTGGGAGACATGCATTTAATCGTGTAATATCTATAATATTCATCCCAAAATATCTACGTTAGGATTTTTGAAAAGCTTTGAGTGAGGTGCATCTGGTGAACCGAAAACGATTTTGGTGACACCAACATGCAAAAAGTTATAAGAAAAAAATGGATTGTGGCCTCTGCATAGGTGTGACAACCATAGAAATTTGAGACAAGGTGTAACAGGTGATCAATATTCACCCACTGAATGCCCTATTTTTCAGTAATATAGTTCGGGCGGAAACGAAAAAATACTGTAGCTTGGCACCAATAGATCGCACGGACAGCAAACAAGGTCTATGCGACTCCCTGAAAAATCTAGTATTCAAAAATACTGACATATGTGGCATAACATGAGAAAGGGCATTTGTCAAAATGTGGGATTTCCATGTGCAAAATCCAAAACCAACCCCCTGTCCCAGTTAGATGATGGATGGGGTATCCTCCCCTGGCTTCTCAAATCACTCCCCCATTCTCTGGACCTACTGTCTTACAGAGGGGAAGGGAAAACTTGAACATTGCCCTATAAATTTTGCGAGGAAGATGACTCGGCAGTGATGGCATTTGCCTTATAAATAGTTCACTCCGCCTCAAATGAGGACATTCTCCCTACCAAAAGGTGAGCAGCTGTCAAAATCCGGAACCATCTTTGCAGAATTGGGCCTAGTCTTGGAGCAAAGCCAGGAGCTGGAGTAGGACATTTTGGGAGGGCAGAGAGAGGTCTTGACTGACCCCTTGATTGTCACTGCCGTGAAGCCCTGATGCCCCTTGACGTTCATAAAAACCTTTTAGTGGAAGTATATACATCACCAGCCATAGATCAAATAAGCCCTACATTTCTCAGTATTGCTATAGAGATTCCCAATGAAAAAAATCCCCTATCCTTTATTTGTTGTGTAATTCAGTCCTTTTCCCATTGAGAAATATTTCACTGGTTTGTGCATTGTAGGAATGGTTCTCATTGAAAGCCCTTTGTTTGCCCGTGCATTTCTGCCATTTCCCATTGAAGAATTCCAGTTGCTTGTATAAATAGATCCCCAGTCTATTTTGTTCAGTAAATCAATTAATTCCCACATTATTTCACGGGATAGAGAAGGTTAGAATTCAAAACCAACTCACTCTTCCAAGTGTCTTGAGAGTCATAGTCCTAAATTGCTTCCCCAAAGAATTAAATTCATTATGAGCTCAAAACCGAATTTGTCTGTGTGTTTAAATTGTGTTACCACATGAATTCCGCTCTGCATCTGTCAGTTTAAACACAAACCGATTCTATTATTGTGAGCAATCCCTTGGTCCAGACTCTACCTGTTACGTGCCACTGTCATTTTAAATGAAAACCGTTTTTCCTATGCGAGGTCCCCATTGCTTGAAGAGTGTGTGTAATTTGCAGCCTCAGCAAAAACGAGTACGATTTGCATTTTCTTTTTCCTAAAAATGTCACTTAACCTTTGAAAAATATTTTTTTTCCTAGTCTATCCCCCTTCCCCTACCGTATTCTGAGTGTGGATTTCGAATTGCATTTCCTTCCCATTCAATGGCCTAGAGCTTGCCTGTTATTCACAGCGTTAGTAAAAACGAGTGTCATTTTCGTTTTCCTGGACATTTTGCTCAACCTTTTAAAACTCGTTTTTCCTCCTCTATCCCTCTTCCCCTGCTATATTCTGATTACGGATTTACAATTGCATTCCCTTTTATTTTCATGTGTTGCATGCACTAAAAATCGAGTTTCTTAGTGTGTGCTAGCTAGTCTGTTCTGAAGCCCCATGTGTCTTCTAGTTTAAGCAGCACAACATACCCTTGTGTGCTGTCCCATAGCAACTGTCCCAACTAAATTAAAACCCATTTACCTGGTGCAGAAAACGAATTGTTCCTTTCATTGCTGTTCCCATAGTGTTGCTGAAAATCCCTTCCAAAATCCTTTGTGTGCATGCACTTTCCTGTGGGTTGCATTCATTTTCATGTTGATAGTAGCGGTGAAGTCAGTAAAGTAAACCTGTGTGCCATACATGTTTTAGCTGGCTTGATGTGCTTATTCATTAAAAGGACTTGAAATTTGTGTCGCCACCCCCTGGTGGTAATTTTAACTGTTTATTAAATGTTCCAATAAATCACAAATTAATAAATATTCATTGATAACACACCGGCCTGGTTCCTAGTCTACTGATCACAGGGTGCTTGTGGAGGTTGGGTGCGAGACAGGTTGGGGGCCTCCTTAAAAAAGAATTGGGATTGGAAAAATAAAATGCAGATTTACTGTGCGCAACACTCATTGCAGGGGAAAGAGATCCCTGACTGGCTTGTGGTGCATAATATATCTCGACAGGATCTCCGAAGAGCAAGCTGAGTGCGCCTCATTTTCAGTCTTGCAAGAGGTAGGGCTAACACGCAAGAAGCCATAAGGACCAGGAGTCTTTGGAACCACCTGGTCGACATAGGGGAGGACTGGAGGAAAAGCTGACACGTGGTTGATCGGTCCGCAATTCTGTCCTGCATCAGCAACAATCTGGCACTGACCGTGCTTGTCAAAGATTCCTCAGCTATGTCTTCCGACTAAATCTGTTATGAACACTCAAAATATTTCCCAACATGATGCGGACTTGGACAACATGCCTTTCCTCGCAAGTGACAACTCACGTAATCTACGAAATTCAAAACTGACCTCTCTTCGCCCTAGAGCAAATTCACTTGATAGTAAAAACTCTGGAGGTCTGACTGGCCTTAGCGTGAAAGAAACTCCACCAAAATCAGACATTCTTAGCACCCCCAGGAGTGCAAGCTTACGCACCAAAGCTGCACAGCCAAGTCCTGCTAGTTGTCAACACATTTGATCTCAGCGAAGTCCACTCTGATGCTGCAAACAACTCCCAGTCAAGCACTGCCGAAAAATCTGGCTCTAAATCTAAACCAAGTCTCTCGTCCGCTGCAACGATGCAGATTTACAATAACGTCTTGGCTGCCTCTTCCACCGCATTGCTACCTTTTCTAAAAATGTATGAATCACTTCATGAAGCCTTCAAAGACCAGACTTCTGTAATCATTACCCTACAAGAAAAGATGGACAAATTTGAAGCCGTGACCAATTTTCTACAATCTCAGTTATCTCGGGAGGCTGAACAGACTCTGCGATGGCAAGAGTGGCTAAGCGATCTTGCCGCTCGGCACCATTGCCAAAATTACACTATCAGATGGCCTGCTCGAAGCCGTAAAATGGATGCGCCATTCAACACAAATGATTATTCCAAATCTGGCGCCAGCAAAGGATCCTCCAAGGCCACCCATCGACACCAACGTAATGCCTTTATTACAACCATCGGTACCTGGTCCTGATTCTATGCCCTCCCTTGATTGTGCAAACCATCCACACTTACCTGTTATTGCCCTTGAGAGTGAGTGTACTGAAAATGGCACTGGTCGTCCAATCGACGAAGTCGCAATAATTAATTTGGATACAGAGCGTCAAACTGTTATTCCAAACAACACATCAAAGGAACATCCAAAATGCCCACCTCTACTTTCTATTCCATTGAATCCAACAAGCTCCTTCGGCATCTTTGGTGGTCCTGCCAAATCAGTAGTGGTTACCCCTAAGCCGGTTCAAAAATTTCCAGTAAAAAAAACTCTTAGACGGCACTACTGCAGGCATGAAAAAACCAAAAAATCGTGAACAGAAAACAAAGCAAAGAAAATACATCAGAAATGTTATACCTCCCACTAAACCAGGTTTAATCTCTCGGCCGGAATTGCCATCCTCCATCCCCCAAAATGGTATTTCGTTGGAAGATCTCTCGGTACCCAAACCCCCTAACTTTGCGGCACCTGCAAAAAAAAGACCACGTTTGGAATCAGACCATGAAAGTCTTGTGAGCAACCCATCAGGATCTGAGATTGATCTTTGTGATCTCTCAACATATTCAGATAGTTCTCTTACCGACCAGCACACCGGTCATTTCCATAGAAATCCCAAAGTTGCTGGTGCGGCACCCATGTCTAGTTCTAAACCAGAACCCCGGCAGAATAAGAACTTGGACCACAGAACGAAAGTTCCTGAACGAGGACAGCAAACATCTGGGTTCTTCAACCCCAAGCAACCGAGACTCCAGTCACAAAAACAACCTTGGTTTACTTCACGAGTCCACGCAGATGGAAAAACTGGACCTGGAAACCTGAATTATAAACTCCGCTTACAAAATTTTCACCATGAAGACTGCAAACTTAATTTGAATCGACACAACGTGATGAAACTTTTTACCTGCATTCCATCACTCCGCACCATTCGATCCGATGACATTCAAATCGTGGAGTATGCCACAGAGAAATGTTGTGACCAAGTTCTTTTACATATAACCTCAGCCTCAGTCAGAAATACTCTGCTGAATGCCACAGAAGACCTGCTCGTCTTTGGGTTCGACATCTCAATCGAACCGTTATGCCTCAGGTCTAACCCGTCACCATCAAGCCCAAGAAGTAGCTTCCAAGGAAACAATGAACAACGACGTGCGGATCTTCGTCACGAAATATCAATTCCAAACAACTTAAGACCGCCTTCACTGAGGCGCAAAAAAGTGTCGATCGACATGCCGCTGCATTTCAGCGCTAGCCATCATTCATCCCTGCTGAATGCAAACGGGAATTCTTATCCTGGAATACCCGTGGATTCACCCACCTATTCACCTCTTGTGATTTTGAACTGGACAATGTATTTGCTATCTGTCTCCAAGAGACATGGCTAACCGATCCCGCAATTAGAGACGGCTTTGTCTCCTTATTAAATCCGGCCACCAAAAGCCCTATAGGCTGCCCATCGGCCGGGCTCCTGATGCTGATTAAAATCAATCCTTGGTGGAGTCTCGTGGATTCATTCAACCCGAATCCATTCGTACAAGGAGCCTTACTAAAAACTGCCAAAACAAGAACCTCTGCGAGAAAACATTTGTTAATCCTGAATGGATACTGGAATCCAACCAAAACAAGCACAAAGACCTTCATAGACACGGTCACGACAATTATCGACAAAACATTTTTGATTCACAAAAATCTGACAATAATATGTGCTGGTGATTTGAATTGTTCCTGGTTCAGCTATGATCCCAGCGCTGGAAATTACAAACTATTGTCAGTTGATGATCTGTCTACAAGAAGCCGTCATTGGAGTCTCTCTCTTGGAAATCGCAATTGTATGATGGTAAATGGAAATGTTCCAGGTGATCAACCACCGCGACCAACCTGGTCAAATCAAAATGTACATTCAATAATTGATTATTTCTGGGTCTCACGAAACTTACTTGAGGAGGAGACAACTTTGACAGTAACTGAGATGACATCTAGCGATCATAATCTTCTGTGTTTATCATGATTTTTGGAATGGCAAACGGACTGCATCCAATTTAAATACTCAATCTCCGTCAACGCTGGAGGAAACCGCCTGCGGATAGATGGACCAAAGATCGAGAAAGTAGCCCAAAAATTCTTGCACGACACAGCTTTGTCCGTGAACTATGCTCCTTTATTACATGACTATTACCCCTAAATCCCACCTTTCGAAATTGGGTATAAAGTACAAACACATATCCTCAGTGACACTGTCGCAAGAAAAAAAGGCCAGGAGACGCGACATTCGCGCGATAAAAAAATCTAGTTCCCCGACCAGCAACAACATCTTGATTCAAACAAAAATCCGCTAGTGGCGTCGCACATATCGTAATTGGTTAAAATCTCAAAAAATAATCATCGAACAAGAACAAGCGGAAGCACTAATGAAGGAACTGATCACAAAGAATTCCCATGAAATCTGGGTAATACTGAATACAGGCAATGTCCAGCACTCTTCCACGATGTCAAATGTAATTGATGCTGGAAAATGGGAACAACACTTTTCAAACCTCTTTAGTGATCAATCCCTGGAAACATCGACAGTCTCTGACCTTGGTCTGACTCCATGGGATTTAAACATCAACAAAGAGGACATTGAGTTAGCAATACGAGCCTTAAAAAGATCACATGCCGCACGTCCGGATCTAATTTCCAACATGAGGCTCAAGTAAAATGTTGATCAGTGGGCAACGTTTATTGAAATGCTGTTCCTGCGACTATCTGCATCAAAGTCGATCCCAGATTCTTGGCGTGAAGCGATTATTGTGCCAATATACAAAAAGGGCAATCGGGCTGACCCTACCAACTATCTCCCAATTGCCCTGTTGGACACAATAGGAAAAATCTACGCCTCATTTCTGCGCCAAAAACTAGCAACATGGTCTGTGTCTAACCACATCTTTGACATCAGACAAACTGGCTTCACCAAAGGTGTGGGTGTGGAAGTAAATCTCCTGTTGTTAAACATACTAAAGCTAGAAACTCTCAAGTCCAAGACCCATCTCTACTTGGCCTTCATCGACCTAAAAGGCGCCTTTGACAGCATGAACCGAGATAAATTGTGGCAAAAATTGATTAACTGGAATTGCCCCCACAATTTAATCGACCCTATAAAAGCTTTGCATTCCCAAACTGCTATTCGCATCAGGCTGAATGATCATGGCATTTTATCAAACCAAATACCCACAACCAAAGGAGTAAAACAAGGGTGTCCGTTGGCAGCCGATCTGTTTAAAATGTTCATTTGTGATCTACCAGATTTCAGGAAGAATCTAAGATGCTTTCCTCCCAAAGTCAACCAGAACGAAATTGGTTGCATAATCTATGCCGACGACGTGGTCCTCCTGGACCGTACCCAAATTGGTATCGAGCGGCAGTTAGCAAATTTACAAGAATATTTAAGTATTAATGACCTGACACTAAACATCGACAAGACAAAGGTTGTCATAATTGGCGAAAGGAATCCCAAAAAACGAAAAGCTTTCTCATGGAAAGTCGATGGGAAAGCTCTCGGGATCGTCAACTCTATTCGCTACTTAGGAATCACCTTTAACAAGTCCCTACATGAATACCACTGGAAACTCGACATAGAAAACAGAATGACACAACTTACCATCCAAGCGAGGCTGCTGAACAAACTACGGCAAATTCACCCTCACTCCAGTTCTAACCTTCTATGCTTTAAAGGTTGTTCCAGCAATTACCTTTGGTTCAGAAGCCGCATGGAATATCGACACCTTATTTTGGCAGAAGATGGAAGGCCTTTTTTGGCGACGAGTTCTGATGTTACCTTCATACATTTCGATGGTCCAAATTAGATACGAACTGTCCTTGTACTCGCTCCACACTTATGTTCTGTGGAAATCACGAATGGCTTTGCACAAGATGTGTCTGACTCCAGTGACACCAGCTTTTCAAATCTTTTGCACACAACCAGGCCAGAGTTCATCGAAGTTACTAGAAGAGTGGAAAGAGATGAGGATCTCAACTCTAACAGCTGTCGATCTAAATTTGAATGATTTTATCTTGCGCCCCCAAGTAACAAAAAAGAAGTTCGAATTCTGGTGCTGGATTCAGAACACTGACCGCTGTCACCAAATGCCGACTCCTTTAGATTCCGGACCTAGTGCCCATAAATTGAATGTGCCAAGCATGTATCTGACAAACTGTCCCTCTCGTCATCACAGGACCCAGTTCTTGAGACTTTGCTTAAATGTGCTTAAAACAAAAGACATGCTGCGGCAACGACACATCAACAAAGAAAATGATATGGGTCGCTTCTGTAATAGCGAAGCAGAAACAACCGAACACCTGCTAACAAAGTGTGAGCAGCTTGTAGCATACCGGACACAGCATCTAAGTGAATTTATGCCTGCAGCAGAAGGAAATCAAGACTGGTGGACTTACGCCAGTGCTGGTCACTGTATTAAATTGAGTTGTGCTGTAGTTAACTTTTTAGACTCACTACAACTTGACAAACTGTGATTTTCTAGGGCGTATATCACTCTTTTTTTTCATGAACATGGATTTCTTTCAACATCGATAATCAACATCTTGTAACAAAAGCTTGAGGTCTCGATGCTTGCATTTGAGTATCAGGCTGAAGTTTCAATAAAAAAAAAATTTAAAAAAGAAGATGATTTATCAGCAGTAAGACTGCCTGTTGCTCAGGAGGAGGCTGTTGACAGAGAAAAACCGGCCTCCATGCCTTTGTTGCTTGCGGCGAGGCCCACCAGCGGCAGCTTCTGCCCGACGCGCACAGGGTTTCTGAAACCCTCTGAAACCTGAGAAGGACCCCGTTTTTGACCCCGACCTCCGAGTATAAGGTGTTTTAGCTGTGGTTTTGGCAAGGACCGACTAAGATTTAACCGTTTGCGTGCTTGCCTTTGTTTTAGTGAGTTCCTCATCAATGGAGGAGTGAAACAGTTCCTTACCTTTGAAGGGAAGATCAAGTACTTTGTCCTGAACCTCCTTCGAGACGTTCGCAGCATGTAGCCATTCTTGGCGGGAGATGTCTACCCCAACCATAAGGCCCCAAGCAGAAGTGTCGACAGGATGGGCTGCGGCCTCCAGCAGGTCCTGAGCCAGCATCGGATAAGCTGCCTTTAAATCTACGAGCCTGTCGGGCGGAATACATTCCTGGAACTCAGCAAGCTCCTTCCCCAGCTTGAGATTTACAGCCACCAGAATGACCTCGGCATTCGCTTGTCGCAGCTGAAGAGCCGAATTGGAAAATACTTTTTCCCCCCAATGGCATCAAGAAGCTCGTCCTCCTTGGAAAGGACTGGAGAGACTGCCATAGAGGATGTAAAGGACGTCTTAGACAGGAGCATAGCTGCGGCCTCCACCGTTGATGAGGGGAGTGGACATGCAGTCACGGGTATGTCTTCTGACGCATGCAGCTTGTAGCGAAAGTCCATTATTCTGTTCAGGTGCTTCCTGCAATGAGGTTTTTCCCTGGACCTTGCGGGCTTCAGCAAGCACATCCTTTTGAAGGAAAAGGCCAGTGCACTCCTGTGTCGAAAGAGTAAAGGCTCCTGAAAGTACACCTTCTTGTGGAGCCGGAGGCTCGGGTATCGGAATATCAAGCAACACCATCAAATCCACAACCCAGTCATGAAAGGCTCTGACAGAGCAGGCGGGTCTTCGCTGTCTTGGTCCGCTTGATCTTCATCCAATGCGGCGCCAACAAAAAACGGATCCACAGAATGTGGCACCTCAAACACTGTGGGCAGACTTGACTGTGCAACGGGAGTCGTACAGATAAAAGTGGAAGCAGTGGTGGTAATGGAGTGGCCCCAGCGGAAGAGGAGGTGGTGGAAGCACTACCGGAGCCTGCTGAGGAGTAGCCGGAACAGGTTGCGGCTTGAAAGGCTTAGGATACATTTATTTGAATAGATCCTTAAAAGATGCCTTCATCTGGCCAGAGTGCATAAGGGCCAGGAACGTGCCAAAGAACGCATCCTCAGAGGAAGGTCTAGGCACAGGAGTGGGTAGAGGCCGCTCTGAAGGGGCATACCCCACAGGATTGCAAAAAAGAAGGTTGCCATGACGGCCCTCCACCAGCTGGATCCACGTAAACTAAGGGTGCGGACGTAGGAGGGAACGAGACTGTGTGGCAGCGGAAAACGAGCACACCAATCCATCGGATGGCGAATCGGCTTACTATTGTCCACATTACGTGTAAGGGCTGTTCAGCCGCAAAAAGGCCCCTCAGTACCAGCCGTTGTAAACGTTGGTGAGAGAGAGGTGGTCAAAATGGCTGCCTTAGACCGCAGGTGCTCGGCCGCCATTTTGTTGCTGCCTGATGTGAACTGCTTCAAAGGTAGGAAAAGGACTTTGGCCGTGAGGCCAGCGGTGTGGGCTGCACACTCTGGGACCACAATTAAGTGGTATAATTCTGAAATCTCAAATGTTTCAAAAAGTCCAATGTTAATTTCTAAAAAGTTTTTATTGTAACGTAGTTTGAAAGTAAATTCGTCTTCAATCAACTCAAATATTCGCTTATTGCAGCAGATATGTCACAAATGTGTCACAAATGTGGCCTATGCATTTCGGGCTAAGTGTCCTTCTTCGGGGCCTGTGATCATCTATAAACATATGTTCATTGGTCAAATTATCAAAAGAAGTGTGAGTATGTAGGAATATATAAACAAGACATATAAATCATCCGCAAAGTTACCCATCATGGTAAATTATGCATTAGTCATATTGGACAAACACATGCATGTCACAACATTCGCAGTTCCAAAATTAATCAAATGTGTAAACATCTTCGGCGGTGTCATTCCCATACCGGCATGCCGCTTCCTAAGGAAAAGGGAAATTCAAAAATGTATATGATTACATCATGATATACATTACCCAAAGTTCAGTTCCAAAACCATGGTAACATTCACACAATGGAAAAAGCATTGAAAAAGAAAGAGAAATATATGCATGTCATAAGTGCTGTAAATAATCGTTCTAAACAGATGTTCTGTATAGTCGAGTTGAAAAGGTTATCAATGGCAGCCTCAGTGACCTGTCGGTCGTACTGTTACTGCGAGTAGCATTAAATTCAACAAACGGTCGGCGACCTCGTGATGTCTGGGCATTCGTCTTCGATATCTACACAGATATAATCATTATTCACAAAACCGTCCTCCCTAATTTGTTTTGGTCGATTAGTCTACCGCTAGGCTGTAATCGTGCATGTCTTACCCGTGTGGAATCTCCTCTGCCTCTGCTGCTGCCGAACGCCAAAGCGCACGTGCGCTTCAAGGTTCTGCTTTGTTGTGCTGTGGTTGCCTTGGTTACGGCAACTCAAGCCCAACGGACATGTTTGAAGGTGTTCTCAGCGGTCTGTAACTACGCCAAGGTTGCCATGTAAACTTTAAAACGAGTCGTAAGGGACAAAATTCCACTCGTGCCGAGGTCACAAAAGTAAACACTATAAGGTAGAAAAATATGGCGTGTGTGCATAAATAAAATGTAAAGCTTTGTGTCTGTGAATAATGTTGATAATAATGCTATGGCCAGTACAAATGTGTTTAATTGAAAAAATGCGGGCGTGTTCATAACCATTGGGTTCATGTGTGTTCATCTAGCGCAATATCACAATGTTCATATGCCGCCTATGTGCAGAATATAATGGCTTTGGAAATTGTATTCTGAAATACCCGATGGGTGAGAACCAACTGTTACTAGAAAACCTTAATGTAGTAGTACGAAGGTCATGAGATGCGTGCATCTCAAGTGGGTTTAATGTGTGTAGAGATAAAGTCAAAGACAAAACAAAAAAATAGAAAACTAATTTAAAAAAAAGATACTCTAAATATGACATGCTGAAATAATGAATTCTATTAAAATAAAATACAATAAAATAAAACTAAATAGAATTACAAATGAACAAGAGTGTATGAATTATACCAAAGGTTAGCAACAGACATTCATTTACATGTGAGAATATGTCAAAATGTTCGTGTTCCAATCGGACTGCTGATCAAAGAACATAAAAAACAACTTAGATCCAGCTCTTCATTCATCCCTTCTGGTGCCAGGGATCCTATTCTTTCAATCTACGACGCTTCCTTCTGAGCTCTTAATATTTTCATGTTGCAATATTGTCCCTTCGTCGGTATAACTTCCAGTACTGCAAATTTAAGTTGTGCCACTGTGTGTCCATTGTCATGAAAGTGTCTAGCGACTGCTGAAGTCCTATTCAATCTAATGCATGATTTCAGTTCATTAATACGGACACATACTTTTCTCGCAGTCTCTCCAACGTAATACTGTGCGCAAGAACATTTGATGGTATACATCACATTTTCGGAAACAAGTAGCATGTTGTTTCAATTTGATTTGTTCTCCAGTTCTGGGATGGGATATATAAGGACCTTTCATTACATTATTACAGTTCCCACAGCTCATACACGGGTATGTGCCTGGATGCTTATCCGGTGATTTCTGTTGACCCATTCTTTTGTTCTGAGTATCTACTAGAAGGTTTCGCAAGTTATTGGTGTCAGTGAGGCCATTGTCTCTGCAGGGCTATCAGGGGACTTCCTTTTCTCCATATTAGCCCTCTGACAAGGAACCTCGGCAGAGCTGGTGCTAGCAGATCTAGAGTGTTTTTGCGACCCCCCACCCCCTAGTTTCTGCAGAAGAACCTCGGTAGAGCCGGTACTCAAAGACTTAGGGAGTTTGCCTTCCTTATTTGCCCCCCCCAGCAGGATCGGTTCGACCACAGGATTTTGTGTGGGAAGGCTTAGGGTCACCCCCCATATCCAGAGGCCTCTAAGGGAGCCCCTTGATCTTGCCGGTTTTACTTATAGCCCCCTAGTCTGGGATCCTCTGGGGTAACTCCTGTGCTTTTAGTCGCTTTACTGGAAACCTCGAGACTAGTCTCATTACATTTAGTTCCAGGCTGGGAAACCTCTAGAACTACCCCGGTGAAAATAGCCCCAGAAATGCTGGCTTAACTTTAGCCCACAAAAGGGGAACCTCGGATGAAGATCCGGTCCCGACAGCCCCCTTATAGGGGACCTCGGAGGAAACACCGGAGTCCAGGTTAGATCCCTTTCGGACACCTCAGGGAGAGCCCTGGTACCAGAGCAACTAGGACCCCTCCCCGAATCAGAAGACCCCTGGAAGGAGTGCCCTGGCCGGGGTGCCCTAAAAAGGAAGGAACTCACCAGACGATTCCTTTTTTCTTCGATGAACTGCTGTAAATGTGGAGGAGGAATCTGCTGGAACACCTCCTCGTACAGGACAAGCTGACGCTGGAGTGCATGGACGGAGAGGGAGTTGCAGTAGAAGCAGAAGTCCCACTGGTGTTCCGGGCCCAAGTACTCTAGACAGAGAGAAAGGGGATCCGCCCTCGCAAAACGATGTTCGCACGAAGAACAGGACACAAATCCCAGATGCTCAGGAATAGGCGGAAGAAAGACAACTGTGGAACCGGAGCATGAATATGAAGGACTAGGGAACAAAAAATAAAAAATTCCCTAAGATGCAAGTGCTTCCGAGCCTGACCACGCAGAGAAAATGAATGAAGGGCGATGCGCGGGGTGGAGCTCAGGAAGGCAGGGCTACGGTCATGTGCGGTGGCCCATGAAAAAATAAATGAAAGACAAAGAAAAGTTACATTTTGATGCTTACAAAGTGCTCTGGTCCCATCCCGATGGACAGAATCTCCCAAAAGCATAGAGAAAATGGGACGGGACGTGGGAATAAGGTCCAAGCAAAACTATGCTGTCAACTAGGCTGCCAGAGAATTTTTGGCCAGTATTATACAATGCAGAGAACGGAAAAATGTCCTGTTGATAAGAATAAAGGATTTCAAAAGAAATTGAAATTTTACAAACACGTGCTACTGGATTTTAGTAAAAAATGCTTTAACCAATTGTATATAATAAGTACATGGATCTTTAAAACTGTGCACAACTTGCAGAAGAGTAATTTATTCTAATGGACCCCAAATGTAGAATAGTCTTTCAATTCCAAAGAGCACCAACCTTCTGGTAAAAGATCTATATGGTTGCGTCGGATATTCAGGTCCCGAAGGGATTCCAGGGTGCCCATTTGGGGCGGGAGGACCTGAAGCTCATTGCTGCTCACGTCCTGCAAAAGTTAAGGAAAACACTAAGGAGGAGCACTGACGACTCAGGAGCACATTACATTCCAGCTGCAGACATCTTCAAGAAAACAAACATACACAACTCACCGGTAATGTTGGATCACAGAAAATGTGGCTTCATTAACATTAGATGGCTCTGTACCTTTGAAAATAGCTGATATCAACATGTGGCATACACAACTGCAGCCTGTGCGGCACATTACCTTTCATTAATAAACCCTTTTACGTATGTAACATACTTATTAAATCTTGAAGGTTTGACAGAGTGGGTACGTCTGTAAATGGAAGTGGGGGATGGCACCAAGTCACCTGATGCTTTTTGTATACACCAAAATCCCTGTTTTAGCCTCTCGGACAAACAGTGTCTACATCAACCAAAGCTAGGTTAGATAGGCAGCTCGGGCAAGAGTGACAACTCAGAATCAGTTCTTCCACAAAGGAACTTTACAATAATGCCTTGTATATCAACTCTAAATAAACTTCAAACCAAAATGAATTGCGTAGGTTAAAAATGTAAAGTTATTCACCATAACGACGATAGTCCCTATTCTTCCATACACTTGGGACACTGTCCTTCAAAAACTGGCCTGGAGTATGATGCCAACCAACATTAAATTATTGTTATAGAGAGAGAAAAGTGACCGTGTCTTGTGCAACACATCGAGCCAGTCCTGGTGTTCCCCATTGCCTGATAAGACTTCTAGTTGGTTTTTTTACCCATTGTAAATATGGACCTACAAATCTCAGCATGCAATGTGTAAAACCAGGGCTTGGTGGTGTAATTATGCATGAACAGCATGACACAGGGCAACTGGTGCCCTTGTGGCACCTCCCCGGTGGCATGTTCCTGAGCCCAAGCAACAGTTTTTATTTGCACTGTCCAGTGGAAAGATTCTTAGAGTGGAACAGATGGAAGGGCTGCATGGAGGAAAGGGGGGACTATGAACTAGGAGATAAGTCACTATGCATCCATCGAACCGGTCTGCCGCATCGCACCAGCAGCACTCATCGCCACTTCAGCTCGAACAGCTCACCAGTGCAGAACCCTTCAAACCAATGCGCCTTCGAACGACACATCGAATCACCAGGACCTTCACATTAAGCCACACTGGACCTCGACACGAACCACTGGAAGCATTTTGTCAATCGCTAACATTACACAGCGGTACCCATTGTCTCAAACCAGCTTGACAGTCGACCCGACCATGGTGGACTCTTCGGAATGCACTGCATCGAACTGAACAGAGCTTCACTTGGGCCAGAGACTCACCACACTTGCACCTAGTTCGACCCACAATAACAGACAAGAACAGTTTAATGCTGTTGAACAAACCAAGAACAGATTAACGTAATTTTGAAAAGACAAGACTCCCTGGTCCACTTTTGGGACCATAGTAACTAATAAGTTACCCTTTTGCACAATTGGCAAAGACGAACAAGTTACTTACCAACTGTAACGTTCTTTCGACTGGATGTTCCTCCCACGTATTCCTAATCTTATGATATTCGTATCTCGCCAGCTTCACTGCTTCAGAATTTATTTTCGTGGCGTCTACGTTCCTCAACGGGCTCTGTACCCTGTTGACATCACCATCAGTATAAATAGCTTGTGTCGCGCCCGTTGGCTTCAGTTCTGTTTTTTCGAGGAAATATTCAAGGAACACCAAAGCGTGCCTCATGACTCTTCGTGAGAGAGAAGTGTAACTAACGTAAACTGTACTGCGGGGTACAATGGGAGGGGTGATGAGGAATACGTGGGAGGAACATCCAGTCGAAAGAACGTTACAGTTGGTAAGTAACTTGTTCCTCAAATTGATTTTGTCCTCCCCTTCCTCATCCTATGATGGACTCCCATAGCAGTCATTTTGGAGGTGGGAGTACTAATTATTTTTCTCATGGACAGAATTGAGTACCACCTTAGCAAATAATCCCTCATTGGAAGAAGAAGCATCTAAGCAGCAATGCTTGATGAAGGTATGCATTGATGCCCATGTTGCAGCTGAACAAATATCTGCTGCAGGGACTCCCCTCTTCAGAGCAGCAGAAGTAGAAGTAGTATGGCAGAAGTAGCCATACCCCTAGTGGAATGGGCTCGAAGCCCATCCGGCGGGTCCTTTCCCAACAATCTGTAGCACTGAACTATGGCCAAAATGATCCAGTGGGATATGGTCTGTTTTGTCACTGCTAATCCCAATTTATGGCCAGTATAACCTACAAAAAGTTGGTCATCCTGACGTAATTTTGACATTCTTGAAATATAAAAACTGAGAGCCCTTTTTGGGTCCAGTCTATGAAACCTCTCCTCTTCTTTACCCAAATGAGGAGGAAAGTAGAACGTTGGTAGTATGATTTTTTGTGACAAGGGAAAGTCAGAAACTACTTTTGGTAAAGAAGAAGGTTTAACCTTAAGTACCTGTGAAAAGTAGTGTACGGAGGTTTGCATGAGAGAACTTGTAACTCACTAACCCTGCGGGCTGATGTTAAGGCCATAAGAAGGACAGTTTTTAATGTTAGAAGCCTCAAGGGACTGGAATGCAGAGGCTCAAAAGGTATACAAGTTAGAAACTTAAGTACAAGATTTAAATCCCAAGTCGGGACATGAAAAGGGACTGGAGGGTACACATTAGTGAGCCCTTTCAGGAATTGAATGATTAATGGAATTCTAAAGTAGGAAACCTCTTCCGAAGAGCGCTTGAAAATGGACAGCGCAGCCAGATAGCCTTCAATTGTTCCGATCTGGAGCCCCAGATTGGCTAGATGCAATAGGAAAAAAAGCACCATTGGGGTGCCACATTGAAAAGGTTCTACATCCTTCTCCCTGCACCAGATACTGAATTTATTCCAACGCCACCGGTACAGGGATTTAGTTTCTTGCCTTCTGGCCGAAAGCAACATTTCCATTATGTCATCCGGAAGATCCCAATCGTATCTCAACCTCTCAGAAACCATGCGTGAAGGTTGAGTGTCTTGAACTCTGGATGGCGAACCCGACCTTCCTCTTGCAAGAGAAGATCCTCTCTTGCGGAAGACGTGCTGGAGGGCAGATGGACATGTCCAGAAGTGTCATGATTCCTGCCCCTCATGTCCCCAGCCCTCCAAGATGTCAGGCTGGAGCCAGGCCACAGTCACGTACATGGCCCTCGAGGGCCTCTCCATCCCTCCAAAGAACCACTTGGAGTCAGACTTGGCGCTTGTGGCACCAGACTCACTCCCATAGAATAACGTTGGGGACTGGACTTGTAGTGCATTGATGTGGACAAGATGGATGCCCCCACATATTTCGGTTCCCAGAACTGCATGTGCAGTCTAGTCTTTTGGGTGTGGTTCAGCCCAGACACACCTGGGATACCCAGAGACTATTTAAGCCAAGCCCAGGCTAAGAAACAAGCTTTGCGTTTTCTGTACCTGCAGCGTGACACTCACCGTGTTCGGATCGGTCTCCAGTAGGCCTGCATCTTTCTTCTGCACTCAGCTCCTGCAAGAACAAGAACACTGTTAGGAACAGCCTTACCTTGCGTCGCTCCTGCTCATCATTCAACGCTCCTTTTGTTCTGCAGGCATCTTCGGCGGTGTCATTCCCATACCGGCATGCCGCTTCCTAAGGAAAAGGGAAAAGAACAGAAAAAAGGCATTAGTAAGCATTCAGCAAATCTTTGCTTATTTTTAAAGACTGTACGAGCTTCAAACGCTTACCTGAATCCCAGCCACTCTGGGGGAACTGTCTCCGGAACTTCTCATCTATCTGCAAGAGGGAAAAGACACTCCAGGTTAGCGTGGAAACATCTAGAGGCGCTGCCTACTGCGCTTACTCACCGCATTTCTTCTTCATAACCGGCATCCACGCTAAAAACGTCGTGGCACCTAAAAGACACAGAAAAAGAACTCAGTTCAATACAAATACGAAAGGGTCGCATCACGCTCTCACTCACCTTCAGCGCTTCTCATCTCAGCAGCACGTCGCCATCCCCGGACGCCGGCCATCATCTAAGGAAGGAAAGGAACGAAGTTAGAGAACTGTTCAAAAGACTCATTATACTCAGCTGTCGGTCTCTTGCCAGTGAAGTAACTAGCCAGCAACGAGCCTGCATCAATCAAAGCGCCCCTGCACTGAAAGCAGGACGGAGAGCACACTTTCCAAGAAAACAAGGTGAGCTGTGGATCAAAGGGAAGGGTTGGACCCCAGGGAAGAAGGGGTTCAAGCACACAGAGACAATAGGGAGTTAAACTCTACCAATCCTGTGTTTCAGGCCCAGTCTCCAGTCGAGTAGACTCCAGGGAAGGGTTCGAGGTCGTAAGAGGTCAGAACAGGCTGAGTGACGTCCCTGTGGATACCAGGTGAGCGTTACAAGAAGGTCCGGGTACCACATCCTCCTGACCCAATCCGGGGCAAATAGGATCATGGTTCTCCTGAACTTTCTCAACCTCCTGATTACGCGAAGAATCACGGGGACTGGCGGAAAGTGGAAAATCCCAGTCCACCACAAATGCGTCTCCTAGAGCTCCTCTCGGAGGAAATTCCCTTGAGCAGTACTGTTTGCACTTCCGATTGACCCTGGTCGCGAACAGATCTACTTGAGGGGTTCCCCAAAGAGTGAAGATCTCTTAAAGGACTTCCTGATCTAGTTCCCACTCGTGAGACACTGTGTTCTGAATTTCCGATAAAGAGATTCCTTCTCGTATTGCCCAGAACCAGAGCTGCATTGCCTCTCTGCACAATGGTAGTGACCCTACTCCTCCTCTCTTGTTGAGGTAGTACATAGCCACTGTGTTGTCCGTCATTATCAAGACATTCTTTCCCTTTGGAGGGCAGGAAGGCCTTCAGCGCTAGTCTGATTGCCCTCAGCTCCAACAGGTTGATGTGTAGTTTGGACTCCGATGGAGACCAACGACCGTTTATAGTCAGATCGTTGGTGTGGGCTGCCCAGCCCGCGAGTCAGGCGCCCGTCACTACAGTTATCTTCGGCCATAGGTGCCAAAAAGATTCTCCCTTGAGAATGTCATTGTAAGCCCACCAAAGAAGGCCTTTAGCAACTGTGCTTGGAACTTGCAGAAGATCCGACATATTCCCCGAGAATTGGGACCACTGAGTCCTGAGAGCCCATTGAAGGGATCTCCTCCTCAATCGGGCCTCTGGCACTAGAAAGATGTAGGATGCCATGAGACCGAGCAACCTCAGAAAAATCGAAGGGCGGAAGATGTTGGGCATTTTGGAACTTTGTTACCATCTGCAGAATGTGGAGAGCTCTCACCTCAGGAGGCGAGGCTTTGCCTGAGGAAGTATCCAGGACTGCTACGATAAACTGTAGCTTTTGGGATGGTATCATGTGGGACTTCTTGAAACTGAGGGAGAAGCCCAGTCTGTGAAGGGAGTGACAGGTGATTGACAGATGTTCCTGAGTTTGTTCGGGAGAACACACTCTGATCAACCAATCGTACAGGTAGGGGTAGACGTGAATCCCCACCCCCCACAACCGCCATCAGTTTGGTGAAAATCATCAGGGCGGAGGTCAGCCCGAATGGCAGAACTCGAAACAAAAAGTGAGAACCGCCAGCTGTGAACATCAGGTACTTTCTGTGCTTGAGATGGACTGGCACATGAAAGTAAGCATCCTGACGGTCCAATGATACCAACCAGTCTTGGAGTAGGAGAGCCTGAAGGATCTGAGAAAGGGTTACCATCTTGAACTTGTCCTTCCTTAAGAACTGTTCAAGTTTCTTGAGTCCAAGATGGGTCTCAATCCTCCGTCCTTCTTTGGGATGAGAAAGTAAGGAGAGTACCAACTCTTGTTCCTCTCCGCTACAGGTATCTGTTCTACTGCACCTTTCTCTAGCAGGGTTAAAATTTCCCACACAAGGAGCGGATCTGGAATTTTGACAGAGTTGGGTCCCGGTAGATGGTCCGGAGGCCTTTTTAGGAAGGGAAGGCAGTAACCCTGAGCTACTGTCTCCAGTGCCCAAGCATCTGAAGTAATGCCCAGCCATTCTTTCAGATGCTGTGAGATTCTGCCTCCCACCGGGGTCTTGTGTCATTGGAGGCGGCTGCAGGAGCGGCTGAGGGCAAAGATGCCGTTCCTGAGGCTGGTTTCGCACCTCTTCCTGGTCCACCACCAGGGACATTACTTTTACCGCTTTGATTGGCCTGTCCTCTTCGCCGAACAAAAGAGGAGTATCAAAAAGAATGACCTCTCAGGAAGATGAGCCCGAATAAGGTTTCTGAGTGTAACGCTCACCTGATTCTCGCAGAGGCGCCGGTCTTGACTGGGCGACTACTGTATCTTCAAAGGTGATGTGTAGCACCCGGTTGGCTCTTTGGGCTGGACCTCTGTGCACTGTATGCCTGACGTGTAGAGTAAGATGTCTGCAGATAGAAAATATGGGGTTAATGAACTGGGGTTATTGGGGTGTCCCTATCTCTTTCCTCTTCTCCTCTCCTGTAGACCCCCAAAGGTTAACGCTCTCACCTTAGGTAAGTGAATGCCGAGCTCTCCATCTGCCTCGGGGCAGGGTGCTGTAGCCAGTTTCTGCACTGGATAGGTAGCGCAGGCCTCTTGACTTCAGAGGACTGCTGTCCGTCGTTTACTGCACGAACGGTAAGTTTCGAGTCATTCAAATGTCTTTAAAGTCTTTAGTAATGATGTCTCTTGTTTTGCAGGGTTCCGGCGATTGCGGATGACGGGCTGAAGTGAGTTGAAGATGGAGCCCGTGTGATGAATAGAAGCGCCTGGAAGCACGTGAGTAAGCGCTTGTTGCCTGCTTCACGATGCGCTCTAACAGTCTTTTTATTTTGCAGGTACGAGTCCGGAGCGGCTGCAGGGTGCCGGAATACCCACTGGATTAGATGTGGAAAGGAGTAATGGCACGTGAGTATTAAAGTTCCCCAGTGTCTTTAAACGCACCTTGTTTTGTCTTTCAGATGCGGATGCAGCGCCGAAGGCCTCCGGAGCGTGCGAAGAGTTGGTAGGCTTTTGTCTTTCAGATGCCGGAATGCAGTATGAAGACCTCCGGAGCGCACGAAGAGTAGGTAAGCCTTTGCCTTTCAGATGCCGGAATGCAGTGTGAAGACCTCCGGAGCGCACAAAGAGTAGGTAAGCCTTTGCCTTTCAGATGCCGGAATGCTAACCTGTTCTTTCTTGTCTTTATAGGTGTTGCTGAAGACTGGATTCAGGATGGTAAGCCTTTTTCCTTAGGCCCAGGACTGGATGCAGAAGACATGATGAGCGTCCTGCTGCAGAGGGTGCAGAATAACGCAAAGCAAGATTCATCCACCGGGTGTGGTTTAAATAGCCTCCTGTAGTGCTTAGGTGTCTCCTTCCACAGCCACGCCTAAGTAAGAAAAGAGTTCCTGGTAAGAAAAGAGTTCCTGCCTTCCAGAAGAGTTCCAGTGTTCTAATTCTAGGGAGTGGCTCCAGCCCCACCCAACAGGAAAAGTAGTTCCAAACAGAAGAGGATCAGAGGCTCAACTGGCAGGCAAGTAAGCAGCATGGTCTGCTGCGGGTAAGTCCACCCAAGCATTATGAGCCCGGCGCTTCCAGCGCTGGGACTGGGCATATTTATGAGCCTGGTGCCACTGGCGCCAGGACTGGGTCCAAAAGGTCCCAATTGGGACTGGTTGGCACTCGGAACCTGGGTTATGGATCTGCTTCCAAGGGAGTTGGGAAAACCCTGACCTTTTGGAAGCAGAGATCATGACACTGAGGCTGTCGCATAGAGGCGCTTAGAGATTTAGCTGCCGCTTTTGGAGGTCTCCAGTTTTTCTAAGCTTTCATCAGCTTTACTGCCAAACAGCCTCAAGCCATCAAAAGGCATGTTGCGTAGCCTGGCCTGCACATCAGGTGCAAACCCGACTTCCACAACCACGCAAATCTGTGTAGCACTGTGCTTGCAGCCATGGATCTTCTGATGCTATCAGCAGTATCCAGTCCAGATTGGAGACATTCCCCCATTGCCTCCTTACCGTCTTTTATAATATTCAGAAAGCCTTCCCTTGCCTCGCCGTCCGGAATATGATCAGCCGCCCCTGTGATGCAGTCCCACAAGGTATGGGTAAACATGGCCAGGCTACAGGTGACATTTGCTGACTTGAGAACCATGCTACCCGATGTAAAGACCTTATGGGCCCAAGCATCCACCTTCTTATCCTCTCTATCCGGGGGGATAGATGGATAGGCTGTTTGACTTGACCAAGTTGCTGCCTGAATAACCAGACTTTCAGGCGTGGGATGCCTCTTTAAGTAATCAGGGTCACTACTAGAAACTACTAGGAAAATTACTATTAACAGCTGAAACAGTCTCAGGAGCCTCCCAGTTTTTTTCCACTGTCCTCTGAAGTGCCCTATGGAAAGGGAGAACTGGGTCTTTCTGGGGGCCCTGGTCCAGGATATCAGTCATATCATCCTGATCAAATGTGGGTGAGGATCTACCCCCAGCCCATGTATTCAGTAACCCTATTCATCAAACTCCTGTACCCTGAATTTGCATGTTCTGCAGGGTCAGGTTTTGTAAATTCTAGCTCTGGTGACGTAACAATTCCACTAGCAGAGTGAAGAGTGTCACACAGGTCTCTCATTTTCGATTCTGGATTGATTAATTCCTCTGGCACCTCTCTGGTCCCAAACTGTAATCCAAAAGGAGAAATTTCTTCTTAGGCACTTTCCTCTTTAAAGATAGAAGATATAGACTTTAAAAAGTCTGATTTAGGTAAAGGAGTAAATCTCCTTTCCTGTGTCTGATTTTGCCTTGAAGGAATCGAAGGAGTGTTCGAAGGCGTTGATAGCATCTTTGAAGAAGGTTTCACAAAAACCTTCAGCTTCGATGTCGAAGCCGTCGGTGCCGATGACGTCGACAAAGTCGTCGAGGGCTTCGACGACTTATGTTTCTTCGTCTGTGTCAGGGAATCACTTGATTCTCGAAGAACCTTCGATGATTTGACGTTGGGTCGAGATTTTCGAGGTTCACCCTTATTACTGGATCTTTCCACAGTAGTTTCTGACTCTCCTGCGTCGTCCAACGGAGCGACCGGGGACTGGCTCTTATGAGGTTTCTTTGAGGGGGTCGAGGCCGCATTCTCAAAGACCTTCATCATCTTCCTTCTAAATTCATCCCATTTCCTTGGGGAATTCGACTTAGTCAGACATCTTACCAATTCAGTAGACGTATCAGAGGAAGAGGAGGGAGATCTAGGTCTCCTCTTCATCTTCTTTCAAGTTGATGAAGAATGTCTCAATCTATTACGTGATCTAGATCTCTTGGAATGTTTATGTCGATCTGAATCCTTCGATTCGCCTGATTTTCTATGTTTTTTTGACGAGGCCTTCAAAGAGGCCTTGGAAGCTTCCCGCCCCACCGCCAGTTTACCTTTTCTCTCAAGAAGAGCCTTCTCCGTCACGGA
Organism: Ambystoma mexicanum; assembly: GCF_040938575.1. Taxonomy (NCBI): domain Eukaryota; kingdom Metazoa; phylum Chordata; class Amphibia; order Caudata; family Ambystomatidae; genus Ambystoma; species Ambystoma mexicanum. The sequence goes on from NC_090921.1 coordinate 139,396,454, forward strand.
CTGACAGGAGCCAGTCGCCGGTTCGATGGTCCGAACCCAGGCACCAAAGACAAACACGGTGAGGGTCTGTAATCGACATTTTCGATCCACAGTCGATACATTTTTTAAACCCAGTCTTGGGAATAGAAGGGGTAGAAGAAGAAATGTTTTCGAAGTAAATTTAGAAGCGCACCGTTCACTCGAGAGCAAAGTAATCGGAAAAACGGAACTGAAGCCAACCGGCGCGGCACAAGCTATTTATACTGATGGTAACGTTGATACGGTACGGAGCCTGTCGAGGTACATCGACTCCACAACCTTGTGTACAGCGCCCTCTGGCGAGAACATTTTTCCCCGAAACAGCAAAGATGGTGAGATACTAATATCATAAAATGAGGAATACGTGGGAGGAAACAATCCATTCGAAATATCCTTTTTCACCCCTGCTCCAGTACCCAGAGTGATATCGCACACATGTTCTGAATTTTGTATGTTCTTTCCACATAGGTGGGTTTTTGCTAGTGTTTTTCTAGACAGTTAATTATATATTGCTCTACCTACATCCCTCATTCTTGAGCCTTACTTCCTTAAATACCAGAAACTCCTCAAGACCTTCCTCTTTCTGCCTCCCTCTCCCTTGCGAACATCCTTTCTCTTCTCTTCCCTCCTTCGTTCTCTTTCCCCAAACTGCTTGGTTCGCCGACTGGTCACCTGGTGCACCCCCAGAGCCTCACAGGTCCCAGGCTACCCCACCAGACTTGCACTTGCCTCCGGGCCACCACACTCTACCTGCACTACTGCACTAGGAATACGTTCCATGAGAGTGGCAACCACTCTGCACTTAACCCTGGTCCCTGCTGGACTGGGCACACATACCCCCCCTCCCTCCCTCGTGCTTCCTGTCTGTGCACTAGCACGACTTTGAAAGTACTAGGCTTAGTAGGTTTGTCTGTCCTTTCCCCATCCCTAGCTTGGTTGTGCGTGAAATACTCGTCCATAGGCACACTGATGACAAAACGTTTTTGTCTTTATATGCCCTCCCCCCCCCCTCTGCCCCATCTCTCCCCACTCTTATCTCACGCACTTCAACCAGTATAAATGTCTCTGGCCTAATATGCTAGTTATTGTTGTTTAGATCATTCAGAATCTTGAAGGCCCAAGAATGACGACTATCTCCTTGTTCCCTTCTCGCCTTGAAGCGCTTTGAAGAACTTCACTTGTGTATAGGCGCTTTACAAATAAACAATTACAATTACAATATTAATTAATATCTAACATTGGTTGGGTAATATTTTATTTTGGAGTTCATGGTTCGAAATTAAGATTGGATAAGCAAGAGCTAAAAGCAGCTCCTAGGTATCCAGCATTAACCAGTGACCAAGAGCAGCTAGCACTGGGGAATGTGGAGCTAATTGTGTGCATTATTTATGACTCCTTATGCTTTAAATGTCATATAGATGTGTCCTAATGTTTATTTATAGATTGTCCCAAATGCACAGTGTCAGGTTTACACACGAGGTTTGTTTGGCATCAGGTGGCCTGGGGAGCCAGGCTCTTCTGGGCAACAAGCAGGAGCCAATTATCTCCCATCTGCCCTCAATTTCGAACCCTGGTGTTTTTGTACTATTGCTGTTGGGCAACTGTCATCCCATTCACACCCTGCAAGGTTATAGCCCACTATGGCCCACATTACCACAAAAGGTGAAGGAGGTATATCTCATGACATGGCTGGTTTCATCTTTAAAACTGGGCTCACTGTTGGTTTGTAGAACATTTTATGTTGCTCCAAATCAGGTCTGCTCTATTGATGTAATAGTAGTGGCTTTTGTATTTCTCTACAAATTTGATGAAAGCTGTATGGAAAAGTGTGGGTGAAGGTTATGACTGACAATGTCCTTTGTTAGTGCTGCCTAACGAGATGCAGAAGAAACGATGCAGCCACCCACTGATGAAGTGTGCTCTCAGGGTACAATCCAGTCAATGCTTAGGCTTGTTTAATGGTGCTGATGAGGAGGGAGTAGTACTTAGTGTTTCATTCTTGCTTCCTCAACAGTGACCTGGCAAATTCTCTAGTTTACATTCTGCCATGGAGCCTCGCTTGGAAACTCCTAAAGGCCTAGAAGGACCCGTCTCCGTCTTTTCCTGTATTCTGAAACATTGACGGGGATTTGGGAACTGTCTAGAGGGACTTGGCCATCAAAGACCTAAACTTTTACTTTTTCAAAAAACATTTAAAATACTGTGGAAAATGGCACGAGTACAAGAATCACATTTCAAAAGACATAACGGTATCGTCCACAGAGTCAATGCTTCTCACACAACAGTAAATAGCCAACAGCCCGTAAACCTATCCCATCAAGAACATTTTCAACATTTAACCCCCCTTCAAACCAGCGTTGTTATAACAATGAGACGTGTCGCATAAGCAGGGGTTTTGCCACAATTGCCAGGTAGCAAACTTTTACTTTTTAAGAATCATTAGTTGAGGAGTCAAAATGATGTGTCCCACCCAATGGCTGGGATTTAACTCATCCTGCTGTTTGAGGAGAAATTCGGTACAGTGAAACAATGCCCACCGCCTCCTAATGGCCAATCCAAGAAACATGTCCCTGGAGGTTGTAGCTGCACAACAGGCTGTCCCCTTCTTACATGACTGCCAATATTTATTTGATCTATGCAATACCAGACAAACTTCCCTTTTTTGTCAGCTGGCAGGAATACAAAATCTCATCTGTTTCCAGAAGCTAAGTTTGCAACTAGCAAGAACCATATCTGCATTTGCCAAACAGAGTTGCAGTTCACTTTTAAAGTATTTTTTACCTTAAAAAGGTCCAGAGCTTGCTCTTCTTTGTCCCCTGATGTGATGGCAATAGAAGAAATGATGGAGAACTAAAGCGCTGAGACGAATCCCTGCAGAGGATGGCTGCCACCACTAATGATGGGGAGGTGGATTTGAACCTGGGCAGAGTTTCTCATAATGCATTAGCCTACACTTCGGACCTAACCAATTGTCAACAGGTGTAATAGTACAAGGAGAGCCTTTGCTTCTTTCAGGACAGCTTACTGGAGTAGGATGCCTGTTTTTCTGTTGTAGGTGAAAGCGCTCATGCCAACTCTTGTGTTTGCCCTGATGCTGGTTCTGTGACCTCCAGACCACAAAACTCCATTATGCAAAGTAAGACCTTGACACCTCAGAGTATACTTCTCCTCTCCTCCTGCTATATCGGGTTCAGAGGATAGCGGGTCAGGACCCATATTAACCAGATGATCAACCTATAGACCTGCTGTTACTGGTGGTGTTGGTGGCCCGCAAGAAAGGGTAGGGAGAAAAGGGGCTGAGAAGGCTCTTTCCATGAGTCGGTGCGATACTAAATACAGGATGCATAGTGGCTGCTGCAGGTGTAGCCAGAGCACAGGCACCTACTGGTGTCATGGTGTTCCTTGACAATAGCCCAAAACAAATCCCAAAACAAATTTCCCATCACGCCAGCCATCAAGAAGGATTTGCATTTACTCAGGATATGGTCCTCCTTTTGTTGCGTTGATTTCTGCCTTGAGGCGCATGAGGTATGGGTAGACGACAGGAGTAGACTAACAGGGCTTGAGTTTTTTCTGGTAGTCTTTATGGCATCAGCCCGGCTTGAGGTGGACCGAAGACGAACTCCACACTGAGAAGCCCTGATGAGGCACACATCACTGAAGAGGGGGGGTTGTGACACTACTTTCTCAGGGGAATGAGAGCAAGGGTCATCTGTTCTTGGGAGAGTGCTTTACCCAGGGCTGCTGCTTCTTTTGTTTCTTCTTGGGAGCTCCATCCCAAGACGCAACAGGTGACCCGCACTCACCTTCATCTGAGAAAGCAGCATCACAGTCCACCAGTGATGAGCTACTCAGTAGGTCCTTGCATTTATCCTTCTTACCATGAGACTTGGCCTTGTTGCCATGTTTATGGTAATGTTGTTCCCCATTTTCTTCAATCTGATATGTAGGAAGGGACCTTGGCTTGATGGCATAGTGTTTGTGGAGCTGTTCAAAGTTGATAAATTAATACTGCTTTGAGCCTGCACGGTCTCTGCAGTAACTCAGGTGATCCAGAGACAAATCGCTGCCAACAGTATGCAGAGCCTCTGAAGCATTCCAAGTAGTCTGTAAAACTGTGGCACACACATCTTTCTCTTGACTGATATTAAACAGTTGAAGTGGCAAGAAAGGGCACAGCCCAGAGACTGTGTGCTTACATTGTTAACGAAAGGCTTTTTTTTTTTTTTTTTTTTTTTTTAAACACGAGGGGAAAAAAAGAGGAACACAAGAAAGAAACCATAATTTGAAGCGGCTATTGAAAGCTCCCGCGAAATAAATGAGGAGAAAAGGACTGTCAGTTGGGCCCAGGAGCATAAGCGAAGGAGGTGCTGTCGTGGCCAGGTCACACATGTGCCCAGGCACTTAATTTCAGTGTTAAATTTAGTGTTGTTCTACATCATGCTTAGGGCCCACCTCTGAAGGACTGAATATCACAGGAGTGGGGGAAATAAGAGGACGGGGCGTAGTTGAAATCATTGTTTACAGCTACACAGCTGGGATCCAAAATTAATGTGAGCTCAAATTCATTACTATGTTCACCCACCACTCGGCCGGTTCTCATGAGCGGAAATAGATTATATATATATATCTATATATATCTATATATAGATATATCTATATATATATATATAATACATTACTCACCGTAATCGTATTTCTGATGCTTGTATCTGCTTAGATTCACATGCTGTGCATAGGCTGACATCTAGTGGAAGCTGCAGAGTATTACAGTTTGTTTTTCGAAACTCGAAAATGGGCGTCAACACAGGGCGTGCCAGTAATACTATCCCTAGTGTGACGTCCACTGTACCGAAGATCCCTCACGTGTCTAGGATCCTCATACTGGTCGGAAGCATTTTGCGGAGTCCCCTGGCCTTAGCCATACTTTTGCTAAATATTGATTAATTGACATCCTTCCCCATCCCAACGTCGAACTTCGACACTCGACGCCGGCTGGAGAAGAAATCGACCGTCGGCTGCTGCACAACGGATTTGGGCCTCGGAAGGCCTCTGGCCTCGGCCCGGGCCTTGGAAGGCCTCTGGCCTCGCCCCTGCAAGTAGGGAGAGTGGGGGGTTGGAAAGGTGCGTATGGAGGGTACCCCTTTTCAATTCTTCCACAAGCCTCAGAAATATATATATATATAAATATATATATATATAAAACCACCTACACATTCTCTGCACAGTCTCAACCTCTACGCGCAAATGCACGTAGAACTAGCAAAACGATGCCACTCAAGCACACAGCATTCTAAATATCCCTCCCATTAGTCTTCAAACAACACTACACCTCAACATCCAACTTAAATACCATCTACATGGCCAATGCTTCCTAGTACCCTGGACCCACAAGGATCTACTTTGAAGACATAACCCTTTTATGCCCTTGACAAACATCTAGAAACAGATCTGCACACAGAACTCAGGGTACTTCTTGTCTATACGCATCAACACAACTAGCAAAGCCATCTTGAAATATCCCTCGCCTCCCTCCAAACCCAACCGCTCCCTCACCCCATCACACACCCCAACTCGGTTTCAGATTCACCAGAGGGCCTGGAAACTATGCAGAAGGCATCAGAGCATGGTATAAATCTCAGTAACATAAATTTACCATTGGCTCTGTCTGCCGTCAGTACTCTGTCTCCCAGCATTAGGCCTGCCCATCACAAAACCACTGAGCATGCAACAACCCAAGGTTGAAGTATTACCTGCAACAGTCCAAGTAGGATGTCCAATTGACTGAGGCATTAGCTCAGTCAGGACATGTTAACCCCTTGTCAACCAGCCAGCAGCTCGCCACTCTTAAGTCTTTTAAAGACAACAGACACTGTGAATGGCCCCAATCTTTTAATTGCAGACAACAATCTACTACTTCAAATTCACCCAGTCTCTGTCATTATCATGGGTGCCTCAACCACAATAACATTACAGTTGTCCACTCCACTGATGCGTCATCATCTCAACACTCAATGACTTTCCCATCTCCGTCCCTCGTCTATTCTCAACTCCCCCTCCATCATACATTACCAAAAGAAAACTCAAGACTGTCCCCCAGCCATTCAAATGATGAGGCTGGCCATGTGGCTCTAATTGTGCAACTGTTGCAAAGCTCCATAGCCATTTTTCCTAGCTGCACACAAGGAATCTTATTCTTGCCCTCACAACTCTCATACACTGAACAATCTTCCTACTGGATTGGTTTTTTATCCACTCTCTGCTCAAATCCTTGCAAGCTTCACATGACCTGTATTCCAGGACATGCTTGCCTGCTCTCAGCCAAACTGTACTCCATATCCTCCTCCCACGCCGTGGATGTTTGCCTTCTACTACTCTAAAAATAAAAAGAATAGTACATACCATGTTCCCCTTCTTTCTTGACCCCACCCACCCCTCCTCAACATCCTCTGGCCACTCCCCTACCCACCCAATCAATTCTCAATCTGTCCTGATGAACTTTCACCAATCGTATGCTTAGCACCCAAAATCAGTGATCCTATTGACACATATAGACCAAAAGGTGGACACAGTCACCAGCTCTCACATCTCCCCTTCTTCAACCATTTTGTCAACGGGCATCTTTGCAGCCTACTACAAGGTGGCCAATAATGACCATCTTGAACAAAAACACATACTGCTGACCATAACATGCCCTCTTTCTACAGATCGTTTTTCTGCCTAACCACTCCAATATACATCAGCGTACTGATCTCTTTAACTCTCTTTAACTGCATCAATTACCTTGCGTGAAATGCTGTGTGACACCCCTTCCAATCCACTCCTCCGAAACTGATGCCTCACTTGTACCTCTCCATAATCATCCTCCTACTCCATCTCCCTGCTGCTAATGACCTTGTGGCTCAGCCTTCGCTCCTCTGAACTCCCTCTTCCATTTGCTTCAAGCACACCATACTCAAACTGGTAGCTGCTCCTTCTCCACCTCGAAGAACTTTGCATCCACACCCTCTTTCCAAAGGGGTGTTTCAAGGATCAGTCCTGCGAGCACAACTTTTCACTCTGTACACCTCCTCGCTAGGAAAAAACGAGATCATCCTTTGGCTTCTCTTTTAAACCTCTTTGTCCACGACACCAAGATCATCGTCCCACCTGCACCCCCAAAATCTTGGCCATGTCGGTGCTTATCACCAACTGCCTCACCACCATTTGTCACTGAATCGCACTATATTGTATGAAGCTAATCTCCAACACAAGTCCTTTGTCCAAGCCTCACATGCCAACTTCACTCTCCTATCAGCCATCTCCTTACCTCCTGAACATCCCCACTGCATCATTCAAGGCATGTAATTTGGAGTCCTATTTCACAGTGAAATCAAACTACATCAATGGCAACATGGCCAGGGTCAACTGTCTAACCCCTCACCCACCACTTTGCCACTCCACACTGGTCCTCCGCAAACTTGACCACTGCTCCTCTACAACCTATCTCAATCTTTTTCCACCTCAGTGTACCTTGACCACGCCGAGTAGCTATCTGAAATCTCTGCCTTCATGTTTCTGCTGTTTGTCTTCAAGTACATCAAATGCCTGGTGGAACACCCCTCTGTACTCCTGCTCGGGCTCAGTCTCTCTGCTCTCAAACCTCTGACAACTCTAACACCACACCCACAATGCCTCCCTATTCCACTCCTTCACTGTACTGTCCACGCTATTACATAAAAGCAAATCAATCAGAAGTCTTTAAGATCAGGCTCAAGCGACTGACTTGGAAGGGACATCTTTGCCCCACCCCTCTCTTTATGCCATCTCCCCAGACTTCTGCCTCCACAAACAATGCTAAACAAATGTAAATATGTACTAATGTAACCACCGGGGAGAGTCCTGAAAATACAATATTCTTTTGTCACTTGGTTACCATTTGTCCACTAACCATGCCTCCAAACCCTACCCACTTCATTCATCACCTGGCTCACCACTATCTATGTAGTCACTATAACTATGTGAATGCATACTGAAATGGAACTGCCTATGGTTTCCTCATTTATGGGCACTTCTGGTCATAGTGCCATCGTCATCAACTGCGATGAAGTCAGATATCTATGTTCATCACCAGACCCCACAGTCTCTCTACAATCCAAGGAAAATAGCCAACCAACACTAATTTGCCAGAGCCATGAGCTAAGTGGTGCAAGGAGGTAGCTGAAAAGCAGCCCTTCATCTTCAGTGCTCTGCCCTGAACTGAGCAATGTAATATTCAAACCTTTAAAGGCAGTTAGAACTACATTAAGTGCACGTCTATCACAAAAAAGAACTTTCCTTGGGTGATAAACGGCAGAACGCCCGGATAATTGTCGATCGTGAAGAAAACACCCACTATATAATCAAATGATCCAGAATGGGTCAGAAACCTACCATTTTCCCTTCCTTATAATTGGGAATCAGAAAATCGTTTAAGTAGACTCCCTGGTTCCTCTGTTCTTTATATCCTCCTCTTTCAAAAACAATTATTCTATTTCCTGCCGCAGGGATGGAATGAGAGATCATACGTAGCATCTAAGGGGAATATGAGGTGGTTGTTCTAAACGTCAATGTATAGCCAAACTTTGCTAACTGGAAGACCTCCGTTTTGTCACACTCTTCCAGTTTCTGTAAATGTGAGAGCCTTCTTACTGCTAGGAATTGGGCTTTGGTGGAAGTGTCTTGTTCAGCTGTGGTGTGCCCCATTGCGGATGTGGCCTCTATCCTCCCCAATCTTCTCTGTAGTGTTGCCTTTCTGGCTTTGATGGGGCTGTCATTGCTCACAGAAGCAGCCCTCCCTTCCTACTCTAAATGTTCCTCAAAAGGAAAGTTATCTTCGGGAAAGTAAACCCATTGCACAAGCTGCATCAGTGGCACATTTAAGAACGTGTAGCATTTGGTTCACTTATTTTCCATCAAAAGGAACATCTAAAGGTTTGGCCCCTGCCTGTGGCTTAAATCTTGCCATAGATTACATAAAAGACTCTGCTTGGTTCAGGATTCTGAAACCAAAGTCTGTCAAAACCATTGAGACTTTCATATTCTGAGAGGAAGCAGCCTGCCCTCACTTAGAGATGACTTTAAATGATTGTTTGTCCTAAGGAGCAACTTTAGATTGTAGCAGCAGCATTAATGGCTACTATTTTGCCTAGGGCACCCAACCTTTGATCATCCCTCTCATGTGGGGTAGAACAAGCAGATCTGAGAGAATAACGCTGCTTGCAGCAGTTGGCACAATATGCTTAGGCGGTGGGTGGTCTCTGGGACACAGCAGCAAGTCTAATGGAACGTAATATGTTTTCACTTTTTGTACTTACTGAAAGGGTTTACACTGGATTCTTGATATTTTCACGACCTTGCTTCAATAGTCTAGTGTCAATATGCAAGGCCCAAGCCAACTTTGATGGATCATTAACACAAAAACAAAAATTCTTATCCATCTTTCTCTAAATGGATGTCAAATGTCTCTGCTGTTTCATTTAGAATATGAATGCACAGCATGACATCAATTGGCTTGTGAAATATATGTATACAAGGAGGGTTTTCCTTTGGGACCACATAGTATTCCTCTGGGTCCATCTCCTCCTGCGGATCCATGGCTTAATGTAGCTCCTCCTACCTATGTCCTAGTTTTTCATATGGCGTTAAACCGGCCAAGTCTTCTTCAGGTTCATAATGTTTCTACCTTGATGGTTAGGTGGTGTGGGTGATTTTAGTCTCTTTACACCCTACTATAAGAGAGCTCTTCTGCTCCTGTCTTGCAAATTCACAGAACGTAGTCTCATGTGGCTCCAGACAACAAACAGTGGACATAGTAATCTACATTTCCGATGCCATTCATACCACAGTTGCCAATTCTTGTAAAAAGTCATGTCCAAGAGGAAATGGAACAGGTTTCTTACCTGCATCTATTGTTCTCCATCATGGGTCTGGCATGGATTCACATGCTCATGAATATTCCCCGTCATCAGGTTGGGAATCCTCAGTAAAAGAAAAGACAGTTTCACTTACAAACTGTATTTCTCCTTTAAAGTAATCACTGTCCTCTGGGTCAAACAGCCCCCATCCAATGACAGTCCTCTCTCTAAGCCCCTCTTCTAGCAGCTATTTTCAGATTTGGTACGCACATAAAGTGGCAGTATGACCAAGAAGAGGCGCAGTTTGGCATGGATTCACATACTCATGAATAACAAATACATGGAAGTACAACATTACACAACCACGGGAGGTGGCAAGGCTCAAAGGAAGCAATTAACTCTTACCTCTGGAAAAGACTCACCTCAAGTGTACAGGTTGCTTAGCACTGCCTGGCCGACCCTGGACTCTGCCCTGGAATCCCTGTCTATGCAGTAGAACTTCGTGAAGATGTGTGTGGACCTCCACGTAGCAGTCCTGCAGATGACTAGCCTGGGCACACCAGCCAGGAACACCATTGTCACAGCAATCGCTCTGTTGGAGTGGGGTCTCAGACGGCCGGGCAGCGGTCGGTTTGCCAACCAATAACAGTACATGATGCAGCCAGAGAGCCACCTTGAGATGGAAGCCTTGGACAAGGCCTTCCCATGGTTCACAGAACCAAAGTTCATGAACAGCTGTGAAGTTTTCCAAAAACCCTTTGAGCGTGCCACGTAGAACTTCAGGGCACGAGCAACGTCCAGTAAGTGCAAGGCCCTTTTAGCCAGTGACGAAGACTTCGGAAAAAAACAGGTAACATCAAAAGGCTCGTTGAGGTGGAATTCTGATAGAACCTTCGGCATGAAAGAGCGGTGCGTCCGCAGCACCACTCTCGATTTGTGGAAAGTCAGGTATGGCTGTTTGCAGGATATGCCTGGATCTCACATACCCTCCTGGAAGAGGTGATGGCCACAAAGAAAGCCGTTTTCCACGAGAGGAACTTGAGAGGGGCCTGATGCATAGGCTCAAAGAGGGCACCCATGAGGCTCGTCAGAACCATATTGAGTTCCCACGCCGGGACAGGAGCCTTCACCGGCGGGGAAGATCGAAAAAGTCCTTTGAGGAACTCCTCAATGATTCTGAGACCACAGTGAAGAACTTCCTGGTGACCTGGTGTACTGGGAGATAGCCGCCAGATGCACCTTGATAGAAGCATGTGCCAGGCCAGCCTTGGCCAAGGAAATATGGAAGAATTTGTGGGACTGTGACCCTCAGTGGGGTAATCTTCTGCGACCAGGCTTCCACTTGTGACCGTAGCACTTCAAAGTCAACGACGCCCTGGCCTTGGCGAGGACCTCTCTGAAGTCCGCAGGCAACTCGTATCTACAAACCTCTAGGGCTGCAGGAGCCAAGCCTCAGGTTCAACGATCCTGGGTCGTGATGCAGGATTGCGCCTCCTTCTCTGGTGAGACGATCCGGAACTACTGGCAGCTTGACCAGGGGCGACGCTGACAGACTGAGAAGATCCAAATACCAAAGACGATGAGCATCATCTTGCACAGACACCGTCTGAGTGTCTTGATGACTCATAGCAGGAGAGGGAACGAAGGGAACTCTTACAGGAACAGTCCTTCCCATGGAAAGGAGAACGTATCCCCCAGGATCCTCGGCTGGTGGAACCTGCTGGCAAACCTCCTGCACTTAGAGTTCATCGCCATCGCAAACAGATCTATCTGGGGCCTGCCCCACTCGGCGAACAGGCAGTCCACCTGATCCTGACGAAGTTCCTACTCATGGCAGGACCGCAGATCCCTGCTGAGGGAGTCTGCAATGGCGTTCTCGAATCCCGCCAGGTGAAGAGGGTCGAAGAGCATCCCCTGTCAGACGGCCCATTGTCACAAGTCCTGCGCCTCCTTGGAGAGCACCGGGGATCGAGTGCCCCCTTGCTTCCTGATGTAAAACATGATGGTGGTGTTGTCCATGAAGATCCTCACACCTCACCTTTCAGAGATGGGAGGAGCGACTTGAGGGCCCAGAACACTGCCCCTAGCTCCAGGATGTCGATATGAAGATCCTTCTCCTCTGGCAACCACAAGCACCTGAGGTGCAGAAGTCCGGTGTTCGCTCCCCCCGTCTGAGGGGACCGTCTCCTGGTATGGCGGGTTCTGGAATCCCGTGCCGTGGCCGATTTTGGAGTGAACTCCCCCACCATATTATCGCTCGCCGGAATTCGTTGTTGAGCGAAATCTTGTCCATGAAGCTTCCAGACACCTGCCTCCAGCAGGTGTCCAGGAATTCCCGCAGGGGCCGCCTCTACAACCGATAAAGCCGGATGAGGTAGATGCAAGACGACATCATGCCCTGCAACGACTCGGTGGCCCGCACCGTGGCCGTCCTAGTCGACAGCCACTGCACCTTCGCCAGAATGGCTGCTATCCTCTTCTCCGAGAGAGACGCCAGGCAAGACACCGTATTGAGTCTAGCGCCCAGGAACAATACCGTTCTGTGATGCCATCAAGCAGGACTTTGGATAGTTGATGGAGAATCCCAGATTCGTTAGTAGCCGCACAGTCGCCTCCATGTTTTCCTGGGCAGGCTCCTGCAAGCCAGCGCCAATCAGCCAGTCGTCGAGGTATGGTTATACGTGTATGTCCTGTAGGCGCAGATGGGCCGCCACTCGTGCCAGCCACTTCATGAACACTCTTGGGGCTGACTTCAAGCCGAAAGGTAGGGCTAAAGGTAGTGTTGTCCCTGCACTATGAAGCATAGACATTTTCAGTGTTTCCTGTGGATGGGGACGTGGAAGCAGGCGTCCTCCATGTGCAGCGATGTCAAGCAGTCTCCTTTTTACAGTTGGCCGAGCAAGTGTTGCAACTTGACCATCCTGAATTTTTGGGACTTAAGGTATTTGTTCAGTCGTAGCTCTAGAATGGGCATCCATCCAACTGTCTTCTTTCTGACCAGAAAGTATCTGGAATAGGTTTCGGAGCCCTGGAGTCAGTGGGAAACTAGCTCTATTGCTGCTTTTCGCAGCATGGCCCATACCTCTTGCAGGAGGAGGATGGAGGATGAAGGATGTGCTGCTCCTGACGTGCCACCAGTAGGATCCGCGGACAGCTATGCTGAAACACCAGGGTATGTCCTTGGGCTAGAGCATCCAGCACCCATCTGTCGGTGATGATCTTTCTCCACTAGCAGACAAACCTAGTCCGCCGGCATCCCACTGGGGTGCACGGGTGGGGGCCAGACGTCCTGGTCGGTTCATGCTTGCTTTGGCGCCGGCGTCCGGCGCTGCGGCGATTGCAACGCTGTCATCCTCTACCGTAGGCCTGGGAACGGCCTCCGTAGGCTTCCTGAGTCGTGGATCTGGATGGCTGATGGTACTGACATGCTCCACTTTCCTCTGGAGGAGCGAAAAGAACAGTGCTGCAGGAGGGTGCCAAGGGAATGGGCCGTCTCCTTATCTGCCTTGATGGCCTTGAAGGACTTGTCGACTGACGAGCTTCCCAAATAGGTTATCTCAGTCTAAGGGCATTTCCAGTACCTTCATTTGGATCTCCTGGTGGAAATTCGTGGCCTTCATCCATCCTTGGCGACGAAGGCAAACACTGTTCCCACATTTGCTGGAACCCATGTCAGCGATGTCCAATGCCACTGTGATGGCGTGATCGGACGCTACCTCTCCTTCCTGGAAAAGAGCGATTGCTTCCATCTTATAGTCGGGGAGGAACTCCAAAATCGGCCCTAGCTCATACCAAAGCTCCATGTGTCCATCCTCTTCCCTTTGTTGCCTGGAGGGACCGAAGATGACGAGGACGGGTTGGCCGACCGTTTCCTTGCGGCTGCCGATACCACCGAATCCAGTGATGGCTGTAACGACAGGCACTTGGGTGTGGAGTCCTGTACCCAATACTTCTTTTCCAGTCTATCCCTTATGACTGCAGCTGTGCAAGGGTTCTTCATGAGGGCCAGGCCCACTTCCCAAATGCCGCCATGACTGTCTTCCTCTTAGCCTCGCGCCTTTGGTACAAGAAGACCTCCTTCTTAGTTTCCTCAGGCACTAGCTGAATAGCTCGGAGGCTCTTGAGATCATGGAGTGGAATGATCCCACGTCATCCGGAGGAGACACCCTAAGTGGAGCATCCAAATGTGGGGATTCGCCATTCACTGCTACAATAACCTGGTCATCATTCTTTGTCCAAATTTCCAAAGACCATATCTGTCCCCATACCTGTGTCTGGGTCTGCTGGGGGAAAAGGAACCCGACGTGGTGGCAGAGGTTGGAACATGGGCGTCAGATGACGCTTCCTCTACCTCGTTGGTGGCTGATCTGGGACCTGGGGAACCATATGTGCTGGAGCCGGAGGCATCCTCAACTTGATCTCCGACACCAAGGTGTGTAGAGTAAAAGAATTTCCAAGAAAATGTCCGTTGGCTGCGATTGCAGAACGGGAAAACTAGGCCCTGTGCCATCATCCTCCTCTTCCACGTCCTCGTGGATTGCGTGTAAGGACTTCTGGTCTTCATCCTCTGTGGCCGAGACCTCCATGGCTTGAGAAACAGCCTAGGCGGGCTGTTCCGGGGCCTCCTCACCCTATCCCTTTTCCCCCTGAGGGTCTTGAAATGGGGCCTGAACTGGTTTCCCCCCTTCTGGCGTGCCAGCAGACTTTGCCAAAGTCACTGCGGCGGTGTCACGCTTTGGGCATAGGGAAACCTGAGCTGTGGGAGCTACGTTTGCAGGGTCTGAGCACTTAGCTGCAGCAGTCTCCAACTCCATCGTCGACAAGGTCATAGCCTGAGCCGATGGTGCCTGCTTGGGCTGCTCGGCCTTCTCCGTCCGCGGCTTCTCGGATATCTCACGACTTCCTCTTCGAGTAGGAACTCGATTGCCGGCTGGCAATGGAGGCTGATGGTGACGTCAATCGCGTCTTCCCCACCTTGGGACCCGCTTCTACAGCGCACAACCGGTGGACTCTGACTTGCAGTTCTTGGCCTTATCTTGGGCTCCAACGGGTGAGGTGCCGTCACAGGACTTAGACTGCTCCTCGGACCAGGCAGTCCTGTGCGAGGCATGACTCTGCTTGTCTCACGGGGCAGAGGCCTTGGCGCTGAGCCACGCTGCCAGTCTACTGTGTCTGTCCCTAGTCTTCTTGGAGAAACCGAGGCAATTATTTTGCACTCCACATCCATGTGGTCCGGGTGCAGACAGTAGAGGCATTGCAGGTGCTTGTCCTCCACAAACGCGTTCTGTAGCCCGCATTTGGTGCAGTACTCCCTCTCCCTCTCTTCTGTCATGGTCGGTGGGTGCGAAGTAGGCCTGAGGGCTTCAAGAATCTTTGACGATCTTCTCCTTTGAGGGTGCTGAAATTCACCGACACGGGATCCCCACTGTCAGCAGATGAAGAAAAGAGTACACGGGCTCCTTAAAAACAAAAATAGAACTTTTTTCTGTCGAAAACCACAAAATAATGTGCAGATACTCTGAGAGCAAACTCGAGGACTCCCAAACTGAAGCGTGTGGTAAAAATCTGAAGAAATTGATAATGAGAGTTGCCAATTGCGAACCTCAGGTATTTCCTGTGCTTGAGATGGATTGGCACATGGAAATAAGCATCCTGAAGGTCCAGAGATACCAGCCAGTCCTGGAGCTGGAGGGCCTGAAGTATCTGAGAGAGAGTTACCATCTTGAACTTGTCCTTCCTGAGGAACTTGTTCAATTCTCTTAAGTCCAGGATGGGTCTCAGTCCTCCGTCCTTCTTTGGTATGAGAAAGTAGGGGGAGTACCAGCCCTTGTTCCTGTCCGCGACAGGTACCGGTTCTATGGTACCTTTCTCTAGCAGGTCCATAATTTCCTGCAAGAGGAGCGGATCTGGAACTTTTCGGGAGCTGTTCCCCGGTGGATGACTCTGAGGGATGTGTAGAAAAGGTACGCAGTAACCTTGGGCAACTGTCTCCAACGCCCAAGCATCTGACGTTATAGCCTGCCATTCCGTCAGATGGTGAGTTAACCTGCCCCCCACAGGTGTCTTGTGTGCGAAGGCCTCAGAGTGGTTTGGGGGCGGCTGATGCAGATGCCGAGGGTAAAGCGGCCCCTGCTGCGGTCTTAGTACCTTTGACCCGGCCACCTCGGGTGGATCTTCTTTGGCCTCTTTGAGCCAGCTGTCCTCTGCCTTTTCCGAATGTGGAATAGCGAAAGGACTTTCCTCTGCCAGAGGTACCTGAGGGGCGAAAAGGAGTCAGGCGGATAGCAGCTCCTAAAGATTTTGCTGCTGCCTTGGAAGTCTGTAACTTTTCCAGACTGTATCAGCCTTTTTTCCAAATAACGAAGAGCCGTCAAAGGGCATATTCAAAAGTCTGGCCTGTACATCTGGAGCAAAGCCAGACTTTCGCAACCACGCATGCCTGCGGATTGTTGTACTGCCGCCATGGCCCTGCTGATACTGTCAGCGGAATCGATGCCAGTTTGAAGAGACTTGCACATGGCATCTTTGCCATCTTGAATGATGTTAAGGAAGGCTTCCTTCTCCTCTCCATCGGGTATGCAGTCAGCCGCTGATGAAGCACACTCCCATAATGTGTGACTGAACCTGGCGAGCGTACAGGTGGTATTGATGGACTTCAACGCCATACTACAGGCAGAGAAGACTTTCTTTGCCATAGAGTCGTACCTCTTGTCATCCCTGTCCTGTGGGACAGTAGGGTAAGCAGTCCTACTGCTGGATGAAGTTGCCGCTTGAACCACCAGGCTCTCTGGGGTCGGGTGTTTTGACAGGTATTCAGGGTCAGCAGCCGCTACCCTATACTTTATCGACAGTCTTTTATTGACTGCTGGGATGACTTTGGGAGTCTCCCAATTGGATGCAATTTTTCTTTGCAGGGCTGCATGGAAGGGGACCACCGGATCCTCCTGTGGACCTTTGTCCAATATATCCGTTAGATCATCCTGTTGGAAAATAGGTGAAGGCGCAGACCAGCCCATAAACTCAATTATTCTTGCCATCAGGGTTCTATATGGTGTTTTGGCATGTTCCCCTGGGTCTGGCTTTACAAATTCCACTTCTGGGGAAGTGTCAAGTCCACTGGCCTCATGAAGTGAGTCTTGTAGTTCCTTCAGCCTCCTTTCTTCAGAGGTGAAATCCTCTGCAGCAGGCAGTGAGGATCTCTGTAAATCAAAAGTTTCTTGGTCAGAGTCTTCTCTTTCTTCATAGATTGAAGAAAGACCAGTGTATTCTGATCTCTGAAATGGAGTAAAGCCCATTTCTAGGGCTGAAGGAGCCAAACTCATCGTTATTGGACAAGAAAATGTCGAAGTCGTCGACGCCGATGTAACTGGCCTCGAAGGCGCCGAAAATGGCGTCGAAAAAATTGGAAGGGTCCTCGAAGAATTCGAGAGGATCGGGATCCTACTCGAGGGCATCGACGACGGTCTCGGGTCGTGCCGGAGGCCCTTGAAAACACCGTTGGCTGTGGAGCCTTGGTCCTCTCTTTCATCGGGGTCGACGATGGCGTTGAGTCGATCGACCGATGCGTTGAGGAACCCTTCGACAGCGGCGTCGATGGCGCCGACCAGTGCGTCGAATGAATCTTCGACTACGGCATCGACGGAACCCTTGACGACGGCGAAGACGGTGCCTTCATACCCGATGGCTCATGGCGCTCTCGGGTGGAATGTTTCGCCGGGTGCTGCGACTCGCAGCGTTTTGATTTTTTGGGTTTTTCACCTGGGGTATCACCCTCAGCTGTCTTCGAGGGGGTTGAGGCCGCGTTCTCGAAGACGCTTAACATTTTCTTTCTGAATTCCTCCCACTCAGCTTGAGAACTGTGTTTGGTGGGACAGGAAACTCTTTCTGTGGACACCGAAGACGACGAGGAGGAATAGGACCTTCGACGTCTCTTTTTTGAGTTTCTAGATCTCGACGAATGGTGGCAGCTGCTTCGAGATCTGGAATGGGAGTGTTTGACGGCGAGGAGACGAATGCCTCGACCGACGAAACCTTCGAGGAGGATTTGGCTGACTTACCTCTCTCGAGCTTCCCCTTTCGCTCCTTCAGGGCTTTCACCGTCATGGACATGCAGTCCTCACACTCCGAACAATGGTGCTCGGACCCCAAGCACCATAAACAGACCCTGTGTGGATCCGTTATTGACATTTTTTTACTGCAGTCTCGACATTTCTTGAAGCCGGATCGCGGCGTCGTCGGTTCTGATGAAGAAGCCATCGAGAACGATAGGAATATTCGTCGAAATAGATTTAGATAAACCTGACTGAACTGAGCAACGACGTTCCGAGGCCCCGCGAAGCGCAGAAAAACGGAACTGAGCAACGGACGCAGCGCGTGTCCATTTATGGGCATGGTGACGTCGGGGCCGATACGGTGGCCGTCGAGGGACATCGACACGGCGGACGCCGACGCGCAGCGCCCTCTACAGAAAATAATTCTGAGGCCAGCAAGTTGGAAACGTATATCAAAGATAAGAAATACGTCGGAGGACACAATCCCTTCGAAATACAGTTTGTAAGTGAAAGTGAAACAGTTTTTTCTTTTACCGTGGATTCGCAGCCTGACGACGGGGAATATTCATGAGCATGTGAATCCATGCCAGACCCCATGCTGGAGAACTTATAGTTCAAGAAAAAATACTGCATGGGGAAAAAAAAAATCAAAAAAAAGAAATCAAAGAAACCCTTGTAAAACGGAATCAATTTTCTAGGGACTGTAGCCGTGAACTTCTGTAGCTGTCTCAAACTGACCCAGCAATCTGCACATTAATACAGCGTCGCCCGCAAGATTATGCAGCACTGGTTCTTTCATGAGACAGTTCATTTATCCTCCAAGTCACCCTGCAAGGCAAGGACGATGGAGGCGTGGGTGGCATGGTGGCAGGGAGGATGGGTGGTTCCTAAGCACTCTCAAACATAATTCTCCTGGTTTCCAAGGATCCTTGATTCTAGAGCGCATCACATACTTCTAGATAGCCATGGGGGTCTTGCGGACATCAGTTTCTCTGAGTTTCAGGATTCCCTACAGGGTATACATGGGGAATCGTCCTGAGAGTATTTGTTATTAGAAACCCACGAACCAAGAGCTGAAGCAATAAGTCCATTCTAGGCCGTCATCTTTACCCTCCCTTGTAAAGTACAATTGGGCTGGGTCGAGGCGTTTGGAGGTGAGCAAGTCAATCTACTGCTAATATGGGGGTCTTAAAGGAGGCTTTTGTTGTGTAGACTGTTAGGGAGAATTCTCATTCAATGGCTAATTTCCCTTACCTAGTGAGTCCCCCAGCAGCTTTGCTGGATTTCTGGAGTTTATATTTTCCACTTGGTAAGAGTGTGAGCTTTTCCCCCACTCTTACCTGTGTTTTGCCATGTGCATTTCATCTGTTTTTGTGAGTATGGACTCTGGAGTACACCACTTCAGTAGTCCCACTCTTGTATGTTACACAGCGCCTTCAGTGCAGTGACACAGGGTTGTCTTTTAGACTTCCCACCGACTCCATTTCTGGGGCGACGACTGTCCCCCAGAAAAGGGTAAAGTTGCCATTAACATTAAATAGTCATTTAACTACAGATCCAGTACACCCCATCTAACATGGAGTATTGGAAAGGGGTAAAACTTAGCCCTTTTTATCTGTACCTCCTAGAGCCTTGGTTTGCTCTTTTAACAATTAGACTTGGCGGGTGGCAGTGGTATCTACCCTAACTTTTCTACCGCTGTTTTACTATATAAACGTGGTACTGTTTCTGGCTATTACATTAGCCTCAAACATAAACCCGCCTGACCAAATACTCTTTCTTTTGGCTCCGGTCGTGTTTATTCACCCTTTCTTTTTGTTAAAATCCTTCGTGTTTTACTTTGCGTGGCAAACCAGGTTTGCCTTCTTTGTTCAGCGTCTTTTGGCGGGCTTCTGCCAAGAAGCCCTCCTCTAGGCACCTGGGTGTTTAGGTGGGCTGAATGTGAGGGAGGGGTGTAGTCACCCCTCCACAGGGTATCCTAGGAAACCCAAGTCGCACTTTGCCATGATTGGCTGAGGTGGTTGTCCGGGCTGGACAACCCCCCTGCTGCGTGATTGACAGACAGGCTGTGTGAATGGGGGATTTTCACATAAAAGGCAGGTCTCTTGGGCTAGAAGTCAGAGTCGTCACTGGTACTAAAAGGAACCGAAGAGAAGCGGAGAAGGCGGCTGCTGCAACTACCCCGTCCCGGTGAAGCCCTGCTGCAGTCCTGAGCTATCTACCCTTCGACGACCAGAGGAGATCCAGTCCGGAGTCTCCTTCCCTTGAGCTTGGTGGGGTCAACCAGCTCATCTTCCACAGCCAGAGGATCCTCTTCGTGGTCAAAATCACTGTACACTGCTGTAGTGGTCCAGATAGCCATCTGAAGAGCCTCTCCAGTTTTAAAGGAGCGCACGTTTTATTCACCGTCGCTGCTGCAGGCTCCATCTCTGAGTAGAACAGACCCCTCCAGACGTCCTTCTCGTCACCACGACGGAAGCACCAGAAACCGTGGGTCTGCACGAAACTACGAGGAACAACTGCCGTGGCACCAGCTTCTTCCTTGAATAAGGTACTGTGTTCTGCTTCGATGAAGTAGGGTGAATCCCTTTTCTCCTCATCTAAGGCTTGCCCTTATTTTCCCTCCTTCTTATAACTTTTGCTTCCTCTGTTGACAATATCCAAGTACTCCTGGCAACGTTGAATCTTGGACTATCTGACTGTGATCCTCGACAACAGGAACCCAGTTCCACTGGACACTGGCTCCGGCCTATTGACTCTTGTGTTTCTGTCAATGGGTGTTCTCTGATTCTGTCTGCCCTGGCAAAGGTATTGCCTATGATTTTTGCCCCCAACTCTCTCTGGTTAACCCAGGTGCTAAGTGTGTTTTTGCCCCGGTAACATTTCCCGCCGCGGGTACGCGTTTCATTCATAAGACCGAGCGGTCAAAAAGTGATTGCATATGTATTCTCTGTAATGTCTTTTGTTTCACAACACCGGTCCGCCAAAACATAAGGTACTTACCTTTGGTTATTCTGTGCCAAGAGAATTGGTTGTTTGTAGTGTATTTTACATGTGATTTTGAATTAACAGATGGTTTAAAAATAAATGTACTTATTTTTTTTACCTGAAACCTTGAGTCAGTGTTTGCTTGAGTCACAGTAATTGTAGTCCCTTTGTGTAATCTCTGATACTGCTCATATACTCTTGAGATAAGCCTGGCTGCTCCGCTACTGCTACCACTTTAACATAGTAGTACAGGCTTGTACCAAAGGTGAACTTGTATTACCACTTGTAGTCTTAATTGTGTGTAGTGGTCCCTAAGGGCACTGCACAGGATTCTGCCTAACAGAGACTTCAAACCAGAGCTGGTGGTGGACTGGGGAACCCCCATGTGCCTCCACCATGACCTACATCACAGAGTTGGTGTTGGCACCCGAAGCCTGGTTTACCCAGAATCCCATCACCCAGCCTCAACAATGTGACTTCATCTCCACTGTTCCAACAGCCTTAACGTTTTCTGATGATTTCATTGCTACCAACATTTTTTCCATGTTTGGAAGTGGTCGCTGAGGCTATGGAGCAAATAGATTTGTCTAATGGACATACACTGTTTCTATGGGGCGCACAATTTGCTGATGAACACAGCCATGGTTTGCTTTGTTAAAATGTTCCTGCATACTGCTGGTAATCTGCCTTATAAAGTTATCCAATAATTTTGTATACAATTTATCCTGCTTTCATGCTGTAAAATGCCCCATTTGGACCCATTTCTAAATATTTCTCAGCAGGTAATTCCCCACTGAACCCACCTGTGCAGGTGAGCATGTCATGCACATAGGACGCAAAGCACCTCATTCACATAGCAGGGGCACACAAACTAGAGAACATCATTTTTAGAGTGAAATAGGAAAAGCAGAGCACATCATGTTCTCATAGCAGGGACACAGTAAGGAGAGAATCTCTTGTTCATGTAGCAGGGACACACAGGAAGCAGAGCATCTCATGTTCCGATAGCAGAGACACAGGAAGGAGAGACCCTCATGTTCACGTAGCAGGGACACACAGGAAGCAGAGCATCTCATGTTCACATATCAGGGACAAAGGAAGAAATGTGCATGGTCACAGATCAGCCACATACATAAGCAGAGCACATGCACACATTTACATACCCGTGACATATGGGAAGCAGAGGACCATATGTTTAACACCCAAACGGGGAAAAGCCAAACGGCATAAAAACCCCTCCGGAAACCAGGAACCAAACCAGGAATGCTCGGTGAAGAAATCAGGCGATCCTAGGTAAGGTGAGTATGAGAGCGTAACAAGATAGGAAGGCTCCGTAGAGAAAGGAGCAGCGCGAGAGACCGCAGGGAAAAGGAACGGATCGGTGTAAAACACCCGGGGAGGGGGGAACTGGAAAGACTGGGAGAAGAAAGAGCAAGGGGAAGAGAGCAAGAGTTTGGAAGGAAATAGGACAGCACGGGCGGAGCACCGCCTAGGAGAGAACTATGGATGAGCGAGAGCAACAGAGGGAAATCCGAAGTTGCAACGCGCCGAGCCGCCTAGCGTGTGGAAGTAAATACGCGTAGGCGGCGGCCATGTTGAAAAAGACTAGAACGTTAGCGCTGTAAGGGAAATAACGTGACGGCACAATTTAATGGCGGCCCAGCTTCCACCTATTCCACAGCCGCCAGCGCTCAGCGGTCGTGACAATTACGTGGTCCGGGAGGTCTCAATCCTTGTATCTGAACCTCTCAGAGACCATGCATGTAGGTTGAGTGTCTTGACATCTGGATGGAGAACCCGACCCTCCTCTCTCTGTGGAAGATGTATTGGAGTGCAGATGGACATGTCCAGAAGGTCCGGGTACCACATCCTCCTGGCCCAATCCGGTGCAATTAGGATCATGGATTTCCTAAACCTCCTCATGACTTGAGGAATGACGGTGACTGGAGAAAACGAGTACAGGAGTGGAAACTCCCAGTCCACTATGAACGCGTCCCCTGGAGCTCCTCTTAGGGGAAATTCCCATAAGCAGTACCGCTCGCACTTCCGGTAGACACCTGTCGCGAACAGGTCCACTTGGGTGGTTCTAATAACAATGACATGAGTCCTGGTTACAAGAGCCTTAACCAGAGGCTTCAGATCACTATCTTTCACAGAGGAGAAATATCCTAAAGATATCAGTATTTGTCCTGCCCTAAGGCAGTCCAGCACCGAAATGCTAGGCAATTCTCCTCTGAACAAGAGTACCAACAGCAACCCCAAACATGTGTTTCGGTCTGGTTGAACCTCATCAGTAGGGTGTAGCTGTGCCTAAGAATAGTGAGCAGGGGGTCCACGTCTGGATTCCCCTAGTAACTTAGGGTGAGACCCAAAGTTACTTGAAATATGCAAATAACAAGGGGGGTCCTGGGAGACTCTCTGCCAGACATGAGTCCTGGTTACAAGAGCCTTACCCAAAGGGTGAAAATCTCTTGAAGGGCTCCCTGAGCTAGTTCCCACTCGTGGCACACTGTGCTTTGCCTGCTCAGACCGTCCGCTGCCCTATTCTCCACTCCGGCTAGGTGAACTTCTGATAGGGAGACTCCTTCTTGAATTGCCCAGTACCTGAGCTGCATTGCCTCTCTACACAGTGGTAGTGACCCCCACACCACCTCTCTTGTTGAGGTAGTACATGCCCACTGTGTTGTCCGTCACTATCAGGAAATTCTTTCCCTGCACAGAGGGCAGGAAGGCTTTAAGCGCTAGTCCAATTGCCCTCAGCTCCAAAAGGTTGATGTGTAGTTTGGACTCTGATGGAGACCAACGACCGCAGATTGTCAGATCGTTGGTATGTGCTCCCCACCCTGTGAGTGAGGTGTCCATTACTACCTTTATCTCTGACCATGGCTGCCAAAAAGGTACTCCCTTCAGAATGTTGTCCTTGCAGGCCCACCACAGGAGATCCTGTGCGACCCTGCTTAGAACCTGAAGGAAATCTGACATCTTGTCTGAGAATTAAGACCATTGAGTCCTGAGAGCCCACTTGAAAGATCTCATTCTCGTGCCGCGCCTCTGTGTAACGCTCACCTGATTCTCGCAGAGGCGCCGGTCTTGACTGGGTGACTACCGTATCTCCAAAGGTGATGTGTAGCACCCGGTTGGCTCTTGGGCTGGACCTCTGTGCACTGTATGCCTGACGTGTAGAGTAAGATGTCTGCAGATAGAAAATATGGGGTTAATGAACTGGGGTTATTGGGGTGTCCCTATCTCTTTCGTCTTCTCCTCTCCTGTAGACCCCCAAAGGTTAACGCTCTCACCTTAGGTAAGTGAATGCCGAGCTCTCCATCTGCCTCGGGGCAGGGTGCTGTAACCAGTTTCTTCACTGGATAGGTAGCGCAGGCCTCTTGACTTCAGAGGACTGCTGTCCGTCGTTTACTGCACGAACGGTAAGTTTTGAGTCATTCAAATGTCTTTAAAGTCTTTAGTAATGATGTCTCTTGTTTTGCAGGGTTCCGACGATGGCGGATGACGGGCTGAAGTGAGTTGAAGATGGAGCCCGTGTGATGAATAGAAGCGCCTGGAAGCAAGTAAGTAAGCGCTTGTTGCCTGCTTCACGATGCGCTCTAACTGTCTTTTTATTTTGCAGGTACGAGTTCGGAGCGGCTGCAGGGTGCCGGAATACCCACTGGATTAGATGTGGAAAGGAGTAATGGCACGTGAGTATTAAAGTTCCCCAATGTCTTTAAACGCACCTTGTTTTGTCTTTCAGATGCGGAATGCAGAGCCGAAGGCCTCCGGAGCGTGCGAAGAGTTGGTAAGCTTTTGTCTTTCAGATGCCGGAATGCAGTGTGAAGACCTCCGGAGCGCACGAAGAGTAGGTAAGCCTTTGCCTTTCAGATGCCGGAATGCTAACCTGTTCTTTCTTGTCTTTATAGGTGTTGCTGAAGACTGGATTCAGGATGGTAAGCCTTTTTCCTTAGGCCCAGGACCGGATGCAGAAGACACGATGAGCGTTCTGCTGCAGAGGTTGCAGAATAACGCAAAGCAAGATTCATCCATCGGGTGTGGTTTAAATAACCTCCTGTAGTGCTTAGGTGTCTCCTTCCACAGCCACGCCTAGTAAGAAAAGAGTTCCTGCTTTCCAGAAGAGTTCCAGTGTTCTGAATCTAGGGAGTGGCTCCTGCCCCACCCAACAGGAAAAGTAGTTCCAAACAGAAGAGGATCAGAGGCTCAACTGGCAGGCAAGTAAGCAGCATGGTCTGCTGCAGGTAAGTCCACCCAAGCATTATGAGCCCAGCGCTTCCAGCGCTGGGACTGGGCATATTTATGAGCCTGGTGCCACTGGCGCCAGGACTGGGTCCAAAAGGTCCCAATTGGGACTGGTTGGCACTCGGAACCTGGGTTATGGATCTGCTTCCAAGGGAGTTGGGAAAACCCTGACCTTTTGGAAGCAGAGATCATGACACTCTGGCACCAGAAAAATACATCATGCCATGAAGCCGAGCAACCTCAAAGTCGAAGGCCGGGAGACACTGGGCACTTTGGAATTTGGTGACCATCTGCAGAATGTCTTGAGTTCTCATTTCTGGTGGTGAGGCTTTTCCCTGGGATGCATCAAAGACTGGTCCAATGAATTGGAGCCTTTGAGATGGTATCACATGGGACTTCTTGAAGTTGAGGGAGAAGCCCAGTTCGTGGAGGGAATGACAGGTGTAGCTGAGATATTCTAGGGCCTGTTCGGGGGAACTGGCCCTGATCAGCCAATCGTCCAGGTAGGGGTAGGCGTGAACCCCCCACCTCCTGAGACTCGCTGCCACCACAGCCACCAACTTGATGAAAACGCTCAGGGCGGAGGACATCCCAAATGGCAGAACTCGAAACTAATGAAAATCGCCAGCGACGAACCTCAGGTACGGTCGGCGCTTGTGAAAAATTGGCACATGAAAGTAAACATCCTGAAGGTCCAATGATGCCATCCAGTCCTGAAGCTGGAGCTCCTGAAGGATCTGAGAAAGGGTAACCATCTTGAACTTGTCCTTTCTGAGGAATTTGTTTAGGTCTCTTAAGTCCAAAATGGGTCTCAACCCTCTGTCTTTATTGGGAATTAGGAAGTACGGGGAGTACCAACCCCTGTTCCTCTCCCCTACAGGTACTGGTGCTATAGCACCTTACTCGAGCAGGGTCAAGATTTCCTGCATAAGGATCGGATATGGAACTTTGAAAGAGTTGTTCCCTGGTGGTTGACGGTGAGGCTTTTTTTAGAAAGGGAAGGCAGCAACCCTGGGCAACTGTTTCCAATGCCCAGGTATCTGAAGTAATGCATCTCCATTCTTTCGGATGCAGTGAGAGTCTGCCTCCCACCTAGTTCTTGTGAACTAAGACCTCAGACAGGTTTTGAGGCGACTGGAGCAGTGGCTGATGGTAAAGTAGCCGCTACCTGGGCTGTCCTAGTACCTCTTCCCCGCCCACCACGGGGGAATCGTTTTTGACCTCTTTGATTGGACAGTCCTCTCCCCCTTCCAACTGAGGAGTAAAAGCGAAATCACATACCCCTCCAAGGTGTGCTGGTGGGGTGGATTTGTCTAATAGCAGCACCAAGGGATTTTGCTGCCGCTTTGGATGTCTGCAGTTTCTCCAGGCTATCGTCAGCCTTGCTACCAAATAAATGTGTGCCATCAAAGACCATTTTAAGCACTGTGAATTGCTCATCTGGAGCAAAACCGGCCTTTCTTAACCAGGCAAATCTGTGAATTACTGTACTAGCTGCAATGGACCTGCTGATACTGTCCAGCAGTGTCCAAACCTCTCTAGAGGGATTTGCACATTGCGTCCTTCCCTTCCTTGACTAGATTTAAAAATCCGTCTTTTTCTTCCCCTTCGGGGATATGCTCAACCGCCATTGCTATACATTCCCAATAGTATGAGTGAACCTGGCCAATGTGCACGTAGCAGTCACAGACTTCAGGGCCATACTTCCTGCAGAGAAAACTGTCTTGGACAAAGCGTTTTAATGCTGGTCATCTGTGTCTGGGGAATAGTCGGATATGCATTTTGTCTTGAGGTGGATGCGGCAGCCTGTACCAGCAAACTTTCTGGAGTGTGATGTTCATCAGATAACTGGGGTCACACCTGGACACCCTGTATTTGATGTTAGTTTTTTATTTACTGCCGGAATTAATTCTGTCGTCTCCCAATTTGTATGTATTCGCCTTTGCAATGCCTCATGAAAAGGAAGAATAGGATCCCTCCTGATGTCCTTTATCTAGGATGTCAGTAAGATCATCCTGCTTCTATATTGGTGTGGGTCTTTTTCAACCCATGTATTCGACCACCATGGACATGAAATGTCTGTAAGGCCCTTCTGCATGGTCAGTATGATCGGGTATCCCATATTCTAATTCTAGGGACGCATATAGTCCACTTGCATTTTTCAACCTTGATTCCTCAGAGATCAAGGGTAAGGGTTCAGGGACCCCAGGTGTTCCATACAGTAGACCAAATGGACGTGAATCAGAGGAATATTGTGCTTCCTAATAAATAGAAGAACAAGTTACATACCAAACTGGTACATTCTTTCGATGCGATGTTCCTCCGACGTATTCCTCATCTTTGATATAATCCATTCCTGCTTGCTGGCCTCGGAATTTTTTTCAGTAGAGGGCGCTGTGCGTCGACATCCCTCGAGTCGGTGTCCCTCGACAGCCTCCGTATCGGCGCCAACGTCATCATGAGTACAAATAGACTCGCACAGCGTCCGTTGCTCAGTTACGTTTTGAAGTTTAGTTTTGCTTTTGCATGAATTTGGTTAATAACCTTGAAGGAGCATAAGCTGCAACTACAAGGGAAGGATGGGAGGGGCGATAAGGAATACGTCGGAGGAACACCCCATCGAAAGAACGTTACCAGTTTGGTAAGTAACTTGTTCTTCGAAGGGATTGTGTCCTCCAACGTATTCCTCATCTTTGATAGACTCCTATGGCAGTAGTATATAGAGGAGGCGGGAGTAAAATGAAACGTTTCCCTCTAAAGATGTACAGAATGCAACAGAGCTTTTCCAAATTTTGGCTCCTGCCTAGAGGAGGAATTAAGGCTGTACAATTTGGTAAAAGTGTGTTCGGACGACCATGTGGCAGCTGCACATATGTCCTTAATTGGAACTCCTCTTTGGAGAGCTAAAGAGGCTGCAATACCCCTGGTTGAATGGGCCCTAAAATGTTGAGGGGGCTCTTTTCCTGCCAATTTATAGCATTCTATAATAGTTAAAATAATCCATCTTGAAATGGTTTGTTTTGTAATTGGCAAATCTAATTTGTGCCCTGCATATCCCACAAACAATTGGTCTGCTTGTCTGATTCTTGCAAGTCTGCTAATGGAAAAGCTTAAGGCACACCTTGGATCAAGCCTGTATAATCTCTCTTCCTCTTTCCCTGGATGGGGAGGATGATAGAACGAGGGTAAAGTTGTTTTCTGAGCAATGTGGAATTCTGAGACCACCTTTGGGAGAAAATTGGGCTTCACCTGTAAAACAACCTTATCTTTATGAAAGATTGTATGAGGAGGTTTGCAAGATAAGGCTTGTAATTCGCTCACTCTTCTGGCAGAAGTTAAAGCCACTAGAGAGAGAAACCTTAATGAACAGGAATGAAGGGGTTCGAATGGAGTACCCATTAGAAATTTCAAGACTAGGTTTAGGTCCCACAATGGAACTTGAAAAGGTGTTGGGGGATAAACATTAGTTAATCCTTTCAGAAGAACAAGTTACTTTCTTACCTGGTAAAGTTCTTTCGATGGGATGTTCATGTCCTATAAGTAGGACGCACAACGCCTGTAGACTCAGTTGTAGTTTTTTCCCAGAACGTGTGGCACCAATCTTCTGCCAGTATGACTACAGAAAGCCTTGCGGAAACGTAAGCTGCAATTGCATAAGAAATTCTGTAGAGGGGCAGGTCGGGAGGGTGCGATGTGGAATACGTCGGAGGAACATCCCATTGAGGTTACCAGGTAAGAAAGTAACTTGTTCTTCGAGGGAATTGTGTCCTCCGACGTATTCCACATCTATGACAGACTCCCAAAGCAGTACCAACGTATGGAGGTGGGAAAAGAATTTAGAATTTTAGAATGTCCAATCTAATTGCAGAATAGATGACTGCCTTACCAAAGGCCAAATCTTGCCCATGGATAGAATCCAGGGAGTAGTATTTGACAAATGTGTGGACAGAGGAGTATAGGCAGACACACCCCTAGTAGAATGGGCCCGTAAGCCTACCGGAGGGTCCTTACCCACCAAACGATAACATTCAGAGATTGTCAAGACAATCCCTTCCCTCCTTATACCTAAGATCTACCCTCTTCTTTTACATTCTTCAACACCTGCCTTTCCTCTGCTATCGTCCCCTCTGCTTTCAAACATGCCACTATCATTCATATTCTGAAGAAACCTTCTGCTGACCCCTGCTCACCTCCAAATTCCATCCTATCTCACTTCTCCCATTCCACTCTAATCTTCTCGAGCGCCTGGCCTACTCGCAACTCTCAACCTTGGTCACTAATTTCTCTCTCCTTACTCCCTCTCAATCTGGCTTCCGTCCTAAACACTCGCCTGAAACTGCCCTCACTTACATCCTTAACTCCCTCCTCTCAGCTCGACACGCTAAGCAATCCTCTGTCCTTATTCTTCTAGACCTCTCTGCTGCCTTCAACACTGTCGATCACCCCCTTCTTCTGAACACTCTTTCTTCCTTTGGATTCAAAACCTCTGTTCTTAATTGGCTTTCCTCTTACCTCTCCTCCCGCTCTTTTTTTGTTTCCTGAGGAGGCCGCTCCTCTCCTACCCAGCCTCTGGAATACAGATATCCCATGGTTTGGTACTTGGCCCTTTCCTTTTCTCACTCTATAACTCCCTCCTTGCCCCAGTCATCTCCTCATTTGCCATTTCTCACCATTTCTATGTCGATGATACTCAACTCTTCCTCTCCTTCTCTACTGACCTCCACCTTAAACTCTCCTCCTGCATTACTGCAATAAAAAATTAGATGTCTTCTCGCTTCCTTTCCCTTAACAGTGATAAAATTGAAGTAGTTTTCTTCCCCTCCAACTCTCTTCCCCCTCCCTCTCCTCCTCCTTTCATTCATTCATTTTCCCCCCTTCTAATCTCCCCATCTCTGACCACGCTCGCAACCTAAGCATTCACTTTGACTCCTCTCTCCTCTCACCTTTTCCCATCACATCTCTCTCACTTCTCGTGCCTGTTGCATCCACCTCTTTAATATTCACAAAGTCTGCCCCTCTCTCACTTTCCATGCTACTAAACTCTTAATCTCCTCCCTTATCTTCTCTAGCCTCTTCTACTGCTCCTCCTTACTCTTTGGACTTCGTACTTCTCATCTCACCCTCTTTAAATCTATCTACTACTCTGCCGTCTGCACCCTCTGTCTCCTCTCCCCCCGTGACTCCATCTCTGCTTCCCTTTCCTCCCTTGGCTGGCTTCCCTTTGACTCCCAACTTAAATTTCAATTTTTCTGCCTAGTCTTTAAATCTCTCCACGGTCTTGCTCGCCCTTATCTCTCCTTTCTCCTCTCGTTCTACACTCCATCCCGCTCCCTTCGCTCTGCCGACTACTTCCTTCTCACTGTTCCTCCTTCCCCTTGTGCCACATCCTGTTTCCGCTCCTTCCATCTCCTAGCCCCCCCTACACTGGAACTCCTTACCTCTCTCACTCCTCTCTATTTCTACCTTTTTCCTCGTTCCGAAATTCCCTCAAGTCTCACCTTCTCCATTCCCTGCCATGAAACCCCCCCCTTCCTGCTCCCCTCCCACCTTGCCTTATCTCCTTGATCATCTCCCTTCCACCCACCCCCATTCTCACCCTTCACCCCATCCGTTTCCCTCCTCCTCCTATTCCCCTCCCCTCCCATCCCGCTCAGTTCTACTGCACTACTCTCCTTCTCCCATCCAGTTAATTGCTCTCCTTATTGTTTTGTTGGTCTGATTCTCAATTGTATATTGCTTCTACTGTTACTGTTATTGTCATATGTATCCTGTTGTTAAAGTGTGCAGTGCTTTGGTGTGAAGCGCTATATAAACTAAAATAAATACAAATAATCCATCTAGACAATGTCTGTTTAGTAACAGCTTGTCACAAACTCCTTCCAGCGCATCTCACAAAGAGCTGATCATCCACTCTGACCCGGGACATGCGTGAGATATAGAAACTTAAAGCTCTCCTCGGATACAACCTATGGAGCCTCTCCTCTTCCTTCCCAGGATGCGGAGGAGGATAGCACGCCGGAAGAAGGACCTTCTGGCTCAAATGAAATTCCGACACAACCTTCGGAAGAAAAGAAGGACGAACCTTAAGGACAACCCTGTCCTTATGGAACACCGTTAAAGGTGGCTTGGCGGATAGTGCCTGCAACTCACTCACTCTGGGAGCCGAAGTAACCGCAACCGAAAATACAGTTTTAAATGTCAACAGTCTCAAAGGACAAGAATGTAAAGGCTCAAACGGAGCTCCCATCAGGAACTTCAACACCAAGTTCAAATCCCAACCAGGCACCTGGAAAGGTGATGGCGAAAACACATTAGTGAGCCCTTTCAGAAACTGAGAAATCAAAGGAATCTTAAAATAAGAACACTCCTCAGACGAGCACTTAAATATGGGCAGCGCCGCTAGGTAACCCTTAATGATACCCACTTGCAGGCCCTTGTGGGCTAACGAAAGCAAAAAAGACAGAACCACAGGAATGGCACATGAAAAAGGATCCACATTCTTTACTCTGCACCAGTCGCGGAACTTTCTCGAAAGGCCATGGTACAGGGACTTTGTTGCGGGCCTTCTGGCCGAAAGCAACACCTCCATCACATCTTCAGGGAGGTCCCAATCCTTATACCTCAACCTTTCAGAAACCAAGCATGAAGGTTGAGAGACTTGACCTCTGGATGGAGAACCTGACCCCCCTCCCGTGAGAGTAGATCGTCTGGGTAGGGAAGATGCCGGGGAGGGCAGATGGACATGTCGAGAAGGTCCGGGTACTATGCTCTCCTGGCCCAAGCCTGAGCAATGAGGATCATTCGGGAACCGAACCTCCGTCACCTCTGCAACACTAGCGGAATGACAGGGACTGGAGGAAACGCATCCAGCAGTGGGAAGGACCACTCCACTACGAACGCTTCCACTAAGGCTCCTCTTAGAGGAACTTCCTGCGAGCAGAATCTTTCGCACTCCCAGTTGACACTGGTGGCAAAGAGATCCACATGTCGGGTCCCCCAAAGGTCGAAGATCTCCATGAGAGCCAGCTCCCATGCGTGAGAGACCGTGCTCTGCCTGCTCAGAGCGTCCGCCGCCTTGTTTTCGTCTCCGCCCAGATAAACTGCAGAGATCGAAATTTCCTGCTGGATGGCCCAGAACCAGAGCTGCATCGCCTCTCTGCACAGGGAGTGACCCTGCCCCCCACCCCCTTTTTGTTGAGGTAGTGCATGGCTACTGTGTTGTCCATAAGAATCAGGACATTCTTCCCCTGCCAGTCGCAGAGTCTTGACTCTGACAGACCAACGACCGCCGACTGTCAACTTGTTGGCATGAGCTCCCCATCCCATGAGGGATGCGTCTGTCACAATCGTTACCTCCGGCCATGGTAGCCAAAATGGTGCACCCCGCATTAGATTGCCTTCGATGGCCCACCACAGAAGATCCTGGGCGACGGAGGCCGGCACCTGAACGGGATCCGACATCCTGTCGGAGGACTGCGACCACTGCATCTTGAGAGCCCACTGCAGAGATCTCATCCGCAGCCTGGCCTCTGGCACCAGTAGAATGCAGGATGCCATGAGGCCGAGCAACCTCAAGAACTCGAACGCCGTGAGACTCTGGGCATGTTGTTACTTGTTCACCATCTGCAGAATGTGACGAGCCCTTACCTAGGAGGCGAACACTTCCCCAGGGATGTGTCGGGCACTGCTACGATGTACTGGAGCCGCTGGGTAAATGTCAAGTGGGACTTTAAGTTGAGGGAGAAGCCCAGCTTGTGAAGGGAGTGGCAGGTGACTGACAGATGATCCAGGACTTGCTCGGCCGAGTGCACCCTAATCAACCAATCGTCCAGGTAGGGGTAGTGTAACGCTCACCTGGTATCCACGGGGATGTCACTCAGCCTGTTCTGAACTCTTACGACCTCAAACCCTTCCCTGGAGTCTACTCGACTGGAGACTGGGCCTGAAACACAGGATTGGTAACGTTTAGCTCCCTATTGTCTCTGTGTGCTTGAACCCCTTCTTCCCCAGGGTCCAACCCTTCCCTTTGACCCACAGCTCACCTTGTTTTCTTGGAAAGTGTGCTCTCCAACCTGCTTTCAGTGCAGGGGCGCGTTGATTGATGAGGGCTCGTTGCTGCCTAGTTACTTCACTGGCAAGAGTCCGACAGGTAAGTATAATGAGTCTTTTGAACAGTTCTCTAACTTCGTTCCTTTCCTTCCTTAGATGATGGCCGGCGTCCGGGGATGGCGACGTGCGACTGAGATGAGTAGCGCTGAAGGTGAGTGAGAGCACGATGCGCGATGCAACCCTTTCGTATTTGTATTGAACTGAGTTCTTTTTCTGTGTCTTTTAGGTGCTGCGACGTTTTCCACGTGGATGCCGGTTATGAAGAAGAAATGCGGTGAGTAAGCGCGGTGTGCGGCGCCTCTAGATGTTTCCACGCTAACCTCAAGTGTCTTTTCCCTCTTGCAGATGGATGAGAAGTTCCGGAGACAGAGTTCCCCCAGAGCGGCTGGGATTCAGGTAAGCGTTTGAAGCTCGTACAGTCTTTAAAAATAAGCGAAGATTTGCTGAATGCTTACTAATGCCTTTTTTTTGTTCTTTTCCCTAGGAAGCGGCGTGCCGGGATGGGAATGATACCGCCGAAGATGCCCGCAGAACAGAAGGAGCGATGAATGATGGGCAGAAGCGCCGCAAGGAAGGCTGTTCCTAACAGTGTTCTTGTTCTTGCAGGAGCTGAGCGCAGAAGAAAGATGCAGGCCTACTGGAGACCGATCCGAACATGGTGAGTGTCACGGTGCAGGTGCAGAAAACACAAAGCACGTTTCTCAGCCTGGGCGTGACTTAAATAGTCTCTGGGTATCCCAGGTGTCTCTGGGCTGAACCACACCCAAATGACTAGACTGCACATGCAGTTCTGGGAACCGAAATATGTGGGGGCATCCATCTTGTCCCCATCAATGCACTACAAGTCCAATCCCCAATGTTATCCTATGGGAGTGAGTGAGCCTGGTGCCACAAGTGCCAAGTCTGACTCCAAGTGGATTTTTGGAGGGATGGAGAGGCCCTTGAGGGCCATATAGGTGATCGTGGCCTGGCTCCAGCCTGACATTTTGGAGGGCTGGGGACATGAGGGGCAGGAATCATGACAGCCTCTTCTTAGAATGTCTCGATCTCGAAGATTGACTCAGTCGAATAAACTTTTGAAAGGGTAGAAGTTTTAAAAGCCTTACCTCTTCCTAACTTCCCCTTACGCTCCTTAAAGGCTTTCGCCATCATGGACATACAGTCCTCACACTCCGAACAGTGATGCTCCGATACCAGGCACCACAAACAGATCCTGTGAGGATCCGTTAAAGACATTTTCTTTCCACAGTCGCAACATTTTTTGAAACCGGACTGTGGAGTCGATGGTTCGGATGAAGATGCCATTGTTATAAATTTAGATTTTCAAAGAAATACGAAGATTTTTTATGAAGAATGGAACCGAGCGTTACGTTTCCGAGGCACACGAAGCGCGGAAAAACGGAACTGAGGAACGGACGCTGCGCGAGTCTATTTGTACTCATGAGGACGTCAGTGCCGATACGGAGGCTGTCGAAGGACACTGACTCGAGGGACGTCGACGCGCAGCGCCCTTTACTGGAAAACATTTCCAAGGCCAGCAAGCTGGAATGGATTATATCAAAGATAAGGAATAGGTAGGAGGACACAATCCCTTCGAAGAAAGTGAT
Organism: Ambystoma mexicanum; assembly: GCF_040938575.1. Classification (NCBI taxonomy): domain Eukaryota; kingdom Metazoa; phylum Chordata; class Amphibia; order Caudata; family Ambystomatidae; genus Ambystoma; species Ambystoma mexicanum. The sequence goes on from NC_090921.1 coordinate 139,431,350, forward strand.
TTAAAAAAAATCCTTTCTTGGCAGTGGTGTATATATTTTCTCTGTAATCCTCAATGTCGTTGATGGTGGTGCCGAAATCTTCAACACTGTCGATGTCGATGGCTTCGACGCATTTGGTGTCAAGGACTTGTTAGGGTCCGATGAGGAGTCTTTCGGCGCTGATGGATTTGATGACTTCTTCCTCGAGGAAGATTTGTCTTGACTCAAGGATCCTTCGACCACTCTCTAGGAGATTTTTCTTTGCCTCCCTGGGCACGAGGGCACACCAGTTTTTCCCTTATCATTTTCCTTGACAAGTTTTTTGACCTGGGTTTACTCCGATTTCATTAAAAGGCATCAACTGTACTCAGTTCAAATAGCATACAAATCAATACAGTAAAACTCCATCAACCATAGACTTGGGAGGAAGATAAGTTGGTTAGACAATTGCCAGAATACTGAGCCCCTACCACTAGGCACAGTTCCGTATGAGGATCCCCCCACCTGGGCAACCTGTAAATGAAGGGAATATAAAGAATCCAGGATTCTGTGCCAAAAATAGTAGCAAACATTTTCTTTGTGTATTTATTCCATACACGTGCCCTTGGTGATAACACGTGTTTCGGCTCAGCAGAGCCTTTCTCAAATATGGGCTAATAATAACAACTAATATAATGAAGATGCACTACAAGCCCAGTTCATATATTGTCTATTGGAGTCTTATCTTCTTCTATAGTTCTGCAATCCAATGTACCTTGTGTTGTAGAGTTCTTTGTCGGGGAAATAGACGGGCCCTTCTTGAGTGCACTCCCTTTCAAGCAGGAGCCACGGGTCATCGAACTTCCAAGATGAAGAAAGGGTGAACTCTGTCGTTCAGGCAGCAGCCTCAGTCCTCTCGGTGTTCGTTGATGAGTGATCGAAAACGTCCTGCAACAGGGGAGGCATCCAGTGCACCTCGACGATGATGGTTCGTTGCCACAAAGAGTTAGTGAAGAACTTTGACCCATCAAGGGCGTTGGGTTGTCGGCATCGGCGCACGGGATGCGACTACGACTGGCTTCAGTTGCTTCGTCCGAGGTCTTCGGGTGGCAGGAAATCCACCGGCGGATTCTCCTTGGTCGTCGGCGGCGGCCTTGATTTTCTCCAACTGGACGAGAGCGGTCGACGATGAACAAGGGAGTCCTTGGATCAAATGTTCTTGGGCAAAGGGAGCACGGTAGCTCAGGTCGGCGACGGTGGTCGACGGCTGTCCGGTGTTTGTCTTCATTCTCGGCAGTCCCCTTCTCCGGTCGGCAGCCTTTCGTAGGTCTGTCTACCAGGGAGCTTGGGCAAAGATCAGCTGGTGCACGATTGTCCCTCATAGCTCAGGGAGAGGTCCCCTTACCAGGTCCTCTCTTGGATCAGTTCTTGAAGACACAGCAGCTTTCAGATTACACGGAAGGGAACAGCGGTTCACCTTCTTCCGGCTCGACTTTCAGAATAAGCATCAAGTATCAACTTCAGCTTCTGAATGATTTCTAGCAGTGAGAGGCCCCGAGATATACTGTTGATCTACTATTCATTCTGCTGGGTCACACTCGGGCAACCAAATACTCAGAAGGGCATTCAGGCAGTCAGTCAGCCAATCAGGCGCACAGTGCATTCAGGCTATTCTTCTCCACCCAGACACTCGCAACACAGAATGTGGATTCGGACAAGAACTCTGCCATTCAGCACTACACACTGCATTCATACCAGTTTCGGGCAGGGCTGTCTCAGTCATTGTGTCAAACACCAGATACGAGACACCCATAACACAGAATGCGTATTCGTCACACACTCCATTCAACCAGGTCTCACCCGACGGGCATACCCACAACATACGGTCGTTGGGAAAGCTCCAGCCAGTCTGGTCGGCACTTCCCCACACTACCATATATGGAACTTCTACCCAACAGCCAGTCAGGGGGAAGGGACAGAGTCGGGGCTTCCCGGGACTTTGGGAAAACCAAGGTAACAGGCGATGGACGGAAAGAGACCACAGGGGCCATCTTGTCTCCATCAGGAATCCACTGATTCCAATGACAAGGCCTGGGCATCCCAAAATGGAGGACGTTCAGGGCACCTGGCAATTAAGCACATAGCTGCCACCATCCCATACCCTGCTCTGTGGGCCACACACAGGTGCCCAAAAACACACACTATGAGTACAGGGTCGTCCTCCCACCCAGGGGTCCCATAAGGGTATCACAAGGGTTTGTTCACCAAACCAAATACAAGCAGAGCCGCACCGCCATAGGTCCCACATGAACTCCTGCGCGGAAAACAAGTCAGAACATACATAAGGCAATTAAGGACAAGTATTTAGAGGGCCTGTCCCTCTGATGCATTTCCAGCATCACAGTCCCGGCACTTCTTAAACTCCGATCTCAGTCGAAGACGCTGATGATGCCATTTTATGCTTTTTACTCTAGATTCTCGTCAGGGAACCGAAGCGCACCTTATCCGATGAGATAGCTTTCGTGGAAAAACAGAACTGAAGGCAACGGTCGCAGCGTTAGCTTTATACAGTCGATGACATTGAGGCGGATGCCTCCTGCGGGACATCGGGTCAACAGGCATCAACGTGCAGCGCACTCGGCTGGAAAAAACATTCCGAAGCAGCAGAAGCTGGATATGGAAATATCATAAGATGAGGTATACATGGGAGGACACATCCATTCGAAAAGAAGGTATGCAGGAGGCACGGTAAAGTGGAAAAGCACAGAGTGAAAGAGGCACAGAAGGGAAAAGGTGACAGAAGAAAGGAACAGAGAATACAGAGAGGGGTTAGAGGCCAGAGTGGTCGCGCCTGCGAGGAGCAAAGCGCCTGGCAATCTAAAAAGTCTCTGATACTACCCCCATGTAAGAACTGTACAGTTATAATGTACATCCTGACAAGAAGAACTTTGTTTGAAGTCCTCAACCTCCCTCCAGAGGCTGCCCCATTGGTTGGAGTAATCACGGGGCTCCCCCAACTTGATTCAGGTCAGGTGGAAACCACCCACTCCATTATTAACAAAACAGCACAATGGATCAATACTCGTCTGCCAGGGATGAAGGTGAATCCTAGAGGTATTCTCATGGCCAGAAGGGTCTCATGGGTGGGGAAGCAACCCAAATGGGCAAAGGGGGATTGTGTGGTGGTGTCCATGACTGCTCCAGCTATGCTCAACTACATAGTTTCCTCTATTAATCCCGAGTGGCGCTCTCGCCTCCCCCCCATCAACTAACAGTGCCTTTTTCCCCTTAGGAGTATTCTACCCTGCAAGCCCCACCCTGTCCGGCTACCGGACCAGCAACAAACTTCTGAACCCACGTATGCCTGTGGAGGGTACCAGGGGAAGGAGCCTATTGGCTCCAACGATACCAGCAGCCACAGTGGATTTAAGAAACCGTTTCCAGGCTCTGGGGGAAATAGAAGAATTGGACTGACCAGCTGCGGTGGGGGAGGTGGTTCAGATCACGGAAAGACCAGGAAGGGGATGGGAATCTGGTCAAAATCTCCCTTTAGAGGAACTGGTCTCCCCCTCTTTGTTTTGTCTATGCTGGAACATAGGCGGTGCTGAGTCTAAGCTTTCTCAGGGGGCGATAGCTGCTATCCTGAGGGAATATGATATTCTATTCCTTCAGGAAACTTGGGCACTCTCCCCAATATGCTTTGATGGCTATGTTGCAGAGTGTGTTCCTGCAGAAAAGGGAAAACGAGGGAGATGTTTTGGTGGCCTGGCAATCTTGGTGAAGGCCTCTCTAGCCTTAACCTTAATGGGGAGAGAAACAAAAAATCAGAATATACAATGTGTTACTGCACGCCGTGCTAGGGGCCGTCCCCTATTTCTGGTTAATGTCTACAATAGCCCACATACCACTAATCAGGGGTGGCCAGGGGCTCTGAGAGACCTGATTGAAGAATATGCCATTGCCAATGGGAGGCAGGCCTTATTACTAATAATGGGAGGCGATTTTAATGTGAAACTGGGGGCAGGAATTCCAACAGTGGACATAGATCCGGGTGAAGACCTTCTGCATGGGGTTGCTCCCGCACAACGGGTAGATGAAAGAATGTGTGCAAGGGGCCTGCAGCTCTGTGAGTGGTTTCTGGAGAGGGCATTCGCTCACTGAATGATCGGGTGGGAGCGGATCGGCCTGGGAGGCCAACCTTTGTGGGCACTCAGGGATCGTCTACCATTGATTACTTCTGTGCCCACATGAGGGATTGGCATTTAATTAAGGAATTCGAGGTGCTTAATAACCTACAGAGTGACCATCATGCACTCCGGCTAGTCATAGGAATAGACCCGCCAGTGGTTCCATTTGTCAATTTTCCCCAACTGGACCAGTGTGGCATTAATCCCCTCTGCAAGCAGAGAATTAAATGGGCCAGACTGGACACTCAATCGTCCGTTTGTAAATCCAATTTGGGGTAACTTTCTATTATTTTGGCAAATGGATCTTCCCCAGGCTCCATAATTTTGGCGTCCCAAACAATTTGGAACAATATGTCTGCCACTTTTCAAAGGGAATTTAAAAAAGGGAAAAAGAACCTGGAAACATGGTTTGATGAACCTTGCCGGATAGCACAGAAAGATCTTAAAGGTATTTTAGAGGAAAAAGACAGTACCTGACAAGAGATAATTACCGCCCGGGCGCACTATAAACGTGTCTTGGCAAAAAGGAAGGCCCAGCTGGAAGAGCAAGCCTGGGAAGACCTGATCCAGGCTGTGCAGTCAAAGGACTCCAAGACCTTTTGGGAATTTGTGGCTAATGGACCCCCCCACAAAAGAGTAGAAACACACAAAGAGAATAATGTTAGTGCACTGGCTTGGTCTAATCATTTTAGCACCCTGTATAGGGCAAATTCCACAACTTCCTATAGTGGGCCCAGTGGTTCCCCTCTCTGATTAACCATAAATGAGGTAGAGATGGCTATTAATAAGCAACTCCCTAATCGAGCTCCCGGACCAGACGCCATCCCTGTGGATATTTTCTGTGATGAGGTGGACCTATGGGCCCCAGTTTTGACTAAGTGCTTCAATGCATTTTTGGAGCTTTGTACCTACCCGGCAACATGAAGGCAGGCAATAATTTATCCTATTTTTAAGAAGGGTGACCCTAGTAGCCCTCTTTCTTATAGACCCATCTCTCTGCTTGACACCTCGTTCAAAATCTTCGGCCGTGCGATTTTGGCACGGCTAGAGCAATGGATCGCTGACTCTGGGGTTCTTACAGAGACTCAATATGGTTTTCGCCCTGGCCTAGGAACTAGGGACCAGGCTTTGAACCTGTATTTGGTGGGAGCTACGTCCATACATGTGAGGGGTGAGCCTTTGTACTTAGCATTCATGGACCTGAGCACCGCGTTTGACAAAGTAGACAGGGCCATGCTCTGGGCGGTGCTCAGGTCCGAGGATTTGGTCAAGGTCCTCCAGATAATCCATGAACATACATCGGCTTGTGTCAGATTCGGGGAACAGGGACAGTGCACAGACTTTTTTGAGACCTTCCTGGGCATACGCCAGGTCTGTGTTGTGGCCCCGGTATTGTTTGCCCTTTACATAAATGGTGTCTACCAGGCATTGGTTAACTCCCATACCGACTTTATCACGGTGGGTGGCGTCCCCCTCCCAGTCTTAGGCTATGGCGATGATATGGTTTTAATTGCCCGTACCCCCAGAGCTTTACAATGCCTGGTGGATGTCTACACCCAATTTATGGCTTCCCATAAGCCGACTGTGAATTCACAAAAATCAGCAGTTATGGCATGTAAGAGTTCGGGTGTTAGACATCTCAAGATGTGCACGATATGAGTGGAGGCAAACCTATCCCGAGGGTCACCAGCTCTGAATATCTGGGAATTTGTTTTACGGAGAATTGGCGAGGGTTTGGCCATGTCGATAAGCAATGTATGAGGATGTGACAGGCGCTTGGGGGTTTGTCCCGCTTTCAACATAACTGCGTGGGGCACCCAATCAAATTAATTCTCGAAGTATACAGGGCTCAAACAAAAACTGCCACTAATTATGGGGCAGCACTGTGGGGTATGGAAAGGATTCCAAACATCGAAAATGTGGAGAACTCCTTTCTTAAAAAAACTGCTTGGGCTACAACAGTCTGCTCCAAACTATGGGACACATTTAGAACTGGGATGTCCACACATTGCCGATGAGTGGCTATTGGCTCCAGTCTCGCATTGGCTGGCACTATGGGCTAACCAGAAAGCTACTCTTTCACATAAGATCATAAGAGCCCTGGTGAGTAGCTCAGCTGTAAAGAAAATCCCCTGACTTATGTACATCCAGAAATGCATTAGACAGTTAAATTGTGCTAATCTTGTCTGCCCCTCAATCTTCTTGACGCCCTGTGCGGTCAGGGCATACAAACAAATGTTTAATTCTATCTTGGTGGCAAATAGGGAGTCCGCTGCCTTGGGTATTCTTGCAAACAGAAGGCATATTGTGTTAACATCTGCAGACGCTATTCAGCCATACTTGTTCCACAGTGATAACCCTGCAGATCGCTGGGTCTTGACCGAGCCCGGTTTGATTGCTTATGGCTAGGGGCACGAACAAAAAGCTGGACTCATAATGTGCAACCTACAGCTTGCCCCTGCTGTCAGGGGCCAGTGGAGGACCTTTTACACTTTGTGTTGTTTTGCCCACATTACACAGACCTAAAACAAAAAACACTTCTGCCACTACTTAGGTCCGCTGGCTTGTCTCAGGCTAGGCCTGCTTTATGTTATCTGATTTCAGCCGCTACGATGCCAGTGGCCTGGGGCATGGTGGATTACTTGAGAAGGGCCTGGTATCGCAGAACTAAATTCACTGTCCAAAATATGATTGAACCCTGAACATTTTATTGAATCGTTTGGACGCTTCCTCTGGGTTTTAACTTGATTTACACACATGCACATTTTAATCTTTCTTATACATATGTAATGTTTGTACGTTTATACCGTGGACTTTAAAAAATAAAAAAAATGTTGATTTGGATTTTGTATTACTATGCAGTTCTATTTTGTGTATGGTTTATGGATAATTTGCTTCCGAATAAACTTAATATGATGATGAAGACAAAATGGCCTATGCTTGGGGAAGGGAACCCCGAGAGGCGCACAGGCCTGAATGAAACTGTGCATCCTCAGTTGAGTTGTAAATTAAGAAACTGTGAATCTTTTGACCGAGAGAGGCCTAGACTTGGGGAAGGGAACCCTGAGAGGCCGAGATAGAACTAACTTTTCGTTTGGAAACCAAAGGGGTGGGGCCCCAAGAGACCCAAAGACATTGTGTACTTTATTTGACTTTCTGCAAGAGCCCTACATGGAAGGTTCCGAGGCCAACCCTTTTGAGTTGAATTATTGAACTGGCAGAACTACACATATTGATAAGACTACCTGAAACCAGCTGTGGTTTACATTTCCTTTTTAACCACCATTTTTCCTTTCACCCACCCCACATCACATTTGGTTTAAGAGTGAGGGCAAGCATAGGCTTGGACACAGATGAACATTGGTTTTGGACTTACGGACATAGATGGCCCTTAGAAGCATCAGTTGAGGGAACAACCCCTTTAGAGATGGGGCAAGTTGGGCATTACACCAACCCCGCAAAGTTTGACAATGAAGGCTTTCAAACTGCTTCTTTTGAGTCTGTGTCTCTCTTGATACCATGCCTGTCTCACAAGTGGCACACGGGAAGCCAGAGCACCTCACTTACATAGCAAAGACACACAAACTAGAAAACCTCATTTTCACAGAGTGAAATAGAAAAAGCAGAGCACCTCATTCCGACATAGCATTGACACAGGAAGCAGAGCACCTCATGAACACATAGCCAGACACAGAAAGGACAGTGGCAGCAAAGCACGTCATGTTCACATAGCAGGGACACAGGAAGCATAGCCTGTCATGTTCACATAGGACACACGGGAAGCAGAGCACATCAAGTTCACATACCAGGGGAACAGGAAGCAGAGCAACTCATGTTCACGTAGCAGAGACATGCAGGAAGCAGAGCATTTCATGTTCACGTAGCAGGGACACAGGAATGAGAGCATGCAATGTTCACAGAGCAGAGACAGAGGAAGGAGAGCACCTCACATTCACAGTGCACTGGCATGCAGGAAGCAGGGTGCCTAATGTTCCCAGAGCAGACACACAGTGGGAGCCAGAGCAGGGTTTGAAAATGATGGGAGCCATTTACCTCCTGCACCAGCCCAAAAGCACATGGTTGGCTTGATATCAACAGCGACCAGAAGCTACAATGGCTCCACAAGCCACATGGTACCATACAAGCTTACTCGTCTGACATGAAATATGTGCCTGGGAATTTTGCAGAAAAGTTGCAATAATCAACCTCTATAAAACATGAACGGTAAGTGTACTGGACAGAACGTTATAGCTGCATCTGCTTGGAAGTTGGGTTTGTTGCATACTGTGCATTATAGCCTCATTCTGTGAGAGAACAAAAGTGAGCAAGGTTGCATCACAGAAAAAGAAGCAGCAGCAGAGAGAAAACTGGTGTAGCAGTAAAGAGACAGTAGCAGATCGAGTGGCAAAGTCATGAAGTAGCGGTAAAGATAGGCAACGACTAAATGAGAGGAAGCAGCAATAAGGAAGAACTGACAAAAGAAATGGACACTAAATAAAAGACAATTTAAAGAGAATGTAATAAAACTGACGGCATGTACAGTAACACAGCAAGAGACAGAGGAGTCAAAAGAAACAGCAACATAGCAATACAAAGAGGAGTTCAAGGAATGTGCATGCATTTTGGGGTACACGCCACAGTTTTTCAAAAAAGCAAGTTCTGCCATCCCTCAGGCACACCACTCCTGAGGCTGGACTTTAGTAGCTACTGGGTAATGATGAGTAACTCCTGGTCAGAGCAAAACCCGGACACCCATGAGCTACTTCCAGCTCCTGCTCCATGAATTTTATTTCGAACACGCAGAGTGCCCCATGTTCAGAGAAGAAACGCACAGGAACCATAGTACATCATGTCCAAACCCATTAGGGTATGAATTGGAATTTCCAACATCTGCTGCACAGCATACAATTACAAGTGATTAACATCTGCTTTTCCACTCACCAGCTGCCGTAGGTTTCTGAGCACGCCAATGTTCTCGGGCAAGGATGCCAACTTGTTATTGCTGACGATCAGAACCTTCAGGGGCAGGGAGCAGACGTAGGTAGGGAGGACGGACAGCTGGTTTCGACTATGGCATGAAGGATTAAAAAAAACAGAGTGAGACCTGGAAACGGCATTCATTACAACAACATGTGTCACAAATTGCATGTGCACCAACTACTACTCTAATGAAACAGCAATATGTGGAGTCCTAACCTTATAAATGTCTTCCGGAATGTGGTGCAAACGGAAGCGTGCACTCTAGGGAGGTGACAGTATGAAAGGCGAGGGGATCACGAGCTAGAAGTACTACTGGCAGGCAACAATCCTCCAGGTTAAAGTAAAAGTTCAACGGACAGTTTTTACAAAATGTAAATATGTTTTCCCATTAACTATTTCAGCTTAGGTCTTTTTTCAGGTAAACAAAAAAAGGGGCCATCGTATTTTTAACATTTTTGTAACCAGTTTATACTTTTGTCCTGCATTTTGTGAGCTGCTGTCAAGTCCATAAAGAGGAGGATGAGAGGAAGATCCATTATATCAGCAAAGGGCAAAGTTAAAGGTTCATTTTCTTTTACTTTACACCACCACTTTACTTACCTATTCATCCTGCCCCACCAAAGGAATTAGTACCAGAAGTAACAGTGCTATTCGTAGTATTACTACCAACACAAGTGCCACTACCAGCAATATTACTGCTACTATAGTACATTAAGTGACAACAGCATCACTACAAGCACAACTAGTTGTACTAATACAAGTAGAAGTACTTAAGATGCAGTTAGTACTAATACCGCTGCTGCTACTACGACTAATGGCATTTGCATTACTACCATTACATCAGAAATGGCAGCACTACTATCAGTAGATACAGTAGTGATAGGGTGACTTCCAGTTGTAAGCAGTTTTCATACATCTCGCAGCATCAGAAGTAGTGCTACGTATACCAATAGTAATACTAGTACCTCTAAATGTATTACTACACCACCACCTACTGGCATTAGTACTAGTATGTAGTAGTAATGCCAGTTTTAATATTAGCAGTACTGCTACCCAATAGTATAAGTGAAACACCTACTGCTGGTAGTGGTGATACTACTACTATATCTACTGATAATGGTGCTAGTAATACTGTCTGTTGTAATATCTATACTGCTTCTACTAATAATGTCACTAAAAGTACTAGCACAGGTAGTAGCAGTAATATACATTTTGTTGTAGTAGCGTACTACGCTTTTTATTTTTATTGGTGATGGTAAACCCATATCGTATGGCAACACCTTGTATGCAAAGTGTGTGCATTGCCCCCAAGCTATCCTCACGGTCCTGTTGGAAGAAGTAGTACCATTACTATCACTTAGTAGCAGGACCAGAAGTGGTATTGCTGCTCTATAAGTCAGTCAGATTAATCGGGACTTGCAACAATGGCCTGTTTACCTTTATGACTGAAACGTCTCCAAGCCAAGTTGTGCTACATGTTTGTGTATAGAGCTGAAAACAATTGCTCCCCTTTGACAACTTCTTACCGGAACAGGATTTCTTCAATGGTTCTATGAAGGTGACGACAAAAAAGCAAAATGGAGGAGGCACCCCGATAACCCGTGCAGTGTCCTCCTCCCTCCCCCCTGGGTAAGGGGGAGGGATAGCAGGAAGCGCACCAAAGCGCTGGGAAAGCCTGCAAAGGCTAACAAAGGAAAGGGCGGGCCAAGCCCCATATAAGCCAGCGGGCGTCCTGCTGCAGAAGCATCCAGCCCCAAGCAGAAGAACGCCCACCGCAGGAGAAGAGGATGTTCGTTTTTTGTTAGTGGACGAAGCGAGAAGCCAGCTGAGGAGTCGGGAGCCTGCGAGTAGGTCTAGCAGGAGCCGCGGTGCTGGTGCCTGGGCCTGCCGTGAGTCACGCAGCGGCGGTCACAGCATCGGAGACGGAGGTCGATGGAAGAGCCGCAGTGCTGGTGCCTGGGACCGCCGCGTGGACCTACAGAGGAGCAGCAGCAGTCGGCAGATCGTGCGGCGCAGGACCCAAGTGAAAGCCGGTGCAGAGGAAGGAAAGGAGCAGCTGGAGCAGTGGGCGGAGCCTTCAAGCCATGCAAGGACGCGGATCAGGCAAACGAGGCGGCAGCAGACACAGCGAAGGTAGGCTATGAGGCGAAGGCAGCATCGGGTGGAGACGAAAGGTCATCCGGCCCACCGGTGGGTGAAAAGCTGCAGAGGTACTGTAGAGCATTGTACTTTCTTTCGGCACCCCGGCCGCTTGTGGGTGAAACTATTTAATCGAATTAAGCATCCGGGCCGCCAGTGGCGATTCCACTCAAGGGAATTGTAAAATCAAAGAAGCTGATCTCGGCCGGGCCCGCATGGGTGAATTTTATGAGGAAACAGTCATGCATTTTTCCAACACTTGCCTGCATTAACCGGGGATAGCTACGGAGGTAGATTTCACTACGCTGTGTACAGGGAAAATACTTTTTGAGCTAGACGTTTGCAAGGGCTGACTTAAGCGCATTGGAAGGTACTGTTCGGTTTGTGAAGGGATTACCAGACTGCCTGAGTGAACGTGCATTTCTTGGTTGAAACGATCTGCAGGAACATAACAGACTGAAGGCGTCTGTGGGGCAAACAGCAGAAAGACTCAAAATCAAGAGTGCTGTACCAAGGATTTACCTGAAAGGCTGCTGCAATCGGCAGTGCATGTGCCTGGGTTCATAGAGAAAGCTTTTACACAGAAAGAAGAACAGAACAACAGAGGTGGCCTCGCAGGGTCAGGGTGCTACAGGGTTCTCCTGCCTTGAGAAGGACCTGGAGGCCTTCTTGTCCATGGCACGGGTGGCAGCGACCACGCATGGGCCAAACTGGATGAACCTGGTAGCCTCATACTTGGAGGCTGAGGCAGCCAGCACCAGCCAGAGGGCTGAATCACCCATGATGTTTTCAAGTGTGTAATGAAGAGGCCTTGCAGGAGATTCAGGCTTTGGAAGAAGGAGAGGAGGAAGAGGACAAGCAGAGCAAAGAAGAGGAGCCAGCAACTAAGAGGAAAAGGACCATGACTGAAAAGGGCAAGGCCAGCAAGCAGCAAGTGGAAGCTGCTAGAAGGCGCAGACCGGCTGTGCCGAAAGGAAAGGAGTGGGCGCAGGAGTCTGTAGCCTTTACGGCGCCCTTACCTGCTGGAGGCTCCAAGAGATTGTGGCAGTGCACCCTGCATGCCTGTAGCCAACTCAGCGATGGTAGCAGCGGAGGGTCCAGCATCCTTGGAGGTGGTAAAAGAACAAGTTACTTACCAACTGTAACGTTCTTTCGACTGGCTGTTCCTCCCACGTATTCCTCATCTTATGATGAATCGTTATCTCCAGCTTCGCTGCTTCGGAAAAAACATTTCTCGGCAGAGGGCGCTGTGCTCGAGGTCGTGGCGTCGATTGTCCCTCGACAGACTCCGTACTCTGTCGACGTCACCAATGTTATAAATAGCTCGAGCCGCGCCCGTTGCTTCAGTTCTGTTTTTTCCGATGATAATATAAGAGGAACACCCAGGCGTGCCCCATGACAGATACATTCTTCGTGAGAGGAAAGTGAAAGAAAACTTAAACTGTACTGCGGGGTAGGATCGGAGGGTCGATGAGGAATACGTGGGAGGAACATCCAGTCGATAGAACGTTACAGTTGGTAAGTAACGTGTTCTTCGAATGCATTGTGTCCTCCCACGTATTCCTCATCTTATGATAGACTCCCATAGCAGTGGCAATTTTGGAGGTGGGAGTACTAATTACAGTTTTCATGGACAGAATGCAGAACTGCCTTGGCAAATAACCCCTCATTGGAGGAGGCAGTATCCAAGCAGTAATGCTTGATAAAAGTATGCATTGTTTTCCAAGTTGCAGCTGAACAAATATCTGCTGCCGGAACTCCCCTCTTTAGAGCCGCAGAAGTAGCCATTCCCCTTGTAGAATGGGCTTTTCCTGCCAATCTGTAGCATTCAATTATGGCCAAAATGATCCAGCGGGATATGGTCTGTTTTGTTACTGATAAGCCCAGTTTATGACCTGTATAACCCACAAAGGTCATCTTGTCGTAATTTAGACATCCTTGAGATGTAAAAACTAAGAGCCCTCTTGGGATCTAGTCTGTGCAGTCTCTCCTCTTCCTTGCCCAAATGAGGAGGAGGATAAAATGTTGGTAGTATTATTTTTTGTGACAAATGGAAGTCGAAACTACCTTTGGCAAAAAGGAAGGTTTAACCTTAAGGACTACCTTATCCTTATAAAAAACAGTATATGGTTGTTTGCATGAGAGAGCCTGAAGTTCAGTAAACCTGCGGGCTGATAGGGCCACAAGAAGGACAGTTTTTAGTGTTAGAAGCTTCAATGGACAGGAATGCAGAAGCTCAAAAGGTATGCAAGTCAAAAATGTTAATACTAAATTTAAATCCCAAGTTGGGACATGAAAAAGTACTGGAGGGTATACGTTAGTAAGACCTTTTAAGAATTGAATGATTAATTGTATTTTGAAATATGAAACCTCTTCCGAAGTGCGCTTGAAAATGGGCAGCGCAGCAAGGTATCCTTTTATTGTTCCTATCTGGAGCCCCAAATTGGCCCCAGATTGGCTAAATGTAACAGAAAAGAGCACCATTGGAGTGACAAATTGAAAAGGGTCCACATCCTTATCTTTGCACAAGTTACTAAACCTTTTGGCCGAAAGCAAGACTTCCATTACGTCATCCAGAAGATCCCAATCCTTTCATCTCAACCTCTCAGAAACCATGCGTGAAGGTTGAGTGTCTTGACCTCTGGAAGGAGAACCCGACCTTCCTCTTGCGAGAGACGATCCTCTCTTTGTGGAAGACGTATTGGAGAGCAGATGGACATGTCTAGAAGGTCCGGGTACCACGTCCTCCTGGCCCAATCCGGAGCAATTAGGATCATGGTTTTCCTGAACTTTCTCAACCTCCTGATTACTTGAGGAATCACGGGGACTGGGGGAAACGCGTTCAGCAGTGGAAACTTCCACTCCACTACGAATGCGTCTCCCAGAGCTCCTCTTTGAGGAAATTCCCTTGAGCAGTACTGATCGCACTTCCTGTTGATCGCGGTGGCGAACAGATCCACTTGAGGGGTTCCCCAAGGGGCGAATATCTCCAGAAGGACTTCCTGAGCCAGCTCCCACTCGTGAGAGACTGTGCTCTGCCTGCTCAGAGCATCTGCCGCCGTGTTCTGCTCTCAGGCTAGGTGAACTGCCGATAGAGAGATTCCTTGTCGTATTGCCCAGAACCAGAGCTGCATTGCCTTTCTGCACAGTGGTAGTGACCCTACTCCTCCTCTTTTGTTGAGGTAGTACATGGCCACTGTGTTGTCCGTCATTATCAGGACATTCTTTCCCTGTACAGAGGGCAGAAAGGCCTTCAGCGCTAGTCTGACTGCCCTCAGCTCCAAAGGGTTGATGTGAAGTTTGGACTTCGATTGAGACCAACGTTGGTGTGTGCTCCCCACCCAGTGAGTGAGGCGTCCGTCACTACTGTTATCTCCGGCCATGGTTGCCAAAAAGATTCTCCCTTGAGAATGTTGTAGTTGCAAGCCCACCATAGAAGATCCTGAGCAACTGCGCTCGGGACTTGCAGAAGATCCGACATATTCCCTGAGAACTGGGACCAACGAGTTCTGAGTGCCCATTGAAGGGATCTCATTCTCAATCTGGCCTCTGGTACTAGGAAAATGCAGGATGCCATGAGGCCGAGCAACTTGAGAAAATCGAAGGCCGGTAGACGTTGGGCATTCTGGAACTTTATTACCATCTGCTGGATGTGGAAGGCTCTCACTTCAGACTGCTCCGATAAACTGGAGCTTTTGGGATGGGTGGGATGGTATCATATGGGACTTCTTGAAATTGAGGGAGAAGCCCAATTTGTGGAGGAAGTGGCAAGTGATCGAAAGATGTTCCCGAGCTTGTTTTGGAGAACTTGCTCTGAGCAACCAGTAGTCCAGGTAGGGGTAGATGTGAATACCCTCTCTCCTGAGACTCGCTGCCACAACTGCCAACAGTTTGGTGAAAACCCTTGGGGCGGAGGTCAACCCGAATGGCAGAACCCGAAACTGATAATGAGAGTTGCCAATCGCGAACCTCCGGTACCTTCTGTGCGTTGGATGGATTGGCACATGAAAGTAAGCATCCTGAAGGTCCAATGATACCAACCAATCTTGGAGTTGGAGAGTCTGAAGGATCTAAGAAAGAGTGACCATCTTGTCCTTCCTGAGGAACTTGTTCAAGTTTCTTAAGTCCAAGATGGGTCTCAGTCCTCTGTCCTTTTTTGGGATGAGAAAATATGGGGAGTACCAACCCCTGTTCCTCTCCGCTACAGGTACCTGTTCTATGGCACCTTTCTCTAGCAGGGTTAAAATTTCCTGTAACAGGAGCGGGTCTGGAATTTTTACGTAGTTGGCTCCCGGTGGATGATTTTGAGGCCTTTTTTGGAAGGGGAGACAATAACCTTGAGCTACTGTTTCCAGTGCCCAAGCATCTGAGGAAATGTCCCGCCATTCCTTCAGATGCTGAGAGATCCTGCCTCCCACTGGTGTTTTGTGCAACAAGGTCTCAGAGGGATTTGGAGGCGGCTGCAGGAGTGGCTGAGGGTAGAGATGCCGCTCCTGAGGCTCATTTTGCACCTCTTCCTCGTGCTCCATGAGGGAACTTTCTTTTGCCCCTTTGAGAAGCCTGTCCTTTTCCTCTACCAAATGAGGAGTAGTAATGAAAAGAACGACCCCTCCAGGAAGATGAGCCGGAATAGGGTTTTAGAGGCTGGCGCATGGAGACACTAAGCGATTTAGCTGCCGCTTTCGAGGTCTGAAGTTTTTCTAGGCTTTCATCAGCCTTACTGCCAAACAGCCTCGAGCCATCAAAGGGCATGTTGAGGAGTCTGGCTTGCACGTCCGGTGCAAACCCCGACTTCCTCACCCACGCAAATCTGCGTAGCACAATGCTTGCAGCCATGGATCTGCTGATACTATCAGTAGTATCCAGTCCAGACTGGAGACATTCCCCCATTGCCTCCTTCCCGTCTTTGACTATATTCAGGAAGCCTTCCCTTTCCTCGCCTTCCGGAATATGCTCAGCTGCCGCCGAAATACAGTCCCACAGGGTATGGGTAAACCTGGCCAGGGTACAGGTGACATTTGTCGATTTAAGGGCCATACTGCCTGCAGTGAAAACTTTACGTGCCCAGGCATCAACTTTTTTATCTTCTCTATCTGGAGGGATAGTGGGATTTGCAGTTTGCTTTGATGTGGATGCTGCCTGAATAACTAGACTTTCTGAAGTCAGATGCCTGTTTAAGTATTCAGGATCCGTACCAGCTGGTCTGTATTTCTTGGGGAAATGACTATCTGCAGCAGCAATGCTCTCAGGCTTTTCCCAGTTTTTCTCCACCCTCCTCGGAAGAACCCTGTGAAAGGGGAGAACTGGATCTTTTTGAGGACCTCTGACAATTATATCCATCATGACATCTTGTTCAAAAACGGGTGAAGTGTTACCCCAACCCATATACTCAATTACTCTGGTCATAAGACTGCTGTATCCTGAGTCTGCATGTTCTGCAGGATCAGGTCTGGCAAACTAATTCTGGGGAGGTGTCAATTCCACTGGTGGAATGTAGAGTGTCACTCAGGTCTCTCATTTTGGACTCTTGATCAATGAGTTCCTCAGGAACTTGTTTCGTGCCATATGAAACTCCAAAGGGAGTAACTTCCTCTTCCTCCGAGCCAGATTCCTCATAAATTGAGGACATGGACTTAAAAAGTCTGACCTGGGCAACGGAGTAAATCTTCTTTCTTCCTCTACCATACGCGTCGAAGGAATAGAAAAATCCTTCGAAGTTGTCTTCGATACAGGCGTCAAGGTTATTTTTGGTTTCGATGCCGAAACGGTTGACGCCGATGAAGTCGTTGAAGCCTTCGACAACTTATTTTTTTTATATACCGGAGAGGTGTTCGACTCTCGAAGAGTCCTCGACGACTTGTCGTCGACTCGAGTTTTTCGAGTATCCTAGACTCTACCGGTTTTTACCAAGGTAGTCTTAGACTTCCCTTTGTCGTCCGATGGAGCAACCTTAGGGGTATGGATCTTCCGAGGTTCATTCGAGGGGGTCGTGGCCGCATTCTCGAATACCTCCATCATCTTTTTATGAAATTCCTCCCATTTTCTGGGAGAATACGATTTTATCGGACATCGAATCTCTTCGGTCGACTGTTACTCACCGCTCCGTAAACAGGTCAGGAAGATAGATAGATGACCTTGGAGACGATATGTACACAGGAATCGATATCCAGCCTCCAACTCCAGCTCCCCTGAGTTCAAGACTCAGGCTTCCTCAAGAGAGGGGCTCTTCTTTACAACGTACCTCGCTGCTGTTTCAAGTGGAACAGGCCGAGGCGTCAGTTGAATAAAAGAGCAGGGAGAACACACACCGCCAATACCCAAGCTGCAAAAAAATTCAAAGATATTAGACAGTGCTGAGAAAACAAGTAAGCAATCAAGCACAGTAAGGAACAGAAAATACCTTGGCAGTGATTGGAGTGGGACTTTCCCCGGAATGGACCTACAAGTAAAGAAGTAAACCCAAATGAGTGAATTAATCTAATGGATTCTTCCTGTAGAGAGTTTTAGTCAAAACTACAGACTTGAATTGTGGGACTCTCAAGGGTTAATGAATTCCAGGATTGGAGAAAACGACAGGAAAAAATAATAAACGTGAAGTTAGTACAGGGAAGTAAACCCGGGCGGCACGAGGGTCGCGCTAGAGCCGGGTTGGTGCAGGATCAGGAGAGCGTCAATATGCACTTTGAAAATAAGTTTGTTGAGTTGGAGTTCAATAAATGTCCCAAATCCAGTAGAGAGGAATACCAACAGAGCAGTAGTAGTCAAAGATGGCGCTTGCAGAAATAGAAGGAAATAAACATAGTTGGTTACCTGAAACACAGACGTCCCAAACGAGAGTTGGAGCTGAAGTGTTCCGAATAAATGCTGAAGGTGTTGCGAAGACAGCAGGAACAGGGAAGAATAATCCAAGTAACGTTCCGTGTCAAATACCAGAAGATCACAACAATGATAAGGGCGTAGAGGAGGCAGTCCAGAGGCAGTCTGGGTCGATACTGTAGTGGTCTATGAAGTGTCAATGGAATAGGAGACGTAACAATCCAAATGTTTGGGCGTGGGTCGAAACCAGGAGATCAAGTTGGGATTTTGTGGCAAGATTTCACCAAGGAAAATGGACGTAACCGCTAAATAGTAAGAAACACCAATTAGCAGCAACAACCCCATGGAAGACGCTGGTTTTAAACCCGTAAGGGGGCGTGCCTTGTTGTACGTCCTTCAAGTACGAGCTCTGTCAGCTGACACGGGTTCCGCCATAGCTTGTACAGATGCCATGGCAACCTGTATCTGCTCCAGAAAGGAGCCTGTGAATGGGACGTACACCGCAGGGAAGTTTTTGTCTGCCGAAGTGTAACAGCATCCTCCCCCAAAGACACCGGCAACCCCCAGGCGGAATGAAATTCTTTCAAAAGATCAGGGCAATGCAAGGTGGACAAAGGTTCCCAGGTACGATCCTCAGGCCCGAAACCCTTCCAATCAACCAGATAGAACATTGTGCCCTTAGAGACTTTGCAGTCCAAAATGCGCGAGACCTCGTACTCCTCTTCACCGTCCACCAAAATCGGTGAAGGACGTGTCGGTAGTCGAGTAGACTGGATAAAGGGTTTGATCAGAGAGACGTGAAAGACCGGGTGAATTCGCCAAGAATGCGGCAATGACAACTTGACCGCTGCAGGGTTAATAACATCAGAAATGGTAAAGGGCCCCACAAATTTAGGCAGAAGAGAGCGTTTACCAGCAATCCGTAAGTTACGGGAGGACAACCAGACTTTCATGCCATTCCGATAGACTGGTGCCTGCGAACGATGAACATCCGCGTACTTCTATGCACAATCTTGAGCCCAAAGCAAGTGACAGCGAACATCCTGATGAACTTGGTCCAGATCTCTTACGTAATCACTTGCGGCCGGGTTGGCATCCGGCAAGGTCGGATCAAGCGGGAATGTCCTAGCGTGGCAACCATATAAGGCAAAGAAGGAGAACACCCCCGTGGACATATGCATAGAATTCTTTTATGCAAACTCAGCATAAGGCAAAGAAGTGAACCATGACTGTTGAAACTGAAGACATAAGCGGCGTAGGAACTGTTCGATAGTGGCATTGGTTCTTTCAGTCTGCCCATCAGTCTGAGGATAGTATGCCGAGGAATACCTATCCTCAATACCGAGAGAAGCCGTGAGAGACTTCCAGAATTGTGAGGTAAATTGCATCCCACGATCGGAGACAATGACAGATGGCAAGCCAAAGAAACGAAATGCGTTCGCCATGAACAATCTAGCCAGACCAGGAGCTGAGGGCAAAGCGGAACAAGGAATGAACAAAGCAAATTTTGTGAAGTAGTCCACAATCACCCAAATGGTGTCGTGTCCCTGTGTGTCAGGCAAATCAACAATGAAATCCATCGACATCATCTGCCAAGGTTTGTATGGGATTGGCAGGGGCTGTAACAAACCCACAGGTTTGGCTCTGGAGATCTTACATTGGGTGCAAATGGCACAGGTTATGATGTAATCCTTTACGTCGCGTGCCATGGAAGGCCACCAAGCCCAACGATGTAATGCCTCGAGGGTTTTCTGACTTCCTGGATGTGCAGCAACCAGGGAATCATGGGACCACTGGAGAGCCAAGGCCCGGGCCTGGCCCGGCGGAACGAAGATGCATCCTTGAATGAATGGCAGACCTTGAACTAGTTCCAGGTTGAAATCATTAATTTCCGCGAGATGGGTTGAGACCCAATCAATGATGATTGAACGCAAGGACGGTTGAACAGAACATCCACAAACAACTTTGTTTGGTAGGAGAGGTAGTGCTTCATTTCGCTGGAACTGGTTCCCCGCATGGAGGCGGGAGAGAGTGTCGGCTGACACTTGGGCCTTGGCAGGACGGTAGGTGATAATAAACTGATATTGTGCAAAGAATAAGTGCCACCGCGCCTGTCTGGCAGTAAGACATTTCATCGATTTGAAAGCTAACAGGCTTCTGTGATCCGAGTATACTGTTACTGGATGTTTTGCCCCCAAGAGGTGATGTCTCCATTCCATAAAAGCGTCTCTGATGGCTAATTCCTCTCGTAAGGTGTCAGCTTGCGAGAAAAGTAGGCAACTGGATGTATATTCCCGGAAAGAGGACAATGTTGAGACAAGACAGTGCCAACAGCATAACCCGAGGCATCAGCCTCCACAAAAAAGGGAGATCAGGATCGGGATGTTTGAGGAGAGGTGCGGAAGTGAAAGCGGCTTTTAGTTGGTAAAAAGCCTTCTGGGTTTCAGATGACCATACATATGGCACCTTGGCACTGGTCAAAGAGGTAAGAGGCGCAGAAATCTCTGAAAAGATGTTGATAAAACGCCTATATAAATTTATTTGCAAAACCCAGAAATGATTGTAGTGATTTGATAGTTTTGGGCTTTGGCCATTCTAAAATGGCACTGACTTTAGATTGACTCATACAAACCCCACTGCTAGTGAGATCGTAAGAATTCCACCTCTGAGGCATGAAAGATGCATTTTTTCGGCTTTTACGAAGCAGGTTGTTTGATATTGCTCCAATATGCATGGTAGAGGATACCAGTGCCTTAGCAGGGCTATCCTGGCTGATTCCAAGCAAGGAAGTGCATTGACTATTGCCAACGTTGGAAGGAAACTGGATCTGATATGTCGACCAATCAATGACAGGGTTGTGGAACTGCAGCCATGGAATACCCAGGATGACTTTGTAGGCCGGAGCTTTGATAATATTGAATGATATCATTTCTGTATGGCCTTCATCAGTGCTGATATGCAATGGAACCGTTTGATGAGTTACCTTTCCAGAGACAAGGATCGAACCGTATACTGCATTGACAGTTTCAGGTATAGTTTTACGAATTAGCGATGTGCCTGATATAGAGGCAAAGCATTGGTCAACATAGTTACCGGTTGCACCCGAATCTATTGCTGCCATTGCCTGAAACGAACGATCTTGATTCAAAGAAAATAGAACAGGAAGGCGGACCAGCTGAACCGGATTCTGTATCAGAGTCCAAAGGTGATCCTCCCGACGTAGGGACTCCATCTACTGTCGGGATTTGGCGTTTTCCACCTTTCTCTTAGGTTTTTTGGGACATTCGGGCAGCAGATGATCAGAGGCCCCACAATACATGCAAAGATTGTGCGATCTGCGATATTCTCTTCGAGCAGGCGTGAGTGGACCCCTAACTACACCGATCTGCATAGGTTCTGGTGCAGGAAGTGTTGAGGATGAAGCATCTGTAGGAGCTGAGGCGAATAGAGCAGGTTTCTTCTCTCCGCGCCTTTCAGCTTTACGGGCATCAATCTGAAGGACTAAATCAAGCATTTCCCCGAATGCTGGGGGAACCACTGGGACAGTGGAGAGAATATCCTTTAGTTCGTCAGAGACCTTGATAGAAGACTGCAGTCTTCTTTTCTTCGGGCCAATCTGTTTCCGCTGCCAGCTGATTAAAGCGAGACAGGTAAACCAATAGAGAATTGTTCCCTTGTTGATGCTTCAATAGTTCCAAGTCGGTAGCTAGTATAACGTGTATCAAATACTTTACTCATCATACCTAAAAGAACATGACTATTTGATTCTAACAATGGATTTGCCCAGGCGGCAGCGGTGCCACCCAAATGTGACAGCACAAAAGCTGCCTTAGTCGTGGAAGAAGGGAACGAAGCAGGACGACACAAGAAGTGCAACTTGCACTGATTAATGAAAGTCCTGTATTGTTTAGGATCACCCAGGAAGCGTTCGAGGAGCCAGAGGAAACTGGGTTGTAAGCATGATAGGATTTGATTCCTGTGCGGGAGCTGGAAAGCCGGACCCCGAAGCAGTAGCACCAGTGCCTGAGGCTGGGGTAGTCACCAAGGCCTGGATAGCATCCATATGTTGACGTAATGCCTCTTGTGCATTGGTCAAGTCGGTTCGTAGATCTGTGACCATTTGCACGATCTGATTCAACGCATCACTTGTCTCCGTGGACATTGTTAGGCTGCTAATTCTGTTACTCACCGCTCCGTAAATAGGTCAGGAAGATGGATAGATGACCTTGGAGACGATATGTACACAGGAATCGATATTCAGCATCCAACTCAAGCTCCCCTGAGTTGAAGACTCAGGCTTCCTCAAGAGAGGGGCTCTTCTTTACAACGTACCTCTCTGCTGTTTCAATTGGAACAGGCAGAGGTGTCGGTTGAATAAAAGAGCGGGGAGAACACACACCACCAATACCCAAGCTGCAAAGGAATACAAAGATATTAGACAGTGCTGAGAAACCAAGTAAGCAATCAAGCACAGTATGGGACAGGAAATACCTAGGCAGTGATTGGAGTGGAACTTTCCCCGGAATGGACCTACAAGTAAAGAAGTAAACCCAAATGAGTGAATTATTCTAATGGATTCTTCCTGTAGAGAGTTTTAGTCAAAACTACAGACCTGAATTGTGGGACTCTCAAGGGTTAATGAATTCCAGGATTGGAGAAAAGGACAGGAAAAAATAATGAACGGGGAAGTTAGTACAGGGAAGTAAACCCGGGCGGCACGAGGGTCGCGCTAGAGCCGGGTTGGCGCAGGATCAGGAGAGCGTCAATATGCACTTTGAAAATAAGTTTGTTGAGTTGGAGTTCAATAAATGTCCCAAATCCAGTAGAGAGGAATACCAACAGAGCACTAGTAGTCAAAGATGGCGCTTGCAGAAATAGATGAAAATAAACCTGACACACAGACTTCCCAAATGAGAGCTGGAGCTGAAGTGTTCCGAATAACTGTTGACAAAGGTGTTGCGAAGACAGCAGGAGCAGGGAAGAATAATCCAAGTAACGTTCCGTGTCAAATACCAGAAGATCACAACAATGATAAGGGCGTAGAGGAGTCCAGGGGCAGTCCGGGTCGATACCGTAGTGGTCTATGAAGTGTCAATGGAACAGGAGACGTAACAATCCAACAGTTCGGGTGTGGGTCGAAACCAGGAGATCAAGTTGGGATTTTGTGGCAAGATTTCACGAAGGAAAACGGACGTAACCGCAAATAGTAAGAAACACTAATTAGCAGCAACAAGCCCGCTGGAAGACGCTGGTTTTAACCCCGTAAGGGGGGCCGTGCTGTCATGATGCCTACCCCCGGAGCACCAGGCCAGGCCCAGCAACCCCGGGAGCAGACATCACGCCCCCGGGTAAAAGCCCAGCGGCCCTTTATAGGGGCTCTTTGGACTCTGTCCTGGCGCCGTTGGCGCCAGGCTCATGTTGGACATCAGTCCTGGCGCCATAGGCGCCAGGCTCATAAAGGGAAGTGTTTGGTGCACTTACCTGAAGCAGACCATGCTGCACACTCACTTGATGCAGACCATGATGCATGAAGAACAAAGCCAAATGAGGCTTAGGAGGGACTATTTTTCTGAAGGAACTATTTTGTTACTTGGGTGGGGCTGTGGAGGAATACTGACCTGCAACTTCTTCCAAGGCTATTTAAGCCACACCCGGACAGCCACACGTGCTTCGCGTTGTTCTGCATCCCAGCAGCTGAACGCTCACCGTGTCTGCTCCTGCACCTGGACTCCAGCCACGCCCACCTCGAACCTGGAACACCTGTAAGGGAATAAGAGAAGAGAAAGGTGAAAACCAAGAACTATTTCAACCTTCTTACCTGCATCCGGAATCTTCACGCCAGCATTCCTGAAGGAAGACTTCCATTTAAAAGCACCGCGTTGCTCGCTGCAGCGCCGCGCTTCACTCACCTGTTCCCGAGACGCCGCCCGGCTCCATCGCGGCTCTCAGTGCCGGTCGCCACATCTCTGCACCGCACCTAAGGGAGAGAAGAAGAGACAAAAGGTGAGCAAGGGAACACAAGAGGAAAGCCGGATTTTTCAGCCATATTACTTACCGGCTATTCTTGGTGAGCCATTCCACATCTCGGGTCGGCGCCACATCTCTGGCGGGTACCGCACCCCAGCCCCTATGGGGAAAGGACAAAAGACATTGCTGGAGAATTATAAAGACATTTAGAGGGGTCGCCCTCATCACTGACTCACCTGATTTTACCCTGGCAATTTAACCCCTCAACGCATCGCCTTTGTTCTGCACCTGAAATAAAGGACAGAAAAAGACAACATAAAAGGAGGCTCACACTTGAACTTTTGCATCTTCATACTTACGGCGTATCGCTCAGTAAAGTCAAGTGGATTTGCCAGCGCCATTCTGAAAACCAGTGAAGTAACTGGACGAACACGCGCCCCTGCATCAGAAGCAGGATGGAGAGTTCATCCTTCCAAACCATAAGGTGAGCTTAAACCGGGGGTTTTGGAGGAAGTCAGAGGAGAACGAAGGGGAAAGGGGGGAGCAAGCACATTATTCAGCAGACAGTTAAATCCCCTTTCTCATCTGCAGAAGGATATTCCTACGGGCCAGACAAGCAAGATTTGAGGGTCCAGTTCAATCGGTGGTCCAAATTCTGCGCATCACGCTTGAAGAGGCCACAGCAACCCAGACCAGAGCAGCGCCTCTGTGGGAGCCAGGTGAGCGTTACAGAACGCGAAGCCTTCCTACAAATTCCCACCCAGGCGCTATGGAAACTTCCGAGACTGACCAGTTGGCCCAACTACTGGGGGAATTACGGGCCGAAGTACACGCCGCTCGTCAAGAGACTAATGCTCTCAGGAGGGAAGTGATTGTAACAAAGGAACGAGCTGATGACCTGGCTAGACAGCTTTTGCAAGGTCAAGCTGGACAATCTCCTTCACCCGGTTCCGGAGGGAACCCCGCTCCTGTGCTTTCCAGTAACCCGGTGCAGATTAATCTACCTGGAAACATGCCGCTAGCCCCACCCGAACGCTTTGCTGGGGACCCCAAACGATTCGCCGTATTCATGAATCAGTGTCGTTTGCATTTCCTGTGCAGACCTGGGGCCTTCCCTAATGACCAGACCAAGGTAGCCTTTGTATTGTCATAACTCAGCGGCAGTGCTGCCGATTGGTCAGTTCCACTGGTAACTCAAGATGACCCGATTCTTCGTGATTTTCAAAGATTTAAAGCAAGCATGGAAAGGTTATTTGCTCGTCACTCCCAGGGGCAGGCTCTAGATGACGAACTTCTATCTCTGCGACAGGGCAATTAAGACCTCCTTTCCTACATTGCAACCTTTAATAGACTAATTGTGGAAACTGGGTTGCCAGAGGATAAAAGAATCACGTTATTTTATCGAGGTCTACGCGGAGAACTTAAAGATGTCCTGGCCCAAGTTGTAAATCCGCCCCAAGAGTGCTCTGAATATATAGACTTAGTGGTCCAATTGGATCACAGACTGCAAAACAGAAAAGCAGATCGGTCCAAGTTTGAGACCCGGGTGTTAGTCAAGACCCACGCTAACCTCAAGGGGGCTGAAGCCTCAGAGCCAATGCAAATCGGAGGAGTTAAAGGACCTTTAACGCAAAAGGAACGTGAAAGAAGACGGCAGATGCACTTATGTCTTTATTGTGGATCCTCTGGACACTTTCTATGAGATTGCCCGGCAAGGCCGCCCAGGAAGGTGGTTGGAGCCGCTGAAAAAATCCATGAAACCTCTGTATCGGGAAACGACCCCGCCCGACAAGCGTAGGAGTCCGCTTGCCGAGCTTGAAAACGAACTCTCAGACCTCGCATTTCACTGTGCCAATGGTCCTCGTAGATCCGGAACAGCCTAAGCGGTTGCATGCAATAAAGGCATACATCGATAGTGGGGCTATAGGAAACTACATGGATCGTGATTTGGTCTCCAGGATTAACCTCCCCCTGCGTCCTAAAACCAGCAAAGATGTCATCACCACAGTCGATGGAACCGAAATTGCCTCGGGACCGGTAACACATTCCACAGCTGAGGTAACACTTGTAGGTCCGGACGGCTATCAGGAGGCAGTTGTGTTTGATGTAATCAAGGCTCCACAGTTTCAGGTTATACTTGGAATCCCTTGGTTAGAGACACATAATCCTCGAATTGATTGGCGAGCGAAGAGAATAACCTTTCCAGAGTGTGCACGAACCTGCTACCCAGAAAATCTGAAGGTCAGTCTAGCATCAGTAACCTCTGTCTCCATGCAACTACCTCCGGAATACCAAGACTTCCAGGACGTCTTCCAAAAGGAACAGGCCAACACGTTACCTCCTCACAGATCGTATGATTGCCAAATCGATCTGGTGCCCGGTGCACAACCCCCTTGTAGCAGGATTTATGCCCTTACTGAGCCGGAGAATCTGCATTTGAGACAATATTTAGATCAATACCTAGCCAATGGTTTCATTCGCCCGTCAAAGTCTCCGGCATCCTCGGCTTTGTTCTTCGTGCCAAAAAAAGCAGGCTACCTTAGAACTTGTATCGATTACCGCGCATTGAACCAGATAACTGTTAAAAATCGTTACCCTCTGCCATTGATCCCTGAACTCCTTGACCAGGTGAAGGACGCTTGCATATACACCAAGTTAGATCTCTGGGGGGCTTATCATCTGGTACGAGTTAAAGAAGGCGACGAATGGAAAACGGCCTTCCGTACAAAATGTGGACTATTCGAATACCAGGTGATGCCTTTCGGCTTGTGCAACGCACCTGCTGCCTTCCAATTCTTCATGAACGATGTCCTTCGGGAACTCATCGACGTCTGTGTTGTCGTGTATATCGATGACATTCTGGTGTACTCCTCTTCGGAATCTGATCACAGAAAACATGTCAGGGCTGTCCTTGAGAAATTGCGCCAGCACAAACTGTTTGCAAAGCTGGAAAAATGCATTTTCGATACCACCGAGGTTGAATTTCTTGGATTTATCCTGACACCTAAAGGGGTCCGAATGGACTCACGGAAAGTGGATGCCATCCTCAAATGGCCATCACCTAGTTCGGTGAAAGGTGTCCAAAGCATGCTTGGTTTTGCCAATTTTTATCGCAGGTTTATCCCAGAATTTTGACGGGTGGTGCAACCCATCACTGCACTCTTGCGGAAGAATAAACGTTTTGAATGGACCGAGGAAGCTGAACAGGCCTTTCAGGAATTAAAAGCTAAATTTACGTCCGCACCTATTTTGAAACATCCGCGTCATGATCTCCCATATATAGTCGAAACCGATGCATCCAGCTTAGCCATGGGAGCTGTCCTGTCTCAGAGAGACCCCGAAACCAACCAACTGCACCCCGTAGCTTTTTGGTCCAGAAAGTTCTCGCCACCGGAGATAAATTATGCAATCACAGATAAGGAATTATTAGCCATTAAGTCCGCCTTTAAGGCTTGGCGGCATTATCTTCTTGGCGCCAGGCATACCATCACCGTGATCACTGATCACCGAAATTTACAATATTTAAAAACTGCCAAGGCTCAGTCTTCACGACAGCTCCGATGGGCTTTAGTCTTTGCTGAGTTCGATTTTGTAATCACCTACCGTCCTGGCTGTAAGAATGGCAAAGCGGACGCGCTATCTCGAATTGGAATGGGAGAAATGGACATAAACTCAGAACCTGTGCCGATAATTCCCGAACCAAGAATCTTGGGGATAGCCACTGTACAAACCCTTGAAGACATTCAAGCACGGGTAAAACTATTCCTGGACTCTTCAGCCTTGCAGGATTGGATCAAAAGGGGGTCTGCCTTTTCAATCAACGATGGCTTACCTTACTTCCAAGGACGTTTAATTTTGCCAGAAAAGGAATTGCAAGAACTGGTTATTTCCCGTCATCACGATACTCTGATGGAAGGACATCCTGGCATTGCAAAAACAGAGGAAAAAATTAAACGACAATTCTGGTGGCCGTCCTGGCGAAAGGATATGAAATCTTTCGTGATGTCCTGTGGAGTTTGCGCCCAAAACAAAGGTCAAAAAACAAAATCCGCCGGTCTTCTTCAACCCTTAGACATTCCACCAGCACCTTGGCACACCTTGTCACTAGATTTTATCACGGACCTGCCCTCTTGTAATGGATACAATACTATTCTGGTTGTGGTGGATTTATTTTCCAAGATGGCCCATTTTATTTCGTTGAAAGGATTACCTTCAGCTTTTGTTCTTGCCAAGGAATTCCTCGAAAATGTCATCCGTCTGCATGGATTCCCGTCCATACTAATCTCCGATCGGGGAAGCCAGTTCATTTCTCGTTTTTGGAAAAAGTGTTGTCAACTGGCACAAATCGACGTAAGACTCTCAACCAGTCACCACCCACAGACCGATGGTCAGATGGAGAGAACGAACCAGACCCTTGAACAATATCTACGATGTATGTTGCACCAATCGGAGGGTAATTGGAAGGACATTTTATGGGTGGCTGAATATGCATACAATAACTCGATACACTCTGGAACTGGTCAGAGCCCCTTTTATACCCTATATGGACATCACCCTCGTACTTCAGACCTGGACTCACCTTTGAGCCTCGAAATGCTCGCAGTCGACCATTTGCATTCTACGATTACTCAAGCCTTCAAGGATGCTACTGCACACTTACAACATGCGAAAGAGAAATACAAAAAGAATGCGGATCTGCATCGCAAGGAAGTGCCTCCATACCAAATAGGGGATCAAGTATGGTTGGCTACCAAACACTTATCACTCAAGGGACCTCAGACTTTTAATCCAAGGTATTTAGGCCCTTACTCGATCAAAGCTATAATTAACCCAGTGGCAGTCAAGCTAGATCTACCAGCTAACATGCGGATTCATCCCGTCTTTCATGTGTCGCTTTTGAAACCAGTGCAACCAGGAACCAGATTAATAAAGCCACCAGAACCAATCCAGATAGATGGGGAGCCTGAATTCGAGGTGAAGAACATTTTGGACTCTAAGATATCAAAATCAAAACTTTTCTATCTAATTGATTGGAAAGGGTACGGGCCTCAGGAAAGATCTTGGGAACCCAGCGACCACGTACATGCACCTCGGCTAGTTAAAAGGTTCCATCGGAATTTCCCGAACAAACCGAAACCTCCTGGGGAAAAGGCCTTCGGAGGGGGGGGGGGGGTGCTGTCATGATGCCTACCCCCGGAGCACCAGGCCAGGCCCAGCACCCCCGGGAGCAGGCATCACGCCCCCGGGTAAAAGCCCAGCGGCCCTTTATAGGGGCTCTTTGGACTCTGTCCTGGCGCCGTTGGACATCAGTCCTGGATATTCCTACGGGCCAGACAAGCAAGATTTGGGGGTCCAGTTCAATCGGTGGTCCGAATTCTGCGCATCACGCTTGAAGAGGCAACAGCAACCCAGACCAGAGCGTCCGTGGGAGCCAGGTGAGCGTTACACGTGCCTTGTTGTACGTCCTTCACGTACAAGTTGTGTCAGCTGACACGGGTTCCGCCGTGGCTTGTACAGACGCCATGGCAACCTGTATTTGCTCCAGAAAGGAGCCTGTGAATGAGACGTACACCGCAGGGAAATTTTTGTCTGCCGAAGTGTAACATCGACTCGGAAGATGATGATGAGGGAGATCTATCTCATCTTCATTTTTTTGGACGAGGAAGAAGAGTGTCTCGATCTACTCCTAGATCGAGATCTCTTTGAATGCTTATGGCGATCCGATTCCTTCGAATCAGTCGCTTTCGTATGTTTTTTGGACGTAGCCTTCTTAGAGGCTTCCCTCCCCACCGACAGTTTACCTCTCCTCTCACGAAGAGCTTTGTCGGTCATGGATTGGCAGGAACCACAGTCGTCGGTCCGGTGACTGGAACCGAGACACCAGAGACAAACTCGGTGGGGATCCGTGATCGACATTTTCGATCCACAATCTACGCACTTCTTGAACCCATTCTTGGGTGTCTAAGGAGTCGAAGAAGACATTTTCTTCACAGAAAATCTCAAGCGCGCCTTTCTCAATAGCGAAGCGATCGGAAAAACGGAACTGAAGCAACGGGCCCGGCTCGAGCTATTTATAACATCAGTGACGTCAGAGTATGGAGTCTGTCGAGGGACAATCAACGCCACGACCTCGAGCACAGCCCCCTCTGCCGAGAACATTTTTTTCCGAAGCAGCGAAGCTGGAGATAACGATTTATCATAAAATGAGAAATACGTGGGAGGACACAATCCATTCGAAGGTATGTTTATGCAGTGTATGCAAGCATGGGGGAATAGTGGCAATGGTCAAATGTTATGTGGTAATGTGAATGCATTCAATCAGTTAGGAAGGAATGCTTAGGTGTAACGCTCACCTGATTCTCGCAGAGGCGCCGGTCTTGACTGGGCGACTACCGTATCTCCAAAGGTGATGTGTAGCACCCGGTTGGCTCTTGGGCTGGACCTCTGTGCACTGTATGCCTGACGTGTAGAGTAAGATGTCTGCAGATAGAAAATATGGGGTTAATGAACTGGGGTTATTGGGGTGTCCCTATCTCTTTCCTCTTCTCCTCTCCTGTAGACCCCCAAAGGTTAACGCTCTCACCTTAGGTAAGTGAATGCCGAGCTCTCCATCTGCCTCGGGGCAGGGTGCTGTAACCAGTTTGTTCACTGGATAGGTAGCGCAGGCCTCTTGACTTCAGAGGACTGTTGTCCGTCGTTTACTGCACGAACGGTAAGTTTTGAGTCATTCAAATGTCTTTAGGGTCTTTAGTAATGATGTCTCTTGTTTTGCAGGGTTCCGACGATGGCGGATGACGGGCTGAAGTGAGTTGAAGATGGAGCCCGTGTGATGAATAGAAGCGCCTGGAAGCACGTAAGTAAGCGCTTGTTGCCTGCTTCACGATGCGCTCTAACTGTCTTTTTATTTTGCAGGTACGAGTTCGGAGCGGCTGCAGGGTGCCGGAATACCCACTGGATTAGATGTGGAAAGGAGTAATGGCACGTGAGTATTAAAGTTCCCCAATGTCTTTAAACGCACCTTGTTTTGTCTTTCAGATGCGGGATGCAGCGCCGAAGGCCTCCGGAGCGTGCGAAGAGTTGGTAAGCTTTTGTCTTTCAGATGCCGGAATGCAGTGTGAAGACCTCCGGAGCGCACAAAGAGTAGGTAAGCCTTTGCCTTTCAGATGCCGGAATGCTAACCTGTTCTTTCTTGTCTTTATAGGTGTTGCTGAAGACTGGATTCAGGATGGTAAGCCTTTGCCTTTCAGATGCCGGAATGCTAACCTGTTCTTTCTTGTCTTTATAGGTGTTGCTGAAGACTGGATTCAGGATGGTAAGCCTTTTTCCTTAGGCCCAGGAACGGATGCAGAAGACACGATGAGCGTTCTGCTGCAGAGGTTGCAGAATAACGCAAAGCAAGATTCATCCACCGGGTGTGGTTTAAATAGCCTCCTGTAGTGATTCGGTGTCTCCTTCCACAGCCACGCCTAGGTAAGAAAAGAGTTCCTGCTTTCCAGAAGAGTTCCAGTGTTCTGAATCTAGGGAGTGGCTCCAGCCCCACCCAACAGGAAAAGTAGTTCCAAACAGAAGTGGATCAGAGGCTCAACTGGCAGGCAAGTAAGCAGCATGGTCTGCTGCAGGTAAGTCCACCCAAGCATTATGAGCCCAGCGCTTCCAGCGCTGGGACTGGGCATATTTATGAGCCTGGTGCCACTGGCGCCAGGACTGGGTCCAAAAGGTCCCAATTGGGACTGGTTGGCACTCGGAACCTGGGTTATGGATCTGCTTCCAAGGGAGTTGGGAAAACCCTGACCTTTTGGAAGCAGAGATCATGACATTAGGCTGTTCACCATCAGGGGGAGAACCCGGGGCTGGGGAGCTCAGGCTCAGAGGTAAATCAGGCCTTTGTGTTGCCCATGCAAGCCCCGTAATAGGGGTGGGGCAATTACCACAGGATTTTTCCACACCAGCATGCTCACAGGAGGAGGTGCCAGCTTGGGGAATGCAAAGGGTGGCAGCTCCCGCGGTCACTTCATTCAGCTTTAGTGGGGGCGCCCAGGGAGCACAGCCGGTACCAGCAGGCAACCAGGCACAGGGTGGAGTTTGGGGCAATGTCACACAATATGGGAGGCCGATGCCAGGGTTTGCCCCCGCTAGGGTTGGAGGAAACTAGTGTGGCACATCCCATTGGCCAATAAGGAGATCTGGAGAAAAGAGTTTTGTGATATCCAGGCTATGATGGCAATAGAACCAGAGGGGGAGGGCTTGCTGGAGTTATCTGAGAAAGAGAAGGAGAAGAGGGACAGGGAGAGACCCAAGGTGAAGGCAACCATCCACAATTGGCTAAGAGATTTTAGGATGTATATGTCTATCATGATTGCAAAGAATTCCCGCAAGATGCAGGGGCTATGATTGCATATGAGCAGTATATTCACAATCTGTATCTAACTTATGGTGGCGACGCCTGGCTAAACTACGACAGTGGCGTTGGGCTCAAGATGCAGGTTTGGCCCGCAATGTCCTGGGATGAGGTGGATATCAGGGGCTACGTAGAGAAGATGGTACCTGCCAGGGAAGCAGGGGATAAGACACAAGGGGAAAAACATCCATTTTGGAAAACAGAGGGTTTTATTCGCACCGGGGTAGGGGGTCCTTTCGCAGGCACTCCTCCTGGAACCGTCGTCCCAGCTACCAGGGGGAGCAGGCTGATTGCTGGGAATTTACAGTCAGGCGCTGTCCCTTCGGCAAGGCCTGTAGATTCAAGCACCCAAAGGGTGGAAGTTCAGGGGACCACAGCTCTTCTTCAGGTGAGGGGAAGCGGAGAAGCAGTGTCAAACCCAAAGAAAAAGCAAAACGGGATTAAAGCCAATTTACCCACACCAGTTCACCTACATACAAATCCAAAGGAAAGACGAAGAAAGATTAAATCTCAGTTATCCACACCAGTTCACCTGCACGCATTGATTCCTTTTCTAAATGTGTACCACAACAGTATTGATGCAAAACTGCTCTGGGAGGGATTCAGGTGGGGGTCCAGGATTCCCTTCACAGGGACTAAGGTTGGCAGGGAAGCCAACAATTTGAAGTCAGCACTGGGGATGCCTGAAGTGGTCGCACAAAAGGTAGAAAAGGAAATCAAGCTGGGGAGGGTTGCTGGCCCTTTTACCTCACCACCGATGGGGAATTTTCTAGTATCACCATTGGGGTTGGTCCCAAAGAAGGAGGAGGGTCAGTTCCTCTTAATTCAGCATCTCTGTTTCCCTGACGGGGAAACTGTGAATGATGGCACAGCTGAAGAGCTGTGCAGGGTGCACTATGCGTCATTTGATGATGCAGTAGAATTGGTGAGGTTGGGAGGGGGGCCCTCTGATGGGGTAGGCCAGAGTCTGCCTTCAGGTTATTACCAATCCACAAGGAGAGTTACCATTTGCTGGGCTTTCAGGTGAAAGATGATTACTATTATGACAAATGCTTGCCAATGGGTTGTGCTATTTCTTGTGCATGCTTTGAAAAATTCAGCACCTTTTTGGAATTCGCATTGAAGCAAACAGTTCAAGGGGGCGGCGTCCTGCACTACCTTGATGATTTCTTGTTTATCAGGAAAAAGGGACAGGGGGGTGCCGATCGCTCATGAGCCAATTACAGGGATTGATGGTGGACATGGGGGTCCCAATAGCAAGGGGGAAGTGTCATGCTCAGG
The DNA here is from genome assembly GCF_040938575.1 of Ambystoma mexicanum. Taxonomy (NCBI): domain Eukaryota; kingdom Metazoa; phylum Chordata; class Amphibia; order Caudata; family Ambystomatidae; genus Ambystoma; species Ambystoma mexicanum. The sequence goes on from NC_090921.1 coordinate 139,465,076, forward strand.
AAGAATACGAACATGCACCCCATCATACCTAACAGCCAGACCACTGCAGATAGTGATATCAGTACTCCCATTCCCGGTTACCCTCCGACAAGCAGTACTGCTAGGCTTCCCAGGGCACACCCAGTTCAGGGTCCCAGGGAAGCGGTCCTTGTTTCTGAGCAGGGGCGGCGTCCGTCCTCATTGGCAACTTCCCTGGAGGTTGCAGTCGGGCAGGAGCAGCCGATCGCTATCACTTCCTGGTTATGGGATGCTTTCCCGATCATGTGATCGGGAGCCGTGCATGAAAGCCAGCAGATTCGATTCACTCTCTCACTCTCTCACTCTCTGCGCCTGGTTCCTGTTATATCTCTCCGTGGGGATCTTGGGGACAGATGCCCTATTACTCTTCACGACACAGCAAGTTTGGAAAGGTAGACAGTGGGTCCTGAAATTAAAGGAAACAATCAAGGTTTTGACCTGCAGGAGCAAGGATACCCTGAGAGAGCCTCAATCATTGGCAGGTAACCTCAATTTTGTTGGAAAGGTTATCCCTAGGGTCTGAGGTAAAAGAGGACCTCGGGACGTGGGACGGATTTTTCAGTGAGTTTAATGGTGTATTGCTATGGAGAGAGGAGTGGGCCAGCAGCAACAAGCTTAAACTATTCACTGACTCCTCAGGTTCCCTCGGATCCGGGGCCCTTTTGGGGAGCAATTGGTGTGGTCAGGCTTGGCCAGCAGCATGGCATCAGGAGGGGATTACCAGTGACATCACTCTGCTAGAACTATTCCCCATCGTGGTGGCATTTAAATTGTGGGTCAAGCAATTGAAGAACAAAAAGGTGTTGCTCTGGTCAGACAACCTGGCGGTGGTCCAGATCATCAATCAGGGGACATCTAGCAATTTGAGGGTTTTGTGGCTGCTTAGAGAGCTCACAAAGAGCATTCTGACTTTGAACACAGACGTTAGGGCACAGGATAGTCCAGGGGCGAAAAATGTGGTCGCTGACTCTCTCTCTCTCTCGTTTACAGTGGGAGAAGTCACAGGGGAACTGTCCAGAAGCAAGCAAGATGATGACCCCATTCAAGGCTCAGTGCTGGGCATGATTGGGGGTATCTGAGTGCCTTAATCCATACCGCTCTAGCTCCTGGCAGAGAAGATACAAGGCGTGCTGGGATGGGTTCTTGGCCTTTCAGAATGAGGTTTTAGCAGAAGGGCAGAGGGATTAGCCAGTACAGGCCTTTGTTGGTTGGTGTTGGCGGTCTGGGAAAACCAGATCTTAGATGGCGTATCATTTGGTAGCAATAGCCCATTATTGCAAGCTGGGGGGCAAAGCAACCCCACGAAAGAGCATTACATTGTGATGATATGATATGATATAGCATTTGTAACGCACCTATACCAAGTGTTTCAAGGCGCGACGAGGCGGGGGGGGGGACAAAGGGGAGACAGACAACGACCCTACTAGGTCAGGTGTAAATACTAAGGGCCAGCTGGTGGCAAGTGCAAAGGAAGAGGGGGCTGTAGGGATACAGAGACAGTCCCGCAGTGCAGGGGTTGCCAGCGAGGCAGTGCAGGGGAGAGTGGCTGGGCCAAGGAACGAGATCGGTGAGTGACCCAGTTGCAGATTCAGTGCAGTTTCAGTAATTTTCAGTTTTATTTTATGGCAATGAGAGGTTGGGCCCAGCAGACTGAGAGGAAGCCAGGTGCAAGACGGCCCATTGATGTTGATTACATTACACAGTCTGGTTTAATGTTTAAAGGTGGTTTGCCATAACGAGTCCGAGAAGGTTTTGTTCACAGCAGCCTTCACATTCGCTTTCTTTGGGCCATTCAGAGTGAGTGAGTTTGTTCCTGAAAATAGGGATGGCAAGGGCACTGGTTTTTAAGGCTTGAAGACGTTCACTTAGCAGAGGGTAGGTTAAGCATTTTTCTAAGAAGATCAAAGACTGATCAGAAGTGGAAAGGGAGAACAGTTACACTCCTAAGCACAGAAGGGAGCATAGTGTGCCCAGTAACGGGCTTGGCTGCCTACAGAGGGGTGGGGTGGGAGGGTGTGAGTCTCCTTTTCTCTTGCACAGTGATGGGTCAGCCTTGAGCCGTTTCCAATTCAGGAGGGTCATGGACATGGCATTAGAGAGGATGGTGGTTACTGAAGGGGTGTTCGGAACTCATTCCTTTAGGATAGGGGCAGCCACATCAGTGGCAGAAATGGGGCTTGGGTTCAGAGGCAATCAAGCAAATAGGGAGATGGAAGTCTGGGTGTTTAAGGAGATACATCAGACCTGAAAAAAATGTAGCGTTAACAAGCTTCCTTCTCGTCTCCTTCCTACTAGCAGCAGCACAGAGGAGGAAGTGGTCCGTCTGGGTGGTAGGGCATTCCTTTGTGTCAAGGGCTGGGGCGAGCTAGACGGCAGAGCAGGAGGAGCTGATCGCTGGCGAGTACCGGATATGGTGGCATGGTGTGCCTGGGATGAGATGGGCTCAGCTGCATGGGCACGTCCACAGATTGCTGGGTAAGCAGCAAAAGCCTGATGTCCTGATCGTACACCATGGGGGAAATGATTTGACAAGCCTGGGGAGGGGGGCCCTGATGAGGGCGATCGTTTTCTTTACAGGAGTTGTATTCGCAGCTGGGTGAGACCGAGATTTTGTGGTCAGAAATCATTCCGAGGCAGGAATGGAGGGGCGCTGAGAGTGTTAGGCAGAATCCTGTGCAGTGCCCTTAGGGACCACTTGTCACGACCGCTGAGCGCTGGCGGCTGTGGAATAGGTGGAAGCTGGGCCGCCATTAAATTGTGCCGTCACGTTATTTCCCTTACAGCGCTAACGTTCTAGTCTTTTTCAACATGGCCGCCGCCTACGCGTATTTACTTCCACACGCTAGGCGGCTCGGCGCGTTGCAACTTCGGATTTCCCTCTGTTGCTCTCGCTCATCCATAGTTCTCTCCTAGGCGGTGCTCTGCCCGTGCTGTCCTATTTCCTTCCAAACTCTTGCTCTCTTCCCCTTGCTCTTTCTTCTCCCAGTCTTTCCAGTTCCCCCCCCCCCGGGTGTTTTACACCGATCCGTTCCTTTTCCCTGCGGTCTCTCGCGCTGCTCCTTTCTCTACGGAGCCTTCCTATCTTGTTACGCTCTAATACTCACCTTACCTAGGATCGCCTGATTTCTTCACCGAGCATTCCTGGTTTGGTTCCTAGTTTCCGGAGGGGTTTTTATGCCGTTTGGCTTTTCCCCTCACTCCGTTTTTTAGTCCGTCGCGGAGGGGGGTCACCGTGCCTCCTGTGTGGAGCCGCGGTGGCTTCCTTTTGAGGCCGACCTTACCTTCTCCAGAAGAAAAGGCTTCCCGCTCTGCACACCAGAAGAAAGAAGCTAAATTACTCTTCAAGCTCAGGTGAGGAGGAAAGGGAACGGGGGAACGAGTCGAGTTTTACTGATGAGGAAGACATTACCGATCAACCTAAAGAGGTGGTGAGCCTGCCAGCCCTATGTGATACCACTACACACGATTAAGACTACAAGTGGTTGTACAATTTCACCTTTGGTACATGCCTGTACTACACAGAAAAAGTGGTAGCAGTGGCTGAGCAGCCAGACTTATCTCAAGAGCAAAGGAGCAGTAGTAGAGATTACACAAAGGACTACAATTACTGTGACTCAAGCAAACACTGACTCATGGTTTCTGGTTAAAAAGTAAAAGTACATTTATTTTTAGACCATCTGTTCACAAAACACTTCACTTCTATTAAATTAAAACCACACTTCAAATATACTACACACAACCAATTCCCCTTGTGCAGAACAATTCAAGGTAAGTACCTTTGGATTTGACAGACCGGTGTTGTGAAACAAAGATGTTACCGTGGGTTAATACACGATCACTTTTTGACAGTAATGACAGTTCGGTCTTACCAAAGAAAGGCATACCCGTGAGAAGAAATGTTACCGTAGTCAAAGACACTTAGCACATGAATTAACACAAGAGAATGGGGGATAAAAATCATAGGCAATACTTTTGCCAAGACAGTTAGAATCCGAGGACACTTTCTAAAACGTAGATAAAAGTCAATAGGCCTGTGCCAGTGTCAAATGGGACAGGGTCCTGTTGTCGAGGATCACAAGGTTAGAACAGTCCACAATTCGAGATGCCAGGAGTACTTGTATACTGTCACCAGGGAAGCAAAAGTTATAAGAGGGAAGGAAGACAAGGGCAAGCCTTGGTTGAGGAGAAAGGGTTCACCCCAATTCCTCAAAGTCGGACACAGTACATTATTCGTTTCAAGAAAAGCTGGTGCTACGGCAGTTGTTCCAGGTAGTTCCTCCAGACTCGCGGTTCCTGGAGGTTTAGTCGTGGTGACAAGAAGGACGACGTCTTGAGCGATCTGCACTACCACGGGATGAGGCCAGCAGCAGCGAAGCAACAGTGAATAAAAGGTGCGCTCCTTTAAAACAGGAGAGGCTCTTCAGATGACTATCCGGACCACTACAGCTGTGTGCAGCGATTTCGACCAAGAAGAGGTTCCTCTGGCTGTGGAAGGTGAGCTGGTTGATCCCACCAGGCTCAAGGAAAGAAGACTCCGGACTGGATCATCTCTCGTCGTTGAAGGGTAGATAGCTCAGGACTGCAGCAGGGCTTCACCGGGACTCGGGAGTTGCAGCAGCCGTCTTCTTCTCCGGTTCTTTGCAGTTGCAGTGGCAACTCTGACTTCCAGCCCAAGAGTCCTGACTTTTCTGCCAGAATCCCCCATTCACACAGCCTGGCTGTCAATCACTCAGCAAGGGGTTGTCCGGCCCGGACAACCACCTCAGCCAATCGACACAAAGTGCGACTTGGGTCTCCAAGGAGAGCCTGTGCAGGGGGTGACTAAACCCCTCCCTCACATTCAGCCCACCTAGACACCCAGACGCCAAAGGAGGGCTTCTGGACAGAAGCCAGCCAAAGGTCGCCGAACAAAGAAGGCAAACCTGGTTTGCCGTGCAAAGTAAAACACAAGAAGGGCTTTAACAAAAAGAAAAGGTGATAAAACCTGACCGGAGCCAAAATAAAAAGTATTTGGTCAAGCGGGTTTAAGTCCGAGGCTAATATAATAGCCTACAACAGTACCACGTTTATATAGTATAATCGCGGAAGAAAAGATAGGGTAGATACCACTGCCACCAGCCAAGTCTTAGTGTTAAGAGAGCAAGATAAAGCTCAGAGAGGCACAGACAAAAAGGGATAGGAACTAAACCTTTCCAATACTCCATGTAAGATGGGGTGTACTGGGTATGTAGTTTAAAGTGACTATATAAAGTTGAAGGCAACTTTACATGTTTCTGGGGGACGGCAGTCAGCCCCAGAAAAATGGAGTCAGTGGGAAGTCTCAAAGACAACCCTGTGCCACTGCACTGAAGGTGCTGTGTAACACACAAAAAGTGGGGCTCATGGAGTGGTGTAGCTCCAGAGCCCAAGATCACACAGACAGTAGAAATACACATGGCAAAACACATGTAAGAGTGGGAAAAAGGCTCACACTCTTACTAGGTGGAAAAAATAAACCCCAGAAATCCAGCAAAGCTGCTGAGGGACTCACTAGGTAAGGGAAATTAGCAATAAATGAGAATTCTCCCTAACAGAGAGACACTCAGCGGTGGAGAAATCAAGAAGGAAATTGAATTGAGGTTTTCCCTATATCAGGCACGGCTTCATCAATTTGAAATCCCCAGAGTATTACTTAAAGGATGGAGTGCATTTGTCGGCACCGGGGATGGATCTGTTTTATTGGAATGTTTTCACAAATCTCTTGGAACTTTGAAGTAGGAATGGGGTGATCCGCGGTGGGCGGGAACCCACCTTCAGCGTGGCAGTGTTTTGGCGACCAGTGACAAGAGTCAGACTCTGAATGAGCGATGGGAAAGCCGGAAGGGTGTTTGCTCTTCCCGGTACTAGCGCCTCTTGGGAGCCTAAGCAGCAGGGGCGTCTGGTGGTAGCAATGAGGGCTCAGCTTCCCCCGAATAAATGGCACTCTCCCAGCCCAGGAACACCTGCAGGAGCAGGCAGGTCTCGGCTACGAAGGGTTGGGGGAGTTGTGCCTTCTGCGGGAAAAGAGGAAGCAGGTTTTGGACACAGAGCAGTCCCTGCACCTTCGGAACTATTTGCACAATTGTTTGCAGTGTTTTTTATTACGTGTGAAAATAAAATAAATCTGCGGCCCTTTTATGCCAAAAGAAGACACGTCTCATTCTGCACCTTACTGGTTGGGAAAAGAAAGGGGCCGAGAGGAATGAGCAGGTATGAATTATGTTGGCTTAGAAATGGACAAATGCCCAGGTTATGTCAATGTGCCAGCACGAAAGGGCACATCAGTCCAGTGGCCTCATTGCTTTTATATTGCTGGGGATCTTGGTGCATTGCAGCCCATGGCTTGGAAGGGCAGGTGCCCTCTCTCCCAAGTACGACCGTTTTCAATAACCCTGTCTCTCCATCTCCTCTCCCTCCCACACTCCTCCCACCAGCTTGTTGGGCCCTCTATTGCCCTCCCACTCGTCTGACGAGCTGTGCCCCAATCACTGCTGTCCTTTTCTCTTGCTCTCATGACACTATAGATTTCCTGCTGCACCTCCTCATCAACTCTGGCCAGCTCATTCCTTCTGGTTCGGCATCTCTGCACGCTTCATCTATGCGGGATTTGTATAGCACTTAATTTTAACTCTCTCAATGGTTTCAGACTGTTAGGGAGAATTCTCATCTATGGCTAATTTCCCTCACCTAGTGAGTCCCCCAGCAGCTTTGCTGGACTTTTGGAGTTTATTGTTTTCCACTTGGTAAGAGAGAGCTTTTCCCCCACCCTTACCTGTGTTTTGCTATGTGTTTCTATCTGTTTTTGTGATTGTGGACTCTGAAGTACACCACTTCAGTAGCCCCCTTCTTTTTGTGGGTCACACAGAATCTTCAGCGCCGTGGCACAGGGTTGTCTTTGAGACTTCCCTCGACTCCATTGCTGAGGCGACTACCGTCCCCCAGAAAAGGGTAAAGTTACCATTAACTTTACTTAGTCAATCTATCACAGATCCAGTACACTCCATCTTCCATGGAGTACTGGAAAGGGCTAATTCGTATCCCTTTTTATCTGCAACTCCTACAGCATTGTTTCGCTCTTTTAACATTTAGACTTGGCTGGTGGCAGTGGTATCTACCCTAACTTTTCTACCGCGATTATATTAGATAAACGTGGTACTGTTCTTGGCTATTATATTAGCCTCGAACATAAACCCGCTTTACCAAATCATCTTTCTTTTGGCTCCGGTTGGGTTATTTGCCATTTCTTTTTGTTAAAGTCCTTCTTGTGTTTTACTTTGCATGGCAAACTAGGTTCGCCTTCTTTGTTCACTGTCTTTTGGCGGGCTTCTGCTCAGAAGCCCTCCTCAAGGCGCCTGGGTGTCTAGGTGGGCTGAATGTGAGAAAGGGGTGTAGTCACCCCCTACACAGGGTATCCTAGGAAACCCAAGTCCCACTTTGTCATGATTAGCCAAGGTAGTTGTCCGGGCTGGACAAGCCCCCTGCTGGGTGATTGACAGCCAGGCTGTGTGAATGGGGGTTTTTCGCATAAAAGGCAGGTCTCTTGGGCTAGAAGTCAGAGTCGCCACTGGAACTACAAGTAACGAAGAGAAGTGGAGAGAACGACGCCTGCTGCAGGTGAAGCCCTGCTGCAGTCCTGAGCTATCTACCCTTCAACGACTTAGAGAAGATCCAGTCCGGAGTCTTCTTCCCTTGAGCTTGGTGGGTATAACCAACTCATCTTCCACAGCCAGAGGATCCTCTTCCTTGGTCGAAACCGCTGCACGCTGCTGTAGTGGTCCAGATAGCCACCTGAAGAGCCTCTCCAGTTTTTAAGGAGTGCACCTTCTTTGTTCCTTGTCGCTGCTGACGGCTTCATCCTTGTGTGGTGCAGACCCCCTTCAGACGTCCTCCTTCACAATGAAGCTCCAGGAATCGTGGGTCTGCGGGAAACCAACAGGAACAACTGCCAGGGCACCAGCTACACCATTGGAGCAAGGTACTGTGTTCTGCTGAGGAAACTGGGTGAATCCCTTTTTCTTCATTTCCAAGGCTTGCCCTTGTCTTCCCTCCTCCTTATAACTTTTGCTTTCGAACATTGACAATATCGAAGTACTTTTGGCTACGTGAATCGTGAACTGTCTGACTGTGATCTTCGGCAACAGGCCCGGTGTCTTTCGATCCTGGCACCGGCCCTTTGACTTTTGAACTCCTGTCTCTGAGCGTTTCTCGATTTTGTCTGCCTAACCAAAATATTGACTGTGATTTTTGCCTCCAACTCCCTTTGGGTATCTCAGGTGCTAAGTGTGTTTTTGCACCGGTAGAATTTCATGTCACGGATACGCGTTTATTTAGTAGACCGAACTGTCAAAAAGTGATCGCAATTCTATTCGCGGTAACGTGTTTTGTGCCTAACACCGGTTCATTCAAACTCAGGGTACTTACGTTGAGACATTCTGTATAAAGTGAATTGGTATATTTAACGTGTGGTTTTTGTTTGAGTTTAATAGAAGTGTTGTGTTTATAACTAATGGTTTAAAAATAAATGTACTTCTATTTTTCTGCCTGAAACCTTGCGTCAGCGTTTGCTTGAGTCACAGTAATTGTGGTCGCTTTGTGTAATCTCTGCTACTGCTCATATACTCTTGAGATAAGCCTGGCTGCTCCGCCACTGCTACCACTCTGACATAGTAGTACGGGCTTGACCAAAGGTAAAACTTGTATTGCCACCTGTAGTCTTAATTGTGTGTAGTGGTCCCTAAGGGCACTGCACAAGATTATGCCTAACACAGACCCTGGACTGTTTCAGAGCATTATAAAAGACATGTCTAAGGCCAATCATACTGAACGCGCCCGATCTCGTCTGACATGTCTATCAAGCAACTAACTTCAAAATTGCTGCCCACTGAGTGCTAATTAGAATTGGTGTTTTTCTGCCTCCATTGTAGCCGCTGCATACCCTGCCCATATGAACGCAGTGGGAAGCTGCCCTGCGCATAAGAGGGATAGGCTGTAGGCCACGTACTTGGTTGAGGCCAGTCCCACTTTGACCTTCTACTATTTTTGGTACGGTCGACATGCACACCCACCTCCTCCAGCAGCCCATCAGTGTGATCCTTGCCCTCAGGGTATGTTATGGTCTCACTTCAGCAGGTGACCCACCATTAGAAGAACCACATACGTTGATGTGCTCATGAGTGGACCAAACAAAAACAGTGGGATGGTCAACTCTTCACCCTTTTCTTTTATCAATAGCACACCGTTTAGAAATCTGAGTCTTCCTCACTGCTTTAGTAGGTTAAGCATCGGAGTGGGAGGGGACTCTAACAAGACTCTGTGGCCTAAGTGTGGGGAATGGTGTAATGTTTGTCAGGCAGCTTGGGCAAATGCCGTTCACGCCACACAATACATCATGAAAACCTGCTAATATGTATTTTGGGTCACTCTGCAAAGTGTTGAGTGTTCTTGTTTGCATCAAGGCTCATTTTGTAAATAAATAAGGGTTGATGAATAAATCACAAGTCTCTGTAAAAAACAATTCAACTCATTCTGTAAATACACCACATATGAGACTCAGGAGAATGACAAACCGCACCAAAGTGTGTTCCTATCTGACATAAAATCAAAGAACAAGTTACTTCTTACCTGGTAACGTTCTTTCGATGGGATGTTCCTCCGACGTATTCCTTATCTTTGATAATTCGTCTCCAGCTTGCTGGCCTCGGAAAAAATTCTCTCTGTAGAGGGCGCTGCGCATCGACATCCGTCGAGTTGGTGTCCCTCGACAGCCACCGTATCGGCGCCAACGTCACCATGCCCATAAATAGCCACGCGCAGCGTCCGTTGCTCAGTTCTGTTTTGTAGCATAAGATAAGTCCTGCATGAATTGGTTATTGACCTTGAAGGAGCGTAAGCTGCAACCACAAGGGAAGTATTACTGGGGGGATGGATGGGAGGGGCGATAAGGAATACGTCGGAGGAACATCCCATTGAAAGAACGTTACCAGGTAAGAAGTAACTTGTTCTTCGAAGGGATTGTGTCCTCCGACGTATTCCTTATCTTTGATAGACTCCCATGGCAGTGGTGTGTAATTGGAGGTGGGAGTAAAAACACCATGTTCCCCTTTAGGAATGAACAGAATGTAATACGGCTAATACGGAGGAATCCAGGTTGTAAAATCTTGTGAAGGTATGTGCGGACAACCATGTGGCAGCCGCACATATGTCTCGAACCGGAACTCCTCTTTGGAGGGCCGAAGAGGCTGCGATACCCCTGGTTGAATGAGCCCTAAGATTTTGAGGAGGCTCTTTCCCTCGTAGTTTGTAACATTCCAGAATGGCCAAAATAATCCATCTGGAAATGGTCTGTTTTGTTATCGGTATTCCCAATTTGTGCCCTGAGTAACCTACGAACAGTTGGTCTGCTTGCCTAATCCTAGCAAGTCTGCTGATGTAAAAGCTTAAAGCACGCCTTGGGTCCAGCCTATGTAGCCTTTCTTCCTCTTTCCCCGGATGGGGAGGAGGATAGAATGAAGGTAAGGTAATTTTCTGAGCGATGTGGAATTCAGAAACCACCTTTGGGAGGAAATTAGGCTTCACCTGTAGGACAACTTTGTCTTTATGACAAATTTTATGAGGATGTTTACAAGATAGAGCTTGTAATTCGCTCACCCTTCTAGCAGATGTTAGTGCCACTAATAAAACAGTTTTAAGGGTGAGAAATCTTAGCTAACAAGAGTGGAGAGGTTCGAAACCCATCAGGAAATTTAAGACTAAATTTAAGTCCCATAAGGGAACTTGGAATGGTCTTGGAGGATAGACATTAGTTAATCCCTTTAGAATTACCAGGTTACTCACCGTAGTGACCACCTTACTCCTAGTCCATAGTCCCCCTTTCCTCCATACTTGTGGGATATCTCTCCGTCCTGTGGGACGGGACCGGAGCACTTGTAAAAAGAGTCCAAATTTTTCCAAAGATTTGCCCTTCCTCCCTTTCCTGCGCGGGTCCCGGCATGCGGCCGTAACCCTGCCCACCTTGGCTCCGCCCCGCGCATCGCCCCTCAGTCCTTTCTTTGCAAGGTCAGAGACCCATTACCAATACAGAGGAACCTTATTAGGGGGGACGGCGGGCGGGCGTATGGAGGAAAGGGGACTATGGACTAGGAGTAAGGTGGTCACTACGGTGAGTAACCTGGTAATACTCCTACGTCCCGTCCCCTTTCCTCCATACTTGTGGGAGATTCCCAAGCACTCCTTACAGGAACTACGGGTGGATGGAAATACCTCTTACTGAAAAAGGTTCTTCAGCACAGCCTGACTAAACTGAGCATCAGCTCTAGAACTCATATTGAGGCAGTAAAGCAGATGGAGGCCCAAATAGCTGCCCTAGCGATGGACTCCCAGGGAACATACTTCTGAAAAGCAACCGCAGCTGCCTTGCCCCGCACCAGGTGTGCATGAATACCTTTAGGAGGTTTCAGCTTTTGGACAGTGAAAGACTCCGTGATACAGGCGGCAATCCACCTAGAAATAGTTGCTTAGACGCCTGTTTGCCTTGAGGGTTGCCGAAAGTCACAAAAAGTTGAGAACTTCTAAGCTCGGAAGTCCTATCCAGGTAGAACTTGAGAGCTCTTTGGACATCAAGACAGTGTAGAAGCCTCTCCGCCTCAGAGGCGGGGTTCGGAAAAAAGACTGGTAGGGAGATCGATTGATTCAAATGGAATTCGGTCACCACCTTCGGCTGAAAAGCCGGATTAGTTCGAAGGACTACCTTGTCCTTGTGAAAGACCAAGAAAGGATGCTCCACCGACAATGCCTGGAGCTCACTCACTCTCCTTGCCGATGTGAAGCCGAACAAAAAGGAGACTTTCCAAGACAAGTACTTGAGGTCCACAGTAGCCATCGGCTCAAAGGGTTTATGGCACAGCGCCGTCAGGACAACATTCAGGTCCCATGGAGGGTGCGGATTACGAACTGGAGGGTAAAGGCGTGTTAAACCAGCAAACTGCCTCTTTACCACTGGGTTGGCCAGAGAGTACGAACACTGATCCGTAGAGAGATAAGCAGAGACCGCTGACAGGTAAGTCCTGCATGACAGAACATGAACCCCTGACTCTGCTAGGGAGGACACGAAGGACAACACCGCGTCAACCGTGGCCCCGCTTGGATCCAATTTCTTCTCTAGACACCAATGACAGAACCTGAGCCGTTTACTCTTGTACTGAGATCTGGTCGAAGGTTTTCTGGCTGCCTGGATAATACGCATGTTATCCGCAGACAAATTCAGATGCTCTAAAGACCTGAACTCAGGCACCAAGCCGCCAAGCTGAGCGATTGTGGGGAGGGGTGCCACAGCTGCTGCTCCCCCTGGTGGAGAAGGTCTGGAGTTACCGGTAACCTGATCGGCGGATAAACCGACAGGTGTTGGAGTTCTGAGAACCAAAACCTGGCCGGCCACCACGGGGCTATCAGTAGAAGAGAACAGTTCACTGAGTTCTTCAACTTTCAAATTGCCCAGTGAACTAGAGGCAGAGGCGGGAAGGCGTAAGCTCTCATGTTGTGCCATGGAATCTCTAGAGCATCCCCCAGGAGGAGGCTCCCAGCCCCCATCTGGAGTCATACAGAGGAAGCTTCTTGTTCGCCGTCGCGAAGCGGTCCCCCTGCGGCGTGCCCCAGCGCGAGAAAATCCCTGAGAGGAACTCCGCCTTCAACTCCCACTTGTAGCTGACCGCTGTCCGCCGCTGTCTGCTGTGACATTCAGCTGGCCCGGGATGTGCACTGCCAGACACCAGGAATCACGGCCCACTCCCAAATCTGGATGTACAGGTCCACGAGGGGGGGGGAGACTTCGTTCCCCCCTACTTGTTGATGTAATACATGGACACCACATTGTCCGTTCTTATGCGGACCACTTTGTTGACAATGACCGGTCTGAACGCCTTGAGCGCCAAGAAAATCGCCAGAAGCTCCAAATGGTTTATGTGAAGGAGTTTGTCCTGAGGCGACCAGAGGTGCGAGACTTGAAAGAGATCTAACGTCGCACCCCACCCTAGGAGGGAGGAGTCCGTCGTGATCGTCACCATAGGGAATGGGTCCTGAAACCCCGCGCCCCCAGACAGATTGCTGAGAGATGACCACCAGTCCAGGTCTACTCTCATGGAATCTGGAATCATTATCCGCATGGAGTCTGAGTCCACTGCCTGACGCCATGAATTCCGAAGGGCCATCTGGGTCCGTCTCATTTTGAGACGAGCAAGAGGAAGAGCCAGCACACACGAGGCCCAGAAGCCTCCGGAACCACCAGGCCGACATACTCTCCGACTGCGCAAACATCTGACACGTGGCCAACAGACCCGCCATTCTGTCCCCGGTCAGATACACTCTGCAGTCGATCGTGTCCCAATGAAAACCCAGAAAAATCAGGTCCTGAGAGACCGTCATGGAGGATTTCCGCCACTTCACCGACAGCCCAAGATGGAACAGGAGCTGAAGGAGAGACTGGAGGTTGCCCGCTGCCGCCAGCGGACAAGGGCTGCGTAGAAGCCAATCGTCCAAATAAGAATACACATGGATACCCTGAAGACAAAGATAGGTCTCAATCACCGACATCATCTTCGTGAAGACACGCGGCGCCGAGCTGAGGCAAAAAGGAAGCACCCGAAACTGGAAGTGCTCGTCTCCCAAAGAGAAACGGAGGTACCTCCTACGTGGAGCCCAAATCAGGATATGCATGTACGCATCCTGAAGGTCCACCACTCTGAGCCAATCGCCCGCCTGCAACGAGGAGCGAATCTGGCAGGGCGTGATCATCTTGAATTTCTCTTGGGGTAAGGAAAGATTGAAGTGGGAAAGTTCTAGGATGGTGCGCAGGCCAGCCTGGTTGGGTTTGGGCACCGTAAACAGCCGGGAGTAGAAGCCCTCCCCTCGCTCCCCAAGGGGAACGGGTTCCACAGCTCTGAGGAGCAGAAGTTTCTGAACCTCTGCCTTGAGGGAGGGTGAGACCGACAGCTGAAAAGGAAGGTTGAGGGGTGGGGTAGGGGGTAAGGGTAAGCGGAAGCCCACCCGAGCGACTGACGAGACCCATCTGTCTTCTGTGATGGTCTGCCACGCCTCCCAATGAGACGCGATGCGTCCTCCCACCGGGGTCTCGTGCGAGCACGGAAAAACAACATTTGGCAGGTTTATCGGTGAGGAGCAGGAGAAATACTGCGTACGCTGTTGTCTACGGCGGTTATTTGCCGCAGGAGTGTCCGCTCTGCGCGATTTGCGGTCGAGGAAGCCCCTGAAACCAGAAGAAGGTCGACTCTGCGATAACGGTCTCTGAGGTTTGAAAGGAGCCTTAACCAGAACAGACAATGATTTAGCCGTCTGAGTGCTATCCTTGGTTTTGGTGAGCTCTACACCAGTATAAGAATGAAAAAGCTCCTTACCATCGAATGGAAGTTCCAAAACCTTGTCTTGCACTTCCTTCGAAAACTTGGTGGCATGCAACCACGCTTGCCTCGAGGTATCAACCCTGAGCATCATGCCCCAAGCCGAGGTGTCTACGTGATGAGCCGCAGCCTCCAGGAGAGCCTGGGCCAAGACCCTGGCATCGGAAATGCCACCTCTGAAATCTTCCAACTTCTCGACCGGAATATGCTCCTCAAACTCCGACAGACCTTTCCACATCCGCATGTTAGCTCCCGCCAAAATCAATTCGGCATTGGCCTGCCTGAGCTGCAAGGCCGAATTGGCAAAGATGTTCTTCCCTAGGGAGTCCAGGAGCTTGTCATCCTTTCCCAAGACCTGAGTAGCCGTCGCGGAAGAGGATGCTGCAGGTCTGGACTGCAACGTGGCCGCAGCCAACACTGTGGAGGAGGGAGGCGGACAAGACAAGGCCACTTCCTCCGAAAAGTGCAGCCTGTACCTCGCGTCAATCTTTTTATTGAAGAAAAGTCCTGAGTGTGGCTTCTCCAAGACTCTTCGGACCTCAGCCAAAACATCCTTCTGCAGGAAAAGGCCAGTACGCTCCAAAGGAGACAGGGTGAACGCCCCATAAAGCATGCCCTCCTGTGGAGCAGGTGCCTCGGGAACCGGGACATCTAAGAAATTCATCATGTCCAGTACCCGGTCATGAAAAGCTCTAATAGAGCTGGGAAGGTCCTTGTTGTCCTGCTCGCCTTGAGGGTCATCTGACAGGTCAGGATCCTGCTGAACTGTGTCAGGCACTGCCTTGTCCACTGGGGACGGTGGCAAAGGCGGAAGAGCAGGGGCAGGCACCACGGGCAAAGGAGGCGTCGGCGGAACCACCAGAGGAACGGGTGGAGCCGGAGGCGCTGGTGGACAAATTTCCTTAAAAAGCCCTTTGAAATACTTCCTCATGGGGTCGGTGCGCATAAGCGCTTGAAATTTACAGAAAAAAGCGTCCTCAGGAGATTGCCTCTCATGAGGTGGACAAATCCAGGGACGTAACGGAGAAGGGTGGCACGCCGGACCCTCCGCCGACGTATCCACATAAATCAAAGTGGCCGCCCCTGCAGGCAACGAAACATTGTGCAGAAGAGGCACCCGGGCGTTCCAATCATAAACGGGCCGGTAAGGATACGCACAAGTGACCTTATGTTCACCCAAGGGACCGAACCCTACACCAGAGGCTGATGGCGTAGTTGTGGGGGTAGTACCTAAAATGGCCGCCGTGGTTGTGGCGGGAACGGCCGCCATTTTGTCTTCATCTGATGGGAACTGCGGCACGTGAGGAGGTGAGGCAGGGGTCCCCGTCGATGGATCAGGGGTCTTAATTTTAGCCTTAATATAAGGAACCTCGGCAGAGCCGGTACTATGAGGCCTGGAATGTTTCTGCGACATACCAACCGCCAACTGAGCCTTCGAAGGAAGGACCTCGGCACTGCCGGTAAAATAAGAACCTTGCTTCTTTGTCCCCTCAACAGATCTGGTATCACCACAAGAGTGGGAACGGTGAGAAACCGCTTTCACTGACAGGGCCCTGCCCGGCCCCTCAGAACTGCTGGTAGCCTTAGCCTCTGTACGAGGGACCTCGGGCCTAGGCCCAGTAATAGCCTTATCGGCACGGGCCTCGAACATCCGTTCGGTAAACACAAGCCCAGCCAAGGCCTCGGGGCGCACCCCGGTCTTGTTTTTAAGGGAAGCCGAAAGAGAGGCCTCAGAGCAAGCTCCGGTACGCTGTGACTCAGCAGTACTGGGTCTACACACAGCCCCCACAGGAGGGGCCTCGGAAGTTACTCCGGTGTACACAGGCCCCTTACGGAGACCCTCGGAGAAAACTCCGGTAGAATTATTAGGCCCGACAGGCACCTCAGGGCGAACCCCGGTGACAGAGCGATCAACGCCCCTCCCGGCTCGAGAGGAACCCGGGAAGGTATCCCCCGGCCGGGGTGCTCTGAAAACTAAAGAACTTACCGGGCGTTTCTTCTTCTCGTCAATGAATGCCTGAAAATGAGATGGAGGAGCCCGTGGGAACACCTCCTCCCACCGTTCCAACCGACGTCGAAGAGCCCGGACTGAAAGGGAGTCACAGTAAAAACAGGAGTCCCAGCGGTGTTCCGGACCCAAACACTCTAAACAGAGGATGAGGATCCCCCCTCGCAAAGCGACAATGACACGAAGAGCAGTCTGGAAAGTCTAATTTGAAAGACATAGACAGACTATAAGACGAACGCTAGCGAGAGCCAGAGAGGAAAACAGGGAAGAAAATCTTCCGAGGATGCAAGTGCGTCCGGCCCCGATCGAGCAGAGAAAAGGACTGAGGGGCGATGCGCGGGGCGGAGCCAAGGTGGGTGGCGTTATGGCCGCGTGCCGGGCCCCGCGCAGGAAAGGGAGAAAGGACACATTTTTGGGAAAATTTGGATGCTTTTTACAAAGTGCTCCGGTCCCGTCCCACAGGACGGAAAGATGTCCCACAAGTATGGAGGAAAGGGGACGGGACGTAGGAGTAATTGTATTACTAAGGGTAATTTGAAATACGATGGCTCCTCTGCAGTGCGCTTGAAGATCGATAGCGCTGCGAGATAGCCCTTGATAGTGCCAACTTGAAGGCCTGAATTTGCCAAATAGAGTAGAAAGGATAACACCGTTAGTGTACCACATGAAAAGGGGTCGATATTCTCTTCTCTACACCAGCTGCAAAATTTGTTCCAACGGCAGCGGTATAAAGACTTTGTTGCTGGCCTTCTGGTCGAAAGCAACACCTCCATGACGTCATCAGGGAGGTCCCAATCCTTGTATCTCAACCTTTCAGAAGCCAAGCGTGAAGGTTGAGGGTTCTGATGTCTGGATGGAGAACCTGACCTCCCTTCTGTGAGAGAAGATTCTCCTTGAGTGGAAGGCAAATTGGAGGGCAGATGGACATGTCCAGAAGGTCCGGGTACCACGTTCTCCTAGGCCCAGTCTGGGGCAATTAGGGTCATGGTCCTCCGGAATCTTCTCAACCTCCTGATCATTTCAGGAGTGACAGGGACTGGTGGAAACGTGTACAGGAGTGGAAACTCCCAGTCCACTACGAACGCGTCCCCTAGAGCTCCTCTCGGGGGAAATTCCCTTGAGCAAAACAGATCGCACTTCCTGTTGGTGCTGGTGGCGAACAGATCCACTTGAGGGGTTCCCCAAAGGGCGAAGATCTCCTGAGGGACTTGCTGAGCTAGTTCCCACTCGTGGGAGGCTGTGCCCTGCCTGCTCAGAGCGTCCGCTGTCAAGTTCTTCTCTCCAGTTAGGTGAACTGCCGATAGAGAGATTCCTTCTTGAATTGCCCAAACCCAGAGCTGTATTGCCTCTCTGCACAGTCGCAGTGATCCCACGCCTCCTCTTTTGTTGTGGCAGTGCATGGCCACTGTGTTGTCCGTCATTATCGGGACATTTTTTCCCTGTACTGATGGCAGGAAAGCTTTCAGCGCTAGTCTGATTGCTCTCAGCTCCAATAGGTTGATGTGTAGTCTGGACTCCGATGGAGACCAACGACCGCTGATGGTCAAGTCGTTGGCATGGGCTCCCCACCCGTGAATGAGGCATCCGTGACTACTGTTATCTCCGGCCATGGTTGCCAAAACAGTTCTCCTTTCAAAATGTTCTCTCGATAAGCCTACCATTGAAGGTATCGGGCTACCTTATCCGGAATCCGAAGGAGATCTGTCATTTTTCCGGAGAACTGCAACCACTGGGTTCTTAGTGCCCACTGGAGAGATCTCATTCTCAGGCGAGCCTCTGGCACAAGGAAGATGCAGGATGCCATGAGGCCTGGCAACATCAAAAGGTCGAAGGCTGGGAGATGTTGGGCATTTTGAAACTTGGTGACCATCTGCAGAATATATTGAGCCCTCACCTCTGGTGGCGAGGCTTTTCCCCAGAGAAGTGTCCAGGACCGCTCCAATGAACTGGAGTCTCTGTGATGGTATCATCTGTGACTTCTTTAAATTGAGGGAGAAGCCCAGTTTGTGAAGGAAGTGGCAGACATAATCTAGCTGGATCTGAGCTTGTTCTGAAGATACAGCGCTGATCAGCCAATCGTCCAGGTAGGGGTAGACATGAATCCCTCCCCCTCCTTAGACTTGCAGCCACTACCGACATTAACTTGGTGAAGACCCTTGGGGCGAAGGTCAGCCCAAATGGCAGAACTCGAAATTGATACCGAGAGCCGCCAATTCCGAACCTCAGGTATTTCCTGTGTTTGAGATGGATTGGCACATGGAAATAAGCATCCTGGAGGTCCAGAGATACCAGCCAGTCCTGGAGCTGGAGGGCCTGAAGGATCTGAGAGAGAGTTATCATCTTGAACTTGTTCTTCCTGAGGAACTTGTTCAATTCTCTTAAGCCCAAGATAGGCACAGTCCTCCGTCTTTCTTCGGTATGACAAAGTAGGGGGGAGTACCAGCCCTTGTTCCTCTCCGCTACAGGTACTGGTTCTATGGCACCTTTCTCTAGCAGGTCTACAATTTCCTGCAAGAGGAGCAGATCTGGAACTTTCAGAGAGCTGTTCCCCGGTGGATGACTCTGAGGGATGCGTAGAAAAGGCAGGCAGTAACCTTGGGCAACTGTCTCCAATGCCCAAGCATCTGACGTAATAGCCTGCCATTCCGTCAGATGTTGAGTTAACCTGCCCCCTACTGGTGTCTTGTGAGGAGAGTCCTCAGAGCGGTTTGGAGGCGGCTGATGCAGATGCCGAGGGTAAAGAGGCACCTGCTGCTGCTGCAGCTTTTGTATTCTTAACCTTTCCACCTCGGGTGAATCTTTTCTGACCCCTTTGAACCGGCTGTCCTCTGCCTCTTTCGAATGCAGAATAGAAGCGAAAGGACTTACCCCTCCAAGAGGTTCCTGAGGGCCGATATGGTGTCTGACGGATTGCAGCTCCCTGGGATTTTGTTGCTGCCTTTGATGTTTGTAGCTTTTCTAAACTGTCATCTGCCTTCTTACCAAACAAAGAAGAGCCGTCAAAGGGAATATTCAAGAGTCTGATTTGCACATCTGGAGCAAAACCAGACTTTCGCAACCAAGCAAATCTCTGGGTTGTTGTACTTGCCGCCATGGCCCTGCTGATGCTGTCAGCAGAATCGATGCCAGTTTGAAGGGATTTGCACATTGCGTCTTTACCATCCTTAATGATGTTTAGAAACGCTTCCCTTTCTTCTCCCTCTGGGAGGCAGTCAGCCGCTGATGAAGCACACTCCCAAAGTGTGTGGCTGAACCTTGCGAGCGTATAATTAGCATTGATGGATTTCAACACCATGCTGCATGCAGAAAATACTTTTATGGCCATAGAGTCATATCTCTTGTCATCCCTGTCCTGTGGAACAGTAGGGTAAGCAGATTTACTACCTGATGAAGTTGCTGCCTGAACAACCAGACTCTCCGGAGTTGGGTGTCTGGATAAATATTCAGGGTCAGCAGTAGACATCCTATATTTGGCTGATAATTTTTTGTTAACCGCCAGGATAACCTCAGGGGTTTCCCAGTTTGCCAATATTTTCCTTTGTAATGCCGCATGAAATGGCACCACAGGATCCTCCTGAGGATCTTTAACCAAAATGTCTGAGGTTGTCTTGCTGAAAAGCAGGTGAGGGTGTAGACCACCCCATAAACTCTATTATCCTTGCCATCAAGGTTCCATAAAGGGTTTCAACATGTTCCCCTGGGTCTGGTTTGGCAAATTCCACTTCTGGGGAAGTGTACAACTCACTTGCTTCATGTAAGGATTCTTGGAGGTCTTTTAACCGCAACTCAAAAGGTCTTTCCTGATCCGAATTCTCCCCTTCTTCATAAATAGTTAAGGCTCTGGAATGATCAGATCTTGGAAATGGTATAAATCCCATTTCCAGAGCAGAAGGGGCCAAAGTCGTCATAATTGGCTGAGAAAACGTTGTCGTCGACGCGGACGTTAAAGGCTTCGAAGCCATCGAAAAGGCGTCGAGAAAGTTGGTAGCAGCCTCGAGGAACTCCAAAGTATCGGAATTCTACATTCGACATTCTCGTGATCGAGGCTCTGGGTATGGCCACTGGCTGTGAGGTGGCCGTGGGTTTGTCCTTTCTCGGCGTCGAATCGACTGACCTGTGCATCGAAGAACCCTTCGATAATGGCATCGAAGACGCAGATCTATGCGTCTAAGGGACTTTCGACGATGGCGTCGAAGACGTGACCTTGCCTTTGCTCGAGGGTTCGTGGCGCTCTCGAGTAGCTTCTTTCGCCGGGTGCTGCGACTCGCAGCGTTTTGATTTTTCGGCTCTTTCACCCAGGGTGTCACCCTCAGCAATCTTCGAGGGGGTCGAGGCCGCTTTCTCGAAGACGCTAAGCATCTTTTTCCTGAATTCCTCCCACTCAGCCTGAGAGCTATGTTTTGTGGGGCAGGAGACCCTTTTCGGGGAAACTGAAGAAGACGAGGAAGGGGATCTTCGACCTCTCTTTTTTGAATGCTTAGATCTCGAAGAGTGATGGGAACTGCTTCGAGACCTAGAACGAGAATGTCTTTTGTGATGGCGAGGAGACTAATGTCTCGACTCCGCCGAGGAAACTTTCAAAGAAGTTTTAATTGCCTTACCTCTCTCGAGCTTCCCCTTATGCTCCGTCAAGGCTTTCGCCGTCATGGACATGCAGTCCTCACACTCAGAACAATGGTACTCGACTTCCAGGCACCACAAACAGATCCTGTGAGGATCCGTCAACGACATTTTCTTCCCACAGGCTCGACATTTTTTGAAGCCGGACCGTGGAGTCGTCGGTTCGGATGAGGAAGCCATCGAGTACGAGTCAGTATTCTTGAGGAATAATGAAGTATATTTGACTGAAGAACTGAGCAACGATATTCCGAGGCACCACGAAGCGTGGAAAAACAGAACTGAGCAACGGACGCTGCGCGTGGCTATTTATGGGCATGGTGACATCGGTGCCGATACGGTGGCTGTCGAGGGACACCAACTCGACGGGCGTCGATGCGCAGCACCCTCTACTGAGAAAAATGTTTCCGAGGCCAGCAAGCTGGAGACGAATTATCAAAGATAAGGAATACGTCGGAGGACACAATCCCTTCAAACAGCATTTTTCAAACATGAGAACGACAACAGATTTATAATTTGATAAATGTCTACAATAGCGATTTAAGTGGAGCACATTTCAATTGTTATAGCACTCACCCTGAACCCTTTATACCCCTTCGGACAGCCTCGCCTCTCAGCTGTCCTGCTTCAGCACAGCGCCACTTCTCTCTCCTGAAATGCACTCCACTCACACCTAGTAAATCGATTGCAGTGCCTGCAATTGCCTTTTCAAGTCTAAAGCATAGTACTTTCAGGCCCAAATACATGCAAAGGAGAAGTCTGCCTGCTTGGGAACTATTTTTGGAGACTGCCAGGTTTCCAAACAGGCCCACTTAACACCATGAGCTTTCTGCATTGAGCTGCCATAGTTATTCTGAGAGAAAGAAAAAGAGTGCTTGCCCTTCGTCTCAGCATCATACTTACATGGATGGAATGGAAACCAAAAGGAGCCCTGTAATGGTTTTTCAAACTGTCCTCATAATAAACCATATGATCAAGTCCAAACGCCTGCAAGTAGGGTTTGGGGGGTACTCTTACGTCCCGTCCCCTTTCCTCTATACCGCATGGGCGTCCCTTCCAAGGGATGGGAGACAGAACCTTTTTCACCAGAAGAAACCTTCTTCTCCTTTAAATTTAGAGGCATGCGGGTGGTGCAGCCTAGGAAGCATGCGCTGCCCTTACTCCGTCCTCCAGCGCCGCACCTCAGTCCCTTTTTCCACGTTGACGGGAACGGGCCGAATTCACCAGCACTCCTGGGTTTGGCTTTGTCCATGTAATTCCACACGCGGATACTTCTTCTCTTTGTCTTTTTTGTGTTTTTATCATTCAGGTACTCGGTCCTCAGGCATCACGCTCCTCCCCAGCGCTTGTCGACTTCCACAGGGTTTAGCAGGTGTCCATCCTGCAACGTGCTCTTCCCAACTTCAGACCCCCATGCCCTATGCCTACGTTGCCTTGGCCCAAACCACGGTTGGCAAGCATGTACAGCGTGTGGCTCGCTTTCCACGAAAGCGCTGAAGAACAGACTGGCCAGGTGGAAGTCGCCTCCCGAGGATCTCAAGAACTTTGTGAAACATCGAGCCAAGCCCAAGGTAGGGCCGCTATTCTCCATCACACCCGCAAAGGAGACTCCTTCCCAAGGAATCTCCCGTGCGGGAGGGATGGTCAGGTCCTACCAGCACGTGGAGGCCGAAGGATCCTGGGATCCTCATGGTGGTAGTGTTGAGGGACCGGAAGGTTCTCGTATCGGATTGTCATCTGAGGGGCTCCTCCCTTGTACCGCCAATATGGCCGAGGGGCTATGCCCTAGTACCGGCAGTACGTCCAAGGGGGTGCCTAAATGCAGCTCTACCGACCCCCGGGTAGAGGGTGTTGCACCAACCGGGCCTTGACCCGAGGAGCAGGGTAGGCCTCGTGATCCACACGCAAGAGTCTTGGAGGAGGCAGGGTCCAGCGAGCCGAGCAACACATGGCAGGCACGTGGAAGGCAGCTGTGCCAGTCAGAGGCACCCGTCCGATGCCATCCCAGCAATTCGGCGAAGAACGAGTGTCAAAGTGGGACTGGCCTCAACCAGGTACGTAGCCTACAGCCTATCCCTCTTATGCGCAGGGCAGCTTCTCACTGGGTCCATATGGGCAGGGTATGCAGCGGCTCCAGCGGCTCCAGTCTACCCAGTCAGTACCCCCAGCCACCTCTACGGCCTGTGAAGAAGGGTTCTTCGAGAGGTTTCTTTGCCTCATGAAGTCACCTCGTATGGGGGTTATCCTCAAGGACGCCATCCCCAGCCAACTCTGCAGGTGGTTCCGTACCAGTCTCCGCCGCCTCCTTAGCCCCAGGCTGCTGTTCCTGTGCCCCAGCCTCCGGCTCCCGCTACTGATCCACCTCCGCAGGATGCTCCTGATCCGCAGGACACCGATGATGAGGAGGATCCGGAAACGCCATCCTCAGCCAGGGCCTGCCACAAACGTCTTGCTGGGCTGGCGGAATACCTGGGCCTCCCTCAGCCCGAGGTCGAGCAGCCGGCACAGGGGGTTCTGGCTGAAGACCTCAAGCGACGCACCTCTGCCAAAACAGGGATTCCTCTGCAGGCCGATGTAGTCTCCCTGGCCAAGAAGGATTGGCTTAAGCCCCACTCGGCCCAGCTGGTCAATCGACACCTGGACACCAAGTACAGGCAGATGGAGGGGGATACATCCTCAACCACACTCCTTGGTGATCGCTGCGGCATCACTATTCTCGAAGCCTCAGTCGTGCTCAGCCTCCTGTTCTGCGGCTCTACTAGGCAAGGAGGAGAAGATCTTGGAGGCCTAGGGCAAGAAACTATTCCAACGCGTCCCTGTATCTTTGGCAGGCCCACTCCGATGCCATGCTGGCTGCCGCTAGCCAGAGGTTATGGTGGGAAATTGCAGACTTCCACCCAGAACTCCCTAGGCAGAGCCAATCACGTTTTACGGCGGGGCTAGCAGAGGCTAAGCTGGTGGCGCATGACCTCAAGGATTCCACCGTGGCCCATATCAACACCTCTGGCCGTGCCATCTGCATCGCCATGGACATAAGAAGGACAGCCTGGCTCCAGGCCACGAAATTCAACCCGGACGTCCAGAAATGCATATGAGACCTACCGTTCGAGGGTTGGGGTCTTCTTCCACTCCAACACGGACGAAGAGCTGGACAAGAAGAAAAACAGCTCACAAACAGCCTAGTCTTTATCCATCTTGACAAAGACCACGCCCAAGTCGTACACCCAGTCACAGCAGCACTCTGACAGGGGGCGTAGGTATGGAGGGTTCTGCGACTTCCAGGAATGGAGATCCAGGCAGTCAGACTGCTCGGCGTCTCAGAACCGGCGCAAGCAACAAAAAAAGGGGGGGGTTAAGGGCCTTTTCTACTCCCCCTCCTCTGCGACAGCCGCTGAGGGAAAGAAAGCATGATACGGCCCTTTGGGTCCATGTGTCTCCAGTGGGGGGAGGCTTGCTCTCCAGGCACATTTCTGATGCCAGAATTTCGCAGACCCCTGGATCCTCTCCGTAGTATTCATGGGGTACCACCTATCTATCCCAGCCTCTCCTCCCTCCTCCCCCCTACTCCCACAGGTTGTGACAGCAACTCTTCTGGCGGAGATCCGGTCGCTCGTAGAGAGCCAGGCAGTGGAGGAAGTCCCAGCCTCCCAGCGAGGCTTGGGCTTTTTCTCCAGGATTTCAGCATTCAGAAGTAGAACCAGGCAGGCCTGAGAGTTGTGCTGGACCTTTCCACCCTCAACCTCTCGTTACCCCTTCAGAAATTCAAGATGGTTACACCAGCTTTTATAGCGGAGACATTGTGCAAGGGAGACTGGATGTGCTCCCTGGATCCGAAGGACGTGTACCTCCACGTCCGGATCTGACAGCCCCATCGTTCTTTCCTCTGGTTCAGGATCATTGGCTGCCATTTTCAATACAAGGTCCTTCCTTTTGGCCTCAATTCGGCCCCCAGGGTCTTTACCAGGCTCATGAATACGGTGGCTGCAGGGCCTCCACATCTACCCATATCTCGACGACTGGCTCATGAGGGCTACATCTGCGGAAGCAGTTCATCACTCTTCCCGGGCCCTTATGAACACACTGCACGATCTGGGCTTCTCGCTCTCAAGAAATCGCAGCTGCAGCCTGTAAAGACTGGAGGGGGGTGTCTGTACTCCTTCTCTCTGTATGGTAGAGGAACAGAGGACCCCAGGCAAGATTCTCTATTGTTGGTAGCAATGGATGAGCAATCAAGGCCTAGCTTCTCAGGAGGTGAGGCAGGCTGGTTCTTAAGCAGACCCTCCAGCTTATAGCGATTTTGCAATCCCGCAAAATGCCGCGAAAACGGCCGTTTTGCGCAAAATGCCACAAAAACGGGCGTTTTGTGCAAAAACAGCATCTTTTTTTTGTAAAACTTTTTTTTTACATTTTTTCTTTTTTTAAGTAATCTGCAAAAATTACTGTTTTAAAAAAAGAATCCTCAGGGTGTCAGGTTCTCAATTTTGTTTTATTTAATTTTTTTACACAAGAAATGAAATCACTTGCGCCCCCAAAAAGTGCAGCCCAATCCACAAGCGACACATGAATGGGCAAATTTTTTATGCGCGCCCATTCAGATGGCCTTTTTCACCTCCTTGATCAAATAAAGTGGCGTTTATGTCAATTTAAAAGCGCATCCCTCATTTCCAAGCAAGATGCACTTTTAAATGTGCAGACCCTACGCACATGGGATGTGGGGCTGCCACTGCATGACAGGGTCTTTCCTGACCCTGTCATGGATTTCTTTTAAGGTACAAACCACTGGTGAGTCGCTTGCATATCTGTTCCTCAAACAGGATAAAAATGCATTTTTTGGGTCGCATTTTACAGCGGCAGGCACCTGGAGTGCCTGTCCCTGTGAACGGCGCTGGGAGCTTGCAGAACACTGTCGGGAGAGCGATTCTATTCAAAGTACTGCCCATTTTGATGACAAAAATCTATCGAATCTTAGAATTTGACCAATTTCGTCCAGTACTATTCGATCGCTTTTTATAAATATTGAACATGTGTTGCGGGGGTGTCACCCGGTCCCCATGTTCAGTATTTTTGGTCTAGGGTGGTTGCACAAGTGTTTTCCCCTTTTTCCTCAAAATTGGAGGCGGGGACAGAAGAGAAAGAAAATAACGAAAAAGGGACCCTGCGGAGTCGGATCCAACCCGCGTTAGAGGGACGGATCTGGCACCGCAGTGTTGCAGGGGAAGCGGCAGCGACCAAGCAGTTAAGTAGGGGAGGGGGTAGGGTGGTGGTGAAAGGTACATTTTGGGTTGTTTGGCTGAAGTGCAAATCAATTCGCAGCAAAATTGACTATGGTCAATTCCGCCGCAAATATTTACACTTCAGTCAAACAACCCAGAACACCATTCAAGGCAGCTGGCCAGCGCACAATTTGCGCTACAGCTCAAGCCTGTGGAAATGCGCCGGTCACCTTTGAGAATATGGTGACCTGCTCATTTCCAAAAATGGGTTGTCTAAAAATAGCATATCCTCTGTTCTTTTTTAAATGCCCCATTATTTGAGGAACTACATTTAAAAAAAATAAAAAACAATGGTTACACTATTAGAGAGAGGGAGAGTGATGGGTGAGATGTGAAGTGATAGGCAAGAAAGCAGAGGGAGAGCAGTGGGTCAGAGGAGGAAGTGCTGCACAAGAGAGCAGAGGAAGCAGTGATGCGGTGGGCCAGAAATCTGAGAGCGAGCAGAGGTACAGAAAGTAGAGGGAACGTGTGGTCAGTGAGCCAGAAAGTAGAGAGGAAGCGGTTGGCCAGAAAGAGGCAGTGAGCTGCAGATTGGGGAAAAGGATGAGGGAAGAATGCGATAGAATGGGAGAAAAGGTGCAAGATGCAGAAGCAGCACAAAAGAATGAAGGCCTCTATATTGAGGGAGGAATTGTAGAGTGTAAGGTGTGAGTTGGGAGTATGATTTGGAGTGTGGCAGGGGCTGGGCAGTGCAAATTGTGACTTGACAGTGTGACATAGCACGTGAGTATTTGTATGACAGAGTGAGAGGTTAAGGAATGTAAGTTGTGATGGAGAAGTGGTGAGATGTGTGTTGGTGAGAGAGGTGTGTGGGTCTTTGGGGGATTGGAGAACCTAGAAGGGGAATATTTTCAGCATTACAATTGATAAAGATTAATTTAGTTAATACTATTAAATAAGCATGAACATTAAACCAGAAATGTAGCCAATCAAACACTGTTCTGCCAAGCCAGAGACATCTGGGACTCTTCCTATTAAATTAATACAAAAGATACATAATAATGATACCCTGGCTCTCTTGTAGCCTTGCACTCTGCCTATTTCGTGCAATGTGGCAATCTTACACCCTCCAGTTAATACAAAATGTCCCGCAAAAACGCCGCAATAAATAAAGGTTTGTGGTGCAAAATTTGCCATTTCATGCCGCAAAATCCTGGAAGGTCTGCTTAAGTACAGTGGAGTCCCCAAGCTCCCACAAAGGAATGTCCACACACTGTATTAGTTAAAACACAGTCTTTATATAATTAAGGTTCAAGGTTATATACACAATCACAATAACTCACTTTGTGCTCAGTAAATCTACAATGGCAAATATACACAGTTCTAAGTGGTACAACAATTATTATTAGATTTCATTAAAGTACATCAACTCTGGTCAAATGGCACACAAATCACTTAATAGTTACCAAAAATAGACATAGGAGGAAAGCAGTTGGTTAGAACAATTGGCAGAATACTGGCCCTGTTACCTAGGCACAGTTCTGTGTGGATTCCCCCACCCCCACCTGGGCAACCTGTAAAGTAAAGAAATCACAAGCCCAATCTATATATTGTTCTATAAGTCTTATTTCCTTCTATAATGTTTCTACCACCCCAAAGTACCTGGAATAGCAGAGTTCCTCAAGGAGGCGTCAAAGGATCCTTCTTGAGCGACTCCCCTTAAAGCAGGAGCCACAGATCGTCGATGGGCCTCGAAGAAAGTGAACTCGGCGTTGAGAATCCTCGATGGAAGTTCGGCAGAATCGAGGCAGCAGCTTCGATCCTGACGGTGCTCGTCAAAGACGTCCTGCAAGGATGAGGTGTGCAGGGCACCTCAATGTCGATAGTTCAGGAACGCAAAGAGTTTGTGAATAACTATGGCCCAACAAGGGCGTCACATTGTCTGGCGTCTCTAAGGCCTTCGGGTGGCGGGAAACCCACCGGCGGATGATCCGCGGCACGTCGACAGCCTGGCCTTCTCCGGTGGGATAAGGCAGGCGGTGGTGCGGACGAGCGCGTCTGTGAATCAAAAGTCTTAGGCAAAGGTGCGTGCAGCTCCGGTCGTCGATTGCACGGCGTCAAGCGGTCCCCGCTTCTGGGCAACACAGCTTCGACGGGCCTCTAGCGGTTATAGCAAACCTGCAAACCCTGGCCGACGACGGTGGACGGAATGTCCGGTGCTTATCTTCGTTCTCCTCGGCGGTCCCAGTCTCCGGTCGGCAGCCTTTCGAGGGTCTGACTTCCAGGGAGCTTTGGCGAAGATTGGTGGTGCTCGATGGTCCCTCAGACCACGGGAAGAGGGCGCCTAACCAAGTCCTCTCTCACATCAGTCCTCAAACTCGACAGCTTTTGGATCGGGTCAAAGCAAATGCAGCAGCAAATCTTCTTCCAACTGGGCTTCAAGGATAAGCTTCAAGTATCAACTTCACCTTCTGAATGATTTCTAGCAGTGAGGAGGCCCCCAGATATACTAGTTGATCTCCCATTCATTCTGCTGGGTCACACTCAGGCAACCAATCACTCAGAAGGGCATTCAGCAGTCAGTCAGCCAATCAGGCATACAGTGCATTCAGGCCATTCTCCTCCCTCTCAGACACTCACAACAAGGAATGTGTATTGGGACAAGTACCCAGCCATTCAACACTCCACACTGCATTCATACCAGTTTCGGTCAGGGCTGTCTCAGTCATTGTGTCAAACACCAGATACCAGACATCCACAACAAGAAGTGCATATTGGTCACACACTCCATTCACCCAGGTCCCACCCACAGGGTGTACCCACACCATACAATCACTGGGAAGGCTCCAGCCAGTCTGGCCTGGACTTCACAACACCACCATATATGGAACTTCCACCCAACAGCCAGTCAGGGGGAAGGGACAGAGTCAGGGCTTCCAAGGACTTTGGGAAAACAAGGTAACAGGCAATAGAAAGAAAGAGGCCACAGCGGCCATCTTGTTTCCCATCAGGAATCAACTGATTCCAATGGCAGGGCCTGGGTATCCCAAAATGGAGGATACTCAGAGCATCTGTCAAATTTGGCATGGAGCTGCCACCAGCCCATACCCTGGTCTGTGGGCCACACACAGGTGCCCAGAAACATACACTAGGGCCACGGGGTTGTACCCCCACCCATGGGTGCCATAATGGTATCCCATGGGTCTGTACACCAAACCAAAAACAGGAAGAGCTGCACTGCCAGGAGTCCCATATGGACTCCTGAGTAAAAAACAATACAGAACACAAATGAAAAAGGACTACAGGACAAGGACAGGGAGGCCCTGTCCCTCCAATGCATTTCCAGCATCACACAGCCCACTCAGACTCTGGCATTCTTGGGCCTCATCTGGGACACGTGCTCCGAGAAGGTATTTCTGCCGGAGGACAAGATTTCAGCCATCAAGAGGGCCACCACCCTTTTCCTCAGCAAAGAGGTGACCTCGGCATGGTGGTACCAGCATCTCCTTTGTCTCTTGGCGGCGGTCCTATTGGCCATCATACAGACGAGATTGAGGATGAGGAGTATTCAGTTGCACTTCGCAGCCTCATGGAACCAGGAGCGTGGCTCTCAATCCGAAATAATCAACGTTCCTCCATCCCTCCACCCGGACCTAACATGGTGGTCCAGGGACTGCAACCTATGGACGGGAAAGCCCTTTCGGCCGCCCACCCCACAGGCCTCCATCACCACAGACTCCTTGCTGGAGGGCTGGGGAGCCACCTGGACGATCTCTCGGCCCACAGCACCTCGAACCGACAGGAGCAGGAATACCACATCAATTGGTTAGAGCTGAACACAGTCTGGCTAGAGCTCAGAGCATTCTTACCACTTCTCAGGGGCAAGGTTGTCCTCATCCAGACAGACAACTCAACCAGCATGTAGTACATCAACAAGCAGGGAGGCACCAGATCCCCTCCTCGATGCAGACTGGCAATCAGCATGTGGGAGTGGGCCTTGGAAAACAACTTCTACTTCACAGCAGTCCACCTCCCGGGGGACTCCAACCTGAAGGCGGACAGGAGCAGCAGGTTGGTAGCAGACAATTACGACTGGCAGCTAAACAACCTCGTTATTCAGGAGCTCTTCAACAGGTGGGGTTAGCACCAGGTGGATCTCTGCCACCTGGCACATCAGTTCACCTCCTGCCAGGGACAGGGCCCAGGCTCCCTGGGCGACGCATTTCGGCTTCAGTGGAACGGCATGAGAGCTTTCGCCTTTCCGCCCACACTGCTAATTCACAGAGTGATTTGCAAGATCAAGGAGTCTCGCCAACTCAACATCATTCTGATAGCTCCATGGTGGCCGGCCAGGCCATGGTTTTCGGAGATGCTCAGCCTCTCGGAGATGCCTCCGACTCACCTACCGACGGGCTGAGCACATCTTGTGCAGCAGGGGGGCAGGGTCATCCACCCGCACCACAGAAACTAGCCCTAACAGCGTGGTAACTGAGCAGAAAACGCTGCGGCACCTCAGCCTCGACAAGGCTAATCTGGAAATCATACAGGGCGCAAGGAGCAAGGCTACCAGGGCCCAGTATAAAAGTAAATGGATCAGAGACCAGATTCTGCCACTGTGCAGACCCCAAGAAAATCAACCTCCTGGCATGTACCTTGGACAACGTGCTCTCCTCAGCTCATCTCGCCCACTCTGGTGTGCAGGTGGACACCTGACGTACATACCTCGCAGCCATCGGAGCTTACAGGAACTCTAAGGAGGGGACATTCTCCTCCTCCTCCAATCCTATCGTCAAGAAACCCGCCCGCCAAGAGGCCGCACCCCGTGTGGGACCTCAACATTGTCTTGGGCGCCCATCAATACGGCCTTACTAGTCTGCCTCACCTCGGCTCGTAGAGTCAGCGAAATCCAGGCGCTGGTCGCCTCGGAACCATATACTACCTTTCACAGGGACAAAGTAGTCTTGCGGACACACCCGGCATTTCTGCCCAAGGTGCCGTCTGCTTTCCACTTGAACGTGGAAAGGGTCCTTCCTACGTTCTTTGCCGATTCGAAGGACAAAGCACTGAGAGTGCTGCACTGCCTGGATGTCAGGCGTGCCCAGATATTCTACTTGGACAGGACCAAGGGCTTCCGCAAATCGGACGCCCTGTTTGTCACTTTCGGCGGCGCAAGACCAGGCTATCCGGCCTCCAAGGCCTCCATATCCTGTTGGATGGTCTCGGTCATCAAGGAAGTATACGAGGGACAGCACAAGCCGCTTCCAGCCAACATGCACGCCCACGCAGCCAGGGCCAAGGCAACGGCCATCGCATTTCAGCGCCATGTCCCTTGGCAAGTCATAAGCAGGGCGGCCACTTGGGCCACTCCCTCAGCGTTCTGCAAGCATTACTGTTTGGATTACTGTTCTAGATCTGATGCAGCTTTCGGACAGGCGGTTCCTCAGGAACCGATTTGCTTATGGAGGATCTGCTCTCCACCTTGGGGCTACATTCAATTGTAATCGCCCATTCAGTATGGAGGAAAGGGGAGGGGACGTAAGAGTAATTATAAGTAAGTAATATAAGTTACAGCGCTGAATGCAAAGGCTGGAATGGCGGACCCATGAGCCTGGTCAGTACCACATTGATATCCCATGCCGGGGCCGGATCCTTCACCGGCGGGAGCTGTTAGGGAGAATTCTCCTTCTATGGCTGATTTCCCTTACCTAGAGAGTCCCTCAACAGCTTTGCTGGATTTCTGGGGTTATTTTTTCCACTTGGTAAGAGTGTGAACCTTTCTCCCTTTTTTAAGACTTGGCTGGTGGCAGTATACCCTTACTTTTCTACCGCGGTTATATTACATAACGTGGTAATGTTTTAGGCTAATATAGTAGCCTCGAACATGAAACCCGCTTGACCACATTTGTTTTAATTTGGCTCTGGTTGGGTTTCATCGCCATTTCTTCTTGTTAAAATCTTTCTAGTGTTTTACTTTGCGCGGCAAACCAGGTTTGCCTCCTTTGTTCACTGTCGTTTGGCGGGCTTCCCTAGAGAAGCTCTCCTTTAGGCGCCTGGGTGTCTAGGCGGGCTGAATGTGAGGGAGGTGTGTAGTCACCCCTGCACAGGTTCTCCATGAAGACCCAAGTCGAACTTTGTGTTGATTGGCTGAGGTGGTTGTCCGGGCTGGACAACCCCCCCTGCTGACTGATTGACAGCCAGGCTGTGTGAATGGGGGATTTTGGCATAAAAGGCAGGACTCTCGGGCTGGAAGTCAGATTCGCCACTGGAACTGCAAAGAACCGAAGAGAAGCGGAGAAGAAGACGGCTGCTGCAGTCCAGAGTCCTGGTGAAGCCCTGCTGCAGTCCTGAGCTATCTACCCTTCAACGACAAGAGAAGATCCAGTCCGGAGTCTCCTTCCCTTGAGCCTGGTGGGATCAACCAGCTCACCTTTCTTCAGCCAGAGAATCCTCTTCTGGGTCGAAATCACTGCACAGTGCTCTAGTGGTCCGGATAGCCATCAGAAGACCCCTTTCCTGATTTAAAGGAGCGCACCTTTTATTCATTGTTGCTTTTGCTGCTGCTGGCCTCATCCCTGGGTAGTGCAGATCGCTTCAGACGTCCTCCTTGTCCCCATGACTGAAGCTTCAGGAACCGAGTATGCAGGAACTACCAGGAACAACTGCCGTGGCACCAGCTTTCTTCAGCGGAATAAGGTACTGTGCACATTTGGTCGTTCTCTTTGTCCGACCTTACGGAATCGGGGTGAACCCTTTTCCTCCACGAAGGCTTGTCCTTTCTTCCTTCCCTCTTATAACTTTTGCCTCCTTTTGACAATATCCAAGTACTCCTGTTATCTTGAATCTCGAACTGTTCTTAACGTGTGAGCCTCGACAACAGAGCATCTGCTCCCGTGACACTGGAGCAGGCCCATTGAATTTATCTGCATCCTAGAGGGAGTCCTCCGATTCTATAGCCTTCACAAAAGTATTGCCTATGATTTTTCCTAACTATTCCCTTGTTTTAATTCTTTGTGCTAAGTGTGTTTGACTTCGGTGTTATTTCTTTCCACGGGTACGTGTTTCTTTAGTAAGACCGAACTGTCATTACTGTCAAAAAGTGATTGCGTATGTACCGCCGGTAACGTCTGTGTTTCACAATACCGGTCGGTGAAATCCTAATGTACTTACCTTGAATTTGCCTGAACAAGAGGAATTGGTTGTGTGTAGTGTATTTACAGTGTGATTTGATTTAATAGAAGTGAAGTGTTTTATGAACAGGTGGTTTAAAAATAAATGTACATATTTTTTACCTGAAACCTTGAGTCAGTGTTTGCTTGAGTAAAAGTAATTGTAGTCCTTTGTGTTTTCTCTACTACTGCTCATTTGCTTTTGAAATAAGTCTTGCTGCTCCGCTACTGCTACCACTCTGTGTAGTACAGGCTTGTACCAAAGGTGAAATTGTACTACCACCTGTATTCTTAATCTTGTGTAGGGTCCCTAAGGGCACTGCCCAGGATTCTGCCTAACAGGAACAAGCAGAACAGTCCTTTCATGAACTCCTTCTCCAGGCGGTGAGACCACAGCGACGACCGCCCAAGAGTTCTGGTGTAGCGGGAGATAGCCGCCAGATGAATTTTGATGGAGGCATGCGCCAGCCCCGCCTTGGCCAGCGACAGCAAGTACGGCAGCACTTGAGGGGCCGTAATCCATAGAGGGTTGATCTTCTGTGCACGGCACCAGAGAACCTCTTCCATTTATGTCCATAGCACTTAAGAATTGAGGAAGCCCTGGCCTTTGCAAGTACATCCTTGCAGTCTGCCGGGATATCGTAGCCTACGAACCCTAGTGCTGCAGGAGCCAGGTCTGCAGGTTCAGCGATCCTGGGTCGTGATGCAGGATCACGCCTCCTTCCCTGGCGAGAAGATCCACGTCCGTCAGCAGCTTGACTGGAGGGGACACTGACCTGTCTAGAAGATCCGGGAACCATATCCGTCTCGGCCACGCCGGTGCCATGAGGATCATCCTGCACCGGGACCGTCTGAGTTGACTGATGAGTCACAGAAGCAAAGGCAACGGTAGGAACGCATAGAACAGGCCGTCCCAGAGGAAGGAGAATGCATCCCCCAAGCTCCCTGGCTGGGGAAACCTGCTGGCGAACCTCCGGCACTTGGTGTTCGTCACCGTCGCGAACAGATCGATCTGGGGATTGCCCAATCGTCTGAATAGGAGATCTAATTGATCTTGCTGAAGCTCCCACTCGTGGCAAGAGCGCAGCTCCCTGCTGAGTGAGTCAGCGACGGTGTTCTTCACTCCTGCCAGGTGAAAGGGTACCAGGAACATCCCTTGGGCGACGGCCCAGTGCCACATATCCTGTGCTTCCTTGGAGAGAGCTGGGGATCTAGTGCTTTCCCCCCCCCCGCTTCCAGATGTAGAACATTGTGGTGGTGTTGTCAGTGAAGACCCGTACCACCTTGCCCTTGAGGGACAGAAGGAAGTACCTGAGGGCGCAGAACACGGCCCAGAGCTCCAGGACGTTGATGTGCAGCGACCTCTCCTCCGGGAGCCAAAGGCCTCTTGCGTGGAGATCTCTGGTGTGTGTGCCCCATCCTTCCAGGGAGGCATCCGTCGTCACCATTTTCCTGATGCACTGGGGTCTGGAATGCCCGCCACGAGAGGCACGCGGGTGCCCCACCACCGGATCGCTTGACGGAAATTTGAGGGCGATCTTGTCCTCGAAGCTTCCCCCCACTTGTATCCAACGGGCGTTGAGGAACTCCTGCAGAGGCCACATCCGCAACCTGCACAGCCACACGAAGTAGTTGCATGACGACATCATGCCGAGCAGGGACTTGATCGACCTCACCCTGGCAACTTCCATGGTCAGCCATTGAACCTTGCCCAGGATGGCTTTTATCCTCTTCTTTTATCCTCTTCTCCGACGGTGAAGCCAGCCGCGCCTCCGTGTTGAGCCTGGCTCCCAGGAACAGAGCATCCTGCGATGGCACCAAGCAGGACTTTGCATAGTTTATCGAGAACCCCAGTTCTGTGAGCAGGCGGATGGCCCTCGCTGTGTGGTCGATGGCGAGTTCCCTTGACTTCGACTTCGCTCAGATGAGCCAATCGTCCAGATAGGGGTAGATGTGGATCCCCTGCAGGCGCAGCCACGCTGCCACCGGTGCCACCGGTGCCAGGCACTTGGTGAAGATCCTTGGTGCTGACTTCAAACCGAAGAGCACTGCCTTGAACTGATAGTGCCGCCCTTGGACCACAAAGCGCAGACATTTTCGATGTCCCTTGTGTATGGGGATGTTGAAGTATGGATCCTCCAGGTCCAGTGATGACAGGAAGTCCCCTTCTTCCAGCTGTCCCAGAAGGTGCTGAAGGGTGACCATCCGGAATTTCTGGGATTTTATGTATTTGTTGAGGCGGTGGAGATCTACGATAGGCCGCGAGCCGCCGGTCTTCTTTCGGGCGAGGAAGTACCGCGAGTATACTCCAGAGCCCCAGAGACTCTTCGGGACGAGCTCTATCGTGCCCTTTTCCAGCATCGCTCGTACCTCCAGAAGTACCTGTGGAATGTGGTTTTCTTTCCTGGCCACCGGTGGAAAGTGGGGACAATTCCTTTGGAACTCCAGAGTGTCCCCGGCCTTGCCGCTGCCTCTGTAGGCTTCCTGTGATGGACAGGCCGCCTGACGGTACAACGAAGAGCTGCCGCAGAATCCTTTGGAGACACCTTGAGACTTGCCTCCGGAGTTCCAAAAGGACGGCCGTCACTGATGGAATGTGCCCAAGGCACGGGTTGTCTCGGTGTCTGCCTGGATGGCCTGCAGTGATTCATCCACTGCCTTGCCAAACAGGTTGTTCCCGTCGAAGGGCATGTCCAGTACCCTGGTCTGTACGTCCTGACGGAAGTCAAGGGCCCTGACCCAACCACACCGGCGAAGGCAAACGCTGTTGCCCATCTGGCAAAAACCGGTGTCAGGGATGTCTGTGGCTACCATGATGGCGTGGTCCGAAGCCACCTGGTCCTCTAGCAGGATTTCAAGGGCCTCCGCTCTCTTGTAGTCTGGAAGGAGGGGGGCGATTTTAAACCACAGCTCCCTATCGTAGCGGCCCACGATAGTGAAAGCGTTGGCCGCCTTAATGGTTGTCGCTGCCGACGAGATGACCAGACGTCCCAAGGCGGCCTGCTTCTTCCCCTCGCCGTCTGGCGGGGAAGTGGAAGTCGGTGCCGTCGCCCCAGCCGATTTCTTCTTGGCCACCACGGAGACTGAGTCCGGGGACGGCTGCGTCCTGAGGCACATAGGAGCGGAGTCTGGTACCCAGTACTTCTTCTCGTACTGGTCTCTCTTCGCAGGGGCCGTGGACGGGTTCTTCAGAAGGGACGGTCCTTTGTCCCAGATGTCGTCCAACAGCGGGACTAAGAGTACGGTCTTCCTCTTGACCTCCTGTTGTTGATAAAAGAATCCCTCCTTCTGCTCTTCGGGGCATAGCTGGAAAAGCTCTGAGGCCCTGGCGATCATGGCGTGAAACGAGCCAATTTCGTCGGGAGGTGAAGCCCAGGGAGGGGGCGATGGGAGCGCCGTTCCGTCGTCGCCGTCGTCTCCATCTCATCCCTCGGCGGAGGGGAAGGAGGTGAAGGATAGAAGGGTGGGGGCGGAAGGACTCGCCTTCGCTTGGCTGGAGATCTCCCTGACTGTCCAGGTGCCGCTGGATCATCAGCCTTGTCCTCATCTCTGTGCACAGGGTGTACAGTGCTAGAACAATGTCTTCCGACCTGTCTGTCGGCGGTGGCATCGGTTGCGACAGGAGCGCCGGCAGCAGCGTGGTGTCCTCCGGTTCCTAGTCAACCTGCCGTTCTTCATCGGCTCCATCTTCAATCTCCATGTCCGCCTCGTCGGGATCCTTCCCGTAGGCCCTGACCTCGACGAACTTCTTGTCAAGGACTGACTTGAGGACCGACAGCTTGTCCTCGGAGGAGATATCCGAGTCCGCTAGGACTAGCGCCCCACCCTCCTTCTTGGCCTGGGGTTTCACTGGGGTCTTTTCGATCGGTTGGAAAGACGATTCCCTCCGGGATGGCAGGGAAACTCTAGGCTTGGAGGTCATCTCAACTGGGGTCGCCTCTGCAGGCTTTGCCAGAGACGCTGCCACTCCCTCAATTGAAGCCTTAGCCAGGTGAATCTGGGCTTTCGCGACCTTCGGCGTGTGAGGCCTTCACCGTGGGGGGAGGGTCACCGCCTCGCTCCCCCTTGGCTCTCTCTGTCGGGGTCAACCAGGGCTTCTCCCGAAGCTTACTCCGGTTATCCGACTTCCTTTTCGTTGAGCCGGAGCGTTGGCTCATGGTTGACAGCGTCTGCGATGCTGCGCCCAGCCTGGCAGCCGAGGAGCCCGTACCAATGGCGCTCTCAGTGCCCGTGGACTCGCAGTTCTTTGCCTTCTGTTGGGCCCCTGTCGCCGGAGCTCTTCAGACTTCTCCTTGGACTCACCTGCCGCCGGGCTCTTCGCCTCCAGCCAGCGAGCCGTTTGCGACGGTCCTTCATGAACGCACAGTCCTCCTCCACATGCGACTTGTCGGAGTGCAGGCAGTAGTGGCACCGGGAATGCTCATACTCCTCGAAGACGTTCTGTAGTCCACATGCTGGCCAGATCCTAAACAGCTTGGATCCAACAGGCGTCAGGTCTCCTTTGTGTTCGGCCATGTCCACGCGGGGTAGGCCTCAAAGATCTTCCGGAATCCTCCAAGAAGTGAAATTCGACAAAATTTCACCCTTGAGGGGCGTAGAGATTTCCGATGAATTGGTGGAGCTTGAGGCTCGATTTGACCGAAAAAATAAGAGTAAACTCTTTGAAAAAACGCAACACGCAGTAAAAGCTCGAGAGCTAAGCACAAGGTCTCCCAACACTAGAACGTGCGGAAAAAATCTGAAGATGGCTGCCAGAGGTGGGGCTTAGGTTGAGGGCAGTCATTGGCTGGGGGCAGTATGACCCAGAGACCAGTGATTGGTTATTAGTAGAAAGACAGTTCCGAAAACAAAACTGAAACAGATTTTTTCTTTACTGAGGATTCCCAGTCTGACGACGGGGAATATTCATGAGCATGTGAATCCATGCCAGACCCCATGCTGGAGATGAGTGAGGTATAGCCGATTGGAAGCTTAATAGCACATTATTTGCTTCAAAGGGATGTGGGGGTGAGGGGTGATTGTAGGAAGGGGCTGTGTGCGTGGAAGAGATGATACAAGAAACAGGACACCAGGGTACCCAAACAAAAGAGGCCAATGATGTGGAGGCCCACAGGGAAATCTCCAGAGTTCCTTGTAGGCCAGTCCATCACTGCTTACTTATAAAGGAAAGCCACAAGGTCATTACAAAAAACAACTTTAGAGCCTCGCGTTCTCACTGCTAATGTTAGTGCAGAATTCAATTGTTGGAGGTACTTCTGGCCCATGGAAAGGACCCCAAAAGTGTCTTTTTCTGCCTCTGGTTTTTAGAATCACTGGCTTATTTTTGTCATTAGGGAGACTTCTATCGAAGTCCCCCTGTCACTGCACTCTTGGCATATTATCCTATGGTACACAATATAGCTCTTAGAACAGCAGGTGCTCTTAGGGCATCTTATTATAGCCGTAGATTGATTCTAATCACCCTAATATTGTTCGAGGAGGCGGCTAGTGGCAGCTGTCATTTAGTTTTGACTTTGCATAGGGTGCAGCCAGCCTTACAGTATTAGCATTCAAATGTACCATTATTGAAGCAACGGGGTAGTAATGTATATTTTTTTAAGCCCCAATCTCAGACCTTTTGTTTTTGGGGCATTCCTTTGCTTTGGGGAAACCATGAAGAGAACCTAAAACGGCCAATGAGCAAACATTAGCTCACATTGAACCCAGCCTTCCACACACTATGGAGGTTTGGACTGGTTTAGACGTGTCCCTTGCACTGGATAGGTCAATACACAATATGTGTGGGTGGACCAGAGTGGCAGTTTTTATGGTCAGCCTGAGTGGCTGGCCGCCAAAACCTGTGTGGCTATACTCGTGCGATTGGTCGGCCGGCTTAGGCTAGCTGATGAGTGAATGGCTTTATCTACGGGAGACAATGACACTTCCTCAACTTCCTCAACTCTCTGGGATTTTGGTAGTAATTTTGCTGGGAAGCCACGCTGCTCCTTTTAATGACCAGGTCGGGCCAGACTAGCTGAGTCCTGTGTCCTTTCCCTTAGCCAAGATTGCGATTTTTGTCTGCTGGATGTAATTCCTGGGTTGACCCTCATTGTCCTCCTAGTCCTTCACACCGGATTGGTTGATGTCCCATGCTAGAACTGCTTTGGAGATGTT
Organism: Ambystoma mexicanum; assembly: GCF_040938575.1. Taxonomy (NCBI): domain Eukaryota; kingdom Metazoa; phylum Chordata; class Amphibia; order Caudata; family Ambystomatidae; genus Ambystoma; species Ambystoma mexicanum. The sequence continues at coordinate 139,504,677 of NC_090921.1, forward strand.
TTCCAGCAGGAAGCTGCCTTTGTCCACGAAGATAGTGGTACATCGCTACCCTACATCTGCTCTTCATTTGGGCCATTCCTGGGTCACCTGCCATGTTTCCATCAGAGGATGGTTTTTGGTTGATTGGCTGCACAGTCTTTTATTCTGAGTTGTCCAGATCCACTTAGTCAGGTCTCTCAATCTTTCTAGTGACATCATCGCTGTTTTAATTGCTAGCTGGTGGGTCGCCCTCCCAGGAAGATCGATTATTATTTTTTCTATGCCACTTTTGGTATGTGGGTGTGTGGGTGTGTGGGGATCTGGATCCTGTAACCAAAGTTAACATTATCTTAATTCCACTTTGCTTCTCTTCTTTCTGGAGTTTCTGGATCTTGAACATGGTACTCTATGAGAGTATCATCTCTGGCATCCCCTGGGATGCAAAGCAGGGGTATGTTGTGAACAGAGCAAGAAGGGACCATTAAAGGGGTGCTAACCAACATCAGAAGGTTCTCATGACACCTCTTCCCTAGGTGCAGAGGGTAGCAGAGAAGCATGCAGATGGTAGCAGACACGCGTGAAGTAACGCGATTGAAAGACCAGTTTCCCTTTCCCCACTGGGTATCCCAAAATGGAGGATACTCAGAGCACCTGTCAAATTCAGCATGGAGCTGCCACCAGCCCATACCCTGCTCTGTGGGCCACACACAGGTGCCCAAAAAACATTCACTAGGGGTACAGGATTGTACACCCACCCATGGGTGCCATAAGGGTATCCCCAGGGGGTCTGTTCACCAAAACCAAAAAGAGGTAGAGCTGCCCTGCCAGGAGTCCCAACTGGACTCCTGTGCAGAAAGCAACACAGAACACACATGATAAAAGAGTACAGGACAAGAAGGCCATGTCCCTCCAATGCATTTCCAGCATCGCACTCTTCCCCTTCCCTTCTGGAGGCGGAAAGCAATAACTATGGGCAGAGGACCTGCCCGTATTTGCCCACCTGCTTCCCCTTACAGTGTAAAATCTGCAGCCGGGGTGGCTCCTCCGCCCTATTTCTGGAAACCATTTCCTATGTCTTCCCACCTGTCATGTCTCCACCTCCTTCTTGTACCAAACTGCCCAAAAGGCTCTGTAGGAAGGAGAAACAGTGGTAGGGGTTGGGACCACGGGGGAGGTTGTGCCTGCATGTGTCATCCTACACCCTGTGAATCCTCGCCCTCTTCCTATCACTTGGACCCTGGAAACTATTGTGGCCATCAGGGAGAGGTGGGAGGGGTCAAGCTCTAGAGGGGCAGAGCAACAGCCTTATAAGTGAACAGAGGACTGCTTCGCTCTCTTTTTTGGTTGCATTGCTGTGCTGGATATGTGGGGGGGGCGCAGAGGTGCTACAGAGACCCTTTTCCTTCTTGCTTTCCTCAGCCCCTACCTCTCTTTCTTTCCCCTGCTCTCACTGTATGCCGCCCCTCTTCCTCTCCCCTTCATAACATTCCTATTCTAAACATTACCCATTCCAACTATAGACATCAATATACATTTGACAAACAAAACTTAGAAACCTTTATTATGTCACAATTGGGGTGACCGCTGTAATCAGTCACCCCCTTAACAGTGCCTTAGAGGGATGTCCCTGGTGGATGGATGGATGGATGGAGGGCTGTCCCCTGATGGTATATGGGGGCCCCACTTCTTTCTTCTGGGTGGCCGAATCAACCACGTGTTGCCACCTTAACACACTATATGTGGCCTGTGACTTTTAAATATCCTTGGGTGGCCCCTACCTGAATCAGGCTCACCTCAATCAGGCTCCCTCATCACTGCTGCGCCCACAGCCTTTTGACTCCCCATGGCCACATTATTCTTTACTGAGCAACATATTTACTTTAGGTGGGGTTCTCTTTGAAGTATGGACACTGCTGCTTACACTGTCGCACCTGCAGCGCCATGTTGCAGTCTGGTGTCGCCATTGGTCACCACAGTGCACCTGCGGCCTTCTCATCTTCTTGGCACGCCTCCTCTGCATTGCTTCAGAGACTCTGGGGCAGGCCGCCTGAGCTCCACCCAGACGGCTTAAATGCGGCAGCACAGAGTTTCTCTTCCACCGGGCTACCATGAGGCAGATAGAGGGTTGCAGCATCCCGCTCTTCACCCGTGCTGCCCTGCGAGGCAGCCAGGACTTAAGCTCACTGCACAGCCAGTTCATGCAGCCCCTGGAGTTCTTCGAGAAAGGGCCCGCCTTGCCGGCTATGAAGCAGTTCAACGAGGGCGCATAGCCTGGCTGCCTGGTTTCGGCCCGCTCTCCTCAAGAGGCTCATCTTTGGCCCAAGCAGTCCCACTCATGCTGCCCAGGTCCATTGATATTCCTGAGCCAGTCTGGTCTTGCCCCCGGATAGGCTGACACCTGTGACTGCCTGCCGAGCTGCACCCGCCATGCAGCTCGTCCCTGCAATTCAAGCTCTGCGAGGCTTCCTACAAACGAGACCCAGCAGTATAAAAAAGTAAGCCCTGGTGGGTGCTCGAGGCGGCGACTACCAGGAAGTTTTTCTGGCTCTACCTCTTCCCCGTCTCTTTCTTTTTCCAACTGTCCCCTTCGATTGCCTTTTCTTATGTCTAGATTCCTTTCTCCCCGGCCAACCCATTTCTTGGCAGTTGAGTTCTATTCCTTTGTTCTTCTTTTCCTTTCAAAATTCCATCCAGTCCCATTGAGGGCTGGATGGACTATTCCAAAATAAAACAAACATTAAATAAAGTATTTTCATTAAACCCTGGTATTTGCATCTTTATTTCTAGGGTTTGTCCCCTAGGGGACAAGCGTGTAGCCCTTACTAGCCAGGCCCTTCTCAGGCTACACTGTCACCCACTTCCCCATCAGGAATGACTTCTCCCAACCCATTCGAAAAATTACCGGCACTCCCATCCGACTCCCCCGGCACCGCCATCACCTTTCTAGTTTTCTCTGCCCCCGCTCCTCTTCCCATAATTTAATAAACACCACCAACCCTGCCCCTATACTCCACCCTGAGCACCATGATCCCCCTTCTTGTGCCCCAGCCACACTCCCATAAGCCATCCAAAATACAATGGTGCGGTTCAAAATACCCCGATGCAGCACCGCCATCTCTTTCTGCCCATCTGACCTTCCAGGACGCAGCCATTTTCTTGGCTTGGCTCCAGGTTGGCCCCTACAGTCAGTCCTGGCTCTGCCTTAGCTGCGAGTTCCCTGGCTCTCCCAGATATAAAGACAGCAGAGAAACTTGGAAATCGAGACTTCAAATCATTTGTGAACGCTGCGAGAGGTAGCAAGAAAGGACACCAGTGTTTAGGAGAAATGTCTGGTCTCTTACACTGAGGCACTTCACTTATATGAACACTTCAGCTCATGCCTTTGGCATTACACAGGGGACTGTACTCTTTATATCGAATATCGAAAAAAGCTTGCTTTGTACTAGATCTATGGTCCGAGCCATTGCAGTGCTTACGAAACAGTTTAAGTCTCAGGCTATAGCGCCAGAGATCAGAGTTCTTCTCTGAGCTTCCGCAATTTATCCAACTGTAGGATCATAGGAAACCTAACTTACTTCCCGTGGCCTCCGCAACCCTCACTTGCAAAATAGCACAATTAAGAATGGCCAACTGCCAGCACAAGAGAAAAAATGTATAACGGCTCGGGCAGAATGAAGATGAAAGGTGTGACCGGTGCCTTTGTCAAGAGTCATCCAGGGGGTATGTGCTGTCCATAAATTTTAATGGGAAGTGGAACCATGGGGGATTGGAGTAGTTGACCATATTCCAGGGTTAGTTAATACTAGCTTTCCAAGGGGGGTCTCACCTGATATTGAGATGCGTGAGGGCTTGTAGGTTCACAATGGCCTGAGGGATGCTCCGCAGACAGTTGTGGTAGAGGCTGAGACTCTCCAGTGAAATCAGCTGGCAGGCATCTTCCGGGACCTCAGGGAAGCGGTTCTTGGACAGGTCTGGAAAGGAAGCAGAACGATATTTTAAGACGATATGCATTTTGATTTGGAAACTGCGGCCTACAGAGCACATCCTGAAATATCACTCCCCTAAACCCTCCTGACACCCCAGTCTGGATACAAAAAACGCACAGTCTATTTTAACACATTTTAAACATGCGGACAATTCTACTCCACAAGGGACAGTGGTACCAACTACCTTGCTTAAAAGATCAGTGTACCAAGACGAGTCTCCTACGGAGAACACCGTGGGTATGGTGCACTTGCAGCATAGTAGACGTAGGTCTGTTTTGGCAAAGTCCTGTCTTAAAGATTGAAATGTAGAGTTTATGGTGTACATATATGCTTGCAGTTAAGCAATGCTTCTTTTCCTGCAAAACAAATCTTCCAGCGTGGTTACCTATTGAGCTACCTTTTTAGAAGCTGCCCTGCCACTCTCCAAATCTAAATGACACAACAAGGCCTACTGATCTATCTTACAAAGTAACAGAGCTCAGTATCAAGGTTTTGACATCTTAAAGGTACAAACAAAATGGCTGCACCATAGAATTCCAAAAGAGTACAATTGCAACAAAATGTCAGTGCATCAGAGCATAAGAGAAATTCTAACAAGTGACTGGCTCTTTAGAAAATCCAACGCTGGAGATATTAGGAATTCGAGTGTGTAAACCTTATAGGATCAATGTCTCCAAGAAATATGTTAAGATTCTAGATTTTGGGTAGTTACGGTCCAGTAACACAATGGGGCAAAATTTGAAGTTGCAAGCTAATAGCCAAACAGTCACTCCCCATCTCAATTCTACACAATCACACAGCACATTTCTTACTCGCCAAGAGTCAATTATCACTAGTCAATGGCATGATGGTCGCGCTCTCACTGTGCTTGTTTTATTGATTATGACAACTGAGGGGTTGTGGTAATTCAAGGGGGTCTTTTAAGGTTCTGTCTCAGTGGGCAGGCCATACTGTTATTACAATGGAAGAAGGGGCTTTAGTATCCAATGCTGTGTGTATGGCTGGGACCAAGTAGATTGTGGCCATCTGTGCAATGGTCATCCATGCCCTGTACGGTTTTGCACACAGGGTGGTGTTAGCATCTTGTGTCGGTTATGGAGGACACATGGACGGGACGCACTACTGCGTCCATATTCTCTTGTGCTCTTGTTAGCGGTGATGTGGTTTTTGGATCTGAGTCCACAGTGGAAGTGTGCGATGTACCGACCCAATTGGGTCCAATCTTTGCTGGGTGCATATCCGTTGCTAGGTTGTCTGTGGAACAGCCAGTTTAAGTGATTCCCTGAAGGCCTGGTGGTCCTCCACTGTGTTGAAAAGCCTGTGCATGGTATCCATAGACTGGTTGCCAGGAATAAGAAAAACGATCCGCCTGGGGGATTTTCCCATTGGAGTGCAAGCCTGTTACTAAAGTGTCGTTCCTCGATTTGTGCCCTCTTACAGGCATGAAATGTATGAATGGGTTTGTGGATTCCGGGCCCCTGCATAGAAGGAGCTGATGGTGTTTAATTAGATTAAGTGTTTGATTGGGGCCCAGGGAAGTGTCTGGAGAGCCAGGGCAATGAACTTATATCTATCCAGTCTCTTGCTGCTGCATTTTGCAGATATTCCAATAGATCTTGGTGGAGACTGTTGACCTAATCTAGTCTTGGGAATGCTAAAATAATGCCTGCCATGGTCCTAGAGGAGCATTCGGTATTGCGATATGTAATAAATGAATCTTAGTTGAAAGAAGCAACATGTTACTATGGCTTTAACATGTGGTTTGAGAGCAAGGGCGTACTCCATGAAGAAGCAGAGATTATTTTTTTTTTGTTTTACTCTTGCTAAGGGCAATTTCGAATGGATTGTGTCCTCCCACGTATTCCTCATGTTGTGATAATCGTTGCTTCGGAAAAAAAAATTCTCGGCAGAGGGCGCTGTGCTCGAGGTCATGGCGTCTATTGTCCCTCGACGTACTCCGTACTCTGTCGACGTCACCGATGGTATAAGTAGCTCGAGCCGCGCCCGTTGCTTCAGTTCCGTTTTTCCGATCGCTTCGCTATTGAGAACGGCGCGCTTCTATTTTCTGTGAAGAAAATGTCATCATCTTCGACACCCAGGACTGGGTTCAAGAAGTGTGCAGATTGTGGATCTAAGATGTCAATTACCGATCCCCACCGGATTTGTCTCTGGTGTCTCGGTTCCAGTCACCGAACCGACGACTGCGGCTCCTGCCAATCGATGACCGAAAAAGCTCTTCGTGAGAGGAGAGGTAAACTGTCGGTGGGGAGGGAGGCCTCAAAAAAGGTTTCGTCAAAAAAACATGAGAGCGACCGATTCTAAGGGATCGGATCGCCATAGGCACTCGAAGAGATCTCAATCTAGAAGTAGATCGAGACATTCTTCGTCGTCATCGAAAAAAAATGAAGAGGAGACATAGATCATCTTCATCAGAGTCGACCGAAGAAATTTGTTGTCCGACTAAATCGGATTCTCCCAGTAAGTGAGAAGAATTCCGCAAAAAGATGATTGAGGTTTTCGAGAATGCGGCCTCGACCCCCTCGAAAGAACCTCGAAAAAGCCATACCCCTAAGGTTGCTCCGTTGGACGACAAAGGGAAGTCCAAGGCTACTATGGCTAAGACCAGTAGCGTCGAGGAATACAAAAAACCTCGAGTCGACGTAAAACCGTAGAAAAAACCTCGAGAGTCTAGCACCTCTCTGGTGCCGGCCAAGAAACACAAATCGTCGAAGACTTCAACGACGCCCTCGACGTCGATAATTTCGACACCAAAACCACATGCGCCATCGACGCCATTATCGAAGTCATCTTCGAAAACTTTGAAGACTTCGCAGACACCCTCGAAAACTTTGAGGGATTTGCCATTTCCTTCGAAGCAGATGGAAGAGGAAGAAAGGAGATTCACTCCTTTGCCCAGATCAGACTTTTTCAAGTCTATGTCTGCAATTTATGAAGAGTCTGCTTCAGGAGAAGAAGACGAAGTTACTCCTTTGGGTGTTACTTATGGGACAAGACAAGTTCCTGAAGACCTTATTGACCAGGAATCCAGAATGAGAGACCTGAGTGATACTCTACATTCTACCAGTGGAGTTGACACATCCCCAGAATTAGAGTTCGCCAAACCTGATCCTGCAGAGCATGCAGATGCTGGGTACAGGGGTCTTATGACCAGGGTAGTTGAATACATGGGTTGGGGTAATACTTCACCCATTTTTGAACAAGATGACATGACGGATATTATCGTCAAGGGACCTCAGAAGGATTCTGTTCTCCCTTTTCACAGGGCCCTTCAAAGGACTGGAGAAAAACTGGGAGAAACCAGAAACCATTGCTGCTGCAGACAGCACTTTTCCAAGAAAATACAGACCAGCTGGATCGGATCCAGAATATTTGAATAAACATCCGACTCCAGAGAGTTTAGTCATTCAAGCAGCATCCACTTCGAAACAAACTGCTTATCCAACTATCCCTCCAGATAGAGAGGATAAAAAAAATTGACGCCTGGGCACGTAAAGTTTTCACGTCAGGCAGTATGGCACTTAAGTCGGCAAATGTCAACTGTACCCTAGCCAGGTTTACCCATTCCCTGTGGGACTGTATTTCGGCGGCGGCTGATCATATTCCGGAAGGCGAGGAAAGGGAAGACTTCCTGAATATAGTCAAAGACGGGAAGGAGGCAATGGGGGAATGCCTCCAGTCTGGACTGGATACTGCTGATGGTATCAGCAGATCCATGGCTGCAAGCGTTGTGCTACGCAGATTTGCGTGGGTGAGGAAGTCAGGATTTGCACCGGATGTGCAAGCTAGACTCCTCAACATGCCCTTTGATGGCTCGAGGCTCTTTGGCAGAAAGGCTGATGAAAGCCTTGAAAAACTTCAGACATCGAAAACGGCAGCGAAATCACTTAGCGCCTCTTTACGCCAGCCTCTAAAACCCTATTCCGGCTCATCTTCCTGGAGGGGTCGTTCTTTTAGATACTACTCCTCTTTTGTTAGAGGAAGAGGACAGGCCTCTCAAAGGGGCAAAAGGAACTTCCCTCGTGGAACACAGGGAAGAGGTGCAAAATCAGCCTCAGGAGCGGCATCTGTACCCTCAGCCACTCCTGCAGCCGCCTCCAAATCCCTCTGAGACCTTGTTACACAAAACACCAGTGGGAGGCAGGATCTCTCAACATCTGAAGGAATGGGGGGCATTACCTCAGATGCTTGGGCACTGGAAACAGTAGCCCAAGGTTACTGTCTCCCCTTTCTAAAAAGGCCTCAGAATCATCCACCGGGAGCCAATTCCGTCAAAATTCCGGATCCACTCCTGTTGCTGGAAATTTTAACCCTGCTAGAGAAAGGTGCCATAGAACTGGTACCTGTAGCGGAGAGGAACAGGGGTTGGTACTCCCCATATTTTCTCATCCCAAAAAAGGAAAGAGGACTGAGACCCATCTTGGACTTGAGAAACTTGAACAAGTTCCTCAGGAAGGACAAGTTCAAGATGGTGACTCTTTCTCAGATCCTTCAGGCTCTCCAACTCCAAGATTGGTTGGTATCATTGGACCTTCAGGATGCTTACTTTCATGTGCCAATCCATCCAAAGCACAGAAAGTACCTGAGGTTCGCAATTGGCAATTCTCATTATCAGTTTCGAGTTCTGCCATTCGGGTTGACCTCCGCCCCGAGGGTTTTCTCCAAACAGTTGGCGGTTGTGGCAGCAAGTCTCAGGAAACGAGGTATTCACATATATCCTTACCTGGACGACTGGTTGATCAGAGCAAGTTCTCCAGAACAAGCTCAGGAACATCTTTCGATCACCTGCCACTTCCTCCACAAACTGGGCTTCTCCCTCAATTTCAAGAAGTCCCACATGATAACATCCCAGAAACTCCAGTTTATCGGAGCAGTCTTGGACACTTCATCGGGAAAAGCCTCGCCTCCCGAAGTGAGAGCTCTCCACATCCAGCAGATGGTACCAAAATTCCAGAATGCCCAACGTCTATCGGCCTTCGATTTTCTCAGGTTGCTCGGCCTCATGGCATCCTGCATTTTTCTTGTACCAGAGGCCAGGTTGAGAATGAGATCCCTTCAATGGGCACTCAGAACTCAGTGGTCCCAGTTCTCAGGGAATATGTCGGATCTTCTGCAAGTCCCGAGCGCAGTTGCTCAGGATCTTCTACGATGGGCTTGCAACGACAACATTCTCAAGGGAGAGTCTTTTTGGCAACCATGGCCGGAGATAACGGTAGTGACGCACGCCTCACTCACGGGGTGGGGAGCACACACCAACGATCTGCCAATCAGCGGTCGTTGGTCTCCATCGGAGTCCAAACTACACATCAATCTATTAGAGCTGAGGGCAATCAGACTAGCTCTGAAGGCCTTTCTGCCCTCTGTACAGGGAAAGAATGTTCTGATAATGACGGACAACACAGTGGCCATGTACTATCTCAACAAGAGAGGAGGAGTAGGGTCACTGCCACTGTGCAGAGAAGCAATGCAGCTTTGGTTCTGGGCAATAAGAGAAGTAATCTCTCTGTCGGCAATTCACCTAGCCGGAGAGAAGAACATGGCGGCAGACGCTCTGAGCAGGCAGAGCATGGTCTCTCACGAGTGGGAGCTGGCTCAGGAAGTCCTTCTGGAGATCTTCGCCCTTTGGGGAACCCCTCAAGTGGATCTGTTCGCCACCGCGATCAACCGGAAGTGCGATCAGTACTGCTCAAGGGAATTTCCTCAAAGAGGAGCTCTGGGAGACGCATTCGTAGTGGAGTGGAAGTTTCCACTGCTGTACGCGTTTCCCCCAGTCCCCGTGATTCCTCAAGTAATAAGGAGGTGTAACGCTCACCTGACTCCCACAGAGGCGCTGGCCTGGTTCGCGCTGCTGTGACCTCTTCTAAGGTGATGCGCAGGGTTCAGAAGACGGACTGGACCGGGCCCCCAAATCTGGCTTGTCTGGCTCGCAGAAGTATCCTTCTGTAGGCGAAAATAGGGGATTAACTGTCTGCGGGGTAATGCAATCGGCCTCCCACTTTCCCCTCTCACCCTCCTCGAAACCCTTCTGTGATTCCCCCGTAGCGTCTCACCTTAGGGTCTGGAAGGACGAGCTCTCCATCCGGCTTCTGATGCAGGGGCGCGTTGGTATCCAGTTGCTTCACTGGATTTTCGGATTGGTGAGAACCAAACTTGCTTGGCTTCCAGGTAAGTTTTTTGATAAGAGGTTCCCCTTGTGTCCATGCATTAATGTACTAATTAATGTACTAATGCTAGTGTCTTTTTCCCCATAGGGGCCGGGGTACGGAATGCCGGGGAACAGGCACCGACCCGAGATGAGAGGTGAAATCCTTGTAGGAATCAGGTAAGTCTTTAATGAGCGTTTTTTGGTAATGTCTTTTCATTCGCTCATTAACGCTGATGTCTTTTTTTTCCCCTTAGGGGCCGTGGTCTGGAAATGCCAGGATGAGGCGCGGACCCGAAATGAAGAGGGAATGAATCAACAGGTAAGTCTTAACATGGAGATTTAGCTTTCCTTATTCCCTTCTCTCTCTCACCTTTTGTTCTTGTCTTTTTCTCCCTAGGCGCTGGGGCGTGACTGCGAATCCGGATGATCGCTGCTGAACATGGAGGCGCCCTGTAAAGGTGAGTGGAATGCGGCACTGCAGCGATCGACGCGATGAGCCTTTAAATAAAAGTCTTCCTTTTTAGGATTGTCGGCGAGATGCCTCCGGGATGCGGATTTAGCAGGTAAGGACTTTTCCTTCTTCTGTTCTCTTCTTCTCTTCCTTTGCAGGTGATCCAGGATGCTGGCAGGCGTGGCAGAAGTCAGGATGCAGGAGCAGACACAGTGAGCGTCCAGCTGCTAGATGCAGAACAACGCGAAGCACATGTGGCAGTTTGAGTGGGGTTTAAATAGCCTTGGAAGAAGTTCCAGGTATGTATCCTTCCCCGACCACGCCCGGATGGTAAATTAGTCCCACTGGTAAAGTAGTTCCTTTCAGGCCTCAAGGAGGCCGGGATCCTGCAGCATGGTCTGCATCCGGTAAGTGCACCCAAGCATTCCCATAATGAGCCTGGCACCATAGGCGCCAGGACACTGTCCAAAGGGCCCCTATATGGGGTTGCTGGGTCCTTCCTTTGGGACTGGATGTCCGCTTTCGGGGACGCAGGGCTTGAACCGGCTCCCCGGGAGCGGGCATCATGACAGGAGGTTGATAAAGTTCAGGAAAACCATGATCCTAATTGCCCCGGATTGGGCCAGGAGGACGTGGAACCCGGACCTTCTAGACATGTCCATCTGCCCTCCAATACGTCTTCCGCAAAGAGAGGATCTTCTCTCGCCAGAGGAAGGTCGGGTTCTCCATCCAGAGGTCAAAACACTCAACCTTCACGCATGGTTTCTGAGAGGTTGAGATACAAGGATTGGGATCTTCCGGATGACGTAATGGAAATCTTGCTTTCGGCCAGAAGACCAGCAACAAAGTCTTTGTACCGATGTCGCTGGAATAGGTTTAGTAACTGGTGCAAAGACAAGGATGTGGACCCTTTTCAGTGTGGCACCCCAACGGTGCTTTCCTTTCTGCTACATCTAGGTAATCTGGGGCTCCAGATAGGAACAATAAAAGGATACCTTGCTGCGCTATCCATTTTCAAGCGCTCCTCGGAAGAGGTTTAATATTTCAAAATTCCGTTAATAGTTCAATTCTTAAAGGGGCTCACTAATGTATACCCTCCAGTCCCTTTCCATGTACCAGCCTGGGACTTAAATTTAGTATTAAAATTCTTGACTTGCATACCTTTTGAGCCTCTGCACTCATGTCCATTGAGGCTTTTGACTCTAAAAACTGTCCTACTTGTGGCCCTATCATCAGCCCGTAGTATTAGCGAACTTCAGGCTCTCTCATGCAAACCACCATATACTATGTTTTATAGAGATAAGGTAGTCCGTAAAGTTAAACCTTCATTTTTGCCAAAAGTAGTCTCGGACTTTCATTTGTCACAAAAAATAGTACTTCCTATGTTTTATCCTCCTCATCATCTGGGCAAAGAAGAGGAGAGATTACACAGATTAGATCCCAAGAGGGCTCTTAGTTTTTACATATCTAGGATGGCTAAATTGAGAAAAGATGACCAACTGTTTGTGGGTTACACTGGTCAAAAATTAGGCTTATCTGTAACAAAACAGACCATTTCCCGCTGGATCATATTAGCTATTGTTGAATGCTACAGATTAGCGGGAAAAGAACCACCAGATGAGCTTCGTGCCCATTCTACAAGGGGAATGGCTACTTCTGCGGCTCTAAAGAGGGGAGTCCCGGCAGCAGACATTTGTGCAGCTGCAACCTGGAAAACAATGCATACCTTTGTGAAACATTATTGTTTGGACACTGCCTCCTCTAACAAGGGTTTATTTGCAAGGGCAGTTCTGCATTCTGTCCACGAAAACTGAAATGGTACTCCCACCTCCAAAAATTGATACTGCTATGGGAGCCTATCACAAGATGAGGAATACGTGGGAGGACACAATCCATTCGAAGAACAAGTTACTTACCAACTGTATCGTTCTTTTGACTGGATGTTCCTCCCACGTATTCCTCATCGACCCTCCCATCCAACCCCACAGTACAGTTTACGTTTTCTTACACTTTCCTCTCACGAAGAATGTATCGGTCATGGGACACGCCTGGGTGTTCCTTCTATATATATTTCATCGAAAAAACAGAACTGAAGCAACGGGCGCGGCTCGAGCTACTTATACCATCGGTGACGTCGACAGAGTACGGAGTACGTCGAGGGACAATAGATGCCACAACCTCGAGCACAGCGTCCTCTGCCGAGAATTTTTTTTTCCGAAGAAGCTAAGCTGGAGATAACGATTATCACAAGATGACGAATACGTGGGAGGAACATCCAGTCGAAAGAACGTTACAGTTGGTAAGTAACTTGTTCTTCTCTTGGACAAGGAAAGTGTGCGGAGTGGGATATTTTGGAACACAACAAATCATATGTTCTGTACTAGTTGAGATTATTCCTAATCAATTTGTCATCAACCATGAGCCTATACAGGAAACATTTGCAGAGATCTGCTTGATTTCGGATTGAGGGCTGCAGATAATTTTAATATCATCTGCATGGTTGTAGCAGGAGATGACAGATTTTCTGATATGCCAGTGGAAGGAGCTACAGGTAGATATTGAAAAATAGTGGCAACGGCCTGGACCCTTGGGGCACTCCACAGGTGATACTGCCAGTGTATTTGAATTGGAAACATGTAGGTAGTCTATGTTCTGGTTGAAATGAAGGCCGTCACCCAGCATGGCGTGGTTCCCTCAAATGCAAGCATTTGATGGATAATAGTTTTGAAAACCACCCAGCACGTACTTGGTGTGTCTGCATTGTTTATTTTTAAGCGTGTCCCAAATGGATGTAGTAGATTCTGCCCCTCACCTCCTCAATGGTCAGGCATGTTATTGGTCGCCATATGATCCTGAAGTTGTTGGAATTTGAACTTCAGTATGGCTGTCAGTGGAGTGGTGCAAACGGGTCGTAAATTGCTGAAAATGTAGGGTTTATTTATTTAATTTGTACCGCGCCCATACAACCCGTAAACATTGAGGTGCTGTTACAGTTAGTGTTTGATCAAGCTTTCGTAAAACAATATCAAGGATAACACGTACATATTAACCAATTAACATCATCATAAAGTGAGGTGAAGTAGTGTATCGGGGGGTAGGAGTAGGGGAAAGGGGGGCTGGTGGGGGGGTAGTGGGTTAGGAGAAGAGCTGAGTTTTGGGTACTTTGTTGAAGACCCAGCAGGCTTTTTCTGCTCTCAGGGAAGGTGGTGAAGGGGGGTGCAGTTCCGAAGTTTAGCAGCTAGGTAGGGGAAATGTGAGCCACCTGCTTTGCAGCTCTTCACTTTGGGCGAGATTAGTCAGTCGGTGTAGGGGGTTCTGGTGGGTCTTGGAGTACGTTTTTGTAATTTTTGAGAGGTATGGGGGCTGCATTGGATAGGCACCTATGGGCAATGGATAGAATTTTGAAGGTGATGCGCGCCTGGATGAGGAACCAATGTGCTTCTCTTCTTGCTCTGGAGATATGTTCTCTTTTGGGGATATTAAGGGTTGCTTTGAGGGCGTTTTTTGGATGACCTGGAGTTTGTGGCTGTTACCAGCGGAGGAGCCTAAGAATACAGCATTGCAATAATCAATCCTGGATCCAATGATTGTGCTGGCGATGGTTAGGCAGCTGTTTTTAGAGATGAAGGTTCTGGCCATGAAGGTTCTGGCCCCATATAGGACCTTGGTGGCGTACGGTACTGAGGAGGCAATGGCGCACACCTTTCTGGACATGGTGGGTGAGGAGTCGAGGTAAACCCCTAGAGTCTTTACTGTGATTGAGATGGGAATTGAGCAATTGTCAATCAGGAAGGCATTGTATTGGTTGTTGAGATTTTTTAGGGCACTTGTTGGACCTACGATTAGTATTTCAGTTTTGTCACTGTTAAGGCAAAGATGATTGGCTGCCATTCAGGCCTTTATAGTGGAGTAGATATTGTTGAGGGTGTCAGAATCATCTGCCTAGGTGCCTGAGAGTAGGATCAGGATTTAGGTATCGTCGGCATAGTTGGTGTAGACTATGTTGAGCGACTATGGTGTCAATAGGAGCTTGTTAAAGATGTTGTATAGCATCGGGGAGATGCATGACCCTTGAGGTATCCCACATGTGAGGTGTTAGCGATATCCGAGAAGACTCATGACTCTTCCTTCCAGGATGGATACAATCCAAGCAGTGGTTGATGGGGAGAAATTGGTGTGGTGGTTGCAAAGGATTTGGTGGTTGACCAGGTCGAATGCTGCTAACGTCTAGGAGGAGGAGCCGGGCAAGGTTACCCTCATCCCTAATCTCGTATAGCTGATATTTTAGATCTAGAAGGGCACATTCAGTGCCGTGGCGGAAACTCGATTTCCACGTCTCCAGGATTTAGTTCAACTGCTGAACCTGCAGGTAGGCTGCTCGATCCAGTATTTTTAGTATGAAGGGCACAGTAGTGATTGGCCTGTAATTGGCTGGAATAGCAGGGTATAGGGATGTTTTTGTAAGAGTGAGAGGACCCACGCTTCTTTGAAGCTGGCTGAAACTGTGCTATTAGCGAAGGAGGCATTTATGAAGGCTCTGATGAAGGGGGCTAGTTTGTCAGCACAATCTTTGATGAGGGATGATGGGCATATATCACCTTTGCATTGTGAAGGTTTCAGACTTGTATAACTTTATGACTTCAGTTCTGATAGGTCTTTGAAGGAGAAATGGGGGGTGGAGGGTGCAGTTAGGGCTTGAGGCCTTTGTTGAATTTTGCTTGTTGTAGGAGAATTTTGTTATTCAGGGTGTCAATTTTGCCTAATAATGCCGTTTGGATGTTTGAGCACCAAGTATCATTTTTGGTAAAAGTAGGTGAGGAGGCTGAGGCTAGAGATTCCAATTCCCTAAAGAAAGTAAAAATCTCTGGAGTCCGATTTGGCATTGCTAAATTGGGAATCGAAGGACTTTGAAGTTGCTGTGATTATGGCGGATTTATATGGTTTGGAGATTTTAGAGAAGTCTTCTTTCAGGGTGTCAATGGGTGTCAATGGGATTCTTTAGCCAGGTTAGTTTAGCTTGGTGTTTCTGGTTGCGTAGTTTTAAACGGCTTTTTGGTTTCATGTGGGACTAGCGGGGCTATGGGTGGGCTACTTTTGCGAGGGTTGCAGTGTATATGTTTACTAAAGTCTTGGGGTCGGTGGTGATCGGGAGGGCTGGAGACATGGTGTGTCGAGCAGAGGTAGGATGTTGTATTGGGTTTGCTGTGGTTCTCTTTGTTAATGGCTTGACCTATGCAGCTTTGAAGGCTTGTGTGATGGTAAATTTTGATCAGGTAAGGTCTGAGACTGGAAGGTGGAGAGTGGGGGTTGTGAGGTTCAGATTTTGTAGATGTTTGGACGGAACAACTTTGAGTGATCATGCTGGATTGCTAGAATGAACCGTCCTCGTGAATTCCTGTGTGGTAAACGGACACATGGCTCACAGGGTTTGCATAGCGACTTGGTTTAGTTTCTTGGCATGTGCTGTTATAGGGTTGTTTTGGCCAGATGAATATGAATCTGTAGTATTTTGGATTGAAGTGGGAGGAATTTGAGTCACACCGTTGATGTGATGAAGTTGCTATGGTGGTACAGGCTGATGGTTTAATGAAGTCTTTGTTAATTTGAATATTTCTTTTGACACATTGTGGGGTGGAGAAATCGGTGGGTGTGTACACGCGCAATGCCCTTTACAATGTCTAGGTCATTTTATCTCCAGATTTAATCCATCAATCTGCTCTGTTTATTCTAGTTGACAGTATATAATCTAATGACTTGTCTTTTAGGAGAATGTTAAGGGTTTCTTTAGAAAAAGCATGGCAAGGGATTGTCAAAACCATCTATGGAGGCAGGCATATGTCAATCGGGTGTTCCTGGGAAGTTTTGTGAGGTTTAGATGCTTCAAGTTTTTGTGAGAAGCTTGTTAGGCTCAATATGACAGTTGTCGTGGGCCCTTTATTTTTTTGGTTATTGGTGAGAGTATGCTGAACGGAATAACAAGGAGGTTATTCTAGGATAGGAAAAGGTACCACTGTAGTAAGATTTCCATTGCAGAGAATTACACCCAATGTGTGGCTGGCTGCATGGGTGGGTCGTCTTAACTGCTGACATATAGCGGTCTTCTCCTTTTCACCCAGACAAAGCAGGAAATCTTCACGGATAGTAAGATGCTGGTAGATGATCAGAAGGTTAGCTACCGGATTCACAAAGCTGTCTGCAGATTAAAAGAAAATTAAGTGCAGATAGACGTCTGCAAGATGGTACAGCATAATGGCAGGATTTGGTACCCCAGGGGGGTGCGGGGGTGCACAAGGATGATCCTTTTAATTTGGAGTGTCTGTACAATTAGAGGATGCTATTTATGATTTGGAGGGCATATGAGACTATGTCCTCTGTGGTGAGCTTACTGGTTAGAGATCATTTGGTTTGATGAAGGTGGGGTGCTGGACTAACCACATGTGGTCAGTGTACTTATACGATATTTAGATGGCTTGAGTACATAGAGGGCTTCTGTGTGTTGAGTGAGGGAGGTACACAGACTGAGGATGATGCAGCTTTGCAGAAGTCTGAAGATGCTGTTAAGTGTGGGTGCCCCAACGTATCCTCTTGATACTTGCACAGAATATTTCAAACATTGCTATATCCTTGTTCCAGTGATTGTGTTGCTGAGAATGAAAGGAATTAATAAGTTACTTTCTTACCTGGTAACGTTCTTTCGATGGGATGGTCTGACGACGTACTCCATATCTATGACAGGTAATGTCCACAGCTGTGCTGCTTCGGAAAATCTTTGGCGTCTGCGTCCTGCGTCGATGACGTCGATGCGCCGTCTCCGAGGACCTCCTCCGACGGCCGACGTCACCCGATGTGATAAGTAGGACGCACAACGCCCATAGCCTCAGTTATAGTTTTTTCCCAAAACCTGTGCCACCAGTTTTCTGCCAGTCAGACACGCAAGGCCTTGCGGAACGCAAGCTGCAATCGCAAAAGAAATTCTGCAGCGGGGAAGGTAGGGAGGGAGCGATATGTAATACATCGTCGGACCATCCCATCGAAAGAATGTTACCAGGTAATAAAGTAACTTGTTCTTCGAGGGGATTGGGTCCTCCGACGTATTCCATATCTATGACAGACTCCCAAAGCAGTACCAAGCAAGGAGGTAGGAAAGAATTTAGAACACAAATTTAGAATGCCCAATCAAATTGCGGAATAGAGGACTGCCTTGCCAAAGGCCAGATCCTGCCCTCTGATGGAATCGAGGGAGTAGTGACGTACAAAAGTATGTACTGAAGCCCAGGTGGCTGCATCACAGATGTGACGAATAGGAACACCCCTCTGCAGGGCAGTAGACGCAGCCACGCCCCTGGTAGAATGGGCCCGCAAGCCAGCCGGAGGGTCCTTACCCACCAAGCGGTAACACTCGGAGATAGCTAAAATAATCCAACGAGACAAAGTCTGTTTCGTCACAGCTTGTCCCAAACGCTTTGCAGCGTAATCAATGAAAAGTTGATCGTCCACTCTGACCCGGGACATGCGCGAAATATAAAAGCTCAACGCTCTCCTAGGATCAAGCCTATGGAGCCTCTCCTCTTCCTTACCAGGATGTGGAGGAGGAAAGAACGCCGGAAGAACAACCTTCTGGCTCAAATGAAATTCCGAAACCACCTTCAGAAGAAAAGAAGGACGAACTCTAAGGACAACCCTGTCCTTATGAAATACAGTGAAGGGTGGCTTAACTGAAAGTGCCTGTAACTAACTCTGCGAGCGGAAGTAACCACAATGAAAAACACAGTTTTCAGAGTTAACAGCCTTAAAGGGCAAGAATGTAAAGGCTCAAACGGAGCACCCATAAGAAACTTAAGAACAAGGTTCAAATCCCAACCGGGCACCAGAAAAGGTGATGGAGGGAACACATTAGTGAGCCCTCTCAAAAACTGCGAAATTAAAGGAATCTTAAAATAGGAACATTCTTCAGACAAGCGCTTAAAGATGGATAGCGCCGCCAGGTAACCTTTAACGGCCCCACTTGCAAGCCCCTGTGGGCCAAAGAAAGCAAAAAAGATAGAACCATGGGAACGTCACATTCAAAAGGATCCACATTCTTAACTCTGCACCAGTCGCAGAACTTTCTCCAACGGCAACGGTACAGAGACTTTGTTGCTGGCCGCCTGGCCGAGAGCAACACCTCCATCACGTCTTCAGGGAGGTCCCAATCCTTATACCTCAACCTTTCAGAAGCCAAGCGTGAAGGTTGAGGGATCTGACCTCTGGATGGAGAACCTGACCCCCCTCCCGTGAGAGCAGATCGTCTCGGTAGGGAAGACGAAGTGGAGGGCAGATGGACAAGTCGAGAAGGTCCGGGTACCACGTCCTCTGGGCCCACGCCGGAGTAATGAGGATCATCCGGGAACCGAACCTCCGTAACCTCTGCAGTACTTGCGGGATGACGGGGACTGGAGGAAACGCCTACAGCAGTGGGAATGACCACTCCACCACGAACACATCTCCCAAGGCTCCTCTTGGAGGAAATTCCCGCGAGCGAAACCTTTTGCACTTCCGGTTGACACTGGAGGCGAGGAGATCCACTTGAGGGGTCCCCCAAAGGGCGAAGATCTCCAGGAGAATCTCCTGAGCCAGCTCCCACTCGTGAGAGATCATGCTCTGCCTGCTCAGAGTGTCCGCCGTCTCGTTGTCGTCTCCGGCCAGATGAACAGCTGAGATCAAAACTTCCTGCTGGATGGCCCAGAACTCGAGCTGCATCGCCTCCCTGCACAGAGGAAGTGACCCTGCCCCCCTCTTTTTGTTGAGGTAGTGCATGGCCACCGTGTTGTCCCTTAGAATCAGGACACTCTTTCCTCGCACGGTCGGCAGAAAAGCCTCCAGGGCTTCCCTGACGGCCCTCAGCTCCAACGGATTGATATGGATTCTGGACTCCGACGGAGACCAACGACCGCTGACTGTCAACTCGTTGGCATGAGCTCCCCATCCCGTGAGGGATGCGTCCGTCACGATAGTCACCTCCGGCCAGGGCAGCCAAAATGCGGCCCCCTTCATCAGATTGCCTTCGACGGCCCACACAGAAGGTCCTGGGCGACTGAGGGTGGCACCTGAACAGGGTCCGACAGCCTGCCGGAGGACTGAGACCAGTGGAGCTTGAGGCCCACTGCAAAGATCTCATCCGCAGACGAGCCTCTGGCACCAGAAGAATGCAGGATGCCATGAGGCCGAGCAGTCTCAAGAACTCGGACGCTGGGAGATTCTGGGCAAGTTAAAACTTGTGCACCATCTGCTGAATGTGAAGAGCCCTCACCTGGGGAGGGAAACACTGCCCCAGGGATGTGTCGAGCACTGCTCCGATGTACTGGAGCCGCTGCGTTGGTGTCAAATGGGACTTCTTTAAATTGAGGGAGAAGCCCAGCTTGTGAAGGGAGTGGCAGGTGACGGACAGATGATCCAGGACTTGCTCGGGAGAACTCCCCCTGATCAACCAATCGTCCAGTTAGGGGTAGATGTGAATCCCCCCTTTCCTGAGATGCGCCACCACCACCATGAGCTTGGTGAAACCCCTCGGGGCGGAGGTCAATCTGATAGTGCGAGTCGCCAACCGCGAACCTCAGGTACTTCTTGTGCTTGGGATGGATCGGCACATGGAAGTAAGCATCCTTGAGGTCGAGAGACACCAACCAGTCCTGAAGTTGAAGGACCTGGAGGACTTGAGAGAGAGAGTAACCATCTTGAACTTGTCCTTCCTGAGGAGTTTGTTCAAACCGCGCAAGTCCATGATGGGTCTCAATCCCCCGTCTTTCTTCGAAATCAAAAAATAAAGGGGAATACCATCCCTTGTTCCTCTCCACTACAGGCTCCAGTTCTATGCCGCCTTTCTCCAGCAGGGCTTGAATTTCCTGCGCAAGGAGCGGATCCGGACTCTTCAAAGAGAGGTTCCCAGGTGGATTGTTGTGAGGCCTCTGCCGAAAAGGAAGACAGTAGCCGTGGGTTATGATCTCCAGAACCCACACATCTGAAGTAATGGCTTGCCACCCTACAAGATGCTGCGCCAGCCTTCCCCCAACCGGCGAACCATGGGACCTGGCCTCATGACTGAGTGGTAGCGGCTGCGGCGTTGCCTGAGTGCAAAGAGGCAACTGCCCGAGCGGCCTTGGCACCTCGAGTACCTTTGTTTCCACCTCTGGCACTCCTACGGTGGCCCGTTTGACTGCTAGCTCCTCTCGCTTTACTGAAGGACGAGTAATAGCAAAAGGAACCTCCCCTCCATGCCTGTCCCCTAGGGCGTAAAGGCAGAGGTTGGTGAACTGCAGCGCCCAACGACTTTGCTGCAGCTTTGGAGGTCTGCAACCTCAAGGCTCTCGTTAGCCTTGCTGCCAAAAAGATGTTCACCGTCAAAGGGCATGTTGAGGAGCTGGACTGCACATCAGGAGCGAACCCAGACTTCCGCAACCACGCAAACCTGCCTATTACGGTGCTCGCCGCCATGGACCGGCTGACACAATCTGCCATGTCCAAACCCGACTGAACGGCCTCACACATGGCATCCTTGCCATCCTGAACCATAGCAAGGAAACCATCCCGTTCGTCCTCTTCAGGAATACGTTCAGCCGCTAATGCAACACAGTTCCACAGAGTGTGTGAAATGAGACAAAGCACATATGGAGTCGGACGCCTGAAGCGCCATACCCACTGAAGAAAACACTTTCTTCGCCCAGCTGCCAAAACGTTTGTCCCTATCCGGAGGGATGGTAGGATACGACGCCTGCTTTGCTGGGGCCGTAGCCGCCTGCACCACCAAACTCTCCGGAGTGGGGTGCCTGGAAAAGTAGCAGGGGACGCTATTGGCTGGACGGTATTTTCGCGACAAAGACTTGCCCCCTGCCGGGAGACTCTCCGGAGCAGTCCAAGCCGCTGCCACCCTTCTCTGCAGAGCCATATGAAACGGCAAAACCGGGTCAGGAGGGGACCAAGATCAAGGATGTCCGTGAGATCATCCTGAACGAACTCCCCTGGGGGAGCTGACCAACCCAAGTACTCGGTGCCCCGAGACATAAGGCGCCGATATGAAGAATCGGCATGAGTGCCAGGCTCCGGCCTACAAAACTCCACCTCCAGAGAGGTGTCCAGTCCACTGGCATCATGCAGTGACTGCCTCAGGTCCTCAAACTGGCTATGGCCCGGGATAAGCTCATCTGGAACCGGAACCGGAACCAAGCCGTCAGAGCC
This sequence comes from Ambystoma mexicanum, assembly GCF_040938575.1. Lineage (NCBI taxonomy): Eukaryota > Metazoa > Chordata > Amphibia > Caudata > Ambystomatidae > Ambystoma > Ambystoma mexicanum. The sequence goes on from NC_090921.1 coordinate 139,526,467, forward strand.
TTCATCACCCTCTGAAATGTACTCCAGACGGGGAGAGGAAGACCTCTGGGGGCCAAAGCAGTGCCTGCCCTTAGCCAGAGCCTTTCTAGGGGCTAACCCCATGCCACGGGGCCCCTCCGACACCACCGCCTCGAAAGGCATCGAGGGCGCCGAACAAGTCGGCGCTGGCATCGACAGAAAAGGCGTCGACGTCGAGTGAATCGGCGTCGACGTCAGCTGCAGTGCCGCCAGCACCGACGACGGCGACACACCTCGAAGCCGGAGCTCCAAGCATGTCTCTCGACGACCTAGGCGCCGACGACCCCCTCGGAGGCGGAGCCTCGAGAGAAATCATCGACGACCTTGGCGCCACAGGTGTCGACGTCTTCTTCGAAGACGGCACAGGATCACGCAGTCTCGAGCGCGTCGAGGACCGGGACCTGGAACGGGCATGGCGAGAACGGCTACCCTTGTCCGAGCGGGACCTCTCCCGCGAGCCGTGCCGACCACCCGACCCCAAAGGCGTACGAGCGGTGTCTCTCGACCGGTGCCGACCGACCCCACTCTGAGGCGCAGATGGACCGGTGCCCTGCGATTCAAAAATCGCTAGCATCTGCTACCCGAAGGAAGCCCATTCCTCTGGTGTCGCTTGCAAGGAGGGATAAGCGACCCACCGACGGGCGGAGTCCTCGGAAGAGGACAGGGAAGGCGACCGATGCCGGCGCTTCCGGGAATGCCTCGAAGAGGCGGAGGAGTGGCGAGACCGACTCCTGGAAGGAGACCCACTGGACTTCCGACGATGACGCGGATAGTCGCCCCTCGGTTCATCTGTCGAAAGCCCCGCAGACCTCGACTTCCGGGGCTTAGCCACCCAACCTACCGACAGCTTCTTCTTGCGTTCCAGCAAGGCCTTTGCCGTGAGCGACTGGCAGTCGACACAGTCGTCCGTATCGTGGGCCTCCCCGAGGCACCAGAGGCAGGCGTTGTGCAAGTCCGTGACCGACATCTTGGACCCACAGTCCCCGCATTTCTTGAAGCGAGGAGTAGAAGATGAAGTAGACATCGCCACAAACAGGTCTTTCACAAAAAAAAACGAACAGGTTCAACGAACCGAGAATTGAAAACAGCAAACTCCAAAGAGTCGAGACGTACCGAGATTCACGAAGCGAACACGTTCGCGGAAAAAACGGAACTGAGGCTATGGGCGTTGTGTGTCCTACTTATCACAACGGGTGACGTCGGCCGAGGTCCTCGGGGACGGCGCATCGACGCAGGACGCAGACGCCAAAGATTTTCCCAAGCAGCACAGCTGTGGACATTACCTGTCATAGATATGGAATACGTCGGAGGACCCAATCCCCTCGAACATCCCTTTACCATAAGCTTCGCCAGGAAGAACATCCACTCCATGTATACATTAATTCTATGGGCCTGATTAGAAGTGTGGCAGTAAGGGTTAAACATTCGCTAATTAACACTACCTGATGTTCTGCCATTCTGTCCCTAACCCCACACTGTCCTCGATGTTACACTAATGAACGGGAATCTCCAATACCTGTCTTTCGGAACTGCTCTGGCCTTCCCCAACTACCTCCCTCTAGGAATTTCCAAAGGAAATCCCGAGAGAGAGGGAGAGGGAGAGGGAGAGAGGGAGAGAGGGGGAGAGAGAGAGAGAGAGAGAGAGAGAGAGAGAGAGAGAGAGAGAGAGAGAGAGAGAATGTATCATGCAGCAGAAGGCAGAACAGGCTGAGAGGAGAATCTGCAGGCCCACGATCACCTCATGTGCCCTAACATGCAGCTGCTGGAGTCATGCAGCAGAGTCACCAACACGCGAGAGCCATGATGCGCTCAAGTATACAGTAGTTCAAAACGAGTGTTTTGAAAGTCCAAGAAATCTATACAGACTACCCAGGGTCTACTTGTCCTGGGGACAATGGATTTATGAACTATTACCAAAAACTTGTCCTGGGAGTGGGGTTATAGGAATTCCACACCCCAAGCACGTGCCTTTGGTGCCACCCACTGCAGTTGTACCATAAATGGAAACAGCTGATCATGCTGAATGTGCAAATAGCCTGCAAGGTGGGCAGGACCATGACACACAATTGTGCACGCTACCAAAGATTGACACACAACTGCAGTCCTGTGCACCAGTGCCCTACCAGGTTACAAATGACATGGGTGCTAAGTAATCAAACAGGGAGTAGTTAGTGGGAGGAAAGTGGTGATCCACTGGGCAGTGTTAAGCACGGGGATTGCCAGCAATTCTAAGGGTGAAGGGGAAATGCTGTGCTACCTCATGCACCCTGCAATAACAAGAGCTGCAAATCAAAGTATTTACAAACTGTACATTGTAATATGGCATGAACTATCAGCATGCTAAAAGGGACAGCGTCCGAGTCTCCGCGAGTAAGAACTGGTGTGCTGTGTGCATGTTGAGAATTGTGGGGTCAGTGACTATGCCTGGCTACTAACTTGAAAGGTTTACCCTGGCCAGTGCCGTGGAATAGGGAACCAATGGAGTTAAAGGGCACGGGGAATAATCCGGGCGGTGGGGGCGGGGTGTTCAGGACAATGTAGCCTCCACAGAAAACTTGCCTGCCTCAGGCAGCCGAGCAGCAAAAATAAATAAGACAGTTTGGCGCTATTTCACCGGCCAAACAACTCACCTAACACTTGGCACACATCAGGGGTGGCAGGTAAATCGGGGACAAGCCCAAGGACAGCAAGAGTAGAGACAAAAGCACAAATGAGGCCACACCGAGGTGTGAATGGCCGTTGGCGCCTACCGGCCATAGGGGCCCATGGAAACAGGCATAGCCCCCGTGCTATGGAAAGGGAAAATAAGGAGTGAGCTAGGAGCGAGAAGCCAGTTCACTTTGGTACTCCAAACGGAGCACCAACAGTCATCCTGCATACGCAGAAGACTTCATTCTTTTCCCAAATCCACCCACCAGAAAAAGAAAACGGGAGGAGAAAGGAAATAACAGGGCAGCGAAAAGGCTCCACAAAGTCGTTGGAAGAGGTTGGCGGCACAGGCCAGGTAGATGCCCCCTAGGACGGTGCCCAAAAAAATAACACTGTTATTGTGTGCTTTGGATAAATACATTTACCAAAATGTGTTCTATGATATAATTTGTGCAATAAAAACCACAGCCTTTTATTGCCAACCAGAAGACAATGCCTCAGGTCGTCATTGTACAGCACTAACCAGTATAATAGGTCAGCCATCTCTGGCTCCACGGATTGTGTCACCGGATAGATACAGCGGAAGCAGGCTATCCACTCCTGCCCCCGCTGACGACTCCATTCCCTAACCCCATGAACAAAGGAGAACATGCTGCACACATACACACAAGGGCCATTCCTGAGAAAACTCAGGATCCAATGCCTACAGAGGACTGGTGGGTCCCCAATGCCTACCTCTCAGAGGGTTGGTCATATCAGCAAGCAGCAAAACCTGTCCATGTGCTGCAATGTGGTCCTACAACTGGACACCTTCAAGAAGCCCACCCTGTAGATCCCTGGGAAGTGTGTCCACCCCTCAAGTTAGTAGAAAGAGCTAACTCTTCTATGCAAAGAAGGACAAAGAAATGAAACAAGGTGCGCAGCAATGCTCGTTTGGACAGGAGCCGTCCCGGTAGGATAGCTCAGCGCAACGAGCTCGACCTCGAAGCCAAACGACAAAAACAACACAGGTTCGATTCCCGGATCCGCGCTTAGAATTTTCTGGGTATTTGAGCGCGTTATAAATATGCAACTAAGACAAAAAAAACAATTACGCTACAAAAAACAAAACTATTCCTGTAACAGCGCCTCGATGCCCGCGGGCTGTGTGAACGCTTTAAAAATGCTAAAAGAAAAATAAACTTCAGTGCCTGTTACAACAGGAAGGTCCCCCGTAAAGAGTGAGGGTGCTGCTGAAAGATGGCCCTGGAATAGGGCTTGCGAGGAGAGAAGTGGGAAGGTGGAAGCGTGCCAGAGGTCCGGCTTCCCCGGAACAGATTGTGATGACGGGCAGATGGGTTGTACTGTACGCCAGCTGGGCTGGGGCATAACATGCATGGGTTTAGGCTCGGGAGGGGTCAGGGACCCACCCAGAGGCAGCGCGGGACTGAAGAGCATTCCGTGGATTTGTGAGGCTTCACACTGTATAGCCCATATGTCCCTGAGCCCAGCCCCCACCTCCCTTTTGACGATACAAGCTCAGAGCTAGGCCGCCCTATTCCCCCTTCGACAGAGTGGACCCAGACACCACACCCCATTCTTCTAGCATAACCGGTCAGGCTCGGACAGACGTGTCTAGCCCAATGCCTGGAAGTATATGCCCAGGCCATGAACACTGCGTGTCTAGGCCCCTTATTTATACGTGCCAATTTCTTTATTTGCACTTACTGCGGAAAGCAGAAAAACACTTCACAAGAAAAAATGTACCATATCAATCCTAGTTCCGAGGGCTTTGGCAGTTCAAAACGTTGACAATTTAAGACTACAAGAGTCAAGAGCAGCATGTGTGTGGAAGGGTAATAATGTGGCGAGGTACACTGAGAAACCATCCTAGAAAAGTACAAGGCAGTGGCAATAGCAGCACCAGAAAAGGGGGTTGGGGGTGGGGGGTGGGGGTGGGTGCAGTGCGGAACACGGTAGATTAAGCAAACACGTGTCAATTCTCCAGCTGGTGGTGGAACCGAAAGGTGAGCCACACCGACGATGCCTTCCCCAACCATCCCACGTAGGGGTGCCAGCACGCCTCCTAGGGAATGTCCATATAAAATCAGACACGAGATGTAAAGTAAGCCTTCACAGGGGAGTTTCACTGCCATTGTCGAATAAGGAATTTAGTGGTTAACGAGAGCTGTGCGTGGTTTCAGTCCGAAACGGCACATCACAAATCCAATTATTTCAACAAATCCGTATTACAAAAGGTGATGCTAATAACAAAGAAACGTGTCTTTAAAAGAATTGCTCGGGCTTTCCAAATGAATCCGTGCTCCATATGAAAACTCCCAATGTGCTCCATGGCTAACAGGTAAAGTCCGTGGTCAGCGCCTAGCTCGATGGCAGCCCCGGATCTGCAGGGTGGGAAGTCTGTTTGGTGTTTCCAAGCAGCCAATAACGCCGGCGGCTACCCCCGACCCAGGAGCCAAACCCGCACACTATAGAGACACACTGGGCAGGGAGAGAATACAACTCAGGACCCCACACACTCGCACTAAAATTTTATAATGTGACAAACCAAATCCATCGCTGAAGGGAGACTTGGAAGACAAAGGCGCATTGTCACGTGAACCCTCTGCGATCCAGGATATTTATGATCCCACCAAGGTGCGGGCCATAAAACACCCGCCTTTGTAGGCCTGGGAGGCACCGAGCAATGCCAGCAACGAGACACGTCAAACATCTCATGCAGGGAAAGCTTTGGAACACCGCTGAAATAACAGTGGCACATTTCTTCCATCAAAACGAAAACGCAGATCCCTCAAAATCACAACACAGACCTTAATATTGGCGAGGGTGGGGGGGGGAAGGGGATTTCCTTTCTGTTGGTGAGAACCGCATTCAACAAACAAAAATGGGGCACGTGCAGCGTCCTTGCCCCACTCCACACCCCTGCGGCTGGGCCCTTCACATTTTTCAGCTGAAATGTCCCCCGAGCCTCGGGTCTCCCCAGCAGCTCCCATGTTAGTAGTCCTAGAACACAGCAACACTTTTCTTTAATCCAGGACATTAACATGTGCACTTTCCAGCGCACAAGTTACAGGCTGCCTTTGCTAGCGCTCTAAGGCAATCAACTCTGTCAGGCCTCTTGTACAATCATACAGGGTCACTTTCCTCTGGCCTCGTCAATCATTATCTAGTTGCCTATTAATCCTGTTTTAGAAGGATTCATAATACCTTTTCAGTGTGCATTTAGTGTTCTAGTGTTCCAGCTCCACGCGGATTACCTGCCCTGCGATAACCTGCAGCTATTAACATCCTCCCTGCATTCCTTTGCCTCCATTATAATCAGGGAAGGAATTGGCCCGAAACAAGACAGCGCTCGCTCTGACATAAATCGTCTTCCTGGAGCGCCGTGACGTGTAGACCCAAAAAACCCATGCATGCTTTGAAGGATGCACGTTTCAATTACTATCACAGACATGCTTGATAAACTGGTCCATCTTATGTTCCCAAAATGCACTTTGTTTTTATACATAGCAGCCAACATGCTATGTTTAGGGCACCCACATTATTTGACAGCTAGCTCTGCCCCTCAGTCACCCACACCACTGACAATTCCTCCCCACCCCCCGAAAAACACCTACCTCCTCCAGCCCACTATCCCCTCCTGGGTGTGCTGAGCGGGAGGGGCGGGGAGGGGAGGGTGTTTGTTCCCCCAGTAAATTTTGTCCATTTCCAGTACTGCTTACAATTCATGCTTCCAGTTAGTGTCTCAGCCCTTTTAAAAGAAGGGAGACACCACAAGATGGACATCTGCAGCAGCGCCGGCTCAAGGAACGCTCAGAGGGCGCGCCCACAGCACAAAGAAAGGGCGCATTGGGCCTCATTCCGACCCTGGCGGTCGGTAGAGCCGACAGGATACCGTCAAATAGGGGAACCACATCCGGGACCCGGTCCAGCGGCATTGGTAACCAATTAACGGTGCCGGCAGAGCGGTGTTGACCCACATTGATGCTCCACGATGGGATTTGCCTTCGTTACCGCCACCGGGAGGGCTTTAGGCTAAGTAGTGTGGGTTCACTTTGCTTCTCTTACCAGATCCCTACCCAAGCAATAAATCACAGACAACCTATGTATATGGAAAAGTTGTAGGCCGTAGGCATTTTATTTTCTTACAGAAAATACAACACAACAGAATAATTACACTGCCATATGCTTTTGGGCACCTTGTGTCCAGTCCCGAAGTTGCCCAAGGCTCCTCCTGAGTCCTTGTTATCCCTGGGCCTACGTTCCTGGGCACATGCCGCCTATGACATGTCTTGTACCGTCTACCGAAAGAGTACTCAGCGTTCCTTCTTCTGCCTGCTCCTTTTCTTGGACCGTGTACCGAAAGAGTACTCAGCGTTCTTACTTCCGCTTGCTCCTTCTTTCTTGCACCATGTACCGAGAGAGTACTCGGCGTACCTGCTCCTGCCTGCACCCTTCTTCTTCCATTATTATTGTAGGGTGGGTTGGGTGGCAAACGTTTTTCCTTCCCCTTAGCCAAGCACTAAGAGCCTACCCGAGAGAGGTGAGCTCTTACCTGGTTTGTGTCGCCTCTCCTTTTCCAGGCTTACTTATACCCCCCCCAGCCTTTTGTTCCTTCTTGGGGGTGGCCGGGTTAGCCCCCGACCCCTTGCTGTTATATTTCGCACCTTCCCAGGTGCCGTTTCCTGCCCTTCCTGGGCTTTTGTTTCTTGTGGCGCCGTTCGGACGCCCCTTCCTACGCTTTCGTGCCGTTTTCCCCCACCCCGCGCCTAAACTCCCAGACCCTCTATCGTCCCGCATTTCATGCGGCCCGGGGCCTGGGTCATAGAGTGGGTTCACTTTGCTTCTTTTACCAGATCCCTACCTAAGCAATAAATCACAGACAACTTATGTGTATGGAAAAGTTGTAGGCCGTAGGCATTTTATTTTCTTGCAGAAAATACAACACAACAACAACAAAATAATTACACTGCCATATGCTTTTGGGCACCTTGTGTCCAGTCCCAAAGTTGCCCAAGGCTCCTCCTGAGTCCTTGTTATCCCTGGGCCTTCGTTCCTGGGCACATGCCGCCACACCTGAGCGGGTGTTCTTTACGCCCGCTCAGGTCCCCCCAAAAGCACCCTCCCTACAACCTCGTTCTTGGAGTGCCCTAAAAATGTTGTCGGAAAAAACCCCCATCCCTTTCCTTGATAGGTGTACCCCGTCCTGGTGAAACATGTCCGGGTTGCTCCGGTGTAAGCCATGTCTTATGAAGTGCAGACCTGTGTTCCTGCAGTACTTTTCTACTGATTTATTTAGTTTCTTTCTGGCTATTTAAATTGCGTGCCTCTTCTGTGCCCCATACCAGACCCTTCTTGGTATTATTTCTGACATAAAGCTCTCGGTTTTACACCAGCTGGGGGCTATGCTATGCAGCGGCTCGCAAATGTTCCTCTGTAATTTATCCCTATTTGTGCTCGCCAGGTCGTTCCCTCCGAGGTGTATAACCAGGTGCTAGGGGGGGGGCGGGGGGGGCCCTGAAAACTATCCGGTCCGACAGCCAGTCATGAATGTCCTCCCAGTGTGCTTCCCCGGGAGGCCTCACCAGGATGTTATCGCTGTCGTCCCTATGCATTAATAGCTGCCTGTCGACCTCTGGTCGGGGGTCTAGGAATTCTTGTGTGATGCATCTGGGACAGTGGTCATTCTCTCCTGCAATTTTGGTCTGTTGCTCTCCCCCGTTTGGTCTGTTTTAGCTTTCTCTAGCATTATAGACATCACCTTGTCTCCCATACTAACATCCCTCCTTGCCAGGCCGTCTCTTGCCACCGTATTACTGGCCCCCGGCTCCCCTACCCTGAAAGCCCCGTAATATGCCAGCGCAAGGTGCTGCCCTGAACGCGCGGCTTCGCCCGTGCTGATACGTGCCTCTCGTAATACTTTTAACAGAATTATCAACTTCCCAAAGCTCACCCGCCTTCTGTTACCTGGTTTCTTCCACTCTGATTTAGCCCATCCTCTCATAGCATATTTTATTCTAGCGCTGTCGGTTGGGTTCCATATGCCGACACTTTTGTGGTGCGCCGCCGTCCATCATTTCTTTTTCCCTTTGGCAAATTCCTCTTCAAGAATTTCACACATTTCTTCAATTGCAATTTTACCTCTTTTACCTTGTTTCCACCAACCAGCTTTTCTTTCTTCCCTTTGGCAAATGCCCCGCTGAGAAATTCACACCTTTTTTCCAATTGCAATTTTTTCCACCTCTTTTACACCTGTTTCCACCAACCCATCTTTTACATGCTCTTCGTACTGCTTACCCGTTTTGTACGTTAGGGCGTTCCTGGTCACCTTGTCGATGACACTTTCTTTTCTCCGTCCTTCTCCCACTTCTTTTGAGTCGACCTTGTGGCCAAACGTGCTTTCCTTTCTAGTGCCTCCAACGGGACCCATGCCTTCCGCGGCGTGAGCGTTCTTTCCTTGCCGGCGTCCGGTCTTAGCTCCCTGAATTTTTCCCACTGCAAGCGTGAGATTTCATCAGCCACCACATTTGCTTCCCCAGCGATATGCCTCGCCTTTACGCATCTATTCATTCTTATGCTTTCCAGCGTGATTGCCCTCATTAATTCCAACACTATTGTGCATGACGCACTTCCTTTATTTAACACGTGCACCACCGCCATGTTATCTGACCATACTGCTAACTCCCTGTTCCCTAGCTCTTCCCCCCCATGCGCATAACGCGACCTATATCTGGAAGGGCTCCAACAGCGTTATGTTTTTTGTCTATTCCGCCACCTGCCATGTTTTTTGGCCACTCGCCTGCACACCATTGTTTCCCCAGTATTGCGCCAAACCCAAGGCCACCTGCTGTATAGGTTATCAATACCCTTTTAACTTCCTCGTTCACCGGTGATCGCCATATCACCGACCCATTGAAGTATTTCAGAATTTCTGCCCACACTTGCAGTTCTTTCTTGATTCCTCCCCCTAACCTGACTCTGTGGTGCCCCCTTTGTAGCACCTCTCGTTTTCAGCTCAATACTTCTCTGGAACACCCTCCCCTGTGGTATGACTTCCTGCGACGTTCCGCTTTCCTGCCAGCGCTTGCAATTCTCTCACTGTCGCTAGCAGATCCGTCATCTTGTCACCGGGATCCGACACCTTCTTTTGTTTGAGTCAATTTCTCTTCCTAGGAATTGGATAATCTGCGTTGGGCCCACCGTTTTCTCCTCCCTCAGAGGAAAACCCCACTCGCTTGTTATTTCCACGATAAAGTATGCGCCTGAGATGGCGCACCCCATTGGGAGGCAGTTGTCGACGAAGTATTCCCCCTCCCAATGCCTAACATAACCATCTTCGTGATCTGCTGTTGACTGGCAACAGGCGGAATGCCATCCATGCCCCTTTTTCCCGCTTTCCTGACCAGTTCTACTGCCTCTTCGAAGTCTGAATATGATACCGTTGCATCGCTCTGCCCGTTTCTTGGTCTGTGTATTTCTGGATCCACCTCTCCATCTCTCGATTTTTCCCTGGCGTGGCCCCCTTGCCGCCCTAGTTCAAATATCCACGTCTCATCGCTTCGGCCGCTTGGAGCTGCGGCCCTTGTGCACTTGGAGCTGCTGTGGTCACCCTTACATCTCTCGCACTTGTGGCTGAACTTGCACTTCCATCCCCAGCTACATGGTACCCCCTTTTCAAAACCCCTACATTGTCCTGGTTCTGCTCGTGCTGTCCCCGTACTCCCACTGCCCCCCCCCCTCCCTGTGTTGTCAGGGGCAAGCTGCTCTGCCACCCTCTGTGACCCATAATTTCTGCTCCGCAAACTCTGGTCTCTATTTCTGTCATAGCTGGATTCGTACTTATTGCTATTGTATCTATAATCCGCTTTGTAATCCTTCTGCCAATACTGCCTTCCCTGCTGCCCCCCTGTGCTCCGCTCCTTGGAATCCCATTTCTCCTTTAGCACATTAAATATGTAGAGATTAAAGTTTTCTTCATCCCAACCCATATCCGGAAAGCAGTCCATCTCCTTTCTGAACTCGTGATCGTACTCCAGCCATGCGTCAACTCCAAACTCTGCGTGTACCTTCAGCACCCTCTGTTGATACGCAACTAATGTTACCCCGTCTTCCGGGAATTTTTGTAATATAATTGTAGACATTATGGTGAAGGCCGACATCCAGTTGTCAAAATTCCTTACTACTGGCCCCTTTTTAAGTAAACTTTTCTCGTCCTCCTTCATGTCCTCTAGGGCCACATTCATCCCCCTCTTTTGACAATCTAACAATGTAAAGATATCGATCAATTCCTTCCTCCATATTTTTTCCTTTACTTTGTCATTTATGTACCAAGCCATCGCTTTCATTGACCTGCCCTGTGCATCTTTACCCATGGTTGGCCTGCCATATTTCGTCATGAGTGGCCCCCCATTTTCTGCCGTTGCCACCGTCGGTGCTGCCCCCGGTGGTGTGTCCCCTACCACTAAGTTTGACCCTGCCGGTGCACCTTGTGGTGCCGGGATTATTGGTGCCCCTTGCGGCACCGGGACCACTGGTGCCCCTTATGGTGCCGGGACCAGGGTTTCCCTGGGTTCTACTGGTGCCCCTTGTGGTGCCAGGACCGGGGTTTCCCTGGGTTCTGCCCCTGCCCCCCCTGCCCCTCTCTGTTTTTCCCTGCTCACCACTCCCCACCATTTTACCCAAGCTCTTAGATGATCCCTTTCTTCGTCATCACTGCTTGCTTCAGTTGAGGAACTCCCCTGCTGCTCCTCCCTGGATCCCTTCCCCCGTCTGCTCTTCTTGTCATTGGTTCTGGGCGACTTACCCGAAACCGTGACGCAATGTTTTAACATTTTTACCATTTTATTCCCCACATTATTATTCACAGTACCTTTCTTTTTATCTTTTTTCTTTTTCTTGGTCGGTGCCTGTGTCTGTTCCTCTGATCTCTTCGACTCCGCTCTTCCCCCTTTTCTGTCCTTGTGGTACCTCGTCTTCTCCTTCGCTGCTGCTGGGCTCTATGAACAGCAGAGGTGACGTTGTCTTCGCCCTTTCTTCTTTCTGCATTATCCCCAGCACCCATTGTGCCCCGTATTTCTTCTCTGTCTTTCTCGCCCATTCTGAGAATTCTTGGGCCCTTTTTGCTCTTCCTTCCGCCATCCTTCTCGTCTGAATTCTGTCAGCCACGCTTCCCATTTGACCACGGCGAAAGTCCTTTGTTCGTTCGCAGCTGGTACTTCTGGGTCGCTCCTGCTCTGGTACCGTTGGGCGACTCGTAGCCACTGCGTTTAGGACGAATTCCGAGCGGTAGGAAAATGCATGAGCCCGCAAGAGCAAACGTTTTTCCTTCCCCTTATCCAAGCACTAAGAGTCTACCCGAGAGAGGTGAGCTCTTACCTGGTTTGTGTCGCCTCTCCTTTTCCAGGCTTACTTATACCCCCCCCCCCCCCCCGGCCCTTTTGTTCCTTCTTGGGGGCGGCCGGGTTACCCCCCTGACCCCTTGCTGTTACATTTCGCACCTTCCCAGGTGCTGTTTCCTGCCCTTCCTGGGCTTTTGTTTCTTGAGGCGCCGTTCGGACGCCCCACCCTACGCTTTCGCGCCGTTTTCCCCCACCCCGCGCCTAAACTCCCAGACCCACTATCGTCTCGCATTTCATGCGGCCCGGGGCCTGGGTCATTTTTGGTTGGTAGGGTGCATGGCTTTCCTCCAGCATTTAGCTTGAGGTAACCCAGGTGCCCTACCAGCACTCCCGAAGTCTGGCGGTCCGGTAAAGAGCCGGTATCTCGGATACTGGCACTTTTTTACCGGATCGCCCTACTTGGAATGAGCCCCATTGTTTGTAAATATCCGTCATGTAACCAAGCTTGAAGTAACCATGTATTCTGTTCTATGTTGTGCCCAGTTACCTTTGGGTTTGGTGCGCCATACAAATCAATAACAAACTTTACCAGACCGCCCGACTTAGAATGAGCCCCATTGTATCCAGCTCAGTGTCATGTAAACAGCACCTACTAAAGAATCACGGCATGATTCTTTAATAGGAGCTTTATAAATGACACTGAGCTCCAGGCAAGGTGCTCTTCAACACGCTTTACAAGAACAGCAGGGGGCTCAGCTCTGTTGTTCGAACAACAGAACTGAGAACCCCCTGACATTCTGCATTTGTGGTGGGCAGGGGGAGGCGCATAAATCTCGCACAGGGCTCTGGTATACCTGGGGCCGGCACTGATCTGCAGCAGGCCAGTCCCTGAACTCTCGTCCACAGGCGTCCCTAGAGGGGAGAGGGGTTGGGGCAAAGGAAGGTAACGCTCCCCATATTTCCTGCTTTGCCCCCCTAATTGGTGGCCTGCCCACCCCCCTCCCCCAATTACCCCTAAACCCCTCTTTCTAGGAGTCTTATAGGTGCTCCTTCGCCCATCCATCATTCGCGCGTTTGCAGGCTCTTTCGTTTGCTTAGCCTCTGCTCTTTCTTGGGACACCACGGCAATCAATGGGCCATGAATATCACGGAGGTGGGGGCAATCACTATTAAAATCAGGCTTCCTACATGCTGGGCTAACAATTGGTTTCCAAGTGTGCAGCCTACACTTGCATAGAAAAAAACAAAAAAGCATTTCCAAAGTGAAACATGCTCCTTAAACTTACATCTCCTAGTTTTCTTTAAAATGTGATATTTTTGACAGACTATCACACAAATACCCTGTAATTCTTTTGCCCCTTCCTTTGTGTTTTATCATAGGATATATCTCTAACAATCTAAGATGCCTGTCAAACTACTTAATAACGTATACATGTTTCTACTGTGGTCACAGCATTTACTAGGACATTAAACTGTGGGTTCATGGGTGTCAACTTTTGATTTTCTCAAAGGGGTCAGAAATGCCCCCACTCCAGCCCAGAATATTAAGTAAGCAGCCAGCCAACCCAAACCCTGGCCTAACACATTTTATTGCACATATTTTTTCATAAGGAATTGTAAAAATTGATTTACAAGCAGTTTTAAATATATAACATCTCAGCAACAGCCACTCAACCGACTGAGCTACATCAATAGCCTTCTACTGTAGGGCGTGCCTATGGATCCCTTAATGTGCTCAAAATCACTACAATACCAACAGTGCAGTTCATGGACATAGCTTCAAACTAAAAGTATGCCCAGGGTCAGTGCAGCTGGAGAAATAAATAGATTGAGGGTCTACCAGTAGAGACTCGTCATAATGGCTGAAGGTGCGCCGACCCACAGGCACACTCGCCCATTACAGAGGAGACAGCCCAGTGTACAGTGCTCCCTCAACTGGTTTTTGCAGCGGAGGGCGCGCTCCGTGGCTGGCTTGAATTATTAAAGGCAACTGCAGATTCCGTTAGATTCTTCCGTTCCCCAGCCATGCATGTCCAATTACCCTTGCAAAGCGCAGGGGTGATTTTTCTCCCCCAACCTTTCATGGCACATTGAGGGTGTTGGCTGGGGAACTGCATGCATATTGGTACACATACAGAGCAGACGAGGTGGGGGGGGGGGGGCTAGAGATCAGCGGCTCTTGCGTGTTCATTGTGCTTCCTGGTTCCTGTTCGTGCTACCATGGAGCTGCAACGCTGGGAGGAAACTTCAGGACCGGAGCAAAATGCACATTAATTTAAATATGTGTATTTGTATGGTAGTTGTGTTGAGCAAGAGTGAGTGGGTGAGAGAGTGAGAGAGAGAGAGTTTGTGTGTTGAGCTGTGGAGCTGATTTTGGTCGGAAAGCAGTTGTTGCACCCCCCCACCTCATTCCGCCTCCCCACCAACCAAAATCAATCCCGTGTGAGGCCCAGTGGTGCCGTCGGGCCAGGCCGAGTATTTGTTTTACTGGGCATCCATGACTGATGCCTAGTAAAAAAATACCATGGCGGCCCCCCAGTAGCGTCGCCAGGAATCAAATTTAGGTGGGGTACAGAGGGGGCCACAGACAGAGGGGGGGGCAAAGGGCAGCCTATAAAAGGGCAATTTGAGACGTCAGAAACACTCGTGCAGATAATCTTTTGTGCACACCAACTAACACACCCCACTGCACCTCCCCTGCCATCAAAATGTAGGCACTAAACCATGAAGTCACTAATGACCCATCAATAGCGCTTTTGAGCACTACATTACTATTGGAAGGGCTGCTCTTGGCTGCAGGAGGGACTTAACAGCTCTTCATTGTTGTGCAGCAGCATCGATTGCTGCTGTGTGTGTGTGCTGTGCATGCAGACAGCACTCCAGACAGTGCAGAAAACGTAGACCAGCTTAGGTAGGAAGGGAACAAGGGGGGGGGGGGGCAGGATTTTAGAGGAGTGGACCGGCCACTCCCCCTAGTAGTGACGCCACTGCTGCCGCAAGGGCCCTCCAGCATCTCGAATACACACAATCACATTGTAATGTAATGTCATTTGTATAGCACCTTTTCCCATTGGTATGGTTTCAAAGCGCTGTAGGAGAACGTACTCGGGGTTCCGAAGTCCAAGGTATGGGAAAATTGGTCAGGAGTTTAGAATGTGTGTGTGCATTTTAGCCAGTGCAAAGGTAGGTAGGGGTGGATAAGTCCCTTGTGTGCATGCAATGCTGGGCGGTGGTGGGACATGGCCTTTTGTACTGGGCATTTACGATAAAGGAAGCATGATTTAAGTTATTATGTAGCTAGACTGGCATTTTAATGCAGCCAGTCGAGCCATTTCTTACTGTGGCATGACATTTAGTATTGGGCATCTTTGAGAAAGCATAAACATTGTTATTATGTGGATTAACTGGAATTTTGATGCAGCCAGTTTAGATATGTTTTCATACTGTGGAATGGCATGCTTAATGGTAAAGCCAGCTGGTGTATGTTATGTGGGGATGTTGCCTTGTATTGGCATGGACAGGTTTTCTTTGGTATCATTACTGGTATTATACACAAAGCAAACAAATATATACTTTTTTTTTTAATGCTAGTATATTTTGGTGCAGCCAGCATGGAAATGTATAGACACAGCCAGCGTGAAACTCTTATACTGGCTTATATCGTGGGCACAGGCATCATGAAAATGTGTTGGGGAATTTGCTCCTGTGCACTTTTGGCGACTTGCATCTATTGGATTTTTTCATGAGTAAACTTACAAAACCAATTGCAAGCGATTTGGCCTTTTCCTCAATTTTTCCCCAAGACTGTGTGCAGTAAAATGCACCATTTTAAGCCATTATTTTAACAAATTTCTTGCGGGGTGGGGTGGATTGGAAACTCTCCCCAATCCCTCTTGATTGGCTTAGACGCTCAGTCGCTCTGGCATATTTGCGGGACACATTTACACCCATCCATCATCCAATTGTATTAAAATATTCACAGCTGCAACTGGGATGTACAATCAGAAACTGAAAACTGTAAAGAATTCTATGAGGGCAAAGTGAAATTCCTGCAACCACTGCTAAAGAGCCAAGGGAGCAGTTGCCTCCGTTTCTCCAGGTACGCGGCGCCTTTATGTGACATTTGATCTATTAAACAGACTGCCCCTATCATTTGAAATTGAGGTACGAGTATCTCTTTCTGTTACATCGAATCTCTTTGACTGGCTATTTAAAGCTGACCTGGAAGCGGTCTAGGACTAAATACCACTTCGAACTACACATTATTTAAAACTGTGCTGGGAGTAATGTCGGATTGAGTTAAACGAATGCAGCCTCTTACTAAGTGCATAGGGCATTTTTTCAACTGTTGAACGTGGGTCAACTTTTTAGAATGTTTATTAACTTGTTAGAAAACTTTGTTTTCACCCTATTCTGAACATGCTTCATGTTGCATCTTTTAACCAGCATGGCTAACAAATAGGTATACTTAAACCAATTTGACCTGTTACCCCTTTTATATGTGCCACTCCCCTCCCTCCTCCTCTGTTGTACTTGGGACCCCGGTTTCCCCACCCTAATACGGATTTCTCTGGGGTACTTCTGAAGCGCGAGGCCTTGCTTCCCTAGGTGCAGGGACATGATGTTTAACAGAGGGGGGTCCGATCCAATGGTGCATACATAATGTGAGCTTTGACTGAGCCCAGTCAGACAACATGACTAAAGAAAAGGACTACATGGGTGCGACGGGTCTTAGAAAAAGGGCAAAGGCCGATACCAAGGACGGTGTGTAGAAAAGACTAGACTCAACCTCTAGCCCGATACCACCTCTCCCCCCTTTCCATGGTAAAAAAAAGCCAGCTCGTCCTTTGTTCGAGGCCCGAGTAAGAAAGGGTGCTTACTGCCCAGCTGCCGGACAGGAGGAGGGCAGGAGGCCGTCTTTATTCTGCTCACCAGCTGCCTATGGACAAAGGGGCTGGACAGGAGGGGATTTCCTGGCAGGGGCCTCCCCGCGGGGCACTTTTCACAAACGCGGCAAGGCAGATCCAGAGGTCCTTAGCGGGGGCATCCTAACGCCATTCACCTCCCCCCCACTACACCCCCACCCCCCCTTAATCCGGCTGTCGTGTAGGCCGGCACCACCTCCCCTGCCCCTCCCCCCCCACCCTTTCTCCCGTGCCGGCCTTCCCGCCTCCACCTTCCCTGAGCGAACAATAATAGGCAGAGACAAATTGTACGATTGGAAGTGTTAATGCCACAGCAGCTTTATTTTGCATAAAGTCTTGGAGTTATCTTACATACGATCCGTAATTCACCACACCACAGGTTCTTCTACTCCGTGTGAGGTTACCTAGGGTCGCCCCCTCCCCCCTCTCCGTCGGCGTCGTACGGACGCCTCCGGGGTACCCCGGCCCTGTCTATCTTCTCTCTACCCCGTGTTCATCTGTCGTTGATTTCCACTTGCCCCCATCGATATCGTTTAGTTCTCCTCTTAACTTTGGTCCATTGACCCAAATGCAGCTCTGCCCGCCCCCTCCCCTCTCTGCGTCCCCAAGGTCCCCTTCTATCTAACGCAGGTCGCCCCTTGGCGCCGTGCGACTGGAAATTCCTATACAGACACCACCGACAGTGTCCCAATATCTCATACATACACCGGGCCGGCCCCGACCTCCGGTGCCGACCCACCACTTTACACCGGGCCGGCCCCGACCTCCGGTGCCGACCCACCACTTTCTCCCTGCCTAAAAAGTCATCGTCCTGCGATGTCCATATGTACTAGTGTCCCATACTACTTTGACTCACAGTCCCACCTTCTTCTCTAGCACAGCCTCTACTCGAGACCCTCATCCCCAAATTCCTCCCCCCCCCCGGAGGCTTCCCCTTGTATACCTTTGTTGTATTTTTGAGCTTCGTTCTTTTGATCCCCCCCCGCCCCTCTCCTTTGGGTTTGGAATGGTTTCCAAGACCCCTATCTCCCTCCCCTTTTTCCCAGGGCCTCCCCTGAGTCTAGTACTCCTGGGGCACCGTAAGATCTAATCTGTTGGCTGTGCATTCCCCTATGGGCCTGACAGCGCTTTGCTACAGGGATCGCAATGTAACTCCGCCGGGCGACCTGAAAAAGAAGCAAAATTCATTACAACATATTTCTTCATAAAGGGAGGGCGGGTGGGAAATGCTTCTTCGTGGACCACACATGGCGGGGGCAGGAAACCGGGGGAAGAGATCGTTCGTGAAACGATCCTACCCTTTTGTAGGGTCTTCTCCACCCCCCCCCCCGGCTTCCTGCTCCCCCCACCCAAAACCAATCCCAGGTACCCCAGCCACTTCCGGGGCGGCCCCCTCCCCCCTCCGCCCCCCCCCGTGGTCCTGAGTTAGCCCCTCCTCCCGTGCCCCCGTGGGCCGCCTGGAAGACCAGGCACGGGGGGGGGGGGGAGTCTCTGGCCCGGCAACCCCCACTAAGGGGCGGCGCCTGCCATGCCGCGTCCCGCGGCGCATTCGCCCGCCGTAGCGGGGGCATCCTAACGCCATTCACCTCCCCCCCACTACACCCCCACCCCCCCTTAATCCGGCTGTCGTGTAGGCCGGCACCACCTCCCCTGCCCCTCCCCCCCCACCCTTTCTCCCGTGCCGGCCTTCCCGCCTCCACCTTCCCTGAGCGAACAATAATAGGCAGAGACAAATTGTACGATTGGAAGTGTTAATGCCACAGCAGCTTTATTTTGCATAAAGTCTTGGAGTTATCTTACATACGATCCGTAATTCACCACACCACAGGTTCTTCTACTCCGTGTGAGGTTACCTAGGGTCGCCCCCTCCCCCCTCTCCGTCGGCGTCGTACGGACGCCTCCGGGGTACCCCGGCCCTGTCTATCTTCTCTCTACCCCGTGTTCATCTGTCGTTGATTTCCACTTGCCCCCATCGATATCGTTTAGTTCTCCTCTTAACTTTGGTCCATTGACCCAAATGCAGCTCTGCCCGCCCCCTCCCCTCTCTGCGTCCCCAAGGTCCCCTTCTATCTAACGCAGGTCGCCCCTTGGCGCCGTGCGACTGGAAATTCCTATACAGACACCACCGACAGTGTCCCAATATCTCATACATACACCGGGCCGGCCCCGACCTCCGGTGCCGACCCACCACTTTACACCGGGCCGGCCCCGACCTCCGGTGCCGACCCACCACTTTCTCCCTGCCTAAAAAGTCATCGTCCTGCGATGTCCATATGTACTAGTGTCCCATACTACTTTGACTCACAGTCCCACCTTCTTCTCTAGCACAGCCTCTACTCGAGACCCTCATCCCCAAATTCCCCCCCCCCCCCCGGAGGCTTCCCCTTGTATACCTTTGTTGTATTTTTGAGCTTCGTTCTTTTGATCCCCCCCCGCCCCTCTCCTTTGGGTTTGGAATGGTTTCCAAGACCCCTATCTCCCTCCCCTTTTTCCCAGGGCCTCCCCCGAGTCTAGTACTCCTGGGGCACCGTAAGATCTAATCTGTTGGCTGTGCATTCCCCTATGGGCCTGACAGCGCTTTGCTACAGGGATCGCAATGTAACTCCTCCAAGACTCTCTGCGGGCTGCCGGCGGCAGAGTTCTCCCCCATTTTTCCCTCCTGCATCTCGTACCCTCCCCCGTGCCATTGTGGCCAGTACTCGCCAACATGTTTAAGTATGGATAGAGGAGACCGATTCCTGAAACCTTGACTGGCCCCACCCTGGTGTTTGACCCCTTTAACAAGAGCGGATGCTGCCCTTTTTAGATCCACCTCCCGTGGTTAAAGTGTACGAAAAGAAGTAGTAACAGTGCTGCTACTGACGTCTAATTCATGTAGCGCCATAATCCAACGCGCTTTACAGAGCAGATATTACATGCAATATCCCCCAACCGTATTTGGTACGACATTAACCAACCTGCATACTGCTGTGACTGTTTCCAATGTTCATCATTTATACCTGCGCACCTCGTGTCTTTTTTCGCTTGGGCGCTTTACCCCGTTACCTGCGTAGGCCCCATAACCATGAACTTGTTACCTAAACATCTTTATCGCCGAGTTGTACAGGGCCAATCGGGGCACCCTGCCATAAATGGCCCCTTCCGGCAGACGCCATTACCCACGAGGCATCGCGAACTCTTAGTCACCCCCTTGTATCCTCGCACCTCAGACCCACTACACCCCGGTGCATTCTAACTTTGATGCTGTGCCCCATTCCGTCCCCTTTATTCCCACCGCTGTAAAACATCTGGTGCCCAGTTTTTTGCCCCATAGCCCCTGGCCCGTGTGCCTGCTGATGCCGTTTCCAACGTCGCGACCATTTCTGGCTTAAAATCATGTCAAACCTTGTGTATAAGCGTGTTATACAACCCATATCCCTGTAATAAGCACGTGAAATTCGCCAGAAGGCCAGTGTGGTAGACAGTGCCTGAATCATAGCCCCTAAACCAGACGCCATTGGCCGCGAGGGTTGCACCACCACTCGCCGCCCTATCCCAGCACCAAACCATGTACCTATTTCCCCCAGCTCCACGTGCAACTTGAATACCGATCACTTTGGGCAATTAAATCAAATAAACTGGAACCTCTTTTACAGCCCCGCCTGCCGTTTTCCATGTCGCGACACCCTTGCACAAACAGACCCCGGCGCCCCACCTGAGATGAGCTGAATATTCCCAAACTCTCACAATTATACGATTTGAAGCAGTTAATATAGCTGGGGCCCATGGCGCTACCATGAAAACCTTCGATAAGTGATACAGAAACAAATATTACTCTCGAACTCAAGGTTGGCCTCTTTGTCGCGCTCCATGTGGTCGACTGTCCTGTATCTTATGCTCACGATCCCCCCAATATCACCCCCCTTGCTCACACGAGTCCCCCACTGCCCCGCCGTCTCGTTTTCCAACCTTCCCACCATTCGCCTGCAGCCGCGAGAAGTTCCCCTGAACAATCCCCAATGCCCAACGCCCATTCCGCATCGCCCTGTGTTCCTGCACCCGTTTTATATATATAATGTTTGTTTTTATGCATTGACCCCTTCTTTTAAATCAGACATCGCGGATCTGCTGACAAAGCGCCCAGTAGTCTACGAAAAGTGATTTGCGCTAGATTTTTTTTTTTTTTTTTTTTTTTTTTTTTTGGGGAAATTGGTTTTGCATAACCACACCACAGTGAAATATACTTGTAACAACCAACCGTGCCCCTTGCCATCCCGCTGTCACTAGTCTCCCCTCCCCATTCCTTGATTGGCCCCTCTGCTGGATCTATTACGTTTCTGTCAATGTCCCCCGTGTTATGCAGGCTGCCGCCATTGCCCCCGAGGGGAACCTAACTCTTTGACACCCCTTTATTGCCCGTACCTCTAATCATCATATTATGGCATTTCAGATAGAAAACGCGACCCTCCCGCACTTAAATACCATTAAATTTGATGAATGCCTAAAACACCTTCCCCGCCCACGTAGCAGAAAAGTAACCATCTCCATGACACCACTAACGAAGCACAAATTAATACATTGCCAACCCACCCCTTCCTCCAACCCACCCCTTCCTCCCAGACCGATCCAACTGTTAAACCCCCCCCCCGCCTGCGTGCTAAAATAAACGTTCCTGAAACACCACCCTGTGCCATGCAACTGCTCACCGTTCCCCATTACGATCCCCCGTACGATCTCGTACTACTAGAGCACCAGCGACCACCCATCGTGTGGCAGCCTAAATTGTACCCGCTTTGCAGCGGCGCCTATGTCCATGCTACCGCCCTTAGCCACGAGGTTGCCGACCTCAGAGACTTTCCCAATGTCCACTTCTTGTGGAGCCTCACTAAACGGCCTGTAGTCTATGCCCTACGACCACTTACCTCGGCTATAATGCACCTAACCCCCCCCCCCTTCCGCCCGTGGCAAGCCAGGACACAAATGCTGACTCCCCCCCAGCTCGCTACGATGCCCAGCATGCACTTCCCCCAGTTTCCCCACTCTGGCGCGCCTACCCTCTGACCCGGCCCGCACCAAAAAACCGCTAGCTACTGCCATTACCCCCTGCTAACTACCGCGGCCAGGATCCGACACCGCCAAACAGTGCCCATTGTCCAACCCCAGCCGGTCTCCTGCTCCCCAATTACTACAGCTCTGAACCCAGCGCCGTGACCCTGCATGCCGCCCCCTTGGGCTAGGCACAGTCTGAACCCGATCGCCCCAAAGTCATGTCATAAACGACAATTTTGAACCCAAGTCCCGCTCAGTATCCCTGTCCACGGCAAGCCCCGCATGGCGACCAATACCCCTAATGCAACACGAGGACTAAAAACAGCGAATAAATAAAATTAACATTGCAACATCTTGTCGTACAAAACTCCTTCCTCGCCCCTTATTTCTACCCCGTTCACAAACTGTGATCCTTTTATTTAACTCGCCCCCCTCCTGCATTCACCTGTACTGACCGGCAAGTGCCCTCATAATAATTTGGCATTTCAATAGCGCTACGAACCCTCCGGTATCTGGGCGCTGCATATTGCTACCCCCGGTATGTGGTGCTCATTTAATCGAGCTCAGAAGGATGAAAGGCTGCATTTGGCCCCTGTCGGGATTCGAACGCGGCGCATTCGCCCGCCAGGAGTGTGAGCGAACCGGAGAAAGATTGTGCGAAGAAACCCGCCAGGAGTGTGAGCGAACCGGAGAAAGATTGTGCGAAGAAATGTTTACCCCAGGGACGGCAGCACTCGTAGCAATGAAGTGTCTTATTGTAGACGAGACACATGTTCCACAACTTCAGTAAACCCCCCTGCTTGGCCAGCATAACGTAGGAAGTGCGTTTGCAGAGCGTCCTTTGTGTACTTCTAGGCCCTGATAACAGAGGCGGGTTTTTTCCAACTCCATGCTACCCCCGCGGACACCCCCCCCCCCGCCACCAGGAAGCAGCCATCAGCAAGAGGAAGGGGCCAGGGGCCGCCCCCTCCCCCCCCAGGTTTGGACGAGACGACCGCCCGCAAACTGAAAGGGGATCTGTCTCGAGACCGGCGGAGCTGGCGGTGGAGAGGCGGTCAGTGCGAGGGCCCTGGGGGTAACACACAGGAACCCCGCCCGGCCCGCATAATATTGCCAACGAATGGCGTTTAAAAGACACAATTAAAATTAACAGCGCCCTCACCGCACATGAGGCAATACGCAATTATCCCCATGGCACACTAACCTTCCATGATTTGTAGCCCATTCCTAGCCGCCCCTAGGAACCAGTGCCAACCCAACTGGTCCAACCTCCCCCCCCCTTTTAAAATTGCAGCAAGTAAAACCTTCCGGATTGGCGCCACGATCCGCCAAGCCAACGCAGCCTGGGCCCTCCTCCCCCTGCCGCTCGTCAACCTGCTGCTGCCTCGTCCCCCCCCTCACCCTGCCACCTCCGAGCGCAGCGGGCTCCCCCTCCCATG
Source organism: Ambystoma mexicanum (assembly GCF_040938575.1). Classification (NCBI taxonomy): domain Eukaryota; kingdom Metazoa; phylum Chordata; class Amphibia; order Caudata; family Ambystomatidae; genus Ambystoma; species Ambystoma mexicanum. Next base: position 139,549,864 of record NC_090921.1, read on the forward strand.
GCCCCCCAACTAGGAGCACCCTCCCGTGCCCTAATCGCCATTCCCCTCGTGGGTGCCCCACCCCCACCTGGCCTCGTATGTCTGGAACTCCCCCAACCCCGATTGACTGTGCCGGCCCCAACATTCTCAACGGGTGCCAAAACTTTCGCCTTGGTCACCTGTGTGCAAATAATAATGTGTGGCGCTCATCTATCGATACGCTGAGTTTGGCGTTGCGGGGATTCGAACCTGCGCTAGCAGGATCTGCACGGATGGCAAAGCGAGCGCTCTACTTGCTGGGCCACTTGACCGGTACGATAGAGTGGGTGATATCTGCCATGCAGCACTGCATGCACACCATATACTAACAAACTTGTTCATGTTTATAGCTAGATGCCTACTAAACCGAGAATTTCATAAAATGAAAGAGACTCGAACATAACGGACCAATACAATACAGTTGGCGCGGCGGCCAGGGATACCAAAGGCACGAACGTGAAATACCTGGTGCGCGAAATCTAAGCCTGTGTTGGCAAAGGCGGGATAAAATCGAGCCCTTAAACCTTTCGTTCGCCTTATAAACCCGGCGACACTAGACCAAAACGAGGGTGTACCCTCATCATGAGGACCCAGGTGGGACCTGAACCCACCATCCCCAGATTCGGAGGCTGGTGCTTTATCCATTAGGCCACAGGGCCACTCAAACCGCGTGCTGGCCAGGCCACCATAAACATGCAAAAAACCACTGCCCTGTGGCCGTACAATCTCACCTGGGGCCCGCCTTTCGGCAAGCGTATAAAATTATTCAATAAATATTTAAAATCTTTGATACCGACAAATATTCATCAAATCCTCACGCGGTAGCCGCGCCCATCCCAAAAACCGATATTGCTATCGTACGTGGGAGCAACTGCTAAAGACACCTTTGTCCTACACCTGCCCCAGGGATCTCCCTCTCGACAACACCCCCCCCCCCTTGCCTGGGCGAGCGTCAATCGAGGAAACCCCCGCCATACCGTTGCAACCCTCCCGCATTACCTTGTTACTCCCGCCTGGAACCGACACCCGCTTCGCTGGAACCTCCTAGTCCACCGCACCAATCCTCACTGAACGCCTGCCTGCAACGGACCACGACCAGCAACCTCTTCGACGGCAACGGCAACGCTGACGACAACGACGGCTTCTTCGTGGACCACACATGGAGGGGGCAGGAAACCGGGGGAAGAGATCGTTCGTGAAACGATCCTACCCTTTTGTCACTGTAATGTAATGTCATTTGTATAGCACCTTTTCCCATTGGTATGGTTTCAAAGCGCTGTAGGAGAACGTACTCGGGGTTCCGAAGTCCAAGGTATGGGAAAATTGGTCAGGAGTTTAAAATGTGTGTGTGCATTTTAGCCAGTGCAAAGGTAGGTAGGGGTGGATAAGTCCCTTGTGTGCATGCAATGCTGGGCGGTGGTGGGACATGGCCTTTTGTACTGGGCATTTACGATAAAGGAAGCATGATATGGCTGCAGGAGGGACTTAACAGCTCTTCATTGTTGTGCAGCAGCATCGATTGCTGCTGTGTGTGTGTGCTGTGCATGCAGACAGCACTGCAGACAGTGCAGAAAACGTAGACCAGCTTAGGTAGGAAGGGAACAAGGGGGGGGGGCAGGATTTTAGAGGAGTGGACCGGCCACTCCCCCTAGTAGTGACGCCACTGCTGCCGCAAGGGCCCTCCAGCATCTCGAATACACACAATCACATTGTAATGTAATGTCATTTGTATAGCACCTTTTCCCATTGGTATGGTTTCAAAGCGCTGTAGGAGAACGTACTCGGGGTTCCGAAGTCCAAGGTATGGGAAAATTGGTCAGGAGTTTAGAATGTGTGTGTGCATTTTAGCCAGTGCAAAGGTAGGTAGGGGTGGATAAGTCCCTTGTGTGCATGCAATGCTGGGCGGTGGTGGGACATGGCCTTTTGTACTGGGCATTTACGATAAAGGAAGCATGATTTAAGTTATTATGTAGCTAGACTGGCATTTTAATGCAGCCAGTCGAGCCATTTCTTACTGTGGCATGACATTTAGTATTGGGCATCTTTGAGAAAGCATAAACATTGTTATTATGTGGATTAACTGGAATTTTGATGCAGCCAGTTTAGATATGTTTTCATACTGTGGAATGGCATGCTTAATGGTAAAGCCAGCTGGTGTATGTTATGTGGGGATGTTGCCTTGTATTGGCATGGACAGGTTTTCTTTGGTATCATTACTGGTATTATACACAAAGCAAACAAATATATACTTTTTTTTTTTAATGCTAGTATATTTTGGTGCAGCCAGCATGGAAATGTATAGACACAGCCAGCGTGAAACTCTTATACTGGCTTATATCGTGGGCACAGGCATCATGAAAATGTGTTGGGGAATTTGCTCCTGTGCACTTTTGGCGACTTGCATCTATTGGATTTTTTCATGAGTAAACTTACAAAACCAATTGCAAGCGATTTGGCCTTTTCCTCAATTTTTCCCCAAGACTGTGTGCAGTAAAATGCACCATTTTAAGCCATTATTTTAACAAATTTCTTGCGGGGTGGGGTGGATTGGAAACTCTCCCCAATCCCTCTTGATTGGCTTAGACGCTCAGTCGCTCTGGCATATTTGCGGGACACATTTACACCCATCCATCATCCAATTGTATTAAAATATTCACAGCTGCAACTGGGATGTACAATCAGAAACTGAAAACTGTAAAGAATTCTATGAGGGCAAAGTGAAGTTCCTGCAACCACTGCTAAAGAGCCAAGGGAGCAGTTGCCTCCGTTTCTCCAGGTACGCGGCGCCTTTATGTGACATTTGATCTATTAAACAGACTGCCCCTATCATTTGAAATTGAGGTACGAGTATCTCTTTCTGTTACATCGAATCTCTTTGACTGGCTATTTAAAGCTGACCTGGAAGCGGTCTAGGACTAAATACCACTTCGAACTACACATTATTTAAAACTGTGCTGGGAGTAATGTCGGATTGAGTTAAACGAATGCAGCCTCTTACTAAGTGCATAGGGCATTTTTTCAACTGTTGAACGTGGGTCAACTTTTTAGAATGTTTATTAACTTGTTAGAAAACTTTGTTTTCACCCTATTCTGAACATGCTTCATGTTGCATCTTTTAACCAGCATGGCTAACAAATAGGTATACTTAAACCAATTTGACCTGTTACCCCTTTTATATGTGCCACTCCCCTCCCTCCTCCTCTGTTGTACTTGGGACCCCGGTTTCCCCACCCTAATACGGATTTCTCTGGGGTACTTCTGAAGCGCGAGGCCTTGCTTCCCTAGGTGCAGGGACATGATGTTTAACAGAGGGGGGTCCGATCCAATGGTGCATACATAATGTGAGCTTTGACTGAGCCCAGTCAGACAACATGACTAAAGAAAAGGACTACATGGGTGCGACGGGTCTTAGAAAAAGGGCAAAGGCCGATACCAAGGACGGTGTGTAGAAAAGACTAGACTCAACCTCTAGCCCGATACCACCTCTCCCCCCTTTCCATGGTAAAAAAAAGCCAGCTCGTCCTTTGTTCAAGGCCCGAGTAAGAAAGGGTGCTTACTGCCCAGCTGCCGGACAGGAGGAGGGCAGGAGGCCGTCTTTATTCTGCTCACCAGCTGCCTATGGACAAAGGGGCTGGACAGGAGGGGATTTCCTGGCAGGGGCCTCCCCGCGGGGCACTTTTCACAAACGCGGCAAGGCAGATCCAGAGGTCCTTTATCCATCTATTGGGGTGAGGTCAAAGCGCGCAAATAACAAAGGAAGTGGTGGTTTAAAGGACGAGGAACAGCATTCAGTTCGCGTTTAAGAGATCTATAAACCAAAGCCATCATTGGGGTGGACGGTAGCAGGATTGGTGTGGGAGATCAGCGTGGTGATATGTTTCCATCATCAACCAACCACAGCACCAGAGGTACAAGATGTAGAAAGAAAGTCTGGTCTGCTTCATACTCTAGATACAAAGACATGGTCTGTGGGGATGTACCCTGGAACAGAACGGTACAGAAGCAGTGCCCATGCAGTGGTTCGTGAGGATACAGAGGCGGGGCCTGTCCTGTGGTGCCCGCCACTATGCAAGGACAGGGTGACGACACAGAGGCGGGGCCTGTCCTGGCTCTGTGCATTACTATGCAAGAGCAGGGTGACGATACAGCGGCGGGGCCTGTGCTGTGGTGCCTGGCACTATGCAAGGGCAGGGTGAGGATACAGAGCGAGGGCCAGTCCTGTGGTGCGTGTGAATATGCAAAGGCAGCGTGAGGGGGGTGAGGGTACAGAGCCGAGGCCTGTCCTGTGGTGCGCGACACCCATTTGGTGGTGCACTCGCCATTATCTTTAAATCTAGTTTCTCATTTGCTGTGATTCCACTCTTTTTAAAATGCATTTCTAACTCCCTTCGTGGATTTGGTTGCATCACTCCAAATGACATTTTCTAACCTAATGTTGGGAGATTTTAACTTCAGATTCAATCATCCTCACCCTCCGGTACTGGCTCTTTGATTCACTTGATGATCTTGGTCTTAGCCAGTTAGTTCAGGAACCCAACAATATTTAGGATGGCATTCTTGATTTGATTTTCTCAACTGAATCTCTGATAACTGTTGCTCCAGTTTACCAAGTGCTCTGGTCAGATCATTCCATTTGAAGTTTGGTGCACATCGGCTCCTCAGCTAGTTCATCCTCCCCCTTCTAAAAAAATGCAATTGGCGCTCAGTAGATCTTGTCCATCGCTCCTCTCTAATTAGCGTAAAATGCAAATTAGCACACGTAGTTGATTTATCGTTTTTATCTCAGATTGTCATTGTGGTAGCAGATGAGGTGGCTCCGCTAAGGATTTGTCACTGTAGAAGGCTTCCCTCTTCCCCCTGGTATAGCGAGGACCTAAAAACTGAGCAGTTGAAGGCTAGACAAGCCAAATGTAAATGGCATATAGCCTATAAACCCTTGTATGAATCTGCTTTTCGTTTAGCCACTTGTGAATATCATTTAGCTATCAGAGCCGCTATACAAACCTTTTTCTCGCATAAAATTGAGCTTGTGTTGAAAAAAAATCAAAGGAACTATTTTCTCTGGTGTCGTCTTTCTTCTTCTTCGCGATTTATACTTAGTGTGCCACCTTCCCAGGATTTGTGCAATTCTCTGGCAGAAATATTCATTGCTAAAATTGATAATATTCGTTCAGTCATCACCAAAAATGGTTTCCAGACACTCCCGGTGTCTGTCTCCGCCCCTGAGGCTCCCACCTTGCATTCATGGGTCCTCTTTCCAGAATTCTCTTCGGAGGATGTTCGCATGCGCTGAATCACCTAAAGTCCTCATCACCATCTGATGCGGGGCGGTTAACAGTGATCAAGGAAATCATGCCCTCCATCATTCCTTGGGTCACCAATCAATAAATCTATCCTGTCAGGCATTGTTCCAGTAGAACTGAAGCAAGCAACAGTGATCCCTCTCCTGAAGAAACAGTCACTGGATCTTTCTGTTCTTGCCAACTATCGCCCAATTTTTCTCCTACCGTTTTCTATGAAGCTTCTTGACTTGAATCTTTGATTTCACCTCTTCTTTCCTCTTTCCTTGAAACCTCTTCTTTATTTTACCCCTTTCAATCGGGTTTTCATCCGGGACATGGGACAGAGTGTTCTAGTTTCCGTCCTTTATGATCTAGCCATGTTGGCAGATCAGGGAAGGGTAGGAACTCTAATATTACCCGATCTATCGGCTGCATTTGATATCGTTGACCATTACATCCTCCTGTCCCACCTGGCGGCAGCTGACCTCTTGCTCCGTCCTGACTTGGTTTTCTTCCTTCCTGACTAAGGGCCTTTCCCTTTTCCTCTCTTCTTTTTGCTTACCATCTTATTCACTTTTTTGTGGTGTCCCTGATTAACATCTATGTTGGCCACTGCTGAGTCTGATCCGCTCTCACAGATTCCGGTGCTATTCGTATGCTGATGACACCCAGATCCTGGTCCGGTTTGATCGTGAACAGGTCGGGGTGTCCGCAGGTCTGTGCGCTTGCCAAGAGGACGTGAAGAGATGGATGGACCTGAATTGGCTGAAACGTAACAGGGACAAAAAAAGAGATTCTGGTGGTGGGTTATCCATCTAATTCTATTTCTTGGTCTCCTCCTCCTGGACCTTATCACTTGGTGTTTTTCCTGATCCAGTGAAGAGGTTAACATTTTTTGAAGTTATCTTCTCGGCTTTGCTTTCCATGGCCCCACGGATCAGTACCGTTTGTAAAACTGGTCACTTTGTCCTAAGCAAGATATTGCCCTTTCTTCCGGAGCCTCTTCGTCCTCTGGTAGTGGCCTCCACCATAAATAGTCAGATTGATTATTTTAACTCCCTACACCTAGCACAACTTTTGGGTTTGATTCAGCGACTTCAGTTTCTGCAAATATGGCCACCTGGGTAGCTACTGCCACCCCTTAAGGAGCCCATATTAGTCCAGTGCTAAGGGGTTTGCATTGGCTCCCAGTGGCAAACAGATTGAATTTAAATCTCTTTGCCTAGTACACCGCGCCTATTACCATCAAGGCACATACTATCTACAGGACAGAATTCTACACTACATTCGGATCGGACACCAGCAAAGCTCATCTTTTAGTCATCCCTAGATTCCGCCGTGTTATAACTGGTGGTCGCGCATTTTCGGTTGCAGCTAGCAAACTGTAGAATAAGCTACCACTTGCCCTAAGGGGCACTGAGAGCCATTTGGACTTCAGATGCTCTCAAGAGACTACTCTGCTAATTCTGCTTGTCCGTGTTTTCCTCATGCCAAGATGCCATTTGGTGAATGTGCGTGCGATACATTTCCCTAACATAACTATGCAAGGGAGGGCTTATCCTGTGGTGCGTGCTACTATGTAAGGGCAGGGAAAGTATACAGTGGCAGGGCCTGTGCTGTGGTTCATTTGATGATGCAAAGGCGAGTGTGTGCATGGGTGAGGAGACAGAGGTAGGGTATGTGCTGCGGTTCAACTGATGATACAGAGGTAGAAAGGGTGTGTGACACTGCGGTTCGTGTGATAATGCGAAGGCAGGGTGTGTGCTGCGGGAGGGCACATAGGCAGAGTGTGCCGTGATGAATAGAGGAGGCAGGGTGTGTGGTGCTATGGTTTATGCTATTATGTAAAGGCAGGCGCTGTACTTCAGTTGATGAGAGGCGAGCTGTAGAGTGCTTTGGTTCAGCTGATGATACAGCAACAGCATGGTTTTTCCAACAGGGTGCAGGGTGTGCAGGTTTGACAAGTAAAATCTGCAAACCAAAGTGAAAGCCAACGTGGTAGGTGGCACAGACTGGACTCATGGTGACCAGTTACTGGGCCAACCAGAAATTAGGCTAGGCGGGGCATCCAAAGTCCCCCCAGCACACTATGATATGATATGATATATGATATGGCATTTGTAACGCGCCTATACACAAGTGTTTCAAGGCGCGACGAGGCAGGGAGGGGGGAATAAGGGGAAGACAGACAACGATCCTACTAGGCCAGGTGTCATTCAGACCACGCAAGTGCAGGGGTAGGGGGAAGGGAAAAGTGCAAGGGGAAGGGGAGGGGGGAAGTGCAGTACAAGTAAGTAGAATAAGTAAATAAATAGGGCCAGCTGGTGGCAAGTGCAAGGTAAGTGCAGACAAGTGCTGGGAAAGGGGGGGCTGTAGGGATACAGAGACAGTCCCTCAGTGCAGGGGTTGCCAGGGAGGCAGTGCAAGAGGAGAGTGGCTGGGCCCAGGACCGAGGTCGGTGAGAGTGGCCCAGTTGCAGATTCGGTGCAGATTCAGTCGAGAATTTAGCAGGGGAGAAGGAGAGAGAAAGCAGAAGCAAAGAGGAAGGTTTTGAGGTGCTTCCGGAACCGGAGATGGTTCTCCTCAAGTTTCAGGGAGGCAGGAAGGCTGTTCCAGAGGGAGGCCCCTGCCACGGCGAGAGATCGATCCCCAACTCGTTGCTTCGAGAAGCGGCTGACCCTGAGGGAGTTGGAGATGGATGAGCGAAGGGCTCAGGAAGAAAGATATTTAGGAAGAGAGAGTTGAAGGTATTTAGGCCCCAGGCCCCAGAAGGCCTTGTGGACAATGCAGAGGGTTTTGAACTTAATCCTCGCAGCCACTGGGAGCCAGTGTAGAGATTTCAGTCCTGGAGAGATACGGTCCCTGGGCTTGAGGCCAAGGACAAGTCTCGCAGTTCTGTTCTGGATGAGTTGCAGGGGGCGGAGAGTGGAGGCAGGCAGATTAAGATCGAGGCTGTTACAGTAGTCCAGCTTCGAGAGAACCAGGGCTCGGGAGACAGTGAGCTTCTGGGGGAAGGAGAGGAAGGGAAGAATACCTCTGAGGAGGTACAGCTGGTAGTGTGACTTCTTAGAGACGTCAGATATATGAAGAGAGAAGGAGAGTGTGGAGTCGAAGATGACCCCGAGGTTTTTTGCCTTGCAGGTAGGAGCAGGAGGAGGGCCAAGCGAGGCTGGCCAGAGAGCTACAGGGAAGGAGGGAGTGGGTGTGCCGATGAGTAGAATCTCAGTCTTACTAGCATTAAGGCAGAGGTCATTGGCGGCACACCATTCCTGGATGGCAGACAGACAGTCAGAGATGAGGGAAGGAAAGGAGGAGGCCGAGGGTAGCCTGAAAATGAGCTGGGTGTCGTCCGCGTAGCACTGAAAGTAGGGGCAGAGAGCGGCGATGCGGTGGGCAAGGAGTGCCAGATACTGGTTGAACAGCCAGGGAGAGAGATTAGATCCCTGGAGAACACCACAGGTGGAGAAAAAGATGTCAGAGAGGAAGGACCCAAGTTGGACCTGGGAGGGTCGGTTGGAAAGGAAAGAGGTCAGCCACGCCAGAGCCTGACCAGTGATACCCAGGTCATCACGGAGACGGCTGAGCAGGATGGCATGGTTGACAGTGTCAAAGGCAGAAGAGAGATCGAGCAGAATGAGAACACACTGAGTGTTGGAGTCGAGGTTCAAGAGCAGGTCCTCACGGATGTTCAGGAGAGCAGTTTCCAGTTTCTCACTATGGCAGTGAGACGTAAACTCAGGGCTAATGCTATACTCTGAGTTTGAATTAAATCGCCAATAAGAGGGCTGTACATGTACAACGTAAGGAGCTGCATGCCCGTTACACTGTACATTTAAATATGAACAAATGTTTGCCATCAGCAGAGGTTGTCATGAGGGGAAAATAGAGGCCATGTTGCCCCTCGAGCTGGTTTAGTTTGTTTAGTTGGCATCATTGGTGGGCAAATACTTTTTTGCATCCGTCAGACTGCGGCCATGTGGGTGGACATCCACAATTAACTTCGGCAGGTCTTCTGCACAGGGGATATTGAACATGGAGGTTGCCACTATGCGTTTCTGGCAGTTAAAGCGTCACATCAGGGCGGCATTGATGTTCGTAGCACTTGACTAGTCTACAGACTAGTACTAGTACTTTGTCATTTAAATAGCACCTTTAAATCGCACGGACTACTATGTATTGCATGATTGTTCGCTTTTTACCTGTGTCTGCGATCGCAGATCTAAGCTACCAAAACATTAAGCCATATTTAATAATACGTGCCGGATAACCTCGATTGTCCTTTACATTCGGGTTTTTCAGCGCTACAATTTTCTTCCCATTCTAAGATGGCGCCTGCTATAACATTACGCGGCGCTTAGCAACGGCATCTTCGCCGCATGCGTGTGATTTCCCGATACGAAAGGACACTGCAGAGGTTGCTCCAGTGAGATCTCCTCTATCGGCAGAGTCGCGCAAGCAATTTCCGCGCGCCTGTCTGCCGGGTACAGCGTTACAGCTTAGATCCGCGATCGCAGACAAAGGTAATAAGCGAACGCTCATGCAATACATAGTAGTCCGTGCGATTAGCCCCCATGGTATCACGAGAGTCGTTATATCCTCTCCTTTATGACCATATTCCAGATTTGTTCCCTGGACTCCATAAGATGGACATATTCCGGGCTTGAATTGATGCCACTAGGAGACATCCCCCACCTTCGGTAAGCACGTTAATACGGCTTTATAACAACTGAGTGCATATAATATCATTTATCCCTCACATTTAGAGTGACCACAGCTATATCTGTGTGTCTCTGCTTTTAGCAATATATGTGAAGATATAGCTGCCCCATCACGTTGATTTTGGACACACGGCTACCATTAATAGGTAAGATCCGCAGAGCAGTCATGTGGAACCATTTTTTCAGTTTTGAGCTTTACAATACCAGATTAATTCATAGGGTATTGTCCATTTTCCCACTACGTCGCCCTTACCTGTGGTTTGACTTTATTCCCCACAGGTAAGCAATGTCTTTCCATTTCTTAGACAGACATTCAGTGATTTATGTCACCCTCCAAAGCTAATTTGTTTTGAGCCTCCCCTTATCAATGTCCTCCATTCCTGTTTCAGCACTTCCTGAATATCTTGACCACATTGTTCTCACTTCGTCCTGATGAAGGCCCTAGGAAAAAGCTGCTCACCTAGCCCCGTTATAGGGCTAGACGCTTTTTTCACCAATACACAATATTACCACTGTCAATTGTTTGTTCCCATGTAGATATGTACTATTGACCTGTTTGTTTACTTGTTCACTCTTTGTTTGACGCCTGTCGTCTACTTTCAGTAGTGACAGAAGTGATTACATTACGTCTATTTAACAATATTATTATGCAAGAACAGGATCTTGCTTCCGTTTTGTTCTGATAATGCAAATTATGTTTGCTTGTGTTGTTGTCTTTAACATGATGCCAAGAATGTAAAATATAGAAACTTAAATTCTATCCAAATATAAAACTTTTGGAAACTTCTAGTGCGATTCTATACACTTACATGTGCTGCTATTTTGGAATGAATCAGAAGGGAGGAGGAGTCATAGTAAGATTGTTCTCAACCCATTCATTTTTGTTCTAGTAACGTAAGCCTTCCTGGGCAGAATAGGGTTGCATCCACCAGGAGCCCTTTGATATAATTTGGTTACAAAATAGTCCAATGCAGTGTTGTTAAACATTAGATCCAAGGATACCATATTTCGCTAAGTGGATTTAATAGTCTACTGGTAGCATATGTGCTTGTCCTGGAGGACTTCTGGGCCAGTATTATGGACGGTGCAGTGTGTGATGCACATGGCCTTAAGGGATGCCCTTCGGTTAATGGGAAGCCAGTGTAGTACTGGCATGACTACGTCTCGGTAGCCTACAGTCTTACAGTCTTGCTCCACCATTTACTTCTCGGAGCAGCAGGAGTTTCGGAGAGATGGGAAAGGCCAGAGCCTGTTGCCAGGTGAGGATCCAAAGGTTAGACATGTGATGATGTGGTTAAACTGATTACACTGGGACAGGGTCTGTGGTCTTATGGCTCAGGTGTTAGGCACAGGGTGTGAGGTCCTATGTTCAGGAACTGGGTACAGGAACAGGGTGTGAGGGTCTATGGCTCAGGCCGTGGGCACGGGGGGGGGGGCAATGTGTGAGGTCCTATGTCAGACACTGGGTAGATGAGCAGGAGGTAAGTTCCTATGGCTAGGCACCGGGCACAGGGGCAGGTTGTGAGGTCCCATGGCTCACGCACCAAGTATAAGGTCACAAAGTGTTCACTCCTATGGTTCAGGAAACGGTACAGTGGAAGGGGACATAGTCTTACAGTTAAGGCACTAGGTACAGAGGGGGGCAGGGTGTGAAGTCCTATAGTTCAGGCTCTGAGTAGAGGGCCAGGTTGTGAGATCCTATGGCTTATGCACTGGGTATAATGGCAGGGTGTGATGTCCTACGGTACAGGCACAGGGTACAGGGTGGTAGGGTGTGAGGCCTTATGGTTCAGTCACTGGGCACAAGGCAGAGTTTTTGGTCTTCAGGACTTCAGGACCTGTGGCACAAATACAGGGGGGGGGCACGCTGAGGTCCTATGGCTTATGCACTGGGTACAGAGGCAGGGAGTGAGGTCCTATGGCTCATGCACTGGGTACAGGGGTAGGGAGTGAGGTTCTTTGGTTCAGGCACAGGGTATGGGCCAGGTAGTTAGGTTCTAAAGCTCATGCACTGGCGCATAACCTGGATACAGGGGCAGAAGTGTTCCATGGTGCAATCGATGCTAAAGATGTGAAGAGACAGGGTGTGTCTGATGACAGAGGTAACACGTGGGTGCTGTGGTTCAGGTGCCGAGACAACGGCAGGGTATTTTGCTGTGGTTCAAGCACTATGTACAGAGGTTCAGTAGACCCAGGCTTGATACATATGTGGGGAAACCACCCTCAAAACCCCAGGCATCACTGTAGAGGCGTCCCGCAGCAGGTTGGAGGGCAGCAAGGTTTACTCCAGCCTGGGTTCAAGGTGCTGGGAGGGATGAACGGATGCAGGGACAGGACTAGCTGTAATGGCAGCTTTCCATTTATAGGGCACAGGGAGAATGTGGTTAAGTACAGAAAAAAGACCCCACTTAAAAAAACACAGCCATGACAGGACAAAGGAGAAGGTACATGTGGGCACTGGGGCAATTGAAAATAAACCTCACTCTAGAAGGAGGGGAAACCAAAAAAGAGGAATACATTCTTTTTGACAGTGCCAGACTCAGCAACCAATACAATACAGTGTGCTGGGCTGGACCATGTTATGGGGACGGGGTTGCCAGACCTCATTTGTCAGGGCCTCTGCACAGCAAGCCCTCTATCTAGGTGGTGGCGCTGTGCCGCGATGACATACTCTAGGCAGGGTCCGTGGCCGGACTGGCGCATGGGGTGCCGTGCACCCTCTTTATTAAGCTGACCACATGGTCACGCAAGTGACCTAAAACACGTGACCCATCCGTGACCTACGGCACGGTATTGTAGTTAGAGAAGGCCAAGAGTGTTGTGGGGGCTGGCCGTGTGCACACGAGCTGGCCCCATCAGCGCTGGAGGGCCCGCACCTTACTATATTGCAAGGATCAACCGGACTCATCAAGTTGCAGGGAGGACCCTGCTTGGCCGTGCGGAAACAGACCTGTGGTGCCAGTGCACCAGGACACCGAGATCATCCGGGGTAGGGTGGCCGAGTGGAACTCGGGGCCCCATGCAGACCTGATGGTCCCAGATCAGCTGGACCGGCACTACCGTGATCAGACGGTGTAGGCCTGGAATGAGAGACGGAGACAAGAGTTCCATTCTTGGAGTATGCACCGTTCTAAGGAACGTGCGTGCAGGAGCTCCTTTTATTAGCATTGTGTCATAAAAGGGCAATACACTTAGGAGTGCCACACCACACTCCTCTTTTTTTCGTAACGAGCAAAAGCAAGTATCGCTGAATTTTAATGGATTTCCCCGTCACAAAATGACAATACGTAGACCACTTGGGAATTGTAGGAATTGTAGAAGAAAACAATGACCACATACATTGGGACTCCGATAGTTGCAAGCATATAACATCAAAAACTCTGTAAATATTTTGCGTGCGACAGTCGGGGTTGGTGGACTGCTGATGGCCTGTTGCCATCGCTACCACATTCTAAGACACTATTACACATGGGAGAAAGGAACTTCAACCAGGAGCACAGCTGTGCATCCATTCTAACTGGGACCACCAATACATTACATACAGGCTCTCAGCATCTAAATGAACAAGTTATTTACCCCTGGTAACGTTCTTTCGACTGGATGTTCCTCCGACGTATTCCTTATCTTTTGATATTTCCAATATCCAGTTTAGCTGTTTCAGAATTTTTTGTTCAGCATGGGACGCTTTGTGTTGATGCCTGTCGACTCGATGTCCCTCGGAGGCCTCCGTCTCGATGTCGACGTCACCAAAGGTATATATAGCGGGTGCAGTGTCCATTGGCTTCAGATCCGTTTTTACGAATGAAGGATTTATGCCATACCTGATGGTTACTCCTCCGGAGAGAGCGCAGACTAATCACAAAGGAAATTCTGCGGAGTAGGTTGAGAGGGGCAATAAGGAATACATGGGAGGAACATCCAGTCGAAATCAAGTTCCCAGGGGTAAGTAACTTGTTCTTCAAATGGATTGTATCCTCCCACATATTCCTTACTTTTGATCAACTCCTAAAGCAGTTTCTAGTCCTACTGGAGGAGAGAGTCAATTTTTCATGCCAATTTAATAGTTTTCATGGGTGTGTGTGCACGGAATGCAACACTGCTTTACCAAATACAGTTTCCTGACCAGAGGAAGAGTATAAGATATAATGTCTGGCGAAAGTATGTACAGATGACCACGTGGCAGCCGCACACATTTCTTTTATTGGTACTCCTCTCGGTAATGCTGTGCCTCTGGTCGAATGAGCCTGCAGGCCTTCTGGAGAATCTTTTCCTGCCAGTCTATAGCATTCTGATATTGCCAATGTAATCCATCCGGATAATGTCTGTTTGGTGATAGCCATACCCAATATGTGACCTGAATAGCCGACAAATAATATGTCAATCTGTCTTATCTTTGCCATTCTAGTGATATAGAAGCTTAGTGCACGTTTAGGGTCAAGCCTCTGAAGCCTCTCCTCCTCCTTCCCAGGGTGTGGAGGAGGGCAAAATGATGGTAAAGTTATCTTCTGTGTGAGATGAAATTCAGAGACAATTGGACAATTGTGGGTAAAAACGTGGGTTTTACCTTAAGCACCACCTTACCAATAAAAAAATAGTGTAAGGAGGATTGCAGGATAAAGCCTTAAGCTCACTCGCCCTTCGGTCAGATGTAATAGCTACTAAGAAGATGGTTTTCAGGGTTAGTAGCCTCAAAGGACAAGAGTGTATAGGCCCGATAGGAGCAAACAAATCATGAACTTCAACACTAAGTTGAGTTCCCAAACCGGGACTTGAAAGGGGATTGGAGGGAATAAATGTGTCAATCCCTTTAGAAATTGGATTATTAGGAGGTATTTTAAAGTAAGAAACTTCCTTTAATGGAAACTACCTTTAATGGTACCAACCTGGAGCCCCAGATTAGCTAGGTGTAACAAAAAGGATAATACCATAGGTGTATTACATGTAAATGGATTAACTTTCTTTACTCTATACCAGCTGCAGAATTTGTTCCAACAGCAGCGGTACAAAGACTTAGTTGCTGGCCTTCTGGCCGAAAGCAAAATCTGCATTACGTTGTCCGGGAGGTCCCAATCTTTGTATCACAGCCTCTCAGAAATCATGCATGAAGGCCGAGCGTTCCGATGTCCGGATGGAGAACCTAGTCCCTCCTCTCGTGAGAGAAGGTCCTCTCTTTGTGGAAGACGTATTGGACATGTCCAGAAGGTCTGGGTACCGCGTCCTCCTGGCCCAATCAGGAGCAACTAGTGTAGGGTGCATTGAAAGGCCCTAAACAGAAATCCCTTTAACCTGAAACACTGCATTTAAACACTGCTAGCAAAAAAGGCTGTGCTTTGCTTTCCCTGTCACATGAGTGGCAAGCATTTGAACACTGCAACCCAGAAACGGCCCTGCTTTGCTTTTATTTGACCTGAATGACAAAGTTATGCACTGCATCTAAAAAAACTGCCTTACTTTACTTTCATTTCACCTGAATGACAAGATGTTATATACTG
Source organism: Ambystoma mexicanum (assembly GCF_040938575.1). NCBI lineage: Eukaryota > Metazoa > Chordata > Amphibia > Caudata > Ambystomatidae > Ambystoma > Ambystoma mexicanum. The sequence goes on from NC_090921.1 coordinate 139,565,374, forward strand.
CATCCAAAAACGGCCTGCTTTGCTTTTATTTTACATGAGTTGGCAAGCGTTTCAACACTGCAAACGAAAAATGGCTGGTCTTTTTCTTTTGTTCACATCAAATTAAAGGGGGCCTACCCCTCATTGTCATTGGACCAACAGCAAATGCAAACTCACTCAAAAATTTGAAATTAAAGACTCCTGTGACCTACAAGACAGGATTTCAAAACAGACGCAAAAATGGCTTGCACACGTGTGAACAAGAAAAATGACTTTAAAAAGCCACAGTGAAAAGATGAACAAGTTACTTTCTTACCTGGTAACGTTCTTTCGATGGGATGGTCCGACGACGTATTCCATATCTATGACATGTAATCACCACAGCTGTGCTGCTTCGGAAACTTTATCGGCGTCTGCGTCCTGCGTCGATGACGTCAATGCGCAGTCGTCGAGGACCTCCTCCGACGTCCCACGTCATCCGATGTGATAAGTAGGACGCACGACGCCCATAGCCTCAGTTGTAGTTTTTTCCCCCAGAACGTGTGACATAAGTCAACTGCCAGTCAGACACAAAGCCTTGCGGAACGTAAGCTGCAATCGCAAAAGAAATTCTGCAGCGGGGAAGGCAGGGCGGGAGCGATATGGAATACGTCGTCGGACCATCCCATCGAAAGAACGTTACCAGGTAAGAAAGTAACTTGTTCTTCGAGGGGATTGGGTCCTCCGACGTATTCCATATCTATGACAGACTCCCAAAGCAGTACCAAAAGCAAGGAGGAGGGAAAGAATTTAGAATCAAAATTTAGAATAGCCAATCAAATAGAGCAAAGGACCGCCTTGCCAAAAGCCAGATCCTGTGCTCGGATGGAATCGAGGGAATAGTGACGTACAAATGTATGTACTGAAGCCCAGGTGGCTGCATCACAGATGTTGCGAATAGGAACACCCCTCTGCAGGGCAGCAGACGCAGCCATACCCCTGGTAGAATGGGCCCGCAAGCCAGCCGGTGGGTCCTTACCCGCCAAGCGGTAGCACTCCGAGATGGCCAAAATAATCCAGCGAGACGAAGTCTGTTTCGTCACAGCTTGTCCCAAACGCTTCCCAGCGTAACCAATAAAGAGTTGATCATCCACTCTGACCCGGGACATGCGTGAAACATAAAAGCTTAAAGCTCTCCTAGGATCAAGCCTTTGGAGCCTCTCCTCTTCCTTACCAGGATGCGGAGGAGGATAGAATGCCGGAAGAACAACCTTCTGGGCCAAATGAAATTCCGTCACTGCCTTCGGAAGAAAAGAAGGACGAACTCTAAGGACAACCCTGTCCTTGTGAAATACAGTGAAGGGAGGCTTAACTGAAAGTGCCTGTAACTCACTCACTCTGCGAGCGGAAGTAACCGCAACTAAAAACACAGTTTTCAGAGTTAACAGCCTCAAAGGGCAAGAATGTAAAGGCTCAAACGGAGCACCCATAAGAAACTTAAGAACAAGATTTAAATCCCAACCGGGCACCAGGAAAGGTGACGGAGGGAACACATTAGTGAGCCCTTTCAGGAACTGTGAAATCAAAGGGATTTTAAAGTAAGAACATTCTTCAGACGAGCGCTTAAAGATGGACAGCGCCGCCAGGTAACCCTTAACGGTACCCACTTGCAAGCCCCTGTGGGCCAAAGAAAGTAAAAAGGACAGAACCATGGGGATGTCACATGCAAAAGGATCCACATTCTGAACTCTGCACCAGTCGCAGAACTTACGCCAACGGCAACGGTACAGAGACTTTGTTGCTGGCCTTCGGGCCGAAAGCAACACCTCCATCACGTCCTCAGGGAGGTCCCAATCCTTATACCTCAACCTTTCAGAAGCCAAGCGTGAAGGTTGAGGGATCTGACCTCTGGATGGAGAACCTGACCCCCCCCCGTGAGAGCAGATCGTCTCGGTAGGGAAGACGACGTGGAGGGCAGATGGATAAGTCGAGAAGGTCCGGGTACCACGTCCGAGCCCACGCCGGGGCAATGAGGATCATCCGGGAACCGAACTTCCGTAACCTCCGCAGCACTTGCGGGATGACGGGGACTGGAGGAAACGCGTACAGCAGCGGGAATGACCACTCCACCACGAACGCGTCTCCTAAGGCTCCTTTTGGTGGAAATTCCCGCGAGCAAAACCTTTCGCACTTCCGGTTGACACTGGAGGCGAAGAGATCCACTAGAGGGGTCCCCCGAAGGGCGAAGATCTCCAGGAGAATCTCCTGAGCCAACTCCCACTCGTGAGAGATCGCGCTCTGCCTGCTCAGAGTGTCCGCCGTCACGTTTTCGGCTCCGGCCAGATGAACTGCCGAGATCGAAACTTCCTGCTGGATGGCCCAGAACTCGAGCTGCGTCGCCTCCCTGCACAGAGAAAGTGACCCTGCCCCCCCCTTTTTGTTGAGGTAGTGCATGGCCACTGTGTTGTCCGTCAGGATCAGGACATTCTTCCCTCGCACAGACGGCAGAAAAGCCTTCAGGGCTAGCCTGACGGCCCTCAGCTCCAACAGATTGATATGGAGTCTGGACTCCGACGGAGACCAACGACCGCTGACTGTCAGCCCGTTGGCATGAGCTCCCCATCCCGTGAGGGATGCATCCGTCACGATCGTCACCTCCGGCCAGGGAAGCCAAAATGGAGCCCCCTTCATCAAGTTGCCTTCGACGGTCCACCACAGAAGGTCCCGGGCGACCGAGGACGGCACCTGAATCGAGTCCGACATCCTGCCGGAGCACTGCGACCATTGCGTCTTGAGTGCCCACTGCAAAGATCTCCTCCGCAGGCGAGCCTCTGGCACCAGAAGAATGCAGGATGCCATGAGGCCGAGCAACCTCAAGAACTCGAACGCTGGGAGCGTCTGGGCATGCTGAAACTTGTGCACCATCTGCTGAATGTGAAGAGCCCTCCCCTGGGGAGGAAAACACTGCCCCAGGGAAGTGTCGAGCACTGCTCCGATGTACTGGAGCCGCTGTGTTGGCGTCAAATGGGACTTCTTTAAATTGAGGGAGAAGCCCAGCCTGTGAAGGGAGCGACAGGTGACCGATAGATGATCCAGGACTTGCTCGGGAGAGCTCCCCCTGATCAACCAATCGTCCAGGTAGGGGTAGACGTGAATCCCCCCTTGCCTGAGATGCGCTGCCACCACCACCATGAGCTTGGTGAAAACCCTCGGGCGGAGGTCAATCCGAACGGCAGGACCCGAAACTGAAAGTGCGAGTCGCCAACCGCGAACCTCAGGTACTTCTTGTGCTTGGGATGGATCGGCACATGGAAGTAAGCATCCTTGAGATCGAGTGACACCAACCAGTCCTGAAGCTGAAGGGCCTGGAGGACTTGAGAGAGAGTAACCATCTTGAACTTGTCCTTCCTGAGGAGTTTGTTCAAACCGCGCAAGTCCATGATGGGTCTCAATCCCCCGTCTTTCTTCGAAATCAAAAAATAAGGGGAATACCATCCCTTGTTCCTCTCCGCTACAGGCACCAGTTCTATGGCGCCTTTCTCCAGCAGGGCTTGAATTTCCTGCGCAAGGAGCGGATCCGGACTCTACAAAGAGAGGTTCCCCGGTGGATTGTCGCGAGGCCTGTGCCGAAAAGGAAGACAGTAGCCGTGGGTTATGATCTCCAGAACCCACACATCTGAAGTAATGGCTTGCCACTCTACAAGATGCTGCGCCAACCTTCCCCCAACCGGCGAACCATGGGACATGGCCTCACGACAGAGTGGGAGCGGCTGCGGCGTTACCTGAGGGCAAAGAGGCAACTGCCCGAGCGGCCTTGGCACCACGGGTACCCTGTCGTCCACCTCTGGTACCCCTGCGTTGGCCTCTTTGACTGCCAGCTCCTCTCGCTTTACTGAAGGATGAGTAATAGCGAAAGGAACCACCCCTCCACTGCTGTCCCCTAGGACGAAAAGGCAGAGGTTGGCGAACTGCAGCGCCCAACGACTTCGCTGCAGCTTTCGAGGTCTGCAACCTCTCAAGGCTCTCGTCAGCCTTGCTGCCAAAAAGGTGTTCACCGTCAAAGGGCATGTTGAGGAGCCGGGACTGCACATCAGGAGCAAACCCCGACTTCCGCAACCACGCAAACCTGCGTATCACGGTGCTCGCTGCCATGGACCTACTGACGCATTCAGCTAAGTCCAAACCCGACTGAACGGACTCACACATGGCATCCTTACCATCCTGGACCATAGCAAGGAAACCATCCCGTTCATCCCCTTCGGGAACATGTTCAACCGCTAACGCAACACAGTTCCACAGAGTGTGCGTGAAACGTGACAAGGCACAAATGGAGTTGGCCGCCTGAAGCGCTATACCACCAGAAGAAAACACTTTCTTCGCCCAGCCATCAAAACGTTTGTCGTCCCTATCAGGAGGGATGGTAGGGTACGACGCCTGCTTCGCCGGGGCCGTGGCCGCCTGCACCACCAAACTCTCCGGAGTGGGGTGCCTGGTCAAGTAGCAGGGGTCGCCACTGGCTGGACGGTATTTTCGCGACAAGGATCTGCCCACCGCCGGGAGACTCTCCGGAGCAGTCCAAGCCGCTGCCACCCTTCTCTGTAAAGCCATATGGAACGGCAGAACCGGGTCAGTTGGGGGACCAACATCAAGGATGTCTGTCAGATCATCCTGCACAAACTCCCCTGGGGGAGCAGACCATCCCAAGGACTCAGAAACCCTAGCCATAAGGCGCCGGTACGAGGAATCAGCATGAGAGCCAGGCTCAGGCCTACAAAACTGCACCTCCGGAGAGGTGTCCAGTCCACTGGCATCATGCAGTGACTGTCTCAACTCGTCAAACTGACTATGGCCCGAGACAATTTCATCCGGAACCTGACTCGGAACCAGGCCATCAGAATCCTCATCCGCCTCTGAAATATAGTCCAGGTGGCGAAAAGAAGGCACTCGAGAGTGCTTGCTCTTAACCAGAGCCTTCCTAGGGGGTCCACCCGTGCCCAGGGGTACCTCCGACACGAAAGGCGTTGATGGCGTCGAGAGAACCGGCATCGGCGCCGAGAGGATCGGCGTCGACGTCAGATGCAGCGCCTCCAGAATTGGCGGCGTCGACACAGCCCTCGAGGCCGGAGCCCCGAGCGTATCCCTCGACGACCTGAGCGTCGACGGCATCGACGACTTCCTCGGAGCCAGAGCCTCGAGAAAGCCTGTCGACACCCTCAACGCCACAGACGTCGATGCCTTCTTCGAAGACCTCACAGGTGCACACGGTCTCGAACGCGTCGAGGACCGGGACCTGGAACGGGTACGTCGAGAACGAGTCCCCTTGTCCGAACGGGACCTCTCCCGTGACTCGTGCCGACCACTCTTGCGAGCGGTGTCTCTCGACCTCACACGACCGACCCCACTCGGGGGCGCGGACGGCTGAGTACCCTGCGACTCAAGAATCGCCAACATCTTCTTCCCGAAGGAAGCCCATTCCTCCGGCGTCGCACAGCTGGAGGGGTAAGCGACGTGCCGGGCAGAGCCCTCCGAAGAGGACCTGGAAGACGACCGATGTCGGCGCTTCCGAGAATGCCTCGAAGAGGCTGAGGAGTGGCGAGAACGACTCCTAGAAGGAGACCCACGAGACTTCCGACGATGACACGGAGAGTCACCCCTCGAATCATCCGTCGAAAGCCCCGCAGACTTCGACTTCCGGGGCTTGGACACCCGACCTACCGACAACTTCTTCTTACGTTCGCGTAAGGCTTTGGACGTGAGCGACTGGCAGTCGATACAGTCATCCGTGTCGTGGGCCTCCCCGAGGCACCAGAGGCAGGCGTCGTGCGAGTCCGTCACCGACCTCTTGGACCCACACTCCCCGCACTTCTTGAAACCCGGACGCGGGGTCGAAGACGAAGTAGACATCTTCAGAAGGATTTTCACAAACGAACAGGTTCGAAGAACCGAGAAGAACAGAACTCCAAAGAGTCGAGGCGTTTAAACCGAGAAACACGAAGCAACACGTTCGCGGAAAAAACGGAACTGAGGCTATGGGCGTCGTGCGTCCTACTTATCACATCGGATGACGTCGGACGTCGGAGGAGGTCCTCGACGTCGGCGCATCGACGTCATCGACGCAGGACGCAGACGCCGAAAAAGTTTCCGAAGCAGCACAGCTGTGGTGATTACATGTCATAGATATGGAATACGTCGGAGGACCCAATCCCCTCGAAAGCATTGCTTCAGGGAAATATGCTGTGGGGGGGGTTGACTAAAGCAATGTACATTATGTTTACACCCACAAGACTCCAGTCACCTTTGAAGAGACAATTACTACCGGAAAAACCAGTTCGGGCTAAGGCAGGAAACTATACAATTAAAAGCCCTGCTTCCAACTGGAAGTCGCACTGTCCAGTGAACTAACCCGCAATAAAACGTGATGGTGCAGAGGCGTCATATTTCCCTGCTCTGCCAGACTTGAAGGCAGGAGACCAGAGATTTCAAAGGAGGCCAAGTGTGGTCAAAGCTTGACCAGGAGGTGTAAACTCTTCCTGCACCCATTCCAAGGAGCAAGCTGAAAAGTTCAAAGGGACTAAAAAACCCTCTGGTCACAAGCTGACCCAGGAGGACAGATGGCTGTACGGAATGAAGTGCCCCTCCCACAGGTGGAACAAGATCCTCCCAATTGACATTAAAAGACTGATTTCATTTTAGGCATTTTTCGCAGCACTCAGAATAAGAATTAATTTAGTTTTATGCTATTTTTTCATGTAATTTCCAGGCGGTTTTAAAGAGACAACGTGCATTTCCCTAGGACTTTGGGGACTGAAATGGGCTGTTAGAACAGTTTTCTGGCTGATCTAAAAATGGAACAAATATGACAGTTGGCGGGAAGATGGAAAATGAAAAAATGAACATGCTTGATCATTTGCAGAGTTATAACTGTTCTACATTTGAGGGCGCTAGAGAGCCCAATCAAGATGGCGGCTCCCCTGTGAGCTCGTAGCAGTGCTCCTGAAAATCCTGACTTAAATGAAGCCCAAGGCGCCCAAAACGCCACAAACCACGTGCCACAACTGTCTACAACGGCCCTGATGCCTTAGAGTCATTTGACAGGCACTGACGAGCTCACATCTGCGAGATCGTAGAAGCAGTGCAAGAGCGGGAACCCGGTCTTGGATTCAGCATAGCATCGACGGCCGGCCTGAAGGCAGTGGCGCCTACCGTCGTACGAAGGAACTCGCTCAACATCCTAAAAGTAAAAAAGGTCCAGAAGAGTGAGAGACAGGGTGGCCGGTACTACAGAATATAACAGCAGTTAGACTGCCTCGACAACCCTCGACCGGAGGGCAGGCACCGCATGTGACGCCACGCAGCTGACGGCCTCCCCATATGGCAGAGGCGGCGTAGAGACAGGGCGAGGCCGAAACCAATGAGGCAGCCCAGAGCCCCAAGCGCGCAGTCCGCACAATCGACCTCCCAGGCGAAGTGCCCAGGCAAATCCGTGGTGGAAAAAACCTCACTCATCGACACGCGAGGGGAGAGGGGCCTGCTTCGGGGGCAGACAACCCCAGAGCTGCAGCACAGCTATGCCAGACACGAGTTTGGGAGGCAGCGGACCCAAGGCCCCCCTAAACAACACACTTATGAACGCTAGTGCGGGAGCGCATATGTGCAGTGCTGGGGGATGAATCCAGTAGCAGAGAACAGTGATCCCTGCCTACCCGACAACGAGAGGAAACCAGGGGCACAAGCCGCCTGGCGCAATCAAAGAAGCACACCGAAAGGTGAGCCTCCTTCCCCCTGCCTTTCTAATCTCCTTGAACACGGGCAGCGGCAAGCCCAGCACTACCGGAAATAAGTCACAGTGGTGCACGGTACGCGCAAGAGTAGAAACTTGGGGCAGGGCAGGGGGGCCACACAGCCCAAAATTAACCAGCAGGCCTAGGCCCAAGACTCACATCTTCAACTGGGGGGACACCAGAAGTCCCAGGCCAAGGTGTAGGACCCCACCATAGTACATTAAGGAGGAGGCGGCAGCGGCGCTCCAGGGACAGCACCTGTGCCCCACAACAGGCCCATCCTCAAGCAGATCAGTGCAGCAGCTGGGGCCCCTGAACCCCTCAGCACTATCTTGCCGGAAAGACAAGCACCAAAACGCACAGACAATTGTACACAAGGTGAAACCAAGCTCCTGACGCACCGGCACTCTGCAGCACCAGAAGAGACACCTGCCAACACGCCAATAAGGGGGGGGGGCACACCATAAAAGTGCAGGTTGGGCTTGCTAGCCCATGGTGAAGAAACCGGACAATTGGTACGGCACATATTCTGTACTTTGCTGAGCAGCACCTCGAAAATCGGCTGAAGGTGCACGTAGAAATACCGGCTGGATCAAAACGAAAATACACCAGACCCACACCCCCTGGTCACGAGGATAAGAACTTGTAGGGGGTGGACAGGTTACTCTGAACAGCCCGACACTCGCATGGTAGAGGCAGCGGCAATAACATCTCCCGCAAGGCGGGCTCCCCTCAGAAAAACCATCAACCGTCTGCACTAGCTACAAGAAGTGGTGGAGAAAAATAGACAGACGGCGGACAACACCATATCACGAGGGAAGAGACTGTTCAACTACCAGTACGCTTAAACAGTGTGCAGCTCAATAGCAAAAGCTTGCAGGCCTGACCCCACCAGCAGTAACAAAGACCCCAGGTCGGGAATGACTGAATAAGGTCAGAGGCGCAGTTTGATTGGGCCGAGAGACCGACAACCAAGAAATTAGCTAGTAAGATACCCGCTGCCGTCAAGAGACCTGTCATCTACCTCACTCTACAGTTACTCAACTTGTCATCAGGACTGGTGCAAACATCCTTCACAGAGGTTACTCAGTTACTGTCACAATCGAACATCGAGAATGGGAAAAGCTGATAAATCACAAAGGTAGCTTAACTTTGAAGCAGGATCCGCTATCAAAACTCCAAGCATACACACACAACCGGAACCCCCGGCGACAACCATCGAACAAGAGAGCGGGAATGGCCCCATCCCAGACATCGACATATGCGAAATCCTGTTGGATCTCAAAGCTGGCATCGGGAAGCTAGACAAATCTATCCTCGAAAGTAGACCTGTTACAACATCGGTTAGACAAGCCTGGCGACAGAATTGAAACAGCAGAGCAAAGAATATAGGACCTGGAGGATGGCCACACAGTGCTGAGTACCAGAGTATCGGCGTTGGAGGCACAAATAAAATGAGTGGTAGCCAAAAATGAAGATCTAGAAGGACGAAACCAATGCAACAACATACGCTTTGTGGGGGTGAGAGAGAGAGAGAGAGAGATAGATCACGCAGAAGATGGAGGATTTCAGCGAAGCCATGTGCAAAGAGTTGTTCGGAGAACCCTCCTTATCCCATCTCTCTGTGGTCGAGAAAGCACACCAGGTGCCAGCCAGTTGCCTGGGCCCAGGGGCACCTTCACACCCCATTGTTGCACGCCTTCTCAATTACAGGGATTGTAACACAATCCTACGGCTCGCCAGCCAGAAAGGTGAACTACACTACGATGGAGACCGGATCCAAGCTTAGCCAGACGTTTCGCAAGCAGTGCAAGCATCCCGCAGATCCTTCATAGGAGTGAAAAAACGTATCGGAGACAATCAAATCTAGTACCCCATGCTCTTCCTGGCAAAACTCAGTTCAACATGCTGAGACGGCGCAGTTCGTCACTTCACCCGAGGCTGTGAGCAGCTTCTTGGACGAAGCCGGCTGCTGACCCTCCAACAAGAATCCAAGACCGGCAAGAAACGACTGAGGCAGGAGAGACCAGATCTGAATATCCACGGTACATGAGAACTGCAAACCATAATGACCAATGCATACTATGGAACTGGTTAAACGTCAGACTTGAGAGGTAACACAAGAATTCATCCCCAACACCTCACAGAGATTGCACACCACATTTAGTACCCTTGGGCACGTCCAAATATACAAATAGATGGGAGCCAACGAACTTGGCTGAGCAATAGCACCCAGAGCGCAGCAATGATTTGATGTTATTGATTGGAGGGGGGGGGGGGGGCTAGGTTCTTTGACAGGCGAGTTGGGGGTTTCCTGCAAAAGGGGTACACGGAGGGTAACTCCACTACAAGTTCACCGGATTGTAGCATATTGGGAAGGAAAAGGGAAACATGAGGGAAACTGTGCTGGGCGTGGGCCGGGCTCCCGCCGGCGGACCCCATGGTCAATCTTCAACAATCGGAAGAGGCATGCACATACCAATAAGGTTGTATACATGGAAAAGGGAACAAACTGTATAAACATAAAACAAGCCAAAACCATTCAAGTTAGCAACTTGGAACATCAGGGTGGGGCGGGGGCGGGAACAATCCAGCTAAAACCCGAAAGGTATCTCAATACCTCAGAAGACAGAACGTGGACATCGCCTTCATACAAGAGACTCATCTCCTTCCGTCCTCTGAGGGTCGATGGGCCTCTGACTGGGGATGCCACAGATACTATGCATCCTTCTCGTACTATGCCAGAGTAGCCATAATGATAAGCAAGAGAGTAAAGTTTAGATTACTGTCAGTGGCGCGCAACGAGGAGGGGAGAATGCTGAAGGTCCACGGAGTGCTTGAAGGCACTGCAGTGGTCCTAGTGAGCATGTATGGCCCAAACATTGATGGCACTAACACCTTTGACTGGGTGATGGCGCACCTGCTGGGGGCTGACACTGCCACGGGTATATGGGGTGGAGACCTGAACACCACACTGTACCCGGAATAGGACAAATCACACACAGCCACCAACACACCCACCAAGGCAAGGCTCCAAATTCAAGAAATTTGTAAGGCCTACAACTTGATAGACTTGGGGAGACTCAGTCACAAAAATGCTTCAGAATTCACTTTCCACTCATGGGTGCATGGCACCAGCTACTTTCCGACCATTTCCCGGTGAACCTAGAGTGTGCCCCCTCAGATGACAGGATGGGTAGCTACAGTTGGAGATTTAAATCAGGGGCACTCCAGGATCTAGTGTTTGCCCAAGAGCGCGAGAATAGATTATAGCCTTTCTGGCGATTAACCAAGATTCAGTAGTATCGAGCAGGACCCTGTGGGAAACATTAAAATGCTACAATAGGGGAATATGTATGACTAAAGAGGATGGGATCCTGAAAACCATTAGAAGGGAACTCGCAGAAAATGAATCTCGATTGAAGGAACTGGAGCACGCACACACACACTGAACTAAAAGATCCTCAAACACTAGCCCTCCTCAGGGAGCAACTAGATAAGTTTACAACCAATGCCAACCGCGAGTGCCGGTCTCTGGCACAAGGTCATCAAATCCGGCCGTACGGCGAAGGCCAAAAGCCAGGAGACCTCCTGGCACGGCAGCTAGCAGCAGATAGAAAATCCCCTCAAGTTGAATGTGTACGAGATCCCCAGGGAAAATGAGTTTACACTGAGTGTGAAATAGTGGGCACATTCCGGGCCTTCTATCACGACCTGTATAGTTCCAAGGTCCCGAATGACCCAGGGGCTCTTCGCGGGCACCTGAACGAAATAGAACTGTTCTGGGGAGAATGTAAGATGAGAGACTTCCTAAATAGACCAATCACACTCGAGGAGATCCAGGCAGCAATTAAAGATCTACCGGGGACCAAATCACCAGGCCCCGACGGTCTGACAGGAGAGTTTTATAAAGCATTTGCTGCTATACTCGCACCAATCGTATTATCAGTGTACGAAGAGGCGCTAGAGTAAGAATGCCTACCTGTTATCCTGCTTCATAAACTGGGGAACCCCCCCAGAAGAATGAGCCTTGTACAGACCGGTATCACTAATAAATGTTGATAATAAAATCCTTACTAAGATTCTCACTTCCTGACTGCTCCCACTGATGCTAGACCTGGTGATCGCGGACCAGGCAGGATTCATTCCAGGGCGGAATATGACATTTGGAATCCGGCGTCTCTTCGGTATCGTCGAAGCACTTGAACCGTCGACCCAGGGCAGTGGCAGTCCTATTAGATGCAGAAAAGACCTTCAATTCTGTCAAATGGCCATACCTCTTTGCAGTATCAAAGAAACGGGGCCTAGGGAACTATTTCATATAACTCACTCCTTTATAAGCATCCCTTAACCAGGATCATACTGGGGAAATCAAAATCAACACACATAGAACTGAAAAGAGGGACTAGACAAGGATGCCATCTGTCAGCCCTCCTGTTCACGCTTGCGATGGAGCCACTGGCTGCAGGCCTCAGAACTGGCCTGATAGAAAGAGGCCTCACCTTAGGACCCCATACACTGCTTTTATCCCTATGTGCCGACAATGAGGCCCTTTTCATCAGCGATCCAGTGACAAACTTGAACCCAGTAATGTGAGAAGTACTCAAGTTTGGATCCTTTTCAGGATAAAAACTAAAAATCAACCACACAAAATCAGTAATATTTCCTCTAACGTCTGGCACAATAGCATTTAGACACGATTATGAGTTCAGGTGGGAGCACACAGGAGTCAGGTATCTGGGAATTATGTTATACAGAAATCAGGAAGAACTTTACAGAGACAAATCTTGGAAAGTGAGAGTAGCACTTCGAGACAAAATATCTAGATGGAGACACCTACCGCTCACACTTTGGGGGCGAGTCTCGATATTGAAAATGGTCATACTGCCTAAACTATTATACATGTTCGTAAACTTACAGTTACTATTATCAGGTCAATTCTCACAACGTCTGCAAAGCCTAATCCTTGAGCTATTACGGGCAAGCAAACTCACGAAAGTAGCCCATACAACCCTTACCCAACCAATAGCAAAGGGCGGACTAGCGCTGCCCGACTTGGAATGCTATTACTGGGCCGCACAAGCGCAATTGCTAGGTCACTGGCTCGCCACCCAATTTATCCATCCACACGTCCAAATTGAAAGAGCCCTGATAACCCCTAACCTGCTGCGCGCAGCCATCATAGGTCACCTCCACGTTGCCCCAAGAACGCTCAATATAGCACTGACTACATACAAGATTTGGAAAAGGATTGCACGAAAATACTGTGTCAAAATCAGGTTCTCCCCCCTTCTCCCAGGAAGATTCATTCAGGGGATACCACATGACCAAGAAAGTATATCTCAAGTGGGCGGATAAGTTAAAGATAGACACACTAAATAACTGGTTTGTAGACAGAAACTTTCTAACTATTCATCAGGCACATGAACGAGGGGAAGACTCAGCCTTAGATATTTTCGTATACTTCCGACTCAGACACACGCTTAAATCATTGCTCCCTACATTCCCGATGCAACCACCCACATGGCAACTTCTCCACGGAGTGATTCAAACACAAGGAGAAGGCAGACTAGTGTCTAACATCTACAAAGACCTACTAACAAATAACACAAAGCAGCCGACAGCTCCAAAGGAGAGATGGGAAAAGGGCACTAAGACACAATAGCAGAAGAAGGGGCATGCGTTCTATGGCAAACACAAAAGGTGTCCCTAAGCTGATTCATTTAAACTTTGTACATCGGGTGTACCACACGTCAGACTGCATAGACAACGCCCATCCGAATCAGCAGCCTGCGAAAGATGGGATGACTCACCCGCAGGATTTATACAATTAGCCTGGGATTGTCTGCCGATTAGACAATTCTGGAACAATGTACTAGACAAGACCACAGTGATAATAGGAGAACACCTTGAACCAGACCCTATGGTAGCGATGCTGGGGTACACTAAAAAGCTACAACCTTCAGTGAGGAGATTACCCGGACTACTGCTGGTACTGGCACAACAACGTATAGCCATAACAAGGGGAAAAGGTCGTTCCCCTACATTACAAATGTGGCTGCAAGATGTGGCGTATTGTCATGATATGCAGACAAATTTGATCAGAACTATCAGAACACACAAGAGCTCCGGACATATGGGCAGACTACGACAACAGACTGAACTCTGCCAAGATGCCTCAGATGTACTTTCCAATCTGACTCTAGAACCTTTTCTATTTGTAACAGGGGTGCACCAATTGGGGTATCAATGCATGCTCAATGTAGACTTTCTTTGCACGACTGCGCTGGAGGCATGTTTTGTGGATCAAAGCGATGTAATATGTTGTAATGTGTTATTTTTATCATTGAAAATGACCAAAAATAAAGGCTTAAAACTTTTAAAATACATTTTATGAAAAGGAAATAATGAGCCTAACGGCCAAGCTACATCATACGGATTTGGTAATTGACTGATCTAATTCCCCATGACCAGCTACAACTCCATATCTGTTTCAACTGGTGGTGGCTAGTACAAGTATGAAGTTATGATACATAACTAGTTTTTGCCAAAAAGTTGAGCTGAAAATAAAGCAGTGTAATGAATGCAAACAAACAGATGGCGCTCTCTTCCCTTGACAAATCATGCCAGGGGGTGGAGAGAGGAATGGTAAACTGTCCTATCTGAGCAGTAGGGATAATTACAGAGTACTCACCCTAGATTGTAAAGTTTGTGATGTTATTTGTGCTGTATAAGAGGGACTGTACTGGGTCAGGACCAAAAATCCGGGGAGACAGGAGGAGGCGGACAGAGAGAAGGCTGCTGACCCTTACCAAGGAGAGTGCAGTGACCAGACACCTTGCCCTAGCTGTCCAGAGAGTCCGAAGATCCAGCTGGCTTTCCAGAATCCCAAACCAAAGCTTAATTTTAAGTAGCATATAACCACAGTCCTAAATTGCATAAGCCCTTCATTTTTGTAGCCTTGCGTCAAATATTTCACCCATTGAAAACCCCACTGAAAAACCCAAATAGCCAGTGTAATTCAGTCACCTTTCCATAGAAGAATATTAGCCTGTGTACGTTCGCACATCTCACTTTGGTAAGCCGCTCAGTTGTCTGTATAAATCCTTAGCATTTTTCTCAAGTCAGTCATTTAATTCCCCATTGAAATTCATGTTCAAAATTGTTGCCATTCGAAATCAACAATCTTGTCGAGTGTTTTATTTAATTATTATAGTCGTTAAAGTGTTGCCTCAAAAGAATTAGTTTCCTTGCAACTGAAAACCAAGTTTGTCCGTGCATTGTGTGCATTACCTCACAAATTCCTAATTGCATTTGTCCTATTAAACCCCAAACCGTGGTTCTATTGTGAGCAACCCCTTTTGCCTAGAATCCTATCTGTTATGTGCCTCTGTCCTCGTCATTGAAAAACGATTTTCCTATTCTAAGCTAAACCCCTTCCCTGCGCTGCCGGTCATTGTGAACCCCAGTGTTGCCACTGTAATTTTCCCTTTTGCATTTGATTACTCCCAAAACCGATTTTTCCATTTAATTTCTGCTTTGCCCTGGCGTGCTGATTAGTATTATCTAAGCTTCTCTATCTCCTAGAGTGTAAGCAACACGAATTTCCTTTCATTCTGTCCCCTAGCAGGTGTGAGTAATCAAAATTCAATTCTGCCATTTTGCTCCAAAAATAGGTTTTCACTTTCTTTGCTGGCTTCCCATTTTGGGGTGGTGGGCTTTACCGCAATCTGATTTTCTCCCTCTATTCCTACTCCTTGCCTTCCATTCAAAGGAATTAAGTTATTTGATGTTTGGGGAGTGTTGCAGGGGGGAGTGCTAAACCATTGGTGTTATCTCTTTATAAATGTGTTCTTTTCCTGTTTTGCCATTATCTGTGTAATTGTAATAGGATATCTTAAACCTAATTGTTTTGTAGAGATTTGTACATTTTTGTGTTGCCACAACATTGGTGGCTATGAAATTCTTTGATTGTCAATTTTCATTAAATAATAAATTAATAAATATCTTATTAGTTTACACCGGCCTGGTTCCTAGACCATTGTGACACAGGGTGTTTGGGGAGGTTGGGTGCGAGACGGGTTGGAGGCCTTGTGTATAGGCGCGTTATAAATGCCAGATCATACCCTACTCAAAAGAATCCATAGTATATTAGTGATAAAAGTGCTTTATTGTATGTCACATTCATTGTCAGGGAAGGAGTCCTTGGCTGGAGTGTGCCGTGTAATAAAACCGTGACACTAGGATCATGGATTTCTAGAACTTGCTCAACCTCCTGATCACGTGTTGAATGACGGGGACTGGAGGAAGCGCGTACAGGAGTGGAAAAATCCCAATCCACCACAAACGTGTCTCCTAGAGCTCTTCTTGGGAGAAATTCCCTTGAGCAGAACAGTTTGCACTTCCGGTTGACTCTGGTCACGAACAGATCCACTTGAGGGGCTCCCCAAAGGGCAAAGACCCCCTGAATGACTTCCTGAGCTGGTTCCCACTAATGGGAGAGTATGCTCTGCCTGCTCAGAGTGTCTGCCGCTGTATTCTCCACTCTGGCTAGGTGAACTACTGATAGGGAAATCCCTTCTTGTATTGCCCAGTACCAAAGCTGCATTGCCTCTCTGCACAGTGGTAGTGACCCAACACCCCTTCTTTTGTTGAGGTAATACATGGCCACTGTGCTGTCCGTCATTATCAGGACATTCTTTCCCCGCACACAGGGCAGAAAAGCCTTCAGTGCTAGCCTGATTGCACTCAGCTCCAAAAGGTTGATGTGTAGTTTGGACTCTGATGGAGACCAACGACCACTGATTGTCAGATCGTTGGCGTGGGCTCCCCACCCCGAGAGTGAGGCGTCCGTCACTACTGTCATCTCAGGCCATGGATACCAAAAGGCTCTCCTTTCAAAATGTTTTCCTAGTAGGCCCACCACCGAAGGTCCTGTGAGACTCTGCTCGGAATCTGTAGGAGGTCCGACATCCTTCCAGAGAATTGGGACCACTGAGTCCCAAGAGCCCATTGGAGAGATCTCATTCTCAGGCAAGTCTCTAACACCAGAAAAACGCAGGATGCCATGAGGCCGCGCAACCTCAGAAAATCGAAGGCCGGTAGATGCTGGGAACTCTGGAATTTGGTCACCATCTGCAGAATGTCTTGAGCGCTCACCTCTGGTGGTGAGGCTTTTCCCGGGGATGCATCCAGAACTGATCCAATAAACTGGAGCCTTTGAGATGGTACCATGTGAGACTTTAAGTTGAGGGAGAAGATCAATCTGTGAAGGGAGTAACAGGTGGAGCTGAGTTGTGCCAGGACCTGTTCGGGGGAACTGGCCCTGATCAGCCAATTGTCCAGTTAGGGGTAGACGTGAATTCCCCCTCTCCTGAGACTCGCTGCCACAACTGACATCAACTTGGTGAAAACCCTTGGGCGGATGTCAGCCCAAATAGCAGAACCCGAAACGGATAATGAGAACCGCCAACTGCGAACCTCAGGTACTGTCTGTGCTTGCGATTGATCGGCACATGAAAGTAAGCATCCCGAAGGTCCAATTATACCATCCAATCCTGAAGCTGGAGGGCCTGAAGGATCTGAGAAAGAGTAAGCATCTTGAACTTGTCCTTAGTGAGGAACTTGTTCAAGTGTCTTAAGATGGGTCTCGATCCTCTGTCCTCCTTTGGGATAAGGAAGTATGGGGAGTACCAAACCTTGTTACTCTGCTACAGCTACTGGTTCTATAGCACCTTTCTCTAGCAGGGATAATATTGCCTGCATCTGGAGCAGATCCGGAACTTTGTAAGAGCTGTCCCCCGGTGGATGACTCAGGCTTTTTTAGGAAGGGAAGGCAGTAACCCTGGGCAACTGTTTCCAATGCCCATGCATCTGAAGTAATAGCCTGCCATTCTGTCAGTTCACAAGACTGCAGTGGCAGGCAGACTGTCACGGCATCTAAGACCTCACAGAGGTTCTGGGGCGGCTGACACAGTGGCTGATGGTTAAGAAACCACTGCTGCTATGGTCCAAGTACCTCTTCCCCGTCCACCACGGGGGAATCTTCTTTGGCCTCTTTGAGCTGGCTGTCCTCTGCCACTTCCAAATGTGTAGTAGTGACGAAAGGACTTGAAACACTTGTGTATGAGCGCGATACAAATAAAATATCATACCCCTCCAGGGCGTACCTGTGGGGCTATTTGGAGGTTATCTGATCGCAGCACCAAGTGATTTGGCTGCTGCCTTTGAAGTTTTCAGTTACTCCAAACTCTCATCACCCTTCTTCTGAATAAATGAGTGCCGTCAAAGGGCATGTCGAGCAGTTTGGATTGTACATCTGGAGAAGATCCTGACTTTCTCAACCAGGCAAACCTGCGCATAACTGTACTAGCCGCCATAGCACTGCTGATACTGTCAGCACAGTCGAGACCAGTCTGGAGGGATTCGCACATCGCATCTTTCCCATCCTTGACTACATTTCAAAACCTGTCTCGTTCTTCCCCTTGGGAGATATGGTCAGCCACCATGGATATACACTCCCAAAGGGTGTGAGTGAACCTTGCCGAAGTGCACGTGGCATTAGCCGATTTTATGGCCATACTTCCAGCCGTAACGCTCATCATTCCTATACAGACGTATTGCAGAGTAGACCTTTTATCCATTGGTTGAGGTGGCAGCTTGAACCACAGTACTCCTACGTCCCGTCCCCTTTCCTCCATACTTGTGGGACATTCCGTCCATCAGGACGGGACTAGGGCACTTTAAAGGATCAACACATTTCCGTTTTGTCCTTTTATTTTTATGTGGGCCACGGCAAGTGACCGAAGCCCTGCCTTCCTGAGCTCCGCCCCACACATTGCCCTTCAGTCCTTTTCTCCACGCGGTCGTGGTCGGACACACTTGCATCACAGGGAATATTTTTCTTTTTGTTCCATTGCCCTTTATTCCTGCACCGGTTCTACGGTCATCTATTCCTCTGTCTATGCTGCAGCGTCTGGGATTCGTGTCCTGTTCATCCTGCGAACGTCGCTTTGCGAGGGCAGATCCCAACTCTCTTTGCCAAGAGTGCCTAGGCTGGGAACACCGTTGGGACTCGTGCTTCTACTAAGACTCCCTCTCTGTCCACTCCAGTGTCGGCTTGTCAGGGGGGTACGGTGTTTCAACACGGAAGGAAAGTGCGAGAAGGTGAACAGAATACCTTGAGGCCCCACAAGAGGGCAGTGTGCCCTGCCCCAGAAACCAGGGTGAGGGTAAATTGTCCAATAGTTTTTTTTAAAGGGTGATCTTGTCAATTTGTCTGCTTGTAAGTGGAGAATATTAAGGATCTGCTTGATGCAAGTGGCCTTCGGGGGAAAAGTGGTGGAGTTGCAACCAGTAATAAATTCTTCACTGACATGTATTCAGGAGTCGTGACTTTATTCCGTTTTGCTCAGCCCCAGTCTATTTTATGACAGGCCTGATCTATTGGCTGCTCACACCATAACCACTCAGAATTCCAAGAACAGAGAAAGGTTGATCTCTCCAGATGGCCGCTAACTAACAGTTCGAGGATATGACCACCTCAAGAGGAAGCCAATTTCTTTGAGAGGACTAGTCCTAAAGAAAGAAAGGCTCCCCAGCCTATCCAACTGGCATCTGTCTTATAAGTAGAGGGGAGGAAGCGTTAAGTGGAAACCACTTTGCTATGCGAGTTCGGTCCAGCCACCATTGAAGATCCTTTGAAAATAAGCAAGAAACTTGAGGGGGACGCTGGAATTCTGATCTCCATGTGTCTAGGGAAGACGGGTTCAAGTAGAGGTAATCTGGAGTGTGCATGAGGCCATGTGGCCTTGTACCTTCAAGGACTCTGGTTTGCGGCCATTGGTTCTGCTGGATCATAGAAGGGTGAAGTGATTGGTTGAAACGTCTGGAGGAATACCAGTTACTGGCTGGGCCAGAATCTATCCTTTAAGAATAACAAGTGCTGGGACAGAGACAGGATTATCCCAGTTCTGAATGAATTAAAGTCTTGCAGCAGTCCTGTGGCCATTGATATGTGGTACGTCCGAGTTACCAGATGATGTGCTTGCGGGAGAATATTGAGTGTACATGTTCAGTTGTTTCATGTTTAGGATTAAAATGATCATGCCCTTGATTTTCGGCATGACAAAAATGATGACGCACACCCCGGAGCATTCCTCCTGAGGTTTTGGGGCTGTCTTGATGTTGGCTCTTCACCGTCTGGATTTCAAGGACCCCTTATTAATAATTGGGCCATATACTTTACTCACTATTCATTCGACCGTTGGGTCTCGGACCTCATTCTCCCAGACTGGCCGAAAGTAGTGTTGTCCCTCAAAAAGTCCAACTGTCCTCTTGGCCTAGTGAGGAGCAAGGTGTCATTCTCCAGAAATTGTTTACAAGTAAAAGTGTTGCCAAGTCTAAACGTGTATGAAAATCTTCATGTGGAGGAAAGGACGAGGAATGGGGATGGAGGATGAAAGTAAGGCTTATGACATACTGTCTTTAGTTTGGATTGCTTTCGGAGGGTACCAGAATGGCTACCAATCTTAGAAACCTGAAGTAGTCTCTCCTTCATACCAATTTTTGACTACCGTGGGTGCCAGGTAGGGTAGCTTGAAGGCTGCAGAATCCTGTGATGCATGGGCGCTCCAGCCTCAAGCATAGACCTGCCTCCCGGTGGTAGAGGATACCTCATTTTAAGCGGGGTCAGACAGAAGCTTCACCTGACTTTGCAGTGCTTTCAGTAGTGTGGAGAATTGTGTGCCTTTTTCAATCACTTTATGCAGGTCTACAAAGTTTGAAAGGAGTGAATGAGATGTGTATTGGTGTAGATTTGGGAGCCTAGGGCGAGGTGGGCACCAAATAACTTCTTTAAGTCGACACTACCCTCTTTTACTAGGTGCCCCTGGTGGATACTTATGTGATAGGACCTTCTTGCGCTCGCTACCAGAGCCCAGAAAACATGAAGAATGCGAGGGCCTAGCGGGTCCCTGTGGCTGGTCTGCCATGGACTGTAGCTGAGACAATGATGGGAGTGGGAGTGCTGTGGATCTGAGAAGCGGAGACGCCCATTTTCCAGAACATCGAAAAAAATCATGAAGAACCCATGCTTTAGCAAGCTCTGGCCCAACCAGGGGTAAAAATGGGATTTGAATAGTTTCAATGGGGAAGATAAACTTCCACTCTTTAGTATAATGTCCAGGTCCTGCCTACCTAAGCAAGGAAAGGGAGAGACTGGCCCATAGGACAGGAAATGTTACTGAAAGGATTCAAGATGAAGCTTTAACCTTATAAGATGCAAGTAATTGTAGTGTGGAGCTTTTAAAAAATTGTATTTTTTTTTTACAAAATTAAGTATGGTAACGGTTGCTGTTGGTTGACAGTTGGCCTGAAAGGTAAGTACTGGGACGAGGAAAGGGGGGTGTAGAGGTAAGATCTACAATGGCCACAGGGCACATTACCAGAGCTAAGCATAGGCTGAGGTGTAATGCCAGCTGGGTAAAAGGGCTTAATTGAAAGATAGTGTTCCTTGACCCTGTACTCTTTCACGGGCCCTGCATCATTCCGAGTCTTCAAGCCCAGCACCATTATCTGCTCCTATGATTTTGTAAGGTCAGGCACCCACTCATCACTAGGGAGGCGCAGTTCCTGTACAATGTCAAGATAGGCACGTTCCATCCGGCAGCCCAGCAACAGCTTTATTTATAGTGTGGCATCTCCGGTTCAACTGGAATGTTTGTGCAGCTCCTACCAATCACTGCTGGCAGACCAGCCAAGGCCTGCCATGCCCATCGGTCTGGGACAGTCTGTCCTCTCCTGGCCTACCAAATCCTCCAACAGCCTAAATCATCAGCTGAAGCATATAAACCACAGTGCACTTAGCTACTTTAAGTATCGCAACCTCGCCCAGTAGTGTTCACAGGTCGCAGGATTCTTCGGCCTGGTGAGACCAGTGCCTGATCCAGTATGAACTGCAGCCAAGCAGACTGTACTAAGCCTCAAAACCGGGTGCCCGCCCTAGTGAACACACGCAGCAAGCAGTGCGTTCATAGTTCTGTCTGTAAGCAGATGGGTAAACAGTGAAACTCAAACTTCTAACAACGCCCTCGGTAATTATCCCCTTGGAACGCCTAGACTGCTCACTGGCCTACATCTAACCTGCATAGCAGTGGCCTTCGAGTGCAAGCTAAACGGGTCCCCGAAGCAATGGGCAGCACCACCTGTTCCTTGGCAGGCGGACTCCAGGGAGTAAACCTCGATCTAGCCCAGTCGATCAGATTCCTTCAATTTGCGCCAAAGTGTCCGAGGAGTATCTGATTCACGCGTCGCGGACCCAGGGCCCCGATATCCGGGGATTTTTAGGATCCTCATTCCTAAATATTCAATCGTTATAAAGCAGCATTAGAGAGTAAGTAGTGATGAGATGTCGGCGAAGGACTGCAAAGTGGCAAAGGACAAAGGAGCTGGAGGGCACAGGGAGAGGACTGAGCTGGCAGGCTGCGCCTAGGCTCTTCTGCTTCCCAGCCAAGGTTTGCAGGAGTTTTAGACAGCGAAGGACAGGGCGACCTGGGTGTTGCTAGGTCTGGAAAAGATCTGGGGCTCAGGACTCGGGGCTAACTGGATTTTGGTTGTAGCTTCTGAGCCGCTATTCGTGGCTACAACTAAAAGACACGGGGCTATAGCACCCCTAAGCCCACCCGTAGCGATGCCCCTGGCGGTTTATAGTCAAAATCTCGAAAAGTAAAATCTCGAAAAAAAAGCACGAATTTAAAATCTCGAAAAAAAAAAATAATCGAATTTTTTTTTCAATGCGTTTTTTTTCAAAATGGGGGGGTTCCCCCCCAACCCCCATTTTTCATTTTTTTTATTTTACCTCTTTTTTTTACTTACCTGACCCCAAAAACACAAATAAATAAATAAAAAATTAAATATTTTTTTTCCGAGATTTTTATTTCGTGCTTTTTGTAATTCGAGATTTTAGTTTCGGTATTTTGACCGACCACCGCCCCTGGCACTGATGGCTGCTTCGCAGAAGGAGCAGCTACCCAGCAGCCCGAGATCCCCAGGATCAGCAGGTGCAGCCAGAGGGCAGGCCTATTTCAGCACACACTGCCAGATTCTCACAGCTACCAGCAGGGCCTGCCCCAACACAGTGCATACCCACTGATCGCTGCACAGGCGACTCCGTGAACACATCCACAGATTCCCCCTCGCCCTCTGCTCCGCTGCCTCCTCTCTGCACATCGTCAGTCACCAAGCTGTACAATTTGCATTCGCTTTTCGCAAGGGAGAAATGAATATGTGCAGTATGAAAATGTGTGCATTTATAAAGCGGCACCCTGCCAATGTGCTCAGCCTCCCATTAATATAGCTACTTACGTCGCACAAAAACAAATAGCCAGAGCACGCATACTCCAGGAAAGGCCTCCTGCCCCGGCATATTGCACACTGGGGCACGGATGACGCTAGGGCTATACCTTGACATTTTTTGTTGGCGTTTTGATACAAATGTGCTTGTGTCATGCGCTGTCCTACACTCATAAGTGAGGTGGTGCGACTAGTCAGTGACCTACTTTGCATTAAATCACAGAGCATTTTGTCACTGTTTATTACACGGCCCACTTCATCCATGCAACTCCTTCCCCTACAATGAATGTGGCGCACAATAAAACACTTTTCTTTTAGTATACTATGGATTCTTTTTGAGTAGGCCTCCAACCAGTCACGCACCCTACCTCCACCAGCCCTCAGTGTCACAATGGACTAGGAACCAGGTTGAGGTGTATTAATAAGATATTTTATTAATTTATTATGTAATGTAAATGAGGATAATCAAAATACAATAATACAACAGCCACCAAAATTGTGGCAACACAAATGCAATATCCTATCTAGAGAGACCAGGTTGAAATAGACTATCACACACGCTTTTATTTTAATGACAAAACAGGTAAATAACAATTCCAACCAAAGTAATAGCACCTACAGTTAAGCACTCCCCCCTGCACCACTCACCCCCAAACATCAACTGGGCTTGATTCCTTTGAATGGAAGGCAGTGGCAAAGAGTAGGAATATAGGGGGCAATCGGTTTTGGGGTGAAGCCCACCACCACAATATGGGAAGCCAGCAAAGAAAGGGAAAATCAGTTTTTGGAGCAAAATGGAAGAATGGGGTTTTTATTATTTCTCACAACTGCTAGGGGACAGAATAGAAGAAAATCGGTACTGCTTACACTTAAGAGACAGGCAAAGTTTTAGAGAATAATAATCAGCACACCAGGGAAAATAGAAATGAAGTAGGAAAATCGTTTTTTGGGAGAAAGCAAATGGAAAATACAATGGCAAATGGAAATCCGTTTACACTGAGACTTATAATGACAGGTAGGCTCCGGGAAAGAGGTTTAGCTCACAAAACCAAAATCGGTTTTGGTTCAGAATGACAGATGCGAAGAGCAATGACACTAGCAAATGAAATCAGCTTAGCGGGGCATAATTTAAACACAGGGACAAATTCGCTTTTCAGCTCCCAAGGGGATTGATTATTTTGGGCAACACTTTAATGACTGCAACCATTAACAAAAACACTGGGAAAAAGATTGGTGATTTAGAACTCCACCAATCCTGCTCCTGTGAAATTAAATGGCGAAATTAATTGAATTACTTACAAAAATACTAAGGATTTACAGACAAATGAGGGGGTTCTCAATGGGGATGTGCTAACACACAGGCAAACAAGAGATTCTTCTATGGGGATACGAGTGAACTACACTGGCAATTGGGGTTTTCAATGAGGAAATATTGGAAGCACTGCTACAAAAATGAAGGCCTTATGCAATTAAGAGTTGGGGTTATTGCTACTTACATAGCAAGCTTTTAAGTTTCAGGAAAGTCAGTTACCTCTCAGGACACTCTGGGTAGATGGGGCAGGCGTCTGGTCACTCCACTCACAATGATGGTAAGTTTCAGCAGCCTGCTCTCAGTACTCCTTTATCTGTCTTCCCTGGTTGTTGTGTGTTCAGTCCTAGTGCAGTCCCCTTTATATAGCAGGAATGACATCACTAATTTTACAATCTAGGGGAGGTACCATGCTATAATCCCTGGGGCTGGGGTTGGACTTTTACTTTCTTTTTTTTCTCTCTCTCTCTCTCTCTCTCTCTCTCTCTCCCCCCCCATCATAACTTCATAATTGTACTAGCAACTGCCATACGAAATATATTCTCTGTTTTAGCTAATCATGGGGAATTAGATAAGCCGACTGCCAAATCTGTACGATGTAGCATGGCATTGTGTCACATTTTTGTCGGTTTCATAGCATGTACAACAGTTACGAATATGTAAGTTATCAATCATATTTCTAATTTCATTTTCCACCTTTTCACCAACTCTCAGATTTGTCACCTGTTCAGATCAGCCAGAAACCTAGTCTAACTGACCATTACAGTTCCCAGAGTCACAGGTAGTTGTATTTTATAGCCCTAAAACCCCCTGGAAATTACATGAAAAATGCCATAAAAAGGAAATCAATCCTCAGTCTGATTGCTGCTCAAAATGGCTAAAATGAAAGTCTTTTAAATTAATGGGGAGTGTTTCTGTCAGCAAATGGGATGGCTGCTTCATCCCCCCACGGCCATCTGTTCCCCTGGGTCAGCCTGTGACCAGAGGTTTTTAATAAGAGTCTCTTTGAAATTGGCCGTTTGCTCTTTGAAGTGGGTGCAACAAGGATTCACATCCTTTAGTCCTGCTTCAAGAAACGCCTTCTCTGAAAGTCCCTGCTTTTCTGCCATCATGTCTGCAGAATAATGAATTTTGACGCCTTCAGCAGCATCACATTTTATTGCAGGGTTATTAGATGGGAGCTGTGACATCCAGCTGGAGTGGGCTTTTCATTGTGAAGTTTTTGCCTCAGCCAGAACAGGTTTTTCCTGAAGTGTCTCTTCAACCGTCACTGGGGTTTTGTGGGTGAACCATAATATACCTGCTTTGGCCAAGCCACACATCCTACTCTACTTTCCTGACATGTTTCTGTGAGCAGTGATATCTTTTTCCATTGTGGCTTTTTAAAGCTGTTTTTATTTGCAAACACATTTTTATGCTTCCAATGTTTAAAAATCCTGTTTTCCAGGTCACAGTATTCTTTGATTCCTCCTTCTTGGGTGAATTAAGCTGCTTCTTGTCCATTGATAATGACAGGTGGGCCCCTTTCCCCATGGTTCTTTAACATTAACAACAAAAGAAAAAGCCAGGCCGTTTTTGTTGCAGTGTTTAAATGGCTGAAATTCATGTGAAAGGGACTTCTCAAATGGGGTACAAAGGCTCTTTTGCTTCTTGTTTCTGAAGAATTTTAAAGGAGGAAAGACTTAGTCTCAGTGTGGGCATGCCCAACCCAATACAGACACTTCCTTAGGGAATTATATCTACAGACAGGACAGGATACTGCACAAGAGAGACCCAATAAACAGGGCACCGAAAAGCTAAACAGAAAAGATTGTACCTCTCAAACTTAAGCCTGACCAGTAATAAGCTGATGAAGAGCTTTAACAAAACCGACTGCTAATGCATGTTAAAGGGTCCACAGTTCCTCAGCCACTACCTCCTCACTATTACGCAGGCCTCCGGGGTTATCTTGTCAAAAAAAGAGTAGGCCCGTGTTTTATATAACAGAGCTGGCATTCGCATCTCTAATTAGTGTTGGCCTGTAACAAGTGAAAATCATGGTGTGGCAGTGTAGAAAGGGCGCTTGGCCTAGTGGATTTACAATTTGAGGCAACTTCTCTGATTGCTTTATGTATTTAAGTGCGGGCACAGTATGGCATGCTCGTCAGAGTCACACAGAAAACATTCCAGTGTGCTCTTGTATGGACATTGGACACATCAGACAAAACCAGGTATATGCGCTGTTACATAAGGGAGCACCACATAAATGCCATTAACCAACAGAGTTGTGACTTGTGCAGCACACACATAAATGCTGCAAACATATCACTGCATTGATTTGCCATGGACTAATGTCTGCATGGTGACACAATGAATGACATTGTGACAATAACAAAGTTGCTCACCGTAGTGACTACCTTACTCCTAGTCCACAGTCCCATTTCCTTCATACTTGTGGGACACTCCATCCTTTGGCACAGGAGTATGTTTGTCAAAAAGCATCAAAAATGAAAAATGTTATCCTTTTCTTTTTACGAGGGGTACTCCACGCGGCCATAACCCCGCCCTCCTGAGCTCTGCCCCGCGCATCGCCCTCCAGTCTTTCTATCGCCTGGTCTGCGACCATTTAGGCAATAATAGAGGATACTTATTAGAGGGGACGGCGGGCGGACGTATGGAGGAAAGGTGACTATGGACTAGGAGTAAGGTAGTCACTACAGTGAGTAACTTTATTATACTTCTACGTCCCGTCCCCTTTCTTCCATAATTATGGGAGATTCCCAAGCACACCTAACAGGAATTACAGGTGGATGGAAACTCCTTACTGAAACAGGTTCCTAAGCACAGCGTGACCAAACTGAGCATCAGCCCTGGAGCTCAGTTCCAGACAGGAATACTTACAAAAAGCCGATGGGGAGACCCATGTAGCCGCTTTCGTGATGGTCTCCCAGGGAACGTATTTTTGGAAGACAATGGCAGTTGACTTGGCCCGCGCAAGAGGAGCATGAATTCCCTTTGGGGCCCGAATACCCTGAATAGTATATGCCTCAGAAAAACAGGCAGCGATCCATCGGGAGATGGTTGCTTTCAAGGCCGGCTTTCCTTGCAGATTTCCGAAGGTCACAAAAAGCTGCGAAGAGTTCCTAAACTCAGATGTTCTGTCCAGACAGAACTTAAGGGCTCTTCTAACGTCAAGGCAGTGCAGAACCCTTTCGGCCTCTGAGGCCGGGTCTGGGAAGAAGACAGGCAATGAAATTGACTGATTCCAATGAAAATCAAAGACCACCTTCGGAAGAAAGGCAGGATTCGTCCGCAGGACACCCTTATCCTTATGAAAAGTAAGGAATGGATGCTCCACCAACAAGGCCTGAAGTTCACTTACACGCCTTGCCAAAGTCACAGCTATCAAAAAGGACACTTTCCACGAAAGGTACTTAAAATCGACAGTAGCCATGGGCTCAAAAGGCTTATGACAAGGCTGTGAGGACCACATTCAAATCCCACCTTGGATGCAGGTTGCGAACAGGAGGGTAAAGATGTAATAGGCCCGTAAAGTGTCTTTTAATGACTGGATTAGACAATGAAAACGAGCACTGGTCAGTGGACAAATAAATGGCAACAGCCGATAAATAAGTCCTGCAGGACAAGAAATGGATGCCAGACTCTTCCAGATGTGAACCAAAGGACAGGACCATGTCGATAGTAGCCTCCCTGGGGTCCAGCTGCTTATCCAAACACCAGTGGCAAACAAAACCATTTACTTCTATACTGAGATCTTGTAGAGGGCTTCCTGGCCGCCTGAATGATGCGCATGTTATCCGTGGACGAATTGAAACGCTCTAAAGATATGAACTCGGGCACCAGGCTGCCAAGCTGAACATTGTGGGGAGGGGTGCCACAGCTGCTGATCGCTCTGATGAAGCAGATCGGGGACAAGCGGAAGCTTGAGCTGTGGGCACACAGATAGATGCTGAAGCTCCGAAAACCAAAACCTGGCCGGCCACCAAGGGGCTATGAACAGCAGGGAGCAATTCACTGTGTTCCTTAGCTTGCAAAGCACCCGATGGATCAGAGGAAGGGCCGGAAAAGCGTAGGCCTTCATGTTGTGCCTTGGAATCTCAAGAGCATCCCCCAGTGATAATGCTCCGAGCCAGTTCCTGTAGGCATACAGGGGAATCTTCCTGTTTGTAGATGTTGCAAAGAAGTCCACTTCTGGAGTTCCCCAACAGAGAAAAACAGAGAGGATCTTCGTGTTCAGTTCCCACTCGTAGCTGACACTTGTTCGTCGGCTGAGGGCATCTGCAGTGACATTCACCTGGCCCGGGATGTGTACCGCTACCAGTTAGATAACATGCCGAATTTACCAGGTTACTCACCGTAGTGACCACCTTACTCCTAGTCCATAGTCCCCTTTCCTCCATACTTGTGGGACATCTCTCCGTCCTGTGGGACGGGACCAGAGCACTTTGCAAAAAGCATCCACATTTTTTCAAATATTTGTCCCTCCTCTCTTTCCTGCGCAGGGCCCGGCACGCGGCCGCAACCCCACCCACTTTGGCTCCGCCCGCGCATCGCCCATCAGTCCTTCTCTATCGCCAGGTCAAAGACCCATTAGCAATAACAGAGGAACCTTATTAGAGGGGACGGAGGGCGGGCGTATGGAGGCAAGGGGATTATGGACTAGGAGTAAGGTGGTCACTACGGTGAGTAACCTGGTAATACTCCTACGTGCCGTCCCCTTTCCTCCATACTTGTGGGAGATTCCCAGGCACTCCTTACAGGAACTACGGGTGGATGGAAATACCCCTTACTGAAACAGGTTCTTCAGCACAGCCTGACCAAACTGAGTGTCAGCTCTTGAACTCATGTCGAGAAAGTAATGCTTACAGAAAGCAGATGGGGAGGCCCAAGTAGCTGCCCTAGCGATGGACTCCCAGGGGACATATTTCTGAAAATCAACCGTGTCTGCCTTGCCCCGCACCAGGTGTGCATGGATACCCTTAGGAGGTTTCAGCCCTAGAACGGTGAAAGACTCCGTGATGCAGGCGGCGATCCGCCTAGAAATAGTTGCCTTAGATGCCGGCTTACCCTGAGGGTTACCGAAGGTCACAAAAAGCTAAGAAGAACTCCGAAAATCAGACGTCCTGTCCAGGTAGAACTTAAGAGCTCTTCGGACATCAAGACAGTGTAGAATCTTTTCAGCCTCTGAGGCAGGGTTCGGAAAAAAGACCGGAAGGGAGATCGACTGGGTAAGATGGAATTCGGTCACCACCTTCGGTAAAAAAGCCAGGTTTGTCCGAAGGACTACCTTGTCCTTGTGAAAGACCAAGAAAGGATGCTCCACCGACAATGCCTGGAGCTCCCTCACTCTCCTCGCTGACGTAACGGCGACCAGAAAGGACACTTTCCAAGACAAGTACTTGAGGTATACCGTAGCCAGTGGTTCCAAGGGTTTATGGCACAGCGCCGACAGGTCTACATTTAGATCCCATGGCGGGTGCGGATTACGAACTGGAGGGTAGAGGCGTGTCAAGCCAGCAAAATGCCTCTTCACCACTGGGTTCGTTAGAGATTAAGAACAAAGGTCTGTAGAAAGGTAAGCGGAAACCGCTGAGAGAAGTCCTGCATGACAGAACATGAACCCCTGACTCTGCTAGGGAGGACACGAAGGACAGCACCGTGTCAATCGTGGCCACCCTCGGATCCAACCTCTTCTCCAAACACCAATGATAGAACCTGAGCCATTTACTCCTGTATTGAGATCTGGTCGAGGGTTTCCTGGCTGCCTGGATAATAAGCATGTTATCCGCAGACAAACTCAGATGCTCTGAAGACTAACTCAGCCACCATGCCACCAAGCAGAGCGATTGTGGGGAGGGGTGCCACATCTGTTGTTCCCCCTGGGGAAGAAGATCGGGAGTTACTGGTAACCTGATCGGCGGAAACACCGACAGGTGTTGAAGTTCTGAGAACCAAAACCTGGCCGGCCACCACGGGGCTATCATTAGAAGGGAACAGTTCACAGAGTTCTTCAACTTCCAAATTGCACTGTGAACTGGAGGCAGAGGCGGGAAGGCGTAAGCTCTCATCCTGTGCCATGGAATCGCGAGAGCATCCCCCAGAGAGAAGGCTCCCAGCCCCCCTCTGGAGGCATACTGAGGAAGTTGCTTGATCGCCGCCGTGGCGAAGAGGTCCACCTCCGGCGTGCCCCAACGCGAGAAAATCTATGATAGGACCTCCGCCTTCAACTCTCACTCGTAGCTGACCACTGTACGCCGGCTAAGGGCATCCGCTGCGACATTCAGCTTGCCTGGGATGTGCAGTGCAAGCAGCCAGACGCCATGAAGCACGGGCCACTCCCGAATCTGGATGGACAGGTCCACGAGGGGGGGGGAGACTTTGTTCCCCCTTGCTTGTTTATGTAATACATTGAAACCACGTTGTCCATTCTTATGCAGACCACCTTGTTGACAATGAGCGGTCTGAACGCCCTGAGTGCCAGAAAGATCGCCAGAAGCTCCAAATGATTTATGTGCAGGAGCTTTTCCTGAGGCGACCAGAGGTCTGAGACCTGAAGAAGATCTAACGTCGCACCCCACCCGAGAAGGGAGGAGTCCGTCGTGATCGTCACCATGGGGGCTGGGTCCTGAAACCCTGCGCCCACCGACAGGTTGCTGAGAGATGACCACCAGTCCAGGTCCACTCTCATGGGATCCGGAATCATCATCCGCATGGTATCCGGATCCACTGCCTGATGCCCTGAATTCCGAAGAGCCATCTGGGTCCGTCTCATTTTGAGAAGAGCAAGAGGAAGAGCCAGTACACATGAGGCCATGTGGCCCAGAAGCCTCTGGAACCACTACGCCGACATGCTCTCCGACTGCGCAAACATCTGACACGTGGCCAACAGATCCGCCATTCTGTCCCCGGTCAGATACACTCTGCAGTCGATCGTGTTCCAACGAAAACCCAGGAAGATCAGGTCCTGTGAGACCGTCATGGAGGATTTCCGCCAGTTCACCGACAGCCCAAGATGGAACAGGAGCTGAAGGAGAGCCTGGAGGTTGCCCGCTGCTGCCAACCGACAAGGGCTGCGTAAGAGCCAGTCATCCAAATAAGGATACACATGGATACCCTGGAGACAAAGATAGGCCGCAATCACCGACATCATCTTCGTGAAGACACTCGGCGCCGATCTGAGGCCAAAAGGAACCACCCGAAACTGGAAGTGCTTCTCTCCCAAAGAGAAGCAGAGGTATCTCCTGTGTGGATTGCAAATCAGGATATGCATGTACGCATCCTGAAGATCCACCACGCTGAGCCAATCGCCCATCTGCAAAGAGGAGCGTATCTGGCCAGGCGTGATTATCTTGAATTTCTCTTGGGGTAGGAAAAGATTGAACTGGGAAAGGTCTAGGATGGTGCGCAGGCCAGCCTGGTTGGGTTTGGGCACCGTTAACAGCCGCGAGTAGAAGCCCTCCCCTCGCACCCCATGGTGAACGGGTTCCACAGCTCTGAGGTCCAGAAGTTTCTGAACCTCGGCCTTGAGGGAGGTTAAGCCGGACAGCTGAAAAGGAGGGTTGAGGGGTGGGGTAGGGGGTAAAGGTAAGCAGAAGCCCGCTCGAGCGACTGACAAGACCCATCTGTCTTCTGTGATGGTCTGCCACGCCTCCCAATGAGACGCAATGCGTCCTCCCACCGGGGTATCGTGCGAGCGCGGAAAACCCTCATTTGGCAGGCTTATCGGTGGCGGCGCCACCTGAACCAGATGAGGAGGCTGAGGAGCGGGAGAAAAACCAGGTACGCTGTTGTCTAGGGCGGTTATTCCCCGCAGGAGTATCCACTCTGCGAGATTTGCGGTCGAGGAAGCCCCTAAAACCAGAGGAAGGCCGTCTTTGCGACAACTGTCTCTGGGATTTGAAAGGAGCTTTAACCAGAACAGAATGATTTAGCCGTTTCAGTGCTATCCTTGGTTTTGGTGAGCTCTACATCAGTAGAAGAATGAAAAAGCTCCTTACCATCGAATGGAAGGTCCAACACCTTGTCTTGCACTTCCTTAGAAAATTTAGTGGCATGCAGCCATGTCTGCCGTGAGGTATCAACCCCAAGCATCAGGCTCCGAGCCGAGGTGTCTACGTGATGAGCAACAGCCTCCAGGAGATCCTGGGCCAAAACCTGAGTAGCCGTTGTGGAAGAGGATGCTGCAAGCCTGGACTGCAAAGTGGCCGCAGCCACCACTGTGGAGGAGGGAGGCAGACAAGACAAGACAACAGGGCCACCTCTTCCGAAGAATGCAGCCTGTACCTCGCGTCAATCTTTTTATTGACAAAAAGTCCCGAGTGTGGCTTTTCCCAAACTCTTCGGACCTCGGCCAGACCGTCCTTCTGCAGGAACAGGCCGGTACGCTCCAAGGGAGACAGGGTGAACGCCCCAGAAAGCACGCCCTCCTGCGGAGCAGTTGCCTCGGGCACCGGAACATCTAAGAAAATCATGTCCAGTACCCGGTCATGAAAGGCTCTGATAGAGCGGGGAAGGTCCTCGTTGTCCTGATCGCCTTGAGGGTCATATGACAGGTCAGGATCCTGCTTAGCCATGTCAGGCACTGCCCTGTCCACTGGGGACCATGGAGGCAAAGGCAGGAGAGCAGGGGGGGGCACCACGGGCAAGGGAGGCGCTCACAGGACCACCGGAGGAACAGGTGGAGCCGGAGGCGCCGGTGGACATATCTCCTTGAAAAGCCCTTTGAAATATTCCCTCATGGGGTCAGAGCGCATAAGCGCTTGAAATTTACCGAAAAAGGCATCCTCAGCAGATTGTTTCGGGACCTGAGGAGGCCTCTCATGAGGTGGACAAATCCAGGGACATAACGGGGAAGGGTGCCACACCGGCCCCTCCACCGACGTATCCACATAAATCAAAGGAGCCGCCCCTGCGTGCAACGAAACATTGTGCGGAAGAGGCATCCGGGCGTTCCAATCATAAACCGGCCGGTAAGGATGCGCACAGGGGACCTTAGGTTCACCTGAGAGACGGAGCCGTACACCAGAAGCCGATGGCGTAGTTGTAGGGGTAGCACCTAAAATGGCCGCCGTGGTCGTGGCGGGAACAGGCACCATTTTGTCCTCATCTGAGGGGAGCTGCGGCACGTGAGGAAGTGAGTGTAACGCTCACCTGATTCCCGCAGAGGCGCCGGTCTTGACTGGGTGAATGCCATATCTTCAAAGGTGATGTGTAACACACGGTTGGCTCTTTGGGCTGGACCTCTGTGCACTGTATGTCTGACTCGAAGAGTAAGATGTCTGCAGATAGAAAATATGGGATTAATGAACTGGGGTTATTGGGTGCCTCTCTCCTCTTCCCTTTCTCTTCTCCTGTAGAACCCCAAAGGTTAACGCCCTCACCTTAGGTAAGTGAACGCCGAGCTCTCCATCTGCCTCGGGGCAGGGTGCCGTAACCAGTTTCTTCACTGGATAAGGGTGCAGGCCTCTTGACCTCAGAGGACTGCTGTCCGTCGTTAACTGCACGAACGGTAAGTTCTGGGCACTTCAAATGTCTTAAAAGTCTTTTGTAATGATATCTCTTGTTTTGCAGGGTTCCGGCGATGGCGGATGGCGGGCTGATGAGAGTTGAGGATCGAACCCGCGTGAGGAATAGAAGCGCCTGGAAGCACGTAAGTAAGCGCTTGTAGCCTGCTTCACGATGCGCACTAACTGTCCCTTTTATCTTGCAGGTACAAGTTCGGAGCTTTAGAGAAGCTGAAGGGTGCTGGAATACCCACTGGATTCGGCGTGGGAAGGAGTAATGGCACGTGAGTAATAAAGTTGCCCAATGTCTTTAAACATACCTTCTTTTGTCTTTCAGATGCGGGATGCAGCGCCGAAGGCCTCCGGAGCGTGCGAAGAGCTGGTAAGCTTTTGTCTTTCAGATGCCGGAATGCAGTGCGAAGACCTCCGGAGCATGCGAAGAGTAGGTAAGCCTTTGTCTTTCAGATGCCGGAATGCAGCGCGAGGCGTTGGTGACAGCCGATGGACCAGGTAAGAGATGCGCTGCCACTGAAGACCGTAGTGCTAACCTGTTCTTTCTTTGTCTTTACAGGTGCTGCTGAAGACTGGATTCCAGGATGGTAAGCCTTTTTTCCCTTAGGCCCAGGATCAGAAGCAGAATACACGATGAGCTTTCTGCTGCAGAGAATGCAGAATAACGCAAAGCAAGATTCATCCATCGGGTGTGGTTTAAATAGCCTCCTGTAGTGCTTAGGTGTCTCCTTCCACAGCCACACCTAGGTAAGAAAAGAGTTCCTGCTTTCCAGAAGAGTTCCAGTGTTCTTAACCTAGGGAGTGGCTCCTGCCCCACCCAACAGGAAAAGTAGTCCCAAACAGAAGAGGATCAGGGGTTCAACTGGCAGGTTAGTAAGCAGCATGGTCTGCTGCAGGTAAGTCCACCCAAGCATTATGAGCCCGGCGCTTCCAGCGCTGGGACTGGGCATCTTTATGAGCCTGGTGCCACTGGCGCCAGGACAAGGTCCAAAAGGTCCCAATTGGGATTGGCTGGCACTCGGAACCGGGGTTATGGGTCTGCTTCCAAGGGAGTCGGGCAAGAACTGATCTTTTGGAAGCAGAGATCATGACAGCGAGGCAGGGGTCCCCGTTGATGGATCAGGGGTCTTAATCTTAGCCTTAACATAAGGAACCTCGGCCGAGCCGGTACTATGAGGCCTAGAATGTTTTTGTGACATACCAGCCGCCAACTGAGCCTTCAAAGGAAGGACCTCGGCACTGCCGGTAAAAGAAGAACCTTGCTTCTTTGCTCCCTCAACAGATCTGGTGTCACCACCAGAGCGGGAACGGTGCACTTTCACCGACAAAGCCTTGACCGGCCTCTCAGAACTGTTGGTAGCTTTAGCCTCTGTACGAGGGACCTCGGACCCAGGCCCGGTAACAGCCTTTTCTGCGTGGGCCTCGAACCTCCGTTCGGTAACTACAAACCCAGCCAAGGCATCGGGGCGCACCCCGGTTTTGTTATTGAGGGAAGCCGACAAAGAGGCCTCAGAGCGAGCTCCGGTACCCCACGACTCAGTAGAACTGGGTCTACAAACAGCCCCCACAGGAGGGGCCTCGGGGCGTACTCCGGTGTTCACAGACCCCTTACGGACAACGGGCACCTCAGGGCGAACCCCGGTAACAGAGTGATCAACGCCCCTCCCGGACTGAGAGGAACCCGGCAAGGTATCCCCCGGTCAGGGTGCTCTGAAAAATAAAGAACTTACCGGGCGTTTTTTCTTCTCATCAATGAATGCCTGAAAATGCGAAGGAGGAGTTCGTCGGAACACCTCCTCCCACCGCTCCAACCCGAACTTGAAGTGCCCGGACCGAAAGGGAGTCACAGTAAAAACAGGAGTCCCAACGGTGTTCCGGACCCAAACACTCTAAACAAAGAGGATGGGGATCCGCCCTCGCGAATCGATGATGACACGATGAACAATCTGGAAAGTCTCATTTGAAAGACAGACAGACTAGTAACGCTAGCGAGAGCCAGAGAGGAAAAAAGGGAAGAAACCCTTCCGAGGATGCAAGTGCGTCCGGCCCCGATCGAGCGGAGAAAAGGACCGATGGGCGGTGCGCGGGCCGGAGCCAAAGTGGGCGGGGTTACAGCCGCGTGCTGGGCCCCGTGCAGGAAAGAGAGGAGGGACACATTTAAGTGCTCCGGTCCCATCCCACAGGACAGAGAGATGTCCCACAAGTATGGAGGAAAGGGGACAGGACGTAGGAGTAGGCCCATTCCCAAATCTCAATGGCAAGATCCACAAGAGGAGGAGACCTGGTACCCCGCCCTGCTTGTTGCTATAGAACATGGACACCGCATTGTCCGTGCGGACATGGATCACCCTATTGACAATGCCTGGTTTGAACGCTTTCAGCGCCAGGAATATTGCCAAGAGCTCCAGATAATTTATATGAAGCCGTCTGTCCTGTGGTAACCAAAGATCGAAAACCTGAAGATGATCCAGCGTCGCACCCCAACCCAAAAGCAAAGAATCCGTCATGACAGTCAAAAGTGGGCAAGGGTCCTGGAAGAGCGCGACCACCGATATATTGCCGAGGGACGACAACTACAAGAGGTACGCCCTCATAAAAGGTGGAACCAGTATCATTTTTTATCTGGATCCACTGCTCGAAGCCATGAGCTCTGAAGAGCCATCTGTGCCCGCCTCATCTTGAGAAGAGGAAGAGCCAGCACGCACAAAGCCATGAGGCCCAGAAGCCTCTGGAACTACCAGACAGACATGCTCTCTGACTGCATAAACACCTGACACGTGGCCAACAGATCCGCCATTCTGTCCACAATCAGGTACACTCTGCAATCGATCGTGTTCCAACGAAAACCCAGGAAGATCAAGTCTTTAGAGACCGTCATGGAGGATTTCCACCAGTTCACCGACAGTCCAAGGTGGAACAGGAGATGGAGGAGAGACTGAAGGTTGCTCTAGGCTTTGAGTGGACACGGACTGCACAGCAGCCAATCGTCCAAATACGGATACACATGGATATCCTGTGGCCTAAGATAAGCTGCGATGACCGACATCTTCGTAAAGACACGCAGTGTCGAGCCGAGACCAAACGGGAGCACACGAAACTGGAAATACTCCTCCCCCATGGAAAAACATAGGTATTTCCGATGCAGGCTCCAAATGAGGATATGCAGATAAGCATGCTGAAGGTCCACCACGCTGAGCCAGTCGCCCTTCTGTAGAGAGGTCTTTATCTGACAGCGGGTGATCATCTTCATTTCTCTTGGGGGGAGAAAGATTGAACTGGGAAAGGTCTAGGATGGTTCGCAAGCCAGCATGGTTGGGTTTGGGCACCGTAAACAGACGGGAGTAGAAGCCCTCCCCCCTCACTCTCCTAGGGGAACAGCTGCTATTGAAATGTTTGCTGAACCTATGCTTGAAAACAAGTACCCTTGCGTAGACTGCTAATGTTGCCCTTGAAATGCTACTTGTTTATCACTCCGATTACAACATGAATAACGAGTGTAAGGTATCTGAAAGGAAGTTTACCATGCTTATTTTGATCTCTGCAAGGCAGCATATCAAGCAGGGGGTTGTTATCGTGACACAGGGTGCGGCACACTAGATATTCTATATCCCTTAATTCCTTTTGTCTGTTCGGGGAGGGAGGGTGGAGTTGTCCGTGCCCCGGGCCACCAATGTGCTTAAGATGGCCCTGACCCCCTCGACAGAACCGGTATCACCACCAGGGCGGGAACGATGAGGAATCCACCTCACCGACAAGACCTTAACAGGCCTCTCAGTTCTGTCGGTCACCTTAGCCTCAGACAGAGGAACCTCGGACCAGAGTCCGGTAACAGCTCCCTCACGAGGGGCCTCGAACCTTGGTTCGATACAGAAAGCCTCTACCGAGGCCTCAGGGCGCGCCCCGGTGTCTGTATGGGAAGCTCCAGTACCCGCAGCCTCAGTATAACTGGGTCGTTGAATAGACACCACAGGAGGGGCATCGGATTGCAATCCGGTGTAGGCAGGCACCTCACGGAGGCCCTCGGAGAAAACTCTGGTACCTTTCTTAGGCTTGAAAGGCACCTCAGGGGAAACCCCGGTAACAGAGCTTTTGAAGCCCCTCCCGGACCGGGAAGGAGTGCCACGGCCGTGGTGCCCTCAAAACTAAAGAACTTACCGGACGTCTCTTCTTATCATCAATGAAACTCTGAAAAGGCGGGGGAGGTACATGCTGAAACACCTCCTCCCACTGCTCCAGTCGACGTTTAAGTGCTCGGACCGAAAGGGAATCGCAGCAGAAGAACGAGTACCACTGGTGATCCGGACCCAAACACTCAAAACAAAGAGGATGGGGATCTGCCCTAGCGAAGCGTCGCTCGCAAGAAGAACAAGATGGAAAATGTAACCGAACCGGCATAGACAGACTATTTCGCGACCGCTAAACCGGAACAGGAGAGAAGGACACTGGAAGGAAAAAAATCTTCCGAAGATGCAAGTGCAATCCCAAACGTGCAAAGAAAAAGGACTGATGGGTGATGCGCTGGGCGGAGCTAAGGAGGGCGGGGTTACGGCCGTGTGAAGTACCCTGTGTAAAAAGATGAAGGACACGTTTTTGAAAAATGTGATACTTTTTACAAAGTGCTCCGGTCCTGTCCGACAGGACGGATGAATGTCCCACAAGTATGGAGGAAAGGGGACGGGACGTAGCGGTAAGGTAGTCACTACGGTGAGTAAGTTTGTTATACTCCTACGTCCCGTCCCCTTTCCTCCATACTTGTGGGAGATTCCCAAGCACTCCTCACATGTAATATGGGTGGATGGAAACTCCTTACTGAAAAAGGTTATTAAGAACAGCCTGGCCGAATTGAGCATCGGCCCTGGAACGGAGGTCCAAGCAGTAATGCTAACAAAAAAGCTGATGGGGGAAACCCACGCAGCCGCCTTGGCAATGGTTTCCCACGGAACATATTTTTGGAAGGCAACAGCAGCCGCTTTGCCACGTACAAGATGGGCATGAATGCCCTTCAGAGGTTGAAGGCCCTGAATGATATACGCTTCTGAGATACAGGAGGCAATCCATCGGGAGATGGCCTTTGAAGCAGGTTTGCCTTTCAGGTCTCCGAAAGAAACAAAAAGCTGCGAGGAGCTCCCGAGTTCAACTATTCTGTCCAGATAAGAACTGCAGGGCTTGTCTGATATCTAAATTGTGTAATACTCTCTCGGCCTCTGAGGCCGGGTTCGGAAAAAACACAGGTAGTGAAATAGATTGGTTCAAATGAAAATCAGTCACTACTTTAGGAAGGAAAGAAGGATGAGTGCAGAGCACAACCTTGTCCTTATGGAAGGTGAGCAATGGATGTTCCACAGACAAAGCTTGAAGCTCGCTGACTCGCCTTGCTGAAGTCACTGCAATCAGAAATGCAACCTTCCATGAAAAAAGGTACTTTAGAAGATCCGTCGCAGCCATGGGTTCAAATGGTTTATGGCATAAGGCGTTCAGGACCATATTTAAATCACATTTTGGATGAGGATTGCATACAGAAAAAGATGTAATAGACCTGCAAAATGCCTTTTAATGACTGGGTTCGTCGAAGAAAAGGAACAGCCGTCAGTGGACAAGTAGGCGGCAATAGCTGACAAGTAAGTCCTACAAGACAAGACATCAATGCGCGAAGCTGCTAGGTGAGATATGAACGAAAGAACAGCGTCAATCGTAGCGTGCCTGGGGTCGAGCTGCTTAGCTAAACACGAGTGGCAAAACCGGAGCCACTTGCTTCTGTACTGAGGCCTCATAGAAGGTTTTCTGGCCGCTTCAATAATGCGCATATTGTCCTTGGACAAGTTAAATTGTGCTAAGGTTTTGAATTTAGTCACCAGGTCGTCAAGCTGAATGATTGTGGGGAGGGGTGCCACATCTGCTGATCGTACTGGTGAAGCAGGTCGCAAATCAACAGCAGTCTGACCGGAGGGCAAATCGACAGATGTTGAAGTTCCGAGAACCAGAATCTGGCTGGCCACCAAGGAGTTATGAACAAGAGAGTGCAATTCGACGTATTCCTGAGCTTGCAAAGCGACCGATGAATCAGAGGAAGAGGCGGGAAGGCATAGGCCTTCATGTTGTGCCACAGAATTTCGAGAGCGTCCCCTAGGGAGGCAGCCCCGAGACCGTTCCTGGATGCATAAAGAGGACATTTCCTATATGTAGAGCTCGCAAACGGGTCCACTTCCGGAGTGCCCAACTGCTGAAAGATGGTGGAGAGGACCTGTGTGTTCAGTTCCCACTCGTAGCTGGCTGCTGTTTGCCGGCTGAGTGAGTCTGCAGTCACAACTCAGCAAGGCATAATATAAGCAGTGTTGCATATTAATTTGCTATGCAATTCTGTAGGTTTGCTCATCAAATTGACACGTGTGTAGCTAAGTTAGCTATTTAAGTTACCCTGTTCAATGAAAGCACATCTCACCCTGCATTCCTCTCTTGCCCTCAGGGTTCTCTTCACCCTATTTTCTCTGCAAGTTCAAAGGGGCTAATGGAGAAAGAGTGCAGCTGTAACCATCCCCTCCACTCTTATGTGCAAAAGGCCTGTGTGGGAGTGCTAGGCAAGAATGTATTTTTTTGTCCAGAGATAATTGGGATTATCCTCTTATTAAGCTAACTATATCCTGTCTCCCAAAAACCAATAAGTGGTAACTTTATTTGTTTTAATAAAGACAGTCTTGTAATTCCATTCCTAAAATGTTAAGTTGTTACATAATGCATAGTTACAGTATTAATGCTGTAAAACACGGCATAATCTCCATTCTTTACATTAAAGCTTAGGTCAGTGTATCTAAATCTCAAGTGTCAACTATATTTCATTTTGTTGGGGAGGATGCATCATATTGACGAGTGATGAATTTTGAAAAATGCACACAGCCAAATGGTTTTGATGGCAAACCTAGTTATGCAACTCGATGGTTGCAGCAACTGGTGCTCAACCCATGAGCTCATCCTACACTCCTTGACAATCTATCTTATCGTCCTGTTGCTTTATACCAGTTACTCTGCTATCCACTCTGCTTAGTCTCGCACTATTTTCTACTAAATATTGAATACAGAAAGCTAACTAGATGTTTACGCAAAGTAGTCATCAATAGTGTCATCCAGTTGGTAGTCTACATACACTGTAGTTAGCCTCTAGAGCTCGCTTTGCTAGATGGTCATGATTGCATTATATATTAGAACCTGCAGGAGAGAGGTAGCCAACCTGTTTTCAGAGTCTTTATATCATATCTATTTGTGTCAATTCATGCAGCTTATCTTTTACATTTTATAGACACTAATCCAGGACTCAGTCTTTTCGCCCACTTGAAAAGTCGAGTATATTTTATGAACGGAGTACCATTTATAGAGGCTGTTTGAAACTTAACATTTACTTTGTTTGCAGTAAATGTCAAATACAAGTTTAACTGTGCATGGCTGGCCTCTCGTTGGCAGGAGTGTGCCAAACAAAGTGGGCTTGTATTGACATGCACCATTTTACAGAAAGCAAGTTTAAAGTAGTTTTCACATGTTGCCATGTGTCAAGTGCATTTCTCTGAGGTTGAGTAGGTAAACTAAATTACTTGACCGGCAGGTCTAGTGGAATAAAGAATTTGCAAGGCCTGGCTCCTTCTTAATATGTAACTTCAGTGGTACAAAACTGCTATATTGTTGCTTATTTTATGTCTCAGGTACAAATACCTTCTGGTTTCAAAAATATGAGTACAACATTGCTAATCAAATAGGTGTGTTTGCTACTTAAAATGTTCTTGATTAGCAAAACTCTGCTAACCGATTCCTGAAAACTAATTTATGCCTTGAGTTGACCCGGAATGTGAACCGCCAGTAGCCAAATGCCATGCTGGATGGCCCAATCCCAAATCCGAATGGCAAGGTGCACAAGAAGTTGTGATTTGGTGCCACCCTGCTTGTTGATATAAAACATTGACACCGAGTTGTCCATGCGGTTGCGGACCACCCTGTTTTGATGGACAGTTGGCAAGCTTTCAGCGCCAGAAAAACAGCCAGGAATTCCAAATAATTTATATGAAACTGCCTGTCCTGTAGTGTCCATAGATCGAAAACCTGGAGATGTTCCAGCGTCGCGCCCCACCCCAGAAGGGAGGAGTCCGTGGTAATCATCACTTGTGGGCAGGGCTCCTGAAAGGAGGCCCCCGTTGTCAGAATGCTGGTCAAAGACCACCATATAGGTCCGCCATCATGCAGGATTTATTTTTATTTATTTGAATTTATATAGCGCACATCTGCCCGTGGGCATCATGGCACTGTTACAGTATGCTCTCTTGATACAGGAATACATTACAGCAGGTAAGTACATTCAATACATTACATACATTAAATATGTACAGGAAAGGTGAAGAGACAGGTTAAACAGAAGGGTTTTCAGCTGTTTGTGGATGAAACTGGGATCATCTTGGAATCTGAGTCCAAACCTGATACCAAGAGCTCCGAAGAGCCAGCTGAGTATGCCTCATTTTGAGACGTGCAAGAGGAAGAGGAAGTACGCACGAAGCCATGAGGCCCAGAAGTCTCTGGAACCACCAAGCCGT
This sequence comes from Ambystoma mexicanum, assembly GCF_040938575.1. Taxonomy (NCBI): domain Eukaryota; kingdom Metazoa; phylum Chordata; class Amphibia; order Caudata; family Ambystomatidae; genus Ambystoma; species Ambystoma mexicanum. Next base: position 139,607,855 of record NC_090921.1, read on the forward strand.
CATGTGCTCCGACTGGATGAAGAGCTGACACGTGGCAAATAGCTCCTCAATCCTGTCCACCGTCAAATACACCCTGGAGTCGACTGTGTTCCAACGGAAACCCAAGAAAATCAGGTCTTGGGAGACCGTCGTGGAAGATTTCCGCCAGTTCACTGACAGCCCAAGATGGAACAAGAGCTGGAGGAGTGACTGGAGATTGCACGAAGCCGTCAGAGGATAAGTGCTGCGTAGGAGGCAGTCATCCAAATACGGATATACATGAACACCTTGCAGCCGAAGGAAAGCTGCGATGACCCACATCTTCGTAAAGACATGCAGCGCCGAGCTGAGACCAAATGGGAGAACACAGAACTGGAAATGCTCCCCTCCCAGGGAGAACCACAGATATTTTCGATGCAGCCTCCATATCAGGATTTGCATATACGATTCCTGAAGGTCCACTACACCGAGCCAGTCGCCCTTCCGAAGAGAGGACTTTATTTGTTAGGGTGTGATCATCTTGAAATTCTCTTGAGGAAGAGAAAGGTTGAACTGAGAAAGGTCAAGGATGGTGCGCAGGCCAGCCTGGTTGTGTTAGGGCACCGTGAACAGACTAGAGTGGAAGCCCTCCCCTTGCTCTCCGAGGGGAACAGGTTCCACTGCCCTAAGGTCTAGAAGCTTCTGAACCTCGGCTCTGAGGGAGGGTGTCCCGACCTGTTGGAAGGGAGGATTGAAGGGTGGGGTAGGAGGGAGGGGCAAGCAAAAGCCCGCCCGAGCCATGGACAAAACCCACTGGTCTGCGGTGATGGTCTGCCACACCTTCAGATGAGGCGAGATTCGCCCTCCCACCGGAGTCTCGTGCGACCGATAAAAAATATTTGGAGATTTGTCAGCAGGGAAACTTCTTGCCCCCTGGAGAGGAGGCTGATGGCCAAGAGAAAAACTGACCACGTTGTTGTTTTCAACAGGTGCCGCCAACCGGAAGTTCAGTTCTGCGCGCCCGGCAGTCCCGAATCCCCCTGAAGCTAGAGAAGGATCGAGACAGAGACCCTGACCTCTGTGTATAAGGGGCTTTAGCTGGGACGTTCGCCAGGACTGGCAAAGATTTGGCGGTTTGGGTCCTCGCCTTGGTCTTTGTAAGTTCCTCATCCATAGAAGAATGAAACTATTCCTTGCCGTTGATGGGAAGGTCCAGAACTTTATTGCACCTCCTTCGAAAACTTTGTTGCATGCCCGGCGGGAGGTGTCAATTCCCACCAAAGGCCTCGGCCTGAGATTTCTACATGGTGAGCCGTAGCTTCCAGCAGATCTTGTGCCAACACCCTGGCGTCCGACAAACCGGCTTTGAAGTCGTGTAGCCTAACCGGAGGAATACACTCCTGGAAATCAGCCAACTCCTTCCACAGCTTCATATTAGCTACAGCCAGGATGAGCTTGGTATTTGCTTGGCAAAGTTGAATTGCTGGATTGGCAAAGACTTTGTTGCCCAAGTAGTCCAGAATCTTGTCCTCCTTGGACAGAATCTGAGCCACAGCTGTCGAGGTCGCAGAGGCTGGCTTGGATTGAAGTGTGGCCGCAGCTACCACCGCCAAGGAAGGCAGCAGACAAGACGCCAAGGCCATCTCCTCAGAGGTGTGGAGCCTATAACTAGCGTCAATTCTCTTATTGATATGTAGCCCGATGTGGGGCTTATCCTAGACCTTACGGGCCTCAGCCAAGACGTCCTTCTGGAGGAGCAGGCTGGTGCGCTCTTGTAGTGACAAGGTGAACGCTCCCGAAAGCACCCCCTCCTGCGGAGAGGAGGCCTCAGATACTGGAATATCTAGGAGAGCCATCATATCCAGGACCCGGTCATGGAATGCTCCGACGGAGCGGGGCTGCTCATCGCTATCCTAATCTACTTGCGGGTCATCCAGCGAATCAGGAGCAGACAGCTGGGCCGTCACAGGTTTTAAAGTGCTATCTTGTTCTACCAATGTTTTCTCTATGGGAGACAGCGGGGGTAGGGAAGGAAGAGTTGGAGGCGGACCAAGAGGTAGAGATGGTACCACCGAAGGAGCTGCTGTAACCGCCGGGGTAGAAGGAGGAGCCAGAGGTTCAGGGTACATTGCATTGAAAAGACCCTTGAAATACTCCTTCATAGGGTCAGAGTGCATGAGCCTCTGAAATTACCTGAAAAATACATCCTCTGGTGAAGGTTTAGGAGCTGGGGCAGGCAAAGCCCTCTCATAAGGGGCATACCCCCACAAACGCAATGAGGATGGTTGCCAGAAAGGCCCACCACCAATCGGGTCCGAATAGATCAATGGAGCAGAATCAGGTGGAAGCGAGACAGTATGAGGCAGCGGCATCCGAGCACGGCAGTCATAAGAAGGGCGTAACAGATTTTTATCTTCCCCCTGAGGTGGAAATGGCTGCTCAGCCCCAAAATTAAGGTTGAGAACGTAGGTGTAAGGGATGAATCTAAAATGGCCACCGTGGACCATGAGGGTTGGGCCGCACATTTTGTCGATGCCTGAAGAGAACTGCGTCACATTTGCAGATGAGGCAACCGTCCCCTCAGGCTGGTCAGGGGACTTAAGTAACACATTAGCCTTGATACAAGGATCACCCAGCAGAGCCGGTACTGGGGGGGGTCTCGGATGTTTACAGGACATCATGAAGGTGACCCCCAAAAATAGCCTCCAGAGGAGGAACCTCGGCAGAGCTGGTAACAGAGGAGTTACGGTCTATAACCACCATCTTTACCCCCTCAACAGAACCAGTATCACTGCGACCTAGAGTGTGGGAATGCTGATGGATCCACCTCAAAGACGAGACCTTCAGAGCAGGCCTGTCGGTACAGACTTTAGCCTCAAAAAGAGGAACCTCGGGTTTCCTCCCGGTATGTCTAGCTCCCTCGTGAGGGGCCACAAGCCGTGCTTGGTACAGAAAGCTCCAGAATAGGAGGCCTCAGGGCGTACCCTGGTGTCTGTGTGGAAAGCTCCAGAAGAACAAGTTACTCTCTTACCTGGTAACGTTCTTTCGATGGGATGGTCCGACGACATATTCCATATCTTTGACAGTAATCACCACAGCTGTGCTGCTTCGGAAAACTTTTTGGCGTCTGCGTCCTGCGTCAAAGCGCCGTCCCAGAGGACCTCCTCCGATAGCCGACGTCACCTGATGTGATAAGTAGGATGCACGACGCCCGTAGCCTCAGTTGTAGTTTTTTCCCCAGAACGTGTGACACCAGTCTTCTGCCAGTCAGACACACAAGGCCTTGCGGAAACGTAAGCTGCAAACGCATAAGAAATGCTGCAGCGGGGAAGGTAGGGAGGGAGCGATATGGAATACGTCGTCGGACCATCCCATCGAAAGAAGGTTACCAGGTAAGAGAGTAACTTGTTCTTCGAGGGGATTGGGTCCTCCGACGTATTCCATATCTTTGACAGACTCCCAAAGCAGTACCAAAGCAAGGAGGTGGGAAAAGAATTTAGAACACAGATTTAGCATGCCCAATCAAATTGGGGAATAAAGGACTGCCTTGCCAAAGGCCAGATCCTGTCCACAGATGGAATCGAGGGAGTTGTGACGTACAAAAGTACGTACAGAAGCCCAGGTGGCTGCATCACAGATGTTACGAATAGTAACACCCCTCTGTAGGGCAGTAGATGCAGCCATACCCCTGGTAGAATGGGCCCGAAAGCCAGCCGGTGGGTCCTTACCCACCAAGCGGTAACACTCGGAGATAGCCAAAATAATCCAACGAGACAAAGTCAGTTTCGTCATAGCTTGTCCCAAACGCTTTCCAGTGTAACCAATGAAGAGTTGATCGTCCACTCTGACCCGGGACATGTGTGAAATATAAAAGCTCAACGCTCTCCTAGGATCAAGCCTATGGAGCCTCTCCTCTTCCTTACCAGGATGCGGAGAAGGATAGAATGCCGTAAGAACAACCATCTGGCCCAAATGAAATTCCGAAAACAACTTCGGAAGAAAGGAAGGACAAACTCGAAGGACAATCCTGTCCTTATGAAACACAGTGAAGGGTGGCTTAACTGAAAGTGCCTGTAACTCACTCACTCTGCGAGCGGAAGTAACCGCAACCAAAAACACAGTTTTAAGAGTTAACAGTCTCAAAGGGCAAGAATGCAAAGGCTCAAATGGAGCACCCATAAGAAACTTAAGAACAAGGCTCAAATCCCAAACGGGCACCAGAAAAGGTGACTGAGGGAACACATTAGTGAGCCCTTTCAAAAACTAAGAAATTAAAGGAATCTTAAAATAGGAACATTCTTCAGACGAGCGCTTAAATATGGACAGCGCCGCCAGGTAACCTTTAATGGTACCCACTTGCAAGCCCCTGTGGGCCAAAGAAAATAAAAAAGACTGAACCATGGGAATGTCACATTCAAAAGGATCCACATTCTCAACACACCAGTCGCAGAATTTACGCCAACGGTACAGAGACTTTGTTGCCGGACGTCTGGCCGAGAGCAACACCTCCAACACGTCTTCAGGGAGGTCCCAATCCTTATACCTCAACCTTTCAGAAGCCAAGCGTGAAGGTTTAGGGATCTGACCTCTGGATGGAGAACCTGACCTCCCTCCCATGAGAGCAGATCGTCTTGGTAGGGAAGACGACGTGGAGGGCAGATGGACAAGTCGAGAAGGTCCGGGTACCACGTCCTCTGGGCCCACGCCGGAGCAATGAGGATCATCCGGGAACCGAACCTCCGTAACCTCTGCAGTACTTGCGGGATGACGGGGACCGGAGGAAATGCATACAGCAGTGGGAATGACCACTCCACCACGAACGCGTCTCCTAAGGCTCCTTTTGGAGGAAATTCCCGCGAGCAGAACCTTTCGCACTTCCGGTTGACACTAGAGGCGAAGAGATCCACTTGAGGGGTCCCCCAAAGGGAGAAGATCTCCAGGAGAATCTCCTGAGCCAGCTCCCACTTGTGAGACATCGTGCTCTGCCTGCTCAGAGCGTCCGCCGTCTCGTTGTCTCCGGCCAGATGACCAGCCGAGATCGAAACTTCCTGCTGGATGGCCCAGAACGCGAGCTGCATCGCCTCCCTGCACAGAGGAAGTGACCCTGCCCCCCCTTTTTTTGAGGTAGTGCATGGCCACCGTGTTGTCCGTTAGGATTAGGACACTCTTTCCTCGCACAGTCGGCAGAAAAGCCTTCAGGGCTAGCCTGACGGCCCTCAGCTCCAACATATTGATATGGAGTCTGGACTCCGACAGAGACCAACGACCTCTGACTCTCAACTCGTTGGCATGAGCTCCCCATCCCATGAGGGATGCGTCCGTCATGATCGTCACCTCCGGCCAGTGAAGCCAAAACAGAGCCCCCTTCATCAGATTGCCTTCGACGGCCCACCACAGAAGGTCCTGGGCGACCGAGGGCGGCACCTGAACAGGGTCCGACATCCTGCCGGAAGATTGCAACCACTGCATCTTGAGTGCCCACTGCAAAGATCTCATTCGCAGACGAGCCTCTGGCACCAGAAGAATGCAGGATGCCATGAGGCCGAGCAACCTCAAGAACTCGAACGCCGGGAGTGTCTGGGCAAGTTGAAACTTGTGCACTGTCTGCTGAATGTGAAGAGCCCTCACCTGGGGAGGAAAACACAGCCCCAGGGATGTGTCGGTCACTGCTCCGATGTACTGGAACCGCTGTGTTGGCGTCAAATGGGACTTCTTTAAATTGAGGGAGAAGCCCAGCTTGTGAAGGGAGTGGCAGGTGACGAACAGATGATCCAGGACTTGCTCGGGAGCGCTCCCCCTGACCAACCAATCCTCCAGGTAGGGGTAGACGTGAATCCGCCTTTCCTGAGATGCGCTGCCGCCACCACCATGAGCTTGGTGAAAACCCTCGGGGCGGAGGTCCATCCGAACGGCATGACCCGAAACTGAAAGTGCGAGTCGCCAACCGCGAACCTCAGGTACTTCTTGTGCTTGGGATGGATCGGCACATGGAAGTAAGCGTCCTTGAGGTCGAGAGACACCAACCAGTCCTGAAGTTGAAGGGCCTGGAGGACTCGAGAGAGAGTAACCATCTTGAACTTGTCCTTCCTTAGGAGTTTGTTCAAACCGCACAAGTCCATGATGGGTCTCAATCCCTCGTCTTTCTTCGAAATCAAAAAATAAGGGGAATACCATCCCTTGTTCCTCTCCGCTACAGGCAGCAGTTCTATGGCGCCTTTCTCCAGCAGGGCTTGAATTTCCTGCGCAAGGAGCGGATCCGGACTCTTCAAAGAGAGGTTCCCATGTGGATTGTCGTGAGGCCTCTGCCGAAAGGGAAGACAGTAGCCGTGGGTTATGATCTCCAGAACCCACACATCTGAAGTAATGGCACGCCATTCTACAAGATGCTACGCCAGCCTTCCCCCAACCGGCGAACCATGGGACATGGCCTCATGACTGAGTGGTAGCGGCTGCGGCGATGCCTGAGGGCAAAGAGGCAACTGCCTGAGCGGCCGTGGCACCTCGAGTACCCTGTTTTCCACCTCTGGTACTCCTACGGTGGCCTCTTTGACTGACAGCTCCTCTCGCTTTACTGAAGGACGAGTAATAACGAAAGGAACCTCCCCTCCATTGTTGTCCCCTAGGACGAAAAGGTGGAGGTTGTCGAACTGCAGTGCCCAACGACTTGGCTGCAGCTTTGGAGGTCTACAACCTCTGAAGGCTCTCGTCAGCCTTGCTGCCAAAAAGATGTTCACCATGAAAGGGCATGTTGAGGAGCCGGGACTGCCCATCAGGAGCGAACCCCGACTTCTGCAACCACGCAAACCTGCGTATTACGGTGCTCGCTGCCATGGACCGGCTGACACAATCTGCCATGTCCAAACCCGACTGAACGGCCTCACACATGGCATCCTTGCCATCCTGGACCATAGCAAGGAAACCATCCCGTTGGTCCCCTTCGGGAATATGTTCAGCCGCTAATGCAACACAGTTCCACCCAAGTGTGTGTGAAACGAGACAAGGCACATACGGAGTTGGCCGCCTGAAGCGCCATACCCCCTGAAGAAAACACTTTCTTCGCTCAGCCATGAAGACGTTTGTCGTCACTATCCAGAGAGATGGTAGGATACGACGCCTGCTTTGCCGGGGCCATAGCCGCCTGCACCACCAAACTCTCCGGAGTGGGGTGCCTGGACAAGTAGCAGGGGTCGCTACTGGCTGGACTGTATTTTCGCGACAAAGACTTGCCCACTGCTGGGAGACTCTCCGGAGCAGTCCAAGCCGCCGACACCCTTCTCTGCAGAGCCATATGAAACGGCAGTACCGGGTCAGTGGGGGGACCAAGATCGAGGATGTCCGTGAGATCATCCTGAACAAACTCCCCTGGGGAAGCCGACCATCCCAAGTACTCGGTGACCCGAGACATAAGGCGCCGGTACGAAGAATCGGCATGAGTGCCAGGCTCAGGCCTACAAAACTCCACCTCCGGAGGGGTGTCCAGTCCACTGGCATCATGCAGTGACTGCCTCAGGTCATCAAATTGGCTATGACCCGAGAGAAGCTCATCTGGCACCGGAACCGGAACCAAGCCCTCATCACCCTCTGAAATGTACTCCAGGCGGTGAGAGGAAGACACCTGGGGACCAAGGCTATGTCTGACCTTAGCCAGAGCCTTTCTAGGGGCTTCCCCCGTGCCACGGGGACCCTCCGACACCACCGCCTCGAAAGACATCGAGGGCGGCGAACGAATCGGAGTCGAGAGAATCAGCGTCGACGTCAGCCGTAGCGCCGCCAGCATCGACTGCGTCGACACAGGCCTCTTAGCCAGAGCTCCGAGCGTGTCCTTCGACGACCTAGGTGCCAACAGCGTCGCGACCCCCTCGGAGGCGGAGCCTCCAGAGAGACCGTCGATGACCTCGGCGCCACAGGCGTCAACGTCTTCCTCGAAGACTGCACAGGACCGGGACATGGAACGGACATGGCGAGAACGGTTACCCTTGTCCGAGCGGGACCTCTCCCGCGAACCGTGCCGACCAACCAAGCCCGAAGGCGTGCAAGCAGTGTCTCTCGACCGATCACGACCGACCCCACTCGGAGGCGCGGATGGATCGGGTCCCTGCGATTTGAGAATCGCTAACATCTTCTTCCCGAAGGAAGCCCATTCCTCCGGTGTCGCTTGCATGGTGGGATAAGCGACCCACCGACAGGCGGAGTCCTCGGAAGGCGACCGATGCCGGTGCTTCGAAGAGGCAGAGGAGTGGAGAGACAGACTCCTGGAAGGAGACCCACTGGACCTCCGACGATGACGCGGAGAGTCGCCTCTCGAATCATCTGTCGAAAGCCCCGCAGACCTCGACTTCTGGGGCCTAGACACCCTACCTACCAACAACAACTTCTTGCGCTCCCGCAAGGCCTTGGCCGTGAGCGACTGGCAGTCGACACAGTCGTCCGTGTCATGGGCCTCCCTGAGGCACCAGAGGCAGGCGTTGTGTGAGTCCATTACTGACATCTTGGACCCACAGTCCCTGCATTTCTTGAAGCCCGGACGCGGGGTTGAAGACGAGGTAGACATCGTCACGAACAGGCTTTTTCACAAAACCGAACAGGTTCAAAGAACCGAGAAGATTACAACAGAAACTCCAAAGAGTCGAGGTGTACCGAGATTCACGAAGCGAACACGTTCGCAGAAAAAACAGGTCTGAGGCTACGGACGTCATGCATCCTACTTATCACAACGGGTGACGTCAGCCTTCGGAGGAGGTCCTCGGGGACGGCGCATCGACGTCATCGACGCAGGCGCCGAAAATCTTTCCAAAGCAGCACAGCTGTGGTGATTACTGTCAAAGATATGGAATACGTCGAGGACCCAATCTCCTCGAAACAGACCTCGGAGCGAACCCCGGTGTCCAAAGCCGCAGATGAAGTGGGCTTAAAATTAGCACCTGACAGGTGAACCTCGGAACGTGGTCTGGTCTTGGCAGGTTTGCCATGGGAACACTCAGAGAAAACTCTGGTATGCCCATTAGGCCTGCGATGCACCTCAGGGGAACCCCTGGTGGTAGAGCTGCTCCAGCCTCTCCTGAACCTAAAAGACCCTGGGAAGGAGTCCCCCGGCCGGGGTGCCCTAAAAAGTAAGGAACTTACCGGGCATCTCTTCTTTTAGTCGATGAAAAGCTGAAGATGAGGTGGAGTAACCCGCTGAAAGACATCCACCCACCGGACAAGACGGCGCAGGAGTGCCCGGACGGAGAGGGAATTGCAGTAGAAACACGAATACCAGCGATGGTCTGGACCGAGACACTCAAAACAGAGAGAATGGGGATCCGCCCTAGCGAAGCAAAGTTCACATGAAGAACAGGACCCCAAACCCCAGATGCTCCAGCATAGGCGGAGGACTAAGCGACTGCAGAACTGGAGCAGAGGAGAAGGACAACGGGAACAAAAAAATCTTTCCCGGTGATGCAAGTGCGTCCAGCCCGACCGCGCAGAGAAAATGACTTAAGGGCGATGCGTGGTTCAGAGCTCAGGATGATGGGGTTATGGCCGCGTGCAGTACCCCGCGTAAAAAGAGAAGGACAAACATTTTCATTTTTTATGCTTTTTGACTATAGTGCTCCGGTCCCGTCCCGAACGAGGGAATGTCCCACAAGTATGGAGGAAAGGAGACGGGACGTAGGAGTATGCAGCAAACAACCAATGGCGAGTCCTAATTGAGATTAGGTTAACTGAAGTCTTGTCTGAAAATTAGGATATCCTAGTATTGAGACTGCCCAATACTTGACGAATGATATTAGTGGAGGGCTGGATACCAATATGTGCCAACAGAAAAAAGTGCATAATACATGCTGCCACTAATCATCCATGTCACATCATCATAAATATCCCTCATGGTGAACTTTTACTAATCAAAAGAAACTGCGCCCAAAATCTAGATTTTGAGAAACACGCAGCAACAAGCATTCAAGAATTCATAGCAAGGGGCTATGACAAGAAACATCTATAAAAAGCACTGGCATGGCAGTCGGTCAGAGTGCTTTCATATTTTAAATGGAACTAGGCAAGGTTGTCCGCTATCTCCGCTATTGTTTGACTTATTCATTGAACCGCTTGCCATTATGCTTAGACATCATCCTAATATAATGGGTATTCCGTTTGGGGAATATGTGTCCAAAGTACTTTTGTATGCAGATGACCTTAGTCCTAATCTCGAACCCAGAGCGTTCATATCCGGAGCTTTTAGCAACTCTGCATGAATTTGGTAAATTCTCTAATTATAAAGTTAATGTAGCAAAGACTTTAATTTATCCGATTTCAGCATCGTGTCGTAGGGGGTTGTTCGGGGTGGATCGGGAGATGTGGGCTGGGTCGGGTCTTAAATATTTGGGTATTTATATAAATAGGGATGTGGAGTCCTTGCTTGCATACAATATCCGTTTGAAAGTTGCAGAGGTAGACAATCTTTGCTGTAGATTGGAGAAGTTAAAACTAACCTTATGGGGGAAGGTTAACGTAGTTAAGATGTCCCTTCTTCCGAAATTTGTTTATGTTTTTAGCATGCTCCCTATGCCGCTTTCAAAATATGTATTAGGTAGCATCAATAAATCCTTGGATAAGTTTGTGTGGGGGGAAGGAAGTAGAGCGAGAGTTCCGAAAGATGTTCTTTATAAGTCAGTGAAGCTAGGCGGCTTTAGTTTTCCCAACAAAGCGGTATCACTCTGCATTTACGCTGCACGCGTTGCATCATTGGTTGATGTCTGATCGCAGTACTTGTGCAGGTTGGATTAAAATAGAGGAGGAATCCGTTTCTCCCGTCCCACCGCATGTTCTTTTTTTCATGGATAAGAGACTGTCTGTTGGTGCCACTCCGCCTTTTGTAAAGCACTTTGTGAAGGAATGGCGTAAAAGTAATGAGATTCGTGAGGAGAAATACTTATTGTGTGCAGATTCTAGTTTATGGAGAAACCAGGCTGTGAAACAGAATAACCGTGTCTTGTCATGGGTCTCGTGGCAGAGAGCTGGTATATGGAAGATTGGACAGGCTTATGATGGTCAGAATATGGTTGATTTTGAGTTTCTGCGCTTTAAGTATAAACTGAAAGCGTCTGAAATTTGTCGATATAATGCTCTGCGGGACCTTTTTGTTGTACTTTTCTCACCGTTGAATGCTACAATGCATGCCTCGCCTACAACTTTTGTTCTCTCAAGGACTGTGCCCTTGTCTGCATCTACTCTGTATGAATTGATTGCACCCTCTGCATCTAAGTTACCATCACAGTGTGGTAGAGGGAATTGGGATTCAGATTTAGGTTGCACATTGTTGGATATTGATTGGAGCCACATATGTGCAGGTCCAGATAAATACAAAGTGGATTTAGATATATACACAACAAAGAATTAGTAATTATTTATATTGGTCCCCATTGAAGATGAGAATGCGTAAATTGTGTAATGTTGACTGTTGTTGGAACTGTAATAGGGAGGTGGGCACTACACTCCACATGTTGTGTTTATGTGGTAAAATACAATTATTCTGGGATGGTGTTTTCCAGAGGATGGAGTTGGTTCTGGATCTCTCTATACCCAGAGATCCACTTGTTGCTGTGTTAGGTTTACTGCCTTCAAATATTGGTTTAAGAACAAGTAAACTGTTTTGGATATATAGAGCTCTTTTGCTAGCCAAGAAGCAGATTTTGAAATTTTGGAAAAGTGATACCTCTCCCAACATTGATGACTGTATGCAGAGTTTGTCCCTTTTGTCCAAGAGGGAGAAAATATCCTTTAAAGCAAAAGATCACCTTGATAAATATGAGAGGATGTGGGGTGCATTTAATGAGCTCTACGCTTAAAATATTTGATCGTGTTCTAGGTTTCTTATTTTGCTTTGTTTTTGATTTTTTCATTTTATTTCTTTCCTTTACCTTCTGTCACCTTACTCCGTGTATTCAGTTCCTCTCTGTTACTTCTTAAAGATTTATTTAGGAAATTATGGGTGAATAAGTATCACCTTGTGCATTTGAGATATTGTATTATGTTCTGTTGCTTCTGTAAAGTTCTAAATGTATAAATAAAGTTTTGAAAGAAAAAAAAGAGCACTGGACAAAGCAAAATCAAGAAGTAGAGCCGAATTACTGTCTAACAAGACCAATAATTCTACAGAAAAAAAACGGCCAATAAAACAAGATTTGTTACAACATACAGCTCCAAAGCGCACCTTATGAAAAAACCTCTTACCAAACATTGTGCCATTCTTCAACTTGATCCAGATTTAAAGGCCACATATCGACCAAAAAACATCAATACTTTTCGTAGAACTAAAAACATCAAGATCATCATCAGTACATCTCATTTTCATCTTAAGAAACATTCTCCTAATTTACAGGAAATATGGAAGCTACAAAATTAGCATGGCAACTATAAATGTGTTAAATGCACCATATGTCCTCAATCGGAATACAGCGAAAAATCAATATTGCTCCCGAATTAAACCTCACGCAAGATAAGTCATCTTATCAATTGCAACACCAAGTCGGTTGTTTATGGCATCAAATATGTATGGAACAAGCTATACTCTATACATAGGAAGTAGGATTCGCCCCCTCAAAACCAGGATTCTTGAAAATTTGAGAGCTATTAAAAATGCTGATTTAAAATATCCACTGACCTACCATTTCCAGACGGAACACAGGCAGGATAATGTTGCACATATTACTTTATTTGGTATTGACAAAGTATCCATGCCCCCGAGAAAAGGCAATAAGGAACTGCTCCTCAGACGCAGAGAAGCCTGTTGGATCAATGTTATGGACACATGCAATGCGGGCCTTAATTGTGATTCAGAGCTGAACCATAACCTGTAACCGCATCAGATTATGCTTCAAGCATTAGCTTTTGTCTGTCTTTTCCTTTCATATCCTAATGACTAATTCATTTCAGTCCTTTACTGTTGTTCAGTCGGAGTGTACCAATTCAAACATCTTACAAGCCATCATTTTTAATTGGTTATATTTAGATTAGCAGTACATTAAATTGCCCCATATCAATAATCGTTATCAAGTTTTTATTTGTTTGTGGAATATCAAAAGTACGCAAGCAAATTACAGCATTTCTGAAAATAGTAACATCATTTGTAATAAAGTCTGAAATGCTATCCAAACCTCTAAGGTAATTCAATGCGGTTTGTAAAACAGCACAATATTGCCTTATCTTAAGCATTACCACCATTCAAAAAAGTAAATTGTATGGTCCAATGCGAGTAACCCAAATTGGACATATCTAGATTAATGGCACATTAAATTGCCCAAATACAAAGTTCATATGTGTTTGTGAAATATCAAAAGTACACAATCAAATTTAAGTATTTCTGTACCATTTATAATGAAGTCTGAAAAGCAATCTAAACCTCTTAAGCATTTTAATGCAGTATGCAAATTTTAGGTAATACCTATATTCAAAAATCTAACCTTTATGGCCCAATGCAAGATGGCTGGCACCCCCAATAGCGTGATGACGCAATCGAGTGCGCAAACGCAATGTCGTCATCAGGTTTTAACGCTAAATAGGCGGCAATTTTGAATCGCAGCAAAAATACACTGCAAAAGCTATTTTCGGGACTATCAGATTGCAAGCCCTTTCTCAACACAAAAATCTGGTAATTACCAAAGTTGGCTCCATACCTCTGAAAACTTTTCTTTTCTCCCCACATATTCTGATTTTACTAAAAGCACTTCTCAACCCAGATTGTTTTCATAGCAGCATGCCTAAAGCAATTTAAGAACAGCAGCCCTTAATTGTTTAGGACAACTGTGGACCGTAATTACCAGGTTACTCACTGTAGTGACCACCTTACTCCTAGTCCATAGTCCCCTTTCCTCCATACTTATGGGACATCTCTCCGTCCTGTGGGACGGGACCGGAGCACTTTGTAAAAAGCATCCACATTTTTTCCAAATTTGTCCTTCCTCTCTTTCTTGCGCCGGGCCCGGCATGCGGCCGTAAACCCGCCCATCAGTCCTTTTCTATCGCCAAGTCAAAGGCCCATTAGCAATAACAGAGGAACCTTATTAGAATGACGGCGGGCAGGTGTATGGAGGAAAGGGGACGATGGACTAGGAGTAAGGTGGTCACTACTGTGAGTAACCTGGTAATACTCCTACGTCCCATCCCCTTTCCTCCATACTTATGGGAGATTCCCAAGCACTCCTTACAGGAAACTATGGGTGGATGGAAATTACCAGGGTACTCACCGTAGTGACCAGCTTACTCCTAGTCCATAGTCCCCTTTCCTCCATACTTGTGGGACATCTCTCCGTCCTGTGTGACGGGACCAGAGCACTTTGTAAAAAGCATCCAAAAATGTTTTTCTAAAATGTGTCCCTCCTCGTTTTCCTGCACGGGGCCGTAACCCCGCCCACCTTGGCTCCGCCCTGCGCATCGCCCATCAGTCCTTTTCTATCGCCGGGTCTAAGACACATTAGCAATAACAGAGGAACCTTATTAGAGGGGACGGAGGAAAGGGGACTATGGACTCGGAGTAAGGTGGTCACTACTGTGAGTAACCTGGTAATACTCCTACGTCCCGTCCCCTTTCCTCTATACTTGTGGGAGATTCCCAAACACTCCTTACAGGAACTATGGGTGGATGGAAATACCCCTTACTGAAAAAGGTTCTTCAGCACAGCCTGACCAAACTGAGCGTCAGCTCTAGAGCTCATGTCGCGACAGTAATGCTTACAAAACGCAGATGGGGAGGCCCAAGTAGCTGCCCTAGCGATGGACTCCCAGGGAACATATTTCTGAAAAGCAACCGCGGCTGCCTTGCCCCGCACCAGGTGTGCATGGATACCTTTAGGAGGTTTCAGCCTTTGGACGGTGAAAGACTCTGTGATGCAGGCGGCAATCCACCTGGAAATAGATGCCTTAGACGCCGGCTTGCACCAAGGGTTACCGAAGGTCACAAAAAGTTGAGAAGAACTCCGAAGCTCGGAAGTCCTGTCCAGGTAGAACTTAAGAGCTCTTCGGACATCAAGACAGTGTAGAACTCTTTCAGCCGCTGAGGCAGGGTTCGGAAAAAAGACCGGAAGGGAGATCGACTGATGCAGATTGAATTTGGTCACTACCTTCGGTAGGAAAGCCAGGTTTGTCCGAAGGACTACCTTGTCCTTGTGAAAGACCAAAAAAGGATGCTCCACCGACAATGCCAGGAGCTCACTCACTCTCCTTGCTGACGGAACGGCGACCAGAAAGGACACTTTCCAAGACAAGTAGTTGAGGTCTACCGTAGCCATTGGTTCGAAGGGTTTATGGCACAGCGCCGTCAGGACTACATTTAGGTCCCACGGCGGATGCGGATTACCAACCGGAGGGTAGAGGCGTGTCAAGCCAGCAAAATGCCTCTTCACCACAGGGTTAGTTAGAGAATAAGAACACAGGTCTGTAGAAAAGTAAGCAGAAACCGCTGAGAGATAAGTCCTGCATGACAGAACATGAACCCCTGACTCAGCTAGGGAGGACACGAATGACAGCACCGTGTCAATCGTGGCCACCCTAGGATCCAACTTCTTCTCCAAACACCAATGACAGAACCCGAGTCATTTACTCCTGTATTAAGATCTGGTCGAGGGTTTCCTGGCTGGCTGGATAATGCGCATGTTATCCGCAGACAAACTCAGATGCTCTAAAGACTTGAACTCAGGCACCATGCCGCCAAGCTGAGCGATTGTGGGGAGGGGTGCCACATCTGTTGTTCCCCTTGGTGAAGAAGATCGGGAGTTACTGGTAACCTGATCGGCGGATACACCGACGGCTGTTGAAGTTCTGAGAACCAAAACCTGGCCGGCCACCACGGGGATATCAGTAGAAGAGAACAGTTCACAGAGTTCTTCAACTTCCAAATTGTTCGATGAACTAGGGGCAGAGGCGGGAAGACGTAAGCTCTCATGTTGTGCCATGGAATCTCGAGAGCAGCCCCCAGAGAGGAGGCTCCCAGCCCCCCTCTGGAGGAGTACTGAGGAAGCTTCTTGTTTACCGCTGTGGCGAAGAGGTCCACCTCGGGTGTGTCCCCAACGCGAGAAAATCCATGAGAGGACATCCGCCTTCAACTCCCACTCGTAGCTGACCACTGTCCGCCGGCTGAGGGCATCCGCTGTGACATTCAGCTGGCCCGGGATGTGCACTGCCAGCAGCCAGACACCATGAAGCACGGCCCACTCCCAAATCTGGATGGACAGGTCCACGAGGGGGGGGAGACTTCGTTCCCCCTTGCTTGTTTATGTAATACATTGATACCACATTGTCCTTTCTTATGCAGACCACCTTGTTGACAATGAGCGGTCTGAAAGCCCCGAGCGCCAGGAAGATCGCCAGAAGCTCCAAATGATTTATGTGCAGGAGCTTGTCCTGAGGCGACTAGAGGTCCGAGACCTGAAGAAGATCTAACTTCGCACCCCACCTGAGGAGGAAGGAGTCGATCGTGATCGTCACCGTAGGGACCAGGTCCTGAAACCCCGCGCCCCCAGACAGATTGCTGAGAGATTACCACCAATCCAGGTCCACTCTCATGGAATCCGGAATCATTATCCGCATGGAATCCGGATCCACTGCCTGACGCCATGAATTCCGAAGGGCCATCTGGGTCCGTCTCATTTTGAGACGAGCAAGAGGAAGAGCCAGTACACACGAGGCCATGAGGCCCAGAAGCCTCTGGAACCACCAGGCCGACATGCTCTCCGACTGCGCAAACATCTGACACGTGGCCAACAGATCCGCCATTCTGTTCCCGGTCAGATACACTCTGCAGTCGATCGTGTTCCAACGAAAACCCAGGAAGATTAGGTCCTGCGAGACCGTCATAGAGGATTTCCGCCAGTTCACCGACAGCCCAAGATGGAACAGGAGCTGAAGGAGAGACTGGAAGTTGCCCGCCGCTGCCAACGGACAAGGGCTGCGTAAGAGCCAGTCGTCCAAATAAGGATACACATGGATACCCTGGAGACAAAGATAGGCCGCAGTCACCGACATCATTTTTGTGAAGACACTCGGCGCCGAGCTGAGGCCAAAAGGAAGCACCCGGAACTGGAAGTGATCCTCTCCCAAAGAGAAGCGATCTCCTGTGTGGATTGCAAATCAGGATATGCATGTACGCATCCTGAAGATCCACCACGCTGAGCCAATCGCCCATCTGCAAAGAGGAGCGTATCTGGCCGGGCGTGATCATCCTGAATTTCTCTTGGGGTAGGAAAAGATTGAACTGGGAAAGGTCTAGGATGGTGCGCAGGCCAACCTGGTTGGGTTTGGGCACCGTAAACAGCCGGGAGTAGAAGCCCTCCCCTCGCTCCCCAAGGGGAACGGGTTCCACAGCTCTGAGGTGCAGAGGTTTCTTAACCTCGGCCTTGAGGGAGGGTGAGCCCGACAGCTGAAAAGGAGGGTTGAGGGGTGGGGTAGGGGGTAAAGGTAAGCGGAAGCCCGCTCGAGCGACTGATAAGACCCATCTGTCTTCTGTGATGGTCTGCCACGCCTCTCAATGAGACGCAATGCGTCCTCCCACCGGGGTCTCGTGCGAGCACGGAAAGCCCTCATTTGGCAGGCTTATCGGTGGCGGTGCCACCTGAACCTGAGGAGGAGGCTGAGGAGGGGGAGAAAAACCGCCTACGCTGTTGTCTACGGCGGTTATTCCCTGCAGGAGTATCCACTCTGCGAGATTTGCGGCCGAGGAAGCCCCTAAAACCAGAGGAAGGTCGACTTTGCGACAACCATCTCTGGGATTTGAAAGAAGCTTTAACCAGAACAGACAATGATTTAGCCGTCTGAGTGCTATCCTTGGTTTTGGTGAGCTCTACATCAGTAGAAGAGTGAAAAAGCTCCTTACCATCGAATGGAAGGTCCAGCACCTTGTCTTGAACTTCCTTCGAAAAATTAGTGGCATACAGCCACGCTTGCCGCGAGGTATCAACCCCAAGCATCAGGCCCCGAGCCGAGGTGTCTACGTGATGAGCCGCAGCCTCCAGGAGATCCTGGGCCAAGATCCTGGCATCTGAAAGGCCACCTCTGAAATCTTCCAACTTCTCGACCGGAATGTGCTCCGCAAACTCCGACAGACCCTTCCACATCCGCATGTTAGCTACCGCCAAAATCAATTCTGCATTGGCCTGCCTGAGCTGCAAGGCCGAATTACCAAATATTTTCCTCTCTAGGGAGTCCAGGAGCTTGTCCTCCTTTCCCAAGACCTGAGTAGCCGTCGGGGAAGAGGATGCTGCAGGTCTGGATTGCAACGTAGCCGCAGCCACCACTGTGGAGGGGGGAGGCGGAAAAGACAAGGCCACTTCTTCCGAAGAATGCAGCCTGTACCTCGCGTCAATCTTTTTATTGACAAAAAGTCCCGAGTGTGGCTTTTCCCAAACTCTACGGACCTCGGCCAGAACGTCCTTCTGCAGGAACAGGCCGGTACGCTCCAAGGGAGACAAGGTGAACGCCCCAGAAAGCATGCCCTCCTGCGGAGCGGGTGCCTCGGGCACCGGAACATCTAAGAAACTCATGTCCAGTACCCTGTCATGAAAAGCTCTGATAGAGTGGGGAAGGTCCTCATTGTCCTGATCGCCTTGAGGGTCATCTGACCGGTCAGGATCCTGCTGAGCCTTGTCAGGCACTGCCTTGTCCACTGGGGACAATGGTGGCAAAGTGTCATGATCACAGCAAAAGTTCCTACAATTGCGTCCAAAAAGAATTGGTCTTCAATCTACCATTCGTGGATGTTAAGAAAAAGCAACTCAGGGCAGTGTTAGGCATGGGCGGTACTTCCCAACACTCAACAGGGCTGCCTGGTTTATGCTGGTAGAGTGCGCAGTGTAGGTCTAGTTGGTTTCTCTCTCCTCCTATTTAAGCCCCTCCCCTCGAGCATTCCCGGCTTCGCGTTCGGAAAGATTCCAGTCAACGCTTGCCGCTGTCCAGCTTTAGGTCCTGTCACGTTCCAGCGCCACTAGTTACACTTCCCTTTCAGTCACTTTGGTTCCCTTTTTAGCCCGTTATCGTTTCCCTGAGTTCCCTGCAATTCCTATAATTTCCAGTCATAGTATCTTCCACAGTCGGTGTTTGGAACTCTCGTCACAGACTTCTTTCCGGTCACTCCTTTAGCCCCGTCATTTTCCAGTCACGGAACTACTTCCATAATTCAAGAGTTTCCTGTCAGAAATGTTTCGCAAGTATCTTTGCTCTTATCCTCTGAAGCAGCATAACTTTTCCTATGATATTGTGAAGTTCAGTGTTGCGTTGTAATCAGTTACTGAGCTTTTGTTGCGAGTAACGTATAGAGCTGGGTTTGCGCTTCATTAGCTACTGAGTGTTCCTTAGCTTTGGATCTTAGTTTGGCGTGTGTTCTTTACATATTGTGTGAGTGTGTTTCCTGAGGTAAATTCGTTTTCCGGTTGTGGTGCCCATGAATGCGTGGGTGTAGAAATTCCTCTCACACTTTAGGTACTCCTAAATTTCCCAGTCCTAATTCCAGTCACTTCAGTCCGGCGCAGTTATCTTGGTTTCACTCTTATCTGTTTGGTGATTATTTGTGCGCTGTACCTTTTAGTTATTTGAACATTAGTGAAAATGTCCTTCCTAGCGACATTAGTTAGCACCATCTCCCCTCTTCAGAACTAGCGCCCCTGCACAGATGCAGGATGGAGAGCTAACAACATAAATTCCTAAGGTAATTAGAAAAGCTGAAGGGTTATATGAGAGTGTAGAATTAGTTTAAAACTCCATAGAAGAGCTAATCAAAATTCTTAGAAATCTCTTGTGTTTGTCCTAGGAACGCATATTCGTATGGTTGAAGGGAGGATTGGGAGCTACACCAATTGAGAAGAACTGTGTTACGTAGTTCCATCGTGAGTGTCCCCGCAGAGTCCAGGTAAGCGCTACAGAACGCGAAGCCGTTTGAAACATACTCTGCCTGGACATCATGGGAACTCCTGAGGTTGATCTGTTGGCCCAATTGTTGGGGGAATTGAGAGCGGAAGTGCATGCAGCACGTTCCGAAACTAATGCTCTGAGGAAAGAGTTAGTGGTAAACAGGGATAGAACTGAGGAGTTGGCCCGCCAATTATTGCAGTCACAAGCTGGTCAGGTTCCGTTGCCTTCTGGTAACCCCCAAGTTTCAGCCCCAATTGCACCATCAGTTCCTGTCCAAGTAATCGTACCAGGAAATATTCCCTTGGCCCCCCCAGAACGCTTTTTTGGAGACCCAAAAAAGTTTGCAGTGTTTCTAAATCAATGCAGGCTACATTTCTTATGCAGGCCGGGAACGTTTCCCACAGACCAATCTAAGGTGGCCTTTGTGTTGTCTTACCTGGGTGGGTATGCTGCTGACTGGGCAGTTCCTCTTGTCAATAGAGATGATCCTGTGTTGAGAAACTTTCAAAACTTCCAATGTGAACTAGAAAAACTTTTTGCCCGCCACACCCAAGGACAAGCATTAGATAATGAATTGTTGTCACTTCGACAGGGTAATCAAGATCTGCTAGCATATGTAGCCACTTTCAATAGACTTGTTGCAGAAACCAATTGGCCCTCAGAGAAAAGAACTACCTTGTTTTACCGTGGGTTGCGGGGTGAGCTGAAGGATGTCCTAGCACAAGTGGTGAACCCACCAGAAGGAATTGCCGAATTCATAGACTTAACCATCCAGTTGGATCACCGACTTCAAGATCGGAGAATGGATCGAGGTCGCCCAGAGAGTCGGGCATATTTTGTTCGCCCCAAGGAAACTTCTGGAAGGGTGTCGTCAGAAAACCATGCCGAACCTATGCAACTGGGTGTCATTCGTGGTCCTATCACCCAAGCTGAGAGAGAAAAAAGGCGGCAGCAACAGCTCTGTTTGTACTGCGGGAAGGCTGGTCATTTCCTGAAGGACTGTCCTGTGAAACCTTCACGAAAACCCCTGGGCGGTGTTAGCCAGGAAAAGAAGGAGCAAACTCCGGATAACTTAAGTGCCCGACAAGCATAGAGGTCAGCTTGTCGAGCGTGAAGAAGGTTTTGGCGACCTCACACTTTGTGATTCCAGTTATCCTATTCAGTCAGGATTGTCCTACAAAAAAATTCACGCTAAACGCGTACATTGATTGTGGGGCCATCGGCAACTATATGGATTTAAACCTGGCAAGCAGATTGGGCATCCCGTTAACTGATAAGTTGGAAGCAGAAAATGTTTCTGGAGTGGATGGCACTCCCCTTGTGTCAGGTCCAGTTACACAACGCACTAACGATATCATAATGCTCTGCCTGCGGGAACACAAGGAGGAGATTTCCTTTGACCTTATTCAGGCGCCACAATTCCAGATCATCCTAGGAATTCCTTGGCTAGAAAGACATAATCCTGTCATTGATTGGCGTGCAAGACCTGTGGTGTTTGGTTCAGAGTGTAAAGAAACTTGTACTGGGACAGAACATGTTCAGGAAAAGAAACTACCGCCGAACACTCCAGAAGTCACGTTGGGTCTCATCGGGTTGTTGCCCTATGAATATCAACGGTTCCAGGATGTTTTTCAGGAGGAGAAGCAAGCTGAAGTCCTGCCCCCTCATAGACCTTATGATTGCCAAATAGATCTGGTTCCAGGAGCCCAACTTCCGTGCCATCGAATTTATGCATTAACTGAAAAGGAAAACCTCCATTTGAAAACGTATCTGGATCAGTATTTGGCCAATGGATTTATTCGACCATCCAAGTCCCCAGCAGCATCGCCTTTGTTCTTCGTGCCCAAAAAGGAAGGAGACCTAAGAACCTGCATCGATTACAGGGCCCTAAATCAAATCACTATAAAGAACCGATACCCCTTGCCTCTGATTTCCACGTTGCTGGACCAGGTGAAAGGAGCCAGGATCTTCACCAAACTAGACCTTTGTGGGGCATACCATCTCATTCGCATTAAACCTGGAGATGAATGGAAGACTGCCTTTCGCACACGTTATGGACTCTTTGAGTATCAGGTTATGCCCTTTGGGTTATGTAACGCGCCAGCAGCCTTTCAGTCATTCATGAATGACATTTTTCGGGAGCTTCTGGATATCTGTGTTGTGATATATGTGGATGACATCCTGATTTTTTCTGCCGACCCCCGGGAACATGTCAAACATGTAACTTCTGTTCTTCAATTCCTCAAGGAAAACCTCTTGTATGTAAAATTGGAGAAATGTCACTTCCATGTTCCAGAGGTGGAATTTTTGGGATTCATATTGTCTTCGGAAGGAGTGAAAATGGACAACAGAAAGGTTGACGCAATTCTATCCTGGCCAGCTCCAACATCAGTTAAAGGAGTCCAAAGTTTTTTGGGGTTCGCTAACTTTTATCGACGATTTGTGTCTGATTTTTCTCAGCTGGTTCATCCTATCACGTCGTTGCTGCGAAAGAATAAGACCTTTGCTTGGACAAATGAGGCTGGTGAGGCCTTCCAGAAACAAAGAGAAATTCACTGCAGCTCCTGTCCTTCAACATCCTAAATTGGATCTTCCCTTTGTGGTAGAGACCGACGCATCCAACGTCGCCATGGGCGCAGTCTTGTCGCAGCGTGATCCTATCTCGCACGAATTACACCCAGTGGCCTTTTGGTCAAAAAAGTTCTCAGCAGCGGAATTTAATTATACAGTCACCGATAAGGAGTTGTTGGCGATCAAGTGTGCATTGAAGGAATGGAGACATTATCTGCTTGGGGCTAGGCACACAGTTACCATTTTCACAGATCATCGGAATCTGCAGTACTTGCGTTCGGCAAAGGCACAATCTTCGCGTCAGTTGAGATGGGCTCTTTTCTTTGCCGAGTACGACTTTGTTATCACATTTCGGCCTGGTATCCGTAATGGAAAGGCCGACGCTCTGTCCCGAATTGGTAAGGGAGAAGAAGCTTACAGTGCCACAACTCCGGTGGAGATAATTCCAGTTGAAAAGGTGCTTGGAGTCATGGATGTTACAGATTCCTTATTTGAGAAATTGAGAGTTGAAATCAAAGCCAATATCAGTACAGCAGAATTGCAAAAATGGGAATCCGAAAAGGAACATTGTTATGTACAGGACGAATTGCCCTTTTATAAGGGGCGACTATTCTTGCCAACTCAAAAGCTACGAGAGCAAGTGATTACAGACTACCATAGTGCACTAATGGAAGGACATCCGGGAGTCACTAAAACCTTAGAAAGAGTCAAGAGATCGTATTGGTGGCCAACCTGGCGTAAGGATGTAATTCAATTCATCAAGACCTGTGGAGTTTGTGCTCAAAATAAATCGCAGAAAATGAAACCTGCCGGTCTTCTCAAACCATTGGAAGTTCCGCCTCTTCCTTGCCATACACTCTCCCTAGATTTTATTACAGACTTACCCAACTGTGAAGGATTTGACACCATCCTGGTGGTGGTGGATCTATTTTCTAAGATGGCACACTTTGTGGCATTGAAAGGATTGCCTACTGCGTCGGTCCTAGCCAAGGTATTTTTGGAAAACATTGTAAGGCTGCATGGCTTTCCTTCCATTGTGGTGTCTGATCGGGGAAGTCAATTTGTCTCTGAATTCTGGAAAAGATGTTGCAAGATGGCTCAGATGGAGATACGTTTGTCCACTAGTTATCACCCACAAACCGATGGGCAAACAGAACGCACAAATCAAACGTTGGAACAGTACCTCAGGTGCATGCTTCATCAAACAGACGACTCTTGGCAGAAAATATTGTGGATTGCAGAATATGCCTACAATAATTCCGTACACTACTCGACTGGATTAAGTCCATTCTTCACTGTATATGGTCGGCATCCACGAACCTCGGTTCATGATCCACCTGAATCTCTGGAAATGCCTGCTATAAAGACACTACATGACAACATTGTAACCGCTGTTCACCTAGCCAGAAAACAGTTGTACTTGGCGAAGACCGCTCAGAAGAAGTTTGCTGATCAAAAGCGAAGAGACTCCCCGGAATACAAGGTGGGAGACTGTCACAACTTTTACGCAATAGGAAAAGGATACAGATTTTTAAAGGATACAAGATCAGCCTCCGCTTAGGGAACCTCTTCACTCTGGGATAACCTGGATTATAACCAAGATGGTTCTGGGATATCTTGAAACGTGATTTTGCACAAGACTTTCCCCCCAAGAGCGCAGCCTGTAGAAGGTAGTAACTAACAGGCCAGGGGCTTAAGTGGAAAGGCAGGAGCAGCGACAACAGAGCTAGAGGAACAAAGAAAAGGATAGTTTAAGATAGCAGCCAAAGGTACAAAATACAATACTTGTTCCCTTCTTGACCCCTCTTACCTGCTTAGATAGGTAGGAAGTCCCGTAACCTGAAAGTGTGTAGTAGGAGGTTGGCTTGATGGTAGAAAATGGAAGTCCCAGTAGAAGAAAGTTTGTGCAAAGATCCACCTAACCCGAACGGCACGAGGGCGCGTCTAATAGTGTCCAAAATAAACCCCAAATATAAACAGCAAAGCGTCCCAAATCCAGGGAGTGACCAGCAGAAACAGGAGAGCGTCCGTTTGGTCACTTCAGTGTGTAGAGCGTTGTCTTCTTGTGAGCAGCGCCGTGTATTTTCCTGTGGTAAAGAGTTCGTATACTTTCTGTGTAGGAAGTAGGCAAAGAACAAATCCAAAATACAAGCCAGGAGTTCGTTAACCAGGGGGAAACAACCGAGGGAGCCAGGAGCCAGAAATCGAGGGAAAAGACGTCAGAATAATCCTTGATACAAAGCCGGGTCAGGAATCAGATAACAGGAAGATAACCGTAGGTAATCGTAGATCGAGTACTCGAACTGAATAGTCAGTTTTAGGAGCACCCGTTACAAGGACACGCCACACTAAGTACTGGGATCTGTTTCAGAACGCAAGTCACGTTGTGGGCGTTTCCCGTGACTGCGAGCCGAAGGAATTCTGGACCTTGTAGTGCGGCGGATTCCGTGGGCTGAAAACAGTCTCCAGGGCAGTTTCCAACTGGAAGTAGATATCTGCAAGTGTCTTGAAATAGGAATGCGGGGCATGACAGTACCCCCCCGCAAAGGACGACCACCCCTGCGGGCACGCAGTCTTTCCAACCAAAAGGCCCGCAAGAGCCGGGGTGCATGCAGATTCGAGGCCGGTTCCCAAGTCCTATCTTCAGGACCGTAACCCTTCCAATCAATCAGGTAGAAACGTACTCCACGACGCAGACGGGAGTCCAATATAGCATGTACTTCATATTCATCATCACCCTGTACCATAACTGGAGCAGGGGCGACAGGAAGTCGAGTGCCAGGTACAAAAGGACGGAGTAGAGATACATGAAAGACTGGGTGAATCCGCCAATGGGATGGGATGTCCAAACGGACAGCAACCGGATTGAGACAAGAAAGGATCTTGTAGGGACCCACATAACGGGGCATGAGTTTCCTTTTACCCCGAATGTTGAGGTGTTTGGTTGCCAACCAGGCACGATCACCGGGGACATAGGAGGGGGCAGGCGACCGATGTTTGTCCGCTTGCGTCTTTGTCCGGAGTTGTGCAGCTTGTAGATGTAATATAACGGAATTCCGTATAGCAATCAGAGTGTCTCTCGTGGATTTTGCTGCAGGGATTTGATCCAAGGAAGGTAAGACAGGTGGAAGTATTCTTGGATGTAATCCATACAAGGCGTAAAATGGGGAACATCCTGTTGAAGTATGTCGAGAGTTGTTATAAGCAAACTCCGCTGTCCCCAGAACGGATAACCAATTTGTCTGATGCTGTAAACACAGGCAACGAAGGTATTGTTCCATGGTGCCATTTGTGCGTTCGGTTTGTCCGTCCGTTTGAGGATGATAAGATGATGAAAGCCGTGCATCAATCCCCAAAGAATGGGTAAGGGCTTTCCAGAACCGTGAAGTAAATTGAGTACCCCGGTCAGAAATCATGATTGTGGGTAGTCCGAAGAATCGTACCACATGATCGAAAAAAAGAGTAGCCAATGAGGAGGCGGTAGGTATACCTGAGCACGGTACAAACCGTGCCATTTTAGTGA
The DNA here is from genome assembly GCF_040938575.1 of Ambystoma mexicanum. Classification (NCBI taxonomy): domain Eukaryota; kingdom Metazoa; phylum Chordata; class Amphibia; order Caudata; family Ambystomatidae; genus Ambystoma; species Ambystoma mexicanum. The sequence continues at coordinate 139,633,779 of NC_090921.1, forward strand.
ATACGTCCACCACCACCAGCACCGTTGACATTCCCTTAACCAAGGGCAGTTCCACCACGAAATCGAGTGACACCGTATGCCATGGGCGTGGAGGAAGCGGCATGTTCATTAATAGACCAAATGGTTTCCCTGGTTGTCTTTTACATTGTATACATATTGCACACGTAGATACGAATGCCGCGGTATCCTTTTTCATACCTGGCCACCAACACCATCTATGTAGCAGGTCATAGGTTTTAAGCTGGCCTGGATGTGCAGCTAACGGGGTATCATGGGCCCATTCCAAAGCCTTCCGTCTGGTGTGGTTGTCAGGTAAGTATAAAAGACCATGAACATAAGGAAGACCTGTGACAACCTGGGCACCCAAGGTGTCGAGATAAGCGGCATGTTCATTGGCCCACTGTCGAACTTGATCCAGAAGTGAGGGGGAGACCGAACAAACACAAATGACAGAACCCGAAGGTAGCATAGGGGTAACCGAGTCCCGGGTGTCGAAATCGGCACCGACTCGGGATAATGCATCTGCCTTTCCGTGGAGAGGTCCAGGGCGATAAGTGACTATAAAGTCAAATAACGTGAAAAACAAATGCCAACGTATTTGTCGAGCATTGGTACATTTTGCGTTGGAAAGGGCCTGTAAATTCCGATGGTCAGTGTACACAGTTACTGGATGTCGAGCACCCAGAAGATGGTGTCTCCACTCCTTAAAGGCTGCTCGAATTGCTAGGAGTTCCCTTTCCATAACAGTGTAATTACGTTCAGCCTGAGACAATTTACGGGAGTAATAAGCCACCGGATGTAGTTGTTGTGTAGTGGGGCAGATCTGCGACAAAATAGCCCCCACCGCGATAGCGGATGCGTCAGCCTCCACTATAAACGGAAGGGAAGGGTTCGGGTGTTGCAGAACGGGAGCAGTAGTAAAGGCCTCCTTTAATGCCTCAAAGGCCGACTGGGCTTTGCAATCCCAAAGGAATGGAATCTTCGGGCTAGTGAGACGGGTCAAGGGCGCTACTATCTCAGAAAATGAGGCAATAAAGCGTCTGTAAAAGTTCGAGAAACCCAAAAAAGATTGAAGTGCCTTTACAGAATCTGGGACTGGCCAGTCCCTTACTGCTTTAACCTTGGAAGTACACATGAGCACCCCATTCGCAGATATCTGAAACCCCAAAAACTCAACTGATGATGCATGGAATACACATTTTTCCAATTTGGCATAGAGAGAGTGTGTACGTAATCGCTGCAGTACAGAGCGAACGTGTTGGATATGTTGGGTGAGGGAATCCGAGAAGATCAAGATGTCATCTAAGTAGATCACGACATAGCAATCTAGTACATCTCCGAAAATATCATTAACAAAATGTTGGAATGTAGCTGGAGCATTGCAAAGTCCAAAGGGCATGACGCAATACTCATATAGTCCAAACTTTGTTTTGAAAGCGGTTTTCCACTCATCCCCGCTTCGTATCCTCACCAAATTATATGCCCCTCTAAGATCCAATTTGGTAAAAATAGTGGATGATGTCATCTTATCAAGCAACTCCGTTATGAGGGGCAATGGGTACTGGTTCTTGACTGTTACCTTGTTTAAGGCTCTGTAATCCACGCAAGGGCGTAGATCCCCTTCTTTTTTCGGTACGAAGAAGATAGGTGAGGCAGCAGGGGACCGGGAAGGTCGAATATGTCCCAGAAGCAATGCCTTCTCCACATACTCTTTCAAGTGTTCTTCTTCGTTTCGGGTCAGAGAGTAAACACGACCATGAGGTACTACTGCCCCAGGTACCAAATCAATGGGACAATCATAACAACGATGCGGAGGGAGTTTTTCTGATAACCCTTTGTCAAACACATCGGAAAAGTCTTGGTATACTGCTGGTAGTTCGGGATTAGAGTCTCCCAGCGTGGCATTAACAGAGGAGATGTTAGATACCAAAGCCAAACAGGGAGACGAAGGTGTCGCACCGGGGCTTCGAGAACAATGTTGGGTACAGAACGCAGAAGCAAAATGAACTGTTTGTTTAACCCAATCAATAATTGGGTTATGAGTCCGGAGCCAAGAAAGACCAAGAATGATCCCGAATTGCGGGGCTGAAATAAGGTCGAAAACTATTTGCTCAATGTGTTCTCCCGAGGTAGACATGCGAAGTGGGACAGTCTGTTCCGTTATCCATCCGGACACCAGATGAGAACCATCCACTGCGTGTACTTCCTCAGGTGTAGTTTTCGGAACCACAGGTATACCATAGTGTTGAGCTAATTGTATGTCCATATAGTTTCCACTAGCCCCCGAATCGATCATAACTGGACTGGTGAAGGCCTCAACACCCGGGAGGACGAAACGCATGGCAAGATAGACGTGTGAGGAGGAAGGGTACTGGTCCGAGCCATCCATATTGCGACTCATCCTTAGGGCTCGATTTAAGGACGAGTCCTGGCGTTTCCCGCTACCTTAACAGGTCTCTTGGGACATGCACGAATGAAATGGCCGGATTGACCGCAATAGAAACACAGGTTGTTAACCATACGTCGTTCTCGTTCTGTTTTGGTTAAGGGACCTCTGATGGCCCCTATTTGCATTGGCTCGGTTTCTCCTGAGGGAGTAGCAGGAGTTGTTTCTGCTTTGACTGAGAAGCGAAGGTCAGGAACACGCCGTTCGCCACGTCTTTGCCGTAGCCGAGCGTCAACTTGTAGGACCAAGTCCAACAGTTCCGGGAAGCCCGTTGGTAAAGCTGGTACCACTGATAAGGAGTCTTTCAACTCATCCGAAAGACCCTTATAGAAGACAGCTGCCTTCTTCTGTTCGGGCCAGGTGGTTTCTGCTGCCAATTGGTTAAAGCGAGTGAGGTAAGACAGAAGATCTGATTTGCCTTGACTGATAGCAAGGAATTCAAGGTCTGAGGTTTGTGCCTTGTAACGCATATCAAATACGCTATTCATAGACTGAATAAGGGCATCAAAGTTATATAGGGCTGGATCATTGGCTTCGAGTAAAGGGTTAGCCCAAGCCGCCGCTGTTCCTCCCAGATGGGAAAGGAGAAACGCTGCTTTGGTAACAGCGTCAGGAAATGCCAATGGTCGACAAAGAAAATGTAAACGGCATTGATTGACAAAGGTCCGATAAGTCTTAGGATCTCCATAGAAGCGTTCTGGAGGGGCCAAAGGGAAAGGTCCAGGAAGCACAATGGGTGCAGACGATTGTGCCTGGGGTACAGGAGGGGCTGCTGCAGCAGCGGCATCACCGAACTCCTCATCGGGGGGTAAGGGCTGCACAAAACTCTGTAGCACATCCATACGTTGATGGAGAGTCGCATTAGCAGATGCCATATCGGTGCGTAAGGTCGCAAAGGCTTGTATCAAAGCCGCCATTGGATCCGCTCCCGTTTCCATAACCGATAGGCAAAAGTAATAGGCTCCTAAATCTGTCACAACTTTTACGCAATAGGAAAAGGATACAGATTTTTAAAGGATACAAGATCAGCCTCCGCTTAGGGAACCTCTTCACTCTGGGATAACCTGGATTATAACCAAGATGGTTCTGGGATATCTTGAAACGTGATTTTGCACAAGACTTTCCCCCCAAGAGCGCAGCCTGTAGAAGGTAGTAACTAACAGGCCAGGGGCTTAAGTGGAAAGGCAGGAGCAGCGACAACAGAGCTAGAGGAACAAAGAAAAGGATAGTTTAAGATAGCAGCCAAAGGTACAAAATACAATACTTGTTCCCTTCTTGACCCCTCTTACCTGCTTAGATAGGTAGGAAGTCCCGTAACCTGAAAGTGTGTAGTAGGAGGTTGGCTTGATGGTAGAAAATGGAAGTCCCAGTAGAAGAAAGTTTGTGCAAAGATCCACCTAACCCGAACGGCACGAGGGCGCGTCTAATAGTGTCCAAAATAAACCCCAAATATAAACAGCAAAGCGTCCCAAATCCAGGGAGTGACCAGCAGAAACAGGAGAGCGTCCGTTTGGTCACTTCAGTGTGTAGAGCGTTGTCTTCTTGTGAGCAGCGCCGTGTATTTTCCTGTGGTAAAGAGTTCGTATACTTTCTGTGTAGGAAGTAGGCAAAGAACAAATCCAAAATACAAGCCAGGAGTTCGTTAACCAGGGGGAAACAACCGAGGGAGCCAGGAGCCAGAAATCGAGGGAAAAGACGTCAGAATAATCCTTGATACAAAGCCGGGTCAGGAATCAGATAACAGGAAGATAACCGTAGGTAATCGTAGATCGAGTACTCGAACTGAATAGTCAGTTTTAGGAGCACCCGTTACAAGGACACGCCACACTAAGTACTGGGATCTGTTTCAGAACGCAAGTCACGTTGTGGGCGTTTCCCGTGACTGCGAGCCGAAGGAATTCTGGACCTTGTAGTGCGGCGGATTCCGTGGGCTGAAAACAGTCTCCAGGGCAGTTTCCAACTGGAAGTAGATATCTGCAAGTGTCTTGAAATAGGAATGCGGGGCATGACAGAGACTCAGTGTGGTTGGCTACAAGGAATCTGAGGTTGAGAGGATCCAGGAAATTTCTTCCAAGATTCTTGGGTCCTTTTACCATTGAGAAGATCATCAACTAGGTGGCCATGAAATTAACACTCCCCAAAAACATGAAAATTCATTCAGTGTTCCATGTGTCTCTATTGAAGGCTGTAAATCCAAATACCCGAATCCAGGGTCCACCGGCTCCTGTAATTGTGGAGGGTGACCAACCAGAGTACGAGGTAAAGGCTATCTTGGACTCTAAGGTTGTTCGCAGAAAATTGCATTACTTGGTGGACTGGAAGGGTTATGGGCCGCAGGATAGAACTTGGGAACCCCTCGAAAACATTCACGCTCCCCGATTAATTAAATCCTTTCATCTGAATAATCCTAGCAAGCCAGGGGGAGAAGGTTTCACCGTAGGAGGGGCCTTGGGGGGGAATACTGTCATGATCACAGCAAAAGTTCCTACAATTGCGTCCAAAAAGAATTGGTCTTCAATCTACCATTAGTGGATGTTAAGAAAAAGCAACTCAGGGCAGTGTTAGGCATGGGCGGTACTTCCCAACACTCAACAGGGCTGCCTGGTTTATGCTGGTAGAGTGCGCAGTGTAGGTCTAGTTGGTTTCTCTCTCCTCCTATTTAAGCCCCTCCCCTCGAGCATTCCCGGCTTCGCGTTCGGAAAGAATCCAGTCAACGCTTGCCGCTGTCCAGCTTTAGGTCCTGTCACATTCCAGCGCCACTAGTTACACTTCCCTTTCAGTCATTTTGGTTCCCTTTTTAGCCCGTTATTGTTTCCCCGAGTTCCCTGCAATTCCTATAATTTCCAGTCATAGTATCTTCCACAGTCGGTGTTTGGAACTCTCGTCACAGACCTCTTTCCGGTCACTCCTTTAGCCCCGTCATTTTCCAGTCACGGAACTACTTCCATAATTCAAGAGTTTCCTGTCAGAAATGTTTCGCAAGTATCTTTGCTCTTATCCTCTGAAGCAGCATAACTTTTCCTATGATATTGTGAAGTTCAGTGTTGCGTTGTAATCAGTTACTGAGCTTTTGTTGCGCGTAACGTATAGAGCTGGGTTTGCGCTTCATTAGCTACCGAGTGTTCCTTAGCTTTGGATCTTAGTTTGGCGTGTGTTCTTTACATATTGTGTGAGTGTGTTTCCTGAGGTAAATTCGTTTTCCGGTTGTGGTGCCCATGAATGCGTGGGTGTAGAAATTCCTCTCACACTTTAGGTACTCCTAAATTTCCCAGTCCTAATTCCAGTCACTTCAGTCCGGCGCAGTTATCTTGGTTTCACTCTTATCCGTTTGGTGATTATTTGTGCGCTGTACCTTTTAGTTATTTGAACATTAGTGAAAATTTCCTTCCTAGCGACATTAGTTAGCACCATCTCCCCTCTTCAGAACTAGCGCCCCTGCACAGATGCAGGATGGAGAGCTAACAACATAAATTCCTAAGGTAATTAGAAAAGCTGAAGGGTTATATGAGAGTGTAGAATTAGTTTAAAACTCCATAGAAGAGCTAATCAAAATTCTTAGAAATCTCTTGTGTTTGTCCTAGGAACGCATATTCGTATGGTTGAAGGGAGGATTGGGAGCTACACCAATTGAGAAGAACTGTGTTACGTAGTTCCATCGTGAGTGTCCCCGCAGAGTCCAGGTAAGCGCTACACAAAGGCGGAAGAGCAGGGGGAGGCACCACGGGCAAGGGAGGCGCCAGCAGAACCACCGGGGGAACAGGTGGAGCCGGAGACGCAGGTGGACATATCACCTTGAAAAGCCCTTTGAAATATTACCTCATGGGGTCGGTGCACGAAAGCGCTTGAAATTTACCGAAAAAGGCGTCCTCAGGAGATTGTTTTGGAACCTCAGGAGGCCTCTCATGAGGTGGACAAATCCAGGGACGTAACGGAGAAGGGTGCCACACCGGCCCCTCCACCGACGTATCCACATAAACCAAAGGAGCCGCCCCCGCGGGCAACGAAACATTGTGCGGAAGAGGCATCTGGGCATTCCAATCATAAACCGCCCGGTAAGGATGTGCACAAGGGACCTTAGTTTCACCCAAAGGACCGAACCCTACACCAGGGGCCGATGGCGTAGTTGTAGGGGTAGTGCCTAAAATGGTCGCCGTGGCAGGAACGGCCGCCATTTTGTCCTCATCTGAGGGGAACTGCGGCACGTGAGGAAGTGAGGCAGGGTCCCCGTCGATGGGTCAGGGGTCTTAATTTTAGCCTTAACGTAAGGAACCTCGGCAGAGCCGGTACTATGAGGCCTGGAATGTTTCTGCGACATACAAACTGCCAACTGAGCCTTCGAAGGAAGGGCCTCGGCACTGCCGGTAAAAGAAGAACCTTTCTTCTTTGCCCCCTCAACAGATCTGGTGTCACCACAAGAGCGGGAACAGTGAGCAACCGCTTTCACCGACAGGGCCTTGCCCGGCCCCTCAGAACTGTCAGTAGCCTAAGCCTCTGTACGAAGGACCTCGGACCTAGCCCCGGTAAAAGCCTCATCAGCACGGGCCTGGAACATCCGTTCGGTAACCACAAGCCCAGCCAAGGCCTCGGGGCGCACCCCGGTTTTGATTTTGAGGGAAGCCGAAAGAGAGGCCTCAGAGCAAGCTCCGGTACCCCACGACTCAGAACTGGGCCTACAAACAGCCCCCACAGGAGGGGCCTCGGCGCGTACTCCGGTGTACACAGGCCCCTTACGGAGAACCTCGGAGAAAACTCCGGTAGAATTATTAGGCCCGACAGGCACCTCAGGGCGAACCCCGGTAACAGAGCGATCAACGCCTCTCCCGGCCGGAGAGGAACCTGGGAAGATATCCCCCGGTCGGGGTGCTCTGAAAAGTAAAGAACTTACCAGGCTTTTCTTCTTCTCGTCGATGAACGGCTGAAAATGAGAAGGAGGAGTTTGTTGGAATACCTCCTCCCACCGCTCCAACCGACGTTGAAGTGCCCGGACCGAATGCGGAGAAAAGGACTGATGAGCGATGCGGAGCCAAGGTGGGCGGGGTTACGGCCGCGTGCCGGGCCCCGCGCAGGAAAGAGGAGGAACATATTTTTGAAAAAAATTTGGATGCTCTTTAGAAAGTGCTCCGGTCCCGTCCCACAGGACGGAGTGATGTCCCACAAGTATGGAGGAAAGGGGACGGGACATAGGAGTAATTCTTATTATCCACTTCACTGTTTTGATCTACTTTACTTGTTTAATTCCGTTTGTCCTTCTAGTTTATATTCAGGGTTATTAGCTGTCAATCTCTCGCATCAGGTAGTTTGTTGGATTTGTGTCATTGAGATGCTGTTAGTCTGTTTGGGTTAGTTTGGTACCGGTTGGTTTTAGGGGAAGAGCCAGGTTTTCAGCAGTTTGCGGAAAGACGTTAAATCCTCAGTTAGGTGGAAGTGGGGTGGGAGCGAGTTCCACAGGGTGGGGGCCAAGGCTGAGAATGAGGATCCGCCTAACCTGACTGAGTTTGTCTTAGGTATGACTAGGAGGCCAGCTGAGCTTGATCTTAGGGTGCATGGGGGGGTGATAGAGTTTTAGCTTGTCTTGAAGATATTGAGGTCTGGTTTTATGCAGTGCCCGATGGAAGATGCATAAGGTTTTGAAAGTCACCCTTCGGGCTACTGGAGGCCAGTGCAGCGTCTTAAGGGCTGGGGAGATATGGTCTCTTGGGGCGAGAGCAAGTAGCATTTTGGCTGCCGTGTTTTGTGCCCTTTGGAGTTTATTCAGTTGGTACGCGTGGACTCCGAGGTATAGGGGGTTTGCGAAGTCCAGTCTTGATATAACGATTGATTGGAACGTAGAGAGTCTGTTGGGAAAGGAGAGATATGGAAAGATGCGCCTAAGGGTTTTAAGGTGGTAGTGGCAGGACTTTGAGACGTTGACTTGGCGCAAGAGTGTTAGGTCAGTCAAGGGTGCATCTAAGATTTTTCACTGAGTTGCAAGGGGTCGGTGAGTTGCCCATGGCGGACGGCCAAGGTAGTGGGTGCGGAAGAAGTTCGGAGTTGCCACATACTATGATTTCCGTTTTGGAGGGGTTTAACAAGAGGTGGCTTTGGGTCATCCAGAGTTCTATGTCGAGGAGGCTGGAGGCCATGCCAGGTCGGGAGTTGGGTTTTGAGTTCATTAGTTTTAGAATTAGTTAAGTGTCGTCGGCGTAGTTGTAACACAGGATGTTCTGTGAACAAATTATTGGTGGGAGGGTGATCAGGTAGAGATATAACATAACAGGAGGGTGGATAGGCATGCTCCTTGTGGGACTCCCATGTCGACTGGTCGGGCTTGGGAGGTATAGGTGGAGAGTATCGTTATTTGGTACCTATCTTTGAGGAATGAAGCTATCCATTTAAGAGCGGTTCCACGAATTCCTAGGGAGTGGAGGCGGTCTAGGAGGATTGAGTGATTGATTGTGTCAAAGGCGGCAGATAGGTCAAGAAGGATTAGTGCGGCGCATCCCGCAGAGTCTGCCGTCATTTTAAGGTCATCGCAGATTGAGGTTAGGGTGGTTTCAGTTCCGTGACGGGCTCTGAAACCTGATTGTGCGGGGTCTAGGAGATTGTTGGCTTCGACAAAGGCCTTTAGTTGGGAGTAGGCGGTTCGGTCAATGGGTTTGGCAAGGAATCTGGTGTTTGAGATGGGGCAGTAGTTTTTGGGCTCGAGAGGGTCGAGGGAAGGTTTTTTAATTAGCGGTTTGACATGAACCGTTTTGAATGCTTCGGGAAAGATACCAGAGGAAAGGGAGGCATTTATGATGGATCTTGCGTGTTCTCCTGCGCAGGTGGAAGCGAAAATTTCTTGAGGGCAATTTCTTTGTGGCCGGGCAAGGGTCCAGCGGAGCGCCAGATGGTTTGCGGGCAGATAGAAGTTTGAGAAATTGCTCTGGTGATATTGGACTAAAGGATTCGAATGTTGGTTGCATAGTGGTCGCAGCTGGTGGGCTGGCCGATATGGGGGGAGGGGGAGTGAGTATTGTCTGGTGGATGTAAGAGAGCCAGTTTGGTGGCTAGAGTATTTGTTCTTTCGAGAGCCGTGGTGTAAAAGTGAAGGGATAGTGAGTCGCACAGTGATTGTGAGGGGTCGGGACAGTCGTGGTGCAAGCCGGTTTGGTGAATTCAGAGATGATTTTGTGGAGTTCTTTGCTTGGGTTTTTGCAGTTTAGGATTCGGGAGTTGTAGTGGGCTTTTTTTGCTTTCTGGATTTCAGCCTTGTACTGATAGAGGTGTCGGGCCAAGGTGGCCCTGCTCTCCTCTCCTCGGTTTTTTCTTTCTGCCGCATCAGAGTTGGCATGTAGGTGGTGGAGACTGGAGGAGTGCGTCGGCTAGGTCTGGGACGATTATTAGTTTTTTCCAGCATTTGCGTAGATTCGGTGGTTCAGATTCCAGTACGGGAAGGGGGTCGGGTGAGCGAATGGCGAAAGAGAGAATGTAGTGATCGGACCAGATGATAGGGGTGGAGGGGCGGGGGGGTTTAAATGAATCCGGGTGTTGGAGCTAAAGATGGCATCAAGGGTGTGTCCTTTATAGTGAGTCGGGCCATTTATGTGGGGTTGGAGGTTAATTGTGTCTAAACTGTCAACCAGAAAGTGTGTCATAGGGTTGGTGGTGATGTCGAGCCATATGTTGAAGTCTCCAAGAAGGGTGAGGTTGGGATGGTTTAGTTGAAGGGTGGCAATAGAATCGCAGAGGTTGTTTGCGAGTTGTCTATCGTAGCCAGGGGGCCTGTAGATTATTAGGAGGCTTTGTGAGAGCAACGGAGAGAGGGATAGTTTAACAAGGAGCGATTCGCAGGAAGGAATGGAAGGTTGGTTGTCGATGATTAAGACGTGGAAGAGAGACCTGAAGACGAATGCTACTCCCCCTTCTCTAGAGGGACGGTTCAGTGGGATGAGGGAGTAGCCAGGGGGAGAAGGCTTCACTGGCGATTGGGGCGAAGTCGTCAGAGAACCAAGTTTTGCTGATGAAAACCAGGTCTGGTTTGTCAGAGGCGAGGAGGTCAAAGATGCAGTATCTGTTTTTTGCTACGGATCGGGCATTAAATAGGATGCAGTTCACATCGGCAGGCGAGGTTGGTCTCGGAGCTGGAGCGGAAGGGGGTGGTGGCGGAGAGAGAGGAAGCTGGAGAGGGAGAGGGTTAGGGTGGGTGATGATTAATGGGATAGTGGGCGAGCAGAAGAATTGGCAGGTTTCAGGCGGGATTGGTTGGCTGCGTGTGTTAGGATGATCAGGTTTGGCTCGGGGGATTTGAAGGTGGGTGTGGGCGGTTAGGAGTTTCAGTTGCAGTTGATGAGAAGTCAAGGGAGAGGGGTTTCAGGAAGGGTAAAGCTCCGAGGGAAGGAGGTGATTGGGGGAAAGAGGTGGTGGGTCGAGACAGGGGAGGCGAAGAGTGCTGAGAGATTGAGGGGGACCAGGTACGATTCCTCTTTAGTTTCTTTGTTGCGATTGGAGTGTGAGAGAGGGTAGGGGGCTCAGAGGGGGAGAGGGATGCGGCTTCGGTTCTTGCTAGGGCTAGTCGTGCAGTTTTTAGGGAGGGGAAAGGGTGCATTCGGGGGGGGAAGGTAGTGGGCGTTTGTGGGCAAGGCGGGAGTGGACGCTTGCAGGGCGGGATGTGCCTGCTATGATAGTGAGGGGAGCGGACATGGTTAACGTAGTCTGGTCGGTGGTGGGGTTCGGGGGAGGAGTGGTCTTAGGGTGGTAGGCTCGCCATCGTGCCCCTCTGGCTTGGTATTTGGAGAGGGGAATGGTAGGGAATGCAAAGGAAGGTAGGATAATTTGGGAAGGGGGGACGCGAGGGAAGGCAGTTCGGGGAGTGGGGGCGGTCCACGGTGGTCGTTTCTGACAGACTCTGGTGGAGTGGGTGCACTCATTCTTAGTACGAGCTGTTAGGTGTAGTCTCAAGTGCAACTTACAGTTTATTGGATGCTAGTTTATTGCAAGCTATTTCAAATAGTACACTAAAACCTAGATTAAGTGAATAATATCACCGGGCTTCTAAAGCCGGGTGATATTATTCACTTCTAAATTCAACTTTCACAAGAAGTCTATTGGGCACACTTCTAAATTCAACTTTCACAGAGTCTATTGGGCACACCTTTCAATTCAACTTTCACAAGAAGTCTATTGGGCACACTTCTAAATTCAACTTTCACAGAGAGTCTATTGGGCGCACTTTTAAATTCAGCTTTTACATAGAAGCTATTGGGCACACTTCTAAAATCAGCTTTCACGGAGATGCTATTGGGCACACTTCTAAATACAACTTTCCATGCGCGGCTGTTGGGCACAGTTTTAAGTTCAACTTTCACAAGGAGGCTATTGGGCACACTTCTAAATTCAGCTTTTACGTAGAAGCTATTGGGCACCCTTCTAAATTCAGCTTTGACAGTGTCTATTGGGCACACTTCTAAATTCAACTTCCCATGAGCGGCTATTGGGCACACTTCTAAATACAACTTCCCATGAGCGGCTATTGGGCACATTTCTAAATTCAACTTTCACATGTATAGGACAGAGTTTCCAAATGCAAATATACTACAGATGAACAAGTTACTTCTTACCTGGTAATGTTCTTTCGACGGGATGTTCCTCCGACGTATTCCTTATCTTTGATAATACGTTTCCAGCTTGCTGGCCTCGGAAATTTTTTCTGTAGAGGGCGCTGCACGTCGACGTCCGCCGAGTCGATGTCCCTCGACGGCCATCGTATCGGCGCCGACGTCACCATGCCCACAAATAGCCACGCGCTGCGTCTGTTGCTCAGTTCCGTTTTGTAGCATAGGAAAAGTCATGCCTGAATTGGTTAGTGACCTTCAAGGAGCGTAAGCCGCAACCACAAGGGAAGTTATCACTGCAGGGATGGTTGGGAGGGGCGATAAAGAATACGTCGGAGGAACATCCCGTCGAAAGAACATTACCAGGTAAGAAGTAACTTGTTCTTCGAAGGGATTTTGTTCTTCGAAGGGATTGTGTCCTCCGACGTATTCCTTATCTTTGATAGACTCCCATAGCAGTGGCATGTAATTGGAGGTGGGAGTGATAGTGTTATGTATCCCTTTAGGGATGGACCGAATGTAATACTGCCTTGCCAAATCTTGTCTCTTGATCAGTGGAGGAATCCAGATTGTAAAATTTTGTGAATGCCCATGTGGCAGCCGCACATATGTCCCGGACCGGTACCCCTCTTTGGAGAGCCAACCCCTGGTTGAATGAGCCCTGAGATTTTGGGGTGGCTCATTCCCTGCTAGTCTATAACATTCCAGGATGGTCAAAATAATCCACCTGGAGATGGTTTGTTTTGTTATGGGTAGTCCCAACTTGTGACCTGAATATCCTACAAACAGTTGGTCTACTTGCCTGATCCTAGCCATTCTGCTGATGTAAAAGCTGAGAGCTCGCCTAGGGTCCAGCCTATGTAGCCTTTCCTCCTCTTTAACCGGATGGGGAGGAGGGTAGAATGAAGGCGAGGTAATTTTCTGAGTAATATGAAATTCAGAAACCACCTTTGGGAGGAAATTAGGCTTCACCTGTAGGACAACTTTGTCCTTGTGGAAGATTGTATGTGGGGGTTTACAGGAGAGACCTTGTAGCTCACTCACCCTCCTAGCAGATGTTAGTGCTACCAATAGGACAGTTTTAAGCGTGAGACATCTCAGCGCGCAAGAGTGAAGTGGTTCGAATGGAGTGCCCATTAAGAAGTTTAAGACTAAAAAGTCCCATAAGGGAACCTGGAATGGTTTTGGAGAGTAAACATCAGTTAGTCCCTTGAGAAATTGTACCACTAGAGGAATTTTGAAATACGATGGTTCCTCCGCAGTGCGCTTGAAGATAGAGAGTGCTGCCAGATAGCCTTTGACAGTGCCCACTTGAAGGCCTGAGTTTGCCAAGTAGAGTAGAAACGATAACACCGTTGGTGTACCACATGAAAAAGGGTCGATATTCTGTTCCCTACACCAGCTGCAAAATTTGTTCCAACGGCAGCGGTATAAAGACTTTGTCGCTGGTCTTCTGGCCGAAAGCAACACCTCCATGAAGTCATCAGGGAGATCCCAATCCTTGTACCTCAACCTTTCAAAAGCCAAGCGTGAAGGTTGAGGGTTCTGGTGTCTGGATGGAGAACCTGACCTCCCTTCTGCGAGAGAAGATTCTATTTGAGTGGAAGACGGATTGGAGGACAGATGGACATGTCTAGAAGGTCCGGGTACCACGTTCTCCTGGCCCAATCCGGGGCAATTAGGATCATGGTTTTACGGAATCTTCACAACCTCCTGATCATTTGAGGAATAACAGGGACTGGTGGGAACGCGTAAAGGAGTGGAAACTCCCAGTCCACTACGAACGCATCTCCTAGAGCTCCTCTTGGGGGAAATTCCCTTGAACAGAACAGATCGCACTTCCTGTTGGTGCTTGTGGCGAACAGATCCACCTGAGGAGTTCCCCAAAGGGCGAAGATCTCTTGAAGGACTTCCTGAGCTAGCTCCCACTCGTGGGAGACTGTGCTCTGCCTGCTCAGAGCGTCCGCTGTCAAGTTCTTCTCTCCGGCTAGGTGGACTGCCGATAGAGAGATTCCTTCCCGAATTGCCCAAAACCAGAGCTGCATTGCCTCTCTGCACAGTGGCAGTGATCCTACGCCTCCTCTTTTGTTGAGGTAGTGCATGGCCACCGTGTTGTCCGTCATTATCAGGACATTTCTCCCCTGTACTGATGGCAGGAAAGCTTTCAGCGCTAGTCTGATCGCTCTCAGCTCTAATAGGTTGATGTGTAGTCTGGACTCCGATGGAGACCAACGACCACTGATGGTCAAGTCGTTGGCATGGGCTCCCCACCCCGTGAATGAGGCGTCTGTGACTACTGTCATCTCCAGCCATTGTGGCCAAAACAGTTCTCCTTTCAAGATGTTCTCTGGATAAGCCCACCATTGAAGGTCGCGGGCTACCTTGTCCGGAATCCAGAGGAGATCTGTCATTCTCCCTGAGAATTGTGACCACTGACTTCTCAGTGCCCACTGAAGAGATCTCATTCTCAGGCGAGCCTCTGGCACAAGGAAGATGCAGGATGCCATGAGGCCTAGCAACCTCAAAAAGTCAAAGGCTGGGAGACGTTGGGCATTTTGAAACTTGGTGACCATCTGTCCAATATCTTGAGCCCTCACCTCTGGTGGCGAGGCTTTTCCCAGGGAAGTGGCCAGGACCGCTCCAATGAACTGGAGTCTCTGTGATGGTATCATCTGTGACTTCTTTAAATTGAGGGAGAAGCCCAGTCTGTGAAGGAAGAGGCAGACATAATCTAGCTGGGCCTGGGCCTGTTCCGAAGATACGGCCCTGATCAGCCAATCGTCCAGGTAGGGGCAGACGTGGAACCCTTCCCTCCTTAGACTCGCCGCCACTTCCGACATCAGCTTGGTGAAGACCCTCGGGGCGGAGGTCAGCCCAAATGGCAGAACTCGAAATTGGTAATGAGAGTCGCCAATTGCGAACCTCAGGTATTTCCTGTGTTTGAGATGGATTGGCACATGGAAATAAGCATCCTGAAGGTCCAGAGATACCAGCCAGTCCTGGAGCTGGAGGACCTGAAGGATCTGAGAGAGAGTTACCATCTTGAACTTGTCCTTCCTGAGGAACTTGTTCAATTCTCGTAAGTCCAGGATGGGTCTCAGTCCTCCGTCTTTCTTTGGTATGAGAAAGTAGGGGGGAGTACCAGCCCTTGTTCCTGTCCGCTACAGGTTCCGGTTCTATGGCACCTTTCCCTAGCAGGTCTATAATTTCCTGCAAGAGGAGCGAATCTGGAACTTTTAGAGAGCTGTTCCCCGGTGGATGACTGAGGGATGTGTAGAAAGGGTAGACAGTAACCTTGGGCAACTGTCTCCAATGCCCAAGCATCGGACGTTATAGCCTGCCATTCCGTCAGATGGTGAGTTAACCTGCCCCCTACAGGTGTATTGTGTGGGAAGGCCTCAAGTGGTTTGGGGGCGGCTGATGCAGATGCCGAGGGTAAAGAGGCACCTGCTGCTGCTGCGGTCTTAGTACTTTTGACCCGTCCACCTCGGGTGGATCTCCTTTGGCCTCTTTGAGCCGGCTGTCCTCTGACTTTCCCGAATGCGGAATAATAGCGAAAGGACTTTCCTCTCCCAGAGGTTCCTAAGGGGCGAAAAGGAGTTTGGCGGATAGTAGCTCCTAAGGATTTTGCTGCTGCTTTAGAAGTCTGCAGCTTTTCCAGACTGTCATCAGCCTTTTTCCCGAATAATGAAGAGCCGTCCAAGGGCATATTCAAAAGTCTGGCCTGTACATCAGGGGCAACGCCCGACTTTCGCAACCACGCATGCCTGCGGATTGTTGTACTTGCCGCCATGGCCCTGCTGATATTGTCAGCGGAATCGATGCCAGTTTGAAGTGATTCGCACATGGCATCTTTGCCATCTTTAATAATGTTAAGGAAGGCTTCCTTTTCCTCTCCTTCGGGTATGCAGTCAGCCGCTGATGAAGCACACTCCCATAGTGTGTGACTGAACATGGCGAGCGTACAGGTGGCGTTGATGGACTTCAACGCCATACTACAGGCAGAGAAGACTTTCTTTGCCATAGAGTCGTACCTCTTGCCATCTCTATCCTGTGGGACAGTAGGGTAAGCGGTCCTACTGCTAGATGAAGTTGCCGCTTGAACCACCAGGCTCTCTGGGGTCGGGTGTTTTGACAGGTATCCAGGGTCAGCAGCCGCTACCCTATACTTGGTTGACAATCTTTTATTGACTGCAGGGATAACTTCGGGAGTTTCCCAATTAGATGCAATTTTTCTTTGTAAGGCTGCATGGAAGGGGACCACCGGGTCCTCCTGTGGGCCTTTGTCCAATATATCTGTTAGGTCATCCTGTTGGAAAACAGGTGAAGGCGCAGACCAACCCATAAACTCAATTATTCTAGCCATCGGGGTTCTATATGGTGTTTCGGCATGTTCCCCTGGGTCTGGCTTAACAAATTCCACTTCTGGGGAAGTGTCCAGCCCACTTGCCTCATGTAGTGACTCCTGTAGTTCCTTCAGCCTTCTTTCCTCAGAGGTGAAATCCTCTGCAGTAGGCAGTGTGGTCCTCCGTAATCCGAATGTTTCCTGGTCAGAATCTTCCCCTTCTTCATAAATTGAATAAAGTCCAGGGTATTCTGACCTCTGAAATGGAGTAAAACCCATTTCTAAGGCAGAAGGAGCCAAACTCGTCGTTATTGGACGAGAAAACGTCAATGTCGTCGATGCCGATGTAACAGGCTTCGAAGGCGCAGAAAAAACTGGAAGGGGTCTCGAAGAACTCGAGAGGATCGGGATCCTACTCGAGGGCATCGACGACGGTCTCGGCGTCGTGCCGGAGGTCCTTGAAATCACTGTTGGCTGTGGGGTGGCTTTGGTCCTCTTTCATCGGCGTCGACGATGGCGTCGAGTCGATCGACCGATGCGTCGAGGAACTCTTCGTCAAAGGCGTCGATGGCGCCGATCCGTGCGTCGAAGGAATCTTCGACGACGGCATCGAAGGAATCCTCGACGACGGCATCGAAGACGGTGCCTTCTTACCCGATGGCTCATGGCGCTCTCGGGTGGAATGTTTCGCCGGGTGCTGCGACTCGCGGCGTTTTGATTCTTTGGGTTTTTCACCCGGGGGATCACCCTCAGCTGTCTTCGAGGGGGTCGAGGCCGCGTTCTCGAAGACGCTTAACATTTTCTTTCTGAATTCCTCCCACTCAGCTTGAGAACTGTGTTTGGTGGGACAGGAGACTCTTTCTGGGGACACAGAAGACGAGGAATGGGACCTTCGACGTCTCTTTTTTGAGTGTCTTGATCTCGACGAATGTGGGAGCTGCTTCGAGATCTAGAATGGGAATGTTTTCGAAGGCGAGGAGACGAATGCCTCGACTCAGCCGACAAAACTTTCGAGGAGGTTTTGGCTGACTTACCTCTCTCGAGCTTCCCCTTGCGCTCCTTCAAGGCTTTCGGCGTCATGGACCTGCAGTCCTCACACTCCGAACAATGGTGCTCGGATCCCAAGCACCATAAGCAGATCCTGTGTGTATCCGTTATTGACATTTCATTACCGCAGTCTCGACATTTCTTGAAGCCGGATCGCAGCGTCGTCGGTTCTGATCAAGAAGCAATCGAGAACGCTAAGGTATATTCGAGTAGAAATAGATAGTTAACCTGACTGAACTGAGCAACGACGTTCCGAGGCCCCACGAAGCGCAGAAAAACGGAACTGAGCAACGGACGCAGCGCATGGCTATTTATGGGCATGGTGACGTCAGCGCCGATACGGGGCCGTCGAGGGACATCGACTCGGCAGATGTCGACGCGCATCGCCCTCTGCAGAAAAAAATTCCGAGGCCAGCAAGCTGGAAACGTATTATCAAAGATAAGGAATACGTCAGAGGACACAATCCCTTCGAAATAATGAATTTACAGTGCTGATGCTTTGTTAGATGAGTGGTAGGGTAGTATGTCGTGAAGTAATTGCTTCTGGCCCCGCCCTTGCCACACTTACTTGTTGTTGGCTTCTTGCTTCTCCTGCGGATACCTGCAGATACGACCTGGCGCCGTCTCTGTAGGAGCCGTCCTTTGCCTCGGGTCCTTAGCCGATGGGCTGCCGGGCAGAGGGCTGCCCTGGGAGAACTGGTAATGGAGGGGAATCTTCTCGTCTGGGCCAATCAGAGCACGGGGCGGGTGGGCTCGTGGAATCAGGAAGAGGGAGCGGGGAGGGAAGGGGCAAAACACAGGGGTTCAAGGGGCTTAGGGCCCTACGATTCAACCAAAAAATATATTAAATGGCAGTATGGACAGGGCCTGGGCACACACTCACCGGGTCACGTCTCGATGGAGGTGCCCAAAAACATACACTAGGGGCACAGGGTTGTTCCCCCACCCATGGGTGCCATAATGGTATCCCATGGGTTTGTACACCAAACCAAAAATAGGAAGAGCTGCACTGCCAGGAGTCCCACATGGACTCCTGGGCAGAAAACATTACAGAACACAAATGAAAAAGGACTACAAGACAAGGACAGGGAGGCCCTGTCCCTCCAATGCATTGCCAGTATCACACCCTCAGGATTGGATAGTCCATCATTCCTCGCCCGGCTCACTGGCCTTATTGGTTTAAGGGGAGGGATCACATCTGTCCATTTGACATTTATGACAGTTTTGTTCTCTAGGCCAACTTTTTAGCAAAACTTAGTTATGTATCATAACTTCCAATTTATATTAGACGCCGCCATAAGAAATAGATAGGTGGCTTCAGGGGGTCATGGGTAATTAGACAAGCCAATCGCCACGTCTGTGCGAGGTAGCATAGCCCTTTGGTGCGTTTTTGCCCTTTTCATGAAATACAATTCTGCTAATAATTCAACATGTCCATAATCTCATTTCCCATCTATCCACCAATTTTCCCCTTTGTCCCATTCATACATCAGCCAGAATCCAGTCTTTACTGGCCATTTCAGTTCACAAAGTGCTAGGAAAATGTACTTGTCTCTTAACATCCGCCTGGAAATTGCATGGAAAAATAGCATAAAACGATATTTTTTCTTGAGTGCTGGGAAAAATGCCCAAAATGAATCACTATTTTAATGTCAATTTGGAAGATCAGCCACATATGGGGGCAAGTGCCTCATCCTCCACAGCAAGTTGTCTCTCCCTGGCTCAGCTTGCAACCAAAGACTTTTATGGTACCCTTTGAAGTTTGTCCTTCAGAGTGGGTGCTGTAGGAACTCGCACTTCTCGGTGAAACACTAGCCCCATTGGCTTTCTTTATCCCCTCTGCTAGTACTGCCTTTCAGTCTGGCAGGACAGGTAATTATCATGCCCACAGCCGCCTCATGTCATTGAGGAATAGTTCACTTATAAGTGTGACTTCCAGGAGCAGGCCAGGCATTCAATTGAGAAGTGTCCTGCCTGAGCCAAACTGGTTGTACTAGTATTTCTGAGCCTTTGCCAAATTGAAGTCTTGTGGGGGGAGGCATAATGTACACGTGTAGCCAACCCCCACCCACACCGACATATCGCTGCAAGCAAAAGCCACCCTTACACGGCGGCTTTTAAAAACAATTTTCCCTTTCCTCTTTTACACATGTGCAAGCTGTATTTGATCCAATGTTTTAAATGCAGTTCTGTAAGTCAGGGGATACTTTTGATTTATCCTTCTTGAATGGGTTTGCATTTGTAGTTGATCCATAGACACGCAGGGATAGACCCTCTGCACAGGGTTCTTTGATTTGACACGGGAGAAAAAGCCAAGGCGCTTTTCCTTCATTTGGTGCTGCCATTCACATGACAGGGAAAACAAAAGCTGTGTCGGGTTGCAATGTGAAATCCTTGCCCCTCATGTGAATGAACAGTAAGACCCGGCTGTTTTCGGATGTATTGCCTAACTTTTTGGCATTCAGATGGAATAAAGCATGCAGGACTGTTTTTCAATGCAGCGAATAAGTTTGTGGTATTTCAGATGGAAGAAAAAACAACCGCAGGGCCTTCTTGAATGCAGTGCATAACTTTGCTATTCAGCTGACAGAACAGCAAATCTAGTGCCATTCTTTCGGTTGCAGTGTTCAAATGCTTGCCACACATGTGCCAGGGAAGCAGTGCACAGGCGTTTTTCATGGGAATGTTTAAATGCGGTTTTTAGGTAAATGGGTTTCTGTTAGGGCCTGTAAATGCAGCCCACTGGAGGGCCAATTTAAACTTTCACACACCACTCCCCCAGATTGTTAATATACTATACACATTTTATAAATGGGGTCCTTGCTACACGTGTTACTTATATGGTTTGAATACACCTGGGATCGACCACTAAAAAAAGCAAGCTCTTAATATTTTCCTACTCAAAATCACTGTTTTAATATTCTGGAATTGCGTGGCAGGAGAGTGTCCCCAACAACAGAAAGAATACCCCTCAACCCCTAACATTAGGGAGTTCAAACTATTGACATTTTGGAGCGGTCCAAAAGGGACAATGCATTGGTCATCATTTTTTCCCCAGACGGGATAAAATAGTAAAATGATAGGTCTAAGAATAAGGGCTGCCCCTCTCATTGAGAGTCAACCGAGACATGAATGTCTATATTTACTTCCTCTTTAAAATCATAATCACACATTACATTAGAAAGTGTCTTTGAGGCCAGGGGAAGAAAAGCACTACGTAGCATCTCATAGGTTTGTATGCAGCGACAGCCAGACATCAGTTAATCTGCCATATGTAAGTGCTAATGCGTGTAATCAGTGTTAATGTGCCAGCGCGAGGAGATGAAGAGCAGACACTCATCATCTGCGGCGGCCTAGCTCACTATGCCTAGCTTACTATGACCAGGCCCAGTTCATGTCCCCTAGAAGGTGGCAGGGCCCCAGAGGAGTGTACCCACCTACCCCCTCACCCTCCTTGATGGCCAAACCTGCAATACAGAACAAAGCAAAGCAGAGGGACAACACTCTACTTCTGGTAAAGTGATTGATGCCCAGACACATGCCTCAATATATCTGTAAGAGGTTCAACCTATGTGCAAAACAAACAATGCCAGAAGGGTTTTGCAGAGAGCCACCACCCCTCTGACCCCTAGCAACCCACCCAAGGAGATCTGTAACAGCCCTTTCCTTGCTGCACCAACCAGCATCAATGCCAGCTAAAGACATTGAATTGACCTCTTTCATCACGTAAGTCAGACATCAGGTAATGATGAGGCGGGAGACATAGGGTACAAAAGAAACATTCTTTTATTAAGTTACAGTCAAGTGTAAAGAGGGAAACAGGAGAGCAGTGGGTTAACATCCATTAGCACCCGGATGGGAGAGCCAGCCAATCAGGTGGCCAGGAACGCGGTCTTGAACCGCCAGTAAAGGCCGCGTTCCTAGCCGCCTGGCGGCCGGCTCCATCCACCGCCATCTTCCCCCACCCTCTGCCCCTGTTTTTCTTTTGTTCCCTACCCCCAACTTAACTTATTTTGGCCGTGCCGAGTGCCGCCGCCGTATCCGCTCCTTCACCTTTCCTCCGGCAGGCTGCCATGTAAAGGGAAGAGGGGATCCGTATGAAGCTCTGCCTTCCCTGTCCACGGCAGCCATCTTGTCAAGGATTTGTCCAATTAATGAAAATCCCTTTCGTTTTAGCACCTCGGGTTACCAAAGCGGTAACCAGGGGTGGTAATGGCGTTAAGCCCCCGTTCCAGTTCCAAGGGCTGGAACGGGGGTTAACAACCCAAAGCCCTCGTTATTCGCTCAGGCCGATAACTTGGGCTGGTGGGCTGTTAACCCCCGTTCCATCCCTTGGAACAGGGGCTTAACACCTCATTCCAGTTGCTCCCATCCTTTAAGTCCCCTTACCTGTCCTTGGTGGAACCTTTACATCTCTGGGTTCCATTACACCTCTAACATTCCACCGATAGGACCATAGGGACAGTCATTGGAAGGGGAAATGTGTGTACTACATACTACAGACATCCACAACACTTGGCTCGTGTATTCCAACCAAATGTGTGCACTGTGCGCAAGCATACATACTAGGCCAATTTTATGAATAGTGTGGCAAGCGGGCCATTAACATTCTGCTCAACCTCTCAGAACCCGCACAGATTGGTTCCTCACATCCCAGTCATAAGGCGGCATCAGACAGCATCATCCACATCGAGGCGTTTGACCAGCATGTTGGACTGGCAAGCATGTTTTGTGTGGCAGCAGACTAATCTGCATATTTCCATCGCCTCGGGTACACAATAAGGGGAAGCTGCAAGTGTACATGGATCGTTTGTTGTCTAGGGATCTAGGAAAGCGGAAACTGCACCAATTGCCTTGGCATCTAGGGCAAACTGTGCATACTCATGGATCCTTGTCTTTGAATACGAGAGAAGAAAAGGTGAACAGGAATTTCTTGAGATCTAAGGGATGCTGCAAGTGCTCATGAATCATCTTCGAAGCTGTGAGTGCTCATGGATCATTGCCTTGGGATCTAGGGGAAGCCAAGAGAGCTCATAGAGAAGTGGCTTGGGATCTGGAGAAGCTGGGAGTGCTCATGGATCAGTGTCTTGGGATCTGGGGAAGCTGGGAGTACTAATGACTTTATGTGAAGGGGCACGGGAAAACTGTCGGGGCCCATTCATTATTGTCTAGTGATCTGGGCAAGCAGGGAGTGATCACGGACCAGTGTTTTTATAACTGGGGAAGCGGAGAGTTCTCATGAAAACATTTCCTGAGATCTGGCGAAGCTGAAAGTGATCTTGGGATCAGTGTCTTGGGACCACGGGTGAAGTGGAGAGTGTTCATTGGTCACTATTTTAGGATCTGGGGATGTTGAGAGTTCCCATGGATCAGTATTTTGGGATCTTGGGGAATTAGAAAAGGTGATCATGAATATTCTTGGGATCCTAGTGGTGCTGCACATGCTCATGAATCATTGTCTAAGGATCTTTTGAAGCTGTGAGATTGCTCATGAATCATTGTCTTGGGATCTATGGGCAGCTGGGTGTGCTCATGGATCAGTGTCTTGGTATCTGGTGAAGCTGAGAGTTTCCAAAGACCATTGTCTTTAGATTTAGGGGAAGCTGTGCATGCTCATGGGTCAAAACCTTGGGATCTGGGGAAGCTGGGAGGTCTCATAATAGTGTTCTGGGCTCTGGGTACCTGCACATACTCATGGTGTAGTGTCGTAGGATCTGGGTAAGCTGGGAGTACTGATGGATCAGTGTCTTGGGATCTGGAGAAGATGAGAGTGCTCCTGGATCAGTGTCTCGGGATCTGGGGAAGCTGTGAATGATCATGAAGTGTCTTTGGATCTGGGAAAGCAGAGCATGGTCATGGATCAGTGTCTTGGGATATGGATATGCAGGTTGTGTTCATGAATCATTTTCACAGGTTGCAGAAGCTATGAGAGGTTTTCTCAATCATAGTTGAGGGACATGGGAAAGCTGGGTCTTGCCCATGAATCTATGTCAAGGGGCGCAGGAAAGCTGTGAGGGCCCATTAGTGATGGTCTGGTGATCTGGGGAAGCAGGGAGTAATCATGGACCAGTGTTTTGGGAACTGGGGATGCTGAGAGTTCTCATGAATCAATGTCTTGAGATCTGGCGAAGCTGGGGAAGTGGAGAGTGATCTTGGGATTAGTATCTTGTCTCTGGGGAATCTAGGAGTGCTCATGGATCAGTGTCTTGGGATGTCGTGTGTGCACAAGGAGTGTCTTGGAATCTAGAGAAGCTGCAAGGGTATTTGTGAATCATTGTTCAGGGATATGTGAAGCTGCGGGAGTGCTCATGAATCCTTCCACTCTAGAGAAAGTGCCTGTAACGTGTGGCTCGCTAGATGTTTGGGACAACAATTCCAATGACCACTTACCATTGAGTATGCTGGATAGGGCTGAAAGGAGTTGAGGTCGAAAACATCTGGAGATCCCTGGTTTAGAGCAATCTCATGGAGTTATGCTCTCTCCCTCACTGGTTTCATTTTCAGGTGTCCAGATATCGAGCTCTAGTCACAATTGCCTTTTGGTGCCCTTGTGCTGCCATAGAATTATATAGAAATACAGAGAAAATAGAGGACAAGATCACCCAAACTAGCACAATGACATCCTGTGTAATGGAAACCGGTGTACCAAAACGAGTTTTCAATCCCTTCCAGGGATAAATGATAGCAGGATTTTGAAGGGATATGAAGGGTTTTGAAGGGGGGTGGGAGGGGCAGGAAGAGGCGTGCCAAAAAAAAAGAAAAAGAAAAAAGAAAACCTTGCTATAGTGATTTGATCAATATAAGGTAAATTAACTAAATTATTCTAGTAACACAAATCCTAACACCACCCGCCATTCCCTAACCCACACCTTAACCTACTAACCAACAGACGATGCTAATGTCTGCCCACACTTACTTGCAATATTTACGTCAATTAGCTCCCTTGCAAGCCGAAAAATCTACCCCATGCCTATCCAATAAGCTTTCCAATCCGCGCTTTGTCCCGATTTCCCTACCTTGCCACGCCCAATCCATCTATGCCTTACCCATCCCCAATTCACAGCACCAACTCCTCAGTTGACCCTATTTTGCTTTGCCCTTGCCCACAACAGCTATCCCGTTAATAGGGATGTAACGGTATAACATTATACCGTTATAAATACAGTGAACAGCTTAATCGAACTATAATAAACGTCACGTTGTTTATACCGGTATACCGTTTTAGTGCCTGCAGCTATTAAGTGAGCTTTTCAATCGGATTTGGAAAGGCTGCAGTAAGCAAGTGCTGCGCAGTCTGGATCTTGCACTGTGGGATGTGGCGTCTGCCAAGGGGGCCTTGGTTGGAAGACAAGAGCATAGGGAAAGTGAGGCCATATTAATAAATTCTGCTTTGATGCTGTGGCCGCTCTTTCTCTGATCAGTAGAGTCGGGTTAAAGATCAGCCGATTTGTAGTTTTGGCACAAATGTGAAGGATGGGGAACTACACATCCCAGAATTCAAAGGGGGGAATGAACTGGATGCCCTTCTGATGCATGTCCACAAAAACGTTAGCTCTATAGACTGTATGAACACTGGGCCTATCCGTGCTTTGTGCTAGTATATAAATTGCCTTCCCCTCACCCCACTGTCCTCCCTGTAGATTTGCACATTGGCACTAGAGTTGTTGCTTCGCTTGATCCTTCGCCTGCCTTCTGCATATGGCACTGGACTCAAGCAGGCAGGACAGATTCTACATTCAATTTGAAGTATCCAGAGCAATGGGGGCGAGATATTTCACAGGTCTATCCTCGATTTGTGACACCATCCATGAAATCATTCCTCTGTCTCAACTCACATGACAAGGGTACTAATGCGCTCAGGCCTGGGTAAAATGGTAATGCTGTGGTGGTGGTCTAGGCCATATTTGTGCCGATATGTATTTTAACGTTGTCATTTTCAAAAGGTTTCTGTGCCGCTATCTTTAAGAAGGTAAATGAACATGTATTGAAAGAAATCAACGGCGCCCACTGAACGCTGTCCTGCTAGGATTACATGGTCAGTGGTGACTCCAACATCAGACCTTTATAATACACCAGGCAGATGGTAAACAAGCTATAGTGATTTGATCAATATGCAACCTTTCAATGAGTGTGTGTTGGCTATGACATTTTGACAAAAGAAACACAATGACATGGGATTTCAGACCTCATAAGTGACTTTTCTCCCTTTAATTGGATAAAGCGTTATAAAAAAAACTTTTATGAATGATCACAGCAAGGGGTCATGATGCCCATGCCATGTGGTTCCAAAATAATGCAGGGACAGGCCGATTTCCAAAGCGATGACCTGTGACCGAGCAGCAAGCTCATTGCTCAAATGTGCATTTTAACACTTCCACTAGTCACTCTTTCATTCAAGGCGATCAACGAGTGAGCGACATGAATGAGCAAATCTGCCGCCACCTTAGATTCCTGGAGGATCAGATAAAAATGTGCAGAGACAAGTTTCAAAATGCTGACAATTTATGACCTTTAAGAAAATATTTATTAAGATTAATTAACTCCACCTGCTATACCGCGATAACCATGATATACCATCATTTGGCAAGGTGGTTATCATACCGCCATAAAACCAATAGCATGACACCGCTACCCGTTAATCACCAGAATTATCCCCATTGCTACAAAATCTAACATTATGGTCTACCCCTTGGCTAGCTTCACCCATACATTGTGCACCCTGTCCTTATATAGACCGAGCTTACTTTCCATGCTGTAAGTCCCACCTACCTACTGCACCAGTGACCCCCACACCCATCCTTTAAATGCACCCACCCCATGTCCTACCCCAACCTCCTCTGTGCGGCCTACCCATCCAACTGATCCCCAATCCACCTTCTGCGCCCAATCCAGGCCACCTCCTGCACACTATCCCATTTACTGCCCAAGCCCTACCCCAACCCCAGCTATCTACCCAGCACATCTCTGAATAGCCTAGTCTACATCCATGTTCTACTCTGTTTCTTGCCCTAACCCAGGGACCTGCAACAAACGCCTCACCAGATGTTTTGGACTACAACTCCTATGGACCCTCACCATTGACTATGCTGGCTAAGGCTGATAGAAGTTGAATATACAGAGTCAAAAAGTGCATCCCTCTGCCCTAACCCCACCTCTCCCACATGTCTTACTCCCCCCTATGCTCTCCATACCCCACACCATGTATTATTCTCATGCTCTAACTCAGCCATTCCTTGCCACTCCTGCCCATCTCCAATGCTCTACCAGACATAACTGCCATGTCCACCAAACCTATCTTACCATACACTACCCCACGTTTCCCTCATTGGCTATTCTACATATCCCATATTACCTTCCTCACATGCCCATACCATATTACTATCGACCTCCATGAGCTACGGCCCCATCTCAGATACCCTATGCCACCTACTGCCTCATTGATCCTCTCTGCACAATAACCTTAATCGGCTGATGCTTTACCACTCACGTCCCCCATATCGGTCTCAACCATCTCCTCTTAAGGCATCAACACCCTCATACCACCGACCAAATTCATAATTCAATAACAAACCATCTGATCTCTGTGCTCTTCGCCGTGTAAACCCATTTCCTAATTATATTGAGCTACCATGCACCTCACCCCTAAAGCATGTAAGTTCAAAGTAGTGACATTAGATACGTTTCTGCATTCACCGCAATGGACAGGGAGCAATGGGTGAAAACACAAAGCTTATTACGATAAACAGACAATTCTTAAAATACCAGGTGACAGGTAGTGAAAAGAGTCTAGCCTTGGCACCACAGTCTATTGCAGGTAGCCTACTGCCTTAGGTTCTCCTGTCACAAGAGGGTACTGTCAGCAGCCTGCACGAACCCCCTCTGGTGACCACATGTTTTGGCCATGTGCCTGCTCCAACTCCTGCCCCGACACGGTGCCATGGGAGCCAGCTGAGATCGACACGCCGCAGGGTTCAGTTACTGGTTGCTCATGTTTCACACAACTAGCCCTAAACAAGGGACCATAGATCCAGGTATTGTCTCGCTGCAGCCTCTCGACTTTGGTTTCATCTCATGTGGGAAGTGGGTCCTGGGAACAGACTGATGCGTTTCAGCCAGTTTCCAAAGCCCAGACCGCGAGGAAACAAAAGCAGCATGTTCTGTAGCCGTCCAAGCGACAGGGATGAAAGTGAATGGAATGGAGTTCTTTCAAGCATCTTATCCTGAGGACAGGTGGACGTTTTCAAACCCAGAGCTATTCAAAACAACTAGCAAACAGTAGGGCCTGGGTGCACTCCAAGTGAAGGTGGAAGATTGCTGCATCCACAACCAAACTACAGGTGGGCATAGAGTCAATGAAAATGGGGGCACAAAAAGCTCCGAACCAACCAGATACAGCAGGCTTTCTGGGGACAATGTAGGTATGTGATGGACCCTACCCAAGGACATGGAGGCCGTAAGTGTAACCCAGAAAGAGTACCACCACTCAACCAGACTGTACGGCTGGCCAGACAACAGCAGTACCTGGGGCACTATTGGGGAAAGTGTGGGTACGTGAACGAGGCTTTCCGAGGTCTGGTCCATGCAGTGATGTAACAATAGGATCTATGTGAAATAATCGAATTTTTTACGAAGCCCATAATGTCAGAGTTTTTTTCTTTAATCCCATTTCACTGCATATATGTGTGGGGGGGGGGGAGCTCCGCATACCCTCCACATTTATTATCACTGTACCCTATCCCCCTACATATATATGCGGTGACGAAATGCTGCCATATAAATTCTATATTTTGGGCATCTCAGTGATTGTCTGCACAGTAATGGGGTGATACTGTAACAATAAACCAAGTGATTCTAGTGGCTTCCTTACACAAGATTTGGTCTTGCTCTTCTAGCAGCAAAATGTCCTTCTATAAAGTAGCCTCACATCTCAGTTTATGTCCATTGCATCAGTGACCAGTCTGTGTGTGCAGACTTGATGCAGGTCCTCACAGCAACACCAGCTTTGAATGTTAGGCCCAGTTCACTCTATCTCCTGTTCCTATTGGCCCACCCCAGAACCGGCATTCTGACAATTGACGCTGTTCTGCAGGAATACAGGGGCGAGTAGTGTCTAAAAAACCTACTCGGCCCCACACTAAGAGATACTTGATCAATATCCTACCTTACTAACTATTAAATCAACAATGCTGCAAATCTTAAAAGGTGAAACAGACACAGCCTGACAGGTATACTTGCTTCAGCTCTTTTGTAAACGTGGGCCCAGGACCGACTATAGTCTTATGGAGGGTTGCGAGCCATACTGTTGTGACACAAACAATTGTACTGTGGTACCAAACTAAAATACTGTCCAATGAAGATTCTATAAAAATATGAAGTTTCATCAAAACGAACAATGCATACAACTAGTTAAAAATACTGAAGACCCACCTTTGTTAAGGAAACGGCGAATGCAGATTTAGAAAAAAAAAGGGCACTCTGGGTTAACAGTCCGAAAGTGACCAGGCAAAAGATTTCAGCAGAAATGTCAATGTTCCACGAAATGTCTTTAAAAGTAACAAAGTGCCACACACACGCACGCTTGCATACACAACCAGGCATACAACACTCGCACACCCACAAGGACACATGCACTTACCTGAGATGCCCGTCCTGGTGCCTTGAAACAGGACTGGGGGTTCACTGGACGCGAGCCAGATAAGGATGCCCGTCCTTTCTGGGCGCCACCATGATGTTTACACTGTGCATGTGGTGGCAAGCATCCGGGTTCCGCACATGCGTGGAGCTCTCGGCACTTTCCAGTTGCTATAACAAACACACCAAAACACGTTCAGCCTCGTTCCCGGGTGGGGAGGAGTATTTAAAGCCCGGTCACATATTGCTGAGCGCGTCAATGCACTTAGCCAACTCCTGAATATTCACAAGGACATCGCCTGACTGACGGTGAGGGGGGCACTATCTGTGCGAGCATTCATGAACAGGCGGGGCCTCTGCCCACACAGGAGCTGCCCAAGGGGGTGCCCAGCAGAGGAAACAGCGTACCACCTCTTCTGGGCATGCCCCTTTGCAAGGAAACTGCGCAGGGCCCTGAACACTGAGTTGAGTGCTCACATCCCGCCCCAAGACATTATACACCAGTCTGTGCTGTATGGACTCTTTGCACAGACCCACACAGTAGAGGCAATCCAGAACTGATCCTCTGCTGCCTGAAGGACATTCTCCTCTACGCAAGGAAACGCCTGGTCCTCAATGATGAGCTGCTGACAACCGAAGCCTGCCGCAGGATGGTCCACGGCCTGCTAAGAGACTACGAAATCAAGGACAGCCTGGAAGATGGGGGACCTGAGTAAAACCCCCAGCCCAGGCAATCATCCAAAAAATAAAATAAAAAAAAAGGGAACTCTTAGCCTACTCAGGCAAAACACGAACACTTTGTAAACCATAGACTCTGAACAGAAAATATATATGTACCCACCCAAATGCCCAAAGTAAAATAGAAACTACCCCTTCTGCTTTGAGGGGGGAATGTAATTGCCACAAAAGTATTTTTATCGAATTGAATTTATTACCCTTGTATCATCTTTAAGCACTTAATAAAGATATTTTTACAAAAAAAAAAAAAGTCAGCGTCTTGCCTATTCTGTAGCGCATTTTCAGTAATTCCCTGCCAGTCCTCAGCCTTGCCTTGTCCTTTTGTTTTTTCCCTTGTCTGCCAGTCCTCAGTTCTGCCTTCCTCTTGGTCTCGCCTTGTGCCCTACGCCAGTTTTCCCTGCCTGTTAGTGTTCCAGCCTGACAAGCAGGCCACGGTTTTACTCTTCCTTAAACTTCCTTGTTCTCCTTCACCCTGTCCTGCTACTGCTTGCAATTCCCTTCCTTGCCCAATTCAGTTACCGGTCATTTCCTGCTGTTCCGCCTTAAACCATCATACATTTGTTCAGCCCTTCGTTGAAGGCCAGCCAGTTTCCCCCGTCAGTGTCTGCACTGTTCTCCCATCACATAATTCTGGGGCAGCAGCCACATGGTACTCGCCTCCTTGGGGCTGCTGACCCAACTTCCAATTCCACCCAGCAACACTTCGAAGCCTCATCTAGAAGCACAACGACGAACAATAGACTAAGCATATGTACGTGCAATTGTCCTTTAAAAGGTGGACAAATGGGACTGGGCCTCCCCAAATACATTTGGTTTCTTTTATTTAGCACTCAACAGCATCGAGTCAGGCTTATAGGTGCTTTACAGCAGTTGAGCCGACGTCAAAATGGTCAAGAAATGCAGGAACTAGGTGGGTCGAGTCCATGTTTTAAAATAGGTTGAATCTATGTTTTACAGCGGGTCGATTCGGCAGTGAGACAATGCTTCTGCATAGTCTCACGTTTGACATGTGAGAGTCGATGGTTTCCACAGAGTCGAGCCAGAGATCGGGTCGAGTCTGCATCTGGATGGCTTGAAAAGTAGTTAAGTGTTTTGAAGTTTTAAGAGTGCCAAATGCAGCACTCCAGGTACTGTAATGGCGCATAGGGAGTCCAGTACAGTGGAGCCAGCTTGTAGATGCTTTGAGGCGGTAAATAAGGTTCTGAGCTGCTTCTGGACTTCCAAGTTGCTAGGAGGCCCAATCCAGAGTCTCTGTGCGAGTCTTTCCACTGCAGGAAGATTGCCTGGCAGCTGCAGGGGTTCTTTACCTCCAATGAGCAGGATCCTGGTTGCAGTGCACAGGCAGCAGAGATACCTTGGACCACAGCAGTGTCATGCCAAACGGGTCCCTAAAATGGGTAAGGAGATGAACTTTCCTCTTCCTTGGAATATTCGGTCTTCACTTCTATGGTGGAGGACTTTGGAAGGCTAACCCTAGCAGAATTCCAGGTGAATCAAGTCCAAAGATTATAATTGAACATGGGCAGGATTCCTCTCCTTATAAAGGCAAACTGCTACAGTGGATTGGGCTAAAGCAAGCCTGTTGTGTGGGGCCCAATCCAGACCAAGCCACTGTAGACAGCCAAATAGTCATCAGCATCGTGTCAATCGAAATCCACCTTACAATTTTGTTAAGTCCTTCCTCATTTATTTTATTAGCAATTTGTGCATGACAAAACATGCACTACAAATCACTTCAGTGCACCAATAGGAAAGGGATTAAAGGTTACGTTGAGTACACGAAGGGGGTCGGAATGAAAAGCATCAGTTACAATTCTGCAAAAAAAGGCCTGGCTTGGCCTAGGTTCTGTAAAGAAATACCAAAATCTACAAGGCGAGAGAGAAAAAGATACTGTATTAGTGTAGGTCTTAATGTTGATTTTCCTCAGCAGAGCTGCCAGGGGAAAGCAAGTAGCAACCCAATTGTTCAGCTGGCAGAAATGGTTTTAAAGGGAAGCCATCTCTTTTCTATGCCCAGAGAAAGAGCTTCACTGAAAAAAAGTGTTTTCTGCCCAGTGTGTTTCCCCAGCGCAGGGTGCGACACTGACCCGCACCCGGCCTCAGGAGGGCGGCCTCTTAACAGTGTCACGTGCGACCATGACGGTCCCACAGGAAATGGTTTGCTGTGTAGGCGACTGTCTGCAGGAACAGTGTTGAAATGTGTGAGCGTCTTCAGTGACTAATAATATGTGGCATCTTGTTCCAGAGAGTAGGACCATCGCCAGTTTCCCAACACAATTTCGTGCATAGAGTAGTTGTGAAGGAAATGTGGAGCTTCCCTCCAACAAGCTATGCTGGGAGGGGTGCTTAAAAGAAAAACACTGGGCCGTTTTCGGAGCTGGTGTAATTTGTTTTTCTGGTGGTGTTGGGGTAAATATCCTTTCACAATTATTCAAGATTAGACTAAGTAATAACTTTAAACCATGCTGTTGTATGGCTCATGTTTCGGAACGGGAGGATTTTATTTGTAGTAAACTTTAGTGGTAGGGAACATTTTATGTTTGGTTACTTTTCTCAGAGTAAAGGAGTCTAGGGTATTGAAGAACAATAATTCCACTCGGATGAGATATAGAAGGTGGACACTAAACAGAGGGTGTGGCTTGAGCGATGGACATGGACGAAAAGGTGGGAACCTGCCCTAAACAATACATCTGGACACTACAAACTTGCATTTTGGATCACTGCATGGTCTCAGACCAGGCCTCAAAATCTGCACTCGCTACTAGCCCTTGGCTAGTGACGACTGACTCTTGACGAGTAAGAAAGGCATGCTCATGCTGTGTATATGTGGAGACTAAGGCTGAAAGTGACTTTAGAGCCATTCCAAGTTCAGAATTCCACCGGAGAGTTAATGTGGAGTAGTTGTCTTCAAACCTAGGGTGCTGGATGTCCAGGGGAGATGGAGTTCATAGTGATAATATCGAATACAAAAATGTCGAAAGTCATTTTTTCGAAAAAATAATGTCAAAATAAAAAAATCGAATTTCTTTTTCACTACGTTTTTTATTCGAAATGGGGGGTTCCCCTCCCAACCCCTGGGGGGTCCCCTCCCAACTCCCCCCCCTTTTTTTGTGTTTTTACGTTTTTTTACTCGCGAAACCCCAAAAAATATATATAAATAAAAAAAGAAAGAATTCGATTTTTTTTTCTGACATTTTTTTTTCGAAATTATTGTCTTGCGACATTTTTTTTCTCGATATTATGACTGATCACCGGGAGATGGTATCCTATTCCAAGAAGGATGTTGGCTGTTTTTAATAGTAAATAACAGTGGGCCTGACAAAAATATTTTTACTGGGGTGTGGGGGAGGGCGCTTGACAGCAATATTTCTACTCACAACGGTGCTCATCATAAAAAAGTTTTAATAAGACGGATTTGGAATGTTTATTGAAGATTAAGATTCACGCTTGTCCTCAAAGGCTATGCAAACTTGAGTGTTTGTCAAACAGGTAGATATGGTGTTCGATTTCACCTTTTTCCGTGGACCAGTTGAAGGAGAAGTTATGGGTCATTGGTGTAAATTTGGATGGCATTTGTAGACTTTACAATTACTTTTGCCAGAGGGTGTATGCCGGCATAGACCAGCTAGGAAGATTGTGTAGATCCCTGCGAGGGTTCCCTAATTCAGTGTGAACGGTGACAGGCAGCACTGGTAAACAGGCCAGCTCTTGCCGGGCCCGAGATACGGCATCAGATGTCTCCCTGGATCTCGGACCCAGCCTGTCTCAGCCTGGACAAAGCTTTACACGTTCGTGTTATTAATCAGGCTTAACATATGGTATTGGTGAAGCTGCCATTGGGCTCTATGAAGTCAATACGTAAAAAATAGCATTCAATACTATTGGAATCAACCCATGTAACGTAGGCTTGTTCTTTAGGTGCAGAATTAATTACCATATTGCTAGATTTTAAGCAATGTCAAAGACCTAACTACAAGTGCAGTATTACCAGGGAGTTAACAACCTTCTGCCCTGTTCCTACTCCTTCCCCAGCTATGAAGACCGAGGTATCACAGCGGCAGCTTAATTGAAATAGCTTAAAACAGCTATGTCCCACGTTCTTTCGTTATATCGTGTACCAAATTATTATAAAGTTATACCGTTTAGACAAATACAAATGACATGTGTTTAAATACAATTAGATGCTGCCAGTATTCACTGAACACAAGGTCTGGATTATGTTTGCATTATGAGCCAGATTTCAACAGCCTTCACCAATCTATGTAAAACTAACACTGTTAAATATAGGAATATAAGTATGACCAATACCTCACAATCCCCACCTGCCCCAGACAGCCACAGACAATCCTTATTCAACAGGGCTTCCTCAACAGCGTGCGCGCAATGGCGCGAGTGCTGGTGCTGTTATGGGATTGCTGGGTAATGTGGGAGGGTCTTGGGACTTAGAAAAATGTTCAAACCTTTTCCCAAAATAGTACCTGAAAAAGAAACAAAGTAGAATAAATGCTCTGCTTGAAAATAGCTGTTTTCCAAAGTCCATCTGTTTCCTCATGCACGCATACCATATAGTTCAGCAAAGAAGTGCAGAAACAGACAGCCCTTACTCAAAAGGGCTTCCCCAACAGCGTGTGCGCAATGGCGCAAGTGCTAGTGTTGTTATGGGATTTCTGGGTAAGTGCAGCCACAGACAGCCCCTCCGCAACAGGGCTTCCTCAACAATGTCATTGATATATCACTGGTACATTTAGAGCAATACTGAGTTTGGTGTCAAAAGGAAAAGTTAAGGAAGAAAACAATTGTTAACAAGTTTCTCAAACATTAAGCACTTTAAAACTCCCCAATGCAATGTAGATTAACCCTTTCCAGCTACACTAGTGGAGATTGTGTGACTTTTTGGAGGGACAGATCAAAACAGTCAGAGGTTAGAAGAGTCTTCAGGGAGCCAGGGCAGCCAATGTCAATTGAGCAAAGTCTAGGGGAGCTGGAGTTCTTCTTGAAGGGAAGTAAAAAGTCTTGCACAATGTTATACAGTTTTTGTAGAAAAATAAATCACACAAATAAATCACACAAATGGGCCACAAGCTAGGAGGCTTGTGATGAACAAAGCTGCAAGTAACTCTGCAAAAGGTAACAAAGGCAAGTCTCAACTGAGAGCTAGCAATGCTACACAGAGGTAAGTACCCCTTAGTTTACAGTACCTTAGGTCTGAAGAAATTGGTTCCTGCTTGCTTCTGTTCCTGTTGTAGTATGGTAGATCCTGCTGTTCCTGGGCCTCAATCGTTGGGATTGAGGGAGGACGTCCGGGGACTCCTGTACTATGATTCGAAGGTCGGCTGCAGCAATGGGCAAACTTCGATCAGCGGCACTTCCAAGGTTTCAGCTTCTTGCGAATACCACCAGCGCGGTTCTCCGATACCTTGTGGGCATTCTTTGCTTCTGGGGTCCAGCACTCTGTATTGGCACCCCACTCTATGGAACTCGCTTCCACCTCACATTCGACACACCGAAGACTACCTGTCATTCCGCAAATTAATGAAAACATGGCTCTTCCCTTAAAGAATCAACGCATAGAGCAAATGGAATTAATGGTCACAACAAACAGAAATCCAAGATTGTTTGAACAAAGAAAATATAAGAGCAAATTGAGTCGATGGAACGGATAGAAAGACTAAAACGGATAGTAGAACTACAACGAATAGACTGAGCGAAACGGGTAGAGTAAGTGAAATGAATGGAATAAATGGAGCAGATAGAGTAGATGGAACGGATAGAGTAGATGGAACGGATAGAATGGACGGAACGGATGAGAGGATAGAACAGATGGAAAGGATGTAGTGAATGGAGTGGATGGATGGAGTGGATGTATGGAGTGGATAGAGTGGATGGAACGGATGAAGAGAATGGAACAGATTAAGTGGATGGAACGGATGAAGAGAATGGAACAGATTAAGTGGATGGAACGGATGAAGTGGATGGAACGGATGAAGTGGATGGAACGGATGAAGTGGATGGAACGGATTAAGTGGATGTAACGGATGAAGTGGATGTAACGGATGAAGTGGATGTAACGGATGAAGTGGATGTAACGGATGGAAAGGATGGAATGGATAGAGCGGGTGGGATCGAGTGGACAGAACCATTGGAGTAGATAGAACGGACTGAGTGGACAGAACCATTGGAGTAGATAGAACGGACTGAGTGGATGGAACAGAGGAAGTGGATGGAACAGAGGAAGTGGATGGAACAGAGGAAGTGGATGGAACAGAGGAAGTGGATGGAACAGAGGAATGGAACGGATTGGAGTGGACCGAGTGGACCGAGTGGATGGGAAAGGATGGAACGGAAGAAACGGATGGATGGAACGGTTAGAGTGGATGGAACGGATGGAAAAGTTGGATGGAGTGGACGGAAAGGACAGAGCGGATATATCTCTGTATCTCCTACTTATACGCTATGTACCTGTATCCCCATGTTATCTGTATCACACGTTTACCCCAGCCATCCTGTTGCTCTATATACGTATGCCGCTTTGTACAGCCCCTGTCCTGCTTTCGTGCTTGGTCGCAGGCGCTTTGCTTATAATCACCATATCACACTACTCAGCTTACTCTCTCCTATACACCATCATTCAACTAGAACACAGCTATGCTATGACACATTCGGCCTAGCTGTTCTCATACTAACATGACCCCACGAACACCTCATCATCCTAATTAAAACACAGCTAGCTGAGCACATACCGGCTATCTTAGGCGCCTCCTCAGGCCTAACTCTGCCAGAACTCAGTCTGGGTGTCCACCCTCCAGGCTGAACACATCCAACTGATTTCCTCAGCACCACACCTACCGCTAAGAAGCAGCTATCATGCAACAACCACACCAGCTGCACACATATCCGGTGCGCCCACGCACCGTACGTCACTCTCTCTCGCTACTGACTTGAACTGTGGTTCCCGAGGGCGTTCAACCTACCAGCGCTTTGAGGTCATACCAATGATACATAAGGCGCTATATAAATGCCAAGTAACATAACATCTAATCAGCAGTGACTCCTTCCCCAGCCATCACTTGCGTGTTTGCAGTTCCCATTTGCTCAGCCTGTGTTCATTCTTCTGGCCTGAAAGGGACAACACAGGAATCAATGGGCCATGACCATCGCTGTGGCGTGTGCCATCACTGTTAAAAACAGGCTTTCTACGTGCTGGGCACACTATTGTTTTCCAAATGTGCATCCTACTCTTTCGTAGAAAAATAAGTTTCTTCCCAAACTCAAAAATGCTGCTTAAACTTGCATTCACTAGTTTTCTCTGAAAAGTGTTTTTTTTCCTCAGCCTACCACACAAATACCTTGCCATTTCCTTTCTGTGTGTTTTATCACAGGTTATATTTATAAAGCAGTGATATGCTTGTCAAACTACTTAACTACAAATAAATGCTTCTGTTCTGCTGACGGCAGTTATTAGGAAATTAAAGTGTGGGTTCATGGGTGCCAACTTTTGATTTTCACTACATGAGCAGAAATACTCTACCTACTTCCTGAATATAAGCAAGCGACCAGCTCAACCCATGCTCTGGCCAAACACACTTCATTGCACTTGTTTTTTTATAAGGAATTGCAAAAAGTAATACGATTAACAACCAGTGTTTAATACATAACATCTCAGCAACAGTCTCTCAACCTGCTGAGCTACCCTGGTAGCCTTCTACTGTAGAGCATGCCTATGGATCCCTTAATTTACTAAAAATCACTGCATTGCCAACAGTATTTTGGGTGGACCACTGTCATGGAAGTGATTTAAAGTGGAATTGATGTACGGTGCAGAGTTTTTAAGAAGCAGTACAAAAGAAATTGCACTGTTTTTAAACTAGGATTTTGAACTTTTCCTTTAAAGCGGAGTTCAACTGCCAGCTTCGCCCCCTCCTCCAAACTCCACCACCGGCTCTTGTGGGATTCCCCGCTTCAATGTTTCCCCCTTTTCCATAGTCAGTGAGGGTCGTAACTTAGATCGATGTGCGCATGAGATGCTGGCAGATCTAGTACTATAAACACTGCCTGTTCAATCAAATCCATGGATTTCAGAATGTGTCTCTTAAGGGTGGGATCTGTACGTCTGTGCTGATGGATGCTTGTGCGACAGATTTTCGTTTAATTCGTGCACAAGTCCTCTGATGAAAAGGACACTCTGCTATACATTGTCCAGACACATTCTATTCCATCTGAAATTCGCTACAGAATAGTCAAACCCTCCCCAGTTTCTTTCATATGCTTTCATATGCTACTACTAGGGGGGGCCAGTCCGCTGTGTCGGCTGCTTCTGGCTCGACTCACTCAGATATGTGCGTTAGTACTCTACCTGTCCATACGCACATGGGTCTTTGTAACACCCCTCCGTCAACTTGCGAGATGTTTGTCTTGCTATGGCGTGCAATGTCATCATATAACATGCAGTGCAGTTCAATCTTTGTATCTTTATGTGATCCTTGTAAGACTTTTGCAATATTGCAGACTTATTCTGTGAAGAACATCTAGCCCTCACAACGCAGACAACATCCAAGTGCCTCTGCACTAGCAGAAATCAGCAGTCTCATTACATTCAACTCAAAAGACACCAATTTTCCAAACACGTCTTCTGCAGCGTCCTCTCCTTCCTGACTTCACACTAGACACGGACTAACATTCAAAAGTCAACCAATACTTTCGACCATGTACGCCCAGGATGTTATCTACGAGCGCCTACCAGCATTAATTAACTAGACCATATGGTAAAATACCCAAGCAACACACATCGGCCACACTTTCCTTGACATGCAGCTGTGAACAGGAGCAAGGCACGGTTTCTCAGACATGCCTGATCACCACCTTAGTAAAAAAGCCTGTTTTCTGCAAGCTAACCCACTAACCATTCTGCAAGGTATCCCACTAACCACCCCACCCTCTCCTTCCAAGATCCAAAGCACCAACGGGGTATGCAAATGTCAGATGTCATGCAATATAAGACCCAATTGCATGACACAAGTGGCCATGCTTTGCCACAATGGGCCGCATTAAGCATTGTTTGACTATCATGTTAGAACAGGTTTTGCCATGGCTGGCTGCAAATTCAGGGTCCACAGTTGTGGTCAATTGACAGGCCCTCCCATCTGACTGCCTCACAGCTCATCCCAACTGCAGTGCTACTTAGCATTCCAAAGGTCATGATACAATGTAGCAAGACATGCACAATGCAGTAACACCAACTGACGCAGCTCAAACACACACTACATCACTAATGCATCCTACCAATGACAAATACACGCTCTACCAGTAGCAAGCGTCACTAACGCTATAGACATACAGTTCAAAAGCAGACTGGACTCTAAAATGAATGCCGTAGCCAAGAAGGTGCACCGGAGCAACTAGGGGCTGCAGATTGTCCAAGTGTAAAAGGACATCGGGCTTCCAAAAAGGCCTGGTCCGCACGGAGATATGTCTCTTGTACCAGTTATAAAACCGAAATGCTGAAAAGTTATCAAATTGAGAGAGGAGAGGTATAAGTGGTATGTCGATGTGGCAGGAGTATAGCGTGTGCATCAGAAAAACACATGCCCAAATCCAAGTGAATGGAGCTCTTCTAACATCCCTATCCATAGGACTGTCGCAACACGACGGCCTAAGCGAGACGGACACACTTCACTAGGAAATGCTGCACAATGTGCCTCTAGATGGGTGCAGATGGCACCTTGGCAGAGATCCAAGACGCTGCCCTTCTCGCAATACCTCTGTAGACCCTTGGCATCTAGTAGACTGAATAGGTAATCCCCCCCCTCCCCGAGGAAGCGTTCTTTTCACAAGGTAGCCCAGCTAGTAATACGTTTGCTAAGACCCACAAGAACCCAGTAGTTACAAAGCTCTTTTAGGGGGAACAATCTTTGGGACCAATGCTTTATAAAGGAGTGTGAAGGAGTACAAAAATTTCCAACATAGTTGCAGTTTCAAATTGAAATCTGATGCTACTTTGGGAGACATAAATAGGGTTTTACCGATAATGCAGCTTTGTCCTAGCTTATTACAGCAAAGCAAGGTTTTGAACATGAACATATACCTTACACTTCCAGCGACTCACTCACCTATGTTGGGATACATGTTCAATGTCCCAACGCGGCAAAGAGGTTTATGTTGCGCAAATAGTATTTCATCAATGGTGCGGCTGGGCTAGATGCAATGTTGCAATTTAGTATGTGTTCGATGTAGTTAGAGGAATTGGGATAAGTGTAACTTTGGGTTTGAAGTGGGAGAATGGAAAACCAGACTCCCGTCCTTCACCTCTCGCGCTTGGCCTAGAGGGTCGCGGCCCAGACACCCGCCACGAGAAGAGTTTGCCCATTTACCAGATGACCAAATACCCTGGTACAGAAACATACGGATGTGTCCATCTGCCTGCCCAACAGCCCGCACTGGCCATGCCGACACCTGCGGCACGGACCAACTAGACTGAAATCTACACATCGTTAGAGATGCCATGACGACCTAGATAACGGGAAGCACCGCTGAACTATTATACACGCTGAACATTTCCACACCAATCTACACGAAGAACATACTCAGTGCTCTGACGTAGGCGACAGGCTTATTCACGGACGTGCATCTTTATTATTTTTACATAGGCTTTCAGAATGCAGAAACGCAAGACGCACCATGAGCTCATTTATAACGCTTGCTCACGCTTCTCTTGAAACCCGTTACCATCATGAGAGATATAATGGAAACACGATACTGGCCATGAAACTGTATGCCACTATAACCTAAAGCATCCATGCACTAAATGGATTACTCGTGCACCAGGCCCAAGTAGGCCTCAAGCAAGAGTTCCCGTGGACATTAACAAAGCAAAAGTCAGGTTGCTGAGCCTGCAGAAAGAACCCAGTGGAGCAACCAGCCAAGGTCGTAATGTTGCAAACCCACAGTCAAGAAACAAATCTTCAAAGGCACGATGTTGCAACCTCGCACTCCACGTACCAATGTTAAAATCATATCTGCAAATTAAACCAGACATACAGTGGAAAAACAATATTAATTGTGCAGAATTATGCCTCAAACACGGTCCCTCCCCACGTGACCAAGCCGAACCTGACGAGATGCCAAAACCCAGGAGAGAAAAGGCGTCTGGGTACCTCGCTACGAGACGCAGGCCGACACACTTGAAAGGCTCAATGGACACCTGCTACAGTGGGAACGGTCAGTCTCCCACCTATGAATAAATCCTCACATTGCCTGCACGTACCCATATTGAAACACTGTTGCAACCACAGGTGCACCGTGTGCTGGGAACAACGGTGGTCCCAGGCTGGGGAGCTCACGGATGCACCAATCAGAACATGAGGTTCTTATCTCAGACGTCAGTAACGTTAGCCAATCCTCAGGGGTCTTCATGTAACAATTCTTATGTATCTAATTGTAGGGACAACCCAGATATACCACCTGACTACATCTTAACCACTAATATCATTCTCTATATGCGTACTATACTAACCCCACCACTCGAGCAACCAATCAAGAGTGGCGATAGGTTCTTTTGGTAACTTTTTGGAATGACGCAAGTAGCGCGTCATAATGTAGTAAAAAGGGCCTGCGAGCCCCACTATTGTGTGTGTGTCAGGACGAACGCGTACGCTCCTTGACCCATCCCTGCCGTTTGCATAATAAACGGCAGAAGTTGCCTTGCTCCTTGTGTGTGCCTCATACTCTGTCTCGATCCGAGATATACACGGGAGGAGTTGGGGCCTCCCTGCCCGGAGGTCTGCGGACGGCCCGGCCGACCCCGGCAGAATCCCCCCCCCCGACAAGTTGGAGGCACTGCTGAGATCTGTTTAAGATCGACTTTTATTTTTTATTTTTCCAGGCACTCCCGTTGCGGGGAGGCCCGGCGGCGCGGCCCCCTCTGCCGTTGCCCCCTTCTGAGGACTACAGGACCATCGCGGAGCTGCGAGAGGACCGGACAGCGCAATCCGGATATTGGCCCTCGGGAGCCGGTTGAGAAGTATCCCGCCCGCGGTCGGCGAGTGTCCAGACGTGGTCCAGACGAGGGGAGGTGGCGAGCAGCTTGGAGGGGTGCACGCAGTCGAGCGGCCCTGCATCGAGGGAACTTGGTGAGCATGACACGCACAACAAGCAATGCGAAATTGTGAGGGAGGGGGCGGAAGTAAATAAGGGAGGAGGGAGGTATTGTAAAAAGGTGGGGTGAAGGTTTAATTGAGTGATGATAATGGAATGAATGGTAGTGAATTGAGTGCGAGAGAAGGCGGCTAACGTTACGCGAAAGAGGGGGGCAGGGCACGAGAACAACACGTGCAGACGCTCGCAACAAAAAGCTAACGTTACGCGAAAGAGGGGGGCGGGGCACGAAAACATCACGTGCAGCCGCTCGAAAGACACTGATTGGCCTAAATCGCGACTACGTGTGAGGGTGGGTGTGTGTGGTTT
Organism: Ambystoma mexicanum; assembly: GCF_040938575.1. Taxonomy (NCBI): domain Eukaryota; kingdom Metazoa; phylum Chordata; class Amphibia; order Caudata; family Ambystomatidae; genus Ambystoma; species Ambystoma mexicanum. Next base: position 139,676,017 of record NC_090921.1, read on the forward strand.
CCTACGATTTGACATTTATCATTCAATGAGTAGATGAGGTTCCCTATTGTTCGAGCAAGAAACTCGATAGGTAGATGAGGTTCCCTATTGTTCGAGCAAGAAACTCGATAGGTAGATGACGTTTCCCTGTGGGCGGTGGCTAGTTACGTAGTTGCCCAAAACGGAAGATAATTGGCTGGTTAAGCCCTCCTGTTGAGGGGCGTATCACACGCGAGGCGACGCAGCGTGCGCAGTCCGGTTATAGTATTGATGAGATTACCTTGTTCCAGGAGAGACAGGAAGACAGCTGTAGGGTTAGCGGGGTAGATTGCAAGTGTATTTTGAATTTAAAGAACATAACACGAATATACCAGTAGTTCGAAGAAATAGGTGACGTCACCAGTAGGGATTTAGTAAGATATCGTGAACACAAGAAGCTTTGGGTTTGACATTGGTGGGGAAGAGAAACATGATAAAGGAGCGGACACGGAGATAAACGATAAACGAGTGGATCAAAGAGGAGAAGGGGAAGGGGGCGTGGCTGCGCACGGAGAACGCCGGCCACGGCAAGTGTAAAGGTGGGAGGAGAACGGGGAAAAAGGACGACTGTGTAAGATCGTCGTAAGGGGTACGCAGCTGCAGGGGGCTGCGTGCGCTTCGGCCGCAGGGGGCCGTAGGGGAAGGAATATAATATAACATCATAAATATATTTGTTTTATAATTTTTTTTTTTTGTGATTATTATCATTGCATAATTTGTCAAAGGATTGTCGTAAGTCCCCACACTTGCGGGGCAAGGTAAGCAATAAAAGGTTGTATGTTGCAAACTGGTAGCAAGGGGAAGGGTAAGAAAGGGTGCGCTAGTATGTCATACGGGAGAGGGTTGGGAGGGTGGGGGAATACCCTCACTACCCCACTACAACATATATGCACCACACTGCCACCACATAGGGAGAAGTTAATTAAGTACAGCATAGAGTGGACCCAGGGGACGGACAACAAAATGTTGACACCATGGCCGCCTAATGGTAGCTTTGACCCATATGCCCAACATTCACTATTAAACCATCTGCACAATACATACAAGGGGAAGAAGTTGGCAAACCATGTGGAGGTGTTTAACTTATGGAGGATGTTCCAGGGGTCTAGACCAGGACCAAATGGAATGTTCACTATGGGGGAAACACCGGAAGAAAAGGAGATTAAGAAAGAAGGAACGGATGGGGAAAAGGAGAGTGAAGGAACAAAGAATATGGGGAATGAAAAACTGGGTGGAGGAAAGGTTGATAAATTAGCTGACATAAAACAGGAACCGAGCAATGAGATACCCTTAACACCGGGAGTGAAAACAGAGGGAGGAGGGTTGTACCCTTTAAGAGAATTAGGAGAAATAAAAGGACAGTTAAGGGCGGCTGAAGGATACTCAAACCCGGCATACAGCCCTCCACCATATGTGGCTCATGGAAAGATACCAATGGGGGACGGGAGGAGAGAAGAGCAGACTGTAGAGATAGGAAACGATGAGTGGGTAGCTGCACAGATATTGTTGAAATTACGAGGATCACTAACTGGAGAGGAAAGGGAGGCGGTAAAGAGAACAAACGAGGATAGTGAAAGAGAGAGTGAAATGAGGGGAGAGGAGCTGCTACGGCAGAAGGAAGAGATTTTGGAGGAAAGATTAGCTAAACTAAGGGATGAGCAGAATGAACTGATAAAACAACTTGAGGGGGAGGAAAGAGAGAGAGTGAGGAAAAGGAAAGAAGGTAAGGACGAATTGGAAAAATTAAGGGAGCAAAGTGAGGAGAGAAAGAGGGAAGCTGTAAGGGTAAAAGCAGCAGCAGAAAGGGTATCAAGAGTAGTGATGAGGGAGAAGAAGAAGGAAGAAGAAGAAAATGAAAAAGAAATGGAAATATGGAGGAGGAGGATAATATCAGAGACAGCTAAAAAATATGAAGAGGGGAAGGTAATAGAGAGTATAGTAGAAAGAGAAAGGGTGAAATGGGAAAGGAGGAGAGAGGATGAAAGGATATTGGAACAGATGAGCAACGAAGTAATGGAGGAATTAAAAAGGAAAAGAGAGGAAAATAGTAGGGAGATGGAGGAGAGGAGTGAAGGGGAGAGAGAAGAGAGTAAGAGGGAGAGTGAAAGATGGGGAGAAGTATATAAAAATAGAGAGGTAGCAACAACGTCAGCACTAAGGGGAACAGTTGGTAACAACGGAAAGGAAGAGGGAGACCTAATAGACTTAAAAACTGTAACAATAAAAGGAAAAAAGGCAGAGTGGGGGGCGCAATTTATGAATGATTTTTGTAGTGAGGATGGAAGGAAGAGTGAAAGGGAAAGCTTAGATAAGCTATACCTCACTAGAACAAACATAGATTCGCCATGGGTGAGTAGAAGATGGGAGGAGCTGGAGAGAAGTAAGGAGGAAGTGAAAAGAATGGGAGAAACACAAACTAACGAACACACGCCACCGACGCTCACCAACCAACACACGCCACCCACATCACCATCACGCTCTCTAACGCCACACCCCACATGTTCAACAACTGCACGCTCTCTGCACAGAATAAAGCTCGCACCCTTCATGGACGAAGTTACACCTTATGCATGTCGGCTTAGGGACCTCCCTAGTCGCAGGCAAGACAGGCAAACAGACGTGCCCATATTGAACACAGGAAAGGATGAAAAAAGGGGAAAGGAAGAAGAGGGAGGTAGGAGAAGAGGTAGTAAGGAAGGATTTGAAGTAGTAAAAGGAATGGGGGAAGAGGAGGGGTGTGAAGAGTTAACATCATGGAGCATAAAGGATGACACAAGACAGAATGTAATGCCACTGCTGGAGAGAGGAGGGGTTAGACCACAGTATGTACCTTGGAAACATACGGATAAGGAAAACATAAAATGTAGGCTCCCATCATTAAGTGGAGGTGCGGGTAAATGGATATATGAAATGGAAAAACACACCGCAGGACAGAAACTAGCAGTGGGAGATGTTAAGGGCCTGTTAATATCAATATTAGGGGATAGAGCGGATGACATTTGGAAAAGAGCGGGATTCCATGGGGTAACAATAACAAACACATCGCATGATGGGGCACCATTTGCAAACTGCAGACATGCGCTATGGCAGGCACTAAGAGTGCAGTACCCAGACACATCAGACATAGGAGCCATTACTTCCCGTAAGATGGGTGAGAACGAGGATCCTGTTGATTATATCCAGGATATTCAAGAGAAGTGGCGCATGGAAACTAGAGAACAATGGGACAAAACACCAGCCATATTTTATCATATACTAGTACAAGGGCTCCCAGAAGGAGTTCAGAGACAATTAAAGAAAGTAGTGGGGATGGAAGCAAAACCATGGCCGGAAATACAACTGACTATAGTACATCACTGTAGAACATGGCAAGGAAAAATGAAACAAAAGGAAGAGGACAGGAAAACAGAAGAGGCCAAATTAGTACAGAAAAAACTTACTAAATATACCATGGAAGGGGCACTAATAACTGCGCCAACACCAATGGCCCAAAGCCCAACGCAAGTAGTGGCTGCACAAAATCCAGCTCAAATAGCGCCTCCACAAGAGGTAATAGAGCAAGTGCTGCCTCTGCAATCACACGCACAGAACATGGGAGGAGGGTACCCAATGCAAGGAGCTGGGTATTATAATTATAATAGAGGGAGAGGAGGGTTTATGAGGGGAAGAGGATACGGATATAATACCCAACAACAGGCTGGGGGACTCAGAAATAACTACCAGACAGGGCAACCAGTATACCAGGACAACACAGGGAACTTCCCATGGCAAAACAGGGAACCACCCGTGTGTTGGAGCTGCGGACTATTAGGACACATGTCACGTACATGCAGGGTCAGGCCAGGAACACCAGCATGGAACGAACAAGCACAACATAGGACATCACAAGAACAGCAGGGCATACAACCACAGCAGATGTCACCACAAGGGAGTGACCAACACTATTCCCTACCACAACAACAAATAAAACAATACCTGCCACAAGTAACTGGTGCAGCGTTAATACAACCACCACCACAACCTGAACGAACGCAATTGGGTGGGGTGACGGTGTTGGGACACAACCCTTACACAGGGAATGGCCAGTCATTGTACCCCCAATAGGACAGCCCACAGACGGCCTTGGTGTGTCCCATCCTGTCAGTAACACCTAATAGTGCGGAGGAGCCACGCATAGAGGTAACGATAGGTGACAAAAAATTATCATTCCTTGTTGACACCGGGGCAACCCGGTCTTGCATAAGGGAAGGTAAGTTTAAGATGTCAGGCGAAGCCATGAACACACAAGGGTTTTCTGGGGCTAAAGGGTTGGTTCCATTTACTGATAACGTTCCGCTATCTATTGGAGATTACGATCTGTCAGTACCACTTTTGTATTATAGTGCCTCACCAGTAAACATACTGGGGAGGGACATAATGAACAGATTAAATATGACGATCTCCTTTACAGAGGATGGCATAATTTGCTCTACTCCAGGGATTAACATGCTTGCAGCACGACAGATTTTGCAAGCATACTGTGGACAGATAGCGATCAGGGCGGAGCCGGTAGACGGCGAGCTATTCCAGTACGGAACAGACATGGCATTTGCATGGATGCCAGGGATAGGAGGGAAAATATGGAGAGACCAGCAGCCTATCTATTCCGACCAGAAACACCAGCTAATGAACTGGAAGGGAAGGTCCTTGCAGTGGACATTGAGAGCATTATTGCAACAGCTGATTATGTTGCTGTGCACGCCCAAGATAAAGAAGGGAGAGCATGGAGGGCGGTGATAGCACTAGCAGAAGGATGTAGGCTGACCCAGGTGTCAGATGAAGAATTGTTTTCAGAAGAAAAGGAGGAAAATGAAATGGTGTTCATGATGAGTGTAGAAATGTGGCTAACAGTGGCTCACAAACAAGTGGCACAGAAAATTGCAATGGCACTTGAGGCACCCGCTGGCACACCAGTCCCATTTTTTAAAGAAGATATGTCAAAGGTGCCAAAATCATTATGGACTATTAGCCCTTATGATGTAGGATGCATTAAAAGCATAGGGGGTGTAAGGATAAAATTAAAAAAGGGTGCCATACTACCAAGAGTGAAACAATACCCATTGTCAAGAGAGGCAGATGAGGGCATATACGAAACCATAACAGCCCTTATAAACAATGGCATATTGGTCCCCTCAGAATCCCCATGCAACACAGCTGTGTACCCGGTGCGCAAGGCTAAAGGAGGGTCTTGGCGGTTCATACAGGACCTCAGACCGTTGAACAACATAGTAGAAGCAGAGTATCCAGTAACAGCAAACCCGGCCACAATTTTGTGTGGCATTCCAGCAGAAGCATCACGGTTTACAGTGATTGACCTTAAAAATGCTTTTTTCTCAATACCATTACACCCAGACTCACAAGACTTGACAAGCTTCACTTACCGAAATAGGAAGTGGAAACATACCAGATTACCACAGGGATATTGTGAATCACCTTCAATTTTCAATAGGGTAATACAGATGGATTTGGGTAACGTTGAGTTGGAAAGCACAGTGTTACAGTATGTGGATGACATAATAATTTGCAGTACAAATGAAGATAAATGTAGAGAGGACTCATTAAAAATGTTGACGATATTGGCTGAAAAGGGGTACAAGGTAGACATGGAAAAGATACAATACTGTCAGGAACAGGTACTTTACATTGGCCAACTGATATCACAACATGGAAGAAGGATTGCACCACAAAGAGCACAGGCAATATCAGGCACTCCCGTGCCACAGACTGTAAGAGAACTGCAGCAATTTCTGGGACTGTGCAACTACTGTAGAGCATGGGTATTTGATTACAGCTCTTACATAGGACCCCTGCTTGAGGGTTTGAAGGAAGCAAATAAAGGGGAGAAAAAGTTGGGATGGACTATGGAAATGAAGGAGGCATTTGATGAATTAAAAGAAGCAATATCAACTGCTCCAGTACTAGCATCCCCAGACTATGAGCGACGATTTTTTATATTTTCACATTGCGACTCAGCAGTAATGAAAGCAGTATTGGCCCAAAAGACTAGCATGGGCTATAAACCAGTAGCATTTTACAGCGGTCACTTAGATCCAATAATGTTAGGACAATTCTCTTGCGAACAAGGTCTTGCTGCAGCTGCATTTGCAGTAGAAAAAGCATCATCAATAACTATGGGGTGTCCAACTACACTATTTGTAGAACATGCACTATTTGCGATATTGAATAAACCTAAGTCCACACTGACGACACAGAGGGCAACAGGTTATGAGATTATTTTGTCCAAAGCTGAACTGGCAATTGTTAGATGTAGCACGGTTAACCCTGCAAGGTTCCTAGCAGAAGTAATTGAAGAGGGAGATTACGCCCACGACTGCACCCAAGTAACTGAGATGTACTCATGTACTAGGAAAGTTGAAGAAAACGCACTAGAGGGAGGTGAGCTTTTGTTTATTGATGGGTCATCAACTATTGATCAAGGAGACGGGATAAGGAGGACTGGGGCAGCAGTAGTACAAATGATGGAAGCGCCAGTGTGTGTGGCTATTAAGTGTGTACAATTACCACAGCATTACTCTGCTCAAGCGGCGGAACTGGTTGCACTCATATTGGCACTAAAGGAAAGTTTTGATAAAAAAGTTACTATATATTCCGACAGTGCATATGTTACATCCACTGTCCACTCAGGGCTATCAAAGTGGAGAAGAAGAGGGTTTAGGAGAGCTGACGGCACTCCAGTACAACATGCCCTCTTGTTGGCTGAACTAATTGAAGTAATAAACGATCCCCAAGAACTAGCCCTAGTAAAATGCACCGCACACACCAATGGAGAAGACTATATATCAAAAGGAAATGCAGCAGCAGACGCACATGCAAAATATGCTGCATATTTTGGTGAGATATGGAACCCCACAGACTCACAGAGAGGGAGAGGGAGGGGAATAGCGAGGGAGATGTTAATAAAAGAAGGGTACACCCATCTCCCAGCCACCCAGATTATGGAGTTACAAGCGGCTGCACCAATGGCCGAAAAAGAAGTATGGGTGAAAAGAGGATGCACAATGTCACCAACCGACGCACTATGGCGCCAGGGTGGCACTGGGAAAGTTGTAATACCATTGGCATTGTTAAATACCGCCTTGAACCAATTACATCACCCTGCCCATACAGGCAAAGAAATAATAGCAGCACGAATTAGAGAAGATTGGTTCTGTCCCGAGTTAACATCCCATGTGTCAAATTTTATCAGCAATTGCCTTACATGTCAACAGTTCACGGCCGGTCATACTTTAAAGGTGATAAGAGGTACCATACCCCGACCAGAAGGACCTTTTCGGCACCTCCACATTGACTATGTTGATATGATCAACATTTGTCAAGGCAATAGATACATGATAGTAGTAGTATGCCCATTTTCTAGGTGGATCGAAGCAGGGCCCTGTTCACACCCTGATGCGTTTAGAGCAGCCAAATTTATAGTAAGGGAGGTATTCCCCAGGTGGGGAGTGTGCGAGGTGTTAAGATCAGACAACGGACCCCATTTCGCAAATGAAATGTTCCAGCATATCACATCCCTACTGAACATTAAACACAAATTTGCATGTGCGTACCACCCACAGGCTAATGGTGTATGTGAACGCCTGAATGGCCTATTGAAGGAGGCAATTGCTAAAATACAGCAAACAACAAAGAAAAGTTGGTTGTATTGCCTTCCGTTAGCACTGTTCGAACTTAGAAACAGGCCAGGGTCCGACCACCACCTCACCCCACACGAGGTGGTTACTGGACGCCAAATGCGCCTTCCCCTAACACCAACGTCAAGGGCATTCACCGACCAAGAAAGTTCTGCGAATGTGTTAGGTGATGAAATGTATCAATATGTGTCTTCTTTGATTACTAGCGTTGTGTTTGTGTCTCAACAGCTCGAGCGCACACGGGGCGGGTCCACCAGCAACCAAGAAATAGACGAAAATACAGAATTGGGAAAGGAGAACTTGTGCCAACTTGCCAAAGGTGACCACGTACTACTTCGAAATTTTAATAGAAAGTGGAACCAGCAGAGGTTCACTGGCCCCCATTTAGTAGAGGACGTATCAACAAGAGCAGTAAAACTAAAGGATAAGCGTGCGTGGAACCACCTGCATGATGTAAAAATTTACAAACTGCAGACCCGCCCCAGCGCCAACGACAGGTCCATTGGAAAAACGCCAACAACATCCCCGGCAGCGGAAGAAAACACAACCACAGACAACGACCCAATTGTTCCCTCGGAGAGAATAACGGACGAAGAAGGGGGTGATCCCCACACTGCCCACCCCATGGTCACACGTTCAAAGAGTAAAACTGCTCCCGCCATCTGAGCAAACCCCCCCCCCCATTGACTACTAAATACAATTGTAATAAAAACTAAGGACTTCGCTTGCACCAATACACATGTAAACACGTGAATGTTCTCTTTTTCTCTCGCACATACAGGAGCTGCATAATATTGTATTGTTAAGAAAAGTTATCTAACAAATTCAGTGTGCAGGCGTAGATGGTGCTGCCAGACGATAGTTACCCAGAAGAATTGTCACACCAATTTGTATACGAAATAAAAAGGCCAACATACTTAAAAAAGAAAAGGGTACGTGTATACTACACGGCCTTCCTCCTGGCCATAGAAAATTACATGCCCCACCTCCGCCCATACTTGCCGGTCTTGAGAGACCGATCACTTAGAGTAGCGTGGGAGCAACTCTTCACCTGGGCACTGAATGACTATTTGATAGGGAGAGCTTAATGAAACAAAACTAACATTTAATAACAAGCACTTTTTGAGAATTTTTAGGCGGGCAACTTTAACGTCGCAAGAATACGCTGCCAGGACTGCAGAAAGGTAAGAGCAAAAATGCCGGTGAGGTTAGCATATGTAATAAAAATAATAGGGATTTTTATGATCACCGGAGTTTTGGCTGCCTCTGTATGGCAGTACAGCTATGCTATGAGTTTTTTTGCTGCACCCAAACCTAATGTACCCCACCTCCCTGCTGCAACAGGTGTTACGTCAGGTGGTAACAGTAACAATGAACAAAAGCGAAATAAAGTTAAACGCAGCACATACTCAGACAATAAAGGTATTGATAATTATGTACAAGATTCAGCACACGTCACAAACAACATATGGTACCAGCACATGACCCGCATTGGTAAGCAGACAACTGAGGATAGCTGTTACGTTTGCTCATTAATACCATACGCCATGAGCGCTTCACGAACATTTGTTGCCACAGAAATAGATGAAAAAACAGCACAGTGCATAATATATTTGGCCCTGTTCCAAACGAAAGGAAGATTCCAAGGAACAGTAGTGCACATGACATGGAAAACACGAGACTCATACCCATATGAAAACAACTTCCTCAAGACCTATCTGAGTTATCACAAGACCAGTTTACATGCTGAAGCATTCAGATACATAACAAGTGGCCCTGAAAAAGGAGAAACAAAGAAGGTAACACTGCAGTATCTACCATGTGATTGGTACGCCACGGAAGTTCCGGGTAAACAAGGATGCTGGGAGAGGCCATTACTGACGATAACAGGAAAGGTGTTCCTGGGTACCAGCTGGGAGATAGGAGTGGTTGGCAGCAACATGGTAACAAAAGAAACTATCTCAACCATCGAGACACACAATCATCGATGTTGGACGACATGGATCAAGTATGTACCAATGCTCACGTGGGTAGAAGAAGATGAAGACCCGATAACTATATTACCATTGACTGCGCCCAAAGTATGTTACCAGCATAAAGGAGAGGTGGACGTGGGATATAACACCAATTGTGCAAGTGTGATGGAGTTACCTGAGGGGGGAGCGGGAACAGCAGTAATAATGGACCATTATTGGGCCTGTGGAGAAAAGGCATATCATACACTGCCTCCCCTGTGGAGTGGTGTGTGCACAATGGTACACGTCAATGTACCATCACTAGTGGTACCTAAGAAGCATGTCGATGTGGCGAAATTTCCGAAAATGGATGAAGGAGACAGGAGAAGAAAGAGATCTGCACCACTCCAGAAGGAGCAAGAAAACAGGACCAACAGCAATGATACTGTCCTAAACAGGAGAAAAAGACAAGGAGAGCCATTAACAGGAAATTATCTGTGGGGAAGGTCGGAAACGGAACTAACATCAATACCGCCAGAACACAGACTATTCAGCAGAGCAGCAATGTTCTTCTCCTCAATAATACATCCGGGACTGCAGGCATACGCAAACGCAAAATGGCTGCAAATAACCAGATGGGAACTAATGATGACCATAAATTCGACAGTAAATGGGTTTAACGCAATTAAAGAGGAGCTGCGAGCTGTAAGGATGGTAGCACTACAGAACAGATATGTATTGGACCTTCTCACAGCAATGGAAGGAGGAGTTTGTGCAAAGATAGGACAATCATGCACGTTCATACCTGCCAACGATGCCGACAATGGTACACTAACAGAAGCAGTTTCACAATTGGCCCAGATGCACTCCAAAATGATGGACGAAAGTAACGGCGTAAACAAGGATAAAAGCTGGTTTTCACTATTATGGTCATGGATGCCATCTTGGCTGTCAGATGGACTGAAAATAATAGTGGGATGTGCTATTTTGGCTGGAGCTGCACTGATAATAATTAGATTTTGGAAAGCCCGGAAGGCGCGCTCAACTGATGAGTTGCTGGAAATGGTGGGAATGCACCCCTTGATGCCAGCGGATGACGGCCAGCACACAGGTGTGATAATACACGAAAGGGAGAAGTTGCGCACCCAAATCATCGCCAATCATCTAGACCCACCATCAGTGAAGATCGAGAACCCAAGGAACCCTAGGAGCTACATAGGAAGATGGGTGTACTGTACTCCTGGAGGAACATGCGAATACATGTATTGGTCATTTGAAGATCACGTAAACCATTATGGACATCTCGGAGGGATAACCAAGATATGGAGAGTAAGAGGAGATAACGAGAAGGATATGTTTGTGGTCGAAAAGTCGACCAGAGGGGGGACTGAAGTGGGAGAATGGAAAACCAGACTCCCGTCCTTCACCTCTCGCGCTTGGCCTAGAGGGTCGCGGCCCAGACACCCGCCACGAGAAGAGTTTGCCCATTTACCAGATGACCAAATACCCTGGTACAGAAACATACGGATGTGTCCATCTGCCTGCCCAACAGCCCGCACTGGCCATGCCGACACCTGCGGCACGGACCAACTAGACTGAAATCTACACATCGTTAGAGATGCCATGACGACCTAGATAACGGGAAGCACCGCTGAACTATTATACACGCTGAACATTTCCACACCAATCTACACGAAGAACATACTCAGTGCTCTGACGTAGGCGACAGGCTTATTCACGGACGTGCATCTTTATTATTTTTACATAGGCTTTCAGAATGCAGAAACGCAAGACGCACCATGAGCTCATTTATAACGCTTGCTCACGCTTCTCTTGAAACCCGTTACCATCATGAGAGATATAATGGAAACACGATACTGGCCATGAAACTGTATGCCACTATAACCTAAAGCATCCATGCACTAAATGGATTACTCGTGCACCAGGCCCAAGTAGGCCTCAAGCAAGAGTTCCCGTGGACATTAACAAAGCAAAAGTCAGGTTGCTGAGCCTGCAGAAAGAACCCAGTGGAGCAACCAGCCAAGGTCGTAATGTTGCAAACCCACAGTCAAGAAACAAATCTTCAAAGGCACGATGTTGCAACCTCGCACTCCACGTACCAATGTTAAAATCATATCTGCAAATTAAACCAGACATACAGTGGAAAAACAATATTAATTGTGCAGAATTATGCCTCAAACACGGTCCCTCCCCACGTGACCAAGCCGAACCTGACGAGATGCCAAAACCCAGGAGAGAAAAGGCGTCTGGGTACCTCGCTACGAGACGCAGGCCGACACACTTGAAAGGCTCAATGGACACCTGCTACAGTGGGAACGGTCAGTCTCCCACCTATGAATAAATCCTCACATTGCCTGCACGTACCCATATTGAAACACTGTTGCAACCACAGGTGCACCGTGTGCTGGGAACAACGGTGGTCCCAGGCTGGGGAGCTCACGGATGCACCAATCAGAACATGAGGTTCTTATCTCAGACGTCAGTAACGTTAGCCAATCCTCAGGGGTCTTCATGTAACAATTCTTATGTATCTAATTGTAGGGACAACCCAGATATACCACCTGACTACATCTTAACCACTAATATCATTCTCTATATGCGTACTATACTAACCCCACCACTCGAGCAACCAATCAAGAGTGGCGATAGGTTCTTTTGGTAACTTTTTGGAATGACGCAAGTAGCGCGTCATAATGTAGTAAAAAGGGCCTGCGAGCCCCACTATTGTGTGTGTGTCAGGACGAACGCGTACGCTCCTTGACCCATCCCTGCCGTTTGCATAATAAACGGCAGAAGTTGCCTTGCTCCTTGTGTGTGCCTCATACTCTGTCTCGATCCGAGATATACACGGGAGGAGTTGGGGCCTCCCTGCCCGGAGGTCTGCGGACGGCCCGGCCGACCCCGGCAGAATCCCCCCCCCGACAGGTTTATTTCTGGATACATTTTAGATTTGCATCATGTAGTACCATAATCAGAAGTCATGTGGTGACCATGTTATCCAATGTACAACATGTAGTGTCTGTAAGGTTGGAAGCAAGGAGTTTTACTCATGCGAGAATAGAAGTCAGCTGAAAGGAACTCCATTTTGAGGGGCGTGGCTTGAACAATGGACACATGGGACTCGACAATGGCTCAGATTGAAGACAGGTTTTGGGATATGATGAAAGTAGGGGTTTGTTATGAGTAATATGGAAATAGTTCTCTCATAGCTGAAGTTCGTGTAGGCCGCAGGGACTTTGGTTTATGGTGATGTAGTTTGCATGAGTCGACGACAGACATTTTTGTGGGTTGCGTTACCCACTCTGTGTTGACAGATATTTATGTTTCATTTAAATTGGTTGCTCCCTGAACTGTAAGTGATAGATTCCAGGTTGTGATTAAGTTACACTGTACCTTTTAGTGCATGTCTTACATATGTTCTTCTGCGTTCTATGTTTTTTGGGGTTTTCAATGCATTTATGTATCTCTTCCACGCTTTACACACACAAGGCAGCCATGGTGTGTGTGTGTGTGTGCGCTTTGCTTGATGTCTTTATTGTATTTATGAAATCGGTTCATCATGTAAATGAACAATTTATGCTATTGAACATTATAATTTATGTTAAAGTTAAATTGCACTTCATTTTGTCTTCACCTGTTTAATACAGCAGAGAAAAGTCATTAGGCCGTGGGTTTATGACTAAATAGGTTTGTGTACACCGGGAATAATCTTCGTGGGAGCACAGTCTTGTTAAGCCTGGCCAAATGGTGGGTCGAATTGGGGTTAGATAATAAAAGCCATGGAAGGGGTGCTGGATGGGAAAAGTGTGCAAGTGTTTTATGTGTTTTTATTAGGGCTCTCATGAAGATGAGCAGGATGTGTGCTGGAGGCTGCATGATCTGAGATGTTAGTTGCAAATGAGGTGATGTAAAGGAATGTAGAAGGAATAATGTCGGACAACAGCACGTCTGGGACGATAAGATGTTTATTGCTTGATCAAAAACATGATTATTTGTTTCACTCCCTCTTCTTGTTTTGAAGCATTCCAACAAAAGCCTTGCACATCATGTACAGGGTTAAAGTTTCTCTGATAAAAGGGACACGTTAGCTGTTCTATAAAAGGATAAGTTGGCTGTTCTGAGTTCATAAACTGGTTATGTTTCAGGATGTCAGAGACCACGCAGAAAGGGAATTGTGCTTAGTAACATGTATCCAATGGGATTAGATAATTTTTATGTTTATGTATAGGGTTAGCGAATGGGGATCATGGGATGACATAGCTAGAATGTGTAATTATGTAAATCATGTAATTCGGGGTATAAAAGCTGTAAGAGTTTTAAGCCTGGCAAGGATTTGTTTGTGTTCAGCTCCACGAAGCGGACTAACCCCTTCTTGTCGTCTTGAATGTAATTAAACTCGCTTTTCTGACAAAAGTGCAGTTACTCTCCTTTGGAGCTGTATTTTCATATTGGAATTTGGAGTTACCCTTCTACACATACAAGTAATTGCTACCAATAAACGTCTTACAAGATTATATTTAGGAACAATGGTTAAACCTCCTCAAACCCTTAAATCAAAATAAGAGAGGTTCCACTGAGATGGAACTGCGAGGATTAGAGAATAGATTTACACCCAAGATTTCAGTAAATTGATAAACAAACTCAAGCACAAAACAAGGTAATTGAGTCACATATTCCTTTAAAAAGTCAACTGGCTGCTAAGTAGTCCGACTGCTTTCATACCACCAAGGCCTTCTTGGGATAACAAAACTATGGATTTTCAGAACTGAAGTTGGTGTAAGACAACTAGTCTGTCTCTATCAAACACGGTAAAACTCAAAATCAAAGAAATATTTAGCAAGAGGTATTCTGATTTCCTTTGGCAAATCAGCATAGTTGTGCCCCAAGAACAACACTTTCTGCCTAATGGTATGAATCTTGTACTTTTAAGTCTCCTCACCCCACCCTATACTTCAGAAAGGCCTGAACACCATACTCTTCAAAGAACAACTCACCAAACAATGATCACTCCATTCAACCCTAATTTCCCCCTCTTGATATCCTCCTGCAATCCCCTGCTAGTGTTCAGGCTGCCTGATTAGTTGGCTCATCATGGTTGAAATCGCTGAAGAAACAGGGGTAGGAAGTTGCAGATTTAATTACTGCTCCGCCAAGAACAGGAAAGGTCATCCCTCCACTCAAAAGAAGTGTTCCTTACTAGGGTCTGTGAAAATGTCGACAGAGGAAGATGGTGAGTGGAAATCTCACCAGCAAGCACACCAACAAGTACAAGAGCGGGGGTGTAGGTCGTCGGGATCATCTGAGGGAGGAGGTTGGAAAAGGCTATGGAACAGAGCCAATCTCTCTCTTATACCTCATGTTCAGTGCTTGTCAAATCAAAATAAATACAAATATAGCAACACCATCTGAAGGGACGTCCAGGAGAGGTCAGAGCATTCAATTAGTTTATTATACTGTGCTGTGTGTGACTTGCTCAAATGGCTTAATCAACCTCTACATTTCAAGTTGAAGAGTTATTTCAAGTCCTTTTAAACCTACCATAACTTTGATACTGTTTTTGGCACTGGTCCCAATGTGCCAATCACAAGTCTAAAAATGCCATACCCACAATGCATTAGCCATCTGAAGAGGAACTTCCAGTTATGGCAACTGGATGGCGCTGTGCTAGGTTTGGCTTGGCTCAAATGGCATAATGTAGTTATTCATTTATTAGAAAGAGTGTCTTGTATTGTCTGGGAGTAACCTCCTCCAAGAACGCACCCAACTGCATCTCTGACCTGCATCATAAAAGAGGGTCATTTAGGCAGACCAGTTTTTTGGTTTTACAGAACCTAGTGAAGAGGTGACATGCAGTACATTATGCCGTCCATACTGTGCAAAGTGTGACTTTGGGAGAGTCAAGGATTCTAGCCAAGACGTGGGTCTAGAAAATATGAACTGATCACATTATAAAATGAGAGTCTCGGTGGCATTGTCAAAGTATTGCAGATCAAACATAAAAGGTACCAATACGGATTGTGCAAAAACCAGACGCATGGTATCTTGTGCACCTTCGGTAATAGCTACCCTTTTACCTTTGTCATCAAACACACATCCAGGTTCCTTCTTCTGAATGGTTTTGCCTGGATTCAGGAGCAAGAGAAGATTTACTTTAAACACAGGGCTTTGTATGACCTCCAGTGGGGCTAGGGGCAACGTTTGGGGTTTTGCTTCCTTTGAGGATCCTCGGCGTCGGCCCCTCCCTCCCGGGAACCCGTTCACACTGCGAAAAAGGAGGGCTAGGTACTCTGATCTTTTGTAATCTAATTGATGCCTCCTGCCAGCACTAAAAACGAGGAAGTAGAAAATAAAGAGTGAGAAACTGAAACCAAGAAGAGGTCGTGGCTGCTGTCTAACACTTACAACACAGCCTGGCTCTTGAAGACACGCTGCCCAGACATCATCTTGCACAACACTACGCCAGGGGCACAGAAAGTAAGGGACCACAGAGTGCCCTTGGATCAGTAAGTTTGCCAACTCGAGAAAACACTCTGGAAGGCACTGCTCACTGTGGTGCACCTATGCAGACTTCACGTGCATAATATTTAAGCAGCATTTTAATTGGTCAATTGTTGGTCTTGAAAAGGTAGAGGGAACATAAGGCTTCTCCTAGACCTACAAAGGGTACTTAATTTTAAGCCAAGATATAATTCGACTGATATCTACCAGATTGCTGAGACTAATTGTATTGAAGAATCTCCTGAGACACTTGAGCAGAGACGCTTGCCTAATGAACATTTCGCATCCCCACGTGCATCATGACTTGGAGAAGACAAATGGGCAAAGGAGCATGACAGGGCCGGGGGCTCAATAGCTCTTAGAGGGTTTGGAAAAAAAGGGGGATAACAGTGAGCGCTCTGCGCCCTAGTTGTCGTGGTACGCCCCGACAGTGATGCATTGAGGCTAGTTTTTGTTTTGGCCACCTGATCCATACTCGATCGACCCATTCAGTCCGCCTCCGCTTGTAGCCTCGCTGGACCTGGTTCGGGATTTCTGTGGATCAGTGTTTTTGTTCCAGAATAGTGGTGGAATGAGGGAGAGGTCAGCTGCGTCTGGATCCAGTAGGTGGGACCGGGTCTACGTCCGGGCCTTACAACCTTTTCAGTTGAAAAGGGCTTCGACCCTCAGGGGGCTACCAACAACTGCCCACATTCTGCCACTCAGCAGTCTTATAACCAGGCAGTATATTCCTTCCTAAAGTCATTTTGTTCTAGGGCTTTAAATGTGTGCTTTGCAGCACATGCGTTGCAAGCTGTTTGCTGGAGCCCTTCCAGCAGTGTAACTGATTTTAAGGCACGGCTCTCCCCAGCCAGAGACTTCTTCCCCTGACACTAAAGGTGGCGCACAATAAAACGCTTTTATTTTTATTATTTGAACCCTGGTTTCTTTTTTGAGAAGGCACCCAACCCGTCTCACACCCACCTTGACAAATACCCCGTGTCGTAATGGACCATGAACCAGGCCGGTGTGTAACAATGAAATAAATATATATTTTTTTTAATTCAAATGAAAGATCAGAGCAAAACTAATTTTTAGGGCAGCAATCACAAGTGTCGTGATAATATACAGCAAACTGTTATAATAAAAGTAATTTAATTTTCTGACATCAGATACATGAACTTTAAATATGAATGGAAGCAAGATCACTTTTTTTCACACTCATAGATGGCACTTACGTTATGCACTCCCCCTGCGACACTTCCCACCAAATACCTGCTAACTAAATTCTGTGTGGATGGAAAGCAGTGCTGCAAGGAGTCCGAAATCGGAAGAAAATTTAATTCGACCTACCACCCCAGAATGGGAGGCCAAAACGAAAAATGAAAACCCTTAAAAAGGAGCAAAATGGCATACGCGGAGTTCACTGGATACTTGGAGGTCAGTTTACATTTGCATTTGCGGTAGGATAGATAAGATAGGCAACATGAACATGAGAAAATCGACTTTGGGAATTAAAATAATGCAGCAAAAATCACAGGTGGCGGAATTGCAATTTCTTATTTCACATGGGCTTCACATTGGGAAACACCTAAGATAATAGGCTAAACAATCAATATCGAAAATCCCTTATGATGTGGAACAAAGGCACATAGCAGATAGGATAATGAAGTGAAAGGATGACTCTAAGGGGTGACAGCATGGGTTTCTCTATATGAAATGAAAAATCAGATTTTTCAAGGAAATCAATAACACGGGCACAATCGGTTTTGATGGTACAATGGCAGGTTCTACTGAAACTATTTTAATGGCTAGCTTATTAAAGAAAGACTCTGCATGCAAGGGGGTTAATTTGCAATTTTAACCAGCTCGCGCTGCATACCTCCTTATAGGGGAATTAATTAATGTATCTCAAAAATGGTACTAAGGACTTACACGGATAACTGAAATGATTAGAAAAGAAATATGCTAACAAATATAGACCAAGACAGATTCTTCTATGGAAAGGGTACACAGAGGATACTGACAATTTGGGAAGTGACAGGGGTTCTTATGGGATTTTTTTTTTATAGTATTTGAACAGAATGCAAGGTAACAGAGCGGGGTATGCAGTTTTTTGGGTACTGGGGAAGGTGATACTTACAAAATGCACGTGAATTGGGTAATTTGGACAGCCACCCGGGTCTCTGGACAACGGGGCAAGGATATGGTCACCGGGCAGCAGCTGGGCTCTCCTTTATGGGAACTGCTGGGCAAAGAGGGTCTGGTCCCTGGATTCTCCTAAAGGGAATCAGCGGCCACTCCTATTTTCTCCCTGGATTAGTGGGTATGCCTGGATCTAGATGGGTCGTTCTGCCGGGATCTGGATAGTTCTGCCTGGAACTGGAAAGGTGGTTCTGCCTGGATCTGGGTCAGCTACCTCTAGACCTGGCTCTGGAGTCTTGAAATATTGCAGGGAGAATTTTGAATGTTGGATCTCCCTGTGCCCCCCTTTCTACCTCTTATATAGCCAGAATGACAGAGAATTTTACAATATGGGTGGAAGTAATCTGGACATACCCCTTCATTAGGATAGGTCAGGCTATTAGTGTCGCCTCCTCCGTCCGAGCTGATTGGTTTGAAGGAAGTGACCTCACCTTAGGTGTATGCATTTTATGACTCATTTTGTCCCACAAGCTTAATTTTTCACAAAAAGGAGTTGGAGTACAACTTTATATTTACAATAGTCACCATCATAAAAATCAGATAGGCAGATCCCATATTTCACAAGGAATATGCTGGGTCAAACGCCACCTCTGTGCGATGCTGCTTCGCCCTTGAGCAAAATATCTCTGTTTTTAGGAGAAACGTAACACCTAAAATTCTGCAAACGGTTACCTATGTGCATACTAGCATTTGGCATATTTTCCTCAAGTTTCATGTCAGCGCCATTTAGGATTCACACCGAAATACATTTTTTGTGTCATTCCAGTTTACCATGGGCTAAAACGATACACCTAGTCTCATTCTGTGCGTCTAAAAAAATCACATAAAAACTGTCATAATATCACATTACTGCTTATTCAGGGTATTGAAATAAATGTCTTAATGTAAAAAGTTCTCTAAAGCCTATGGAGGGCATTTGTCATTGTATGGGTGGTCCTTCAAATCTCCACAGCCATCCTGCCCCCTCTGTGTCAGTCTGAACAACAGGGTTTCCATGGCGCCCTTTGATACAAGGCAGTTGAAGCTAAGGAGGGGGTGTCAAAGGAAATCGCACTTCTTTGTGACAGTGCTAGTTCCCCTTGGGTCCATTGTCCCTTGCTGTAGAAATGCCGGCCAGTCTGACGAGGACGCAAATTTCCACACTTTAGCCCTTTCATATTTGTGGAGGGGATTCCTTTCCCACAGGGGCTGGGACCTTTGAAGTGCCTTCCTAGGCCAAACCAGTTCTGCTGCTTTCAAATGTTTTTCTTTTCTTTCAACAGAAACCAAGTCTTTTGGGGAATAAGTACAATATACATTTAAACCAAACTCCATTCCACACATGTAATAGTGTTTCTGTGCGAGTAATGATATTATTCCACATTTAGTTTCAAAGTGTAATTTCCCTGCTTTGCAAAAGCAGGTATACACTTGTTCTTTTTATCTCATGTTCCTTTCACAAAGTGCGGTTTCTGTGGCATTCATTTTCTGAAAGGTTCTTAAAGATCAGGTCAGTTTCGGGACACAGAAATATGCTTGCAAATAGTTTATTTATAACTGACACAATGCCACAGAGAAAGGCACGCCCTAGCTTTCCTATGAAATACTTTGCGTGTGTGGATTTATTTCAAAAGTCAATCCTCGCCGTGCGGACCTGAACAAGATTCTCTGCTCTGCATGGACTTTATTTGATGAAAACAATGCCATTCTACCGGGTTATCTTTTTAATGGCATTCGAATATAATACACAGACAGGGCTGTGTTGAATAAAACCAATTGTGTGCTGTTTAAAACGAAAAGAGACCCCAGTGCAACGCAGGTCATTTTCTGGTGCAGCCTTGAGTTTTTGAAGGGACAGAACAGCCACGCACAGCACTTCTGAATTGAAGTTATTCTCTCTGGATTCACGTGAAGAAAACACAATGCAGCCATTCTTGGGGTGGTTATGTTCAAATCTCGCCCCATATGTACTTAGCAGACAAAAGCACAGCCATTTTTGGGGGACTGCTGCAACACAGTTTTGTGATGCAGGGAATTTCTGTTGGGGTTGGTAAATGTACCCCACAGCAGTCACTTCTCTCAGGGTACAGAAGTATTACTACGTCATTCCCTTTGAATATTTTCCACTCTGAGCAAGAGGGACCCCCAGCCATCATGTTACCGCCCCACACACATCTTCAGCCAGATGTGGGTCTGGCTGGATGTGTGTTCAGCGCTGTTGCATGTGGCAGGATGGTTGGGGTGGCTTTGTGGTTGTGCTATGCTGCATAGGTAGAGAAGGGGAGAGGAGGAGCAGGCACGGAGAGCCATGTAGGCAGCGTGACAGGACCTGAAAGCATTGGAGCTAGTAGGTGCTTTGTGCATGGCTACTAGAAGAGGTTAATGAGAGCAAGGCATGTGCAGCATGTGCTGTTAAACTTGGCCCCGCGCCTGCTAGGGCCTCGCACAGAGGGAGCTGTTGACTCCCTTTTGCAAGCTGCAGCGTGGACTGTGTGCTCAGAGTCTCTAAGCTTGCTGCAGTCCACTTTGTGCACACAGGCTGCACACACTGCAGCCTGCATAATGACTGGGAAGCTTGCAGGAATATCTTTTTCAAAAGCGGCAGTCCCTGGAGGTTTGGCTCCCTTTCGTTTCTTGCGGTGATGTAACTGGTCACCTTTGATATGATACAACATTTATAACGCGCCTATACACAAGTGTTTCAAGGCGCAAACCTTTTGACCTCCTGCTGCGACTCTGGTGAGACAAACGCCCCCTACCCACTCCCAGCGGCCCAATAGGTGCTGCAGGCCTCAAAAGCACTGCTGATCACTTTCTTAAAGCAGAGCCTATTTAAGACACCATTGTTGTGTTAAGAACTGCAAAAGGGCATTTTTATTTTTACAGCACATACAAAGCAGCAGTTAGCTGCTTAAAATCTGTGCCTTTCTCCAGCATAAGGGAATAGTTTCTTACCTGTAACTCCATTTCTCCAGCATTGGTATCTTTCATGGATTCACATGCTTAGAATATTCCCCGTCATCGGACTGGGAACCCTCGGTATATTTATAAAAATGTTTTCTATAGGAAAAAATGACACTTCTGTGTCCTATCTACGTCGTTTTGGGCCACTTACGCCTGCCCCAATAGGACGTAGCGGTATAAATAGCTCTGCCCCCACAGATTTAACCCCCAAAGTAGTATGGGGTATATATATATATATATATATATATATAGTTTGCATGCAGGGGAGTCCAGCGGGCGCATGTGAATCCATGAAAGATACCAATGCTGGAGAATTACCAGGTTACACACCGTAGTGACCACCTTAGTCCTAGTCCATAGTCCCCTTTCCTCCATACTTGTGGGACATCTCTCCGTCCTATGCGACGGGACCGGAGCACTTTGTAAAAAGCAGCCACATTTTTTTTCAAAAATGTGTCCCTCCTCTCTTTCCTGCGTGGGGCCCGGCACGCGGCCGTAACCCCGGTCACTATGGCTCCGCCGCGCACATCGCCCATCAGTCCTTTTCTATCGCCAGGTCAAAGACCCATAAGCAAAAACAGAGGAACCTTATTAGAGGGGACGGCGGGCGGGCGTATGGAGGAAAGGGGACTATGGACTAGGAGTAAGGTGGTCACTACGGTGAGTAACCTGGTAATACTCCTACGTCCCGTCCCCTTTCCTCCATATTTGTGGGAGATTCCCAAGCACTCCTTACAGGAACTACGAGTGGATGGAAATACCCCTTACTGAAACATGTTCTTCAGCACAGCCTGACCAAACTGAGCGTCGGCTCCTGAGCTCATGTCGAGACAGTAATGCTTACAGAAAGCAGCTGGGGAGGCCGAAGTAGCTGCCCTAGCGATGGACTCCCAGGGGACACATTTCTGAAAAGCAACCGCGGCTGCCTTGCCCCGCACCAGGTGTGCATGGATACTTTTAGGAGGTTTCAGCCCTTGGACGGTGAAAGACTCCGTGATCCAGGCGGCGATCCACCTAGAAATAGTTGCCTCAGACGCCGGCTTGCCCTGAGGGTTACCGAAGGTCACAAAAAGCTGAGAAGAACTCCTAAGCTCAGACATCCTGTCCAGGTAGAATTTAAGAGCTCTTCGGACATCAAGACAGTGTAGAACCCTTTCAGCCTCTGAGGCAGGGTTCGGAAAAAAGACCGGAAGGGAGATCGACTGATGCAGATGGAATTCCGTCACCACCTTCGGTAAAAAAGCCAGGTTTGTCCGAAGGACTACCTTGTCCTTGTGAAAGACCAAGAAAGGATGCTCCGCCGACAATGCCTGGAGCTCACTCACTCTCCTCGCTGACGTAACAGCGACCAGAAAGGACCCTTTCCAAGACAAGTACTTGAGGTATACCGTAGCCATTGGTTCAAAGGGTTTATGGCACAGCACCGTGAGGACTACATGTAGATCCCATGGCGGGTGCGGATTACGAACCGGAGGGTAGAGGCGTGTCAAGCCAGCAAAATGCCTCTTCACCACTGGGTTAGAGAATAAGAACAAAGGTCTGTAGAAAGGTAAGCGGAAACCGCTGAGAGAGAAGTCCTGCATGACAGAACATGAACCCCTGACTCTGCTAGGGATGACACGAAGGACAGCACCGTGTCAATCGTGGCCACCCTCGTATCCACCTTCTTCTCCAAACTCCAATGACGGAACCTGAGCCATTTACTCCTGTATTGAGATCTGGTCGAGGGTTTCCTGGCTGCCTGGATAATGCGCATGTTATCCGCAGACAAACTCAGATGCTCTAAAGACTTGAACTCAGGCACCATGCCGCCAATCTGAGCGATTGTGGGGAGGGGTGCCACATCTGTTCCCCCTGGTGAAGAAGATCGGGAGTTACTGGTAACCTGATCGGCGGAGACACCGACAGGTGGTGAAGTTCTGAGAACCAAAACCTGGCCGGCCACCACAGGGCTATCAGTAGAAGGGAACAGTTCACAGAGTTCTTCAACTTCCAAATTGCACGGTGAACTAGAGGCAGAGGCGGGAAGGTGTAAGCTCTCATGTTGTGCCATGGAATCTCGAGAGCATCCCCCAGAGAGGAGGCTCCCAGCCCCCCTCTGGAGGCAATACTGAGGAAGTTTCTTGTTCGCCGCCGTGGCGAAGAGGTCCACCTCCGGTGTGCCCCAATGCGAGAAAATCCATGATAGGCCCTCCGCCTTCAACTCCCACTCGTAGCTGACCACTGTCCGCCAGCTGAGGGCATCGGCTGTGACATTCAGCTGGCCCGGGATGTGCACTGCAAGCAGCCAGACACCATGAAGCACGGCCCACTCCCAAATCTGGATGGACAGGTCCACGAGGGAGGGGGGACTTTGTTCCCCCTTGCTTGATTATGTAATACATTGAAACCACGTTGTCCGTTCTTATGCAGACCACCTTGTTGACAATGAGCGGTCTGAACGCCCTGAGCGCCAGAAGCTCCAAATGATTTATGTTCAGGAGCTTGTCCTGAGGCGACCAGAGGTCTGAGACCTGAAGAAGATCTAATGTTGCAACCCCACCCCAGAAGGGAGGAGTCCGTTGTGATCGTCACCATGTGGGCTGGGTCCTGAAACCCCGCGCCCACCGACAGGTTGCTGAGAGATGACCACCAGTCCAGGTCCACTCATAGAATCCGGAATCATTATCCGCATGGAATCCAGATCCACTGCCTGACGCCATGAATTCCGAAGAGCAATCTGGGTCCGTCTCATTTTGAGACGAGCAAGAGAAAGAGCCAGTACACACGAGGCCATGAGGCCCAGAAGCCTCTGGAACCACCTGGCCGACATGCTCTCCGACTGCGCAAACATCTGACACGTGGCCAACAGATCCGCCATTCTGTCCCCGGTCAGATACACTCTGCAGTCGATCGTGTTCCAACGAAAACCCAGGAAGATCAGGTCCTGTGAGACCGTCATGGAGGATTTCCGCCAGTTCACCGACAGCCCAAGATGGAACAGGATCTGAAGGAGAGACTGGAGGTTGCCCGCTGCTGCCAACGGACAAGGGCTGTGTAAGAGCCAGTCGTCCAAATAAGGATACACATGGATACCCTGGAGACGAAGGTAGGCCGCAATCACCGACATCATCTTCGTGAAGACACGCGGCGCCGAGTTGAGGCCAAAAGGAAGCCCCCGAAACTGGAAGTGCTCCTCTCCCAAAGAGGAGCGGAGGGATGTCGTGTGTGGATCCCAAATCAGGATATGCATGTACGCATCCTGAAAATCCACCACGCTGAGACAATCGCCCATCTGCAAAGAGGAGCGTATCTGGCCAGGCGTGATCATCTTGAATTTCTCTTGGGGTAGGAAAAGATTGAACTCGGAAAGGTCTAGGATGGTGCGCAGGCCAGCCTGGTTGGGTTTGGGCACCGTAAACAGCCGGGAATAGAAGCCCTCCCCTCGCTCCCCAAGGGGAACGGGTTCCACAGCTCTGAGGTCCAGAAGTTTCTGAACCTCGGCCTTGAGAGAGTGTGAGCCCGACAGCTGAAAAGGAGGGTTGAGGGGTGGGGTAGGCGGTAAATGTAAGTGGAAGCCCGCTCGAGCAACTGACAAGGCCCATCTGTCTTCTGTGATGGTCTGCCACGCCTCCCAATGAGACGCAATGCGTCCTCCCACCGGGGTCTCGTGCGAGCGCGGAAAACCCTCATTTGGCAGGCTTATCGGTGGCAAGACCACCCGATGAGGAGGCTGAGGAGCAGGAGAAAAACCACGTACACTGTTGTCTACGGCGGTTATTCCCCGCAGGAGTATCCACTCTGAGATTTTTGGTTGAGGAAGCCCCTAAAACCAGAGGAAGGTCGACTTTGCGACAACGGTCTCTGGGATTTGAAATGAGCTTTAACCAGAACAGACAATGATTTAGCTGTCTGAGTGCTATCCTTGGTTTTGGTGAGCTCTACATCAGTAGAAGAATGAAAAAGCTCCTTGCCATCGAATGGAAGGTCCAACACCTTGTCTTGAGCTTCCTTAGAAAATTTAGTGGCATGCAGCCACGCCTGCCGTGAGGTATCAACCCCAAGCATATTTGAAGATGGGGTTGCGCCGAAAACACCGGTGGAATGTGCGGTGACACGTTTTTGAACTGCAAAGAGTGGCCTAGTTCCACCGTGTCTAACACCCAACGGTCCGATGTTATTTTCTCCCACTCGTCGACGCGGCGATACACTCTGCCTCCCAAGACGTCCTGAAGCTCGTCATTATTGGGTCTTCGACTGCTTGTCTTTCGTGGACGATGAATAACCTCCTCTTCTTCTGGAAGCCTGATAGTCTTGGCCTCTTCTAGTCGTTTGGGCAGCTCGCCTATAGACTTAAGAGGAATACGATGGCCTGCGGAAACCCCGGTCCCTGGATGACACAAATCGGAATTTCCTGATGCTCCTCTGAAGGGGCGAAAAGATCGAAAACTTCTGCCGCTCCGCAGGGCCCCAAGAGAGCGTGCTGTGTCCGAGTCTTCTTTCATGCCTTTTAAGGCCTCGTCCACCTTCTCCCCAAACAATTGCTCCCCTTCACACGGCATATCGAGCAGTTTGTACTGTTCCTCTGGCCTAAGGTTCGTACACTTAAGCCAGGCTTACCTTCTCAAAACCACTCCGTTGTTTGTTTGAAACCTGCTTTCGCCAGGTCTACAGCGATGTTAATTGGGTTGTTTGACGCCGCTTTCCCCTCACGCACCAGCAACATAGCAGATTTTCTGTGTTCATCCGGCAGATGTTCCAGGATGGGGGCTAAACAGTGCCACATTTCTCTGTCGTATCTTGCCATTATAGCCAGTGAGTTAGCTGCCTTCACCGTCGTCGCTCCTACCGATAACACTTTCTTGCCAAAGGCATCCAGCCTCCTGGCCTCGTTGTCCGGGGGGTTGTGCATTTATGCTGTGACCTTGTCTTTCTTGCAGCAGCTGCCGATACCACCGATTCCGGGGAGGGCTGCGAAGACAAACATTTTGGAGTAGACTCCGGAGATTTAAACTTCTTTTCCAGTCTTTAACCGCAGGCTCCGAAAACAGATGGTACATGGTTCGTAACCCTTCTTGCCAGACGTGGTCTAGAATGGGGACCGAGAATACCGACTTCCTCCTCTTCCCCATATGACCAAACAAGAAGCAGTCTTTATTTTCCTCCTCCGGTACCAGGCCAAACTCGATACATGCTTTACCCATCATTGCGTGGAAGGAACCAATGTCATCTGGCGGTGATGGTTGCACCGGACTTCTTGGAGCTTCCACCTCAGCCTCCGATTCCTATGTCGGATCTCTTGAAGGGGACGATGATACGTCTGAAAAAGACTCTCCACGTTCTGAATCGGAATCTGGTAACTCTCCTTCCTCTGGGTGTGAGCCTCTGGTAAGATCGGATCGTACACCTCTGGCTACCAGCCCTCTGGAGGGGCCACCATCGACGATGCCACCTTCTCAATCGTCGTTGTCTGATTCAACGAAGCGATTGTAGGAATAATCTGCGCTGATGGTAATGAAGGTGTCGACGACCGAACTCCCGTCGACAACAGCAGTGGTTGTGGCGCAGGCTCCTGAGGCGTTCCCGCCTTTTTAGAGCTTGATTTATGCTTCGACGAATCTCGACTCGAGGATGACCTGTGATGGTTTCCTGAGGAGGTCTTAAACAGGTCTTTTCTATCCTTTTTTGACAAAGAAGAAGTTTTTCCCTTTGATGACGATTCCCTCATAGAATGTTTCTCAGAGGAACGCTTCACCGTCGAACGTGGCTTCTTCGCCGGCGGCTCTGCAGATACAGAGCGCGGCGAGCTACCGGAGATTTAGATCTCGAGACCAAACTATGTGTAGAGCCTACCTCCGCCGAAGGAGGGTACGCTCCCGCACCATCATTCAACCACGTCACCAGACGTCTATTTCGGTCCTTCAGGGTCTTCTGTGAGAAGCCTTTACAAATCTCACAACTGTCTGCAGAATGAGGATGAAGACAATACAGGCAATCCATATGCCCATCCCCCGCGTAAATCTTTTTCAATCCGCATGTAGCACACAGACGGATTAACGCCTTTCCAGACATTGGGAAAGAAACAAAATCAACCTTGTAAAATAGCAGATAACACGAGGTGATCCCACTACTTTGGAGACGGTTGAAATCTGAAGGGAGCCGCAGGGTCGGGGCTATTTATACCTCTACGTCCTATTGGGGCAGGCGCAAGCGGACCAAAACGACAGACAGGACACAGAAGTGTCGAAATTTTTTCCTATAGAAAACGTATTTATAAATATACCGAGGGGTCCCAGTCCGACGTCGGGGAATATTCTAAGCATGTGCATCCATGAAAGATCCAATGCTGGAGAATTAAACATATTGCACAAAACCATTTTAGCTATTTGTCTTATTTCCACATGTTTATATTTCCCAGGCCAAAAAGTGTTTAAGCAGAATGCAAAATGTTCCTCACATTACATATGAAGCATGCAAGTGAGCCATGAATATTTACCAAGGATGTGACAAGAGAGGTTGTCATCCTGGAGACTAAAGGGGATATTTTCTCTGGTTCTGGCCCGGTACTGATTTTCATGGTGCAAGTCGATACATGTGGGTGAAGAGAGTCTGCCCAGTTTTTTCAACGAATAGACGCAACCCCGAGTCTGTGTTTTTGAGACCAGCATAAAAAAAAAAAGTGTGCAAGTGTTCAGCTATTAGGATTTCACACTAGGTTGTCATGTTCCCAATGCAGATGCTTACCCACAAGAAAACAGAAAAGTGCCATTAAAGTGCACGTCTCACGTTTGGATTTTATTGTTGGGCTTAAAAGGTGGTCATTTTTTATACTTTGCTAGTGTAGTTATTGGAAATTCTCCTTTCGGATTACCATGTTTTCGCTGCTTCCTACATACGTAGTGGTCATTACCTTGTGATGTCACTTCCTGTGATGTTATGAAATGCAAATTAAAACTGCTTCATTATTAGTAACGGCTCTAGTACTAATACTGAAGCAGTTAGCTACTATATGCAAGAAACTTCAACCTGCTCCATCTATGGTAATAAAGAAGGTATGTTGAGAACTGAAACTCTTAATATACCTAGACAACGAAAGATTAGGAAAAGACGGAAACCACGGGCACAAGCAATAATGTATAGTAGTAAGTCTAATAGTTGTTATGTAAATGGTTGTATATTGACTAAGAAATCCCCATTGATGATAGAAAAGGTTCGTAATGAAGAGATGAAAATAGTTAATACCACTAACACGACGAACCTGAGACCGGTAGCCCTGTGTAAAGAACCTAACTTCACAGGGCCCCCATACAGTCCTGCTACATACAAACCTGGCAAATTCAGTACACTGCAGCTCCACAAATAAAAAAAAAAAGATGAATGCCAATGAAATATTGGTTAATGAGAAGTATTTGAAGAATACAGTAACTACTGCCGATATTAGACCATTCTTAACTAGTACTGATGTAGGTGACACAAAGCCTAGCTGTGAATCATGGAATGGCAATAAGAAGATCGCCAGTAAGAGGAAAAAATAGGCTATGAAAGCTAAAGGGATAGCAGACGGGGTATTACACGATCTGAAGACATTTAATGCACCTGCAAAAAAAGCCATCTATGACGAAGTCCTGAGACCCATAGTACCACAGATTTCCCTAGTGGACCCAATAGATATGGGAGACAATGGGCCTCATTACAAATCAGGCAGTCCGGAAATAACGGTGGCGGTAAACCCGCCGCCACCGTTGTTTCCGGACCACCTGATCCCGACTCCTGCAGGCGGGAGGTGATGTTCCCGCCAGGTTTGACCTGGCGGGTTTAACACCGCCCGCCTGCAGGCGGACGAGGAAACACCGGCAGCATTACGAGATGCTGCCGGTGTTTCCATGACCCCGATTGAGTCCCATAGGACTCAATGGGAGTGGGGATTAACACCATTCCGCCTCCGTGATTTCCGGAAAACCGGGGTTGTAATGCCCCGGTAAATAACGGAGGCGGAATGGTAATACAAGTCCGGCGGTAACCAGGCGGTTTTACCGCCTCGGTTACCGCAGGACTCGTAATGAGGCCCAATGTAAATATTGAAAATAAAGAAATACCCCCGATCTTGCATCTTAAGCATAGGTCCAAAAGTGAAACTGTTACCATGATTAATGTCATACAACTAGAAGTAGTTGACCCTAGAAAAAAGTCTCAAATCCTCAATCGGAAAGCGATATTGGAGTTAGTTAGTTCTATAGTTCCCTTAAGGATGATAACATCTAATGATCTCAAAATAGTGGATCAGGTAGTCTCACCAGTGAAAGTTATCACTAATGTATGGTGCTATGAGAGTTAAATTCATGACTATTTAACCATGAAAAACTATTTCAACGCATGGGATATAGTTGTAAAGAAGTGCTGATTCCACCTACAAAATATCCTATCGATACCTCAACTGATAAAACAGGAATGAGCTTAACCGTACCTACGTTGAGAGAACCAAAAGTAGAAGATAAGTTAGAACCTGAGAAAATGAAGATTGCAGCTAATGGAAAAAATAGCGAGAGTGAGAGCCACCTAAAACCATCTGGGCAGGCGATAATCAAAAAAGCGGCTATTGGCAAAGGCTGCCAGCAGAATTCAAAAGCTCTCACGATGACGTTGAATTTATTATGTCACGGAATACGCGCGGAAATACTCAGTTTAGAAAATGGTTTGAGTTTTTGCCATACGCTAGGATTATAGCTCTTCAAGAAACATGGCTTTACACGGAATGCGACATTGATGGAAGAACGACGTTACAAAGCCTAACCCTGAAAGGACATAAAGGGCTTCCTAAAGGAGGTCGGTTGACCTGAATCGCCATCCGTGGACACGGGCCAAAATTAGGCAGTCCACTTCCATGGTATTGGCAGTAATAGTGAAATGTGATCTCATATCAATAACAAGTGTTCTGCTAGTAAACGTATACAATCCACCTAACGGTATATATAATAAAGAAAATATATGTACCGTAACATCTATTTTAGAGGAATATAATTCGATATTACCAGTCATCTTGGTAGGTGATTTAAATGCGCAGATCTACATCCATAATATTGAATCCTCCGAAATATTGGGATCTGGTCCTTTAGAATTGACCTCTAATAGTAATGGTAAACCTTGGACTAAGCTGTTTCTGAAGTAGGGGTTTAAAAATGCTCAATGGTACAGCTAGAAATTATTCTCATCGGGGTGCGAGGAGAGTAAGCAGCCAATCGATGTCCACAATTGATTATGTATTAACCAATGAGAAAGCACAATTGATAGCATTAGACTTGGTCATTGACTGCAGGGTGATCATCTTCCATTATTTGTATTACTACCTCCCCATGGGAATCTTAGTGAACACCAACTGAATGACCAGATATCCGTGAACAATAAAGGTAATCGGATTTTGTGGAATCCAGGCAAACTGGAAAAAGCTAAAGTGATTGCAGATGTGGAAATGGAGAAATTTATTGAAACTATGACAAAAACACCAACTAGGAACCCAATAGAAATGTTGCAGGCCTTTGAAGAAATAGTAGCAGCAATAAAAACGTTAACTGCTAAAAAAAAGTTTATCAGAGCATTCATGAGCAATGCAACCTAAGCCATGAGAAGAGCAAGCCATATGATATCATAAAGAAAAAAAAAACAACTCAGAACCTGTATTAGGGCAATACATGGAGAAAAACCTGATGCTCCAGCACAAATTCGAGCAGAAAAGAAAAAGTATCGCACATGGCTGCGTTTCCATCGCGCTATGAAAGCAAATGAAAAATGGCGAATGATAGTCCAGTGCGCAAATAATAATAATAATGAAGGTATTTGGAAGGTGATTATTTAGGGGGAGGGTTCTAATTTTCGCGTCATTAGTGTCCCCAAAATTGAGTGGACCAAACATATTGAAAAAACACTGGGACAATCTAGTATGGTTGAGAGCGTGTTGGGGGGGGTAATTTTACTGCATGGAAAGGGAGTTATTCTGTGCAGGAATTGACATCACATAAGAATTTGCGCATCTCCAGAGCGGTAGGACCAGATGGCACTTGCAATGCATTGATTAAAATCTCTCCAGTAATATGGGTTGAAGCACTGAATATACTTTTCAAATGGATTGGAACTCATGGGATTATCCCAGCAAATTGGCGAGAGAGTATAATCCTTCCAGTTTACAAAAAGGGTTCTTGGAAGGTTCCTGGCAACTATAGAATGTTGGCTATGCTGGACATTCCAGCAAAGATCTTTGCAAAAACATTATTAAAGGAATTAAATCAATGGATTGATTAATCCAATATACTCCCCCCTAATCAAGCCGGCTTTAGAAAATATTCCTCCACTATACATAATATAGTAAATCTAGTAACAGCTATAGAGCGGTCATGGAAAAATCATAAGCTACCTGTGTACGCTGCTTTTATAGACTTCACAGCAGCATTTGACACCAGATCAAGGGACCGGCTGTGGATGGAATTGGAGACATGGGGGATACCGCCAGGTTATCTAACTATAATTAAATTGCTGTATAGTGAAACCTCAGTAAGAATAAGGCTTGACAATGAAGGTAAACTATCAGCATCTATGAAAACTTGCAGAGGAGTTAAGCAAGGCTGCATACTTGCAGCAACGTTATTTAATCTATACTTAGCAGATTTCATGAGAAATGTATACCATACACTAATGAACGATATCAAGATAGGTACCCTAAGATTGAGCTGGTTAGGTTATGCAGATGACCTGGTCCTACTTGACTACACACCCAAGGGCCTGAAACATAAATTATCTGTATTAGAAAACTTTGCAAAATTGAATGGTATCAGCATTAATATAAGTAAAACGGAGATCTTAATTGTTTCTAATGCATCCAAAGGGATTAAGCGTAAGCCCCATCGATGGACTATTATGGATCAAAAACTTTCAGAAGTAGTAAATTACAAATACCTGCGAGTCTTTTTTGATCAAAAAATGAATTGGAAACAGCACTGGACTGAGACGAAAACTAAATGCCTACAAATTGTATATGCACTTAGTCTATTTATTGGCAAACAAGGTGGTTTTTCTGTTCACACTGTAATGCTGCTTTATTCTGCTAAGATGGTTTCTTGCCTTTTGTATGCAGCAGAGGTATGGGGAACAAGATATACTAAAGAAATAAATTGTTTTGAAGCAAAACATTTAAAGATTTTATTCAGGATGCCTCAATCATTATCGAGAGAATATTTTATATTAGAATGTAATTTTAAGAGTGCCACTGATCTTATTGAATACAAAAAAGAAATACTATATGTAAAACTGTGTACCTTGACAATTAACACATTCAGAGCAGAAATAATGGTTGGTTTTTTGAAAAAGGAATTTACGATTGTAAATGGTACCCTTGCACAGTTGAGTAAGGTATATCTTAGATGGGCCAAAGATAATTCAGAGGTCTGGTTACACTGATCTTATGCAATAACCATACACTGATCTTATGCAATAACCAAATGGTTGATAAAACTATCGAGACACAGTTACGCCGTAGAGCGCAACAAGATAAACTTGGCTACCAGAGCCAATAGCGGTCTATTCTTAGAGTATTGGGAACCTAACTTGACCAAGCCTGGGTACCAATTAGCTTATCCAAACTGTACAATAGTAAGACAATATCTTCTGTTCAAGTTCAACCTCCAACCTACACTTGACGTGTTTGGAGGGAAGCTGGGTATTCCTAAAAATGAGAGATATTGTAGGCTATGTGGATTATTAACCATAGAATCTGCTAAACATCTACTGTGCAACTGTGAAAGCCTCCACTCAATGAGAATTAAATATGTGAAAGCATATAATGGTTTTGAGGTAGTAAATATGCACAGATTATGGAAAATCCTATTACAAGGGAATGATTTAAATGCAATGCATCATATGATGAAATTTTATGACAATTTTATTGATAGTAATGGAATCGTCTAGGGGCATACGGTTTTAAAGTTTGTACTTTGATTAGGTGTACCTCTGTTTGTAGTTTGAGAAGAATTATGTTTGAGTAATGTTTTTAACTTGGGGAAATGTGATATCAAGTATACTGGTGTTTATATATAAAGCCTTAATGGCTGAATGCATATTAATAATAAATAAATAAATGCAAATTAAGGGCCCGGCACTTAATTTTCCTCACTTGGCCCCGCAAATTCTAGGGCTAGCGCTGAATGAGAGGAATGCTTTTAGGGGGACAAATAGTGCAGCGCAATTATTTTGCTTTACAAGCTCGGAGCCCAGTACATGCGTTGCGTCAAGTGGCCAGTAAGAGGGCTGGTTTAAAGACAAATAGCATAGTGAAATTGTGTTTATGCAAGCTAAGACGCTGGCAAGTTTGATTAGTATCCCCGGGACCGCGCTTAGAAACCTCTCGGTATTAAGCGCGTTATAAATAACCTATCATATCATTATGTATTGTGGATTAGCAGGATTTCAGTAGGCTGTTTGCCGAATGCAAGGAAGCATGAAAAATACAGCATGCTAATTGTTGTTAAGAAACCCTGATGGGAAATGGTCAGGGACATGGGGATCAGCTGCAGAGCACTAGCAGTTAAGTGTAGGGCTCAAGGGAGCCACGGGAAGGAGTGACCCCAAGACGATCTTTCACCCACTGGAAAAATGAATGTTTCCCAGAAAGGGCAGAGGCCGAGGGTATCGGCAGGCAAAACAGTAGGAGATATTGTGCAGGGGGGGGATGAGAATGCAGGAGAAGCAGGTGCCCATAAGTGTATGGGGCCAGCTTAAAGTGGGGTGGGAAGACTGAGATGTCGGGACACGGGGAGCAGTGATATCTCTTGCAATAATTATGGCATTGTTGGGCGCTGGCCAGTCCCAGGTGAGGCTGGTTGGGCTACCAATTGGAGATCCGGCAGTGAGACATGCACATGCCAAGGGGACTGGTGGGGGTTCAGCAGGGCCACAGTCCCCAGGAGCACTCCCATGGCACGAGTATGCACAGACCAGAGAGCAATGGCGACTAATCGCTCAGACCCTGTCATCGTATGAGCACAAGGACTGCTGGAGAGCATAGGGATAGGGACCAATAGCAGGGATCTGCAAACTGTGGCTCTCCAGATGTTCTGACTGCAAATCCCACGATCCCTCACTATTGACTATGCTGAAAATGGATGGGCGCTGTAGTCCAAACATCTGAAGAGCCAAAGGTTGCTGACCCCTGTCCAATCGTGAAAATGGGGTTACTAAAAAGACAGAGGATTGTAGGTCTAAGATGGACTAAGATGGACGAAGGAAAGAAAATGTGGGGCAGGGGAGTGGGAAACACCTGGTGTGGGATTAAGTGAAAACAATGAAAGGAAGTGTGACAAGCTCAGTAACCTGGCCTTGTCAAGAGGCGGCAGGAACCCCACTTAGGTGGTGGGGCAACAGAGGGACCCAATTCCTGTCCCCTCCCCCTCGTGCCAAGATGCCTCAGTGCAGACCACTATGTAGTCCAGATTCTTGCCAGTGTTTTTTTCTCTTGATTCCAGAGCTTCAGAAAGGGTCTAGTTTGTTAAGTCTGTGGTGAGAGTCCAAGATGAGGAGCTCTGTCTTTTCATCATTAAGACACAGCTCATGTTGGGCCAGTCAATCATGAATGACCAGGTAGATGTCATTTAAGGCTTTCATGTCAACCGTGTGGTCCCCAGTGATGGGGATGAGTATCTGGGTGTCATCTGCATAGTTAGTATAGGGGACACCCATATAATCCAGAATATCGAAAAGTGGTTTCGTGAACATGTTATAGAGTGTCAGTGAAATGCACAATCCTTGTGGTACCCCGCACGGGACTGGTGAGGGTTCAGCAGAGGCAGTGGGGGAGAAGACCCTCATGGATCTATTCTTCATGAAGGAGCTGATCCACATGGTGGCTTTGTCTGAAAAGTGGGCAGACGATTTGAGATGTCAGCATGGGATTTGGTGGTTTACCAAATGAAATGCTGCTGATAAGTCAAGTAGTAGAAGCAGGGCCAGATTCCCATTATCTTTCAGATCCTCAATTTGGGTTTTTAAGTCAAGGAGGTCTGTTTGAACAATGAGTTTATAAATGTAGTAAAGAATGCAGCTAGTTCATGTGTGGCCTCCTTGATAATGGGTGCTGGTCACGAGTCACCCTGGAAGTTGGAAGGTTTCAGTTTACTGATGATACTTTCAACCTCTGTGGTAGTTAGAGGTGTGAAGCTAAAGGGTTTATGGGTGTGAATGATGGGTGTGGTTTTGGCCTGAGGAGAGTTTAACCAAGGGTCAATCTGGAGGCTGATTCTTTTGTCATTGATTTTGGCTTGGATGTGGATATTTTGCCAAGGAGCGATTTTTGAATATTAGCACACCAGGTGCTGTCTTTGCTGCAAGTGTCCATCGGGGCAGAGGGAGATTCAAGTTCTTTTAATATCTTGAAGAGCTCCTTAGTATTGGATTCAGCTTGTAAGATGCACTTGTTATAAGTGTCTTTTTTTGCTTGGAAGATGGCAACTTTATAGTTGAGGGATGCTAAGAGGAGGCTGTCTTTGTTGGAGTCGGTGGGATGGCTTTTCCATCGGGCTTCTACATTGAGTTTTTTTTTTTACATAGAACTATCAGGTGTGGTGTAAACCAAGAATTGAGGGGAGCACGTGGATTTAAAGGGTGCAATAGAGTCCAATGCCTTGAGCATAGTCTGATGGAATGTATCCACTAGGACAGTGGGGGTCTGTGCAAGATGATGACAGTTTGTTAAGAGCTGGTAGGAGGAGGGGGAGCAGCTTTTCACAAGTTATATTCCTATTGTTTCTTGTGCAGATTGCGGGCGCAATGTCCTGTCTGACACAAAGGTTGTTGGCTATGATGTTGAAGGTAATGAAATTGTGGTCAGACCACGCGGACGGTTGGTTAGACTATATATTGATGGCGCAGTTTGAATCAACTAATCAGTCGAGTGTTCTACCCTTGTTGTGGGTTGGTTCCCCGATACAGTGGGTGAGGCCCAGGTCGGAGAGGGTGTTAGTGATGTCCAGAGTTTTTAGGTCATTGGGATCTTGGAAACCGAGGTTAAAATCACCAAGCAAGATAATTTGGGCTTAATCTTAGTCTTGTCAGCTAGGATGGAGGTAATGTCTTCATCAAATGTGGCGACAGGTCCAGGAGGCCTATAGATGAGGTGTAGGGTGATAGTTTGGTTAGGGGAGATGGCTAGTTTCACCGATAGTAGCTCGGCTGAGGGAATTTGTTGATTGGGAATGACTGAGGCCAATGGAGTTTTTATGAAAAAGGCGATACCACCACCTTTAGTTTGATTAGTGTTGCGGTCACATCTGATAATGGCGTATCCTGTGGGAATGACCAAGGAGAATAAAAGGACCGGAGACTGCATGTAACCAGGTCTATGCAAAATGGCGAGGAAATCAAGGTCATGCATAGTGATCAAGTCAGCGATATCCAGCGCATGGGCAGGAAGGAATCTGGCGTTAATCAAGGTGCCCTTAACCAGAGTTTCTTTGGGAGTGTGTGAGGTAATAGCATTGGGTTTGGTGTTCTTAGTACCAGGAGACAGGGGGGTGGGAGGGGCCGTTGCTGGATTTAATGAGGATTTCATTGTAGTGGTGTTTATGGGAGGGATACGTGAAGGAGTCTGGAACCAAGTCTAAGGTTCCTTGCATGTAGGGTACAAGGTTGGTTGGGAGTGGGTTTGGTAGCAAAGTTTTCTAGCCAAAGGGCTGGGGAATTCAGGTATGGGTTGGTAGTGGGTGTTGTGGAAATCAATGCAGAGCTAGTGCAGTGCTGTGAGACAATGGGCATGGTTAGGCTGTGGGATTGTCCTCTTTGGTTTATGGGCATGTTATGACCTGAGTGGATGTCTGAGAGCCGCATCATGAGATAGGGTGTGTCAGTTAAAGTAAGCTGGGCAAGCTGGATTGGGAGGGGACACTGTAGTGAAGGGAAAATAACCAGGCCAAGGAAAAATGGAGCGCAGTCTATGGCGCGGCGTAAGATGTACTGCATGTGCATAGTGGCGGGAGATTAGAGGTAGTGGGCATAGGTGGCAAATGCAAGTACAAGTAGGTACGTCACGGGAGCTAAAATGTCTACAGAGCCCAAGTTCTTACTGGTCACTGCTGAGTGAAGTGCCTTGGGGGGCAGTATATAAACAAGATTGCATGCATAACAAATTGTATCTAAACAAGAGCAGTAGCAATGGGTTAGCAAGAGCAACTGAGTGTCAAGAATCCGATGATTGATCAGATAGCCGGCAAAATAGAACAGCAAGGTAGCCTTAGCAATCTGTGTCGGTAAGTCAAGATGGGGCGGTAGCGTAGTAAATGTTAAGTTAACAAACAAAAGGCGCTGCCGCAATGAATGATAGCTAGCAAGTTGCAGGATAAGGAACATCAAGAGGAGAAAAGCACCGTTAGATACAGTGTAGTGCGATAGTATTATAAGGTATAGGTAGAATACAGTACTAGGAGAGGGCGTGCAGAGGCCGAGTACAACGTGCTAATCAAGGTGCAAAACAAAACTGAGGTAGCAGGCACTATAGTATAAGCACTTAAGGCAAGTCCTAGTGGGCTGCAGAACAGGATATCAACTCTAGATGAGTAGGCAGTGGTTGAATTATGTGGAATAGTCCAGGCGACCCAACGTACGACCAAAATGCGAGACAATAGCCATCACAGTAGGATCGCTAGAGAATAGACATAACAGGATGGGTGGATGGAGGCTGAAGCAAGTGATTCTATCAGGAAGAACAGTGCTATAAATGTTCATTCAAAGAAGGAGTAGCGCCGGAGACCCACAGCGTATTAGACAAATACCGAACTGTGGAGTGGGTACCCAAGTAAAATGTTTTTGATGAGGCATACACTCGGGAAGTTAGGTGATGTAAGCCAGTTACGGGTGTGAGCACCATCAAGATATGTGAATATTCACACGTTTTGTATGTATCTCACTCCAATTTGCTAGAAAGTGCGCTGTGAGATGGAGCCTGCGTATGTGGTATATGGGAACAGTTGAGCGTAGTAGCTAGGGGAGAATCAGGGAAGCCTTACGCGACTCATCGTATGCTGCTGTGGACTTAACCCTGTATTGGCAAGCTTGCTTGGTTTGGAGGTCCTGGGTGTGCAGTTCTGGAGTGGACACAGGGGTTGATGATCGTTAGACTAGAGCAAAGAGCAAGGCACCTAGCGCCGGTGGAGCTCAGTCAGCAAGCCTTCTTTCTTGGCCTTACTTTGCAGGCCGGCTCAGGCCTTCCGGCTATTGGTGGTTGCCTAAGGCAGGGAGCAGCACCAATCCGCTCGCTCCTACCGGCCAGGGGGCAGGCACTCTACGCAAGGTCAGGCAGAGAATTATTTTGGGGCGTCGGCCATCTTAAAGGAATATCGCCGAGGATTTCAAATGGATAAAATTTGAATTTAAAGAAGTTACAGCGCATATGGTCAGATTAAATGACCAGGTTACTCACCGTAGTGACCACCTTACTCCTAGTCCATAGTCCCCTTTCCTCCATACTTGTGGGACATCTCTCCGTCCTGTGGGACGGGATCCGGTCCCGTCCCACAGGACGGAGAGATGTCCCACAAGTATGGAGGAAAGGGGACGGGACATAGGAGTATTACCAGGTTACTCACCGTAGTGACCACCTTACTCCTAGTCCATAGTCCCCTTTCCTCCATACTTGTGGGACATCTCTCCGTCCTGTGGGGACGGGACGTAGGAGTATGAGTGAAACTCATCTGGATATATGAAGAGCAGGATGCACAGCGAAAATGCAGGTATTGCGTGGCGCAAATCGGCGGGGGTCGGAAGGGCTTCTAGGCAGCTGGTAATATGCCAGGAGCTTACCTCAAAGACACGGTCCAAGTATTGGGTGGTGTACTGCACCTACAGCACACGGCAATGCTGGGGAGCTCCAGCAGGAAAGGCAGAATGCACTACAGGCCTGAAGTCTCATTTCATAGATGCAGCCATGTAATGCATTTAACATTTATTTCTACATATAGTCCATTAGGTTTAGTAGAATGTTTAGTAGTTAAGATATACATAGATGGAAGCAGCCATGTGTATATATTGTGTTCTGCATAGTAAATATCTGCTTAAACACTGAGCCAGTCATGCAAGTGATTTAATGTTTAATTCCCCATAAAAAGGAATAGAGCAGCAGTACTCTTATAGATGCACTGAGCAAAGGGCCTTGCTGGTCCTTTACACACACACAAGCTTTTAGTTGTACCATGATAAATAATTGCTTTCGGGCAGCCCTTCCCAAGAACATCTTGGTGGGCACAGATTAACATTGATTACCCAACTAGAAGCTGGTGCCCAACCTGAAGTTTATGGGGGCGTACTAATGAGATCCAGAGTGAATGCCCATCAAATGACATGCGCGTATAATAATTAGGAACGTTCCACATGTACCCTATAAAAATGCAGAAAAGCCCACAAATGGGGGCTGAATGGTCAGAGTTCTTGCTCTGTCCAGAGGTCCTAAATTCCTGTGGCCTAATTGCAGGGGGTGTTTGCCTTTGGGCTACACCTTATTTGCAGTAGGGTTTGCTGACTTGAATGCTGTGCGATAAAGAATGAATGGTCTTTTATTTTATTTTTTTTTCAAATTGTCTATTATTTTCAACATGTATTCAACATTACATTAACTTCTCCCCCCAACTCCCCCCGCACCCCTCCCCCCGCACTCCTTCTCCCCAGGGACACGTGGGTTTTGATTTAGGGATTGCATTATGCATTGAAGATGTCTGAGATCTTGATGTTGTGTGTGCAACATTGTTCCATAAAGTCTGTCTGGAGGTACTCCTGGACTCCTCCCCATTCCTTAGCTTACCTGTCTCTCGTTCCCTGGATTGTGTGTGTGACTTTTTCCATCGCCATCTGGGCCCAGACTTTTTGAAGCTATGTGTATATCAGTGGGGTGTCTTTCTTTTTCCAATTGTGGGCTATTGTTGTCCATGCCGCTATGAGGAGTCCCATAAAGCTTCTCCATTGTGCTTTATTAAATCTTCTTGCCCTCTCGTCTCTTATTCCACACAGCCAGACACCCTCCCCTAGTTGTCCCACCTCTGGAAAAATGTTGCCCATTTCTCCCTTTACTTCTTCCCAAAAAGGCACTATTCCCTTGCATGTCCACCATATGTGTTTCCATGTCCCCACCTCTCCGCATTCCCTCCAGCAGAGGCTTGACGAATTAGGGAACATAGTATGAAGTCTCTCGGGGGTGTAGTGCCACTGTGTACTGATTTTTATCCACATTTCTCTTGTTTGTGCAGATCTCGTCATTTTTGGAATCAGAGTCCAGAGGTCCTCCCATTGTTTTCTTGTCGGTTCCTCCCCCAGTGTTCTGTTCCATTTAATCATGTATGACCACTTAATTTCTTCATCCTGTGTATTAATAAAGGAGTATAAGATTGAAACCCATTTCTTTGCCCCAGAGTTAGTTGCGACATATGTCTCAAATGGGGTGAGAGTTCTCGTTGCTGCCTTCGCTATGTCCGGGGATTTTAGCCAGTGTTTGAGTTGTTTGTGTCTAAATTTCTCCCGTGTGTTGCGTGCTGAGAGTGGGAGGCATGCTTCATATGATCTAATTTCATTGTTACAGAACATTTCCCCTATTTTCGTTATTCCCGTCTCCTCCCAGCATTCATACGCCCCCTGCTCCATCCCCGGTGGGAATTGCGGGTTCCTACAAATAGGGGTGAATGGGCCTAGCGTGGTTCATTACGCCCCTCCAGCGTTGTTTTCATTTTTACGCTAATCCCTGTGTTGGGGTGTCTATGCTGTTTCTGTTTCCAGTGGAGTTCCACTAGTGGGGTTCTAGCCACTGCTCTGTCCTGCGCTGCCCAGATCGGTTGTGGGTCGTCGCCTAGCCACTCCCGTAGTACTTTTAACTGTGCCGCTTGGTAGTATTTCTGGAAGTGAGGTAGCGCCAGCCCCCCTTCCCTGATTGGGGAGGACATGACAGCCCTAGCAAGTCTTGGCGTTTTCCCTTTCCACACAAACGTTGTGATTGCCTTTGACAGTGTTTTAAAGAATGATCTTGGTACCCCTATCGGGGGAGGGCCTGGAAATAGTATAGTATTTTTGGGAGGATGGTCATCTTTACCGCTTGGATCCAACCCCACCAAGAGATCATGAGGGGATTCCATCTCTCCAGGTCTCTACGAAGCTTCGTTAGTAGTTGCGGATAGTTATTCCCATAGAGCAGATTCACCCTTTGTGTAAGCGTTATACCCAGGTATTTAATGCCGCCCTCTGCTATCTTGAGGTCCAGTGACTTGGCTACTCTCTCGATCTCCCCCCTGTCGCCCGCCAGTATTAGGATTTCCGATTTGTTCCTATTAATTTTTAGGCCTGAAATGGCCCCAAATTCTTCTAGCTCCCCTACAACTGCGGCCAATGTTTGACTCGGGTCTTCTAATGCTAGCAACATATCATCAGCATATTCGGTTACCATGTGCTGTATGCCTGCCATGTCTATCCATTTTATGTGTGTAGCTTCTCTTAATTTCAGTAGCAGGGGTTCTAGAAAGATAGCGTATAATAGTGGGGAAAGCGGGTATCCCTGTTTTGTTCCGCGGGATATGCGCACCTTTTCCGTAACCTCCCCATTGATTGCCACTCTGCAGGTTGGGGCATTATAGTTTGCTCTTATTCTTGCTATGAAGTTCTCCCCGAATCCCATGGAGTGCAGGGTCTTAAACAGCATGGACCATTCCACCCGGTCGAACGCTTTCTCTGCATCTACTGCAAGTAGGATAGCCGGGGTTTGCTTTATGCCTATTCTTTCCACCAAGTGAGTGATCCTTCTAAGGTTGTCATGGGTTTGTCTTCCTGGGATAAAGCCCGATTGGTCTAGATGTATTATCTTCGGGAGAAGAGGGGAAAGTCTGGCGGCTAAAATCTTAGTGTATATTTTTGCATCGATGTTTATTAAGGAGATCGGTCTATATGAAGCCGGGACTGAAGGGTCTTTCCCTGGTTTGTGAAATACTAGGACCTTCGCTTCGTTCATTGTGGGGGTCACGTTACCACTATCTTTAAATGAGTTTAGGAGCCTGGTTAGGACAGGGATTAACATATCTGCATATGTTTTATAAAATGGGGCCGTGAAGCCATCCGGGCCTGGAGCTTTATTTATTGGGAGGTCATTTATTGCTTTTTTAACTTCCTCTTCTTTAATAGGGTTCTCTAAGGCCTGCCTGTCTGCTTCTGAGATGTGTGGGAGGGTGAGGGTTTTCAGATATGTGTCCTGTGCGTCTGCATCCGGGTGGTCAGTGGAATATAGTTTTTGGTAGTATTCTCTGAACACTTC
Organism: Ambystoma mexicanum; assembly: GCF_040938575.1. Lineage (NCBI taxonomy): Eukaryota > Metazoa > Chordata > Amphibia > Caudata > Ambystomatidae > Ambystoma > Ambystoma mexicanum. Next base: position 139,718,613 of record NC_090921.1, read on the forward strand.
CCCTATGTCTTGTGTGCGCGTGAGATGTTCTCGTGTCTGTGATGCTTTTGATCGTAATGTCTTTTTGTTTTGGCGGAGTTGTCTCGCTAGAAGCCTATCTGCTTTGTTTGCTTTTATATAGTATCTTTGTCTTAGGTATATCAGACTCCTTTCCGCCCCTTTAGTGCGTAACATCTCTAGTTGGCCTTGTGTATGTCTCAGTGCCCTCTTCAGATCTCTAGAAGGCTGTGCCACAATTTTCCCTTGTAGTTCTGTAATTGATCTTTCCAGTTCCTTTTCCCACATATACCTCTGTTTCTCCTTCGTGATTTTCAGTGCCATTATCCTCCCGCGGATCACAGCTTTAAACGCCTCCCAGACCATGCACATAGAAATTTCCTCAGTGTCATTTTGTGTGAAATATTCTTCTATCATTTCCCTTATTAATTCCCCTGTAACCGGGTCTCGGATTATGACCTCCGGCAACCTCCACCGACATAGACCATTAGATTTCCCCGGGAGTTTCAAATCTAGCCACAGTGGTGCGTGGTCTGAAAGTGCGATTGTCCCCTTTTCCAGCCCCTGGATCTCGCCCATAAGCCCAACTGAGGCCCAGAAGTAGTCAATTCTTGACATGGAGTTATGCACATGAGAAAAGTATGTATACCCTCTTTGCTCCCCTTTCAATTCCCTCCACACATCATATAGGGCTAGTTGGTCCATTTGTTGCTTGAGGCGTTTCGACGGTGCCCCATAACCTTGTACGTTAGCCGTGCTTCTGTCCAGTTTTGGGTCCCATGCCATATTCAGGTCTCCCCCCAAAATCACCTCCCCTCTTGCGAAGGATTCGAGTTTTCCCAGTGTATCTCTCAAAAAGCCATCCTGTCCCACATTGGGCACCTATACGGACGCGAGAGTGAACCGCTGCCCCTCCAATACCACGTTAGCGAACACATACCTTCCCTCCCTGTCTGTGATGGCGTCCTCCAGTTTTGCGTCCCATCCATCCCTCACTGCTTTAAGGACCCCCGATCTTTTTTCTGTGGAGTTCGCCTGGGCCAATATTTTAAAACCCCTTAGACGGGTTTTCTGTTTGTCCTTTGCTCTGATATGGGTTTCCTGGAGGAGCAGGAGACCCGCCCCTTTCCTTTTGAGTAGTCTCTCCAGCTTCACCCTTTTCGTGGGATGATTCATCCCCCTTATGTTATAGGTTACAATGCGGACCTTCCCCATTTAGTAAGGCACAGGTTCATTGTATTTGGAATCCCTTGCTTTGCCGCCGCCATTATTTTCGTGTCCCCATTCCCATGTCCCTTCCCCCTAAACTCCCCCCCCCCCAACCATTAACCTTAAACCAAACAAGTTGCCCCCGAGCAGGGCGAGGGTTCCTACTGTTGCCAGGGCGTTGCACCCGCAGCTCCCTGCCCTTCATCCTCTCGGGAGACATTTTTGTGGGGGATTCTAAACCCCACATTACCATTCGTCCTTACCGGATTCCAAGCCGATGGGGCCGTCCGGGCCGCCGACTCTGCCTCTCATGTAGCGTTTCTTATTCTCAACTTCCCCCTCGCTGGTGCCTTGTGTGGTTGCCACAAGGGTGCCCACGACGTTCCATTTCTCTTTCTCCGATCATGGCATCTTCCTGCGGCCTCTTCCCGTGTTTGGCCTTTTTTGTTTGATCGTATCCCATCCTTTCGGTTTTCTCCTTTGCTCCCCACTGGACATTGCTTGATCCCCTTCTTCCCCATCGTCCTGGAGCCCCAATATGTTAAAGCCCTGTTCCCAGGTGTTCGCTCTTCTCCGTTTTCCTTCCCATGTGAAAGTCAATCCAAACGGGAAGGTCCACTTGTACCGGATTTCTTTTGCCACCAAAGCCCCAACTAGTGGGCCCATCGCTCTTCGTTTTTGCAACGTGACCAGGGCCAGGTCCTGGTATAGTTGGATTTCTTGTCCGTTCATCCTGATGTGATCCATTTCTCTGGCTTTCCTCAGAATCTGCTCTTTTTGTGGGTATGAGGATAGCGCCACCAGAACATCTCGTGGTCTTTCCCCAGGTGCTCCGGATCTTTTTGGTCCGACCTTTGTGGACCCTGTTACATCTGACTCCGACTCATCCAGAATGACTCTGAACAACTCTTTAACAGCAGTCTTAAGGTCTTTGTCCACTATTGTTTCTGCCATGTTTTTTATGCGTATGTTAGAGCGCCTGGAGCGGTTCTCCAAATCCTCACATTGTATCTCCAGGTTATGGGTGAGTCTCACCAGGTGTTCCTGAGTTTCACTCGTCTGTCGCGTTTCCTCCTCGACCCCCTGCATCGTTCTTTCCAATATGTCTGTTCTCTCCTCCAGTTTGGCCACGTCCACCCTGAGGTCCTGAACCGCCTGTTTCATGTCATCTTTCATCGTCGTGAACTGTTCCTGAACTGAAGACATGAATTGCTCTTGCAACTCCTGAAACCATGCTTGCATGTCATCCCTTGAGGGTGGGGGATGAGGGTTTGTCGGCGACATGTCTTCGCCTTGTTGGTTGTCCTGAGGCTTCCCTTTTCCTTGCTCTGTATTGTCCATTGACCACAGTTGTAGTATGTTTGCTTCTTGTCTAGTGGCTTGTGGGGTCTGTTGGGGAGCGTTGTTCTTGTTTTTTGCCCTTGACATGATCCGTTTGTTTTCCCAGGGGTGTGCGTGGGCTCTTGTGTTGCCCCTGTGAGCTGCGCGATGTCCCTGCTGAGGAGCTCCTGGTTAGGGCCACTTAAGTGGGCCCTTTCACACTGGGATGTATATTCTTCCCCGGTCAGGGTTGCCAATCCGGTCAGCTAATGGACTGCCCGCGGGACTCGTCGTTTCAGCGGGATCTCCCTGCTCCCTGTTTCTGTGTCCCCTCTGCTTCCGGGCCGTGTCTGCGGGGACGCCCTCCGTGCTGCCGGTGGTCGCGTTCCTCTTTGCCCCTCTGCGGGATACAGTCTCTGCGCCCCTGTTTTATGGGGTAATTAATGCTGTGTTCCGGCTGTGGGGTGTGGGGTCCCCGGGGTGATCCCGTGCTCCTGGGCCTGTTTCTCGCTCCTGGGCCTGATTCTCCTCCACCTCTTCGCACCCCTCCCCGCCGGGGGCTATATCTATCCGGGGTTCCCTTCACTGGACCCCAGATGCCCACGCCGAGCGAGGGGCACTCACCCTCTTCCAGCGCTGTGTGCGTGCTTCCCTCAGTGGGAGCGTATGTGCCTGCTGTTCCGCACTCCTTGGGCTTCTTAGCCGCTGCGCCGCTTGTGTCCGGTGCCGGGTGTTTTCACCGATGGAGGAGGATGGGCCGGAGGTCCCGCTGCTCCAACCTCCGAAGCCGCCTCTTCCCAACACAATCCCACGACGGCGGATGCCACGGCGGAGTGCCGGGCGGAGGGAGCCCACTCCTGTCACTCAGGCCCCCCTTTCCTTGTTTCGGAGTGCGGCGAGCCTTCCTGCAGTTCTCCGAAGTCGTTGCCGGCTCGGCGGCCGGGGGCTCCCGGTGGGGGAGGGGCGGTCGCTGCCTCGCTCCCTTTTCAGCGTTCCCTGCGCCCCTTTAGTCGAGGTACCTGACTGGAGATTTCTGTGGGCGTAGGGGGAGCAAACGCTCGCAGATCGTGCTGGAAACGCTGCTTCAACGTGTTTATTTCGGCGGCCCGGGGAGAGCGCGGCTCAGACGCAGCTCGTCACCCCGGCAGCCATCTTGGATTCCGTCTGGTCTTTTATTTTAATGCAGTAGAAATGTGCTTGCATTATATATGATCATTTTATTTATTTGTTTATAGTTCACAGAACTTATACAACTAATACAAACAGTAAAACATACACATATCTATACAATTTCATCACTTACAAAACTTGTTACACGTACAATTTATTCTTAAAACAAGTTGTTTTTTGATCTTACTTAAGATTACCTGAGATGACCAAGTTACTTACCAACTGCTAACGTTCTTTCGATTGGATGGTCCTCCAACATATTCCTCATCTTTGATGTATTCCATCCAGCTTCAGCTGCTTCGGAAAAAAATTTCAGCAGTGGGCACCGTGCGTCGATGTCGTCGAGTCGATGGTACCCCGAAGGACTCCGACGAGGGTGACGTCATCGGGTGTATAAGTAGGACGCGCAGCGCCCATTGGCCTCAGTTCTGATTTTTCATTGTGTAGACTGTGCCGGTAGACAGGTATTTACCAGGTTACTCACCGTAGTGACCACCTTACTCCTAGTCCATAGTCCCCTTTCCTCCATACTTATGGGACATCTCTCTGTCCTGTGGGACGGGACCGGAGCACTTTGTAAAAAGCATTAAAAAAAAAAAAGATGTGCCCTTCCTCTCTTTCTGCGCGGGGCCCGGCACGCGGCCTTAACCCCACCCACCTTGGCTCCACCCCACGCATCACCCATCAGTCCTTTTCTATCACCAGGTCAGAGACCTATTAGCAATAACAGAGGAACCTTATTAGAGGGGACGGCGGGCGGGCGTATGGAGGAAAGGGGACTATGGACTAGGAGTAAGGTGGTCACTACGGTGAGTAACCTGGTAATACTCCTACGTCCCGTCCCCTTTCCTCCATACTTATGGGAGATTCCCAAGCACTCCTTACAGGAACTATGGGTAGATGGAAATACCCCTTATTGAAAAAGGTTCTTCAGCACACCCTGACCAAACTGAGCATCAGCTCTCGAACTCATGTCAAGACAGTAATGCTTACAAAAAGCAGATGAGGAGGCCCAAGTAACTGCCCTAGCAATTGACTCCCAGGGGACATATTTCTGAATAGCAACCGCGGCTGCCTTGCCCCGCACCAGGTGTGCATGAATACCCTTAGGAGGCTTCAGTCCTTGGACGGTGAAAGACTCCGTAAGGCAGGCGGCGATCCACCGAGAAATAGTCGCCTTAGACGCCTGCTTACCCTGAGGGTTACCGAAAGTCACAAAAAGTTGAGAAGAACTCCTAAGCTCAGAAGTCCTGTCAAGATAGAACTTAAGAGCCCTTCTGACATCGAGACAATGCAGAACCCTTTCTGCCTCTGAGGTAGGGTTCGGATAAAAGACCGGCAGGGAGATCGACTGATTCAGATGGAATTCAGTTACCACCTTCGGTAGGTAGGCAGGATTCGTCCGTAGGACTACCTTATCCTTGTGAAAGACCAAGAATGGATGCTCCACCGACAAGGCCTGGAGCTCACTCACCCGCCTTGCTGAGGTAACGACGACCAGAAAGGACACTTTCCAGGATAGGTACTTGAGGTCCACCGTGGCCATGGGTTCAAAAGGCTTATGGCACAGCGCCGTCAGGACTACATTTAGATCCTACGGCGGCCACGGACTACGAACTGGAAGGAAGAGGCGTGTTAAGCCTGCAAAATGCCTCTTAACCAATGGATTACACAGAGAGTAGGAACATTGGTCTGTAGAAAGATAAGCGGACACCGCTGAAAGGTAAGTTCTGCATGACAGGATGTGAACACCCGACTCTGCTAGGAAGGATACGAAGGACAACACAGTGTCAATCTTAGCCACCCTTGGGTCCAACTGCTTTCCCAAACACCAATGACAGAACCTGGGCCATTAACTCCTGTATTGGAATCTGGTCGAGTGTTTCCTGGCTACCTGGATAATACGCATGTTATCCGCAGACAAGTTAAGATGCTCTAAAGACCTGAACTCAGGCACCATGCCGCCAAGGTGAGCGATTGTGGGGAGGGGTGCGACATCTGTTGTTCCCCTTGATGAAGAAGATCGGGGGTCACTGGTAACCTGATCGGCAGATACACAGACAGGTGTTAATTCTGAGAACCAAAACCTGGCCGGCCACAAGGGTGCTATGAGTAGAAGGGAATAGTTCACAGAGTTCTTCAGCTTCCAAATTGCTCGATGGACTAGAGGCAGAGGCGGGAAAGCGTAAGCTCTCATGTTGTGCCATGGAATCTCGAGAGCATCCCCAGAGAGGAGGCTTCCAGCCCCCATCTGGAGGCATACAGAGGAAGCTTCTTGTTTACTGCCGAAGCGAAGAGGTCCACCTCCGGTGTGCCCCAACGCAGGAAAATCCATGAGAGCACCTCCGCCTTCAACTCCCATTCGTAGCTGAACACTGTCCGCCGGCTGAGGGCATCCACTGTAACATTCAGCTGGCCCGGGATGTGCACTGCAAGCAGCCAGACGCCATGAAGCATGGCCCACTCCCAAATCTGGGTGGACAGGTCCACGAAGGGGGGAGACTTTGTTCCCCCTTGCTTGTTGATGTAATACAACGACACTACATTGTCCGTGCGTATGCGGACCACCTTGTTGGCAATGATCGGTCTGAATGCCCTGAGCGCTAGGAAGATCGCCAGAAGCTCCAAATGATTTATGTGAAGGAGCTTGTCCTGAGGCGACCAGAGGTCCGCGACCTGGAGAAGATCTAATGTCTCACCCCACCCCAGGAGGGAGGAGTCCGTCGTGATCATCACCATAGGAGCTGGTTTGCAAAGGGAGCGGGCGCCCCTCTCTCGATAGAACAAGGCGTGATAACCTGTTCAGGGGTTATTAACCACTTGAGAGTTCGCAGCCACTGCTTTTTCTCACTGTGCCTTTCACAGATGGGAAATATCCATTTGCATATCAGTCTTTGTCCTGCCCAGGGGCAGTCCAGCACCGAAATGCAATGGCAATTCCAACCTGAACGAGAGTACCACCAGCAACCCCATACACGTGTTTCACCCTTGTTGGGGATCATCAGTGAGGTGAAGCTGATGCCTCTCTAAGCAGACGTGGTCTCCCTCTCACTGTGCTTAGAGAGGCATCAGCTTCACCTCACTGATGATCCCCAACAAGGGTGAAACACGTGTATGGGGTTGCTGGTGGTACTCTCGTTCAGGTTGGAATTGCCATTGCATTTCGGTGCTAGACTGCCCCTGGGCAGGACAAAGACTGATATGCAAATGGATATTTCCCATCTGTGAAAGGCACAGTGAGTAAAAGCAGTGGCTGCGAACTCTCACGTGGTTAATAACCACTGAACAGGTTATCAGGCCTTGTTCTGTCGAGAGAGGGGCGCCCGCTACCTTTGCAAACCATAGGAGCTGGGTCCTGAAACCCCGCACCCACCGACAGGTTGCTGAGAGATGACCACCATTCCAGGTCCACTCTCATGGAAGCCGGAATCATTATCAGCTTGGAATCCATGTCCACAGCCTGATGCCAAGAACTCCGAAGAGCCATCTGGGTCCATCTCATCTTGAGACGAGCAAGAGGAAGAGCCAGCACACACGAGGCCATGAGGCCCAGAAGCCTATGGAACCACCAGGCTGACATGCTCTCTGACTGTGCAAACATCTGACACGTGGCTAACAGATCAGATACACTCTGCAGTCGATCGTGTTCCAGCGAAAACCCAGGAAAAACAGGTTCTGCGAGACCGTCATGGAAGATTTCCACCGGTTCACCGACAGCCCAAGATGTAACAGGAGCTGAAGGAGAGACTGGAGATTGCCCGCTGCTTCCAGCGGATAAGGACTGCGTATGAGCCAGTCGTCCAAATATGGATACACATGGATACCCTGGAGACGAAGATAGGCTGCAATCACCGACATCTTCATGAAGACACGCGGCGCCGAGCTGAGGCCAAAAGGAAGCACTCGAAACTGGAAGTGTAGTGGGGTAGTGGTAAGCGGAAGCCCGCCCAAGCAACCGACAAGACTCATCTGTCTTCTGTGATGGTCTGCCACGCCTCCCAATGAGACGCAATGCGTCCTCCCACCGGGGTCTCGTGCGAGCGTGGAGAACCCTCATTTAGCAGGTTTTTCAGTGGTGTTGCCACCTGAACCTGAGGAAGAGGCTGAGGAGCGGGAGAAAAACAGTGTCCGTTGTTGCCTACGGCGGTTGTTCCCCGCAGGGGTAACCACTCTGCGAGATTTTCGGTCGAGGAAGCCCCTAAAGCCAGAGGAAGGTCGACTTTGCGACAACAGTCTCTGGGCCTTGAAAGGAGTCTTAACAAGGACCGACAAGGACTTAGCTGTCTGAGTGCTATCCTTCGTCTTGGTGAGCTCTACATCTGCTGTAGAATGAAAGAGCTTCCCATCGAACGGAAGGTCCAACACCTTGTCCTGCACTTCTTTTGAAAATTTAGTTGCATGCAACCACGCCTGCGTGAGGTATTAACCCCCAGTATAAGGCCCCCAGCCGAGGTGTCTACGTGATGAGCCGCAGCCTCCAGGAGATCCTAGGCCAAGACCCTGGCGTCGGATAAACCCCCTTTGAAGTCTTCCAGCTTCTCGACCGGGATAAACTCCTCAAACTCCGACAGACCTTTCCATATCCGCATATTAGCTCCCGCTAACACCAGCTCGGCGTTGGCCTGCCTGAGCTGCAAGGCTGAGTTGTCAAAGATTATCCTCCCAAGGGAGTAAAGGAGCTTGTCCTCCTTTCCCAGAACCTGAATAGCCGTTGTGGAAGAGGATGCTGCAGGCCTGGATTGCAAAGTGGCCGCGGCCACCACTGTGGAGGAGGGGAGCAGACAAGACGACAGGGCCACCTCTTCTGAAGAATGCAGCCAGTATCTCACGTCAATTTTCTTATTGACAAAAAGTCCAGAGTGTGGCTTTTCCCAGACCATGCCGACCTCGGCCAGAACGTCCTTCTGTAAGAACAGGCCGGTACGCGCCAGAGGAGACAGGATGAATGCCCCCGAAAGCACGCCCTCCTGCGGAGCGGGTGCCTCGGGCACAGGAACATCTAAGAAGCACATCGTGTCCAGTACCCGGTCATGAAAAGCTCTAATAGAGCGGGGCATATCCTCGTTGTCCTGATCGCCCTGCGCGTCATCCGACAGGTCAGGATCCTGCTTAGCCGTGTCAGGCACTGCCTTGTCCACAGGGGACAGGCAAGGGAGGTGCCGGTGGAACCACCAGAGGAACGGGTGGAGCCGTAGGCGCGGGCAGACATATCTCCCTAAAAAGCCCTTTGAAATACTCCCTCATGGGGTCGGTACGCATTAGCGTTTTAAATTTACCGAAAAAGGCATCCTCCGAGGACTGCTTCGGAACCGGAGGAGGCCTCTCATGAGGTGGACAAATCCAGGGTCGTAACGGGGAAGGATGCCATACAGGCCCCTCCCCCAACATATCCACATAAATCAAAGGTGCCGACCCCGCAGGCATCGAAACATTGTGCGGAAGAGGCATCCGAGCATTCCAATCGTAAACTGGCCGATAAGGATGCGCACAAGGGACTCCATGTTTCCCCCAAGGAACCAAGCCCTACACCTGAGGCCGATAGCATAGTTGTAGGGGTAGCACCCAAAATGACCGCCGTGGTCATGGCGGGAACAGGCGCCATTTTGTCATCACCTGAGGGGAGCTGCGGCACGTGAGGACGTGAGGCAGGGGTCCCCGTCGATGGATCAGGGGTCTTAACTTTAGCCTTGACATAAGGAACCTCGGCAGAGCCGGTACTATGAGACCTGGAATGTTTCTGCAACATACCAACCGCCAAATTAGCCTTCCCAAGAAGGACCTCGGCACTGCCGGTTAAAGAAGAACTTTCCTTCTTTGCCCCCTCAACAGATCTGGTATTACCACAAGAGCGGGAACGGTGGGCAACCGCCTTCACCGATAAGGCCTTGTCAGGCCTCTCAGAATTACCACGTTACCCACCGTAGTGACCACCTTACCCCTAGTCCATAGTCCTCTTTCCTCCATACTTGTGGGACATCTCTCCGTCCTGTGGGACGGGACCGGAGCACTTTGTAAAAAGCATCCACATTTTTTTCAAAAATGTGTCCCTCCTCTCTTTCCTGCGCAGGGCCCGGCACGCAGCCGTAACCCCGCCCACCTTGGCTCCGCCCTGCACATCGCCCATCAGTCCTTTTCTATCGCCAGGTCAAAGACCCATTAGCAATAACAGAGGAACCTTATTAGAGGGGACGGCGGGCGGGCGCATGAAGGAAAGGGGACTATGGACTAGGAGTAAGGTGGTCACTACAGTGAGTAACCTGGCAATACTCCTACATCCCGTCCCCTTTCCTCCATACTTGTGGGAGATTCCCAAGCACTCCTTACAGGAACTACGGGTGGATGGAAATACCCCTTACTGAAACAGGTTCTTCAGCACAGTCTGACCAAACTGAGCATCAGCTCTTGAGCTCATGTCGAGACAGTAATGTTTACAGAAAGCAGATGGGGAGGCCCTAGTAGCTGCGCTAGCGATGGACTCCCAGGGGACATATTTCTGAAAAGCAACCGCAGCTGCCTTGCCCCGCACCAGGTGTGCATGGATACCCTTAGGAGGTTTCAGCCCTTGGACGGTGAAAGACTAGAAATAGTTGCCTTTGAAGCCGGCTTGCCCTGAGGGTTACCGAAGGTCACAAAAAGTTGAGAAGAACTCCTAAGCTCGGAAGTCCTGTCCAGGTAGAACTTAAGAGCTCTTCGGACATCAAGACAGTGTAGAACCCTTTCCGCCTCTGAGGTAGGGTTCGGAAAAAAGACCGGAAGGGAGATCGACTGATTCAGAAGGAATTCGGTCACCACCTTCGGTAGAAAAGCCGGGTTTGTCCGAAGGACTACCTTGTCCTTGTGAAAGACGAAGAAAGGATGCTCCACCGACAATGCCTGGAGCTCACTCACTCTCCTTGCTGACGTACCGGCGACCAGAAAGGACACTTTCCAAGACAAGTACTTGAGGTCCACCGTAGCCATTGGTTCAAAGGGTTTATGGCACAGCGCCGTCAGGACTACATTTAGGTCCCATGGCGGGTGCGGATTACGAACCAGAGGGTAGAGGCGTGTCAAGCCAGTAAAATGCCTCTTCACCACCTGCCTGAGCTGCAAGGCTGAGTTGGCAAAGATTTTCCTCCCTAGGGAGTCCAGGAGCTTGTCTTCCTTTCCCAAGACCTGAGTAGCCGTCGTGGAGGAGGATGCTGCAGGTCTGGATTGCAATGTAGCCGCAGCCACCACTGTGGAGGAGGGAGGCGGACAAGACGACAAGGCCACCTCTTCCGAAGAGTGCAGCCTGTACCTCGCGTCAATCTTCTTATTGACAAAAAGTCCCGAGTGTGGCTTTTCCCAGACTCTTCGGACCTCGGCCAGAACGTCCTTCTGCAGGAACAGGCCGGTATGCTCCAAGGGAGACAGTGTGAAACGCCCCAGAAAGCAGGCCCTCCTGCGGAGCGGGTGCCTCGGGCACCAGGACATCTTAGAAACTCATCATGTCCAGTATCCGGTCATGAAAGGCTCTGAGGCACAGGCGGAAGAGCCGGTGGAGGCACCACAGGCAAAGGAGGCACCGGCTAAACCACCGGAGGAACGGGTGGACCCGGAGTTGCAGGTGGACAGATCTCCTTGAAAAGCCCTTTGAAATATTCCCTCATGGGGTCGGTGCGCACAAGCTTTTGAAAAGTACCGGCCCCACCACCGACGTATCCACATAAATCAAAGGAGCCGCCCCCGCGGGCAACAAAACATTGTGCGGAAGAGGCATCCGGGCGTTCCAATCATAAACCGGCCGGTAAGGATGCGCACAAGGGACCCTACGTTCACCCAAGGAACCGCGCCCTACACCAGAGGCCGATGGCGTAGTTTTAGGGGTAGCACCTAAAATGGCCGCCGTGGTCGTGGCGGGAACGGGTGCCATTTTGTCCTCATCTGACGGGATCTGCGGCACGTGAGGAAGTGAGGCACGGGTCCCTGTCGATGGATAAGGGGTCTTAATCTTAGCCTTAACATAAGGAACCTCGGCCAAGCCGGTACTATGAGGCCTGGAATGTTTTTGTGACATACCAACCGCCAAATTAGCCTTCGAAGGAAGGACCTCGGCACTGCCGGTAAAAGAAGAACTTTGCTTCTTTGCCCCCTCAACAGATCTGGTATCACCACAAGAGCGGGAACGGTGCGCCTTCACCGACAAAGCCTTGTCCGGCCTCTCAGAACTGTTGGTAGCTTTAGCCTCTGACCAAGGGACCTCGGGGCAAGGCCTGGTAACAGCCTTATCTGCACGGGCCTCGAACATCCGTTCGGTAACAACCAGCCAAGGCCTCGGGGCGCACCCCGGTCTTGTTTTTGAGGGAAGCCTCAAAAGCGAGCTCTGGTACCCCACGATTCAGTAGAACTGGGTCTACAAACAGCCCCCACAGGAGGGGCCTCTGAGCGTGCTCCGGTATCCACAGGCCCCTTACGGAGACCCTTGGAGTAAACTCCGGTACAATTATTAGGCCCAACGGGCACCTCAGGGCGAACCCCGGTGACAGAGCGATCAACGCCCCTCCTGGACCGAGAGGAACCCGGAAAGGTATCCCCCGGCCGGGGTGTTCTGAAAAGTAAAGAATTTACCGGGCGTTTCTTCTTTTCGTCGATGAATGCCTGAAAATGCAGGGAGGAGTTCGTCGGAACACCTCCTCCCACCGCTCCAACTGACTTTGAAGTGCCCAGACCGAAAGGGAGTCACAGAAAAACAGGAGTCCCAACGGTGTTCCGGACCCAAACACTCTAAACAAAAAGGATGGGGATCCGCCCTTGCGAAGCGACGGTGACACGATGAACAATCTGGTAAGTCTAATGTGAAAGACAGACAGACTAGTAAACGAACGCTAGCGAGAGCCAGAGAGGAAAAAAGGGAAGAAAATCTTCCGAGGATGCAAGTGCATCCGGCCCCGATCGAGCAGAGAAAAGGACTGATGGGCGATGCGGAGCCAAGGTGGGCGGGTTACGGCCGCGCAGGAAAGAGAGGAGGGACATATTTTTGAAAAAAATATGGATTCTTTTTACAAAGTGCTCCGGTCCCGTCCCACAGGACGGAGAGATGTGCCACAAGTATGGAGGAAAGGGGACGGGACGTAGGAGTAAAGTTGGTAACTGTAGCCTCTGAAAGAGGCACCTCGGACTCACGTCCGGTAACTGCCTTCCCCGCGCGGGCCTCGAACATCCGTTCGGAGACAGTAAGCCCCGCCAAGGCCTCGGGGCGCACCCCAGTCTTATTTTTAAGGGAAGCCGACAGATAGGCCTCAGAGCAAGCTCCGGTATCCCACGATTCAGTAGAACTGGGTCTAAAAACAGCCCCCACAGGAGGGTCCTCGGAGCATGCTCCGGTATCCACAGGCCCCTTACGGAGACCCTCGGAGAAAACTCTGGTACAATTATTAGGCCCAACGGGCACCTCAGGGTGAACCCCGGTGACAGAGCAATCAACGCTCCTCCCGGCCCGAGAGGAACCCGGAAAGCTATCCCGCGGCCGGGGTGCTCTGAAAAGTAAAGAACTTACTGGCCGTTTTTTCTTCTGGTCGATGAACGCCTGAAAATGTGAAGGAGGAGTTCGTCGGAACACCTCCTCCCACTGCTCCAACCGACGTTGAAGTGCCTGGACCGAAAGGGAGTTGCAGTAAAAACAGGAGTCCCAACGGTGATCCGGAACCAAGCACTCTAAACAAAGAGGATGGGGATCCGCCCTTGCGAAACGACGGTGACACGATGAATAATCTGGAAAGTCTAGTTTGAACGACAGACAGACTAGTACAAGATCGCTAGCGAGAGCAGAGAGGAAAAGGGAAGAAAATCTTCTGAGGATGCAAGTGCGTCCAGTCCCGAACGAGCGGAGAAAAGGACTGATGGGCGATGCACGGGGCCGAGCCAAGGTGGGCGGGGTTACAGCTGCGTGCCGGGCCCTGCGCATGAAAGAGAGGAAGGACACTTCTGAAAAAGTTTTTTTTGGATGCTTTTTACAAAGTGCTCCAGTCCCGTCCCAGAGGACGGAGAGATGTCACTTAAGTATGGAGGGAAGGGGACGGGACGTAGGAGTATTGCCTTGCGAGAGTTGGAGTGGCAACAGCCCGGGAAAAATCTACAGAGGGGCAGGTTGGGAGGGTGATGAGGAATACGTTGGAGGAACATCCAATCGAAAGTACGTTACCAGTTGTTAAGTAACTTGTTCTTCGAGTTGATTGTGTCCTGCAACGTATTCCTCATCTTTGATAGACTCCCAAAGCAGTAAGGATAATTTTTATGGAGGAGGGATTTGAATTTTTCGATATCTTTAGATGGCCGAGTATAGGACTGCCCTACCAAAATTCAGCTCCTTAGATTGGTAAGCATCTAGGCTGTAGAACTTTGAAAAAGTATGCAGCGATGACCAAGTCGCTGCTTCACAAATGGACCTTATAGGAACACCTCTTTGTAGGGCTGTAGACAAAGCGATGCCCCTGGTGGAATGAGCCCTTAGACCTTCTGGTGGTCTTTTCCCGCCAGTCTGTAGCATTCCGAAATGCAAAGCACAATCCAAAGTGATATTGTTTGTTTTGATACTGACTGACCCAATATTTTTCCTGTGTAGCCAATAAACAGTTGGCTGTCCACTCTAAGTCTAGAAAGCCTAGAGATATCAAAGCTTAAAGCTCTTTTTGGATCCAATCTGTGTAATCTTTCCTCCTCCTTACTAGGATGAGGTGGAGGATAGAATGCGTGTAACACAATTTTTTGATTTAAATGAAACTCAGATACCACTTTTGGTAAAAATGAGGGTTTAACTCTCATAACTCTGTCCTTATGGAACACAGTATAGGGTGGCCCAGAAGACCGTGCCTGCAATTCGCTCACTCTTCTTGCAGATGTTAAAGCAACTAGGAAAGCAGTTTTCCATGTCAGTAATCTTAATGGACAAGTGTGCAAAGGCTCAAAAGGAGCACACATTAAGAATTTTTGAACCAAATTGAGATCCCAAATTGGCACTTGAAATGGGTGAGGCGGAAACACATTAGTGAGTCCTTTTAAGAACTGTACTATCAAAGGAATTTTAAAGTAGGAGCATTCTTGAATGACTTCCTGAGCCAGTTCCCATTCGTGGGACACCGTGCTCTGCCTGCAGAGCATCTGCAGTCATATTCTCTTCCCCGGCTAGGTGAACTGCCGCTAAAGAGATTCCTACTTGAATTGCCCAATACCAGAGTTGCATTGCCTCTCTGCACAGAGTCGTGACCCTACACCTCCTCTTTTCTTCAGATAATGCATGACCACTGTGTTGTCTGTCATTATCAGGACATTTTTCCCTCTGACAGATGGCAGGAAAGCCTTCAGCGCTAGTCTGATTGCTCTCAGCTCCAGAACGCTGACGTGTAGTTTGGACTCCGATGGAGCCCAACGACCGCTGATTGTCAGATCGTTGGCATGAGCTCCCCACCCCTTGAGTGAGGCGTCCGTCACTACTGTGATCTCCGGCCATGGTTGCCAAAAAGGTTCTCCTTTCAGGATATTCTCTGAAAAAGTCCACCATATAAGATCTTGACAAACCTTGTTCGGAATCTGGAGAAGATCCGTCATTCGACCTGAGAACTGGGACCATCGAGTCTTTAGGGCCCACTGAAAGGATCTCATTCTCAGACGTGCCTCTGGCACCAGAAAGATGCAGGATGCCATGAGGCCGAGTAACCTTAAGAAGTCGTAGGCCTGAAGATTTGGGCGTTTTGGAATTTGGAAACCATCTGAAGAATGTCTTGAGCCCTCGACCTGGGAGACAAGCTCTTTCCGAGGGATGTGTCGAATACAGCTCCTATATATTGGAGCCGTTGAGAAGGTGTCCTTTGTGACTTCTTGAAATTGAGGGAGAAGCCCAGACTGTGGAGGAAGTGGCAGGTGACTTTCAGGTGATCCAGTGCCTGTTCGGCAGAGCGTGCTCTGATCAGCCAATCGTCCAGATAGGGGTAGACATGAATCCCCCCCTCTCCTGAAGTGCGCTGCCACTACTACCATCAATTTGGTGAAGACCCTCGGGTGGAGGTCAATCCGAATGGTAGGACTCAAAACTGATAATGTGAGTCACCAACCACGAACCTCAGGTATTTTCTGTGCTTGAGATGAATCAGCACATGAAAATAAGCATCCTGGAGGTCCAATGACACCAACCAGTCCTAAATTTGAAGGGCCTGAAGGATCTGAGAAAGGGTAACCATCTTGAACTTGTCATTCCTGAGGAACTTGTTAAAGTTTCTTAATTCCATGATGGGTCTCAGTCCTCTGTCCTTTTTGGGGATCAAAAAATACGGGGAGTACCATCCCATGTTCCTCTCTGCTGTAGGTACCGCTTCTATAGCTCCTTTCTCCAGCAGGGTTAGAACTTCCTGCTGCAGGAGCGGGTCCGAAAACTTCAAAGGGTGTCTCCCTGGTGGATTGCTTTGAGGTTGCGTTAGAAAAGGAAGGCAGTAACCTTGGGCTATTATTTCTAGAGCCCAAACATCTGAAGTAATGGCTCGCCATTCTGGCGGTTGCTGCAGCCGCTGATGGCAAAGCGGCTGTAGCTGGAGCTAGCTTTGCACGTTTTGCTCGTCCACCGCGAGTGGCCTTTCTTTGGCCCCTTTGACTGGCCATTCCTCTCGTTCTTCCATATGTGGAGTAGTATTGATAGGATCGTCCCCTCCAAGATTGACTTGTCGCACGAAAAGGCTGAGGTTGCCCGATAGCAGCTCCCAACGACTTGGCAGCTGCCTTTGAGGTCTGCAACCTCTCAAGGCTCTGGTCAGCCTTGCTGCCAAAAAGGTGAGACCCGTCAAAGGACATGTTCCGAAGACGATTCTGTACGTCTGGTGCAAAACCTGACTTCCGTAACCATGCAAATCTACGCATTACCGTGCTAGTGGCCATGGACCTGCTCACACTATCAACAGTGTCCAAACCAGATTCAAGAAAATCCTGCATTGCTTCTTTTCCATCTCTAACAATGGCTAGGAATCCTTCCCTTTCTTCCCCTTCTGGTATGTGCTCCGCCGCCATTGCAATGCACTCCCAACAGAGTGTACGAAAACTTTGCCAAGGCACATGTGGAGTTGGCTGATTTTAATGCCATGCTCCCAGTTGAAAATACCTTCCGTGCCCAGCTATCCACACGCTTATCGTCCCTGTCTGGAGGGATAGACGGGTACGCAAGTTAGAAGCTGTGGCTGCCTGTATGACCAAACTTTCGGGAGTAGGATTTTTCGACAGATAGCCGGGGTCGCTACTGGCAGGGCGGTATTTTGAGGCAAGGGATTTATTCACTGGAGGAATAGAATCCGGAGTCTCCCAATTTTTGGCCACTGTAGAACTTTGAAAAAGTATGCAGCGATGACCAAGTCGCTGCTTCACAAATGGACCTTATAGGAACACCTCTTTGTAGGGCTGTAGACAAAGCGATGCCCCTGGTGGAATGAGCCCTTAGACCTTCTGGTGGTCTTTTCCCGCCAGTCTGTAGCATTCCGAAATGCAAAGCACAATCCAAAGTGATATTGTTTGTTTTGATACTGACTGACCCAATATTTTTCCTGTGTAGCCAATAAACAGTTGGCTGTCCACTCTAAGTCTAGAAAGCCTAGAGATATCAAAGCTTAAAGCTCTTTTTGGATCCAATCTGTGTAATCTTTCCTCCTCCTTACTAGGATGAGGTGGAGGATAGAATGCGTGTAACACAATTTTTTGATTTAAATGAAACTCAGATACCACTTTTGGTAAAAATGAGGGTTTAACTCTCATAACTCTGTCCTTATGGAACACAGTATAGGGTGGCCCAGAAGACCGTGCCTGCAATTCGCTCACTCTTCTTGCAGATGTTAAAGCAACTAGGAAAGCAGTTTTCCATGTCAGTAATCTTAATGGACAAGTGTGCAAAGGCTCAAAAGGAGCACACATTAAGAATTTTTGAACCAAATTGAGATCCCAAATTGGCACTTGAAATGGGTGAGGCGGAAACACATTAGTGAGTCCTTTTAAGAACTGTACTATCAAAGGAATTTTAAAGTAGGAGCATTCTTGAATGACTTCCTGAGCCAGTTCCCATTCGTGGGACACCGTGCTCTGCCTGCAGAGCATCTGCAGTCATATTCTCTTCCCCGGCTAGGTGAACTGCCGCTAAAGAGATTCCTACTTGAATTGCCCAATACCAGAGTTGCATTGCCTCTCTGCACAGAGTCGTGACCCTACACCTCCTCTTTTCTTCAGATAATGCATGACCACTGTGTTGTCTGTCATTATCAGGACATTTTTCCCTCTGACAGATGGCAGGAAAGCCTTCAGCGCTAGTCTGATTGCTCTCAGCTCCAGAACGCTGACGTGTAGTTTGGACTCCGATGGAGCCCAACGACCGCTGATTGTCAGATCGTTGGCATGAGCTCCCCACCCCTTGAGTGAGGCGTCCGTCACTACTGTGATCTCCGGCCATGGTTGCCAAAAAGGTTCTCCTTTCAGGATATTCTCTGAAAAAGTCCACCATATAAGATCTTGACAAACCTTGTTCGGAATCTGGAGAAGATCCGTCATTCGACCTGAGAACTGGGACCATCGAGTCTTTAGGGCCCACTGAAAGGATCTCATTCTCAGACGTGCCTCTGGCACCAGAAAGATGCAGGATGCCATGAGGCCGAGTAACCTTAAGAAGTCGTAGGCCTGAAGATTTGGGCGTTTTGGAATTTGGAAACCATCTGAAGAATGTCTTGAGCCCTCGACCTGGGAGACAAGCTCTTTCCGAGGGATGTGTCGAATACAGCTCCTATATATTGGAGCCGTTGAGAAGGTGTCCTTTGTGACTTCTTGAAATTGAGGGAGAAGCCCAGACTGTGGAGGAAGTGGCAGGTGACTTTCAGGTGATCCAGTGCCTGTTCGGCAGAGCGTGCTCTGATCAGCCAATCGTCCAGATAGGGGTAGACATGAATCCCCCCCTCTCCTGAAGTGCGCTGCCACTACTACCATCAATTTGGTGAAGACCCTCGGGTGGAGGTCAATCCGAATGGTAGGACTCAAAACTGATAATGTGAGTCACCAACCACGAACCTCAGGTATTTTCTGTGCTTGAGATGAATCAGCACATGAAAATAAGCATCCTGGAGGTCCAATGACACCAACCAGTCCTAAATTTGAAGGGCCTGAAGGATCTGAGAAAGGGTAACCATCTTGAACTTGTCATTCCTGAGGAACTTGTTAAAGTTTCTTAATTCCATGATGGGTCTCAGTCCTCTGTCCTTTTTGGGGATCAAAAAATACGGGGAGTACCATCCCATGTTCCTCTCCGCTGTAGGTACCGCTTCTATAGCTCCTTTCTCCAGCAGGGTTAGAACTTCCTGCTGCAGGAGCGGGTCCGAAAACTTCAAAGGGTGTCTCCCTGGTGGATTGCTTTGAGGTTGCGTTAGAAAAGGAAGGCAGTAACCTTGGGCTATTATTTCTAGAGCCCAAACATCTGAAGTAATGGCTCGCCATTCTGGCGGTTGCTGCAGCCGCTGATGGCAAAGCGGCTGTAGCTGGAGCTAGCTTTGCACGTTTTGCTCGTCCACCGCGAGTGGCCTTTCTTTGGCCCCTTTGACTGGCCATTCCTCTCGTTCTTCCATATGTGGAGTAGTATTGATAGGATCGTCCCCTCCAAGATTGACTTGTCGCACGAAAAGGCTGAGGTTGCCCGATAGCAGCTCCCAACGACTTGGCAGCTGCCTTTGAGGTCTGCAACCTCTCAAGGCTCTGGTCAGCCTTGCTGCCAAAAAGGTGAGACCCGTCAAAGGACATGTTCCGAAGACGATTCTGTACGTCTGGTGCAAAACCTGACTTCCGTAACCATGCAAATCTACGCATTACCGTGCTAGTGGCCATGGACCTGCTCACACTATCAACAGTGTCCAAACCAGATTCAAGAAAATCCTGCATTGCTTCTTTTCCATCTCTAACAATGGCTAGGAATCCTTCCCTTTCTTCCCCTTCTGGTATGTGCTCCGCCGCCATTGCAATGCACTCCCAACAGAGTGTACGAAAACTTTGCCAAGGCACATGTGGAGTTGGCTGATTTTAATGCCATGCTCCCAGTTGAAAATACCTTCCGTGCCCAGCTATCCACACGCTTATCGTCCCTGTCTGGAGGGATAGACGGGTACGCAAGTTAGAAGCTGTGGCTGCCTGTATGACCAAACTTTCGGGAGTAGGATTTTTCGACAGATAGCCGGGGTCGCTACTGGCAGGGCGGTATTTTGAGGCAAGGGATTTATTCACTGGAGGAATAGAATCCGGAGTCTCCCAATTTTTGGCCACCCTATTTTGTAAGGCCACATGGAAAGGCAGAATTGGGTCTTCAGTAGGACCATGGTCCAGTAAGTCTGTAAGATCATCTTGTACAAATTGGGCTGTAGGTCTGGCCAAACCCAAATAATCTACTACCTTAGTCATTAACTGACGGTATGATGGATTAGCATGTTCATCTGGCTCTGGTCTACCAAATTAATTTTCTGGGGACGTATCAATACCACTTGCATTGTGCAATGATTCAACCAGATCTTTCATCCTGCTTTCCTCTGAAATCAGGCATTCAGGAACATTTAGAGTACCAAATTCAAGGCCAAAAGGTACATTCTCCTCATCAGATTTTTCTTGTACCTCAAAAATTGAGGTCAAGGATTTGAAAAACTCCTTCGTAGGTAGAGGTTTGAAAACCTTCTCTGGAGGAGGTGGAGTGCTAATGGGTAATGAATGCAACATAGGTGTTTTTGCCTTTTCCTTCTCTCTTCCTAGCTGATCTTGTCAAGCTGGAAGTTTCGGCGTCGACAAAGGCGTTGATCATGTCAACGTAGTACCAGACTTCGACGGCATCAGCTTCGAGGGCGTCGAGGCACTCTTCGAAGACTTGCCCTTCGAGGTATATTCGGTGTCGGACGGCGTCGGTGACCTCGAGCGGTCGACTCGACTCAAGCAATCTTTTTCGCTCGGCATCCTAGAAAGTTCTCTATCCTTCCACCTTCGATCACCCGGGCACGAGGGTGCGCGAGTGTCGGAGCGATAACGCTCCCGGCCTGCTTCCAAGGAAGGCGCGGACCGAGGCTTCGCTTTCTCAAACACCTCCATCATTTTTACTCCAAATGCTTCCCCCTTATCAGATGATGAATGTTTTGTGGGACATTTCATCCTTTTTGGGGATTCACCCGAAGACGAAGTGGCGGGGGACCTGTGGCGTCGTTTCTTCGTCAAAGACGACGAGCAATGGGAATCCCTTCGGGATCTGGACCGATGCCTCTCACATCGAGGAGATTTCTCCTCACGGGACTTCGACTCGACGCTAGAAGCTTTTCGGTCAGACTTACGACCTACCTGCAGTTTTCCCCTCCTCTCTCGCAAGGCTTTCCCTGTCATCGTCTGACACTTCATACAGACCTCCATGTCGTGGCCTTCTCCAAGGTACCATAAACACTCTCGGTGCGGATCGGTGATCCGACATTTTTGAGCCGCACGACATACAGGCCTCCATGTCGTGGCCTTCTCCAAGGTACCATAAACACTCTCGGTGCGGATCGGTGATCGACATTTTTGAGCCGCACGACTACCACTTTTTGAAACCCGATTTCGTATTTATTCTTTCTTCACAGAACTCGAGGCGCGCGCCGAATCTCCGAAGCAACGTACACTGCAGAAAAACGGAACTGAGGCCAACGGGCTCTGCGCGTGCTACTTATACACCCGATGACGTCACTCTCGACGGAGGTCTTCGAGGGACCATCGACTCAACGACATTGACGCACAGCGCCCTCTGCCGAAACAAATTCCGTAGCAGCTGAAGCTGGATGGAATACATCAAAGATGAGGAATACATTGATGGACACAATCCACTCGAATTATAGTTTTTCTGAGCTCTGGCGATTACACCAACAATTATCTCATTCTTGCCAACTGGGATCATTCCAATACAGGAATAAAAGACATCACTTAAGGAGGGCCAAGGGCTTTCAACACTTTGGCAAAACTCTATAAAGTGCCATATGAAAGAACCCCGAATGGGTGTTTAAGAAATAATGCCAAAAATGATCTCACTGAATAAAGGTCCAGTTATGTACATAACTACCATAATGTGACTTATACACATTTTGCATCTGAGAACAACAGGTCATTATTACGTCTCACTGTTTCCATGGTGTTAACCTCCCTACACATACGGCAGTAACGTTGAAGTATAGACAGTTTCCATTGTGCACCATGTGCGACTCTTACCGGTAACTGATTCATTCTCACGAGTAGCCAAAATGTACGTACCAATGGGTCAGGACAACGTAGCAATTTATTTGGGGATGTTAGAATGTATACACCATTCCTTCAATATACCTGTAGTTATGCAGCTCACTCATACGAATGAAGTTGTTCTCCCAATCTTTTCTCTTAAGTTTACATCTGAATGCTGATTTGATAGATTTGAAATGACCACAACAATTATGTTCTACAGACCAATCCAATTTGGTGAGCAGATCGCGACAAGCAGTATCATAGACATTCAGACGATCAATCTTCTTGAGTTTGATTACTTTACAGCCAATAATACGAAGTAAACGACTGTCAGACTGACACAAAGATTTCAGCGGGAAAAGTCCCTGTTGTTGCAGCACAATAGATTTAAGGGATTGGAGACCACATTCAACCCGAATATATTGGATAGGACAAGAGGGGTCAATCCCAAGGTGATACACCAACAATAACCCTCTATTTTCTCTAACCATCAAAGATTTCATTGTAATGGCGTCAATCCCATATGCTACAACCAGTATCAACCACTGCATATTAAGCATCAAAATCCCTTTCAGGGAATACCTAGCATAGTTGTTTACAAATATATATATGATACATTACTCACCGTAATCGTATTTCTGATGCTTGTATCTGCTTAGATTCACATGCTGTGCATAGGCCGACATCTAGTGGAAGCTGCAGAGTATTACAGTTTGTTTTTCGAAACTCGAAAATGGGCGTCGACACAGGGCGTGCCAGTAATACTATCCCTAGTGTGACGTCCACTGTACCCATGATCCCTCACGCGTCTAGGACCCTCAGATTGTATTTTTTCTGACATGAGGTAGCATGAGGAGTAGCGCGAGTACAGATAATCCAGATAGATAGATAGATAGATAGATAGATAGATAGATAGATAGATAGATAGATAGATAGATAAAGACTACAAGCATCCATGCGCCTTCTCTCAGAGGGGAGGAAGGGGGGGGGGTCGCATGTGAATCTAAGCAGATACAAGCATCAGAAATACGATTATGGCGAGTAATTTATCCCTTCTGAGGCTTCTGGAATCTGCTTAGATCACATGCTGTGCATAGATTAGCGAGCAGTGTTAGAAGAAGGAGGTGGGATGTGAGAAGGGTCATGAGCAATAAATGTCTTAGAACCGCTTGTCCCACTTCAGTATCTGTCTTGGAATGGGTGTCAATGCAGTATTGCTAAGTAAAAGTGTGAATAGAGCTCCAAGTAGCTGCTTTGCAAATGGTGTCAAGTGGTACATTTGCAATGAAAGCCAGAGTGGCCCCAATGCCTCTTGTAGAGTGGGCTCTTGGCGTGAAATGCAGAGTTTTGTCAGAAAGAGAGTAACACAGCTGGATATAGTTAACAATCCACTTAGAGATGGCACCTTTAGAGACGCAATCTCCCTCTCTGCCTGTAGCTACGGAGACAAAGAGCTGATCTCTTTTCCTTGGTGGTCTGGTTTTGTTTACATAGTAGAGGACCGCCCAACGCACATCTAGGGTGCGTAGTTTCACCTCAGCCGAGCTTTGTGGGTCTTGGAAAAAGCCGGAAACTCGATGGACTGGTTCACGTGGAATTTAGAAATAAACTTAGGTGAGAACCTAGGGAGTGTACGTAAAACCAGTTTATCTTTATGAACTGTAAAGAATGGATCCTGCACTGACAGAGCCTGAATTTCACGGACCCTTCTTATAGATGTTATTGCTACTAAAAAGGCCGTCTTATAAGTCAGGTGTTTGAGACTGCTTTTATGCATGGGTTCGAATGGGTGGCCCATGAGTTTAGATAGCACCACGTTAAGTTCCCATCCTGGTGGTGGGTTTGAAATAGGAGGGTGAAGTCTCTTTACTCCTTCCATGAAAGTTTTAACCACTGGTATCTTCCACCACGACACCTTGTTATGGGATGTGGTGTATGCTGACAGCGCTGACAGGTGTACCTTCAGTGAGTTAAATACCAGTCCTGCATCCAGCAAGTGGAGCTTGTATGTGACAATTGTGGAAGGAGTGCAATCAACTGGGTTGATTTGCTTATTCTGGCACCAGATAACGAATCGTTTCCATTTGTCAAAGTAGCAGTGCCTCGTGTTTGGCTTCCTAGATTCTTTTAGGATGTCCATACATCTCTGTGGTAATTTGAGATGTCCGAACTCTATGACCTCAAGAGCGAGCCATGCTGCTAGGTTCATCGAGTTGGGTTGAGGATGCACTGTTTGACCTTGGTGCTGGGACAGTAGGTTGTACCAGCCCGGGAGTTTGATGGGTTCGCACACCGCTAGTCTGCGTAGTTGTGGGAACCACGGTTGTCTCGCCCACATGGGAGCAACTAGGACGAGCGTCATTGATTCTCTGTTCATCTTGTTGACCACCTTCCTGATGAGGTGTTGGTGGAAAAGCGTACGCAAACATCCCTGACCAGTTCATCCACAGGGCGTTCCCCTGGTAGTCTGGCTGGGGGAACCTGAATGCAAATCCTGGGCACGGTCTGTTTTCGCTTGTGGCGAATAGGTCTATGGTGGGGAATCCCCACTGAGAAAAGATATCTTCTACGATTTCTCTGTGTAGACACCATTCGTGTTCCTCTGGGAGGGGATCTCTGTTCAAAGCATCCACCAGAGAATTAAGATCCCCTGGAACATGTTGAGATGACAGGAAGATCTTCCGTCTGAGTGCCCATATCCATATTTATTGGGCAAGCTTGGACAGATTTGGTGAACAAGTCCCTCCTTGCTTGTTTAGGTAAAACATGGCTGTAGTGCGGTCTGTCCGGATCTGCACTGACGGAATCAGCAGGTAGGGCTCGAACGCTTGAAGCCCTCTGAATACTGCCAGAAACTCTAGCAGGTTGATGTGATTCTTGGCCACTGAGTGAGACCAGAGAACCTGAGCTGTGTGGTGGAGGTGGTGAGCTCCCCACCCTGTCAGGCATGCATCGGTTGTGACTACCGCCTGTATCTCGGGATCGTAAAAGGGTTTCCCCTTGGACAGATTTTCTCTTGTCCACCAGTGAAGGCTTAGTACCAGTGTTGGCGAAACGACCACTATATCGTTCCACTGACCACTTGCCTGAGACCACTGTTTCGCCAACCATTCTTGCATGGGACGCATGCACAGGCGCGCGTGGGGGACCAGGTAAATACATGACGCCATCATACCCAGCAAACGCATTGCTTTGCGTACCATTATCTGGCGACCAGCCTGATATTGCGGAATTTGCAGCAGTATATTCCGAATTCTTTCCTCTGATGGAAAGGTCAACCCCTCTTGCGTGTCTAGGATAGCTCCTAGGAACTGTTTGGAGGTGCTTGGCACCAGACTTGACTTCTTCTCGTTTATTGAGAAGCCTAATTCGAAGAGGAGGTCGATCGTCCTTTGAATGTTTATTCTGCAAATTACTGGGGTCTCCCCCATGATGAGCCAGTCGTCCAGGTAAGGGTACACCGGGATTGCCTCCGTGCGTAGGTGTGCTGCCGCCACCGCCAGTACCTTGGTGAATACCCTTGGAGCCGAGGCTATCCCGAAGGGCAGTACCTTGAACTGGTAGCGCAAGTACTTTCTGTGCGCTGGGAACATGGAAATATGAAAATAGGCATCTTTCATGTCCAATGTTGCCATGTAATCCCCCTTTTTTAGGAGGGGGATTACCTCTTGGAGAGTAGTCATGCAAAATTCTTGGGGCTTGACATACTTGTTTGCAGGCCGTAAATCCAATACTGCGCGATTTGTCAAATCTTTTTTTGGCACAAGGAAGTAAGTTGAATAAATACCCTCTTTTACCTGGTGTCCCGGGACGAGTTCTATCGCGTCCTTTGCTAGCAGATTGACGATCTCCTTGAGGAGGATCTTCTGGTGGTCCAAAGAATGTATTTTTTTTCGTGGAGGGTGGTTTTTGGGACGCTCTAACAATTCTATGCAGTATCCTGCGGACACTGTGGACAGCACCCATTTGGGTGAAGTTGGAAATGCGTCCCCCTACTGGGGATGTGTGAGAAGGGACCCTGACTGGAATGTCACTGTTTTGGTGGAGGCGTGCCGCCGCCTCTACTGGGGCTGCCTCTACTCTTACCACGCCCTCTGTTATTACCCCTGCCATAACCCTGGGTAGACTGCTGGCTGTTGTTCCATTGTGTACCCTGCCCCCTGGGAATAGTTAGACCCTCTCTGGGAATTTTGTCCACGTTCGCGACGAAAATTGACATTCCCTCTCTTGTTTGGGGGTTTATTGGTTAGCTGGCCTAGGGATTTGAGTGTCTCATACTCGTCCTTGGCATTTTTCAGCGCGTCCTCGACCGCCTTTCCAAACAATAGATCCGGCTCCACCGGTTTGTCTATCAATGAAGCCTGGGTTTCGGCTTTGAACCCAGACTGTCGCAACCAAGCATGCCTTTTGATAACAGTACCTTCTGCTATCAATCTGCTGGCGTTATCCGCGGCATCAAAGGTTGCTTTTAATATGCAACCGGACACGGCTCTTCCTTCCGCCGAAACTTGCGCCAATTGGCTTTTTAAGGGATCGGGGGCAGAATCTATGAGTGCCGTGACTTCTTCCCACTGGTGGCAGTTGTAACTCGCCAGCAGGGTGGTGGAGTTGGCAATCCTTGCCTGGTAGGTGGAAGTGGAGGCTACTTTCCTGCCCAAGTCATCAATCTTCTTGCTCTCCTTGTCGGGAGGAGCTTACGATGATGACAAGTGTGTTCCCGCCCTCTTACGGGTGTTTGTAACTACCAGGGAGTCAGGTTTCAGATACCCTCTTATGTACAGTGGGTCTGTTTGGGCTGCCCTGAAAAGCTTCTCAACTCTGGGGTTTACCGCCCTAGTGAGATGGGGATTAACAAGGGAAGGGTCTATCCTCCTTTGTATTGACTTAAGGATAGGGATGGCCTGGGCAACAGGTCTCCTTTCTCCCACTAACTCCTCGGCAAAGTCCCTCTCTTCCTGAGCACCCTGGGTGTCAATGTGGAAGTGTTCTGCCGCTCTGGACAGCACTTCATTCAAGAGAGGCTGGTTATCGACAGG
The DNA here is from genome assembly GCF_040938575.1 of Ambystoma mexicanum. NCBI lineage: Eukaryota > Metazoa > Chordata > Amphibia > Caudata > Ambystomatidae > Ambystoma > Ambystoma mexicanum. The sequence goes on from NC_090921.1 coordinate 139,745,576, forward strand.
GGAGTCGGTAACCGGGGGTTCTTTATCTACCGGGGAATCTAGCCTGTAGGTTTCTGGGTTGTCCTCTTCTTGGTCCTCGTCATCCCCATAGTAGCCCGTCCCAGTTGGTTCTTCAAACATGCCCAAATCTGGATCCTCATAAAGGGATGGATCTCCCTGATATTGAGAATAGGGCTGTATACTGAAGGGGTCTGAAGTAGGAGCTTCAACCCAGGACTTCTTACTTGGGGATATAGGATCCTTAGAGCCTGAGGGAGTTGACCCGTCGGGGGTAAAAGAGAGAAAGTGTTCAGGGTTTTTGGCGTAGAAATCTGCTATTGATGACATCCTTGACATGACTGTCTATGTCATCAGTAGACCATTCTCTTGAACTGGGAATGATTCTTTCTTGAAGGCCTTTCTCTGTCTTATCTAGATTAGACCTACTGGTTTGAACAGGGGTCTTTGGGATAACAGAAGACAGACTTGTCCATCTGTTTATGTGGGGTAGAATGTTTGAGGTGTGGAAGGAGGCTGAGACTGCTTCCTCTGTTGTTTTTCCCCTTCCCCGTGTGTGCAAGAGTCTTTACCCTGTTTTTTCGCCCCTCCGGAGCCTTTCGACACCTGGCGCCGAGGTTCGGGGGTAGTGTCCCTATCTCTGGATAGTGGAGGTTGGAACTCAGGAGCAGCCGTTGCGTGGCCTGTTGACGCCGACTCCTGGAGTGCGGACTGGGGATAGAGGTCGGTTTCATCTTCTGACGATCAAACCTCCGTTACCTTGGGGAGCGAGGCACTTCTGGCAACAGTGGATGGTTGCCTGGAGTCATTTGGCGATCTAGATCGAGAACGCCCAGAGGACACCGATTCAGACCGTTCTCTATGTGCCTCTTTCCAAGTACTCGACGTGCGCGTCGAGTCTCGGTTGGACTTCATGTGTTTTGTGGAAGTGCTGTGGGTAGCGCTTGTGTCGCCGGGGGTCTTCCCCATAGCCGCCCTGCCGGACGACCTTCCGAGGTCGGGGACTTGCGCTTGGCTGTCAATTGACGCCACGTTGCCCTCGCCATCCGAAAGCACGGCGTCGCTGCCATCGCTGAAGGCGCCCTCCGCTGCCATGGCCTCTTGACGCCTGGCGTGGTGGGCCCAACGCTTGATCGAACGGTCCTTGTGTGTTTTCGGTTTGAACCTACTACACGCTCTGCAGTTACCCTCGGGGTGGTCCCTCGGTTAGCAGAGATTGCACGTGGTGTGCTTGTCAACCCAAGGGTACGTGCGGTTGCACTTGGGGCAAAATTGGAAAGGGGTACCCTCCATATGCACCTTGTGGCAGCGGGTTAATAAGTGTAGGAATATATAAGAATGTACCTATATACCAAAAGAGTGTAGAGTATGTCCACCCCCCACTCTCCCTACTTGCAGGTCCGAGGCCAGAGGCCTTCCGAGGCCCAAATCCGTCGTGCAGCTCTCGACGGTCGATTCTTTCTCTGGGCCGGCGTCGAGTGTGGATGCAGTGACTCGACATTGGGGTGGAGAAATGGGGAAATAACAATATTTTAGCAAAAGTGTGGCTAAGGCCAGGGAACTCAGCGGAATGCTTCCGACCAGTATGGCGGAAAAAAACAATCCGAGGGTCCTAGACGCGTGAGGTATCAAGAGTACAGTGGACGTCACACTAGGGATAGTATTACTGGCACGCCCTGTGTCGATGCCCATTTTTGAGTTTCGAAAAACAAAACTGTAATACTCCGCAGCTTCCACTAGATGTCCGCCTATGCACAGCATGTGATCTAAGCAGATTCCACAAGCCTCAGAAATAGTAATATATATATATATACATACATACACACACACCCTGCTTTGGAGTGCCTCACTGTAGGCGACTCCCCTCCCTTTCCCCACTGTGGGATTGGGTGTGAGCTTGTTCCTTGCAAACCTGATGACTGCAGCTACCAGAAGTCCTTGCAGCAGAATCATCATTGATTGTCAACACCTGCACTTGCTGTGTGAGCTGCAAGTTAAGACTGCCTCCCTGACGATGTGAAGAGCACAGAAACTGGTAGGAGGAGAACACCAGTGGCTGAGGTGGTTTACTGTGCAGGGAGTGCGCCCCTCTACGCTTTCTTTTTTGATAGAATATATATATATATATATATATATATATATATATATATATATATACACACACACATATATACCTATGCACAGCATGTGAATCTAAGCAGATACAACCATCAGAAATGCTTTTACGGTAAGTAATGCATTGTCATATATATATATATATATGTCATTGTCATATATATATTGTCATATATATATATATATATATATATGACAATGCATTACTTACCGTAAAAGCATTTCTGATGGTTGTATCTGCTTAGATTCACATGCTGTGCATAGGTCCGACATCCAGTGGTCACTGCGGAGTATTGCATTTTGTTTTTCGTAGTCGAAAAAGGGGACGTCGACAAGGCGTGTCTGTAACACTATCCCTATAGTGACGTGCGTTGTACCCACAATCCCTCACACGTCGAGGTCCCTCTGTTTGTATTTTTCTGCCCTGAGGGAGCCTTCTAGACGTGAGTGAGTACAGAAAAGAGAGAAATATAGAAAAGGATGTCTATGTTCCTTCCATCCGAGCGGGGAGGAAGGGTGGGCGCATGTCAATCTAAGCAGATACAACCATCAGAAATGCTTTTACGGTAAGTAATGCATTGTCTTCTGATGTTTGTTAATCTGCTTAGAATCACATGCTGTGCATAGACTAGCGAGCAGTACCCGGAGTTGGCAGTGGGTTATGAGAAGGAACAGTAGAGAAAAGATGTCTTAATACTGCCTGTCCCACCTGGGAGTCAGATCTAGAGTGTGCATCTAGACAGTAGTGTTTTGTAAAGGTGTGCACAGAACTCCAGGTAGCCGCTTTGCAGATGGACTCAAGGGGAACATTTGCAATGAACGCTATGGAAGCCCCAGTGTCTCGAGTGGAATGTGCTCTTGGCTTGAAGGGTAGTTCTCTCTTAGCAAGAGTGTAACAGAGAGTGATGCATTGGACAATCCATCTAGATATAGAGGACTTTGAAACTGCATCTCCTTCTCTTCCTGCTGCCACAGAGACAAAGAACTGATTAGTCTTTCTCGGTGGTCTGGTTATTTCCATGTAGAACATGACAGCTCTGCGTACATCTAGTGTATGCAGACTTTTTTCTCCCAAGCTGGAAGGATTTTGAAAGAACATTGGTAGTTCTATTGACTGGTTTACATGAAATTTCGAGATGAATTTTGGTGCAAACCTTGGGTGTGTGCGTAGAACCACCTTACCCTTGTGAACTGTTACAAAGGGGTCTAGTACAGAAAGAGCCTGTAGTTCACTTACTCTCCTAATGGAGGTGATAGCTATTAGGAAAGCAGTCTTAAGAGTGAGGTCTTTAAGAGTTGCCTTGTGCATGGGTTCGAAAGGAGGGCCCATGAGTCTAGAAAGTACCACATTTAAGTCCCATCCGGGAGCTGGGTTAGCTATCGGAGGGTGTATTCTCTTTACCCCCTCCATGAAGGCCTTGATAACTGGTATCTTCCACCACGACACTTTAAGTTGGGAAGTGGTGTATGCAGAAAGTGCCGCTAGGTGGACTTTAATGGAATTGAACACTAGACCTGAATCCAGTAAATGGGTCAAGTACAGAACAATGTTAGTGGGAGAGCAGTCAACCGGGTTGATGCTCTTACCTCTGCACCAGATGACAAATCTTTTCCACTTGCTAGAATAGCAGTGGCGAGTATTAGGTTTTCTGGCTTCCCTGAGGATGTCCATACATCTCTGCGGGAGTTGTAAATGTCCAAATTCTATGATCTCAGGAGCCAGGCTGCTAAGTTCATGGTCTGAGGGCATGGATGCAGTGTCCTGCCCTTGTCCTGTGACAGCATGTTGTACGGGCAGGGAAGTTTCACTGGGGGAGATAGGGACATCTCCATCAAGTGAGCGAACCATGGCTGCCGGGCCCACATTGGGGCCACTAGTATCATTGTAACCTGCTCCTGGTGCATTTTGTGCACCACTTTGTTGAGAAGGGGAGTCGGGGGAAAGGCGTAAACAAATTTCCCTGACCATTGAATCGACAGACCGTTCCCCTTGGACTGGTTCTGGGGGTACCTGGAGGCGTAACTTTGGCATTGTGAGCTCTCCAGAGTTGCGAACAGGTCTATTTCCGGGAATCCCCATTGCGTGAAGACGTCTAAGACGATGTCTTCGTGCAATTGCCATTCGTACTCTTCGGGCAGGGGGAAGTCTCTGCTGAGTTTGTCTGCTAGCAGATTGAGTTCCCCTGGTACATGTTGTGATAGTAGGAACATTGTGTGTTTGAGAGCCCACTTCCATATATTCTGGGACAGCTTGGACAGTCCTGGAGAGTGAGTGCCCCTTGCTTGTTGAGGTAGTACATGGCTCTGGTGCTGTCTGTGAGGACCATCACTGTCTTTCCTTGTAGGTGTTCCTGAAAGGCTTTCAGTGCTTTGAACACCGCTAGTAGTTCCAGCAGGTTTATATGCTTGGATGCTAAGCTCGGAGTCCACGCTCCGTGAGCAGTCTGATGGGATAGGTGAGCCCCCCATCCTGTAAGGGATGCGTCTGTGGTTAGAGTGGCTTCCACTGCGGGTGTGGCAAAAGTTTTCCCTAATAACAGGTTTTCTTTTGTCCACCACCGTAGCGAGAGAACCAAGGCCTGCGAGACCACCACTAGATCGTCCCATTGTCCGCTGGCCTGACACCACTGGCTGTAGAGCCACTCTTGCATTGGGCGCATGCGCAGGCGCGCGTGAGGTACCAAATAAATACATGACGCCATCATCCCTAGCAAGTGCATTGCTTTGCGTACCGTCACCTCTCGACCTGCCACATAATGGGAGATCTGAAACAGCATGTTTTGGACCCTCTCGTTGGAGAGGAAGACGAGGCTGTCCTTTGTTCGAATTAGAGCCCCTAGGAATTGTTTGATTTGGCTGGGGTCTAAGCTGGACTTCTTTTCGTTGATGGAGAAGCCCAGTTGGGACAAAAGGTCTACGGTCTTTTGGGTATCGGAGAAGCTTGTTTTGTAAGAATCCCCTGTTATGAGCCAGTCGTCGAGGTAAGGGTATACCGGGATGGATAACCTGCGCAGGTGGGCCGCTGCCACTGCCAGTACTTTCGTGAATACCCTTGGTGCAGATGCTATCCCGAAGGGTAGTACTCTGAACTGGTAGTGTTTGTTCTCTATCTTGAACCTGAGGTATTTTCTGTGCGCTGGCAACATTAAAATATGAAAGTATGCATCTTTCATGTCTAATGTTGTCATGTAATCCCCTTGTGATAACAGTGGGATTACTTCCTGCAAGGTCACCATACAAAACTTTTGGGGTTTGACAAACTTTTTCGCTGGGCGCAGATCTAATACAGGGCGCATGGTTAAGTCCTTTTTGGGTACAAGCAAGTACACTGAATAAATACCTTCTGTTACCTGAGATAGGGGAACAGCCTCTATAGCTTCTTTTTTCAGTAGCTCTTCTACTTCTTGAAGAAGAATGGTGAGGCGTTCCGGTGTCATGCGTCGGTTCCGTGGGGGTCTGTACTTCGGGGAACCGTTGAATTCGATGCAGTATCCGTGGGCTACGGTGGATAATACCCAGCGGTCTGACGATATTCCCTCCCATGCTGAAAGGAACGATGTTAGCCGGCCCCCGACCGGTGATGCATGGGAGGGGACCCGAATCTTCGGGTCATTTGTTGGTATTGGGCGTGGAACCTTTGGGGCTGGAGCCGCGACCTCTTCCTCTGCCACGACGTTGGCCTCTTTGACTGAACTGGGTGTTACCCTGGTTAGAGGGCCAGTTGGTAGCAGAGAAAAATTGCTGTTGGTTTTGCTGCTGGCGTTGGCCATGAAAGGAGCGTCTATTACCATAGCCGCGTCTGTTAGGGGGCCTAGAAATTTGGTCAAGAGTCTTGATGGTATCAAACTCTTTCTTCGCATGTTCTAGGGCCTCATCAACTGCTTTCCCAAACAGATGTGTTTGTTCTATGGGCTTATTCATCAGGGAAGCCTGGGTTTCCGGCTTAAATCCCGAATTGCGCAGCCAGACATGGCGTTTGAGAAGTATTCCCTGAACCAGGGAACGGCCAGCCGTCTCTGCGGCATCTAAGGAGTTCTTTACGATGCCCTGGTTTACAAGAGTTCCCTCTGAGATTATAGCTAACAGGCGTGAACGCAGGGGTTCTGGTGCGTCCTCTGCTTCGCTGCGCAGCTTGCTCCACTTTGCATCTGCGTAGCTAGCTAGTAGGGAATTGTTATTTGCAATCCTAGTTGAGAAGGCGGCGGACGTCGTGATTCTCTTCCCAAGTGCATAGAGCTCCTTGCCCTCTTTGTCAGGGGGTGCCTCACTAGTGGATAGTGGTACCCCCGCTCTTTTCCTTGTATTAGTAACTACGAGGGAGTCCGGAATAGAATGTCCTCTGATGTACAAAGGGTCAGAGGACGAAGGGCTGAAGAGCTTTTCTATCTGAGGGTTGACCCCTCTGACTAAGGCAGGATTGGAAAGGGAAGGAGTTATTCTTCTCTTTATAGAAGCCAGGAGCGGAATAGACTGACTAATAGACTGACTAACAGGGGCTTTTTCTTTAATAACTTTCTCTAGAAAGTCTATGTCAGGAAGAGTCTCCCCTGTGTCTATTTCAAAATGCGCTGCTGCCTTGCGCAATAGTGCATTAAGTGAAGGTTGGTCATCTATGGGAGAGGTGTTTCCAATAGGTGAATCCTTGGGAGGAGAAGGGTGAAAGACATCAGGGTCTGAGTGCACTGATGGGGATTGCCAAGGCTGCACTGATGGGGATTGCCAGGGCTGCGAGGTAGCTGTATCTTCTTCGAAAGCTGCTGCATGTCAGGCTGAGATCCTGGTGTCTGCGGAAGCTGCTGAGCCCCCGACAATCCACCCAAAATGTGGCACTCTGAGCTGATACTAGAAACTGCTCAGTTTACCTCACTTCCAGGGGAAAGGGGGAAGGGACAAATTAACAAACACCAGGCTGGAAGCTAAAGGCTAGCTGGTTCTTCACCTGTAGTAAAACAAACATATAATACACCTTGTTATTCATGGAGTACTATACTAACCTTAATTATCAATATCCTTTACCAAATAAAGTAAAAACCATACCTGGAACTTCTCTACAAAATGCCCAGAGAAGTGATAAGCTGACTAGACTTCCTTACTAGTTGACTTGAATCTCAACGATCATTCAGCCTTCTTAGTAGGTCCATTAATGTGAAATTAACTTTGCAGGTAATCTTCTTAAAACTCAAGAAGCTTGAACAAAGTCTTAAGTTCATTAAAAGTAAATGGAAGTTCTAGTGTTTCTGGAAAGAACTTATATTTCTTCTTATTATTTTTTAGAGTGTCTTTACTTAAAAAAAACTGTTCTTGAAACTTGCAACAAAAATTCTCACGTGGAAATATCTTGAACACGCATAAGAATCCAAACTGAGTGAAGAACGTAGATGCGCTGAAGACCAAAACGCGGGAAAAACCACACGCGCTTATCCGAGGAGCGAATAAACTCACACGCGCTGAAATCGAAACCGCGGGAAAAATCCACACGCGCTTTGTCCAAGATGCGAGTATACGCACACGCGCTAAAATCTAAACCGCGGGAAAAATCCACACGCGCTTAGTCCAAGATACGAGTATACGCACACGCGCTGAAATCTAAACCGCGGGAAAAAATCCACACGCGATTAGTCCAAGATGCGAGAAAACGCACACGCGCTGAAGTCGAAACCGCGGGAAAAATCCACACGCGCTTAGTCCAAGATACGAGTATACGCACACGCGCTGAAATCTAAACCGCGGGAAAAAAATCCACACGCACAATAGTATCACGCGACACCAAAGAGCTCGCGCTAGATACTCAAGCGAAGACTTTCTCTCGCAGGCTTCTGTTAACGGAAAAACCACGCGCTTGAAAGATAACGTAACGTAGCAAAGCCAAACATACGACAGCAATATAGTTCTTAGTTAATGTTTTCATATGAACTTGAAAATCAGTTTAACTCTTCAACAATGACATTAGAAAAAGAGTCTTGAGTTTTAAAAGAACTTATCTTGTGAAGAGTCTTGGAAACTTATTTTCTTGAATAACTCGAAATCTTCTTTCTCCTGTTCTGTGCCAAAATGAAGCTCCGTAAGATTTCTGTTTACTTTTCCAAAGAAGCCGCTCGACTGCTTGAAACTTGAAACCCCTGAACAAGTTAAGCAGGAGCAGCTTCGTACACGACCTCTCAGCTGGGCAAAGACGATGAAAGGCAGTTTAGAATGTTCACTGTCTTCCCTATAAACAATCACCAGCCAATCAAAACTTAGACTGAGGACCTCCATCTTGGCTTGGGGCATTCTCCATTGACTGTAATGAATGTTAAGGGCAAAATTGGCTGTTTTAAAATTAAACTCATAATAACTTCCAAAAACCTTTCTATACTAATTTTCCCCAGACCTAATGTAATTCAGAATATGCCACTGTATCCTGACAGTACCTGACACTGCACTAGTGTAAGGATCTTCTTCAAACCCCTCTTCCTCATGTTCTTCCTCTCCACCCAAACACTCCTCTTCCTGGAGGTATTTCTCCTCTTCAGTGAGGTCATATACGTCTGTAGAAGGGGGAAAACAGCCTAGGAATCCTGACCCAAGGGTCATCTTGGGGCCATTCTCTTGGTCTTTTTGGTGTGGGTGGGTTTTGGTTTCCCAAAAACCTTTCCATTTTCTCCATACAAGAATGGAGTCTTTCAAGGGTCTCATGGGGGACCCCTGAATAGTCTAGAGGGGGGAAATCCGTGTTTTAACCTTCAAAACGCTTAGAACGCTCCCACAACGTCGAAGAAAGGTTTCCGTCGCCCTCTGAAACGCCCTCCGGTAGTTCAGAAGTGCCCTTAGATGAAGGGGGCAGTTCCTGGCTACTCTTGTGCTTTTTCGGCGGTTCCATAGCTTTTTGTGCGGTATTTGACGTTTGTTTCGTCGTCCGCTTACGTTTGTCTTCGGAAACAATTCTCGCCAGGCTCTCGACAACGAGTTTCTCAGTAGAGGGCTCTGGTGTCGACGTTGCCTGCGGTACGCGTTGTTCCTCGACGGCCGTTCTATGGAGCGTTACGTCGGATGATTTTGGGGTAGCGCCCGTGTTTGATGAAAGCCCAATCGCTGGTCGCGGCTGCGTTTGCGGGTGGGGCTTGAGACCCTTACGGTCTGAGGTAGACGCCGGAGTGCCCTGCGTCCCCTTCGGCGCTGATGGATCCTTCGTCTTCGACGAAGAAGAGCCGTGGGTTGTGTGCTTAGGCCTATGGGGTGTTCATCCCCATAAGCAGGGCGTGAGCCGAGCCCGTCGGGGCCGGGGACGGACGTCGAGGAGCGCTCCTTTTGGGGGTTAATGACTTCCGTAACGGACGTCGAGTTATCACCCTCCTCGTCACTTTCTGTAACAGCGGCGGCGGGTGAGGAAACTGACTTCGACATAGCGTAGTCCGCCCACCTCTTAACTTTGCGTTCTTTAAGAGTTCTTGGTTTCAAGAGCTTACAGGCCGCGCAGCTGGCCTCCTTATGATCGAGGGGCAAGCAACGATTACAGAGCTTGTGTTTGTCCTTCCAAGTGTATTTGCCCCTACAGCGTGGGCAAAACTTCAAAGGTGTCCTCTCCATAGCGGAGGCAATAATAACTGGTGATAACAACCCCAAGGGAAAGATAGGGGAGAAAGAAAGACATTCTCAAAGAGAAAATAAAAGTTCGAACCCCCACCCTACTGTATGTTGGCCGGCGAGGCCAGGCCACGTGTTCGGCAGCGCCGAAGGATCTCCTCCGTCTCTTCCCCTCCGTCGAAAACTTGCTCGGCGGAGAAACAGCTTCACAGCTAACGTCGAGGGGAGGGATCTTTAATAATATAATAAGTATAATAATGGACCGAGGTCCGTAGTAAGTATTTGCAATGTCTCTCTAGGAGCTCCGCGTAAGGCGACCAGAAGCTGGGCGGAAAAAAACAATCTGAGGGACCTCGACGCGTGAGGTATTGTGGGTACAACGCACGTCACTATAGGGATAGTGTTACAGACACGCCTTGTCGACGTCCCCTTTTTCGACTACGAAAAACAAAATGCAATACTCCGCAGTGACCACTGGATGTCGGACCTATGCACAGCATGTGATTCTAAGCAGATTAACAAACATCAGAAATATATATATGATCAAAGTATATTGACTAATGCTGGTTACCGTAGATCTAAACTTTAGGGTTAGTTGGGGGACCGGAGAATGGGGTTTGAAATGTTTTTCACAGTATTACTGTGAATTGTGATTTAAATTGAGCAGAGTCTTTGGAGTAGACAAAAGGAATGTTGCGTCATAGAGCCCATGATGGGCTAACTGGACTCAAACTCTCATATGGTTTGAAGCCCATGTTTGGGGAATTGTAGATTGGTTCAAGTACAGTGATGAGATTTGTCATCCTTAATTAAATGTGTTTGATTTTATGTGAAACTAAAAAGAGAACTTTAGAGGGTTGTCGGATAATGAAAATATGTTATTTATGGAAGTGAGAATTCATTCAGAATTTGATATGTAACTAAAACGTCTCATTTTTATAATGTGGTCATTTGGGACTCCAGATTATCGATAACAACCAAACCAATAAGTGTTATGTTATGCTGATTATGCTTCTCTACCTTTCTCTTTTCATTTATCCACCCGTTGTATCCAATGGGTATAGCCTCATAAATGAGTGTGCAGAGTTTGATCACTCATAAGTAAGCAGCTAGGTTTTACAATTAGCAGAACAATGTTACAAGCAACAAGGTGTGGTATTTAAACAGTACTGCAACAGGTGACTGAGGAAATACACCCTCTTTGCCCACATAAATAAATGTAAATCGCAGCGAGGGCACATTCAGAGCTGAGTGATGGCAAGGGAAGATGTTCTCTATCTTCTAATTCAGTGTCTGTAGCTCCACCTTGTCGTTCCAGGGTGCTAAAATGTGCTCTCGTCTAGACCGAGAGCCTGGGAAGTTCCCTTCAAATTCAGAGCCAAGGCTGAATGGTCCGGTCTCAAGTAGGTACACGTGACAGAATGGCTACACCAGACCGAGTAAGGAGTGATTGTGAAGCGAATGTGCCTGAGTGAAAGGATGGTGCTTGAGTAGTGGTTTAGGAAGTGGGGTGGTAGGTTAAAGGAGAGAGTAGTAGTGCAGTGGAGAAGGTAGTGGTGTGGAGGAGAAATAGGCACGTAATTGTGAATCGGGCAATGGCTTTCTCAGTTATGTCGTGGTGTGGGAGGAGGAGGGAGTTGTAGTGTCGAGGGAGTAGTAACCAAGAGGAGTGAGAACCACAATGGGACAGAAGAGTGGTGAAAGGGAGGAGTGAGACAGTGGACAAGAAGAGTAGGGAAGGGAGAGGAGAGAACTGGCACATTGGAGGAAGCCTGAATCATAATGTGCATTTGTAAGACACGATCACAAATACCATTACATCACTAACATCTGAATAGAGTTGGGACAGTTAGGAAGTCCCTAAAGGGAGTTAAGGGAGCCGGCATTTAGTTTACCAGCTTTAGCATAAGGCAGCTTTTTAGACAGCAGGTGTCAACATTCAGTAGCACTAAACAGGGGCTACAGACGCTTAGGTTAGAGTAGGGAGGCGATTCATAACGACGGCAAGCCCTGGGCCACACAAACGAAAAAATAATTATTCTTGAACAATCTCTGCAACTTGGGATTCTTGGGCCATCTCTGACAAAAAGGTATATTTACTCATCGGTTTCCATTACTGGAGAAGAATGTGACAGATGAATCACAAAAAGAGGGTATCAGTGGTGATGAGAAGTTGCTATTAAAATAAAAAAAGGTGAATTGGGCAATGGGTTTCTGAGTTCATGTTCGTAATGTTGGAGAAGCACCCTAAATCGGCACCAAAGATGGATGCGTATCAACACCTTGTTCTGCCAAATTCTATGTATTGTTAGCATGGCCCATGCATTGGATACAATGAAGATATAAAAGGCGGGAAACACTAAGTTGGAGTGGAGGAAAAGGCAGTAGACATATTGTAGTTGTCATTTATATAGCACCTTTTCCCAATTGTGTGGCCTCAACACGGTTTGTGGTAGGAACGCCCTCAGGGACGAAAGTCCAGGTATGGCAAAATTTCTAAGAGAAGACTGTGCATTTGGCCGAAATTAGGACTTAGTAGGGCTAGCTAGCCTCCAGTAAGCAACCCAAGAGGTCAGGTACGTGGGTGGGTGTGGAGGGTAGTCATGACAGAGTGCTAGTGCAAGAGACTCCATGTGTACCCAAGCTAGACCGAATTTGTTGCAAGTCATCGCTGTATTCTACCGTTAAATATTACAGCAATAAAGCAGGGGATGGTCAAGGCATCAGGCCAGATGTATTCCTCCAACAACCAAAATGAAAGGAACTTGCTAGAGCTTTAATAAAAAAAAAGCATACTCCAGATATGCCATGACAGACAGATTTAGTCCGCTCACTTTGCAGTTTGGGATCTAACCCTGAAGCAAAGCATCATAAGAGGAACAGAAACTGCACATAAATTGTGGGGGGATTCATTTCAAAGGAAGAGTGGTTGGAGCAAGCATGAGGAGCCAGCCCAGGCATACACCGATCAAGTGGGAAGTGTCGATATCGACTTGGCCAAAGAAGTGCAGTGCAGATGGTTATTAAGGAGCGTTCTCATCTTTGAATGTCGATGCACAGAATCAGGCAACTGTGCTCGTGAATCCAGCTATGGTGGCAAAGAAGAACGGAAAGGAAGTGGCCTTGGGTAGGGTGGAGGGTCTGTATCAAGCTCCATCTTTTCAAGGTTTCATCTGTTCATCTTTAGGTTTAGTACCAAAAAAGAAGGACAATGCAGCCAGATTCATAATCTTAGTGGGCAACAGGAAATTACCAAACTGTAGAATGGTTGAAGCATCTTGCAAAAGGGGCACTGACCGGAGGGCATAGGCACATAATGAATCTTTTGGGTCGTTGCCAGTTCACCACAGAAAAGTGTATTCCGAAAGACTGTTCAGATTCTTGCTTGTATTTTGAGACATTTCACACATTTTTGGAATGGGTGACTAAGGAGTAATCCGTCTTGCATCAGTTGTCGCATTCCAGGGATGATTTCTTATTTGCAGGGCCTTCCCAGTGTAGCAGAAATGGGGGCTTATATTGAGCCATTTTATGCGAGCTATGGAAAAGTTGGGGGTAATATTTGCACATGAGAAAATATAAGGGCCATTGACAAAATTGACATTCTTGGGCATTGAGCTGGATCCTCTGGCTGGAGTATGTCTAATGCCGTATGAAAGTATGCAGGCATTTAAGAAAGTCAACAGCGCAGTGTTTGGAGGCAAGAAAGGATACTATGAACCAACTGCAAGTGCTGGTAGGTCATCAGAAATTCGTTTAAGATGAACCCTTGGTGCACGTCATTTTCGAAATCAAGGGCAATGGGCTCAGGGCGAAACAGGAACTGCTAGTTAAGCAAAATTAAAAGTGATGTGTGTATTCAGTCACCTTTGCTGGTGTGGTTGAAGGCATTAGTGTCAAATAGGCAACTAGGGCTCTTCACAGATGCGGCAGGCCATATTGGTTTTGGTGCCATTCTAGGACAAACTGGCGTATTAGCAAGTGGCATAAGAAGTGGGTCCCTTTTGGGTTGGTGAAGACTATCCCATTCTTGGAACGGTTAACCCTAGTGGTTGCACATATGGAATAGTGAACTGAGGAAGAAGATTGTAGTATTTTGGTCGGAAAGTAGGTCTGTGGTTCAAGCCATCAACAATCAGGGAGCATCCTGCAAAATGATGCTGAGTAGGTTGAAAGAGTTGGTGTGGACCTGTTTGAAGGCCAATGTGAACTCTAGAGCAATGCATGTGCCTGGTGTGGGTAATATTTCTTGTTCAAAGATTCCAGCACCGGAGGGTCCGATGAATGCATTTCCAGCAGCAATGTGGAGATTTGGTGCTCCAGCACTCACATTTAATAGCAGCAGCGCTCCTACAAATGACAAAAACAGCCTCTGAGGGGGGGCTTTCAAAATGTTTAGGGAATTCTCGCAAGGTGGAAGAGGTTTTCCGTATTTTCGTTGGAGGTGCCATTGCAATAAGTGGCTGATTTGCATGACAGTGGGACGATAGTGGCTTTTGCTTAGAGGCATATGTCAGCAATAGGTTGGACCAAGAAACCTTGGCAGGTTTGGGTCGGATGAAAATGTCACAGACGGATACTGGATGCACAGAAGTTGAGGGATTGTGGCAGGTCTGCTTGGATAATCAGGTTCCTGCTTTTCAGGGCATTTTTGTGTTGCCATTTTATGGTGCATTTTGTGTACTTGAGCTAGCTAGTATCATGTAAAGAGAATGATGTAAAGAGGGATTTTGTAGCTTGACGAGGCCAGGATAGAAGAAGCGTATTGAGGATATGGGGAAGTCCAAGATGGTCCAGGAGGGGAGGGTGCAAAAGTGATATTGCATGAAGCATGGTGGCAACCCACATGTTTGTTTTGGGCAGTACATTGAGTTTTTGACGGCGAGAAAAAGGATGCAACAGGATGGATTATTACGGTCGCAGTTGCAGTTAAGAATATTCCAGAAAGGGATGGGAGCGTCAGGGCTGTGCAGTAAGGGTTACTCATCTCATTCTTTTAGAATCAGCGCAGCAACTACGGCTGCAGCTTTGGAAGTCGGATGCTGTTAGGCGCTATGTTAGACAACACCTAGCTTAACAGTGGGCGAAAAGGAAAATGGAATGTGGGAGCAATTGTGCAGTGGCAGTTGTTTTCTTACTATTTTGTATAGACCATGGCGGAGTGCTGCATGATCTAGATTATAACACACAGAGATCAGGAGATGTTTCACAGAGACGGCGTGCACCTGTCAACAGGGGATGAGCGATTCATTGATGGATTGGTATCTTTTGGAAAAGTGGCAAGGTGCTAGGATGTTTGCCACGTGCAGCCATTGGGAGTGGAATGCTCTTGGCACACTGTAGCAGGGTACGGTTATACCATGCTGGTTAACAGTAATTGAGATTTAACAACTTTGATTGCTGCCAATGGACCCTTAATGGTGCTCCAAGGATGGGGCCACAGTCATTGGAGGGCCATGAATCGGAAAGGGCCACTGGGACTGACAGAGCAGGACCGGAAAGACCGTTTAGGAGCAGGGGATGGTTCCGTGTCTCCTGGAATTACTCTGGGCCTGGGGGTTTCCCACCGGACTGGTACTCCCCAACGACCAACTGATTTTACTAAGCTTGTTTAAATCTGATGTGCAGTGTGTTTGCAGTGTGTTAGCATAGTACAGTCACTTCGATTTGCTAGAATAGGAAATCAATGTATCAATAAATGCAGCCAAGTAATTACCAAATGAAATGGTATTCTCCTCTTGCAGGCCATGCCCCTCCCTCACCCCATCGAGAACAAATGGATTATAGCAGGTAGAAGGAACAAGTTACTTACCTGTAACTGTTCTCCAGCATGGGACTGGCATGGATTCACATGCTCATGAATATTCCGTCGTCAGGACGGGTATCCTCGGTAAAGAAAAAATCAGTATCAGTTTTGTTTCTGATCTGTCTTTCTCAGTCTTAACCAATCACTGGTCTCTGGGTCATACTGCCCCCAGCCAATGACTGCCCTCTCCCTAAGCCCCGCCTCTGGCAGCCATCTTCAAATTTGGTAGCACGCAAAGTGGCAGTATGACCAAGTGAAGAGTCGTAGAGGGGTAGGAGGGAGGGTTCGCATGTGAATCCATGCCAGACCCATGCTGGAGAACAACAGTTACAGGTAAGTAACTTGTTCCTTCTCCAGCATGGGGTCTGGCATGGATTCACATGCTCATGAATATAAGAATACATAGCAGTACACACATGCACAACCAACGGGAGGTGGAAAAAAGGCTCAACATTAAGCATTACATCAAAACTGAACATTAAGCAGTTATTACCTCCTCACCAGGCTCACCTTAGGCAAACAGATTGCGCAGCACCGCTTGGCCGACCCTGGACTACTCCCTGGAATCCCGGTCGACGCAGTAGAATCTTGTGAAGGTGTGCGTCGACCTCCACGTAGCAGCACTGCAGAACTTCAGCGCTCTAGCCACATCCAGCGAGTGCAAAGTCCTCTCAGCCGGTGACAAAGGCGACGGGAAGAAAACAGGTAACACCAAGGGCTTGTTGAGGTGGAAGTCCGACGGCACCTTGGGCATAAAAGAGGGGTGCGTCCTCAGCACCACCCTCGTGTCGTGAAAAGTCAAGTATGGAGGCTTGCAGGATAGGGCCTGGATCTCTCCCACTCGCCGTGCAGAGGTGATGGCCACAAGAAACGCAGTTTTCCACGACAGGAACTTCAACGGTGCCGAATGCATAGGCTCGTATGGCGCCCCCATGAGCCTGGTCAGCACCACGTTGAGTTCCCACGCCGGGGCAGGGGTCTTCACCGGCGGGAACGATCAGTACAGTCCCTTCATAAATTCCTTCACCAGGCGATGGGACCACAAGGAGGCCCGTCCTGTGGTTCTGTTGTATCGGGAGATCGCAGCCAGATGTATCTTGATGGAGGCGTGAGCCAGTCCACCCTTGGCCAGCGACAGTAGGTACGGCAGCACTTGAGGGGCCATAATCCGTAGAGGGTTAATCTTCTGTGCACAGCACCAGACAGAGAACCTCTTCCACTTATGTCCGTAGCACTTGAGAGTTGAGGACGCCCTGGCTTTTGCAAGGACCTCTCTGCAGTCAGCCGGGATATCGTACCCTCCAAACTCTAGTGCTGCAGGAGCCAGGCCTGCAAGTTCAGCGACACCAGGTCGTGATGAAGTATGGCGCCTCCTTCTCTGAAGAGAAGATCCGCGTCCGTCGGCAGCTTGACTTGTGGGGACGCTGACCAGTCGAGAAGGTCCGGGAAGCAGATCTGCCTCGGTCACGCCGGTGCGACTAGGATCATCCTGCACCAGGACCTCTTGAGCTGGTTGACGAGTCGGAGCAGCAACGGCAACGGAGGGAACGCATATAGGAACAGGCAATCCCAGGGGAACGAGAAAGCATTGCCCATGTTCCTCGGCTGGGGAAACCTGCTGGCGAACCTCTGGCACTTGGAGTTTGTCGCCGTCGCGAACAGGTCGATCTGCGGTTTTCCCCATCGTCGGAAGAGTCGATCCACTTGAGCCTGACGTAGTTCCCACTCATGGCACGAGCGCAGCTCCCTGCTGAGTGTGTCGGCGATGGTGTTCTTTATCCCTACCAGATGAAAGGGCACCGGAAACATCCCTTGGGCGACGGCCCAATGCCACAGATCCTATGCTTCCTTGGAAAGGGCTGGGGATCTGGTTCCTCCCTGCTTCCGGATGTAGAACATTGTGGTGGTGTTGCCAGTGAAGATTCTCACCACCTTGAGGGGCGGGAGAAAGGACCTGAGGGCCCAGAACACTGCACGGAGCTCCAGGATGTTGATGTGGAGTGTCTTCTCCTCTGGGAGCCAAAGGCCTCTCGCGTGAAGTTCTCCGGTGTGCGCTCCCCTCCCTTCCAGGGAGGCATCCGTCGTCACCGTTATCTGGTGGGATGGAATCTGAAAGTCTGTGCCCGCCGTCAGATGAGCACGGGTGCCCCACCACCGGATCGCTCGTCGGAAGGTCTCGTTGAGCGGGATCCTGTCCTCGAAGCTGCCCGTCGCTTGGATCCAGCGGGAGTCGAGGAACTCTTGCAGACGGCGCATCCGAAGCCTACACAGGCGCACGAGATATATGCAGGAGGACATCATCCCGAGGAGGGACTTGAAGGACCTCACCCTGGCCACGTCCGTGGCCAGCAGATGCTGCACCTTGCCCAGGATGGCCTTCGTCCTTTCCACCGACGGCGAGGCCAGACCCGCCACTGTGTCGTGCTTGGCTCCCAGAAACAGTGCGACTTGCGACGGGACCAGGTGGGATTTGGGAAAGTTGATGGAGAATCCCAGGTCCGTGAGCAGCTGGACTGTCTTCGCTGTGTGGTCTACGTCAAGCTCCCTTGTCCTTGCTCGGATGAGCCAGTCGTCCAGGTAGGGGTAGACGTGGATCCCCTGCAGGCGCAGCCGCGCCGCCACCGGTGCGAGGCACTTGAACAACCTGGGTGCCGACTTCAATCCGTATGGGAGGGCCTTGAACTGGTAGTGCCGTCCTTGGACCACGAACCGGAGGAACTTTCGGTGCCCTTTCAGAAGTACCCATCCTCCAAATCGAACGATGACAGGAAATCGCTCTCCTCCAGCTGTCCCAGCACGTGCTGGAGGGTGACCATCCGGAACTTCTGTGCCTTGATGTACTTGTTCAGTCGTTGCAGGTCCAGGATGGGGCGCCATCCTCCTGTCTTCTTTTTCACGAGAAAGTACCTTGAGTATACCCCGGAACCTCTTCGGGACGAGCTTGATGGCACCTTTTTTGAGCATCGCCCTTACCTGCAATAGCAGTCGAGGGACGTGATTTTCCTTCCTGGCCACGGGTGGAATGCGGGGGCACTTTTTTAGAAATTCAAGGGCATGCCCCTGGGCCAGGGCGTCCAGCACCCAACGGTCGATGGAGATGGACTCCCACACGCTGACGAACTTCGCCAGCCGGCCTCCCACCGGGGTGCTTCGGTGGGGGCCCGACACCGCTGTCGGTTCAATCTTGCTTGGAGGACGCCTTGCCGCCTTGGCCTCCCTGGCAACGACGGCGGGGCCCACCCAACTTGCCTCGTCCTCTATAGGCTTCCTGTGACAAGGAGCGGGCCGCTTTGCGGTACGTAGAGGAGCCACTGCCGAATCCCTTGGAGGCACCCTGCTTGCCTCCGGTGCTCCGAAAGGACGGCCTTCGTTGCCGGAGAACGCCTAGGGCCTTAGCTGTCTCCGTGTCCGCCTTGATGGCTTGGAGGGACTCATCCACCGTTTTCCCAAACAGGTTGTTCCCGTCGAACGGCATGTCCAACACCTTGGCTTGTACGTCCTGGCGGAAATCCGTCGCCTTGAGCCACCCTTGTCTTCTAAGGCAAACGCTGCTGCCTAGCTGGCGGAAACCGGTGTCGGCAATGTCCGTTGCCACCGTAATGGCGTGGTCCGACGCCACTTCGCCTTCTTGCAAGATCTCCAGGGCCTCGGCCCTCTTGTCATCCGGTAGGAAGTCCAACAGAGGGGGCAATCTTGTACCATAACTCCCTGTCGTAGCGGGCCGCGATCGCGAGGGCGTTGGCCGCCTTAATCGTTGTTGCCGCTGACGAGATAACTCGTCGTCCCATTGCGTCCAGATTCTTTCCTTCGCCGTCCTTGACGTTGAGGCCGATGCCCCCCCCCCCCCCGCTTTCTTCTTGGCTGCCGCTGACACGACCGAGTCAGGGGTCGGTTGTGCCCTAAGGCACAAAGGGGCCACGTCGGAGACCCGGTACTTCTTCTCGTACTGATCCCTCTTGGCAGGCGTCGTAGACAGGTTCTTGAGAAGGGTGAGACCCTCGTCCCAGATGTCATCCAGCAGAGGCACGGCGAGGACTGCCTTCCTCTTGGCCTCGCGCCGTTGGTAAAGGAAACCTTCCTTCTTCTCTTCGGGGCATAGCTGAAAAAGCTTGGATGCCCTGGCGATCATTGCATGGAAAGATCCGATCTCGTCGGACGGGGAGGCCAGGGCTGGCGATGGGAGCTCTGTCCTGTCGTCATAGCCGTCGTCGTCGTCTCGGTACCCGTCGTGGCCGTATCATCACCAGGGACGGGGGACGTGTGTAAAGGCTGAGCAGGCGGCGAGGGCTAAAAAGGCGGGGCTGGATGGATCCGTCTTCTCTTGTTTGGGGGGCTACCCGCTGGGCCCAGCCCTGGCTCCTCCGTCGAGCCTGGTTCCGGATCCTCCGTCGGTGGTAAGGGCAATCTCGTCCTTATTTCCAAACATAAGGATTGTATTGCCAACAAAATGGCCGCCGAGTTATCGTGCGGCTCCGGAAGCGACGGGCGCGACGGGTGACTAGGACCCACGCCGGTGCCGCCGTCACTCTCGTCGTCACCCTCGTCGGGATCCCTCCCGTGGGGGCAGACATGTTCGACGCCTTCGTCGAGGCCCTCTAAGACTTCTACCAGCTCCTCCTCGGATGCTGTGTCCGTGTCCACAATGGCCACCGCCCCCCCCCTCTTTTTCCGTCGGGGTCTTCACAGGGGTCTTTTCGATGGGTCTGAAAGAGGCTTCCCTCCACGGAGGCAGGGAGACTCTGGGCCCCGAGGTCGCCTCCACTGGTGTAGCCTCCACAGGCTGCGCCAGGGCCGCCGCGACTTCACCGATAGAGGCCTTGGCCAGGTGAATCAAGGCCTTCACCGCCTTGGCCGTGCTGGAGGCCTTCACCTTGGGGGGAGGGTCACCGCCTCGCTCCCCCTTGGCCGAATCCTTCGAGATCAACCGGGGCCTCTACAGAAGCTTACCCGGGTTCTCGGATTTCCTCTTCCCCGAACCAGAACCAGAACGTTGGCTCGTGGTTGATGGTGCCGGAGAAGGCGCGCCCTGCCTGGCAGCCGAAGAGCCCGACCGTTCGGCGCTCCCAGTGCCCGTGGACTCGCAGTGCTTTGCCTTCTGTTGGGACCCCGTCGCCGGGACGCCCTCACAGGACTTAAAAGACCGCTCAGACTTCTTTTTCTTCCCACCTGACGGACTCCTTCCTTCCAGCCAGTTGGACCCTGATAGCCCGTTAAGACATGTTCCTGCAAAACGCACAGTCCTTCTCCACGTGCGTTTTGTCATCATGAAGGCAGTAGAGACATTTCGAGTGCTCGTCCTCCAGGAACACATTCTGTAGCTGGCATCCAGGGCAAACCCTAAACAGCTTTCCGGCCGTCGAGCTTCCTTTCTCCTGGGCCATGTTCAGGTAGGCCGCAGAAACTTCTGGAATCCTCCAAGAAGCGTAACTCGACGAAATCTTCACCTTTGAGGGGCGTAGAAAAAAAATCCTGCACGGATACCCGTTAATCGGATGTAGAGACGGTGGAGCTTGAGGCTCTATTTGACTGAAAAAAGGAGAAATTGTCTTTGAAAAAGCGCAAAAACGCAGCAAAAGCTTGAGAGCTAAACACGAGGACTTCCAACACTTGAGCGTGCGGTAAAAATCTGTAGATGGCTGCCAGGGGCGGGGCTTAGGGAGAGGGCAGTCATTGGCTGGGGGCAGTATGACCCAGAGACCAGTGATTGGTTACTACTGAGAAAGACAGATCAGACTCTAAACTGATACTGATGTTTTCTTTACCGAGGATTCCCGGCCTGACAACGGGGAATATTCATGAGCATGTGAATCCATGCCAGACCCCATGCTGGAGAAATGTGGTACACGCCTGATCTTCCACTACATTCCCGTAGTGCATGGATGGTCCTGCCTTTCAAAGATCACGTGGCCCGGGGAGGGATGAAGCCAAACCGGTTATGTGCTTGCCACACCACGAATGAGGTTGGGTTCCGGGCTTGTTCGGTTCGTTTTTCACTTTATGCAGAGTGTACCAACATGGGCTGGGCTGAAGACATTAAGATTGGACTAGTGGTGTGTCCATCAGGCTATGTGCTGTGCATCAGGGATTTGGTGGAGGGATTAGGGTGGTTCTGGATGCATAACATGTGCTGTGTACAGGGGTCAAAAGATACAAAAAAAGTAATGGAACTGAGTTCCTCTTTGACACCCCCCCCACTTTCCCAGCCTGCCCTGCTCTCCACCAACCCCACACTCAAGCCGCTTTCCCCTGCCCACCCCCCACCAATTCAAACCCAATACCTGCGTTCTGACTTTCCTCTTCTACAGAAAGCTGTTTGTGTTTTACCAGACTAAGGAATACTGATGCACGGGCCGGCAGGAGGCCTTGGTTGGCACCTCCCTTAGTAGTGGCATGCACTGCCACCAGCATGGACCAGTTTCCTCATCTCCAGGGTAGGGAGAGGATTGGGCAGACTACAAAGCAGGGGGGGCCGGCATTAGAAAGAAGAGATTTTGGAATGCTCAGGTAGGTGAGTGGGGGAGGCAGAGGTTGTTAATCACTGCAGAGGGATGGAATCGCCTGCACGAAAACCATGTTGTCATACAGGAAGTACAGTGTATCTTCAGGCCTTTATTTATGTGGAGCCCCACGATTCCAGTGCCGTGTAACCTGTGATGGTGTTGAGTAAAGGAGAGCGGAGGGGAAGGGATGGGCAGCAAATGTTACTCATAATAGCAACTACTGTAGTCGATAGTCCCTTTTCCTCCATACTTGTGGGGTATTCCGTCCTTTTGGGCTGGGACCAGAGCTTTTTGTAGCACCAAACAAAAATTATCTGTCTCACTTTTATATCACAGGCCTAAGCACATGCTTGGCCACAGACTCTGCCTCCCCAAGCCCCGCCTCCACCTCTGGTCCTTTTCGTCCAGCGTAGGTAGGGATGTAATTAATAAACTCAAGTCAAGTGAATACAGCTGTATTTCGGTGTAAAACTATAAAAGCAACATCCCATTACAACAATACAAGAATATAAAATATAAACAACTACATCAAATAAAAGATCAAGCACCACTATTCCTCTCATAAATTGTCCAACCAGCAAATTGCATTATTAATAACATCAGAATAGCACACTATATAAAGTGCAAACTTTTTGTGCATTAAATAAGATTTTGACCCTGTGAGAAACCAAAGGGTGTCTCTCCTGCTAGTCCCAGGGTATCTCTCTTTCTCAGGTGGCTAAGCACAGCCATTGCCTTTGGATCCAGACCCTGGGGGTGGACCAGTGCGGGAGGATCACATGGGTGAAGGGTCTTCGGGGGTGTGGGGAAAGGCAGCCGGTGGCGAGATGTGGTACTCCTCCCTTTCCCGTACCCATGATCCCTTCCATTTCATAGAATTTTCCAGTTCCCAACTTCTCTTCCCCCCGCCCCCTTTCCACACAAACACTGGGCCGAGGAAGAGGGTAATAGAGTAATAATGCTAACTCTTACACAGCGCATTGGACATGTCCCGTTAATTGGGTCAGGCAAAGTCAGGCACTTGACCCTAGTGCATACATCAGATACCAATTAGTTCCCCTCATACAAATAAAAGACGGAACATAGAGACACCCTCGGAGCAAGGTGGAACACGAGTAAGAGCAGAACTTCTGGAGCAAAGGCGAACCTACTGGAGCAAAGCAACGGACCAAGGGACGAGAGCCACGGGTGGAGAATCCCAGGAGTGCCCTGCAGGAGGTTATTGCCTCCAAAAGGCCATGAACGACATGTGGAGAAGTATGCATTGTGTTTCAAGGACGCCAGCTTTCCTCCTGTGTGAATGGCAGAGTTGGGGAGGCAAGGTCAAGTCTGTGGTACTAACCTTGACTCGTAAACTGGAAGAAAGGACAAGAAAAGCGCACACAGCCGGTGAGTTGGCAAGCGACATGAGAGACCAGTGTGTGCTAAAGAAAGATTGAAGTGGCAACACAATATTGCACAAATGAAGGCTGCACACATGTGGATGAGACGCGAAGAAAGGCAGACCTGCAAATGAACCTTAAAGTAATGATAGTGAGTAACGGAGTGGTCCGCGAAAGGAAGTAGGCCACTCGAAAGTCTCTGTGAAAGGTGAAGTTTTTGTAGCGATAAAGTGAATGAACTGTAAAAGCGAGGTGATTGAAATGGACCCAGAGAAAAGGGGAGAGTAAAAAGGTGAACGTTGAACTTTGGTGCATAATACAGTGAACTACCCTGACCAGGAAGCACTAGGGCAAATAACATAGGAGTGTGAGTTGAAAGCTGGAAAATCAAAGTAGTCCTGCAGAGGTCTGTAGAAAAAAGCCATGCACATTCGAAAGACTTCTAAATCAAGAAACGTTCCAAGCCCGACCGAAGGTTTATTTAGTTAGGGGAAGGGAACCCCTAAAGGAGGTAAATTAAGTTTGGGGAAGGGAACCCCTGCAAGTGTTTTGTTTTGCTGTTAAAGGTCTGAGCCCGACAGAGGAGGACAGATGTGAACATTTTGGTTAACTGTGTTTTGGAAATTGGCAAGTAAGACTAACGTGGAAGGCCACGCAGACTTCGATCCATGTCTTGAACTGACATTGTGCTTAGAGCCTGAGCCAGAGTGTGTCATCTTGCCTAAAGGGGCCGCCTTACTCCGTGCTGTCCAACGTGGGGAGGAGAGCCGACTCAGCCACATTTATTCTTTAAACACTGACTTTCCTTTGCATACATATTCTCCTTTTCACACTTTTTCTCTAAGATATAGCGCAGGCATTAGGTTTTGTTAGTATAGGCCATTTTGTTTTGACAGACAACTTTTGTTTTATTTATTGTTTGATGGTGGAGACTTATCCCATTTGTAGCTATAGGGCAAAGTAACACCATTGAAACTTCAATAAAGGTCTTACAAATTGTACCTTTTGCGTCAGTGTCATACTTGGAATACCATGCCTCCCTTACAACCCACAAATCTATCAATCTAAAATAGGCCACTGTGGGGTTAAAACAACAAGGAGAGTGTTGCTCGCAGCTTGGAGAATAAAACCCATCATCCTAAATTCTGGTTTAGCGCTCTCAGTCTCTGCATCCAGGCCCTGTGGATGTATCGTGCTGTTACATATACAACACAGAGACTTTGTGGCTGGCCCAAGTACAGCACCGCTGTTCCCAGGTGGCGGATCTCAGCTTCATTTAGAACAGGTCTCAAATATCTGCGTTTTGTAAAAGATCAGCAGAAAATATATCAAGGCTTCTCTTGCCACCCCACACATTGGACACACATCTGACCCAGATACCTTCCAAGAGTGGACAAAGGTGGCAATCGCTAAAATCCGCAATCTGAAGCATATCTACAGGGATCTCTCATGTGCAGGAATTATTGTATCAAGGTGGGGCCATCAAACTATCTTGACTCAACACATGCATGTGGATGTGTTTTGTATATGGAATTTTATTGGGTTGTATAAAAAGTAATTTATATTTGATTATGCATATTCAACAACAAAATATGTTAAAGAATTGCGTCCTTATACATTAATAATTATCTACTCCAACTCTGAATATCAACACTTACCAGTTCTTTAGGAATAACATTTCTCATAATTGAGGGGAGCTGGGAGCTATTTAGCTCCTGCTTCTATCCTAGAAGAGTCTGGTAAACTTGAAAAGAGCAGCTATGAGGAGCTACATTTGGCTCCTCAGGCCAACTGGTGCCTTTCAAACATGCATATGTGACTTTTAGCATTCGCAAATACTAAAAAGTTAGAAGAATTACGATACATCTAGATACGTTTAAACATAACGAATCAAACATAACGGACAAAAAGTTAAAGTCTGACTCTCAGGTGGAAGTTAGAAATGCAATGCGCTGGGTACTTGCTCCTAGTTCGCCAGCGGCAGCTCCTGCCTGGTGGGTAATGCCTGACACGCAGGAGCAGGTTTCAGCTCCTGCTCATCAAATATTAATTTCCGATCCTGCATTTCATTTTCATAACACTTCAGAATAGCTGGTTTGGTCAGGCACATGGCATAGTGTCATCCTAAGGAACCACACCAGCAGCAGAGCTCCATTTTTAACAAGCATTGGCAAAGCCAACAGTTTGGGACTTTTGTATAGGCATGGGATAGGCATTTTCTAGGCACTGGAATAATGGCCATAAGTTTGCGACAGCTGGAAAATAGACCGATTACCTGGGCATACGACGGCAGTACCTGGCAAATGCCTCTCTAATACTACAAGCCAAACCGGTTGGCCCTGTCGTTACTCATTTTTAACAGGACTTCAGTGCATGGAAGAGATAGAAGTCAAGTGGCTGAAGGCACGTTTGGTTTAGAAATCTTTTTACTATAGTAGCCATTGGCAGCTGCAATTAAACCATTAACTCCCAGCAGACTGCGTAGAAATAAAATTGACAGGTTTGATGGCATCCTTTGACTGGTGGCGCTCAAAGAGATCCCAGGAGGATGTGCTTTGGGCAGGTAGTGGGTGGGAATGGCCAGAGGGATTAGCATTGCCAGAGGCAGCCAATGGGTGGGTAAATAATCAAACACCCACAAGCTGCGTGACGCCTCCTGACTTCATCTCCCTTCTACTTGTAATCCAATACAATAGTTTTGGCTTATAGGTGGGGCTTAAGCACCACCTAAAAGTCCAAACTAAATAGTTTGCCATCTTCCCATACCCTCCATTTCCTGCAGGCATGTCCTCTGGAAATTAGGTCATAAGGCAAAGGGCACTTGTTACAACCACCTGGATTGGACCCGTACAGCAGGCTTACTTTGGACCAATCTCTTGCAACATTTTGTCTTTAAAAGGTGAGGGACACCATCTCATTCTTTGATTCATTCCTGAACTCTAAGAAGAGCAGCAAAAACACATTTCCGGACATCTGGTGATAGTACAGTTCAAGTCCATTTCCAGGGAGGTGAAGACATAAGGCATCCAAGGTAGAGGAAAGCTGTCCCTTAACCATCTCTTGGGAATAGTGAGGGTGACTGTTGAACCAAGGCCTCATTGAGGCTGCTCCTGTAACCAAGACCAAGTCACTAAAGTTGTAGGACTCCCTGCGAGGGAGAGTGGAACAGCAGTAGTCACCTTGTCCTGGAGCCCCTGTATTGGGATGCAAAGCAACTGCAGAACAAGAAAATGACTCCTGACTCTCCGTGCATTTAAACCGCCTTGACAATGGTTAGGGCACGCTTGAAGCCACCCAAGTTACTGCACAGTAACTGCAGAGTCCTCCCCAACTTGATGCACAACCATCTACATGTCTCAGAGTTCGCTCGATGCAGACGCTGCACCAACTCCACACCTTGAGACCCGCCAAGCCTTCTAGAATCCCCTCTTGGTTTCAAGCCTAGAACAAAAAGCCAACACCAAGATCCTTTGCAGATGCCAAGTTCAGCCAGCTGAGCCCACTCACCTCCAAAGGCCAGTCTCCGCACTGGAGGTTGCCAAGTCATCCAGGGCCATGGACCTGACACCCGATGTCCACCTCTTCGACCCGCAAACCAGCGCTGCAGCTCAACAGACCCGGCCCGCTACTCCTTGACTCGATACTGGCCTGACGTTAAAAGTACCCAGGCTCTACAACAGCGTGCATTGTCTGTTTTTCTTTACAAGGGTGTGTTTTCATTGTTAGCTATTTATATTGTTTAATTAAAGTCTATATTTTCATAAAGCCTCGATTAGACATGCTTTTCGTTTTGAATCGTAGTACTAATGCGGTTTGGGTCGCCTCTTATCAAATCACACAACTCTTGAAGATATAGCTGCCCCTGGCCCATATTACCAAAAAAGCAAAGCATGTATGCCTTTTGCGCTGTGTTAGGCAAGAATTGATGTAGTAACCCTTGAGCAGACTACACAACACATGTCCTGTTGGTATCCGGTAACCCACCTTTTGGTATAGACCTCTGCTACAGAATTTGCCAGTGGGACTGAGCAGCCAGGCTCATCTCAAGAGGGGTAAATGTGAGCTGTAGCAATGAAATTCGCAAATACAAGTAACCAAGCAACACTTCCACTCAAGGTTTTCGTTAAAAATATTTATTTAACAGCAGTTTTTAAATAAGCATTCTTTAAAAAGGGAAATGTAGGTAACATTCAAATATACTTTAAAATACTTTTCCAGAATCACACAGCTAGTAGATACTCTTTAGAGATGCTTTTTACACACTTCCTACACCCCGAGGTGACTTCACTAAGACAGTAATGTCATTTATATATCACTAGTACACTTTGCAGATTCTGAGGCTTGCTGAAAGGAAAGGTTAAGGGAAGGAAAGGGGTTAAACAGGTTGTCAGAAAATGGGAGCACTTAAATCATCCCATGAAGTCTAGACAAAAACCTTTCCCAGCAATAATAGTTAAAAACCAAGTTATCTCCTCTGAGGGACAGTACATATCAAAGTCAAATGGACTAGAAGAGTCTGCAGGGAGCCAGGACAGCCAAAGTCAATTGGAGCAAAGTCTATGGAGCTGAGGCACTTCTTAGATAGTAAAGTCGTGCACAAAGTTAGAGAGTTTGTCTGAAGAAAAATCACTGTAGGGTCACAAATTGTTACACTCGTGAAGTGTAGAGCTGAAATCAACTCTAGCAAAGTAGCTAGAAGAGCTTCTCAACTGAGAAGAACAAAGCAACATACACTGAGGCAAGTACCCCAAGTCAGAACACTACCTTTGGTTAGAAGAAGAGTGGTCCAGATGGCTTCTGTCTGGTTGCAGCGGTGCAGATCCTGGGTTCCCGGGGCCTCAGTCATGGGGACAAGAGGGAGGACGTCTGGAGGACTCCTGCGGCAGCAATTCAGAGGCAGCTACGTGCTCCTTTCAGATCAGCAGCACTTCGCGGTTTCAACGCTCGGTAAACAGCACGACTGCGGATCTTGGTCACCGGTTGGGCGTCCTGCACTCTGGTGAGGGGACTCCAGCTCTTGTTATCCTGTTTCTGAAGGGTCCTTAGGAGATTCCTGGAGCTTCTGGCCGTATTGCAGACGTTGCTCTCGACTACGGATTTCTCGACCCCTGGCACTTGGTTCCTGCAGCAGCAAAGTAGTACAGCCAGTCGGGAAAGATGGTCCAGTGGAGTTTGTCTCTGGGTTAATTGGTCCCACTAACCCAAGGGAAGAAGTCGCCCCTTCTAGAGCTTCACGTCAATCAGAAAAAGGAGTTTCAGCACAGCAGCAGGGCTTCACCGGGCAATTCAAAGGTCCAGGAGGATGCAGCAAGCTTCATTCACGGTTTCTTCGTCGGGTTGTTCTTCCCAGTGGTCGACTCTCTTCAGTCCCAAAACCCTTGCCTTTTAAGCAGGTTTCTCACATTCATGCACAGCCTAGCTGTCACTCAAACAGCGGGGTGGTTGTCCAGAAAGGACAGCCAGCCAATCAGGACTGGGTGCATTCAGGCATTCTTAGAGACAAAGGACAGGGGAGTTTTGGGAACCTCCCTCACATCCCACCCTTCCAGGCACACTGAAGTCAGAGGCAGGTTTCAGTACTGAAGCCTGCCAAAGGCGAAACAAACAAAGGGCTCAAACCTGGCTTGACGCGCAGAGTAAAACCTAAGAAAGACGTCACAAACAGAAAATGGTGAAAAAAGAAGACCAGGGCTATTTTGACAAAATGATCACCGATGGGTGCTACACTGCAGCAGAGGATTCAGCCTGCGGCAAAAAAAGCACAATGGTAGGAAAATTAAACCACTGCCACCAGCCATTTAAAGTAATGAGGGTACATAAAAAAAGTTACATGAGTAGGTAGGATAAGGAGCTACTAAGTAACCCCCCAGCACTCCACATAAAATGGTGTGTGCTGGACCTACAAAGAGAAAAGGTAAGTAAAGTCAATTTCACTTTACTGTTCTTGGGAACAGTAGCTCACACAAGAAAAGGTATTTAAACCTTAGGAGAATTCTAAAGGATTTCTCTGACAGTGCACTGAGGTGCTGTGTGTCACCCTACAAAATGTAGATGCCTATGGAGTTTGTCAGACTCCAAAAACAAAAGGAAACAATCTAAATCGGGTCAAAACACACGAGAATGAGAAAAAGGGCTCACTCACTCCAGGATTAAAATTAAAAAGTCCTAAAGTCCAGTGAATAAGCTGGTGGTCTATAGGTTGGGAGGAAATAAGCACTAAAATGAAAATTCGGCCTAATAGGCTCTACCTGTTTCAACTTGAGTCGAATCACTGCTGGCTTTGTAGTAGTGTGGAGCGGAGGATGTGGTTTAGCCACCACTCATCCCTGGACTCCAGCCAAGTAGTAGTCATTGTATCACACTAATCGAGACCTTCTGGTTGCTCGTAAATCTTAAAATATATGCAATGCCCGGTTTAATAAGGCGACGACTAGAATCACATTGTTATACAGCCAGAGCAACTTGATATTGCACTAGTGTGAGTTGGTCCAGCTATGATGGGACTGATGAGAGTTGGTGTCTGGTCTGACAGTGTCCCCTATAGCCATGTGGCACAATAGCCAGGATCCTGCCCTTATGACTCTCCAGCAGGAAGGGAAAAACCCTCCTCTCAGAACATAGGAAATTCCCCATGAGGTCCCTGGGAACTGTACTTGAAAGCACCACTGACAAAGCTAACCTCACACCAGGGTGCTGATCACTGGAGACCTTTTGAAGCCATTGGGTATAGGAAAGGTGTGGGGTTAAAATAGCCAGCGAGGCACGGTAAGCCAGAGAAGGGTACTACCATCTTGCTTTCCATTAGGTTTCATGTCCTTTTCCTGCTGGACAGGGTACTCTGGGAGTGTCATCATAAGGGACACTTATTACAGGTAAGGAAGGCAGGTAAGATTGTGAAGGAAGTTGATGAAAGTGGAGGCCAGATGTGAAAGGGACTGAGTACCGGACAAGCCCAGATCAGGACAGAGGCGCAGAAATGCTCCCACACCACATCTGGGGAGATTACAGAAACCCAGTGCCTCAATTCGAGACAGAAATGCCAATTTACCAATCCACTAACAATTTCCCCCCTCTGCATACACCTCGGAAACTCTAAAACAAACACAACCACAAGCCTACAGCACAACAAACCGCACAAACTTCACTACACTGCAACAACAAAACAAAACACACAGACAGTACACGAAGACTACCGGCTGCAAACACCCCAGGCCTAGCCAACGGACCCACCGGGCTGAGGCCGCCAACAGCACATCACTGCTCTCTTGCACTTTTCCTGCTTCCTCCCACTAACTCACCCTCCCTTTCCCCCTCGTTCAGAGCTGCCAGAGCGCCAGGAGACAACTCCGGTGGTGATAGTGCACGGTACAAATATCCTTTAACATTAATATTAAAACAACAGGGTTTGGGGCCCTTACAGCACGTTTACTTTGGAACAATTACTTGTGGCTATTTACCTTTCAAAGGATATTAGAACTGCCGCTTTCTTAGATTCATCTGTGGAGCGTCAAGGCAAGGATACATTTGTGGACCTCAGTTGGCAGTGCAGTCCATTCCAACGCCCTCTGCCATAGAGGTGAAGACAGAAGTCATCTAAAGCAGAGGAGAGCTCAGTCCCCTAATCATCCCCAGAGAACAGTGAGGGCGAACCAATGTGGACCAAGGCCTGCCTTGCTACTGCCTGCACTGGAAGTAGTCTTATTCGCTGGAGGTGAGGGATCCCCTGTAGGTGGCCAGCCAAACTCCCTGGAATGGGGATGCAGAACTGAAAGGACACACTTTGTCCCGGGAAATCCTAGATGGGGCCTCCCCATCAACTCTGAAGTCAATGAATAAGCTCTGTGCCCCGATTCCTGTATTAAAGTGCTTATGAACTGCAGGTCGGACATTACCTGCCTTTATCAAGATGTGTGCTATGTGACGTTGCTGCTTGCGAACCGCACCCTATGTGTTGGACTCAGTTACCCAAATTCGCCAATCCAACACCTCAGAAAATATCTTTAAGCCTAGCTTAACACCTCTGAGCTGCAGGGGTAGGTTTTCAAGTGTTTTCTTGTGCTTTGAAACAATGAGAAGCAGATGTTCCCGACTGCGGCCGTAGAAGGAAAGATCCTATTGAAGTTCATGCCACAAAAGTATAGATACAACGCAAGGCTTGTTTGAAATTAAGTTCTCGAAAGCATGCTTCATACCGAGAACTCTTCTCAAACCAGCACTCATGTGTGGGTGCCCCATTAAAAGCAGGTGAACGTCCAGAATCCATCTCAAATCATGGACCATATCCAGACCACTTCCAAACTAGGGTGGGTGGCAAAATTCTCAAGCCATGGCTGCAGTCAAGACCTTCCTTCTCTGAAATCAGGGTTCCTGCTAGAATCACTTTCTCAAACAGGGGTTCGTGACAGGAACTAGCAGGGTAAGCTCTGAGCAAGATTGTATAACGCTAAAGGTCGGGGACAACCTTTCTCAAACTAAATCAAATTTATGGAACAGAGCCAAGTACAGCCAGAATGACCTAAGAAGCGGCCCCTTGTACAAGCACGTTTGCCATTAAAAAATGGGAACTAGGATTGCAATTAACATTCATAGCACGGAGAACACGCAGGGTTAATGGAGCGAGGAGGCCGCCCGGTTGATATGAACAGGATGCTTCCCCAGCTGGGCCTCCGCATGCCTCGGTTTTATCTGGACTTTGCTGGCAGATTGCCATGGCCCACACCCCCATCCCTTCCCCACCCCCCAGATTGCTGCTAATAGCAGGAGCATTACATCTGTGCACACGGGTCCTATCAGACGAAAGCCTCCCAGGGCTCCCTAGCCACTCCTTCCACCTTTCCCAGAGCCTCCAGTTCAGGACACAGAAGGAGGGAATGTTCACTCAGCGGCCGAGAGTCGAGACAGTCACCAAGGCACCGCAGATGAAAACTGAACGCATACACACAAACAGCTCAAATCTCAAGTGCTGAAACAACCGAGGTTACAAATCCCCATGATAGTGGTAATCGTGTAATTAACATCACATAGATGAAAAGTGGTCTGCCATAGCACGATACGAAGCTGTGGCCTGCAGGATACCCAATGATCGACAGCAGACATACTAACCCACTGAGCATTTCTTAACCGTATTCAGAAGCAGGAAATGGATCGACAGAGCCCTCACTATGCCATGTTATGTTACTGGGATTTATCCCACACACCGCTGCCATTTGTGTGGTTTACAGGTGCATTGGAGGATCTGAAAGAGGGCGATGGGTTAACTCAGCGGGGATAGAAGAAAACATGTAAGACTGCAGTCCTGTTGTTTTGATGTGTCCAAACCGGAAGTACCCGGAGCTCTGCTTGCGGGTCAGTTTCTAGGTGTTCTGTGTCAAGAGCATTCATCAATGGTTGTCCAGATGGGACCCGCGTGTGCATTTGGTGCTAGGGTGCATTGGCAGTGGTTGTGATACGTGGACAGAAGGGGTGCACTTTCATAGGTCTGTTGGAGGGTTATTCAATTGCCATGTGTGAGGGAGGGGCATGGTTGGTATGTGCATAGCGTAGCTGAGCTAGAGGTTGAGAATGTTAGTGTGGGCAGGTTAGTGGCGGGCCTGGTGGCCAACATGTAGCTTCCACCCAGTGTTGCCCAGGCGAAGTCTCAAATTGGGGTGCCCCTTGGGCGACATCTGGAAAGTGGTACCCCTTGAGTAAGGTACTTGTGAAATGTTGGGAGGCACCCTAGTGTGGCTGTTATCTCTGGCCGTGGACAGTGTCCATCGACTGGTCTTGGATGAGAGTGGTGGAACGAAATGGCCAGTGTGTGAGAATAATTCTGAAGAGAGTTCAGAGTAATGGATGCAGAAAGGGCAAAGTCCTGGTGGGCTCTGTAGGACAACTTCACATGCAACAGGGTCAAGGTGCAATATCTATGATCCAGTCCTGAAAATCGGGGAGGAAAATCACAGGATTGAAGTAGTTGCACTGGACCCCAAGGAGCAAAAACCCATAAGGCAGAGAGCAAACAGTCAAGTTAGAAGCTAATAGCCATACAAAACGTCACTAGCTACCTCAATACTATACATACACACAGCACACCATTTCTTACTTGCCCAGAGTCAAATAACACTAGCTAGTGTAGAGTGCATATTTTTCACTCTGCCATAGGTGCAAAATTACTTTGGTAGCACCAAGAGCAAAAGTACAGCAGGAGAAATGTACAGTGGAACTAGAGGTGCGCGAGCCTGGCGAGGCTCGGCCTCCAGCCTGACCCTCCTTTCGGGTCGGTACCCCCGGATGCCACAGGCCTGCCACGGGCCCCACCATGGCTGCCCAGTGCACAGGGCAACAAAATAAATGGTCATTTCTTTCCATTTTGCATGCGCTGTGCGGGCAAAATGGAAAGAAATGCCCATATATGAAAAAAATAAAACATGTCCCTGATGGTGGCTCCCTAGGCCGCATTTAGTTTCCTTTTTCTGGGGGAGCCAGGGATTTCATGGGTTAGGCCGAGGCAGGGCCGAGCCTTGGGATCAGGCCTGGCTCTAGGATCCCACGATGGGCAGAGCCCATGAAATCCCTGGCTTCCCGAGGCTGTAAGTGCAACACATGAGAAAGGTTACAATGTGACACATGGGAGTATATGTATGATATGATATTTTATATCGCGCTCTTACACAAGTGTTTCAGAGCGCGACTAAGCAAAGGGAGGGGAACAAGGGAGAACAAAACAACGATCTTACTAGGCCCAGTGACATTAAGAACGCGAAAGTGCATGGAAGAGGGAAGAAGGGGGAGAAGTAGAAAGTGTGGAAAAAAGTGGAGAACAGAATAAATAGTAAGTGCAATGGTTAAAAAATAAAGGCAGGTCGGCCACCAGGGGGCGCACGGAGAATGCCGTGCCCCGTTTGAGCTCGCTCCTTCATGGTCCCTAATTTGGTCTGAGCCCCCACTTTGAGGACCCCCCCGCAGCTGAGTCTCAGTACGGTGTTTGGCGAGGGCCCCCCCCCCTCTGCAGCAAAAAATTCGGAGAAAATCGGACGGATCTTCACCCACTTCTGCTCTTTCGAAGCACCCTTCCCGCGCGAGAAAACGAAAGCAACGTTCCCAAGCGCGGGCCTGCCTGACTGAAGCTCCCGGGAGTCCTCCCGCCGAAGAAGGTGAGGCCTTGGTGCCCGAGGCGCTACAGCGACGCACAGTGAGCCCCGTCCGTCCCCCCCCACCCCCCACCCTGAAAAACTCTGCCATCCGACGAGGAGCACCACCGGGCGCCGCCGATGCCCAAGCGGCCTGCGGTGTGCTCTGCCAGCACGAGCTGTAGGGTGTGGAGGAGCCCGGCGCCAGTGGCAGGATAGCCCCCTGCCCCCCCAACATCTGCATCGGACCCATCAACCGGAGCCCCCGGAAGCTCATAGGGAGCTCCGCAGCGGGGGGAAGTGAGACCCCTCATGACGCCGATGCTACGCGGAGTGAGTCGCACGCCCCCAGCGCCCTTCGCCCCGACAAACAGAGCCTCACGAATATAAGGAACTCGGACCCTGTGACGGGGAATCCCCCTGCCCCCCAACGTTCACCCGCACCTGCAACGGACCCGGAGCTGGGCCCTCCCCGCGCCCTGCCATTGCGGTCTGTAAGCGACCCGAAAACTTTTTTTTTTTTTTTAAAGCCCCCATTCCTGTAGTCATCCGGAACGGTGGTTTCATCCGGTGCTGCTCACTACACGAAGACGTCGGATCCTCCCCCCTCCACAACACGGGGCCCTGGAAAGCTAACGACTTGGGGTAGGGTCCCCAAGCCTCGAAACGCGTGCCCCACTGGATCACCCTAACTTTCAAGCAAAAGTGGAACTTATCCCGCAGCGGAAGGCGGACCCAAGCTCACGGCCCCTGTGATCACCCTGCCACGGAGTCTGTCTTGCTCCAGCTAAGAAAACCCAATCACTCCCAACGCAGGTATATGACAACGCACAGAACCAAATGCCCAGCGCTTCAGGGATAAGGTTCCCTACCTTTTCATCCTCAATCAACCACACCCTAAACCCATCCTGCGGCCCGCAGTAATACACACAACGGCCGCTGAATACGCCTCAGCCTCGCACTCCACGCATTGAATAAAGAAACGAGGTTCCGGTTGAGGGGTGTCTCCGGGGTGCCGCTGTTGACTTTCGCTTACTCTTCTTCTCCCCATGACTGGCAAACCCAACACAAGTTGAGTCCCGATCAGTGGCCTAACAGCACACCTTGGCTCTATGGACATAAAATTGAAATTGGCCAAATTCAAATTCACTCCGCCTCTAAGCGCACCCCATCTTCTGAAGCCCACGGTCATGGCATCCAAGAGTGCCGGAGAAGCACTGACAAAAGGCGATATCGCTGACCTCCTCTCGGAAATGAAAGGGATGAGGGCAGACATTGGGAACAAAATCGATAAGATCACAAATAGAATCGATAAAATGGAGGAGAGACTTGAGGAGGTCGAACACAACCAATCCTCATCAAGCACGCTAGAAATGCAAATCGATCACCGCCTGGTCGAAATCGAGAACAAGGAGGAAGAGCTCCGGTTAAAAGTTGATGATTTGGAAAATAGAGAACGTCGGAACAATGTCCGTGTTTTTGGAATCCCTGAATTGGATAGCGAGACGGGAGCGCATCTAAAAAAAGCGTTGCATGACATCCTGAAAGTTCTATTCGGGGGCGACGGGATAGACGAACCAAAAATTGATCGCATCCACAGGGCCGGAGGTAAGCCGGGTAGCCCGAGGTCCGTCCTGGTCCGGTTCCACAATTATGCAGACAGGGCACGGATCCTAGAGAAGGCCAGAGTAGCACCGCAGATCTCCCTGGAGGGGTCCACCATAGCTATCTTTCAAGACCTGTCTTCCCTCACACTATCCCTACGAAGGAAGTGCCTACCGATTACAAAACTTCTTAAAGACAAAGACATCAGATACCGGTGGGGTTACCCATTCTCTCTCTCTTTCGACTGGGAGGGCACAGGAATGAAATTGAGCTCTGAAAAAGACATCACCAACGCCATCACGGATCTATTGGGCCCTCAGGCGGATGGATCACACGCATCAACACAAGGGAACGCAGATGGCCTATGGCAAACCAAAGGTCCCCGAAGAAGGCGGATGCAGGGGTCTCGAAAATTCCGGAGAATGAACACTTCCTCCGAAATGGAACACTGACTCTCTTACCATCACGATCACCCACCTTTCTGTGGAATTTTATCGGAGAAACTACGTGGGTGGTGAGTGACCTGCAACGAAACCCAGGCCGGCTCCATGTCTGCATCCAGTGACATAAGGTACAGGCCGGGGTTAAGGGGGTAAAATGTTGATGAACACAATTACACTTGAACGTGGGGCTAATAATGAGTAAACTCTGGCCGAAACAGTAGAAAGCCTCATGTTCTAAGACATTGAGTGATATGAGCTGGGGGCTCGAAAGTTAAAGTTATGTTATGTACTATTAATTGATGGACCAAAATTGAGCGGTTCATACTGGTGGTTCGAATTCTGTTTGGTGAAGTTAACCCGACTGAATTCGGACGCCACGAGTCAAGATGGTTGAAGGCGACCCTGTGTTGGGCCGCTTTGTTTCTGGAGGGTGGAGGGAGGGGGGAGGGGGGGAAAATGTTGGAATTTTGTGGACAATTTCTTTACGACACAGGGATGAGCTGCATGACTCATTGGATCCAACCCGACCCTGTTCCATTCACGAAGAACAGAAATTGAACTTTAGAGCAGGAGAAATAGAAAAGACAGAACGACGGGCACGAAGAATAATTACAGCATTACCAAACATCTATAATGGCAAACACACCCGACATTGATCGTCTACGCATATGCACGCTTAACGTCAAAGGCTTAAACTCCCCCACAAAACGCTCCCTCATGGCCAGAGAATTCATGCGCTCCAAAATTGACGTCTTATTCATCCAAGAAACACACTATCTCAGGGGCACGGAGAGAACAATCCCGAGCAGAGCTATTGGTTTTTCCCTGTGGAGCTCCGGACTATCTAAGAAAGCAGGGGTGGGGATACTCGTGCGGAAGAGCCTCCATATGTCGATTCACAACACCTGGGTCGATGTGGAGGGAAGGACTGCAGTCATAACAGGAACCATACAGAACACCCCTATCACTTTGGCAACGGTCTACGCCCCGAACCAGGGTCAGACAAGATTCCTTCACAAAGCGGTTGAAAAGGTGTTTCAGATGGCACAGGGACACATAATCCTAGGAGGTGACTTTAACTTGTGGATGGACAGCTCTGTAGACAGGCAAAGCAAGACCAATACACCCAGCTCATCTCATGTAAATAACACTGCAGAAGTGAAGGCGACATTTTCATTGTTTGGTCTAACCGATAGCTGGCGTCACCTCCACCCCACGGATCGTGGTTTTACCTTCCACTCTGCCCCGCATGACACTTTTACACAAATTGATTACTTGTTTTTGTCCAAAGATCTCCTGCAGGAAACCACTACAGCAAATATATACCCGATCTCATGGTCGGATCACGACATGGTAATAGCAGAAATACGCTGGATGAAACATACTATACCAGACAAAAAGTGGCGGTGTAACGACTCATTATGGAAAGATGCGGTGTTCAGAGAAGAATTTGAAAATGAAATCAAACAATACTTTGTGGTAAATGATACTGGAGACATCTCAAAGGCTACGGTATGGGAAGCGGCCAAAGCCACCTGGAGGGGCGTCCTCATCAGAGAAGGAGCTCGCAAAAAGAGAGAACGATCGCTAATTGAGAAAAGTATCAGAGAAAAACTATTCATGGCTGAAAAACGCGCCCAATCGAAACCACATGACCGAGCGAAACACATCAATGAGGCCAAAGAACTTCGGGAAGAACTCAAAGTTTTGGAAATCGGCAAAATTACCCAATCCTTACAACATCTAAAGCAAAAATTCTATGAGAAAGGTGACAAGGCGGATGCCCTCCTAGCGGCCAGGCTGCGCGCACAAAGAGCTGAAAGATGGGTGGACACCATAGAAAGACAGGATGGCACGCTCCGAGACACTACAGAAACATCTCCCCGGGGGATTCGAGAAGCCTTTGCTTTCTTCTACGAAGACCTATACATGAGTGAACCCCCCTCCCCGCCAAATACCATTGAGACATACCTTCAAAGTGTAAAACTACCGTCACTAACACGCGCAGAAGCCGAGGCGCTTGACGTTCCCTTTAGTGAGGATGAAGTCGCCGACGCGATCAAGCGGCTCAAAACAGGGAAGTCCCCCGGAGACGATGGTTTCACCCCCGGATTCTATAAATCATTCTCCACTTACATTGCTCCATTCCTGACAACACTCTTCAATGACATCCTTACAACAGGCAAAGCACCACCCTCCTTCGAACAAGCCCTCCTTACAGTAATACCAAAAGAAGGCAAAGACCCAAAACTCTGTACATCATACCGCCCCATCTCGTTACTTAACATTGACGCCAAAATTTATGCGAGGGTGATAGCAGCTCGTATGGAAGTCCACTTACCTCGTTTAGTGAATCCGGACCAGGTGGGTTTCATACTAGGAAGACAAGGTGCCGACACCATACGGAAAACACTCCACTTGATTCACGAAGCCCGAAATATGCCAGCAGACCCGACCCTTCTTTCCTTAGATGCTGAGAAAGCGTTCGACAGGGTGGACTGGGATTTTCTAGAAAAAGTCCTTGTCGAGGTTGGCCTTGGCCCACGGCTACGTTTAGCCATAAAAGCACTCTACACATCACCACGAACATCGGTTTCAGTCAACAGCGGCTACTCCAGATGGTTTCCCCTGGAGAGAGGTACAAAACAGGGATGCCCGCTATCTGCCATATTGTTCGTCCTGTCGCTTGAGCCCCTTGCACAACGACTGCGGTCTGACCCCAACGTCCACGGGATCAAAGTCGGGGACAAGGAATACAAACTTGGCCTCTACGCTGATGATATACTGCTACATCTCACCTACCCGCTTGAATCCATCCCAACAGCCATGAATATTATTGAAGAATATGGAAGGATGGCAGGCCTGAAGATCAACACCGGCAAATCCATCATCCTCCCACTTGACAGATCCAGAGACAATGAAGTGGAAAGATTCGCCCCGTTAGGAATGAAAGTCAGCCTCACT
The DNA here is from genome assembly GCF_040938575.1 of Ambystoma mexicanum. Taxonomy (NCBI): domain Eukaryota; kingdom Metazoa; phylum Chordata; class Amphibia; order Caudata; family Ambystomatidae; genus Ambystoma; species Ambystoma mexicanum. Next base: position 139,785,062 of record NC_090921.1, read on the forward strand.
ACCCTGCAATACTTGGGCATTAACGTCACACGTACCATGGACACCTTATACGACGCCAACTTCCCCCCCATGTTAATGACATTGCAAGGCGACATGCTAAAGTGGGACAAACTGACAATTTCCTGGATGGGGCGCCTAAATGCCATCAAAATGGTAATTCTACCAAAGATTCTATACTTGTTCCAGATGCTCCCCATAAAAATACCCAAGAAGTTCTTTTCCGAAATAACCAAGTCCATGATGACCTTCCTGTGGCAAGGTAAAAAACCAAGAGTCCCTAAATCTCTGCTGTATCTCAAGAAGGACGACGCCGGTGTGGGCCTCCCCAATTTAGAGGCATCCTACAGGGCAGCCCAGTTGCGTGTACTAATCCCACACCTGAGACAGCAAAAAAACCTACACTGGATAGACCTGGACAATTTTCACCTTAGACCATACACTGTCGGTGAATGGTTATGGGTCCCTGGATCTCTATTACGTCATAGCATTCGGAATCACCCCATACTCGGAACCCTCTGGGCAATTTGGAAACCGAACAAAGCCACGAAGGGAGTTACGACCTGGCCCTCTCCCCTGGGACACATATGGGTCCCAGGAATTCGTGACGACATACATGAACCTCTGAGCTATCAGTCCTGGTACGAAGCTGGTCTGGAACGAGCAGGTCAACTTTGGAGAAACAAGACTTTTATAACTATACAGGAACTCGAAGATGCTCTTAACATAGGCCCCTTATCGGTCTTTCAATATCTGAAACTGAAAGGAGTAATGTCCCAAGGAAAATGGAAAGACCAACTACAAAGAGATCTCACACCCTTTGAAAAAATACTGGACACTTTCGTGGGCTCGAAAGGCCTAATAAGCTCTATGTACACCGCACTGATATCAACGGATCTAACTCCTTCCACGAAGTTGCGGAACAAATGGGAAACCGACCTCGGAGGTCCTCTTCATGAGGAGTTGTGGCTCAGGATGTGCCGACAAACAGCTAAAGCGTCAATATCATGCCAATATAAGCTCCACGCCATCAAACTTTTGTATAGATGGCAGTACGACCCGCTTCGACTGGCGAAAATGTATCAAGGATCAAATCCACTGTGTTGGAGGGGCTGTGGTCAAGAAGCAAACTACTGGCACATGTGGTGGGGCTGCAACAAAGTCCAGGCCTTCTGGGATGAGGTTTTGAGCTGGATTAAAGACCTTGAACAAGAGGATAGAGAAAAAGACCCTCTACTGATACTCTTCGGCCTTTCCCAAGAAGAAGACACGATTCTAAAAGCCCCCAAGATGATCCTGGGCCTCCTGATGGCCGCAAGAGCCTGCCTCACAATGACTTGGAAGAGATCATCCCTCCCCTCTAAAGAGGAGTGGGTGAACGTTGCGCGGTCCATCTTCAGAATGGAGTCCCTGACCGCTGCCCTACATGAGAAAGGTGCCTCCACCGAAACAGAATGGGCGGAGTTTCGTGCGAAATATGTCTCATAAAATGTGTGTGCATGATGCTGTATTTCCACTATATCGCTCTCTCATATTGCTGGTGCCACTGTCAATAAGTCTTAAATTCTCTGTCCGCCGTGCTGAATGATGTCTTCTGAAAGCTCGAAGGGGAAGTCACATTTGTCTAAAGAAATTGCCTTGCTCGCACAATATGTACAGACTGAACAGGAAGGGAATCGGAAAGTCTCGTGCAATGTAGATCTGAAATCGATAAAATGTATGTTGCACTCCTATGTTGCTCTCTCAAAACATATGCCACAATATGTGTTTCTCTTTTGATTTTTGCCTCTTTTTTTTCCTTTCTTTTACTCTTATGTGAAATTGTACAATGTTGTGTTACAAAATCAATAAAATTGTAATTTCAAAAAAAAAAAATAAAGGCAATGAAAAAGAGGTAGTGTAGCTAGCAAGTGGCGAGTGCATGATTGGTCAGATGGGGTATATCTGATAAGTGCAGACGAAGAGTGGGGGACTGTAAGGGTACAGATACAGATCTCAGTGCAAGGGGTGGGCCAAAGGCAGTGCAGGAGGGAGTCAGGGTGAGCCGGTACCTGGGCACGAAGGACAGAGGGTGGCCAGGTGCACAGTGCCAAGAGAGAAAAACAGATCAGCACGGGAGAGGAGGGGCAAAGGCAGAAGCAAAGAGGAAGGTCTTAAGGTGCTTCCGGAACCGGAGATGGCTCTCCTCAAGTTTCAGGGTGACTGGGAGGCTGTTCCAAAGGGAGCCACCAGCTGAAGACCGATCTGCACCAAGCTCGTTTCTTTGAAAAACGACTAACACTGAGGAAGTTGGAAGTAGAGGAGCAAAGGGCTCGAGAGGGGAGGCATTTACGGGATAGTTGAAGGTATTTTGACACCAGAAAGCCTTGTGGACAATGCAGAGAGTTTACATTTAGTTCTTTCATCCACTGGGAGCCAATGAAGGGATTTCAGAGCTGGAGAGATACAATTCCTGGGCTTGAGGCCAAGGACAAGTCTCGCAGTCCTATTCTGGATTAGTTGTAAAGGGCGAAGAGTGGAGGCAGGTAGATTTAGAAAGAGGCTGTTACAGTAGTCCAGCCTAGGAAGAACCAGAGCTTGAGAGACAGTGAGCTTCTGAGGGAAGGAGAGGAAAGGCAGAGTCCCAATAAGGAGGTGGCTTTTTAGAGATGTCAGATGTGAGCGGAGAAGGAAAGTGTGGAGTCTAAGATGACCCAGAGATTCTTAACCTCGCAGGTAGGGGTAGGAGGAGGGCGGGCAGAGAGTGAGGGGAAAGGATGGAGAAGGAGTACCGATGAGGATCTCAGGCTGGTTGTAATTTAGACAAAGAGTGTTGGCGGCACAACCATTTTGAATGGCCATTAGGCAATCTGAGATGAGGGAAGGAGAGGAGTCGTCTGAGGGAAGCCTGAAAATGAGTTGGGTGTCATCAGCACAGCACTGGAAGTTTGAGCAGAAAATGGAAATGCAGTAGGCGAGAGTTGCCAGATATTGGTTGAAGAGCCAGGGCGAGAGTTTAGACCCCTGTGGAACACCACAGGTAGAGAGGGAGATAGAGGATAGTAAGGACCCAAGTTGTAGAAATGGGTTGTGACTGGACAGTCTACTAAAAGATCCCCTAGACTCCATTCTCCAAGTGACAATTCCCTAGACACTCCTGCACATGCAGGATGCACAAGATGCTGAGCCAGAAAAACAGCAGGCTGGGGAAGCTGACTCAATTAAATACTTCAAGCGCTTCTTCTATTTAACAAATTGCTGTGCTGCATGCGTGGGTGGGGGTAGAGAAGCTGCAGAGGCCCTTTATCAGGTACCCTTCTAACCGTCTGGGCTAATCCTTGTCCCCCTTAGTTCCCAAACTGCTCTATTTTGCCACCAGAGCCACCTGGCTGTCTTTTTCTCCTGCCCTCTCCCCCTCTGCTTCCCTCGCTTCCTCTCTTTCTCATTCTAATTCTTCTTCCTTCGTTCTACTCTCTCTTTCTCTCTTTCTCCAGTTCTTTTCTCTCCCTCTCTTCACCCGACAGCAGGCCTGTTGCCTGTCTTTCGGCCGCCTGGGCCCAAACCCCCCCCTTTCTCTCAGCCCTCACTGTCTCGACCAGCACCTTCTTTCACCTTTACCATCCATTTTCCCCACTATCTATTTTCTCGCTCCCCACACTCACTTGCACCTCAGCTGCCCATTCTTTCTTCTCCCTCTCCTCGCCCCAGTATCTCGCCCTCTTTCATATTCCCAGCAGCCTCAGCACTCAGCTTTTCCCTCTACAAGCCTTCCCCTTCCCTTGGTGTCCTTTCTCCCCACCCGCTAACATGAGTACGCCACAGGCCCCAGGTCTCATGAAAGAGGAGTGTGCCTAACTTGCAGGTCTGCCATCAATGCCCTGCTTTGGGCCTGCCGCCCAGAGCAGACAATCATCCGTGTCCAGTGTGCTTACCTTACTCTGCTGCCAATAAGTCTACTTCTCTGCCTATAATAAATCTGATCTGCAAAGTCCTTGTTGCATTTGTTAGTGTTAACACTTTTGCATGTAGCATGCCTGTTATTGCCAGAGGGGGGGACCCAAGCCATCAGCCTACCCAACGCACCCTCACCAGGTCGGTTAATCCCTTACCCAAAACTGTGGCTCTGCCTGGTGTCTCCCTCACAGCCCTCCCCATGTTGGTCTGCTTCCCTAGGGACGAGAGCTTTTTGTAGCATCATACAAGAATGTTGGTCTTATTTTAATGATGAGTGCCCAAGAGCAAGCGCGGCTATAGGTTCTGTTTCCCCAAACGCTGCCTCCGAGCCTCGATCCTCAGTCCTTTTCGACCAGCTCAGGCCAGGTTGTAACGGACACGCTAATGTACTTTAGGGGGGTGGTGGGAGGTTGTATGGAGGAAAGGGGACTATGTACTAGGAGTACAGTAGTCACTATGGTGAGTAACTTTTCCTTACTCCTACATCCCATGCCCTTTCCTCAATACGTGTGGGGCATTCACTCGCACTTCTCTCCCGGGGGGAGGTGGAAGGTTCTATTTCGAGCTTCAGCTTAAGAGCTTCTTCAGTACTGCCTGACCAAATTGAGAGTCTGCTCTCTAGCTCATATCTAGGTATTAGTGTCTACAGAATGCCGAAGGACAGGCCCAAGTTGCTGCTTTTGCAATAGTGTGCAAAGGGACATGTCTCTGAAATACAACTGATGCTGCTTTGGCTCTGCCCAGGTGGGCATGAAGCACCTTTGGGTGAGGACGTTTCTGTAGAGAGTAGCTTTCTAGAATCACTGCAACAATCCATCTGGTAATGGTAGCTTTCGATGCAATACTAGAGGGAAAACCCCAATGTTAGGAACCCAACATGACATAAATGCCTTTGAATACTTTTCTTCCTTCATACACTAGCAATTAATGCCAAATGATTCAATCGGGCAAAATGCAATCAATACACATTTTATTTGTATTCATTTCATATTTGTTTCATTATATTCTGTGATTGCTTTGATTCACATAAAATAGTTTTTACAACACACCTTAACCAACATGAATTCAGTGCTACAAAAACACATCAGGAAACAATACATAGAAACACATGCAAGACCTGAAACAGGATGCAGAAATGCATCCAGTCAATTGATACTCTCCATCCCAGAGGCCTATCAAAAGCCCAATGCGCAAATTTGCTGCATGTTTGCATACAACCAGTAGACCATATTAAAACATGTTTGAAAACATGTTTACAATATATCACCATTCATTGAATATTACAATCTCCTGTGCACAGTGTTGATTTTCAAATTAATATTCACTCTGTGCGACTGTATTCCTTCACAGTTATCATAATTATTTGTATTAAACTCATTTTGTCACATAATGTGAGCATCAAATAGAAGAACAAGTTACTTCTTACATTGTAACGTTCTTTCGACAGGATGTTCCTCCGACGTATTCCTTATCTTTGATAATACGTTTCCAGCTTGCTGGCCTCGGAAATTTTTTCTCTGTAGAGGGCGCTGCGTGTCAACGGCCACTGCATCGGCGCCGACGTCACCATACACATAAATAGCCACGCGCAGCGTCCGTTGCTCAGTTCCGTTTTGTAGCATAAGGAAAATCATGCCTGAATTGGTTATTGACCTTGAAGGAGCGTAAGCTGCAACCACAAGGGAAGTATTACTGCGGGGATGGATGGGAGGGGCGATAAGGAATACGTCGGAGGAACATCCCGTCGAAAGAACGTTACAAGGTAAGAAGTAACTTGTTCTTCGAAGAGATTGTGTCCTCCGACGTATTCCTTATCTTTGATAGACTCCCATAGCAGTGGCATGTAATTGGAGGTGGGAGTAAGAATGTTATGTATTCCTTTAGGGATGGACTGAATGTAATACGGCCTTGCCAAATCTGGTCTCTTGATTAGTGGAGGAATCCAGGTTGTAAAATCTGTGAATGTATGTGCGGACGACCATGTGGCAACCGCACATATGTCTCTGACCGGTACCCCTCTTTGGAGAGCCGAAGAGACTGCGATACCCCTGGTTGAATGAGCCCTAAGATTTTGGGGTGGCTCTTTCCCTGCCAGTTTGTAACATTCCAGAATGGCCAAAATAATCCACCTGGAAATGGTTTGTTTTGTTATGGGTAGTCCCAACTTGTGACCTGAGTATCCTACAAACAGTAGGTCTGCTTGCCCGATTCTAGCCATTCTGCTGATGTAAAAGCTTAGAGCTCGCCTTGGGTCCAGCCTATGTAGCCTTTCTTCCTCTTTCCCCGGATGGGGAGGAGGGTAGAACGAAGGTAAGGTAATTTTCTGAGTAATATGAAATTCAGAAACCAACTTTGGGAGGAAATTAGACTTCACCTGTAGGACAACTTTGTCCTTGTGGAAAATTGTATGTGGGGGTTTACAGTAGAGAGCTTGTAGCGCGCTCACCCTCCTAGCAGATGTTAGTGCTACCAATAGGACAGTTTTAAGCGTGAGTAATCTCAGCGAACAAGAGGGAAGTGGTTCGAATGGAGTGCCCATTAGGAAGTTTAAGACTAAATTTAAGTCCCATAAGGGAACCTGGAATGGTTTTGGAGGATAAACATTAGTTAATCCTTTGAGAAATTGTATTACTAGAGGAAGTTTGAAATACGATGGTTCCTCCGCAGTGCGCTCAAAGATTGAAAGTGCTGCAAGATAGCCCTTGATAGTGCCAACCTGAAGGCCCGACTTTGCCAAATAGAGTAGAAAAGTTAACACCGTTGGTGTACCACTTGAAAAGGGGTCGAAATTCGTTTCTCTACACCAGCTGCAAAATTTGTTCCAACGGTAGCGGTAATATAAAGTCTTTGTTGCTGGCCTTCTTGCCGAAAGCAACACCTCCATGACGTCATCTGGGAGGTCCCAATCCTTGTATCTCAACCTTTCAGATACCAAGCGTGAAGGTTGAGGGTTCTGATGTCTGGATGGAGAACCTGACCTCCCTTCTGCGAGAGAAGATTCTCCTTGTGTGGAAGACGAATTGGAGGGCAGATGGACATGTCCAGAAGGTCCGGGTACCACGTTCTCCTGGCCCAGTCCGCGGCAATTAGGATCATGGTTTTCCGGAACCTTCTCAACGTCCTGATCATTTGAGGAATGACAGGGACTGGAGGAAACGCGTAAAGAAGTGGAAACTCCCAGTCCACTACGAGCGCGTCCCCTAGAGCTCCTCTCGGGGGAAATTCCCTTGAACAAAACTGATCGCACTTCCTGTTGATACTGGTGGCGAACAGATCCACTTGAAGGGTTCCCCAAAGGGTGAAGATCTGTTGAAGGACTTCCTGAGCTAGTTCCCACTCGTGGGAGACTGTACTCTGCCTGCTTAGAGCGTCCGCTGTCAAGTTTTTCTCTCCGGCTAAGTGAACTGCCGATAGAGAGATTCCTTCTTGGATTGCCCAAAACCAGAGCTGCATCGCCTCTCTGCACAGAGGCAGTGATCCTAAGCCTCCTCGTTTGTTGAGGTAGTGCATGGCCACTGTGTTGTCCATCATTATTAGGACACTTTTCCCCTGTACAGATGGCAGAAAAGCCTTCAGCGCTAGTCTGATTGCTCTCAGCCCTAACAGGTTGATATGTAGTCTGGACTCCGATGGAGACCAACGACCTCTGATGGTCAAGTCGTTGGTACGGGCTCCCCACCCCGTGAGTGAGGCGTCTGTGACTACTGTTATCTCCGGCCATGGTTGCCAAAACAGTTCTCCTATCAAGACGTTCTCCTGGCAGGCCCACCACTGAAGGTCTCGAGCCACCTTGTCTGGAACCTGAAGGAGGTCTGTCATTCTCCCTGAGAATTGCGACCACTGAGTTCTCAGTGCCCACTAAACAGATCTCATTCTCAGGCGAGCCTCTGGCACAAGGGAGATGCAGGATGCCATGAGGCCTAGCAACCTCAAAAAGTCGAAGGCTGGGAGACGTTGGACATTTTGAAACTTGGTGACCATCTGCAGAATATCTTGAGCCCTCACCTCTGGTGGCGAGGCTTTTCCCAGGGAAGTGTCCAGGACTGCTCCAATGAACTGGAGTCTTTGTGATGGTATCATCTGTGACTTCTTTAAATTGAGGGAAAAGCCCAGTTTGTGAAGGAAGTGGCAGACATAATCTAGCTGGATCTGAGCTTGTTCCGGAGATACAGCTCTGATCAGCCAATCGTCCAGGTAGGGGTAGACGCGAATCACTTCCCTCCTTAGACTTGCAGCCAATACCGACATTAGCTTGGTGAAGACCCTCGGGGCGGAGGTCAGCCCAAATGGCAGAACTCGAAATTGATAATGAGAGCCGCCAATTGCGAACCTCAGGTATTTCCTGTGTTTGAGATGGATTGGCACATGGAAATAAGCAGATCTGAGAAAGAGTTATCATATTGAACTTGTCCTTCCTGAGGAACTTGTTCAATTCTCGTAAATCCAAGATATGTCTCAGTCCTCCGTCCTTCTTCGGTATTAGGAAGTAGGGTGGAGTACTAGCACTTGTTCCTCTCCTCTACAGGTACCAGTTCTATGGCACCTTTCTCCAGCAGGTCTACAATTTTCTGCAAGAGGAGCGGATCTGGAACTTTCAGAGAGCTGTTTCCCGGTGGAGGACTCTGAGGAATGCGTAGAAAAGGCAGGCAGTAACCTTGGGCAACTGTCTCCAATGCCCAAGCATCTGACTTAATAGCCTGGCATTCCGTCAGATGTTGAGTTAGCCTGCCCCCTACTGGTGTCTTGTGAGGAGAGTCCTCAGAGTGATTTAGAGGCGGCTGATGCAGGTGCCGAGGGTAAAGAGGTACCTGCAGCTGCTAAAAACTTTGTATTTTTACCCCGTCCACCTCGGGTGAATCTTTTTTGACCTCTTTGAACCGACTGTCCTCTGCCTTTTCCGAATGAGGAATAAAAGCGAAAGGACTTAACTCTCCATGAGGTTCCTGAGGGGCGATATGGCATTTGGCGGATTGCAGCACCCAGGGATTTTGCTGCTGCTTTGTATGTCTAACTTTTCTAGGCCGTCATCCACCTTCTTACCAAACAAAGAAGAGCCGTCAAAGGGCATATTTAAAAGTCTGGCTTGTACATCTGGAGCAAACCCAGACTTTCGCAACCACGCAAATCTGCGGGTTGTAGTACTTGCCGCCATGGCCCTACTGATGCTGTCAGCAGAATCAATGTCAGTTTGAAGGGATTCGCACATTGCGTCTTTACCATCCTTAATGATGTTTAGAAACGCTTCCCTGATGAAGCACACTCCCAAAGTGTATGGCTGAACCTTGCGAGCGTACAAGTAGCGTTAATAGATTTCAACGCCATGCTACATGCAGAAAAAACCTTCTTAGCCATAGAGTCGTATCCTTTGTCATCCCTGTCCTGTGGAACAGTAGGGTATGCCAAACTACTGCCCGATGCAGTTGCTGCTTGGACAACCAGACTCTCTGGAGTTGGATGTTTAGACAAAAATTCAGGGTCAGTAGTAGATACCCTATATTTGGCTGATAACTTCTTGTTAACCCCCGGGATAACCTCAGGAGTTTCCCAGTTAGCCAATATTTTTCTTTGTAATGCAGCGTAAAATGGAACCACAGGATCCTCCTGTGGGCCTTTGACTAAGATGTCTGTAAGGTCATCCTGTTGGAATGCAGGTGAAGGTGTAGACCAACCCATGAATTCTATAATTCTTGCCATTAAAATTCTGTAAGGGGTCTCAGGATGTTCCCCTGGGTCTGGTTTGGCAAATTCTATTTCTGGGGAGGTATCTAACCCACTTGCCTCATGTAAGGATTCTCTAAAGTCCTTCAACCTATTTTCCTCAGAGGTGAATTCCTCTGGTTCTGGTGTTGCAGATCTCTGCAACCCAAAGGGTCTTTCTTGATCTGAATCTTCCCCTTCTTCATAGATTGAAGACAAAGGTCTGAAATGATCAGACCTTGGAAATGGCTTAAATCCTATTTCCGGAGCAGAAGGGGCTAAATTTGTCATAATCGGTTGGGAAAATGTTGACGTCGTCGATGCGGACGTTAAAGGCTTCGAAAACACTGAAAAAGGCGTCGAGAAGATTGGAAGTGGCTTCGAAGATCTCAAGAGGATCGGGATCCTACTCGAGGTTGTCGATGACCTCGAAGTCATGTTAGAGGCTCTGGGTATGACCACTGGCTGTGAGGTAGTGACGGCTGTGGGTTTGCTCTTTTTCGGTGTCGAAGACGGCGTCGATTCGATCGACCTATGCGACGATGAGCCCTTCGATAATGGCGTCGATGATGCAGATTTATGCGTCAAAGGGACCTTCGACGCTGGCGTCGATGGCACAGTGCCTTTTCACGAAGGTTCGTGACGCTCTCGAGTAGTTTCTTTCGCCGGGTGCAACGACTCGCGGCGTTTAGATTTTTCGGGTCTTTCACCCAGGGTAACACCCTCAACTGTCTTCGAGGGGGTTGAGGCCGCTTTCTCGAAGACGCTAAGCATCCTTTTACGGAATTCCTCCCACTTAGCCTGAGAGCTATGTTTTGTGGGGCAAGTGACTCTTTCCGGAGAAACAGAAGACGACGACGAGGAAGGGATCTTCGACGTCTCTTATTTGAATGCTTGGATCTCGAAGAGTGGTGGGAACTGCTTCGAGACCTAGTCCGAGAATGTTTCCTGTGTCGGCGAGGAGACGAATGTCTCGACTCTGCCGAGGAACCTTTCAAAGGAGTTTTAACTGTCTTACCTCTCTCAAGCTTCCCCTTACACTCCTTCAAGGCTTTCGCCGTCATGGACATGCAGTTCTCACACTCCGAACATTGGTGCTCCGATCCCAGGCACCACAAACAGATCCTGTGAGGATCTGTCAACGACATTTTCTTTCCACAGTCTCAAAATTTTTTGAAAACGGACCGTGGAGTCGTCGGTTCGGATGAGGAAGCCATCGAGTAAGAGTTGGTTTATTCCCGAGGAATAATGAAGAATATATTCTCTGACTAACGAACTGAGAAACGCGATGCCGAGGCCCACGAAGCACGGAAAAAAAGGAACTGAGCAACGGGCGCTGCGCGAGTCTATTTATACGCATGATGACGTTGGCGCTGATACGGAGGCTGTCGAGGGACATCGGCTCGAGGGACATCGACGTGCAGCGCCCTCTACTGAAAAATAAATTCAGAGGCCAGCAAGCTGGAAATGATCTATTAAGATGAGGAATACATCGGAGGACACAATCCCTTCGAAATAACATTTCCTATCCCATCATTGGACTCTTAACACAGTTTCCGAATTTAGCCAAGCATAAGTCCTGCAACTAGTAACAAGAGATGTCAATGTCATATTGTATTAAGACTGAAACAACTTTGTTTTCAAACGCCCCAATTAAATACACACATTTTGTATTGTTAGAGCAGGTAGTTGGAATACATACAAGCCACTTGCACTTTAGATGGTTGAATCGCGGTGCATTAAGGTCAGTGAACCGACCTCAATTAGATTGAATAATAGGGCAATGAGCTACCAGATATTCAGATACTAATGGATGTCTATACTTATCGTTTTTTCTGCAGGGTCCAGCTCATAAAAAGGTCCTGACAAGTACAGCCGAAACATCTTCTTGGGAGCAGGTTACTTTCAGTTCGTGTACCAATAAATAAGGATTTGTATCCATGTTCTGGAGACACAGACCCTCAAGACAATACATAGAAAGACAAAACCCCACAAACAGGAAAATTTGCTAAAAGTCCAATGTCGAGATAAGAAAACGTACCCATGGTAACGTTCTTTCAACTGTCTTTTCCTACCACGTATTCCTCATCAATGATATTAAAGTCTGCTCGCAACTTGCTTCGGAATTCTTTTTTCATAGAGATAGGCACTGTGCGGTATCAAGTCGTGGCCCTCGACGGCGCCGATTCTGTCTTGGGCCTCGATGTTGGCGCTGGTATAAGTAGGACGTGCGGCATCCATTGATTCAGTGCTAGTTTTTTCTTTGCATGGTTCACCAATGATAGAGCCGACTCTGGTGTTGCAAGAGAGGAAGGTGTAACACGGAAATTCTTGGGAAGTAAGAGGGGATGGATGGGAGGAGTGATGAGGAATATGTGGGAGGAGCATCCAGTCAAAAGAATGTTACCACAGGTAAGTAACTTGTTCTTCAAATGGATAGTTTCCTTCCACGTATTCCTCATCTTCGATACACTCCCATAGCAGTCTGTATGAGGAGGTGGGGGCCAAGAGTTATTTCTGTTTATTGATGCTGTGGAGAATAGGATTTTCCAAATGTGGCCTCCTCCCCTGTCAGAGTCTAGGCAGAAGAACCTGCTGAAGTTATGAATAGACAACCAAGTAGCTGCCTTGTAGATGTCCTGCACAGGCGCCCCTTTCCAGAGCTGAAAAAGCAGCCACTCCTCTAGTGGAATGCGCCGTAAAACCATCGGGCGAGTCCTTGCCTGCTAGAGAGTAGCAATCAGTAATGCACAGAACTATCCACCACGAAATAGTTTTCTTTGTGACAGCCAAACATAATCTATGTCCTGAATAACCCACAAGAAGTTGGTCATCCTGTCTGATATTTGCCACCCTTGAAATATAGTAACTTAATGCCCTTCTTGGTGAAGCCTCTCCTCCTCTTTGGAAGGATGAGGTGGTGGATAAAAAGTCAGTAAGAATATCCTTTGTGCCAGGTGGAACCCAGACACCACTTTAGGAAGAAAAGATTAAAACGCACCCCTAACACTACTTTGTCCTTGAAAAAGGTTGTAAAAGGTGGCTTTGATGACAGGGCCTGCAGTTCACTCACCCTTGCTGGCTGATGTAATAGCCACCAAGAAAACAGTTTTGAGTGTTAGCATCCTTAGGCGGCACAAATGTAAGGGCTCAAAAAGGAGCTCCCATTAGCTGTCTTAACACCAGGTTCAATTCTCAGGTCGGTACAATGAAAGGAACCGGTGGAAACAGGTTTGTCAAACCTTTTAAGAATTGTATCACAATCAGGACCTTAAAATGAGATGTGTCATAAGGTGATCTTTTAAAAATTGAAAGTACTGCCAAATTGCCCTTGATTGTGGTCATTTGTAGCCCTGAATAGCCCTGAATGAGTAAAAATAAATAACAATAGAAACTTGCAAATGGGTCACATTTTGTTCTCCCGGCACCAGCTGCAAAACTTGTTCCAGCGGCAGTGGTACAAGATTTTGTTGCTGGCCTTCTGGCCGAACGCAACACCTCCATCACGTCCTCTGGAAGGTCCCAATCATTCTAGCTCACCCTCTCAGAAACCAGACGTGAGGTTCAGAGTACTGATTTCTGAACTCTGAACCCCCTCTTGCAAGAGCAAGTACTCTCTTTGGGGGAAGACGAATTGGAGGGCGGATTGGAGGGCAGATGGCCATTTACAGAAGGCCTCGGTACCAGGTTCTTCTGGCCCAATCCGGAGCAATCAGGATCATGGAGTTCCTGAACTTCTTCAACCTCCTGATGACATGTGGAATGATGGGGAGTGGTGGAAATGCGTATAGAAGTGGAAATTCCCCGCCCACCACGTTTGCATCCCCTAGAGCTACTCTGAGGAAATTCCCTGTATGTCAAAGGTTTAACCCTTCCGCACCTGTTTTCTTTGCTTGATGGACTCTTTAGGAAGAGTTTTCTTCCGTACAGTACGGGTCTTGTACAAGCCTGCTCGGCCGTCCTCGGCTTCCAGTGTTCGTTCAGCTTCAACTACAAACATCAGGTACTTTTTGTGCTTCTGATGGATGGGCACATGAAAGTAAGCATCCTAAAGGTCCAATGACACCAACCAATCCTAGAGTGGAAGGGCCTGAAGGATCTGCGAAAGAGTTACCATCTTGAACTTGTCATTCCTGAGGAACTTGTTCAAGCATCTTAAGTCCAAGATGGGTCGCACAACTCTGTCCTTCTTGGGGATCAGGAAATAGGGAGAGTACCAATCCCAATTCCTCTCCGCTGCAGGTAGCAACTATCGCACAAGGGTACGAATTTCCTGTTGGGGGAGCGGGTCTGTATCCAACACAGGTCGGCCTCTCGGATCTACGGGAGGCAGTAACCGTAAGCCACTGTTTTTAGCACCCATGCAGCCGATAGTATGCCCCTCTAACTAAAGATGCATTGAAAGTCTGTCTCGCACCACAGTCTCGTGGCTAAGGGAGTCTGAGGTTTTGCTGATCCAGCTGCGGGCAAGGTGGAAGAAGCTGCGCATGGAGTCTTTCCTCCTCTACCTTTGGGCCCATGTGGAGTCCTTCTCTGACCTCTGAGAATATTGTCCTCCCTGCCCCTTGAGATTGAAGAATAGAAACGAAAAAGGACGTCCTCTCTATCCCTGTCCAGAAGATTGGGATTGTTGATGGATTGCGGCCCACAGAGATTTTTATGCTGCCCTGGAAGCTTGCAGCTTTTCCAAGCCATCATCAGCTTTCTCTCTAAACAACTGGGCACCATCAAAAGGCATGTTCAACAAGCGGGCTTGGACATCCGGCGCAAAGCCTGACTTTCTGAGCTGCACAAAAGTCTTAACACCGTGCTGGCTGCCATTGCCCTGCTCACAGAGTCAACTGTGTTGAGGCTGGATTGTAGTGATTGTCGGATGGCTTACTTGCCATCCTGTATTTGGTTCAAGAAACCTCTCTCCTCACCTTCTGGGATGGGTTCTGCTGCCAAAGCTGTGACTCCCCATAGAGTATAAGTATTTGGTGAGGGCACGGGTGGCATTGGCAGACGGTAGGGCCATGCTGCCAGCACTGAACATTCCCTTTCCAAGGGCATCTACCTTCCTATCATCCTTGTCTGCTGGGGCAGAAGAGTATGCTGAAGCTCTAGAGGAAGATGTAGCTGCTTGAACCACCAGATTTTCTGGTGTTGGGTGCTTTGTTAGAAAAGAAGGATTGATAGAAGCAGGCCTATACTTCTTTGTCAGGGTTTTGTTCACTGGCAGAATGGAATCTGGTTTAAGCCAATTTTCCTTGACCCTTTACCTCAAAGCGATGTGGAATGGCAGTACTGCTTCTCTCATTGGTCCACTGTCCTGTAAGGTCATCCCTCTCTATTGTGCAGTTGGTTTAGCCCAACCAGGATACTTTGACAAGTTACTCATTACTGACCTATATGAGGTGTTAGAGTAACCAAGGCACCCCTGGATTTCCAAAGTCAGTCTCAGGATAGATTTCCCCCCAACTACTGGCCTTTTTCAGAGTATCAACAAGATTTTTCATCTTGGACTCCTGAAATCAGCTCCTCTGGTACATTGGGTGTTCCATACTCGTACCCAAAGGGAACATTCTCCTCCTCCTTAAAGGTTGAACCCATGGACCATAAGAATTACGGATGTTGTAAGGTTTTAAGCTATGTATATATTTTATTAAAGTTAGATCAGAGCTTTCGAAGACCTCCGAGGTACGAAAGGCATCGAGGCTAATGGTTGCGTCGAGGACTTAGTTTTAGGTGAAGGGCTCGGCACCTTAGGCAAATGCCTCGACGGTTAAGTTGGCTTAGGTGAATGCCTTCATATGGTTGTTGAGGAACCAGAGACTTTAACCTTTGAACATGAGGTCAGTGACTTAACTATGCGTCGAGGAAGATTCCTTTGACTTAGGTCGAGGAGCCTCGGGTTCATAGGCGCGTGAGAAGGAGACATCAGGTGCCCTCGTGATCTTGAGAAACGCAGGAGTGACAGGAAGACTGACTCCTTCAGAGGGGTACTCGAAGGAGCCATGCTCTGAAAAAGATCTAGCATTTTTAAACTGAAATTCTCCAATTCAGCGGGAGTCTAGGACTTACTTGTAAAGGAGGCCTTCCTGTCAGGCGAGAAGGAAGGCGATTAAGATCTATGGTATTGCTTCTTGCTCTTCTTGTGTGAAGAGGATGAACGCCGAGACCTCGACCTTGAGCACTTCTGATGTCAGGAGTGCTTTTTCTCCGGAGACGCATCCATGGAGTCATCAGAAGATTTTCTTTTTGAGGGGGATTTAGGAGAGGGCCTACCTGCTTCGAGTTTCCTCTTACTTTCACGCAAGGCCTTGACGGTCATAGATTGGCAAGACCCGCAGTCATCGACTTTGTGGTCTACCCCCAAGCACCGCAAATAGACACAATGAAGGTCAGTTATGGAAATATTTGCCCCACAATCAGCACACCACTTAAAACCGGTCTTAGGGACTCCGAAGCTCACTAACATGTGGAAAGAATGGAACTGAGGCAACGATCGCCGTGCATGATTCTTATACCAGCGTCAACGTCATGACAGAAAGACAGGACGGAGGCCATTGAGAGCCATGGCTCGACATCGCATGGCACCCGATGAAAAACTAATTCTGAAGCAAGCTGCAAGCATACTGGAATATTACAGATGAGGAGTATGTAGGAGGGCACAATCCATTCGAAATGTTATTCCTATTTGATGCTCACACTTTGTGACCAAATGAGTTTATAGCAAATAATTATGATAAAGGTGAAGGAATACAGTCACACTGAATGAAAAGTATTCGTAATTTGCAAATTGTAAACATTTGTTCAAAGATTTTCTAGTATGGTCTTCTCCATTGCTGCAGGTTCCAGAGACCCCTCCTGTTCCTCCACAGGAACGTCTCGGGCAGTAGGATCCAAGGTCTCGGATGATCCAGCTGATGCGGAAGAGGAAATTCCTTCCTCTGCATTGGCTTTTCATGACAGACTCATGGATTTAATGAGATTACTCCAACTCCCCGTTCCGGATTCTCCGCCTTCAGAAGCAGGCATTTTGGCAGGGACCCAGTCAGTTAAAGCATCTGAAAAGACTGGCATAGGGCTTCAAAAAGAGGTCCTAGTAGGAAAGAAGAAAAAAAGCCATACACACTGACGCCTGCAAACAAACGAATTGAAATAAGATCTAGACTAATTCAATCTGAATAGTTTGTTTCCCCAACCATCTTCGTCTGTGGTAGCAGCTGCTACAATGTTTTCCAGGCTCTCTTCATCTTACACCACCTCACAGGTGTCGAGTAAGGAAGATCATGTGCTGGAAGCACTGGGAAAAAATGTATTTGCTAACTCTGCTCTACAGCAGAGACAGGTGATTGCCACATCACTACTAGCCACAGCTAACCAAAGGCTATGGAAAGATCTGGTCGAGTTTGAATCCCGCCCGAACATGGTGATCGGTTTAAAGGCGGCCTGGCGGATGCCCGGATGGTCGCTCAAGACCATCTGGAAGTGGCAGCTCACCATGTTGACACCTCCGCAAGAGAAGTTGCTATTGGGACAGACGTGTGCAGGCAAGCTTGGTTTCATGCCACAAAGTTTACCAAAGAGGTGCAGGACAAGATATTAGACCTTCCTTTCAATGGGAAAGACCTGTTCCACAACACTACAGATGAGGAACTGGACGAAAAAGGGTGAGCACTCTCATTGCAAATTCCCTTTCATTGCTCACAAAGCCTGCTCTAGCCAAACCGTTCACTAGCTTCAGAGCCGATACACGCTCCAGATTCTTCTCTGGTTTTCAGGAGCGAAGGGCGAGCTGCAGGATAGATCCTCCAGCAACCAGAAGAAAAAATAGAAAACCTCTGGTAAAGATGTCTTTTTCCACCAGCTCTCATCACTTGATTCTTCTGCCTATGCCGCTAATAAAACGCCCAAATGATGTTCCGGGACAGTTCCATGGGACTCAAGTAGGGATAGAATTCCCCTACATATGGACACCTGGAGGTCCATAAACTCGGATTCCTGGGTTTTGTCTGTAGCCAGCAGAGGTTTCAGGCTTTCTCCCCATTGCGCCCGCCTCTAAGCCAGACTGGTTCCCCCTCTCTAAATCTGGAGATCTCTAGACTCCTGGAGTTAATATCAGTTATCCAATTGGTGCCATTAATTATTTTGGAACAATCGATCTACAAAACTCAAACATATTTTCCTTTTCAAATTAACAAGCACGTGAATTATCTTACCCAATTGTACCCAAATGTGCCTTTACGACAATGATCACTATGTTCCATACTATTTCTCTGGATTATCACCCACTGCATCCCAGCTCCTCGTGCAAGTTTCTTACAGAATACCTGTATCTGCTGAGCTGGAGCTCTGCTCACCTGAAAAATACTCTGTGGTCTAATATATTTTGAGGCATGAGCTAGACAAGCACCCGCCTGGGTGACTGGCTCTGAGGCCTCAGAATCAGCTAGAAGTATACAGCAAGTCAATTAGCTCAACTACACCGCACGACAAGTCACTATGGACAGACAAATAGCCAGCGCTCCTTTTTTACAACAGTGTGCCGTGCAGAGAGTCATGTGTACACAGGGAGATGCTCTTTATTTTATTGGGTTTTTATAACGTGCCTAATACCATACCAAAGTGCGGATCCGAGATTCAAACCTCTGCTGCTCTGCGGTCTTGCTTACAATACCAGCACGTTGCCCCTGTGCTATCCTCCGTTCAAACCAGTCCTCTCTTCTAGGGAAGTGCATTGGGAAATTTAATCCATTGACCAGAGACAGTGGAGCAAACATACGGGCAACAGTTGGCACTGTGAACATGACAGCCGTTAAGATATATATCACTAATTAGGTGCCCCCCTTATATCTGGGAACAAGTTGAAAGTACACCTGGGTGGACAGCGTCCATCCACTTTTTCTCCCACAGGACAGTGCATGCCTTGGGATTGACAACCAGATAGACAAGTTGCCAGGCTAGAAACACCGCCCTCTCACCCACCCCACCCACCCTTTTCAAGGCAATCACTCCTTTGCCACTGGAACTTTCCCCTCCCCTTTAAGCACTCTCTTGTGCAGCCCCCTTCTACAGAACTAAATCTGTTGGTTTCCTCCGTGACCACCAGTCTGGCTTCAGAGCTGCCAGAAGCACGGAAACTGCTCTCCTGAACACCTGTGAAGCCTTGCTCTCCGATCCAGACTCTAATCTCTCTTCTGTCCTCATTCTCCTTGATCCATCCTCTGCTTCTGACACGGTCAAACCATGCCATCCTGCTCAATCGTCTCCCGGACAACCTTGGTATTACTGATCAGGCCCTGACCTGGTTGACCTCCTTACTCACCGACCGGCCCTCTCAGGTCCAACTGGGGTCTTTCCTATCATCTATCTCTCTCTCTACTCTCTACTGTGTTGTTCCCCAGGGGGTCTAACCCTTCTCCCTGGCTCTTCAACCACTACCTGGCACCTCTTGCCCACTGAATTGCTATTTTCTGCTCCAATGTTCAATGTTAGGCGGATGACAATTTGCTGTCTTTCAGGCTCCCCTCAGCCACCTCTGCTTCTTCTCTCATACCAGACTGTCTAGTCGCAATTCAGGAATGATGTGCCGCCAATGTTCTCTGCCTTAATGCCAGTAAGACTGAGATTCTCCTCACTCGGACACCCAATCCCTCCTTTCCTCCCTCTCTGCCCGCCCACTCTGGGCCCTCTTTCTGCTCCTTCCTGAAAGGCTAAGAACCTTGGGGACATCTTCTACTGCACCCTCTCCTTCTCTCCTCACATCTCCGACGTCTCTAAGAAGTCAAACTATCAGCTGCACCTCCTCAGAGGTATTCTTCCTTTTCTCACTTTCACCAGAAGCTCACTGTCTCCAGAGCTCTGGTCCTCTCTAGGCGGGACTATTGCAACAACCGCTTCCTAAATCTTCCTGCCTCTACTCTTCGATCTTTACAACTTAATCCAGGACAGGACTGCGAGACTTGTCCTTGGCCTCAAGCACAGGGATTGTATCTCTCCATCTCTTAAATCTCTTCACTGGCTCCCCGTGGCTGCAAGGATCAAGTTCAAGACCCTCTGTGTCGTCCACACGACTTTCTGGGGCCTGGGACCCCTCTACCTCCAACTTTCTCTTCCAAAACATCTTTCTTGAGCTCTACGCTCATCCACCTCCAACTCTCTGAGGGTCAGACGCTTCTCCAAGCAAAGAGTTGGGGCCAGATCTGTCTGCTGGGGCCTCCCACTGGAACAACCTTGCTACCTCTCTCAAACGTGAGCAGAACCACCTCCGGTTGCAACTCAATACCTACCTTTTTGCTTCAGCTTTCTCTCTTCCTCTCCTGCATTTCCAGTTGCCCTTGCAATGGCCCCGGGCTCCCCAGCACTTAAGGGTCTGTATCTGCAACCCTACAGTCCCTTCTCTCTGCACTTATGAGCCCCACGCTGGCTGCACTTGTGAGTTAACGCCACTTCCCCCCTTCCCTCTTCACTTCACTTCACTTCACTTCACTTGCGCAATCTGAATGACACAAGGCCTAGTAAGATCGTTATTTTGTCCTTGCTTGTTTCCCCCTCCTTGTCTTGTCGCGCCTAAAACATTTGAGTATAGGTGCATTATAAATGCCACATCATATAATACCGGATCATACAGCTGTAAAACACCGAAATGGCAAACTGCTATGAAGGGTCTAGATCAATACAAATGATTGGCTTTAAAAAGGTGCGCACCTCTTATATTTTGGCGTCACATTTACAGGAAAATCTGTTCCCTTAGGTTATTTTCAAGTTGTTCCTTGTTTATTTTCTGAAAGGCAAATGCTAATTTGCCATGTGCACTTTATTCCTTGAGGAAAAGCCAATTGCATGAACTCTGCAAGTCTGCATGTTTCACTGTAAAATAAGTCTACTTCCAGGACATCACTTCGCACCATGTGTGCTAATAAGTCCTGACCTGTACGACCACAAGGTGGAAACTGCTGTCTTGTGTCAATTGCCATTCCATTCACAGTGAAAAATGTGTTGTGCTGCCAAGACAGATTAATGCCACTTAATGAAAGAAATGTGCGTGCATAGACCGGTGCCAGGCCAAGTACTAAGGTCAAAACTGAGAAAGTTCGCCAATGCATAAAGACTGTGTATGCGGTCATTCCCTCTATTCGGTTTCTTCCAAAAGGAGTCGTTTCAACAACGCATATAGCTCCCTCAGTCCCTCATCACCATGCACCTCGCCAAGATAAACAGAGACTGCAACCCAAGGTTTAAAAATTTCAAGTCACCTTCATTCTTTAAAATTGAAAGCAATGCTTCTCTAAAAAAAATTGAAGAGGTCTACGGCAGCTCCTGCTATCCTACGCGGACAAGATCGATGCCGCCCATCTGACTGGCTTACCTAAATCTTCAGCTCCCTGTGTCCCAGATTTGGAGACTAACGCACACTTCCCCGCCGTCTCTCATCACGGCTTCCGTCTTTGATACAGAACTTGAACGCCTCTTCTGAGCAGATTGGACCCGTATCGGCAAGATCGTGGACGCAAAACTCGCCAGATTTGAGGGAACCGTCCACCCGGGAAGGTGGGGCTTGAGTTGAGATTCTGAGTCTTCCCACGGGTTCTGGAGGAAACTTGCATATCGTCTCTTCTTAAAAGCCAATGCTGCCCCAATGCTCCAATAAAATACCGTCACATTGCCAATACACCATTTATCAGCAACATCAGCAGTGTTTCTCAGTGACTGATGGGGAATTGTGCAATCACCATTTGGGCTTTACACCAGCTAGAAACACTTCACCAATCTGAACATTCCTTCAGGCTATGAAAGATGTATTCCCTCTACCCTTTTGCTGACCACATTGTGGATAGCGATCTACGGAAAACAAATATAATAAAACATGTGTGCTCTGTGCTTACGGAAAACTGAGGAGGCAAGTAACTTTATGACTGGCATCTTGAAATGTGTACCCCTGTAATATAATAAACAGTGTACACAATTTGCACTCACCACTAGCAGGTAAAAGATGGTGCACTCTGTGTATATATAGAATTGTGGGGGTAGGGTAGGCGAGGGACTTACTGCTGCTAGTAGCTCGCAACTTGACTTTTAGCCCCCTGTAAAAAGGATGCAAGTGCAGGTTCTGCCATAAAACCTCAATCAACACTTCAACTGTACTTATTTTCTCGACTTCAAAAGTATAAAAGGGTGGGTAGCTTCAACACAGAATACAACGTGTGACCTCACTGGAGGTTTCCACGTGTCAAACTAGCACACACACTTTGGGGGCTACAGACAGATTTCAGTTGGCGCACTGTTGAATCCGAAGATATAACGAGCAATGGCAGGATTTGTATAGTTATCTGTGTGTTACTAGACGTCACTGCGTTTTAATGTCATCAAACATGATCACAGGCCTCCCAGTTCAACCTTATGCTGACTATGTGTTGCACTCTTCGAGCACTGGGGTCATAGGGTGATGGAACATCTTGGTTTGAGGGGATTAAACCACCGTAACCTAGCAGAGAGCCAATCAAAATGACCCTGCCCACTTGGTTCTAACATATGGATGGTTAGCCTTCTCTTTAGGTGTCATCTTGGCATGCACTTAGGTATGTCAAAAACACGGAATAAAAGGAAGAAAATGCAGTTCTAGTGTCTTCAGCAGATTATATTTTTCCGAGCTGGACTTTACCCTGGAACTCGAGAAGCTAAAATGTGTAGGCCCCGCAGAGTGAGCTTTATGTGTGTATAAAATCCCTAAGTAAGGAATGCAGGATATGTGCAGAATATCCAGGCAATTTCAATCTATCCCGCTCACCGATGAACAAACAAAGACCGCAGCAGGGGAGAAGATTTTGCATTGAATACAATTTCCAGGGATTCCGTGTACCCACTCATCTTAATTTCGCTAGCATGGGTCGCCTATTCCCACTGCCAGCAACACATACACAACTTCACAGCACCTCATATCTTCAGTTGCGGGTGGGAGGGGAGCCTGGTGTTCTCACTGCAGTAGGACAGACCCTACCAACCTCATACTCGAGGAGCTACATTGGGTACCCCTTGAAGCATGCATCATTTTCAAGGCAGCCTGCATCACGTACAAAAACAGTCCCAACCAAAAATCACTACCTGGCTGAGAAACTCGCTATCTACCAGGTCAGCACACCAACAGAAACCACAACACAACCAGGCTTTAAACAAACAAATGCAAGAGTGGTTAGCAAAAGTAAACTGTCATTTTCCTGCTACGCACCATCTCTGGAATAAGTTACCAATGCAGATAAGATTGGTGCCATCCATCCTACACTTCAGGATTGACCAAAACACCCAATGCTTCAAAAGAATATCTTGCCAATTGCTTCTCTCAACATTAATTTCCCTCTGGCACCCACTCCCTCCCTGCTCACCAAGCCATCTCAGCTCCTCTGCAAGCCCTGCTCCCTTACTTATAACCCACTCAGTATACGGACTATGCTCAGCGATCTGTTGCTTCCTAACAAGGTTTACGCTTTATGTATCCCAGACAGACATACATGCAGACCCCTCAACTTCATGCACATGGGTCAATGGAACACAATTGAGCAGCAAACGCATTCCCTTTTTGACAGCTAAGGCTGTTTTAGAACCAAAGAATGACACATCAGTGAACAGAGAGTAGTGCTTGCATGAAGTATGACAAGGGACGGACACATGAATGACAAATGAGATTGTGGTCCCAAAGCTCTACAAAGGCGCAGAACTGGCCATCTCTACTACATATTCCACATGTCCTACGTACTAGGAGTACAGTGGTGACTCATTTAAGTAACTTTCTTACTCCTACATTCAGCCTCCTTCCTCCCTACTTACGGGAGAATACCAAGCAGAGTACAACTGGGACATTGAATTTATACCTGGTGCGAGTGATCCAAGTATATAGTTATAGGGAGCAAATAATTAAGTTGCAAGCAACAAACCAGCCATAAAAAGTCACTTGACCCCTCAATTCTCTACATACATAAGCACACCATTGTTTACTCGCTAAGAGTAGTGTCACTAGCCAATTGCTAGTGGCGAGTGCACATTTTTAATAATAAAACAGGGGTACACATTTCAAGATGCCAGGCATAAAATTACTCACTTCCTCAGTTTTCTACATGCACACTATTTTTTAAAAATGTTAGTTACTGGGTTTTTGTAAGGCATGAACCACAGTCAATGAGGTTTCCAACACCCTCAGAGCAAAATGGTTGAGGGAACCAATTTTTAACAAGCTATAGGTATCTACAGATTGGTAAAGTACAAGTGGGTGGAGTTGGGAGAAGAGTTGCACCCCGAGTATGTTGTCGTTTTCTCACTGGCCCTCTATTGCTACTTGTAGAATGTTGGTACATGAGAATGAGTGACAGCTCAGAAAATGCTGGGCAGCTGTGGTGGGTGTATGGTTCTAAAAGTATCAGTTAGACCTGAGCCGTGAATGCCTGAGGGGAGCGTCTCCCCTTGGGTTTGATCTTACCTTATTACTTTCAGTTCTAGGTTACAGAAAAATCCAATTACTATAAAGAGATGTTCCTGCGCCCCGCCAAGTCTGGAGACTTCATTTTATTTTATTCAGCATTTGTTAGGCGCTTATACAGCAGAATTGTGTTTCAAAGCGACACAAGGCTAAATTAGAAGTGAACAGGGGAGAAAAAAAACATTGGCAAAACAGTAAATATACAGTGCTGGTCCTAGTAGGCTTTGTGATATTCGGAAGTGCAAGCGCAGTGAAGATAAATTGCATTGAATTTTAAGAGATGACCCCTAACTTATTAAGCCATACCTGTTGTTGTAACAGCCTGGCCGAACTCAGCACCTGCTCTGCAACTTGTATCCAAGCAGTTGAGCCTGCAGATGTTGAAGCCCAAGTGGCTGCCTTGGCAATGTCCTCTCAAAGGGACATACCACTGCAAGGCAGCAGAAGCAGGTTTAGCCCGTACTGCATGATTAGGAAGCCCCCTTGAACTGGACATACCTTTCCAAAATACAAGACAATATATCTGGTAATTGAAGCACTGGCGGTCCAAACATCTTGTTCGATTACCAGAGAGTAATTTAGTTGGTTAAAACCACGTAGAAACACCGAAAGGAAAGAAATAGTTTCTCAGATGACCGGATGTCTTCTGCTCCATTTAGGTGAGTCTTCAGTGCCCTACAAACGTCCAGGCAATCAGATGCAGGATTGGGATAAAAAGTTAACTAAATATTTTGATTCAAATGAAATACAGATCCGACTTTAGGAACAAGGAAGGGAGTAGCTTCTTACCTGTAACTCCATTTCTCCAGCGTTGGTATCTTTCATGGATTCACATGCTTAGAATATTCCCCGTCGTCAGACTGGGACCCTCGGTACACATATATAGTCGTTTCCTATAGGAAAAAACTTCCGATTCCGACACTTGTGTGTCCTATCCACATCTACGTCCTCCCCGGGGACGTCCACGCACGCCCCATAGGACGTAATGGTATATAAACCCCGCCCCCGCGGGTCCCGTCAGATTTCGACCCCTCCAAAGAAGAAAGGGGGAACCTGTTTATGCACATATCCAGCCCATTGCATTCCGGGGAGGCTGGTGGGCGCATGTGAATCCATGAAAGATACCAACGCTGGAGAAATGGAGTTACAGGTAAGAAACTACTCCCTTCTCCAGCATTGGATCTTTCATGGATTCACATGCTTAGAATAGATTGTATAGCAGTATCCTAGAAGAAGGAGGTGAGAATGCAATGCAACATACATTACAAAATAAACCATTCCTAGTCCAAATATATATATATATATATATATATATATATATATACACATATACACGTAAGCAGTAACATATTTATATAAAGGCGATACATTAAGGAAAAAACCAAACGTGGGCCAGGTAAAAGACAACAGTTTCACCCTTTGGCTTACCTCATTGAAAAAGATGGCGCACGACTGCCCTCCCCATCTGTACTTCATCCGCGTGCTGCCTTTCCAGGCAGTAATGGCGTGTGAACGTGTGTGGAACTGACCACGCCGCCGCCTGGCAGATGTCTGTCAGAGGAATACCTGCCCATAGAGCCGCGGTTGTCGATCTCGTAGAATGGGCTCTAGGGTGCCCTTGTAGTGGTCTCCCGGCCTTGGAGTGACTAAAAGCAATTGCCGACGAGACCCATCGGGCCAGTCCTTGCTTGGAAATCGCCTTTCCTCTCGTCGACGGACCATATGCAATGAACAGCTGTCTGGTAGTTCTGAGTTCTTGCGTTCTTTGCAGATAAAACTTTAACGCTCTTTTCACATCAAGCGTATGAAGAGCCTTTTCCGCCGTCGACGACGGTGTCGCAAAGAAAGTAGGGAGAGCAATGGTCGAGTGCTTGTGATAGACCGTCGGTACTTTCGGGATGAAAGTAGGGTTAGTTGATAAAATTACTTTGTCCTTAAAGAATCTCATATATGGAGGATCTATGACCAATGCCTGTAATTCCGACATTCTTCTAGCCGATGTAATGGCAATTAAGAAAGCCAGTTTCCAAGATAGGAACTGCATGGATGAAGAGGACATTGGCTCAAATGGAGGCTTCATTAAGGCCGCCAACACCACATTTAAACTCTACGACGGTGGGAACCGTTTCATAGGGGGGAAAGTTCTAAAGAGCCCCCTCATGAAATGTTTCACCAGTCTGTCACTGAATAATGGTGAAGACTGTCTCCTCCTCGTAAACCTTGAAATGGCCGCCAAGTGCACTTTGATGGACGATGATGACAGCCCACTCTCAGCTAGGTGAAGAAGATACGGAAAGATTTGCTCAGGGGTTACTTCTAAAGGTTGAATCTCGTGCTGTGATTGACACCACGTACAGAACCTTCGCCATTTGCATATGTATGATTTGTTAGTCGAAGGGGCCCTAGCCGCCTGCAGAATTCTCCGGCAATCCGACGAGACTTTCAAACTGCCAAACTCTGAAAAGTCAGGAGCCATGCTGCTAAGTTGAGGCTGTCCGGATTGTGGTGCCACACTGTTCCCTTGTCCCTGGACAGTAGGTTCGGCACTTTCTGGAGAGTTATAGGCTGTTCCAACGACAGATGTAGGAGGTCGGAAAACCATGGTTGTCTCGGCCAATACGGTGCCACCAGAATGACCCGGCATTTGTACCTGCGAATCCCCTGGATTGTCCTCCATATAAGGGGAAACGGAGGGAAAGCGTACAGGAATTTGTCCGTCCAAGGAAACGAGAACGCTTCCCCCAGGGATCCTTTTTGAGGCCATCTGCTCGCAAACTGTTCGCATTTCCTGTTTTCTTTCGTTGCGAAGAGGTCGATTGAGGGGGTCCCCCACCTTTCGAAGATTATTTGAAGCTGACCGGTGTCCAGCTCCCACTCGTGTATTTGAGCCCTTGTCCTGCTCAGGGAATCCGCTTGCACATTCTTCACACCCGGGAGATGGTAAGCCACTAAGGATATGTTGTGTTTCAACGCCCAGTGCCAGATCTTTTGAGCCTCCGCCAAAAGGGTCCTGGATCTGGTGCCGCCTTGCTTTATCAAGTAGAACATGGCTGTCGTGTTGTCTGTCAGCACTCTTACTTTTGATCCTTTGATATGTGGAAGGAATGATTTCAAGGCCCATCTCACTGCCCTCAGTTCCAGCACGTTGATGTGTAGGTGCGATTCGGTCGAAGACCATCTGCCCTGGGTTTGATGATTGTTCATGTGTGCTCCCCAGCCCGTCAGGGAGGCGTCCATGATGATGGTGTTCTGAAATTCCGGCTCTTGTAGAGGAACCCCTCTGTCCAGGTTGTGAAAGATTTTCTACCATTGGAGGGATCTGATGACACCCTCGTCGTCGACGGTTATCCTGTCTGACCACTGGCCCGTGGCCTGCTTCCATCAGTCCGACAGGAACTCCTGTAGAGGCCTCATGAACAATCGGCAGTTTGCTACTAGGTGTATGCACGAAGCCATGGAACCCAGGATTGCCACATATTTTCTTACAGAAATTGTGCTCCGTAGGCGAAGTTGACTCGTCAGATGTTCGATCTTCAATATTCTGTCTAGGGACAGTTTCACTATTCCCGAGTGGGTTTCGAATTGAGCTCCCAAGAACTTCAAGCTCTTTGAGGGCTTCAGAGAAGACTTTTCGAAGTTCACTGCGAACCCCAGTCGTTGCAGAAGTTGTAAGGTGGCTTGCACGCTGTCGTTGGTCGACGCTGGGGAGGATCCCCTCACAAGCCAGTCGTCGAGGTACGGGTATACATGATGCCCTCCCTTTCGTAGCCAGGCTGCCACAGGTGCCAAACATTTTGTAAACGTTCTTGGGGAGGACTTTAGACCAAATGGGAGCACTGCAAATTGGTAGTGTGTCTGACCTACCATGAACCTCAGAAACCTCCTGTGTTTTTGACACACCGGAATGTGGAAGTACGCGTCCTGTAGATCTAGTGACGCCAAAAAATCGTCCCTTTGGACGGATCTGCTCACCTCCTGCAGTGTAAGCATTTTGAATTTTTGACTCTATAGGGTCTTGTTGAGGTCTCGCAGGTCGAGAATAGGGCGACATTTTCTGTTTGGCTTCTTTACCACAAAACACCGTGAGTATACCCCTAGGCCTCTCTGCGATGCAGGGACTAATTCGATGGCGCCTTTCTGTAACATGAGTGTTACTTCCTGCCGCAAGATGTTTAGATGTGGCTGGGATAGGTGTATTGGTGGACATTTTGGAGGTTTGCATTTGAAAAGTAGGGAATGTCCGCACCTCACAGTGTCCAAAACCCACTGATCTGTTGTGATGGTCTCCCATTCCTCGATGCAGCTTGACACTCTTCCTCCCAGAACGGCACGCTTCCCGTCATTGCTGGTCTTTCTGTTTGCTCGTCGACGACGAATAAGTTGGTCGTCTCTTGGAAGACTGGAAGTTTCTGCGCCGGTTTGAGATCTGAGAGGCGCGTCTATATCCTTGGGAAGGATACGCTGATCTACCAAAAGATCTATCCCTGGTTGCTGAGAGTTTCCAGATGCTCCTCTAAAGGGGCGAAAAGAACGAAAGGGCTTACCACTCTGGAGAGAACCCAACGAGCGTGCTGTATCTGAGTCCTCCTTCATGCCTTTCAAGGCTTCGTCCACCTTTTCTCCGAAAAGAAGATCACCTTCGAAGGGCATGTCCAAAACTTTATACTGTACTTCGGGTCTGAAGTTGGTGCACTTAAGCCAAGCCTGGCGTCTAAGAACCACTCCGTTATTTATTTGTTTAAAACCCGAATCTGCCAGGTCCACCGCTATGTTAATAGCAGGATTCGATGCCTCTTCGCCTTCTCGAACCAGGGACATCGCCGTTCTTCTATGTTCTTCCGGGAGGTGGTCCAGGATAGGTGCCAGTCTGTGCCACATCTCCCTGTCATATCTGGCCACAATCGCCAGGGAGTTAGCTGCTTTCACCGTTGAGGCCCCCACGGAAAGAACCTTCTTACCAAACACGTCTTGGCGCCTCGCCTCATTATCTGGAGGGGTAGAGCATTTATGTTGGGCCTTTGCTTTTCCGCCGACGACACCACCGAGTCCGGTGTAGGTTGAGCCGAAAGACACTTCGGTGTAGAGTCTGGTACCTTAAATTTCTTTTCAATGCGGCCTTTGACAGCCGGCTCAGAAAATGGGTGACGCATGGTTTGGACATCTTCCTTCCAGACATGGTCTAAAATGGGTATTGAGAATATTGAGCGTCTACTCTTGCCCATATGGTCAAAAAGAAAACAGTCCTTTTTCTCCTCCTGTTGGACCAGGCCAAACTCCTTGCACGCTTTTTCCATCATAGAATGAAAGGCCCCTATATCGTCCGGTGGTGACGGGTGAGTGGGACTCTTTGGTGTTTCCATTTCCACATCCGACACCCAGGATGGATCCCTAGATGGTGAGAGGGATATATCTGACGCTGACCCGTGGTCAGATAGGGAGTCCGAAAGCTCACCTTCCTCCTGGACTGCTGGAGTAGCAGGAACCCCGATCGATCTGGTCGGGCGGTGTGAAGGGCCGGGCTCGTCGATGGGGGGTGTCGACGGCACAGGTGGAAGCCTTTCGTCCAGCGATTTCAGCAGCGAGTGTAAGGAGGACAGTACCTCCATGGACAGGGTTGCCTGAGAGCTTGGAGGTTGGGTAAACACCTGAGAGCAGGTTGCTCCCGATGGAAACCTGGGTCGTAGACCGAGGTCTTCCGGGCTCACAATTCTGAAGCCGTCGTCTTCTTTCGAGGCAATTGACGCTGCCTGTTCCTGTAGCAATGTGTCAGGCAACCCCATATCAAATACCTCCGGTCTCCAGGCCAGAACTTCCGTCGACGAGGACATCGTCGCCGAGGTCGTCGCTGGATTGATGACTGGTGAAATCGACTGCGTCAGAGGCAGTGAAGACACCGACTGGTTCGTCGCCGTCGACGATGGGCCTGCAGGTGGTTTAGGCGGTCCCGCCTTCACAACGCTCTCCCTGCGCTTATCCGAATCTCTACTCGTGGCTGATCTGTGTTGATCGCCCGAGGAGGATTTAGGCCTCTCCTTTCCTTTCTTCGACGAAGTGGACGAAGATGTCTTTCTTGTAGAGTCTTTAGAAGAGTCCTTAGAAGAGTGACTTTGTGGAAAGTCCTTTTCCACAGGTCGTGACTTCTTAGCCGGGGGTTCCGACGAGGTGGAGCGTCGAGGGGCTCCTGATGTTTTCGCAGAGGCCACACTGCGCACAGAGCCCACCTCTGACTGAGGGTACGCTCCTGCACCGTCATTTAACCAGGATACCAGCCGGCGGTTTCGATCCTTCAGGGTTTTCTGGGAAAAACCTTTACATATGTCACACTGGTCTGCCGAGTGGTGAGGGTGGAGGCAATAAATACAGTCTAAATGGCCGTCCCCCTCATAAACCTTCTTCAATCCGCACGTGGCACACGGGCGAAAAAGAGGTTTACCCGACATTCCGATAAAATTAACAAAACTCACAGGAGTTCGACGATTCGAAAAATCTAGCAGTAGAGACTACTCGAGGAGATCCCACTATCTTTGGAGACGGTTGAAATCTGACGGGACCCGCGGGGGCGGGGCTTATATACCATTACGTCCTATGGGGCGTGCGTGGACGTCCCCGGGGAGGACGTAGATGTGGATAGGACACACAAGTGTCGGAAGTTTTTTCCTATAGGAAACGACTATATATGTGTACCGAGGGTCCCAGTCTGACGACAGGGAATATTCTAAGCATGTGAATCCATGAAAGATCCAATGCTGGAGAATGTATTTGTAGCATTACCTTGCCCTTTTGAAAGATGGTAATGGTTTGACGAGCACAAAGATTCTGAAATGTGCTTGCCATTTCCTGCCAAATAGCCGAATACATTAGCTGGAAGAGCTAATAAAGTTTGTGTCGGCTGACATGTTCCACTTCGAGAGAAAACAGCTGCCTAACTTGTATCCTCTGTTAGAACTCGGATAGGCCGAGACTGTATTTGGAAGGAGGAAGGTTGAAGGAGCAACTTCAATTATTTAAAGTGTGCCAATAATGGTTGGCTCAGTTCCAACATTCAGGCTGAGACAGTTATCCACAGAGATTGACCTTGTGAAGGATAGGCAGGAGCTTCAGGTTATCCAAAATGCCATGATTGGCGATTTTGAAATAAGAGTTGGGAATAAGCAGCTTAACAGTGGTAGCCAAAACCCATATCCATCCAGAGATTATCAAGTGACTTGGTTCATATGTTTAAAAGTAAGGGAGGAACTCTGCAGATAACTTTAGTAGATGCAGTTTCAAGACCATTAAGAGCCCTGACCCAAATAGGCCAATTTAAGGTAGGTATGAAACCCTGTCAGAGTCCTGCATCCTGGCCCCAGAGCACAGTCTGTCGAGGTAGGTGCGGAGAATGCAGCTGACAGTCCCAACATTATCAGAAACGTGTGCAAGTATTTCATTCTTCCAAAGTAACCTTTATTTCACATCAATAAGTGGAGTCTCGGAACTTCCTTCCTGGATAAAACAGTATTGTCCACCTCCTAAGCACACATTTGTTTCAATGTGGCCCTGTCATTTCTCTGTCCTTATCCAAGTATTTTAACCAGAAAAGGCCCTTTGGCAATGTATTGATTGGTGGTGGAGTGGAAGAGTCTATGGAATTCACATTTTCCAAGTTCTGTGTTGACTCTCCCATTATGGTAATCTCTGTTAAGGAACGGCACAGCGATTCACACGCACTGCTGCATGTGCCTTTCCTTCCAGTTGCTCTGCTCGCATTTTCCAGGATGATGCAATAGCTTAACTGCAGTCACATTTCTCAAAGATTAGGCAGGACAGACCAGCTCATGCTTGGCCAGGGGTCAGGCAGACAGTCGCCACATGACTCATGGGAAAGCAGCCAGAGGACCAAAGACATCCGTCAAGAATCTGAATGCTGGTTGACGGCAGACTGCCTGGAAGGCTCACATCCACCAATTAAATAAAGCAGACATCAACCCGCCCTGGGATTATATGAAAGAGCCACACCATGGCAGCATGCTTGAGTGTCATCATTTGCCAGTGGCACCTTGTGAAGACCGTGTAGGCCCACACCATTTCCAGCCATAGACCGAGTGTACAACTGCAACTGGCACCACTTTCATACCAGGACATCAGCCCGAAAGGCACAACCACTCTAGCCCTCATCTACAGGAAGTGACCATTAAGTTTTGGCTCGAAAGCAGTTAGTTTGAGTATTGTTGAAAAGCCATATCATCTCATTCAAGGTCAACAGCAACCGTTATTTGGAGGTAGTGCAGGATATTAAAAGAGACGCCCAGGTGCAGGGGCACAAGACAAAGGCGGCAGTGACAAAATGCAGGCATGCGTATGGGCAAGAGTGTATGACATTTATTTGCAATATTGCTTTGGGATCTGTGGCACAAAGGGGTGCAGTAGTTGTGTCCTTCGTTTTGACCATTTTAATGCATTAGGCCCTTACATTTTCCTATGTTTGGGAAATATTTGCAGAAATGTGGAAGTGAAGGTGGACACATGACCTGATCCATCGGATGGTTCCCATTCTAGAGGGACTACAATCATTCAGCTCACTGCACCCGACCACAACAGAACTATCCAACTGCCTATCAGCCTGCCCCATCCCCAAGGGGATTTCAGCATCGAAATGGCAAAGGTGGCGGACCTCCCTTGTGGGTGGAGCGGTGATGCGATTGAAAATACCAGGGAGGAACAGGGAAAACACTCGAGGCCCGATGGTCAATTAGAATTCAGCAAGCACCGAGGAACGTACCAGGAAGCAGCTGCGTGTGCAATCTGTTCTCTTTCCCCCACAGTGCGTAGAGACTGGACATTCCTAATGCCTCCATCAGGTTTCCAGATAAGTGTAGTACCAGGCCTAGCACTCAAATCTTGTAAATCGGCCATCTTGCTGTATCATTTCCGCACCAGTTGAGGGCATAGTTCATTGCAAAGGGCACGCGACTTAGCAGAAACCAGATTTTTATCTTCATGGATGACATTGTAGGCCATGAAAGAGTGGCTCAGGCGTTTTCTCTGTACTGTGTGCACGGAGTCTGTCAGAGACAGACATGAGGAATGGTTTCTTTCTGTTCAACCATTGCTGTGTTTTGTGTCTGAGCTGCTTATGGAGAGGAGAATATTTATTTTCCTGGCATTTTAGGCTCACAGCAGTAATACAATGGAAAATACAATGGAAAATCTAGTTACAACTGGGAAATATCCTTTTAACAAACAAATGATGCGCTGTCAGTAAATGCATGCTTGCATTGCAAAAATGTTCCTGTGTTATGTGCATTTATCACGAAGAATCATCTATATGGTGTGTTCATACGCATTCATGTATGGGAGAAGGTTTTCAACAAATGTAAAATCTTGTTTGAAACCAGACCTCTTTGCAACAAAACTGTTTTGGGTATACGTGCTACTCATGTTCAAGTTAAATAATGTTCTGTATGCTTGTCGCATACTTTTTACACTCTTGCGGAGGCAGATTATTTGTACTCTTATAATTGAATTTACACTTTATTAAAACAGTGTGTAAAATGCTCCCACCACAAAACCTCATCAGGGCATGGATAAGTACGAGTCTTTTAAACATCCATTAAACCTTAACTTGGAGTCAATGTGCTAGATGTACTATAAATGGTCAGCGGCAGCAAGGCCATTGCTCAATGGTGAGTGATTGTCATTACACCAATCGCATGGTTTACAGCCTCTGTAGAGGTACTACAGATAGGCATCTTCAAATTATTATGCAATGCTTCATGCAGCAATCCCCAGCTACTAATCACTGATAATTATTAGCTCAGTTGATAGTCAGCTTACTCTGAAGGATGCAAGGATAACTCGAGCCAGCCAACATGTGACCATGAGTATACAGCCTAATTAAGAGTTTGGTGGTAAATCCTAATTGCTGCCAAACTAGCTTACTGTTACCACCACTTTGCCCCGTGGATATTCCACAGGTTTACAAGTGCTACTAGGGTGGTGTTAATCCCCATTTTTGAGGTCATAGGACTATAAGTATAAAGTATTCCAAAATAATGAATTTCATTATAAGCTAAAACAAAAAACGAATTTGTCTGTACTTAAAATGGGATTTTAGGAAACGAATTTCTATTTGCATCTGTCAATTTAATCCCAATCAGTATCTCTTTGCCCAGAGCCGACCTGTTATTTCCTAGTGTCATTTAACTGAAAACCGAGCTTCCTATTGTTATTTCCCCATTGCTTAAAGCGTGCCAGTCATTTAGCAGCCTTAGTAAAAATGAGTGTCATTTGCATTTTCTTTTTCCTGAAATTTCGCTTAACCTTTTAAAAACCGTTTTTCCTAATCTATTCCTCTTCCCCTACTATATTTTGATAACGAATTTCCAATTGCATCTCCTTTTTATTTGACCATGTGTTGCATGTACTAAAATCAATTCTCCTGTTGCGTGTTGGCTAGTCTGTTCTGAAGCCCCATTTGTCTTGTAGTCTAAGCAGCACAAAGTACCATTGTGTGCTGTCCCATAGCAATTGTCCTAATTAAGTAAAAACCCATTTAGCCTGGTGCAGAAAAACAAATTGTCCCATTCATTGCTGGCTCGCCATATTGTTTCTGAAAACCCCATTCAAAATCTGATTTTAACCTGGTGTTCCCATTCCTTGTCACTGCCTTCCATTCAATGCTGACAAGCCTGGAGGTCTTGGAGGAGGGAGGGGATGGAGGGGATGGTTTACTGGAACTCAAGAATCCTGTGTGGGAGCGTGCACTTTCCTGTCGGTTGCATTCATTTCATGGTGTTTTGAACTGACAACAGTAGTGGTGAAATCAGTAAAGTAAATCTGTGCGCCACCCATGCTCGAGTTGTTTTAGCGTGCCACTTGGCTAAAAGTACGCTGAAGTTGGTGGTTTTTGTAACTGTGTATTCAATTTTCCCATTAAATCATAAATTAATAAAATATTCATTGATAACACACCGGCCTGGTTCCTGGTTTACTGTGACTCGGAGAGCATGTGGAGGTTGGGTGCGAGATGGGTTGGAGGCCTCCTTAAAAACAATTTGTAAAAATAAAAAGTGGTTTTATTGTGCCCCACACTCGTTGCAGGGGAAAGATATCCCTTACTTGCTTGTGCTGCATAATATATCGTGACAAGGCCATGTTTGTTCGGGTCTAACAAAATTAAAATATATACAGGAGAGATCAAATGTGCAAACCTTTGTAGAGAAAAAATGAAAGGCGTATTGAGTGACTTATCCTTCTGTAATATTAAAATCCCCTTCTGCAGAAGCGTACCAGCTGTAGAGTGGCTGCGAATTTGTACACAAATCATATGTTGAGCTAAAGTTGAATTCCTTCCAATTACGGTTTACTAAATTCCTACTATGAGGAGTTTTTCTGATTCCGGAAGCAGAGTTGGCCTTCCTATTTGAAATAGTTGTGATGTCCCCCCCCCGCTGTTATGCAATTCCTATTCTATGTGAGGAGAGCTTGGATTACTTGGCCCCTGGTGGGCAAGTTCTTTGTACTGAGAATTTGGACTGCTGAGCCCTATGCTGAACCCGTTCTGGGGGAGTCCAGCTTGCATTTCTGGAGGACCCTCATTTACCTGTTCAAAGTAAATGAACTGCTCCATCCATGCAGTTCATTTTCTATGCAAGTTGAACATCTACTGCTGTGTCCCACATCCTATCTGTGGTAATCTTTTACGGTGGAGACCCACGATGTTCCTGTTCCATGAGAGGAAATAATAATCTACTGATGTCCATGACATAGCATTTATATATTGGGCTTCAAGAGGGCACACTCCCCTCACATGTTGAAACTGTTTTATTTGAGGGGAGCTTCTACTGCAGAGGCCCATTCCTTATCTGTTCTGTGTGGGTATCTGCTTCCCTTGCTTTACCTTACACTGATCGACTACCTATCCAGCGTCAGCTGCTTCGTAAAGAAAAAGTTACTTACCTGTAACGGTTGCTCTCCAGTATGGATATACATGCTCATGAATATTCCCGGTCAGGCAGGTTTGCTTTAAAAGCTTGAACACTGCCTTATGTCATACTATCCAATCACTGGAGACTGGGTCATACTGCACCCATCCAATGACGATTGTCTCCCTGAGTCCTGCCCCTGGCGTCCATCTTCAGATTTGAAGCATGTGAGGTGCCAGTATGAACCCAGAAGAGCCCCAGTGGGGAAGGAGGGACAGTTTGCATGTGAATCCATGACAGACACATGCTGGAGAACAACAGTTACAGGTAAGTAACTTATTGGGGTCTGGCATGGATTCACATGCTCGTGAATATGATTATACCGCAGCAAACGCATACACAACCACGGGAGGTGGCAAGGCTCAACAGAAGTACAACACTTACCCCTGGAACATACTCACCTCAGGCAAACAGGTTGCGCAGTACAGCTTGGCCGACTCTCGATTCCTCCCTGGAATCATGGTCGACACAGTAGTGTCGGTGTGAAGGTGTGCATGGACATCCACGTAGTAGTACTGCAAATGTCCAGCAGGGGAAACCCAGAGATAAACGCTGTCGTTGCTGCAATGGCTCTGGTGGAATGAGCTTTAGGCCGGCCCGGGAGGGTTCTGTTGGCCAGACGATGACAGTGTATGTGGCAGCCGGAGAGCCAACTGGATATGGAGGCCTTAGACAGGGCCTACCCTTGATTCACAGGACCAAAGTTCACAAAGAGCGGTGACGTCTTCCAAAAAACCGTTGAGCAGGTCACACCAAACTTTAAGGCATGAGCAATTTCCATCAAATGCAGTGACCGTCCAACAGCTGAGGTAGGATTTGTGAAGAAGACTCGAAGCACCATCCTAGTAGCCTGAAAAGACAGGTACGGGCGTTTGCAGGAAAGAGCTTGAATCACCCCGACCCCACCTGGCCGAGGTGATAGCTACCAGGAATGCCGTCTTCGAAAAAAGAAACTTGAGAGGGGCATGATGCAACGGCTCAAATGGTGGCCCTATGAGCCTGGTGAGGACGACGTTGAGCTCCAACGCTGGGGCAGGAGCCTTGACTGGAGGGAAAGATCTAAAGAGACCTTTCATAAAATCCTTGACAAGTCTTTGGGACCATAAGGATGGCCTGCCTGGCGAGCAGATGTATCGAGCGATATCTGCCAGATAGCACCTTGATGGAGGCGTGGGCCAATCCAGTCTTGGAATGCGACAGTAGGTACGGCAAGAGTTTAGGGGCCGTGACACACAGAGGCATAATGTCTTGTGACCAGCACCACACCGTGAATCGCTTCCACTTGTGGCCATAGCACGACAGAGTAGAGGACGCCCTGGCCTTGGCAAGAACAGTTTTACATTCCACAGGAAGGTCATAGTGGCCAAACTCCAAGGCTGCACGAGCCAGGCCGTGAGGTTCAATGATGCCGGGTTGCGATGCAGAATGGTCCCACCTTCTCTGGAGAGCAGGTCGGGAAGAGAAGGCAGCCTGATGGCCATGGCCACGGACAGGCAGAACAGGTCCGGATACCAGATTTGGCGTGGCAACGCTGAGGCGATGAGAATCATTCTGCATTGGCACAGTTTCATTATGTCGATGACACGCAGCAGAAGAGGAATTGGAGGAAAAGCGTACAGCAACCAACCCTCCCATTTGACCGAGGTGGTGTCCCCCAAGCTCTCTGGTTGTGGAAATCTGCTGGTGAACTGTTTGCATTTGGAGTTGGCTGCTGTGGCAAACAGATCGATCTGCGGACGAGCCCATTGGTGCAACACGCAAGACACTTGGTCCTGCTGCATCTCCCATTTGTGATCGGACCATAGCTCTCTGCTGAGGGCATCTGCTACAGTGACATGGGACCGACCGGTGTGAGCCCTCCCATCCGTCCAGAGAGGCATCTGTGGTGACCGTTGCTTGGAAAGGTGGAGTCTGGAATGTGGAACCCTGAACCTGGTGTGTGCGTATTCGCCACCATCAAATGGATTGCCTGGATTCCAGGTTGAGGGTGAACTTGTCTGTCCATTTCCCTGTGACCTGGAGCTATCTAGCGGCCAGGAACTCCTAGAGAGGCCTCATCTGCATCCTGCAGAATGGGACCAGGTTGCTGCAAGAAGACATCATGCCCAGTAGTGATTTGATCGCAAGGACGGTTGCGGATCTCATTGCAGATAGCCGATGCACCTTCCCCAGGATGGCTATCGCTCTGTTCTCCAAGGGAAACGCCAAGGATGCCACTGTGTCTATGCGGGCCCCCAGAAACCGAGCATCCTGTGATGGCACTGTGCAGGATTTTGGGTAATCGATGGAGCCAGTCGTCCAGGTAAGGGTAAACGTGTATGCCCTTGAGGCACAGATGTGCATTTAAAGGACCAGCATTTTGTGAACACCTTTGGTGCTGACTTCAGGCTGAAGGGTAGTGCCTTGAAATGATAGCGAAGACCCAGAACTATGAAGCCTAAGAACTTCCAATGCTTTGGGTGGATGTGGATGTGAAAGTAAGCATCCTCCAGGTCTAGAGTTGTCATGAAATCCCCTTCCTCCAGTTGGCCAAGCACTTGTTGCAACGTGACCATCCTGAACTTTTGGGATCTCTATTTGTTGAGGCGTCGTATGTCTAGGATTGGGCGCTACCGCTACCCCACCAACTTCTTTCAGACTAGAAAGTATCTGGAGTATACTCCGGAACCCCGGAGTTTCCGCGGGACAGGTTCTATTGCGCCCTTTGCCAGCATGGATTGCACTTCTTGAAGCAGTTGGGTCGTATGCAGCTCCTGCTTTGCTACAGGAGTGATACGAGGACACTTGTGCTCGAACTCCAGGGTGTTCCCTTGCCAAAGAATGTCCAGCACCCTGTGTTGATGAAATTTGACAGACGACCCTAGCACTGGGGTGGGAAAGTGGGGGACCGGGACCTGGACCGAGTCAGGCCTGCTTGGTTATTTGTGTGCGTCTTACCTTGCGGGTGTCTGCGACGTGGCAAGCCCCGTCGAAAGGCTTGCAACCAGCATCTGTATGCATCCTGTGCTGTGCAGTGGGAGAGCCGACGGTAGAAGATAGATGTGTATTTTCTGGAAGATCTTCTGAATTTCCACCTTGAGAATCGAAAGGAAGAGGACCGACACTGCTGCAGGGTCCATAGGGAGCTTGCGGTCTGCCTTTTTTTATCGCCTGCAGCATCTCATCAACTACCTACCCAAAGAGGTTATCTCCGTCGAACAGCATATCCACTAGCTTGGCCTGGAAGTCCGGTCTTAAATTGGTGGTCTTCAGCTAGCCTTGGAGTCAGTGCCACGCCATAACCCATTTGGCGGAAACCAGAGTCGCAACATCCATGGCCACAGTGATGGCGTGGTCGGAGGCCACCTCTCCTTCCTGGAAAAGGGTGAGAGCTGTCTTCTTGTCATCCGGCAAGAAATCGAGGAGTGGGCCGGGCTTGAATCATAACTCTCCATCATATGGGAAAAGGATGGCTAGAGCGTTGCCAGCCTTGACAGAAGATGCTGCGGACGGTGTATATGATGCATTTTCCAAAAGCATCCTGTTTATTTTCCCCTACTGGTATGGCAGCACCATAGACTTGGAGGACGGGTCTGCAGACCGTTTGCTTGCTGCGGCTGCGACCACAGAATCCAGAGAGGTGATCGAAGACACTTGGGGGCCCGAGTTTAGCACCCTGCACTTTTTCCTCTGGCCCGTCGCGCTTCGCTGGTGTGGAGCTTGGGGTTTTCATTAGAGCGAGGCCTTCCTCTCGTACCTTGTCAAGCACCGGAACAGACATTATAGTCTTCCTGGCCGATGCCCGGCTTCCTTTTTCTTTTCCTCTGGCACCAAGTTAAAGAGGGTAGTCGTCCTTGCCATCATGAGTGGAACGGCCCAGCTTCATCTGGTAGGGGAGGCTCTGGAGGAATCATCAGCACCTATCAGGTCCCCATCTGCAGGAATTAAGTTGTCAAACTCATCTGTGTCCGTTGTGCCGGTATGCGTGTCTGTCGCAGTATCAGTTTGCGGCACGTCCCTTGCTGTTGACGGGAAGGGTGATGGTGGTCATCTCGGAGTGGCCAAGCGATGTCTGTGAGGTCTTGGAGGGCTGTATCTGGGGCTGCTTCCCGACGGGCCTGCTATTGGTGGCAGCCTCCGTTGTATCTCTGAGGCCAGAGAACATAGGACAGTGAAGATATATTGGGACATAACCTTCGCAGCTTGGGGAGGGGACACTGGAAACACTGGAGGACTAGTGCGCCTCACTGGGCTGTTGTGCGTGGGCAACCCCATGCATATTGGGCTGTTCCCACCCGTGTCTAGGCATTCCTATAGTGTTTCCTCTTCAAAGCTAGTGTAGATGGCCATGGGATCACTTGAGCTCTCTCCCTGGCCTACCCCCTGTCTTGGAAGTGAAGCCATCGGTGGCCACAAGTCCTCCGGTCTTGCCGTGTCCCTCACAGCTGAACATACGCCCAGTGCTTTTACTGACATATTGGTGGTAGCGGACAAAACAGTAGTCTTAGGCTATGGAGGAAGCAAAACCCTTGCAAACGGCTTGGTCGTCCTTTTATCCCTGCTCGTTGACGGGGTAGCTGTTGACAGGATTGTCAACTAGGATGTGCCCACTAAAGCTGTTGACGGCGCAACCATCGACGGCATTTGTTCAATGATGTTGTCGATCAAGGTTTGTGCAGCGTCGCCGCCGATGAAATTGTGGACGTAGGTGTCAACCAGGGCTTTGAATTAGTCTATTTTCGGGAATGCTTCCTTGGCTTATCCTTCGAAGGGCCATGACTTGAAGATCTCGCTGATAATACACCGCCCACCGGTAAGCTCACTGTGGACGGGCAAAGTGACAGAGCGTGTGTGCCCCGAACTAGGACCCGCAGCCACGGCATCGCTTATCGGATCAGTAGCATGGTGCTTGCCTTACGTACGCCCTCCGGAGACACATCCTCGGCCGATCTCGACCTCTTATCCGAGGGAGAGCGTTCCAAAGTTATACCCAATATGGGGTCTGCCAGAGCGTGCCCAGAGGCCACGCCAGGGGCCTATTCTTCCTTTTGCCACACCACCAACTGTCAATAGCGGTCCCTCTTGGTCTTGGATGGAAAACATCGGTGGGATGCAAACAATAGAGGCACCTTGTGTGCTTATCCTCCACAAAGATGTTCCTCAAGCCACACCGGGATGTTCCTCAAGCCTTCCTCCGACATGCCGAGGCGCGAAGTATGCCTCACTAGGCCTTTCCAAGTTGAGACAAAGATCCAACGGTGTAGATGTTGAATTTCACTGGTAACGGAGCGCCGTTACCGGCACTGACCATGAGTTGGCAGATAAGACAATCTTTACAAAAATTTGATATTTTCCCATAGAAAATCTGACAAACTTGAAAAGTAGCTCAGAAAGGGAACTAGAGGACTCCCTACACAGAAACGTGCAGTAAAGATCTGAAGATTGCCGCCAGGGGCGGGACTCAGGTAGACCATCGTCATTGGATGGGTGCAGTATGACCCAGTCTCAAGTGATTGGATAATGAGACGAAAGACAGTGTTCAAGCTTTTAAAGCAATACTACTTTCTTTTATTACAGAGGATTCCCAGCCTGACGACGGGGAATATTCTTGAGCATGTGAATCCATGCCAGATCCCATGCTGGAGAAACTTTCTCAGCAGATGGCGCCGTGCGTCGACTTGTGCCCCTCGACGGCCACCACCCACTCTCGGACATGATGGCCCCAACTGTATATACAGCACACACTGCACCCGTTACTTGAGTTCTAGTTTTTCCTCTCAAAAGCACAGACGTTCACAAGGTCATGGAATGACCCAATGTTTAAGGAGAGTAAGGTGTAATATACGGAAATTCTCCTGAAGGGCGATGAGGAAAACGTGGGAGGAACATCCAGTCGAAAGAAGCTTACCAGGGGTAAGTAATTTGTTCTTCGAATGGATTGTGTCCTCCCATGTATTCCTCAGCTGTGATGGCCTCACAAACCAGTATGTTACTGGACGTGGGAACAGAGAATGGATCTTTGATTAACCCTTTGTAAAACAGCCTTCCTAAACCTCACCTCCTGACCAGATGCAGAGTCCAGGCAATAATATTTATGAAAGTATGAATAGAAGACCAGGTTGGAGCATTACAAAGGTCTTGCATTGGAACTCATCTACGCAAAGCCGATGAAGTAGCCACCATCCTAGTCGAGTGTGCCCGTAATGTCTTTATCCTTTGCACATCAGAAGGCTACAACCGAGTGGGTAATCTAGTGGGACAAGGTCCGCTTGGTTACAGCTAAACCTAGCTTGTGACTGGCATATCTGACAAAAATCTTGTTGTCTTGCCTAAGCTTTGCCATTCTAAAAGCTCAAAGCCCTCCTAGGATCAGGATGATTAAGTCTCTCATTCTCCTTGGAGGGATGCAGTCGTGGGAAAAAAAGGTAAAAATTACAATTGTTTGTGCGAGATGAAATTGTATAACTACCTTCGGAAGAAGAAGGGCGGACCCTCAACACAACCTTCTCCTTGTAAAAGGTGGTAAATGGAGGCTTAAAAGATAGAGCTTGTAATTCACAGACTCTACGAGCAGAGGTAATGCTTGTTCATAAGACAGTTTTGAGGGTCAGCATCCTTCGAAGATATGAATGAAGGGCCTCAAACGGAGAGCCCATGAGGAACTCACGGTTCCGATCCCAGCTGGGAACGATGAACAGAACAGGAAGGAAAACAGGAGCTCGTCCCTTCAGAAATTGGACCACAATAGGGATCTTAAAGAATGACCCTTGCTCTGGCCAACACTTAAAAATAGATAGCGCTGCCAGATAGTCTTTTGCAGTCGCAACCTGCAGTCCCTGATGGGCCAAATGAAGTTAAAAATAAAGGACAGCACCACCAGTGTGTCGCAGATAAAAGGGTCTATATTCTTATCTCTGCACCAGAATGTGTGGGTACCACGTCCTCCTGGCTCAATCCGGGGCAAATAGAATCATGGATTTCCCATACTTTCTCAGCCTCCTGATCACGTGAGGAATGACTGGGACTGGAGGAAACACAAATGAAATGACTAGAAACTCGCAGTCCACTACAAACGCGTCCCCTAGAGCTCCTTTTGGGAGAAATTCCCTGGAGTAGAACAGTTTGCACTTCCGGTTGACACTGGTCAGGAACAGAGCCACTTGAGGGGTTCCCGAAGGGTGAAGATCTCTTGAAGGACTTCCCGAGCTAGTTTCCACTTGTGGGCAACTGTGCTCTGCCTGCTCAGAGCGTCCGCCACTGTGTTCTCCTCTCGGGCTAGGTTAACTGCCGATAGAGCGATTCCTTCTTGAATTGCCCAGAACCAGACCTGCATTGACTTTCTGCACAGTGGTAGCGACTCTACACCTCCTCTCTCGTTTAGGTAGTACATGGCCACTGTGTTGTCCATCTTTATCAAGACATTCTTTCCCCATACAGAGGGCAGAAAGGCCTTCAATGCAAGTCTGATTGCTCTCATCACCAAACGATTGATGTGTAGTTTGAGTAAGACGCCCATCACTGCTGTTATCTCCGGCCGTAGCTGCCAAAAAAGGTTCCCCCTTCAGAATGTTGTCCTTGCAGGTCCACCACAGCAGATCCTGCGTGACTCTGCTCGGAACCTGAAGGCGGTCTGACATTGTGCCTGAGAATTGGAACCATTGAG
The DNA here is from genome assembly GCF_040938575.1 of Ambystoma mexicanum. Classification (NCBI taxonomy): domain Eukaryota; kingdom Metazoa; phylum Chordata; class Amphibia; order Caudata; family Ambystomatidae; genus Ambystoma; species Ambystoma mexicanum. The sequence continues at coordinate 139,828,746 of NC_090921.1, forward strand.
TCCTGAGAGCCCATTGGAGAGTTCTCATTCTCAGGCGAGCCTCTGGTACCAGGAAAATGCAGGATGCCATAAGGCCGAACAACCTAAAAAAATAAAATAAAAGAGAAACCCGGAAGACCATGGGCACTCAGAAATTCGGTGACCATCTGCAGAATGTGATGAGCCCTCACCTCGGGTGGTGAAGCTTTTCCTGAGGAGTCATCCAGGACTGCTCTGATAAATTTCAGTCTTTGAGATGGCATCATGTTCGATTTCTTGTAATTGAGGGAGAAGCCCAGTTTGTGGAGTAAGTGGCAAGTCACGCCGAGATGTTCCTGGGTCTGTTTGTGAGAACAAGCCCTGATCAGCCAATCGTCCAGGCAGGGGAAGACGTGAATCCCCCCCTCTCCTGAGACGAACTGCCACCACCACCATCAATTTGGTGAAAGCCCTCGGGGTGGAAGTCAGCCCAAATGGCAGAACTCGAAATTGATAATGAGAATCACCAACTGCAAACTTCAGGTACCTCCTATGTTTGTGATGGGCATGTGAAAGTAATCATACTGAAGGTCCAATGATACCATCCAGTCTTGGAGTTAGAGAGCCTGAAGGATCGGCGAAGGAATAAGTTACTTACCTGTAACTATTGTTCTCCAGCATGGGTCTGGCATGGATTCACATGCTCATGAATATTCCCAGTCGTCAGGATGGGAATCCTCGGTAAAGAAAAATATCAGTATCCGTTTTGTTTCTGATCTGTTTTTCATAGTAGTAACCAATCACTGGTCTCTGGGTCATATTGCCCCCAGCCAATGACTGCCCTCTCCCTAAGCCCTGCCCCTGGCAGCCATCCTCAGATTTGGTAGCACGTAAAGTGGCAGTATGACCAAGTGAAGAGCCGCAGAGGGGTAGGAGGGAGGGTTCGCATGTGAATCCATGCCAGACCCATGCTGGAGAATAACAGTTACAGGTAAGTAACTTGTTCCTTCTCCAGCATGGGGTCTGGCATGGATTCACATGCTCATGAATTACCAGGTTACTCACCGTAGTGACCACCTTACTCCTAGTCCATAGTCTCCTTTCCTCCACACTTATGGGACATCTCTCCGTCCTGTGGGATAGGACCGGGGCACTTTGTAAAAAGCATCCACATTTTTGCCAAAAATGTGTCCTTCCTCTCTTTCGTGGCGGGGCCCGGCACGCAGCCGTAACCCCGCCCATCTTGGCTCCGCCCCGTGCATTGCCCATCAGTTCTTTTCTATCGCCAGGTCAAAGACCCATTAGCAATAACAGAGGAACCTTATTAGAGGAGACGGTGGGCGGGCGTATGGAGGAAAGGGGACTATGGACTAGGAGTAAAATGGTCACTACGGTGAGTAACCTGGTAATACTCCTACGTCCCGTCCCCTTTCCTCCATACTTATGGGAGATTCCCAAGCACTCCTTACAGTAACTACAGGTGGATGGAAATACCCCTCACTGAAACAGGTTCTTCAGCACAGCCTGACCAAACTGAGCGTCAGCCCTTGAGCTCATGTCGAGACAATAATGCTTACAGAAAGCAGATGGGGAGGCCCAAGTAGCTGCCCTAGCGATGGACTCCCAGGGGACATATTTCTGAAAAGCAACCGTAGCTGCCTTGCCCCGCACCAGGTGTGCATGAATACCTTTAGAAGGTTTCAGCCCTTGGACGGTGAAAGACTCCGTGATGCAGGTGGCGATCCACCGAGAAATAGCTGCCTTAGACGCCTGCTTGCCCTGAGGGTTACCGAAGGTCACAAAAAGTTGAGAAGAACTCCTAAACTCAGAAGTCCTGTCCAGGTAGAACTTAAGAGCTGTTCGGACATCAAGACAGGTGTAGAACGCTGGCAGGGGACCGGTAGGGAAATCGACTGATTCAGATGGAATTCGATCATAACCTTCGGCAGAAAGGCCGGGTTTGTCCGAAGGACTACCTTGTCCTTGTGAAAGACCAAGAAAGGATGTTGTGAGGCCTCTTCCGGAAAGGAAGACAGTAGCCGTGGGCAATGATCTCCAGAACCCACACATCTGAAGTAATGGCACGCCATTCTACAAGATGCTGCGCCAGCCTTCCCCCAACCGGAGAAGCATGGGCCTCATGACTGAGCTGAAGCGGCTGCGGCAGTGCCTGAGGGCAAAGAGGCAACTGCTCGCGTGGCCTTGGCACCTTGAGTACCTGGTTTACCACCTCTGGCACTCATACGGTTGCCCCTTTGACTCGCAGCTCCTCTCGCTCTACTAAAGGATGAGTAATAACAAAAGGAACCTCCCCTCCATTGCTGTCCCCTAGGACGAAAAGGCGGAGGTTGGCGGACTGCAGCGCCCAATGACTTTGCTGCAGCTTTCGAGGTCTGCAACCTCTCACGACTCTCGTCAGCCTTGCTGCCAAAAAGATACTCACCATCAAAGGGCATGTTGAGGAGCCGGGCTTGCACATCCGGAGCAAAACCCGACTTCCGCAAACACGCAAACCTGCGCATTACGGTGCTCGCCGCCATGGACCGGCTGACGCAATCAACCATGTCTAGACCCGACTGAACGGATTCGCACATGGCGTCCTTGCCATCCTGCACGATAGCAAGGAAACCATCCCGTTCTCAGCCGCTAAGGAAATGCAGTTCCACAGAGTGTGCGTGAAACGAGACAAGGCACAAACGGAGTTAGCAGCTTGAAGCGCCATACCCCCAGAAGAAAACACCTTTGCCCAGCCGTCAAAACGTTTGTCGTCCCTATCAGGAGGGATGGTAGGGTACGATGTCTGCTTTGCGGGGGACGTAGCCGCCTTCACCACCAAACTCTCCGGAGTAGGGTGTGTTGTCAAATAGCAGGGGTTGCCACTGGCTAGGTGATATTTCTTCGGCAAGAACTTGCTCACTGCCGGGAGACTCTCCGGTGAACTCCAAGCCGCAGCCACCCTTCTCTGCAAGGCCATATGGAATGGCAGCACCGGGTCAGTTGGAGGACCTTGGTCCAAGATATCAGTCAGGTCATCCTGCTCAAAATCCCCAAGGGGGGTGGGGGAGAGGCAGACCAACCCAGGTATTCAGTGACCCTCGACATGAGGCGCCGATATGAAGAATCGGCATGCGTGCCAGGCTCCGACCTGCCAAACTCCACCTCCGGAGAGGTGTCCAGACCACTGGTGTCGTGCAGCGACTGACGCAGGTTCTCAAGTTGACTGTGACCCGAAACAATGTCATCAGGAACCAATGCAGGAACCTCACCTTCCTCAGACCCCTCCTCCACCTCAGAAATATAATCCAGAGGCTGGAAAGAGGGTACAGAAAAAGGTACAAAGACATGTTTAGCCTTAGCCATCGCCTTTCTGGGGGGTGCCACCGTGCCACGGGGTACCTCCGACAAGGCTGCCTCGAAAGGCGCCGAGGGCTGTTAGGCAGAAACCTGTGCAGTTCCCTCTGGGACCACTACAAAAGATTTAGGACTACAGGTGTTTGGCAGTAAACCCACTTGGTAGCAGTCTGTACCACACAGATTCACTTGGTAGTTGTGGCTGAGCAGTCAGACTTCCCTCAAGAAGAGTTAGGCAGTATACAGAGTATTCACAATAGGTCAAAAGAACACACTTGAACAAGTAAACACTGACCAGGGCTTGGTGTAAAAGAGATATCATTATTTATTTAAAACCACATCTAGAAAAACACACAGGCACTAATAGTAAGCAATTTTAAAAAACACGGTCACTAAAAGATATACACTCCCTTAGAAGAATATTAGACAAGTCTTAAGTAAAGAAAGCCCCACTTATTTTCAGACAGCGGTGAGCGCTTAACGTAGATGGCACTCTAATAATTTGTTTTTAAAAGGGAGAGAAAAACAGAGAATAAATTGAAACATGTCCCAACACTTTTACAAGAACACAACAAGAGAGGAAGGCAAAGTAAAACCGTGAAGTTAGAGTTCAATAGGCTGGATCCACTTTAAAAGGATCAAAACAAAATGTGTCCAAGGTCACACGGTTGCAGTGCACAAAAGTCTTGTTACGGTTCAAAAAGGAGTTGGACCAAAGAAAGGGACCAGTTAGATGGTCAAGGCGGCCAGCCCAGTCCGGAAGGGTACGGGGTTATTATTACCTTGTAGAAATCTTTAGAAAGGGAGGCCTGGAGGACACGGTACCTTAAAGTGGTGAGAAAACTCCAGCGGGGGCAGTTGTTCCTGGCAGCGGATGCAAGGCGGTGCTTCGTCCGGGGGAAGAGAAGATCTCGTTGGGGAGGAAGACAGGAGTCCGTTGCACTGCCAGGGAAGAAACCAGCCGCAGAGTTTATCAGGTAAAAGGAGCGGTCCTGCAATTCGCGGTCCAGTGGTAAGTGGCTATCCGGTTGCCGGGTTGCTTGGCACGGGCAATTCGACCACAAGCCGGTCTGGTGTGCGAAGAGAAGAAGGTAAACTGGTTGTGCCCACCAGTCAGGGGAAGAAGCCTCTCCAGCCGGGAGATCTTCTCTGTCGTCGGGAAGTGGTGAGTCGGTTTCGCAGGGCTCCACCGGTGGTGTCGTTGTGGTAGGTCGGCTCAGCTTCTCCCTCGTCGGATTCTCAGGTCCTGTGGCGACTTCTGAAGTTCCAGTCCCCAAAGCCCTGCTTTTATGCAGCATACCCCCATTCACTCAGCCTAGCTGTCAATCAAACATGCTAAGTGGTGGGCCAATCACACAAGAGTGCGACTTGAGTTACCAAGGTAACTCAGTCCAGGGTAGCTAAACCCCCTCCCACACCCCCTGTGGTACCCAGACAGAGTGGCACCACTTTTGGAGGCTTCTGTGGAGAAGCCCACCAAAAAGTGGAACAAAGGGTTCGACTTGGGTTGGAGTCACAGAAGAGAACACAAACGCCATTTTAGAATCGAGTCCTGGCAAAAAATACCAACCGGCGAATTAATATTAAATAAATAAACCGGCGGTATGTTCGAGGCTATGAGAATTAAATAATTAACGTTGGTAGCCTCGAACAATGGGAAAATCCCATAGGGATATATTCGCGGTCGAATATAAAAAGTTGTATCCACTGCCACCAGCCAAAACTCGATCAGGGGGGACGGAGACGTGCCCCCTCGACTAACAGACCCCAGGGCAATCGAATTGCCCCGACCAGTACGTCCACAATATGATGGTTTGTACCGGTTTCTGTTAATAATTTGGGACTAGTAAAGCCAATGGTGACTTTACATGCCCTGGGAGACAGTAGTCAGTCCCAGGGTATGGAGTCTATGGTGGGGGGCCACTATGCCACCCCTGTGTCACTGCACGGAGGGTGCTGTGTAACACACATAGTAAAAACACATGGAGTAAAGGACCCCATAGCCCATAAAACACATTAACAGTCAAAGAAACACCATAAATCATGTCCAAGAGTGGGAGAAAAAGAGTCTCACTCTTGGCAGGAGAAAAAACAAACTCCAGAAATCCAGCAAAGCTGCTGGGGGACTCACTAGGTTAGGAAATTCAGCCTAAAGAGAGAATTCTCCCTAACAAGGGTGTCGAGGGAATGGGCATCGACATCGAGCACAGCGCCGACAGGCGGCTCCGACAGCTTCGACTGCGTCGACACAGGCCTCGAGGGCGGAGCCCCGAGCGTGACTCTCGACAGCCTGGGCGCCGATGACGTCGACGACTTCCTCGGAGGCGGGGCCTCGAGAGAGTCCGTCGACGACCTCTGCGCTGCCGGCGTCGGTGTCTTCTTCGAAGACTTCACAGAGTCTTGCAGTCTCAATGGCGTCGAGCACCGGGAGACCTGGAACGGGCATGCCTAGAGCAACCATCCTTGTCCGACCGGGACCTCGAAGGTGCCTGGTGGTCGCGATGACTGCTCGAGCTCGAAGGCGGACGAGCAGTGTCTCTAGCGCGGCCTCGACCGGCGTCCTCAGACAGCGCGGCCGGACCGGAGACCTGCAATTGAAAAATCGTCAACGAATCCCATTCCTCAGGAGTGGAATGCTTGTTGGGACAAGCTACCCGCCGACGGGCGGAGTCCTCAGAAGAGGACGGGGAAGGCGACCTGCGACGGCGCTTCCTAGAGTGCCTCGAAGAGGCAGAGGAATGGCGGGACCGACTCCCAGACCGAGAACCCCCGGACTCACGACAACGATGCAGAGAGTTGCCCCTCGAATCGTCCGTCGAAAGACCAGTAGAACGCGACTTCCGGGGCTTGGCCACCTTACCGACCGACAGCTTCTTCTTACGCTCCCGCAAGGCCTTCGAAGTGAGCGATTGGGAGTCGACACAGTCGTCTGTATCATGGTCCTCCCTGAGGCACCAGAGTCAAGCGTCGTGTGTATCCGTCAGCGACATCTTGGGCCCGCATACCCAACACTTTTTAAACCCGGACCGCGGGGTGGAAGAAGCCAAAGACATCATATTCGATAGCAACGAAGCAACAGGTTAGAAGAACCGAAAGAACAGGATTCAGTAGAATCGAGGCGCGCCGAGATCTCCGAAGCAAACACGTTGGCGGAAAAAACGGAACTGAGGCTACAGGCGTCGTGCATCCTACTTATAAAATCCGGTGAGGTCGGCTCGACGGAGGCCCTCGAGGACGGCGTATCGACGTCATCGACGCAGACGCCAAAAGATTTTCCGAAGCAGCACAGCTGTGGTGATTACTGTCATAGATATAGAATACGTCGGAGGACCCAATCCCCTCGAAAGAGCAACGCATGCTGGAAGTTATGCCATGTCCGAACGATCAGCCTCAACCACCGACTGTCCAGCCAAAGGCCACACCTGCAGGAGATGCAGAGTGGCAAATAACGTTGTCAGAGTCTGCAGTGCGCCGGCACCTTCCCACTCGTGTGCAATCCTGCCAGCATCATCCAGACAATTTCCCCAAAGACAAGGGCGAAAGGTGGCCATGGCAGATCAAGTACCCACAAATGAAGATCAACCAACAGAAGAAGAAGAAACCGCCGAAGGGGAAGTATTTTTTTATATCTAGTGCATCAGTGATGAAAACCCCAGGACGACGACAGCAGAGGTGCACCCTAGACATATGTGGTCTCACGCCTGCACTTGTAGACAAAGGGGCATCCGACAGTGTCATGGCAAACGACCACTATCACAGTCTACCCAATGCACCCCCATGAAGGAGACTCTGGTATGGATTTACACCTTCAGGGCAGAAGTGCCTCTGCCGCTGGAAGGTTTTTTCGTTGCACCAGTCCGCCTCAAGGATACCACAATCAAAGCAAGATTGTGACTAGGGTGAGCACGGTCACGCTACTAGGATGCGCTGTGGCCGAAGCTCTGCGCATTGTCAATATCGCTTTTGGAGTCTACGTATATGATATCCAAACCCTGCTTATCAAGTTTGCTGGAGTTTTATTTATTTATTGTTCGCTTGTTAGGTGCTTCTACAGGAAGCAAATACTGTTTCAAAGCGCCCACAGGGCATGATAGATAATATAATTACAACAATGTTAAATAAATAATTAAATACAACAACATAAGAAGAGACAACGGGGAGAGGAAGACAAACCTACTATGCCTTGTGAGTGTTCATGTTAGGATACCGACTCATGCAGATAAATGTTTATGGGCATTTATTGTAAGTTACATATATTAAGGACCCCCAGCTGCCCACACACAGCTTGATCTCTTTCAATAACCCATCAACTGCCCTCATATAGAACTTTTACAAAAGTAACCCCTTACTAGATTGTCTTAGGAGAATTCTCATAAGCTAACACTCCACCTGACATCACTAAGGGGCCAATTCATAGAATTCGGCGCACAAGTGGCGCACGCGGCTGGCGCACAGTGTGCGCGTGCGGTAGTCTGCGCCAGCCGCGTGCGCCGAAACACATTCAGGCGCACAGCATATTCATGGATTCCAACATCCACAACCAGCCGTGGCGCAGAGTGGCGCAGCGACCCTGCAGCAGCGTCAGTTACGCCCCCAAGAACGCCCCTCGCGCAGGGAAAAGCCATCAAAATCCCCAATCCAGCGCAAAGGGCAGCAGCAAACGCAGAGCGGGGAGCGTGTATTTCAGGGGTGTGCGGGTGTCCCCACACGCGATAGGCCTGGGTACGTGTATTACAGGGGTGCGCGAGAAAATCTACACGCGATTGGCCTGGGTACGTGGATTTCAGGGGTGCGCGAGAAATTCTACACGCGATTGGCCTGGGTACGTGGATTACAGGGGTGCGCGAGAAATTCTACACGCGATTGGCCTGGGTACGTGTATTACAGGGGTGCGCGAGAAAATCTACACGCGATTGGCCTGGGTACGTGGATTTCAGGGGTGCGCGAGAAAATCTACACGCGATTGGCCTGGGTACGTGTATTACAGGGGTGCGCGAGAAAATCTACACGCGATTGGGCTGGGTACGTGGATTTCAGGGGTGCGCGAGAAATTCTACACGCGATTGGCCTGGGTACGTGGATTAGAGGGGTGCGCGAGAAAATCTACACGCGATTGGGCTGGGTACGTGGATTTCAGGGGTGCGCGAGAAATTCTACACGCGATTGGCCTGGGTACGTGGATTTCAGGGGTGCGCGAGAAATTCTACACGCGATTGGCCTGGGTACGTGGATTTCAGGGGTGCGTGAGAAAATCTACACGCGATTGGCCTGGGTACGTGTATTACAGGGGTGCGCGAGAAATTCTACACGCGATTGGCCTGGGTACGTGTATTACAGGGGTGCGCAAGAAAATCTACACGTGAATGGGCTGGGTACATGGATTTCAGGGGTGCGCGAGAAATTCTACACGCGATTGGCCTGGGTACGTGGATTTCAGGGGTGCGCGAGAAATTCTACACGTGATTGGCCTGGGTACGTGGATTTCAGGGGTGCGCGAGAAAATCTACACGCGATTGGCCTGGGTACGTGTATTACAGGGGTGCGCAAGAAATCCTACACGCGATTGGGCCTGTGCGAGTGGGGCAGTGTATTACGTGGGTGTGCGGGAAGTTGAAGAGGTGAATTGCCAGTGTGGGTCCTCCCAGGTCTCCCCTCTACCCCCTCCACGACCTCTGCAGGCAGCCCACACCACAGGGGACTACCCTGCACCCCTGGTCATGTCCCGCAGGCAGCCCATCCACCATGGGCATGCCCCCCAGCCAAGCCACATGTCCCCTTGCACCCCCAGCCCCCAGCACCGTGGGGCACCTGCCAGCAGGCCCCCAACCATGTCCCACTCATGTCCCCTTGCACCCCCACCCCCCAGTCACCAGGGGCAGCCTCCACCAGGCCCCCACCCATGTCTCCCACCACCCCCACCCCTCCAGTCACCAGGGGCAGCCTCCACCAGGCCCCCACCCATGTCTCCCACCACCCCCACCCCTCCAGTCACCAGGGGCAGCCTCCACCAGGCCCCCACCCATGTCTCCCACCCCCCCCCACCCCTCCAGTCACCAGGGGCAGCCTCCACCAGGCCCCCAACCATGTCTCCCACCACCCCCACCCCCCAGCAGGCCCCCACTCATGTCCCCCTGCACCCCCACCCCCAGCAGGCCCCCACTCATGTCCCCCTGCACCCCCACCCCCCGGCACTGTGGGGCACCTGCCAGCAGGCCCCCAACCATGTCCCCTTGCACCCCCACCCCCAGCAGGCCCCCACTCATGTCCCCCTGCACCCCCACCCCCCGGCACTGTGGGGCACCTGCCAGCAGGCCCCCAACCATGTCCCCTTGCACCCCCACCCCCCAGCAGGCCCCCATTCATGTCCCCCTGCACCCCCACCCCCCAGCACTGTGGGGCACCTGCCAGCAGGCCCCCAACCATGTCTCCCACCACCCCCACCCCTCCAGTCCCCAGGGGCAGCCTCCACAAGGCCCCCACCCATGTCTCCCACCACCCCCACCCCCCAGTCACCAGGGGCAGCCTCCACAAGGCCCCCACCCATGTCTCCCACCACCCCCACCCCTCCAGTCACCAGGGGCAGCCTCCACCAGGCCCCCACCCATGTCTCCCACCACCCCCACCACCCAGTCACCAGGGGCAGCCTCCACCAGGCCCCCAACCATGTCTCCCACCACCCCCACCCCTCCAGTCACCAGGGGCAGCCTCCACCAGGCCCCCAACCATGACTCCCACCACCCCCACCCCCCAGCAGGCCCCCATTCATGTCCCCTTGCACCCACACCCCCAGTCACCAGGGGCAGCCTCCACCGGGCCCCCACCCATGTCTCCCACCACCCCCACCCCTCCAGTCACCAGGGGCAGCCTCCACAAGGCCCCCACCCATGTCTCCCACCACCCCCACCCCCCAGTCACCAGGGGCAGCCTCCACAAGGCCCCCACCCATGTCTCCCACCACCCCCACCCCTCCAGTCACCAGGGGCAGCCTCCAAAAGGCCCCCACCCATGTCTCCCACCACCCCCACCCCCCAGTCACCAGGGGCAGCCTCCACAAGGCCCCCACCCATGTCTCCCACCACCCCCACCCCCCAGTCACCAGGGGCAGCCTCCACAAGGCCCCCACCCATGTCTCCCACCACCCCCACCCCTCCAGTCACCAGGGGCAGCCTCCACCAGGCCCCCACCCATGTCTCCCACCACCCCCACCCCCCAGTCACCAGGGGCAGCCTCCACAAGGCCCCCACCCATGTCTCCCACCACCCCCACCACCCAGTCACCAGGGGCAGCCTCCACAAGGCCCCCACCCATGTCTCCCACCACCCCCACCCCTCCAGTCACCAGGGGCAGCCTCCACCAGGCCCCCACCCATGTCTCCCACCACCCCCACCCCTCCAGTCACCAGGGGCAGCCTCCACAAGGCCCCCACCCATGTCTCCCACCACCCCCATCACCCAGTCACCAGGGGCAGCCTCCACCAGGCCCCCAACCATGTCTCCCACCACCCCCACCCCTCCAGTCACCAGGGGCAGCCTCCACCAGGCCCCCAACCATGTCTCCCACCACCCCCACCCCCCAGCAGGCCCCCACTCATGTCCCCCTGCACCCCCACCCCCAGTCACCAGGGGCAGCCTCCACCAGGCCCCCACCCATGTCTCCCACCACCCCCAGCCCTCCAGTCACCAGGGGCATCCTCCACAAGGCCCCCACCCATGTCTCCCACCACCCCCACCCCCCAGTCACCAGGGGCAGCCTCCACAAGGCCCCCACCCCTGTCTCACACCACCCCCACCCCCCAGTCACCAGGGGCAGCCTCCACAAGGCCCCCACCCATGTCCCCTTGCACCCCCACCCCCCAGCACTGTGGGGCACCTGCCAGCAGGCCCCCAACCATGTCCCACTCATGTCCCCCTGCACCCCCACCCCCCAGCACTGTGGGGCACCTGCCAGCAGGCCCCCAACCATGTCCCCTTGCACCCCCACCCCCCAGCAGGCCCCCACTCATGTCCCCCTGCACCCCCACCCCCCAGCACTGTGGTGCACCTGCCAGCAGGCCCCCAACCATGTCTCCCACCACCCCCACCCCTCCAGTCACCAGGGGCAGCCTCCACAAGGCCCCCACCCATGTCTCACACCACCCCCACCCCCCAGTCACCAGGGGCAGCCTCCACAAGGCCCCCACCCATGTCTCCCACCACCCCCACCCCTCCAGTCACCAGGGGCAGCCTCCACAAGGCCCCCACCCATGTCTCCCACCACCCCCACCCCCCAGCACTGTGGGGCACCTGCCAGCTGGCCCCCAACCATGTCCCACTCATGTCCCCTTGCACCCCCACCCCCCAGCAGGCCCCCACTCATGTCCCCCTGCACCCCCACCCCCCAGCACTGTGGGGCACCTGCCAGCAGGCCCCCAACCATGTCCCACTCATGTCCCCTTGCACCCCCACCCCCCAGCAGGCCCCCACTCATGTCCCCTTGCACCCCCACCCCCCTGCAGGCCCCCACTCATGTCCCCCTGCCCCCAGGTCCTGACGAAACGCAATCATGGCAGTAATGGGCAGCATACCCAGCACAAACACCCAGCCAAGGATTGCATCCACCCACATAGTAGATGCAATTACATGATACAACCCCAATGGCAAGTATGTAAATGAACACATGTCCGTCACACACACATACACAATGGGTGCAAGTGAATGTCAAAACCCATATCATGACATGCATGAAACCAATGAGAAAATACCACAAATGTAAGTAATAAATATATGTATTAAAGATGAAAATGAAGTAAAGAAATAAAACACACAACAATGGGGATGACAAAACAAATGGTCCATGTCCGAGAACTAATAGAAAAAATCAAAAAACAAAGGAATCCAAAAACTAATGTAGTCCAAAGCAAAATAATGGGGGGGAAAAATAAGGAAAAACCATTGCCTCATGGTGAACACAAATATAAATCCAACAAATGTTTTCCAAACATCAAACTATGTACAAGAATATCCCAGGGTCCATGAGCCCAACACCATAAATGAAACCTACTACTACTAACTAATAAAAAATATATATACAGAAAAGTGGCCATTGTCCGAGCGGTCCAAAAAAAACTTAAAAAATAAAGGAAACCTAACACTAACTAAAGAACTATATACAATGGCAGCGGGCAAGTCCTGCGGCTCACTCTTTGATGTTGCCGGCCAGGGCATCATCGAACTCCATGTCGATGTCCCGGAGGCGGGACTCTGTCCTGGCCCCGAGGTCTCGCAGGGACAACCCCGTGTCCACCTCAAACTCCCTGCGAGCTTCCTCGAGGCACTCAGCCCGCCTCAACGCCCGACGCATGGAGAACTCCGCCCTGACCATGGTGAGCCGCTCCTCTTCCGCCCGCTGCCGCTCCGCACCTATCCGCTGGACCAACTGCTCCCACACGGAAGACACTGCCATCCCAGGGTTCTCCTGCCCTGCGGCTGATGCCTGCCCCTCTGATCTTGATGGCCCCGAGCCATGATGCCTCCCACGTCGAGCCTGCTGCTGCCTCCGACGCCACTGCCTCTGCCAGCACGACGGCATCCAGGCTGATGGAATCCACCGATGCCGTCGTGCACGTGCCCTGCCAGATGATGCCGGCACATCCTCCATCTGCAGGGGGACAGTTGCTGGTGTGTCCACCCCTGCTGGACCTTCGACTCCCGACTGTGGCAGGGATGGGGTCCCCACCGAGCTGGCTGCGTTGGTCGGGGCAGGTCCACAGGGGGCCCTGGTGGCATCTGGGCCGGAAGACGGCATGGAGCACGACTGGCGCATAGCCTCCACAGAGGAGGAGAGGGACGCCAGAAGGCCACACACATGTAGGAAACCCCCGACCATGGCGGCTCCCAAATGGTTCACGTACGCACGGTGCTCTTCGTGATGATGTGCATGCTCCTCCCGGGAAGCATGCACCTCATCACGAATGCCAGCCGTGCGCAACGCGACACCAATCGGGACCCTCTCCACACGGCCAGGGGTGCCCTCGTCCGCAGGTAGAGGAGTGTCAGATGACATGGGCATCTCCCCTACCTGCGGACGGGCCTGGGATGGGGCATCCCCGCTGGTGCAAGTGGTGCAGTCCAGGGCCAGGGGCAGGAGGCAGCACAGGTCGCCGTGGAGGTGCCTGTGCATGTCACTGTCCCTGACACTGTGACTGCACCACCATGCACCAGCAGGGATGCCCCATCCCAGGCCCGTCCGCAGGTAGGGGAGATGTCCATGTCATCTGACACTCCTCTACCTGCGGACGAGGGGACCCCTGGCCGTGTAGAGAGGGTCCTGATTGGTGTCGCGTTGCGCACGGCTGGCATTCGTGATGAGGTGCATGCTTCCCGGGAGGAGCATGCACATCATCACGAAGAGCACCGTGCGTACGTGAACCATTTGGGAGCTGTCATGGTCGGGGGTTTCCTACATGTGTGTGGCCTTCTGGCGACCCTCTCCTCCTCTGTGGAGGCTATGCGCCAGTCGTGCTCCATGCCGTCTTCCGGCCCAGATGCCACCAGGGCCCCCTGTGGACCTGCCCCGACCAACGCAGCCAGCTCGGTGGGGACCCCATCCCTGCCACAGTCGGGAGTCGAAGGTCCAGCAGGGGTGGACACACCAGCAACTGTCCCCCTGCAGATGGAGGATGTGCCGGCATCATCTGGCAGGGCACGTGCACGACGGCATCGGTGGATTCCATCAGCCTGGATGCCGTCGTGCTGGCAGAGGCAGTGGCGTCGGAGGCAGCAGCAGGCTCGACGTGGGAGGCATCATGGCTCGGGGCCATCAAGATCAGAGGGGCAGGCATCGGCCGGAGGGCAGGAGAACCCTGGGATGGCAGTGTCTTCCGTGTGGGAGCAGTTGGTCCAGCGGATAGGTGCGGAGCGGCAGCGGGCGGAAGAGGAGCGGCTCACCATGGTCAGGGCGGAGTTCTCCATGCGTCGGGCGTTGAGGCGGGCTGAGTGCCTCGAGGAAGCTCGCAGGGAGTTTGAGGTGGACACGGGGTTGTCCCTGCGAGACCTCGGGGCCAGGACAGAGTCCCGCCTCCGGGACATCGACATGGAGTTCGATGATGCCCTGGCCGGCAACATCACAGAGTGAGCCGCAGGACTTGCCCGCTGCCATTGTATATAGTTCTTTAGTTAGTTAGTGTTAGGTTTCCTTTATTTTGTAAGTTTTTTTTGGACCGCTCGGACAATGGCCACTTTTCTGTATATATATTTTTTATTAGTTAGTAGTAGTAGGTTTCATTTATGGTGTTGGGTTCATGGACCCTGGGATATTCTTGTACATAGTTTGATGTTTGGAAAACATTTGTTGGATTTATATTTGTGTTCACCATGAGGCAATGGTTTTTCCTTATTTTTCCCCCCCATTATTTTGCTTTGGACTACATTAGTTTTTGGATTCCTTTGTTTTTTGATTTTTTCTATTAGTTCTCGGACATGGACCATTTGTTTTGTCATCCCCATTGTTGTGTGTTTTTATTTCTTTACTTCATTTTCATCTTTAATACATATATTTATTACTTACATTTGTGGTATTTTCTCATTGGTTTCATGCATGTCATGATATGGGTTTTGACATTCACTTGCACCCATTGTGTATGTGTGTGTGACGGACATGTGTTCATTTACATACTTGCCATTGGGGTTGTATCATGTAATTGCATCTACTATGTGGGTGGATGCAATCCTTGGCTGGGTGTTTGTGCTGGGTATGCTGCCCATTACTGCCATGATTGCGTTTCGTCAGGACCTGGGGGCAGGGGGACATGAGTGGGGGCCTGCAGGGGGGTGGGGGTGCAAGGGGACATGAGTGGGGGCCTGCTGGGGGGTGGGGGTGCAAGGGGACATGAGTGGGACATGGTTGGGGGCCTGCTGGCAGGTGCCCCACAGTGCTGGGGGGTGGGGGTGCAGGGGGACATGAGTGGGGGCCTGCTGGGGGGTGGGGGTGCAAGGGGACATGAGTGGGACATGGTTGGGGGCCTGCTGGCAGGTGCCCCACAGTGCTGGGGGGTGGGGGTGCAAGGGGACATGAGTGGGACATGGTTGGGGGCCTGCTGGCAGGTGCCCCACAGTGCTGGGGGGTGGGGGTGGTGGGAGACATGGGTGGGGGCCTTGTGGAGGCTGCCCCTGGTGGCTGGGGGGTGGGGGTGCTGGGAGACATGGGTGGGGGCCTTGTGGAGGCTGCCCCTGGTGACTGGGGGGTGGGAGACATGGGTGGGGGCCTTGTGGAGGCTGCCCCTGGTGACTGGGGGGTGGGGGTGGTGGGAGACATGGGTGGGGGCCTTGTGGAGGCTGCCCCTGGTGACTGGAGGGGTGGGGGTGGTGGGAGACATGGTTGGGGGCCTGCTGGCAGGTGCCCCACAGTGCTGGGGGTGGGGGTGCAAGGGGACATGAGTGGGGGCCTGCTGGGGGGTGGGGGTGCAAGGGGACATGGGTGGGGGCCTGGTGGAGGCTGCCCCTGGTGACTGGAGGGGTGGGGGTGGTGGGAGACATGGGTGGGGGCCTTGTGGAGGCTGCCCCTGGTGTCTGGGGGGTGGGGGTGGTGGGAGACATGGGTGGGGGCCTTGTGGAGGCTGCCCCTGGTGACTGGAGGGGTGGGGTGGTGGGAGACATGGGTGGGGGCCTTGTGGAGGCTGCCCCTGGTGACTGGAGGGGTGGGGGTGGTGGGAGACATGGGTGGGGGCCTGGTGGAGGCTGCCCCTGGTGACTGGAGGGGTGGGGGTGCAAGGGGACATGAGTGGGACATGGTTGGGGGCCTGCTGGCAGGTGCCCCACAGTGCTGGGGGGTGGGGGTGCAAGGGGACATGAGTGGGGGCCTGCTGGGGGGTGGGGGTGCAAGGGGACATGGGTGGGGGCCTGGTGGAGGCTGCCCCTAGTGACTGGAGGGGTGGGGGTGGTGGGAGACATGGGTGGGGGCCTTGTGGAGGCTGCCCCTGGTGATTGGGGGGTGGGGGTGGTGGGAGACATGGGTGGGGGCCTTGTGGAGGCTGCCCCTGGTGACTGGAGGGGTGGGGGTGGTGGGAGACATGGGTGGGGGCCTTGTGGAGGCTGCCCCTGGTGACTGGGTGGTGGGAGACATGGGTGGGGGCCTTGTGGAGGCTGCCCCTGGTGACTGGAGGGGTGGGGGTGGTGGGAGACATGGGTGGGGGCCTGGTGGAGGCTGCCCCTGGTGACTGGAGGGGTGGGGGTGCAAGGGGACATGAGTGGGACATGGTTGGGGGCCTGCTGGCAGGTGCCCCACAGTGCTGGGGGGTGGGGGTGCAAGGGGACATGGGTGGGGGCCTTGTGGAGGCTGCCCCTGGTGACTGGGGGGTGGGGGTGGTGGGAGACATGGGTGGGGGCCTTGTGGAGGCTGCCCCTGGTGACTGGAGGGGTGGGGGTGGTGGGAGACATGGGTGGGGGCCTTGTGGAGGCTTCCCCTGGTGACTGGAGGGGTGGGGGTGGTGGGAGACATGGGTGGGGGCCTTGTGGAGGCTGCCCCTGGTGACTGGGGGGTGGGGGTGGTGGGAGACATGGGTGGGGGCCTTGTGGAGGCTGCCCCTGGTGACTGGAGGGGTGGGGGTGGTGGGTGACATGGTTGGGGGCCTGCTGGCAGGTGCCCCACAGTGCTGGGGGGTGGGGGTGCAGGGGGACATGAGTAGGGGCCTGCTGGGGGGTGGGGGTGCAAGGGGACATGAGTGGGACATGGTTGGGGGCCTGCTGGCAGGTGCCCCACAGTGCTGGGGGGTGGGGGTGCAGGGGGACATGAGTGGCGGCCTGCTGGGGGGTGGGGGTGCAAGGGGACATGAGTGGGACATGGTTGGGGGCCTGCTGGTAGGTGCCCCACAGTGCTGGGGGGTGGGGGTGGTGGGAGACATGGGTGGGGGCCTTGTGGAGGCTGCCCCTGGTGGCTGGGGGGTGGGGGTGCTGGGAGACATGGGTGGGGGCCTTGTGGAGGCAGCCCCTGGTGGCTGGGGGGTGGGGGTGCTGGGAGACATGGGTGGGGGCCTTGTGGAGGCTGCCCCTGGTGACTGGAGGGGTGGGGGTGGTGGGAGACATGGGTGGGGGCCTTGTGGAGGCTGCCCCTGGTGACTGGAAGGGTGGGGGTGGTGGGAGACATGGGTGGGGGCCTTGTGGAGGCTGCCCCTGGTGACTGGGGGGTGGGGGTGGTGGGAGACATGGGTGGGGGCCTTGTGGAGGCTGCCCCTGGTGACTGGAGGGGTGGGGGTGGTGGGAGACATGGTTGGGGGCCTGCTGGCAGGTGCCCCACAGTGCTGGGGGTGGGGGTGCAGGGGGACATGAGTGGGGGCCTGCTGGGGGGTGGGGGTGCAAGGGGACATGAGTGGGACATGGTTGGGGGCCTGCTGGCAGGTGCCCCACAGTGCTGGGGGGTGGGGGTGCAGGGGGACATGAGTGGGGGCCTGCTGGGGGGTGGGGGTGCAAGGGGACATGAGTGGGGGCCTGCTGGGGGGTGGGGGTGCAAGGGGACATGAGTGGGGGCCTGCTGGGGGGTGGGGGTGGTGGGAGACATGGTTGGGGGCCTGGTGGAGGCTGCCCCTGGTGACTGGAGGGGTGGGGGTGGTGGGAGACATGGGTGGGGGCCTTGTGGAGGCTGCCCCTGGTGACTGGAGGGGTGGGGGTGGTGGGAGACATGGGTGGGGGCCTTGTGGAGGCTGCCCCTGGTGACTGGGTGGTGGGAGACATGGGTGGGGGCCTTGTGGAGGCTGCCCCTGGTGACTGGAGGGGTGGGGGTGGTGGGAGACAAGGTTGGGGGCCTGCTGGCAGGTGCCCCACAGTGCTGGGGGTGGGGGTGCAGGGGGACATGAGTGGGGGCCTGCTGGGGGTGGGGGTGCAAGGGGACATGAGTGGGACATGGTTGGGGGCCTGCTGGCAGGTGCCCCACAGTGCTGGGGGGTGGGGGTGGTGGGAGACATGGGTGGGGGCCTTGTGGAGGCTGCCCCTGGTGGCTGGGGGTGCTGGGAGACATGGGTGGGGGCCTTGTGGAGGCTGCCCCTGGTGGCTGGGGGGTGGGGGTGCTGGGAGACATGGGTGGGGGCCTTGTGGAGGCTGCCCCTGGTGACTGGAGGGGTGGTGGGAGACATGGGTGGGGGCCTTGTGGAGGCTGCCCCTGGTGGCTGGAGGGGTGGGGGTGGTGGGAGACATGGGTGGGGGCCTTGTGGAGGCTGCCCCTGGTGACTGGGGGGTGGGGGTGGTGGGAGACATGGGTGGGGGCCTTGTGGAGGCTGCCCCTGGTGACTGGAGGGGTGGGGGTGGTGGGAGACATGGTTGGGGGCCTGCTGGCAGGTGCCCCACAGTGCTGGGGGGTGGGGGTGCAAGGGGACATGAGTGGGACATGGTTGGGGGCCTGCTGGCAGGTGCCCCACAGTGCTGGGGGGTGGGGGTGCAGGGGGACATGAGTGGGGGCCTGCTGGGGGGTGGGGGTGCAAGGGGACATGAGTGGGACATGGTTGGGGGCCTGCTGGCAGGTGCCCCACAGTGCTGGGGGGTGGGGGTGGTGGGAGACATGGGTGGGGGCCTTGTGGAGGCTGCCCCTGGTGGCTGGGGGGTGGGGGTGCTGGGAGACATGGGTGGGGGCCTTGTGGAGGCTGCCCCTGGTGGCTGGGGGGTGGGGGTGCTGGGAGACATGGGTAGGGGCCTTGTGGAGGCTGCCCCTGGTGACTGGAGGGGTGGGGGTGGTGTGAGACATGGGTGGGGGCCTTGTGGAGGCTGCCCCTGGTGACTGGAGGGATGGGGGTGGTGGGAGACATGGGTGGGGGCCTTGTGGAGGCTGCCCCTGGGTCCTGGGGGGTGGGGGTGTTGGGAGACATGGGTGGGGGCCTTGTGGAGGCTGCCCCTGGTGACTGGAGGGGTGGGGTGGTGGGAGACATGGTTGGGGGCCTGCTGGCAGGTGCCCCACAGTGCTGGGGGGTGGGGGTGCAGGGGGACATGAGTGGGGGCCTGCTGGGGGGTGGGGGTGCAAGGGGACATGAGTGGGACATGGTTGGGGGCCTGTTGGCAGGTGCCCCACAGTGCTGGGGGGTGGGGGTGAAGGGGGACATGAGTGGGGGCCTGCTGGGGGGTGGGGGTGCAAGGGGACATGAGTGGGACATGGTTGCGGGCCTGCTGGCAGGTGCCCCACAGTGCTGGGGGGTGGGGGTGCAAGGGGACATGAGTGGGGGCCTGCTGGGGGGTGGGGGTGGTGGGAGACATGGTTGGGGGCCTGGTGGAGGCTGCCCCTGGTGACTGGAGGGGTGGGGGTGGTGGGAGACATGGGTGGGGGCCTGGTGGAGGCTGCCCCTGGTGACTGGAGGGGTGGGGGTGGTGGGAGACATGGGTGGGGGCCTGGTGGAGGCTGCCCCTGGTGACTGGAGGGGTGGGGGTGGTGGGAGACATGGGTGGGGGCCTGGTGGAGGCTGCCCCTGGTGACTGGGGGGTGGGGGTGCAAGGGGACATGAGTGGGACATGGTTGGGGGCCTGCTGGCAGGTGCCCCACGGTGCTGGGGGGTGGGGGTGCAAGGGGACATGTGGCTTGGCTGGGGGGCATGCCCATGGTGGATGGGCTGCCTGCGGGACATGACCAGGGGTGCAGGGTAGTCCCCTGTGGTGTGGGCTGCCTGCAGAGGTCGTAGAGGGGAGACCTGGGAGGACCCACACTGGCAATTCACCTCTTCAACTTCCCGCACACCCACGTAATACACTGCCCCACTCGCACAGGCCCAATCGCGTGTAGGATTTCTCGCGCACCCCTGTAATACACGTACCCAGGCCAATCGCGTGTAGATTTTCTCGCGCACCCCTGAAATCCACGTACCCAGGCCAATCGCGTGTAGCATTTCTCGCGCACCCCTGAAATCCACGTACCCAGGCCAATCGCGTGTAGATTTTCTCGCGCACCCCTGTAATACATGTACCCAGGCCAATCGCGTGTAGATTTTCTCGCGCACCCCTGAAATCCACGTACCCAGGCCAATCGCGTGTAGCATTTCTCACGCACCCCTGTAATACACGTACCCAGGCCAATCGCGTGTAGATTTTCTCGCGCACCCCTGTAATACACGTACCCAGGCCAATCGCGTGTAGCATTTCTCGCGCACCCCTGAAATCCACGTACCCAGGCCAATCGCGTGTAGATTTTCTCACGCACCCCTGTAATACACGTACCCAGGCCAATCGCGTGTAGCATTTCTCGCGCACCCCTGAAATCCACGTACCCAGGCCAATCGCGTGTAGATTTTCTCGCGCACCCCTGAAATCCACGTACCCAGGCCAATCGCGTGTAGATTTTCTCGCGCACCCCTGTAATACACGTACCCAGGCCAATCGCGTGTAGAATTTCTCGCGCACCCCTGAAATCCACGTACCCGCTCAATCGCGTATTTAACTTCCCGCGCGCCACTTTTTTGATGCGCTGGGACTCTACCGCCTGCCTTCGTGTGGCGGCCGTGTTTCAGCTTGTGCGTGTCTTTGGCTGTGCGTGGCTTTGCCCTATTCGATTCCATGAATACGTGTGGTTCGAGTGCGTGTGGGCGTTCCGTCTGCTTCCCTGCAGTACATCCCCAGTTACGCCCTTATTTTCGCGTGTTCCCCATTCCGTGCGTTACGCCCCATGTCCCGCCCACTTTCTGGTGTGTGCGCTGAGGTTGTGCGCTTTCACTGTGCGCGTCGCGCACGCCTTTCGCGATGTTGCAGTGACTTGTGCGCCATGCACGGGTTTGGCGCACATCCCGCGGTGAACACGCGCAGGGACTTCCATGAATCGCACGCGTGCGCGTGCGCCTGTTTTTTTCCTCTTGCGCATGCTTGCGCGAAGATTTTCGGCGCACGTTTGTTCCATGAATCGGCCCCTTAGACTCCTGCCAGGATTCACCAACTTAACATCCTAAAAGCCACAACATACCAGTTCAGAAAGTGCAATTGCAGAGGGGAGAGAGCAAGCATAAAATAAGTGGTGTTGCGTAGCAATTTGCTGTGCAATTCTGTAGGTTTGCTAATCAAATGGACACTTATGTAGCAAAGTTAGCTATTTAAGTTGCCCTCTTCAATGAAAGCACAGCTCACCCTTCATTCATCTTTTCTCTGTTCACTTCAAGTGCTAAAGGAGAGAAAGTGCCGAAGTAATCATCTCCTCCACTCTTAAGTGCCAAAGGCATGTGTGGGCGTATTAGACAAAAATGTCCTTTTCAAATAATTGCAATCCAGAAGTAATTGGGATGATACTTTTATTAAGCTTTCTATATTCTGTCTGGCAAAGACCAGTATCTGTCAATTTTATATATTTTTTAAAAGACGGTCATCCAATTTCATTCCTAAAATGTAAGTCGTTAGATAATGCATAATTGCAATGCTTTACAATAAAGTTCAGGTTAGTATATCTACATTTAATGGTGTTAACTATATTTCATTTTGTTGGGCAAAGATGCATCATACTGACGAGTGAACACTTTTGAAAATGCACATGATCGCATGATCAAATGCTTTTGATGGCATGCCTAGTTCTGTAACCTACAGTTCGCATAAATCTTGCAACTAGTGCTGAACCCATGAGCGAACTCCTACTTCTTGACATTCTATATTATCACCATGTTGCTTTATACCAGGTACCCTGAAAGTGAGATGACCATAAACTACAATATTCCACCTTGTTTGCCCAGTTCTCTGCGGGCTATAAAGCGAACTAAATGCTTACACAAAGTAGTGATCAATAGTTCCATCCAGTCTGTACATCTACAGATCTACTGCAATACCAAACACTGTAGTTAGGCTCCAGAGCTCGCTTTGCATTATGATTGTATTATATATTACCACCTGCAGGAGACAACTGGCCAAACTGTTTTCAGAGCTTTTTTTATCATATCTATTTGTGTCCATTCATGCAGCTAACCTTTTACATTTTACAGACCCTCATCTATGGCTTGCAAAGTCTTTTCGCCCACTCGCATAGTCGAGTAGATTTTATGAAGAAGGGCGAGTAGCATTTACAAGAGATATTTGAAACTTTCATTTAACATTTACTTAATTTATTTTATTTTTTTACATTTGTATAGCGCACATACGGCCAAAGGCATTATGGCACTGTTACTTGTGGCAGACTTAGTTGCGCAAGGTTACATACATAGGGTTACAGGGTTACATACATAGGTTACATGTCAGATGACTGCTATATGTTGAAATTGTTGTACACTGAGAATTTGTTACACAGTATTTGTTATCCAATCATTCAAATCGATTTTATGTTTAGGGCACCTTGAAGCGTTCCAGTGAAGGTGGGGTGCAGGCTAGATTTAGTTGAAGAGCATGGTTTTCATAGATTTTCGGAATGCTAGGTGAGAGACTACTGCTTGCAGGGGTGGTGGTAGGGCATTCCAGTATAGTGCAGCTAGGTATGGGAAGCTGGCCCCACCTGCTCTGGCTCTCTTGACTCGGGGGTTCGTGAGCATGTTTGTGTATGGGGTTCTGGTAGGCCTGGGTGGCCTACTTTGTTTGCACTATATGTGAAATACATGTTTCACTGTCC
This sequence comes from Ambystoma mexicanum, assembly GCF_040938575.1. Lineage (NCBI taxonomy): Eukaryota > Metazoa > Chordata > Amphibia > Caudata > Ambystomatidae > Ambystoma > Ambystoma mexicanum. The sequence continues at coordinate 139,851,567 of NC_090921.1, forward strand.
ATGGCTGGGCTCTGGATGGCAGCAGTGGTTTTGTAGTGGCATGCACCATTTTACGGAAATAGCATTTTAAATGTGTTGTCCTCCGTTACTATGGGTTGAGTGCATTTCTCTTAGTTTTAATAGGTAAACTAGGTTACCTGACCTGCAGGTCAGGTTGAAGTTTAAAGAATTTGCAAGGTTTGACTCCTCTCACTAATGTCTTATTCCAGTGGTTCACAAAACTGCTGTATTGTTGCTCATTTCATGTATTCAGTACAAACATCTAGTGACATTAACAATATTAGAGCAAAATTGCTAATCAAATGGGTCTGTTTGCTAATCAAAAAAAATTTAATTAGCAAACTCTGCTAATCAATTTTTTAAAACTAATGTATGCCTTGGAGAGGTATGGATAGGTGCTGTGGTGCTCAGTGAGAGCAGCAGGTGAAGTGCTATGAAGAAAGTTAAGTGCAAACTGCAGTGGTTGAGGGTGAGCCGAGGCAAGTGCAGAGGACAGACAGCAGCTGGAATGGTAAAATGTGGGTGGTCAGGGCCCAAAGGATGCATAAGGGCCCTGCACACCAATCAAGCTACTGTGTGATTAGCAGGGGAGAGAGGGAGAGAAGGAAGAGGTAAAGAGGAAGGTCTTGAGGCTTTTCCGGAATTTAAGGAGGTCCTGCTCAAGACGAAGAGGGGTGGGCTGTTCCAAAGAAGGGAGCCAGCTGAGGAAAGAGATCGACCACCTGCCCTCTGTTTAGCAAACCGCTTTACACACAATGGTGTCTGGAGGGGCAATATTGCTGAAAGACTGGCCCCCGGCCCCAGACAGCCTTGTGGATGATGCAGAGGGATTTGAATTTAATCCGTGCTGCGACCGGGAGCCAGTGAACACTTTGTAGGGCAGGAGAGATGTGGTCTCGTCTAGCTGCCCTATTCTGGATTAGCTGGACGGGGTCGCAGAGTAGACGAAGGTAGATTCCGGAGGAGGTTAATGCAATAGACAAGCCTAGAGAGAACCAGAGCCCGGGTAACATGGAGTCTCTGTTGGAAGGTGAGAAAGGGTAGAATTCCTTTCTCACAGACAAAGGCAACGCTGAAGTGCCGGACCGAAAGGGAGTCGCAGTAGAAACACGAGTCCCAACGGTGATCAGGTCCCAGATACTCCAAACAAAAAGAATGGGGATCTGCCCTAGCGAAGCGATGTTCCGAAGAGGAACAAGAGACAAATCCCAAATGATCAGGCATAGACTAAAGACTACGCGACCGCAGAACCAGAGCAGGAGAGAAGGACAACAGGAAACAAGAAAAAGATGTCTTCCCGGTGATGCAAGTGCGTCCAGTCCCGACCGCGCGGAGAAAATGACTGAAGGGCAATGCGCAGGGCAGAGCTAAGGAGAGTGGGGCTACGGCCACGGGCGGTACCCCGTGTAAAAAGAGAAGGACACATTTTTCAATTTTATGCTTTTTTACAAAAGTGCTCCGGTCCCGTCCCACTGGACGGAATGTCCCAAAAGTATGGAGGAAAGGGGACGGAACATAGGAGTATAAGGAGGAACAGAAATCAGCCCACTCGGAGAGAAAGTGCCTGGAGGTCGGTAATGCTAGCAATGGTCAGGGTGGAGGAGGGAGATAGGACCAATGTGCATACTAGGCACTCAAAGGATGAATATAGCTGAGTGGGAAGGATGGAAGAAGGAATCCACTCAGGGAAGACTAAGGCAACCCCACCTCCAGCCCGGTGAGGTCGAGGGTTGGAGGTGATCTTAAAGCCGTTGGGTTAGAGAGAGTCAAAGGCAATGACTGAGCTGGCATTGAACCAAGTCTCAGTGAGTGTGAGTATATCAAGATCAATGCCTTCAAGAAGAAGGCAGATGTCAGCAGAGTGTTTGTTGGCTGAGCATGCTTTGTGGGATGCCAGATGGAGATGATCGCTGCCTTTGAATGTTTTTGAGGTCGAATACAGGGGCGTGGTACTTGTGTCAGAGGCGGCAGAGCAGGGGGAGAGGCAGGAGAAGAAAGGAAGTTGATGAGAGACAGTAGGATCCGGTCAAAGAGAAGGAGGTTGGCCTGAGGGCCTTCAACCACTATGGTGCCAGTGAGGTAGACATTAATGCAGCATCAAGATGAGAAGAAGCCCACCAGGAGGACTTCCCACTTGGTGCCGCCATTAATGGGAGAGCAAGAGAAAGGGGAAAGAGTAGAGATGAGAAGAGAAGTCCAGAGGTCTAGAGATGGGACAGAGAAAAGGATGACAGTGAAGATTTCCCTGGAGGATGGACTGACATTGGTGTCTGCAATTGGGAGGCCAAGGTTTGCACAAAGGATGTCTTTTTTTCTTTTTTATGCTTTTTCCGTCCAGTTGGAGTAGATTGGAGAGATGGAGAGTGCCATCTCGGAGCAAGAGGAAAGATGCAAGAGGCAGAGAGATAAAAAGGTGAGGCAGCGGTGGGGGAAGGGAGTGCACTAATGCACAGTTTTGACCCTAACTCACAGGCGGCCAAGTGGATGTTAAGAGCAACAGTCGCAAAGCAATGCAAGATGTGAGCACAACTAGGTTTGATTATTTTAACACACAACTATTACAACACTGCAGTACAGAGTGGATTAAAAAAGGAAGTGAGAGCTCAGGAAGAGACGACAACGAAATAACTTTTGACCATGAAGTACAAGTGGAGAAGTGCCAGGTGTGATAGTTTAGTGAGAAAGACAGGAGTGGCACAGGCACAGAGTCAAGGATAGGTGAGGCAGGCAAATGGAGCAATCAGTCAGCACTCACGTTATTGCATAAGAAAGGAGGCCATAGTCCAAGGGCGAGTGGTTAAAGTGGCCAGCAGCATGGTGCATTCCTAGCCTGAAATAGAATTGGGGGCCGAGCCAAGCCCAGTCAGGCATAGACAGCGGCCTTTGGAAGTTGGGCCGGCATCCGCCTGCCAGCTCACGCCAGCTAATTAGATGCTGCAACCAAGCAAATAACATCACCAAGTTGGGGACCCAGGCACTCCAGTGCTAGAATGAGAGCCGCCATCTTGGAGCGGTGGAAGGCCTAACATACAGCCCCACCAATGTGCACACACTAAATGATCAGCACCAAAAAAAATATTTTAAAAAAAGAGGGTGCTTTTTGCGCTTCGTTTCTTCAATAGCGCTTCATGATATTATGTCAAGCCCCAATGGGCTTACCTTGCGTGCAGTTCAGAGCTGCTCAGCAGCCTCATGGTGGAGCTCACAGCTGTTCCAGTAGCCTTTGTGGTGGACCAGGGCTCTGAGGGGGGAATCGCACTGCAAACCTCCTCCAATGCGGCGAGGACGTGAAAGAACAGAGAGGAGCATCAGAACCATCTGCCTGCATTTTGACCCTACAATTCAGCCCATGGCGCTCAAGCACAGGCAAGTACCGTTCCATCTCCGTGCAAAAGTTGAGAAGGAACTAGATGACCTGGTCAATCTGGAAATCAAAGAGGTAGGAAGCCCAACCACATGGGTCTCGCCCACTGTAGTTGCCAACAAGTCGAGACAGCCCGATGCCATTCGCATCTGTTTTGATATGTGACTTTCCAACAGAGCCATAAAGAGGGAGATACATCACCCTAGCACTCGACGACATCCTAGCAGACCTACAAGGAGCTAAGTTCTTCTCAAAGTTGGATCTAAGGTCAGGATACCACCAGCTAGTACTAGACCCGGCCTCCCGTTACATCACCACACACAAGGGTCTCTACCAATACAAGCGCCTTAACTTCGGCATATCCTCTGCAGCTGAAGTATTTCAGAACATGATCTGAAGCGCCCTGGCTGGTCTAAAGGGAGCCTTCAACATAAGCAATGACATTATGGTATACTCCAATACTGAACAAGAACATTTAGAAAGACTGTGTAAAGTGCTAGAGCGAATTCATAACTTGGACTCACGTTGCATAAAGATAAGTGTGCATTCTTACAGAAAAAGATCTGATTTTTCAGATTTGTCTTCCAAGAAAACGCCATCTCCCAAGATCCAGCAAAAATAAAAAACATTGAAACGGCTGTACCACCTTCAAATGCCTCGGAAGCGTGCAGTTTTCTGGGTATGGTCACCTACTGTGGGAGGTTCATCCGGAACTTGGCTTTGCTCTCGAATCCCCTCCATAACCTCACCAAGAAAGAGGACTGTGTTGGAGCAGAATGCGATGAGATCAGGAGTGCCCTGATAGCAGAGGACACACTGGCTTTTTTCGTCCCCAACGGTCACGCTGAAATCATAGTGGATGCAAGTCCATTTGGTCTATGGGTGGTACTGTCGCAAACGGACATAGAAGGGCATGCCCGCCCTGTTGCCTTTGACAGCAGGGAACTTCCACAGAAAGAGCAGCAATACTTTCCAAATGAGCGCGAGACACTAGCTGTGCTGTGGGGCTGCAGACACCGTCACCCTTCCTTGTACAGAAAATCAGTCACTGTAATCATCGATCACAAGCCACCGATCCCCATAATGGTTGGATCGAACATCAAACTCATTTATCGCCCAGGAATATAATAACACGCACACTGGAGCTCACCCACAAAGGACATCATGGGGTGACGAAGAAAACAACAGCCCGACTCCGGACAATAGTGTCGTTCCCCAGCCTAGAAGATAAGGTAGAAGAGTTCATACACAATTGTGTCTGTAGTCTGGCGGCATTACCCCACCAAATAGATCTGCCTATAGAATCCATGGACTAAAGCAGCGTCCCCTGGGGTACAGTACACGTGAACTTCGGGTCCACTTGCCGAGATACCCATTTCATCATGCTAATTGAGAAATGGTCAACGTACCCTGAGGTAGAATTTGAGGACTGTACCTCACTGGAGGGCGTTATCCCAGTCCTGGAAAGGATCTTCGCCACTCATGCACTCCTAGAAGAAATATGTACAAACGGCCTGCTGTTCCAGAGCAGAGGGTTTTCAGAATAGCTCACGTGGCTGCAGATTCGTCATCGGAAAATAACACCAGTATGACCACGAGCAAATGGAGAAGCGGAGAGAATGATGAGAACCCTCAACAAAGTGTTACGCATTGCCCACCTGCAAGGGAAGTGTGAGAAACGCGCATTATACCAGTTCTTGTCTGAATACTGCATTGCACCCCACTGGTCGACCCGAGTTTCCCCAGCCGAAGCCTTATTCCAACAATGCCCAAGGGGGTTACTACCAGAACATTCCAGCCGCGTTTAAGGAGGAAAGGCAACGAGCGAGAAAGTGCCAGCAGAGGCCTACAGTATCACCACCTGGAAGTCAGTGACCGGGTACTGGTAGGAACCAGACACCCAAAAGAAAAGCTGGATCCACCCCATTAGCCCAATCCGATGGAGGTCGTGAACAAGAAAGGAACCATGGTCACGGATTCCGACTGCTCAGCAACAGTAACAAGGAATGCGAGTTTCCTCCACCGAGTAGGGCAGTCGGCAGGTCACGGAGTGAGGAAAATTGGACTGCTGCATCCCCACAATGGCGGGGGCTCGAAAGTGAAGTCCATTATTTGGACTGGGGACCTGTCTCCCCACCACGACACTCTGGTCCCTTGCAATACTGTTGCACATTCCAAATTCCAGTTAGTTCTACCATCCCCAAACCAGCCTTTTTAAGAAAATGTGTTGGCAATTGCGCCACCTACAAGGCACACATACTGCATTGGCATACAGAGACTGTGTGAAAAGGGACATGCAGCTTATGGGCGCTTGTTATTTTGGCGACATATTGACTACCTACTGCCATGGTAATTCCCATGGCCATTCACACCCCAACCGCTAACTGTGCCTCTCCACTCAAAATACACCTTGCTGGGTTCTCAGAGTTGGCTTTATCATGCAGTAACATTCAACTCTGCATTACGGGCGTGCCAATATTATTTCTAAACCATCTTCTAAGAGTTAATGGCTTAATTGCAGCTGTAAATGAGCATCTGGGGTATTAAAAATGTCAGCAAGACTGCCTTCGGTCTTTTAATTCATAAGGAAGTGTGTGTGTACTGGCATCTGTTCATTGCAATGAAATCCTGTTGAAAACAAGCACTTGCAAACTTCACAGTTTCAGCTTGTGTAAAGGTATTAGACTGCATTATGGCAGTACCTGGCTAGTTCCTATTCCCCAACTAAAAAAAGCCAGGCGTATTGGCTCTGCCAATTCTGGTTATTTAGGACTTGTCAGCTGTAGTGACTCACATCTTGCTCACCCCAGCTCCCAAGAGTTCAGGTTTTTAGTCCCTGGCTGTAGCCCCGCCCGCGTTGCTGCTCATCAATGTGCCCTCTGGAGACCGAAGTCACAAGACCAGCACATGATGGGGAGATGGTTTGAAGTCGGGCTCGCAGTACGTGGACAGAGGTCGTTTGTGCTCAACACTTCTCAAGGTCGAGACACTTCCTTTGTCCAACGATCAGCGGAGATACGCCCAGTCCAAAGATAATAACATTAACGACTAACTCGGACACTCACACCGGTCAGCGACGCGTGCATGGCAGAATCCGCACTATGCAATGGGCACATGGGAGCAACAGAGGGCGGATGGCATTGTGATAAACGTTGCCTGCTCGCCATGTTATCCACCTTTCATCTGAAGCACGTTTGAGGAAGTGTGGGACCACTAAAGGATGTCAAGGTGGGGAAATTAACTGCACACTATTTTACTAGAAGATTTGCGCGTTCCCCGGGAACGGAACGCCGTTCCGGCAAATATGTAGTAAATGTGACCCCTGTCAACGATAGCGAACCTAACGGGGTTTAATTTAGACACTGCGAATAGCAATAGTCCACGTATCGTTTCTCCTTGGGTGGCGCAGTTGCCTCTCCAATATAGAAAGGAAGTGGGAGTAGCGTGCAAGGAGGGGACGACGTGAAAAATTCGAGGTGCGCCCTAATAACGTGGGCGGGGTCCTCCTCCCTCCCCCCTGGTTAAGGGGAAGGTGGGCTGGATGCAGCCTGAGGGGCGTGAAGTGCGCCAAACCTAAGAAAAGATTGCGAAATGCAACAATGGAAAGGGGCGTGTCAGGCTGCATATAAGCCAGCGGGCGTCCTGCTGCAGGAGTCTTCAGATAGTCCACAACAAGGCCCTGCGGATACCGTCTGGAGCTCCAATCTTCACAAGGATAGCAGACCTTCACAGAGACCTGGACATCGAGATGTGCGAAGCTGAGTAAGAACTTCTGCAAAGGACTGGATCAGAACCCGAACCCTCTGATCAGAAGACTCACTGCCACCACTGCAAACCCATTCGACCGCTACCCGCGGGCCATCACTGCGAAGACCCTGTGAAACCAGCTCTACTGTGACAAGACCACACAGACCAAGAAGAATACAAACCCACGACTACATACTCAACCCGAGAAGATGGAGTAATGAGGCTCAAGCCTCGGTATCCAAAGATCACTTCTGCTGACGAATCCATCGTGAGCAGAAGGGATGCCCGCCGCTCTGAAGGACCTGGTTTTCATTTTGTTTTTTACATTGCAGTCCAAGGTAGGAGGAATCAGTTTTGTTTCAGGAAGAAGCTCCAAGGTTTTGAAGCGGTGCGTGTGCCATCGGTGCCTCCAAAAAGGAGCGAATTGCCTTCCAGTAAACTGGCATCTTCAGAGTGGACCTGCAGTGTTGGTGAAGTCCCACGGACGGGAGCGGTGGCGTCAGGAGGATCGGCGCACACGCAGAACAGAGCAGCGGGGAAGGAGAGCAGCCGGCGTAGTGCGCAACAAACAGAAGATGAGGCAGCAATAGAGGGAGTAGGGAAAACATCGCATGGCGAACCGCCCACTCTCCACGGTATGGCAGTAGTTTGGTAGGATGGAGGACTTTTCTAGCCAGCAGACGCAGCGGAGGATGGCAGAGGTGCGAATGATGCTGCTGGTCAAGTTGAGCGGTGCGTGTGCCCTAGGGCCGCCGCGAGAAGCGGGATGAAGAGGGAGACCGGGGAACACGGGACAAGTGGAGGATTTTCGCGCCAATAGTTTCAGGAAAAGGGTTGGAAGCATAAGACATTCCAGCCTGCCGCGCGAGGAGCTTATGACCCTAGGTACGAGGTGTCACTGCAACACATTTATGCTTTTCACATGACAATTGTGCCGAAGAAGCAGTGGCCAGCCTAATACATTTCGGTCCGCGGCGGTCGGCGCCTTCTTGGGCAAAAGGAGAAAGTGTGAGGTCACCGGGTTTTCATGTGGAGCTTAGTTTTTGGTCTCGTCGACGCTGAATGAATTGCCGGGAGGTATTTATGCGTTTGGATACCGTTTCATCTGGCTTGTACTTTCAGAGAGAGAGGCAACGGATGTTAAGGTGAGGGAGTGGAATGTGTGCGTTGAGACTTGCCTCTTTCGCAGGCTGTGCGATTTGCAGGATGAAAAACATGTTCTCGTCATTAGTTTTGAGTTTCTTGCGCGGCTGCGCGGGGTTGTTTTTGTTTCCAGCTGCACTCATTAAGATAGGTTTTGGGGTTGTTATAGAAGGGAAGCGCATTATCCGTGGCTCCCTTAACTTTCACCCATTATACAGGTTTGGTAGCAACCTTGTGACTTCGTGGTTAAGGCCATTGACGCGAGTTGGGAGCTCCGTAGTTCGAGTAGCAATAATGGATTTTCAAATTGGATCAGCTAGTGGGGTTGTTTCATTGCCGGTTTAGGTTGCACGTCAATAGTAGCAGCGGTCGCTCTCCGACGGGGACTGGGGAAGGACACTTTACATACGTGCAGCCATGGTGAGCGCGGGAGGGTGTATTGCATTGTTTCAAGTTTCTCTCTGTACTTTCACATTGACGGGAGTTCGCACTCAAGCAGGTTGTTGGTTTTAAGAGGCTGACCAGCCCCCGCAGGGGGCGCTAGAGGGACAGCCCACATAGCGGGCTGTCCCCTCTGGCCACCTCCTTCCGGTTGCTGGGCATGCCTCTCCTCTTCCTCCCACCTAAGCGAGGCGAAAGAGGTGTCCCCGGGGACCTGGCTTCCGGTCAGATCTCCCCGAGGACACTTATAAGGGCGGGAGCGGCAGGCCATCAGTCTTTTGCCCTGCAGCTCCCGCCTGGTTTCTTTGTGGATAAATGCATGCCCATGGGGTGCTCAGTGTCTTGTTCCTTTTTCGAAGCAGTCAGCACATTCCTTGAATGGGCGGCGCACAGAAGAGAGCAGCGGGGGAGGGGGGGCAATGGTCCATTACCTGGTCGATTTTTCCATTTACTGGCAAGGATGGGTCCGATGACTGTTCAAGTGCAATGTCTGCCTTTCAGCAATGGATGGGAGAGATGGGGGTTCCCTTAGCGCCTGGGAAGACAGAAGGTCCATGTAGGATTTTAACATTCCTTGGCATTGGGATTGACACTGTTAAGGGGACCTGCAGGTTACCAGAGGACAGTGTCGAAGGCCTAAACGCTGTGATTATGAGTAATTTGTCGAAGGACGAGACCACCCTGGAGAAGATGCAGCAACTCCTGGTGGTCCAAGTTCCGGAAGGCCCACCCGGAGGGCAAGCTGGAGGGAGCACAGTTCAAAAAGGAATGGTGGCAGTTGGTGGTGTGGACAGGGCACTCGCAGAGTTGAGTGAGCGCTCACTCACGCCCGGAGTAAGATGCAGATACCAGCAAGGTTATGGTAAGCTCAAGAGCGTGATTTCTTACCTACAGTGCGAAAAACAGACCGCGGGGGAACAGGTACGCACTTTTGTGGTTTGGGCGCACTCAGAAGGATTGTCAAAGAGTTGGGCGGCGCCGCACCTGGCGGCGGTTGCCTTCCACTCCAAGTTGGAGGGGAGGGGTGATCCCACAAAGGGGGTTTTTGGTGCGCTCGGCATTGAAAGGCTGGGCCCGTTCGGAGCCAAGGTCGGAGGACGTGCGCAAAACCAATTGACTTTGGGTTATTGGAGAGGTTGTTGGCCATATTACCTAGCAGATGCTTCGGCGAATACGAAACGGCTCTATTCAGGTTGGCGTTCGCATGGGCCTTTTTTGGGGCCTTTAGGATTAATGAGCTAGTTTCTGCATCCAAGAAAGACACATCTGGGAGGGCCATTGCTTTTGGGGATGTAACGCTGTTCCACAAAGACGCAGATGAAGGTGTCAGTATATTATTAAGGAAAAGCAAAACGGACCAGCAAGGAAAAGGTTATAACATAGTCTTACATGGGCCCCCCCTTGCGGAATGTGCCCGGTTCACCTTTTTTAAGCTCTTTATACAATTAAGAGCCACGAGTTCTGGCCCCATGCCAATTCACGCCGGCACTACCCCTCACCCCCTTTCTGTATTCCAATTCCGAAAGTGCTGGCAACGGCTTTGAGGGCCGTGGGCATCCAGGCTGCAGGATGGTCCACACATAGTTTTAGGATAGGCACAGCCACCACAGCCTTTCGGCGGGGCATGTCTCCCCTGGCGATCATGAAGGTGGGGAGGTGGGAGTCAGGCCGTTATTGACTGTATGTCCGCCCCCAACACAGTGCATTCCCAGAAGAATACTAGATACCAAGAGCACTCAAGGGCCGGGCTGGGTAGTTGGGCGGGTTGGATCCTGGGGGATCAAAAAACTTATGGTGTGGTATGTTTTTCCCCCCGCAGATGACGCAGGGTGGTTGATCGGCCACTCATTTGTGAAAAAGTGTGTGTGTGGCCGGCACTCCTGGAATGAGGCGGCATTCCTTGCTGCCTGCTATTCACTGGTGACTCCAGGGGAGGGGGGCACCAAGGCGGTTATTAAGTCATTTGGGGGGCAACAATCCGGCCAAGTTAGGTCGCGGACGTTTGCCCACACAAATACAGGTGACGTTGCGCATAGTGGCGCACGAGTTACCTGGTGTGAATCCCCACCCACCCACGCCTGATAAGTAAAGTCTTGGGGCAAACAAGTCAAAGGTCGGTAAGATTTTGAGTGTAACCAAAAGCATTGTCAGCTTATGCCAGTGGCATATATGGGACAGTGTCCTACTATTAGTAACCAGGGTTCCCGGGTAGTACCCAGAAGTGTTGTCAGCTTGTGCCAGTGGCATACATGGGACAGTGTCCTACTGGTAGTAACCAGTGTTCTCCTGGTAGTAGCTGCCTGGGTGAGCTAAGGAGGGCTGGTTGCAGTAAACCAATGGTGAGTATGGTAACAATGTGGATATTTAGGAAAGTTTTAAGGAGAAGTAAGGTCCTAAGGTTTGGGGGCATTGATGGCAGCGGGAGCCACCATCAAAGCGTGGCGGAGTATCGGGGCGGTCCTAGCCAATAAGGGACTTCACGCTGCAGCTGCAGCGGCTCGGCATTGGCCGGGCTCAAGCCGATCCCTCGACGGGCACTGACTCCCTTACTTAGGCCTTTAGGCCAACAATCTCCTGGTCAGTGCCCCTGAGTGTCCTGCTGGTAGTACCAGTGTAGCTGGAATAACCAGCAGTTTTTGTCAGTTTGGCCAGTGGCTAAAGAGGTGACATGGTTCACCCGTATCTGACTGTTTTTTGTGATGTGGCTGGGACCGTCCCAAGTTGTCTTGCTCCAAATAAACTGTGACCTTGTGTTTTCCAAAGAACTTTAGAAAAGTTGTCTGTGTATTCATTTCAATGTGCTATTGTTCTGACCTAGGGAGGTGGGGGTGTCCAATGAGGATCTCCCCGCTAAGAGGCTGACCGGCCCCCGCAGGGGGCACTAGAGGGACAGCCTACATAGCGGGCTGTCCCCTCTGGCCACCCCCTTCCGGTTGCTGGGCATGCCTCTCCTCTTCCTCCCACCTAAGCGAGGCGGATGAGGTGTCCCCGGGGACCTGGCTTCCGGTCAGATCTCCCCGAGGACACTTATAAGGGCGGGAGCGGCAGGCCATCAGTCTTTTGCCCTGCAGCTCCCGCCTGGTGTTAATCCCCACCCACCCACGCCTGATATTAAAGTGTTGGGGCAAACAAGTTGAAGGTCGGTAAGATTTGGAGTGTAACCAAAAGCGCTGTCAGCTTGTGCCAGTGACATATATGGGACAGTGTCCTACTGGTAGTAATCAGTGTTCTCCTGGTAGTAACCAGAAGCATTGTCAGCTTGTGCCAGTGGCATATATGGGACAGTGTCCTACTGGGAGTTAATACGTGCAGACCGGTAGTAGAGTAGGATCAGGGTGAGGCTTTCGCATCATCAATAGGAGTGATAAGGTGAACAGAGTTAATTAGTGATAAGATAAGTTTAGTGTGTTGTATGAGTTGTTCCTAATTCTCTTCTCTTGTTACAGGCGGAGTATCGGGGCGGTCCTAGCCAATGAGGGACTTCACGCTGCAGCTGCAGCGGCTCGGGATTGGCCGGGCTCGAGCCGATCCCTCGACGGGCACTGACTCCCTTACTTAGGCCTTTAGGCCAACAATCTCCTGGTCAGTGCCCCTGAGTGTCCTGCTGGTAGTACCAGTGTAGCTGGAATAACCAGCAGTTTTTGTCAGTTTGGCCAGTGGCTAAAGAGGTGACATGGTTCACCCGTATCTGACTGTTTGGCCAGTGGCTAAAGAGGTGACATGGTTCACCCGTATCTGACTGTTTTTTGTGATGTGGCTGGGACCGTCCCAAGTTGTCTTGCTCCAAATAAACTGTGACCTTGTGTTTTCCAAAGAACTTTAGAAAAGTTGTCTGTGTATTCATTTCAATGTGCTATTGTTCTGACCTAGGGAGGTGGGGGTGTCCAATGGGGATCTCCCCGCTATGTAAGCGTCGGTCGACGTTATGGCCGCATTTAAGGAGGGAGACATGTAAGGCGGAGAATATGGGATCCTACGCCCACGAATCCGAGCCATTAGGAAAGAGCCAACTGCTTTGGGCGTTTCAAATTGTTTGGGGTAAACGCACGCTTGCAGCATAGCGGATCAAAATGGGAAAACGATGTCTAAGGTTATTTAGAAGTTTGATGCAATAGACAGCACAGTGCAGGTCCTTGCCCTTTATCGTTTGTTTTAGGAGGATTATGGTAATGTACTTGGTGAGCGGATGGGATTTAGTTTAGGTTATATAGTTTAGGTTTATATAGTTGCCGGCGGGTCAGAATAATAAGGTTACTCACCGTAGTAACCACCTTACTCCTAGTCCATAGTCCCCTTTCCTCCATACTTATGGGACCTTCCTCCGTCCTGTGGGACGGAACCGGAGCACTTTGTAAAAAGCATCACATTTTTCAAAAATGTGTCCTTCCTCTTTTCACATGGGGTACCACACACGCCCGTAACCCCGCCCTCCTTAGCTCCGCCCAGCACATCGCCCATCAATCCTTTTCTATCGCCTTTAAGCAATAACAGAGGAACCTTATTAGAGGGGACGGCGGGCAGGCGTATGGAGGAAGGGGACTATGGACTAGGAGTAAGGTGGTCACTATGGTGAGTAACCTTATACTCCTACGTCCGTCCCCTTTCCTCCATACTTATGGGAGATTCCCAAGCACTCCTCACATACTGAAAAAGGTTTTTAAGCACAGCCTGGCCAAACGGAGCATCAGCTCTGGAGCTCAGATCCAAACAGTAGCGTTTACAAAATGCCGATGGAGAAGCCCATGTAACCGCTTTCGCGATGGTCTCCCAGGGGTCATACTTTTGAAAGGCAACAGAAGCTGCCTTGCCCCATACCAGGCGTGCGTGAATCCCTTTAGGAGGCTGGTGGCCCTGAGCAGTGTAAGACTCCATAATACAAGCAGCAACCCATCTGGAGATAGTCGCTTTGGAGGCCTGTTTACCCTGCGGATTACCAAAGGTCACCAATAGTTGAGTAAATTCAGATGTTCTGTCCAGATAGAACTTTAGAGTTCTTCTAACATCCAGGCAATGCAAAACCCTTTCGGCTTCCGAAGCCGGGTTTGGGAAGAAGACGGGCAAGGAGATTGACTGATTTAGATGAAAATCAGAGACCACATTTGGCAGGAAAGAAGGATTCGTCCTCAGGACAACCTTATCCTTGTGGAAGACCAAGAAGGGATGCTCCACCGACAAAGCCTGGAGCACACTCACACGTCTTGCCTTAGTCACAGCGACCAAGAAGGACACGGTCCACGAAAGGTACTTAAGATCTACCGTAGCCATTGGTTCGAAGGGCTTATGGCACAATGCCGTAAAGACCACATTCAGATCCCACGTCGGATGCGGTCTGCGAACAGGAGGGTAAAGACGCATTAGACCTTGAAACTGCCTTTTAACCACTGGATTTGATAGTGAAAAAGAGCATTGGTCCGTGGATAAGTAGGCGGCAACAGCCGAAAGTTAAGTCCTGCATGAAGATGAGCCCGAATAGGGTTTATCGACATCTTCGAACCGCAGTCGATACATTTTTTGAACCCCGTTTTAGGGGTGGAAGGGGTAGATGAAGACAACATTTTCTTGAAGAAAATTTCGAAGCGCGTCGTTCTCAAAACGGAACTGAAGCCAACGGGCGCGGCATAAGCTTTTTATACTAACAGTGACATCGACATGGTACGGAGCCCGTCGAGGGACATCGACGCCACGACCTCGTGCACAGCGCCCTCTGCCGAAAAAAAATTCCAAAGCAGCGAAGGTGGCGATACGAATATCACAAGATGAGGAATACGTGGGAGGACACAATCCATTTGAAATACACTTCTCCTCCGACCTGTAATTACCTGAAAATGTGTGCCCAAACCCTGCATCCCATCTCCCCTGGAAAGCATACAAAAAAATGTGTTCCTGGGTAAGGGGCTGACCCTGGAGTTGTCCCTGGCAACACGTGTTCTTGGGTGGGAGCAATGGCCTTAAATAAGCCTGTGGAGAGAGGACTGGGTTCTCATTTTTGGTTGCTGGCGGTGTGGTGTGCTGACTGTGCGGGTTGGGGGCAGAGGCTGCAGAGGCCCTTCTAGCAGGTACACTTCCCCCTGTCTGGCCATATACTTCCCCCAGTGGGTCTCCTGGCCTCTCTGCCTCTGCGTCCCCAGCTTCGTTCTCCTGGCCTCTCTGCATCTGCTCCCCCTGCATCTCGGTCCCCCAGCCTCACCCTGTGTCTCTTTTTCCATCTCCCTCTCTGAGGATCGGTGCCTGTCTCCCTGTGTCTCTGTGCCCGTCGCCCTCCCTGTGTCTCTGTGCCCGTCTCCCTCTCCCTGTGTCTCGGTGCCCGTCTCCCTCTCCCTGTGTCTGTGTCCGTCTCTGCGCCCATCTCCCTCTCTCCCTGTATCCCTCTCTCCCTGTATCCCTCTCTCCCTGTATCCCTCTCTCCCTGTATCCCTCTCTCCCTGTATCCCTCTCTCCCTGTATCCCTCTCTCTGTGCCTCTGCTCGCCCCCTTTCCTCCTCTCCCTCTTTCCCCCTCACCATCTCTAGTAGCTTCCCTTCTCCAACTCCCTTGGTGTCCCTTAACCCATGCGTCTCAGGAGGATAGCTCAGGGGCAACGAGCTCGGCTTGGAAGCAAGACAACGCAGAGCAACACTGGCTCGATCCCCGGCTCTGCGGTTAGAAACCTCTGGGTATGTTGACTCCCTGGTCCAAAACTGTGGTCCCGACTGAGGTCTACCACACGGCCTCCACCATTTTGGCCTGCCGCCCCTTCCACATTCCGACAGTTTTTGGAAGAAAGGAGGGGTGTGTATAGAGCACCACCATGTCCTTATGGAAAGCCAGGTGAGGCGTTTCAACTCCACCATTGCCAAAGTTTCAAAAGGTCTGTGCCTGGCTTGACAGGCAGAAAAAGGTGAAGGAGACCAGCAAAATACCTTTTTATCACCTGATTCGTGAGCGTGAATGAACAAGCGTCCATTTTGATGGAAGCACCAATCGTGGACAAGTATGTTCGACATGAGTGGCTATGAATGCCTGTAGCCACAAGGTCCGAAATAAACAAAAAGACAATCTATGGACGCCTGACGAGGAGCAAGCTGCTTTTCTAGGCACGAGTGACAGAAATTGATCCATTTGCTCCTGTACTGAGCTCCCATAGAAGCTAGGTGATGCGCATATTGTCCTCCGAGAGATTGAAGTGTGGTAAGGACCCGATCTCAGGAACCATATCACCAAACTGAAGGATCGTGGGGAGGGATGCCATACCCGTTCATTTTGGTACAAAAGATCAATCGCCAGCAAGATGATCAGAGGAAATACTGATAGATGTTGCAGCTCTGAGAACCAGAACCTGGCTCGCCACCAAGCAACTATGAAAAGTAAAGTGCAGTTGTGCACTATTCTCTGCTTCAACAGCCCCCGATGGATCAAGAGAAGAGGAGGGGAGGCAAATGCCAGCATCCCGTCCCAGCGGAAACGTCCTGTTGGAGGGAGTGGCAAACAAGTCTGCCATCGGAGTCCCCCACTCTGCAAAGACGTGGGACAGAACCTGCTTGTTCAATTCCCCCTCGTGGTTCGCTACGGACCGGCAGCTGAGAGAGTCCGACGCTATATTTTCTTGACCCGGGACATGTACAGCCTGCAGCCATAGACAGTTCTCACTGCCCATTACCAAATCTGAATGGCTAAGTCAACTAGGAGCAGAGCCCTGGTCCCACCTGCTTCTTCACAAAGAACATTGCCAAAGTTGTCTGTCCGAATCCAAATGACTATTGGAGGTGGAGGGCAGAAAAGCCTTCAAGGCCAGAAAAATGGTCAAAAGCTTGAGGTAATTGATATGGCAATCTCAGTCCAGGGGAGCCCATACGTCGAAAACCTCCAGATGGTACAATGTTGCCCCCCACCCGAGTAGGGAGGAATCCATTGTTGTTGTGACCCGCGTTGACTGATCCTAAAACAGGGTGTCCCCACCGACAGAATTCCGACCACCAGTGGCGATCTGGCATCATGTTGGTATTCCCTGGAATTAAGCGAGAGGCAACATCCGATTGTGACCAGTTCTGTCTGAGCGTTAATTTAGTGCGTCTTCGATTCAACATCACCAGAAAGAGGGCTAAAACACATGAGGCCATCAGCCGTGGAGCCTCTGAAACAACCACACAGTTTTGTGAGTGGAATTGAGGAAAACTAAGCATGTCTGCAATAAATCCCTCAACCGGTCGCCGGCCAAAAAGACCCTGGAATTGACCGTGTTCCATCAAAAGGCCAAGAAATCAGGTCCTGTGAGACAGCCCTCAATGATTTTCTCCAGTTCACCGACAATCCCAGCCGGAACAGCAGCTGGAGCAGCAACTGCAAGTGGGCTGCTGCTGTATGGGGACAATGACTCAAGGAGCCAGTCATCCAAATCCGGATAGACATGAACTCCTTGAAGCATGAGGAACTCTGCCATTATAGCCATCATCTTCGTAAAGACTTGGAGCGCTGAGCTCAATGCGAAAGGAAGGACTTGCTATTGAAAATGCTTAACCCCTACTGAAAATCAAAGAAATATGCATCTTGAAGATCTACCACACAGAGCCAATCATCCTTCAGGAGGGAGGATCAGATTTGTGTAGGCGTGATCATCTCGATTCTTTCTTGGGGAATGCACAAACTGAAAATCAGGCAGGTCCAAGACACTGCGCATGCTAGTCTAAATTTGTTTCAGCACTGTAAAGATGCAGGAATAAAACCCAACTCAATCCACCGCCCTCGAGTCCAGAAGCTTCTTAACTTCGGCACAGGGAGAGTGGGAACCTGTCTGGTCTACAGCAGGAGGGGATGGGGGTTTCTCTGGAAGGGGAAGGCAGAAACCTGAATGGGCGACTGGCAAGATCCATTGGTCTTTCGTGATGGTCCGCAAAGTCTCCAGATGCAAGCAGATACACCCCCCCCCCCGCTGACACTGTCACGCCCCCCTGCACACACCGAAGTAACATGGGACTGTTGCAATCCATCATTTGGTAGATGTATCAGTGGAGGGGGTACTGGACCCAGCAGTTGAGACTGAAGAGTGAGAGAAAAAACAACCACTCTGCCTTTGCTGCTTGTGCTGAAGGCCGCTTGGAGAACGGTCTGGCTGATGAGTCTTGTGGTCCTGAAACCCCCTGAACCCAGAGAAGGATCTTGAGTGGAAATCAGACTTCTGGGGAAAAGACGATCTGGATGCTACGTGAGGACCAACAAAGATTTGTCCGTTAAGGTACTAGCTTTAGTCTTTGCCAGCTCTTTATCAGTGGGACTGTGGAAGGGCTCCTTGCCCTCAAAGGTGAGGTCCAGGACCTTCTCCTGAACATCTTTTTAAAACTTGGTTGCATGAAGCCAGGCTTGGAGGGAGATAACACCAATCATAAGGCTGTGCACAGAGGTATCGACATGATTCACAGTGGCCTCCAACACATCTTCGGCCAGAATGTTGGACAAGCCGGTCTTGAAACACTCAGGTTTGTCCTAAGGAATGAATTGCCATACTCTCTCCATAACTTGAGATTAGCTGCTGCTAGGACCGCCTCTGTATTTGCCTGGTACAGTTGAAGAGCCACATTAGCAAAGACTTTCTTTCCTACCCCTTCTAGAACTTTGTCCTCCTTAGACAGCACTTGTGATGCAGTGAGGGAAGAAGAGGAAGATTTAGACTGGAGAGTCGCTGCAGCAACTACAGTGGAAGGAGGAAGAGGGCATGTAGCCAAAGGAATCTCCTCAAATGCATGAAGCTTGTAAAGTGTGGCAATCCTATTGCTTATGTGATGGCTCGTATGGTGTTTTACCCACACCTTGCGAGCTTCTGCCAAAATGTACTTTTGCAGGAACAAGCCTGAACGCTCCTGTGACTTCAGCGTAAGGGCACCAGATAAAACTCCACCTGCAAAGCTGGAGGATCAGAGGTTGAGATGTGTAAAAAGGCCATCAAATTCAACACCCTATCATGAAACGCTTTGATGGAAGAGGGCGGGTTCTCGCTATCCTCATAGGCATCCAACCCATTCCCCTTTGGCAGGATCATCAGCTGGTGCTGAAGAGCATGCAAGCTCAGGATCTTTAGGCTCTGCCGGCTGCTAAACCGGAGTAGGAGGCACTTCTACTGGCTTCAGAGGAGACAGTGGAGGAGGTATCTCCCTAGGTTAGAGGAAATGTCCCTAAAGAGGTCGTTAAGTAAGCTTTTATGGGATAAGAGTGCATAAGGCTTTGGAAGCGACTGAAAAACACCTCTCCCGAAGACAGAATAGGCATCGGGTGATCCAGCGAACAGTTTCTCCATGAGGCCGTTGAAACTGGCAGCCACAACAGACCCCCTCCACCCCCTCCACATGCACCCACATAGTGCAGCGGAGCAGATATCAGTGGAAGCGATCTTGTTGTCGGAAGAGGCATCCTCGTATTCCAGTCCAATGCAGGATTGAAAGGGTTTTGCCCCCTGCACCTCCAAAGGCACAGATGGCAAAAGACTTGGGCCTGGCCTCTAGATCTGAAGCCCCCTGAGGGCCCTGATAAAATGGCCGACGCCGTAAACACTGGCTGGGGTGCCATTTTGAGACCCTCCGAAGTGACATGCTTCACAGGTCGGCCAGAAGACATCGTCTTCACTGGCATTTTGGGAGCCTGGAGATGAACTTTAGCTCCCTTCTAGTGATCCTCGGCAGAGCCGGTAAGACTGGACACTTGTCTGACATTTTTGCTCCTTCAGCTAAACTGAACTGTGTTTAGCCCTTATGAGTGGAACATTGGATGAAACGCTGGTCCCTTTAGCCCAGGACTGGGGAACCTATGCCTTGCTCGTTCTTCTTTTAGCCCCCTTCATGGGTACCATGGGAGAAACCCTGGTACCTTTAGCCGCTGGCTGGGGAACTTCACGGGTGGCCCTGGTCCTTTTAGCACCTGGCTGGGGAACATCGGGTGGGTCCCCCGTACGCTTAGCCCCGAGAGGGGGGGGAAGCTCTAAACTCAGGTATCCAGATTAGGCTCTGCTTGGGGCACCGCAGGGTGATCCCTGGTAATGCTAGAGCCGGTGCGGCTCCTCCAGGCCCGTAAAAAGAAGAGTACTTACCAGAGGACTTCTTTCTTTGATGAAGCTATGTAGGTGTACCAGAGGAAAGCTGTGGAAGACCTCCCACCTCTCCAGCCTTCTTTAGAGTGCACATACCGAGAGGGAGTCACAGTAGAAGCACGCCTCCCAACGATTGTCTGGGCCCAGGCACTAGAGGCAAAGAATGTGAGAATCTGCTGCTGTGTAGTTACACCCGTAGTAAGTACACGAGGTGAAGCGCTTACGCTCCGGCATAGGCAGAACAAAAGAAGCTGGCTGTGGAACCCGAGCGTGAAGACAAATTGAAAGGATAAGTAGGGAAAGAAGAAAATCCGATGCAAGACCGCACAGCTAAAAGGACTGAAGGGCGATGCGTTGGGCTCAAGAAGGTGGGGCTAAAGTCACATGCACTGGCCCCACATAAAAATCAAAGGACTATACTTTTTTTGATGCTTCAAAAGGGGCTCTGCACCCATCCCGAAGGACAGAATGTCCCACAAGTATGGAGGCAAGGAGGTAGAAGTAAAGGGTACCATTTGATCTCGACATGCATGCGGCCAAACAAGCAAGATAAATTCGATTGTGGCGATAACTCGCATAGTCGTCGCAGCTCCAATATTTGCTATTTTCATTAGCACCTTCAAATTCTTTGAAACCATAGGATTATTTGGTTCTCTGCATTTAAGCACTGAGATACCAATTACAGATTGCAAACAAACTATACTTTGAGCTAGGACAGCCAGAGATCACCCAAGAGCGAGGAAATCTTAAGTTAGAAATTATTTTGGCATGCTTTCAGTCCTAATAGTTTCTTCCAGAGGGCATTCAAAGAACATTGAGGAATTCGACCATCCACACTGTGGGTGTGCACTCACCTAGGCTTTTTTGAAATTTTATATGAAATTGAAAGATAGATCAACCTCTGGAAAATGTGTGCGGCAAATTGCACCCATTTTCCTTTGCTCGACATACATATAGACCGGTGTACTCTGGGTGGACACAGCCTACAGACGCAGTCCTCCCGGTCACATTAAGTTGGAATGCGACACCCAGGATTACATCAAGACATCCCAAAAGGTGGAGGGCAAAACCTTCCTCCAGCCTTGCGCCGCTGCATTAAAGGCTCCATGGATCTCTCCTATCGTTTGTTGGTCCTGCTAGTGGCAGAGGCGCATACTGATGGGAGTTAATTTAAGCAGGCCCACGAGAGGACTGGTCACAGGGCTAACAAAAGACAGGAAACCCCAACACCTTTTATAGGCACTGTGTAAACCTGAAGCCAGCTCCCACCCCTCAGTATCAAGGGCAGTGAAGTGGCATGCCTGGTACATGTGTTTACAGTAGGCAAGCCCCAAAGTGGGACCGCATTCAGGGGGTAGGAGCATGTGATTTGATGGAGACAAAGCCTGTTCTCGCTAAAACTTCAAGGGAGACCTGCCTTAAATCAGGAACCACAGAGAGCTCAATTAACCAGAGAGACTCTTTGATGCAAAATAGACAGGAAGATGGGTGGGACTTAGTACATGTTTTCACCCATTTACCTTTACTGTTGCAAAACACTCTGGCTATGACCTCACGCATAACAGAAGATTGTTGGTGGGAACCCAGGATTGGTTCATTAAGGTAGGCTTAGCCTACACCAATCACTGGGGCCTATTTGGTTTTAATAGAGGGTTCAACCCCTCTTTTGGCTGAACTGAAGACTTTGTAAGGAGTAGCAAGAAGAACTAATTGGGACCCTGGATGAAGGTACAATCTGCTTTACATCTTCCAACAGTGAAGGAAGGCCAAGGGGGAAGCAAGATCCCTCCCCTAAACATCTTCCAGGGATCAGAGGGAGATACTGAATCTAGAAGACCCTCCAACAGCTCCAGAACGGTACCCTGCCAGCACACAGCATGCTCTTCTAGGCTCAACAAGCAAGCTTCCTGAGGGGAGGGGGTGGAGTGCCACAGAGTCTCTGAACCAAACCCAGGACAAGGCTGGTGCCTGCAACACTCTAGTCTGCTTTAAGCCGTCTGCCTTAAAGGGCGACACAAGCCCAGCGAAGAAGCTAGGATGAGTGCACTGACAAGCATCGACCAGTGTCCACCTTAAAAGACATTTCCGAGGCACTCGAGTCCCTCGAGCTACAACCGACTTGGCTGCTGACTGTTGTCACACCACAGTCGCTCATGCCAGTGAGTCAGACCCGCCAACCAGCACTGAGACAACGAATCTTGACCAGGGCCGCCGTGTAGGCCAGCCTACAGTCGTCGTCCAGCCTCGCTCGCCGAACTGCCGGCTGCATGATACCCGCAGCTGTCTCCCATCTTGAACTTTGTCGCAGAAGCTGCAAAGCGCCCTGAAACCGACTCAATGCTGTCATGCTCCAAGAACTTCTACAGGCACAAGATACATTGTGGTTCTGTCACCCTGGTCCTTCTCCGAAGGCCCTTAGTGCCATTCTACGACCCATTGCTCCCCTTGCATTGAAACCAAGTATCCTTGAACTATTGAGATTAAATACTTTACCAACTGCCCTCCTGTCAGTATCCAGAATGCATAACTTTTCCTTCTTGAAACGGTCTGTCCTCTGCATTCCTTTGCAGGGTGGGTTGTATTTTGTAGTGTGCTAGAACTTTGTTTAATAATAAAGTAGATATGTTTATACAACCTTGACTGGACAGTACCTTTTATCATTGGGTAATAATTGTATTTTCAATGTGCTGCTATTAACCAATGATCTACAACCTTGCAGAGATAAGCCTGCCATTTTGTCCACGTTACCAAAATTGGACAAGGAGGTTTATAAATCGACTTGGGTTTCCAATCTGTTCGGATCCCTTCTGGTGTACTGCTCTGTACTATAGGGTTGGTTTGGAAGTACACTTTTAGGGCCCAAATGTACCTATGACAGGTGACACTAAAGGAAATAGTCTGCGCCAGCTCAAGAAAATCTAAGAGCTAGGCGCTCTTGACCTACCAGCCATGTTCTTGGCATGCATAGTAGTCAAAGACAGAGCTGATGATGCCCCGGTCGCAACAGTTTCTTCCAGATTGTGCTCTTCAGTTTTTCCAAAAGGAGGGATCAGAAGAGCCCCACAGCTCTGCCCACTGGGTAAATGACTGGTGTTCAAAGGAGCGGCCGCTCGTGGTGCTTCTTCGTTTCCATAACATTTCAGCAGGATGCCTTTCCAAGACCCAGTTCTACAGGCAGGGCAAGAAAGATGCGTAAGAAGAGGACGAGATGTGCATTTGGTGACATTCCCAGGACATAAGCGGGGGCTTGGATGGGTGCGATATGTGAATTGGGAGGATGGGGTGGAAAGGGCGGGAGGGGGGGGCAGACAAGGGTAGTGGGGCCTGCCATAGGGGAGGATGAGATGGCGGGTTGGTGTCTGGTTCAGGAGAGGATAGATAGGGGACTGCAGCTCAGGGAATGGGACCCATCACCCATACGTGTGAACTAAATGCACAATAGACAGTGCCGTTGCACCAATCGCATGTCTTGACTTAATTTTCGCACTTTGTATATACACATTTTCGAGCTCACAGCCGTACAAAAAACAATGAAGGTTTAGAAGGATTTCTAAAGTTTCCGCATCCGTCACAGAACACTGTTCCCATTGCAGCCAAGACATATGAGAATCGTGGCAGGGGAACGTGGATAAACACGACGGTCGCTGACACAATCTAGAGTTCATCAGCAGTTCATTGTCATTAGCGGGTAGTTCTGTTTATGTTCAGAATATTCCAAGATCCAGGTTATTTTATCGGGACTGCCGAGCATCATTTTCGGATTCACATGTCCATTTGCCGAGTGTCTGTTCTTTATGGAAGGCATGCAGTTAACCCTTTACTCACAGCACTGTAAAACGCTTGTTTTTAACTACTGTTATTATTCCCAATAGACTTGAGTGAGCACTGGCTTGGACCGGATATGTCTTTACCTCGCAAGTAATTCACTTCCCCATACACTCCCTTCGTTACATTTACATCATCATGCCTTGCCTTTACTTCTTCATTCTTTCACTTCGCCATTATAGGGATAGACCCCCCTAACCCTTTTTTAACCAACATTTTCCGCCCTATGGCCCCAACCCTAACCTTACACTTACCTTACTTTACCATAGCCATTCCCACTCAAATGCAGACGAAGTAAATGCATGACGAAGTCATGTAGACGAATTAAGTGCTGGCAAAGTCTTTCTGGCGAAGAAAGGGAGGGGAAGATTTCAATACTGTTGCCCCTCTGGCACTACCATATCATGCAGAATCTACGTATGTTTACTATCAACAGGATCTCTCCAAACAACGCTGTACACATTCTCTCACTTTCTTATTTAAATTTAAAAAAAGAAGGATTTAGAAAAGAACAGCCAACGGGCTGGGATGATGCTTTTCTCATTTTACTCCACTTCAGACAGAAGCGGAGCCTTTCCAGCTGAGCACAAAGCACCCATTCACGGAGAGCGTAGGCTCAAAGCCCCTTTTAGATGAGCGCGCCCGGGTGCCCTTTGATTATCAGACCTCATGTCTGTGCCAAGAAATCACCCGTGCCAGCCGAGCCAACCGGGCAAGGAACACACGCCTGGAGCTAAACTGCATCACCGGGGTCAAACAAACAGCTTTCGTACAATGAATCTGCACTTCCATTTAAGTTTAAGAGCCAGAGTTGTACAAATGGGAGTAGTTTCTTACCTGTAAATCCATTTCTCCAGCGTTGGTATCTTTCATGGATTCACATACTTAGAATATTCCCCGTTGTCAGGCTGGGAACCCTTGGTATCTTTATAAAAACGTTTTCCATTGGAAAAAACTCAACACTTTTGTGTCCTATTGACGTCCTTTTGGGACGCTTACGCATGGTCCAATAGGACGTACGGTATAAATAGCCCCGCCCCCGCAGGTCCCTTCAGATTTTAACCCCCAAAGTAGAGGCACTATCACGTTTGCATTCAGGGGAGGCTGGCGGGCGCATGTGAATCCATGAAAGATACCAAAGCTGGAGAAATGGAGTTACGGGTGTGTGGGAGCGAGGGGCCAATGGGCCCCTTTCTGCCATCACTTCTGAGTACAAAACTCGGACCAAGTGGCTCCAGTGGTGGGTACGCCCCTCGCCCTTATGCGATGTTAACTTTGGGTTACATTCGCGTAGATGGAACCACTGAGGACACGGGGCATCCATTTTTTGTACCCCCTTTCGACTCCATATTGGTGACCAGGCCTCACTGCGATAGTACAAAATGCCTCTCTCCCTCGGAGCACATGGCCCCCTCCCTCGTTCCCACTCTGACTGGAAAACTCTGCAGCTCCATTCTCAAGCTGAAGCCGGAGATGCTTGCAACAAATAATTTTCCTCTGAGATCACGGTCCTGCATGTGAACCAACATGAGCCAAGCACATAGCTCGTTCATCTCCACAAAAGTGTCCTTGCCCTCTTACCCTCGCCAGTTGAAACTTATTGCCATTCTAACCCTGTGTCCCTGCAAGATATTCCTTTCATGTGCCAGACCGCTGACCATGCTATGAAGCCCACCCAACAGACCCCCCAACTAACATTAGACCCCTGCTGCAGTATATCGTGCCCAATACTAACAAATGCCACATACCTGAGATTCTTGTGAGACTAACCCCACAGTTCAATGAGTATTATAGTGGTCAAGACCCGTAAATCTGTGACCTGTATAACCCAAATGTTATAGATGATATAGATACCTGTGTGATTTGTATAAATGACACGGAGGGTCTTTTTGATCAACCATTATTTAGTGCATGCATGATTTAGAAGAACAAGTTACTTCTTACCTTGTAACCTTCTTTCGATGGGATGTTCCTCCGACGTATTCCTTATCTTTGATAGATCAACTCCAGCTTGCTGGCATCGGAAAAATGTTTTCAGTAGAGGGCGCTGCTCGTCGACGTCCCTCGAGCCGATGTCCCTCGACAGCCTCCGTATCGTCGCCAACGTCATCATGCGTATAAATAGACTTGCGCAGCGTCCGTTGCTCAGTTCCGTTTTGACGTTAACAGTTTTTTACATGAATTGGTTATTGACCTTGAAGGAGCGTAAGCTGCAACCACAAGGGAAGTATTACTGCGGGGATGGATGGGAGGGGTGATAAGGAATACGTCGGAGGAACATCCCATTGAAAGAACGTTACAAGGTAAGAAGTAACTTGTTCTTCGAAGGGATTGGGTCCTCCGACGTATTCCTTATCTTTGATAGACTCCCATAGCAGTGGTGTGCAATTGGAGGTGGGAGTAAAACGCCATGTTTCCTTTTAGGAATGAACCGGATGTAATACGGCTTTGCCAAACCTAGTCTCTTGACTAGAGGAGGAATCCATGTTGTAAAATCTTGTGAAGGTATGTGCGGACGACCATGTGGCAGCCGCACATATATCTTGAACCGGAACCCCTCTTTGGAGGGCCGAGGAGGCTGCGATACCGCTGGTTGAATGAGCCCTAAGATTTTGAGGAGGCTCTTTTCCTGCCAGTTTGTAACATTCCAGCATGGCCAAAATAATCCATCTGGAAATGGTTTGTTTTGTTATCGGTAGTCCCAACTTGTGCCCTGAGTAACCCATGAACACTTGGTCTGCTAGCCTAATCCTAGCAAGTCTGCTGATGTAAAAGCTTAAAGCCCGCCTTGGGTCCAGCCTATGTAGCCTTTCTTCCTCTTTCCCCGGATGGGGAGGCGGATGGAATGAAGGTAAAGTAATTTTCTGTGATGTGGAATTCAGAAACCACCTTTGGGAGGAAATTAGGCTTCACTTGTAGGACAACCTTGTCTTTATGAAAAATTGTATGAGGGGGTTTACAAGATAGAGCTTGACATTCGCTCACCCTTCTAGCAGATTTTAAAGCCACTAAGAAGACAGTTTTAAGGGTGAGAAATCTTAGCGAACAAGAGTGGAGTGGTTCGAAAGGAGTACCCATCAGGAAATTTAAGACTAAATTTAAGTCCCATAAAGGAACCTGGCAAGGTCTTGGAGGGTAGACATTAGTTAATCCCTTTAGAAATTGTATTACTAAGGGTAATTTGAAATGCGAAGGCTCCTCCGCAGTGCGCTTGAAGATCGATAGCGCTGCGAGATAGCCCTTGATAGCGCCAACTTGAAGGCCTGAATTTGCCAAGTAGAGTAGAAAGGATAACACTGTTGGTGTACCACATGAAAAGGGGTCGATATTCTCTTCTCTACACCAGCTGGAAAATGTGTTCCAACGGCAGCGGTATAAAGACTTTGTTGCTGGCCCTCTGGCCGAAAGCAACACCTCCATGACGTCATCAGGGAGGTCCCAATCCTTGTATCTCAACCTTTCAGAAGCCAAGCGTGAAGGTTGAGGGTTCTGATATCTGGATGGAGAACCTGACTCCCTTCTGTGAGAGAAGATCCTCCTTGAGTGGAAGGCGAATTGGAGGGCAGATGGACATGTCCAGAAGGTCCGGGTACCACGTTCTCCTGGCCCAGTTTGGGGCAATTAGGATCATGGTCCTCCGGAATCTTCTCAACCTCCTGATCATTTGAGGAATGACAGGGACTGGTGGAAACGCGTACAGGAGTGGAAACTCCCAGTCCACTACGAACACGTCCCCTAGAGCTCCTCTCGGGGGAAATTCCCTTGAACAAAACAGATCGCACTTCCTGTTGGTACTGGTGGCAAACAGATCCACTTGAGGGGTTCCCCAAAGGGCGAAGATCTCCTGAAGGACTTCCTGAGCTAGTTCCCACTCGTGGGAGACTGCCCTGCTTGCTCAAAGCGTCCGCAGTAAAGTTCTTCTCTCCAGCAAGATTCCTTCTTGAATTGCCCAAAACCAGAGCTGCATTGCCTCTCTGCACAGTGGCAGTGAGCCCACGCCTCCTCTTTTGTTGAGGTAGTGCGTGGCCACTGTGTTGTCCGTCATTATCAAGACATTTTTCCCTGTACTGATGGCAGGAAAGCTTTCAGCGCTAGTCTGATCGCTCTCAGCTCCAATAGGTTGATGTGTAGTCTGGACTCCGATAGAGACCAACGACCGCTGATGGTCAAGTCGTTGGCATGGGCTCCACACCCCGTGAGTGAGGCGTCCCTGACTACTGTTATCTCCGGCCATGGTTGCCAAAACAGTTCTCCTTTCAAAATGTTCTCTCGATAAGCCCACCATTAAAGGTCTCGGGCTACCTTGTCCGGAATCCGAAGGAGATCTGTCATTTTTCCTGAGAACTGCGACCACTGGGTTCTTAGTGCCCACTGGAGAGATCTCATTCTCATGCGAGCCTCTGGCACAAGGAAGATGCAGGATGCCATGAGGCCTAGCAACCTCAAAAAGTCGAAGGCTGGGAGATGTTGGGCATTTTGAAACTTGGTGACCATCTGCAGAATATCTTGAGCCCTCACCTCTGGTGGCAAGGCTTTTCCCAGAGAAGTGTCCAGGACCGCTCCGATGAACTGGAGTCTCTGTGATGGTATCATCTGTGACTTCTTTAAATTGAGGGAGAAGCCCAGTTTGTGAAGGAAGTGACAGACATAATCTAGCTGGGTCTGAGCTTGTTCCGAAGATACAGCCCTGATCAGCCAATCGTCCAGGTAGAGTAGACGTGGATCCCTTCTCTCCTTCGACTCACAGCCACTACCGACATTAGCTTGGTGAAGACCCTCGGGCGGAGGTCAGCCCAAATGGCAGAACTCGAAATTGATAATGAGAGTCGCCAATTGCGAACCTCAGGCATTTCCTGTGTTTGGGATGGATTGGCACATGGAAATAAGCATCCTGAAGGTCCAGAGATACCAGCCAGTCCTGGAGCTGGAGGGCCTGAAGGATCTGAGAGAGAGTTACCATCTTGAACTTGTCCTTCCTGAGGAACTTGTTCAATTCTCCTAAGTCCAAGATAGGTCTAAGTCCTCCGTCTTTCTTCGGTATGAGAAAGTAGGGGGAGTACCAGCCCTTGTTCCTCTCCGATACAGGTACCGGTTCTATGGCACCTTTCTCTAGCAGGTCTACAATTTCCTGCAAGAGGAGCGGATCTGGAACTTTCAGAGAGCTGTTCCCCGGTGGATGACTCTGAGGGATGCGTAGAAAAGGCAGGCAGTAACCTTGGGCAACTGTCTCCAATGCCCAAGCATCTGACGTAATAGCCTGCCATTCCGTCAGATGTTGAGTTAACCTGCCCTCTACTGGTGTCTTGTGAGGAGAGTCCTCAGAGCGGTTTGGAGGCGGCTGATGCAGATGCCGAGGGTAAAGAGGCACCTGCTGCTGCTGCGGCTTTTGTATTTTTAACCCGTCCACCTCGGGTGAATCTTTTCTGACCCCCTTGAACCAGCTGTCCTCTGCCTCTTCCGAATGCAGAATAGAAGCGAGAGGACTCCAAGATGTTCCTGAGGGGCGATATGGTTTCTGACGGATTGCATCTCCCAGGGATTTTGCTGCTGCCTTTGATGTTTGTAGCTTTTCTAAACGGTCATCCGCCTTCTTACCAAACAAAGAAGAGCCGTCAAAGGGCATATTCAAGAGTCTGATTTGCACATCTGGAGCAAAACCAGACTTTCGCAACCAAGCAAACCTCTGGGTTGTTGTACTTGCCGCCATGTCCCTGCTGATGCTGTCAGCAGAATCGATGCCAGTTTGAAGGGATTCGCACATTGCGTCTTTACCATCCTTAATGATGTTTAGAAACGCTTCCCTTTCTTCTCCCTCCGGGAGGCAGTCAGCCACTGATGAAGCACATTCCCAAAGTGTGTGGCTGAACCTTGCGAGCGTACAAGTAGCATTGATGGATTTCAACGCCATGCTACATGCAGAAAATACTTTTTTGGCCATAGAGTCATATCTCTCGTCATCCCGGTCCTGTGGAACAGTAGGGTAAGCAGATTTACTACCTGATGAAGTTGCTGCCTGAACAACCATACTCTCCGGAGTTGGGTGTTTGGATAAATATTCAGGGTCAGCAGTAGACACCCTATATTTGGCTGATAATTTTTTGTTAACCGCCGGGATAACCTTAGGGGTTTCCCAGCTTGCCAATATTTTCCTTTGTAATGCTGCATGAAATGGCACCACAGGATCCTCCTGTGGACCTTTAACCAAAATGTCTGTGAGGTCGTCTTGCTGAAAAGCAGGTGAGGGTGTAGACCACCGCATAAACTATTATCCTTGCCATCAAGGTTCTATAAGGGGTTTCAGCATGTTCCCCTGGGTCTGGTTTGGCAAATTCCACTTCTGGGAAGTTTCCAACCCACTTGCTTCATGTAAGGATTCTTGGAGGTCCTTTAACCTACCTTCCTCAGAGGTAAATTCCTCTGGTACAGGAGTTGCAGATCCCTGCAACTCAATAGATCTTTCCTGATCCGAATTCTCCCCTTCTTCATAAATAGATGATAAGGCTCTGGAATGATCAGATCTTGGAAATGGTATAAATCCCATTTCCAGAGCATAAGAGGCCAAATTCGTCATAATTGGCTGAGAAAACGTCGACGTCGTCGACGCAGACGTTAAAGGCTTCAAAGCCATCAAAAAAGGCGTCGAGAAAGTTGGTAGAGGCCTCGAGGAACTCGAGAGTATCGGAATTCTACTCGAGGTTGTCGACGACATTCTCGTGATCGAGGCTCTGGGTATGGCCACTGGCTGTGTGGTGGCCGTGGGTTTGTCCTTTCTCGGCGTCGAAGACAGCATCGAATCGACTGACCTGTGCGTCGAAGCACCGTACGATAATGGCGTCGAAGACGCAGATCTATGCGTCGAAGGGGCTTTCGACGATGGCGTCGAAGACGCAACCTTGCCTTTACTCGAGGGTTCATGGCGCTCTCGAGTAGCTTCTTTCGCCGGGTGCTGCGACTCACGGTGTTTTGATTTTTTGGGTCTTTCACCCAGGGTATCATCCTCAGCAGTCTTCGAGGGGGTCGAGGCCGCTTTCTCGAAGACGCTAAGCATCTTTTTCCTGAATTCCTCCCACTCAGCCTGAGAGCTATGTTTTGTGGGGCAGGAGACCCTTTTCGGGAAAACGGAAGACGACGACGAGGAAGGGGATCTTCGACGTCTCTTTTTTGAATGCTTAGATCTCGAAGAGTGATGGGAACTGCTTCGAGACCTAGAACGAGAATGTCTTGTGATGGCGAGCTTCCCCTTACGCTCCTTCAAGGCTTTCGCCGTCATGGACATGCAGTCCTCGGACTCCGAACAATGGTGCTCGACTCCCAGGCACCACAAACAGATCCTGTGAGGATCCGTCAACGACATTTTCTTTCCACAGTCTCGACATTTTTTGAAGCCGGACCGTGGAGTCGTCGGTTCGGATGAGGAAGCCATCGAGTACGAGTCGGTATTCGAGGAATAATGAAGTATATTTGACTGAAGAACTGAGCAACGATATTCTGAGGCACCACAAAGCGCGGAAAAATGGAACTGAGCAACGGACGCTGCGCGTGGCTATTTATGGGCATGGTGACGTCAGCGCCGATACGGTGGCTGTCGAGGGACACCAACTCGACGGACGTCGATGCGCAGCGCCCTCTACTGAGAACATTTTTTCAGAGGCCAGCAAGCTGGAGACGAATTATCAAAGATAAGGAATACGTCGGAGGACACAATCCCTTCGAAATATATTTCAGAGATGGGTCAGCATCAATAAACCCCGAAACAGGGGAAAAACACGTAGGGATGGCGGTAGTGCGCATGGAGGAAGATGACTATGAGACGATTGTGCAAAAGCGCCTCTCATCCCATTACTCTGCACAGGCAGCTGAACTAACTGCGCTGATCGAAGCACTGCACACAGCTAAGGGATGTGCAGTGACAATATACTCAGACTCAGCATATGCAACTACCACAGTCCACTCAGGGTTGTCACAGTGGCGTAGACGGGGATTCAGGAGGGCAGACGGTTCTCCAGTACAGCATGCAACATTGTTGAATGAGTTAATAGATGCATTAGCAGTACCATCGGTAGTGGCAGTGGTGAAATGCCAAGCCCATACCAACAACACAGATGCAATCTCATTGGGAAACACGGCAGCCGACGCAGTGGCGAAGGAGGCCTCGTATTTCAATGTAACACCAACACTCGAATGCATTGTAAAAGCAACCATTACAGACCCACTAGAAGAAGCCTACAGTAATACACCAATACCGCAGATAATAGAGTTACAAAGAAGAGCACCACAGGAGGAGCAAGAATTGTGGAGCAAACGGGGATGTAAACAATCAGCCACAGATCTCATTTGGAGACAGGAGACAACAGGAAAGGTAGTAATGCCCATAGAGTTACTAGAAATAGCATTCCAACAGCTGCATTTCCCCGGCCATGTAGCACAACAACACATTGCCGCAGACATCCAGGAACATTGGTTCGTCCCCAATTTGCAAGAGCACCTGTCAAAATTCATTGTAGAATGCATAACATGCCAAACATATAATTCAGGGATGACATTGAGAACACTGCGCGGTTCCCTGCCCCGACCAACATGACCATTTAGAGAGCTCCATATAGACTATGCTGATATGGGAGAACTGTGTAATGGAGCAAGATGTGTGATTGTGGTGGTATGCCCCTTCTCAAGATGGGTGGAAGTGGGCCCATGTCCCCACCCAGACGCAAAGTGTGCGGCAAAGTTCCTTGTTCGGGAAGTGTTTTCCCGATGGGGAATATGCGATGTCATAAGATCAGACAACGGTACGCACTTGGTGAATGACCTCTTTAAGGATGTGACATCACTCCTGGGGGTAAAACACAAACTATGCTCAATTTATCATCTGATGGCGAATGGAGTGGTAGAAAAGATCAACGGATTGCTGAAGAGTAAGTTATCGAAGTTGTGTAATACACTGAAGAAGTACTGGGTGTATTGCTTGCCCCTAGCACTGTTCCAACTCAGGACACAACCATGTAAAAACCACCATCTGAGCCCCCACGAAATTGTAACTGGGAGGCGAATACACACGCCAGTGTCCCCGATTAGAAGAGCATCGGATACGCACAGGGCTGCCACAGTGCTGGGTGAAGAGTTCAAGGAATACCCAACCCAGTTGACGCACGCAGTACGCAGCATTGCGCGACAAATAGCACCGCTTTTTACTGAAAATGTGGTGACTGATAATACCACACCGGCCACAGACAGTTTAAGCGGGCCACTGATCCCAGGAGCACAAGTGTACGTCTGCAGCTTTGTGAGGAGGTGGAATTCACCGAGGTCATCTATAGTACAGCCACTGCAGTGAAGGTGAAAGGATTGAAGTATTGGGTGCACTTATCAGGTGTGAGGAGGGCACGCGATAGTACAATCCCCCAGGAGGAGCAAGATGGTGCCACTGGTACCACAAATTAGGTTGAAAAGGGATAAGCAAATTGTCGGTAAAGATAACCTGCAGAGATAAAAGGATATGCATCTTGTTCTGCACGACTTCTCAAACTTCCTTCTTTTCCATTTTTCTTTTTTTTTTCCTTTTTTGATTGTTCGATATCCTCTCCATAACTCTGTCTACTCTCTCTCTCTTTCTCTCTCCTTCCTTTCGATTATTGTTCCACGCTTTCCTCCATCACTCTTTCACTCTCCTCCTCTCCATAGCAAAAGTAAATGTGTAATAGAGAAAATGAGCAAACATGACTAAAAATGATGATTAAATATGAAGTTCAACAAAAAATGTAAATACATGTATATATTGTGGTGACTTAACAAATTTATATTGCCCCTCCAGGTGACAAATGGCCCAACGAACCACAATCGCGGAGAACCAATTAATGCTAGATAGTGATAGGGACGCCATTAGGGCTAATAGGTTCAGTAATGTTGAATGTGTTTTGAAATGTGCTGCAGTTTTGATGTCAGTAATGTTTTTTATGGCTTGGTATTATACCCTTCTATCTTTGGTTAATGACATGCACAAGGGGGGGGGAGTGGGGCTAAACTGATACGAGAAGGGTCGCACTTGATATGGACTAGGGTGTCATGCCTGCGCCATGGGCGCATACATTGGCGATCAATATGGACAAATTGTTATTCATTTATCTACAGAAAACTCTTGGATCAACCACTATTCACTATTTGGACTTTATTTCCCATTTGCAAGACTTTGGTGCTTTTTTATTTTTCCCAGAAAACTACACTTACCATAATGCACTTGGCTATAACCTTCTATTCCTGGCTATTCCTATTTTTCTTCATCAGAACTACAATCCCCAGAAGCCCTAGGGATTTGCTCTACTTCCACCAGCTCAGGAACAGAGAGGGCGGTGGCCGATTGTCTGCAGGTGTGCTGAGCCAGGTGCAACCAATTAGCCTGTCTCTGTGCTGGACTGGGCAGTATAAAGGCTGCTGCCTGCGAGAGCTCAGTCGCTTGCATTGAGAGTCCTTCCGGCACCTTATTGCTTCGAGCTACAAACTTTGTATGCTGTTTCCTGATTTCACCTGCTCTTTGTTCCAGTGCCCTGGTGGGCTCCTGCCTTGCAGTCTGCTACACCCTGCTGCCTACAGCCCTAGCCTTTTGGGCTCCCTGCCTCAGCCCTGCTCCTCTGGGCGTCCTGCCTTGCAGCCTGCTACACCCTGCTGCCTACAGCCCTAGCCTTTTGGGCTCCCTGCCTCAGCCCTGCTCTTCCAGGCTCCTGCCTTGAAGCTGATCACGCTCTGCTGCCTTCCAGCCTCCGCCCTTGCCCTGCCGGGCTCTCCACATTGCAGCCGATCACGCTCTGCTGCCTTCCAGCCTCCGCCCTTGCCCTGCCGGGCTCTCTACATTGCAGCTGATCACGCTCTGCTGCTTTCCAGCCTCAGCCCTTGTCCTCTGGGCTCCCTGCTCTGCAGCCTGCCTCACTCCGGCTGCCTACAGCCCTTGTCCTCTGGGCTCCCTGCTCTGCAGCCGCCTCACTCCGGCTGCCTACAGCCCTTGTCCTCTTGGCTCCCTGCTCTGCAGCCTGCCTCACTCCAGCTGCCTACAGCCCTTGTCAACTGGGCTTCCTACTTTGCAGCTTATCACGCTCCGCTGCATACTACCTACCTTTTTCCGCTGGGTTCTCGGCCTAGCAGCCCTCTACAGTCCTTTGCAACCTTCTACGGTCAGCGGCCCTGCCCTTCAGAGTCCACTCCTTGCTGCCCGGCCCTTCTGGGTTCCTTGCCGTGCAGCCTGCTTTACTCTGCTGCCCTAAGCCCTTTTCCTCTGGGCTCTCTACCTTACAGCCCTGCTCCTGTGGGCTTGCTCATTGCTTTCCTGCTCCTCTGAGCTCTCAACCTTGATCCTTACTGTCCTCTGCTATCCTATCCTGTTACACGACTTTCCCTTCATTTCCTTCTGCTAGTTTGCTATCAACCTCCTTTTCCTGGATTTGTCTGTAAGTATCTTCTCTTGTACTGTTTGTAGACCCTTTTGTACAGAGCTTGTCTGTTGGTTCCCATCAGTCAACCTCTGCCCCTTCCCTTGTCTCGTTTCTACATTACAGACACCCATAGCTGCTGTTCCAAGCCATGAGCAAACAGCGTGGGCCTCTGTTATAGCAAACTGTGCAGAAGGCTAGAGTTTTTTCCTAAGGTTCGTGGAATACTCTTTTCCTATATCTGCATACACCCCAAGAGGGAATTCATTCTG
Source organism: Ambystoma mexicanum (assembly GCF_040938575.1). NCBI lineage: Eukaryota > Metazoa > Chordata > Amphibia > Caudata > Ambystomatidae > Ambystoma > Ambystoma mexicanum. The sequence continues at coordinate 139,886,823 of NC_090921.1, forward strand.
TACCTTTTTCCTTGCTACTCTTGCCTACTCTTCGTTCTCTTTCCTTTCAGCTGTGTGTGTACTTATCTGTCCACTTTATTTTGGCACAACCACCCAAACCCTTTCTGGATGTCCTGTGCCACGCTTAATAGAGTGCCATCCTTGACATAGGGTAAAGACTATATGGAAAGAATCACATGAGATTAACATCAACGATACAGATGTGATGCAACCTTCTGAACACACCACTGTAGGACCAACAAGTGTATCATTGTTACGTCTGAATATACATATGAGCGATGCTTATGGATATAACAAATATGATGGAGATTATTATTGGCCTAATGATTTAACTAACACTAGTACACGTTCACAGACAACCATACACCCTACCTCACGCAACATTGCTGCTACTGATAAAGATACACATGCCATATTGAATAACAATGATACAAACTGGGCTGGAATGTTTCCAATACATTACAAAAGGGTGAAAACCAATAACAAGGAAGGGAGAAGGAGGAGAAAAAGGGGGGCGGGAGGGAAATGATACGACATTTATCATGACCTGGGGTTAGATGAAATAGAAGATCCCCGCCACCCTGATCAATCAAATAAATGGTATTCGACATGAGTGCCGCGGCGAAGCAAGCAACAAATGAAAGCTGCTACGTCTGTTCACTCATTCCGCATGCATCAGGAACACCGAAAATGTTAGTACCGCAGGAAGTGCCCCTGTCGGAGGTCCAATGTTTAATTCATCTGGTTTTGTGCAGAATAAAGAGCACGTTCCAAGCGCACACCGTCACATTGAAAAAACTGGTCAATGAGAGGACATGCACAAGCAGACGCCAAGGAGTAATTTGTCTTAAGGAACCATTTCTTGTCATCAAGGGGACGCGATATGCAGAGAATAAGTGGCACGAAGAAACTATCAAATGCAAAGCAGAAGCACTTCAAGGCCTATCCAATGACACTTTCCAATGGATAAAAGGAGGTATGTGACGCCATCTGGTCGCAACATGTCACAAAGCCAACGTGGGTCACAGCATTAGAAAAACCTATCAAAATACAGAAAGAAGTGCCACATGAACTGTGTTTCCATGGGGAAGGAAGAGTGAACATGGGGGAGACAAGGAAATGTAACAAGACGGTAATCATACCTGACATGAAGAAAGGCACCGCTGCACTAATGGATATGTACTGGATTTGCGGCAAACAAGCTTACCTGCACCTCCCCGCATCGTGGAAAGGAACTTGTGCTCTAGCCACCCTCCACACAGCCCCGATGGTAATACCAGAAAGCCATATCCAAGGGTCAGCAGGGCAATCGGCTGGCATATCTGCAGCAGGGCAATCGGCTGAACCATCGACAGCGCCCCAACTAATGATAACAGAAGCTCCAGCGTATGAACTATTGTCAGAATATGAACTTAAGAAAAGATTGACACGGAGTAAGAGATCCTCCAATTACATCTCATCCGAATCATCGAAACTCCTTGCTGAGATCCCGCAGAAATACAAGCTCGTTTCATCAGCAGAGACATTTTTCGCCTCACTTCTTGTCCCGGGACTGCAAGCACGAATGAACGCCAAATGGTTGCACTGGGAGCTCATCCAACTGGCTAACGACACTGAAGAAGGGTTCAACGTGATCAAAATAGAGCTCCGCGCATTGCGCCTAATGACAATGCAAAACAGATATGTCTAAGATCTCCTCACAGCGATGGACAGTGGCATTTGCCGAAAAAAATGGGGGGGCGTGCTGCACATTCGTGCCAACTGAAGATTCTGATAACGGGACACTCTCACATGTGATAACAGCAGTACACAATCTAGGAGAGAGGATGAGAACAGAAGGAGGCCCAGACGAAAGCACGTGGTTCGACAATCTGTTCAGTTGGATACCATCATGGGTAAATGTGGCAATGAAAATATTGGTCCCCATTATCGTCTTTGTGCTCCTGTACTTCTGTGTGTGCCAACTGGGACTACGGTGTTGTGAGAAAAGTATGCCAACCTCAGCTATGATGATGGTAACAATGGGCCGACCGACAAAGGTAGCTACCATGATCGATGCACAAATGCAAACAGGGGAGTACACTACACCACAATACAGGATGACAGCAATTTACAGGCAATATGGGGATATAGTTGATAATTTGCATCATACAACGATAAAAGAACCAAGGGAGTTGCAATGGTACCAAGAAGTATGGGTGGATCTAGATGGGGATGGAGGAATGTACTTAATGTGTACACCAGACAAATATGCCAGAAGAGGAAATAGCTTAAGAAGTGTATGCAGAGCGTGGATGCCAATAAAAGGCACCCCCGCGTGGGACGAGGCTGTGGCGGAGGCTGAGTACTACCGAAGTGAGAATGAAAAGAATAAAAAATTAAAATATTTGTTACTTTAGATGTAACGAAAGGGGGAATGTGTGGGAGGAAGGGGCCAATGGGCCCCTCTCTGCTATCACTTCTCAGTACAAAACTCGGACCAAGTGCCTCCAGTGGTGGGTACGCCCCTCGCCCTTATGCAAGGTTAACTTTGTGTTACATTTGCGTAGATGGAACCACTGAGCAGGACACGGGGCATCCATTTTTGCACCCCCTTTCGACTCTATCTTGGTGACCAGGCCTCACTGCGATAGTACAAAATGCCTCTCTCCCTTTCCCCGCCGCAGCAGCTTGGAGCACATGGCCCCCCACCCTCGTTCCCACTCTGACTGGAAAACTCCACAGCTCCATTCTCACGCTGAAGCCGGAGATGCTTGCAACAAATATTAAATGTAACATATCTCTTTTCCTCTGAGAACACTGTCCTGCATGTGAACCAACATGAGCCAAGCACATAGCTCGTCCATCTCCACAAGTGTCCTTGCCCTCTTACCCTTGCCAGTTGAAACTTATTGCCATTCTAACCCTGTGTCCCTGCAAGATATTCCTTTCATGTGCCAGACCGCTGACCATGCTATGAAGCCCACCCAACAGACCCCCAACTAACATTAGACCCCTGCTGCAGTATATCGTGCCCAATACTAACAAATGCCACATACCTGAGATTCTTGTGAGACTAACCCCACAGTTCAATGAGAGTATTATAGTGGTCAGGACCCGTAAACCTGTGACCTGTATAACCCAAATGTTATAGATGATATAGATACCCTCTGTGATTTGTATAATGACATGATAAACTACTGAGGGTCTTTTTGATCAACCATTATTTAGTGCATGCATTATTTAGAATGTATTTTCTTACCTTAGATAGTGACCACCGTGTTTCACAGCGACCTGACCTTCACCCATCCGGAGCACAGATGTCTGACGTCAATCCTCCCGCCAACCAAGCAACCAACCCGGAGGAAGAGATGATGCCCACACCTAAAACACCACCATGGCTGACCAATCCGGGTCAAACGTAGCATCATATGTTAGATATGCCAATGTGCTTATATAAATTTGTTGTAACCTTGATGTGGTCAGAGCGTTCTCAGAGATCTAGATAAACTTTTCCTTGAACTCTCGCAGCCTGCTCTTTTGTGCCTTATTCCCTGTCCAGGGAGTGTCTGTTTTATTCATTTTTACACATGCAAGTCAGGGAGGGCACAAACACAGGTAAGAAACTACTCCCTTCTCCGCCATTGGATCTTTCATTGATTCGCTTAGAATAGATTACATAGCAGTATCCTTATATTCGGAGTCGTGTAATGCAAACCAATACCATAGGAACGCAAACACAGAAACCACAAGAAAAAGCATTAAAAAGCCTGATACATTAAAACAGTTACCCCACTTTGTGGGGGCTTACCTTACTGAAACAGGTGTTGCAGGACTGCACGTCCCATCTGTACATCTGCCCCATGCTGTTGCTCTAGGCAGTAATGCAGAGTAAATGTATGCGGCACCGACCAGGAAGCCGCTTCACAGATGTCCACCAGCAGACCTCCCGACCACAATGCCACTGATGACGCTGTGGATCTTGTCGAATGAGCCTTCGGAAGCCTCTCCAGAGGCTTGCCTGCTTTAGTTTGACAGAAGGCAATAGAGGACGAAACCCAGCGGGATAGTCCTTGTTTGGAGATTGGTCTTCCCTTTACTAAGGGTCCGTAAGCCACAAACAGTTGTCTCGTACGCCTGAAATCCTGAGTACGACACAGATAAAACTTCAATGCTCTCTTGACGTCCAACGCATGGAGAGCCTTCTCTGCCAAAGAGGAAGCCGCAGCGAAGAATGCGGGTAACACAATAGAAGTGTGCTTATGGAATGTAGTTGGTACCTTCGGAATAAAATGAGGGTTAGTGGCTAACACCACCTTGTCCTTGAAGAAACTTAAGTATGGGGGTCAATCAACAGCGCTTCCAGCTCCGACATTCTTCTTGCTGAAGTAATGGCCACAAAGAAGGCCATTTTCTGGCTCTAGCAGAGGCATTCCCTTTGTCAGATTGTCTGAGCATTGCCACCACTGAAGATCTTCCAGCAGGTCGCTGTTGATCATCTCTTTGTCGTACCACAATCCGCGACTTTGAGACCACCGGTCCACCTGAAATTCTTGTATTGGCCTCATGAAGAGACAACAATTCTTCAACTAACTGGATACATGACGCCATGGCTCCTAGAAGCGACATGTAGCCTATGACTGACACTCTGGTTCCAGCTCTCCACTCTTCCGTTTTCTGTTTGAGTTTCTGAACTCTCTCTACAGAAGGTTTTACCAGTCCTGACTGGGTTTGGAATTCTGCGCCCAAAAACACCAAGCTCCTGGAGGGAGTGGGAAAGGATTTCTCAAAGTTGATTGCGAAGCCCAACCGTTGTAGTAGCTGCATGGTAACGTCGAGGCTTGCCTGCGCTGCAGCCGGCGACGAGCCCCTTATTTGCCAGTCGTCCAGGTAAGGGTAGACGTGATGACCTTCTCGTCGTAGCCATGGCGCCACCGGGGCCAAACATTTCGTAAACGTCCTGGGAGACGATTTTAGATCGAATGGGAGCACTCTGAATTGGTAATGACTCTGACCCACCACAAACCTCAGGAATTTTCTGTGCCGCCGACGCATGGGTATGTGGAAGTATGCGTCTTGCAAGTCCAACAACGCCAGAAAATCCCCTGGTTGTATGACCGGATGACATCCTGAAGCGTAAGCATCTTTAACTTCTGGCGTTGTAGAGCCTTGTTGAGAGCTCGAAGGTCCAGAATGGGTCACCACTTGCCGTTGGGTTTTTTTACCATGAAGTAATGTGAGTAGACCCCCAGGTCTCTCTCTGCCACCGGAACCAATTCTATAGCCCCTTTTTGCAGCACAAGCACAACCTCCTGCTTGAAGATGTGAAGATGGGGTTGCGCCGAATACACGGGAGGAATAGCCAAGGGCGTGATCTTGAATTGCAAAGAGTGGCCTAGTTTCACTGTGTCCAACACCCAACGGTCTGATGTAATGTTAAAGGTATTTGTACCGCACACCGTCACCAACGGAATTGGTCCCCAGGCGGCTCTGTAAACGATAAAGGTGGGATGGGTTAGTAAGCTGAAGAAGGGAGTAGGATAGTGAGAGGAGTGGTGTTCTGTTGGCAGCATCAGCTCGGTATACACCGGGTGCTGAGCTTTGGTGCGGGTATCGGATCGGAGTCAGTCCGTGTGTGCTGTTGATCCGGCTTATGTGTTGTTGCAGTGTTGTGAAGTGCGTGCGGCTCGTTGTGCGAGAGATGGTTGTGTGAGTTTTTTGAGTGAGATAAGTATGCAGAGTTTGAGCTTATATTGGTTAGTGGGTTACCTGACCTTTACCATGCTAACATTCACAGCTCTGTCTGAGTGCGGCACCTGTCGGCCTCCACATTCCCATCCAGACGTGGCGCAGGCCAACGCCCAGGACTCCATCAAGGCGTGGTCATGCCAGCACTCACACTCCCACCCAGACGCGGCGCAGGCCAGTGTCCAGAGAGCCGTCCAGTTGTGGGCATGCTAACATTCGCAACTCCATCTGAGCGCAGGCCAACACCCAGGACTCCATCCAGGCGTGGTCATGCCAACACTCACACACCTACCCAGATGCGGCGCAGGCCAGTGTCCACAGAGCCCTCGAGTTGTGGGCATGCAGACATTCACAACTCCATCCGAGCGCCACACAGGCCACCATTCACAACTCTAGGTGTGGCACATGTTAGCATTCATATTGCTTCTAAGTGCGGACATTTTATCCTTCAATCGATCCTATCCAGATGCGACGCAGGCCAACGTCTATCTAGATGCGTCTGTCGGTCTGGATATGTTCGTCCGGTACGTACCAGTGGGGGAGTCAATTGGGCTTTCGTGTGGGTCTAGGTATGTGGTCAGTCTCTGCAGCCTTCCTCTGTGGCTATTTTCCATGATGTCTTATGCTCCGTTGAGTGGTCGGTTCGTTGGTTTGAGTGTTTGTCCAATTTGAGAGTGGTCGAGGTTGGAGTTATTTCCATCACTGTTTGATGTCTGGGGATTCTAGTGCGTCTCCGTTGTGGTTATGCCTTGAAGAGCATAATCCTTTCCCATTCGTTGACGCAATGGGACACTCTGCCTCCCAGGACGTTTTGAAGCTTGTCATTGCTGAGATTTTGATTGCTTACTCTTCGTAGATGAAGACTGTCCTCTCCTTCTAGAAGTCTGGAAATCCTGGCTTCTCCGCGTCGCCTGGACAGCTCGCCTGTATCCTTGGGAGGAGTATGCCGATCTATTGAAATTCCTGTCTCTGGATGTGGCAAATCGCGAATTCCCTGAAGCCATGCGGAAGAGGCGAAAAGGCTGAAATGCTCGTCCACTTTGTAATGCCCCCAGTGATCTTGACGTATCTGAATCCTCCTTCATGCCCTTGTGGCTTCATCTATTTTCTCACCAAATAACTGCTCACCTTCACAGGGCATGTCCAGCACTTTATAATGGACTTCCGGCCTAAAGTCTGTACATTTTAACCAGGCCTGCCTTCTTAGTACCACTCCATTATTTATTTGTTTGAATCCCGACTCCGCCACATCCACAGCGATGTTAAGTGTGATTTGATGCCTCCTCACCTTCATGCACCAGTAGCATAGCTGTCTTTCGGTGTTCTTCGGGCAAGTGCTCCAAGATGGGGGCCAGGCGATGCCATATTTCACGGTCGTATCGTGCCATAATAGCTAATGAATTAGCGCCTTGACCGTCGTCGGTCCCACTGTTAAGACTTTCTAACCAAAGGCATCCTGTCTTCTAGCTTCACTGTCCGGAGGTGTTGTGCGCTTGTGTTGTGATCTAGCCTTTCTGCTAGAGAGCCTTAAACTTTTTTTCTAACCTGCCCTTGATTGCAGGCTCCGAAAAGGGATGGCGCATGGTACGCAAGCCTTCCTGCCAAACGTGGTCCAGAATCGGGACCGAGAAGATAGACTTCCTTCTCTTCCCCATGTGGTCAAATAAGAAGCATTCCTTCTTTTCTTCCTCTGGGGTCAGACCAAATTCAACACAGGCGTTCGCCATCATCGCATGAAAGGCTCCGATGTCATCTGGAGGTGACGGTTGTGCCGGACTTCTAGGAGCTTCCACTTCTCCATCCGATTCCCACGTAAGGTCTCTTGACGGCGATGATGAAATATCCGAAACGGAGTCCCTAGGGCCTTGATCCGACTCAGAGTCCTGTAGCTCACCCTCTTCTGGATGTGAACGGGAAGGTTCTTCACTGACCGGATGGGAGAGCAGCAACTCAGCCGTTGACATTGAATGTGGAGGGGGGCCTGCCGCGTCGAAAAGGGGGGTGTCACCGGAGGCGCACCCATAGGAGGCAGCCGTGCAAACAACTGGCTTAAGAGGGACTGCAGCGTAGATAAAACTTGCAAAGACAACATTGACTGCGGATTTAGTAGAGAAGACGTAGGAGGAACATCTTGGATTCCCGACGTCGCTGACGGGCCAACGCCCTGTAAGCCGAGATCTGATGGATGAACCACCGGTTCTCGCTCCTCCTCCATCGGCGACACCGATAGCACCAACTCCTGCTGTAATAGAGTATCCGGCTGAACTGCGTCATACACCGTCGGTTGCCAAGTCTCTGTCGGGTCCACCGTCGACGATGAAAACCTGGGAGTTTCTACCTCTCCCTTATCGATCGCCACCACTGGTGTCGACGATGCCACCGCAGGGATTAACTGTGCGGACTGTATTGGAGCCGTCGACGACGGGACTCCCGTTGATGGCACTGGCAGTTGTGGCACAGACCTTTTAGGCAATCCCGCCTTTTTTGAGTCTCTAGGAGCACCTTGTTTTGACGATGAAGGAGTGTCCTTTGCTTTCCCTGAAGAGGAACGACTCTTCTCCGTAGGCCGCGGCTTCTTCGCCGGAGGCTCAACCGACACTGACTGGCAAGGGACTACAGGGGACTTTGGTCTGTTCGATGCCAGACTGTGCACCGTTCCTACCTCAGATGGAGGGTAGGCCCCTTCGTTCAGCCACGTTATTAGACGCCGATTACGGTCCCTCAACGTCTTTTGCGAGAACCCCTTGCAGATATCACAGGTATCTGCAGAGTGATGAGGGTAGAGACAATAAAGGCAATCCATGTGCCCGTCCCCCTCATAAACTTGCTTCATTCCACACGTGGCATACGGGCGGAACAACGCTTTCCCTGACATTGGGAAAGAAAGTACAACCTAAAAAGTGTAGAAACACGAGGTGATCCTGACTACTTTGGAGGCGGTTGAAATCTGAAAGGACCCGCAGGGACGGGGCTATTTATACCATACCTCCTATTGGGCCATGAGTAAGCGTCCCAAAAGGACTTCAATAGGACACAAAAGTGTTGAGTTTTTTCCAATGGAAACGCTTTCATAAAGATACCGAGGGTTCCCAGCTTGACGACGGGGAATATTCTAAGCATGTGAATCCATGAAAGATCCAATGCTGGAGAAAAATTGATAACCAAATACCTGTTGCTGATCTATCCCTACAGCTTCTGCCGCTCTTACCTGCTGGTTTAGGACAAATCTCATCCATGTCAAACAAAATTGACACCAGATACCCGTGAATCCATTATACAAAGCATACGGTAATAACTACCACACAATGACATGAAACCACTTATGAGTAACCAATTCTTTGCGATATAGATGTGCTAAAGATCTTCTGTAATAGAACAGCCCTGAAGAAATTAAGCAACTCGGACTGCAGCAATCATGGATGCAGACTTGATCATTCACCAAGAAAAAGGGATCAGGCCCACCAAGAAAAAGGGATGATACCCACCCACCATGCGTGCTCCCAGAGTATTGAACCGTTCAACCACCAGCAACAGCATCCACAAAGAAAAGAAATATTCAGTTAGGACGGGAGAGGTAAGTTGTAGATGTGACCAGCTAGAAAACATCAAACACACACTACGGCCAAGAGCAGACATTCAAAAGATGGAAGTCACTGAAACTTAAGTAACACGGATAGATCGTTAACAGACTCCCACTACCATCAATCTGAAGGCAATCAGTCTGTTTCTGTTGACCATGGAAGCACAATTGGGAGAAGCCCTAACAGGAAGCCTAAATGGATGCAATCTGCTTGCAAGAGACTGCAGAATCTGAAGAGCTCTCTCCATTCCACCATCTTATCTTTCTGTTGAAGAAACTCCCACTCATAACCATTTTAGGGGAAAAAAGACAAAGGGGAAGAAAAAAAACATCCTAGTGTATCCTAACCCTCATTCTCCAACAAAAAGTAGATGTCCCTCATCGATCACTGCTTGCTCCCCATCAACACTGGTACACATCAGAAAGAGAACAGCGCAAGTAGACAGCAAATTGATCCTGCACATTTTCCTACTGTGTCATTATTGAACACTTTTTTCAGTAGCACTTTCAGATGCTAAGGCAACATATTTTCAATATAAATACACAAACAGGAAAAACAAAAAAGGAGGAGGCATCGCTATAGCATTCAAAGAACACCTGAAAAATAAAACGGACAAACCACTCAATATCCTCAACTGCGAAACCATGGTAATACACCTAACTGCAAGCCCAAAAACCAACATCACATTCATCCTGGTATAAAGACTGCCAACATATGATGCAACATTCATCGATAACTTCATAGAAGCCATCACCAACTTAGCCATCAACCACGAACACCTAATCATCCTGGGGGACTTCAACATCTGGTTTGAAGACAGCCACGCCAACTGCCAAAACTCACTAATTGAACAACTCAGCACCATTAAACTACGACAACTAGTCAAAGGAGCAACACACTCGGCAGGACACACCCTAGACGCAATTTCCACCAAAGAAAAACTTATCACCACGGCACCTCCGATACAAATACTATGGAGCGACCACCTCATCATCCCATTCGTGATCACTCTGCCTACCCAAGCCTACATCCAACACCCGAAACTCACAACCACCACCAAAAGAAACTGGAAACACGTCAAAGAAAGCAACCTATTAGACCAGCTAGAATAACCAGGTTACTCACCGTAGTGACCACCTTACTCCTAGTCCATAGTCCCCTTTCCTCCATAGTTGTGGGACATCTCTCCGTCCTGTGGGACGGGACCGGAGCACTTTGTAAAAAGCATCCAAATTTTTCCAAAAATGTGTCCTTCCTCTCTTTCCTGTGCTGGGCCCGGCACACGGCCGTAGCCCTGCTTACCTTGGCTCCGCCCCACGCATCGCCCCTCAGTCCTTTTCTTTGCCAGGTCAGAGACCCATTACCAATACAGAGGAACCTTATTAGAGGGGACGGCGGGCGGGCGTATGGAGGAAAGGGGACTATGGACTAGGAGTAAGGTGGTCACTATGGTGAGTAACCTGGTAATACTCCTACGTCCCGTCTCCTTTCCTCCATACTTGTGGGAGATTCCCAAGCACTCCTTATAGGAACTACGGGTGGATGGAAATACCCCTTACTGAAAAAGGTTCTTCAGCACAGCCTGACCAAACTGAGCATCAGCTCTAGAACTCATATCGAGGCAGTAATGCTTACAGAAAGCAGATGGAGAGGCCCAAGTAGCTGCCCTAGCGATGGACTCCCAGGGAACATACTTCTGAAAAGCAACCGCAGCTGCCTTGCCCCGCACCAGGTGTGCATGAATACCTTTAGGAGGTTTCAGATTTTGGACAGTGAAAGACTCCGTGATGCAGGCGGCAATCCACCTAGAAATAGTTGCCTTAGACGCCTGTTTGCCTTGAGGGTTGCCGAAAGTCACAAAAAATTGAGAACTTCTAAGCTCGGAAGTCCTATCCAGGTAGAACTTAAGAGCTCTTCGGACATCAAGACAGTGTAGAACCCGCTCCGCCTCAGAGGCGGGGTTCGGAAAAAAGACCGGTAGGGTCATCGATTGATTCAAATGGAATTCGGTCACTATCTTCGGCAGAAAAGCCGGATTAGTTCTAAGGACTACCTTGTCCTTGTGAAAGACCAAGAAAGGATGCTCCACCGACAATGCCTGGAGCTCACTCACTCTCCTTGCCGATGTGACGGCGACCAAAAAGGACACTTTCCAAGACAAGTACTTGAGGTCCACAGTAGCCATCGGCTCAAAGGGTTTATGGCACAGCGCCGTCAGGACAACATTCAGGTCCCATGGCGGGTGCAGATTACGAACTGGAGGGTAAAGGCGTGTTAAACCAGCGAAATGCCCCTTTACCACTGGGTTAGTCAGAGAGTACGAACACTGATCCGTAGAAAGATAAGCGGAGACCGCTGAAAGGTAAGTCCTGCATGACAGAACATGAACCCCTGACTCTGCTAGGGAGGACACGAAGGACAACACTGTCAACCGTGGCCCCCCTTGGATCCAATTTCTTCTCTAGACACCAATGACAGAACCTGAGCCATTTACTCTTGTACTGAGATCTGGTCGAGGGTTTTCTGGCTGTCTGGATAATACGCATGTTATCCGCAGACACATTCAGATGCTCTAAAGACCTGAACTCAGGCACCATGCCGCCAAGCTGAGCGATTGTGTGGAGGGGTGCCACAGCTGCTGCTCCCCCTGGTGGAGAAGATCGGGAGTTACCGGTAACCTGATCGGCGGATAAACCGACAGGTGTTGGAGTTCTGAGAACCAAAACCTGGCCGGCCACCACGGGGCTATCAGTAGAAGAGAACAGTTCACCGAGTTCTTCAACTTCCAAATTGCCCGGTGAACTAGAGGCAGAGGCGGGAAGGCGTAAGCTCTCATGTTGTGCCATGGAATCTCTAGAGCATCCCCCAGAGAGGAGGCTCCCAGCCCCCCTCTGGAGGCATACAGAGGAAGCTTCTTGTTCGCCGCCACCGCCGCGAAGAGGTCCACCTGCGGTGTGCCCCAGCGCGAGAAAATCCATGAGAGGACCTCCGCCTTCGACTCCCACTCGTAGCTGACCACTGTCTGCCGGCTGAGGGCATCCACTGTGACATTCAGCTGGCCCGGGATGTGCACTGCAAGCAGCCAGACACCATGAAGTACGGCCCACTCCCAAATCTGGATGGACAGGTCCACGAAGGGGGGGGGGGGGGGGGGACTTCGTTCCCCCCTGCTTGTTGATGTAATACATTGACACCACATTGTCCGTTCTTATGCGGACCACTTTGTTGACAATGACCGGTCTGAACGCCTTGAGCGCCAAGAAAATCGCCAGAAGCTCCAAATGGTTTATGAGCAGGAGCTTGTCCTGAGGCGACCAGAGGTCAGAGACCTGAAGGAGATCTAACGTCGCACCCCACCCTAGGAGGGAGGAGTCCGTCGTGATCGTCACCATAGGGACAGAGTCCTGAAACCCTGCGCCCCCAGACAGATTGCTGAGAGATGACCACCAGTCAGGTCCACTCTCATGGAATCCAGAATCATTATCCGCATGGAGTCTGGGTCCACTGCCTGACGCCATGAATTCCGAAGGGCCATCTGGGTCTGTCTCATTTTGAGACGAGCAAGAGGAAGAGCCAGCACACATGAGGCCATGAGGCCTAGAAGCCTCTGGAACCACCAGGCCGACATACTCTCCGACTGCGCGAACATCTGACACGTGGCCAACAGATCTGCCATTCTGTCCCCAGTCAGGTACACTCTGCAGTCGATCATGTTCCGACGAAAACCCAGAAAAATCAGGTCCTGTGAGACTGTCATGGAGGATTTCCGCCAGTTCACCGACAGCCCAAGATGGAACAGGAGCTGAAGGAGAGACTGGAGGTTGCCCGCTGCCGCCAGCAGACAAGGGCTGCATAAAAGCCAATCGTCCAAATAAGGATACACATGGATACCGCGAAGACGAAGATAGGCCGCAATCACCGACATCATCTTCGTGAAGACACGCGGCGCCGAGCTGAGGCCAAAAGGAAGCACCCGAAACTGGAAGTGCTCGTCTCCCAAAGAGAAACGGAGGTAGCTCCTATGTGGAGCCCAAATCATGATATGCATGTACACATCCTGAAGGTCCACCACGCTGAGCCAGTCGCCCGCCTGCAAGGAGGAGCGAATCTGGCCGGGCGTGATCATCTTGAATTTCTCTTGGGGTAAGGAAAGATTGAACTGGAAAAGGTCTAGGATGGTGCTCAGGCCAGCCTGGTTGGGTTTGGGCACCGTAAACAGCCGGGAGTAAAAGCCCTCCCCTCGCTCCCCAAGGGGAACGGGTTCCACAGCTCTGAGGAGCAAAAGTTTCTGAATCTCGGCCTTGAGGGAGGGTGAGCCCGACTGAAAAGGAGGGTTGAGGGGTGGGGTAGGGGGTAAAGGTAAGCGGAAGCCCGCCCGAGCGACTGACAAGACCCATCTGTCTTCTGTGATGGTCTGCCACGCCTCCCAATGAGACGCAATGCGTCCTCCCACCGGGGTCTCGTGCGAGCACGGAAAAACCTCATTTGGCAGGTTTATCGGTGGCGGTGCCACCTGAACCCGATGAGGAGGCTGAGGAGCGGGAGAAATACTGCGTAACCTGTTGTCTACGGCGGTTATTCCCCGCAGGAGTATCCACTCTGCGCGATTTGCGGTCGAGGAAGCCCCTGAAACCAGAATAAGGTCGACTCTGCGATAACTGTCTCTGAGGTTTGAAAGGAGCTTTAACCAGAACCGACAATGATTTAGCCGTCTGAGTGCTATCCTTGGTTTTGGTGAGCTCTACATCAGTAGAAGAATGAAAAAGCTCCTTACCATCGAATGGAAGGTCCAATACTTTGTCTTGCACTTCCTTCGAAAACTTAGTGGCATGCAACCACGCTTGCCTCGAGGTATCAACCCCGAGCATCACGCCCCGAGCCGAGGTGTCTACGTGATGAGCCTCAGCCTCCAGGAGATCCTGGGCCAAGACCCTGGCATCGGAAAGGCCACCTCTGAAATCTTCCAACTTCTCGACCGGAATGTGCTCCTCAAACTCCGACAGACCTTTCCACATCCGCATGTTAGCTCCCGCCAAAATCAATTCGGCATTGGCCTGCCTGAGCTGCAAGGCCGAATTGGCAAAGATTTTCCTCCCTAGGGAGTCCAGGAGCTTGTCCTCCTTTCCCAAGACCTGAGTAGCCGTCGCGGAAGAGGATGTTGCAGGTCTGGACTGCAACGTGGCTGCAGCCACCACTGTGGAGGAGGGAGGCGGACAAGACGACAAGGCCACTTCCTCCGAAGAGTGCAGCTTGTACCTCGCGTCAATCTTTTTATTGACAAAAAGTCCTGAGTGTGGCTTCTCCCAGACTCTTCGGACCTCAGCCAAAACATCCTTCTGCAGGAAAAGACCGGTACGCTCCAAAGGAGACAGGGTGAATGCCCCAGAAAGCACGCCCTCCTGTGGAGCAGGTGCCTCGGGAACCGGGACATCTAAGAAATTCATCATGTCCAGTACCCGGTCATGAAAAGCTCTAACAGAGCGGGGAAGGTCCTCGTTGTCCTGCTCACCTTGAGGGTCATCTGACAGGTCAGGATCCTGCTGAACCATGTCAGGCACTGCCTTGTCCACTGGGGACAACAGTGGCAAAGGCGGAAGAGCAGGGGCAGGCACCACGGGCAAAGGAGGCGTCGGCGGAACCACCAGAGGAATGGGTGGAGCCGGAGGCGCTGGTGGACAAATTTCCTTAAAAAGCCCTTTGAAATACTCCCTCATGGGGTCGGTACGCATAAGCGCTTGAAATTTACTGAAAAAAAGCATCCTCAGGAGATTGCTTCGGAACCTGAGGAGGCCTCTCATGAGGTGGGCAATTCCAGGGACGTAACGGAGAAGGGTGCCACACCGGGCCCTCCGCCGACGTATCCACATAAATCAAAGGGGCCGTCCCTGCAGGCAACGAAACATTGTGCGGAAGAGGCATCCGGGCGTTCCAATCATAAACGGGCCGGTAAGGATACGCACAAGTGACCTTATGTTCACCCAAGGGACCGAACCCTACACCAGAGGCCGATGGCGTAGTTTTAGGAGTAGTACCTAAAATGGCCGCCGTGGTCGTGGCGGGAACGGCCGTCATTTTGTCTTCATCTGAGGGGAACGGCGTCACGTGAGGCAGGGGTCCCCGTCGATGGATCAGGGGTCTTAATTTTAGCCTTAACATAAGGAACCTCGGCAGAGCCGGTACTATGAGGCCTGGAATGTTTCTGCGACATACCAACCGCCAACTGAGCCTTCGAAGGAAGGACCTCGGCACTGCCGGTAAAAGAAGAACCTTGCTTCTTTGCCCCCTCAACAGATCTGGTATCACCACAAGAGCGGGAACGGTGAGAAACCACTTTCACCAACAGGGCCCTGCCCGGCCCCTCAGAACTGCTGGTAGCCTTAGCCTCTGTACGAGGGACCTCGGGCCTAGGCCCGGTAATAGCCTTATCGGCACGGGCCTCGAACATCCGTTCGGTAAACACAAGCCCAGCCAATGCCTCGAGGCGCACCCCAGTCTTGTTTTTAAGGGAAGCCGAAAGAGAGGCCTCAGAGCAAGCTCCGGTACCCTGTGACTCAGCAGAACTGGGTCTACACACAGCCCCCACAGGAGAGGCCTCGGAAGTTACTCCGGTGTACACAGGCCCCTTACGGAGAACCCGGAAAGGTATCCCCCGGCCGGGGTGCTCTGAAAACTAAAGAACTTACCGGGCATTTCTTCTTCTCGTCGATGAACGCCTGAAAATGAGATGGAGGAGTGCGTCCGAACACCTCCTCCCACCGTTCCAACCGACGTTGAAGAGCCCGGGCCGAAAGGGAGTCACAGTAAAAACAGGAGTCCCAACGGTGTTCCGGACCCAAACACTCTAAACAAAGAGGATGGGGATCCACCCTTGCGAAGTGACGATGACACGAAGAACAGTCTGGAAAGTCTAATTTAAAAGACATAGACAGACTAGAAGACGAATGCTAGCGAGAGCCAGAGAGGAAAACCGGGAAGAAAATCTTTGAGGATTTAAGTGCGTCCGGCCCCGATCGAGCGGAGAAAAGGACAGGGAGGCGATGCGCGGGGCGGAGCCAAGGTGGGCGGGGTTACGGCCGCGTTCCGGGCCCCCCGCAGGAAAGAGAGGAAGGACACATTTTTGGAAAAATTTTGATGCTTTTTACAAAGTGCTCCGGTCCCGTCCCACATGACGGAGAGATGTTCCACAAGTATGGAGGAAAGGGGACGGGACGTAGGAGTATTAACGAAACCCTCAACTACAGAACTGGATCTAGCGGACCTAGACGGGAAAGCAGAGATACTGCACAAATGGATTGCGGATACAATCGACAAGATCGCCCCAGAAAAGCTGTTTACCCCATCAAAAAAAGAGCAATGGCAAAATGGTTCACCCCATTATTAAACGACATGAAAAAGGAAAACAAAAAGATGGAATTGGAATGGAGGAAAGAATACAAACCAGGGAAAAAAACACTGTACCAGAAACAAATCCGTGTACAAGAAGGAATTTCAAAAGGCAAAGCAAAGACATTACGATGACAGAATCAACAATGCCACCAACGCACAAAAAGAAATGTTCAGCATCATTGAAGAAATGAGAAACCCACCAGGCTGCGATAACACCCCAACCTCCTCAGAAAAACTATGCAACGACCTGGCAGACCACTTAAAAAAAAAAAATCAATGACATCCGACAAACCAAACAAAAGCGACCAACCAACCACAACATACAACCCAACGAACCTAACACGGAACCACAGCACAAACTCCAAAGCTTTCCTGAAATATCAGCAGAGGCATTCGCAATGCTGATAAAAAGGAGCAAGAAAGCGGGATCACCCATGGACCCCTGTCCCCCAGACATCTACAAATCAATCCTTGTGCAAGGATCGCCGGCAGAACACTACAGAAACCTTCTAAATCTATCACTATCAACAGGGATTGTACCGAAGACCTTCAAATCAGAATACATCAAGCCACTCCTGAAAAACACAAGTGGTGACGTGGATGACCTTTCCAACTACAGGCCGATCTCTAACATCCCCTACCCAGCAAAACTTCTAGAAACCTACGTATATAAACTAACCCAAGAACACGTAGAAAAACACCACCTGCTGGATGAAGCTCAAATCGGTTTCAGACCAGCGAGAGGAACGGAAACAGCACTACTATCCATCTGGGACGACCTCAAAATTAACGCAGACTCTAACACTACCTCACCCCTTATTCTGCTCGACCTCTCCGCAGCCTTTGACACTGTTAGCCACGACACCCTGACCAAAAGACTAGAAGACATAGGCATAACAGACACAGCACTACGCTGGACCAAATCATTCCTAGCAGACAGAACAGAAACCGTATGGATAAAACCTTTCAAATCCACTCCACGAGTTAATGACTGTGGAGTGCCACAAGGATCCTCACTATCTCCACTATATTTCAACATCCATCAGACTCCGGTCATCAGAATCTTCAAAAAATACAACATTACATGTTACAACTACACAGATGACACTCAGATAATCTACAAAATCAAAGACCCGATACCGACCATTCAACCCTAACCGACTGTCTAAAAGTCGTCTTCAACTGGATGGATGCCAACAACCTGAAAATCAAGCCAGGAAAGACAGCAAATCATGATCGTATCCAAAGACCAAGAGAACGAAACCACCATCCCATGGCCTACGGAAATGGGAAATGCACCAGCACCATCAAAGCTAGCAAAGAAATCTGGGAGTCTTAATGGACAGCACCCTAACCCTGGAACCACAAATAAATGCAACAGTGAAGAAATGCTTCTTCCTCCTCCACACGGCAAGAAGAATTCTACCTTTCCTCTCCTTCACGCACAAAACACTCACCATCGTCGCCCTAATCATGTCAAAAATCGACTATGCAAACAGCCTCTACCTCGGAATACCAGAATACCTCCTGAAGAAACTGCAACGGATCCAAAATGCAGCAAGACTACTCCTCAAACTATCGAGAAGAGACCACATCACTCCAACCCTAAAAACACTACAATGGCTCCCAGTAAAACATCGCATCACCTTCAAAACAATGTGCATAACACACAGGGCAATCAGCGGGCAAGGAGCAGAATTCCTACAAAAGAAAATAACAGTCTGCAAACCAACGAGACCCCTCCGATCAAACAACAAAATCTGCCTGGAACTCAAACCATACCTTAAGAAAAAACTTGGAGGCACCTCCTTCTACCACTTAGCCGCAAAAACCTGGAACATCCCCCCAAAAGAAACACTAAAGATCACCTAAAATTCAGGAAATCACTAAAAACCTGGTTCTTCAACACCACAAACTAAATATGAAAACCAAAACCGGAAAAAGGATGACTAAACCGGAAAGGAGACGGACATCCCCGACCCGAGAGGATAACTCCCACGGCACCTGGACGGGTGACTCCGGATAGACTAAACACAGGCAGCACGCACAGAGACTGAGTCAACTACCCCAGACAATCCCACCAACACTTCGCCTGCCCCTAGATACCGCCAGGGACCACAGTGGTGTGGAATTGTTGAGATATTGGCAATCACCACACTACCTGAGAGGTTGACATTGGCAGGCTACGGGAGCAGGAAGAGAGGATAAGTGGAGCTATGAGAGAGCCTGTTCGAGGTGGGGGCCAGAGGAGTAAGGAATCTTATATGCCAGTCGGACCCAGATCAGGACAGAGCCGCATCAAGGGAGACTACGCAAGCCGAGCGCCTCAATTGAGGATAGAGACGCAAATTAACCAACCCTACTAACAAATTTCCCTTTCTGCATACACCTCTCAAACTCCAAACCAAACACAACCAAAACCTACAGCACAACAAACCGCACAAACTTCACTACATTGCAACAACAAAACAAAAACACACAGTCGTGCACAACAGTACACGACGACTACCGGCCGCAAACACCCCAGGCCCAGTCAACAGACCCACCGGGCTGAGGCCGCCAACAGCACATCACTGCTCCCTTGCACTTATCCTGCTTCCTCCCACTAACCCAACCTCCCCTCCTCTTTCTGAACCGTCAGGGGACCACTCCGGTGGTGATAGTGCGCGGTACAAATGTCCTTTAACATTAACATTAACAATTGTCTGAAAAACGATTACATCTCAGCATATTCAGCTAAATTGCAAGAATCCTCCAGGGAATGAAGGTAAACAAAAATTGAAAACATACTAAAAAGGACATCCAGAAAAGAATTTGAGAACTCAATCCCAAAATCGTCAAATGACCCCCAAGACCAAATACTACAAAAATGAAGTATTCAAGACTTTCACACCCCGATGCTCTAAATCCAACAAAATAAATACACAACTTGTAAAACTGCAGTTACTTTCCATCAATCATGGCAGAACAGCGGGATCTTCTCTACATACAAAAAAGGGGACCAGCTGGAAGAACATCCCATCACCCAATCAGTTAGAACAATGGGGAAGGGAAACGGTTCACCAAAACGATGCTGGGGTGACTGCAGGACCGAAGGCAACACTCCCCACCAAAGACCGGGCTTATATTTTCTATTACCTGGTGAACAAATATGCCAAAAAAATTGAAGCAGAAACAGTGCGCTGCCTTTTTTGGGCTGCTCAGCCTTTGTTTTATTGACCAGGGAAAAGCTGTTGGCGAACCTATAGAACAGGGGTCCCCAACCTTTTGTGCGCAATGAGCAAAATTGGCATATCAAATTAAATGGTGAGCAACATCCATTTTTCGACGGAATATATCTGCGCACAGTTGGCAGGCGAATTGTTTGCAACACAAATTAGAAATGTAACAAAATTAAAACTGCATATTGAACATTTAATTTGCAGTACTTAATAGTTATATAGACCACGTTTTATTCTAGTCAAGGAAATGTGCAAGGCCTTTAACTTCATTTGATGTTAAGTGGTTGTTTACAAGTAATATTGAGGAAATTGAGTGGTCAGTAGTACATTTATAGACATATAGGACCAGTCCAGCTGTTCAAAAATAGAGTAGGAGTAAATAAACATTACCAGGGGTTTCAGGTTCCCGAGCAAAATATTAGTGCAAATGTATGGACAGTAAAAATGGCCACAAACGGAGCCTCATATTCAGCCTAGGATTTTTTGGGATCTTTAATGACAAATCGTGCATTCCTAAGCATGCAATACCGGCAATACTGTTCCACAGTCATTGATGACTGTATTGTGGATGTTTTTTTTCTTCAGGAATGTTATGAAATGTTACATTTCTTATTGATCAAAGAGTAAACACAATCCTCTTGAGTTCATTTTCCAATGGCCAGGGTAGGCACCACGAAGAAGATATCTGACAGCCAGAGAAGCTGGTTGGCGATGCCTACGCTCGAAAAGGAGGCATTGGAAAGAATTACTAATTCACAAGAAATTAACATATTCTCTGAACAGTTCAGAGGCCACAAAGGAAAGCGTCAGTTTGTCTGAGTCTGTAGGAGAAACTATTCAGGAGAGAGCTATTGGCAAACCGTGCCCCCAAGTTGAGGAGTTCCAGGTTATAGAAAGGGATGCACCATGGTTCGATGCAGAATGTAGAATCTCGAAAAGAAAACTGAACCATGATTTAATGAGGGGTGTGTACACTGCTGGTCAGATTTATAGTTTCAAAATGGCATAAAAAATCACGTTAGGACAAAAAAAAAGAATTTGTGAAAAAAATGGGAGCTTTTTTGAAGGACACCAAATCGTTTTATGTTTATTGCTGTTGTCAAGACAGGCATTATGCCAACCCCTTAGACAAGTATTTCTTGGACCACCAGCCCCTCAAGGTTATAGGCCAATTCCCTTACTGGACATTGGGGCTTATTACGAGTTTGGTGGTATCTCACCGGTACCGTTACTGCCACTTGGTCCAGCGGTATCACTGCCAGATTCCAAGTGGTGGTTTGGCGGTGTTAGTCCCCAATTATGGAGTCCGTAGCACTCCAGGGTGGATTTCGTCGGTATTTGATTGATAGAAACATAATGTGGCGGAATTTACATTTTATTGGAGTCGGTGACAAATCTGTGGATGCTGTCCCTTCTCCCCTATGGGGGGAGACCATTCCCATGCGGCCAGCGCGGTACGTCCTCGGTACAATAGTTCCCCTGAGGGTGGTGCACAGGGAGAGAATCACATGGGAGAGGAAACCCCTCCTGGGACTAGAAACAACCCTACCCTGAGAACGCAATATACTCGCCAATCACCAAACCATAGGACCCCCCCCATTCTTATGACCCAAAGAACAACCCCTTCCCTAGATAAGTACTGGGACTATGAAGAGCACAACTGACCCAAGGAAGATCAAGGTTAGAAATACTGAGACGAGGAAGAATGGGGAAGAGTTGTAAGATATGTTATTGACAACCACTGAGACAAATAAGATGCATGGAGGAATGTAGAGTGTTCTGCATAACCAACATGAGCATTCTAGACAACTTGGAATAAGTACTGGGATGAAGAGGAGGAGCGGAGGTATGAAGAGTTCTCCTAAGAACCACAATGAGCAGTCTAGTTGTTGCTGGCTGCTCATTGGTCAATGCATAGTAGAAAAGGATGAGGGACTCAGGAAGAAGTTGTCTAGTCCTCCATGAAGGAGCTGCAGGAGCCAGCACGGTGCAGGAAAGTGCAAGGAAGCACACCAGGATGCCAAGAGAGGAGCTGGAAGGACAAGGGCCAGTCACAGTGGAAGGACCGAATGGCGAGCTGGCAGAGAGAAGCTCCCGGTGTTCCTGCAGACAGGGAAGCTTGTGAAAGGAAGACCACGCTGTCCTGGGAAAGATTGACACTGCAGCGTTCCTAGGCAGACCAGAGCCCACTACAAAGGGGAGCACTCAGGCTGGCTGGTGGGAAATTAAGACGGTGCAGTCAGCATCTTAATAGTCACAGTACCTGGCAGGCATGTGAACCATGTCTGTCCCCCAACAAGAGAAACTTAAGGGTCTGGGTCCCACTAAACGAAAGCAACATGAGTCCTCTTCCTTGTGGCGGTACTTGGGAGGAAAGGGCTCCAAGTACCCACACACAAAGAAGGTGTCTGGGACCCACTACATGAGAACCACACAAGTCATCTTCCTTGTGGTGGTACATGGGAGAAGAGAGCTCCAAGTACCCTCACGCAAAGAAGGGGGGTTTGGGACCCACTACAGGAGAAACACACAAGTCCTCTTCCTCGTGGTGGTACTTGGGAGAAGAGGGCTCCCAGTTCCCAAACATAAAGAGGGGTCTGGGGCACAATCCCAGAAGAAGGGAAACCACAGAGTAATTTACTAAGCACCATACTTGGCAAGGAAGTGAACCAAATTGGCCCAAGCAGAAAGAGAGAAAGGCAGAGATCTAGGACCTACAAGAGAAGGAACCAGGGCAAAGGAGTCCTTGCCCCTGGCTGTGGTCCAATAAATAGAGAGTTGCCAAGAGAAGGAACCAGGACAAGAGAGTGGTTGCCCCTGGTTGCTACAAAGTTTGTGCAACGTTTTACATTTAAGAACTTTGGGTGTGGAACCTGTCTTATTTGGAACTCTTTGATTGGATCTACAACCTATTCTTCTGAATTAAGAAGACATTTTGTTTTTTATAGGTTAGTAAATAGTGTGAGGGATGGAGATAGGCTTCGGACTTGTGACAGTGGACTATTTACTTTAGACAAGACATACTGGCAGTTTCCTTAGTTTTGGTTGAGGAAGGGAAACCCCTCTTAGCTTTAGGGAAAGGCAGGAGTTTCCCCAGTCCCCCACCCTTTTACTTTCAATAAAAGTATATGTCAATCAACATGAGCCCACTGTGTCCGAGTCCTACTTCTACATTCTTACAGGTCACTAATGGTATTTTATGTCTTATCCAACGTGATACACAGACATGTCAACATCTGCTCCATGATTTTAAGCCCGCAAAATCTAGGGTGGTTAGAACTGTCATTTCCTGGAGGGGTTGCAAAATAAATTCCTGTGCCAAAATAGCAGGTCTCTCTGCAGATACACCTGCTAGCCCCTTGTGTTAGGCAGAAACCTGTGCAGTTCCCTTTGGGAACACTGCAAAAGATTTAGGACTACAGGTGTTAGCAGTAAACCCACTTGGTAGCAGTCTGTACCACCCAGAATTACCTGGTAGCTGTGGCTGAGCAGTCAGACTTCCCTCAAGAAGAGTTAGGCAGTATGCAAAGTATACACAATAGGCACTCAGACACAATAGCACAAACAAACACTGACCAGAGCTTTGGTATCAAAGTATATAATTATTTATTTAAAAACACACTGTTTGAAACACTCCAGCACTCTTATTTGTAACACACTCTAAACACAGTTATTATTATGATATATAAAACCCTTATTCCTTATCAGACAAGTCTCAGTTAACACCACTTATTTCCAGACAGAGGCGAGCGCTTAACTATAGATGGCACTCCAATAAGTTCATGAAAAAGGGAGGGAAAAAGGCAGAATATGTGAAGATACACCACTCTAAGATTGTGGAACCCTTTTAGCAAGGCAGAAGAGCAAAATTCACTTGTGAGCCAAAGTCCATAGGCTGGGCCCACTCTTAGAGAGAGCAGAGCACAAATGCGCCCAAGATCACACAGTTACACTAGGCTTTGAAAGTCTTGCAGAGAGTTCGAAAATAGTTTAGAGAGGCTCAGAAAAGTTTAGCCAGGGTGTCCCAGGCTAACCCAGATTCGAAAGCCAGGGGCTAAATCTACCCCGTACAGTCGGTGGCAAGGGAAGCAAGGCGGAACACGGTACCTTAAGTGGGAAGGATCCTCCAGCGGTGGCAGTTGTTCCTGGCAGTGGGTGCAAGTCTCAGCGTCGTCCAGGAGAAGAGAAGATCTCGACTTGGAGGAAAGATGAAGGTCATTGCACTGCCAGGGAAGAAACCAGCCGCAGAGTTTTCCGGTTAAAGGTATTACCCTTTATTTCGCGGTCATGGTAAAACGTGGTATTCCGGTTGCCAGGGTGCTTGGCACAGGCAAGGCGGCCACGAGATGCGTCGGGAAGGCGAAAAGACGGTGAAACTGGTTATCCCCACCAGTCAAACGAAGAAGACTCTCCGGCGGGAGATCTCCTCTGTCGTTGGGAAAAGTGGTGAGACGGTCCAGCAGGGCTCCACCGGTGGTGTCGTTGTGGCAGGTTGGCTCAGCTTCTCCTTCGTCGGATTCTTAGGTCCTGTGGCGACTTCTGAAGTTCCAGTCCCCAAAGCCCTGCTGCTTTTATGCAGAAAACCCCCACTCAGCCTAGCTGTCACTCAAACATGCTAAGTGGTGAGCCGGCCGGAGTGCGACTTGAGTTGCCTAGGCAACTCAGTCCAGGGTGCCTAAATACCCCTCCACCCCCCCTAAGTACCCCAGACAGAGTGGCACCACTTTGGAGGGCTTCTGTGGAGAAGCCCGCCAAAAAGTGGAACAAAGGGCTCGACTTGGGTTGGAGTCACAGAAGAGAACACAAACGCCATTTTAGAACCGAGTTCTGGCAAAAAATACCAACCGGAGAATTAATAATAAATAAATAAACCGGCGGTATGTTCGAGGCTATCGTAATTAAATAAATAAAGATAGTAGCCTCGAACAATGGGAAAATCCCATAGAGAAATATTCGCGGTTGAATATAAAAAGTAGTATCCACTGCCACCAGCCAAAACTCGATCAGGGGGGACGGAGACGTGCCCCCTCGACTAACAGACCCCGGGGCAATCGAATTGCCCCGGCCAGTACGTCCACAATATGATGGTTTGTACTGGTTCTGTTCAGAATTCAAGACGAGTAAAGTCAATGGTGACTTTACATGCACTGGGAGACAGTAGTCAGTCCCAGGGTATGGAGTCTATACTGGGGGGTCACTATGACACCCCTATGTTACTGCACTGAAGGTGCTGTGTAACACACATCACAAAAACACATGAAGCCCTATGGAGTAAAAGACCTCATAGCCCATTAAACACATCTAGAGTCAAAGGAACACACTCAAATCATGTCCAAGAGTGAGGGTAAAAGAGTCTCACTCTTGGCAGGAGAAAAAAATAAACCCCAAAACAAAAATCCAGCAGAGCTGCTGGGGGACTCACTAAGTTAGGAAATTCAGCCTAAACAGAGAATTCTCCCTAACACCTTGTGAGCCGAATTCGGGGTGTTCAATTTGAAAGTGCCAGGCCAGTTAAGAATGTTCCTTATTTTTTAAAAGCACATCTAGGATTTTCTGCTAATCATAAAGTGAATTTCAGTGCAAGTGCGATTGTAGCCTCCCCTGGTGAAAAGAAATACTTGTGGTTATGGGCGGTTGTAAGGCACTGTCCATTTGGATAGGGATGCAATCTAACTACATTTGGTGCATTAAGCCACCTCAAAATAGTTCCAAAAGCTACAGCGTGTCCGATGGAAAAAGAGTTAGATGTCCAAAATATACATAGGCTGCCCACTTTAGCCTTATATACTGACGTACGTACACATATAAGATGGCAAGGAGAAATCTGTCAAATAAGATCCCCAGAATGCAGGAGGCTGGTGGTAATGGTACGTTTAAATGTACCCACTCCCCAATAAATTAAGAAAGTGTGCAGGAGGAAGCACAAAGTGTGCTTGCAAAATAGGAGTCAAAGATTTGGTTCATTTTCTGTTCATTTGCTGTTGTTTCTCTGTTTTGCATAAGCGTGGAATGCATGGGAGCTATGTTATATATAATTAATTGTAATGTTCAGACTTGTATATATAGCAAGTTTGATTATGTTAAAGTTGCTTTTTTATTTTGAGCTTGTTCTGTGTGAATTGTATGAAAAATATGAAACATGTTTTTAAATGTTGCTGACTTAATGGAGAAATACGATTACATGTGAACTAGTACTTCAGGTCATTACATGGTAGCCTTTAAAGATCACTTCATTGGGCCTTTGGAGGTTACCTCCTCAGAATTATTTGGGAATGTTATGGCAAATGGTGTGTATTAAAGCTCCAGAAGGCTGTTGCATTGGTGAAAAAGTGGTTAGGAATAAAAATAATACCTTTCTCAGTTATTTGGAGCCTATTTACTCTGCCCAAAAGGGATTTTACACATGACTTAGTGGCAAACATTGGTCAAACCTTTGAGCATTTGATGACCACTTCATAGAGGGGTGTGGTGGTGTTAACTGAGTATTTGAATCAATTAATTGACTTGTTAGTTTAAACCTATTAACAATAAATTAATTGGATTGGAATCCAGGGCAAATTCCTTATGAAAAATGTGGCATGCATTTACCGTATCTGCCCATTAACCATGTGCTAGATGGGCAGGTTATCAAACAATGACCATTTTTCCGCTAGGACACTATGTCATAATAAATACAGGAAACACCAAAATGAATATTGTCGATAAATATACATGGTGGGATCAAACACAAACCTTGCTTGTACAGAAAGTGTGCATGCACATTATTTAATAAAGGAAAGTTGGGTATGCATACCACCTCCTTGTCCATTATGCTCATACTAGTTGTACCAAAGAACAGAATATGCCAATTTTCTCCATGACACAAACATGGTTAAAATATTGTACTCATTAATACATTTGTCAGCTGGGCAAAGTAACTGGATATGACAGGGTTTTAGCAATGACACTACCATAACAAGTAAGGACATTTACTGAAGAATTATGTACATGGTGGCACTAAACAAATCTTGCATGTATGAAAATAATCCAGCTGGAAACACAGCGGCTCATTGGCCAACATTCTTGCACAGTCCAGGACTCTGTCCTGACTACAGTGCTACTGAGGTCTCATCCATTCAGCACCTCCTTCTAGGCCTTCACACCATAGCCCAGGGCAACTGGCGAGCAACATGATGCTCCCGAGGTACACGTTGGGGATCCCTGCTTTAAAAGCTGCTCAGTCCCCAACAACCTTAAAGATGCATGGGTCATGCCTCTCCTCAAAAAATCCAACCTAGACCCAAACATACCCACCAACTACAGACCCATAACAACAGTCCCATTCCTCCTAAAGATACTAGATAGAGTAGCCCATCTACCAATTAAAAAACACTTGTAAGAAAACATTCTCGGTCTGCCGCAGTCCAGCTTCAGACACAGGCAAGGTACAGAAGAACAAGTTACTCTCTTACCTGGTAATGTTCTTTCGATGGGATGGTCCGACGATGTATTCCATATCTATGACAGTAATCACCCCAGCTGTGCTGCTTCGGAAAATCTTTCGGCGTCTGCGTCCTACGTCGATGACGTTGATACGCTGTCCTCGAGGGCCTCCGTTGAGCCGACGTCAACGGATGTTATAAGTAGGACGCACGACGCCCGTAGCCTCAGTTGTAGTTTTTCCCCCAGAACGTGTGGCACCAATCTTCTACCAGTATGACTACAGAAAGCCTTGTGGAAACGTAAGCTGCAATCGCATAATAAATTCTGTAGCGGGGTAGGCAGGGAGGGAGCGATATGGACTACGTTGTCGGACCATCCCATCGAAAGAACGAGAGTAACTTGTTCTTCGAGGGAATTGGGTCCTCCGACGTATTCCATATCTATGACAGACTCCCAAAGCAATACCAACGTATGGAGGAGGTAAAAAGAATTTAGAATATAGAAATTTAGAATGCCCAATCAAATATCAGAGTAAAGGACCGCCTTGCCAAAGGCCAGATCCTGCCTTTGGATAGAATCTAGGGAGTAGTGTCATACAAAAGTATGGACCAAAGCCCAAGTGGCTGTTTCACAGATGTTACAAATAGGAACACCCCTCTGCAGGGCAGTAGAGGCAGCCATACCCCTAGTAGAATGGGCCCGTAAGCCTACCGGAGGGTCCTTACCCGCCAAGCGGTAACATTCAGAAATTTCCAAGATAATCCATCTAGACAGTCTGCTTAGTAACAGCTTGTCCCAAGCGCCTTCCAGAATAACCTATAAAGAGATGATCATCCACTCTGACCCCGGACATGCGTGAAATGTAGAAATGTAAAGCTCTCCTAGGATGTAACCTATGGAGCCTCTCCTCGTCCTTACCAGGATGCGGAGGATAAAATGCCAGAAGAATGACCTTCTGGCTTAAATGAAATTCGGACACCACTTTCGGAAGAAAGGTAGGACGAACTCTAAGGCCAACCCTGTCCTTATGAAACACAGTGAAGAGTGGCTTAACTGAAAGTGCCTGTAACTCACTCACTCTGCGAGCGGAAGTGACCGCAACTAAAAATACAGTTTTAAGGGTTAACGGTCTCAAAGGACAAGAATGTAATGGCTCAAATGGAGCACCCATTAGAAACTTGAGAACAAGGTTCAAATCCCAACCGGGCACCTGGAAAGGTGACAGAGGTAACACATTAGTGAGCCCCTTTCAGAAGCTGAGAAATTAAAGGAATTTTAAAGTAAGAACACTCTTCAGTCGAGCACTTAAATATGGACAGCGCCGCCAGGTAACCTTTAATGGTACCCACTTGCAGGCCCTTGTGGGCTAAAGAAAGCAAAAAAACAGAACCACAGGAATGCCACATGAAAAAGGATCCATATTATTAACCCTGCACCAGTCGCAGAACTTTCTCCAACGGCAACGGTACAGGGACTTTGTTGCCAGCCGTCTGGCCGAAAGCAACACCTCCATCACGTCTTCAGGGAGGTCCCAATCCTTATACCTCAACCTTTCAGAAGCCAAGCGTGAAGGTTGAGGGATCTGACCTCTGGGTGGAGAACCCGACACCTCTCCCGTGAGAGCAAATCGTCTCGGTAAGGAAGACGACATGGAGGGCAGATACCACGTCCTCCGAGCCCATGCCAGAGCAATGAGGATCATCCGGGAACCGAACCTCCGCAGCACTTGCGAGATGACAGGGACTGGATGAAACGCGTACAGCAGTGGGAAGGACCACTCCACCACAAACGCGTCACCTAAGGCTCCTCTTGGAGGAAATTCCCACGAGCAGAACCTTTCGCACTTCCGGTTGACACTGGAGGCGAAGAGATCCACTTGAGGGGTCCCCCAAAGGGCGAAGATCTCCAGGAGAATCTCCTGAGCCAAGGCCCACTCGTGAGAGATCACGCTCTGCCTGCTCAGAGCGTCTGCTGTCTCTTTTTCGTCTCCGGCCAGATGAACTGCCGAGATTGAAATTTCCTGCTGGATGGCCCAGAACCAGAGCTGCATCGCCTCCCTGCACAGAGGAGGTGACCCTGCCTGACCCCCCTTTTTGTTGAGGTAGTGCATGGCCACTGTGTTGTCCGTCAGAATCAGGACATTCTTTCCTCGCACAGTCGGCAGAAAAGCCTTCAGGGAAAGCCTGACGGCCATCAGCTCCAACAGATTGATATGGAGTCTGGACTCCGACAGAGACCAACGACCGCGGACTGTCAACTCGTTGGCATGAACTCCCCATCCCATGAGGGATGTGTCCGTCACGATCGTCACATCCGGCCAGGGTAGCCAAAATGGAGCCCCACTCAGAGTGTCTTCGTTGGCCCACCACAGAAGGTCCTGAGCGACCGAGGGCGGCACCTCAACGGGGTCCGACATCCTGCCGGAGGACTGTGACCACTGCATCTTGAGAGCCCATTGCAGAGATCTCATCCGCAACTGGGCCTATGGCACCAGAAGAATGCTGGACCCATGAGTCCGAGCAACCTCAAGAACTCGAACGGCGGGAGACTCTGGGCATGTTGAAACTTGTGTACCATCTGCTGAATGTGAAGAGCCCTCACCTGGGAAGGAAAACACTGCCCCAGGGATGTGTCGAGCACTGCTCCGATGTACTAGAGCCGCTGAGTTGGCGTCAAGTGGGACTTCAAGTTGAGGGAGAAGCCCAGCTTGTGAAGGGAGTGGCAGGTGACAGATGATCCAGGACTTGCTTGGGAGAGCGCGCCCTGATCAACCAATCGTCCAGGTAGGGGTAGACGTGAATCCCCCCTTTTCCGAGATATGCTGCCACCACCACCATGAGCTTGGTGAAAACCCTCGGGCGGAGGTCAATCCGAACGGCAGGACCCGAAACTGAAAGTGTGAGTCGCCAACCGCGAACCTCAGGTACTTCTTGTGCTAGGGATGGATCGGCACATGAAAGTAAGCGTCCTTGAGGTCGAAACACACCAACCAGTCCTGAAGTTGAAGGGCCTGAAGGACTTGAGAAAGAGTAACCATCTTGAACTTGTCCAAACCGCGCAAGTCCATGATGGCTCTCAATCCCCAGTCTTTCTTCGAAATCAAAAAATAAGGGGAATACCATCCCCAGTTCCTTCCTGCTACAGGCACCAGTTCTATGCCGCCTTTCTCCAGCAGGGCTTGTATTTCCTGCGCAAGGAGCGGATCTGGACTCTTCAAAGAGAGATACCCTGGTGGATTGTCGTGAGGCCTCTGCCGGAAAGGAAGACAATAGCCGTGGGCTGTGATCTCCAGAACCCACACATCTGAAGTAATGTCATGCCATTCTACAAGATGCTGCGCCAGCCTTCCCCCAACCGGCAAACCATGGGACATGGCTTCATGACTGAGCTGAAGCGGCTGCGGCATTGCCTGAGGGTAAAGAGGCAACTGCCCGAGCGGCCTTGGCACCTCAAGTACCCTGTTTTCCACCTCTGGCACTCCTACGGTGGCCCCTTTGACTTGCAGCTCCTCTCGATCTACTAAAGGATGAGTAATATCGAAAGGAACCTCCCCTCCATTGCTGTCCCCTAGGACGAAAAGGTGGAGTTGGCACACTGCAGCGCTAAACGACTTCGCTGCAGCTTTGAGGGCTGCAACCTCTCAAGGCTCTCGTCAGCCTTGCTGCCAAAAAGATGTTCACCATCAAAGGGCATGTTGAAGAGCCGTGCTTGCACATCAGGAGCAAACCCCAACTTCCACAACCACGCAAACCTGCGTATTAAGGTGCTCGCCGCCATGTCTAGACCGGCTGACACAATCTGCCATGTCCAGACCCGACTGAACGGACTCATAAATGGCATCCTTGCCATCCTGCACCATAGCAAGAAAACCATCCCGTTCCTCCCCTTCGGGAATATGATCAGCCGCTAACGAAATACAGTTCCACAGAGTGTCCGTGAAACGGCACACATGGAGTTGGCTGCCTGCAAAGCCATACCCCCTGAAGAGAACACTTTCATCGCCCAGCCATCAAAACGCTTGTCGTCCCTATCAGGAGGGATGGTAGGGTACGACGCCTGCTTTGCTGGGGCCATAGCCGCCTTCACCACCAAACTCTCTGGAGTGGGGTGTGTGGTCAAGTAGCAGGGGTCGCTACTGGCTGGACGGTATTTTCGCGGCAAAGACTTGCTCACTGCCGGGAGACTCTCTGGGGCAGTCTAAGCCGCCGCCACCCTTCTTTGCAAGGCCATATGGAATGGCAGTACTGGGTCAGTTGGTGGACCTTGGTCGAGGATATCCATCAGGTCATCCGGCAGAAAATCCACTGGTGGCGCAGGCCACCCCAAGTATTCCGTTACCCTCAACATAAGGCGCCGGTACGAGGACTCGGCATGGGTGCCAGGCTCAGGCCTACAGAACTCCACCTCCGGAGAGGTGTCAAGACCACTGGCGCCGTGCAATGACTGACGCAGGTCTTCAATCTGGCTATGACCAGACAAAATCTTGTCCGGTACCATTTCAAGAACCAACCCTTCCTCAGAACCTTCATCCACCTCAGAAATATAAACCAGAGGCCGGAATGAGGGCACAGAAAAAGGGACAAAGACATTTATAGTCTTGGCCAGAGCCTTTCTAGGGGGTTCCACTGTGATACGGGGTACCTTCGACAAAACAGCCTCAAAAGGCGTCGATGGAATCGGCATCGACGTTGAGCGTGGCACTGACAGCTTCGACACAGTCCTCGAGGGCGGAGCCCCGAGCGTGTCCTTCGACAGCCTGGGCGCCGATGGCGTCGACAGCTTCCTCGGAGGCGGAGCCTCGAGAGAGTCCCTCGACGACCTCGGCGCCTAAGGCGTCGATGTCTTCTTTGAAGACTTCACAGGCTCTGACGGTCTCGAGGGTGCCAAGGACCGGGACCTGGAACGACCAACCTTGTCCGACCGGGACCTCGAAGGCGCCCGGTGATCGCGACGACCACTCGAACCCGAAGGCGTGCGAGTGGTGTCTCTAGCACGGTCACGGCCGGCATGTTTTGACGGCGCTGATGGACCGAAGCCCTGCGACTGAAAAATCACCATCATCTCCTGCCGAAAGGAATCCCATTCAGCAGGAGTGGAATGCTTGTTGGGATAAGCAACCCGCCGACAGGCGGTGTCCTCGGACAAGGACGGGGAAGACGTCCGGTGATGGCGCTTCCGTGAGTGCCTCGAAGAGGCAGAGGAATGGCGGGACCTACTCCGGGATCGAGACCCCCTAGACCGACGATTACTATGCAGAGAGTCGCCCCTCGAATCGGCAGTCGAAAGGCTGGTGGACTTCGACTTCCGGGGCTTGGCCACCTTACCTACAGAAAGCTTCTTCTTACTCTCCCGCAAGGCCTTCGAAGTAAGCGACTGGCAGTCCACACAGTCATCCGTGTCGTGGTCCTCACCGAGGCACCAGAGGCAAGCGATTTGCGAATCAGTCAACGATAGCTTTGACCCACAGTCCCGACACTTCTTAAAACCCGGCCGCGGGGTAGATGAAGACGAGGACATCATGGATATTCACAAACGAACAGGTTCGAGGAACCGAAAGAACACAACTCAGAATAGTGGAGGCGCGCCGAGATCTCAGAGGCGAACACGTTCGAGGAAAAAACAGAACTGAGGCTACGGGCGTTGTGCGTCCGACTTCTAACATCCGGTGACGTCGGCTCAACGGAGGCCCTCGAGGACAGCGTATCGATGTAATCGACGCAGGACGCAGAAAGATTTTCCGAAGCAGCACAGCTGGGGTGATTACTGTCATAGATATGGAATACGTTGGAGGACCCAATTCCCTCGAAACAGCCCTCCTGGACTTAAAAATCCAAATGGACGAAGCCAAAGATAAGGGTAAGCTGGCCATCCTCCTATCAGCAGGGTTTGATCTCGTTGACCATCAGATCCTGACCAAACACGTGTCCACTGCCATAGCATATTCACCAAATGCCACTAGATGGATCCAATCCTTCCTCGCTAACAGACCGAGTGTCTTTGCACCCACAGCTTCTGCTGATCCAGAACCCATCCACTGTGGAGTCCCTCAGGGGTCCTGTGGGTCTCCCATTCTTTATAATATCTTTACTAAGCTTCCTTTTGATCATCTTGACAACCTGGGTGCCACCTATACAAATGATGCAGATGACACTCCGGCCTCATCACTCACTGGTTGCTATGAAAAAGATTCCAAAAAACTTTACGCAATCTACTTGGAAATACAGGTCTGGATGGCTAACTACAGCCTCTGCCTAAACGACGAAAAAAACGGAACTTCTAATCGTTGGCTCCCAAGTCGTCTGAACAAACTTGATCCACGGTACAAAACCTTTAACATTGATGGGAATATCAAAGTCGCCAAAGAGGTCAGAGCTCTTGCCGTTTATTTAGATACCACCCTTTCCCTCAAAAAACAAGTTAACACTATAGCTTCCACCACAGCATACACCACCAAACTAATCAACGCCGGCAAACCCTTTCTGTCCACAATAGCTGTCTTACACTAGCCAAGGCCCTGATCTTGTCCAAATTGGACTATCGTAACACTATTCCTAGGCTCCACTGATCATAATCTGGATAGATTACAAGTTCTCCAGAACAATGCACTTAGATGCGCCATAAATATACCCCGCTCCAGCCACATCTCTGCTATTAGACGGGACTCACTCTGGTTACCAGTGCGCGATAGAATCATACTGCGCACTCTGGTCGTCACACATAAATGCCCGTCTAATACAGCCCCACATTATCGGTCTGTCAAATTCTCGAGGAACCGATCATCCAGACCCACCAGATTGACTTACCTATACTGCCTCAATATCCCCAAATACGAACTGAAACGGGCAGGGATGTCCAGCTTCCTGGTATTAGCAGCCAAGTGCTGGAACGCCCTCCCTACGGCCAACAGAGCTGAAACTTCCTTCTGGACTTTCAGATCCAAAGTGAAAGAATGGCTCTTTGCCCAGCAACATTAGCTTTATCCTCAGCCACTCTCTAACGGACTCAACTACTATTAACGCAGATCGATCATACTCCCATGATTTCTAATTTCTGACCCCTGTTTGAACTTTGTGTTACTAGTACTCAAGTCCCGTGGATTAATCATTTACTGTACCATCTCCAAGGGTCGTCTGCCTAGGGAATATTACTCCCTAGCTCACCGTATTGAATTGCCTTGTTGTTGCCACACTGATCATCTGTAACCTGGTCCTCATGCCTTTGTCTTTTTTGTGCTACTGTAACAGTGACAAATCATTTATGGTTAAGCGCCCAGAT
Source organism: Ambystoma mexicanum (assembly GCF_040938575.1). Classification (NCBI taxonomy): domain Eukaryota; kingdom Metazoa; phylum Chordata; class Amphibia; order Caudata; family Ambystomatidae; genus Ambystoma; species Ambystoma mexicanum. The sequence continues at coordinate 139,921,435 of NC_090921.1, forward strand.
ACCTCAAGGTTAGGTGCGATCTACAAATAATGAAGTAAACGATTTCTGCCTTAGTGCCAGTAAGACTGATATCCTTCTCATTGGGACCCCTGCTCCCGCGTTCCCTCTTTCACTCTGGCCGCCCTGCTTGGGCCCTCTTCCTGCACCTTCCTGTGAAGCAAAAAACCTTGGTCGCATCTTTGACTCCACTCTTTCCCGTTGTCCTCACATCACGGATCTCACTAAGAAGTCTTACTATCAGCCGCACCTCATCAGAGGTATTCTTCCTTTCCTCACTTTCCCCCAGAAGCTCACCGTCTCCAGAGCCCTGGTTCTCTCTAGTCTGGACTACTGCAACAGCCTCTTTCCCAACCTGCCTTCCTCTACTCTCTGCCCTCTGCAACTAATCCAGAACAGGACTGCAAGACTTGTCCTTAGCCTCAAGCCTAGGGATCATATCTGCCCAGCCCTGAAATCTCTCCACTGGCTGCTGGGGACTGCAAGGATCAAGTTCAAGACCCTCTGTGTTAGGGAGAATTTTCAGAAATGTGCTAATTCCCTTCTACCTTAGAGACCCCCAGTTCTTTTGCTGGACTTTAGGACTTTTCATTTTTATCCTGAAGAGAGTAAGACCTATTTCTCACTCTCCCATGTGCTTTTATTTCATTTAAACTCCTTTTCTTTTGGTTTTGGAGTCTGACAAACTCCATAGGCATCATCTTTTTACATTGTGACACACAGCACCCTCAGTGCAATGTCACAGAAAAGTCCTCTGGATTTCTGCCAAGGATTAAATACCTTCTCTTAGATAACTACTGTTTCCAAGAGTTTTAAAGTGAAATTGACTTTACTTACATTTTGATCCTTAGAGACCCAGCACAAACTATCTTACAAACTATCTAATATTTCAAGTGACCAGAAACTATGGCGACGTGGTGTCCTCTGGTGTTACATCCGCTGCACACATAAGTAAAGCTTAACAATGATGACAGAACCTGTACTTTCCAAGCAGCTGGAGTTTGGGCCCATCTCTCCGAGATAATCACCCAGCATGCCAATCCTATCCAAGAAAGTCAAAACAACAGCCATGGGCGTAGGGCATGGGGGCGTCAGGGGGGACAAATCCGCCCCACAATTTTAAGTGGGGAGGATGTAATGTCTTTTATCCCCCCCCAGAATATGTGTTTGGTGTGTCGTGCAGGGATCTGTTTTTGAAGTGGAGGGAGGGGCTGCTTACTAGGTAAACTGCTCTCTCCCCCCTGACCCCCAAAGCATGGGGGCAATACCCTGGGGGCAGATGGGTGATCATCTGCTCCCAGGGAAGGCTCCTGGAACGTTGGTTTGCCTGGTGAAGCTCTGCTGAAGCTCTGAATTCGCCTCGACTAGAGAAGCCCTGCAAGGACGACTTCTCCCTTGGTGGGACCAATCAGCCCCAAGACGAGCTCGACTGGAACCCCCTTCTCTGCTGGCTGTACTTCCATTGCTGCTGCAGGAACAGAGTGTCAGGGGACAGGAACATCACAATAGAGTGCATTGTTTTAAAGTCAGACCCCGAGCTCCAGGAAGATCCTCTGGACCCCCTCGAAGCAGGACTAACCGAACCCCTTCAACATAGTGCTGGACCCCAGAGGCAAGGAAAGTCCACACGGTGTCCAAAAACCGCAGTGGTGCTGTTCGCGAGAAGCTGAAACTGCAAAGTGCCGCTGATCTGAATTGTGCCTATTGCTGCTGCTGACCTTCAAATAGCAGTGCAGGTGTCCTTAGACGTCCTCCCTCTTGCCCCCACTACTGAGGCACAGGAACACAGCATCTGTAGGACCTACAACAGGGACCAAAGCCAGATGGAACCATAGCTTCAGACCGAAGGTAATGTGAACTAAGGGGTATTTGCCTCTTTGTCTGTGTAGCTTGCTTGCTCTCAGTTGAGACTTGCATTGGCTGCCCCTTGCAGAATTGCTTGCATCTTTGCTCTTTCACAAGCCTCCCAGCATGTGGCCCAACAGTGATTTCTTTTTCAACAAAACTCTCTCTCTAACATTGTGCAAGACTTCTACTTACCTTCAAGAAGTGCCTCAGCTCCCCTAGACTTTGCTCAATTGACATGGGCTGTCCTGGCTCCCTCAAGACTCTTCTAACGTCTGACTTTGTTATTTTAACTATCCCTCAAAAAAGTCATACCTTACTTGTATAGCTGGGAAAGGGTTAACCTACATTGCATTGGTGGGTTCAAAAGGGCTTACTTGTTTGAGACACTTATTCACCATTGTTTCCTTCCCTAACCTTTTCCTTTTTGCCACAACATCAGCATTACAGTTAAAAGATAATAAGTGATATATTAATGTCCACATTGTCCTAGCTATTGAAGTCACCCGAGGGTGTAGAAAATTCAGTGCGCCATCACAAAAGGGTATCTGCTTACTTTACTGAACTGAATGTGTGCATTTAGTGTCTTTCATATTGCTCCCTTCTAAAGTAGGCTTATTTTAAAACAGACTGTCAAATTAATAAATAATTATTTAATCAAGAAACCTTGAGTATAAGTGTTATTTGACTACATGACACTGTGAATCTCTATGTTACAACCCTACCAGCTCACATTGACCCCTCTTGAGATAAGCCCGGCTGCTCAGTCACTACCAACTTGTGTAGTACAGACTTATACCAAAGGCTGGGTTACCTATTGCCAAGAGGACAAGGCTGGTGTAGTCTCCCATAGGGTTACTACATACGATCTTGCCTAACAATCTGCAGCATCCACAAGGCTTTCTGGGGCCAGAGCCCGCACTACATAAACTTTCTCTTTCTAAACACCTTCCTTCTCGAGTCCATCGCGCAGCCACCTCCAGCTCTCTGAGACTCAGATGCTTCTCCAGGCAGGGAGTGGGGGGTGGCTCTCTCTCTCTCTCTCCTCTGCAGGTGCCTTCCTCTGGAATGGCCTTTCTGCCCCTCTCAAACTTGAGCCGGACCACTTGAGGTTCCGGAAGCAGCTCAAGATCTTCCTTTTCACTTCTGCTCTCGCTCGCCTGCTAGAGAACTAGAAAAATCGTCTGGTCTGGTGACAACCTACCAGTAAGAATTTGTATCCAATTACAAAAAATGAGCCCAACATTGTTTAATTGTTTTCTTAGATGCACTGCATGCTGCATTCCAGGCTCCAAGCATGGGACCGGGCAGGGCATTTAACTTGTACGCTCAGTCAAGTCTAGTTTAAACTACAGGCATCGAGTTTCGCTGTGGCACATGAGAATACATGGGCTGGGAAACAGAAACCGAGTTTTCTGTCAGCAGGGTTTGTAGAACGTGCATCTGCCATTTACACAACCTTGTGGTTTTGAGAATAACAAAGTTACTCACCGTAGTGACTACCTTACTCCTACTCCATAGTCCCCTTTCCTCCATACTTTTGTGACATTCTGTACTGCGGGACGGAACCGGAGCACTTTAAGCATCAACAAATATTTTGTTGTCCTTTTATTTTTACTCAGGGCTGTAGCCCCGCCTTCCTGAACCCCGCCCAGCGCATTGCCCTTCAGTCCTTCTCTATCGCCAAAGTCAAAGGATAATTTTAGAGGAAACCTTTTAGAGGGGTAGGCGGGCGGGCGTTTGGAGCTAAGGGAACTATGACTTTACCATCTAGTCTGTAACATTCCGATAGTTAAAATAATCCATCTGGAGAAAGTTTTCTTGGCGATGGCTAGACCCAATTTGTAACCTGAATAGCCCACAAATAACTGGTCATTCTGCCGCAGTTTTGCTAATCTGGAAATGTAAACGCTCAGTGCACATCTAGGGTCGAGTCTGTGAAGTCTTTCTTCCTCTTTCCCCAGATTTGATGGAGGATAAAAAGATGGTAATGTTATCGTATAAGTAATATGAAACTCAGAAACAACCTTGGGGAGAAAGGTAGGCTTCACCTTTAGTGCCGCTCCGTCTTTATGAAAAGCAGTATGAGGAGGCTTGCAGGATAAAGGCTGTAGCTCACTCACCCTTCGGGCTGATGTGATTGCCACTAAGAACACGGTTTTCAAAGTAAGTCTTAATGGACAAGAATGTAGAGGCTCGAAAGGAGCACCAATCAGAAAGTTTAAAACCAAGTTGAGATCCCACAGTGGGACTTGAAACGGGGTCAGAAGGTAAACATTAGTTAATCCCTTTAAGAATTGTATTGCAAGAGGAATCTTAAAATAGGAGACTTCCTCTGAAGTGTGCTTAAAAATAGAAAGCGCTGACAGGAATCCTTTGATGGTACGAATCTGACCAAGATTTGCCAGATGTAATAGAAAGGATAACAACATCGGTGTATTACATGAGAAAGGGTCAACATTCTTAGCTCTACACCAGCTGCAAAACTTATTCTAGTGGTACAAAGATTTGGTTGCAGGCCTTCTGACCGAAAGCAAAATCTCCATTATGTCATCCGGGATGTCCCAATCCTTGTATCTCAGCCTCTCAGACACCATGCATCAAGTCTGGGAGTCCCGATATCCGGATGAAGAACGCGACCCTCCTCTCGCAAGAGAAGGTCCTCTCTTGCGGAAGACTAATCGAAGGGCAGATGGACATGTCCAGAAGGTCCGGGTACCACATCCTCCATGCCCAGTCCGGGGCAATTGGAATCATGGATTTCCTGAACCTCCTCAACCTCATTACGTGAGGAATGACAGGGATTGGAGGAAACGCGTACAGAAGTGGAAACTTCCAGTCCACCACAAACGTCTCCTAGAGCTCCTCTCGGGGGAAATTCCCTTGAGCAGTACAGTTTGCACGTCCTGTTGGCACTGGTCACGAACATATCCACTTGAGGGGTTCCCCAAAGGGTGATCTCCTGAAGGACTTCCTGAGCTAGTTCCCACTCGTGGGAGACTGTGCTCTGCCTACTCATAGCATCCGCTGTCGTGTTCTTCTCTCTGGCTAGGTGAACTGCTGATAGAGTTATTCCTTCTTGTATTGCCCAGAACCAGAGCTGCATTGCCTCTCTGTACAGTGGTAGTGACCCTACACCCCCTCTCTTGTTGAGGTAGTACATGGCCACTGTGTTGTCCATCATTATCAGGACATTCTTTCCCTGTACAGGTGGTAGGAAGGCCTTCAGCGCTAGTCTGATTGCCTTCAGCTCCAGAAGGTTGATATGTAGTTTGGACTCCGATGGAGACCAACGCCTGCTGATGGTCAAATCGTTGGTATGGGCTCCCCACCCAGTGAGTGAGGCATCCATCACTACTGTTATCTCCGGCCATGGTTGCCAAAACGGGTCTCCTTTGAAGATGTTCTCCCGACAGGCCCACCACTGAAGATCCAGTGCGAGACTGTTTCAGATTTGTAGGAGATCCAACATCCTTCCTGAGAATTGTGACCACTGGGTCCTGAGTGCCCATTGGAGAGATCTCATTCTCAGGCGAACATGTGGCACCAGAAAAATGTAGGATGCCACAAGGCCGAGCAACCTTAGAAAATTGAAGGCAGGTAGACGCTGGGCATTCTGGAATTTGGTCACCATCTGCAGAATGTCTTGAGCCCTCACCTCTGGTGGTGAGGCTTTTCCCAGGGATGCATCCAGGACTGCTCTGATGAATTGGAGTCTTTGTGATAGTATCCAGTGGGACTTCTGGAGGTTGAGGGAGAAGCCCAGCCTGTGAAAGGAGTGACAGGTGGAGCCGAGATGTTCCAGGGCCTGTTCCGGAGAACTGGCCCTGATCAGCCAATCGTCTAGGTAGGGGTAGACATGAACCCCCCTCTCCTGAGACTCGCTGCCACCACTGCCATTAGCTTGGTGAAAACCTTGGGCGGCGGTCAGCCCAAATGGCAGCACCCAAAACTGATAATGAGAACCGCCAACAGTGAACCTCAGGTACTGTCTGTGCTTGTGATGGATCGGCACATGAAAGTAAGCATCCTGAAGGTCCAATGATACCATCCAATCTTGAAGGGCCTGAAGGATCTGAGAAAGAGTTACCATCTTGTTCCTTCCTGAGGAATTTGTTCAAATTTCTTAAGTCCAAGATGGGTCTCATTCCTCCGTCCTTTTTTGGAATTAGAAAATTTGGGGAGTACCAACCCTTGTTACTCTCCGCTACAGGTACTGGTTCTATAGCACCTTTTTCTAGCCGAGTTAAAATCTCCTGCATAAGGAGCGGAGCTGGAACTTTCAAAGAGTTGTTCCCTGGTGGACGACTGGGGTTTTTGCAGGAAGGGTAGGCAGTAACCTTGGACAACTATTTCCAATGCGAAGCGTCTGAAGTAATAGCCTGCCATTCTGTCAGATTCTGTAATCACCTGCCTCCTACTGCAGTCTTGTGTACGAAGACCACAGAGGTTTTGGGGCAGCTGAGGCAGTGGCTGAAGGTAAAGTAGCCGCTGCTGTTGTGGTCTTAGTACCTCTCCCCCGTTCACCACGGGGGAATCTTTTATGTCCTCTTTGAGCCAGCTGTCCCCTGCCCCTTCCGAATGCGGAATAATAGCAAAAGGACAGACCCCTCCACAAAGCACCTGTGGGATGGTTTGAAGTTTGCCTTATTGCAGCTCCAAGGGATTTGGCTGCTGCCTTGGAAGGTCGCAGCTTCTCCAAACTCATCAGCGTTATTTCCAAATAGATATGTGCCGTCAAAGGGCATGCTGAGAAGTCGGGATTGTACGTCTGGGGCAAATCCTGATTCCGCAACAATGCAAATCTGTGGATCACTGTACTAGCCACCATAGCTCTGCTGATGCGGTCAACAGAGTAGAGACCAGTCTGGAGGAATTCGCACATAGCATCTTTCCCATCCTTGACAATGTTAAGGAAACCGTCACGTTCCTCCCCTTCGGGGATATGGTCAGCCGCCATAGAAAAGCATTCCCAAAGGGTGTGGGTAAATCTAGCTAGCGTACACGTAGCATTGGCAGATTTTAAAGCCATGCTGCCGGCCGAGACAACCTTCTTGGCTATGGCGTCATAGTGTTTATCATCTCTGTCCTGTGTTATCATGGAATAGGAATTTTGTCTACTTGAGGAAGTGGCTGCTTGCAACAACCAGGCTTTCTGGTGCAGGATCCTTTGAGAGGTACAGAGGGTCAGAACTAGAAGCTCTGTACTTGGCTGTTAGTTTTTTATTTACGGCCGGGACAACCTTGGGTGTTTCCCAATTGGAAGTCACTCTCCTCTGCAAAGCCTGATGGAAATGGACAACAGGTGTGGGTCTCGACCATCCCATATACTCCATGACTCTTGTCATGAGCGGTCTGTACGTTACTTCAGCATGGTCCCCGGGATCTGCCTTTCCAAAATCAATTTCAGGAGAAGTATCAATACCACTCGCTTCATGAAGTCAAGCTTGCAAATTCTTCATGCGAGATTCTTCGGATAGAAGATCATCAGGCACAGATGGTGCCCATATTGCAACCCAAAGGGTCTTTCTTCCTCAGGGGATTGCTCTGCGTCGCCATAAATTGAAGAGTGTGTACTCTGTACGTGGTTGTGGTCTATAAAATCTTTCAAATGAGGTAGGTGTCATGGAAGTCATAACAGGAGCTGAAATCATCGATGTCGACGGCCTCGACACAAGTGTTGATGGCTTTGACTATGGCGTTGATGGCTTCATCGTTGTCATCGAAGTCTTCAACAATTGGGTCGAAGGGATTGACACATGCAGCGCTGAGATGGTCGACACTCGAGGCGTGATGGCTTTTCCATCGGTACCGGTGCCGAAGACGCACCTTTCGGACCGGTTGTGTAGATTTCCTTCGGCGTCGATGATGTCGATTTTTTTTTTAATGTTTTGAGGAGGCTTTCTCTCGACTCCAGGAATGAGATCGCTCTCGAAGAGGTTCGATGGCCGGGTCCGAAGACGCACAGCTCTTATGCTTCCGAGGTCTTTCGACTGGAGCATCGCCTCTAGGTGTTGTCGAGGGGGGGCAAGACCGCGTTCTCGAACACCATCATACAGAGTCTAAAGTCCTCCCACTGAGCCGGGGTACTAGGTTTTGAAGGGCAAACGACCCATTCGGGTTAACTAGATGACTAAGTGGACAGCGACCTATGGTGCCTCTTATTGCCATGCCTCGAAGACGAGGAATGATGTGAACCACTTCTTGAACGGGAGCTTTTAGACCTCTTAGGACGAGGAGACGTTCGACTCGTCTGACAATTTTCATTTAGAAGGGTAGAAGGGGATTTTTCAGGCTTACCTCTCGCCAACTTCCCTCTACGTTCCCTCAAGGCCTTGGCCGTCGTCAACAGGCAACCCTCACACTCCAAACACAGATGGTTTGACCCTAAACAACACAGGCAGATCCTGTGCGGGTCCGTCACATTTTAGCACAGCAGTCCCAGCACTTCTTAAATCCGGACAGAGGAGTGGACGACACCGATGGTGAAGCCATATTGGGGCGAAAACGCGATGAAATTACGAAGAAACCCGAAGAAGATATTCTGACTAGGAACTAGGTGTTACGTTACCAAAGCTGTGAAGCGTGGAAAAAGGGAACCAAGGCCAACAGACGCTGCGCGTGCTACTTATAACTGCAGTGACGTCGACATCGAGACAGAGGCCTCCAAGGGACATTGATTCGACCAGGCATCGAAGCACAGAGCCATCTACTGAACAAAAGAATTCGGAGGCAGCAAGCTGGACATTGGGAAGTATCAGAGATAAGGAATACGTGGGGAGGACACAATCCCTTAGAAAGAGCAATTATCATCCATGCTAAGGTAGGCCCCAATGCCAGACAAATAAGTTCTGCACGACAAAATGTGGATGCCCATGACCGCTAGATGTGAGATTAATGAATGGACACAGTCAATAAAAGTTAGACGAGGGTCAAGAAGCTTGGCAAGACACCAGTGACAGAACCGAAGCCATTTGCTTTTGTACTGGGCTCACGTTGAAGATTTGCGTTTGCACGCCGCCTGAATTATACGCATATTGTCTTCTGAGAGACTAAACTGCGCTAAGGATTTGAACTCAGGAACCATGCTGCTAAGCTGAAAGATTGTGGATAGGGAACCGTTTGTTTGGTGCAGAAGATTGGGGATCTGCGGCAACCTGATCGGGTTGCGTATGGACGGGTACTGAAGTTCCAAGAACCAGAACCTGGCTGCCCACCAGTGAGTTCTGAGCAGCACAGTGCAATTGTTGGCACTCCTGAGTTTCCAGAGTGATCGATGAATCAATGGCAGAGGAGGGAAGGCATACGCTAGCATTATGTCCCACGGATCCTGAGCGCATCCCCCAAGGAAGATACACCGAGTCCATCCCTGGAGGTATAGCACAGAAGCTTTTTGTTGGCCGACGTCGAGAACAGGTCCACTGTTGGAGTGCTCCACTGCGAGAAAAGGTGGAAAAGAACATTCTCGTTGATCTCCCTCTAGTGATTTGCCACAGACTGATGGCTGAGGTAATACTCTGCAATATTGTTCCGCACCAGAATGTGCACTGCCTGTAGCCAGATATTGTTCTGCACTGACCATTTCTAAATCTGGATGGCTAGATTGACAAGTAGGGGAGCTCTAGTCCCTCCCTGTTTGTTCACAAAGAACATAGCCATTGAATTGTCATTGCGTATTCTCAATGGAATGCCAAAAATCTTTCAACGTTAGAAACACTGCCAAGAGCTTGAGGTAATTGATCTGAGACATCCTGTCCTGAGGTGTCACATAGGTCGAAAACCTCTAGATGATTTAACATAGCCCCCCAGCCCAGAAGAGAGGAGTCTGTTATGACTTGCAGTGAAAGCTCCTGAAAGGAAGCTCCCACTGAGAGGTTGGCAGGCGTTGACGACCATTGGAGATCCGCCAGCATAGATGATGGGATTGCTATCATTCAGGAGTCTGGGCCTGAAACGCGAGACCAATTGCTCCATATCGAGGAAGAGCCGAACACATGAGGCCATGAGGCCCAGGAGCCTTTGAAACCACCAGGCTGACCTGTGGGAGGAGTTGAGAAACCGACGGCAAGTGACTGACAGGTCTGCAATCCTGTCCTCGGTTAGAAAGATCTTGGCTTTGATGGTATCTCAGCGAAAAAGTATGAAAATCCGGTCCTGAGAAACCATCAGACGAATACTTTTGCCAGTTTACAGACAGCCCAAGTCTGAACAGTAGTTGGATAATGGACTGAAGATTGCTTGTTGCAGTCTGCGGTCAGTGACTCCCAAGCAGCCAGGCATCCAAATAAGGATAGTCGTGGATTCCTTGGAGCCCGAGGAATGCTGCAATGACCACAATCATTTTCATAAAGACCTGTGGGGCTGAGCTGAGACCAATGGGGAGGACTCTATATTGGAAATGTTCCATCCCTACCGAGAAGCAAAGGGATTTGCGGTGTTGAGGCCATATCAAAATTTGCATATAAGCATCTTGGAGATCTACCACGCTGAGCCAATCGCCCTTCCGAAGAGAGGATCTAATCCGGTTGGCTGTGATCATCTTTCATTTCTCTTGGGGGAAGGGAAAGGTTGAAGTTGGACAGGTCTAGGAGTGTGTGCAGACCAGCCTGGTTGGGTTTGGGCACTGGACAGATGGGAATAAAATCCCTCCCCATGTTCCGATGGAAGGACACGCTCCACCACCCTGAGGCCCTAGAGCTTCTGCACCTCGGCCCCGAGAGGAGGACACCCTTTTTAATGTAAAAGGGGGCTGATAAGGTGGAGTATCTGAAAGGGGTAGCCGAAAGCATGCATGGGCAATAGACAAAACCCACCAGTCTGTTCTCGTCCTGCACACCTCCAGATGAGACCAAATCCTTCCTCCCACTGGAGACTTGTGGGACCGATGAAAAACATAATTTTGTACATTTATTGGAGTCAAGGGCACTTGTAGCCAAAGAGGAGGCTGAGGACTGGGAGGAAAAACCAGCCGCCTTGTCTCTATTTGCGCCAAGACCCACTGGAGGAACGATCTGCCTGGTGCGCTCGTGAAATCCTCTGAAACCTAAAAAGGATCTTGTTGGGATTTCGATTTCTGAGTATAGGACATTTCAGAGGGAGCAGGTTTTGCTAAAACAGACAAAGACTTGGCTGTCAGCGTACTCGTTTTGTTCAGTACCTAGTCAGTGGAGGAATGGAAAAGCTCTTTTTCCTCAAAGGGAAGGTTAAGCACCTTTTCATGGACCTCCCTTGAAAACTTTGTAGCGTGGAGCACGCCTGGTGGGAAACATCAACCCGATCATAAGACCCCGGGCTGAAGTGTCCACATGATGAGCTGCAGCCTCAAGCAAACCCTGAGGAAACAACTCGGACAGGCCTTCCTTGAAGTCCTCCAGCTTGTCTTGAGAAATACAGTCTTAAATTCTGACAATTCCTTCCATAACTTGAGGTTGGCTTCCGCAAATATGACCTCCGCGTTTGCTTGATGTAGCTGAAGCCCTGCATTGGCAGAAACGTTTCTTCCCCACCCCCGATACGGTCAAGAATATTGTCTTTTTTAGACAAAACCTGTGAGGCGGTGGTGGAGGAGGAGGAGGAGGAGGAGGAGGAGGAAGAAGGTGGCTTAGATTGAAGCGTAGCCGCCGCCACTAACCTAAAGGAAGGAAGTGGGCAGGAAGCTAAAGGAATGTCTTCTGATGAATTGAGCTTATAGCGAGCGTCAATTCTTTTTGTTAATGAGATGGCCAGTATGGTATTTCTCTCAAATTGTGCGCGATTCTGCAAGCAGGTCTTTTTGAATGAAGAGACCTGAGCGCTCTTGTGACTTTAAGGTCAGAGTCCCCCTGAGAGCTCTCTCCTGCAGGGCTGGAGTTGGAATTTTTAGCAATGCCATCAAATCCAACACCCCATCATGAAACACTGGGCAGGTCCTCATTATCTTCGTCCAACCGCCCCTTGTCCCTTTTGTCGGGAACTGAAGGCTGTTCCGAAAGAAATGGTGTATCAGGTACCTTTTAGTTCGGGTGGTTGCACAACAGGAGTTGGTAGCACCGGATAAAGTGGAGGCAGGGGATGTACTGGAGGAGGCCCCGCTGAAACCGGAGGAGGCAATTCCGGGGCATGCTGAAGCTGTGGAGGATCGGGCTGAGGCCTGAGTGGCTTAGGGCACATATCCTTGAAGAGATCCCTAAAATTCACCTTCATCGGGTCTGAGTGCATGAGGGCCTGGAGTTTGCCAAAGAACACATACTGCGGGGAAGGCGTAAACTGCGAAGTGGGTAATGCCGATCCAACGGACCGTATCCCAACGACTCCATTGCGGTAGGCTGCCACTATGGGCCGCCCCTGGCTGGATCGAGACAATGCAGAGGGGCGGATGTTGAGGGGAGTCCAGTCCACTGCCGACCGAAAAGGATTTCTGATATCCAGGCAGGGCAATGAAACAGGCGGCTCGGCCCCCATCTCAGGCCTCCCTGACACAGTCGTTTATTTGGAGAGACACGACAAAATGGCCGTCTCAGACCGCCTATGTTGGGCCATTTTGTCACTCCCTTTGGAGATCAGCGTCAAAGGCCTATGTGAGGCCATTGTCAACACAGGATTTACAGGAGCTTTGGAGTCAATTTTAGCCCTCTGTGAGGGATCCTCAGCAGGGCCGGTACTGAAAGATTTAGGACTTTTGACCGCCTCTTTTGCCCGCTCAGCAGGATCGTTATGGAGTTTAGCCCCTTTGAGGGGAACCTCAGGCTGACACCCGGTGTCAAGACCCCCAGAATGTGGGCCGTCAGTTCTGCTTGTTTTCTATGGTCCCTATTTGGGGATCCTAGAGAGCGAGTCTGGTTCTTTCAGCCCCCTTACGGGGAACCTCAAGAAGAATCCTGGTACGTTTAGTCCCTGATTGAGGATCCTTGGGAGTTACCCTGGTATAATTTGCCCTAGAACGGGGAACCTCGGGGGTGACCCCGTTACCCTAAGCCCCTTGAAGGGGAACCTCAGAAGCTACTTCGTTATCCAGGTTAGATCCCTTTCGCGATACCCCAGGGCGAGCCCTGGTAAGACTGGAGCCGTTAAGGCCCCACCCAGCAGCGGACAACCCCGGGAAGGAGTAACCCAGCCAGGGTGCCATGAAATGGAAGGAACTTACTGAACAATTCCTCTTCTCGTCGAACTGTTGAAGATGAGCCAGAGGTAACCGCTGCAACACGTCCTCTCACCGGATGACCCTACGATGAAATGCCATAACGGATAGCGAGTCGCAGTAAAGACAGGAATCCCACTGATGTTACGGGCATAAGCAATCCAGACAAAGTGAATGAGGATCCACCCTCATGGAGCAATGCTCGCAAGGAGAACAGGATACGAAACCCTGATGCCCTTGCAAAGAAGGAGATGAAGACGACCATGGAAGAGTTGAAGGACAAGATGGGGAAAAAACAATCCCCCAAGATGCAAGTGCGTCCAAACCCGATTACGCGGAGAAAAGGACTGAAGGGCGATGCGCTGGGCAAGGCTCAGGAAGACGGGGCTACAGCCACGCACAGTGGCCCACGTAATAGATAAAAAGGAGCACAAATATTTTTGGATGCTTCAAAAAGTGATCTGATCCTGTCCAGCAGGATGGAATATCCCAAAAGTATGGAGGAAAGGGGACGGGGCGTAGGAATATTTTATTGCATAGATCGGTTGAAGAATAGACAGGATACTGCGTCAAGCCATTCTGTATATCGGAGTGAAAGTGAGGTGCTATGAGGGATGCAAACCCAACGTCCAGCTCAACAGCTTTCAGTTGGTGTTTGTGAGAGAGGAGTCCTGGAAGAGGGTCATGAATAATGTGCCACCTGAGCAAAAGAGAACCAATACCCTGTCCCTCTTCTAATTCGGGTTTGGTTCGTAGATGTGTGTCAGATTTGAGGATAAATTGTGGTTTCACCGTCTTGTGACCAATGCTGGATTTGACTTTTATGGACTTCATTCATTCACGGTGCGTCACCCTTTCTCAACTCTCATGCTGGACTTCCTTTACATCTTGTACTCATGGTGGCCCGGAATCATGCTGTTCCCATCTTCATCTTGTATCCTGGCTTGCAACATTATGTGTTACTACTGCCTTCTGCAATTGTATTCACTCTCCTCTTGCTTCTCCACTCTTTGACTGCTAACTCTGTTCTCTCCTCCTATCCCTTCTCCCTTTTCCTATCCCCTCCCCTTACTTTCTTCTTTCACTTACTCTATCAGAATTGTCCCTGGACTTAGGATGATAGCAACCTAGTCTGTCTCCTCCCCTCTCCCCTTACTGGTTTTTTCCTCCTCACCCCCCCGCACCCCAGCCCCACCTCCGGCACTATCTGAAATGTCGTGTCAGGCCTAGTATGATTGTTGCTTGTTTTGTGTTCCTCCCCTACCTTTCTGCACCCCTCTCCCTCACCGCTTGTTTTTCTCCGGCTCTACCAGAAATGTTGTCAGGCCTACTACAGTAGTTGCCTGTCTGTTTCCATTTCCTTCCCACTCTCCCCCTCCCTTACTTATCTATGTCTTAGCTCTTGCACTATCTGAAATGTCGTCAGGCCGAGTACGATAGTCAATTTCACATCCTTACTGTTCATGGCCTGTAAGAATGTCATTGTATTTTCCCTTGTTCCCTCCCTTGCCTTGAAGCGCTTTGAAACACATTGTGTATAGGCGCTATATAAATAAACTATCATATCATAGGGTGGATGAGGGTCACAAATGTCCTCTAGGAGTGTGGTGGGTGAAAGATCTTGGGAGGTAGGAAGAGGGGATTCAGGTAGCCTGTGGTGCTAACTCATTGCATAATAATTGTTGAACAATAAGTCATTGCCGAATGATCAAATTCCCCTCCTCCACACACCCCAATCTGTAATGCTCAGTGGGGGCGGAGGGCAAAAAGGGATACAAAAAATATACTGTGTAAAACCAAAAATATTCTGCAAAACACACAAAAGGATTTCCCAAAACATGCACTAAGGCCACTGTCAATGCGCAGGACAATCAGAGGGACAAAATGAAATGAAAACGATAACACAAAACAGAAAAAAATATTCCTTAACACGCAGAAACCTCTGCAGCTCCAACACACACCCCCAATCAGTCATTTGCACTTACGTAAGAGGGACAAAACAAAAAGGAAGGAGGGTTCTCCTGCAGATAGCATGTTAAAGTACTCACTACAGTGCTCTTAGTCCATAGTCTGTCCCACACCCCTTCAGCCATACTTATGAAGTTCACATACATGTGGATAGGAGCCATTGTTTCCCTCAATTTGATTGACTGATACAGCTGTATGTGCAAGGTTACCCAGCCACACCCCTCCGGGCACTGTCCCCAGCTTCGTTCCACCAGATCTTTTCCATTCGCCTACATCAAACTTGACCGATTACCACTTTAAGGGGGATGGTGGAGGACCTATGGAGGAAGGAGGACAATCGACTAAGAGTACAGTAGTCACTACAGGGAGTAACCTCCTCCTACATGCTGTGCTCCTTACTCTATACTTATAGAAGACTATTAAGGAATGTAGGCCAGCGGCGTTGAGGACCTGGGCTACTCTAGTCAAGAGGATGTGCAGTACTCGCTGCCGACATTGTTAGGGTTCAATATTGCTGGGAGAGATTTAATTCCGGATTCTAGTCTAGGAGAGCCTGGAAAACTGGCACCTTATAAAACATACATCTATGACATTAACTTTTGAGTATTTGAGAATTTCAATAAAGAAGAATTAGGACACATTTACACTTTTAAACAAAAGATTATAATGTGCAAAACGCTAGCTTGCCTAGCCTGCAGAAGTTACATTTTTAGTGCGCTGTGTACCGTCGCCCCGTTCCGCAGCGGTAGCTCCTGTCTACTGAGTGATGCCTGACATCCAGGAACTGGTTTTAGCTACTGCTCACTGAATCTTAATTTCAAACCCTAAATTGCCATCAGTCTGCGAACTCCTACCCAGGCAGTAATGATGCATGCAAAAAAACAATGTGCAAAACCCAAGCAACCACCATAGCAAGAGTCTACCAGCGGACATGTCTCTGGAAGGCGACTAAGGCCAATTTAGCCCTGACCGCACGTGCAGGTTGGTACCTGGAAGGCATGGTCTGACAACGGTAACTTTTTTGAAATGTGCGAGAGAATCCATCCGGCTATGCTTGCCTTAGAATCCTGTAAAAAGGCTCCCCCACTCGTCTGCCAAAGTAACAGCCACCAGCTATGCAGTCTTCCATGAAACCTGGCTCATAGAAGCAAAGGTCATGGGCTCAATGGGGTTGTATACAGAAGGAGAAAACCACGTTAAAGTGCCAAGAGGGATGTGGTGCCCACACTGGCGGGAAATGACGCCAGAGGGTCCACCTCACCCCACCCGTCCTCCCAAAGTGGTGCTTCATCAATAGTTTGGGGAGAGCGATGAAGAACTATTATAAAGTTCAGTAGGAGTCAATTGCCAAATGATTAGTCCAAAATCAATCACCAGCCTGGTCCTAGCCAGATCCAAAACAGAAGGCAAAACTAAGTCCAGCTTTCAAGTAAGGGGATTGCTGTGGGAGCAACACTTGGACCCAAATGCAAAGAAAACTATGGGCATTTCTACTTATGTTGCTATGTAAACAATTCATCCTCTGGAGGCACCACCTCGAAAAAGGTTCCTGCTCCACTAGAGGGATGAAGTTTACATTATTGGTTGGAGGGGGTGGATACCAGCCTGCCTGCTTTCTGATTGGAAGTTCTGAGCAATGGAGGGCACAAATATGAATATTTTGCCTCATCATTCATGCCCTAATGTTAAAATCAAAACGTGAACCGAAAGACCCTTGATCACTGGAAAGAAGGCCTGAAGAGTGAAGACAGCCTGAAGTTATGAGACATTTATGTGAAGTGAACACAGATCTGGAAATCCCCATGGGTTGCTCTCCATTCCACAAAGGAAGAGTCTGTAATGATTAATACGGGGGAACGAGGGGTAGGTGTTTCTCAAAGGGGAGCCCGCAGAAGATTTTTGCGATTGCTTCACAAGAACAATTACACCCTCAAGGAGGAGGAATGGGGGAAGGAGAAAAGGCGATCACCACTGATTGTGGGTGAGAAGCCTGGTTCCATAGAAAGTCCTGTTGCAGTGGAGTTCTCATCTTTAGTCCAGCATGGTGAACTGCAAGCATTCAATATGCCATCAGGCCCAAGAGGTGCTGAAACAAAGCTGTGGCCGACTGGCAAGTCAAGAATAAGTTGCATAGTCAAAATAGTCCTGAACCCTCTCTGCGATGGGAAAGACCATGTACACAAGTGTTCCACAGGAAACCAATAAATGGCAGGCTCTGTAAAACCATCATTAAAGATTTCCCCAGGTTTACAGAGAACCAAAGTTGGCAGAGGGAATAACAGGCACCACGAGGATTGGATGGCCCAACCAGCCATAGTCCAGATAACATTATAGGTGGACGCTCTTCGGCTAAACAAAGGCCATCACGGCTGATGCAACATTTGTGAAAGGAAGACTGAAAGAAATCCAAGGAATATGAAGCGCACCAATTTGGAGGCTCAGATCTGTGCAACACAAAGGAAAGGACTGACTCACTGTTGTATCAGCCAATCACACTGAGGTACGAGGTTTTGATGTAAAAAATGGGTTCCAGTCTTGTTGCTGCAAGTGAGATATCGCAAGCATGAAGAAAAGGGGATGCGGGATGTATGTGTACTTACTAAGTGAAAATAAATCTGTGAAATTAAAAGTATTCTATGAAATCCATAAGTTGATCCATCATCCCCAACAGAAATCTGTCAACATAACTTGCATACAAATCATATAATATTCTTGCAAATAAAGAAATACGTTTTCGGAGCGTATTTTGCCAGAGCCACAAAAGTAATCTTAGCAGGTGCCAGGCTGGAAGAGATGATGAAAACCGCACACTGGTCAGAGGACACAGTTTTAAAAACAAACATTCTATGCCAAGCCAAATGGAGCAAGTTACTTTGTTATTAGTAAGCAAGCTTTAAACAGGCAAAATACGTACCTACGGTCTTACCATCAAATACTAAATATTCCATCTTAGCATTCAGGAAAGCATTCTATTCTATTAAAGAAATGGAGGTAAAGTTTTATCCCCACCCTCACAGGAGTAATCATTGATTCATGACATGATCAAGGAGTTAAAATTTGATGTGTATAGAAATAACTAAGTTACTCACCAGAGTGAATACCTTACTCCTAGTTCATAGTCCCCTTTCCGCCATACCTTTGGAGGACATTCCGTCCATCGGGACGGGATCACTTTCAAGTGTCAAAAACAACCCTTTTATTTTTACGCTCTGGGCCACGCATGTGGCTGTAACCCCGCATTCCAGAGCTCCACTCCACGCATCGCCCTTCAGTCGTTTTCTATCGCCAAAGTCGAAATACCTTTAGCAAATAGAGGAAACTTTTTAGAGGGTAAAGCAGGCGTATGGAGGATATGGGACTATTGACTAGGAGTAAGGTAGTCACTACGGTGAGCAACTTTGTTATACTCCGATGTCCCATCCCCTTTCCTCCATACTTTTGGGAGATTCCCAAGCATTAACCATAGAAACAGGAGGATGGAAGTGGAACAGGTTTTTAAGAACTTCCTGGCCAAACAGGGCCTCAGCCCAGGAGCTCATGACGAGACACCTGCATGATGCAGCTAGAGTATTTAATGTGCCCCACCGTTAAATACTGCTCTAGGCGATTGCAAGTGAAAGCACCCTAGGGTACCAACAGAACCGAGGTGCGGCTGCGCAGCATAATATACCAGCCAGTAGGGAACTCCACCGGGGAGGGCGGGTAGGTCTGAAGAGGCTGCTGTGACAGGGGCGTGGCAAGGTGGTTGAGTCATGGCAGACAAGTGATATGTTTGTGCGAAGTCAAAAAAAACGTAGGGCTCAAATTTGTATGGTTATAGTGATTACTTGAAACTTGCAGAAAAACAAAGCATAAAAATCGTTATACTGACATTCAGTAAGAATAGTAAATGCAGCTTCAGCATTGAAACTAATGCGAGCCTACAAAAATCGGTTTTACCACTGCACTATCCAGACAGAAAGCAGCACACAAACTGCACCATAACGATCAACTGGTTGTAGCCATTGGTTTCCATAGCACTCCGCTTCATACACCCCTCTTTCTTATCAGCCACCACTTGCATCTCTTAATGGACATGCCACAGAGTATATACAACCTCCCCCCTCCCACGTCCCCCACACTGGTGCGCCTGCAGCAGTCATAATGGGGCGGCTCAAGTGTGGGGGGAAAGGGAGTTTAATTTCAAAAGATCCGGTACTCCATATACACACTTCTTACTGCATTCAAAATCCGACACTTTTCCAGCACAGTTCTAGCCACGAGGCCTAGACAGCACCGTATTTAAATCAGTCTACACCCTCCCCCCGTTCACGGTCATGAACCCCACCGCCACCACCCACCCCAAAACTCTGACACTGCACCCGTTATAAAAAAAAAATGGGGTCCTAACGGATTCAGATTGACAATTATAGGGCTCCCTGGTGCACTCTCAAGCGAGGAGTGTATATTTATGAGCATCTGAGAGTGTCACTGTCAGGCCATGTGGCCTGCTTCTAGGCACAATGTCCTGCCCCCAGAAATACCTGGCTCACGACCCCCTCACCCCCCCCCGTGCTCGAAGCACACCTATTGTTCCGATGCCTGTCCGGGGCCATGCATGCACCACAGGAAATGGGCCAGAACGGCGCCGGAGCGGTGCCCTGTACCCACAACAGTAACAGATCCACTCCGAAGCTCCGTTATAGCATAGACGTGCAACCCGCGCTTTCAGGAGCCTCTGCAGAGCTGTCGATCGAGTCTTCTAAAAGCGGTCTGCTTGTTAAAGCGCTGGTTGCTTGTGCGTGTAATAACGACTTCAGTACAGAATACTCCTAGCTAGATCTGTCCTGAAGCAGAGTTATCACATGCACAAGCAACACACGTTTCAACAAGCAGACACTTTCAGGAGACTAGGCAAGGGAAACTGATAACAAAAACAGACAAAGCCTCACATAACACACAACCCGGCGGACATGGAGCAGAACAAACAACGCGTGGAGGGTTCGCAGATCAAGTAATTACACAAGTGTCTGAGGACACACACAGAACGGGGTAGAAAACTGAACAAAGGCCCACTCGGAAAAACACTGGGACCGTGAATCGATGCCAACATCCCCCTGAACTGTCTGGTCCGGATTTAGGGCTGGGCGAAGTGAATTCTTCTCGGTGGAAATAAGAGGTATTTGCAAGATATAAACAGCATCCCAAACCAAGGAAGCGTTTTCTTGCCGCTGTGGCCAGGATAGAACAACTGCATGGAGATTTTCCATGTGAACGTAGCACAACACAATTTGGGATATAATTGTGAAAAGTACATCCAAAAAACAATGGTGGCTTCTTCAGAAACACATTTGACCTACAGAAGCATGGACTCTGTAAATTGGAAGAACTTATATACTGAAAATCGGACAACATTCAATACACACCAACTTGAATTACTGCAATAAGAACTGTTATTTTTTTTTAAAATGTATATGTCCTGATGAGGTGCACTAGACGGAAATTGCACACGTCTGTCTAGTTGCCCGAAACTAGAGTAGACATCACCATACAGCCCATTTCCCCCAGAGTTGGTTCTAACTTGGGTTTATACAAAAAAACATGTGCAAATTGACATATGTTAAAAGCAATTATTTTCGAACATTTACCTTTTTTTATTAAAAAAAACTGTTAACTATGCACTTTCAGTAGACATGGAATAAGTCCAAGCAGATGGGAGTTCCAGAATATAATTATTAAATTGCAATTTTTGCACAAGTACAAATGGTTGTTTGTATGAATGGGGATGAAAGAGGATGTGAGAAATAATGTGTGAGATGTGATCACTGGTTGGTGTGACTTACCCGGTTACTCACCGTAGTGACCACCTTACTCCTAGTCCATAGTCCCCTTTCCTCCATACTTGTGGGACATCTCTCCGTCCTGTGGGACGGGACCGGAGCACTTTGTAAAAAGCATCCAAATTTTTTTGAAAAATGTGTCCCTCCTCTCTTTCCTGCGCGAGGCCCGGCACACGGCCGTAACCCCGCCCACCTTGGCTCCGCCCCGCGCATTGCCCATCAGTCCTTTTCTATCGCCGGGTCACAGACCCATTAGCAATAACAGAGGAACCTTATTAGAGGGGACGGTGGGCGGGCGGGCGTATGGAGGAAAGGGGACTATGGACTAGGAGTAAGGTGGTCACTATGGTGAGTAACCTGGTAATACTCCTACGTCCCGTCCCCTTTCCTCCATACTTGTGGGAGATTCCCAAGCACTCCTTACAGGAACTACAGGTGGATGAAAATACCCCTTACTGAAACAGGTTCTTCAGCACAGCCTGACCAAACTGAGCGTCAGCTCTAGAGCTCATGTCGAGACAGTAATGCTTATAGAAAGCTGATGGGGAGGCCCAAGTAGCTGCCCTAGCGATAGACTCCCAGGGAACATATTGGGAACATATTTCTGAAAAGCCCCCGCGGCTGCCTTGCCCCGCACCAGGTGAGGATGGATACCTTTAGGAGGTTTCAGCCTTTGGACGGTGAAAGACTCTGTGATGCAGGTGGCAATCCACCTGGAAATAGTTACCTTAGACGCCGGCTTGCCCTGAGGGTTACCGAAGGTCACAAAAAGTTGAGAACAACTCCTAAACTCGGAAGTCCTGTCCAGGTAGAATTTAAGAGCTCTTCAGACATCAAAACAGTGTAGAACTCTTTCAGCCTCTGAGGCAGGGAAAAAAGACCGGAAGGGAGATCGACTGATTCAGATGGAATTCGGTCACTACCTTCGGTAGGAAAGCCGGGTTTGTCCGAAGGACTACCTTGTCCTTGTGAAAGACCAAGAAAGGATGCTCCACCGACAATGCCTGGAACTCTCCTCGCAGACATAACGGCGACCAGAAGAGACACTTTCCAAGACAAGTACTTGAGGTCCACCGTAGCCATTGGTTCAAAGGGTTTATGGCACAGCGCCGTCAGGACTACATTTAGGTCCCATGGTGAGTGCGGATTACGCACCGGAGGGTAGAGGCGTGTCAAGCCAGCAAAATGCCTCTTCACCACTGGGTTAGTTAGAGAAATAGAAAACAGGTTTGTAGAAAGGTAAGCGGAAACCGCTGAGAGAGAAGTCCTGCATGACAGAACATGAACCCCTGACTCTGCTAGGGAGGACATGAAGGACAGCACTGCGTCAATCGTGGCCATCCTCGGATCCAACTTCTTCTTCAAACACCAATGACAGAACCTGAGCCATTTACTCCTGTACTGAGATCTGGTCGAGGGTTTCCTGGCTACCTGGATAATGCGCATGTTATCTGCAGACAAACTCAGATGCTTTACAGACTTGAACTCAGGCACCATGCCGCCAAGCTGAGCGATTGTGGGGAGGGGTGCTACATCTGTTGTTCCCCTTGGTGAAGAAGATCGGGAGTTACTGGTAACCTGATCGGTGGATACGCCGACAGGTGTTGAAGTTCTGAGAACCAAAACCTGGCCGGCCACCACGGAGCTATCAGCAGAAGGGAACAGTTCACAGAGTTCCTCAACTTCCAAATTGCTCGATGAAATAGAGGCAGAGGCGGGAAGGCGTAAGCTCTCATGTTGTGCCATGGAATCTCGAGAGCATCCCCCAGAGAGGAGGCTCCCAGCCCCCCTCTGGAGGCATACTGAGGAAGCTTGTTTACCGCCGTAGTGAAGAGGTCCACCTCCGATGTGCCCAAACGCGAGAAAATCCATGATGGGACCTCCGCCTTCAACTCCCACTCGTAGCTGACCACTGTCTGCCGGCTGAGGGCATCCACTGTGACATTCAGCTGGCCCGGGATGTGCACTGCAAGCAGCCAGACACCATGAAGCACGGCCCACTACCAAATCTGGATGGACAGGTCCCCGAGGGGGGGGGGACTTGGTGCCCCCTTGTTTGTTAATGTAATACATTGAAACCACATTGTCCGTTCTTATGCGGACCACCTTGTTGACAATGAGCGGTCTGAACGCCCTGAGCGCCAGAAAGATCGACAGAAGCTCCAAATGATTTATGTGCAGGAGCTTGTCCTGAGGCGACCATAGGTCCGAGACCTGAAGAAGATCTAACGTCGCACCCCATCCCAGAAGGGAGGAGTCCGTCGTGATCGTCACCATGGGGGCTGGGTCCTGAAACCCCGCGCCCACCGACAGGTTGCTGAGAGATGACCACCAGTCCAGGTCCACTCTCATGGAATCCGGAATCATTATCCGCATGGAATCCGGATCCACTGCCTGACGCTATGAATTCCGAAGAGCCATCTGGGTCCGTCTCTTTTTGAGACAAGCAAGAGGAAGAGCCAGTACACACGAGGCCATGAGGCCCAGAAGCCTCTGGAAACACCAGGCCGACATGCTCTCCGACTGTGCAAACATCTGACACGTGGCCAACAGATCCGCCATTCTGTCCCCGGTCAGATAGTCTCTGCAGTCGATCGTGTTCCAACAAAAACCCAGGAAGATCAGGTCCTGTGAGACTCTCATGGAGGATTTCCGCCAGTTTACCGACAGGCCAAAATGGAACAGGAGGTGAAGGAGAGACTGGAGGTTGCCCGCTGCTGTCAATGGACAAGGGCTGCGTAAGAGCCAGTCGTCCAAATAAGGATACACATGGATACCCTGGAGACGAAGATAGGCCGCAATCACCGACGACATCTTCGTGAAGACACGCAGCGCCGAACTGAGGCCAAAAGGAAGCACCCGAAACTGGAAGTGCTCCTCTCCCAAAGAGAAGCAGAGGTATCTCCTGTGTGGAGCCCAAATCATGATATGCATGTACGCATCCTGAAGATCCACCACGCTGAGCCAATCGCCCATCTGCAAAGAGGAGCGTATCTGGCCGGGCGTGATCATCTTGAATTTCTCTTGGGGTAGGAAAAGATTTAACTGGGAAAGGTCTAGGATGGTGCGCAGGCCAGCCTGGTTGGGTTTGGGCACCGCAAACAGCCAGGAGTAGAAGCCCTCCCCTCGCTCCCCAAGGGGAACGGGTTCCACAGCTCTGAGGTCCAGAAGTTTCTGAACCTCGGCCTTGAGGGACGGTGAGCCCGGCAGCTGAAAAGGAGGGTTGATGAGTCAGGTAGGAGGTAAAGGTAAGCAGAAGCCCGCTCGAGCGACTGACAAGACCCATCTGTCTTCTGTGATGGTCTGCCACGCCTCCCAATGAGACGCAATGCGTCCTCCCATCGGGGTCTTGTGCGAGCGCTGAAAACCCTCATTTGGCAGGTTTATCGGTGGCGGTGCCACCTGAACCTGATGAGCAGGCTGAGGGGCGGGAGAAAAACTGTGTGCGTTGTTGTCTACGGTGGTTATTCCCCGCAGGAGTATCCACTCTGCGAGATTTGCGGTCGAGGGGAAGCCCCTAAAACCAGAGGAGGGTCGACTTTGCAACAACGGTCTCTGGGATTTGAAAGGAGGTTTAACCAGAACCAACAATGATTTAGCCGTCTGAGTGCTATCCTTGGTTTTGGTGAGCTCTACATCAGTAGAAGAATGAAAAAGCTCCTTACCATCGAATGGAAGGTCCAACACCTTGTCTTGCACTTCCTTAGAAAATTTAGTGGCATGCAGCCACGTCTGCCGTGAGGTATCAAACCAGAGCATGAGGCCTCGAGCCGAGGTGTCTACATGATGAGCCGCAGCCTCCAGGAGATCCTGGGCCAAGACCCTGGCATCGGAAAGGCCTCCTCTGAAGTCCTCCAGCTTCTCGACCGGGATGTGCTCCTCAAACTCCGACAGACCTTGCCAAATCTGCATCCGCATGTTAGCTCCCGTCAATATCAATTCGGCGTTGGCCTGCCTAAGCTGCAAGGCCGAGTTGGCGAAGATTTTCCTCCCGAGGGAGTCGAGGAGCTTGTCCTCCTTACCCAGAACCTGAGTAGCCGTCGTGGAAGAGGATGCTGCAGGCCTGGACTGCAAAGTGGCCGCAGCCACCACCGTAGAGGAGGGAGGCGGACAAGACGACAGAGCCACCTCTTCCGAAGAATGCAGCCTGTACCTTGCGTCAATCTTTTTATTGACAAAAAGTCCCGAGTGTGGCTTTTCCCAGACTCTTCGGACCTCGGCCAGAACGTCCTTCTGCAGGAACAGGCCGGTACGCTCCAAGGGAGACAGGGTGAAGGCCCCAGAAAGCACGCACTCCTGCGGAGTGGGTGCCTCGGGCACCGGAACATCTAAGAAACTCATCATGTCCAGTACCCGGTCATGAAAGGCTCTGATAGAGCGGGGAAGGTCCTCGTTGTCCTGATCGCCTTGAGGGTCATCTGACAGGTCAGGATCCTGCTGAGCCGTGTCAGGCACTGCCTTGTGCACTGGGGACAATGGAGGCAAAGGCAGGAGAGCAGGGGGGGCACCACGGGCAAGGGAAGACGCCGGCGGAACCACCTGAGGAACAGGTGGAGCCGGAGACGCCGGTGGACTTATCTCCTTGAAAAGCCCTTTGAAATAGTCGCTCATGGGGTCGGTGCGCATAAGCGCTTGAAATTTGGACCTGAAGAGGCCTCTCATGAGGTGGACAAGTCCAGAGACGTAACGGGGAAGGGTGCCACACCGGGCCCTCCACCGACGTATCCACATAAATCAAAGGAGCTGGGCAACGAAACCTTGTGCGGAAGAGGCATCCAGGCGTTCCAATCATAAACATGCCGGTAAGGATGCACACAAGGGACCTTAGGTTCACCCAAGAGACCGAGCCCTACACCAGGAGCCGATAGCGTAGTTGTAGGGGTAGCACCCAAAATGGCCACCGTAGTCGTGTCGGGAACGGGCGCCATTTTGTCCTCATCTGAGGGGGAACTGCGGCACGTGAGGAAGTGATGCTGGGATCCCAGTCGACGGATCAGGGGTCTTAATCTTAGCCTTAACATAAGGAACCTCGGCCAAGCCGGTACTATGAGGCATGGAATGTTTTTGTGACATACCAACCGCCAACTGAGCCTTCGAAGGAAGGACCTCGGCACTGCCGGTAAAAGAAGAACTTTGCTTCTTTGTCCCCTAAACAGATTTGGTGTCACCACAAGAGTGGGAACGGTGCGCTTTCACCGACAAAGCCTTGACCGGCCTCTCAGAACTGTTGGTAGCTTTAGCCTCTGTACGAGGGACCTCGGACCCAGATCCGGTAACAGCCTTTTCTGTGCGGGCCTCGAACATCCGTTCGGTAACTACAAGCCCAGCCAAGGCCTCGGGGCGCACCCCGGTTTTGTTTTTGAGGGAAGCCGACAGAGGCCTCAGAGTGAACTCTGGTACCCCACAACTCAGTAGAACTGGATCTACAAACAGCCCCCACAGGAGGGGCCTCGGAGCGTACTCCGGTGTTCACTGGCCCCTTACGGAGACCCTCGGCGAAAACTCTGGTAGAATTATTAGGCCCAACGGGCACCCCAGGGCGAACCCCGGTATCAGAGCGATCAACGCCCCTCCCTGACCGAGTGAAACCCGGGAAGGTATCCCCCGGCCGGGGTGCCCTGAAAAGTAAAGAATTTACCGGGTGTTTTTTCTTCTTGTCGAACGCCTGAAAATGCAAAGGAGGAGTTCGTCGGAACACCTCCTCCCACCGCTCCAAGTGCGTCCGGCCCTGATTGAGCGGCGAAAAAAAGGACTGATGGGCGATGTGCGGGGCGGAGCCAAGGTGGGCGGGGTTACGGGCGCGTGCTGGAAAGAGAGGAGGGACACATTTTTGAAAAAAATGTGGATGCTTTTTACAAAGTGCTCCGGTCCCGTCCCACAGGACGGAGAGATGTCCCACAAGTATAGAGGAAAGGGGACAGGACGTAGGAGTAATGTGTTTTACTAGATTTGGTTTTAAAAAGATAAGTGAATGTGTTTCATGTGATTTTTTGTAAATGTTTTTTCACGATATTTGACCGATGAATAAAAGAAATAAATTCTAACATATACACTTGTCTTTTGTCTAGAATATATACCCTTTAAATAGAGTTGTTGTTTGGAAGGGACCATGTGGCGTTTCTACGCATGAATCATATTATTAATGATTGGAGGGTTTGCACTTATCCACGGATAATTGCAGTTTTGTATGGCTGAAGCTCCGTTATAGCATAGACGTGCAACCCGCGCTTTCAGGAGCCTCTGCAGCGCTGTCAATTCTTCTAAAAGCGGTCTGCTTGTTAAAGCGCTGGTTGCTTTTGCGTGTGATAACTGCTTCAGAATACTCCTAGCTAGATCTGTCCTGAAGCGGAGTTATCACATGCACAATCAACACACTTTTCAACAAGCAGACACTTTCAGGAGACTAGGCAAGGGAAACTGATAACAAAAACAGACAAAGCCTCACATACTTGTTACAGCCATACAAACTGGTATATATGTCCTGCAATTTAAAGACATTGCTTTCTTAGGGTAAGTAGTGTGACCAATCAAAATTACAGAGCCTAACTTCCATATATTCGCTCTAAAGGGTTTCTTACTTAATCACTTTAAGACCTGTTTCAAATTTAAAATTGTGGACTTTCTTATGATCCCATAATGCACTTTTATGCAAATCGTCATGATTGGGTTCCATGAAGAGATACTGTTGTACTGACCTAGACTGAGGACATAACAGCTGGCCCCGCCCTTCCAAGGATGAGTGGGTTCCCCCAGTACATTCTTTCCCATTTCCAGCACCTCATGCATGTATCTAGGCTGCTCGGAATTCCCTACAGTAACCGCAGCCCATGTAGTAAACAATCTGCAGATCACATAATGGCTGAGATGGGGTAGAGGGCATTGCTGCCCTCTCAATAGGGAGAATTACACGACTAACCTACTCAGTTGCACAGGCCGGCATTTAGCACACCCACGCCTAAAAAGAACATGGAAATTTAGCACTTATGACCTCTAGATAGCGAGGCCAATAACCAACCCACTAACAATCTCACCCCTCTGCATACACCTCTCAAACTCCAACCAAACACAACCACAATCCTAAAGCACAACAAACAGCACAAACCTCACAAACCTCACTACACCGCAACAACAAACCACACATAGCCTGGCACAAAAGCACACGGCGGCTACCGACTGGTAAAGCACCCCCAAGCTCAGCGAACAGTGTTAACCAAATTGAAGCTGCCAACAGCACATCACTGCTCGCTTGCACTTATCCCGCTCGTTCCCATCAACTCCGCCCCCCACCACCTATTTCCTTTTCAGATCCGCCAGAGCGCCAGGGGACCACTCCGGTGGGGATAGTGCGTGGTACAAATATCCTTGAACATTAACACCCATCAAGGTTTATCCCTCGAGCGCTTGAACGCCCTAAAATTAAATTGTATGTGCTTTCTTGTCCCATTTTCCTCCCTCTCCCGTGTGCCATTGCACAATATATCAGTAGACACTGCTTTAAGGGGGTGGGGTGCAGAATCGAGGGTGAGTTCTAGTTAAGGGGCATGGGCAGGCCGTGGGAGCCAAGCAAGGCAGTTTGAGAGCAAAAGGGGGGGGGGGTGGAGGGAGTTTGGAAACTACCAGGGATCCGCCGCAGCTAGCCCGGCCACACTTAAAGCCCTGGTAGTGAGAGAATAGGACAATGGGCTCATCCTTCTCTGTATGCCTGTGCCAATCAGTTTCCTGCTAGGACTGGTTGACACAGGCCCAGAACCGCACTGGGAGAATGCCTGGAGATGTGCAGTCCTCCTCAGTTCAGGTGCGTTAGCGGAAGAGGATGCTTCTTTGGTTTCCTCATTGAGATCTGAAGGCAAGCCTGGCACGTTCAAAGCCAGCCTTGGCACCAGAGCCATTGGTAGGCCTTCTGAGCGAATTTCTTACAGAACTGAACATGCTTTGGCAGAGTCCTTGAAGTGCCATAGCCCTCTGAGCAAACCTGGGCCTGAACTCCCTCTCAGCAAGAGCTCATCCCGATGAGGTCTTATGTAGATAGGGTTGCTTTTGACCTCATGAAACAAGAGGATGTCTTACGAGTTCGGTCTGGACGGCTCCATCCGCACATGGGTTCAACAATAATTTGTCCATCGTTGGCCACCTCTGTAATGGCACAGAGGAGTCATGAAATAGAATGAGGTAAAGGGGTGAGGGCAAAAGAGTTCCACTGACTTAAGAAAGTGAAATTCTGGATAGATGGCCTTTTGCCTCAACATGCGTTAGTGCCTGATGTACTCAAATGCTCAACTTTACCAGAGATATCGAGGAGTACAGGAAACCAGCACAGTTTGTTAAAGAGTACACATGTAAACAACCACATCGACAGATCTGTTTTAATGAAAAACCCAAGGGGAATTCAAGCCTAATAAGGGCTATGCCTTCTTTGACAGAAGAATAAGAGGAAAAGGGCAGATTAAGAGTCTCACAAACTAGCTTTCATGGGGAAAGTTCTGGGTCGGGATCATTAGGCAGGTCGGGCATGGTCCAGTCAAATCAAGCAAGTTCCCTGCAGGGAGACACTGGACATTCGCCTAGGGCTCAAGTCCTCAAATACCTCTAGAGGGAACAAAAAAGTAAAATGGATACACTAGCATAAAACATATCTTGTGGGATGAAAGAAATGGCAGTCCTAGTATTATGATAGTCTCCCAAAAACCCTAAGAAATAACACCCAAAATGAAATAAATTTGATAAAACAATATAGCGGTATTATGGTTACGATGGCCAAACTTTCTTTACTGAAACCCAGGACAATTTAACAAAGGCAATACTACAACAATATGACGGCCCAAAGAATGAAGAGTATCTGGTTGTACTTCCTTTCATCCAGAGTTGTGGGACTTGTAGCCTCTTTCAGGGTGATTTTATGGATCATTGCAACTATTACATGAGCATTTTGAGCAGTTAAAATAATTTCCGAAAATAATTTCCGAAAAATTCCTACCAATGACTAGGGTACACTAATGGTGGCAAGATCTTATGGGAACACTAACCGGCACAAGGTGTATTACACCACTTCAATGTCTTGTTTGGCTACAAACAACCTTTAATGTTACCCCCCCCCCTTCTATTCCTTTCTACCCCCATCAAATAGTTGCCTCCACTTTATTGCACGACAGAACATGAACCCCTGACTCTGCTAGGGAGGACACGAAGGACAACACCGAGTCAACCGTGGCCCCCCTTGGATCCAATTTCTTGTCTAGACACCAATGACAGAATCTGAGCCATTTACTCTTGGACTGAGATCTGGTCGAAGGTTTTCTGGCTGCCTGGATAATACGCATGTTATCCGCAGACAAAGTCAGATGCTCTAAAGACCTGAACTCAGGCACCAAGCCGCCAAGCTGAGCTATTGTGGGGAGGGGTGCCACAGCTGCTGCTCCCCCTGGTGGAGAAGATCGGGAGTTACTGGTAACCTGATCGGCGGATAAACCGACAGGTGTTGGAGTTCTGAGAACCAAAACCTGGCCGGACACCACAGGGCTATCAGTAGAAGAGAACAGCCATGAAACACGGCCCACTCCCAAATCTGGATGGACAGGTCCACGAGAGGGGGGGGGGGACTTTGTTCCCCCCTGCTTGTTGATGTAATACATTGACACCACATTGTCCATTCTTATGCGGACCACTCTGTTGAAAATGACCGGCCTGAACGCCTTGAGCGCCAAGAAAATCGCCAGAAGCTCCAAATGGTTTATGTGCAGGAGCTTGTCCTGAGGCGACCAGAGGTCCGAGACCTGAAGGAGATCGAACGTCGCACCCCACCCTAGGAGGGAGGAGTCCGTCGTGATCGTCACCATAGGGACCGGGTCCTGAAACCCCGCGCCCCCAGACAGATTGCTGAGAGATGACCACCAGTCCAGGTCTACTCTCATGGAATCCGGAATCATTATCCGCATGGAGTCTGGGTCCACTGCCTGACGCCATGAATTCCGAAGGGCCATCTGGGTCCGTCTCATTTTGAGACGAGCAAGAGGAAGAGCCAGCACACACGAGGCCATGAGGCCCAGAAGCCTCTGGAACCACCAGGCCGACATGCTCTCCGACTGCGCAAACATCTGACACGTGGCCAACAGATCCACCATTCTGTCCCCGGTCAGGTATACTTTGCAGTCGATCGTGTTCCAACGAAAACCCAGAAAAATCAGGTCCTGAGAGACCGTCATGGAGGATTTCCGCCAGTTCACCGACAGCCCAAGATGGAACAGGAGCTGAAGGAGAGACTGGAGGTTGCCCGCTGCCGCCAGCGGACAAGGGCTGCGTAGAAGCCAATCGTCCAAATAAGGATACCCTGAAGACGAAGATAGGCCGCAATCACCGACATCATCTTCGTGAAGACACACGGCGCCGAACTGAGGCCAAAAGGAAGCACCCGAAACTGGAAGTGCTCCTCTCCCAAAGAGAAACGGAGGTACCTCCTATGTGGAGCCCAAATCAGGATATGCATGTACGCATCCTGAAGGTCCACCACGCTGAGCCAATCGCCCGCCTGCAACGAGGAGCTAATATGGCCGGGCGTGATCATCTTGAATTTCTCTTGGGGTAAGGAAAGATTGAACTGGGAAAGGTCTAGGATGGTGCGCAGGCCAGCCTGGTTGGGTTTGGGCACTGTAAACAGCTGGGAGTAGAATCCCTCCCCTTGCTCCCCAAAGGAAACGTGTTCCACAGCTCTGAGGAGCAGAAGTTTCTGAACCTCGGCCTTGAGGGAGGGTTAGCCCGACAGCTGAAAAGGAGGGTTGAGGAGTGGGGTAGGGGGTAAAGGTAAGCGGAAGCCCGCCCGAGCGACTGACAAGACCCATCTGTCTTCTGTGATGGTCTGCCACGCCTCCCAATGAGACGCGATGCGTCCTGCCACCGGGCTCTCGTGCGAGCACGGAAAAACCTCATTTGGCAGGTTTATCAGTGGCGGTGCCACCTGAACCTGATGAGGAGGCTGAGGAGCAGGAGAAATACCGCGTATGCTGTTGTCTACGGCGGTTATTTCCCGCAGGAGTGTCCACTCTGAGCGATTTGCGGTCGAGGAAGCCCCTGAAACCAGAAGGTCAACTCTGCGATAACAGTCTCTGAGGTTTGAAAGGAGCCTTAACCAGAACAAACAATGATTTAGCCGTCTGAGTGCTATCCTTGGTTTTGGTGAGCTCTACATCAGTAGAAGAATGAAAAAGCTCCTTACCATCGAATGGAAGGTCCAAAACCTTGTCTTGCACTTCCTTCGAAAACTTGGTGGCATGCAACCACGCTTGCCTCGAGGTATCAACCCTGAGCATCATGCCCCAAGCTGAGGTGTCTACGTGATGAGCCGCAGCCTCCAGGAGATCCTGGGCCAAGACCCTGGCATCGGAAAGGCCACCTCTGAAATCTTCCAACTTCTCGACCGGAATGTGCTCCTCAAACTCCAACAGACCTTTCCACATCCACATCGCCAAAATCAATTCGGCATTGGCCTGCCTGAGTTGCAAAGCCGAATTGGCAAAGATTTTCCTCCCTAGGGAGTCCAGGAGCTTGTCCTCCTTTCCCCAAGACCTGAGTAGCCGTCGCAGAAGAGGATGTTGCAGGTCTGGACTGCAATGTGGCCGCAGCCACCACTGTGGAGAAGGGAGGCAGACAAGACGACAAGGCCACTTCCTCCGAAGAGTGCAGCCTGTACCTCGCGTCAATCTTTTTATTGACGAAAAGTCCTGACCGCAGCCAAAACATCCTTCTGCAGGAAAAGGCCGGTACGCTCCAAAGGAGACAGGGTGAACGCCCCAGAAAGCACGCCCTCCTGTGGAGTGGGTGCCTCGGGAACCGGGACATCTAAGAAATTCATCATGTCCAGTACCCGGTCATGAAATGCTCTAACAGAGCGGGTGAGGTCCTCGTTGTCCTGCTCGCTTTGAGGGTCATCCGACAGGTAAGGATCCTGCTGAACCGTGTCAGGCACTGCCTTGTCCACTGGGGACAACGGTGGCAAAGGCAGAAGAGCAGGGGCAGGCACCACCGACAAAGGAGGCGTCGGCGGAACCACCAGAGGAACGGGTGGAGCCGGAGGCGCTGGTGGACAAATTTCCTTAAAAAGCCCTTTGAAATACTCCCTCATGGGGTCGGTGCGCATAAGCGCTTGAAATTTACCGAAAAAAGCGTCCTCAGGGGATTGCTTCGGAACCTGAGGTGGCCTCTCATGAGGTGGGCAATTCCAGGGACGTAACAGAGAAGGGTGCCACACCGGGCCCTCCGCCGACGTATCCACATAAATCAAAGGGGCCGCCCCTGCAGGCAACAAAACATTGTGCGGAAGAGGCATCCGGGCGTTCCAATCATAAACGGGCCGGTAAGGATACGCACAAGTGACCTTATGTTCACCCAAGGGACCGAACCCTACACCAGAGGCCGATGGCGTAGTTGTATGGGTAGTACCTAAAATGGCCGCCGTGGTCGTGGCGGGAACGGCCGCCATTTTGTCTTCATCTAAGGGGAACTGCGGCACGTGAGGAGGTGAGGCAGGGGTCCCCGTCGATGGATCAGGGGTCTTAATCTCAGCCTTAATATAAGGAACCTCGGCAGAGCCGGTACTATGCAGCCTGGAATGTTTCTGCGACATACCAACCGCCAACTGAGCCTTCGAAGGAAGGACCTCGGCACTGCCGGTAAAAGAACAACCTTGCTTCTTTGCCCCCTCAACAGATCTGGTATCACCACAAGAGCAGGAACGGTGAGAAACCGCTTTCACCGACAGGGCCCTGCCCGGCCCCTCAGAACTGCTGGTAGCCTTAGCCTCTGTACGAGGGACCTTGGGCTGAGGCCCGGTAATAGCCTTATCGGCATGGGCCTCGAACATCCGTTCGGTAAACGCAAGCCCAACCAAGAACTCGGGGCGCACCCCGGTCTTATTTTTAACGGAAGCCGAAAGAGAGGCCTCAGAGCAAGCTCCGGTACCCTGTGACTCAGCAGTACTGGGTCTACACACAGCCCCCACAGGAGGGGCCTCGGAAGTTACTCCGTTGTACACAGGCCCCTTACGGAGACCCTCAGAGAAAACTCCGGTAGAATTATTAGGCCCGACAGGCACCTCAGGGCGAACCCCGGTGACAGAGCGATCAACGCCCCACCCGGCTCGAGAGGAACCCGGGAAGGTATCCCCCGGCCGGGGTGCTCTGAAAACTAAAGAACTTACCGGGCGTTTCTTCTTCTCGTCGATGAACGCCTCAAAATGAGATGGAGGAGCGCGTCGGAACACCTCCTCCCACTGTTCCAACTGACGTTGAAGAGCCCGGACCGAAAGGGAGTCACAGTAAAAACAGGAGTCCCAGCGGTGTTCCGGACCCAACCACCCCAAACAAAGAGGATGTGGATCCGCCCTCGCGAAGCGACGATGACACGAAGAGCAGTCTGGAAAGTCTAATTTAAAAGACATAGACAGACTATAAGATGAACGCTAGCGAGGGCCAGAGAGGAAAACAGGGAAGAAAATCTTCCGAGGATGCAAGTGCGTCCGGCCCCGATCGAGCGGAGAAAAGGACTGAGGGGCGATGCGCGCGGCATAGACAAGGTGGGCGGGGTTACGGCGGCGTGCCGGGCCCCGCGCAGGAAAGAGAGGAAGGACACATTTTTGGAAAAATGTTGATGCTTTTTACAAAGTGCTCCGGTCCCGTCCCACAGGACGGAGAGATGTCCACAAGTATGGAAGAAAGGGGACGGGATGTAGGAGTATCATGCAATATCCATGTATTGATCCCCATTTCAAAAGCTTTTAACAGTGAGTTTTGTCGCATTTATGGACTCTTCCGTTTCAGCGTATGGGTGATGCCCCCTGGACCAGTTCCTCTTGCTTGTATTTTTGGAAATGAACAGACCCTGCCCTGTGCCTTACTTCAGCTGGGAAAAAACAGAATGGTCCCCAAAAAACCTGGATGTCTGTTCACCTTATTTATGGGTTTTCATAGTCCAGACTGAGTTTAGGAGCATGATTGGTGAGGTTACCGCCCAAAAGAAAGGCAATTTCACCAAGATCGGAAGTGTGACCATCAAAGAGCACAATTTGGCAGTTTATACATGGTGTCAAGGCATATTTAAAAAAAAAGCAGTTCACAAAGCAATCTGCTATGCAGCTAATTAAATTGCAACTTGTCTAGCACAGCTAGCTATTTAAATTACCCTGTTCAATGAAACAGCAGCTCAATATGCATTCCTCTTTTGCACTCTGGTCTCAAGTTCAAAGGGGATAATGAAGAAAGAGTGCAGCAGTAATCTCCACCACTTTTAAAAGTGCTAAAGGGTTGCGTGGAAGGGCTTGGAAAGAAAAGTTAGTTATTTTTCAAATAATTGCAAACCAGAATTAATCAGAAGAACAAGTTACTTACCAACTGTAACGTTCTTTCGACTGGATGTTCCTCCCACGTATTCCTCATCTTGTGATAAATCGTTATCTCCAGCTTCGCTGCTTCGGAAAAAAAATGTCTCGGCAGAGGGCGCTGTGCTTGAGGTCGTGGGGTCTATTGTCCCTCGACGTACTCCGTACTCTGTCGACGTCACCGATGGTATAAATAGCTCGAACCGCGCCCGTTGCTTCAGTTCTGTTTTTGCGATGATATATATATATATTGATAGGAGGAACACCCAGGCGTGTCCCATAACCGATACATTCTTCGTGAGAGGAAAGTGTAAGAAAACGTAAAATGTACTGTGGGGTAGGATGGGAGGGTCAATGAGGAATACGTGGGAGGAACATCCAGTCGAAAGAACGTTACAGTTGGTAAGTAACTTGTTCTTGGAATGGATTGTGTCCTCCCACGTATTCCTCATCTTGTGATAGGCTCCCATAGCAGTATCAATTTTTGGAGGTGGGAGTACTAATTTCAGTTTTCGTGGACAGAATGCAGAACTGCCTTTGCAAATAAACCCTTGTTAGAGGAGGCAGTGTCCAAACAATAATGTTTAACAAAAGTATGCATTGTTTTCCAGGTTGCAGCTGCACAAATATCTGCTGCCGGTACTCCCCTCTTTAGAGCCGCAGAAGTAGCCATTCCCCTTGTAGAATGGGCACAAAGCCCATCTGGTGGTTCTTTTCCCGCTAATCTGTAGCATTCAATTATGGCTAATATGATCCAGCAGGAAATGGTCTGTTTTGTTACAGATGTGCCCAATTTATGACCAGTATAACCCACAAACAGTTGGTCATCTTGTCGTAATTTAGACATCCTAGAGATGTAAAAACTAAAAGCCCTCTTGGGGTCTAATCTGTGTAATCTCTCCTCTTCTTTGCCCAGATGAGGAGGAGGATAAAAAGTTGGTAGTACTATTTTTTTTGCGACAAATGAGACTACTTTTGGCAAGAACGAAGGTTTAACTTTAAGGACTACCTTATCTTTATAAAAAATAGTATATGGTGGGTTGCATGGGAGAGCCTGAAGTTCGGTAACCCTGCGGGCTGATGATAGGGCCACAAGGAGGACAGTTTTTAGAGTCAAAATCCTCAATGGACATGAGTGCAGAGGCTCAAAAGGTATGGAAGTCAAGAATTTTAATACTAAATTTAAGTCCCAAGTTGGTACATGTAAAGGTACTGGAGGGTATACATTAGTAAGCCCCTTTAAGAATTGAATTATTAACGGTATTTTGAAATATGAAACCTCGACCGAGGAGCGCTTGAAAATGCACAGCGCAGCAAGGTATCCTTTCATTGTTCCTATCTGGAGCCCCAGATTAGCTAGATGTAGTAGAAAAGAGTACCATTGGGGTGCCACACTGAAAAGGGTCCACATCCTTGTCTTTGCACCAGTTACTAAACCTATTCCAGCGACATCGGTACAAAGACTTTGTTGCTGGTCTTCTGGCCGAAAGCAAGATTTCCATTACATCATCCGGAAGATCCCAATCCTTGTATCTCAACCTCTCAGAAACCATGCGTGAAGGTTGAGTGTCTTGACCTCTGGATGGAGAACCTGACCTTCCTCTTGCGAGAGAAGATCCTCTCTTTGCGGAAGACGTATTGGAGGGCAGATGGACATGTCTAGAAGGTCCGGGTACCACGTTCTCCTGACCCAATGCGGGGCAATTAGAATCATGGTTTTCCTGAACTTTCTCAACCTCCTGATTACTTGAGGAATCACAGGGACTGGGGGAAACGTGTACAGCAGTGGAAACCTCCACTCCACTACGAATGCGTTTCCCAGAGCTCCTCTTTGAGAAAGTTCCCTTGGGCAGTACTGATCGCACTTCCGGTTGACCGCGGTGGCAAACAGATCCACTTGAGGGGTTCCCCAAAGGGCGAAGATCTCCAGAAGGACTTCCTGAGCCAGCTCCCACTCGTGAGAGACCGTGCTCTGCCTGCTCAGAGCGTCTGCCGCTGTGTTCTTCTCTCCGGCTAGGTGAATTGCCGACATAGAGATTCCTTCTCGTATTGCCCAGAACCAGAGCTGCATTGCTTCTCTGCACAGTGGCAGTGACCCTACACCTTCTCTCTTGTTGAGATAGTACATGGCCACTGTATTGGCCGTCATTATCAGGACATTCTTTCCCTGTACAGAGGGCAGAAAGGCCTTCAGAGCTAGTCTGATTGCCCTCAGCTCCAATAGGTTGATGTGTAGTTTGGACTCCGATAGAGACCAACAACCGCTGATTGTCAGATCGTTGGTGTGTGCTCCCCACCCCGTGAGTGAGGCGTCCGTCACTACTGTTATCTCCGGCCATGGTTGCCAAAAAGACTCTCCCTTGAGAATGTTGTCGTTGCAAGCCCACCATAGAAGATCCTGAGAGACTGTGCTCGGGACTTGCAGAAGTCATATTCCCTGAGAACTGGGAGTTCTGAGTGCCCATTGAAGGGATCTCATTCTCAACCTGGCCTCTGGTACTAGGAAAATGCAGGATGCCATGAGGCCGAGCAACCTGAGAAAATCGAAGGCCGGCAGATGTTGGGCATTCTGAAACTTCGTTACCATCTGCTGGATGTGGAGAGCTCTCATTTCGGGAGGCAAGGCTTTTCCCGATGAAGTGTCCAAGACTGCTCCGATAAACTGGAGTTTCTGGGATGGTATCATGTGGGACTTCTTGAAATTGAGGGAGAAGCAAAGACCTCTTTCCTTTCCGGTCGACCCTCCCAGGTCCAAATGGGCTCCTTCCTCTCTGACATCTTTTTCTCCACCTGTGGTGTCCCCCAGGGATCCAACCTCTCTCCCTGGCTTTTCAACCAGTATCTGGCACTCCTTGCCCACCGCATCGCCGCTCTCTGCCCCTACTTCCAGTGCTATGCGGACGATACCCAGCTCATTTTCAGGCTACCCTCGGCCTCCTCCTCTCCTTCCCTCATCTCCGACTGTCTGTCTGCTATCCAGGAATGGTGTGCCGCCAATGACCTCTGCCTTAACGCCAGTAAGACTGAGATTCTACTCATCGGCACACCCACTCCCTCCTTCCCTGCAGCTCTCTGGCCGGCCTCCCTTGGCCCCCTTCCTGCCCCTACCTGCAAGGCTAAAAACCTTGGGGTCATCTTCGACTCCACACTCTCCTTCTCTCCTCATATATCTGACGTCTCTAAGAAGTCACACTACCAGCTGCACCTCCTCAGAGGTATTCTTCCCTTCCTCTCCTTCCCCCAGAAGCTCACTGTCTCCCGAGCCCTGGTTCTCTCAAGGCTGGACTACTGTAACAGCCTCTATCTTAATCTGCCTGCCTCCACTCTCCGCCCTCTGCAACTTATCCAGAACAGAACTGCGAGACTTGTCCTTGGCCTCAAGCCCAGGGACCGTATCTCTCCAGGACTGAAATCTCTTCACTGGCTCCCAGTGGCTGCGAGGATTAAGTTCAAAACCCTCTGCATTGTCCACAAGGCCTTCTGGGGCCTGGGGCCTAAATACCTTCAACTCTCTCTTCCTAAATATCTTCCTTCACGAGCCCTTCGCTCATCCTTCTCCAACTCCCTCATGGTCAGCCGCTTCTCGAAGCAACGAGCTGGGGGTAGATCTCTCTCCGCAGCAGGGGCCTCCCTCTGGAACAGCCTTCCTGCCTCCCTGAAACTTGAGGAGAACCATCTCCGGTTCCGGAAGCACCTCAAAACCTTCCTCTTCGCTTCTGCCTTCTCTCTCCCTCTCCCCTGCTAAACCTGCTTAACTCCCCACTGAATTCTGCACTAAACCTGCATCTGAGCCACTCTCAGCGACCTCGGTCCAGGTCCCAGCCACTCTCCACTTGCACTGCCTCCCTGGCTCCCCCTGCACTGTGGGACTGTCACTGCATCCCTACAGCCCCCTTCCCAGCACTTGCTCTGCACTTACCTCGCACTTGCCACCAGCTGGCCCTTTTATTTATTACTTATTATTTATTTATTTTTTACGCTACTTACCTTGTACCGCACTTCCCCCCCACCTCCTCCCCCTGCACTTTCTCCTTTTCCCCTTACCTCTGCACTTGCGCGATCTGAATGACACCTGGCCTAGTAGGATCGTTTGTCTGTCTTCCCCTTGTTTCCCTCCCTCCCTGCCTCGTCGCGCCTTGAAACACTTGTGTATAGGCGCGTTACAAATATCATATCATATCATATCAAGCCCAGTTTGTGGAGGAAGTGGCAGGTGATCGAAAGAGGTTCCTGAGCTTGTTCTGGAGAACTTGCTCTGATCAACCAGTCGTCCAGTTAGGGATATATGTGAATACCTCCTCTCCTGAGACTTGCTGCCACAACCGCCAACAGATTGGTGAAAACCCTCAGGGCGGAGGTCAACCCGAATGGCAGAACTCGAAACTGATAATGAGAATTGCCAATCGCGAACCTCAGGTACTTTCTGTGCTTTGGATGGATTGGCACATGAAAGTAAACATCCTGAAGGTCCAACGATACCAACCAATCTTGGAGTTGGAGAGCCTGAAGGATCTGAGAAAGAGTCACCATCTTGAACTTGTCCTTCCTGAGGAACTTGCTCAAGTTTCTCAAGTCCAAGATGGGTCTCAGTCCTCCCTCCTTTTTTGGGATGAGAAAATATGGGGAGTACCAACCCCTGTTCGTCTCCACTACAGGTACCAGTTCTATGGCACCTTTCTCTAGCAGGGTTAAAATTTCCTGCAACAGGAGCGGATCCGGAATTTTGGCAGAGTTGGCTCCCGGTGGATGATTCTGAGGCCTTTTTAGAAAGGGGAGACAGTAACCTTGGGCTACTGTTTGCAGTGCCCAAGCATCTGAGGTAATGCCCCGCCATTCCTTCAGATGTTGAGAGATCCTGCCTCCCACTGGTGTTTTGTGTAACAAGGTCTCAGAGGGATTTGGAGGCGGCTGCAGGAGTGGCTGAGGGTACAGATGCCGCTCCTGAGGCTGATTTTGCACCTCTTCCTCGTGCTCCACGAGGGA
Organism: Ambystoma mexicanum; assembly: GCF_040938575.1. Classification (NCBI taxonomy): domain Eukaryota; kingdom Metazoa; phylum Chordata; class Amphibia; order Caudata; family Ambystomatidae; genus Ambystoma; species Ambystoma mexicanum. The sequence continues at coordinate 139,961,525 of NC_090921.1, forward strand.
AGTTTCTTTTGCCCCTTTGAGAAGCCGGTCCTCTTCCTCTACCAAAAGAGGAGTAGTATCGAAAAGAACGACCCCTCCAGGAAGATGAGCCGGAATAGGGTTTTAGAGGCTGGCGCAAAGAGGCGCTATGTGATTTAGCTGCCGCTTTTGAGGTCTGAAGTTTTTCTAGGCTTTCATCAGCCTTTCTGCCAAAGAGCCTCGAGCCATCAAAGGGCATGTTGAGGAGTCTAGCTTGCACGTCCGGTGCAAATCCCGACTTCCTCAACCACGCAAATCTGCGTAGCACAACGCTTGCAGCCATGGATCTGCTGATACTATCATCCAGTCCAGACTGGAGACATTCCCCCATTGCCTCCTTCCCGTCTTTGACTATATTCAGGAGGCCTTCCCTTTCCTCGCCTTCTGGAATATGATCAGCCGCCGGCGAAATACAGTCCCACAGGGTATGGGTAAACCTGGCTAGGGTACAGGTGACATTTGCCGACTTAAGTGCCATACTGCCTGACGTGAAACCTTTACGTGCCCAGGCATCAATTTTTTTATCCTCTCTATCAGGAGGGATAGTTGGATAAGCAGTTTGTTTTGAAGTAGATGCTGCCTGAATGACTAAACTCTCTGGAGTTGGATGTTTATTCCTGGTCATAAGACCCCTGACCCAGCATCTGCATGCTCTGCAGGATCAGGTTTGGCGAACTCTAATTCTGGGGACGTGTCGACTCCACTGGCAGAATGTAGAGTATCACTCAGGTCTCTCATTCTATATTCCTGGTCAATAAGTTCCTCAGGAACTTGTCTTGTACCATAAGTAACTCCCAAAGGAGTAACCTCGTCTTCTTCTGACGCAGACTCTTCATAGATTGCTGACATAGATTTGAAAAAGTCTGACCTGGGCAAAGGAATGAATCTCCTTTCTTCCTCTTCCATCTGCTTCGAAGGGAATGGCAAATCCCTCGAAGTTTGAGGGTGTCTTCGAAGTTTTCGAAGATGACTTCGATAATGGCGTCGATGACGCATTTGGCTTTGGCGTTGAAATTATCGACGTCGAGGGCGTCGACGAAGTTGTGGAAGTCCTCGTCGACGTGTGTTTCTTGCACGGCACTGGAGAGGTGCTCGACTCTCGAAGAGTCTTCGACGGTTTTACGTCGACTCAAGGTTTTTTGTATTCCGACGCTACTGGTCTTGGCCATGGTAGCCTTGGACTTCCCTTTGTCGTCCAATGGAGAGACTTTAGGGGTATGGCTTTTTCGAGGGTCTTTCGAGGGGGTCGGGCCGCATTCTCGAAAACCTCCATCATCTTTTTGCGGAATTCTGCCCACTTACTGGGAGAATCCGATTTAGTCGGACAACAAATTTCTTCGGTCGACTCTGAAGAAGAAGATGATGAGGGAGATCTATGTCTCCTCTTCATTTTTTTCGATGACGACGAAGAGTGTCTCGATCTACTCCTAGATCGAGATCTCTTCGAGTGCCTATGGCGATCCGATTCCTTAGAATCAGTCGCTTTCTTGTGTCTTTTTGACAAAACCTTTTTTGAGGCCTCCCTCCCCACCGACAGTTTACCTCTCCTCTCACAAAGAGCTTTTTCGGTCATCGATTGGCAGGACCCGCAGTCGTCGGTTCGGTGACTGGAACCGAGACACCAGAGACAAATCTGGTGGGGATCGGTGATAGACATCTTAGATCCACAATCTGCACACTTTTTAAACCCAGTTCTGGGTGTCGAAGGTGTCGAAGATGACGACATTTTCTTCACAGAAAATAGAAGCGCGCCGTTCGATAGCGAAGCGATCGGAAAAACGGAACTGAAGCAACGGGCGCGGCTCGAGCTATTTATACCATCGGTGACGTCGACAGAGTACGGAGTACGTCGAGGGACAATCGACGCCACGACCTCGAGCGCAGCGCCCTCTGCCGAGAATTTTTTTTTCCAAAGCAGCGAAGCTGGAGATAACGATTTATCACAAGATGAGGAATACATGGGAGGACACAATCCATTCGAATGATACTTTCATGAGCCAACTGTATCCTGTTTGGCAAAGACATGTGTTAACTGTATTTCTTTAAACGTTTTTAAGAGACAGTCCTACAATTCCATTCCTTAAAATGTAAGTTGTTTTAGAATTACAGTAGTGCTACTGTTAAACAATGGATGGTTTCTGTTTTTCAGTAGAGTTTAGGTTAGCGTATCTACATCGCATAGTGTGAACTATATTTCGTTTTCTTTGGGAAGGTGCATCCTATTTTGAAAATGTACATGATCACATGGTAAAATTATTTTTATGGCAATCCTAGTTTTGTGACCTGCTGGTTGGATTCACCTTTACAACTAGTGCTCAACCCATGAGCAATTCAAAATCCTTGACATTCTATCTCATCACCTTGTTGCCTTTATACCAGCTACTCTGAAAGTGAGATGGCCGCAAGCTACAATATTCCACACAGTTTGCCCAGTTCTCTGCCTGCTACTCACTTAGTCTTTCCTCTTACATAATGAATACACAAAGCTAGTTAGAGGTTTACGTAAAGTAGCGATCAATAGTTCACTCCAGTCTGTACATCTACATATCTATTACAATACCATACGCTGTAGTTAAGCTCCAGAGCTCGCTTTGCTCTATGGTTAGGTTTGCATTATATGTCAACATCAACGGGAGGGAGCTGGCCAATCCTAAGGCTGAGACCACAAGCGGAACCTGCAAGTATCCGCCAGCATTTCATACAGGGATTCTTCCAAGCCTTCACCCTGTCCCTGGAGGCAGGGCGCTCCAGGACAAGTCTTCATGGGAGTTCCACAGCACTATGCCCCCTGCTGCCCACTCACCTACACACTTCCTGGCTCACCTCCAGGTCCTGGAAATCGAAGATGGACCTCTTTCATGGGATCGCAGGGCTGGAATTCTGTGCTTTGGCCTACCTGGGTCAGGCCGTAGGATCTTTAGCGGCCCTGCCTTTCCCCGAAAGTGGCATTTATCGCAATATTGAAAGCAGTTGATATCAATGACATGCAAGGGCCATCTTGTCCACCTGTAGTTGACAATAACCCTGCTTGCAGCCAAACCATGCTACATACTTTGTCTCAGTCCATGACTTTCCTTTAACACTATGAAAATGTTGATTTATGAAACATCTGAACTTTCCATGCACAGCAAATGGGTCAAGCATAAAATGTACAGGCCACTGCCCTGTGCAACAATGACTGCAACCAGCAGCACACAGCCTTGAAATGAAAACTGAGAAACCTCTGAATACTCTTCCTTTTTATATCACTAAATTCCCAATAAAAAGGAATAAACCCACTCTGATTCTGCAGGGAGAAACATATGGTAGATTCCTTGGAACATTTATTCAGTGAATGTCCATGTCCAACTTCTACTTGGCCCATATTTTCTAGGACAACTGCATAAAGAAAATCATTTGTATCGAATTTTAGGGAAACACACACAACACACACACACACACACCCCGGCCCCCTTTATCAACTGCTGAAATTTGAACACTTAACAGAAGTTGAATAATTTAAATGAATTTATATCTAACAATGTTGTTGCATCTTTATTTCCTTCTCCTTTCTTTTACTCCTTTTCTTACATAGGTAGTGAGAATGAGATAAATGTATTTAACTGCATTTATATTGCTGTACCATTTGTTAAATGAATGTGATATACTTGTTTGGGAAAGGTTCAAGCCTTAGCAATAAAAAAGAAAACTGTGTTCAGAGCCTTTTTTGAATCATATTTGTGTCCATTCAAGCAATCAACCTTTACACATTTTACACTCATCTCGTCCGTCTTAGGTGGTGTACAAATAAGCCGTATTGTTGCTCATTATATGTCTTGGGTAGAAATAACTTCTGGTGACATTTAACATATTGCTAATCAAATAAGTTTATTTCCTAATCAAGAAAATGTTAATTAGCAAGCTCTGCTACTCACTTTAAAAAAACGAATAGTATGCCTTGTGTTGTAGACATGCTGAAGAATTATGCAAATCTACGCTAGCAGCGGGTAGAGTAATATCGCGTTTTCGGCATGCTTCAAACTGGCAGAACGCATCCCTAGCCAGGTCCTCACTAAAAGGGCCTCTCTTTCTGGCATCATAGCGATGGGCGATAACAGTCGACAACTAAAACTAGAGCCCCTAGCACTGGGAGTGAATCCCCCACATCATTCACTGCCACCGAGGATTGCCACATCTCAGGTCGGATGTGCGTTCACACAGGATGTGGCTTCCTGAACACACATGACGGTACTTCCTCTAACGAAATGTAGCTGCTGGTTAAGCAGTCTTTCTTCATGCACTGCAGCCGACTTCTGTTTATTTACCAGACTCCTGTTTACAAGATCCTCTGCTACCTTAGACCGTTCACAGGAGCCCATGAACGGGTAGCACATTGAGCATAGGCCATTCTAGGCAACTTCAGAAAGCTTAGCTTGTCTGGTATTGGCCGAATTACACCCCAGTCCTCTACCCCATTATGGGCAAGTTACTCAAAAAATCCTCCCCTTCCTCCGCAAATGGTGCTGGCATAGAACTTCCCCAGAAGCCTCAAATGTCACCACCGACTACGGTAACAAACTCATTCGAATACGTGGCGAGAAAAAGCTATGCTGCGTTTTTAATGCCAACATGCGAATGAATGGCATTTTGCGGCGCATGTTACCAAAAAAGCATTTTAACTAATGATGTGGCAACACATCTATGGAAAAGGTGTAGAGAGGTGGGTTGAAGGTACTCCACTCGACCTCGATGTAGTTCGAGTAGGAAACGAGTTTATTAACCAAGCCTGGATTTGGGAATATTGAATCAGCCACTTACATCTAGTAAAAACCTGGATTTAGGTGAAATCACTTCGTGTAAAGAGGGCTCCTTTCCTTTTGGGCACTGTGTACACCTTATCTGTTGTGCCCCTCCACGGTTACTTATTGGATTACCCATGACCCATGCAAAGTAATAAGAAGAAAATCTTGCGGGTGCCAACCCATTTCCAATCCACTCATAGATATTGCACATAGTATCCCTGAGAAGACCCTCAACCCAGTGCTTCCAATTAAGATCCATCTTCTATCAGCTGTCATGGACAAGGATGAGGTACATTCCAATGGGAATAATCTGCCCGTTTCTTGCATTCTAGTTAGAAATTGTACAAAGGATACAACCTGGTCAAGAAGAAACTACAGCAGGCGGTGAAGAAATCTGTCAGGAAACACTTCAATGATCCAGTGGCAGGTTTGCATCAACGGGGAACCACTGGATTGAACATTTCACTTACGATTGTGTCCATTTCATAAAATATTGATTTGGCATATGTTGGACTGTGATTGGCTAAGCCAATTGCAGCCTGCTGGTAATTTCCATCCGAATATCAACCTATCGATTTCTTATAAGATGAGGGCGGTCGATTTTCTGCCCAAAAAATTGGCTGGTAAATAGTGCTTTTCTTGGATGAGGGTCCTAAGAGATTTATGGGAGTGAAGGGTCATTTGGACCCCCCTCATACATTCTACACGAAACACTTGCGCACGCACTAGCGGGGGACGCCTCCACTGCCCTTATGCTAACATTAGCATAGGTGAGGCTATTGCGAGATACACTTGGCTTCCATTTTGTGTGCCCTCGACTCCATTTTAGGCCTGGCCTCACTCTGATACTACGAAAAGGCTTATCGCCGCGCACAGCGCATTCATGGCCCCCACCTTTTCTTCCACTGTCTTCACAAATCCCTTTCTCACAGATGTGCAGGCGATAATTGAAACAAATAGTAAAATGCATCATCTCACTCTTCCTCTGTGATCACTGTCCTGTGTGTGAACCGGCTCGAACCATGACTTGTATCTCATCCATCTCCACAAACCTGCTCCTACCCTCTTACCCCGGCTGTTGGAAAATTACTGCCAATGTAATCGTGTGCCCTACTAAGGTATTCTCTTGATGTACCAGAAGTGTGACCCTGTTGTGCAGCCCACCCCAGAGTGCCCCAACTAAATCCAGAACTCTGTCGCAGTATATTGTGTCCTAAAACTAACATGGGTCACTACACTCCCCACTCGCCTTGATGTGCAAAGACCCACCCAGTCACCCAGGTTATCACGGAGGACAAGACCCCTAACACCCAGATCTCATAAAAGTCTCAATGAAAGACGATGTAATCATGTGAATGCAATTTATAGGTTTGCAAAGATTTACTCAAAGATGTATTAATGATTGTCATTTATTATATGTCTAGTGGTAGTTTCTCATTCCGGCTTAGTTAGTGTCAACTCTATCTCGTCGTGAGCTAACCCTCACCCCTCCTGGACACAGGCAGCTGGACCTAGTGACGCTCAACCTCCCGCCAACTGGGCAGCCTATTCGGAAGAAGCAGCGCCTACAGGAATATATGTAACATCGCTCCCCAACCAATCCTGTGCTAATGTAGTACCCGATGCTAATGATGTCATCGATGATGCTGTTCGGCTTTATAATTCCATGTACATGTATTGTTTGCCAGAGCACTCTCGAGGCAGTAGAGGTCTCTGGATGCCAACTTTATATAAAGACTTATCAATCTTGCAACCCGTTCTAGTCTCATTCCCTACTGGGGTGTGTTTTACTTTATGAGTTTGTATTGGTAGGTCTGGGAGTGAGCCTTTACAAGGTGTTCTGGTGGTGGGGAATGTGTCAATGATTGGCAAAGATGGGTATAGGTTTATACACTGCAGGATGGGTGGTACTATGCCAGAGAACCCGATTCCAACCAAAAAAGGTTTTTGGTTCATTTTAATCCACAATGGCTGAAGTAAGTTGTGGTATAGATTTAAATGCTATTTATTTCATTGTATTTTATAACACGCCTAATACTAAAACATAGTTTGCTTTCTAACCGCGTATCTGGGATTCAAACCTCTGTTGCTCTGCGTGGACTTGCTTCCTGTGCTATTCTCCGTTCACAACTGTTAGAGGTATTAGTACATTTCTGAACTGGAGTAGGGATGTACAATATTTAAAGGAAAAAAGGTACAAATAGCTGTTTACAAGAGTGATCCATCTTACATCTGTAGAGCTTCTGAAATTGGGTCGACATGGAGGGGACATGTGCACTTAAACTGCAAACCGGGGGAGTATGTTATCAGGAATTCAATCCTGTTTTACTCCCTAATCAGGGTAGATGGTTGGCTTTGGAGGGGAGGCTTGGGTCCCGGGCCTCAAATTGTGAACTTGTTACTAGCCTTTGGCGAGCCAGAACCACATAGGAACTCGCACTATGCTGAATTCACCATTGGTGGCTCCAGGCTGCATAGGTTTCTTTACTGTGTCATGGATTTTATCACTGGGCATCAAGGGCGAAGGCAGCATAATTATTGTTCCGACATGGTACTGGCCCACATTGGCGAGTCAATTCTGGGCATATTCGTTTACTGTTGTATGGCATTTTTTACTGGGCATCATAGGTGAAGGCATCGAGTCTTCCTAGGTAGTACATGCCCACATTGGTGGGTCCAGGGTAGACAAATCTTCACAGTGGCATGGCAATATTTACTGGGCATCAAGGGTTTAGACCGCATGAGTGTTCCTACATGATACTGGCCCACATTGGTGGGGCCAATCTGGACATTTTCCTACTATGTCACTGCACGTGGTACTGGTAAAGCCAACGGGGGCATTTTCTTACATGTGCAGCCTCCACGGACATGTATAGGCACAAACATACATTTTTCTACACTTGCATATTTTGTGGGCAAAGGCACCATGAAAATGCTCCTGTGCAATGTTGCGGAGGTGCATCTATTTGATTGATTTTGATTTGTTGTGCTACAAAACCAATTGTAAATTGGCCTTTACAAATTTTTCACAGAAAGTGTGCTTAAAATGCACGATTTTCACCCAATGTTTTTTTACCAGGTTACTCACCGTAGTGACCACCTTACTCCTAGTCCATAGTCCTCTTTCCTCCAAACTTATGGGACATATCTCCGTCCTGTGGGATGGGACCGGAGCACTTTGTAAAAAGCATCCAAAAAAATGTTTTAAAAAATGTATCCTTCCTCTTTCTTGCGCGGGGCCCGGCACGCGGCCGAAACCCCGCTCACCTTGGCTCCGCCCCGCGCATCGCACATCAGCCCTTTTCTATCACCAGGTCAGAGACCTATTAGCAATAACAGAGGAAACCTATTAGAGGGGACGGCGGGCGGGCGTATGGAGGAAAGGGGACTATGGACTAGGAGTAAGGTGGTCACTACGTTGAGTAGCCTGGTAATACTCCAACGTCCCATCCCCTTTCCTCCATACTTATGGGAGATTCCCAAGCACTCCTTGCAGGAACTATGGGTAGATGGAAATACCCCTTACTGAAACAGGTTCTTCAGCACAGCCTGGCCGAACTGGGCTTCAGCTCTAGAGCTCATATTGAGACAATAATGCTTACAGAAAGCAGATGGGGAGGCCCAAGTAGCCGCTTTAGCGATTGACTCCCAGGGAACATACTTCTGAAAAGCAACTTAGGTTGCCTTGCCTCGCACCTGGTGTGCATGGATATCTTTAGGAGGTTTAGGAGGTTTCAGCTTTTGGACGGTGAAAGATTCCGTGATACAGGCGGAAATCCATCTGGAAATAGATGCCTTAGACGCCGGCCTGCCCTGAGGCTTACTGAAGGTCACAAACAGTTGGTAAGAGCTCCGAAGCTCGTAGGTCCTGGCCAGGAAGAACTTAAGAGCTCTTTGGACATCCAGGCAGTGTAGAACCCTTTCCACCTCCGAGGCAGGGTTCGGAAAAAAGATCGGAAGGGAAATCGACTGGTTCAGAAGGAATTCGGTCACCACCTTTGGTAGGAAAGCTGTGTTCGTCCGAAGGACTACCTTGCCCTTGTGAAAGACCAAGAAAGGATGCTCCACCGACAATGCCTGGAGTTCACTCACTCTCCTCGCTGACGTGAACGGCTACCAGAAAGGACACTTTCCAGGACACGTACTCGAGGTCAACCGTAGCCATTGGCTCAAAGGGTTTATGGCACAGCGCCGTCAGGACTACATTTAGGTCCCAAGGCGGGTGCGGACTACAAACCGGAGAGTAGATGCGTGTCAAGCCAGCAAAATGTCTCTTCACCACCGGGTTAGTTAAAGAATAAGAACACCGGTCTGTAGAGAGGTAAGCGGAAATTTCCGAGAGATAAGTCCTGCAAGACAGAACATGAACCCCTGACTCTGCTAGGGAGGATACGAAGGATAGCACCGTGTCAATCGTTGCCACCCTCGGGTCCAATTCTTTCTCCAAACACCAATGACAGAACCTGAGCCATTTACTCTTGTATCGGGATCTGGTCGAGGGTTTCCTGGCTGCCTGGACAATGCGCATGTTATCCGCAGACAAACCCAATTGGTCTAGAGACGTGAACTCGGGCACTAAGCCGCCAAGTTGAGCGATTGTGGGGAGGGACGCCACATCTGCTGTTCCCCCTTGGTGAAGAAGATCGGGAGTTACTGGTAACCTGATCGGCGGACACACCAACAGGTGTTGAAGTTCTGAGAACCAAAACCTGGCCGGCCACCACGGAGCTATCAGTAGAAGAGAACAGTCGACAGAGCTCTTCAACTTCCAAATTTCTCGATGAACCAGGAGAAGAGGCGGGAAGGCGTAAGCCTTCATTTTGTGCCATGGAATCTTGAGTGCGTCCCCCAAAGAGGAGGCCCCTAGACCCCCTCCGGAGTTGTACTGAGGAAGCTTCTTGTTTACCGCCGTGGCGAAGAGGTCCACCTCCGGTGTGCCCCAACGCGAGAAAATCCATGAGAGGATCTCCGCCTTCAACTCCCACTCGTAGCCAACCACTGTCCGCTGGCTGAGGGCATCTGCAGTGACATTCAGCTGGCCCGGAATGTGCACTGCAAGCAGCCAGACCCCATGAAGCACGGCCCACTCCCAATTCTGGATGGACAGGTCCACAAGAGGGGGAGACTTCGTTCCCCATTGCTTGTTTATGCAATACATTGATACCACATTGTCCCTTCTTATGCGGACCACCTTGTTCACAATGAGAGGTCTGAACGCCTTGAGCGCCAGAAAAATCGCCAGAATCTCCAAATGATTTATGTGCAGGAGCTTGTCCTGAGGTGACCAGAGGTCCAAGACCTAAAGAAGATCTAACGTCGCACCCCACCCCAAAAGGGAGGAGTCTGTCGTGATCGTCACCACTGGGGGCTGGGTCCTGGAACCCCGCGCCCACTGACAGGTTGCTGAGAGATGACCACCTGTCCAGGTCCACTCTCATGGAATCCGGAATCATTATCCGCTTGGAATCTGGGTCCACAGCCTGACCCCAGGAACTCCGTGGTCGTGCGGGAATGGCCGCCATTTTGTCCTCATCTGAGGGGAACTGTGGCACATGAGGAAGTGAGGCAGGGGTCCCCGTCGATTGGTCAGGGGTCTTAATTTTAGCCTTAACGTAAGGAACCTCGGTAGAGCCGGTACTATGAAACCTGGAATGTTTCTGCGACATACCAACCGCCAACTGAGCCTTCGAAGGAAGGGCCTCGGCACTGCCGGTAAAAGAAGAAACTTTCTTCTTTGCCCCCTCAACAGATCTGTTGTCACCACAAGAGCGGGAACGGTGCACTTTCACCGACAGGGCTTTGCCCGGCCCCTCAGAACTGTTGGTATCCTTAGCCTCTGTACGAGGGACCTCGGACCTAGGCCCGGTAGAAGCCTTATCGGCACAGGCCTCGAACATCCGTTCGGTAACCTCAAACCCAGCCAAGACCTCGGGCGACTCCCGGTTTTGTCTTTGAGGGAAGCCGAAAGAGCGGCCTCAGAGCAAGCTCCGGTACCCCACGACTCAGTAAAACTGGGTCTACAAACAGCCTCCACAGGAGGGGCCTTGGAGCATACTCCGGTGGACACAGGCCCCTTACGGAGACCCTCAGAGAAAACTCTGTTAGAATTATTAGGCCCGACAGGCACCTCAGGGCGAACCCCGGTAACAGAGCGATCAACGCCCCTCCCGGCACGAGAGGAACCCGGAAAGGGGTGCTCCGAGTAAAGAACTTACCGGGCGTTTTTTCTTCTCGTCGATGAACACCCGAAAATGGAAAACAAAGAGGATAGGGATCCACCCTCGCGAAGCGACGGTGACACGAACAGTCTGGAAAATCTAGTTTAAAAGATAGACAGACTAGTAAACGAATGCTAGCGAGAGCCAGAGAGGGGAAAAAGGGAAGAAAGTCTTCCGAAGATGCAAGTGCGCCCGGCCCCGATCGTGCGGAGAAAAGGACTGATGGGCGCAGGAAAGAGAGGAGGGGCACATTTTTGAAAAAAATGTGGATGCTTTTTACAAATTGCTCCGGTCCCGTCCCACAGGACGGAGAGATGTCCCGTAAGTATGGAGGAAAGGGGACGGGACGTAGGAGTATTAGAGGAAACGGAGGAAAAGCGTACAGGAACGGTCCCTCCCACGGGAACGAGAGCGCATCCCCATGCTCCTCAGTTGAGAGAGCCTGCTGGCGAACTTCTGGCACTTGGTGTTCACCGCCGTCACAAAGAGATCAATCTGGGGCTGCCCCATTTGCCAAACAGAAGATCCACCTGGTCCTGGCGGAGTTCCCACTCATGGCAAGAATGCAGTTCCCTGCTGAGCGAGTCCGCGATGGTGTTCTTGACTCCCGCCAGGTGCAACGGGACAAGGAACATGCCGTGACAAATGGCCCATCGCACAAGTCCTGAGCCTCCTTGGAGAGTGGCAGTGAGTGGGTCCCCCCCATCCCCCATTTTCCGGATGTAGAAAATGGTGGTGATGCAGTCTGAAGATCCTCAGCACCTTGCCCTTCAAAAATGGCAGAAAAGACTAGAGGGCCCAGAATATGGCCCGAAGTTCCAGGATGTTGATGTGAAGGTCCTTTTCTTCCCAGTTGCCAGAAGTCTCTGGAGTGCAACTGTCCGGTGTGGTCTCCCCATCCCTTTAGAGAGACGTCCATGGTGACTGTCTCCTGGTAAGGAGTACCCTGAAACTGAGTTCCCTGGACGAGATGTTGCCGAACACCACACCACTGTATCGTCCTATGGAACTCCTCGTTGAGGGAGATCTCCTCTGTAAAGTTCCCAGAAACTTGCATCCACATCACATCCAGGAGTCCTGGAGAGGTCTCATGCAAAGTCTGCAGAGGCAAACGTGGTTGATGCAGGAGCACAACATGCCCAGCAGCGACTTGATGGACCGAACCGTTGTCGCCTGAGCCGCTAAAAAGCATTGCACCTTGCCTTGCATGGCTCTCACCCTCTCCTCTGAGGGCGACGCCAAACATGTCACTGTGTTCATCTAGAAACAGAGCGTCCTGTGAACACAAGATTTTGGATAGTTCATGGAAAACCCCAACTCCGTCAGCAGACGTACAGTCTTTGCTCAGTGCTGGCTTGCCACAGATTGTGAGCGGGGAATGCACCAGCTGTTCGTCCAGGTAGAGGTATACGTGGATGCCTTGTAGACAAAGGTTTGCCGCCAGCGGGGCCAGGCACTTCGTAAACACCTTTGGGCTCACTTCTGGCCGAAAGGCAGAGCCTTCAACTAGTAGTGCTGACATTGAACTACGAATTGTAGGAACTTGCTGCGTTTCTTGTGAATGAGGATGTGGAAGTAGGCGTCAAGATCAAATGATGTCAGAAAATCTCCTTGTTCCAGCTGGCCAAGCACGTGTTGCAACGTGACCATTCAGAACATTTGGGAGTACTTGTTGAGACGACGTAGATCCAGAATTGGCCTCCCACCCAGTCTTCTTTCGATCCGGAAAGTATCTTAACATACTCGGAGACGCTGGGGGACGGGTTCTATTGCCCCCTTCTGTAACATGGCCTGTACGTCTTGCAGAAGGTGGGGCCTGTGTTCTTCTCACTGAATCAGAAGGCTCCAAGGATACCAGCGTTGGAACTCCAAGGTGTGCCCCTGTCCAAGAGTGTCCAGCACCCATCTATCCGTGGTGTACTTTTTCCCATGTGCTGATGAACTTCGCCAGCCGGCCTTCCTCTGGGGTGCGTAGGTGGGGGCCTGAGGCCACGGCTGGTTCAGGCATGCTTGTGGCTATGCCCTGTGGGTGACGCTGCCATCCGCTGCCTTGAGAGCACCCCCTGTACACTTGAGCGGAAGAGCGTGGAGGGTGCCAGTATGGGGTATTATAACCCTTAGAAGGTCTTCCTGGCTTTCCTCTGGAAGAGCGAAAGGACAACGATCGTCGATGCTGCAAAGTTCCCAGGGAGCGTGCCGTCTCTATGTCGGTCTTTATCGCCTGCAAAGACTCATCGACTGCATTTCTGAAGAGGTGCTCCCGTCAAACAGCATATCCAGCACCTTAGTCTGAATGTCCTGGCGGACGTTTGTTGTCTTCAACCAACCTTGACGCATGACACCCAGCTCCCATATGGCGGAAACCCGTGTCCGCGATGTCCGCTGGCACCGTGATGGCGTGATCCGAGGCCACTTCCCCTTCTTGAAAGAGTTCTAGTTCCTAAACCTTCTGGTCTTCGGGAAGGAAGTCCAGGATAGGGCCCAGCTTGAACCATAGTTCCTGGTCATATCGGGACAAACTGGTTTGGGCGTTAGCTGCTTTGATGGTAGAGGCTGTTGTATACATTAACCTCTTGCCCATTGCATCAAACTTCTTTGCTGACTGTTTTCCTGGCTGCGGCCGAGACCACCGAATCAGGCAAGGGCTGAGACCGTAAGCACCTGGCAGCTGAATCTGGCACCCTGTACTTTTTCTCCAATCTGTCCCGCTTGGTCGGAGCCGTACTTTGATTTTTCATTAACGCTAGGCCTTCCTCCCAGAGGTCGTTCAGAAAGGTAATGGACATGATGGTCCGTCTTCTCGACTAACGTCACTGGTACAGGAAATACTCTTTCTTAGTCTCCTCGAGAAACAACTGAAACAGTTCAGAGGCCCTTGATATGATGGAATGAAAGGATCCAACTTAGTTTGGTGGGAGGGCCCTATGGGGCTCGTCCGCAAGTGGAGTTTCTCCGTCAGTCGCAATAAAATAGTCGTCCTCGTCGGTGCCCGTTTCCGTGGCTCCAGGGTGGGGTCTTCTCGTGACGAGGTGGTGGTGGTGGTGGAGGAGGAGGAGTCAGATGATGGCGAGAACCAGCGCACCCTTTGGACTCTTTTCCATGCGGGAGAGCTCAACCTCGTAGGCTCTGGCGTCTCCCATGGAGGTATAGGCCCCGATGGAGGCATCCTTTGCTGGATTTTGGTGACCAGTGTGTGCAGGGTTGTTAGAATGTCCAGCGACACATCCCTAGGTCTAGGGGTAAAAGGCGCCAGCAGAGTAGGGTCTGGGCAGATAAGTCATCTTGCGAGCAGGGGACGCAGGTCCACCGCCCCCAGATCCTCCTCCTTCGTGATCAGAGCAGCACCCGTCATGCGGATCATGCTCTCCCTCGTTGGTACTTGAGTAGATCTGCTCTGGCCTATTTAGAGCCGCCTGGGGTGTCTCTCTCCCTCTAAGGTGGTTGCGGGGTCAGTGCACCCGCCTGGACTTTCCCTGACCACAGCTCCTTCGCCGTTGCCTCCGCAGCCGTGTCTCGCCTTGCGGGCAAGGTCACCCATGGAGCAGCCGCCACTTCTTTCTTGACTTCATCGACTAAGTGCTTGTGGCTGCTTTGTCAATGGTGCCGTCGAAGACTCAGACCTGGCATGCTGCATGGTCTTAGCCAGCTTCGACGAGTACTCCTCGGACTTGTCCCTCGATGGTTTATACGCAGATACAAGGCGTTTGGGCAGGGTTAGTGACTTTCTCTTCGAAGATATTCCTTTCGTTGGCAGGCTCGCTGTGGAGGCTGATGCTGATGGCGATCGCCTTTTGTCAGATTCGGGACCCGCATCAGGGGCAAGCCCAGCAGAGCTAGCAGAGTAGAACTTGGCCTTCTCTGGGACCCTGCGTGTGGGGCGTCCTCAAAGGATCTCAACCTCCTCCCAGAGGCCGGTCCTTGATGAGGCTTGACGCTGCCCGAGGCGGAGTCAGTGGCCTTGCTCAACTTTAGGCCCACTGACAGTCTGCTGTAGCAGTCTTTTTTGTTTTTTTTTCGAGAAAGCACGGCACACCACGCATCCCTCCTCACCGTGGTCCGGATGCAGGCAATATAAGCATGCTGATACTCCGCAAAGACGTTTCTTAATCCACACTTTGTGCAGAGTGTGAAGAGGCTTCAACTTTCCTTCTTCTCTTCAGTCATCATCAAAGCTGCGAAGTAGGTCCAAGGCCAGGCCCTCTCGAAACTTCGTTGGTGATCCCACGGTGGATGAAGATCTTCTCTGATATCTGATCCCCGCTGCCGGTCTCTGTCCTTCATCGAAAACGATTAAGCAAAAATCACTCAAAAAGTGTAACTAACTTGGAAAAATTTGCAAAAAACAAAATTAGATCGGAGTGCAACTTGAGGACTCCCAACCCTGAAGCGTGCAGTAAAAATCTGAAGATGGTCCCCAGGGGTGGAGCTTCGGGAGAGGACTGTTATTTAATGGGGCAATATGACAGTGTTTTCCTTTACCGAGGATTCCCCGCCTGACGACAGGGAATATTCATGAGCATGTGAATCCATGCCAGACCCAATGCTGGAGAACTGGAGGACCAGATCTGCTAATGATCCCTGTTCCACTGCCTCGAAACCAGTCGGACTGCCATCAAAGCCAAACTCTACGCCTTTGAAGCAGCGCTCCACGCCACAGATGATGGATTCCCGGCGATGCTATTTTCTGGCAGCCCTCGCAAGCTTCTAACAATGGTTTGCACATTCAGCCAGCTCACCACTTGATCATGCCCTTGCTGAGCCCATCCCCTGCTAGGTTCGAATCGACTGCTCGACTCTGGGTCCCGACTCAAACCACTGAAGAATGACTTACCGACTCGAACCAGGGGTTATGCCACGACATGCCATGCCATGCCATGCCATGCCATGCCATGCCATGCCATGCCATGCCCCTTGAAACTGCCTGTTTGCCAAACCGCACATTGGAGCAACAGGATCACGCTTTCAACCACTGCCACTCACCAACTGAAGCGTCTTGCATTGGCCCTTTCCGGAGGTTACAACCCGATCGGACCTCCAAGAGATCCTGGATAGTACCCGACCTGCATCACCTTTAAGCTGCAAAGACTACCACATTTGTACCTGCGCAATGACCACACAATCCACCGTACCCGAACCCAGCTTGTTCCGCTCGCAACACAGTTGACACACCAAAGAACCGAAATAAGGTACTATCGAACCCATAACTGCTCCCTTGGTCCATTTTGGGCCCTAGAGACTGGTTTGGTCACTTCTGCACTGTTTTCATAAAAGAAATATATCAATTTTAAGAACATTGCGGTTTACTTCACTTATACCCCCGATTCATTACTCAGGGAGATTAATTGTGCCATCTTTGCTTATTCTCTGCTCTATTTAATAGAACACACATCTGCAAAAATAACAAAAGTATTTCTATTTGTATATAGAACCTTGACTGGACATTCCCTTTTTGGACTATTATACTTTGCTGTTTGGGTCACTACTGAATCACAGTCACACCCCTCGGGAGCATAAACTTCCCTCAGCCCAAAAAACCACAAAAGACGAAGGAGGTATATGACTGAACATTGCCCGTTTTACCTTTACGATTGTGTTGGCTCTGGGTTTGTAGCAGTGTGAGGGCTGAGAGGGCATTTTAGTCTCTACTAATTCTTGCACTTCTGCAGGGCAGAATCCAATTTGTCACAATGCCAATGCTAAGCAGGCCCCCAAGTAGAACTTTAGGGGTAGCCTTAGTTTGAGAGAGTAAATGGGCTCAGTCACTGGCACCAGGCATCCATATAAGGGTTGTACCAGGCCTTTTTACGTATGAAAATCTTGCAACTACGAGAGCTTTATTGTTTTCCTGCGTACATTTATGCATAAGTTTAGAGCATTGAGCAATGCAAAGGACAAGTTACTTGACAGAAACCAGAACGCTTAATTTGATTTTTATCTACATGGAAGTAATTGCAAGCCATGGAGAAAAGACTCAAACAGATTACATTTTCTCTGAAGCTTTTCAAAAAAAAAAAAACACACCCCTTGATTAAAGGAATTTCTCATATTTCTGTTCAGCTTCTGCAGTGTTGGGTATAGATGCTCATGGAGCATACGGAAGCACTGTGCATATTTATTTTCCTAGGATTTTTAGGATTGTATAATTAATAAGATGGAAAACCATCTTTATATGTTGTGGCTTTCCTTTCTCCACACTCAGAAGCGTATTTTACTTTTATATGAACGTGCAATCTTTTGTATAATGCCAACCTTAAACTAGGTCCCCCCCCCCATATCCCCAAATCTTGGTCTCCTGGTCCTATTTTTCAACAGCAACACAAACTTGGTTCTGGGTGACTAGACGCCAACGAAGCAGGAAGTTACTTTCTAATAACCAGCTGCGAATTTCATCTGCATCTGGGCTGTATCTTTTCCATCGCCCTGGCGAAGCCAAGGTGTGAAATCAGTTCCTAAAAAATAAGTGGGCTGGCCTACAGGGAACTCTGGAGATTTTCTTGTGGGCCTTTGCACCATGGGTCACTTGTGTGGGTGTACTCTGGGTTTCTGCTTCTCTTACCCTCTCGCCCATGTACCCCTCCCCATTCATCTTTCCTCATCTCCCCACATCCATCTGAAGTAATGACATAGTTATAAAGCCTCCAGTAATGTATTTGTCACTTCTAAAAAGGTATTAGTCGGTTATTTGCCATGTTTAACAACTTTTAAATCCTTTTAGAAGGACAAATGTGTGAACAAGGTTTTAAACTTTTCTTGGTAGGAGATAGGGTGTATGCCGCCCCCGGCTCCATGGTGGATCCGCCCTATCCTTTATTGGTCCTGTTGGTGGCAATGACGTACGCTGATGAGTCAATTTAAGAAGGCCCACGAGAGGCCTGGTCGCAGGGCTACCAAAAGACAGGAAAACCCCAACACCTTTGAGTGAAGAAGTACGTTATTTGATGGAGATAAAGTCTGTTCTCGCCACAGACTTCAAGGAAGACCTGCCTTTAATCAGGAACCACAAAGAGCCCAATTAACTAGAGAGACCCTTTGATCCACAGTAGACAGGAAGATGGGTGGGACTTAGTCGTACGTGTTTCCACCCCTTTACCTATCCTGTTGCAAAGCACTTCTGGTTATGACCTCACGCATAACAGAAGACTGTTCGTGCAGACCCAGGATTGGTTCATTAAGGTAGGCTCTGCATATAACAATCACTAGGACCCATTTGACTTTAAAAGAGGGTTGAGCCCCTCTTTTGGCAGATCTGAAGACGTTGCAAGGAGTTACAAGGACTCATTTGGTCCCTGGCTGAAGGTACAGTTTGCTTTACAGCTTCTGCCAGTGAAGGAAGGCCAGGATTTCCAAATAGGAAAGCAAGATCCCTCCCCTAAACATCTTCCGGGGAACAGAGAGACATTGAACCCAGAGGACGCTTCCAGCAGCTCCAGAACCGGTACCCAGCCAGCACACAGCATGCCCTGCTAGACTATGCAAGCATATTTCCTGGGTGGGAAGTGCCAGAGAGTGTCTGAACCAAACCAAGGATAAGGCTGTTGCCTGCAACACTCCTCAGCTTTGGCCCGTCCACCTTCAAGGATGACACGAGCCCAGCGAAGAAGCGAGGAGCAGTGCACTGACAAGCACCAACCAGCCTCCACCTTGAAGGACATTTTCGAGGCAGTGAAGCCCCTCAAGCAGCAACCAACTGCACCGCTGACTGTTGTTACGCTGCAGTCGCTATCGCATCCAAGATGTCTCGACCAGTGATTCAGACCCACCAACCAGCACTGAGACGATTCCTGACGCTGAGCCGCTGTGTAAGCCAGCCTGCAGACGTCCGTCCAGCCTCACTCCCTGAACTGCCTGCCACCTGAAACCCACAGCTGTCTCCCATCTTGAACTCTGTCGCAGAAGCTGCAAAGCACCCTGAAACCGACACGACGCTGTCGAGCACCAAGAACGGACTGTTGCAACTAACCAAAGATCCACAACCTTGCGGAGATAAGCCTACCGTCCGGCCACGTTATCAAAATTGGACAAGGAGGTTTATAATTGACTTGTGTTTCCAATCTGTTCGGATCCCTTCTGGTGTACTAGAGGTGTGGGGCCGATTGATGGTTTAGAAACCGATATTCATCCCTGGACCAATGGTGCCCCGGAAGTCAATTTGTCATAGTTACCCACTGCCTAAAAGACAAAGACCCCCTCTGGCGATCAGAACCTCACCAGAAGTCATGATGCAAATACCCAGGAAAGAAGCACACTTGATCTATGCACCCAGACGGGGTACCACATACCCATCAACACCCATTTGCTCCCACAAAGAAACAATTCTAAAAAAAAATTAAAATAGGCACCACTCTTCAAGGAGGACCTTCTTCACACCCTATAAGACAGTTTAACACCCCCCCCCTGATCCCCAGAACCCTCCGGTCGCACCATTGCTCCTCAACTCCCCCCTTTGAGCCCACCTAGTTCCACCACCCTCTCAACACTGCTACATGTTCCATACAACCTGTAAATGTACGCTATCCCCTGCAGCTCTGAATGGTTAGACAGTAATGCATGCTATGCTGCAAGGACTGTTGCCCCTGTAACCAACTATTGAATGCCTGCTACCGCTTCTGACAAACAGTGTTAAATTGCATCCTGGAGCTAGGAAAACATTCAAAATACACAAACCTGGATAAAGAAAGAAAACAACTAGTCTGATTGCTAATAAAATATCAGTCTTTAAAAGAGTCTCAAAATGCTGGATATCTAGAGGTATAAAAGATGTTTCATCAGGGAATTCTCAGATGAACAACGGCATCCTCTCTTCAATCAGAACCCTCCCAACCAAACGCAAAAAGGTGATGCAGTTTCACCAGTTATTGTCCATGGTCCTTTATAATTGGCTCTATAAAAATGCAGGGACCATCATATGATATGGCATTTATAACGCACCTATACACAAGTGTTTCAAGGCGCGAGGAGGCAAGGGAGGGGGAACAGAGGGAAAACAAACAACGATCCTACTAGGCCATGTGAAATTGAGATTGTGCAAAGGGAGAGGGCGGGGGATGGAAAAGTGTGGAGGGAGAGGGCAGTGCAGTGCATATGATCAAATAAATTAATACAATTAAATAAACAATAAAAGGCAATAAATAAAAGTGCGGCCAGCTGGTGGCAAGTGAAAGGGTAAGTGCAGACATCAGGTGTCAAGTGCTGGGTTGCCAGGGGGGCAGTGCAGGTGTGCACCTGGTGGGGAGGGAACCTGGGCCCGAGATCAGAGGGTAGCCAGGTAACCAATGCAGTTTCAGCCTGGAGATCAGAAGGGAAGAGGAAGAGAGAAAGCAGAAGCAAAGAAGAAGGTCTTGAGGTGCTTCCGGAAACAGAGATCGTTCTCCTCAAGTTTCAGAGAGGCAGGGAGGTTGTTCCAGAGGGAGGCCCCAGCAGAAGAAAGATCTACCACCATCTTGTTGCTTGGAGAAGCACCGGAACCCAAGGGAGTTGGAGGCGGATGAGCGAAGAGCTCAAGAAGGAAGATATTTAGGAAGAGAGAGTTGAAGGCATTGAGGCCCCAGGCCCCAGAAGGCCTTGTGGACAATGCAGAGGGTTCTGAACATAATCCTCGCAGGCACTGGGAGCCAGTGCAGAGATTTCAGTCTTGGAGAGATACGATTCCTGGGCTTGAGGCCAAGGGCAAGTCTCGCAGTCCTGTTTTGGATGAGTTGCAGAAGGCAGAGGGCAGAGAGTAGAGGCAGGCGGATTTAGAAAGAGGCTTTTGAAGTAGTCCAGCTTAGAGAGAACCAGGGCCCTGGAGACAGTGAGCTTCTGGGGGAATGAGAGGAAAGGAAGAATACCTCTCAGGAGGTGCAGCTGGTAGTGTGACTTCTTAGAGACGTCGGAGAGGGAAAGAGCGGAGTCGAAGATGACCCTGAGGTTTTTAGCCTCACAGAGAGGGTCAAGAGAGGCCGGCCAGAGAGTGACAGGAAAAGAGGGAGCAGGTGTGCCGATGAGGAGAATCTCAGTCTTACTGGCATTAAGGCAGAGCTCATTGGCGGCAAACCACTCCTGGATGGCAGACAGACAGAGATGAGAGAAGGAGAAGAGGTGGCAGACGGGAGCCTGAAAATGAGTTGCATCATCTGCATAGCACTGGAAGTTGGGGCAGAGAGCGGCGATGCGGTGGGCAAGAAGTGCCAGGTATCGGTTGAACAGCCAGGGAGAGAGAGAGATTAGACCCCTGGGCAACACCACAGGTAGAGATAGAAATAGAGGAGAGGAAGGACCCAAGTTGGACATGGGAGGGTCGATCAGAGGAAAGAAGACAGCCAAGCCAGGGTCTGATCAGTGATACCCAGGTCATTGCAGAGAAGGTTGAGCAGGGTGGCATGGTTGACCGTGTCAAAGGCAGAAGAGACCGGGGTCTCTTCTGGATGAGAGGGGTCAGATTTAGAATTTTACAGTTGAGCCTGATGTGGCTCCTGTCTTTTCCAGGGACAGTCAGTTGGAAGAGTTACAGCAATCTCTTCATGATGCAAGTGGCTTGGACACTTCTCCTGAGGGGGAGTTTGGCAGACCTGAGCCTGGGGATCATGCAGAGTCGTCCTAAGGTCTAGAGTCACTGGCTAGGGACACTGAGTGTCTTGGTTGGTCTAGTCCTCCAGAAGCTTTTGTTCAGGATGATTTAACAGATATTTTGGATCAAGGTCCGTCCTCTGACCAAGTGTTACCTTTTCATTTGACATTGCAGAAAAGGGTGGCAGCTGCTTCTGGAATCTCTTCCGGCAGTTAAATTGTTAACTAAAAAATACTGCCCTTCCGGTAGCGACCCCAGCTACCTTTCCCCTTACCCCACTCCCGAGAGTTTGGTGGTTCAGCCGGCTACAGCCACCTCGAGGCAGGCGGCGTACCCTACTATCCCTCCAGATAGGGACGATAAACGCTTCAACAGTTGGGCATGCAAGGTGTTTTCTTGCGGGAGTATGGAGCTGAAGTCAGCCAACTCCACCTGTGCCTTAGCAAGATTTTCACACACTCTGGAATTGTGTTTCTCTAGTGGCTGAGCATATTCCCAAAGGGGAAGAAAGGGATGGGTTCCTTGCTCTCGTGCAGGATGGCAAGGATGCCATGTGTGAATCCCTTCAGTCGGGTTTGGACACGGCCGACAGCGTTAGCCGGTCCATGGCTGCGAGCACTGTTATACGCAGGTTTGCGTGGTTGCGGAAGTCAGGGTTGCCCCAGATGTGCAAGCCTGTCTTTTGAACATGCCCTTTGATGGCACGCATTTGTTCGGCAGCAAGGCTGACGAGAGCCTTGAGAGGTTGCAGACCTCCAAAGCTGCGGCAAATCTTTGAGCGCAGCTGTGCGTCAACCTCTGCCTTCTCGTCCTAGGGGACAGCAATGGAGATGAGGTTCCTTTCGTTACTACTCCTCTTTTGGTAGGACGAGAGGAGCCGCCAGTCAAAGGGGCCAACGAAAAAGTACCTGTGGTGGTCGGGGAAATAGGGGTGCCAAAGCTGCTCAGGCAACTGCCTCTTTGCCTACAGGCGCTGCCGCAGCCGCTCCAAAACAGTCATGAGGCCATGTTCCATGGTTCGCCGGTTGGGGGCAGACTGTCTCAGCATCTCGAAGAATGGCGAGCCATTACTTCGGATGCGTGGGTTCTGGATATCATAGCCCACGGCTACTGCCTTCCCTTCCTAAAGCGGCCTCACGACAGTCCACCGGGGAATCTCTCTTTGAAGCTTCCAGATCCGCTCCTTGTGCAGGAAATCCTGACCCTGCTGGAGAAAGGTGCTATAGAACTGGTGCCTGTAGCGGAGAGGAACAAGGGATGGTATTCCCCATATTTTTTTATTCCAAAGAAGGACGGTGATTGAGAGCCATCATGGACTTGCGTTGGTTGAACAAACTTCTCAGGAAGGACAAGTTCAAGATGGTCACTCTTTCTCAAGTCCTCCAGGCCCTTCGTCTCCAGGATTGGTTGGTGTCTCTGGACCTACAGGATGCTTACTTTCATGTGCCGATTCATCCATAGCACAGAAACAACCTGAGGTTTGCGGCTGGCAGCCCGCACTTCAAGTTTCGGGTCCTGCCATTCGGAATGACCTCCGCCCGAGGGTCTTCACCAAGCTGATGATGGTGGTGGCAGCGTATCTCTGGCAAGAGGGGGATTCACGTCTACCCCTACCTGGACGACTGGCTGACCCGTGCGCGTTCTCCCGAGCAAGCAACGGAACATCTCAGTCTCACCTGCTGCTCCCTCCACAAGCTGTGCTTCTCCCTCAATTTCAAGAAGTCGCATCTGACACCTTCCAAAGAGCTCCAGAACATCGGGACTGTGTTGGACACGTCCTTGGGGAAGTGCTCGCCTCCCAGTGTGAGGGCTCATCACATTGTGCAGATGGTGGACAAGTTTCAACATGCCCAGCATCTCCCGGCTTTCAAATTCTTAAGGTTGCTTGGCCTCATGGCATCCTGCATTTTTCTGGAGCCAGAGGCCAGGCCGAGGATGAGATCCCTGCAATGGGTCCTCAAGATGCAGTGGTCACAATTCTCAGGCAAGATGTCGGATCACATGCAAATTCCAATCTCGGTCTCCCAGGATCTGTTGTGGTGAGCCAACGAGGGGAACCGGATGAAGGGGGAGCCGTTTTGGCACCCAGGCCGGAGGTGACTGTAGTGACGGACGCTTCCATCACAGGATGGGGAGCTCATGCCGACCATTTGACCGCCAGCGGTCATTGGTTTCCATCGGAGTCCAAACTCCACATCAACCTGTTAGAGCTGAGGGCCATCAGGCTGGCCCTGAAGGCTCTTCTGCCATCTGTGCGGGGGAAGAGTTACCGTTGTACAGAGAGGCAATGGAGCTCTGGTTCTGGCAATCCAGCAGGGAATTTCGCTCTCAGCAGTTTATCTGGCCGGAGGACAATGCGGCAGCGGACGCTCTGAGCAGGCAGAGTACAATCTCTCACGAGTGGGAGTTGGATCATAAAGTCCTTCTGGCGATCTTCACCCTTTGGGGAACCCCACAAGTGGATCTCTTCGCCACCAGTGCCAACCGGAAGTGCGAGAGATTCTGCTCAAGGGAATTTCCTCAGAGAGGAGCCTTAGGAGACGCATTTGTAGTGGATTGGTCATTCCCACTTCTGTACACGTTTCCTCCGGTCCCCGTCATTCCTCAAGTGTTAAGTTAGGATCCCACATGATCCTCATTGCTCTGTATTGGGCCAGGAGAGTGTGGTACCCGGACCTTCTAGAAATGTCCATATGCCCTCCACACGGTCTTCCCTACCGAGACGATCTGGGGGTGGGGTGTCTCGGGAGTCGGGTTCTCCATCCAGAGGTCAAAACTCTCAACCTTCACGCTTGGTATCTGAAAGGTTGAGGTATCAGGATTGGGACCTCCCAGATGACGTGATGGAGGTGTTGCTTTCGGCCAGGAGTCCAGCAACCAAATTCCTGTACCGTTGCCGTAAGTTTTGCGACTGGTGCAGAGGGCACAATGTTGATCCTTTTCAGTGTTCCATTCCCGTGGTTCTGTCTTTCTTGCGGCCTTCAATTTGGTACCATTAAGGGTTACCTGGCGGCACAGTCTATCTTCAAGCGCTCGTCTGAAGAATGTTCTTACTTTAAGATTCCTTTGATTTCCCAAATTCTTAAAGGTCTCACTAATGTGTTCCAGCCGTCCCCATTCCAGGTGCCTTTTTTTTAAAATCTGAATTTGGTCTTGAAATTCCTGATGGGTGCTCCGTTTGAACCTTTGAACTCTTGTCCTTTGAGACTATTGTCTTTCAAGACAGTGTTTTTGGTTGCTGTTACTTACGCTTGCAGAGTGAGTGAATTGCAGGCACTTTCATCTAAGCCGCCCTGTACTGTGTTCCACAAGAATAGGGTTGTACTGAGGGTACGTCCTTCCTTTTTACCTAAGGTGGTGTCTGAATTTCATTTAAGCCAGAAAGTGGTACTTCCTTCTTTCTATGCTCCACCTCAGCCTGGTAAGGAAGAGGAGCGACTCCATAGGTTGGACCCTAGGAGAGCTCTGAGCTTTTATATTTCTACGATGTCCAAGGTCAGAGTGGACGATCAACTCTTTGTGTATGCTGGACACCGATTGGGCCAGGCTGTTACCAAACAGACATTGTCCAGGTGGATTATCCTCACCATTACTGAATGTTACCGATTGGTGGGCAAGGACCCTCCTGAAGGGTTGCGAGCTCATTCCACTAGGGGCGTGGCTACTTCCACAGCCCTGCAGCGGGCAGTTCCTATTAGGAAAGCCACATGGGCTTCTATCCACACCTTTGATAAACATTACTCCCTGGATACACTCCATGGTCAAGATATGGCCTTTGGTAATGCGGTTATTTATTCTGCCATCTGATTGGGTACTCTAAATTCTTTTCCCTCCTCCATTTTCGGGTACTACTTTGGGAGTCTATCAAAGATGTGGAATAAGTCCGAGGACACATTCCATTCCAATAACAAGTTACTTACCAATTGGTAACATTCTTTCGATTGGATGGTCCTCCAACGTATTCCACATCGCCCTCCCAGCCCGCCCCTCTGAAGAATTTCCTAGGCGATTGCATCTTACGTTTCCGCAAGACTATGTGCAGTAAAGCAGGCATTGGATATGTGCATGTCACACGTTATGGAGGGAAAAAACAAACTGAGGCTACGGGTGCCATGCGTCCCATTTATAACATCCGGTGACGTCGCCCACAACGGAGGCCTTCGAGAAACATCGACCTGACGCAATCGATGCAGACCCCCTCCACCGAAAAAGTTTCCGAAATACACAGCTGTGGACATTTTATGTCAAACAAGTGGAATACCTTGGAGGGACATCCAATCAAAAGAACGTTACCAGTTGGTAAGTAACTTTTTCTTCCCATTTTTATTTTTGGGTGCATTTGCATATTTTAGGGAGCAAAATTGTCCAATACGCCCCTGATCTGTAAGGTTGATTATGGCTATTTTTCCAAGTGGCTGTAACGGAGACAGTCAGACAAGACACCAATAAACATCAGTTACTTTATGTCTAGGCCCCACTCAAAGCTATGGCTGAATAATTGTGTGCTCTTAGCTATCACCATGCCACAACCAGGCATGACTTATATTCAAAGATTGGCGTGCTGTCAGACCAAGGCATACAATTATTGTCATTTAGGTCAAATGTGCAGGAGATTACAAAGCTACCTCTGTCTGTAGGGATTTGGTGTCCCAGCAGATGTCAGAGATGCCCATGTGACCTTTGCTGTAACCAGTCTTTGGAGATCTACTGCTCCAGCTCTGCAGTGCGCAGAGCAGTTTCAAAGGCATAGGTGCACTATCATTTTGGCATGGAGCATTTATGAAATGGGGGCCAGATACTCGAGTTCCCTTTCAGAAATCGGATTTCCAGCATTATTTTAGGGCAATAAAAGGGGGGGGGTGCTTTCACACACACACACTTGTAGATGGCAATCCGTCATTGCTGCACACTATCTTTAGGCCACGGGGTCCCATGCCTTGCTCCTTTGGGCCATGACCGATCTCCTTGTGGCTCTAAAGGATCGAACTTCAACTGCGTTTAGGCCACAATACTCTATGCCACCCTCACCTCTCTTTTGTGCTATTCCCGATTTTACATCCCCCATCTTTGAAACATGCTACCCCTATTCCCTAACACATCTGGGCTATGGCAGACCCTCCGTGCCGCATTTTTGGACAACAGTTCCAATGCCCCTCTACACCCCTCTACCCTGTTTGGGGCATAATATATTCTCAAGTTTCCACCTTTGGACCATGGTGGGTCTTGTTAAGGTTTTTAGAGCAAACATGGCCACCACAGAGGCTAAATGAGGCCCCGCTTCCTCCTGCTACTTTTCGTTTACAGCTTTTATAGTAAAAAATAACTAAGAGGTTCCATCCGTACGACCTTGGAGAACGAGAGGGAAGATGGCTTGACTTGTTTTCACCTAATGAGGAGGAAAAGGCCTCACAGAAACCGGGGCGTTTCAAGTCCTCTCGGCAGAGTGGGAGCACTGTGTTCTGGCCACATTAAGGATTTAGGGTAGGCCTGGGGTGGTCCCATTGACGTATTAGTCTCTTGAGGTAAACATGGCTAACACGTCTCGAGTGTGGCAGGGAACGGGAGAGCACCACCTACATAGAAAGCGGGGCACAACTAGACAGAGCAATTGGCATAAATGGGCGCCACCTTTCATACACAGACAGACACCAGTATTCATATTCCCGCAGCACGCAGAAAGGCTGGCCTCTTTAAACAATTTCAGCTGTGTTTTGGGGGATGCGCGGGTGCGGCTCACACTTCTGTCTTTCCGGAGGCAGGGTTCAAAGCCAGTGCTCCAATGTGCCCCCAGACTCCTCGGTAAACGTGTTGTTACTATACACAAACAGCTGAACCGTAGTCAGACACAGGAGCCTCACCACGTGTGAGGCAGAAGTGACTCAAACGCCGGGCCAATGCCAAGGGTGGGCATGCCTTGATTAGTTTAAAAGCAGCTTTTATCACGCCCCGCCTACAAGTTTCCATTTCCTCCTAATTAAAGTCTGCCAAGCAATGAAGGGATTGGTACCGAACCCCTCTCTTTCTTACACAGTCGTTTCGCCTTGAATGTGCTGCAAACAATTCACAATCACCATGATCTATCCCTAGAGGATGTATTGGGGGCGTTTAAGCACATCCAACCCAACCGCGCTCTAAGCTACATTGGACTGCTCAAGCACAACACGCAACCAATTGTACTCACTTAAGAGTACACCTAACTGTTAGTATCAAACCAGCTATGCAGAATATGACACCTCAGTCCAACACTACACATTTTGCTTCTCTCGAATTTGGTTTGAAATTTCTGGGAGCTTTTTAGCACCTGCTTTTAGCCTAGTAATACCTGGTTAATTTGAAACCAACAGCTACCAGGAGCTACTTTTGGTTCCTAGGGTTAACTGGTGCCTTACAAACATACATATGTGATTAACTTTAAATATTTGAGAATGTTAATAATGAAGAATTAGGACTCATCTAAACATAATGTGTAAAAAACTAGTTTGCCGTTCCTGTAGAAGTTAGATTTAGAGTACACTGTGTACTCACTCCCGGTTGCTCACCAGTAGCTCCTGCCTACTGGTGGATGCCCAACACCCAGGAGTTGGTTTTAGCTGCCCTCTATTAGATCTCAATTTTGTACCTTAAGAGTGTATACCCACCCAGCCCTAAACATACATATACTCAATCCATCTTATTGGCTTTCTTTAACTACCACCCAGTGTGTGTTTCCCATTGTCACTTTCTATAGCTCCCTTACATCAGGGTTGTCCAACTCTGGGCCTTGAGGGTCAGAATTCTGAAAGGTTTTCAGGATATCCCTCATTAATATGCATGTTGAAAAATGTGCATACATTTAGAATCATTGGATGCAAATGTATATCATGAATACTAATGATGGGCATCCTAAAAACCCGAAATGGATCCAGCCATCGAGACTGAGTTGGACAACCCTGCTCTAGAGCAACCCTGTGATCTTCCCACCACAGACCAAGCTCTGGAAAACCAGGCATGGGCAAATAGAAACATCCAAGCCTCATTGCAAGACAGGAGCAGAACAAATGCCTGCTACATTACATGCAGGATTCATTTGCGAGAAATATCCAAAAAGGGAGTGTGCACCCCCTTAGGGAACGCACTTTGGTGCAAAACTGCCTGTCCATGGGCAGCAGCACTAGCCTCCTCTGCGAAATAAAACCATTTAAATCAATTGAGGCACAAATAGTAGCATCGTTGCTGACAGTGTTCCCATCATTTTTCACTTTCTACGTGCCTGGATCAGCCGCTTCAACAATTTTATATCCACTAGGCTCCGATTGCCAGAGTCCCAATAAGGTGGTCATTTCTGATGGGAAACCAGAGAAAACCTCTGGTTTCTGCTGGTTGGCGTTACATCATGTAGCCAGTTTTCCCCATGGGAGTAACTTTGCCTGACTGTGCGAGTACCTGGTTGGTGGCTGCATTTCTAGCCATGACCATAGCTTGCACACTTGTAAATCTCCTCGTTTCCCCATCAGCAGCTGCTCATTGTTTTCTACGCATGGCTGCCTGCAGGTATGGATGGGTCAATGGCGAGCCTCCTTTTGCAGAACCATCAGTACCAGATTTCCCAACAGGCCTGGGGGCAGCAACTTCTTTGACCCCGAGAACCTACCCACGCCCCATATAGGGTCACCTTCCATCCCAGGAAAGGAAGACCGGATGGAGGAGTCCCAACTAGGCTCTTCTATCACTGGTACTAAGTCATCAAGATCAGTGTCCGAGTCCCTACTGTACATCAGCCCTACAGGTAAGAACGGCAAAGCAGCGCCACAGGACAGTGTTCACTCCGCCATCATATTAAAAACAGGGAATCTTGCAGCAACGATTTTTAATAGGCTGACTGCATATTTTATTCTGCTAGCTCCCAAGATAACATGGGTTTCTTTCTAAGGCAGTGACTGAGGAAAAGACACATTTAGTATTGAAAGGTAGGAGACAAAATATGGAGTTAGACTAATACAATTTATGATTGCTACAAGACCCAGTTGTATTATTATTGTTTTAAAACAACGTGCACTGTATTTGATCTGACGAAGAACTTAAGGTACAAGTCCATCTTGTAATGTGTATACATTAAACATTGAACGTCAGTATGGATTACAAAAAGTCACCTATTTTAGAGCTAAAACAAACTTTACACTTGACTAAGAATACTTAGTGCATGGGAATTACTTGAACTCTAAAAACTCATTGTAATACTCCCACTTCAAAATGAAACGTTATCTGCAGCGATGGCCTCACATGTTAACATCTTGAGTAAAGCACTGTGGCTATACAGCAATTCTGTCTGAGGAGTGCATAAGATGGCTGCTCAGAGCAGTGATGAGGGCAACATTATTACAGAGTGCTGCCTAACGAGTTTTAAGTTGATAAACACCACAAGCATAAAGGGTCGCATATAACAAATGCTCTTTATTTAAACGTTTTTCAAGAAAAATTAAGTTGTTACAATTCCAGAAAGTCGCTACAGTTAAGATTTTTTTTTTTTTAAAATACCCAAAATGAGCAATAATCCAAGAACATCCAATTTGCTTTCACTCTGTCAGTCCCATGCCTGGAAAAACTTGGAGCCATGAGCCCCCACCACTATATACTGAATTTGAGACAGCTTGCAACATCTTTATCAACTACTACGGAGCCGAGGGGAAGGGAAAAAATTACAACAACAGACAAAAACTATCTGGATACAAGAAACAGTCAAAATTACTAACGACAACCAAAACCTAAAAGTAATACTGAAACAAGGGCCAGTTGGGAGCAAATAAGTCAGAGTGTGAGCTCCTCTGGTTCCTGAATAGTGATCCAACAGTCCATCTCTAGAATGTTTTGAACTTGTAGTAGACCCAGATGATGGTTGAGCCCTAAGAAAAATTATCCAGAGATCCCCGTGTGGTGCGAAGCAATAGTTGAAAAAAATAAAAGGATTGTTGGAACCCAACTAATGATCACACTAAATGATCAAAATAGAAAGTGTTTCGTGCTCCAAATGAAAACAAGGAAATAGCTGTGTGTATACTCAATATAGGCGAGTCCACCTGCAGAAACCCTACATGGACATTCAGGTACCAAGCTAAATGGGCCACACCCGCTTTCACCACAACACTGCCCAGAAGTACAGGTTGCCATGGCAATGCAGTGCCAGAAGCAGCAAGCAATGACGATTTGATGTTCCATCTAAAAAGATATAGAGTGCCAACCTACGCCATTAAAAAGGGCAGCAAGGTGACAAGTCAGTGGAGAAAAACAAAAGGTGCGTGGATTGGACAAAGGGCAGTGGGTTGTGTTAGGTTATGGTAATGTGATACACACCACACACACACACACACACACACACACACACACACACACACACGCCATTTTTATTGTCTCCAATTGCTCAGGAGGATCTGAAAGAAGAGGAGGAGGAGTGGGTTTGTTAGTGGTAGGTGAGGACAAGCGCAAAGTGCTTTGCTGTAGTGTCCGTTTAGTACAGAAACAAATTGTCACTGCGTGGGGTTGCATCTAGGTGGTATGACTCAGTGGGCCCCTGAGTCCATATGAGAGGTCTTGTGTGTCTGTGGCATAGGATGGATTGGCCATGCTATGATTGTATGCGTTTTCGGTCAAAGTGTAGAGATTTGCTGTTTGTTGTTGGTGTGGAAGTTGCCATAGCAGTGTGTGTGTCCTATTTGGTCGGCATGTGGTGTGTGTGTGCAGGAGTATGGCGAGTTTTAGAAGGGTTAGTGGGAAGAAAGGAGTAATCCTTGTGCCACTGTTGCATAGTTTGTTTGAAGTTGAAATCAACTTTGCAGTGGTTAATGATGTTGAGCCTTTCTTTAACCAGTAGTCCAATCTGCTTGGTTAACTTGAACTTGGAATCCCTTGGGGGACCTAGTAATTCATGGTCTACCTCTCCGCATTGGAGCTGCATACTTCTCAATCCAACCCCCCCCCCATGGTAGCTACTTCTCAAACTGACTAGGCATTTTAGGTCTGCAGATCAAAGGCATGCTTCTAGTGCTCTCCTGGATGACTGGTGTTCCTCTACTGTGCGTATTTCCTTGGGAAGCAAGTTCCAGAGTTTTGTTGCAATGTTTGAGAAGGGTGATCTGCCCAATTTCATTTTTGAATATTTCATTCGCGTTGTATGTCATTTCTAGATCTCAGGGTTCTTTTTAGTCTATAGAGATTTTGCCTTTCAGGAATTCTGCTACTTGGTTGTGAATTGCTCCGTGGACTATTCAGTGTGTCTTGAAATACTTTTCTTTACTGGTAGCCAGTGTAGGGATCTTAATGCTGGTGTGATGTGCTATCTCTTGCAAAGTCTAAGCGGGAGTCTTGCTGCTGCATTTTGTATTTGTTGCAGTGTTTTGGTGAGGTAGTCCAGGATTCCAAAGTAGATGCTGCTGGCGTAGGCCATTCTTGATATAATGAGAGATGAAGGCAAGTGCTGTGTGGGGAGGTAAGGATGGGTAAAATATGCTTTATTAGTGATTATATAGAGAAAGCATTATCCTCCAAAAAGGGGTTTCTCTTTTCCGGAGGTACAGAGGTAGCACATTCCAAAATTAGGTAATTTGCTGAAAAAGCGTGGTCACGCCCGTTCGCAAATCACCAAAGAGGACTAAGAAGATAGGATGTTGGAAGCCATACTAAGCGTGCCCACACACGCAGGCCCGAATCTGCAGCTGGTAAACGCGGGCTTCCATGCATAAAGCACACCAAGCACAGAGGCCTGAGCATGGCTCGTCTCTCTGGGTGTCGGGAAGCCAGTGGGGTTGAAGAGCCAGGGAACTAGAAGCGTTCCAATGAGTTTCATCAGAGATCTGGCTGCTGAGTGTTGCACTCTCTGCAAAGTATGACTATATTACAGGAGGCCCAAGTACATCTAAAGGCAGTAGTCCAGATGAAAGAAGCTAAACATTCATCACCATGAGCTGGTTAGAAAAGGAGAAATAAACAAAGGGCATTCTCTAGCAATCCGATTCGGGCAAAATACAAAAGAACTGTGCCGCTTACCCTTGGTTGTGAGGAATTCGGCACAGTGGATGTGTGAAATTTTATATGAAATTGAATGATGGTAGATCAACCACCGGAAAATGTGTGGGGCTAATCCGCATACATTTTCCTATGCTCATCACACAACAAACACACAGACATGTGTACTCTTGGTGGACACAGATTACACATGCCACCACTCAGGAAGATGGGTGGGATTTAGTAGTATACATTTGCACCCCTTTACCTTTCCTGTTGCAAAGCACTCTGGTTATGACCTCACGCATACATGAGATTGTTGGTGGTGACCAAAGATTGGTTCATTAAGGCAGGCTTGGCCTACACCAATCACTGGTGCCCATTTCATTTGTCTTTAAAAAGAGGGTTGAGTCTCTCTTTTGACAGATCTAAAGACTTTGCAAGGAGCAACAGAAAGAACCAATTTGCACCCTGTCTGAAGGTACAGTCTGCCTTACAGCTTCTGCCACTGATGGAAGGCCAGGATTTCCAAAGAGGGAATCAAGATCCCTCCTCTAAACATCTCCCAGGGAACAGAGAGAGCTACTAAATCCAGATGACCTTCCAGCAGCTCCACAACTGGTACCCAGCCAGCACACAGCATCCCCTGGTAGGCTCTTTAAGCAAGCTTCCTAGGTAGGAAGTTCCAGAGAGTCTATGAACCAAACCCAGGACAAGGCTGGTGCCTGCAACACTCTACTCCGCTTTAAGCCGTACATCTGAACGGACAACAGTGAAGAAGCTAGGAGTGCACCGACAAGCATCAACCAGCGTCCAACTTAAAGGACAATTTTGAGCCAGTCGAGCCCTTCGAGCTGCAATCGACTGCATCACTGACTGTTGTCATGCCGCAGTCGCTAACATTGTCCGAGACGCCTTGACCAGGGCTTTAGATCCGCCAACCAGCACAAGACACCGATTCCTGACCCCGAGCTGCCGTGTAGACCAGCCAACAGCTGTCCGTCCAGCCTCCCTCGCCGAACTGCCTGCCTCCTGATACCCGCAGCTGGCTCCAGTTTTGAACTCTGTTGCAGAAGCTGCAAAGCGCCCTGAAACCAACTCGACCTGTCGAGAACCAAGAACTTCTACAAGCACAAGGTACATCGTGTTTCCGTCCCCCTGGTCCTTCTCCCAAGGCCCCTAGTGATATTTTACGACCCATTGCTCCCTTTGTGCTGAAAGCAATTATCCTTGAACTATTGCGATTAATTATTTTACCAACTACCATCCTGTCAGTATCCAGAGTGCATCCCCTTTCCTCTGTCCGCTGCATTCCTTTACAGGGTGGGTTGTATTTTGTAGCGTGCTAGAACTGTCTGTTGTGATATTATAAAATAGATCTTTTTATACAACCTTGAATGGACAGTCCCTTTTATCATTGGATAATAGTATTTTCGCAGTGTTGCAACTAACCAACGATCCACGACCTTGCAGAGATCAGCCTACCGGTTCGTCCACGTTACCAAAATTGGGCAAGGTTTATAATTTGCTTGCATTTCCAATCTGTTTGGATCCCTTCTGGTGTACTAGAGGTGTGGGGCTGATTGATGGTTTAGAAACCGATATTCATCCTTGGACCACTGGTGCCACGGACGTGGATTTGTCACAGGGGTGCAAGAGAATAACCAGATTACTCACCGTAGTGATCACCTTACTCCTAGTCCACAGTCCCCTTTCCTCCATACTTATGGGACATTCCTCCATCCTGTGGGACGGGACCGGAGCACTTTGTAAAAGCATCAAAAATTTAGCAAAAAATGTTAGTCCTTCCCTCTTTCTATACGGGGTACTGCACGCGCCCGTAACCACGCCCATTTTACCTCCGCCCCACGCATCGCCCATCAGTCCTTTTCTATCGCCAGGTCAGAGACCTTTAAGCAATAACAGAGTAACCTTGTTAGAGGGGACGGCGAGCGGGCGTATGGAGGAAAGGACTATGGCTTACGAGTAAGGTGGTCACTACAGTGAGTAACCTGGTTATACTCCTACGTCCCGTCCCCTTTCCTCCATACTTATGGGAGATTCCCAAGCACTACTCACAGGAACTACAGGTGGATGGAAAAACCCCTTATTGAAAAAGGTTCTTCAGCACAGCCTGGCCAGCATCAGATCTGGAGCTCAAGTCGAAGGGGAGGCCCAAGTAGCCGCCTTTGCGATGGTCTCCCAGGGAATATATTTTTGAAAGGAAACTGCACCTGCCTTGCCCTGCGCACCAGGTGTGCATGAATACCTTTAGGAGGCTGCAGTCCTTGGACAGTGCAAGACTCCGTAATACAGGCAGAGATCCATCTGGAAATAGTCGCCTTAGGGGCCTGCTTACCTTGTGGATTACCAAAGGTTACCAACAGTTGAGAAGAGCTCCTAAATTCAAATGTTCTGCATAGAACTTAAGAGCCCTTCTAACATCCAAACAATGCAGAACCCTTTCCGCTACTGAAGCAGGGTTCGAAAAAAAGACCGGCACAGAGATTGACTGGTTCAGATGGAAATCAGAGGTAGGAAAGAAGGATTTGTCCGTAGGACCACGTTATCCTTGTGGAAAACCAAGAAGGGATGCTCCACTGACAAAGCCTGGAGCTCACTCACACGCCTTGCTGAAGTAACGGCAACCAAAAAAAAGACACCTTCCACGAAAGGTACCTGAGGTCCACCGTGGCCATTGGTTTGAACGGTTTATGGCACAACACCGCAAGGACCACATTCAGATCCCACGCCGGGTGCGGTTTGCGAACCGGGGGATAAAGGCACGTCAAACCCGCAAAATGTCTCTTAATCACTGGATTAGACAGAGTAAGAGCATTGATCCGTAGATAGATAGGCGGATACTGCCGAAAAGTAAGTTCTGCATGACAGAACGTGAATGCCCGACTCAGCTAGGTGGGATACGATGGACAGCACAGTGTCAATCGTAGCCACCCTTCGGTCCAGCTGTTTGTCTAAGCACCAATGACAGAACCTAAGCCATTTGCTTCTATACTGAGACCTTGTTAGGAAGAATTGTCTTATAAGGCTAATTTCCCAAACCTAGTGAGTCCCCCAGCAGCTTTGCTGGATTTTTGGGGTTTGTTTTTTTCTCCTGCTAAGAGTGAGACTCTTTTTCTCCCACTCTTAGGCATGATTTGAGGTATGTCTTTTGCTTATTGTGTGCTTATGGGGTCTTTTACTCCATAGGGTATCATCAGTTTTAATGTATGTGTTACACAGCACCCTCAGTGCAGTAACACAGGGGTGTCATAGTGACCCCCAAACAGACTCCATACCCTGGGACTGGCTACTGTCGCCCAGGTCATGTAAAGTCACCATTGGCTTTACTAGTCCAAAATTGTGAACAGGACCAGTACAAACCATCATATTGTGGAAGTACTGGAAGGGGTTAATTAGATTGCCCCTGGGTCTGTTTCCAAGGGGGCACTGTCCAGTCCCCCCTTGTCGAGTTTCTGGCTGGTGGCAGTGGTTACCACGCAAAATATTCCACCGGAATATTTCCTATGGGATTTTCCCATTGATTTTAAATGCACCACTTTTTGGTGCAATGTTAAAGATACTCCCGGTTTATTTATTTAATATAAAATCACTGGTTGGGCCTTTTCACCAGAACTCTTTTCTAAAGTGGCGTTCGCGTCCGTCTCTGTAACTCCAACCAAGGTCGGGCCCTTTGTTCCACTTTTTTGGCGGGCTTCTCCACAGAAGCCCTCCAACTGGTGCCACTGTCTGGGTTCCACAGGATGTGTGGGTGGGGAAATTGGCACCCTGGACTGCGTTGCCTAAGCAACCCAAGTCGCACTCTGTTCCGATTGGCCCAGTGGTGAGCCACCCAGCTCACCACTTAACGTGTATGAGTGACAGCTAGGCAGTTGAATAGGGGTTTTTCTGCATAAGTGCAGGGCTTTTGGGACTGAACCTTCAGAAGTCTCCACAGGACCTACGAAATCCAAAGAGGGGAGAAGCTGAGCCATCTGCAACAACACCACCAGTGGAGCCCTGCTGCCAACGACCTCACCACTTTCCCGACGACAAGAGAAGATCTTCTGCTGAAAGAGTCTTCTTCCTCTGAGCTGGTGGGATCAACCAGTTCGCCATTTCGCCTTCCAGGACGTTTCTTGGTCGAATCGCCCGTGCCAAGCACCCTGGCAGCCGGATAGCCAAGCTTCATCACTGTGACCGCGAATAACAGGAATGCACCTTTTAACCGACGAACTCTGTGGCTGGTTTCTTCCCTGGGCAGTGCAACGACTGCAAGTTTCCTCCTCGACGAGATCCTCTCTTCCCCTGGTCGAAACCACGAACTACACCCGCTGCCAGGAACAACTGCCATCGCTGGAGCTTCCTCACCTTTAAAAAGGTACTGTGTTCCACCTGGCCTCCCTTTCTACGGTTTGCTAAAGGTGACCCTTAAATCCTTGGCTTTCCAACTGGGTTTCGCCCCAGACCTTACCTTCTGAATCAACCCAAACCTCTTTTGAACATTTTTACAAAGACTCGAATGCATTTCTAAACTGTGTGATCTTGGGCACATTTCACCTTGCTCCATTTAAAGTGGACCTGGCCTATGAAACTTGGCTCTACAGTAGACTCTGCCTTCACTAACTTGTTTTGGTCTTATAAAAGTGTTGGGAACTGTTCTATTTTCATGACCTGCCTTTTTCTCTCCCTTTTATTTAATTATTGGAGTGCCATCTAAGTTACGCGCTCGCATCTGTTTTTACAAATAGTGGTGTTTTGACTTAGACTTGTCTAATAATTCTTAAGGGAGGTGTGTATACTTTTCTGATTGTATTTGAACTTGTTTTGATTTATAGTGCTAGTGTATTTCCTTAAGTGTGTGTTAAATAAATAATTATATACTTTTGATACCAAGCTCTGGTCAGTGTTTGCTTGCTCAACTGTGTTTTTAGCCCTATTGTGTATCCTCTGTATACTGCCCTACTCTTCTTGAGAGAAGTCTGACTGCTCAGCCACAGCTACCAGGTAAGTCTGGGTGGTACAGACTGCTACCAATTGGGTTTACTGCTTACTCCTGTAGTCTTAATCTTCTTGCAGTGGTCCCCAAGGGAACTGCACAGGATTCTGCCCAACAGACCTTGTCGAGGGTTTCCTGGCTGCCTTAATAATGCGCATGTTATCAGCAGACAGGTTGAGATGTTCTAAGGACCTGAGCTCAGCCACCATGCTGCCAAGCTGAACGATTGTGGGGAGGGGTGCCACAACTGTTGATCCCCCTGGTGAAGCAGATCGGGACTCACCGGTAGCCTGATCCGTGCACACACCGACAGGTATTGAAGTTCTGAGAACCAGAACCTGGCCGGCCACCACGGGGCTATGAGCAGAAGAGAACAGTTCACCGTGTTCTTCAGCTTGCAAATCGTCCGATGAATCAGAGGTAGAGGCGGGAAAGCATAGGCCCTCATGTTGTGCCAAGGAATCTCGAGCGCATCCCCCAGAGAGTAGGCTCTCCGACCATTTCTGGAGGCATACAGAGGAAGTTTCTTGTTTGCCGATGTTGCGAAGAGGTCCACCTCCGGAGTGCCCCAACGCAGGAAAATCCATGAGAGGATCTCCGCCAGTTCCCACTCGTATCTGACCATTGTCCACCGACTGAGGGCATCTGCCGTGACGTTCAGCTGACCTGGGATGTGTACTGCTACCAGCCAGACACCATGACAAACCCCCTACCCCCAAATCTGGATGGACAGGACCAGGAGAGGGGGGGGGCTTGGTGCCCCCTTGCTTGTTGATGTAATATATTAACACCACATTGTCCGTTTGGATACGGCCCACCTTGTTGGCAATGACCGGTCTGAACGCCTTCAGCGCTAGGAAAATCGCCAGAAGCTCCAGATGATTTATGTGAAGGAGCTTGTCCTGAGGCAACCAAAGGTCCGAGACCTGAAGAAGATCCAACGTTGCACCCCACCCCAGAAGGGAGGAGTCCGTCGTGACTGTTACCATTGGGGCTGGGTCCTGAAAACCCGCACCCACCGACCGGCTGCTAAGAGACGACCACCACTCCAGGTCTGCTCTCATGGAAGCCGGAATCAATATCAACCGAATCCACAGCCTGACGCCAAGAACTCCGAAGAGCCATCCGAGTCCACCTCATCTTGAGACGAGCGAGAGGTAGAGCCAAAACACATGAGGTCATGAGGCCCAGAAGCCACTGGAACCACCAGGCCGACGTGCTCTCCGACTGCGCAAACATCTGACATGTGGCCAACAGATCCGACATTCTGTCCCCAGTCAGGTAAACTCTGCAGTCGATCGTGTTCCAACGAAAATCCAGGAAAATCAAGTCCTGAGAGACCGCCATGGAAAATTTTCGCCAGTTCACCGACAGCCCGAAATGGAACAGGAGCTGGGAGGAAAGACTGAAGATTGCACACTGATTTCAAGGGGCAAGGGCTGCGTAAGAGCCAATCGTCAAAATACACATGGATACCCTGCAGACAAAGATAGGCCGCAATCACCAACATCATCTTCGTAAAGACACGCAGCGCTGAGCTGAGGCCAAAAGGAAGCACTCTGAGCTGGAAGTGCTCCTCTCCCACAGAGAAAGGGAGATCTCCTGTGTGGATTCCAGATCAGTATATGCATGTACGCATCCTGAAGGTCCACCACGCTGAGCCAATCACCCATCTGCAAAGAGGACCGTATCTGGCCGGGCGTGATCATCTTGAATTTCTCTTGGGGTAGGAAAAGATTGAACTGGGAAAGGTCTAGGATGGTGCACAGGCCAGCCTGGTTGGGTTTGGGCACCGTAAACAGTCGGGAGTAGAAACCCTCCCTTCGCTCCCCTAGGGGGAACGGGTTTGACAGCTCTGAGATCCAGCAACTTCTGAACCTCGGCTTTGAAGGAGGACGACCCCGACTGCTGGAAAGGAGGGTTGAAGGGTGGGGTACGGGGTAAGGGTAAGCAGAAGCCCGCCCGAGCGACTGACAAGACCCAACGGTCCTCAGTGATGGTCTGCCACGCCTCCCAATGATACACAATGCGTCCTCCCACCGGGGTCTCGTGCGAGCACGGAGAACCCTCATTTAGCAGGTTTTTCAGTGGTGTTACCACCTGAACCCGAAGAGGAGGCTGAGGAGCGGGAGAAAAACAGAGTCTGTTGCTGCCTCCAGCGTGAATTTCCCAAAGGGGTATCCACTCTGCGGGATTTCTGATCTAGAAACCCCCTGAAACCAGAGGAGGGCTGGCTTTGCGACAACGGTCTCTGGGTCCTAAAAGGGGTTTTAACCAGGACGGACAAGGACTTGGCTGTCTGGGTGCTGTCCTTCGTTTTGGCAGCGCCACATCCGTTGAGGAATGAAAAAGCCCCTTACCGTCAAATGGCAGGTCCAACACTTTGTCCTGCACCTCCTTTGAGAACTTGGTGGTATGCAACCAAGCCTGCCTAGAGGTATCAACTCCAAGCATAAGGCCCCGAGCCGAAGTGTCAACATGATGAGCCGCGGCTTCCAGCAGATCCTGGGCCAAGACCCTGGCATCCGACAATCCCGCCTTAAAGTCATCCAGTTTCTCGACCGGAATGAACTCCTCGAACTCCGACAGACCTTTCCACATATTCATATTCGCCCCCGCTAACACCAATTTTGCATTGGCCTGCCGCAGCTGCAGGACCGAGTTAGCAAAAATATTCCTCCCAAAGGAGTCGAGAGCTTGTCCTCTTTCCCCAGGACCTAAGTAGCCATCGTAGAAGAGGATGCTGCAGGCCTGGACTGTAAAGTGGCCGCAGCCACCACCATGGAAGAGGGGGCGGACAAGATGCTAGGGCCACCTCTTCCGAAGAATGCAGCCTGTAGCGCGTGTCAATTTTCGTATTGACGAAAAGTCCAGAGTGTGGCTTCTCCCAGACTCTACGAACCTCGGCCAAAACGTCCTTCTGCAAGAACAGGCCGGTACGCTCCGAAGGAGACAAGGTGAACGCCCCCGAAAGCACACCCTCCTGCGGAGCGGGTGCCTCGGGCACTGGAACATCCAACAGACACATGTCCAGCACCCTGTCGTGAAAGGTTCTAATAGAGCGGGACTGGTCTTCGCTGTCCTGATCGCCCTGCGCATCATCCGACTGGTCAGTGTCCTGCTGGACCACATCGGGCACTGCCTTGTTCACCGGGGACAAGGGAGGCAAGGGCGGAAGGGTAGGTGGAGGTACTGCAGGCAAAAAGACCCTTGAAATACTCTCTCATGGCGTCGGTACACATGAGTACCTGAAACTTGCCGAAAAAAGTGTCCTCCGGAGAAGGCTTTGGAGCTGCCGGAGAAGGCCTCTCATGAGGGGGATAATTCCAGGGACGGAGAGGGGAAGGTTGCCAAGCAGGCCCCTCCCCAGAGGTGTCCACATAAATCAAGGGTGCTGAACCCACAGGCAGCGAGAGGTTGTGCGGAAGGAGCATCCGAGCGTTCCAGTCGTAAACTGGATGAAACGGATGCGCACCAAGAACCTTATGTTCACCTACACCTGAGGCCGATGGCTTAGTTGTAGGGGAAGCGCCCAAAATGGCCGCTGTGGTCGTTGCAGGAACGGCCGCCATTTTGCCGTCACCTGAGGGGAACTGCGGCACATGTGGAAGTGAGGCAGGGGTCCCCGCCGGTGGATCAGGGGTCTTCATTTTAGCCTTTACACAAGGAACCCCGGCCGAGCCGGTACTATGCGGCCTGGAATGTTTCTGCGACATACCACTAGCCAAACTAGCCTTCACAGAAAGGCCCTCGAAACTTCGGTTTGAAAACTCACTCCTTGCCCCCTCAACGGTTCTGGCGTCGCCACAAGAGCGGGAACGGTGAGAAACACATTTCACCAATAAGGCCTTCTCAGGCCTCTCAGAACTGTTGGTTGCCTTAGCCTCTGTACGAGGGCCCTCAGACCCAAGTCCGGTAGAAGCCTTTTCACTGCGGGCCTCGAACATACATTCAGTATCACCAAACCCTGCCGAGGGAAGCCGATAAGAAGGCCTCTGAGCGAGCTCTGGTACCCCACGACTCAGAACTAGGTCTACAAGCAGCCCCCACAGGAGTGGCCTCGGAGTGTACTTCGGTGTCCACAGGACCCTTACGGAGA
The DNA here is from genome assembly GCF_040938575.1 of Ambystoma mexicanum. NCBI lineage: Eukaryota > Metazoa > Chordata > Amphibia > Caudata > Ambystomatidae > Ambystoma > Ambystoma mexicanum. The sequence goes on from NC_090921.1 coordinate 140,003,160, forward strand.
CCCTCGGAGAAAACTCTGGTACACTTTTTAGGCCCAGAAGGCACCTCTGGGCAAGTCCCGGTGACAGAGCGGTCGATGCTCCTCCCGGACCGGGAAGGAGTCCCCCGGCTGGGGTGCTCTAAAAAGTAAAGAACTTACCGGGTGTTTCTTCTTTTCGTCGATGAAGGATTGAAAATGCGTAGGAGTGCGCTGAAACACCTCCTCCCACCGCTCTAACCGACGTTGAAATGCCCGGACCGAAAGGGAATCGCAATAGAAACAGGAGTCCCAACGGTGATCGGGACCCAAGCACTCTAAACAAAGAGGATGGGGATCCGCCCTCGCGAAGCGCCGCTGACACGAGGAACAATTAGGAAAGTCTAGCTTAAACGACATAGACCGACTACTACGCGATCGCTAGCGAGAGTCAGAGGAAAAAAGGAAGAAATTCTTCCGCAGATGCAAGTGCGTCCAGTCCCGAACGAGCGGAGAAAAGGACTGATGGGCGATGCGCGGGATGGAGCTAAGATGGGCGGGGTTATGGCTGCGTGCAGTACCCCGCGTAGAAAGAGAGGAAAGACTACAAATGTTTGCAACATTTTTGATGCTTTCACAAAGTGCTCCGGTCCAGTCCCACAGGACGGAGGAATGTCCCATAAGTATGGAGGAAAGGGGACGGAACGTAAGAGAATTGGTAGTGTAAAGAGACATCGAGATGGTGTACCATCTCTACGGAGATAGGACAGGGTCCAAGAAGAGCTGAACAGAAAGTTTTTAATGGATGTGGTGTTACCTTTACACTAGCCCGACAGTCGCTCAAAACAACAACAGTTTAACAAAAGTTTTGTGATGTGACAGGAGTTTTCCCATGGACGATAAACCTCAAAGAGGGAATATTGCCGTCACCAATGTGTTCACTAATTTCACTGCTTCCCTCTGCCAATCGCTTGTGAGAGGCAGACTAACAAGAACACTAACCCCCTCACACGAACAATGACATGTATAGCAGTGCATAGACTTCCAAAGTGACGGAACCAAGCACATGCATCTCTTGTAACACACCCGTCATTAATAGCAGGGCTGACTTACAACTGAAGCCTTAACCTCCAGAGCAGCAATACAGACAGGATCAAAGACAACACACAACTTTATTCATTTTTTTAAAAAAAATAATAATACATGCCAAAGCAACCAAGCCTGACTCCGTAATAACCGGTCCAGCTGCTGTTCAAGAAACAGCGGGTGTTCGGTGGCCTGTGAGCTCACCACCACGAACCCTGCTAATGGAAAAGCTGGGAGATGGGCCCAGAAGTGCAAGCCACAGGCAAACTCCCATCCTTTGATCTAAGAAGACCAGACGGGCAGCACCTGGCGTTTAGCTAATACAAGCGGGCTCTTAGGCAAACTAATCGTCTCAATTCGCACGCATTTGTAAAGTATTACCTGCCATTAGACAGTTCTCACACAGTTAGCCCCAAACATGCACATAGACTTCAATGGTCGGTCCCCCAAAAACACGTAATCTTCTCCACCCTGAAAGTGTGAAACGGCCATGGTGAGCACACAAGGAGAGGTGGAAGCAGCAATGGGCAAGTCCATAGTCAGCAGTTAAATCTTAAAACCTACCGTTTATTGATCTTGATATTTTATTTGCATCGCACTCATACACACGTGTTTCGGAGCGCAACAAGGCAAGGGAGGGAAAACATGGGAGGACAAAAACAACGATCTTACTAGACCCAGTCACATTGAGAACTTGCAAGTGCAGGGGAGGGGGTAGTTCCAAGGGAGAGGAAAGAGGCACTTCGTATATTTCAATATTTTCATAACCGCAAAATATTGCAGGTACTTGATGACATATGTGGCATGCTCTAACATGTATCACTTGTTTGAGGGCGCAAATGGATCCATCAACGACTGTTGTTGCAAGATATTAACCAACTATCAAATAGTAATGGGGACTTCCACGTTCAGCATTAGGCAGAATGGGTGCTCTGTCGTTGCAAGACATTAACTAACCATCAAATAGTAATGGGGCCTTCCACGTTCACCATTAGGCAGGATGGGTGATGTTCTAATCGAACACCATGCCCGTGCCCTTCCGATCATCATTGGCTAATATGGGAGGCCCATGCGATTCAAGCTGTTGTAGACACTGGACGATTTAGATGAAGGAATGCCCAAGCCAGCAAACACCCAGTTGTACTTGCATAGGGTTCATAATTGTTTGTAGCTACTTGGCACCATACAGCCTAGGAGAGTCTCGTGAGTTTAGCACCAGCATCACCCACGACCAGGAGCGACTTTTGGCTCCCCAGGCCAAAGGATGCGATTTAAAGCTCCCAATGCAGCATTGACTGAATAGTTGGGAAGAAGCATTATAATCATCTAGGAGACATTTAAAGCATAATAGATCCTAAAAAGATAAAGTTTGCATCTCATGTGGCAGTTAGATTTGTGGCGCTCGTTTTAGCTGGTACTCATGGAATCTTCATTTTGATCCATGCACACCTATGTGAATTTAGCTGTGTGTTTGGGACAGTCTATAAATAAACATTAGGACACATCTCTGAGACATAAAAGCCTAAGGGGTCATAATGTACAAAATGATATGGTTTCATCTTATGTGGAAATGAGATCTACAGAATGCTATTTATTCGCTCCTCGTTCCTGAGTGGTAGCTCCTAGTCACTGGTAATACGTGTTACCCAGGAGATGCTTTCAGCTCCTGCTTATCCAATCTTAATTTAGAGCCCAGTACCTTATGTTTGCTGTGGGAACGGATTCAGTGTCTATGCAGGATTTTCTGTCACATGGGCCAGCACGGCTGCTTCCACTGGTGAAAGGTGCCAGTTTAGTGTTGTGGCACCAACTTTTGGGTAGACTCTTGAGCACATTGCCACACAGACCAGGGCTGGAATACCACACGGTGGTCAGTCAAAATCTCGAAAACAAAATCTCGAATGACAAAAAGCCCGAAACAAAAATCTCGAAAAAAAAAATATTGAATTTTTTATTTATTTATTTATATATGTTTTTGGGGTCAGGTAAGTAAAAAAAAGGGGTAAAATTTTCAAAAAATGAAAAAAGGGGGGTTGGGGGGGGACCCCCCCATTTTGAAAAAAAACGCATTGAAAAAAAAATTCGATTTTGTTTTTTTTCGGCCTTTTGTTTGAGATTTTTGTTTTCGAGATTTTTTTATTCGGTATTATCACTATGAACCATACCACACATGTACAATGCAAAGGGCTCACTCACATTTCTAAAATGATCAAAACTGAAAGATGTAAATATTGCAAGTAATTACTCACATCATATAACCTGATAGGAGGCAAAAACTGGGAGCCTCAGGAGTGAGGACAGGAAGTTCTTCACAGAACGGGAAGCACCCTTCTGGAAACCCCTTCTAGCAGCATGAAGGTGGGGGTGGCTGCCAAGGAGATCCTGGCTTTGTGCATAATATCTAGACTCCACACAAGTCTGATTATTAATAGTTTCCTGTTTTTACACATAAATACAGACGGAAATCGCTTTAAAAAAACAGAAAAAAGCAGAGTCGTGCGTCTCGATTAGCTCTGCAGGTTGTCAATTACGCCTAACAATGTAGAAGCTCCAAACCGTGAAGTTCCTTTGAAAATGCTTAACGGGCTTTAAAGAGGTTTACCACATCAGCAGACCTAGCAGCTGTTTGGGATCTTGACTTGATGTGCAAGAACCGAGATCTATGCGTTTCCCATTCCAGGTATCAAAACGCTACATGTTTTATTTGAATGAATGGAGAAAACACTAGTAGCAAATTAACAAAGTTACTCACTGTAGTGACTACCTTCCTCCTAGTCCATAGTCCCGTTTCCGCCACACTTTCGGAACATTCTGTCCTGTGGGACGGGCCCAAGCACTTTTGAAGCATTCCAAAAATGTGTGCTTTTATTTTTACACAGGGCCACTGCGCGTGGCTGTAGCCCTGCCTTCCTGAGCCCCGCCCAACGCTTCGCCCTTCAGTCCTTTTCTATCAACAAAGCCGAAGGCCAACGAGCAAATAGAGGAAACTTTTCAGAGGGGAAGGAAGGCGGGCGTATGGAGGAAAGGGGACTATGGACTAGGCGTAAGGTAGTCACTACGGTGAGTAACTTTATTATACTCCTATGTCCCATACTCTTTTCTCCATACTTTTGGGAGATTCCCAAGCATTGACCTATGAAGAGGGTGGATAGAAATAGTTTACAGAAAAAGGTTTTGAGCACTGCCTGGCCAATCCAGGCATCAGGCCGGGAACTGAGATCCAGGCAATAGTGCTTACAGAAAGCCGAAGGAGAGGACCATGTAGCTGCTTTGGCAATGGTCTCCCATGGATCATACTTCTGAAAAGAGACAGCCGCTGCTTTCTCTCGCACTAGATGTGCGTGGATATAAGCTTCTGAGATACACAAAGCAATCCAACGCGGGATGGAAGCTTTGAAGGAGGGGGCTCTTTTCGGATTCAAAAAAAGGTAACAGAGTTGAGAAGAGCCTCTGAGGTTGCTTGTTCTTTGTAAGTAAAACTTTAGTGCCCTCCTAACATCCAAGTTATGGAGGACTCCTACTACATCAGGGAAGCAAGGAAGCAAGGAAGGAAGGACCACCTTGTCCTTATGAAATACCAAGAAGGGACGCTCTGTAGAGAGCTTGGAGCTCACTTATTCTTCTGGCAGATGTCACTGCTATCAAGAAGGCAACTTTCCAGGTGAGGAACTTGAGTTCTACAGTGGCTTAAAAGGTTCATGGCAGAGAGCAGTAAGGACCACATTGAGATCTAATTTAGGTTGAGGTGGCTTGCCCGGAGGAAAAAGACGAAGCCCAGCGAAATGTCACTTTATGACCGGATTTGTCAGAGTGAAAGAGCAATTATCCATGCTAAGATAAGCCCCTATGGCAGACAAATAGGTTCTACATGACAGAACGTGGATGCCTGTGGTTGCTAGATGCGATATGAATGACAGGACACAAGTCAATAGTAGCTAGACGAGGGTCAAGCTGCTTTGCAAGGTACCAGTGATCGAATCAAAGCCACTTGTTTTTGTACTGCGCTCTTGTTGAAGGTTTGCGTGCCGCCTGAATTGTACACATATTGTCTTCTGAGAGAATAAACTGCTCTAGGGATTTGAACTCCCGTCGCCATGCTGCTAAGCTGAAAGATTGTGGGGAGGGATGCCACACCTGTTGATTGTTCTGGTGCAGAAGATTGGGAATCTGCAGCAACTTGATCGGGCTGCTTATGGACAGGTGCTGAAGTTCTGAGAACAAGAACCTGCCTGGCAACCAAGGGGTTATAAGCAGCAGAGTGCAATTGTTGGCACTCCTGAGTTTCCAGAGCGATCAAAGAGTCAATGGCAGAGGGAGGGAAGGCATACGCTAGCGTGTTGTCCCACGGAATCTCAAGCGCATCCCCCAGGGAAGATGCACTGAGTCCATCCCTGGCGGCATAGCACAGAAGCTTCTTGTTGGCTGGATTCACGAAAAGGTCCACCGTCAGAGTACCCCACTGCGAGAAAAAGTGGAAAAGATCATTCTCGTTCATCTCACACTCATGGTTGCCCACTGACTGATGGCTGAGGGAATCCGCCGCAATATTGTTGTGTCCAGGAATGTGCACTGCCTGTAGCCAGCTATTGTTCTGCACTACCCATTCCCAAATGTGGATGGCCAGATTGGCAAGTGGGGGAGCCCTGGTGCCTCCCCGTTTGTTTACATAACATAACTACCAAATTGTCTGTGCGTATTTCGACTGTCCTGCATGTCAATGGAAGCCTGCAAAGCTTTCAATGCCAGGACACCACCAGGAGTTCGAGGTAATTTATGAGACTTCCTGTCGTGAGGTGTCCATAAGTCGAAAACCTCCAAATGATCCAACGTGGCCCCCCATCCCAGAAGGGAGGAGTCCGTCATTATTGTAACTTGCGGTAAAGGCTCCTGAAAGGAGGCTCCCACTGAAAGGTTGGCGTGAGTTGACCACCATTGGAGGTCCGCTAGCATGGATGATGGAATTGCTATCAATTGGGATTCTGGGTCTGAAGCTTGAGACCAAGTGCTCCGTAGCATTAGTTGTGTGCGCCTCATCTTTAGCCTCGCCAGAGGAAGAGCCAGAACACATGAGGTCCAGAAGCCTCTGGAACCACCAGGCTGACCTGTGGGACAAGTTGAGAAACAGAAGGCAAGTGACTGACCAGTCCGTAATCCTGTACTCTGTGAGACAGATCTTGGCTTTGATGGTATATCAGCAAAAACCTACGAAGATCAGGTTCTGAGAAACCGTCATGGAAAATTCCTGCCAGTTTACTGATATCCCACGTTGGAACAGTAGCTGGAGAAGTGTCTGGAGGTTGTCCAAAATACGGATAGAGGTGGACTCCTTGGAGCATGAGGTATGCTGCAAAGACCACCATCATTTTTGTAACAGCCCGTGGTGCTGAGCTGAGACCAAAGGGGAGAACTCTATATTGGAAATGTTCAGTTCCTACTGAGAAATGTAGGAATTTGCTGTGTCGAGGCCATATCAGGATATGCATGTAAGTGTCCTGGAGATCTACCACGCTGAGTCAATCTCCCCTCCGATCTGATCTGGTTGGGCGTGATCATCTGGAAGTTTTCTTGGGGAAGAGAAAGGTTGAAGTTGAACAGGTCTAGGATAGTACGCAGGCCAGCCTGGTTGGGTTTGGGTACTGAACAGACAGGAATAAAATCTCTCCCCTTGTTCTGAAGGAGGGATACGCTCTACTGCCCTTAGGTCGAGGAGCTTTTGCACCTCAGCCCTGAGAGAAGGAGACCCTGTCTACTGTAAAGGGGAGTGAGAAGGTGGGGATATTTGGAAGGGGTAGGTGAACGCCCGATCGGGCAACATATAAAACCCACTGGTCGTCTGTTATGGTCTTTCATGCACCCAGAGGAGATGAAATCTGCCCTCCGACTGGAGACTCGTAGGACCAATGAAAAACCTTTTGTTGATTTGTCAGAAGCAATGGCACCTGCAGTTGAATAGGAGACTGAGGATCAGGAGAAAAAACTTCTGCCTTGTCTACGTTTGCGGCAAGGCCCACTGGAGGCGCGATCTACTTGGCATGCGCTCTTCGGCCCTGAAAACCTCTGAAACCCGAGAAGGATCTTTATTGGGATTCTGATTTTTGAGTGCAAGATATTTTGGACGGGGCAAGTTTTGCTAGAACAGACAAAGATTTGGCCGTCAGCGTACTCGCCTTTGTTTTGTTAATTTTCTCATCAGTGGAGAAGTGGAAAAGATCTTTACCCTCAAGGGGAAGGTCAAGTACCTTTTATTGGACCTCCCTTGTAAACTTTGTAGCGTGGAGCCACAACGGTCAGGAAACATCCCCGAACATGAGGCCCTGGGCTGAAGTGTCCATGTGATGGGCTGCAGCCTCAAGCAGATCTTGAGCCAATACCCTGGTATCAGACAGGCCTTCCTTGAAGTCCTCCTGCTTATCCCAAGGGATAGTGTCTTGGAATTCTGACAATTCCTTCCAGAACGAGGTTAGCTGCTGCATATAAGACCTCCGAGTTAGCCTGGCGTAGCCGAAGCCCTGCATTAGGGAAACCTTTTTTTCCCCCCGGTACACGCAAGGATTTTTATCTTCCTTAGACAGTACCTGTGAAGAAGTGGTGGAGGAGGAGGAAGAAGGCTTTGAATGCAGAGTAGCCGCTGCCCCTACTGTAGGGGAAGGAAGTGGACAGGAAGCTAAAAGGTATTTCCTCTAATGACCGGATCTTATAGCGAGCATGCATTTTCTTGTTAATGCGATGACCACTATGGGGTTTTTCCCAAATTCTGCGGGCTTTTGCTAGCACGTCTTTTTGCAAAAATAGACCTGAGTGAGCGCTTGTGACTTTAAGGTCAAGAACCCCACGAGAGCTCCCTCCTGCAAGGCTGGGGGATCTGGGGTTGGAATTTGCAGCAATGCCATTAAATCCAGCACCCTGTCATGAAACGCTCTGATAGAAAGGGGCCGATCTTGATCATCTTCGTCCAACTGCCACTCGTCTTTTTTGGTTGGTACTGTCGGTTGATACTCAAGACTTGGTGTTTCAGGAACATTTTGCTCAGGTGGCTGCACAACAGAAGTGGGTGCACCGGAGAAAGTGGTAGTAATAGAGGCTGGGGAGGTACTGTAGGAGGACAGGCTGGCAGCAGATGAGGTAGTTCTGGAGCCTGCTGAGGCAGTGGAGGAGCGGGCTGAGGTTCGGAAGGCTTAGGGTACATATCTTTGAAGAGGTCTCCAAAATGCATCTTCATCGCGTCTGAGTGCATGAGGGCCTGAAATTTGCTGCAGAGCGTGTCCTCTGGAGATGACCTAAGCTGAGGAGTGGGCAAAGGCCGATCCAAAGGACTGTATCCCTTAAACTCCATTCAAACAGGCTGCCACAATGGTCCGCCCCTGGCTGGATCAATATAATGCAAAGGAGCGGACGTTGGGGGGGGGGAAGCATAACTGTGTGCAGAAGAGAAAATCTTGCACGCCAGTCGATTGCCAGACAAAAAGAATGTCTACTATCCAGGCTAGGCAACAAAAAGGGTGGATAGGCCCCCATACCAGGTCCTTCTGACTCTATTGTCGATTTGGAGGGAACCGACAAAATGGCTGGCTCCGACTGCTTAGGTTGGGTCGCCATTTTGTCACCCTGAGGAGCTCTGTGTCACAGGCTTATGTGAAGCCATTGCCACCACAGGATTTGTAGAAGCTGGAGAGTCAAGATCGTGGGCTTTTGCCTGCCTTTTTGCCACTTCAGCAGAACTTGTATGGAGTTTAGCCCCCTTGAGGGGACCCTCAGGTCGAAGCCTGGTGTTAAGATCCCCCAAATGAGGACCCTCCGTTCCGCTGGTTCTCTTTTTAGGCCCAAATTGGGGATCCTCAGGAGTGGCCCCGGTATCTTTAGTCCCTTTACAGGGAATCTCGAGAGGAATCTCGAGAAGAATCTCGGTACGTGTAGCCCCTGACTGGGGATCTTCAGGAGTTAACCTGGTAGAATTGGCCCCGGAACGGGGCACTTCACAGGGGATCCCAGTACCTTTAGCCCCTTGACAGGGAACCTTGGATACTACTACGGTATCCAGGTTAGCTCACTTTTGGGATACCTCAGGGTGACCCCTGATAAGGTTAGAGCCGATAAGGCCCCCTACCACCACCGGACGACCCCGGGAAGCAGTCACCAGGCTGGGGTGCCTGGACGATTCCTCTTCTCGTCGAACTGTTGAAGGTGAGCCGGAGGTAGCTGCTGGAACACGCCCTCCCATCTGACGAGACAACGCTGTAGTGCCCGAACAGAGAGCGAGTCACAGTAAAGACAGGAATCCCACTGATGTTCCGGCCCCAAGCACTCCAGACAAGTGGAATGTGGATCCGTCCTCACGATGCAACGATCGCAAGAAGAACAGGACACAAAACCCTGATGCTCCGGCATAGGCCGATATGAAGATGACCGCAGAACCGGAGCAGGAAGAGATGAAGGACAAGAGGGGAAAAAACTAAATCCCCATAATGCAGGTGCATCTGACACAGACCGTGCAGAGAAAAGGACTGAAGGGCAATGTGCTGGGCCGGGCTCAGGAAGGCGCGGCTACAGCCACACGCGGTGGCACAGCATAAAAATAAAAGGACACATATTTGCTGATGCTTCAAAAGTGCTGCGTTCCCGTCCCGCAGGATGGAATGTCTCAAAAGTATGGAGGAAAGGGGACGGCACGTGGAGTATGCTTTTTTAAATAGCAAAAATGAATGTAGATAAATACAGAAAAAATGACAAAAATACGTGTGGATAAATGGAGAGGGAAATGCTGAAAAAATAAAACCGGGAGCCCTAATTATCAAGACTCCTCACAAATTGGCCCCGACAAAAATCCTACAAAAATCAGGAGACCCTGGCCTCTCCTTCAACCTGCAGCATGGACCAGGACATATAGTGAGTACTCTACAATTTCCTTGCCATCACATGTAATCCTTTACACCAGTAGTGGGCTACCTGCAGCCCATGACTTGCATGAGCCATCTGGAAGGCGTCAGATTGTCCACTACTATTGCCAAAATTCTTTGGATTTCTCACTAGCCTCATGGAGCTATTTCAAACCATTACAAGTCACAGATTTAGCTGTACAGCCCCACTCATTCTGGCTGTAGCCTACTGAGAAAGAAACCTGTACAGCCTAATGGCAACTGCAGACTAACTGGCCACTCGGTGCTACATGTCCACATACGTGGTAGCAGTTTAGCCTTTGTTAATAATAAATAATGCAATTTAACATCCAAATTGTATGAATGGTGTACCATCAGTGCTGGTCAATGGGCCAGCACTTGCCGTGTCGGAGATCCGGCATCAGATCTCTCCACGGGTCTCTGACCTGGCCGGCCTCAGTCCTGACAAGGCAAAGCTGGGGGCTCAGTGATCTAATCTGCTCTGTGCTCCTTTCCTCAGCCATCTTTCTTTCAGTTTGAGCAAATAGAGCCTGAAACACAAGGGACACCACAGGAATGTGGTGCCTGCACATATCGCTGCACATTGTTAGTAATCATGGAACAACCTATGGTCTGCCTAATGATGTTAGCAATATATAATCAATTATTTTTCGCACATTGTTAGTAAACACACTTAGCTAGAAGCTGTTTGTATATATGTGGAATCATCACTGAGTACTGTAGAACGCATTAACCATATGCGGGAAACTGATGCGTTTTGAATTGTAATAGTCTGCATGCTGATAGATTTAACATCACAATTCACTACAAGTGACCAACTCCCCAAGTCTTTATAGCTTTGGTATTGCTCAAACCTCAACTATATAGGGACCTAGTTGCACCCAACCATGCTAATCTGGCTAACCATAGTCATGTTCCCTTTCCCCCTTAAACCTAACCACACTCCCTGCTTAGGTAGCCACTACAACACTCACAGAAATGGGCTCTCTAAACCAGCTTGTCCAAGGCACCATCATATCCCATGCCGCATTCCCTTTTTGCCCTCACTATCACCATTCCCACCTATCACGAATGACGCCACCATCCCCAAATCGAGGGCCAACAGTCAAGTCTCCTATCTTGACGCCTCTGCCACCATACACCATAATCACACACACAAGCTCAGCAATTCTTTTGCACTCCAATCCCTACCTGTCTCAGGCAACAACAGACAACAGCGCCTAAGAGCACGTACGCAGCACCATGTCAAGTATCACACAGCTAATGATACATTAACCACTACTCTCCACACCAAAGCACCACCAAGCCGCCACTCTGCCACGCCCAAAACTAACTGCGTAACATCTACATCCCCCAAACAAGGGACCACAACAACAGAAAAAACACACCCCTAAACCACCCTCCACACTCAAATGCTCCCTCGCTAGGAACTCATGCCATCGAAATACATGATCTTATCTTTGAATATAAATTGGACATCCTAGTCATTACCGAATCTAGGCTTCACCAAGCCTCAGGCCCCCACCTCACCATCGGCATTCCCCCAGACTATACCATTCTTAGAACGGACAGAACCCACTCACACCGAAGTGGAGTAGCCATCATTGCAAAAACTAAACTTAATCTAAGATCATGCCAAATTGAAAGCCTAAAAGGACACGAAATCTTACTAGCCAAACTTCGTATAGATGTCAAAACTACCACCAATGTAATAGTCATCTACAGAGCTCCCAATGCCAACAACCAGACAGAGATCGACATCCCGCTACTATTGGCACCCATCATTAAACCCAATACCAAATGCATACTCTTAGGAGATCTGAACCTGGGTTTCAATGATAGTCAGGATTATAAAGCAGAAGCTCTTCATTCCGCCATGATGGACACTAGTTTCACCCAGTTAGTGAACTTCCCCACCCATTCCACCGGAGGAACCCTGGATTGGATTCTCTCTCAACACAGACATCTCTATCGACTCCATCTCACCTTTAGACTGGTCAGACCATTCTAATATAATGTTCAGCATTAGCTCCATTGTGCCCCCTGCTAAGGAGGTAATTCCCAAGTCCTATGAAACCAGAAACCTTCGCAAACTCACTCCGGGAACTCTAGAACCCTTGCTTCTTAAAGCACTAGATACACTCACCATCCCCGATGACAACCCCAATTCACTAGCAGACGCATATCACAACTGCCTCACATCAACCATCAATGCTGTAGCCCCACTCATTACCAAAACCAAGCGCTCAGAAAAACGCTCACGTTTTTGGTTCAATGAGGAATTAGTCGCTCTCAGGAGAACCAAACAGGCCCATGAACATCTTTTTAAAAAATCCTCCTTGCCAGAAAATGAATTAGCCTTCCAGGAAGCTAATAGATCTTATACAAAAGCCATCATCTCACACAAAGCTAACGCCTTTAATATGAGGATCAGTAATGCTGCATCCGACTCCAAAAGAACTCTCCACACTACTAAAGAATTAGAAAATCTAACACCCATCACCAATTGCACCAACACTAGTAAAGAATAGTGTACAACGATCCAAGATGCGCTTGCCGCCAAGATCAACCTCCTTCAAAATAAAATCCAAAACAAAAAACAACTCCTAGCAGACAAATTTGCCACTGACACCTCCCCTCCCACCACTATCGGCAACACCAAACCTACTTTCCATTTCATACCTGTGTCACAAGACCTAGTGTTCAACACCATCTATACACTTAGAGCCTCCAATTGCAAGGGAGACTCTGTCCCGGCGAAAATAGTAAAGTGCCCACGCACTAACACCCATCATAACAAAATGTGTAAATGCCTCCTTTGACAAAAACCTAGTGCCAGCTAGTATCAAAGAAACCTGGGTTAGCCCACTACTAAAAAAGCCTAATCTTGGCCCCACTGTGCCCACTAACTATAGACATATAACAATCCCATTCTTCTTAAAAATCCTTGACAAAATAACATACAACCAAGTCCAAGCACACTTGGAACATAACCAACTCCTGGGCACCAGACAATCTGGCTTCTGCCCTAACCATAATACTGAAACAGCCCTTCTGGACCTCAAGATCCAAATGGATTCTATCAGAGATTCAGGAAAGCTCTGTATCCTCCTTCTATTAGACATATTTGCAGAGTTCGACCTTGTGGACCATAACAAACTCTTCTCCACCCTAGCTAAAGATTTGAACTTCTCCAAGGACACCACTAACTGGATCAAATCATTCCTGGCTGAACGAACCTCCAGAGTCTCCATTAGCAAAGAAGCTGCAGATCCTATACCAGTCCCCATTGGTGTCCCACAAGGATCCCGTCTATCTCCCACCCTCTACAACACCTACACAAAGCTCCTCTTCTCAGCTCTGGATGATATGGGTGTCATCTACACAAATTAGATGACACCCAGATCCTCATCACACTCTCAGGGAACTATACACAAGACACCTCCACTATAAATCAAATTTACTCCATAATCCAAAACTGGATGGCCCTAAATAGCCTCTGTCTTAACAATGAAAAGACAAGTAATCCTCATTGTGAGGTCTCAAGCCAAAATTAACGCACTACAGCCAGAATACGCCACCATCAACATAGATGGAACCATCATCCCAGTTCTCAAAACATGTAAAAACACTAGGGATGCATTTAGACTCCAATCTATCCTTGACCAAACACATCAGCGCTCTCTCTTCTTCCACGTCCCATACTTCCAAGCTTATCTCACTCAGCCGCCAATTCCTGACCCCTGCCAACTGCATCACACTAGCCAGGGCTCTAATTCTATCAAGACTTGACTACTGTAACATACTATTTCTAGGCAACACGGCTACTAATCTCAACAAGTTGCAATTCATTCGAAATAAAGCCCTGCGGGCAGCCATGGGAATAAAAAAAAAAATCTGAGCACATATCTTAGAAGAGAGCACCATTGGCTCTCCATCAAAGATAGAATCTTATTCAAAACACTGTGCACCACTTTCAAATGTCTACATGAAAATACGCCCACATACCTAAACCACGTAATAACAAAAACGGCGATCACCAGATCCTTAAGATCCAATAACCTCGCACTACTTGCTATCACCCATATTAAAAAGACCAGAGCAGGAGGTGCTACCTTTCAGTATCTAGCCCCCAAACACTGGAACACACTGCCGCTCCATATCAAACAAGAGACAACCCTCATGGAGTTCAAAAAACTATTGAAAACTTGGCTTTTCAATTAAGATCAATAACAGCCATTTTTCTTCCAATGTATATATACACGAGTGCCATGAATATATATTCTCTGCACTGCGCACGTATATGACTTGCCAACCATTATTGGCCAATGTGTTGCTTTGTAATTTATCCATATATTAAGCTGTCAGTATATGATTTGCCAACTATTACTGGCCTATGTGATGCTTTGTAATTTACCCATATATCAAGCTGTCTGTAACCTCACTGTGATACCCAAGGGTTTGGGCGAGTAACAAATGTAATTAATTAAATAAATAAAATGGGTTATGTCTATCACTGTGGTAAGGGGCATCACTGCTAAAAGCAGACTGTCTACGTGCAGAGCACACTATTGTTTTCCAAATGTTAATCACTTTCATAGGGGGGAAAAATGTAATTTCAAAACTCAAAAATGCTGATTAAACTTGCATTCACTGGTTTTCTTTTAAATTGTTTTTTTTGTCGGACTACCACACAAATACCCCGTAATTTTTGTGCTACTTCCTTTGTGTTTTATCACTGGTTACATTTATAAAGAAAGTTACATGCTTGTCAAAAGGCTTAATCACAAATTAATGCTTCGGCTGTGCTGACAGCAGTTATTAGGAAATGAAACACTGATGTTGGGTGCAACTTTCGATTTTCACTACAAGGGCAGAAATACCACTACCTCCGCCCTGAATATAATAGCAAGCGACCAGCTCAACTCATACCCTGGCCAAACACATTTTATAGCACTTTTTTTTAAAGGAATTGCTAAAAGTCACTCGATTAACAAACAATTTTTAATATACAACTTCTCAGCAACGGTGCCTTGACCTGCTGTGCTACCCCGGTAGCCTTCTACAGTGTGTCTATGGATCGCATAATGTACTAAACGTCACTGCATTACCAACAGTATTTTGGGTGCACCACGGCCACGGAAGTGAGTTACAGTGGAAATGGTGTACAGTGTGGAATTTGAAAAGAAGTAACATTAAATAAATTGCACCACTTTTAAAACATTTCCTTTGAGCGTAGTTCAACTGCCAGCTTCACCCACTCGGCACTCTGCCCCCTCATACAGACTCTGAACCCACCCGGCCCTTGTGGTATACCCCTCCCCTTTTAAATGTTTTCCATTTCCACCACTGGGTACTGAGTAGGAGGAGCAGCCCTGGAGGGCCCACAACTCTCCCCCCCGCCCCCATCCCAAAGAACTCCTTTCCTTTTACGCCTTCTCAGAGGAGCAGCCATATTTAGGTGCACGTTTTGCCCACAAGGCGCATGGGGGGCTGGCCGCTGGGCATCATAACTTTCCAATCTTAAGAGCTCGGAGTGGGGGCTGTGGGGCTAAATCTGCAGTGTGGAGTGGGCGAGAGTAGGCTCGATGCCCAGGTAGAATAACCCAGATATCCCCCACATCTGCACCATGAGAGGGGCCTATTCAGCCCTTTGTTCTCTCTGGGGTGACTTCAGACTCCATCGGCCAGCTGTCATGAAGTCAAGCCCCGGGAAAGACAATGGGCGAGGCATCTGCAAGCCGCCTCGCCGCCTGTCACCGAAACACGGAGCACTTGACCCCGAGACTCCGTAGAGGAAAGAAAAGCGTTTCACACGAGCGCAATTACAGAAAGTGAATCTGAAATCAAAACGGAAAAGTAATCCATGTAATCGGAGGGGGACTGGGAACCGAAAGAGGCCCAGGAAATAATGTTGAAAGTAGCCTTATATTACACTTTTTCAGCCAGCTCCGCCCCCTTTCCTATGAGAAAATGTGGAAACACCACACACAAGAGGCCCAGGGTGCAGAGGCCTACCGTGAAATCTCCAGAGTTCCCCATTCACCAGTCCACCCCTGCAACTAATTGTAATCCCCAAACTCCAAACATCCAAAGTGCAATTTAATTCCAAAACTCGATGGACAGCGTAGAGGAAAATTGCACCCTGGCTGCCCAACAAAGGTCACAGTGAAGCCCCCCAGTGTCGTTTGAGTGCTATGGAACTCGAATGCACAATAGCTCGCTTTCTTGTCAGAACAGGGCTCCCTGCAGGCGGCTACTATCCCCTAGACCACACGTCCCAAAGGCGACTCGGAAGGCAGTAACAAGGTAAATGCAGAGTCAAGAAACACTATAAAGCTCGCACGGCGAGGGCTTAATGCCTTGGCATGGTCTATGGTCAGTGCCACTCAAAAAAGGTACCGTCCGCCAAACTGGGAAAACCTCTCAAGCCTGGTGGACTGATGCAGGGGGGAGGAGAGGGAGAAAGAGAGATTGTAGTTAAATAGAAATGACACAGTGCTTATTCCCTAATCAGCCTGTAGCTTGACTGTTACAGAATAAATACAGGGCAGCCTTGTGGACTGAAAACTGTGAGGGGCAGTCTCGCCCCTTGGTCTCCAAGCATTCACGCATAGAAGACAACTTAACTGTCACAGGCCCGACCACACCAACGGGAAGAAGTGGAAGTGGCAATAGGAAATCCTGTATTGCCCAGAGCTAGCCGATTCAGTGGCGAGAAAATGCTGCACAGGAGGAGATCTGTCAACGGCATAATTGGCCCATCTGGCACGGTGCGGTGATCAGGCTGCATACAGGGCACCAAAGTAACTTATGTTGAGGGGCATGAAAATCCTTTAACGGCTCACACCACATTCCGCCTTAGTCTGCACAGCCGGATAGGGATTTGGGAGGTCTTTGTGTTTGGAACCCTGCATGGGTAAGACAGGGAAGCAGAGGATATCAGCTCATTATCAGAGCATTACTGCAAAACATCCTTTGTTGTTAACTTAACAGGCAGTGCTTGTTAAATAAACCTACTAGAAAGCATCATTGACTTGCGCAACTTTTCAGTGGTCATCATCAGGTTGATAAAAGCAGAACTGAACCCGCAAAAAGGCAAATAACCGGCCTTTGCAGGGATGCCTGGTTAGGTGGTCCATGGGGAGGCCTGTGGGAATGGGAGGGGTGGGGCCGACTGTAGGTAGGAGGCGCCAGGTGAAACCAGATCCAGGCAGGTTTGACAGGCTTGGATGTGAGGAATTCGGCCATCCACACGAGTATGCACTCGCCAGGGCTGTTTGGATAGGTTCTTTAAAACAATGGAATGTTCTTAGTAAACCTCCGGAAAATGTGTGTGGCTAAACTGCACATATTTCTCAATGCTCACCGCACAACAAACACATCATCAAGTGTACTCTGGGGGGCACAGCCTACCAGCACAATCCTTCCGTCATGTTCAGCTGGAATGTGACAGTCACGGGTACATCAAAGCATCTCAAGAAGGGAGGAAGGCAACACCTTCCTCCACCCATGATCAGCCTAATTAAAATAGCAAAGACTCCATGGATCCGCACCGCCTATTGTTAAGTTCTGTGTGGTGGCAGAGCATACTGAGGAGTTAATTGAAGCAGGAAACACCCAACACCTTTTTGATTACGCAATGTGTCAGCTTGAAGCTAGCTCCCACCCCTTTGTATGAAGGGCAGTGAATGTAATGTCTAAGACACCCGTTTACAGTAGGCAACCCCTGCAGGGCAATCCCCTTTCAGAGGGAAGTAGTATGTGATTTGAGGGAGACCAAGTCTGTTCTTGTCACAAACTTCAAGGGAGACCTTGTACTTTGATCGGAGTAGGAGAGCTCAATTAAACAGAGAGACACTTTGATCCACAACAGACAGGACAATGGGTGGGACTTAGGAGTACATGTTGTCATCCTATACCTTTCCTGTTGCAAGGCACTCTGGTTGTTGGTGGCGACCCAAGATTGATTCATTAAGGTAGGCTTAGCCTGCACCAATCACTGGGGCCCATTTGGCTTTAAAATAGTGTTGAGCCCTCTTTTGGCATATCATCCGACGACTTCGAAAGGAGTTAAAAGAAGGACTCAATTGGACCCTGGCTGAAGCTGCAGTCTGCCGTACAGCTTCCGCCAGTGAAGGCAAGGATTTTCAAAAGGGAAGGAAGGTGCCTCACCTAAACATCTTCCAGGGAACAGAGGGAGATACCGGACTCAGAGGACCCGTCCAGCTGCTCCAGTACCGATACCCAGCCAACAAACAGCGTGCCCTGCTAGGTTCTGCCAGCAAGCTTCCTAGGTGGAAAGTGCCAGAGAGTTTAGGGCTGTTTTGTCTCCGTCTTCTTTTTTCGTATTGTTTTTTACTGCAGAGAGAGAATTAAGGTGCGCCAACTGATGCAGGGGAGGCACACACCAAAAGAAGCATATTTAGTGTTGCACAATTCTATGATCCCATTTGAGGGGGGAGGAGTCAGGGCATCTGAGAATGTGTGGTATGACATAAGGAAAAGGGTGGGGTGAGACAGCACTAATGGCAGTTGCTATGTGCGCTCGCTAATCCCGCAGGACTATCAATGCAAATTTGCACCACCCTGTTGATGATTGAGGGCTGAAAAGCCTTGAGCAACAGAAGAACCGCTAGAAGCTCTAGGTAATTGATATGGGAACGTTTGTCCTGGGGCGTCCACAAATCGTACACCTCGAGGTGACGCTCATCACCCCCCCCACCGCAGAAGGGAGGAGTCTGTAGTAACCATTACTTGTGGGCATGGCTCCTGGAAGGAGGTTCCCACCAAATGGTTGCTGGCGGAAGATCACCATTGAAGATCCGCCGTCATGAAGGATGGAACTGGAATCATCTTGGAGTCCGGATCCGTAGCCTGAGACCAGCAGCCCCGAAGAGCAAGCGGAGTGCGCCTCATTTTTAGTCGTGCAGAGGTAGAGCCAACATGCATGAGGCCATAAGGTCCAGGAGTCTCTGGAACCACCAGGCCGACATGTGGGAGGACTGCAGGAAAAGCTGGCACGTGTTCGACAGGTCCACTATCCTGTCCTAGGTCAAGAGCACTCTGGTACTGATCATATCCCAACGCAAACCTAGAAAGATCAGGTCTAGAGCAACTGTCAGACTATTTCTGCCAGTTCACCGATAGCCCAAGACGGAACAGGAGCTGGAGGAGTAACTGAAGATTGGCAGTTGCGGTTGTGGGCAAGGACTGTGCACGAGTCAATTGTCCACATATGGATATACATTAACTCCCTGCAGTCTGAGGCATACTGCGAAGACCGCCATCATCTTCGTAAAGACACAGGGTGCCGAGCTGGGACCGAACGGTAGGACTCGATACTGGAAGTGTTCTGTTCCTACAGAGAGCCGCAGATATTTCTGATGCGGGCTCCAGATCAGAATATGCATGTAGGTGTCCTGAAGGTCTACCACACTGAGCCAATTGCCCTTGCGGAGAGAGGCCTTTTATCTGGTTGGGCGTAATCATCTTAAATTTCTCTTGGGGTAGAAAGAGGTTCAAATTGGAGAAGTCAAAGATAATGCACAGGCAAGCATGGTTGGGTTTGGGCACTGAATACAAATAGGAGTAATAGCCCTCTGCATGCTCTGCAAGTTAACAGGCTCCACTGCTCTGAGATCTAGAAGTTTGTGTACCTCAGCTCCAAGGGAGGGCATCCCAGTCTGCTGAAGAGGCGGGTGGAGACGGTGGGGTATGAGGGAGGGGCAATCGGAAGCCGGCCCGGGCAACAGACAAAACCCATTGGTCTTCTGTGATGGTCTGCCACGCCTACAGATGAGACAATATACGCCCTCCCACCGCAGTCTCGTGAGACAGATGTAAAACATAAAGTTAGATGGTTTATCCGCAGTGAGACTGCGGTTGACCGAGAAAATCCGCGTTCCTTTGCTGCTTGCAACAGCTAGAGCATCTGGCGGTGCGCACACCGGTCCTGGAACCCTCTGAAACCAGAGAAGAACCTCGTTTGAGACCCCCCCCACCTCAGATTACAAGTTGCCTTAGCTGGGGCTTTGGCAATGACCGAAAATGACTTAGCAGTTTGCATGCTTGCCTTAGTTTTGGCGAGTTCCTCTTCAGTGGAGGAATGGAATAGTTCCTGACCTTCGAAGGGAAGATCAAGTACTTTGTCCTGAACCTCCTTCAAGAATTCTGTAGCATGCAGCCACGCTTGGCAGGAGAGGTCTATTCCAACCATAAGGCCCGAGCGGAAGTGTTTACATGATGACCCGCTGCCTCCTTAAAATCTTCAAGCCTGTCAGGAGGAATACATTCCTGAAACTCGGCAAGCTCCTTCCACATCTTGACATTAGCAGCCGCCAGGGTGACCTCAGTATTAACCTGTCGTAGTCGAAAGGCCGAATTGGAAAGTACTTTTTTCCCCCCAATGGCGTCAAGAAGCTTGTCTTCCTTGGAAAGGTCTTGGGACGCTGCATTGGAGGATGTAGAGGATGGCTTAGACTGGAGCATAGCTGCTGCCACAACCGTCGATGAGGGGAGTGGGCATGCAGTCAATGATAAAGTTACTCACTGTAGTGACTACCTTACTCCTAGTCAATAGGCCCCTTTTCCTCCATACTTGTGGGACATTACGTCCTTCGGGGCGGGACCGGAGCACTTTTTTTTTCAAAATCCATCAAAAATTGAAAATGTTTGTCCTTCTCTTTTTATGCGGGGTACCGCATGCGGCCGTAAAAAAAACCACCGCCCCTCCTGAGCTCCGCCCTGCGCATCGCCCTTCAGTCTATTTTCTGTCGCCATGTCTGCAACCATTCAAACAATAGAGGATACTTATTAGAGGGGACAGCGGGCAGGCGTATATGGAGGAAAGGGGACTATGGACTAGGAGTAAGGTAGTCACTACGGTGAGTAACTTTATTATACTCCTATGTCCCGTCCCCTTTCCTCCATACTTGTGGGAGATTCCCAAGCACTCCTCACAGGCAATACGGGTGGATGGAAACTCCTTACTGAAAAAGGTTTTTAAGACCAGCCTGGCCAAACTGAGCATTGGCCCTGGAGCTCAGGTCCAAGCAGCAATGCTCACAAAAAGCTGATGGGGAGGCCCACGTAGCCGCTTTGGTAATGATTTCCCAGGGAACATATTTTTGGAAGGCAACAGCAGCCGGTTTGCCACTTACAAGATGGGCATGTATGCCCTTTGGAGGTTGAAGGCCCTGAATGGTATCCGCCTCTGAGATACAGGAGGCAATCCATCGGGAGATAGTAGCTTTTGAAGCAGGTCTCCCTTTCGGGTCTCCGAACATAACAAAGAGTTGGGAGGAGCCCCCCCGAGTTCAGTTTTTCTGTCAGATAGAACTTCAGGGCTTGTCTGACATCTAAATTGTGTAATACTCTCTCGGCATCGGAGGCCGGGTTCGGAAAAAAGACAGGTAATGATGTAGATTGATTCAAATGAAAATCTGTCACTACTTTAGGAAGGAAAGAAGGATGAGTACGGAACACCACCATGCCCTTATGGAAGGTGATGAATGGACGCTCCACAGACAAAGCTTGAAGCTCGCTTACACACTTTGCCGAAGTTACTACAATCAGAAAAGCAACCTTCCATGAAAGGTACTTTAGATACGCCGTAGCCATGGGTTCAAATGGTTTATGGCATAAGGCGTTGAGGACCACATTCAAATCCCATTTTGGATGAGGATTGCGTACAGGTGGAAAAAGATGCAATAGACCTGCGAAATGCCTTTTAATGACTGGGTTCGTCAAAGAAAAGGAACAGTTGTCAGTGGACAGGAAGGCGGCAATAGCCGACAAGTAAGTCCGACAAGACATGAATGCCCGAAGCTGCCAGATGAGATATGAATGAGAGAACAGTGTCAATTGAGGCATGCCTGTGGTCCAGCTGCTTAGCTAAACACCAGTGGCAAAACCAGAGCCACTTGCTCCTATACTGAGACCTCATGGAGGGTTTCCTGGCCACTTGGATAATGCACATATTGTCCATGGTCAAGTTAAACCGTGCTAAGGTTTTGAATTCAGGCACCAGGCCGCCAAGCTGAAGGATTGTGGGGAGGGGTGCCACACCTGCTGATCGCACTAGTGAAGCTGGTTGGGACTCAACGGCAGTCTGATCGGAGGACAAAATGGACAGATGCTGAAGTTCTGAGAACCAGAATCTGGCTGGCCAACAAGGAGCTATAAACGGGATTGTGCAACTCGATGTAATCCTGAGCTTGCAAAGTGACAGATGAATCAGAGGAAGAGGCGGGAAGGCATAGGCCTTCATACTGTGCCACAGAATTTCAAGAGCATCCTCTAGAGAGGAGGCCCGAGACCGTTCCTGGATGCATGAAGAGGGAGTTCCCTGTTTGTAGAAGTCACAAAAAGGTCCACTTCCGGAGTGCCCCATTGGCGAAAGATGGTGGAGAGGTCCTCGGTGTTCAGTTCCCACTCATAGCTGGCCGCTGTTTGTCGGCTGAGTGAGTCTGCAGTCACATTGAATTGCCCCGGAATATATACCGACAGTAGCCAAATGCTGTGCTAGATGACCTATTCCAACATCTGAATGGCAAGGCGCACAAGAGGTGGTGATTTGGTGCCACCCTGCTTGTTGAGATAAAACATCAACACCGAGTTGTCCGTGCGGATGCGGACCACCCGGTTCATGATGGATGGTTGGAAAGCTTTCAGCACCAGAAATATGCCCAGGAGGTCCAAATAATTTATATGAAACTGCCTGACCTGCAGCATCAATAGATCGAAAACTTGGAGATGAGCCAGCGTTGCGCCCCACCCCAGAAGGGAGGAGACTGTGGTAATCGTTACTTGTGGGCAGCGCTCCTGAAAGGAGGCCCCCACTGTAAGATTGTTGGCCGAAGACCACCATAAAAGGTCCGCCATCATTCAGGATGGAACTAGGATCAGCTTGGAATCCGAGTCCGAAGCCTGACACCAAGGGCTCCGAAAAGCCAGCTGCATACGCCTCATTTTGAGACGTTGAAGAGCAAGTATGCACGAGGCCATGAGGCCCAGAAGTCTCTGGAACCACCAAACCGGCATGTGCTCTGACTGGATGAAGAGTTGACACGTGGTAAATAGATCCAGAATCCTGTAAAATACACCCTGGTGTCGATCATGTTCCAACAGAAACCCAGGAAAATCAAGTCTTTGGAGACCATCATGGTAGATTTCTGCCAGTTCACCGACAGCCCAAGATGGAACAGGAGCTGGAGGAGGGACAGGAGATTGCTCGAAGCAGACGCTGGACAAGGGCTGCGTAGGAGCCAGTCGTCCACATACGGATATACATGAACACCCTGTAGCCGAAGGAAAGCTGCGATGACCGACATCTTCGTAAAAACACACTGTGCCGAGCTGAGACCAAAAGGGAGCACCCAGAACTGGAAATGCTCCCCTCCCAGGGAGAATCGCAGAT
This sequence comes from Ambystoma mexicanum, assembly GCF_040938575.1. NCBI lineage: Eukaryota > Metazoa > Chordata > Amphibia > Caudata > Ambystomatidae > Ambystoma > Ambystoma mexicanum. The sequence goes on from NC_090921.1 coordinate 140,026,515, forward strand.
ATTTTCGATGCGGTCTCCATATCAGGATGGGCATATATGCGCCCTGAAGGTCCTCTACACTGGGCCAGTCGCCCTTCCGAAGAGAGGACTTTATTTGGCAGGGTGTGATCATCTTGAACTTCTCTTGGGGAAGAGAAAGGTTAAACTGGGAAAAGGTCTAAGATGGTGCACAGGCCAGCCTGGTTGGGTTTGGGCACCGTGAACAGACGAGAGTAGAAGCCCTCCCATTGTTCCCCAAGGGGAACAGGGACCAGAAGCTTCTGAACCTCGACTCTGAGGGAGGGTGTCCCGGTCTGTTGGAAGGGAAGGTTGAAGAGTGGGGAAAAGGGGAGGGGCAAGCAAAAGCCTGACCGAGCGATGACCAAAACACACCGGTCCTTTGTGATGGTCTGCCACGCCTCCAGATGAGACGAGATTCGGCCTCCCACCGGAGTCTCGTGCAACTGACAAAAAATATAATTTTGCAGATGTCGGCAGGGAGACTACACACTCCTGGAGAGGAGGCTGATGGCTGAGAGAAAAACCGACCACTTTGTTGTTTTCGACTTGTGCCGCCAACCGTAGGTTCAGTTCTGCGCGCCCGGCGGTCCTGAAACCCTCTGAAGCCAGAGAAGGATCGAGACTGAGACCCCGACCTCTGTGTATAAGGGGCCTTAGCTGGGACCTTCGCTAGGACTGACAATAATTTGGAGGTTTGGGTGCTCGCCTTGGTCTTTGTAAGTTCCTCATCAGTAGAGGAATGTAACAATTCCTTGCAGTCTAAGGCAAGGTCAAGAACTTTATCTTGCACATCCATCGAAAACTTCGTCGCATGGAGCCATGCCTGGCGGGAGGTGTCAATTTCCACCTTAAAGCCTCGAGCTGAGCTATCTATGTGGTGTGCCGCAGCTTCCAGCAGATCCTGTGCCAACACTCTGGCATCCGACAGACCAGCTTTGAAGTCGTCTAGCCTATCCGCAGGAATACACTCCTGGAAATCAGCCAACTCCTTCCACAGCCACATATTAGGTGCACCCAGGATGAGCTCGGTGTTTGCCAATTCAGCCCTCCAACTTCATCAGGCAAAGACTTTCTTGCCCAAGGAGTCTAGAATCTTATCTTCCTTGGAAAGAATCTGAGCCGCATCCGTTTAGGTCGCAGAGGCTGGCTTGGATTGAAGCGTGGCCGCAGATACCACCGTCGAGGAAGGGAGCGCACAAGACACCAAGGCTATCTCCTCAGAGGTGTGAAGCCTGGGGGTCCTGCTGGTCCGGAGGAGTGCTGGGCACCGAGGGCTGAGATGTGGAGACCGGAGCCGGAGGCTGCAGTGGTGGCTGGTATGGAACCTCCTGAACTGTGCGAGGCAGGGGAGCAGGAAACAAAGGAGCCGGCGTGGGCAGCAGGGGCTACACCAGGGCCTGCGGCGCTGGAGCCAGGAGGAATGACTATAGGCGCAGGCAGAGGAGCCAGAGGGAGCATGTCCGTGATCACACCCCGAAGGGTGGCCCCCATCTGAGGGGATTTCATGAGCGTAAGGTACTTTTCAAAGAACCTGTTCTTGCAGGCCGGTGGGGTGGCAAGTGATATTGATGGGGTAGCGGGCAGCTGCTGGGGCCGGTGCATACTCTGTCTGGCTGCTTGTGGGGTAAACCTGCCCTGTACTGATGGATAAGCTGTAGGCAACGTACCTGGTTGACACTATTCCCACCTTGTGACTCGATCTCCCACTTGTTCCGTTCCTTGGGGCGGTATCGCACGAGTGGCCATCTTGTCTGGTGCAGCGGCCATCTTGTCGAGCCGCATGCCACGTGACGAAGTCGTGGCGCTTGGCTCGCTGGGCCCGGCCTCCTACAGGACTCTTGGCGATGGAGCACGAGACTTACCATTCACCTCAGGCTGGGGCCTGGTAGGCGTGTCTCCCTCTTCAGTATCGCTGACAGTGCTGCCTGCAGGCACCCCCTGGGTCATGTTGCCGGTACAAGGGTGTAGCCCTTCGGGTGTACGCCCGGTAAAAGAACCTTGCGGTCCCTCAGCACTGTCTCCGGAAGGATCTACAGACCCCTTGGCCAGTAGCTGAATTAGCCTCGGTACTCGTGCTAGTGTGAGAACCTGAGAGGTTCCTCCCATCCGGGCGTTTCCTTGGGAAGGAGTTGCCCTTGTGGGGTGCGCTGAAAAGAGCGGCCTTCCCTTAGGCCTTGACTTATGTCCGATGAATTCCTTCAAATCCTCTGGAGGCGACTTCTGGAAAAGCTCCCTCCACCTAGCTGACCTCTTCTTCAGAGCACGCGATGAAATGCATCATACGCGGTACAGCCCTCCCAGCCGTGGTCGGGGCCAAGGCAGGGGAGGCAAAGAGCTTGGGGATCGGATGTAGGGAAGAGCCCCTCGCAGGCTGGACACCTGCTGAAGCTCGCTGAAGTCAACATGCACCGGGAAGGAGCATGACGCCAGAGGACCAAGTACCTGATTGATAAAAGAAGACAAAAAGACAGAAGAATGTACATGGCCGAAGCCAAACCCAGGTGCGCTGGTGAAATCGGCCCGTTCCCGATGACACGGAAAAGGGGACTGAGGAGTGGCGCTGGTGGGCGGAGTCGGGGGAGCGCATGCTCCCAGGGCCTCGCCCACATGTGCCTCTAAATTTAAAGGGGCAGGTGGTTTTTTTCTGGTGAGAAAGGTTCCGTCTCCCGTCCCTAGCGAGAGACACCCTTGCAGTATGGAGGAAAGGGGATGGGACGTAAGTACAACTGTGCTATTAACATGTATGATCCTTTAGACACACTGAAAACGAATCACGTACTTTAACTACTCGAAGGTGTGCACAATTATTTATTGCAAATGGTGATTTTTTTCACAGCATTAGGGTTAAGGAGTCACCAGGGACAATAAAAAAAGAAAAACGCCACGTATCAAAAATCTAAAGTAACAACTATGTCCGACGTGGCAAACTATACTGCCTTATGGCACCCAAATAGTAGCTATTTTCTGCCAACTTTACTAACTTTATGGATATTGAGATGGTGAACATCAATGGGATTCAAACCAACCTCGGACCAGCAGATCCCAGAGATACCTCAGTGGGTTAAGTGCCAGCCGCAGAGTTCTCAGCCAGCTGAAATGCAGAATGGTTTAGAGAGCGGGAGTGCTTTCGAAAGATCCAGTGAAAGACCATTTTAAAAACCCTGTAGGCGTGAGCCTAAGCTTAAAATAAAATGCCTACAAGGATGAGATAATTATAGTTATTGCATCCCGCCTCTAGTCTGCTCTACATGGAATGTTTTGAAAGACGGTTCTTTGATCCTCTATAGGTAGAGTCTGGAATCCAAGACCCTTTTCCTGCAGCTTTGCACAACTATCACATTAGTGTGACCCCACTTCAATAGCAGAGCAAACAACATTAACCAACTCGGCCCTACTCTATCGACATTCCAACCAGACATCAGGATGAACACCGCTTCCACAGGGGAGCAAGCATTGACCAACTGAGCTGTCTTACGAGTTACATTATGTGAGCAGCTCAGCGTGCGCCATTTGGGGCACGCGCTTCCAGTGAAAACATACCCAATTATGTCGATTCAGGTCAAGGGTGCAACTACTAACATCAGGGGGGCTACCCCTTCAAATGTTGGCAGAGAGGCTAACTTCAGAGACTGTGGGGAGGGGCACCCTTGCATGGGGCATCCAATTCACAAATTCTAGGAGACTGCCTTTTAGTGCAGCTTCAATGTTACAAGCAGTTAACTAACTGTTAAGTCTGAAAGCACCTACTTAAGAACTGCCATTAGTATGAGCAGTAACCTGGGCCACCGACCCCCACCCGTCCAATCACTCCCCTGGCATGCAAGCACTAACCCCACATCACGATTTCAATTGCCTAAAACTGTATGCAGTTCCGATCACTTTAAATGTGTAATGGCTGGGCTCTTGTGAACTGCGAATCAGTGGGCACTGTTATTCTCGGTGTCCGGTCCTGTCCTGCCACAGCTCTATAAATCCGCCAGGTCACGTCCGCATGACCGGCAATTTCGGGGGGTGCTAAAGCCCCATCTCTCCAATGGATGTTCCAATGTCTGCGGTTGCGGTTCAGCACGGCTGTGAACTCGCCTGCCTTGCACCCCGATAATGCATAGTGAATAAGGGTACAAGTCTAGGGACGAAGGGTCATGGGGCGCCTTTCCGATTTGCAAGCAGCGTTTTATTGTTTGAAATCCTCTCAAACACATGCGTTATTCCACACAGACATTTCAGTGTGTTACATTGACGTGCCATGTGTGATTATCTACGGCGAATACCCACTTCACTCGTCTGAATTTTAAAGGGGGTACAGATGGAGATTACCCCCCCCACCTCTCCGAGTTGCAGATCCGTTCAGCTGCTCCCACTCCGGTTATGGTTTACTTTCATAGCCTGATCTTCCAAGAGGCGAAAAATCGGCCCACAGCGCCAGGTACACGGTTCCAGAATGGGGGAAACTTACACACATCAAAGGGCACAGAAACATCAAACGCAGCCTAAAACAAAGGCGCAGAGAACACTGCCAGAATGTGGAGAAAAGAAAGGAAAGATCCCAACGCCACAGCAGGAACTCCAATGTGGCTGGGCCAGACAAGAGGCAAGCACTGCAGGCAAGGGGCCTTTCCCTCAACTAGGGCAGCACAGAGCTCCCAGCCCTCTCTCCATCACCAAGTCCAGCACTGTGGTTACAGGCTGCCATCAGATAGCCCAATATAGTGGCTGCAGGGCTTCCCACCGACACTGCAAGCTATGTGCCAACTCCAGGTTCCACGGACGTAGCTATTATTCACTCGCTGGGCTCATAGCGATATTACTCACATTTGCTATGAGGTTGCAGTCCTTTCCAACGTTGAGCCCTACAGCTGTGGTTCGACTCCTAGGATATGATATAGGATAACGTGCCTGTAGTGTTTCTAGGCACGATAAGACAAGGTAGGGAAGATAGAGTGAGGACAAAACAAACGATCTTACTAGGCTTTGTGTCATTCAGATAATGCAAGAGCGAGAACGAGAAGTGCAAGGTGGAAGCGAGGGAGGTTTAAGGGAGAGGGGAGGGGAAAACGGGGCAGCAATGCTCCAAGTGCAACCAGGGCAGCGCGGCTCTGGATAGTGCAAGGAGCATAACCTGGGCATTTGTCCATCTTGGTACCATCACACTTGCTCATTCTCTTTGCCCCTTTCCTTTCCCTCCCAGTAAGGTGCAGAATGAGACAGGTCTTCTTTTTGGCATAAAAAGGCTGCAGATTTATTTTCACAACATAATAAATTCCACCGCAAACAACACAACTTTGTGAAAATAGTTCTGAAGGTGCAGTGACTGCTATGTGTCCAAAAACCCGCTTCCCCCTTTTTCCAAACAAAGTCCACAGTAGGCCCAACTCCCCCAACCCTTTGTGTTCCTGGGCTGGAGGAGTGCTGTTTTTTTCAGGGGAAGTTGAGCCCTCATTGCTACCACCAGACGCCCCCGCCGCTTAGGCCCCACAAAGAGGCGCTGGTCCCGAGAAGAGCGAAGACACTTCCGGCTTTCCCATGGCTCATTCGGAAGCTGTATCTTGCCACTGCTCGCCAAAACACTGCCACGCCAAAGGTGGGTTACCACCCACTGTGGCTCTCCCCTTCCCAACTTTTACAATTCCAGAAGCTTCGTGCATACATTCTAGTAAAACCGGGCCATCCCAGATGCCGACAAATGCACTCCATCCTTCAAATAATACTCCGGGGATTTCAAATTAATCAAGCCGTGCCCGATCTGGGGAAGCTCTCTGCCCCTGCAAAATTTTGCCATTGCACCATTCAATTTTCTTCTCGACTCCTCCACCGCTTAGTGGCTCTCAGCGCCCCTCCATTCCTGCCTTGGAATGATCTCCGACCACAAAATCTCAGTTTCGCAAAGCTGCGAGGACAACTCCATTAATGAAAACATCATCTCCCTCATTAAACGCCTCCCTCATTAGGCTTGTCAAATCGTTGCCTCCTAGGTTTATAATCAGAAGATCCGGCCTTTGCTGCTTACCCAGGAATTTGTTTATGTGCCCATGCAGCTGAGCCCATCTCATTCCAGGCACCCCATGCCACCAAATCCAGTACTCGCCGGTGGTCAGTTCCTCTCTCTCGGCCGTCCAGCTCGCCCCGGCCCTTGACACAAATGATTGCCCTACTACTCAGGCGGACCGTCTCGTCCTTCGCAACGCTGTTATTTGGAATGAGATGAGAAGGAAGCTTTTAACACTACATTTTATCCGGCCTGATGTATCTCCTGAAACACCCTGACTTCCATCCTCCTATTCTCCCGATTGCTTCTGGAACCAGGCCTATCTCAGCCGCTGATGTGGCTACCCCTATCCTAACATAGCGAGTCCCAAACACCTCCAGTTACCACCATCTTCTCTAATGCCATGTTCATGACCCTCCCGAATTGGAAACGGTTCAAGGCCGACCTGTCCCTGAACAAGAACAGAGGAGACCCTTCAGCCGCCGGCTGCCTATGCTGGAGGTATGTTGCCAAGCCCGTTACAGGGAACACTATGCTCCCTCGGATGTTGTGGAGTGTAACCGTCCTCCCTTTCCCCCTTCTGATTGGTTTTGGACCTTCTTAGATAAATGTATACCTGTCCTTCTGTCAACTGTACATCTTCTAACCTTAGAAACCCAGAGCCCCTACATCCCTATTTTCAGGCACCAGCTCACTTACTCTAAAGGCTCCAAAAAAAGCCAATGCGAAGGCTGCCATGAACAAAACCCTCTCTAACTCGTCATGGCAAACCACCTGCAGGATTTCAATTAAACTGTGCAGTTTCACAATATCAATGGGCCGCCTTGCATCTGGCTTCCTCTCAGCTTGCTTGGCCCAACCCCTCATCGCCATGTAATGCTCCTTGGTGGGGTCAGTTTTGCCCCCTAGTTTGAAATAATGTGCTATTGCCGTCAAGTGATAAGCCATCCATGATCTAGTTTTCCCAGACCGCCAGCCCCATCCAACAAAGGCGCGCACTGGCAATCCCCTCTGCCCATCCGATAACACGTCCTGGAAGGTCAAGAACCACTCCCAGCACCCCTTGTATCTTCTTGCTGTGCCAGAGCTGTGTGTATTAAAGAACTCAGACCCCCCCAATCATGCCCCACCACTGCGCCTTGAATGGGGTCATCATCTTGCTTGCTTCTGGGCAGTTCCCCCGAAACTTCTCCCACTGCAAACGAGAGAGAGTCGGCAGCCACGTTTTTCACCCCTGGAATTTGCTGTGCTCCAACTTTGTTGTTCAATGTAAGCAAGCATTTTGTGAGCTCTCTCAGTAGTTTCAATAACCTCCAATTGCTGGTCGTCCCCCGATTGATGATCTGGACCACTGCCAAATTATGTGACCATAACGCAACACCTTTTTGGTATGATATGATGGGTTAGTTATAACGCGCTTAATACCCAGAGGTTCTAAGCGCGGACCCGGGGATCGAACCGGTGTTGCTCCGTGTCGTCTTGCTTCCAAGGCAAGCACGTTGCCGCTGAGCTATCCTCCCGAGACGTTATTTAACTCTTTCCCCCACAACTTGAAAGCCACCAGAATAGGGAACAATTCCAGCAACGTGATGTCCCTGGTAATCCCGTCCTGCAGCCACGCTGCCAGCCAGGCTTGGCCACACCAATTGCTCCCCAAAATGGCCCCGAAATCGTGGGAGCCTGATGAGTCAGTGAACAGTTTGAGTTTATAGCGGTTAGACCATTCCTCCCTCTATAGCAGGATACCATTAAACTCATCCAAAAATCCATCCCACATTCTGAGGTCCTCCTTTACCTCAGCCCCCAGTCGCACATGCTGTGATGCATGCTGCAAACCCACCGTTTTGAGCTCAATACTCCTAGCGAACACCTTTTCCCTGTCGGGATGACCTTTCCCGCAAAGTTTGAGGCTACCTGCCAATGATTGGAGCTCCCTCAGAGTAGCCTTGCTCCAGCCCCTCAAATCCTAGATTGTTTCCTTCAATTTCAACACTTTGTCCCTGGGCAGCCTGTGTTCCCCTGCGACTGAGTCAATCTCGATCCCCAGGAATGTCAGCTTTGTGACCGGGCCAACTGCCTTACCGCTCACTAGCGGAACCCCCATTTCCTCCATCAAATCCTGGAACGTGCTCACGAGCGACACGCACTCTCCCGTCCCCGCTTTCCCGATAAACAATAAATCATTAAGGTAGTGCAGGACCCCTCCCCCTTGTTTCAGAGCAAATTCCAAAAAGGTACTAAACTTTTCAAAGTAGGCACATGAAATGGCGCAGCCCATTGGCAAGCATTTGTCATAAAAGTACTCCCATTTCACATTGAATCCCAACAAATCATTGCTCTCCTTGTGAATCAGCAGTAACCTGAAAGCTGACTCAATGTCGGCCTTCCCCATGAGAGTCCCTCTCCCCGATGATCTCACTAGTTCCACTGCATCATCAAATGGTGAGTAGTGGACCCTGCACATCTCCTCGGCTATGCCATCATTAACCAACTCCCCCTCTGGAAAAGAGAGGTGCTGTAGTAGGCGAAACTGACCCAACTCCTTCTTTGGTACCAATCCCAGAGGTGACACTACAACATTATCTAGTGGAGTGGAGGTAAATGGGCCTGCCACCCTCCCCATTTTGATCCCTTTAGCCACTTTTTGTGCAACCACCTCAGGCATACCCAATGCAGACTTCAAATTCTCGGCTTCCTTGCTTACCATCGTACCCTTGTAAGGAATCCTGAACCCCCACCTGAAACCTTCCCAGAGTAACTTTGCATCCATACTGTTGCGATATACATTGAGAAAAGGAATCAATTTATGCAGGAGAACCTGTGTGGGCAAAGAGGTTTTAATTACGTTTAACCTTTTGTTTGGGTTTAGCACCACTCCTCCGTTTCCCATTGCTGGAGGAAGAGCTGTGGTCCTCTGCACTTCTGCCGCCTGTGTGCTTAAATCGACATGCTTTACCAAAGGGGCAGTACGAATTTCCAGCAAGGTGCCTGCTCCCCCTGGTAGCTGGGATGGCTGTCAAGGAGGAGCACCCACGAAAGGACCCCCCCTTCCCCGGTATGAATAAGACCCTCTGAATTTCCCAAAATGAGGCTTCTCAACCTGTGCCTTTTCCCCAGTCTCCCTTGAAGGTACAATTTTCTCTATATACCCACTCACATTTACCTCGTCCCAGGATATCGCGGGCCAGACCTGAATTTTGAGCCGAATACTTTTGTCATATTTCAGCCAGGCGTCACAGCCATAAGTCAAATACAATGTATGTATATACTGCTCATAAGCTATCAGCGCACAAGCATCCTGCAGGTATTTTTCAATCATGATGGATGCCAACATCCTAAAACGCTGCCAACCAATTGTTAATGGTCTCCTCCACCTTGGGCGTCTCGCAATCCTTCTTCTCCCTCTCTTTTTCCGTTAATTCCCGCAATCCCATCTCCACTGGCTCCATGTCCAATAAGGGAAAGATCTAAAAAAAATTTGTTCTGCCATATCCTCTCCTTATAAGCCAATGGTATGTGCCAAACCAATGAGTTCCCTGCTGCCCGTGAGGGGGGTGAGGGGGGGCAAAACCTGGCAGGCATTGCTCTTCCATACAGTGTTGCATCTCCCCATTACACGCTGCATTTGACTATCTGCCGGTGCTGGCAACGTCTGTCCCCAAAAACTGCCCCCACCACCGGGGATTCCCTGTGAGGAAGTCGCCCCTTGAACCCCCAAGGCTGACCTCTGCCCTTGCAGGCCTGATGGTGTTGCATAGACCTGCTGTAACTGAGTCAGCCCCCCGGATGCTGGGATTACACCTGTGAGGCCTGCGCCATGCCCCAGGGGCTCAGCCCTGCACCCAAGCCCTGCAACCCCAAGCTCTCCCCCTGATGGTGAACAGCCTCAGCATTCTGTCCTATCGGATTAAATGTATTTACATTACCTCTTACCAGTTGACCATTGCCACCATTCCCCCATGCTTGCATACATTGCATAGACATAACTTTCACCTGCTCCAAGGATGTGGGTCGCTCTGCTGCCACCACCGCCGAGTTGGCCACAGGAGCGCTGGGTGCACTGCCACTGTTCCTTGGAGCCTCAGCAGGTAAGGGCGCTGTCAAGACAACAGGCTCCTGCACTCACCCCCTTCCTCAAGCCCCAGCCGGTTTGCGTCTCTTAGCAGCCTCTGCCTGCTTTTTGCTGGCTTTTGCCTTCACCGTCATGGTCCTCTTTCTCTTGGTTGCCGGTTCCTCCTCCTCGCTCTGCCAGTCTTCTCCCTCTTCTTCCTCCTCCTCCTCCTCCTCCTCCTCCTCCTCATCTATGGCCTGGATCTCACTCATGGCCTCATCAGCCGACAAGTTAGGAAACATCAGAGGTGAATCAGCCCTCTGGCTTAGCCCAGCTGCATTGTCGCTAAGGTGTGTTTTCATCTAGTCCATCCAACTTGGCCCATACTTGGCCGCTGCCCACTGTGCCATGGATAAGGCTTCCAGATTCCTCTCAGAACAACCAAACCCTGGTGCTCCCTGAGCCTGTGTGGCCATCTCCGTCGCTGTAGGTTTCTTCTTCTGTAATTAGCTTCACTTAGCCAAACCTGGGCACATGCACTGTAAAACTACAGCAGCCTTCAGTCAGTGGCTTGAGTTTGTCTATTGAAGAAAATTCACATCCCCCTAGGTTTCTCCCCAGGCGATGCCTCCTTCTGTAATCAGTGTGCACACAATATGAATGTTCCAAACGATTCCTCCTTCTTCTGTACTCAGTGCCCACACTATATGAGTGTCACCCCTAGCCGCCTCACGCCCTAAAATGCTTCCAATTTCACCCTTAGGCAGCCCGCGGTTTGGCTCGTTCCGCTGTCCCCGATCCGCTTGCTCCTCCGACATGCTTCCTGGCTCTGTCCGGATGAAGGCAGAGGCACCGTCCGCTCCGCCCAGTGCAGGGGCACTGCTTCCTCTGCTGCAGCTCCTGTTACACCAGCTCTGCCTTCTGTCCCGCGATGGACGGCGCTGCTCCCTCAAGGCTGCTATTCCTCCACAGCTCCACGCGGTGGCCCTAGTGCACATGCACCGCAGGTCTCCCGACGGCACTCAAGCTTCCGGCTGTGCCGAGCTACTGCTTCTTCCACTGTCGTCCACTTGGCTGGGCTGGATACTCCTGCTGGGCAACGCACGTAACGAAGCTCGAAGCTGGCAATAAAATGAAAACAAGTCCTCCGGTGCAGCGGGAGTCCTTCTGCTTGGAGCTGGATGCTCCTGCAAGAGGACGCCCGCTGGCTTATATGCCGCTAGGCACTATCCCCCCCTTCCTTTGTTGCCTTTTGCAAGCTTTTCCCTGAATTTGGTGCACTTGCCACGACCCTCCCCCTTACCCGGGGGGGGGGGGTGGGAGAGTGAGAAGGACCCTGCCCATCTTATCCGGGTGCCTCGTCCATTTTTCTCCGTCGTCACCTTCACAAGGGACTGTAGAGTTACAGTTACAGCATTTAAATGCGTGGAAGGCCCGGAGACAGTGCAAGGGTGACTGATCAAAAAGAGCCTGGTACCCAGTGAGACTCGGAGGGTAGCCAAGCAACCTGTCAGTACAGCAGACAGGTATGTCAGGTAGGCCAGCAGGGGAGGGAGAGAGAGAGAGAAAGAGGAGAAGAGTAAAGTTTTGAGCTGCTTTTGGAACTTCAGGTGGTCTGGCTCAAGTTTGAGAGGGGCAGGGAGGCCATTCCAGAGGGCAGCACCTGCAGAGGAGAGAGACCTACCCCACTCTCTGCCCGGAGAAGCGCTAACTCTTAGAGAGTTGGCGATAGCTGAGCGAAGGGTTCGAGAAGGAAGGTATTTTAGAAGAGAGCGTTGGATGTAGTGTGGGCCCCGGCCACAGCAAGCCTTGTGGACAATGTGAAGGGTCTTGAACTTGATCCTTGCAGCCACTGGGAGCCAGTGGAGGGATTCCAACGCTGGAGAAATAAGGTTCCTGGGCTTCAGGCCAAGGATGAGTCTTGCAGTCCTGTTCTGGATTAGTTGCAGGGGGCGGGAAGTAGAGGAAGGCAGATTGAGAAAGAGGCTGTTGCAGTAGTCCAGCCTAGAGAGAAGCAGGGCTCTGGAGACAGTGAGCTTCTGGGGGAAAGTGAAAAAGGAAAGAGTCCCTTTGAGGAGGTGCATCTGGTAGTGGGACTTCTTGACGACGTCTAAGATGTGAGGAGAGAACGATGGAGTGGAGTCAAAGATGACACCAAGGTTTTTTGCCTCACAGGAAGGCGAAGGAAGAGGGCCCAAGGTGGGTGGCTAAAGAGAGAAGGGAAAGCAGGGGCAGGGATCCAAATGAGAAGGATCTCCGTCTTGCTGGCATTAAGGCAGAGATCGTTGGATACGTACCTATCCTGAATCGCAGATATGACAGTCAGGAATGAGCGAGAGAAGAGAGGAGGCTGAGGGGAGCCTGAAGGAAAGCAGAGTGTCATCCGCATAACACTGAAAGTTAGAGGAAGAGGAAGCGGTAGAAATCAGGTGGGTCAAAGGGGCCAAGTAGCGGTTGAAAAACCAGGATGAGAGGATACAGCCCTGGGGAACGCCACAGGTAGAGCAGTGGCAGACAGAAAGGGACCAAGTTGGACCTGGGAGGGGTGGTCCAAGAGGAAGGAGGTCAGCCACTCCAGGGCCTGATCCGCGATGCCCATGTTCTCACAGAGTCGATCAGGATGGCGTGGTTGACGTGTCGAAAGCAGAGGAAAGATCAAGGAGGATGAGGACAGAAGGAATGCTGGAATCAAGGTTAGAGAGCAAATCTTCACGGGTGTTCAGGAGAGCAGTTTCAGGCCTTCTGGCAGCTCTGAAGCCAGACTAATTGTCATGGAGGCAACCAACAGATTCAGTGTGGAGAGTAAGCTGGGAAATGGCCAGCTTTTCCAAGAGTTTGTCCAGGAAAGGGGTGATGGAGATTGGGCGATAGTTTGCTGAGCAAGTAGGATCAGCTAACTGCTTCTTGAGGAGGGGGTGCACAAGGGAGTGCTTAAGGGGGAAGGGGAGGCTCCAGTGGCGAAAGAGTGATTAGAGAAATCGGTCAAGGCTGGAGCAAGGGTGTCAATATGGTCCTTGATTGTTCTGGAGGAGCAGGGGAGCACCTTTTTAGACAACACTTTCATAGATCGGACTTGTCTAGAACCCTTGTTGTGTGTTTTCAGAGAGTAAGAGGAGAAAGGAGGAGGCGAGGGAGAGATGGCCAAATGGGAGCGGGGAGAGGAAGAGGAGACAGAGGACAGCATGTCCTGAGTTTTAGCAGAGAAGTGAGAGGCCAGAGCCGTACAGAGGGCCTGGGAGGGAACATGGGATGTAGAGACTGCAACAGGATTGGCCAGTTCCTTGCAGAGTTTGGCCAGGTTGTTATAGGCTGCAGAAATGCAGACTTCAATGCGTGCTGTCTTCTTGGACAGGACAGAGAGTCTGTATTACCTTTGGATCAGGCGTGAAGCCAGTTTACCAGAGGATGCGCCCAAGGTCCTCCACCTGCGTTTCAGGACAGCGAGGCCGGAATCATACCTAGAGTTGCACTTGGGGGTAAGCTTCAGCCGGACTCTCATGCCAGGGGCAAGGATGTCCAGGGTGTTGGAAATAGAAAGATGCAGATTAGAAAAGGGCTGGGCCAGGGTATAAGTCAGTCGCAAGAGTAGGAGGAGCAGAGAACATAGAGGCAAAGGCATCCACTGACACATGCTTCATGGGGAGAATGACTGAGAAGGTAGGTGGCAGTGCTGGAGGTGGTTGGGGTTGGATGCCTGAGGGATAGAGAGTTTCAGATGTACTGCAGGGCCCTACAGCTGCGATTGCATCCCTTCCCACTGCAGGACCTACAGATGTGGTTGCAGCTCTTCCCGCTGCAGAGCCCCACAGCCATGGTTGCAGCCATTCCATCTGCAGAGCCCCACTGCCGTGGGTGCATCCCTTTCCTTTACCAAGCCCCACAGCTTTGGTTGCAGCCATTCCCGCTGCAGAGCCCCACCGCCGTGGTGGCAGCCCTGCCTGCTGCAGAACCCCACAGCCATGGTTGCAGCCCTTTCCACGGCAGAGTCCTGAGGAGGAGTCCAGCGATGGGCTTCATGCCCTTTAATTGCCAACTCCTTTATTATAAGTACAAGTATTTCCATTACAGACACCTTCACTGTGGCTAAAATCACGCAAAATCATGTGCTGTGTGTACCTCCATTTCCCTTGCCAGACTCCAACACTGAGGTCCTGCCAAAATCTACCCCAAGAGTCTGTTACCATCAGCATCCTAGGGAAACAGATGTCAGTACTGACGATAGTCATGCCTGTGCTCCCAGAAGAGGTTCTTCTTTCCCACTCTTCAGTGAGTGCTGCAGAAAGGTTCATAGGACAAAGAAATCATTTTCCCATGTGGGAGGGAAAGGAAGCCAGCAAACACGGAAAGAAAATAAATCTTTGAAGAATGGGTGGAGGTACGTGACAAGGCTGACCTTGTCAAGAGGTGGACAGGAGGCATGCCACAAAGAAACCCAGAGCCACTTCTAACTCTGGTGGCAGCAGAAAGGGCCCACATTCATGTGTCCCCAGTCTTGTGCCAGTATGTATTTCTGCATAACCTCATCTCTGGCAATGGCTCTTAGTTGCTCGCAAGTCTTGTTCAATTTTTTCCAGGCCATCAGAAGACGATACGCCTTGTCTGAGAGAGCATGCCTCACTGCCACCACGATCGAGAACCGAAGATTGAGACCAGCCAGCACCCACCAGTAAGCATGAGACATTGCAAGACAGAGAAGGGGCTGCCACACAATTAGTGGTTCAGTGCAGCAAATCCAGCAGGTGTACCAGTGTCGTTTTTTGGATACCATAAACCGACCACCTGGGTCAAATAAAGGAAGCTGGGACACTTCCAGCTAAAACACACCTTCGATGGCAAGGGAACCAGCCTTCACATCCAGCCCAAGAATCATAATTACCACCATGCCCTATGACCTTAACTGCCGGCAGACTTACAAACTGTGCGATATGTAAAAGCCATACTCCGGCAAACATCATGTAATATATACTTGTAAAACTTTGTAAATTATATCACTCTCAAATGTATATTTTGTAAATTGTGTAAAACTTGCTAATCTCTATCAAATATATATTTTATTTATTCTGTCATTTGTTGTAAATCACGCAAACTTCTATTCATGCATTTGTACCCTCTGTAACTGCCTATGTAAGAAATGTGCCCAGATGCCTACGGGCTTGGAGCGCCATACAAATAAATAAAATACAAATACAAAAACTTAACACTGGAAAAGCTGAAGACCACCACATGACACAAACTAACAAAAAGAAACAGAGCACAATGAAAACCTTGCAAACTACTAAAGTGAAGATAGTTTCACAATCTGACAGTTCAAAATATGGTTGTATACGAATTGTTCGTATTACAACTGTTCGAATGACAAGTGACCTTTTCACAATTGACCGAATTGTGAAGGTCAATTGTGACATATATGCGGGGGAAACCCCCCGCAACCCGCCACCCAACCCAAACCCGCCCAAAACCATATATATATATATATATATATATATATATATATATATATACATATATATATATATATACATACATACGGTCAATTGTGAAAAGGTCAATTGTGACCCTTTAAATTCGGTCAATTGTTCATTCAAACAATTGTAAACTAACAATTTGGGTAATACCCAAAATATTACATTATTGAACAAATACATTGTGAATGACCACAGACAAGAGATCCAAACAGACTGGACGTACCTGTACTTCTAAGTGACAGAATATCTAAACACCACAACATGGACCTTATCTAAGGCAAAACATACTTCCTCTTCCATTGCAAAAAAAGATTTACCGTATCTGGACGTCACTACAAATAAAAAAATCCTACAGTGATAATATCAATGACAGCAACCCCATCTGTACACGACAGCATAGTGTTGATGCGGATTGTGCCCCGCTTCAGAGCAGAACCAACCCGCACCACCCCGATAAATAATTTCAGGAGACGGTCATTTCTCAACATCACACCAACAACGTAGCCATCCGTCTCCAAATATAGAATCTATTTACATTTCTATTGTTTGATAATGTTTACAGATAAAAAAATCCCAGATATAATTACCCCGACCATAAGAATCCCATCCCAAAATCTGGGACAAGAATATTCCGTTTAATATAATCAAATCAGAAATTAAACAGTAGCTCCCATAACTTACCGTGACCAGATATTTTGGTTTAGGTTTTTCTAATGCCTTGTACTTTGATTAGAATATCTCTTTGTCTCTATGCACAGTCAGATGTTTTAGGATTTGAAGTAGAAGATTTTGACTTGATAGATTGCCTTTATGTTTCCATATACACTGTTTTGATGTTTTTTCATTTTTGATCAGTCTTTTTGTCTATATGCACTGTCAGATACATGCATTTTTTGTTTTCATTGATAATGGTTTTTAGATATGGTATGTTTCCTTCAAATGACCCTTGCAATTAAGCAATCATATGTTCACTGAGGCCATTTTCCTCTTTGTGTTCTAATGCACTTGTACGTTTACATCTATATGAATTGCATGAATTGATTTGAATAATTTGTATAGATTGATAAGAATGAAGTAAATGCATACGTTTTTTCATACAATGGGACGTTTTTGATTGGGTTACGTGAATTGTATGTATTGTGAAACAGGCATGGAATCAAGAGATGACGCAGCCACGCCAAACAGTTTCAAAACATTTATTTTCAATAGTCAGGATGGTAGAACGCCTAACTTGTGCTAACTCTAAGGTGGGAATGTTCCCTATAGGTCAGCAAAACTAAGGGAAAGTCTAGGTCTGTTAGTCCAAAGAAATATACTGTGTCAAAACCTACGCTTGTCCTCACTTCTATAGGAAAACAGGGTGTATGGGGTTTGGCGAAGTCAATAGTGTTCAAAGCAAACAATGTGACAATGGAGCTCTTCTGTATCTCCCTTCCCCAAGTTCAAGGCTCTCGGAATCACAAAGGTCTGAGGGTTTCTCGATATTCACTAGGCAAAATGTTCACAGTACATTTTCTCCTTGTACGTTCGTTAGGCTTCTCCGGGTTCCCTTTCCTTCTTGGAAGCAAGACAACACGCCACAACACAGGTTCGAAATCCAATCCCGTGCTTAGAAACCACCTCGCTGGTATTAAGCGCCTTATAAATGAACAATACATAAATAAATCTAAATCAAAAGCCTTCTGGTTCACTTTACATTAATGGGTCTTTCAGGCTTCCCTCGCCCAGCCTCAGACCCCTTCTAATTTCACAGTGGCTTTTTTAACTCATAGAACACAACAGTTCAGTTCTGCAAGACAGACCCATTTGCTTTTGGGGTTCCCGTCCACATTTTCAACAAAGTTTCTTTTGCTTTTCAAATGGGGCACCCTGGTCGTGGCGCAGTTGTCAGATCGCACCGTCCACCCATTACAGGTCGTGCAACCGTGTGCCTTCAACTTTATATCTTCTTTTCCCGATAGTGGGTCTCTTTGTGGGATCTCTGTGGACAACCTGGATCACTCTCCCGCATGGTGGCCACCCCAATGCTTTTCCTACACTCTTTTCCTTGGCTCGGCTTGGGGGACTTTGCTCCCACTTTGTATTTTGTTCTCAGCTCCCCTTCTTGAGGATCTCTATTTTGCTTACACTTCCGAGATTCGCACAGCTCGCCTGCTTGCAGGAGCCGCTTTCCTCCATAGTCTTTCGACAATGTGTAATTATACAGGCGACCACTCCGCAACTATGTTTCTCTTGTCTGTTTGTCAGTTTCGCCGGACGTGTCTTCCTGCTGTTACGTTGTATCTCATTCACTTTGCAAGCACACACGCGCCTCCGCTGCGATCGACTCACCAGTTGCGCTTTTTCCAGATTTAGTATCAGTGTCTTTACCGTCTGAGGTCAGGGTTTCACCTCCTGCCCCCTCAGAAACTCCTACTCTCCTGTCCTGGCCCAGGAAAATGAGCATTCACAACAGCAAACTTCAAGGGGAACCTGCACGCCTCCCGGTTCCCCTCCATGGACCCTTTTAACCGGCTGGAGATATGGTACTCTAGCCACGCTGGTCCAGAGTATTTCATTAGCCAGATCCTCAGCATCTCAGTGCTATGAGGTCTCCCATAAGGTCGGAGGCAGTCACGGCTCTTCAGCTCTCCTCCCAGATTGCTTGCCTCTCTGAAAGAGTGCGCCCTTTTTATATTCTCCCGAATAGTTAACAGGCTGCAGGTGAGGCTGATTGATTTCCCTTGCCTGACCATGGTACTGAGACATGCCCACTGCGCATGATTGTATGCTGGTGTTCGCATCGCATCTTCTTCGCCCCAGTACCATAGTGGTATTTCATATAGGAAGTTTGCATTCTACCCGACTCTCTCTTCGTCACAGTATTGAAGTGATATTTGGAGGGATGACTAATGCATGTGCTAATATATCCTCAGAAAACTGAGGAGGGGTTAAATAGGGTACTGTCAGAGAAAGGGGGATATCGTGTTTCAGTTCTAGGGGTGTCCTTATGACAGGAAAGTGGTATTGTTAGCTTACGCTTCCCCTTCTCAATGCTAGGGTATGATGTGTCAAGTCTTCTTCTTACCTCATCACGATGATTACAAGAGGTTGGTGGTTTTGGTTCTTCCATTTTGGTACCCTCAGTGAATGAGGTTAACAGGGAAGGGAAAGATTGGGTCTCACCATAGTTTATAATATTAGAGGGAGAGTACACGTTAGTGAGACCCTTTAAGACTTGCACAATCAATGGAATTTCAAAGTAAGATACCTCTTCCGAGGAGCGCTGAAAAATAGAAAAACGCAGCCAGGTATCCTTTTATTGTACCAATCTGGAGGCCTCGATTGGCCAAATATAATAGGAAAGAAAGTACCATAGGTGTACCACATAAAAATTGATCCACGTTCTTATCTTTGCACCAGTTACTGAACTTGTTCCAACGAAACCGGTACAAAGATTTTGTTGCTGACCTTCTGGCCGAAAGCAAAATCTCCATTACGTTGGTCCAAATCCTTATATCTCAGCCTCTCAGAAACCACGCCTGAAATCTGAGTGTCTTGACCTCTGGATGGAGAACCCGACCATCCTCTTGCGAGAGAAGATCCTCTCTTAGTGGAAGACGTATTGGAGGGCAGATGGACATGTCCAGAAGGTCCGGGTACCACATCCTCCTGGCCCAATCCGGGGCCACTAGGATCATGGTTTTCCTGAACTTTCCCAAACTCCCGATTACGTGAGGAATCACAGGACTGGAGGAAATGGGCATAGGAGTGGAAATTCCCAGTCCGCTACGAACGCGTCCCCTCGAGCTCCTCTTGGAGGAAATTCCCTTGAACAGTACAGTTTGCACTTCCGGTTGACACTGGTCACAAACAGATCCACTTGTGGGGTTCCCCTAACGGTCGGTGAAGATCTCCTGAAGGACTTCCTGAGCTAGCTCCCACTCGGGGGACACTGTGCTCTGCCTGCTCAGAGTGTCCGCTGGCGTGTTCTGCTCTCCGGCTAGGTGATCCACCGACAGAGAGATTCCCTCTTGTATTGCCCAGAACCAGCACTGCATTACCTCTCTGCACAATAGTAGGGACCCTACGCCTCCTCTCTGGTTGAAGTAGTACATGGCCACTGTGTTGTCTGTCATTATCAGGACATTCTTTCCCGTACAGAGGGCAGAAAGGCCTTCAGCACTAGTCTGATTGCCCTCAGCTCCAAAAGGTTGATGTGTAGGACGGACTCGGATAGAGATAAACGACCTCTGATAGTCAGATCGTTGATGTGTGCTCCCCACCCTGTGAGGGAGGCATCCGTCACTACTGTTATCTCAGGCCATGGTTGCCAAAAAGATTCTCCCTTGAGAATATTGTCCTTTCAAGCCCACCATCGAAGATCTTGAGCCACCCTGGCTGGAACTTGCAAAAGATCTGACATATTCCCCAAGAATTGGGACATTGAGTTCTGAGGGCCCATTGAAGGGATTGCATTCTCAATCTGGCCTCTGGCACCAGAAAAATGCAGGATGCCAGGAGGCCGAGCAACCTCAGAAAATCGAAGGCCGGCAGATGCTGGGCATTCTGGAACTTTGTTACCATCTGCCTAATGTGAGCTCTCACCTCAGGAGGCAAGGCTTTGCCCGAGGAAGTATCCAAGACTGCTCCGATGAATTGGAGTCTTTGGAATGGTATCATATTTGACTTCTTGTAATTGAGGGAGAAGAGAAGTCTGTGTAAGAAGTGGGAGGTCATTCTCAGATGTTCCTAGGCCTGTTCGGGTGAACCTGCCCCGATTAACCAATCGTCCAAGTAAAGGTAGACATGAATCCCCCTTCTCCCGAGACTTGCTGCCACTACCGCCATCAGCATGGTGAAAACCCTCAGGCGGAGGTCAACCCGAATGGCAGAACTCAAAACCGATAACAAGAACTGCCAATCGCGTACCTCAGGTACTACCTGTGCTTCAGATCGATTGGCACATGAAAGTAAGCATCCTGTAGGTCCAATGATACCAACCAGTCTTGGAGATGGAGAGCCTGAAGGATCTGAGAAAGGGTTACCATCTTGAACATGCCTTTCCTGAGGACCTTGTTCAAGTTTCTAACGTCCAAGATGGGTCTCAATCCTATGTCCTTCTTTGGGATGCAGAAGTATAATAAAGTTACTCACCGTAGTGACTACCTTACTCCTAGTCCATAGTCCCCTTTCCTCCATACTTTTGGGACATTCCGTCCTGTGGGAAAGGACCGGAGCACTTTCGTAAAAAGCACCACCTTTTTCAAAAATGTGTTGTCCTCTTTTTACGCGGGGTACCGCACGTGGCCGTAACCCCCCTCCCACTCCTTAGCTCCACCCAGCACATCGCCCATCAGTCCTTTTCTATTGCCAGGTCTGAGACCTTTAAGCAATAACAGTGGATACTTATTAGAGGGGACGATGGACAAGGAGTAAGGTAGTCACTACGGTGAGTAAGTTTATTATACTCCTACGTCGCATCCCCTTTCCTCCATACTTATGGGAGATTCCCAAGCACTCCTCACAGGAATGACGGGTGGATGGAAACTCCTTATTGAAACAGGTTCCTAAGCACAGCTTGACTGAACTGAGCATCATCCCTGGAACTCAGATCCAGACAGTAATGTTTACAAAAAGCCGATTGGGAGGCCCACGTAGCCGATTTCGCGATGGTCTCCAAGGGAACATATTTTTAGAAGGCAACGGCAGCCGTCCTGCCCCGCACAAGATGAGCATGAATTCCCTTTTGGGCCCGAAAACCCTGAATAGTATACACCGCAGAAATACAGGCAGCAATCCATAGAGAGACGGTTGCTTTCGAGGCGGCTTTCCCTGCGGATTTCCGAAGGTCACAAAAAGCTACGAAGAGTTCCTAAGCTCTGATGTTCAGTCGAGACTTAAGGGCTCTTCTGACGTCCAGGCAATGCAGAACCCTTTCGGCCTCTGAGGCCGGGTCTGGAAAGAAGACAAGCAATGAAATTGACAGATTGCTCAGAGACGACCACCACAAGAGGTCCGTCCTCATGAAAGGTGGAACTAGTATCATTTTGGAATCTGGATCCACTGCTTGAAGCCAGGAGCTCCAAAGAGCCATCTGCGTCCGCCTCATCTTGAGACGAGCAAGATGAAGAGCCAGCACACACGAAGCCTCTGGAACCACCAGGCCGACATGCTCTCCGACTGCATAAACACCTGACACGTGGCCAACAGATCAGATCCTCCATCCTGTCCCCAGTCAGGTACACTCTGCAATTGATCGTATTCCAACAAAAACCCAGGAAAATCAAGTCCTGAGAGACCGTCATGGAGGATTTTGCCAGTTCACCGACAGCCCAAGGTGGAACAGGAGCTGGAGGAGAGACTGAAGGTTGCTCGAGGCTTTCAGTGGACAAGGACTGCGCAGCAGCCAGTTGTCCAAATACAGATATACATGGATACCCTGTAGCCAAAGAAAAGCTGCGATGACCAACATCTTCGTAAAGACACGCGGTGCCGAGCTGAGACCAAACGGGAGCACACAAAACTGGAAATGCTCCTCCCCCATGGAAAACCGCAGGTATTTCCGATGCGGACTGCAAATGAGGATATGCTTATATGCATCCTGAAGGTCTACCATGCTGAGCCAATCGCCCTTCTGTAAAGAGGACTTTATCTGACCGGGCGTGATCATCTTGAATTTCTCTTGGGGAAGAGAAAGGTTGAACTGGGAAAGGTCTAGGATGGTGTGCAGGCCAGCCTCGTTGGGTTTGGGCACCGTGAACAGACCGGAGTAAAAGCCCTCCTCTCGCTCCCCCAGGGGAATGGGTTCCACCGTCTTGAGATCCAGAAGCTTTTGGACTTCGGCTCTGAGGAAGGGCGTCCCCGACTGTTGGAAGGGAGGATAGATGGGTGGGGTAGTAGGAAGGGGCAAGCAGAAGCCCGCCTGAGCAATGGACAAGACCCACCGATCCACGGTGATGGTCTGCCACGCCACCCAGTGAGACGCAATGCGCCCTCCCACGGGGTCTCATGCGCGTGCCGAAAAACATAATTTAGCAGACTTCTTGGCGGAGAGACCGCTTGATCCTGGAGAGGAGGCAGAGGACTGAGAGAAAAATCAGCCTCGCTGCTGTTTCCGACAAGAGTTCCCAGATGGAGGATCGACCCTGCGTGTCCTCTGGTCCAGAAACCCTCGAAACCCAGAGGAGGACCGAGGATGAGATCGCGTTCTTTGAGCTTTAAACAGCGGCTTCACCAGCACGCACAGGGACTTGGCTGTTTGAGTGCTGTCTTTAGTTTTAGTCAGCTCCACATCCGTTGAAGAATGGAACAGTTCTTTGCCGTTAAAAGGCAGGTCCAGAACCTTTTCCTGGACCTCCTTAGAGAACTTCGTGTTATGAAGCCAAGCCTGACGAGAGGTGTCAACACCATGCATGAGGCACCGAGGTGTCAACATGATGAGCCGCAGCCTCAAGCATATTCTGTGCCAGAACTCTGGCATCCAACAAGCCGCCCTTAAAATCATCCAGCTTGTCTGCAGGAATTAACTCCTCAAATTCAGATAGACCTTTCCACATTGTCATATTTGCCGCCACCAAGATGAGCTCTGCATTCGCCTGGCTCAACTGCAGGGCCGAATTAGCTAAGATCTCCCCCCCCCCCCAAGCAATTTGTCCTCCTTGGCCAGGACCTGAGCTAGAAGACGCAGAGGCCGATCTGGATTGTAACGTGGCAGCCACCACCACTGTGGAGGAAAGGAGGGGGCAAGACGCTAAGGCTACCTCTTCCGAAGTGTGAAGCCTATAACGAGCGTCAATTCTCTTGTTAACTTGAAGTCCAGAGCGTGGTTTATCCCAGACCTTGCAGACCTCGGCCAAAACGTCCCTCTGGAGGAACAAGCCGGTACGCTCCTGAGGAGACAAGGTGAACGCCCCAGAAAGTACCGCCTCTTGGAGAGGGGGTGCCTCAGGTACTGGTACATCCAGAAGAGACATGTGCAGACGCCGGTCATGGAACGCTCTAACAGAGCGGGGCTGGTCCTCACTATCCTGATCCCCCTGCGTGTCATCTGCCACGTCCGGATCGTCCTGCGTCACATCTTGGCTCTGCCGAAGACTTGTCTATTGGAGACAAGGGAGGCAGGGGCAGAAGGGCTGGAGGTGGGCCAATCGGTAGAGGTGGAACAGCTGCCGGGACATGAGCAGAAGCTGGAGGGCGGATTTCCCTAAAAAGACTTCGGAAATACTCCTTCATGGGGTCAGAGTGCATGAGCCTCTGAAATTTTCTGAAAAAGGCATCCTCCGCTGAAGGCTTAGGCATTGGAGTGGGGAGAGGCTCCTCGTGAGCGGAGTAATTCCAGGGCCATAAGGGAGAGGGCTGCCAAGAAGGGCCTCCTCCAGTCGGATCAACATAGATCAAAGGAGCAGATGCAGCAGGCAGCGAGACTGTGTGCGGGTATGGCATCCAAGCATTCCAGTCAAAAACTGGACGAAAAGGATTCGCACCAGGCAGTCGATGTCTACCTGAAAACCCTCTCCCAGCACCCAACGCCGATAGCGTAGGTTGTAAGGGCAGGAAACCAAAATGGCCACCGTAGTTCACACAGGAACGGGCACCATTTTGTCAGCGTCTGAGGAGAATTGCGTCACACGTGTGAGTGAGGCAGGGATCTCCACAGATGGGTCAGGGGCCTTGACTTTAGCCTTGACACAAGAAACCTCGGCAGAGCCGGTACTGTGTGGACTAGGAGGTTTCCGAGACATAGTATTAGCCAAATTAGCCTCTAGAAGAGCAACCTCGGCAGAGCCGGTAACAGAGGAATTACGGTCAGCGACCTCACAATGAGCGCCCTCAACAGAACTGGTATCACTGCAAAGACGGGAACGTTGAGGAATCCAGCTCACAGACAAGACCTCGACAGGTCTCTCAGTTCTGTCGGTCACCTTAGCCTCAGAAAGAGGAACCTTGGAACAGAGTCCGGTAACAGCCCGCTCACAAGGGGCCTTCGGTACAGAATGCCTCTACAGAGGCCTCAGGACAAGCCCATGTGTCTGTATGGGAAGCTCCAGACAAGGAGACCTCGAAGCAAGCTCCGGTACCCAACGCCTCAGTAGAACTGGGTCGTTGATTAGCACCCACAGGCGGGGCCTCGGATTGTAATCCGGTGTTGGTAGGCCCCTTACAGAAGCCCTAAGAAAACTCTGGTATCTTTTTTAGGCCTGGAAGGCACCTCAGGGGGAACCCCGGTGATGGAGTTTATGAAGCCCCTCCCGGACCAGGAAGACCCGGGAAGGAGTCCCCCAGTCTGGGTGCCTTAAAAACTAAAGAACTTACCAGTAGTTTCTTCTTTTTGTCGTTGAAACTCTGAAAATGCGGAGGAGGAGCGTGCTGAAACACCTCCTCCCACCGCTCCAGACGACGTTGAAGTGCCCAGACCAAGAGAGAATCACAGTAAAAACAAGTCCCACCGATGGTCCGGACCGAAACACTCTAAACAAAGAGGAAGCGTCGCTCGCAGGAAGAACGAGAAGGAAATTCTAAATGAACCGGCAGAGAGACTACTACGCGACCTCCAAACCGGAGCAGGAGAAGGACACTGCAAGGAAAAAATCTCCCAAAGAGGCAAGTGCGTCCAGCCCCGACTGTGCAGAGAAAAGGACTGATGGGCGATGCGCTGGTCGGAGCCAAGGAGGGCGGGGTTACGGCCACGTGCGGTACACTGCGTAAAAAGAGGACGACACATTTTAGAAAAATGTGATGCTTTTTACAAAAGTGCTCCGGTCCCGTCCCACAGGACGGAATGTCCCATAAGTATGGAGGAAAGGGGACGGGACATAGGAATATGGGGAATACCAACCCTTGTTCCTCTGCACTACAGGTACATTTTCTATTGCACCTTTCTCTAGCAGGATAAAAATGTCCTGCAACAGGAGCGAATCTGGAATTTTGACAGAGTTGTATCCCGGTGGATGGTCTTGAGGCATTTTTTTAAAAAAGAAAGAAAGGCAGTAACCTTGAGCCACTGTTTCCAGTGCCCAAGCATCTGAAGTAATGGCCCGCCAATCGTTCAGATGCTGAGAGATCCTGCCTCCCACCGGGGTCTTGTGGGTCAAGGCATCAGAATGGCTTTGCGGCAGCTGAGGGGACAGATGGCGCTGCTGGGGCTGATCTAGCACCCTTTCCTCATCCACCCCGAGGCCATTTTCTTGGTCCTCTCTGACTAGCCGGTTCTTTTCCTCTTCCAAATGAGGAATAAAAACGAAGAGGATGACCCCTCCAGGAAGAAGAGCCTGAGTAGGAGTGTTGTTCAGGTTGACGTATGGAGGCTCTAAGTGACTTAGCCACCGCCTTAAAGGTGTGCAGCTTCTCCAAACTTCATCCACCTTGCTGCCGAACATCCTCAAGCCATCAAATGGCATATTGAGAAGTCTGGCCTGCATGTCCGGTGCAAAACCAGACTTTCTCAGCCAGGCAAACCTGCGTATCACTGTGCTAGATGCCATGGACCTGTTGATGCTGTCAGCAGTGTCCAGTCCTGATTGAAGGCATTCCCCCATAGCCTCCTTTCCATCTTTCACAATTGCAAGGAAGCCGCCTCGTTCCTCGCCCTCAGGAATGTGTTCAGCTGCCTCACTAATACAATCCCACAGGGTGTATGCAAATCTTGCAAGGGTGAAAGTCACATTTGTTGACTTTAAAGTCATACTGCTCAAAGAAAAAAATCTTGCAAGAACAGTCATCAATTCTCGTATTTGTATTTTCGTTTATATAGCGCTTTATGCCAAAGCGCTTTCGTCCCTATCTGGGGGAATAGAAGGGTATGCAGATTGTCTAGTGGATGTAGCTGCCTGGACTGCTAAGCTTTCAGGTGTAGGATGCCTAGTTAAATGGTCAGGGTCAGAGAAAGAAGGTCTATATTTCCTAGCAAAATTCTTGTTCACCTCTGGTCCAGATTCTGGGGTTTCCCGTGCGGCCATAACCCTCCTCTGAAGTGCTTTCTGAAAGGAAGAACAGGTTCCTTTTGGAGGACCTTGACTGAGAATGTCCATCATGTCATCCTGTATGTAGGTGGGTGAATTTCGGTTCCACCCTATGAACTCCACAACCCTATTCATAGAGTCTGCATGATCAGATGGGTCAGGTTTGTCGAATTCCAATTCAGGCGATGTGTCTATACCACTGTTTGGAGACAGTCATAGAGGTCAGACATTTTGGACTGAGGGTCAATTAGTTCTTCAGGAAAATCCCTTGCACCATAATTTACCCCAAAAGGAGAAATCTCCTCTTCAGAGGATTGTTCCTCCTCATAAATACAGGCCATAGACTTGAAAAAAGTATTTTCTTGGCACAGGGTGAAAAACTTTACCCGTGGTATGTGAGGGCATTGACCTTGGTTTTGGTGAAGGCATTGATACTGGTGCCGGAATCAATGTTGCCCTCGACAAAGGCGTTGATATTGTCGACGCTGGCTTCGGTAAGGTTGAAGGAGCTTTAGATGTAAGCACTGTCGAGGAAGGTGTAAACGCCACCTTCAACACTGGTGTAGAGCAACTCTTCGACAGAGGCATCGAGGAAACCTTCCACACAGGTTTCGATGACTGTTTGGCACCTGACACCATTTTGTCTGGGGTCGCCTTCGGTTTATGTACCAATAGGCCTGTCTTGCTCTTTTTATGAGGTATCCGAGAGGTTTCTCTCAACGACACACAACGATTTTTCATCGGATTTAGAGAGCGTCTAGTCTCTGACCTTCCCATCTCATCTTGAGAATGAGCCGGGGCATGATCTTCATGCAATTTCTTAGAGGTGGTTGGGGCCGCATTCTCGAAGATTTGCATCATTGAGGCTCTAAAAGCCTCCCATTTTCTAGGGGAATCATGCTTTGATGGACAAGTGATAACCCCTGTATCAGAAGACGAGGAAGAGGGCGATTGGGGACGCCTCTTCTTCGAAAAAGACGAAGATTTTCTTGGCCGACTCCTCGGCCTAGATTTCTTTGATTTACGTTGGGACTTTTCCCTAGACTATGCTGAGTCTTTATTTTTCTTCAAAGAGGCTTTTGAAGATTCCATCCCCCACCGCCAATTTTCCTTGTCGTTCCTGGAGAGCTTTATTAGTCATCGCTTGACAGGAACCGCATTCGTCAACTCAATAGCCCCGGACCCAAACACCAGAGGCAAACTCGATGGGTCAGTTATAGACATTTTCTTCCCACAATTCTGGCACGTTTTAAAGCCAGTTTTAGGGGTTGAAGGCTTAGATGAGGAAGACATCTCGAAAGACCAGCGCAGTTTTGATACACACAAAGCGAAAGCTTTCGGGAAAAACACAACTGAAACCAACAGGTGCGGGTCAAGCCATTTATACTGCGGATGACGTCGACACTCTACGGACGCCACGACATTGAGCACAGCGCCCTCTAATGTGGAATTCTTTCTTCGGAAGCAGCAAAGCTGATACGAATATATCTAAGATGAGGAATACGTGGGAGGAGACAATCCATTCGAAAGAGGGTTTTTTCGTACCTCAATAGATGTAAAGTGGAAATAGCTAAGCTGCAGGAGACATCTCACGGCTGAAAAACAAGCATTGTTGGCATGTAAATGGAGGGGGCTGGTGTTTGGTTCCACATATTCCGCATATAACCGGGGAGTCCTTATATGGATAGCACCCTTGGTTCCCTTTAAGGTAACTCATATGAAGACGGATGACGAGGGCAGAACGGTGTTGGTGCAGGGCCTCCTTGAACAGGTAGATACATGCTTGGTCAACACATATGCCCCCAACCACGGCGCATCCATGTTTTTTTCAGTCCCTCTACCCACGGCTGTGCTTTTACAGGAATAGTAACATGATATGGGGCGCAGACTTTAATTGCACCGCAAGACCACTTCTGGATAGATCATAAACTAAATACATTAAACCAGCACCACCAGCCAAGACGTTAAGGAAGCTCCTAGACTCCTTTGCCTTAAGGAATGTCTGAAGATCTCTATATCCACTATTCACACTACTCGGCTCCACACAAAGGGCATTTGAGAAGAGATTACCTTTTTGTGGGGTGCAAACTAGTACATTATATTATGCACGCTCAGTATAAAAAGGTAGGGTCTTAGCGGACCACGCCCCGCTCAGTTTACTATGCCAATATGTGCCCCCTAGGGCTCTGATCCCAACGTGGCAGCTTAGGAGTGAGTCATTGAAAGACCCCCATTTCGAGACAGCATTAAGGACACAATCACGGATTATGTTTTGCATAATGAGGGCAGTGTGACTAGTGCAGGAACTTTTTGGGAAGCTTTGAAAGTAGTGGTCAGGGGAGCTGCCATGGCAGGGTCGTGGAGCGCCCAAGCAAATATGAATAGCCACCTGTCCTTGGCAGAGGAAAGTTTGAGCAGTCTCAGGGGCAATCATCGGACAGGAACGCAAGGGTCAGGGAATTAAAACAGAAATCTATGGAATGCTGGGAGAGGCTGGACAAGCATAGCTTCGCTAAACACACAGAGGCAACATAAACACACAGAGGCAACATATGGAAGGAGATAAACCCAGCTGACTGCTGGCATGGCTGTACAAGAATTAGGAGAAACAGAGCCCCATACACTCCATATACACTGAACATACAGACTTATGTCATACTCAGAGGGGCATCAACAGAGCGTTTCAGGAATTCTACCGAAACCTTTACCAAGAGTGACCCCCAACATCAAGGGCTCACTTGGAGGAGGTGCTGGATGAGATAGAACACCCAACATTGAGTCGGGAGGCGAGAGACAGCCTAAAAGCACCTTTCTCCCTGGAAAACATTCAAAGCACGATTGTAGCCTTACCGACGGGAAGACTCCAGGATCCGACGGGCTACCTAGCGAATTCTATAAGGAATATGCCCATAAATTGGCCCCTCATTTGCTTAGCACCTTCAATGATTCGCATGAGGCAGGGTCTTACCAGTTAGCCTGAGAGAATCCACCATAATACCACTTTTCAAGCCCCACAAACCACCGACGAGTGTAGCTCATATAGGCTTCTCTCGATGCTCAACCAGGATAACAAGGTACTCCCATCCAAATTAGCAAATAGGATGAAAAAAGTGATGCACAACCTGGTGAAGCCAGACCAAACGGGCTATGTGCCAGGCCGTAGTGCGACCTCGAATATGAGACGATTACATCATGTGATAAGATAGTACAGCATCCTGGGACACTTTGTGCGCCGTAGCCAGTCTGGACGCGGTTAAAGCGTTTGATTCAGTAAGATGAGATTGGCTTTATGCTACTTTGCCTAGGTTTGAATTTGGGCAGACATATCAAGTGGGTTCAGTTGGTATATACTAGGCCAATTGCAAGGGTCAAGATGGGGAGGTGCATTTTGGCAGCATGGGAAAGGGACGAGACAATGGTGCCGTTTATCACCGTTGCTTTTTATCCTAGCCACGGAACCCATTGCTCAATATCTTAGAGCTGGATAAATGGAGGCAGGCATTGAAATTGATGGAACTAGACAACCAATATCCCTGTACACGGATGACACGCTGCTATATATTCAAAACCTTGAAGACAATTTGGAGCGGTTATTAGAAGCCATGGCGCATTTTGCGGAATTGTCAGGGATTACAATCACTATGGACAAATCAGGCCTGTTCCCCTTAGCAGGATTGCGCATGATAGAACCTAGAGCGCTGCCAGTCCTGGCCTTGCAATGGCAAACGCACACATTTAGATATTTGGGAGTTAACATATACCATGACACAGAGGAGGAACATAGACATAACATGCTAAAGGCCATAGAGGGCGTTAAGAGCTCCATGAAGTTCTGGACCAGACTCCCCCTGTCGCTGATGGGAAGGGCAGCCCTGATGAAAATGTTAGTGCGGCCTAGACTTCTACATTTTTCGTGAAGGTCCCTTTTTTCATACCGAGATCGCTCTTCAAAGCCCTGGATAGTATTTGCAGGGGATTCCCATGGCGATATGAGCAGAATAGAATAGCATTATCGTCGTTACACAGGCGGTATGCGGACGGCGGCATTTGAGTCCCACATTTTGAACTATATTAAATAGTGTGGCAGGCACAATTTTTGGTGGACTGGTTGGCCGACGACCCTACCCCGGACACAATGATGTTGCAAAACGCCGGGGCGTGTAATTATTTCAAAGAATTAGTGTGGGTCAGGAAGCCCAGGGTCGGCCGATGGTCGCAACTAGTGTCCCTGGGGGTGAAAATATGGGCCAGAGTCCTGCCAGCGATGTGGCTTACAGACCCAATTTCCAAGCAGATTCCTTTGGTTTCAGTGCTAGCATCTTCAACACAGGGGAGAATGGGAATATGCATGAATTGGGGAAACTTGTG
Organism: Ambystoma mexicanum; assembly: GCF_040938575.1. Taxonomy (NCBI): domain Eukaryota; kingdom Metazoa; phylum Chordata; class Amphibia; order Caudata; family Ambystomatidae; genus Ambystoma; species Ambystoma mexicanum. The sequence continues at coordinate 140,057,325 of NC_090921.1, forward strand.
GGGGGAACAATTGGGGAATTACTACAGGATACGTCTTTCATACCCTTATAGTGCTGGCGGGACACAGGCATACATACAGGCCAATACTTGCTACATAGCACTATCAAGAGAGCTTATGAGTAGATGGCCCACATTTAGCGTATTCATGGAGAAACATTCGGTAGTGAACGTTTTGTATGATATACACCAAGCAGGGCATACTGTCGCAGATATATGACCTCTTGTTGTCCAATGGGCCGCCCTCTCCCCTTGCGTTAAAGGGTAAATGGGAGGGAGATCTGGAGGTTACATTCACAGACGTACAATGGGCGGAGGTACTGGGTTACTACAAGAGGGTGTCACGGAATGCGCGTTTGCAGCTTATACAATTGCTGATAACACACAGGGCATATATGAAACCTCAGAGAATCTCACAGTTCCCCAGGCGCAGAAGCACGGGCATGCCCCAGGTGTAACGCGACACATGCAGGGAAGTTTGAAATGTTCTTGGCATGCCCAGTGGTTGGGCTATATTGGCAAAAGGTGGCAAGTAGACTACACAAAGGGGGGCTGAAGTTGGATGTGCTTTCTCCGGGAGCATGCCTGTTGGGCCGCTTTCCACATCCCAAGGACATAAAACATGCTCATAAAACAAATAATCTGTCGTGCATCCTATCCAAACGTAGAATTGCTATGGCAAGGAAATCCCCCAGGAAGCCCAAAAGTGGAAAAGTGATGGTGGGATCTGAAACGGTGGGCAACGGCAGAAACCGTGGCATGGAGGAGAGTGGTGGGGGGGCAGTCATGGAGAGGCATCGGTGGGCATTGTGGAGTGGGAGGACTTGGTGAAAACCTTGTTTACGGACAAAGCCACGAAAGTAACAGTGGCGGATTGACCCCGACTAGGCGGTACAGTGTTCCAATGTACGCAAGATCAGTGAGTTGATAGTATAATTTTGCATTAGACAAGGTTGGGGGGTGGTCGCTGGGAGGGGAGAAGGGATGCTGGGGAAAAGATGATACTACGTTATAAAGTGATGGCTGCAGACACTGCATGAGTCGGTGTTGGGAATTGTTTATGTACCAGTTAAAATCAATAAAACAAATTTAAAATGTTTTACCTGGCGTCCGCAAACTGGAGGGCAAGTCGTCCGCACTCTATGCCGCAGACCCCTTTGCCACCAAACACCTGCTTTGCTCAACACCGCAGACTTGTGCTGCGAGGGATTTGCTGCAGAGGGTCCAAACCTTAGATTATATAGGCTTGGAGCGTGGAAATAGCAAACATGCTACGTTTCATTGGCCAGCCTCTCCTGTGCACATGCGTCGCTCAACACTGCAGACTTGTCCTGCGAGGGCTAACAGCCATTGATTTATAACTAAGGCAAGAGAGGCATATTTAATCAATCCACAACAAGCCATTGCATGGATTGGTTAGTTGAGATATAATATCACTAGATGTAATACACATCAGTAAGATCTATAATTAACTTTATCATTGGTCCTCTAGAGTCACATCAACCAGGATTGGTTGCTACGTTAATCCCCAAATGCTGTAATATTTGGGGCATGATCTAATATGGTGAGTGCAAACAACTTAACAGTTTGCATCATTGTTTCTCGTCAGTAGACCTTGAATGCCACATGTGTTCAACCTCTTGGAAATTAATTTCACTGCAGCCCAATGACCACGTTACTTGATAGATTCTGTGTAGAATGTGACCGTCACATAATTGGTTATATAATTAAACGGTTTGTTTGATACAGTTGGGTACAGGGTAGAAGCTTTAACACTTGTGGGGAGCTATAGCTTGACACAAGCTTGTATGAAATTGTACCAGAAGAGCAATCAACACCTTCATTTTAACAGCATTAGGAGTCCATTTAAGGCAGGAGATACAGTTAATTAAATTGACATTTTCTTGGGCATGAAGGGTAGAAATTAAACTCTTTCCCATTTCACATTGCGGAGTAGAAATGATTCAGGATGTTTATGTAAGCTACAGCTTTCACAGGACAAAGGTTTATCATTCCCTGAAAACCTAAGGCACATTGTAGACTGTGCTCGCAAACCCAGATATCATTTGCTCCTGTATAAACCCAGAACATTAATAATTTGTTACGGTCTGAGATTAATAGTGCCTTGCTCAATTTTGGAATCTAGTACAATCAATTTGAAACATTCTTCCATAAGAAATACCTGGTCTAATCTTACTTTAGTTACAACAGGGTTTCCCACAAATATGTTGACTTGCCCTCCAAGATTAAGTAATTTTTGGAACATGCATCTAAATGCTCAGATTATTGTACTCACTTTCGGTTGGTCTTTCAAAGGCCAAGCACAGTTAAGGCACATCAAATAAGCTCTCCCTTGGTCCATCCACCTGCTAAGGCAATCTATTTATGTCTTGGGGAAAGCTTCTGTATTCAGCCCCCTCTGGAAGTGGCATACTTCAGGAACATTTCTATAAGCTCCTTCCAGTTGGACCGATAATCCAAATTTTATTTTCTCAGGCAGGATCTCTACCTTTGCTGCTTTCCCAAAATCTTCTCTTCCTATGTGTTCGACTATAAATACCAGCAAATACCATCCATGCAGCATTAGTTGAAGCAGAAATGTGTTATTGGACAGTGCCTGTGATAGGTCCCCTTCACTTACACTCCGTAGAATCCTCTCTTTTGCTTTGATAGATCCAATGCATTTTATCATGTGAACATCGGATGTATTTACCTGTGAATTGCCCCCCCCTTTCAAAAATTATAATCACTCTGAAATAGGCATTTTCACCTATACTTTCTTTTATGGGCCTATGCCATAATTGCTTTCTATTCAGAATTGCAAGTACATTCTGAATCCAAAGACATCCTTCATGTTTCTGTAACAGACCAGTTATTAAAATATGCATAAATATTACATTTGATTATATATCCATGTATGGATAAGATTGTAGCCGCTCCGCTAAACCAAATATATTCCCAGTTTTCAAATTGAATCAAGGATGCAAAAATTTAAGGCAAAATGGTATTTCATGATTTATCACTTTAAAAGCATTTCTTTGGTGTACATTTTATTCTACAATTCAGCTTGAATGGATAGGTTGCTACAAGGATCCTAGTGTCAACAAAAGGTATTTGCTTTCTTCAAAAGCACAGGCCATTTTAATGGGCAGATAAACATTTTACAAGAGGCCTTATGGCTGCTGGTCAAGGCCTCAGCCATTTGAAGTTGACATTACTGGCACACCAGACTTCTGACAGCTCCCTCTCCTAAATATACAAGTCAACCGAATTGATCTGAATCCACTATAGATCTTGCATTTTGTTCTATTTTCTTGGTATTTTAAAACTAGACCTTTTCCCTGGCTACACACAGATTTGTCAATTATTCTCGCCCAAAAGAATGGAACTGTGTAGAACACATACATTTTAGGTTTAACCAAAGTTCATACAAAGTTGACCGACCATTTTGAGGTTAAATTGTGTAGGCCTATCAACAAATATAACTTAGTCCACCAGATAACCTGTAAAACACATTCTTCCAATCAACACCTCACAAAATAAAAAATAAAAATCTAATTTCTGCAAGTCTACTTGGTTACATACATAAGGAAACACTTTTGCATTAGCTAATTTAGTTTCTTTAAAGACAAGTATTATTGTTGTGTTTAACGGTAGCTAACATGCTATAAGACAACATGTATTTTGCATTATATGGTTTAATGAAAAGTGTTACATGTAGTCAAACAGTACAGCTTCAAATATGTGTTCTGTGGAAAATAAGAGGCCTTTTTATTTATTTTGTAAACAAAGTAAACAACCAGTTGAGCCTTAGAGAAAAGCAAGAGGACTATAGAAATCCCAAAACAATGTATCCACCAAGAAGGGTGCAAAATGTGCATTCAACGCTAGCCTTTCTCAAGCGATACTTTTGGCAAGTAAGAAATTGTGTGCTATGTGTATGTTGTCACTTCTCCCCTGGTGTCAGCCGCTTCCCACGAGGATGGGAGGTGAGGCTGCTACCCAATAGTGCTCCTAGCAGTGGTACTCAGCAGGTGGATCGTATGGGGAGGGAAGCCCACTATTAGATTAGTGACAACCTGGGGAAAATGCAGTATCCACATAACCTACATACCCCTGACACACCTTCCTACCTCCGCCTCCCACCAGTACCTTACCTAGTGTACCCATGTACCTTTGCCATACCAGCCAGTTAGGAAGTATCGAGAAGTGGAAGAGTGTGGACTCATCAAGGGACTTGCATCCCTTATGTACGGAGACAAAGAAGAGACCAACAGACTCACTGGGAGTCCTCAACATCAGTACTGGGATAAGGAAGAAGTGCGGAAGCATAAAGAGCACCTCTACTAAACGGTCTAGTTGTTATAGGATTCCTATTGGTCGAGCTACAATTAAAACAGAAGATGGAATTCCAAATCAGGAGAGACTCTCCCTGAAGGAACCGGGGGATTCGATCTGTACAACGGAAGGACCAGCAGGTGACGAGAAAGATAGCCACCAGCAGTTGTGTCGCCAGAAGGTCCGTTGTGGAAAGGCTGGCGCGGAAGACAGAAGGCAGAGCACCCAGCTGAGCGAGAAGGCTGGAGAAAAGGAACCACCAGGGCCACACAGTCTAGCGTCAGGGAGCCGCTGCAGTCCCTGAAACAATTGGAGAAGGCCCGGGGGCAACAGGGAGCTGCTGCAGAGTCACTGCAGTACCTGGAAGGTTCCGGCGACACCAGAAAGGGGTTACCAAACCAATCCGCAAGACACCGGTAAGCAACCAGAAGAGGGTGGGAAGACCAGGACGGTTGTGGTTAGCCCAAAAAGAGAGAAACCTTTGCCAAAAGGGTCCGAGACCCAAAGCAGCAAATACAAAAAGGGCCTGGCACCCGAAGGAGAGAAGTAAACCAATACCAAAGAAAGATAAAGGGGCTTGGGACCCGAGACGATGAAAGAAAACTAATAAGAATGGTCTGGGGCCCAGACAAGGGGAATGCCTGGCAGGATAGTGAACTGGGTGTAGTTCTTTGGCCCACAGCCAATGATTAATTGCCTCTGGGATCATCAGAGTCACAGTACATGGCAGGACAGTGAACCGAGTACACAGAACACTAGAGATGCTGAAGAGCTTGAGAAAGGCCAGGGGAACAGAGGCATAACCCTTGGTGTTATGAACACTGGTGAAGGAAGTGATTCTCTTCGCATCCTGGAGAGCTTTAGAAAGACCAGGGAAAGAGACATAACCCTTGGTCTTGTTGAGCATTGTGGAAAGAACCAAGAGGAGGGAAGTGTCCTCTCGGCTTTGTGCAACATCTGGTAAAGACTAGTGGAATAAAGATACTTGTCCTGGCATTGTGAGAACCAGTCGAGGCTTTTGGTTTGTGTGTTTGCTGGAATACAATTTTGTCTGAACTTTGGATTGTTGTCCAGGAGAAGGGGGCCCTCTTTCTAAATTGAGTTTATAGTGTATGGGATGGAATTAGGCTTCTGACACAGGACGGTGGACTCTTTGCTTTAGAGTGACATGCTGACAATGTCCTTCTTATTAGTTGAGACAGGGAAACCCCTCTTAGAACTAGGGTGAACTGAGGTTCCTGCTCAGCCCTTTAAGATGGGTTAGCAATACCTTAGAGATGGACAGTGGATGCAGAGTTTACTCAAACATCAATAATAGAAACAACTCAGATAGTTGGCAAAAGATACTGTTTTAATATCAATTATCTAAAACAGAGTACAATGGATATCAGACATCCCTCATCATTATCTATCTTGAGACTTCTTAAGACATTTCATAAAACATTACATTCTTATAGTTAAAACGTTTAACCTGCGTATTACCAACGTCATCCTACGTGGCAAACTACAAAAACCTAATGGCGAGTGTGATAGGTCCTACAAGGATCATCTAGGTATACGATCCATACTCGTTTAGGCGAGTGGAATAAAGGGATAGGCTTCTTAACATCAGGTGGGGCAACTAAGCCCATCCCTTAAAATATGTCACTATGAACGTCACTAGATATACGACTTCTAATTGGCTACATAACTATAGGACCCTTGATCATACAGTCCCCTATCATTGGTTACTTTCTAACCTCCATTACCCTCCCAACCTACGTTGCCGGTATGCAGACTGAAAGTCCAGGTGCAGATGAGCTGGTCTTAACCATAGCTTCCCACCACTGTGACCATCCTGCTCTTCCAACTTCTCCTCCCCACGTGACTAGAGACCACGAAATTGAGCTCTCAGTGTATTAAAACAATATTTTCTAATAGACCTCTGACGTCTTCTTGTTTTTGTCCATGCCTTCTGAACAGGAGCTTTGTTCTTTCACACAATGTGTCTTAGATGTCAGCTCACCCCAGTCTGATATGGCCTTGGCCCATCTAACCTCGCCTTTCTGAGTTTCACCCTTGTTAATTCACTTGTTTTCTAACTGCGCCACACTTGGAAACTGGGAAAAGGGACCTTCCTTCTTTTGCTCAGCACTGCTATTATAAGTAGTGGAAACATTCATACTTTACTGATTATATATATATATTTTCATGTTGGCGCACGCCACAATCTATTCACTATTTAGCAAGCCTTTAAGAATACTTCATCTGCTTGTGTTTCTTTGCATGTGTATTCGTGTGAAATAGCTTGATCTCTTCATTATGTCTGCAGCATAAGTTTCTTCATCTTGATCCCTAGATGTAATTTCTCGATACTTTCTTGATACCTTATAGACCATCTTCATTCTCTAGTCTCTGCATCTCTTCCCTTATACGTCAACTTTACTCTATATGATGTTGATGAAGTCACCTTTCATCTTCGTCATTCAGCCGTCCTGTTTCTTCTAGAATTTCGTTCAGACGACCATCATATTGTCTCGTATGCAAGTATGGTTTCCTCGATGGGAACATTGTTCCCAGATTCTTCTTGGTATCGCTAATTTCACTGGTACTGTACGTGTTTCACACTCCGCCATCCAACATACAGGTGCTTTGGGCGAGATGGTCGAGGTGGGGGTACTTAGCTCCTTCTCTACAAGGATCAGATAGATTCTCTTTTATTTGCTTACCAATGAAAGACTATAGCCAAAAGCGTGCCACCGGTGTGTCAGTCTCCTACTTCTACACCCCTGCTGAGTACAGAATTGAGGTGGCACGTGATTTTTTAATGGCTTACTAGTAGCATGCAACTTGAATTTATGCTCCCTGAACAAAAGACTGGAATTCACTGCAGTTGGATGGGAGATCAGAAGCAACCAACTGATCCAACGAGCCATTCCACATCTTTAAGAAGTAAGCAATTCTTCAGGAAACCTCTTCTACTGTGGATTCCTTGCGATGATTACGTGATGTCTGGATTTTTTCTCCAGACGAAAATTACCGACTACAGATTGTGCAAAACTCAAATTGTCACCACAGATTAAATCACACATACTACCTCTACTCCTCTCATAGTACCTTTATACCCGGTCATTGCACCTTTTAGCAAATATCATATTAATGCTTTCTTGCATACTTGTGACGTCCCAAACAAGCTCAATTATGTGGCCATCATTAGTTTATTTAAAAAAAATAAAAGTAAAAAAATAAAGAAAATTGGCAGTCCTCACCATTTTCCATCCTCTCTAACTTCTCGACGGCCATAGTACCAGGTCTCTGTTGTTAGGGGTGGGAAGATGGATGGGCAAACATTTCTCAATTATAATCCAGCCAGCCTATGCACTCACTCACCGAAGCATTGAAACTGCACTCAAGGACATTACGCAATAATTGGTCCAGACTAGAGTTATTTGCTTTTCCTGTGCCCACTGCATGATCAATCTGCAGCATTTGATATGGTACATCACACCATCCTCCTTTCAATAAGTGACTTTTGGTACATTCATTGGTAGCAAAGCTCAACAACGGGGTGCACCAGGCCTCTGCTCCATCATGGATTATTTTCAATATCAACAAGAAACAAACGGTACCGAGTGTTAACCAATAGGATGTTTGCTTTCAAATATACGCATCTTCTCCTAAAAAAGAATCAGAGGCAATGGGGCTCGACAAAACTGCCTACTTCATATCCATGAACGGTTGGCTTTGAACAATCTTTGCCTAAACACCAAGACAGCAACAGGATGCTCCTTCCTTTTGAATCCATCGTTGATGGCAATGGGCGCACGCTGCACTTCTCAACCCAAGAGCAAAATCTTGGGGACACTTTTGACAAATACCAATCCATCATCCCAATATCGTTTACAAAATAAAGTTTCTACCACCTGAGCCGATGGAGAGGGGACCTCTAAATCTACATCTTCCCAAAGAATGTCCTTGGTACATGCATTAGTCATATTCAGAATAGAGTATTTTTGAGTATCTCACGCTTTGGAACACTTGTGTATTTGTGCTTTTTAAAAGAATAACACGTTTTTTAAAAGGACTAATACATACACCACAAGGCTCACTTTTGGTCTGAGGAAATGGGATCACGTTACCAGGGCTGTGGAGATCCTATGCTTGCTACCAGCTAAGCAACAGAGATTAAGCTACTGTGCCTGACCCATAAAGAAACCCAGCTCAACACACTTCCACTCCCACGAGCCAAATGTTCTCGTAAGTACCGAGATTGGTTTTTGATTTTTTTTGTTGCTTTGATTATCCCACATTTGTTCAATCATTCCTCTCTGGAGCTACTGGAATGTATAATTTAGTGATATACCAAAAGCCCAAATAAGGTTTCTTGTCTTAGCCACGTAAAAGGCTTTTAACAAGTCTGTTTCTGTTCTCGCAAGGTGTCACTGGTGATTACTTCAAGGGTTTAATGATTAAATGTGTGGGTGTGGGAGAGAGAAGATTAAATTAAAGACCCCAGCCTTTGGAACACAGGATGTGATCAATGCCTCACCCCAGGAGCTTCTGCATTCCAGGACCATTTCTGAACTCATAATGTGAACCCTGAAGGATTTACTCCCTCCCTGCCTACATACCATGAAATTACGCATAGATCATCTGTCGGGTATGCCATTTCAACCAAGCTGGGGGCAACTTGGCACCAGTTCAACCCCACTCTCAGACTGAAGCAATCGGGTCCCCGACACACAGCAGCTGTTTGGCTAGAGGTGGAGCGTCAACTGCCTGTGATCTCCGACCTGCTCTGTGCTAGACATATGCTAGAAGGCATGCTACTCTCAGATGCTGAAGTCGCCCAATGCCTTGAACCTCCTCGTAGCTCTTCGGGGAGCAGGTGTCCCGATAGGTAAAACCATAAAGAGAAGTGAGCATCTAGCAAGGGAGCGAGCAACGCAAGGCAGAGGGCGTATGAGACAGCTGGAGAGAGCAACACAGGCCAGGCAGATCAGAAACTGGGCCCTCAGCAGGTCCTCATAAGGGCTGAACGGGGGAATATTCAATAGTTAACTCGCTCATCCATCCCATGGAAATGTTTAACTCAAGGAGAGATTAAAGCATGACTGGGCCTAACAAGTGTTTTGGGTTTCCTCAGTGTTCCGCCTAGAGAAAGCAAGGAAGCAACGGGCAGCGTGACTTCATTGCCCCCACAGCCTATCTTCTAGACATAATCCCAACAAGAGGCGCCAAGTACAAACCTTGTGAGCAGAAGGTAGGCCCTGTGTCGCTAGCACCCCCAAAGGATTGGTACACAAAAGCCGGGACCCAACACACGACCAATACAGATTGTGTAACAAATCCCGAGTTGCTCCTACCCTAAAAGGTCTTAAACCTTCCAATGACTGGACCACTTCTAGCCGGGTTTTGAGCCTACTGCCTCCCTTTGGCTACGACCTAATAATAATAAAAAAAAAAAAAGGATTCTTAGGGCAGCATTAGCGAGCTAATCACAGCCTTAGGCTGGGCTGTGATTCCTCCATGTGGGACCGGGGATGGCGAAATACTGCTCCTTGCTCGAAGCACAACAACCTCTAAGGCAGACATTGAGGCCAAAGGTCAGAAGAATAGGCACTCTGATACCTCCGAAAGCAGCATGTCCTAGTGCCCATCATCCTGCTTCAATCCCCAACAGCCCCATTCAAAGCTTGCTGCCACACCGAACAGAACACGTGTGTTAGTCAAATGCTTGTTTACTCCATATATTGGCTGCTAAAGAGGATGGATGGATGGATGGATGGATGGATGGATGGATGGATGGATGGATGGATGGATGGATGGATGGATGGATGGATGGATGGATGGATGGATGGATGGATGGATGGATGGATGGATGGATGGATGGATGGATGGATGGATGGATGGATGGATGGATGGATGGATGGATGGATGGATGGATGGATGGATGGATGGATGGATGGATGGATGGATGGATGGATGGATGGATGGATGGATGGATGGATGGATGGATGGATCTGTCTGTAGTGGCTGCATTAGTGTCCACTAAGCCGACTACACGACCCCTGAACATGGCACAGAGATTACAGGCTCCATATGGATAAGCAGCTGTTTCCATAAAAGACAAGGAGGTATGAGTTTTAAGATGACGAGCCTGAGAGGTTACAGGGGTTTGGCACTTTGAAACAGCGCCATCTCAGCTATCAGCGGCACCCTTCTCGAACCGTGTTGGCTCTAGAGCCTGACTAAGCAGTCAAATAAACCTGGCACAGATCGCTGGTAGATTTGAAGGCAATGAATGGTGCTTGCCAGTAACACTCAACCCAAAGAGCCTCTGACAGCACTCTGCCCTCGTAAGTAGAATGCCCACGAGATATGCCACGCAAGGCGGTCAGCTAGGAGATGGCAGTTGGTGCAGCCGCGTACTTAGGCCACTAGTTGAGAGTCTAATACAGTGCCTGCTTCCAGGCAAAAGGCTTCTTTTCCTGCCCATCCCGGAATAGTCTTTGCCGTCACCTCCCACAACCCTGCGAGTCCCTAGACCAGGGATGCACAACTTGTTTCGCCGGAGGGCCGAGGGTACCACAAGTACCATACAGTGGGCCGAACTATCCATGGGAATGAGCGAGTGACAGGAGCATCAGTGCTAGAGTTTTTTTATTTATTACTTTTCTAGTGTAACATTTTAATGGCATTACCACTGATTTATTTGTATTATGTGACTGAAATCATGTTTAAATAGTAGCTAAACAGCACTATCCTGCAAAGACAAAAACTGGACCACAGAGGCTTCACACATGACAGGCTTAGAGACTGACTTCAGGCCAGGCAACAAATCATTAAACTCGACTTGGAGGGCCATAAATAAATATCCCAAAGAGCCGCATTTGGTCTTCGGCCGCATGTTGTGCACCACTGCCCTAGACAAATCCCTCACCTTCACCACCCCAGTGGCCATGCCAACGCTGTACAGGGGGTCCCGCTGGAAGATCGGAAACACTTCACTGCTTACAACTTGCATGACAGGGCATTCCAATTGAGAAGCTATTGCAAGTAACGGTTCACTTCATGAACCTTTGTTATCAAGAAAAACGGTTAGATGAGAAGAACTGCAGAAAATACTCAACACCCGTCAGCTGTACACATCTATGCCTACGTCGCACACAGGTTTTGAACCATTTCCCTTATTTTTATGTATGCTTATCGTCTGGGCTTTAAGCGGGGCCGGGCCTAGTGGGAGCCAAACCCCAGCAGGCTCACAAATATTCTGAGGCTGGGCTCTGCCGGGGCTCACTAATGTCATCTGGCAGCCCCAGCAGGCAAGAGGTCAAGGCTTTTTTTCTAAAGCCTGAAGCTCTCGCTCATGTGCGAGAGCTACGGTATTGTACAAAAGGACTGTATCTAAACGGTCGCATGAACAAAAAGTTCTACAAATGCTACCACCAAAGGTTCGAACACCAAAAGTTCGAACCTTTGGTGGTAGCATTGCAGGTAAGTAAAACCATGTTTTAGCTCACTGTATCTTACAAAGAAGAGAACTATCCGTTTACATATCAGCCTTTGTCCCACCCACTTGGGCAGTTGCTAGGCAATTCTCAACAAGAGTACCAACAGCAACACGAGACACGCGTTTGAGCCATCTTGGGCCTCCTCAGTGAGGTGAAGCGGAGCCTCTCCAAGACACAGTGAGCAAGAGGTTCACCTCTGGATAGCCCTGGGTAACTAAGGTTGAAACCCTAAATTCCTAAAAATACAAAGAGGTCTGTGAGCCACTCTACCGAGAGCGAACATGGCCTTTGGGAAGGTGCCAACCCGGGAGGGTCTGCACCCACGTTTTAGCTCACTGTACCTTTCACAGGGTAATCCGACGTGGACCCCCTTGCTCACTGTGTCTTAGAGAGGCTCAGCTTTATCTCACTGATGAGGCCAGGCTAGGCCGAAACACGTGCCTGGAGTTGCTGTTGGTACCCTTGTTCAGAGAATTGCCTAGCGTGTCAGTCCTGGACTGCCCTTATGGGTGGAACAAAGACTGATAGGCAAATGGATATTTCTCCTCTGTGAAAGGTATAGTGAGCTAAAACGTGTTTCTAGACCCTCCAGAGTGGGCACCTTCCCATACAACAGGTTATTTGGTCGTGTTCGTTGTCAGTAGAGGGAGTCCCTGACCTTTTTGTGAAAGCATAACAGTTGGTGCAAAGTAGCCCCCCTCAGACAGGGAAACTTCCTTTTTCCGGATTCCCGCTGCCATGACCCATCAGAGTCCTTCACACGCCAAGATGGGTACAGGATTATAGCATTTTTTGAAAGAGTCCTCTGTGACTGAGGTACAGTGACAAAGAGCCAGTGGTGTCACTCTTGGTCCTGCCCCCTTACTATTTTACGGTGGGATGCACGATCACTGCTCAACCATAAGGTCTACTGGCTAACACCAAGGGGCACAGGCCAGGACTTCTTTTTCTCATCATTGTATCAGGAGAACAAGGCCCAGACCTCAAATTATGGGTCAATTGGTTATGGGTTGTTTTGTGGTGTGTGCGTAAATTATAGGCAAGTCGGAGATAGATTTACAGCAGGAACCATGAGGTGCAGTTTGTCCTGCTCACCCATGGCTTCTTAAAGAGTCGGATATTTGTTGCATAACGCCATCACTAACATGCTTTTTATAATTTGTAAATATTAGTTTACAATTGAGCATCTATAAATCCCATTACAAAGGATATCATTCTGTGACCACAAGAAATGGATGCCCACTAAAGAACTAGTGTTGCTGGCCATTTCGCGTCAGGCTTCGCTTGCACCCTTTGATACATATTACCTGTACATGGCCCCCAGCAATATAGTCTTGCCAAGGACAACTTAACACTAGACACAACACCCATCATGTTGACGAAGGTCCTTCTACAAGATGCGAAGGCTTATTAGCAATAGTTCCCGCGGCTAAAGAGCACTTCAAACGTGAAAAAGAGCCTGTCCAAAAGCATTATGGGATACCTTCTCGAAGTACCAATCCAGGGACCAACACATGCCATCGCACTGGTGCACAGCTGGAAATGTTATACACGTGCTTAGCAATTCAGGTGGGGGTTGGGGAACGCTGAACAAAAATAGGAAAGGGCTATCAATTGAGGTAGGATGGGACGTGAGCCAACAATCTACTTATGTCATCACTAGTCTTCACGCTGTGTACTGGGCCAAACGCGATTCTCGGCCACCGTAGACAGGGCCCCAGCCAAAGGCTGCCTCCTGCTGCCTCCTGTGCTTCAAAAAGGTAAAGAAGCATGACTGCAGAAAAGCAATAACGTCTCGCCCACTGGGCATGTATGCACATGTTGGCAGAGCGCTGCCAGGGGATACAGTCTGCCGAACATCATCAAATAGGTACTCTGCTTCAGAGCAGCCTAGGCCCTTTGTTCTCAATGTGGCAGAAAAAGGGATTCCTCAGGGCTCGAAAAGGATAAGTCTTGGGAAGCAAGCAAACGCAGAACAACGTTGGCAGGATGTCACGTCATGGCTGCCCATGGGGAAAAAGGCACACGATATGGCATTAAAATGACAAACGTGCTATTTTAGTGATAATTTGCAATATCCCAGAATTGGCAGCGGCACCAATCTTTAGGGCCTCTAACCACCAAGACGGCAGCTCAGAGCCTGGATATACACGAACATAGGAGAGGACTTCATGGCAAATCTCCCGACAAAAATTCACAGACATGGCCCAAAGCAAAAATTGTTTGTGCTGATCCGAAAGTAGGAGTGTGACTAGAATATACTTTGTGTGGTGCACTGCCTGGCCAACGGCAAGAGATGCAGTGAGACAATGATGCCACCATAACAAACCAACAGTAGGATTTTTTTAATGTGGGGATGCCAATTAGCTCAAACGCAAGTCTGTGCACCAAGAAATTGCCTTTGCCTGAAGAAAGCAGTGCTACGTTATACACCCAAGACAGACACCCCATTAGGGATCATCAGTGGAGTATGGTCAGACAGTCTTGTGGTTGGATCATGTGTTACCAGCAACACCCCCCGCCCCCCGCTCAACCCCTGATAAATTATGGTGGGTTTAAAAAGGCTTGAAGAAAAAAAACGGTCACATGGAATATTACACCTTCATATTTCAGGTGGAAGGGTATGTTTGCCAGACTGCCATGCTAACTGCACACCAATATTCAAATACTGAATTTGGCCAATATTGATGGATTGCAATATTTGTAAAACACAACAGTAAACTACTGTTTTTATATTTCAATAAAAAGACTTTATATAGTTTGGCTGAATCCCAGGCTATGGTCACTGCTCCCATAGAGAGAACCCCTTCACATGAGGCCCGGGAGGAGAGGCTGCTGCCCAATAGTCCCCCTGTCGGTGGTACTCAGAAGGTGGATCTCATGGAGGGAACCCTCGTACGAATAGCTTGGGAGAACATGGTATGCACCCCTTGCATTTCTGTCCCCTCTTTCCTCTCACTGCACTCAGTCCGCTGTGGTCCCCCACACGTCTATATATTTATATAGGATAAAAGACCCTATCCACACAAACCAAACTAAGACGAGGAAGAGAGAGGGGTTTACCCAGATGGAGTTCACACAATCACTGACATGAAGGACAGCAGGCAAGGAGGCAAAAGCCTACCGCCGAACCAACATATGCAGTACAGTCAACCAGAGCCAGACCCAAAAAAGAAAAGGGAAGAAGGACTATGTATTTTGTCATATCCTCCCTGGAGGGACTGAGAGCCAGCTGGAGGCAAGCTTTGGAGAACATAAAAGACTGATGAAACCTCGCCGAACGCGCGCAGTGTTCCCAGTTGTCCAGACTGGAGAATCACAGGCCCCAGAGAGACCAGGAGTCAGACCACACGGTCAGACAAAGAAGCACATGCCGAAGGGGACCAGACCTGGGAAGGCTGAGAGGACACGCGGAGACCGCTGGGAGTCATGTGGAAGCCCGTAGCAAGAAGAAGCAGTTCTGCAAAGTCGCCCAATCAATCGGTAAAACCACAGAAGGGTTACCAGAGATAAAGGAGAACGAAGGAGGTGGTTGGAGAAGGCTAAAGAACCCCATCTCCCTCCTACCAGTACTTGGAAAGAGCCAAGAAAGAGACATGAGAAACAGTGGCTGGCAGGTTAGTGAACAAGTTCGGCGTACGAAATGCTATAAATCTGAGAGAAGGGTATGGGACCCATAAAGCACACCAGGGTCTGGGACCTATACGAAGCTCCGCAACAACAGCACACAGGGGTCAAGGGCCCACATCAATCTGAAGAAGCACGCAACCAAGGGGTTGGGGCACACAGCAAGTCAGGGAGGTCCCGAGACAACATAGAGGTGCATGAAGTGAAGAGAAGGTGGTCGAGGACCCCTTGCTAAAATAAGGGACACTTTCTGGAGCACTAAGATCTACATTCAGTTTGGGCAGGATAGTGAACCAGACTTGAAGTTCCATTTGTGAACTGGACAAATAAATGGCGCCCTGACACTTGGGAACTTTTTTTTGTTTTTTGTTTTTTATTATTATTATTTTTTTTAAATAAGGCAGACTGTGAAAGAAAAGAGGAGGGAAGACAATTTCTCATCCATCCGGTTGTTTTTGTATACATTTGGAGGAGCATCCATAGGAGAACAACTTGTGTTAACTCACTAAAGAACTGAACATTGAATTGGCATCTAGTAACGAGAGAAGCCTCCTTTTCTGGATGAAGAAGATACCTGGATTTTCCTTAGTTAATCTAGAAGGGACAGAAATAGGTTTGGACACAGGACGGTGGACATTTTACATTATTGACCTCCTGACAGATTCCTTAGTCTTATTGTTGAGGTAGGACAATCACTCTTAGAAATAGGGTAAGATGGGTTTTCTTTTTCTTTACTTTTATATATTAATAAAATTCTTTGCCAACAAGCATGCCACCACTGTGTCAGACTCGTACTTCTGCACCTTGACAATAGTAATTGGAAAAAACATGCAACAATGCTTCATGACATTTACTTTTATGAACACGACCAACTTTTCCTTGCAGTCTCACACAAGCAGAAAAGGGCTTCCAGGAGTTCTCCATGTGCCATTATTTGAAGTTATGCAACCATTTTTTCTGGATGCTGCCCGACACCCCACCACCCCAACCCCCACTCCTCCCCCCCTCCCCTCCAAGTATCCCAGCTTGGATCCCTCATCCACAATCTCTATGATTGATAGGCATCCCCAGCACCATCTCAGGCCCCCACCCATGCCCTCAGGCCAGCAGCAAACCTTAGGGCTGGTCTTCATCAACCTTCTGCCTGGAACTCCACCTCAATCTTGTCACCGAGTCCACGGACCTCTCATGGGGCATCAACACAAACCTCAAAGGTGAGACAGAGCACCTATAGGTGGGCGAAGAACCTGCTGCCTGCGCACTCCCACCAAACCCTGTTGACAAAAGCACTAGTGTTCTTCAGGAGTAACGTGATGAGCTGTGGTTTCTTAACTCCTACTCAGCCCCGCACTGCTACTAAACCAGCAGTGAGCCCCATCAAAGCCGAAACCGGCACAACCTGCAAGGTACACCTCCTTTGCCTCGTTAAAGCAGCATGGGCAGAGGTCAAGCTATATTCTTCAAGAAAAATGTGAGCTAACAAAGAAGCTTCCAAACAGTAATAGTCGTGGGGTACCAAAATGAAAACGCTTCCAACCAAGTTCTATTTTTTTAAAAGGGTGTTTTTAATTAAACTAAAACTACACACAAAAAATAAACACGATTAACCCACCCCACAGAACATGAAGACAGTGGTAAATAGGCATTATTATCAGCAGCAAAGTCACGTTCAATAACGTTGGTCTTTAAATGGATGCTTCAAGAGCCCGAAATCCTTTTTAAATGAGATGAGTGTCAAATGAAGCTCCGTGTGCTTTTAGCTGCTCGAAATATGATATTAAAGTGGTCGAGTCAGTATGAAAGCTGATTGAAGCGGCAAAACAGAGTCCAGCGCTGATCCTGAAGTTCTGGTTGCTGTGGGACACCATCAAGAGACTCCAGTGGCAAGAGGAGTCCCTATTCTGCACTTCCCAGCCAATAAGGTTACCAGAGAGCACAACAGAGGCTGTTACTTCAGGTAAACCGGACACTGAGTACCAGTGATCTCAGCTGTATCCCCCCCAAAAATTTCCAGGTGAAATTCTTCTGTAGTCCAAAGATGATCCTACGAAGGAGGTGGGCTCACCCACTCACATTAGCTAATGGCCACAGCCGAATATACTCGTACCGAAGGCTAGGAGGAGACCAATCATGGCTTGAAACATCATTGTTGTATAGGCACCTTACAAATAGCCAATAAATAAATACTGGGTGCAAAGTTTTTTTTTTCAGGTGAGGTCATAGCCAGAGCGCTTTATCGGCAGAAAGTGGGAAGGGGTCACAGCGAATAAGAGTGGCCTAAGCAATATCAAGATTGTGAAACCTCCTTCTCTTGCTAGTCACTCCCCTCCAGAGTCAGTCCAATTCCACTCTCTCCTGCATTTAAGGGTCTTCAAGTAATTACCAACCTAGTGGGAGCTCTTCCTTATCCTGGGTGGGCTTGCCTTTGAAGGACTGGTTCCACCCTAGGGAGATTTTTTTCCCTCTGGACGAGGCTTCGCATGGAGAACAAAAAGAAGGTTTTATGGCCTTCGCCCAAATGGTTTGTTCTGGGTCAAACCCAAACCCAGACATCTGATCCGTATAAGGCTCTGTCAGTGAAATCACTAGCAACCAAGTGGACAATACAAAGACCCCAAAAGTTATCAATATTGTAGATTCCCAGAGGCCAGCACGTGAACATCAGAGATTAATTACATTTCGTTTTTAATCCGGACCTGAGTCGGAACCCACCGTTATATAATTTGGACGAGGGATGCCCACTGTTGGTACTTTGAGTTCCATAAAGCGGTTTTGCAGGAATGCACGCATTACTCTGAAAATGCCAGGATTACAAACTACAATGCAGCTACATTTGTGAACTATACTTTTCAGCACAGCATATTTATGTAAGAGTCGGATTAGCAGAGCTCACTTTCAGAGACAGAATTACCACCACCATTTTTTATTACAAAGCAAAACAGCTCAGGCAAATCCACCCACATGAATCACACTGCTACAGTCCTCTTCTCCACCCGCCAACCCAAGACCAGTTTCAGATTCATGTATGAATGTTTCCAGTTACTTTAGGCCTTTCCAGAACCTCTGCTGGTCTGATCTGTGTTCAGGGCTCAAGGGCCAGGTCTCTGACCATCTACGACCTTACTCTCCATCAGCCAGTTTCGCCAACAGTATGTACCTGGGCACACTAGAGTACCTCGCCAATAAAACTCCAACGAATACTAAACACTGCAGGAAGCCTTCTTCTCAGACTTACAGGCGAGACCACATAAGAACTCTTAATTCGTTACCAAAGTAGAAACATTATTAACTTCAAAGGGCATCTGTTTTGCACATAGAGCCATTTGTGGCCACAGTGCAGAGTTCCCCTGAAACAAGATCTCCACTTACCAACCATATAGAGAGCATGTAGGTCCAGGAATGATGTATTTCGAGAATGTGCACTATTCCAAAAAGAAATATAGTATCAGCCTTTTTTTAACATTGCGGCACTTATTCCACAGATGAATCCACACAATAGGAGAAGACAACCAGACCTCACGATATCCTTCAAAACCTGGCTTTTCCAACTGCAGCAGCAATTCAGCAATTGACATCAACTCAGGAGGAACATCCCAGACGAACGACTAGAAACCATGACCGGACAACTTTACCCCCAGGGTACAAGCACACCTTAAGCAGGCCAACCATGTAGACAGCACAAAGCAAAAGCAGACACACCTTGTGACAGAATAAAATCTGTGAGGGTGTAAAAAGAGTTTGCTTTTTTTGCAATAAAATGCAGGTAATTTGGTATCTGAAAGCGAGCTCTGCTAAATCAGACTCGCTTTCATAAATGCTCCATGCCAAAAAGAATAGTGGGGCATATACCTGGCTATGGCCGTCTACCTACGCTGCTGTGGCAGCAGAGCAGGTTCAAAATAACAGGTACATTCCTGAACGCAGCTGGTGGAGCCAATAGATCCAACTGGCAGAGGAAGCAAGGACCTCCGATTCAAAATGAAAGATTTGTGTGATGCTAGTCAGCTGTGGATAAATAATTAAACAAAGCCACATCTGGTTTAGCACAATGGTGACTGGAATGACCAATTATAAAGCTACAAAAGTGGAATGTTATTATTGTCAGCGTGTTAGATAACTCTTTCATGAAAGGGCTGGGTGTCGTGGCCTGCTATACCCACAACAACTATGTGGGTCTCTACCCAGGAATGCGATCTTTGGTCCCCTGAGAAGGGTCGATAACTTCCACCAGGAAACAGGAACCCTTGCCTGTGGTCTCAGTCCTAACATGGCAAAGGCCCTTTCACACCAGGATGCTATTTACTGGAATCCTTTTGAAGAAGGTAGACAGTTGAAGGGGGTGGAGTTAGAGTACGCCAGGGGAAAGGTTTATCCCAGAGAGTGGTTCCAACATCTTGGAGTTTGCTGGTACTGACCAAAGTTTCCAACAAACACTTCCTGCAGGCATTTGGAATGAAACTGCTACGTGGACAGCCTCCTGCAATGGAGACACTGGTACCAAAGACCCTGCCACTGGTGGTGACAGAACCCCTGCAAGTATCCCTATGTGAGGAATTCGACCATCCATGTGGTGGACCTGCACTCAACTGGGATTTTTCAAATTTGGAATTAAATGGAATGATTGTAGACTAGCCTCAGGAAAATGTGTGGGGCTGATCCACACAATTTTTCCAATGCTCACACCACGACAAACACATTGACTGGTGTACTCAGGGGGGTTGAGGGGAGGGGAGGGGACACATCCTATATCACAGTCCACCCAGTCATATTTAGATGGAATGTGGCAGTCAGCAGTGCAATAAGTCATCTCCAGAAAGGGGGCAGGCCAACCCTCCTCTCCCTGCCATGGACAGCCGATTAAATAAAAGGCACCATGGATCATCCCTGCTTTATGGTTAGGCCCTGCGGCATGTGGCAGCAATTAACATACCAATAGAGGGTACTTCAAACAGGCCTACATGGCGCCTGCCTGAAGAGGTTAACAAAGGAGACAGGAAACCCAACAACCTTTCATATGTAACTGTGTTGACCTGAAGCCAGCCCCCACCCTCAGTATCAATGACAATGAGTCGTCATGTCTGGGACTGATCTTTACAGTAATGAGAACCCATTCATAAGGGACAAGAATGTGTTTTGCAGGAGCCAGAGACTGGTCTCACTACAGCTTCAAGGGAAACCTGCCGCTTTAACAGGAACCACATAGAGAGACTTTGATCAACAACAGACAAGAAGATGGGTGCACACAAGGGAGTGCGGCCAGAGCTTTCGGCTGTTTCTGTTTTCACCCATGTAACTTTCCTGTTGCAAAGCACTCTGGTTATGACCTCACACTTACAGGATATTGTTGGTAGGGATCCCAGGATTGGTTGATTAAGTTAGGCTTAGCCTACACCAGTTACTGTGGCCCACTTGACTTTTAAAAGAGGGCTGAAGCCCCTCTGCAGGCAGACCATCTGAAGACTTCACAATAAGTAAGAAAGAAGAACTCATCCTTGGACCCTGGCTGAAGGTAGAGTCTGCCTTACAGCTTCCGCCAGTGAAGGAAGGCTATAACATCCAAGGAGGGGAAGCAATATCCCTTCCTAAAAAAAATCTCCCAGGGAACAGAAGGAGATATAGAACTCAGAGCAGCCACCAGTCACTCCAGAACCAGTACCTGGCCAGCACACAGCATGCCCCGCTAGGCTCTGCAGCACGTTTCCTGGACAGGAAGTGCCAGAAGGTCTCTGTCCCTACAAACAAGGACAAGGAAGCTGCCTGCAACACACCCCACAGCTGTGGGATGACACAAGCCCATTGAAGAAGCTGGTAGAAGTGTCTCAACGAGAATCTAGCAGCGCCCGCCTTAAAGTACATTTTCAGGCCAGTCGAGTTGCTTCATCTGCAACAGACAGCAACGCTGACTGTTGTCAAGCCACTGTCACTTAAAGACATTCGAGACATCTCGATCAGTGCTTCAGAACCGCCGATTAGCACTGAGAACAATTCCTGACCCCAAAGTCGCTGTGTAGTCCAGCTTGCAGCCATTCGTCCAGCTTTGCTCGCCAACTGTATTGCCGCCTAATTCCTACAGCCGACTCCAGCCCTTCGGCTCGGGCCTCCCTCTGGAACTGCCTCCCTGCATCAACTTGAGAACCATCTGCGGTTCCAGAAGCACCTCAAAACCTTCCTCTTTGCTTCTGCTTTCTCTCCTACTCTCCCATGTTGAACTCCTGGCTGAAACTGCACTGGTCACCTGCACTCTCTGATCTGGGCCCAGGTCCTCTCCCCCGCCAGTTGCACACCTACACTGCCTCCCTGGCAGCCCCTGCACTTGGGGACTGTTTTCTGTACCCTACAGTCCCATACCAGCACCTGGCACCCGATGTCTGCACTCACCCTTGCACTTGCCACCACCTGGCCACATTTACTTTTACTTACTTCTTTTATTTATTCTATATATGTTTTACTGTCGAACCCATGTACTGCACTGCCCACTCACCCTTCTCCCCCACACTTTTCCCCATCCCCCCCCATTCCTTTGCACTTGCGCAATCTCAATTTCACCTGGCCTAGCAAGATTGTCTCAGTCTTCCCTCTGTTCCCCCTCTCTTGCCTCATCACACCTTGAAACACTTTAGTATAGGCGCTTTATAAATGCCATATCATATCTCATATCATACTCTGTCAGAGAAGCCTTGATAAAAGCACACTGAAGCCGACTCAACCCTCTTAAGAACCAAAAACACATACAGCACAAGGTATATTGTGGTTCTGCCCCCTGGTCCTTCCTAGAAGACCCATTGTTCCCTTTGGGCTAAAGCCAAGAAACCTTAACAAACTAATGTGGTTATTAACCATACCGACTCCCCTCCTGTCAGTATCCAGGGTGCATCCCTTTTTCTTCTTTGAAACGGTCTATCCTCTGCATTCCTTTACAAAATGCGTTGTAGTTCGTAGTGTTTTTAGACTGGCTGTTATTCATAAGGTAGATATTTTTAATACAACCTTGACTGGACAGTCACTTTTATTATTGGGTAATAAATTGTATTTTCGCTGTGTTGCAACTAACCAAAGATCCACAACCTTTCGGGGATAAGCCTACTGTTTCATCCATGTTACCAAATAGACAAGGAGGTTTATAATTATCTGGTTATTCCAATCTGTTTGGATCCCTTCTGGCGTTTTAGAGGTGCAGGGTTGATTGATGGTTTACAAACAGATATTCACCCCTGGACCACAGGTACCCCAGAAGTTGATACGTCACACACCCTCTATGACCCTTCCTAGTTTGGAAGGGCAGGAGAAAGAAAATATCTTGCCTTGGAGACTCTGTACTCGTGTCAGCAACCCAGAAGTCGAGGAATATCCCAGGAGCCCTGTTCTCCACTTGATCCGCTTGTGAGATAACCAAGACATTGCCTACCTTTCCCAAGCTTCTTCATGCGTCGCAGCATTTCCGCTTCGACCCCACTGTGGGTTGGACCCTACCTAGCAGGTCACCAGCCAGGTCCCGAATCACCATCTGAGGAAGATCATAGGTGCCTGGCTGTACACTTTTGAGGACCAAAGACACGAGCATAAGGAATCTGAAAAGGTCCTGTCCCCCGGTCCACCTTAAAGGACCCTAGTGACTTTTTTGCCACCTCTTGTCTGCCTTTTTTAAAGGCATATCCTCGCTAAAACCTTTGCTTAAACAAACCTGCCCATCAACCCAAAGTGCCCTTTATTCTGAAAGTCTGCTTCTCTTGGTGTCCTTTATAAGTGTGGCGGTTTGTGAACACGACCGAGTAACGGAGCAATATGTCAATTGTTACCATACTACATGTGCTAGAATTTCACCCATTTTGATGGATCTACCTATGTGCAAAATGCAAGCAAATGATCGAACTTTAACAAAAGCTGGGAGTCGGGTTTGTCGGTCTTAAATATGAGAAAAACGGGGGAGGCAGTACAGAGCCATGCAAGAGAAAATGAGAGCTATATGTAGTGATGGTCTGTTCGGAATGCAGGGGCACGCGGGTCATTCTCCCTGTTATGCTTCGGAGCTGGGCTCGCGTGACCCTGCAGTGACGGTTGGAGCCGTGAAGGAGTGGACGGGCACGGCGGGCCCCTTACAATAAAACTTACCAAGTTCCCCTTCGTCAAGCCTCTGCCTCAGTTCTTTCATTGGCGACGAGGACGAGGGGGCCCGCCACGGCATCGGGCAGAGCGGGCTGCAGTGAACGTAGCGCAGACTCGCTGGGGCTGCCGCAGCGCCTTCCCAGCCCCTCGCCGACGCGGACGGCTGGAGGCCCGGGGCTGGGCGAGGCCGCGCCGCAGCTGGTGACACGGACCAGCATTCCTGGGCATAGGGCCCAGTTGAGAGCTGACCTCCCCTGGACGTCACATGAGGTGAGGAGGAGGAGGGGAGGCAGGGGGCAGCAGATGACACAGTTGGACTGTGTCGACAAGGAACCTGGAGTGACACGCCCCTAAACAGAGGGAAAACAAGCCCTAGAAGCCGAGAAACGAAAGCAAGCATAAACATTGAAAGCTTTCAAGGTGCACAGGGAACTGCAAAGGAGTCAGTTACACTAATAGTAGTGCACACAATTAAACAAAAAAAAAAACAAAAAAAAAACCAGAGATAACACGAGTCTAGCCCTGATTCAAGGCAAGGTTAAAGCAGAGAGACAATTGTGCAGGATTTTAAGGGCATTCATGACAAGTGTTAAGCCCTGACACTAAGTTAAGGAACCAAGAGGCCAGTGTACAGAGAACCAGTACGGACAAGCAGAATTTGACTAGCCCACTGCAGCAAAGGAAACACTGCAACCATTATGGCGGCAGCAAGTATGGCCCCGCCCCACCTTTCCTACCTGAGCCAGGAGCACCACTCATAAGGTGGGACAGGTGGAAGAAGATCTTCGATACCTACCTGATAGCAATTGGAGGCAGTACATTTGCAGCAGGAAGGAAAGAGGCGATACTTCTGCACAACCTGGGCACTGAGGGTCGCAGTGTATATGATGAAAAAAAAAAGAATAAAGATTCCGAAGCAAAGGAAACATACAACAAAACATCCATAATATGTACATGGATACACAAAAGAGAAAAGTATATCAACTAAGTTTTTATGGTTATCTGGCAAATATGCAGATAACCATAAAAACTTAGTTGATTGATTTATTTCTCTCTACACATCAGGGTAATTATTTTATACACCCTCGTATCTTTCCCACCTTGTAGGAACAACTTGTTTCCTACCGGGATTGTTTTCCAATTAACCCATTGAATTTTATCCAAATTGCTTGTGATGAATATACTTTTCTCTTTTGTATCCATGTACATATTATGAATGTTTTGTTGTATGTTTCCTTTGCTTCGAAATCTTTATTATTTTTTTGTAAAAAGTGATTTGAATTCTAAATGTGTTTTGCATATTAAATTTATTAGTGTACTCTAAACACTTATCTTTGGTTTCTCTCATGTGACTTTTGTATAGAAGCACATTCCTTCTACATTAATTTTGGAGATATAACTAAAATAATTGACAGAAATTAGGAATGTCCCCAGCGTGGGCACCTCGTTTGGTTTTGTTTCTAATCTAGAGAAAATTAGCCAGGTAGGGAATATAAAAAATAAATAAAAATAGGACAAATGTTGGACGGGTCATCTGGGATCAACCTAGATTTCTTCATTAGCGGAGTAACCACTGCATGCTCATGGGACCTGGGACTTGAGCAACTTCTTTATAGGACCTTTGTGATCTGGACGATATTGATAAACATTCTCAGGTATGACAAAGAGGATTTTAGTTCATGTGCGGGGTCGTTCCATTACAAGGAAAAGGTTGAGGTCAAAAGTGGAGTGGTCTTTGGTCTGAATTACAGCTAGTTCTGACATGTTAATAATCTGTGTGGAAGAACTGGGCAATTGCAGTGCAAAGAGCATGGAAGGGGGCAAATGGGGGCAAGACGGAGGGAAAGGATTATACAGTTCGAAGAAGTTGGAATAATCAGCTTTTGATGGTTGGGAGCCTGGTAAAAGCGAGTTGTGTATCATTTTCCCCTAGTTTTGCAGACTGTTAATCCTAAAACGTAAGCTTATCTTGCTATAGTTGAACAGAAGAGCAGTGGTATACATGCTTCAAAGTTCCTAGCTTGACTTTAAGGTGGCGTAGTTGAGGAGTGGGCCATTTTTCATTGTTCTTAATTCCTGAATTGTGCTTCACCCGATACAGGAGTTGCTTGCGCTGAACAGTGGCTAATTGAATATTAAGTATGCACACATAATAAAGCCCAATTTAGCAGTTCAAAAGCTTTGATTTTTTGTAAGCAAGACAATGCAGAGCAACCCAGGTTCAAATCCCGGTCCCGCACTTAGAGACTGGTCCACAGTATTAAGCGGGTTATAAAAGATAAATTAATATTAGATAATTGATTCTTGGTGAGTAAGAAATGGAGTGCTATGTGTAGGTGGAACATTGAGTGGGCGAGACACTTTATCCCTAGACAGTAGCACACAACTTCAAAAGGTTTACCGCTGGTTTAACAGTTTGCAGGAAACGTGGAAATTTCTGATCGGAGGGTTAGAAAAAAGCTAACCATGGAACATTGGGTTCTGGATTCAGTTCCATTTGTGAACAACGTTTGTCTAGTCTCAAAGGGATCGATACACAGCGCACTGTCCTGGCCCAAACAGGCTTCTTTTGACATGCTACCAGCATGGCCGCTGTGCAGACGCTGCCATTTGTGTGTGCGGGACTAGTGCAATGGCACACTGTGGACTGATGATCAGTAAGGCAGGCTGTAAGCTTCTCCCTGGAGTTCCAGTCTTCACCAGGAGAATTCAACTTGCAAGTTAAATTGTTAAAGAAATTAGAAAGAAAAAAAAACAAAAAAAAAAACGGTAAAAACGCAACATGCAGCCTGAAAAAACCAGCAATATAAAGTAACTGAAATAAACCAAACAAAGCAATGAAACAATAACTGAGCACAAATGGGTTCTTATCTCCTCATCAAACCTTAAAAATACAGATAGAAGCACAGACACACTAGCAAAAAAGATAAGTCGATGGCAGATCTCACAGGGCGCATGGGCTAAAAAGACTGGAAGTGCTACGTGCAAAGTGTTTGCCGATAAGGTTTCACACTGCATCGGTTTCATGGACAGAGACTAATAAGGTGCTCTAAGGTGGCAACTGCAACCTCTACTATGGACCAACATTACATTTCAGAGGCGAGAAGATGACCACCACATAAAAGGCCACGTTCACAATGACTCGCAGCAGCAGTCTACTGCTCCAGCCTACGGAGGGGCAGGTGGGATCCCACCTCAAAAAAGGGACAAAAAATGGCTTTCCCAACTAATTTCAGATCATAAAACTACCAATATTGGTACCTCAAAATACTCCAAGCTTTATGGCCTCCAACCCGCCTTGCGCCACAACAAGTAGACATAAAAAGTAACTTGCCCCTTCAATCACGCCTATGAACACTGCACACCATTTCCTACTTGGCCAAGAGTCAATTACCATCATCCAATGGCTAGTGGCAAACGCGAATAAAATGGAGGTCTGCTCAAAATCAACACCTTAATCCAAAACAACTGTATTCCAAAACAAACAGTTCCAAGCGGCAGTACCAACGGAACATGATGTCTTGCACTTGCAATGTCATTTTAAACTCTGAAATCTTGACATGTATTTCCAATAAGGTATTTCTTCTGAACATTAAGTTGACTGCTATGTGATTCTGGCCCAGTGAAAAACTGAATCACCGCCACAGCCCTTCACACCAGTAAACGTGCACTGTGAATTCTTTAGTTTGTAAGTAAAGCAAAGTACTAAAAAAAACACAAAATTGTATACCTGGAACGTAATTAAAGAGGTAGGTAGCTGCAGACTTGCACATTGAATCGAGTAGATGACGAGTACAAATGTATGGGTGGCAGCGATCTCAGGAGAAGTCTTATGCAGTGCACAACATTCTACCATTCAAAACGATTGCTACCCATTATAAACGCATATTAGAAATTCGGCATGTTTGTGCCCTCAAAAGTACGACTAGTGCTCTCAAAATCAAAGAAACTGTCTTCTCCA
The DNA here is from genome assembly GCF_040938575.1 of Ambystoma mexicanum. NCBI lineage: Eukaryota > Metazoa > Chordata > Amphibia > Caudata > Ambystomatidae > Ambystoma > Ambystoma mexicanum. Next base: position 140,084,844 of record NC_090921.1, read on the forward strand.
AAAACCTGGGGAAATGACTGATGGGAATACTAGAAGTGTGCTTCTAGGCCTTTTTAGCAGGAGTAGTGGCATGACTGGGGACCCAGCAGTTGCAAGAACCTAAAGCAAATGGGAGGAGGCAGAACAGCGGAGCTACAGTCCCCGATGACGGTCATATTTTGGACTTGGGTGGCGGTGAATAAAAACTGATCTTGTGTATCCACAAAGAGATTTTATAACAGAACTACAATGGCACTTCCTGCTTAGCCGCCACACAAATTAGTGTATAACACTTGCTCTGGCAGTTAGCCAGTGAAGACACCCAAGGCAGACAACGAGGATGTACTGCTTTTTGGACCTGCACTGCAGTGGCTCACAGCCAGCTGTATATCCTGGGACCAGTTCAGCAAGAATTAGACGTCATAGGCGTTGGCATATTCTAGTTTGGTGGTGATCAGGGTTGAGCTCATACGCTTTGGGGGAGAAGAAGTATTTAACTGAAAGCACCTTTAGGTATTGCACGGATCCACCTGTACCCAGGTATTGCCAGAGAAGACTTTTGAAGCGGTTTGGTTAAGAAGATAGACTAGATAAAGAAGTAGGTGGTAGTGAGTTGCTAAAACACATTTAGGATCTCGCAGGCACTTGACTTTTACATCAAAGATTAGATGTATACCGAGATATGCTAGGAGGCCCACAAAGTCTTCAGACATACGTCATGTTCCAAGGGACGCCTCCATAGGTAGTCCACAAGATATCAAGACTCATCTCCAAAAATCCATTTTGAAAAAGGTTATTGAACACAGCTTTTTGGAACATAAGATACTCACCATATGAGGAGGGAAGTAATCAACTTAAAATATCCCTGGGTATCAATATATGAAGCACACTCCACTCCAACCATATATGGTTCAATTCCACAATACTGAGAATTTGCTCTGGTCAGAGTACATAAAATCACTACAGCACATGAAAAAGGAAGCGGTTAAAGCTAGGAACTACATGTGGGTGTGCCATACAGAAGAAAGATGATCAAGCGCAATAAACAAAATAAACAGCCCACAGAGCTGTTCAATAGTAGAAGACAAAGTGAAGACTAAAAAATGAATGGTGTTGCTACTAAGTGAATCCATCCATCCATCCATCACAAAGAGCACGGCTTGATTTCTTCATAGGAGACACCAAATACAATAAAAAGATAAAGTTACATAAAAAAAAGGGGAAAAAAGCGACATTGTTGAGGAATGCTGCAATGCTTGCCACGAGCTGGAGCACACCGTCTGGGCTACTTCAAAGGGTAAAGGAATATACAGTGACATGAACTGGAGTCATGGATCCTAGACCAAGGTTAGGTGTCCCGGCAGCCATCTACACCCGCCTCATTTTAAATCTTATTTTTTTAAACGTTCGACTTCGGCCAGAAGCGACCTGCTTTGCCCAAAATATCCAATGCATCACGCCAGGTATACTCCCCTCCTCAGTTAAACATTAGTGTTGACTGCATGTTCATCTCACAGAGGGATCCAGCCTCAATCATTTTCCAAGTGTTCATCTCTCCACCATTTAGCCATCCTGACAGCTGCCTCAAGAGACTAATCTGGGAATTCAAAACGTCATAGACTATCTTTTTTGAGTGTTGCCCACGAGTATTACACCCTTAACGTGACCTCGGAAAAAGCCTTGCCTTATAAAACGGTCTCTGTGTTTTCTTATCCTCTTTTGAAGGAATGCATCCATAAACAGAGGAATTTAGGAAGTACATCATCACTCCCCATACCACACGGGGTAAAATTTAGCGAAGACCATCCTTGGAAATACAGCTTAATCCCTTCAAGTGTTATTGCCATGTTATGATCCAGTCGCCTTAGGGTTCTTCATTATCTCAATATCCAGGTACTTAAAACATTCTTGCAACACTTAAAGCCACATTCTGCCTGGCGATTCCATTCTGCCCCCCCCCGTATACTTTCATAATTGACATTGCATCTGTTTTTTCCACACTAAGCTTTCACCCTGACACTACTATACTTGCTTACCTTTGCCCGGCTGTTCAAGGATCGATTTCTCTGGGTTAGCCAAAAATACCAATACATCAACTATGTAAGTCAACCCCTTACTTAAATCTCCCTCAAACCGGATTCACTGTACACCCTCTTCATTCCTCACTGCCTAAAAGAAAAGTGCATATGAATAAGGCGTAGAGTTGTGGTAATAGGGGGGGTGGGCAACTAAGTCTTATCCCAGGGTCAAATTGTGAATGGCCTTATTTCAGAGGGAACCAATCCCCTTTGGACCCAAGTACATAGTACCTATAAAGTCAGTGAAGATTTGTGGAAGCATAAGGTCTCAAGTGGTTCAGAATAAAAGGTAGGAAATGGCTACATACCATTAAAGTGAAACAGTGGGGCAGTACTGGGATTACCACAATCCTTGCAAATGGCCCTACTGAGGTTACAGCTTGGTCCAAGATCGTGGTGGTATACATATAAACACATACATACAAATGGAATACATTTACAAGGCATGCAGAGGTTGCACCAAATCAATAAACACAAGTGGGCGGGGGGGGGGGGTTTACACACAGTTACAATTCACATTGTGCTGCGAGGGTTATTTCTCTGACGTGTGCATGGACTTGGAACGGGTAGAATTCAACTCCTTATTAACAAGACAGAAGTTAAGGAAACAGAAAATCTAGGTTTGTTAAACCTGAAACTCTACAAAGAATCTGTAAACTGCTTATCAGGAAAGATCTCCTGTGACATACATTATAATATTCCCCTCGCCTGTTCACATATCATGGTTTATGAGGTTCAGAATAAACATATAGCATAACTTAGCAGTGGCCGGACCCAGTCTCAGAATCCCTCATGAACTACGGATTTGTAGAATTTGCAAATGAAACAAACGGGAATCCCGCCACCATATGATCTGAGAATGTCCTTGTTTAATACAAAGAAGACTGAAGGATGTATTCACTCAAGCTCAGGGGGGCAAGGGGGGGGGGGGGAGTCATTGTGAACAACTTATGGAACAGACCAATGAATGGAAGACATCTCGATTGATTGAGGGGCTGTAGTGATACGTGTTTGTGGCCGGTACCAATTTTTATTCGGTAAATCAGGCACCACTTCTGTAGCCTGCGGTCATGTGCAATGTAAGCATAAATTGCTCGCTTGCAACCCTAAGAGCACAAAAGGTTCTGCCACATTAAGGCGGAGATAGTGCTGCTGCTCGAGTGGTAAAACAGGGTACAGAATTAGGTCTCAGCTAGGCAGATTCTCTATAGGAGTTGCTGTCAGGGTTCCCACTGTTTAGCGGAGGCAGCAACTCAGCTAAGCTGCCATTAGAAGCAAAGCTGGCGATTGGGCCGGCTCTGTCCGGATCCGAGATCCGGCACCAGATGTGTTGCGCCGGGGGAAAAGGAAAATAACCAAAGAAAAAAAGTAAGCGCTCGCGAGCAAACTAACTTCCTCTGGTGACCCTGTACAAGGGATCACAGGAGGAAGTTACAGTTCTCAGCCACAACTCTGTTTATTCATTTATTTCTGCTATGTTTGGCCGATACATAGACCTGGATTATTATTTTTATGCAATGTTTGTCGGATACTTGTATCCGACAAACATTGCATAAATAAATATACAGGTATCTAACAAACATTGCATGAATAAATAAATACCCATATTAACATTGAAACTATCACACACAAACACAATGCAGCCACCCAACTGCTTTCAGAGGGGAGCTGCCTGCAGGAGCTGTGCAGAGTGTGGGTCAAGTAAAAGAAAACGTTGCTTATGGCGAACAGAAATCACCCGGTATGAGTAGTACCCGAGGGGGGGGGGGGGTGAAGTTATTAATCCCATAAAATGGGATGTAAATTGTGCATTTAAAATAATTAGCAGCACTGGATATAACGATTATCCGCATAGTGAAGTAACTAATCACCAGGGCCATGGAAGTGGTTTAAAGTGGAATTGATATATAGTTTGGAAAAGAAGCAGCATGAAAAAATAGCGCCGTTTAAAACTATTATTTTGGACATTTGCTTTGATCGGAGGTAAACTTCCAGTTGCGCCCACCCTAAACCCTGCCTCCTCGGGCACCGTTACCCCCCAACCCCAAACTCCGCCCCCACCCGGCCCTTGTGGGATCCTCTCCATTTTTTTTCTCCATTTCCACCAATGATTACACGTCATAAGTACATGCACCTGCCTTAGAGCCATGCCTCTCTGCTGCAGGCATTCCTCTTAACCGTTGCGTGCTTCTGAAGGGTCTGTGTCTGCAAGCGCCAATGGAGAAATTGCAAAGGCAAATAGGGAAAGCCTCCTGCCATTGCAAAACTGGCAGCCAATGACCAAAATGCAGCAATCATTAAGAAACATATGCTCGCCAACGAAACAAATGACTGCAGACTTGAAATGTATCTCAACGACCTGTAGTGGACTATGCCATGGCCCATCATACGGAATTAATCATATTCGCCTTCATCCAAGCTTAGGGGCAGTATAGAACCACAGGATTTAGTGACTGTATGGAGGTGGCTTAGGGAGGTGCGCGTAACTGGAACTTTACACAGACCGCCCAGTGCAATGCCGAACTGTGGCAAAGTGGTACACGTGCATTGGATGAGCTCTTCGTTTTGCAAATTACATTGAAGTGCAGTTTATCTGGCGTCATAAAACAAACAATATAATGATTATGAATTTCGAAATGATATATACGTTTACGTTGCTTCCTCTTTAACTTTTGCATTAATTATTGTTAAACTGTGAAAGGTTTACGTTTAAGAAACCAGTGCACGTAAAACACATTTTAAAAAAATAAAAACAGTGAGAGAGACGTGGGATAGTCCATTAGAAGACCGGGCCTACCATGCAATATGTATTCAGCAAAGCTTTGTCAATCTGAAGCTCTGCTAGAGCTCGAGCAGTGCTGGGCAACACAAAGCCTTATTTACAGATGGATAGGTTGTTAAGGACACAAATCCACTGCAATTTCAACACCAGTGCAAAGGAAGCATCTCTCACACCCACAGATTGAAGAACTGGGCATGCAATCTTTCAGTGTTCTGTGAGAACAGGGGAGTCTGCGCTTTGCTAAACGAAGGCACCCAGAATACAGGAATTAGTCTTCAAAGAGCACGACTGTGTCTTCAAAAGCCGAAAATATGCAGACCACTTGACAGACTGGCCCATCACCACTTTACTGAAGACAGCAGCTTGATCCAGTCACTAAAATGTCTGACAGTTGTGCATGATCGCCATCTTGGCTTCTTGGAGCAGTTGGCACCACCTCGGAGGATGTAAAAAAATATAACCACAGAAAAAGCAGAACAAAAACAAAAAAGAAGATAGAAGCCTTATTTACGCATATCCTGTTCAGACAGCCGGTCTAAACCACATCTTCACTGAAACGATCTCAATTGGGCAGGACTTTGAGGGTACCAGGGCCTACATTTACAGACTAAACAAAACAGAGTTGGGGTGCCTTGTAGGACAAGCAGCTGGGTACTTATATGTCAATTGTATCAACAAACAGTGGAAAATATGCTGCTAAATAGTGATACTTCGGATGCTTTAATAATGCAATATTTGTGAAGTATCAAACTCCAGGTCTGGACTCCACCTGATTCCCGATCTCTCAATTTTATGTACAAATATTCAATGTCCAAAGAAATGAACACACTCCATTACACTTCGCAAAATTGGTAAATAGCTATTGTTTTATATTCAAACAGTAAACATGGAAATGTAAAGGCTAAAAGCTTAATGTAATTACTGCATCAAAGAGCGAGCAAATCAAGATACAATCTATTTCAAACAAAACATCTCATTTGATGTCGAGGAGTGAATAAGCAATATACAAAATATCCCAACTGGGGGATGAAGTTTCTTAAGACAAATAAACAGACCCCACCTAGGTTTAAGAACAAAGAAGTGTGAATTAGGGTGTAAACAGAAACCCAGTATGAAGAGAAACTCTGCGACTCAAGAGTTGGTCATGTGTTGTAAAAAAGGCAAAGTATAATAGAGGACAGATTACAACAAGCTTTGTCAATCTGATAAAACAAATAATACAAACAAAGAATTTGAGCTATGCAACCACATTTAGTGACAAAAAAACTGCAGATTTCATATTTCTCAAATGCAGAATAAGGGATTGCAATTCTCAAAGTTCCAAAGAGCTGATCAAGTGGGAATTAAACAAAACCAATTTTTCAATCCCACTTGGACAAACACATTTCTAGCAAACCAAATTTGGTGTGAAACAATTGCAGATTATTTACTGCTATATTGTCTTTCATGCATTTATTAATGAACAAAAGATAGGATTCTTATTTTCCAAATGATAACTTCTTAATTTGAATCAAAGCCAAGTCTCTTGTTTGTGCAAGGACAAAAACAACTCCAATGATGAAGAGTTGATAATAGTTGTGTTCATGAATGAGAAGCCCTACTTTTAGAGAAACATGCTAAAATGGTAGCCGTCGATTAACAAGTCCAAACTCTTTAGGGCATGAGGGCTCAAAAATCTGCCAAGTGCTAGGCAGTGAATGGCTACTCGAGTCGTTGGTAGGCAAACTGGAAGAAAAACAACGCATGTTGTCTCGGGAGGATAGCTCAGGGGCAACGCGCTCGTCTTGGAAGCAAGACGACGCTGAGCAACACAGGTTCAATCACCGGGTCCGCGCTTAGAAACCTCTGGGTTAAAAGCGCGTTATAAATAACCCATTACATTACACAGAGTAAATAGGACAACTGTACCATGAACCGGAGGGTGGCAAGGACAGGCCAGTAAGAGCATCATTTGTGGGTAATGGCAGGAGACGTCCTGTGAAACAGAGAAGATACTACAGGCTTGTGGTGGGCTGGTTTAACAGTACTTGGGGGACTAAGCTAAACAGAAAGGGTTCTTTCACAGGGCGAAAGAGATCCCGACAGTGAGGAAGCAACATGTGCCGAATGACAGAAAGGTCCTCTCCCACCAAAGAAGAGGTCCAGAGTAAGGTGAATAGAAAGCAGACTGCATACCCGCATGAGTTCGGTGTGATATGAAGACCAACCAAAGAATTATGTGCGCTACATGACATTTGAAGTAAAGTGAAATGCATTGCGGAACCCGTAGTCTGCTGCCTCACAAACAACTTCAGAGATAAAGTGCACTGCAGGAATCATAATGCAACCATCTCTTTAGTTGCCTATGCAGCGGTAAAGTCAGGAGAGTCAAAGGATGAACTGTATGCCACAGAGGAGACCAGCTGGGACCTACAGCTCTGCTCATCTAATAGGGAGAAGGAGCCTGCTGAATGAAGATACTGCACAAAAACAAACCAATGCATGGAGACTGCCAGGGGTATGTTCCTTCCATGGATCCCCGTCAGCCCTGGCCACGCATGTGAGAACAACAGTATAATAAGAACACTGTATATATGCCATCACAGCACATCACAGTGATCAGACTCCTCTGGGAAGAGGAGGTTCATCAAAATAGGGGCAGAATGTACTGGGCCAGTGAGAAGCACATGTCTACGGTTGTGGACGAAGATAATTATGCAGGACTGGATCCAACACAAGGGCAAGGACACATCCCAAGAGTGGTCACCACAGTCTAGGCTAGTGGTAAGAGGTGCGCCGCATGGCCAGGGCTAATGCGAAGTAATTTCAAGGAAGGGTTGTGGACTTTGATAATGGTGAAGGCATGGATTCAGAGGGGGGAATCATCAATGTGGGGTGGGTGTGTGTGTGTGTGGGGCGGGGAGAGACGGTTTTTGGCTGGGTAAGTATTCAGACAGATTTTGGCTAAGAACCAGCTATTCAGCTGAATAATTCCTTGAATACTTACTCGAAGCAGAAGTGCAGTCCATTTTCCAGCATTAGCCGTTTCTGTGTTCGAGTGAGATAGCTAATCATAGAAAGCAGTGACAGGCTGCAGCAGCAAAATAAGGTCTTTCTTTATTGGCTGCTGCAGCATGCCCCAGCCCTGATGCCATGTTAAGCCCTCTTCCCACCTTCCCTCACGCGGCCCTCCAGTTGTTGCGGGGGATGGGGACACAGAGGTAACTGGGCCATGCAGTCCACCAGCTCCTTTAAGAAATAAAAAGCAAGCTGCAGGGTCCACCAGGGCAAGACACAGCTACCCCCACCATTATTGCTGGAGGGTGAGTTGTCTGGCCTTGCCCTGGCAGCCCCCTCCTCCCATTTAGAAAAAAACAGCTGCAGGGACTGCCACAGCAAGAACTAGCAAAAACCGTAATTATGGCTGGGCGGTATTTGCTAGCCTTATCCTGGCGGCCTCAAAAGGTTAAAAAACGAATCATAAATAATAATGCATATGGGTGGCTCGGCCAAGGCCTGGTGACCCTTTTGCACACAGTATTAAAATACAAAACATGGGGGGTGGGGGGCTACCCGGTCAACTGATCGCCCTCCCAGCTACAATTGGATTGGGGGGCAGTGATCACTGTGCCGTACCCTTACAAACCCTGTACGGTTTTGTCTTTTAAAAATATTCGGCTCCGGCCGAATACTTAGACCAACCATTTGGCCGAATAGTAAATTCACTATTCAGTACAGCCCTAGTCAGTCATCAGAACCTAGGCTAGCGGTGAGACGCGGGACGGCGTGGACCGGGCCAGTGATGATTCATACCGAGGAGGAGGGTGGTGGACTAGGATAATAGCGCAGGCCTGGTTTCAGAGGGGTCACCTCTTGGCTAGTGGCAAAGGTGTGTGGCTAGTGCTTTAAGTGGGCCGGGGCCTGCCAGGGCCCTCCGGTCCCACCAAGCCACGGTACCGGCCAGACCAGCGACGGGAGATGAGCCCGCCGGCCGCTTGCCACGGACTTGCCCAACTTAATCGTGGGCAGCCCGCCACCCATGATTAAGTCAGGCAAGTCAGTGGCAAATCGAGTCAGGCAACAACTGCGACTGACAGAATTGCCAGCCAGTCGCAGTATTGCGCAAACTGTTTGAGCGACGCTGTGACTGGCTGACACATCTGCCAGTCACAGCTTCCTGCAAACCGAAGTGTCTCACTTGATGCACCATAACTTAACCTTGCCTTCTTTGCCACTGGATTCCATGCTGCCAGCCTTTCGGCTGCCACCACCGTCCATCAGACGAGAAGCACATCCACGGCAGGAAGAACAGAGCGAACAAGTAACCAAGGAATCGCGGTTTCTTCCGAGGTGACCGGCCTCAATCGAGCCCTAATTAACGTGCTCGCGTTTACTCACTTTTACCCCATGTTAGCCTCATTGCGCCAGACTTGCTCCTTAACTTACATGGAGCTGAAGCCCTAATGTCATTGTTGTTTGACTGCAGACCCCCCTTGCCGAATGTCACGCATTTCTCCCAAAATGCTCCCATGTCGCTCGTATGCCCCAGAACTGCCCAATTGGCCACAATGTTTCCCCAGGTCTCACTCATTGTGTCCCCAGTAATGGCTTACGTTTTCGAGGTGTGCTCCTTTGTGAATGGTTTGCCACAGAACTGCCCCATATGTTCTGGTTGTGTCCATGTCACATATTGCTCCCAGCTGTTTCCCAGGTCACACTTGTTTGCCTCCAGAACTGTTTAGTTGCCCAAAACCATGGTCCATGATACTGGTTTGCCCAAAGCCTGTCCCATTATCTCGGTGTATGCCCCTTTTCACTGCCTCGTGTCACTCTTGCTTTGTCCCCAGAACTGGTTCATGCCCCTATTGGTTTATTTATTTCATCATTAATAATGCTCATTTACCCCAATGCACCCTATGCCTCTGGTTAGTCCCTGTGCCCCCCCCCTATGGTCACCACTTGTGCCCCATTGACCCCAGTTCTGCCCCATATCACTCACTTCCCCTTTCCTGCTGTGCCTCAAGTCACTCACCTTTTTCCACCAGAATGGGACCAAACACCTATTCTTTCGACAACGGCCCAGTTAAGGGTCCAATGAATAATGACCTTGAACTTTGATTTGTTATACATTAAGGCACGTTGTACTTAGAAATGTAGGCCAGACCAGTTTTACATGTTCGTCTTTAGGCCACGACCATCAAGTAGATCACGCACATCAATTCTTAGGCCACACCCCTAAATGAGCCCCCCCCCCCTCAATTTCTTACCCCACTTAAAGCACTGTGTGTGGCGTGTAGTTAGAGCTAGTGAAAAGAATTCCTAATGAGGAGGGGGAGGAGGAGGAAGGGGTGGGGGTATGATAATGTGGTGTTCAAAACAAAGCTAGTAGCGCCAGAGAGCGATGAGGAAAGCAATATTTATTCTGCGGAAGCCCCAACTTCCTGTGAAAACGTAGCATTCCGCACAGCTGAGGAATACATTGTAATCAAACAAAAATACGAGTAGAATTCTGCTGCCAACAAACTAGTAAAGATAAAGTAGGTTCCCTCTTCCGCCATCAGAAGCAGACAGAACACCCGGTCGCGGCTCCTTCCTGCCCGATTGCACCAAGCGCTTAGGAAATCTCAGAGCGGCCACAGCTGCTCTCGTTTTAATGTGCATTTAATGCATGCGGCACGCCAACTGGTCCCCGAACATACTACACACACCCAGAGCCAGCCTCTTCGAGAGCCTGGTCCCTCCTCGCAGAAGAGGGAGTGTGCGGTGTAATGCTTTGTTTTAATAAACAGCTTTAATAGGAGGAATTAGAAACACAAACAGAGCTCGGGTAGCGGTGTACAAACTACTTAGCAGCAAGAGCAAACTCGGTGGAATGAGGGCTAGGGTCGAAATCTGTCCGTCCAATTCGAGAAAAACAAATTTGAGTAGCTGATCTAGGGGCGCATCGCCATCGATGACCTTACATCACACCAGGAAGTTTGGGCACGTTCCTGGGTATTAAAGGTTGGCATCCAAATGTGGTCAAACTAGTGGTGCCTAACAAATGAACTTTGGGTCACTCACTGCATCTGTAGTCTGCTCGTAGTGCTCCATCCCACCTCTAGCACCCCCAGTCACCACCCGCAACGCACTGCTACACCTTTACAAAAGAGTTCCATGCTCATTTCCACCACCCTCTTCTCCCTCACACGCCATCCCTGTACTTTGCACCTTTCACAAAAGGCACACCGGCTGCCGACTTGACCCAGCTAAGCCTACGCTCCACTCTCCTCCACCTACTACAGTCATTACTCAACTTGGGACCCTCCAAGTGGTTTGGGCAGCAACCCCCATGATCCTTGTCCAATCATTCTGGTCAGGGCTGATGGGAGTTGATGTTCTAAACATTTGTAGAGCCACACATGGAGTACTCATATACTAGTGAATGTCCATTCTCTATGTATCAAATCCTACAATGTCCAACTTGCTTTTATGGCAATCAGAGATGTGTGGCACGACCCTCACGCTCTCCAACCTTCATTAATGGGCTGCGTACTACGCCCTCACACCAGCAACAGGCAAGGTGGAGGAGTTCGGACCCATGGCAATGTCTAACCCATCCTACCGCCCTCAATTTACTCAAAATGTATCATCCTTCAACTCCTCTCCAATCTCCTCACTGTCCACCCAATATACAATACAGACATGCAACCCTCATCTCATTCTTCCCTCATCTCGACCTGCTTCACGACTCCTTCCCACGGAGGGTCAATCGACCTTAGGCTAGGATCCAAGTGTACCAAAAAAGTAGTGGAACTGTGCAGCCGAGGACAGGGTAGGAAGGAAGGGAGGGAGGCAGAGAGGGTGCAACACATTTTTCAAGGGTTTCTGTCATGCTGGTTGACACCCAATTGAGTTGAAATAATGTTCAGTTTAGCTGTAACTGATATCCAGTGGTAGAGTGGAGAGGTGTGCTTTAACTTCGTAAAGAACAGTTGCGGAATGGTGAAAATGGTTGCAAGTAGTGTAGCTGTTTACAGTAAAAAATAAAAGTATTGGAACACCATTCCCACTCACTTCGACCACTGCTCTTAGGTGACTTGATCCGTGTAAAGATCTCCCCTTCACTACAACTTGAAATGAACGCCTGACACTCAAGCCACCCTCCATGTCCAGTCCAAAAGGTACTTCATGACACCAGGGGAGGTGCTGGGCCAGAAACAAGACGGAGCAGTGCCCCAGCAAAAGGGGTCTTACCCAAGCACTGTTCCATGGAGGAGACCCAACACCCTCCAATCCCTCCCCCTGGCCCATCTAGTCCAGCAGTCTGCAAGATCTGAGCCATGTCTCACTCCGTCACATACGCAGCACTTTAGGAGAATGCAGTGGGCCCAATTCTCACATCCATAAGCAGGCACTGCCCAAAATAATACATTTATATGGTATATTGTTGTTTAGAGACATGTTTCTGTTACAGTGAGTATTGTAACAAACAAATAGAGCAGAGAGCCCATTAGTTGTTCAAAAGAAAGTCATGCTCGAATCACTACTGGAGACATATTTAAAATAAGTCTACATTCTTATGCTTATTTTTGCAAAATGCTCTTTGCCTTTATGCAAATCACCAGGCCTTAGTGCCTCCTACAAGTACCACCCAGCTGACTAAGGCTTTTTAAGGAAAGGGTGCACAAGAGAGTGCTTGAGGGGTAGTGGGAAGGGGTGATGCAAAAATCAGCCAAGACTGGAGCAAGGAAGGCAATGTTGTCATTGATAGTTCTGGAGGAGCAGGGGAGCATGTGTTTGGAGGAGACTTTCATAGGACTTGTAGAGAGCTCATGCAGTGCTATTGGCGAGGAGAGTAGGCGGGATGGGGGGGGGGGGGGGGGTCATGAGCCAAGGGAGGCCTGAAAGTGGGTGAGGGAGGGGAATGAGGACAGGATATCCAGATTTTTGGTTGTGAAGTGGGAGGCCAGTGCAGTGGAGATGGCCTGGGATGGAAGAGGGGAATTAGGAGACTGCAGTAGGATTGCCGAGTTCCTTGCAGATTTTGAACAGTTCAGCCACGTTGCTGGCCCTAGAGATGCAGGCTTGGATATGGGCCCTTTTCTTTGACCAGATGGATAGACTGTATTGCCTTTGAAGCAGGTGGCAGGCAATGCAGTCTGTCAGTCAGTGGATGTGCTTGAAGCCAGCGACTTCCGTTCAGCAACTCTGCACTTGCGTTCCCGAGAGGCTAGGTCGGAGTCATAACCAGGTATTGCACTTGGAGGCAGGCTTCATGCGGATCCTCAGGACAGGGGCAAGGATGTCCAGGGTGTTGGCGATGGAGAGGTGCAGGTAAGCAAGGGTTGTATCAGCGTGAGTCAGTGGGAGGGGGAATGAAAGCAGTGTCAAAAGCAATAATGGACACTCACTTCATCGGTTGAATGACTGAGAAGGAGACTGGCACTGCAGGCAGAGGCTTAGCCAGGGGGCCCAGAGGACAGGAGAGCATGGGCAGATCAGGGGAGAGGTGTCGTGAGAGGTTTGGAGATGGAAATATCTGCTGAGAGGAGCGCTGAGTGTGTCCGGCTGCGTAGGTCAGACCAGAGGGAAAAATGGGGAGGGAAAGTGTCACAGAGGCTGCGGAAGAGTCTGGTGGCCGCATAAGGAGGGTCAAGGTGAACATTGAAGTCTGAGGAGGAGAAGCTTGGAGGTAGTGGCCTGGAGAGAAGAGGGGAGGTCGGCTCCCTTCCAAAAGGAAGAGGGAGACCGGACCAGGGGTCCTGTAGATGGTGGCGAGAGTCAGCGAGAGAATAGAAGAGAAACCAAGCCTGCAGACAAGGCTTTCAAAGGAAGAATAGGACTGAGTGGGTATGATATTAGCAGGGTCCCATTCAGGGAGATCAGTGCCGCTCCGCCTCCAGACCGTTTAGGCCTGGGCTTAGAGGAGAAGTGTGTTAAAAACAGTGACAGAGCTGGAAGTCGGTGAAGCACGTCTCAGTGAAAGCGATGATGTCAAAGTCTTCAAGGAGATGACAGATGTCAGAGGAGTGTTGAATGGCAGAGCGAGAGTTAGGGGTAGCCAAGTGAAGCTGGTTGCCATCTTTGAAGTTCTTCCGAGGAGGGGTACATGGTTGTGGTACACCCGTCGGTGGTGGCAGAGGAAGGCGCAGAAGGAGGGAGGAAGTTGAGAGACAGAAGCCACCTATCAAGAGGGAGGAGGTTGGGCTGAGAGTTATGGGCCATGACGCACCGAGAGGATGAAAAGGGTGCCAAGAGTACTTCCCGCCTGGTTCCACCATTAATACGTGAAGAAGAGAAAGAGGAGTGGACCAAGACCATATGGGAAGTCCATAGGACCGGAGTGGGAGCGACAAAGAGGATGCCAGTGACAGTCTGCCTGGCAGAATCGTTGATGTAGGTGTCAGCGATGGGCAGGCCTGGGTTGGAGACCAGGAGAGCTTTCTTCAACTTTTTTCTTCCAAGCTTCGAAAGAGAGGTAGGATAGAATAGCAGTTAGAGTAAATAGGGGAGATGGAGAGTACCATGGAGGGGGAGGGAGAGGGCAGAGCGATGGAAAGGGAAGGGAGCGGAAGACACTCCACAATGCACAATTAGCTCACCAAGTGGCATAGAAGCAAGACAGGCACAGATTAATCAGGTGCACAATGTCACAGGTCACCGAACTGGGTATTGCGCGGCTCCAGGCCGCAGGTAGCCCTCATTTCCACAGCTCCTGCTTCAGCAGCTCTTCGCCGCAGGGCAGGACGAGGTCCAGGACAGGATGTCCCAACAGCACACCACTGGGGTGGGAGCATCCCGCGGGCCACCCACTTGTCCACAAGCTATGGGCGCACAAGCCCCGTTGTCTAGCAGATAGGGTGCAGTAAGGGGCCGGTAGAACACTCCACCCACCAGCTGCAGCAGCCCTCAGGTCACATAATGAGGAGGGGCAAGGAGCCAACGCCTCAGCCGGGTATGTCATTCTGTGTGAGGCCTGGCCAAAGTTGTGGAGTGAGGCCTGGCCAAGGCTGTGGCGTTCCGTCACCCTTCACTCGGGGTGCTGGGAGTAGAACACGTAGGTCCGACGATGCCACTTGGAGGGTGTACCCTGACCCAGCAAACCACTGGCAACCTTTACAAGCTAAGCCTTTGCTTTCACTCTGCCCTCAGCTTACCACCTCTCTCTCTGCTGCTCAGGCATGTGCACCGGCACCCAATCATCCACACCTTATGGAGCACCTACAAAGCCTGCGATTGCCTAAGCTTGCTGTGGGGTACTGGGACCCTCACCTTCAATGCCTCTGTGTGCAGGGATGCCAAAAGTCATCAGCCCCCAGCATGTTGAGTCCATTCAGACTCCAGCCACAACACACTAGCGAGGCCAGCCCCCTCGACATCAATGGGCCACGGTGCATGCAGTAAATTGATCCTTCCTCTCATGCCCTCCAGGGTCCTTGCGCCGTCTCCATGGTGTTCGGAGTCCCCACTTTCTCTTAGTATTCTTCCCAGGCCTTGGGCACTCCACTTGCCTGCGTGATCCAAGTTCATATTCACAAAGCTCCTACTGAACACTAGACCAATTGCGCCACACCCCATTACCATTACTGGTATTTCACATACATTTAAACAGAATCTGACAAAGTTCAGGTTTGGCATATATTCTTTACTGGTCTTGCTGCTGTGCTCTAGCACCTTGAAGCATCTTTTGTACTAGATGGAATTACAAATAAATGATCTCAGTCCAAATAATTGGACAAACTCAAGGAATATGACAAAGTACAACTTTATTCTCATTTAATATATGGATTTTTTAGTATGGAGAAGTGACAGGCATCAGACTGATGCATGCACACTCACACAGTAGCTGGATTACATAGAGGACCTATATCCCAATATGCTTCATCTATGACATTCTACGTGGCAAATTATAAAACCTATTGAGGGATGGATTGGTTATGGGAAAATATCCATTTATAGAACATATGCAAATTAATACATCATTTGCTGACCCTTGTCTGTAGGACACGCCTTGAACTACCTCTAAATATGTATAGCACTGATTATAGCAGAAAAATAGCAGTGGATTGGTCTATTCAACTGTGTATGTTAAGTTGCCCCTTAAGCCCACCGATTGGTTGTCATGCTGTCCCAACCTTGGACCTTAGCAGCACGTACGTCAAACAAAATGTAGGTGCTTGAATAACGTCAAGACTACTGCCGTTTTCTAAATTAGCCCATCATCTCTCATCCATCGGCCATAAGCCAAAGTCTTCTGTCAGTAGTTGACCTTGCAGCCTGCTCACTGTCCTGAAACATGCAAGGGAGTGTAAGCACACCACAATCTTAGTCTGCAGCTTAATTAATAGCCCCTTTCTCTTCTTCGAAATCACCTTAGCTAGCATACCACAAGTGTGTCCATTTCGACCTTCTATTTACTGCTATTTGATTCAATTATGCAGTGTGCCGTTACTCCTCTTGCCCTCCAGAGACTTGCTCACGCTATCTCATATTAACTTTGTACACTTTTAATTGACCAACAGTTGGCTCTTGCAGATCTATGAGGAATGTCCCACAATCAGAGCTTATCAATATAACTCCCTTTGTGCTTATTCCTTAAAATAGCATCCTTAATTCTGGGCCAACCTTGACTCAGCATCGGTTCTGCACACTGAACTATTCTTCCGTGTCTCTCGAGTCTACAGCCTTGGTCTGACTGAGGTAGCTTGGTCGAATTCGACATGAGCCAACGTCCATTTTCCTATCCAGGACATCCTTGCCACGTTATATATTCCTCCATAGCAAGCCTCTATAGGTTTTCTTTCTACCATGTGTTACTGCAGATTTCCAGTTATTGATCAGTAAGTTCCTTCAACTTCTTTAGCCTTGGGTACATATTTCTCTTGGTGCTTCAGTTACATAGTTACTCTTAAGTATTTTCATATTGTTCAACATAGGTTCATATATCCTCTTCATGACATCACTCTTCCCTCGCCAGATTTCGCTTTAACGTTCCATGATGTCCATAGGTGCATGCCGACATCCTTCCATGCAGCATCCTTCCACACCTTCAGTGCAAGGGTACATTACATATTGCTATTTGAGTGCATAACGTCTCCCATTCACTCAATGCGGTATAGTAACAATACAGGGGATCCCATTTACTGCTCTTCTTCTACTGTTCCAATAGGACGGTGGTGAGGGGGTGGGAACTAGTGAGATAGCATCCACCTGCTCGTCTACACCGCCAACACGTTTTTCGACCTCAAAGAGGTCTTCCTCATGGCAATAGTACCAACCCAACATATTCATATTGCAACACAAAATAATATACTATACATGCCATGGAAACGTTCACATAGCCACCATATTACATACAATTAAAACATGTGTAGGTGCCCAAAATCCCATATGTAAACATTTACATTTGTTTGTAAGGCACATACAATATAACAAATAATAAAGCAATACGAACCAACACCTGGTCCACAAATGGTTTGATGTAAAAAGCAAAACAAGGAAAAAATAAAAATAAAATGCTTTGCAATTGCCGACTACTCAAATTGCTAAATGCCAAGTTGTTCTACAACTAGAATTACTATGCTTCACCAGTGTCCTCTTGTGTGTTGAATCACACATTCGCCATTAGTGAACTTGTTGCCACCACCAAACAAACACAACTTTATTCCATGTAAAAAGTACTCTGCTAGTAACCATTATAACAAGCCCTCATCTCATCTACACACAACCATGCAAGTTTATACTACTGAAAACCACCTTAAACTGTGGGACCATGTCTTCATAATTACAGTTATCTGATAATGCCGACTAGGACATAATGCTCACTAATCCAAATGGTGCATCTTCACCAAAGTTCCTTACTGATGGGCAAATTCAAAATTGTTTCTCATCCTGCAAATATAGTGACACAAATGTGAACTTCCATATTCAATTCCCTTATATCGATAGCCATCCATAAGTAGAAACAGCGTCCATATAATTGCTACACTGTACCTGAATGGATCAGACATCATGAATATCTTCCTTGTGTATCAAGGTTATGCTCTTCGACAAGCGGTCCAATGTGGGGTTCATAAATATAGTGACATTGGGTTAGTATCACTGTTCTGGGCCAGTGCTGGCCTTTCCCCCTTTAAATCCAGAAATCGCAGACAGTTAGAGGTAGCTCAGTTGAGTACTCACCCACTTTAGTGTATCAAGTTCATATTCAAGATGTCCACATTGCGTTTCAGCTGCGCCGGCCCTCCGGCACAGAGTGGGAGCAGGCGTGACTCTTATACAGCTCTAGCAGGGTTCTGTTCCTTCCTGCCGGCTCACCTTCTGCACCAGGAAGCCAGCCAAAGTATTCTGGAATTCCTGGCGGTAGACTTCTCTCCGGTCAGGTCAGTTGGCATCAGCCTATATATAGGGCATCCCCATGAAGTGCCGATGGTGCCAGCACAGGCTCACTTGCCTTATTTTGATCCGTCCGCCATGTTGTTCGCGGCGGCGGTAGCTGCCGTCGGTCTGTTCTCAGCTCCGCTTTCATGAATGGAGTTGAAAACTTCCCAGGGTGTGCTCAAGAGGTTCCAACCCCAGCATGGGAGTTCAGGTGCTGTTTCTGTCACATTTAAGGGGGCTCTTGGGCCGGTGTAGAGCTCGGAGCTCACCGAGAAGACATCCATCTCTGTCTGTCTGCCCTCGTGAAGGTCTCCTCAACCTTTCCACAGCCTTTGATGCTGTCGATCACTCCATTCTTCTTTCTACACATACTTAGCTGGTCTACTGGCTCCGTCTGGCATCTTATTCCATTTCTTGGGTTGGACGCAGTTTCTTTCTCAACCTCTTCCCTACAGTGTCCGTCAAGGTTCAGTATTAGGCCCTTTTCCATTCAAACTATTCTGCCCTCTGCTCTTTTCACCTTACTACTTATCTTGTCACTTCTATTCTGACGATACTCCAATCGTCCTTTACTTTTCCTCCTTCACAGACACTTTTCATTCTTCTTTCCGAGATATCTTTGTCATCCAGCGTTGCATGCCCTCCCTCCATCTTCGCCTTCACCCTATGAAAACAAGTTTTTCCCCCCCTATCTCTACTCTTCCCCACCTTCTCCTTCCACCTTTCACCCCTGTCCTGCTTCCCTTTTCCTCCTTGGCACTCAATCTCAGAGTCACTGGGCTTTTCCCTTTCCTCACACATGTCCAACACAGCTCGCAATTATCATTTTTTTCCTTTTTAAACATCAGTCTGGCCCATTCATTTTCGTAATTCTAGGCCATTTTCCGTATAAACTACTGCTCT
Source organism: Ambystoma mexicanum (assembly GCF_040938575.1). Lineage (NCBI taxonomy): Eukaryota > Metazoa > Chordata > Amphibia > Caudata > Ambystomatidae > Ambystoma > Ambystoma mexicanum. The sequence goes on from NC_090921.1 coordinate 140,103,927, forward strand.
GCTCTTCTTCCCGGCCACCCTGCTTCTCATTTTAGGTCTCTTTAGTCAGTATATTCACTGCATTTCCTCCCCTCTTCCTCCTCACTCTTCTAGTAGACCTTCTCGCCTATCCATTTCATTCTCAAATTCTCTCGTTTTTTCCACATTTTCTGAACATACATCCATGGTCCTGCTCCCTCCTACCTCCCCACTCTAGTTTCTTTCTACTCTCTCCCAATCTAACTTTCTTAATACTGTTCCTAAACCTCCCTGTACTGCTTTACACTTTTGATCATTTTCCCCTTTTCGCCCCCAAACAATGGAACTCTCTTGCACCTTCAGGCTCCTCATTTATCCATTTCGCACTCGGCTCAGAGCTCACATATACTCTACTATGTCTAAATAATTATTGCTATTTTCATCTTTCTGTTTTCTTCAGCATTTGTTGTTCTTTTTTAATATGGTGCTGCTGATTTATCATTGAGAAGCTCTTTCGTGAAAGCGTTAAATAAAAGCAAATACGCCAACACAGCTGATTCTCTCATGCAAGTGCAACTCCTGGTCCCCCAGAGACAGTCCTGTCCTTTGAATAATTTTGAGACCTCAAACAGTAAAGTGTGGTTCTGTAATGAAAAGGGTTTGCTCTCTCACAGCACACTTAAGTCCTCAACCAGGGACACGCCCACCAACCTGCAGCAATCCAGGTTTGATTCCCAGATCCAGTTGGCTCAACTGCACAGCCATAGTCATCTGCTTTATTTAACGAGTTCTATTTACGTCCTGTATCTGGTGTGAACCTCACGACATCCTGAGACTAGAGAACAAAGCAGCCTGCAATAAAGTTTTTAGAAAGGGATCCGACCAGTGGCCTCCATTTTGTGGTGGAGGGGAAGAAAGTGGTTTCACTCTTTGCTTGGGCTCAGCTAAGTGTTCTTTATCAAATCATCTCTGAAAGATGGTTAAATGCAGTAGCTATTTTACCTTTATATCCTATATCTTACATCATATTTGATCATGTTTACTGCCCAACATGGAAAATCATCAAAGACCGATTCTATGGAAATGGGACATTAAAACTAAAAAGGATGGCACAAAATGTAGTATAGGAATTAACGATTTTACTAAAACAGCAACACCCTGGATAGCGTGCTCAAGCGTGCGAGAAAGTACATGCTATTCTCACTGGTACAAGCCCACATTTTGCTGCAGCGATGCTTCTCTATGGAGTCTCTGCTGTCCAGCCCAATACAAGCCAAGCACCCTACTGGCATACGTCACAGCCAACCTCGGCCATCATGTTTCCGAAACGGGCTGCCATGGAAAGTAAAAAGGAGCTCTACAATACATCATCTGTGACGATCATCTTTTACTAGGGATAGGTTTTCTTAAATACGGCACAGCATTGCAGCAAATAAAAGCTTGGAGAAGCACCCCCCTGTTACATCCCATTCTATGTGTGTACTTTGGTGTAGTTGCATGGAAGCAGTCCGGAATCAAGGAGGAAGCCACTCTGTTCAGATGTAGATTGAGGTAGTTTATTCTCCTCAAGCACAGACTGGGACTTGGCCAGGATTCCAAGACACAGGTACAGGTAACCAGGTAATATGCCAGTGAAGAAGTTAGGATACCAGTGCCCACCACCCATGCTGCTCTCAGCTGAGCTTCTTCTATTAACTATCACAGCTCGAACCCTCACTCCAAAGATGTACTGCAACACTGTATGAGTTACACGAGGAATTGCATCACTGCAATTCCCTAGTGACTAAACACCTGCCCGGTCCCCCTCCCCGCAAACAAAACAAACAAACAAAAATATGCTTTCCAATGGCAGGTACTCCAATAGTGACAAATTACCCAGTACCTCTCATCGCCAGTTTTAAATGCGCGTGCTTCACTCAGGCCTTAACTTAGGCAACAGGACATTATGAACTGGGTCAGCCCACCAGCTTGGAAATGATCCCCTCATTAAATATGTAAACCCTCAACGCAAAAGCCATGTGTATGTGAACTGCAGACAAACAAACTCTTGCCAATAGCAGCGCACACAATATCAAATTTGCACAGAATATTCACAAACATAAAAGTGTGTAAATTAATGGAGCTTGTTTCAAATTTGTAACTGGTCCTTTGACATAAAACGCTAGTCCAGTATGCATCGTCTATTGACAAGTACGACGCTGAGGGTCAGTGTGAGGGGGTGTCGCTGCGAGAAATTAGTGCAAAATGTTTAACATAGCCTTCATATTAGGAGAGGGGGGGACAACTCGGGAGCTATGACGCATATAATTCTGTGTTTTCGGTATGACCAAGGTGCACATTTTCAAGTGATATATTTTCTATGTAGATTAGATCGTTTGTCCACAGTTAATGCTGTGTGTGCACAAGCACCACAATGCCAATGCACAGGAGCAGCCCCGGCGCCAACTAAGACCATATTCCCAATGGCTAGCAGGGCTGGCAATGAATTGCTTGCATTAGCAATTTACCAAGGGTGCCAGGAAAAGCCGTCTGCGCTAAAAGCTCCTATACTTTCAATAGAACTATCTAAAAATCTTTCCACCAGCAGATCCAGGAAAATCAATGGTCAGCTCTCCTGCAATTTACTGAGCTAGAATGCAGAACCCTAATGAAGGCTTTCGGGTTCCAACCCTACTTACTTACTTACATCATCGATTTCACGCGAGGCTGGGAAAACCACAGCTTCGCTTTACCTCCGTGCACACAGGTGGTAAAAGTGAGCTTGCATAAAACAGCGACCACTATAAGAACAACAAAGCAACTGGGCCGTTTCACGTGCCAACCAAGGCATTAACTTACATGTTTTTAAAAATGTAGGTGTAATGTGTTAATAAAGTTTATTCACCGGCAACCCAATCTCGAAGGGTTCTTAGTAAACAGGGTCGCCCAATATCAGAACCACACAAATCTGCAGGATGACTCTGTCTCTGTCCCTCCATCACCAGAGGCAGAATGCCACTGCACGAATTCAAAAAGTTAGGGTTTTGCCCTGGAAAGACAATTAGGGTGTTTAGGAACTGGCAAATGCCGTAGCATGTTTAATTCTAGGGATGTCCCTTGCGGCTAGAACCAGCGCAATGGCACCGCACCACAGCTTGGCTAGCTCCGATTCAGACGTCCAGGTTTCCAGGCACGTCTTACTACGGTTCTGCTTTTGTTACATTAGGCAGAGGAAGGAGTTCACCGAACGTAAAACAATTGGCCAAGCCAATGACAATAAATGGACATCATCTCTAAAGGGAGCATGCCTCCTAACATGGAGGCCAGGTTTAACTACCCCCTACAGCTGAGAAGACAGGCTCCCACAAGCAAGACAGACATCCGCTGCAGAAACTCCCATGCAAACGGAAGCCGCTGACAATTCAACGCTCAAACGGAGAACTTCCTCCCCAAGAGCCACTTCTCCTGAGCTGCAGCGGAAACCCAAAGCTTCCAGCTGGGCCTGACATTTCAACCGTCCACTCGGAGCGTGGACGCTGCAGTACACATGATGGATTGGTTCTAAGTGTGTCTGTTGTTCGAAATCACTACACATGGCATGTAAAACCGCAGCACACGTGAAGTTAGGAAACACGAGGCATTAAGAGCCCAGGGCTACATGTATGCACACAAACAGTTAGGTATGGGGCAGGGGGGCATGCCTGTGCCACACATGCAAAAATAGGCCTCACCACCCTGACCGCGTGGATTCAGCATATGCATATCGCACAGACCTGGGTCACTGGGAAGGGAGAGGACTTTGGATAGGCCTCATGTGCACACCCACCACCAGGCTGGGTGGCTGAGTACAATAGGACCCGAAGTGTAGTACCGTACCTGCCTGTATCTCCACCATAAAATGGGTGGGCACAGAGCAATGAGACCTGGAGGATCCACTCGAGGGTACCAGTCCCACCACAGAGAACACTGTTGCACAAAGGCACGCAAAAAAAATTGAGTAGACCATTGATGCTGAACTCAGGAACAAGAACATTTTCAAATTTAGCACATCATCGATATATTAAATACAATCACCAGATAATTCACAAGAGCATTCCATAGAATCGGCGTGTACAACGTAAACAATGGTATAAATACAGGACTTGGCTAATCTCAAGCATAACACTGCACAATTTTCAGTTGCCTCAAAGGAATGCCCTCAAGGGTGTTCCTACTTGATGTATTTCAGGAGTAGGAGACACTCTTTAAAACTATATGAGGCTAGAAATCAATAGGAATAAACTTTTTTTAAAAAAAAAGATACTGATTAAACCACTTACAGTCGAGCATGAATGGTCTCCTGTTATTTTCCGTAAGCCTTTCTGTAACACTTTTCATTTACACCTCTAGCCAATGTGATTGTACATCCATAGCTCATGTTGAATTATTTTGGAAGGCGAGGTGCACAGTCCATCCCTTAGCCAGAGAACGTTGCCATCATGTCACATTTATGTTCAACGTCCAACTCCAGCAAGTTCTTGCTCTCACCACATAGTTTGTTCCTTCCACAGAATGAGGTCTGTCCCCTTTCATGGGCAGTCATCCCCTTTCATGGGCAGTCATCACTGCGGCCACAAGCACGGGTCCAATATAGTGTGATAGTTGAGATCACAAGCAAATTCCCCTCGCAATGCTGCTCCCAGGACAGGACAAGAGAATGCTGGTTTCATTAAATACACCGAGGCTAGTGTCACCAAGCAACAGGGGACGCAAGGCAAACACAGATATCTCCCAACATGATGACATTACTGAGGACTAAAGTCTGGCAGACAAGCAAGAAACACAAGCTCACAAAGATGGGTGGCATCCTCAGCCCCAGAATCTAGAGACACGAACCATGAACACAAGATCACTATTGGGATCAGCCGGACCTCACAATGACGAGATAGTTTACAGTATCCAGCAAGGGAAAAAAAATGTTAAAGAAAATCACATTGACCAAACTACTTCCGAGGGTAAGAAGCTCCCAGCAAAATAAATCAGCCCAAGCCCCATGGGGACTACAGATACCACAGGAGAACATGACTTAGCAAAGTGACATCACAGTGAAAGCACGAGGTGGTCTGCAACACCCATTCATTGAAGAATCCCATTACACAAAAGCAGTGTGAAAATGCATTGCACTCTGCAAGGAGGTAGGTGCAGAGTAACCAATAAACAGCAGGGTCAGCAAGTTGAGCACTCGCTATGCTATCAGCAGGTCGGAATCCTAGCATGGCCAACTCAGCCTTTCATCCTTCCTATGCAGAGGACCAACTCCGGTTGGGTCAAATTGTATGTCATTATGTTCTATGTAAAGTATTTAAGCACAAAATAAACACATCTTTATCATTACTACCGTGAGAAACAACGAAGAGAGAAGCACATCATTTCTAAACAGGGAGGGATAAAGACAAGGCAGATAGTTCTATATGGCGGTCGTAGATTACTTTATTAAACCGTAAGGTGCAGAGACAAGGTAGGTACATCTGTACAGAAAGGAGCATAGAATACTTCTGTACACAGTGACGTGAGACAAAGGAGCTCTGAGCCGAGGGGGGCAGAGAAAAATACTGTACACAGTGAGGTGCAGAGACAAGGCAGACAGCTCTGTACTACTGTATATAGTGAGGTGCTCGGACAAGATAGGTAGCGGAGGAACAGAGAATACTTCTGTGCACAGTGAGGTGTGGAGACAAGACAAATCAGAAACTACTTAAGTATACAAGAGGGTAGGGGGCAAGCGTGAGTGGGTTCCTTCTACACTGTACTGACGGGTATCATTAAATGACTTCATTGCAGAGAGAACAGCGGCCCCATATTTTGCTTGCTCACAGCGAGGTAAGGTGCAGCAACAAATCCGTGGTTCCTTCAGTGCAGAGAACAGAAGGGTCACTGATAGCTTATATCATAGAGGTGCAAAACCAAGTCAAAGATACTGTAGATTCCCGTCCACAGAGGTCACACTTTAGTGAAGTACAAAAAAGGTCGAGGTCCTCGAAATCTGCATACACAGAGCAGACAGATTCATGTCACGGATGGCTTCTGCATGGGGAAGAGAGAGAGAAACAAAGCGAGAGAGGACGTATGCAGCGAGAGTAGAGATCAGCTCTGCACAGGGAGGGCTAGAGGCAAAGGAAGAGAGGACGTATGCAGCAAGAGCAAAGATCACAGGTCGGTTCTGCTAGAGGCAGAGCGAGAGAAGACTTGTGCACCGAGATCACAGATCAATTCTGCACGGCGAGGGCTAGAGGCAGAGTGAGAGAGGGCGTATGCACCGAGAGCAAAGCACACAGAACAGAAGGCACTTATGTGCACAGTGATGTGCAGACAAGGTAGATAACTGTACAGAGAGGAGCAGAGAATACACTTCTGAACTCGGACAGCAGAGATCACAAATAAGTTCTGCACAGAAATTAGTAAACAGGCATGCGCTCTGCACAAAAAGGAAAGAGAAGTCCACCACTTCTGCATATACACGGATCTGACGAATTAAAGTAACAGCATTTCAGTGCAATGAGTAAGGGGGGCGGGACAGGGCTGGGAACACGGGCTGCAGAATACTTCTGTACATAGAGGATATCGGGCCTTGGGAAGGGCTTACAAAATTATCCATGCGAGTTTAAAAACCCATTTACAACAATCAGTGCCCAACAGGAGAAGCGTGGACAAGATAAACGGGTACCCCAGCCAGCAAAAATAATAAATACCAGGAATGAAAATCTTCCCGCATCTTCTCGACACGGTTCACACTTCTTTATAAAAAAAAAAAGACAATACCCCAATATATTGAGTGTGGGGGCGGGGGGTAATACGTAATGTACTTGAAGGGGATGCACTCCAGAATATAGTATGTTTTAATAAAAGTAACCAAATGCTTCAGCTCCCACATTACATATATTCAGCAACAACATGCATCAAAAGGGATCCAAATCGCCCATTTTGGGAAAGGAAACAAAATGTTATGCAAAAAGTACTTTACGATAAACAGCAATCAATACTGGACTGTTATTGTGGGCCTCGGGTAGCAAACCAGTTAAAGTAATCGGCACTCGCATGAGAAAACAGCCCTTTGCAGAAGAAGCACATTATATAGATCCTGTGCTGTGCCACCAATACAAGTGATCAGTACGCCTCGGAAAAAACAAGTCAACCATTATTTGGGAAATGTTTGGGTACATTATAGGAGTTATTCACATCCTCAGAAGTAACGATTGCACCGTGGCAAATGTGACGATAAATTAGACACCCCAAAATAAGTGCACACAAAAACAAAACGCATCAATGCAAAGACACTGTGCTGTACAGATAATGCTTATATTTAGAGCACTCCAGCCATGTAGGTGAGCAGGGATCAGTAGCAAGAATAAACAATTGCAAGTAGGTAGTTCTTTTCCACTATTAAACAAAAGGCAATTAACAGTTCAAGCTAAAAGTATCAAAAGCCCGTAACAAACGTAATCAGTGCTATGCACAGCGCTAGTATCAAAGCACAATCAATGGCCGTGATAGGCGCCACGAAGCTACTCGTTGCAGTAGGCGCCCAATACATCGCAAATACATAAAATGCGTCCATTCAAGAGGAATTAGGTAATGAGTGCACGCGGAGGAAAGTAATACATTTACAGTAACACATACTTTGAAAGTCTAATAAAAGTATAAGCGCATTATAATTAAGGACTGGTCTGCTGAGGGGGGAGGGGAGTAGAGGCAGTGCTCAGTAAGTACTGGAACAGATGCCAAGGGTGACGTCACTCACCGGCCGCCGTGACGTCAGACAGGTCATGATTGCGTGCCCCCCGTGGGAACTCCTTAAGTTTGCGGCCGGACAGGTTAAGCGCCCCTGAGGCGGCAGCCTCTTCCAGGGCCTTTTCCGTGCTGCGGCTGTTGCCTGATGCGGGCCCCGGGGGCTCGTCCCCAGCAGCCATGGACGAGCTCCGTCTCCGCTAACTCTCCTGGGTCGGAGGAAACGCGCTAGATCTCCAGCTCTGACTGACTGAGCTCGAGCCGAGGTGGGCGCAAGCTAGGGGCTGGCCCTCGAATACTCCGCCCACCAATCAACACTCCCAACCGATTGTGCAACTGCCAACTGTCAGTCCTCGAGGGACGGTCAGAAGCTGGAGCTCCTCCCACCAATCACAAGAGGCACACATTCTCTGCGAGTGGGTGCGGAGTTGAGCCACAATTTCTACCAATCACCGCAGACCATGACCTAGAGGGATGGGCCGTTGGGACCCGCGTGCCAATCACAAGAAGAGTCGCTGAACTGTTCACATTAGGGGGCGGGGCTCCCTACAATGACAGAAGAACAGACACACCACAATACACGAGGTAGGGCGGGGCTAAACCTCCACCCTCACGTTACACGAAGGTCTGTAAAAGAACACACGAAAGTAGTTAAGGCAGCAGGATAGGGTGGCGGAAAGTGGGCGGGTGGAGGGGGCGTGCTCTAACAGCTGGTCATATTGGAATGGGAGACGTTTCAATTTACTTCGAAGGTTTGTTCGAGTCACCAGTTGCATCATGGCCTCCGTTCCTCAGTAACGGGAGTTAACTCCATTATCAAGAGACAGTCCAATCATTCTGGGGGAGCTATAAGGGTGTCACCGAAAGAGCGGGAAACACATTGCTTTAGCTAAAACATTTCCCCTAGTCGTCCTTCCCTTGAATAGAACTAGCCAGTGAAGCGGTGGAAGGGAGCCTCTGAAGGTAAGTTACCTTTTACAGAGTGAATACATTCCAGTAGGGAATTAGGCTAGGTGATAGCTTGCAAGGATAACAAGCTTTAACAATACAGAATACAAATATCAGCAAATGGCTCTGCTGCTGGAGAACGTTTGGGTTAGTCTGAGAGCAAGCAGAAGCTTTAAGCCTTGTGGTGTCATCATATGTTGTGGGGCACTGCATACCCCACGCGATGTTCCGTGAGCCCCCAGCCCCCACTACATACTCACACAGAGACGTCAGCTCGGTTCGGGCTCCCCGGTTATAATGACCGTTTGGGCACGCCCCCTTTATTTAAAAGCACGCAGCAGAGTGCAATGTCACTCCACTGCGTGCCAAAGCCCTTAAGGGGCAGCACCACACTCCTCCTTTTCCATGAGGACAAAGAATAAACAATATAACTATCACACTCAGAATACAACATATTAACCAACATACCAACATCAAACCACCCACTGTACCCCTCAAACCCCTTTAATCACAGCCACACTGGGTCCCCATATAACTAGCTTACCCCACCGGGGTCGCTCGAAATTATTGTTCCAAAATATAGTCACTGAAGCGAACAGGTTTTCCTCGCCCTGTCCTCAGGGGGTACCCCTGCTTGCCACTGGTAGGGGAGTTCCACCGGCGGCCATCACACTGACTGGAGGGGTCCGGCACCCCCGTCCTCGTTGGATACGTCATCAATGTCTTGGTCCTGGGGTACATCTGTCCTGGGTTCCCCCAGTCTTTTGAAGAAGCTCACATTCCTTGTGACCGATGCCCGGCCATCCGAGGCTGTCACTATGGACCCCTTCACCACAACCACATCTAACGGCTCCGGTTTGTAGGTCAGGGATAGCTTCCCATGGGGGTGCCTGTTTCAAATCAGCACCTCATCCCCAGGCACGAGAAGTTGCGGCCGCAGGCCTCTCCACACGTTCTCTTGTTCAGTCCTCAGCCTGCGGTTTCTCTCCACTTGCTGGTCGTCAATGATCCCTGGTTCTTTTTCTGCGACCTCTGGCAGCAGCCCCCCCTGGGCGCCGCTTGAATAGTACTTCCGCTGTAGCCACTCCCGTGGAGGTGTGTGGAGTGGTCTGGTATACATGCAGGAATTAGTATAGGTAATTTGGGCCCTGTCCCACGCGTAACGAGACCACCATCAGATCCTGCCTTGTTCTAACCTGCCGTGGAGGGGGAAGGAGGTGTCAGCTTTGTGTGCTTCTGATATCAGTCCAAGTGCATATGGGCAGAATCCTATAAGGGTGCTGGGTTATGAACGAGCATGTATTGAATTTAAAGGTCGAAAAACCATGGGTACATTTTATGTTGTGCTCAAAGGGACAAGTGTGTTAGGCTGGGACGAGCAAGCTGCCTTGAATATTGAAATTCACCCATGGAAGGATATACCAGTATTAAGTATTTAAGAGGAATGTCGGGGTTGAGAGTCTCGGGTGACATCTGAGTCGTAAGAGTTAAATATCCTGAAGTATTTTCTGACAGGTTGGGAAAACTTAAGGGTTTTTTCCACCGCATTGTCCTAAAAAGGGGTGCGGTGCCCAAGGTACACAAGGTGAGAAGTGTTCCGGTAATGGCGAAAGAAGGATTGAGAGCTGAATGTCATGATGCCTACCCCCGGGGACCCAGACCACGTCCAGCAACCCCGTAAGCAGGCATCAAGTTATCCTAAGCAAGCCCAACAACCCCTGCTAGGGGCTATTTGGGGCCAGTCCTGGTGCCTATGGCGCCTGGCTCATATGGAGAGTCAGTCCTGGTGCCATAGGCACCAGGCTCATAGATTAAAACTTACCTGATGCAGACCATGCTTCAAACTTACCTGATGCAGACAATGCTGCAAGAGCTCCAAGCCAAAAGAGGCTTGGAAGGGACTACTTTACTTAGGGACTATTTTTTACTCGGGCGGGGCTGGGGAGGAATACTTACCTGAGACTACTTTGGAGGCTATTTAAACCACGCCCGAAGAGCAGCACACGCTTCGCGTTATTCTGCATCCAGCAGCGTAACGCTCACCGTGCCTGCAAGTCTGCATCCAGCCTTCTGCCACGCCCGCTTCGAGTTTGGAGCTCCTAGAAAAAGGGAGAAAGAAGGGGAAAAGGTTAGAACAAGAGCAATACCTTTAATCCTTACCTGAATTCCCGATCCAGCGCGCCTTCGAGCTGGAAGAAAGAATGTTATTTTATGCGCGTCGCCTCGCCTGCTGCAGCGCTGCGCTGAACTCACCGGCCTTCGCAGCATCTTCATATTCCACCGCATCCTCCTGCATGTTCCCGCCGCACTCCGGCACCTAAGGAGAAGACAAGAACAGCAAGGTGAGCCAAGGGAATACACAGAGGAATATTAGTTACCCCCCCATAGACTTACCTGATTTTACCACCGGGGTACTATTCATCTTCACGAGTCGGCGCAGCTTCCACTGCATCTTTGCCGAACCCCGGCCCCTAAGGGGAAACAAAAGGACAGCAAGGTGAAACAAAGGGACTAACAAGGGGAACCCTCCTCACCATAATAGACTTACCTGATTTTACCGCCGGAGGTATTATTCCCCAAGACTTCATACTATCTCTCAGCGCCTGAATAAGGGAGAAAGCAACAGGTTACATATTGACATTATTTTATCGAACTGTGTTGGAAAATACAAATCCTTACCAGAATACTACCGGTTGCCACGAGGAACTCTTCATTAGAGTCAAGCTGCAACCTGCAAGGAATCGGACAAGAGTGAAAGTCAGGCATTTGAACTCTTATGAACTTTATACTCACGGTGTCTTGCCAGGGATCTCAGAGTCAATATTGTTCTGGAACTCACCAATTCCTTCGAGCCAGTGAAGCAACTGGTTATCAACGCGCCCCTGCGCTCAATGCAGGATGGAGAGCTCATCTTTTCAAACCATCAGGTGAGACTATAAGAGGGGACATCAAAGGCGATCTGTGGGGAGAACAGCGGGGGTGGGGGGGATTTACGCTCAACTCCACGGGTGGTTAATTCCCTTTCTCCATTTGCAGAAGAATATTTCTACGGGCCAAGCAAACGAAGCTAGGTGGGTCAGTCCAGTCCATCATCTCGGCCCTACGCGTCACATTGGTGGAGACCGCAGCTTTCCAGTTCCGATCGACGCATCTGTGGGAGCCAGGTGAGCGTAACACTGAATTGGAAAAGCTCAAGGCCGAAGGGATTATAGAGGAAATAGAGTGTTCTGAGTGGTTGTTTCCAGTTGTACTTGTTAAGAAGGGTGATGGTGGTCTCAGGATGTGTGTGGATCTTCGAGAGTTGAATTCGTGTATTTGGGTGGATCGCCATCCGTTGGCCAATATTAACGAGTTATTGTTTACTTTGTGTAGAGCAACATGTTTTTCGACATTTGACCTTTCTTCTGCATACCATCAGATCGATTTACATGTTGATTCCAGACCTCTGACCACTTTTGTGACTCCATTTGACGTTTACCGATTTTGCCGCATGCCATTTGGATTGGCTTCGGCATCTGCGGTGTTTCAACGACTCATGCAAGAGCTGTTTGGTAGTATGGTTGGGGTGTTTTACTTCCAACACGACATATTGGTGTGGAGCAGCTGTCGCGCTGAACATGACGAAAGGGTACATGCTGTCATGAAAGTGTTAAGTGAAAAAGGGTTGACTGTGAAGTTGTCAAAATGTCAAGTGGGGTGAATAAGGTGACATACTTGGGGCACACACTTATTTATTTATTTTATTTTTATTTTAATATTTATATTGCGCCGGTAGCTCGCGAGCCTCGGGGCGCAGAAACAGGAACACGAAGACAGAACAGACAAGTGGTAGGACAGATAGGACGGGACGAACACAAAAATTACTCTGACTGGGGGTTGAAAAGGTGGCAGTTTATTTGAAGATGTGGGTTTTTACCATTTTGCGAAAGCGGGTATAGTTGGGTTCCAGTCTTAGGTGATCCGGAAGGTTGTTCCAGAGACTGGCTGCAAGAGTCAGGAAGGCTCTGCCTAGGCCGCTTTTGAGTTTGTGTGGGGCCATTGCAATTTTGCCGAGTTGGGACGATCTCAGTGTTCTATTGGGAACGTATGATTTGATCCTCGTTTTTAGGTACATTGGTGCCTTTCCGTGAATGCATCTATGAACAATGGTTAAGGACTTAAAGTGCACCCTATTTTCAATTTTCAGCCAGTGAAGCTCCCTTCTGGAGTTGCTGATATGCTCTGTTCTAGATTTAAGCTTGACAATTCTTACGGTGTTGTTCTGTACAACTTGGTAACTTTGTAGGCACTGCTTGAAGGCACCCAGGACTAGGGCGTTGCCATAGTCGATGCGCGACAAGATGGTGGCTCTTGCTATGGTCGCGCAGTTGTCCTCTGATATAAAGGGTCTGATGGCTTTTATTAATCGGAGGTGGTAGGCACAGTTTTTCTTAATGTATTGTGCTTGGGCATCCGCCCCCAAGGATGCTTCCAGCAGCATACCAAGGGTTTTAACCTTGCCTAAGACCGGTATGGATGTATCTTTGATCTGAAAGGATGTGTAGGATGGGGATAGCTTAGCTCGAGCGGAGGATGAGCCATAGATCATGAGCTCCGTTTTTTTCCCATTAAGGCACATCCAATTGGAGTCCATCCATTGCTCCACGTAGTTATATATCGTGGTGAGTTGCTCGCTGTCTTTCTGATAATTGCCACTGAGTTCAAATACAAGCTGCGTATCATCAGCGTAGTTAGTGAAATAGGTGTTGATATGGTTGAGAAGAAGGCCTAGGTACCTCAAGTAGAGGTTAAACAGCAGTGGTGACATGCTAGCCCCTTGGGGGACTCCACAAAGGATTTCTTTTTCCAATGAGAACCTGTCCCCCCAGTGCACCCTGGATATTCTGTTTTTAAAAAAGGACATTATCCAGCCGATGGCTTGATCAGAGCAGTTGGTGGACTTTTTTAAAGCATTCTGGAGTAAGTTGTGGTCGAGGAGGTCGAATGCGGCACTGAGGTCAAGTAGGATGAGAAGACCGTCTTACACTTGTCAATAATACAGAGAATTTTGGTCTGAAGATCTAACATGGCTTTCTCGGTACTGTGGGCAGGGCGGGAACCGGACTGTTGTGGGTGGAGGGAGTTTGATTCCTCCACATGTGTCTGGAGTTGCATAGTGGCAATCTTATCCATGATTTTGAGGATGAAGTTGCAGTTTGTTATGGGTCTAAGGTTGTTCAGGTCCCGTTGGTCAAGATTGGTTTTTTTTACCAGGGGGGTTACTGTAACCTTTTTGATGGCATCGGGAACTTTCTGATCTCTAAAAGAGGCATTAATGATCTTTGTCAAGGTGGGGGCGAATATGTCTGTGTTTGTACACTATTATTTTGGGCGGGATGATGTTCTCTGTGCATGTCGTGGGTTTCATTGATGCCAGTACCTTGATCATTTCACTGCTGTTGATCTCTGTGAACTTAAAAGTTTCAAAACCTGGTGTTATGGTCTCGACTGGCAAGGTGACTGTCGTTTGTCTGTTGGTCAATGAGTTTAAGATAGTGTCCCTGGCTTTAGCAATTTTGTTGAAGAAGGCGATCTGAGTAATATCGCATTCTTCTTGTGAGGGTAGGAAAGGAGGGGTGATGGCTTTAGGTTTTTCTATAGATTTAAGAATATTGAACAGTTTGCTGCTGGAGTTAGCGGCTGTAGAAATCTGTTCATTATAAAAGTTTTTCTTGGCCTCTGTTATCAAGTGTTTATATTTTATTTCGCTTTCCTTCCAGAGGGCTTTATTGGCTGATGAGGGATCTTTTAGCCAAGCATTTTCTCTGTTTCGTTTGTCCCTTTTTTGTTCTGCTAGTTCTTTGGAGAACCATTGTTGTTTTTTTTTGGATGGATCTAGATGACTTGGTTCGGAGGGGAGCTACTTGGTCCGTAAGTTTTTCGAGATGACTGAGTAAATTTGCTAGCATAGTTTCACAGGTGTCCTTCTCAGCTTGGTTTTTATCCATCTCAGCCAGGCATTGTATGATATGCTTCCTGTCGATGTTTTTGTAGTTACGATATGTCGAAAGGTTGGGGGTTTTAGGTTTGGGAAGAAGCAGAGTGATGTGAAAGGATATTCTGTGATGGTCTGACCATATGCACGCTTCCGTCTTAAACTCTCGAGTTTCGAGATTGTTAAAGATGACCCAGTCAAGAAGATGGCCGTTGTCCATTGTGGGCTCTTGGTTATTGATCTCAAAATAAATGTTGTTTAGGGATCTTTGTAGTTTACCAGCTTCTTTGTCTTTAGAATCGCCATACCAGCGATTGAAATCTCCTGTGACTAATGTGGCTGTGTTGGGTCCTTTGAGCATGTTAAGTTGGTGAGTTATTTCGTCATTGAAGTCTGGAGTGGACGTGGGAGGCCTGTAGAGTACGATCAAGTTTAGGCTACTGTTAGCCGTGGGGGTATGTTGAGGTGCAGTATTTCACAGCCTGTGCATGCTATGCTGTTGTGGATGGAGTCTCTTGCAATGACTGCAACACCAGCCCCCTGTCCTTCTTCTCTATTTGAGTAGAAGGTGGAGTAGCCTTCCGGTACTGCAATGTCGCAGGTGGGGCCGATAGGGTCCTTAAGCCAAGTTTCAGTTATGCAGAAGATGTCTATTTGTCCATCGACAATCCTGTCATGAACACATTGTGCATGTTTATTAAGAGAGCGTGTGTTTAGCAGGCAACATTTTAGGTCTAGCTTAGTTGAGGGGTGAGGCTCAGGGCTGTTCTGGGGGGAGCGATCAGTTTTTCCTTCTTAGCGGGCCTTTTGATGGCAAGTTGTTCCCTAGTGTCCTGACTGTTATGGTCAAGGACGGAGTCCACTGCTTTTTTAACCAATTTAATGCGCGCATACTTACACAGGTCTGATGTGAGCTTGTCAATGGGGAGCATCCCCATGATTGCCTTTGAAGATGTAACTACGGTTTATGAGAAGAAACGGGCAGCGGTTTCCGCCCTGGACGCCGCGGACGGTGAGGACCGGCGCAGACCGGCTTGCCCCTGAAAGCGCCGGCGCTAAAAGCGCCTGACGTATCTAGAAGTAGGCGGTAAGGGCACCTGGGAACTGTAGTTCCTAATAGTAATGCAGCAAAGTAAACAAAATACGAGTGCTTGCTCGTTGCGCAAATATGAAAAGAAAAACTTTTAAACTTTTAAACACACAATGGAAGTTTCTCAAGTTACAAGTATTTCCCAAATCACAAAGTATGCTCAGAAAAGTACGTTATGTCAATAACGTTACCCCAGAAATGAAATGGAAAATGGACCGTGCTTCTAGCCCTCCCCAAAAATAAGATTACCTTTCTCCTAGGCAACGTGTGCCTTGGGGTTTGATAATGAGGCCGGCGGGACGGGCGCAGACCGACTTTCCCCTGAAAGCGCTGGCGCTGAAAGCGCCTGACATATCTGGAAGTAGGCAGCAAGAGCACCTGGGAACTGTAGTTCCTAATAGTAATGCAGCAAAGTAAACAAAATACGAGTGCTTTCTCGTTGCGCAAATATGAAAAGAAAAACTTTTAAACTTTTAAACACACAATGGAAGTTTCTCGAGTTGCAAGTATTTCCCAAATCACAAAGTATCCTCAGAAAAGTATGTTATGTCAATAACGTTACCCCAGAAATGAAATGGAAAATGGGCCGTGCTTGTAGCCCTCCCACAAAAATAAGATTACCTTTCTCCTAGGCAACGGGTGCCTTGGGGGTTGATAATGAGGCCGGCGGGACCGGTGCAGACCGGCTTGCCCCTGAAAGCGCCGGCGCTGAAAGCGCCTGACGTATCTGGAAGTAGGCGGCAAGGGCACCTGTGAACTGTAGTTCCTAATAGTAATGCAGCAAAGTAAACAAAATACGAGTGCTTGCTCGTTGCGCAAATATGAAAAGAAAAACTTTTAAACTTTTAAACACACAATGGAAGTTTCTCAAGTTACAAGTATTTCCCAAATCACAAAGTATCCTCAGAAAAGTATGTTATGTCAATAACGTTACCCCAGAAATTAAATGGAAAATGGGCCGTGCTTCTAGCCCTCACACAAAAATAAGATTACCTTTCTCCTCCTTAGTGCTGGTGGGGTCAGTCCCAAAGCAGATTTGGTACAGGTGATGAAGTTGACGCCGGCACCCATAAATAAGGACCAGTTGAAATCATTTTTAGGTTTAGCAGAGTATTACGTGAAATGTATTCCCAACTATACGGAAAAAACAATGTCTATGAGAGCCTTACTAAAAAAATGTGTCAGATTTGTATAGTCTGACAGGTGTCAAGAGGAGTTCGATACTGTGAAGGATGAAGTGGACAATGTCCCATATTTCAGGTCGTTTGACCCTAGATGTAAAACAATACTCACTGTGGATGCCAGCGAGGTGGGACTTGGTGCTTTGTTGTAGCAGTGGTGTGAGGGAGAATGTGGACCGGTGGCATTTGCATCTAGAGTTTTGAGAGATGCTGAAAGTAGGTATTCGGTGATTGAGCGGGAGGCTTTAGCGGTGACATGGGCATCAAAACATTTCAGAACATTCTTGTGGGGCATTCCCTATGTTGTAAGGACTGACTATAAACCGCTGGTACATGTGTTTTCCACCCGTGGTATGGTATCGGTTTCTCCAGGGATATCAAGGTGGGTGTTGGAATTACAGGAGTAGAACTTTATTATGGAGTATTTACCGGGAAAGCAAAATGTTGTGGTGGATTGCTTGTCACGCTTGCCTGTGGCAAGACCTGGGAGTGCGCAGCATGAGGTTGTTGGGGAGGAGGAGATACAGATTGCCTGTGTCCTTCCTACGATTGACAAGAGTGATTGGGTGATAGAGATTGACAAGGATGTTGAGTTGTGTGTTGAGTCAAGGAAGGTTTACTGAAAGGTTGGGAAGCTGTTAGAAGTAGGCCAGAAGGTAAGGGTTACGCCCAGGTGTTGGATGAGTTGGCTGTTGGTCCTTGGGGTGTGTCAAGAGGTGGGAGATTGGTTAGAAGTAGGTTGCTGGCATTGGCCCATGAAGGGCTTTTAGGCTGATCTTTGACCAAGAGGAGGTTGCGCGAAGAGTATTGGTGGCCATCAATGGATTGTGAGGTTGAAAGGGTGGTCAAAGACTGCTATGCATGTACCATGAGTGATAAGAGCAAGGTGCTTCATCCTCAGCCTGTCCATCCAGTGGAGATTCCCAAAGTAGTTTGGTCGAAGGTGGCTTTAGACATTATGGGTCCATTTGAATGTTTACAACCAGAGTCTAGATTCTTGTTGGTGTTGGTAGATTATACGTCTAGGTGGGCAGAAGTGGCAGCGTTTGACAGAGTAACGACGGAGTGTGTCATTGCTTTTCTAAAAAAATATTTTGACAGAGAAGGAGTATCTGCCAGTTTGGTAACGGACAATGGTGTTCAATTTACTTCCAAACTCATGAGGGACTTTTTGAGGCAGTTTGGCGTGGAGCATCATCGCACCACTTTTTACAATCCCAGTGCAAATGGCCTGGTGGAAAGAGTAAATGGTGTGATTAAGAGTGCTATTCAACTTGCTCTTGCAAATGGGTTAGAGTGGCAAGATGTGGTTTCAGAATATTTATCAGCCTATCATAGGACTCCGTCGGTGAGCACCGGTAGAACACCTTTTGAATTGATGAGGGGAAGGAAGCCGGGATCTAGATTAAGAACCATGGCATTGGGCGGTGGCGGTCCATGTGATATGGATTTAAGTGGTTTACAACAGAGAGTGTTGGCGCGTCAGGAAGCTGTGAGGATGAGTCAAATTGATAGAAAGGAGTTACATGTGAATGTGGGGGATGTGGTTTGCGTCAAGAATCCCAGATTTGTCCCGAAAGGAGGGAGCACATTTCTGCCTTCCATGAGGGTGGTGAAATGTGGAGTGGGATATGTACAGTTGGTGGATGGCTCAAGATGGAGCAAAAAACGCATTGTGGTCTTGGAGAGTGGTAGAGCTGGGTTGGCCAAGGATACCACTCCAGATTTGGTGGTGGACAGTGAAATGTTTGACTTTTCTCCCAATGGTCAGGATGGTCGTAGGAGTGGGCTGGTGGAGAATGTACGGCGATCGAGAGAATTAGTTACTTCTCATAACATTGAAAGAGAGGTTATTGATGACATGCAAGGTGGTGATTTGTCTAGTGACGACATCCAAGGTGATAATGGTTGCGGCCTGGATGGGGAGATTGGTGGGGGCACTAGGCGCCCGGTTAGAACATGTGGTCCTCCCATTAAACTCAGAGATTATGTGTGTTAGTTTTTATTTTTGGGGTCATTGACATGTGGGCAGGGGTTTGTTTAAAATACAGTTGGTTTATTTTATGCTTTATAATCTATATTATATAGTGTCCTGCTGGCACATTGCAATTTTTATGTTACATGTTTATTATTATCATTTGTTCTTGAGTAAAAGTTATGTTGTTTTGGGGTGTTAAGGGGGGAAGATATGTTGTATCTTGTTGCTGCTGGCGCATGTGGAATGTTGTTCCATTTCATGGATCAACATTCTAGGCGAGTCAGTTGTTTGTTTTACTTGCGGCCCGGCTGGTGGTTGCCTGCTTTGGGTCCAGAATAAATAAGATTACACTACCGTGCCTCAGATTTCTTCAAAATGCCCAAATTTCCAGGTTTGTGTGGTCAGAGATCGCTGCCCGCTATGCACATTTCCAAAAATTAGGCCAGGATGGGCACTGCATACCCTACGCGATGTTCCGTGAGCCCCAGCCCCGCTCACACAGAGACGTCGGCTCGGTTCGGGCTCCACAATCGCAATGACCGTTGGGGCACGCGCCCTTTATTTAAAGGCACGCGGCGTATTGCAACGTTACTCCGCCGCATGCCAAAGCCCTTAAAGGGGCAGCACCACATATACAGTAAAAATTGGTGCCACTGATTGGCAAGGCCATATACTTGCTCCATAGGAGATGCCAGGCTACTATTGGTTAGTTTCTTCGGCATCTATCAGGGTCCACGTGGGTCAGCTGGGCTCATCTTGGAGGCTGGTAGAGGTCGGGGCACTCATAAAATACAATGCTGCTGCTAAACTAACAGGCTAAGCCTACTTATTATATCACTGTGGCATGCACCTGGGCGACACGGGGAGTAGTGGCAGGGTGAAGGGAGGATGAAATAGAGTCACACTGACCCACACATTCTGGGCTTTGTTGATAACGCTCCTCTCGCACACAATGTCACACCCTGGGTTTTTGATCTCTAATTTATCCCTCACTGTACCTCGTGTTACCAAGTGTGTGTTTTATGCTGGGGTGAAACTGTCGCGTATGCTTAGAACTTTTATGGACGCTTGATTTGTGCTAGGACAGGGGGGTCGCTTGCTTATCATAGAATGCAGGGTGTGGGGGTCGGGTCAGTGGTGTGGGGTTGGCTTTGGGCTGGCTGGGTGGGGGTTAGAGGCCTTCTGGCAGCTTAGTGGTGATGAATGTACGTATTGTGGAGTCTGGTGCTGTCTCACGCTTTTGCAGGGCGCATTCTTCTGAACGATACTAAATGTTTGCAACAGTGAAGGGACATGGGGGAAGTAGACTACCGTTAGAACTGTCAGCGCGGATTCATTCTGCCTTAATGATGTTGGTCCTAGCGAAATCTTTCCATGGAGCTCAGCTTGTGCAGCACGGTTATGCAAGCCTGTGCTTTCATCCTAAATACAATATGGCGTTCCTTTCTATGTGTCTCCTACTGCCATGCATCTACTGTTTGCGCTATATTACTTTTCGCACCAAGTTTCAGAGAGCAGGTCTCTTTCCCCTTACACACTACACTATCTCATAGGGGTTTCACCTCATCTGAAAGTGCCTAGGGGGGTGGGACACACTCATTTCCATCTGAACATTTTCCCCTTTCGTTACTTCTACAGTAACAAATTCTCCCCTCTCATATTTACGTTTGTTTGCCCGTCTTACTGCTTCTTCCCATGCACATGTTGCTTTTATTGGCATCCTGGCTCTACACACGTTTTAAAAGATTCCCCGGCTTGTGCGTATTGCTCAGGTGTGCAGGTCATGTAAAAGCATCCCCCATCCAAGTCAACTCATACTTCTTTGTATTTTTCAGGGTCCAATAGTGGCCATCATCATTGCGCTATTAAGCACAGCTTTGGCTCAACACCGGAGACCCAATTGGCACATGCAGAAAATCATGAAGATTAACACGATGATGGGTACCAACATTTTCACCAATGTTCCAAGCCATGATAGGACACAGAATTGAACTTCCTTGATATCACCATCACAGTTGATGAAGCGACCAATACATTGTTTGTGAAACCATTTCATAAACCAACCGATCGGAACTGTTTATTGCATTACTATAGTTTCTATCCATGGCATGTATGAGAATATTTGCCATTGGCACAATTTCTCTGCTTAAGACTCAATAGTACCAAATAAAATGACTTTAAGACAGAAGCCAGTGTCCTACGAACTAAGCTGCACAGGAGAGGATATCCACACAATCTAATTGCTAAAGCATTAAAAGACCTTCCAATAACAATAGGGAATCCCTATTAGAGTACAAAGAACGTCTTACCAAAAAGGAAGACGGAAATCTAGTATTTGTGAATACCTATAGCAATTTGTCTAATTCCATCAAGATGATCGTTAATAAAAACTGGAAAGTAATGGAAAAAGGACATGGTGCAGTTGACAAACCGCTAATAGCTTTCAAAAGAAGCAAGAACCTTAAAGATCAAATTACCTGTAACGACGTGAGTATAAGAACGCAAGAATTCAGAACAATAACAAATACATGGGGTATCCCGCCTGTAAAGGGACACTTCACATGTGGTAATTGCGTGTGTTGTGCCCTCACGGCTAAGATACTGGAATCACAAAACTCTGGAGACAAACCAGATTCACAAATTGCAACTTACAAATGGTGATTTATGCAATTTTGTGGCCAGGCCAGAAACTTTATGTTGGTAAAACAGAAAGAAAAATCAAAACTAGAATTATAGAGCACTGAAGTTGCATATTAAGAACCGGGTGCTGAACGCACCTCTATTGTCATATTGGATAGAGCCAATACACACAGCAGAGCAAATCAAATGGACAGTCCTGTACCAACTTAAGGCAAGTAATGACAAAAATAACGATAAAAAGAAATTGATACTCAAAGATCAGCAATTGATTTTTTTTAACCCAAAGTATAGAAAAAGGCTTGAATGAGCAAATCGATTGGTTAGCACTGTAGAAGAGATCAAGTGCGAATTATATCTGCCCTTGATGAACAGGTGCGAGAATACACTAGAAAATAACTGAATTTCTCAAGATCGAGATAGCACTTACCTTGCGGATCTGAATTTGAACCTATTAACATAACATGCAATAAATAATCCTTGCATGCTGCTTCTGTCATTTCATTTTTGTAAAAGCGGAACAAGAGTGTTAAGGCAAATAGGCACAATAGCTGATATATGTGCAGCTTTATTGGGATTCTATGACCATTGTTTAAGAGGTCAGATAATTAATCCCATGGGTAGGATACATTGGCCAGACATAGTTTCTGGTGCCATAAAACTGAACATTGAAACGTCGATGGTCATAAAAAGAGGACTACCTAGAACAGTAAAGACCTAGTCCGTTGTTCCCTTCTAAGATAAGTGAACATAGACATAGTACTATAAAAAGGCTCGACACCAACCAACGACTTTAGATACATCACGGCAAGACGAGCGGACAAACAACGTAAGCTAAGAAATATTGACAACATCAAGACTGGCAAGTTTTTCGCCAGTTGCGTGCTGGATACCGGACCACCAGGTAACATGAACAACATTGAGTTTACACTATTAAAAGCATTATGAGCAGAAATGTGTATCAGCACCCTAATTGGATTACGAATGCTTCGGGTTAATGATGGGTTGTATTATGCTTCACAGACACTGACGCATCTAGACTGGGAGAATTGTACCACTGAATGGCAAACCGAGGTGAGAACCCCACATTGTGGAACACGTCAGCACTATCAAGAGCCACACGCCTAGAGCTCTACAGCAGGGTAAAGCTAGTGTTTTACCTCAAAATTGTATTGGGACTTTCGCTCAGACTAACAAGATCATATTCAACCATTAAACAAAGAGTGAGTTTGGCCATTACCTGGTCTGCACCAGACCTAAGATTTAAGGCCCTGTATTGCTCCTTTTTGCTGAGAAGCTGACAACCTGGGATCGGATGCCCTGTTTCAAGAGAAATGGGCTTTCAGTGAGAACCTGTATACTGCAGTATGCGTCCTTTTTGTCAATAAGCCTCATGGCGAGAGACTAAGCAAGGTAAGGATAAGATTTTGTCTGAAATTGTTTTTTCGGCTAGTTTACTTTTCTGTGGGTATATATGACCCTTAACACAGAACGAGTTACGATTGTCTTTATATTGTCTACTTATTATTAGGTTTGGTCTAATTATCCCGCAATACTAAGAGCATGAGAACACATACCAACACCGTGGCGGATTTGGCTCCAGCCATGAGATCCAAGCATCGCACCTGTACCATAAGTGACATAGTTAAGGGCTGCCATTTGCATCGTTAATCCCAGAGCGCATAACAGGTAATATTATTCGGCATATGGTAAACAGCAATTTAGAGCTAGGAGTCACACCTTTCTAGAGACGTAGTCCACTTTGGAGATTGCGGTATACAATTTAAACATCCGAAAGAGAGAGAGTTGGAGGTGGAGGTTGAGGAGAACAATTTTGTGTACAGATTACTTGCTGTTGTTATTGATGGACAGCATTAAACAGAGACCACCAGGGACCTGCAATTAAAATGCCATACAAATTACCAGTATTAATACATTGAAAGCATACAAATAATGCAATGAATATATCAAGTGATACATATATTAATATTGTTTCAGAAGCATAAGTTAGGTGGACTGGCACTTAATAGACCCGGAATACATTAAGACAAGTGATTGATGAACTGAACCAAAATATATTATCCTGATTAAGAGAGTGAAAAGAAGGGAAAAAACAGACACAAGACCACCGAAGAATTTCCTGAATTTGTTTTTAAACATATAAAAAGGAATGAAACATGTTGGGTGAATGAGGTATGAAGTGTATGATTGACAGGGTAATTCATAGAATTTCGCAGAAAAGTGTCGCAAGCGGCTGGCGCAGAGTGTCCGCGTGCGATTGTCTGCGCCAGGCACGTGCGCTAAAACCGATTTCCGTGCACAGCGTATTCATGGATTTTAGGCTCCCAAACCAGCCGTGGCGCAGAGAATCGCAGCGACCCTGCAGCAGCGCCAGTAACGCCCCGAAGAACGCCCTCGCGCAAGGAAAAGCCATCAAAATCGCTAAATCATCGCAAAGGGCTGCGCTAACCCTGGACCAGTTCACCGGGCTGGCAAACAGCAAACGGCAAGCGGGGAACGTGTATTTCAGGGATGCGCGGGAAGTTCCACACGCGATTGGCCCAGTGCGAGCAAGGTATGTGAATTTCAGGGGTGCGCGGGAAGTTCCACACGCGATTTCAGCAGGGTACGTGTATTTCAGGGGTTCGCGTGAAGTTTCTCACGCGATCGGGCCTGGGGGAGCGTGCTACGTGTATTACAGGGGTTCGCGTGAAGTTTGACACGCGATCGGGCCTGGTGGAGCGGGCTACGTGTATTACAGGGGTTGGCGTGAACTTTCTCACGCGATCGGGCCTGGGGGAGCGGGCTACGTGTATTACAGGGGTTCGCGTGAACTTTCTCACGCGATCGGGCCTGGGGGAGCGGGCTACGTGTATTAGAGGGGTTCGCGTGAACTTTCTCACGCGATCGGGCCTGGGGGAGCGTGCTACGTGTATTACAGGGGTTCGCGTGAACTTACTCACGCGATCGGGCCTGGGGGAGCGTGCTACGTGTATTACAGGGGTTCGCGTGAACTTACTCACGCTATCGGGCCTGGGGGAGCGGGCTACGTGTATTACAGGGGTTCACGTGAACTTTCTCACGCGATCGGGCCTGGGGGAGCGGGCTACGTGTATTTCAGGGGTTCGCGTGAACTTTCTCACGCGATCGGGCCTGGGGGAGCGGGCGATCGGGCCTGGGGGAGCGTGCTACGTGTATTACAGGGGTTCACGTGAAGTTGCACACGCGATTGTCCCAGTGCGAGCAGGGTACGTGTATTTCAGGGGTGCGCGGGAAGTTCCACACGCGATAGTCCCAGTGCGAGCAGGGTACGTGTATTTCAGGGGTACGCGGCAAGTTCCACACGCGATAGTCCCAGTGCGAGCAGGGTACGTGTATTTCAGGGGTGCGCGGGAAGTTCCACACGCGATACCAGCAGGGAATGTGTATTTCAGGGGTTCTGGAGAGTACTACACGTGAATTGGCCGTGTGGGTCCTCCCAGGTGTATGCTCCACAACCTCCACGGCCCCTGCAGGCAGCCCACACCACGGGGGACTACCCTGCACCCCTGCCCATGTCCCGCAGGCAGCCCATTCACCATGGGCATGCCCCCCAGCCAACCCACATGTCACCTTGCACTACTGATCAACAATGCATGTCTCCCACCACCCCCACCCCCCAGCAGTGCAGGGGCAGCCTCCACCAGGCCCCCACTCATGTCCCCCTGCACCCCCACCCCCCAGCATCCAGGGTCACCCTCCACCAGGCCGCCACTCATGTCTTCCACCACCCCTACCACACGGCAGTGCAGGGTCACCCTCCTCCAGCAGCCCACACTCATGTCCACCTGCACCCTCACCCCCCAGCTTCCAGGGCCTGGTGGAGGGTGACCCTGGATGCTGGGGGCGCAGGGGGACATGAGTGGGGGCCTGGCGGAGGCTGCCCATGGTGGCAGGGGGGTGGGGGTGGTGGGAGACATGAGTGGGGGCCTGGTGGAGGCTGCCCATGGTGGCAGGGGGCTGGGGGTGGTGGGAGACATGAGTGGGGGCCTGGTGGAGGCTGCCCCTGCACTGCTGGGGGGTGGGGGTAGTGGGAGACATGCATTGTTGATCAGTAGTGCAAGGTGACATGTGGGTTGGCTGGTGGCATGCCCATGGTGGATGGGCTGCCTGCGGGACATGAGCAGGGGTGCAGGGTAGTCCCCCGTGGTGTGGGCTGACTGCAGGGGCCGTGGAGGTTGTGGAGCGTACACCTGGGAGGACCCACAAGGCCAATTCACGTGTAGTACTCCCCAGAACCCCTGAAATACACATTCCCTGCTGGTATCGCGTGTGCAGCTTACCGCGCACCCCTGAAATACACGTACCCTGCTCGCACTGGGCCAATCGCGTGTGGAACTTCCCGCGCACCCCTGAAATACACGTACCCTGCTCACACTGGGACTATCGCGTGTGTAACTTCCCGCGCACCCCTGAAATACACGTACCCTGATGGGATCGCGTGTGGAACTTCCCGCGCACCCATGTAATACACGTACCCTGCTCGCACTGGCCCATTCGCGTGTGGAACTTCCCGCGCACCCCTGAAATGCACGTACCCTGCAGAATTCGCGTTTGGAACTTCCCGCGCACCCCTGAAATACACGTACCCTGCTGAAATCGCGTGTGGAACTTCCCGCGCACCCCTGAAATACACATACCTTGCTGAAATCACGTGTGGAACTTCCCGCGCACCCCTGAAATACACGTACCCTGCTCGCACTGGGCCAATCGCGTGTGGAACTTCCTGCGCACCCCTGAAATACACGTACCCTGCTCGCACTGGGCCAATCGCGTGTGGAACTTCCCGCGCACCCCTGAAATACACGTACCCTGCTCGCACTGGGACTATCGCGTGTGGAACTTCCCACGCACCCCTGAAATACACGTACCCTGCTCGCACTGGGCCAATCGCGTGTGGAACTTCCCGCGCACCCCTGAAATATACGTACCCTGCTCGCACTGGGCTAATCGCGTGTGGAACTTCCCGTGCACCCCTGAAATACACGTACCCTGCTCGCACTGGGACTATCGCGTGTGTAACTTACCGCGCACCCCTGAAATACACGTACCCTGATGGAATCGCGTGTGGAACTTCCCGCGCACCCATGTAATACACGTACCCTGCTCGCACTGGCCCATTCGCGTGTGGAACTTCCCGCGCACCCCTGAAATGCACGTACCCTGCAGAATTCGCGTGTGGAACTTCCCGCGCACCCCTGAAATACACGTACCCTGCTCGCACTGGGACTATCGCGTGTGTAACTTACCGCGCACCCCTGAAATACACGTACCCTGATGGAATCGCGTGTGGAACTTCCCGCGCACCCATGTAATACACGTACCCTGCTCGCACTGGCCCATTCGCGTGTGGAACTTCCCGCGCACCCCTGAAATGCACGTACCCTGCAGAATTCGCGTGTGGAACTTCCCGCGCACCCCTGAAATACACGTACCCTGATGGAATCGCGTGTGTAACTTCCCGCGCACCCATGTAATACACGTACCCTGCTCGCACTGGGCCAATCGCGTGTGGAACTTCCCGCGCACCCCTGAAATACACGTACCCTGCTCGCACTGGGACTATCGCGTGTGTAACTTCCCGCGCACCCCTGAAATACACGTACCCTGATGGAATCGTGTGTGGAACTTCCCGCGCACCCATGTAATACACATACCCTGCTCGCACTGGCCCATTCGCGTGTGGAACTTCCCGCGCACCCCTGAAATCCACGTACCGGGCCAAATCACGTGTGACACTTCCCGCGCACCCCGGTATACACGCACACATATTTTTTGTCAGCGGGTCCGTGTTTGTGGGTACCCCTTTGCACGTCATTTGTCCTGGAGGGCCACAGTATAGGACATTCATCATGGCAGTATATAGGTGCTATTTGTTGGCGCACCTTTTGGCGCACATTTCTTACAGCCGCAGAGACGCTACCGCCTGCTTTCTTGTGGCGGTCGTGTTTGTGCCTGTGCGCTGGTTTGAGCGTGCGCTTTTTTGCCCTATTCTATTCCATGAATACGTGTTGTAGGCGAGCGTGTGGGCGTTCCGCGCACTTGTGCCCTGTACTTCCCCCGTGACGCCCACGTTTTAGCAAGTTGTTCCCCATTCCGAGTGTTACGCCCGTGTTCCGCCTACTTTTGTTGCGTGCGCCGCGCTATGTGCGATTTTCGCTCTGGCCTGTGCGATTTTCGCTGTGACCTGGCGCACGCTGTTAGATGGCCTGTGCGCCAACGTGCGCCGCGCACTTTTTTATCGCACATCCGCTGGTTTTCTCGCGCACGGACTTCCATGAATCGATGTGCGCTGCTTTTCGTGCGATTTTCGCACTTGCACTGCGATTTTTGCGATTCGCACGTTTTTGCCCACTTGCGCCGCGCTAATTATTCCATGAATCGGCCTCTTTGTGTATTGATTTTTAGATATTTGTGTATGAAATTGTATAATGTATTGTATACATCAAGTTATTCTATGCACTGTTAAGCATGAATCACTTTAGTTTTCCATCGTGCAATACCGTTGTATTATTTCCCTTTTACACATGTTCTAGACAAAATGTAACTTAAATTAAAAATGATATTTTTGAAGATTAAGCTTCTGAGAGTTTTTTTATGATTGCCTAAACACAAGAGAATCAAAGTAGGCATGATCCCTACTTAAACTTCAGTAATGATCTGACCCAGTGACATTGTGTTAGTTTAAGGTTAATAACCTGCTAAGTGGTTGTTTCACTGGGCATAATATTTTCCCCAAGTCTCTTTGTGTGTTTTAAGGACCCAGCTGAAGGCCACAGTAAACCAATCTTCTTCTTGAACCCCAGCTTCTTTCTTCATCTTCACCCCTATTTCATGTACTGCTGCAATGACGTATGACAATGTCCCATTTTCAGCGTCTTGAGAAGGTACGAATGTGTAATATGAACTCCCGCTCTTTTTGCAAACACCTCCTTTTATGGCTGTCAGGAGATCCAGTACGTACCAATTCTGCATTGTCATTAGTCTTAGGGCCCTCAGCTCCACTTTTATGACGACGTTCGGTGTCGTTAGCCAGCTGGATCAGCCCCCATCTGACGATTTGGAGCCATTTTGCATTGACTCGTGTCTGGATGCTGGGTATTAGGGTTGCAAACAATGTCTCTGCTGAATTATAAAGCTTGTATTCATCAGGTGTTTGTGCGAGCAGTTCAGTTGAGTCTTTTGATAGGTAATTCGAAGATCTTTTTCTTCTTCGCAGCTGGTCATATGGCTCTTTCTGAGAAGTATATGAAGTTTTGTGTTGGCCTCGTGTGTGGTGCTTCGATTGTTGGGGCCACGGTGGGCATTTCATTCAGCAGGGGCCCCCTTTCAGGTGTTCGTCTGGTACCACTTACAGGGACGATTGAAGCGTTGCTTTCGAACACTAGCCCCTCCAGGAAGGTGGGAGGTGCAAGTAAGCTTGCTGGCCACAGACTCAGTAATAGTCCATTAGTGCTGCAGTGCCTTTTCTGAGGTCTGGGATTAGGATAGATCTGTTACACCGCTGGTTTGATACAACAAAGACAGTCCCTTCACTGTAGAACCATAGTTCATACGTTTATTACTGGTTTATCAATGTCTGCAATCAAGTTAATTTGGTGATGTGCTCTGTCCATGTTAATGTGCAAGTCTGCTCCATGAGTGCTATCATTTTTTTTTAACAGCCCTAAAAGTCATTCAGCTTTGCACACGTGTGTTGTTTCTTGCCACTCATTGTTTTTTTAATTTATTTTTATTAATTTTATTTCAACCAAACAACCATTGGACAACAACCAAACTAGCAGTACATTATTACAATTCTTCAATTTTTATACAACCTCCTTCTTGTTGACTACTTTCCCCTTACCCTCCCTTCTACCAAGCCTACATCTCTTCATGATCTACTTCTGCAGTTTGTAATGGAGCGACCTTCCCCTTATCCTCCTCCTGGTCCTGGTCGTATGACCAATCTTGCATGGACCCAAATAGTGTGGCTATTAAATATCTCCAACCTGTCAGGGTCTCAGCCTCTTTACCCTCCCCCCCATTTTACTGGCATCCAGCCATACTACGGTTTCCGCTTCTGCCCATTTTTGGAGGTCTTTCCACCATATTTCAATCCTAGGTCTGTGACACTTCTTCCATCCCATGGCGATCCTACGCTTCGCCAGCATGTACGCCAAATCCTTTAGTTTGCTTACGTGTTTGAGTTTACATGGTCTTGGGGAAAGCCCCCAGTAGACATGCCACGCTATCCCAACAGTTATGTTAAACCCCTTTTCCTCCAATCTGCGAGCTATTTCTCCCCAAAATGTCTCTATTTCAGGGCATGCCCGATCATGTGCGTCATCCCGGCATTTTCTTCGCCACATTTCTGAATATTGCTATCCTTTGGGGTGTCATATAGGCTCTGTGGGTTATGTACATCTGTATTTGCTGTAACCTTGCGTTCCTTGACACTTTCTTGTGGTACCCTTGAGCTCGTTCCCACATTCCGTCACTCATCGGGGCTCCCACCTTTTCTTCCCACTCCTGTCGTCGTTGGACCGCTTCCTTTCCAACTCTAGACATCACCATCTCATATATTCTAGATATCTCATGCCCTCCCTCTGCTATATCATATATCATGTCTATGGTGGTGTCCGGCTGTTCTTTCAATACTACTTCTGACCATTTACCTTTAATTCATTGAACCACAATGTGATATGTAATATACTGCCCCGTGTGTAGCCCCGTTTCTTCCACCAGCGTCCCAAATTCCTTTATTTCCCCTTCTTGTCAGATATCTCCTATCGTCGCTATCCCCACCGGTTCCCAATGTTTCCTGATTATCTTAATTACCTGCTCCTCTTTACCTGCCAGTACTACCAGTAGTACCTGCGGGGAGCACAGGGTCGGATTTTCCATTATCTGACAGACCCTGCGCCATATTTTCCACCCCAATGTCATCATCTTTGGGCGCTCTTTTATGTCTGATTCAGACAGCCATACGATTTCATTTAAAAAGTACGGGCACATTCCTGTCTGAACAATCTAGATTCTGCCATTTTGCCACATATTGTAGCTGGCTCGCTAAGTAATAGATTTCAAAATTTGGCAAGTTTGTACCCCGCTTGTCATATACATTTTGCAGCTTCCAAAGGGCGACCCTGCTTCTCGTCCCATGCCAGAGGAACCCCCTGCACATGCTGTGCACCTTGTCAAAGAATCGCCTTGGTATCAGGTATGGTATATTCCCAAAATAATGCAATAATCTAGGTAGGAACACCATTTTCAGCATTGCCCCACTACCCATCATCGCCAAAGGAAACTTTTGCCAAAACCTCATGCTATTTTTGATGCCTTTGAGCACCCTCTCCGTGTTATGCAGGTGCTCAGCCTCTACCGTATGGTAGATGTCTATTCCTAGGTACCTGAATGTATTTACTTCCCATGGTATTTTCAAGACTGGCAACTTCTCCTGTGAAATTCCTATATATCTACCCAGCGGGAATATGCACAATTTTCTAGGGTTCACCGCTATGCCTGACAGCGCCGCAAACCGTTCCATTACTTCCAGAACATAATGGAGGTTTTCTTCTGGGTATTGTAAATACAGCAGCATGTCGTCAGCGTACAAGGAGATCAAATGTGGCTCTCCCTTTATGTTTATGCCGATCATGTCATACTGTTGCCTTAGATATATCGCCAGAGGCTCTAGTGCTAATATGTACAGCATGGGAGACCACGGGCAACCTTGTCTAGTGCCCCTGCTAAGTTGCCATTTCTCCGATATTATCGCTCCCGTTTTGACTCTAGCTAGTGGTGCGCTGTACAGCAATTTGAGCCATTTAAGGCAACCAGGACCTAACCAGGTCAAATGCGTTTATTGCGTCTAGTGATACAATTGCAATTTCCGCAGTCTCCCCTTCTGTATATTCTATGACTCGGTGTAATCGCCTAAGGTTGTTAGTTATGTTCCTCTGTGGGACGTACCCAGTCTGGTCAGGGTGTATTAGTTTGTCAATCATCAGTTTCATCCTATTTGCCAGTACCGCAGTGAGTATTTTACTATCCTGGTTAAGCATTGACTGCGGCCTAAATGATCCGCATTCTTTGCCCGGCTTCTTTTTTTTTTTTTTTTTTCTTCTTTTAATGTTCTGTTTGGTAATACAAACATTTCATTATATCATTTACAAAATGAGTAAGAGTTGACATTTATGTTCTCAGAAATTGCTATTGTTCATAATCGCAGTCCAAAATTTAAT
The DNA here is from genome assembly GCF_040938575.1 of Ambystoma mexicanum. Classification (NCBI taxonomy): domain Eukaryota; kingdom Metazoa; phylum Chordata; class Amphibia; order Caudata; family Ambystomatidae; genus Ambystoma; species Ambystoma mexicanum. The sequence goes on from NC_090921.1 coordinate 140,135,701, forward strand.
TACTGTGAGGTGGGCCCATCGTTCCTGTGTGTTCATCTGTTTCTGCGAAATTTTGAAGAAGCCCTTGAACTGGTTTCTTTTGTCCGTCAAAGCCTGGCATACCATGATTACATGGAAGAGAGTCTCTCTAGTGTTGTCAATCTTACAAAACCGACAATCTGTGATCATTGTGGTTGGATGTTTTATGTTAGATAGGTAATCGCGGGTCGGTAATATATTTAGGCGAAAGCGTAGGAATAGGTCTCGTATTGATAGTTCTGGAAAGCATGCTAAATATGGTGGTAGTTCGTTAAGAGCTCTTGATTCTATTGCACAGTTCAAAGCTCATACGTATTTTGATTGTTCCTCTATTGTTTTGATCCAATCGTTTTGCTGAACTCTTCTTTTAGCATATTGTGGTCTATTTATCAGCATTTCTTCGCTGATGTCTTCGACCTTCATTTTCTTTTTTATCTCGTTGGTCCAGTATTGAAGAGCTATTACATATTCATGGGTCTTTTCTTCCTTGAGTATTTCTAAGGATGGAATTTTATCCTGACAAATAATTTTTCTGTAGAGATCCATTTTTTTCCAGGTAATTATAGATTTTATAGATTGTAGTGCCAATTCAAAATGAATTCTTGCATTGGAAATTAGTTAGGTAAAGCCAGAGTTTTTCTCCAGAATATGGCCTCGTATTGTTGCCATTTCATCGTATCTTGATTGATTATTGTTTCACTAGCGTAGGTTAGGATGGGGACCACCTTTTGTCTATACAGTAGGATTGTTGATTTTATTGAAAAGGTTCCAAATTTGCAATGAAAAAAGCAACCTAAACGGGCTAAGGATCTTGCTTTCCTCTCGATGTGGTCTTTCCATTCTTGCTCAACTGGTGACGGATTTATCATGGCGCCAACATATTTAAATACTTTTGTTTCTTCAATCTCTTTATCTTCTAGTGGTAGTTTCACATTTTGTCGCCTGGTACTATGCAGAGTTGTTAATCTCATTAACTTGGTTTTAGGAATGTTAATTTGTAGGTCGTTCTCTTTCATAAAAAGGCCCACTTTGTTGAACGTTTTTTGTAAACCTGATTGCGTTTTGTCCATGACAGTGATGTTGTCTGCCTACTTTAAGGTTTTTAATGGTTCGTTATTAATCTTTGGCGGATTCGAGAGTGGATCGTGAATCGCTTGTACAAAGCCAAAAGTATATAAGTGTATAGACAAGCAGCCAGGGGGCACCCTTGTTTCAGGCCATTCCAGGTGGTAAATTCGTCTGTTACTGCACCATCCTTTGTTAATCTGACTCTGATCGATGTATTAGTGTAGAGCTGTTTAATTGGATTGAGAATGGATGGGGGACAGCCCAATGATGTTAACTTCAACCATAGTTTTTCTCTATCCACCGAATCGAATGCTGTTTTTAAGTCTATAAATACAGCGTATACTTGTTGTTTCTTTATTGTCGCTTTGTACTTAATCATATTCAGAAGTAACAGATTCACGTTTGTGCCGATTTTGTTAGCGAAACTAGTCTGTCTCTTCTCTTGAAAACTATTTTCCGCTGGCCGTATATTGAGTTTTTTCATTAGGAATCCCGCGAACAGCTTTCCCAGTGGGTCAAGAAGGGATATGGGTCTACAGTTTGTTGGCATTTTCCTGTCGCCAGCTTTATAGATCGGAATCAATATCGCTAGGGTCCAGCTGCGTGGGATTTGTTTGGTTTTCTCTATTAAATTAAGAAGTTTTGAAAAAAAGGTAGCCCATTCTTCGGGGGCAGATTTTAGGTTGGAGCCCATTAGGGCCTGGTGCTTGCGATGGATTCAAGGACATAATAGTTTTCTGATCTCATCTCTTTTCCATTTTAGGTCCCAAGCATGATGGTTATTCGAGCTTCCTGCCGCTGAAATGTCTGTTTAGTCTTTGTAGAGGTTTTTGAAATGTTGAGACCATTCTCCGGATTCTACCTCTTGTATCATGGATGATACATTGGATTTTTCGTTTAGAAGCAACCACAGCTGTCTGGTGTTTTTCTGTTTTAAAGCCGCTAAAATCGCTTCTGCGTCTGCTTTCCGCATTATAGCTTTATGTGATTTTATGAAGTTGGAGTATTTCTGTTTTTCCTTTTTTATTTCTGCAGCATAAGTTATTGTATTCTGATTTTTGAGTTGTCGAATTTGTTTTCTATAAATTCTCTTTCATTGACTTAATATCACAATTAAACTGATGTTTGTGTTTGGTTTGCTGGTTTGCACAAGTTTTTTTGGGTTGCTGATATTTGTGCAGAATCCACTCATAATTGAGTTCTGAGTTGTCTGTTAAATTTGAGGCCTCAAAGTTTGTCAGCAGGTCAGCCATTTGGTGTTGGTTTATTCAAAGCTTATTTAGACCAAGTTTAGTTCCAACTCTGGGAGATTTAATCGTGAGATTTGTGTTTGAGCAGTAGTCCATGTTATTAGAATTTGGTGGTGATCACTATTTACTTGTGGATGGTTTGCAGTTGCGTTAGGTTTTTTAGTATCATTTCTGATATGAAGATATAGTCTATAATTGAGTTGGATTGTTCTCGTGTCCATGTTGGCGGAGGTTTATCTTGGTCATTTCGTGGTTGTTCAGACAGTGTTAGGTTTCTAATGAGAATTTCTTTAGACCATTTTTTCTCTTGAAGATAGATTAGAGGAATTTAGTCTCATACCTTCTGGGCTATAAAGATGGATATTCAAATCACCAGCAATTATAAAATCTGTTGAGTTATATAAGCTGCCAATTGTATCAAATTCATCAAAAATTGAATCGAGGAATATGTTCTCGTTCATTGATGTTGGGTTCCAATAGATATTGAAGATTGTTAGATAGCTAGAATCCTTTTTTGGGGTTTGGATACAGATGACGATGTATTGAGCCCTCAGGTGTAGATTTTGCTTTGCTATGATTGACCAGGATGGATTTTTTTTGGTCATAATCAGCATGCCTGATGACGGTCTTCCTTGATGTGAAGTAATCGCTGGATTCATGAAGGTCGAGACTCCTTCGCAGGTTACCTCTTCAGACAGCCAAGTTTCCTGAAGGCAAATTATAGCCGCGTCTTTTTGATTTAAGGATCCTTCTTCAAAGAGGTGGTTTGAGCCTCTGGTATTCCAGGAGCATAGTGTTGTCTCTTCTGTCTTTATTTCTTTGCTTTCTGGTTGTTATAGATAGGTCTTAATTCTTGAGTTTTGGCTATCCGCTCGTTGTGTTAATTTTTGTTTGATTTGAGCATTGTAAGACATGTCAGAATGCATTTGGTCCGTCCTGCGGATCGGGTGAGAATTTGCTTGAGTATTTTCGTTCCGCAGGTCATTGTATGATACAAATTGGATAGTGTTCTGTTGGCTGTAGATATTCTTCTGTTTGTTTTGATCTGAATAGTCATGATTCATAGTTATTTTGAGGCCATAGATTTGGTTACAGGGACTTCTTCTATTATAAATCCCAATTTCATTAGGTGATAATTTGTTGACAGGGCATGCATCATCGTTTTTTGTTTGTAGAAGTCGATATGAACCATGTCCATCTGGTTTTTATTTGGGAAATGTAGGACATCAATATCTCTCGAAGTGATTTGCGCCAATTGTGGATAACTGTAAATAAACGTAGAATGTTTGATCTGTTCATGATTAGTGATTCAGTAGGATTTAGGGTAGTTGCAGACAATGATAGTCTAAAGATATTATTTACTTTCCTCGGATCCACAAAGATTGGTCGGATGAGTGGGCATTCGCCTTGGCCCGTAGTCATTTCAACACTTTTATAGGAATTTTCAGTTTCAACTAAGTCCAGCTTTCCTCATTTGATATTGTAGAGTATGTAAAAGAGATATTAGTGGATGTATTAATTGAGATCGAATTGGCAGTTGAGGTCTCAGAACATTCATCTAGGACTATTGGTAGCTTGTCTTGAGGATCAGTTAGGGTGTCGTCCAGTTCCGTTGGAGTACTTGGCTTTATAGGTTTGTCAGGACGGTTCCTTGTCAAATCAATGACTGGGTTTTGGTCAATCACGGGTAATAGTGCGGCGAGTGGTTCGTCCTCTCTTTGCATCAATGTTTCTTGCCTTTGTTCTGAGCCACCCGTTGCTTCTTTAAGATCTGATCTTGATGTCACGGGTGCTTTCATCGTGGCTGGTCGAGCTTGTTCCTTCCCATTTTCAAGATTTTGTTGGGTTGTTATTATAGGTGTAGTTTGTTGTTTTTCAACCGCTTGGAGTTTTCTTAGAAACGCTCGGGAGCCTGTCTGGTGTTTTTTGGCAGTTTGTTTCTTTGGCAGTGGTTGATTTCCTAGATGGCCTCGTTTGGTTAGGTCAAAGATGTCTTTTGATTTGTCATCCAGCATTTTCTTTGTAATCGTTGTCAAGGTTTTGTTTGTCAACCCGGTCAGTTCTTGCAATTTCTGCCAGGCGGCTTTGCCAGGTCCTGGTGGCTTCAGCCTCATAGTTGAGACCTTCTTGTATCGTACCTATGAAGCCTTCAATATTGATTTGTTTTGTTAGAATCATAGCCAACAGGGTCGCTTGGTCTTTTGTGGAATCTACCATTGCTTCTTGAATCTTAAGGAAGGGTACCATAGCTAATGAGAGAACAGCCACTAACGTGTTCTGGAGATCCAGTATTGTGGTTGGAATTCTTTCTGGAATCTCAGTGAGAATGTTTGTTGTAATCTCCTCTAATACAGGTTGATTATTGTCAACTGGTGGGGATTTTGATGCGGAGGCATGAGCGGGGGAGGTTTTAATATGCATGGGTTTGGTTTTATTGGCGATTGGCGTGGATGTGTTATTTGTTGTCATTGTTTTACTGTTCTTTGGGCCTCCGAAGATTTATTTTCTTCGTTCCTGTGAATCCATAATTGCATCTATTTCCGTGATGTCAAGAGATAGGCGGGCCACACAGTTTTTCAGTTGTTTATTTGTGTTTTGTTGTTGAGAGTCTAACAGGTAATATGATGTTTGCCATTGTTGTTTTGCTGTTTGCACTCTTTGCTGTAAAGATGGAGTACAGGGTAAGTCTGTGTATGTCTTTGAATTATTTTTTGCGGTTTGTATAGATGAGACAGTATGTGATGAAGACTCGTTGTTTTGAATTGCTAAGGTAATTTGTTTCGTTTTTTTTTTCTAACTTCAGTGCTGGTTTTAAATCAGATTGTTCGTTATTTTCTAATGAATTGTGTATGAGTGCCGTGGTTAAATTATCTTCATTCTTTGGCTCAACAGGCGGCGGTTGATCAATCTGTTTTGTTATTTTAGCGGGAGTGCTAAGTTGATCTTGGCTCGGGCTTACAACTGGATGCATGGGTATAGGGTTTTTAGGCACATTAGCTAATGTCTCTTCCAGTTTTTCCTGTAATCGAGTGCGGGGTTTAGTGCAGTCCATTGTCTCTATCTCGGGATAGGTTCTATACTATACAGCCATTTGACAGGTGTAACAGGGGGGCTTACCGCGTCACTAACCGTAAACAGCAGCAAACAGCGTCTGTAAATCACCCTTGACTCCGACAGGCTTAACGCCACAAGGGCAGTCGGGTCTTCCTTTTGTTCATGCTTCCAGGGGCGTGGCTTGTTGCTACCACGTGACCCGCTTCAGTTGCTAGCCACGCTCGCTTCGAACTGCTACGGCTCCAGCCGCAGTCTGACGCGATTCGGAGCGTGTCAGGCAGTCAATTCAGGTGTTCAGGGTATTCAGAGGCACAGGGGAACAGGAGCTCAGCAAGAGCAAACAGGAGCAACAGGAGCAGCAAACGGTGTCTGTAAATCACCCTTGACTCTGCCCGGCTTATTAGGTTTAGGGAGTGGTATGATAAACGCCTCTCTCAAGGACTCCGGCAATCTGCCTATTTCGTACGCCTCATTCAGCATCGCCAAAAGCGGGGTGAGCACTTTCTTACTGTACAGTTTATAAAATTTGCTGGGGAGACCATCGTCCCCCGGGGCCTTGAAAGTGGGTAGCTGCGCCACCACCTCCTCTAGCTCTTCTAGGGCTACCGGGCCGTCTAAGTCTGCTCGTTCTTCCGCACTAATTATTGGCATGCCTATGTCTTCCAGTATTTCTTTTATGTCCCTTTGATTACTTCCCCCCACATCCTCATACAATCTTTGGTAATACTTTAGAAATTCTCTGTTCACGCCCTCTTGAGTATCTACTACATGTCCGTCCTCCTTCTCTATTGCCCTGATTATTGAACTTCGGGTCTCACTTTTATACAGCCATGCTAACACTCTTCCTGGTTTATCTCCTCCCGCATGTTGTCCTTCTACGTATCTCTTGTAATTTAGGTTGCACAGTCTATCCCAGTGTCCAGCACATTCCTGTTGCAGCCTGCTTATGCTTTCGGTGTCCTCTTTGGTACTGCTTCCTCTTCCCATCATTCTCTCCAGCTCCTTTTCGGCCTCCTGCAATGCTATCAATATTTCTCCTTGCAATCCTTTAGCCTTAGCTATAGCTATACCCCTCACTACCACTTTAGAAGCTTCCCACAGCGTCCCCGCCGACTCAACGCTACCGGTGTTAATCTCGAAATAACTGTCTATCATGTCTCTCAAATCCTCTCTGAACGTACCGTCTTTTAACGCTTCAGCTCTGAGGCGCCACGTTGGTATCCTTGCTCTTGGGGGTCTGTATTGCAATGTGAGGGCCAGAGGCGAGTGATCCGATAAGACCCTCGCCTTTTACTCTATCTGTACTATTTCTGCCACCAGTTCCTATGTGACAAACATGTAATCTAATCTAGTATGCAGGTTTTGTGGGCCCGAATAATGTGAGTATTGTCTGTCCTGCAGATGGCGCATTCTCCAGGCGTCTTCCAGCCCGAAGTCCTTTAGTAATGACTGCAGTACCCTAGCAGCTGGCGTGGGTTTATCTGTTTTGTTATCCAATCTATCTACTCTTGGGTTTCACATACAGTTAAAATCTCCCCCCCAGATCACCGCCTACCTTGCCACTCATTGTTGATATATCTTGCCCCTTCGATCACCAGATGAGGTGCTTTTAAACAATTGGGGTTAGTGGAACTGGTTTTACATTTTCGGGGGTCATGATCGATGAGTTCTAGGTGGACGTTCCGTGCCTTGAAAGTGCCTTTAACCCTACATAGTGCAAGATGAATTAGACATTGGGTCTCTTTCATGGGTATTTCTTGCGGTACTAAGACCTTGGGTGCTCCAGATGCGTGCAGTATTAAGGAACAGACGTAGAAACTCCCATTGGTGGTTCGTCTTCCCATTGCACTCATGTCGGAGTACCAACTGTTTGAGTGTTCTGGATGATGAATATCTTCTACTGCATCTAGGCCTAGACCATGGAATGCATCATGTTTATTCTGGCGCGCTTGTCTTTTCGCTCTGTTAATACGTAGCGCGTGTATTTTCACTACTTTACTTCTGCTGTTTCTGCTGTTAGTCATATTTACATTATTACTTCCATTACACAAAGAGTTTTTTACATTTCGCAGTAGTATTTGGAACATTTGCTTGTACCTACAGTTGCATGAGAGCTGCTCCTATTTGCAGGGATCACATTATATACTAGTTGTGCTTTCATTATATTGCTTGGTTCTAGGATACTGAATGGTGCACTTTAATTCATTCTTTCATTCAGTTCAGGGCTCAGGCTGGAACTCAGTGTTAACACAGTGGAGGACATAGGGCTCAGGGTAAATCCAATTATAGTGGAGTGTATTAGGGTCAATTCAACGACATTGGGAGGTAATTCAGTTGCATTTGAACGTAATTCAGTGATATTTAAAGCATTTGAACGAAATTCAGTGATATTGGAAGGTAATTCAGTTGCATTGGGCGGTGTACTGATTTTCCAGATCCCCATGACCCCCTCCCCCTTCTTTTAGATGGCCAGCCCAGATAAAAGACGTTCTCCAATAAATCCCCATTGAAAACATCATTACTGCAAACAAAATGGCCACAAAATGGAGGCCACAGTCATAGCTATACATTCTGGTACTACTAATACTACTTCTATCTACATTTGAAGAATATCTAGGTGCTGTCATCTCCATTGTTGTCGTACCTGTACGGTTTGGGAATCAAGGGAAAAACAAGGAGGAGGGAGTAGGAACAGGGAAAGGAGAGAGAGAGACAGAGAAAGAGAGAGAGCGAGAGAGAGAGAGAGAGAGAGAGAGAGAGAAACAGAAAGAGTTTTAATTCCCGTAGCCGGTGCTGTAGCAGTAATGCATGTTTTCTTACTTTTTACACATGCACTTCATATAATCAGCAAAAAGCTATGCAAACTGAGGTAGTTATTTTGTTTTCATTCTGGACACTTAGTGTCGGATTGGGTGGGGCCCTGCGGATGTCTGAGAGGTGTATCCAATATCTCAGCCCCTTCACTTTCATTGGTAGGGGGGTGGAAAACACAACCTTGTACGGCCCATGGAAACTTGGGTTGTTCCATTTTCGCACAAAGCTTCTGATATAGATCAGTTCCCCCGGCAACAGTGGTTGCGCGGGTGCCGTGTCAGTTTGTGGGGCAGTTGATGTTTGTGCGTCTTCTGTGTTTGGCGGACCCATTTGTTTAGCGATACATCTGTTAGGCAGAATCCTGTGCAGTGCCCTTAGGGACCACTACACACAATTAAGACCACAGGTGACAATGCAAGTTTTACCTTTGGTACAAGCCTGTACTACTAAGTTATAGTGGTAGCAGTAGCAGAGCAGCCAGGCTTATCTCAAGAGTATATGAGCAGTAGCAGAGATTACACAAAGGGACCACAATTACTGTGACTCAAGCAAACACTGACTCAAGGTTTCTGGTAAAAAATATAAGTACATTTATTTTTAAACCATCAGTTATAAACACAACACCTCTATTAAACTTTAAACAAAACCACGCGTTAAATATACTACAACTAACCAATTTGCTTTGTACAGTGTGGGCCTCATTACGACCCGGGCGGTAAGTACCGGTCATTACTGGCATGGCGCAAGTACCGTGTCCGTGCTGGCAATAGACTGCTAAAAGTGGCCTATTACGAGTACACGGGCACAAGCTTTGCGCCATGCCAGAAATGACCCCACTGCCATGCCGTAAAAGGGTGAAAAATCCCCCTTTTCGGCATCGTACGTAGTGCAAATTGCTCCTCCGGCATCCAAGCCATCGGCATTAGCGGCGACCGCTAGTAGCGGTCACCTCTAATAGCGGTAACCGCTATTAGCCGTCACCGCTAATAAGCGGAACCGGAAGTAGCGTCATCACAAGGGACGGGAAAGAGCACGCCGGCCATCTTTAAAAACACAATCCATTGCCATCCACCACAACCAGGAGCCATCTGACCCCCAGAACTGTGCCACACCTCCAACACTACCTGTTGCATCGCACCATGCCGAAAGCTGTGAAAAAACCCACTGATCGCATGCGCAAGGAGCGCTTCTCCCGAGAGGAGTTGACCATGCTGGCGGAGACGCTGCAGGAACATGCCGATGTTGTGTTTTCCTCCGACATGTCCCGCCATGCAGTGCAACGCAAAAAACAGATATGGGCGGAGGTCGCCCAGAAAGTAAGTGCCGTTGGCACCACACCCCGCACTCCCAAAGATTGCCGTAAGCGCTGGGACGATCTGCGTTTACGCGTGCGGAGCATCCTCTCCGCCAACCGCAACCTGGGGATGGCGACAGGCGTAGGTGCGGCGTCCCCCATCAAGTTGCAACCATGGGAGGATATATGCGCCAGCACCATAGGGACGGAGGCAATTGAGGGAGTGGGGGACTTGGAGCAAGGAGCCCCGTCATCAGCCGATGCAGGTAGGTGTCCCAAATGAAACAATGCTAATAACACCACGATGATGTCCACCTGAACTGACAGTGCAATGATGTAGAGCAGGATCCACCAGACAAATATGTACAAGACTGCCTACAGACAGTGCACAGCATCATCTTGTCCACATGCATAATGCACCCCATATGTGTTTCAACCCAGACGCCTCCATGCATCACCCACCCAAAAGCCAAGCAACCCGTATGTCACTCCCCCAATGTCAATCATCTGCCATTCCATATGAATGCAGCCACCCCAATAAATACCCAATGCCTATTAGCCCATCACTAACCCTCTGCTTCTATTGGTCCCCCACAGGCACGCATTCAGACAGCGGTGACAAGGACACCAGGGAGGAAGATGCCACACCACAAAAGAAGGCCATGGGCGAGGAGGGAGAACACTGCCCCTCGACTTCAAGGGGTAGAGGCCAACTTGCACCACTGTGAAAGGCCAAGAAAACCCCAGAGGCCACAGCACCAATGTGCCCTACGGCCCCCACAACAGCACCCACACCAGCCACCATCACCCAGGAGGCAGTGGCGGAACGCACAGCATCGGCTGCCAGCAGCACAGTGGGTGAGACAGCTGCCACAGGAGCCGTATCGGACGATGAGGCAGATGTTCAGCTGCATGGCGCAACACCCGCCACAAGACCCCTGCACTCACCACTACTATCCCCATGCAGCTTGCAGAACAGCAGCATGCAAGGGGTGTCACCTGGTGATTCATGGCACGCAAGTGCCAGCCCCACGCCAACTGTGCATGATGAACAAAGCATGGTGGAAACCCCTCACACATCCACCCCAGTTCCAAACAGCCAAGAGGGGATTAGGGCTATTCAGAGGCGCCAGGAGGAGCTCACAGGGCTGTTGACGCAGCATATAACGGAATGTGGCCGGGCAAGGGATGACATTAGGGAATGTGCTGCATCCCTGAAAACAGCAATTGAGACCATCTCGAAGGACATTTGCGCCAAATTGGCAGCAGTGCGGCACGTCCTCTCGGAAATGGTGGCAGCAATGCAGGCCATGTGTCCACCACAGTTGCCAGAACAACCTGGGACATCTTCGAATACAAGTTCTACCAGGACCAGCCCCGTGCGTAGGTCTGCCCGGAACATGTGCAGATCGGACAGGGGTGCACCTGGTGCTGGAGTAGGGAGAGGGCTGTAGGTACAGCCAGGCATACTGGTGCCATGTGGACTAATGTCGCATGCTACTGCACACCATGTGTGGGAAAGGCAAGGGGGGAGGGGGAGAGGGTGTGTGGGGGAGTTGAAGGGGGAGGGGGTAGAGGGTGTGTGGGGGAGTTGAGGGGGTAGAGGGTTTGTGGAGGAGTTGAGGGGGCAGGGGGGAGAGTGTGTGTGGGGTGGAGGGCTTGTGCACTTTGTTATATTTTTAATACACCTGTTGGGAAATCATAATTCCCATGTACGGACATTGCTTATTGTGTGCGTATGCTTTATTGGTGAACAGTCTACAGTGTCCATGTCCCTGACCTGAGTGCCACCTCCATGTCACACTCCCCGTCCATGTGTGCTAGAAACATTGGTTGAACAGTCTGACGCATGGCACGTCCCTCCTGTGCATCGCTGCCTCCCTGAAGTGCAGCCCCATCTCCACCCTCCTCATCCTCATAGTCAGGTGGTTGCAGTTCAGCGTCAGGGGGCATAAGCACATTCCGTCTGATGCACATATTGTGTATCATGACACATGCCATGACGATCTTGGCCACCTTCTCATGGCGGTACAGGAGTGCACCACCAGACCTGCTGAGGCAGCAAAACTGTGCCTTCAAGAGGCCAAATGTCTGCTCAATCAACACATGGGTACGTGCATGCGCACGATTGTAGTCCTCCTCGTGCCTGTTCTGTGGGTTCCGGACTGGGGTAAGGAGCCACCTCTTCAGGGGATAGCCTGCATCACATGCATGTGGGCAACAATGTATATGTGTAAGTCATCACATTATATGGGACCTGTATCAATGACACCATAGCATGCATTTATTTCCTGATTGCAACGACATTTCCATGCATGAATGGATACACACGATGTGACTGCTATGTATGTATTGCACTTATGGACAGGTGTGCGTGCTATCGTCTAGTGGGCGCAGGGGGGTCCTGTTCCTTGTGAGTGCTCATGCACTGTGTTCGTCCACGCCGGTTGTTACCAGGATCTGGCTGATGTGCAGTCATTTGTATGCTTTCATCCTGTCACCGTTGATGGCAGCCTTATGATGACCTCACTATGCACAACAAATGGTGACATGCAGTTTTCTTGCACCTGTGTCAGTGTAGTGGAGTATTAATGTATTTGAACCTCATGTAACTCCTTTGTACACAGTAATGGAGGACGGTCCTTTCTGTTGATGGTATTTGGTGCTGTGTATTGGCCATACTAATTGCTTGTAGCTGCATTGTGTTGCGGGGGATACAGTCTGATTGACTACAGTGCACATGTAGATGGCTATGGAATGGTTGTGACACTGCATCATTCACATGGTAGGGCAGCTTACATCATGCATTATGTGGTCAGGTGTCAGGTCCGGTCTGGCCTGCTTTGGGGTATGAGCATGGTCCATACTCAGGCACTCGCAGCCAGGTGAAGTATGCATCTCTCCCCGCCCCCCATCTCAGCCAGGTGAAGTATGCTTCTCTCCCCCCAATCTCAGCCAGGTGAAGTATGCATCTCTCCCCCATCTCAGCCAGGTGAAGTATGCATCTCCCCCCCCATCTCAGCCAGGTGGAGTATGCATCTCTCCCCCTCCCAATCTCAGCCAGGTGAAGTATGCATCTCTCCCCCAATCACCTACCCACATCACATTTCCATGAGCCTAACATGCAACTCACCGAGAAGCCAGGATCTCTGCCCTGCATGTCGCTCCATGTAGCGTGGTATCGTGGAGTTCCGCAGGACCATTGAATCATGGGTTGATCTGGGTAATCGGGCACAACAATGTGTGATGATCTTGTTCGAGTCACATACCATTTGCACGTTGATGGAGTGGTATAACTTACGGTTGCGTTACGCTACCTCCATGGCATGCGGGACCACCAATTCCACATGGGTGCAGTCGATGGCGCCAATGCAACCAGGGATGCCGGCCAGTGAATGGAAACCAACTTTGGTGTTTGAGATCTCCTGGGCAGTCCGTGGTAAGTAAATGTGATCGCCTGTGTGCTTCAGGAGGGCATCAATCACTTGGTTCAGCGTACGTGCGAATAATGGTTGTGATATGCCATGCATGTGCCCCACTGTGTACTGGTAGGTGCCTGTGGCCAGGAAGTGGAGCACAGACACTACCTTCAGTAGGGGTGGGATGGCAGTGCGTGTTTCAATCAGGCTGACAATGTCGTCATGTATCATGTCCACAATGGTGGTGATGGTGTCCCGGTCCAGACGGTACAGGGTGTGGATCTGCTCAGGGGTTAGGTTGTATGGACCGACTCTGATGCGAGGGATTGGGGACTGCCTGCGTGGTACCACTGGCTGCACTGGTGGGGCATGCTGGGCCTGCCTAACTCTCATTCTCTTCCTGCTTCTCCTCTGTGCTGCCTGCTGTTGTTGTTGTTGTTGTAGCTGGCGTTCCACTGCAATCATGTCCTCCAAACCCCAACATTGCTAGTAGTATGGGAATCATTTTGGTGTGTGACTGGGTGTGGGAAGGGGTGGGGTGTGCTCCTTTTGTGCTGGCCCATTCTATATTTCCTCCACCTGTGCTGATTGTGTGCACCAATGGCAGTTGGGAACACTGCACATGGCCGTTTACGGGTGGTCTGCAATGCCGGTATTTGCTCCATGCCGCTAAGGTACTTTTTGGCCTTCAGTGGGCCGTTATTTGTATGGCCGCCTGACTTGTGATGTTCCCCTGTTTACGCCATGCCAGTATGTGTGGCATTAAGGGTCGCGTGCCCGCTCTCCATCCGCTATTAGCGGCACCGTTAATTACGGTTCTGCTATTAGCGGGTTGGCGTGTCATAATCGTGCGGAGCGGTAAGCGATGCCGGTAATCCATTACCGACATCGTTATTCACATACCGCTCAGGTCGTAATGAGGCCCTATGTCTCAAGGTAAGTACCCTGTGTTCGAATGAATCGGTGTTATGAACAAAACACGATACTGCGGATATGGTTGCGATCACTTTTTGACAGTTCGGTCTACTCAATAAACGCGGATCCGTGACATGAAATGCTACTGGGGAAAAACACACTTAGCACCTGAGATACCCAGACGGAGTTGGAGGCAAAAAACACAGGCAATATTTAGGTTAGGCAGACACCGGAGACCTGTTGCCGAAGATCACACCGTTAGACAGTTCACGATTCAACGTAGCCCAAAAGTACTTGGATATTGTCAATGTTCGGAAGCAAAAGTTATAAAAAGGAGGAAAGACAAGGACGAGCCTTGAGGATGAAGAAAAGGGATTCACCCAGTTTCCTCGAGTAGAGCACAGTACCTTATTTCAACGATGCAGCTGGTGCCCTGGCAGTTGTTCCTGTTGGTTTCCCGCAGACCCACGATTCCTGGAGCTTCGTTGGGAAGGAGGACGTCTGAAGGGGGTTTGCATCACACAGGGATGAAGCCGGCTGCAGCGACAACGAATAAAAGGTGTGCTCCTGAAAAACAGGAGAGACTCGGCAGGTGGCTATCCGGACCACTACAGAAGTGTGCAGCGATTTCGACCACGGTGGAGATCTCTGGCTGAACAAGATGAGCTGGTTATCCCCACCAGGCTCAAGGGAAGAAGACTACGGACTGGATCTCCTCTTAGTCGTCGAAGGGTAGATAGCTCAGGACTGCAGCAGGGCTTCACTGGGACGGGGTAGTTGCAGCAGCCGTTGTTCTCTCCGCTTCTCTTCGTTCCTTGTAGTTCTGAGGCGACTCTGACTTCTAACCCAAGAGACCTGCCTTTTATGCGCAAAAACCCCCATTCACACAGCCTGGCTGTCAATCACGCAGCATGGGGGTTGTCCAGCTGGGACAACCACCTCAGCCAATCATGGCAAAGTGCGACTTGGGTTTCCTAGGATACCCTGTGCAGGGGGTGACTACACCCCTCCCTCACATTCAGCCCACCTAAACACCCAGGTGCTTTGAGGAGGGCTTCTCTGCAGAAGCCCGCCAAAAGGCGGTGAACAAAGAAGGCGAACCTAGTTTGCCGCGCAAAGTAAAACACAAGAAGGACTTTAACAAAAAGAAATGGCAAATAAACCCAACCGGAGCCAAAAGAAAGACAATTTGGTCAAGCGGGTTTATGTTCAGGGCTAATATAATAGCAAAGAACAGTACCACGTTTATCTAATATATTCGCGGTAGAAAAGTTAGGGTAGATACCACTGTCACCAGCCAAGTCTAAATGTTAAAAGAGCGAAACAATGCTCAGAGAGGTACAGACAGAAAAGGGGTACAGATTAGCCGTTTCCAGTACTCCATGTAAGATGGGGTGTACTGGATCTGTGGTAAAAATGACTATGTAAAGTAAATGGCAACTTTACCTTTCTCTGGGGGACAGTAGTCAGCCCCAGCGAAATGGAGTTAGAGGGAAGTCTTAAAGACGACCCTGGGTTACTACACTGAGGGTGCAGTGTAACCCATAGAAGAACAGGGGCAACTGGAGTGGTGTGCTCCAGTGCCCAAGATCACACAATGAGTAAAATCACATAGGCCAAAACACATGTAAGAATGGAAAAAGGATGTACACTCTTACCAGGTGGAAAAAATAAACTTCTGCTGCTGGGGGACTCACTGGGTGAGGGAAATTAGCCCTAGAAGGAGAATTCTCCCTAACAACATCTCATTACATGTGTCTGTTGGGACAGATATTGTTTAAATTCCTCCCCCAGAATTGTTGCTTCCCTTTCAGCGTCTGATGCTCTCCTCACCGGTGACACAGGAGACTGCATGCGCCTGCCAGTCACTATTTCATGAGGGTACAGGTGGTGGTCCTTGCTGGGCTGGTGAGCAGATGGAACAGGGCCAGGCCCAGGCAATGCGCCCAATTATTTTTTACAGAAGTCCCTTTCACATGAACAGCAGCCATTTAAACACTGCAACAAAAACGGCCTGGCTTTTTCTTGGTTGTTCATGTCATATTAAAGAACCATTGGGAAAGGGGCCTACCTGTCATTATCAATCGACCTGCAGCAATGTAATTCACCCAAGAAGAAGGAATCAAAGAATCCTGTGACATGGAAAACAGGATTATTAAACACTAGCAGTCCCCGGCCACGCGTTGCTGTGGCTCAGTCTGGTTAAATGGAAAAGACAGAAAATAGAAAGCGCACGTTTCTAATATGTTTAATTTCACAATGCCTATGGGTAGTTTTTAATGGCTCTGGCGGTTCTCCAAGTTGAGACAGTTTAATTTTCCCGGTGGTGCAACACATTCCTTTAGTTTCTCCATTAAATTTCAGAGCCTTGTAATAAGGACACAGTTCAGTCATGGTGCCGATGAGAACATGCCGGCTAAAACTATAATCATCAGCTGGGTTGTACCGGAATGCAAGGCGATTGTAATCGCGTGATTGCTGAGCACGGAGCCGTGTTTGATGCTGATCTGCCTGTCGCATTAGTACAAAGCAGATCTGAAGCTGTAGAACGCGATTGCCGTGCTCGCAACCGTGCATCCTGACGTCTGGCTGCACGTCGCTCTGCTGCTTCCTCAGCACGTAAGTATAGCGTGTGTTGCTTTTACGTCCAACAGATGATGCTGTTTTTCAGTATGATATTTAGTATAGCGTGTGTTGCTTTTTTACGTCCAACAGATGGCACTGTTTTTCAGAAAAAGCATGTTTTTACCTGTCACAGGTGTGACATCTATGTATAGTAGGTATATAAAAACACGCGCCTATTCGAATGCAATGGTGTATCAAAATTTCAAAGCAATCGGTGAAGAACCTTTGGAGATTTAAGATTTTGAATAAACGAACATTTACATTTTTATTTATATAGATAGATAAAAGCAAAAACCGCCTGCATGTGTGTTTGCAAATAAAAATGGCTTTAAGAAATCACAATGGAAAAAGATATCACTGCTCACAAAAAAATGTCAGGAAAGCAAAACCTTTTGTGGGGTGGGGGCAGGAGTTGACCAAAGCCAATAGGATGTTTAACCCACAGAATTCCAGTGACAGTTGGAGTGACACTGACTTCAGGAAAAACCTGTTCTGGCGGGGTGCAAAAACTGCACAATGAAAAGCCACACTCCAGCTGGATGTCACACCTCCCATCTAATGATGCCCTGCAATAGAATCTGCTGCTGCAGTTGTTGAAAGCCCACTGTTCCCCAGACTGGCTGTCCCTGAAGGCAGTTAAAACAGGGGCTTCAAGGAAAAATCATCCCCGGCAGAAGCATGACAAAAAGGTTTGAGCCCTTGTTGCACCCACTTCAAAAGAGCCCACACTAACTTCATAGAAACTCATAAAATAAACTCTGGTCACATGCGAGCCCAGGGAGACAGATGGTGGGGGGTGAAGCAACTTTCCATTTGCTGAATAGGAGATACTCCCAATTAATTTAAAAAGACTCTTTTCATTGTAGGCATCTTGCGCAGCAATCAGACTGAGGATTGATTTCAATTCTATGCCATTTTTCATATAATTTCCAGGTGGTTTTGGGGATATAAATAGCATTTATCTGTGACTCTGTGAACTGTAATGGCCAGTAGACTAGGTTTCTTGCTGATCTGAACGAGTGACAATTGTGAGAATTGGTGAAAAGGTGCAAAATAAAATTAGGAATATGCTTGATAATTTACACATTCATAACTTTGTACATTTTATGAAAACGACAAAAATGTGACACATGGCCATGCTACATCGTACGGATTTGACGGTCGGCTTGTCTAATTCCCCATGATCAGCTAAAACTGAATATATGTTTCATATGGCAGTGTCTAGTACAATTATGAAGTTATGATTGATACATAAATAGCTTTTGCCAAAAAGCGGTAAGGAGAACAAAAGGATGATGACAAATGGCAAAAGATGTTGCTCTCCTCCCCTGAACCAATCCTGACTGGGTGGGATTTTAAGGAGGAGCAGAAAGAAGAATATGTGGAGAGCAGATAGGGAGATGGAGAGAATTCCAATGGATTGGGGCAAGGAGCTGGAAGAAGCGGAAGCAGGAAGGGTTGCATAGTGCAGGTGGGACGGTAAGTAGGAAGTGATCAGCAGAACGGAGCGGGCGAGAGGGAGAGTAGAAAGAAAGGAGGGAGGAAAGGTAGGGAGGGGCAAGATCATGAAGAGATTTGAAGACGAGACAGAGGCAGTTGAATTTGAGTGAAAGGAGAGCCAGCCAAGTGAGGAGAGTGAAGAGGAGATGGAGACATGTGGATAGAGGAGACAGAGAGTACGGATGGCAGAGTGATAGAGGGATTTAAGGGGAGCTAGATGTGAGGCGGGGAGGCCAAAGAGGAGAGCTGAACAGTAGAAGAGATGAGAAAAGAGTAGGGAAGATATTAAGAGTTTGGTGGCATAAAAGGTGAGGGAAGATTGGATTTTGCGAATGTTATAGAGATGGAAGCGACAAGCCCGGGAGGTAAGAGAGATATGGTGAGCAAAGGGGGTCACACAATTTTAATATTGGTCAGGAATCACCAGTGGTGTGATAATTACAATGTAAAATGATGAAATACACTTGGTTGACCTTCTACTAAAACATATCCAAAGCACAGATGAATAGGAGCAATTTTACTGTTCAGGTAGCTAGCACCCAAGTTAAGATTTCCCACTGCAATGCTCCCTCAAATCCCTATTTATCAAATTCTGAGTGGATAGAAAGGAACAGCAAGGACTCAGGGATATCAGGCAGCAAACAGAATTAAAATCCAACCTTCCCTTACGAAATGGGATTTGAAAACCTTTGCAATTGCATAAATAACATTCGGAATTGGTAAATAATTAATTTACATGTGCGGCTCAATAAATTAGGTAAATATGATTTCTAACAGTATCAGCGATGTAAGAACACGAGTAACTACAAGGCAAAGTATCAACAAAGTGCATAGAGTTCAAAATTCAACTTGGAAATAAGAACACAGTGCAGCCAAATCACACGTTGGAAAGTTGCATTTTCTTCTTTTTATAGGTTTAAATGTCAAACGGTTTTAAAAACAGGTGAAATAGACAGAATCAGAATGCAGTTTTTATGCTGGGTGATAGATGCACATCACAGGGATAATCTGGAAGTAAAAAAGTGACTCTAGAAGAATGACTGGATGAGATATTCAATGGGAAAGTAAATTCGGTTTTAAAAATAAAAGCAGTTTGACAGAGAGAATCGGTTTGAAAGGGAAAGTGACAAGTGCTACTGCAACTATATCTTTGTAACTAGATTATCAAGAAGATAACGCTGCCCATGAAACAGGTTAAGTGGCCGTCTTAACCCCCTTCACGCCGGGTCTCTCTTTATCTGGAAATTAATTAATTTGCACCAAATATGACTAAGGACTTATGCAATGGACTAAACGGATGGGAAAGAATGGTGCCAACACATGAAATTAGGAAACAGGATACACAGAGGATTCAGACTATCTTAAACAAGTTATCAGGGTATGGATGGGATTATTGAGAAGGTGGAACCAAGACAAGGTATCAAGATAGGGTAGGCTATGTGTTGTTATGGGATGGGAAGATACTCACGATTAGGGCTGGATTTGGGACAGCCAACCAGGTTTCTGGACTCAAAGGTTCTGGTCACGTCACCACAGCGGGGCTCTACTAGCAGAAAACAGCTGGGCCTGTCTGGTCATGGCACAGCGGCATGCAGGTAGTGGGGCAAAAAGCGGGTCTGGTCACAGGATACTCTCCAAAAGGGTACCACAGCTTTTCTCCCTGAGTTAATGGGATTTTGGTATGGGGTTTAGTTCTGAAGATTGGTTCTGCCTGGATAGAGTCAGCTATGCTTTGGCCTGGCAGTAGATCTGGAATCTGCAGGATGAATATGAAATGTCTGGATACGCAGCAGCTGGAAAATTCAGAAGAGTGTGTCCTTTGTCTCTGTGAGCTGCCCGCTTTTATAAGGTGGGTGACATCACAGGATTTACTGTTGAGCAGAACTAAGCTAGACCTACCCCTAAGAATCGGATAGGTCAACCTATGTCATGTCGCCTGCTCCTTGGAAGCAAATTGGGCTGGGGGAGGGGACTGAGTTTTATGGGGTGTGTTTTTATGAGGTACAGAGCCATCCCCCAGTCATTTTTGCCAAAAATCAGTTATGCCATAAATCACACATTTTTACAGTTGTGGCACTTTTGAAAATCAAATAGGCAAATGACATATTCCACACAGAACATGGCAGTCCAACTCCCAGGTTTGTACGACATTGAGCCTCATTACAACATTTGCGGAGTGGGTTAACGGGGCTCCGCTAATAGAGGCGGACCCGTTAAACCCATTCCACAAGATTAAGAGGTCCCCTCGCGGGACCCGGTAATGACGCCTGGTAAAACCAGGCATCATTACCGGGTCCCGCAAGGGACCAGGGAGCAAACAACGGGCCGGTCGTAATCGGCCCGTTGTTAGCTCCCGCTCCCATTCCCATTGAGCCCTATGGTGGCTCAAATGGGAATGGGGAAGGCCCGGGCTCGGGTTCCCAGAGGGAGGAATTACTGGGCCCTCTGAACTCGGAATAGCCCGGGAATTCCCCATTCAGGGAACCCAGACCTGGTTTTTGAGGCAGCCATGGCGGCAATAGCACCATGGCTACCGCCAAACCTGTAAAGAGGCCCATTGTTTCATCCTTCTAATAATCTTTTGCACTTTTTGGTGGGAAATATTTCACTTACAATTCTATAACTTTATACATGTGTACATATTATCATAAGGCATGTTAGTATTGAATGTCAAAGTGGCACCATATACAAATTCCTCAGAATATACAATTTGTTGCCATTTCCATACCCAACATGCTAGTGAAAGCTACCATGTCTTAATGTGATGCCATAAAAATTGCATTTAAACCCACTGCGTTGCCCAATGGCAGAAATAACAGTCTTAAAGTTTATTAATGAAAATAGTCTTTTGAGCCAGATGGCCAGCATTGTCTCCCAAATAAGGGCATCATTTCCAAGGTTGCTCTGGAGTTGGGTTTGAAGCCCCCGAGTTGAAATGAGGGGTGTGTTACTTGCAATTTCACACCTAAGTGTCCTGTCCTGGAACTCTATTGTACCAGGCTCAAGCCCAGTCACAAAGTTTGTTGAGCGTGTGAAATGCTTCCTCTTGGTTCATTCATAGTTTCCAAGGGGCTTGCCCTTTGGGGGACGGCAAATCCTGTTCCCAGAAAGCAAATGTCCTTTGAAGCCAGGACAGGAAAACCTGTTTTGTGGTTCCACAGTAAATGCACACATTTATTTACTTTTTTTTTCTGAATCAGAAGCAAGCATGTTGAAATATAATATCCTATATGTGTTTTCAAATAAACCCCCCCCTTTCATTTCTAGGCAAGGACAGGGCCTTAACTCAACCATTTACTTTTAAGCAGATATTTTTCTTGTTGATAAAAGCACCCTTTTGCACGTGGGTTAATTCAGCTGTGAGGTCACTTTCAAATGCGGTTTTCTCTTACATCTAGATTCTAACATTATTTGCAGCCTTAGTCAATCTCTCATACACAGAAAACTGTTCAAGGCAAAGGTCCACTGACACTAACATAAGCACAGTGAAATAGGGCTTCTTTTGAAGAGTTCAGCTGTGATATTTTGTTGCAAAGTAAGGCTTTTTTCCATACGGCTGGGATTAAAGTTCTTTGTGATTTCACAGATCTTGCCTGACACAGCCTATCATTCAGTGAGAAATGCTTTCTTCTGCTGGAACACAACCTGCATATGGCTGGGCATAGCTGAGTCCACTGGAACCAACTGTATACTGCTGAAATGATGCAAAAAGCCAAAATGGGCAAATGGGGAGCAGGTGCAAGTGGATCTAGGTCACCTGGCCTAAGCTCCGCCCACCTGGTGCCTTCCTGTCTGCCGGTCCTTTTTCCCTACTTAAGGAGCCCTCCAGCCTCTTTTCCTTTTCAGATGGGAAGCAAGTGCAAGTGGATCTAGGTCACCTGGCCTAAGCCCCGCCCACCTGGTGCCTTCCTGCCTGCCGCTCTTTTTCACCACTTAGCAAGCCCCGCCTACCTGGTGCCTTCCTGTTTGCCCCTCTTTTTCCCTACTTAAGGAGCCCTCCAGCCTCTTTTCCTTTGCAGATGGGGAGCAGGTGCAAGTGGATCTAGGTCACCTGGCCTAAGCACCACCCACCTTCTTAGCCCTGTCTCTTTCTTCCTGCTCTTAACTATTATTTCAGGGGCGTCTCTCGCCCGGGCTTCCTAAGTGAAGGGCAGATGAAGAAAAGGGCAATTCCTGTTTGGACCTGTTCGGCCCAGGGGGACCCAGGGCCCGACCCCTTGCTCAGACAGCGGGTAAGCATGCTCCAACATGTGTTACTCCTTCTGTCCCCACAGGCCATCCCCACCCCCTCTGGTGCCCAGTGATGTTCCCTTGTGCCCCCACCTTTCTCGTACACAGGTGTTGCCTGTTTTGCTTGTTTCTTCTACCCTGTTCCCCCCTGACTCCCCTCAAGCCTACCTCTGCAGGAGTCTGTCCTGATAAATTCTGGTTTCACCATCACCGTCTTGTGGCCAATGCTGGATTTGACTTTTATGGACTTCATTCATTCACGGTGCGTCACCCTTTCTCAACTCTTATGCTGAACTTTCTTTGCATCTTGTACTGGTGGCCCTGAATCATGTTGTTCCTATCTTCATCTTGTATCCTGGCTTGCAACATCATTATGTGTTACTACTGACTTCTGCAATTGTATTCACTCTCCCCTCTTGCTTCTCCACTCTTTTGACTGCTAACTCTCTGTTCTCTCCTCCTTTCCCTTCTCCCTTTTCCCATCTCCTCCCCTTACTTTCTTCTATGTACTGACTATATCAGAATTGTCCCTGGACCCAGTATGATAGCAACCTAGTCTGTCTCCTCCCCCCCTCCCCTTACTGTTTATTTCCTTCCCACTCCCTCTCCAGCACTATCTGAAATCTTGTCAGGCCTAGTATGATAGTCGCTTGTTTTGTACCTCCCCTACCTTTCTGCACTCCTCTCCCTTACCTTTTGTTTTTCTCCGGCTCTACCAGAAATGTCGTCAGGCCTAGTACGGTAGTCGCCTGTCTGTTTCCATTTCCTTCCCACTCTCACCCGCCCTTCCTTATCTATGTCTTACCTCTTGCACTATCTGAAATGTCGTCAGGCCGAGTACTATAGTTAATTTCACATCCTTACTGTTCATGGCCTGTTAGAATGTCATTGTATTTTCCCTTGTTCCCTCCCTTGCCTTGAAGAACTTTGGAACACAATGGGCCTCATTCCGAGTATGGAGGTAGTCATGGCGCTATTTGCGCCATTACTGCCTCCGATACCGGTACTGACTCCTGTTTGGTAAGTCCCCATTTACCAAACCATTCCCCATTCCCATTTGAGCCCCCAGAGTGGTCAGGGGTAGGAGGAGAGAGTAGACGAGTCAAAGTTTGGAAGATTCGGCGGGGGTGGGGAGAATGAGAATGGAGGACGTTAGAGAAGTAGGATTGTTTGGATGAGCTGATGCAGGTGTCATAGAGGGTGTGGTAAGAGAAGTAGGAGGCTTGGTTGGCTGGTGAACAGTGTTTAAGCCAGCGTCTTTCGAGGCGTCGGAGAAGGCGGCGCATAGATAGAAGGTGTGAGGAGAGCCAGGGTTGGGTGGGTTTGCGGGAGGGGCGGAAGGGAGTGAGAGGGTGTAGTTGGTCAAGACTGGAAGAGAGGGATTAGGATATGGTGGATAAAGCATTGTTTGCAGAGAGAGAAGAAAAGTGAGTATGAGGTGGGAGGGAGGAGATGCAGGTGTCATAGAATTGAGAGGGGTTAAAGTTATGGAGGTCGCGTTGGGAGAAAGAGATGGAGGAAGAGGGAGGAGGGCGAGGAGAGACAGGGGAAGTGAGGGAGAAGGAGAGTAGGGCGTGGTCTGATAGATAGTTGGGGAGGTTGGAAACCGAGGAGGGGGAGAAGGAAGAGATAAAGATGAGATCAAGAGTGGATCCCAAAGAGTGAGTAGGAGAAGTAGGGAGGGGGGTAAGGAGGTAGAAGTCAAGTATAGATAAGAGGGGGAAGGTTTGGTGGGTGGAGGAGAGATGGAGGTTACAGTCGCCAAGTACAATTAGGGGTGTGGGACGGGGAGAGGAAGGTGAGGATGTGGTCAATGTTATCATAGAAAGATGTGAGGGGTCCAGGTGGACGATAAATGATGAGGAAGGATATAGCTTGAGAGGAGGTGCAGATTTTATGCAAGTATTCAAAGGAGGGAAAGGGTGGGAGAGGTGTTGAGCAGGGGGCCAATAGACAATTGTGGTGAAAGAGAAGACTGATGCCGCCACTGCGGCCAGAAGAGCGGGAGACGTGAGTAAAGGAAGAGTAGGAGAAAGTAAGTAAAGCAGGGACAGTTGAATTGAAGGGGGGGATCCAGGTTTCAGTGATGCATAGAAAGTGCAGGTTTAACCGTAGAAACTGGTCCAGAACAGCGGCAATCTTGTTACAGAGAGATCTTGAGTTCCATAGGCGATGTCGATGACGCTGGAGGTTTCAACAGTAGGAGGATAGATGAGGTTGGGGTGGTGAGTTGGGATAGGTGGGCAGTGGGTCAGATGGGAGTGGCGTAGTAGGTGAAGGTTGAGTCTGGAGATGGTCATAATGATGAAGCAGAGGGTTTTGAGGAAAGGCCAGGGATTGGAGTGTGGTGTAGGGAGAGAAAGTGGAGGGAAGTGGTAGTTGAAGTTGCGCATACCTGATGGAGCGATAGGAGCAGGTAAAGGCGAGGTGGGTGTGATGGAGGTTGAGGCTGGGTTGGTAGGGCGTAGCATTGGTGGCAGAAAGGAGTGAGGTGGATATTGCTGTGTGGTCGCTGGATTGTGTCAGAGAGATGTCAATGGGATAGTGCTCAGGGGGAGTGTAGAGAGAGTGTAGGAGATTTGGGTTAACAGGGCTTAGTTGGATTAGACAGGTGATGGTGGAAGGGGTTGCTGGCAGGAGATATTCACAGATGTGGGTGCTAAGGTCGCAGATCAGGCTGGTGACATTTGAGGAGGTGCTAGTGGAAAAACTGCAGAAGTAGGAGAGAAGGTCACTGTGTAGATGTACAATGCTTCTGTGTCTGGGAATCAAGCGGGTTGGTCTTCCAGTGCTTCTGTGCCCTGGGTGGTGACGGTGGGAGGGTAGGGCTCGCAGGTAAGGCTTGGTGGAAAGGGGTGAGCGCAGGTGCGCATGCGGTGATGGCAGATAGGTAAAGTCTCACAAGTTTCCCATTTGCTGAAACAAGTGCAGTTACTGGCTCAGTCTGGTCACTGGGGTAAAACTACAAGGGTAGCAGTGGGTGGAGTGACGTGCATGTTTCTGAGGAAGTGCGAGAGCGATGATTGTAGGCAGAAAGAGTCTCACAAGTTCCCCAAATTGCTAACTCAAATGCTGTTGATGTGTGGTTACTGGGGTTAAACTCAAAGTGGGGGTGTGTGGTGAGGGGGGGACATGCAGCTTTCCCAATAGGAGCAATTAGGAGAGCATTGGGACACGCGCTGTGAGAGGAGTGCTCCTAGCACAGCACCCCGTCCAGGGGTAGGCCAGCTGAGGCATCCGCAGCTGATACGTCAGCCACTGACAGGCAGCCCTGGTGCTGTGCCAGACGATCCACACCAAGAGACAGGGGGTTCAAACACTCAGGCCAGTTCACGGTTCAGGCTCAGGGTGGAAGAGGCATGCAGAGTGCCTGCAGCAGCAGATCACGGTCACGCACCATGCCGTCAGGTCTTGTGCGGTCTTGGTGGTGTGCCTCCTAAGAAGTAGAATTCGGTCATGCTCTGCTGCGTTAGATCTTGTATAGGCGGGAGGCTGCAATGTCAGTCGTAGGAGGCAGGAGCGGGAAGAGTAACTTAGAAGAGGTTCACTGGGTCCGCCATGATCGAGTAGATATGGTCTGTGGTTATTAGGGAAACTTGTTCTAGAGGTGTCCAATATGTTTATGAACAGGAACGTGCAGAGATGGGTTGGGAAATTGTAGTAAATATTGTTCTCAACCCATTTGAATCAGCCTGAG
This sequence comes from Ambystoma mexicanum, assembly GCF_040938575.1. Classification (NCBI taxonomy): domain Eukaryota; kingdom Metazoa; phylum Chordata; class Amphibia; order Caudata; family Ambystomatidae; genus Ambystoma; species Ambystoma mexicanum. The sequence goes on from NC_090921.1 coordinate 140,161,585, forward strand.
TGGAGGTGTTACGCTCACCTGGTATCCACAGGGACGCCACCCAACCGAGTTACTCGCTGGTATGCTTCTCAGCTTTGCCCTGATGTGGTCTGCGGGGAAGGTTCTGCCTCGTGGTAGAATTAGGCATGCTCTCCGTCCTGCCTTCTTTGCAGGGGCGCGTTGTCTTTCATGGGCGAGTGTGGTCCAGTTACTTCACTGACGCTGGCCCGTTTGATATTGTTCAGGTAGGTCTTATCGCTGTTCTTTAGTTTTGTTGCTATTCTGCATGCCTTTCTTTGTTTAAAATGTCTATTTTTTCTCCCTTAGATATGCAGAGCTTCAGCACGGCAAACTGGCTTGGTTGAGCCTCGCTGGTAAATGATGGCGCATTAAGAGCGCTATGATGCGGTAAGTAAGCGCTATGCGCAGCACTGCGCAGTCTTGCCTTTGCTAACCTGTGTTTTCCTTCCTTGTAGGTTGCGGTGTTCTTCAGCGTGAGTGGAATGTCCGGAGTGGTATATTTCTACAAAAGGAAGGAACAGTCAACACATTCCCCTCCGATAGCAATTTCAAGACACAGCCCTTGAACAAATATAGGCTGCATTCTGTGTTTCAAATCATCATCAGAAAACATTTTCTTCACAAAATATCATTTTTAATATATTAATCTTTTGTTAAGCACAGGTAATACAAAAATTATTAAAACACATATACACAACACAGTCATATACAAAGTAAAAACACTACCACCTCACAGTATCGCAACTAGTATGCTGAAATATTCAACCAGCATACCACACTATTGGCAACTCAATAAATCTCATTTTCCATTGTGTGACAAAGCCCAACTTATATAAGTTTCAGTCCTCTGTGTTCGATGTAACCGGACATTCATCAGGGGCAGAAGTAGTCCTGTGCTTTAGGTAGAATCTTCCTATTCATACACCAATTTCTATCACTCCCTCGGGCTATTCCAAGAGTCCTCCCATCCACAGTCAAAGTAGCGTCCTGAAGAAAAGATTTAGCAATCTGCAAATTCCGCGTTAATTTCTTTGAATGACGCAGCGATAAACCCCAGACAATGAAGAGCTGTGTTTCCTCGATGCTGGGGTTTATCGCTGCGTCATTCAAAGAAATTAACGCGGAATTTGCAGATTGCTAAATCCAACCAGTGGGATCCCTGCCAGATAGAGGAAAGAGGCCAGTTTCTTCAGGACGCTACTTTGACTGCGGATGGGAGGACTCTTGGAATAGCCCGAGGGAGAGATAGCAATTGGTGTATGAATAGGAAGATTCTACCTAAAGCACAGGACTACTTCTGCCCCTGATGAATGTCCGGTTACATCGAACACAGAGGACTGAAACTTATATAAGTTGGGCTTTGTCACACAATGGAAAATGAGATTTATTGAGTTGCCAATAGTGTGGTATGCTGGTTGAATATTTCAGCATACTAGTTGCGATACTGTGAGGTGGTAGTGTTTTTACTTTGTATATGACTGTGTTGTGTATATGTGTTTTAATAATTTTTGTATTACCTGTGCTTAACAAAAGATTAATATATTAAAAATGATATTTTGTGAAGAAAATGTTTTCTGATGATGATTTGAAACACAGAATGCAGCCTATATTTGTTCAAGGGCTGTGTCTTGAAATTGCTATCGGAGGGGAATGTGTTGACTGTTCCTTCCTTTTGTAGAAATATATATCTCATATACTCACTTAGTAGGAGGGAATATCACCAAAGTGTGGGGTTTCCCCTGCAGAATAATTCATGTCCGGAGTGGTGCCAGCCGAGAGGCGACCAGCCAGGTAAGCCTTTTGAGCAGTTTGTAATTTGTAAATGTCTCTACTGCTTTCTTTAATGTTGCCTCGATCTTCCTCTTTCAGGTCGTTCTGTCCGGGAGGCGTGCAGATTCGAGGAAGCTCTTCTCAGTAGCTGCGAGTGTTTAAAGATGAAGACTGCAGGTAAGATGCTGCTGCTAATGATGTTCCTTTTGTCTCCTTGCAGGTTCTGCTTCTCCGGGTTCGAGGGAATAGCTGGACACGGTGAGCGTCACGTTGCAAGCTGCAAAGTAACGCGAAGCGTGTTGTCTTGCTCGGGTGTGGTTTAAATAGCCCCAACAAAATAGTCCAGGTAAAGTAGTCCCTAGGCTACCACACCCAAAACACTAGACCGCATAGCTTGGTTCTTAGGAACCAAGCTATGTGGATGCCTCCATGTTGGCTGCAATACAATAAAGTAGTTCCCAAGCACATTGTTTTTCATGGTGTATGAGCCTGGCGGCATAGGTGCCAGGACTGGCCCCATGAGGTCTTTTGAAGAGGAGGCCAGGCTCTAGAGGCCCGAGTCCTGACTTCACCTGGCCAATGGGTTTGCCAGAGGGGGTTTTGGGCAAGGGTCGTGACAGCACTCCCCCCTAAGGCCCCTCCCATGGTGTTCCTTCTGTCTGGCCCAGGTTTGGTTGGCAAGTTCCGATGGAATTTCCTGATTAGACGTGGTGCGTGGATATTCTCACTGGGCTCCCAGGATCTATCTTGTGGTCCAAATCCTTTCCAATTGACAAGATAATATAGCTTGGTCCTAGAGTATTTAGAGTCCAAGATATCTTTGACTTCGAATTCTGGTTCTCCATCAACAAGTATGGGCTTAGGTGGTGTCCCAATTCGTGTGCCGGGACACATGGAATACCGGGTGGATGTGTAGATTAGGTGGTAAATCCAGTTTCACGGCTGCTGGGTTGATAATTGCCTTCATGGTATAGGGTCCTAAGAATCTGGGATGAAAGGTCCGGGTTCCCTTGATGGGTACAAATTTAGCGGCTAACCAAACTTTGTCTCCTACTTGATAATCAGGGGCCTTTTTCGGGTATTGGTCGGCGAATCTCTTTTGTTTTTCTTTGGCATGAATATGGTGTTCCTTTGCCCTTTTGAAAGCCTGAGTAATGGTTGTGTGTAGAGTCTTTACCGCTGGCATTTCCAAGCTGGCTGGAAGGTCTAGTTCAGAGGTATGTGGATGTCTGCCATAAAGGGTATAGAAGGGCGTTTGTCCCATGCTTGAATGCAAAGAATTGTTATATGCATATTCGGCTATCCTTAGTAGGTCTTTCCAATTCCTTTGTTCGTGGTGCAGCATGCACCAAAAATATTGCTCGAGTGTCTGATTGGTTCTTTTGGTTTGGCCGTCCGTTTGGGGATGGTTACTGGTAGATAGCCGAACATCGATCTGCGCCATTGCACAACATTTTTTCCAGAGGTTTGAAACAAAATGGCTGCCTCGATCAGAGACCAGAACCGAAGGGAAGCCATGTAGCTTAACCACGCCCTCCAGGAACACTTTTGCTAAAGTGGCTGCGTCTGGGAGGCCTTTGAGAGGGATAAAATGGGCCATCTTCGAGAATAACTCCACAACTACAAGGATGGTGTTGAACCCTTGGCTTGGAGGTAGATCAGTGATGAAGTCAAGGGAAAGAGTGTGCCATGGAACTGGAGGAATGTCCAATGGTCTAGGAGACCAGATGGTTTTTGTTTCTGTGATTTATTTTGTGCGCAGACACCGCAGGACTGAATATACTGAATGATGTCCTTACGCCAGGTAGGCCACCAAAAGTTCTCTTTCACCTTAGCTAGGGTTTTGGCGATCCCAGGATGCCCTTCGATCAGTGAATCATGATAGTTTGAAATAATATGCTGTTGTAATTCCTTCTTGGGTACATATAGGCGATCCCTAAAAAAGGGTAGATGGTCCTTGATGGTATATTATTCTCCTTGATTTTGCCATGCGAGGTAGGCATCAGGATTCATTGTCCGTTGGATTTATTTACGTAGTTCTACTTGTGTTAAGGCTGTCGTGATACCCAAGAGTTTGTCTTCAGGTATAATAGGTACTGGGTCTGGAGTTGTATATACTATTTCATCTATGCCCATGCGAGATAAGGCATCCGCCTTTCTGTTTCTGACTCCTGGTCGAAATGTGATTACATAATCATATTCGGCGAAGAAAAGGGCCCACCGTAATTGGCGCGAGGACTGGGCCTTGGCTGTTTTGAGATATTGCAGGTTTCGGTGGTCTGTGATGACTGTAATGGTGTGTCTGGCTCATAGAAGGTAGTGCCTCCAGGCTTTAAAGGCGGATTTGATAGCCAGGAGTTCCTTGTCCGTGATGGCATAATTAATCTCTGGAGGTGAGAACTTTTTCAACCAGAAGGCCACAGGATGTAGCTGGCTGGTTTGCGGGTCTCTCTGTGAAAGGACAGCCCCCATTGCGAAACTGGACGCATCAGTTTCAACGACATAAGGGAGGTCTGGACGAGGATGTCGCAGGATTGGAGCGGAGGTAAACCTGCGTTTAAGTTCCTGAAAGGCTTCTTCTGCTTCTTCGGTCCAAGCAAACTTTTTATTGTTTTTTTGTAATAGTACTGTGATTGGGTGCACAACCTGAGAGAAGTCTGGGATGAACCGGCGGTAGAAGTTCGCAAAGCCCTGCATGCTTTGTACCCCTTTCAGAGACGTCGGTGAAGGCCATTTCAGAATGGCATCTACCTTGTGTACGTCCATTCTGATGCCTCCTTTAGTAAGGATAAAACCAATAAATTCTACTTTGGTGAAGTGAAAAAAGCATTTTTCAAGCTTTGCAAACAAGCGATGTTGACAGAGCTTGGTGAGGACTGAACGAACGTGCCTGACATGATCTTGTTCCGAGGCTGAGTATACTAAGATGTCGTCTATGTACACTAAGGCGCACACATCAATTAACTCCCTTAAGACGTCATTCATGAAATAGTGGAATTCCGCAGGAGCGTTGCATAACCCGAAGGGCATGACTTGATATTCAAACAAGCCATACTTAGTACGGAAGGCGGTTTTCCATTCATCTCCTTTTCTAACTCGGACCAGGTGGTACGCTCCTCGAAGGTCCAATTTGGTATAAATCTGGGCATCTTTAACTTGGTCAAGCATTTCAAGGATAAGTGGCAAGGGGTAGCGGTTCATCACAGTGATCTTGTTAAAGGCACGCTAGTCAATACAGGTTCTCAAGTCTCCTTCCTTTTTCGGTACGAAGAACAAAGGACTGGCTGCGGGGGACTTCGAAGGACGGATAAATCCATTTGCAAGGTACTGGTCTAAATAGGATTTCAAATGAAGGTTTTCTGGTTCTGTGAGAGCGTAGATCCTTCCGCAAGGGATTTGTGCACCAGGAACAAGGTGAATCTGACAGTCATAGGGCCTGTGCGGCGGCAATGTATTGGCTTGGTCCTTTCGGAAAACATCCTGGAACTCATGATATTCACTTGGCAAGGTATTAGTTGCTCCCAGGGTTGATACTGTCACTCTGGGAGTCATGGGGATACAGACGTTAGGTTTCTCCTCTTGGTAATAGCAGGCAGGGGAGCAGTCACCGGGGAAGGTTACTTTTCGTGCCCGCCAGTCTATCAAAGGGTTGTGAGCAACCAACCATGGCATCCCTAGTATTAGCCTGAACTGAGGTGTCTTGATGAGATCGAATGAAATAGACTCCCGATGTCCGTCCTGGCACAGCAAGGTTACCCTGGCTGTGCACTGGGTTACTGGTCCGAAAGCGATTTCTGTCCCATCCACGGTGGTTACCTTATCCATAGTTGGCTTAGAACACAAAGGAAGCCCCATCTCTGCTGCCAGTTCTTGATCAATATCATTTCCAATTGCTCCACTATCGATGTATGCTTCAACAGCATGCATTCTTGATGACTGTTGGTGGTTAATTAAGATCACTGGTATTGCAAAGTGCGAGGTCAGCAACTCTTTCTTCTCACTCGGCAAACTGACCTCTACATTTGTCGAGCTTTGGTAATTTTCCGATTCCTTAGCTTCATCCTTCTCTGTGGCCCCGACTGTTCTTCTTGGGGGTTTTACTGGACAGTCCTTCAGGAAATGTCCTGGCTTCCCACAATACAAACAAAGCTGTTGTTGTCTTCTTTTGTCCCGCTCTTGTTTTGTTAATGGAGGCCGTATCCCTCCAATCTGCATGGGTTCTACAGCATTTTCAGGTACACAGGGTGTGTGTTCCCTTGGTCGAACATACACGGTCCGAGGGTCCGTCTTAGACCGGTCTGCCTTTCGGTCCTGCAACCGGTGGTCTAGCTGCATGACCAGATTTATGAATTCTGCACAGTCTCTTGGTGGATCAACCACCTGGACTAAGACGTCCTTTAATTCGCCTCGTAAGCCTCGATGGAATAACGTGGTTCTTTTGTTTTCTGGCCACCTAGCTTCGGCAACCAGTCTGTTGAAGGTAGCAATGTACCTTAACAAGTTCTGATTCCCCTGTCCGAGGGACAAGAGTTCATTGTCTACAGCTTGTTCATGGGTATGGCGAGCAAAAACTGTTTCCATTTCTCTCTGGAATCCCCCAAAATCATGTAATAGAGGATCATCATGGGTTACCAACGGCACCGACTGCACTACCACTCAGGTATGATAAGACAAAAGCTACCCAAGCTTGGTCATTTGGAAATGCTCCAGGCCTACAAAGAAATTGAAGGCAGCACTGATTGATGTATGCCGCATACTTCCGTGGGTCACCTTAGAACCTTTCTGGTGGTGCCAGGGGCACTGTCCCAGGTAACGTGATCTGTACCGGAGTGAGTGGTATGGCGGGGTTTTGCATCGTCGGATTGCTTCCAGGTAGAGGGGTCTGTCCTGCCTGTGATTGCAAGTATTGCCTGCTAATCTCTTCAGTGCGTTCTTTGGTCCCTATTAGGTTTCTCCGGAGGGCATTAGACTCTTGTCGGGCAGAATGAACCTCAGAACGAAGCTCTCCTCGTAATTGGGCCAATTGGTCCATTTCTGATGTCCCCATGGCACCCCGGTGGATTTGTTATGGTAGGCTTTATGTTCTGTTACGTGTTTTGTTATGCTCACCTGGTATCCATAGGGACGCCACCCAGCCGGGTTACTCGCTGGTATGCTTCTCAGCTTTGCCCTGATGTGGTCTGCGGGGAAGGTTCGGCCTTGTGGTAGAATTAGGCATGCTCTCCGTTCTGCCCTCTTTGCAGGGGCACGTTGGCTTTCATGGGCGAGTGCGGTCCAGTTACTTTACTGACACCGGCCCGTTTGATATTGTTCAGGTAGGTCTTATTGCTGTTCTTTAGTTTTGTTGCTATCCTGCATGCCTTTCTTTGTTTAAAATGTCTCTTTTTTCTCCCTTAGGTATGCAGAGCTTCAGCCCGGCGAACTGGCTTGGTTGAGCGCTATGATGGGGTAAGTAAGCGCTATGCGCAGCGCTGCGAAGTCTTGCCTTTGCTAACCTGTGTTTTCTTTCCTTGTAGGTCACGGTGTTCTTCAGCGCGAGTGGAATGTCCGGAGTGGTGCCAGCCGAGAGGCGACCAGCCAGGTAAGCCTTTTGAGCAGGACGTAATTTGTAAATGTCTCTACTGCTTTCTTTAATGCTGCCTCTATCTTCCTCTTTCAGGTCGTTCTGTCCGGGAGGCGTGCAGATTCGAGCTGCACGCCTCCCGGACAGAGGTGTTCTCAGTAGCTGCGAGTGTTTAAAGATGAAGACTGCAGGTAAAATGCTGCTGCTAATGATGTTCCTTTTGTCTCCTTGCAGGTTCTGCTTCTCCGAGGTTCGAAGGAATAGCTGGACACGGTGAGTGTCACGTTGCAAGCTGCAAATTAACGCGAAGCGTGTTGTCTTGCTCGGGTGTGATTTAAATAGCCCCAACAAAATAGTCCAGGTAAAGTAGTCCCTAGGCTACCACACCCAAAACACTAGACCGCATAGCTATGTGGATGCGTCCATGTTGGCTGCAATACAATAAAGTAGTTCCCGAGCACATTGTTTTTCATGGTGTATGAGCCTGGCGGCATAGGCGCCAGGACTGGCCCCATGAGGGCTTTTGAAGAGGATGCCAGGCTCTAGAGGCCCAAGTCCTGACTCCACCTGGCCAATGGGTTTGCCAGAAGGGGTTTTGGGCGAGGGTCGTGACAGGAGGAGGCGCTGGATTAGGCTTCCGTGCTTCTGCGCCCCATGGTTGTCAAATATGTTATGGGAAATGTTAGCATACCCTGCATTTGCCTGTGTAAATCCTTAGTATTTTTGTAAGTAAATCAATTAATTTCCCCCTTGAATTTCACGGATCGGGATTGTTGAAATTCAAAACCAACAATCTTGTTCCTAGTGTTTTAATTTAATTGTTATAGTCATTAAAGTGTTGCCCCAAAAGAATTATTCCCATTATGAGCTGAAAACCAAATTTGTCAGTGTATTGTGTGCATTACCAAATGAATCCCTATTTGCATCTATCAGTTTAAACCACAACTGTTTTCATTAGTGTGTGCAATCCCTTTTTCCTAGAAGTCTACCTGTGAGTTGCCCCAGTCATTTTCACTGAAAGCCGTGGTTCCTATGTGCCTTTCCCATTGTTGTAAGCGTATGTCATTTTCAACCCCAGCAAAATTTTGTGGGATTTGCAATTCCGTTTTTCAAAAAATGTCTTGTCATTCTTTAAAAAACATTTTTCCTAGAGTATTCCACTTTCTCTATCATGCTCTGAGCTCGGATTTGGCATTGCCTTTCCTCTGTTTTTCATGGTTTTGAGCTTGCCTGTCATTCCCAACTCCAGCAAAATTCAGTATGATTTGCATGTTTTCATTTTTCTAAATATTTCTTTTCACGAATTTTTCAAAAATCGTTTTCCCTACTCTATCCTTCTTCCTCTATCATTCCCTGATCACGGATTCGAATCACATTCCCTTTTATTTATTTTTTCTTTTTCTTTCTCATGTGTTGCCTGTGTTAAAATTGGATCTCCTATGGGTGCTAGCTAGTCTGTTTTGAAGCCCTATGTGTTCTCTAGTGTAAGCAGCCTGAAGTATCCTTGTGCGTTGTCCCATGGCGGTAGTATTGAATCATTGAAATCCCATTTTTCCATTCTCACAGGGGGGTGTGCTTAACCTTCCTGCAATCATTTGAGTGAAATTATTTGGCTTTGCTTTTCACAACACAAAATTGGTGCAGCATTACAGTATCTCTTAGCCGGGTAATGTTATAGAAGTCTGTGCATTTGTGTTGCCACAACATTAGTGGCTGCTGCAATCTCTATGTTCTGATTGGATATTAAAATAATAATGTAATACATTATTCATTGACAACACACCGCCCTGGTTCCTTGTCTATTGTGAAAAGTGGTGCTGGTGGAGGTTGGGTGCGAGACGGGTTGGAGGCCTACTCAAAAGAATCCGTAGCATATTAAAAATAAAAAAGTGTTTTATTGTGCACCACATTCATTGTAAGAGAAGGAGTTCCCCGAATGGCGTGTGCCGTGTAATAAACTGTGACAGTTTCGGGAGTCTGCTCTTAAGGAGGCTGTTGATCCTTTCTACCACCCCATTTGCTTGTGGGTGGTAAATCAAACACATAAAATGTTTGATTCCTAACAGGGCAGAGATTTCCTTAAAGAGTTCATTGAAAAAATGGGTGCTGTTATCTGATCTTAAAATGTCACACATATTTGTCATCTGTGGGCGCATGGACCAGCACCGACTCACCTGGAGAATGGACATATCACCACAATCAAGTATTGTGCCCCATTACGTCGTTCCCCAACGTCTGCGTAGTTGATGTGCAGCTCACGGAGTGTGCCGACAGGGCATGGTAGAGTTCCTTGCAGTGTTCTGAGCGTAATTCCTGTACTAACTATTCCTGATCTTGGGGTACAATGCCAGAGATCTTAAAAAAAGCCTGGGTGATGCCTATTCTAAAGAAGCCAGGACTTCCAGTTGACTTGCCAAATAACTATAGTCCTATTACAAATACTGCATTCCTACTCAAGATTCTCGATCGTGTAGCCTACATTCAAATCTCAGAACATCTAAAAAGAAATCCCATACTTAACGATCACCAGTCTGGGTTCCAAGGTTGGCTTTGAAACGGAAACCGCCCTATTGCAACTCAAGTCTAAACTGCTGTCCCGTATGGACCAAAACAAAGCTTCTCTACTTATGCTGCTGGACCTATCCGCGGCCTTCGACCTGGTGGACCATGACATCATGTCCACCATGTTGTATGAAGTCGCAAATTTCTCTCCCCTTGCAACGAGGTGGGTCTCATCATTTCTTAAAAATCGTAACAGCAGAGTATTCTGTGGCACAGCTGAATCTGAACCTATTACGCTATCTTGTGGAGTGCCTCAGGGAGCCTGCACTTCTCCCTGTTTCTATAATATTTTTACAGTCCCTCTGTTTGCCAGGTTAGATCATGAGAACGTCATATTTACCAACTACGCGGATGACACTCAATGTGTCATCCCGCTGTCTGGCTTACACTGCCTGGATGAATTAGCCATCAAAAAGACCACCTTCACTATTATTGAAACCTGGATGGTGCATAACAAACTGGCCCTAAACAAATCCAAAACGGAAGTCCTAGTTATTGGTTCCTCACATATATTGAATAAACTTGGCCCAAGTTATGATAGTTTTCAGTTAGGAGAAGAAACTATCATTCCTCTAAAAAAAAGTAAAAATGCTTGGGGTCACCTTCGACCAACGACTAACCATGAAACAACATGTTAGTAGCTTGGTCTCCTCATGTGCTTACTTCATAAAGTTATTAGCTCACTTAAGACCATTTATATCTCAGGAAAATGCAGAAACGATTGCCAGAGCAATGATAATATTGCTCAAGCCTGTTAATTGGCATGGACAAAATGGATTGTAACAAACTCCAGGTTTGCCAAAATGGTGCAATCAGAGTTGTTATGAAGCTCAAGCGTAGAGAACATATAACGCCGACAAGACGTGCTCTTCACTGGCTCTCGGTAGAGTCCCGAATTTTATTTAGGACTCTGACAATAATTCATAAATGTGGTCAGGACAAAATGCCAGACTACCTACAACAGCTCCTTCCTAGGAGATCAAACACCAGAGTTTTAAGATCGAACAATCAACACTTGATAGTTGTTCCAAAGTGTCGAACCACTAAGGTGGCCAACTCAGCCTTCTTTGCCGCCGGGCCTAAGATTTGGAATGCTCTCCCTTTGGAGATGAGAAGCATTGAGACATTAGAGATTTTTAAGAAAAGGTTGAAGACCCACCTTTTTAACTAGCTATTTGGTCATTCTCCCTACTGAGACCCCCCCATACTTGTATCGATACTCTGGTTTTATGTTCCTGCATTCTTGTATTGTTTTTGTCTTGTAGCGCCCCCACGCCCTTGGGGGGTCCATGACTGCGCTATACAAATGTTATAAAGTAAAGTAAATAAAGTAAAGTAAACTAAACACTTGGCATGTGGTACATTGAATGACCATAGTCGAAAGGTGTTCCTGTATATCGGGGATGAACCAATCTTCTTGAATATGTGCTGCAATGTGCTGTTCAGAGCTATGAGACGGTTAATGCAACTGCTCAAAAGCTGTGTGTAATAACTCAACTAGCATTATTATTTTCCCTGTGTTTTGTTGTCTCCACAAGAGATCTATGCGTGATTGCACGCACACACTTTTGAACCATATGTCATGCTCTTCTGTGGGTTCCCTACGCTGCCGTTCAATTATCTGTGCGAGAGGGAGAGCTGTGTATGGTTCGGTATCTGTCCTGGCATTCACTGTTGTTACAACATACTCAGCAGATGTGAGCACAGAGAGATATGCTGCAGCTTTTGCTGCCGCATCAGCGGGTGCATTTCCCAATGAGATTTCGTCTGTATTGGGTATATGTGCCGCATATTTAACCACTGCCACCACAGAGGATTCTGCAAGGCCATAAATCAGTCTGTTGAGCGGGGCAGCATGCTGTACTGGTGAGCCATCTGCTTTCCTGAACCCCCTCTTTCTCCAGCGCAACAGATCTGCGTGCACCGTTGGGGAGACATAGGCAGAGTCTGAGTAGATGGTAACATAGCACCCCTTAGTTGCCCGCAGGGCTTCGATGAGTGCTACCAGTTCAGCTGCTTGAGCTGAATAGTGTACGGGCAATCTCTTCAGCACAAGTGTTTCATATTCTCCTTCCTCTAAGTGCACCACTGCTGCCGCAACATGCCTTTTACCTGTCTCTTGATCAATGGACGCTGACCTGTCAATGAAGAGGACATCTCCTTCTTATAGAGGGCTATCTTTTGCTTTGGGCATATCATCATCTTCGCCTTCATAAGATGCACAGTCATGCTGTTGCAAATCTTCGACGGTGCATGGTTGTGTGAGGAATGTGGCTGGGTTTACTGTCTTGCACCTACCAACATGGATGTGCCGGCTTCACATTATGATTTCATAAGCTGATATTCTCTGTGTGGTGAGTGTGGACTTTGAGCGATCTAAAATGGCAAAAAGTGAGTGCTTCACATACAACGTTACTCAGCACCCCATGACAATCATTGGGCTTATTTCAATGGTGAAGGCCACAGCTGCAAGAACTTGTTCGCAGGCGAATTGTCCCTTCATCACAGATTCTAGAGTGCCACTGTAATAGATAAGAGGCTTATGGCCCATAATGTTCTTCTGCGTGAGTACTGCTGTCATGAGTGTACGATTTGAGTGTGAGAAAATGTAAAACTCCTGTGTGTAATCTGGGGTGGCAAGGACAGGTGGGGTCGAAATGAAGTCATTGAAACTGGTTATCATCTCTCTTTTTGTGCTTCCTTGAGGCCCTGTAGGCACTGTAGGAGCGGCCTTGTGTATGCTGCATAATCTAAAATCTAGAATGCCCTACAATAATTGCACAGCCCTAGGAATTTCTGCATGTCTTTTACTGTAAGTGCCTTGGGAGTGGCACGCACTGTTGCTGCCCTGTCGGGGATGATTATTTTTCCGTCCTTAGAAATTAGTTGCCCCAGGTAAAGTACCACTAGTTGGCAGTACTGGAGTTTTGCCTTGTCCAGTTTGTACCCCTTCTTCGCTAGCAACTGTAGTAATTCAGTAGAGTCCCTGCAAAAGCCTTGCTCGCTGTCACTGCAGACCAGTAGGTCATCTATGCATTGAATTATTGTGCTGGGTACTTGAATGTTACCTAGGTCTTCGTGTAGGATTCGGTTGAAAATACTAGGGGTCTTGCAGTACCTCTGGGGCAAACAAGGGTGTTCGTAGTGTTTTTGGCCCAGAGTAAACAGTGTGAGGTATTGTGAATCTGGATGTAGGGGGGCTGAGAAGAAAGCATCTTTCAAATCCACAACAGAGAAATTAGTTACATCTTTGGGGATACTGCAGAAAATGGACGCAGGGTATGGCACAAGTGTAAACTCCTTCTGTACTACGTCATTAAGGGGGCGGAGATCCTGGATCATCCTCCAACTGCTCTGTTGCCTTTTTAATGGGGTATATGGCCGTATTGCATGGCGAGGTGGAGAGTACTATGATCCCTTGGTGCAACAAGGCCTGCAGTGTTTCTCGAATTCCTTCCTCCACTTGTCTGAACAGCGGGTATTGTTTAACCCATGGAAGTACCGCCCCTGGTTTAAGTGTGCTTTTTCAGCATCCCTACATCGTGTGGGTTTGTGGTCCATAAATGTGTGGGGACGTATTGCAAATCAGCCTGGCTGAATGGGGGTGGTGTAACAACTGCCATTAGGGGGCTCTGCACCTTCCTGTATTGCACCATGATTTCATAGGGTACACAAATCTCAGGGATAATCTCTCCATCATTATTATTATCCTTAAAAAGTTCATCATTGGACAATTCTCTTAGGGGCACATTGGGATTGATGCATAACACAGTGCACCATTGGCACCCCTGGGGATCAGTACCCAGCACTACAATTCTTTTTGCAGATACCACTAGGCCTTCCAAATCTAATGATAGGATTGTGCCACCGACCAGCTTGGGGAGTACTACAGCATGAATTGGAAGATGCAGGCTTCCAAAAACTATTTTAATCTTTTAGCGTTGCCATAAAATGTTACTGCCATAGACGGCAAGGGAGGTATTTTTCAGCTCTAGATGGAGCTGCAGAAACTATCTGCCTTAAAGTAATGTTCTCATTTGTGAGGTGTTGCACCTCTTGGGTGATGTCTTGGAGTGCAGCAAGGACTTGCTGCATCTGATCCATGTTTTTTTTTTCTTTACACTGGCGTTGCTTGCTATTACGACGACCTGGTAAGGTGGAAGGACTATATATCAACCAAATAGAGACGTTGAGCCATTTAACGACGTGTGGACCTGACTCTTTAAACAAAAAATGCTGGACAATCCTTTAACAAAAAGTCGATCACGTCTTCTTGTCGCCTTTCTTAGTCCTCCCCAGGTCTCTATCTTTTAGTACTTTGAACAAATAGGTACTAAGTGTCAAAAAAACTTTGACAAAATTAAACCCGACTGCAGTGATGAATAATTTTATTACATTTACTTCACACAATGTATAAAACATGTAAAATTGAAAAAAAAAAAATTCTAAAATCTTATACAAATCTAAAATACAATTACAAAATCATACAATACGGTACAAAACCTGGTGCGTTTCAATTATGTAACCTCCTGCCTATACAGAACTAGATGGTGTATAGTGCTTCACAAAAACATTACCTTTCCTAAAGAAAGCACAATGGTCAGTAGCCCATAGGTTCCCTTTTAAATGCTGGATACCTTATGTTTACAGCTCTGTATATTGATACCCTTCCTAATGCTACTCAAGGGTTCCACCACAACTGAATTTTTAATGTTGTTTGCGTATTGTCATAAACTCACAATACTACTCAATTGCCCAACATGTTTCGTCCAACAATTCAGTTCTATATAGTGCTCAAGAACTTCATCAGGGGGACCATCTGTACCCTTTAGCTCTCTTAATGTCTATAAGGTTATTATATTACTTTTCAACATTTCACCATCCGTGACACTTAAAGAAATTTCCAAAATCAGAATATAATTTAAACACAATTCTTGACCTGGGGGAAAGAAAGTAGGGGAGAAATGACAAGAAACAACAGTCATTAGTATTTCAGTAGCTGTTGTATTTCTTAGTAGATATCTCAGTTTATCTAACTAAGGCTTACCGTGTCGTTCAAAAAGTATCGATTAGTCACGGTACCATAGGGGAGGGTCACTACTTGTATGTCGGACCACTCAAATCCTAGAGAGACACAAGCAAAAAAGCACTGTCTTGTAGTCAATGGTCTTCATGGAAAACTACTTGCAGTCATTTCTCTAGCGTGTTGTACTAGCTATTCATAATGTCTTTTAACCAACATTACCATTTAAAAAAAACCCTAGGTTTATTCTTCGTACTTGGACTGCAACACAAAGTTGCTTACTGAATTAGTACCATTAGTTGTTGGAACCACCTCTACGTGGCTAATAGGTCACCATCTTCCACCTTATATACCGAGTGTATCAAACCTCCTGCGTGCTGATTAGTCTGATATTTAAAACATTTTTCGATGTAAAAAAAGTTTTGTTTACCAGCTCGGGGCACGCTCACATACCTAATGCCCACGGGACTTCCGCTTCGCGTTGGTAGGTCTTACTGCGTACGTTCGCAGCTCATTTATACTTCTAATATTGCCCCCACCTCAAGCCGCAATGCGTCCTTATTCACGGCAGAAATATTGCCGAGTTGATTGTCTGTTCTAAACAAATATAAAAAAACATATCTCTTTCTTAAAAATCGTCGCCCACATCATGGTGCGATCCCACCCTCGGATCACAAAAGAGCTTACCTCTTCCACACGCTGCTAGGACCTCGTCTGTCACCTCTTTTCGCCATGTACTGCGCTACCGATATTCTAACATGGAAGATTATATCCGGGTGTCTGACAACACGTACGTTCAGTTCTGATCGTGTCACACGTAATGCGTCTGCATTACCTGGATGGTCACATGATTAACTGTGAACGCCTCGCTCTACTCGCTTAACGCTTTGTAGCCTGGGGGACACTGAATTGTATCCGGATTTTTAGTACCGTGGCCATTCTATTTGTGTCACACGATGCAAACGAAACGTCTGCACCTCACAGATGCCCACATGACCAACCATGCCCGAGTGGCTCCAAAAAGTCAACTCGTCTGCGACCGTGCAAAGGACACCAAGTCCACATCAAACCCTTTATCCTAGCAATGCGCGACACATCGCATCTCAGAGTGCTGCCCAGTCCTGCATGGATTATAATGTACCGGGTACGATTACTAATACCTACCGCCTGTGTTGTTTTATTCTTACCCGTCGCAATAATTATAGTTTTAAACAACACCTTACAGGTTACCTTATTGTGCCATAGTAAAATAAGTGTGCAGTGGACTACTATAGGAATAGTTTTTATAGCAGTCCAATATGACTCTACATTATCCCTGGTCTGTAAATAGCTCTACCCTGCAATTGGATCTTTCGGAATTACATTTTCCAGTCACTGAATTCGTTGAGCCCATTCTTCGCTGAATCGGTCAAAAAAATTAACCATTGTTCTTTATATTGGAGTTTCTTTAAATCTGCTTCTGAGTTATTCGTTCTTTCCACTTGCCATAGTACTGTCCACTTCAATCCCTCTACATTATGATCCATTGCCAAAAAATGGCTAACCATTGGAGCCAATATGTTCTTATTACGGATACAACTTCTGTGTTCTCCTATTCTTATGGTCACTCTTCGTTCAGTCATGCCTATATAAATTTTCTGGCATGGGCACCATATGGCATAAATCACATGCGTTGAATTACAATTTGTGAATTTGGTCTGCTGCCACATTTTATGTAATTTCAAGTCAACTTCTTTTGTTCTCCGCGTGTACTTACAGTTGACACATTTGCCACATTGCGCATGTCCTACTAATGAGGGTAACCCCCATGCTTGTGTAACACTAATTTGATCTTTCGATTTTAGATAAACATCGTTCTTCGTGACCAATTCCTTTAAATTAGAGGCTCTCTTATAAGCACATAATGGCCTATTTAGCGGACTCTCACCGCCTGTAAGGATGTGCCAGTTTTTTTTTGACAATTTTGATAACTTCATTGCTTCTTTCATTGAATGTACTGACAAATACGATCTCTTTCTTATCTGGATCTTTTGGATGGTACTCTAATAATGCGTCCCGATGGTTGTTAGTCGATCTTTTATAGGCTCTCTTTACGATCTTCTTCGGGTATTTTCTGCTCAGCAATTTCATTTTTAATGATTCCGCTTCCTCGTGAAACGTTATGTTCAGTGTGCTGTTCCTTTTTAACCGAAGAAATTGCCCAAATGGCAAATTTTCTCTTGTGTGTCTCGGGTGGAAGCTGTTAAAACTTAACAGGGCATTCTTATCTGTTTTTTTGTGATAAGGTTTCACTTGTAATATATTCTGAACTGTATCTACCCAAATGGTAATATCCAGGAAATCAATTTTTTCTGCACTATAAGCACAGGTAAATTTCAAATGTCTATTCTGTTGATTGATCCATTCGAAAAACTCTAGAAAGGAACTCACAGTACCTTCCCATATTATTAAGATGTCATCGATGAATCTACGCCATAATGCGATTTTTGAAAAATATGGGTTGGTGTTTTGATAAATGTACTGTATTTCAAAATTTTCAACATATAGGTTAGCAGCTGTTGGTGCAACTGGCGACCCCATGGCAGTACCATGGATCTGATGGTATAATTCATTATTAAGCAAAAACAAAGAGGTGATGGCTGGAAGGTCAGAATGAATCTTAACCACTGGCGTTGCTCTGGGCAACCCTCCAGACCACCGTTCTTCGCCTGCCAAGCCATTACAGAAGGGAAAAGACCATATGCAAATCAGGCTTGGCCCCACCCCAAAAGGGGCAGTCCAGCCCGAACTGCTAGGTCACATTCCCTCTGCACGAGACCACAAGCATCCCCAAACATGTTTCGCCCTTGTTGGGGCTCATCAGTGAGGAGTAGCTTGGGTCTCTAGGCCCAGCAGGCACGGGACCCACGTCTGGGCATACCCGTCCCACTCGGGGTGACACAGCAAAAACAAAGAGGTGATGGCTGGAAGGTCAGAATGAATCTTAACCACTGGCGTTGCTCTGGGCAACCCTCCAGACCACCGTTCTTCGCCTGCCAAGCCATTACAGAAGGGAAAAGACCATATGCAAATCAGGCTTGGCCCCACCCCAAAAGGGGCAGTCCAGCCCGAACTGCTAGGTCACATTCCCTCTGCACGAGACCACAAGCATCCCCAAACATGTTTCGCCCTTGTTGGGGCTCATCAGTGAGGAGTAGCTTGGGTCTCTAGGCCCAGCAGGCACGGGACCCACGTCTGGGCATACCCGTCCCACTCGGGGTGACACAGCAAAAACAAAGAGGTGATGGCTGGAAGGTCAGAATGAATCTTAACCACTGGCGTTGCTCTGGGCAACCCTCCAGACCACCGTTCTTCACCTGCCAAGCCATTACAGAAGGGAAAAGACCATATGCAAATCAGGCTTGGCCCCACCCCAAAAGGGGCAGCCCAGCCCGAACTGCTAGGTCACATTCCCTCTGCACGAGACCACAAGCATCCCCAAACATGTTTCGCCCTTGTTGGGGCTCATCAGTGAGGAGTAGCTTGGGTCTCTAGGCCCAGCAGGCACGGGACCCACGTCTGGGCATACCCGTCCCACTCGGGGTGACACAGCAAAAACAAAGAGGTGATGGCTGGAAGGTCAGAATGAATCTTAACCACTGGCGTTGCTCTGGGCAACCCTCCAGACCACCGTTCTTCGTCTGCCAAGCCATTACAGAAGGGAAAAGACCATATGCAAATCAGGCTTGGCCCCACCCCAAAAGGGGCAGTCCAGCCCGAACTGCTAGGTCACATTCCCTCTGCACGAGACCACAAGCATCCCCAAACATGTTTCGCCCTTGTTGGGGCTCATCAGTGAGGAGTAGCTTGGGTCTCTAGGCCCAGCAGCCATCATCTTTTCGTTTTGCTAAAGTCACCCCGAGTGGGACGGGTATGCCCAGACGTGGGTCCCGAGTCTGCCGTGCCTAGAGACCCAAGCTACTCCTCACTGATGACGCCCAACAAGGCTGAAACATGTCTGGGGATGCTTGTGGTCTCGTGCAGAAGGGATGTGACCTAGCAGTTCGGGCTGGACTGCCCCTTTTGGGGTAGGACCATGCCTGATTTGCATATGGTTTTTCCCCTTCTGTAATGGCTTGGCAGACTGAAAAACGATGGTCTGGAGGGTTGCCCAGAGCTTTGCCCGTGGTTATGATTTATTCAAAACCTTCCAGCCATCATCTTTTCGTTTTGCTAAAGTCACCCCGAGTGGGACGGGTATGCCCAGACGTGGGTCCCGAGTCTGCCGTGCCTAGAGACCCAAGCTACTCCTCACTGATGACGCCCAACAAGGCTGAAACATGTCTGGGGATGCTTGTGGTCTCGTGCAGAAGGGATGTGACCTAGCAGTTCGGGCTGGACTGCCCCTTTTGGGGTAGGACCATGCCTGATTTGCATATGGTTTTTCCCCTTCTGTAATGGCTTGGCAGACTGAAAAACGATGGTCTGGAGGGTTGCCCAGAGCTTTGCCCGTGGTTATGATTTATTCAAAACCTTCCAGCCATCATCTTTTCGTTTTGCTAAAGTCACCCCGAGTGGGACGGGTATGCCCAGACGTGGGTCCCGAGTCTGCCGTGCCTAGAGACCCAAGCTACTCCTCACTGATGACGCCCAACAAGGCTGAAACATGTCTGGGGATGCTTGTGGTCTCGTGCAGAAGGGATGTGACCTAGCAGTTCGGGCTGGACTGCCCCTTTTGGGGTAGGACCATGCCTGATTTGCATATGGTTTTTCCCCTTCTGTAATGGCTTGGCAGACTGAAAAACGATGGTCTGGAGGGTTGCCCAGAGCTTTGCCCGTGGTTATGATTTATTCAAAACCTTCCAGCCATCATCTTTTCGTTTTGCTAAAGTCACCCCGAGTGGGACGGGTATGCCCAGACGTGGGTCCCGAGTCTGCCGTGCCTAGAGACCAAAGCTACTCCTCACTGATGACGCCCAACAAGGCTGAAACATGTCTGGGGATGCTTGTGGTCTCGTGCAGAAGGGATGTGACCTAGCAGTTCGGGCTGGACTGCCCCTTTTGGGGTAGGACCATGCCTGATTTGCATATGGTTTTTCCCCTTCTGTAATGGCTTGGCAGACTGAAAAACGATGGTCTGGAGGGTTGCCCAGAGCTTTGCCCGTGGTTATGATTTATTCAAAACCTTCCAGCCATCATCTTTTCGTTTTGCTAAAGTCACCCCGAGTGGGACGGGTATGCCCAGACGTGGGTCCCGAGTCTGCCGTGCCTAGAGACCCAAGCTACTCCTCACTGATGACGCCCAACAAGGCTGAAACATGTCTGGGGATGCTTGTGGTCTCGTGCAGAAGGGATGTGACCTAGCAGTTCGGGCTGGACTGCCCCTTTTGGGGTAGGACCATGCCTGATTTGCATATGGTTTTTCCCCTTCTGTAATGGCTTGGCAGACTGAAAAACGATGGTCTGGAGGGTTGCCCAGAGCTTTGCCCGTGGTTATGATTTATTCAAAACCTTCCAGCCATCATCTTTTCGTTTTGCTAAAGTCACCCCGAGTGGGACGGGTATGCCCAGACGTGGGTCCCGAGTCTGCCGTGCCTAGAGACCCAAGCTATTCCTCACTGATGACGCCCAACAAGGCTGAAACATGTCTGGGGATGCTTGTGGTCTCGTGCAGAAGGGATGTGACCTAGCAGTTCGGGCTGGACTGCCCCTTTTGGGGTAGGACCATGCCTGATTTGCATATGGTTTTTCCCCTTCTGTAATGGCTTGGCAGACTGAAAAACGATGGTCTGGAGGGTTGCCCAGAGCTTTGCCCGTGGTTATGATTTATTCAAAACCTTCCAGCCATCATCTTTTCGTTTTGCTATAATTCATTATTAAACATGAAATAATTCTCTGTTAGAGCCATCTCAGCGCACCATAGGATGAAGCTATTAGGTGTTATTCCTGTAGTCCTCTTGGTTAGTAAAACATTTTCAAGCACCTCCAATGTGTCGTGTTGTGGAATACACGTGTACAATGCTACTACATCTATGCTAACCAGCAAATGAATGTCAGGATCGAAACTCATATATTCTACGGAATTGATAATCTCCGTTGTATCTTGTATGTATGAAAACATCTCTAATACAAATGGTTTGAGTAATCTGTCTGCAAATTTTGCAAGCGGTTCTAGCAACGACCCCATCCCTGAGACAATTGGACGGCCAGGAGGTGCCAGTACTGATTTATGGATTTTGGGCAGGGTGTAAAATTTGGGGATGGAGGGTCTGTGGACAATAATATATTCGTATTCCTGTTGGCATATCCATCCTCTCCCTAGTGCTTTCTCAACTTTCTCTCGAATGAGACTAGACAATCTACCAGTTGGATCCTCTGTAACCTTTAGATAATAAGACACATCTCTCAATTGTCGTTCGCATTCTGTTATATAAGCTTCCCTGTCCAAAATCACTACAGCCCCACCTTTGTCTGCCTTCCGGATGATGATACTATGATTATCTGCTAATGATTTTATAGCTTTTCTCTCTTCATTGCTCATGTTTTGAAATTTGGAGGGAACGTTTGTATTTTCCATTGCTTGCAGATCATGCCACACTCGTCTGGCAAAAACTGTGGCCTCGGGAGTGTGGCTAGCTACCGGGGGGTCAAAAGTGGACGTTTTTTTTAGACCACTCTCATTCACAGTTTTTTCAAACTCTTTATCCATAAAGTACTGTTTCAAGTGGATTTTCCTTAGTAGTTGTTCGATCTCTATTCTTGCTAGTTGTGATGTGTAGTTGGGACAAATCCTAGTCCATGGTTTAACACTCTCTCCTCTACCACATTGGGAGTATATGTAGATAGATTGACTAATAGGGATGATTGCTCCGAGTCCTGCGCTCTTCTGATTCCCATTCGTTCATTCTCTCTCGTTCGTCCAAAAAAGATACCGTAGAATTGGCAGGTTGTGGTTGTTGTTGTGGAAGGACTAACCTGTTGTCCTAGGAAGGAGAGTCCACAGACAGGAAGGATTGTTGAGGCAGTACCGTCCCTCACTGTTCCCTATGTGCCCTGTAGCAAAATAGGGCAACAAAGGAAACCCTAAGGGGCAAGCTCCTAAAATGGGAAAAAAACTGATGGGGAAAACCCCAGTGTTCTTTGTCAATGGTTTCAGGAAGGCGTATTCCAAGGATTAGGTAACTGTGAGCAGCGGGAACCAGCTGCGGTGAAACAGAGGGCGGACGGAGCCGCAATGACAGCTGAGTAAAGTGAGGAACAGCAGCTCTGACAAGCATTAAAGCCGCAAAGGTAACAGGCTGCGGTGACCGCCGCTATGGAGAGAGAGAGCTGGAAGTGGCAAGAGCCGCAAGGCAATGCAGACGGAGGAGCCGCAGGTAGTGAGAGAAAGGCAGCCTGCAGGATGGGCGAGAAGGGAAGCTGGGAGCGAATCCTGGAAGGAAGGCAAGGGCAAGCCGATTGTAAGGGGAGAAAGGGAACAGCAAAAAGGCACAGAAGGTGACAAACTAACGAACAGCGTCAGGTCTTCGAGAAAGAAACAAGAAGCAATGCAGTTTCCTTACTGCTGTTATTCCTTAAGTAGAGTACTGGATGATGAAGTTCCAGGATAATGGGCGCCATCTTGGAAAAGCGCTAGAGCGGTGTCAGCAGTTTTGAATAAGGGTCCAACCTGTGGCCATCTTGAAAGGCTTAAAATGCTGTGAGGGTGTGTTCTTCTCCACCTATTCCAAATGGACCAAGAGATGGTTGCGATCCTAACAGCAGGACCACTTTGATTCACTTCATTTCTCATTCTCCTCTTTTACTTTCGCTTCTGCCACTTCTTGGCTGGATACCTCAGAGAGATGTTCGATTGAGCACAGTTGAGATGCCGCACCTCTCTGCCACTGGTATTGTATCTTTCTATGTTAAAGTTCAAACATCCATCAGCAATTAAGCTTTCCTTGCATCTTTTATCACATGTATTACCAATCATGATTCTTGTGTTCTTTATACAATGTTGCCGCTTGCAACCTTTACTTCCACACAGACCGGTATTGCATCGTCTCTGCAACTCACAGGCTGTGTTGATCTCTCTGGCGCTGCTTTGATCTTGGAGTCAAGGACGTTACCACGCCAGCTGCTGATCATCCCTGACTCGGTCAGCCATGCAGGAGAGCCCAGTGTCCAACACACAATGCAGGATTCTTCCTTCTGGTGTCCTGGCCTTAGGCTTTTTAATCTAGAAAGTAACGGTTTCTCGCGGGAAATGTGAAGGGTATCTCCGTCCTTGCACACCCTTCTTGGTTTGCTGTCTTTCTTCCCTCGTTCAGCTGCCATCTGGAAAATGCTGCTCCTTCGTGTGCCATACCTCACTCAGAGTGTGCTCTTGTGCTCCGCGTTTAATGCGCGTGGGGAAGCTTAATGGTAGTCAGGTGTGAGTGGTTACCAGTAATTGCCTGACCTTGCCTGACCATAGTAGTGGGACATGTCAGGTACAATGCTCGGGTGTGAGTCTGTTTTCTCCCAGAACGGGCTGTCCATGTGAAAGTGTTTGTGAAGGCAAAGGGGGCACGGGGTGAGGTTAAGTTCCCAAATATCCTCCTGGGTAGGATGGGGTAACAGTGTTGGAGATAGGGGGATACTACGTCTCACCATCAGGTGTCCCAGTCCCCGAAGACCTCTCACCCAGGTGATCCTTCTCCACTGGTCCACCCCCAGGAACTGGATCCAAAAGTGATGGCCGTGTCCTGGCCACCTGGATGGCAGATCCCTGAGAACTAGCAGGTGAGACACCTTCTGGTTTCTCACAACCTTCAGTCACATGAAATCTTAAAACTTTGTAAAATGTAACAGTGAAACCATCCGGCCCTGGCGCCTTATTACTCTTAAGGCCCTTTATGTGCTATTCCACTACCTCCTTAGTTATGGGGGCCTCCAGTTCCTCCCGCTCCACCTTGGTTAACCTGGGTAATCCCACTGAGCCAATGTAAGGTGACTAGGTGTTTTGGTCTCTCTGCTCCTCCATCATAAGATGTGTGAAGAAGTTTGCAAGTATCAACCTCTTCCGGCCTTGCCATATTCCAATTCTCCAGAATACCCCCGAAGGCACTGGATTATCATCGGGCCTGGGTATGCCTAATTCTGTACGCCAACACCCCATTGGCCTTGTTACCTCAAGTATAGTAGAACTGCTTTGCCCAAGGGAGGGTCCAGGCTGTGTGATCAGCCATGCGAGCATATAATTTGGCCCTTGCCACCCTTCAGTGCCTTTGGGCCTTCAAGGAGCCAGTTCTCTGAAACACTTACTCCTTTTCACAGACAGTCTCTTTTAGGTCCAGCCTAATCGTCTCCCTATTCCTTATATATGCTGTAGATTTGTTGATAAACACCCCTCGCAGAACCACTTTCATACCATCCCATACTGTGCCATGACTCACATCAGGGTTTTCATTCATGACAAAATATTCCTTGTTGACCCATGCCAGCTCCTTCTTAATCATTACATCTCTCAGGCCCCCCCTCCCTCAGTTGCCATGGTGGTCTAGGCCTCAGTTCGATATGGCTCACGTTAATAGTGACAGAAACTGGAGAGTGGTCTGACAGTGCCCTAAGATCTAAGTGCTCCTCTGTATACAAAGAACCAGAGCCAAAGCAACCAACCAGAATTTTATCTGTGAGAATGTTATGTGTACAAATGAAAAGTGAGAGTATTCTGTCTCCCCGTCATGCAAAAATACAATCTCCTGTAGACCTAGCTCCCTCTGCTGTTAGGGAGAATTCTCCAAAATGCCTAATTTCCCTTACCTACTGAGGCCCTCAGCAGCTTTGCTGGAATTCTAGGATTATTTTTTTTTCACCTGGTAAGAGTGTGAGCCTTTTTTCCCACGTGCATGTGTTTAACATTTTTTGTGTTCATAGATTTTGGAGCCTCACCTACTCCAGAGGCATCATCTCTTTTTACTGTTCGTTACACAGCCCCTTCATAGCAGTGACACAGGGTTGTCTTTTTCAGACTTCCCAACTCAGACTCCATTTTCAGGGACTGACTACTGTCTCCCAGAACATGTAAAGTTGCCATTGACTTTATTAGTCTTTTTAAACTCACAGACCCAGTACAAACTATCTTACATAGAGTTCTGGAAAGTGTTAATATTTATCCCTTTTTGTCTGTTTGCCATGGAACATTGTTTCGTTCCCTTTTCATTAAGATTTGGCTGGTGGCAGTGGTCACTACCCTATTTTTCCTAGCACGGTTTTTTTAAATAGCCTTGGTATTGTTTTAGGCTATCTTGGTAGCCTCGAACTTAAACCCGCTGGATCATATATGTTTTTATACGGTTCCCGTTGGGTTTATTTGCTATTTCTTTTTGTAAAAGTCTTTCTCCTGTTTTACTCTGTGTGCCAAACCAGGTTTGGTTCCTTGGTTCGCCGTCCTTTCGTGGGCTTCTGCACAGAAGCCCTCCTTAGGTGCCTGAATGTCTGAGGGGGACAGGATGTGAGGGAGGGGTTTAGGACTCCCTGCGCAGAACCACTTTCATACCATCCCATACTGTGCCATGACTCACATCAGGGTTTTCATTCATGACAAAATATTCCTTATTGACCCATGCCAGCTCCTTCTTAATCATTACATCTCTCAGGCCCCCCCTCCCTCAGTTGCCATGGTGGTCTAGGCCTCAGTTCGATATGACTCACGTTAATAGTGACAGAAACTGGAGAGTGGTCTGACAGTGCCCTAAGATTTAAGTGCTCCCCTGTATACAAAGACCCAGAGCCAAAGCAACCAACCAGAATTTTATCTGTGAGAATGTTATGTGTACAAATGAAAAGTGAGAGTATTCTGTCTCCCCGTCATGCAAAAATACAATCTCCTGTAGACCTAGCTCCCTCTGCTGTTAGGGAGAATTCTCCAAAATGCCTAATTTCTCTTACCTACTGAGTCCCTCAGCAGCTTTGCTGGAATTCTAGGATTATTTTTTTTTCACCTGGTAAGAGTGTGAGCCTTTTTTCCCACGTGCATGTGTTTAACATTTTTTGTGTTCATAGACTTTGGAGCCTCACCTACTCCAGAGGCATCATCTCTTTTTACTGTTCGTTACACAGCCCCTTCATAGCAGTGACACAGGGTTGTCTTTTTCAGACTTCCCAACTCAGACTCCATTTTCAGGGACTGACTACTGTCTCCCAGAACATGTAAAGTTGCCATTGACTTTATTAGTCTTTTTAAACTCACAGACCCAGTACAAACTATCTTACATAGAGTTCTGGAAAGGGTTAATATTTATCCCTTTTTGTCTGTTTGCCATGGAACATTGTTTCGTGCCCTTTTCATTAAGATTTGGCTGGTGGCAGTGGTAACTACCCTATTTTTCCTAGCACGGTTATTTTAAATAGCCTTGGTATTGTTTTAGGCTATCTTGGTAGCCTCGAAGTTAAACCCGCTGGACCATATATGTTTTTATACGGTTCCCGTTGGGTTTATTTGCTATTTCGTTTTGTAAAAGTCTTTCTCCTGTTTTACTCTGCGTGCCAAACCAGGTTTGGTTCCTTGGTTCACTGTCCTTTCGTGGGCTTCTGCACAGAAGCCCTCCTTAGGCGCCTGAATGTCTGAGGGGGACAGGATGTGAGGGAGGGGTTTAGGACTCCCAGCTCAGGGTCTCCTTGGAGACCCATGTCACACTCTGATATGATTGGCTGTGGTGACTGCCCGGCGGGACAGCCACCCTGCTGTGTGATTGACAGCCAGGCTGTGTGAATGGGGGAAAACTGCATAAAAAGACGGTCTCTGGGACTGAGATGGCAAAGTCGCCACTGGTTCAAGAGAAAAGGACCTCTACCACGACTGAACCTCCCGGGGGGAAGCCATGCTTGTGAGACGTAAAACAAATCCTACCATGGTCTAGCCCCGAGTGGGCAACCATGTATCAGTCTTAGACAATCTTAGACAAGCTCCTGGGGGGGGGGTTGATCACTATACCCCCCTGCTTTCGTATCTCAGGGCCTATGTGCACTGTGTTACTCCTAGATTACTTACTCCTATGCTATGTAACATACTCCTATCTTACTCCTATGTACACAATAACATAAGACACAAAGAAAACACATGAATCGATTCAATTATAACAGTAGAATACATTTATTCATGCACAGCAAGGCATGATGCAAGCAATAATGTCATGATGCAATGAGTTAGATAATGCACATATCGAATTTGCATCTTTTATGCTTCTGGTGCAAATCTACCATGCAGTGAATAACTATAAGCCTTACAGGCTTCTAATGCAAGCCTGTGATTAGATGGCTCTATCAGTGTCTAATGCAATATACATATGGCAAGTGCCAGGATTCAACATTCCTCTCCATTCCACACCATACTTCACTCTCTCTCTCTCAGACAATCCCTGTCTGATTTCTCCTTTCCCCCAAACCCAAAGCTCTTTGTGTGAGTCTGTTCTAATTCCCCCATGCACCCATGTCTTTTTCAGCAATACTCCCCTTCTCCAATCTAGCCAAGTCTGGTCACTTGAACTGCCTCAAGCCTCTGCCAAGCTCATCAATCTCTCCTCTTGTCAGAATGCCTCCCCAACTTCCGAACTCCCAAAGTCTCTCCTATGCCACCGCCAAACATCTCTCTCCCATCATCAAAGAGCAGCTCCCTCCATCTCAGAACTGCATCTCCAACAACATTCCATAGAGCAGACCAGCAGAGCAGCAACTACCCCAAAGCCTCATCTCCAACAACAAATGGCTTTATAATGCTTTATAATGCTTTATAATGCCAGCTATATGCTTTCTAACATTTACTCTTTCTCTTGCAAACCCAAGCACTATCTATATGCTCAAAGCATATTCTAAGTGCAATGCATACGTGTCTCTCTACATGCATACATGATACATAACAGTCTCTAAATGGCACTTAACTATGACAGTGTGTCATTCTATAAGCAAATGCAAATGCACACAAAGTGGCAGTCTATTTATGTGGATAGTCTAATGTTACTACTTCATGTACTCCTGATCAGAATATATGATGGATATCTAAACATGATGCAATGATTCCCAAATGGGTAATGGTTCTGTAATGATAACAAACCAGGCCTCTCCATTCTATCAGGTTCTACAATCTCTCCTCTTATCATTACATAATCATACTAACGATCTGTCAAAACATGACATAGCAACCAACCCCCACACCAAGCAAAATTGCAAAGGGAAAAAAACATTCTATTCATGATGCAAAAAAAACCCCTTAAAAATGCAAGTATTTCACTCTATCAGTGGCAAGCTAAAAATTCAAATGCATAGTTGCAAATGTGTCATAATTCAGAATAGCATATTCAAATTTCTATTTAGCAAAAAGTGTGAAAGTGTCTACAAGCCAACAGTGTGAAAGTGTGTCTACAAGCAGAAAACGAAAATGCAATGCATAGAATCAATGCATGTGTACTGTGGATTCGGGTGTTTTCTGTTTCAATGTGTCAAGCACAAAATGACAGTGTCACTTTCACAGGTGTCAAAGGTCATTTCAAATGTCAGCATTTTCAGTGTATACATAGCAGTGTATCGGTCATATAGGCCAATTCATTTATATTCCAGTCCAAGTTATTTCCAGGTTCTCACTCATGAGGTTTGTGTGTCCTCACATCTGTGCACACCTCCAAGTCCGTACAAATCCAGTTCTAATGCTTTTGTTCAGCCAAGGAATGTCAACAAAGCGTGTCAACGAAGCGAGTGTTCACAAATCGGTCACAAATGTGTCACAATGAGCATATATATGTGTTCAGCAAACTGTTCAATGTTCGTCGCAAAGTTCTCCACAGCAACAAATGTGAAGCAGATTTTGCACAGAGCTCCAAAAAGGCAGGAGCAAGCATCAATTGTGTCGGTACCATATGCGCCCCATTTGTCCCCATGGGGTGATCACATTGGTCCTTCACTTTTCAATGGTAGCACCGAGAAACCGTGTGTCCGAACTTTCAATTTGATGCAGATTGAGACAGCTCATACGCTCCCTTTTCCCTAAGCCTCCATTCCCACTTCATCCAAGTTGGGAACAAAGGCGAAAACAAAGCACTGATGCACGATGCATTCACGTGGCACTCATTCAGAGTGTTTGCAAAACAATGCAGATGGCAACTCTCCAGTGGCAATTCCATGCACAGTGGCCCTTCTCCATAGGCCCAACTCCAGCTTTCAAATTCTCTCCTTCCTTGCCAGGTCATGCTGTTGCCAGTTGTTGTCATGCCATGCCATGCTAGTCCCTGCTCTTCAAATGAGGGACCAGCCAACGTTGAATGCAAGTGCAAATTTCAAAAAACCATGGTGTCAATGCTCTCCCTCTTTCACTCAAGAGACAAAGCTTCACTGCTTCTCAAACGTAGATCAGGAATTCAAATGCTTTCAGAGCGCGTCTTCCTGCTCATTCCCATTTCTCTCTTCCTCCTCAGGCCCAAACTTGTGTCTGGTTCTGGTTTACAAGGTATGGCATTCCAAATGGATTCTCTTCTCGCTACAGATTACAAAACAGCTCACAAACAAATTTCTCCTTTTGCTTAACATTTTATTTCACGGCTCTTTCTCTCTCTATTGCTCTCTCTCTTGGCACAGAATGCTGCCAGGTGTATTCTCTATGTACAGTCAGTCACGATCTTCACTTTCCATGGCAATAGTTGCCATGCCAGGAAATTCGGGTAGCAAGCAGGTTTTCTGGGTACATTCCAGAGCACAGACATTAGACACAGCCACACCCTAAGGCCTCAAATCGGTCGGTCGGCATTCCACAGAAGTGCTGCTGCAAAGCGTAGAAAAAGTCAGATGGTGTCACATCACAAGGTGACAAAAGCCAGTCTCTTTTTGGTGCTGCTTCAAAACAGCTATGCAAAGTCACATCAAGGTCTAGTCAATCTGGTCTGGTCAGTCCATCATTCTGGTCATGCTGCTTTCAGTCGTCATGCTGCTGCCAATCATGGTCTGGTCAATTCCTGCGATGCAATCTGGTCTTCCATCAATGCAATCTCGGTCTGGTCAAGGTGTCTTCTCCAGATTTCATGGAAAGAAAACAAAAGTGCAAGTATCAGTTTTCAATCAGATTCAGATGTAATCAAAACCAAAAACAAAACAGCATTTCTCATTGTGCACTGCTGCACATAGCTAGTTCTAAACTCTCCATGTCTCTCTTAAGACATCAATGTTAGTTTCTCAGTTTATCAGTTCTAGTGTATCAGTCTATCAGTGCATCTGTCTAACCATGCCTGTGTCTCCATGCATGCTTAATGCATGACTCCTGCCTCCATCGCGATCTTTCTCAAAACAAAACAAAACAGCCAATTTCACGTACTCCAAAAATTGCAACTTCAAGAATTCCACATTCAAAAATTTCACAACTGCATTCATGTCATTCAATTGCACTCCATGGGCCTCATTATGAGAACGGAGGCAGCCATGGAGCTATTAGCTCCATGGCTGCCTCTGTTCCGGGCTCCATTACCGGGTTCATGCAATGGGGACTTACCGGGTTACTCCGAGATAGGAGGACCCGGTAAATCCTCCATGCAGGAACCCATCCCTATTCCCATTTGAGCCCGCATAGGGCTCAATGGGAATGGAGAGGCAGGTAATACGGGCAGATTACATCTGTCCCGTTATTGCCTCCCTCTTCCCCTCGCGAGACCCAGAAAGCACACCTGGTTTTACCAGGCGTGCGATCCGGGTCCCGCGATAGGAAGCTTGTAATCAGCGCTCCCGGAATGAAGGGGGCCGGTGCTGTACCGACCCCCTTTATTCTGGGAGCGCCACACTTATAATGAGGCCCCATGTCCTGCATTCCCGTGTCTTCTAGCCACACATTCCCCTTTCAACATTGAGTATTCACAGCAATGATGAATCACTAAATGTTGATAAAACAAAACAATTTCTTTCAAACAAACACTGCTTTCCACATGTGCAATACAATTCAGATTAAAAAAACATTCCTTTGTTTCAAATAAACAGTCTGCGCAATGTTTCTGTCTAATGTCAACAAACTTGCTCTCCATGCACTCATTTAAACTCAAAAAATTCAAACAGTCCTGTGTCTTAAAACATCCAATTTTAGCACGATTCACTCTATCTACGTTCTTCTTCAATGCTATCCAAGTTTCTATGTCATTAGACAAAAAAAGAATTTCACTCGATAACATAGGCAAAATACTGCTGTTATCACACCTGCCAACAATGTCATTACAAATGTCATTTTTATTCAAATCAAAGATTTTCACATACGTGCCTCCATGCACATAACTGTTTCCATGCAAAGGTGTCTCCAATAATACAGTTTCACAATGCAAATCTTCATAGGCAATCCCTCTATGCACTCTCTTCATGTCTATCAAAAATGCACTATCTGTCATATTATTCGGAGGTAACTCTTTCTCCCCACAAACAATTTTCATATCTCTAGGAACTCTGTTCCCGCCCATCACTGCTGTTGAAAAATGTTTCAATGGGTCTGCTACTGGGACATCGCTAATTACATGTCTGAGACGATGTATTACTGCCTGCAAATCATCAATATATGGACTCATCTCTGTCATAGCTATTTCACTATTTACTTTCCGTATGGTTGGTGCCGGTGATCATTAAAAAATGAGCTCATGTTGAAATTTTAATTTACCCTCGGGATTTCTCTCAAAACAAATCTCACAACACTCAAGTGAGTTTCAAAAACAAGTTCCAAGACTTCTCTAAACATGCAGATACTGTCGCCGACTTGACAAAAATGTGCACACAAATTTCAACTAATAGATCAGATTTCCCCAAACAGTGTCAGTCTCTGCGGATTTCCAAACAAACAAAATACCACAAGCGTCTTCAAGAAAAAACTATTTCTCTAGCTCGGCTAAAATCGACATTCCCAAAATTGCCAGGCATGAAATACTGCCCTGGATCAATTCCAAATTCAAATTCCGGATTGAAAGTCAGTCAGACAATTGCGTCCCCCTTCCTACGGTGAATAACATTGTGGACGAAGCATGCTCTAATTCATAACATCCCCAAGACAAACAAAACATATAAAAAATCTATTCCCACAAACTAACAGAAAACAAAACACAGCTGCACACGATGTTCAAAGTTCGACTGTTGCAAATTCGATAAGTGGAACCTTCTGTTCCATGTTATCAGTCAGCATTAGTGAAGCCCATGTTGGGTACCATTTTGTGAGACCGTAAAACAAATCCTACCATGGTCTAGCCCCGAGTGGGCAACCATGTATCAGTCTTAGACAATCTTAGACAATCTCCTAGGGGGGGTGTGGATCACTATACCCCCCTGTTTTCGTATCTGAGGGCCTATGTGCACTGTGTTACTCCTAGATTACTTACTCCTGTGCTATGCAACATACTCCTATCTTACTCCTATGGACACAATAACATAAGACACAAAGAAAACGCATGAATCGATTCAATTATAACAATAGAATACATTTATTCATGCACAGCAAGGCATGATGCAAGCAATAATGTCATGATGCAAACAATAAGATAATGCAAATCTCGAATTTGCACCTTTTATGCTTCTGGTGCAAATCTACCATGCAGTGAAGAACTATAAGCCTTACAGGCTTCTAATGCAAGCCTGTGATTAGCTGGATCTATCAGTGTCTAATGCAATATACATATGGCAAGTGCCAGAAATCAACATTCCTCTCCATTCCACACCATACTTCATTCTCTCTCTCTCTCTCTGACAATCCCTGCCTGATTTCTCCTTTCCCCCATACTCAAAGCTCTTTGTGTGAGTCTGTTCTAATTCCCCCATGCACCCATGTCTTTTTCAGCAATACTCCCCTTCTCCAATCTAGCCAAGTCTGGTCACTTGAACTGCCTCAAGCCTCTGCCAAGCTCATCGATCCCTCCTCTCATCAGAATGCTTCCCCAAGCTTCGAAACTCCCAAAGTCTCCCCTATGCCACCGCCAAACATCTCTCTTACATCATCAAAGAGCAGTTCCCTCGATCTCAGAACTGCATCTCCAACAACATCCCATAGAGCAGACCAGCAGAGCATCAACTACCCCAAAGCCTCATCTCCAACAACTAGAGCCCCAACAACCAACAACTCCCAAAGTCCTCACCTCTCATTATACTGTGCAATGACGTATACAAATCCCTATGGTTACTTTAAGCATTCCTTCGTTTCTCTGTGTGGCAGCATTCTATATTTGAGCAGTGCCTAAAAATCTGTTTTTTCATGTACTTTCACTCCGTGTTCTGGTCGTGTTCTTTGTCAATGTGACATTGGCCATCATATCTACTACGATGGCCTTCTTCTGTCGGCCTGCAATACACCATCTTACCATATATTCCTCCATTCACTGTCATTCACTATCCCTCTCTCTCTCAGAGAGCAAACCATCTCCCTGCTCCATGGCGCTGCCTCCCACCTTTTCTCTCTGCGTGGTACACAAGCCATGCTGATAAGAACAAACCAGGCCTCTCCATTCTATCAGGTTCTACAGCTGTGGGTCCGAATCATCAAACTTCGACGACTGGGAAGATCTGCAAGGAATCTTCTTCCCTTGAGCTGGTGGGCACAACCAGTTTACCAAACTGCAAGCCAGGTCTCCCTCCTCTGGTCGAATTTGCGGTACAGAGCTACAGTGAATGGATAGCCAGGAGGAACGGACCCTGCTTGGATGTTAAGGAGCGTACCTTTTATTTGTCGCTTTGCTCTGCTGCTGGTTTCTTCTCTGGGCAGTGTAGAACCCTCCAGTCTTCCGCCTTCTTGTCGCTTCAGGAACGGTGAGCCTGCAGGACCTGCCAGGAACGTCTGCCTCAGCTACAGCATTCTTCTGCTCTAAAGGTAGTGTGCTAACCCGGTTGTTCGTTTCGTCCGACCGCTGTGAAATAGTGTGAAATCCAAGGGCTTGTCCTTCTCTATTCTTTAAAATAACTTTTCGTCTGACCAACTTCGTTCTGAACTCTTGGCAAAGACTTAACCACGAAACACCCTGAACTGTGATCCTCTGCAAAGACTTTAGTCCAGTGACTTTGGGACAGGCCCCTTCAATTTGATTTCCTCAATGTAGTTCCTTTTTCTAGATTGCCCTGCTTACTTACTTGTTGGTGCTGCTCACTTTCTGTCTAACTTTGTCTTTCCCTCCCTTTTTTATTGCTGAAGTGCCATTTTACTCACACTTCCTTTTGAGCTTAACTTGTCCAGAATCTATTGGGTGTGGTGTAGTTTATTAGGATTCTAAGTGATCCGGCCACGGCTGATTTTGCAACGGCCGGAAAGTTTGCATGAGAAAGGTGCGAACTACCAAAGGTTTGCACCTTTCTCATGCGAACACACTTACATAACCACACCCCCACCCACACCCACAACACACCCCCACCCACACCCCCATCATAAACAAACCCCACTTACCTTTTTCTTCATGCTGGTTACCTGCGGTGCCAGTTCCCTTTCACTTCTGTGATCGTGAACCAGCGCTGCAGGGTCCTTTTTTTTTTTTCTTTTATGGGGGCTGCAGGGGTTTCCCCCCGCAACACCCGCTCATTCTTTTTTGTCTTTTAAAAAAAAAAAATGTGGGTGTCCTTTGGGGGTGTCCCCCACAATACCACGCTCACTATACCACACAGTATAGTGAGCGGGTTGTTGCGGTGGACACCCCTGCAGCCCATGCATTGTTTTTTTTATTTTACTTACCATAAATGTTCGCATGGGCAAAAAATGCTACCACCAAAGATGCAAACTTTTGGTGTTCAAACCTTTGGTGGGAGCATTTTTCAGACATTATGCCCATGCAAACTTTTATAGTCTGTAAAAATGTACAAAACCGTGTATTAGCATTGTGATTTTTGAACTGCTTGATAATAGTGAAATGTTTAATAATTGATGTGTAGATAAATGTATATTTTTTTACTCAGAAACCTTGAGTCAGTGTTTGTTTGAATCATAGTAATTGTTGTCCTTTGTGTAACTATTGATACTGCTCACTTTACTCTTGAGATAAGTCTGGCTGCTCAGCTATCTCTACCACTTTACTGTGTAGTACAGGCTTGTACCAAAGGTGAATTTGTACTGTCACTTGTAGGCTTAATTGTGTGTGGTGTTCCCAAAGGGTACTGCATATAATTCTGCCTAACATCAGCGCAGCCAGAGCCAAAGATTTCTTGAAGTCTGCCTGTCCCAGTGCCGCTGATTTATCGCTTGTTGGGTCAGAGACCATGTTGAAGTCTCCCCCCAAGAGTATGTGTCCCTCTGCAAAAGCCACCACCAATGGGCGCTGCCCCTGCAGACACTAGTCTTGCGCCTCGTTTGATGGGTGTACTGCCACTAGTGTAACCCGCTGGCCAAACAACTCCCCCTCAACCATCAAATACATCCCATTAGCATCCCTCTACATGGAACGTTTGGTAAAGGAAGGTGGACCCATTTCAAATATAAACAAACAATATTCATACGGAAGGAGCTGGTGTGGCTCTTGTAGAACAGCGATGTGGGCCCGCTTCTTTCTAACCCGCACTATTACTCTTCGTCGTTTAGCTAGGGCATTCAACCCTTGCACATTCCATGTGTTTAAGGAAACACTAGTCATGTTCTATGGCTTCTTTACTCCATATAGGGCACCAGTGTAATCTGCAGGATGCTAAACCCCTTAAGTTATAAAATGGGCATGTATGTAACCTAAGTAAACATTAACAATAGTAACTACTGAAGAGTGCAATGTATCTTTAAGCCCACAGTTGGATGCATCTAGGAAAACGGGCACTGTCCAACCAGTCAAGAAGAGAAATGGCATTAGAGCTATCCTAGACTCAGTTGGTCTAACACATGGTTACTATTATGTGACCCTCCAGATGATTTCGACTTCAACTCCCATGATCCCTAGCCAGCAACGTCAGTAGTGAAGATTGTAGGCCAGAAGATATGGGGCACAACATGAGTAACCATGGCCTATAAGATATATGGTAAGCCTTAAACGAAGACGTAAGGAAATATTCCTTTTAATCAGCGAAGTAGGGTCAGACAACAGGGTTATATTTTTTTAATTGATAAATTACTACATTCTGGATGTATGCATTGCCCCTACTTGCCATGCTATTGGTCTGACCATTTACCTGTTAAGTTATGATATGATATGATATTTTATTAGTATCACGCCCATACACAAATGTTTCAGAGCGTGATTAGGCAAGGGAGGGGACACAAGGGAGAACAAAACAACGATCTTACTAGGCCCACTGACATTGAGAATGTGCAAGTGAAGGGGAGAGGGAAGGGGGAAAGTGCGAGGGGGAGTGGTGTGGAGAATGCTGAACACGTGATAGAACAACAACAGGTAGTGCAGCCAGCAGTGCGAGAATAAGGTGTAGACAACGGGTGTCTGATAAGTGCTGGAAGGGGACGTAGGGTTGCAGATACAGACCCAAGTGCAGGGGTTGCCAAGAGGCAGTGCGGGTGTGTGGCTCGGAGGGCAGGGATCTCGGCCTGAAATCAGAGGGTAACCAGGTTCCCGGTGCCAAAGCAGACAGATTAGCAGGGGAGGGGAAGAGCAAAGGCAGAAGCAAAGAGGAAGGTCTTGAGGTATTTCCGGAACCAAAGATGGTTCTCCTCAAGTTTCAGGGAGGCAGGCGGGCTGTTCCAGATAGAGGCCATGGCTGAGGAAAGGGATCTACCTCCAACTTGTTGCTTGGAAAAGCGACTGACCCTGAGGGATTTGGAGGTGAAGGAGCGAAGAGCTCGAGTAGCAACGTATTTATGGAGGGACAGTTGAAGGTATTGTGGATCCACCCCCCAGAAAGCCTTGTGGACAATGCAGAGGGTCTTGAATGTAATCCTTGCAGCCACTGCGAGCCAATGAAGAGATGTCAGGGCTGGAAAGATACGATCCCAGGGCATGAGGCCAAGGACAAGTCTTGCAATCTTGTTCTGGATGAGCTGAGGAGGACGGAGAGTGGTGGCAGGCAGATTTAGAAAGAGGCTTTTGCAATAGTCCAGCCTAGAGAGAACTAGAGCTCTGGAGACAATGAGCTTCTGAGGAAAGGAGGTGCAGTTGGTAGTTTGATTTTTTTGAGACATCCGAGTTGTGAGGATAAAAGGAGAGCCTGGTGTCAAAGATGACCTTGAGGTTCTTTGCCTTGTAGGTGGGAGCTGGGTAAGGGCCAAGGGAGGCCGGCCAGAGAGTGACAGGAAAGGAAGGTGCAGGTGTGCCGATGAGGATGATATCTGTTTTACTGGCATTAAGGCAGAGGTTGTTGGTGGCCCACCACTCCTGGATTGCAGACAGACAGTCAGAAATAAGAGAGGGAGAAGAGGTGGCAGCGGGGAGCCTGAAAACAAGTTGGGCGTCATCTGCTTAGCACTGAATGTTTGAGCAGGGAGCAGCAATGCAGTGGGGGAGCAGTGCCACTTATTGGTTGAAGAGCCAGAGATAGAGGTTAGACCCCTGGGGGACACCACAGGTAGACAGTGAGATAGAGGAAAGGAAGGACCCAAGTTGGACCTGGGAGAGGCGGTTGGAAAGGAAGGAAGTCAGCCAGGCCAGGTCCTGATCAGTGATACCTAGAGATTATTACAGAGGCGATTGAGCAGGATGGCATGGTTGACAGTGTCAAAGGCAGAAGACAGATCAAGTAGGATGAGGACAGATGAGATATTAGAATCAAGGTTGGAGAGCAGGTCTTCACGGATTAGCAGTTTCCGTGCTTCTGGCAGCTCTGAAGCCAGACTGATGGTCATGGAGACAACCAACAGATTCGGTGTGAAGATTAAGCTGGAAGATGGGCAGCTTTTCCAGGAGTTTCAGGAAAGGAGTGCTAGAGATCGGGTGATAGTTAGCTGGGCAAGAGGGGTCGGCTGTGGGGATTTTCAGAAGAGGGTGCACAAGAGAGTGTTTCAGAGGGGAGGGGAAGGCTCCAAAGGTGAAGGAGTGGTTGCAGAAGTCAGCCAGAGCAGGAGCAAGGGTGTCAATGTGGTCCTTGATGGGTTTGGCTGAACAAGAACCTGTTTTGACGAGACTTCCATAGATCAGACTTGTCTGGAAATCTAGTCTGGGGAGAAGAGAGTAAAAGATGAGAAAGAGGGAGGTGAGGCAGCTGCAGGAGGCCAGAGGTATCAGAGAGAGAAGGGGGAGTTGGAGGAGAGGACGCGAGGGTGGACATCATGTCCTGGGTTTTTGAGATAAAGTGAGAGGCAAGGGCCGTGCAGAGGGCCTGGGAGGCAACATGAGAGGTAGAGACTGCAGCAGGGTTGGCCAGCTCTTTGCAGATTTTAAAGAGTTTGGCCGAGTTGGTAGATGCATCAGAGACGTGGGCTTGCATATGGGCTCTCTCCTTAGTGTGGACAAGGAGCCGGTATTGCCTTTGGAGCAAGCAGCAGGCCAGTTTGTCAGAGGATGCACAAGAAGCCAGCCATTTCCTCTCAGCCACCCTATGCTTGCGTTTAAGGGTAACTAGGTCAGAGTCGTACCAAGAGTTGCACTTGGCTTTGGGCTTCATCGGATCCTCATGACAGGTAAGAGTATCGGATATGGAAGAGTAGAGCATGGAAAGGGCTGTGTCAGGATGTGAGTCAGCCAGGGATGGAGGAGGGGGAGAGAAAGTGGTAGCGAAAGCCTCAACTGACAACCAAGTTGGATAGCCATAATGTGTGTGAAAAGATAGCAGATACAAATGTCCAATTGACAATAGACAGTAAATTCATGGAGGATGCAGAATATATCAAGGGTGCCAAAGCACACATTTCTTTTCACACAATAGTATCAAGTCACACCGTCCCTTGTTTGGGACACTTACAAAGCTGTACTCCCAAGGCGTATGACTGGAATCTACTTCCGTAGAAGACCTGCAGAAAAAAACAAGGTTGTATATGTGAAGAACAGATCAAATTATTGGAGAAGGAGCTGGTGAGATTAATAATTGGTCTGTGCAGGGAAGAATCATTGACAATAGGCTGAGAGTAAACCACAGAAATAAACGTATAGGGTCAAAACAAGCAACAAGAGGTTTGCAAAAGAGCATTATTTAATAATGAAGATAGAGCAGTTTCTGCTTCAGCATGGCATACATGGACAAAAAAGGGTGGGCACCAAATGCATTGTAGTAAGAATGTCTTGGGCAACAAAGTTTAAAAAGAGCAAGCAATAAGAAGGGTGATTGAAGCATCCCTTTGAAAACTTGAGTTGTTGTAGTTTATGAAGTAGAGGTGACACTGTACCTTCAAAAGCTTCCTGTATCCGATATATCAGACAATGCGCAGAGAGATTTAGGAGACAATGGGCCTCGTTACGAGTTTGGAGGTAGCCATTAGCGCCATGGCTGCCTCCAAACCCGTGTCCGTGTCTGGGTAGTCGGAATGGGGATTTACCGGGTCATTCCAACCTTAGAAGACTCGGTAAATCCCCATTCTGAAAACCATTCCCCATTCCCATTCGAGCCCCCATATGGCTCAATGGGAATGGGGAAGGAGCTATTAGCTCCCTGGTCCCTTAGCGGCTCTCACTAAGGGCAGCTGGTAAAACCAGCCGGCCTTAGTGGGACCCGCTAAGGGACCTAAGAATGTGGCAGTAGGGGGTTAACGGCACCGGCATCCTTACTGGTGCCGTTAACCCCCTACCGCTGTACTCGTAATGAGGCCCAATGTTTCCGTAAAAGAGATAAAAGAGGCTCTTAAAGACAGCAAGCAAGGTAACAGGGTGGTTCCAGGTGGAACTACAGCTAAACAGGCCGATTCATGTAATTCCTTCCAAAAGTGTCGCACACGGCTGGCACACAGCGTGCCCGTGTGAATGTCTGCGCCAGCCGCGTGTGATAAAATCAATTTCCGCGCACAGCGTATTCATGGATTCCCACCTACAAAAGCAGACGTGGCGCAGAGTGGCGCAGCGACCCTGCAGCAGCGCCAGTTACGCCCCCAAGAACGCCCTCGCGCAAGGAAAAGCCATCAAGATCGCAAAACCATCGCAAAGGGCTGCGCCTGCGAGAAGTATTACACGCGAATGGCCTGGGTGCGTGTATTTCAGGGGTGCACGAGAAGTCCCACACGCGAATGGCCTGTGTGCGTGTATTTCAGGGGTGCGCGAGAAGTTCCACAAGCGATTGGCCTGGGCGTGTGTATTTCAGGGGCTCTCAGGTGGTTTCATACGCGAACGGGCCTGGGGGAGCGTGTGCGTGTATTCCAGGGGTGCGCGAGAAGTTCCACACGCGATTGGCCTGGGCGCGTGTATTACAGGGGCTTGCGGGTGGTTTCACACGCGATCGGGCCTGGGGGAGCGTGTGCGTGTATTTCAGGGGCTCGCGGGTGGTTTCACACGCGATCGGGCCTGGGGGAGCGTGTGCGTGTATTGCAGGGGCTCGCGGGTGGTTTCACACACGATCGGGCCTGGGGGAGCGTGTGCGTGTATTTCAGGGGCTCGCGGGTGGTTTCACACGCGATCGGGCCTGGGGGCGCGTGTGCGTGTATTTCAGGGGCTCGCGGGTGGTTTCACACGCGATCGGGCCAGGGGGAGCGTGTGCGTGTATTGCAGGGGTGCGCGAGAAGTTCCACACGTGATTGGCCTGGGCGCGTGTATTTCAGGGGCTCGCGGGTGGTGTCACACGCGATAGGTCCTGGGGGAGCGTGTGCGTGTATTTCAGGGGTGCGTGAGAAGTTCCACACGCGATTGGCCTGGGTGCGTGTATTTCAGGGGCTCGCGGGTGGTTTCACACGCGATCGGGCCTGGGGGAGCGTGTGCGTGTATTCCAGGGGTGCGCGAGAAGTTCCACACGCGATTGGCCTGGGCGCGTGTATTTCAGGGGCTCGCGGGTGGTTTCACACGCGATCGGGCCTGGGGGAGCGTGTGCGTGTATTTCAGGGATGCGCGAGAAGTTCCACACGCGATCGGGCCTGGGGGAGCGTGTGCGTGTATTTCAGGGGTGCGCGAGAAGTTCCACACGCGATGGGCCTGGGTGCGTGTATTTCAAGGGCTCGCGGGTGGTTTCACATGCGATCGGGCCTGGGGGAGCATGTGCGTGTATTTCAGGGGCTCGCGGGTGGTTTCACACGCGATCGGGCCTGGGGGAGCGTGTGCGTGTATTTCAGGGGCTCACGGGTGGTTTCACACGCGATCGGGCCTGGGGGAGCGTGTGCGTGTATTTCAGGGGTGCGCGAGAAGTTCCACACGCGATTGGCCTGGGCGAGTGTATTTCAGAGGTGCGCGAGAAGTTCCACACGCGATTGGCCTGGGCGCGTGTATTTCAGGGGCTCGTGGGTTGTTCCACACGCGATTGGCCTGGGGGAGCGTGTGCGTGTATACCAGGGGTGCGCGGAAAGTTTTACACGCGATTTCAGCAGTGTACGTGTATTTCAGGGGTGCCAGGGAGTCCCACATGTGATTTGCCAGTGTGGGTCCTCCCAGGTGTTCCCTGTACACCCTCCACGGCCCCTGCAGGCAGCCCACACCACAGGGGACTACCCTGCATCCCTGGTCATGTCCTGCAGGCAGCCCACCCAACATGGGCATGCCCCCCAGCAAAGGCACATGTCTCCTTGCACTAATGATCACCAACTCATGTCCCCTTGCACCCACTCCCCCAGAATTGCGGGGCACCTGCCAGCAGGCCCCCACCCATGTCCAACTCATGTTCCCCACCACCCCCACCCCCCAGCACTGTGGGGCACCTGCCAGCAGGCCCCCACCCATGTCCAACTCATGTTCCCCACCACCCCCACTCCCCAGCACTGTTGGGCACCTGCCAGCAGGCCCCCACCCATGTCCAACTCATGTTCCCCACCACCCCCACCCCCCAGCACTGTGGGGCACCTGCCAGCAGGCCCCCACCCATGTCCAACTCATGTTCCCCACCCCCCTACTCCCGAGCAGTGCAGGGGCACCCTCCGCCAGGCCCTCGCCCATGTCCCATCCATGCCCTCCTGCACCTGGGTCCCAACAATCCCCAATCATGTCCGTAATGGCCATCCTCCCCTGCCAAAAGGCCCAAGCAACTATCACATCCACCCACATATCAAAGGATATTACATGTTACTGTGGGATGTATTTACCCATGCATCCGAGCCGTACCTCAAAACTGTGCAGTACTGACATGGAAAACATCATGATGGCCAGAGCTTCCCAGAAAATGCACAGGGAAATGCATGAAGAATAGGCTGCCATCCATTTTTGCCGATGTTATGGGCACAGAAGGACACTGCCTAAAACCACCATTGGACTACCCACACAGTAGTCTGAAACCATTGGGAATGGCAATGCTGATTGCCAAAAGCAAACCCATAACTGTTGGGAATTCATTTTCTTAAATCCCAAAAAGGGGTGCAGTACCAGTACTCACCACTATCCAAAAGCCTGCGTTTTAAAACCACCCTGTGTTTCTCTGAAGGCAGGCTCAAAATGCCTATTTTCAAACATTGCAACATGTGCAAAATATTCACTGAACACCAGCAGACATTTGGCAGAATGGAGTTTTGTGTGCCTACAAAATCTGGGAAATGAAGAGCCCAGAACAATGCTTATAATAAAACTGGCTGAGCTATGGAGTCAGCAGTTTAAGTTGCACTGGATTTAAAGACACTAAAATCGAAAATGTTTAGATTAAATGAGTGACCTATGTTTGGTGTCACATGCCTTTGTAACTGTTTAAATGTCATAGTTTTAAACTTAGAATCAGCCTTCTAGCTGCATATGTGAAAATGTTTAGTTTTATTTGAATGCAGAAACTGGGGAACAGAAATGACAGCTTAAAGAGATTCCAATTTGCCTGGCAACTACCCCCATCAGGAGTGAAACTCCAAAAGGGATATGACACTTCCCTGATTGAATTACCTGTGCTCTACAGGAGCTCTGAACAAAGCCTGTCTTGACTCAGGCAAAGGTTTTATTACAGTGGTCGTAAAATGTAGCTTCCTCTTGGCAGAAGCTGGGAGGAGCACTGCCTGTGAGAGCAAGCTGGCTTGGCAGAACTGGAAAAACCAGTATTTCTACCTTGTGCTGAGAGGAAACCACACCCCTTTGGAGCCAGAACATAACTCTAAAAAGATGAATAACTCATAGAGCGGACATGTGAAAATTTTATAAATGATACCATAATTCTTGTGATTTTTCTGCCCACAGTTTAAGAGGTTTTTAGAACCGGTGGTATGTTCAGGGGGGTGTTAGCGGAAAAGTGGATATTACTCTAAATGTATGCATGTTAAAAGTCTGAAACTTCATCAGTTAATGTCCATACTCCCTGCGCACATGTATGTAAAGTTGGGTCAAAGTCAGAAATTGAAAAATCAGTTAAAAAGTCAATTATGCGCCATTTCTGAATGCAAGCTCTTAGAAACAGCAGATTTGGACAGAGACATGGCTAAATTCAGCCACACCATGTATATGTAATTTCAAACAACTGTGTAACTCTGAAATATGTCTTTTATTATCAAATATAGAATGTGTGCAATCTGACAGAGGAGTGTCCTATCTGCAAGCCATAAAATGACATCCCTCTGACTCACAGTTCATTCCCCAATCAAATGATAAATGGAAGTTTGACCAATTAGAAGCTGAGAGAGAGGTAGGGTCAGTGATGCTAGAACACACCCACATTCTAAACACATAAAAGCAGACAGACAGGACAGATAGGGACCTTCAATTCCATCTGCAGCGGGACGCTCTGCCGGAAAAATCCATACTTTACCTCCATCAAACCTCCAGAGAGCCAAACTAGAGACTTCATTCTATCCAGAACTAGAGACCCAGACCAGAGAACCAGAGAGAGCTGACCCAGATCACTGTGAAGTGCAGAGACCAGAGGCGAGTTTAAAACCTGACCAGATCCATGGCGAGGCCCATTTCACTCAAGAATATAGTGTGAGTACCTAGAAAACTGTGCAGAACCAATCTCCTAGTTAAAATAATATAATTCAATCCTATTTTAATCTAAGTAGAACTGTCTCCTAACTGTCACCTGCCATTTGCAAAGCTGTCACTTGTCATTTCCTAGTTGCAAGCTGCACTTGTCTTTTTGAACTTTAAAATTTCAAATCTGAAAAACGACCTCTATTAAATCGCTCATATCTCCGCAACCGTTTGTGCTAGAGACTTGCAATAACTTTCATCTGAAAGGTTAGAATCGTGGCTTTCCTACGAACCTAGAACCGCATTAGCCTACCCCTTATAGTTTTACCGCAATCGCGGAACACGCATTCGCGAATTTTACCGCGATTTGCAAATTTCTTCACCTGTAAAAACTGCTGCTGCTTGCCTTCCATTTGCCAGAAATTCGTTTAACCTGCTAACTATCCCTGCCTCATTGCTAGTGTGAGCCTGGACTAATATTAACTAGATACCACTCACCCTGAACCTCTGAAAGGGAATTAAAAGCATTTCCAGCCTATTTCTCATCCATTGCTAGCACATATCAAAGCATTTTGCCTGTGTTTTCAAAACTCCTATCTGTTTTCTGTAGTGTAAGCTTGCTGGGGTGAACTGATTTACATTGATTGCATTTCTGAGAACTGTGTGTTTTCCTTCCATTTCCTTGCCTTGCATCAAGGGGGGGAGGGGATTGCCAGAGAAAAGTGATTACATTGTTTGGTTGAAATCATATTGAGTATTTTCTGTACTGCATTCATTGAATATTGCATCCACCTGAGCTTACATAAAGCATCCTCTACCACATTATACTTTTGTTCCTATTTACCAGTGTGCTACCTTATCCATTTCATGTCAACTCATTAGTGATTATAAGAAGTGTGCTAGTGCCAGATTCTCCGTTGTTAATCTTTATCATATCAGATTAAGTGTGATATTCAATTATTAATTTATTATAAAGTGTGATATATATATATTTTAAATTATCAAATAAACCTTTTAAACTTGCAAAACAGAACTACTTCTTGGCTCAGTGGGGTCAGGGGGATTCCAAGAGAGGGGTGTTATATAGGGGTAGTCATCCAGAACGCATGAACTGGACATAAAGATATATCAATAAGGGTTTTCATTCAGTATTCTAGACTAGGCGTTAACTTAGCTGTAGTGCTGAATTGAATCCTCTTACAAATTGGGGGCTCGTCCGGGATTCAAGGTTAGATTTACCATTTGTGCAGATTAATACAGCGTGCCAGCTGACCAGATA
Source organism: Ambystoma mexicanum (assembly GCF_040938575.1). NCBI lineage: Eukaryota > Metazoa > Chordata > Amphibia > Caudata > Ambystomatidae > Ambystoma > Ambystoma mexicanum. The sequence goes on from NC_090921.1 coordinate 140,206,557, forward strand.
GACATATCCGGTCGGATCACCACGCTGTGTTACGCTGTAAAGCACTCCTCAAAAGGGACACTCCAAGAAAAGTTCTGTTCTGCAAAAATAAAATACAAACTTCTGTAAGTCAGGACAGAGACCAATCTCTAGAATGACGACCTTAGTAGACATGAAAATAGCCAGAGAGCACCTCTTGCATAAGCTATTTGTGAGAGGTGAATGGACCGAACAGGGCCAGGATGCGTGGTTGCAGGCCATCACACAACAGGTCACTGAAACAGGGTCAGATATATATAGAGATCAGGGTCCCTTACATGTGGCCCTGAGTGAACTATATATGGCTCCTAAAGCCAAAGAGGAACACAATAAGATTGCCAGGATAGCAGCATACCTGTACCTATATATGGGAGACATGCAGGATAGATGTGCTGAAAGCCAAAATCTGGCAAATAGGCAACAGATGGTGTTAGAGAAGGCCCAATCTGACCTGGTCTCTTCTAAGCAGAGGCTGCAGAGGAGCCAGGAGTCAGAAGATGATAGTAGGCAGCACATCATTAAAATAAAGAAGGATATGGATGTGCTGCAACAGGAAAAGGTAGAACAGGATACTAGATTTCTGGCCCTGCAGAAGGAGCACCAAGACAGTTTGGACTCCTTACTGCAGAGCCAGAAAAAGCTGGAGCAACAATTAGACTTTAACAGGGCATGCACGGAGCAGGTAGCCACCCTGCAAAGTCATCTAGATAGAGTGAAGGTAGAGAGCAACAAGCTGATCTTGAAAGACCTAGATACCCAGGCAGAGTTTGATGAAGAACGCCAGAAAGCTGGTGCCTTTCAAAGGCAGAGGGACGACCTGGCGGCACAAATGCAGGCTCTTAGTCAGGAAAGAGACGCCTTAGGCCAGGAAGTCTGCCATTTAAAAAGGAAAATGGAAGAAAATCACCTGGCCCACCAGGGACTGGGTGACCTCCAAAAAGAACACCAGAACTTGTTAGAGCACACCAGGAGGGTGGAGGATGCTCTAGCAAGAAAGGAGCAGGCCAATAGGGACACAGCTCAGGAGGTAACCCTCCTGCAGCAAAGACTGGCCCAGTTCTCCAGGACCAACCAGGAAGCACAGAGGGAAAATGAGGCTCTCTGCCAGCACAATGAGAGGCTCCAGCAACAGGTAGCGATGCAGGAGAGACTGATAGAGTCGAGTAAGGCCTTAACAGAGGAACTGAAGGCACAAATGCAGGCTCTTGCATTGCAACAGGGAGCAGGGGTGGATAGAGATGAGGTACGCTGGGAAAGAGAGATTCCTGACCATAACCGCAGGAGCCCTAACACCAGGGGCCTTCATCTCCCCCAGTCCCTGGACTCTACAACCCCCATGTCCCCTGGCGCACATGAGCACAGGGCCACAGGGATGGCAGATTACTATCCAGCTAAGAGTATGGGGCTCATAGGCCAGTACCACTCAGGAATGGAGGGGTGGGCATCCGGGTATGGGCACCCAAGTACAGTACAGTTCAATGGGGAACCCCGGGAGAATAGGCCCATTAAGGGCATCCTGAAAACCTCTGCCCAGTTAGGTCAGTGGGGGGGGTACCCATCAAATCCTGGCAGCAAGGAGGAATCTGAAGACTCCTCTGAACAGCGCAGGACACAGGAGACCAGGTCCCCACATTCTGCCAGCCATTCCCAGGCTCGCCGAATCCGGGAAAACCTGGAAGAACAGACGGGAACCTCTGGGAGTAGTGCCTCTGAGTCCGAGGACGAATGGACAAGGGTTACCCGAACCAAAAAGGCCAATAAGGCAAAAAGGGCCTTGCTTAAGGACCCCTTAAAGCAGATTAAGGCGATCAGGAGCGTCATCACGCCTTACCATAATAACGCTAAGTATTCTGTTTGGGAGCACTTAGAGCTGTTTGAACAAATGATGGAGACTTTCCATTTGAAGGACAGCCAAAGCTGTATTCAATATGTAAAGTGGACCTTCTCCCCGGAATACTCCAGTTTCTTTGCGGGGCTGGAGGACCAAAATCATTTAAGATGGTCCACCTATAAGGCGGCCATCTTGAAACATTTTTCTGTTCACAGAAATCCTCAAGAGGCTCGCAAGGCGGCCTACAATTTGCAATGTGGGGAGGATCAGGCCCCACAAGAATTTGTGCAGGAGTTAAAGCGTGCTTTTGCGCAAACCACCAGAAGGGTGCGCACAGATAGTAGAGAGTTCATTAATACGTTTTTCCATGCCTTGCCCAAATATATCATGACCCAGCTCGTGAGGGATTTTCACGAGAAAAGATCTTTAGACTGGGTCATTGAACAGGCTACCCGGATCTATGAGGTGCAGAAACCGGTAGATAGCAAAAGTAATGCCCAGAAAAACCCCAAAGCCAACAGCACCCCTGCTGCTGCCAAGGTGGCAGAGGTAAAGGTCACCCCCGTTTTGGATTTGGAGATGGGGGGGCCTAAAAACCTACCTGCACCTAATAATGCTAGGCCCAGAAGGTCCTCGGGCCAGTCACAGACAGGGAGCCAGGGAGGCAGCCCCACAAATGGGGTCCCTCGCTCTCCTGATTATGTAAGTCCCCGTTACAAGGGAAATCGACCAATCCTGGGTTATGTGTGGACTCCTCCAGCCCAAGGGGGGGGATCCAGCCAAGCACCTAACCCAGGGAACTTCCCTCCAAACTTCCCACAGGAGGGCAGAAATTTACCAAACCCTGGGCAGAACTTTTTCCCCAGATATCCTCCCGACTTTCAGCCCCAAAACCATCCATCCTTCTTTCCCCAATTCCCTGAGCCCAGACCACTGAATCCGGGAGAGGGGAGGCCAAGGGTGGAGGGGTACCCAAATCTTCCCAACCAGGGGTACTACCAAAGAAGGGACAGCTACCCTTCTCGGGATCAGCCCAGGGGAGAAAACAGGGCCCCGTATCAGCCTGAGCGGGTTTCCCAGTTAGAGCGCCAGGTTCAAAACATGGCGCGGGATCTGGGTCACATACTGAGGGCTCAGCAGAACCCTCAGATGGGCGTGCCGGCGCAGAACGCACCCAACTCTGGACCTGGTGCTCCAGAACAATGACGGGGGCAGCACCCCGATAACTCATCGGTTCCCAGGGAGGAGGCACAAAGGGAAGGGGGGTGTAAAGCCTTGGAGGAAGCTTCCTTCCTCACTTGTAAACAGCCCCTGGAAACCCAGGAACCGGAAACGAAATCTCTTGCCCCTGAAAGTCTGCCTCCTAAGGAGCAGAGGGGGGGTAGGAGAAACAAAAGACCCAAACAGACTCAGTTTGAGGAGGAGGTACAGATCTTCCAATTTGAGGGAGAGGGATCCTCAGAGGATCCTGGGAAAAGGATCTTCTCCTTCAGAGAGGGGGGAACTCCTCCCAAAGAAAAATGGGTTCCTAGGGATGCAAATCCAGACTGGGGAGATGTGGAGACTGAGCTACCGCCGCCCACCATTTCATCCCAGAACCAACAGCAAGAAAACCCCCTGGTTCAAACCCATCCTGGTGACTGCCTCCAAAAAGGGGGGGGCGGCCCAGAACCGGAACCAGGGGAACCCACAATGGCTCTGATCTCCAGTTGCCAAATTTTTCTTTCAGATTCCCAAGACTCTCCACAGAATTCTGCCCAAATCTCTTCGCTAGCAATGTCCAAAACCAGCAAGTTAGCCCACCAGTTGTCCAAAAATGTACATTACCTGTGCCCCCTTGAGGAGAAGGAGGGAAGATATTATGCCCCGGTACAAGTACAGGGGCAGGGTACAATCTCGGCACTGGTGGACACGGGATCTCAAGCTACCCTTCTGTCCAGAAGGGCCTTTGACGAACTGAATGCAGGAAGGGGAGAGAATTACCAAATTCCTCTCACCTCTCTTCCTGGACAACTCCAGAACTTTGACGGGAAGGAAATTCCCGTTGAGGGGACGGCAGACTTGGACATTAAAATTGGGCGACATAAGTTGAAACACCCGGTCATAGTTGTGACCCCAGAGGGCACCCCTTGTTTACTAGGGAATGACCTCCTGAGAAGGTTGTCACCCCTAATAGATTGCGTAAACAAGGTCCTCTGGACCCAGACTAGCCGACCAATAAAATTAAAACAGAGTGTCAACCATGTTAGTTTAAACGGCACCTGCCACATGGTTGAACAAAAATCTGACCAAGTAGAATTTCACTTCCAGAATAGCCAAATTCCAGACGTGACAGTAATAGCAGTAGGACAACAGACTGGTGATGCAGGGTCCTCTCTATTTCTGAAAATCAACCTTCCTTCCAGTCTAAAGTGGTATTCCACGCTGGAAGGAAACACTTTGAAATTCTATACCAATCCACAATCTGAAACTCCCACTTCTATAGTCCAGAAAGATGTGAAATCAGCTCAAAGCCTGGCTGATATTCAGCAAATTGGAGAGCAGTTGTTCATCCCTGTTCAGTTAAATGATGGGAAGGACTCTGTTCTCGCTCGAGTGTGTGTGAACAACGGTAAGAGCTTCATCAGCGAAGCCATGTTTCGCCAACTTCCAAAAGATCCAGCCATTCCCACCTTCAAACTGATAGACAAATGGGAAATGGACCTGGAAGCACCCAATTCAAAACATCTCCTGCCAAGCAGGTGTATGCTCAAAATCTCCATTGGCAACAAGAGCATAGTCCATAATTGTTGGGTCGTGCGAGACGTCACTGCCGCCTTTTACTTAGGCAGTGACATTCTCAATCGCTTTGCCATTAGTTTGGACCTAATAAACTTCAAAGCTTGGTCCCGATTAGCGGATAATCCCATGGGCTTTGATGATCCAGAAAAAGCATTTAGGTCAGCTCAATTGCTACCTTATGCAGTTGAAATTCAGGTTAAAGAGGAAGTCACCATCCCAGAAAGGACCCGACAATTCTCCCTGGAAGTGAAAGTTAAAAGGGGACAAGAGTTGAAAAACCCTGATGCTTACATACATCTAAATGCTTCTTTCCAACAGCAAGGGTTGGGGGTAAACCCAACTCCATTAGTCAACATAGAACATGACACCATTCTAATAGAGGTGGATAACAGCGACTTAAAGAGTATTACTCTAGCCGCAGGCACCATTATTGGAATGGCGGTTGATGACCGACATTTCTCCATTGATCTTGTAAATGAACTGTTAGGACCAATCCCCAAGGACTGTGTTGACAGTGACAGTGAGGACAATACAACACCAGACAGGATTTTCACCCGGCATGGGGGGAACTTCCTGGTGTACACTTCCTGCCCCTATGGTAAGGAAGATGTGACGTGTGACTTCAGGAGGGATGAGGTGATTTTCCAGGTACATGAGGGCTGCCTTTCCCACCTGAAGCCTCCGGTCCAAATCAGCACTCTGACCAGGGACTTCTCCACCCAGCTGGAGGAGGCCGCGGAAATAGCCAAACCAGAAGTCTTTCCAGGCTTCAGGCAGATGGTGGAAGAGAGAGTCAACCTAGCTGATGCCTGTGTGACTCTGGAACAAAAGCAAAAGTTGAAACAAGTTTTCTTGGATTTCCAAGATCTCTTTGCGGTAGACTCATATGACTGTGGTCGCACTGACATCCACACAACAACAATCCCCACGGACCCTGGCATGACTCCTGTGTTTGTGAAGCAATATCGCTTGCCTCTCGCATCAATGGAGTCCCTTACTGAAATAATTAAGAACCTTGAGTCCCGGGGAATAATCCGTCCAGTCCACAGCACCTTCAATAATCCGGTGCTGGGAATATTGAAGCCAAACGGCCAGTGGAGACTCTGTGCCGACCTCAGGGAGCTCAACAAACGGGTCCATACTTCCCGATGGCCTCTGCCCTACATTGACCAGGGGCTGGCCCAGATCCAGGGGTCACAGGTATTCACTGCAATAGACCTGACCAATGGATACTGGACTGTGCCTGTCAGTAGGGAGGACCAATACAAGCTGGCTTTTACCTTTGGGGGCCAGCAGTACACCTGGACCCGGACTCCCTTCGGATACCTCAACTCCGGCAATGAATTCAACATTTTTCTACACAAGGCCATGCCTGACTTGGGTGCAAGGGGTAACCTGGCTTATGTAGATGATGTCCTCATCAAAAGTTCATCTGTGGAGGAACACATAGCGGAGATCCGTTATGTTCTGACACAGTTGAGGGCTGCCGGAGCAAAACTTTCCTTTCAGAAAGCACAGTGGTGTAGAACCCGTGTTAATTTCTTGGGGCATGAGATTACTCCTCAGGGTCTCTGTCCCCAGGAAAAGAAAGTGGAAGCACTTCAGAAACTGAAAGACCCCACAACTCTGCGGGAACTAAGGAGCCTCCTTGGACTGACTAATTACAGCAGAAAGTTCATTGAGGGCTACGCAGAGATCACCAGACCCCTGATTCATCTCCTGAAGGGGGGGATCAAGTGGGAATGGGGTCCAGAACAAGCCGAGGCGGTAAAACAACTCAAAAGAAGCCTCTCACAAGCGCCTTGCCTAGCTTACCCTGTCAGAAACAAGGAGTTCTTCCTGGAGACGGGGTTCTCTGATACGTGCTTGACGGCAGTATTATACCAAAAGCATGACAAGGTCAATAAAGTAATCTCCTATGCGAGCAAAACTTTATCCTCTGTGGAGGAAAAATTCAACGATTGTGAGAAGGCACTCCTGGCAACGGTGTGGGCATTGAAGAATTACCGCCCGTTTATCCAGGGGGAACACATCATAGTGGAGACTCCACACCAGCCTCTGCAATATCTCCAAAGTGACAGAATCCGGGCCGGAAATGTGAGTAATTCCCGAATTACTTCCTGGATTCTGTCAATGCAAGGCTTTCCTGTGGAGGTCAGATATGGCCAAAACAAGAAGAGTCTCCTCGCGCAAGGTCTGGCGGACTTGCATGATTGTGCCAGAGAAAACTGTCTCGAGGACGAAAGTCTGAAAATCAAGGACAACATGGAGGCATACCTTAATTCCCCACACAAAGTCTTTGAAGAAGACAAGTGTGAGGGAATGCCCACTGTGTATGTGGATGGATGCTCTTACCATGTTGACAACAACGGGGAGAAAGAACTGGTGGCCGGCGTAGGGAATGCATGGGTGAATGAGTCCCCAGAACCCTCCGCTGGATACAAAATTGGTCCCCGAAGTAGTCAGGTGGCAGAATTGATGGCTGTGCATCAGGCCATCCTCACTGCTGTCCAGCATCAACTCCACGAACTGGTCATAATCACAGATTCGGATTATGTACGGAACGGGTTCGTGGAGCACCTGGTTAATTGGAAAACCAGAGGCATGTTATGTGCTAACAACAAACCCTTGAAACATGGGAAGTTGATCCAAAACATTGATGATCTGGTCACATCGAATGGGATGACCATCTACTGGAAAAAGATCAAGGGTCATTCCAAAGTAGAGGGACCAGACAAAACTGGAAATGACTTAGCTGATCAGCTGGCCAAAACCGGGGCCATCCAAGGGGATCTAATTGAGATTGAGTCCCTGTTGGGGGAAATCCAGGTCACTGCTATCACTAGGTCCCAGACAAATGCTCACAACGACCTTTCAATTGCACAATGGAGTAAGGAGACCCCTGATGATGATTTGATTACTGCTCAGAAGGGGGATCCAATAATTGGTAAATTTTACCAGCACCTTGAGGACCCTGAGAACTTTCCCCTGACGGATACCGATTACATTGGGAAAGAGGACCTAAGAGTGTTGATGAAATGTCCAAAAATGTTCCGGATCCAAGACGGTTTGCTGGTAAGGAAATCCAAAGCTGGCCACGATCAGTGGGTGGTTCCTACCTCATTCTGAAGCCTGATGTTAAGTCACGCCCATGATGCGGCCACTGCCGGTCACAGGGGGTTTCACACAACATTGGAAATCTTAAGAGAGGTTGCATACTGGCCACACATGGGGCAGGACCTCGACCAATACTTGAAGGGGTGTCTTGTGTGTGCACAATTTCAGCCATCATCCCTCACGCACCGTGCGCCTCTCCAAAAGAGGGGGATGACACTGCCATGGTCAGATTTACAAATCGACTTTGTAGGCCCTGTGATTCGCTCGGCTAGGGGGAATAAGTACATGTTGACTGTGACATGCTTGTTTACCAAGTGGGTGGAATGTCTCCCAGCCCCAAATTGCAAGGCAGAAACTGCCGCTGCCTTGATGATTAACCACATCTTTTCCCGTTTTGGTCTACCTCAAAGGATTGAGTCAGACAGAGGTAGCCACTTCACCAGTGAAGTAATGACAAAGATGTGGGAGATACTGGGGGTCAAGAGAAAGCTGCATATTGCTTATAGACCAGCTTCTTCTGGGGCAGTAGAGAGATATAACCGGACAATTGTGAGCATATTAAAGAAGTTTGTGGCAGATTCTGGGCCAAGTTGGGATATCCGATTACCTCTGGTCCTAATGGCCATCAGATCTACCCCTTCATCTGCAACCAAAATGTCACCATTTGAGTTGATGACTGGGCGCAAGATGGTGCTTCCCCAGCATTTGCTCTACAGGACCCAAGAGCAGACACTGATAAATGCCTCCACTACTCATGAGTATGTGGAGAATTTAAGGAAACACCTCCAACATGCTTTTGCTTACGCTCAGCGGAATCTAGAAAGATCGGCTGATAGCATGAAGACCCATTATGACCTGAAAACTTCCAGGAAGGAATATCAGGTGGGGGACCGGGTCTATCTATACAACTTCCAAAGGAACCAGGCCAAGCAGCGCAACTTTTTGCCTACATGGAAGGGACCCTTTGAGATCATCGACAAGATCTCCCCTGTGGCCTACAAAATCCACATCCCAAAGGTCCTTCGGCAGAGGGGGAAGACAAGTGGGTCCACATTAACCAGCTAAAGTGTTGCCATCCCAGGCACACTCTGCAACAACTGGAGGAATCCTCTGGAATCCTAGCGGGTACTGTCTCAGATTAATTCCGTTCCAATCATAAAACATACCACATCTAGTCTCTAAAATATTGTGATTTGCATGAAACTGTCTCTTAGTTATACTGTTTTTTTTTCAAAATAAGAATGTAATGTTTCGTTATGATGAAATGCATATGCTGCCCCACTATCTCAACAGTGGTGGAAAAACGTCTATGAGTAGGTATTGCCGCTCTTCCTTTGTCGTCCTAGGAGAAAGAAAACCTGGAGACGGGCCAAGGAGGGCGATCCGGAGACCAGGAACGAAGATCCAATGGGCCCAGTGGACCGCCCAATATTCCCATCAGGACCGGCGAGGAGAACCGATCGATCAGTACCGGATGGAGGAAAAGATGCTGAACTGTGCCATCTATTGGAAGAAGATGAAGAAACATCCCAGGTCTTGCGAGTCCCATTCGTGAAATAGAATGGCCATCGCAAGAGGGGGGCTTGTGGGATGTATTTACCCATGCATCCGAGCCGTACCTCAAAACTGTGCAGTACTGACATGGAAAACATCATGATGGCCAGAGCTTCCCAGAAAATGCACAGGGAAATGCATGAAGAATAGGCTGCCACCCATTTTTGCCGATGTTATGGGCACAGAAGGACACTGCCTAAAACCACCATTGGACTACCCACACAGTAGTCTGAAACCATTGGGAATGGCAATGCTGATTGCCAAAAGCAAACCCATAACTGTTGGGAATTCATTTTCTTAAATCCCAAAAAGGGGTGCAGTACCAGTACTCACCACTATCCAAAAGCCGGCGTTTTAAAACCACCCTGTGTTTCTCTGAAGGCAGGCTCAAAATGCCTATTTTCAAACATTGCAACATGTGCAAAATATTCACTGAACACCAGCAGACATTTGGCAGAATGGAGTTTTGTGTGCCTACAAAATCTGGGAAATGAAGAGCCCAGAACAATGCTTATAATAAAACTGGCTGAGCTATGGAGTCAGCAGTTTAAGTTGCACTGGATTTAAAGACACTAAAATCGAAAATGTTTAGATTAAATGAGTGACCTATGTTTGGTGTCACATGCCTTTGTAACTGTTTAAATGTCATAGTTTTAAACTTAGAATCAGCCTTCTAGCTGCATATGTGAAAATGTTTAGTTTTATTTGAATGCAGAAACTGGGGAACAGAAATGACAGCTTAAAGAGATTCCAATTTGCCTGGCAACTACCCCCATCAGGAGTGAAACTTGAGTCACAGCTGTGTTCCCAGGCCTAGCTGCCCTTTTGCTGCTCACACCAAAAGGGATATGACACTTCCCTGATTGAATTACCTGTGCTCTACAGGAGCTCTGAACAAAGCCTGTCTTGACTCAGGCAAAGGTTTTATTACAGCGGTCGTAAAATGTAGCTTCCTCTTGGCAGAAGCTGGGAGGAGCACTGCCTGTGAGAGCAAGCTGGCTTGGCAGAACTGGAAAAACCAGTATTTCTACCTTGTGCTGAGAGGAAACCACACCCCTTTGGAGCCAGAACATAACTCTAAAAAGATGAATAACTCATAGAGCGGACATGTGAAAATTTTATAAATGATACCATAATTCTTGTGATTTTTCTGCCCACAGTTTAAGAGGTTTTTAGAACCGGTGGTATGTTCAGGGGGGTGTTAGCGGAAAAGTGGATATTACTCTAAATGTATGCATGTTAAAAGTCTGAAACTTCATCAGTTAATGTCCATACTCCCTGCGCACATGTATGTAAAGTTGGGTCAATGTCAGAAATTGAAAAATCAGTTAAAAAGTCAATTATGCGCCATTTCTGAATGCAAGCTCTTAGAAACAGCAGATTTGGACAGAGACATGGCTAAATTCAGCCACACCATGTATATGTAATTTCAAACAACTGTGTAACTCTGAAATATGTCTTTTATTATCAAATATAGAATGTGTGCAATCTGACAGGAGTGTCCTATCTGCAAGCCATAAAATGACATCCCTCTGACTCACAGTTCATTCCCCAATCAAATGATAAATGGAAGTTTGACCAATTAGAAGCTGAGAGAGAGGTAGGGTCAGTGATGCTAGAACACACCCACATTCTAAACACATAAAAGCAGACAGACAGGACAGATAGGGACCTTCAATTCCATCTGCAGCGGGACGCTCTGCCGGAAAAATCCATACTTTACCTCCATCAAACCTCCAGAGAGCCAAACTAGAGACTTCAATCTATCCAGAACTAGAGACCCAGACCAGAGAACCAGAGAGAGCTGACCCAGATCACTGTGAAGTGCAGAGACCAGAGGCGAGTTTAAAACCTGACCAGATCCATGGCGAGGCCCATTTCACTCAAGAATATAGTGTGAGTACCTAGAAAACTGTGCAGAACCAATCTCCTAGTTAAAATAATATAATTCAATCCTATTTTAATCTAAGTAGAACTGTCTCCTAACTGTCACCTGCCATTTGCAAAGCTGTCACTTGTCATTTCCTAGTTGCAAGCTGCACTTGTCTTTTTGAACTTTAAAATTTCAAATCTGAAAAACGACCTCTATTAAATCGCTCATATCTCCGCAACCGTTTGTGCTAGAGACTTGCAATAACTTTCATCTGAAAGGTTAGAATCGTGGCTTTCCTACGAACCTAGAACCGCATTAGCCTACCCCTTATAGTTTTACCGCAATCGCGGAACACGCATTCGCGAATTTTACCGCGATTTGCAAATTTCTTCACCTGTAAAAACTGCTGCTGCTTGCCTTCCATTTGCCAGAAATTCGTTTAACCTGCTAACTATCCCTGCCTCATTGCTAGTGTGAGCCTGGACTAATATTAACTAGATACCACTCACCCTGAACCTCTGAAAGGGAATTAAAAGCATTTCCAGCATATTTCTCATCCATTGCTAGCACATATCAAAGCATTTTGCCTGTGTTTTCAAAACTCCTATCTGTTTTCTGTAGTGTAAGCTTGCTGGGGTGAACTGATTTACATTGATTGCATTTCTGAGAACTGTGTGTTTTCCTTCCATTTCCTTGCCTTGCATCAAGGGGGGGAGGGGATTGCCAGAGAAAAGTGATTACATTGTTTGGTTGAAATCATATTGAGTATTTTCTGTACTGCATTCATTGAATATTGCATCCACCTGAGCTTACATAAAGCATCCTCTACCACATTATACTTTTGTTCCTATTTACCAGTGTGCTACCTTATCCATTTCATGTCAACTCATTAGTGATTATAAGAAGTGTGCTAGTGCCAGATTCTCCGTTGTTAATCTTTATCATATCAGATTAAGTGTGATATTCAATTATTAATTTATTATAAGGTGTGATATATATATATTTTAAATTATCAAATAAACCTTTTAAACTTGCAAAACAGAACTACTTCTTGGCTCAGTGGGGTCAGGGGGATTCCAAGAGAGGGGTGTTATATAGGGGTAGTCATCTAGAACGCATGAACTGGACATAAAGATATATCAATAAGGGTTTTCATTCAGTATTCTAGACTAGGCGTTAACTTAGCTGTAGTGCTGAATTGAATCCTCTTACATTACACACCCAATGTAAAAAATGCAAATGAACACATGTCTGTCACACACAATGGCTGCAAGTGAATGTTAAAACACCCAACATGACGTGCATGAAAGCAATGAGATGATACGACACATTGAAGGATGAAAATAAAAATGTATTGAAAATCAACTTGAATGGAAATGAAATGAGAAAAACCACAAAGCAAAACAACCAAAAGAAGATCAATGTCCATGAAGAAAATCCAAAAAATAAAAAAAGCCATTGAAGAACTATTTACAAGATAATCCCGGGTCCATGAGCCCAACCAAATGAAACCTAACTATGACAACTAACTAAAAACTGAACTATATACAAAAATGTGGCGCATTGTCCAATCGCAACCAAATAAAAAAAAGAAATTAAAGGAAACCTAACACTAACTATATAACTATATACAAAGGCAGCGGGCTAGTCCGACGGCTCACTGGTTGTTGTCATGGGCCAGGGCATCATCGAACTCCTGGTCAATGGCTTGGAGGCGGGCATGTTCCCTGGCCCCGAGGTCCCGCAGGGATAATGCAGTGTCCAGCTCCAACTCCCTGCGAAGACCCTCGAGGCACTCAGCCCGCCTCAGCGCCCTCCGCATGGAGTCCTCCGCCCTGACCATTGTGAGCCGTTCCTCCTCTGCCCGCTGCACCTCCGCACCTATCTGCTGGCACAACCGCTCCCACACGGAAGCCACTCCCATTCCAGGGTTCTCCTGCCCTCCGGCCGATGCCTGCACCCCTGATGTTGATGGCCCCGAGCCATGATGCCTCCCACGTTGAGCCTGCTGCTGCCTCCGACGCAACTGCCTGTGCCAGCACGATGGCATCCAGGCTGATGGAAACCACCAACGCCGTTGTGCACGTGCCCTGCCCGATGATGCCGTCACATCCTCCATCTGCTGGGGTCCAGTTGCTGTGGTGTCCACCCCTGCTGGACCTCTGACTCCCGACTGTGGCAGGGATGGGATCCCCACCGAGCTGGCTGCATTGGTCAGGGCAGGTCCACAGGGGGCCCTGGTGGCATCTGGGCCTGAAGACGGCAAGGAGAACGACTGGCGTATAGTCTCCACAGAGGAGGTGAGGGCCGCCAGATTGGCCGACACATGCAGGAAACCCCGGAACATGGACGATCCCAATTGGGCCACTTCGGCACGGAGCTCTTCGTGATGACGTGCGTGCTCCTCCTGGGAAGCATGCAAGGCATCACGAATCACAGCCGTGCGCATCGCGTCCCCAATCAGGACCTTCTCCATACGGCCAGCGGTCCCCTCGTCCGCAGGTGGAGGGGAGTCAGATGACATGGACATCCCCTCTACCTGCGGACGGGCCTGGGACGGGGCATCCCTGCTGGTGCATGGTGGTGCACCCACAGGGTCAGGGACAGCGACATGCACAGGCCCCTCCACGGTGACCTGTGCTGCCTCCTGCCCCTGCCCCTGGACTGCACCACTTGCACCAGCAGGGATGCCCCCACCAGGCCCCATGTGCACCTCAGTGGCGGCCTCCTCCTCCTCTGTGGAAACCACCAACCTGGATGGCTCCTCACCGTCTACTGCCGTAGCAGGCCCCTGTGGGGGCTCACCCACCCCTTCCGCTGCAGCCGTGGGGGCATCCCTGCCGCCTTGCTCCACAGCACCGTCTCCGCCCTCTTCTTCACTAGCCGCTGCGTAGAGGGAGACATAGAACACAAGCATCAGGGTACTGTACAATGGTCCCCTAGACAGGAAGCAATAGCAGATGAGTGCCACTGTCAAAGTACACTTACATCATGTCACTCCACAACACATGTGTCAGTCCAGGCAAAACACACACAGTGACCGTCATGGTGCATGCCATGGACATTTCCATACATGTCCAATGGACTCTCGAATCATACAATGTAATGGTACTCACATGCATCATGGGTCATGCCTATCACATGCACACACTTCACCTCAGTCACATCCATCTGGCCCCGTACACCCCAATCACAGTGCATACAAGGATGACTAGGCTGCATCAGTGAATCTGTAAATTGTCACAGACATGTGTCATGCATCCATGGCATTCACAAGTCACAGACACGCAGGTCAGGCACACAGACATGGATACCATATATGTACCTGGCATCAGCACCCATCCCTCACCCCCACCCATGTCCAGGAACAGACACAGCCATGCTCTCATGTGTGCAATCTGCATAGGGCTCCCCATGTCGCATTTAAACACATGCAACAACCGTGCGGTTCACACATTACTGGTCGCACATGCATTACCATGATGTCCCTGCACACATACATGCGTACATGGCCTATGTCACACATGCAGGCAAGTATCAGACAACCAGCACACTGCAACATGCCCTGTCTCACACAGCAATGCTTGGCCACTTACCGCTCAACTCTAGACGGGTCTCCCTCTCAAGGACCTGGGCGTGGAGCGCTGGGTGTACGCGTTCCAGGACCCTCATCTGGATGGAACACATGCGGCCCCGGCCCCCCTCCACGAGGCGCCGGGCCTTTATGAGGGTCCTGGACCTCAAGTCCTCCCAGCGCTTCTTGACCTTCTGGATGGTGCGGGTTGCCACCCCCTCCGCGTTGATGGCAACCACACAGTCGGCCCAGATCCTCTCCCGTCCTTCCTTGTTGGCGCGGGACGATCCGAAGAGGGCATCGTACTGCCCCAGGACTTGCTCCACCAGGACACCAACTTCAGTGGCAGTGAAGCTGGTGCCCCTCTGCCCCTCTGCCCCTCTGGCCGGGGGTTGTCACTGGTGTCAGATGTTGATGTGCCCGACATGGCAACCCCAGGGGCAGGAGTGGGTGGGCAACTGGGACCTGGGGCTGGGCTGTGGAGCGATGTTATCCGAGTCGGGAGTCTTCTGTTCCAGCAGGAGTGGACACAGCAACTGGACCCCTGCAGATGGCTGATGTGCAGGCACCAAATGGCAGGGCACGGTGGCAGCAGGCAGGCAGGCAGGCAGGCAGCAGCAGATGGCACGTGGGAGGCTGCTCGGGGCACTGGGAGGCAGTGATTCGGCCTTCTGGGCAGGAGCGTGGTCTTCCGTGTGTTTTTGCGTGGCCAGCTTGATACGGAGTGATTTTGCACGTGAAAATCCTGCACGTCAGCGTGAAATTCGAGGAAAGGGCCTTAGCGCGTAAGCGCGTCAGCACGCGTACGCGATTTCATTGGACCAAAGGCCCTTACAGCGTAAGCGCGTCTGTGGAGTTTCGCGCACGGGCGTTGCCCTGGCAGGGCTTGGAGATCCCGCGTGCCTATACACTGCTCTGTACGTGCTTTTCGTGCGGTGCGTGTGTTTTCCATCCGTTGGGGTTCGCACGCTATTACTTCACAGCGAGTGTTGGCTACGCGTTCTTCTACACGCAAGGCAGACGGTCAGTGGTACCCCGCTCCCTCCCAGGCCCAATCGCGTGAAAAACTTCACACGCACCCCTGGAATACACGCACACGCTCCCCCAGGCCCGATCGTGTGTGAAAACACCCGCGAGCCCCTGAAATACCCGCACGCAGCCCAATCGCGTGTGGAACTTCACGCGCACCCCTGGAATACACGTACCCCACTCCCCCAGGCCCGATCGTGTGTAAAAACACCTGCGAGCCCCTGAAATACCCGCACGCAGCCCAATCGCGTGTGGAACTTCACGCGCACCCCTGGAATACACGCACACGCTCCCTCAGGCCGATCGCGTGTGTAAACACCCGCGAGCCCCTGAAATACACGTACCCCACTCCCCCAGGCCCGATCGCGTGTAAAAACACCCGCGAGCCCATGGAATACACGTATCCCGCTCCCCCAGGCCCGATCGCGTGTGATAACACCCGCGAGCCCCTGAAATACACGCGCCCAGGCCAATCGCGTGTGAGAAGCTTCTCGCGCACCCCTGAAATACACGCGCCCAGGCCAATCTTGTGTGGGACTTCATGCGCACCCCTGGAATACACGCACACGCTCCCCCAGGCCCGCTCGCGTGTGGGCCTTCTCGCGCGTGTAGGACTTTGGCGCACATTTTTTTCCTGCGCAGGGACGCTACCGCCTGCTTTCGTGTGGCGGACATGTATGGGCCTGTGCGCGTCTTTGGCCGTGCGCTGTTTTCCCTGTTCGATTCCATAAATACGTGTTGTAGGCGAGCGTGTGGGCGTTCTGCGCACTTGCCTCCTGTACTTCCCCTGTGACGCCAACATTTTCACGAGTTGTTCCCCATTCTGTGTGTGACGCCCCGTGTTACGCCTACTTTTGTTATGTGCGCCGCGCTATGTGCGAATTCGCTGTGGCCTTATCGCACGGCGTTCGTTGACCTGTGCGCCAGCGTGCGCCGCGCACTGTCTCAGCGCACATCCCACATTTCGCGTGTGCACGGACTTCCATGAATTGATGTGCAATGTTTTCTGTGCGATAATCGCACTTGCACTGCGATTTTCGCTGTTTCTCTGCGAATCGCACGTTTTCGCACGCGTGCGCCGTTTTTTCGGCGCACGTTGATTCCATGAATCGGCCAGAAAGTATATAAGGGTTTAAGGAGGATGTTAATTCCATGTGTAATCACCATCCTTAACTGTATTTCAGGAGGAAGACCAAGTGCAATGTTGTGGGGGCGGCAAGTATATTCCTAACTTTAAATCCATAGAAAGCCTTAGATGAGTGTAGGTCATTTAGCCATACATCTCCAATTAACTCAGAAGGAGTTATTAAGAGCATTATTAGGTACACCCCTATAGACCTTACCACCTCGACGTGCGGCATCATACGCATTATATCAAAACTACACATTGTGTAGTGGACAGTTAAGAAATCTCAGTCAAAGAACAAGCTCTTGAGACTTGCATTTAGCCTGAAGGTGTCCTGGACGCTGTTCTATGGTTGTGGATCCTGAATCCTGTTCTATCCTAACAGAAGGCTTTGGTATAAGGATGTAAAAGCAAGGCTGAGATTCTCCTCTCCTAGGAGCTGTGAGGCACTGAAGACTCCCAAGTGCTCCAACCCACAGCGAGATTTGCAGAAGGCGAGCGCTGCTCGCAGAGCTCCAGTATAGTTTTTGGGGACCTGGAAAATACAAGGAGAACGAAGAAAGAGAAATAGGACGCCCGGCGGAGCTGCAGGGGACCGGTGAGTGAATTGAAGGGACCACTCATACCGGGGCGCTCCTGGGGCAACAACAGGGCATATGGTAATGCCGGATGAACTGAAATATGTGTGCAATTAATGGTAAACCCAAAGTAAGGTTTTTTTTAACACCATGAGCAAACACTGAACTATAAGTAAAGGATCTTGAATATAAAGCAAGCATTATTGAATACCGGACTAAAGAAAAGCTTTGAGAAGCCTACGAATGAAATGAAAGCATGTGTGAAACACACGTAATGAACATTTAAAGACAAATGGCCTCATTACGAGGTGGGCGGTAAGGGATACCGGGCACCGTTAAGGAGACCGGTGTCAGTAATCCCTTACTGCCCATTTCCAAGGTCCCTTAGCGGGAACCGTAAAGGACGTGTGGTCTGACCACACTTTCTTTACAGGACCCATTAAGGGACCTGGAGCTAATAACGGGCCCCTATGGGGGCTCAAATGGGAATGGGGAATGGCATTTAGAATGGGGATTTACCGGGTCCGCCTAGGGCGTAATGTCCCGGTAAGTCCCCTCTCCACCAGACCGGACCCGGACACGATTTTGGAGGCAGCCATGCCGCTAATAGCACCATGGCTACCTCCAAAGCCGTAATGAGGCCCAAAGAATGAATCTTTATGAATAAAGTGAAAAGATAGTAATGAGCACTCCTGATGATTGTCACCATGGAGTGAGTTGTATAGAGGAACACACTGTGGCAAAGCCAAGAGACTGTCAAGGAGAAGCTAAAGTGAATGTAAACCAGAGCACAGATGCCATGAAAGAGGAACCTGTATGGGTCAAAAAGCCTAAGGTTATCGGTTGCGTAACCTGTAATGGGTAGACCGTGTGGGCCGACAACTGCGCCTAGACTGAGGATAGCCTGTCTGGAAAAGCCAAGGAAAGGAAACATAAACCATCTTCACTTGTGAATTAGATTGCTGAAGTGAATGCGAAAGATGGCGATCTGTATAAACTATTGAAGAGCCTAAAGAATTGTATAGTCAAACTGGAGCTGGTTTGAGAATTAAGAGACTTGAACTGATTGTGGGATGGCAAGCTGGAAGAGCTGAGTTGTCGCCTTAGGAAAGGAACCCTGAGGCCTTTTTTGAACTTTGTTATCTTCTTGGGGAAGACAACACTGAGGTATTTTGGAAACTGCTTTGAACTTGGGGAAGGGGAGCTGGAAAGTAAGCCAAGAGCTGGAAGAAGCTAAGAACCTTCTTTGGAACACCATTACTTGTGTTGTTGACACACACATTGTTTAACTATAGTTGTGAGGGCAAGTATAGGTTTTGGATGTAGACAGACTTTTAAAATGAACTTACTGACTATCTTTAGTTTCTTTAGGTAGGGAAATCCCACCGTAAACTAGGGAAAGTTAGGCCTTACACCATCCTGACATTTAAGTTAATAAAAGTGTTTTTTAACCTTGCATCTGTTTTATGTGTCTTGTTTCATGATGCCTTCACAATATGAACACAGCAAGAAAAATGAAATGTATGAAAACACAATAGAAAATTAATTGAATACTGTGAAGGCATCAGGAAGTAGACACAGACAACAGAGTAAAGTTTGGGCTATACACGTTTATCAAAACCATGATGCGGTGGGGATTAGGCCTACCTTGCCCTATGCTAAGATGGTATTTCCCTACCTAAATAAAACTAAGGTTAGTCTGTGTCAGGAAGTCCAAAGTAAATGTCTGTCTGTGTCCAAAACCTATACTTGCCCTCAAATCTATTTGTTCAAACTGTGTAGGAATGTTGGCTTCAAATGAATACGTGTTCAAACAAAAGTTCAGAGCTTCTTCCAGCTCTAGGTTGGGAAGAGGCTCTTCCTTCCCCAGGATTCCAAATAGTTCAAATGTCAATCAAAAAGGGTTCCCTTCACCAAGCTTTCACGTCTTTCACTGTTTTCACAACAACACAATTCTTCTGGATTCTTCCCAGCTTTCAGGCTGATGTCTCTTTCATCAAAATCCTAAAGTTCAATTCTTTAAGTTCACAATGTACAGGCTGTTCTGTATATTCAACCATAGATTTATAGATGATTTAAGTGGCTTGCCCTGAGTGGGGTGTATTCGGTCTAGGCGCAGTTGTCGGACCACACACTCCACTCATTACAGGTCACACAACCGACACACCTGATTGGCTTCCGTTTCACAGTTGCAACACCACTGCTTCAGCTCAACAGTGGTTTCAGACTTAAATTCTGGCAGTCTTTTCCAATACTTGTATTAACACTATTAACTTATTGAAGTATCACAAACATTTCATAGTTTTGCTACAACTTCCACAATTCCTCTTTTGCTCATGGCTTTAGCCAATGCTTGCTTTTTCTCACCTTCAACACTTCACCGCATTCATTTCAAATGCTTGCTTTCTTCAGTTTATCTGATTCACAGTACCTTTGTATCGGGGACTGTTTTCCTCTGATTTCCATGAATGTGGCATTCACTAATTATCACTTTCCTTTGGTTCGGTATTCAAAAATGCTTTTCATTCATCTCCAAAACAATGAAATGGCAAATTCCCAAATTCCTGCTGGAAATGTGCACCCTGCTCACAGGCTTCTCATTCACTTTAAACTTGACTGCTTTTCTGGCCCTTCCATGGCCTTTTCAATTTCTTTACAGTTTGTTATTCTTAAACTGCTCTTTTCATGAAGTTCACATACTTTCACAACGTTGTATGTATCCAGCATCTGTTTTCTACCTTTCCAAAGTGACAATCACCTTGCCTCCGCTTCTGATGGCTCACTCTTTGGCGTTCCGACCTTCCTTCAGCATGCGGCTCGTATTACAGTTCCGGAGTCGCTCAGCCTCGCTCGACTCACCGGGGACGCTGTCTTCGGGTGCCCTTCTCCGCTCTGGTCAGTTCTTTGAGGCTGCTGCTCCCGGCTCGGCAGGCTCCTCTTCTCGGGTCTCCGGCACCTCGGGGTGTTGGAGAGGGAGTCCCCTTGACTCCTGGATGTTGGCACACTGCCCCTGCCACAGTAGACCTTCCGCCAACGCCAGTCACAGTCTGCTTCCACTGTAACGACTCAGCAGCACCACGGCGCATCGGACACGTGTTTCCCTGCATCTTCCTCTGGCCTGTCCGCCTGCAAGCATTCCACAGTAGTTCCTGTTCTCTCCATTAGCGTCACCTGAGGGGTGGCATTTATACTGAACCCATAGTCCTGGGCTCTTTAAGACGAGGTAGCAATACTTAGAAATGGATGTGGATGCAGAACGTACTCATACATCAATAATCAAACCGACTCAAGAACTTGGCAAAACTCAGTGCTGTTTTATTTGCAATTGTCTAAAACAGGTAGTACAACGGACATCGCAAAGCATGATCTCAATGCATTTTATAAAAGACATAACTTTTATAGTCAAAACTTGTCATCATTGATGCCACACTACGTGGCAAACTACAAAAACCTACTTGGGGATGTGATAGGCTTACAGAGAACTTCTAAGTATAAGTATATGTTCCATACTAACGTGAGTAGTAATTGGGTTTCTAACATCAGGTGGATAACTAAGCCATCCTCTAGTGCAAGTCATCTTCATTGTCACAAAATACACAACGATTCATTGGTTACACAAACTATAGGGTTCTCTGTTACAATTGGTTGGCACGCTTGTAACCTTCTGGAATATTCCACACGCTAGCAGCATGCAGGCTGGTACCCCAGGTGCTGAGAGTGTCGGCCTGACCATGCCTCCCCACCCAATTAGCCCAACGTCTATCATCACTCTTACAGTCTGCCATTCAAGTAAGGTTTTAAACTTGGCCTTGCAGGAGCTCTCTGTGCCTGAGAATAAAAGGGAGTGTGGCACAGTCTTACCTTTTGGTTTTGGTATAGCTCAACCCAAAGCTATTTTCATCTGACCATGTGACTGGAGACCACGTTTTCGAGCTCTTCGTTGCATATAATACTATTGAATGATGAACTCTTGACGCCTTCACTTCAGTGTTTTTCCATTCTGCTTCAAACAGAAGTTTGTTTCACGTTAATGTAGCTTCTTGACAGACAACCAGGCTCACGGTGGCCTCGACTCTTGGTGCTGGGCCAGCCAAGCTTTTCTTGAATTCTCCTTTGCCATCAGTTATTTTCCAACTGCGCCAGACTCAAGCCCTTTCTATTCACGGGGTTCAAGTCTTGCTAAAGTGCATTGTGGAACATCCAGGTTCTATGCATTTCCTATGTATCTACATTGGCGCATCGCTGCAATCTATTCACTACGTAGCCAGCCTCAGGATCACTTTGTCTATGTGCGTTACAGCGTCTGTACAAGTGTAAACTGACTTTGCATTTTCTTCAATGTTTCTTTGCATGAACATCTTCATTTCGATCCCGCAATGTTGCTCATCTTCGACACCTCCTCTTCAGATCTTATAGAAAGCCTATATTCTTTCGTCTTGCGTATCTTTTCAGGGTGCGTCATTTCCGCTTCGCATGACGTCACCAGCCTGCTTTCTCTTCCATTTTCACACTTCTTCCAGGACTCCGTCCAGAAGAACATTATTGTTTTGTGAATGCATATAGGGTTTTCTCAATGGATACCTTGTTTCAAGAATTCTTTGCGGTACAGGCATCATCACTGGTACTGCATGTGTCGCAATTTCTGGTTCCCAACATATAGGCAAAATGGGGGCAGAGTCTCTTTTAGGGGTACTTGGCTCCTCCTCCACACTACCGCCCCCTTTGGCTTCAGGTGCAGGCTAGTCATGTTGATTACACAACGGTCTTACCATAGTGGTATAAATTGGGAGATGATTTTCTAACACAATAGGGAAGGGACTGGAAATACCCCATAGAAGCCTTGGAGACATCTGTTTCCTGATGAAAGGGAAATGGGAGATACCTTGTCTCACCCAAGGGTGCCTCACCCCCACTCCCCAAGTCTCCTGCTCCCAGGTGATCCTCCCTCGTATATCCACCCCCAGGGTCAGGATACGATAGCGACGGCCTTTCCCTGGCCAACTGGGGGGAGGATATTTTGGGGAAAGAAGTGAGGACGCCCTCGGATTCCTCACAATACAGAGGGGCGGATAGAGACAGAAACAAAGGGAAAAAAGACAAAGGGGCTGATTCACAACGAAGCTACCAGGAGTAACACTGATTTACTCCTCATTTACTCCTGGAAAGAGGGATGTAGTCCTGAGTGGATCAGATGTATCCAAGGTAACTTCTCTGTGACTCCTCCCCAAACGCAAACAATTGGCAAAGACAGGATTTGGAAAGAAATTAATCATTCCCAGAAGAAAAAAAAACGAAAAAGAGAGGACAGTTAAAAAAAGAGGTAGAGAAAGGATATTTAGCTTTGAGGGGGTATGTGTGCACCCCCAAGGCTCCTTTATAAGTGGCACAGCTTTCTTCCCACTGCCTTGCCTGCTTAACTGCCGGGTGAGTTTTGTACCGAAGAAGTGTGAATCATTTGCAAATATATCCTCTTTTACCGCCCCATGTGCTGTCTGCACTGCAGGTGAACGCCTCGCCGTGGCGTTGCTGCACATGGGCCTCAACTCTGATGCTATACATTAAAGCGGCGAGCGGTAGAGGAATGTGTGGAAAGGCCAGACCCCTGCAGCAGCGACATTTCCGCCATTCCTCGCCAGGGCACTCCAGGAATGGGAGGAATGGCCGGGAGCGGGTTCGGCGCGGCATTCCCTGGCCGTGGCATGCGTGCAGCTGTGCCCCTTCACAGGACTCCCCCGAAGCCGGCTGCTGCCACGAATATTCTCCCGTGGCGAAGGCATTAAACACGGCCACGGGGCTCAATGAAATGGGGCCAGGGCCAGGGAGCAGCAGAGGACGAGCAATGCTGGGCTAGAGACCTGCATGGCCTGGACCAATCAGGGGCTGCATGCAATGGATCAAGGAACTGACTAAGGGTCGAGGCGGGTCCATGGAGTGAGCCAAGGGCCAGGGGGGCCGCATAGAATGGGCCAAGGGACTGTCTGGATGGACCACGGGTCAGGTTGCTGCACCACGGGTCAAGGAGCTGAATAGAATTGGACAGGGAACTGCCCGGATGGACCACAGGTCAGGGTGCTGCACCACAGGCCAGGGCGCTGCATAGAATGGGCCAGGGAACTGCCTGGATGGACCACGGGTCAGGGCGCTGCACCACAGGCCAGGGCGCTGCATAGAATGGGCCAGGGAACTGCCTGGATGGACCACGGGTGAGGGTGTTGCACCACGGGCCAGGGTGCTGCACCACGGGTCAAGGAGCTGCATAGAATTGGACAGGGGACTGCCTGGATGGACCATGGGTCAGGGTGCTGCACCACGGGCCAGAGTGCAGCACCATGGGTCAGGGAGCTACATAGAATTGGGCAGGGTACTGCCTGGATGGACCATGGGTCAGGGTGCTGCACCACGGGTCAGGGAGTTGGATAGAATTGGGCAGGGGACTGCCTGGATGGACCACCGGTCAGGGAGCTGTATAGAATTGGGCAGGGGACTGCCTGGATTGACTATGGGTCAGGGTGCTGCACCATGGGTCAGGGAGCTGCATAGAATGGGCCAGGGCACTGCCTGGATGGATCACAGGTCAGGGTGCTGGACCACGGGTCAGGTGCTGCACCACGGGTCAGGGTGCTGCATAGAATGGGCCAGGGGACTGCCTGGATGGATCACAGGTCAGGGTGCTGGACCACGGGTCAGGTGCTGCACCATGGGTCAGGGAGCTGCATAGAATGGGCCAGTGGCCTGCCTGGATGCCCCACGGGTCAGGGTGCTGCACCACGGGCCAGGGTGCTGCACCACAGGTCAGGGAGCTGCATAGAATGGACCAGTGGACTGCCTGGATGCACCACGGGGCAGGGTGCTGCACCATGGGTCAGGGAGCTGCATAGAATGGACCAGTGGACTGCCTGGATGCACCACGGGGCAGGGTGCTGCACCATGGGTCAAGGTGCTGCACTACGGGACAGGGAGCTGCATAGAATAGGCCAAGGGAACTGCTTGGATGGACCACAGGTCAGGGTGCTGCACCACGGCCCAGGGTGCTGCATCACGGGTCAGGGAGCTGCATAGAATGGGCCAGGGGACTGCCTGGATGCACGCCGGGTCAGGGTGCTGCACCACGGGTCAGGGTGCTGCAGTACGGGTCAACGAGATGCATAGAATAGGCCTGGGGGACTACCTGGATGGATCACGGGTCAGGGTGCTGCACTACAGGTCAGGGAGCTGCATAGAATAGGCCAGAGTGACTACCTGGATGGATCACAGGTTAGGGTGCTGCACCACGGGCCATGGTACTGCACCACGGGTCAGGGAGCTGCACATAATGGGCCTGGGGACTGCCTGGATGGACCAGGGGTCACGGTGCTGCACCACCAGGGTGCTGCACCACGGGTCAGGGCGCTGCATAGAATGTGCCAGGGAACTGCCTGGATGGACCACAGGTCAGGGTGCTGCACCACGGGCCAGGGTGCTGCATAGAATGGGCCAGGGAACTGCCTGGATTGACCACCGGTCAGGGTGCTGCACCACGTGCCATGCTGCTGCACCGCAGGCCAGGTTGCTGCACTATGGGTCAGGGAGCTGCACGGAATAGGCCAGGGGACTACCTGGATGGACGTACCACAGGTCAGGGTGCTGCACCACGGGTCAGGGAGCTGCATAGAAGGCGCCAGGGAACTGCCTGAATGGACCACGGGTCAGGGTGCTGCACCACGGGCTAGGTTGCTGCACTACGGGTCAGGGAGCTGCATAGAATAGGCTAGGGGGACTACCTGGATGGACCACAGGTCAGGGTGCTGCACCACGGGTCAGGGAGCTGCATAGAAGGGGCCAGGGAACTGCCTGGATGGACCACGGGTCAGGGTGCTGCACCATGGGCTAGGTTGCTGCACTACGGGTCAGGAAGCTGCATAGAATAGGCTAGGGGGACTACCTGGATGTACCACGGGTCAGGGTGCTGTACCACGGGTCAGGGAGCTGCATATAATGGGCCAGTGGACTGCCTGGATGCACCACTGGCCAGGGTGCTGCACATGGGTCAGGGTGCTGCACTATGGATCAGGGAGCTGCATAGAATGGGCCAGTTGACTGCCTGGATGCACCACAGGTCAGGGTGCTGCACCACAGGCCAGGGTGCTGCACCACAGGTCAGGGAGCTGCACCACAGGTCAGGGAGCTGCACTACGGGTAAGGGAGCTGCATAGAATAGGCCAGGGGGACTACCTGGATGCACCACGGGTCAGGGTGCTGCACCACAGGCCAGGGTGCTGCACCACGGGTCAGGGAGCTGCATAGAATGGGCCAGGGGACTGCCTGGATGCACCCCGGGTCAGGGTGCTGCACCACGGGTCAGGGAGCTGCATAGAATGGCCCAGGGGACTGCCTGGATGCACGGGGAAGGGTGCTGCACCACAGGCCAGGGTGCTGCACTACGGGTCAGGGAGCTGCATAGAATAGGCCAGGGGGACTACCTGGATGGACCACGGGTCAGGGTGCTGCACCAAGGGCCATGGTACTGCACCACGGCCCAGAGAGCTGCATAGAATGGGCCAGGGGGACTGCCTGGATCCACCACGGACCAGGGTGCTGCACCACGGGCCAGGGTGCTGCACTACGGGTCAGGGAGTTGCATAGAATAGGCCAGGAGGACTACCTGGATGGACCACGGGTCAGGGTGCTGTACCACGGCACATGGTACTGCACCACGGGTCAGGGAGCTGCATAGAATGGGCCATGGGACTGCCTGGATTCACCATGGGTCGGGGTGCTGCACCACGGGCCAGGATGCTGCAACACGGGTCAGGGAGCTGCATAGAATGGGCCAGGGGACTGCCTGGATGGACCACGGGTCAGAGTGCTGCATGGCATTCCTTTGCCTGTGGTGTTTAACACCCTGGATCAAGCGCCACGGCACAGCACAGAGTAGGTCATGGGTTAGGGGGTGTGCATGGAATGGGCCAATTGTCAGCTACTGTCTCACTTTTACTCCCCTCTCTTGGTTTTCACTCGTACTCACCCATTAAAGACTGAACACTTGTCTGGTGCGCTCAGAAACCGTTTCTGTCTTACATAAACAGGGCTCAAGCAGATAAATAAATAAATTAAATTGATCAAGGGCGCGGTGGCTGCATGGGATGGAGCAAGGATTGGGCAAGGTGGCATGAGTAAAGGGTTAGGGTAAGGCAGGCATCAACACATGCAAAAAAGGGCTACATGGGATGGACCAAGGGCCTGCAAAGTCTGCATGAACTGGACCAAGAGCTGTAGGGGATTTGAAAAGTGGGTCGGGGATCAGGTGGAGAGGAATGGAATGATCAAGGGACAGAGGACTGCATGGAATGGACCACTGAATAGGCTAGACCTCATGGACAGGATCAACGGTTCTAGAGGGTGTGATAAATTGGTTAAGGGCTGGGTGGGAGTGGCCGAATCAAGGGACGAAGGGCTGTATGGAATGGGCCACAGACTTGGACAGACTACATGGACAGGATCAAAGGTTCTAGAGGCTGTGATAAATTGGCTAAGGACCGGGTTGGATTGGGCGAATCAAGGAACGAGGGGCTGTATGGAATGGGTATGTTAGAGGTCTGCATGAAATAGGACCAGGCCAATCAATATTAATTCTTTCAGTAATTGCTTGTCATGTCATAACTCCAATGCAGATTTCATTCATTTGATTTATAATTGCAAATTTGTGCAATCATTCTGGATAAAGATATGGATACGCATGCAAAAGAGTTTTCATTTTAAAGAGTTGCTATCACTTTGTAATATCATAATTGGACCAATTGTTAACCCATAGCTTAAAATAATTGACTCACCATTCTCATTTAACCTATTTGTTTGTATTGCATTTCACATGATTTTGTTGAATTGGAAGGGCTCTTCCAAACTATCGTTTTCTGCTTGGAGGAATTTAATATGCTCTATTCACCGTATTGAAAAATGTCATGCCTTTTCCTCTAATACCTTGCAGAAGTTTGATAAACGATTGAATCCTTTTATTGCTTACCTCAACAATGTTGAATAATATTACTATGACTGTGACTTTCTTGCTATCATGTACCCGTTCTTCATCTATCCTATTGTGTCTGTCCAGTTTGTCACCCCTGTTCGTCCAATTTACATATTGATACATTCATTCTTTATTATCCTGATTTCTTTTCTTTTATATTAGTAATTATTAACTCAAGATTAATTCTTCTATATCTGTATAAGCGATATAAATTATGTGTGTTCATGCTATAGTTACATTGTTCTAGCAATTTACTGAATAAAAATGTATTAAACATGAAAGAACCAGGCCTATAGGGGTGTTTGGAGAGACTGCATGAACTGGACCAACAGCTGTTGGAGCTGTCACAAATATGTCAAGGGCCAGGTGGGACTGCATGGCCTGGGGCTTGGAACTGTATGGATTGGCAGAAGCTTCAAGACCTAAGACACGTTTCCTTTGACATCTTAGTTCACAGACCCTGGCAATGTCTTAAGACACCTTGGGCCTCTTACAACCTTTCCAGTCCGGAAATAACGGTGCCGGTAGCACCATACCAGCACCATTTTCTGGACCGGCACATTCAGACCTGCGATGGTGTTAACACTGTCACTGTAAAGTGACCCATATGGTGTTTCCGCACCCGGTAGCCCTGTGACCGCAAACAGGGGGACGATTGGCCTGACGTCCCTGAATTACCGGCACGCCGGTATACTGGGTACATTACGAGTACCACATACACGGAAATGCCACCATAAAAATGTCAGAAGCACCGTGTAATACCGGCGCCGTGGACCAGGTGTTAGACAGCGCTAGGTGAACAGCAACAGGACCGAGGTGTGCACAATTAGCCCAGCTGCACACCATTGGCCACTGGGAACCTACAAAAGGACCACACCCACACCCAACCCAACTCCCAACACAACCATGCTGGCAGTCGGTCTAGCAGCAATTGGGATGGAGAACCTGCAAGCAGCTATGGAGTTAGAAGCAGCACTGAGGCAGAGGAGGAGGCGTAGGCGCAGGAGGCAAATGAGGAACCCTGTGGCCATCCCAAACATCATTGTACAGCAGATACCACCCCGCAGGCAGACACCAATACCCCGCATCAGGGCCTCGCCCTGGAACCTGACCCTAAGTTAAATCCACACATTACACTGGCTTGACAGGGCCACAATATTATCAATTGTCACCCTCATCAATGACGACATCTGCAACATAATCAACATCCGGACCGCAATTCCACCCTTGCTGAAGGTTGTGGCGGTACTGCACTTCCTTGCAACTGGCACCTATCAGCACACTGCTGGTGAGCTGCATGGGCAGTCACAACCCTGTTTTTCAAGGATACTCTTCCAGGTACTGGATGTGCGGCTGCACCATGTGTCAAACCACATTGCCCTACACCGAATACCTGCACAGGTCAATGCCATGAAAGAGGCCTTCCATGTCCTTGCCGGCATGCCCAATTGCATTGATGCCTTAGATTGCACCCATCTGGAGTTGACTGCCAGACATGCCATTGAGGCGGTCAATCAGAATCGGAAACAGTTCCACTCCGTGAACATGCAGATGGTCTGTGATGCACAACAACTCATCACGCATTGCTGTGCATGTTTCCCGGGGTCAACACACGACTCAATGGTTTTGCGGAACTCCACTCTGCCAGGGTACATGGCACGTTACATGGGAGAAAGCACCTGGCTGTTGCGTGAGTAGAATGACCAATGCATGACCTCTGTGTAGTGGGGGGGGCAATAGACACTCACCAGAGTGTCCCTGGATGTTGAGTGAGTAGAATGACCAATGCATGACCTCTGTGTAGTGGGGGAGAAGGGCAATAGACGCTCACCACAGTGTCCCTGGCTGTTGGGTGAGTAGAATGACCAATGCATGACCTCTGTGTAGTAGGGGGGGCAATAGACACTCACCAGAGTTCACCCAGCTTGCTGCTGCAATAGGTACATGCCACTTTGCCATGTCATGGGAAAACATACACTGGTAAATGGAACTACCCCTAAACCATGGAGTGGCACACCATGCAATGGTGACATGTGAAAGGGAGTATTGTCACCAGTGATAAAATAGTAGGTGCTCCCAAGTGCTCAATGGCTATTTATCCCGTTCTGCGCAGTAGTTTCTTCACTCCTGGTTGCGGTGCATGACACAGATTTTGCCAGCACCTTACAAGACATGAGCCATCTAGTACACAGGAACACACCATTGTGTAAATTGAAAGGAATGAGACAAGTAGTTGCCTAGCAGGCCATCACGAATGGAGACATTGAGCAGGTGTCATGATCTCTGCTTCCAAAAGGTCAGGGTTTTCCCAACTCCCTTGGAAGCAGATCCATAACCCAGGTTCCGAGTGCCAACCAGTCCCAATTGGGACCTTTTGGACCCAGTCCTGGCGCCAGTGGCACCAGGCTCATAAATATGCCCAGTCCCAGCGCTGGAAGCGCCGGGCTCATAATGCTTGGGTGGACTTACCTGCAGCAGACCATGCTGCTTACTTGCCTGCCAGTTGAGCCTCTGATCCTCTTCTGTTTGGAACTACTTTTCCTGTTGGGTGGGGCAGGAGCCACTCCCTAGATTCAGAACACTGGAACTCTTCTGGAAAGCAGGAACTCTTTTCTTACCTAGGCGTGGCTGTAGAAGGAGACACCTAAGCACTACAGGAGGCTATTTAAACCACACCCGATGGATGAATCTTGCTTTGCGTTATTCTGCATCCTCTGCAGCAGAACGCTCATCGTGTCTTCTACATCTGATCCTGGGCCTAAGGAAAAAGGCTTACCATCCTGAATCCAGTCTTCAGCAACACCTATAAAGACAAGAAAGAACAGGTTAGCATTACGGTCTTCAGTGACAGCTCTTCACTTACCTGGTCCATCGGCTGTCACCAACGCCTCGCGCTGCATTCCGGCATCTGAAAGACAAAGGCTTACCTACTCTTCGTGCGCTCCGGAGGTCTTCACACTGCATTCCGGCATCTGAAAGACAAAAGCTTACCAACTCTTTGCACGCTCCGGAGGCCTTCGGCGCTGCATCCCACATCTGAAAGACAAAACAAGGTGCGTTTAAAGACATTGGGGAACTTTAATACTCACGTGCCATTACTCCTTTCCACATCTAACCCAGTGGGTATTCCGGCACCCTGCAGCCGCTCCGAACTTGTACCTGCAAAATAAAAAGACAGTTAGAGCGCATCGTGAAGCAGGCAACTAGCGCTTACTTACGTGCTTCCAGGCGCTTCTATTCATCACACGGGCTCCATCTTCAACTCACTTCAGCCCGTCATCCGCCATCGCCGGAACCCTGCAAAACAAGAGACATCATTACTAAAGACTTTAAAGACATTTGAATGACTCAAAACTTACCGTTCGTGCAGTAAACGACGGACAGCAGTCCTCTGAAATCAAGAGGCCTGCTCCCCTTATCCAGTGAAGAAACTGGTTACAGCACCCTGCCCCGAGGCAGATGGAGAGCATGGCGTTCACTTACCTAAGGTGAGAGCGTTAACCTTTGGGGTTCTACAGGAGAAGAGAAAGGGAAGAAGAGAGAGACATTCAATAACCCAGTTCCTTAATCCCATATTTTCTATCTGCAGACATCTTACCCTTCGAGTCAAACATACAGTGCACAGAGGTCCAGCCCAAAGAGCCAGCCGTGTGTTACACATCACCTTTGAAGATACGGTATACGCCCAGTCAAGACCGGCGCCTCTACGGGAATCAGGTGAGCGTTACAGCAGGCCAAACAGTCTCAGTAGGAATGTGTGAGCCAAGTGTGTAATATTAAACAGTTGATCCAAGTCAATTTTGCAGAATGCATAATGAAATCTGTGGCCTGTACTAGAGACTGTGTACATGCTATCATCGCCAACACCAAATTCCCACCACAAATATCCTATCACCTTTCTGCCACTCCCATGCAGGTGATGCCGGATATTCCCTCATGCCATGGCTCATGACACCTGTCAGACGACCAGGGAACAGGCATGAGGAGACCTACAACCGGCACACATACAGACACTGGGCATGATAAAGCAGACCTTTGGACTGCCGAAGGCCAGGTTTGGCTGCCTCAGCAGATCCGGCGGGGCATTGCTGTACAGCCCCGTAAAGGTTGGCAAAATTATGCTGGCATGTGCCATGCTGCACAAAATGTGTTTACGCAGGAACATTCCACTGCCCCCGGACATGGACCCAGCAGAATGAGGAGGAAGAGGATGAGGACGATGATGATGGGATGGGTGTGCAACCAGGGCGGGGTGCTATAGATGGACAACATGCACGGGGAGCACTTATTAACCATTTTTTCTGAACAAACATTACATGCACATGGAGCACATTAACACACATGTTGTTTCTAACACTTAGATTAAATCATTAATACACACACCGGAGAAGGTTGTCCAATCGTAATTCAGATTTATAACCCAGTGCATTATGAAAATATTCATTGAAACAGGAGCTACAAGAAAATACGGCCACACATACCCACCCACCTCTCAAGCCCTAACTACCTATTCCCACTATGTACCCCCCACCTCCCAAACGTACCCACTCACCTCCCAGGCTCCAACTACCTATCCCCGCTATAGACCCTCCCACCTCCCAAACCTACCCACCTACCTCCCAGTCCCCAAATATCTATCCCCACTATGGACCCCCCACCTCCCAAATGTATACACCCACCCGCCAGGCCCCAGACCCAATATGCCAACATGTGAAACAATTGTCAATCAAACAACACCACTTCTTGCCACGCTTGCCCCATGTATGTCCCTCTGAGATGCCACGGACAGCCGCATGGAGCTCCTCTTAGGGATACCTGCCTGTGAGCTAGATGGAGTGGTGCTGGTGGAGCACATTTTGAGTTATGTGGGGGTAGGCGCGTCATGATGGCCTGCAGAGCCAGCGACATTGTTTCCGCAATGTTTGACTGGACACTGTGGCCCTCACTGACCCTCTGTGACATTAGCAAAGTGAAGTGCAAAGTGGCACAACGCCCAATGGCACATGCAACCCGCCAGCCGATTTTCTGGTTGCTCTCGCGTTGCAACCTAGACTCCTCACGTTGCAGTCTATGCTCCAAAAAGGTGTCGCTCGACCAGTGTCGCCAGCATGTCCCGCCGTTCCTCAATCCGTTGGAGACGGCTGCGGATCTCCTGCAGAGATGGTTTTGGGGAGCGCATGGGACTCCTGAGTCTCGTGCTGAATGCGCTCAGTTGATCAGCGGTGTTGGGGGTTCTCCTCAATGCCTGATCCAGGTGCCTCACCGGGCTGTTTCTCTTGACTGCTGTCCGTGTTATGTGACTCAGCCTGCTGTGGTGGTGCACTTCCCGGTGGCATAGCAGTGGCAGCAGCGGTGTTGGGCTGGGGTGCCTGCTGTGTTCCAGGAGCAGCAGGGGCGTTGGGCTGGGGCACCTGCTGGGTCCCAGGGGCAGAAGGAGTGCTGGTCTCCTAGGTGTGGTGTACCTGGGCTGTCGTGACTTCCCGGATGGCGGAGGTGCCTGTACCTGATGTTGACTGGTGTGCTGGCCGACATGCACATCCCGTCTCCTTTGACGTCCCCGGTTGACCCCAGTCGGTCTCAGATGATGTTCCTGTAGGTGATTAAAAGGCATGCTGTTAGTGGCCTGCTGGGATGCGTATAGTACTATTACATGGAATATCACATTGTGGTTACACGCATTGATTTGTGCTACATTGTCATGTGGGCGTGTATGGGTCATACTTATGTGCAGGCCATCTGCCTGGCTTCGGGGGGGGGGCATGGGAGTACTGGGTGTGCTCGGGGTGATGTGGACTGTGATATGTGTATTTCTGTGCATTGATGGAGGAGGGCAGGTTTAGCTTGATTCACATTCATATTTTTGCACTTTCTGGACTCACTAGCCCCGCCAGGTGTCAGAGCTACTGCCTCGCTGCACTTACTCCCTCAATGCCCTCAAGATGCAGCACGCTGCTACACTTTTCCTCCCATGGGTGCAGCTTTAGTGGTGTGTGTGGTCCATCACCTGTTGCAGTGCACTGATGTCTGAGGGGCTGCCGGAAGGTTGCACACCCTTATGCGCAGGTCATCCCATCTCTTATGGCAGTCCTTGACGCTACGAGCTGTGACCCCAACAGCTGACACCTTCTGGGAAGCCTCAGCCCATATGGCCTTGTGCCTCAGCTGCGTGCTGCGCCTCTGGCCAGATGAAAATAACTCCCCTGCCTTTTCGACTATGTGGTCAACAAGCAGGGTGAGTTCCGCTTCACTGAAGCGGGGCTTGCGCATGCAGTTTTGTGGGATTCTGGATGCCATTTCCCTTTCCGGTTCCGGTGTTTACGCTTCCGCGTAGGTGGTACTGCTATGACCGGTATACGCGCGGCTGAGGCGAATCCACCGCCAACATTTGTGGCGGTACATTCGTCTCCGCCAGTGTTTCCGTGATGGCGGCGGCACCGGTTCCACACATTGCTGATGTGCGCAGCCTGCCAAGCCATAACCCTACCTTGTTTCTGCCACCACGTGGTAGCAGAAACGGTACCATCCCCACCACGGTAACACCGCATTTTAACACCGGACTTTTACTGAGGGCCCCTGTGCCCTGAGACATTCTAGATCCTGAAGCAACACATATCAACAGATATATCAGCAGAGAGTTGGGGTTGATCTCATTAAAAGCAATAGTTGAATGGAAATCGTTAGCCTTCTACAGAAAATGTGTTTTGAAAGCACACTCGCCGATTTTTGAAATACTAGCCTTGCTTGATAAAGTGTGTGCCTCGGAGGACGATTTAAGAAGTAACCCAAAAAGGGTGAAACTAAACCTTTGGAAACTGGACTGGATGTCAACGTCAGAGGAGGCAAACACGCATGAACTATCCTATCACCTGACACAGAAATCTTGGGCATTTGACTAAGTTCCCCAACCGTTTCTAACAGAACTCAGTTTATGAGGATTCAGTGGAATCTTTTCCCCACTAAAGAAGTACTGTCTGTCAGCCTCCATACGAGGTCGAGAGGTGTGCAACGGAGCTATTGTAAAAGGGAGGGAATGGTTGCAAATGTACCATATGTTGCTCTCTTGCACAGTATTAACGAACTTAAAAACTATGCACGTTAAGACCTTTCTGGACAATGTAAGCACTTTAACACCTGTTGATTGGTGGGTTCTTTTATTAAGTGGGGGGGAAGACATTGCTGGTTTTAGCTACAGTAACGTTCTTAAAAAATGGTATTTGATGGGAAATGTTACGGGATTTTTTATGCTGACATTTTTATATTGTCAGATGATGTTTTTAATATGAATTGAGAGGAATTAAAATGTTAAAGTGGTTTGTAGTAAACAAAATGCAAAAAGGTTTGTAATAAACCAAAACTCAAATTAAAATACATATATATATATATATATATATATATACATATATATATCACCATATATAAAATAATCCATCTCCCTCGTTCCCCTCTCTCTCTCACACACACTAAATACACAACTATTTCTCCCCCTCGAAGTCTCTTGCCGTTACCCCCTCCCTTAGCCACCATCTATTATGAGACACTGTGCCTTTCTCTGTCTCGGCCTCTGTCTCTATCTCCATATATCTCCTATCTCGTTCTTACTCCAGGCGTAAAGACACTTCATCTCCACCTCTGTGCCTCACTTGCCCCCATCATTCCCTTTTCTCTCTTGCATTTTGTAAAAAGTTTTTGCCAATTCCCTTGGTCCAAGTCTACTGCTGGAACTGATATATGCAAACAAGGATTCCTTCCAGCTTTATTGGCTCACCTATTGGTAGCAGTGACCGAGAACTCACAGTTTAACTTTCCACTGGGTGGTGGACAAGAAACAGGGAAATGCCCTTTTCATTTTAAGTAAAATAGGAGGTGTCATGGGTGGTTTAATAGTTTTTTAAACAACTTAAACAACTTAAGCTGTGCAGACTGTTCAATGATAATGTAAGCAGACAGTTCAGTGTTGTGCACCAGAGCTGGAGACTGGTATGTACACTATGGGGCGTCCCTCTCTCGTCCTCCCATGGCTTCCCACCTCCCCAGCCAAGGTTTCTTTATTTCAAAGTTGGCGGCTAGAGATCAGTAACACCTACTATCTAGTGCCAGCTGTTAGTGAGGGCATAAAGGCAACAGCCTTATCTATCTGGCTCCCTCCTGGGATTTTGTAAAGATGCTCTAGTGTCATGGCTGATTCCATATGGCATCCCTGGAGGCTGCTGCTCCCGAAGTGGAGGTTCACGCCAAGCTTGGTGGCCCAACATGGATGTTCCATTATGTGGTTGAGAGCGGGAGTGAACAGTCTAGTAACTCATTGGCTGGGACACCTTCTGCTCTTTCAGCGATCATAGCTTCGCCAGACCGGAGGAGCGCACGATTGCATCACTGATGAGGTCCTGCACCCGGCCTAATGCTTCACTGTTGTTTCTGCTCCTTCTTGGTATCCGCTGCTCATCTCCTGGCTCCTGCCTCCCTGTTCTCTTCGCCCCCCAAATTCCTGGTCCTTCGCCTGACTCCTTTCTTTCCTCTTGTCTACCGGTCCCTTCTCCTTACTGGACTCATTTTCCTCACCTGCACATAATCCAGGCAACACCGCTCCTTCTTCTTGGATATTCTGCTGCCCACCTGTTCCACCCAGAGTTTTTCCTCCATCACTTCTGGTGGGTTTTTTTCTCCCGGTTAGGCGATTCCTCAGTGGTTACTTGGTTTCCCCTTGGTTAATTCCCAAACTCTCCAGGATATTGCAGCATGAAATTGAATAATTAGCGGCATACAAAATGATGCACACAGAATTGTATTTATTGCTGCATTTTTGTGGCACATTTTCTATTGACTTGATGGTGTTAGATTGGCAGGTTGCAAGAAAGAGGCAGTATGTGAGGCTACAAGGGAGCTGGGTTGCCATTATTTGCCATTATTTGCAACTTTTGTGTCAATTTAATAGTAAGAGTCCCAGATGTCCCGGGCTTGACAGAACTGAGCTTGTTTTTGCTCTACTTTTTTGGTTGAATGTGCATGCCTATTTAATATTAACTTTATTGATCATTATCAGTCATAATGGTGAAAATATTCTCCCTCTATTTTCTACAATCCCGCAAACACCCACACACCTGACTCACCAACATCCCACACACTCCACAATTCCTCATCACAACGTACACTCCCAGACCTCTCACTCGGCCAGTTATGTGCATACTCACTTGATCTGTCACAACACGCACTTCCCATGCTCTGACATGTCCCAACTCACACCTTATGTTCCCCAGTTCCCTCTGTTCCCAGTTCCCTCTGCAGTCTACAGGCCTTCATTATTTCTTGCTCCTGCTGTATCTTGCATCCTTTCTCCCGTTCTATCGCACTCTTCCCCCATCCTTGCTCCCAATCTCACTGCCTATTTCCAGCCGCCCTCTCTGCTTTTTGGCCCACCAATCCCTCTATAGCCCACCACTCCCTTTGCTCTCTGGCCCACCATCCCTCTCTGCTTTCCTGCCCATCACTCCCCCTCTGCCCCATTGCCCCACCTCTCCCTCCTTCCTCCCTCATATTGTGACCATTTTTTAAAAAAAAAGAAATACAGATTTTGGAGCAGTTCCTCAAGAAATGGGGCCGTGAAAAATAGAGCAGAGGATGTTCTCTTTTTGTTGCCCCATTTTTGTAAAGGCACAGGTCCCCTTTATTTTATTGAGCATTTGTAAATGCGCAGATCCCCTGATTCTCAAAGGTGGCATGCTCATTTCCAGAGGGCTGAGCTGTAGCACAAATGATGTGCTGGCCCGCCACGTTGAATACATTAGTGTCAGAAACACTCTCCTGACACTATTGTTCTATAGGCTCCCAGCAACCAAGCAGGTGCTGGGAGCATATTCAACTGTAACGAGGTCTTAAAGGGCCACTCACTGTAAAATGTGATTTTAAAAAAAAACACATTTCTATCCCTGTTGGAGGAATAGAAGTGAAAGTGAGACAGCAGTGGTTCCAAACAGGCGCGTGGGACTACCTTATTTTTCTGCGCATCTAAAAGTGAATCCTGTTTTTGAATTTAGGATGCGCTTTTAAATGTGCCGAAATACCCTGCGGTTTGCGCCAATGTGCATAGGAGTGAAAAGGGCCTTCTCAATGGACAGCGATCACTAGATACATGAGTAGAGCACTGGTGAACAGTGCTTTAAGTACCATGAGTAATTGCAGTAGATACATGAGTAGAGCACTGGTGAACGGTGCTTTAAGTACCATGAGTAATTGAGGTGGACTGTAACAAGGGCTGTGATCTAAGTGATGGGCATGGCATGAAGAGTGCCGAGTGCGACGTAAAGGGAGGCAGGTGGCTACGGCCCCAAATATATATCATGAGAACCTGCAAACATGTATTTTGGGACACTCAGTATGGTTGCAGGTGGTTTTCTTTGCATCCAGTCTGCATCTTGTAAATAAATCACTCTCACTCACTATAGAAACAAGTCATTCCGTGAGTAAATCACACTATTTCTGTAAATGCATGCATCTCTTTGGACAAAAGGGAGGGGGAGCAAAATTCACCAATGTGGGCTCCTCCCTCCTTTGCCTAAAATCAGAGAGCATCCCGGGAACGTAACCATACCCACATATTTATATATTTGACAAACGTGTGAGAAAGTCATTCACGCATGCAAACCTTCTGAGCACGAAATGCATGCTGGACTTGGTGGCGATGTCATCTGCGACCACACTCTGTAAAATGTTTGCAAACCATGACCAAAAAAAAATGAAATGGGTCAGCTTCGGCTTTTGCATCTGAGTCTGGGGGGGGGGGGTCCTGTGCGAGGCACCTTCTAGTGTCTTTCTTTCGCTGCTTGTAAATGATCGCTGTTAGCACTTTCACATTGGCAATAGCCCTGAAGGCGGGAACCTTGCTCGGGCACGGCTGGAAATATCCGGCTCCCACAGTCGCAGAGTGGAACCCCTCTAAATGAGTTGCTGTCAATGCTTTTACCTTGCTCACACACTGTTGTAAATATCGCATTCCCACTTTCACGGCGCATAACTGCCCTAAATGCGTTCCTTTCACTGCGTGTAAATAATTTGCGGGAAAGCACTCGTTTGCGGTTTCAGCCCAGTAACCGGCTTGCTTAGGCAGGTCCCATGAGATGGCTATCAGTGGGGAGACTGAGGAAGCCCGAGGTAGACTCAGCTCGGGAGGGGGGTTTGAAGACTGCCTGGCCTCGTGCCGCCGGCTAGCCTCCTCAGCCCTTTTAGGGCCCTTCTGGAGGATCACTTCTGCGAGACCAGGGAGGAGTATTTTAGAGGTTCCTGGGTATTTAGGCACACACAGGCTTGGGGAACGATTTCAAGTTGTGTCACAGGATCCATTGGCAGGCAACCCACGAAGCCCTGGTGGTTAGAAATCAGTGCTTTGGGATGACCGGAATAAGTGACACATTTCCTGAAATTCATGAGAGCCAGGCATAGCCTGCCAGGCATTCCCCTGGCACAAAGTCCATCCAGTCCCTAATTGGCTTCCAGACCACAACACCCAGGCAGCTGCCTGAGGCCATTGAAGCGTGTGTGAAAGTAGAGAAATGAAATCTGGAAGAAGTTCCACTTGCACAAAAGTGTGCAGACACAAGGGGAAAGGCAGAGGGTACTCCCTGAATGACATCCAGGACCCCAAATCGAGATTGTAGGAAAGGTTACAGAAATGTTCAGCAGACCGCAGGGAATACAGCCTCTCACCACCCCTGTGGAGCGTCTCAGCCTCTGGACATGGCTGCAGTAGTGTGGTCTCTCAGAGGGCAGGGTGGGCAGTGACTCAGTAGGGATCTCTGGTGGAGACCTTTACCAAAAAGGTGGAGCGGAGCTCATTCAGGGCTGTGGGGCCTGGCCACAGTTTCTGCAGTTGTTCCCTTAACCCTGACTGTATAATTATTGGCTGCGGACATTGTAGTCTTCCCTTTTTTTTGCCAACTGTAATAATTTCTCCAACTAGCCCTCTGATCTGAAGTTGATGGTGGGCCGTTGATACATTTCTAGTATTGTCTGTCCCCTCTGGTTCTGTTATGCTTCAGCTAATATTTGTTTTATGTATTTGTGTTCTGTTTAATATTGTGTTTTCTGTATTGTTCATGTCTTGTCCTTGCCCATTGAGGCCTGTGGGTGTCTTGGGCCATGTAAGAATTAAATAAATAATAATAAAACACCAGATATTTAGGTGATGCACCTCTTATCTGGACATTTAGCCAGAAGGAGGACTTCTTTGCTCTACTCTCCTCTATTTGGAAAGCTGGATAGACTCCTGGGCTATCCAGAGGTAGGCTTGGAAGGAGTGGTTACTCCCAGCCCTGAACATATCTGATGAGCAGGCCCTGAGAGAGGACTGGGCCCAGGAACCACAAGAGGAAACTTTCACCCACACTCAAAGAGAAAGCAGACTGGCCACTATAGGCTGCCCGTCTGATGACTTTCATGGTGGTGAAGGAATCCAGCCTGGAACATTTCTATGAGGAAGAGTGGGCAGTGCTACTCTGGGCCTCCAATCTCAGCAAAGGATGGCCGTACCGACTCCATCTCGTTTTGAAGGAGACATTGTTGCAGACCTGTCCCCAGCTCTAGCCCCAGGTTGAGAGGTGAGCATGAATACACAGGGGACAGAGTTTGACAATCCCGCTGAGAACACGAAGATGGTAGACATGTTCAGGGATGCTCCTGGACCAGTAGAGAGCCTACGCTAGTGGCAACCAGAAACCCAGGATCCGTGGTTTCCTACAAAAAAGGATCTAGTCACTTGTCGGTGTGTAGTGTAATAGTGGTAATAGTGGGGTTGAGAGATCCGGGGCCAAACATGCACCCCATGGCGAAGCAAAATGCATACATGCAATTGTCCAGTTCTTTACTAAATTTCAGTATGGACAACACAATTGCTCCTAGAAGAAGATATTCCAGTGCAGAGGGCCTCCAAAGACATGTTGCTGGTGTCAGGAGACTATCCCGGTAGTGGATAAGCTCCCACTTTTTCAACTAGGTATGGCATGTAGCAGATTTCCATCTGCTAGGGAAAATCTCTGACTTTTTGAAGCTTTGGAGCTCTAGTAACTGGATTCTGACACGAAAGTTAGAGCTGCTAAAAGATTTCACTTTCACACAGCGTTCTGTGTTTTAAAAAGTGGTGTTGGTGGGTGTGTACCGTCACGGTTTATTACACGGCACACGCCAGCTAGGGAACTCCTTCCCCTACAATGGATGTGG
The DNA here is from genome assembly GCF_040938575.1 of Ambystoma mexicanum. Lineage (NCBI taxonomy): Eukaryota > Metazoa > Chordata > Amphibia > Caudata > Ambystomatidae > Ambystoma > Ambystoma mexicanum. The sequence goes on from NC_090921.1 coordinate 140,247,247, forward strand.
TGCACAATAAAAACATGTTTTATTTTTAATATACTACAGATTCTTTTTGAGTAGGCCTCCAACCCTTCTCGCACCCAACCTACACAAACACCACTTTTCAGAATGGACTAGGAATCAGGTCGGCGTGCATCAATATGATATTTATTAATGAAAAAGGAAAATCAAAATACAGCAGCCACCAAAATGCAATAATCTCTACAAAACAACCATGCTAAGATATACTATCACAGTTACTTTCTTTTTTTAAAATGGCAGAACAGAAAAAGAACAATTTACCACAAAGTGATAGCACCAACAGTTAAGCACCCCCCCCGCAACACTCACCCCCAAACCTCAATTAAACTTGATTTATTTGAATGGAAGGCAGTGGCAAGGAGTAGGAATATATGGGGGAAATCGGATTTGTGGTGAATCCCACCACCACAAGATGGGAAGCCAACCAAGAAAGGGAAAACCCGTTTTTGGAGCAAAAGGGAAGAATGGGGTTTTGATTATTTCTCACAACTGCTAGGGAATAGAATAGAAGAAACATTTCTTGTTTACACTTAGGAGATAGGCAAAGTTAGAGAATACTAATTAGCACACCAGGGCAAAATACAAATGAGTAGGAAAATCAGTTTTGGGAGAAAGCAAATGCAAAGGGAAAATACAGTGGCAAATGGAAATTCGTTTACACTGAGGCCTACAATGGCAGGCAGCTCAGGCAAGGTATTGCTCACACTAATGAAACCAGTTGGGGTTTAAACTGACAGATGAAAATAGGAATTTGTTTGGTAACGTACATAATACACAGACAAATTCGGTTTTCAGCTCATAATGGGAACAATTCTTTTGAGGCAACAATTTAATGACTATAACAATTAAATAAAAACACTAGACAAGGATGGTGGGTTTCGAATTTCAACGATCCCGATCAGTGAAATACAATGGGGAATTAATTGATTTACTTTCAAAAATTCTAAGGATTTACACAGTCAACTGAGGATTTTTTTTCGAAGGAGATAAGCTAACATACATAGGAAAACAAGAGATTCTTCTATGGGGAGATGGCTGGACTACACTGGCAATTTGGAGTTTTCAAGGGGGAAATATTGAATGCACTGCTACAAAAATGAAGGGCTTATGCAATTTAGGGCTGGGTTTTTGCCACTTACATAGCAAGCCTTTGTTTAAGTTTCAGGAAAGCCAGCTGGATCTCAGGACACTCTGGAAAGAAAGGGCAACGGTCTGGTCACTGCACTCTCAAAGATGGTATGGTTCAGCAGCCTTCTCTCCGTCCTCCTTTTTCTGTCTTCCCCAGTTTTGGTGTCCCCCTGTCTTAGTACAGCCCCCCTATATAGCAGAAACTGACATCACTAATTGTACAATCTAGGGGAAGTACCCTTCAATAATCCCTACCATCAGGATTGGACAGTTAATTTCTCTCTCTCTGCCCCCCGTCAGGATTGGTTTAGGTTTTTGGAGCACCCTCTGTCTTTTCCCCCTTTAATTACCATCCTTTGTTCTCATTTCAATCTTTTGGCTAAAACAAGTTATGTATCATAACTTCAGAATTGTACTAGCCACTGCCATATGAAACATCTATTCTGTTTTAGTTGATCATGGGGAATTAGATAAGCCAACCGCCAAATCCGTACAATGTAGTATGGCCATGTGTCACCTTTTTGTCATTTTCATAAAATGTGCAACAGTTATGAATATGTAAGTCATCAAGCATATTCCTAATTTCATTTCCCATCTTTTCAACCACTTTTACATTTGTCACATGTCCAGATCAGACAGAAACCTAATCTAACTGGCCATTACAGTCCCAGGTAAATGCAATTTATATCCCCAAAACTGCCTGTAAATTACACGAACAATGGCATAAAATTGAGATCAATCCTCAGTCTGATGGCTGCGCAAAATGCCTAAAATGAATATAGTCTTTTAAATCAATTGTGAGTGTTTGTTCAACATGTGGGAGGGCCGCTTCAGCCCCCACAGCCATCTGTCTTCCTGGGCTCAGCCTGTGACCAGAGTTTTTTAGTCTCTTTGAAGTGGTGTGGGCTCTTTTGAATGAGGTGCAACAAGGGCTCACACCTTTTTGTAATGCCTTAGTCAAGGATTGCCTTCATTTGAAATCTCTGCTCTCCTACTTGCCAGTCTGCAGAACAGGGAAGTTTGACCTCTCCAACAGCATCACATTTTATTGCCGGGTTGTTAGCTAGGAGGTGCTGTCAGGAATCCATCTTGTTGGTCATCCTCCATGTCACGCAAACCATTAGCAATTCCCAGTGCCTCCCGGTGTTTTACTTCTTCATCCATGGCTCGTGCAGATTCAGCCCACGCTCTCAGTAAAATATGTAAAACACGAAGAAAGTGGTTCACATCCCCAGTGCCTTTCCGTTCATTCAGACAACACTGGGGGCTGTCATGGAAAAGCTGGTTGCCAAACGCTCTAGACTACGCCGTGTTCAGCATCCTGCCGTGTGAGACGTTACAGCCAATGTAGATTTAAGCAACGCCCCTTGCCACTAACGTTGCTTCTGAATTTTGTTTTCTTCAAGCCTTACGTACTACAGATCTTGTTTTTCTTGACCTCAATCCACTTTGCTTATGTATTCCCGATTGCGCAACCCGTGGCTTGTTATTCTTGGCACGGTTTTGACTTCCTGTTTCTCTGACCTCGGAACGCTGCATGTACTATTGTTTTGCCTTACGTCCTGATTCCTGACTTTGCCCGGAACGTTATTGACCTCAGAAAGCTACCTGGATTTCTCTTTGCCTGACGTTTTTGTCTTCTCTCTTTTGCTTGGAACATTAACTACTTTGGAACTCTCTTGGATCTGATTTGACGCAACGTTTGTTGATTATTGTATTCACGGATTTTGGACATTAAGAAAATCATTGAACTCGTGTGTGCGGGCTGCCACTAAGCACACTACAGGCGCCCGCGTGCTGGCGGGTTTAGGTTTCAATCCTGGTAACTTGGATTGCTACACTATTGAATATCAACTCCTGCTGGGAACTACCATTACCTTGAATTCCTTATTCTTCCAAGTCTGATATTACACCCTGGGTAAGACCATTTTGTTCACCTTCCTGTTTATGCTTAGTGTAACTGCATAGTGTTATCTTCCCATTGCTCTTACTTAAAGACATATTGTGGTTTGTCTGCAGGATCACACCCCGCTTGGTGCCTTTTATTAATTGACAACTTAAAGACACACACGTGAGTTACAGTAGATTCCATTCTGTTTCTTTTGTTACATTGTGAACCACTGTAAATCCTGAAATCGTGCTTTTCTTTGCAACCAGCTGTGTCCTGGGGCAAAATCCATCTTTCAGGCAATCCTCCTTCCAAATAGTCCCTTTGTACTTTTGGGAGTTGTATTGTGGGGAAGAATTCTACACCTACACGACGTAGTCAACTGCACATAAGCAAGAAACCCAGGGGTCCTCCTGAGGATCCTAACAGGTGCGACATCCAGCTGAAAGCACATCATTTCATTGTGAAGTTTAGAACTTAGCCAGATCAGGTTTTTCCTAAAGTAAGTGTCTCTTCACATGTTTACAGGAGTTTTGTGGGTGAAACATAATATACATTTGCTTTGGTCACCCCAACACATCAGGTTTTGCTTTCCTGACATTTTTCTGTGATCAGTGGCATCTTTTTTCATTGTGGCTTTTTAAAGCCGTTTTTATTTGCAAATACCTGTGCAAGCCCTTTTTGTTTTTAATGTTTAAAAATCCTGTTTTCCATGTCACAGGATTCTTTGATTCCTCCTTCTTGGGTGAATTACATCTATGCTGGTCCATTGATAATGACAGGTAGGCCCCTTACCCCATAGTTATTTAATTTTACATGAACAAAAAGAAAAAGCTAGGCAGTTCATGTTGCAGTGTTTAAATTCTTGCCACTCATGTGAGATAAAAGCAAAAGCCAGGGCGTTTTTGATGCAGTGTTGAAATTCTTGCCACTCATGTGAAAAGAAAAGCGTAAAAACCAGGCCGTTTTTGGTTGCAGTATTTAAATGGCTGCTGTTCATGTAAAAGGGACTTCTGTTTGGGGCCTTTAAATGCACCCCACAGTACCCAGATGGGCCTGCCGGATATTGGGTGTATAACTGAATTTAGCAATATCCATGCATAAGACCCCCATGTATACATGCTGCTGTGCATCAGTAATTGGCATGTAGCAGCCATTGGGGTGAGGGGGGTTACACTTGGCTGCCTGATGGGCTTGCAGTGTGCAACTTGGAACGCTCATCCCTCACCATATCAGGAAGGTGGCCTCCAACGGATTACCTTCTGGCATGTCTAGAAGCAAAGCTATTCTACATTTTGCATAGGTCTTTATTTGGAATAAAATGGGAATCCCTTTAAAGGTAATCAATCAGATTTAATATAACTGTTGTGACAAATCTGGACAATTCGTCCTTTCTCCCCAGAGGGGAACTACCCCCTTTGAGGCTAGAATGGTGAGCCCGCTGTGCAAGACCCTGCCTAGGGGTCTGGGCAAGTGGGACTTCAGTGAGAGTGACTCCCCTCTTGGGGACAAGGGGCCTCATTACGAGTCAGGCGTTAAGGGGTTAACGGCGCCGACCCTTAACGCCTGATTACAAGGTCCCTTAGCGCCATGGTGATTTTAACGCCTGCTTTTTCCAGGCGTTAAAATCCATGGCGCTAAGGGACCATGGTGCTAATTACGCCACCGTAATTTACGGTGACGTAATTAGCGCCTTCCCCACTCCCATTATGCCCTATGGGGCAAAAATGGGGAAGGGTAAAATGGGAAATGGGGATTTACCGCCCCACTCACCTTGGAATGGGGCGGTAAATCCGCCATCCACCATGGTGTAAACGTAGTTTACACCATGGTGGTAAGGGTACGACCCAGGCGGTAACTTACCGCCTGGGTCGTAATGAGGCCCAAGGACTCCCATTCCAATAAGGAACTCCCAGTCCAAACCCACACTGTCTGCATAAATGGATGTTGGAAAGACTTTGGCATTCCCTGTTACAACCATAATTAACAAAGATCCTTCTTTAACGCTATTAACTTCAGGTAATGCTGAACGCCGCCTGAAGGCCATGATCAAGGAATATGGACATAATTCCTTTTGCTCAAATGACGTGCATAAAGAGACAGTGGACAGTGAATGGAGGAAAGACTCCTACGGAGGGAGAAGAGCAACCACTATGCAGAGGCGATCCTCTTTAGCAACGGCGTCCTGTACAGACTGTGCCACATCGAGCTGCGGAGCCAGCAGTGGGGAGAATAGAGTGAGACCCATTAGCTGGAGTCTGGACGGCGGGAGTCTTGACCAAGCAACAGGCTCTGGTCAGGGAACGAAACACAATGGGAAAACAACCGTCTTCTCTGGTGGCGCTACCACTGAAGAGCAGTGGTGGGCCTGGCGCCAAACAACCATCACTGAAACCAGAGACAGGAGAGGAGCCCGGGTTCCTGAGCTCCACCCGGCAAGCCCCTGTTCCACCAAAAGCAGTAGAGACGGGAACACAAATGCAAATGATTTGTTGACACCAGTGAAACTGACACAGGCACAGAAAACAGAGTGAAAGAGATACGAACAAAGTATGTCATAGCTGAAATAGCCAACCAGGATATTAAAGACAGGCAAACGCATGTCCTAAGAGGCAGAAAGGCAAACAGAGGGTGAAAGCTCTGCAACGTGGTTAGCAAAGTGTAAGAAACCGCAGGAATCTGAAAAATACCTGAGCGAGCAGACGTCCTAAGTTAAAAACTGGAATTGTGAACCAAAGACACCTACCAGAGAACCAAAGGACTTTGGGGAGTCCCAGTGCCACGTAGGGTCCTGTCAAGCAATCCTGAAGGGATTTGGATATTTGAAATAAAACCTGAGAAAAGTACAAGAAGAAACAGTTTTCTTTATCAAGGATGAGAGCGAAACTCATATAGAAGATAATTATAGACTCTATCTGAAGATTGTGAAATATACTATTGTGTACTAAAGGAACTTTGATACTGAGAGCAAGTCTACTTCAGGTTGGGCCAGGCAGAAGCCCACAGACAGGCTATTGTGTAAGTGTTAAAATGGATTTCCAATTCTAAACTCTGACCTGGTGGGCCGATGTTTAGGAGTCAACCCTTGTTTAGTGGAACAGGGGAACCTTCTGGTCAAGCAAGACCAATCGTGGTAGCTTGGCAGGCAATCAAGACTAAGTCTCAGGAGGGGTGAGAGAGATGGGTAGCCCACAATGAGCACACACAATAAAACCCCACAGAATACGCTTAGACAAGTGTATATAAAAAATACATATACATTTATTATAGGCCTTAATTATTCAACACGAATACAGCAAAGTAATATCAAACAGTTGAAGAACAGTGTCCTACTATTCGAGAAGGGTCTACCCTTGCAGGCAGAGCGACTTTTGAGTTTCGGAATAGCTAGGGAGAGCAGGCTAGCAGAGCTAAGGTGTGTTTCTTTTTAGGGATTCTCGTGCGTAAAGAACAATGGCTGTGCCAGGGGGCTACCGTTAAGTGATGCAAGTACTCACCAACCCTCGCCACAGTCTGGTCCAAACTTTCCCAGTCTAGGCCAGGTTGCTTGTAGGTTCAACCCCTGCAGTTACATGCCGCTCTGGCTCTCAGCGGCTGCGGGACGGGACAATCATCCGTGGCAGGACAGTAGCCTTTTCTCAGCTTTCAATGAAGAAAAGTGGACAGTTCCAGGTCAGCACATCTCAGGTCATAGGGGGAAAGCAGGGAAGGCTCCTACAGCAACCTTCACCACAGCAGGGTCACACAGGGACTGCAAATGCTCGCGGCATGGCACACTCTCTTAAATCGCGACCCAGAGGAGCTAGGACTATGACATTTGGCGGGAGAGGGCCCAGGACCACAAGCTGTCGATTCCTTAAGTATCGAATTTCAAATCGAGACAGCGGCAATCCTAGGTGATACCTCAGGTTCGAGGTGGTCAGTTCACTGGATGGCCTAGGAACACTTCCGAAGAGGCTCTATTGGAGGGTTATCAGGAAATGCTGAGAGTAGTTGTTCCCACTATTCCAAAGGGTCGAAGCACCATTGCGGGCCTTCAGTGATCGATGCAAAAACAGGGGTCCGACCGGACAACATGGGGCTCAGGGTGCCAAACCTTCCAGCGTTTCCTCGGGTCTGCTTTAGCGTTTCAGGATACTTGGCTGCTTCTGTAGTTTGATGTGAACTTCAGTTGATCGACCTTGAATGGATGCAGAGCCCCTTCTCTTATCCAAGAGTCGTTTCACACTCAAATCTGGGCTAACCAGTCTGCTCTCTTGCATTCACGCCAGGCGTGGGACAATCATGGCACACTCTGATTCCAGTAATTCAGGCATACAGACATACTGGCACCAGTATTGTGGATTGGGACCAGACAGTCCCAACCCTCTTCCTGGGCACTAGCACACGTGACATGCAGGAGCCTGCAAAAGATGCTTTTTCACGAGGGTGCATACCCAAACAAGGAATCCCAGAGTCGGCTCGACCTGGGGGAAGGCAAAGAGATAAAATGGCCAAAGGACAGAACAAAATACTTCACGGCACGCTATTTTCGGCACTGGGCACACTCTTGACCCAAACGCGATAAGCGCAATATGGTTTGTTAAAAAGAAGTAAACATACTATAAAAGTAAACTGCTGCCACCAGTTCATCCTAGGCACACTTGTACAATCACCAAACAATCCTTAAAGGGTGTCTAGGTCCATAAAACAAAAGAACACCTATGGGCGGTACTGTAAGGTACTTGGCACATAGATAAAAAAGCTACCAAAAAGTGACAACATAGTCAAAGACTAAGGGAAACATAGTTTCCTAGTACTGACAGTCTGAAGAAAGTGTCCGTTTTCCCACAACAAGTGAGCAAAAGCCCAGGGGAGTTCAGCTGAAGGCTGGCCTCCACTGAACTCCACTGGAAAAAGTCAGGTTAGGTTAGCCAAACAAAAGCAAAAAGTTTGGGGGGGTCCATAAATGGAGGGAACATTGCATCTAAGGTAAATCTTTCCTAACACTCGCCCCTCCCAGACCAAGGACAGGGGGAATAAATCCACCACTGGATGAGTCTCATGTTCAGGTCGACTAAACATTCCGAACAACCCATCAGCGTTGCTATGTTGGACACCTGGCCGGTTCTCAATGGTGAAGTCAAACCCCTGCAGACTTATGGACAACCTGCGCAACTTCGGATTCTCTCCCTTCATGTTCATTACCCACTTTAAGGCCTTATGGTCAGTTTACACAGTGAAGCGGGCCCCATAGAGGTAGGGCCTCAGCTTCTTTAGTGCCCACACGACAAAGAAACATTATTTCTCTACAGTGGACCACCTGAACTCTCTGTCCTTAAACTGGCGACTTAATAATCCAATCGGGTGTTCCTTGCCTCTTTCATCGACCTGTAATAGTACAGCACCTATCCCAGTATCAGCGGCATCTGTCTGCACAGTAAAAGCACGTTTGTAGTCAGGGGCCCTGAGAACAGGGGCTTGGTACAGGTAGTCTTTTAAGCCATTGAAGGCCTTCTCACACTCCTCAGACCAAGATACCTTCTTGGGTTTCTTCGGAGTAGTGAGAGCAGTTTAGAGGGGCAGCTATGGTCGACCATGACATTTTGGTAATATCCAGTGTGACCTAAGAAGGCTCTCACTTGGGATTGGGTAGTGGGGGTAGGCCAGTCTTGTACTGCTTGTACTTTTCTGGGTAGAGGCTGAATCCTCTCTCCACCTACTTCATGTCCAAGGTAGACCAATGATCCTTATCCAGGCTGGCACTTACTGGCTTTTATGGTCAAGTGGGCCTTCTGAAGAGCCTTCAACACTATTCCGAGGTGCTTCACATGTTCTTCCCAGGTGGCACTGAAAACTGCTTTATCATCCAGATATGCTAAGCAGATTCATCCAACCCATTTAGTACATGATTCACAAGCCTTTGAAAAGTGGCTGGTGGATTTTTTAATCCAAAGGGCAATACCCTAAACTGGTAAAGGCCCTCTAGGGTTGAACATGCTGTATTCTCCTTGGCATGTTCTGCTAGGGCTATTTGCCAATACTCTGCAGCGAGGTCAAATGTGCTGAGGTATTTGGAGGCACCCACGGTATCCACCAGCTCAACAGTATAGGCATGGGGTGAGCATCTGTCCTGGTGACAGCATTTAGAGCCCTATAGTCCACACAGAACCTCAGTTCAGACATACCTGCATCTGGCACCAGAACCACAGGACTGGACCATGGATTTCTGGAGTGCTCAATCAACCCAAGTTCCAACATCTTGTTGACCTCAGTTTTGATGTAGGATCTCACCTTGTCTGACATGCTATATCCCCTACATTTGGTTGGTACACTATCCGCTGTGTCAATTTCATGTTTGCACCAAGGTGTCACTCCAGGAGTTAGTGAGAAAAATGGGGAGGATTGCCTCAGCAAAGTTCTTACTTCTTGTTGTTTTTTAGGAGTCAGGTGAGGAGCCACTTTTACACCCTCAAGGGAGCCATCTGAAGGGCTACTTTGGAATAAGTCAGGAAGAGGTTTAGCTATTGTCATGCCTCGCTTCCATTTACGGCTTTGGGACCGATGGAAGCATAGCCGCCATGGGATTGTCCCGTTACGCTGTTAGCGTAACGCTAGGCTGCGGTCTAGTCTTTTTCAATATGGCCACCGCTGGGGATATCCGCTTCGCCTCCCAGACGGCGGCCTCTGTTGCAACTGTGCTCGTCCTTCTGCTGTGTTGTAGCGCTCCCCGTGATTTCTCTTGGCTCTGCTGAGCCCCGATATCCTGCCTCGGCCCCCTTGCCTTCCTTTCAGGTATTTCTCTGTTTCCCCTTTGCTGCTCTCCCTATCGCACCGAGCTGCTCTACTCCGAACTCCTCCTCCTTTCCCCTCTTTCCGACATTAGGTATCCCTTTGGACTCTCCCTTGGCTCTCTTCTTTCTCTCTCTTTCTTTCCTGGCATCCCCGGAGCATATTACTTCACCCCTTTACATTTTGCCTTTCTGGATACTTTAGAACATTTTAACCAAGCTTCCTGGTGACATTTTCACTTACCTTTGTTCTATTGGATACTCAGGAGTACCTCCTCTTCTCCCTGCCGGCATCAGTATTACTACGCTCCAGCCTTCTTAGACACTACTGTTTTTTTTTGCCTGCCTGGCTTTGTCCTCGTTGGCTACTGCGGATCCGGGGCCACTGGTTACCGTATTTATCCGACAACCTTTGTGGCGTCGTTCCGCGGTAGACCATACCTTCTAAATAAGAAATCCTTCATCAAGGATAGAAAGAAGAGATTGCCTAAGGCTCCATCTTCAGGTGAGGAGGAGGGGGAGGAGACGGAATTGGAAAGTGATATCGATATCACGGACAAGATTGATATTGTTGACAGCTATATATTGCAGAAGCCCAGAATGTACTTGCATTTTTCATATGGTGAAAATAACTTTTTCTGAATTACTTTCAGGTGTAATTGAATGCACCCCTACAACATGCAATCCTACGACACAAGCTCCTACGCAGCACGCTCCTATGGTACAAGCTCATGTAACACACTCTCACAGGACATGCTCCTCTGACATTTGTTCCTATGACACGCCATCCTAAGACGTCCTTCTGAAACAAGCACTATGTTGACATGAAGTACAGCCAGCACACTGGCTACTGCACCCCTGTATCCTACTGGCAACTCCTGCCATTCCGGAGAGACCTCATAGCACTACTTCCAAATGGCCTCACAGACTCTTGGACTCACTGACTAGCATGTTTAACCGGCTTGCCTGAAGTACGATAAGGAACTCATTGTTACTAGTCGTTTTATGCCTGTCCAGCCTGTTTAACTATTTGCCTCACCTACACGCACGTGCGCCCCCATGGATCCCCCAACCACCACCCCCCCTCCCATTTGATCCACGCTCACACACAACAATGCACAGCCCAGGTCCCACATCCTTGCAGATTTACCTGACCTGCAGGTCAATCATGCTGCAGTACCGCACAGAACCCCTGCACCTCTCTGTGCACCACAGGCCCACTGCCCTAAGAAATTTACAGCTTGGCCTGCGCACCTTCCACAAAGAAGCCCCAGGATATGATATGATATTTTATTTGTATAACACTGATACACAAGTGTTTCAGAGCACAAGATCCATGTTCGACAAAGGCATTATGCAACCTAACATCAACTCAACTCCCTCCCTGAGCAGCAAGGCACGCCCTGCCTTCCCAGTGGAATTAAACAAACCTGCAAAATCCATGCAACGCTACCCACCGCAGCCCAGTGCCCTGGCATCAGCACCTCCCCATCTAGGCCCTACGCTGGCCTATTCCTGCGGAACCTGCCCATCCCTAGCAACGGCAGAGAGAGCACGGACCAGACAAGTGGTCTCTCTCCCAAAATTGCCCTCAACACTGAGAAAAACACGCAACCTCCAAGCACTCCCACCTTTTCCCTGTTTGGTCCATCACGGATTCCGATACCAACATCCGTTTCTCAGCCTTCGCCTCTCATGCCACCAACCATGCGCATACCCCGCTCTCACACGCTCCCGATCCATTACCACCACCTACCAGGACCTAAGCGCCCCTATTAAGGTCAAAGTTGCACCAGCTCCACCACAGACCTGTCAGCCACTCCAGACACCAGCCACGCTCACCACCCTAAGCCCCAACATCCACCAAAATCGTGTTCACCCACCCAGCACGGGAGTCTCTCCTGCTAACACCTTGGCACCTAAAGCTACAAGTTTCTCACCAACTGCGCAGCCAGCTCAGGTCCTTAGCCACAGTCCAGGTGCATAGTTAATGACACACCCCACCCTCGCACCTAGCCTCGATCTCACAACGCCACCAGCGATAGACAAAGTCACCAAAACTACACTACTCCATGGCCACTCACATGGCCCATCCTCATCCAACAATGCGCACACGCTCACCCTCATTAATGCACGCTCTATCCCAACTCACTCCACAGTGATCCAGGACCTCCTAGCTTTCACAGAAACATGGCTCCACGAAGCATCTGGCCTGGCCATTGCTTTAGCTCTCCCCCAAGGATCTACCATCTATCGGCAGGACCACTAGCTAACGAAAGGGGGCATGGGGTATCCCTTATTGCAAAAGAATTCTTACAGATCAGACAAATCAACTCTCCTCTAGACGGTAACAGACATTATCTCCCTCAAACTCTCTCTACCGCCCATCTGCCCCATTGCAATCTACATCATTTACCGACTTCCTGGTCCATCAGCCGACTAACCTAAAAACTGCTACCAAATCCATTCTCCTGGGAAATCTCATCTGGGATTCAATTACCCTAAAGACCTGCATGCAAAATTGCTCACCAAAGCCCTAAGCACCATGGGCTTACTACAACTAGTCAACAGCCGCACCCACTCTAAAGGCCGAATCCTGGATTGGATAGTGGACCAAAACTGCTCCGCCACTATCAGCGCTAATTCTCCCTGCCCCTGGAAAGACCACTATGATATTTTCTTCTTCATCCGAAAACCAACCAAAACTCACACTCCACCATTACCACCCTCCCTTGCTAGGAGTTCCCGCAAACGAACTAAAGGGAACCTCCTATCCTATCTCGACCCGCCTGTTTTCAAACCTCCATCCTCAAACGACCCTATTCTGCTAGCACAAAGCTTAAACAATACACTCAAGAAAGCAGTGGAATCCATAGCCCCACTTTCTCTAAAAAAAAAGCTAAATCGGTAAGACATGCCAGTTCATGGTTCACAGCGGAGCTCCTTGAACTAAGTGCATTGAAGCGCACTGCGCTCTCCAAATGACAATCAAACCCCCAAGAATCCACCAAAACAGAATTCAACCTGATAGCTACTCAATATAAAAAAGCCATCATCCTCGCTAAATCCACCTCCTTCAACACCAGAATTACTAATGCAAAATCGGAATCTAAGGAGATGTTTGCCATATTCAGGGAACTAGTGACACCGGCGCCTATCACATAGGCCATCTCCAAAGACGAACCTTGGTGTTCCAGCATACAATCGGCCGTGCTAAACAAAATAAACCTCTTACAGAACAAAATCATAACTTGCCAAAAATCCCCTTCCTCTCCCCTTTCCACTACGCCTGCCACCAACACTCCCACCCTGGTCAATTCTTGCTTCTCCTTCAGAGACGTCACAGACCTGGAAGTTCTCACACTCCTCAAACACATCAAACCGTCCAATTGCAAAGGCGATATTTGCCCAGACAATATCATCAAAGACTACGCAATCACCCTAGCCCCATTCCTCACCGCGTTTATAAATACCTCATTGGCCTCAGGTATGGTTCTCCCATGCCTTAAAGAAGCTTGGGTACACCCGCTCCTAAACAAACCCTCTCTAGACCCAACCTCCCATAACAACTACCGTCCCATCACCACAGTCCCATTCCTCCTAAAAATTCTGGACAAAGCAGCATACATTAAGGTCCAACACTTCCTAGAAACGAACTAACTGCATTCTAGGCAAGCGTCAATCAGGCTTCCACCTGGGTCATGGCACTGAATCAGCCTTAATAGACTTAAAAAACCAACTATGCAAAATCCTTGATGAAGGGAAACCAGCACTACTCCTCCTCCTCGACCTATCTGCTGCGTTTGACCTAGTGGACCACAAGACCCTTTGCAGACACCTCACTACCGCAGTTCAGTTCTCACTCAAAGCCACCGCTTGGATCTCCTCCTTTCTCGAAGGGAGTCGAAGGGAGAGCCATGAGAGTGTTCTCAGACCAGGCCAGTGCAGCGCCCACCACTATACATTGTGGAGTCCCACAGGGCACTTGTATCGCTAAAACCCTTTACAATTCACTCTTTGACATCCTGAATGCGGTTGGCAAAGCGTACACTAACTATGCAGACGACACTCAGGTCCTCCTCCCCCTCACTGGCACTTACGAAGCAGACGCTAAAACACTTGACTCTGTTTACACCACAATCCAGGCCTGGATGGCGACCAACAGGCTCTGCCTAAACGGAGACAAAACAGAAATCCTTCTAGTTGGTCCCAGGGAAACTCAATAACCTCAAAAGGCAATACACCTCCTTCACTGTCGACAACACTCAAATTACGGTCTCTACCTCTGTTAAGACTCTTGGTTTCTACCTGGACTCCACACTCTCCGTGTCACGTCAAGTAAACGCGATTGCATTGTCAGCAGCTTACTCCACCAAGCTGATCTTATGCCGTCAAACCCTTCTTATCTACCCAAAACTGTCTTGCCATTACTAGAGCCACTGTAATCTCAAACTAGACTACTGCAATGTCCTGTTGGCTGGCACGTCAGTAAAAAACATCAAAAGATTGCAAATAAATCAAAATAATGCCCTTAGCGCGGCCCTCAACATACCTAAGAGGGAACACATCTCAGCTGCTAGACGCTCCGCACACTGGCTCCCTGTGAAAGAACGCATCCTCTTCAAGACACTTGCCATCACGCACAAGTGCCTCAAGCACACAGCCACAGCATACCTGTCGGAGAAACTAGTCAGAGCAGTCTCATCTAGGCCCACCAGAGCACACTATGTTAACCAGCACACACCCCCATGGTTAAACGTGTCAAGGCTGGCAGTGCCAGCTTCCCTTTCATTGCCTCTAAACAATGGAACGCCTTGCCACCTTCACTTAGGAATGGACTCTCCAACTCTGCCTTCGGCAAAGACTTGAAAACAAGGCTATTGATCTAAGGCACACACGCACACCTAAGCTCCTCCTGCCAACTCCTACAGGGGTGCAAAATGTTACTTAAGCGTTAGTTGCCGGTTCACTGTAACCCTCAACCTCCAACTATGCTGCTCTTGTTCCACTGCTCCACTAACACATGTACAGTTTTCTCTTAGTACCAGATTCGCCTGTAACCCTACGAGCCACGGACTGAAACACGTTGTTATAAGATATGCTCTTGCAACAAGTGCACCTGTGACATGTGCTATGACATGCGCTCCTACAACATGCCCTCCCACAACGCACGCTCCTACGACACATGGTCCTATGACACACGCCCCTACAACACACGCTCATATGACACATGCTCTTATGAGACATGCTCTTGCAATAAGTGCACCTATGACATGCCTTATGACATGCGCTCCTACAACATGCACTCCTATAACAGGAACTCCTACGACACAAGCTCTTACGACACAAGCCCCTACGACACAAGCTCATATGACACCAGCTCCTACGACATGAACTCCTATGATGCAATCTCACAAGACATGTCCCTGCAACATGTACTCCTATGACATGTGCTCCTACGACACACCCTCCTATGACATCCTCCTACGACACCAGCTCTTACGACATGTGGTTCTACAACAAGTTTTCCTACTACACACGTTCCTATAACATACGCTCTTACGAGACATGCTCCTATGACAAGTGCTCCTATGATAAATGCTGCTGTGATATGTGCTCCTGCAACACACGTTCCTACAGCACAAGCTCCTATGACACAAGGTCCTAAGAAACCAACTCCCAATCTGTTCTTATCCTTCTGGATCTTTCCTCTGCCTTTGACACAGTCAATCATGCCACCCTGACAAATTGGCTCAGTGACACCCTTGGCATCACAGGACTGCCACTGGACTGGTTGACCTTGTTCCTCTCCGACCAACCTTCCCAGGTTCAACTGTGCCCTTTTCTTTCGCTTGGCTCACTCTCCACTTGCTGCGTCCCTCAAGGCTTTATGCTCTCGTCGTGGCTCTTCAACATCTTCCTTGTCCCTCTGGCCCATCTTATCTCTTCCTTCTCGCCTAACTTCCAGAGTTATGCAGACTACACACAGCTCTTCTTCAAGCTTCTCTCTACTTCCTCCTCTTCCTACACTCTCATCCTAGACTGTATGACTGCTATTCAGGCACAGTGTGCTGCCAAAGATCTATGCCCTAATGCCAGTAAGACTGAGATCCTTCTCAGTGGGACCCCAGCTTCCTCCTTCCCTACTACGCTATGGCTCCCCTTTATGGGTCCTCTACCCTCACCCTCACCCTCCTGTGAGGCAAAAAACCTTGGTGTCATCCGTGACTCCTCTCTCTCCTTCTCTCCTCACATTGCGGACCTTGCAAAGAAGGTCAACTATCAGCATCACCTCATCGGAGGCATTCTTTCTTTCCTCACCTTCCCCCAGAAACGTAATGTCTCCAGAGCTCTGGTCCTCTCTAGGCTGGACTATTGCAGCAACCTCTTCCTCAATCCTCCTTTATCCTCCCCTTGCCCCTTCAACTAATCCAGAATAGGCCTGTGAGACTTATCCTTGGCCTCAAGCCCATGGATCGCATCTCCCAAGCCCTAAAATCTCTCCACTGGCTCCCGGTAGCTGCTAGGAACACGTTGAAGACCCTCTGCATCATCCACAAGTGTCTCTGCTGCCTGTGACCCTGCTACAGTCAACTCTCTCTTCCTAAATACCTCCCTGCTAGAGCCCTACCGTCTTCTAGCTCCAACTTTCTGCAGATCAGAAACTTCTCCAAGCATAGAGTGGGGGATAGATCTCTTTCTTCCACAGGAGCCTCTCTCTGGAATGGTCTCCCTGCTCCTCTCAGGCTTGAGCCGCATCTCCTTAAATTCTGGAAGCTCCTCAAGACCCTCCATTTCTCTGTCTGCCTCGGTGACTGGCTGCCTGGCTCCCCCTGAGATCTACAGGGAATAGGCTCCCCCCAGTCCAGTCCACCACCCTCCCTCCTCATACTAAGCATGTGGGTCCTCTCCCCCCATTCAATCTCTTGCACTTGCCCTCCTGGTCTCCCCTCAGCACTTGCCCAGCCCTGTGGCCTTCTCCCTCCCCTACTTCACTCCCCCCCTTTTGCTCTTGCACTCCTTACCCTTCACTTTCCTTCCCACCCTAGCATGTCACAATTCGTGCTGACCGGCACTTCCTCTGTTGCACTTCTTGGCCTAGTAGGAACGCTTTTTTGTTATCTTTCTGCCTCCCCCTTTTTGCCTTGTGGTGCCTTGCAACACCATTTGTGGTATAGTCGCATTACAAATATCCAATTGGTATAGTCGCATTGCAAATATCCAATAAATAAAATAAATGTACAGTTTCTATCCAAAATGTACACGGACATGTAGAGTATGTAAATTACACATGCTCAGAATTAATTTAATGCTTCAATGTAAAATGTACATGGACATGTAAAGTATGTATATAACGTGCGCTCAGAATAAATGTACAGTTTCTATTACAAAAGGTACATGGGCATGCAAAGTATGTACATTTCACACACGCAGAATGAATATACAGGTTTATACAAAATGTACATGGATATGAGGAGTATGTACATTACAAATCAAAAACAATGATGTAACCGTAATAAAAAAGTTGAAATTATTAGAAAATAATATATTGTTACCAAATAATTAAGGTTTAACCAACAAAAACTTAGTTTACAAACATTAACAATGATAGTGTTAACGTAACAACATAATATACTTGATCAATAAATAAAAAAATATTTTATATTGTAATCAAATATCACGGTAACCTTAACTCACCCGTACACATATAAGCGCACAATATTAGCAAGTAATAATTAGACACATACAAACAAGTTATTGCATTAAATATAAAAATATGAATAGTTTAAATGTACACCTATAATGATGGTTAATTTTTGCAATACAACATTACTGTATAATAACAAACTAAATTATAATTAAGGCTTTTATGGTATTTATTTTTGCACCATTTCCGTAAGTATTTATCCATATTTATTTTTTGTTATGTAAAAAAATAAGTTTTAGCTAGTATTTTTCCACATTTATTTACATGAAGAAATCACATTACTACTTGGATTCCTGTAACGGGGTAACTCCTAGAGCTGCGTTCTTGCACAACTTAAGCGCTGCATATGTGCAGACATTTAAATAAATTAAGAAATAAATGCATTCTTTTTTCAACCTTTTTATTGTTTTACTTTGCACAGCCAGTGACCTGCCATGCATGTTTGACAAGTTAAAGACCCAATATATAGACATGCATTGCCGTTTTTATACATTTTTTGCAACTAAATACTGAAAGTAAAACGAGTGATTTCCGTCTGTATTATAATATACAAAAGCAGGATTCCTCCTAAAAGTGCCATTAAAAAAATTCAATATACAAAACATTTTTTAAATACTAAAAGAGAATTAACCATTAATTTAAAGTTACAAAACCTAGACCTACTCTTGACATCCCCCCAACTGCTCTCTGTCGTCAATGAGGTGAGCATAAACCCGAGACTTTTGTCAGACCGCGCTCCAGTCATGCTGACCTCCCAGGCCTATAACCGTTTACTCCCTCCCAGACCTCATTCCATCCTCTACGACCCGATCCTAAATGAATGGCAATGAGGGAAGTCATTGCCAAAGCAATCCAAACTTAATTTCAGGAGAATCCCACAGAGCACACCTCACCAGCAATGCTGGTGATGCTGCAGGGATGCCGGTGATCAGGGGGGAACGGTATCCGGTCATTGCATCGACAACCAAAACATTGACAGCCATACCATCTAAAAAAAAGCACCTAAAAAAAAAGCATCTAGTGCATTTTTTTTTAGCTGGTAAAGGGTTTAGTTTAGTAAAAAAATTGGGTTTAAAAGTTAAAAAAGGGGGATTAGGGAGAAACCCTCATTTAAAAAAAAAGGAAAAAAATGCATTAGATGCTTTTTTTTAGATGCTTTCTTTTAGATGGTATGGCATTAGATGCTTTGGCTGCCGATGGAATGACTATAAACCAGGGGGAACGTATAGCCCACATGGCAGCTTACCAGAAGCATAGACTGGAGGCACGCACAAGACCAGGAAAAGACAATAACAGCTGAAGGGAAACACAAGAAGGGATGGTCTTCGAGGGCCCTTCTCTCCCCACAGGTAGCCCGAAACAGACTTGAAGCCCACAATGCGGAGGAAACGGCCCACAATCTAGCTAGAACTAAGCAGGGCTATTACGCTAAAAACAATAAAGCAAACAAGTTCTTGGTGGAAAAACTAGCCATGATAAAGCGATGGAATACCATAACAGGCCTACAGGACCTACAGGGAAGGATCCAATACATGGAAGAAGCCAAATTACCTCTGGCCGCAGCCCACCTCACTGACAATATGACAGCGGCTACCCAAAATAGAACAGAACAAGAGCAGTATATAAAAGGGGCCACCCTCCCACAGCTCAATAAGACATACACAGAAGCCTTGGATGTCCCGATCACAAGCAAAGAAGTAGGCTTGGTCATTAAATCTCTAAAAACTAGGGCCCCGGGCCCCGATGGGTTTACAACTAGATTTGACAAGCTTTTCCGCCCCCAACTCTTGGCCACTCTTGTGGCCCTCTTTAACTATTTCCGCTTGTCAGACTCTGTCACCCCACCAATGCAAGAGTCCACGATTATCCTCTTATTAAAGCCGGGAAAAGATCCCAGAGATTGCCCTTCATATAGACTGATCTCCTTATTAGATATAGAAGCCAACATATACTATAAAGTTCTAGCGAACCGACTGGCGGCAGTCCTTCCCACAATAATCAACCTGGACCAAACTGGCTTCATACTAGGCTGATCAACAGGGGATAATATCCGGCGAGCACTTAATCTGGTGGAAATAGCAACCTCAGAGCACCATGAAACAGCACTATTAGCCCTGCACAGGTCCAAGGCTTTTGACAAAGTGGACTGGTCCTTCATGCAACTCACCCTTGAGGCTTTCCAATTCGGCCCACTCTTCCGTAAAATGGTCCTGCCCAACTATCACTCACCTACAACCTCCCTGCAGGTCAACGAAAGATTAACGTCACCCATATCACTGACCTGTGGGACCAGGCAAGGGTGTCCTCTTACCCCCTATTGTTCGCTTTAATAATGGAACCACTGGCCCAATGGATATGGAAGGACCCAGATATTAAGTGGTTGCAAATAGGCACCACACAACATAACATTTCGCTCTATGCCAACGACGTCCTGCTGTCCATAACAAACATCCAGCCCTCACGGAAACATTCCCTCTGAGAACTACACAGGTTTAGAAAGGTAGCTGGGTTCACAATCAACTACGGGAAATCTTCAGTCTTGGGGTCTGGATTGACCTCGGAGGAGATGGAAGTTCTCGAACCGTGTTGCCCCATCCAATGGAATGGGAAATCCATAAACTACCGAGGAGTACTGGTCCCGGCTTGACCGGGAAAAGTATATTCAGCAAACTTTCCCCTCTTTTTAAACAGCTAGGAAAAGACCACGAACACTGGGCTTCCCAAGAAATATCTATCCTGGGGAGAATCACAGTTTGTAAAATGAACCTGCTCCCACGATTTCTTTACTTTTGCTCCACCTCGCCCATCCCCATCCCGCATCCCCCACCCTATATTGTGGGGGAAAGAGCCAGGAGCCCTACAAAAGTGATGATGAGCAATGCAAATTGCTTGTGGCGAACAAGTCTAAAGGAGGATAGCCCTGGCCCCCAGAAGGAAAAGATATCATTTAAAATGTCTCAGCTAAGCTGCTATTCAAGCTCTTCCGGTAGGGGATATCTGATTAGCAAGTCTTCTAGAGAATTGAGTTCCCCTGGAAAGTGTTGAGACACTAGGACATGTTCCGCTTCAGTACCCACTTCCACATTTTTGGGGCTAGCCGGGACAGACTTGGAGAGTGTTTGCCTCCCTGCTTGTTTATGTAAAACATGGCAGTGGTGCTGTGTGTGAGGACTTGTACTGTTGGACCTGTTAGATGCACTTGAAAGGTTTGTAGGGCCTTGAGCACTGCTAGCAGCTCCAAAATATTTATGTGATTCTGGGCTGTGATCTGCGTCCACAGTCCTTGCGCTGTGTGGTGAAGGTAATGTGCTCCCCATCCGGTCAGTGATGTGTCTGTTGTAACAATCACTTGCACTGTCAGGTTGTGAAATGGTTTTCCCTTTAACAGATTTTCCTTTGTCCACCAGCGTAGAGCTTGAATTAGGGTTAGCGAAACAATCAGTAGATTGTCCCAGTGACCGCTTGCCTGAGACCATGGTTTCGCTAACCACTCTTGCATTGGGCGCATGCACAACCGTGCATGCCGAACCAGGTAAATGCATGAAACCATCATCCCGAGCAAGCACATTTCTTTGCGTACAGTTATTTGCGACTGGCTAGATACTGAGGTATTTTCAGCATTATGTTTTGCACTCTTTCGTTTGACGGCTAGCCCCTCTCCCATTTTTATGATAGCTCTTAAGAACTGTTTGGTTTTGTTTGGAACAAAACTTGATTTTTTCTCATTGATTGAGAATCCCATATGGAGCAGAAGACTGATCGTTCTTTGGGTATTTTGCTTGCAATTTTGAGGGGATTCTCCTGTTATCAGCAAGTCGTCTAGATAAAAAGACACTGGGACTGATGCTCTGTGTAGGCGTGCTGCCACTACTGCTAGTACCTTGGTGAATACCCTTCGAGCAGAGGCTTTGCCGAAGGGTAGCGCCTTGAATTGGCAATGTTAATTGCACGATTTTGAAGCGCAGGAATCGTCTGTGCACTGGAAACATTGAAAAATGAAAGTATGCATTTTTCATGTCCAAGGTTGCTGTGTAGTCCCCCTGTTTCAGCAGTGGGATTACTTCTTGTAGCATTGTCATGCAGAATTTTTGTGGCTTGACATAAGTATTCGCAAGGCACCAGCCTTTCTTTGGCACAAGGAGGTACATTGAATAGATAACCTTGTTTACCTGGTTTGCTGGGACGATTTCTATGGCGTCCTTCAGCAGACGTACTTTGACCTCTTCTAGCAGGATGTGTTGTTCTTCTTGCGTAGTTTGTCTTTGTCTTGGTGGGTGGTTGGCTGGTGTTTATATAAGTTCTATGCAATAGCCACCAGCCACGGTGCAAAGTACCCACTTGTCCGGTGTGACCCCTCCCATGCGTGGGTAAAATGAGAGATGCAACCTCTTACTGGAGAGGCATGGGAGGGGAAATGTTGTGGGTGGTCATTGCTTAGGTGGGGTGGATCCTCCTCTTGAGGAGAAGGATCTGCCTCTACTTCTGGACCATCTGTGGCCCCTTTGAAAATTCTTTTGAGAGCACTGACCTGTAAGGAACCCCAGGATGAACTCTGCCCACCATGGTTGTAGTTGTAGGACCATTGGGAGTTCTGTCCTCTAAACCTGCATGTATTAGAACCTCCTCTATGCACAAAGGGTTTATTTGTGAGTTGTCCCAGGGATTTGAGGGTGTCATATTCCTTCTTAGCACTCTTTAGTGCGTCCTTCACCACTTTACCAAACAATGGCTTGGCTCCATAGGCATATTCAAAAGCGTGGTTTGGGTCTCCACCTTGAAACCCGAATGCCGCAGCCATGCATGGCGTTTGATGAGGGTACCTTCAGCAACAATCCACCCTGAATTGTCTGCTGTGTCAAAATTATTTTTAAGGATGCAGCTTGCTACATGTCTACCCTCAGCTACAGCTTGTAAGAGCTGTGTCTTTAGGGGTTCTGGGGCCAAGTCTATTTGCTGTGAGCTGTCGTCCCACTTGTGGCAATTATAACTGGACAGCAGCCTAGTGTTGTTGGCTATCCTCACTTGATAAGCAGCAGAGGAAGCCACTTTCCTGCCTAAGGTGTACATCTTTTTACTCTCCTTGTCAGGAGGGGCTTCGGCAGAGGCTAAGAGTGTGCCCACTCTTTTGCTTGTGGTGGTCACTAGAGAGTCCGGCTTTAGCTGCCCCCTAATGTACAATGGGTCTGATGGGCTGGTCTAAACATTTTCTCAATGCGTAGGTTGACTGCCCTTGTCAGATTGGGGTTATGTAGAGATGGCTGAATGCACCTTTGGACAGGTTGGAGCAGTGGGATTCATTGTGCTGCAGATCTCTCATCCCCGAGGATGACCTCTACGAAGTCTTTATCAACTTGAGCCTCCTGGGTATCAATTTCAATGTGTTCTGCAGCTTTTAAAACAATATAATTATACTGCAGCTGGTTGTCCACAGGGGAATCAGCTACTGGCTGGTCAGTATGGTCTGGGGATTGGTTGATGGATACATCATCATCGTCATTGTCATAGTATTGATCTGTATCCTCCATGTCTCCTTGGTCTGCTAATGAGCCAGGGTCTTTGGAACCTTGAGTGTCATAATAGTATAGGTCATCAGACACGTTATGATAGGTAGACATACTAGGTTGTGTTCGGTCCAGGTGGGCTTTTTTGGCATCAGGCTGCTTGTTAGCTGCTTCGCCTTGAGGGGGACCCTGGATGTTGGTAAGTTGATCTGGGTGTTGATCCAGAAACTCCACAAAACTAGACATTCTTCTCATAACCCTATCAAACTGTGCGGGTCCACTCGGAGGAGCTTGGTAACACTATGTAGGCAGGTGCAGGCAAAGGCTCTGATGCAGGGGGCTGTTTGTGGTGTATTGCCGCTGAAAGGGTGTCCTTAGGGGCATAATATTCCCTATCCTTTGAACCTTATGATTTTGAGGGGCGTGGCGTTGAAGATTTGGAGTGTTTCAATGTACCTTGCTTGAGGAGGGTGTCAGAGACGTGTTTTTTAATGAGTTCACTCATCTTTCTACTTTTGGCAGGAGCCGTTGACGCGTCTTTCGACGCATCTTGACCGGAACCCGAGGACATTCCTGATTCGCTTGCGGTGTCGGAAACAGACTATGGTGCCTGTTTCGGGGGCCTGTCATGTGTTGATCGCGAACGCGATGGCCCAGAGGACAGGGATTTTTTGGACCTTCCTTTCATGTGGCTTATCGGTCGACGACGTGGTCGAATGTCAGCCATGGAGGATGTGTTTAGTGTGGCGTTTAGTGGAAGTGCCTGATCCATGGGTTGTCATCTCCGTAGCAGAACCCCCGACCTGCCTGATGGAGTCGGGGGCTTGCACGCAGGAATCCATCGGTTCTCGATCGCCCTCTGTGTCACTTAGAACGCTGATGCTGCCATCGCTGGAGGCTCCCTCTACGTCCATGGTCCAGGGATAGTATTACTGGAACGCCCTGTCGACGTCCCTCTTTCGAGTTTTGAAAAAAAACAAAAAATGTAATACTCCGCGGCTACAACTAGATGTCTGCCAATGCATAGCATGTGATATAAACAGACCCAAAAGCCTCAGAAAATATATATATATATATATATATATATATATATATATATATATATATATATATGTATATATATATATATATATATATATACTGTCTCTACAGACTAAAATGAATATATAGGGTCTAAGAACACTCAGTCGTTGAATTACCTTTGGACACAAGAAGAAGGAGGAATTCACTGGAACCTTATTGAGTTACAGTCTGCCCACAATGCTCAGCCATTGGGGTGAATATATATACCTCAAAGCAGGGAGTAAGACCCTCCACTCATCCACTTCTCAAGCTCATCATGCCTCCTTTCCCGAATCTCTAATCCTTACCTAATTTCTTCACCACGCATATATCTATAGAGGCCCAACTCTTGGCGCTGACACATCTGTCAGATGCTTGAGAAGCCCAGTCCTCACCTTGACACAGGAATCATTTCTTACAAAGGAATCTGGGGAAAGCCTCCACACCAATAGGACCCACTTGAGCCTCTCTCCAGTCCATCACGCAAGCACACACCAACTGCATCTAGTACCATGCATGATCTGCATATATATATCACAGACATTTTCTCTCACACTGACTGATAAATGATCAGTTAAAAACACACATTCATAATACCACAGTCGTTTAAACCTTTCCCACATTCCAAGTGCGTTTCCCAGTCACCTTGCCAATGTCTAATCCCACTGTCCCTCACCCCACTCAACCCTCTTCTTTCTTATGAAGAGACCAAGGTCCGGCAACACCCTGCCGCGTCTCAGTGCCCAGCACTTCAGACAAGGTCAGACTCAGGTGCCATAAGACCACTATGGTGGGGTGGGGTGCAGTATAAATACTGGATAGCAGAACATAACTTGCATCACATGAGCCACTTCCTAAGGCTGGAGGAGACGGTAGTGATGCTGCGCTTCCCTCCCATGCGAGCCAATCAGAGCTAGAGCCTCAATTGCGTGCACCCTATGGCGACCTAGCAATGCCCTGACTCTGTCCTGGCTGCATAGAACTGAGCCTTGGGAGGCAGCCTTGGGCAGTAGCCAAGGGTATTGACTTTGCCAATGCTTGCCATGTTATGTTATGTCATGTCCTACCAGTTTAGACAAAATCACCACTCAACTGCCCATCGCTTTGGGGATGCTAACACCATGTCCTGAACTCCAGAAGTTGCCACACCCCTTAGATATGGATGGCTGAAGATGTTGGAGACAAGAGAGAGGAGCTCTCCTCTTATAGATTTAACTGAAGCCAAGAGGAAGGTAGGCGGGACAACTGAGTGTCTGCTGATGCAGTAAAACTTCCAATACACCAGTTTGTATAATTTGGATTTTAGAATTATGCTCGAAGTCCCAAAAATGTGTTTTATGTTGGAGCCAGAGAATGGCAGAATTTCAGTGTCCATGCTTGCCAGGCTCTAGTGGCATTGCTCGGGCTGGACTGGGAACCCAAAGTGGCTATGGCAATGTTTACCAAAGCGGCCCCATGTTAACATATACTGGAAGCTTTGTAACACATTCTTTGCTTCATCCCCCTCAAGTGGCCCACCAGGAAATCTCCAGGTGTGCCTGTAGGGCAGTCCACCGCTGGGCATTGCTAAGGCAACCAGTTACAATCAAGGGGCAACTGCCCTGCATCCCTCTAGTAGCATCAATCAGGTGCATGATGTGCCAGCTCAAACAAATGAAAAGGTGCACAACCCGTTGCAGGGGAAGACAGCCATGTACAATCAAGGGACCACCCTCTTATATCACTGAGAAAAACACACACACCCCCTCACACACCCCAGGCATCCAGGGGTTTACAAGTAATGGAGCTGGGGTAGCGGGGGCTGGATGGGGGAGCAGGGCATAGCTCTTGTAGCTTTACTTATTCCGTTATGAACGCAGGACTACAAGTACCAGAATTCAAAGGAAAACAGAGCTAGTCAGACTAACAGCAGCCATGGGGGAAAGGAAGTAACACATCTCAGGCCTCTGTGCAAAGTACTGTCATGTGTGCCACTCTGGTGGTACTCAGAGAGACAGGGTTGGACTGGGGCATAAAATCGGCCCAAGCATCAATTGTAAGAGTGACCCACAATCATTCATTACTATCCAGAAAGGACTGAGGCTCCCCAATGAGTCATTGTTGGTAAAATATTTAGCACCAATTAATTTGTTAAATATTTGCGAAGCAGCATTGGTTAAAAGTAGTGTTTCAAACTGGCCCAAAAAAAGTAGTCTATTCTGGTCAGAAAAACAGGCCCATTCTGGAATCAAGGACATTGCCCTGCAGGTCAGTCGGAGGCTGCAAAGAATGTTCTGGAAGGCACAGAAAGGATTCTGATGACCTGATATTTAATTTTATTCAGAGCAGCTGCAAGAGCGGAAGTAATACAGTCTGGCCTTTCAAAAACAGTTTGCTATAAAAATACTCGAAGGGGGCACCCGGATTTGAACCAGGGAGCTCTTGATCTGAGTCAAATGCTCTACCACTGAGCTATACCCCAGGCCCTCTGAAAAGGCGATCCTGGCTGCACCTGTGCCTGCTGACGTGTCTGTGAGGCACACCTTTCCTCCTTTCACACCTGTCGCTGATTCTCAATACTGTTTAAACATTGGAGGAGTGCTGGTGGGAACGACAGGTTTCCTGGTGAAAGAAAAGTTATTTGTACTTTAAACGGAAAGCTGGACACAGTTTGGGCTTTTGGGGTGTAGTCCGTAGCCTTTATGGCCCCCCTCATCCCATCGGGTACATGCAGAGCAGGAATGAGCCCGGATTTCCCCACAGCAGCGGTCACCCGGAATGTTATTCTCAATTTACTTTGCATGCTGGTCATTGTAGGCCATTCACAGTGGGGAATAAAGCGGCAATGCTAATCTTTTCGCTCAGCTTGTTGCTTTAATGATGCAAATATCGCAGGTTGATCAATGAACATCTCGGTTCATCTCTATAAAACAGAGTGTTACTTTCGCCGAGTGTTGTTGACACTTTGTACTATCCTAGATTACTTATTTTCGGGGCTGGTCCGCAGCACGGCCCCCTGAAAGCAAATTGGTGCCCGCCCACTCACTGCTCAGCTATTTAACCCGCGGCTGAAACGTTAGAAACGAGTAGGAGAGGATGGGGAGATGTGCGCTGCTGTTGGGGAGAATGTGGGCCTCACGGGGGTCCGGAAGCTGCCATGGCCTTCATGACAGCACCATATGCGAACTTGGCAAACACTTTTTAACAGGATTCCATACAACATAGAAAGACCATTGTCTGTGCCATGTCCTCCAAATCGTACCAATGTTTAGGTGAACACTACACCTGCCCCCGCAAACGCCATCCTGCGAATTCTTTCATAATAACAGTGAAACTAGATCACAAAGGAGCCTTTTAAAAAAAGGTGTGTTTTATTTTCAGGATGCCAGCTTATTTAGACGGTTTGAATTTTGCAAACTTTAAATGTTTTTGACAAAACATATCAAATATGCTGAACAACTGTGTCAAACAATCACTATGAACATGTCACCTTATCACAGTGTTTCCTGTGCTGTGGGTCTATAAGTCTTTGTAGTATAAAGGCAAAACCCAGATGAGACTTTTTAGCCTCACATCAAATTGCATTTTGGTGCCTACAGCCAAACCCACCCATGTTAAACCATTGCTAAAGGAACCTGCAGCTAACCCATTGACTCAACGAGCTACAGCCCCATCTCCAACTCACCAACACTCCAAAAAGGCTACAAGAATTCACCTACCAACATCTCTGGGGCCATGTGGTGGTAACCAACTACATCATGCACGGATCACAACACGGTTTCAGACTAATGGGGGAACCAAACTCACCTTCTCTTCTATAATTGCCACACTAAAAAAAGCAACACTGATACAAATACAGCAAGTGCACTCATCTTTCTAGATATGTTGGCAGCTGGCAACACTACCAGCCAAGGAAGTAGAGTGTGAGATATGCCTCGGGTTCTCGAAGAAGACGACGAGGGACAGGACCGGTAGACTGGCGGCGTGGTTGAACAGTAGGGCTACTGCCCTGTGCTCCGAGCAGGGTCATGCCTCACCCAGGACCGTCCCGTCTGAGCAGCGGTCTTGTAAGTCTTTTCAGGGAACCTCATCTGTGGGGGCCCAAGACAAGGCCAAGAACCGCAAGTCCAAGACCACGGGGGTCGCTGCGGAAGCAGGTCCCAAGGTGGACAGGGCGCAATTGACATCACCCTCTGACTCCATTGCCAGCTGGCAATCGAACTTCTCCTCGAAAAGGAAATCATCCAACCTGACTAAACTGTGGAAGTCAGAGAAACCACATACAGAGGAGAAGAAGGCCTAACAGACCAAGTAAGCCCAATCAGCACAGAATAAGACTTATTCGACGTTAGAGCTGGTGGCGGCTGCTATCATGACTAAGGGGGCTGCCCCTGTAAATGTAACCTCTGCAGCACAGAAGGTTTCCCTGCACCTGAGTCAAGACAGGGCTGCAGTGACTTTGGCAAAGTCTGCTGGAACGCCAGATGGGGAAAAACCGGCTCAGTCCCCGGTTCAAGCTATGCAGGGGGTAGTGGGAGAGGGTGGTGAGGAGGCCTGAAACAGGCCCCCCAGGCCGTGGCCCAAGCCATGGAGGTCTTGTCCACAGACGACGAGGACCAGGAATCCTTAAACATAGTCCATGAGGA
Source organism: Ambystoma mexicanum (assembly GCF_040938575.1). Lineage (NCBI taxonomy): Eukaryota > Metazoa > Chordata > Amphibia > Caudata > Ambystomatidae > Ambystoma > Ambystoma mexicanum. The sequence continues at coordinate 140,275,944 of NC_090921.1, forward strand.
CGTAGAACAGGAGGGCGACGACGATGGTGCGGGTCCTAGTGTTCTGATCCCACCAGCTCAGCTGAGGGATGTGTCTCTGGACATTCTGTCGACCCTTCACACATTGGTGTCAGAGATCCAGAAGAGGATGCCACTAGGCCCGGTTCCAGTGGTCCCCCAGATCCCCATTCAGCCTCCAACGAAAAAGAGGAAGCGCAATCCGCCGTCCCCATTTCGGCCTCTACATCTGCGTCAGGCCCTTCTCCCTGAGCAGACCCAGACACCGGTACAGGGACGGATGCAGCCACAACTACGGACGACGATGATATCGACACGGCGGATGGTGAGTTTCTGCATTTGGATGCGCCACCTAGGGCGCCCTACCGGATGAGGTGGGGTCATTCCATTCCATGATCGCCAGAGCCTCCAAACTATTTCAGCTTGTGCACGAAGAAACCAGGAAGGAGGGTTTCTTGTACCAGCGGCGCAAAGCCAAGAGAAAGTCAATCATGGCAGTGCCCCTTCTAGACGACATGTGGGAAGAGGGCCTGGCCCACATGAAGAACCCTTGTACGGCTAGGGCCAAACGGGATAGGCTGGAGAAGAAGTATTGGGTGGCCTCTGCACCCAAGTGCCTGAGATCGCAACCATCACCGGATTCAGTGGTATCGGTGGCAGCAAGGAAACAGTCGACTAACTCACCCTCGTCGTCTTCGGTCCCTCCGGAAAGCGAGGGAAAGAAGATGGACACCATGGGAAGGAAGGTGATTAACACAGCAGCGTCCACTATCATGGTGCTCAGCACACTGGCGTCCTAGCCAGGTACGACAGGGAGCTGTGGTACAAGCTGGGGCCTATACTGGAGTTCCTCCCTGACGATAACAGGATGGAGGCAATCGCTCTTTTCCAGGAGCGGGAAGTAGCATCTGATCACTCCATTACATTGGCGTTGGACATCGCCGACACCGGGTTCCGACAGATGGGGAACAGTGTATGTCTTCGTCGACAAGTCTGGATGAAGGCCTCGAATTTCTGGCAGGAGGTCCAGGTGAAGGTGTCAGAAGTCTAGGCGGAGAGTACAGGGCAGAGGCGATCTCTCACTGTATGCAAGTAGATTAGGGAGATTCCGGAGACAATGCTAGCATATAACAGATTAAAGGTACATACCAAGCTTACATACCAAGCTGTTAGTTGAAACAGGTATTCACAGGAACTGCAGGAGCAGGCTGCAAACAACGAGACAGAGAAAAGGCAAAGACAAGCAAGTACACTGGGCAATTTGGATTGATCAGAAATAAGGGTGTACTGGAATATGATAAGGGGTCTCCAGGGATTAAGGAAAGCCCTTGGGATAGGTACCAGCAGATTATTCTTAACAACAGTCATACAGCAACGTCATGACTTAGGCCTGCCGAGGAAACTGTTGTACTCAGTGCAAGGGTAAAACTGAAAGACCATATACTGAGGTAGGTATGACTTCAACGGACTAGGTGAAGGCTCTTCCCTTATCTGATCTGAACGGAGACCAACCCTGGGTCACACTGTAAAACGGATTCAAGTGCAGACACCACAGTGGACCAAGATGTTTACAAGTAGAAAGCAGCATTGAAAGAAATAACCAGGTAGAGGACAGGATAGGATATCAGAAGCTAGAACAGGCCGGTTGCAAGGCAAGGAGCCCAGTGGAACAGGGCAGAAGGCAGAGAAGTGTGGCAAGGCTGCCAGACAGGGAAGCCCAGAGGAGAAGGGCAGAAGTCAGCGGAATGCGGCAAAGCCGTCAGGCGGGAGCCCAGAGGAGCAGGGCGGAAGGCAGCGGAGTGTGGAAGAGCCATCAGGATGGAACCCAGAGGAGCAGGGCGGAAGGTGGCAGAAGGCAGCGGAGTGCGGCAGAGCCGTCAGGTGGGAGTCCAGAGAAGCTGGGCAGAAGGTACAGGTGGGAGCCCAGAGAAGCAGGGCAGAAGGCAGCGGAGTGTGGTGCAGCCACCAGTTGGGAGCCCAGTGGAAGGCAGCGGAGTGTGGCAGAGCCGCCAGGTGGGAGACCAGAGGAGCAGGGCGGAAGGCAGCGGAGTGTGGCAGAGCCGCCAGGTGAGGGCCCAGAAGAGCAGGGCGGAAGGCAGCAGAGTGCGGCAGAGCCGTCAGGTGGGAGCCCAGAGGAGCAGGGCGGAAGACAGCGGAGTGTGGGAGAGCCGCCAGGTGGGAGCCCACAGGAGCAGGGCAGAAGGCTGCAGCAGACTGGAGAGGGAGCTGCAAGCATCAACAACAACAGGAAAAAGGCCAAAAGAGGATTTCCAGGAAAGCTCAAAACTGGTAACAGGAGCACCAGCATTAACTCCCAGTGGAAGCAGTTGACTGACAACTGCTTCTGTTCAAAGTGAGCTTATAAAGGCCCTCCCAGCCAGCAGGCCAGCAGGGTGGAGCTGATTGCAGACTCTGGCAGCTGTGTTCAATTAAGCCCAGCCCCGGCCTCAGTAGCCTGCAGCAGTAGAAGCAGTGGTTTCTAATCAAGTGCTCTCCAGCTCTCTGCAGCCTAGCCAGCAGTAGCTTGGAACAGGTGAATGCAATCAGACCCTCTGCAGCTCTTAGTAGCTTGCTGCAAACAAATGTATTTAGTATGCCTCCTCCAGCCCTCTGCCCTATGGACAGCATACATGTCCCAGAATGCATCTGCTGGTTTAATCCAAAAGCCGGAATGGATCATGCAATTAGATTAGTCCAAAACTGCAGCAGTAAAACAAGGAAATCAAGGAAGAGGCGCATGTAGCGGTGCTGGGTGGCAGGCGAGCAGGATCGTGACAGAAGGTGTTAGACATGCCTTTTGACGGAACTTGTTTGGGAAGTTCGTCGACGAGTCCCTCCAGCCCATCAAGGCAGATACGGAGACGGCCCGTTTCCTGGGCACTCTGCACCAGCAGCGCTCTTCTTTTTGCTCCACCAGGGAAAAGTCGAGCAGGTATTCCAAAGGTTTCTCCTCTTCGTACCATCAGCCCTCCAGACCCACAACTCAGGAAGCCTACAGAGGGCGTTCCCAGGCCTTCGGTAGCAGTGGACAGCGTAGCCGTTGCCTGCAGGGCAGGACGCCGGCTCCAAAACAGGCCTGAACTGGCCAGGACATCGGGCCACCACACATGCAACCCGGTTGGAGGCCGGCTGATGAGGTACATTGGCGAGTAAAAGAAGATCACCACCGACAGATGGGTGCTGGATGCTCTCGCCCCGGGGCACACACTGGAGTTTCAACGCAGATGTCCGTGAATCCTTCCGATTGCCAATCAGGAGCAGCACATCCCTTAGCTCCTGGAAGAGGTACGGGCCATGCTGCGATAAGGGGCGATAGAGCTAGTTCCCCAATGACTCCGGGGCTCCGAAGTCTATTCCAGATACTTTCTGGTCAGAAAGAAGACAGGGGCCTGGAGGTCCATCCTAGACCTAGAATGTCTCAACAAATATCTAAAGTCCCAAAAGTTCAGGATGGTCACGTTGCAGCGTGTGCTCAACCAGCTGGAAAAGGGAGACTTCTTGACGTCGTTGGACCTGGAAGACGCCTACTTCCATTTCCCCATTCACAAGAAACATTGAAAGTTCCTATGCTTCGTAGTTCAGGGACAGCACTACCAGTTCAAGGCTCTACCTTCAGACTTGAAGTCGGCCTCCAGAGTGTTCACAAAATACCTGGCACCGGTGGCTGCCATTCTACGTCTACGGGGCATACACGTGTACCCGTATCTGGATGACTGGCTCATTTGTACCCTCTCACGGGAGCTGGCCATCGCACACACAGAGACGACCATCCAGTTACTGACATATCTGGGATCCTCCATCAACTATCCGAAGTCCTGCTTAACACCATCGCAGGACGCGCTGTTCCTAGACGCCAGTGTCTTGCCCGGCATCGCCCTCAGAGGAGAGGGTAGCAGCGATTGTGCGGGCCATCAAGTCATTACTCTGCATGATGCCGTCCTGCAGCTTCCTCACCCGGCTTTGTAGGTTGCAAATGCGGCCCCTTCAGGAGTTCCTGGATACTCGCTGGAGACAGGTGTCTGGAAGCTTCTAGGACAAGATTCCACTCAGCGACAAGTTTCATTGGGCAATAGGATGGTGGGGCATCCGCTCCAACATCGGCCAAGGCATGGGATTTCAAAACGCGCCATACCAGGAGACGGTCATCATTGACACTTTCCTGGAAGGCTGGGGCGCCCACAACAGACGTCTGTACACCAGAGGCCTGTGGTTGCCGGAGGAGAAGGATCTCCATATCAAAATCCTGGAGCTACGGGCAGTATTTTGGGTCCTCAAGTTGTTCCTTCCGCTGATGAAAAGCAAGGTGGTGAGCATCTTCACGGATAACACCACTGCCATGTTCTACATCAGGAAACGGGGGCACTTGATTCCCAGTGCCTTCCAAGGAAGCACAGGACTTGTGGCGCTGGGCCGTCGGACAGGGGATGTTCCTCTTCCCGCTTCACCAAGCGGAAGTCAAGAACACCATCGTAGACTCCCTCAGCAGGGAACTGCTCTCCTGCCATGAGTGCAAACGTCGGCAGGACCAGGTGGACTGTGTCTTCATCAAGTGGGGCTGGCACCAGGTAGATCTATTTGCGATGGCCGTGGACTCCGTATGTCAGGCGTTTGCCAGCAGATTCCACCACCTGCCGAGGAGCCTAGGGGACACATCCTCCTTCACGTGGGAAGGGCTGTCTCTGTATGCATTTCCTCTGTTCCCTTTCCTGCCACGAGTCATCAACACACTCAGACAGTGTCAATGCAGGATGACACTCATCGCCCCGGCGTAGCCGAGGCTGATTTGGTACCCCGACATTCTCAACCTCTCAGCATCGCCTCTGGTCAAGCTGCCGGTGGTTCTGGATCTTCTCACCAGAAAAAGAGGCTCAATCCTGCATTACAATCCAGGATCGCTGATCCTGAGGGCTTGGCTCATGCAGCCCTAAAGTTTGGAGGATATGAGTTGCCAGCAGACTGCAAGGAGGTCCTCGCCAAAGCCAGGGCATCGTTGACCTTGAAGTGCTATGGTCACAAGTGGAAGCGTTTTGCTACGTTGTGCCGGTCACAGAAGATTACCCCTTTGAGGGTCAAGGCCCCACAGATCCTGCAGTACTTGCTATCCTTGGCCAAAGCCGGACTGACTCACGCCTCCATCAAGGTACATCTGGTGGCTATCTCCTGCTACACCAGGTCACCAGGAAGATCTTCACTTTGGTCCAACTGACTCGTCAAGGGATTTTTCAAAGGACTTTTCAGATCTTTCCCGCTGGTGAAGGCTCCTGCCCTGGTGTGGCAACTCAACGGGGTTCTGATGAAGCTCATCAGGGCCCCATTCGAGCCTCTGCATCAGGCCTGCTCATGTTTCCCTTGTGGAAAACTGCTTTCCTTGTGGCCATCACCTCTGCCAGGAGGGTGTTGGAGAGGAGATTCTCCTATCCCACACCCCTAGCCTTTCCTGCGGTAAGTAGATCATGTTTAGGCCAACGCGGGAGTGACACCCCCACCCATGACACATCCCCTTATAATAGAACATAAAGACATATATGAATAGCGATTCTCACAAGCCCGAAAACAGATGGCATTTTGCATTGGCATAGACGCCATCTTTTCTACTAGGCCTAAAAATCATCCAGGTGAAAAAACAGCTCTCCCTTCCCCTGCTCCTCGCGCAGAGAGCCCAAGACATCGCCACACCCTGCCAGCTCTGTGCGTACCTTGTACTCACGGATGTCCAGCCATTTAGTGTTGAAATTGTTTAGTATCACTTCCACAGAAAGTGCTCTCCACAGAGTGCAAGATCGAAGCAGGCCCTAGCACAAGTGCCCATCCATCTTCACTAAACTGCCCCTGCCCTCTCATCCCCCACGTCGTCAGACCAGAGCCCACCAGTCCCTGACACCCCACTCTCATTCATATCGATACACATCTGACCCCCCTCGTACTGATCATTCCGGAACACCCACCATAAAACGTAATCCTGCGTAACAGTATATTGTCTTTAAACCAACACATGTCTGTTTGTATCATAAGGCATCAACGAACATATATAGTAGATCAAACCCCCAGGGGGAGACACCTGGGAACAGGACCCTGGTATCAAAGAAGCCCTGAATGTAGAGGACCGAATGCTAATATATTAACCCATTTTCTCTAAGTATCCCCATTCATGCAAGGATTTTTATGTTCACCATTATTCTCTTATTATCAGCTCCTGTTGTTTAGCTTAGACAGTTAGCAATTTGTCACATTTTTCCTGACCTTCACTGCAGAGATGAGCCCAGCTGACCCACGTGCCACCTAATCAACTGGGAAGCAGCAGGCAATTGCAGCCTTGCATCCCCTATAGAGCAGGCTATGCCATACGGCCCCTCCAATCCGCACAATCATTTTGTACATTATATTTATATGAGGATGTCAATAATGACGAAATTGCTCTTGATAATGTGCTGCCAGTGAGGTTTTGGGAGAGCGCTCTCGGGCAGCAGAGTTCTTTGCTTGCATACTTTATTTTATATAAAGTTTGTTATCCTTGCAACTTATCTCTTGGTCTCATTACCTGATGGGAGTGTTACCTTTTATTTTGTATCTTGTGAGGACACGTGGTCGGGTGCCCACCTTTATTTGGTGACCCCTTAGCGTGGTTTCCTTGAGACCCCCCGTACCTGAGGCGAGATCCAGGGCTTCTCTGGCAAGGCCACCCCCACCTACGGCTAACCAGTCCCCAAAAACACATACGCAGAAGAAAAAGGTTCTTGTGGGTTCCGGCTTTGCGAATACCCCGCTGCTCCCCTGAGCCGGGTGCGGCCTCAGGAAGATGCCCAGACGTTGTGCATAGACCGCGAACGGAGGGTCTTGGAAGAACACGGGCACGTGAGTATAAATATAGAGCCGTATAATTGTAGGGAACACGCAAGGGCTGCATTGTGTGATTATTTGAAGCGAGCTTTTTCCTTTTTATGGCCATTACGTTTTTTTAGTAAAGAAATAAGGAGAAAATACAGAGGAGATACAGGAACGTAGCTCCGAAAGGAGGTAGAAGGCGGCACCGCGGTGCACTATCCCGACCAGTGCAGTGAATAAATATGGATACAAAAGTTAGAGCCCCATATAATTAGAGGGCTCAGGAATAAATAGTGGTTGTTGTTTTAGCTTGTTATTTTAGCTTCTTATTTTCTGTGTTTTTATAATATGTGGAGGAGGGCCTAGGAGGGGCAGAGGAGATGTGAATGGTGAGTGAGTGAGCAAGTATATATGCTCTAAAAAAGTGGATGGGGTATATGTTTTCTCTTTATTGTTCTCAGTCTGTTTTTGTTGGATTTTAATTGTTCTGTGCTCTTTGTATGTAATTGTATAGTGTATTGTGATGTTAAAGATAGATGTTAACAGACAGAAGGCCTAAAGTCTAGCAGAGAAGCTGAGGAGAAGACAAGGTCCTATAAATATTAGAGCCATAAGCAAAAAAGCAAAAGGTCCTCAGTCATGGGGATTGACACTCCACTCTCCCACATTTGCAAACATCCCCCGCTGTATAGTGAACGAATTAAGAAATACCACAGCCAATGGGTGACTGAAACGAAGGGGGAAGGGTTGTCGCATGCCTGGCCAGAGGAAGGGTCGTTTGATAAGGGAACATTAGAGCACCTATCCACGTATCTGACAGTGTAACGCTCACCTGATTCCCAAGGAGGCGCTGGTCCCGGCTGAACTGTTGTAGTCTCTTCAATTGAGAAGCTTAGAGCTCGGATGACTCTCTGGACTGGGCTTCCTCTTATTGACCGTCTGGCTTGCAGGGTAAGGTTTCTGCAGGCGGAAGAAAAAAGGGTTAATGACCGTTTGGCTGGGCTTCCTCCTCACTAATCGCCAACTCTCCGAAAGTCCAAGGTCCTGGTGAGCTCTCACCTTAGGCGTATAAATGCTGGGCTCTCCACACTGCAACTTATGCAGGGGTGCGTGGGTTCCAGTAACGTCACTGGAGATCCTCAAAGTCTTTTGTGGCCTTAGAAGTGGCACAGGTGCTGAGATGCCAAAAGGTGATGCCGCCGTTACTGCACGAGCGGATGCCAGTAGGTATAAAGAGTTTATAGTCTTGAAGAGATGGGCACCTTTAATGAAGTCTTTGCATTGTCTTTTTCAGGTGCCTGGATGCTGAGGGCGTGGTCACTGAGAGCGCGACACGTGCGGTTGTACGTAGGTATGGGAATTTCAATGACACCTCAATAATGTCCCTGGTTTTCTGTTTTCAGGTCTTGAGATGTTGCAGGCGTTTTCCCAGTCGCGGATGCACGTGGAGAAACACGTAAGTGTTAGGCTTTCTTGCAGTCTTTAATGGCACTTAAATAATGTCTTTTCTTGTTTTCAGGTGCCGGGCTGCTGCGGTTGAAGAGATCGTAATACGTGCACAAAAGCAGGTAAGAAAAGTAAATGCGGCCGCCTTCACCCGATTCCTACTTAACAATGTTCTTTGTCTTTACAGGTGCCGTTATGCTGCTGAAGAGAAGGCCGCAAAGAATCCGTTAAAGCACAGATGGATCAGGTAAGCGAGCGCGGCTGCGAACGTGTTGCAACTTGCTAACCTTATGTTTCTTTTGCTTGCAGGTTCTGCCGGTGTCTGGATTCCTGGATGGTAAGTATAGTTCTCGTGTCTTTCTTCCACAGGTTGCTGAGCTGAAGCTGGAGATGTCACTGGAATGCTGGAGCTGACTCGGTGAGCGTCCTGCTGCAGATGCAGAATAACGCGAAGCACGTTTTCCCAATCGGGTGTGGTCTAAATAGTGTTGGAGTGATTGGGTGTCTTCTTCCTCAGCCTCGCCCAGGTAAAAGAGTTCCTGTGTTCCAGAGCTAAGGAGTGGCACCAGCCCCACCCAGGTAAGAAAGTAGTCCCAGTTCAGGGAATAGTTCCTCCCAGCAGAAGGCTGGGGACTTCATCCTGCCAGCATTTGCAAAGGTGAGTATGCAGCATGGTCTGCTACAGGTAGGTCCACCCAAGCACCTTTGCAAGAATTATGAGCCAGGCGCCCCTGGCGCCGGGACTGAGGTTCCTTATGAGCCTGGCGCCAGAGGCGCCAGGACATGGTCCAAAGGGCCCCAATAGGGGTTTGCTGGAGCCGAGGACGAGGGTTGTGAGCCTGCTTCCGAGGATGCTGGGCTTGACTTGGCTTCTCGGGAGCAGTGCTCATGACCTCACCCCCCTCAAGGCCCCTCCCAAACTTGTCTTCCCCGGAGGTTTTGGCCTATTGGGGAAAAGTTCGGTGGAATTTTCTGACTAGACGAGGAGCATGGACGTGGTCAGAGGGTTCCCATGATCGTTATTGAGGTCCGTAACCCTTCCAGTCGATCAGATAGTATAATTTTGACTTGATGATCTTGGAGTCCAAGATGTTTTTAACCTCAAATTCAGGTTCTCTATTTACTTGAATAGGCTCTGGCGGTTTATTCAGTCTGGTTCCAGGTTGCATAGGTTTTAGTAGAGATACGTGAAACACCGGATGTATTTTCATGTGGGATGGCAAACCCAATTTGACAGCCACTGGGTTTATTATGGCTGTAATTGGATATGGTCCCAGATATTTTGGGTTGAAGGTGTGAGGTCCTTTAAGTGATAAATGTTTGGTAGATAACCAAACTTGATCTCCAACCTGGTATTGAGGGGCGTCTCTTCGGTGTTGGTCTGCTCCCCTTTTGTACCGTTCTTTAGCCTGTTGTAGGTGGATTGTCGCTTCTTTGAAAGCTTGAGTGATAGCATTGTGAAGTTGATCCACGGCAGGCATTCCAAGATCTTGGGGCGGGTCGAGATTGGAGGTTCGAGGATGAATCCCATATAAAATGTAAAAGGGACTTTTTCCGGTTCCTGAATGGATCGAGTTGTTGTAAGCATATTCGGCTATCCAAAGGATATCTTTCCAATTACTTTCCGACTGCTGTAGCATACAACGTAAATATTGTTCCAGAGTTTGGTTTGTCCTCTCAGTTTGTCCGTCGGTCTGGGGATGATGGCTGGTTGAAAGTCTCACATCGATTTGAGCTAAACGACAGCAACTTCGCCAAAAGTGAGAGATAAACTGGCTCCCCCTATCTGAGATCAAAACCGAAGGGAAGCCGTGCAATCTTACAATATTTTCAAGGAATTCCCGTGCTAGAACTGAAGCTGAAGGTAAGCCCTTTAGTGGAACGAAGTGGGCCATTTTAGAAAACAAATCTACAATTACTAGAATAGTGTTGTATCCGGAACAGGAGGGTCAATCAGTGATGAAGTCCATGGAGAGGGTATGCCAGGGATGTGGCGGGATATCTAGCGGATGCAGGAGACCCGCTGGTCTTTCCTTCTAACCTTTGTTTTGGGCACACACACCACAGGACATCACAAACTCCTTTATGTCTTTTCTCCATGACGGCCACCAGAAGTGTCTCTTGACTTTTTCCGAGGTTTTGGCAATGCCTGGGTGGCCCTCCATCAAGGAATCATGGTAGCAAGAGATTACCTGTTTTTGTAAATCGGCATGTGGTAGGAATAGTCGTCCCTGAAAATAAGGCAGGTCTTTTTTTATGATGAAGTCCTTTCCCCTCAGTTGCCAGTTTTTAAGTCCGAAGGGGTCACAAGTTGTTTAACTTTTGCTTCGATATCTTCGATGGATTGTGAAGAAATCAGGCCTAGGATTCTCTGTTCTGGAATTATTGGCACAGGTTCAGGATTGACAATATTATCTCCCATTCCAATCCGGGAAAGGGTATCCGCTTTGCCATTTTTGTTGCCGGGGCGATAAGTAATTACAAAGTCAAATTCGGCACAGAAAAGTGCCCAGCGAAGGTGTCTGGAGGACTGAGCTTTGGCGGTTTTCAGGTATTGTAGGTTTCGATGATCGGTGATTACCGTGACAGTGTGTTTGGCTCCAAGGAGATAGTGCCGCCAGGGCTTGAAAGCGGACTTAATTGCTAAAAGCTCTTTATCTGTGATGGTGTAGTTAATTTCAGGCGCCGAGAACTTGCGAGACCAGAATGCCACGGGGTGCAATTGGTTAGTTTCCGGATCTCTCTGTGATAGAACCGCCCCCATTGCTAAGCTGGAGGCGTCGGTCTCAACGATGTAAGGGAGGTCTGGGCGTGGGTGTTTCAGTACGGGTGCTGAGGTGAACTTGGCTTTTAGCTCTTGAAAGGCCTGTTCTGCTTCTGTTGACCACTCGAAACGTTTATTTTTTCTTAAGAGGGCGGTGATGGGCTGCACCACTCGTGAAAACTCTGGAATAAACCTGCGGTAAAAGTTGGCGAAACCTTACATGCTTTGGACACCTTTCACAGAAGTAGGTGATGGCCACTTGATGATAGCGTCCACCTTTCTCGAGTCCATGTGGATTCCTTTGGGTGTCAGAATAAAGCCTAGAAATTCGACCTCCGTGACGTGAAAAACACATTTTTCGAGCTTAGCAAAAAGCTTATGTTGGCGGAGTTTTTCAAGGACGGCTCTAACATGTTTCCGATGATCTGCTTCTGAAGATGAGTACACAAGGATGTCATCTATGTAGACGACTACGCAAACATCTATGAGTTCTCTAAGGACATCATTCATAAAATACTGAAACGCGGCTGGTGCATTGCATAGTACGAAGGGCATCACTTGGTATTCAAATAGTCCATACTTGGTGCGAAATGCCGTCTTCCATTCGTCGCCTTCTTTAATCCGTACCAAGTGGTAGGCTCCCCGGAGATCTAGCTTTGTATAAATGCAGGCGTTCTTAACTTGGTCAAGGAGGTCCGGAATCAGAGGTAGGGGGTATCTGTTCTTTACCGTTATCTGGTTCAGGGCACGATAATCAATACAGGTTCTAAGGTCACCTTCTTTTTTAGGTACGAAGAACAGAGCCGAGGATGCAGGAGACTTTGATGGGTGGATAAATCCATTGGCCAGGTACTGGTCCAGATACTGTCGCAAATGAAGATTTTCAGGCTCGGTAAGGGCGTAAATTCTACTACAAGGGGGAGTGGCTCCGGGTATCAGGTCTATTTGACAGTCGTAAGATCTGTGTCATGATGCCTACCTCCAAGGAGCCAGGTCCGACCCAGCAACCCCAGAGGCAGGCATCATTTCCCCCAGGGGAGTGCCAGCAGGCCCAAGCTGGGGCCCTTTGGACGCAGTCCTGGCGCCTTAGGCGCCAGGCTCATGTTGGACCTCTGTCCTGGCACCTTAGGCGCCAGGCTCATAAAGCTAGACATGTGTTCAAGTGTTTTAATGTGCACTTACCTGATGCAGACCATGCTGCCACATCCAGGCCCTCTTGAGGCCTGAATAGGAACTACTTTACCTGTGGGACTACTTTCCACCCGGGTGTGGTCGGGGAAGGATACATACCTGATCGGAGGAAGGATACACACTTGGAACTTCTTCCAAAGCTATTTAAACCACACCCGATCAGCAACTCACGCTTCGCGTTGTTCTGCTCCTCGCAGCTGGACGCTCACCGTGTCAGCTCCTGCATCTGGACTTCAGCCATGCCTGTCAGCATCCTGGGTCACCTGCAAAGGGAGACAAGAGACCTACCAGCTAATCTGCACCACGGAGACATCCACGACGATCCTGAAAGGGAAGATATCATTTTTAAAAGCATTTCGTTACGATCGCTGCAGCGCTACATTTCACTCACCTTTCCTGGGTTCCTCCATCTTCAGCAGCGATCATCCGGATACACAGCCACTTCCCAGAGCCTAGAGAAAAAGACAAGAATAAGAGGTGAGAGAAGGAAGGGAATAGGAAAAGCTCAGTTTCCTTCTAAGACTTACCTGTTGGGTCATTCCCATTTCATTTCGGGTCTTGCTGCTTCCAAGCAGGACCCCGGCCCCTATGGGGAAAAAAGACAAAGACATTTGATGAGCGAATGCAAAAAAGTTACCTGAGCGCTCATCTAGGACTTACCAGATCTTTACTGGAACTGCACGTTTCACTTCGGGTCGGCGCCATATCTCCGGCATTCCGAACCCCGTCCTCTATGGGGAAAAGACATCAACATCAGCGCTTTGTTGCAAGAAGTCTCCAAAGGAATCTTCATTCATCACCTGAAAAAAGACAATGAACATTATTATTTAAAGCTTGAACTTTTGAACTTGCAACAGAACTTTTACAGCGCCTTACCAGTATAATCAAGCTTACCTGAACTCCCATCCAACCTAAATCCAGTGAAGTAACTGGGTTCAACGCGCCCCTGCGTCAGAAGCAGGATGGAGCGCTCGTCCTTTCAGACCCTAAGGTGAGACTTCACGGGGAATCGTGGAAGGGTATCGTGGAGGGTTGGAAGAGAGTGGGAGGCTTGAGCATAACTCAGTCAGTTGGTAAAACTCCCTTTTCACGCACAGGGGAATATTCCTGTGAGCCAGAGAAGCCAGAGTAGAGGGCTCTTCCTGTCCATCTTCAGAGTCCTGCGCTTCACCATTGAAGAAGCATCAGCACTTGAAGCCAGACCTGCGCCTCCGCGGGAATCAGGTGAGCGTTACAGAACGCGAAGCCTACCCACAATTTCCCACCCGGGCGCTATGGAGACTTCCGAGACTGCCCAGCTTTTGGGGGAATTACGGGCAGAGGTGCACTCAGCCCGCCAGGAGACTAACGCTCTCAAAAGAGAACTGATCTTATCTAAGGAAAGAACTGATGACCTAGCCAAAAGGTTATTACAGGCCCATGCAGGGCACACTCCTTTACCTAATTCCGGAGACATTTCCACATCAATGGGTTTGAGTAACCCGGTACAAATTAATCTACCTGGACACATGCCTTTGGCCCCGCCTGAACGTTTTGCGGGGGATCCCAAGAAATATGCCGTCTTTATGAACCAATGCCGTTTACACTTTCTATGCAGACCCGGAGCCTTCCCTAATGACCAGACCAAGGTAGCCTTTATACTATCTTACCTCAGTGGCAGTGCTGCAGATTGGTCTATTCCATTGGTAAATCAGGATGATCCCATTCTCCAGAATTTTCAGGGCTTCCAGGCCAGCATGGAAAGATTGTTCGCTCGACACTCTCAAGGACAGGCCCTTGATAGCGAACTGCTATCCTTACGACAAGGTAATCAGGATCTTCTGTCCTACATAGCCACCTTTAACAGACTGGTTGTGGAAACTGGATGGCCAGAAAGCAAAAGAATCACATTGTTTCATCGAGGCCTGCGCGGAGAGCTTAAGGATGTTCTAGCTCAGATAGTAAACCCACCCCAAGTCTGCGCAGACTACATTGACTTGGTGGTTCAACTTGATCACAGACTTCAAAATAGAAAAGCAGATCGGTTCAAGTATGAAAACCGAGCACCGATCAAAACCCACGCTACCTCCAAGAGTACCGACGTATCTGAAACTATGCAAATCGGTGGTGTTAAAGGACCATTAACGCAGAAAGAACGAGAGAGAAGGCGGCAAATGCAACTTTGTCTGTATTGCGGGACTTCTGGTCACTTTCTTCAAAATTGTCCAGTTAAACCACTTAAGAAGGTGGTTGGACCTACTGATAACGAATTAGTGACACCTGATTCGGGAAACGACCTAGCCCGGCAAGCGTAGGGGTCCGCTTGCCGAGCTTGAAAACTAACTCTTTGACCTCGCATTTCGTCATGCCAATGGTGCTCGTGGACCCAAAACAGCCTCAGCAGTTGCATGCTATGAAAGCATACATCGACAGTGGAGCTATTGGAAATTACATAGACCGTGAATTGGCTTCCAGGATTAAGCTTCCTCTCCGCCCGAAAGTAACCCAAGATGTCATTACTACAGTAGATGGAACCGAAATAGCCTCAGGGCCTGTAACGCATTCCACTGTTGAAGTGACACTGGTGGGTCAGGATGGACATCGGGAAGCAATCGTGTTTGATGTGATCAAGGCCCCACAATTTCAAGTAATTCTTGGAATTCCTTGGTTAGAAACACATAATCCCAGAATTGACTGGCGAGCAAAGAAGATAAGTTTTTCTGATTGTGAACCAACTTGTTATCCAAGAAATCCAGCTATGGGTCTAGCCACAGCAACTTCCACCCCTGTACAGCTACTGTCAGAATACCAAGAATTCCAAGGCGTTTTTCAGAAAGAACAGGCTAACACGTTACCTCCCCATCGGTCTTATGCTTGCCAGATCGATCTGGTACCCAATGCTCAACTACCTTGTAGTAGGATTTATGCTCTTACGGAACCTGAGAACCTGCATTTGCGTCAGTATTTAGATCAGTACCTAGCCAATGGTTTTATTCGCCCGTCCAAGTCTCCTGTCTCTTCAGCTCTGTTCTTCGTGCCAAAAAAAGAAGGCGACCTTAGAACGTGTATAGACTATCGCGCCCTAAATCAAATAACGATTAAGAATCGTTATCCTCTGCCCTTGATCCCTGAGCTTATCGACCAGGTGAAAGACGCTTGTGTGTACACCAAGTTAGATCTCTGAGGAGCTTATCACCTGGTGCGCATAAAAGAAGGCGACGAATGGAAGACTGCATTCCGCACCAAATTTGGTCTCTTCGAATATTAGGTGATGCCCTTCGGTTTGTGCAATGCACCTGCCGCCTTTCAGTACTTTATGAATGATGTTCTTCAGGAACATATCGATGTCTGCGTCATTGTTTACATTGACGACATCCTGGTGTACTCTTCTTCAGAATCTGATCACAGAAAACATGTTAGGGCAGTTCTTGAGAAACTGCGCCAGCACAGACTATTTGCAAAACTCGAAAAATGCCTTTTTCATACCACAGAAGTTGATTTTCTCGGATTCATCCTGACACCTCAAGGAGTCCGAATGGACTTGCGAAAGGTGGACGCCATCCTCAAATGGCCATCTCCAAGCTCGGTGAAGGGAGTTCAGAGCATGCTCGGCTTTGCCAATTTCTATCGAAGATTCATCCCAGAATTTTCCCGAACAGTCCAACCCATCACCGCTCTCCTAAAGAAAAACAAACGCTTCGAATGGACTCTTGAGGCCGAACAAGCCTTCCAGGACCTGAAAACCAAATTCACCTCTGCACCTGTATTGAAGCACCCGCACCCAGATCTCCTGTACATAGTGGAAACCGATGCTTCCAGTTCGGCCATGGGAGCTGTCCTGTCGCAAAGAGACCCAAAAACTAACCAACTACACCCAGTTGCCTTTTGGTCCAGAAAATGTTCTCCTCCTGAAATCAACTACGCAATTACCGATAAAGAGTTACTGGCCATCAAATCTGCTTTCAAGGCTTGGCGTCACTACCTTCTCGGGGCAAGACACACCATCACCGTAATTACGGACCACAGAAACTTACAGTATTTAAAGACGGCCAAAGCTCAATCTTCACGACAACTCTGATGGGCTCTATTCTTTGCGGAATTTGATTTTGTAATTACCTATCGCCCTGGCTGCAAGAATGGAAAAGCAGACGCCTTATCCCGGATTGGCATGGAAGAACCTAATTCGAGCTTAGAACCTGTGCCCATCATACCTGAGCAAAGAATCTTAGGCTTAACTTCATTGCAATCTATTGAGGATATCCAAACGCAAGTAAAACAACTTCTAGACTCTTCAACCTTACTGGAATGGAGTCAAAAGGGTCCTCATTACACCGTTAAGGATGACTTACCCTACTTCCAGGAGCAGTTGTTTCTGCCAAGTAAAGAATTGCAAGAACTTGTTATTGCCCATCATCATGAATCTTTAATGGAAGGACACCCTGGTATCGCTAAAACGGAGGAAAAAATCAAACGCCACTTCTGGTGGCCTTCTTGGAGAAAAGACATAAAGTCTTTTGTACTGTCTTGTGGAATTTGCGCCCAAAACAAGGCTCAAAAGAAAAGGCCAGCCGGCCTACTTCAACCCTTGGATATTCCACTGGCACCATGGCACACCCTGTCAATGGACTTTATAACAGATCTGCCTCCTTGTGCTGGTTACAACACAATCCTTGTAATTGTGGACCTATTCTCCAAAGTGGCCCACTTTATCCCTTTAAAGGGTTTGCCTTCAGCTTCCACCTTGGCCAAGGGATTCCTGGAGAATATAGTTTGCATACATGGTTTCCCTTCCATTTTAGTCTCGGATCGTGGAAGTCAATTTATCTCACATTTTTGGAAGAAGTGTTGCCAACTAGCACAAGTAGATGTGCGGTTATCCACCAGCCACCACCCCCAGACCGACAGACAAACCGAGAGAACCAATCAGACTCTCGAGCAATATCTTCGGTGCATGTTACACCAATCCGAGTTAAATTGGAAAGACATCTTTTGGATCGCAGAATATGCATACAACAATTCAGTGCATTCTGAAACCGGACAAACCCCCTTTTATACTTTGTATGGTCACCATCCTCGGACCTCTGATCTAGATCCACCTTTGACCCTGGAAATGCCCGCAGTAAATCATCTGCATTCCACAATAACCCGAGCCTTCAAAGAAGCTGCAACTCATTTACAGCAAGCCAAGAAAAAGTATAAAGAAAACGCTGATTTGCACCGAAGTAAAACTCCTCCTTACCAAGTAGGAGACCAGGTATGGCTAGCAACTAAACATTTACCCCTCAAGGGCCCGCGAACCTTCAATCCCAGATTCATAGGACCTTATCCCATCAAAGCTATAATCAACCCAGTGGCCTTTAAACTGGATCTACCGTCCAACATGCGTATTCATCCAGTTTTTCATGCATCACTTTTGAAGCCAGTACAACCAGGAACCCGATTGTCCAAGCCTCCAGATCCAGTTCAAATTGAAGGGGAATTAGAATTCGAAGTTAAAGACATTTTAGACTCCAAGGTGGTAAAGTCGAAACTCTTCTATCTTGTTGACTGGAAGGGATATGGACCTCAGGAGAGATCGTGGGAGCCTAGTAACCATGTCCACACACCTCGATTAGTACAAAGGTTTCACCGGAGATTTCCGAACAAGCCCAAACCCCCGGAGGGAAGAACCTTGGGAGGGGCCTTGAGGGGGGGTACTGTCATGATGCCTACCTCCAAGGAGCCAGGTCCGACCCAGCAACCCCAGAGGCAGGCATCATTTCCCCCAGGGGAGTGCCAGCGGGCCGAAGCTGGGGCCCTTTGGACGCAGTCCTGGCGCCTTAGGCGCCAGGCTCATGTTGGACCTCTGTCCTGGTGCCTTAGGCGCCAGGCTCATAAAGCTAGACATGTGTTCAAGTGTTTTAATGTGCACTTACCTGATGCAGACCATGCTGCCACATCCAGGCCCTCTTGAGGCCTGAATAGGAACTAATTTACCTGTGGGACTACTTTCCACCCGGGTGCGGTCGGGGAAGGATACATACCTGATCGGAGGAAGGATACACACTTGGAACTTCTTCCAAAGCTATTTAAACCACACCCGATCAGCAACTCACGCTTCGCGTTGTTCTGCTCCTCGCAGCTGGACGCTCACCGTGTCAGCTCCTGCATCTGGACTTCAGCCACGCCTGTCAGCATCCTGGGTCACCTGCAAAGGGAGACAAGAGACCTACCAGCTAATCTGCACCACGGAGACATCACCGACGATCCTGAAAGGGAAGACATCATTTTTAAAAGCATTTCGTTACGATCGCTGCAGCGCTGCATTTCACTCACCTTTCCTGGGTTCCTCCATCTTCAGCAGCGATCATCCGGATACACAGCCACTTCCCAGAGCCTAGAGAAAAAGACAAGAATAAGAGGTGAGAGAAGGAAGGGAATAGGAAAAGCTCAGTTTCCTTCTAAGACTTACCTGTTGGGTCATTCCCATTTCATTTCGGGTCTTGCTGCTTCCAAGCAGGACCCCGGCCCCTATGGGGAAAAAAGACAAAGGGCCTCATTACGACCCAGGCGGTAAGTTACCGCCTGGGCCGTGACTTTACCACCATGGCGTAAACTACGTTTACGCCATGGTGGTTGGCGGACTTACCGCCCCATTCCGAGGTCGGCGGGGCGGTAAGTCCCCAATCCCCATTTACCCTTCCCCATTCCCATTTTTGCCCCATAGGGCATAATGGGAGTGGGGAAGGCGTTAATTACGCCACCGTAAATTACGGTGGCGTAATTAACATCAAGTTCCCTTACCGCCATGGTTTTTTACACCCGCTAGAAGCAGGTGTAAAATCCGCCATGGCGGAAAGGGAACTCGTGATTGGCGGTAAGGGGTCGGCGCAGCTAACGCTGGCGCTAACCCCTTACCGCCAGGGTCGTAATGAGGCCCAAAGACATTAGATGAGCGAATGCAAAAAAGTTACCTGAGCGCTCATCTAGGATTTACCAGATCTTTACTGGAACTGCACGTTTCACTTCGGGTCGGCGCCATATCTCCGGCATTCCGAACCCCGTCCCCTATGGGGAAAATACATCAACATCAGCGCTTTGTTGCAAGAAGTCTCCAAAGGAATCTTCATTCATCACCTGAAAAAAGACAATGAACATTATTATTTAAAGCTTGAACTTTTGAACTTGCAACAGAACTTTTACAGCGCCTTACCAGTATAATCAAGCTTACCTGAACTCCCATCCAACCTAAATCCAGTGAAGTAACTGGGTTCAACGCGCCCCTGCGTCAGAAGCAGGATGGAGCGCTCGTCCTTTCAGACCCTAAGGTGAGACTTCACGGGGAATCGTGGAAGGGTATCGTGGAGGGTTGGAAGAGAGTTGGAGGCTTGAGCATAACTCAGTCAGTTGGTAATACTCCCTTTTCACGCACAGAAGAATATTCCTGCGAGCCAGAGAAGCCAGAGTAGAGGGCCCTTCCTGTCCATCTTCAGAGTCCTGCGCTTCACCATTGAAGAAGCATCAGCACTTGAAGCCAGACCTGCGCCTCCGTGGGAATCATGTGAGCGTTACAATCTGTGGGGAGGCAGGGTATTAGCCTGTTCCTTCTGAAAGACATCTTGGAATTCTTGATACTCTGGAGGCAATTGCGGTCCTTCGGATCGAAGGCCAGTACTGGGTCGAGGATAACAAGTAGGGGCACACTCTGGGAACTGTATCGTCTTTGCTCGCCAATCAATTTGAGGATTGTGTTTCTCCAACCAAGGGATCCCCAGAATTATTTGGAACTGAGGGGCCTTGATCACATCGAACACGATTACCTCCCGATGTCCATCTTGGCCTAATAACGTCACTTCTGTGGTGGTATGGGTTACCGGTCCAGAGGCTATTTCCGTACCATACACTGTGGTAATTACATCTTTAATTACCTTAGGACAAAAGGGTAGGTTCATCCTGGAAGCCATCTCGCGGTCTACATAATTTCCAATCGCTCCGCTATCAATGTATGCTTTAATGGCATGCAAACGATCCGGTCGTTCTGGATTTATGAGGACCATTGACATTATGAAGTACGAGGTCAAAGAACTGGTTTTTACGCTTGGCAAGCGGACCTCTACACTTGTCGGGCGAGGTCGTTTCCCGGCTCGGGCTTTTCGGAATTCTTATCAGAAGCTCCCACTGTCTTCTTCAGAGGTTTCACCGGGCAATCTCGGAGGAATGTCCTGAATTTCCACAATAGAGACATAGCTGCAATTGTCGTCTCCTGTCGCGTTCATTCTGGGTTAGGGGACCCTTTACGACCCCTATTTGCATAGGTTCTACGGCTTCAACTCCTTTGGTGTGAGTTAGTGGCTTAGAGAATACTCGAGTTCCGAACCTGGAGCGGTCTGCCTTTCTGTTTTGTAGTCTGTGATCCAATTGGACCACTAAATCAATGTACTCTGAACAATCTTGAGGGGGATTCACGACCTGGGCTAGGACGTCTTTGAGTTCGCCATGCAAACCCCTGTGGAAAAGCATGATCCTCTTGTCCTCGGGCCATCTGGTTTCTACGATTAGTCTGTTAAATGACGCAATATAAGCCAGAAGATCCTGATTGCCCTGCCATAGGGAAAGGAGTTCATTGTCCAGGGCCTGCCCCTGGGAATGTCTTGCGAAAAGTCTTTCCATATTTGCCTGGAAGACCTGGAAATTGCGAAGAATCGGGTCATCCTGTGTAACCAGAGGGATCAATCAATCAGCGGCGCTGCCGCTAAGATACGAAAGCACAAAGGCTACTTTAGTCTGATCAGTCGGAAAAGCAGCTGGTCTACAAAGAAAGTGCAATCGGCACTGATTTATGAACACCGCAAACCTCTTAGGGTCACCAGAGAAGCGTTCGGGCAGAGCCAAAGGCACATTTCCGGGCAGATTGATTTGAACAGGATTGGCTGAAGCCGCCTGGGTATAGGTCCCTCCTGAATTAGGTAGAGAGGTTTGCCCCACTTGTGTTTGTAATAACTGTCTGGCGAGGTCATCAGTTTGTTCTTTGGACATAATCAATTCCCTCCTCAGGGCATTCGTTTCCTGGCGGGCAGCATGTACTTCAGCTCTTAATTCCCCTAGTAACTGTGCCAGTTGATCAGTGTCGGAAGTTTCCATAGCGCCTGGGTAGGAGGTTATTGGAGGGCTTGCGTTAGTCTCTTCAATTGAGAAGCGTAGAGCTCGGATGACCCTCTGGACTGGGCTTCCTCTTATTGACCGTCTGGCTTGCAGGGTAAGGTTTCTGCAGGCGGAAGAAAAAAGGGTTAATGACCGTTTGGCTGGACTTCCTCCTCACTAATCGCCAACTCTCCGAAAGTCCAAGGTCCTGGTGAGCTCTCACCTTAGGCGTATAAATGCTGGGCTCTCCATCCTGCGACTTATGCAGGGGTGCGTGGGTTCCAGTTACGTCAGTGGAGATCCTCAAAGTCTTTTGTGGCCTTAGAAGTGGCACAGGTGCTGAGATGCCAAAAGGTGATGCCGCCGTTACTGCACTATCCCGACCAGTGCAGTGAATAAATATGGATACAAAAGTCAGAGCCCCATATAATTAGAGGGCTCAGGAATAAATAGTGGTTGTTGTTTTAGCTTGTTACTTTAGCTTCTTATTTTCTGTGTTTTTATAATATGTGGAGGAGGGCCTAGGAGGGGCAGAGGAGATGTGAATGGTGAGTGAGTGAGCAAGTGTATATGCTCTAAAAAAGTGGATGGGGTATATGTTTTCTCTTTATTGTTCTCAGTCTGTTTTTGTTGGATTTTAACTGTTCTGTGCTCTTTGTATGTAATTGTATAGTGTATTGTGATGTTAAAGATAGATGTTAACGGACATTATTGACTGTTCCAGAAAGAAGGCCTAAGGTCTAGCAGAGAAGCTCAGGAGAAGACAAGGTCCTATAAATATTAGAACCATTCGCAAAAAAGCAAAAGGTCCTCAGTCATGGGGATTGACACTCCACTCTCCCACATTTGCAAACATCCCCCGCTGTATAGTGAACGAATTAAGAAATACCACAGCCAATGGGTGACTGAAACGAAGGGGGAAGGGTTGTCGCATGCCTGGCCAGAGGAAGGGTCTTTTGATAAGGGAACATTAGAGCACCTATCCACGTATCTGACAGTGTAACGCTCACCTGATTCCCACGGAGGCGCTGGTCCCGGCTGAACTGTTGTAGTCTCTTCAATTGAGAAGCGTAGAGCTCGGATGACTCTCTGGACTGGGCTTCCTCTTATTGACCGTCTGGCTTGCAGGGTAAGGTTTCTGCAGGCGGAAGAAAAAAGGGTTAATGACCGTTTGGCTGGACTTCCTCCTCACTAATCGCCAACTCTCCGAAAGTCCAAGGTCCTGGTGAGCTCTCACCTTAGGCGTATAAATGCTGGGCTCTCACCTTAGGCGTATAAATGCTGGGCTCTGCGACTTATGCAGGGGTGCGTGGGTTCCAGTTACATCACTGGAGATCCTCAAAGTCTTTTGTGGCCTTAGAAGTGGCACAGGTGCTGAGATGCCAAAAGGTGATGCCGCCATTACTGCACGAGCAGATGCCAGTAGGTATAAAGAGTTTATAGTCTTGAAGAGATGGGCACCTTTAATGAAGTCTTTGCATTGTCTTTTTCAGGTGCCTGGATGCTGAGGCGTGGTCACTGAGAGCGCGACACGTGCGGTTGTACGTAGGTATGGGAATTTCAATGACACCTCAATAATGTCCCTGGTTTTCTGTTTTCAGGTCTTGAGATGTTGCGGGCGTTTTCCCAGTCGCGGATGCACGTGGAGAAACACGTAAGTGTTAGGCTTTCTTGCAGTCTTTAATGGCACTTAAATAATGTCTTTTCTTGTTTTCAGGTGCCGGGCTGCTGCGGTTGAAAAGATCGTAATACGCGCACAAAAGCAGGTAAGATAAGTAAATGCGGCCGCCTTCACCCGATTCCTACTTAACAATGTTCTTTGTCTTTACAGGTGCCGTTAGGCTGCTGAAGAGAAGGCCGCGAAGAATCCGTGAAAGCACAGATGGATCAGGTAAGCGAGTGTGGCTGCGAACGTGTTGCAACTTGCTAACCTTATGTTTCTTTTGCTTGCAGGTTCTGCCGGTGTCTGGATTCCTGGATGGTAAGTATAGTTCTCGTGTCTTTCTTCCACAGGTTGCTGAGCTGAAGCTGGAGATGTCACTGGAATGCTGGAGCTGACTCGGTGAGCGTCCTGCTGCAGATGCAGAATAACGCGAAGCACGTTTTCCCAATCGGGTGTGGTTTAAATAGTGTTGGAGTGATTGGGTGTCTTCTTCCTCAGCCTCGCCCAGGTAAAAGAGTTCCTGTGTTCCAGAGCTAAGGAGTGGCACCAGCCCCACCCAGGTAAGAAAGTAGTCCCAGTTCAGGGAATAGTTCCTCCCAGCAGAAGGCTGGGGACTTCATCCTGCCAGCATTTGCAAAGGTGAGTATGCAGCATGGTCTGCTACAGGTAGGTCCACCCAAGCACCTTTGCAAGAATTATGAGCCCGGCGCCCCTGGCGCCGGGACTGAGGTTCCTTATGAGCCTGGCGCCAAAGGCGCCAGGACATGGTCCAAAGAGCCCCAATAGGGGTTTGCTGGAGCCGGGGACGAGGGTCGTGAGCCTGCTTCCGGGGATGCTGGGCTTGACTTGGCTTCTCGGGAGCAGTGCTCATGACAGACAGCAAAGTACAAAGGGAAACAGCTCCAAAACAGAAGGGAGGTTTTAGATTTGTGTAGAATAATTGAAGAAACTCCTGCCGCACCTAAGAGGGAAAATGTGTCAGAAGTACCAGCAGTGATGAGGGGAAGTGAGGGAGACCAGGAGAAGGGGGAGGAGGAATCCAAGAAAATATACCCATTGCTCACAAGGCCAGAAGAAGGGTATACAAACCCAACATATGTATCAGGGGACAGTGCACCCGTTACCTCTGGTACTGTCCCACCCCCTCCGTATGACCCATCTACCACCATCCCCACCCACACTGGAGTGAGTACCCAAGATCTTAAGGTGGCATTAACCACAACTCGTACCGAATTGGCTCGATTACGTGCAGTGTGCGAAGCAACATGAGTCTCGGAGGGAGGGCCCCAACCCTTAAGAGATACCCCTCTAATACCCGAAGATGAGTGGAAATCGGCAGACTTCCTGTTTAGGAGCGATAGTGCTCCCATACGGCCAGTACGAGTAGAACGAGAAGGGGAAACCTATAGTTTGGGATATGACACTGTGGCCTCGATGAGGGATGAAGAGTACAGGAGTAATTTTGATGAATCGGAAGAAGGTGCCGTTGGAGGAATACAGCAGGTGCAATGGGCCTCATCTAAGCAGGGAGAGACATGGGAGGGAAGGCTTCAAAACAGGATGGGAATCTAAATTACCTCTCACCCATGAGGGAGCGGGCAGCCCCACTATGTACCCTGGGCACAGATGGACAAAACAAATCTCCTCAAGTCCCTCCCCCCACTCACGGCAGGTGCAGGGAAATGGATCTATGCCTTTGAGAAAAACACGGCAGGGTTGCCCCTTGCTATAGGGGATATTAAAAGTCTCCTAGTATCAGCAATAGCAGACCAAGCCAACACAGTGTAGGCTTGTCCAACCTTTTCGAATGTGGGGCCGTAGCATACATTTTTTGTCACCCGGTGGGCCGGCGAGCCAAAAGCCAACAACACCTCACCCAAAGCAGTATATTAAAAAGCAAAGGTGTGTGACCTTTGACACAATAGCATCACAGGCAGTGATAGCCATGCAGTCCCAAAGATAGCTTTGGGTGTCAGGGCAGTGATCAAAGGTTAGTTGCTTGTGATTTCTTCCAGTGTATATGTGCTGATATTTTTCTCAAATAGTGGGGGCGACCAAGCGTAGCGAGGGAGCTATAAGGATCTAGGGAAGGTTTGGGGGGTCCCCCCCAAGATTTTTTCCAAATATGGAGCTGAAATGGTGCATTTTCCAGCAGGAAAAGTGACCAAAAAGCCATAAGTTTACAATCAGTTCTAAAGGGGAACATGAACATTCCATGTCACCAACAACAGACAACAATGAATCCCAATGATTTGACCAAAGGGGAAATTATCGAGGCTGAAATATCCGAAAATGAAATGTTCGAATTACCAAAAGTTTGAACACTTTGTTTTTGGACATTTCAGCCCGATAATTTGCCAAAACACACATTCTCACGCACACACACACACACTCAACACACCCATAACACCCTCAGCACACCACCACCCACACCCACACCACCAACATACACAAACCCCACTTACCTTCACCCTCACGATGGTTCCTGCAGCGCCAGTTCCCTTTCACTTCTGTGATTGGGAACTGGCGCTGCAGGGTCCTTTTCTTTTTTTTTTTTCTTTTTTCTTTTAAACGGACGGCTGCGGGGGTGTACCCTGAAGCCCCCTCTCGCTATACCATAAAGTATAGAGAGCGGGGAAATCCGGGGGACACCCCCGCAGCCCCTGTTTTTTTTTAATGCTACCGCCAGAGGATCGAACTTTTGGTGTTCGATCCTTTGGTGGTAGCATTTTTAGAACTTTTGGTTGTTTCGACCTTTTTTTTCGGTCATTTCGACCTAAACCGACAACAACATTGTAGAACACAACACATTTTAATTATCACTGTGTCCACCGTGTAAGACAGCACTGTCACTGATGTAATACATCGGCATGCTGGTTGTGCCCAAAATATGCCTCTGTAGCAATATGTGTATGCTGGCTGTTCCCAATTTTGCCCAGCATTGTCCTGTACAAAGCATGATTGATGCCTGAGCATGTGCAGTGTGCCCGATAGATATGCCAGTTTATCTTGGTAATACACATTCATTACTTTTGTGTCAATGATTGATGCTGCCTGTGCAGTGTGCCCAATACATATGGCAGCTTTCTAGTGCTGCAAATTAAAGACAAGGCTAATAACCAGTACACATAATGTCATTATATGTTGATTTGCATAAGTGGGGAGGCACAATTTATTTTCACGCTGCTTCTTTGCCAAAGTATATATCAATTCCACTTTAAACCACTTCCATAGCACTGGTGAAAAGAGGGGTTTCAGTTTCCGATCTAACAGGGCTTCCAGCCATGTTTTATCATCATCTTTGGCCGATGATGCTAAAGAATCATCACCAAGTGAGAAGTCGGAACCGTGAGCACCCAGAGGCTCAACAATGGGTACAGTAATAGCCACTGGTGAGTCTCTTGCGGTGGGGGTACTAAATATTTGAGTATCCTCATCCAATGGAGGGGCAGCAGGGGGACACTGCCTCAAGTCCCCAAAAAGTCATCCTCAAAGTAGATTAGCCTTCCATACCCCTTCAATTACCTTAATTAGGAGAGAGGAAAAAATTACCTCGCAGCCCCTCACTTAACAGAAAGTTCAATATTGCACAAGCAGATGAATCATACGGGGTGAAGGAGAAGGGAAGTATTGCACAATTAATATATACAGTTAATATATTGAAAGTAGACATTTCCCAGATAAAAATAAATAAATAAACCTGGCCGTGGCTGAGACCTGTAACTGCCTCTGGTGCCCCGTTTAAGGGGGCACCAGAGGCAGTAACAGTCCTCCGCGCCACGTCCCACTCCTTTCTCACATCCCAGGTAATTTATTTCTGCAATATTGGTCGGGTACTGCTATATAGGGTAACCTGGGCTGAGGATGGGTTATAATCCTTAGGAGGGGCATGAGCTGACAAAGAAGCATACAAGCGGCAACAGTACCGTTATACGACTGTCCAGCCAAGGTCTACTACACTACAAATTCAACTCATTAAAATAACCCACCTCTGCACCTGAAGACACAGAATACACAGACTTTTGAATGAAAGGGGGCACTCTGGGTCTTGTGAAAGGGTCAGATGTGCACGAGAAACCCTCTTGTGGTGGAGTAGGCGATATATCGGGGCAATGCCAGACCTAACCCATAGGTGGTGCGACAGCTGAGCGGTACCCTTCTCCCAGGCTCCCCGATATGCGTAGTCTTGTTGTAGTCTGGATGGTAATGCAGGATACAAAGTGATCACTGCTGAAGGACCTAATAAATTTCCCTTGGAAGAATCCATCACCAAAGGCAGGAGATTAGACCAGCTTGGGGTAGACCAGGTAGCGATTGGCCAAGGGAGGCAGCTGACCCGAGTACCCAATGGCCACAGCCTGCAGCTCACCCCCGTGGTGATCTTGCCCACACTCAGCATCCCCCCCCCCCCCAAGACGCAAGTATTGGGGCTCATGAACATACATGATTCAACACAACTCACAGCCCAGTTAGCCCTTTAACCGAGAATATGTCAGAGAAGACCTGCTATAGCTAATGTATAAATCCAATGATGCATCACATGTGCTGGCAGGACACAGAATAAAGACGTCAAACAATCGCAATATTATGACTGTGACCCCCCAATACATAAAACTGGCATTGGACACCTGGTGATTTGAAAGCATATGTTCTTACAATTGCTCATGCAAAAATAATGCCCCCTAAGTAACCTGACTGGGGTCCATGTGGTGGAGGCTACTGCTGCTATTTGACACCTGAAAAGTGGTCAAGGCCTGTAAACCCGGTTTCTTTATTTATTTAGGCAATGCCTGTCGGGTTCGTGGACCCGATTAATTTATTTATTTCTGCAATGTTGGTAGCCGACCAACATTGCAGAAATAAATGTTTATCAGGACCTGATAAACATTGCCCAAATAAATAAATAAACCGGGTTTTCAGGCCACAGCCTGGTTTATTTATTTATTGCAGGGGTCACCAGAGGCAGTAACAGTCCTCTGCCACGTCCCGTTACTCTGCCACGGCCCGGTTTATTCATATACTTGAGCAATGTTTGCCAGGTCCGTGGACCTGATTAATTTATTTCTGCAATGTTGGTAGCCGACCAACATTGCAGAAATAAATAATTCATCAGGTCCACGGACCTGATAAACATTGCCCAAATACATAAATTAACAAGGCCGTGGCTGAGGCCTGTAACTGCCTCTGGTGACCACTTCCAGGGATCACCAGAGGCAGTAACAGTCCTTCGCCACGTACCGCTACTCTGCCACGACCCGGGTGATTTATTTATTTATGTAATGTTGTTCGGGTACCGTACCCAACCAACATTGCGGAAATAAATATATAAATTGGGTCCATGGACCCGACAACCTTTGCCCAAATAAATGAATAAACCGGCGTGGCTAAGGCCTGTAACTGCCTGTGGTGCCCCCTTGCAGCGGTCACCAGAGACAGTAACAGTCCTCTGCCATGTCCCGATTAATTTATTTATTTCTGCAGTGCTGGTCGGGTACCATACCGACAAACACTGCAGAAATAAATAAATTAATCGGGTCCATACGACAAACATTAACAAAACTTACCATATGCAGGCCTTGGCTGCTGGATCACACACAGGCTGCTGCAGAAGTGTGAAGGTGGCGCTGTAGGCCCTTCACTCCACCCACACCCATTACGTGCTGTGATTTCCATTGGCTGAGAAACAAGTATTTATTTTTCCCCTATGACATGCCTTGCATGGCAACAGTATTTCCATTGGCTGTTTCTCAACCAATGGAAATCACAACCCATGCGGCTGGATGCTTTATGGTTGCTTTGTTCGTCTCTTCAGCCTCGCGGGCCACATCAAATGGCTTGGAGGGCCACATTGTGGCCCGCGGGCCGCATATTGGACAACCTTGGTGTAGGTGAAAGCAGGGCTCCCAGGGGTGACCATAAGTAACGACACTCATGAAGGGGAATCATTCAATAATGTTCGAGCACAAGTATGGGATGCCCTGCATAGGACCTTCCCCGACACCCCCAATTTTCATTCCATACTGCAGTACATTATGGGGGATGAGGAAGGTGCTGCACAGTTCATTCTTCGAGTGCAGGAGATGTGGCACACGGAGACAGGCACCGCGTGGGACCAGTCTACCTCCCTATTTTATTTCATCATTAAGCGAGGCCTCCCAAAGAAAGTACAGAAGGCCCTTGATAAAATAGCTGGGATAGAAGCCAAAGGCTGGCCTGAGATTCAGAGCATTATAGTAAACCCCTGTAGGAGGACAAAGAAAGGGAAACAGAGACAATTCAGAGGAGATTAGCTAAAGAGCAAAACGAGTGCGTGGCTGTCACAGCATCTCTTCCTTCAGAGCAGCAAGGGGAGGAGGGAGGTGTGTCTGAAGCAACACAGGCAAGGATGGCTTAAGTATGGACAGACAACAGGTAGGAGCAGTGGGGAGGATAACAACAGTACAATGGAACCCAGTGGCAAGGAATGCCTGCAAAAGGACGAGGTGGTTTCCGTGGACAGAGAGGAGGAGGATATGCGGGGCAACGGTCCAGAGGAGGGAATCCAGGACAATGCTGGTCGTGCAGGAAGTGGGGCCACTTCCTGCGGGAATGCCGCGGCAGGCAAGGTGGAAACTACCAATACAGGCCACCTCAATATGGACTTTCTCATCCGGGGAGCCCACATGGCCTATCCACAAGGAGCTTATGAGCAACCCCTGCAATATGCGCACCAGCACCCACTACCACCTAGTTACAACACACTCGGTCACCCCCCTCATAACATGCAATCACAGCAAGAGCACCCTAACCAGATGACCCAACAGCACAACAATCCTTTTGCCTCCAACCCAAACGGTGCACTGGCACCCTACCAAGGGGCGTGTGTGCTCAGTGAAAATATTTTCTCTTGCCCCTGGACAGACACTCACCCTGACTAGGACAGCCCACAGAGAGGACTTGCATGTCTGGTCCTATCCACTACCTTACTTCCAGAAGAGGAACCACTGGTGGGGGAGGAAATAGGGAACAAACAGTTAATCTTTATGGTGGACTCAGTGCGGAGAAATCATGCATATCTAAAGGTGATTTTCCATTATCTGGCAAAATTCTCAAAATGCAAGGGTTCTCTGGGGCTGTAGTAACGGTTCCATATACAGAGGATTTGGATGTCAACATAGGGGGAAAACAGTGCAGGCACCTCTACTCTACTATAAAAGGTCCCCAGTCAATTTATTGGGACGAGATTTTCTCAGCAAGTTAAACATGATCATATCATTCACCGACCAAAGGATTGTTTGCTCCACCCCAGGCATGTGTCCCCTCAGGGCAATGCTATTAATACATACAATGGCCAATGAACTGAAGGTAAGGGGGTACCAGTAAATCCTGGCATGTTCGTGTACGGGATCCGGGTCTTGGCTTGAGCAGTGCCTGAGCTCACCAGGAAAGAATGGAGGGTGTGCCCTCTAATTTTGTGTTCTGCCCTGTAGCTGCCCCCAAAGTGATTGCTGGCATAATATTATCACTAGAAGGAGTAAAAGTGTCTGCAAGGAGAGTAGTGGAAATAGGGATGGACATGCATGGATGCAAATGATGCACAGTTTGTGCATTGACTGAAACATACCATTGCGCATGTTAACCGATGAGGAACTGTTCACTGATGACAACAATGAGGGGGACATTATTTTGGAAATTAGCATCCCCTGTGAAGTGATGTTACAGTACAGAAAAGTACCAAGCCCCCTCATGGCTGCCGTCAGTGCGCCACATTCCTACTATGACACAGATATGCAACAAATGCCCCCTCAACTGTGAACCACAAACCCTCATGATGATGGACTATTGAGGGAAGTGACCCATGTAAAGATTACCCTAAAGCCAGGAGCGATATTACCCAGGGTCAAGCAATAACCACTGTCCACAGAATAAGAGGAAGGGATTCAGGAAACCCTAAGTGCACTACTACAGCAAGGGATAATTGTCCCCTCCAATTCCGCATGCAACACGGTTGTGTATCTGATTAAGAAAGCGACAGGGGCTCATGGTGTACGATCCAGGACCTGTGCCCATTTAATGATAGTGTCCAAAAGGAGTTCCTTCTTGTCCCGAATCCTGCTTCCATTTTGTGTAGCATCCCAAACAGGCCACTCATTTTACCGTGGTCGATTTGAAAAATGCCTTCTTCTCAGTGCCCCTAGAAGTAGGATCACAATATCTCCCAGCATTTACACTGGGTGGGAGGCGGCATGGACACCGCTGATTGCCCCAGGGGTACTTTGAGAGCCCCAGCATCTTTAACAGGATATTACACAAAGATCTCTGCAATATTCAAGTCCCAAGCACAGTCATTCAATACGTAGAAGACATTCTATTGTCCTTCTCCAGTTACTTGCCCACAAGCGGTACAAAGTATACAAGAAAAAGCTGCAATACTGTCTGACTGAGGTCCTGTACTTGGGCCAATTGGTTTCAAAGATGGTAAGAGAATAATACCCCACAGGGCGGCAACAGTACGTGCCTCAGCCAGACCACACACTGTTGAGGATATGCAGAAGTTCCTCTGAATATGCAACTACTGTAGGGCATGGATATTATATTACGTGCCAACACAAGGCAGACTCATATAACCTGAACAGGAGAAATGCAGACAGCATTTCATAGCCTAAAAGAATTGATCAGCACGGCCCCGGTCCTAGCCACATCTGATTATGAGTGGGAATTTTACCTGTTCTCGCACTCCAATGGGACCCTGATGACAGCAGTGTTGACACAAAAAACCTCCTTGGGTCACAAACACTAGCATATTACAGTGGCACACTCGATTCATTAATGCAGGGTCACTTCGCTTGCAAACAGGCGCTTGCAGCTGCTACGTTTGCTATTGAAAAGAGCTCAACAATTGTCATGGGGTGCTCTGTCACCGGGTACGTCAAACACTCCCTGTTCGCCATACTTGAAAGGTCAAAATTCACTCTCACCACACAAAGGGCATCTGCCTACGAGATAATACTCTCAAGCCCCAATATCCATTACAGTAAACCAGGCCACATTCCTTACAGAGCCATGCACTGTGAAGGATATGCAAGAGCATGATTGTGCCACCTATGAGGGAGAAGGAAATAATAGTCCTAAAGCTAGGGAAAATGTACTGCAGAAAGGAGAAGTGTTCTTCGTAGATGGATCAGCATCCATTTGCCAATAAACAGGTGAAAAACATGTCAGAGCAGCAGTTGTGAGATTGGAAGATGGGGACTACGAGGTACTGGTTAAGAAACGTTTGCCCATGCATTATTCCGCCCAAGCCACAGAGCTAGTGACATTGTTTGAAGCCCTCCATGCTGCTAAAGGGTGTGCTGTGACAATAAAGTCTGATTCGGCATACGTGGCCACTACGGTACATGCTGGACTATCCAGATGGAGAAGGAGTGTTTTCAGGAGGGCTGATGGATCCCCAGTACAAAATGCAAAATTACTAAATAAATTAATTGAATGGCAGCAAGCAGTACACCAAGTTCTTTTTTTATGGAGTGGGACTGTTTTGATAACCTATTCTTAAGAAGGCAGTTGATTTTCTCGACCATCCCGTTTGCTTGTGGCTGATAAATTGAGCACATTTTGTGTTTTATGTGAGGTCATAAGAATGTAACCAACGTGACCCCAGAAATGGGACTATTTATGGATAACGGAACTGAAAGCACATCTATTACATTAACTGTGAAGTTACCACCCCCACCATGTTTACAGTTTCACAAGCTACCTCACAGCCTAATATAGTATCTACCTCGCGCTTAGAGAAATGTACAATGTGTTCCACACCCCAGTGTCCAATGTGAGATTAAGTCCCCCCCACCTCCCCACTCAGGTGTACAAACAAGAAACCACAGATACTAATGTAAATATGCATACTGGTATTTTCCCAATTTACAGACAGCAACCCACAAATGTACAAGATTCACTATGTACTACTGGTACACTGTGTAAAGGGTTAACAGGAAAAAGACAATGGGCCTCATTATGACCCAGGCGCTAAGTGTTTAACGGCGCCGTAAAAGGCTGCGGCGCCGTTAAACACTTAGCACCTAATTAAGAGGTCCCTTTGCGGGACCCGACCTTAACGGTTGGTTTTACCAGCCGTTAAAGTAGGGACCCGCAAAGGGACCTTGGTGCTAATTACGGTACCGCAATTTGCAGTACCGTAATTAGCGCCTTCTCCATTCCCATTGAGCCCTATGGGGCCAAAATGGGAATGGGGAAGGGCCATGGCGGCATGGTGAATTACCGCCCCACCAACCTCGGAATGGGGTGGTAGTTCCCCATTCCGCCATGGCGGACTCCGGCATGGACCATGGTGCTAATAGCACCATGGTTTAGCGCCAGAGTCCTAATGAGGCCCCATGGGCCTCATTACGAGTCCAGCGGTAACTGAGGCAGTAAAACTGCCTGGTTACCGCCAGACTCGTATTACCATTCCGCCTCCGTGACTCCCGGAATTACGGGGGCATTACAACCCCGGTGCCCCGGGAATTCCGGAGGCGGAATGGTGTTAATCCCCATTCCCATTGAGTCCCATAGGACTCAATGGGGATGGGGATCATGGACACACCGGCACCATCTCGTGATAGTGGCGGTGTTTCCTCATCCGCCTGCAGGCAGGCTGTGTTCAACCCCCCAAGTTTGACATGGCGGGTTTGACGCCTCCGCCTGCAGAAGTTGTGATCGCCTGGCATGGAAAGAACTGTGGCCGTGGGTTTACCGCCACCGTTGTTTCCATACCGGGCGAGTTATAATGAGGCCCAATCTCTTTTGCATAATAAAAGAAAGAAAAGACAGGCACGTCAACACAGATACGATGCCTACCATGGGTTGGGATTAGACACGGTTGAAGACCTTCGTCATCCAGGGCAATCTAACAGTTGGTATTCTGATATGAGTGCAAAAGGAAAACAGCCAAGGGCAGTTGCTATGTGTGTTACTTAATACTGCATGCTTCTGGGACACCGAAGGTTTTAGTGCCTCAAGAAGCCCCCTTAGTAGAAGCCCAATGTCTCATCCACCTCGCACTTTGCAGGATAAAGATTGGCATGGAAGGATTGCAAGGTCCAAAGTGTTTCAAAGAACTCATCCTGGCAATAGAGGGCACAAGCTCCACGGATAAAAAACAGCAAGAGTCAACATACATGTGCAAGGCTGAATGGCTACGTGGCTTGTCAGATCAAAGACTGGAAGGAATGGACAAGACATGTGCACAGATATGGACAGAGCATATCATCAAACTAACATTGGTCACAGCGCTTGAAAAGCTGATCAAGGTCCAGCAGGAAGAAAACAACGAACTTTGTTTCTATGGGGAAGGAAATGTGTCCATGGGTTCTAGCACACGCTGCAACAGAACCCTCATTATCCCTGATCTTCAGAAAGGCACTGCTGCCCTAATGGACTTTTATTGGGTGTGCGGCAAACAGGCATACTTGCACCTCCCACCATCATGGAGGGGCTACTGTACGCTTGCAACACTGTACTCTGCACTGCTGGTGAGACCGGAAGAGCATGTAAAGGGGGGAGCGGTGCCTCAAGAACGACCAAGGGCACCTCAATTGACCGAAGCGAAACGCCCCAACTCTTTCACATATTCCCCGAAGAAGAGCAAGGCGATCACTTGTTCCAGAAGAAGCGTGCCTCCAACTACCCATCTCAAGAGTCCTCTGACCTCCTTGCACAGATCCCCGATGAATACAAACTCTTTAACTCAACAGAGACATTTTTTGCATCACTTGTGCCCATCACCAGACAAGTGCAAACGCCAAATGGTTGCATATAGTGAGATGGGAGCTCATCCCGCTGGCAAATGACACTGAAGAAGGTGGAAGTGGAACTAAGAGCCCTCTGACTAATGACAATGCAGAATCGCTATGTGTTAGACCTTCTCACTGCTATGGAAGGTAGTGTTTGCAAGAAAATCGGGAATTCATGTTGCACATTCCTACCTCTACAGACACTAATAAACGGGACACTATCACATGTGATCGCAGCAGTACATGAACTTGGTGTGAAAATGAGAAAAGAAGGAGGAGTCAAAGAAAATTACTGGTTCAATATGGCGTTCAGCTGTGTACTCTTGTGGCTTGGAACAATCATGAAGATGCTGATACCCACCATTGTGTTCTTCCTGCTGATCTTCTGTGTGTGCCAGATAGGACTCCGGTGCTGCACAAAATCGGTGCCAAATAGTGTGGTGATGATGGTGACAATCAGCAATAAGAATGTTAATAACAAAGTGCTTCATGATACTAGGAATGCTCAGGTGCAAACAGTTGAGAATTATGAGCCCACATTCTGCATGGTGGCAATATACCATACAGGGGATGAGTTAGATAAGTATTATCATACTACTATCAAACTACTACTATCAAACAGCCCCAGGATCTCAAAAATTACAAGGAGGTGTGGGTTGACCTGGATAGGGGGATGGGGATGTATTCATATGACATGTACTTCTGAAGAATAAGCACGACGTGGGGAGAGTTTAATAAGTGTGTGTAGAGCATGGATGCCCGTTAAAGGTACCCCTGCATGGGACGAAGCAGTAAAACGGGCTGAAGAACGTAGAAATACTGGGGAAGGGTATTCATTACTTTAGGAGTAACGAAAGGGGGGAATGTTGGGGAGGAGATGCTCCTATCCCACCCCCAAGCCTTTCCCATGGTAAGTAGATCTTGTGTAGGCCAACGGGGGAGAGACACCCACCCCCATGGCACATCCCCTTATAATAGAACATGCAGACTTATATGAATAGCGATGCTCACAGGCCCGAAAACAGATGCCATTTTGCATTGGTGTAGATGCCATCTTTTCTACAAGGCCCAAAAATCATCCCTCTGAAAACCAGCTCTCCCTTCCCCAGCACTTTGCTCGCGGAGAGCCCAAGATATCACCACCCGCCAGTCCCGTGTGAACCTTGTTCTCACGGAGGTCCACTCATTTGTTGTTGCAATTGTTTAGTATCACTTCCACAGAATGTGCTCTCTGCAGAACGTGAGATCGAAGCAGGACCCAGCACAAGTGCCCATCCATCTTCACTAAACTGCTCCTGCCCTCTCAACCCCCACCTCATCAGACCAGATCCCACCAGTCCTCTCTTTCATATTGATACACATCTGCCCCCCTCGTACTGACCATTCCAAAACACCCACCATAAAACGTAATCCTGTGTAACAGTATATTATCTTTAAACCAACACATATCTGTTTGTATCATGAGGCATCAGGGAACATAAATAGTAGATCAAACCCCCAGGGTCAGACAGCTGAGAGCGGGGCACTGGTATCAATGAAACCCTGAATGTAGAGGTCAGAATTCCAACATATTAACCCATTTTCTCTAAGTACCCCCATTCATGCAAGGATTTTTATGTTCGCTATTATTCTCTTATTATTAGTTCCTGTTGTTTAGCTTAGACAGTTAGTAATTTGTCACATTTGTTCTGACTTTCACTGCGAAGATGAGCCCAGCTGACCCACATGCCACCTAATCGATTGCGAAGCAGCGGCCTATTGCAGCCTGGCATCCCCTTTAGAGCAGGATGTGCCATACGGCCCCTGCAATCCATACAATGATTTTGTACATTATATGATGATGTCATTAATGAAAAAAATGCTCTTGATAATGTGCTGCCAGTGTACATTTTGGCAGAGTGCTCTTGGGCAGCAGAGTTCTTTGCTTGCATACTTTATTTTATATAAAGTTTGTTATCCTTGCAATTTATCTCTTGGTCTCATTCCCTGACGGGGCTTGTTATCTTTAATTTTGTAGATTGTGAGGACATGTGGCCAGGTGCCCACCTTCAAGGGTAGGTGAGATCCAGGCCCTATGCTGCAAGCAGCCATACCTGTCTTTCTAAGAATCGAGGGTGGTGCTCCGTATGTACCCCTCCTTCATGCCGAAGGTTCCGTCGGAATTCCACCAAAGCGTGCCTTGGTGTTAACTGTTTTTTTCCAAAACCTTTGTCGCCGGCGGAAAGGGCCTTGCAGTCGCTGGACGCTGCTCGTGCCCTGAAGTTCTACAAGACACACACAAAGAGTTTTCAGAAGACTTCACAGATGTTTGTGAACTTTGGTCCTGTGAACCATGGGAAGGCCTTGTCCAAGGCCTTAATGTCAAGATGGTTCTCCGGCTGCATCACGCACTGTCAACGGTTGGCTAACCGACCGCTGCCTTGCCGCCTGAGAGACCACTCCACCAGAGCGATCACTGCAAAAACAGCATTCCTGTCTGGTGTGCCCCTTCTCGACATCTATAGGGCTGCTATATGGAGGTCCACGCACACCTTCATGAAATTCTACTGCGTCAACAAGGATTCCAGGTAGGAGTCAAGAGTCGGCCAAGCAGTGCTATGGACCCTGTTTGCTTGAGGTGTGTATGTGCCAGGGGTAAGAGTAGTTGTTTCTGTTGAGCCTTGCACCTCTCGTGATTGTTTAATGTTGTACTGCTGTGTATTCATTATTCATGAGCATGTGAATCCATGCCGGACCCCATGCTGGAGAAGGAACAAGTTGCTTACCTGTAACTATAGTTCTCCAGCATGGGTCTGGCATGGATTCACATGCAAACACTCCCTCTGACCCCTCTGCTGCTCTTCTTGGTCATACTGACACTTTGCGTGCTTACCAAATCTGAAGATGGCTGCCAGAGGAGGGGCTTATGGAGAGGACTGTCATTGGATGGGGCAGTATGACGTAGAGGACAGTGATGGAGAAGAGAGGAGAAATACAGTTTATAAGTGAAAGCAAAACTGTTATTTCTTTTACTGACAAGTCCCAGCCTGACGACATGCAATATTCATGAGCATGTGAATCCATGCCGGTCGTTGAATTATCTTCGGACTCAAGAAGAAGGAGGAATTCACTGGACCCTTATTGGGGTACAGTCTGCCTACAATGCTCAGCCATTGGGGTAAAGATACATAATTCCAAGCAAGGAGCAAAACCCTCCCATCATCCACTTCTCATGCTCCTGATGTCTCCTCGCCCTAATCGGTACCTCTGACCTAATTTCTTCTCCATGCATATATTTATAGAGGTCCAACTCTTGGTGCTGACACATATGTCAAATGCTTGAGAAACCCAGTCGTCACCTTGACACAGGGATCTTTTCTTACAAAGGAATCTGGGGAAAGCCTCCACACCAATAGGGCTGCTTGAGTGCCTCTCAAGTCCATCACGCAACCACACACCAACTACATCTAGTACCATGCATGATCTGGTCTAGATACTTGCTATACAGTAAGGCCCTGCTGTGAACCCAGCTGTATAACACAGAGACTGATAAATGATCAGTTAAAAACACATATTCATAATTCCACAATCACTTTAACCTTTCCCACATCCCAAATGTGTTTCCCTCACCTCACGCCCAACCCTCTTCTTTCTTATGCAGAGACCAAGGTCTGGCAACACCCTAGCAGGGTCTCAGTGCGCCAGCACTTCAGACAAGGTCAGACTCAGGTGCCATAAGACCACTATGGTGTGAGGGGCGCAGTATAAATACTGGATAGCAGAACATAACTTGCATCACATGAGCCACTTCCCAAGACCGGAGTACAAAGCAGTGATGCTGCGCTTCCCTCCCATGCGAGCCAATCAGGGCCAGAGCCTCACTTGTGTGCACCCTATGGTGACCTAGCAATGCTCCTGCTCTGTCCTGGCTGCATAGACCTGAGCCTTGGGAGGCGCCTTTGGGCAGTAGCCAATGGTATTGGCTTTGCCAGTGCTTTCCATGTTATGTTATATCATGTCCTGCCAGTTTAGACAAAGCACATCTCACCTGCCCATCGCTTTGGGGATAGTAACACCATGTCCTGAACTCCAGAAGTTGCCACACCTCTTTGATGTGGATGACTGAAGATGCTGGAGACAACAGAGAGGCACTCTCCTCTTATCGGTCTAACTGAAGCCAAGAGAAAGGTAGGTAGGGCAACTGAGTGTCTGCTGATGCAGTAACACTTCCCATACACCAGTTTGTATAATTTGGATTTTAGAATTAATATTATTCTTTTTTTTTATTAGCGCTTTGGTTTACACAGCACAGAAAGGAAAACCTTTGGCTATTCAGATAAACATATATATATATATATATATATATATATATATATATATATATATATATATACAAAACAAAAAAAAGAAACAGTAACAGTAACATCAACTAAACAATCTAATTATTTTAAAAGAAATGTCACCTAAGTGTCTCTTCGAAAGTTCTTCTTCTTTATCTAAGCGGCCACATATCTCCACTATGTACTCTTTTCCTTTTGCAATCAGCTCCAGTGTTATGATCTTATACTCAAAGTTATTTTCTCGTTTTTTGCAAAAATGATCAACACAAATTTTGTTACAACTAGATCAATTTCTCTAGACTGATAGTCCTTCCAGATTTGGCCCAAAACGGTCTGTCTTTCCTGACTAAGAATTGGACATTCCAACATCAAGTGTTTCAGAGATTCGACCACCTTTGTGTCTTGACATAAACTGCAATGCTTTGGTTCTTCTTTGGTTCTGTTGCTATAGTTGTTGTCTCTGCATGGCCAGAGATTGAGACAGAATCTTAGATCAACAGATCTCAAGAACCAGTTTGGGAATAGCACCAAATACTTTGGTAGTCTATTCAGCTTTCGGGGGTCGGCCCAGAAATCTTCGTATCCTTGATATTTGTAAAGATCTTTGTTTTTTTCAATCCAGTCGAGCCTATACATTTTTTTCATTACCTGGTCTGGGTTCTTTAATAACGATTCTTCAGATTCGTTCAGGTTTCGTAATATTGCCTGACATGTTTTGGCCCATTGCGATAATATCGGCTCAGTGTGATTGTCAATTGCTTTTTTCAGGACTGAGAATCCACCCGTTGAAGTTGCTTCCAGGAATTTTCGGGAAAAGGAAATTATCTTCCATTCTGAGATAGATTTCACTGAAGACAATACTAATTCTCTTTGTATTATTTGAATTGGGTAGGATTTAGGCAATCGAAGGCTCGTTCTCCAAAATATCCCTTCAGTATTGACCATATTTTAGCATCCAGAAGGAGGGAGGTTTCTGCTCCATACGTTAGAATTGCCACCACTTTCGCTCTATAAAAGGCCACCAATGGTTTCACAGAGAATCTACAGAATCGAGTCCTCAGGATCTTTGCTTGTCCCATCAGATTTTTTACTTATTTCCTCAGATCCGTGATTCTCTGTAGTTCGCTTTTGTCATTATTGACAGAAACCGCTAAGTATGTGAAAGCAGAAACTTCCATGATTTTTGTTGCTTAGAAACCAGTGTTCTCTCTTCATTTTTTTTTATCCCTCTTTGAATGATCAAATCTTAAGATTCTGGATTTTTCTGGGTTAATGATTATTTTATTAGTGACCACATATTTCTGCAAGGCGTTTAGTTGGTGTTGGAGGCCTATTGGGGTCTGATCATATAGGACTATGTCGTCCGCGTAAATTAATCTGCCGATTGTCACACTTGCTATTTTTGCGGGAAAGATTCTTAAATCAAGAAAGGCGTCCTCCATGTCTGAGGTAAAGAGATTATATAATTCAGGCGCCAATGGGCAACCTTGCTTTAACCCAGTGTTCGTAGGGTTACACTCCTATAATAGGCCTGCTTGATATAGCCTCACTCTGATTGAAGTATCTGCATGTAGATCTTTTACATTATCGAGAATCACTTCCGGACAGTTCCACTTTTTTAGTTTTTTACAAAGGTCAGATCTTTCCACCATGTCAAAGGCCTTTAATAGGTCAATAAAGGCCACAAAGAATTTCACTTCCTTGTTTCTTAATGTTCTAGCTTTTAGTAGATTTAAGATGAATATATTCAGAGGGGTGCCTCGTCCCTTTACAAAGCCTGATTGCCATTCATCTCTATGGCCTTTTAATTCTGCCTATTTGGTCAAAGCACTTAACAGGATAGTGGCAAACATTTTCCCCGCCACATCCAGTAAGGCAATTGGCCTATAGTTTTCCGGGTTAGTTCTTAGCCCTTTTTTGAATATGGGGACCACTACACTCGTCTTCCACGAGGTTGGGACTCTACCGGATTCTAGGACATATTTGTAAAGTCGATGTAAAACATTAGCCCATTCTACTGGGTCACTTTTGAGTACCTAGTTAGTCAGTCCATCCGGGCCCGGGGCTCTTGAATTCTTCAATTTCTGATGATCTTTTCCAATGTAGATATATCGATATCTAGCAAGCCTTCGTCCAATTTTATTGAAGTTGTTCTGCTTAAAGGTGACTCTGGTGGAGCTTGCATTTGTTTGTAATATGATTGCCATTGACTTTCAGGAATCGGGTTGGCTAGTAGGGCGTCTTGAGATGTGTCCTTTTCATTTATCAAGGCCCACGTAGCCACCGTGTTTCTCTTACAGATGGTTGATATAATTTTCTGAGGATCATGATTGAACTGTCACACTCACCTGTGTCTCTGCAGGAGCGATGGACGAGCCGCCCTTGACCACGAGTCTTCACTTCCCCTGTTTCACCCGGAGGAATACCTGTCAAATAAAAGGTGTACATTCAGACCTGAATTCACCCGATTACCCTGGGCCCTTTCCTTCTCTTTACTGTGTGCTGTGATGTCCCCCTATGGGCTGACCTTGATCTTTAGTAGGGTGTGCACTCCATCCTGCATTTGTAGGGGTGCGATTCACTCATGTGATTGGTGCCAATATCTGTAGGCTGAGTCCAGATCCCAAACTCTGTTTTATACCTTCACAGCAAGGCCGAGAGTTCTAGGCGCCAATTTCTTCACTGGCTAGAAAGTCCTTCCCACAAGTGAAAGTTGCGCGGAGAATGTTGAGTGTCCAAAATTGTCCGTATTGTCTTTGTTTGCCGGTATTTTGTGGGTGAGTAGCACTGTGTGTAGAAGCTAGCTGCTGGTAGGTTTGCGCAACGCCTTCAATTCGAGCGCGCCTGGTAATGTCTCTCCCTTTCCCTTGCAGGAGCAATTATGTGGTATTAGCGGCTCGAGTCCGGGTTCAGCGCTACTGGAGACTTGGTGGTTAGGTAAGTTTGCACGGAGGCTTTTGGTAAGTATTCACCGCGTAGAGAGAGAGAAAGCGCAGTGAAATAATTGTCCGCGTTATTGGAGCGATCGCAATGAATAATGTCTCTTCTATCTTACAGGGGTTTGTGCGCTCATGCAACTAACCTGGATTCCAGTGTCGCAGGAAGATTCAGTGAGTGTGCGCAGCGTTACTGATGTGCGCGTGTTAACGCTGTTCTTCTTTGTTCTTACAGGTGCCGGTGTAGAAGTCCCCTCTTGACTGGATATGGCTGCGGCGTGTAGTAAGAACCAGGTAAGCTGAATGATCCAGAGCGGGTAAGCAGAAGTAGGAGGATCCGGAGCATGTAAGCAGAAGCAGAATGATCCGGAGCAGGTAAGCAGAAGCAGGATGATCCGGAGCAGGTAAGCAGAAACAGGATGATCCGGAGTAGGTAAGCAGATGCTGGCTGATACAGAGCACGGCAAGTGTGTTGCTGATATAGCTCACAGTAAGCAACACGAAGCACTGGAAGAATCTTGGGTGTGGCTTATGTAGCCAGCTACACCCAAACACTAGAGAGCTCATGAGTTGTCATGCACTTCCTGTTTGGCAACAGGAAGTGGTAACTAGGAAGTTACTACAAACACTAGGAAGGAATGAAAGGAGGGTTTTGTTATGGGTTCTTTGTGTGCCTATGCCAGGCATGCCAAGCCTCCACCCAGCTTGCCCCAACTACCTGCCTGATACCCATGACAGTCATCCCCTTCAAGACGCCTCCCAATGGTGTGTATGAGGGCTTTGGTTTCTCAGGATGGTCCCGATGGAATTTCCGCACCAATCGGCGGGCATTCACGTGCGTGCTGGGTTCCCATGATCTTTCCTTGGGTCCGTACCCCTTCCAGTCAATCAAATGATACAGGGTCTTTCGTACTTGTTTGGAATCTGATATGTTCTTTACTTCATATTCTGGTGCTTCTTCACCCACTTGTATGGGTGCGGGAGGTGTGGAAGTTCGGGTGGCTGGGTGTGCTGGTTTTAATAGTGACACGTGAAATACGGGATGTATACGCATATGTTGAGGTAACGCCAGTCTCATGGCTGCTGGATTGATTACCTTTTCTATTGTATACGGGCCGATGTATCTAGGCTGAAATTTCTTGGGACCCTTTAAAGCAATGTGTCTAGTTGCCAGCCAGACCGAGTCTCCCATTTGATAATCTGGGGCTTTTCGTCGATGGTGATCAGCGTTTCTTTTCTGTGTTTCTTTGGCTTGCTGTAGGTTCCTGCTGGCTTCTCTGGCTGTTTTCATGATGCTGGCATGCAGATTCTTTACTGCGGGCATTTCAATCTTTTCTGGCGGATCGTAGAAATGATTATGGTAGGGAATCCATGTAAATTGACGATTCGGTCTAGAGAACCCTGCGCCATTCACACAGTGCGCTTTTGATTGCTAGGAGTTCTTTCTCAGAAATTGCATAGTTTAATTCTGCTGGGGAAAATTTCCTTGACCAAAAGGCAATCGGGTAAAGGCATCCGGTTTCAGGATTTTGTTGAGACAGTACTGTCCCCATGGCAATGCCTGAAGCGTCCGTTTCCACGATGTACGGTAAATCGGGCTGTGCGTGTTGTAGAATTGGGGTAGAGGTGAATTTTTCCTTGAGAGCTTGGAAA
The DNA here is from genome assembly GCF_040938575.1 of Ambystoma mexicanum. Taxonomy (NCBI): domain Eukaryota; kingdom Metazoa; phylum Chordata; class Amphibia; order Caudata; family Ambystomatidae; genus Ambystoma; species Ambystoma mexicanum. The sequence continues at coordinate 140,319,605 of NC_090921.1, forward strand.
GCTTCTTCCGCCGCTGATCCATTCGAACTTTCGGTGTTTGCGCAGCAAGGACGTTATTGGATGTACAATATGTGAGAATCCTGATATGAAGCGTCAATAAAAGTTTGCAAATCCTAGGAAACTCTGTACTCCCTTTACAGATGTGGGTGAGGACCAAGTGAGGATTGCCTCCACTTTTCTATTGTCCATCTTGATCCCCTGCGGTGTCAGTACATATCCCAGAAACTCCACCTCGGTGGCGTGGGAGGACCATTTTTCTAGCTTTGCGTACAGTTGGTTTTCACGCAGTTTGCAGAGTACAGCTCGTACGTGGGTTACGTGCTCTTGGGGAGTGGTGGAGTAGATCAGAATGTCATCGATGTAGACGACTGCGCAGACATCGAGGAGTTCCCGTGACACATCATTCATAAAATGCTGGAATGCAGCCGGGGCATTGCAAAGCCCAAAGGGCATGACCTGGTATTCGTACAAGCCATAACGGGTACGGAACGCAGTCTTCCACTTGTCCCCTTTATTCATGCGTACCAGGTGACATGTGCCACGTAAATCCAGCTTGGTGAAAATCTTCGCTTGTCTCACCTGGTCTATGAATACTGGTATCAGAGGTAACAGGTACTTATTTTTTATGGTGAGTTGATTTAGGGCCCGGTAATCAAAACACGTTCTTAAGTCTCCCTCTTTCTTCAGTACAAAGAAGAGTGGGGAGGCGGCTGGTGACTTAGATGGTCTAATGAAGCCATTGGCCAGGTATTGATCCAAGTAGGTCCGTAGATGAGTGTTTTCTTCCTCGATTAATGCATAAATGTGGCTGCACGGTACTTGTGCCCCTGGTTGCAAGTCGATCTGGCAGTCGTAAACTCGAAATGGTGGTAGTCTATTAGCTTGCTCCTTCGCGAACACATCCTGGAACTCCTGGTATTCCTCTGGTAAAGTACCCACCAAGCCTAAACCTGCTATCTTTTCCTGTAAAGCTAACAATGGGCTTCCTTTGATCCCTTTGATGTCGTAACAAGAGGCACATTCCGTGGAAAAGAGTAAGGTTTGAGCTTGCCGGTCTATCTTTGGGTTGTGCGTCTCTAGCCACAGTATCCCAAGAATCAGCTGGAATTGGGGTGCAGCGAAAAGGTCGAATCTAATACTTTCTCTGTGGCCATTTTGGTAGATTAAGGTGATGGTGGAAGTACACTGTGTTACTGATCCCGAAAGGAGTTGTGTGCCATCCACAGCTGTCACGCTTTCTGCGGTGTCCTTACGGTGGAATGCTAATCCCAAGGTCTTTGCAGTGTTTATGTGCAGGTAGTTCTCAATAGCCCCACTGTCTATGAAAGCCTTGAGGGCATGCATTTGGGTGGGCTGTGAAGGGTCTACCAAAACCACAGGAATACTGAACTGTGTGATCTGAGTGCTCCGTTCCTGGCTCGACAGACCGACCTCTACATCTGCCGGGCGTTGGAGTTTTCTGCTACCGCACCTGTGTCTTCCCCTATGTTATCTAGTACCCTCATTGTCTTCTGTGGGGGTTTAATCGTGCAGTTCTGGAGAAAGTGACCAGATTGGCCGCAATATAAGCAAAGTTTTTCCTGATTCCTCCGTTCTTTCTCCGCCTTGGTGAGTGGTCCCCTGAGAACACCCAATTGCATGGGCTCTGAGTGTATTTCTGAGGCCTGTCGATGGGACGCTTCCTTTGGTCGGACATACACTGGTCTATGCTCTGATCTGGTTCTGTCGGCCTTGCGATCCTGTAACCGGTGGTCTAGTGCATAGTTAGGTCAATGCATTCACTGTAATCTTCGGGAGGATTAACTACTTGCACCAAGACATCTTTTCATTCTCCTCTCAGTCCTCGATAAAATAACGTTATTCGTTTCTCCTCTGGCCAACCTAATTCAGCTATTAAGCAATTGAATGTGGCGACATATGAGATTAGATCCTGACCACCCTGTCGCAGAGAGAGTAGCTTATCATCCAGGGCCTGACCTCGAGTCCGATGGGCAAATAGTTTTTCCAGTTCACGCTGAAAACCTGGGTAATTTCTCAATAAAGGGTCGTCCCTAAGCACTAACGGGACAGACCAGTCCGCCGCGTGCCCTCCTAAATAGGAGAGGACAAAAGCTACTTTAGCTTGGTCGTTCAGAAAGGTGTCTGGTTTGCATAATAAATGTAGCCGGCATTGATTCATGAACGCTCCAAATTTCTTGGGATCCCCAGAGAAGCATTCCGGGACTGCTAAAGGGATGTTGCCTGGAAGCAATACCTGAACGGGTGTGGCTACAGGTGCCACGGTAGGCTGCCCCTGTGGAACTCCCCCGGGTAGGGGTGCTAGACCAGCTTGGGTCTGTAGGAGCTGTCTTGCCAATTTGTTTGTTTTGTCCCTGTTGACTACCAGTTCACGCCTTAAGGCATTTGTGTCTGAGCGGGCTGCATGCACCTCGGCCCGTAGTTCACCTAACAATAGGGAAAGCTGGTCTACCTCAGAGGTTTCCATCGCTCGGACAGAGGTACTGAGGATGGCTTTGTGTTCTGTCACACTCACCTGTGTCTCTGCAGGAGCGATGGACGAGCCTCCTTTGACCCCGAGTCTTCACTTCCCCTTTTTCACCCGGAGGAATACCTGTCAAATACAAGGTGTACACTCAGACCTGAATTTACCCGATTCCCCTGGGCCCTTCCCTTCTTTTTACTGTGTGCTGTGATGTCCCCCTATGGGCTTACCTTGATCTTTAGTAGGGTGTGCACTCCATCCTGCATTTGCAGGGGCGCAATTCACTTGTGATTGGTGCCAATGTCTGTAGGCTGAGTCCAGATGCCAAACTCTGAGTTCAAGGTGCCAGTTTTTTTTTTTTTTTTTTCTTATTTTTATTGGTTTGTTCAACCTTTAAAAAAAAACAAAAAAGACATCACATGTGAATTCTTTTGTTTTGCTTCCCTCCCTCTCTCCCTCCCTCCACCATTTCATCTTAACAACTCTTTTAACACTTTCACCGTGTCATATTGAGGAATAGTATCATGACAGCTACCAAAGAGTTCAAGACTTTACTTGCACCAAATTTGCATATTGGTCGTCCAGGCGTCCTTTTACTACGCGAAGAAAATTTGTTAGTGCAAATAAAACTGCTCTGTTGGATCCCTCGAATAACGCTGCCCACCAGTCATCAGCCGTCATGTGTAGATGCTCATTAATCAGCTCTCCAAATTGGATTTGCCTTTGATGTTGAAAAAATTGGCAGAACAGTGTTAGATGTTTTAAGGTCTCCTTATCCTTGTTACAGAAACTACACCTTAGGTCGATGATCGCGCCCTTCGCCCTGCTGTTCATACGCTCCTTTGTTTTTAGCATGTTTAGCCTAAACTGCATATATAAAGATTCTTTAGCAGTGTTCGGCCTGTGTAATATTTGGAATTGGCTCGCTGGGTTTATTAACATTGTTTTCCTAAAGAGATTCAATAGATTCCAGCTGACTCTTGCATTTATCGAAATGAGGCCCAATTGATATCGGAGACAAACCGTTGAGGTACCTTTGGGAAGCTGTAGAACTCGCGTCCAGAATATATTTTCAAGTGAGTTCCACAGGTCACTTGAACAGCCAAATGCGTTTTCACCGCCATAGATTAAGGCGGGTACCACTTTTTGTTGGTAAAATTCTATTACTGGTTTTAAGGAGAACTTTCCAAATTTTCTGTTGATTAGGATCGCTTGACAAGCCATCTGTCGGCATTTGCTCTTTGCCAATTCTGCCCAAGGTGCATCGTTTCTACTGGCACTGATCTTCATACCCAAGTATGTTGAGTTTTTTACAGTCTGAAGCTGTTCGTTGCCAAGACACCATCTGTTCTTTATTCGTCGAATGCTGTGGCCTTGCAGTTTCTCCAAAATTAGAATTTCGCATTTTTGTTTGTTGATTCTAAGGCCGTTATCTGTGGTATAACTGTCGAGACAATTTAGTTTCCTCTGAAGACCTATGGGAGTCAGATCGACTAGAATAAGATCGTCAGCGTAGACCAGGTAGTTGATCGGCGAGCCATGTAGTTTCGGAGGAAATGTTGTTACACCAGTGAATGCCTCATTTATATCAGATATAAAGAGGTCTTCAGAAGTTATCGCACGAAGACTGGGAATCAGCTGACACAGCCGCAACACGTTAAATCGGTTTAGTATCAGGTCATCAGAAGTTTCTATGCGTTCCAGTATTAGGCGGTGAGATGCTTGTCGCGTCTCTGTTTGGTATGTTTTCTCTTTTATCATTGGTTTTTGAGGTTGTTTAGTAGATCGGTTCCCCCGCTCAGCTTGATTTTTATTTTTATCTGTAGTCATAGGTATTTTGAACCCAGTATTGCTCACTATATGAGCCTTGATAGGTGCCACCTGTGTCGGGCGTGTAGAAGTTTGCAACGCTTTGGCCACGGTAGATGGTTCAGTCCCGACCTGCGGGCCAAGAGATGGGCTCTTTGTACGGAATTTGGCATCAAGCATCCGTCTTTTTTCATCCAGGGTCACAAAGCGGGTGCTCTGCAGAACCTCATCTGTGTTTTGCACCGGGATTGATTTAATCAATTTGCAGATTCTCGACATTCCTTCAAACGCTTTCTCGTTAGTGGGCCTATGTTGACTAAGCTTCAAAAATGAGGTACAAGGGCTCTTGACTTCTTCATGTTGACTAAGCTTCAAAAATGAGGTACAAGGGCTCTTGACTTCTTCCTGGGATGTAGTATCAGGCACTTCTGAATCAATGTAGGTAGGTGCAGCCGAGCCTAATTTGAATCCATCTAGTGACGATACCACAGGCCTATCTCTAACGGTAATTTCTTCCTCATCATACACAGATACATTCAGTAAATCGTCGGAACCATCACTAGCACAGATTGATGTCTCTTTGAGATCTAATGGCATAGATTTTGTTGAGCTTACGACCATCTTATTTCTACTAGTGGTGTCTTTAGTGGTGGCTCCATTGACGGTTACGTTGACTGTTTTGATGTTGCGTAAGAATCTTCGAGCGTCGATTCCTCTTCTCGCCTTCCTTACAGGTTGGTTTTTGGATTTTTTGAGTGAATTAACTGTAGTTTGTTTGTTGGGTGCGGGAGGGTTTTGTGCAGCACTTGGTTTCTTAAAAATGTCGTATATTGCAGACACATGATTTGCCCTTAAAGGTGAAACCATCGGTTGCGGTTGTGCACAAGTCAAATCTTGATTAGGGGTCAGCTTAGAGGTTGATGCTTCTTGGGGATTTTGTAATGCCAGATTCGTAACTGCTTGGCTCTCTTTTAGAGCAGTTGCAAATGGAGTTCTAAGCTGGCATTCTTCAACCGCGGTGATTGCAACCTGCAGATTTGTAGGCAGTCTCCTAAGTTTCTCCGTTGTCTCAGGTGACAAGGTAAGATCTATTGAATTTGTAGTGGCAATACGAGGCACAGTATATTCTGGGGTTTCCTTATTGCTTAAAGTAGGCTCTTTTTGCTCGCTAGCAGGCCCGCATAATGTGTTGGCAGCAGTAGTGTGGTCGCTTCTATCTTCGATCCTCTCAGGTGGGTTAGTTAGTGTACATCTTTTGTTGCAACATGAGGATCTTGACATGACTTGTGACTTATTCGCCTGTATTGCAGCATTGGGGGAGCCTGCCCCCTGGTAGCCGTGTTCTTTTTTTTGCTGTTGAAAGATGCTCAGCGCTTCTTTAGCTACTTCAGCTAGAAGTTTTTTGTCTAAATTTGCATTTTTAGCGTGATCTGATAATGTTTTGAGCGCCCAATCTGTTTTTTTGTGTAGCTCTTGTAGCACTTCCTTACAGTGGAGGTTTTTGTTTTCCATGCTCCCCAATTTGTGATTCATGTCAGTAACCACCGTAGAGAGCTCTTTTATGTTGTCATTAAGATTCTCGTACATTTTGATGAAAGGTGCAATGGAGATGGCCATAGAGGAGATTATAGTTGCTTGTAGGTCCTTAGTGTACTGAACAGTTCTGGGACTTACTGTAATTCTGGAGTCAAGTGGTGGCATTCGCCTACCGCGGTGTGCCGATCGTCGAATCTTGGTTTATGGTCGTTCCATTATGGATGAATCCGTTGAGCTTTGATCGGATAAGGAATCCATTGTACAAGCGGTATCTTCATTAACATGCCTTGGCGTTAAGACTGTAGCTGGTGATCCCATTGCGTTGCTAGGCTCTGTCGCACTTCTTTTAGGTTTCTTATTTTGCGAGCAACTCAGACTGGGGGATCTGCTCCCCCCAAGCCTCCTTCGTTTATGCAGTGAGCTTGACCTCAGAGTGAGAAGTATGGGTTGCGTGGTAGAGGAGCACGCCCCCGAGCCAGAATAATTTCTTGCGGGGTCCTTTGCCGCCAGGTTACCGTTTGTACTGTCACCATTTGTATTGTTTTTAACCGCTCTTTCTTTGTTTAGACGAGTAAGGTCCAGTAGCAGTTTGTTAGCTACCTTAAGTGAGTTTCTTCTTTCAGCTCCTATTGTGGGTTTGGCAGTGTCAGGGCTCGGTGTATAAAGAGGCGAGGCGCCACTCAAGACATTATTCCGCCCTAGATCAGTACCCCTCTCTTCAACTTGTCGTGCTGCAGGACACACGGGCGCCTTGGTCTCACACATGACTTCACTAATAAGTACTTCTGGTTCTCCAAATGAAAAGGCCTCTTTGCTGATGTGTGCTGCGGAGATGTCGGGGTTTCCAGGTGAGGCCAAGGCGCTATAGAACCCGGATCGAGGTGACTCATGAGTTATGTTTATCTGTCCATTGTCAGTTAGACTAATAGTTCCGGGAGGGTTGCGAAGAATCCTGGAACCCAACTGCGAGTCACTCGAAACGGCCACGGCGTCTGAAACGCAGACCCCGCCAGATGCACATAGCTCTCTGCTCAAGCAGGGCTGCCGCAAGACAGCGCTCTTTGTAACAGGCAGGGACAATCCCTCCGCCCACCCAGCAAGGTCTGCTTCACGCGGGGCGACCATTCCGACCCCGGGCGGCTCCAGACGTCCGGCGAGGGCAGGGACCTCCAAAGCAGCAACGGAGGCTTCGCCATCCACGTTGTCAACGGCGCCGCAGTCAGTAGCGTCAATACGCACATCGGACCCACAAGCCCAGCCGGTTTCCTCGACCCTCAACAAGGTAGCGGGCAGCAATGGATGTATACAGGTGACGGGGGTTTGAAGTATCTCAATGCTTTTACCGATACAGTTACAGTTGTTGTGTGTAGCACATTGTTTATGCTGGGAAGCACTCACCTCTGGCCTCGGTGCAGATGAGCATAGTCTTGATGGTGATGGTGATGTGGCTGCTGCCGCACTAGCCGCACCTCGAGCGTCATAAGACGGTGCGTGCATGGCAAGGACCCAAGGGCTATCACCAGAAACAGTCTTTGCTGTCGCTCTTGGAGAGATCAATTTTCGTTGAGCGCGAGTTTCGCGCATTCTCCCGCTGAGGCTGTGACCGCAAAATGGGTGTCAGACCAAGAGGGCTACACCCCTCCACTCCTCCAATCCTCTGACTCCTCAGACTCTGCCCTGACTCCGCGGCCGCTTCGCGGGGGGAATGAGTCTTTGTAGGTAGACACACCCTCAGCGAACGATAGACAGAGCAAACAGACTTTCCGCTCCACTCTCCACAGCTCCTCAGACTCTGCCCTGACTCCGCGCCCGCTCCGCGGGGGGAATGAGTCTTTGTAGGTAGACACACCCTCAGCGAACGATAGACAGAGCAAACAGACTTTCCGCTCCACTCTCCACAGCTCCTCAGACTCTGCCCTGACTCTGCGCCCGCTCCGCGGGGGGAATGAGTCTTTGTAGGTAGACACACCCTCAGCGAACGATAGACAGAGCAAACAGACTTTCCGCTCCACTCTCCACAGCTCCTCAGACTCTGCCCTGACTCCGCGCCACTGGCTAGAAAGTCCTTCCCACAAGTGAACGTTGCACGGAGAATGTTGAGTGTCCAAAATTGAGTCCATGTGTTGCTCCGTATAATTTTCAATGTTTACGTCAATCCTGAACGGGCAGGTTATTTCAATATAATTTAACTCTTCATTCAGTACCGGGTGGTGTATGGACGGGAGAATTCTCATTTCATGGCTAATTTCCCTTACCTAGTGAGTCCCTCGGCAGCTTTGCTGCATCTCTGGGGTTATTTCTTTCCACTTGGTAAGAGTGTGAGCTTTAACCACTCTTACTTGTGTTTTGCTATGTGTTGTTTCCTGTATTTATGATTGTGGACTCTGGAGTAGACCACTTCAGTAGCCCCCTTCTTTTGTGTGTCACCCAGCACCTTCTGTGCAGTAACACAGGGTTGTCGTTCAGACTTCCCCCCGACTCCATTTCTGAGGCTGACTACTGTCCCCCAGAAAAGGGTAAAGTTACCATTAACTTACATGGAGTACTGGAAGGGTTAACTCTTAACTCTTTTTATCTGTACCTCGTAGAGCATTGTTGCGCTCTTTTAACATTTAGACATGGCTGGTGGCAGTGGCATCTACCCTAACTTTCTACCGCGGTTATCTTATATAACCTTGGTAATATTGTAGGCTATTGTGTTAGCCTCGAACTTAAAGCCGCTTGACCAAACACTTTTTCTTTTGGCTCTGGTGCGGTTTATTCACCATTTATTTTTGTTAAAACCCTTCTTGTGTTTTACTTTGCGCAGCAAACCAGGTTTGCCTTCTTTGTTCACTGTCTTTTGGCGGACTTCTACCGAGAAGCCCTCCTCAAGGCGCCTGGTTGTCTAGGTGGGCTGAATGTGAGGGAGGGTGTAGTCACAACCTGCACAGGGTATCCTAGGAAACCCAAGTCGCAAATTGTCATGATTGGGCAAGGTGGTTGTCCGGGCTGGACAACCCCCCTGCTGGGTGATTGACAGCCAGGCTGTGTGAATGGGGGATTTTCGCATAAAAAGCAAGTCTCTTGGGCTGGAAGTCAGAGAGTCGCCACTGGAACTACAAGGAACCGAAGAGAAGTGGAGAAGTCAACTGCTGCAACTATCCGTACCTGTGAAGCCCTGCTGCAGTCCTGAGCTATCTACCCTTCAACGACTAAGAGGAGATCCAGTCCAGAGTCTTCTTCCCTTGAGCCTGGTGGGGATAACCAGCTCGTCTTCTTCAGCCATAGGTCGACTTCGTGGTCGAAATTGCTGCACACTGCAGTAGTGGTCCGGATAGCCACCTGAAGAGCCTCTCCTGTTTTTAAGGAGCGCACCTTTTATTCATTGTCGCTGCTGCCGGCCTCATCCCTGTGTGGTGTTGAACACCTTCATCGTTTCTCTTCGTGCCGAAGCCAGGAATCGTGGGTCTATGGGAAACTACCAGGAACAACTGCCGTGGCACCAGCTTCTTCTTTGAAAAGGTACTGTGTCCTGCTTGAGGAATTTTGGGTGAAATCCCTATTTCTCGCTTATAAGGCTTGCCCTTATTTTTCCCTCCTTCTTATAACTTTTGCTTCCGAACATTTGACAATATCTAAAGTACTCTTGGCAACTTTGAATCCCGAACTATCCGACATGTGATCCTCGACACAGGAACCCGATTCCAATTGACACTGGCTCCGGCCTCTTGACTCTTGTATTTCTGTCTATGAGTGTTCTTCGATTCAGTCTGCCTATCTAACATATTGCCTATGATATTTGCCCCCAACTCTCTCTGGGTATCTCAGGTACTAAGTGTGTTTTTAACCCGGTAGCATTTCTTGCCGCGGATACGCGTTTATTTAGTAGACCGAACTGTCAAAAATTGATCGCAATCGTATTCACGGTAACGTGTATTGTTTCGTAACATTGGTTCTCTGAAACACAGGGTACTTACCTTGATTTATACTGTACAAAGTGAATTGGTCAGGTGTAGTGTATTTAACGTGTGGTTTTGAATTTTAATAGAAGTGTTGTGTTAATAACAAATGGTTTAAAAATAAATGTACTTATATTTTTTTACCTGAAACCTTGAGTCAGTGTTTGCTTGAGCCACAGTAATTGTGTCCCTTTGTGTAATTTCTGGCTACTGCTCATATACTCTTCAGATAAGCCTGGCTGCTCCGTTACTGCTACCACTATAACCTAGTAGTACAGGCTTGTACCAAAGGTAAAATTTGTATCGCTACCTGTAGTCTTAATTGTGTGTAGTGGTCCCTAAGGGCACTGCACAGGATTCTGCCTAACAACGGGTCACTCCCTCCACGAGGCGGAACTTCCTCTAACTTTTTGTCATCTGTGGCTTTTATTTCTAAAAAAGCCGCTGGAGTTGTGGCTGTTGTTATCAGTGGAGGAGCCGAAGACCCCTCATTCCACCCCACCCGTGGTGTTCCAATCGTTTCCGCCGGCATTTTTTATTCCTTCGTAGTTTCAAGTAGGTTTCAGTTAGTGCCCTTCAAATTTCCCCTTATTGATCTCCTTGCGCACTTCCACGAGATCTGCAGGTATTAAGTCGGCTCCCTTGTACAAACCGTAAGGGCCTCAATTTAAGAGAGGAATAATGCGGCAAACCAAGTATGGTAATTATGTTTGACGCGATCAAAGAGGACACAGCCCCAACAGTCCCCCGTCCTGTTTGCTGCGATGTGTGGCTTCTTCACCACCATATGCTGATGTTCACTTCTCTTCCTTCTGCAAGTGTAGCGGAGTGTGAATCTTCGAATTGCAAAGTGTTTTTTTTAAACAATATTTTTATTGATTTTACAACAAGAAACATTCAAACTGTGTCCCACTAAGCCTGCCCCCCATACCCCCACCCCCACCGGGAAAGTTCTTATCGCCGCTCTGCTCTCCGAGAGTCTCTAGTTCAATTTAACTAAACATGTCCAGTATCTTAATTTTGTGTGGGCACCACTGCTCCATAAAGTCACTTTGCAGGTATTCCAAAGTCACTGCCCACTCCTCCCTGAATTTCTGATGGTTCCCCTGAAGATTGTAAGTAATATGTTCCATCGTTATGTGGGACCATACTCTTCTTATCTAGTCTAATGCCATTGGAGGGTGTTTCTGCTTCCATTTTTGGGCTATTTCCAGCCAAACTCCGATTAGTAGGCCCATAACGTTTCTTTTCTGGGATTTGGTGAGGGTTCTAACTTTCGGGTCCCAAATCCACATAGCCACACCTCCTCCCCTGGATCCCCCATGTCTGGGAACATTAACTTCGTGTGCGCCTTAATGTCACTCCAATATTGTTGTAGGATAGGGCAGTCCCACCAAATATGGCGCCAGTTGCCTTCTGCCCCACAGTCCCTCCAACATGCATTGGAAACTCCCCTGTACATGGTGTGTAGTCTTTCTGGCGTGTAGTGCCATTGGACGAGAATTTTCATCCACATTTCTTTTGAGTGTATTGCTTTCGTTAGCTTGGGTATCAGCTCCCATGTGTATTCCCACAACTCCCTTGGTATCTTTTTTCTCAAAGTCTTTTCCCACCTCTTAATGTATGGCCATTGTACTTCCTCCCCAAGAGAATTTATAAATCTGTATATGTTTGAGACCAGCTTCTTCGAGCCATCGTTTGTCATAATGTATTTTTCGAATGGGGTTAATTCTCTCGCGGCAGCTTCTCTTATTTTGGGTGAGTCTAACCAGTGGTATAGTTGGTCGTATCTGTATTTGTCTGAGGCGTTGAGGTTCAATAGAGAGGTACAGTCTTCAAATGATCTTATGTGTCCTTCCTGGAACATATCCCTCACCATTTTGCAACCTGCGTCCTCCCATTTTTGGTATGCATTCCTCTCGAGGCCTGGGGGGAATTCAGGGTTTTTGAATAGGGGCATGAATGGTGATGGGTTTTTTGTTAGTGTGCCCATCTTAGTGGCTCTGTCCCAAATTTCTAAAGTGTGGTAGTGCACAACCCCCATCTTTTCTAGCCGCTGTGAGGACTGTGTTGGATGCTCTTGGTGTTTTCCCCTGCCATATGTATTCCGTGACCGCTTTCGTTAGGGATTTGAAGAATTTCGGGGTGGGCCTAATTGGTAGGGCTTGAAACAGGTACGTAAGTTTGGGAAGGATGGTCATCTTGATCACCGTCATCCGCCCCCACCATGTTATTGCTAATGGGTTCCACTTCTCGAGGTCACTTTTTATTTGTCTTAATATCGAGGGGTAGTTTTGGGCGTATAGTTGTTGTATTTTGTGTGTTAGGGTAATTCCCAGGTTTTTGACCCCCTGCTGTGCAACCTTTAGTTGGAGGTCCTCTGCAGTTGATTGAATCTGCTCGGTATCAGTGTTTCTGATTTCTGTCTGTTGATCTTGAGACCTGACAATGTGCCGAATGTTTCTATTTCCTGCATAAGAAATGGGAGGGAGTTTTCTGGGTCCCCCAGCATCACAAGCATGTCATCTGCGTATGCGGCTATTTTATGTTCGGTTCCTCCCATGTCTATGCCCTTTATTTCCTTATTACTTCTAATCCGCGCTAGTAGGGGTTCCAAAAAAAGTGCATATAGCAGGGGGGACAAGGGGCAGCTTGTTTCGTCCCCCTCTCAATTTGAGTTTTCTCGGAGAGAGCTCCATTCACTGCAACCCTGATGGAGGGTGATTTGTAGTTAGCTTTGATCATCTTGATGAAGGGCTCCCCCATCCCCATTTTCCTCAACGTATGAAAAAGGAACGACCACTCGACTCGGTCGAATGCCTTTTCCCCGTCCAAGGCCAGTATTGTCGCAGGGGTGTGAGTTATACCTTTTTTTTCCACAATATGTAGGACCCTCCTAATATTGTCGTGCGTTTGTCTACCGGGCACGAAACCCGCCTGGTCCTTATGGACCAGGCGCGGGAGTATTTGCGTGAGTCTCGTGGCTAGAATTTTAGTATATAACTTCGCGTCCAGGTCTATTGGACGATATGATGTTGGGAGTTCTGGGTTTTTCCCTGTTTGTGTATCACCAGCATTTTTGCCTCATTCATCGATGGAGTGATATCGCCTTTGTCTTTGAATGAGTTAAAGAGTTCTGTTAGGACCAATATATCGCTATAGGTTTTATAAAATTGAGCGGTGAAGCCTTGTTGATCAGTGTTAATGTGCCTCCAGGTATCTGCAAGTGCTAGATTGGACATTTTCTGTTTCAGGGCTTTCGAGGGGGAGCATTGCCCCTGCTGTCTGGGGGCCGATCTGTCCAGATTTGGGTCCCACGCTATATTTAGGTCTCCTCCCAGCACTATTTCCCCTGTGGCGAAACGTTCTAGTTTTCCCAGTGTGTCCTTGAGGAACCCCTCCTGCCCTGTATTAGGTGCGTATAGAGCAGCGAGCGTTTATGGAGCACCCTTCAATTTTCGGGTTCACCAACAGATATCTCCCCTGTTTGTCTGCCTCTGTTTGGAGGATCTGTACCTTTAAGGAGTCTTTGAAGGCTATTAAGACCCCTGCCTTTTTGTCTTGTGTGTTTGCCTGTAGTATCTGGTTATAACCTTTCAATCGGACCTTTGTCCTGTCTTGTGTTTTAATATGTGTTTCTTGGAGCATGATAATGTCATATCTATCCTGTTTCAGGAAGTGCTCCACTTTTTTCTGTTTGACTGGAGAGTTAAGGCCTCGAATATTATAAGTTAGGATTTTAGTCCCCACCCCAATCCTGGATGTTGGTCCCTAAGTGTGTGTCTCGGAGCCATCCTAGAGTAAAGCGCTGCGTCCCGGTGTTCCCCCCACCCCTATGAGGCAACCCCCAACTTGCCCTGATCCCCCCCCCCCCAAAACTGCCCTGAGACGGGCTCTGGTTCCTAAGGTCGCTCTGGCGTTGCGCCGTGCGCGCCATGCCCGACTGTTCTCAGGGATAACTTGCAGGGTGTTCTAAAACCCTTTGGATTCCAAGTGACGTTCCAAGTGCCCTCCTCCCCCCTCTCCGCACCTTGTTCATGATTCTGGAAAACTCTCGTCCTGTTTCTTTATCGTAGTCGAGTTGGGTCACTCGTTCTCTCCGGTGTGAGTTGATAGTCTCTTCTGATGCCTTCGTTGTGGTTACCTATCTGTTGGCGGGGGGGCCTTTCCCCTTTCTTCCGGTATTTTTCCAGTGGGATTCCGCTCTATTCCGGTTCTGGTTATCTCTCATCCTTCTCTGAGGTTCATCCTCTTGGTCGTGGATGCCCAGTATTTGTCTCCCCTCTTCGCAGGTAGTTATCCTCCTTTGTTTGTCGTCCCACGTGAAAAGGAGCCCAAAGGGGAATGTCCATTTATATCTTATTTGCCTTGACATTAGGTATCTTACAACAGGGCCCATGTCTCTGCGCTTCTGTAATGTGATCTGTGCCAGGTTCTGATACAGCTGGACCTCCTCCCCGTTCATTCTAATGTGGTCCATTGACCTGGCTTTCCTCAGGATCTGTTCTTTTTGGGGATAAGAGGAGAGGGCTACCAAGACATCTCTGGGCCTTACGGCAGGTTCCCCCGCTCTTTTTGGGCCCACCCGGTGTACTCTGTCTATGGATACTTCTTCCTCTTACTTTGCGCCCAGGATCTCCTTAAAGACATGTTGGGCGGCATTTTTCAGGTCTCTGTCCTCTATTGACTCTGCCATATTTTTGATTCTTATGTTCGACCTTCGTGAACGATTTTCAAGGTCCTCGCACTGAATTTCAAGATTGTGAGTCCGTCTCAGCAGTTGTTCCTGGAGCTCTGCGTATTGTTGCGTCTCTTCGTCAAGATTTTGGGTGATTTTCTCCAGGGTGTCCGTCCTCTCCCCCAAGCTCTTAATCTCCGAACCTAATTCTTGTAGGGCCTTCTTCATTTCATTTTTCATGGATTCAAATTGCGTCTCCGTTTTAGCCATGAACTGTGTATGAAATTCTCCAAACCACATTTTCATGTCCTCTTTAGATGCCATTTCGGGGTCTGCTGTTCCTGTGGTTGCTTTCGAGGGGTGTCCTTCTTGGTTTTTTTTCCTTGTGGAGCTTGAGGGAGTAGTCTGTTCCGACCCCCACAGTTGTGGGAGGCTCTGATCCTGTTTCTTTTGGGGGTTTTAGAGGGTAGATTGCGCTGTCCTCCCCCTGGATTTTGACATATGTGCTGATGTTTATTTTCGAATTGTGGGCGCTTCGTTCAGTGACCTGCTCTCTTCAACTGAGGAGTGTTCTGGGTCTGGGGTGGATGCGCGAGTTTCCCGGATTCCGTGTACAGGCCCCCCACCATCCCTGGGCTACTCCTGGGCTGCCGCCTCTGTACCGTCGTTGATGGGATCTCCCCCAACTGTCTGCCACTGAGTCTTCTCCCCCAGAGTCGCGTACCTGTTATTTTGAGCACAGGTGGGTGATCACCCACACCCCCCCCCCCGGTGATCTCTTCTGGTCTTTCGTCCTCACCGCCACCGGCTCCAGCATCAACCCGCAGTCCCCGCCGGGGCCGCCCTTCGGTCCGCTGTCCTCCGGCGGCTGTTATCGGGGGGGCGGGGCTGCTTCTGCTTCTCTTCCCCTAGCGGTTCCTGTCCTCGCTGCCTCCCTCTGTCCGCCCAAGGCCGCGTAGGGGGTGAGGGGGGAGTCGCGGGTCTGTTCTCCGGGGCCCTCGGGCACTCCCGACTGCAAGGGCGATTCCCTCCTCAGTGGTCTTCTCTGAAGCACGCGGGAGCTTCACGGCCCTCCCGGCAGTCCACCGCCCGTATAACTCCGGCTCTAGGCGATGTTGTGAGAGTTTTCCGCTATGTTGATGGGCTCTTTGGTGGTGCGGCCTGGATGGGGGACGGAGCGACGCTCAGGCACGTCCTCCCTCCATCGCCGCCATCTTGGAATCCGCAAAGTGTTTTTTAACTGAAATTAAGGATCAATCAGTTCAACCTGCCGCCAGGAATATATGGCGATATCCTTTGTGTTATTGTGTCACATTAAACACGTTAAACAATTAAAGCCCAAATATCTGTTCATCAGTTACCAGCAGGGGAAATATATGTCGGTACTCACGTCCTTTGCGGTCCTTGCAGATTATATTTTCGATGATATATCCGCCCAGGTCGTCCAGCGTCCAGACAGACAAACAGCAAGTAGCCCTTTATGCGGCAGGGATTACTTTTAGAATTATGCTCCAGAGGATTATGCTCGAAGTCCCAAAAATGTGTGTTTATGTTGGAGCCAGAGAATGGCAGAATTCCAGTGTCCATGCTTGCCTGGCACTAGTGGCATTGCTAGGGATGGACTGGGAACCCAAAGTGGCTGTGGCAATGTTTACCAAAGCGGCCCCATAGTAACATATACTGGAAGCTTTGTAACACATTCTTTACTTCATCCCCCTCAAGAGGCCCACCAGGAAATCTCCAGATGTGCCTTTAGGGCAGTCCACCACTGGGCATTGCTAAGGCAACCGGCAGGGTTCAAGTCGGGGCTACACGCAGGGGGACGGAGTCCACCCAATTTATCCAGAGGGTGGACGCAGTCCCCGCAGCTAAAATGAGAAACATTGAGTGTCCTCTTTGAATTTATGAAGGAAAGCCGACATCAGGGATCAAACAGGCCGGACACTTCACCACTGCACTACATAACATGATGAAAGGTAACAAACAACTAAAGGTGAAATGTCCCATTTCGGTGCTGCAAGTCCCAGGGAAAACATTTGTATTGATTCTTGGAGTTTAAAACAAACACTTTTTAAAGTTTTGAAAAACACTGTTAGAAGAAAATATCCTCTCTTGGTTTTGTGTGTGTGTGTGTGTCGATTTTATGAAAGGCAAATGCCATTCGTCCTACTCAATTTGTGTGGTTATGCAAAGCCAATTTAATGAAATGTGCATATTTCACCTTGATATGTTAATTTCTGGCGACGTCACATCCCACTGCGTTTGTTGAGGAGTCCCCCTACTTAAATTTTTAGGACTTGGCCCCTGGCAGCCGTTTACAATCAAGGGACAACTGTCCCGCATCCTTCTAGTAGCACCAATCAGGTGCATGATGTGCCAGCTCAAACAAATGAAAAGTTTCCCAACCCGGTGCATGGGAAGGCAACAATTTACAATCAAGGGACCACCCTCTTATATCACTGAGAAAAACGCACACACACACCATCCCCCTCCATCTGCAAGGCATCCAGGGGGTTACAAGTAATGGAGCTTGGGTAGCAGAGGGGCTGGGCTGGATAGGGGAGGAGGGTACAGCTCTTGTAGCTTTACTTTTTCATTTACAAACATAGGACTACAAGTACCAGAATTCAAAGCAAAACAGAGCTAGTCAGAGTAACAGCAGCCATGGAGCAACTTGTGATATCTGAAAGGAAGTATCTCAGGACTCTGGTGGTACTCACAGAGACAGTGTTGGTCTGGGGCATAAAATCGGCCCAGGAACCAATGAAAAAGTGGCCCACAATCATTCATTACTATCCAGAAAGGACTGAGGCTCCCCAAGGAGGCATTTTTGGTCAAATATTTAGCAAATAATTAATTTGTTCAATATTTGCTTAGCAGCATTGGTTAAAAGTAGTGTAGTAACTTATGAAACTGATCCTAAAAAAGTAGTCTATTCTGGTCAAAAAAACGAGCCCATTCTAGAATCAAGGGCATTGCCGTGCAGGCCAGTCCGAGGCGGCAAAGGATGTCCTGTAAGGAACAGAAAGGAAACTGGTGACCTGATATTTCATTTCAATCAGAGCAGCTGAAAGAGAGGAAGTAATATGTCTAGAAAATCCCAAATTTTGGCAGTGAATAGTCTAGCCTTTTAAAAACTGCTTTCTATAAAATACGCGAAGGGGGCACCCGGATTTGAACCAGGGACCTCTTGATCTGCAGTCAAATGCTCTACCACTGAGCTATACCCCCGGCCCTCTGAAAAGGCGATCCTGGCTGTACCTGTGCCTGCTGACGTGTCTGCGAGGCACACCTTTCCTCCTTTCATACCTGTCGCTGATTCTCAATACTGTTTAAACATTGGAGGAGTGCTGGTGCGAACGACAGGTTTCCTGGTGAAAGAAAAGTTAGAGGTGCTCAATAACAGGGATTAAGAGAGAGAATCAGAGGTCTCCAGTGCAACTCACTCTTTCTTTAGCACCAATTTTCAGTAACAGAAATGTCTTTTTATTGCCTAATTGTCATTTTTCTTTTTTTGTTGACCATTCCAATCCCCTCATTTCGTATCAGTGTTTGTAAAGATTTTTAGTAACTGCCTATCTTTTTTACCCTCATACTAAAGTTGTGAATTACAGGCAATAAGTCGTTTCTTTATTAATAATACGGACAATTTACACGCAGTTGCCGATTCGGTCCTGGATCGTTAGCCAATAACAAAGCATCTTTCTGTTGGTGCAATCCATATGCAAATTAGTTGGTGTGCAGGTATTTTGCCCCAGAGGGCCTGGACAGGGCTCTAATAGACGAGCTTCCTGCAGCTGGAATGATCCTGCAGTTTTTTAAATGTGTTAAAATGCCATCTGCCACTAATGTTACCAAAAAGTAGATTGGGCAGGGGTGGGCGGATTGGGGGTGAGAGCGCGACCCTATGGAATTGCGCGCAGTGCATTTCCCCCGAAAGTAGCTGGACTTTGCTTGCTGTATAAATGCACGATTTTTACCTGCCCTGGGCCACCTTGGGCTACTTTGCCCGCCACAATGTGAGAAAAGCATACAATTTGCCCTTTTATAGTTCCCCCTACTTTTGTCTGTGGCCCCCTATGTGCCCACTGCCCCCTTTAATTTGATTCCTGGAGGTGCCACTGTAACAAAGTGCATGTTGGTGGTTGAAGTAACATTTATTATTTTTCTTTTTTTTTTTACTTGATTTAATTAATTTTTACAAGAGTGTTCCTGAGTTCGGTTAATTTTTACAAGAGTGTTCCTGAGTTCGGTGAAGAAAAAAGAAGAAAAAGGTCCAGATCCTGCCAGCCTCTGCTTTTTGTGAGAAGGGAAATTTAGACGGAGAGGATTGAGTGGGGATGAAGTATTAAGTCTTTGCAGTTCTGCTCCTCTAATTGCATCACTCGGTTTGTCCTGGCGATTTAGAAGGCCGAGATTTTCGTAAAACCCCACCACTGCGATTGTCCATTTAGTGTTCTCACCACTCAACAAGTTGTTCCATGTTCCCTCGTCATCCACAAAGTCAAAGTTGCCAAGTAAATACCCAATTTTTTACATTCCAAATACGAGCCTTCAAGTCCCAGCATGCAAAGGGCTGTTAGCTAAAAAGCACACGTCTATTTGTACTTTAAAGGAAGGCTGGACACAGTTTGGGCTTTTGGGGTGTAGTCGGTAGTCTTCATGGCCCCCTTCATCCCACCGTGTACATGCAGAGCAGGAATGAGCCCGGATTTCCCCACAGCAGTGGTCACCCCGAATGTTAGGCTTTGCATGCTGGTACTTGTAGGCCATTCTCAGTGGGGAATAAAGCGGCAATGGTAATCTTTTCGCTCAGCTTGTTGCTTTAATGGTGCAAGTATTGCAGGTTGATCAGTGAACATCTCGGTTCATCTCTATAAAACAGAGTGTTACTTTCGCTGAGTGTTGTTGACACTTTGTACTATCCTAGAGTACTTATTTTCGGAGCTGGCCCGAAGCTCGGTTCCTGGAAAGCAGATTGATGCCCGCCCACTCACTGCCCAGCTATTTATCCTATTAGAAACGAGTAGGAGAGGATGGAGAGATGTGCGCTGCTGTTGGGGAGAAGGTGGGTCTCATGGGTGCCTGTAAGCTGCCATGGCCTTCACCACAGCACCATATGCAAACTGGGCGAACAGCTTTTAACAGGATTCCATGCAACATACAAAGACCATTGTCTGTGATAATTATTTATTCATTTATTTATTTATTTATTTTATTTATTTGTATAGCGCACCTACAGCCCAGAGGCATCGTGGCGCTTGTTACAAGAATTTTTATAAGCATTTTCAGTAGGTCAGGTTACATGTGACTGAGAGGTCTCTTAGTTACAGGTACATTACTAATACATTACTCATTACAAATTTTACATTACTCATCACAGATTTTTGTAACACATAAGAAAACAGCTGATTACTTAGATGAAGAGTTGTGTTTTGAGTGCTTTGCAGAAGGCTTGGTGGGATTGAATCATTCTTAGGTTAGGTGGAAGGGCATTCCATTGTGTAGCGGCTATCGTCGGGAAACGGGATCCCCCTGCACCGGCCTTTTTGGTTTTAGGCACAAGGATAAGGTTAGAGTACCCTTCCCTATGAGGTCTGTGGCAGTGTGTTTGACAATCCTCTGTACAAGGTACGGAGGGGCGCCATCATGGAGGCATTTGTGTGCCAGGGAGAGAGTTTTGAAGATTATTCTCTGTTTAACCGGGAGCCAGTGGACCTGTCTCCTGATATTGGAGATGTGTTCTTTCCTAGAGGTCCACGTGGCTGCCCTCAGGGCATTGTTTTGTGCTAGTTGTAGTTTTGAGAGGTTTTTGCATGACGTCCCGCATAGTAGGGTGTTACAGTAGTCTAGTCTGGAGCCAATAATGGCTCTGGCTATGGTGAGACAATTCTGTTGAGATAGGAATGGTCTGGATGCGTTGATGATTTTTGCGTAGTAGGCTGATGAGGTGGAAATAGCATTCACTTGTCTGTCCATTGTGAGGTTTGAGTCTAGGTAGACGCCAAGTGTTTTGACATAGTCATATACCTTGATGGGTGCGTTGTCGATAGTGAAAGAGGAGTATTCCTGACTGAGGTTACCCAGGGTAGTGGGTGAGCCGATAAGTAAGAGTTCCGTTTTTTCACTGTTTAGGCATAGCCAGTTGTCAGCCATCCAGGATTGGATAGTTGAGTAGATGGCCGTGAGATTAGACATGTCAGTTGTATAGTCACCTGTGAGTGGGATTAACACCTGCGTATCATCCGCATAATTGGTGTATGAAATGCCCAGGGAATCCAGGATGCTAAACACTGGCCTAGTGAAAATGTTATAGAGTGTTGGCGCTATGCAGGATCCTTGTGGGACTCCACATTTGAGGAGGCTGGGGGTGGCAGAGGCTGATTCAGAGAAAACTTTCATAGCCCTGTCTTGGAGAAAGGAAGTAATCCAGTCGCATGCTTTAGGGGCAAAGTTAGCTGCAGAGGCAAGGTGACGGCACAAGGTTTTGTGGTCGACCAGGTCGAATGCAGCTGATAAGTCAAAGAGCAGGAGGAGTGCATGTTTGCCTACATCTCTCATGTCGTCCATTTGGTTCTTTAAATCGCGGAGGGCTGATTCAGTGCCATGTCGTGGGCGGAACCCTGATTACCGCAGGCCTAGGAGTTGGTTCTCTTCCAAGTATTTTTGTACTTGCATATATGCAGATTTGTCGAGAATTTTTAGCAGGAATGGGACCGTGGTGATAGGCCTGTAGTTCCCGGGGATGGTGGGATCGGGTGAAGGCTTTTTTATTAGTGGGCGTACCCAGGCTTCTTTGAGATCTTTGGGAACAAGACCTGTCGAAAGGAAATGTTAATAAAGGCAGTGAGAAAGGGAGCCAATGTGGGAGCAGAGTCTTTGATGAGTTGGCATCAACTTTGCAGTTGGAGGGTTTAGTGGATTTGAGCAGGGTAATGACCTCCGATTCCGTGATGTCTCTGAATTCGAGGGGGCATGGGGGTTCAGTGCAGGTGGGGGGGGCGATTTGCTGTGCTGGCTAGCTATTAGCTTTTCGAGCACTTTTTGGTGGCCAATGATTTTGGATTGAAGGGTGTTGAGCTTGTCTAGCATTGCTGATTGAATGCTGTTGCACCAGTTTGCATCCTTGATGAGTGTAGGAGGGGGTGGTGGAGGGTTTTTCCAATTCTCTAAAGATAGAGAATATTTCTTTAGAGTTGGATTTGGCGTCAATAATCCTTGAGTTAAATGAGAGGGCCTTGGTTTTGATGACATTATTATTGTATGACCTGGAGATGGTTTTGAA
Source organism: Ambystoma mexicanum (assembly GCF_040938575.1). Taxonomy (NCBI): domain Eukaryota; kingdom Metazoa; phylum Chordata; class Amphibia; order Caudata; family Ambystomatidae; genus Ambystoma; species Ambystoma mexicanum. Next base: position 140,341,336 of record NC_090921.1, read on the forward strand.
GGCCTCCCTGTTAGATTCTGAGGGGTTAGCTTTCCAGGTAGAGAGGGCGGAACGTTTTTCTGAGCGTTGTTTGAGCAGCTCATTGGAGAACCAGGTGTTGGAGTGCTTGATTTTCTTGGTTTTCTTGGGAGCCAAGGGAGCAATGGAGTCTATAGCATTGGTGATAATGTTTTTGAAGGTGCTAGCGAGAGTGTCTGGATTATTGGAGGAGGGCGTCTGAAACGCGGGAACCATTAGGTATGGTGCCAGATTTTCCGTAGTGAGTTTACTTGAGCTCCTGGCGAGTGCCGCTGGGCAAGGGGTAGTAGGATGGAGTGCTTTTGCTTAGCGGTGAGGTTGAACTGGATATAGTGGTGGTCGGACCATGGGATGGGGGTATTGTCAGTAACCAGGATGGAGCAGTTGTGCTGGTTGATCCAATCCAAGGTGCGTCCTTTAGTGTGAGTGGGTTCAGAGATGGTGGGTACGAAGCCAAGGGTGGTAAGGGCTTTATTAAGGGCTTTGGCGTGAGGATCTTTAGGGTCATTTAGGCCCAGGTTAGGATCGCCCAAAAGATTGATTTGGGAGGATTTTTTAATATTATATGGTAGGGCGTGGACGAGAGAGTCTTGGAAGTCAGAGCAGGGGCCGGGAGGTCGGTATACAATGTGCATATTGATGGTGCGGGTGTGAGACAAGTTGATTTTAAGTGGGAGGTAGTCACATTTGAGTCCAAGTTGTCCCTGTTGTCTAGGTGATTCCCTGATGCTAAGGGAGTTCTTGGCTATGAGGGCAACACCACCCTCTCTCTGGTTGGTGCGGTCTTTCCTGTAGATAGCGTAGTCTGTGGGGATAGCTAAAGAGAGTGCAGGTCCTGAGCTATCGTTCAGCCAAGTTTCAGTAATTAGAAGTATGTCAAGATTGTCTTTGGTTATAAGATCATGAATGTCGAGGGGATGTGCCAGAATGGAACGTGCATTAATTAGTGCGCATTTTAGGGTACGTTCAGGGTTCTGTAATGTGAGGAGGCGATAGAGGTGTGGTGCGGAGTGGCAGAGCGGTAGGGAGTGGCACAGAGGGGGCATGGTTGTTACATACAGGGCGGTTAGAGGTGCATGGAGTGCTAGGCATTGGAGATGCAGTGGCATGAGAAGGCTGGCATATTTCAGTGGGTACAGGTGGTGTAACAACAACATAATTGGGCGCAGGCAATACAGTGGGCATAGGCAGTTGCGCAACAAGATGATTGGGCGTAGGCAATACAGTGGGCATAGGCAGTGCAGCAACATGGTTGGGCGCAGGCATCACATTGGGCATAGGCAGTGCAGCAACATGATTGGGCGCAGGCATCACAGTGGGCATGGGAAGTGCAACAGCATGATTGGGCGCAGGCATCACAGTGGGCATAGGCCGTGCAGCAACAACATGATTGGGCGCAGGCATCACAGTGGGCATAGGCAGTGCAACAACATGATTGGGCGCAGGCATCACAGTGGGCATGGGCAGTGCAGCAACATGGTTGCCTGCAGAGTACCGTGCGCGATAATTGTCCTCTGCGCTTGGGCTCTGAGTGACGGTCAGGGTTCCTTCAGTGAGTGCTTTGGTGATGTTACTGCATGCGTTATGCACATTGGGGGGGACATCACAGAGGTTAGACGGCATGCCGCGAGCAGGGTTATATCTGTGGAGGGATTTTTTGTGGACACCTTCTGGCAACTCTGAGGTTGTGGACGCTAGTGTACGGTGCATAACAGCGCATCGGAAAGGGCAGGATGCGTGTACGTAGACGACGGTTTCTTGCAGGTAAGTGTGGAGTGGAGCACGTGCCTCAGTGCGGATCGGGCTGTGTGTAGAGGAGGGAGAGCTGGGTGAATGGGGAAGGAGGTGAAGAGCCTTACCTCTTTGCGTGCCCCGGGCGCCTTCGAGTGCCGACGAGCAGCGAAGAGCTGCAAAGAGGGATGATGGCCTTTCCTCTTGGTATTCCCTTTGCGGCTTTGCCTCGCGGTGACCCTCCTCTCCCTTTAAAGCAGGAGAGGAGGTCGCAGCGAGGTGTGGGGGCCAATCCGGCTTCTCAGGAGCTACTGTTGTGGCGGTTGCCATGGTAGCATTAGCGGCGGCCATCTTAGGATTGCGACGGGCCTCGTGGCTCGTAGTATTGCTAAAGGAGATTCCTCCAGCTGATTTGTTCATGGACGGGAGAGCAGAGCACGCAGGTCGTGCGGAGGCCGGTGCCTTCCTTCCAGTGTTGGGATTCCCTCGCAGCAGAGCTGCAAAGAGGGATGAAGGCCTTTCCTCGTGGCCTTCCCTTCGCGGCTTTGCCTCGCGGCGACCCTCCTCTCCCTTTAAAGCAGGCGAGGAGGTTGCGGCGAGGTGTGGGGCCAATCCGGCTTCTCAGGAGCTACTGTTGTGGCGGTTGCCATGGTAGCATTAGCGGCGGTCATCTTAGGATTGCGACTTGCCTCGTGGCTCGTGGTATTGCTAAAGGAGATTCCTCCAGCTGATTCTTTCATGGACGGGAGAGCAGAGCACGCAGGTCGTGCAGAGGCGGGTGCCTTCCTTCCAGTGTTGGGATTCCTTCGCAGCGGAGCTGCAAAGAGGGATGAAGACCTTTCCTCTTGGCCTTCCCTTCACGGCTTTGCCTCTTGGCGACCCTCCTCTCCCTTTAAAGCAGGAGAGGAGGTCGCGGCGAGGTGTGGGGGCCAATCCGGCTTCTCAGGAGCTACTGTTGTGGCGGTTGCCATGGTAGCATTAGCGGCGGCCATCTTAGGATTGCGACGGGCCTCGTGGCTCGTAGTATTGCTAAAAGAGATTCCTCCAGCTGATTCTTTTATGGACAGGAGAGCAGAGCACGCAAGTCGTGCGGAGGCGGGTGCTTTCCTCCCAGTGTTGGGATTCCCTTGCAGCGGAGCTGCAAAGAAGGATGAAGGCCTTTCCTCTTGGCCTTCCCTTCACGGCTTTGCTTCGTGGCGACCTCCTCTCCCTTTGAAGCAGGAGAGGAGGTCGCAGCGAGGTGTGCGGGCCAATCCGGCTTCTCAGGAGCTACTGTTGTGGCGGTTGCCATGGTAGCATTAGCGGCGGCCATTTTAGGATTGCGACGGGCCTCGTGGCTCGTAGTATTCCTAAAGGAGATTCCTCCAGCTGATTCTTTCATGGACGGGAGAGCAGAGCACGCAGGTCGTGCGGAGGCGGGTGCCTTCCTTCCAGTGTTGGGATTCCCTCGCAGCGGATCTGCAAAGAGGGATGAAGGCCTTTCCTCTTGGCCTTCCCTTCGCGGCTTTGCCTCGCGGCGACCCTCTTCTCCCTTTAAAGAAGGAGAGGTCGCTGCGAGGTGTGGGGGCCAATCCGGCTTCTCAGGAGCTACTGTTGTGGCGGTTGCCATCGTAGCATTAGCGGCGGCCATCTTAGGTTTGCGACGGGCCTCATGGCTCGTAGTATTGCTAAAGGAGATTCCTCCAGCTGATTCTTTCATGGACGGGAGAGCAGAGCACGCAGGTCGTGCAGAGGCGGGTGTCTTCCTTCCAGTGTTGGGATTCCCTCGCAGCGAAGCTGCGAAGAGGGAGGAAGGCATTTCCTCTTGGCCTTCCGTTCGCGGCTTTGCCTTGCAGCGACCCTTCTCTCCCTTTAAAGCAGGAGAGGAGGTCGCGGCGAGGTGTGGGGGCCAATCTGGTTTCTCAGGAGGTACCGTTGTGGCGGTTGCCATGGTAGCATTAGCGGCGGCCATTTTAGGATTGCGACGGGCCTCGTGGCTCATTGTATTGCTAAAGGAGATTCCTCCAGTTGATTCTTTCATGGTCGGGAGAGCAGAGCACGCAGGTCGTGCGGAGCCTGGTGCCTTCCTTCCAGTGTTGGGATTCCCTCGCAGCGGAGCTGCAAAGAGGGATGAAGGCCTTTCCTCGTGGCCTTCCCTTCGCGGCTTTGCCTCGCAGCGACCCTCCTCTCCCTTTAAAGCAGGCGAGGAGGTCGCGGCGAGGTGTGGGGGCCAATCCGGCTTCTCAGGAGCTACTGTTATGGCGGTTGCCATGGTAGCATTAGCGGCGGTCATTTTAGGATTGCGACGGGCCTCGTGGCTCGTAGTATTGCTAAAGGAGATTCCTCCAGCTGTTTCTTTCTTGGACGGGAGAGCAGAACACGCAGGTCGTGCGGAGGCGGGTGCCTTCCTTCCAGTGTTGGGATTCCCTCTCAGCGGAGCTGCAAAGAGGGATGAAGGCCTTTCCTCTTGGCCTTCCCTTCGCGGTATGTCCTCCAAATCGTACCAATGTTTAGGTGAAAACTGCATCTGCCCCTGCAAACCCCATCCTGCGATTTCTTTCATAATAACAGTGAAACTAGATCACAAAGGAGCTTTTTAAAAAAAGGTGTATTTTAATTCCAGGATACAAGCTTATTTAGACGGTTTGAATTTTTGTAAACTTTAAATGTTTTTCACAAAACATATTAAATATTCTGAACATCTGTGTCCAACAATCACTATGAGCATGTCACCTTATCATACTGTTTCTTGTACTGTGGGTCTATAAGTCTTAGTAGTATATAGGCAAAACCCAGATGAGACTTTCTAGCCTCACATCATATTGCATGTTGGTGCCTGCAGTCAAACCCACCCATGTTAAACCATTACTAAAGGAACCCGCAGCTAACCAATTGACTCAACGAGCTACACCCCAATCTTCAACTCACCAACACTCAAAGAAAGAATTCACCTACCAACATCTCTGGGGCCATGTGGTAACCGACAACATCATGCATGGATCACAACACGGTTTCAGACTAATGGAGGAACCAAACCCAAGTTCTCTTCCATATTAGCCACTATAAAAAAAGCAACACTGATGCAAATACAGCAAGACCACTCATCTTTCTAGATATTTTGGCCCAACAGACCAAGCGGGCCCAATAGGCACAGGAAAAGACTTCTTCGACGATAGAGCTGGTGGCGGCTGCTATCACGAGTAAGATGGCTGACCCTGTGAAAGTAGCCCCTGCAGCACAGAAGGTTTCTCTGCCCCAAGGAACAACAGCGCTGCAGTGACTTTGGCAAAGTCGTCTGGAATGTCAGAAAGGGAGAAAGCGACTCAGGCCCCCGTTCAGGCACCGCAGGTGGAGGGCGAGGAGGCCCCGCAACACGGACGACAAGGACAGGAGTCCCTACACATGGTCCATGAGGATGTGGGAGAGGAGGAGGACGGCGACGGCGCGGGGCCTAGTGTTCCGATCCTGCCAGCTCAGCCGAGGGATGATGTATCTGGACATTCTATCGACCAGTGGAGTGTCTTTGCTGAAAATGTTGCGGGGGACATGACAACTGAAGGAAAGGAGAGGGGTGGAAGAAGGGCGGATGTGGCTCTGAGGGATCGTTTCGCAGAAATTGTTCATACAAATGTCAATGAATAGTAGATTTTACCGAATATGGATTGCTCCCATGCAGTATTGCCAGGTGGCTGACGGCCACCACGTCGGCGGGCACCACACCTGTCTGGGGCAAGGCGAACTGCGCCTTGCTGTGCCAGCACTGCCTGAGGCTGCAGGACTGCATTCCCCCTCTGATCTGCTTGCCCAGGAACAGGATCAGATGTCGCGGAGTGTGACCCTGCATCCGTAACCACCAAAGGCATACCTGCCAACACTGACATCCCTATTGAGGGTTCTAACCCTGGTGCAGGTGGGTCGGACAGAACAGAATCCCTCCCAGGAACACTCACCTGCGACGGCACATAGGTCTCATCATCCGAATCGACACCTGAATACAGCTTGGGGGAGGTGCAGCCAGAGACACCCCTTGAGAGCACGACCAGCAGCAGTTGTGGGTTCTCACCCACCACCACACCACGTCCCTCACTGGTGGTCGGTCGGCCCTCAGACCCCTCCTGGGTCTGCACCATCTCCACAACCCCAGCAGTATCAAGTGCGCCATCCCCTGCAAAGACATAAAAGAAAACAAATGGAAACAGGCATTAGCACTATGGCACACAATTAGGGCTGAAAGGCTACAGAAACAGTACTTGATTGACACATGTCCCACATGACTAAAATCCTCCCATGCATGCACCGTCACTGCGTGTGAAGGGGAGGCAGATGGCACACATTGATGACACCAAGATGGAAGATGAACACATTTGCTGCATGCTGCCTAGCAGTGGCATCACACATTGGCCAGTGATTGGCAGGTCAAATACACATGCCATCACACAGATGGCATGTACCCTAGCCATGAAGTGAAGAGGGAGAGGAGGTCACCAATTGTTCATTCAGTCCAGATTGCTCATGTAATTGATTTTTTCATTGAAATGGTTCAAATGTTTAACCTGCAGCTGCCAGTCCAAAATGGTCCTATAGCACAGGGACATGTCTAAACTAATCATGTCCAGGAAACTAAGCCAGTCCACTGTACCATAGCCATGTCAGACATGTGACAATAGGACTGAGAAATCCTGAGTAAAAGTGGTGGTATGCAAACAATCTGCCTGAATAAACAGAGGTAAATAAGCAACAATGCCGTGGCAAGATGACACTCCAAGGGCAACTGGCGTGGTGTTGGGCTGGATGTCTAATGTTGGCAGAAGGGATGCTGCTATACCCAAATGCTGGTGCCAAGAATGTATAGGAAGAGGCACATGGGTGACCCAAACCACTCAGGCACACACACCCTCACCTGGCACCCAAACATAAGCCCTCCCACACACACCATGCACATGGATGACACACACATGGATGTCTAATGTTGGCAGAAGGGATGCTGCTATACCCAAATGCTGGTGCCAAGAATGTATAGGAAGAGGCACATGGGTGACCCAAACCACTCAGGCACACACACCCTCACCTGGCACCCAAACAGAAGCCCTCCCACACACACCATGCACATGGATGACACACACATGCATGTGCACTCACCGGACAATGCCTCGTAATCTGCCAGTTCTCCCACGCCTTGGATCTGTTCCTCCGTGATGTAGGTCCCAGCAACCTGCTCATGTGGAGTGAGTTCTATGTCGTCTGCTGGAGACCCACCTCCAGTCACTAGAGTTGCGGCATGACTTGAGGCCAGCTTATTCTTTGCCCTGCGCTTCAGGTCATTCCAGCGCTTGTAGCATTCATTAGCTGTGCGCCTCACGATTCCAAGGGCACTTATGATGTCCGCAATGGTCTGCCAGTGTGCCTGACGTTGTGCAGGTGTGGTCTTGGATCCTGCAACAATCACCATTTCGCGGTCATGTGCGGACACATACTCTACAAGTGCATTCAGTTCGGCCTCATTGAAGCTGGGCTTCCTTGACGGGCCGGACTGTGTAGCCGTGTCTGGGGCATCAGCTTCTACTGGATGAGCACTCTTCCTCTTCCGCTTGGAAGGTGGTGGGGATCCTGAGTGTCCTACGCCGCTCTGGACACTAGGGGCAGGAGCGTGGGATTGCACACTCAGCATGGGAGTTGGTACAGGCATTAGCTCAAGTGTGATGGTGTCAGGGGGAATGTCAGCATGATGGACTTGGACCGACACTGTCCTGGCTGGGTGTGTAAGAGGTGGGGTGGATGGAGCCGCAGCTGCCCCTGCAGCCTCCCCAGCCTGCCTACGCGGGGCAGCAGATGACCTAGCTGCCCCTGATCCACGTGGCCTGATGACACCAATGTTCACCGGCGCACGTGGCCTAGACCTGTTGACCTGGAAGTCAGCCATGGAGTCACCCTGTGCCAGGTCTGGTTCCACAGTGGGCTGGTCCAACAAGGGCTGAGCATGGATTGTGTCAGCCACGTTAATCTCAACCAGGGGGGGGGGGCTGGTGTCCCTGACTGCTCCTCCACACATGGGGGGCTAGGGGCACCCTGCAAGTCACGGCCACGTCCCCTACCGTATCCACCACGGCCACCACTTGGGGCTCGGCCACCTTTGCCACCCTTACGGCTTGGTCGCCTCCCAGCCATGGCACTGATGTTATTGTGCATATGGGAGTCGATGTGAACTATTGTCCTGGGCAATTGGGGGTCAAAGGGGTTGGGTACCAGATGGTAATCGTACCCTAGTGCTCTAGCAAGGCTGTATGTCACCCCTGGGGAAAGATGACGGGTCACGCAACGCACAGGCACCCCAAAAAAGGGAAGTAAGGTGCACGCAACCCCTCCTAGACCACGTGCGTGGAAAAATAAACCTGCACTACGCTGTGGCACCCAGAAACACAAGAATGACCGTATGCGTGTCACACGCAGCCTAGAATGACCTCTGAAGGGGTACGCGACACACGGGGCAAGCACATATGTTAAATACGTGCGCGACTCACCATCTGCCAGGAACAAAAGCGTGAAAAATATGCGCGTGTGCGTGTTGGCAACTCCCCCGCCAAAAGAAGAATTGTACGCTGTCTGAGGAGACAGGACAACAGTAGAAGGGAACGGAAAAATAGGAAAAGAGAAAAAGCTGTCAGAGGTAACAGGGAGTACGAACTGGAAACGCTGTGAAGTAAATTGCGTGTGAACCGACAAGAAGTACAGATTTCACCCACTCGCTCTCCACGAAAAGCACGTACAAGGAAGTGGCGTTCTACACGTACCTTTTATACACACGTCACAGGCGCGCATACGCGATGAGGCCATTTCCACCAATTACGCGCTTTGACACTCGGACGTGTATCTCTTTTTTTTTACACGCGCCATTCTCTACGGCCATGCACGTGACGTCACAACTGCGCATGGTGGCCTTTGGGCCAATGAAATTGCATATGTGAGCACACGTGGTAAAACTGCACGCCCGAGTGTCATCGCGTGTAATCGGAGGGCAGTGAGCGTACACGCGATTGGCCTAGGTACGTGTATTTCTGGGGTGTGCAGGAAGTTTCACAGGCGATTGGTGGAAATCCACATGTGCTCTGTCATCACGTGTAATGAGGGAAACACCCGCGCGCGTCACGTCACAGATGCGCTTACGCGCTAAGGGCCTTTGGTCCAATGAAATCGCATATATGTGTGCTGACATGCATACGCGCTAAGGGCCTTTCCTCGATTTACACGCAGACGTGCAGGATTTTCACGTGCCAAATCACTCCGTATCAAGCTGGCCACGCGTAAGCACACGGAAGACCACGCTCCTGCCCACAAGGCCGAATTACTGCCCCCCAGAGCCCCGAGCACGCTCCCACCTGCCATCTGCGGCTGCCTGACTGCCTGCTGCCCACGTGCCCTGCCATTTGCTGCCTGCACATCAGCCAGGGGTGCTGTTGCTGTGACCACCCCTGCTGGAACTGAAGACTCCCGACTGGGATTCCATCGCTCCACAGCCCAGCCCCAGGATCCAGTTGCCAACCCACTCCTGCCTCTGGGGTTGTCATGTCGGGCACTGCAACATCTGGCACCACTGAAAACCCCCGGCCAGAGAGGCAGAGGGGCACCAGCTTCAGTGCCAGGGAAGTTGGTGTCCTGGTGGAGCAAGTCCTGGGGCAGTATGATGCCCTCTACGGAAGTGTGCGCGCCGACAAGGAAGGACGGACTCGGATCTGGACGGACATCGTGACTGCCATCAACGCGGAGGGGGTGGCAGTCCGTGACTTCCAACATGTCAAGAAGCGCTGGGAGGACTTCAGGTCCAGGACCCTGAACAAGGCCCGGCGCCTCTTGAAGGCAGCGGATGCTAAGGGGCGCCGGGGCCACTTGTCGGAAGATCAGATGAGGGTCCTGGAACGCATATCACCAGCGCTCCACGTCCAGGTCCTTGAGAGGCAGACCCGTCTGGAGTCGAGTGGTAAGTGTACATGCATCATGATTGTAAGCTGTGCGTGTGGTGATGTGCCAGTAGTGTGCCGGTTGCACATCTGTTTGTATGGGGCCGAGTATGGGTGGGGGTGTACAGGACCGTGAGGCTAACACATGCAAGGGCTGTCATGTGTGAGACATGGATGGTGCTTGTGTGTGTAGGCTTGCATGCCAAATGCAGTTGTGTGGGCATACATGTTTGGATGAATGTGTATGTAAGTGGGCATGTTCGTGATGTCACGCATGTATGTTATTTTCAGCTGCATGTATCAGCACTGTGTACATGTGCATGTGTGTGTATTTGACAAGGGTGCAACAGTGATGCAACATGGATGCATGTGACAGCGGGATGTGGAAGCCTGATTGGCAGATGTGACATGGATGCCCATCGGAACACTGCGACAGTTGGCTGAGGTGTACACATGCATGCAAGTGTGGTGGTGTGCGTGCATGTGTAGTGCACTCCCTGTGTTGCATGTGATGTCTGGCTCACTTTTGCCTGCTCATGCTGTTGTATGTGTATGGATGGTGCTGGCAGTTGCGATGTGGCTGTGGTATGGCTCATGTGTGCAAGTTGAAATGACATGTGTGTTGCCGATTGTGATGCCATGTCTGAGGTTTGCCAATGCCACTCATGTGCAACTGTCATGTGTGTATGTGTCCATTGTACAGTGCCCTGATGCCTGTGTTTTATTTCTCCCTGTCTGCAGCGTCAACTGATGAAGAGGTCGGAGAAGGTGCTGTGGAGCACAGCGGCGGGGATCGCACCGCCAGCCGGAGACGCAAGGCCCGGCTCCCCTCCCAGGTTGTGATATCGTCGGGGAGTGATGAGTCCGGTGCCGCGTCCCAGGCCGCAGCTACCGGGGGGAGGTCCAAGAGGTGGAGGTCGGAGTTGAACTCCTCAGCAGCAGAAGGGGCAGCTGGGACTCCACAGGGGGAAGATGGCACGGAGACATCCGGGTTGGTGGGGGGTTTGGTGGAGGAGGAGGCCGTGCAAGCAACAGAGACGGGGTCTGGAGGTGGGGATTCCACTGGTGCTAGTGGTGCAGTGCAGGACCAGGGACAGGAGGCAGCACAGGTCGCCGCGGAGGTGCCTGTGTGCAATCCTGTTCCTGATCCTGTCACTGCATCATCTTGCACCAGCAGGGATGCCTACGTCCAGACCCGTTTTCAGGCAGGGGATGAGCTCACGACAACTGGCCTTCCTCTGCCTGCGGACGTGGCTATCCGGGTCCGGGTTGAGCCTGTCCTGACTGGTTTGGCGTTGCGTCAACGGCCCATGCGAGGTGACCTGCAGTCTTTTCATGAGGAGACTGCACGTCATCTCGAATGGCTCGTTGACCGCGTCGGCCTTCTGGGACAGGTCACCCAGGCCGGATTCCTCCGTTTGATGGGGCTTGCTACGACCCCCTCCTCAACTGAACCCCCTATGCGCCAGTCGTCCTCCGTGCCATCTTCCCACCCATCAGTCACCTGGGTGCCCTGTGGAGCTGCCTCTGACGGTGCGGCCAGGCTGGTGGAGGAGGCATCCCTGCCACAGTCGGGAGTCAGACGTCCAGCAGGGGTGACCACATCAACGACTGCACCCCGGCCAGCAGAGGATGTGCAGGCAGCAGGAGGCAGTGCACGGGTAGAGGCGCACCAGCAGCAACGTGGTGGGAGCCATGATGGCTCGGGGCCTTCCACATCGGAGGGGCAGGCATCAGCCGGAGGGCAGGAGGACCCAGGACGGGAAGTGTCTTCCGTGTGGCAGCGGTTGGGCCACGCCATAGATGCGGAGCGGCAGCGGGCGGAAGAGGCACAGCTCACGATGGTCAGGGCGGAGAACTCCATGCGGAGGGCCCTGAGGCGTGCCGAGTGCCTCGAGGCAATCCGCAGGGAGTTTGGGGGGAACATGTGGATGGCCCTGCGGACCCTCGGGGCCATGGAGGAGAAGCGCCTCCGGGACATTGAGCAGGAGTTCGATGATGCCCTGGCCCGGAACATCCCGAAGTGAGCTGTCGGACTAGCCCGCTGCCCTTGTAAATAGTTCTATAGTTAGTGTTAGGTTTCCTTTGGTTTAGCATTTTTTTGGACCTTTTGGACAATGGGCCACATTTTTGTTTATAGTTATTTTTTTTAGGTAGTGTTATTAGATAGGTTTCATTTCTTCGGTTGGGATCATGCACCCTGGATTGTTTATCTGTACATAGTTGACTTTTGGATTTTCAATTTTTATTATGATTTCACCATGGAGCAATGGTTTTCGATTTTAATTTTCCATTGGATTTACTTTTGTGGACTGTGACTTTGGACACCTTTCCTTTGCATTATGATTTGTGGTTTGCATTATTTCACGGACCTGCTGTTTTTTTTTTTAATTTCTATTATTGTTTGTTTATTTTTGATTCAATTTATGTGGCTTTTAATACATATTTTTTCTTCAAAGTTCAATGTGTAGTATCTTCTCATTGGTTTCATGCATATCATAATATGGGTTTTGACATTCACTGACACCCATTGGGTGTATGTGAGGGACATGTGTTAATTTCCAAACTTGCAATTGGGCTTCTATCATGTTTTTGCCATTTCTAAGTGAGTGGATGCAATACTCGGGTGGGTGTTTGGCATTTGGAGGCTGACCATAAGGGCCAGGGATCTACATTGTGGTGAGATGTTGGCTGGGGGACATGAGTGGAGGCCTGGTGGAGGCTGCCCCTGCACTGCTGGGGGGGGGTGGTGGGAGACATGAGTGGGGGCCTGGTAGAGGCTGCCCCTGCACTGCTGGGGGGTGGGGGTGATAGGGGACATGGGTGGGGGCCTGGTGGAGGCTGCCCCTGGTGGCTGGGGGGTGGGGGTGCATGGAGACATGAGTGGGGCCTGGTGGAGGCTGCCCCTGCACTGCTGGGGGGTGGGGGTGATAGGGGACATGGGTGGGGGCCTGGTGGAGGCTGCCCCTGGTGGCTGGGGGGTGGGGGTGCATGGAGACATGAGTGGGGCCTGGTGGAGGCTGCCCCTGCACTGCTGGGGGGTGGGGGTGGTGGGAGACATGAGTGGGGGCTTGGTGGAGGCTGCCCCTGCACTGCTGGGGGGTGGGGTAGTGGTAGACATGGGTGGGGGCCTGGTGGAGGCTGCCCCTGGTGGCTGGGGGGTGGGGGTGCAGGAAGACATGAGTGGGGGCCTGCTGGAGGCTGCCCCTGCACTGCTGGGGGGTGGGGGTGGTGGGAGACATGAGTGGGGTCCTGGTGGAGGCTGCCCCTGCACTGCTGGTTGGTGGGGGTGATAGGGGACATGAGTGGGGGCCTGGTGGAGGCTGCCCCTGGTGGCTGGGGGTTGGGGGTGATGGGAGACATGAGTGGGGGCCTGGTGGAGGCTGACCCTGCACTGCTGGGGGTGGGGGTGATGGGAGACATCATAGCTCTCAACCATTTGTCTCGCAAAGGCGGGTGAAATCACCCGATTTTGTTTTTGGCGGGTGAGACGCCCATTGGAATGAATGGGCGTGCAGGAGGCTTGGCGGGTGAGTCAGCCCTTTGCAAGGCGGGTAACACCCGCCAAAAGCGGGTGAGTTGAGAGCTATGAGACATGAGTGGGGGCCTGGTGGAGGCTGCCCCTTCACTGCTGGGGGGTGGGGGTGGTGGTAGACATGGGTGGGGACCTGGTGGAGGCTGCCCCTGGTGGCTGGGGGGTGGGGGTGCAGGGAGACATGAGTTGGGGCCTGGTGGAGGCTCCCCCTGCACTGCTGGGGGGTGGGGGTGGTGGGAGACATGAGTGGGGGCCTGGTGGAGGCTGCCCCTGGTGTCTGGCGGGTGGGGGTGATAGGGGACATGAGTGGGGGCCTGGTGGAGGCTGCCCCTGCACTGCTGGGGGGTGGGGGTGGTGGTAGACATGGGTCGAGGCCTGGTGGAGGCTGCCCCTGCACTGCTGGGGGGTGGGGGTGATAGGGGACATGAGTGGGGGCCTGGTGGAGGCTGCCCCTGGTGGCTGGGGGGTGGGGGTGATAGGGGACATGAGTGGGGGCCTGGTGGAGGCTGCCCCTGCACTGCTGGGGGTTGGGGGTGGTGGGAGACATGAGTGGGGGCCTGGTGGAGGCTGCCCCTAGTGGCTGGGGGGTGGGGGTGGTGGGAGACATGAGTGGGGGCCTGGTGGAGGCTGCCCCTGCACTGCTGGGGGTTGGGGGTGATAGGGGACATGAGTGGGGGCCTGGTGGAGGCTGCCCCTGGAGGCTGGGGGGTGGGGGTGATAGGGGACATGAGTGGAGGCCTGGTGTAGGCTGCCCCTGCACTGCTGGGGGGTGGGGGTGGTGGGAGACATGAGTGGGGGCCTGGTGGAGGCTGCCCCTGCACTGCTGGGGGTGGGGGTGGTGGTAGACATGGGTGGGGGCCTGGTGGAGGCTGCCCCTGGTGGCTGGGGGTGGGGGTGAAGGGAGACATGAGTGGGGGCCTGGTGGAGGCTGCCCCTGCACTGCTGGGGGGTGGGGGTGATAGGGGACATGAGTGGGGGCCTGGTGGAGGCTGCCCCTGGGGGGATGGGGGTGATAGGGGACATGAGTGGGGGCCTGGTGGAGGCTGCCCCTGGTGGCTGGGGGGTGGGGGTGATAGGGGACATGAGTGGGGGCCTGGTGGAGGCTGCCCCTGCACTGCTGGGGGTGGGGGTGGTGGTAGACATGGGTGGGGGCCTGGTGGAGGCAGCCCCTGGTGGCTGGGGGGTGGGGGTGATGGGAGACATGAGTGGGGGCCTGGTGGAGGCTGCCCCTGGTGGCTGGGGGTGGGGGTGATGGGAGACATGGGTGGGGGCCTGGTGGAGGCTGCCCCTGGTGGCTGGGGGTGCAGGGGGACATGCGTTGGTGGGCAGTAGTGCAAGGTGACATGTGGGTTGGCTGGGGGCATGGCCATGGTGGATGGGGTGCCTGCAGGACATGTGCAGGGTAGGACCCTGTGGTGTGGGCCACCTGCAGGGGCCGTGGAGGGTGTAGAGGGGACACCTGGGAGGACCCACACGTGCAATTCACATGTGGTGCTCCCCGCGCACCCCTGTAATACACGTACCCTGATGGAATCGCGTGTGATACTTCCCGCGCACCCCTGAAATACACGTACCCTGCTGATTTTGCGTGGGATACTTTCCGCGCACCCCTGAAATACACGTACCCTGCTGCTTTTGCGTGTGATACTTCCCGTGCACCCCTGGAATACACGTACCCTGCTGTTTTTGCGTGTGATACTTCCCACGCACCCCTGGAATACAAGTACCCTGCTGTTTTTGCGTGTGATACTTCCCGCGCACCCCTGGAATACACGTACCCTGATGGAATCGCGTGTGATACTTCCCGCGCACCCTTAAGATACACGTACCCTGCTGCTTTTGCGTGTGATACTTCCCGCGCACCCCTGAAATACAAGTACCCTGCTGTTTTTGCGTGTGATACTTCCCGCGCACCCCTGGAATACACGTACCCTGATGGAATCGCGTGTGATACTTCCCGCGCACACCTGAGATACACGTACCCTGCTGCTTTTGCGTGTGATACTTCCCGCGCACCCCTGAAATACACGTACCCTGCTGTTTTTGCGTGTGATACTTCCCGTGCACCCCTGGAATACACGTACCCTGATGGAATCGCGTGTGATACTTCCCGCGCACCCCTGAAATACACGTACCCTGCTGCTTTTGCGTGTGTTACTTCCCACGCACCCCTGATGCACACGTACACAGGACAATCGCGTGTGAAACTTCCCGCGAACCACTGAAATAAACGTTCCCCGTTTGGCTTTTGCTGTTTGCCAGCCCTGTGGACTGGTCCAGGGTTAGCGCAGCCCTTTGCGATTATTTGGGGATTTTGAAGGCTTTTCCTTGCGCGAGGGCGTTCTTGGGGGCGTAACTGGCGCTGCTGCAGGGTCGCTGCGCCACGCTGCACCACGGCTGGTTTTGGATGCGAAAATCCATGTATACGCTGTGCGCGGAAATCGATTTTAGCGCACGTGGCTGGCGCAGACATCCGCACGGGCACGCTGTGCGCCAGCCGCGTGCGCCACTTTTGTGCGAATTTCTATGAATTACCCTGTGAGTGTCCTCTTTGAATTTATGAAGGAAAGCCGACATCAGGGATCAAACCGCAATCTCAGTTTTGTAGGCCGGACACTTCACCACTGCACTACATAACATGACAACTAAAGGTGAAATGTCCCATTCCGGTACTGCAAGTCCCAGGGAAAACATTTGTATTGGTTCTTGGAGTTTAAAACATACAAAGTTTTAAACTACAAGAACCTTTTAAAGTTTTGAAAAACACTGTTAGAAGAAAATATCCTCTCTTGGTTTTGTGTGTGTGTCGATTTTATGAAAGGCAAATGCCATTCGTCCTATTCAATTTGTGTGGTTATGCAAAGCCAATTTAATGAAATGTGCATATGTCACCTTGATATGTTAATTTCTGGCGACGTCACATCCCGCTGCGTTTGTTGAGGAGTCCCCCTACTTAAATTTTTAGGACTTGACCCCTGGCAACCGGTTAAAATCAAGGGACACCTGTCCTGCATCCTTCTAGTAGCACCAATCAGGTGCATGATGTGCCAGCTCAAACAAATGAAAAGTTGCCCAACCCGGTGCATGGGAAGGCAACAATTTACAATCAAGGGACCACCCTCTTATATCACTGAGAAAAACACACACACACACCATCCCCCCTCCATCTGCAAGGCATCCAGGGGGTTACAAGTAATGGAGCTGGGGTAGCAGAGGGGCTGGGCTGGATAGGGGAGCAGGGTATAGCTCTTGTAGCTTTACCTTTTCATTTACAAACACAGGACTACAAGTACCAGAATTCAAAGGAAAACAGAGCTAGCCAGAGTAACAGCAGCCATGGAGCAACTTGTGATATCTGAAAGGAAGTATCTCAGGACTCTGGTGGTAATCACAGAGACAGGGTTGGTCTGGGGCATAAAATCGGCCCAGGAACCAATGAAAAAGTGGCCCACAATCATTCATTACTATCCAGAAAGGACTGAGGCTCCTCAAGGAGGCATTATTGGTCAAATATTTAGCAAATAATTAATTTGTTCAATATTTGCTTAGCAGCATTTGTTAAAAGTAGTGTAGTGACTTATGAAATCTGCCCAAAAAAAGTAGTCTATTCTGGTCAAAAAAACGCGCCCATTCTAGAATCAAGGGCATTGCCCTGCAGGCCAGTCCGAGGCTGCAAAGAATGTCCTGGAAGGAACAGAAAGGAATCTGGTGACCTGATATTTCATTTCATTCAGAGCAGCTGAAAGAGAGTAAGTAATATGTCTAAACAAATCCCACATTTTGGCAGTGAACAGTCTAGCCTTTTAAAAATTGCTTTCTATAAAATAAACGAAGGGGGCACCCGGAATTGAACCAGGGACCTCTTGATCTGCAGTCAAATGCTCTACCACTGAGCTATACCCCTGGCCCTCTGATGAGGCCATCCTGGCTGCACCTGTGCCTGCTGACGTGTCTGCGAGGCACACCTTTCCTCCTTTCACACCTGTCGCTGATTCTCAATACTGTTTAAACATTGGAGGAGTGCTGGTGGGAACGACAGGTTTCCTAGTGAAAGAAAAGTTAGGGGTGCTCAATAACAGGGATTAAGAGAGAGAATCAGAGGTCTCCAGTGCAACTCACTGTTTCTTTAGCACCAATGTCAAGGTAACAGAAATGTGTCTTTTTATTGCCTAATTGTCATTTTTCTTTTTTTGTTGACCATTCCAATCCCCTCATTTCGTATCAGTGTTTGTAAAGATGTTTAGTAACTGCCTTTTTTACCCTCATACTAAAGTTGGGAATTACAGGCAATAAGTCGTTTCTTAATGCGGACATTTTACACGTAGTTGCCGATTCGGTCGTGGATCTTTAGCCAATAACAAAACATCTTTCTGTTGGTGCAATCCATATGCAAATTAGGAGGTGTGCAGGTATTTTGCCCCAGAGGGCCTGGACAGGGCTCTAATAGACGAGTTTACTGCATCTGGAATGATCCTGCAGTTTTTATAATGTGTTAAAATGCCATCTGCCATTAATGTTACCAAAAAGTAGATTGGTCAGGGGTGGGCTTTTTTGGGGGCGAGAACGCGACCCTATGGAATTGCGCGCAGTGCATTTCCCCCAAAAGTAGCTGGACTTTGCTTGCTGTATAAATGCACGATTTTTACCTGCCCTGGGCTACTTTGCCTGCGACAATGTGAGAAAAGCATGCAATTTGCCCTTTTATAGGTCCCCCCTACTTTTGTCTGTGGCCCCCTATGTGCCCACTGCCCCCTTTAATTTGATTCCTGGAGGTGCCACTGTAACAAAGTGCATGTTGGTGGTTGAAGTAACATTTTTTATTTTTCTTTTTTTTTTTACTTGATTTAATTAATTTTTACAAGAGTGTTCCTGAGTTCGGTTAATTTTTACAAGAGTGTTCCTGAGTTCGGTGAAGAAAAAAGAAGAAAAAGGTCCAGATCCTGCCAGCCTCTGCTTTTTGTGAGAAGGGAAATTTAGACGGAGAGGATTGAGTGGGGATGAAGTATTAAGTCTTTGCAGTTCTGCTCCTCTAATTGCATCACTCGGTTTGTCCTGGCGATTTAGAAGGCCGAGATTTTCGTAAAACCCCACCACTGCGATTGTCCATTTAGTGTTCTCACCACTCAACAAGTTGTTCCATGTTCCCTCGTCATCCACAAAGTCAAAGTTGCCAAGTAAATACCCAATTTTTTACATTCCAAATACGAGCCTTCAAGTCCCAGCATGCAAAGGGCTGTTAGCTAAAAAGCACACGTCTATTTGTACTTTAAAGGAAGGCTGGACACAGTTTGGGCTTTTGGGGTGTAGTCGGTAGTCTTCATGGCCCCCTTCATCCCACCGTGTACATGCAGAGCAGGAATGAGCCCGGATTTCCCCACAGCAGTGGTCACCCCGAATGTTAGGCTTTGCATGCTGGTACTTGTAGGCCATTCTCAGTGGGGAATAAAGCGGCAATGGTAATCTTTTCGCTCAGCTTGTTGCTTTAATGATGCAAGTATTGCAGGTTGATCAGTGAACATCTCGGTTCATCTCTATAAAACAGAGTGTTACTTTCGCTGAGTGTTGTTGACACTTTGTACTATCCTAGAGTACTTATTTTCGGAGCTGGCCCGAAGCTCGGTTCCTGGAAAGCAGATTGATGCCCGCCCACTCACTGCCCAGCTATTTATCCTATTAGAAACGAGTAGGAGAGGATGGAGAGATGTGCGCTGCTGTTGGGGAGAAGGTGGGTCTCATGGGTGCCTGTAAGCTGCCATGGCCTTCACCACAGCACCATATGCAAACTGGGCGAACAGCTTTTAACAGGATTCCATGCAACATACAAAGACCATTGTCTGTGATAATTATTTATTCATTTATTTATTTATTTATTTTATTTATTTGTATAGCGCACCTACAGCCCAGAGGCATCGTGGCGCTTGTTACAAGAATTTTTATAAGCATTTTCAGTAGGTCAGGTTACATGTGACTGAGAGGTCTCTTAGTTACAGGTACATTACTAATACATTACTCATTACAAATTTTACATTACTCATCACAGATTTTTGTAACACATAAGAAAACAGCTGATTACTTAGATGAAGAGTTGTGTTTTGAGTGCTTTGCAGAAGGCTTGGTGGGATTGAATCATTCTTAGGTTAGGTGGAAGGGCATTCCATTGTGTAGCGGCTATCGTCGGGAAACGGGATCCCCCTGCACCGGCCTTTTTGGTTTTAGGCACAAGGATAAGGTTAGAGTACCCTTCCCTACGAGGTCTTGTGGCAGTGTGTTTGACAATCCTCTGTACAAGGTACGGAGGGGCGCCATCATGGAGGCATTTGTGTGCCAGGGAGAGAGTTTTGAAGATTATTCTCTGTTTAACCGGGAGCCAGTGGACCTGTCTCCTGATATTGGAGATGTGTTCTTTCCTAGAGGTCCACGTGGCTGCCCTCAGGGCATTGTTTTGTGCTAGTTGTAGTTTTGAGAGGTTTTTGCATGACGTCCCGCATAGTAGGGTGTTACAGTAGTCTAGTCTGGAGCCAATAATGGCTCTGGCTATGGTGAGACAATTCTGTTGAGATAGGAATGGTCTGGATGCGTTGATGATTTTTGCGTAGTAGGCTGATGAGGTGGAAATAGCATTCACTTGTCTGTCCATTGTGAGGTTTGAGTCTAGGTAGACGCCAAGTGTTTTGACATAGTCATATACCTTGATGGGTGCGTTGTCGATAGTGAAAGAGGAGTATTCCTGACTGAGGTTACCCAGGGTAGTGGGTGAGCCGATAAGTAAGAGTTCCGTTTTTTCACTGTTTAGGCATAGCCAGTTGTCAGCCATCCAGGATTGGATAGTTGAGTAGATGGCCGTGAGATTAGACATGTCAGTTGTATAGTCACCTGTGAGTGGGATTAACACCTGCGTATCATCCGCATAATTGGTGTATGAAATGCCCAGGGAATCCAGGATGCTAAACACTGGCCTAGTGAAAATGTTATAGAGTGTTGGCGCTATGCAGGATCCTTGTGGGACTCCACATTTGAGGAGGCTGGGGGTGGCAGAGGCTGATTCAGAGAAAACTTTCATAGCCCTGTCTTGGAGAAAGGAAGTAATCCAGTCGCATGCTTTAGGGGCAAAGTTAGCTGCAGAGGCAAGGTGACGGCACAAGGTTTTGTGGTCGACCAGGTCGAATGCAGCTGATAAGTCAAAGAGCAGGAGGAGTGCATGTTTGCCTACATCTCTCATGTCGTCCATTTGGTTCTTTAAATCGCGGAGGGCTGATTCAGTGCCATGTCGTGGGCGGAACCCTGATTACCGCAGGCCTAGGAGTTGGTTCTCTTCCAAGTATTTTTGTACTTGCATATATGCAGATTTGTCGAGAATTTTTAGCAGGAATGGGACCGTGGTGATAGGCCTGTAGTTCCCGGGGATGGTGGGATCGGGTGAAGGCTTTTTTATTAGTGGGCGTACCCAGGCTTCTTTGAGATCTTTGGGAACAAGACCTGTCCTGAAGGAAGTGTTAATAAAGGCAGTTAGAAAGGGAGCCAATGTGGGAGCAGAGTCTTTGATGAGTTGGGCTGGACAGGCATCACCTTTGCAGTTGGAGGGTTTAGTGGATTTGAGCAGGGTAATGACCTCCGATTCTGTGATGTCTCTGAATTCGAGGGGGGATGGGGGTTCAGTGCAGGTGGGGTGGGCGATTTGCTGTGCTGGCTAGCTATTAGCTTTTCGAGCACTTTTTGGTGGCCAATGATTTTGGATTGAAGGGTGTTGAGCTTGTCTAGCATTGCTGATTGAATGCTGTTGCACCAGTTCGCATCCTTGATGAGTGTAGGAGGGGGTGGTGGAGGGTTTTTCCAATTCTCTAAAGATAGAGAATATTTCTTTAGAGTTGGATTTGGCGTCAATAATCCTTGAGTTAAATGAGAGGGCCATGGCTTTGATGACATTATTTTTGTATGACCTGGAGATGGTTTTGAAGGCCTCCCTGTTAGATTCTGAGGGGTTAGCTTTCCAGGTAGAGAGGGCGGAACGTTTTTCTGAGCGTTGTTTGAGCAGCTCATTGGAGAACCAGGTGTTGGAGTGCTTGATTTTCTTGGCTTTCCTGGGAGCCAAGGGAGCAATGGAGTCTATAGCATTGGTGATAATGTTTGTGAAGGTGCTAGCGAGAGTGTCTGGATTGTTGGAGGAGGGCGTCTGAAACGCGGGAACCATTAGGTATGGTGCCAGATTTTCCGTAGTGAGTTTACTTGAGCTCCTGGCGAGTGCCGCTGGGCAAGGGGTAGTAGAATGGAGTGCTTTTGCTTAGCGGTGAGGTTGAACTGGATATAGTGGTGGTCGGACCATGGGATGGGGGTATTGTCAGTAACCAGGATGGAGCAGTTGTGCTGGTTGATCCAATCCAAGGTGCGTCCTTTAGTGTGACTAGGGCGTGGACGAGAGAGTCTTGGAAGTCAGAGCAGGGGCCGGGAGGTCAGTATACAATGTGCATATTGATGGTGCAGGTGTGAGACAAGTTGATTTTAAGTGGGAGGTAGTCACATTTGAGTCCAAGTTGTCCCTGTTGTCTAGGTGATTCCCTGATGCTAAGGGAGTTCTTGGCTACGAGGGCAACACCACCATCTCGCTGGTTGGTGCGGTCTTTCCTGTAGATAGCGTAGTCTGTGGGGATAGCTAAAGAGAGTGCAGGTCCTGAGCTATCGTTCAGCCAAGTTTCAGTAATTAGAAGTATGTCAAGATTGTCTTTGGTTATAAGATCATGAATGTCGAGGGGATGTGCCAGAATGGAACGTGCATTAATTAGTGCGCATTTTAGGGTACGTTCAGGGTTCTGTAAGGTGATGTGAGGCGGGGATAGAGGTGTGGTGCGGAGTGGCAGAGCGGTAGGGAGTGGCACAGAGGGGACATGGTTGTTACATACAGGGCGGTTAGAGGTGCATGGAGTGCTAGGCATTGGAGATGCAGTGGCATGAGAAGGCTGGCATATTTCAGTGGGTACAGGTGGTGTAACAACAACATAATTGGGCGTAGGCAATACAGTGGGCATAGGCAGTGCAGCAACATGGTTGGGCGCAGGCATCACATTGGGCATAGGCAGTGCAGCAACATGATTGGGCGCAGGCATCACAGTGGGCATGGGAAGTGCAACAGGATGATTGGGCGCAGGCATCACAGTGGGCATAGGCCGTGCAGCAACAACATGATTGGGCGCAGGCATCACAGTGGGCATAGGCAGTGCAACAACATGATTGGGCGCAAGCATCACAGTGGGCATGGGCAGTGCAGGGTTATATCTGTGGAGGGACTTTTGTGGACACCTTCTGGCAACTCTGAGGTTGCGGACGCTAGTGTACGGTGCATAACAGCGCATCGGAAAGGGCAGGATGCGTGTACGTAGACAAAGGTTTCTTGCAGGCAGGACAGCAGGGTAAGTGTGGAGTGGAGCACGGGCCTCAGTGCGGATCGGGCTGTGAGTAGAGGAGGGAGAGGTGGGTGAATGGGGAAGGGGGTGAAGAGCCTTACCTCTTTGCGTGCCCCGGGCGCCGTCGAGTGCCGACGAGCAGCGAAGAGCTGCAAAGAGGGATGAAGGCCTTTCCTCTTGGTATTCCCTTTGCGGCTTTGCCTCGCGGCGACCCTCCTCTCCCTTTAAAGCAGGAGAGGAGGTCGCAGCGAGGTGTGGGGGCCAATCCGGCTTCTCAGGAGCTACTGTTGTGGCGGTTGCCATGGTAGCATTAGCGGCGGCCATCTTAGGATTGCGACGGGCCTCGTGGCTCGTAGTATTGCTAAAGGAGATTCCTCCAACTGATTCTTTCATGGACGGGAGAGCAGAGCACGCAGGTCGTGCGGAGGCGGGTGCCTTCCTTCCAGTGTTGGGATTCCCTCGCAGCGGAGCTACAAAGAGGGAGGAAGGCCTTTCCTCTTGGCCTTCCCTTCGCGGCTTTGCCTTGCAGCGACCCTCCTCTCTCTTTAAAGCAGGAGAGGAGGTTGCGGCGAGGTGTGGGGGCCAATCCGGTTTCTCAGGAGGTACTGTTGTGGCGGTTGCCATGGTAGCATTAGCGGCGGCCATCTTAGGATTGCGACGGGCCTCGTGGCTCATTGTATTGCTGAAGGAGATTCCTCCAGCTGATTCTTTCATGGACGGGAGAGCAGAGCACGCAGGTCGTGCGGAGGCCGATGCCTTCCTTCCAGTGTTGGGATTCCCTCGCAGCGGAGCTGCAAAGAGGGATGAAGGCCTTTCCTCGTGGCCTTCCCTTCGCGGCTTTGCCTCGTGGCGACCCTCCTCTCCCTTTAAAGCAGGCGAGGAGGTCGCGGCGAGGTGTGGGAGCCAATCCGGCTTCTCAGGAGCTACTGTTATGGCGGTTGCCATGGTAGCATTAGCGGCGGTCATTTTAGGATTGCGACGGGCCTCGTGGCTCGTAGTATTGCTAAAGGAGATTCCTCCAGCTGTTTCTTTCTTGGACGGGAGAGCAGAACACGCAGGTCGTGCGGAGGCGGGTGCCTTCCTTCCAGTGTTGGGATTCCCTCTCAGCGGAGCTGCAAAGAGGGATGAAGGCCTTTCCTCTTGGCCTTCCCTTCGCGGTATGTCCTCCAAATCGTACCAATGTTTAGGTGAAAACTGCATCTGCCCCTGCAAACCCCATCCTGCGATTTCTTTCATAATAACAGTGAAACTAGATCACAAAGGAGCCTTTTAAAAAAAAAGGTGTATTTTATTTCCAGGATACCAGCTTATTTAGACGGTTTGAATTTTTGTAAACTTTAAATGTTTTTCACAAAACATATTAAATATTCTGAACATCTGTGTCCAACAATCACTATGGGCATGTCACCTTATCATACTGTTTCTTGTACTGTGGCTCTATAAGTCTTAGTAGTATATAAGCAAAACCCAGATGAGACTTTCTAGCCTCACATCATATTGCATGTTGGTGCCTGCAGTCAAACCCACCCATGTTAAACCATTACTAAAGGAACCCGCAGCTAACCAATTGACTCAACGAGCTACACCCCCATCTTCAACTCACCAACACTCAAAGAAAGAATTCACCTACCAACAGCTCTGGGGCCATGTGGTAACCGACAACATCATGCATGGATCACAACACGGTTTCAGACTAATGGAGGAACCAAACCCACCTTCTCTTCCATATTAGCCACACTAAAAAAAGCAACACTGATGCAAATACAGCAAGACCACTCGTCTTTCTAGATATTTTGGCCCAACAGACCAAGCGGGCCCAATAGGCAGAGGAAAAGACTTCTTCGACGATAGAGCTGGTGGCGGCTGCTATCACGAGTAAGGGGGCTGACCCTGTGAAAGTAGCCCCTGCAGCACAGAAGGTTTCTCTGCCCCAAGGAACAACAGCGCTGCAGTGACTTTGGCAAAGTCGCCTGGAATGCCAGAAAGGGAGAAAGCGACTCAGGCCCCCGTTCAGGCACCGCAGGTGGAGGGCGAGGAGGTCCCGAAACAGCCCTCCCAGGCCGTGGCCCAAGCCATGGAGGTCTCGTCCACGGACGACAAGGACAGGAGTCCCTACACATGATCCATGAGGATGTGGAAGAGGAGGAGGACGGCGACGGCGCGGGGCCTAGTGTTCCGATCCTGCCAGCTCAGCCGAGGGATGATGTATCTGGACATTCTATCGACCAGTGGAGTGTCTTTGCTGAAAATGTTGCGGGGGACATGACAACTGAAGGAAAGGAGAGGGGTGGAAGAAGGGCGGATGTGGCTCTGAGGGATCGTTTCGCAGAAATTGTTCATAAAAATGTCAATGAATAGTAGATTTTACCGAATTCGGTCACAACCATTAGTTCGAAGCAGAAGCTACCAATCATGAAGAGTGGGGGTTGTGTGGGTGTCCCCTGCTCCCCATGTTTGGTATTTTCAGCTTCGAGGTTTGTGGGAGTGTCCCCCACTTCCTTAACATTGGAGGCAGGGGACTCCAAGAAAAAAAAAAAGAAGAAAAAGAAAAAATAAGGACCCTGCAGATTCAGATCCGACTTAGAGGGATGGAACTGACACCACAGAGTACTGGAGAGGCGACGGATGGAGAAAAGGTAAGTAGGGGGCTTTGTGGGTGTACTGGTAGTTTGTGGGGACATGGGTTTGGTTTTTTGTACTGAGGTAAAAACGTATTCACAGCAAAAATGACTACAGTCAAACAACCCAAATTCCTAAGGGATAACACTAAACTAATACACCACAAGAGTCCATTGCTAAAGCTCTGCTATAGCTTTCATAAGACTGGTGGCGTACCTTTAAAATTCAATTGGGCACCCACACATCTTCAGCCGGGCCTGCCATGCACCCAGTGACACAACATAACATTCACAAACTTCATTCCACCCAGAGCATACAAACAATGCATTTTTCATCATTTTATACAGACACAAAAGTCAAAACACAAATGCACTCAGCACATCCTTTGACATACACTGTGCACACACAACATTTATATGTACATACACAAGAACACATGGAAACAGTGGCGCAACGTCCATTGAGCAGACCAGGCTTTATCACCCCCTGATCATTGAAAATTTGGACTACGTTGACTTGATCTAGCTGAACTATAAAGCCGTGGCAGAAAGGAACAAATTCACTAGAATGTCAGCAATTCCCTTGATATGATATGATATGGCATGGCATTTGTAACGCGCCTATACACAAGTGTTTCAAGGCGCGACGAGGCAGGGAGGGGGGAACAAGGGGAAGACAGACAACGATCCTACTAGGCCAGGTGTCATTCAGATCGCGCAAGTGCAGGGGTAGGGGGAAGGGAAGAAGTGCACAAAATCCTTTGATTTTTCCATTCATTCAAAGGCAGAAGCCATCGGTTAATGCACTGCGGTGAGTGACCAAGTATTAAATGCCATGTATCTCCAAACTTGGTTTCTGCACGATTCTGACTGATTAACATTATGGTATGTTTTCCTGTGTTCAAATTACTCCATGCAGTGGATTACCAAGCGGGAGGGGTGGGGATAAGGGGGGGGCTGCCCCCCCCATGGCTCTTTTATGAGAGAAACTGGGACATTTGTCACTGGGACACCTCTCCTTTTCGGCACCTCAAAGAGGGTGCCAACGGGAAAGGTGTCCCGGTGGTAGGACAATGTGTGCCGAGCAATTCCTGCTCAGCACACTCATTGTCTTGGCAGTAGGACACCTCGACCATTCCAAATGGTTGAGGTGTCTGGCTGCCAGGACAATGCCTCAAGGAACTCCGGGCAGCAGAGGGTCCTCACGTTGCTCTGTGTCAACAGAGCATTACAATGTGAACTATTAGGCACTGATGGGAGAGAGGGGGTACTCTTAGCAGGGACATATGTCCCTTTAGAAAGTGATCTGAAGAGAGAAGGGTGCATAATGCTGCATGTTTTTATTAAATAATGACTTTAATGGCTTTAAAACCAAAGGGGTTTTGGTAGGCTCACATTAATCTGCAGGATGCTATTGTGACTTTGCATGCTGGATGGGGAGAATAAAACTAACGCCATACTCTCATTGCTGAATGTATTTCTATGACAATGTATATAGTGTATGGTTAGTTTACTATGAAAGGCTAGTTTATTATGTAATGTGTTTTCTTCCAAGGCATTGCTATAAATAACCAGGTTACTCACCGTAGTGACCACCTTACTCCTAGTCCATAGTCCCCTTTCCTCCATACTTATGGGACATAACTCCGTCCTGTGGGACGGGACCGGAGCGCTTTGTAAAAGCATACAAAAATGTCAATTATATTTAGTCCTTCTTCTCTTTCTACGCGGGGCCCGGCACGCGGCCGTATCCCCACCCATCTCGGCTCCGCATCGCCCATCAGTCCGTTTCTATCGCCAGGTCAGAGACCTTTTAGCAATAACAGAGGAACCTTATTAGAGGGGACGGCAGGCAGGCATATGGAGGAAAGGGGACTATGGACTAGGAGTAAGGTGGTCACTACGGTGAGTAACCTGGTTATACTCCTACGTCCCGTCCCCTTTCCTCCATACTTATGGGAGATTCCCAAGCAACTCCTCACAGGAACTATAGGTGGATGGAAAAACCCCTTACTGAAAAATGATCTTCACCACAGCCTGACCAAAATGGGCATCAGCTCTTGAACTCAGGTCTAGACAATAATGTTTACAAATAGCCGATGGGGAGGCCCAAGTAGCTGCCTTTGCAATGGTATCCCAGGGGACATATTTCTGAAAGGCAACTGCGGCTGGCTTGCCCCGCACTTGGTGTGCATGAATACCTTTTAGGAGGCTTTAGCCATTGAACGGTGTAGAACTCTGTAATGCAGGCCGCGATCCATCGGGAGATGGTCGCCTTAGAGGCCTGCTTACCTTGTGGAGTACCAAAGGTGACGAACAGTTGAGAAGAGCTCCGAAGTTCGGAAGTTCTGTCAAGATAGAATTTAAGAGCCCTTCTAACATCCAGACAGTGTAGAATCCTTTCTGCCTCTGAAGCGGGGTTCGGGAAAAAGACCGACAAGGAAATAGACTGGTTTAGATGGAACTCAGAAACCACCTTCGGCAAGAAAGCGGGATTTGTCCATAGGAAAACCTTATCCTTGTGAAAAGACAATACCGGATGTTCCACCGACAAAGTTTGGAGTTCACTCACACGCCTTGCTGAAGTGATGGCCACCAAAAAGGACTCCTTCCATGAGAGGTGCTTGAGGTCCACCGTGACCATTGGTTCGAAAGGCTTATGGCACAACGCCGTCAGGACCACATTTAGATCCCACGCCGTGTGCAGACTGGGAATCAGAGGACAAAGGCACGTCAAGCCTGCAAAATGTCTCTTAACCACTGGATTAGACAGAGAGTAAGAACATTGGTCCGTAGATAGGTAGGCGGAAACCGCTGAAAGATAAGTTCTACATGGCAGAACGTGAACTCCTGGCTCTGCTAGGTGGGATACAAAGGACATAACCGTGTCAATTGTAGCCCGCCTTGGGTCCGTCTTCTTGTCTAAACACCAATAACAGAACCTAAGCCATTTGCTTTTGTACTAGGACTTGGTCGAAGGTTTTCTGGCTGCCTGGATAATGCGCATGTTATCCGCGGACAGGCTAAGATGTTCTAAAGACCTGAACTCAGGCACCACGCTGCCAAGCTGAGTGATTGTGGGGAGGGGTGCCACAGTTGTTGTTCCCCCTGGTGAAGAAGATCAGGGATCACTGGTAACCTGATCGGCGGATACACTGACAGGCGTTGAAGTTCTGAGAACCAAAACCTGGCCGGCCACCACGGGGCAATGAGCAGAAGAGAACAGTTCACCGAGTTCTTCAATTTGCAAATCATCAGATGAACTAGAGGCAGAGGCGGGAAGGCATAAGCCCTCATGTTGTGCCATGCAATTTCGGGAGCATCCCCTAGAGAGGAGGCTCCCAGTCCGTTTCTGGAGGCATACAGAGGAAGCTTTTTGTTTGCGGCCGTCGCAAAGAGCTCCACTTCCAGAGTGCACCAGCGCAGGAAAATCCCTGAGAGGACCTCCGCCTTCAGTTGCCACTCGTAGCTGACTATCGTCCGCCGACTGAGGGCATCTGCCGTGACATTCAGCTGGCATGGAATCTGTACTGCAAGTAGCAAAACACCATGCTGAACCGCCCACTCCCAAATCTGGATGAACAGTTCCACGAGCGGGGAGACTTGGTGCCCCCTTGCTTGTTGATGTAAAACATCGACACTGCATTGTCCGTGCGAATCCGGACCACCTTGTTGGCTATGATCGGTCTGAACGCCTTGAGCGCTAGGAAGATCGCCAGGCGCTCCAGATGATTTATGTGGAGGAGCTTGTCCTGAGGTGACCAAAGATCCGAGACCTGAAGAAGATCCAACGTCGCACCCCACCCGAGAAGGGAGGAGTCCGTTGTGACCGTTACCGTCGGAGCTGGGTCCTGAAACCCTGCCCCCACCGACAGGTTGCTGAGAGACGACCACCAGTCCAGGTCCACTCTCATGGAAGCCAGAATCGTTATCAACTTGGAGTCCGGATCCACAGCCTGAAGCCAAGAACTCTGAAGAGCCATCTGAGTCCGCCTCATCTTGAGGCGAGCAAGAGGAAGTGCCAAAACACACGAGGCCATGAGGCCCAGAAGCCTCTGGAACCCCCAGGCCGACATGGTCTCCGACTGCGCAAACATCTGACACGTGGCCAACAGATCCGCCATTCTGTCCCCGGTCAGGTAGACTCTGCAGTCGATCGTAGCGTAAGATAGCCGTCAGATGTACCTTGATGGAGAGGTGAGCCAGTCCAGCCTTGTCCAAGGATAGCAAGTACGGCAGGATCTGTGGGGCCGTGACCCTCAAAGGAGTCATGTTATGTGACCGGCATCACGTAGCGAAACGCTTCCACTTGTGACCGTAGCACCTCAAGGCCGACGACACCCTGGCTTTGACCGTTACTTCCATGCAGTCCGCTGGCAACTCATATCCTCCAAACTCTAGGGCTGCAGAAGTCAAACTCTTAGGTTCAATGATCCTGGGTTGTAATGCATGATTGCGCCTCCTTTTCTGGTGAGACGATCCAGAACCACTGGCAGGTTGACCGGAGGCAACGCTGACAGGCTGAGAAGGTCCAGGTACCAAATCTGCCTCGGGTACGCTGGGGCGATGAGCATCATCCTGCATTGACACTGTCAGAGAGTGTTGATGACTCGTAGCAGGAGAGGGAATGGAGGAAACGTGTACAGAAACAGCCCTTCCCACGGGAAGGAGAATGCGTCCCCTAGGCTCCTCGGCTGGTGGAATCTGCTGGCAAACATCTGGCATTTGGAGTTCACTGCCGTCGCAATTAGATCTACCTGGGGCCTGCCCCCCTTGACGAAGACGCAGTCCACCTGGTCCTGCCGAAGTTACCACTTGTGGCAGGAGCGCAATTCCCTGCTGAGAAAGTCTGCAATGGTGTTCTTGACTCCCGCTAGGTGAAACAGGACGAGGTACATCTGCTGTCCGACGGCCCAGCGCCACAAGTCCTGCGCTTCCTTGGAGAGCCCTGAGGATTGAGTGCCCCCCTGTTTCCTGATGTAGAACATGGGGTTGGTGTTGTCCGTGAAGATGCTCACCACCTTGCCTTTCAGTGACGGAAGGAACGACTTGAGGGCCCAGAACACTGCTGTAACTCCAGGATGTTAATATGGAGATCCTTCTCCTCCGGCAGCCGCAGGCCTCTGGCGTGCAGACGTCCGGTGTGGGCTCCCCAGCCTTCCAGGGAAGTGTCCGTGGTGACCGTCTAATGGTATGTGGGGTTTTGGAATCCCATGCCTTGCGCGATGTTGGAGTGGACACCCCATCATCCTATCACCCGACGAAACTCGTCTTTGAGTGTGATCTTGTCCTTGAAGCTTCCGGACACCTGTATCCATCGATCGTCCAGGAACTCCTGAACGAGGAGCATTTTCAACCTTCAAAGCCAGATGAGGTAGATGCAGGATGACATCATGCTGCGTAACGACTTGATGGCCCGCACTGCGGCCGTCCTCGATCCTCGTCGACGACAGTCACTGCACCTTCCCTTGAATGACTGCTACCCTCCCTTCCGAGAGGCGATTCCAGGCAAGACACTGTATTGCGTCTGGCCCCTAGGAACAGCACGTTCTGCGATGGTGTTAATTAAGCAGGACTTCGGATAGTTGATGGAGAACCCCAGATCCATCAGTAGCTGGACGATCGTCTCCGTGTGTCCGATGGCCAGCTCCCACGAGTGGGTACGAATGAACCAGTCGTCCAGGTACGGGTACACGTGTATGCCCCTTGGATGTAGATGGGCAGCCACCGGTGCCAGGCATTTTGTGAGCACTCTGGGGGCCGACTTCAAGCTGAAGGGTAGAGTCTTGAACTGGTAGTGCTGTCCCTGCACTATGAAGCAGAGGAACGTCCAATGTTTCTTGTGAAGTTGAGGACGTGGAAGATGGGCTCCTCCAGGTGCAACGACATCAAGAGGTCTCCCTTTTCCAGCTGGCTGAGCATGTGCTGCAACGTGACCATCCTGAACGTTTGAGACTTTAGATATTTTTTGAGACGTTGTAGGTCTAGGATGGGCCTCCAGCTCACCATCTTCTTTCTGACCAGAAAGTATCTGGAATAGACTCCGAAGTCCCGGAGTCGTTGGGGAACTAGCTCTATCACCCCTTTTCACAGCATGGCCCATACCACTTCCAGGATCTGAGAGATGTGCTGCTCCTGACGGGCAATCAGAGGGATCCACGGACATCTGAAACTCCAGTGTGTGCCCCTGTGCAAGAGTGTCCAGCATCCATCTGTCGGTGGTGAACTTCTGCCACTCGCTGATGTACCTCATCAGCCGGCCTCCCACTGGGGTGCACGTGTGGGGGCCTGACATCTCGGCCGGTTTAGGCCTGTTTTGGAGCCAGCGTCCTGCCCTGCAAGCAATGGCGAGGCTGTCCTCTGCTACAGTAGACATGGGAACAGCCCCTGTAGGCTTCCTACATCATGGATCTGGAGGGCTGATAGTACAAAGAGGAGAAACCTTTGGAAGAGCAGCTCTACTTTCCCCTGTAGAAGTGAAAAGTAGAGTGCTGCTGCTGGAGATTGCCCAGGGAACGGGCCGTCTCCGTATTCGCCTTGATGGCCTGGAGGGACTGGTCAATGACCTCTCCAAACAAGTTCTCTCCGTCGAATGGCATGTCCAACACCTTTGTCTGGACCTCCCGCCGGATTTCTAGGCCTTCATCCAGCCTTGTTGATGAAGAAAAACACTGTTCCCCATCTGTCAGAACCCTGTGTCGCCAACGTCCAGCTCCAATGTAATAGAGTGATCAGACGCTACTTCCCCCTCCTGAAATAGAGCAATTGTCTCTATACTCTTATCGTCGGGGAGGAACTCCAGAATAGGCCCCATCTTGTACCACAGCTCCCTGTCGTACCTGGCTAGGATCGCCAGTGCGTTGGCCACCTTGATAGTGGACGCGCGGTGTAAATCGCCTTCCTTCCCATGGCCTCCATCTTCTTCCCCTAGCTGTCGGAAGGGACCGAAGATGACGAGGACGAGTTAGCCGACCATTTCCTTGCTGCTGCCGATACCATAAAATCCGGTGATGGTTGCGACCTCAGGCACTTGGGTGGGGAGTCCGGCACCTGATACTTCTTCTCCAGCCTATCCCGTTTCGCCGGAGCCGTGCAAGGGTTCTTCATGAGGGCCAGGCCCTCTTCCCAAATGTCGTCTAGGAGGGGCACTGCCATGATTGTCTTTCTCTTGGCTTCACGCCTCTGGTACAAGAAACCCTCCTTCCTGGTTTCTTCGGGCACAAGCTGGAATAGCTCGGAGGCTCTGGTGATCATGGAATGGAAAGACCTCACCTCGTCCGGTGGGAACGACATAGGTGGCACATCCAAATGGATAAACTCAGCATCCGCTGCAATGATATCCTCATCGTCATCCGTAGTCGTGGCCGTATCCGTCCCCGTACCCGTGTCTGAGTCTGCTGGGGAGAAGTGGCCTGACGCGTACATGGAGGCTGAAATGGGGGCGTCGGATGGCGCTTGCTCTTTTTTGTTGGAGGCTGAACGTGGGCCTGGGGGACCACTGGAACCGACCCCAGTGGCATCCTCTGCTGGATCTCTGACACCAATGTGTGAAGGGTCGACAGCATGGGCGTAATTACAGGGGGAGGACAGGTGGTTTTGTCCCCCCCCCCAACGTCTGTGGTATGCCCTTTTGCCCCCCCATCTTTTGGTTGGAGGGCAGGGGGGCTGCAATCATCATTATGTAATTGGACAGTGCAAGCCCGGCTGGGGTGCCCAGCAAGACTAGCGCTGTCTCATTACATAATGTTGAGCTGTCTGGCAGCCCCACTGAAACATATTCAGGGACGGGATGCCCTGCGTCGCTCAGTTCCTCATGCTGGCTGGTCAGTAGCCAGGGTGCTGAACTGGGTGGTGCGGTACCCGGCGCCTATGCTGTCACGCTAGCAGCAGCACTTCCGTGGGCCACGGCACAGAGCGTCGCTTTACAGATTTGCGTTTGTGCCACACACAGACAGGTACTAGGAAGCTCATTCAGCTTCCTGGTTTCTGTCTGGAAGCGCATGAGTGCGAAAAGAGGTTAGGTTGGTGTAACTTGAGACGTGGCCCTTGCTGCATTTGAAAGCAGAGCAGAGGTATGTTTAAAAAAATAATAATGTTTTTGTGTTTGTGTATGTTTTTTGTGTGGATGGGCTGCGGGCTGACCCTAGTGAGGGCCCGGGTCACATTTGGACAATTTGAGTAGAGCTCAAAGTACACATTAAGGCCCCAGGTATGAAGACACCCTAACAATAACAAATGGTGCATTCTCTGTGGCAAGCCACAGCTCGGCGATGCATCTAAAAGTAGTCTTGCCGCTTTTCAGGTCCTACTAAAGCACCACCATCCTAATTTCAAAATGAAGTTGGCGGAATGTACGCCCTCCCCAAGTAGAGTGGAAAAAGTCAAGCTGAGAAAACCTGTGACCCAAAACTGCCGTACTCTGTAAATTCTATAAAATGAAGCTGAGTGCTATGCGCCTTCGAAACATGATGCACCTTTGTTAAGCAGTTTTTGCACTAGATGCGCATTTGGAACCGTATGGGATTTTGTGTTAAAAGCAAACTTTTGAGAGCCCCATATCATTTTTTTCCACTGCTGACAAAAAGAATCTTCACCAAACTGGCAAAAAGTATTTCGAATTATGCAGACTCTTTTTGGACGTTTTGGTGCAAATTAGTCAATGCGTATCATGGTTCAGGTTACAGGCCACCAAAAACTGCTTCAATTACCAAACTAAGCAGGGGAGTGTCTGACATTATAAGAGTGGGGGGAGGGGCGGGGGGGAGCGACGAAATGCAGTGCGAGCAATTCCACATGGTCTCATTTGCGCCCCCAAACCGCCCACCCCCGCCCCAATCTACTTTTTTGGTAACACTAGTGGTAGATGGCATTTTAACACATAACAAAAAAGATAAAACTGCAGGATCATTCCAGATGCAGGAAACTCATCTATTAGAGCACTGTCCAAGCCCTATGGGGCAAAATACATGCATATGAATTGCACTAACACAAGTGACTTCACAGAAAAGAACATTTCAAGGAGCATTATCAGTCTTTGATACTTGGAGGCACCATGGAAATACTTTAGTATATGTTTCCATAAGTAAGCCAAGTGGCAAATAACTTTGTAGTGCAAAATACCTAAATTGCACTATTGCTATATGTGGACAAACTCTATAGTCATTAGGCTTTTCATGCATGATATATTAACATAAGCTTTGAAGTGAATCAGAATCAGTTACAGAGCTGCAGATAAGGGACAATGGGCCTCATTACACGGTAGGCGGTAACCGTTGCCGCTGGTATTTTACCATGTCCGCCTTGCTGGATGGCGGAATTACCGCCCTACTCCAAAGTGAGCGGGGGCGGTAATTCCCCATTCACCAAGGCACTTCCCCATTCCCATTGTTGCCCCCATAGGGCATAATGGGAATGGGGAAGACGCCAATTACGGTACCACAAATTGCAGTACCGTAATTAGCACCAAGGTCCCTTTGCGGCACCCTACTTTAACGGCTGGTAAAACCAGCCGTTAAGGTCGGGTCCCGCAAAGGGAACTCGTAGTAAGGCGGTAAGGGTTTACTGGTACCGGTGCCCTTACTGGTACCGGTAAACCCTTACCACCTACCGTGTAATGAGGCCCAAAGTGATTACATGATTTGCCCAGGATCACACACTTTGGTTAAATGGTGAAACTGGGATGTGGACACTTTATCTACTGTGCATATCTTCCCAGGTTTAGTTGATATATATATCTATTAAGGTTTTGCTTTACATTTCATGTGCTTAAACAATTATACTCCTACGTCCCGTTCCCTTTCCTCCATACTTATTCGACATTCCTCGTCCTGTGGGACGGGACTGGAGCGCTTTGTAAAAGCATCCAAAAATGTAAAAAATGTTTTAGTCCTTCCTCTGTTTCTACGCGGGGCCCGGCACGTGGCCGTAACCCCGCCCATCTCGGCTCCGCCCCGTGCATCGCCCATCAGTCCTTTTCTCCGCTCGATCGGGACTGGACGCGCTTGCATTCTCGGAAGATCTTCTTCCTTTTTTCCTCCTCTCTGGCTCCCGCTAGCGATCGTTTCTGTCTATGTCGTTCAAACTAGACTTTCCAGATTGTTCATCGTGTCACCGGAAATTCGCGAGGGCGGACCCCCATCCTCTTTGTTTAGAGTTTTTGCGTCCGGATCACCGTTGGGACTCCGTTTTTATTGTGACTCCCTTTCGGTCCGGGCACTTCAATGTCGTTTGGAGCGGTGGGAGGAGGTGTTTCGACGTACTCCTCCTTTGCATTTTCAGGCGTTTATCGATGAAAAGAAGAAATGCCCAGTAAATTCTTTACTTTTCAGAGCACCCCGGCCGGGAGATACCTTTCCGGGCTCTTCCCGTGCCAGGAGGAGCGTTGATCGCTCTGTCACCAGGGATTGCTCCGAGGTGCCTTAGGGGCCTAATAATCGTACCAGAGTTTTCTCCGAGGGTCTCTGTAAGGGGCCTGTGGATACCGGAGCACGCTCCGAGGCCCTTCCTGTGGGGGCTGCATGTAGACCCTGTTCTACTGAGTCATGTGGTACCGGAGCTCGCTCTGAGGCCTTGTTATCGGCTTCCCTCAAAAGTACCAGGGTGCGCTTCGAGGCCTCGGCTGGGCGTGGTGTTAACCAACGGATGTTCGAGGCCCGCGCTAGTAAGGCTGTTACCGGGCCTGGGTCCGAGGTCCCTCGTACAGAGGCTGAAGTGACCAACATTTCTGAGAGGCCTGCCCAGGCCTTATCGGTGAAAGTTGTTCCTCACCGTTCCCGCTCTTGTGGCGACGCCAGAATTGTTGAGGTGGCAAGGAATGTAAGTTCCTCCTTTACCGGCAGTGCCAAGGTCCTTCCTGTGGAGGCTAGTTTGGCCACTGGTATGTCACAGAAACATTCCAGGCCACATAGTACCGGCACGGCCGAGGTTCCTTATGTAAAGGGTCAAATTAAGACCCCTGACCCACCGACGGGGATCCCTGCCTCACTTCCACACGTGCCGCAGTTCCCCTCAGGTGATGGCAAAATGGTGGCCGTTCCCGCCACGACCACGGCGGCCATTTTGGGCGCTCACCCTACAACTATGCCATCAGCCTCAGGTGTAGGAGTTGGTTCCGCGGGTGAACATAAAATTCCTTGTGCGCATCCGTTTTGTCCAGGTTACAATTGGAACGCCCGGATGCCCCTTCCGCACAATGTCTCGTTGCCTGTGGGTTCGGCACCTTTGATTTTTGTGGACATTTCGGGGGATGGGCCTGTTTGGCAACCCCCCCCCCCTGCGTCCCTGGAACTATCCTCCTCATGAGAGCGCCTTCTCCGGCAGTTCCGAAACCGTCTCCAGAGGATGCCTTTTTTGGCAAATTTCAGACGCTCATGCGTAGCGACCCCATGAGAGAGTATTTCAAAGGTCTTTTTAGGGAGATATGCCCGCCTGCGCTTCCGGCTCCACCCGTTCCACCAGTGGTTCCACCGGCGCTGCCCTTGCCTACGGTGCCTCCACCGACCCTTCCGCCCTTGCCCCCATTTTCCCCCGTGGACAAGACAGTGCCTGACACGGTTCAGCAGGGTCCTGACCTGTCGGTTGATGCACAGGGTGGGCAGGACAGCGAAGACCAGCCCCGCTCAATTAGAGCTTTTCATGACCGGGTACTGGACATGATGTGCCTGTTGGATGTTCCAGTGCCGAGGCACCCGCTCCGCAGGAGGGGGTGCTTTCGGAGGTGTTCACCTTGTCTCCTTCGGAGTGTACCGGCCTGTTCTTGTAGAAGGACGTTTTGGCCGAGGTCTGCAGGGTCTGGGATAAGCCACACTCTGGACTGTTCGTCAATAATAAAATTGACGCGCGTTACAGGCTGCATTCTTCGGAAGAGGTGGCCCTGTCATCTTGTCCGCCCCCCTCCTCAACAGTGGTGGCTGTGGCCACTTTGCAGTCTAGGCCTGCGGCGTCCTCTTCTACGACGGCAACTCAGGTTCTGGGGAAAGAGGACAAATTCCTGGACTCCCTTGGGAGGAAGATTTTCGCTAATTCGGCCTTACAGCTCCGGCAGGCCAATGCGGAACCGGTGTTAGCGGGAGCGAATATGAAGATGTGGAAAGATCTGTCAGAGTTCGAGGAGTTCATTCCGGTAGAGTAGCTGGAAGACTTTAAGGCGGGTTTATCTGATGCCAGAGTCTTGGCCCAGGATCTGCTGGAGGCCGCGGCTCATGTCGACACGTCGGCTCGGGGCCTTATGCTGGGTGTTGACACCTCTCGACAGGCGTGGTTGCATGCCACCAAGTTCTCGAAGGAGGTACAGGATAAGGTGTTGGACCTGCCGTTTAACGGTAAGGAGCTTTTTCATTCCACAACGGATGTGGAGCTCACCAAAACGAAGGACAGAATACAGACAGCTAAGTCCTTTTCAGTCTTGGTTAAAGCCCCTTTCAGGACCCAGAGACCGCTGTCGTAGAGCCGGCCCTCCTCTGGTTTCAGGGGCTTCCTAGACTGAAAATCCCGCAGAGTGGATACTCCTTCGGGCAATAACCGCCGGAGGCAGCAACAGACCTGGTTTTTCTCCTGCTCCTCAGCCTCCTCCTCAGATTCAGGTGGTAACACCACTGAAAAGCCTACCAAATGAGGGTTTTCCTTGCTCGCGCGAGACCCCGGTGGAAGAACGCATTGCGTCTCATTGGGAGGTGTGGCAGACCATCACCGAGGACAGGTGTGTCTTGTCAATCGCTCGGGCAGAATTCCGCTTCCCCCTACCCCACCTTTCAACCCTTCTTTCCAGCATTCTGGATCGCCTACCCTAAAAGCCGAGGTGCAGAAACTGCAGGGCCTCAGAGCTGTGGAACCCTTTCCTCTTGGGGAGCGAGAGGAGGGCTTCTACTCCCGGCTGTTTACAGTGCCCAAACCCAACCAGGCTGGCCTGCGCACCATCCTAGACCTTTCCCAGTTCAATCTTTTCCTACCCCAAGAGAAATTCAAGATGATCACACCTGGCCAGATGCGGTTGGCCCTGCAGATGGGTGATTGGCTCAGCGTGGTGGACCTTCAGGATGCCTACATGCATATCCTGATCTGGGGTGCACACAGGAGATGTCTCCGTTTCTCTGTGGGAGAGGAGCATTTCCAGTTTCGAGGGCTTCCTTTTGGCCTAAGTTCGGCACTGTGTGCCTTTACGAAGAAAATGTCAGTGATCGCGGCCTATCTTCGTCTGCAGGGTATCCATGTATATCCGTATTTGGACGATTGGTTCTTGCGCAGCCCTTGCCCGCTGAAAGCTGCCTGCAATCTTCAGTCTCTCACATAGACTCCATACCCTGGACTGACTACTGTCTCCCAGGGCATGTAAAGTCCCCATTGACTTTACTAGTCAATTTTTTTTAACTAAACCAGTACAACCCATCTTACTATGGAAGTACTGAAAGGGTTAATAGTTTTTCCCTTATGTTCATTTCGAGAGGGTACCGTACAGTCCCTCTCTCAAAGGTTTCTGGCTGGTGGCAGTGGTTACTACCAAAAATATTCGACCGCAAATATTTTCCTATAGGATTTTCCCATTGTTCGAGGCTACCATTTTTTCTGGCAGCCTCTAACATACCGCCGGTGTATTTTAATATTAACTTTACTCCAGTAGGTTTTATTTGCCTGAACTTTAATATAACTTCTTTGTCGTGTCTTTCTCTAAACTCCTAATCCAGGTCGGGGATCCTTTGTTCGTCCTTTTGGCGGACTTCTGCCAAGAAGCCCTCCTTTCGGCACCACTGAGTCTGGGGCGGGTCCATTTTGTGGGAGGGGGGAGTAGGACCCCTGGACAGGGTTGCCTCAGCAAGCCATGTCGCACTCTATCCTGATAGGATGGAGGTTCTCCCACCAAGATGACCACTCAACTGTGTGAGTGACAGCTAGGCTGTATGAATGGGGATCTTTTTGCATAAAAGCAGGGTCCTGAGGACTGGAAGAACAAGACGTTGCCACTGGAACTAAAAAGCCGAAGCGGAGAGAAGCCAAAGACATCTGCAACGACTGAACCACCGGTGAAGCCTTGCTGCGGCGTCTCACCACTTTTCTCCACACGACGAGAGAAGATCATCTGAAAGAAGCCTTCTCCCCTTGAGCTGGCGGTGGGTCCAGTTTGCCAATCGCCTTCCTGGACCTGCCCTGTTCGAATCGCCAGTACACTGTCTTGGAATCCGGATAGCCATGCACCTGTCCACCCGGACCGCGATTTAAAGGAGCGTTCCTTTTATTCGTCGGGCAGCACCGCGGCTGGTTTTATCCCTGAGTAGTGCAGTAACTCGAACCTTCCTCCATGACGAGAGCCTCTCTTCCTCTGCTGGATCCCCCGAACTGCAGGAACTACCAGGAATAACCGCCACCGCAGGAGCCACTTCTTCATTTTAAAGGTACATTGTTCCGCCAGGCCGCCCTTTCTTCGCGGTAGCTCTAAAGGTGTTTTAAATCCTTTGCCTACCTGTTGGGTTGGCCGCCCTTCTCTCTTAACATTGTCTTTCACCTTCTGCATCCACCTTTTTGAAATCATTAACCAAAGACCTGACTGCAGCTACAAGAACATTTTGCTCCTGGACCCTTGCCCTGTACCACTGACTCTGGCACAGGCCTATTGACTCTGGCTACATTTGTTAGGAATGCCTTCTTTAGATTGCTTCTCAATTACAACTGTGTTGGTGCATCTACTTCTCATAACTGCCCTTTTCTTCCCTTTTTAAAACCTGTGAAATGCCATTTTGCTAAGTTTTCATTTAAGTATTTCCTTTACTGATGCACTGTCTTGCTTAAACTGGTTCACAAACTTATGGGAAGTGTTGCGAGGGTGTGTAAGAAGATATTTCTGTATAACTTGTGCTTTCCCTCCCTTGTGAGAAATTGTTAGAGTATCCCTTGTGTGTGGTTTTCACTGTGCCGTTTTGCTCAATTTTGACTCAGTTTCACTTGGTCTACAATTTAACTATGGAGTGTTTATATTTTTCTTTGACTTATTTTAACTTGCTTGATGGCCGTGATAAATGTGTTTTCCTAGAAGTGTATAAAATTAAAATATATCTACTTTTTAATACAAAGCTTTGGTCAGTGTTTCCTTGTGCCATAGTACTGTAGGCCTATTGTGTAAACCCTGAATACTGCTCATCTCCCTATTGAGATAAGTCTGACTGCTCAGCCACAGCTACCAACTAAATCTTTGTGGTACAGACTGATACCAAAGGGGATGTATGGCTCTCACCTTTAGTCCTAATCTTCTGTAGTGCTTAGGATTCTGCCTAACAAACACTACACCAGGTCACCAGAAAGATCTTCACTTTGGTCCCACCGACTCGTCAAGGAGTT
This sequence comes from Ambystoma mexicanum, assembly GCF_040938575.1. Lineage (NCBI taxonomy): Eukaryota > Metazoa > Chordata > Amphibia > Caudata > Ambystomatidae > Ambystoma > Ambystoma mexicanum. The sequence continues at coordinate 140,381,888 of NC_090921.1, forward strand.
TCTCAAAGGACTTTTCAGATCTTTCCCGTTGGTGAAGGCTCCTGCCCTGGCGTGGGAACTCAACGTGGTTCTGACGAGGCTCACGGGGGCCCCATTTGAGCCTCTGCATCAGGGCCCGCACAAGTTTCTCTCATAGAAAATGCCTTTCTGTTAGGCCATCACCTCTGCCAGGAGGATAGGTGAGATCCAGGCCCTTTCCTGCAAGCAGTCATCCTGCCGCGTATGCACCCCTCCTTCATGCCATAGGTTTCTTCAGAATTCCACCTCAACGAGTCTTGGTGTTTGTAACCTGTAAACCTTTGTCGCTGGAGGCAAGGGCCATGCACTCGCCAGACGCTGCTCGTGCCCTGAAGTTCTACGTGACACGCACAAAGAGTTTTCGGAAGACTTCACAACCTTTTGTGAACTTTGGTCCTGCGAACTATGGGAAGTGTTTGTCCAAGGCCTCCATCTCAAGACGGTTCTCCAACTGTATCACTCACTGTCATCGGTTGACTAACCAACCACTGCCCGGCCGCCTGAGAGACCACTCCACCAATGTATTCGTGCGACAACAGTGTTCCTGTCTGGTGTGCCCCCGTTCGACAGCTGCATGGCTGCTACATGAAAGTCCACACACACCTTCAAAAAGTTCTACGGCGTCGACAGGGATTCCAGGATGGAGTCCAGAGTTGGCCAAGCAGTGCTATGCAACCTGTTTGCTTGAGGTGAGTCTGTTCCAGGGGTAAGTGAAATTGCTGCTGTTGAGCCTTGCCACCTCCCGTGGTTGTGTAATGTTGTACTGCTATGTATTCATTATTTATGAGTAAATAGCCAGACCCCATTTTGGAGAAGGAACAAGTTACTTACCTGTAACTATTGTTCTCCAGCATGGGTCTGGCATGGATTCACATGCGACCCCTCTCTCTGACCCCTCTGCGGCTCTTCTTAGGGAAATGACTGTCAGGTAAGTGATTGGTTTAAAGGAGAAATACAGTTTGTAAGTGAAAGTGAAACTGTTTGCTCTTTTACAGAGGATTCCCAGCCTGACGACGGGGAATATTCATGAGCATGTGAATGTCCATGCCAGACCCATGCTGGAGAACAATAGTCTCCATATATATTGTGATCAAGCGGCGAGGAAAGCCGCGAAACGCGTTAACGTTCCAAACGCGCACATTTTTTGCACTTTGGGAGAGCCTTATTTCTATGGCTTTTTAACTACATTGTGCCACTTTGCAAGGCACCAATAAAGGAATATATATATTTTATTTTTTAACTTGGATGTCCGGACTTTATTTATTTTCAAAACTATGAAGAGTGCTACTCACCCAGCCTGACGTTTTTTCAGTGCTTTGAAGATATATATATATATATATAAGACATGGAGGAAGGAAAAAAAGGCACTCCAAGCATGAGGGCTGCAGGTCCCAGTGAAAAAAGTAGCAAACTCGAATCCAAGTAACAGAAAAACGAGTTTAATAGATGGTAAAAAATAGTAGGCAAAGAACTCACAGCAAACCGAACAGAACACCAGGGCAGTGTCCTTAACGATGCGTTTTGCGCTTCTCCGAGCGCTTGATCACGTTAGGGAGACATGGAAACAATGAGAGTAGATAATACCAATGGGTCCTTCTTCCATGTTGCCTACCAGCACAAGCTAACAGTTTGGCGCAATAACATGGCGGCCATTTTAGAGTGTAGCAGAAGACTGCATTAACCATAAAAAGAACAGGTTAAAAATAGCAGTAAAATCAATAGCACATTAAAATATTTTGCACCAAACATGTAGAAATATAATAAAAGGACATGCAGTGAGATAGATGTCAACAAATTTCACTCAAAGCAAGAATTAGCACAGATTAGCAAAAATTAACAGTCCACAGCTGTGACATAGAGTGCAAATGCGTTCCTATGTAAGCTTATAAAAAAATATGCAGTAAATAGCTAAAAAAAAAATATAAAAAATATATATATATATATATATATATATATATATATATATATATATATATATATATATATATATATATATATATATATATATATATATATAAAATGCGAGTGCATGTCTAGCTCACCAAGGCAATATGATTATAATACATAGAGAAAACACAGCTGGGACAAGATAATGCTGTCTAATATAAACACTCTGTTGACAGTTTGAGGACAGTCAATATGTGCGACCTTTAAGATAAAGACATGTTGCATGCTGCAATGTAAAGTGCAAGTGCATTAGATTGTAAACTTATCACTCTAGCAGCATTAGATAGGCAGAAAAGTTTGGTAATCATAAAGTGCTAGTGCAAAATGCAATATTGAGAAGCTTGTGGGAAAAGTAAAGGCAATTTACAATGAAGAAAGCAATGTAAAAAAAAACAGAATTACAGAGTACAGATACAATCGTGTACTCCCAAAATTCAAATCCCCTAAACATCAGAAAAGGGCAAGACAGCCAACATAGACCAGTTGAACAATTAAAAAAGTTGGAAAACTTGAAAAATGCAAATTAAATAAATCAACCTATTCCAGGCCAGGGCCAAAATTCAAATAAACAAAAGGAGAAGCAGTATATAGTGGCAAGGGACCAGGATCAAATAACACAGAGCAAGAGAAAAAAGGAGAGGTGTGTGTAGGCGCATAAAGAAACAGAATAATTACGTTACCACAAAGGTATGTAACTCCTCATCCACATTATGCCCATTGGAATATTTAGTGTCAAAGTCCAGGATAAACCTGGTTTCCAGTTGTCTCAATTTCAGAGTGTGATCACCTCCCCTCCGATCAATCGGTACATGCGCCACAGCAAAAAATGTAAGCAAATGAACATCACTGTCGTGTTCCCGCCTGAAATGTTTGGCCATAGGATACGTGGGGTCAAAGTTCTTAATCGCTCTGAGATGCTGTAAAATACGGAGCTTAAGTACACATGTAGTGGATCCCACGTACCATTTCCGGCAGGGGCATGTTAAAACATACACTACAAACGGAGTCTCACAATTGATAAAATATTTTAACCTGAATTCCATACCCGTGATTGGATGTACAAAAGATTTACAATTAGTGTATATATATATATATATATATATATATATATGGATAGAGAGAGAGACTAAAATGACTATATAGGGTGTAAGAACCCTCAGTCATTGAATTACCTTTTGGACTCAAGAAGAAGGAGGAATTCACTGCAACCTTATTGAATTACAGTCTGCCCACAATGTTCAGCCATTGAGGTAAAGATACATCATTCCAAGCAGGGAGACCCTCTCCTCTGTAAAAACTCACAGGGAATAAGAAGCGCCTAGAAATCCACAAGAAGGGCAGAAAATCCGTTGCTGAATGACAATCGATTAGCCCACTGTGGCCTTCCACACCATCCAGGCTACCGAGATACGGGCGGGATAGAAGTTCACCAGAACAACGAGGAAATAATAAGCGTAATTTTCAAATAGAGATGGAGTAACCTGAATGAATTGGGAATTTACTTAGAATTGAAGGTTAGACGAAGGTGGTAAAAACTCCCTAATTTGGTATTTTTTATGTTGTTTTTTTCTGATGGAACTCCGGGATATGAGTGGTAGCACATGAATCAGGAGGTTTGAATGAGGTGGGGTAAAAGGGAAGGGAAGGGTAGTTAATATTGTAAGTTATCGTCCTGTACGGAACGAGGGCACTCTAATGGGAACAGGAGTGCACTGGAAAACAGCAAGGCATCCAAAGGTCAAAGCACTCTGATTTAGCAAGAATAATTCATCAGATGAAGGGCTATCCAGTGACAATCCGTTAATAAGTAAATGTATCAAAAACCAGGTAAGCATAAGGAAAAGTACAAATTGGTAATCCATGATTCAAAGTCACAATACCAGATCTGAGGTCGAAGCAGGAGGAAGAAGGTTTGTAGAAATGCAGAATTTGATAACCAGGAAGCGTTAAACACAGAACGGGGGCAGAGGATCAAAGATGTAGTAACATACTTCAACCATAAGAACTTGCGTATTAAAATCCGAGTCTACTTGTACTTCCGGGCTTATTGCTTGGGCGTAGAGGTGGGTGTGAACGTGAGGATAGCATGCGTCGTGCTGACCTGACAACTGAAGCAGAGAGCGGAGAATAAGGGGGGGCAGAGCCGTCTGATGCTGCGCTGCTCCCAGAGGCACCATGGCAACTGCCAGGGACACCGGAGCGGAATCGCCGGTCTTCCCCGCTCGGGGGGGGTGCGTGGCTGGACACTGTGGTTGATGGAAGCCTGATTTCACGCCTCCTGCACCTCTTTATCTAACATATTTTTATTTTATATTTTTTATTTACCTGGTGGTAGCATTTTCCCCAAGAAACTGTGTGGTCCTTTTTCTTTGATTTTCCTTGCTCTCGGGCCTGCGCAGAACTCTTCAACTTTGAAGCGACAGTTGTTCCCTCTCTCGGAGCTGACACAACTGACAGGAATTTCGGCTGCCTGGTCAGGAAACACCGGAGGTCTTTGGAGCCAGGCCTCTGACATATGCCATCTACTGGACAAATAACAGTATACACCAAAAAGGAATAAGAAACCATACAAGCTGAAATTGGAAGCTATTACCTTTCAGTAATACCTGCTCTATCCTACGGTAAGACTCTTTTTAATTTGTTCCCTCTCCTTTGATCATTTTGTGTGGTTGCACATCCAACTCTTCACCTCATCCTGAGGCGTACATGACTACAACAACACATCGGCTATTGCTTATAATATTATTTCTGCTATATTCCTGGCCAATACTCCACATTCTCCAGTCAACTCAACTACTGTACTATTCCAGGAAAATTAACAAGGGGGAATAAAAATATACCTAAGCATCATGGCTTCAGGAAAAGGCAAGCAAAAGCTAGCACAAGCTCACAAGGATGCCCAGTGAGCCTCAGCCTCCGCAACACTTAAAAGGCTTAAAGGTGAGTCTCCACCTCCCCCTAACTCCGTGATCCACAATATGGAATTACTATTACAAGAAATTAGGTCTTTGAAGCTTTTTATTGAAACTACCAATTTAAAGTTACAACAACTCAATGACAGATGGTGTGCATTTGATAACAGAACGGAGGAGGTGGAAAAGAGACTAAACATGGTGGAGGAGCTCTCTCCTAGAGTAACCGCTCTGGAAACTACCGTCAAAGAGCTCCGTAAACACAACGAGGAACTGGAAAATCGTGGTAGAAGGAATAACCTCCATATTTCTGGCCTTCCTGAAAGTTGTGAAGGGAAAGACGCCATCTTATTTCTTCAGAAAATGCTCTCATCCCTCCTCCACATCCCATCAGACATTGTCCTCACTATTCAACGAGCACACAAAAATGGACCTTCAAAACCTGCTCATACTCAACATCCTACTCCACGCACCCTTATATTCCTATTATTGGAATATACACAGCTGCAGATTATTATCTCTAAAGCTAAAGAAGAACACAATCTCATCTGGCAAGGCAGCAGGATGTATATTTCGCAATACATCACTCGGAATACGGCTCAGCGGAGAAAGGAATTTCTCACTTACCGTCCAGCCCTCAAGCATCTCAACATCAGATATGGCCTTTTTTATCCTTGCTCCTTCTACGTCACACACAATGGTAGAACATCGGTCTTTGAAGATCCGGCGAACCTCAATTCCTTCATAAGAGCCCTCAAGGCCGACAGCATGGACTCTTCTGTTCCACCCATGCCCTCTTCTTCTGCCACCTGACTCTCTACCTTCTCATTGTGGTATTGTTCACATTCTTCGCAGCGGGCAGAGACTTTATGCTTAACCACATTTGACGTAGTTGCAGGCGTGGTTGTTGTGGTTCAGGCTCCTTCCAAACTGTTGGACTTCTTTTTTATAGTCCAGCTTGGGGTCACCTAGCCCTCAACTTCGCTTGGTTCATTCTGTGTTCTGTTCCTGAAACTTATTTTTCTTCACCTTTCTATTCACTCATTCTCCTCTGCATCTCCTTTTTTTAAAGAACAATTTTCTCTGGCATGTTTCATCCTCACATGTCCAGTTCATTCGGTATATTATGCACACCATGACATCTTTATGGTTGCTCTCTTCATAGTTAATCTACGTTGGGTATTTCCTATTTTCTATTGCTATGTTTAACATGTACTGCACATATTGCCAAGTATCAATAATGAGTTCATTTAAATGCATAACCTGGAATGTAAAAGGGATTAACAATCCTATTAAGCGGTGTAAGGTTCTCTCCCACCTTAAAAGATTTGGCCCTTCTGTCGCCTGCATACAAGAAACCCATCTGTCCATGGTCGAATCTATGAAGCTGAAATCTTTCTGGGTCCAGGATGTTATTGCCAGCCCTTCCCCCGCTAACAAAAATGGCGTTGCCATTCTTATCAGTAAAAGCTTACCCTACAGCATTGTTAACAAAACTCTGATGATAATGGTCGGTGGGTGTGGGTTAAGCTACAGATTGGTGCTAATGTTATATCTATTATGAATATTTATGGCCCCACTGTCCCTGACCCCAGTTTCTGGGACTCTGCGAAACAGAACATTTGGCAATCAGACCTTACTAACCTTGTGGTATGTGGAGACTTTAATAATATCTTTGAGCCTTTTATGGCTAGGAGATCCAAATGTGTTTTCCGAAGCTCCAAATACCATGATGCATTTACCTGCTGTATCTCAGAGACTGGTTTGACTGATACCTGAAGACTCTTGCACCCCACAGACTTTGACTTGACATTTCAATCACTGCCCCATGACTTCCTCTCATGCTTAGATTACATTTTTGTTAACAATTCACTAGCACACACTGGGCCTCATAAGTATTGCGATAAGGCAACAACGGTGCAGGTTGCGCTACCGCCACCTTTGCTACCGTACCGCCATACTACGAGTTCCGTCGTGGGTGCTCTAGCTGCCACCAGGTCTGACCTGGTGGCCGTACCGGCACCCGCGAGCAGGACATGATGGGAGCACCGGTATCATTAGTAACTGTACCAGTGCTACCACCTTCCCCATTCCCATTCAGCCCTATGGGGCCGAATGGAGATGGGGAGTCTCTGCAAATGGGCAATTACCGGGTCTGCCAAACTCGGCATGACCCAGTAATTGGCCATTCGCGGGTGCCGGAAAAAAATGGATACCGGCGGCAGCCGTGCCTGTACTAGTAATGAGGCCCACTGTTCTTGACTCTCGTATTGCCAACATCGTAATTTCTGACCATGTCCCTGTTGTTAAAACCTTTGACTTTCTAAACATTAGCAAACACTCAGGCAGATGGCACTTCAATAATGTACTCTTACAGGATGATCAGTTTATTAAATCATTCACTAGTTTCCAGCAACAGTTCTTCCATGATAATAATGATGAGGACACCTCTACGGGTAATAACTGGGATGCATTTAAAGCGGCATTGAGAGGACATATTTTTTTTATTTTTTTTTTATTTTATTGACTTGTAGTTTTGTAAAAGAAAACAAACTTTTTGTCATTCTCATTTCCAATCCCATAACCCACGTCGTTATGCATTGCACTTGCACTTATCCACTTTGCAGACGTGGGCTAGTCAAGAGTTCCAGTATTTACAATTATCGTGGTAGGATCTTGTCCATGAAGTTAATCACGTTACAGGTTAGCTGCACATTTGTTCCCATAATCAGATGGGTCCACCATTCTGCCATGTTGCCATTTTTAGGGGCATAACGTTCAAGATGCAGGGAACGTTGGCCGTTGATCTGTGGACATTCAATTATTAGGTGTTTTTCGGATTTAGACTCCTTCTTGCAAAAGCGACATTTATCGTTCCTAGTCATTGGGTCTTTTATTCTCATCAGTCGCTCCTTTGTGTTATAAAGGTTAAGGCGTAGCCGCAGAAATTGATTCCGGTGGTAGTTAGATGGAAATTTAGCCAGATACTTTGGCAGTACACCCATTTGTTGCTCGCTCAGGCCAAGATCTATTCCTGAGGTTAATGCGACTCGCTTTTCCGCATTTTTAATCCACTTCCATTGTTTGAATTTGACTTTTGCCAATTGCGGTATCTTAATGACCAAAGACATTTTTATGTGTGCTTCCTCCAAAATGTCTAATAGTTTCTCTTCCCAGCTGTTTATTAAAGAGGCCGATGTGTCATAATTCTTGGTGGCCAGGATTGAATATGCCTGTGAGGCAGGAGATAATGTCATTTTCCTTAACAATGCAATGGATTTCCACAGTACTATGGAATGTAGGGAGTCGAGACCCAATTCGTGCCTCAATGCCACCATTGGGACGCATTGTGGCAGGTGGAGAACTTTGCGCCAAAAACAGCCCTCTAGTTGTGTCCAGAGCCTTGCACTGATATTCCACCCCGTTTCACTGCCGAAGCATACTGCTGGTGTCACTTTTTGCAGGTAAAAAGTTACCACTGGTTGAAGTGAAAATCTCCCGTAGTTTGTGTACAGTTTTCGTCCTTGCAAGGCAAACATTTGCATACGCGAGATGATTTTGTTGGTCCAACTCCATTCTCTAATCGATATATTAAAGGAGACGCCCAAATATCGAGTGGCATCTGTTCTGGACAGTATCTCATTGTCTATTTTCCAGTTGAACCTCGCTTTGTTTGATTTAGTGTTCCGTCCCAAAGCCATCACTTGAGATTTCTTCACATTTATCATTAGGTGATTTGCCGTTAAGGAGGACTGTAAAGCTGCCAGTGATCTTTGTAAGCCTATTTCGGTGCTGTCGAGCAACACTACGTCGTCCGCATAGATTATATGGAGTACATGAGTTCCATTTATTTTCAGAGGAAAACACCGTGTTAGTGAAAGAGCCTCAGGCAGATCGGCAATGAAAAGTTTAAACAACAGGGCTGCAAGAGGGCAACCCTGTTTTACGCCCTTTGTGGTTTTTATTTCGTCTGATAATTCGCCGTCTGCATTTAGGCGCACGCGAATGCTAGTATTAGCGTGTAGTGCCATCAACGGTGATAGTAGCTCGTTTGGGCAGCCCCACCTCTTCAGTTTTTGCCACAGGAGGTTGCGCTTGATGCTATCAAAAACTTGTTTTAGATCGATGAAAGCCAAAAACAATCTTTTTTTATGTTTCAATGCATCTAATTTAGCCAGATTTAATAGCAGCAGATTGAGTTCTATACCAACACCTTTAGTGAACCCAGTTTGTCTCACGTCATAAATCATATTCTTTTCTGCCCATTTTGAGATTTTCTTTTGCAGGAATGTTGCAAATATCTTCCCCATCGTGTCTAGCAACGCTATGGGCCGGTAATTTGCTGGGTCTTCTCGATTTCCTCTTTTGAACACCGGGACTATGATCGCTTTAGTCCAAGAGTCAGGGATCTTTGATGTTTGGGCAATTTGGTCAAATAGGATTTTGATAAATTGTGCCCACTTTCCTTTGTTCATTTTTAGCATGACGTTTGAGAACCATCAGGGCCTGCAGCTCGTGATAATTTCAGGTTTTGAATTGCTTGTGTAATTTCCTCAACTGATTCAATGACATCCCAGTTGCACTCTTCCATTTTGGGCTTTAGAATGTTGTCGGCATTGTCATTGTTGAATACCGCGTTGTAATGTGGCATCCAAGTGGCTGCGTTCACACCATTTGCTAGAAAGTTTGCTTGTTTTAAATGGCCACTATTTATTATCTTCCATATGTTAGTGCTGTCTTTTTGAATTAGGAGGCGCAACATTAATTCTGCTTGTTCCTGGTCACGTATGTTGTTAAAAGACTTTATCCAATTTCGGTACCGTTGACGCCTTTTGGCTATTAGCTGTGACAAGTTGATACCGCCAATTGCCTTCAGTTTTTACAAGTCTCTAGCTAATATTTTTTTTGCTTCGCATAATTCAGGACTAAAGGGATGGGTGTAATCTCTAATCGTCCTTTTATTTGTGTTGCTATACTGTTTTAGTAGGGATGCATATTCTACATATAGGTTGGTAGAACATGTGTGAATAAAATCCATTGTCAATGTGTCTGCTTACTGTTTATTCGCAACCGGTTTTGAGTATTATTAATGTCCAGTTGTGCAGTATGACTTGACTGAATTCTTGTGTTGCTTGTATGCCAAGATAGAATAAGAGCATTATGGTCGCTTGTGGATGATTTTTTCACATGTAGGCCTGAGATTAAAGCATGTAAATTCTCAGACAGTCTAGGGTTTTGTTTATGCCACCGCGGTGCCACGTTGCGGCCGCAGGAATATCACCTCTGGTACATCCATTCAACAGTACACAATTTTGTATTGATAATTCATAGGCCCATTTCATACCACGATCAGAACCTTCAGTTGGAATCTGTTGCATGTCATTCAGATTACATTTTTTTGTTTTGTCGAACCAAGTATAATTTAAATCTCCACAAATTAGTCTGAATAGATCGACGAACGATGCGTAGCAGCTGTCTATCTGCGTAGTTACTGACGTCAGGTAATCTACATCAGAAATCATTGCTGGGTTCCAATAAGTGTTTAACAACAGAAGCTGTTGTTTTTATTTATTTCCCTGTTGGTTGTGGGTTGAGGATTGAAGAGTGATCGCTTGTACGAATAAATTCGGATTTTGGATTCCAATCACTTCCCATCCCGAGGAATTTTTTATCATTGCAAGTAAGCCAGAGAAAAGACGGCCCATTTCGTTTTTACCGGCCTCATTTAGATAAATAGTATAGCCGTCACAAGAAGGCGTTTTTCTGAGCCAAGTTTCTTGCAGGCAGATGAACAGGCTTTTAATTTCTTGCAGGTTTCCTTCTTGGAATAAATGGGCGAATCCTCTGGTGTTCCATGACGTTAACAATCGGGTCGTGCAACTTGACCCTGCGTCATCCTATACATTGCTTCTTCGTCTGTTAGCCTCAGTCGCATACGTCGACAGATGTTTAAGTTGCTTCCTCAAAACCTCCCTTTTGGTAATGTTCGACATTTGGTGCTGGCCTTTTTCGATGGTCAAGTTAGGAGAGGGTTGTTGTTCTATTGCAGTTGTTAGATTGAAGCCAAAGAACAATAAGTCATCCTTTGCATCCAGTAGTGATCTTGCTACAGTTTTGGACCTCATATGCAGAATTGCCCAGTCCGATCTTGACTCATTTTTGCATTCCACAATTCCGATATCATCCGATCGAATGTTTCGCAATGTAGGTACGTTATGAATCAATCTCATTACATTGGCTCTATTTAGATTTATTTTGTTTATATCTTCTAAGATGCTTTCGAGTTCCAGTTTGCACCGACTTCCATTTGTTGGCATCTGTTGCGCAGCTCTACTTTGAGTGCTTTGCTGATTTAGATTTCTCGTTTGCGCATTTGTATATTTAGGGTTGAGTTTCAATACTGGCTTTTCAGGCGTTCTGGAGCGTTTGCATTGTGTATTAGACCTGTTATTGGAAAATGCTGCTTGATCCTTTGTGCGTCCCAACGACCGTACTCTGACTGGGCCCAATGGGTAACGTTCATATTGCACAATTCTCTCATTAAAGGTAGGTTGTTTTGTCCCATCACTTTTCTTTGTCAGATCACCCCTCCCTTGTGATTCACCTTCTAGTTCATTCTCCTCGTCAACTGTATAAGTAGATAAATCACACAGATCTATTGAATCATCAGTAGATTGGCCAACAGATGGACTGATGTCGTCACGTCCACGTTTTGAAGTTTCACCAAGGTTGCCGACTTTATCATTTGATTGGTTGTTGTCGACAAATTGTTCAGCGAGTCTTTTTGGCACTACTATGGCTTTTCCTGCTTCAGGGCGTGGAGGCGTGGTCAAGTTCCTTATGAATTTTTTGGCCTCATTTGTACGTGGTCATTTTGGTGCCGTGATATTTTCAAGGTATTAGATTGTTTTGCCTTCGGCATGGCCCGAGTCTTTGTTAAGTTTATTGATTTTGCTGTTCCGGTGAATATGTCAAAAGAGACTTTTTTATTCTCTGTTAATGTTACATTTTTTGAAGAACCAGTCTGCGAGATTGAATTCATATCAATCGCTGCTGTTCCAGAATTTGCAGAGGGTGCCACATTGTTTGTAGTTGTGGTGAAATGGGCATCTGTTAAGGTTGAAGCGCTTTCTGTAGATCTTGTTTCATTGGTTGTCACAGCGACGGAGGTGGGTACGATTGCATGTTCTTGGTTATATTAATCATACTCATGATTTTTGAACCACTGATCTCTTTTTCTGCTGCTTTTAGCTCGGTTTCGTTAAATGGCAACAGAAGATGGTCAAGTCGCACATTAGGCGGTGGCTTCGTACCTTGGTCGGGGTTGTCGTAATTGCAGATACAAGACTCTCTCATCATGTTGCCTCGAGGTTGAACAGCAACATTATGCCTAATCCACTTGGTACATTCCACAAGAGCCTCGGCAAGATCTATTTTTTCATGGCACTCCCTTCTTGTTATTTTGTTTAGACGAGAGTGCCATTGGTGTGTGGATGCAGCTTCTAAGTCTAAACGACTGCTTAACTGCTCATTACATTTTTCCAGTGCCTTCAATTTGTTATTTAGCAGTGCCAAAATTGAGTTTTGATCACGTACTTTATCATTCAGTGTTTCGTACAATTTCATGAATTGTATCAGTGCTATTGATGTTGCTGCTAGGACATTGTTGTGAATCTGAATTCCAGCTGCGATCGAAATGTTTCCTTTCGTATTTGTGGAATTATCTACAGATTTACTTGCACCAGTTTCAAACTGTCCTCTTCCTGAAAGATTGTATTCATTTTGACCTATTTCAGGTTCCTCAGAATTTTCTTTATCTGTTCTCTGTTTCCATCGATTTTTTTTTTTTTTTTTTTTTTGCCTGGAGTCATCCAGCACGTCCAGGTTGAAAGCACCCACTGTTGCACTTGAATTAAGCGGATCTACAGCTTTGTGGACTAGATGGTTTGCTTCTTTCCACTGGGTGCTTGCTTTGCAGGCTGGGGTTCGCCCGTTATCGTGAGCCATTAAAAAACTGTCATTTAGACGTTCACGCATAAGATTAAAGTCTGCTTTTAGGCGGGCAGTCAGCTGTGCTTCGCGAGCAGCAACATCATGAGACAATGAAGTGCTCATATTAGAAATCGGCAGCAGTCTTGGCAAGGATACCGCATTCTGTTTTATATCCAATGCGTAAGATGTTGGTAGATTTTTCTCATTGATTGGTGTGTTTCCGACATCGTTGTTTGAGGTGCATGGTAATTTTAATTCTGTTGCACTCAATTGTAAAGCACCCTCTTGGGTGTCAAGCCCCATGACAGTCTGCGTAGTATTTTTTTGATGTTCCTGTGTGTTAATGTGACCATGCTGCGCCACATTTCTTTTTGTCAGTGTGTCAGACTGCTTGGGACAAGTTTGCAATAAAGGTGATTTCAGGCTTCCGACTGACGGGGACCGCATTGCCAGCAGGTCGGCATCAGTTATATCGAACAAAAAGGTTTCAGATGCGTCTCATTATGCTGTAGGAGGAGGCCCCAGCGGGTCTTCTAAAAGAAGTTGGGGATGATTTGTCGGTTCACACGTTGAATGTTTTCTTTCACATCTTGATAGATGTTCCGTGATTGCACTTAGGTTCGAAGTCAACTTTGGCTTCAGTGCTGGCTGCAGTGGAGTTTTTGCAATCGATTGGTGAGCCGCATCAATTTCAATGACAGTAACCTCAGTAGCAGGAGCCACTTTGCCTGCATGCGCTGAGTAGTCGACGGTGGCTTCGACAACCTCAGCATCGACCTCAGCAGATTCAGCTGATACCGCCAACGTATCGGTCATGTCTATCTGAGCGATACTCAGTCTTTCATCGATTCCTTTCGGAAGCGAGAGCGCATTCTTCGAGGATATAGAGCCAATTGCTCGCGAGTCGTCTTTCCGCGGCAGCACATCGGTAATAAGGCATTGCTCGCTTACCTTGCATTTTCCCGATTTGGAGTGCTGCTTCCGTAGCTGATGTAGACGATTTCGCGTGTGTGCTCCCACGCCCAGTTGTGGTGTCTCTGCACCACCTGGAGACATTTCCATCGTCTTTGGCGTTCTAGGGCGCTCTGATGGCGGTCTGAGGCGGACTGGGCAGACTGGACTCACTGCCAGACTCCGCGCGGTAAGAAGCTATATGTAGTCGCCAGAGAAAGAGGACTGGAACACAGTAGCTGCAGCTCCTCTGGGAAAACCACCAGAGTTTCTGGGCAGACTGGACTCACTGCAGGACATATTATTCTATATGTTAGTAGAAAGAAAAAGGAATTCAAAAAGATATTGGATGAACGGTTTCTGGAACTCTGAAACATTGAGAAGAAATACTATCAATCCCCCTCTCAAACTAAACTTTGTCAAGTTCTATTATTGCGTACAGAAATTAACAAGAAGGTCACAGAGCTTGCTTCTAATTCTATCCTTAAGTTCAAATCTAAAATGTACCAAACTTCAAATAAAGCAGGGATGGCCCTTGCTTCCTATCTGAAATCTCGTAGGGAGAACACCTTCATTTCACACATTAAAAATATTATGGGCACCACTGTCACTAACTCTAGCGAGATTCTTGATGTGTTTAAATGCTTTTATTCTCAACTTTATTCCCCAGATAACACTATTGCCCCAGAAAATCTGCTCTCCTTCTTTCAGAATATTAAGCGAGATTAATATCCCCAGGTTGATCTCAGCTGCCTTGATTCTGAAATATCCATCCAAGAAATTATTCAAGCAACTAAGGACCTTAAATCAGGCAATGCACCAGGCACTGATGGCCTCTCATCTGAATTCTTCCCTCACTTTTGCAACATCCTATCCCCTAAGCTTAAAGCACTCTTTACGTACTTTGCTAACAAAAATCCCTCCTCTGGGTCATTTGCCAAAGCCACCCTGATTCTCTTCCCTAAAGCCCAAAAAGATTCTGACCTTCCCAAAAATGATAGGCCTATTTCCCTAATCAATGTTGAATGCAAGATATTTGCCAGAGTACTTGCCAACAGAATGGATTCCTTCCTTCCCAAACTAATTAAATCAGATCAAGTTGGGTATGTAAAAGGGAGGAATTTCTTCAAACGCTATACTTTTACTAGATGCCATGCACCTCAAAGCAAAAGACAAAAAAGATATTCACGATTATGCTGCCATGGCACTGAATGCTGAAAAAGCTTTTGATCGTGTGCACTGGGACTTCCTGTTCCAATCTTTACGCTGGCATGGCTGCGGTGAAGGCTTTATATCATTGGTAAAACTTCTGTACTCCAACCCCAAATCTTCTATTTTCATTAACGGCCAATCATCATCTTTCTTTCCCCTTCTCAGGGGCATCCGACAGGGCTGTCCTTTCTCTCCTATTTTATATGTTTTATCTCTCGTTCCCAACGTATTAGAACTAATCCTCAAATCCCTGGTGTAATGTGTGGCAAACATGAATTTAAATTAGCAGCATATGCTGATGACATTCTGATTCTCCTAAAAAACCCAAAAGATCATATTCCTCATCTATTGTCAGTCCTCAATGACTTGTCTTCAGCCTCTTGATATAAATTAAACAAGGATAAGTCATAAATCTTACCTCTTAACTCATTTTGTCTCAAGCATGAGATTGACATGTTTGGTTTTAAATGGTGTGATAATTCATTGAAACTCTTCATCTCTTCTTCTTAAACTTAAAGAACTTACCTCCCTCTGGTCACCCTTATATCTCTCCTGGTGGGGGCGTCTCGAAACTATTAAGATGATGCTTTCGCCCATCATTCTCTACTATCTGCAAATGCTCCCTATCCCTCTTCTCTCTTCCTTCTTCTCTACCATTAACTCTATTCTTCTAAATTTCTTATGGGGCACTGGTAAAAGTAAAAGAATCTCGGTAAGCAAACTCAAGGCCCCCTATGAACATGGTGGCGTTGAATTTCCAGACTTCAAGCGATACCACAATGCTTTCCTGATTAAACAATCATGCATCTGGTTTAATGCCTCTACTTCTGTGGATTTCCCTAATTGGTTCATTCTTGAGCAAGCGTTAGCCGCACCCATCAAAGTCCCAGATCTAATCTACATTTTTGGGTCTCTATACTCTAAGCTTACTCAGCCGGTTAAGGCAGCTGTCTGCTCTTAGATCCTTTCTCTTTCAATCCAATTGCTCACTGTTCCTTAAATTCTCACCCTTCTTATGGCATAATAAATATATAACATTCAATAAAAAACACTTTACAGGAAGTCCCGGATCAGCGAGGTATTCCTTTCATTCATCAGTTTTTTCACACTGCAGGCTGGGATCCTTTACAGATCTGAAAACAAAATTCTCATTATCTTCATCGGATTTCAGTTTTTACAACAAACTAGTTAACACTTGCCTCAACAGTTTCCCTCACTTCACTCAGAACAAGCTTATCCCCATCCCCAGAAGAATCCTGCTCATGACCTCTACCCCTATACCAAAGCGGCTCAATACTACAAGCTATTCGGAACCAAAAACCTTCCTGCTGATAGATGGTCTATTCAAATCCAATGGGAACATGACTGTGGGAAAAGGTTTGATGACAAAACATGGGAATTACTCTGGTCTAAGGTCAAGAATGTCTCAACTGCTGCCAACATCTCACAAAATGTATTCTCCTTTCTTCATAGAGCCTTTACTACCCCAATGCGCCTGTTGAAAACCAAATTTGTAACAGATGGAAATTGCTGGACTTGTGGTAACGTTTGCGGATCCTACAGTCGTATGTTCTTTCAATGTTCCTTTGTTCAATTATTCTGGCGAGAAGTGTGGTCACTCATAACTGTAATTTGTAAGGTTAACCCTCCCCTAACAATCTCGAACATACTCCTGGAGAGCTTAGCCCTGGAATGTAGGGAAACACCAGGCCTTGCCTATGGTTTATTTGATTTGTTTAATGAAATAACTATCAAGCTAATTACAGCTAACTGGAAAGACTTTAAAAAACTATCTGTTAAAGGCTGGTGGAACAATATTTGCCATATTCACAGATTGGAACACTGCATGGCAGTTCGTCTCAATGCTAAATCCAAACATGAGGTTAAACGGTCCCTTTTTACTGAGTATCTCTCTTATCACAATATGTCCACCCATGATTCATGAATATCAAATGCTTTTGTTTCTTCAAACTATTGATTACATATGTACAATCATATACTTTACCCCACTTTAACTGTTTTGAATAACTCCCTCTCCCCTCTCCCTTTCTTCCCTCCACCCACTGTTCGTCTTTAGCTTGTCTGTCCCCTGTTTGTCCTAATATATCCTTCATATGTTGATTAGTTCATTTATCCTGTTGACTATTATATACATACCATATTGCTATTACTCTCTCATTCCAGATGGTCTCCGCTAAATGTCATCCTTATATATACTTTTTTTTCTCTTTATCACTTTCCTACTATTATATATCCTTGATTATTGTGTTCTAATCATTTATGCTATCTGTTATTTATAGGGACGTAGGAGGCACATCAAATCTGGGGGGGACAGGGGACACCTTTGGGACGTTGCTACTGAGACAACATACCCCAATCCAAACCACCAGAGGGCTGAGTGGCAATCCTTAAAGCCCTTTAAATATATGTGGTGTTTGTTCTTAGATTTATTTTACAAAAGAGAAACAAATAATGATAGTTCTCAAAACACAGTCACACTTCCAATAAGTTGCAGATTTCTCATCAAAAGCACAATACATAAAGCTCATTATAAATAAATGTTCAGCAAAACAGTGTTAGAAATAAAGTATTTGTCGACTACTAAAACTAAGTTTAAAACATTTGAGATCTTACAGCAGGGATTTTAACTAAACAAAGTACTATTCATCTTGTTGAAGCTCTCAATGTAATTGTAAGGGGGCTTTGATATTTTAAAATTGTTTGCATTTTTGCATCCTTTAGAATCCATAGCAAATTATTTTGCTGTTGCTTGTATTTCTACCAGATCCATGATATCTTTATGTATATTGCAGAGCAATATGATTCAGTCTTTTCTTAGATGTACTTGAAAGTGGTGTGTATGTGCCGTGCTGCATGGGGTGCATACGGAGTGATGGGCAGTGCTGCATATGAGGTTCTGGCAGGTTTATTGCCAAAGCATCATTGGGCATATGCTGTGCCTGCTTCGTACATTACAATTAAAGGAGTTTGTTAATGTTGACCACACCTCAGAATGCACATCTTCTTAATTAAATAAATGCATTCTCAGACTTTTTAAAGAGGTTCTGCTTTGCCAACTTTCGGCCAAAATGAAAAACAAGTATTGACATTTGTGTAGGCATGGGAAAGGCACTTGCCAGGCACTGCTGTCATTGTATTAACTGGCCATTGATAGCAGCTGGTGAAAAACTGTGCGAATACGTGGGCATCTAAGAGTAGTGCTTGACAAATGCCAAATACTTATACAGAAGCCAACATTATTTTTCATAGGACTTCAATGAAGGAAACACACAGTGCTTATAAATCGAGCGGCTGAAGGCAGACTTGGTTAAGATATTTTTATTACACCAGTTACACCTTTACAACTCCAATTAATATATATACATATATACTTTATTGTGTTATAGTTCATTAAAAACTTTACACAAAAGAGAGAAAGGAGAAATGTGTTTACACATATATAAGTACATACAGCATCATATATATAATGCACATAATTCAAAACTTTTACTAACATTTGCAAAATTAACTTATCACATCATTTAAAACATTTGATTCAGTTTATGGACCATACTTCCTCTTTTACATGATATAGTGTGTTCCTCTTGATTAATCATCCTTAAAGCAAGGTTCAATACATTTCCATATCAGACACAGTGCAAGGTGTGTGGAAAAAGACTCTGTGTTCAGGCAATAAATCCCAAATTCTGGCAATTTAATTGATTTGTAATTAACTCCAATTAAGTAATTAACTCTCAGAAGACTGCTTTGAAAAAACATAGGCAGGCACTTTGAGTGCAAAGATTTGATGGTAAGGCTTGATTAAAGCAAGCTCAAATAGCTCCCATGAGGAGGCGTTTTGGCTAGGGAGGGGCAGGAACTGGATGGAATTGGCCATAGAGATTAGCATTGCCATGGGCAGTCAATGGGTGATCAAATAAACAAACAACACCTATAACCTTTGTGTGCCTCCTCATGTGCAATTTCGCCCTAGCTGAACTCTAAAACAATAGTATTGGCATATTTGTGGCATGATACCAAGGGTGTGTCATTTAGAAAATTTCAATGGGTTAGATTCTCAAAACCTTTTTGACGCAAGTGAGATGTGCTGGCGCATCTCCTCAATTGAGCCCAAAAAAGGAGAAGCCATATTCACAAGGGTCATCTGAATGAGCGCAACCTAGATGCCCTTTGTGAATTTGTACAAATAAGAGGATGTTTCAGGGCATTTAAATGCCATAGAATGAGGGTCATCCACCTGCGGCTTTGGAAAAAGTCTCAGGGGGGGGAGGTGCAAGTCATGACAGGGTAATTTCTCACTCTGTCATGATTTTTCATTTCATGTGTGACAGCCTCTGGAACACCTCAACAAAGACACAGAGGATCTAGAAAAACATCAAGAAACAACCAACCCCACCAAACTGGTAGACAAACAACGCACACCGCACCCCCACTGGACCACCGGGAAAAGCATCCAAACATGTGTCTTCCAAAGCACACATGGCTTACTGCAGCCTGCTCAATGTACTATCTAGGGCAAAACACCAAATGGAAATGTACGACCTTGTTAGTGAAGACATGGCTATCAGACAACTATAAAGTAATCACTCATGGAGCCATACCTGGCAACTATAAACTAATACAATCTAACAGAGAAGGCAGATGAGGAGGAGGAATTGCCGTGGCCCACACAAAAAAACAGAATCATTTATATATTTACCTTTAAAAGACTTAGGGAAATGCAAATCACTCTTAGTCAACCTCTAACTCAGCGAACATTCCAACCTACTCTTCCTTCTTATCTAGAGAGTGCCCACCTACAATCCTAACTTTGCCCCAAAATTCATTGATGCCATAGCCAGCCTAGCCATAAATCATGACGACATAATCATTCAATGTTTGGTTTGAAAGAGAAAACGAAACAAAATCTAACTCCATCGGCACACTCCTGAAAATTCTCCATCTCAAAGAAATGGTGAACGGCCCACCCACAGAGCTGGATCCACCCTTGATGCAATATTCTTCAGGGATGGACTCTCCACTACCTCCCCACTGATACCAATCATCTGGAGGGACCGTCATATGATCCAATTCACTGTTAGAACCATAACCCATACAATACCCAAAAACATAAAGCAACCAATGACAAACAAAAATAACTAGAAAGGCTAGATCTAGAAACTCTAACCCAACTACTAGAAACCACCAAACCCGATTCCTCACAACTACACGAAACGAGATCAGATACTGTTGAAAAGAACCTGCACACCTGGATGCCAGATGGATTAGACCAATTGGTCCGCTTAAAAATGTTTAACCCCACACCGAAAAAGGTAGTGGCCAGATGGTTAACAGAGGAACTCACGAAAATAACCTGTAACCTAAAAAAGACATGAAGAAAAACTGCAAGACTTGGCAAAAATAACTACCAAATACAAATCTATCAATACAGATTGTCAGTCTTTAAAGCCAGGAAAGCACATTAAACCGCAAGAATCCAATTGGCAACACATCCCCAAATGGAAATGTACAGAATTATCAAGGATATATAAAACCCAACCTCATACAGTTCTAATACTGTACCCTCACAAATGTTATGTGACAGTATCACAGACCACCTTAGAGCAAAAATATGCCCAATCCAGCAAGCCCCACTCACAGAATGGACGATTTCCAAACAAGAGTGGACCTATTCAAGTTCAGTAGAAACTTAAAACTCAGGAAATACTTTGCTACCAGCTTCAAACCACAAAAATCCAGATCAGAAGAGGTACCTGTCCCTTCAGATTTATCTATTGCCCATTCAATACAAACAGTTAATCTACTAAATCACACTTTAGAAACTTTCACGCATTATCTGGGCATCACCATGAATCTCAGTGAAACAACAAATTTGAAACCCAAATCAACTTTCTGCCCACATCTATACAGTGAAAACGTGATAGACCTATTTGAACAAGCAGTATCAGACGACCTAAGATCATTGTACCTCAAAGCATCTAAATCCAAAAACGTTCACTACAACCGAACAATCAAGGAAAGAGAACCCCTAATTGAATTACAAAAGGATGAAATCGTGATCACAAAACAAGCAGTCAAAGGGTGAAAAATTGTACTGCTAAACACAGCACATTACATTAAAATAGCTGCCAAACATCTAAGTGATAAACAAACCTATGAAAGACTCACCAACAATCCACCCTCAAAACGTATTATGGAATGGCATCAACTCAATAGACATTATCTGGAAGAACAACTCTTAACGGACGAAGAATACAACTATATGAACAACCAACATCCGATATTAGCAAGCATCTATTTCTTACCTAAAACTCATAAAGAATATCATCATCTTCCATCCAGCAGACCAAAAATCAACAGCATCGGTTCCTTAACAGAACCCATTTCATCATATATTGACAAACGCAACCTCTGGCAGCTAACCTCGCCTCTTTCATCAAAGACACAACAGACGTCATTAATCAATTGTAACTAATTGAATGGGAACAAGACTTCAGACTTCAGATTAGTAACTTTTGACGTCACAAGTCTTTATAACAGCATTCTTCATCACAAAGGAATGGAAACAACAAAAGAATTCCTAGATACAAGATCAATTTCATACAAAAACCAAAATGAAATGATACTAGAGATGCTGAACTTTACGCTCAACAATAACATCTTTTTATTTAATGGAGACATCTACAGGCAAAAAAGAGGAACAGCTATGGGGGCATAATTTGCACCAGCATATGCAAATTTATATCTGGGTGCTTTTGAACTTCATCATGCATGGCAACATCAATCTTTCAGTGAACTCAATCAGATAGTCTATTGGAGTCAATTAATAGACGATATCCTAGTTATATGGAAAGGAGATAAACAATCATTGAGTGAATACCACCATTTTCTAAACAACAACCAATATAATTTAAAACTAACCATGGAAGAAAGCATCAATACAATCCATTTTTTTGGGTTTAGAACTATATATTTGCAACAATAATATCAACACAACTCGATATACGAAACCAACAGCAGGTAACAGCATCCTGCATGCAGCAAGCTACCATCCACCCCATATCAAAAACAACATCCCATATGGGGAATTCTTGAGAATCAAATGGAACTGTACAGAAAATCAAGAAATGCATAAACATCTGAAATCAGCAAAAGATAAATTCTTGGTAAGAGGCTACAAAAGGGATTTACTTACTATGGCTAAAAACAAACATCGGATCTCCTGATTCAAAGACAAATAAAACATTTTGGAGCACCAGTCAAATAGTGTTTGGATTTTTTCTTTGTTGCAATCCAGCAAGCCATACAGGCATCCAGTAAGACCACTAACAACATCCTCCCAGAAACCATATCCCCAATAACCAGCGCAACATTCACCCAATTCAAACCAACTAGGGAGGAAACCTTCAGCAACCTACTGAAATAAACCAAAATGGCTGTTTCCCCCAGCAATCCATGCCCACCGTATATTTACAAACAGATACAGTACTCGCCCATAAAACACCAGTCCTTTACACCAGACTTCTAATGAACCTATCTCTGAACTCTGGAATAGTACCAAAATTATACAAAATTGACCTATATTAAACCACTCTTAAAAAATTAAGGCAGGAAAAACCGATGACCCCAAGGACTACAGACCTATATCAAACCTACTCGATCCCACAAATCTTGGAGAACCACTTGTACAAAGAACAGCTCCACCATGTGGAATCCAACAGACTAAATGACCAATTCCCAGGTTGGTTTCAGACTGATGAGAAACCGAATCATCACTCCTCTTAATATGGGACAACCTAAAGGTGAATGCAGACAACACCCAATCTTGCCTCATACTACTGGACATTTTGGCTGCCTTTTGATACAGTCAAACATACAACATTGTGGGATGTCTTGACCCACTTTTGCTCTGCCTTGCGGCATCACTGTGTTCTGATGGTACCAGAAACATCAAAATGGCCGCAAACCCCTTTTGCGTGCCAAAACCTCTGAAAATCGCAATCTGCAAAGCACAAAAAGATGGCTGACCAATCTACCACGCATGTTGTCAGTGGTGGAACAGAGATCTCACTCCTGAAACATGTCACTGGGCTCCACAACAAGTGAAAATGGAGTACAGAGGGAAAAGCAGTGCTCTGCTAAGGGAAATCCAAAAATCTTTAATCTTTTTTCTTGGTTGCTGAAACTGCAGAATGCTGGTACAAAACACCCTGAAACATCCAGAATTCTTGCTGGATGCTACAATTCACTTAGTTCAAGAAATCATGATAACAGACAATGTACTGAAAAGCTGAAAGTATCAAAGAAACATCCACAGCAAAAGTTGCCTGCCTGTGGAATCTGTCAAAATCTGGGTGCATACCCTCGGCCGCCTGAATGACAGCTGTCAGAAGCCTGCATGATAAACTTTAAAACCTGTATAAACTGAAAGCAGAGGTTGGCAATGTAAATGGCCTGTTCCTGAGAGTAACCTATGTTGTAATTGTTAACCCAATGGTTTAGAATCTGAAATAAGTGTTCTAGCTTTCTGCTAGTTTGAAATCACAAGTTTATTTTTAAGCCAAGGAAAAATGCAACAGAATTAACATTTACATTTAAGCCTGGCTAAAAGCCACGCAAACTGGAATAACAGCTCTCCTTCCAGCTCTCTCCACCAGGAAATCACACCTAAGTGATAATTATAGGGGGGAGAATTTGGGCTGTAGTGGGGAAGAAGACAATGGACTTCCTCCAGCTAAAGGAAAGGCTAAGTGTGAAGGGTCGTAAAATGTCCTCTGCCAGGCACAACAGGGAGGAGACTGATTTTGAACTGCAGGGAGACAGAAGGAGGTGGAGACAAACAGCCATCTGTGGCTGAACATTCACAAAGAACATTTTGTTTAAATACATATAACTTACTATGTAAAATCGTGAAAAATGTAGAAATAACAGCATTGTTAATGTAATTTTTGGATGCACGGGTGAAAAGGCACCAGAACTCTGTGACATGTTCTGGGAAGAAACAGCGGAAAATGTGATATTACACAAAAGGTATTTAGGCTAGAAGTATGAAACGTTATACACTGATGCCCATGTTATACGCGCACACTTGTACAAATTTGCTGATAAACTGGACATTGTGTTCCTGATAAAAAAGGGCAACATTCAGTGGAAAGCAGACACAAGATCCTACAGCGACGGGGTTTGGAGCAGTATCTGCTACACAAAATATGTAATTTGTATATATAATTGTTATAGAGGTTGCACATGTGGAAATATGCATTGTACCAAAAGTAGATTTGTGTTCAAGAGGCTAGGGGTGGACTCTAGGCCTCATAAACCCACACCATTAAAGTGACACCCTGTTCTTCTCCTCCTATCAAGGTAGAGAGGAGACTCTAGCCAATCGCCTGCCAAAGGGGCGAACTTAGGATAAACCAGCACACACACCCCTTTATCATAAGCATAAATGGAGACAGCTCAGCACTTATAAGGACATACAGAATCACCCACTATCCCGATGCTGGCGAAGCACCCTGCAGCAGAATTATCCAGCTTACTTGCTCCAGACTCCAGAAACTTGGCAAAGCAGAAAGGCCCATTATATAGCTGAACCATTTTCAGCTAGGCCTTAAATTTCCAGAACCAGAACCAACCCCAGAAACCTAAGGGGAACATCAAACAAACAGCCAGGCTGTGCTGTACTGCTTGCCTACTAAAAGAAGTATCATCAGAATCAAAAGATCCAATCCAGTTGTGCCGTGCTGTGACCAGAGCCATTGCAGATCCGATCGACTCCAGTGGTGCCGTGCGGTGTCCAGATCGCTGTGACGCTGCCAAATTTGATGTGCCCAGCAGTCTGTCCTGACCAGAATCCCTGACCAGAATACTGACGGTTCCGTTTGAAACACATCTAGTGAGTATCTAGAGATAGAACTGTGCCTATGTACCTTGCTTAGTTAAACCCTATCTTAAACCCATCCTCTCTTTCTTTCCGAGCCAGTATTGTTAGAATTATCTTTGCGTGGACTCTTCTCTCATATGTGTTCCTAAACCCTAACTTCCTATTAATTGATTAAGAAAGTAATTCCCAAACCATACAGAAAGTAGAGTATCACACCTGAACTATTATGATCGGCCGTGAATGATCTTCCTGCGTGGCATTATACTTTTTGGAAGTCTTTAACATAGTGTAGGAAATCCTTTTTGTCATTTTAAAAGTGCATTCCTGTTTTCCATTCTTGCACCTAACTCGAAAAACGACCTCCACTAAAACGTCCATAACTTCCTCAGTTTTGGTGCTAGAAAATTTCAACTTCTGCTTGTAGCTAACATCCTCAGCTTTCCATAGAACCTAAAACCACATCCCAAATCCATACGGTTTTCCAGTAATCGCGATTACTGCACACTGAAAAGTTTGCTGCAAATTTTCGTTTAGGGAAATTCTGACATGTGTAAAACAGCTTTTGATTGCTTCTGACCTTAATTTTAAGATTTCACATTGTTTCTTAGTATTGAATCATTACTAGTGTTTATGTGCAAGTATCCAAAGTGGCTCCCATAAGAATTTAAACAATTTCAGTAATTTAAACCATATTTAGTGTTTTTACCCAATCCATTCTCAAGATAACTTTAACACCATTCTGACCGCCTGCCAATCAATTCTGTTTTTCTCTTGTGTTGCTGGGGGGCCATTGGGATTGATATTTTGTTTGAATTCTGCCATTCTCGAATACCTGCTCTCTCTTCCTATCTCTTTACATTGCCTGTTGGAGGGTTGAGGGGTGTGCAGGGGGAACTAGTAACCACACTGCTATTTGGTCTGAACACATGCAAAAGTATTATTTTTAGGCTGAATTGTTTTGCTCACTATTACTCCTGGTGGATTAAAGAGATTATTTAGTGTTACATCACCCCATTGGTGATCATTGGGTACCCATTAAAACATTGTGTGATTGATTTGTGAATACAGAAATATTTTAACTTTGCAAACCAGCCTGATTCCTGGTTCAGTGTGACTGGGGGGTGTTCCAGGAGAGGGGCGTGATATGAGTGGCACATCGTTCAGAATAAAAGAACTTTTAGACACAAATAAATAAGGATTTCAGTTGTGCATTACACGCTAGGAGTTGACTTAGGTGAGTGCCGGATTGAAATCACTTACAACATTAATCAAAAGCTTGGAAGAAGCAGGCATTCACAACACGGCAATGGCTGAAATATTTCCTCATGAACAGAACTGAAAGAACCCACCACCATACGTTCATATCAAACACTAAAAACGTCACCTCAGGCTTACGACAAGGATCAAGCCCCTCTCATCTTCTCGTCAATATGTACATGGCCACCCTAGTGAAGCTCATACAAACTCGTGGACTGACATCCTACAACTTCGCAGATGACACCCAACTCATTTTCAATAGGACTACCAACAACAACCCTGACAATGCCCTCAATTAATGCCTCCAGATATGAACACATGGACGGCAAACAACAACCTTAAACTAAACCCAACCAAAACAGAAATAATGATAACCCCATGAGACAACAACCTAACATAGACATCTCTCACCTGTCCCTCAAGTATGGTAACTCAACCTGAATCATCAACAGTGACAAAAACCTGGGAATACTCATGGACAGTGGTCTCGCCCTGGAACCACAGGCCAAAGCAATAGCAAAAAAATATTTCTACCATCTTTTGACTAATAAGAGGGATCCTCCCTTGCACCGTCTTCCCACACTGTGCCTTGTTATCATCTCATTGGTATTATCAAGAATAGACAATGCAAATGGCTTCTACCAAGGAATGCCTGAACACTTCACCAAAAAACGACAACACATCCAAAACAAAGCGGAAAGTCTATTCCTGAGACTAAATCGAAGAGATCACCCCAGCCCTGAATATTCTACATTGGCTACCAGTCAAGAAAATAATCAATTTCAAATCCCTCTGCATTGCCAATACAATGCTACACAGACAAGGGGCCAAATTCTGCCAAGCAAAAATCACCCAATACCAAACCAGAAGAACCTTAAGTTCTAGCACTGACCTCCAAACAGAATTAGACATTATGAGAAAAGTACATTTGGAGAAACTGCTTTCTCTATTCTCATAGCCAAAGTATGGAACTTGATCCTGAAGGGACGATGGAAGACCATCTAATCTTCCGGAAATGGCTTAAAATCTGGTGATTCTACTCGCTGAGATAAAAACAGATCAACAACAACTATACAGCAATCACCCCATACAATGTCAAAACAATGGGTAGGCTCCTTCAAGCCCATACAATGCCCAAACCACATCCACAAAGGCATTGAAACTCTAGCCCTGAGGTACAGAACCGCAAGGATCTCTACAACCAAACACTCCTCAATTCTCAGACCGATGTTTCAAGACACATGCACACACGTTTGCATAACAGTTCAACAGGACCCAGGAATCCCAATAATTCCTGAACAACACCCAGCCCATCTGGATAATGGCCCACCCCAGTGACAGCTAATAGTCCATTACACTATAATTTCTACCATACTAATCTATTTCCTTCCCAGTAGTCTCGTCCCACCAATCCAATTTTAGCCTCACACCAATGCAAAGGTGAATGCCCTACAAAAAGAAAACAATAGCATAGCTGCACAATATCCAAAGACCACCCAACATCCTAACAACCACTTTCTCTTCTCTACCACCACACACACTTACCACCCACACGGCTAGCGTACCACCCTGCTAAACACCCAAAAACCACACATCACTGAAACCAACTCACAAACCCCAATAGCCTCTTACACCCAACCACACAAACACTGAACCCTGCCCATCCGGAAACAATAAGCATGTAGTGTCCAAAACAAAGCACACCCAGGAAGCATACATGCACAGTTACTCCAGGATCTACACACATTCACCCACCCCACATTACCTTACATATCTGTCTATAACAGGTGTGACTATACTATCCCATGAGCAAATAATGATTCAATATTTCTCCTAGTTGGAGAAGGACACCTCAATGGTTGAATTCTCTGCTAAACCCTGCTAATTGCGGCGAAAATGCCCCGTTGGGAATGGCGAATACCCATTACCACCAACACTTGATCCGGTGCTAATAGCACCGGACCGGGTGGTGATAACGATTTTATGGCAGGTGGTATCCCGGCAGTAATACTGCTGGGATACCCCCCAACTCATGATGAGGCCCATTGTATTTGTATGTTAATACTTGTTTTACTCTGAACTATACAAGGTAAATGTTACTTTATAGTCTCATCACTCAAATCTTGTCACTGGGCCTCATTATAAGGTTGCCGGTCCGGACACAACGGTAGCAGTAAGTTTACCGACACCATTTTATCTGGACCGGCAAACTCTGAGTTGTGCCGTGAGAGCCTTTCATTCCGCCAGGTCTGCCCTGGCGAAATTAAAAGGCACCTGGAAGCACAGCATGCCTGTAGTACCGGCACCGTTATTAACCGTGCCGTTGCTACAGGCATCCCATTCCCATTGAACCCTATGGGGCTGAAATGGGAATGGGGATCTACTGGCACCAGTGAAAGGGCAATTACTGGGTCCGGCAGGGTCCGAATACCCCGGTAATTGCCCATTCGCAGGTGTCGGACTTTCATGCCGGTATGGAGGTAGCCTTGCGGCTCTTACCGGCAAGGATACCTCCAACGTCATAATGAAGCCCACTGTCTTTCAAAAGATGCTCTGCAGATTAGATGATGTCTGGTATTTAACCTGCAGCCTCTTACATAAAGGTGGGAGGGGTTGTGACAGCTGTGCATCCAGTCATCCCCTTTCTACCGATACAATGGCCTCTTTACGAGTTTGGTGGTAAAACAGGCACGTCTGCCGCCAAACTCGTGAAATTACCAGCACCCGGCAATGGGCAATAATAGGGGTATGCTGACCCGGCAGACCCGGTTATTTTTTGTAACGTTTTGTTGTTTGTGCTGCTAGCGCTCTGTGCGCATCTGTGTGCTGCCCCCTGCCCCCTCCCTCCCCCTCACTTCCTGGTCCTCCTTCCCCTCTCCATTCCCGCCTCCCTTCCCGCCCACCCCCCCCTCTGATTGGCTGTCCTCGCAGCCGCTCCGGGACAACGGCTCGACCGCTCACCACGCTCGCTTCCTTGTTGAGCCGGAGCGGGTTGGAGCGGTCGCCGTAGCCCCGTGTGGCTTGTTGCTGAGGCTGCCTCCCGAGCCCCATTGGGCTCCAGTTAAGCCTCCTGTTATTTTTTGTAACGTTTTGTTGTTTGTGCTGCTAGCGCTCCGTGCGCGTCTGTGTGCTGCCCCCTGCCCCCTCCCTCCCCCTCACTTCCTGGTCCTCCTTCCCCTCTCCATTCCCGCCTCCCTTCCCGCCCACACCCCCCTCCCCTTCCTCTCCCCCTGCTTATATCCCACTCCCTCTGGGCAGCCCCCCTGCCCGGCAGCCCCCTAGGCCAAGGGCCCCTTAGGCAAAGGGCGGCTCCTACGACTGCGGCTCCCTGTGTGTCTGCAGGTGTCCGCAGGGGACGCCAGGCGCCTGTTCCACCTGTTCTCCGCTCTCCGGCCCACCCCTCCTCACCTTGCTCACCTCATCCGCATGATGCCTCGCCCCCCCTATTCCAATTTATTGGTTAACTAGGGTGCTTTTCTCCCCTCGCAGGATTCTCAAACTTAGGTGGCCCTGACCTACTACGCATTACTGTTTGCTCTGCATTGTGTTAAACTAGGGTGCTTTTCTCCCCTCGCAGGATTCTCATACTTAGGTGGCCCTGACCTACTACGCATTACTGTTTGCTCTGCATTGTGGTAAACTAGTGCCCTCCACTCTCTTCTTGTCTGCATACCCTTGTCGTCCGCCTCCCCTCCTACTCCATGGTGCTCTCTATCTCGCCTATCTACTCTAACTGCTTCTCCATTGACTATCCTGCTCTCCTCACTAAATCCGGTAGGAAAAAGTTTAAAAAGGACATCCTGGTCTCCAACCCAGGCCTCCCTATCGCTGACACCTACACGAGCGCCTGCTCCAAGGAAACTCTCACTGACATTCTCTTTTTCGTGCCTTCACCTGACCTATGGACCCTTCACATGGTCACTGTGCTCTCTCCTTTCTCCACCTCTCCCATTAATGGTGGCACCCGTTGGGATGTCCTCTTGGCCCCTTTCCACTCCTCCAAAGCCATCATTAATGTCTATTGTCTATGCTAACGGGACCGTCTTGGTCCAAGGCCCTCAGGCCAACCTTCACCTCTTTGATAGACGCTTCCCTTGCCTCATCAACTTCCTCTCCGCTCCCGCTGTCCCCCCTCCTCTGTCCTCGGCTACCTTGCCTCTCCCCTCCCTCCCTGCCCCTTCTCTTGCTCCCTCTTCAACTCCTTCTCTAACACCTCCGCAGGGCGTACCTCTGATCTGTACCCCTCCCCGGAAGTTTTTCAAGGGTGGCAACCTTCTCCACATTGCCACTCTAAACTCTCGCTCTGCCATCAAGCACTCCTCTGATATCTGTCGCCTTCTTGAGGAACTGGACCTCGACGTCCTCGGTCTCACTGAGACTTGGTTCACTGCCAGCTCTGCCACCAGCTTCGACACACTCCTACCTGACGGCTACAAGATCCTCTCCGTGCCCAGGCCCAACCGTTCAGGGGGTGGTGTTGCCCTTATCTTCCCTGAGTGGATTCATGCCACTGTCACTCCTACGCAGACCTACTCCTCTTTTGAATGTCTTGTCTGCCGACTTTCTCTCTCTCCTAGCCATTCCCTTACCGTGGCTACTATCTATCGGCCACCTGGTCAAATTTCCTCCTTCCTCTCCGAGTGGGCTGACCTCTCCTCCTCACTCCTGTCCTCAACCACCCAACTCCCCTTTCTCGGTGACTTCAACATCCACCTCGATGCCTCCTGTCCCCCCACTGGTCTCTTCCGCGAACTCTGCAACTCTCTCTCACTCTCTATTCTCCCGTCTGGGCCTACTCACTCTGCAGGGCACACTCTTGATGCTCTGATCTCTTCTGACCTTCCCCTCTCCCTCCCTCTCTCCACTCCTCTCTCTTGGAGCGATCACTTTCTCCTATCCTCCCACCTCTCCCTCCCTACCCCACAGGCAAAGCCACCCTCTTCACTGCCACCCACCTTCTCGGTCATCCGACCCATGAAGCGCGTGTCAGTTGAGGCTTTCGCTGCTACCTTCTCGCCCCCTTCTCCCCCCTTGGCTGACTCCCACCCTGACACAGCCCTCTCCATGCTCTATTCCTCTATATCTGATACTCTCGATATCCTTGCCCCCGTCATGAGAATCCGCCTGAAGCCCAAAGCCAAATGTAACTCCTGGTATGACTCAGATCTCG
This sequence comes from Ambystoma mexicanum, assembly GCF_040938575.1. Classification (NCBI taxonomy): domain Eukaryota; kingdom Metazoa; phylum Chordata; class Amphibia; order Caudata; family Ambystomatidae; genus Ambystoma; species Ambystoma mexicanum. The sequence continues at coordinate 140,413,251 of NC_090921.1, forward strand.
TCTCCCTAAAACGCAAGTGCAGGGTGGCAGAGAGGAAATGGCGTGCTTCATGCTCATCCTCTGACAAACTGGCCTGCCGCCTGCTCCAAAGGCAATACCGGCTCTCCGTTCTCACCAAGAAGAGAGCCCTTATCCAAGCCCGCATCTCTGAGGCATCAAACAACTCGGCCGAACTCTTTAAAATCTGCAAGGAGCTGGCCAACCCTGCTGCAGTCTCTACCTCTCCTGTCCCCTCCCAGGCCCTCTGCACTGCACTGGCCTCGCACTTCATCTCAAAAACTCAGGACATCCTGTCCTCGCTCTCCTCCTCTCTCCTCCCTCCCTCTCTTCCCGGCTCTTCCTCTTGCTCTCTTGCAGCCACCCCTCAGCCCTCCTTCTCTGCTTTTCCACCTTTTTCTGCTGATGAGGTTTCCAGACAAGTCCGATCTATGAAAGCCTCGTCTAAACAGGTTCACCCCTGTTCCTCCAAAACCATCAAGGACCACATCGACTCCCTGGCTCCTGCCCTAGCTGACTTTTGCAACCACTCTTTCGCCTCTGGAGTCTTCCCATCCCCCCTCAAGCACTCCCTTGTGCACCCCCTCCTCAAGAAACCCTCTTCCGACCCCTCCTGCCCGGCCAACTATCGCCCAATCTCCATTACTCCCTTCCTGGGCAAGCTCCTGGAGAAACTGGCCATCTCCCAGCTTAACCTCCATGCTGAATATGTTGGTAATCTTCATGACCATCAATCCGGCTTCAGAGCGGCCAGAAGCACGGAAACTGCTCTCCTGAACATCCGTGAGGACCTGCTCCTGAACCTCGATTCCAACACTCCCTGTGTTCTCATTCTGCTCGATCTCTCCTCTGCCTTTGACACTGTCAACCATGCCATCCTGCTCAACCGTCTCCGTGATAACCTGGGTATCACTGGTCAGGCTCTGGCATGGCTGACCTCTTTCCTTTCCGGTCGACCCTCCCAGGTCCAAATGGGCTCCTTCCTCTGACATCTTTTACTCCACCTGTGGTGTCCCCCAGGGATCCAACCTCTCTCCCTGGCTTTTCAACCAGTATCTGGCACTCCTTGCCCACCGCATCGCCGCTCTCTGCCCCCACTTTCAGTGCTATGCGGACGATACCCAGCTCATTTTCAGGCTACCCTCGGCCTCCTCCTCTCCTTCCCTCATCTCCGACTGTCTGTCTGCTATCCAGGAATGGTGTGCCGCCAATGACCTCTGCCTTAACGCCAGTAAGACTGAGATTCTACTCATCGGCACACCCACTCCCTCCTTTCCTGCAGCTCTCTGGCCGGCCTCCCTTGGCCCCCTTCCTGCCCCTACCTGCAAAGCTAAAAACCTCTGGGTCATCTTCGACTCCACACTCTCCTTCTCTCCTCATATATCTGACGTCTCTAAGAAGTCACACTACCAGCTGCACCTCCTCAGAGGTATTCTTCCCTTCCTCTCCTTCCCCCAGAAGCTCACTGTCTCCCGAGCCCTGGTTCTCTCAAGGCTGGACTACTGTAACAGCCTCTATCTTAATCTGCCTGCCTCCACTCTCCGCCCTCTGCAACTTATCCAGAACAGAACTGCGAGACTTGTCCTTGGCCTCAAGCCCAGGGACCGTATCTCTCCAGGACTGAAATCTCTTCACTGGCTCCCAGTGGCTGCGAGGATTAAGTTCAAAACCCTCTGCATTGTCCACAAGGCCTTCTGGGGCCTGGGGCCTAAATACCTTCAACTCTCTCTTCCTAAATATCTGCCTTCACGAGCCCTTCGCTCATCCGTCTCCAACTCCCTCATGGTCAGCCGCTTCTCGAAGCAACGAGCTGGGGGTAGATCTCTCTCCGCAGCAGGGGCCTCCCTCTGGAACAGCCTTCCTGCCTCCCTGAAACTTGAGGAGATCCATCTCCGGTTCCGGAAGCACCTCAAAACCTTCCTCTTCGCTTCTGCCTTCTCTCTCCCTCTCCCTTGCTAAACCTGCTAAACTCCCCACTGAAGTCTGCACTAAACCTGCATCTGGGCCACTCTGTGACCTCGGTCCAGGGCCCAGCCACTCTCCACTTGCACTGCCTCCCTGGCTCCTCCTGCACTGTGGGACTGTCACTGCATCCCTACAGCCCCCTTCCCAGCACTTGCTCTGCACTTACCTCGCACTTGCCACCAGCTGGCCCTTTTATTTATTATTTATTATTTATTATTTTATTACGCTACTTACCTTGTACTGCACTTTCCCCCCCCCACCTCCTCCCCCTGCACTTTCTCCTTTTCCCCTTACCTCTGCACTTGCACGATCTGAATGACACCTGGCCTAGTAGGATCGTTTGTCTGTCTTCCCCTTGTTTCCCTCCCTCCCTGCCTCGTCGCGCCTTGAAACACTTGTGTATAGGCGCGTTACAAATACCATATCATATCATATCATACCCATTGCTGGGTGCCGGTACCTATTACTCCCCATTCCCATTTGAGCCGCGTAGGGCTCAATGGGAATGGGGAGGTTGGATGCACCGGCATATGGTGCCGGTGCATCCCTCGAGTTGTGCTCCGGATGCCAGTCTGCCCAGTAGGTCAGACCTGGTGGGCAGAAAGGCACCCGCGAGCACAACTCGTAGTTTACCGGTCCGGTAACAACGGTGTCAGTAGCTTAGCAGCACCGTTGTTACAGGACCAGCAAACTTGTAATGAGACCCAATGACCTTACTGAGCAGTTAATTTGAAGGTAAGCAGTGGCTGTATATATTTGAAGCATTTCTAAAGAGATGCTGTGCGTTGCAATTGGAAAAATAAAGAGCCCTTCTTTCCCCTTGCTCCAGATTGTGGGGGGGGGGATAAATCATATTGTATCCCCCCTGCCTAAAATTGTGGGGGGATTTATCCCCACTGTCGCCCATTTCCTACGCCCATGGTTATTTAAAAAAGAAAATGATGGCGATGTAGGCTAGAAGCTGGAGCCGTGACACCCTCATCCACTTCTCAGGCTCATCATGCCTCCCCCCGAATCCCCAAATTCTACCCCTTACCTAATTTCTTCCCCACGCATATATCTATAGACGTCCAACTCTTGGCGCTGACACATCTGCCAGATGCCTGAGAAGCCCAGTCCTCATCTTGACACAGGGATTGTGTCTTACAAAGGAATCTGGGGAAAGCCTCCACACTAATAGGGCTGCTTGAGCGCCTCTCAAGTCCATCACGCAACCACACACCAACTACAACTAGTAGCATGCATGATCTGGTCTAGATACTTGCTTCACAGTAAAGCCCTGCTGTGAACCCAGCTGTATATCACAGATATTTTCTCTCACACTGACTGATAAATGATCAGTTAAAAACACACATTCATAATACCACAATCACTTTAAACTTTCTCACATCCCAAGTGCGATTCCCAGTCACCTTGCCAATGTCTAATCCCACTGTCCCTCAGCTCACCCAACCCTCTTCTTTCTAATGCAGAGACCAAGGTCTGGCAACACCCTGGTGCGGTCTCAGTGCCCAGCACTTCAGACAAGGTCAGACTCAGGTGCCATAAGACCACTATGGTGGGGAGGGATGCAGTATAAATACTGGATAGCAGAACATAACTTGCATCACATGAGCCACTTCCCAAGGCAGGAGGAGAAGGCAGTGATGCTGCGCTTCCCTCCCATGCGAGCCAATCAGAGCTAGAGCCTCAATTGCGTGCACCCTATGGCGACCTTGCAATGCCCTGGCTCTGTCCTGGCTGCATAGAACTGAGCCTTGGGAGGCCGCCTTGGGCAGAAGCCAAGGGTATTGGCTTTGCCAATGCTTTCCATGTTGTGTTATGCCATATCCTGACAGTTTAGTAAAAGCACCACTCACCTGCCCATCGCTTTGGGGATGGTAACACCATGTCCTGAACTCCAGAAGTTGCCACACCTCTTTGATATGGATGGCTGAAGATGTTGGAGACAAGAGAGAGGCGCTCTCCTCTTCTAGATCTAACTGAAGCCAAGAGAAGGGTAGGTAGGACAACTGAGTGTCTGCTGATGCAGTAACACTTCCCATACACCAGTTTGTATGATTTGGATTTTAGAATTATGCTGCAAAGGACTATGCTCGAAGTCCCAAAAATGTGTGTTTATGTTGGAGCCAGAGAATAACAGAATTCCGGTGTCCATGCTTGCCTGGCTCTAGCAGCATTGCTAGGGCTGGACTGGAAACCCAAAGTGGCTGTGCCAAAGTGGCCCCATATTAACATATACTGGAAGCTTTGTAACACATTCTTTACTTCATCCCCCTCAGGAGGCCCACCAGGAAATCTCCAGGTGTGCCTGTAGGGCAGTCCACCACTGGGCATTGCTAAAACAACCAGTTACAATCAAGGGTCAACTGCCCTGCATCCCTCTTGTAGCACCAATCAGGTGCATGATGTGCCAGCTCAAACAAAGCAAAGGGTGCACAACCCGGTGCAGGGGAAGGCAGCCATGTACAATCAAGGGACCACTCTCTTATATCACTGAGAAAAACACACACCCACACCCACCCCACACACTCCACACACCCTCACACACCCCAGGCATCCAGGGATTACAGGTAATGGAGCTGGGGTAGCGGGGGCTGGATAGGGGAGCAGGGCATAGCTCTTGTAGCTTTACTTTTTCCGTTATAAACACAGGACTACAAGTACCAGAATTCAAAGGAAAACAGAGCTAGTCAGACTAACAGCAGCCATGGGGGAAAGGAAGTAACACATCTCAGGCCTCTGTGCAAAGTACTGTCATGTGTGCCACTCTGGTGGTACTCAGAGAGACAGGGTTGGACTGGGGCATAAAATCGGCCCAAGCATCAATTGTAAGAGTGACCCACAATCATTCATTACTATCCAGAAAGGACTGAGGCTCCCCAAGGAGGCATTGTTGGTAAAATATTTAGCACCAATTAATTTGTTAAATATTTGCGAAGCAGCATTGGTTAAAAGTAGTGTTTGAAACTGGCCCCAAAAAGTAGTCTATTATGGTCAGAAAAACAAGCCCATTCTAGAATCAAGGGCATTGCCCTGCAGGTCAGTCCGAAACTGCAAAGAATGTTCTGGAAGGAACAGAAAGGAATCTGGTGACCTGATATTTCATTTTATTCAGAGCAACTGCAAGAGTGGAAGTAGTACAGCCTGGCCTTTTAAAAACAGTTTGCTATAAAATACGCGAAGGGGGCACCCGGATTTGAACCAGGGACCTCTTGATCTGCAGTCAAATGCTCTACCACTGAGCTATACCCCCGGCCCTCTGAAAAGGCGATCCTGGCTGCACCTGTGCCTGCTGACGTGTCTGTGAGGCACACCTTTACTTCTTTCACACCTGTCGCTGATTCTCAATACTGTTTAAACATTGAAGGAGTGCTGGTGGGAACGACAAGTTTCCTGGTGAAAGAAAAGTTATTTGTACTTTAAACGGAAAGCTGGACACAGTTTGGGCTTTTGGGGTGTAGTCCGTAGCCTTCATGGCCCCCCTCATCCCATCGTGTACATGCAGAGCAGGAATGAGCCCGGATTTCCCCACAGCAGCGGTCACCTGGAATGTTAGGCTCAATTTACTTTGCATGCTGGTCATTGTAGGCCATTCACAGTGGGGAATAAAGCGGCAATGGTAATCTTTTCGCTCAGCTTGTCGCTTTAATGATGCAAATATCGCAGGTTGATCAGTGAACATCTCGGTACATCTCTATAAAACAGAGTGTTACTTTGCCGAGTGTTGTTGACACTTTGAACTATCCTAGAGTATTTAATTTCGGGGCTGGCCCGCAGCACGGTCCCCTGAAAGCAGATGTGTGCCCACTCACTGCCCAGCTATTTAACCCGCGGCTGCCACGTTAGAAACGAGTAGGAGAGGAAGGAGAGATGTGCGCTGCTGTTGGGGAGAAGGTGGGCCTCATGGGGGTCCGGAAGCTGCTATGGCCTTCATGACAGCACCATATGCGAACGTGGCAAACACATTTTAACAGGATTCCATGCAACATAGAAAGACCATTGTCTGTGCCATGTCCTCCAAATCGTACCAATGTTTAGGTGAACACTACACCTGCCCCCGCAAACGCCATCCTGCGAATTCTTTCATAATAACAGTGAAACTAGATCACAAAGGAGCCTTTTAAAAAAGGTGTGTTTTATTTTCAGGATGCCAGCTTATTTAGACGGTTTGAAGTTTGCAAACTTTAAATGTTTTTCACAAAACATATCAAATATGCTGAACAACTGTGTCAAATAATCACTATGAGCATGTCACCGTATCACACTGTTTCCTGTGCTGTGGGTCTATAAGTATTTGTAGTATGAAGGCAAAACCCAGATGAGACTTTTTAGCCTCACATAAAATTGCATTTTGGTGCCTGCAGTCAAACCCACCCTTGTTAACCCATTGCTAAAGGAACCTGCAGCTAACCCATTGACTGAACGAGCTACAGCCTCATCTCCAACTCACCAACACTCCAAAAATGCTACAAGAATTCACCTACCAACATCTCTGGGGCCATGTGGTGGTAACCAACTACATCATGCATGGATTACAACACAGTTTCAGACTAATGGGGGAACCAAACCCACCTTCTCTTCCATATGGGGCACATTAAGAAAAGCAACACTGATGCAAATACAGCAAGTGCACTCATCTTTCTAGATATTTTGGCAGCCGCCAACACTACCAGCCAAGGAAGTGGAGTGTGAGATATGCCTCGGGTTCTCAAAGAAGACGACGAGGGACAGGCAAGGTAGACTGGCGGCGTGGTTGAACAGTAGGCTACTGCCCTGTGCTCCGAGCAGGGTCATCCCTCACCCAGGACCGTCCCTACTGAGCAGCGGTCTTGTATGTCCTTTCAGGGAACCTCATCTGTGGGGGCCCAAGACAAGGCCAAGAACCGCAAGTCAAAGACCACGGGGGTCGCTGCGGAAGCAGGTCCCAAGGTGGACAGGGCGCAATTGACATCACCCTCTGACTCCATTGCCAGCTGGCAATCGAACTTCTCCTCGAAAAGGAAATCATCCAACCTGACTAAACTGTGGAAGTCAGAGAAACCACATACAAAGGAGAAGGCGGCCCAACAGACCAAGTAAGCCCAATCAGCACAGAATAAGACTTCTTCGACAATAGAGCTGGTGGCGGCTGCTATCACGACTAAGGGGGCTGCCCCTGTGAATGTAACCTCTGCAGCACAGAAGGTTTCCCTGCCCCTGAGTCACGACAGGGCCGCAGTGACTTTGGCAAAGTCTGCTGGAACGCCAGAAGGGGAAAAACCAGCTCAGGCCCCGGTTCAAGCTATGCAGGGGGGGGAAGAGGGTGGTGAGGAGGCCCGAAACAGGCCCTCCAGGCCATGGCCCAATCCATGGAGGTCTTGTCCAGGGACGACGAGGACCAGGAATCCTTAAACATAGTCCATGAGGACGTAGAACAGGAGGGCAACGACGATGGTGCGGTTCCTAGTGTTCTGATCCCACCAGCTCAGCTGAGGGATGTGTCTCGAAAGACAACGAAAAAGAGGAAGTGCCATCCGCCGCCCCCATTTCAGCCTCTAAATCTGCGTCAGGCCCTTCTCCCTGAGCAGACCCAGACACCGGTACAGGGACGTATGCAACCACAACAACAGACGACGATGAGGATATCGTCACAGCGGATGGTGAGTTTCTGCATTTGGATGCGCCACCTAGGGCGCCCCACCGGATGAGGTGGGGTCATTCCATTCCATGATCGCCAGAACTTCCAAACTATTTCAGCTTGTGCACGAAGAAACCAGGAAGGAGGGTTTCTTGTACAAGCGGCGCAAAGCCAAGAGAAAGTCAATCATGGTAGTGCCCCTTCTAGACGACATGTGGGAAGAAGGCCTGGCCCACATGAAGAACCCTTGTACGGCTAGGGCCAAACGGGATAGGCTGGAGAAGAATTATTGGGTGGCCTCTGCACCCAAGTGCCTGAGGTCGCAACCATCACCGGATTCGGTGGTATTGGTGGCAGCAAGGAAACAGTCGGCTAACTCATCCTCGTCGTTTTCGGTCCCTCCGGAAAGCGAGGGAAAGAAGATGGACGCCATGGGAAGGAAGGTGATTTACACAGCAGCGTTCACTATCATGGTGGTCAGCGCACTGGTGTCCTAGCCAGGTACGACAGGGAGCTGTGGTACAAGCTGGGGCCTATACTGGAGTTCCTCCCTGACGATAACAGGATGGAGGCAATCGCTCTTTTCCAGGAGCGGGAAGTAGCATCTGATCACTCCATTACATTGCCGTTGGACATTGCTGACACCGGGTTCCGACAGATGGGGAACAGTGTATGCCTTCATCGACAAGTCTGGATGAAGGCCTCGAATTTCTTGCAGGAGGTCCAGGTGAAGGTGTCAGAAGTCTAGGCGGAGAGTACAGGGCAGAGGCGATCTCTCACTGTATGCAAGTAAATTAGGGAGATTAGGGAGATTCCGGACACAATGCTAGCATTTAACAGATTAAAGGTACATACCAAGCTTAGACACCAAGCTGTTAGTTGAAACAGGTATTCACAGGAACTGCAGGAGCAGGCTGTAAACAAAGAGACAGAGAAAAGGCAAAGACAAGCAAGTACACTGGGCAATTTGGATTGATCAGAAATAAGGGTGTACTGGAATATTATAAGGGGTCTCCACGGATTAAGGAAAGCCCTTGGGATAGGTACCAGCAGATTACTCTTAACAACAGTCATACAGCAACGTCATGACTTAGGCGTGCCGAGGAAACTGTTGTACTCAGTGCAAGGGTAAAACTGAAAGATCATATACTGAGGCAGGTATGACTTCAACGGTGAAGGCAACAGAAGTCTTCCCTTATCCGATCTGAACGGAGACCAACCCTGGGTCACACTGTAAAACGGATTCAAGTGGAGACACCACAGTGGACCAAGATGTTTACAAGTAGAAAGCAGAGTTGAAAGAAATAACCAGGTAGAGGATAGGATAGGATATCAGAAGCTAGAACAGGCAGGTTGCAAGGCAAGGAGCCCAGAGGAACAGGGCAGAAGGCAGCGGAATGCGGAAAAGCCATCAGGCGGGAGCCCAGAGGAGCAAGGCGGAAGGCAGCAGAGTGAGGCAGAGCCATCAGGATGGAGCCCAGAGGAGCAGGGCGGAAGGCAGCGGAGTGCGGCAGAGCCGTGAGGTGGAAGCCCAGAGGAGCAGGGCAGAAGGTACAGGTGGGAGCCCGGAGGAGCAGGGAGGAAGGCAGCCGAGTGTGGCGCAGACGCCAGTTGGGAGCCCAGTGGAAGGCAGCAGAGTGTGGCAGAGCTGCCAGGTGGGAGACCAGAGGAGCAGGGCGGAAGGCAGCAGAGTGCGGCAGAGCCGTCAGGTGGGAGCCCAGAGGAGCAGGGCGGAAGGCAGCAGGGTGTGGCAGAGCCGTCAGGTGGGAGCCCAGAGGAGCAGGGCGGAAGACAGCGGAGTGTGGCAGAGCCACCAGGTGGGAGCCCACAGGAGCAGGGCAGAAGGCTGCAGCAGACTGGAGAGGGAGCTGCAAGCATCAACAGCAACAGGAATCAAAAGGCCAAAAGAGGATTTCCAGGAAAGCTCAAAACTGGTAACAGGAGAACCAGCATGAACTCCCTGACTGACAACTGCTTCTGTTCAAAGTGACCTTATAAAGGCCCTCCCAGCCAGCAGGCCAGCAGGGTAGAGCTGATTGCAGACTCTGGCAGCTGTGTTCAATTAAGCCCAGCCCCGGCCTCAGTAGCCTGCAGCAGTAGAAGCAGTGGTTTCTAATCAAGTGCTCTCCAGCTCTCTGCAGCCTAGCCTGCAGTAGCTTGGAACAGGTGAATGCAATCAGACCCTCTGCAGCTCTTAGTAGCTTGCTGCAAACAAATGTATTTAGTATGCCTCCTTATAGACAGCATACATGTCCCAGAATGCATCTGCTGGTTTAATCCAAAAGCCGGAATGGATCATGCAATTAGATTAGTCCAAAACTGCAGCAGTAAAACAAGGAAATAAAGGAAGAGGCGCATGTAGCGGTGCTGGGTGGCAGGCGAGCAGGATCGTGACGGAAGGTGTTAGACATGCCTTTCGACGGAACTTCTTTGGGAAGTTCGTCGACGAGTCCCTCCAGCCCATCAAGGCAGATACGGAGACGGCCCGTTCCCTGGGCACTCTGCACCACCAGCGCCCTTCTTTTTGCTCCACCAGGGAAAAGTCGAACAGGTATTCCAAAGGTTTCTCCTCTTCGTACCATCAGCCCTCCAGACCCACAACTCAGGAAGCCTACAGAGGGCATTCCCAGGCTTTCGGTAGCAGTAGACAGCATCGCCGTTGCTCGCAGGGCAGGACGCCAGCTCCAAAACAGGGCAGGACATCGGGCCACCACACATGCACCCCGGTGGGAGGCCAGCTGATGAGGTACATTGCCGAGTAAAAGAAGATCACCAACGACAGATGAGTGCTGGATGCTCTCGCCCCGGGGCACACACACTGGAGTTTCAACACAGATGTCCGTGAATCCTTCCGATTGCCAATCAGGAGCAGCACATCCCTTAGCTCCTGGAAGAGGTACGGGCCATGCTGCGATAAGGGGTGATAGAGCTAGTTCCCCAATGACTCCGGGGCTCCGAAGTCTATTCCAGATACTTTCTGGTCAGAAAGAAGACAGGGGACTGGAGGCCCATCCTAGACCTAGAATGTCACAACAAATATCTAAAGTCCCAAAAGTTCAGGATGATCACGTTGCAGCGTGTGCTCGACCAGCTGGAAAAAGGAGACTTCTTCACGTCGTTGTACCTGGAAGACGCCTACTTCCACTTTCCCATTCACAAGAAACATTGAAAGTTCTCATGCTTCGTAGTGCAGGGACAGCACTACCAGTTCAAGGCTCTACCTTTCGGCTTGAAGTCGGCCTCCAGAGTGTTCACAAAATACCTGGCACTGGTGGCTGCCCTTCTACGTCTACGGGGCATACACGTGTACCCATATCTGGACGGCTGGCTCATTTGTACCCTCTCACGGGAGCTGGCCGTCGCACACACGGAGACGACCGTCCAATTACTGACGGATCTGGGATCCTCCACCAACTATCCGAAGTCCTGCTTAACACCATTGCAGGACGTGCTGTTCCTAGGCGCCAGACTCAATACAATGTCTTGCCCGGCATCGCCCTCAAAGGAGAGAGTAGCAGTCATTCAAGGGAAGGTGCAGCGACTGTGCGGGCCATCAAGTCATGCCTCTGCATGATGCCATCCTGCAGCTACCTCACCCGGCTTTGCAGGTTGCAAATGCGGCCCCTTCAGGAGTTCCTGGATGCTCGCTGGAGACAGGTGTCCAAAAGCTTCAAGGACAAGATTTCACTCAGCGACAAGTTTAGTTGGGCAATAGGATGGTGGGGCGTCCGCTCCAACATCAGCCAAGGCATGGGATTTCAAAACGCCCCATACCAGGAGACGGTCACCATGGACGCTTTCCTGGAAGGCTGGGGCACCCACAACAGACGTCTTCACACCAGAGGCCTGTGGTTGCCGGAGGAGAAGGATCTCCATATCAAAATCCTGGAGCTACAGGCAGTGTTCTGGGTCCTCAAGTCGTTCCTTCCGTTGATGAAATGCAAGGTGGTGAGCATCTTCACGGATAACACCACCGCCATGTTCTACATCAGGAAACAGGGGGGCACTTGATCCCCAGTGCCTTCCAAGAAAGCACAGGACTTGTGGCGCTGGGCTGTCAGACAGGGGATGTTCCTCTTCCCGCTTCACCAAGCGGAAGTCAAGAACACCATCGTAGACTCCCTCATCAGGGTACTGCTCTCCTGCAACGAGTGCAAACGTCGGCAGGACCAGGTGGGCTGCGTCTTCATCAAGTGGGACTGGCACCAGATAGATCTATTTGCGATGGCGGTGAACTCAGTATGTCAGACGTTTGCCAGAAGATTCCACCAGCCGAGGAGCCTAGGGGACACATTCTCCTTCACGTGGGAAGGGCTATTTCTGTACGAATTTCCTCCGTCCCCTTTTCTGCCACGAGCCATCAACACACTCAGACAGTGTCAATGCAGGATGACACTCATCGCCCCGGCGTAGCCGAGGCTGATTTGGTACCCTGACATTTTTAACCTCTCAGCGTCGCCTCTGGTCAAGCTGCCGGTGGTTCTGGATCTTCTCACCAGAAAGAGGCTCAATCCTGCATTACAATCCTTGGCCAAAGCCGGACTGACTCACGCCTCCATCAAGGTACATCTGGTGGCTATCTCCTGCTACACCAGGTCACCAGGAAGATCTTCACTTTGGTCCAACCGACACGTCAAAGGGTTTCTCAAAGGACTTTTCAGATCTTTCCCGCTGGTGAAGGCTCCTGCCCTGGCAACTCAACGTGGTTCTGATGAGGCTCATCAGGGCCTCATTCGAGCCTCTGCATCAGGGCCTGCTCATGTTTCTCTTGTGGAAAACTGCTTTCCTTGTGGCCATCACCTCTGCCAGGAAGGTGTTGGAGAGAAGATTCTCCTGTCCTACACCCCTAGCCTTTCCTGTAGTAAGTAGATCATGTGTAGGCCAACGCGGGAGAGACACCCCCACCCATGGCACATCCCCTTATAATAGAACGTAAAGACATATATGAATACCAATGCTCACAAGCCCGAAAATAGATGCCATTTTGCATTGGCATAGACGCCATCTTTTCTACTAGGCTTAAAAATCATCCAGGTGAAAGAACAGCTCTCCCTTCCCCTGCTCCTCGCGCAGAGAGCCCAACACATCGCCAAACCCTGCCAGCTCCGTGTGTACCTTGTTCTCACGGATGTCCAGCCATTTAGTGTTGAAATTGTTTAGTATCACTTCCACAGAACGTGCTCTCCACAGAGTGCAAGATCGAATCAGGCCCCAGCACAAGTGCCCATCCATCTTCACTAAACTGCCCCTTTCCTTTCATCCCCCACGTCGTCAGACCAGAGCCCACCAGTCCCTGACACCCCACTCTCATTCATATCGATACACATCTGACCCCCCTCTTACTGACCATTCCGGAACACCCACCATAAAACGTAATCCTGTGTAACAGTATATTCTCTTTAAACCAACACATGTCTGTTCGTATCATAAGGCATCAGGGAACATACATAGTAGATCAAACCCCCAGGGGGAGACACCTGGGAACAGGACCCTGGTATCAAAGAAGCCCTGAATGTAGAGGTCCGAATGCCAATGTATTAACCCATTCTCTCTAAGTACCCCCATTCATGCAAGGATTTTTATGTTCACCATTATTCTCTTATTATCAGCTCCTGTTGTGTATCTTAGACAGTTAGTAATTTGTCACATTTTTCCTGACCTTCACTGCAGAGATGAACCCAGCTGACCCACGTACCACCTTATCAACTGGGAAGCAGCGGCCAATTGCAGCCTTGCATCCCCTATAGAGCAGGCTGTGCCATACGGCCCCTCCAATCCGCACAATAATTTTGTACATTATATCTATATGAGGATGTCAGTAATGACGAAATTGCTCTTGATAATGTGCTGCCAGTGAGCTTTTGGCAGAGCGCTCTCGGGCAGCAGAGTTCTTTGCTTGCATACTTTATTTTATATAAAGTTTGACGGGAGTGTTACCTTTAATTATGTATCTTGTGAGGGCACGTGGTCGGGTGGCCACCTTTATTTGGTGACCCCTTAGCGTGGTTTCCTTGAGACCCCCATACCTGAGGCGAGATCCAGGGCTTCTCTGGCAAGGCCGCCCCCACCTACGGCTGACCAGTCCCCAAAAACGCATACGCAGAAGAAAAAGGTTCTTGTTGGTTCCGGCTTTGCGAATACCCCTCTGCTCCCCTGAGCCGGTGCGGCCTCAGGAAGATGCCCAGACGTTGTGCATAGACCGCGAATGGAGGCTCTTGGAAGAACACGGGCACGTTAGTATAAGTATAGAGCTGTATAATTGTGGGGAACACGCAAGGGCTGAATTGTGTGATTATTTGAAGTGAAGCGCTTTTTCCTTTTTATGGCCATTACGTTTTTTTAGTAAAGAAATAAAGAGAAAATACAGAGGAGATACAGGAATGTAGCTCCGAAAGGAGGTAGAAGGCGGCGCTGCGGTGCTCTGTCCCAACCAGTGGAGTGAATAAATATGGATACAAAAGTCGGAGCCCCATATAATTAGAGGGCTCAGGAATAAATAGTGGTTGTTGTTTTAGCTTATTGTTTTAGCTTCTTATTTTCTGTGTTTTTATAATATGTGGAGGAGGGCCTAGGAGGGGCAGAGGAGATGTGAATGGTGAGTGAGTGAGCGAGCAAGTGTATATGCTCTAAAAAAGTGGATGGGTATATGTTTTCTCTTTATTGTTCTCAGTCTGTTTTTGTTGGTTTTTGAACTGTTCTGTGCTCTTTGTATGTAATTGTATAGTGTATTGTGATGTTAAAGATAGATGTTAAAAGACATTATTGACTGTTCCAGAAAGAAGGCCTCAGGTCTAGCAGAGAAGCTGAGGGGAAGACAAGGTCCTATAAATATTAGGAGAACCATACGCAAAAAAAGCAAAAGGTCCTCAGTCATGGGGATGGACACTCCACTCTCCCACATTTGCAAACATCCCCCGCTGTATAGTGAACGAATTAAGAAATACCACAGCCAATGGGTGACTGAAAGAAGGGGGAAGGGTTGTCGCATGCCTTTCCAGAGGAAGGGTCTTTTGATAAGGGAACATTAGAGCACCTATCCACGTATCTGACAACAAAGTACAAAGGGAAACAGCTCCAAAACAGAAGGGAGGTGTTAGATTTGTGGAGAATGATCGAAGAAACTCCTGCCCCAACTGAGAGGGAAAAAGCATCAGAAGCACCAGCAGTGATGAGGGGAAGTGAGGGAGACCAGGAGAAGGGGGAGGAGGAACCCAGGAAAATATACCCATTGCTCACAAGGCCAGAAGAAGGGTATACAAACCCAACATATGTATCAGGGGACAGTACACCCGTTACCCCTGGTACTGTCCCACCCCTCTGTATGACCCATCTACCACCATCGCCGCCCACACTGGAGTGAGTACCCAAGATCTTAAGGTGGCATTAACCACAACTCGTACCGAATTGGGTCGATTACGTGCAGTGTGCGAAGCAACATGAGTATCGGAGGGAGGGCCCCAAACCTTAAGAGATACCCCTCCAATAACCGAAGATGAGTGGAAATCGGCAGACTTCCTCTTTGGGAGCGACAGTGCTCCCATACGGGCAGTACGAGTAGAACGAGAAGGGGAAACCTATAGTTTGGGATATGACACTGTGGCCTCGATGGGGGATGAAGAGTACAGGAGTAATTTTGATGAATCGGAAGACGGTGCCGTTGGAGGTATACAGCAGGTGCAATGGGCCTCATCTAGGCTGGGAGAGACATGGGAGGGAAGGCTTTGAAACAGGATGGGAACCTAAATTACCTCTCACCCATAAGGGAGCGGGCGGCCCCACTATGTACCCAGGGCACAGATGGACAAAACAAATCTCCTCAAGTCCCTCCCCCCACTCCCGGCGGGTGCAGAGAAATGGATCTATGCCTTTGAGAAAAATACGGCAGGGTTGCCCCTTGCTATAGGGGATATTAAAAGTATCAGCAATAGGAGATCAAGCCAACACAGTGTAGGTCAGGCTTGTCCAACATTTTTGAATGTGGGGACGAAGTATAAACTTTTTTCACCCGGTGGGCCGGCGAGCCAAAAGCCAACAACACTTCACCCAAAGCAGTATATTAAAAAGCAAAGGTGTGTGACCTTTGACACAATAGCATCACAGGCAGTGATGGCCATGCAGTCCCAAAGATAGCTTCGGGTGTCAGGACAGTGATCAAAGGTTAGTTGCTTGTGATTTCTTTCAGTGTGTATGTGCTGATATTTTTCTCAAATAGTGGGGGCGACCAAGCGTAGCGAGGGAGCTATAAAGATCTAGGGAGGGTTTGGGGGGGTTGGCCCCCAAGATATTTTCCAAATATGGAGCTGAAATGGTGCATTTTACAGCAGGAAAAGTGACCAAAAAGCCATAAGTTTACCATCAGTTCTAAAGGGGAACATGAACATTCCATGTCACCAACAGCAGACAACAACATTGTAGAACACAACACATTTTAATGATCACTGTGTCCACCGTGTAAAACAGCACTGTCACTGATGTAACACATTGGCCTGCTGGTTGTGCCCAAAATATGCCTCTGTAGCAACATGTGTATGCTGGCTGTTCCCAATTTTGGCCAGCATTGTCCTGTACAAAGCATGATTGGTGCTGCCTGAGCCTGTGCAGTGTGCCCGATAGATATGCCAGTTCATCTCGGTAATACACATTCATTACTTCTGTGTTAATGATTGATGCTGCCTGTGCAGTGTGACCAATACATATGGCAGCTTTCTATTGCTGCAAATTAAAGGCAAGGCTATTAACCAGTACACATAATGTCATTATATGTTGATTCGCATAAGTGGGGAGGCGCAATTTATTTTCACGATGCTTCTTTGGCAAACTATATATCAATTCCACTTTAAACCACTTCCATAGCACTGGTGAAAAGAGGGGTTTCAGTTTCCGATCTAACAGGACTTTCAGCCATGTTTTATCATCATCTTTGGCCGATGATGCTAAAGAATCATCACCAAGTGACAAGTGGGAAACGTGAGCACCCACAGGCTCAACAATGGGTACAGTAATAGCCACTGGTGAGTCTCTTGCGGTGGGGGTACTAAATATTTCAGTATCCTCATCCAATGGAGGGGCAGCAGGGGGACCCTGCCTCAAGTCCCCAAAAAGTCATCCTCAAAGTAGAATACCCTTCAATACCCCTTCAATAACCTTAATTAGGGGAGAGGAAAAAATTACCTCGCAGCCCCTCACTTAACAGAAGGTTCAATATTGCACAAGCAGATGAATCATACCGGGTGTAGGAGAAGGGAAGTATTGCACAATTAATATATACAGTTAATATATAGAAAGTAGACATTGCCCAGATAAAAATAAATAAATAAACCGGGCCATGGCTGAGACCTGTAATTGCCTCTGGTGCCCCCTTCAAGTGGACACCAGCGGCAGTAACAGTCCTCCGCGCCACGTCCCACTCCTCTGTCACGTCCCAGGTAATTTATTTCTGCAATATTGGTCGGGTACTGGTATATAGGGTAACCTGGGCCGAGGATGGGTTATAATCTTCAGGAGGGGCATGAGCTGACAAAGAAGCATTCAAACGGCAACCGTACCGTTATACGACTGTCCAGCCAAGGTCTACTACACTACAAATTCAACTCATTAAAATAACATACCTCTGCACCTGAAGACACAGAATATACAGACTTTTGAATGAAAGTGGGCACTCTGAGTCTTGTGACAGGGTCAGATGTGCACGAGAAACCCTCTCGTGGTGGAGTAGGCGATATATCGGGTCAATGCCAGACCTAACCCACAGGTGGTGCGACAGCTGAGCGGTACCCTTCTCCCAGGCTCCCCGTTATGCGTAGTCTTGTTGTAGTCTGGATGGTAATGCAGGCTACAAAGTGATCACTGCTGAAGGACCGAATACATTTCCTTTGGAAGAATCCATCACCAAAGGCAGGAGATTAGACCAGCTTGGGGTAGACCAGGTGGCCAAGGGAGGCAGCTGACCCGAGTACCCAATGGCCACAGCCTGCAGCTCACCCCCGTGGTGACCTTGCCCACACTCGCATTCTTCACCCCCCAGGACGCAAGTATTGGGGCTCATGAACATACATGATTCAATACAACTCACAGCCCAGTTAGCCCTTTAACTGAGAATATGTCAGAGAAGACCTGTTATAGCTCATGTAAAAACCCAATGATGCATCACATGTGCTGGCAGGACACTGAATAAAGACGTTAAACAATCGCAATATTATGACTGTGACCCCCCAATACATAAAACTGGCATTGGACACCTGGTGATTTGAAGGCGTATGTTCTTACAATTGCTCATGCAAAAATAATGCCCCCTAAGTAACCTGACTGGGGTCCATGTGGTGGATCCTACTGCGGCTATTTGACCCCTGAAAAGTGGCCGAGGCCTGTAAACCCGGTTTCTTTATTTATTTCGGCAATGTTGGTAGCCGACCAACATTGCAGAAATAAATTAATTCATCAGGTCCACGGACCTGATAAACATTGCCCAAATAAATAAATAAACCGGGTTTACAGGTCACAGCCCGGTTTATTTATTTATTGCAGGAGTCACCAGAGGCAGTAACAGTCCTTCGTCACGTCCCGTTACTCTGCCACGGCCCGGTTTATTCATTCATTTGGACAATGTTTGCCGCGTCTGTGGACCTGATTAATTAATTTATTTCTGCAATGTTGGTAGCCGACCAATATTGCAGAAATAAATAAATTAATCAGATCCACGGACCTGATAAACATTGCCCAAATCCATAAATAAACAAGGCCGTGGCTGAGGCCTGTAACTGCCTGTGGTGACCCCTTGCAGGGGTCACCAGATGCAGTAACAGTCCTCCACCACGTACCGCTACTCTGCCACGACCCAGGTGATTTATTTATGCAATGCTGGTCGGGTACCGTACCCAACCAACATTGCGGAAATAAATATATAAATCGTGCCATTGAATCCGACAAACTTTGCCCAAATAAATAAATAAACCGGGCCGTGGCTGAGGCCTGTAACTGCCTCTGATGCCCCCTTGCAGGGGTCACCAGTGACAGTAACAGTCCTCTGCCATGTCCCTGTTAATTTATTTATTTCTGCAATGCTGATCGGGTACCGTACCGACAAACATTGCAGAAATAAATAAATTAACTGGGTCCGCACGACAAACATTAACAAAACTTACCATATGCAGGCCTCGGCTGCTGAATCACACGCAGGCTGCTGCAGAAGTGTGAAGGTGGCGCTGTAGGCCCTTCACTCCACCCACACACATTACGTGCTGTGATTTCCATTGGCTGAGAAACAAGTATTTATTTTTCCCAAATGACATGCCTTACATGGCAACAGTATTTCCATTGGTTGTTTCTCAACCAATGGAAATCACAACCAATGCCGGCTTGATGCTTTATGGTTGCTTTGTTCGTTTCTTCAGCCTCGCGGGCCACGTCAAATGGCTTGGAGGGCCGCATTGTGGCCCGCGGCCCGTATATTAGACAACCTTGGTGTAGGTGAAAGCAGGGTTCCCAGGGGTGACCATAAGTAACGACACTCATGAAGGGGAATCATTCAATAATGTTCGAGCACAAGTATGGGATGCCCTGCATAGGACCTTCCCCGACACCCCCAATTTTCATTCCCTATTGCAGTGCATTATGGGGGATGAGGAAGGTACTGCACAGTTCATTCTTCGAGTGTAGGAGATGTGGCGCACGGAGACAGGCACCGCATGGGACCAGTGTACCTCCCTATTTTATTTCATCATTAAGTGAGGCCTCCCAAAGGAAGTACAGAAGGCCCTTGATAAAATAGCCTGGATAGAAGCCAAAGGCTGGCCAGTAAACCCCTGTAGGAGGACAAAGAAAGAGAAAAAGAGACAATTCAGAGGAGATTAGCTAAACAAGCGAAACAAGTGCAGACAAAATTGGTGAAGGTCGTGGCTGTCGCAGCAGCTCTTCCTTCAGAGCAGCAAGGGGAGGAGGGAGGTGTGTCTGAAGCAACACAGGCAAGGATGGCTGCAGTATGAACAGACAATAGGTAGGAGCAGTGGGGAGGATAACAACAGTACATGGGACCCCAGTGGCAAGGAAGGCCTGCAAAAGGACGAGGTGGGCTCTGTGGACAGAGAGGAGGAGGATATGCGGGGCAAGGGTCCAGAGGAGGGAATCTAGGACAATGCTGGTCGTGCAAGAGGTGGGGCCACTTCCTGCCGGAATGCTGCAGCAGGCAATGTGGAAACTACCAATACAGGCCACCTCAATATGGACTTCCTCATCCTGGGAGCCCACATGGCCTTCCACAAGGAGTTTATGAGCAACCCCTGCAATATGCGCACCAGCCCCCACTACCACCTGGTTACAACATACTCGGTCACCCCCCTTACAACATGCAATCACAGCAAGAGCACCCTAACCAGATGACCCAACGGCACAACAATCCTTTCGCCACCAACCCAATCGGTTCACTGGCACCCTACCAAGGGGCGTGTGTGCTCAGTGAAAATATTTTCTCTTGCCCCTGGACAGACACTCACCCTGACTAGGACAGCCCACAGAGAGCACTTGCGTGTCCGGTCCTATCCACTACCTTACATCCAGAAGAGGAATCACTGGTGGGGGAGGAAATAGGGAACAAACAGTTAATCTTTATGGTGGACTCGGTGCGGAGAAGTCATGCATATCTAAAGGTGATTTTCCGTTGTCTGGCAAAATTCTCAAAATGCAAGGGTTCTCTGGGGCTGTAGTAATGGTTCCATATACAGAAGATTTGGATGTCAACATAGTGGGAAAAACAGTGCAGGCACCTCTTCTCTACTATAAAAGGTCCCCAGTCAATTTATTGGGACGAGATTTGCTCAGCAAGTTAAACATGACCGTATCATTCACCGGCCAAGGGATTGTTTGCTCCACCCCAGGCATGTGTCCCCTCAGGGCAATGCTATTAATACATACAATGGCCAATGAACTGAAGGTAAGGGGGTACCAGTAAATCCTGGCATGTTCGTGTACAGGATCCGGGTCTTGGCTTGAGCAGTGCCTGAGCTCACCAGGAAAGAATGGAGGGTGCGCCCTCTGATTTTGTGTTCTGCCCTGTAGCTGCCCCCAATGTGGTTGCTGGCATAATTTTATCACTAGAAGGAGTAAAAGTGTCTGCAAGGAGAGTAGTGGAAATAGGGATGGACATGCATGGATGCGAATGATGCACAGTTTGTGCATTGACTGAAACATACCATTGCACAAGTTAACCGATGAGGAACTGTTCACTGATGACAACAATGAGGGGGAAATTATTTTGGAAATTAGCATCCCCTGTGAAGTGATGTTACAGTACAGAAAAGTACCAAGCCCCCTCATGGCTGCCGTCAGTGCACCACATTCCTACTATGACACAGATATGCAACAAGTGCCCCCTCACCTGTGAACCACAAACCCTCAAGATGATGGACTATTGAGAGAAGTGACCGCTGTAAAGATTACCCTAAAGCCAGGAGCGATATTACCCAGGGTCAAGCAATAACCACTGTCGAGAGAATAAGAGGAAGGGATTCATGAATCCCTAAGTGCACTACTCCAGCAAGGGATAATTGTCCCCTCCAATTCCGCATGCAACACGGCTGTGTATCTGATTAAGAAAACGACAGGGGGGTCATGGTGTACGAACCTGGACCTGTGCCCATTTAATGATAGCGTCCAAAAGGAGTTCCTTCTTGTCCCGAATCCTTCTTCCATTTTGTGTAGCATCCCAAACAGGCCACTCATTTTACCGTGGTCAATTTGAAAAATGCCTTCTTCTCAATGCCCCTAGAAGTAGGATCACAATATCTACCAGCATTTACACTGGGTGGGAAGCGGTATGAACACCGTTGATTGCCCCAGGGGTACTTTGAGAGCCCCAGCATCTTTAACAGGATATTACACAAAGATCTCGGCAATATTCAAGTCCTGAGCACAGTCATTCAATACATAGATGACCTTCTAGTCTGTAGCGAAAGTGAAGAAAGCTGTCGAAGACATTCTATTGTCCTTCTCCAGTTACTTGCCCACAAGGGGTACAAAGTAGGCAAGAAAAAGCTGCAATACTGTCTGACTGAGGTCCTGTACTTGGGCCAATTGATTTCAAAGATGGCAAGAGAATAATACCCCACAGGGCGGCAACAGTACGTGCCTCAGCCAGACCACACACTGTTGAGGATATGCAGAAGTTCCTCTGAATATGCAACTACTGTAGGGCATGGATATTATATTATGCTGCCTACACAAGGCCCCTCTTGCAAGGTTTAAAATCAGCACAGCAAGACAAGACTCATATAACCTGAACAGCAGAAATTCAGACAGCATTTGATAGCCTAAAAGAATTGATCAGCACGGCCCCAGTCCTAGCCACATCTTATTATGAGTGGGAATTTTACCTGTTCTCGCACTGCAATGGGACCATGATGACAGCAGTGCTGACACAAAAAACCTCCTTGGGTCACAAACCACTAGCATATCACAGTGGCACACGCGATTCATTAATGCAGGGTCACTTTGCTTGCGAACAGGCGCTCGCAGCTGCTATGTTTGCTATTTAAAAGAGCTCAACAATTGTCATGGGGTGCTCTTTCACCCTGTACGTCGAACACTCCCTGTTCGCCATACTTGAAAGGTCAAAATTCACTCTCACCACACAAAGGGCATCCGCCTACGAGATAATACTCTCTAGCCCCAATATCCATTACAGTAAACCATGCCACGTTCCTTACAGAGCCATGCACTGTGAAGGATATGCAAGAGCATGATTGTGCCACCTATGAGGGAGAAGGAGATAATAGTCCTAAAGCTAGGGAAAATGTACTGCAGTACTGCAAAAAGGAGAAGTGTTCTTCGTAGATGGATCAGCATCCATTTGCCAATAAACAGGTGAAAAACATGTCAGAGCAGCAGTAGTGAGATTGGAAGATGGGGACTACGAGGTACTGGTTAAGAAACGTTTGCCCATGCATTATTCCGCCCAAGCCACAGAGCTAGTGACATTATTTGAAGCCCTCCATGCTGCTAAAGGGTGTGCTGTGACAATATAGTCTGATTCGGCATACGTGACCACTACGGTACATGCTGGACTATCCAAATGGAGAAGGAGTGTTTTCAGGAGGGCTGATGGATCCCCAGTACAACACGCAGAATTACTAAATAAATTGATTGAATGGCAGCAAGCAGTACACCAAGTTCTTTTTTATGGAGTGGGAATGTTTTTATAACCTATTCTTAAGAAGGCAGTTGATTTTCTCGACCAGTCCGTTTGCTTGTGGGTGATAAATTGAGCACATTTTGTGTTTTATGTGAGGTCACAAGAATGCTACCAACGGGACCCCAGAAATGGGACTATTTATGGATAACGGAACTGAAAGCACATCTATTGCATTAACTGTGAAGTTACCATCCCCACCATGTTTACAGTTTCACAAGCTATCTCACAGCCTAATATAGTATCTACCTCGACGCTTAGAGAAATGTACAATGTGTTCCACACCCCAGTGTCCAATGTGAGATTAAGTCCCCCCACCCCCCTACTCAGGTGTACCAACAAGAAACCACAGATACTAATGTAAATATGCATACTGGTATTTTCCCAATTTACAGACAGCAACCCACAACTGTACAAGATTCACTATGTACTACTGGTACACTGTGTAAAGGGTTAACAGGAAAAAGACAATGGGCCTCATTACGAGTCCGGCGGTAACAGAGGTGGTAAAACTGCCTGGTTACCGCCAGACCCGTATAACCATTCCGCCTCCGTGACTCCCGAAATTACTGGGGAATTACAACCCCGGTGTCCCGGGAATTCCGGAGGCGGAATGGTGTTAATCCCCATTCCCATGGGGATGGGGATCATGGAAACACCGGCACCATCTCGTGATGGTGCTGGTGTTTCCTCGTCCGCCTGCAGGCGGGCGGTGTTAAACCCGCCAGGTCAGACATGGCGGGTTTGATGCCTCTGCCTGCAGGAGTTGTGATCGCCCGGCATGGAAACAATGGTGGCGGTGGGTTTACTGCCACTGTTGTTCCCATACCGGGAGAGTTATAATATGGCCCAATCTCTTTTGCATAATAAAAGAAAGAAAAGACAGGCACGTCAACACAGATACGATGCCTACCATGGGTTGGGATTAGACATGGTTGAGGACCTTCGTCATCCAGGACAATCTAACAGTTGGTATTCTGATATGAGTGCAAAAGGAAAACAGCTAATGGCAGTTGCTATGTGTGTTACTTAATACTGCATGCTTTTGGGACACCCAAGGTTTTAGTGCCTCAAGAAGCCCCCTTAGTAGACGCCCAATGTCTCATCCACCTCGCACTTTGCAGGATAAAGAGCTCCTTTCAGGCACGCACAGTAAGATTGCAACTCCTCCCGCCAGACGAAAAGATTGGCAAAGAAGGATTGCAAGGTCCAAAGTGTTTCAAAGAACCCATCCTGGCAATAGAGGGCACAATCTCCACGGAAAAAAAATGTCAAGAGTCAACATACATGTGCAAGGCTGAATGGCTGCGTGGCTTGTCAGATCAAAGACTGGAATGAATGGACAAGACATGTGCACAGATATGGACAGAGCATATCATCAAACTAACATTGGTCACAGCGCTTGAAAAGCTGATCAAGGTCCAGCAGGAAGAAAACGACAAACTTTGTTTCTATGGGGAAGGAAAAGTGTCCATGGGTTCTAAAACACGCTGCAACATAACCCTCATCATCCCTGATCTTCAGAAAGGCACTGCTGCCATAATGGACTTTTATTGGGTGTGCGGCAAACAGGCATACTTGCACCTCCCACCATCGTGGAGGGGCTACTGTACGCTTGCAACACTGCACTCTGCACTGCTGGTGATACTGGAAGAGCATGTAAAGGGGGGAGCGGTGCCTCAAGAATGACCAAGGGCACCTCAACTGACCGAAGCGAAATGCCCCATCTTTCGCATATTCCCCGACGAAGAGCAAGGCGATCACTTGTTCCGGAAGAAGCGTGCCTCCAACTACCTATAAGAGTCCTCTGACCTCCTTGCACAGATACCGATGAATACAAACTCTTTAACTCAGCAGAGACCTTTTTTGCATCACTTGTGCCAGTCGCCAGACAAGTGCAAATGCCAAATGGTTGGATATAGTGAGATGAGAGCTCATCCAGCTGGCAAATGACACTGAAGAAGGTGGAAGTGGAACTAAGAGCCCTCTGACTAATGACAATGCAGAATCGCTATGTGTTAGACCTTCTCACTGCTATGGAAGATAGTGTTTGCAAGAAAATCGGGAGTTCATGTTGCACATTCCTACCTTCTACAGACACTGAAAACGGGACACTATCACATGTGATCACAGCAGTACATGAACTTGGTGTGAAAATGAGAAAAGAAGGAGGAGTCAAAGAAAATGACTGGTTCAATATGGCGTTCAGCTGGGTACTTTTGTGGCTTGGGACAATCATGAAGATGCTGATACCCACCATTGTGTTCTTCCTGCTGATCTTCTGTGTGTGCCAGATAGGACTCCGGTGCTGCACAAAATCGGTGCCAAATAGTGTGATGATGATGATGGTGACAATCAGCAATAAGAACGTTAATAACAAAGTGCTTCATGATACTAGGGATGCTCAGGTGCAAACAGTTGAGAATTATGAGCCCAAATTCTGCATGGTGGCCATATACCATACAGGGGATGAGTTATATAAGTATTATCATACTACTATCAAACAGCCCCAGGATCTCGAAAATTACAAGGAGGTGTGGGTTGACCTGGATGGGGATGGGGATGTATTCATATGACATGTACTCCTGAAGAATAAGCACAACGTGGGGAGAGTTTAATAAGTGTGTGTAGAGCATGGATGCCCGTTAAAGGTACCCCTGCATGGGACGAAGCAGTAAAACGGGCTGAAGAACGTAGAAATACTGGGGAAGGGTATTCATTACTTTAGGAGTAACGAAAGTGGGGAATGTTGGGGAGGAGATGCTCCTATCCCACCCCCTAGCCTTTCCCGCGGTAAGTAGATCATGTGTAGGCCAACGGGGGAAGAGACACCCACCCCCATGGCACATCCTCTTATAATAGAACACGCAGACTTATATGACTAGCGATGCTCACAGGCCCGAAAACAGATGCCATTTTGCATTGACGTATATGCCATCTTTTCTACAAGGCCCAAAAATCATCCCTCTGAAAACCAGCTCTCCCTTCCCCAGCACCTCGCTCGCAGAGAGCCCAAGACATTGCCACCCCGCCAGTCCTGTGTGAACCTTGTTCTCACGTAGGTCCACCCATTTATTGTTGCAATTGTTTAGTATCACTTCCACAGAATGTGCTCTCAGCAGAACGTGAGATCGAAGCAGGACCCAGCACAAGTGCCCATCCATCTTCACTAAACTGCTCCTGCCCTCTCAACCCCCACCTCATCAGACCAGAGCCCACCAGTCCTGGACCCCCCACTCTCTTTCTCTTTCATATTGATACACATCTGCCCCACTCATAGTGACCATTCCAAAACACCCACCATAAAACATAATCCTGTGTAACAGTATATTCTCTTTAAACCAACACATGTCTGTAACATGAGGCATCAGGGAACATAAATAGTAGATCAAACCCCCAGGGGCAGATAGCTGAGAGCGGAGCCCTGGTATCAATGAAGCCCTGAATGTAGAGGTTGGAATGCCAACATATTAATCAATTTTCTCTAAGTATCCCCAATCATGCAAGGATTTTTATGTTCAGCATTATTCTCTTATTATTAGTTCCTGTTGTTTAGCTGATACAGTTAGTAATTTGTCACATTTGTTCTGACCTTCACTGCAGAGATGAGCCCAGCTGACCCACATGCCACCTAATCGACTGGAAAGCAGCAGCCAATTGCAGCCTGGCATCCCCTCTAGAGCAGGCTGTGCCATACGGCCCTTCCAATCCACACAATGATTTTGTACATTATATGATGATGTCAGTAATGAAGAAATTGCTCTTGATAATGTGCTGCCAGTGTAGATTTTGGCAGAGCGCTCTCGGGCAGCAGAGTTCTTTGCTTGCATACTTTATTTTATATAAAGTTTGTTATCCTTGCAACCCCCTCTTGGTCTCATTCCCTGACGGGGCTTGTTATCTTTAATTTTGTAGATTGTGAGGACATGTGGCCAGGTGCCCACCTTCAAGGGTAGGTGAGATCCAGGCCCTATGCTGCAAGCAGCCATACCTGTCTTTCTGTGAATTGAGGGTGGTGCTCTGTATGTACCCCTCCTTCATGCCGAAGGTTCCGTCAGAATTCCACCAAAGCGAGCCTTGGTGTTAACTGTTTTTTTCCCAAAACCTTTGTCGCCGGCGGAAAGGGACTTGCAGTCGCTGGACGCTGCTCGTGCCCTCAAGTTCTACATGACGCGCACAAAGAGTTTTCAGAAGACTTCACAGATGTTTGTGAAATTTGGTCCTGTGAACCATGGGAAGGCCTTGTCCAATGCCTCAATCTCAAGAAGGTTCTCCGGCTGCATCACGCACTGTCATCAGTTGGCTAACCGACTGCTGCCTGGCCGCTTGAGAGACCACTCCACCAGAGCGATCGCTGCAAAAACAGCATTCCTGTCTGGTGTGCCCCTGCTCGACATCTATAGGGCTGCTACATGGAGGTCCACGCACACTGTCATGAAATTCTACTGCGTCAACAAGGATTCCAGGTAGGAGTCAAGAGTCGGCCAAGCAGTGCTATGGAACCTGTTTGCTTGAGGGGTAAGAGTAGTTGTTTCTGTTGAGCCTTGCCACCTCCAGTGATTGTTTAATGTTGTACTGCTGTGTATTCATTATTCATGAGCATGTGAATCCATGCCGGGCCCCATGCTGGAGAAGGAACAAGTTGCTTACCTGTAACTATAGTTCTCCAGCATAGGTCTGGCATGGATTCACAACTTAAACACTCCCTCTGACCCCTCTGCTGCTCTTCTTGGTCATACTGACACTTTGCGTGCTTACCAAATCTGAAGATGGCTGCCAGAGGAGGGGCTTATGGAGAGGACTATCATTGGATGGGGCAGTATGACATAGAGGACAGTGATTGGTTTAAAGGAGAAATACAGTTTGTAAGTGAAAGCAAATCTGTTTTTTCTTTTACTGAGGAGTCCCAGCCTGATGACATGCAATATTCATGAGCATGTGAATCCATGCCAGTCGTTGAATTATCTTTGGACTCAAGAAGAAGGAGGTATTCACTGGAACCTTATTGGGGTACCGTCTGCCCACAATGTTCAGCCATTGGGGTGAAGAATACATCATTCCAAGCGGGAGGCAAAACCCTCCCCTCATCAACTTCTCATGCTCATGATGTCTCCTCGCCCTAATCAGTACCTCTGACCTAATTTCTTCCCCATATATATATATATATATATATATCGAAGGGAAAGAAAACAAAAAAGAAAAGCTGTTCACAGCTTTTTAGGCGGCACTCTTCTCCCAAATAAAAATGCACCAGATGCAAAGAAGGATCTCCATCATACGTCCTTTATTTTGCCTTGAAAAACACGGTGGACAAGCAGTTTCAGGAGAGAACAAACAATTACGCGTTTCACCCTTCCGGGCTTCGTCGGATTGTAAACATAGAAAACAGGTATCTCCTTTTAACATTTTTCTGATGTTATAGTCCCTCTTCACTTTCATGTGAAGAAATGCATAGCATTGGACCTGGTTACCATGGGTGCCATGTTGAAAATGTTTCTTTGTAATGTATATTGGCAGTTTTATCATGCATCTTGTGTTGACATCATTTCAGTTGTTTATACATTTCATTCGAAAAAAATGTCTTTTCTTTTAGATACATAAGCTGTACATGGCTGTAGTTTATAATTGAATTCCAAATCATATGATTGAGTTGTTTTAAATTGACTTGACTTTAACCTTGAAGTGCGTGGTGCTGGAAGTGCATAGTGCCAGGGAATAAGAGCCATGATATAATCTTGCATATACTTACACATTGATGTCATGATCATAAAGTGCATAAGACCTTAAAGTGCACTGTGCTTTAAGTGCATAGTTCTCGAAATAAAATTGCTCTATTAGGAAACCGTAAAGTATGTACTATTTGATCATAACCTCAAAGTGCATGGTGCCTAAAGTGCACAGTAATAGAGGTTTGGAGCAATATTATAATATTTTTGCATATACTCTACACAGTTGTCATAGCTAAAAGGTGCATGATGTATTGTGGCCTTAAAGTGCATTGTGCTTAAAGTGCACGATGCTAGAAATTGAAAGCAATTTTATAGTTTTGCATATATTTGACGCCATTATTATTTGCTCTCCATCATTGATATATGGATATATAGTGCAAAAATTAATATGGTCTTAAGTTAGATGAACTGTCATGTAACTGTTTTTATACAAAAAAGGAAAGATTAATGATAGTAAATATTATTTTCCATGATCGCCTCAATAAAGTGCATAGTGCTTGCATTTTATATGGCATACAATTAATACGTGATTATCATTCATAATTTCTTATGATGGACAGTAATGACAAAATTTCATACTTTAATTGAATTACCGCTTAGCACTTTAAAATTAATATCCTTAGTAATGGATCAGTCCCATTATATGACTATTCACCTATAGGTATAATATCCTATAATGGTGTACTCTTTCATTGATTGTATTTTGTTCATCATGTTTCCAGGATCTACATTGATTGAAATGCATAGATGTTTAAAACGTGGACTAGTAAATGTTAAAAATGGAGATCTGTAATTTAACACACATATCACAATATATTTACGGAAGCTTCTTAGAAAATTGTTAAAACCATTTGTTTTACAACAATGTATACAAACATTGATACTTGTTTAAAACCAAATCTTATGTCCAAGAAAGGGTATTATGAATACATATGGGCACTGTATAGAAAAGTATTAACTCAAACATAAATCATTCCGAGGAAGTTCTATTCCCCCACAAAGGTGTAAAGTTCTTCATCTTTGTTGTGACCTCCCGGGTTTTTAGTATGGTAATCCACAATGTATTTACATTCTGTTTGTCGCAATTTTCTTTCCCGATTGCCCCCTCTTGGGTGTGGGGATATTTTATCTATTCCAAAATATTTTAAAGATGATATATCACCATTGTGCTTTTCTTCAAAATGTTTTGCGAGAGGATAAGACGGATCTTTATTTTTGATGGCCCGAAGGTGTTGCAACACACGTAGTTTCACTTCCAACTTTGTGCTTCCGATGTACCAGAGGTTACAGTCGCATGTAATTGCATACACTACGTAAGACGTAGAACAGGTAATGTGTTTAGTTATCATAATCTTTCTCTTTGTCCGCGGGTGTATGTAATGTTTGAGAGAAATCCCATATTTGCAAGCTTTGCATTTAGTGCATTTGTAAAAACCATTTTGGTTGCTTGCTAGCCACTGAGTTGTAGATTGAACAGGAGTAATATAAAGACTTGGCGACAGTTCTGTTTGTAATGATTTGGCCTTCCTGAATGTTACACTTGCATTTGGCTGGATGTGCTCTTTAATATCCAAATCTTTCTTTAGTATTGACCAATGTTTACCTATAATTTTTTGGATTTCTCTGGCCCCATTGTTGTAAGTTGTAATAAATCTTATATTGTCAGTTTTTGTATCTTGTGGTTTCAATTGGCTTTTTTCTTTGTTTTTTCTTAGGATAGCCCCTCTGGTTAGTTTAGCACACTGATTAAATGCGCTATTGATTGTTGACTTCTTATAGCCTCTTGCTACAAAGTTAGCCGCTGTTCTGATTGCATTTTCTTCAAATGTTTCACTCTCGCTACAATTTCTTTTCATACGTAGAAATTCACCATATGGTATGCTGTTTTTAAGGCATCTTGGGTGTGCGCTATCTGCATGGAGTAATGAATTAGTACTAGTTGGTTTTCGGTATGTTTCCGTAGTAATCACTCCATCTTTGATCTTGACTTTGATATCCAAAAATACCACTTCTGTTGGATCATGATGTTCGGTGAATTTGAGACTGCCATTCTGCGCATTTAGGGTATTGAAGAAACTCATCCATTCCAATTCACTGCCCTCCCATATTATAAACAGATCGTCGATGTAGCGACGCCATAAAGCTACCTTGTTGGTATATCGATGCATTGTTTCATCAGCCAGCAGATTTGTCTCCCAGTTGCCCATAAACAAATTTGCATATGTTGGTGCAACTGTAGTACCCATAGCTGTACCACACAATTGCTTGTAATGTAATCTATCAAACATGAAGGCATTATGAGTAAGACAGTAAAGAAGCATGTCCAGTAACATCTGTGAATGATCTCTGAAACTAAGAGATCTGGTGGATAGATATCTTCTGACAGCTTCCATGCCTTCTTGATGTTCAATACATGTGTACAATGACACGACATCTAAGGTTATAAGTAAATATCCTGGTTTCCATGGTATTTGGTCAATCTGCTGGAGGAAATCAGACGTATCTTTGATATAGGAGGGCAGAGTTTGAACGAATGGAAAAAGAAAATGATCCAGGTATTTGGATGTATTTTCAAGTAGGGAGTCAATTGATGCGACTATCGGTCTACCCGGCGGTTTTCTCATGCTTTTGTGGATCTTGGGAATGAAATGTATGATTGGTAAGATGGGAAAATATTTTGATAAGAATGCCATTTCTTGTTGTGTTAGTAGACCCATTGCTTGCCAATTGGACAGTTTCAAATCATATTCTGTTTTGTACATTTTATATGGATTCGCAGGTAACTTTTCATAGTTGTTGATTTGATTAAGTTGACGCATGGCCTCCCGTTTATAATCACTTGAATTTAAAATTACAATGTTTCCTCCCTTGTCTGAGGGACGAATGACAATTGATTTGTCTTGTTTCAAGTTGTTTATTGCTGTCCGTTCGTCTGAGGTCACATTGTGATTCAGTTTTAGATTGACGGAGGCCAGTTTCTTTAAATCGTCTATGATAAAGTCTTCAAAGAGGTCTATATATGTCATGTTGTTATTTGGAGGAATAAATTTTGATTTTTTCTTTAAAAGACTTGGTGCCGGTATATTAGTGGATAGATCCTCCGGTACATTGGTGTTCCATTCAGGTTCATGTGATGCTAATTTTACTGCCAACTCGTCTTCTTCTTGTAATGAGGTTAAAGTGCACAGAGTAGGTATATCTCTGATCGTTAGTTCAGATGGTACTTCTAGTTCCATATTACTTGACCTTTCATTGTAGTTTGTGTTGGCAAAAAATTTGGCCAATCTGATTTTTCTGATAAACAGATGCACGTCCACTCTACATTGGGCATAGTCGAAGTTTGATATTGGACAAAATGACAGCCCCTTTGACAAGATGTTGATTTCTACATCAGTTAGTGTCTTCTCTGATAAATTGACAACTTGTGGGTTTTGAGTTGACATTATTGCTTCTGTTTTTTGGCCTTGCCAGAGCGTGTCGGCCGGGTTTCTGACTGTCCTCTTTTTTTTGGGTTGGCCTCTGGTCCCTCGTCTTTTCTTCCTCTTGTGTACCTTGGCTGATTTCTGCCTTGCGTGTTCTTCCCTACTTGATGTAGGAGTTTCATTTCTTCTAAAAAATTTAATTTTGGAAGAGGTTCGTTGGTACTACTTGAGATTGAAGTATCGGTTGATGAGCCTGCACTTGTTTCTGTTTCTGAGTCTAGATCTGTAGTAGCCGGTATAGGATTTTTCTTTTGACTCTGTAATCCTTATATATTAATCCTTATATATATATATATATATATATATATATATATATATATATATATATATTTATAGAGGTCCAACTCTTGGTGCTGACACATCTGTCAAATGCTTGAGAAACCCAGTCGTCACCTTGACACAGGGAACGTTTCTTACAAAGGAATCTGGGGAAAGCCTCCACACCAATAGGGCTGCTTGAGCGCCTCTCAAGTCCATCACGCAACCACACACCAACTACATCTAGAACCATGCATGATCTGGTCTAGATACTTGCTATACAGTAAAGCCCTGCTGTGAACCCAGCTGTATATCACGGATATTTTCTCTCACACTGACTGATAAATGATCAGTTAAAAACACAAATTCATAATTCCACAATCACTTCAACCTTTCCCACATCCCAAATGTGTTTCCCTCACCTCATCCCCAACCCCCTTCTTTCTTATGCAGAGACCAAGGTCTGGCAACACCCTAGCAGGGTCTCCGTGCGCCAGCACTTCAGACAAGGTCAGACTCAGATGCCATAATTCCACCATGGTGTAAGGGGTGCAGTATAAATACTGGATAGCAGAACATAACTTGCATCACATGAGCCACTTCCCAAGACCGGAGTACAAAGCAGTGATGCTGCGCTTCCCTCCCATGCAAGCCAATCAGAGCCAGAGCCTCACTTGTGTGCACCCTATGGCGACCTAACAGTGCTCCAGCTCTGTCCTGGCTGCATAGACCTGAGCCTCGGGAGGCGGCCTTGGGCAGTAGCCAATGGTATTGGCTTTGCCAGTGCTTTCCATGTTATGTCATGTCATGTCCTGCCAGTTTAGACAAAGCACATCTCACCTGCCCATCGCTTTGGGGATAGTAACACCATGTCCTGAACTCCAGAAGTTGCCAAACCTCTTGTTTAGTTGATGTTACTGTTTCTTTTTTTCGTTTTGTATATATATGTTTATCTGAATAGCCAAAGGATTTCCTTTCTGTTTAAACCAAAGTGCTAATAATAAAAAAAGAATAATAATAATTCTAAAATCCAAATTATACAAACTTGTGTATGGGAAGTGTTACTGCATCAGCAGCCACTCAGTTGCCCTGCCTATCTTTCTCTTGGCTTCAGTTAGACCTATAAGAGGAGAGTGCCTCTCTGTTGTCTCCAACATCTTCAGTCATCCATATCAAAGAGGTTTGGCAACTTCTGGAGTTCAGGACATGGTGTTACTATCCCGAAAGCGATGGGCAGGTGAGATGTGCTTTGTCTAAACTGGCAGGACATTACATAACATAACATGGAAAGCATTGGCAAAGCCAATACCATTGGCTACTGCCCAAGCCTCCACCCAGCTTGCCCCAACTACCTACCCGATACCCATGACAGGCTTCCCCTTCAACATGCCTCTCAATGGTGTGTATGAGGGCTTTGGTTTCTCAGGATGGTCCCGATGGAATTTCCACACCAATCCGGGGGCATGCACGTGCGTGCTGGGTTCCCATGATCTTTCCTGGGGTCTGTACCCCTTCCAGTCAATCAAATGATACAGGGTCTTTCGTACTTGTTTGGAATCTAATATGTTCTTTACTTCATATTCTGGTGCTTCTTCACCCACTTGTATGGGTGCGGGAGGTGTGGAGGTTCGGGTTCCTGGGTGTGCTGGTTTTAATAGTGACGCGTGAAATACGGGATGTATAAGCATATGTTGAGGTAACGCCAGTCTCATGGCTGCTGGATTAATTACCTTTTCTATTGTATCCTCGCCGATGTATCTAGACTGACATTTCTTGGGACCCTTAAAAGCAATGTGTCTAGTTGCCAGCCAGACCGAGTCTCCCACTTGATAATCTGGGGCTTTCCGTTGATGGCGATCAGTGTTTCTTTTCTGTGTTTCTTTGGCTTGCTGTAGGTTCCTGCTGGCTTCTCTGGCTGTTTTCATGATGCTGGCATGTAGATTCTTTACTGTGGGCATTTCAATCTTTTCTGGCGGATCGTAGACCGACATTCTGGGGTTTCGACTATATATAGTAAAGAAGGGTGTTGCTTGGGTTGATGAATGTGTTGAGTTGTTGTAGGCATACTCTGCCATCCATAGAATTTCTGTCCAGCTTTGGCTTGTTTGGTGTAATAGACAGCGCAAATACTGTTCCATGATCTGGTCCGTGTGCTCGGTTTGGCCATCCGTTTGAGGGTGATGACTAGAAGACAGACGGACTTCTACTCTTCCAGAGCACAACATTTTTTCCAAAAACAAGATATAAAATGGCTGCCTCTGTCAGAAACGATTATGGTAGGGAATCCATGTAACTTGATGATTCGGTCTAGAAAAACCTGCGCCATTCACACAGTGCGCTTTTGATAGCTAGGAGTTCTTTCTCAGGAATTGCATAGTTTAATTCTGCTGGGGAAAATTTCCTTGACCAAAAGGCAATGGGGGGAAGGCATCCGGTTTCAGGATTTTGTTGAGACAATACGGCCCCCATGGCAATGCCTGAAGCGTCCGTTTCCACGATGTATGGTAAATCGGGCTGTGGGTGTTGCAGAATTGGGGCTGAGGTGAATTTTTCCTTGAGAGCTCGGAAAGCTTCTTCCGCCGCTGGTGTCCATTCGAACTTTCGCCGTTTTCGCAGCAAGGACTTTATTGGATGTACAA
Organism: Ambystoma mexicanum; assembly: GCF_040938575.1. Classification (NCBI taxonomy): domain Eukaryota; kingdom Metazoa; phylum Chordata; class Amphibia; order Caudata; family Ambystomatidae; genus Ambystoma; species Ambystoma mexicanum. The sequence goes on from NC_090921.1 coordinate 140,448,119, forward strand.
TATGTGAGAATCCTGGTATGAAGTGTCGATAAAAGTTTGCAAACCCTAGGAAACTCTGTACTCCCTTTACAGACGTGTGTGAGGACCAAGTGAGGATTGCCTCCACTTTTCTATTGTCCATCTTGATCCCCTGCGGTGCCAGTACATATCCCAGAAACTCCACCTCAGTGACGTGGGAGGAGCATTTTTCTAGCTTTGTGTACAGTTGGTTTTCACGCAGTTTGTGGAGTACAGCTTGCACGTGGGTTACGTGCTCTTGGGGAGTGGTGGAGTAGATCAGAATGCCATCGATGTAGACGACTACGCAGACATCAAGGAGTTCCCGTAACACATCATTCATAAAATGCTGGAACGCAGCCGGGGCATTGCAAAGCCCAAAGGGCATGACCTGGTATTTGTACAAGCCATAGCGGGTACGGAACGCAGTCTTCCACTCGTCCCCTTTCTTCATGCGTACCTGTTGATATGCTCTGCGTAAGTCTAGCTTGGTGAAAATCTTCGCTTGTCTCACCTGGTCTATGAATACTGGTATCAGAGGTAACGGGTACTTATTTTTTAAGGTGACTTGATTTAGGGCCCGGTAATCAATACACGTTCTTAAGTCTCCCTCTTTCTTCGGTACGAAGAAGAGTGGGGAGGCGGCTGGTGACTTAGATGGTCTAATGAAGCCATTGGCCAGGTCTTGATCCAAGTAGGTCCGTAGATGAGTGTTTTCTTCCTCGGTTAATGCAAAAATGCCGCTGCACGCTACTTGTGCCCCTGGTTGCAGGTCGATCTGGCAGTCGTAAACTCGATATGGTGGTAGTGTATTAGCTTGCTCCTTCGCGAACACATCCTGGAATTCCTGGTATTCCTCTGGTAAAGTGCCCACCAAGCCTAAACCTGCTATCTTTTCCTGTGAAGCTAACAATGGGCTTCCTTTGATCCATTTGATGTCGTAACAAGAGGCGCATTCTGTGGAAAAGAGTAAGGTTTGAGGTCGCCAGTCTATCTTTGGGTTGTGCGTCTCTAGCCACGGTATCCCAAGAATCAGCTGGAATTGCGGTGCAGCGATAAGGTGGAATCTAATACTTTCTCTGTCGCCATTTTGGCAGATTAAGGTGATGGTGGAAGTACACTGTGTTACTGGTCCCGAAAGGAGTTCTGTGCCATCCACAGCTGTCACGCTTTCTGTGGTGTCCTTACGGTGGAATGTGTCACGCCACTTCTGGGGAGACCGAGGTCCAGTGCGATCGCTCTCCCTTCTCCTTCCTGGCGGATCTACCCGCGCTTTCGCGTCTGGGGAGCCGCCAGTAGGAGAGCTTCAGGAACCGCTGTTGGTGGGCTGCGGCGCATGCGCGGCAGACCGCTGTCTCGGTTCCGCGCATGCGCCGTAGATTGAAGGGCTTGCCTTCCAAGCCTCGTTTTGGGTCCGCTGGCGCTCGGAGATGAAACGGCTTGCGTTTCAGGCCTCGCGGGTGCCGGCGGCCCATAAAAGGAAACCGCAACAGAAGCTAATCGCGTCTCAACGCGGAAGCTTCGTTCGTGTTGCTCGCTCCTGGTTTCCTGAGATTCCAGCTTCCTATTACCCTGCCTTGCCCTCTGCCTGCCTGGGCACCCTTCCCTACCTTGGGTCCCTTGTCCTACTTGCCCTGCCTTCAGCCTGCCTGGGTATCCTGTTCTACTTGCCCTGCATTCAGCCTGCCTGGGTATCCTGTTCTACTTGCCCTGCCTTCAGTCTACCGGGGTACCCTGTTCTACCTAGGGTCCGGTTGCCTGCTTACCCTTTTGTCTGCTTGGGAGTCTATTTAGCTCAGGGTCTTTTGGGACCCTCTTGTTCTGATTTCAGTCTCTTTGGTTCCTTGTTCTTGCCCTGTGTTTCCCTGGTTCAAGGGTTCCCCGCTGATGCCCCTGGGACCTTTTGGGCCCTTTCCAGTTTGTTCCCTTCCAATCTGGTTCCCCTTTTTTCAGTCTGATTCCGCCTGGTGCTTGGTGTCCCATCTTCAACCAGCTATCCGAAGTTCGCCTGCAGCTTGGTGCATCGACCTTCACCTTGGACTTCGCCTTGTTTCAACTCTTCAAACTGACTGTTGCCTCTCCTGTCTGTGCTTGCACAGTCCCACCGTCACGTTAATCAGGAGAGTGCCTTCCGTGACGCTGGGAGTCTGTCCATCCTCCACCCTGTACCATTTGGGTGGTGGAGAGGCGGGTTCCCCGAATCACACACTCATCATTCAGCTGACTGCAGTCTGGCGGCCCCAACAAGATCCACGTCAAGGAAAACAGGTACGCAGTCTTCACGAACATCTCAGCTTGACAGATTGAGACGCCTGCCTTCAGACCTTGAGATGGAGGATTCGCAAGAAGTGCGGAATGAGTTACAAGCACTCAGGGCAGAGATGATCGCCTTACGCCAGGAGAACCAAACTCTACGCCAAATGATAACCCAAGGGGTTCCGAGTACCTCACAGGTGGAAGGATCTTTGGCACACACAACGCCAATCAAGTTTGATGGAGATCCACGACGGGTAGCAGAATTCTGTAATCATTGTCGAATCCATTTTCTTTTCAGATCGACACATTTCAATAACGACAAGGCCAAGATTGGTTATATCTTGGGAAATTTGACGGGCAATGCTCTGGCCTGGGCAACTCCGTTTGTGGTTACCAATAGCCCAATTTTGAACGACTTTGCAGCTTTTGAAAAAGCATTCCTTGAGGTTTTTCAGACCTCCAACCTGGCCTCCGCTGCGCAGAACCAGTTGATGGATTTAAAACAGGGGAACGTCGACATAATAACATACATCAGTCGATTCCGTCTACTGGCAACCGATTCCCAATGGCCTGAAATCACACAAAAGACTCTGTTTCTTCGTGGGCTAAGAGAGGAGTTTAAGGATGAGTTACTCCATATACCCGAACCAGAGACTCTTCAACTCCTAATTGAGCAGGTGCTCCGAATTGATCAGAGACTGGCAGAACGGAAGGCTGAGAGACGTCGGTTCGAGAAGGGCAGTTCCAGAACAACCAGTTTACCTGTCGGATCTTTCGGGTCTACTGAATCCGGACCAGAGCCTATGCAACTAGGAGCTATGAGGGGTCCTTTATCAGAGGAAGAGAGAAGACGGAGAAGAACGTTGCGCCTATGTCTCTATTGCGGAGCTGCTGGGCATTTCCTGGGTACGTGCCCTCTACGATCTCAGAAGAAGAAGGCGGAAAACTAGTGGACCTGTCGTGTATTGGGAAGGCAGCGACAGGTCCCCCTCTTTCTTCAGTCCTTTCCACGTTCTGTTCAGTTCTACATCCCATGCAACCTGCGGTACTACAGACTCTGAAGATTCGAATCAAGCTACCTGGCAGAAGTTTGGAGGTGTTTGCTCTGTTGGATAGCGGGGCTTCCGGCAATTATATTGATGAAACATTTGCCTCTGTACATCGGATTCCACTCCTGTCCAGAGCCACTGCTCTGCCCGTGCAAGTCATCGATGGAAATCCTTTGTCCTCTGGGCCTTTCTGACAATCCACAGTGGGTCTATCTCTTCAGATCGCCAACCATCTTGAAGAACTCGCTTTGGACGTCATTAAATCCCCCACCTACAAGGTGGTTTTGGGCTTACCTTGGCTGCAACACCATAATCCAGTAATAGATTGGAGAATGCACACCCTGACCTTTTCCTCTGCAGTTTGTGCTCAGAAGTGCTGTGTGTCTTCGCCAACTCGGGCTCCATCGACCCCCTTGAATCCTAATGGAAGTGGGGTCCGTGTGTGTTCTATCTCTCATGTTCCTCAGGAGTATGCCGAGTTTGAGCACGTGTTCTCTGAACCGGGCGATATACCTCTACCACCACATCGCCCGTTTGATTGTTCAATCGAGTTGTTACCTGACTGCGTGATACCTCATGGGAAACTATACGCTTTAACACGGGATGAGAAACAAGTGCTACAGGATTACTTGTCGGATTGTTTACAGAAAGGTTACATCGTTCCGTCTAAGTCTCCCGCAGGGTTTCCCTTATTTTTTGTGAAGAAAAAAGAAGGCACCTTGAGACCTTGTGTTGATTATCGTGAACTTAATGAAATAACAGCTAAAGACCGATATCCACTTCCATTGATTCGCACTATCCTGGATACTTTACATACTGCCCGGATCTTCACTAAACTGGATTTACGTGGAGCATATCATCTGGTACGCATCAAGAACGGGGACGAATGGAAAACGGCTTTCAAGACATCATTTGGGCATTTTGAGTATAAAGTCATGCCATTCGGTCTGTGCAACGCCCCAGCCATCTTTCAACGATTTATGGACAACATCTTTAGTGATCTCATTGGTTTGTCAGTCTGGATATATTTGGACGATATCTTGGTTTTTTCCAGATCCATCGAAGAACATGCAGAACATGTTCGTGAGGTCCTTCGACGTTTATCTTCCAATCACCTATTCGCAAAGGCTGAGAAATGCAAATTTCACTTATCCAGTATTGAGTTCTTGGGATTTGTGATCAATCAGGATGGGATAGAGATGGACCCCACGAAGGTACAAGCCATTCAGGAGTGGAAACAACCCCACGATGTAAAATCTCTACAACGCTTTTTGGGATTCGCAAATTTTTACAGGCGCTTTATTCCACTGTTCTCTCAAATCTCAGCACCCCTTACCCGTCTGACCAGCAGTAAGATCACTTTCAGGTGGGATTCTCTCACTTCCCAGGCATTTGACACCTTGAAGTCGGCCTTTATGGCCGCCCCAATTCTGCGCCATCCTCAGGATGATCTACCTTATATCGTAGAAGCGGACGCATCGAACTTTGCTGTGGGTGCAGTACTTCTGCAGAAAGATCCAGAAACTTCCTTTGAACATCCGGTGGCCTACTTCTCGCGCAAGCTGAGTCCCAGTGAAAGAAATTATGCAGTTATCGAGTTGGAACTGTTGGCTATAAAAACTGCGTTTGAGGAATGGAGGCATCATCTACTTGGAGCCCGTTTTTCGGTGGAAGTACGTATCGATCATCGCAACTTGCAGTATCTACGCTCCTTGCAATGCCGAACACCCCGACAAGCTAGGTGGGCCTTCTTTTTCTCCCCTTTTGTATTTCACGTCACATACATTCCGGGAACAGCTAACTCGAAAGCAGATGCTCTCTCTCGATCCCTGGAGAAAGGGGAAGAAACACCTAGTTTGGATCAGCCTCTGATTTCCCCCCAACATTTCTTATTGACTTTGTCTTCTCATCTACAATCAATTGCTGACGCCACCTGGACGGATCCCGAAAGACCGGCCCTTCTTCGACGCAAGTCTGTATCGGAACATGATGGACTCCTGTTTTTCCGGAAGAGGCTTTACATTCCCGAGGGTAAGATTCGTGAAGGCATATTGCATGGGTTTCATGATTCACCCATTGGTGGGCATCGAGGGATGAGAGCTACACGTGAACTGATATCTCGACAATTCTGGTGGCCTAGGTGGGCTACCGATGTTCAGAGATTCATCGAGAGTTGTCCCGTCTGTGCTCAATGTAAAGTCCCAAGGAGACGACCTCTGGGATTACTGGTACCTACTGAATTGGCACCATACCCGTGGCATACTATCGCCACTGATTTTGTGGTTGATCTACCTCCCTCTGACGGGTACACTTGCATCATGGTTGTGGTCGACAGTTTCACTAAATATGCTCACTTCATTCCATTTCACAAGATCCCTACAGCTGCTCAGATGGCTTCCGTCTTTCTCCACGAAATCTATCGATTACATGGTCTTCCAGAAAAGATAATCTCGGATCGTGGTTCTCAATATCTTTCTGCCTTTTGGAACAAGGTGTGTAATCATCTGGGTATACGTAGAGCGTTGAGTTCTGGTTATCATCCGCAGACCAACGGACTTACTGAAAGGACCAATCAGACCTTGGAGGAGTACCTCCGTTGTTTTTCCAACGCCACCCAGTCCAACTGGAAGGCATGCTTAGATCTCGCTGAAGTATCCTACAACAACACTATTCATGCTTCCATTGGAATCAGTCCATTTTTTTGCTCTACTGGTCAACATCCCAAATTGGTGCCGTTCCATCCTGTGCCCACCAGTACCGTTCCATCTGCTGATGCCCTGGTCTCTAATATTCAACGACAACAAGAATTGGCATGTAATATCTTGAAGAGAGCTAAGGAACGGATGAAGGCCCAGGCTGACAGGAAAAGGAGTTTGGAACCAGATTTTCAAGTAGGGAATAAGGTTTGGCTGTCCTCCAAGAATCTGCCACTGCGCAATTTACCGGTTAAACTGGCTCCCCGGTACTTTGGTCCGTTCACGATAACCGAACGGCTATCCTCTGTGGCCTTTCGTCTCCAGTTGCCTCCCTCTTGGCATGTACACCCTGTTTTCCATGTCTCCCTTTTGAAACCCTATGTGGCAGATCCCTATGGTCGGTCCTGTCCTCGCCCTGCCTCTGTCCTAGTCCAAGGGGTCCCAGAATTTGAGGTACAAGAGATTTGCGATGCCCGCTATCGTAGGGGGTGCTCCATTTTTTGGTGGATTGGAAAGGGTATCCGGCTTGTGATCGTACTTGGGAACCTCATCGGCATGTGCATGCCCCCCGCTTGGTGCGGAAATTCTATGATCGGTTTCCTTGGAAACCCGGGGCTCCGGGTCTTCCTGGGAGGGGACATAGTGTCACGCCACTTCTGGGGAGACTGAGGTCCAGTGCGATCGCTCTCCCTTCTCCTTCCTGGCGGATCTACCCGCGCTTTCGCGTCTGGGGAGCCGCCAGGAGGAGAGCTTCAGGAACCGCTGTTGGTGGGCTGCGGCGCATGCGCGGCAGACCGCTGTCTCGGTTCCGCGCATGCGCCGTAGATTGAAGGGCTTGCCTTCCAAGCCTCGTTTTGGGTCCGCCGGCGCTCGGAGATGAAACGGCTTGCGTTTCAGGCCTCGCGGGTGCCGGCGGCCCATAAAAGGAAACCGCAACAGAAGCTAATCGCGTCTCAACGCGGAAGCTTCGTTCGTGTTGCTCGCTCCTGGTTTCCTGAGATTCCAGCTTCCTATTACCCTGCCTTGCCCTCTGCCTGCCTGGGCACCCTTCCCTACCTTGGGTCCCTTGTCCTACTTGCCCTGCCTTCAGCCTGCCTGGGTATCCTGTTCTACTTGCCCTGCATTCAGCCTGCCTGGGTATCCTGTTCTACTTGCCCTGCCTTCAGTCTACCAGGGTACCCTGTTCTACCTAGGGTCCGGTTGCCTGCTTACCCTTTTGTCTGCTTGGGAGTCTAGTTAGCTCAGGGTCTTTCGGGTCCCTCTTGTTCTGATTTCAGTCTCCTTGGTTCCTTGTTCTTGCCCTGTGTTTCCCTGGTTCAAGGGCCCTTTCCAGTTTGTTCCCTTCCAATCTGGTTCCCCTTTTTTCAGTCTGATTCCGCCTGGTGCTTGGTGTCCCATCTTCAACCAGCTATCCGAAGTTCGCCTGCAGCTTGGTGCATCGACCTTCACCTTGGACTTCGCCTTGTTTCAACTCTTCAAACTGACTGTTGCCTCTCCTGTCTGTGCTTGCACAGTCCCACCGTCACGTTAATCAGGAGAGTGCCTTCCGTGACGCTGGGAGTCTGTCCATCCTCCATCCTGTACCATTTGGGTGGTGGAGAGGCGGGTTCCCCGAATCACACACTCATCATTCAGCTGACTGCAGTCTGGCGGCCCCAACAAGATCCACGTCAAGGAAAACAGGTACGCAGTCTTCACGAACATCTCAGCTTGACAGAATGCTAACCCCAAGGTCTTTGCAGTGTTTATGTCGAGGTAGTTCCCAATAGCCCCACTGTCTATGAAAGCCTTGAGGGCATGCATTGGGGTGGGCTGTGAAGGGTCTACCAAAACCACAGGAATACTGAAATGTGAGATCTGAGTGCTCTGTTCCTGACTCAACAGACCGACCTCTACATCTGCCGGGCGTTGGAGTTTTCCGCTACCACACCTGTGTCTTCCTCTGTTATCTAGTACACCCATTGTCTTCCGTGGGGATTTAATCGTGCAGTTCTGGAGGAAGTGACCAGATTGGCCGCAATATAAGCAAAGTTTTTCCTGACGCCTCTGTTCTCTCTCTGCCTTGGTGAGTGGTCTCCTGAGAACACCCAATTGCATGGGCTCTGAGTGTATTTCTGAGGCGTGTCGATGGGGCGCTTCCTTTGGTCGGACATACACTGGTCTATGATCTGATCTGGTTCGGTCGGCCCTGCGATCCTGTAACCGGTGGTCTAGTTGCATAGTTAGGTTGATGTATTCACTGCAATCTCGGGGAGGATTAACTACTTGTACCAAGACATCTTTTAATTCTCCTCGCAGTCCTTGATAAAATAACGTAATTCATTTCTCCTCTGGCCAACCTGATTCGGCTATTAAGTGATTGAATGTGGCGACATATGAGATTAGATCCTGACCACCCTGCCGCAGAGAGTAGCTCATCATCCAGGGCCTGACCTCGAGTCCGATGGGCAAATAGTTTTTCCACTTCACGCTGAAAACCTGGGTAATTTCTAAGTAAAGGGTCATCCCTAAGCACTAACGTGACAGACCAGTCTGCCGCGTGCCCTCCTAAATAGGAGAGGACAAAAGCTTCTTTAGCTTGGTCGTTCAGAAAGGTGTCTGGTTTGCATATTAAATGTAGCCGGCATTGATTTATGAATGCTCCAAATTTCTTGGGATCCCCAGAGAAGCATTCTGAGGGTGCTAAAGGGATATTGCCTGGAAGCAATACCTGAACGGGTGTGTGCCACGGTAGGGTGCCCCTGTGGAAATCCACCTGGTAGGGGTGCTAGACCAGCTTGGTTCTGTAGGAGCTGTCTTGCCAAATCGTCTGTTTTATCCCTGTTGACTACCAGTTTGCGCCTTAAGGCATTTGTGTCTGAGCGGGCTGCAGGTACCTCGGCCCGAAATTCACTTAACAATAGGGAAAGCTGGTCTACCTCGGTGGTTTCCATTGCTCGGGTAGAGGTACTGAGGATGGCTTTGTGTTCTGTCACACTCACCTGTGTCTCTGCAGGAGCGATGGACGAGCATCCCTTGACCGTGAGTCTTCACTTCCCCTGTTTCACCCAGAGGAATGCCTGTCAAATACAAGGTGTACACTCAGACCTGAATTCACCCGATTCCCCTGGGCCCTTCCCTTCTCTTTACTGTGTGCTGTGATGTCCCCCTATGGGCTTACCTTGATCTTTAGTAGGGTGTGCACTCCATCCTGCATTTGCAGGGGCGCAATTCACTCATGTGATTGGTGCCAATGTCTGTAGGCTGAGTCCAGATGCCAAACTCACAGCAAAGCCGAGAGTTCAAGGTGCCATGTTACGAGTGACCAGTTTTCTGGTTAGCATTCCTTTAGACGTTATTGGGATTTCATTTTTTCCACTGCTAGCTTGACCAGCCATTCCTATCTGGCCTGGTCTCCATCCGGAAGCTGGGTCGAATAGGCTTATTGCATGGCTTTTTTGTGCATGTCAGATGCCTCTTGGAATCGAGCTTTTTTATGGTATTACCCAAATTGTTCGGTTACAATTGTTCAAATGAACCCTTGACCGATTTTAAAGGGTCACAATTGACCTTTTCACAATTGACCGTATATATATATATATATATAGGGTTTTGGGGGGTTTTGCGTTAGGTGTGGGGTTGCGGGGGGTTTCCCCCCGCATATATGTTGCAATTGACCTTCACAATTCAGTCAATTGTGAAAAGGTGAATTGTAATTCCAACAATTGTAAAACGAACAATTCGTACACAACCTTTTTTATTAAGATTCCCTGTTCATTTTCAGCAGGAGCCATTTGTTCTTTGTTTTTTTTCAGTTAGCTTAAAGCCCATTGCCCACAAGGGCCGCTCTTCCGTTAACAATAGTTGATGAATTAGTTGTGAGCAAGTAGAGAACCGCACTCTGTCCATGTATGTTTTATCTGGAAATTCAATTAGCGCTATAACATTGGAACTTATTAATCTTAGTGCTGGGACGTGATGTAACAGTCTTAAAACGTTAGCCCGTTTTAAAATTAGACCATCATTTAAATGTGATATTCTTTCCAGGAGTAGCCCTCTGCCCTTTTCTTCATTGTATTGCCTCGGATTGGGTAGTCTCAATGGTCTTACCAATACATTTCTATCTCCAGTGTTTTGATCACGATCGTCTTTATTGTAATCTTGATACTTAAGCATGTATGGTATGATCTTCTGATTGAGAACTGTTACGCTTATGTACCACTGTAATTTTACAAACTGTATTAATGCCTCCAACTGCCTCTACTATACCATGTAACCTTTCCACCCTCAAGCGCCCAATTACCTCCGGGTCAGGTGCGCGATATAAATAAAATAAAGAAAACAAACAAAGCTCACCTGGTTCCCACAGGGGCGTCGATCGAAACCCGGACAGCAGCGGCCTCCACCAACATGAATCGTAGGGCAAAGATGGCTGTCTGGACGGACCCACCTAGTCTCTTTTCCTTGACTCGTAGGAATATTCTCCTGTAGATGGAGAAAGGGATTTAGTCCCGTGGATTTGAGTGCAGACCCCTCCCCACTGCTCCCGCTCTCCCCGCTGGCCACCTCCGATATTCCCACTTAGTGTCCTCACCTTATGTTTTTAATGGATGAGCTCTCCATCCTGCGTGGCTTGCAGCGGCGCGTAGGTACTAGTTACTTCACTGGTTTGGGGTATTGGAGTTCTGGAAGATTATTGACTCCAGAGATTACCATGTTTAAAGAGTTCAATATGTCCAATGCTCACTCTTGTACCCCTTGGTGATTTTGCGGCAACAAATACTGTCTGGAGGTTGCTGGTGGCGTTCAGGTAAGAGTCTGTATTACCCAACACTATCCGGTAAAGTTGCATGAGTTTAACTGGTAGTTTTGTCCTTCTTTCATAGATGCGGCGTAAGAAGATGCGGCGTATTGAAGGATAATGCCTCCGGTGGTAAATCAGGTAAGCCTTGTGGTAAAATGATCTTTGTAGTGTCCCTAGGCTCACCTTGCTATTCCTTTGTCTTTTTCCCCCAGGTGTTGAGGATCGCCGAAGAAAATGATGGAGACAACGCCGAGTCGAAGATGCTGTGGGCTGGTGAGAATGGAGCGACGCTGCAGCTGCGAAGCGAAGCTTGTCGAAGTATGTCCCTTCAGGCTCGGAATGGTGCAAGATCCTGAATCAGGTAAGGAATCAGATTAATGTCCGTAACCTAACCTCTTCTCCTATTTTCCCCTTTCTTCTAGGAGCTCCGGATGCGAGGCGGGCGTGGCAGAAGACTGGATGCAGGTTCGCAGGCACGGTGAGCGTTACGCTGCAGAATGCAGAATAACAAGAAGCGTATGTTGTAGATCGGGCGTGGTTTAAATAGCCTCAAAAGTAGTCCCTGGTAAGAAGTCCCTAGAACCACGCCCGAGTAAAAAAATAGTTCTTGCAGGAAAATAGTCCCTTCCAGGTCTCACGTTGGCCTGGATGCATGTGCAGCATGGTCTGCCTGAGGTAAGCGATGACTATGAGCCTGGCGCCTTAGGTGCCAGGACTGATTTCTACTATGAGCCTGCTGCCTAAGGTGCCAGGACTCATCCCAGATAGCCCCTAGACGGGGCTTCTCAGGTTTTACTAAATGTCTGGATGCCTGCTTCTGGGGCGGATGGGCTTGGTCCAGATGTCCGGGGGTAGGCATCATGACAGCACTCCCCCCCCAAGACCCCTCCAAAGGTCATTCTTCCTCTGGGCCCTGGTTTGTCTGGGAAGTTCCGATGGAATTTCTTCACTAACCGGGGTGCATGGACGTGGTCACTGGGTTCCCATGACCTTTCCTGCGGTCAGTAACCTTTCCAATCGATTAAATAAAAAAGTTTAGATTTAACCATCTTGGAGTCTAGGATATTTTTTACCTCGCATTCAGGTTCTCCATCTATTAGGATGGGGTCAGGTGGTTTGGTTAATCTTGTTCCGGGTTGAACTGGTTTTAGAAGTGAAACATGGAAGACGGGATGGATCCGCATATTAGAGGGTAATTCTAATTTAACTGCTACCGGGTTGATGATGTTTTTAATGGTATAAGGTCCCAAATATCTAGGATTAAAAGTTTGAGTCCCTTTTAGAGCTATGTATCTGGTAGCCAGCCATACTTGATTTCCAATCTGGTATTGGGGAGTGTCACTCCTATGCTGATCTGCATTTTTCTTGTATCTCTCTTTTGCTTGTTTCAAATCTTCAGTCGCTTCCTTAAAGGCTTGAGTAATGATAGAGTGCAGATGGGTCACCGCCGGCATTTCCAAGTGCTGAGGTGAATCAAGTTCTGAGGCTTGAGGATGATGACCATATATGGTATAAAAGGGGCTTTGTCCAGTTCCAGAATGTACTGAGTTATTGTATGCATATTCAGCAATCCATAATATATCCTTCCAATTGCCTTCGGTCTGGTGTAACATGCAACGTAGGTATTGTTCAAGAGTCTGGTTGGTCCTCTCCATCTGACCATCGGTCTGGGGATGGTGACTAGTAGATAACCCTACGTCGATTTGCGCTAGTTGACAACATTTCTTCCAGAATTGCGAAATGAATTGACTATCTCGATCAGAAACCAATACAGAAGGAAATCCATATATTCGAACAATGTTTTTGAGAAATTCCTTGGCCAAAATTGAAGCGGAAGGTAATCCCTTTAAAGGAATAAAGAGAGACATCTTGGAAAAAAGGTCAACAATAACTAGAATGGTGTTAAACCCATTACATGGAGGTAGATCGGTAATAAGGTCTAGGGTCAAAGTATGCCATGGTGCAGGTGGAACATCCAAAGGTTGTAAAAGGCCGGCTGTTTTTTTCTTCTGACTTTTGTTTTGGGCGCAAATACCACAAGACAGCACAAATGACTTTACGTCTTTTCGCCAGGTGGGCCACCAGAATTGTCTTTTAACTTTAGCTTCAGTCTTGGCAATACCTGGGTGTCCTTCCATCAGAGCTTCATGGTAATTGGCGATTACTAGTTCTTTAAGTTCTTTGTGTGGGAGAAATAGCCCTTGATAGTAGGGTAACTTATTGATGACTGAAAAATATGGCCCCTTTTTCACCCAGTCCTGCAGGGCTGCTGGATCGAAAAGTTGTTGGATCCTTAAATGAATATCTTCCAAAGTCTGTAGAGTAGTTATGCCAAGGATTCTTTGTCCTGGAATTATAGGCACTGGTTCTGGATTCGAAAAGGCTTCTCCCATCCCTATTTGGGATAAAGCATCTGCCTTACCATTCTTGCAACCTGGTTGATAAGTAATCACCAAGTCGAATTCGGCGAAGAACAATGCCCATCGAAGTTGACGGGATGATTGGGCCTTGGCTGCCTTTAAATACTGCAGGTTCCTGTGATCGGTGATTGCAGTAATGGTGTGCCTAGCACCGAGAACATAATGTCGCCAAGCCTTGAAGGCGGATTTGATGGCTAACAACTCTTTATTGGTAACCGCATAATTTAACTCAGGGTCTAAAACTTTCTGGACCAAAAGGCTACAGGATGAATTTGACCGGTTTCGGGATCCTTCTGGGACAGGACAGCTCCCATGGCTAAACTGGATGCATCGGTTTCGACTATGTATGGGAGCTCAGGGCGTGGATGCTTCAAGACAGGTGCTGACGTGAATTTCAACTTTAGCTCTTGGAAGGCCTTTTCGGCCTCTTCGGTCCACATGAAGCGTTTGTTTTTTCGCAAAAGTGTGGTGATGCGGTGTATGACCTGTGAGAAGTCTGGAATAAATCTACGGTAGAAATTAGCAAATCCGAGCATGCTTTGTACTCCTTTAACTGAATTGGGTGATGGCCATTTGAGAATTGCATCCACTTTTCGAGAGTCCATTCGGACTCCTTTTTGGAGTCAGGATAAATCCCAGGAATTCAACTTCAGTAGTGTGAAAAACACATTTTTCCAATTCGCATATAACTTGTGCTGACATAGTTTCTGAAGGACTGCACGAACGTGCTTAACATGATCTGATTCTGAGGAAGAGCACACTAGAATATCGTCGATGTATACGACGACACAGACGTCGATGAGTTCACGAAGGACATCGTTCATAAAATACTGGAAGGCTGCTGGTGCATTGCACAACCCGAAGGGCATCACCTGATATTCGAACAATCCGTATTTGGTACGAAAGGCAGTCTTCCATTCGTCGCCTTTCTTTACATGTACCAAATGATACGCCCCTCTGAGATCTAATCTAGTGTAGATGCAAGCATCCTTTACTTGGTCTAGTAACTCAGGGATCAAAGGCAATAGGTATCGGTTCTTCACAGTAATCTGATTTAATGCGCGGTAGTCTATACATGTTCCAAGGTCGCCTTCCTTTTTAGGTACGAAGAACAAAGCTGTGGAAGCAGGGGACTGGGATGGACGAATGAAGCCATTAGCAAGTTATTGATCTAAGTATTGTCGTAGGTGCAGGTTTTCGGGTTCCGTAAGGGCGTAGATCCTGCTGCATGGAGGTTGTGCACCAGGTATGAGGTTGATTTGACAATCGTATGATCTGTGTGGCGGTAAGGTGTTTGCCTGTTCTTTTTGGAAAACGGCCTGGAATTCTTGGTTTTTCTGAGGTAACTGCACGACGGGATTAGTGACTGTGGCCAGGCCTTTGTTCAAGGTCTTTTCCGGGTAACAGGTGTGTGCACACTCATGGAAGGTTATTCTCTTCTCTCGCCAATCAATACAAGGATTATGTTAAGCACGTTCTAACCAAGGTATCCCCAGTATTATTTGGAACTGCGGGGCTTTGATTAAATCAAAAACAATAGTCTCTCGATGCCCATCCTGACCCAGCAGTGTCATCTCTGTGGTGGAATGAGTTACAGGCCCAGAGGCAATTTCAGTTCCGTCGACAGTGGCGATGACATCCGAAGTGGTCTTTTTGCAGAGAGGTAGACTCATCCTAGAAGCCAAACGTATGGTCCATATAGTTTCCTACGGCCCCGCTATCGATGTATGCCCTTGCTGCGTGCATACGTGATGGGAGCCTTGGGTCAATAAGGACCATTGGTAAGATTAAATGCGAGGTCTGAGTGTCCTTCTTCAAGCTCGGCAAGCGGACCTCTACGCTTGTCGGGCGTGGTCGTTTCCCGATTCAGGCTCTGTTTGATTTTTAACAGCTACTCCGGCCACCTTCTTGGATGGTTTTATAGGACAATCCCGTAGAAAATGTCCTGAAGCCCCACAGTAAAGACACAATTGCATCTGTCGTCTTCTTTCTCTTTCCTTTTGCGTTAAGGGTCCCTTAACACCCCCGATCCGCATAGGTTCTGATGCGTCTGTTCCTTTGGGGGTAACATTTGGTTTAACCAATATTCGATTCTCGACTTTAGCTCGATCAGCCTTTCTATTCTGAAGTCGGTGGTCTAACTGGACTACTAAGTCTATATATTCTGCGCATTCCTGGGGTAGGTTCACAACCTGGGCCAAAACATCTTTGAGCTCACCCCGCAGCCCACGATGAAATAATGTAATTCGTTTTTCCTCTGGCCAGCGGGTTTCCACCACTAACCTATTGAAGGTTGCGATATAGGTCAGCAGATCCTGAGTGCCTTGTCGCAGGGATAAAAGTTCGTTATCCAGGACCTGACCCTGTGAATGTCTGGCGAATAGTTTTTCCATGCTCAGTTAAAAACCTTGAAAATCCTGAAGAAGAGGGTCATCCTGGTTGACAAGCGGGATGGACCAATCTGCTGCGCTGCCACTAAGGTGTGATAGTACAAAGGCTACTTTGGCTTGGTCGTTTGGGAAAGCCCCAGGTCTGCATAGAAAGTGCAAGCGGCACTGGTCCATGAACACTGCAAACCTTTTTGGGTCCCCAGCAAAACGTTTGGGTGGAGCTAAAGGAATGCTCCCTGGTAGCACCACTTGCACAGGATTGCTCGATGAGACAGGAGTTCCCCCCGAGTCCAGGTAGTGGTGTTTGGCCAGCTTGGCTTTGCAGCAGTTGTCTAGCAAGATCATCAGTGCGTTCCTTTGACATAATCAGTTCTCTCCTGAGGGCATTAGTTTCTTGGCGTGCGGAGTGCACCTCTGCTCTAAGTTCCCCTAACAATTGGACAAGTTGGTTGGTTTCAGAGGTTTCCATTATGTCCGGGTGGGGATTTGTAGGTAGGCTTCGCGTTCTGTTACGCTCACCTGGTTCCCACAGGGGCGTCGATCGAACCCGGATAGCAGCGACCTCCACCAACGTGAAGCGTAGGGCAAAGATGGCTGCCTGGACGGACCCGCCTAGTCTCGTGTGCTTGACTCGTAGGAATATTCTCCTGTAGATGGAGAAAGGGATTTAGTCCCGTGGATTTGAGTGCAGACCCCTCCCCACTGCTCCCACAGTCCCCGCTGGCCACCTCCGATATTCCCATTTAGTGTCCTCACCTTATGTTTTTAATGGATGAGCTCTCCATCCTGCGTGGCTTGCAGGGGCGTGTAGAAACCAGTTACTTCACTGGTTTGGGGTATTGGAGTTCTGTAAGATTATTGACTCCGGAGTTTACCAAGTTTAAAGAGTTTAATATGTCCAATGCTCACTCTTGTACACCTTGGTGATTTTGCGGCAACAAATACTGTCTGGAGGTTGCTGGTGGCGTTCAGGTAAAAGTCAGTATTACCCAACACTATCCGGTAAAGTTGTGTGGGTTTAACTGGTTGTTTTGTCCTTCTTTCATAGATGCGGCATAAGAAGATGTGGCGTATTGAAGGATAATGCCTCCGGTGGTAAATCAGGTAAGCCTTGTGGTACAATGATTGTCTTTATAGTGTCTCTAGGCTCACCTCGCTATTCCTTTGTCTTTTTCCCCCAGGTGTTGAGGATCGCCGAAGAAAATGATGGAGGCAGCGCCGAGTCGAAGATGCTGTGGACTGGTGAGAATGGAGCGACGCTGCAGCTGCGAAGCGAAGCGTGTCGAAGTATGTCCCTTCAGGCTCGGAATGGTGCAAGATCCTGAATCAGGTAAGGAATCAGATTAATGTCCGTAACCTAACCTCTTCTCCTATTTTCCCCTTTCTTCTAGGAGCTCCGGATGCGAGGCGGGCGTGGCAGAAGACTGGATGCAGGTTCGCAGGCACGGTGAGCGTTACGCTGCAGAATGCAGAATAACAAGAAGCGTATGTTGTAGATCGGGCGTGGTTTAAATAGCCTCAAAAGTAGTCCCTGGTAAGAAGTCCCTAGAACCACGGCCGAATAAAAAAATAGTTCTTGCAGAAAAATAGTCCCTTCCAGGTCTCACGTTGGCCTGGATGCATGTGCAGCATGGTCTGCCTGAGGTAAGCGATGACTATGAGCCTGGCGCCTTAGGCGCCAGGACTGATTCCTACTATGAGCCTGGTGCCTAAGGTGCCAGGACTCAACCCAGATAGCCCCTAGCCAGGGCTTCTGAGGTTTTACTAAATGTCTGGATGCCTGCTTCTGGGGCGGATGGGCTTGGTCCAGATGTCCGGGGGTAGGCATCATGACAGCACTCCCCCCCAAGACCCCTCCAAAGGTCATTCTTCCTCTGGGCCCTGGTTTGTCTGGGAAGTTCCGATGGAATTTCTTCACTAACCGGGGTGCATGGACGTGGTCACTGGGTTCCCATGACCTTTCCTGCGGTCAGTAACCTTTCCAATCGATTAAATAAAAAAGTTTAGATTTAACCATCTTAGAGTCTAGGATATTTTTTACCTCGCATTCAGGTTCTCCATCTATTAGGATGGGGTCAGGTGGTTTGGTTAATCTTGTTCCGGGTTGAACTGGTTTTAGAAGTGAAACATGGAAGACGGGATGGATCCGCATATTAGAGGGTCATTCTAATTTAACTGCTACCGGGTTGATGATGTTTTTAATGGTATAAGGTCCCAAATATCTAGGATTAAAAGTTTGAGTCCCTTTTAGAGCTATGTATCTGGTAGCCAGCCATACTTGATTTCCAATCTGGTATTGGGGAGTGTCACTCCTATTGTCACACTGCTGAGACCGTGGAAGTTATGGGCAAGATGGAGGCGCTATTAGGTCCCAACAGTCTGTCTGTGAGCGGTCCAGTCTTTTTGTTGCTGCTGCATTTAAGGAAGCCACGCCCCCTGCGAGTCGCGTTGCAACTCGCTATGCTGACTTTCGATTTTGTGCCTACTACCGTTCCTGACATACCGAGCTCCTCTTTTGTTTTCTCGGTTAATCTCCGCGGCCCTTCGCCTTCTCGTTAGGCGACGGCCGTTCTCTCTTGTCTTTCCTTTCCTTTCCCCTTATCTGGTCCTCGGTTCCAGCCTATCTTCGCCCCCCGTAGTACCCTCTACCTCGCTCGGCTGGTACCTGTCTTCCCCGTCGGCGAGGTTCCGGTTTTCCGGTTCCCTGTTGCTCGGGGTCTTTTCCGGCTTCCCTCGGTCTTGCCATCCCTCTCTTTCACCCCCTCTTTCTTTCGCGCACTCTCACATTCACTCGCTCTCTCATTCATACTCTCTTGCATTCACTCTCTCTCTCATTCGCGCAATCCAGCATTCACTCGCTCTCTCATTCATACTCTCTTGCATTCACTCTCTCTTACTCTCACGGACTCACTACTGCTCTCTATTGCTCACAAGTTTTCTCTCTCTCTCTCTCCCCATACCTTTACCTGTCTACCGAAACAACTTACCTCCGTTTGCAGTCTTCTGTGCCTACGTTTGATCCTTCGGAAGCATAGAAGTTCTCCTTTGTGGCTCCACACTCCATCGCCTCTCCCAGGGCCCCTTCATCCATGCCAAGGAATCACAGTCCGGTAGCTGTCATCCATTGGAGTATCAACTGGACATTGGCCTCAAGACTTTTAAAGCCTCTGGATCCGCAATTCCTCCAATCTATCCTTGCCTGCAGCCTCACAGGGTTTTTTCTGCCTTACTGGCTTTTTCCCTGTTTTGGGAGGGGCGGACTCCCCAGGGTTCACCTGACGGTTTATTCCAATAACGGTCAAGGTGGCCTCCGGAGGAGACCGTCCCTATCTCTTCGAACGCAAGAAGGGGAAAGGACTCCTTAAGAAGGATACTGAAGAGGAGAGAACCCCGAAAGACCGGAGGAGAAGACAGAAGGTCGCCAGTCACAGTGAAGACCAAGGTGAGGAGACTCCTGGGGAAGGAACTGTGGGAAGTGGCTCTGACACCTATGCTGATCTGCATTTTTCTTGTATCTCTCTTTTGCTTGTTTCAAATCTTCAGTTGCTTCCTTAAAGGCTTGAGTAATAGTAGAGTGCAGATGGGTCACCGCCGGCATTTCCAAGTGCTGAGGTGAATCAAGTTCTGAGGTTTGAGGATGATGACCATATATGGTATAAAAGGGGCTTTGTCCAGTTCCAGAATGTACTGAGTTATTGTATGCATATTCAGCAATCCATAATATATCCTTCCAGTTGCCTTCGGTCTGGTGTAACATGCAACGTAGGTATTGTTCAAGAGTCTGGTTGGTCCTCTCCATCTGACCATCGGTCTGGGGATGGTGACTAGTAGATAACCCTACGTCGATTTGCGCTAGTTGACAACATTTCTTCCAGAATTGCGAAATGAATTGACTATCTCGATCAGAAACCAATACAGAAGGAAATCCATATATTCGAACAATGTTTTTGAGAAATTCCTTGGCCAAAATTGAAGCGGAAGGTAATCCCTTTAAAGGAATAAAGAGAGACATCTTGGAAAAAAGGTGAACAATAACTAGAATGGTGTTAAACCCATTACATGGAGGTAGATCGGTAATAAGGTCTAGAGTGAAAGTATGCCATGGTGCAGGTGGAACATCCAAAGGTTGTAAAAGGCCGGCCGGTTTTTTCTTCTGACTTTTGTTTTGGGCGCAAATACCACAAGACAGCACAAATGACTTTACGTCTTTTCGCCAGGTGGGCCACCAGAATTGTCTTTTAACTTTAGCTTCAGTCTTGGCAATACCTGGGTGTCCTTCCATCAGAGCTTCATGGTAATTGGCGATTACTAGTTCTTTAAGTTCTTTGTGTGGGAGAAATAGCCCTTGATAGTAGGGTAACTTATTGATGACTGAAAAATCTGGGCCCTTTTTCACCCAGTCCTGCAGGGCTGCTGGATCGAAAAGTTGTTGGATCCTTAAATGAATATCTTCCAAAGTCTGTAGAGTAGTTATGCCAAGGATTCTTTGTCCTGGAATTATAGGCACTGGTTCTGGATTCGAAAAGGCTTCTCCCATCCCTATTCGGGATAAAGCATCTGCCTTACCATTCTTGCAACCTGGTCGATAAGTAATCACGAAGTCGAATTCGGCGAAGAACAATGCCCATCGAAGTTGACGGGATGATTGGGCCTTGGCTGTCTTTAAATACTGCAGGTTCCTGTGATCGGTGATTACAGTAATGGTGTGCCTAGCGCCGAGAAGATAATGTCGCCAAGCCTTGAAGGCGGATTTGATGGCTAACAACTCTTTATCGGTAACCGCATAATTTAACTCGGGGTCTAAAACTTTCTGGACCAAAAGGCTACAGGATGAAGTTGACCGGTTTCGGGATCCTTCTGGGACAGGACAGCTCCCATGGCTAAACTGGATGCATAGGTTTCGACTATGTATGGGAGCTCAGGGCGTGGATGCTTCAAGACCGGTGCTGACGTGAATTTCAACTTTAGCTCTTGGAAGGCCTTTTCGGCCTCTTCGGTCCACATGAAGCGTTTGTTTTTTCGCAAAAGTGTGGTGATGCGGTGTATGACCTGTGAGAAGTCTGGAATAAATCTACGGTAGAAATTAGCAAATCCGAGCATGCTTTGTACTCCTTTAACTGAATTGGGTGATGGCCATTTGAGAATTGCATCCACTTTTCGAGAGTCCATTCGGACTCCTTTTGGAGTCAGGATAAATCCCAGGAATTCAACTTCAGTAGTATGAAAAACACATTTTTCCAATTCGCATATAACTTGTGCTGACATAGTTTCTGAAGGACTGCACGAACGTGCTTAACATGATCTGATTCTGAGGAAGAGCACACTAGAATATCGTCGATGTATACGACGACACAGACGTCGATGAGTTCACGAAGGACATCGTTCATAAAATACTGGAAGGCTGCTGGTGCATTGCACAACCCGAAGGGCATCACCTGATATTCGAACAATCCGTATTTGGTACGAAAGGCAGTCTTCCATTCGTCGCCTTTCTTTACATGTACCAAATGATACGCCCCTCTGAGATCTAATTTAGTGTAGATGCAAGCATCCTTTACTTGGTCTAGTAACTCAGGGATCAAAGGCAATGGGTATCGGTTCTTCACAGTAATCTGATTTAATGCGCGGTAGTCTATACATGTTCCAAGGTCGCCTTCCTTTTTAGGTACGAAGAACAAAGCTGTGGAAGCAGGGGACTGGGATGGACGAATGAAGCCATTAGCAAGGTATTGGTCTAAGTATTGTCGTAGGTGCAGGTTTTCGGGTTCCGTAAGGGCGTAGATCCTGCTGCATGGAGGTTGTGCACCAGGTATGAGGTTGATTTGACAATCGTATGATCTGTGTGGCGGTAAGGTGTTTGCCTGTTCTTTTTGGAAAATGGCCTGGAATTCTTGGTATTTCTGAGGTAACTGCACGACGGGATTAGTGACTGTGGCCAGGCCTTTGTTCAAGGTCTTTTCTGGGTAACAGGTGTGTGCACACTCATGGAAGGTTATTCTCTTCTCTCGCCAATCAATACAAGGATTATGTGTTTCTAACCAAGGTATCCCCAGTATTATTTGGAACTGCGGGGCTTTGATTAAATCAAAAACAATAGTCTCTCGATGCCCATCCTGACCCAGCAGTGTCATCTCTGTGGTGGAATGAGTTACAGGCCCAGAGGCAATTTCAGTTCCATCGACAGTGGCGATGACATCCGAAGTGGTCTTTTTGCAGAGAGGTAGACTCATCCTAGAAGCCAAACTTATGGTCCATATAGTTTCCTACGGCCCCGCTATCGATGTATGCCCTTGCTGCGTGCATAAGTGATGGGAGCCTTGGGTCAATAAGGACCATTGGTAAGATTAAATGCGAGGTCTGAGTGTCCTTCTTCAAGCTCGGAAAGCGGTCCTCTACGCTTGTCGGGCGTGGTCGTTTCCCGATTCAGGCTCTGTCTGATTTTTAACAGCTACTCCGGCCACCTTCTTGGATGGTTTTATAGGACAATCCCGTAGAAAATGTCCTGTAGTCCCACAGTAAAGACACAATTGCATCTGTCGTCTTCTTTCTCTTTCCTTTTGCGTTAAGGGTCCCTTAACCCCCACGATCCGCATAGATTCTGATGCGCCTGTTCCTTTGGGGGTAACATTTGGTTTAACCAATATTCGATTCTCGAATTTAGCTCGATCAGCCTTTCTATTCTGAAGTCGGTGGTCTAACTGGACTACTAAGTCTATATATTCTGCGCAATCCTGGGGTGGGTTCACAACCTGGGCCAAAACATCTTTGAGCTCACCCCGCAGCCCACGATGAAATAATGTAATTCGTTTTTCCTCTGGCCAGCCGGTTTCCACCACTAACCTATTGAAGGTTGCGATATAGGTCAGCAGATCCTGAGTGCCTTGTCGCAGGGATAAAAGTTCGTTATCCAGGACCTGACCCTGTGAATGTCTGGCGAATAGTTTTTCCATGCTCAGTTGAAAACCTTGAAAATCCTGAAGAAGATGGTCATCCTGGTTGACAAGCGGGATGGACCAATCTGCTGCGCTGCCACTAAGGTATGATAGTACAAAGGCTACTTTGGCTTGGTTGTTTGGGAAAGCCCCAGGTCTGCATAGAAAGTGCAAGCGGCACTGGTCCATGAACACTGCAAACCTTTTCGGGTCCCCAGCAAAAAGTTTGGGTGGAGCTAAAGGAATGCTCCCTGGTAGCACCACTTGCACAGGATTGCTCGATGAGACAGGAGTTCCCCCCCGAGTCCAGGTAGTGGTGTTTGGCCAGCTTGGCTTTGCAGCAGTTGTCTAGCAAGATCATCAGTGCGTTCCTTTGACATAATCAGTTCTCTCCTGAGGGCATTAGTTTCTTGGCGTGCGGAGTGCACCTCTGCTCTAAATTCCCCTAACAATTGGACAAGTTGGTTGGTTTCAGAGGTTTCCATTATGTCCGGGTGGGGATTTGTAGGTAGGCTTCGCGTTCTGTTACGCTCACCTGGTTCCCACAGGGGCGTCGATCGAACCCGGATAGCAGCGACCTCCACCAACGTGAAGCGTAGGGCAAAGATGGCTGCCTGGACGGACCCGCCTAGTCTCGTGTGCTTGACTTGTAGGAATATTCTCCTGTAGATGGAGAAAGGGATTTAGTCCCGTGGATTTGAGTGCAGACCCCTCCCCACTGCTCCCGCAGTCCCCGCTGGCCACCTCCGATATTCCCATTTAGTGTCCTCACCTTATGTTTTTAATGGATGAGCTCTCCATCCTGCGTGGCTTGCAGGGGCGCGTAGAAACCAGTTACTTCACTGGTTTGGGGTATTGGAGTTCTGTAAGATTATTGACTCCGGAGTTTACCAAGTTTAAAGAGTTCAATATGTCCAATGCTCACTCTTGTACACCTTGGTGATTTTGCGGCAACAAATACTGTCTGGAGGTTGCTGGTGGCGTTCAGGTAAAAGTCAGTATTACCCAACACTATCCGGTAAAGTTATGTGAGTTTAACTGGTTGTTTTGTCCTTCTTTCATAGATGCGGCGTAAGAAGATGCGGCGTATTGAAGGATAATGCCTCCGGTGGTAAATCAGGTAAGCCTTGTGGTACAATGATTGTCTTTGTAGTGTCTCTAGGCTCACCTCGCTATTCCTTTGTCTTTTTCCCCCAGGTGTTGAGGATCGCCGAAGAAAATGATGGAGGCAGCGCCGAGTCGAAGATGCTGTGGACTGGTGAGAAGTGAGCGGCGCTGCAGCTGCGAAGCGAAGCCTGTCGAAGTATGTGCCTTCAGGCTCCTATTTTCCCCTTTCTTCTAGGAGCAACAGATGTGAGGTGGGCGTGGCAGAAGCCTGGATGCAGGTTCGCAGGCACGGTGAGCGTTACGCTGCAGAATGCAGAATAACGCGAAGCGTGTGTTGCAGATCGGGCGTGGTTTAAATAGCCTCAAAAGTAGTCCCTGGTAAGAAGTCCCTAGAACCACAACTGAGTAAAAAAATAGTCCTTGCAGAAAAATAGTCCCTTCCAGGTCTCACGATCGCCTGGATGCATGTGCAGCATGGTCTGCCTGAGGTAAGTGATAACTATGAGCCTGGCGCCTTAGGCGCCAGTACTGATTCCTACTATGAGCCCGGCGCCTAAGGCGCCAGGACTAAACCCAGATAGCCCCTAGCCAGGGCTTCTGAGGTTTTACTAAATGTCTGGATGCCTGCTTCCGGGGCGGATGGGCTTGGTCCAGATGTCCGGGGGTAGGCATCATGACAGGAACTTCCAACTCCAGCACTGGAATAACCACCGGGGTTCCTGATCCACCGTCCACAGTTGGTTTATGTTTTTTAGCACCGTGCTTGTGATTTTGCTCTTCTTCTAATCGATTTGCAGAATGTGTCCTTTTAATTCCTGTGTCAACTTTATCAGGCACCATTATATTAGGTATTTGTTTGTGAGTCAGGCTTTCGGCTTTATTTACTACTTGGTCCGGTTGGCCAGTTTCTTCCACTTCCAGCTGGTCGTCCTCTTCTTGTTCGGTTTCGTCTTCAACCGAGTCACTAAAAGAGCTATTTACTGGAGACATAGAACTCTCCTCTTCTGAAATTGAGTACGTAGATAAATTCATCAAGTCCGTTTGCGGAATGTCCTTAATCGTTTCCTCTTCGGGCTCTCAGTTTATTTCGGCCAGGTCAACAGCTTTATTTAGTCGACTGGATCTTTGGCTAGCCTTTACACAGCTCGTGTCTTTTGGCATTGACAGGCATTTAAAACATATTCTGCTTTTGTTAGATTTACGTGTCCTGAGTGGATTAATTTTTCAGTTTCTTAACCGTCTGTAACGTCCGGAACCGTTCTTAATTTCCGTTCAGCAATGGTGGAGATTTCTCCTTTACCAGCATAGCAGATACCACGGGCACCAATTTAGCTTTCTTCTTGAAGATTTCACAAATTTTTGGTTCTGATTTGTCGCAAGTTGGTGAATCAGATTCCCTCCCGCCTTGTTGGAGTATAGATGTCGTTTGTATTAAGTTCTTCCTTTTCCTAGGTGCACGCTTGGTCTCAGTCGATTTGGCTTCTGCTTGGGGCACGTTATGGTCATGATCTTTTGGTTGAAGCTCCCGGATTTTATTCGGTGAATCAAGCTCCTGTTGTTCTGGCGATATTTACTGCGTAGTGGTTTGTTTCAGCTTGAGGTTTCCCTCATCAACTTCCTAACTCTCATTCGAAGATGGGCTTGCAATATGAATGCTGGGTTCATCTGAGGGGGGGGATTGTAGGATCAAGGTAATATCTCCTGGTCCCTCTATGATTTTTCCTTGTACTGGCTTTAACAGGGCCCCCTCTAGTGAGGCTTGTTGAACTGTATTCTCTTTATTCGATTGTGCGTTCACTGTTTCCATTACCTGGAACACAGGGTTATCAAGTCCCCCTACCGACTCTCTTCGAATATTCTTCCATCTGTCTCTCTTTTCTTTGATAATTGGCTCCAGAATGGTGTGCAATATTTGGGAGATTCTGTGTTCAACGTTTTGCATATTATTTTGTAATGTCATAATAAAGCCTTCAATGAAAATTGTCTTTGAGTGTACCACTGCGAGCTGCGTTGTATGGTCCTTTAATGTGTCCGTAGCTTCTTCATGCAATTTCATATAGGGGGCTAGAATTGCGGCCATTTTTTGTGACCATCAAAAAGTTATCTTTTTCTGGTCTTTCTTCAGTTGTACCATCGTTTGATAGGTTTCCCATGGGCCTTTGCGGGGACACTATTGTTTTTGGCAACGCTATCCTTTCTGGCTCCTCCAATTGATTTGTTTGTATGAGTTGATATTTTGTTCCCCACGAAATTGTTTGCGTGGCTACCTCTATGGGCAAAATATTTTTTTCCATCAGTGAGGATGTCTCCAGCATTATATCATCAGGGATTTCACTTATTTGTGTAGTTTTTTGGGGATCTTCTTTACGGTATGGGTTACCATCACCCCTACCAAAATTTAGTAGCACTTGTTTCCTGAAAAAGAAGTTATCTCTGTCCTGACCGTCTACTGATGATAATGATCGAGGTTTCCATATCTTTTTTTCCTGATCAATATATCTTATAAATTCCGTTTTGGTTGATTTCGAACCCGTTCTTCTTCCATTCGTCTGTTGTGGTTTCCATAAAGGTAATTGGTCAGGATTTGTGATATGTTCATTTATTTGCCCACCGGTTTTAGCCGTGTATGTTTCCTTTTGTTTACTTTCCCTAGTTGCCGTTTCTCTTGGCGTAATTGGCGCTTTTTCCAATGAAGTATGAGACCCGGCAGAACAGCCTTCATTCATGCTCTCTACAGGATTTACTAGATCTGAAGATTGGTTATTCATGTTCATGTCTGCTTCATCCTGTTCATAGAACACGTCACTTATACTTTCATGGATTTTTAGTTCACTTTGATGTAATTTTAACTTATTTCAGAGGGTTAACTCCATAGGAATGGTTTCCTTCTTTGTCTCCTGTTTATCCTTCTTGTATTGTCTTTCCAGTGGTTTCTCTGATTCAGTAACACTGCCTATAGGCTTGATCGAGTTAGCGGTCATAGCTAAATCCAGCCTTCGTTCTTCTTCTCTAAGCTGTAAGTTAATTGAGTCCTTGTGTTGCTCCGTATAATATTCAATGTTAATGTCAATCCTGAACAGGCAGGTTATTTCAATATGATTTAACTCTTCATTCAGTACCGGGTGGTGTATGGACAGGTGTTAGGGAGAATTATCATTTCATGGCTAATTTCCCTTACCTAGTGAGTCCCTCGGCAGCTTTGCTGGATCTCTGGAGTTATTTCTTTCCACTTGGTAAGAGTGTGAGCTTTTCACCACTCTTACTTGTGTTTTGCTATGTGTTTTTACCTGTATTTATGATTGTGGACTCTGGAGTACACCACTTCAGTAGCCCCCTTCTTTTGTGTGTCACCCAGCACCTTCTGTGCAGTAACACATGGTTGTCGTTCAGACTTCCCCCCCGACTCCATTTCTGAGGCTGCCTACTGTCTCCCAGAAAAGGGTAAAGTTACCATTAACTTTATTTAGTCAAATTAACCACAGATCCGGTACACCCCATTTTACATGGAATACTGGAAGGGTTAAATCCTAACTCTTTTTATCTGTACCTCGTAGAGCATTTTTTCGCTCTTTTAACATTTAGACATGGCTGGTGGCAGTGGTATCTACCCTAATTTTCTACCGTGGTTATCTTATGTAACCTTGGTAATATTGTAGGCTATTGTGTTAGCCTCAAACTTAAACCCGCTCGACCAAATACTTTTTCTTCTGGCTCCGGTGCGGTTTATTCACCATTTCTTTTTGTTAAACCCCTTCTTGTGTTTTACTTTGCGCGGCAAACCAGGTTTGCCTTCTTTGTTCGCAGTCTTTTTGCAGGCTTCTACCGAGAAGCCCTCCTTAAGGCGCCTGGGTGTCTAGGTGGGCTGAATGTGAGGGAGGGGTGTAGTCACCCCCTGCACAGGGTATCCTAGGAAACCCAAGTCGCACTTTGTCATGATTGGGCAAGGTGGTTGTCCGGGCTGGACAACCCCCCTGCTGGATGATTGACAGCCAGGCTGTGTGAATGGGGGATTTTCGCATAAAAGGCAGGTCTCTTGGGCTGGAAGTCAGAGAGTCGCCACTGGAACGACAAGGAACCAAAGAGAAGCGGAGGAGAGGTCGACTGCTGCAACTATCCCGTACCGGTGAAGCCCTGCTGCAGTCCAGAGCTATCTATCCTTCAACGACTAAGGGGAGATCCAGTCCGGAGTCTTCTTCCCTTGAGGCTGGTGGGGATAACCAGCTTGTCTTCTTCAGCCAAAGGTCTCCTTTGTGGTCGGAATCACTGCACACTGCTGTAGTGGTCCGGATAGCCACCTGAAGAGCCTCTCCTGTTTTTAAGGAGCGCACCTTTAATTCATTGTCGCTGCTGCCGGCCTCATCCCTGTGTGGTGTAGACCCCCTTCATCGACCTTCTTCATGCCGAAGCCAGGAATCATGGTTCTACGGGAAACTACCAGGAACAACTGCTGTGGCACCAGCTTCTTCTTTGAAAAGGTACTGTGTCCTGCTTGAGGAATTTTGGGTGAAATCCCTATTTCTCGCTTACAAGGCTTGTCCTTATTTTTCCCTCCTTCTTATAACTTTTGCTTCCCAACATTTGACAATATCTAAAGTACTCTTGGCAACTTTGAATCCCGAACTATACGACGTGTGATCCTCGACACAGGAACCCGGTTGCAATTGACACTGGCTCCGGCCTCTTGTATTCCTGTCTATGAGTGTTCTTCGATTCAGTCTGCCTATCTAACATATTGCCTATGATTTTTGCCCCCAACTCTCTCTGGGTATCTCAGGTGCTAAGTGTGTTTTTGCCCCGGTAGCATTTCTTGCCGCGGATACGCGTTTATTTAGTAGACAGAACTGTCAAAAAGTGATCGCAATCATATTTACGGTAACGTGTATTGTTTCGTAACACTGGTTCTCTCAAACACAGGGTACTTACCTTGATTTATACCGTACAAAGTGAATTGGTCAGGTGTAGTGTATTTAACGTGTGGTTTTCAATTTTAATAGAAGTGTTGTGTTAATAACAAATGGTTTAAAAATAAATGTACTTACATTTTTTTACCTGAAACCTTGAGTCAGTGTTTGCTTGAGCCACAGTAATTGTGTCCCTTTGTGTAATCTCTGCTACTGCGCATATACTCTTGAGATAAGCCTGGCTGCTCCGCTACTGCTACCACTATAACCTAGTAGTACAGGCTTGTACCAAAGGTAAAACTTGTATTGCCACCTGTAGTCTTAATTGTGTGTAGTGGTCCCTAAGGGCACTGCACAGGATTCTGCCTAACAACGGGTCACTCCCTCCACGAGGCGGAACATCCTCTAACTTTTTGTCATCTGTGGCTTTTATTTCTAAAAAAGCCACTGGAGTTGTGGCTGCTGTTATCAGTGGAGGAGCCGAAGACCCCTCATTCCACCCCACCCGTGGTGTTCCAATCGTTTCCGCCGGCATTTTTATTCCTTCCTAGTTCCAAGTAGGTTTCAGTTAGTGCCCCGCAAATTTCCCCTTATTGATCTCCTTGCGCAATGCCACGAGATCTGCAGGTATTAAGTCGGCTTCCTTGTACAAACCGTAAGGGCCTTAATTTAAGAGAGGAATAATGCGGCAAACCAAGTATGGTAATTATGTTTGGCGGGATCAAAGAGGACACAGCCCCAACAGTCTCCCGTCCTGTTTGCTGCGATGTGTGGCTTCTTCACCACCATATACTGATGTTCACTTCGCTTCCTTCCGCGAGTGTAGCGGAGTGTGAATCTTCGAATTGCAAAGTTTTTTTTAACTCAAATTAAGGATCAATCAGTTCAACCTGCCGCCAGGAATATATGGCAATATCCTTTGTGTTATTGTGTCACATTAAACACGTTAAACAATTAAGGCCCAAATATCTGTTCATCAGTTACCAGCAGGGGAAATATATGTCGGTACTCACGTCCTTTGCGGTCCTTGCAGATTATATTTTTGATGATATATCCGCCCGGGTCGTCCAGCGTCCAGACAGACAAACAAACAGCAAGTAGCCCTTTATGCGGCAGGGCTTACTTTTAGAATTATGCTCCAAAGGATTATGCTCGAAGTCCCAAAAATATGTGTTTATGTTGGAGCCAGAGAATGGCAGAATTCCAGTGTCCATGCTTACCTGGCACTAGTGGCATTGCTAGGGCTGGACTGGGAACCCAGAGTGGCTGTGGCAATGTTTACCAAAGCGGCCCCATATTAACATATACTGGAAGCTTTGTAACACATTCTTTACTTCATCCCCCTCAAGAGGCCCTCCAGGAAATCTCCAGATGTGCCTGTAGGGCAGTCCACCACTGGGCATTGCTAAGGCAACCGGGAGGGTGGACGCAGCCCCGCAGATAAAATGAGAAACATTGAGTGTCCTCTTTGAATTTATGAAGGAAAGCCGACATCAGGGATCAAACAGGCCGGACACTTCACCACTGCACTACATAACATGATGAAAGGTAACCAACAACTAAAGGTGAAATGTCCCATTTCGGTACTGCAAGTCCCAGGGAAAACATTTGTATTTGTTCTTGGAGTTTAAAACACCCACCTTTTAAAGTTTTGAAAAACACTGTTAGAAGAAAATATCCTCTCTTGGTTTTGTGTGTGTCGATTTTATGAAAGGCAAATGCCATTCGTCCTATTCAATTTGTGTGGTTATGCAAAGCCAATTTAATGAAATGTGCATATTTCACCTTGATATGTTAATTTCTGGAGACATCACATCCCACTGCGTTTGTTGAGGAGTCCCCCTACTTTAATTTTTAGGACTTGACACCTGGCAGCCGTTTACAATCAAGGGACAACTCCTGCATCCTTCTAGTAGCACCAGTCAGGTGCATAATGTGCCAGCTCAAACAAATGAAAAGGTGCCCAACCCGGTGCATGGGAAGGCAACAATTTACAATCAAGGGACTACCCTCTTATATCACTGAGAAAAACACACACACACACACATCATCCCCCCTCCATCTGCAAGGAATCCAGGGGGTTACAAGTAATGGAGCTGGGGTAGCAGAGGGGCTGGGCTGTATAGGGGAGCAGGGTATAGCTCTTGTAGCTTTACTTTTTCATTTATAAACACAGGACTACAAGTACCAGAATTCAAAGGAAAACAGAGCTAGTCAGAGTAGCAGCAGCCATGGGGCAACTTGTGATATCTGAAAGGAAGTATCTCAGGACACTGTGCAAAGTACTGTCATGTGTGCCACTCTGGTGGTACTCACAGAGAAAGGGTTGGTCTGGGGCATAAAATCGGCCCAGGAACCAATGAAAAAGTGGCCCACAATCATTCATTACTATCCAGAAAGGACTGAGGCTCCCCAAGGAGGCATTTTTGGTCAAATATTTAGCAAATAATTAATTTGTAGAATATTTGCTTAGCAGCATTGGTTAAATGTGTAGTAATTTATGAAACTGGCCCAAAAAAAGTAGTCTATTCTGGTCAGAAAAACGAGCCCATTCTAGAATCAAGGGCTTTGCCCTGCAGGCCAGTCCGAGGCTGCAAAGAATGTCCTGGAAGGAGCAGAAAGGAATCTGGTGACCTGATATTTCATTTCATTCAGAGCAGCCGCAAGAGAGGAAGTAATATGTCTAAACAAATCCCACATTTTGGCAGTGAACAGTCTAGCCTTTTAAAAACTGCTTTCTATAAAGTAAACGAAGGGGGCACCCGGATTTGAACCAGGGACCTCTTGATCTGCAGTCAAATGCTCTACCACTGAGCTATACCCCCGGCCCTCTGAACAGGCCATCCTGGCTGCACCTGTGCCTGCTGACGTGTCTGCGAGGCACACCTTTCCTCCTTTCACACCTGTCGCTGATTCTCAATACTGTTTAAACATTGGATGAGTGCTGTTGGGAACGACAGGTTTCCTGGTGAAAGAAAAGTTAGGGGTGCTCAATAACAGGGATTAAGAGAGAGAATCAGAGGTCTCCAGTGCAACTCACTCTTTCTTTAGCACCAATTTTCAGTAACAGAAATGTGTCTTTTTATTGCCTAATTGTCATTTTTCTTTTTTTGTTGACCATTCCAATCCCCTCATTTCGTATCAGTGTTTGTAAAGATTTTTAGTAACTGCCTATCTTTTTTACCCTCATACTAAAGTTGTGAATTACAGGCAATAAGTCGTTTCTTTATTAATAATACGGACAATTTACACGCAGTTGCCGATTCGTTCCTGGATCTTTAGCCAATAACAAAACATCTTTCTGTTGGTGCAATCCATATGCAAATTAGGAGGTGTGCAGGTATTTAGCCCCAGAGCGCCTGGGAAGAGCTCTAATAGACGAGTTTCCTGCTATCTGCAATGATTCTGCCGTTTTTTTTATTGTGTTAAAATGCCATCTTCTACTAATGTTACCAAAAAAGTAGATTGGGCAGGGGTGGGCGGATTGGGGGCGAGAACGCGACCCTATGGAATTACACGCAGTGCATTTGGGGGGAAAGTAGCTGGACTTTGCTTGTTGTATAAATGCACGATTTTTACCTGCCTTGGGCCACTTTGGGCTACTTTGCCCGCGTAAATGTGAGAAAAGCATACAATTTGCCCTTTTATAGCCCCACCCCTACTTTTGTCTGTGGCCCCCTATGTGCCCACTGCCCCCTTAAATTTAATTTGATTCCTGGAGGCGCCACTGTAACTAAGTGCATGTTGGTGGTTGAAGTAACTCTTTACATTTCAAATACGAGTCTTCAAGTCCCAGCATGCAAAGGGCTGTTAGCTAAAAAGCCAGGATTGCTGGACCTAGTGCCGTGTGTCTAGGAGGCAACTATACTCCACGTAACATGCCTATTTGTACTTGAATGGAAGGCTGGACACAGTTTGAGCTTTTGGGGTGTAGTACTTAGTCTTTGTGGCGTTGGCCCTTTAAGGGCTCGCACGCGACAGAGTGACGTCCACTCTGTCGCGTGCCCATATAAATAAACAGGGCGTTCCCGGCGACGCTCAGAGCCACCGGGGAGCCCACACGAGTGATATCCTGTGTCCGTGTCTTCTGTCACACGGGGGTGGGGCGCTCATGCAATACGCTGGCGGCAGACCGCCAACAGTGGCGACGGAGGATCAGATCCATCCCCGGGTCAGGCGGTGATGATCGCGGATGCGCAGATGATCGTATGTGAGCGCATGGTGCGAAAAAGGACCGCGGAGAGGGGGTGAGACACGCGATTGGCGGCCATTTTGATAAATAGGCCCGGGAGGTTCGCGGCTTCATAACGAAGCGCCAGTGAGCCATCCAAGGACAATTTTTGGAAAAACCAGTGGCGAATAGTCACTGGAAACACATTGTGTCATTTTTATAATGATTTAGTGATATTGGGCCTCATTACACGGTAGGCGTAATCATGGCGCTATTGGCGCCATGGATGCCGCCGGTATTTTACTGTGTCCGTCTTGGTGGATGGCAGAATTACCGCCCTACTCCAAGGTGAGCGGGGGCGGTAATTCCCCATTCACCAAGGCTATGGTACCCGTAATTAGCTCCGAGGTCCCTTTGCTGCACCCTACTTTAACGGCTGGTAAAACCAGCCGTTAAAGTCGGGTCCCGCAAAGGGAACTTGTAGTAAGGCGGTAGGGGTTTACCGGTGCCGGTGCCCATACCGGTACCGGTAAACCCCTACCTCCTACCGTGTAATGAGGCCCATTGTCACTACTTTTCTACCGAGTGTATGGGTGTGGCACCCAAGGAGGCCTACTGGATGCACGTGGGAGGCCCACCCTACTCAATGTTTGGATCCTTCACCCTATGCCTAATCTACTCCTGGGGATCTGCCTGTGCCTGACTGCAGTGCAGGCGCACTACCAGCTGTGGACTATCTGGGGACAGGCCTGTTAAACATCCAGGGCAGAGAGACCTTCCTGCATCTGGTGGTGAGTTGCGGCCCCGTTATTTGTATATCCCTGGGGTGCCTGTGCGCTTACCACCATGAGCCAAGCTACTGCGGCTGCTGCACAACAACCGGCTGCTCCTGTGCCTCAGCCTCCACCTAACCTGCCACCTGGTCTCTGCAACCAATGCCTGAGTTCGATGTCTCGGGCACACCATCGAGTCTAGGCCCAAGGTGGAAAATGTGGATCGACAGACTTGAAATATATTTCAGGGCCACGATGGAGACTAGTGATGACAGTAAGCTGGCCACTCTCCTGTATTCTGCAGGCCCTGCAGTCCACAAAATATTTCTGTCCCTACAACCAGCTGATGGGTCATTTGCGGCAGCGAAGGTTGCCCTCCACAATCATTTTCTGCCAATGGCAAATGCTGACTATGAACGTTTCCTCATGGGGGCTGCTCGACAAAAGGATGATGAGACTCTTGACATCTTCTATGGGAGGCTGCGCAGGTTGGTGGTGCCATGTGCGTGGAATGATCCAGACACCATGATTCAGAAATCAGCTCATACAAGGGTGTGCATCTGGTAAGCTGAGGCGCCAAATCCTTTGAGAGCCTGGCATCACTCTGCCCCGCATTCTAGAACTGGGCAGGTGCCATGAGGTGTCAGAGCTGCGAGCAACCCGGATGGAAGCCGGAGCACGCCCCAGCAAGATGGAGGAGGTCAGT
Organism: Ambystoma mexicanum; assembly: GCF_040938575.1. Taxonomy (NCBI): domain Eukaryota; kingdom Metazoa; phylum Chordata; class Amphibia; order Caudata; family Ambystomatidae; genus Ambystoma; species Ambystoma mexicanum. The sequence goes on from NC_090921.1 coordinate 140,482,300, forward strand.
GCAGTTAGCAGAGGCCGGGGATTCAGACGCCCAGCGAGTGGGCAGGGTTCCAGACCTCAAGCAGGGAACAATTCGTGCCTCAAGTGCGGATATGATCTCCCTCACCCAGCAGAGTGCCCGGCCGCGGGCTTGAAGTGTGGCCGATGCGGAGGTGCAGACCACTGCGCCAGGATGTGTAGGACCACGGCCCCGAAGGTGGTCCCCAGAGGACCGGTTCGTGCTGGTTTCTTTCGGCCCCAGAGGGCTTCCAATGTCGCACAGGTAGAACAGGGTGATGACGGAGCCCCTCAGGATGATGATGAGGAGGAGGAAGAGGACAAAGAGAACGTGTTCTTTGTATCGAGTGTTGGCATCCTGAAAAATCACTCCAAGAGAAAGCCCAGGTGCAATGTCTTGGTCAATGGTGATTCTACACAAATGCTGGTGGATACTGGTGCATCTGTCAATGTGATGGCCAGACAACACTATTTCTCTATGCAGGCACCGCCCCAAGGGCACGCATCTTCACCTTTGGAGGCGACCAGCCAATTCCCCTGGATGGTGTGTTTGTGGCGGGGGTTCAATACGGCGACTCATCTGTCCATGCCAGATTCTACGTCACGCCTGTGAGCGACAGTACATTGCTGTGCTGTGCGGCGGCTGAGGCCTTAGGCATTGTGACATTTGCTTACTTGGTGTACCTGGATGACATACAGGTGTTGTTAGCCAAACACATTTCCCTTTTTGAAGGAATTGGACAGATGGTGGGTGACCCTGTACGGCTTCACATCGATGAGTCAATCCAGCCAGTGGCGCTCAAACATCGGCGAGTGCCCTTCCACCTCAGAGATCTGGTGGACAAGGAGCTGGACAACCTTGTAGGTTTGGACATCATCGAGAAAGTGGAAGGCCCCACTCTGTGGGTCTCCCCTATTGTCATTGACCGCAAGCCCAAACAACCGGATGCTGTCAGAATCTGCGTGGACATGCGCCTCCCCAACAAGGCCATCAAAAGGGAGAGGCATTTCACTCCCACCATTGACGACATTATAGCAGAGCTGCAAGGGGCGAAGTTCTTCTCCAAACTCGATCTGAGGGCGGGTTATCATCAGGTGGTCCTGCACCCTGAGTCTCGATACATAACCTTCACCACCCATCGGGGGTTGTATCGATACGAGAGACTAAGCTTTGGAGTGTCCTCGGCAGCAGAGGTGTTCCAGAACACCATAAGGGGGGCACTAGCGGATCTCGATGGAGTTCTTAATATCAGTGATGACATCCTGGTATACGCCAAGTCGGAAGCAGAACACCTGGCACGCCTGTCAAGGACATTCGAGCGCATTCGCTCACTGGGACTCACCTTACATACGGACAAATGTGAATTCCTCAAAACCACCATCGGGTTTTTTGGTTTTGTTTTCAAGGCGGATGGGGTGTCACCTGATCCCCGCAAAGTGAGGGACATAAAGGAGGCAAGACCACTGGAAAATGTCACGGAGATCAGAGGTTTCCTGGGCATGGTCACTTATTGTGGCCGATTCATCTGAAACTTGGCATCCCGCTCGGAGCCGCTGAGGACTTTGACCAAGAAGGACACCCCGTGGCAGTGGGGGCCCCTAGAACAAGCGGCGTTCGATGATATCAAGGGCGCCCTTGCTGCTGATGATACAATGGCATTTTTTGATCCAAGCCTACAGACGGAGATCGTCGTGGATGCAAACCCTTATGGTTTGGGGGCAGTCCTCGCCCAAATTGAAGGTAATCAAGAGGTCCGCCCCATTGCGTATGCAAGCAAGGCACTCTCCGATACCGAGCAACGGTATTCACAAATTGAACGAGAAGCCTTGGCGGTACTATGGGGCTGCAGACATTTCCGCTTGTACATCTTGGGACGTCCGGTGATGGTGGTTACAGATCATAAGCCTCTACTACCCATCATGGCGGGTTCCTCCTCCAGGCCACCAGTGAGAATAGAGCGCTGGATGCTCGCACTCCTCGAATACGGAGTGTCCCTGATATATCGTCCCGGGGCTAACAATGCAGCGGACTACCTCTCCAGACATCCAAGAGGGGGTTCCCAACTATCCACGTCAGTCGAGGAAGCAGACGAACATGTCCGGCTGGTCATTGAAACGGCGACCCCCAATTCGATGCAGGTGGCGGAGTTAGAGCTTGCGTCAAGAGAAGACAAGTGTTTTGCTATACTGAAGTCAGCCATGGAGATGGGTACCTGGAAGACCGTGCTGGAGGCTCTGGGCCGAAGGACAAATGAGGCCATGGTGGCGCTGGTGCAACTCTGGCGGGTGCGTGAAGAACTGACGTTCTCGGAATCGGGACTCCTGCTGAGAGGAGATAGAATCGTAGTCCCGCAGGCCAAGGTTCAGCAAGTGATCTCCCTGGCACACCAAGGTCACCAGGGCACCCCCAAGACAAAAGCTCGTCTCCGCCAGAAGGTGTGGTTCACGGAGCTAGAACGAAAAGTAGAGGAGTTCGTAGCATCGTGTGTGTGGTGCCAGGCAGCGTCACCGGCCCAGCGTGAACCGTCCATCGAAACGATGCCGAGAGGGACCAGACCATGGGAAGTGGTGCATGCCGATTGTGGGTCTACAACCAGGGGCACTCATTTCCTGGTGGTGGTGGACGAGTGGTCTCGGTACCCAGAGGTCGAATTTGTAGAATCAGTCGCTTTTGACAAGGTGGTAATAGCTCTGGAGAAGATCTTTGCCACTCATGGCCTACCCACTGTGTTGTGCTCTGACAACTGCGCACCATTTCATGGAAAGAGCTGTGCAGACCTCATGAAGGACTATGGTATCCAGCACAGAAAAGTCACGCCGCTCTGCCCTCGGGCGAATGGAGAGGCAGAGCGCATGATGCGGACACTGAACAAGGTGTTCAGAATTGCGCAAGGAAAGGGCGAATGCCTACAATGGGCGCTGTATGTGTTCTTGAGGGGTTACCGCACAACACCCCACTCATCCACGGGTGTACCACCAGCGGAGGCCCTCTTCCAACGATGCCCAAGTGACGTTATACCAGAAGTGGGAGAGCGAGAGCCCGCTGTTATTGACAATGATTGAGTGGAGGAGGAGAGAAGGGCAAGGACTCTAATGGAAAATAACCGGAGAGGCCTGAGACCCCCAGGAATTGCCCCCAGGGACGAGGTACTGGTGAGAAATCGGCACCCTCAAGGCAAACTGTCCCTCATGTATGAACCAATTCCCTTGGACATTGTGGGGGTCAAGGGCTCGATGGTGACAGCGTCTGATGGAACTGCATCGGTGACCAGGAACGCAAGCTTCTTCAAGAGACTGGGGGAGCCGAGGCCGGAGGCCATGGAAGACCGGGGTCCTGAGGATGCACTGGATGAAGGTGGCGGTCAAGACCCCACTGTGAACTCTCCCTCCCGTGGGGGGGCAGGCGAAGGAACACCGGCCAGTGACGTAGGCAGGAGGTACCCCCTGAGAACAGGGCGTGGGAAACCTGCCCGTCTTACAGACTATGTGATGGACTGAGATGCAAGGTTGGTGTACCGACAGGCCCGCCTGTTGGCAACAGCGGTCATGGGGGGATCCAGGGTGGCTGTTATTAAGCGGGGGACTATTTGGGTGTTAATGTGTGCCGTGTAATGTTTGATAGTTAGGTCTTCCCTTTTCATGTTCTGTTGTTATGGAAAAGGAGGAGTGTGGCGTTGGCCCTTTAAGGGCTTGCACGCGACGGAGTGACGTCCACTCCGTCGCGTGCCCATATAAATAAACAGGGCGTTCCCGGTGGCGCTCAGAGCCACCGGGGAGCCCACACGAGTGATATCCTGTGTCCGTGTCTTCTGTCACACGGGGGTGGGGAGCTCACGGAACACGCTGGCGGCAGACCGCCAACAGTCTTCATGGCCCCCCTCATCTCACCGTGTACATGCAGAGCAGGAATGAGCCCGGATGTCCCCACAGCAGTGGTCACCCGGAATGTTAGGCTTTGCATGCTGGTACTTGTAGGCCATTCACAGTGGGGAATAAAGCGGAATTGGTAATATGTTCGCTCAGTTTGTTCCTTTAATGATGCAAATATTCCAGGTTGATCAGTGAACATCTCGGTTCATCTCTGTAAAACAGAGTGTTACTTTGGCCGAGTGTTGTTGACACTTTGTACTATCCTAGATGTTGCGTAGTGACTACGCCGTTAATACGCATGCGCGAGCGGGGACGAGGCTCGCGCATGCCTGGTTTGAATAAAGACGGTCCTCCGGCAGTTGGCGCCGGGGACCCGAGCAGACTATACGTCTCCCGTGTGGTTCGTCCAGCATGTATATGTGGCTGCGTGTGAATGCAGGTGGGGCTCAGGCCAGCCCCCACCATTCCACCATTGGCGACGAGGACGACTCCGGTGCAGTTCTTCTCTGCTCCGATGGCGTTGGAAGCAGGGAATGTTGCTCTGTGTCGGCACGGACCTACACGCACGGCCGGCAGCCATCTTTATTCACACGTGGATTGCAGCGGTTGCGGACCGGGAGGATGCTCGTGCGCCGACTACAATCCCCTGAGCCTTGTGGCTAATTTTTGGGACCTTCCACAGCCCTAGCCGGTTGCAGGGCTGTGGCACAAAAAAAAAAAAAGAAAAGAAGGAACGGCGCAGGAAGAGAGCCCTGGTGAGGGTGCCGGACACTTCTTCACACGTGGACCCATTGGGCTGGGTCGGAGGTCCACAGAATATATGACTCTCTCAACATCCCGGTGGTCACATACGACGCCGTGAAACGGGCTCTTCGAGACCATTTACTTCCCATGGAGAACGTGGACTTTGACAGATTTGTCATGTGTGCCGAGAAGCAGCTGGAAGACTAATTGTTGGACCAGTTCTGTGCGCGGCTGAGGCACCTGGCAAGCTCCTGCAGGTGGGTGAACGAAGAGAAGATGGTTCGGAAACCAGCTGCTGCAAGGGTGCAGTTCGGGGAAGCTGAGGAGGCAAGTTTTGAGAGAGCCGGGGTTGACCCTGCAGCAAATTTTGGACACTGGGAGAGCTTACGAATTGGCGGAGGCCAGGGGGGGCGAATATGGATGCAGCCACACACTCGGGAAAGGGCGAAGAGGCATTCGCTATTGGATGCTCTGATCCAGGGAGGGCGAGATGGACAGGGGATGACCCTCCAGCACCTGGTGGTGCTCAGTCGTGTCCCTACTGCAGGTATGACCTTCTGCATGTAGGGGAGTGCCCAGCCAAATCGAGGGTATGTGGCCGGTGTGGCACACCAGGACATTATGCTAGGGTGTGCAGAGCAACCGCGCCGGTAGCAGCCTCGAGAGGACCGGCGAGAGTTGGCAGGAGCAACACTCGGAGGGCGAGGAACGTGGCGGCTGTCGAGCAAGGCATGCAGGACCTGAACATTGCTGAGGAGGAAGAGGAGGAGGAAGAAATCTTCTTTATTTTGAGCATTGCCAAGGGCCCCGGAGGAAGCCGACAACCGACATGCACGGTAAACATTGGAGAAGTTCCCACCCCAGTCCTCATAGATACGGGGACGTCTGTCTGTGTGCTAGCAACTGACCATTACGAAGCACTCCCTGGCCCGCCGGAATTGGCAGAATCCACGGCGCGGATATACGCATTTGGGGGAGACTCGCCACTCCCCATCCAAGGGGTGTTTGTGGCACCGGTATCCCACGGACAGAGCAAGATAAAAGCGAGGTTCTTCGTCATAAGCGTGAGCCCACACTCCCTCTTAAGTTGTGCTGCCTCTGAAGCGCTGAACCTGGTGCACTTCACGTTTGCTGTGTATCATACTGACCTGGGATGCCTGCTACAGCACTTTGACATGATCTTCCAAGGCATAGGGAAGCTAAAGGCCGACCCCATACGGCTTCACATCGACGGGTCGGTGAGGCCAACAACGCTCAAGCATCGCTGCATAACGTTCCACTTGAGGGCACAGGGGGAGAAGGAGCTGCAGACGATGGTCGACCTAGACATCATTGAGAGAGTGGAAGGACCTACCCCTTGGGTCTCTCCGATCGTGGTGGCCCCAAAGCCCAAACAGCCTGGAGCTGTCCGCATCTGCGTGGACATGAGGCTGCCCAACCTGGCGATCAAAAGGGAATGCCACCTCACGCCCACCCTGGATGACATTGTTGGCGAGTTGCAGGGGGCGAGGGTGTTCTCTAAACTGGACTTGAGATCTGGCTACCACCAGCTGGAGCTCCACCCCGAGTCAAGATACATTACCACCTTTACGACTCACGAGGGACTGTATCAGTTTAAGAGGCTCAGCTTCGGGGTCTCGTCGGCAGCAGAAGTCTTCCAGAATGGCATCAGAGGGGCCCTGTCGGGACTCAAGGGAGTGATCAACATGTCGGATGACATCCTGGTGTTCGTGAGGTCGGAGGCGGAACACCTGAAGCGTCTGGAAAACACCCTGGAAAGGCTCCGCAGCCTTGGGCTGACCCTCCACAAACAAAAATGTGAATTTTTGAAAGACCGGCTAGAATTCTTCGGCTTTGTGTTCCACGCTGGGGGCATATCCCCAGATCCGGAGAAGCTGAAGGACATCCACCAGACCGCCCCGCAGGGGTCACCCGCGGAGGTCAGGAGCTTCCTGGGGATTACTGTGGACAATTCATTCGTGACTTGGCCTCCCTGTCAGAACCCTTGCGGGCACTGACCAGAAATGACGTGGTCTGGAACTCGACCGGGAAGGAACAGAGGTAATTCGCTACCATCAAGAACACCCTGTCGGGGCAGGAGATGATGGCCTACTTCAATCCAGGCCGGGAGTCGGAGATCGTAGTGGATGCCAGCCTGGTATGATTGGGGGCGGTCCTCATGCAGACGGATCCTCAAGGGATCGTGCGGCCCATTGCATATGCCAGCAAGGCTCTCACCGTGACCGAGAGGCGCTATTCACAAATCGAGCGCAAAGCTCTAGCTATCCTGTGGGGCTGCAAGCATTTTCGGCTTTACATTCTGGGAAACCGGTAGTTGTCATGACGGATCATAAGCCCCTGATTCCAATCATGTCTGGGGCATCATCCAAACCACCACCGCGCATCGAGAGATGGATGCTCTCACTGATGGATTATGGGGTCAAATTGCTGTATCGTCCTGGCACGAACAATCCAGCGGATTATTTGTCCCGACACCCGGGCGCTGGGTGGCCCAGGGACTCGGCGGAGGTGGCAGATTGTGTGGAAGCGGTGCGCCTGGTGGTGGAATCGGCACTACCCATCGCCCTAGCGTGCCAGGAGATTGCCGATTAATCGAACGCAGACGATGTGCTCCTGAGGATCAAGGAGCCCGTATCAAGTGGCGAATGGTGCGAAGTGCTGATGAACATTGCCAGAAGGGTCGATGAAGCACAAAAGGACTTGAGGGTGCTCTGGAAGGCATGCCACGAGCTGTCAGTGGACGAGGACGGTCTACTGCTGAGGGGGCACCCATGTGCTCTGGTGGGCAAAGTGCTGCAGCTGGCCCACAAGGGGCACCAGGGGATGGCAAAGACGAAGGCACGCCTCCGTTTGAAAGTGTGGTTCCTGGACTTGGAGAGCAGAGTGGATGAATTTGTGAGGGCTTGCATTCCATGCCAAGCGGTGAGTCCAGTGGAAAGAGGGCCACCCATTCAAGCCATGGAGAGGAGTGAGCGCCCGTGGTGGACTGTGCATGCAGACTTTGGGTCCACGGGCTGGGGAATGTACTTTTTGGCGGTGACGGACCAATGGTCCCGCTACCCCGAAGTGGAGCTTGTTGAGTCCACGGCCAGTCACCACACTATCCTGGCCCTGGAGAAAATGTTCGCCACCCACGGGTTCCCCCTGGAGATCTGCTCGGACAATGGGTCGCCATTCCAAGGGCAGCAGTTTGCTCATTACTGTGAGGAAAGGGAGATAAGGCATCGAAAGTCACCCGACTCTGGCCCAGAGCCAATGGGGAGGTGGAACGCTTCATGCGGACGCTTAACAAAATTTTCCGCATATCGCTGAATGGAGGGGAAGACCTCCGGCGCAACCTGTTTGAGTTTCTACGTGAGTATCGCACGACCCTGCATCAATCCACTGGGGTCACGCCGGCGGAAGCTCTCTTCAAACGGGCACCCCGAGGACTGTTGCCCGAAGTGGAAGGTCGTTGTCCGGGAGAGATTGACAACAACCGGGTGCGAGCAGAAAGGGCTGCCCAGAACGAGAGAGACTGCCCGGCGAAGATTACCGGAGAGGGCGATTGCAGTGGGGGACACCGTGCTGATGCAAAATAGGAGGCCGGAAGGAAAATTGTCATTACCCTATGAGCCGCAGCCGCTGGGGGTGACCCACGTCAAAGGATCCATGATCACTGCAGCCAATACCCAGGGAACTGTCACTAGGAATGCGTCGTTTTTCAAGCGCATCGATACGGCGCCAAACCCTGAAGAGAGCGTCATGCAGGGGCCAGCGCATGACGCTGGATCGTCACCGAGAGACGATGGACCGCCTGTGACTCCAGGGACACCGGAGGTGCCCACAGCTGCGGCACGCAGGTACCCGAGCCGGGTGGGGCGCAAGCCGCCGCAGAGGTTCCAAGACTTTATTATAGACTCTGCCTCATAACCGGTGAAAGACTGTTAGTTAACGTTTGAATTGCCATTGTTGATTGTATTAGTTGTCATGGTTTCTTGTTTGGGGAGAAAGAAGGGATGTTGCGTAGTGACTACGCCGTTAATACGCATGCGCGAGTGGGGCCGTGGCTCGTGCATGCATGGTTTGAATAAAGACGGTCCTCCGGCTGTTGGCGCCGGGGACCCGAGCAGACTACACGTCTCCCGTGTGGTTCCTCCGGCGTGTATGTGTGGCTGCGTGTGAATGCAGGCGGGGGCCCAGGCCAGCCTCCACCATTCCAAAACTAGAGTACTTTTTTTCGGGGCAGGCCCGCAGCACGGTCCCCGGAAAGCAGACTGGTGCTGCCCACTCACTGCCCAGCTATTGTGCCACGTTACAAACTAGTAGGAGAGGATGGAGAAATGTGCGCTGCTGTTGGGGAGAAGGTGGGCCTCATGGGGACCCGGAAGTTGCCATGGCCTTCACCACAGCACCATATGGGAACTTGGCAAACACTTTTTAACAGGATTCCATGCAACATAGAAAGACCATTGTCTGTGATATGTCCTCCAAACAGTACCCATGTTTAGGTGAAAATTGCATCTGCCCCCGCAAACCCCATTCTGTGAATTCTTTCATAATAACAGTGAAACTAGATCACAACGGAGCCTTTTAAAAGAAGGTGTGTTTTATTTCCAGGATTCCAGCTTATTTAGACGGTTTGAATTTTTGTAAACTTTAAATGTTTTTCACAAAACATATTAAATATGCTGAACATCTATGTGCAACAATCACTATGAGCATGTCACCTTATCACACTGTTCTTGTGCTGTGGGTCTATAAGTCTTAGTAGCATAAAGACAAAACCCAGATGAGACTTTTCAGATTCACATCAAAATGCATTTTGGTGCCTGTATTCAAATCCACCAATGTTAAACCATTACTAAAGGAACCCGCACCTAACCCATTGACTCAACGAGCTGCAGCCCCATCTCCAACTCACCAACACTCAAATAATTCTGAAAGAATTCACTTACCAACATCTCTGGGGCCATGTGGTAACCAACAACATCATGCATGGATCACAACACGGTTTCAGACTAATGGGGGAACCAAACACACCTTCTCTTCCATATTGACCACACTTAAAAAAAGCAACACTGATGCAAATACAGCAAGTGCACTCATCTTTCTAGATATTCTGGCAGCCGCCAACACTACCAGCCAAGGAAGTTGAGTGTGAGATATGCCTCGGGTTCTCAAAGAATACGACGAGGGACAGGCACGGTAGACTGGCGGAGTGGTTGAACAACAGGGTTACTGCCCTGTGCTCCGAGCAGGGTCATGCCTCACCCAGGACTGTCCCATCTGAGGAGCGGTCTCGTAAGTCCTTTAAGGGAACCTCATCCGTGGGAGTACAAGACAAGGCCAAGAACCGCAAGTCTGAGTCCACCGGGTTCGCCACGGAAGCGGGTCCCAAGGTGGACAGGGCGCAACCGAGATCACCCTCAGACACAATTGCCAGCCGGCAACCTAACTCATGTTCGAAAAAAAGGAAATCATCCAACCTGGCAAAACTGTGGGAGAAGTCTGAGAAGCCACAGACAGAGGAGAAGAAGGCCCAACAGACCAAGCAGGCCCAATCGGCACAGGAAAATACTTCTTCGACGATAGAGCTGGTGGCAGCTGCTATCACGACTAAGGGGGCTGACCCTATGAAGGTAGCCCCGCAGCATAGGTTTCTCTGCCCCAAGGCACGACAGCGCTGCAGTGACTTTGGCAAAGTCGCCTGGCACGCCAGAAGGGGAGAAAGTGGCCCAGGCCCCGTTTCAAGCTCCGCAGGGGGAAGGAAAAGGGGTGGGCGAGGAGGCCTCAAAACAGCCCTTCCAGGCCGTGGCCCAAGCCATGGAGGTCTCGTCCACGGACGACAAGGACCAGGAGTCCTTACACATGTTCCATGAGGATGTGGAAGAGGAGGAGGACGGAGACGGCGCGGGGCCTAGTGTTCCGATCCTGCCAGCTCAGCCGAGGGATGATGTATCTGGACATTCTGTCGACCCTTCAACCATTGGTGTCAGAGATTCAGAAGAGGATGCCACCGGGGTCGCTTCCAGAGGTCCCCCAGGCCCACGTTCAGCCTCCAACGATAAATAGGAAGTGCCATCCGACGCCCCCATTTCAGCCTCCACATCCGCATCAAGCCCCTTCTCACCCATCAGACACAGGTACAGGGACGGATACGGCCACGACTACAGATGACGATGAGGATATCATCGCAGCGGATGGTGAGTTTCTACATTTGGATGTGCCACCTATGTCGTTCCCACCGGACGAGGTGGGGTCATTCCATTCCATGATCATCAGAGCCTCCGAGCGATTCCAGCTTGTGCCCGAAGAAAGCAGGAAGGAGGGTTTCTTGTACCAGAGGTGTTAAGCCAAGAGAAAGACAATCATGGCAGTGCTCCTCCTAGACGACATGTGGGAAGAGGGCCTGGCCCTCATGAAGAACCCTTGCACGGCTACGGCCAAACAGAATAGGCTGGAAAAGAAGTATCAGGTGCCGGACTCTGCACCCAAGTGCCTGAGGTCGCAACCATCACCGGATTTGGTGGTATCGGCAGCAGCAAGGAAATGGTCGGCTAACTCGTACTTAGAGCATAGTTATAGGTTACAGGTTACAAGGTCATCGGTTACAGGCATGTAATACATGTGGCAGGTAACAGGCAGGTGGGAGCACGTTCATGCATTCATTTAACATTTGTTGTCGTCAACCAATTGATCACATTTTGCCTGAATTTGGTAAAAGATTGTTCTAGCCTCACAGTGATGGGTAGTTCATTCCACAATTGAGCGGCTTTGACTGGGAAGCTAGCTCCGCCTATGGTGGCAAGTTTAAATCGGGGTACTTGGAGGCGATTGGTGTTGGCTAGTCTTGTTTGTCTTGTGGAGTGTGTTCTGGTGAATCTGTCTTTTAAGTATTGTGGGGCTTTATTATAAAGTGATTTGTATGTGAGGGATGCAGTTTTGAGTCTGATTTTCTCGTAGGTGGAGAGCCATTTATGTTTCCTTCTTGTTTCTGAAATGTGTTCTCTCTTGGGAATGTTCAATGCAGCTCGGAGGGCATTGTTTTTCTGTATCTGAATTTTGTTAATTGTGGATTTAGTGGCTCCTATGTACAATGCGTTACAGAAGTCTAGTTTGGAGATGATTAGGGCTCTGGCTAATGTTAGACAACTGTGCTGGGATAAGAATTGTTTTCCTGCTCTAATTAATTTACATGTGTAAGCTATTGATGAGGCTAGGGAATTTACCTGTTTGGAGAATGATAAGGTAGAGTCAAGGTAGATACCTAACGTTTTTACTTCTTTGGCTACTTGTATGCAGTTCTCATCGATGATGAAGGAGGAGTAGTTTGTACTTAGTTTATTAATGAGGGAAGCGGTACCTAGGATAAAAAGCTCAGTTTTATCATCGTTCAGGCATAAGCCATGGGTTGCCATCCATGCCTGAACGATGCTGTAAATTTTGTTCACCAGTGCTAAATCCCTTTCGTAATCCCCTGTGAGTGGGAGGAGGATCTGGGTATTGTCAGAGTAGTTAGTGTACGTGATACCCAGATGGTCCAAGTCATCAAACAGGGGCTTAGTGAAGATGTTATATAGCGTTGGTGAAACGCAAGATCCCTGTGGCACGCCGCAGGTGATGGGGATGGGGTCTGCAGCTGCTGTAGGTGAGAAGACCCTCATGGTACGGTCACTAAGGAATGATTGGATCCACACTATAGCCTCAGTGGAGAAGTGTGCTGCTGTATCTAGGTGGTTGCACAAGACTCTATGATTGACTAAGTCAAATGCGGCAGATAGGTCTAATAGCAGGAGAAGTGCTGGTTTTCCCGAATCTCGTACTTTATCTATTTGGGCTTTTAGGTCAATCAGTGCAGTTTCTGGGCCGTGCAGTGGACGGAAGCCGGATTGCCGGGAGCCTAGTAGTTGGTTTTGTTCCAGGAAGTTCTGGATTTGGATATATGCCACCTTATCCAGAATCTTCAAGAGGAACGGTACGGTAGTAATCGGTCTATAATTGGTGGGTATGGCTGGGTCTAAAGTTGCCTTTTTAAAGAGTGGGAGCATCCAGGACTCTTTTAGGTTACTCTGGATAGTGCCCGTGGTAAAGGAGGCATTAATTAACTTTGTGATAAACGGTGCTAGGTCTCGTGCGGCATCTTTGATGAGTTGTGCTGGGCAAAGGTCACCTTTGCAGTTGGACGGTTTTAGGCCGAGTATTAATTTCTCCACCTCTAATATAGAAACTTTGGAGAAGTGGATTTGGGTGGTAGGTTTAGGGTTGGAGAGCGTTTTAGGAGTGGGTAATGTGGTAGAGGCTAACGTCTCTCGTTTTAGTTCTATTTTCTTTTGAAGATTTAGGACTTTGTTAGATAATGCATGCTGGATTTCAGAGCACCATTTTTTATCTTTGAGGCCGTTATCTTGAGGCGTTATGGGGTTTTCCAGTTCTCTAAGTATGGAGAACAATTCTTTAGTGCTTGAGTTTTCTTGTGTAATTCTGTTGTTGTAGGTCTCTTGTTTAGCTGAGATGAGTTCTTTTTTATATTGAGATGAAATGTTGATTAATTTCAGTTTATTTTCCGGAGTGGGGTAGGCTTTCCACATATTTTCCCATTTCCTTTTTTCTAATCTACGATTTTTTAGGAGAGGGGTGAACCAGTTGTTCAAGTTACTCTGTGGTTTACTGTTTCTGAGCTTAAGCGGAGCGATATCATCAAGGGTTTTGTTCATAATATTATTGAATTCTTCCACTAAGTCGTTTGGGTTAAGGTTGTTAGGTAGAGCGTTCAAAGTGGGCATGATGCCGGGGAGTAGTTTGTCTAGTGTCATATTTTTTTTATTTCTGGTAAGTGCAGGTGGTGCACAAGGTTGTGCGTTCCTAAACCCTAACTTCCTATTAATTGATTAAGAAAGTAATTCCCAAACCAAACAGAAAGTAGAGTGTCACACCTAAACTGTTATGATCGGCCGTGAATGACCTTCCTGTGTGGCATTATACTTTTTGGTAGTCTTTAGCATAGTGTAAGAAATCCTTTTTGTCATTTTAAAAGTGCATTCCTGTTTTCCATTCTTGCACCTAACTCGAAAAGCGACTCCACTAAAACGTCCATAACTTCCTCAGTTTTGGTGCTAGAAAATTTCAACTTCTGCTTGTAGCTAACATCCTCAGCTTTCCATAGAACCTAAAACCACATCCTAAATCCATACGGTTTTCCAGTAATAGCGATTACCGCGCACTGAAAAGTTTGCTGCAAATTTTCGTTTAGGGAAATTCTGACACGTGTAAAACAGCTTTTGATTGCTTCTGACCTTAATTTTAAGATTTCACATTGTTTCTTAGTATTGAATCATTACTAGTGTTTATGTGCAACTATCCAAAGTGGCTCCCATAAGAATTTAAACAATTTCAGTAATTTAAACCATATTTAGTGTTTTTACCCAATCCATTCTCAAGATAACTTTAAAACCATTCTGACCGCCTGCCAATCAATTCTGTTTTTCTCTTGTGTTGCTGGGGGGCCATTGGGATTGATATTTTGTTTGAATTCTGCCATTCTAGAATACCTGCTCTCTCCTCCTATCTCTTTACATTGCCTGTTGGAGGGTTGAGGGGTGTGCAGGGGGAACTAGTAACCACACTGCTATTTGGTCTGAACACATACAAAGGTATTATTTTTATGCTGAATTGTTTTGCCCACTATTACTCCTGGTGGATTAAAGAGATTATTTAGTGTTACATCACGCCATTGGTGATCATTGTGCACCCATTAAAACATAGTGTGATTGATTTGTGAATACATAAATATTTTAACTTTGCAAACCAGCCTGATTCCTGGTTCAGTGTGACCGGGGGGGTGTTCCAGGAGAGGTGCGTGATATGAGTGGTACATCGTTCAGAATAAAAGAACCTTTAGACACAAATAAATAAGGATTTCAGTTGTGCATTACACGCTAGGAGTTGACTTAGGTGAGTGCCGGATTGAAATCACTTACAACATTAATCAAAAGCTTGGAAGAAGCAGGCATAAACAACACGGCAATGGCTGAAATATTTCCTCATGAACAGAACTGAAAGAACCCACCACCATATGTTCATATCAAACACTAAAAACGTCACCTCGGGCATACGACAAGGATCAAGCCCCTCTCAACTTCTCGTCAATATGTACATGGCCACCCTAGTGAAGCTCATACAAACTCGTGGACTGACATCCTACAACTTTGCAGATGCCACCCAACTCATTTTCAATAGGACTACCAACAACAACCCTGACAATGCCCTCAATTAATGCCTCCAGATATGAACACATGGACGGCAAACAACAAACTTAAACTAAACCCAACCAAAACAGAAATAATGATAACCCCATGAGACAACAACCTAACATAGACATCTCTCACCTGTCCCTCGAGTATGGTAACTCAACCTGAATCATCAACAGTGACAAAAACCTGGGAATACTCATGGACAGTGGTCTCGCCCTGGAACCACAGGCCAAAGCAATAGAAAAAAAATATTTCTACCATCTTTTGACTAATAAGAGGGATCCTCCCTTGCACCGTCTTCCCACACTGTTCCTTGTTATCATCTCATTGGCATTATCAAGAATAGACAATGCAAATGGCTTCTACCAAGGAATGCCTGAACACTTCACCAAAAAACGACAACACATCCAAAACACAGCGGAAAATCTATTCCTGAGACTAAATCAAAGAGATCACCCCAGCCCTGAATATTCTACATTGGCTACCAGTCAAGAAAGTAATCAATTTCAAATCCCTCTGCATTGCCAATACAATGCTACACAGACAAGGGGCCAAATTCTCCCAAGAAAAAATCACCCAATTCCAAACCAGATGAACCTTAAGTTCTAGCACTGACCTCCAAACAGAAATAAGACATTATGAGAAAAGTACATTTGGAGAAACTGCTTTCTCTATTCTCATAGCCAAAGTATGGAACTTGGTCCAGAAGGGACGATGGAAGACCATCTAATCTTCCGGAAATGCCTTAAAATCTGGTGATTCTACTCGCTGAGATAAAAACAGATCAACAACAACTATACAGCAATCACCCCATACAATGTCAAAACAATGGGTAGGCTCCTTCAAGCCCATACAATGCCCAAACCACATCCACAAAGGCATTGAAACTCTAGCCCTGAGGTACAGAACCGCAAGGATCTCTACAACCAAACAATCCTCAATTCTCAGACGATGTTTCAAGACACATGCACACACGTTTGCATAACAGTTCAACAGGACCCAGGAACTCCTGAACAGCACCCAGCCCATCTGGATAATGACCCACCCCAGTGACAGCTAATAGTCCATTACACTATAATTTCTACCATACTAATCTCTTTCCTTCCCAGTAGTCTTGTCCCACCAATCCAATTTTAGCCTCACGCCAATGCAAAGGTGAATGCCCTACAAAAAGAAAACAATAATATAGCTGCACAATATCCAGAGACCACCCAACATCCTAACAACCACTTTCTCTTCTCTACCTCCCTCCGTCACCACACACTTACCACCCACACCCAGATGGCTAGCGCACCACCCTGCTAAATTCACCCACCCCACATTACCTTACAGATCTGACTATAACAGGTGTGACTATACTATCCCATGAGCAAAAAATGATTCAATATTTCTCCTAGTTGGAGAAGGATACCTCAATGGTTGAATTCTCTGCTAAACCCTGTTTATTAGGAGATGACATTTTGCATACTAATATTTTATTACAAAGGATTTAATAAATTACACAGCTTGGGGTAAATGCGCCGGATAAATGCCAATTTTTGGGCACTATTAGCACGTGCTAATTGCGCCGAAAATGCCCCGTTGGGTCCAAAGGACCCAATGGGGAATGGGGAATACCCATTACCACCAACACTTGATCCGGCGCTAATAGCACCGGACCGGGTGGCGATAACGATTTTATGGCGGGTGGTATCCCGGCGGTAATACTGCTGGGATACCGCCCAACTCATGATGAGGCCCATTGTATTTGTATATTGATACTTGTTTTACTCTGAACTATACAAGGTAAATGTTACTTTATAGACTCAACACTCAAATCTTGTCACTGGGCCTCATTATAAGGTTGCTGGTCCGGACGCAACGGTAGCAGTAAGTTTACCGACACCATTTTATCTGGAACGGCAAACTCTGAGTTGTGCCGCAAGAGCCTTTCATTCCGCCAGGTCTGCCCTGGCAAAATTAAAAGGCACCTGGAAGCACAGCATGCCTGTAGTACCGGCACTGTTATTAACGGTGCCGTAGCTACAGGCATCCCATTCCCATTGAACTCTATGGGGCTGAAATGGAAATGGGGATCTACTGGCACCAGTGAAAGGGCAATTACTGAGTCCGGTGGGGTCGGAATACCCCGGTAATTGCCCATTCTTGGGTGTCGGACTTTCATGCCGGTATGGAGGTAGCCTTGCGGCTTTTACCGGCAAGGATACCTCCAACCTCATAATGAGGCCCACTGTCTTTCAAAAGATGCTCTGCAGATTAGATGATGTCTGGGATTTAACCTGCAGCCTCTTACATAAAGGTGGGAGGGGTTGTGACAGCTGTGCATCCAGTCATCCCCTTTCTACCGATACAATGGCCTCCTTACGAGTTTGGTGGTAAAACGGGCACGGCTGCCGCCAAACTCATGAAATTACCAGCACCTGCAATGGGCAATTATAGGGGTATGCTGACCCCGGCGGACCCGGTAATTACCCATTGCTGGGTGCCGGCACCCATTACTCCCCATTCCCATTTGAGCCGCGTAGAGCTCAATGGGAATGGGGAGGTTGGATGCACCGGCATATGGTGCCGGTGCATCCCTTGGGTTGTGCTCGCGGGTGCCAGTCTGCCCACTAGGTCAGACCTGGCGGGCAGAAAGGCACCCGTGAGCACAACTCGTAGTTTGCCGGTCCGGTAAAAACAGTGTCAGTAGCTTACCGGCACCGTTGTTACAGGACCGGCAAACTTGTAATGAGACCCAATGACCTTACTGAGCAGTTCATTTGAAGGTAAGCAGTGTCTGTATATATTTGAAGCATTTCTAAAAAGATGCTGTGCGTTGCAATTGGAAAAATAAAGAGCCCTTCTTTCCCCTTGCTCCAGATTGTGGTGGGGGGGATAAATCATATTGTATCCCCCCTGCCTAAAATTGTGGTGGGGATTTATCCCCACTGTCCCCCCCCCATTTCCTACGCCCATGGTTATTTCAAAAAGAAAATGATGGCGATGTAGGCTAGAAGCTGGAGCCGTGACACCCTCATCCACTTCTCAGGCTCATCATGCCTCCCCCCCCGTCCCCAAACTCTACCCCTTACCTAATTTCTTCACCATGCATATATCTATAGACGTCCAACTCTTGGCGCTGACACATCTGTCAGATGCCTGAGAAGCCCAGTCCTCACCTTGACACAGGGATTGTTTCTTACAAAGGAATATGGGGAAAGTCTCCACACCAATAGGACCCACTTGAGCATCTCTCAAGTCCATCACGCAACCACACACCAACTACATCTAGTACCATGTATGATCTGGTCTAGATACTTGCTTCACTGTAAGGCCCTGCTGTGAACCCCCTGTATATCACAGATAGTTCCTCTCACACTGACTGATAAATGATCAGTTAAAAACACAAATTCATAATTCCACAATCACTTTAACCTTTCTCACATCCCAAGTGCGATTCCCAGCCACCTTGCCAATGTCTAATCCCACTGTCCCTCACCTCACCCAACCCTCTTCTTTCTTATGCAGAGACCAAGGTCTGGCAACACCCTGGTGCGGTCTCAGTGCCCAGCACTTCAGACAAGGTCAGACTCAGGTGCCATAAGACCACTATGGTGGGGAGGGATGCAGTATAAATACTGGATAGCAGAACATAACTTGCATCACATGAGCCACTTCCCAAGGCAGGAGGAGAAGGCAGTGATGCTGCGCTTCCCTCCCATGCGAGCCAATCAGAGCTAGAGCCTCAATTGCGTGCACCCTATGGCGACCTTGCAATGCCCTGGCTCTGTCCTGGCTGCATAGAACTGAGCCTTGGGAGGCCGCCTTGGGCAGAAGCCAAGGGTATTGGCTTTGCCAATGCTTTCCATGTTGTGTTATGCCATATCCTGACAGTTTAGTAAAAGCACCACTCACCTGCCCATCGCTTTGGGGATGGTAACACCATGTCCTGAACTCCAGAAGTTGCCACACCTCTTTGATATGGATGGCTGAAGATGTTGGAGACAAGAGAGAGGCGCTCTCCTCTTCTAGATCTAACTGAAGCCAAGAGAAGGGTAGGTAGGACAACTGAGTGTCTGCTGATGCAGTAACACTTCCCATACACCAGTTTGTATGATTTGGATTTTAGAATTATGCTGCAAAGGACTATGCTCGAAGTCCCAAAAATGTGTGTTTATGTTGGAGCCAGAGAATAACAGAATTCCGGTGTCCATGCTTGCCTGGCTCTAGCAGCATTGCTAGGGCTGGACTGGAAACCCAAAGTGGCTGTGCCAAAGTGGCCCCATATTAACATATACTGGAAGCTTTGTAACACATTCTTTGCTTCATCCCCTTCAAGAGGCCCACCAGGAAATCTCCAGATGTGCCTGTAGGGCAGTCCACCACTGGGCATTGCTAAAACAACCAGTTACAATCAAGGGGCAACTGCCCTGCATCCCTCTAGTAGTATCAATCAGGTGCATGATGTGCCAGCTCAAACAAAGCAAAGGGTGCACAACCCGGTGCAGGGGAAGGCAGCCATGTACAATCAAGGGACCACTCTCTTATATCACTGAGAAAAACACACACCCCACACACCCTCACACACTCTAGGCATCAAGGGATTACAGGTAATGGAGCTGGGGTAGTGGGGGCTGGATAGGGGAGCAGGGCATAGCTCTTGTAGCTTTACTTTTTCCGTTATAAACGCAGGACTACAAGTACCAGAATTCAAAGGAAAACAGAGCTAGTCAGACTAACAGCAGCCATGGGGGAAAGGAAGTAACACATCTCAGGCCTCTGTGCAAAGTACTGCCATGTGTGCCACTCTGGTGGTACTCAGAGAGACAGGGTTGGACTGGGGCATAAAATCGGTCCAAGCACCAATTGTAAGAGTGGCACACATTCATTACTATCCAGAAAGGACTGAGGCACCCCAAGGAGGCATTGTTGGTAAAATATTTAGCACCAATTAATTTGGTAAATATTTGCGAAGCAGTATTGGTTAAAAGTAGTGTTTGAAACTGGCCCCAAAAAAGTAGTCTATTCTGGTCAGAAAAAAAAGCCCATTCTAGAATCAAGGGCATTGCCCTGCTGGCCAGTCCGAAGCTGCAAAGAATGTTCTGGAAGGAACAGAAAGGAATCTGGTGACCTGATATTTCATTTTATTCAGAGCAACTGCAAGAGTGGAAGTAGTACAGCCTGGCCTTTTAAAAACAGTTTGCTATAAAATACGCGAAGGGGGCACCCGGATTTGAACCAGGGACCTCTTGATCTGCAGTCAAATGCTCTACCACTGAGCTATACCCCCGGCCCTCTGACAAGGCGATCCTGGCTGCACCTGTGCCTGCTGACGTGTCTGTGAGGCACACCTTTACTTCTTTCACACCTGTCGCTGATTCTCAATACTGTTTAAACATTGAAGGAGTGCTGGTGGGAACGACAAGTTTCCTGGTGAAAGAAAAGTTATTTGTACTTTAAACGGAAAGCTGGACACAGTTTGGGCTTTTGGGGTGTAGTCCGTAGCCTTCATGGCCCCCCTCATCCCATCGTGTACATGCAGAGCAGGAATGAGCCCGGATTTCCCCACAGCAGCGGTCACCTGGAATGTTAGGCTCAATTTACTTTGCATGCTGGTCATTGTAGGCCATTCACAGTGGGGAATAAAGCGGCAATGGTAATCTTTTCGCTCAGCTTGTCGCTTTAATGATGCAAATATCGCAGGTTGATCAGTGAACATCTCGGTACATCTCTATAAAACAGAGTGTTACTTTGCCGAGTGTTGTTGACACTTTGAACTATCCTAGAGTATTTATTTTCGGGGCTGGCCCGCAGCACGGTCCCCTGAAAGCAGATGTGTGCCCACTCACTGCCCAGCTATTTAACCCGCGGCTGCCACGTTAGAAACGAGTAGGAGAGGAAGGAGAGATGTGCGCTGCTGTTGGGGAGAAGGTGGGCCTCATGGGGGTCCGGAAGCTGCTATGGCCTTCATGACAGCACCATATGCGAACGTGGCAAACACATTTTAACAGGATTCCATGCAACATAGAAAGACCATTGTCTGTGCCATGTCCTCCAAATCGTACCAATGTTTAGGTGAACACTACACCTGCCCCCGCAAACACCATCCTGCGAATTCTTTCATAATAACAGTGAAACTAGATCACAAAGGAGCCTTTTAAAAAAGGTGTGTTTTATTTTCAGGATGCCAGCTTATTTAGACGGTTTGAAGTTTGCAAACTTTAAATGTTTTTCACAAAACATATCAAATATGCTGAACAACTGTGTCAAATAATCACTATGAGCATGTCACCGTATCACACTGTTTCCTGTGCTGTGGGTCTATAAGTATTTGTAGTATGAAGGCAAAACCCAGATGAGACTTTTTAGCCTCACATAAAATTGCATTTTGGTGCCTGCAGTCAAACCCACCCTTGTTAACCCATTGCTAAAGGAACCTGCAGCTAACCCATTGACTGAACGAGCTACAGCCTCATCTCCAACTCACCAACACTCCAAAAATGCTACAAGAATTCACCTACCAACATCTCTGGGGCCATGTGGTGGTAACCAACTACATCATGCATGGATTACAACACAGTTTCAGACTAATGGGGGAACCAAACCCACCTTCTCTTCCATATGGGGCACATTAAGAAAAGCAACACTGATGCAAATACAGCAAGTGCACTCATCTTTCTAGATATTTTGGCAGCCGCCAACACTACCAGCCAAGGAAGTGGAGTGTGAGATATGCCTCGGGTTCTCAAAGAAGACGACGAGGGACAGGCACGGTAGACTGGCGGCGTGGTTGAACAGTAGGCTACTGCCCTGTGCTCCGAGCAGGGTCATCCCTCACCCAGGACCGTCCCTACTGAGCAGCGGTCTTGTACGTCCTTTCAGGGAACCTCATCTGTGGGGGCCCAAGACAAGGCCAAGAACCGCAAGTCCAAGACCACGGGGGTCGCTGTGGAAGCAGGTCCCAAGGTGGACAGGGCGCAATTGACATCACCCTCTGACTCCATTGCCAGCTGGCAATCGAACTTCTCCTCGAAAAGGAAATCATCCAACCTGACTAAACTGTGGAAGTCAGAGAAACCACATACAAAGGAGAAGGCGGCCCAACAGACCAAGTAAGCCCAATCAGCACAGAATAAGACTTCTTCGACAATAGAGCTGGTGGCGGCTGCTATCACGACTAAGGGGGCTGCCCCTGTGAATGTAACCTCTGCAGCACAGAAGGTTTCCCTGCCCCTGAGTCACGACAGGGCCGCAGTGACTTTGGCAAAGTCTGCTGGAACGCCAGAAGGGGAAAAACCAGCTCAGGCCCCGGTTCAAGCTATGCAGGGGGGGGAAGAGGGTGGTGAGGAGGCCCGAAACAGGCCCTCCAGGCCATGGCCCAAGCCATGGAGGTCTTGTCCACGGACGACGAGGACCAGGAATCCTTAAACATAGTCCATGAGGACGTAGAACAGGAGGGCAACGACGATGGTGCGGTTCCTAGTGTTCTGATCCCACCAGCTCAGCTGAGGGATGTGTCTCGAAAGACAACGAAAAAGAGGAAGCGCCATCCGCCGCCCCAATTTCAGCCTCTAAATCTGCGTCAGGCCCTTCTCCCCGAGCAGACCCAGACACCGGTACAGGGACGTATGCAACCACAACAACAGACGACGATGAGGATATCGTCACAGCGGATGGTGAGTTTCTGCATTTGGATGCGCCACCTAGGGCGCCCCACCGGATGAGGTGGGGTCATTCCATTCCATGATCGCCAGAACTTCCAAACTATTTCAGCTTGTGCACGAAGAAACCAGGAAGGAGGGTTTCTTGTACAAGCGGCGCAAAGCCAAGAGAAAGTCAATCATGGCAGTGCCCCTTCTAGACGACATGTGGGAAGAAGGCCTGGCCCACATGAAGAACCCTTGTACGGCTAGGGCCAAACGGGATAGGCTGGAGAAGAATTATTGGGTGGCCTCTGCACCCAAGTGCCTGAGGTCGCAACCATCACCGGATTCTGTGGTATTGGTGGCAGCAAGGAAACAGTCGGCTAACTCATCCTCGTCGTTTTCGGTCCCTCCGGAAAGTGAGGGAAAGAAGATGGACGCCATGGGAAGGAAGGTGATTTACACAGCAGCGTTCACTATCATGGTGGTCAGCGCACTGGTGTCCTAGCCAGGTACGACAGGGAGCTGTGGTACAAGCTGGGGCCTATACTGGAGTTCCTCCCTGACGATAACAGGATGGAGGCAATCGCTCTTTTCCAGGAGCGGGAAGTAGCATCTGATCACTCCATTACATTGCCGTTGGACATTGCTGACACCGGGTTCCGACAGATGGGGAACAGTGTATGCCTTCATCGACAAGTCTGGATGAAGGCCTCGAATTTCTAGCAGGAGGTCCAGGTGAAGGTGTCAGAAGTCTAGGCGGAGAGTACAGGGCAGAGGCGATCTCTCACTGTATGCAAGTAAATTAGGGAGATTAGGGAGATTCCGGACACAATGCTAGCATTTAACAGATTAAAGGTACATACCAAGCTTAGACACCAAGCTGTTAGTTGAAACAGGTATTCACAGGAACTGCAGGAGCAGGCTGTAAACAAAGAGACAGAGAAAAGGCAAAGACAAGCAAGTACACTGGGCAATTTGGATTGATCAGAAATAAGGGTGTACTGGAATATTATAAGGGGTCTCCACGGATTAAGGAAAGCCCTTGGGATAGGTACCAGCAGATTACTCTTAACAACAGTCATACAGCAACGTCATGACTTAGGCGTGCCGAGGAAACTGTTGTACTCAGTGCAAGGGTAAAACTGAAAGATCATATACTGAGGCAGGTATGACTTCAACGGTGAAGGCAACAGAAGTCTTCCCTTATCCGATCTGAACGGAGACCAACCCTGGGTCACACTGTAAAACGGATTCAAGTGGAGACACCACAGTGGACCAAGATGTTTACAAGTAGAAAGCAGAGTTGAAAGAAATAACCAGGTAGAGGATAGGATAGGATATCAGAAGCTAGAACAGGCAGGTTGCAAGGCAAGGAGCCCAGAGGAACAGGGCAGAAGGCAGCGGAATGCGGAAAAGCCATCAGGCGGGAGCCCAGAGGAGCAAGGCGGAAGGCAGCAGAGTGAGGCAGAGCCATCAGGATGGAGCCCAGAGGAGCAGGGCGGAAGGCAGCGGAGTGCGGCAGAGCCGTGAGGTGGAAGCCCAGAGGAGCAGGGCAGAAGGTACAGGTGGGAGCCCGGAGGAGCAGGGAGGAAGGCAGCCGAGTGTGGCGCAGACGCCAGTTGGGAGCCCAGTGGAAGGCAGCAGAGTGTGGCAGAGCTGCCAGGTGGGAGACCAGAGGAGCAGGGCGGAAGGCAGCAGAGTGCGGCAGAGCCGTCAGGTGGGAGCCCAGAGGAGCAGGGCGGAAGGCAGCAGGGTGTGGCAGAGCCGTCAGGTGGGAGCCCAGAGGAGCAGGGCGGAAGACAGCGGAGTGTGGCAGAGCCACCAGGTGGGAGCCCACAGGAGCAGGGCAGAAGGCTGCAGCAGACTGGAGAGGGAGCTGCAAGCATCAACAGCAACAGGAATCAAAAGGCCAAAAGAGGATTTCCAGGAAAGCTCAAAACTGGTAACAGGAGAACCAGCATGAACTCCCTGACTGACAACTGCTTCTGTTCAAAGTGACCTTATAAAGGCCCTCCCAGCCAGCAGGCCAGCAGGGTAGAGCTGATTGCAGACTCTGGCAGCTCTGTTCAATTAAGCCCAGCCCCGGCCTCAGTAGCCTGCAGCAGTAGAAGCAGTGGTTTCTAATCAAGTGCTCTCCAGCTCTCTGCAGCCTAGCCTGCAGTAGCTTGGAACAGGTGAATGCAATCAGACCCTCTGCAGCTCTTAGTAGCTTGCTGCAAACAAATGTATTTAGTATGCCTCCTTATAGACAGCATACATGTCCCAGAATGCATCTGCTGGTTTAATCCAAAAGCCGGAATGGATCATGCAATTAGATTAGTCCAAAACTGCAGCAGTAAAACAAGGAAATAAAGGAAAGGCGCATGTAGCGGTGCTGGGTGGCAGGCGAGCAGGATCGTGACGGAAGGTGTTAGACATGCCTTTCGACGGAACTTCTTTGGGAAGTTCGTCGACGAGTCCCTCCAGCCCATCAAGGCAGATACGGAGACGGCCCGTTCCCTGGGCACTCTGCACCACCAGCGCCCTTCTTTTTGCTCCACCAGGGAAAAGTCGAACAGGTATTCCAAAGGTTTCTCCTCTTCGTACCATCAGCCCTCCAGACCCACAACTCAGGAAGCCTACAGAGGGCATTCCCAGGCTTTCGGTAGCAGTAGACAGCATCGCCGTTGCTCGCAGGGCAGGACGCCAGCTCCAAAACAGGGCAGGACATCGGGCCACCACACATGCACCCCGGTGGGAGGCCAGCTGATGAGGTACATTGCCGAGTAAAAGAAGATCACCAACGACAGATGAGTGCTGGATGCTCTCGCCCCGGGGCACACACACTGGAGTTTCAACACAGATGTCCGTGAATCCTTCCGATTGCCAATCAGGAGCAGCACATCCCTTAGCTCCTGGAAGAGGTACGGGCCATGCTGCGATAAGGGGTGATAGAGCTAGTTCCCCAATGACTCCGGGGCTCCGAAGTCTATTCCAGATACCTTCTGGTCAGAAAGAAGACAGGGGACTGGAGGCCCATCCTAGACCTAGAATGTCACAACAAATATCTAAAGTCCCAAAAGTTCAGGATGATCACGTTGCAGCGTGTGCTCGACCAGCTGGAAAAAGGAGACTTCTTCACGTCGTTGTACCTGGAAGACGCCTACTTCCACTTTCCCATTCACAAGAAACATTGAAAGTTCTCATGCTTCGTAGTGCAGGGACAGCACTACCAGTTCAAGGCTCTACCTTTCGGCTTGAAGTCGGCCTCCAGAGTGTTCACAAAATACCTGGCACTGGTGGCTGCCCTTCTACGTCTACGGGGCATACACGTGTACCCATATCTGGACGGCTGGCTCATTTGTACCCTCTCACGGGAGCTGGCCGTCGCACACACGGAGACGACCGTCCAATTACTGACGGATCTGGGATCCTCCACCAACTATCCGAAGTCCTGCTTAACACCATTGCAGGACGTTCTGTTCCTAGGCGCCAGACTCAATACAATGTCTTGCCCGGCATCGCCCTCAAAGGAGAGAGTAGCAGTCATTCAAGGGAAGGTGCAGCGACTGTGCGGGCCATCAAGTCATGCCTCTGCATGATGCCATCCTGCAGCTACCTCACCCGGCTTTGCAGGTTGCAAATGCGGCCCCTTCAGGAGTTCCTGGATGCTCGCTGGAGACAGGTGTCCAAAAGCTTCAAGGACAAGATTTCACTCAGCGACAAGTTTAGTTGGGCAATAGGATGGTGGGGCGTCCGCTCCAACATCAGCCAAGGCATGGGATTTCAAAACGCCCCATACCAGGAGACGGTCACCATGGACGCTTTCCTGGAAGGCTGGGGCACCCACAACAGACGTCTTCACACCAGAGGCCTGTGGTTGCCGGAGGAGAAGGATCTCCATATCAAAATCCTGGAGCTACAGGCAGTGTTCTGGGTCCTCAAGTCGTTCCTTCCGTTGATGAAATGCAAGGTGGTGAGCATCTTCACAGATAACACCACCGCCATGTTCTACATCAGGAAACAGGGGGGCACTTGATCCCCAGTGCCTTCCAAGAAAGCACAGGACTTGTGGCGCTGGGCTGTCAGACAGGGGATGTTCCTCTTCCCGCTTCACCAAGCGGAAGTCAAGAACACCATCGTAGACTCCCTCATCAGGGTACTGCTCTCCTGCAACGAGTGCAAACGTCGGCAGGACCAGGTGGGCTGCGTCTTCATCAAGTGGGACTGGCACCAGATAGATCTATTTGCGATGGCGGTGAACTCAGTATGTCAGACGTTTGCCAGAAGATTCCACCAGCCGAGGAGCCTAGGGGACACATTCTCCTTCACGTGGGAAGGGCTATTTCTGTACGCATTTCCTCCGTCCCCTTTTCTGCCACGAGCCATCAACACACTCAGACAGTGTCAATGCAGGATGACACTCATCGCCCCGGCGTAGCCGAGGCTGATTTGGTACCCTGACATTTTTAACCTCTCAGCGTCGCCTCTGGTCAAGCTGCCGGTGGTTCTGGATCTTCTCACCAGAAAGAGGCTCAATCCTGCATTACAATCCTTGGCCAAAGCCGGACTGACTCACGCCTCCATCAAGGTACATCTGGTGGCTATCTCCTGCTACACCAGGTCACCAGGAAGATCTTCACTTTGGTCCAACCGACACGTCAAAGGGTTTCTCAAAGGACTTTTCAGATCTTTCCCGCTGGTGAAGGCTCCTGCCCTGGCAACTCAACGTGGTTCTGATGAGGCTCATCAGGGCCTCATTCGAGCCTCTGCATCAGGGCCTGCTCATGTTTCTCTTGTGGAAAACTGCTTTCCTTGTGGCCATCACCTCTGCCAGGAAGGTGTTGGAGAGAAGATTCTCCTGTCCTACACCCCTAGCCTTTCCTGTAGTAAGTAGATCATGTGTAGGCCAACGCGGGAGAGACACCCCCACCCATGGCACATCCCCTTATAATAGAACGTAAAGACATATATGAATACCAATGCTCACAAGCCCGAAAATAGATGCCATTTTGCATTGGCATAGACGCCATCTTTTCTACTAGGCTTAAAAATCATCCAGGTGAAAGAACAGCTCTCCCTTCCCCTGCTCCTCGCGCAGAGAGCCCAACACATCGCCAAACCCTGCCAGCTCCGTGTGTACCTTGTTCTCACGGATGTCCAGCCATTTAGTGTTGAAATTGTTTAGTATCACTTCCACAGAACGTGCTCTCCACAGAGTGCAAGATCGAATCAGGCCCCAGCACAAGTGCCCATCCATCTTCACTAAACTGCCCCTTTCCTTTCATCCCCCACGTCGTCAGACCAGAGCCCACCAGTCCCTGACACCCCACTCTCATTCATATCGATACACATCTGACCCCCCTCTTACTGACCATTCCGGAACACCCACCATAAAACGTAATCCTGTGTAACAGTATATTCTCTTTAAACCAACACATGTCTGTTCGTATCATAAGGCATCAGGGAACATACATAGTAGATCAAACCCCCAGGGGGAGACACCTGGGAACAGGACCCTGGTATCAAAGAAGCCCTGAATGTAGAGGTCCGAATGCCAATGTATTAACCCATTCTCTCTAAGTACCCCCATTCATGCAAGGATTTTTATGTTCACCATTATTCTCTTATTATCAGCTCCTGTTGTGTATCTTAGACAGTTAGTAATTTGTCACATTTTTCCTGACCTTCACTGCAGAGATGAACCCAGCTGACCCACGTACCACCTTATCAACTGGGAAGCAGCGGCCAATTGCAGCCTTGCATCCCCTATAGAGCAGGCTGTGCCATACGGCCCCTCCAATCCGCACAATAATTTTGTACATTATATCTATATGAGGATGTCAGTAATGACGAAATTGCTCTTGATAATGTGCTGCCAGTGAGCTTTTGGCAGAGCGCTCTCGGGAAGCAGAGTTCTTTGCTTGCATACTTTATTTTATATAAAGTTTGACGGGAGTGTTACCTTTAATTATGTATCTTGTGAGGGCACGTGGTCGGGTGGCCACCTTTATTTGGTGACCCCTTAGCGTGGTTTCCTTGAGACCCCCATACCTGAGGCGAGATCCAGGGCTTCTCTGGCAAGGCCGCCCCCACCTACGGCTGACCAGTCCCCAAAAACGCATACGCAGAAGAAAAAGGTTCTTGTTGGTTCCGGCTTTGCGAATACCCCTCTGCTCCCCTGAGCCGGTGCGGCCTCAGGAAGATGCCCAGACGTTGTGCATAGACCGCGAATGGAGGCTCTTGGAAGAACACGGGCACGTTAGTATAAGTATAGAGCTGTATAATTGTGGGGAACACGCAAGGGCTGAATTGTGTGATTATTTGAAGTGAAGCGCTTTTTCCTTTTTATGGCCATTAAGTTTTTTTAGTAAAGAAATAAGGAGAAAATACAGAGGAGATACAGGAATGTAGCTCCGAAAGGAGGTAGAAGGCGGCGCTGCGGTGCTCTGTCCCAACCAGTGGAGTGAATAAATATGGATACAAAAGTCGGAGCCCCATATAATTAGAGGGCTCAGGAATAAATAGTGGTTGTTGTTTTAGCTTATTGTTTTAGCTTCTTATTTTCTGTGTTTTTATAATATGTGGAGGAGGGCCTAGGAGGGGCAGAGGAGATGTGAATGGTGAGTGAGTGAGCAAGTGTATATGCTCTAAAAAAGTGGATGGGTATATGTTTTCTCTTTATTGTTCTCAGTCTGTTTTTGTTGGTTTTTGAACTGTTCTGTGCTCTTTGTATGTAATTGTATAGTGTATTGTGATGTTAAAGATAGATGTTAAAAGACATTATTGACTGTTCCAGAAAGAAGGCCTCAGGTCTAGCAGAGAAGCTGAGGGGAAGACAAGGTCCTATAAATATTAGGAGAACCATACGCAAAAAAAGCAAAAGGTCCTCAGTCATGGGGATGGACACTCCACTCTCCCACATTTGCAAACATCCCCCGCTGTATAGTGAACGAATTAAGAAATACCACAGCCAATGGGTGACTGAAAGAAGGGGGAAGGGTTGTCGCATGCCTTGCCAGAGGAAGGGTCTTTTGATAAGGGAACATTAGAGCACCTATCCACGTATCTGACAACAAAGTACAAAGGGAAACAGCTCCAAAACAGAAGGGAGGTGTTAGATTTGTGGAGAATGATCGAAGAAACTCCTGCCCCAACTGAGAGGGAAAAAGCATCAGAAGCACCAGCAGTGATGAGGGGAAGTGAGGGAGACCAGGAGAAGGGGGAGGAGGAACCCAGGAAAATATACCCATTGCTCACAAGGCCAGAAGAAGGGTATACAAACCCAACATATGTATCAGGGGACAGTACACCCGTTACCCCTGGTACTGTCCCACCCCTCTGTATGACCCATCTACCACCATCGCCGCCCACACTGGAGTGAGTACCCAAGATCTTAAGGTGGCATTAACCACAACTCGTACCGAATTGGGTCGATTACGTGCAGTGTGCGAAGCAACATGAGTATCGGAGGGAGGGCCCCAAACCTTAAGAGATACCCCTCCAATACCCGAAGATGAGTGGAAATCGGCAGACTTCCTCTTTGGGAGCGACAGTGCTCCCATACGGGCAGTACGAGTAGAACGAGAAGGGGAAACCTATAGTTTGGGATATGACACTGTGGCCTCGATGGGGGATGAAGAGTACAGGAGTAATTTTGATGAATCGGAAGACGGTGCCGTTGGAGGTATACAGCAGGTGCAATGGGCCTCATCTAGGCTGGGAGAGACATGGGAGGGAAGGCTTTGAAACAGGATGGGAACCTAAATTACCTCTCACCCATAAGGGAGCGGGCGGCCCCACTATGTACCCAGGGCACAGATGGACAAAACAAATCTCCTCAAGTCCCTCCCCCCACTCCCGGCGGGTGCAGAGAAATGGATCTATGCCTTTGAGAAAAACACGGCAGGGTTGCCCCTTGCTATAGGGGATATTAAAAGTATCAGCAATAGGAGATCAAGCCAACACAGTGTAGGTCAGGCTTGTCCAACATTTTTGAATGTGGGGACGAAGTATAAACTTTTTTCACCCGGTGGGCCGCCGAGCCAAAAGCCAACAACACTTCACCCAAAGCAGTATATTAAAAAGCAAAGGTGTGTGACCTTTGACACAATAGCATCACAGGCAGTGATGGCCATGCAGTCCCAAAGATAGCTTCGGGTGTCAGGACAGTGATCAAAGGTTAGTTGCTTGTGATTTCTTTCAGTGTGTATGTGCTGATATTTTTCTCAAATAGTGGGGGCGACCAAGCGTAGCGAGGGAGCTATAAAGATCTAGGGAGGGTTTGGGGGGGTTGGCCCCCAAGATATTTTCCAAATATGGAGCTGAAATGGTGCATTTTACAGCAGGAAAAGTGACCAAAAAGCCATAGGTTTACCATCAGTTCTAAAGGGGAACATGAACATTCCATGTCACCAACAGCAGACAACAACATTGTAGAACACAACACATTTTAATGATCACTGTGTCCACCGTGTAAAACAGCACTGTCACTGATGTAACACATTGGCCTGCTGGTTGTGCCCAAAATATGCCTCTGTAGCAACATGTGTATGCTGGCTGTTCCCAATTTTGGCCAGCATTGTCCTGTACAAAGCATGATTGGTGCTGCCTGAGCATGTGCAGTGTGCCCGATAGATATGCCAGTTCATCTCGGTAATACACATTCATTACTTCTGTGTTAATGATTGATGCTGCCTGTGCAGTGTGACCAATACATATGGCAGCTTTCTATTGCTGCAAATTAAAGGCAAGGCTATTAACCAGTACACATAATGTCATTATATGTTGATTCGCATAAGTGGGGAGGCGCAATTTATTTTCACGATGCTTCTTTGGCAAACTATATATCAATTCCACTTTAAACCACTTCCATAGCACTGGTGAAAAGAGGGGTTTCAGTTTCCGATCTAACAGGACTTTCAGCCATGTTTTATCATCATCTTTGGCCGATGATGCTAAAGAATCATCACCAAGTGACAAGTGGGAAACGTGAGCACCCACCGGCTCAACAATGGGTACAGTAATAGCCACTGGTGAGTCTCTTGCGGTGGGGGTACTAAATATTTCAGTATCCTCATCCAATGGAGGGGCAGCAGGGGGACCCTGCCTCAAGTCCCCAAAAAGTCATCCTCAAAGTAGAATACCCTTCAATACCCCTTCAATAACCTTAATTAGGGGAGAGGAAAAAATTACCTCGCAGCCCCTCACTTAACAGAAGGTTCAATATTGCACAAGCAGATGAATCATACGGGGTGTAGGAGAAGGGAAGTATTGCACAATTAATATATACAGTTAATATATAGAAAGTAGACATTGCCCAGATAAAAATAAATAAATAAACCGGGCCATGGCTGAGACCTGTAACTGCCTCTGGTGCCCCCTTCAAGTGGACACCAGCGGCAGTAACAGTCCTCCGCGCCACGTCCCACTCCTCTGTCACGTCCCAGGTAATTTATTTCTGCAATATTGGTCGGGTACTGGTATATAGGGTAACCTGGGCCGAGGATGGGTTATAATCTTCAGGAGGGGCATGAGCTGACAAAGAAGCATTCAAACGGCAACCGTACCGTTATACGACTGTCCAGCCAAGGTCTACTACACTACAAATTCAACTCATTAAAATAACATACCTCTGCACCTGAAGACACAGAATATACAGACTTTTGAATGAAAGTGGGCACTCTGAGTCTTGTGACAGGGTCAGATGTGCACGAGAAACCCTCTCGTGGTGGAGTAGGCGATATATCGGGTCAATGCCAGACCTAACCCACAGGTGGTGCGACAGCTGAGCGGTACCCTTCTCCCAGGCTCCCCGTTATGCGTAGTCTTGTTGTAGTCTGGATGGTAATGCAGGCTACAAAGTGATCACTGCTGAAGGACCGAATACATTTCCTTTGGAAGAATCCATCACCAAAGGCAGGAGATTAGACCAGCTTGGGGTAGACCAGGTGGCCAAGGGAGGCAGCTGACCCGAGTACCCAATGGCCACAGCCTGCAGCTCACCCCCGTGGTGACCTTGCCCACACTCGCATTCTTCACCCCCCAGGACGCAAGTATTGGGGCTCATGAACATACATGATTCAATACAACTCACAGCCCAGTTAGCCCTTTAACTGAGAATATGTCAGAGAAGACCTGTTATAGCTCATGTAAAACCCCAATGATGCATCACATGTGCTGGCAGGACACTGAATAAAGACGTTAAACAATCGCAATATTATGACTGTGACCCCCCAATACATAAAACTGGCATTGGACACCTGGTGATTTGAAGGCGTATGTTCTTACAATTGCTCATGCAAAAATAATGCCCCCTAAGTAACCTGACTGGGGTCCATGTGGTGGATCCTACTGCGGCTATTTGACCCCTGAAAAGTGGCCGAGGCCTGTAAACCCGGTTTCTTTATTTATTTCTGCAATGTTGGTAGCCGACCAACATTGCAGAAATAAATTAATTCATCAGGTCCACGGACCTGATAAACATTGCCCAAATAAATAAATAAACCGGGTTTACAGGTCACAGCCCGGTTTATTTATTTATTGCAGGGGTCACCAGAGGCAGTAACAGTCCTTCGTCACGTCCCGTTACTCTGCCACGGCCCGGTTTATTCATTCATTTGGACAATGTTTGCCGCGTCTGTGGACCTGATTAATTAATTTATTTCTGCAATGTTGGTAGCCGACCAATATTGCAGAAATAAATAAATTAATCAGATCCACGGACCTGATAAACATTGCCCAAATCCATAAATAAACAAGGCAGTGGCTGAGGCCTGTAACTGCCTCTGGTGACCCCTTGCAGGGGTCACCAGATGCAGTAACAGTCCTCCACCACGTACCGCTACTCTGCCACGACCCAGGTGATTTATTTATGCAATGCTGGTCGGGTACCGTACCCAACCAACATTGCGGAAATAAATATATAAATCGTGTCCATGTATCCGACAAACTTTGCCCAAATAAATAAATAAACCGGGCCGTGGCTGAGGCCTGTAACTGCCTCTGATGCCCCCTTGCAGGGGTCACCAGTGACAGTAACAGTCCTCTGCCATGTCCCTGTTAATTTATTTATTTCTGCAATGCTGATCGGGTACCGTACCGACAAACATTGCAGAAATAAATAAATTAACCGGGTCCGCACGACAAACATTAACAAAACTTACCATATGCAGGCCTCGGCTGCTGAATCACACGCAGGCTGCTGCAGAAGTGTGAAGGTGGCGCTGTAGGCCCTTCACTCCACCCACACACATTACGTGCTGTGATTTCCATTGGCTGAGAAACAAGTATTTATTTTTCCCCTATGACATGCCTTACATGGCAACAGTATTTCCATTGGTTGTTTCTCAACCAATGGAAATCACAACCAATGCCGGCTTGATGCTTTATGGTTGCTTTGTTCGTTTCTTCAGCCTCGCGGGCCACATCAAATGGCTTGGAGGGCCGCATTGTGGCCCGCGGCCCGTATATTAGACAACCTTGGTGTAGGTGAAAGCAGGGTTCCCAGGGGTGACCATAAGTAACGACACTCATGAAGGGGAATCATTCAATAATGTTCGAGCACAAGTATGGGATGCCCTGCATAGGACCTTCCCCAACACCCCCAATTTTCATTCCCTATTGCAGTGCATTATGGGGGATGAGGAAGGTACTGCACAGTTCATTCTTCGAGTGTAGGAGATGTGGCGCACGGAGACAGGCACCGCATGGGACCAGTGTACCTCCCTATTTTATTTCATCATTAAGTGAGGCCTCCCAAAGGAAGTACAGAAGGCCCTTGATAAAATAGCCTGGATAGAAGCCAAAGGCTGGCCAGTAAACCCCTGTAGGAGGACAAAGAAAGAGAAAAAGAGACAATTCAGAGGAGATTAGCTAAACAAGCGAAACAAGTTCAGACAAAATTGGTGAAGGTCGTGGCTGTCGCAGCAGCTCTTCCTTCAGAGCAGCAAGGGGAGGAGGGAGGTGTGTCTGAAGCAACACAGGCAAGGATGGCTGCAGTATGAACAGACAATAGGTAGGAGCAGTGGGGAGGATAACAACAGTACATGGGACCCCAGTGGCAAGGAAGGCCTGCAAAAGGACGAGGTGGGCTCTGTGGACAGAGAGGAGGAGGATATGCGGGGCAAGGGTCCAGAGGAGGGAATCTAGGACAATGCTGGTCGTGCAAGAGGTGGGGCCACTTCCTGCCGGAATGCTGCAGCAGGCAATGTGGAAACTACCAATACAGGCCACCTCAATATGGACTTCCTCATCCTGGGAGCCCACATGGCCTTCCACAAGGAGTTTATGAGCAACCCCTGCAATATGCGCACCAGCCCCCACTACCACCTGGTTACAACATACTCGGTCACCCCCCTTACAACATGCAATCACAGCAAGAGCACCCTAACCAGATGACCCAACGGCACAACAATCCTTTCGCCACCAACCCAAACGGTTCACCGGCACCCTACCAAGGGGCGTGTGTGCTCAGTGAAAATATTTTCTCTTGCCCCTGGACAGACACTCACCCTGACTAGGACAGCCCACAGAGAGCACTTGCGTGTCCGGTCCTATCCACTACCTTACATCCAGAAGAGGAATCACTGGTGGGGGAGGAAATAGGGAACAAACAGTTAATCTTTATGGTGGACTCGGTGCGGAGAAGTCATGCATATCTAAAGGTGATTTTCCGTTGTCTGGCAAAATTCTCAAAATGCAAGGGTTCTCTGGGGCTGTAGTAATGGTTCCATATACAGAAGATTTGGATGTCAACATAGTGGGAAAAACAGTGCAGGCACCTCTTCTCTACTATAAAAGGTCCCCAGTCAATTTATTGGGACGAGATTTGCTCAGCAAGTTAAACATGACCGTATCATTCACCGGCCAAGGGATTGTTTGCTCCACCCCAGGCATGTGTCCCCTCAGGGCAATGCTATTAATACATACAATGGCCAATGAACTGAAGGTAAGGGGGTACCAGTAAATCCTGGCATGTTCGTGTACAGGATCCGGGTCTTGGCTTGAGCAGTGCCTGAGCTCACCAGGAAAGAACGGAGGGTGCGCCCTCTGATTTTGTGTTCTGCCCTGTAGCTGCCCCCAATGTGGTTGCTGGCATAATTTTATCACTAGAAGGAGTAAAAGTGTCTGCAAGGAGAGTAGTGGAAATAGGGATGGACATGCATGGATGCGAATGATGCACAGTTTGTGCATTGACTGAAACATACCATTGCGCAAGTTAACCGATGAGGAACTGTTCACTGATGACAACAATGAGGGGGAAATTATTTTGGAAATTAGCATCCCCTGTGAAGTGATGTTACAGTACAGAAAAGTACCAAGCCCCCTCATGGCTGCCGTCAGTGCACCACATTCCTACTATGACACAGATATGCAACAAGTGCCCCCTCACCTGTGAACCACAAACCCTCAAGATGATGGACTATTGAGAGAAGTGACCGCTGTAAAGATTACCCTAAAGCCAGGAGCGATATTACCCAGGGTCAAGCAATAACCACTGTCGAGAGAATAAGAGGAAGGGATTCATGAAACCCTAAGTGCACTACTCCAGCAAGGGATAATTGTCCCCTCCAATTCCGCATGCAACACGGCTGTGTATCTGATTAAGAAAACGACAGGGGGGTCATGGTGTACGAACCTGGACCTGTGCCCATTTAATGATAGCGTCCAAAAGGAGTTCCTTCTTGTCCCGAATCCTTCTTCCATTTTGTGTAGCATCCCAAACAGGCCACTCATTTTACCGTGGTCAATTTGAAAAATGCCTTCTTCTCAATGCCCCTAGAAGTAGGATCACAATATCTACCAGCATTTACACTGGGTGGGAAGCGGTATGAACACCGTTGATTGCCCCAGGGGTACTTTGAGAGCCCCAGCATCTTTAACAGGATATTACACAAAGATCTCGGCAATATTCAAGTCCTGAGCACAGTCATTCAATACATAGATGACCTTCTAGTCTGTAGCGAAAGTGAAGAAAGCTGTCGAAGACATTCTATTGTCCTTCTCCAGTTACTTGCCCACAAGGGGTACAAAGTAGGCAAGAAAAAGCTGCAATACTGTCTGACTGAGGTCCTGTACTTGGGCCAATTGATTTCAAAGATGGCAAGAGAATAATACCCCACAGGGCGGCAACAGTACGTGCCTCAGCCAGACCACACACTGTTGAGGATATGCAGAAGTTCCTCTGAATATGCAACTACTGTAGGGCATGGATATTATATTATGCTGCCTACACAAGGCCCCTCTTGCAAGGTTTAAAATCAGCACAGAAAGACAAGACTCATATAACCTGAACAGCAGAAATTCAGACAGCATTTGATAGCCTAAAAGAATTGATCAGCACGGCCCCAGTCCTAGCCACATCTTATTATGAGTGGGAATTTTACCTGTTCTCGCACTGCAATGGGACCATGATGACAGCAGTGCTGACACAAAAAACCTCCTTGGGTCACAAACCACTAGCATATTACAGTGGCACACGCGATTCATTAATGCAGGGTCACTTTGCTTGCGAACAGGCGCTCGCAGCTGCTATGTTTGCTATTTAAAAGAGCTCAACAATTGTCATGGGGTGCTCTTTCACCCTGTACGTCGAACACTCCCTGTTCGCCATACTTGAAAGGTCAAAATTCACTCTCACCACACAAAGGGCATCCGCCTACGAGATAATACTCTCTAGCCCCAATATCCATTACAGTAAACCATGCCACGTTCCTTACAGAGCCATGCACTGTGAAGGATATGCAAGAGCATGATTGTGCCACCTATGAGGGAGAAGGAGATAATAGTCCTAAAGCTAGGGAAAATGTACTGCAGTACTGCAAAAAGGAGAAGTGTTCTTCGTAGATGGATCAGCATCCATTTGCCAATAAACAGGTGAAAAACATGTCAGAGCAGCAGTAGTGAGATTGGAAGATGGGGACTACGAGGTACTGGTTAAGAAACGTTTGCCCATGCATTATTCCGCCCAAGCCACAGAGCTAGTGACATTGTTTGAAGCCCTCCATGCTGCTAAAGGGTGTGCTGTGACAATATAGTCTGATTCGGCATACGTGACCACTACGGTACATGCTGGACTATCCAAATGGAGAAGGAGTGTTTTCAGGAGGGCTGATGGATCCCCAGTACAACACGCAGAATTACTAAATAAATTGATTGAATGGCAGCAAGCAGTACACCAAGTTCTTTTTTATGGAGTGGGAATGTTTTTATAACCTATTCTTAAGAAGGCAGTTGATTTTCTCGACCAGTCCGTTTGCTTGTGGGTGATAAATTGAGCACATTTTGTGTTTTATGTGAGGTCACAAGAATGCTACCAACGTGACCCCAGAAATGGGACTATTTATGGATAACGGAACTGAAAGCACATCTATTGCATTAACTGTGAAGTTACCATCCCCACCATGTTTACAGTTTCACAAGCTATCTCACAGCCTAATATAGTATCTACCTCGACGCTTAGAGAAATGTACAATGTGTTCCACACCCCAGTGTCCAATGTGAGATTAAGTCCCCCCACCCCCCTACTCAGGTGTACCAACAAGAAACCACAGATACTAATGTAAATATGCATACTGGTATTTTCCCAATTTACAGACAGCAACCCACAACTGTACAAGATTCACTATGTACTACTGGTACACTGTGTAAAGGGTTAACAGGAAAAAGACAATGGGCCTCATTACGAGTCCGGCGGTAACCGAGGTGGTAAAACTGCCTGGTTACCGCCA
Source organism: Ambystoma mexicanum (assembly GCF_040938575.1). Classification (NCBI taxonomy): domain Eukaryota; kingdom Metazoa; phylum Chordata; class Amphibia; order Caudata; family Ambystomatidae; genus Ambystoma; species Ambystoma mexicanum. Next base: position 140,520,501 of record NC_090921.1, read on the forward strand.
GACCCGTATAACCATTCCGCCTCCGTGACTCCCGAAATTACTGGGGAATTACAACCCCGGTGTCCCGGGAATTCCGGAGGCGGAATGGTGTTAATCCCCATTCCCATGGGGATGGGGATCATGGAAACACCGGCACCATCTCGTGATGGTGCTGGTGTTTCCTCGTCCGCCTGCAGGCGGGCGGTGCTAAACCCGCCAGGTCAGACATGGCGGGTTTGATGACTCTGCCTGCAGGAGTTGTGATCGCCCGGCATGGAAACAATGGTGGCGGTGGGTTTACTGCCACTGTTGTTCCCATACCGGGAGAGTTATAATACGGCCCAATCTCTTTTGCATAATAAAAGAAAGAAAAGACAGGCACGTCAACACAGATACGATGCCTACCATGGGTTGGGATTAGACATGGTTGAGGACCTTCGTCATCCAGGGCAATCTAACAGTTGGTATTCTGATATGAGTGCAAAAGGAAAACAGCTAATGGCAGTTGCTATGTGTGTTACTTAATACTGCATGCTTTTGGGACACCCAAGGTTTTAGTGCCTCAAGAAGCCCCCTTAGTAGACGCCCAATGTCTCATCCACCTCGCACTTTGCAGGATAAAGAGCTCCTTTCAGGCACGCACAGTAAGATTGCAACTCCTCCCGCCAGACGAAAAGATTGGCAAAGAAGGATTGCAAGGTCCAAAGTGTTTCAAAGAACCCATCCTGGCAATAGAGGGCACAATCTCCACGGAAAAAAAATGTCAAGAGTCAACATACATGTGCAAGGCTGAATGGCTGCGTGGCTTGTCAGATCAAAGACTGGAATGAATGGACAAGACATGTGCACAGATATGGACAGAGCATATCATCAAACTAACATTGGTCACAGCGCTTGAAAAGCTGATCAAGGTCCAGCAGGAAGAAAACGACAAACTTTGTTTCTATGGGGAAGGAAAAGTGTCCATGGGTTCTAAAACACGCTGCAACATAACCCTCATCATCCCTGATCTTCAGAAAGGCACTGCTGCCATAATGGACTTTTATTGGGTGTGCGGCAAACAGGCATACTTGCACCTCCCACCATTGTGGAGGGGCTACTGTACGCTTGCAACACTGCACTCTGCACTGCTGGTGATACCGGAAGAGCATGTAAAGGGGGGAGCGGTGCCTCAAGAATGACCAAGGGATCCTCAACTGACCGAAGCGAAATGCCCCATCTTTCGCATATTCCCCGACGAAGAGCAAGGCGATCACTTGTTCCGGAAGAAGCGTGCCTCCAACTACCTATAAGAGTCCTCTGACCTCCTTGCACAGATACCGATGAATACAAACTCTTTAACTCAGCAGAGACCTTTTTTGCATCACTTGTGCCAGTCGCCAGACAAGTGCAAATGCCAAATGGTTGGATATAGTGAGATGAGAGCTCATCCAGCTGGCAAATGACACTGAAGAAGGTGGAAGTGGAACTAAGAGCCCTCTGACTAATGACAATGCAGAATCGCTATGTGTTAGACCTTCTCACTGCTATGGAAGATAGTGTTTGCAAGAAAATCGGGAGTTCATGTTGCACATTCCTACCTTCTACAGACACTGAAAACGGGACACTATCACATGTGATCACAGCAGTACATGAACTTGGTGTGAAAATGAGAAAAGAAGGAGGAGTCAAAGAAAATGACTGGTTCAATATGGCGTTCAGCTGGGTACTCTTGTGGCTTGGGACAATCATGAAGATGCTGATACCCACCATTGTGTTCTTCCTGCTGATCTTCTGTGTGTGCCAGATAGGACTCCGGTGCTGCACAAAATCGGTGCCAAATAGTGTGATGATGATGGTGACAATCAGCAATAAGAACGTTAATAACAAAGTGCTTCATGATACTAGGGATGCTCAGGTGCAAACAGTTGAGAATTATGAGCCCAAATTCTGCATGGTGGCCATATACCATACAGGGGATGAGTTATATAAGTATTATCATACTACTATCAAACAGCCCCAGGATCTCGAAAATTACAAGGAGGTGTGGGTTGACCTGGATGGGGATGGGGATGTATTCATATGACATGTACTCCTGAAGAATAAGCACGACGTGGGGAGAGTTTAATAAGTGTGTGTAGAGCATGGATGCCCGTTAAAGGTACCCCTGCATGGGACGAAGCAGTAAAACGGGCTGAAGAACGTAGAAATACTGGGGAAGGGTATTCATTACTTTAGGAGTAACGAAAGTGGGGAATGTTGGGGAGGAGATGCTCCTATCCCACCCCCTAGCCTTTCCCGCGGTAAGTAGATCATGTGTAGGCCAACGGGGGAAGAGACACCCACCCCCATGGCACATCCTCTTATAATAGAACACGCAGACTTATATGACTAGCGATGCTCACAGGCCCGAAAACAGATGCCATTTTGCATTGACGTATATGCCATCTTTTCTACAAGGCCCAAAAATCATCCCTCTGAAAACCAGCTCTCCCTTCCCCAGCACCTCGCTCGCAGAGAGCCCAAGACATTGCCACCCCGCCAGTCCTGTGTGAACCTTGTTCTCACGTAGGTCCACCCATTTATTGTTGCAATTGTTTAGTATCACTTCCACAGAATGTGCTCTCAGCAGAACGTGAGATCGAAGCAGGACCCAGCACAAGTGCCCATCCATCTTCACTAAACTGCTCCTGCCCTCTCAACCCCCACCTCATCAGACCAGAGCCCACCAGTCCTGGACCCCCCACTCTCTTTCTCTTTCATATTGATACACATCTGCCCCACTCATAGTGACCATTCCAAAACACCCACCATAAAACATAATCCTGTGTAACAGTATATTCTCTTTAAACCAACACATGTCTGTAACATGAGGCATCAGGGAACATAAATAGTAGATCAAACCCCCAGGGGCAGATAGCTGAGAGCGGAGCCCTGGTATCAATGAAGCCCTGAATGTAGAGGTTGGAATGCCAACATATTAATCAATTTTCTCTAAGTATCCCCAATCATGCAAGGATTTTTATGTTCAGCATTATTCTCTTATTATTAGTTCCTGTTGTTTAGCTGATACAGTTAGTAATTTGTCACATTTGTTCTGACCTTCACTGCAGAGATGAGCCCAGCTGACCCACATGCCACCTAATCGACTGGAAAGCAGCAGCCAATTGCAGCCTGGCATCCCCTTTAGAGCAGGCTGTGCCATACGGCCCTTCCAATCCACACAATGATTTTGTACATTATATGATGATGTCAGTAATGAAGAAATTGCTCTTGATAATGTGCTGCCAGTGTAGATTTTGGCAGAGCGCTCTCGGGCAGCAGAGTTCTTTGCTTGCATACTTTATTTTATATAAAGTTTGTTATCCTTGCAACTTATCTCTTGGTCTCATTCCCTGACGGGGCTTGTTATCTTTAATTTTGTAGATTGTGAGGACATGTGGCCAGGTGCCCACCTTCAAGGGTAGGTGAGATCCAGGCCCTATGCTGCAAGCAGCCATACCTGTCTTTCTGTGAATTGAGGGTGGTGCTCTGTATGTACCCCTCCTTCATGCCGAAGGTTCCGTCAGAATTCCACCAAAGCGAGCCTTGGTGTTAACTGTTTTTTTCCCAAAACCTTTGTCGCCGGCGGAAAGGGACTTGCAGTCGCTGGACGCTGCTCGTGCCCTCAAGTTCTACATGACACGCACAAAGAGTTTTCAGAAGACTTCACAGATGTTTGTGAAATTTGGTCCTGTGAACCATGGGAAGGCCTTGTCCAATGCCTCAATCTCAAGATGGTTCTCCGGCTGCATCACGCACTGTCATCAGTTGGCTAACCGACTGCTGCCTGGCCGCTTGAGAGACCACTCCACCAGAGCGATCGCTGCAAAAACAGCATTCCTGTCTGGTGTGCCCCTGCTCGACATCTATAGGGCTGCTACATGGAGGTCCACGCACACTGTCATGAAATTCTACTGCGTCAACAAGGATTCCAGGTAGGAGTCAAGAGTCGGCCAAGCAGTGCTATGGAACCTGTTTGCTTGAGGGGTAAGAGTAGTTGTTTCTGTTGAGCCTTGCCACCTCCAGTGATTGTTTAATGTTGTACTGCTGTGTATTCATTATTCATGAGCATGTGAATCCATGCCGGGCCCCATGCTGGAGAAGGAACAAGTTGCTTACCTGTAACTATAGTTCTCCAGCATAGGTCTGGCATGGATTCACAACTTAAACACTCCCTCTGACCCCTCTGCTGCTCTTCTTGGTCATACTGACACTTTGCGTGCTTACCAAATCTGAAGATGGCTGCCAGAGGAGGGGCTTATGGAGAGGACTATCATTGGATGGGGCAGTATGACATAGAGGACAGTGATTGGTTTAAAGGAGAAATACAGTTTGTAAGTGAAAGCAAATCTGTTTTTTCTTTTACTGAGGAGTCCCAGCCTGATGACATGCAATATTCATGAGCATGTGAATCCATGCCAGTCGTTGAATTATCTTTGGACTCAAGAAGAAGGAGGTATTCACTGGAACCTTATTGGGGTAGCGTCTGCCCACAATGTTCAGCCATTGGGGTGAAGAATACATCATTCCAAGCGGGAGGCAAAACCCTCCCCTCATCAACTTCTCATGCTCATGATGTCTCCTCGCCCTAATCAGTACCTCTGACCTAATTTCTTCCCCATATATATATATATATATATATATCGAAGGGAAAGAAAACAAAAAAGAAAAGCTGTTCACAGCTTTTTAGGCGGCACTCTTCTCCCAAATAAAAATGCACCAGATGCAAAGAAGGATCTCCATCATACGTCCTTTATTTTGCCTTGAAAAACACGGTGGACAAGCAGTTTCAGGAGAGAACAAACAATTACGCGTTTCACCCTTCCGGGCTTCGTCGGATTGTAAACATAGAAAACAGGTATCTCCTTTTAACATTTTTCTGATGTTATAGTCCCTCTTCACTTTCATGTGAAGAAATGCATAGCATTGGACCTGGTTACCATGGGTGCCATGTTGAAAATGTTTCTTTGTAATGTATATTGGCAGTTTTATCATGCATCTTGTGTTGACATCATTTCAGTTGTTTATACATTTCATTCGAAAAAAATGTCTTTTCTTTTAGATACATAAGCTGTACATGGCTGTAGTTTATAATTGAATTCCAAATCATATGATTGAGTTGTTTTAAATTGACTTGACTTTAACCTTGAAGTGCGTGGTGCTGGAAGTGCATAGTGCCAGGGAATAAGAGCCATGATATAATCTTGCATATACTTACACATTGATGTCATGATCATAAAGTGCATAAGACCTTAAAGTGCACTGTGCTTTAAGTGCATAGTTCTCGAAATAAAATTGCTCTATTAGGAAACCGTAAAGTATGTACTATTTGATCATAACCTCAAAGTGCATGGTGCCTAAAGTGCACAGTAATAGAGGTTTGGAGCAATATTATAATATTTTTGCATATACTCTACACAGTTGTCATAGCTAAAAGGTGCATGATGTATTGTGGCCTTAAAGTGCATTGTGCTTAAAGTGCACGATGCTAGAAATTGAAAGCAATTTTATAGTTTTGCATATATTTGACGCCATTATTATTTGCTCTCCATCATTGATATATGGATATATAGTGCAAAAATTAATATGGTCTTAAGTTAGATGAACTGTCATGTAACTGTTTTTATACAAAAAAGGAAAGATTAATGATAGTAAATATTATTTTCCATGATCGCCTCAATAAAGTGCATAGTGCTTGCATTTTATATGGCATACAATTAATACGTGATTATCATTCATAATTTCTTATGATGGACAGTAATGACAAAATTTCATACTTTAATTGAATTACCGCTTAGCACTTTAAAATTAATATCCTTAGTAATGGATCAGTCCCATTATATGACTATTCACCTATAGGTATAATATCCTATAATGGTGTACTCTTTCATTGATTGTATTTTGTTCATCATGTTTCCAGGATCTACATTGATTGAAATGCATAGATGTTTAAAACGTGGACTAGTAAATGTTAAAAATGGAGATCTGTAATTTAACACACATATCACAATATATTTACGGAAGCTTCTTAGAAAATTGTTAAAACCATTTGTTTTACAACAATGTATACAAACATTGATACTTGTTTAAAACCAAATCTTATGTCCAAGAAAGGGTATTATGAATACATATGGGCACTGTATAGAAAAGTATTAACTCAAACATAAATCATTCCGAGGAAGTTCTATTCCCCCACAAAGGTGTAAAGTTCTTCATCTTTGTTGTGACCTCCCGGGTTTTTAGTATGGTAATCCACAATGTATTTACATTCTGTTTGTCGCAATTTTCTTTCCCGATTGCCCCCTCTTGGGTGTGGGGATATTTTATCTATTCCAAAATATTTTAAAGATGATATATCACCATTGTGCTTTTCTTCAAAATGTTTTGCGAGAGGATAAGACGGATCTTTATTTTTGATGGCCCGAAGGTGTTGCAACACACGTAGTTTCACTTCCAACTTTGTGCTTCCGATGTACCAGAGGTTACAGTCGCATGTAATTGCATACACTACGTAAGACGTAGAACAGGTAATGTGTTTAGTTATCATAATCTTTCTCTTTGTCCGCGGGTGTATGTAATGTTTGAGAGAAATCCCATATTTGCAAGCTTTGCATTTAGTGCATTTGTAAAAACCATTTTGGTTGCTTGCTAGCCTCTGAGTTGTAGATTGAACAGGAGTAATATAAAGACTTGGCGACAGTTCTGTTTGTAATGATTTGGCCTTCCTGAATGTTACACTTGCATTTGGCTGGATGTGCTCTTTAATATCCAAATCTTTCTTTAGTATTGACCAATGTTTACCTATAATTTTTTGGATTTCTCTGGCCCCATTGTTGTAAGTTGTAATAAATCTTATATTGTCAGTTTTTGTATCTTGTGGTTTCAATTGGCTTTTTTCTTTGTTTTTTCTTAGGATAGCCCCTCTGGTTAGTTTAGCACACTGATTAAATGCGCTATTGATTGTTGACTTCTTATAGCCTCTTGCTACAAAGTTAGCCGCTGTTCTGATTGCATTTTCTTCAAATGTTTCACTCTCGCTACAATTTCTTTTCATACGTAGAAATTCACCATATGGTATGCTGTTTTTAAGGCATCTTGGGTGTGCGCTATCTGCATGGAGTAATGAATTAGTACTAGTTGGTTTTCGGTATGTTTCCGTAGTAATCACTCCATCTTTGATCTTGACTTTGATATCCAAAAATACCACTTCTGTTGGATCATGATGTTCGGTGAATTTGAGACTGCCATTCTGCGCATTTAGGGTATTGAAGAAACTCATCCATTCCAATTCACTGCCCTCCCATATTATAAACAGATCGTCGATGTAGCGACGCCATAAAGCTACCTTGTTGGTATATCGATGCATTGTTTCATCAGCCAGCAGATTTGTCTCCCAGTTGCCCATAAACAAATTTGCATATGTTGGTGCAACTGTAGTACCCATAGCTGTACCACACAATTGCTTGTAATGTAATCTATCAAACATGAAGGCATTATGAGTAAGACAGTAAAGAAGCATGTCCAGTAACATCTGTGAATGATCTCTGAAACTAAGAGATCTGGTGGATAGATATCTTCTGACAGCTTCCATGCCTTCTTGATGTTCAATACATGTGTACAATGACACGACATCTAAGGTTATAAGTAAATATCCTGGTTTCCATGGTATTTGGTCAATCTGCTGGAGGAAATCAGACGTATCTTTGATATAGGAGGGCAGAGTTTGAACGAATGGAAAAAGAAAATGATCCAGGTATTTGGATGTATTTTCAAGTAGGGAGTCAATTGATGCGACTATCGGTCTACCCGGCGGTTTTCTCATGCTTTTGTGGATCTTGGGAATGAAATGTATGATTGGTAAGATGGGAAAATCTTTTGATAAGAATGCCATTTCTTGTTGTGTTAGTAGACCCATTGCTTGCCAATTGGACAGTTTCAAATCATATTCTGTTTTGTACATTTTATATGGATTCGCAGGTAACTTTTCATAGTTGTTGATTTGATTAAGTTGACGCATGGCCTCCCGTTTATAATCACTTGAATTTAAAATTACAATGTTTCCTCCCTTGTCTGAGGGACGAATGACAATTGATTTGTCTTGTTTCAAGTTGTTTATTGCTGTCCGTTCGTCTGAGGTCACATTGTGATTCAGTTTTAGATTGACGGAGGCCAGTTTCTTTAAATCGTCTATGATAAAGTCTTCAAAGAGGTCTATATATGTCATGTTGTTATTTGGAGGAATAAATTTTGATTTTTTCTTTAAAAGACTTGGTGCCGGTATATTAGTGGATAGATCCTCCGGTACATTGGTGTTCCATTCAGGTTCATGTGATGCTAATTTTACTGCCAACTCGTCTTCTTCTTGTAATGAGGTTAAAGTGCACAGAGTAGGTATATCTCTGATCGTTAGTTCAGATGGTACTTCTAGTTCCATATTACTTGACCTTTCATTGTAGTTTGTGTTGGCAAAAAATTTGGCCAATCTGATTTTTCTGATAAACAGATGCACGTCCACTCTACATTGGGCATAGTCGAAGTTTGATATTGGACAAAATGACAGCCCCTTTGACAAGATGTTGATTTCTACATCAGTTAGTGTCTTCTCTGATAAATTGACAACTTGTGGGTTTTGAGTTGACATTATTGCTTCTGTTTTTTGGCCTTGCCAGAGCGTGTCGGCCGGGTTTCTGACTGTCCTCTTTTTTTTGGGTTGGCCTCTGGTCCCTCGTCTTTTCTTCCTCTTGTGTACCTTGGCTGATTTCTGCCTTGCGTGTTCTTCCCTACTTGATGTAGGAGTTTCATTTCTTCTAAAAAATTTAATTTTGGAAGAGGTTCGTTGGTACTACTTGAGATTGAAGTATCGGTTGATGAGCCTGCACTTGTTTCTGTTTCTGAGTCTAGATCTGTAGTAGCCGGTATAGGATTTTTCTTTTGACTCTGTAATCCTTATATATTAATCCTTATATATATATATATATATATATATATATATATATATATATATATATATATATTTATAGAGGTCCAACTCTTGGTGCTGACACATCTGTCAAATGCTTGAGAAACCCAGTCGTCACCTTGACACAGGGAACGTTTCTTACAAAGGAATCTGGGGAAAGCCTCCACACCAATAGGGCTGCTTGAGCGCCTCTCAAGTCCATCACGCAACCACACACCAACTACATCTAGAACCATGCATGATCTGGTCTAGATACTTGCTATACAGTAAAGCCCTGCTGTGAACCCAGCTGTATATCACGGATATTTTCTCTCACACTGACTGATAAATGATCAGTTAAAAACACAAATTCATAATTCCACAATCACTTCAACCTTTCCCACATCCCAAATGTGTTTCCCTCACCTCATCCCCAACCCCCTTCTTTCTTATGCAGAGACCAAGGTCTGGCAACACCCTAGCAGGGTCTCCGTGCGCCAGCACTTCAGACAAGGTCAGACTCAGATGCCATAATTCCACCATGGTGTAAGGGGTGCAGTATAAATACTGGATAGCAGAACATAACTTGCATCACATGAGCCACTTCCCAAGACCGGAGTACAAAGCAGTGATGCTGCGCTTCCCTCCCATGCAAGCCAATCAGAGCCAGAGCCTCACTTGTGTGCACCCTATGGCGACCTAACAGTGCTCCTGCTCTGTCCTGGCTGCATAGACCTGAGCCTCGGGAGGCGGCCTTGGGCAGTAGCCAATGGTATTGGCTTTGCCAGTGCTTTCCATGTTATGTCATGTCATGTCCTGCCAGTTTAGACAAAGCACATCTCACCTGCCCATCGCTTTGGGGATAGTAACACCATGTCCTGAACTCCAGAAGTTGCCAAACCTCTTGTTTAGTTGATGTTACTGTTTCTTTTTTTCGTTTTGTATATATATGTTTATCTGAATAGCCAAAGGATTTCCTTTCTGTTTAAACCAAAGTGCTAATAATAAAAAAAGAATAATAATAATTCTAAAATCCAAATTATACAAACTTGTGTATGGGAAGTGTTACTGCATCAGCAGCCACTCAGTTGCCCTGCCTATCTTTCTCTTGGCTTCAGTTAGACCTATAAGAGGAGAGTGCCTCTCTGTTGTCTCCAACATCTTCAGTCATCCATATCAAAGAGGTTTGGCAACTTCTGGAGTTCAGGACATGGTGTTACTATCCCGAAAGCGATGGGCAGGTGAGATGTGCTTTGTCTAAACTGGCAGGACATTACATAACATAACATGGAAAGCATTGGCAAAGCCAATACCATTGGCTACTGCCCAAGCCTCCACCCAGCTTGCCCCAACTACCTACCCGATACCCATGACAGGCTTCCCCTTCAACATGCCTCTCAATGGTGTGTATGAGGGCTTTGGTTTCTCAGGATGGTCCCGATGGAATTTCCACACCAATCCGGGGGCATGCACGTGCGTGCTGGGTTCCCATGATCTTTCCTGGGGTCTGTACCCCTTCCAGTCAATCAAATGATACAGGGTCTTTCGTACTTGTTTGGAATCTAATATGTTCTTTACTTCATATTCTGGTGCTTCTTCACCCACTTGTATGGGTGCGGGAGGTGTGGAGGTTCGGGTTCCTGGGTGTGCTGGTTTTAATAGTGACGCGTGAAATACGGGATGTATAAGCATATGTTGAGGTAACGCCAGTCTCATGGCTGCTGGATTAATTACCTTTTCTATTGTATCCTGGCCGATGTATCTAGACTGACATTTCTTGGGACCCTTAAAAGCAATGTGTCTAGTTGCCAGCCAGACCGAGTCTCCCACTTGATAATCTGGGGCTTTCCGTTGATGGCGATCAGTGTTTCTTTTCTGTGTTTCTTTGGCTTGCTGTAGGTTCCTGCTGGCTTCTCTGGCTGTTTTCATGATGCTGGCATGTAGATTCTTTACTGTGGGCATTTCAATCTTTTCTGGCGGATCGTAGACCGACATTCTGGGGTTTCGACTATATATAGTAAAGAAGGGTGTTGCTTGGGTTGATGAATGTGTTGAGTTGTTGTAGGCATACTCTGCCATCCATAGAATTTCTGTCCAGCTTTGGCTTGTTTGGTGTAATAGACAGCGCAAATACTGTTCCATGATCTGGTCCGTGTGCTCGGTTTGGCCATCCGTTTGAGGGTGATGACTAGAAGACAGACGGACTTCTACTCTTCCAGAGCACAACATTTTTTCCAAAAACAAGATATAAAATGGCTGCCTCTGTCAGAAACGATTATGGTAGGGAATCCATGTAACTTGATGATTCGGTCTAGAAAAACCTGCGCCATTCACACAGTGCGCTTTTGATAGCTAGGAGTTCTTTCTCAGGAATTGCATAGTTTAATTCTGCTGGGGAAAATTTCCTTGACCAAAAGGCAATGGGGGGAAGGCATCCGGTTTCAGGATTTTGTTGAGACAATACGGCCCCCATGGCAATGCCTGAAGCGTCCGTTTCCACGATGTATGGTAAATCGGGCTGTGGGTGTTGCAGAATTGGGGCTGAGGTGAATTTTTCCTTGAGAGCTCGGAAAGCTTCTTCCGCCGCTGGTGTCCATTCGAACTTTCGCCGTTTTCGCAGCAAGGACTTTATTGGATGTACAATATGTGAGAATCCTGGTATGAAGTGTCGATAAAAGTTTGCAAACCCTAGGAAACTCTGTACTCCCTTTACAGACGTGTGTGAGGACCAAGTGAGGATTGCCTCCACTTTTCTATTGTCCATCTTGATCCCCTGCGGTGCCAGTACATATCCCAGAAACTCCACCTCAGTGACGTGGGAGGAGCATTTTTCTAGCTTTGTGTACAGTTGGTTTTCACGCAGTTTGTGGAGTACAGCTTGCACGTGGGTTACGTGCTCTTGGGGAGTGGTGGAGTAGATCAGAATGCCATCGATGTAGACGACTACGCAGACATCAAGGAGTTCCCGTAACACATCATTCATAAAATGCTGGAACGCAGCCGGGGCATTGCAAAGCCCAAAGGGCATGACCTGGTATTTGTACAAGCCATAGCGGGTACGGAACGCAGTCTTCCACTCGTCCCCTTTCTTCATGCGTACCTGTTGATATGCTCTGCGTAAGTCTAGCTTGGTGAAAATCTTCGCTTGTCTCACCTGGTCTATGAATACTGGTATCAGAGGTAACGGGTACTTATTTTTTAAGGTGACTTGATTTAGGGCCCGGTAATCAATACACGTTCTTAAGTCTCCCTCTTTCTTCGGTACGAAGAAGAGTGGGGAGGCGGCTGGTGACTTAGATGGTCTAATGAAGCCATTGGCCAGGTCTTGATCCAAGTAGGTCCGTAGATGAGTGTTTTCTTCCTCGGTTAATGCAAAAATGCCGCTGCACGCTACTTGTGCCCCTGGTTGCAGGTCGATCTGGCAGTCGTAAACTCGATATGGTGGTAGTGTATTAGCTTGCTCCTTCGCGAACACATCCTGGAATTCCTGGTATTCCTCTGGTAAAGTGCCCACCAAGCCTAAACCTGCTATCTTTTCCTGTGAAGCTAACAATGGGCTTCCTTTGATCCATTTGATGTCGTAACAAGAGGCGCATTCTGTGGAAAAAAGTAAGGTTTGAGGTCGCCAGTCTATCTTTGGGTTGTGCGTCTCTAGCCACGGTATCCCAAGAATCAGCTGGAATTGCGGTGCAGCGATAAGGTGGAATCTAATACTTTCTCTGTCGCCATTTTGGCAGATTAAGGTGATGGTGGAAGTACACTGTGTTACTGGTCCCGAAAGGAGTTCTGTGCCATCCACAGCTGTCACGCTTTCTGTGGTGTCCTTACGGTGGAATGTGTCACGCCACTTCTGGGGAGACCGAGGTCCAGTGCGATCGCTCTCCCTTCTCCTTCCTGGCGGATCTACCCGCGCTTTCGCGTCTGGGGAGCCGCCAGTAGGAGAGCTTCAGGAACCGCTGTTGGTGGGCTGCGGCGCATGCGCGGCAGACCGCTGTCTCGGTTCCGCGCATGCGCCGTAGATTGAAGGGCTTGCCTTCCAAGCCTCGTTTTGGGTCCGCTGGCGCTCAGAGATGAAACGGCTTGCGTTTCAGGCCTCGCGGGTGCCGGCGGCCCATAAAAGGAAACCGCAACAGAAGCTAATCGCGTCTCAACGCGGAAGCTTCGTTCGTGTTGCTCGCTCCTGGTTTCCTGAGATTCCAGCTTCCTATTACCCTGCCTTGCCCTCTGCCTGCCTGGGCACCCTTCCCTACCTTGGGTCCCTTGTCCTACTTGCCCTGCCTTCAGCCTGCCTGGGTATCCTGTTCTACTTGCCCTGCATTCAGCCTGCCTGGGTATCCTGTTCTACTTGCCCTGCCTTCAGTCTACCGGGGTACCCTGTTCTACCTAGGGTCCGGTTGCCTGCTTACCCTTTTGTCTGCTTGGGAGTCTAGTTAGCTCAGGGTCTTTTGGGACCCTCTTGTTCTGATTTCAGTCTCCTTGGTTCCTTGTTCTTGCCCTGTGTTTCCCTGGTTCAAGGGTTCCCCGCTGATGCCCCTGGGACCTTTTGGGCCCTTTCCAGTTTGTTCCCTTCCAATCTGGTTCCCCTTTTTTCAGTCTGATTCCGCCTGGTGCTTGGTGTCCCATCTTCAACCAGCTATCCGAAGTTCGCCTGCAGCTTGGTGCATCGACCTTCACCTTGGACTTCGCCTTGTTTCAACTCTTCAAACTGACTGTTGCCTCTCCTGTCTGTGCTTGCACAGTCCCACCGTCACGTTAATCAGGAGAGTGCCTTCCGTGACGCTGGGAGTCTGTCCATCCTCCACCCTGTACCATTTGGGTGGTGGAGAGGCGGGTTCCCCGAATCACACACTCATCATTCAGCTGACTGCAGTCTGGCGGCCCCAACAAGATCCACGTCAAGGAAAACAGGTACGCAGTCTTCACGAACATCTCAGCTTGACAGATTGAGACGCCTGCCTTCAGACCTTGAGATGGAGAATTCGCAAGAAGTGCGGAATGAGTTACAAGCACTCAGGGCAGAGATGATCGCCTTACGCCAGGAGAACCAAACTCTACGCCAAATGATAACCCAAGGGGTTCCGAGTACCTCACAGGTGGAAGGATCTTTGGCACACACAACGCCAATCAAGTTTGATGGAGATCCACGACGGGTAGCAGAATTCTGTAATCATTGTCGAATCCATTTTCTTTTCAGATCGACACATTTCAATAACGACAAGGCCAAGATTGGTTATATCTTGGGAAATTTGACGGGCAATGCTCTGGCCTGGGCAACTCCGTTTGTGGTTACCAATAGCCCAATTTTGAACGACTTTGCAGCTTTTGAAAAAGCATTCCTTGAGGTTTTTCAGACCCCCAACCTGGCCTCTGCTGCGCAGAACCAGTTGATGGATTTAAAACAGGGGAACGTCGACATAATAACATACATCAGTCGATTCCGTCTACTGGCAACCGATTCCCAATGGCCTGAAATCACACAAAAGACTCTGTTTCTTCGTGGGCTAAGAGAGGAGTTTAAGGATGAGTTACTCCATATACCCGAACCAGAGACTCTTCAACTCCTAATTGAGCAGGTGCTCCGAATTGATCAGAGACTGGCAGAACGGAAGGCTGAGAAACGTCGGTTCGAGAAGGGCAGTTCCAGAACAACCAGTTTACCTGTCGGATCTTTCGGGTCTACTGAATCCGGACCAGAGCCTATGCAACTAGGAGCTATGAGGGGTCCTTTATCAGAGGAAGAGAGAAGATGGAGAAGAACGTTGCGCCTATGTCTCTATTGCGGAGCTGCTGGGCATTTCCTGGGTACGTGCCCTCTACGATCTCAGAAGAAGAAGGCGGAAAACTAGTGGACCTGTCGCGTATTGGGAAGGCAGCGACAGGTCCCCCTCTTTCTTCAGTCCTTTCCACGTTCTGTTCAGTTCTACATCCCATGCAACCTGCGGTACTACAGACTCTGAAGATTCGAATCAAGCTACCTGGCAGAAGTTTGGAGGTGTTTGCTCTGTTGGATAGCGGGGCTTCCGGCAATTATATTGATGAAACATTTGCCTCTGTACATCGGATTCCACTCCTGTCCAGAGCCACTGCTCTGCCCGTGCAAGTCATCGACGGAAATCCTTTGTCCTCTGGGCCTTTCTGACAATCCACAGTGGGTCTATCTCTTCAGATCGCCAACCATCTTGAAGAACTCGCTTTGGACGTCATTAAATCCCCCACCTACAAGGTGGTTTTGGGCTTACCTTGGCTGCAACACCATAATCCAGTAATAGATTGGAGAATGCACACCCTGACCTTTTCCTCTGCAGTTTGTGCTCAGAAGTGCTGTGTGTCTTCGCCAACTCGGGCTCCATCGACCCCCTTGAATCCTAATGGAAGTGGGGTCCGTGTGTGTTCTATCTCTCATGTTCCTCAGGAGTATGCCGAGTTTGAGCATGTGTTCTCTGAACCGGGCGATATACCTCTACCACCACATCGCCCGTTTGATTGTTCAATCGAGTTGTTACCTGACTGCGTGATACCTCATGGGAAACTATACGCTTTAACACGGGATGAGAAACAAGTGCTACAGGATTACTTGTCGGATTGTTTACAGAAAGGTTACATCGTTCCGTCTAAGTCTCCCGCAGGGTTTCCCTTATTTTTTGTGAAGAAAAAAGAAGGCACCTTGAGACCTTGTGTTGATTATCGTGAACTTAATGAAATAACAGCTAAAGACCGATATCCATTTCCATTGATTCGCACTATCCTGGATACTTTACATACTGCCCGGATCTTCACTAAACTGGATTTACGTGGAGCATATCATCTGGTACGCATCAAGAACGGGGACGAATGGAAAACGGCTTTCAAGACATCATTTGGGCATTTTGAGTATAAAGTCATGCCATTCGGTCTGTGCAACGCCCCAGCCATCTTTCAACGATTTATGGACAACATCTTTAGTGATCTCATTGGTTTGTCAGTCTGGATATATTTGGACGATATCTTGGTTTTTTCCAGATCCATCGAAGAACATGCAGAACATGTTCGTGAGGTCCTTCGACGTTTAGCTTCCAATCACCTATTCGCAAAGGCTGAGAAATGCAAATTTCACTTATCCAGTATTGAGTTCTTGGGATTTGTGATCAATCAGG
Source organism: Ambystoma mexicanum (assembly GCF_040938575.1). Classification (NCBI taxonomy): domain Eukaryota; kingdom Metazoa; phylum Chordata; class Amphibia; order Caudata; family Ambystomatidae; genus Ambystoma; species Ambystoma mexicanum. The sequence continues at coordinate 140,536,572 of NC_090921.1, forward strand.
ATGGGATAGAGATGGACCCCAAGAAGGTACAAGCCATTCAGGAGTGGAAACAACCCCACGATGTAAAATCTCTACAACGCTTTTTGGGATTCGCAAATTTTTACAGGCGCTTTATTCCACTGTTCTCTCAAATCTCAGCACCCCTTACCCGTCTGACCAGCAGTAAGATCACTTTCAGGTGGGATTCTCTCACTTCCCAGGCATTTGACACCTTGAAGTCGGCCTTTATGGCCGCCCCAATTCTGCGCCATCCTCAGGATGATCTACCTTATATCGTAGAAGCGGACGCATCGAACTTTGCTGTGGGTGCAGTACTTCTGCAGAAAGATCCAGAAACTTCCTTTGAACATCCGGTGGCCTACTTCTCGCGCAAGCTGAGTCCCAGTGAAAGAAATTATGCAGTTATCGAGTTGGAACTGTTGGCTATAAAAACTGCGTTTGAGGAATGGAGGCATCATCTACTTGGAGCCCGTTTTTCGGTGGAAGTACGTACCGATCATCGCAACTTGCAGTATCTACGCTCCTTGCAATGCCGAACACCCCGACAAGCTAGGTGGGCCTTCTTTTTCTCCCCTTTTGTATTTCACGTCACATACATTCCGGGAACAGCTAACTCGAAAGCAGATGCTCTCTCTCGATCCCTGGAGAAAGGGGAAGAAACACCTAGTTTGGATCAGCCTCTGATTTCCCCCCAACATTTCTTATTGACTTTGTCTTCTCATCTACAATCAATTGCTGACGCCACCTGGACGGATCCCGAAAGACCGGCCCTTCTTCGACGCAAGTCTGTATCGGAACATGATGGACTCCTGTTTTTCCGGAAGAGGCTTTACATTCCCGAGGGTAAGATTCGTGAAGGCATATTGCATGGGTTTCATGATTCACCCATTGGTGGGCATCGAGGGATGAGAGCTACACGTGAACTGATATCTCGACAATTCTGGTGGCCTAGGTGGGCTACCGATGTTCAGAGATTCATCGAGAGTTGTCCCGTCTGTGCTCAATGTAAAGTCCCAAGGAGACGACCTCTGGGATTACTGGTACCTACTGAATTGGCACCATACCCGTGGCATACTATCGCCACTGATTTTGTGGTTGATCTACCTCCCTCTGACGGGTACACTTGCATCATGGTTGTGGTCGACAGTTTCACTAAATATGCTCACTTCATTCCATTTCACAAGATCCATACAGCTGCTCAGATGGCTTCCGTCTTTCTCCACGAAATCTATCGATTACATGGTCTTCCAGAAAAGATAATCTCGGATCGTGGTTCTCAATATCTTTCTGCCTTTTGGAACAAGGTGTGTAATCATCTGGGTATACGTAGAGCGTTGAGTTCTGGTTATCATCCGCAGACCAACGGACTTACTGAAAGGACCAATCAGACCTTGGAGGAGTACCTCCGTTGTTTTTCCAACGCCACCCAGTCCAACTGGAAGGCATGCTTAGATCTCGCTGAAGTATCCTACAACAACACTATTCATGCTTCCATTGGAATCAGTCCATTTTTTTGCTCTACTGGTCAACATCCCAAATTGGTGCCGTTCCATCCTGTGCCCACCAGTACCGTTCCATCTGCTGATGCCCTGGTCTCTAATATTCAACGACAACAAGAATTGGCATGTAATATCTTGAAGAGAGCTAAGGAACGGATGAAGGCCCAGGCTGACAGGAAAAGGAGTTTGGAACCAGATTTTCAAGTAGGGAATAAGGTGTGGCTGTCCCCCAAGAATCTGCCACTGCGCAATTTACCGGTTAAACTGGCTCCCCGGTACTTTGGTCCGTTCACGATAACCGAACGGCTATCCTCTGTGGCCTTTCGTCTCCAGTTGCCTCCCTCTTGGCATGTACACCCTGTTTTCCATGTCTCCCTTTTGAAACCCTATGTGGCAGATCCCTATGGTCGGTCCTGTCCTCGCCCTGCCTCTGTCCTAGTCCAAGGGGTCCCAGAATTTGAGGTACAAGAGATTTGCGATGCCCGCTATCGTAGGGGGTGCTCCATTTTTTGGTGGATTGGAAAGGGTATCCGGCTTGTGATCGTACTTGGGAACCTCATCGGCATGTGCATGCCCCCCGCTTGGTGCGGAAATTCTATGATCGGTTTCCTTGGAAACCCGGGGCTCCGGGTCTTCCTGGGAGGGGACATAGTGTCACGCCACTTCTGGGGAGACTGAGGTCCAGTGCGATCGCTCTCCCTTCTCCTTCCTGGCGGATCTACCCGCGCTTTCGCGTCTGGGGAGCCGCCAGGAGGAGAGCTTCAGGAACCGCTGTTGGTGGGCTGCGGCGCATGCGCGGCAGACCACTGTCTCGGTTCCGCGCATGCGCCGTAGATTGAAGGGCTTGCCTTCCAAGCCTCGTTTTGGGTCCGCCGGCGCTCGGAGATGAAACGGCTTGCGTTTCAGGCCTCGCGGGTGCCGGCGGCCCATAAAAGGAAACCGCAACAGAAGCTAATCGCGTCTCAACGCGGAAGCTTCGTTCGTGTTGCTCGCTCCTGGTTTCCTGAGATTCCAGCTTCCTATTACCCTGCCTTGCCCTCTGCCTGCCTGGGCACCCTTCCCTACCTTGGGTCCCTTATCCTACTTGCCCTGCCTTCAGCCTGCCTGGGTATCCTGTTCTACTTGCCCTGCATTCAGCCTGCCTGGGTATCCTGTTCTACTTGCCCTGCCTTCAGTCTACCAGGGTACCCTGTTCTACCTAGGGTCCGGTTGCCTGCTTACCCTTTTGTCTGCTTGGGAGTCTAGTTAGCTCAGGGTCTTTTGGGTCCCTCTTGTTCTGATTTCAGTCTCCTTGGTTCCTTGTTCTTGCCCTGTGTTTCCCTGGTTCAAGGGCCCTTTCCAGTTTGTTCCCTTCCAATCTGGTTCCCCTTTTTTCAGTCTGATTCCGCCTGGTGCTTGGTGTCCCATCTTCAACCAGCTATCCGAAGTTCGCCTGCAGCTTGGTGCATCGACCTTCACCTTGGACTTCGCCTTGTTTCAACTCTTCAAACTGACTGTTGCCTCTCCTGTCTGTGCTTGCACAGTCCCACCGTCACGTTAATCAGGAGAGTGCCTTCCGTGACGCTGGGAGTCTGTCCATCCTCCACCCTGTATCATTTGGGTGGTGGAGAGGCGGGTTCCCCGAATCACACACTCATCATTCAGCTGACTGCAGTCTGGCGGCCCCAACAAGATCCACGTCAAGGAAAACAGGTACGCAGTCTTCACGAACATCTCAGCTTGACAGAATGCTAACCCCAAGGTCTTTGCAGTGTTTATGTCGAGGTAGTTCCCAATAGCCCCACTGTCTATGAAAGCCTTGAGGGCATGCATTGGGGTGGGCTGTGAAGGGTCTACCAAAACCACAGGAATACTGAAATGTGAGATCTGAGTGCTCTGTTCCTGACTCAACAGACCGACCTCTACATCTGCCGGGCGTTGGAGTTTTCCGCTACCACACCTGTGTCTTCCTCTGTTATCTAGTACCCCCATTGTCTTCCGTGGGGATTTAATCGTGCAGTTCTGGAGGAAGTGACCAGATTGGCCGCAATATAAGCAAAGTTTTTCCTGACGCCTCTGTTCTCTCTCTGCCTTGGTGAGTGGTCTCCTGAGAACACCCAATTGCATGGGCTCTGAGTGTATTTCTGAGGCGTGTCGATGGGGCGCTTCCTTTGGTCGGACATACACTGGTCTATGATCTGATCTGGTTCGGTCGGCCCTGCGATCCTGTAACCGGTGGTCTAGTTGCATAGTTAGGTTGATGTATTCACTGCAATCTCGGGGAGGATTAACTACTTGTACCAAGACATCTTTTAATTCTCCTCGCAGTCCTTGATAAAATAACGTAATTCATTTCTCCTCTGGCCAACCTGATTCGGCTATTAAGTGATTGAATGTGGCGACATATGAGATTAGATCCTGACCACCCTGCCGCAGAGAGTAGCTCATCATCCAGGGCCTGACCTCGAGTCCGATGGGCAAATAGTTTTTCCACTTCACGCTGAAAACCTGGGTAATTTCTAAGTAAAGGGTCATCCCTAAGCACTAACGTGACAGACCAGTCTGCCGCGTGCCCTCCTAAATAGGAGAGGACAAAAGCTTCTTTAGCTTGGTCGTTCAGAAAGGTGTCTGGTTTGCATATTAAATGTAGCCGGCATTGATTTATGAATGCTCCAAATTTCTTGGGATCCCCAGAGAAGCATTCTGAGGGTGCTAAAGGGATATTGCCTGGAAGCAATACCTGAACGGGTGTGTGCCACGGTAGGGTGCCCCTGTGGAAATCCACCTGGTAGGGGTGCTAGACCAGCTTAGTTCTGTAGGAGCTGTCTTGCCAAATCGTCTGTTTTATCCCTGTTGACTACCAGTTTGCGCCTTAAGGCATTTGTGTCTGAGCGGGCTGCAGGTACCTCGGCCCGAAATTCACTTAACAATAGGGAAAGCTGGTCTACCCCGGTGGTTTCCATTGCTCGGGTAGAGGTACTGAGGATGGCTTTGTGTTCTGTCACACTCACCTGTGTCTCTGCAGGAGCGATGGACGAGCCTCCCTTGACCGTGAGTCTTCACTTCCCCTGTTTCACCCAGAGGAATGCCTGTCAAATACAAGGTGTACACTCAGACCTGAATTCACCCGATTCCCCTGGGCCCTTCCCTTCTCTTTACTGTGTGCTGTGATGTCCCCCTATGGGCTTACCTTGATCTTTAGTAGGGTGTGCACTCCATCCTGCATTTGCAGGGGCGCAATTCACTCATGTGATTGGTGCCAATGTCTGTAGGCTGAGTCCAGATGCCAAACTCTGTTTTATGCCTTCACAGCAAAGCCGAGAGTTCAAGGCACCAGTTTCTTCACTGGCTAGAAAGTCCTTCCCACAAGTGAACGTTGCGCGGAGAATGTTGAGTGTCCAAAATTGTCCGAATTGTCTTTGTTTGCCGGTATTTTTGTGGGTGAGTAGCGTGTAGAAGCTAGCTGCTGGTAGGTTTGCGCAGCGCCTTCAATTCCAGTGCGCCTGGTAATGTCTCTCCCTTTCCCTTGCAGGAGCAATTATTTGGTATTAGCGCCTCGAGTCCGAGTTCAGCGCTACTGGAGACTTGGTGATTAGGTAAGTTTGCACGGAGGCTTTTGGTAAGTATGCACCGCGTAGAGAGAGAGAGAGCGCAGTGAAATAAGTGTCCGTGTTATTGGAGCGAGCGGAATGAATAATGTCTCTTCTATCTTACATGGGTTTGTGCGCTCGTGCAACTAACCTGGATTCCAGCGTCGCGGGAAGATTCAGTGAGTATGCGCACCGTTACTGATGTGCACGTGTTAACGCTGTTCTTCTTTGTTCTTACAGGTGCCGGTGTAGAAGTCCCCTCTTGACTGGAGATAGCTGCGGTGTGGAGCAAGAACCAGATAACCTGAACCTGAATGATCCAGAGCGGGTAAGCAGAAGCAGGATGATCCGGAGCAGGTAAGCAGAAACAGAATGATCCGGAGCAGGTAAGCAGGTGCTGGCTGATCCAGAGCATGTCAAGTGTGTTGCTGATACAGCTCACAGTAAGCAGCACAAAGCACTGGAAGAATCTTGGGTGTGACTTATATAGCCAGCCACACCCAAACACTAGAGAGCTCATGAGTTATCATGCACTTCCTGTTTGGCAACAGGAAGTGGTAACCAGGAAGTTACTACAAACACTAGGAAGGAATGAAAGGAGAGATTTGTTATGGGTTCTTTGTGTGCCTTAGACAGGCCTGCCAAGTCTCCACCCAGCTTGCCCAAACTACCTGCCTGATACCCATGACTATAACATTGTTTTCTTGTGCATGATTATCCAATTGTGATATTTTTGTTTGATTTTCCGGATTTTTAAGTTTCTTTTCTTGATGACCACTGCCCTATCGTATATGTGGCGATTTGTCATTGTTGATTTAGTACTGCCATGCTTAATAGTGGTGTGGAAAATGTTAAGTAACGGGACATAGTCGATTGTCTGGAGGGTTGTCTGTGAGTGGAGCTCAGTTATCATTATCATCAAGTTACTATTCAGAGTCGCCAGTTTAGGTGGTTGCATTTTTAGTCTATTTCTGCCAAAGTTGATTCCCAGTTCGTGTGCGTATATTTGTAATTTTCTTTTAGCAGAAAGATTAGAGCATGTCAGCTTGACCGGATTATGGTAGCTCGATTGCGTAGTTCCTGTATAAATCTTGAAATGTTCGATGAGACCATAACGTAATAGAGTATTGCCTCTGATTTGTGGCCCCTCCAGGTCGGTTTCCCTGGAATATCACCAAACGTTAACCCATTTAGGATTGTACAGTCACAAGATTGTATGGCGAGCCTCCAAGCTATTCCTCTTTTTTGTTTCATAGTAGCCGTTAATGGTTTGTCTCTAATTGCATTGTTGCTTTTGTCTAGGCATGTGCAATTGAGATCTCCAACAATTATTATCCATGGCTCTTGCTATTTTCCTCTTAGGTCGTCAATTAGAGTTAGTATATCTTTCCTAAGTCATTTGTTTGTTTTCGCTCCCGGTATCCAGTATATGTTTATAAGAATTAGGCTCTGGCTCTTTTGGTACTTCCACCACAAGTATTTGGATGCAGGGTGACGGTTTTGCAGAGTACAGCACGTTCCAATTTAATTCATCTTTTATAGCTATAAGGAGGCCAGCCATTGGTCTTCCTTTTAGCCGTTTCAGCGCAGGATTTAGAAATACAGAATAGCCTTCCATCAGCGGGATCTATCTAAGCCACATTTCTTGCAAACATAAATACTTCAGGTGGTTCTTTTACAAGTTCAATTTTTGTTAGTAAGTGGCTAAATCCCCTTGTGTTCCATGTTACGAGTGACCAGTTTTCTGGTTAGCATTCCTTTAGACGTTATTGGGATTTCATTTTTTCCACTGCTAGCTTGACCAGCCATTCTTATCTGGCCTGGTCTCCATCCGGAAGCTGGGTCGAATAGGCTTATTGCATGGCTTTTTTGTGCATGTCAGATGCCTCTTGGAATCGAGCTTTTTTATGGTATTACCCAAATTGTTCGGTTACAATTGTTCAAATGAACCCTTGACCGATTTTAAAGGGTCACAATTGACCTTTTCACAATTGACCGTATATATATATATATATATATATATATATATATATATATATATATATATATAGGGTTTTGGGGGGTTTTGCGTTCGGTGTGGGGTTGCGGGGGGTTTCCCCCCGCATATATGTTGCAATTGACCTTCACAATTCAGTCAATTGTGAAAAGGTGAATTGTAATTCCAACAATTGTAAAACGAACAATTCGTACACAACCTTTTTTATTAAGATTCCCTGTTCATTTTCAGCAGGAGCCATTTGTTCTTTGTTTTTTTTCAGTTAGCTTAAAGCCCATTGCCCACAAGGGCCGCTCTTCCGTTAACAATAGTTGATGAATTAGTTGTGAGCAAGTAGAGAACCGCACTCTGTCCATGTATGTTTTATCTGGAAATTCAATTAGCGCTATAACATTGGAACTTATTAATCTTAGTGCTGGGACGTGATGTAACAGTCTTAAAACGTTAGCCCGTTTTAAATTTAGACCATCATTTAAATGTGATATTCTTTCCAGGAGTAGCCCTCTGCCCTTTTCTTCATTGTATTGCCTCGGATTGGGTAGTCTCAAAGGTCTTACCAATACATTTCTATCTCCAGTGTTTTGATCATGATCGTCTTTATTGTAATCTTGATACTTAAGCATGTATGGTATGATCTTCTGATTGAGAACTGTTACGCTTATGTACCACTGTAATTTTACAAACTGTATTAATGCCTCCAACTGCCTATACTATACCATGTAACCTTTCCACCCTCAAGCGCCCAATTACCTCCGGGTCAGGTGCGCGATATAAATAAAATAAAGAAAACAAACAAAGCTCACCTGGTTCCCACAGGGGCGTCGATCGAAACCCGGACAGCAGCGGCCTCCACCAACATGAATCGTAGGGCAAAGATGGCTGTCTGGACGGACCCACCTAGTCTCTTTTCCTTGACTCGTAGGAATATTCTCCTGTAGATGGAGAAAGGGATTTAGTCCAGTGGATTTGAGTGCAGACCCCTCCCCACTGCTCCCGCTCTCCCCGCTGGCCACCTCCGATATTCCCACTTAGTGTCCTCACCTTATGTTTTTAATGGATGAGCTCTCCATCCTGCGTGGCTTGCAGGGGCGCGTAGGTACTAGTTACTTCACTGGTTTGGGGTATTGGAGTTCTGGAAGATTATTGACTCCAGAGATTACCATGTTTAAAGAGTTCAATATGTCCAATGCTCACTCTTGTACCCCTTGGTGATTTTGCGGCAACAAATACTGTCTGGAGGTTGCTGGTGGCGTTCAGGTAAGAGTCTGTATTACCCAACACTATCCGGTAAAGTTGCATGAGTTTAACTGGTAGTTTTGTCCTTCTTTCATAGATGCGGCGTAAGAAGATGCGGCGTATTGAAGGATAATGCCTCCGGTGGTAAATCAGGTAAGCCTTGTGGTAAAATGATCTTTGTAGTGTCCCTAGGCTCACCTTGCTATTCCTTTGTCTTTTTCCCCCAGGTGTTGAGGATCGCCGAAGAAAATGATGGAGACAACGCCGAGTCGAAGATGCTGTGGGCTGGTGAGAATGGAGCGACGCTGCAGCTGCGAAGCGAAGCGTGTCGAAGTATGTCCCTTCAGGCTCGGAATGGTGCAAGATCCTGAATCAGGTAAGGAATCAGATTAATGTCCGTAACCTAACCTCTTCTCCTATTTTCCCCTTTCTTCTAGGAGCTCCGGATGCGAGGCGGGCGTGGCAGAAGACTGGATGCAGGTTCGCAGGCACGGTGAGCGTTACGCTGCAGAATGCAGAATAACAAGAAGCGTATGTTGTAGATCGGGCGTGGTTTAAATAGCCTCAAAAGTAGTCCCTGGTAAGAAGTCCCTAGAACCACGCCCGAGTAAAAAAATAGTTCTTGCAGAAAAATAGTCCCTTCAAGGTCTCACGTTGGCCTGGATGCATGTGCAGCATGGTCTGCCTGAGATAAGCGATGACTATGAGCCTGGCGCCTTAGGTGCCAGGACTGATTTCTACTATGAGCCTGCTGCCTAAGGTGCCAGGACTCATCCCAGATAGCCCCTAGACGGGGCTTCTCAGGTTTTACTAAATGTCTGGATGCCTGCTTCTGGGGCGGATGGGCTTGGTCCAGATGTCCGGGGGTAGGCATCATGACAGCACTCCCCCCCCAAGACCCCTCCAAAGGTCATTCTTCCTCTGGGCCCTGGTTTGTCTGGGAAGTTCCGATGGAATTTCTTCACTAACCGGGGTGCATGGACGTGGTCACTGGGTTCCCATGACCTTTCCTGCGGTCAGTAACCTTTCCAATCGATTAAATAAAAAAGTTTAGATTTAACCATCTTAGAGTCTAGGATATTTTTTACCTCGCATTCAGGTTCTCCATCTATTAGGATGGGGTCAGGTGGTTTGGTTAATCTTGTTCCGGGTTGAACTGGTTTTAGAAGTGAAACATGGAAGACGGGATGGATCCGCATATTAGAGGGTAATTCTAATTTAACTGCTACCGGGTTGATGATGTTTTTAATGGTATAAGGTCCCAAATATCTAGGATTAAAAGTTTGAGTCCCTTTTAGAGCTATGTATCTGGTAGCCAGCCATACTTGATTTCCAATCTGGTATTGGGGAGTGTCACTCCTATGCTGATCTGCATTTTTCTTGTATCTCTCTTTTGCTTGTTTCAAATCTTCAGTCGCTTCCTTAAAGGCTTGAGTAATAGTAGAGTGCAGATGGGTCACCGCCGGCATTTCCAAGTGCTGAGGTGAATCAAGTTCTGAGGCTTGAGGATGATGACCATATATGGTATAAAAGGGGCTTTGTCCAGTTCCAGAATGTACTGAGTTATTGTATGCATATTCAGCAATCCATAATATATCCTTCCAATTGCCTTCGGTCTGGTGTAACATGCAACGTAGGTATTGTTCAAGAGTCTGGTTGGTCCTCTCCATCTGACCATCGGTCTGGGGATGGTGACTAGTAGATAACCCTACGTCGATTTGCGCTAGTTGACAACATTTCTTCCAGAATTGCGAAATGAATTGACTATCTCGATCAGAAACCAATACAGAAGGAAATCCATATATTCGAACAATGTTTTTGAGAAATTCCTTGGCCAAAATTGAAGCGGAAGGTAATCCCTTTAAAGGAATAAAGAGAGACATCTTGGAAAAAAGGTCAACAATAACTAGAATGGTGTTAAACCCATTACATGGAGGTAGATCGGTAATAAGGTCTAGGGTCAAAGTATGCCATGGTGCAGGTGGAACATCCAAAGGTTGTAAAAGGCCGGCTGTTTTTTTCTTCTGACTTTTGTTTTGGGCGGAAATACCACAAGACAGCACAAATGACTTTACGTCTTTTCGCCAGGTGGGCCACCAGAATTGTCTTTTAACTTTAGCTTCAGTCTTGGCAATACCTGGGTGTCCTTCCATCAGAGCTTCATGGTAATTGGCGATTACTAGTTCTTTAAGTTCTTTGTGTGGGAGAAATAGCCCTTGATAGTAGGGTAACTTATTGATGACTGAAAAATATGGCCCCTTTTTCACCCAGTCCTGCAGGGCTGCTGGATCGAAAAGTTGTTGGATCCTTAAATGAATATCTTCCAAAGTCTGTAGAGTAGTTATGCCAAGGATTCTTTGTCCTGGAATTATAGGCACTGGTTCTGGATTCGAAAAGGCTTCTCCCATCCCTATTTGGGATAAAGCATCTGCCTTACCATTCTTGCAACCTGGTTGATAAGTAATCACCAAGTCGAATTCGGCGAAGAACAATGCCCATCGAAGTTGACGGGATGATTGGGCCTTGGCTGCCTTTAAATACTGCAGGTTCCTGTGATCGGTGATTGCAGTAATGGTGTGCCTAGCACCGAGAACATAATGTCGCCAAGCCTTGAAGGCGGATTTGATGGCTAACAACTCTTTATTGGTAACCGCATAATTTAACTCAGGGTCTAAAACTTTCTGGACCAAAAGGCTACAGGATGAATTTGGCCGGTTTCGGGATCCTTCTGGGACAGGACAGCTCCCATGGCTAAACTGGATGCATCGGTTTCGACTATGTATGGGAGCTCAGGGCGTGGATGCTTCAAGACAGGTGCTGACGTGAATTTCAACTTTAGCTCTTGGAAGGCCTTTTCGGCCTCTTCGGTCCACATGAAGCGTTTGTTTTTTCGCAAAAGTGTGGTGATGCGGTGTATGACCTGTGAGAAGTCTGGAATAAATCTACGGTAGAAATTAGCAAATCCGAGCATGCTTTGTACTCCTTTAACTGAATTGGGTGATGGCCATTTGAGAATTGCATCCACTTTTCGAGAGTCCATTCGGACTCCTTTTTGGAGTCAGGATAAATCCCAGGAATTCAACTTCAGTAGTGTGAAAAACACATTTTTCCAATTCGCATATAACTTGTGCTGACATAGTTTCTGAAGGACTGCACGAACGTGCTTAACATGATCTGATTCTGAGGAAGAGCACACTAGAATATCGTCGATGTATACGACGACACAGACGTCGATGAGTTCACGAAGGACATCGTTCATAAAATACTGGAAGGCTGCTGGTGCATTGCACAACCCGAAGGGCATCACCTGATATTCGAACAATCCGTATTTGGTACGAAAGGCAGTCTTCCATTCGTCGCCTTTCTTTACATGTACCAAATGATACGCCCCTCTGAGATCTAATCTAGTGTAGATGCAAGCATCCTTTACTTGGTCTAGTAACTCAGGGATCAAAGGCAATGGGTATCGGTTCTTCACAGTAATCTGATTTAATGCGCGGTAGTCTATACATGTTCCAAGGTCGCCTTCCTTTTTAGGTACGAAGAACAAAGCTGTGGAAGCAGGGGACTGGGATGGACGAATGAAGCCATTAGCAAGTTATTGATCTAAGTATTGTCGTAGGTGCAGGTTTTCGGGTTCCGTAAGGGCGTAGATCCTGCTGCATGGAGGTTGTGCACCAGGTATGAGGTTGATTTGACAATCGTATGATCTGTGTGGCGGTAAGGTGTTTGCCTGTTCTTTTTGGAAAACGGCCTGGAATTCTTGGTTTTTCTGAGGTAACTGCACGACGGGATTAGTGACTGTGGCCAGGCCTTTGTTCAAGGTCTTTTCCGGGTAACAGGTGTGTGCACACTCATGGAAGGTTATTCTCTTCTCTCGCCAATCAATACAAGGATTATGTTAAGCACGTTCTAACCAAGGTATCCCCAGTATTATTTGGAACTGCGGGGCTTTGATTAAATCAAAAACAATAGTCTCTCGATGCCCATCCTGACCCAGCAGTGTCATCTCTGTGGTGGAATGAGTTACTGTAGTGATACACGAAATTGCAACCTTGCCAATCAGGGCTTTAGATGACAGCATTAGCCGCTGAAAGCCAATAGTGTATTCAAAGTATGTGCTAAAAATGCTGACAGTAGTCTGTTGTAGCACTTCCATTATGCAGTAGTGAGCTACAAGGAATATGCAGGCCTAGTATGAAATAGGTCAAATTAAGCATTGTTGATAGACAGGCAGGGAGGGCCCCCAGCTATGTAGCTAATAGGTTTTTGGAGTGTTTGGAACATCATGGCACCTATATAGCGCTTTGATAGCCAGTCTTAAGTGCTATAAACACTAAGCTATGAGTGCATGCCTTTTAGAGCTTGCAGATGGGGTTAATACATCCCTGCTTCCCTTAGAATATTCAGCCTCACTAACGGTAGGCCTGGCTCCAAGCTAATCTTCCTTTTCTCTGGGAAGGTACTGATAAGACATTCCTCAGCCAGCGCAGATGGGAACCAAGGGAGGGGGTAGGAGCGAGCAGGGAGCATCTCAGAGAGAGCTGGGTTTTTTCCATGAACCAGCCTCACAGAGAAAGTTCTGTAACTATGCGTCATGGTGACTGACAGCAAGAGATTATAAAACATCCATGCACACATGGGATCAGGGGGAGATCGCCTGTGGACTTGATTCGTGCAGAAACAGGTGCCCGGCATTGGCTCATACGGTGTCCTTCAGCATTGTCCTCTGAGCGGGGCTTGTTTACAGCTAGCTTATGAGGGCCCAAGGTCTCCCCAGTGCTGATTAAAGGGACGTAAGACTGTGTTTCTCTATGTTTCTCTATATTTCTCTATGTTTCTCTATGTTTATCTAAGTTCCATGTTTCACTATATTTTGCATTGCTCTTTGTTTTATGCTTTGTAATATTCTCTAACTTGAATCCCAAATGTATATGAAATTCACTGCTTAGAATAAATATGCTAAAGCTTTGAGGGTGTCATTTGTCACTAGCATGAGATCACTGCTCAGCACAATAGAACCTGTATTTTGGGCTGAATTGGGTATTTTTGCTCTCAAAGGGCTGGCCCCGAGGAAGATTTTGCCCAATATCAAGACATTTGGTGGCAGCGGTGGGATTTGTGAAGAGCAGTGCCATGACATGACAAATGGTGTGAGAGAACACAGTGTAGAGTGGGGAGCAGGCTGTCGCATTTCCTTGATGGTCTCACTGCAGCTCTGAGACTTCAAAAGGCAGCAATGTTGTGTCGGCTTGCCGTGGCCGATAGCTTGTGTGGTTAAGACTCCCTTCAGTAAATCAGTCGTGACTGACTTATTGCATGGGATTGGTGCCAGGGAGTACAAGGCAATAAACGAGCGGGAAATGGCTTTGTTTAAAGCACTCCGATGAATGGTTAAGAAAGATGTATGCTCAATTAGAAAAAGAATTTTATCATGTGGTTTCCCAGTTTAAAGTTGTAATTTGGAATGCATAATGAGACGGAGTTCTCATCTCTATTCTGTCATGAGGGCAGGAAAAAAAAAATAATTGCAGGGATTTGACATGCAAATTGTGAATAGTGATTTAACCATTGACTCAGCCCCAGTGTGCTAGCGAGTGGGGGCTGTAATGTTCGGAGGCGAAGGTTCGTCTTTTTTGATATATGCTTTTGAAGGGTTGGCATTCCTGAATAATGAGGAAGGGGAATGAGCCATGCTTAGGAGAATGAGTAACATCTGTGCTGAGAGCCTAAAGAGTTTTTTCTTTCTTTTGGCAACTGTAAAATTCCATGTGCTAATGGTGGCAAATTCTGTTTAAAGGAAACACACTAAAATGGTTATATTGCATTTTAGGCTGTGCCATGCTTATATTGGGTGAGAGACTCACTTAAAAGGAAAGTGAGTGAATGTTATTTGGATTTTCGATTTTTGTGTACTGATTTGAAATTGCAGAACCAGTTTGCAATGGTTGGGGGGAAAAACAATTTATATTTTTCTAAATTGCCCCTGGAGTATTTTTGACTGTCCCCATGCTATGCCATGGATTTGTGCTGTTGCCTTATAAGTGATGTATGCTTTGGAAATAGTGTCCTGTTGACTGTGATACATGGGGAAAAATGTTGTTGACACATTAAACAGCCCACAAGCAATAGAGTGTGGGTTGTTCTTGCAGAAAAAAAAAACGTGCAGGGAGCTGCACTAAATATGGCATTTTTATTTTTTAAATGCACTGAACTGAGTGGTTATAGTTTGGCAATGGTACAACAGAATGAAACATCTGTGTGTGATAAGATAGCACAAAGATTTAATGGGTTGTGAGTTCTCTTGAAAGATCGCACATTACAAGAAAAAAAAGACGCTTTGACATTTTGCAAAATTACATGGAGTAGAAAAATGACAAGAAAAGTGCCGCTTTTGAAAAACAAGAGTCTTGCTGTGTGTGCAGAGCTTGTGCCTTGAAGCTGTCTTGGGCGAGGTGCGTGAAGGCAAACAAAAGCAGAAACAGTACAAGAAAGAGTTAATCTGGATGAATTGTCTGAAACGAGTGAAGCCGCCACAGTATAAGAGTTATAGGCAAAAGAGATAAGCTGCGTGCTAATGGCGCTGCCAGGTGCACACGAAAGATAAACATGCCTGCATTCCTGAGGAAGGGGGAGCAAAAAACAGAGAGCTGTTCAAAAAGTAAAGAATTTGCCCAGTAAACTGTGGTACGGAGCAAAGGCTTCATGCAGGATGGCAGACGGGCACATCACATCTGAACATTTACCTATGCATCTGTGAATGGGCCAAGAAAAGACAGCTGCCCATTCCAACAGACATTACTGTGCAAACCGCATTCCCATGTGATGTGATGTGAAGTGAAGTAAAACGCTATTGCTGTGCAAGCTGCATTCCAATGCTCCATGTGATGTGAACTGAAGTAAAGCGCTGTGCACTGGAGAAGAAACCTCTAGGCGCTTTGAGAAGAGAAAATACACATCTGGCAAACTGCAAGCTACATTGCCAGGGATGGAGTAACTGACAAAGACATTATGGCATTCCAGATGGAAGCAAAACTGACAAAAAGTGCTTAGCCGTTTTGCAAGAGACAACATGCAGAGCGGGGCTTTGAAGTACAACATGAACACTGCACATTAGCCATGATCCAGAAGCCACACGGCTTAGTGCAAGAATGAATGATTTGTTGAAGCAACAAAAGAAACTGGCTTAGACTATCGCACTCAAAGAGGTGGTTCAAAAACAGCAAACGCCCTTTGAAAAAATGACAAGTGAAAAAACCAGAGGCTTGAAAAGACACTGCTAAGAAAAGAAAGATAAATAAACAAAGCTGCTTGTACAACTGTAAGCGGTATTGGACTGAAAGACTTTACCTTTGAAAAATGGAGTGATGCCAGCAGGGCAAACTGAACCAAGATCATGAGACACTGGAAGCAAGTTGGCGCCTGGCATTGGTGATCGCTCTGGTGAAAAAGAAAAGCATTGTGCGACCTGGGTACTTACTATATGGCTTTGTAAAAGCACAGATCAGTCTGAGGTACCATTGACCAGCTATGATTGCATTGCACAAATGAGTTTGTGATTAGGCAGTTACACCCCGTATGGTTGAGTGTAAATAAGCCCCCAGAAACATGCAGAAAGGTGATAAATAATTGCAGTAGCAATGACAAAGTGTGTAGTTACCTGATGAGATTTTTTGAAGATGGGGGTGGTATTATGGGAAGGGGTGGATAACGCTGATATTGAAGTTTTGATGACATCCTAACATTTCTGTTTGTATTTTGCCTAGGCAAAGCACGACAAGACATTTCATAATATCAGAAATTAATATGCAGTTTGTGGGTGACACTGATCAAAGAAGGGTCAGACGCATTCTCAGAGAAAGCGAGCCACTGCGACATGCTATTTCAACTTTAACGTGCCCTGCACCGCACTCAATGCTGTAACCTGCGAATAGTGTCCAACAGAGTATTAACTTTTGCTGAACTGGCACGGTGCAGACTTGGCTAATTATCAAGTATTTGATGCTACACATTTAAATGACATGTTTTGCCCTTTCTTGTTTAAAGGACTATGGACAATGAATTATGGACTGTAACATCAGGCACCACATACAGCTGTGTGACACAGCAATTGAATGCTAACACATTGAAAAATGGTTTTTAAATGCACTGTTGAGATGAATCTGAAAAAACCAAATGGTTTTACTCTTCCAACTGAATGGCTTTAACCAGAGATGTTTTGTTTTTTGAAAAAAAAAATATTCTACATTGCACGTAGGCAGGAGAATGATTTATGAACTGTTGGGGCAGCAGAATTATGCAAGCAGGAGCGTAATTTATTTTGAGATAAGATGGGTGCGCACATCAAAGTCACCTGTGCGTAGGTTAAGATTCTTAATTGAAGTAATGCTGCCAAGTGTGTGAGCTATAATTTGAAATGGTAATCTTTGAAACACTGGATACTTTTACAGCCAGCTTAAGGCAGGTAAATGAAACCATGACTGACTTGATGTTTGATTTTATGACACAGAGTGTGACACGGTTTTTTTTGTTAAACCAACCAGTTTCATGTTTTTGTGGGGACAGCTGTCTCCAGCACACTAATGCAAAGAGTCACCTTTTGATTGTAAACATTTGGAATAATTCTTTGGAAAAGCGCTGCAAATGAGTATCCACATGGAATTGCTAGAGTACTGGCCTGGCACATTGTCAGGCATCTTTTGTCACTGAATGGATACCATTTGTTTAATTTGTCTAATGTGATGTTTTTCTGACCAAGAACTGCAGCGAGTGTTCTCGCCAAGATTTAATGAACTATAACTTGACTAAATGAATTTTTTCCATGGTGTGATGAAACAGCCACTGCCGGATAGTAGTATGGTGTTTGTGGCTAAAGTTAATATTGTATATGGTAGATATCCCACTTGAAGAAGGGTATTCTCCAAGTCACAGAAGGTAGACACTGTGAACCTGTTAGATTTTCCAGTAGTAAGACAACATGTAAATTGTAGACTGGTAATGCACACCTTCATTATTACAGTGCTACACTTAGACATAGATTTATCATGAGGCAATGTTTCCTTAGTACTACCAAGCTGCTACAAATGGAGTCCATTTCTATGGCCCATCACTAGAGTGCGCGTAGCTAGGGAGCTAGATTCATTAATTGCAGGAGCTTTATATGCTTGTGACATAGAAACTGTGCACAATAAGCTAGCCACTATGGGTTCTGATGCCAGCTCTGCTATAGAACTTCTGGCCTAGTGGGGCCCATTGATATGCCCAGCACTGCTACAAGTATTGACAGCCAACTGAAGATGACAGAATTTTAGACATGAAGACATTTTTGTCTGCCATAGGGCAGGTCAACAAGACTGCTAAATACACACAATGCATTGTATGGCAAACATTGTTAAATCAGCAGGTGTTGGCTTTTTACTGGGTGGGGGCAACCATCCTCCACACACTGGCACGCAGAGCTACAGTTACCAGCATACATATGGATTGAATTGCTTGCTTTTTGATTGCATGAATAACACATGCCATGCTTTGATGTAAATTAGTAGAATTGTTTTTATTTAGACAACCTGGTGCCCATGGGTTCACCTTGTTCACGAAATTAGATGGTTTCTGGTTGGGTTCCACCTACCTGGGGGAAGTGTCTAGTCACACAGCCCATAGTCACGCTTGAATGCCCTGGGATCAGGGGGAGGGTAGGCCCTTAGGGTGAAAGGCTGCCAGGTTTTAGAATTGGTAACCATACATAAATGCAATAATGCATTGTAGATTAGACTACACCGGATTGCCTTGACATTCTAACTGCATGCTGCTTTTTAACTGACAATCAGTTATACAATATTGATTTAGGTATTTTTGTGTAGGCCAGGTTTTGGCAAGGGTATATGTCACTGTTCACTTTGTGTACATTTTTGTTTAGGTAGTGCTTTACCTTGCATGCCACGCTAACTAACCGCTATAAGATAGTTTGCTTAAACCTCTTGCAAAGCCCCAAGGTCTTTATCACTGCACTAAATACTATATTGATAGGTATTAGTCAGCATTTGTCGCACAAACGTTGAATAGGGGTGGAATGTAGTGATACACGAAATTGCAACCTTGCCAATCAGGGCTTTAGATGACAGCATTAGCCGCTGAAAGCCAATAGTGTATTCAAAGTATGTGCTAAAAATGCTGACAGTAGTCTGTTGTAGCACTTCCATTATGCAGTAGTGAGCTACAAGGAATATGCAGGCCTAGTATGAAATAGGTCAAATTAAGCATTGTTGATAGACAGGCAGGGAGGGCCCCCAGCTATGTAGCTAATAGGTTTTTGGAGTGTTTGGAACATCATGGCACCTATATAGCGCTTTGATAGCCAGTCTTAAGCGCTATAAACACTAAGCTATGAGTGCATGCCTTTTAGAGCTTGCAGATGGGGTTAATACATCCCTGCTTCCCTTAGAATATTCAGCCTCACTAACGGTAGGCCTGGCTCCAAGCTAATCTTCCTTTTCTCTGGGAAGGTACTGATAAGACATTCCTCAGCCAGCGCAGATGGGAACCAAGGGAGGGGGTAGGAGCGAGCAGGGAGCATCTCAGAGAGAGCTGGGTTTTTTCCATGAACCAGCCTCACAGAGAAAGTTCTGGAACTATGCGTCATGGTGACTGACAGCAAGAGATTATAAAACATCCATGCACACATGGGATCAGGGGGAGATCGCCTGTGGACTTGATTCGTGCAGAAACAGGTGCCCGGCATTGGCTCATACGGTGTCCTTCAGCATTGTCCTCTGAGCGGGGCTTGTTTACAGCTAGCTTATGAGGGCCCAAGGTCTCCCCAGTGCTGATTAAAGGGACGTAAGACTGTGTTTCTCTATGTTTCTCTATATTTCTCTATGTTTCTCTATGTTTATCTAAGTTCCATGTTTCACTATATTTTGCATTGCTCTTTGTTTTATGCTTTGTAATATTCTCTAACTTGAATCCCAAATGTATATGAAATTCACTGCTTAGAATAAATATGCTAAAGCTTTGAGGGTGTCATTTGTCACTAGCATGAGATCACTGCTCAGCACAATAGAACCTGTATTTTGGGCTGAATTGGGTATTTTTGCTCTCAAAGGGCTGGCCCCGAGGAAGATTTTGCCCAATATCAAGACAGTTACAGGCCCAGAGGCAATTTCAGTTCCGTCGACAGTGGCGATGACATCCGAAGTGGTCTTTTTGCAGAGAGGTAGACTCATCCTAGAAGCCAAACGTATGGTCCATATAGTTTCCTACGGCCCCGCTATCGATGTATGCCCTTGCTGCGTGCATACGTGATGGGAGCCTTGGGTCAATAAGGACCATTGGTAAGATTAAATGCGAGGTCTGAGTGTCCTTCTTCAAGCTCGGCAAGCGGACCTCTACGCTTGTCGGGCGTGGTCGCTTCCCGATTCAGGCTCTGTTTGATTTTTAACAGCTACTCCGGCCACCTTCTTGGATGGTTTTATAGGACAATCCCGTAGAAAATGTCCTGAAGCCCCACAGTAAAGACACAATTGCATCTGTCGTCTTCTTTCTCTTTCCTTTTGCGTTAAGGGTCCCTTAACACCCCCGATCCGCATAGGTTCTGATGCGTCTGTTCCTTTGGGGGTAACATTTGGTTTAACCAATATTCGATTCTCGAATTTAGCTCGATCAGCCTTTCTATTCTGAAGTCGGTGGTCTAACTGGACTACTAAGTCTATATATTCTGCGCATTCCTGGGGTAGGTTCACAACCTGGGCCAAAACATCTTTGAGCTCACCCCGCAGCCCACGATGAAATAATGTAATTCGTTTTTCCTCTGGCCAGCGGGTTTCCACCACTAACCTATTGAAGGTTGCAATATAGGTCAGCAGATCCTGAGTGCCTTGTCGCAGGGATAAAAGTTCGTTATCCAGGACCTGACCCTGTGAATGTCTGGCGAATAGTTTTTCCATGCTCAGTTAAAAACCTTGAAAATCCTGAAGAAGAGGGTCATCCTGGTTGACAAGCGGGATGGACCAATCTGCTGCGCTGCCACTAAGGTATGATAGTACAAAGGCTACTTTGGCTTGGTCGTTTGGGAAAGCCCCAGGTCTGCATAGAAAGTGCAAGCGGCACTGGTCCATGAACACTGCAAACCTTTTTGGGTCCCCAGCAAAACGTTTGGGTGGAGCTAAAGGAATGCTCCCTGGTAGCACCACTTGCACAGGATTGCTCGATGAGACAGGAGTTCCCCCCGAGTCCAGGTAGTGGTGTTTGGCCAGCTTGGCTTTGCAGCAGTTGTCTAGCAAGATCATCAGTGCGTTCCTTTGACATAATCAGTTCTCTCCTGAGGGCATTAGTTTCTTGGCGTGCGGAGTGCACCTCTGCTCTAAGTTCCCCTAACAATTGGACAAGTTGGTTGGTTTCAGAGGTTTCCATTATGTCCGGGTGGGGATTTGTAGGTAGGCTTCGCATTCTGTTACGCTCACCTGGTTCCCACAGGGGCGTCGATCGAACCCGGATAGCAGCGACCTCCACCAACGTGAAGCGTAGGGCAAAGATGGCTGCCTGGACGGACCCGCCTAGTCTCGTGTGCTTGACTCGTAGGAATATTCTCCTGTAGATGGAGAAAGGGATTTAGTCCCGTGGATTTGAGTGCAGACCCCTCCCCACTGCTCCCACAGTCCCCGCTGGCCACCTCCGATATTCCCATTTAGTGTCCTCACCTTATGTTTTTAATGGATGAGCTCTCCATCCTGCGTGGCTTGCAGGGGCGTGTAGAAACCAGTTACTTCACTGGTTTGGGGTATTGGAGTTCTGTAAGATTATTGACTCCGGAGTTTACCAAGTTTAAAGAGTTTAATATGTCCAATGCTCACTCTTGTACACCTTGGTGATTTTGCGGCAACAAATACTGTCTGGAGGTTGCTGGTGGCGTTCAGGTAAAAGTCAGTATTACCCAACACTATCCGGTAAAGTTGTGTGGGTTTAACTGGTTGTTTTGTCCTTCTTTCATAGATGCGGCATAAGAAGATGTGGCGTATTGAAGGATAATGCCTCCGGTGGTAAATCAGGTAAGCCTTGTGGTACAATGATTGTCTTTATAGTGTCTCCAGGCTCACCTCGCTATTCCTTTGTCTTTTTCCCCCAGGTGTTGAGGATCGCCGAAGAAAATGATGGAGGCAGCGCCGAGTCGAAGATGCTGTGGACTGGTGAGAAGTGAGCGGCGCTGCAGCTGCGAAGCGAAGCCTGTCGAAGTATGTCCCTTCAGGCTCCTATTTTCCCCTTTCTTCTAGGAGCAACGGATGTGAGGTGGGCGTGGCAGAAGCCTGGATGCAGGTTCGCAGGCACGGTGAGCGTTACGCTGCAGAATGCAGAATAACGCGAAGCGTGTGTTGCAGATCGGGCGTGGTTTAAATAGCCTCAAAAGTAGTCCCTGGTAAGAAGTCCCTAGAACCACAACTGAGTAAAAAAATAGTCCTTGCAGAAAAATAGTCCCTTCCAGGTCTCACGATGGCCTGGATGCATGTGCAGCATGGTCTGCCTGAGGTAAGTGATAACTATGAGCCTGGCGCCTTAGGCGCCAGTACTGATTCCTACTATGAGCCCGGCGCCTAAGGCGCCAGGACTAAACCCAGATAGCCCCTAGCCAGGGCTTCTGAGGTTTTACTAAATGTCTGGATGCCTGCTTCCGGGGCGGATGGGCTTGGTCCAGATGTCCGGGGGTAGGCATCATGACAGGAACTTCCAACTCCAGCACTGGAATAACCACCGGGGTTCCTGATCCACCGTCCACAGTTGGTTTATGTTTTTTAGCACCGTGCTTGTGATTTTGCTCTTCTTCTAATCGATTTGCAGAATGTGTCCTTTTAATTCCTGTGTCAACTTTATCAGGCACCATTATATTAGGTATTTGTTTGTGAGTCAGGCTTTCGGCTTTATTTACTACTTGGTCCGGTTGGCCAGTTTCTTCCACTTCCAGCTGGTCGTCCTCTTCTTGTTCGGTTTCGTCTTCAACCGAGTCACTAAAAGAGCTATTTACTGGAGACATAGAACTCTCCTCTTCTGAAATTGAGTACGTAGATAAATTCATCAAGTCCGTTTGCGGAATGTCCTTAATCGTTTCCTCTTCGGGCTCTCAGTTTATTTCGGCCAGGTCAACAGCTTTATTTAGTCGACTGGATCTTTGGCTAGCCTTTACACAGCTCGTGTCTTTTGGCATTGACAGGCATTTAAAACATATTCTGCTTTTGTTAGATTTACGTGTCCTGAGTGGATTAATTTTTCAGTTTCTTAACCGTCTGTAACGTCCGGACCGTTCTTAATTTCCGTTCAGCAATGGTGGAGATTTCTCCTTTACCAGCATAGCAGATACCACGGGCACCAATTTAGCTTTCTTCTTGAAGATTTCACAAATTTTTGGTTCTGATTTGTCGCAAGTTGGTGAATCAGATTCCCTCCCGCCTTGTTGGAGTATAGATGTCGTTGTATTAAGTTCTTCCTTTTCCTAGGCGCACGCTTGGTCTCAGTCGATTTGGCTTCTGCTTGGGGCACGTTATGGTCATGATCTTTTGGTTGAAGCTCCCGGATTTTATTCGGTGAATCAAGCTCCTGTTGTTCTGGCCATATTTACTGCGTAGTGGTTTGTTTCAGCTTGAGGTTTCCCTCATCAACTTCCTAACTCTCATTCGAAGATGGGCTTGCAATATGAATGCTGGGTTCATCTGAGGGGGGGGATTGTAGGATCAAGGTAATATCTCCTGGTCCCTCTATGATTTTTCCTTGTACTGGCTTTAACAGGGCCCCCTCTAGTGAGGCTTGTTGAACTGTATTCTCTTTATTCGATTGTGCGTTCACTGTTTCCATTACCTGGAACACAGGGTTATCAAGTCCCCCTACCGACTCTCTTCGAATATTCTTCCATCTGTCTCTCTTTTCTTTGATAATTGGCTCCAGAATGGTGTGCAATATTTGGGAGATTCTGTGTTCAACGTTTTGCATATTATTTTGTAATGTCATAATAAAGCCTTCAATGAAAATTGTCTTTGAGTGTACCACTGCGAGCTGCGTTGTATGGTCCTTTAATGTGTCCGTAGCTTCTTCATGCAATTTCATATAGGGGGCTAGAATTGCGGCCATTTTTGTGACCATCAAAAAGTTATCTTTTTCTGGTCTTTCTTCAGTTGTACCATCGTTTGATAGGTTTCCCATGGGCCTTTGCGGGGACACTATTGTTTTTGGCAACGCTATCCTTTCTGGCTCCTCCAATTGATTTGTTTGTATGAGTTGATATTTTGTTCCCCACGAAATTGTTTGCGTGGCTACCTCTATGGGCAAAATATTTTTTTCCATCAGTGAGGATGTCTCCAGCATTATATCATCAGGGATTTCACTTATTTGTGTAGTTTTTTGGGGATCTTCTTTACGGTATGGGTTACCATCACCCCTACCAAAATTTAGTAGCACTTGTTTCCTGAAAAAGAAGTTATCTCTGTCCTGACCGTCTACTGATGATAATGATCGAGGTTTCCATATCTTTTTTTCCTGATCAATATATCTTATAAATTCCGTTTTGGTTGATTTCGAACCCGTTCTTCTTCCATTCGTCTGTTGCGGTTTCCATAAAGGTAATTGGTCAGGATTTGTGATATGTTCATTTATTTGCCCACCGGTTTTAGCCGTGTATGTTTCCTTTTGTTTACTTTCCCTAGTTGCCGTTTCTCTTGGCGTAATTGGCGCTTTTTCCAATGAAGTATGAGACCCGGCAGAACAGCCTTCATTCATGCTCTCTACAGGATTTACTAGATCTGAAGATTGGTTATTCATGTTCATGTCTGCTTCATCCTGTTCATAGAACACGTCACTTATACTTTCATGGATTTTTAGTTCACTTTGATGTAATTTTAACTTATTTCAGAGGGTTAACTCCATAGGAATGGTTTCCTTCTTTGTCTCCTGTTTATCCTTCTTGTATTGTCTTTCCAGTGGTTTCTCTGATTCAGTAACACTGCCTATAGGCTTGATCGAGTTAGCGGTCATAGCTAAATCCAGCCTTCGTTCTTCTTCTCTAAGCTGTAAGTTAATTGAGTCCTTGTGTTGCTCGGTATATTATTCAATGTTAATGTCAATCCTGAACAGGCAGGTTATTTCAATATGATTTAACTCTTCATTCAGTACCGGGTGGTGTATGGACAGGTGTTAGGGAGAATTATCATTTCATGGCTAATTTCCCTTACCTAGTGAGTCCCTCGGCAGCTTTGCTGGATCTCTGGAGTTATTTCTTTCCACTTGGTAAGAGTGTGAGCTTTTCACCACTCTTACTTGTGTTTTGCTATGTGTTTTTACCTGTATTTATGATTGTGGACTCTGGAGTACACCACTTCAGTAGCCCCCTTCTTTTGTGTGTCACCCAGCACCTTCTGTGCAGTAACACATGGTTGTCGTTCAGACTTCCCCCCCGACTCCATTTCTGAGGCTGCCTACTGTCTCCCAGAAAAGGGTAAAGTTACCATTAACTTTATTTAGTCAAATTAACCACAGATCCGGTACACCCCATTTTACATGGAATACTGGAAGGGTTAAATCCTAACTCTTTTTATCTGTACCTCGTAGAGCATTTTTTCGCTCTTTTAACATTTAGACATGGCTGGTGGCAGTGGTATCTACCCTAATTTTCTACCGTGGTTATCTTATGTAACCTTGGTAATATTGTAGGCTATTGTGTTAGCCTCAAACTTAAACCCGCTCGACCAAATACTTTTTCTTCTGGCTCCGGTGCGGTTTATTCACCATTTCTTTTTGTTAAACCCCTTCTTGTGTTTTACTTTGCGCGGCAAACCAGGTTTGCCTTCTTTGTTCGCAGTCTTTTTGCAGGCTTCTACCGAGAAGCCCTCCTTAAGGCGCCTGGGTGTCTAGGTGGGCTGAATGTGAGGGAGGGGTGTAGTCACCCCCTGCACAGGGTATCCTAGGAAACCCAAGTCGCACTTTGTCATGATTGGGCAAGGTGGTTGTCCGGGCTGGACAACCCCCCTGCTGGATGATTGACAGCCAGGCTGTGTGAATGGGGGATTTTCGCATAAAAGGCAGGTCTCTTGGGCTGGAAGTCAGAGAGTCGCCACTGGAACGACAAGGAACCAAAGAGAAGCGGAGGAGAGGTCGACTGCTGCAACTATCCCGTACCGGTGAAGCCCTGCTGCAGTCCAGAGCTATCTATCCTTCAACGACTAAGGGGAGATCCAGTCCGGAGTCTTCTTCCCTTGAGGCTGGTGGGGATAACCAGCTTGTCTTCTTCAGCCAAAGGTCTCCTTTGTGGTCGGAATCACTGCACACTGCTGTAGTGGTCCGGATAGCCACCTGAAGAGCCTCTCCTGTTTTTAAGGAGCGCACCTTTAATTCATTGTTGCTGCTGCCGGCCTCATCCCTGTGTGGTGTAGACCCCCTTCATCGACCTTCTTCATGCCGAAGCCAGGAATCATGGTTCTACGGGAAACTACCAGGAACAACTGCTGTGGCACCAGCTTCTTCTTTGAAAAGGTACTGTGTCCTGCTTGAGGAATTTTGGGTGAAATCCCTATTTCTCGCTTACAAGGCTTGTCCTTATTTTTCCCTCCTTCTTATAACTTTTGCTTCCCAACATTTGACAATATCTAAAGTACTCTTGGCAACTTTGAATCCCGAACTATACGACGTGTGATCCTCGACACAGGAACCCGGTTGCAATTGACACTGGCTCCGGCCTCTTGTATTCCTGTCTATGAGTGTTCTTCGATTCAGTCTGCCTATCTAACATATTGCCTATGATTTTTGCCCCCAACTCTCTCTGGGTATCTCAGGTGCTAAGTGTGTTTTTGCCCCGGTAGCATTTCTTGCCGCGGATACGCGTTTATTTAGTAGACAGAACTGTCAAAAAGTGATCGCAATCATATTTACGGTAACGTGTATTGTTTCGTAACACTGGTTCTCTCAAACACAGGGTACTTACCTTGATTTATACCGTACAAAGTGAATTGGTCAGGTGTAGTGTATTTAACGTGTGGTTTTCAATTTTAATAGAAGTGTTGTGTTAATAACAAATGGTTTAAAAATAAATGTACTTACATTTTTTTACCTGAAACCTTGAGTCAGTGTTTGCTTGAGCCACAGTAATTGTGTCCCTTTGTGTAATCTCTGCTACTGCGCATATACTCTTGAGATAAGCCTGGCTGCTCCGCTACTGCTACCACTATAACCTAGTAGTACAGGCTTGTACCAAAGGTAAAACTTGTATTGCCACCTTGTCTTGATATGGGCAAAATCTTCCTCGGGGCCAGCCCTTTGAGAGCAAAAATACCCAATTCAGCCCAAAATACAGGTTCTATTGTGCTGAGCAGTGATCTCATGCTAGTGACAAATGACACCCTCAAAGTTTTAGCATATTTATTCTAAGCAGTGAATTTCATATACATTTGGGATTCAAGTTAGAGAATATTACAAAGCATAAAACAAAGAGCAATGCAAAATATAGTGAAACATGGAACTTAGATAAACATAGAGAAACATAGAGAAATATAGAGAAACATAGAGAAACACAGTCTTACGTCCCTTTAATCAGCACTGGGAGACCTGGCTTTTCATAGAAAAACAATGCTGGAGGACACCGTGAGAGCCAATTCCGGGCACCTGACTGTACACGAATCAAGTCCACAGGCGATCTCCCCCTGATCCCATGTGTGCATGGATATTTTATAATCTCTTGCTGTCAGTCACCATGACGCATAGTTCCAGAACTTTCCCTGTGCAAAAATATGGGCTGGTTCATGGAAAAAACCCAGCTCTCTCTGAGATGCTCCCTGCTCGCTCCTACCCCCTCCCTTGGAGCCCTCTCCGCGAACACTGGAATGTCCTTATCAGTGCCTTCCCAGAGAAAAGCAAGATTAGCTTGGAGCCAGGGCTACCGTTAGTGAGGCTGAATATTCTAAGGGAAGCAGGGATGTATTAACCCCATCTGCAAGCTCTAAAAGGCATGCACTCATAGCTTAGTGTTTATAGCGCTTAAGACTGGCTATCTAAGCGCTATATAGGTGCCATGATGTTCCAAACACTCCAAAAATACCTATTAGCTACATAGCTGGGGCCCTCTCCCTGCCTGTCTATCAACAATGCATAATGTGACCTATTTCATACTAGGCCTGCATATTCCTTGTAGCTCACTACTGCATAATGGAAGTGCTACAACAGACTACTGTCAGCATTTTAGAACATACTTTGAATACACTATTGGCTTTCAGCGGCTAATGCTGTCATCTAAAGCCCTGATTGGCAAGGTTGCAATTTCGTGTATCACTACACACCTGTAGTCTTAATTGTGTGTAGTGGTCCCTAAGGGCACTGCACAGGATTCTGCCTAACAACGGGTCACTCCCTCCACGAGGCGGAACATCCTCTAACTTTTTGTCATCTGTGGCTTTTATTTCTAAAAAAGCCACTGGAGTTGTGGCTGCTGTTATCAGTGGAGGAGCCGAAGACCCCTCATTCCACCCCACCCGTGGTGTTCCAATCGTTTCCGCCGGCATTTTTATTCCTTCCTAGTTCCAAGTAGGTTTCAGTTAGTGCCCCGCAAATTTCCCCTTATTGATCTCCTTGCGCACTGCCACGAGATCTGCAGGTATTAAGTCGGCTTCCTTGTACAAACCGTAAGGGCCTCAATTTAAGAGAGGAATAATGCGGCAAACCAAGTATGGTAATTATGTTTGGCGGGATCAAAGAGGACACAGCCCCAACAGTCTCCCGTCCTGTTTGCTGCGATGTGTGGCTTCTTCACCACCATATACTGATGTTCACTTCGCTTCCTTCCGCGAGTGTAGCGGAGTGTGAATCTTCGAATTGCAAAGTTTTTTTTAACTCAAATTAAGGATCAATCAGTTCAACCTGCCGCCAGGAATATATGGCAATATCCTTTGTGTTATTGTGTCACATTAAACACGTTAAACAATTAAGGCCCAAATATCTGTTCATCAGTTACCAGCAGGGGAAATATATGTCGGTACTCACGTCCTTTGCGGTCCTTGCAGATTATATTTTTGATGATATATCCGCCCGGGTCGTCCAGCGTCCAGACAGACAAACAAACAGCAAGTAGCCCTTTATGCGGCAGGGCTTACTTTTAGAATTATGCTCCAAAGGATTATGCTCGAAGTCCCAAAAATATGTGTTTATGTTGGAGCCAGAGAATGGCAGAATTCCAGTGTCCATGCTTACCTGGCACTAGTGGCATTGCTAGGTCTGGACTGGGAACCCAGAGTGGCTGTGGCAATGTTTACCAAAGCGGCCCCATATTAACATATACTGGAAGCTTTGTAACACATTCTTTACTTCATCCCCCTCAAGAGGCCCTCCAGGAAATCTCCAGATGTGCCTGTAGGGCAGTCCACCACTGGGCATTGCTAAGGCAACCGGGAGGGTGGACGCAGCCCCGCAGATAAAATGAGAAACATTGAGTGTCCTCTTTGAATTTATGAAGGAAAGCCGACATCAGGGATCAAACAGGCCGGACACTTCACCACTGCACTACATAACATGATGAAAGGTAACCAACAACTAAAGGTGAAATATCCCATTTCGGTACTGCAAGTCCCAGGGAAAACATTTGTATTTGTTCTTGGAGTTTAAAACACCCACCTTTTAAAGTTTTGAAAAACACTGTTAGAAGAAAATATCCTCTCTTGGTTTTGTGTGTGTCGATTTTATGAAAGGCAAATGCCATTCGTCCTATTCAATTTGTGTGGTTATGCAAAGCCAATTTAATGAAATGTGCATATTTCACCTTGATATGTTAATTTCTGGAGACATCACATCCCACTGCGTTTGTTGAGGAGTCCCCCTACTTTAATTTTTAGGACTTGACACCTGGCAGCCGTTTACAATCAAGGGACAACTCCTGCATCCTTCTAGTAGCACCAGTCAGGTGCATAATGTGCCAGCTCAAACAAATGAAAAGGTGCCCAACCCGGTGCATGGGAAGGCAACAATTTACAATCAAGGGACTACCCTCTTATATCACTGAGAAAAACACACACACACACACATCATCCCCCCTCCATCTGCAAGGAATCCAGGGGGTTACAAGTAATGGAGCTGGGGTAGCAGAGGGGCTGGGCTGTATAGGGGAGCAGGGTATAGCTCTTGTAGCTTTACTTTTTCATTTATAAACACAGGACTACAAGTACCAGAATTCAAAGGAAAACAGAGCTAGTCAGAGTAGCAGCAGCCATGGGGCAACTTGTGATATCTGAAAGGAAGTATCTCAGGACTCTGTGCAAAGTACTGTCATGTGTGCCACTCTGGTGGTACTCACAGAGAAAGGGTTGGTCTGGGGCATAAAATCGGCCCAGGAACCAATGAAAAAGTGGCCCACAATCATTCATTACTATCCAGAAAGGACTGAGGCTCCCCAAGGAGGCATTTTTGGTCAAATATTTAGCAAATAATTAATTTGTAGAATATTTGCTTAGCAGCATTGGTTAAATGTGTAGTAATTTATGAAACTGGCCCAAAAAAAGTAGTCTATTCTGGTCAGAAAAACGAGCCCATTCTAGAATCAAGGGCTTTGCCCTGCAGGCCAGTCCGAGGCTGCAAAGAATGTCCTGGAAGGAGCAGAAAGGAATCTGGTGACCTGATATTTCATTTCATTCAGAGCAGCCGCAAGAGAGGAAGTAATATGTCTAAACAAATCCCACATTTTGGCAGTGAACAGTCTGGCCTTTTAAAAACTGCTTTCTATAAAGTAAACGAAGGGGGCACCCGGATTTGAACCAGGGACCTCTTGATCTGCAGTCAAATGCTCTACCACTGAGCTATACCCCCGGCCCTCTGAACAGGCCATCCTGGCTGCACCTGTGCCTGCTGACGTGTCTGCGAGGCACACCTTTCCTCCTTTCACACCTGTCGCTGATTCTCAATACTGTTTAAACATTGGATGAGTGCTGTTGGGAACGACAGGTTTCCTGGTGAAAGAAAAGTTAGGGGTGCTCAATAACAGGGATTAAGAGAGAGAATCAGAGGTCTCCAGTGCAACTCACTCTTTCTTTAGCACCAATTTTCAGTAACAGAAATGTCTTTTTATTGCCTAATTGTCATTTTTCTATTTTTGTTGACCATTCCAATCCCCTCATTTCGTATCAGTGTTTGTAAAGATTTTTAGTAACTGCCTATCTTTTTTACCCTCATACTAAAGTTGTGAATTACAGGCAATAAGTCGTTTCTTTATTAATAATACGGACAATTTACACGCAGTTGCCGATTCGTTCCTGGATCTTTAGCCAATAACAAAACATCTTTCTGTTGGTGCAATCCATATGCAAATTAGGAGGTGTGCAGGTATTTAGCCCCAGAGCGCCTGGGAAGAGCTCTAATAGACGAGTTTCCTGCTATCTGCAATGATTCTGCCGTTTTTTTTATTGTGTTAAAATGCCATCTTCTACTAATGTTACCAAAAAAGTAGATTGGGCAGGGGTGGGCGGATTGGGGGCGAGAACGCGACCCTATGGAATTACACGCAGTGCATTTGGGGGGAAAGTAGCTGGACTTTGCTTGCTGTATAAATGCACGATTTTTACCTGCCTTGGGCCACTTTGGGCTACTTTGCCCGCGTAAATGTGAGAAAAGCATACAATTTGCCCTTTTATAGCCCCACCCCTACTTTTGTCTGTGGCCCCCTATGTGCCCACTGCCCCCTTAAATTTAATTTGATTCCTGGAGGCGCCACTGTAACTAAGTGCATGTTGGTGGTTGAAGTAACATTTTTTACATTTCAAATACGAGTCTTCAAGTCCCAGCATGCAAAGGGCTGTTAGCTAAAAAGCCAGGATTGCTGGACCTAGTGCCGTGTGTCTAGGAGGCAACTATACTCCACGTAACATGCCTATTTGTACTTGAATGGAAGGCTGGACACAGTTTGAGCTTTTGGGGTGTAGTACTTAGTCTTTGTGGCGTTGGCCCTTTAAGGGCTCGCACGCGACAGAGTGACGTCCACTCTGTCGCGTGCCCATATAAATAAACAGGGCGTTCCCGGCGACGCTCAGAGCCACCGGGGAGCCCACACGAGTGATATCCTGTGTCCGTGTCTTCTGTCACACGGGGGTGGGGCGCTCATGCAATACGCTGGCGGCAGACCGCCAACAGTGGCGACGGAGGATCAGATCCATCCCCAGGTCAGGCGGTGATGATCGCGGATGCGCAGATGATCGTATGTGAGCGCATGGTGCGAAAAAGGACCGCGGAGAGGGGGTGAGACACGCGATTGGCGGCCATTTTGATAAATAGGCCCGGGAGGTTCGCGGCTTCATAACGAAGCGCCAGTGAGCCATCCAAGGACAATTTTTGGAAAAACCAGTGGCGAATAGTCACTGGAAACACATTGTGTCATTTTTATAATGATTTAGTGATATTGGGCCTCATTACACGGTAGGCGTAATCATGGCGCTATTGGCGCCATGGATGCCGCCGGTATTTTACTGTGTCCGTCTTGGTGGATGGCAGAATTACCGCCCTACTCCAAGGTGAGCGGGGGCGGTAATTCCCCATTCACCAAGGCTATGGTACCCGTAATTAGCTCCGAGGTCCCTTTGCTGCACCCTACTTTAACGGCTGGTAAAACCAGCCGTTAAAGTCGGGTCCCGCAAAGGGAACTTGTAGTAAGGCGGTAGGGGTTTACCGGTGCCGGTGCCCATACCGGTACCGGTAAACCCCTACCTCCTACCGTGTAATGAGGCCCATTGTCACTACTTTTCTACCGAGTGTATGGGTGTGGCACCCAAGGAGGCCTACTGGATGCACGTGGGAGGCCCACCCTACTCAATGTTTGGATCCTTCACCCTATGCCTAATCTACTCCTGGGGATCTGCCTGTGCCTGACTGCAGTGCAGGCGCACTACCAGCTGTGGACTATCTGGGGACAGGCCTGTTAAACATCCAGGGCAGAGAGACCTTCCTGCATCTGGTGGTGAGTTGCGGCCCCGTTATTTGTATATCCCTGGGGTACCTGTGCGCTTACCACCATGAGCCAAGCTACTGCGGCTGCTGCACAACAACCGGCTGCTCCTGTGCCTCAGCCTCCACCTAACCTGCCACCTGGTCTCTGCAACCAATGCCTGAGTTCGATGTCTCGGGCACACCATCGAGTCTAGGCCCAAGGTGGAAAATGTGGATCGACAGACTTGAAATATATTTCAGGGCCACGATGGAGACTAGTGATGACAGTAAGCTGGCCACTCTCCTGTATTCTGCAGGCCCTGCAGTCCACAAAATATTTCTGTCCCTACAACCAGCTGATGGGTCATTTGCGGCAGCGAAGGTTGCCCTCCACAATCATTTTCTGCCAATGGCAAATGCTGACTATGAACGTTTCCTCATGGGGGCTGCTCGACAAAAGGATGATGAGACTCTTGACATCTTCTATGGGAGGCTGCGCAGGTTGGTGGTGCCATGTGCGTGGAATGATCCAGACACCATGATTTGGAAATCAGCTCATACAAGGGTGTGCATCTGGTAAGCTGAGGCGCCAAATCCTTTGAGAGCCTGGCATCACTCTGCCCCGCATTCTAGAACTGGGCAGGTGCCATGAGGTGTCAGAGCTGCGAGCAACCCGGATGGAAGCCGGAGCACGCCCCAGCAAGATGGAGGAGGTCAGTGCAGTTAGCAGAGGCCGGGGATTCAGACGCCCAGCGAGTGGGCAGGGTTCCAGACCTCAAGCAGGGAACAATTCGTGCCTCAAGTGCGGATATGATCTCCCTCACCCAGCAGAGTGCCCGGCCGCGGGCTTGAAGTGTGGCCGATGCGGAGGTGCAGACCACTGCGCCAGGATGTGTAGGACCACGGCCCCGAAGGTGGTCCCCAGAGGACCGGTTCGTGCTGGTTTCTTTCGGCCCCAGAGGGCTTCCAATGTCGCACAGGTAGAACAGGGTGATGACGGAGCCCCTCAGGATGATGATGAGGAGGAGGAAGAGGACAAAGAGAACGTGTTCTTTGTATCCAGTCTTGGCATCCTGAAAAATCACTCCAAGAGAAAGCCCAGGTGCAATGTCTTGGTCAATGGTGATTCTACACAAATGCTGGTGGATACTGGTGCATCTGTCAATGTGATGGCCAGACAACACTATGACTCTATGCAGGCACCGCCCCAAGGGCACGCATCTTCACCTTTGGAGGCGACCAGCCAATTCCCCTGGATGGTGTGTTTGTGGCGGGGGTTCAATACGGCGACTCATCTGTCCATGCCAGATTCTACGTCACGCCTGTGAGCGACAGTACATTGCTGTGCTGTGCGGCGGCTGAGGCCCTAGGCATTGTGACATTTGCTTACTCGGTGTACCTGGATGACATACAGGTGTTGTTAGCCAAACACATTTCCCTTTTTGAAGGAATTGGACAGATGGTGGGTGACCCTGTACGGCTTCACATCGATGAGTCAATCCAGCCAGTGGCGCTCAAACATCGGCGAGTGCCCTTCCACCTCAGAGATCTGGTGGACAAGGAGCTGGACAACCTTGTAGGTTTGGACATCATCGAGAAAGTGGAAGGCCCCACTCTGTGGGTCTCCCCTATTGTCATTGACCGCAAGCCCAAACAACCGGATGCTGTCAGAATCTGCGTGGACATGCGCCTCCCCAACAAGGCCATCAAAAGGGAGAGGCATTTCACTCCCACCATTGACGACATTATAGCAGAGCTGCAAGGGGCGAAGTTCTTCTCCAAACTCGATCTGAGGGCGGGTTATCATCAGGTGGTCCTGCACCCTGAGTCTCGATACATAACCTTCACCACCCATCGGGGGTTGTATCGATACGAGAGACTAAGCTTTGGAGTGTCCTCGGCAGCAGAGGTGTTCCAGAACACCATAAGGGGGGCACTAGCGGATCTCGATGGAGTTCTTAATATCAGTGATGACATCCTGGTATACGCCAAGTCGGAAGCAGAACACCTGGCACGCCTGTCAAGGACATTCGAGCGCATTCGCTCACTGGGACTCACCTTACATACGGACAAATGTGAATTCCTCAAAACCACCATCGGGTTTTTTGGTTTTGTTTTCAAGGCGGATGGGGTGTCACCTGATCCCCGCAAAGTGAGGGACATAAAGGAGGCAAGACCACTGGAAAATGTCACGGAGATCAGAAGTTTCCTGGGCATGGTCACTTATTGTGGCCGATTCATCTGAAACTTGGCATCCCGCTCGGAGCCGCTGAGGACTTTGACCAAGAAGGACACCCCGTGGCAGTGGGGGCCCCTAGAACAAGCGGCGTTCGATGATATCAAGGGCGCCCTTGCTGCTGATGATACAATGGCATTTTTTGATCCAAGCCTACAGACGGAGATCGTCGTGGATGCAAACCCTTATGGTTTGGGGGCAGTCCTCACCCAAATTGAAGGTAATCAAGAGGTCCGCCCCATTGCGTATGCAAGCAAGGCACTCTCCGATACCGAGCAACGGTATTCACAAATTGAACGAGAAGCCTTGGCGGTACTATGGGGCTGCAGACATTTCCGCTTGTACATCTTGGGACGTCCGGTGATGGTGGTTACAGATCATAAGCCTCTACTACCCATCATGGCGGGTTCCTCCTCCAGGCCACCAGTGAGAATAGAGCGCTGGATGCTCGCACTCCTCGAATACGGAGTGTCCCTGATATATCGTCCCGGGGCTAACAATGCAGCGGACTACCTCTCCAGACATCCAAGAGGGGGTTCCCAACTATCCACGTCAGTCGAGGAAGCAGACGAACATGTCCGGCTGGTCATTGAAACGGCGACCCCCAATTCGATGCAGGTGGCGGAGTTAGAGCTTGCGTCAAGAGAAGACAAGTGTTTTGCTATACTTAAGTCAGCCATGGAGATGGGTACCTGGAAGACCGTGCTGGAGGCTCTGGGCCGAAGGAAAATGAGGCCATGGTGGCGCTGGTGCAACTCTGGCGGGTGCGTGAAGAACTGACGTTCTCGGAATCGGGACTCCTGCTGAGAGGAGATAGAATCGTAGTCCCGCAGGCCAAGGTTCAGCAAGTGATCTCCCTGGCACACCAAGGTCACCAGGGCACCCCCAAGACAAAAGCTCGTCTCCGCCAGAAGGTGTGGTTCACGGAGCTAGAACGAAAAGTAGAGGAGTTCGTAGCATCGTGTGTGTGGTGCCAGGCAGCGTCACCGGCCCAGCGTGAACCGTCCATCGAAACGATGCCGAGAGGGACCAGACCATGGGAAGTGGTGCATGCCGATTGTGGGTCTACAACCAGGGGCACTCATTTCCTGGTGGTGGTGGACGAGTGGTCTCGGTACCCAGAGGTCGAATTTGTAGAATCAGTCGCTTTTGACAAGGTGGTAATAGCTCTGGAGAAGATCTTTGCCACTCATGGCCTACCCACTGTGTTGTGCTCTGACAACTGCGCACCATTTCATGGAAAGAGCTGTGCAGACCTCATGAAGGACTATGGTATCCAGCACAGAAAAGTCACGCCGCTCTGCCCTCGGGCGATTGGAGAGGCAGAGCGCATGATGCGGACACTGAACAAGGTGTTCAGAATTGCGCAAGGAAAGGGCGAATGCCTACAATGGGCGCTGTATGTGTTCTTGAGGGGTTACCGCACAACACCCTACTCATCCACGGGTGTACCACCAGCGGAGGCCCTCTTCCAACGATGCCCAAGTGACGTTATACCAGAAGTGGGAGAGCGAGAGCCCGCTGTTATTGACAATGATTGAGTGGAGGAGGAGAGAAGGGCAAGGACTCTAATGGAAAATAACCGGAGAGGCCTGAGACCCCCAGGAATTGCCCCCAGGGACGAGGTACTGGTGAGAAATCGGCACCCTCAAGGCAAACTGTCCCTCATGTATGAACCAATTCCCTTGGACATTGTGGGGGTCAAGGGCTCGATGGTGACAGCGTCTGATGGAACTGCATCGGTGACCAGGAACGCAAGCTTCTTCAAGAGACTGGGGGAGCCGAGGCCGGAGGCCATGGAAGACCGGGGTCCTGAGGATGCACTGGATGAAGGTGGCGGTCAAGACCCCACTGTGAACTCTCCCTCCCGTGGGGGGGCAGGCGAAGGAACACCGGCCAGAGACGTAGGCAGGAGGTACCCCCTGAGAACAGGGCGTGGGAAACCTGCCCGTCTTACAGACTATGTGATGGACTGAGATGCAAGGTTGGTGTACCGACAGGCCCGCCTGTTGGCAACAGCGGTCATGGGGGGATCCAGGGTGGCTGTTATTAAGCGGGGGACTATTTGGGTGTTAATGTGTGCCGTGTAATGTTTGATAGTTAGGTCTTCCCTTTTCATGTTCTGTTGTTATGGAAAAGGAGGAGTGTGGCGTTGGCCCTTTAAGGGCTTGCACGCGACGGAGTGACGTCCACTCCGTCGCGTGCCCATATAAATAAACAGGGCGTTCCCGGTGGCGCTCAGAGCCACCGGGGAGCCCACACGAGTGATATCCTGTGTCCGTGTCTTCTGTCACACGGGGGTGGGGAGCTCACGGAACACGCTGGCGGCAGACCGCCAACAGTCTTCATGGCCCCCCTCATCTCACCGTGTACATGCAGAGCAGGAATGAGCCCGGATGTCCCCACAGCAGTGGTCACCCGGAATGTTAGGCTTTGCATGCTGGTACTTGTAGGCCATTCACAGTGGGGAATAAAGCGGAATTGGTAATATGTTCGCTCAGTTTGTTCCTTTAATGATGCAAATATTCCAGGTTGATCAGTGAACATCTCGGTTCATCTCTGTAAAACAGAGTGTTACTTTGGCCGAGTGTTGTTGACACTTTGTACTATCCTAGATGTTGCGTAGTGACTACGCCGTTAATACGCATGCGCGAGCGGGGACGAGGCTCGCGCATGCGTGGTTTGAATAAAGACGGTCCTCCGGCAGTTGGCGCCGGGGACCCGAGCAGACTATACGTCTCCCGTGTGGTTCGTCCAGCGTGTATATGTGGCTGCGTGTGAATGCAGGTGGGGCTCAGGCCAGCCCCCACCATTCCACCATTGGCGACGAGGACGACTCCGGTGCAGTTCTTCTCTGCTCCGATGGCGTTGGAAGCAGGGAATGTTGCTCTGTGTCGGCACGGACCTACACGCACGGCCGGCAGCCATCTTTATTCACACGTGGATTGCAGCGGTTGCGGACCTGGAGGATGCTCGTGCGCCGACTACAATCCCCTGAGCCTTGTGGCTAATTTTTGGGACCTTCCACAGCCCTAGCCGGTTGCAGGGCTGTGGCACAAAAAAAAAAAAAGAAAAGAAGGAACGGCGCAGGAAGAGAGCCCTGGTGAGGGTGCCGGACACTTCTTCACACGTGGACCCATTGGGCTGGGTCGGAGGTCCACAGAATATATGACTCTCTCAACATCCCGGTGGTCACATACGACGCCGTGAAACGGGCTCTTCGAGACCATTTACTTCCCATGGAGAACGTGGACTTTGACAGATTTGTCATGTGTGCCGAGAAGCAGCTGGAAGACTAATTGTTGGACCAGTTCTGTGCGCGGCTGAGGCACCTGGCAAGCTCCTGCAGGTGGGTGAACGAAGAGAAGATGGTTCGGAAACCAGCTGCTGCAAGGGTGCAGTTCGGGGAAGCTGAGGAGGCAAGTTTTGAGAGAGCCGGGGTTGACCCTGCAGCAAATTTTGGACACTGGGAGAGCTTACGAATTGGCGGAGGCCAGGGGGGGCGAATATGGATGCAGCCACACACTCGGGAAAGGGCGAAGAGGCATTCGCTATTGGACGCTCTGATCCAGGGAGGGCGAGATGGACAGGGGATGACCCTCCAGCACCTGGTGGTGCTCAGTCGTGTCCCTACTGCAGGTATGACCTTCTGCATGTAGGGGAGTGCCCAGCCAAATCGAGGGTATGTGGCCGGTGTGGCACACCAGGACATTATGCTAGGGTGTGCAGAGCAACCGCGCCGGTAGCAGCCTCGAGAGGACCGGCGAGAGTTGGCAGGAGCAACACTCGGAGGGCGAGGAACGTGGCGGCTGTCGAGCAAGGCATGCAGGACCTGAACATTGCTGAGGAGGAAGAGGAGGAGGAAGAAATCTTCTTTATTTTGAGCATTGCCAAGGGCCCCGGAGGAAGCCCACAACCGACATGCACGGTAAACATTGGAGAAGTTCCCACCCCAGTCCTCATAGATACGGGGACGTCTGTCTGTGTGCTAGCAACTGACCATTACGAAGCACTCCCTGGCCCGCCGGAATTGGCAGAATCCACGGCGCGGATATACGCATTTGGGGGAGACTCGCTACTTCCCATCCAAGGGGTGTTTGTGGCACCGGTATCCCACGGACAGAGCAAGATAAAAGCGAGGTTCTTCGTCATAAGCGTGAGCCCACACTCCCTCTTAAGTTGTGCTGCCTCTGAAGCGCTGAACCTGGTGCACTTCACGTTTGCTGTGTATCATACTGACCTGGGATGCCTGCTACAGCACTTTGACATGATCTTCCAAGGCATAGGGAAGCTAAAGGCCGACCCCATACGGCTTCACATCGACGGGTCGGTGAGGCCAACAACGCTCAAGCATCGCTGCATAACGTTCCACTTGAGGGCACAGGGGGAGAAGGAGCTGCAGACGATGGTCGACCTAGACATCATTGAGAGAGTGGAAGGACCTACCCCTTGGGTCTCTCCGATCGTGGTGGCCCCAAAGCCCAAACAGCATGGAGCTGTCCGCATCTGCGTGGACATGAGGCTGCCCAACCTGGCGATCAAAAGGGAATGCCACCTCACGCCCACCCTGGATGACATTGTTGGCGAGTTGCAGGGGGCGAGGGTGTTCTCTAAACTGGACTTGAGATCTGGCTACCACCAGCTGGAGCTCCACCCCGAGTCAAGATACATTACCACCTTTACGACTCACGAGGGACTGTATCAGTTTAAGAGGCTCAGCTTCGGGGTCTCGTCGGCAGCAGAAGTCTTCCAGAATGGCATCAGAGGGGCCCTGTCGGGACTCAAGGGAGTGATCAACATGTCGGATGACATCCTGGTGTTCGTGAGGTCGGAGGCGGAACACCTGAAGCGTCTGGAAAACACCCTGGAAAGGCTCCGCAGCCTTGGGCTGACCCTCCACAAACAAAAATGTGAATTTTTGAAAGACCGGCTAGAATTCTTCGGCTTTGTGTTCCACGCTGGGGGCATATCCCCAGATCCGGAGAAGCTGAAGGACATCCACCAGACCGCCCCGCAGGGGTCACCCGCGGAGGTCAGGAGCTTCCTGGGGATTACTGTGGACAATTCATTCGTGACTTGGCCTCCCTGTCAGAACCCTTGCGCAGAAATGACGTGGTCTGGAACTCGACCGGGAAGGAACAGAGGTAATTCGCTACCATCAAGAACACCCTGTCGGGGCAGGAGATGATGGCCTACTTCAATCCAGGCCGGGAGTCGGAGATCGTAGTGGATGCCAGCCTGGTATGATTGGGGGCGGTCCTCATGCAGACGGATCCTCAAGGGATCGTGCGGCCCATTGCATATGCCAGCAAGGCTCTCACCGTGACCGAGAGGCGCTATTCACAAATCGAGCGCAAAGCTTTAGCTATCCTGTGGGGCTGCAAGCATTTTCGGCTTTACATTCTGGGAAACCGGTAGTTGTCATGACGGATCATAAGCCCCTGATTCCAATCATGTCTGGGGCATCATCCAAACCACCACCGCGCATCGAGAGATGGATGCTCTCACTGATGGATTATGGGGTCAAATTGCTGTATCGTCCTGGCACGAACAATCCAGCGGATTATTTGTCCCGACACCCGGGCGCTGGGTGGCCCAGGGACTCGGCGGAGGTGGCAGATTGTGTGGAAGCGGTGCGCCTGGTGGTGGAATCGGCACTACCCATCGCCCTAGCGTGCCAGGAGATTGCCGATTAATCGAACGCAGACGATGTGCTCCTGAGGATCAAGGAGCCCGTATCAAGTGGCGAATGGCGCGAAGTGCTGATGAACATTGCCAGAAGGGTCGATGAAGCACAAAAGGACTTGAGGGTGCTCTGGAAGGCATGCCACGAGCTGTCAGTGGACGAGGACGGTCTACTGCTGAGGGGGCACCCATGTGCTCTGGTGGCGAAAGTGCTGCAGCTGGCCCACAAGGGGCACCAGGGGATGGCAAAGACGAAGGCACGCCTCCGTTTGAAAGTGTGGTTCCTGGACTTGGGGAGCAGAGTGGATGAATTTGTGAGGGCTTGCATTCCATGCCAAGCGGTGAGTCCAGTGGAAAGAGGGCCACCCATTCAAGCCATGGAGAGGAGTGAGCGCCCGTGGTGGACTGTGCATGCAGACTTTGGGTCCACGGGCTGGGGAATGTACTTTTTGGCGGTGACGGACCAATGGTCCCGCTACCCCGAAGTGGAGCTTGTTGAGTCCACGGCCAGTCACCACACTATCCTGGCCCTGGAGAAAATGTTCGCCACCCACGGGTTCCCCCTGGAGATCTGCTCGGACAATGGGTCGCCATTCCAAGGGCAGCAGTTTGCTCATTACTGTGAGGAAAGGGAGATAAGGCATCGAAAGTCACCCGACTCTGGCCCAGAGCCAATGGGGAGGTGGAACGCTTCATGCGGACGCTTAACAAAATTTTCCGCATATCGCTGAATGGAGGGGAAGACCTCCGGCGCAACCTGTTTGAGTTTCTACGTGAGTATCGCACGACCCTGCATCAATCCACTGGGGTCACGCCGGCGGAAGCTCTCTTCAAACGGGCACCCCGAGGACTGTTGCCCGAAGTGGAAGGTCGTTGTCCGGGAGAGATTGACAACAACCGGGTGCGAGCAGAAAGGGCTGCCCAGAACGAGAGAGACTGCCCGGCGAAGATTACCGGAGAGGGCGATTGCAGTGGGGGACACCGTGCTGATGCAAAATAGGAGGCCGGAAGGAAAATTGTCATTACCCTATGAGCCGCAGCCGCTGGGGGTGACCCACGTCAAAGGATCCATGATCACTGCAGCCAATATCCAGGGAACTGTCACTAGGAATGCGTCGTTTTTCAAGCGCATCGATACGGCGCCAAACCCTGAAGAGAGCATCATGCAGGGGCCAGCGCATGACGCTGGACCGTCACCGAGAGACGATGGACCGCCTGTGACTCCAGGGACACCGGAGGTGCCCACAGCTGCGGCACGCAGGTACCCGAGCCGGGTGGGGCGCAAGCCGCCGCAGAGGTTCCAAGACTTTATTGTAGACTCTGCCTCATAACCGGTGAAAGACTGTTAGTTAACGTTTGAATTGCCATTGTTGATTGTATTAGTTGTCATGGTTTCTTGTTTGGGGAGAAAGAAGGGATGTTGCGTAGTGACTACGCCGTTAATACGCATGCGCGAGTGGGGCCGTGGCTCGTGCATGCATGGTTTGAATAAAGACGGTCCTCTGGCTGTTGGCGCCAGGGACCCGAGCAGACTACACGTCTCCCGTGTGGTTCCTCCGGCGTGTATGTGTGGCTGCGTGTGAATGCAGGCGGGGGCCCAGGCCAGCCTCCACCATTCCAAAACTAGAGTACTTTTTTTCGGGGCAGGCCCGCAGCACGGTCCCCGGAAAGCAGACTGGTGCTGCCCACTCACTGCCCAGCTATTGTGCCACGTTACAAACTAGTAGGAGAGGATGGAGAAATGTGCGCTGCTGTTGGGGAGAAGGTGGGCCTCATGGGGACCCGGAAGTTGCCATGGCCTTCACCACAGCACCATATGGGAACTTGGCAAACACTTTTTAACAGGATTCCATGCAACATAGAAAGACCATTGTCTGTGATATGTCCTCCAAACAGTACCCATGTTTAGGTGAAAATTGCATCTGCCCCCGCAAACCCCATTCTGTGAATTCTTTCATAATAACAGTGAAACTAGATCACAACGGAGCCTTTTAAAAGAAGGTGTGTTTTATTTCCAGGATTCCAGCTTATTTAGACGGTTTGAATTTTTGTAAACTTTAAATGTTTTTCACAAAACATATTAAATATGCTGAACATCTATGTGCAACAATCACTATGAGCATGTCACCTTATCACACTGTTCTTGTGCTGTGGGTCTATAAGTCTTAGTAGCATAAAGACAAAACCCAGATGAGACTTTTCAGATTCACATCAAAATGCATTTTGGTGCCTGTATTCAAATCCACCAATGTTAAACCATTACTAAAGGAACCCGCACCTAACCCATTGACTCAACGAGCTGCAGCCCCATCTCCAACTCACCAACACTCAAATAATTCTGAAAGAATTCACTTACCAACATCTCTGGGGCCATGTGGTAACCAACAACATCATGCATGGATCACAACACGGTTTCAGACTAATGGGGGAACCAAACACACCTTCTCTTCCATATTGACCACACTTAAAAAAAGCAACACTGATGCAAATACAGCAAGTGCACTCATCTTTCTAGATATTCTGGCAGCCGCCAACACTACCAGCCAAGGAAGTTGAGTGTGAGATATGCCTCGGGTTCTCAAAGAATACGACGAGGGACAGGCACGGTAGACTGGCGGAGTGGTTGAACAACAGGGTTACTGCCCTGTGCTCCGAGCAGGGTCATGCCTCACCCAGGACTGTCCCATCTGAGGAGCGGTCTCGTAAGTCCTTTAAGGGAACCTCATCCGTGGGAGTCCAAGACAAGGCCAAGAACCGCAAGTCTGAGTCCACCGGGTTCGCCACGGAAGCGGGTCCCAAGGTGGACAGGGCGCAACCGAGATCACCCTCAGACACAATTGCCAGCCGGCAACCTAACTCATGTTCGAAAAAAAGGAAATCATCCAACCTGGCAAAACTGTGGGAGAAGTCTGAGAAGCCACAGACAGAGGAGAAGAAGGCCCAACAGACCAAGCAGGCCCAATCGGCACAGGAAAATACTTCTTCGACGATAGAGCTGGTGGCAGCTGCTATCACGACTAAGGGGGCTGACCCTATGAAGGTAGCCCCGCAGCATAGGTTTCTATGCCCCAAGGCACGACAGCGCTGCAGTGACTTTGGCAAAGTCGCCTGGCACGCCAGAAGGGGAGAAAGTGGCCCAGGCCCCGTTTCAAGCTCCGCAGGGGGAAGGAAAAGGGGTGGGCGAGGAGGCCTCAAAACAGCCCTTCCAGGCCGTGGCCCAAGCCATGGAGGTCTCGTCCACGGACGACAAGGACCAGGAGTCCTTACACATGTTCCATGAGGATGTGGAAGAGGAGGAGGACGGAGACGGCGCGGGGCCTAGTGTTCCGATCCTGCCAGCTCAGCCGAGGGATGATGTATCTGGACATTCTGTCGACCCTTCAACCATTGGTGTCAGAGATTCAGAAGAGGATGCCACCTGGGTCGGTTCCAGAGGTCCCCCAGGCCCACGTTCAGCCTCCAACGATAAATAGGAAGTGCCATCCGACGCCCCCATTTCAGCCTCCACATCCGCATCAAGCCCCTTCTCACCCATCAGACACAGGTACAGGGACGGATACGGCCACGACTACAGATGACGATGAGGATATCATCGCAGCGGATGGTGAGTTTCTACATTTGGATGTGCCACCTATG
Organism: Ambystoma mexicanum; assembly: GCF_040938575.1. Taxonomy (NCBI): domain Eukaryota; kingdom Metazoa; phylum Chordata; class Amphibia; order Caudata; family Ambystomatidae; genus Ambystoma; species Ambystoma mexicanum. The sequence continues at coordinate 140,580,345 of NC_090921.1, forward strand.
TCGTTCCCACCGGACGAGGTGGGGTCATTCCATTCCATGATCATCAGAGCCTCCGAGCGATTCCAGCTTGTGCCCGAAGAAAGCAGGAAGGAGGGTTTCTTGTACCAGAGGCGTTAAGCCAAGAGAAAGACAATCATGGCAGTGCTCCTCCTAGACGACATGTGGGAAGAGGGCCTGGCCCTCATGAAGAACCCTTGCACGGCTACGGCCAAACAGAATAGGCTGGAAAAGAAGTATCAGGTGCCGGACTCTGCACCCAAGTGCCTGAGGTCGCAACCATCACCGGATTTGGTGGTATCGGCAGCAGCAAGGAAATGGTCGGCTAACTCGTACTTAGAGCATAGTTATAGGTTACAGGTTACAAGGTCATCGGTTACAGGCATGTAATACATGTGGCAGGTAACAGGCAGGTGGGAGCACGTTCATGCATTCATTTAACATTTGTTGTCGTCAACCAATTGATCACATTTTGCCTGAATTTGGTAAAAGATTGTTCTAGCCTCACAGTGATGGGTAGTTCATTCCACAATTGAGCGGCTTTGACTGGGAAGCTAGCTCCGCCTATGGTGGCAAGTTTAAATCGGGGTACTTGGAGGCGATTGGTGTTGGCTAGTCTTGTTTGTCTTGTGGAGTGTGTTCTGGTGAATCTGTCTTTTAAGTATTGTGGGGCTTTATTATAAAGTGATTTGTATGTGAGGGATGCAGTTTTGAGTCTGATTTTCTCATAGGTGGAGAGCCATTTATGTTTCCTTCTTGTTTCTGAAATGTGTTCTCTCTTGGGAATGTTCAATGCAGCTCGGAGGGCATTGTTTTTCTGTATCTGAATTTTGTTAATTGTGGATTTAGTGGCTCCTATGTACAATGCGTTACAGAAGTCTAGTTTGGCGATGATTAGGGCTCTGGCTAATGTTAGACAACTGTGCTGGGATAAGAATTGTTTTCCTGCTCTAATTAATTTACATGTGTAAACTATTGATGAGGCTAGGGAATTTACCTGTTTGGAGAATGATAAGGTAGAGTCAAGGTAGATACCTAACGTTTTTACTTCTTTGGCTACTTGTATGCAGTTCTCATCGATGATGAAGGAGGAGTAGTTTGTACTTAGTTTATTAATGAGGGAAGCGGTACCTAGGATAAAAAGCTCAGTTTTATCATCGTTCAGGCATAAGCCATGGGTTGCCATCCATGCCTGAACGATGCTGTAAATTTTGTTCACCAGTGCTAAATCCCTTTCGTAATCCCCTGTGAGTGGGAGGAGGATCTGGGTATTGTCAGAGTAGTTAGTGTACGTGATACCCAGATGGTCCAAGTCATCAAACAGGGGCTTAGTGAAGATGTTATATAGCGTTGGTGAAACGCAAGATCCCTGTGGCACGCCGCAGGTGATGGGGATGGGGTCTGCAGCTGCTGTAGGTGAGAAGACCCTCATGGTACGGTCACTAAGGAATGATTGGATCCACACTATAGCCTCAGTGGAGAAGTGTGCTGCTGTATCTAGGTGGTTGCACAAGACTCTATGATTGACTAAGTCAAATGCGGCAGATAGGTCTAATAGCAGGAGAAGTGCTGGTTTTCCCGAATCTCGTACTTTATCTATTTGGGCTTTTAGGTCAATCAGTGCAGTTTCTGGGCCGTGCAGTGGACGGAAGCCGGATTGCCGGGAGCCTAGTAGTTGGTTTTGTTCCAGGAAGTTCTGGATTTGGATATATGCCACCTTATCCAGAATCTTCAAGAGGAACGGTACGGTAGTAATCGGTCTATAATTGGTGGGTATGGCTGGGTCTAAAGTTGCCTTTTTAAAGAGTGGGAGCATCCAGGACTCTTTTAGGTTACTCTGGATAGTGCCCGTGGTAAAGGAGGCATTAATTAACTTTGTGATAAACGGTGCTAGGTCTCGTGCGGCATCTTTGATGAGCTGTGCTGGGCAAAGGTCACCTTTGCAGTTGGACGGTTTTAGGCCGAGTATTAATTTCTCCACCTCTAATATAGAAACTTTGGAGAAGTGGATTTGGGTGGTAGGTTTAGGGTTGGAGAGCGTTTTAGGAGTGGGTAATGTGGTAGAGGCTAACGTCTCTCGTTTTAGTTCTATTTTCTTTTGAAGATTTAGGACTTTGTTAGATAATGCATGCTGGATTTCAGAGCACCATTTTTTATCTTTGAGGCAGTTATCTTGAGGCGTTATGGGGTTTTCCAGTTCTCTAAGTATGGAGAACAATTCTTTAGTGCTTGAGTTTTCTTGTGTAATTCTGTTGTTGTAGGTCTCTTGTTTAGCTGAGATGAGTTCTTTTTTATATTGAGATGAAATGTTGATTAATTTCAGTTTATTTTCCAGAGTGGGGTAGGCTTTCCACATATTTTCCCATTTCCTTTTTTCTAATCTACGATTTTTTAGGAGAGGGGTGAACCAGTTGTTCAAGTTACTCTGTGGTTTACTGTTTCTGAGCTTAAGCGGAGCGATATCATCAAGGGTTTTGTTCATAATATTATTGAATTCTTCCACTAAGTCGTTTGGGTTAAGGTTGTTAGGTAGAGCGTTCAAAGTGGGCATGATGCCGGGGAGTAGTTTGTCTAGTGTCATATTTTTTTTATTTCTGGTAAGTGCAGGTGGTGCACAAGGTTGTGCGTTCCTAAACCCTAACTTCCTATTAATTGATTAAGAAAGTAATTCCCAAACCAAACAGAAAGTAGAGTGTCACACCTAAACTGTTATGATCGGCCGTGAATGACCTTCCTGTGTGGCATTATACTTTTTGGTAGTCTTTAGCATAGTGTAAGAAATCCTTTTTGTCATTTTAAAAGTGCATTCCTGTTTTCCATTCTTGCACCTAACTCGAAAAGCGACTCCACTAAAACGTCCATAACTTCCTCAGTTTTGGTGCTAGAAAATTTCAACTTCTGCTTGTAGCTAACATCCTCAGCTTTCCATAGAACCTAAAACCACATCCTAAATCCATACGGTTTTCCAGTAATAGCGATTACCGCGCACTGAAAAGTTTGCTGCAAATTTTCGTTTAGGGAAATTCTGACACGTGTAAAACAGCTTTTGATTGCTTCTGACCTTAATTTTAAGATTTCACATTGTTTCTTAGTATTGAATCATTACTAGTGTTTATGTGCAACTATCCAAAGTGGCTCCCATAAGAATTTAAACAATTTCAGTAATTTAAACCATATTTAGTGTTTTTACCCAATCCATTCTCAAGATAACTTTAAAACCATTCTGACCGCCTGCCAATCAATTCTGTTTTTCTCTTGTGTTGCTGGGGGGCCATTGGGATTGATATTTTGTTTGAATTCTGCCATTCTCGAATACCTGCTCTCTCCTCCTATCTCTTTACATTGCCTGTTGGAGGGTTGAGGGGTGTGCAGGGGGAACTAATAACCACACTGCTATTTGGTCTGAACACATACAAAGGTATTATTTTTATGCTGAATTGTTTTGCCCACTATTACTCCTGGTGGATTAAAGAGATTATTTAGTGTTACATCACGCCATTGGTGATCATTGTGCACCCATTAAAACATAGTGTGATTGATTTGTGAATACATAAATATTTTAACTTTGCAAACCAGCCTGATTCCTGGTTCAGTGTGACCGGGGGGTGTTCCAGGAGAGGTGCGTGATATGAGTGGTACATCGTTCAGAATAAAAGAACCTTTAGACACAAATAAATAAGGATTTCAGTTGTGCATTACACGCTAGGAGTTGACTTAGGTGAGTGCCGGATTGAAATCACTTACAACATTAATCAAAAGCTTGGAAGAAGCAGGCATTCACAACACGGCAATGGCTGAAATATTTCCTCATGAACAGAACTGAAAGAACCCACCACCATATGTTCATATCAAACACTAAAAACGTCACCTCGGGCATACGACAAGGATCAAGCCCCTCTCAACTTCTCGTCAATATGTACATGGCTACCCTAGTGAAGCTCATACAAACTCGTGGACTGACATCCTACAACTTTGCAGATGCCACCCAACTCATTTTCAATAGGACTACCAACAACAACCCTGACAATGCCCTCAATTAATGCCTCCAGATATGAACACATGGACGGCAAACAACAAACTTAAACTAAACCCAACCAAAACAGAAATAATGATAACCCCATGAGACAACAACCTAACATAGACATCTCTCACCTGTCCCTCGAGTATGGTAACTCAACCTGAATCATCAACAGTGACAAAAACCTGGGAATACTCATGGACAGTGGTCTCGCCCTGGAACCACAGGCCAAAGCAATAGAAAAAAAATATTTCTACCATCTTTTGACTAATAAGAGGGATCCTCCCTTGCACCGTCTTCCCACACTGTTCCTTGTTATCATCTCATTGGCATTATCAAGAATAGACAATGCAAATGGCTTCTACCAAGGAATGCCTGAACACTTCACCAAAAAACGACAACACATCCAAAACACAGCGGAAAATCTATTCCTGAGACTAAATCAAAGAGATCACCCCAGCCCTGAATATTCTACATTGGCTACCAGTCAAGAAAGTAATCAATTTCAAATCCCTCTGCATTGCCAATACAATGCTACACAGACAAGGGGCCAAATTCTCCCAAGAAAAAATCACCCAATTCCAAACCAGATGAACCTTAAGTTCTAGCACTGACCTCCAAACAGAAATAAGACATTATGAGAAAAGTACATTTGGAGAAACTGCTTTCTCTATTCTCATAGCCAAAGTATGGAACTTGGTCCAGAAGGGACGATGGAAGACCATCTAATCTTCCGGAAATGCCTTAAAATCTGGTGATTCTACTCGCTGAGATAAAAACAGATCAACAACAACTATACAGCAATCACCCCATACAATGTCAAAACAATGGGTAGGCTCCTTCAAGCCCATACAATGCCCAAACCACATCCACAAAGGCATTGAAACTCTAGCCCTGAGGTACAGAACCGCAAGGATCTCTACAACCAAACAATCCTCAATTCTCAGACGATGTTTCAAGACACATGCACACACGTTTGCATAACAGTTCAACAGGACCCAGGAACTCCTGAACAGCACCCAGCCCATCTGGATAATGACCCACCCCAGTGACAGCTAATAGTCCATTACACTATAATTTCTACCATACTAATCTCTTTCCTTCCCAGTAGTCTTGTCCCACCAATCCAATTTTAGCCTCACGCCAATGCAAAGGTGAATGCCCTACAAAAAGAAAACAATAATATAGCTGCACAATATCCAGAGACCACCCAACATCCTAACAACCACTTTCTCTTCTCTACCTCCCTCCGTCACCACACACTTACCACCCACACCCAGATGGCTAGCGCACCACCCTGCTAAATTCACCCACCCCACATTACCTTACAGATCTGACTATAACAGGTGTGACTATACTATCCCATGAGCAAAAAATGATTCAATATTTCTCCTAGTTGGAGAAGGACACCTCAATGGTTGAATTCTCTGCTAAACCCTGTTTATTAGGAGATGACATTTTGCATACTAATATTTTATTACAAAGGATTTAATAAATTACACAGCTTGGGGTAAATGCGCCGGATAAATGCCAATTTTTGGGCACTATTAGCACGTGCTAATTGCGCCGAAAATGCCCCGTTGGGTCCAAAGGACCCAATGGGGAATGGGGAATACCCATTACCACCAACACTTGATCCGGCGCTAATAGCACCGGACCGGGTGGCGATAACGATTTTATGGCGGGTGGTATCCCGGCGGTAATACTGCTGGGATACCGCCCAACTCATGATGAGGCCCATTGTATTTGTATATTGATACTTGTTTTACTCTGAACTATACAAGGTAAATGTTACTTTATAGACTCAACACTCAAATCTTGTCACTGGGCCTCATTATAAGGTTGCTGGTCCGGACGCAACGGTAGCAGTAAGTTTACCGACACCATTTTATCTGGACCGGCAAACTCTGAGTTGTGCCGCAAGAGCCTTTCATTCCGCCAGGTCTGCCCTGGCAAAATTAAAAGGCACCTGGAAGCACAGCATGCCTGTAGTACCGGCACTGTTATTAACGGTGCCGTAGCTACAGGCATCCCATTCCCATTGAACTCTATGGGGCTGAAATGGAAATGGGGATCTACTGGCACCAGTGAAAGGGCAATTACTGAGTCCGGTGGGGTCGGAATACCCCGGTAATTGCCCATTCTTGGGTGTCGGACTTTCATGCCGGTATGGAGGTAGCCTTGTGGCTTTTTAGATTAGATGATGTCTGGGATTTAACCTGCAGCCTCTTACATAAAGGTGGGAGGGGTTGTGACAGCTGTGCATCCAGTCATCCCCTTTCTACCGATACAATGGCCTCCTTACGAGTTTGGTGGTAAAACGGGCACGGCTGCCGCCAAACTCATGAAATTACCAGCACCTGCAATGGGCAATTATAGGGGTATGCTGACCCCGGCGGACCCGGTAATTACCCATTGCTGGGTGCCGGCACCCATTACTCCCCATTCCCATTTGAGCCGCGTAGAGCTCAATGGGAATGGGGAGGTTGGATGCACCGGCATATGGTGCCGGTGCATCCCTTGGGTTGTGCTCGCGGGTGCCAGTCTGCCCACTAGGTCAGACCTGGCGGGCAGAAAGGCACCCGTGAGCACAACTCGTAGTTTGCCGGTCCGGTAAAAACAGTGTCAGTAGCTTACCGGCACCGTTGTTACAGGACCGGCAAACTTGTAATGAGACCCAATGACCTTACTGAGCAGTTCATTTGAAGGTAAGCAGTGTCTGTATATATTTGAAGCATTTCTAAAAAGATGCTGTGCGTTGCAATTGGAAAAATAAAGAGCCCTTCTTTCCCCTTGCTCCAGATTGTGGTGGGGGGGATAAATCATATTGTATCCCCCCTGCCTAAAATTGTGGTGGGGATTTATCCCCACTGTCCCCCCCCATTTCCTACGCCCATGGTTATTTCAAAAAGGAAATGATGGCGATGTAGGCTAGAAGCTGGAGCCGTGACACCCTCATCCACTTCTCAGGCTCATCATGCCTCCCCCCCCGTCCCCAAACTCTACCCCTTACCTAATTTCTTCACCATGCATATATCTATAGACGTCCAACTCTTGGCGCTGACACATCTGTCAGATGCCTGAGAAGCCCAGTCCTCACCTTGACACAGGGATTGTTTCTTACAAAGGAATATGGGGAAAGTCTCCACACCAATAGGACCCACTTGAGCATCTCTCAAGTCCATCACGCAACCACACACCAACTACATCTAGTACCATGTATGATCTGGTCTAGATACTTGCTTCACTGTAAGGCCCTGCTGTGAACCCCCTGTATATCACAGATAGTTCCTCTCACACTGACTGATAAATGATCAGTTAAAAACACAAATTCATAATTCCACAATCACTTTAACCTTTCTCACATCCCAAGTGCGATTCCCAGCCACCTTGCCAATGTCTAATCCCACTGTCCCTCACCTCATCCAACCCTCTTCTTTCTTATGCAGAGACCAAGGTCTGGCAACACCCTGGTGCGGTCTCAGTGCCCAGCACTTCAGACAAGGTCAGACTCAGGTGCCATAAGACCACTATGGTGGGGAGGGATGCAGTATAAATACTGGATAGCAGAACATAACTTGCATCACATGAGCCACTTCCCAAGGCAGGAGGAGAAGGCAGTGATGCTGCGCTTCCTTCCCATGCGAGCCAATCAGAGCTAGAGCCTCAATTGCATGCACCCTATGGCGACCTTGCAATGCCCTGGCTCTGTCCTGGCTGCATAGACCTGAGCCTCGGGAGGCAGCCTTGGGGAGTAGCCAAGGGTATTGGCTTTGCCAATGCTTTCCATGTTATGTTATGTCATGTCCTGACAGTCTAGTAAAAGCACCACTCACCCGCCCATCGCTTTGGGGATGGTAACACCATGTCCTGAACTCCAGAAGTTGCCACACCTCTTTGATATGGATGGCTGAAGATGTTGGAGACAAGAGAGAGGCGCTCTCCTCTTCTAGATCTAACTGAAGCCAAGAGAAGGGTAGGTAGGACAACTGAGTGTCTGCTGATGTAGTAACACTTCCCATACACCAGTTTGTATAATTTGGATTTTAGAATTATGCTCGAAGTCCCAAAAATGTGTTTTATGTTGGAGCCAGAGAATGGCAGAATTTCAGTGTCCATGCTTGCCAGGCTCTAGTGGCATTGCTCGGGCTGGACTGGGAACCCAAAGTGGCTATGGCAATGTTTACCAAAGCGGCCACATGTTAACATATACTGGAAGCTTTGTAACACATTCTTTACTTCATCCCCCTCAGGAGGCCCACCAGGAAATCTCCAGGTGTGCCTGTAGGGCAGTCCACCACTGGGCATTGCTAAAACAACCAGTTACAATCAAGGGGCAACTGCCCTGCATCCCTCTAGTAGCATCAATCAGGTGCATGATGTGCCAGCTCAAACAAAGCAAAGGGTGCACAACCCGGTGCAGGGGAAGGCAGCCATGTACAATCAAGGGACCACTCTCTTATATCACTGAGAAAAACACACACCCCACACACCCTCACACACTCTAGGCATCCAGGGATTACAGGTAATGGAGCTGGGGTAGTGGGGGCTGGATAGGGGAGCAGGGCATAGCTCTTGTAGCTTTACTTTTTCCGTTATAAACGCAGGACTACAAGTACCAGAATTCAAAGGAAAACAGAGCTAGTCAGACTAACAGCAGCCATGGGGGAAAGGAAGTAACACATCTCAGGCCTCTGTGCAAAGTACTGCCATGTGTGCCACTCTGGTGGTACTCAGAGAGACAGGGTTGGACTGGGGCATAAAATCGGTCCAAGCACCAATTGTAAGAGTGGCACACATTCATTACTATCCAGAAAGGACTGAGGCACCCCAAGGAGGCATTGTTGGTAAAATATTTAGCACCAATTAATTTGGTAAATATTTGCGAAGCAGTATTGGTTAAAAGTAGTGTTTGAAACTGGCCCCAAACAAGTAGTCTATTCTGGTCAGAAAAAAAAGCCCATTCTAGAATCAAGGGCATTGCCCTGCTGGCCAGTCCGAAGCTGCAAAGAATGTTCTGGAAGGAACAGAAAGGAATCTGGTGACCTGATATTTCATTTTATTCAGAGCAACTGCAAGAGTGTAAGTAATACAGCCTGGCCTTTTAAAAACAGTTTGCTATAAAATACGCGAAGGGGGCACCCGGATTTGAACCGGGGACCTCTTGATCTGCAGTCAAATGCTCTACCACTGAGCTATACCCCCAGCCTTCTGAAATAACGATCCTGGCTGCACATGTGCCTGCTGACGTGTCTGCGAGGCACACCTTTACTTCTTTCACACCTGTCGCTGATTCTCAATACTGTTTAAACATTGAAGGAGTGCTAGTGGGAACGACAAGTTTCCTGGTGAAAGAAAAGTTATTTGTACTTTAACCGGAAAGCTGGACACAGTTTGGGCGTTTGGGGTGTAGTCCGTAGCCTTCATGGCCCCCCTCATCCCATCGTGTACGTGCAGAGCAGGAATGAGCCCGGATTTCCCCACAGCAGCGGTCACCTGGAATGTTAGGCTCAATTTACTTTGCATGCTGGTCATTGTAGGCCATTCACAGTGGGGAATAAAGCGGCAATGGTAATCTTTTCGCTCAGCTTGTCGCTTTAATGATGCAAATATCGCAGGTTGATCAGTGAACATCTCGGTACATCTCTATAAAACAGAGTGTTACTTTGCCGAGTGTTGTTGACACTTTGCACTATCCTAGAGTACTTATTTTCGGGGCTGGGCCGCAGCACGGTCCCCTGAAAGCAGATGTGTGCCCACTCACTGCCCAGCTATTTAACCCGCGGCTGCCACGTTAGAAACGAGTAGGAGAGGAAGGAGAGATGTGCGCTGCTGTTGGGGAGAAGGTGGGCCTCATGGGGGTCCGGAAGCTGCCATGGCCTTCATGACAGCACCATATGCGAACGTGGCAAACACTTTTTAGCAGGATTTCAATCAACATAGAAAGACCATTGTCTGTGCCATTTCCTCCAAATCGTATCAATGTTTAGGTGAAAACTACACCTGCCCCCGCAAACGCCATCCTGCGAATTCTTTCAGAATAACAGTGAAACTAGATCACAAAGGAGCCTTTTAAAAAAAGGTGTGTTTTATTTCCAGGATGCCATATTATTTAAACGGTTTGCACATTTGTAAACTTTAAATGTTTTTCACATTCTGATAAATAAGCTGAACATTTGTGTCCAACAATCACTATGAGCATGTCACCGTATCACACTGTTTCCTGTGCTGTGGGTCTATAAGTATTTGTAGTATGAAGGCAAAACCCAGATGAGACTTTTTAGCCTCACATCAAATTGCATTTTGGTGCCTACAGTCAAACCCACCCATGTTAAACCATTGTTAAAGGAAACCACAGCTAGCCCATTGACTCAACGAGCTACAGCCCCATCTCCAACTCACCAACAATCCAAAAATGCTACAAGAATTCACCTACCAACATCTCTGGGGCCATGTGGTAACCAACTACATCATGCACGGATCACAACACGGTTTCAGACTAATGTGGGAACCAAACCCACCTTCTCTTCCATATTGGCCACACTAGAAAAGCAACACTGATGCAAATACAGCAAGTGCACTCATCTAGATATTTTGGCAGCTGCCAACACTACCAGCCAAGGAAGTGGAGTGTGAGATATGCCTCAGGTTCTCGAAGAAGACGGCGAGGGACAGGCACGGTAGACTGGCGGCGTGGTTGAACAGTAGGGCTACTGCCCTGTGCTCCGAGCAGGGTCATGCCTCACCCAGGACCGTCCCGTCTGAGCAGCGGTCTTGTACGTCCTTTCAGGGAACCTCATCTGTGGGGGCCCAAGACAAGGCCAAGAACCGCAAGTCCAAGACCACAGGGGTCGCTGCGGAAGCAGGTCCCAAGGTGGACAGGGCGCAATTGACATCACCCTCTGACTCCATTGCCAGCTGGCAATCGAACTTCTCCTCGAAAAGGAAATCGTCCAACCTGACTAAACTGTGGAAGTCAGAGAAACCACATACAGAGGAGAAGGCGGCCCAACAGACCAAGTAAGCCCAATCAGCACAGAATAAGACTTCTTCGACGTTAGAGCTGGTGGCGGCTGCTATCACGACTAAGGGGACTGCCCCAGTGAATGTAACCTCTGCAGCACAGAAGGTTTCCCTGCCCCTGAGTCACGACAGGGCTGCAGTGCCTTTGGCAAAGTCTGCTGGAATGCCAGATGGGGAAAAACCAGCTCAGTCCCCGGTTCAAGCTATGCAGGAGGTAGGTGGAGAAGGTGGTGAGGAGGCCTGAAACAGGCCTCCCCAGGCCGTGGCCCAAGCCATGGAGGTCTTGTCCACAGACGACGAGGACCAGGAATCCTTAAACATAGTCCATGAGGACGTAGAACAGGAGGGCGACGACGATGGTGCGGGTCCTAGTGTTCTGATCCCACCAGCTCAGCTGAGGGATGTGTCTCTGGACATTCTGTCGGCCCTTCACACATTGGTGTCAGAGATCCAGAAGAGGATGCCGCCAGGCCCGGTTCCAGTGGTCCCCCAGATCCCCATTCAGCCTCCAACGAAAAAGGGGAAGCGCCATCCGCCGTCCCCATTTCAGCCTCTACATCTGCGTCAGGCCCTTCTCCCCTAGCAGACCCAGACACCGGTACAGGGACGGATGCAGCCACAACTACGGACGATGATGAGGATATCGTCACAGCGGATGGTGAGTTTCTGCATTTGGATGCGCCACCTAGGGCGCCCCACCGGATGAGGTGGGGTCATTCCATTCCATGATCGCTAGACCCTCCAAACTATTTCAGCTTGTGCACGAAGAAACCAGGAAGGAGGGTTTCTTGTACCAGCGGCGCAAAGCCAAGAGAAAGTCAATCATGGCAGTGCCCCTTCTAGACAACATGTGGGAAGAGGGCCTGGCCCACATGAAGAACCCTTGTATGGCTAGGGCCAAACGGGATAGGCTGGAGAAGAAGTATTGGGTGGCCTCTGCACCCAAGTGCCTGAGGTCGCAACCGTCACCGGATTCGGTGGTATCGGTGGCAGCAAGGAAACAGTCGGCTAACTCATCCTCGTCGTCTTCGGTCCCTCCGGAAAGCGTGGGAAAGAAGATGGACGCCATGGGAAGGAAGGTGATTTACACAGCAGCGTCCACTATCATGGTGGTCAGCACACTGGCGTCCTAGCCAGGTATGATAGGGAGCTGTGGTAGAAGCTGGGGCCTATACTGGAGTTCCTCCCCGACGATAACAGGATGGAGGCAATCGCTCTTTTCCAGGAGCGGGAAGTAGCATCGGATCACTCCATTACATTGGCGTTGGACATCGCCGACACAGGGTTCCGACAGATGGGGAACAGTGTATGCCTTCGTCGACAAGTCTGGATGAAGGCCTCGAATTTCTGGCAGGAGGTCCAGATGAAGGTGTCAGAAGTCTAGGCGGAGAGTACAGGGCAGAGGCGATCTCTCACTGTATGCAAGTAGATTAGGGAGATTCCGGAGACAATGCTAGCATATAACAGATTAAAGGTACATACCAAGTTTACATACCAAGCTGTTAGTTGAAACAGGTATTCACAGGAACTGCAGGAGCAGGCTGCAAACAACGAGACAGAGAAAAGGCAAAGACAAGCAAGTACACTGGGCAATTTGGATTGATCAGAAATAAGGGTGTACTGGAATATGATAAGGGGTCTCCAGGGATTAAGGAAAGCCCTTGGGATAGGTACCAGCAGATTAATCTTAACAACAGTCATACAGCAACGTCATGATTTAGGCGTGCCGAGGAAACTGTTGTACTCAGTGCAAGGGTAAAACTGAAAGACCATATACTGAGGCAGGTATGACTTCAACAGACTAGGTGAAGGCAACAGAAGTCTTCCCTTATCTGATCTGAACGGAGACCAACCCTGGGTCACACTAAAGCGGATTCAAGTGCAGACACCACAGTGGACCAAGATGTTTACAAGTAGAAAGCAGCATTGAAAGAAATAACCAGGTAGAGGACAGTATAGGATATCAGAAGCTAGAACAGGCAGGTTGCAAGGCAAGGAGCCCAGAGGAACAGGGCAGAAGGCAGAGAAGTGTGGCAAGGTTGCCAGGCAGGGAAGCCCAGAGGAGAAGGGCAGAAGGCAGCGGAATGCGGCAAAGCCGTCAGGCGGGAGCCCAGAGGAGCAGGGCGGAAGGCAGCGGAGTGCGGCAGAGCCATCAGGATGGTGCCCAGAGGAGCAGGGCGGAAGGCGGCGGAAGGCAGCGGAGTGCGGCAGAGCCGTCAGGTGGGAGCCCAGAGGAGCCGGGCAGAAGGCTGCAGCAGACTGGAGAGGGAGCTGCAAGCATCAACAACAACAGGAATCAAAAGGCCAAAAGAAGATTTCCAGGAAAGCTCAAAACTGGTAACAGGAGCACCAGCATGAACTCCCAGTGGAAGCAGTTGACTGACAACTGCTTCTGTTCAAAGTGAGCTTATAAAGGCCCTCCCAGCCAGCAGGCCAGCAGGGTGGAGCTGATTGCAGACTCTGGCAGCTGTGTTCAATTAAGCCCAGCCCCGGCCTCAGTAGCCTGCAGCAGTAGAAGCAGTGGTTTCTAATCAAGTGCTCTCCATCTCTCTGCAGCCTAGCCAGCAGTAGCTTGGAACAGGTGAATGCAATCAGACCCTCTGCAGCTCTTAGTAGCTTGCTGCAAACAAATGTATTTAGTATGCCTCCTCCAGCCCTCTGCCTTATGGACAGCATACATGAACGAAGAGGTACGGGCCATCCTGCGATAAGGGGCGATAGAGGTAGTTCCCCAATGACTCCGGGGCTCCGAAGTCTATTCCAGATACTTTCTGGTCAGAAAGAAGACAGGGGACTGGAGGCCCATACTAGACCTAGAATGTCTCAACAAATATCTAAAGTCCCAAAATTTCAGGATGGTCACATTGCAGAGCGTGCTCAACCAGCTGAAAAAAGGAGACTTCTTGACGTTGTTGGACCTGGAAGACGCCTACTTCCACTTCCCCATTCACAAGAAACATTGAAAGTTCCTATGCTTCGTAGTGCAGGGACAGCACTACCAGTTCAAGGCTCTACCTTTTGGCTTGAAGTCGGCCTCCAGAGTGTTCACAAAATATCTGGCACCGGTGGCTGCCCTTCTACCTCTACGGCGCATACACGTGTACCCGTATCTGGACGACTGGCTCATTTGTACCCTCTCACGGGAGCTGGCCATCGCACACAGGGAGACGACCATCCAGTTACTGACATATCTGGGATCCTCCATCAACTATCCGAAGTCCTGCTTAACACCATCGCAGGACGCGCTGTTCCTAGGCGCCAGACTCAATACAGTGTCTTGCCCGGCATCACCCTCAGAGGAGAGGGTAGCAGTCATTCAAGGGAAGGTGCAGCGACTGTGCGGGCCATCAAGTCATTACTCTGCATGATGCCGTCCTGCAGCTACCTCACCGAGCTTTGCAGGTTGCAAATGCGGCCCCTTCAGGAGTTCCTGGATGCTCTCTGGAGACAGGTGTCCGGAAGCTTCAAGGACAAGATTCCACTCAGCAACAAGTTTCATTGGGCAATAGGATGGTGGGGCATCCGCTCCAACATCGGCCAAGGCATGGGATTTCAAAACGCCCCATACCAGGAGACGGTCACCATGGGCGCTTTCCTGGAAGGCTGGGGCACCCACAACAGACGTCTGCACACCAGAGGCCTGTGGTTGCCGGAGGAGAAGGATCTCCATATCAAAATCCTGGAGCTACGGGCAGTGTTTTGGGTCCTCAGGTCGTTCCTTCCGTTGATGAAAAGCAAGGTGGTGAGCATCTTCACGGATACCACCACTGCCATGTTCTACATCAGGAAACAGGGGGGCACTTGATCCCCAGTGCCTTCCAAGGAAGCACAGGACGTGTGGCGCTGGGCCTACGTTGTGCCGGTCACAGAAGATTATCCCTTTGAGGGTCAAGGCCCCACAGATCCTGCAGTACTTGCTATCCTTGGACAAAGCCGGACTGACTCACGCCTCCATCAAGGTACATTTGGTGGCTATCTCCTGCTACACCAGGTCACAAGGAAGATCTTCACTTTGGTCCAACCGACTCGTAAAGGGGTTTCTCAAAGGACTTTTCAGATCTTTCCCGCTGGTGAAGGCTCCTGCCCTGGTGTGGCAACTCAACATGTTTCTGATGAGGCTCATCGGGGCCCCATTCGAGCCTCTGCATCAGGCCCTGCTCATGTTTCTCTTGTGGAAAACTGCTTTCCTTGTGGCCATCACCTCTGCCAGGAGGGTGTTGGAGAGGAGATTCTCCTATCCCACACCCCTAGCCTTTCCTGCGGTAAGTAGATCATGTGTAGGCCAATGCGGGAGAGACACCCCCACCCATGGCACATCCCCTTATAATAGAACATAAAGACATATATGAATAGCGATTCTCACAAG
This sequence comes from Ambystoma mexicanum, assembly GCF_040938575.1. NCBI lineage: Eukaryota > Metazoa > Chordata > Amphibia > Caudata > Ambystomatidae > Ambystoma > Ambystoma mexicanum. Next base: position 140,595,749 of record NC_090921.1, read on the forward strand.
CCCGAAAACAGATGCCATTTTGCATTGGCATAGACGCCATCTTTTCTACTAGGCCTAAAAATCATCCAGGTGAAAAAACAGCTCTCCCTTCCCCTTCTCCTCGCGCAGATAGCCCAAGACATCGCCACACCCTGCCAGCTCCGTGCGTACCTTGTTCTCATGGATGTACAGCCATTTAGTGTTGAAATTGTTTAGTATCACTTCCACAGAAAGTGCTCTCCACAGAGTGCAAGATCGAAGCAGGCCCCAGCACAAGTGCCCATCCATCTTCACTAAACTGCCCCTGCCCTCTCATCCCCCACGTCGTCAGACCAGAGCCCACCAGTCCCTGACACCCCACTCTCATTCATATCAATACACATCTGACCCCCCTCGTACTGACCATTCCGGAACACCCACCATAAAACATAATCCTGCGTAACAGTATATTCTCTTTAAACCAACACATGTCTGTTCGTATCATAAGGCATCAGGGAACATACATAGTAGATCAAACCCCCAGGGGGAGACACCTGGGAACAGGACCCTGGTATCAAAGAAGCCCTGAATGTAGTGGTCCGAATGCTAATATATTAATCTAAGTAACCCATTCATGCAAGGATTTTTATGTTCACCATTATTCTCTTATTATCAGCTCCTGTTGTTTAGCTTAGACAGTAACCTAATCAACTGGGAAGCAGCGGGCAATTGCAGCCTTGCATCCCCTATAGAGCAGGCTGTGCCATACGGCCCCTCCAATCCGCACAATCATTTTGTACATTATATTTATATGAGGATGTCAATAATGACGAAATTGCTCTTGATAATGTGCTGCCAGTGAGGTTTTGGCAGAGCGCTCTCAGGCAGCAGAGTTCTTTGCTTGCATACTTTATTTTATATAAAGTTTGTTATCCTTGCAACTTTACTCTTGGTCTCATTACCTGAAGGGAGTGTTACCTTTAATTTTGTATCTTGTGAGGACACGTGGTCGGGTGCCCACCTTAGTTGGTGACCCCTTAGCGTGGTTTCCTTGAGACCCCCCGTACCTGAGGCAAGATCCAGGGCTTCTCTGGCAAGACCGCCCCCACCTACGGCTGACCAGTCCCCAAAAACACGTACGCAGAAGAAAGAGGTTCTTGTGGGTTCCGGCTTTGCAAATACCCTGCTGCTCCCCTGAGCCGGGTGCGGCCTCAGGAAGATGGCCAGACGTTGTGCATAGACCGCGAACGGAGGCTCTTGGAAGAGCCGTATAATTGTAGGGAACACGCAAGGGCTGAATTGTGTGATTATTTGAAGTGAAGCGCTTTTTCCTTTTTATGGCCATTATGTTTCTTTAGTAAAGAAATAAGGAGAAAATACAGAGGAGATACAGGAACGTAGCTCCGAAAGGAGGTAGAAGGCGGCGCCGCGGTGCACTGTCCCGACCAGTGCAGTGAATAAATATGGATACAAAAGTCGGAGCCCCATATAATTAGAGGGCTCAGGAATACATAGTGGTTGTTGTTTTAGCTTGTTATTTTAGCTTCTTATTTTCTGTGTTTTTATAATATGTGGAGGAGGGCGTAGGAGGGGCAGAGGAGATGTGAATGGTGAGTGAGTGAGCAAGTGTATATGCCCTAAAAAGGTGGATGGGGTATATGTTTTCTCTTTATTGTTCTCAGTCTGTTTTTGTTGGATTTTAACTGTTCTATGCTCTTTGTATGTAATTGTATAGTGTATTGTGATGTTAAAGATAGATGTTAAAAGACATTATTGACTGTTCCAGAAAGAAGGCCTAAGGTCTAGCAGAGAAGCTGAGGGGACGACAAGGTCCTATAAATATTAGGAGAACCATACGCAAAAAAAGCAAAAGGTCCTCAGTCATGGGGATGGACACTCCACTCTCCCACATTTGCAAACATCTCCCGCTGTATAGTGAACGAATTAAGAAATACAACAACCAATGGGTGACTGAAACGAAGGGGGAAGGGTTGTCGCATGCCTGGCCAGAGGAAGGGTCTTTTGATAAGGGAACATTAGAGCACCTATCCACGTATCTGACAGCAAAGTACAAAGGGAAACAGCTCCAAAACAGAAGGGAGGTGTTAGATTTGTGGAGAATGATCGAAGAAACTCCTGCCCCAACTAAGAGTGAAAAAGCGTCAGAAGTACCAGCAGTGATGAGGGGAAGTGAGGGAGACCAGGAGAAGGGGGAGGAGGAACCCAAGAAAATATACCCATTGCTCACAAGGCCAGAAGAAGGGTATATAAACCCAACGTATGTATCAGGGGACAGTACACCCGTTACCTCTGGTACTGTCCCACCCCCTCTGTATGACCCATCTACCACCATCCCCGCCCACACTGGAGTGAGTACCCAAGATCTTAAGGTGGCATTAACCACAACTCGTACCGAATTGGCTCGATTAAGTGCAGTGTGCGAAGCAACATGAGTATCGGAGGGAGGGCCCCAACCCTTAAGAGATACCCCTCCAATACCCAAAGATGAGTGGAAATCGGCAGACTTCCTCTTTAGGAGCGACAGTGCTCCCATACGGCCAGTACGAGAAGAACGAGAAGGGGAAACCTATAGTTTGGGATATGACACTGTGGCCTCGATGAGGGATGAAGAGTACAGGAGTAATTTTGATGAATCGGAAGAAGGTGCCGTTGGAGGAATACAGCAGGTGCAATGGGCCTCATCTAGGCTGGGAGAGACATGGGAGGGAAGGCTTCGAAACAAGATGGGAACCTAAATTACTTCTCACCCATAAGGGAGCGGGCGGCCCTACTATGTACCCTGGGCACAGATGGACAAAACAAATCTCCTCAAGTCCCTCCCCCCACTCACGGCGGGTGCAGGGAAATTGATCTATGCCTTTGAGAAAAACACGGCAGGGTTGCCCATTGCTATAGGGGATATTAAAAGTCTCCTAGTATCAGCAATAGAAGATCAAGACAACACAGTGTAGGTCAGGCTTGTCCAACCTTTTTGAATGTGGGGCCGAAGCATTAACTTTTTGTCACCCGGTGGGCCGGCGAGCCAAAAGCCAACAACACCTCACCCAAAGCAGTATATTAAAAAGCAAAGGTGTGTGACCTTTGACACAATAGCATCACAGGCAGTGATAGCCATGCAGTCCCAAAGATAGCTTTGGGTGTCAGGGCAGTGATCAAAGGTTAGTTGCTTGTGATTTCTTCCAGTGTGTATGTGCTGATATTTTTCTCAAATATTGGGGGCGACCAAGCATAGCGAGGGAGCTATAAGGAACTAGGGAGGATTTTTTCCAAATATGGAGCTGAAATGGTGCATTTTACAGTAGGAAAAGTGACCAAAAAGCCATAAGTTTACAATCAGTTCTAAAGGGGAACATGAACATTCCATGTCACCAACGGCAGACAACAACATTGTAGACCACAACACATTTTCATGATCACTGTGTCCACTGTGTAAGACAGCACTGTCACTGATGTAATACGGTTACTAGGTATGAGCCGAACTACTGACTAAACGACTAAAAGTAAAAATATCAACTTTTATAATTTTTTGGGGGAAACTACACTACCCACAATCCTTCACTTTGGAAATGGGTTCACATCGGAATTAAGTAATTCCTACGACTAACAAACAACATTAATCACATGCAGGATTTTTAGCGTTAACTAGTGCCCAACAGGACCAATATTAGAGCAATATTCCTCGGCAAGGCAACATGTTAATTACCAAGCTAAACAGGGTAAGGCATTCCAAAATATGGCTGCCGTTATTACTGAAATATAATTACTAAGAGCACAATACAGGAAGAAAGGGTTCATGGTAACCCGTTACCAAGCAAAACATGGGAAGGTATCCCAAAATATGGCCGCCAATTTGGTGGTGAGGAAAGAGAGGAGAGACTTAGGGATAATGTTCCTTTAACATACAGTGATCATCAGGAGAGAAGGAACCGGACGCTTGGAGCAGGAGAAAATGAATTTGTAGGTAAGCCCTGAGACTAGGTGGGAAGTCCACCCACGGCTTCAGGCACGTTTTAGAATCGTGCTAGGAGATTGTATTTGCTGTCTTTTTTACAAAGACAGCAAGGAAATGGGCGCTTTTTCGGATTACGCGTGACATGAGGGGTACACGGCGATCAGGAGCCAGCAGCTCGATCAAAACAGGCTTTTGTGTAGAGGCATTGGTACAATGCACGTAAGATTTGTATATGCTTACCAACACTAGAGGTGGCAACAGCCTGATTTATATATAAATACAATCATTTTGTATATGCTCATTAACACTACTGGTAGGAACAGACTGATCATATATTTCTTTCAAAGAGCACACAAACATGGAGCCAAGCCAAGTTATAATGCTGATTTTTGAATAATGACAGATTTATTCCTAATGTTAATATATGGTTGTAAACAAACATCTATGCCTTTTTTGTGCAGGTGGGATTTAACCCAGGACGTAAAAGTCAATAATAGGACAGCAAAATTACACTATATTGGGCGAACTGCAACCTTACTAAAAAGGGTAAGAACTGTGATTGTACAGTACTATGAGTTTCAGGTAACAAGATGATAGCAGTTCTGGTATTTTACAAAGAGTGAGACATAGATAGAATATCGTTAAATAACAATATGATAATGATAAAAAGAACTTTATTTCCACCCTCCCCCTTCCTTGGCCCTGCAACACTGACACACGCACACAATTTACAGGCCGATTCATGGAATTAATGTGCGCCGAAAATTCAGGCACAGAGGTGCCAAAACGTGCGATTCGCAGTAAAAGTGCGAAATTCGCAGTGCAACTGCGAAAATCGCAGGGAAACCAGCGCACATCGATTCATGGAAGCCCGTGCGCGAGAAAAAAGTTGGATGTGCGCTGAAAAAGTGCGCGGCGCACGCCGGCGCACAGGTCATCCAACGGCGTGCGCCACGGCCACTGCGAAATAGCAAATAGCGCAGCGCACATCACAAAAGTAGGCGGAATACGTGGCGTTAACACTCGGAATGGGGAACAACGCGTGAAAATATGGGCGTCACGGGGGGAAGTACAGGAGGCAAGTGCGCGGAACGCCCACACGCTCGCCTACAACTCGTATTCATGGAATCGAATAGGGCAAACCAGCGCACGGTGAAAGACACGCACAGGGCCAAACAAGTACGCCACAAGAAAGCAGGGGGTAGCGTCCCAGCGCCTGAAATAAATGTGCGCCAAAATGTGCACTAACAAAAAGCACCCATGTACAGCTATGATGAATGGTCCATACAGTGGCCCTCTAGGACAAATGAGGTGCAAAGGGGTACCGACAAACACGGACACCCGCTGTGTGAAAAATAGCGTGTGCGTGTTTTACGGGGTTCGCGGGAAGTTCCACACGCGATTGGCCTGGGCACGTGTATTCCGGGGTGCGCGTGATGTTTCCCACGCAAATTAGCAGGGTACGTGTATTACGGGGTTCGCGGGAAGTTCCACACGCGTTTGCCCTGGGTCTGTGTATTTCGGGGTGCGCGGGAAGTTTCACATGCGAATTAGCAGGGTACATGTATTTCAGTGTGCGGGGAAGTTCCACACGCAATTTCAGCAGGGTACGTGTACTCGGGGTGCGCGGCAAATTCCACACGCGAATCCAGCAGCCTACGTGTATTTCGGGGGTGCCGGTGAGTCCCACACGTGAATTGGCCGTGTGGGTCCTCCCAGCTGTTCCCTCTACACCCTCCACGGCCCCTGCAGGCGGCCCACACCACAGGGGACTACCCTGCACCCCTGCACATGTCCCGCAGGCAGCCCATCCACCATGGCCATGCCCCCCAGCCAACCCATATGTCAGCTTGCACTACTGCCCACCAACGCATGTCTCCCAGCACCCCCACCCCCACCAGTCAGGGGCACCCTCCACCAGGCCCCCACTCATGTCTCCCTGCATCCCCACCTCCCAGCACTGTGGGGCACCCTCCACCAGGCCCCCACTCATCTCCCCCTGCATCCCCACACCCCACCAGTCAGGGGCACCCTCCACCAGGCCCCCACTCATGTCCCCCTGCACCCCCACCCCCCTGCATCCAGGGGCACCCTCCACCAGGCCCCCACTCATGTCCCCCTGCATCCCCACCCCCCACCAGTCAGGGGCACTCTCCACCAGGCCACCACTCATGTCCCCCTGCACCCCCACCCCCCTGCATCCAGGGGTACCCTCCAACAGGCCCCCACTCATGTCCCCCTGCATCCCCACCCCCCCAGTCAGGGGCACCCTCCACCAGGCCCCCACTCATGTCCCTCTGCACCCCCACCCCCCAGCAGTGCAGGGCACCCTCCACCAGGCCCCCACTCATGTCCAACTCATGTCCCCCTGCACCCCCACCACCCAGCACTGTGGGGCACCTGCCAGCAGGCCCCCACTCATGTCCCACTCATGTCTCCCTGCACCCCCACCCCCCAGCAGTGCAGGGCACCCTCCACCAGGCCCCCACTCCTGTCTCCCAGCACCCCCACCCCCCAGCCGTGCGATTTGCCTGGGTACGTGTATTCCAGGGGTGCGCCGGTAGTCTCACACGTGATACCATCAGGGTACGTGTATTATGGGTCCGCGTGAACTTCCACACGCAATACCAGCAGGCTACGTGTATTACGGGGTTCGCAGGAAGTTCCACACGCGATTGCCCTGGGTACGTGTATTTCGGGGTGCGCGTGAAGTTTCACACGCGAATTTGCAGGGTACGAGTATTTCGGTGTGCGCGTGAAGTTCCACACGCAACTGGGCCTGTGAGAGTGGGGTTCATGTATTCCAGCGGGGGGCGGGAATATTTACTCGCGACTGGGCCTGGGAGAGCGTGTTACGTGTATTCCTGGGGTGGGCGGGAAGATTCACACGGTCGCCTACAACGCGCCAAAAAATAAATGGTCCAATCCTGAAACACGTATGCCAGCATGAAGCAGGCACACGTCCCGCGCAGCATAAAAGAGTGCGCAAACAACAAACAAGCTCAGACGCCAGGATGAATATACCGTTCCTAGCAGCAGTGGCCGTGGGATACCGCAGGAGGAGGAGAAGGATAGTCAGGGCCAGAATCTTCACACCCAGAACCAGCCTATTTGGTATGCCTGATGACCAGGTGTATGGGAGGTACAGGTGTCCACCACACATAATACTCGACCTGGTCAGTGAGTGGGAGGATGACCTCACATCACCAACCCTGTGCTCCCAAGCACTCAGCCCCCTGGAGAAGGTCCTCAATGTACTGCACTTCTTGGCTACCGGATCATTTCAGCGGACAAGTGCCATAGTAGGGGGGGGTGTCACAGGCCACGCAGTCACGGTGCCTACACCAGGTGTTGGCCATCATCACTGCACGGCCATCTGTCCGCAGGCACATATACCTGCCCAGAACACCTGCAGAAAGGCAGGCTGTCAGCCAGGATTTCTACAGGGTGGCACAATTCCCCAAAGTGCTAGGTGCCATTGATTGCACCCATGTGGCTCTACGTCCCCCCAGAGAATCTGAGCACATCTATAGAAACCGCAAGCACTGGCATTCCATCAACGTCCAGGTAGTATGTGATGCCAAGGGAATCATCACCTCAGTATATGCCAACTATCCAGGGTCCACCCACGACAGCTTCATTTACAGGATGTCAACCCTAAACCGGGACATGGAAGCTGGGCGGCATGGCGATGCATGGCTGCTTGGTGAGTAGAAATGCCACAGAACACGCATGCATGACAGATACAGAGTAATGCCAATACCCCACTAATGATCCCCATCACCACCTCCCCAGGGGACAGTGCCTACCCTCTGAACACACACATGATGACGCCAATTCGGAACCCCATCACGCCTCCCGAGGTAAGATACAACACAGCCCATATTGCAACACGGGGCATAGTGGAGCGCACATCGGAGTGCTCAAGTCACGCTTTCGCTCCCTTGACCGTTCTGGTGGGCAGCTGTTATACGCTCCCCCAGTAGTGTGCAGGATCATAGTGGCAACATGTGTCCTGCACAATGTTGCAACAAACCAGGGCCTGGCTGTGGACATGGTGGTGCCCCCACATCCCCAACCACATGCACGCCCGCTGCGCATGGGAGGGGAAAGGGCACGGGGTGAGGCTGCCCGTACGCAGCTGGTGGCTAATTACTTCACATAGAAAGCACACCCCTGTGGAGTGCACACAGCCCTGGCACATACCATCTGACAATCAATGATGACACAATCTGACAATTCTGATGAATCAAGGGACAGTCAACTGTCAGAACCATAGCAGCCTGAGATTGTTCACCTGGAAGTGTCACAATGTGTGCATCCCTACCTACACATACACCACCAATGCAGTGTCATCAAAAGACACACTTCCATGCAGCAAAAATGAATACCCACTTGCAAAATACAACATGAGAACAGTGCCATGTCACCCAACCCCTCCCCGTCATGGCCACACAACACACCATGGCATGTCATGCAATGTGAGAGCAAACAAATGAATCCCCACAACATGACCCAAGTGTCACCAACTACAGTGTCCCTAATGGAAACTGGCCACACATGAAATGCTCACAGTAATGCAGGACCAACAACACACATTAGCAAATACTTACCAATAATACCAATCGCCTACACAACCTCCAACCTACCGTAAACATGACAGTACGGACTTAAAAAAATGGTAGCCTCACTACCTGATAATGCCAGCACTTCGAACACTTCCAACTACACAGTGTTAGCGCCACCCAAGAGTGTAGGTGCACTGCTTACAACATGGACCCCAGTTCCAAAGTAGACCGCCTTGTGAGACATGAGAAATGGACCTGCAAATTAGGAGGATGAGAAGGATGCAGAGGCACATATCAATACACCATGCAGTGTACAATACAACAACAATATGCACTAGGAATGTATACACAGTATTGACTACAGACTGCCCACACATCAAATGGGAGTCCAACGTCACCGTGTAAGTCAATGTCACTTGGGCACACCCTTTGCAAGCCCATGAAAACGGGAAGCAGGAGGGGTGTGTGTCACACAAACCCAAGCATCTGACCCAAATTCAGGACAAGCCTGCATGTGCCCAGCCACAATACAACGTATGCCCACGGGAGCCACACAAGGCAACACACTGTCCAAAAAATCAAAAATCAAAAATTAAAAAAAAAAGAGAAAAATCAAAAATGGCCATTAATGGGCCCGGTGGGGTGGGGGAGGCCACCCAGGAGACACCAAAACCCACCTGTGTGGATCTTGCGAAAAAAAAAAAAACACCTCCATGGGCTCATGGCCTGCACGGCTACCCTATTGTGGGAGAATCGCTGCTGTCGCTCTCCTCACCCTCTGCAGCTGCATCAGGAGGTGGTGGCACTATGGGAGGCAGCCCACGCAAAGCCCTAGTCTGGTCCTCCATGGCAGCAAGCATGCGGGTGTGGAAGGTCTGGTTCTGGAGGATAATTGTGCGTAGGTCCCCATGCAACAACTCACGGGATGCCCGGACCTCCGCCCTAGTTGCCTGCATCTCAGCTGAGAGCGTACGTGTGAGCCGCTCCAGCTGCTGTTCTGTCCTCGTGTTAGCTGAAGCCTCAAGCTCAACCAGAGTTGCCCTGAGCTGACGGAGTTCCACCCTCAGGGCTTCCCTGTGGCCCTGGGACTCAATGGAAATGGCTTCCCGCAGAGTCTCCAGTGCCGCCCGCCTGTCCCTGTTGGACGCCAACATGTCCTCCCTGTGTGATTGGCTAATGGACTCTGTTGCCTGCTGTAGTTGTTCAATTTGCCTTTCTTGGGGGACAATGGAAGTGGCCACCCTATCCATGGCCTGAGCCATCATCTCAGTTGATGCTGCCTGTTGGTTTGCCATACCGTATATGGATTGCTCCCATGCGGTATTGCCAGGTGGCGTACGGCCACCGCGTCGGCGGGCAACACACCTGTCTGGGGCAAGGCGAACTGCGCCTTGCTGTAACGGCACTGCCTAAGGCTGCAGGACTGCATTCCCCCTCTGATCTGCTGGCCCAGGAACAGGATCAGATGTAGCGGAGTGTGACCCTGCATCCGTAACCACCAAAGGCTGACCTACCAACACTGACATCCCCATTGAGGGTTCTACCCCTGGTGCAGGTGGGTTGGACAGTACAGAATCCCTCCCAGAAACACTTACCTGCGACGGCACATAGGTCTCATCATCCGAATCGACACCTGAATACAGCTCGGGGGAGGTGCACCCAGAGACACCCCTTGAGATGACGGCCTGCAGCAAGTGTGGGTTCTCACCCACCACCACACCACGTCCCTCACTGGTGCCCGGTCGGGCCTGAGACCCCTCCTGGGTCTGCACCATCTCCACAACCCCAGCAGTATCAAGTGCGTCATCCCCTGCAAAGACATGAAAGAAAAGAAATGGGAACAGGCATTAGCAACATGGAACACAATTCGGGCTGAGAAGCAACAAACAGTACTTCATTGACAGATGTACCACATGACTACAACCCTCCCATGCATGCACTGTCACTGCGTATGAAGGGGAGGCAAATGGCACACATTGATGACACCAAGATGGAAGACCAACAAATTTGCTGCATGCTGCCTAGCAGTGCCATCACACATTGGCCTGTGATTGGCATGTCCAATACACATACATGACACATGCCATCACACAGATGGCATGTACCCTAGCCATGTCACACATGTGACAATAGGTCTGAGAAATGCCTAGTGAAAGTGGTGGAATGCAGACAATCAGCCTGAATGAACACAGAATAACATGCAACTATGTTGTGGCAAGATGACAATTCAAGTGCAACTGGCGTGAGGTTGGGCTGAATGTCTACTGTTGACAGAAGGGATACTGCAACACCCAAATCCTGGTGCGCAGAATGTATTGGATGAAGGACATGGGTGACCCAAACCACTCAGACACACACCCCCTCACCTGGCACTCAATCAGAAGCACTCACACACACGCCATGCACATGGATGACACACACATGCATGTGCACTCACCGGACAATGCCTCATAATCTGGCAGGTCTCCCACGCCTTGGATCTGTTCCTCCGTGACGTAGGTCCCAGCAACATACTCATGTGGAGTGAGTTCTATGTCCTTTGCCGGAGACCCACCTCCAGTCACTAGAGTTGCGGCATGACTTGAGGCCAGCTTTTTCTTTGCCCTGCGCTTAAGGTCATTCCAGCGTTTGTAGCAATCATTAGCTGTGCGCCTCACAAATAAAAGTGCACTTATGAGTTCCGCAATGGTCTGCCAGTGTGCCTGACGTTGTGCAGGTGTGGTCTTGCATCCTGCAGTAATCACCATTTCGCTGTCATGTGCGGACACATACTCCACAAGTGCATCAAGTTCGACCCGATTGAAGCTGGGCTTCCTTGGTGGGCCGGACTGTGTAGCCGTGTCTGGGGCATCAGCCTGTACTGGACGAGCACTCTTCCTCTTCCGCTTGGAAGGTGGTGGTGATACTGAGTGTCCTACGCCGCTCTGGACACTAGGGGCAGGAGCCCCGGTGGACTGTGGACTAGGAGTGTGGGAATGAACACTCACCATGGGACTTGGTGCAGGCATTAGCTGAAGTGTGATGTAGTCAGGGGGAACGTCAGCAGGATGAACTAGGACCTACACTGTCCTGGCTGGGACACTCAGAGCTGGGGTGGATGGAGCCACAGCTGGCCCTGCAGCCTCCCCACCCTGCCTACTCGGGGCAGCAGATGACATAGCTGCCCCATATCCACGTGGGCTGGTGACACCAACATGCACCACCACACGTGGCCTAGACCTGCTGACCTGGAAGTCAGCCATGGAGTCACCCAGTGCCAGGTCTGGTGCCACAATGGGCTGGTCCAACAAGGGTTGAGCAGGGATGGTGTCAGCCACGTTACTCTCAACCGGGGGGGGCATGGGTGTCCCTGACTGGTCACCCACACATGGGGGGCTAGGGGCACCCTGCAAGTCCTGGCCACGTCCCCTACCGTATCCACCACGGCCACCTCTTGTGGCTCGCCCACCTTTGCCACCCTTACCGCGTGCTCGCCTCCCAACCATGGCACTGATGTAGTTGTGCGTATGGGAGTTGCAGTAAACTATTGTCCTGGGCAATTGGGGGTCAAGGGGGTAGGGTACTAGATGGAATTCGTACCCTAGTGCTCTAGCAAGGCTGTATGTGACCCCTGGGGGAAGATGACGGGTCACGCAACGCACAGGCACCCCGAAAAAGGGAGATCATGTGCACGCAACCCCTCCTAGACCACGTGCGTGGAAAAAAAAACCTGCACTATGGTGTGGCACCCAGAAACACAAAAATGAACGTATGTGTGTCACACGTAGCCTAGACTGACCTCTGAAGGGGTAGGCAACACACGGGGCAAGCACAGATGTCAAATACGTGTGTGACTCACCGTCTGCCAGGAAAAAATGCGTGTAAAATACGCGCGTGTGCGTGTTGGCAACACCCCCGCCAAAAGAAGAATTGTACGCTGTCTGAGGAGACAGGACAACAGGAGAAGTGAACGCTGTTTGAGGAAACAGGCCCAGGAAAAAGACAAAAAGAGAAAAAGCTGTCAGAGGTAACAGGGAGTACGGACTTGGAATGCCGTGAAGTAAATCGCGTGTGAACCGACAAGAAGTACAGATTTCACCCACTTGCTCTCCACGAAAAGCACGTACAAGGAAATGGTGTTCTACACGTACCTTTTAAACATGCCCACACATCCAGCGTCACTTCCGCGTGCACGCGCTAAGGCCCCATCCTCCAATTACACGCGCTGACACTCTGACGTGCAGTCATTGGACGTGTAACATGCACCAGTGTACAGGGAAACGCCCGTGCATGCACGTCACAGACGCGCATACGTGCTGTTGGCCTTTGGGCCAATGGATTCGCGTACGTGTGCTGACGCGCTTACGCGCTAAGGCCCTTTCCTCGAATTACACGCAGACGTGCTGGATTTTCACATGCCAAATCACTCCGTATCAAGCTGGCCACGCGTAAGCACACGGAAGACCACGCTCCTGCCCAGAAGGCCGAATTACTGCCCCCCAGAGCCCCAGGCACGCTCCCACCTGCCATCTGCTGCTGCCTGATTGCCTGCTGCCCACGTGCCCTGCCATTTGCTGCCTGCACATCAGCCAGGGGTGCTGTTGCTGTGACCACCCCTGCTGGAACCGAAGACTCCCGACTGGGATTCCATCGCTCCACAGTCCAGCCCCAGGACCCAGTTGCCCACCCACTCCTGCCTCTGGGGTTGTCATGTCGGGCACTGCAACATCTGGCACCACTGACAACCCCCGGCCAGAGAGGCAGAGGGGCACCCGCTTCACTGCCACCGAAGTTGGTGTCCTGGTGGAGCAAGTCCTGGGGCAGTATGATGCCCTCTTCGGAAGTTTGCGCGCCGACAAGGAAGGACGGACTTGGATCTGGACGGACATTGTGACTGCCATCAACGCGGAGGGGGTGGCAGTCCGCGACTTCCAACATGTCAAGAAGCGCTGGGAGGACTTCAGGTCCAGGACCCTCAACAAGGCCCGGTGCCTCTTGAAGGCAGCGGATGCTAAGGGGCGCCGGGGCCACTTGTCGGACGATCAGATGAGGGTCCTGGAACGCATATCCCCAGCGCTCCACATCCAGGTCCTTGAGAGGCAGACCCGTCTGGAGTCTAGCGGTAAGTGTACATGCATCATGATTGTAAGCTGTGCGTGTGGTGATGTGCCAGTAGTGTGCAGGTTGCACATGTGTTTGTATGGGGCCGAGTATGGGTGGGGGTGTACAGGGCCGTGAGGGTAACACATGCGAGGGCTGTCATGTGTGAGACATGGATGGTGTTTGTGTGTGTAGGCTTGCATGCCAAATGCAGTTGTGTGGGCACACATGTTTGGATGAATGTGTATGTAAGTATGCATGTTCGTGATGTCACACATGGATGTTGTTTTCAGCTGCATGTATCAGCACTGTGTACATGTGCATGTGTGTGTATTTGACAAGGGTGTAACAGTGATGCAACATGGATGCATGTGACAGCGGGATGTGGAAGCCTGATTGGCAGATTTGACATGGATGCCCATCTGAACACTGCGACAGTTGGCAGAGGTGTACACATGCATGCAAGTGTGGTGGTGTGTGTGCATGTGTAGTGCTCTCCCTGTGTTGCATGTGATGTCTGGCTCACCTTTGCCTGCTCATGCTGTTGTATGTGTATGGATGGTGCTGGCAGTTGCGATATGGCTGTGGTATGGCTCATGTGTGCAAGTTGAAATGACATGTGTGTTGGCGATTGTGATGCCATGTCTGAGGTTTGCCAATGCCACTCATGTACAACTGTCATGTGTTTATGTGTCCATTGTACAGTGCCCTGATGCCTGTGTTTTATTTCTCCCTGTCTGCAGCGTCAACTGATGAAAAGGGCGGAGAAGGTGCTGTGGAGCACAGCGGCGGGGATCGCACCGCCAGCCGGAGACGCAAGGCCCGGCTCCCCTCCCAGGTTGTGATCTCGTCGGGGAGTGAGGAGTCCGGTGCCGCGTCCCAGGCCGCAGCTGCCGGGGGGAGGTCCAAGAGGGGGAGGTCGGAGTTGGACTCCTCGGCAGCAGAAGGGGCAGCTGGGACCCCAAAGGGCCCAATGGGGGAAGATGACACGGAGTCATCCAGGTTGGTGAGGGGTTTGGTGGAGGAGGAGGCCGTGCAAGCAACAGAGACTGGGTCTGGAGGTGGGGATTCCACTGGTGCTAGTGGTGCAGTGCAGGACCAGGGACAGGAGGCAGCACAGGCCGCCGCGGAGGTGCCTGTGTGCAATCCTGTCCCTGATCCTGTCACTGCATCATCTTGCACCAGCAGGGATTCCTATGTCCAGTCCCATTTTCAGGCAGGGGATGAGCTCACAACAACTGGCCTTCCTCTGCCTGCAGACGTGGCTATCCGGGTCCGGGTTGAGCCTGTCCTGACTGGTGTGGCGTTGCGTCAACGGGCCATGCAAGGTGACCTGCAGTCTTTTCATGAGGAGACTGCACGTCATCTCGAATGGCTCGTTGACCGGTGGAGGATGCGCAGGCAGCAGGAGCCAGGGCACGGGCAGAGGCACAGCAGCAGCAACGAGGTGGGAGCCATGATGGCTCGGAGCCTTCGACATCGGAGGGGCAGGCATCGGCCAGAGGGCAGGAGGACCCAGGACGGGAAGTGTCTTCCGTGTGGCAGCGGTTGGGCCACGCCATAGATGCAGAGCGGCAGCGGGCGGCAGAGGCACGGCTCATGATGGTCAGGGCGGAGAACTCCATGCGGAGGGCCCTGAGGTGGGCCGAGTGCCTCGAGGCAATCCGCAGGGAGTTGGAGGTGAACATGTCGACGGCCCTGCGGACCCTCTGGGCCATGGAGGAGGGCCTCCTCCGGGACATTGAGCAGGAGTTCGATGATGCCCTGGCCCGGAACATCCCGAAGTGAGCCGTTGGACTGGCCCGCTGCCCTTGTAAATAGTTCTGTAGTTAGTGTTAGATTTCCTTTGGTTTTGCATTTTTTTTGGACCTTTTGGACAATGGGCCACATTTTTGTATATAGTTTTTTTTATTAGGTAGTGTTATTAGATAGCTTTCATTTCTTCTGTTGGGATCATGGACCCTGGATTGTTTATCTGTATATAGTTGACTGTTGGATTTTCTATTTAATGATTTACCCATGGAGCAATGGTTTTCGATTTTAATTTTCCATTGGATTTACTTTTGTGAACTGTGACTTTGGACACCTTTCCTTTGGATTATGATTTGTGGTTTTACATTATTTTACGGACATGCTGCTTTCTTTTTTTTAATTCCCATTTTCGTTTGTTTATTTTTGATTCAATTTATGTTGCTTTTAATACATATTTTTTCTTCAAACTTCAATGTGTAGTATCACCTCATTGGTTTCATGCATATCATGATATGGGTTTTGACATTCACTGACACTCATTGTGTGTATGTGAGGGACATGTGTTCATTTACAAACTTGCCATTGGGGTTGTATCATGTAATTGCCATTTCTAAGTGGGTGGATGCAATACTCGGGTGGGTGTTTGGCATTTGGAGGCTGCCCATTAGGCCCAGGGATCTAGATTGTGATGACATGTTGGCTGGGGGACATGTGTGGGGGCCTGGTGGAGGGTACCCCTGACTGGTGGGGGGTGGGGGTGCAGGGAGACAAGAGTGGGGGCCTGGTGGAGTGTGCCCTGCACTGCTGGGGGTTGGGGGTGCAGGGGGACATGAGTTGGACATGAGTGGGGCCTGGTGGAGGGTGCCCCTGATTGGTGGGGGGTGGGGGTGCTGTGAGACATGAGTGTGGGCCTGGTGGAGGGTGCCCCTGGATGCTGGGGGTGGGGGTGCTGAGAGACATGAGTGTGGGCCTGGTGGAGGGTGCCCCTGGATGCTGAGGGGTGGGGGTGCTGGGAGACATCCGTTGTTGATCAGTAGTGCAAGGTGACATATGGCTTGGCTGAGGGGCATGCCCATGGTGGATGGGCTGCCTGCGGGACATGAGCAGGGGTGCAGGGTAGTCCCCCGTGGTGTGGGCTGCCTTCAGGGGCCGTGGAGTTTGTAGAACGAACACCTGGGAGGACCCACACGGCCAATTCACATGTAGTACTCCCCGGAACCCCTGAAATACACGTACCCTGCTGAAATCGCGTGTGAGACTTCCCGCGCACCCCGAAATACACATACCCAAGACATTCGCGTGTGGAACTTCCCCGCACCTCTGAAATGCACGTACCCTGCTGAATTCGCTTGTGAAACTTCCCGCACATCCCAGGAATACACGTACCCAGGACATTCGCGTGCGGAACTTCCCGCGCACCCCTGAAATACACGTACCCTGCTGAATTCGCTTGTGAAACCTCCCGCACACCCCAGGAATACACGTACCCAGGACATTCGCGTGTGGAACTTCCCGCGCACCCCTGAAATACACGTACCCTGCTGAATTCACGTGTGAAACTTCCCGCGCACCCCTGAAATACACGTACCCTGATGGAATTGCGTGTGAAACTTCCTGCGCACCCCTGAAATACACGTACCCTGCTGAATTTGAGTGTGAAACTTCCCGCATACCCCAGGAATACACGTACCCAGGACATTTGCGTGTGGAACGTCCCAGGCACCCCTGAAATACACATACCCTGCTGAATTTGCTTGTGAAACTTCCTGCACACCCCAGGAATACACGTACCCAGGACATTCGTGTGTGGAACTTCCTGCGCACCCCTGAAATACACATACCCTGCTGAATTCGCGTGTGAGACTTCCCGCGCACCCCGAAATACACGAACACAGGACATTCACGTGTGGATCTTCCTGCGCATCCCTGAAATACACGTACCCTGCTGAATTTGCTTGTGAAACTTCCCGCACACCCCAGGAATACACGTACCCAGGACATTCACGTGTGGAACTTCCCGCGCACCCCTGAAATACACGTACCCTGCTGAATTCGCGTGTGAAACTTCCCGCGCACCCCTGAAATACACGTACCATGATGGAATCGCGTGTGAAACTTCCCGCACCCCTGAAATACACGTACCCAGGACATTCACGTGTGGAACTTCCCGCGCACCCCTGAAATACACGTACCCTGCTGAATTTGCGTGTGAAACTTACCGCGCACCCCTGAAATACACGTACCCTGATGAAATTGCGTGTGAAACTTCCCGCGCACCCCTGAAATACACGTACCCTGCTGAATTCGCGTGTGAAACTTCCCGCACACCCCAGGAATACACGTACCCAGGACAATCGCATGTGCAACTTCCCGCGCACCCCTGAAATACACGTACCCTGCTGAATTCGCGTGTGAAACTTCCCGCACACCCCAGGAATACACGTACCCAGGACAATCGCGTGTGGAACTTCCCGCGCACCCCTGAAATACACGTACCCTGCTGAATTTGCGTGTGAAACTTCCTGCACACCCCAGGAATACACGTACCCAGGACAATCGCGTGTGGAACTTCCTGCGCACCCCTGAAATACACGTACCCTGATGGAATCGCGTGTGAAACTTCCTGCGCACACCTGAAATACACGTACCTTGCTGAATTTGCGTGTGAAACTTCCCGCACACCCCGGGAATACACGTACCCAGGACAATCTCGTGTGGACCTTCCTGCGCACCCCTGAAATACACGTACCCTGCTGAATTCGCGTGTGAAACTTCCCGCGCACCCCTGAAATACACGTACCCTGCTGAATTTGCATGTGAAACTTCCCGCGCACCCCTGAAATACACGTTCCCCGCTTGGCGTTTGCTGTTTGGCAGCCCTGTGAACTGGTCCAGGGTTAGCGCAGACATTTGCGATGAATTGGGGATTTTGAGGGCTTTTCCTTGCGCGAGGGCATTCTTGGGGGCGTAACTGGCGCTGCTGCAGGGTCGCTGCACCACTCTGCGCCACGGCTGGTTTTGGAGGCTAAAATCCATGAATACGCTGTGCGATTAAATGGATTTTATCGCACGCGGCTGGCGCAGTGTATCGCACCGGGACACTGTGCGCCAGCCGTGTGCGCCACTTTTGTGCGAAATTCTATGAATTACCCTGATAGTTTTTACCTAGAAAGCACGAGGTGTCATGTATTGTTACAAGCATGGTTTCTGGTGATTTATGGTGTGGGGCTAAAACACAAGAAAGTCACATTTTTTAGTATGTGTGAAATAATTGAGTTGCAAGTTACATATGTATTTCATTTTTCTGTTTTTTTCATTTGTATCAATATGAATAGCCCGGATTTGAGAAAGGCGCAGTCGCCGAAACACGTGTCATCCAAGAAGGGCTTTACCTTTATCAAAGCAAAACATAAAAAAAAAAATAAACAAAGAATTATTTTCATCAGAAACAACGGTTGTTTGGAATTCTTTATTTATCTACTTTGGCGCAAAGAAGTGTAGGCACTGTTGTGCTTTTTCTCAAAATTTATAGACAGAGTAGAGGAACTCAGTTTCTCCGTGGCCTACACTCATGCGACAAGTCTTAAAACAATAGACAAAGGAATACAATACACAAGGCAAGAACCAAAACTACAATGAACAAACAATAACAGGTCGCGAAGGTACAAGAATATGATATCTGTTCCAAAAAGTTCCTCAATGTAAAAAAAATATAATAATATATATATTTATAGAGGTCCAACTCTTGGTGCTGACACATCTGTTAAATGCTTGAGAAACCCAGTCGTCACCTTGACACAGGGATCATTTCTTACAAAGGAATCTGGGGAAAGCCTCCACACCAATAGGGCTGCTTGAGCGCCTCTCAAGTCCATCACGCAACCACACACCAACTACATCTAGTACCATGCATGATCTGGTCTAGATACTTGCTATACAGTAAAGCCCTGTTCTGAACCCAGCTGTATATCACAGATATTTTCTCTCACACTGACTGATAAATGATCAGTTAAAAACACAAATCATAATTCCACAATCACTTTAACCTTTCCCACATCCCAAATGTGTTTCCCTCACCTCTAGCCCAACCCTCTTCTTTCTTATGCAGAGACCAAGGTCTGGCAACACCCTAGCAGGGTCTCAGTGCGCAGCACTTCAGACAAGGTCAGACTCAGATGCCATAAGTCCACCATGGTGTGAGGGGTGCAGTATAAATACTGGATAGCAGAACATAACTTGCATCACATGAGCCACTTCCCAAGACCGGAGTACAAAGCAGTGATGCTGCGCTTCCCTCCCATGCAAGCCAATCAGAGCCAGAGCCTCACTTGTGTGCACCCTATGGCCACCTAGCGGTGCTCCTGCTCTGTCCTGGCTGCATAGACCTGAGCCTCGAGAGGCGGCCTTGGGCAGTAGCCAATGGTATTGGCTTTGCCAATGCTTTCCATGTTATGTTATGTCATGTTCTGCCAGTTTAGACAAAGCACATCTCACCTGCCCATCGCTTTGGGGATAGTAACACCATGTCCTGAACTCCAGAAGTTGCCACACCTCTTTGGTATGGATGACTGAAGATGTTGGAGACAACAGAGAGGCACTCTCCTCTTATAGGTCTAATTGGAGCCAAGAGAAAGATAGGTAGGGCAACTGAGTGGCTGCTGATGCAGTAACACTTCCCATACACCAGTTTGTATAATTTGGATTTTAGAATTATTATTATTCTTTTTTTTTATTAGCACTTTGGTTTACTCAGAAAGGAAAACCTTTGGCTATTCAGATAAACATATATATATACAAGACAAAAAAAAGAAACCGTAACATCAACTAAACAAGCTAATTATTTTCAAAGAAATGTCACCCAAGTGTCTGTTTGAAAGTTCTTCTTCTTTATCTAAGCGACCACATAACTCCACTATGTACTCTTTTCCTTTTGCAATCAGCTCCAGTGTTATGATCTTATACTCAAAGTTATTTTCTCGATTTTTGCAAAAATGATCAACACAAATTTTGTTACAGCTAGATTCATTGAGATATTTTCCCCTTCCAACAGACATCTCGACCAAAGATCAATTTCTCTAGACCGATAGTCCTTCCATATTTGCCCCAAATAAGTCTGTCTTTCCTGACTAAGAATCGGACATTCCAGCATCAAATGTTTCAGAGATTCAACCACCTTTGTGTCTTGACATAATCTGCAATGCTTTGGTTCTTCTTTGGTTCTGGTCCTATAGTTGTTGTCTCTGCATGGCCAGAGATTGATACAGATCTTAAGAACCAGTTTGGGAATAGCAGCAAATACTCTGGTAGTCTGTTCAGCTTTCGGGGGTTGGCCCAGAAATCTTTGTATCCTTGATATTGTCATGAGCAGCCGACCCTGGCGGGTATGGAGAAGGTGGAAATGGTAGACTGACACCGCCTTTGTAAACATCAGGCGCATTCTAGTCTTCCAGCCTATAAATACCCGGAAGAAGCTAACGCGCATGCGTTGCAACTTTCCAGTGCTACGGGAAAGTTTTTCCTAACGCTCCGGTGCGTTTGTTTTTCTTCCCGTTTTCAGACGGGATCCCTTCCTTCTCCTTTCCCGGCTTTCCTGCCCTTCCCTCCTCCTGACTTCTTTCCAGTACGTAGTTCCCTGTGTCTCGTACTTTCTACCTGTTCCGTGCTTCCCTGTTTATTTAGCCGTGTGCTATGCTTACCTTCGCCTGACCTCTCCCTCTGTTGGATTCTCCGCCTGGCAATCTTTGCTGTACTGTTGCTGTTCCATTTCGCCGAACTCCTGCGAATACTCGCATCCGCATCACAGTGCATCCTGGGAATTGAAGTCTTCAGCTGGTATACGCCGTCACAACTTGCCAGGGTTTTTTCGACCAGCTTTTTCCCTGGTCTGGGGTGGGCTCCCTGGGGTCCCCGCTGCCAAATTTACCCACATTTCTGGCAAAGTGGCTTCCGGTGGAGCCAATACCTGCAACTACAAGCAGAAGGGAAGGATTTACCAGAAGGAGACCAGCGAAACTTGGCGACAAAGAAGGAAAGGACTCTCCTCCGACAAATCGGAAGAATCCTCTACAGCTCATACCAGTTCAGGTGAGGAGGGGGTCGGGGAACCTGGTGTTACCACACAGTCCATACCTGAGAGATTGCAACGCCCAAAAATGGCCTCCCTTGAACAGTTTCAGTAAATGGTAAATGCCATTCAGGCTCTGACCACAGAAGTGCAGTCCCTGAGAGCGGATAATTCCGCACTCAGACAAACTGTCCAACAAATCCAACAAGCAGGGCAGCATGTCCCACAACAAGATAACTATCGTGGAGAATTGCCTCCCATTCCATTACCTTGTGGGAAATATGACGGAAATCCCAAAAAGATTAAAGAATTCTTGAACGCTTGTATTATCCAGTTTACCTTTCGGCCTAGAACCTATGATTTAGATAAAACAAGGGTGGGATTCCTGGTTTCCAATTTGACAGGAAATGCCCTTGCATGGGCCACTCCTCTGGTGACAAGTGCAGATCCGATTCTCACTGATTATTCCGGTTTTGTCCAAAGATTCCGGGACAGATTTGAAAGACCCGAAGTAGGGTATTCGGCATATGAAAACCTGTTGGACATCCGCCAAGGTTCTTTTGATGTCCAGACATACGTCACGGGTTTTCAAAGGATAGCTGCCGAAGCTGGATGGCCAGAGACGGCCCAACAAACTATCTTCAGAAGAGGACTCCGTGAGGATATCAAGGATGAACTGGCGAGAGTAGCCAGACCGAATACCTTTCAAGAATTGATTTCACTAGCTCTACAAATAGAGTTTCGCATGGCCGAAAGGAAAGCAGAAAGAAGAAGACCAAGAACCTTCGTTCCAGGTCCAAACCCCTCCTCAATACCTGAAAAAGGATCCATGGAAGAGCCGATGCAAATTGGATCCACCACAAGAGGACCGCTTTCCACCAGTGAACGCAAGAGACGGAAGGACCTTGGGTTATGCATGTATTGTGGTTCAAATGGTCATCTGTTACGGGACTGTACGGAAATCCCTCTCAGAAGACAGGGAAACGAAAGACCCCAACCTTAAACAGGGAAAAGGAAGGGGTGAATAACATAAATCCCTGTCACCCAGCACAGCCTCCGGTTTTGAACAATAACTGTTTACTGGTTATCAAGGTCCAGATCGAGTGGGTCGAACATGAACCGGTGACATGTCTAGCCATGGTTGATTGCGGAGCTGCCGGCAACTTCGTGGACGATAAATGGGCTCTGGACCAGCAGATTCCTAGACACCCCAAGATACGACCTATAACCGTAGAAGGGGTAGATGGTAGCCCATTAACCTCCGGTCCCATCAGTCATGAAACTCAGGATCTTAAGATCACAATGGCTACCCATCAAGAATATCTAACTTTCGATTTGATCAGGGCGGCACATTTTCCAGTGATACTAGGCATACCCTGGTTGAGGAAACACAACCCGTATATCGATTGGAGTCTTAACACAGTGGACTTCAGATCCCAGTATTGTGAACAACATTGTCTTACTGCAGAAAGTTCAAGGTGCGTACAAGCAGCACTACACCCTTCTAATAGTATTCACATGATCCCAGCACCCTATCAAGAGTTTGTAGATGTGTTCACTGACACACAACCCCGCCTACTACCTCCTCATCGCAAGGAAGATTCCAAGATCGACCTGATTCCAGACGCAGTCGTGCCCTTTGGAAGAATGTTTCCTTTGTCCTTACCCGAGAAAGAAGCCCTAAAGGAGTATCTTGCAACCAATTTAAAGAATGGTCTCATCAGGGAGTCGTCGTCATCAGCTGGAGCTTCACTTTTTTTTGTGTCCAAAAAAGGGACGACTGAGTTAAGACCCTGTATAGACTACAGAGGCCTGAACAGTCTTACGGTGCGGGACAGATACCCTATGCCCCTAATTAAGGACATCTTAGAAGCGGTTCAGGGAGCTCGAATATTCACGAAACTAGACCTGAGAGGGGCTTACCACCTCTTACGTCTCCGTGAAGGGGACGAGTGGAAGAATGCTTTCCGGACACCACTAGGTCATTATGAATATAGGGTTATGCCATTTGGCTTAGTCAAATCACCTGCTCAATTCCAGCGTTTTATGGACAACGTGTTTGCAGATATGCTATTCTCTTCAGTAGTAGTCTACCTAGACGATATATTAGTGTATTCTACAAACCTGGACGAACATCGCACGTTGGTTATAGAGGTTCTACACAGATTAAGAAGACACAGTCTATTAGCTAAGCCCGAAAAGTGCGTCTTTGAAGCAACCACGGTACCTTATTTGGGTTTTGTTTTATCCGCTGACAATGTACAGATGGACCCAGCTAAGACTAAAGCAATCACCCAGTGGTCCGTACCCTCCAACGTGAAGGAGGTTCAAAGATTCCTAGGACTTGCGAACTTCTATAGAAAATTCATACCGAACTTCTCAATGATTATTCTACCCATAACGAATTTGCTAAAGAAAGGAGTCAAATTTATTTGGGACACAAGCACCGAACAGGCCTTCCAAGTATTGAAAGAGGCATTTGTAAGTGCTCCTATTTGGAGACAACCGGACCAGACCAGACCGTTTATCGTGGAGACCGATGCCTCCCAAGGTGCGATTGGGGCTGCTCATCTACAGAAGGAAGAAGATGATTTGGAACACCCTGTCTCCTATTACTCACAGACGTTAAGTCCAAGTGAAAGGAACTATTCAGTCCTAGAAAAGGAGCTTCTAGCTATTCACCAGGCCTGCAAAGAATGGAGACATCTTCTCCAAGGTTCCGTGGTTCTCTTCCTAGTTCGCACCGATCATCGAAACCTTAAGGTCTTACAACAGATGGGGTGTCGTAATTCAAGACATGCCAGATGGGCCTACTACTTTTCACAGTTTGATTTTTCTATCACCTATCTTCCAGGGAAAGAGAATACTCTAGCAGATGCCCTTTCACGCAGCTTTTGCGAAGAAGCAGAAGAGCCACACGAACAGGAACTCATACTAGCAGGAAAGACATTCATCAACACAATCAACTCTTTTCTACAGAAGGTACAGGCAGGACAACAAAGAAACCCCAGCACGGAAACAAGTCTTAACGAGAAAGGTGGTTTTCTCTTCAAAAACGATGCCCTGTTTTTACCTACCCGAGACCTACAAACACAGGCGGTTTCATGGTGCCATGATATTCCGTCAGCAGGACATAAGGGTCAGAGAGCCACGATAGAACTTACATCCCGTCATTTTTGGTGGCCTTCTCTGATCAAAGATGTAAAGGAATATGTAGCGACTTGTCCAGTGTGCGCTCAGAGTAAATACTCCTGCCATAAACCTTTGGGTCTTCTTCAACAAGAAGCACCTCCAGGTGGTCCATGGCAACACATTTCTACGGATTTCATTGTGGATTTACCAGACTCATGTGGATACACCGCCATAATGGTCACAGTGGACTCCTTTAGTAAACTGGCTCACTTTTCTCCACTTAAAGGACTCCCTACTGCCAGTGTTACCGCAGAAGTTTTCTTGAAGGACATAGTGAGGCTGCATGGGCTCCCCAACATTATCGTCTCCGACAGAAGGACACAATTTACATCCAAGTTCTGGACCGTTCTGTGCAACATGTTAGGAATAACGAGAGCACTTTCTTCAGGATTCCATCCAGAAAGCAACGGACAAACAGAACGTCTAAACGCCACCTTAGAACAGTATGTTAGGTGTTTTTGTAACCAGGAACAAGATAACTGGCTCCATCTTTTGCCGCTGGCTGAATTCTCATATAACAATGCCATCCATACATCCATTGGAATGAGTCCCTTTAAGTGCACCTACGGATACAAACCCAAGCATATACCACTGTCTGGTTTGCCTCCTACCAATACACCTTCAGTGGATCAATTACTGGACACGATACAAAGATTGCATCGGGATACGTTCACTAATCTCAAGAAGGCCCGACAAGACTGCAAGAGATGGGCGGATCCCAAAAGGAGCCCGAACCCTCAGTGGGAGATAGGAGACCGCGTATGGTTGTCTACTAAATACTTACCCAGATGGGTTTGTCCAGGAAGGTTTGCACCCAGATTTCTGGGTCCCTTCCGGATAACAGCTAAGATCAATCCAGTAGCATTCAAGCTAAATCTCCCATCAAGTCTCAAGAGGGTTCATCCAGTCTTCCATACGTCGCTTCTTAAAGCCTACCGTGAAGATCCCCATTCTAGAAAGATACAAAGACCACCGCAGAAGACCCCGGATTCTACAAAGGAATATGAAGTATCCGGCATTCTCGATTCCAGATACAAGAAGGGAGTTCTGCCGTACCTGGTCTTTTGGAAAGGGTATCCAAAGACCGAATGCACATGTGAACCACTTAGGAAAATTTCTGCTCCTAAATTGCTTCGGAAGTTTCATTATCTCCATCCCGGAAAACCGGGAGGGAGAGCACTGAAGAGGGGTCATACTGTCATGAGCAGCCGACCCTGGCGGGTATGGAGAAGGTGGAAATGGTAGACGGACACCGCCTTTGTAAACATCAGGCGCATTCTAGTCTTCCAGCTTATAAATACCCGGAAGAAGCTAACGCGCATGCGTTGCAACTTTCCAGTGCTACGGGAAAGTTTTTCCTAACGCTCCGGTGCGTTTGTTTTTCTTCACGTTTTCAGACGGGATCCCTTCCTTCTCCTTTCCCGGCTTTCCTGCCCTTCCCTCCTTCTGACTTCTTTCCAGTACGTAGTTCCCTGTGTCTCGTACTTTCTACCTGTTCCGTGCTTCCCTGTTTATTTAGCCGTGTGCTATGCTTACCTTCGCCTGACCTCTCCCTCTGTTGGATTCTCCGCCTGGCAATCTTTGCTGTACTGTTGCTGTTCCATTTCGCCGAACTCCTGCGAATACTCGCATCCGCATCACAGTGCATCCTGGGAATTGAAGTCTTCAGCTGGTATACGCCGTCACAACTTGCCAGGGTTTTTTCAACAAGCTTTTTCCCTGGTCTGGGGTGGGCTCCCTGGGGTCCCCGCTGCCAGATTTACCCACATTTCTGGCAAATTGGCTTCCGGTGGAGCCCATACCTGCAACTACAAGCAGAAGGGAAGGATTTACCAGAAGGAGACCAGCGAAACTTGGCGACAAAGAAGGAAAGGACTCTCCTCAGACAAATCGGAAGAATCCTCTACAGCTCATACCAGTTCAGGTGAGGAGGGGGTCGGGGAACCTGGTGCTACCACACAGTCCATACCTGAGAGATATTTGTACAGATCTTTTTTTTGTTTCAATCCAGTCGAGCCTATACATTTTTTTCTTTACCTGGTCTGGGTTCTTTAATAACGATTCTTCGGATTCGTTCAGGTTTCGTAATATTGCCTGACATGTTTTGGCCCATTGCGATAATATCGGCTCAGTGTGATTGTCAATCGTTTTTTTCAGGACTGAGAATCCACCCGTCGAAGTTGCTTCCAGGAATAGGTAAGCAGATGCTGGCTGATCCAGAGCACGGCAAGTGTGTTGCCGATACAGCTCCCAGTAAGCAACACAAAGCACTGGAAGAATCTTGGGTGTGGCTTATCTAGCCAGCCACACCCAAACACTAGAGAGCTCATGAGTTATCATGCAATTCCTGTTTGGCAACAGGAAGTGGTAACCAGGAAGTTACTACAAACACTAGGAAGGAATGAAAGGAGGGATTTGTTATGGGTTCTTTGTGTGCCTATGACAGGCCTGGCAAGCCTCCACCCAGCTTGCCCCAACTACCTGCCTGATACCCATGACATCAACATTGTTTTCTTGTGCATGATTATCCAATTGTGATATTTTTGTTTTATTTTCCGGATTTCTATAGCTTTATAGGTAACGTTAGATTCCTTTAATTGTTTTAATTGTTTTGTTAAGTTTCTTTTCTTGATGACCACTGCCCTATCGTATACGTGGCGATTTGTCATTGTTGGTTTAGTACTGCCATGCTTAATAGTGGTGTGGAAAATGTTAAGTAACGGGACATAGTCAATTTTCTGGAGGGTTGCCTGTGACTGAAGCTCAGTTATCATTATCGTCAAGTTACTATTCAGCGTCGGCAGTTTAGTTGGTTGCATTTTTAGTCTATTTCTGCCAAAGTTGATTCCCAGTTCGTGTGCGTACATTTGTAATTTACTTTAAGCAGAAAGATTAGAGCATGTCAGCTTGACCGGATTATGGTAGCTCGATTGCGTAGTTCGTGTATAAATCATGACATGTTCGATGAGACCATAACGTACTAGAGTATTGCCTCTGATTTGTGGCCCCTCCAGGTCGGTTTCCCTGGAATATCACCAAACGTTAACCCATTTAGGATTGTACACAAGATTGTATGGCGAGCCTCCAAGCTATTCCTCTTTTTTGTTTCATAGTAACCATTACTGGTTTGTCTCTAATTGCATTGTTGCTTTGGTCTAGGCATGTGCAATTGAGATCTCCAACAATTATTATCCATGGCTCTTGCCATTTTCCTCTTAGGTCGTCAATTAGAGTTAGTATATCTTTCCTAAGTGATTTGTTTGTTTTCGCTCCCGGTGTCCAGTATATGTTTATCCACCAGTATTTGGATGTAGGGTGACGGGTTTGGAGAGTACAGCACATTCCAATTTAATTAATCTTTTATAGCTATAAGGAGGCCAGCCATTGGTCTTCCTTTTAGCCGTTTCAGCGCAGGATTTAGAAATACAGAATAGCCTTCCGTCAGCGGGATCTCTCTAAGCCACATTTCTTGCAAACATAAATACTTCAGGTGGTTCTTTTACAAGTTCATTTTTTCATAGTAAGTGGCTAAATCCCCTTGTGTTCCATGTTACGAGTGACCAGTTTTCTGGTTAGCATTCCTTTAGACGTTATTGGGATTTCATTTTTTCCGCTGCTAACTTGGCCAGCCATTCCTATCTGGCCTGCGCTCCATCCGGAAGCTGGGTCAAATAGGCTTGTTGCATGGCTTTTTTGTGCGTGTCAGATGCCTCTTGGAATTGAGCTTTTTTATGGTATTACCCAAATTGTTCATTTACAATTGTTTAAATGAACACTTGACCGATTTTAAAGGGTCACAATTGACCTGTTCACAATTGACCGTATATATATATATATATATATATATATACATATATATATATATATATATTGGTCTGGTTATATAAATATATATATATATATATATGGTTTTGGGGGGGTTTTGTGTTGGGTGACGGGTTGCAGGGGGGTCCCCCGCATATATGTTACAATTGACCTTCACAATTCAGTCAATTGTAAAAAGGTCATTTGTAATTCGAACAATTGTAAAACAAACAATTCGTACACAACATTTTTTATTAAGATTGCCTGTTCTTTTTCAGCAGGACCCATTTGTTCTTTGTTTTTTTCAGTTACCTTAAAGCCCATTGCCCACAAGGGCCGCTCTTCCGTTAACAATAGTTGATGAATTAGTTGTGAGCAAGTAGAGAACCGAACTCTGTCCATGTATGTTTTATCTGGAAATTCAATTAGCGCTATAACATTGGAACTTATTAATCTTAGTGCTGGGACGTGATGTAACAGTCTTAAAACGTTAGCCCGGTTTAAAATTAGAGCATCATTTAAATGTGATATTCTTTCCAGGAGTAGCCCTCTGCCCTTTTCTTCATTGTATTGCCTTGGATTGGGTAGTCTCAATGGTCTTACCAATACATTTCTATCTGCAGTGTTTTGATCACGATCGTCTTTATTGTAATCTTGATACTTAAGCATGTATGGTATGATCTTCTGATTGGGAACTTCCAACTCCAGCACTGGAATAACCACCGGGGTTCCTGATCCACCGTCCACAGTTGGTTTATGTTTTTTAGCACCGTGCTTGTGATTTTTATTTTGCTCTTCTTGTAATCAATTTGCAGAATTTGTCGTTTTAATTCCTGTGTCAACTTTATCAAGCACCATTATATTAGGTATTTGTTTGTGAGTCAGGGTTTCGGCTTTATTTACTACTTGGTCTGGTTGGGCAGTTTTTTCCACTTCCAGCTGGTCATCCTCTTCTTGTTCGGTTCCGTCTTCTACCGAGTCACTAAAAGAGCTATTTACTGGAGACATAGATCTCTCCTCTTCTGAAATTGAGTATGTAGATAAATTCATCAAGTCCGTTTCCGGAATGTCCTTAATCGTTTCCTCTTCGGCCTCTCCGTTTATTTCGGCCAGGTCAACAGCTTTATTTAGTCGACTGGATCTTTGGCTAGCCTTTACACAGCTCGTGTCTTTTGGCATTGTCAGGCATTTAAAACATATTCTGCTTTTGTTAGATTTACGTGGCCTGAGTGGATACATTTTTCGGTTTCTTAACCATCTGTAACGTCTGGACCGTTCTTAATTTCCGTTTAGCAATGGTAGAGGTTTCTCCTTTACCAGCATAGCAGATACCACGGGTACCAACTTAGCTTTCTTCTTGAAGATTTCACAAATTTTTGGTTCTGATTTGTCACAAGTTGGTGAATCAGATGCCCTCCCGCCTTGTTGGAGTATAGATGTCGTTTGTTTTAAGTTCTTCCTTTTCCCAGGTGCACGCTTGGTCTCATTCGATTTGGCTTCTGCTTGGGGCACGTTATGGTCATGATCTTTTGGTCGAAGCTCCCGGAATTTATTTGGTGAATCATGCTCCTGTCTTTCTGGCGATATTTGCTCTGTAGTGGTTTGTTTCAGCTTGAGGTTTCCCTCATCAACTTCCTAACTCTCATTCGAAGATGGACTAGCAATATGAATTCTGGGTTCATCTGAGGGGGGGGATTGTAGGATCAAGGTTAATATCTCCTGGTCCCTCTGGCTTTAACAGGGTCCCCTCTGGTGAGGCTTGTTGAACTGTATTCTCTATATTCGATTGTGCGTTCACTGTTTCCATTACCTGGAATACAGGGTTATCAAGTCCCCCTACCGACTCTCTTCGAATACTCTTCCATCTGGTTCTCTTTTCTTTGATAATTGGCCCCAGAATGGTGTGCAATATTTGGGAGATTCTGTATTCAATGTTTTGCATATTATTTTGTAATGTCATAATAAAGCCTTCAATGAAAATTGTCTTTGAGTGTACCATTGCGAGCAGCGTTGTATGGTCCTTTAATGTGTCCGTAGCTTCTTCATGCAATTTCATATAGGGGGCCAGAATTGCGGCCATTGTTGTGACCATCAAAAAGTTATCTTTTTCTGGTCTTTCTTCAGTTGTACCATCGTTTGATCGGTTTCCCATGGGCCTTTGCAGGGACACTATTATTTTTGGCAACGCTATCATTTCTGGTTCCTCCAATTGATTTTTTTGTATGAGTTGATATTTTGTTCCCCACAAAATCGTTTGCGTGGCTACCTCTATGGGCAAAATATTTTTTTCCATCAGTGAGGATTTCTCCAGCATTATATCAACAGGGATTTCACTTATTTGTGTAGTTTTTTGGGGATCTTCTTTACGGTACGGGTTACAGTCACCCCTACCTAAATTCAGTAGCGATTGTTTCCTGAAAAAGAAGTTATCTCAGTCCTGACCGTCTACTGATGATAATGATCGAGGGTTCCATATCTTTTTTTCCTGATCAATATATCTTATAAATTCCGTTTTGGTTGATTTCGAACCCGTTCTTCTTCCATTCGTCAGTTGCGGTTTCCATAAAGGTAATTGGACAGGATTTGTGATATGTTCATTTATTTGCCCACCGGTTTTAGCCGTGTATCTTTCCTTTTGTTTACTTTTCCTTATCGCTGTTTCTCTTGGCGTAATTGGCGCTTTTCCCAATGAAGTATGAGATCCGACAGAACAGCCTTCATTCATGCTCTCTACAGGATTTACTAGATCTGAAGATTGGTTATTCAAGTTCATGTCTGCTTCATCCTGTTCATAGAACACGTCACTTATACTTTCATGGTTTTGTTGTTCACTTTGATGTAATTTTAACTTATTTCGGAGTGTTAACTCCGTAGAAATGGTTTCCTTCTTCGTCTCCAGTTTATCCTTCTCGTATTGTCTTTCCGGTGGTTTCTCTGATTGAGTAACACTGCCTATAGGCTTGATCGAGTTAGCGGTCATAGCTAAAGCCAGCCTTCGTTCTTCTTCTCTAAGCTGTAAATTAATTGAGTCCTTGTGTTGCTCCGTATAATATTCAATGTTTACGTCAATCCTGAACGGGCAGGTTATTTCAATATGATTTAACTCTTCATTCAGTACCGGGTGGTGTATGGACGGGTGTTAGGGAGAATTCTCATTTCATGGCTAATTTCCCTTACCTAGTGAGTCCCTCGGCAGCTTTGCTGGATCTCTCGAGTTATTTCTTTCCACTTGGTAAGAGTGTGAGCTTTTCACCACTCTTACTTGTGTTTTGCTATGTGTTTTTACCTGTATTTATGATTGTGGACTCTGGAGTACACCACTTCAGTAGCCCCCTTCTTTTGTGTGTCACCCAGCACCTTCTGTGCAGTAACACAGGGTTGTCGTTCAGACTTCCCCCCGACTCCGTTTCTAAGGCTGCCTACTGTCCCTCAGAAAAGGGTAAAGTTACCATTAACTTTACTTAGTCAAATTAACCACAGATCCGGTACACCCCATTTTACATGGAGTACTGGAAGGGTTAACTCTTAACTCATTTTATCTGTACCTCGTAGAGCATTGTTTCGCTCTTTTAACATTTAGACATGGCTGGTGGCAGTGGTATTTACCCTAATTTTCTACCGCGGTTATCTTATATAACCTTGGTAATATTGTAGGCTATTGTGTTAGCCTCAAACTTAAACCCGCTCGACCAAATACTTTTTCTTTTGGCTCCGGTGCGGTTTTTTCACCATTTCTTTTTGTTAAAACCCTTCTCGTGTTTTACTTTGCGCGGCAAACCAGGTTTGCCTTCTTTGTTCACTGTCTTTTGGCAGGCTTCTACTGAGAAGCCCTCCTCAAGGCGCCTGGGTGTCTAGGTGGGCTGAATGTGAGGGAGGGGTGTAGTCACCCCCTGCACAGGGTATCCTAGGAAACCCAAGTCGCACTTTGTCATGATTGGGCAAGGTGGTTGTCTGGGCTGGACAACCCCCCTGCTGGGTGATTGACAGCCAGGCTGTGTGAATGGGGGATTTTCACATAAAAGGCAGGTCTCTTGGGCTGGAAGTCAGAGAGTCGCCAGTGGAACTATAAGAAACCGAAGAGAAGCGCAGGAGAGGTTGACTGCTGCAACTATCCCGTACCGGTGAAGCCCTGCTGCAGTCCTGAGCTATCTACCCTTCCACGACTAAGAGGAGATCCAGTCCGGAGTCTTCTTCGCTTGAGCCTGGTGGGGATAACCAGCTGGTTTTCTTCAGCCAGAGGTCGCCTTCGTGGTCAAAATCGCTGCACACTGCTGTAGTGGTCCGGATAGCCACCTGAAGAGCCTCTCCTGTTTTTAAGGAGCGCACCTTTTATTCATTGTCGCTGCTGCCAGCCTCATCCCTGTGTGGTGTAGACCCCCTTCATCGTCCGTCTTCGTGCCGAAGCCAGGAATCGTGAGTCTACGGGAAACTACCAGGAACAACTGCCGTGGCACCAGCTTCTTCTTTGAAAAGGTACTGTGTCCTGCTTGAGGAATTTTGGGTGAAATCCCTATTTATCGCTTATAAGGCTTGCCCTTATTTTTCCCTCCTTCTTATAACTTTTGCTTCCGAACATTTAACAATATCTAAAGTACTCTTGGCAACTTTCAATCCCGAACTATCTGACGTGTGATCCTCGACACAGGAACCCGGTTCCAATTGACACTGGCTCCGGCCTCTTGTATTTCTGTCTATGAGTGTTCTTTGATTCAGTCTGCCTATCCAACATATTGCCTATGATTTTTGCCCCCGACTCTCTCTGGGTATCTCAGATGCTAAGTGTGTTTTTGCCCCGGTAGCATTTCTTGCCGCGGATACGCATTTATTTAGTAGACCGAACTGTCAAAAAGTGATCGCAATCGTATTTACGGTAACGTGCATTGTTTCGTAACACAGGTTCTTTCAAACACAGGGTACTAACCTTGATTTATACCGTACAAAGCGAATTGGTCAGGTGTAGTGTATTTAAAGGCAGGGTCTAGTAAAAAATGTTATTTAAAAAATAGATAGGCAACATAAAAAAAAATACTAGCATTCTCTTTTTTAAAACTTCCTATGTAAAATTTTGAGCTATTCAAGCTCAAAATTCGCAAAAGCAAGCACATGGGCGCATCCATTTTGTGAAATGGATGCCCTCCTGTGCTGGCTTTTGCTTTTGCGGCACTAATGAAGGAAATCCAGCCAGCTGTAGTAAACAAAAGCTACCGCTGGGTGGCTTTCCCTTCATTAGTGCTGCACCCGGAGGATGGCGACCGGAGACCAGAGCAGGAAAGCTGCAGCTGAATCTCGTTAAGTGCTATTTATTTATTTTTTAAAAACAAGCACTAGCTGTGTTTTTTTTTCTAAGTTTTCCAGGCT
The DNA here is from genome assembly GCF_040938575.1 of Ambystoma mexicanum. Taxonomy (NCBI): domain Eukaryota; kingdom Metazoa; phylum Chordata; class Amphibia; order Caudata; family Ambystomatidae; genus Ambystoma; species Ambystoma mexicanum. The sequence continues at coordinate 140,629,497 of NC_090921.1, forward strand.
GGAGGAGCCCGGAAAACTTAGAAATAAAACCGCAGCTTTAAAAACGTTGTATTTATATTTGCGGTCGCTTTTGAAGCGACCGCAAACATAAATACAACGTTATTGTGTTGGAAAACGCTGCAGTTTTTCTTTCCAAGTTTCTGAGGCTCCTCCGGCTCGGAGGAGCCTGAGAAACTCAGAAAGAAAAACCGCAGCGTTTTCCAACACAACCGCGTTGTTTCTTCCTGAATCTGCTTTCCCATTTGGGGCTCTCGGGCTCCACACGGGGAGCCCGAGAGCGCCAAATGGGAAAGCAGATTCAGGCAGAAACAACACAGCATTGCGGAAAACAACCGCGTTGTTTCTGCCTGAATCTGCTTTCCCATTTGGGGCTCTCGGGTTCCCCACAGGGAGCCCGAGAGCCCCAAATGGGAAAGCAGATTCAGGCAGAAACAACGCAGCATTGCGGAAAACAACCGCGTTGTTTCTGCCTGAATCTGCTTTCCCATTTGGGGCTCTCGCGAGAGCCCCAAATGGGAAAGCAGATTTAGGCAGTAACAACGCAGCATTTAGCATTTCCCATTTGGGGCTCTCCGAGAGCCCCAAATGGGAAATCAGCTGTAGGCAGAAACACTACGCGGCATGTAAACACAACCGCGTTGTGTTTCTGCCTGCTGTGGCTTTCACTTTGGGTCTCCGGTGCTGCCATGGGAGTACCGGAGACCCAAAGTGATAGCCACAGCAGGCAGAAACACAACGCGGTTGTGTTGGAAAACGCTGCGGTTTTTCCGAGTTTCTCAGGCTCCTCCGAGCCGGAGGAGCCTGAGAAACTTGGAAAGAAAAACCGCAGCGTTTTCCAACACAATAACGTTGTATTTATGTTTGCGGTCGCTTCAAAAGCGACCGCAAACATAAATACAACGTTTTTAAAGCTGCGGTTTTATTTCTAAGTTTTCCAGGCTCCTCCAGTCCGGAAAACTTAGAAAAAAAAACGCAGCTAGTGCGTATTTTTATTTTTAAATAAATAGCACTTACCGAGATTCAGCTGCAGCTTTCCTGCTCTGTTCTCCGGTCCCCGTCCTCCGCGTACAGCACTAATGAAGGGAAAGCCACCCAGCGGTAGCTTTTGTTTACTACAGCTGGCTGGCTTTTCATTCATTAGTGCCGCAAAAGCAAAAGCCAGCACAGGAGGGCATCTATTTCACAAAATGGATGCGCCCATGTGCTTGCTTTTGCGAATTTTGAGCTTGAATAGCTCAAAATTTTACAGAGGAAGTTTTAAAAAAGAGAATGATAGTATTTTTTTTTATGTTGCCTATCTATTTTTTAAATACAATTTTTTACTAGACCATGCCTTTAACGTGTGGTTTTAAATTTTAATAGAAGTGTTGTGTTAATAACAAATGGTTTAAAAATAAATGTACTTATATTTTTTTACCTGAAACCTTGAGTCAGTGTTTGCTTGAGCCACAGTAATTGTGTCCGTTTGTGTAATCTCTGCTACTGCTCATATACTCTTGAGATAAGCCTGGCTGCTCCGCTACTGCTACCACTATAACCTAGTAGTACAGGCTTGTACCAAAGGTAAAACTTGTATTGCCACCTGTAGTCTTAAATGTGGGTAGTGGTCCCTAAGGGCACTGCACAGGATTCTGCCTAACAATGGGTCACTCCCTCCACGAGGCGGAACTTCCTCTAACTTTTTGTCATCTGTGGCTTTTATTTCCAAAAAAGTCACTGGAGTTGTGGCTGCTGTTATCAGTGGAGGAGCCGAAGACCCCTCATTCCACCCCACCCGTGGTGTTCCAATCGTTTCCGCCGGCATTTTTATTCCTTCGTAGTTCCAAGTAGGTTTCAGTTAGTGCCCCGCAAATTTCCCCTTATTGATCTCCTTGCGCAATGCCACGAGATCTGCAGGTATTAAGTCGGCTTCCTTGTACAAACCGTAAGGGCCTCAATTTAAGAGAGGAATAATGCGGCAAACCAAGTATGGTAATTATGTTTGGCGGGATCAAAGAGGACACAGCCCCAACAGTCTCCCGTCCTGTTTGCTGCGATGTGTGGCTTCTTCACCACCATATGCTGATGTTCACTTCTCTTCCTTCCGCGAGTGTAGCGGAGTGTGAATCTTCGAATTGTAAAGTGTTTTTTAACTCAAATTAAGGATCAGTCAGTTCAACCTGCCGCCAGGAATATATGGCAATATCCTTTGTGTTATTGTGTCACATTAAAAACTTTAAACAAAGCCCAAATATCTGTTCATCAGTTACCAACAGGTGAAATATATGTAGGTACTCACGTCCTTTGCGGTCCTTGCAGATTATATTTTTGATGATATATCCGCCAGCGTCCAGACAGACAAACAGAAAGTAGCCCTTTATGCGGCAGGGCTTACTTTTAGAATTATGCTCCAAAGGATTATGCTCGAAGTCCCAAAAATGTGTGTTTATGTTGGAGCCAGAGAATGGCAGAATTCCAGTGTCCATGCTTACCTGGCACTAGTGGCATTGCTAGGGCTGGACTGGGAACCCAAAGTGGCTGTGGCAAAGTTTACCAAAGCGGCCCCATATTAACATATACTGGAAGCTTTGTAACACATTCTTTACTTCATCCCCCTCAAGAGGCCCTCCAGGAAATCTCCAGATGTGCCTGTAGGGCAGTCCACCACTGGGCATTGCTAAGGCAACCGGCAGGGTTCAAGTCGGGGGTACACGCGGTCCCCGCAACTAAAATGAGAAACATTGAGTGTCCTCTTTGAATTTATGAAGTAAAGCCGACATCAGGGATCAAACCACAATCTCAGTTTTGTAGGCCGGACACTTCACCACTGCACTACATAACATGATAAAAGGTAACAAACAACTAAAGGTGAAATGTCCCATTTCGGTACTGCAAGTCCCAGGGAAAACATTTGTATTGGTTCTTGGAGTTTAAAACACACACCTTTTTAAAGTTTTGAAAAACACTGTGTGTGTGTGTGTGTGTCGATTTTATGAAAGGCAAATGCCATTCGTCCTATTCAATTTGTGTGGTTATGCAAAGCCAATTTAATGAAATATGCATATTTCACCTTGATATGTTAATTTCTGGCGACATCACATCCCACTGCGTTTGTTGAGGAGTCCCCCAACTTTAATTTTTAGGACTTGACACCTGGCAGCCGTTTACAATCAAGGGACAACTGCCCTGCATCCTTCTAGTAGCACCAGTCAGGTGCATAATGTGCCAGCTCAAACAAATGAAAAGTTGCCCAACCCGGTGCATGGGAAGGCAACAATTTACAATCAAGGGACTACCCTCTTATATCACTGAGAAAAACACACACACACACACACCATCCCCCCTCCATCTGCAAGGAATCCAGGGGGTTACAAGTAATGGAGCTGGGGTAGCAGAGGGGCTGGGCTGTATAGGGGAGCAGGGTATAGCTCTTGTAGCTTTACTTTTTCATTTATAAACACAGGACTACAAGTACCAGAATTCAAAGGAAAACAGAGCTAGTCAGAGTAGCAGCAGCCATGGGGCAACTTGTGATATCTGAAAGGAAGTATCTCAGGACTCTGTGCAAAGTACTGTCATGTGTGCCACTCTGGTGGTACTCACAGAGAAAGGGTTGGTCTGGGGCATAAAATCGGCCCAGGAACCAATGAAAAAGTGGCCCACCATCAATCATTACTATCCAGAAAGGACTGAGGCTCCCCAAGGAGGCATTTTTGGTCAAATATTTAGCAAATAATACATTTGTTCAATATTTGCTCAGCAGCATTGGTTAAAAGTAGTGTAGTAACTTATGAAACTGGCCCAAAAAAAAGTAGTCTATTCTGGTCAGAAAAACGAGCCCATTCTAGAATCAAGGGCTTTGCCCTGCAGGCCAGTTCGAGGCTGCAAAGAATGTTCTGGAAGGAACAGAAAGGAATCTGGTGACCTGATATTTCATTTCATTCAGAGCAGCCGCAAGAGAGGAAGTATTATGTCTAAACAAATCCCACATTTTGACAGTGAACAGTCTGGCCTTTTAAAAACTGTTTTTTATAAAACAATCGAAGGGGGTACCCGGATTTGAACCAGGGACCTCTTTATCTGCAGTCAAATGCTTTACCACTGAGCTATACCCCAAGCCCTCTGAAAAGGCCATCCTGGCTGCACCTGTTCCTGCTGACGTGTCTGTGAGGCACACCTTTCCTCCTTCCACAACTGTTGCCGACTCTCATTAATGTTTAAATATTGGAGGAGTGCTGGTGGGAACGTCAGGTTTCCTGGTGAAAGAAAAGTTAGGGGTGTTCAATAACTGGGATTAAGAGAGAGAAGCAGAGGTCTCCAGTGCAACTCACTCTTTCTTTAGCACCAATTTTCAGTAACAGAAATGTGTCTTTTTATTGCCTAATTGTCATTTTTCTTTTTTTGTTGACCATTCCAATCCCCTCATTTCGTATCAGTGTTTGTAAAGATTTTTAGTAACTGCCTATCTTTTTTACCCTCATACTAAAGTTGTGAATTACAGGCAATAAGTCGTTTCTTAATACGGACAATTTACACGCAGTTGCCGATTCGGTCCTGGATCTTCAGCCAATAACAAAACATCTTTCTGTTGGTGCAATCCATATGCAAATTAGGAGGTGGGTATGTATTTTGCCCCAGAGCGCCTGGACAGAGCTCTAATAGACGGGTTTCCTGCTATCTGCAATGATCCTGCAGTTTTTTTAATGTGTTAAAAAGGGTGTGTGTAAAACCCAGAACGCGCCGGAACGGGCCGGAACGGTACCCTAACATATAAAACGGCAGCAAAACTCACCTGAAAATGATGCAAACACACATTAAGAACATTCTGAAATGAGAAAGGTGCACCAGTATGCTGTCATTAACCCATTACTGCCCAAAATCTACATTTTATCACGAAAAAGTACCCGGAACGGGCCGGAACGCTACCCTAATATATAAAACAACAGCAAAACTCGCCTGAAAATCATGCAAACCCACATGAAGAACATTTTGAAATGAGAAAGGTGCACCAATATGCTGTCATAAACCCATTACTGCCCAAAATCTACATTTTATCACGAAAAAGTACCCGGAATGGACCGGAATGGTACCCTAACATATAAAATGACAGCAAAACTCGCCTGAAAATGATGCAAACACATATGAAGAACATTTTGAAATGAGAAAGGTGCACAAATATGCTGTCATTAACCCATTACTGCCCAAAATCTACATTTTCATCACGAAAAAGTACCCAGAACGGGCCGGAACGCTACCCTAATATATAAAACGGTAGCGAAACTCGCCAGAAAATGATGCAAACACACATGAAGAACATGTTGAAATGAGAAAGCTCCACCAATATGCTGTCATTAACCCATTACTGCCCAGAATCTACATTTTATCGCGAAAAAGTACCCGGAAAGGGCCGGAACGGTACCCTAACATATAAAATGGCAGCAAAAATCCTGTGAAAATGATGCAAACACACATGAAGAACATTTTGAAATGAGAAAGGTGAACCAATATGCTGTCATTAACACATTACTGCCCAAAATCTACATTTCCACACGAAAAAGCACACGGAACGGGCCGGAACGGTACCCTAACAAATAAAATGGCAGCAAAACTCACCTGAAAATGATGCAAACACACATGAAGAACATTTGGAAATGAGAAAGGCTAAATGATGCCTGTCATTAACCCATTACTCACGAACATGGTCTATAGTGATGTCTCTGCCAGTACCTGAATATATGGAGTAGGACTTGTCAGTTAAAGGTATGAGGGTATGCTGTATGGTAGAAGAGCACAGTCTTATCACAGAATTCCTGAGCACATGGTGGAAGAAGCTGGGCATTTGATGCCAACACTGGCAAATGATGTTAATGTTATGAGATCTTGTACCGCACACTGTTGCCACTGGTGTGGTCTCTTGGCACACTGGCAGATCTGCAATGTAAGGAGTGTTGGGGCAGGGGTTGTTAGTGGGATTGAGAGAGAAAAGAGCAAGAGTGCTTTGAGGTACTGTTGACAGCTTCAGTTCGGAGAAACCGGTCACTGGGCATTGGTGCATTTTCAGTTGGTAGCCGGCATGTGGTGTTGAGGTATGATTGTGCATGGTTTGATTTTATGCTGGGTTGGGTGTTGTGAAGTGCATCTGGGTTGCGCTGCGGTAGAGGTATGGTTGTGTCCAGTTCAGAGTTTGCAGTTGAGTATGTAGAATTTGATTGTTTTTAGTACCGTTAGTTAGAAGAAACACATGTCTAAATTACACATTTAGGCCAAATGCAAAACATGGAATGCAGGTAGATATATGATATTAGGTAAAAAGAGTGGTGGTGTTTTACTGGAGTACAGTAATGGCTGTACTGCCCGCCCACACCACTCTTACCTTGTCAGTCACTGTAGGTTGTCTACGTCTGGCGTCCATGGGCTAACAGGGGCAGACAGGGAGTGGAGCTGCTCTGGAGGGCGCTTCCCTTTGCCTCTCGTCCTTAGCCGATGGCTGTTCAGGCAAGGCTGGCCTGGAGCTCACGCCATCCACCTCTCTCCCCAATGACTTAATCTCATTTTCATTTGAGTACATTTGTAATCAGCTCCTTGCTCCACCTCCTCTTGCATAATTCTCATCTATTGGTCTCCTTGAGTCTTCACTCTTTTCCAATGACTTGGACCTCTTAATCAAATCTATGCCACTGAACTCCTGGCAATTCAACCTGCCGAACATGACTACGGCCACTGTCTTCACCTTGACTCCTCACACTCTGACAATTTTCTGGTCCCCCTCCCACAATCAGTCGACCCAATTTTTTTGAAACTCACTGGACTAAATAACTTTGCAACTGAATAAAGTCAGGCCCTTCCTTTAGGTGCTCTTTCCATCTGTTACCAACTCCAGTGAGAAGGCCTTCCCAGATTTTAACCTAGCACTAGTGCTCTCGTTGAATACCATTATCCCTCTTGCCAGTGTCCTGAACCTTGGATTTCCCCAACCATGCAGCATCTCAGAACCTGTTGTGAGGGGTAAAAAATGTGAGGCGGACAACTTTGTAAAGAGTTTTCAACTTTAGCCATTTTATTAAATAAAAAGGTAGGATAAACATCACTTTATCCCTACCCTGACAAGGATTTTCCTGCCTAGAATAAACTAAAGAAAATACTCTTACAAAAGGATATCTGTCCCTCACACTTGTATACTCATTAAATCAATAAGGAAATGTATGGCAGTTTAATCCAACAATTATATATAACATAACACCACATTCACAATATGGCCACTGCCTCTTCTCATAACCTGGGTTAATTCCCATTCCCCAGGTTTGAGCAAGGTTTTGCTCCACAGTTCAAAAGAAATCAGGAAATTCTGTTTTGCCTCAAAGTTCCATCACAGTTCTTGCAGATTCATAACTTGATCATAAAAAGTTCAGTTGTACAAACAATGTACCAAAAGAAGTGATATGATCCAACTACTGCTTGAGTAAGAACAGGTTTTACATTTGTCTCCTTCAAGTAACCAAAAACTGTCTTTGTCAGGATGATATGCCATTGTGTGGGGAGGATAGCTCTGGGGCAAAGTGCTCGCCTTGGTAGCAAGACAACGCGGAGCAACACAGGTTCGATGCCCGGGTCCGCGCTTAGAAACCTCTGGGTATTAAGCACGTTATAAATAACCAATTACAATTGTGGGTGACTTTAATCTTAAGGTCAATGAGGTGGAGAACTTTAAGATTCAAAGCTTTCTGTCCTCTGTGAAAGAACTCTTCCCCCCCCCAGAAGGTTCATGAACAGACCCATTCCTTAAGTAACACCTTGGACCTGATTTTCTCAGCAGATTCTGAGATCCCTCTTTTTGCAGCCTTTCAAATCCCGTGGTCTGATCATTTCTTTGTCTCCTTCACCTGGGAGATTAAGGGCCCACTTGCTCCACCAGCCAAATTGGTCCAGCTGCGTGGATGGCGCTCAGTATTTAAAACTGATATGACCTCTTTTATACTTGCCCGACTTTCAGAGCTGTCCCCTGTGGCATGAATTCTTTAACTAGTACTCTGACCGCAGTTGGAGACAGCCTTGCTCTGCTCAAGACATCTAGGCTATCTTCACGTCCCTCTCAGCAGTGGTTCATGGTCGAACTGCGTGCCCTTCGCCTACAACGCAGACAGATGGAGCGAAAGTGGAGGCGCTCTTATACACCCATGGACAAGCTTGCCTTGTCTCTGGTCACCTCCCAGTATCACTTTGACATTTCATGTGCCAAACATGTCTATGTTGCATCTATTATTGAAACTTCTGTGAATCACCCCAGGGAGTTGTTCAAAGTGGTTCGTAATCACTCTACTAGCTTACCGGTTCCTCGTCTCAGGCGCTTTGTGATTCCTTATCCACATGTTTTATGGATGAAATCATTTCTATTCAATCGAATATTGCTGTTACTCACCTTCCTTCTGAGACTGATATTTATATGATATGATATGATATTTTATTTGTATTGTGCCCATACATAAGTGTTTCAGAGCGCAACGAGGCAAGAGAAAGTAAACAATAGAGGACAAAACAAAAAAGCTTACTAGGCCCAGTGACATTGAGAATGTGCAAGTGCAGGGGAGACGCAAGGGGGAAATGCGAGAGGCAGGGGAGGAGTGGATAGTGCTGAACACGTGATTGAACAACCACAGGTAGTGCGGCCAGCCGGTGGTAAGTGCGAAAATAAGGTGTAGACAATGGGTGAATGAAAAGTGCAGGAAGGGGACTGTAGGGTAGCAGATACAGACCCAAGTGCAAGGGTTTATAGGAGGCAGTGCAGGTGTGTGGCTTGGAGGGCAGGGGTCTGGGGCCGATATCAGAGGGTAACCAGTTGTCCAGTGCCATAGCAGACAGTTTAGCAGGGGAGAGGAAGAGCGAAGGCAGAAGCAAAGAGGAAGGTCTTGAGGTGCTTCCGGAACCGAAGATGGTTCTTCTCAAGTTTCAGAGAGGCAGGGAGGCTGTTCCAGATGAGGAAAGGGATCTACCCCCAATTCGTTGCTTGGAGAAGCAACTGACCCTGAGGGAGATGGAGGTGAAGGAGTGAAGAGCTCAAGTAGGAAGGTATTTACGAAGGGAGAGTTCAAGGTACTGTGGAACCAGGCCTCAGAAAGCCTTGTGGACAATGCATAGGGTCTTGAATTTAATCCTTGCAGACACTGGGAGCCAATGAAGAGATTTCAGGGCTGGAGAGATACGATCGCAGGGCTTGAGGCCAAGGACAAGTCTTGCAGTCCTGTTCTGGATGAGCTGCAGAGGGCGGAGAGTGGTTGCAGGCAGATTTAGAAAGAGGCTGTGGCATTAGTCCAGCTTGAGAGAACCAGAGCTCTGGATACAGTGAGCTTCTGGGGGAAGGACAGGCAAGGACGTATACCTCTGAGGAGGTGCAGTTGGTAGTTAGACTTTTTTGAGACGTCAGAGATGTGTGGAGAAAAGGAAAGCGTGGAGTCGAAGATGACCCAGGGGTTCTTAGCCTCACAAGTGGGAGCAGGGAGAGGGCCAAGGGAGGCCGACCAGAGAGTGACAGGAAAGGAAGGTGAGGTGTGCCGATGAGGAGGATCTCTGTCTTACTGGCATTAAGACAGAGGTAGTTGGTGGCGCACCACACCTGGATTGCAGACACACAGTCAGAGATGAGAGACAGAGAAGAGGTGGCAGAGGGGAGCCTGAAAACAAGTTGGGTGTCATCCGCATAGCACTGAAGGTTTGAGTAGAGAGCAGCAATGCAGTGGGCGAGCGGTACCAGGTATTGGTTGAAAAGCCAAGGAGAGAGGTTAGACCCCTGGGAAACACCACAGGTACAAAGTGAGATAGAGGAAAGGAAGGACCCAAGTTGGACCTAGGAGGGTTGGTTGGAGAGAAAGGGGGTCAGCCAAGCCAGGGCCTGATAAGTGATACCAAGTTTATCACGGAGACGATTGAGCAGGATGACATGGTTGACCGTGTCAAAGGCAGAAGAAAGATTGCGTAGGATGAGGACAGATGGGATATTAGAATGAAGGTTGGAGAGCAGGTCTTCACGGATGTTCAGGAGAGTACTTTCCGTGCTTCTGGCAGCTCTGAAGCCAGACTGATGGTCATGGAGACAACCAACAGAATCGGAGTGAAGATTAAGCTGGGAGATGTCCAGCTTTTCCAGGAGTTTGCCCAGGAATGGAGTGATAGAGATCGGGTGATAGTTACCCGGGCAAGAGGGATCGGCTATGGGTTTCTTGAGAAGAGGGTGCACAAGAGAGTGCTTCAGAGGGGAGGTGAGGGCTCCAGAGGTGAAGGAGTAGTTGCAGAAGTCGACCAGAGCAGGAGCAAGGGTGTCGATGTGGTCCTTGATGGTTTTGGATGAACAGGAAACAACCTGTTTTGATGATACTTTCATAGATTTGACTTTCTGGAAATCTCGTCAAGGGAGAACAGAGGAAAAATGAGAAAGAGGGAGGAGAGGCAGCTGCAGGGGGGCCAAAGGTAACGGAGAGAGAAGCGGGAGGAGGAGGAGAGGAGGAGAAGACGAGAGGGTGGAAAGGATGTCCTGTTTTTTTTAGATTAAATGAAAGGCCAGGGCCATGCAGATGACCTGGGAGGCAACAGGAGAGGTAGAGACTGCAGCAGGGTTGGCCAGCTCCTTGCAGATTTTAAAGAGTACGGCCACGTTGTTAGATGCCACAAAGATGCAGGCTTGGATATGGGCTCCCTTCTTAGTGCGGACAAGGAGGTGGTATTGCCTTTGAAGCAGGTGCAGGCCAGTCTGTCAGAGGATGCACAAGAAGCCCACCATTTCCTCTCAGCCACCCTACACTTGCGTTTAAGGGTAACTAGGTCAGAGTCATACCAAGAGTTGCACTTGGCTTTGGGCTTCAAGCGGATCTTCATGACAGGGGCAAGAACATCAAGAGTATCAGAGATAGAAAAGTCGAGCATGGAAAGGGCTGTGTCAGGATGTGAGTCAGCCAGAGGAGATGGGGGGGGGAGTGGAAGTGAAAGTCTCAACTGGCACACGCTTCATGGGTCGGATGACCGAGATGGTACGTGGTAGTGTTGGAGTTGGCTTGACCTGACCTGATGGGTAGAGAGGGAGAGATGGGAGGAAAGGAGAGAGTGATCACTCCAGGAGAGAGGCGTGGTCAGAGGGATAGAGAGGGGGAGGTCTGAATAGATCAGAGCATCCAGAGTGTGCCCAACAGAGTGAGATGGGCCAGAGGGGAGAATAGAAAAATAGAGAGAGTCGCAGAGGTCACGAAAGAGTCAAGAGGAGGGACAGGAAGCATCCAGATGGATGTTGAATTCTCAAAGAAGGAGGAGTGGAGTGGTTGAGGCCAGGAGGGAGGAGGTGAGGTCTGCCTACTCAGAGAGGAAGGAGGAGATTTGACCAGGTGGCTGATAGATAGTAGCCATGGTAAGAGAGTGGCCATGAGAGAGAGAAAGCCTCAGACAAGGCATTTGAGTAGGCCTGCATAGGAATGTCAGAAGCAGGAATCCACTCTGGGAAGATCAAGGCTACACCCCCTCCAGAATGGTTGGATCTGGGCGTGGAGAGGATCTTACAGCCATCGGGGAGGAGAGTGTCAAAGCTTGTGACCGAGCTGGCCGTGAACCATGTCTCGGTGAGACCGTGGACATCTAGGTCAAGTTCTTACAGGAGGAGGCAGATTTCAGAGGAGTGTTTGACAGCTGAGCGAGAGTTTAGAGTGGCAATTTGGAGAAGGTTGCCATCCATGAATGAATTCCGGGGAGGGGTACAAATCAGAGATACGCCCTGCGGAGGTGCAGAAGGAGCCCGAGGGTGGGCAGAAGAGGAAGGAGAAGAGGGCAAAGTAGCCAAGGAGGACGCAGAGGGAGGAGGGGCAAGGAAGCCCATGAAGGGACGGGACAGCAGGAGAAGAAAGGAAATTGATGAGGCGTGGGAAGCATCTATCAAAGAGGAGCAGGTTGGCCTGAGGGCCTTGGACAATGACGGTGCCATTAAAGTAGACATTAATGATTACCTTAGAGAAGTGGAAGGGGTCCAGGAGTGCCTCCCACTGGGTGCCACCATTAATGGGTGAGGAAGAGAAGGGAGAGAGCACAGAGACCATAAAAGGAGTCCAAAGGTCTGGCGAAGGAACAACAAAGAGGATGTCGGTGAGGGTCTATCTGGAGGAAGCGCTGGAGTAGGTGTCAGCGATAGGGAGACCAGGGTTAGAGTCCAAGATATCCCTTTTAAACTTCTTCCTACCAGACTTAGTGAGAAGGGTAGGATAGTCAATAGAGAAACCGTTAAAATAGGAGAGACAGAGTGTGCCATAGGTGTCATGGAGGAGGGGAAAGAAAAGGGAGAGTAGTGGAGAGGGGCTACGGAGAGACAGGATGATTGAAATGCAGTATGGGGTAGCACAGGGTAGTCACTGGGCGCAGACAAGGTCACAAAAAGCAGCAAATGGTACTAATAGCTAACTTTGAAGTAGCAACAGATTGTACTAACAGCTAACTTCAGAATAGCAGCAAATGGTACTAACAGCTAACTTCAGAGTAGCAGCAAATGGTACTAATGACTAACTTAAAAATATCTGCAAATGGTACTACCAGTTAACTTTGAAGTAGCAACAGATGATACAAACAGCTAACTTTGAAATAGCAGCAAATGGTACAAACAGCTAACTTTAAAATAGCAGCAAATGGTACAAACAGCTAACTTTAAAATAGCAGCAAATGACATTGGGCCATCTGAGCCTTTGCCGGCCGCATCTTGGTCAGTGTTTCCTACTTTCTCTGTTCTGGAGGTGACCACTGCTGTTACTAAGATCAGGTCATCATCCCCTCTTGATCCTACTCCTCTTCATCTTATTAAGGATATCCTTCCTCACATTGCTTATTTGTTGACAGAAACAGTTAATACATCCCTCTCTGCGGGAGTGATCCTGGCCTCCCTTAAACTGGCCACTGTGATCCCACTGTTAAAGAAACCCTTGTTGGATCCACTGATCCCTTCTAACTTCCATCCTATCTCTCTTTTACCTTTCCTGAAGAAACTTCTTGAATCCCTGGTCTGTCCACTACTCTCCACTTTTCTTGAGGAATCCTCTTTCTTTCACCCCTCACAATCGGGGTTTCGCCCAGGACGTGGTACCGAGAGTGTCCTATTCTCTGTCATGGACGATTTGGCGCGGACTCATGACGGGGGCAGCATCAGTGCTCTGGTTCTATTGGACCCATCAGCCGCCTTTGACACCATTGATAATTTAGTCCTGCTAGGCCGCTTGGAAGGTGCCGGCCCCTCGGGCTCCGTCCTTGATTGGTTATCTTCCTTTCTCTCTGCCCATTGTCAAATTCTATCACTCCCTCCTTTTTTTCTGCGGCTATGGTCCACCGTCTCCCCGGTCATATTTAACGTCTACGTCCAGCCTTTGACCAAACTGATATTCTCTCACGGCTTCCTCCGTTATTCTTACACCGACGACACGCAGGTACTGGTTCATCTGGATCTCTCCAGCCCTGAGTCAGCTGCCAGATTTCTTGCCTGTCTGGAGGCCGTGGGAGAATGGATGCATTCCAACTGGGTTAAGCTGAACGGTGATAAAACCGAGGATTTGGTGGTGGCCCCCCCTGCAGCCGCTACTTATTGGATGCCAGCTTTCTGGCCTGCCTCCCTGGGCCCCTTTCCTCAGCCAGTCTCAATGGTCAAGGACCTTGGGGTTAAACTCAGTACATCCTTGTCCATGGAGTCACAAGTCAGCTCTGTGTGCCAGCGGGGCATTTTCAGCTGAGACTCTTGTGTTGGGCCATCCCTTATATCCAAGAGCATCTCTGTGTCTTTGTCATTTCTGCTCTGGTTAAATCCTCACTGGACTATTCCAACCCTCTGTACTTTGGCCAACCTGCTTATATACTTCATTGACTGCAAGTCCTCTAGAATGCTGCTGCGCGATTGGTGACTTCTACTCGTCGTGGCTGTCACATCTCCCCTGTTCTCTGCAAACTCCATTGGCTGCTGGTGGCCAAACATATTCAATTCGAGGCCCTTTGCCTGGTCCACCAAGCTTTCTATGACTAGGGGGTGGAATACCTCGGGCGAACTTCGTGCCCTACATCACGAGCCAAGCTCTGCTGTCAGCTATCACTTGCTTGCTGACTGTTCCATCGAACAGGTATAGCTGCATTGGTGTCCGCGCTTTCTTAGTGGCTATGGCTGTTCTCTGGAATTCTCTACCTCTTTCTTTCAGAGCTACTCCGATTCCTCTGGCTTTTTGCAAAGCTCTGAAAATGTTTCTTTTGTAGGCTATCTCTTTCACTACTCTGTAGGGTGCACCAATATGCCCTTAAGCAAATGTTGCGCTTTACAAAATCTATTCCATTCCATCTATTCCATTCCATACCTTTGATTTTAAAAGAAATAGTGTGTTGCAACTCCTCCCGGAGTAAGAACGGATTTAAAGAGTTCTTTGTTAGAGCCATAGTTTAGCACTTTCATCAACTACTACCTGGTTTTCACTCATGCCAGGCCTTCTACTTCAGCAACTTTCCACACAGGTTTACTCACCTGCCTGTCTAATACTTCACAAGAGAACAAAGTGTGCTTCAGTGGTAACGTCCAACTAAGAACAACAACTTCACAAGGTTTATTTAGCATCAAACTTTAAACCATTTTTGGTGAAACAAGGAATCACATTAGTGCTCTTTAGGATTCCTCTGTAACTATGCTTCTCTTCGTCTGGATAATCTTCTTCAGAAGGGCAACCTGGTTGCCACCTTTCTTTCCCCTCTACACCAACAACCATATAGTGACCGTCTTGGCTTTGGCAATGTGTGTTTATATCATCTAGTGATCTGTATTTCATAACACAACACATAAACAGAAAGTCTTACAACTCTTGGGGTTACCAATATTCCCCTCTTGCCTTGAAAGGATATTTGATATGATAGGTTATTTATAACATGCTTAATACCCAGAGGTTTCTAAGCGTGGACCCGGGGATCGAACCTGTGGTGCTCTGTGTCGTCTTGCTTGCAAGGCGAGCACATTGCCCCCGGGCTATCATCCTGAGACCTTGAGCAATGTTTGTTGTATTGGTATTGCTGGGTTTTTTAATACTCTTGGCTTGGTATTGTTTGTATGCTTTTGTTTGGACTAAAGCTTCCCTAAAGGGTTTTTGAGCCTTCCACCAACTCACATGCTTGCTTGCACAGTCACTTTGGTTTAATAAGTAAAACATTTGTTGGTTTCGTACAGTTCGGTATTCAGAATTGTAATCACTGCTTCTCTCACTCACACGCGAGTGAAACTGCCTGCTGCGGATAGCGTCAGAGCGCTCCGGAGTCACTTGCAAGCTGTGAACTTACCAGTTAAGTTGCTCGATCTAGCTCCGTTTGGTGTTCGCAGGTCTTCTGACATTGTGGCTCCTCGGAGGCAGGCAAACAGCCTTGTCTGGTCCACCTCTGCTCATGCCACTCGAATTTGGAGCTTCCTCCGATCGTTAGAGGCTCTGGTGGAACCCGGCCACCTAAAGCCTTTAACGAGGGTACACTTCCCTCACTAATTCCGCTTCCTGCTGCGCAACCTCTGCACAACGTGCCTTCAACGGGCAAGCGTCCCGTTCTTACGCTCCCCGCTGTGCAACCTCTGCAACAGTAATAGTTTGAGACAAAGACACTCTCCGGATTTGACACTGTTCTTGGCTGCACAATGGTCCCAGCGTCTTCTCTGACACCAGCTTCGCTTTCCTCTGAGGCCCGCACTGCATTCTCTTCTCCTGCTGCTCATGCTCTCCCTCTTCCTGCACCTGAGGGGTCTTTTTAAGCCTCTCAGTGTCCCTCAGGTGTAGATCGTTTACACTAATTAGCTGACTACTCCCACAGCAGTATTCCTCGGCATCCCGCTTCCTTGTCCCAGTACTGAAGGAATATGGGACTTGAAGTCCAACCAAATTAGTTTTCCTAACGTCTTCTACCTTACAATAAGCCATTCCAGGGGAAATTGGCAAGGGAGTTTCTCCTTCCTTTTGGCCTGTTTCCACCCCATGTCATCCTCCCACAGAACACCACCCCCAAGGTTGGGATCAGGAAGCGGCTGCCTTCCCCTGACCACATGAGAAGGGTCCCAGGCCAAGATTTTGGGGGAATTACTACTGATTCATCATACTATATGCATATCCATCTCTGCTGCTACTGTAAAATCCTTTCTCAGGTTCTTCTTGTCTCCTACAAGGAATCACTCCCCATACTCTGTTACATCCTGCACTCTGCCACATCACACTGCTACACCAACCTCATGTCTTCTCTCCATTTTTACTGTCACAAACTATCCAGGACCATCAGTTTTTACCCTTCTCCCCCAACCACTCTTCATTCTTTCGTCTCTCACTGCAAAAGGCTTAAGAATCCCTGATCTCACTAGCCTCCTTTCCCTACCACCCCTCAGTACGTTTTCTCCACTATCCCACATTCTCATCCCCCTTAGCTCAGATTTTTTCCACACTACCCATCCCCTGCTCTGCCAACCCTTCCTGTGCTCCCACAGACCCCTTCATACCCCAGGCTGTTAAAGGACTGACTTCGCTAAACTGCACCTCCCTATCCCCTTTATTATCCTGTTCCTTTCATTAGATGGGCACTGTCATACCCCTCTCAAATACCCATATAGCTGAGCCCAAATACCCAAAAACCATACCAACCACTCAGACAGACCTGGTATACTCTCCTGCCAGGTACTATCACAAATAGGCATTTTCTTGAGGTTGGAATTTGTCTGAGTATCCTCTCTTTTATCCCTTTGAAATCTTTAGGATGACTTCCCTGCTTTACTACATTCTCATTGTTCTTTCACCCCTTTGTACACTCCACGATGTATTTGCGTGATTTATCAAATCTGTATCATGTATAATGCCACTGGTATCCCCTTGTGCTCTTCAGAATATCTTTGCATGATTGACAAAGTTTGTATCAAATATAGTACCACTTGCATCCCTGTGTGCTCTTTGGGATATACCTGCATTGGGTTTCAGCTGCTCTAGCTCTCTTAATGCCCTTGCCACAAGCCCAACCCTTTCCATACCTTTGGGAAGCGTCTGGGTGGTCTCCGGTCTTATCAGTGATGAAGCGGAGTTTGTCTGCTGCGGCTGCGTTTGGCATTCTCTTTCCCGTGGTTCCACAGCTCCGGATTCTTACTTGTGTCTCTGGCTGCGTGTTTCTTCGTTCTCGGTCTGCTTTTGGCGGTTTGGCTTCCTTTCTCCCTGCCTCTGGCCAGGTCCGCCTTGATCTGGCCTCTCTTCTTGCTACACGCCTCTGCGTCTCAGCTCTTAGCCTTTGTATTCTCTGGCATAGAACAAGCATCTTGTTTTTGCTCCTCCAGGGCAGATTCCACAGACCATTTAGTCCTTCTTCCCTTTTTATGATTGGGATTGCTTCTTGACAACTGTACCGTATGTATTGGTTCCGCAGTGGGATTTTGCCTCCTTCATCTCAGTAATCCTTTGCATTAAGCTAGGGTGAGTCTCCCTCTTCCTCATCCAATTCGTGTAAATTATACAATCCACTTCACTGTAACATACAAAAGTATGGGGGACCAGAATGGTCTGAATAGAAGATAAGTGGGGACTGAGTTGGGTGAAGGGAAGGAGTGGACAGAAGTGAAGGAGGGAAACACTGCAATCTCCCAAGTGGATCGTCACTGGCCCCATGAGGGGTTTCCCTTCCCATGCAATCCACCCACTGAGTACCACCCCCAGGGGGACAATCAGGTAGCGGCCTCACCTCCCTAGCCTCATGGGAAATAGCTTGGGATTTGGCACAACATGCATAGACTACCTCTGCACTGTTACAGTAGTATTTGATATAAGAGATGAAATGTTTCAATTCTTTTGCATTATGTTAATTGGGTACTTCAGTGATGACACAGGGAGGCCAGGCAGGGGTAGGTATCTTCTTTACTTACATACAAGTTTCCAGGATATTAGGTAGCAGGTAAGTACAAAAGGATCTTCAAGTACAGAAAGACATAGGAGACATTCACTAGCAGCCCACTTCCAACTGACCCCCAAGGAACACACACACACAAACACTCTCTCAACATTCCACAGGCAAGCTTTCTACAAGCATTCCACAGCACCAAGGGTCACAGCACAGGAACAGTGAAGGAAGCAAGACATAACACATCACCTGCCCACCTGCCGTAAAACCAACAAGAGTAACGGAATGGAATAGAGAGACAAAAGTACAATCCCAAAAAACCAACCATCTCAAAGTGACCCATAACAGGTCCAATATTCAGTCACTATAAAACTTGCTCAGAACACAGAAACCTGCCACTCAAACCATCTCAAGCGTCAAGTGGGCTAACACACTGGGAAAATCCTTCCCAGTACTCTCAGCCAAACTTTGTAATTCTCTCCCCCTGACCTTGAGACAAGAACAAAACAATACAAGATTCCGACAACAACTACAAACCTTTGTTTTTAAGTAATGCTCCCTTTGAAATGACCCAACTTTCCTGACTTCTGTCCCGTCTTTCTGTATGTCTTTTGGTGTTGATGTTACCTGGAGCCCCAATCAATGCCTGCGGGCCTTCAGCACCATATTTAAATAAATAAATAAAATTAAAATAAATAAAGTCCCCTCAACCGTCCTACCAATGAAATGCTAGAAGAACATCAAAAAGCAAAACACATCACCATCCACACTGTTGACCAAACAGTAGGAACTCGCACAGGGCACTGGCCCCACACCCCTCGGAACAACTGCCGACTACCCACCTCAACCAAACAAAACCACTTTATCAACTAACCAAACCAGAACTCAGGCTGCTCGACAGACAAGCAACACTAAACCACCACAAATAGATGGCACACGAAAATGCACCACCAGTGCCCCAACAAGGAGCACCCCAACCACAAGAACAACACATAGGTTGAGACCACCACATCCAAGGTGTCGGAGCGACACCCCCACAAAGGGTACTGGGGTCCTCCCAACGCACAATGGCAAAGCACACTTGACCAAATGGCAAAATAAAACATGTGAGTGCAGGGTCCACCTCCACAGAAACAAACTAATGAGGTAAACTACGCTCAACAACCTTTCTCAAACCACAACCATGAACACAAATGGCAGGGGCACATAATACCTCCCCAAAGTGCTGGGTGTGCCATGTGCTGGCAGCTAGCAGCCCAGGTGGCTGGAACTACCCTGCCACACAAAACATAAGCAAAACTGTCTAACCCCACAAGGTGGTTTGCTAGGCCAACCAGTGAGCAAAACACACACCACATACACAAGTAACCCCCCGTAAGTCCATGCCCTATTCTCACATCCATATTCTGACAGACCTGTGGAGGCAAAAGTTAAATCAACATGCGAGAACAAACCAAATTTCAATTTCCTTTAACTAACAGAGGCAACATCATTACCAAAATACACCAGACACGTCTCAGATCCACCACAATCCACAACGTACCAATGGACAACTTACATCCAAACAGGCTTCACTTCACATAACACTGTTGATCAATATTCACGGTTCAGCATGGACAGCTCCCTGAAAAATGACATAAAGCCCTGACGTAGCTTGTGGAAAATTGCCATATATTGTTTGTTTGTTTGTTTATTATTTGTATTGCGCACCAGACCCTAGGGTATCAGGGTGCAGAGGTTACAAGAAGGTACACAGCTTAGGAAACAGAGATACAATACATATGGCAAACAAATATGGACATAGAAAGGCACAGAAGATAATTACGATTCTTTACAAAAGAGGCGCACAAGCAAGGAGAACTATGTTAAAAACATAGTGGCAACAACATAAGGGCTATGGACAAAGTGGTGAGGGCTGCCAGGCCTTACTGATCTGTTGACTTGAGCCAGTTAACAAAGTTAGATCTAAAGCTCTGGTATGGTTGATCTTCTCGGAGTGAGGAAGGCTGGGAGTTCCATAGCTGGGCCGCTTTGATGGGAAAGCTGCTGCCTCTAACCTTAGATAATTTAAATCTGGGAGTGGAAAGACAATTAGTGATGACTAGTCTAGAGGGTCTGGTGGATGTCTGTCTGTTGAATCTCTCAGAGAGATAGCTGGGAACGGCATTATTCCAAGATTTGTGAATAAGCAATGCAGTTTTTAGCTGGATTTTATCGTTGGTCAAAGCCAGTTGTTTTGTTGCCTAATCTCAGATATAGGAGCTCTTCTAGCTACTCTGAGGGCCACTCTAAGGGCATTATTTTGGAGGGTTTGGATTCTCCTGATGATAGATTTATTAGAACCTATATAAAGGGCGTTACAATAAACCAACCTGGACAGAATGAGGGCTCTGGCCAGGATGATGCAACTGTTGTTGGAAAGAAAGGGTTTGCCGGTTCTGATAGGTTTACAAGTGTAAGCGTTAGCGGAGGCCAGAGCATTTACTTGTTTAGTAAATGATAGAGTGGAGTTGAGGTAAAAGCCTAGAGTTTTTACCTCATTGGCCACTTTGATGAGGTTGCCATCAATTATGAAGGAGGAATATTCATGGCCTAATTTTTTGAGGTTAGAGGGGGTACCCAGGATGATGAGCTCTGTTTTGTCATCATTCAGGCATAGACCGCGCGTTGCCATCCATGCATGGATGATGGGTAAACTCTATTCAGCAAGGCCAAATCCTTAATGTAATCCCCTGAAAGTGGGAGGAGAATCTGAGTATCATCTACATAGTTGGTGTAGGTGATACCAAGATGGTCCAGATTGTCGAAAAGGGGCTTAGTGAATATGTTGTACAGAGTAGGAGAGATGCAGGATCCCTGGGGCACCCTGCAGGTAATGGGAATAGGGTCTGCAGCTGCTGAAGGAGAGAAGACCCTCATGGTCCTATCACTTAAAAATGACTCAATCCAGGCTATGGCCTCTTTGGAGAAGTGTGTGGCTGAGTCTAGATGGCTGCATAATACCTTGTGATCCACAAGGTCAAATGCAGCTGAGAGGTCGAGGAGGAGAAGGAGGGCTGATTTCCCCTTGTCCCTTAGCTCGTCGACTTGGGCCTTCAGGTCAATGAAGGTGGTTTTTGTTCAATGTTGGGGACGGAAACCTGATTGACTTGCTCCTAAAAGGTGGTGTAGTTCCAAGTATTTCTGAATTTGTATGTATGCAACTTTGTCTAATATTTTTAAGAGAAAAGGTACTGTCGTGATTGGCCGGCAATTAGTTGGTATCAGAGGGTCTATGGTTTGTTTTTTTAACAATGGGAGCACCCACGATTCTTTGAGGTTGGTGGGGATGGTGCCAGTCGCGAATGAAGCATTAATGAGCTTAGATATGAAGGGAGCTAGATCCCTAGCTGCATCCTTGATAAGCTCGGCTGGACAAAGGTTGCACTGGCAGTTGGAAGGTTTAAAAGAAAGTATGACTTTTTTTACCTCAAGAATAGAAGTTTTAGAAAAGTTGAAGCGGGTGGGAGGGATGTCGGAAGGGTCTTGTTAAGAGCGGATGAGGAATTTAGAGATGCTTTTTTTATTGATAGTTTATTTTGGAGGGTTGTTACTTTGTTAGAGAGCACATGTTGGATGTCAAAGCACCAAATTATGTATTTAGTGCAGGTGTCTGGCATAGGGGTTGAGGATCATAAATAATTCCTCCATACTAGAATTAGCTTGAGAGATACGGTTGTTATAGGATTCACGTTTGGCCAGCAAATTTCTTTTTTGTAATGGGATGAGATCTTGGTGAGTTTGGTTCTGTTTGTTTCAGAGTGGAGTAGTCTCCAGGAAGCCTCAGAGTTTCTTTACTTTGCCATAAGTTTTTTAGATGTGGTGTGAACCACTTGTTCAGATGGGTTTTAGGCTTACTTGGGAGTGGTCTGTCCAGACTTGAGGGGAGATGGAGGAGCTATTAGTGTAGCAGTTATATTCGGCCACCCAATCTAATATTCTCCCTTTGTTAGGAGTAGGCGCGTTGTTTCTTTGGGTCAGGCCAAGTTCAGACAGGATGTTGGCAAGTGTTCACTTCTTGGATCACCCAGGTCAGCCCCACAACCACGGCAAAATCCACAGCACTCTTCCCGGTGAACAGTCAATTCCTGCTTCCCAGAGATGTAGTCTGGATACAGCATAGTGCAATCCACACCATACCCAGAGCAGCTGTCATGCTGGTACCTGTGACCCTGACCCTGACCCCAACACACGCTGGGACGAACCTCCATCACTGCCAACTTGACTGCTTCAGGCACCAGTTGTTCACTGAGCTGACTGTGCCCACACAGCTCTCTAAACACAGCACCCAGCTGTTCACTATGCTGACAGCACACACACGCTCTCCTGTAACAGCTCCCAGCTCCAGCTCGGATAGCATTCCATGCTGGGTGCCCTCACTAGATGTTACCTGCCGCTTTTTCTTTTCAGCAGCATTACTATCAGGACACACCTCCTCCTCTGAGACTCACTTCAAACTCTTAGAGGCGTGCACTGGCAAACCGTGGTACAGTGCGTGATGCTGTCCATGACCCTCAATGGCACATCATTTGACATCCTCAGCCATTAGCAACGTCACAACATCCTCTCTGATTGGCCGCTGAAGCCTCAATGCCAACATTCGAGCCCCAGCCTCCAAGCTGCAAGGAGCTCTCAAACACTCTCTCAACATTCCAGAGGCAGGCATTCTACAAGCATTCCACAGCACCCAGGCTCACAACACAGGAACAGGGGAGAAAGCAAGAAATAACACATTACACAAAGAAAACAATGAAACAGCTTTCTTCATGATGCATATCTAGGTTTCTCCAAATAAGAGATGATCTGTCTGATTTTTAAGGGCCCCTTCTTAGGCATTCATGCTTCCTTGTTTGCATGAAATGTGTCCATAAGCTGCTGAGCCACCTTGAAGACATTTTATGATCCTTGCTGTGTCACATACGAGGCTGGGCTCTGTCCACTTGAAGGCCTCTTTCCAACTAAGTATGAAAAGGCAAGGTGGTCCTACTTTTTCGCATTAAAATTAAGATTTTGGGCAGTAATGGGTTAATGGCGGCACATTGTTCAACCTTACCCATTTCCAAAATGTTCTTCATGTGTGGTTGCATTATTTTCATGTGAGTTTTGCTGCCGTTTTAACAATTAGGGTAGCGTGCCGGCTCGTTCCGGGTACTTTTTCGTGTGAAAATGTAGATTTTGCGCAGTAATGGGTTAATGACAGCATACTGGTGCACCTTTCTCATTTCAAAATGTTCTTCATGTGTGTTTGCATCACTTTCAGGTGAGTTTCCCTGCCGTTTTATATATTAGGGTAGCGTTCCGGCCCGTTCCGGGTACTTTTTCGTGTTAAAATATAGATTTTGGGCAGTAATGTGTTAATCACAGCATATTGGTAGAGCTTTCTCATGTCAACATGTTCTTCATGTGTGTTTGCATCATATTCATGTGAGTTTCGCTGCCGTTTTATATATTAGGGTACCGTTCCGGCCCGTTCCGGGTACTTTTTCGTGATAAAATGTAGATTTTGGGCAGTGATGGGTTAATGACAGCATATTGGTGGAGCTTTCTCATTTTGACATGTTCATGTGTGTTTGCATCATTTTCAGGTGAGTTTCGCTGCCGTTTTATATATTAGGGTACCGTTCCGGCCCGTTCCGGGTACTTTTTCGTGATAAAATGTAGATTTTGGGCAGTAATGGGTTAATGACAGCATACTGGTGCACCTTTCTCATTTCAAAATGTTCTTCATGTGTGTTTGCATCATTTTCAGGTGAATTTCCCTGCCGTTTTATATATTAGGGTAGCGTTCCGGCCCATTCCCGGTACTTTTTCGTGTTAAAATGTAGATTTTGGGCAGTAATGTGTTAATCACAGCATATTGGTAGAGCTTTCTCATGTCAACATGTTCTTCATGTGTGTTTGCATCATATTCATGTGAGTTTCGCTGCCGTTTTATATATTAGGGTACCGTTCCGGCCCGTTCCGGGTACTTTTTCGTGATAAAATGTAGATTTTGGGCAGTAATGGGTTAATGACAGCATATTGGTTGAGCTTTCTCATTAAAACATGTTCTTCATGTGTGTTTGCATCATTTTCAGGCGAGTTTCGCTGCCATTTTATATATTAAGGTAGCGTTCCGGCCCGTTCCGGGTACTTTTTTCGTGTTAAAATGTAGATTTTGGGCAGTAATGGGTTAATGACAGCATATTGGTGCACCTTTCTCATTTCAAAATGTTCTTCATGTGTGTTTGCATCATTTTCAGGTGATTTTCGCTGCCATTTTATATGTTAGGGTACCGTTCCGGCCCGTTCGGGTACTTTTGCGTGTGAAAATGTAGATTTTGTGCAGTATTGGGTTAATGACAGCATATTGGTGGAGCGTTCTCATTTCAACATGCTCTTCATGTGTGTTTGCATCATTTTCAGGTGATTTTTGCTGACTTTTTATATGTTAGGGTACCGATCTGCAGTCAAATGCGCTGAGCTATATCCCTAACTATGAGAAATTGGATAATGGCTGCACCTGTTACTGCTGAGGTGCATTTTATGGTGCTCCTTTTTATTCACTATTCAAATATATGTACAGTGTGTGTTGCTGTGCATGTCAGATAGTCCAAGGAAAGAAAAGTTGGGGATTTAAAGAGGAACAACCTGTGATGTCCTCACTCTTTTCTCTTTTGGACAGAAGTCCTCTGTTTGTGTTTATGGTTATTCGTGGGCTGCGACGCGCGCCTGTTAAGGGGCGGGGTTACCGCCCGAGGGAAGGTTCGAGCCTGGATGTGCATAAATAAAGACGTGTTGCATCCCAGCTCTGTGTCGGCCCTCTCTTTTGGTATGTAGTGAGTTTGAGTCCGACAGCAGAGCGTGAGGAGGTCCACGTTCGAGCATGCTACACTGGCGACGAGGCGGACACGAAGTCCCGCCGTGCCTGCGCTCTCCGGTCCGCCGCTCGTGGTGTGCCACCTGACACCACTGGGAGCCTCGGATTTCGGGTGCCTGGAGGCCTGCCAAGGTGGGTGGAGCGCAAAGGCTCCCCATCGTCCGCCCTCCGGCGCGAGCGCCGCAGCAGATCAGCGGGGAGCAGCTGTGACAGCTCCCCGCAAGAGCGTGTCATCCGGGCGGTGGAGAACATTTTCTCCCGCCGACGGTAACGTCTGGGAGGCCCAGCCCACACACGCCTCAGACATCAGTGGGTAGAGCGGAGACCCCCCGTTTTGCATATCCTGGGTGGTAGAGGAGCACTGGCCTCCCGCCAACGGCAACACGCGCAGACGAACACGCACGAACGAGCGGTGGAGGCGCGAACCTCCCGCTCCAACAAAATACGTCAAAGGGGTAAGAACATAGCCCCTCTCCTCTCCACCACAAGTTTGAACAAGCCACACCGCAGGGCTCTTCCCTTTCCCCTACCACCTAGCGCTCGTAATTGCAGAGCGTCGAGCAGGAGAAATACACCAGAGACTTGCAACCCATTGCAGCGCCCCCTGCTGGCACCAAGGCACCACTGCGCTAGGCAAAGGGAACCACCATCCAGGTCAGCCAAAATAACACTTAGGAACAGTTTCTCATGAGCAATTCAGAGGAAGACTTACTGACCATTCCAGTGACGCCAGTCAGCACCGGCCACAGGAAAATGATGGACAGCCTTTTAACTCAGCTGCCAGCGAATTTCGACCTCAATGACACCGGCAACCTTTGGTTCCCGGTGGAAGAGGTGGCTGAGGGACTTCGAAGTGTGTCTCAAAGCGGCAGGTACTTTAGAAGACGAACAAAAGCTCAACCTTCTAAATCACGCCGTAGGATCAAATGTGCGAGACATTCTTGAAGAAATACCTGAGAGCAACACAGACACATACATCAAGTTAAAAACAACGCTCACGGAATATTTCACACCGCACACAAATGTGGACTATGAACGGCACGTATTCCACACCACCAAACAGCACAAAGGTGAAACCATAGACGCATTCGTCATGAGACTACGAGCGAAAATGAAACACTGTGATTTCAATAATTACTCCAATGAGGAGGCCACAAATCATAGTGGGGTGTGAAAGCGCCGATTTCCGCAAACGACTGCTGCAGCAGCCGCGCAACCTAGATGAAATCCAACGCCTGGAGCGATCTGACGCGGCCCTCGCCGCACAAGTTGAAGGCCTGGATGACATAAAGATCACCCATGGAAAGCACGAGAGCCTCAACAAACTGGAGGGGACAGCAAGAAACAGTGATCCTTTCTGCTACCGATGCGGACACGAATACCCCCACGAAGGAACGTGCCCCGCAATGGGCCAGAACTGCTCCGCGTGTGGGGGAGAAAACCACTACAAAGCCGTGTGTCTGATTTTCCGAAGCAAAATGAGAGGAGCAGGAAGGAACTACAAGTCCATACCAGAACCGGAACAAAATCAAGTAACACCCCACCACCATCGAGGAGCATGCCAGCCCCATGAACAAGGGCGCCACAAACACCACGACGAACCAACAGAAAGAAGGCACGACAGGAGAGAATAGAGGGAGAACAAGACCCCACTTCCCAAGGCAAGAAGAAGACCACAAAGGTACATAAGGTGCCTCATCGAACAGTCACAGTCTGACAGCGTGTCAAGCGCATCATCCGATGAAAAAGCACACCAACTGGAAAGACACCAGGAAACGCCAAGAAAGAAGGAATACCTACACGCCCTTTGAAACAGCACAGCAAAAGAACATAGCCCGATACTCAGAATACAAGTGAATCAGACGGCAGCAGAATTTCTATTTGACACGGGGGCAACCATGAACGTGATCAGTGAAAAGGTCTATGAAAGCATACCAAATGCCCCCCGCCTGCAACCAGCTCGAACACTCATTTTTCCATATGGATCAAAGACCCTGCTGGCATGCAAAGGGTTCTTCATGGCATCGTGTTGATAGAAGGAACATGAAAAGAAGATCCCCATGCACGTTCTGGAGGCAGCCATTGAGAGCGGATGCATACTGAGCTACCAAGCAGCAATAGAAAAGGGACTAATCCACATATTGTATCGCCTCATGGTACACAAATATCTAGACCCCACAGCAAGCACAGACCAAGTTTTCCCATCACTGTTCAAAGGCCTCGGAAAAATGAAGGACAGGGAGATAGAACTCCACATCGACACCAATGTCCCACCCATAGCCCAACACTTCCGAGGAATACCCATCAATATTCAAAAACAAGTTGAACTGGCAAAGCTGCTGGAGGCAGACATCATTGAGCCTGCGGAAGGACCCACCCCATGGGTCTCTCCAATTGTACCCGTACCCAAAAAAGACTCCCAAGACATCCGAAAATGTGTAATGTGTAGACATGAGAAGGCCTAATGAGGCCATACTAAGGGAACGCCACCAAGCCCCTAAAATAACCGACATGGTACATCTGCTGAATGGGGCAACCGTGTTCTCAAAACTGGACCTCAACAAAGGGTACCACCAGTTGGAACTCTGCAAAAGCTCCCGATATATAACCACTTTCGCCACCCATCTAGGACTCTTCCGCTACAAGCGGCTAAGTTTTGGTGTGTCGTCCACGGCTGAAATTTTTCAATCAGAAATTCATAACGTCATCAAACATGTACCCAACTGCTTGAACTACTGCGACGACATCCTGGTTTTCGGGCAAAATCAAGAGCAACATGACGATACGTTAATGAGAGTGTGCATGGCTTTGGAAGAGGCACAGCTCATGCTAAACAAAGACCAGTGTGAATTTCGCAAGAAAACACTCCGCTTCTTCGGTCACATATTCTCTGAGAAGGGAATGACACCCGACCCGGAGAAGGTCAGCGCACTCCGAGAAGCCAAGCCGTCCGCCACCACATCAGACCTCAGGTCATTCCTGGGTCTTGCAAGTTACTGCACCAGATACATAAGAGACTTCGCCTCCATCAACGAACCCCTCTGAGCGCTCACCAAGCTCAACACCGACTTCACATGGACACCACAGTGCCAAGAAGCGTTTCAAGCAATCAAAGACCGCATCTCCGACGCCCGAAACATGGCATATTTCGACCCCAAAAGAACAACAGAACTCATTGTCGATGCCAGCCCAGTCGGCCTAGGTGCCATTTTGACACAACTTGATGACCGAGAGGAAAGCAGAAAACACATAGTATCCTATGCCAGTCGAAGCATCTCCAAAACCGAGCAAGCCTACTCCCAGGCGGAGAAGGAAGGTCTGGCTGTAGTTTGGGCCTGCGAACATTTTCATTTGTTCCTATATGGGAAACCTTTTGTAGTCGTAACGGACCATCAAGCCCTCGTCTTCATCTATGGCAACCCTCAGGCAAAAATGCCACCACGAATAGCTCGATGGTCACTCCGACTACAAGATTATCAGTTCTCCATCACTCACAGACCCGGAAAGGAGCAGAACCCCGCCGATTTCCTCTCGAGACATCCAAAAGACGAGAGTGGACCAGAACCATCCATAGCTGACCAGAACATACGCTATGTCATTCACAACAACACGCCACAAGGACTGGACATGGATCACATAACTCGTGAGTCAAACATGGACCAAGGGATACAAACTATCCTCCGATGCCTAGAAACAGGGCGATGGAAGCACGCAAAACAAATTCGAGAGACCATGAACGAAGATATCAAGCAGGACATCACATGCTTCTTAGCTGTGAAAGAAGAACTTGCAAAATCAGATGAAGGTATGCTGCTCAAGGGAACAAAGCTCGTGATACCACGCAGCCTGCGCCAGAAAGTACTCAAATTCGCCCATGAAGGACACCGAGGGATCGTATCCACCAAAAGGATGCTGAGGCAGAAGCTTTGGTTCCCGCAACTGGACACTGCTGTAGAGGAACTATTACAAGACTGCCCAACCTGTGCACTTGTAAAGCCACACACCTTTGCAGAACCCCTAAACATGACCGCACTACCCGAGGGGACATGGGAAGAGATAGCAGTGGATCATTTCGGGCCCATGGAGGGAGGAGAATACATTCTGGTGGCCGTCGATGAATATTCAAGATACCCCGATCTACAGATAGTCCCGTCAACATCAGCACATCACACCATACCAGCCCTGGATTGAATGTTCGCAATCTACGGAGTACCTAAAGTAGTGAAGTCCGACAATGGACCTCCTTTCATCGGACAGGACTTTCAGAGATTCGCTGAATACATGGGCTTCAGGCACCGGAAGGTGACACCCCTATGGCCACAGGCCAATGGAACAGTCGAGCAATTCATGAGCAACATCAAACGCACCACACAAATTGCTCGCATTACAGGAGAACCTGTCGAGAAGCTATTATACCAACTCATGCGAGACTACAGGAATACGCCACACAGCACCACCGGGAAAACACCCTCAGAAGTGATGTTCGGGCGAACGATAAGAACACGCATACTCCATGTGGCCGTTGAGGAAGATCAATATGAAAGAGACGCAGAAATGAGGGAAAAGGACAAATGCATGAAGGAGAACATGAAAAGAGCTGCGGATACCACACGACAAGCCAAAACAAATGATCTGGCACCAGGAGACATGGTGGTAGTCCGCCAGCCCCAACACCGGAAAAACATAGCACCATTCAACGAGAACCCTCTCCTCATCGTCCGCAAGAAAGGGGCACTCATCACTGCGGAAGGAGACCACAAGTCCATAACGAGAAACTCATCTCACTTTAGACGGGTGTCGAGGACCCCAATGCTCGAGGACGCACATCTGAGTGATGAACTCACTCAATGGGACGCTCCATATGAAGGAGACAGAGAAGACTCGGAAGGAGAAGTACTTCCCGAGGTCAGGACAGACCAGTCGACCCGGACCGAGTGTCGTCCAACGAGAACGAGAAAGAAACCCCATCGCCTCATTGAGGAAATGAACTGAGCCGGACTTAAGGTTTAGTGACGGGAGGGTGTGATGTCCTCACTCTTTTCTCTTTTGGACAGAAGTCCTCTGTTTGTGTTTATGGTTATTCGCGGGCTGCGACCCGCGCATGTTAAGGGGCGGGGTTTCCGCCCGAGGGAAGGTTCGAGCCTGGATGTGCATGAATAAAGACGTGTTGCATCCCAGCTCTGTGTCGGCCCTCTCTTTTGGTATGTAGTGAGTTTGAGTCCGACAGCAGAGCGTGAGGAGGTCCACGTTCGAGCATACTAAACAACCCATCCCCAATGTCCCTCCCATATTAGGAGAAAGGGTCAATTTTGAGGCATGTTTTTGTTGCCATTTTAATCTCTCTAAAAAAATGATTCCTGCATTTTAATGGGGCTCCTCCAGACAGCGATCGATTCAAAAGCTGAAGGAGGGAATCTTCTAGTGATAGTTTTGGAAACGACACAAACTCAGTCATATTTCAAAGTATGACGTTACTATGACCCACCCAATGTTGCCCATTTTATCAGACTGCGAAAACGAAAAGCCATCCCAATGGAACTTTCACCTGTAACCTGTCGGCTAATCTCAGACCTGAACAAGACACGAGCCTCCGATTTAGCTATCTCTCCAATGTGTCAGTCTCTCACGAGCAGCTGACTGTGACTTGCTACCATGCTTACGGGACAAGGCCCCGGTTGGTAAGGACAGCGGCAACATTAGGGTGTGCGCATGCGCAGTGCTAGTAGGGGAACCACATTTTCAGGGGGAAATGAATTTCATGTCACACCGGACTGAAGAGCTTGAGCAGGGCGTGCCCTCCGGATCTCAATCTGGCAACCTTGGAAAATATAGTACAGTGCTAAGAGACAGACTTAGAAAGGTCGTCAAACTGTCATGAAAGGCGCGGCCACAAACGAGGGACCGAGGTAAGTGTATGCATGTACAGAGGAGGGTGACTGGCTGTGGTGGGGAAGAGGGAAATATGTGTTTGCGT
This sequence comes from Ambystoma mexicanum, assembly GCF_040938575.1. NCBI lineage: Eukaryota > Metazoa > Chordata > Amphibia > Caudata > Ambystomatidae > Ambystoma > Ambystoma mexicanum. The sequence continues at coordinate 140,660,219 of NC_090921.1, forward strand.
GACTGTGGGAGAGAGAGAGAGGAGTGTGCGAGGCTGGGAAGGGGGGGATGTTGATTGCTGAAAGGGGGATTCGGGCTAGGGAGGCTTTTTTCCACAGTGTGAATAATTATAAATTATCAAAATAATTCACATTTTACATTGCGTTCCTTTAACAGCCCAGGCTGGGGTTGAACCTTTCACGTACCCATAACCAGTTTGAGCCACACAGACTGGCTGAAAACTATGTGCAGGGTCCCCTTGCCTCAAAAGTGCGACCTCCTAATCCATGTTGGTGATCTAGTTGCGGCAGATTTCTCAACATTTCCAATTCCATACAAGAAAGTCATCAGGCCTGTTTTTTCTTTGAATTCTGGGACTTGTAATTTTAGCCTTTCCCATTTTAACTTTGGAACTACAAATCCCACAGAAAAAATAGGGACTGGATTGCTGTCTCATGCATTTAATAGGGCAAAGAGAGTATTTGTGGCGGGTGAATTCTTTAATTGAAGAAATGTAAATGTGTGTTTCAAATATGTGGTAGTGACCGAGCATAGGGTGGGAGCCTGTACCAACAAAGAGGAATTCAGGGGATTCTCCACACAAGATAATAGGCTACAAAAGGAATAGGTTAAACATTGGGTAAGAAACAACATTTTCAATCGGTTTTATAGGACTGCACATGACAAATTCCATTAGGTACAAATCACCAACGATGCACAGGAGCATTTGCCATTGCATTGTCATGATGCCTTTTCCCACAATATGTGCCAGTATAAAAAACATTTTCATGCTGGCTGCGACCATACACGCCCAGGCAGACGTGACCAATATATGCGACACCCATGCAGACATGACCAATATATGCTAGTATAGCCATATAAGAATTTACTCCTGTTGGCTTTGCCAGTAAAACAATCCATTCCACAGTGAGAAAACATTTCCAGACTGGCTGCACCAATGTAGGCCAGTCTTGTCATGTAGTAAGACTTATCATGTTTGCTTTATCCTTGATGCCCAGTAAAAAATGCTAAGCCAAAGTACAAAAACATGTCTTGACTGGCTGTAGGCAACGAGTTGGGATATAAACCTGCTGACCAAGTTCAAGGTGAGAAACAGTACACAGTCACGTAGAGCACCATGCCTCCTCCTCTGTTCCTTCAAAGTCTAGGAAAAACCCCAATGTGACGGCACAAGCGAAAATCTATGTTCAACACCTACATGGATGTCTTGGATGAAACCAATTTTGCATCAGCTAGAAAGAAAGGCATAGCCGCAAAAAATCTGAACATCGAGGGCCAGAGAATATTCAGAGACTTGCCCATATAAAACTAATGATGGATGAAAATTATGCATTTGTAGAAACCAAGAAAAGGCTAGGAAAAAGGTACAATGGCAATTAGTTGGCTAGCCTTTTCTACCAGAAACTGTGTTGTGGCTTTGAAGGAACTTTCGATGTTATGTGGGTTAAAAAAATCTGCAGATGCCATAATACGAGACATGCCTCTAGTTCACTTTAACAACTTCAAGAAATCCAATAAAACAAAGAAAGGCGTCTCCAAAACAAGGACCCCTGTTTAGACGAAGCAATGAAAATACCTAAAGCAAGTGTAGAAACAATTAGGGGCAAGGAAGCAGATAAACAAGGACATCATGGAGAAATTACCCACATGAACATAAGATACCTGTCATGAAGCAGAGTGGACATCGATGAAAGGTGTACACAAGAAGCGGAAGTTTGAACACATTGTTTTATTGGGTTTAACCATAAACCTGGGCTAACTAATAAAGAAAATGTTAACAAAACAGCAAGATGTCATCTCAATTGGTTCCGATAAAATAAGGTCCTTGGGTTTAAATACAAAGGTCTTTGGGTTCAAGAAAACTCTCTCAATCTGGATTCCTTCCAGGAAGGAATTACCATTTACAGAGTCATCACAATTCCAGAGGTTTAAGTGACCCCACACTTCTTTCTTGGTTCCTGGTACCATCGTTTGCATCTCATCCTCAACTCCTGCCATCCTCAGCGATCTCTCTAGAAAGTTCTTGCTGCTGTGCTCCAGGCCATGGCAGTGGAATAAGGGAGGCTGGGAGCTTCCAGGCAGAGACCCCATACCTTCCAGCAGATGTTAGGCCACTTAGTGGGAGTCTGCAAGGGACCAGGCACTGGCTCCATACATTGTCTCCCTCCTCACCTCCTCACAGTTTGGGACGTCCCTGTCTGTTTCAGGACACTTCTCTAAGTCTCTTCTTCTCCTATCCTTCATTCTCCAGGATACTATAGTCGGTTGGAAGGAGGACCGCCATTGACATCTAACTGTGCAAATAGTTGTGAAGTTATGGGTTTATTATGCTCACGATGGACTCTAATGAAGAGTATTTTAGAGTCGGTGATTGGATTTAGGTAACTAATAGATAAGATACATTTGATGTTGATATGATTCATGATCATTGATCGTTTGAATTGATTCATTCCCCTGAGAAGTGCTTTGCACACATATGTTCTTTGCTTATTTTGTTGCAGACTACTTGTGAAAGGTACAGAAATCGTTCTGAAACATGTTGTGCCATTCAAAGATAGTTGATGAATAAACATATAATGGAAGAATATGCACAAGTGAAAATTATTCAAATGCAAGCTATTGAAATGTGAGATGTCTGCATTCAATTTTTGCTAAATCAGTGCAGAAAAGGGGATTCTAATGCCCAAAAGCCCACTCTTAACCCCTCCACAACTTTGAAGAATCAACTTCCGGGGCACCAGTGGTCCAGGGATGAATATCGGTTTGTAAACCATCAATTTGCCACACACCTCTAGTACACCAGAAGGGATCCGAACAGATTGGAAACAACACAAGTAAATTATAAACCTCTGTGCCCAATTTTGTTAACGAGGACGGAACGGCAGGCTTATCTCCGAAAGGTTGTGGAACGTTGGTTGCAACACTGTGAAACCAAAATTATTTCCCAATGATAAGTGGGACTGTCCAGTCAAGGTTATATAAAAATATCTACGTTATTATCACAACAGACAGTTCTAGTACACTACAAAATACAACCCACCCTGCCAAGGAATGCAGAGGACAGCCAGTTTCAAAGAAGGAAAAGGGATGCACTCTGGATACTGACAGGAGGCTAGTCGATTAAGTAATTAATCACAATAGTTCAAGGATACTTGTTTTCAAGACAAAGGGAGCAATGGGTCGTAAAATTTCACTAGATGCCTCCGGAGAAGGACCAGGGGGACAGAACAACAATGTATCTTGTGCTGTAGGAGTTCTTGGTGCTCAAAAGGGTGGAGTTATTTTCAGGGGTTTGCAGATCCTGCGACAGAGTTCAAGACAGGATACAGCTTTGGGTATCAGGAGGCACGCATGCTGGCTCGGGGTTTAGGGATCGTTGTCTCAGTCCTGGTCGGTGTTTCTGAAGCACTGGTCGAGGCGTCTTGGATGGCTTTAGCGACTGCGGCGTAACACCAGTGGGTTGCAGCTCGAGGGGCTCGACTGGCTCGAAAATGTCCATTAATGCGGAACTTTGGTATCAATGCACCCCTCCTAGCTTCTTCACTGAGTCTGTGTCGTCCATTGTCTCGGGAGGATAGCTCAGGGAAAATGTGCTCGTCTTGGAAGCAAGACGACGCGCAGCAACACAGGTTCGATCCCTGGGTCAATGCTTAGAAACCTCTGGGTATTATGCACGTTATAAATAACCAATCATATCATATCAAGGTGGATGGCCCAAAGCTGAGGAGAGTGTTGCAGGCAGCTGCCTTGTCCTTTGTTTGGTTCAGAGACTCTCTGGCACTTCCCACCTAGGAAACCTGCTGCAGAGCCTAGCCGGGCACACTGTATGCTGGATGGATACCGGTTCTGGAACTGCAGAGGGTCCTCTGGATTCAGTATCTCCCTCTGTTCCCTGTTCCCTGGGAGATGTTTAGGGGAGGGATCTTGCTTTCCTCTTTGGACATCCTGGCCTTCCTTGACTGGTGGAAGATGTAAGGTAGACTGTACCATCAGCCAGGGTTCAATGATGAGCTCTTCTTGCTACTCCTTGCGAAGTCTTCAGATGATCTGCTCAAAAGAGGGGCTTGACTATCTTTTAAAGCCAAATGGACCAGAGGGATTGTTGTAAGTTAAGCCTACCTTAATGAACCAATCCTGGGTCCCCACCAACAATCTCCTGTATGCATGAGGCCATAACCAGAGTGTTTTCAACAGAAAAGGTAAAGGGGTGAAACAAGTAATCATAAATCCCACCCATCTTCCTGGCTGTTGTGGATCAAAGAGTCTCTCTGGCCAATATAGCTCTGTGTGGTTCCTGATTAAAGCGGCAGCTCTCTCTTGAAGCTGTGGCAAGACCAGACTTTCTGGCTCCGTCAATCCACTGGGTGTCAATTGGTGCTTCCTGTCTTATCAGATCTAACTGGTGTAAAAAAAGAAAGGCACCTCTCGAACTCTCTATTTGCCGTTTGAGACAGGAAGCTGCCCTTTTGCGGTTAAGGTTTCTTCTGCTGGAGCGAGGAAGCTACCAGATCCTGTTTATCATCTTTTGCTAAAACGCAACAGGCTATTTTGCTAAACCTACATGTGTTATTCATTCAAGGCAGTATATTCTCTACAGCAAGTGTCTACATCTGTCTCTTGACACTAGCCCTTACCTTATGTGGAACCGTGTACATTGTATTCAAGGCAGTATGACATAGATCAAAAATGTGTAGCTCTGTAAAGTCATTAATACACCTACTGGGAGCTATAGGTACATAAAGATAGCTTATATTGGTGGCAAAAACAAAAACATTAATACATTCATATTTTAGCTCATAGCTGCTGTATGCAAGAATTAACATGACTTGCTTGATAAATTGCTAAGCGCCTAGAAGCATGTCATGTGTGCTATACACAAAACACTTAGCAGCTGCATCATATTTCACATAGTTATCACTAAGTGCCAACATTAGCATGAATGAGTACATGTATCTAACATTGAGGTATTCAGAATGAGTCCATTATATTGCCACTGGACCTTGCTGCGAATGAATGCATGTATTCAATGTGAGGTATATAGGTTAACTGAGCAATCATTACTGGCAATAGCTTCAAAATACGACAAAGGTTTTTTTGATAATCCATTTTAGCGACCAACATAGCTTGGCTCCTGGTTTCTTGAACCAATGCACTGTGGACTGTGTGATTCTGAGCACACTTTCACAAGCATAACCAGTCACTAGTTTGGATTCGTGTCCTTGAAAATAAACCAATATGCAAGTTTCTTTGTTACTCATAGCGATTAGCACATGGAGGTAATCCAATTTGTATGTTTGCTTTGCACTCAAACTTGCATCTTGAGGTAGAATGTGATATATCTTCAGTTCTGTGACTCCTGACTGAGAAGCTTGTCTGGGTGAAATGTGTACAATTTCAGGTATTCTGAACTCTGGATTAATAGCAAGTCTCTTTCTGAGGTGTGTCAAGAAGCACAGAGGAGAGGAAAACAGGATGCTCTTTATGTCACTGTGCACTGTTTTGGGCATCGTTTCCTTGTGCCATATATTCCTGGAATCAAAATCCATCACTTGCATCGCCTGCTTCCCCCAGGTGCCTGGTGGCCAGGGTTTGCGAGTGTGTATCGATCATCTTATAGCTGACTTGTATCCGGCTTGGAGTCATAGGGTCCAGCTTCCTCCTTGGCTGTGCCATTGGGGTTACTGGGCGCATCTGGTAATAGTCGCTTTGGTCATTTTCTGAGCAGCTTCTCTTGTTCTGGCATGCTCCAATTACAAGGCGTGGTTTCAAGGGGAATTTCAATGAACTCACAGTAGAATACAGACTTGTGGGAAGTACCTTTGGATTCAGCAAATGTCTCTATTCACAGATAATGTTCTGGAGAGTCTGTTGCGCCACAGCGCAAGTCAGGACAATGAGGCTGTGACTCCTATGTTCTTTGCAAGAAGTGATTCTTCGTTACAAACTCTGCATCTAGCAATGGCTGACACCGTAGACTTCTTCCTGATCAATGACAAAATGAAATGTTTTTGAAATTGCTAACACTGTTCAAATCCAAGACATCTGCAAAGCTCTTCTCTGTACCGGGAACGGGTTGCTTCAAGGCCCTTCATTTTGCGACTTGTCATGATTCAGTGTTTACAACAAAATATGAGACAAAGTCCAGGTATTACTAACAGCCAGGCGTACCAAGCACTCAACAAACTAAATGTTCTAATGACTGTGTCCAAGGAAATTAACCCTTTATGTAGGGCACTTGTGGCCGCTGTTGTCACCACAGAAAGGCCAGTATTGAACCCACTGAACTGTGACCTCAATCAAAGAGTGCATGGCTTCCTGCCTCGTATGTTCGGAGCTTAGCAGAGATGCATTCTGTTTGACCACAGCGAAGTGTGCTTGGAGATATGTATCTTCAGTGCTTCGCACCTCCAAACACATTTTTAACAGCCTTTCTATGTATAAGCTCAGTTTGGTGTATTCTAATTGTTGTAAAGTGGAGCTAGGCCAAAGTAATGATTTTAATTGAAATGATCTAGGTGGATCCAAAATTAACCCACAGCATTTAACTTGTGCACCTACAGTGATTAGAGTTGGTATTCCTATTGGGACATGACAGCAAGATTAGTTAAAGTGTACCAAATATGAACCATTTTGTAGGCTATGCACTTTACTGTAAAATGACACAATAGGTGCAACATGCAGTGTGCATTTAGAGTTACTGGGCCTCATTATGGGTTTGGCGGTAGCCGTGCCCTTGTTAAGGGCACGGCTACCGCCAAACTCGCTACCGGTCCCGGCACCCGCGAATGGGCCATTACCGGCCCATTACGAGATGAATGTGCCGGTAATTGGCCATTCGCAGGTGCAGGTATGGCCGGCCTCCCGATCCCCATTCTGTCCCATAGGGCAGAATGGGTAGACGGGAGCATAGTTGGACGGGCACCGTTCATAACGGTGCCGGTGCAATCACGAGTTCTGCTCGCGGGCGCCTGTCTGCACTCCTGGTCAGCCCACGCATGCAGTTCGGCACTGGCAAGCAGAACTCGTAATGCAGCGGAGGGGTAACAACGGTGCCGGTAGCACTACCGGCGCCATTGTTGCCTTTCCGCCACATTCGTAATGAGGCCTACCGTCACAGGAATTCACTGGCTCAGCATGGGCACACAACATTTTAGTAGAACCTTTGCATTCACGTAATGAGTACAGCGTTATTTCAAACCTAGATGTTGACACACATGCATGTGAATACAGTACCATGTAATCTTCTCTGACCCACGTGTCATTCACTCAATGTACATTACCCCAAGAATGTAATTCTTGACATATCATAGAAGGTGTTGTTTGAATGGGAATGTTTAGTACCCCATGCGCAGTCCAATTTGTGGAGCCTGGCGCCCAAGTAGATGCTGCTACTACACTCTTTGACAGTACACTAAGCAATAAGAAGGTGGAGCCAGACATTGCCTGGCGTGTTGCATCCTTGGAAAAGTTAAGTGCCTGTATTTGGTCTGGCCATGAAATTGCATTCCAATCTGGGACCCCTCTGCCGAGAGTGTCCAGAAAATCAGTTACTACAGAAAGACTTACTGAGGCTTCTTGGTCACTTCTAATCATAGATAAGTCATTGTGAATGAAACCCACAATATCTGTTATGACATCACGCAGCGCATAAAAGCCCTGCTGTAGCGCTTGATCATTAGAATCTGCGGCATGAAATCCTAGCTGTACTGCCTCATTTTCAGTTTACAAGATTTGCATTATTGCTTGTACCACGTGTAAATTCTACCTGTTATGGATGCTTTTCCCACCTTACACGGTACTGTAGGGTTAGAGGTGGTGCAGGTAGCTGCTCTCTTGACACGCCCACTTCGGGTGCACCTCAGACTAGTATCTGACTGCATGATAGCTGTCCAATTATCTTCTCTTATGAAGTTATCTAGAGATTGTCACCTCACTCAGGTGATGCTGTCAAAGCATTCCATGGCACAGCTTACCTATGGATATAGCTTGTGTCAGGGATGTGTTATGGGAGTTCCAAGCCCTATATGGGCCCACACTGAGTCCTGTTTTTCTTTTATTACATTCATTTGCTTGAACCGCCCATAACACAGGTCTCACTGATGCTTATGTAATATGTCTGGTGCCATTGCATTCTTTTGCTTCTCTATAAGACGCACTCCAGAACTCACCTTCTGCATTCTCCCACTTAGGGTAGAAACTCAGGTTCCTATTACTGCAAGTGGTCTGGAACTGCGTATAATTTAAGAAGTACATTGAATGTGGGAATCTACATGCCATGTCTAACGTTTGAACATCCACCTTTGATTTGCCATACCTGTTGACCCCAAATAGACCATAGAGGGACAGTTTCTCGCCATATTTGTTCAGTCATATTTGTAAAGTATTCTCTGTCAAAGATGACTGAATCCCCAACATACATGTGGTGTGTATTATGTGGCTCTGGAGGGAATGTATACTGATTTTCAAACATGTAATCCCCTGCTTGGTATGGTCTCAGTGAAATATATGGGAAGTATGCTTTTAATTCAGGACTATCAGTTTGAAAGGGCACTTCACAGTGTTCCCAGAATGTGTATTTGGGCCACAGGATGGGCTCACGTTTGGCAAGTAAAAAGGCATTGTAATTTCGCACATAACACACATGGGGCCCATAAATTTTGCGCAAATGTCTGAAGCCTAATTCTTAACAGTTCTCTGTATGTTCTAGACACAGGATTACTGGGTACAAACAGTCTGGATTCATCAATCACAGAAAAGGTGTGAACTTGCAGCTGTGTAGCTGGGCCATTAAATGGTTTGATTGGATACTGCCTTTGTGGCAGGGGTAGTTTCAGTACTGAAATCACATACGCTGGACATTCCCCATCATGTCCTACATGATTTTTAAACAGCTGCACTTCTGCCAGTGCGGACCATTTTCTTGCATATTTTGACATTAGTTCCCCACTCACTCCTTTTGAAAAAGCAGGCATTACCACCTCCTCATCCCTGGGTGCTTGTCGCACATACAATGGTGGCCAGTCTTCAAATGCTAACAGCCCTTTATAGTGAATGTGTAGCTGTGGCCAAAACAGTGCTTCAATTTTGTTTGGGTGTTTGCCTTCTAGCGGAATAGTTACAACCTACACTTCATTATGTGCTAATGTCTGCCCAGTGGGAGTAGTGATCTGTGCATTCCTGTGTGCCCTTATGTGCTCCAATAGTGCAGTGTGGCTGCATTCGAATGTGGAAATGTCAGACCCGGAGTCTAATAGGACCTCGATTCCAATCAGTGTGTCGCTTAGTCTTGGGAACGATGCCATGAGTGCGTGTACTCTGCATTCTGTGAAACCTGTAGGGCTGCTGTGTGTTTTTTCTCAACCTTCACTTCCTTCCCCTCAGCCTTAGCACAATCTGGTGTCCTTGCCTATGGGGAAGGAGACAGAACCTCATCACTGTATTTTTCAGACTCTTCATGTGTTTCCTGTCCCTAAAATCATAGTCAGTAGGTCAGTAGCCCCCAGGCTTACCCCATGATCGTCTGCCCCTGTGATTGCCTTGCCAATGCGGGTTCTGCCTATCTCCTGCAGATTTCTCATTTGTATGCCCGTGCTCGGGATATTTTTCTTCCTCTATTGGCGATAATTATCGCCTCTGTGGTTTGTTGCCCTTTTTAGCATGGAACGATCCTCATCCTTTCGAGGGCCTTCCTTCGTGGTGGGTTTCCTTATCTGGCTTAACATCTTTGTTAACTTTTTTCTGTGTCCCTGCCGGTCTCCTGCCTAAGTGATCCCTGCCCAATGATTGATAAGTAGATGTCACTATGCCCCCAAATTGGTCCCTTTTCTCTTGCTCATTCAATTGGGACAATTTCCTGTGGACTTCTAACCTTGCAGGCTCTCCTTTTAATAAGAGTAGAATTATGTTCTCAACCATTTTATAATTGTTAGATGCTATGGACAGGCTTAAATTCATGGCAGCGGCCGCGCCTTGTGTTCCCATAATGACTGCTAGTATCAGTGCTAGTGATGTATTGAACAGCGTGCCTAAGCTATAAATTGATATCCAGCTGTTACAGCTCGCTAAAGGCAGTGTGCAGCGGAAGGAACATGGCTAAGGCCCTATGTCTGTGCTGGGGGTGGGGGGTGACTCGGGGATAGGCGGCTTGCAATTGCCCTAGTTTCTCTGAATACCACTTGGGTATGACAGGACGTCATTCTTGGACGGACAGGATCCTAATATTATTCTCAATGTCTGTAGTTGTACCCCACCTACACCCAGCTGTACTTGAAGTTGCTGCGCAGGTGGTGCACCCTACTGTGCTGCATATTGTAGAACAATGAACAATATTGCGCACTGTGTCAAAATGAATGGCTAGCAATTGGTAGTCAGTTTGCAAATAGGGAACTCCACGGTTTGGATGAAACTGGGCCAAGAATTCTAGTGACAGAATGGGTTTGGCTAACGGGCCATGCCTTGCACTTGTTTGTGGGTAAACTAGATTACCTCCAAACCAGTTGATATTATTTGTATGTGTTAAAGCCAATTCAGGATACTGGTATGGGCGATACTGGATGTTGTCCAAGTCTCCCCTCACCAGGAGAGTTGCATATACATTAAATGCCAAATGTAAATGCCATATCATATTTGTCTTGTTAGCTGGGCTCTTTAAGGAGATAAAGAGCGATTATGCTGGCAATCTACCAAGTTGTGCTACTGCTATTGTTAAATTGGTATTCACTGCATGGCAGTGAGCTGACCGGAGCCATTCATATAGTGCCATTCAGCAATGGATGGGAATATTGATTTCATTGTGAGCCAACTCCTGGACTCACTCTAACTTCTTGTTAAATAAGCTTTTTTAGAAAAAGAAATGTGCCCTGTGCTTCTACCATGACTGGAACATGAGGTTATTTAATTATTAGTAATGCTCTGGTCCTCTCTAAGACGTTGCATATGTACAGGTGCCACCTGGCTTAATTGCCCACCCCAGGTAGAGCTGTATAAAGTGGGCATGGAATTAAAAGTCATATCTTATAATAAGGCAGTGGTCTTCAAACTTTTTTGGCCGGGGCCCCCCTGAGCAGAATTTGGGCAGGTCAGGATCCCCCAGAAATGCCAAATGGACAGTATATATTGCGCGCCGTCACCTGCTCCCATCACAGTCGCTGGGCCCCCTCATCCCACTCCTACCCAGTCCCTGGTCTCTCCCCACCTCATCACACACCCTGGGCTCTCCCCACTCTGCTCCCACCACTATACCATGGTTCCCGCCCATTGTGCTCCCACCATAGTCCCTGGGCCCCCCCATCCGGTTCCCAACACAGTCTGAGGGCCAGTGGCGGCTGGTGATTTTATTAAATGGATGGGCATAACTATTTCCCCCAAAAAGTGCCATAGCAACCGAGCATAGTGAGGGAGCCCGAACTATTAAAGATGGGTTTAGGCGGGTTTCCCCCTGTGAATTTTTTTTAAATAATGGGTTAAAATGTTATATTGTAGAGAATACTTTTAACAAAAAAATGGGTAAATAGCCAAACAGTTTGCAATTGGTGCTGGGGTGGTCAAGGGGCAGGCATGACATTTTCTACTGGACATCTATGATAGATGTCCAGTAAAAAGATACCATCCCTGTCCCCTGGGCCCCACTGGGCCTAAAACAATCAACATGATTATGTGTGTATGCAAGGCGCTGCACATACATACAGCAATCACTCTATCATTCATCACCATCCACTCACTCATAACATAAGCATACACGCATCCGTACACATGTTTAAATAAAAACAATGAACATAAACGTACCTTCTGCATTGGCCTGCGTGTGGGTGCTGAAACACCCTGCTCCAGGCTGCTCTGTCTGTATGTGCGAGGCGCAGGAGCTCCCCCTCGGACATACAGACATGCAGTGCCCCATCCAGCATTTCCAATGAGCTATGCAATGCTGGCGAAGCAAAACGCCGCAGCACTTGTATGGCTCAGTGAGCATGTGCGGCTGGGGAACTAAACTGAACTGTCAAAGGGAAACAGTGTTTCCCTTAGGCAGTTCAGCCAGCCCAGGAGCACTCCATCAGCTGGAAAAAGCAGCTGAGGGAGTGCTCACTGTTTCACTGGACTGGCGCCTTAGCTTCTCCATAATGGGTAAGGGGCCACTGGGTGGGCGCCCCCTCGCCATTACGGATGAGCCGGCAGGCTCGGACTGGCCTATAGGGCAATGCCTGTACCGAAAATGTAAAATGCTAGTGTGGGCCAGTCAAAATGGGCCACCATTTTGGCCAATGTGGCCCAGTTTGAGTTACTTAACTATGCAGTTAGTAATTTTGACCATTGTTGCTGAATATATCACAATTTACCTAAATTTTAACACAAAGCACCCCCTTGAGTACTATTGAAACAGTGGGCCTCATTACAACCCTGGCGGTACCTGTGCCGGTGAAACCGGCACAGCTGCTGCCAGAGTTGCATCCGGGTCCAGCACCCACGAATGGGCAATTACCGGGTCATGGCAAGTTAGGCGGACCTGATAATTGCCCTTTCGCGGGTACCGGTACCGGTAGATCCCCATTCCCATTGAGCCCCAGCAGAGTGAGCTTTGTTTTAATCTCTTGGTCTCTACTAATTCCCAGCAGAATGGTCTTCTTCTAAACATAGAGCTCAATGGGAATGTGGAGCTTGGATGCACCGGCAATGTTAATAACAGTGCCGGTGCATCCCACGAGCTGCGCTCGTGGGTGATACATGACCTGCCAGGACAGACCTGGCGGGCTTTCAGGCACCCGCGAGCACAACTCTTACTATGGGGGTACGGTAGCAACGGTGCCGGTAGCTTACCGGCACTGTTGTTACCGTACTGCCATGGTTGTAATGAGTCCAGTCTGTGACTAAAGGAATGAATATCCATTTACCACTGCGGGCCACTTTTTCATTGTTGCCTGAGACAGTTTCATGCTTCAGCCCGACCATGTGGGCCACCCCTGCCCATTTCTTCCAATCTAAACAAAATAAATTAAAAAAAAGTATTTCGTTTTTTAAATTTTTTTTTAGAATTTCATGCTGACCTCTCAGGGCCCCCCAGGGATGCACCCGCGGACCCCTGGGGGGTCGCGCCCCACAGTTTGAATACCGCTGTGATAAGGTGTGCCTCAGGAGTTCGGCCTAGCGCTTGGGGCAGTATTCCTGAGTGTTTGCTCCCCTTCCAATAATTAACAAAAAGATAGTCAGGAAATTTTGTGAAGTTCTTTTGGACTCAGAGAGACATCATTCTGAAGCATTACTCAGAAATATGAAACTGACACTCGAAGGTAGTAAGTTAATATATTTAATATCACATCTATTTCCTACAAGCTCTAATTCACATTGCACCTGCTATGGAAGCAGCAATTATAACATAGCATATTGCCATACATATAAAGAGCACTATTGCAAAAGCTAAGAGCATGATTCTACCAGCTTGAATTAACATAGAATTTATGTTTTGTTGGTCTATACTAAGCTATGGTATTTTTTTTTAATTTTTTTTTTTATTAAAATGATTTATTTGTTTTTAGTCGATACAAATCGAGACCTTTACAAATAAGCTATGGTATGGTCGGGAGTGGTGTAACATACCAAACGCCTGCAGTCTTATAAAAATGCATACAGTTCGACTTCCACATTTAAACTCACGCTTCAGGGCTTGTTGTGCTGCATACGAATTTACCACGGTTTCCTGTCTATCGGGCCTGCTTGCGCCTCTGCTTGGGGACCTGCGATGGATGTACCTTCACAGCCCCCCACGGTTCGAGTTCTCCTGGTGCGCCGTGTGTGTTACCCCGTCAGCCTGTGCTTTTTATCTTAAGACGGTCTTGGTCTGCCTATCATGTGTGCATCATTTCCGCCACCTTGAAAGTTAAAATCGAGAGTTTAAAACTGTTCCTGTGTTTTGTTTCACTTTGAACACATGATAAACCAATGTGCAACTCAAGAGACAGGTGCTGCCTTTGACCATTGGTTGTTTCCCTTAGAGTGGATGGGCTTCTGCTCGGGGAAAGAGTAAAGCGTGTCAGACAACTTCAACCTCCATTATAGTAACTGAGACATTTTTTATTTTATTTTAATTTTATTTATGTATTTATATAGCGCTGCAACCCACAGGCATCAAAGCGCTTACGAAAAGATGTACGACTGAGTGACAGGACAACAGGAATGAAGGTTAGAATTTTAAGGCCTACACTTGGAATTTGGGTTTTATTTGAAGAGCTGTGTTTTAAGTTTTTTTCGAAAGGCTAGGTAATTTGTTTCAGTTTTTAGGTTCAGGGGGAGTTTATTCCATTTGGTGATGGCGTTAGTGGCGAAGGATCTACCTAGGCCATTTGTTCTTTTTGTGGGATGTACACATAGGTGTCCTTTGTTGCTGGATCTCAGGTTGCGGTTTGGCCCATACCAAGATAATTGCTTCTTTAGGTATTCAGGTGCTTTGCCGTACAGACAGCGGTGGACTAATGTTAGGGATTTGAAAGATATTCGGTCCTCTATGGCCAGCCAATGGAGGTCTCTCCTCTCTCATTAAATGTGTTCACATTTGCTTTCACACACTTCTTAACTGTGTGCATGCATTGGGTGTCTATTGGTGCTTCCTGTCTTATCAGATCTAACTGGTGTAAAAAAAAGAAAGGCATCTCTCAAACTCGCTATTTGCCGTTTGAGACATAAAAAGGTTTCTTCTGCTGGAACGAGGAAGCTACCATATCCTGTTTATCGCTTTTTGCTAAGGCCAAGCAGCAGGCTATGCATGTGTTTTGCTAAACCCACGGGCATAATTCATTCAAGACAGTATATTCCCTACAGCAAGTGTCTACACCTGTCTCTTGACACTAGCCCTTGCCTTATGTGGAATCATGTACATTGTATTCATCTCAAATTAGTGGTCTCACGCTGTTGGCATTACCTGTGTCCTAAGTGAATTCGCCTGATCTGTGACTAACTGTCTTAGCCCGTTTGTCCATTATCCATAATTCATAACACTTCCCTGTAACACCTTTTCCCCACCCTGTAGGATATTTAGACGCTCTACCCTCCCCTCTTTCCCCACACAAACACTTTCTTATATGGTTATAGACAACAGACCAACATCAGAGCCGTTTACCTGACATGCCCCAACACACCAGTCGGACAGAGTCAGGCAATTGAAAATAACCACGCACACCTGATGGCCATTTACCTTCCCCACAGGGATAAAAGGCGGAGCACAAAAGCACACTTAGAGCAAGGCCAAACGCACGAGGAGACAGCTACAGCAAACAGGCAGTTCAAACGGAGGAGAAAGGTGGTGAGACCTGGAAGGATGACGAAGGGGGGATTACTCTTGCCTTTTTCAACTCAGACCAGCGAAGCCTCCGAAAAGGGAAATCATAAGACTGGAGGTTTGATTGATTGATTGATAGTTTATTTGTATAGCACCTATACACAATGTGTTTCAAAGCGCTTCAAGGCAAGGGATGTAGCAAGGGAAAATACAGTGACATTCCTACAAGGCCTTGAGACATTAAGAATGTGAAATTACTATTGTGCTAGGCCTGGCGGCATTTCTGATAGTACAAGAGCTATGACAAAGATAAGGAGGAGGGGGGGCAGGCGATGAGACAGACAAGCAACTACCATACTAGGCCTGGCAACATTTCTGGTAGAGCCAGAGAGTTGACACGAGTTGCAGGGATGGGGGGGGGGAGGAGTTAGGAGGAGAGGAACAAAACAAGCGACTATCGTACTAGGCCTGATAAAGTTACAGCAGGCGTGCAGAGCAGCAGATGTCAACAGTATACAGGGGCATCCCGCATTGTTAACGCAGGTGGAGAGGCAAGCTGGCTTTCGTGGTACTATCCTTGACTCCAGAGATCAGAGAAGCCAATGGGTTCAGCACAGCCGGTGAGTCGGAGGAAGCTGATAGCAAACCGAACTGTGTTGAGCCCAAGGTTGCAAGTAGCAACATTTTTGAATGCAAGGAATTTCAAATAGGAAGAACTTGTGTGTGTGTGTGTGTGTGTGTCTGAACTTTGAAAAAAGTCCAGTTGTGGTCCAGGTGCAGAGGGGTCTGGCACCACAAGAAGGTGGCCCCTCCCACCTTGGTTGGCACGGGCTCCTGATTTGGATATACACAGGTACCTCGAGGTAGCTAAAGGGGGGAAGAGGGTTAGGGAGAGGTTGTAGATAGGTAGAGGGTGTTTAGGGTAACTGGAAAAAGGTTTAGGAAAACTTGATAATGGGATAGGACTGGGGAAACAAAGGGAAAACAATGGAACCTGATCATGCAGCATACACTTTTCCCAAACCTAAAGTTTTGTAGTAGTCAGTACACTTTTTGATTAGAATACTCACTCTCTTGTCATGCATTCATATACATACACTGTGTAAGCAACACACATAAGCACAGAAAAGCATGAATGAAATGAGACCATGGCAACTGCGACAAATGTACACATGTGAACAGCAATGTAGGCAACAATGTATTTCTTAATTAGTAATGCCCCAAGAGTGTGCCTCTCTCTCTCTTACTGCGGTACCAGAACATGATTTGGGAACCAGAATATTGGGTCGAATATAGTGACTAGATACAAACATGAAATGGAAATAATGAGCAGCCACAAACAATCATAACGTTACTTCACGTCATGCATTGAACACTGCCCCACACTCTGAACGCTAGTGTTCCGCGAAAACCAGCGGACGCCTAATATCAATTGGTATCACTTGATGCAAAACCCATTTGCGGTTTGAACGGCACGTAAATCATCACTGTAGTGAGAGATAAATTCATTCAATTGTTCCCAACGGTGCGTACCACTCCCAACAAAGAAAACACGTTATTGCTTAATATTCATTTTATGAAGCACTTAACTTAGCCCTGGGGGGTTCGCCGGCTCCTCCCTAGGCTATGATGCTCCCTCCGACCTGTGCCTGCCATGCCAACAATCACCAATAAGCCTGAGGGATGCCTTAAATAGCCTTAAATAGCAAAATGAAACACCTGCCTCGCTCCAGGCCAACGGCACCCCAACGGCACCCCAGAGGGTCATGGGAATTGTAGTTTTTTCCCTGATTTCACCCGAAAAACATCCTCCTAGAACTGCATTCCAGGCCCTTTTCTCTCACATTACCCCCTCCTTTGGAGCCCTTCCCCGGACCTAGCTTTCCCGGATGTGACCGATGAAATAGTCTGATCAAACGGTCTACATGTACTGCCTTAGCCGGCTCCCAAGAGTCATCCTCCGGCCCACTCCTCACGCAGGATATGAGGTACCAAAGTCGTACACCATGCCACCTGGAGTCCAAAATCTTCCGTACTTCGAATTCCTCTTGACCATCCTTCATCATCTCTGGAGCCTTTCTTGTCACCACACCAGGAGCTGCGGGTTTAACCAGAGAAACGTGGAACACTGGATGAACCCTCATATGTGAAGGCAATCGTAAACGTACTGCCATATCTGACACACATTTCGCCACAGTATAAGGCCTATGAAGCAAGGCAAAAATGTACAAGACCCAAACAGCTTAATATGTTGTGTGGACAACCATACTCGATCACCCACCACATACTTAGGGCTATATCTTCTTTTTCGATCTGATTTTTTCTTATAATTCACCTTGGCCTTATCCAGATGTTGGCGTGCCTGCTCTTGTATCTCAAGAATCCTTTGTGTGCGTTCATTCACTGCCAGGATCTTATTGAATTTTGGCACTTCCTCGGGAAGCATTTGGCAATCCTGACCATACAGACAGAAATGAGGAGACATTCCCAAAGAATCATGTTTGGCATTATTGTAACAAAACTCAGCCAACCAAAGTGACCGAACCCATGAGGACTTGCCTTCAGCAAAAAAACATCTCAAGTATTGCTCCATTGTCTGATTTACTCTTCCTGTTTGACCGTGCGTTTGCGGATGGTAACTAGTGGATAGTGCGCAAGAGATTCCGAGCAATTTACAGAAGGCATGCCAAAACCAAAAGGGTGAATTGTGACCCTCGATCAGACACTATTGTTCTTGGTAAACCATGCAGTCTTGCAAGAACAAATCCCCCAATGTACCGGCGCTTGGAATTCCATCACATGGTATAAAATGAGCCTGTTTAGTTAGATAGTCCACTACCACCAAGATTTTGTCACAATTTTCATCTCGAGGCAACTCTGTCACAAAATCCATGGACACACATGCCCAAGGTTCCGTAGGAGTGGCTAATGGCTGCAACAATCCTGACTTCTTTCAATGATCTGCCCTGGATCGTACACAAGTCTCACATCCAGTCACATATTCCTCTACCTGAGAGGCCCACCCCTCCCAACAAAAGTATCATTGCACCATGTCTTGTGTCTTTCTAACACCACCATGTCTCACCATAGGATAATTATGGCACCAAAACAGAGCCTTTTCCCTCAATGACTCATTAGGAAGGAACAACTTCGCCTCATGATAAGTCAGACCCTTTCGGATGACTCTGGCTTTTCCCTTCTGTACCCACTCATTCCACTCGTTCTTAGGAAAACTCTGACATACTTCCTCCAGCACCACCTGTGTTAATGCCCCCACAATCTTCTCCACAGGAATTATACTTCTTTCCACCTGACACAGCCCTCCCTGATTCGCCTGCCTGGATAGTGCATCAGCCTTCCCATTGCTCCGACCCGGCCTGTATGTTACCACAAAATCAAACTCTTCAAAGAAATGGGCCCATCTCAATTGTCGAGAACTCAACGTCCTGGCTGATCTTAAATATTGTGAATTCTTATGATCAGTGATGACCAATACAGGATGTCGGGCCCCCATGAGGTAGTGCTGCCATTCCAGAAAAGAGTCCCTAATGGCCAGAAGCTCTTTATCCATGATGTCATAATTCTTCTGTTCACTTGTTGTCAATTTACAAGAGAAGTATGCCACTGGGTGTAGAATACCTTCCCTATCTGCCTATGATAGAATTGCCCCTATGGCCTGATTAGAGGCATCAGTCTCCACCTGAAACTGTTTCTCCGGATTGGGGTGACAAAGAATCGGGGTCTCTGTGAATGCAACCTTTAATCTCTCAAAAGCGTCCTCTGCCTCCTGATCCCACTGAAACTTGGTAGCTTTCCTTAACAATCTAGTAATGGGTGTGATAATTGCAGAACAATTGTGGATGAATCTTTGATAGAAATTGGCAAAGCCCAGAAATTATTGAATTGAGCGCCCCTCAAATCCAACTTAGTATAGATCTTAGCCATCTTGACCTGGTCTAGCAATACAGAAATTAAAGGTAATGGAAACCGATTCTTAACGGTTATCCTATTTAGTGCTTTATAATCGATGCAAGTTCTTAACGTGCCCTCCTTCTTCGGCACGAAAAACAAGGGAGATGAGACTGGCGACTTGAAAGGCCTGATAAACCCACATGCCAACATCTCATCTAAGCATTCCCACAAATGCTGTGTCTCTTTTTCAAATAAATCATACACCCGACTGCAAGGTAACTTCGCCTGCAGTTCCAACTCAATCACACAATCAAATGGCCTATGGGGCGGCAACTGAGATGCCCCGCTTTGTCAAAAACATCAGCTGATTCTTGATACATTACAGGTAGCTACTGCCCCAATCTGAACCTACTTACTAACTCTGTGCTCCTGCTCCATCTCAGGGAGGAACGGAAAGCTGGTGGGAACGCGTCGTTTCACAGCGGGGGGCTCCAAGTCCTGCCAATCGCACCGCCTGTTCAGGGTCCTGCGTAAAATGTTCTTCCCACGCATCGTTTGCACACCTGCTCCCTCCGACCTGTGCCTGCCATGGCAACAATCACCAACAGGCAGCACGGGCCGGGGGATGCCTGTCATGATGCCTACCCCCGGGGACCCAGATCAAGTCCAGCAACCCCGGAAGCAGGCATCAAGTTACCCCAAGCAAGCCCAACAACCCTTGCTAGGGGCTATTTGGGTGCAGTCCTGGCGCCTATGGCGCCAGGCTCATATGGAGAGTCAGTCCTGGCACCATAGGCGCCAGGCTCATAGATTAAAACTTACCTGATGCAGACCATGCTGCAAACTTACCTGATGCAGACCATGCTGCAAGAGCTCCAAGCCAAAAGAGGCTTGGAAGGGACTATTTTACCTAGGTACAATTTTTTTACTCGGGTGGGGCTGGGGAGGAATACTTACCTGGGACTACTTTGGGGGCTATTTAAACCACGCCCGAAGAGCAGCACATGCTTCGCGTTATTCTGCATCCAGCAGTGAAATGCTCACCGTGCCTGCAAGTCTGCATCCAGTCTTCTGCCACGCCCGCCTCGAGTTTGGAGCTCCTAGAAAAAGGGAGAAAGAAGGAGAAAAGGTTAGAACAAGAGCAATACCTTTGATCCTTACCTGAATTCCCGATCCATCGCGCCTTCGAGCTGGAAGGAAGAAGTTATTTTATGCGCGTCGCCTCGCCTGCTGCAGCGGCGCGCTGAACTCACCGGCCTTCGCAGCATCTTCACATTTCACTGCATCCTCCTGCATGTTCCCGCCGCACTCCGGCACCTAAGGAGAAGACAAGAACAGCAAGGTGAGCCAAGGGAATACACAGAGGAATACCCCCCACAGACTTACCTTATTTTACCACCGGAGGTACTATTCTTCTTCACGGGTCGGCGCAGCCTCCACTGCATCCTAGCCGAACCCCGGCCCCTAAGGGGAAACAAAAGGACAGCAAGGTGAAACAAGGGACTAACAAGGGGAACCCTCCTCACCACAAAAGACTTACCTGATTTTACCGCCGGAGGCATTATTCCCCGAGACTTCATACTTTCTCTCAGCGCCTGAACAAGGGAGAAAGCAACAGGTTACATATGGACATTATTTTATCGAACTGTGTTGGATAATACAAATCCTTACCTGAACATTACCGGTTGCCACGAGGAACTCTTCAGTAAGGTCAAGCTGCAACCTGCAAGGAATCGGACAAGAGTGAAAGTCAGGCATTTGAACTCTTACGAACTACATACTTACGGCGTCTTGTCTTGCCGGGAATATCGGAGTCAATATTGTCCTGGAACTCACCAATTCCTTCGAGCCAGTGAAGCAACTGGTTATCTACGGGCCCCTGCGCTCAATGCAGGATGGAGAGCTCATCTTTTCAAATCATCAGGTGAGACTATAAGAGGGGACATCCAAGGTGATCAGTGGGGAGAACAACGGGGTGGGGGGATTTACGCTCAACTCCACGGGTGTTTAATTCCCTTTCTCCACTTGCAGAAGAATATTCCTACGGGCCAAGCAAACGAAGCTAGATGGGCCAGTCCAGTCCGTCATCTCAGCCCTATGCGCCACATTGGTGGAGATCGCAGCAGTCCAGTCCAGATCGACGCCTCTGTGGGAGCCAGGTGAGCGTAACAATGCCTTAAATAGCTAAATGAAACAACTGCCTCGCTCCGGACAAACGGCACCCCAGAGGGTCATGGGGATTGTAGATTTTTGCCTGATTTTGCCGAAACATTCTCCTAGAACTGCATTTCAGTCCCTTTTTCCTCACAGAAACCTTAAGATTAATCCTGTAGAAACTATTAGATAAAGACGGGAAGGACTGGTACCGAATGATCCCATGGGCACTATTTGCAGTGAGGAAATCCCCACAGGCCACTACAAGATTTTTCCCTTTTGAATTACTTTATGGCACAGAACCCAGAGATGTCCTGGACATGCTCCGCGGAACCTGGAAGGAACGAGAAGAGGCACCCATTCCCATCTCGCTAACCACTACCCGAATGCGAGAACATATGAGACTTGTCTGAGATCTAGTCAGCACTCATATGGAAAAGGCCCAAAGTCAACAGAAATGCAACTACGATAAGAAAGTAAGCTTTGTTTTCTATAGGACAAAAGTATTGGTCCTATCACCCACCTCAGAAAACAAGCTTGTTTCTAAGTTGCATGGGCTCTATGAAATAGTAGAATGAACGCAAACCTGCACTTATAAAGTAGCCCAACCGGACCGAAAACAGAAGGTTCATTTATATCACGTGAATCTCCTAATGGGAGTGGAAGGATAACCCGTCAGCCACCCATGCCAAAGTACTATCTTGTTTGATTCCAGAAGATATAGACAACTTTGAACTAATTCCTCCTGAGTTGTCTACTCAAAAACAAGAAGATCTAAAAGATGTAATCACATCCTTCCCTGATGTATTCTCAGACAAACAAGGAAGAATCAAAGGCACTTACCACTGTATTAGAAGACCTAAGACAAAAGTGGTCCATTTAAAACCCTATAGACTCCCAGAGGTCTATAGACAGATAGTGGTTGAGGAAGTAAACAAAATGTTACAAGCTAATATCATCGAGCCCTCATCAAGCCCAGGGTCCTCCCCTATCGTGTTGGCAAATAAACCTGACTGTTCCTGGAGGTTCTGTATAGATTTTTGTCAAGTCAACGCAATATCCGATTTCAATGCCTTTCCCATGCCATGCATCGATGACCTAATTGATAAACTCAAAGCAGCCACCAGTCTTTCCACCGTAGACTTAACAAAAGGGTACTGGCAGGTACTAGTATATGGGCCAGCTAAAGAAAAGACAGCGTTTTCAACACCCTTAGGACTGTTTCAATTCAAAGTATTCCCTTTTGGCTTACAAAGCGCACCAGCCACTTTCCAACGGCTAGTGGATAACATCTTATGCCCCTATTCTGACTTCTGTGGAGCTTACATTGACGATATTGTCATTTATAGTAAAACCTGGGAAGACCATCCTTTCCACCTTCATACTATTATGAGAGTCCTCAGACAAGCCGGCCTAACTGCCAATCCATCTGAATGCAGATTGGCACAATCAGCCATAAAATATCAGGTTTTTTTGTAGGGAATGGGAACATACAGCCCAACTTGAGAAAGTGAGTACAGTGGCCAGTGAAATGTCTGATAATTGTGTTTTTTTCCACCAAATTTCAGAGACATTTCCCTCTGCCCACGCACCAAAACACGGCACGAACAACAGGTGTCCTACCTTCCCGCTTTCCCACAGGTGTCCCGATGAAAACGGTACCTCACAAATGTGGGTGAACCGACCTGGGTGCAAAGGGAAAAGGGTAACCCACTGGTAACCCCAAGCCTTTCGGCAGAGCAGATTTTGCTCATGTGGACAACCTACAGATTTGGGCCTAGGGTGTCGAAGCCACCAAGGAAAACAGGGAACCCCATGCATTTCTCAAAAGAAGACACACGTGGGAATCCACAGAGGTCTGACTTGTGCGAATCGCCCCAGAATCTTTTACCCACAATCCCCGGCAAAGTCCAACATTTGGTGAAAAAATGCAATTTTTAGACATTTCACTCTGGCCACCCACCGAAACACGCAGCCAACACCTGATATCCTACCTTCCCGCGTTCCCACAGGTGTCCCGATGAAAACGGTACCTCACATGTGTGGGTGCACCTACCTGGGCGCAAAAGGAAAAGGCTAACCCACTGGTAACCCCAAGCCTTTTGGGACAACCTACAGATTTGGGCCTAGGGTGGCGAAGCCACCAAGGAAAGCAGGGAACCTCATACGTTTCTGAAAAGAAGACACCCGTGGGCATCCCCCTTTCCACTAAAAACAACCATAATGGTTTTGTGGCCCCCCCACACTACCCAAAACAAGTTATAATTTTTGTTATTTTTGTTTTTGTTTTGCCCCTTTCCTAGGGGCAGATTGGCACATTAGTGTGCCCATCTGCCCCGAGGGTGGGCAAAACGTACTGCCCCTTGCATTGGGGGCCATTCCAATGTTTTCTGGTGGCCATCCCCCCGCCCCCCAAATGGATGGGGGGCCTCTCATATACTCCTTCCTAGGGGCAGATTTCACTAGCCATCTGCCACCAGGGAGGGCTACATGAGATGCCCCCATCCATTTGGGGTGGGGGGGAGAGGGCCACCCCCCTTTCCACTAAACACATCCACAGTGTTAAGTGCCCCCCCCACACCCACCCAAAACAAGTTACATGTATACTTTTTTGTTTTTGTTTTGCCCTTTTCCTAGGGGCAGATGGGCACATGGGGGGGGCTGTGCCAATATTTCTGGTGACCTCTCCCCACACACCAAATGGATGGGGGCATCTCATGTAATGTCAAGGACGAGATAGCTCGTCCTTGACATTTAAGAGGTTAAACAATCAAAAAATAGTCCGTAGGCGTCCCTCTGCGAGAACGAACGCGGCCCATTGACCTGTTCTTTCGGAAGGTACCCACTCGAGAGTCCGCAGCCACACTTTAGCTCACTGTACTTTTCACAGATGGGAAATATCCATTTACATATCATTCTTTGTCCCGCGCACATAAGCAGTCAGCTATGGCAATTCCCTTCTGACCAAGAGTACCAACACCAATCCCATACACGTGTTTCAGCCTCGTTGGGCCTGATCAGTGAGGTGGAGCTGTGCCTCTCTGAGCACAGTGAGCAAGGGGTCCACGTCTGGATGACCCTAGGAAACTTAGGGTGACTAAACCTAAGTCCCTTAAACAATGAAAAAATAGTCCATAGGCACCCCCCTGCGAGAACGAACACGGCCCATTGATCTGTTCTTTGGGGAGGTACCCACTAGACAGTCCGCAGCCACACTTTAGCTCACTGTACCTTTTACATATGGGAAATATCAATTTGCATATCATCTTTGTCCTGCCCACATGGGCAGTCCACCACCGAAATGCTATGGCAATTCTCTTCTGAACAAGGGTACCAACAGCAACCCCATACATGGATTTCAGCCTTGTTGGGCCTCATCAGTGAGGTGGAGCTGTGCCTCTCTGAGCACAGTGAGCAAGGGGTCCACGTCTGGATGACCCTAGGAAACTTAGGGTGACTAAACCTAAGTCCCTTAAACAATAAAATAAATAGTCCATATGAGCCCCTCTGCGAGAACGAACACGGCCCATTGACCTGTTCTTTGGGAAGGTACCCACTCGAGAGTCCGCAGCCACACTTTAGCTCACTGTATCTTTCACATATGGGAAATATCCATTTGCTTATCAGTCTTTGTCCCGCCCACATGGGCAGTCTAGCATCGAAATGCTATGACAAGTCCCTTCTTTAATCGCAATAGTTCAAGGATACTTGGTTTCAACACAAAGGGAGCAATGGGTCGTAAAATATCACTAGGAGCCTTCAGAGAAAGGACCAGGGGGAGAGAACCACAATGTACCTTGTGCTGTAGGAGTTCTTGGTTCTCGACGGGGTCGAGTCGGTTTCAAGGCGCTTTGCAGCTTCTGCGACAGAGTTCAAGATGGGAGACAGCTGCGGGTAGCAGGTGGCAGGACGTTTGGCACGCAAAGCTGGACCGACAGCTGCATGCCGGCTCGGGGTCAGGAATCGTTGTCTCAGTGCTGGTCGGCGTTCCTGACGCACTGGTCGAAGCATCTCGTACATCTTTAGCAACTGCGGCGTAACACCGCTCCTTTAAGGTAACGTCGGTAGATGCTTGTCGATACACTCCTCCTCGTTTCTTCACTGGGCTCTTGCCATCCTTTAAGGTGGACGGACCAAAGCTGAGGAGAGTGTTTCAGCCAGCTGCCTTGTCCTTGGTTTGGTTTAGAGACACTCTGGCTCTTCCCACCTAGGAAGCTTGCTGCAGAGCCTAGCAGGGCACGCTGTGTACTGGCTGGGTACCGGTTGTGGAGCTGCAGATGGTCCTCTGCATTCAGTATCTCTCTCTGTTCTCCCTCTGTTTAGGGGAGGGATCTTGCTACCCTCCCTGGCAGAAGATGTAGGGCAGAGTGTACCTTCAGTCAGGGTCAAATCATGAGTTCTTCTTGCTACTCCTTGCAAAGTATTCAGATGACCTGCCCATAATAGGGTCTCAACCCTCTTTTAAAGCCAAATGGATCACAGGGATTGGTGTAGGCTAAGCCTACCTTAATGAACCAATCCTGGGTCCTCACCAACAATCTCCTGTACGCATGAGGTCATAACTAGAGTGCTTTGCAATAGAAAAGGTAAAGGGGTGAAAACATGTAATACTAAGTCCCACCCATGTCTGTTTTGGATCAAAGGGTCTATCTGGTCAATTGAGCTCTGTGTTACCTGATTAAAGCGGCAGGTCTCCCCTGAAGCTGCAGCAAGACCAGACTTTCTGTGACATCAGTCCACATACTCGTACCTTCTGAATGGGGTCCCCCTGTGGGGATGACTTCTGTAATACATGCAGTCCCAGATATGACAATACTAAGGATGGGAGCTGGCTTCAGGTTGACACAGTGCAGATGAACGCTTGTTAGAGTTTCCTTTGTTAACATCTGCAGGCATGCCCCATGTGGGCCTGTTTGAAGAACACTCTATTAGTATGTTAATTATGTCAATCGCTGCCACCAGCTGCAGGGCCCAACAAAAGACATGCAGATCCATGGAGCCTTTGTTAGTTAATTGGCCCTCCCCCTTCTGAGATGACATGGTGTACTCCTGACCATCATATCCCGACTAAATATGACAGGCAGGAATGCGCCTGTAGGTTGTGTCCATCCATAGTACACAGGTATATGTGTATGTTGTACGGTGAACATAGGAGCATGTGTGTGGATTAGCCCCACACATTTTCGGGAGGTTGATCTTCCATCGTTCAATTTCATTTAAAATTTCAAAATACCCAGGCGAGCGCAAAACCACTGCCCGGATGGTCGAATTCAACATTTCCCACACATCTCATATCTAATGCCTCAACCTTCGCCAGTGTCTCATACCTAAGGGAACCTCTCCTATTTGCTCTCACCTCTTCTCACTGGATCTGTGTTTTCCCCAAACCTCCTCGGTCCTCCACCTTTCATTGTTTTCCTTCTTTTAGTCTCATGAGTTGCCTCCCTCTCTCTGGCTGTCAAACTTTAGACTGGCAAGGGCCTGATTCGCCCGTGGCAGTAAAATCTTCCTCCTCTTTATCTCTCTCACTCTCCTCTCTCCGGATGTTCCACCAGTCCTCCTTTCTCCTTCTGCCCACCTCTCAATGTTCTTCCTATCTATTTTCTCCCTCTCACCTCCCTTCTCTCTCCTCTTCATTTTCCTTCACTCCTCGGCTCTCTGTCTGATGTTCCTCACCTCACCTCTCATCTTCTCACCCTCCTATCTACAACCTTCTGCCCCTTCTTTCTCTCCCATTTCCAAATGCTTTCCAACTCCAACAGCCTACGCTGCTTTTTATGTCCCAGCTTCAGCTGTAATTATGTTTTTGATTTGGAAAGAACCTTTGGCTCTGGGTGTCACGGCGCACATGGGTTCCCTGCCTGGGAGGGCCTGCAGGCGGCTCTGGTAATCCTTGCAGCTGTGGCAGTGAACACAGCGTGGTCTGTTGCCACGGGCAACCGGTGCCTCTGTGCTTGCCCCCCATTGGCTTCATTACAACATATGAACACGGCGGTCCCTTGCTGACCTGCTTTCCCTTGTTGCTAGAAGCCAGTTGTTCCCGATGGTTTAACCCACTCCTTCTAAGTATACTTCACTGGGTAGTGTTACTAACAATTTAAAGAGTTTAATCCAAGTGTCATAAAACAAAATTCATAAAACATAAACATTGTTATACTCCGATTTCCAACATTTTCCATATATATTGTAAGAAAAACAGTTTCTTGAGTTCCAAGGCTGATGTATAAACTTATAAGGACTTTAACAAACAGTACAGCTTATTTTGTGAGATTGTAAAATATGACATGGAAAACCAACAAATTCCAAATTTAAATGGCATCGGATATTTCATGCTATACATCTTCAGGGCTATAATCAGTCCTTTCATTGTTGTGTGTGAATCTCGTATATTCTTCTGTGACCTACAGTAAGTAATACGCTCTTATTTCTTGGTCTCTCAAGGGCAGCATACTTATTATAATGAAAAATAATTAACATCTGGCTGACCTTTCATCAAATTCACGAAGGTAAGTTCTAACCTGTAATGAAATGCATTCTGTTACTGGGTGCCCTAATACCATGTTTCATGATCCTATGCTGTATAGACCTTAATGGTCATGCCCACTTACCCTGCTCGTTCATTTGGTGGAGTGTCCGACTTTGTGAGTTGACTTCCTTCTTTGTTACAATATGAAACTGCACATTATTGCAACCTGTAAGCGGCAAAGAACATGTCCTCTGTCATTCTTTTGGGCTTTTAACGGCATCGCTACCGCCACCAAGTATCTCTCCTTATCCCGCATAAATATGTTAGAGCTTCCAACCCTCTTCCCCTCTAGTTCCTTATCCTCTCTTCCATGTTATTGAGCGTGGAGGGTGCCATGGTAACTTATTTCGTAGCTGCTCCATAAGGGTGCCTATCTCAGTTGCTGGTGTTTGTTGAGGTAAGTGGGTGCATACTAGGCCACTGGAATCTTCTGCCAGCTTGTCATGCTTAATTTTTACTGAAGCGCTCTGTGTGCGGTGGATTCCCCTTCCCTATCCCTCTTCCTGACACGGCCCTGTACCCTCCTCCCTCCTGGCCCCCTCCCCTGATTGGCTCATCTACGAGCAGTGTTGTGCGTGGCTCTAGGTCCTGCACAGTGGTAGATCTGGCACTTTGCTGATGCTTGTTGAGGTAAGCGGGTGCATACTAGGCCACTGGAATCTACTGCCAGCGTGTGGGGGTTAATATTTACTGAAGCACTCTGTGCGCAGTGGATTCCCCTTCCCTATCCCTTTTCTGGACCCGGCCCTGTTCCCACCTCCCTCTGGCCTACCTCCCCTGATTGGCTCATCTGCGAGCCATGTTGTGTGTGGCTCTAGGCCCTGCACGGTGGTAGATCCAGCACTTTGCTGGTGTTTATTGAGGTAAGCAGGTGCACACTAGGCCACTCGAATCTTCTGCTAGCTTGTGGGGGATCATTTTTACTTGTTCTCTGTGCATGGTGGATTCCCCTTACCTATCCCACTTCCGGACCCCGCCCTGTTCAATCCTCCCTCCCGCCCTCTCCCCTGATTGGCTAATTGCCACTCTTAACACACATCCTCAGGGCAGCCCTCTGCCCGAGCAGCCCCCATGGCTAATGCCCCAAGGTAAAGGGCGGCTCCTACAGCAGCGGCTCCAGACAGTGTCTGCAGGTGTCAGCAGTGGAGGCCAGTGGCCAGCCGTCAACCAGCAGCGACCATCAAGGTAGGTGTGACGTGGGTGGGGATTAGTGCAATCACTATGCTCCGGAAGCCCTGCCACTCTACCTACCCTTAGAACATAACACACCTGGCTGGTAATACTAACCATCTAAAAATTAAGGGATGCCTGATTCAAGTCCCTGGTCCCTCAGGCCAAATACTTTCAACAACAACAACGGACCAATAGGATAGAGGATGACAGATCATATGCATTTATCTTTTTATATATACCATAAATGTCATAGTACAAATTCAACTTTCTTTTTATTATTTCAATCATAAAAAGTGCATCACATATTTAGTAATGTATTTTCACAATGAAATTCAATAATTTGTAAATCAACTCACATACACTCATTCCTGCCATACATTCATTCTCACTCTCTCTTACCACAATTTACTTCATACCTATACCCATGACCTACTTGGTCACCATAAACAATATTAGATATTAACACTGTTGAGTTCCCTCTGCCTGTTATCATGTAACTCGATCTGTATACAGTTATTTCCACAGATATAATCATCAATACGTGTTTCGGTTGTCTATAAGGACTTCAACAATAGCGTTCACTTGATAACGCAACCTTCATCAGGACAAAAACAGGAACTTCATTGGTTCCCATTTCACAATGTAGGGTGAGCCACACCACCTAAAAAACAATAAATACCTATTAGAATTTCTGTCATACTGTCATCCCCTCTTATTTATATATCACTCTAAATGTGAGCACAAATGATTCTCATAAGTAATTATATAATCAGTACTATCATTGTTACTTAATTACAATGAGAGTACCAATTTGGTGGACAAATCCTCATCACACCTGTGAATGTATCCAACTACATAATGACCCACCCACAAGGATGCAATGTAAATGACCCCATTAAATTAGGTCTTCCAATTAAAATATCTATATTTCAATATCAGACAAAGAAGGCTCACTGTTTACAGCACATACTCACTTCAGTAATGCCGCAGAGCGCCTTGAGTCTCTTTCTGGTCAAAAACGTATCCTTAGTGAAGAAAGGGTTCACATTCCGACCTCCATCTATTTGTGGAATATTTTTACCATCCGATGCAAAGCACCGTCTGTTTAGTTGCTTCTCTATTTCTTCTTCTCGACTCCTATATCAGTATGAATAGGGTCACCTCTAAACCTCTGTTTAGGAAAAATCCTAAAATGCAAAGAAACCTTCATTGCACCCTATCTATATTCTCATCATCTTC
The DNA here is from genome assembly GCF_040938575.1 of Ambystoma mexicanum. Lineage (NCBI taxonomy): Eukaryota > Metazoa > Chordata > Amphibia > Caudata > Ambystomatidae > Ambystoma > Ambystoma mexicanum. The sequence continues at coordinate 140,690,484 of NC_090921.1, forward strand.
TGGGAGTGACCACCACATGTAAATTCCATTACTTACATCAATTTTTTGGATATAAGATTCAGGGTCCCCTCTTTATATCTTCGCCCTCAAGCTTAGATAGCTTCATTCTTGTTGCTTCAGATTTGTCAGGCCCTGAACAATTCCCTTTAACACAAAGCATTGGCGTATATTAGGTTTTTTCAAATACAATCCTATAACACAGATTTCCAAAAACCATGTCTCTATCTTGTTATGTTATGTTATTGTGCTTGTACCGAGCCAAAGCCCATAGGCATCCAGGTGCCGAGAGAACAGAATACAGTGAGCAAAAGATTACCACAGGAGTTTACACTAATTAAAAAGATACTTTTTTAGTTGTTTTCGGAAGGCAAGAAAGTCTTTTGTCTTATGCAGGGATGCAGGCAGTGCATTCCATGCCTTGGCTCCCTGGGTGTGGAAAGCCCTCCCAGAGCCTCGGGAGCGTTTCACCCGGTGCTGTACCAATAAATAGCCTTCAGCCGACCTGAGATTTCTTTTAGGCTGGTAGATGCTTATGACATCCTTTAGGTAAGCAGGAGCATTACCAAAGATGCATTTATGGCATATTGTTAACAATTTAAATTGAATTCTGCTTTCCACAGGAAGCCAGTGCAATTTTTTTCTGGCTGCAGTAGTGGGTTCTGAGCGCTTCATTTGAAAGATGATGCGGACGGCATTATTTTGGATTTTTTGTAGATCCTGGATTTCAGCTTTCCCTGCACCGCCTAGGAGTGCGTTACAATAGTCAACACGTGGCAGGATGACAGCTCTCACGAGTTTAATACGGTTTTCGACCGAGACTAGTGGTGCGACCTGTCTGAGCACTTTAAGATGATAGTGCTAGTGATAATGGCTGCAACATGGGCTTCACAGTCCAAACTGTTTTCCATGAATGTGACCAAGGTTTTAACTTTCTGCACAACGTTGATAAAACTACCATCTATCCTGAAGCCAGTATACTCCTGGCCCAACTTGATTTGTGCCTGACATGGGCCAAAAATCATGAGCTCGGTCTTTGTGGCGTTCAGGCACAGCCAGTTAGTGGACATCCACTGCTTTATCAGTTGATAGATCGCATTTACTGTAAGTTGATCCGTATCATAATCGCTGGTGATGTTGAGGACCAGATGGAAGTCATCAACATAGTTACAAAAGAAGGTCTGGAAAAGATCTAATTCGTAGCAGAGTGGAAAAATGTAGATATTAAATAACAATGGGGAAAGACATGCCCCCTGGGGCACTCCACACGTTATAATTTGTGACCCAGAGGCACTGTCCCCCCAATGCACCTGTGACCGACGGCCCTCCAGAAATGCTCTCAACCAGGCTATGGCATTATCGGAGAGGCCCCCAACAGTCTGCAATCTTTCAAGTAAGATTTTGTGATCTAGCAAGTCAAAGGCTGCTGATAACAACAACATCAGCAGCCCTGACTTGCTATCTTCCAGCATAGAGAGCATATAAGTCTGTAGGTCCAGAAGGGCACTCTCTGTGCCGTGGTGACTTCTGAACCCCGACTGCTTGGCATGTAAAATGCCAGCCATCTGGACATGAACCTGTAGCTGGATAGTTGCTATCTTATCTATAAGTTTAACAAAGAACAAAGTGTTGGTGATTGGTCTAAGGTTTGCTGCATCAGTGGAATCAAGGCCCACTTTTTTTAGCAGCAGTGAAACTGCTACATTCTTTATTGATTGGGGAATGACACCTGTTCGAAAGGAGGCGTTGGCGAATCTACAAAGAAAAGGCGCAAAGAGTTCCTTATGTTCCAAGATACGTTTGGATGGAAGCAATTCGCCAGGACAATTGGTGGGGTGCATAGACTTAAGAATTTTCAAAATATCAGCATCAGTAGATTCTCTGAAGGTAAAACCTGCTACAGGACCTAATAGAGTATCACTGCCTGATATAGAAGCTGGCTGGGTTTGTGACGACTTTATACAAATATGATGTGTCTCAAGGGGTACTGGAATAGGTGTTAGTATAGGCGACGGGGCTACTAGTGCTTCTAGTTTAATTTTATCTTGGGCTTTTAATAATTTATCTGCGAAAGCCTTCTGTACCCGATCGCAATCATCATCTGTCAGTTTTATAGGAAGACAACAAGCAGTAGGTTTCTCCCAGGATCTAAAAAGGTGAAAAAGTCCCTTTGTCTCGTCTCCAGCTAAACTAATTTAGTTGTTATAGAAGGTTTTCTTAGCCTCAAAATTTCTGCTTTATACTGTTTCTCTTTGTGTTTCCAATCTGACAAATTAGTAATAGATCTATCTTTCTGCCAGGTATGTTCAGCCTGCCTTTTACTAGCTCTAAGTTCTGCCAGGGAAGGGGAGAACCATTTGTGGCGATTAGGTAAATCTCTAACCAGTTTATCTTTCATTGGTGCAAATTTATCTATTTCAGTAATCTCCTGATTATAATTATTTATGAGCATCTCGGGATCATTGGAGTCGATTGTTTTAGTCATCAAGGTTTGCATATACTTGGCCAAGATAGGCGAGGTAATATTTTTAAAATTTCGGGCTTTGACTGTGTGTGTAGGTACATGCACTCTGCGTGCTAGGACGGGAAGCCGCAAAATACATGAAATTAAGAAGTGATCACACCAGATACTTGGTCTAGTCACAATGTCTTCAACCTGTATGTTATTACTACCAATCCAATCCAGTATGTGGCCCTTATTATGTGTAGGGTTTGCATTGTTAATTAAGACTTGGTGATTACTTAGCATTTTTTCCAAGGCCATTGCCTTTTTATCCCTTTTGTCACCTTTACAACGGTTTAAATCTCCCAAAATGACCAATCCCGTATTAGTAGTCATCATGGGTGTAATAATATTACCAATATCTTCATTAAAACTATCGGAATCTTCAGGAGGTCTATAGAGGAGAACTAAGTTCAAGGTAAAATTCGGATTGGAAGTCATCTTGACGTGGATAATATCACTCCCAATCCATTCAATATTAGCTTCATAAAAACCTAATGCCTTTTTGCATACAATAGCAACTCCTCTCCCAACAGTCCCTTCTCGATGTTTTCCTAAGAAGACATAGCCTGGTGGTGTCATCTGCTCTATGGTGGGCCGCTGCGAGTCAGTAAGCCATGTCTCGGTGAGACACATAACGTCTAAGTTATGTTCCTGTATATATTCATGTATATCCAGTACATGTTTCACCGCAGAACGGGTATTCAGTAAAGTTATAGTAAGTGAGGTGGGTACAAGATGCTGAATATCAGACGTCTGACTAGATGAAGCATTATTATTATAAATGTGAGGGGCATGGTCCTGTGAAAAGCTAGAAGCCTTACTTGAAGTTTCCATAGAGCTTGTGGGTGCCGAGAAAGTCAGAGAGGCAATATTGCATGTCAGCACTTCTCTGCACGGACCCGCACAGACTCACATTTCCGTTCGCGCAGGCGCGTTCGCGCCGGAGGACGGATTAAGTAGAGAGCGCGGAAACTACAATCCAGCTCCATCTTGGCACCATAATTGCAGGCTTCTTGTTGTCACCATACATGAATCGAATCACTCAGCATTTCTGATATCTCTTAATTAGACCCACTACAGGGATATATAATACTCCTTGCTCTCCGTCTGTAGCGATCGCTAAATTATCCTGTTCTTGGTGAGGTAAACATTCTTGCAAATCTCAAAGATAACTTACCTTTTAGTTGTCTCTTGTTTTCCCATTAGATATCCTCGATCAGCTTACATGTAAAATCTACACGTTCCCATTCGATTATCTGTTGTCTCCCAATTGGATACCCTTGATCCACTATCTTTATTTACATATGAAGACTACGTGTTTCATATATCACAATTAGCTCTTCTCTAGGTGGCTATATAGTAGTTTCTTTCCCGTAAAGTAGTCTATCTATCATTCTCGTACTTACAGCGAGCAGGACTGGACTACGTCTGTCACTTTTTGCAGGGTTTTTTCCACTGCATACTCGGTCACGGGAGGCGGTCGCATGCGCAATACAAAAGAGACTGCGTCGCGTATCATTCTTTTATCGTCAGTTTTCATGGTCATAGAAAGAGGACAGCGTATCTGTCTCCTTTTACCTTGTGTCACAGAAGCCATTGACAGTCTCATTCATGATGGATAAAATCACTTAATATTTCGATCTAGATCTCTCAGGGCCTTAGACATAATTAATACAAACTAATTTTGTTTTACGTCTGTTTTTTTAAACAGATTATTATATTATTAGGTAAATTATCTACGGCATCTAGAATATGTTAAGACCTGAACATTCAGGATACAACCACATAATCACCCAAAAGCAATCATTGTTCTATTAAGCGCTTGCCGCATATCCTGTAGTGCATTATGTTATTAAATATTTTTTCACCTTGTAGATTAAATTAGTACACTATCTACAGAATATAGAATATGTTTGGACCATCAGATACAGGATACACTTACATTGGTTCTCATTCCGAGTGCGGCGGTAAGGGGTTAACAGCGCTGGTAAGGATGCCGGTGCCGTTAACCCCGTACCGCCGCATTCCGAGGTCCTTTAGCGGGTCCCGCTGAGGGGGGCTGGTAAAACCAGCCACCTTTAGCGGGAGCTGCTAAAGGACCAGGGAGCTAGTAACGGGCCCGCTATTAGCTCCCTCCCCATTCCCATTGAGCCCTATGGGGGCTCGAATGGGAATGGGGATGGCTTCCCTGAATGGGGAAATACTGGGTTGGAATGACCCGGTAAGTCCCCATTCAGAGAACCCAGACCTGAGTTTGGAGGCAGCCATGCCGCAAATGGTGGCATGGCTACCTCCAAATTCGTAATGAGGCCCATAGTAACTCAAAAGCAGTCATTGTACTACTACACACTTATCGCATATCCTGTAGTACGGACCATGGTTCCAACCTACTAGGTATTTAGCCGTTCTGTAGCTGATATAGCTAGACTCTACTACATCATGCCGACATAGGTGAATTACATCTTGAATGAGCACATACCAAGTTCTCTTATTCGTTAGGGTTATCAGCTCCACGTATAGTTTAGCATAGTCATACTTTCCACTATTCATCATACAATACTACATATCCATAGTCATGAGTACGAGTCATATCGGATGGGTCCATCACTCCTTTCATTATAATGCCCAGCCTAACATGTTTACCCCTTATCTCGAACAACTCCAACACATACGAAAGGCTCTAACTCAAAATACTTAAAGCCTAATCACCCAGGTCTACAGTCAATCAGTGTGCTATAAGTGCATTCCACTCGACGTACACATTGAGCCCTTGTCTCACTGTGTCCAGTGTATAGATCCATTGCTGTTCTATTCTATGAAGGACTGTGGCCATATCGTCCCCTCTACTTTGTGGTCTAATCCCTTGCATCACAAACCATTTGAGGTCCATGTCTGTGTGCTTATGTTGAACAAAATGGTCCGCAAGAGGTTTATCTGCCACCTTAATGCAGATGCAACTCATTTGTTCCACTATTCGTTGTCTCACCTCTCTTGTGGCTTTACCCACATACAATAGCTCACAGGGGCAAGTGATTATATAAATCAAATTTTTCGTTCTGCAGTTAGTGTGGCTCCTCAATTGCCATAATGAAACTCCAGTCTTGTCTCTGTCAGAGGACACGCAACACAATTACCACACTTGTGATGATCCACAATAGGCAGTAATCCCCAGTGGTTTAGTACTGTTCTCGGTTTTTCTCGGGGTATGCGTGCACTAATGTTTGCTTTAAGTTTTGTCTTTTTTTTAAACGGAAACATGAGTTTCTGACACAAACTACCTGACTGTTTAGTCAGGTCCCAGTTATGATTAATAATCCTCTTCATGTCGTTACTCACCGGATTAAAAGTGGTAACACATACCAATCTCTCTTGTTTCTGTTTTTCACAAGGGGTCAGACATATATCTCGATTCGTATTTGAAGCTCTTTTGAAATTGTCTTTAATTAATTTCCTCGGATATCCTCTCTCTGTTAATCTCTCTTTCAATTGTTCTGCATGTTTGACAAATTCATTTTTTTCTACCGTAACCTCACAGGGTGGAAACTCGAAAAATTAAGTAATGTATTTTTATCAGTTGGTTTCCGATAAAGAGTAGTGACCAACTTGTCTGCCGATTTTTTTTTTTAATGATCAAATCCAGAAAGCTCCCTTCTGTGGTGTTCCATTCCATCGTGAAACTGATGTTCCTGTAACATGTATTAACCCCTCGAGTGCCACGAGCAAGGTATCTCGTCCTTGGGATTACCTCCCTGTTGCCAAGGACGAGATACCTCGTGCTTGGCACTTAAGGGGTTAATTAAACAGAAAACCTTAGAAGGCATTGAATGGTGAAATACCAAAATCATCAAAAAAAGGCCTTGGCACTGGGGGCGGAAACCCATGGCAGTTAAAAGGTTAAGCCCATTGTGGAACCGTATTAACGAGTCACTAGTGCCCCTCCAAATAAAAAAAACATCTTCTATATATCTGTACCAGACCCTCAGGCCTTGGTACAGATCTCCAAGATGTTCCAATTTATTGCCTCTTCCTATGATGAACTTCTCCTCATAGTCTGCCATAAATAAATTGGCTACATCGGTGGCGAAAGTCGCCCCCATGCTCACCCCTCGTCTTTGTTTATACAGAGATTGTTTGAACATAAAGAAATTCCCCGTCATGGCTATCTGTGCACATTCTAAAATGAAGCCCTTAGGTGGCACATGTGGCATTGCCCTTTTATGAAAATAGTTACCTAACACCTCCAAACATTGCATCTGCGGAATGGAGGTGTAAAGGGACTCCACATCCATCGTTGCCAAAATGTCGTCATTTCCCATCACTAATCTCTGTGTGATTCGGTTCTTATCTCCCGAATCTTTCACATAGGATGACATGCGCAATACGAAAGAGACTGCGTCACGTATCATTCTTTTATAATCAGTTTTCATGGTCATAGAAAGAGCACAGCGTATCTGTCTCCTTCTTCCTTGTGTTACAGAAGCCATTGACAGTCTCATTCATCATGGATAAAATCACTTCATATTAATATTATAATGAAAGGAGTGATGGACCCATCCGATATAACTTGTAATCATGACTATGGATGTGTAGTATTGTATGATGAATAGTGGAAAGTATGACTATGCTAAACTATATGTAGAGCCGATAAGATCTAGGAAAATAGGTTTTTATTATTTTTTTAGATGGTGTGGCTCACCCTACATTGTGAAATGGGAGCCATTGAATTTCCTGTTTTTGTCCTGATGAAGGTTGCGTTATCAAGTGAACATTATTGTTGAAGTCCTTATAGACAAACAAAACATGTGTTGACGATTATATCTGTGGAAATAACTGTATACAGGTCAAGTTGCCTGAAAACAGGCAGAGGGAACTCAACAGTGTTAATATCTAATATTGTTTATGGTGACCAAGTAGGTCATGGGTATAGGTGTGAAGTAAATTGTGGTAAGAGAGAGTGAGAATGAATGTATGGTAGGAATGAGTGTATGAGTTGATTTTCAAATGATTGAATTTTATTGTGAAGATACATTACTAAATATATGATGAATTTCTTTATGATTGAAATAATAAAAAGAAAGTTGAATTTGTACTGTGGCATTTATTGGTATATATAAAAGGATAAATGGATGGTAATACTAACCAGCCTCACAACTAGTGGAAATTGTGATTATTACCTGAGTCACAACTAGAGAGGACTGTGACCATTGGCCTGCGCCACATTAAAATAGAACTGTGACTATTAGCCTGCGTTGCACTCAAAGAGAATTGTTAATTTTCCCTTGAATCACATCTAGAGAGTAGAAGGGAGGTCACACGGATAAGTACAAAAGTTATAAATCACAATTGATTCTGAATGTGGAGAGGGCAGAGGCTCAGTCAGGTAAACTGATTATAAACATCATATTTTAATATTTATCGGAAACATTATAATAGCATACAAATATTTATTGCATTCACACCATAACATCATAAAATACATCTAATTGTATATTCAAATAGACAAGTTATTCAAAATTGTCAAGAAAGCGGAACTAGACATAGGAATGACCTAACGTATACTGGCAGATGTAATTCAAATCCATCTGTACTTCATGGACAGTATATGTTAGTCATTTCTGAAAGTGTTGACAAAAAAAACGAGCACTCAGCACCTTTTTTGTCAGCACTTTCGTTTTCTTCTATACATTGCTCCCCTGGTCCACGATTTTGGGGATACCCATCCTTTTTTGCTATTCGCATCTAGAGAGTACCACATTGAGATAAAACTGTGAATATTGGCCTGCGCCGCACTAATATAGAACTGTGAATATTAGCCTGTGCTACATGCAGAGAGAATTGTTAATGTTGCCTTGAATCACATCTAGAGAATGCCACATTGAGATAGAACTGTGAATATTAGCCTGCGTCACACTCAGGGATAATAGTTAATGTTTCCTTGAATCACATCTAGAGAGTGCCACATTAAAATAGAACTGTGAACATTAGCCTGCACCACATGGAGATAGTGGTGTGAATATTAGCCTGTCTCACATTAAAATTGAACTGTGACTATTAGCCTGCGTCGCACTCAGAGAGAATTGTTAATGTTGACTTGAATTACATCTAGAGAGTGCCACATTGAGATAGAACTGTGAATATTGGCATGCGCCACACTGAGATAGAGCATTGAATATTAGCCAACGCCACACTGAGATAGAATTGTGATCTTTAGCCTGTGCCGCATTGAGATCGACGGGTGAATATTAGCCTGCGTCACATTAAAATAGAACTGTGAATATTAGCCTGCGTCGCACTCAGAGAGAATTGTTAATGTTGACTTGAATTACATCTAGAGAGTGCCACATTGAGATCGAACTGTGAATATTAGCATGCGCCACACTGAGATTGTACTGTGAATATTAGCCTGCACCACACAGAGATAGAGCATTGAATATTAGCCAACGCCACACTGAGATAGAATTGTGATCTTTAGCCTGCGCCGCATTGAGATCGACGGGTGAATATTAGCCTGCATCACATTAAAATAGAACTGTGACTATTAGCCTGCTTCACACTCAGAGAGAATTGTTAATGTTGCATTGAATCACATCTAGAGAGTGCCACATTGAGATAGAACTGTGGATATTGGTTTGCGCCGCATTGATATTGTACTGTGAATATTAGCCTGCACCACACGGAGATAGAACATTGAATATTAGCCTACGCCACACTGAGATAGAATTGCAATCTTTAGCCTGCGCCGCATTGAGATCGACGGGTGAATATTAGCCTGCGTCACATTCAAACAGAACTGTGAATATTAGCCTGCGTAGCACTCAGAGAGAATTGTTAATGTTGCCTTGAATCACATATACATCTAGAAAGTGCCACTTTGATATTGAACTGTGAATATTAGCCTGCGCCACGCTGAGATAGAACTGTGAATATTAGCTGGCGTCACATTACAATAGAACTGTGAATATTAGCCTGCGTTGCACTCAGATAGAATTGTTAATGTTGACTTGAATCACATCTAGAGAGTGCCACATTGAGATAGAACCATGAATATTGGCCTGCGTCACATTAAAATAGAACTGTGAATATTAGCCTGCGTCGCAGTCAGAGAGAATTGTTAATGTTGCCTTGAATCACATCTAGAGAGTACCACATTGAGATAAAACCGTGAATATTGAGCTGCGCCACACTAAGATAGAACTGTGAATATTAGCCAGCGTCATAATATAATAGAACTGTGAATATTAGCCTGTGTCACACTGAGAGAGAATTGTTAATGTGCCTTGAATCACACCTAGAGAGTGCCACATTGAGATACAACTGTGAATATTAGCCTGCGCCACACTGAGATAGAACTGTGAATATTAGCCTGCGTCACATTAAAATAGACCTGTGAATATTAGCCTGCGTCACAGAGAATTGTTAATGTTGCCTTGAATCACATCTAGAGAATGCCACATTGAGATAGAACAGTGAATATTAGCCTGTGCCACACTGAGATAGAACTGTGATCTTTAGCCTGCGCCGCATTGAGAACGAGGGGTGAATATTAGCCTGCATCACATTAAAATAGATCTGTGAATATTAGCCTGCGTCACACTCAGAGAGAATTGTTATTGTTGCCTTGAATCACATCTAGAGAGTGCCACATTGATATAGAACTGTGGATATTAGCCTGCACCACACTGAGATAGAATTGTGAATATTAGCTTGTTTCAAATTACAATAGAACTGTGAATATTAGCCTGCACTGCACTCACTGAGAATTGTTAATGTTGACTTGAATCACATCTAGAGAGTGCCACATTGAGATAGAACTGTGAATATTGGCCTGCGTCACACTGAGCTAGAACTGTGAATATTAGCCTGCACCACACTGAGATAGAACTGTGAATATTAGCCTGCGCCACACTGAGATAAAACTGTGAACATTAGCCTGTGCCACATTGAGATGGAGGTGTGAATATTAGCCTGCATCACATTAAAATAGAACTGTGAATATTAGCATGTGTCACACTCAGAGAGAATTGTTAATGTTGCCTTGAATCACATCTACATCTAGAGAGTGCCTCATTGAGATAGAACTGTGAATATTAGCCTGCGCCACACTGAGATAGAACTGTGACTAGTAGCCTGCGCCACACTGAGATAGAACTGTGAATATTAGCCAGTATCACAATATAATAGAACTGTGAATATTAGCCTGCGTCTCACTGAGAGAGAATTGTTAATGTTGCCTTGAATCACATCTAGAGAGTGCCACATTGAGATAGAACTGTGAATAATGGCCTCCGCAACATTGACATAGAGGTGTGAATAATGGCCTGCGCCACACAGAGAGAACTATGAATATTAGCCCGCGTCACATTAAAATAGACCAGTGAATATTAGCCTACATCGCACTCAGAGAGAATTGTTAATGTTGCCTTGAATCACATCTAGAGAGTACCACATTGAGATAAAACTGAATATTGGCCTGTGCCACACTGAGATAGAACAGTGAATTTTATCCTGTGTCGCATAGAGATAGAGGTGCGAATAGTGGCCTGCACCACATTAAAATAGAACTGTGAATATTAGCCTGCATCGCACGTAGAGAGAATTGTTAATGTTGCCTTGAATCACATCTAGAGAGCGCCACATTGAGATAGAACTGTGAATATTGGCCTGCGCCGCATAGAGCTAGAGGTGCGAATATTGGCCTGCACCACATTAAAATAGAAATGTGAATATTAGCCTGCATCGCACTAAGAGATAATTGTTAATGTTGCCTTGGATCACATCTAGAGAGTGCCACATTGAAATAGAACTGTGAATAATGGCCTCCGCAACATTGACATAGAGGTGTGAATAATGGCCTGCGCCGCATAGAGATAGAGGTGCGAATATTGGCCTGCACCACATTAAAATAGAACTGTGAATATTAGCCTGTGTCACATTAAAATAGAAAAGTGAATATTAGCCTGCATCGCTCAGAGAGAATTGTGAACATTGCGTTTTGTCACATCTGGAGGGGACTGTGACCACTAGCCTCTGCCACATTATGATAGAACGGTAAAACATAGGCCTCTCTCCATTTTTTCAAGGTGTCTCAAATCCAGGTGTTCTGATTACTGCCAGCCATTCTGTGAAACCTGCTGGGTGTCTCAAGTTTGGGTGTTTATTTACTGCCTGCCATTCTGTGAAGCATAGGCCTCTCTCCTGTTGTCTAGGTGTCCCAAATCTTGGTGTTTGATCACTGCCTGCCTCTCCGTGAAGCCTAGACCTTTCTGCCGTTGCATAGGTGTCTCAAGTCTACGTGTTTCATTACTGCCTGCCATTCCGTGAATCCTAGACCTTTTTCCCTTGGCTAGTTGTCTCAAATGTAGGCGTTTAATTGCTGCCTGCCTTTCTGTGAAACATAGGCCTCTCTCCCGTTGTCTAGGTGCCCCAAAACGTGGTGCTTGATCGCTGCCTGCCTTATGTGAAGCCTAGGCCTTTCTCCCGTTATCTATGTGTCCCAAGGGGTCATTACGAGGTTGGAGGTAGTGGAAAAACGATGCCGTTAAGGGATTGCCGGCACCGCATACTGCTCCGGGCTATTCCGACTCAACAACCCAGTATTAGCGCCACCACTGATAGCGTGCTCCTCCGTACCGGCATGTGCGCCTGCACGCGGCCCTTGGGCCCGGCAATAGCGGGAAGGCGCTAACAGGAGGACATCACAAGTCAGGCGGACATGCAAATATCGGCATCATGAAGGCGGTAATGAGGGATACTGGGATGCCGGCAATACCGGCATCGCGAACCTCCCGCAAACAGCAATGTGCAGTGTTCCCAACTGCCACAGGTACACATAATCAGCACAGGTGGTGGCATTGGAGTCTGGCCCAGCACAAAAGGAGCACACCCGCACACCACACCCCTTTCCACACCAAAATGATTCCACTTGTAGTAGCAATACTGGGGCTGGAGGACATGGTTGCATTGCTACACCAGCAACTACAGCCACCACAGAGGAGACGCAGTAGGAGAAGGAGGATGAGACAGGGTCAGCAAGCCCCACCAGTGCACCCAGTGGTACCACGCAGGCAGCACCCAATCCCTTGCATCAGAGCCAGTCCATTCAACCTAACCCGTGAGCAGATCCACACCCTGTACCGTCTGGACCGGGACACCATCACCACCAGTGTGGACATGATACACGACGACATTGTCAGCCTGATTAAAATACGCACTGCCATCCCACCTCTACTGAAGGTAGTGTCTTCCTGGCCACAGGCACCTACCAGCACACAGTGGGGCACATGCATGGCATTTCACAACCCTTATTTTATCACATACTGATCCAAGTGCTGGATGCCCTCCTGAAGCACGCAAGTAACTACATATCACTACCACGGACTGCCCAGGAGATCTTTGACACGAAAGTTGGCTTCGATGCACTGGCAGGCATGCCAAATTGTATTGGTGCACTTGACTGCACCTATGTGGAATTGGTGGTTCTGCATGCCACAGAGGAGGTGTACCGCAATCGTAAAATATATCACTCAATGTACAGATGGTATGTGACTCCAGCAAGATCATCACACATTGTTGTGCCCGATTTCCCGGATTAACTCATGACTCAATGGTCCTGCGGAACTCCATGCTCCCACGCTACATGGAGCGACAGCAGGACGACGTGCATGGCTGCTTGTAAGTTGCATGACAGGCACATGGAAGTGAAATGGGGGAGAGATGCACACACCATCATGGTGTCATTGTTGTGGTGACTGCACTATGTCCACATCCCACAACACTGTGCCACAAAGCATCCCAAACTGAACCTGACAACCAATCCCCATAGCAATGAAGGAAGCTGCACACCAATCACAACATGCCAAACTTTCAACCATCCCACATCCCACAACACGTGCACCACCCATCATCAGACCTCACCCTCCGTAACACAATCCAGCAACATGCTGTGAGTATACACAGTGTAAATGTCAGCATCAAATCACTACACAGGACAAGCATCCATGAGAGTGCACAAAACGAAATCACCAAGGGAATCCACTGCTTGTCACAGGGCCACCACCACAGTAGTGCAGCATGTCACCATGGGAATAATCAGCGCTGAATGCCAAATAATGCAGAGACTACTGCCAACGCTGCCAGTAAGCAAATCATACAGAACACTACACATCCCATATATAACACAAACACAGCGATGTGCGTCCACAATGCATGAGCAACATCAAGGCAGTGTACACCGTGCATCATCTTGAAGATGCAATCCACACCATAAGACCATGTCACAGCACACATTGAGGCAAGGTGAAATGTGTGCATACAGGGACATGTGAATGTGACCAACAAATATCTGCAGGCATGTGTGATAACTACAGCAGTCCATCATGTTGGACCCATGCAGGTGATAGTGGCTATCCCTTGAAGACGTGGCTTCTCACCCCTGTCCGGAACCCGCAGAACAGGCACGAAGAGGACTACAATCGTTCCCATACCCGTACCCGTGTGGTCATCGAGCAGACCTTTGGCATGTTGAAGGCACGTTTTCGCTGCCTCATCCGGTCTGGTGGGGCACTCCTCTACAGGCATGAGAAGGTGGCCAAGATCATCATGGCATGTGTCATGCTGCACAACATATGTATCCGACGGAACGTGCCCCTGCCCCCTGACATTGCACTGCAACCACCAGTTGATGATGAAGAGGAAGAAGAAGATGTGGGCGCACATCATCACGGTGCAGATGCACAGGAGGGACGTGCTGTGCGCCAGTCTGTGATTGGCCAATATTTCTAAGACACATGGGTGCAGAGGGTGCCATGAAAGTGGGACTGAGGGCACTGGGTGTGGGAGTACATGTACACTATGCACTGTAGACCAATAAATGACACATATACAATGATGAATGTGCACTCAAGTATTTTTTCTGGTACACAACGGGTGTATTAAACAGTAAAATAGTGAACAGTGCTCATGCCCTCCACCTCAAACACACCCTCTCCCCCCTCCGCCTCCCCACACAACTCCTCCACAACTCCCCCACAACTCCCCCACACTCCCTCTCCCCCCACAACTCCCCCACACATGGTATCCAAGCAAATGCTGCAGGTTTCTGCGTCAATTACCATTATCAGGCTGCCCCATCTACTTTTGTCCACTTCCCGCATCTGGTGGCGGCATGTCTGAGCGCCGCAAGGGGCGCGCTGACCTGCGAAGGGGGCTGGTCTGAGTGGAGCTCGATAAAGATGCCGTGCCCCCTTGCTCCAGTCTCGGGGCAGGACGCTCTGCCTCCAAGGCATCCGCTATGCGGGAAAGGACCTGCCTCAGAGCAGACACCTCCTCACAGATACGAGTAGTGAAGGTCTCAATGGCCTGTCTCAGGGACGCAGTGTTGTCCCGCCCCTCCTGTCTTGCCTGGGCACCATCTGTTACAAACGGCCTGACTAGGCCTGTCAGCTCCTCCTGGCGCTGCACCGTATGTGCCATTTACTGCACCCCATTCCGGACACCAGTTGAGGTGGATGCTGCATGTACATTTCCAAAATCGTGTGGCTCCTCTGTGGGGCTCATTCTCCCTTGCCATGGCTCCCCTCCAGACTGCTCCTGTGTGCTGTCATTGGTGGAGTACAATGGTGTGATCTGGGGTGATGGTGGGGGAATGGGTGTGGCAGGTAAGTCAGATGAGTCATCCTCCACAGGGACACACACCTGGCCTATCTCTGCACATCCTCGTCGGTCTGGGGTGCCGTGGCTGCCGCCTCCCCAACAGAGCTGTTGGCAGCTGAAAGGGCTCCATTGGCCACTGGCTCCTGTGCAGGGGACACAGATGTTGTGGGGACTGTTGCTGTGGCCCTTAGCCGCACCAGTGACGTGGCATCTTGTGGTGCCGTCCCCTTCTGTGGCAGTCGTGGCTTGCCTGGCCCTTTTGATGTCGAAGGCCTGTTGTCTTCTTCCCTGCCCCTGGCCTTCTTCTGGGTAGTTGTCGCCTGTGCCGCTGAGTCCCGGGCCTCGCTGTCAGGATCTGAGCCTGTGGGGGACCTAGAGAGGGACGGCATCAGTGATTGGAGCTTTGACAATCAGGTTGCTTCCTATATGGGGGGAGCATGCAGACATACATCAGGGTCACACATGTTTGAGGTGGTGTATGCTGTGTGACATGCATTTCTGTCGTGGACTGGGTGCAGTGTGACTAATGCCGTTTCCATGTTTGTGGGGTGTGCCTCAGGTATGGCATTGGGATGCTGCATGCATGTGGATGTGTCAGTGCTGAGGACGGCATCTAGTCAGGGATGTGTCCTGCCTGTAATGGGCCATGCATTGCCTCATGACACGGTCAAAATGGTGGACTATCATCAGAGTTTGCATTACAGTGTTTTCTTAGGGCACTCACCTCCATCTGCCGATGAGGTGGTGCCCCGTTCCATGTCGCCCACAGCTTCAATCGCCTCAATGCCAATAGTGCTGGCGCATGTTTCCTCCCAGCGGCTTAGTTTGATTGGGGAGCTAGGCCCACCGCCAGTAGCCAGGCGCTGGCTCCGGTTGGCCGACATGATGTTTCAGACTCTGAGGCGCAGGTCGTCCCATCGTTTGCGCACGTCTTCCACTGTGCAGGGGGTGTTCCCAACAGAACTCACTTTCTTTGCAACTAGTTGCCAGATCTCTTTTTTCTTGATCTGATCTTCTCTCTTGAGGATATTCGCAAACACAACCTCAGCATTTTCTGCCAACGTGCCTGCTAGCATTGTGAGCTTGTCCTTCGTGAAGCGCCCTTTACGCTGACGGTATGCCCCTTATTCACTGCCTTTGGCATGATGCTGGTGCTGGTGATGTTTTCCTGCTGTCGGAATGAGTCTCCAGGTGCTGTGTAGTGAGGGTGGCAATGGATTGTGTTTTTAAAGATAGCCGCCGTGCCCTTTCCCGTTCCGGCGCGATGGCGTTACTTCCGGTTCCGCTTAATAGCGGTGACCGCTAATAGCGGAGACCGCTATTAGCGGTACCCGCTAATGCCGTATCCATTGATGCCGGGCCCGTTATTTAGAGGTAGACGGCGGTGGTAGTGCTATCTGTGCTTCAGATGATGCCGCTAAGAGGCTTTTTTGGGACTTTAGCAACATGCCGGTACTGTCGATACAGCCATGTCGCTATGCTTGTGCACTCAAACTCGTAATACGCCACTGTTAGCGGCCTCTTTCCTACATGGACACAGTATTTGCTCCATGCTGGTAAGAACTGTTTTTGCCTCCAACCTCGTAATGACCCCCACGGTGTTCGATCGCTGCCTGCCATCCTGTGAAGCCTAGGCCTTTCTCCTGTCATCTGGGTGTCAGGAATCGAGGTGTTTAATTATTGCTTGGCATTCGCCGAAACCTAGATCCCTCTCCCACACGCTGATATCCTAAATCTAAGAGTACTATCTCATTGTAAACCACCTGTCAAACCTAGGCTCCCCACTATCTTTTCATCTCAAACCTCTGGATATTGTATCATTACCTTCTATAATTGAGTCCTAGGCCCCCCCGACACCTATGAACACCCAGCAGCCACTAGTCCCCCATAACCAACCGTACCACACGACCAACACCTGGTACTCCCTTACTCCCTTGGACAGTCCTCCCATAGAAAGAGGCACACCGTAACCTAACTGAACAGACAGACACCCTCGGAGAGCATCCAGTCATCGCAACATAAGAGGATAAAACCCAACATTATCCTAGAACAAGGCACGACAGGTGGGCAACTGCCTCTGTAGAGTCAATACCCAGACAACTCCTACCACCGAGGACCTAAAATGCCCCGACACAGAATTGGACGCTGTAAAAGAGAGCAGGAACTTGGAACAACTAATACGGATACACAAACTCAGCCGCCTCCAGTAGAAGCCGCCTTGAATACAGAACACACACCGCCGAATAATACAATCAACAGAACAAACATTGTAAGATAAAAATCCATATAGCTTACACCGTACCTCGTAACAACCGCAGAACCTCGATACTTCAACAACACTGACTGACATCTCCAGACAGGCAAAGAATTACTCTGAACAACCGAAAAAAAGACAGCAGGACCCAAGAAGAGAATGGGATGATGCCAATCCCCTTACTCCATATATCACAAGAACAGAAGGGCACTACCGATATTCACATCAAACCACAGGAGATGATGAAGCAGTAGAAGTCAACAACCCAACTATCAATCTAACAGACCGATTCCATGGTTAAGCAGCCTCCACGGAACCTGAACTAACTGGCGTCAACACAGAAGCACCTCAATTGAACACCCATAAAGCAAAACAGGGAACAACAAATAAACCAAACCACACCAAAAAGATCCACTGCAATCTAATCAATTCAAGGTCAATGTCCAAACATGCCACCAAAATCTACGAAATCATATGTGACAGAGGTATCGACATCCTATTCGTAACTGAAACATGGTAGATGACACCTACAAGATCACTCTCAAAAAGTGCCTGCCTGATTACTTCAAGTGCGTCTAAGCAAACAGGAAAACCCAAAGAGGTGGCGGACTAACAATAATCCACAAGGAACACCTGGAAATGAAACTGGAAGACCCATTAAACATCAATAAATGCGAATCTCTAATCCTGCGCCTATCATCACACCCCAGAACAAACCTGAAATTCATACTGGTATACAGACCACCAACCTACGATGCAAACTTCGTAGACGTCTTCACGGAAGCAATCACCAACCTAGCCATCAAGCACAATCAACTGATTATCCTCGGAGACTTCAACATCTGGTTCGATGAAGAAACCACAACCACACAAAAATCTCTAGCCAGCCAATTAGCAACAATGAAACTACATCAACTAGTCAATGGAGCAAACCACACGGCAGGTCATACACTTGACGCAATCTTCTCCATAAAAAAACTCACCACCACAGCGCCACCAATTCAGATCCTCTGGAGCGACCACCTCATCATTCCCATTGTAATCACACTGGCCATTCCAATAACCAAACAACAGGACAAGCCACCGATCATCATGAAAAGAAACTGGAGAACCATCAAAAACTCCAACTTAACTACTGGAAATCCACAAACCACAATCAACAACTTTGGACGTAGCTGACCTGGAAAAAAAAATAGAACTACTTCCCAACTGGATCACGACAACAAATGACGAGATCGCCAAAGAAAAACTTTTACCCCATCACGGAAAAGAGCAACGGCAAAATGGTTTACCCCACTTCTCAGCGCCATGAAAAGGAAACAACAAAAACTTGAACTAGAATGGAGGATCACAAACGACTGCTATAAGAAATTAAAATTTCAAAAACATACCTGTTCATACAAAATGCAAAAAGGAAATACTATGACAACAGAATCTTCAAAGCACCAAACACCCAAAAATAATACTTTAAAATCATATATGAAATAAAAAAACACCTGTCTGCAACAACACTCCAAAACCGTTGAATAAACTATGCAATGACCTTGCAGACCATTTCAAAAACAAAATCATGACTATCCAACAGACCATATAAAACAGACCATGCAACCACAATATGGAACCCAGCCACTCCTTCGAGGAACGCCCGAACAAACTCCGAAGCTTCCTCCAAATATCAGTGGAGACATTTGTCAAACTGGTAAATCAAAGTAACAAAACAGGTTCCCCAGCGAATCCCTGTGCCCTTGACATATACAAATCAATACTCTCACAAGGAACACCCTTTGACTACTACAGAAACATCTTCAATCAATCAATCTCAACAGGGAAAGTGCCCCAATCCTTCAAATCAGCATACATCAAGCCGCTCCTCAAGGATACAGCAGGAAACGTGGAGGACCTCTCAAGTTACAGACCTATCTCCAACGTCCTGTACCCAGCTAAACTGCTGGAAACATACATATATAGAACATATCAAGAATTCATAGAAGAGCACTGTCTATTGGACCAGGCATAAGTAGGCTTTAGACCAATGAGAGGGATGGAAACAGCACTTCTCTCAATCTGGTATGATCTAAAGGCAAACGCAGACTCAGACAATAGTACCACTTCAATACTTCTAAACCTCTCAGCGGCATTCGACATAGTTAACCACGACATCCTCATCATGAGATTGGAAGAAATTGGAATCACTGACCGCGCCTTACAATGGATCAAATACTTCCTAACAAACAGAACAGAAACCATAGGGATGAAACCTTTAAAATCCAACCCAAGAGAATCCTCATGCGGAGTACCGCAAGGATCATCCTTCTCCTGTAAGTATTCAACATCTACCTGTCTCAACTAATCGAGATCATTAAAAGACACAGCCTCACCTGTTACAACTATGCTGATGACACACACATAATCTACAAAATACAAGACACACAAGAAGATAACACAACATTAGAGAACTGCCTTCATGAAATATACAAATGGATGAACTTGAACTACCTCAAACTCAACCCAGGCAAAACAGAAATAATGATCATCACAAATATCAATGGAGACAACCACTACATCCTCTGGCTGACAGAACTTGGGACAACCCCAACCCCATCGTTGATTGTAAAAAGCCTGGGATTCCTAAAGGTCAACAAACTTACTCTAGAGCCACAAGTAAACGCTCTAATCAAGAAATGCGCTTTCTCCTGCGAGCAGTAAAAAAGATCCTACCATTCCTGTCATTCGCCAACAAAAAAACACCGTCATCGCTCTCGTCATGGACAGAGTAGACTACGCCAATAGCCTATATCGAGGCATGCCTAAACGACTTCTAAAAAATCTCCAATGCATACAAAATGCGGCTGCCAGACAGCTCCTCAAACTACCTCAAAGAGAACACATCACACCAGTGCTGAAAACGCTACACTGGCTACCAATAAAACAGCAAATCAGGTTCACATAAATGTGCATAACGCACAGAGCAATCCACGACCAAGGCACAGAGTTCCTAAGAGAAAAAATAAAAAGACATCGCCCAACAAGGCTGCTCAGATCCAGCAGCGACATCCGTTTGGAACCAAAACCATACACCAAATGAAAATTTGGTGGATCCTCTTTCTCTCACCTCAGCCCAAAAACCTGGAACAAGCTACCAAAGAACACACATAACACAAGAGATCACGTCTTATTCAGAAAACTCCTCAAATCTTGGCTCTTCACCAAACAACTAGAAAGAATGCCTATGTGGGCATTTACACAGCTGAAACAATGCTGAGAGAGGAAACCAATCCTCCCTATCTCCCTAAGCTATCGCCCAGCAGAAGTAAGGGAAGAATAATCCACAGCATATCAGTTTACGAACTGAAAGATAGATAAACTAGAATCATACCAAAGAACAATCACAGAGAGATCCGGATGGAAGGGTAAGGATGGTATATCAATAACACCTTGGCCTACAAAGTAAACACAGGCAGCAATGGACCACTTACATGAAATAGATAGGAAAGGAGAGGGGGATTGTAAAAGTATAGCACCAATACCAGAGTGGGGGACAATTCACGCCCCAACCTAGTACACAAAGGTCGAAAATAACACCGCTGGGAACTTGCTGCGCCATTGCTCCTAACAATTAGACAGACAGGAAAGAAAAAAGAGAAAGAATATGACAACCCCATAGGACAACAGGATACATAAAACAAGAATTATAAGGACTAAGAGACATATAACCCACTAACCAAAAGCTCACATTTCTGCATACTTAGCTCACACAAAAATGCACATAACCACCTTCTCGCAAAGCAAACCGCACGCTCTTCACCACACCGCAACAACAAACATACAACACATACGTCGCCCCAACAGCACACAAGGACTCTCATCGATCTGATATTCACACCCAAGCTCAGCGCACAGTGAAAACCGAACTGAAGATGCCAACAGGACACCACCTTCCTCACTTTCCTACTCTCTCTTCACCCAACTAATCCCACCCCGCCCTCTTGTTTGCAGATCCACCTGAGCACCTGGGGACCAATTTCGTTGGTGAAGGTGCGCTGTACAAATAGCTTTAACATTACCATTAACATAAGGTTTACCAGCTATTTCGCAGTTGCGGTAACCTGCTTATCTGATTTCTTGCGGGCGTATTAGACTGCTCGCGAGAATGCAAGGCTCGAGTACTTACCCAACTTCTCTTCGTACGACAGAGCGCGGTGCAGCAGACAGCCAACACCGGTCGGGCATGCCGCAGCCATCTATTTGTAAATCTCGTTCCCATGGCAATAGCCAGCTGGCGTACGCATGCGCGCTACGCTGGTGCGGCGGCCATATTGGAACGGGTTTAACTCTTTGTAAAGTGCCCCTCACTCAAATAGGGAAGTGTCTACTGGTCCCTCTACACTGTTCCAGTGTAAACCGATCGGCCTCAACTTGATCCTTATATGGGCCTTAATAGAAGATCTCCTCATTGCATCAATATTGCTCATCATACATCAAATATACATTTTACATCAATGGCCACATTTGGTTGTCCAGCTTAGTGGTACACCGTAGGGATCAAAATATCCTCTCTTAAGTATTTGGTAAGTTTCCGAACCCCCTCTTCTGGCTCTTAGTTGCTCACAATCTGCTTATGAGGCTCCCTGGCCCATCATATGGTAAGGTTAGTGTTACTCCTGGCAGAATACAACTGCTCACAATCTTGGATGATGTTGTCATCGGTTTGCCACAGTGTGTATGCCTTCCCTCAGGAAATTCCTGTTCACATTCTGTTACTTTTAGGGCTGCAGTATCCTCCCAGAAATATCTGTTCACAATCTATAGTTATTAACTAGGACTTTTAAAGGACCCCTCCTGTCTTGACAGGGGATGTGTGTCCCAACGCTCTGTTGTCATGCGCTGGTGGTTAATGACCCACATGTACTGACGTGATCTTACAAAAAACACATATGTCCTATTCGCAGTCTAACTGTTCGATCCAGGCGGTCTCTCTCTCTCTCTCTGTAGCAGTTTTCTCTGTAGGTCTCCTCCTCTACTTAATTGTGTAACTTGGTCTAGAATCACACATTTTAGTTATGCCACGTTGTACCTTGTTTCCATAAAATGAGTCACTAGTGGGACCTCATACTTTTCATTCGGATATTAGATTTGTGATGCGTCCAGCCCTCTTTTGCCTTTCGTGTAGTGATTCACCCATGATAGTAACGTCAAGGGTACTTCAGAGCGTACACTACATTCAAAGTCGCATGAGTGTCTCAGTTCTGTTTTTTTGCTTGAATGTGGATGAGTAATATTGTCACACCTATTATTATGTTGCTACAGTGTTGGCAATTACCACAAGGTTGTGTTCCTGCGTGTTGTGATATATGTTTTTCGTGAGAGTTAATATCTGCCCTAACTAGTGTGTTCCATAGTGTCTGACTGTTCCTATATGCAAAAGTGGGTAACTCAGGGAAAAGACTGGGTCTATTTGCATCATATTCCAGTTCTGCTTGATTACTTTTTTTATTCTTGCGCTCTGTGATGAGTGTGTCGTGAGGAATACCAAGGGTGGACTTGGTTTAGGTGGTTTCGTTGTGAGTTGGGTTTCTCGTAATATACGCTCTACTTTTTCCGATACTGCTTGCATACAATCTTTGTCATATTTTCTTATAAGCAATTTAATCTTCAGGGTGTTCGCTTATCGCTTATATTCATCTCTACTCGAGATGTTGCGATGTCTCTCGTTACTCCTGCTGGTCAGCTTATTTCTTTCTACCTGCCCTGGCTAACCTTCAGTACTCCCCTGGTCTTCTGACGCTCTCTTCTGCCTTGCCTTGAGTTCATTCTTTTCCTTTTCTTATTATCTATCTGAGTTCATCTTGACCTTAATAGTGGGAAGACCATTCTACTGTGGTGCTGGGGGATCTGCTCCCTGTACCAGGGTAGTTATTCACCTCTGGTTTGGCTCAGGGGGTAGAATTGCACCCTACTCTCCCACCAAGACCAGAGGGACACCCCTGGACATTATTTGAACTGGACTGGACAGACACCTCCTATTTAAGCTACCCCGGACGTCAGCTATGCCGTTCTACAGGTATTCGGGAATCACGGGGAGACCATCTTGACATTGGGCTCATTGCAAAGAGGTTTGGGGATTAGCTGGCTATTCTCAGCACTGAAAGTTTCCCAGTAGAGGGCACTACAATCGCAGACCCTCACAGCATGTTATTGTGGCCTGTCATATTAACAAGTCAGTTCGCCATCTTGGATTTTGGTGTTGCTGGCAGACTCCAGTAGAGCAGCGCTATCTTGTGCCCTCTCGCTCTCACAGCAGCAGACTGCAGTACCCCTCGGTGAAGACCGTAGACCACTGCAACTCTGCATTTTGTCTCTTACAGGTATTGATGCAAGGGGAACAATGATCCTGCTTGCTGTTGAGACTGTCTTTGTTCTGCGTGTGTTATTTCAAATTAAGGACATTTCCTTGTATCTCTGGACAATTCGCTATGTTCAGGAGTTCAGGGCTGATCGCAGGATGTTAAGACAAGAACTCTTAAAAGGACAGTGTGACGTAGCCCAATGTGACAAGCCCCAAGCGCCAAGATGTCTTTAAGGCCCTTCTACACATCAGAGTCCACAGATGCTCGTCCAACTGGAACCCGAAGTTCCTCTCCCACTTTTGCCGGAGTCCTTCAACTGTGCTCTTAGTAACCAGCCCAATGCCCTGTATATTAGTGTAATCAGTATCTTAATTTCTGTGTGTGTGTGTCCAGAATGTTCTCCATGGGTGTGAGGTCTCTTTGGGCAGAGTCCTTCTATTTCCCTTTTGTAAGGGCACCTTTCAGTCTAAGGTATAAGAAGATGGGTAATGTCCCAATGTACAACCCTGACTCTAGCTCCTGGATCCCTATAAAACCCCCCCAAATCCACAACTGTCCAACTCTGGTCAGTCCGGCCTCAAACCTCCCCTGATATCTCTCCAGCTCTGGTATCTCATCCATTATTGGGGGAGCCCAAATATGATTCATCAGTGAGGGCCATGTGGTGACCCCTGTATCCCGGATCCCTTCCTCCATACTTCCCAAAATAAAACCAATATCCAATGTTCCTTAATTCTCCTATGGATCCGTTCCCTTGGGACCCAAAGCCACACCCCACCGTAGCTGGGCGCACATGGCTTTTCTCCAGATAAATCCACTGTTTGTCAGGGTCTTCCTGCGAATGTGGCACCATCGCCCTCATGGCTTTATAATATAACATAAAATCTGGCAGTCGTAGTGTTGGTAGTGGGGTTTGTTGTGAGGTGTAGGTGGGGGCAGTGTAACTATGTAAAGATCCAGAGTTAGAGGAACGTGGCGTGATAACCTGGGGCTAGTCAACGCATAGAGCAGTGGTTCTGTATTGTAGGTTGGCATTCTGGACTGTGATGTCGGGTGGGTGGGAGTTACAGGGTGTTAAGGTGGGGATGATGACAGGTTGTGATTGTGGTCAGGCCTGACGCTATGGCTGGAGGGTTGGCGGTTCCAAAGTGGGGCGGGTCAAGGGTTATGGTGCAGGTGGAATGGCGAAGGTAGAGGCATCCCTATTAGGGAGCTTGGATTGGGCATGTTGTATCTTGGCTATTTTGTGGGGTGGGTGAGTTTTCAATGCAGTAGGTGTAGTTCGGAAAGAGGGGCAACCTAGGTACTTGGCATTCCGTATATTGCCTGCGGCATTCTGTGGGGGTGTGGACTGTGTACAGGCGGGCCAGAGAGTGGGGGTGATTGTAGGGCTATGTGGCAGGGCAGGAATCTTGCTTGTGCGTGGCATAGTGGTAGTAGTCTTGATCGTGCCAGCATGGCTACTAGGTAGCTCTAGTTTCGAGGTGGCGGAGTGACGCATAGTAGAAACAGCTGGTGAGAGGGGAGACTCTTATCTGCTCTTAACCACTCATTCCCCTGCCCCGCTATCTCCTGCTTCCCATTCCCTTACTTTAACAACATAATAACCCCCCTCCATACCCCAACTACTAACTGAGCATGCCTCTCCGTCTCACCTATTTGTGTCTCTCCATCCCGTTACCTCAAATATCATGGCCAACCATACCACCTGCTCCCTCATTCCTCATCCCCAGGTACCCCATCTTCAGGGGTTGCAAACATCCCCTACACAAGCGTGTTCTATGCTGTCACATCATTGCTAACCTCCCGTGTGCCTCTGTACACTGCCCTATGCCACACTACTGTTTCAGCTTCTGCCCATTTTCACAGATCTTCCCACCATGCCTCAATGTGAGGGCCTTGCACTGCTTTCCAGGCCATTGCAATCCTTCTTTTAGGCAGGATGCATACCAGATCTTTCACCCTGGTCAGATGCACCTCTCCCCGCTGCTGTTGGAACTGTGCCAGCAGACATGCTCCAGCCCCCCATTCTTACACCACCCCCTCCTAACCCTGTCCACTATGTTTTGCCAGAAGGCCTCAATTACAGGGCACGACCAAAACATATGTATCATCCCCGCCGATTCACTTCCACATCTAGGGCACCCTTGTGGTCCTGCTCCCGGGAACTTTGAGATGACTTCTGGGGTCAGATATGCCCTATGTGTGACTTGCAGTTGTGGCATTTTCAATATGGTGTTTCTGGACACTTTCCTCGTGTACGTCAATGCTTTGGCCCATTCTTCCTCGGTGAACGGCTTCCCCAAGTCCCTTTCCCATTTTCCCATCATCCGCAGTTCCATCTGTCCCATCTCCTCTGTAATCGCCTCATAGGTCCTCGAGATCACATGACCCCTTCTGCCACATCATAAAATGTATTTAACATGTCATCCCCTTACTCCCCTTCTCTCAGCCCCGGCCATCTATTTTCCGCCGTCCTCACTATCCTATGATGCCCCAGAAATTGTCCTTTGGAAATGCCATATTCCTCCACCAGTTCAGAAAAGCCCACCCAGGTCCCTTCTCTGTGAAGGTCCCCCACCGTGGCCACTCCTTTCAACTACCCAGTGTAATCGAAGGTTGCTCACCTCATCTGAGTTCCTTCCACATATGGCCTCAGGGGTATATTGCTAGAGTACGGATCTCGCCTCCCCACCATTTCCATATTCTATGCCAGAGCTTACGCCCTAGTTACATGAGCACCGGCGACCTTCTTAAACTGGTATTTCCAACCAACAGCACTGTCTTCAAGTAGTACGCCCTGCAGCTGTTCAGTGTCTAGTCAGCCCTCGTCTGCTAGCGAAGTTATAACAAATTGTAGCTGTCCGGCTAAATAGTATGCCGCAAAATTAGGCAAGTCTAGTGCCCCCTGCTCCATAGTCCCTGTGTAGTGTGTTCAGTGAGATCTTGTATCTCCCCTCTCCCCAGACGAACCCTCTCACCAGTGAGTCCAGTCTGCGGAAGAACTGCCTTGGTATTACATACGGTGTGATAACAAAGTGATACAGTAGACGTGGAATACCACCATCTTCAATATAGCAGCTCTGCCCATCACAGATAACAGCAATTTCTTCCAAAAAACCATGGATCTTTCCACCCCTTTCAGTGCCTTCAATGTGTTCCTCTTGTGCTCCCTCCCTGGTTCCTGACAGACGTCCACCCCCAAGTATCGGAACGTTGCCATTTCCCAACTCAGCCCAAGGTTCGGTAACCGCTCAGGGACCCGCCCATCCAGTTCCGCTAGCAGGAACAGGCTCCACCTCTCCCTGGTTATGCCAGACAGTCTTGCAACCCATTGTAACGCTCACCTGATTCCCACGGAGGCACAGGTCTGGCTTCGAGTGCTGATGCTTCTTCAATGGTGAAGCGCAGGACTCTGTAGATGGACAGGAAGGGCCCCTCTACTCTGGCTTCTCTGGCTCGCAGGAATATTCCCCTGTGCGTGAAAAGGGAGTATTACCTACTGACTGAGTTATGCTCAAGCCTCCCACTCTCTTCCAACCCTCCACGATACCCTTCCACGATTCCCTGTGAAGTCTCACCTTAGGGTCAGGAAGGATGAGCTCTCCATCCTGCTTCTGATGCAGGGGCGCGTTGAAACCCAGTTACTTCACTGGATTGAGGATTGATGGGAGTTCAGGTAAGCTTGACTATTCAGGTAAGGCTCTGTAAGAGTTCTGTTGCAAGTTCAAAAGTCCAAGCTTAATAATAATGTTCATTGGCTTTTTCCCCTTAGGGGCCGGGGTTCGGAATGCCGGAGATATGGCGCCGACCCCAAGTGAAACGTGCAGTTCCAGTAAATGACAGGTAAGTTCTGGATGAGCGCTCGGGTAATGTCTTTGCATTCGCTCACTCAATGTCTTTGGCCCTCATTACGACCCTGGCGGAAAGTGACTGACCTGACCGCCATAGCGTAAATAGCGTTTCCGCCATCGCACGACGGAGCAAAGTGCGGCCAATTCCGACCCATCGGGCACGAGCACTACGCCATGGCGGAAGTGCAAAGTCCGCGATGGCGGAAATGTCCCCAAAACGCCCCTCACCGCTGTCGTACGGCGCCCTAGGTGCAATTCCGCCACCCATCTTAGCGGTCACCGTAATGAGCGGCAACCTGAAAGTACGGTGACCGTAAACATACGGAAACGGAAGTAAAAACATGGGCCCGGAACGGGAAACAGCACGCCGTACACCTATAAAATCAGAATTCCCACACAACCATTAAAAATACTACCCTGAGACACATCCCAACCCGTCATCCACCCCAGTGAAAGCAATAGAAATGGGAAAAGTAGCGAAAAAAGCGTGCGACCGCAAGCGGCAGGTCCACTTCTCCCGTGAGGAACTCACCGTGCTTACAGAGACCCTCCAGGAGAATGCTGCCGTCGTCTTCTCCACGCAAATGACCAGGACGGCACTTGCGAACAAGAAGGCCATATGGGCCCTGGTGGCACAGCAGGTAAGTGCGGTGGGGACCGCACCCCGCAACCCACAGCAATGCAGAAAGCGATGGGACGACCTGCGGATACGCGTACGGAGCATACTATCCGCCAATCGCAACATTGCCACAGCTACCGGGGGAGGATCGGAATCACCCATCAAGTTGACCCCCTGGGAATAAATCTGTGCCTCCACCATTGGAATGGAGAGTATAGAGGGAGTCGGAGGGATGGAGAAAGGAGTGCAGACATCCGAAGAATCCGGTAGGTGGGCCAACTAATACAATGCCAAATCCACAATGTCCAATCATGTGAAGTACCATGTGTCCACATAGTGCAACAGTAACACATGTCCAGGAGAACGTCCACATACATTGGCCTGACAGCGCACTTTAAAACTCACATTAAATACATAAATAATTAAAAACCCTAAAAACACCCTCTACACGTGCAGCAGGCACACCCTAACTGCAGGCTGCAAAACAACTGCATCCTCAATCCACACAAAAATGGAACCACCTCCAAGGCCCCGACCCAAATCACCCAAATCACCCTCAGGTACCACCCCAATGCATGTGATACATTGCCATTCCAATTTCAACAGACCCATTAATAACGCTCGCCCTCCTTTACTCCACCACAGGGTCCGATTCAAACGACGAGCTCCAGGACACCCCTACCAGCACACCTGCAAAGAGGGCCAAGACCAACGGCCAAAGACCCTCCACCTCAGCTGCACGCATCAAGACACGGCAGCAGCACAAATCAAGTGGCAGCACACAGGAGGGAACATCAACAGGCACCCCAGCAGCCAGCATGCCCACAACAGCACCACCACAGGTCCCCCCAATGGATGCCACAGAAGGCACTGCCTCTGGTGGCAGCAGCACCATAGGTGACACTCCATTAATGGCAGCATGCTCCGACACAGAAGACGGGGATGTCGAAGTAAGATCCATCCATGACCTGTCTCAATCCCCCTGTTTGTTTCATCCCGTACACCATGAGGATACCACGCAGGGGCACCCACAAGACGACGACTGGCCATCCCCCACAAGCCCTGTGGCAAGGCAACATGAGGTGACCAGCCCCTCTGTGACACCACCGCAAATGGCCATGGCACAGCAGAGGCAACAGTCCCTCGACCAGGTCATCGTGCAACAGCAGCAACTGGCCACGCTCCTCAAGGACCATGCTGATGAATGTGGGGGTACTAAGGCAGCCATAGAAACAGCAACTGAGACGCTTAGGGCAGAAATGGAGAGAAGCACCGAGAGCCTGAGAGTACAAATGGAGAGAAGCACCGAGAGCCTGAGAGTACAAATGGAGAGAAGCACCGAGAGCCTGAGGGGGGAACTGCATGCGACGTCCAAAGACGTATGTGCTGAACTTGCCGCTGTGCGCCGTGTGCTCACTGAGCTCTCACAAACCCTTAGGGACATGCATGGACGTGAGCAGGCAGAGACATCATCCGTTGCAAGTTCCGTCCAGGGCAGCCCCCAACGTAGATCTGGGAGGAACCTGCGCTCCACAGGCAGGGGTGCCCCTGATACCCGGAGAGGGGGCTTGCAATAGCGTCTGCCCACTGACAATGAGCATCTTTGGACACTGGTGTTCGGGGGGGAGGTAGGAGGGTGGAGGGGGGGTGTTGGGCTCACTTGGGTGGCGGGTCGATGGGGTGTGTAACATAATTTCACATATGCTATAAACATTGCACAATCATCCAATGAGATGTGTGGACATTGATCTTTGTGTACGAGGCCTTTATAGGCGTACAGTCCATAGTGTGCATGTTCCAGACACACACAGTGCCACAAGTCCCGTGTCCATGTATCAGCCACCAGGCGTGAGTGCTAGAAGCATGCATCTATGAGATTCTGACGAATTTCACGGCCCTCCTGTGCCTCGCGGACTCCTTGAGGTGCTGCCACATCCCCACCCTGCCATGACCATCTTTGCCACCTTCACATGGCGGTACAGGAGTGCCCCGCCAGACCTGCTGAGGCAGCGGAAACGAGTCTTCAGTAGGCCGAATGCCTGTTCTATGACTACACGGGTACGTGAGTGGGCATGGTTGTAGTCCTCCTCATGCTGGTTCTGTGGGTTCCGGAGTGGTGTAAGGAGCCATCTCTTCAGTGGATACCCGGCATCACCTGTATGTGGACAATAAAGGATGTTTGTGGAATGACATTGCTACGTACGCACCCCCCCCCCTTCCTGCCAGGTCTTTGCCGCATCACATACCCCACATTATCATGCATGAAATGAGACTCACCGAGTAGCCAGGATCTGTTCCCTGCGTGTCGCTCCATGTAGCGTGGTATTGTAGAGTTCCTCAAGACCATAGAATCATGGGTTGATCCAGGAAATCGGGCACAACAATGTGTAATGATCCTGTTGGAGTCACACACCATTTGTACATTAAGAGAATGATATTGTTTTCGGTTGCGGTACTGGGCCTCCATGGCATGTGGGACGACCAATTCCACATGGGTGCAGTCGATGGCACCAATGCAACCCGGTATGCCGCCAAGTGCATGGAATCCCACTTTTGTGTTCGTAATTTCCTGCTCCGAGCGTGGTAGAGAGATGTAGTCGTCTGCGTGCTTCAGGAGGGCATCGAGCACTTGCAATAGTGTCCGTGAGAACACTGGCTGTGAAATGCCATGCAACTGTCCGACTGTGTGCTGGTAGGTGCCTGTGGCCAGGAAGTGGAGTACAGACACCACCTTCAGTAGGGGTGGGATGGCGGTTGGGCTATCTATCATGCTGACAAGGTCAGCCTGTGTCATGTCCACAATGGCGGTTATGGTGTCCCGGTCCAAACGGTAGAGGGTGTGGATCTGCTCATCAGTGAGGTCGAACGGATGAGCTCGGAGGCGTGGGATTGCGGGCTGCCTGCGTGGTGGTAGTGGCTGTGCTGGTGGGCCTTGCTGGCCCTGCCTTGCCCTCCTCCTCCTCCTGCGTCTCCTCTGTGCGGCCGGTTGTTGTAGTAGTTGGTGTTCGTCTTCTTCTTGAAGTTGGAGTACTTGCAGTGCTATCAGGTCCCCCAGGGCCAACATCGCTAGTCCTGCCGGTAGCATTTTGGAGTGGGTGTGGTTGTGGGAGGGCGTTGGGTGTGCAATTTATGTGTTTTCAGGCTGTATAGCCTCCACCTGTGGTGATTCATTCCACCTGTGCCAGCTGCAATCCCCTTTGGGCGAGCACCGTACCGAGGTTCACCGACGGGCGGGGCGTCCCATTTGTGAGTGAAGCCAGTTGCCATTTTCACACACTGCTGCACTACATGGATGATTTTGTGATTTCAAGCGGTCACAGATGCCTTTTCGACGTGATGTTGCAAATGTGGAATTCGAAGGACAGCGCTTTTGGTTTTCAGCTAGCGGCGAGGAGACGCCCACAGGTCTGACTGCAAATATAACGTTCTATTGTTTAATGTCCTTGGGACAGGGGCCATGGCGAGAATGCTATGATTGATATGAATAGTATGGGATGCGCAATAGCGTAGTGGACAAAAAGGCAGGACGTTCCCAAATACATGTTACTTCACAACACTAGAATTCCGGGCTGGAGAACAGTGGATTTTGCAGACTGCATTACGCACAGACTCCATGGAAGTTTCGAATGTGATGTGAGTAAATAATCAGGCGTTTTCATACCGGGATGAGGCAATGATGTATGGATGCATGGATGCATGGACAGATGATTTGATGGAGAGTTTGCCATGTACAGGGCTTTTTGGAATCTATCCACCTCCCCTGCGCTATGTCATGCAGAGCTGCCATAGTGGGACCATCGTCTTTCTGCCCTTGTTGAACCCTCCCTGTCTCGACGCCCCTTCAGGCACTTGTGTCTATGCACGTTACTAACCCCATCTAATGGATTCTGTCTTCACAGACGCATGCACACAAACACTCGTTTGTAATGGTGTTTTCACCTCGATTTTTATGGTTGTGATTCGCAAGTGATTTTTGGGTGGGTATAATCCTTTTGAGTGGGTTAGCATGCATATGGCTGTGGATTTAGTGTGATCATTGAAGTGAGTTATACAAATGTAGTTCTGATGGCCATACTATTCTTTTTCATTTCATTTGGGTGACAGGTATCTCCTCCCCTTTTGCCGCTGCCATCTGTACGCCACTCCTGCAGATGGCTTTTACTCCCGACACCTGCTGCTTCGTGTCAATCAGTGGAGCACCATTACGATCTTATGGGACGATCGCCAATGGGCCACATGCCCTTACGCAGTGCTAGTGGCTAGGAGCAACATATCGTCCTTTCTGCTGGACTAGTGCCTACCTAATGGGACGGCCCTGCGGCTCTAGGCGCTTCCGTGTTGCCTTTTTGGACGTGAATGTAGCCCCTGTGTACCATGAAGGAACAGGGCGTCACACAAGAAGAAGCTGGTCATTTATTGCGGATGCAGCCCACAATACTGGAATGTATTTTGGAGTCATGACCTAATGGCTGTATGGCCCTTGGTGGTTTTGTGGTGCAGTAAATTTCTATTCTGTTTTTGTTTGTCTCATTTTTCTGCTCATGTTGCTGTACTTGGACCTTCACATGCCTGTGCTGCATCAGTGCGGCAATGGTGCCATGGCAGATATGGATGCCCACTCACAAGGCACTTGGAGCCCCTGGATTCATTTGTTCGTTGGCATGCATGGGTGACTTGTACATTTCACTGGTTGCATTGTGTGACTTCATTGCACCTACGAGGAGTTGTGCAATGTGGCCAGGGAGTGGTGTACAGGCACTCAGTAGGGCCGTTTACGGTTGATTCGCGATGCCGTACTTCTCACCATGGCGGAATGGTACTTTCCGCCATGCTTGATGGCGTTAGGTACATGTCCGCTAGGGTCGGAATCCGCGTACCGTTGCGCCATGGTGGTAATTACGGTTTGGCATGGCGCGCGTGCGCGTACTTGGTGCAGTTAGCGTTGGCGTTCACTACGGTGTCGCTAATGGCATCGTACTTTACGGTGACGGGTCATAATCGCACCGAGCGCTATTCGATGGCGGTATTGCATTTCCGCCATCGTTTTTCGATTTCCGCCAGGGTCGTAATGAGGGCCTTTGTCTTTTTTCCCCATAGGGGCCGGGGTCCGGAAAATGCCTGGAAGCGGCAAGACCCGAAATGAAATGGGAATGACCCAACAGGTAAGTCTTAGAAGGAAACTGAGCTTTTCCTATTCGCTTCCTTCTCTCACCTTGTTCTTGTCTTTTTCTCTCTAGGCTCTGGGAAGTGGCTGTGGATCCGGATGATCGCTGCTGATGATGGTGGCGTCCAGGATAGGTGAGTGAAATGCAGCGCTGCAGCGATCGTAGCGAAATGCTTTTAAAAATGATGTCTTCCTTTTCAGGATCGTCGGTGTGATGTCTCTGTGGTGCTGATTTAGCAGGTAAGGTCTTTTGTCTCCCTTTGCAGGTGACCCAGAATACTGACAGGCGTGGCTGAGGTCCAGATGCAGGAGCCGACACGGTGAGCATCCAGCTGCGAGGAGCAGAACAACGCGAAGCGTGAGTTGCTGATTGGGTGTGGTTTAAATAGCTTTGGAAGTAGTTCCAAGTGTGTATCCTTCCACCGATCAGGTATGTATCCTTCCCCGACCACACCCGGGTGGAAAGTAGTCCCACAGGTAAAGTAGTTCCATTCAGGCCTCAAGAGGGCCTGGATGTGGCGCATGGTCTGCATCAGGTAAGTGCACATTAAAACACTTGAACACATGTCTAGCTTTATGAGCCTGGCGCCTAAGGCGCCAGGACAGAGGTCCAACATGAGCCTGGCGCCTAAGGTGCCAGGACTGCGTCCAAAGGGCCCCAGCTTGGGTCCGCTGGCACTCCCCTGGGGGAAATGATGCCTGCCTCTGGGGTTGCTGGGTCGGACCTGGCTCCTTGGAGGTAGGCATCATGACAGTACCCCCCCTCAAGGCCCCTCCCAAGGTTCTTTCCTCCGGGGGTTTTGGCTTGTTCGGAAATCTCCGGTGAAACCTTTGTACTAATCGAGGTGCGTGGACATGGTTACTAGGCTCCCACGATCTCTCCTGAGGTCCATATCCCTTCCAGTCAACAAGATAGAAGAGTTTCGACTTTACCACCTTGGAGTCTAAAATGTCTTTAACTTCGAATTCTAATTCCCCTTCAATTTGAACTGGATCTGGAGGCTTGGACAATCGGGTTCCTGGTTGTACTGGCTTCAAAAGTGATGCATGAAAAACTGGATGAATATGCATGTTGGACGGTAGATCCAGTTTAAAGGCCACTGGGTTGATTATAGCCTTGATGGGATAAGGTCCTATGAATCTGGGATTGAAGGTTCGCGGGCCCTTGAGGGGTAAATGTTTAGTTGCTAGCCATACCTGGTCTCCTACTTGGTAAGGAGGAGTTTTACTTCGGTGCAAATCAGCGTTTTCTTTATACTTTTTCTTGGCTTGCTGTAAATGAGTTGCAGCTTCTTTGAAGGCTCGGGTTATTGTGGAATGCAGATGATTTACTGCGGGCATTTCCAGGGTCAGAGGTGGATCTAGGTCAGAGGTCCGAGGATGGTGACCATACAAAGTATAAAAAGGGGTTTATCCGGTTCCAGAATGCACTGAATTGTTGTATGCATATTCTGCGATCCAAAGGATGTCTTTCCAATTTAACTCGGATTGGTGTAACATGCACCGAAGATATTGCTCGAGAGTCTGATTGGTTCTCTCGGTTTGTCCGTCGGTCTGGGGGTGGTGGCTGGTGGATAACCGCACATCTATCTGTGCTAGTTGGCAACACTTCTTCCAAAAATGGGAGATAAATTGACTTCCACGATCCGAGACTAATATGGAAGGGAAACCATGTATGCGAACTATATTCTCCAGGAATTCCTTGGCCAAGGTGGAAGCTGAAGGCAAACCCTTTAAAGGGATAAAGTGGGCCATTTTCGAGAATAGGTCCACAATTACAAGGATTGTGTTGTAACCAGCACAAGGAGGCAGGTCGGTTATAAAGTCCATTGACAGGGTGTGCCATGGTGCAGGTGGAATATCCAAGGGTTGAAGTAGGCCGGCTGGCCTTTTCTTTTGAGCCTTGTTTTGGGCGCAAATTCCGCAAGACAGAATAAAAGACTTTATGTCTTTTCTCCAAGAAGGCCACCAGAAGTGGCGTTTGATTTTTTCCTCCGTTTAGCGTTTGATTTTTTTTAATGGAAGGACACCAGGGTGTCCTTCCATTAAAGATTCATGATGATGGGCAATAACAAGTTCTTGCAATTCTTTACTTGGCAGAAACAACCGCTCCTGGAAGTAGGGTAAGTCATCCTTAACGGTGTAATGAGGACCCTTTTGACTCCATTCCAGTAAGGTTGAAGAGTCTAGAAGTTGTTTTACTTGCGTTTGGATGTCCTCAATAGTTTGCAATGAAGTTAAGCCTAAGATTCTTTGCTCAGGTATGATGGGCACAGGTTCTAAGCTCGAATTAGGTTCTTCCATGCCAATCCGGGATAAGGCGTCCGCTTTTCCATTCTTGCAGCCAGGGCGATAGGTAATTACAAAATCAAATTCCGCAAAGAATAGAGCCCATCAGAGTTGTCGTGAAGATTGAGCTTTGGCCGTCTTTAAATACTGTAAGTTTCTGTGGTCCGTAATTACGGTGATGGTGTGTCTTGCCCCGAGAAGGTAGCGACGCCAAGCCTTGAAAGCAGATTTAATAGCCAGTAACTCTTTATCGGTAATTGCGTAGTTGATTTCAGGAGGAGAAAATTTCCTGGACCAAAAGGCCACAGAGTGTAGTTGGTTAGTTTCTGGGTCTCTTTGCGACAGGACAGCTCCCATGGCCGAACTGGATGCGTCGGTTTCCACAATGTAAGGGAGGTCTGGGTGTGGGTGCTTCAATACAGGTGCAGTGGTGAATTTTGTTTTCAGGTCCTGAAAGGCTTGTTCGGCCTCAAGAGTCCATTCAAAGCGTTTGTTTTTCTTTAGGAGAGCTGTGATGGGTTGGACTGTTCGGGAAAATTCCGGGATGAATCTTTGATAGAAATTGGCGAAGCCGGGCATGCTCTGAACTCCCTTCACCGAGCTAGGAGATGGCCATTTGAGGATGGCGTCCACCTTTCGCGAGTCCATTCGGACTCCTTGAGGTGTTAGGATGAATCCGAGAAACTCAACTTCTGTGGTATGAAAAACGCATTTTACAAGCTTTGCAAATAGTCTGTGCTGGCACAATTTCTCAAGAACTGCCCTAACATGTTTTCTGTGATCGGATTCTGAAGAAGAGTACACCAGGATGTCATCAATATAAACAATGACACAGACATCGATAAGTTCCCGAAGAACATCATTCATAAAGTACTGAAAGGCGGCAGGTGCATTGCACAACCCGAAGGGCATCACCTGATATTCGAAAAGCCCAAATTTGGTGCGGAATGCAGTCTTCCATTCGTCGCCTTCTTTTATACGCACCAGGTGATAAGCTCCTCGGAGATCTAACTTGGTGTACACACAAGCGTCCTTTACCTGGTCGATAAGCTCAGGGATCAGGGGCAGAGGATAACGATTCTTAATCGTTATTTGATTTAGGGCGCGATAGTCTATACATGTTCTAAGGTCGCCCTCTTTTTTCGGCACGAAGAACAGAGCTGAGGAGACAGGAGACTTGGACGGGCAAATAAAAACATTGGCTAGGTACTGATCTAAATACTGACGCAAATGCAGGTTCTCAGGTTCCGTAAGAGCATAAATCCTACTACAAGGTAGTTGAGCATTGGGTACCAGATCGATTTGGCAATCATAAGACCGATGGGGAGGTAACGTGTTAGCCTGTTCTTTCTGAAAAACGTCTTGGAATTCTTGGTATTCTGACGGTAGCTGTACAGGGGTGGAAGTTGCTGAGACTAGACCCATAGCTGGATTTCTTGGATAACAAGTTGGTTCACAATCGGAAAAACTTATCTTCTTTGCTCGCCAGTCAATTCTGGGATTATGTGTTTCTAACCAAGGAATTCCAAGAATTACTTGAATTTGTGGGGCCTTGATCACATCAAACACGATTGCTTCCCGATGTCCATCCTGACCCACCAGTGTCACTTCAACCGTGGAATGCGTTACAAGCCCTGAGGCTATTTCGGTTCCACCTACTGAAGTAATGACATCTTGGGTTACTTTCGGGCGGAGAGGAAGCTTAATCCTGGAAGCCAATTCACGGTCTATGTAATTTCCAATAGCTCCACTGTCGATGTATGCTTTTATAGCATGCAACTGCTGAGGCTGTTTTGGGTCCACGAGCACCATTGGCATGACAAAATGCGAGGTCAAAGTGTTAGTTTTCAAGCTCGGCAAGCGGACCCCTACGCTTGTCGGGCTAGGTCGTTTCCCAAATCAGGTGTCAATAATTCGTTATCAGTAGCTCCAACCACCTTCTTAGGTGGTTTAACTGGACAATTTCGAAGAAAGTGACCGGAAGTTCTGCAATACAGACAAAGTTGCATTTGCCGCCTTCTCT
This sequence comes from Ambystoma mexicanum, assembly GCF_040938575.1. Classification (NCBI taxonomy): domain Eukaryota; kingdom Metazoa; phylum Chordata; class Amphibia; order Caudata; family Ambystomatidae; genus Ambystoma; species Ambystoma mexicanum. Next base: position 140,728,188 of record NC_090921.1, read on the forward strand.
CTCGTTCTTTCTGCGTTAATGGTCCTTTAACACCGCCGATTTGCATAGGTTCGGATACGTTGGTACTCTTGGAGTTAGCGTGGGTTTTGATCGGTACTCGGGTTTCATACTTGAACCGATCTGCTTTTCTATTTTGAAGTCTGTAATCAAGTTGAACCACCAAGTCTGTGTAGTCTGCGCAGACCTGGGGTTGGTTTACTATCTGAGCTAGAACATCCTTAAGCTCTCCGCGCAGGCCTCGATGAAACAATGTGATCCTTTTGTTTTCAGGCCATCCAGTTTCCACAACCAGTCTGTTAAAGGTGGCAATGTAGGGCAGAAGATCCTGATTACCTTGTCGTAAGGATAGCAGTTCGTTATCAAGGGCCTGTCCTTGAGAGTGTCGAGCGAACAATCTTTCCATGCTGGCCTGGAAGTCCTGAAAATTCTGGAGAATGGGATCATCCTGATTTACCAATGGAATAGACCAATCGGCAGCACTGCCACTGAGGTAAGAAAGTATAAAGGCTACCTTGGTCTGGTCGTTAGGGAAGGCTCCGGGTCTGCATAGAAAGTGTAAACGACATTGGTTCATAAAGACGGCATATTTCTTGGGATCCCCCGCAAAACGTTCAGGCGGGGCCAAAGGCATGTGTCCAGGTAGATTAATTTGTACCGGGTTATTCAAACCCATTGATGTGGAAATGTCTCCGGAATTAGGTAAAGGAGTGTGCCCTGCCTGGGCCTGTAATAACCTTTTGGCTAGATCATCTGTTCTTTCCTTGGATAGGATCAGTTCTCTTTTGAGAGCGTTAGTCTCCTAGCGGGCTGAGGGCACCTCTGCCCGTAATTCCCCCAAAAGCTGGGCCAGCTGGTCAGGCTCGGAAGTCTCCATAGCGCCCGGGTGGGAAATTGTGGGTAGGCTTCGCGTTCTGTAACGCTCACCTGATTCCCACGGAGACGCAGGTCTGGCTTCGAGTGCTGATGCTTCTTCAATGGTGAAGCGTAGGACTCTGTAGATGGACAGGAAGGGCCCCTCTACTCTGGCTTCTCTGGCTCGTAGGAATATTCCCCTGTGCGTGAAAAGGGAGTATTACCTACTGACTGAGTTATGCTCAAGCCTCCCACTCTCTTCCAACCCTCCACGATACCCTTCCACGATTCCCCGTGAAGTCTCACCTTAGGGTCAGGAAGGATGAGCTCTCCATCCTGCTTCTGATGCAGGGGCGCGTTGAAACCCATATACTTCACTGGATTGAGGATTGATGGGAGTTCAGGTAAGCTTGACTATTCAGGTAAGGCTCTGTAAGAGTTCTGTTGCAAGTTCAAAAGTCCAAGCTTAATAATAATGTTCATTGTCTTTTTCCGCTTAGGGGCCGGGGTTCGGAATGCCGGAGATATGGCGCCGACCCGAAGTGAAACGTGCAGTTCCAGTAAATTACAGGTAAGTTCTGGATGAGCGCTCGGGTAATGTCTTTGCATTCGCTCATTCAATGTCTTTGTCTTTTTTCCCCATAGGGGCCGGGGTCCGGAAAATGCCTGGAAGCGGCAAGACGCGAAATGAAATGGGAATGACCCAACAGGTAAGTCTTAGAAGGAAACTGAGCTTTTCCTATTCCCTTCCTTCTCTCACCTTGTTCTTGTCTTTTTCTCTCTAGGCTCTGGGAAGTGGCCGTGGATCCGGATGATCGCTGCTGAAGATGGTGGCGTCCAGGATAGGTGAGTGAAATGCAGCGCTGCAGCGATCGTAGCGAAATGCTTTTAAAAATGATGTCTTCCTTTTCAGGATCGTCGGTGTGATGTCTCCGTGGTGCTGATTTAGCAGGTAAGGTCTTTTGTCTCCCTTTGCAGGTGACCCAGGATACTGACAGGCGTGGCTGAGGTCCAGATGCAGGAGCCGACACGGTGAGCGTCCAGCTGCGAGGAGCAGAACAACGCGAAGCGTGAGTTGCTGATCGGGTGTAGTTTAAATAGCTTTGGAAGAAGTTCCAAGTGTGTATCCTTCCACCGATCAGGTATGTATCCTTCCCCGACCACACCCGGGTGGAAAGTAGTCCCACAGGTAAAGTAGTTCCATTCAGGCCTCAAGAGGGCCTGGATGTGGCAGCATGGTCTGCATCAGGTAAGTGCACATTAAAACACTTGAACACATGTCTAGGTTTATGAGCCTGGCGCCTAAGGCGCCAGGACAGAGGTCCAACATGAGCCTGGCGCCTAAGGCGCCAAGACTGCGTCCAAAGGGCCCCAGCTTGGGCCCGCTGGCACTCCCCTGGGGGAAATGATGCCTGCCTCTGGGGTTGCTGGGTCGGACCTGGCTCCTTGGAGGTAGGCATCATGACACCCATCTAATATCTCTCAGTTGTAAGTCAGGTTATCCTCGGGGTGTCGTACATATAATAGTATGTCATCTGCTTAGAGTGAAATCAATTGTGTCTTATCGCTCAGTTGTATGCCTGCATCTTTATACTCTGTTTGAAGTAGGGCCGCCAAAGGTTCTAGTGCCAAAATGACTATCATGGGGGATAGGGGTGACCCCTGCATGGTCCCTTTGCTCGATTCCCAAGCCTCCAAGATGTGTCTGCCCATTTTAACCCTAGCCATTGGTTTCTGGTAGAGCATCCAGACCCACTGTATAAACCCAGGGCCCATCCCAAATCTCCCCAACACTGCATGCAGCCATTCCCATTGCACTGAATCAAACACTTTTATCGCATGAAAGGATGCCACCACCTACTCCTCATCTTTGCCTCTGGTTCTGTCTATTATGTGGTGTAACCTATGCAGATTCCAGGAGGTGCTTCTACCCGACGTGAGGAACTCCTGGTGGTAACAATTAAGACAGACACAAGTGATCACAGTTCAAGGGTGTTTATTGAACAATGAATTCTGTATGAAGGATGGAAAAATGCCTAATCGAAACATAAATCTAAGATAGGAACAAGCGTCGACCATCAAATGAAAAATAGAGCAGTCCTAGTGGTGTTGTGTCAAATAAAATGGCTTATACTAAGAATCCCATTACCAAACCTCACAGCTATTACAAAAAAGGGTGTGGAATAGTTCTCAAGAAAAGAAGAACAAGTTACTTACCAACTGTAACGTTCTTTCGACTGGATGTTCCTCCCACGTATTCCTTATCTTTGATAAATCCATTTCCAGCTTGCTGGCTTCGGAAACAAATGTTCCCAGCAGAGGGCCCTGCTCGTCGACTTCCCTCGAGTCGGTGTCCCTCGAAGGCCTCCGTATCGGTGCCGACGTCATCATAGGTAAATATAGGCTTGCGCAGCGTCCATTGCTCAGTTACGTTTTGAAGTGCTGTGTTTGTCCAGTATGAGATGGTTAGCACCCTTGAAGCAACTACAAGGAAAGTTTTACATGCGGGGTAGGATGGGAGGGGCGATAAGGAATACGTGAGAGGAAAATCCAGTCAAAAGAACGTTACAGTTGGTAAGTAACTGGTTCTTCGAATGGATTGTGTCATTGTCATGACCACTGTGAGGGGGCACAAGTTGTGCCACAAGCAGGCTCCCACCAGAACCCTGAGGGCCTTAAAACCACTGCAAAAGGGCTCCTGGAGCTATTCCCAGCACCTTTGGCACCAGGCTCATATGTATGAAGGAAACTAGGTCCCATTTATGTGCACCCACCCATCCTAGTTCTATGAACCAAGCCATGCGGTCTAGTGTTTTGGGTGTGGCAGGCCTGGAACTACCTTCCCTGGTACTACTTTACCTGGGCTATATAAACCACACCCTGACTGTAGAACACGCTTCGCGTTATTCTGCAACCAGCAGCGTGACGCTCACCATGTCCAGCTCCTGGTCTTCAGCATCTTCCTGTAGTCCTGCAAGAACAAGAACACGATTATTCTGTCTTACCTGAGAAAACACCATCCAGCACTCAGCATCTCAACCGGGCTGCAATCTGTGGAAACCGAGAGGAGAAGAAACATCACTCACCTGTGAGTATAGGCTTAAGGACTTCTGCCGAACCGCTACCACAGCTGCTGCTCGACCATCGTGACCTGCAATAACGAGAAAAGGAAAAACAATATAAGAACGTGCGCGCTTCCAAAACATCGAATTCCATCAGTCTTACCTGAATTCCATCGCGCTACGCCGCGCTTCCATCTGGAGCACCACAGCAACATCTGCAAAGGAAAAAGAGACATATTCAGGTTCGCTTTCAATATTAAACAACCGCACAGCACTGTACTTACCTTAACAGATTCCGGGGGCCTGTTTTTCATCGCGCTCTCATCCACTCGCAGCATCACAGTGGCCTGTGAGAAGAAGAAGAAGAAAACACAGGTTAGCTTTAAAGGACAATAAAGGTGCAGCGCTTCGCACTTTCTCTTATCTAGAAATGTTCCTCTCCATCCAGCACGCCAGCATCAAGACCTTCGCACCTGAAAAGAAGGAGATAAAGATATCAACGAATTCCCACCATAAACAGAACAAAGACTTACAATTAACAAACCGACCTGCCTACCAGCAGATTCAGGGTCACAGCAGGCCTAGGCCCAAGGAAGGCGCACTGCACCAGTGAAGCAACTCGGGCAGCTCGCCAACAAACGTCAAGCGCCCCTGCACATGAAACGCAGGACGGATAGCTCACCCTACAAATAACTAAGGTGAGAAAAGAACCCAGTGGGAAGGGAATCGGTCAGAGGGAGGTGGGAGATAGACCCATTAGAGACAGTTATCACAAATACTCCCTTCTGTAATTGCAGATTCATTATTCAGCACTGGGCAACTACACATCCAGAATTCCAGATTTCAGAGCCTTCCAGACGCCCCCGGGGATATCAGGTGAGCGTAACAGTCATCCCACGTATTCCTTATCTTTGATAGACTCCAAAAGCAGTAATGTGTACAGGAGGCGGGAGTAAAATTTAGTGACTTTCTAAGAATGCACACAGCTTTCCCAAATTTAGTCTCCTGGCTAGTGGAGGAATCTAGACTGTAGACACAGATGTCTTTAATTGGAAATCCTCTTTGGAGAGCTGAAGAGGCTGCGATACCCATGGTTGAATGAGCCCTGAGGTGTTGAGGAGGATCTTTTCCTGCCAATGTATAGCACTCTATGATAGCATTATCCTTCTTGAAATGGTCTGTTTCGTGATAGGTAAACCTAGTTTATGTCCTGCATACCCCACAAACAACTGATCTGCTTGCCTAATCCTTGCAAGTCTGTTAATGTAAAAACTCAAGGCACGCCTTTGATCCAGCCTGTGCAATCTCTCTTCCTTTTTCCCTGGGTGAGGAGGAGGGTAAAATGATGGCAAGGTTAATTTTTGTGTGATATGAAATTCTGAGACAATCTTTGGGAGGAAGTTCGGCTTCACTTGAAGAACTACTTTATCTTTGTGAAAGATGGTATGTGGAGGTTTGCAAGATAAAGCTTGTAGTTCGCTTACTCTTCTGGCAGAAGTAAAAGACACTAGAAAGACTGTTTTTAGAGTGAGAAACCTTAATGGACAGGAATGAAGAGGTTCAAATGGAGTGCCCATTAGAAATTTTAAGACTAGATTTAAATCCCACAGGGGAACCTGAAAAGGCGATGGGGAAAGACATTAGTCAACCCTTTCAGAAACAGAATGACTAGAGGCAACTTGAAATATGAGGGTTCTTTAGCCATGCATTTAAAGATTGATAACGCGGCGAGGTAAGCCTTTATTGTGCCAACTTGAAGTCCTAAATTGGCCAAATATAGCAGGAAAGATAACACCATCTGTGTATTACATGAAAAAGGGTCAATATCCTTATCTCTACACCAGCTGCAGAATTTGTTCAACGGCAGCGGTATAAAGATTTAGTTGCTGGCCTTCTGGCCGAAAGCAACACCTCCATTACGTCATCCGGGAGGTCCCAATCTTTGTATCTCAACCTTTCAGAAACCAAGCGTGAAGGTTGAGAGTCCTGATATCCGGATGGAGAACCTGACCTTCCTCTAGAAGATACTCTCTTTGTGGAAGACGAATCAGAGGACAGATGGACATGTCTAGAAGAACGGGGTACCACCTTCTTCTGGCCCAATCCGGGGCAATTAGAATCATGGGTTTCCGGAATCTCCTGAGCCTCCTTATTACGCGAGGAATGACAGGGACTGGAGGAAAAGCGTACAGTGGAAACTCCCAGTGCACCACAAACGCATCTCCTAGAGCTCCTCTTGGGGGGAAAACCCTTGAGCAGTATCGTTCGCATTTCCTGTTGACACTCGTTGCAAACAGATCTACCTGAGGGGTTCCCCAAAGGGTGAAGATCCCTTGAAGGACTTCCTGAGCTAGTTCCCACTCGTGGGAGACTGTGGTCTGCCTGCTCAGAGCGTCCGCCGCCGTGTTCTTCTCTCCGGCTATGTGAACTGCCGATAGAGATATTCCTTCTTGAATTGCCCAGAACCCGAGCTGCATTGCCTCTCTGCACAGTGGCAGTGACCCCACCCTCCTCTTTTGTTGAGGTAGTGTATGGCTGCTGTGTTGCCCGTCATTATCAGACAATTTTTTCCCTGTTCTAATGGCAGAAAAGCTTTCAGTGCTAGTCTGATTGCTCTCAGCTCTAATAGGTTGATGTGTAGTTTGGACTCCGATGGAGACCAACGACCGCTGATGGTTAAGTCGTTGGTATGGGCTCCCCACCCGGTGAGTGAGGCGTCCGTGACTACTGTTATCTCCGGCCATAGTTGCCAAAACGTTTCTCCTTTCAAGATGTTCTCCCGACCAGGCCCACCACTGAAGGTCTCGTGCTACACTGTTCGGGATTTGTAGGAGATCTGACATCTTTCCTGAAAATTGTGACCACTGGGTCCTTAGCGCCCACTGGAGAGTTCTCATTATCAGGCGAGCCTCTGGCACTAGAAAAAGGCAGGATGTCATGAGGCCGAGCAACCTCAAAAAATCGAAGGCTGGTAGACACTGGGCATTTTGCAACCTGGTCACCATCTGTAGAATATCTTGAGCCCTCACCTCTGGTGGCGAGGCTTTTCCCAGGGATGTGTCCAGGACTGCTCCAATGAACTGGAGTCTCTATGATGTAATCATCTGTGACATATTAAGTTGAGGGAGAAGCCCAGCTTGTGGAGGAAGTGGCAAACATAATCTAGATGGATCTGAGCTTGTTCTGGGGACACTGCTCTGATCAACCAGTCGTCCAGGTAGGGGTAGACATGAATTCCTCCCCTCCTTAGACTTGCTGCCACGACTGCCATTAACTTGGTGAAGACCCTCGGGCGGAGGTCAACCCAAATGGCAGAACCCAAAATTGATAGTGAGAGCTGCCAATGGTGGACCTCAGGTACGTTCTGTGCTTGAGATGGATTGGCACATGAAAGTAAGCATCCTGAAGGTCCAGAGATACCAACCAGTGCTGAAGCTGGAGGGCCTGAAGGATCTGAGAAAGGGTTACCATCTTGAACTTGTCCTTCCTGAGGAATTTGTTCAATTCTCGTAAGTCCAAGATGGGTCTCAATCTTCTGTACTTTTTTAGTATTAGGAAGTAAGGGGAGTACCAACCCTTGTTCCTCTCCACTACAGGTACCGGTTCTATGGCACCTTTCTCTAGAAGGTCTAAAATCTCCTACATAAGGAGCAGATCTGGAAACTTCAAAGGGTTGGTCCCCGGTGGATGACTCTGAGAAGTGTGTAGGAAAGGCAGGCAGTAACCCTGGGCAATTGTTTCCAATGCCCAAGCATCTGACTCTGTCAGATGTTGAGTTAACTTGCCTCCTACTGGTGTTTTGTGAGGCGAGATCTCAGAGGAGTTTTTCAGCGGCTGATGCAGATGCTTAGGGTAAGGCAGCACCTGCTGATGCAGACTTGGTACCTATGATACGCCCACCATTGGTAAATCATCTCTGGCCCCTTTGAGCTGGCTGCCCTCTGCCTTTTCCGAATGCGGAGTAAAAACAAAAGGGCTTTCCCCTCCAGGACGTACCTGAGGGGCGGTTTGGAGTTTGACAAATTGCAGCCCCAAGCGATTTGGCTGCCGCTTTGGAGGTTTGCAATTTCTCCAAACTGTCATCAGCTTTCTTGCCAAATAGAGAGGTGCCGTCAAAGGCCATATTTAGAAGTCTGACTTGTACATCAGGAGCAAAACCAGACTTCCGTAACCACACAAATCTGCGGATTGTGGTACTGGCCGACATGGCTCTGCTGATGCTGTCAGCAGAGTCGAGACCTGTTTGGAGGGACTCACACATCGCATCCTCACCAAGTGTAGGGTCAGATACCTGTGGAAGGACGAGCACAGGACGTGCAACTCCTGTCTCCCCTTACATCATGACGAAAATTGGTGTTTCGGCTTGTAAACTCCTTCGGCCTAACACCCTTAAGGAGCACCATGTAAAGCGGTGGGCCGCGTACAGTATGTCGCGGGCGGAACCCTCTTCCCCCACCGCCACACCCGCCGAAAGTGACGGGGCCACCTCGATGACCAAACATCCATTGCGGATGTGATAGACCTCGAGGCAGACAATTCTAGGTGCCACGCCCGTCCCCGACCCTTCAAGGCCTGACTCTAGTCTCACTTCAGGGACAACAGCCGGCGACAGGGGCATATAAAGAACGCATTACACTAAACACACAACCCCTCCACCTATTTCGACGGGTACGTCGAAAAAGGTGAAAGCGCCAGCAGGGCCGTCAAAAATTTCGGCGGATTCCTCTCATCGTTCAGATCAACAGCCATCCCCGGATCCTCAGCAGCGTTGCGACTGGGCATTCAAAAACAAACAAGGGCTCTACCCCTAAATCAGGTTTACACGTCGAAGCGCGGAAATTCGATGCTCCGACGGTCCCTAAAGGCCCGGTAGGCCCAAAATCTACGACTAGGCCTCAAGGTGAAGAACCTACTGCTGGGCCCTTTAACGCCGCGGTAGGCAGTAAATCTACCGATAGACCTTCGGACCCACTAACTCACGCTGATTCAGCGGTTATTGAACACAGTATCGCAAGAATCACTTCGGCGGTTGGACTTATACCTATTCCGTCGAAAAACATGGGGTAGGCCGCGGACAAATCTACAGATACGCCATGGTGGCCCGATTCTCACAAGACCTACAAGGACAGTGAAGAGCCTCTTTCCAACACCCTGAGTGATACATTTCAGCGTGAAGGGGCGGAAGACAACGTTTTCCCAACCGTAGGCCCTTCTGGTTCCACTAAGTGGACAAGGGAGAAATTTGAAGGGTGCATGGATCGTCTTGAAAAAATTATCAATTTTTCTGAACATCCTTCCCCGAAAAGATCTCTTGGAGAACCTAATCCTAAATCGGCTCCACATTTCCAAGAAAATCAGCCCTCAGTCCCTTTCCATCATGAAGACATCGTCCATCAGGACATTACAGTGAAGATGAAGAACCGTCCTTCCTGCAGGGCTACAATGAGGACCAGGCCGATGCCACGGACAATTGGGAAGTCTCTTAAGTCCCTGCAACAAATGACTCAAAAACCTTCCCCCCAAAGGGGAGGTAATTCTCATTGGTCCTTTCGAGGGCAGTCCCGTGCAAGTCAGAACAACCATAGCACGGGAAACTTTAATGCTGGACAAACAGGCAGCCCCGCATACTAACCACCTTGGGGTCAGCAACGCGTCAAAGCCAGAGGTAGAGGCCCCAAATCTAGACGAGCTGCAGCCTCTGTTCAGAAATGACCATCAGATCCAGGTCCCCTCCCATGTCATCCCGGTCGGGGGCGCTTAACATCTTTCCTCACGGTATGGGAAGGGATAACTTCAGACCAGTGGGTCATAAAGACGGTCGCCCACGGATACTGGTGGAATTCGCCTAACCTCCACAATTCAGACCACCGCTCTCACGCCACCTCTCACCGCACCATCTGGAGATCCTGAATCAAGAGATGGAAGTGCTGCTGGGAAAGGACGCCATAGAAGCCGTCCCTATTCTTCAGGTAAACAAGGGTATTTATTCAGTGGACTTCCTTATACCCAAAAAGGACCTCAGATCTGCGCCCAGCGAACAAGTTCATAAAACCTCAGAAGTTTCGCGTGGTAACGCTACAGGAGGTGATCCCACTGTTGAAACAGGGGGACTACATGGCAACATTGGACATGAAAGATGCATACTTTCATATTTCAATGTTGCCAGCGCACAGGAAATATCTAAGGTTCATGATAGAGGACAGGCATTACCAATTCAAGGTGCTCCCCTTCGGCATCGCCTAGGCGCCAAGGGCGTTTACAAAGGTCCTGGCAGTAGCAGCAGCACATCTGCACAGATTATCCGTCCTGGTTTACCCTTACTTCGACGACTGGCTCATAACAGGGGACTCGTACAACACATGTTTTTTTAACACCCAAAAACCATAGACCTTCTGTTCATTCTGGGGTTCTCTATCAACGAGAAAACATCCTGTCTAGTCCCCAGTCAAATAAAACAATTTCTGGGAGCTCTAATCCGGACGAAAGACGGCCTCGTCTTCCCCTCCAACGAGAGGGTTCAGAACATGCTTTTTCAGATCCCTCAATATGTAGCCAGTCGAGAGGTGACAGTGCGCAAAGCCATGCGTTTGCTAGGAATGATGGAGTTGTGCATATACTTGATTCCCCACGCACGGCTGCGCATGTATCACATGCAAGAGTGGCTCAACAGCCAGTGGTGTCAGGCCAGCGGACAATGGGAAGATCTGGTAGTTGTGTCGCCAGCCCTCGTTCTCTCACTGCAGTGGTAGTCAAGGGAAAACCTCTTGAAGGGGAAAACCTTCACCACCCCTGCAGTGGAAGCCGACAGACACATCTCTCACGGGGTGGGGGACTCACCTGCTTCAGCAGACAGCACGTGGAGTGTGGACCCTACAAGTAGCAACCAACCATATAAATTTAATGGAGCTATTAGCAGTGTTCAAGGCATTAAAGGCCTTTCAGATGCAACTACAAGGGAAGACAGTGCTGATTCTAACAGACAGAACTACAGGCATGTATTACCTGAACAAACAGGGGGGTACTCACTCTCCAGGGTTATCCAAGCTGTCCCAAAACATTTGAATGTGAGCTCTCTGACACAAGATGTTTCTGTTGTCCCAACATGTTCCAGGGGAACTCAGTCTTCTGGCAGACGTGCTCAGCAAAGATTTCCCTCTGCCCATAGAATACGAATGGTGTCTGCACGAACACATTGTGTCCAATGTCTTCGCAGAATGGGGCTTCCCAGTGATCGACCTGTTCGCAACTCAAGAGAACGCCCAATGCCAAGACTACACCTCCAGGTACCCCAGAACCGCTCCAAGGGGAATGGTCTCTGGATAACATGGTCAGGGAAATTTGTCTATGCTTTTCCCCCCAACTCCCCTTCTCAACAAGATAGTGCACAAGATGCACCAGGAACCAGTTACCATGATACTGGTGGCCCACATGTGGGCTCGCCAACCCTGGTTCACTCATCTAATGGCAATGTCCCTCTCCCCACCAGTAAAACTACCCTGCCCGTACAACATGTTGTCTCAGGACAGGGGGGAGACCCTACACCCATGCCCACAAACTCTGAACTTAGCAGCTTGGCTCCTGAGGTCGTAGAGTTTGGACACCTACAGCTTCCTCAGAAGTGCATGGACATACTCAGGAAAGCTAGAAAACCTAACACATGTTATTGCTATGCCAGCAAATGGAAACGTTTTGTCATCTGGTGTAATTCCAAGGGCGTCAATCCCCTAGATTGCTCACCCACACACATTGTGCTCTACCTAACCCATCTGTTGGACACTGGGTTGGTCTTCAATTCCCTAAAGGTTCATCTGGCTGCTCTTTCAGACTACACCACATCACAGCAAAAGGTGTTGTGGTGGAAGATACCAGTGATTAAGACCTTTACGGAAGGGGTTAAGAGGATTTATCCTCCCATTTCTCACCCAGCTTCTGGATGGGATCTAAATGTGGTTTTAACCAGGCTCATGGATCTCCCTTTGAGCCAATGCATAAATCAAGTCTAAAAGACCTGACCTATAATAAGGCCTTCCTAGTGGCTATCACTTCTATTAGAAGGGTTAGCGAACTACAGGCACTTTCTGTTCTAGACACCTTTGTTACAGTCCACAGGGATAAGGTAGTTCTGCGCACTTACCCCAGATTTGCCCCTAAATTCATCTCGAAGTTCCATGTGAACCAATTGATTGAACTACCTACCTTTTTTCAGAATCCCACTAGCATGGCCGAAAGAAGCCTACACACACTAGAGGTGCGCATGGCAGTCATGTTCTACCTGGAAAGAACTAAACCACTGAGAAAGACAAACCAATTTTTTGTTTCAGTGGCGGCTGGTAGAGAAGGGGATCCTGTCTCTAAATCAGCTATCTCAAGGTGGATTGTTAAATGCATCGCACTATGTTATGCTCTTGCTAAGAGAGAACTGCCATTCAAGACTAGAGCACATTCTACTCGGGGCACTGGGGCTTCCATAACATTCATTGCAAATGTTCCCCTAGAGTCCATTTGCAAAGCAGCAACCTGGAGTTCTGTACACACCTTTACAAAACACTATTGCCTAGACACTCATTCTAGGTCTGAGGTGGGACAAGTACTAAGACATCCTTTCTCTACTGTTCCTTCTCACATCCCACCTCCAACTCCGGGTACTGCTCGCTAGTCTATGCACAGCATGTGATTCTAAGCAGATTATCAAGCATCAGAAGACATGCATTACATACCGTAATAGCATTTCTGATGATTGTATCTGCTTAGATTGACATGCGCCCTCCCTACCTCTCCGCTCGGGGTGGAAGGAACATAGACGTCTTACTACTTTCTCTTTTCATGTACTCACTCACAATAGCCTTGGGCTCCCTCATGGCAGAAAAAATACAATCTGAGGGACCTCGGCGCGTAAGGAATTTTGGGTACACTACACGTCACGATAGGGATAGTGTTACAGACACACCTATGTCGACGTCCCCTTTCGGTTCCAGAAAGACAAGATGCAATACTCTGCAGTTACCACTGGATGTCGGACCATATGCATGTTAGGCAGAAACCTGTGCAGTTTCCTCTGGGACCACTGCAAAAGATTTAAGACTACAGGTGTTTGGCAGTAAACCCACTTGGTAGCAGTCTGTACCACACAGATTCACTTGGTAGCTGTGGCTGAGCAGTCAGACTTCCCTCAAGAAGAGTTAGGCAGTATACCGAGTATTCACAATAGGTCAAGAGAACACAATAGAACAAGTAAACACTGACCAGGGCTTGGTATAAAAGAGATATAATTATTTATTTAAAACCACATCTAGAAAAACACACAGGCACTAATAGTAAGAAATTCAAAAACATGGTCACTAAAAGATATACCCTCCCTTAGAAGAATATTAGACAAGTCTTAAGTAAAGCCCCACTTATTTTCAGACAGCGGTGAGCACTTAACGCAGATGGCACTCTAATAATTTGTTTTAAAAGGGAGTGAACAGCAGAGCATAATTTGAAACAGATCCCAACACTTTTTCACGAACACAACAAGGGAGGAAAGCAAAGTAAAACCGTGAAGTTAGAGTTCAATAGGCCGGATCCACTTTAAGAGGATCAAACAAAATGTGTCCAAGGTCACACGGCTGCAGTGCACAAGAGTCTTGCAAAGGTTCAAAAAAAGAGTTGGACCAAAAGAAATGGACCAGCTAGAAGGTCATGGCGGCCAGCCCAGTCCAGAAGGTTAAGGGGTTATTATTACCTTGTACCAATCTTTAGAAAGGGAGGCCTGGCGGACACGGTACCTTAAAGTGGTGAGAACACTCCAGCGGGGGCAGTTGTTCCTGGCAGAGGATGCAAGTCGGTGCTTCGTCCGGGGGAAGAGAGGATCTCGTCGGGGAAGAAGACAGGAGTCCGTTGCACTGCCAGGGAAGAAACCAGCCGCGGAGTTCTCAGGTAAAAGGAGCGGTCCTTTATTTCACGGTCCAGTGGTAAGTGGCTATCCGGTTGCCGGGGTGCTTGGCACGGGCAATTCGACCACAAGCCGGGCTGGGGTGCGAAGAGAAGAAGGTAAACTGGTTGTGCCCACCAGTCAGGGGAAGAAGCCTCTCCAGCCGGGAGATCTTCTCTGTCGCCGGGAAGTGGTGAGTCGGTTCCGCAGGGCTCCACCGGTGGTGTCGTTGTGGTTGGTCGGCTCAGCTTCTCCCTCGTCGGATTCTCAGGTCCTGTGGCGACTTCTGAAGTTCCAGTCCCCAAAGCCCTGCTTTTATGCAGCATACCCCCATTCACTCAGCCTAGCTGTCAATCAAACACGCTAAGTGGTGAGCCGGCCGGCTCACCACTTGGGCCAATCACACAAGAGTGCGACTTGAGTTACCAAGGTAACTCAGTCCAGGGTGCCTAAACCCCCTCCCATACCCCCTGTGGTACCCAGACAGAGTGGCACCACTTTTGGAGGCTTCTGTGGAGAAGCCCGCCCAAAAGTGGAACAAAGGGCTCGACTTGGGTTGGAGTCACAGAAGAGAACACAAACGCCATTTTAGAATCAAGTCCTGGCAAAAAATACCAACCGGCGAATTAATATTAATTAAATAAACCGGTGGTATGTTCGAGGCTATGAGAATTAAATAATTAAAGTTGGTAGCCTCGAACAATGGGAAAATCCCATAGGGATATATTCGCAGTCGAATATAAAAAGTAGTATCCACTGCCACCAGCCAAAACTCGATCAGGGGGGACGGAGACGTGCCCCCTCGACTAACAGACCCCGGGGCAATCGAATTGCCCCGACCAGTACGTCCACAATATGATGGTTTGTACTGGTTTCTGTTAATAATTTGGGACTAGTAAAGCCAATGGTGACTTTACATGCCCTGGGAGACAGTAGTCAGTCCCAGGGTATGGAGTCTATGGTGGGGTGTCACTATGACACCCCAGTGTCACTGCACGGAGGGTGCTGTGTAACACACATAGTAAAAACACATGAGACCCTATGGAGTAAAGTACCTCATAGCCCATAAAACACATTAACAGTCAAAGAAACACCATAAATCATGTCCAAGAGTGGGAGAAAAAGAGTTTCACTCTTGGCAGGAGAAAAAAACAAACTCCAGAAATCCAGCAAAGCTGCTGGGGGGCTCACTAGGTTAGGAAATTCAGCTTAAAGAGAGAATTCTCCCTAACAATGCACAACATGTGAATCTAAGCAGATACAATCATCAGAAATGCTATTACGGTAAGTAATGCATGTCATCTTCAATTTACAAAAACAAAAGTTCCTTCAACAAATGAAAGTCTGTTTCCACTTTTCGCTGGGCGATGGGTTCACCCCTGCGTCCCCCTCTTCTGGGCACAGACCCATCTCAATTGTTTACCACAGTTTCACGTATCAGTTCTTTTCTCAATGAACAATGAGTTCTTTTCTCAATTAACACTGGGTGAGAGCTTCACCCCTGGATCTCCCTCTGCCGGGCTCGGACCCTGGTATCTTCACTGTTAGTGCTTGGGTGATGGCTTCAAGCCTCGATCTTCCTCTGCTGGGCTCGGACCCCTCTCAAATCTTTTTAGAGGGATTCACTTCCCTTTGTTTCTCAATGTCTTTTCAAACAGTTCATAGTGGACATCCCTCGGCTGGGTTCACCTCTGTCAACACACTGTTTCTCTGGACTTTAGACTTTGCCCCTCTCATCAGAATCCCTCGGTTAGGCTCACTCTTGCCAACTTTACATTCACTTGAGTTTGCGGGATTCACTTCCCTTGCTTTCATACAATATGTAGATCAAAGTGTTTCGATTGTACTGAATTTTACTAGACCTCCTGTATGACCACTTTGACCTCTCTCTGCGACTCTCCTACGGCCTTCTATTACCTGTAGTTTCGCCAGATCTCTAGAGTTAGCACCCACGTGGTGCCGGCTTCCCTTTCCAGTTGGTCTCCCCTTAACACTTTTTACAGTGCTTTTACAGTTCCTTGAACTTGGTTCAAACTTGCCACTTTGTGATTGTCTCACTCAGGTTCTTATCAATTCTCCCCTCTACTCACCGGCTATGATGAACCGCTTGGCTTTTGATTTTCCTGGAGTCAAGGCCGGTACCACAGGCGCACAAGCGTCCCTCGCTCCTGCTTATTGGCATAAGCTTGCCCCGTTGATATCTGCTGCAAGAAACTTGTGTTATTGTTTGCGGTCTTAGGCTCTCTTCCGCAAAGGTTCTGCGGCTCTGGGACAAAAAGGGCAAGGTCACATCTCTCCTCGTACCCTCTCGATTGCTGCCACCTTTCTCCTTCTCTTGAACTGCTGCGCCTGCTTAGCCATGTCGTTGTGCTGTCTGCCGTGCTTAGCTTGCTCGTATTGTGCTATCCCCATGGGAAAAAGGAAAGGGCCGTCAGGTGTGTGTGATTCAGGTTAATTGCCTGACCTTTCCTGACACTGGAGTTGGGACATGTCAAGTAGACAGGTTTTACATTAGTCTGTTGTCTTGGGTGTGTAAAGGTGTTTGTGTTGGAAAAGTAGGTAGGGGGGAGGTTAGAATGTCTGTGTATCTGACAGAGTCGCAAGGAAAAGAGGTGTTATATAGAATCATATTTTTCGAATTTGGGCTTAGGGTGATTTCAGAAGGGTAGGTTTTGGAGGGTTTGTTAAATGGATGAGAATGACCGGGATGGAGAACAGAACAGAGAGGATTGTGGAAACGGTAGTATTCTGTCATAGTGGATTGGGTGTTCGGAAAATGACAATCAGAGGGATGGGATTGGTAGGGTTTGTGAGACAAACGAGAATAGCTGGGACCGTGACATAAACAAGAGGGATTGTGGGAACTGTAGTATTTGACTTGAGTAGGTTGGGAGTGCAGAAAATAATAATCTGAGGGACGGGAAGAAAACGGATGGGGAGTATTCAAATGAAGACCGGTGAATCAAGGGTTCTGGGAGTTGTGCTTTTGGGGTGCAACCGGGTTTGGGACCTTAGAGGATTGATTGTGCATGTAAAGTTTATTGTCTCTGAGTAGGAGAGATGTAATGAGGGGGAGAGGCAGATGTATTGTAACCTACGAAGGCCTCAGGGATCTCGTCCTCTTCTTCCTCCTCTGTATAGT
Source organism: Ambystoma mexicanum (assembly GCF_040938575.1). Classification (NCBI taxonomy): domain Eukaryota; kingdom Metazoa; phylum Chordata; class Amphibia; order Caudata; family Ambystomatidae; genus Ambystoma; species Ambystoma mexicanum. The sequence continues at coordinate 140,745,157 of NC_090921.1, forward strand.
ACCGCGCCACACCTTGGATATCCTCCCAAGCATAACCCTGATATTCCCAACCCAGGTGATCCTTCCCCCTGGTCCACCCCCAGGAACCGGATCCAACAGCGATGGCCGTATCCAGGCCACCTGGATAAGGGATTCCTGGGCTCTACCTGGGATAATACCTTCTGGTTTCTCACACCAGGACGTACCCAGTCTGGTCTGTGTGTACAAGCGTCGTAATCACCCTCTGTATTCTGTTAGCCAGAAGGGCGGCAAGACCTTACAGTCCTGGTTAATCATAGAGTGGCCTGTAGGATCCGCAGTCCAGCTGTGGCTTCCCTCGTTTAAGGATTGGCACTATGAGTGACTCTCTGAGACTCCCTGGTAATGGTCCTACTTCAAACACCTCCTCCAGCATCCATAAGAGATGCAGCGTTAGCACACTGACACATTCTTTATAAAATTCTCCGGGAAGGCCATCAGCCCCCAGTGTCTTACGAGTGGGCAATGATAGTATGGTATCCCTCACTTCTTCCTCTGTCCATGGAGCATCCAGCATTTCCGCCTGCTCTGGCTCTAAGCACGGTAGTGCTATTTCACCCAGGGTCACCTGTATTTCCGCCTCATGCCTCTCCCCTCCCGCCAAGATAGCATCCTCCCCGGCTTAGCCCAGCCCTCGTGCAGCCTTTCCATATAGCTAGAGTAATCATGCTTGCCCAGCTGTTCCCAATGCCCTATGCAGGCCTGCCTCAGCCTAATGACCTCCTCCTTGCTTCCTTTTGGGTGTCCCTCGCCCTCCGCCAAAGCTTCCATTTGTAATTCAATGGCAGCAATGTTGTCCAGCAGTTCCTTCCGTATGCCCCCCATTTTACCTATCGCTTCCCCCTCACCACCACCTTGAATGCCTCCCACAGGGTCTCAGCGCTATCTACACTTCCCATATTCTGGGTAAGTACGCTCCAATTCTCTCACCCATGTATAGCCCGAACCCCTCAGCCAGTAACGCCTCCACCCTCAATTTCCAGGTCGGAATTGGGGGCTTCAACAAGTTCTTTGCCATGTCACTTCAAGTGGTGCATGGTCCGATAGGACCCAAGCTTTGTAAACTACAGTTAAAGTTATTGTCTTTCCTAGAATAGATATAGGAACTTGAGTCTATGGGTATTTATAAGAATTACCATGTGCACAAATCACCTTTTCTTGTTACACTTCTTCCCACACCTGTCGAAGTACTTCTGTTCTTATGGCAATTTCTTTACTTCCAGTGTTCAGTTCTGCCCAGATCAGTTTTCCCTCTAAAACCACAGGGGTTTTATATGTGACCTCCGCCTTCTTATATAACAAGGCATAAGACTTTTTGGGAGGTTGATTAGTTTGAATGGATAATATGGATTTTAGATATTGAACTATATTCACGGGACAATTTTTCACTAGGTGACCAAACTCCTTGCATGAATAACATTTCCGATATGGCTCAAGAGATTGATTTATTACTGCAGGATATTTTTCTTTTCCTATTGGTTCCCTCTGGGATTCAGTTTTTTCAATCCCTGATTAAAAAAAAAGGGTTTATCTGGGGAAGATGAATGTCCAGTAACTTTCTTGTTGAACCGTTAGAGTGTTTTAAGTTTTCCTCAACATGTTTTCTTACAGTTATACTTCCCTTCTCTTCTTCTTTGACTTTGGATATCCCCATACCTGCTAAGGTACTAGCACTGTTTGATAATGTAGTACCCTTGTCAGAATCTTGTGATTCTATTTCACAAGGTTTAAGAACCAGATCTGTATTCCTTTCCTTTAGTGAGATGGGTTCCAAACCATTTTCTTCTGAGTCTCAATAGGAAAAAGTCCCCTAATATTTCCTAACTTAGAATTCCTAGTAGCTGGCCCCTTGTTATCTCAATGTGGTTTATCCTTCCATGAGATTATAGGCTGTATTTTCGATCCTGTTTCTTTTGGTGGTAACATATATATTCCTAAACCATAGAGAAAATCAATCTGTAAACCCAAAGAGATTATTACCTGGTCTCTCCCTGATACTCGACAGATGAAAGGGCAGGAAAGATAATAATCATCTTCTCAGATTTTCTCATGGGAAGTAGCGCCTGAGAGTTTAACGCCCGAAAGGTTAATCCTACCTAATGAGCTTTCTGATGGGAAGCGTTACCCTTTTCTTCATCATTCGGGGATAGTGAAATTGTTCCCTTGAAAGAATTCTGATTTATATCTATCCCTTCAGTATAGGAACATATACGTAGGACCGATGTTTCAACTTTCTGTATCAACTTTCTGACAAGTCATACAGGTCTGCATTAGAGTTTTAATATCAGTCTCCATCTCAAACCAAAAAAACCTTTCTCATAAATAATGATCTATGATGTGCATGATCTTTTGTTAGATGGGACCAAATTCTTTCCAAGACCATCCTTTTATTTTATTTTATTATTTATTTATTTATAAGATTTACACAAAGAAAAACAAGCAAATCAATTAATATAATTAAAACAAAGCAATTAAGTACACACAGAATATAATATACAAATAACCATCAAAGAACTAATACAAACTCATAAAATCATCCCAGATCTTTTCATGTAATCTCAACTTCCCTTGTCGCTTATAAATCACCCTCTCCATGGTTGCAAGCCCAGACATTCCCTCAATCCAGTCTTCCACAATAGGTGCAATCCGTGTTTTCCAGCCCCTCAGAACTAGTTTCTTGCCCAAACTAGCACCACGGAGCAGAAACTTTTTCCGTGAAACAGAGAGATCTTCTAACAACTCACCTCCCCCCAAAATCATCGTCATGAAATCCAACTCAACATCCAAATTCAAAACACGCAAACAAATACAACACACATCATGCCAAAATCCCCACACACGCACACACTCCCAAAGCAGATGTTCCAAACTTCCCAATCCATTTCCACAACACCAGCAATCATCCGAATCAATCATCCCTCTCTTGAACATTCGTTCTGGAGACCAAAACACTCTATTGAGTATCTTTACTTGTCTCGACCGTTCCCCCAAATTAATAGCACAAAGCTTAATGTTCGCAAACATTTCAGACCACATCTCAGGCGAAATCTCACATTCCAATCTCCTCCCCCACTCATCCCTCAATCCAGAGTTCTCCTCATAAACTGACACAATATTATTGTAAATCCTGCTAGCAATTGAACAACCACCTGGCTCCCTCTCCTTAAGAAGGAGATTCACCATTGCACCCCCTTGCTCTACCACATCACCTATACATCTCTTCAATTTTCTGAAATCAGTAGTTCGAAAATTGTCAATGTTAAACCTCGTCTGTAATTCTCTTTCACCTATCCACTCACCATCCACAAAGATATCGTCAATCCAGTAAATCCCACTCAAAAACCAATCCGGCCAGAATAAAGACCTATCTCCAACAGAAATCAACGGATTCAACCAGATGGATGCATGAGTGGTCTTCATAGCAACCGATCCAAGCAATTCATGTATGTGTCTCCACATTTCTCTCAGAAAAACTGTCAAAGGAGATTTCCTACACAATGGGCCTCATTACACAGATGGCGGTAAGGATTTACCGGTACCGGTAAAATACTGGTACCAGTAAATCCTTACCGCCTTACTACGAGGTCCCTTTGCGGGTTGGGGGATTTAACGCCTGCTTTTTGCAGGCGTTAAAAACCAACCCGCAAAGGGACCCAGGGAGCGGTACCGTAATTAGCGCCTTCCCCATTCCCATTGAGCCCTATGGGCCAAAAATGGGAATGGGGAAGGGCAATGGTGGAAGGGGGAATTACGCAATCCGTGTAATGAGGCCCAAAAGTGTTCGTAGCCATGAGAATTGCCCTAGGAGGAAGCGGGCCCAGCAAACTCGCCTCAGCAATTGCCCATTTATCATGTGCGTCAACCAAAAAGGGTACAGTGAAGTGAATGGAAAAAGCTTAGTGATATGCCTTAAAGTTCGGAACTCCCAGTTCTCCCTTTTCCACAGGTAATTGAAGTTTCCACAACTTGAGCCGTGGCGGCTTGTTATCCCACAAAAAGGACTGCAACAAACCATCAATTTTCCTCCAATAGTGTTGACCAATTTTCACCGGGAGCATACCCAGAATGTAATTAATTTTCGGAGCCGCATTCATTTTAAGAGCGTTCACCTTGCCCCAAAGAGACAAACGAAGTAACGACCATCGCAAAAGGCTCATTTTCAAGTTGCTACACACCTCACTCATGTTCACCACAGCCATCTCATCTACCAGCGGTGTCAGCCACATACCCAGATATTTTAGTTTCCTTTCACACCACTGAAATCCAAGTCCAGTAATCAAATTCTTATCACAGTATCCCGAAATCGGCAACACCTCGGATTTAGACTAATTGACCTTAAATCCTGCCACCGCATAAAATCTATCCAAAACACCTAATAAGCCGGAAGGGACACTGTCAAATTCTGCAATAATAGTAGCAGATCATCTGCATAAAAGCACAATTTCTGATCGGCACCATGAAAGTTCAATCCCTGTATTTGCACATCGCACCTCAAGGTTATCGCCAATGGTTCCATTGCCAAAACAAAGATCAGAGGGTACAAAGTACATCCCTGTCTCGTACCCCTCTGTAGCACAAAAGAATCTGATGATTGTCCATTAGTCCTGACAGTGGCCGTTGGACAAGCATAAAGCAGGGCAACCCATGAAATAAATTCTTCCCCCAGGTTCATAGCACGCAATACTGAAAAAAGATACTTCCAATCCACACGATTAAACGCCTTCTCCGCATCTAAAGAAAAAATGGCCACATCATCATCCAAATCCTGTGCATGCGTCATCAGCAGTAACAAGTTTCTAATATTACTAGATGTCCTTCGACCAAGAACGAAACCTGATTGGTCAGTGTGCACCAGTTTCACAAGCAAAGTCTACAAGCGCACAGCCAACAACTTTGCCCATATCTTGTTATCCGTATTAATCAAACTGATCGGACGATAATTTGAAGGCAAACTGCCATCTTTATCCTTCTTAAGAAAAACCAAAATGGTGGCGTGGTTGGTAGAAACGGGAAGCAGACCCCCCACCCTAGACTCCACATACATATCCCGTAAAAGTTCCACCGCTGAATCTGGTTTATAAAACTCAGCAGGCAGACCGTCGGGACCAGGAGACTTGCCTGAGTTCAGTTTTCCGATAGCCAACCTCATCTCATCCACAGTCACACTCTCACCCAACATGCCCTTCTCCAAATCATTCACTCTAGGTATATCCAAACCATCCAAAAAGGACTCATCCACACCACTGACACCCAATTCATTCTGATACAATTTCTCATAATAATCCTTAAACGTCTCATTAATCTGTTTTGGATCAGAAGTCACCATACCACCCGCCATTACAATGGAACTGATTGCACCTTCCGACTGCCGTTGCCTTAATCTGTACGCAAGCCAGCCGTCACATTTCTCACCATATTCATAATAGGAACATTTCAACCTGAACAGATCTTTCTCAGATCGCACTCTCAAAATCCCATTCAACTCTCTCTGCATATTCCTTAGTGACCTCTTATTTTCCAGATTTGCAGGATCATTCATCAAAGCATTTGAGAATTGTTTAATGCGTTGTTCCAAATCTAAACTTTTCTTCTCCAAATTTTTTCTCCTGCTACTGGACAAACCCAGGATCAGACCCCGCATTGTACATTTAAAAGCCTCCCAGATTTTCCCAACACTAAGCCTCTCTGTTCTGTTTTCAGCCACAAAATGTTCAGCCTCGGATCCAAGACCATCCTTTTATGACTTTCTGGAATCACCAATTGTAACTTTATTTTGTCTCCTGAGAGGATTCTTCGCCTATAAGGAAATCATTCTTTCACCTGAAAAAAACACCCACTTCTTACACACCCTTCTTTCTTTCTAAGACCACTTGTGAAAATGTTTTGATTAGGGGGGATCTTTTCTTTGAGCCACTGCTAAGTCTGAAGTCAAAGTTGAATCTCTTTCTGTCTCAGAGAAGGGGAATTCATTGATAGTTTCTTCCTCTTTTCTGAAGCTTTGGATCCACCTTTCAACATCTACCTACTCCACTATTCTGGGAAGCATTGCCTTCTCAATCCCTCCTTGAGCGATCTTATGTCCTTGGTAAACACAGAAGGACTTCTTCCCGTGATTTTGTATTAGTACTTTAACCTCACCTCGGAAATGTGTGTCTATTACCCATGTAAAGACCTCAATCCCAAATTAGCATGCCAGCCCCAACCTGGATGCTAATCGGATATAAGTCCCAGGGGGTGGTATCAAGGCTAAATCTGTGGATATCAGCCTTCTTTCCCCTGGAGGGACGGTTTCCTGCCTACTACAACAAAGGTCAAATGCTACAGATCCAATCGTGGCTATCGTAGGCTCTGAAGCTCTGTTACACAATTTCTCATACTTCAGAGTTCCCCAACCTGTTTCGGTCGAGCTGCATCCCACCACTGACACCATATGTGAGACAGGCATGGTATCAAGAGATGACACAGACAACAGAATGTGAATTCACAAATATGACTTTTATTAATTATCAGGATGCATGTAATGCCTAGCTTGCCCTTTAACTATGGTGGGAATTTCCCTACCTAAAGAAACTAAGGAAAGTATATGTCTGGAAGTCCAAATCAAAAGCCTTTCTGTGTCAAAACATATGCTTGTCCTTGCAGCTAATACAAAACTGCAGTGTAGGGTTTTTCTAACTCAAATAGTGTTCAACATAAAGTCTGGAGAAGTCTCTAGCTCCCTTCCCCAAGTTCAGCATACAGTTCCAACAATAATAGGCTTCAACTGTTCTTTCAGGACTTGAATGTATCATCCCCCCAAAGTACACTTGGTTTCAATATACAGAGTTAAGATGGAGTTTAGGGTTCTCTTCCCCAAGCATCAAGTACTGGTTCACAAAACCATTGTTCCGAAAGTTCAACAAACACTTGTTCTTAAGTTTTATTCAGCAACTTTCATACACTTGGTTGGGGCTCTCTGATCTAGGCGCAGTTGTCATACTGCATGATCCACCCATTATATGTCACGCACCCAGGGGCCATTTGGCTTGAGACCTTGTCCAAGGGTCCTCCTTGGCATTACTTGACTCCTATACTTTAATTTGTTAACTTGATATTCAGTCTGTCTCTTCCTTTACCGGTGTTTGCAGCCTTTAGGTTCTCTTTTGCTCCCACTTCACTGCTCGCCCTTATGCTGCTCACCAAACCGATGTTAACCACTTTCTGTTCACTCGTAGTGCTTTAAATACTTTTTATTCATCCTCAGATATCCAGAGACTTTTGAAACAGTGCCTATTTCCTGCACCTGACCACTCTGATATCCTGTTTCAAGATATTCTCTTGCCAACATGTCAGTCTTTCTTATTTACTGGGAAGGCTTTCAAAACCTTGCAAATCTTCTATTCCCGATCACTCTATCACAGTATCTTTGTACAGCCTCATTAGCATAGCATACATTTCAGACCCACTCACAAGTTTATTGGCGACATGCGCCCGGGTTTCTTTACACAGAGAACCTCACTGGTCGCTTTGGTTGATGCTGCAGCTCCTCCGCTCTCACAGCTTCTCACAAACTGAGATCAGTGTCTCACCACCTGTCCCTCAGGCACTCCTAGGACGGGTACTCAACCCAGGGGAATGAGCACTTGCAGAGCCAAACGGGAAGGGCCGACACTGCGCTGCATACGGCTTCCTTCCTCCGACCTCACTGGATCCCTGGAGACACGGCTCCTTCGCCACACTTCCGTAGAGCACCCTGCTCTGCAAATTTCCAGTTTCTTGCTTTCCGCTATCCTCCAGTTCCCAACGGTATGTCTGGGCTTTGCTGCTGCTGTCTTACTCTCTGCTGCTTTCTTCTGTCTCTGCTGCTACAACGCCACCCTTTTATACACCTGTATCCCATCAGGGGTCTTCAGGTGTGCTTCACTTGCCTGTTTTGCCTGATTCCAGCTAGACCAATTACTGGGACATGCCTGAGCTTCAGATTTGTAGTGTTCAGACTCCCTCTTCTTTGTCCCAGTACTATAGTGGTGTTTCCAATAGGAAGTGTGCATTACTCTTAGCTGCCTCTTCCTCGTCTCAGTACTTGATATGAGATTACAGGGAAAAGCTGGAAAGGATTGACAATATCCCATAAATACTGATGGAGGGTCTGATAGGTCGGTGTTAGTGAAGGGGGCATACCATGTCTCGCCTTCAGGTACCCTCTTTCCAATCCCCAAGGACCCTCCACCCAGGTGATCCTCCCTCACTAGTCCACCCCTAGGGTCAGGATCCAAAAGTGATGTCTGTCCCCTGGCTACCAGAGCAGAAGATCCCTGGGGTTTCTGACAGAACCCACTGAAACTGCTGAGGTAGTGTTCCACAAATTGACAGAGGAACATGAAGAAATAGCACAGTGATGAGCACTGCAATGACCTGCTTTTGTTGAATTTGAAGATCCCAGAATATAGATCTGCTTCTAGAGCAAACTCAGAAGAACTTGCTATCAGTAACTGAGAAAAGAACAACCCTGAAGACACACCACTTTGAAGTCAATAAGGCACTTGTGTACCGAGTTGATATGAAGGGGATAAGGCACTAATTATCACCAACTGCTGGTTGGTTCTAGAAAGCTGTAATGGAACTGGCACATTTTAACCTAACAACGGTACATCTTGGCTTGAAAAAACACAAAAGCCAGTTCTAACGGCTTGGAGTATGCCGAAGTCAAACAGTATTGTACCTGTCCAATCTGCCAGAGAACCTCTTTAGATGATATACTGCAAGCACCTCTACAGCCTTTGCCGATTATGGAGGTCTGTTTCTTCAGGATCAACATGGATATAGTCGGCTCCTTGACACCTTTAAAATTAGGGAATTGATATATTTTTGTAATTATCGACTAGCAAACTGATAACCTGAAGCTCTCCCCTTAAGCAGTAACACCACCAAAGCTACCTTGAAGGTCCTCTTGCCTTTTTCTAATTGAGTGGGTTTTCCAGCTGAAATTCTAGCGGACCACGGAAGTAGTTGCCTGTCAAAACTAATGGGCGAAATCCAGTTGCTGATGAACATCAAAACCCACTAGACCTCCATTTATCATCCCCAGACAGATTACCTTTTGGAACAATTTAACCAAACTCTAAAAGCACATCCTTAGAAAGTTGGTCACTAAAGATGGGGAGGAAATTGGGACAACCTAATCACATGGGCTCTGCTTGTAGTCCAGAAAACCCTGCAATCATCCACAGGTCTCTCACCATTCGAGCTGGTCTGTGGCAGAAACTCCAGCGATTTGCAGGACATCATGCAAGAAGAATGGGAGGGACTCGACAGCCGGCAGACAAGGGACCATCCCATGGCGAGAAACACCAAAAGTATTGGTAGAGGGTGCGCCAATTGATCGGAACACATATATAAGAAGCTCAGGCCAGGCAGGAAAAAGCATACAACAAGCAAGCCAGATCATGCACTTTTCATGTGAAGGCCAAGGTGAGAGTCTACTACCTACCATGCAGAATAAACTACTGGCAATGTGCCCCTGCCCTATGTCATCAGGTAAATGGTGCCCCCCCAACCTACAATTTCCAACAAGCTGATTGGCAGAATCCTTCCTAGCGGTACCATATGAATAAACTAAAAATCTGGAGAGAAAACAGAACTCCACAATTATTACTGATTTATGCCAACAACACCAGAGAAATATTTGTGTGTGAATGATTTTTTTATCCTATTGCGATTTTTGTATAACCAACAAAATATGTTTATTTAATTGTTTACCTGACTGAGCCTCTCATCGTCCCTACACATACCAGAGTCAATTATTAATTGAATAATTGTTGTATTGATCCGTGTGACCTCTTGCTTTGTTTTTAGATTATTATTCTGCCAGCCTTTTTCTCCTGGATGATTACGATTCAGTTCATTCAGGCCTATATGGCTTGGCACACCTTTCAATTAGTTAGTTCATCTGAACTCTGATTCACCAAGTTCTTTCTCTTTACTTTTCTGTACTTCGTATACAGAATGTTGAAAGCTTTTTCCCTTTTCCCACGGTGTCACTTTCCACTGTTCCTTTTCTCTTCAAGCTTAGATTTTTAGAATTCTTTTCTCTTGAGTCACAGCCTTCAAAGTCCATTAATTTCTGATTTAGCTCTGTCTCGTCACTTCCACTGAGATGAGTTACCTGCAGCGTATAAAGATTACCGCAGGTCCTCCCATGACTCCCATTCTCCCTCTTACCTTCAAGTATGCTGGAGAATGTCTTCAGGCAGACCGTACCTCGGAAGCCCTCTTTCTGCTCTGGTCTTGCCTTCGGCATGTCTCTGGCAGCATTCTCTGCTTTGGGTTTTCTTTGCTTCAAATGTTCATTCAGTAAAGAACTAGATACCACTATGTAATGTCTCTCCTGTGGTGTTGGCGATGTTTTGTGGATCGCTGTCCACCATTGTCCGTCCCTGGTCTCGTTACCACTTTCTATGGGCTCCGGCCCTTTTAGTTGCACCCTCTTGTGATTCGCTATCGCTTTGGCGCTTCGTTCTGCAAATTGAAGGGAGTTTGAAACTCTCAGGCCTCATGGCCTATGAGCTTCTCTCTCTCTCTCTCTCTCTCGCTCTCTGCATTTTATGTAGTTCGGGTCCAAAGGGAACATTTGTAACACACACTTCAAAGGTTGTGCTTTAATGAGAATTGCATGATTGAATTCACCTGATTGAGAGCATTCCAATGAACTGATTAGTAGTGATCACATGTGAGGAATATGATGTTTTAGAACATTGCAATTGTTTAATGTAGAAATCTCAAGATGGCATCACATGAAGTGGTAGGGAAACTTGGTTTGGAAGTTACTCCTGTTAGACTGCATTCTTCATTAAAATGCCAAATTAGTACAAAGGGGATGGTCTACTGTGATGTGACTTTTGGAACATTGTCCAATCACATACACTGACCAATTAGATTAGAGAAATGATACTCGCCTCTAAAGGGAGTGGTTTCTGATCTGTAAAAGTCCAAATCCATTCTGGGGACTCGCTTGCTCACACACTAACTGGGATGGACTGATGGACTGACTGACAGACTGACAGAAGAAGGGAAAGGAGAATTGACAACAAAGGATGGAAGTAAGGATTACTAGCATTACACTGTAAGTGAGGCCTACCTGGAGTTAAAGCCCACGTGTCCTTCAGTGAAGAAGATAACAGACAGATGCAATACAGAAATAGGCTAAGCAGGCAGTGGAATGAAGCTGACCACATTTTGCTGACTGATGCCCGCATGTTACCAGAAGGTGAGAATTGAGCCAGTCCTTACGAGGGTGCCAACCTATCTGTGAGACAGCAAAAACGAAATTCCTTTGTAAGTTTAATATTAAGGGGAAATAATTCTGAGGGAAACGATACTCTAAAGGGGACTAGATCAAATCCTAGCCCTTTTTATTTGTGAAAGTACTGAAGGGGTGGGGGTATTTGAATTGACCGCACATCCTGAGAATGAATAAACATTTCAGAATTTTATGAGCTTCTGGAATCATAATTTTGATTGAATAGGTCCTATGATGTGTATATTGGGAGATCCCCTGCCTCCTTCTCTGTGTAATGAGCAAGTACAGAAGAAGTATTCTGGGTCAAAAGGATATCTCTGTGTGTACGTCTCTAGAAGAATAAGGTTATTAAAGTTATTTCTTGGTTACATCACCAAGCAGAGTTCAAGACAAAAGGGAAACGGTAATTAACCGCTACACCTTTTCCCGAGATTGAGAAATGTACACTTTTACACAGTAATGCAATAGGAGAACCTTTGAAAGGAATCTAGCAAACACATGCTATACAGACATTTTTCTCTTTACATGTGATTTACATGCAGGAATGTCTATATATAGTATTTCAATTGCGTTTTGTAGTACGCTGTATCAAATTCTGGCATGTCCATTGAGTAATGGGGAGGTATCTATTTTCAATAAAGAGGTAGTAGAGAGACTTAGATAGGCACAAGAAGTTCTGAGTTTATTTGGTTTTCTATAAAATTACAGCTTTATCCTGAACGCGATACACTTTTCGATGCATGGTTTATGCGCACTCACAGTAAATCAAAGGTACAGATGTCAATGTGTATGTTTACAAAAGTCCAAAGTCATGTAAACATGGCATAGAAAAGTGATGCAACCAGTGCGTGTATTGATCATTCTTCATTGTAGTCGCCAATGACATTGGAATTTCATAGATGCATAATTTGTGTATATTTAAATTGAATTACTTATTTCTGTTTTATCATTTAATAGACCTTCTGTGAAACCCAGCATGTTGCTTTTCCCTAAAGGGGAGGGAGGCAGTAGGGAAGCAATATTGTTAAATTGGGAGGTCCCAGGTTCATACAAATAACTTTATTCAATAAATATAAATAGTGCAAGCCTGATTTGGGGTAGGTGGAAAATGCCCCTGAACTAGTTGGTGCCTGATTAAAACATCCTCGAAAACATAAAAGTAAAGTAAAGTCAGACATGATTAATATTGGACTTCTACACATGGAAGGGCGTTTGGGAGCAGTGTCCAAATGGCTGATATTTGGTTGGATTTTCCCCAGTCTATCATTCAAGGGTCCAGCCTTCTCTGAATGGTTTTGTATGAACCATCAACAGTATCCTAGAAGGCCGAGGAAAGCTCTGAGTGTTTTGGTGATAGGCTGGGATATTTTTGGACTGCTTCAACTTTCATCTTCTGAGGTAGGACCTGTGTCTCCCGAAATTGAACCCCAAGTATTTTACACTAGATTGGGACAGGTGACACTGGGTTACGGTTAGGTGGGCTTTTAAAGTTGGCCACAGACAGATGTTAGAAGTTTAAGAGGATCCTTCCCTGTGCCTTTGTTAATGACAATATCATCAAGATAAGTCCCTGTGGAGGAGTGGCATGGGGCCAGGACTTGATCCATCAGTCTCTGGAGTGTGCTCCGTGCTGACCAAAGGGCAAGAGCAAGACAGTGAACTGAAACAGGTCTTCACAAGTGGAAAGAGACAACTTTGGGCTTTGCTTCTTTATCTATAGCTACCTGCCAGTAGCCCTTTATCAGGTTGAATGTATAAATACATTTTACTTTGATTAAGGTCTCCAATAATTCCTTAATCCATGGCAGTGAATAAGCATTTAACTGGGAGATTTCATTGAGGTGCCCAAAGCCAGTGCAAATCTGACAGGTGTTGTTGAGCTTCTGTACCAAGACTATAGGTGAAGACCACTTGCTGTATGACTTCTCAATTATGCTCAGGTCAAGCATCTTTTTCAGCTACTCATGGATTATTGTTCTGGACTCAGGTTGTCGAGAGGCTTGAGGCATATACTCTCCCTGAAGTGGTATGTTGATTTATGGACTACTCCCTACATGTGTCTGGACTTGAGGGAAAATACATCTGCATAGCCTTCAATCAAATGAGAGAGTTCCTGGCAACGGGTTGTGGACAGCCCCATCAGCATGGTTCCCCTATGAACTTCGATCAGCAGGGGTATTTAAATGTTTATAATCATCAAAAATATTTTTTAGAAAAGATCTAAAAACAACCTGTAGAACACTGCTAAATGTAATACATATCCCACAGTATATCTAGAGCAGTTTACAATAGTCAATGTAAAGGTGTTATCAAAAAGTGCTTAGTGCCTACTACGAGTACATCATTATAAGGTATCATCATGAACGTAGTTTCGACTACTGATGGTTGTCTTCGTCAGGGCACACAAATAACATAACAATTGATCTTTAGGAAGCCCGCAACATTTTTAGCACACAAGATAACAATAAACCAGTAGGTCCCATAATGGCAGATATACTGTATTTCAAACTTGATTGACGATCTGGACCTCTAGTGGAGATGCTGGATGGGTCCAAACATGGGCACAGAAAATGATTGCTTCATTCACGCTGCCAATAGAGACACAGGTGATAGAAAATATTCATCTTTCAAAGTCAGCAAATTAGAGCATATCCATAAATCGAACACTAGGACACTTAGTCATCTGGTGTTCAGAATGCGTTGCATTAAAATGCACTGCAGTGCATCAGAGAGATGCTTGGCCAAAATGGAGTGTAGGAGTATGCCCACAGGTACAACCTCGCATAGAACGGCAGATGCAATTTAGAGCCTTCCCGCGTTGGAAAGCGGATACACTGACCCAGTCAGTAGTGGGAAACCCAAAAGGGAAATACTATGGAAGTTCAGGTGGGTAGCTCTCGGCCGTCTTCAGACCCGTATAGACGATGTAGAAGCTCGCAGCATGACCCTACTTCATTCCGAAATATACGAGATGATAGAAGAAGAAAGAGGACTAAGCGTCGACTCCAGAACGTGAAAGTAAAAGAGAATAATAATCTAAGCCAAGAATACGTGGAAATCAGCAACCTGGGTAAGAGAGCCTACAAAAGAGCACCACAAGTGATGTCCAAGGAGCTGAGAATAGTCAGTAGTCCTTTAAAGAATTACAAAAACGAATCCATGGAGATTATGTCACAGATTATTTAAGAATGGTGTATTAAACAAGCACACTATCGACTGGTACTGGAAGTACCCTCTTGAGAAGGGAGTCATTCTCCTGTTTTAAATTAGTTTTCATAGTGGTAGGGACAGTTAGGTTAGTGTTGGGCAGCGTACTTATTTCTTTTTGGACTTTCAGACATGACCGGTGAGCACCTTAGTTAGTAAGATAGACAGGGATCACCCATAGGGATAGTGAAAGCGAGGCCTTTCTAATCTTATTTTAATAAAAGTCACTGAAGCAAGAGTATCCGCGTCCTACTTCTGAACCGCCACAGAAACCAAACCCCATATCCTGAGATGGTTCTTAGCCCTACAGCCATATTCTTTTAAAGCTGAACACTGGGCTGCGGCGAACAATCGAATGTAGATTTCCTTTTATAGTATCCTCAATCAGCTAGTGGACAGGGAGAGTATGAAGACTTATGCGTAAGGGTGGAGGCATCCTCCCATGCTGCCTGTCGTCATTGCTCGCCAGGTTCTTTCTTTTTGCTCTAGCCCTGAAACCAATGCAGCAGGTGGAGCGAGAGACTGAATGCAAGTGTCCCCAGAAACACACCCCCCTTAGTGAGAGGCAATAATGTACATAGCCCAGAAGGGGAATGAGACCAGGACCAAGTGCGGGTGAAATCAAAAGAGCTTTATATAATTCAATATAGGGCATGCAAAGGACTCTGCAAACTCCAAGAGCGCTCTGTCTGACAATAGCAAAGACAGTCAGTTATATTACAAATACACCTCATGCATGAGGTAAGCTATAGGGGCCACAGAGTCTCAGGGATTGGGTGGTGATGGCTAGGTGGTATACAATGTATACAGTTGCTTCTCCAGGATTGGCGGGCGTTGGTGCTGCGCCACGTGGGGTGGGAGGTCAGCTGGGCTCATCGGGGTGTAGCGCTGGGCCGGACATGCCTTGTAACAACGATTGATAGCTAAACTAACATTTGCCCTTTTGGCCACACATTCCCACCCATTCGTCACACTTCATGTGTCCTGTTGAGTTGCAACTCTTGGAAGCACTGACCTTAGATCAATACATGGCCAGGAACATTGATATGCAATCTGGAGTGTCTTAATACATCAGTTTGGGAGGCACCTTAGGTTCAAGCAATCAGGTCCCATGGGCGTAGTCAGGGCATGGGCGGGGGTGCTTGACTAACCATCCTTGGCAATTTCGGTGAGGGATGGTATTATTATCTGTTGGTACACGTGTGGGCGCCCTCCTTTCTAGGGTCATTAACTCGGGGTTGATGGAGGTACTACTGACCCGTGGGGGGCATGTGACTGGTGCCTGAAAGGCGGTGGGATTTAGAACCAGGTAGCTCGTAAGTTATGGAGTCAGGCTATGGCGGCCTCTGACACGGGGGAGGGTGGCGGATGCTTGAAACGGGTCCAGCAGGGTCGGGAGGGAAGGCAGGGCTGTGCCATTTGAACACCGTTTATCTCGAGAGGGCCTGGGCAGGAGGAGGGGGAAATGGCCTTGCAGCTCTGTGCGTGGCATCTTGCACGAGGCGGTTTTACTGTAGTATGGGTGAGGGGCGACTAACAACACATGGGTTTCTAAAAGCACTCGTATGTATTTGTATTTACATGGGATACTAGCTGAGGATCATACATTTTTACATAGCATTTCACATCTACAGTTGACATACAAACATGAGGTAGTGTCAGGCAGGTGTGTATAAAGAGTGTATAAAGAGAGCAACACAAGTTATTGTTCACAGATATCAGCTGTCCAGTTTTTGTATATCTCTTCATCACACGTAATATCGGTTGCACAGTTTTCTCTTTACCCATTCTCCTTTACATTAGCAGCAAACGTTAGTCAACAAGGCACATATTACATAAATGGTTCCTACACGTTGCAAGGGCTTTCGGGGTGGGTATGGGTGCAAGGCGCCATGTCGTCTGTAGCTGGGGGGCTTTGTACAGGGGTCAGGGCCTGCAGGGTTTGGGCTGATCTCAGTTACATCCTAGTGTTCTCGTTCATAGCTGGGGCAATGATGTACTGCGGAAGGTTAACAGCTACAGTGTTTTATTTTGTTGTTCGCTCGCGTCTGGTGACTCGTGAGAACGAGTCTTCAGCGGATCTGCCATGCAGTGGGAGGTGGGGGAAGTGTGGGCCTCTGTGAGCGTGGTCAAGTGGGGGTCACTCTGCAGCGTTCAATGTTTCTGCCTTGGGTTAGATATGCATGCTTCTAGCAAGATGGGGATGGCTTAATACAAGATGGCGTCTATTCTCTGCCACATAACGTGGTGGTGCAGCCCCACGTGTTGGCCTGCAGCCGCCCCGCCGCCTGGGCCCGGGAGGCCGGGGGCTGCCGATGAGTCATGGGTCTTAACCAGGGTGGGACATGTAGTGGGGGACATGTAGTGGGAGGGGGGTCCTATTGACCTACCCTTCCCTACATTTCCCCCCTTTTGTTACTTAAGTAACGAATACCTTAGCTCCCCCAGTCGTTCGCTCTCTTTCTCAGCCAACACTGCCTCTTCCCAGGCTGGCGTTCCTTTTATTGGCATCCACGCTATGCACACCCCCGAAGGCTTTCCCCCCTTCTGGCATACTCATCTGGGGTGCAAGTCATATATATACATCCCATATCTCCCTCCAAGTCCACCCATATCTCCGTGTACCACTCTAGCTCCCGGGGTTCCTTTATTGTGGTATGATATAACCAGTCCACTACATCCCCGTCATAATATTTGGGCACCATTCTATACTTGGATTCTGCAACCTCTCCAGTTTGTATGTGTGCTTCCTGTTGCGCCCGTGCCCTTCCTCCGACGTTGCCCATCGTCACCATCATCATTGCTCCATTGGAGACTGTATTTGCGCAGCATCGAAGACCCAACTGGCACACACAAAATATCACAAGTAAAAACACGATGAGGGGCATTAGTAGTCTCACAGCGAGCCCCATCCAGGAAGGTACCCAGGAGAAAAGATTGTCGAACCACGTGCTTGGGTCAGTGCCACCTTCTGTCTTCATTGGTTCCCCCAGGTTGTGGACTGCGATGATGACCTGTGATAGTGTCCCGTTATCAGCATCTTCAGCAGGTACAAAAGTGCAACAGGCACTTCCGTTTTTTCGGCAAACACCTCCGTCCATCGCTGTCAACAGGTCTAGGACATACCTGTTTTGCATTGTCATTAGTCTCAATGCCCTTAGTTCCACTTTGATCACGTTGAACCCTTCTTCAGTGTTGTTGGCCAATTGAATCATCTCCCACTGCGTGATCTGCAGCCATTTTGCATTTGCTCGGGCCTGAATGCTTGGAATGAGGGAGGCGAAGAAGCTTTCCGCTGAGCTGAATAACCTGTACCTGTCTGGGATCTGTGTCAAGAGTTCTGAGGAGGCCTTTGAGATATAGTTTGATGACCTCCGTTTTCTGGACATGATTTCGTCGGCGGTTCCTTCTGATAGGGCATAAAGGGTTGGCTTTTCAGTGGGTGTGGCGTTGGTTGTAACTTGAGTCGTTTCCGGCCCCCCTGGCCGAGATGGCTCTCCGGTATTACCATTAAGGCTGAGTGCAGTGTCGCCAGGGAACACGTGCCCCTCCATGATGGTGGGAGGTGCATGTATGCCCACTTGCCACAGACCCAGTAAGTGTCCATCAGGGCTGCTGTTCCTTTCTTCATGTCTGGGATCATTAGGCTCTTGCTGCAGTTCGTGTTTCTTCCCATGTCGATTTTCCCTTCTCCTAGGAAGCAAAGTTCATTTGAGATTTCTTTCTGCAGTTTCAATGCTTTTTTCTATAGCGCTCACCCAGGTCAATTTTGCCACATGTTCTGACCACACCGCGGCACACGTCTTTGCAATCCATTGTAGTTTTTTTGTTGGCAGCCCTCGCAGTGCTTCAGCTTTGCACGTTACCACATCATCTTTCCATTTGTTTTCTGAAAATAGTGTTCCTTTTATTACTAAAAATGGTTCTTTTAAGCATATCACTCCCTTTGGTCTTGAGTAGCACGTTTTTTAGTTCTGCAGCATTTCAAAAGATACCGTGTGTGCCTGGAAGGTGTTCTTAATTCTGCACAGAGTGAGATGGAGGAGACACTGGGCGTCTGCAAGGGGCAATTCTTGCAGCATTAAAACTTCAGGTGTGCCTGAGGCATGGGGGATCAGGGAGCACACGTAGCAACTTTAATTAGTTGTTCGTTTGGCTGTGGAGCTCATGTCTGCATACCATTTATTCGACTGGTGTGGGTGCCTGGGATCCTCTATCGTGTCAAGTTCCAGGCCATAGTATTCGTCATATCTCTTCCTCCCTGTTTCCCTTTTCCTCCTGTTTTTAAGGAATGTTTTAGCATGCCTGGCTGCTTGCAACAGGGACTCCCTCTCCCTGGCCCCCTCCTTCTCCCATTCCTCATACAGAGTAATGAACTTGTTAGCCATTTCAATATTTTCCTTCATTCTCTCTGTGGTGTAGTATTTTTCTCTGGGAGGACTGATTGTCGTTGTGGGCGGGGTCGCAGTGGTGCCATATAACCATGATATAACAGATGGGTGTCGATCATTTAGTTCATGTACACTAAAATTTGTGGTGTGGCTCTGGGGCTTGAAATGGATGGTCGGGTTGTTATCAGTATTGTTCTGACGTTTGGCCTGGTCTGGATGTGGGCCATACCCCCATACCAGCTGAAAGCCATCCCATATTAAATAGTTACCCTCCTTGAACGGTTTGCTTACATTTTCCATATTAGTTGCATTACCTCCCCCCTCATTTATCTCAACGCAGATAAATGCTATTATGTAATATGTTGCCAAGCCAAACATGAGTGTAAAAAATATAATAGCACAGACAGTCAACCCACATTCATATGAGTATGTTCGTAAATCAAAAACATTTCTACTCCTAGTGTCCCTATTGCTAATCTTTGCAGGCTGCCTGTTCGTTGCCATGGTTACTCCTATATGTTGAAACATAGAAAAGGGCGCATTAAGCATACAGTGCAATTATTTTAGCATTTTCCACTTTTCAGTAGTCTTTTAGAGTGAGAGAGAGAGAGAGAGAGAGAGAGAGAGGGGGGAAGTGAGAGTGGGAGATAGAGAGAAAGAGAGAGAGAGAGAGAGATAAAATGAGAGAGAGAGGAAGTGAGAGTGGGAGATAGAGAGAGAGAGAGAGAGCGAGAGAGGGATAGAGAATGAGAGAGAGAGAGGAAGTGAGAGTGGGAGATAGAGAGGGAGAGAGTGAGATATTTTATGCTGATTCATACGCTGTCATAAGCATTATTATAATACAGTTGTCAGTTCAATACATTTCTCATGCCTTCTTTTTATTTTTTTTATTCATGCACATTTACCCCGTCAGTGCCCTCTGCACCTTCTACTGATCCCACGTTGTCATAGGCTTTTCGGACGTCTGTCAAATGTATCCATTATCTCAGGCCCTTCACTTTCACCGCTGTGGGTGTGCAAAACACCACCTTGTATGGGCCATGAAATCTTGGAGCATTCCACCTATGCACGAAGCTCCTGACGTATATCATCTCCCCTGGTTCCAGCTGACCTGTTGGGCTTTCTTTCTCTGGAGTGTGCGTTTCATTCTCCCCATCACTTATGAATGGTGGTGCAAGTTGTCTCGCTATCATTCGTGCTGCCTTAGTAAGTTTAGTCAGGTAGTCATTAAATTCTTCTCCCAGTACAGTTGCACTTCTGTGTGCATCTGAATGTCTACGAAGGGGTGAGTGTGCTGTGTGCATTCGTCTCCCTGTCACGATCTCGTGGGGCGACAAATGGTGGTCCTTGCTTGGCTGATTCCTCAGCTCAAAAAGGGCCAAGGGGAGACAGTGCACCCAATTTTTCTTGAGCGTGAAACATAGTTTTGAGAGTCTGCCTTTTAGTAATCCGTTGATCTTTTCCACCATCCCGTTACTTTGCGGGTGATAAATCGAGCACAATTTATGCTTTATCCCTAGCAATGATGTCACTTCTTTAAAGAGATTGTTTACAAAATGTGTGCCGTTGTCAGAGCGAATTACGTCACAAATTCCCCAGCGGGGGAACACTTCCCACACGAGAAACTTTGCAGCGCACTTCGCATCTGGGCGGGCACAGGGACCTGCCTCTACTCAGCGTGAAAAGGGGCAAACTACCACTATCATGTACCTCGCTCCGTTGCATCTCTCACCCATATCTGCATAGTCGATATGCAGCTCTCTAAAAGGTCCTATTGGCTTGGGTATCGTTCCTCTTAGTGTTCTCAAAGTCATGCCGGTGTTGTATATTTGACACGTTGTGCATTCCATTTTTAGCTTGGAGAGTTGTTCCTGTAGTCCTGGAATAAACCAGTTTTCCTGTATCTCGGCTGCGATGTGCTGCTTTGCGTTGTGTGCTGGGAAGTGTAGCTGCTGGAATGCCACTTCTAATAACTTAGCTGGCATCACTACTTTACCTGTGTTGTTTTGCCGCCATAATAAATCAGTTGCCGACTGGCTGCATCCTCTTTTTGTCCACAACTCTTTTTCGTCCTCAGGTGCCTCTTCCTGGAGCTCCAGTATTTGAGACACTGGCATGGCATTGTACCCGTCCGGGACACTTTCCTCCGTTTCGCTTCGTATTAAGTACTCACCTGTGTTTTCTTTTCTCAAATATGACGCCTCCTTGGCAGCCGCGTCTGCTGCCGCGTTTCCCAAAGAGACAAAGTCAGTGTTATTGGTATGGGCCTGGCATTTTACTATTGCTACCATGTTGGGTTCTTTCAAAGCCTCTATGAGTTCCCTTAACAGTTCTGCATGTTGTACAGGTGAACCATCTGCCCTGTTGAACCCCCTTCTTCCCCACCTGGCAAGCCCTCCATATACTGTTGTGGCCAGATATACTGAATCCGTGTAAATCGTTACTGCGCATCCTTTTGCTGCTCGTAATGCTTCAATTAATGCTACCAGTTCTGCTGCTTGCGCTGAGAAATGAGCCGGTAGTCGCCGCTGTATTAGGACCTCGTACTCACCTTCTTCCATTTGCACGACTGCCACCCCTATGTGTTTTTCTCCAGTTTCTGAATTTATGGAAGCTGACCCATCTATGAAAAATACCTCTCCTTCCGTCAGTGCGTTCTCGCTTACCACAGTTGTGCCATTGTCCCCGCCCTGATATGTTGCGCAATCATGTGCCTGGATATCCTCTACAGTGCATGGCTCTGAGATGACTCTTGCGGGGTTAACCACCTTGCATCTTACCACATGTATGTTAGCGCTTGATAGTATGACCTCATATGCTGTGGCTCTCTGTGTGGTTAATGTGCTTTTTGATCGCTCAAGTATGGCGAACAATGAATGTTCTACATACAGTGTCAGTGAGTATCCCATTACTATGGTAGCGCTTTTCTCAATTGCGAACACGGCGTCTGCGAGAGCCTGTTCGCATGCGAAATGTCCTTGCATTACAGCGTCCAGTGTCCCACTGTAGTATGCCAAAGGCTTGTGACCTAGTGACGTTTTCTGTGTTAGGACTGCGGTCATGAGTGCCCCCTTACAGTGCGAGAATAGGTAGAACTCGCGTTCATAATCTGGGGTCGCGAGTACTGGTGCGCTTAAAATGAGTTCTTTGAGTGATGTGAATGCATCGCATGTCTCTGAATCCCACTGTATTTCTGTTTTTTCCCTTTTGTGCCTTTTTGAGTGCCTGGAGCAATGGGCGTGTGTATGCAGCATAGTCTAATATCCAGACCCGACAATAGTTGCACATCCCTAGGAATTTTTGCATGTCTTTCACTGTCTTTGGTCTTCCCACGGCTGAGATAGCCGCTACTCTGTCTGGGATTATTCTTTTGCCATCTTTTGATATCAATTATCCTAGGTACAGCACTTCACGTTGACAGTATTGTAACTTTTCTTTGTCCACTTTGTACCCCTTTTGGGATAGCAATGTTAAAAGGGCTATGGAATCTTTTCTACACTCTCCCTCGTTTTTGCTGCAAATCAATAAATCGTCCACATACTGTATTATTGTGCTGTCGGAAGTCATGTTTCCAAGATCTTCATGCAATATTCGATTGAATATGCTGGGGCTTTCGCAATATCCCTGGGGCAACCTGCAGTGTTCGTACCTCCTCCCCCCTAGGGTGAATGCTGTCAGGTATCTGCACTTTTCTGCGAGTGGTATTGAGAAAAATGCATTTTTTAAATCCACTACAGTGAAGTGAGATGCGTCTTTTGGTATGCTGCATAGGATGGATGCCGGATTTGGGACCAAAGGGAACTCTTTCTGGATGACGTAATTTAGTGGGCGTAAGTCCTGGATCATCCTCCAGGCCCCTCCTTTCGCTTTTTTGATTGGGTAAATACATGTATTGCACAGGGAATTCGAGGGTACTATTATCCCCTGTGCGAGTAGAGCATTTATTGTTTCTTTTATACCTTCCTCTGCTTCCCGGGACAGGGGTTATTGTTTGACCCGGAGCAGAATTGCTCCAGGCTTGAGATTGATTTTTACTGGTGTGACCCCGTTTAGTAGCCCTACGTCATGTGGACCCGTCGTCCACAATTGCAGGGCACTGACTGCATGTCATCATTAAAGAATGAAGGTGGGGCGCCTACCACTGCCATCAGCTGTATTGGCACCTGTCTTTGCTGTATCATTATTTCACAAGGGATGGTTATTTCCATGATTATTTCTCCTTCACTCTCTGAATCTGTGCAAAGTTCTTCGTCTGACAGATCTTGGAGTGAATGTCAGCGTTTATGCACAATATCGTGCGCCACTCGCAGCCGTGCATATCCATTGCAATTACAACTATTCTTTTGGCTGTGATTTGTACGGCATGTATGTCCAATGACATCACTGTTCCTGGCACTATCTCGGGGCTGGCTGTTGGGCGAAAGACAAATTCTGCTGGTACTCTCCATTCTAGCTTTTTCAACTCCGGGACCACCCTAGCTAATGTTTTTAGCCCATGATTGAACATATCTGGGTCCACGGGTATGCTGCGCACCTCTGGGCACGTTGCTCTTGAATATATCACTAGCATTGCACGCATAGAACACCCCTGGGGTTGAGCACACAATCCCTCCCCTTTTTGTGAACGAGATAGTCATGTTCAACTGACTGAGGAGATCCCTTCCCAGCAGGTTCACGGGTGATTGCTCACAATAGAATAGGGGTGCCCTCACTGTTTTTCCCCCCACTGTTACGTCCAAATCTTCAGTGTAAGGAACTTCGACCACCGCCCCAGAGAACCCCTGCGTCTGCAATTTACGATTAGATAGCGAAAACCGGCCCTCGCGTATGCACGATTTTTTCGGCTCCCGAATCTACCATAAAGATGAATTGTCTGTTTCCTATCTCTGCTCCTATCACTGGTTCCTCGCTTGCATTGAAGGTTGTTGATAGGATTGGACACGCAAGTGCTCACTGTGGGCTGTCTTATGCTGGATGCCTAGTTGTTCCCCCTTGGCTGAAAACGTTACCTGAAACTACTGTTACTCCTCCATATGGGGCAGGCGCGCCATTAGATGTCGTAGTGAATGGGTTATTTTGTGTGTATGGTATGTGTTCACTGCTTTGTGGATGTTGTTGAGTGTGGTGTGTTCTTTCCCTGTATTGTTCTTGCCCTCTTTGGTCTTGCTGTTCTCGTCCTCCGTCCCGGGGAAACCCGTATGGGCTCCCTGGATGGTGGTGCCCGTAATACTGATCATCTTGGTAACTCGGGTTAGGCCTGCTCCTGCATTTGCGTGAGAAATGTCCCCACCTCCCACAATTCCAACAATTTCCTTGCCCCCCTCTGGGTCCTGGTCCCCCATTTCTGCCATTACCTCCATATCCCTGTCGACCCCCTCTTCGCCCCCTGACCCACCTCTTCTGTTGTTGGGGTGCCGCGCTTGTCACTGCAGTCCTCTGTACTCCTCCTGTCCATTTCACTGCCTCTGCCCGTTGTCTGCCCAGTATGCAGCCATCCTCCCCTGTATTGCTACTAATCCCCCCCCCCCTCCTCCTCCGGGTCTCTGTCGTGTGGGAGTGCTGCTACAGCTGCTGCGACCTTCACCAGTTTCGATTGTACTAACTTGGCCTCGTCTGCCAACCTCTTTTGTGCCACCTCCTTTTCTCGTTCCTTAATTCTTTTGCAATGGTGCACTATTATGCTCTGTATCTCTGGCCATCCTTTCGCTTCGATCCCTGCTATTTTGTCAAGCGCTTTTTGCACTTTTGGGAGCCCTCTCTTTATTATGAAGTAAAACAGCGATGTTTATTGGTCATATGGTGTACCCATTTCAGCTCTCCACATCTCCTGTACCCGAAAAATGTAATCCGTATCTTCTTCCCCATCATTCATAGTGCATTGCATTACTGACTGTAAATCTGGCGTGTCTGGGAATGTTTCCCTCAATGCGTCCCAAATGCGCGCACGCACGGTATTAAAGGCAGCGCCATCATGTCTGTCACTATCCAACGTTATTCCCGGGAAACCTGCTTTTGTCCACATCCTGTCTGATTGGTCCCCCACTGCTGACACAAGTAAACTCTTTACATCTCCAATTGCCAGGGGCACCACTGCAGTGTGTTTCTCAAAGGCATATATCCATTTGCTAGCTCCACCTGATAGCAGGGGCAGCAATTTCAATAAGTTTGCTTTTTCCATCTGTGCCCAAGGTATGTAATTCGGTCTCCCCGCTCCCTGATGTATTAGTAGGAGTTGTAGTTGCCCCTTACATCCTCTCCCAATACTCACCTTTGTTCCCTTCTTTCCCACCATAGCTACCTTTCCCGTCCTGTTTCTTAACCTCCCTGTCCATTCTTGCTCTAGTGTCCTCCCCGGTGGTGTTTCCTCTAATTCCACTAAACTTCCACCTGTCGCTATTCCCAATCTCCCAGCTTCCTGCTCATCTTCATCTAGGTCACACCGCAGCTCCTCTCTCCCATCACCTTCCACTCCTTCTCCCTCTACACTTTCTCCCATATTGTTTGATCCTAGTTCTACTATCTGGGTGGGCTCCTCTTGTATTCTAAATAGTATCTCCCCTTTCTTCCACCCTTCCTCATTTGTCTTATCTATGGGGTGGGACCGGAATAATCGTTCTGACCTTGTTGTACTTGGCTCACCTTGTTCACATAGGCTTTGTATCCTTGACAACTCTTCCCTTGCTATTGAGAGTCTAGCGCCTAAATCTTCTTTCAATTTACCGAGGGGGTACTCACCTGTCTATTTGATCGGGGGCACTCGCATGGTGGTGGTGCAGTTTGTCTTGCTGTGGGTGTGGGGGTGCTAATGGGCACATATGTGGGATCACTGTAACCTTCAGTGGGTGGGGGTTTGTTTAGAAGTGGGTACAATCGAGTCACCTCTATGACTCCCTCTTTTCCCTCGTCCTCCTTGCTACCCTCTGCTCGCGCTGATGGGGTAGCCGTGAGGGCGGGTTGATCAAGTGTGGTGTCTATTTTCTTTGGTGGAGGTATTTCCTCGAATAATCGCCATAGATCTAGTATCTCCCTCCTATTATGAAATTGTTTCCCCTTGTATTTTAGGAATATACAGGTGGCTACCATGTCCAGAACGCTTTTATCAAAGGACCCTCCTTGTGGCCAGACCTGTGGGAGACCCTCCCCCTTCAGTTCCGTTACCCATTGGTCACCCATTGGTCATGGTACTTAGTTATTCTATCTGCATGACCTGGTAAACTCTTACAGATGTGCGCTAGGGGTGTCTCCGCTCCCATGCCTATGTCGGTGTTACTCTGTTCTCCTGTACTAGTCTGTTCTGTCACTATGTGTGTGTTACTGTGTACATGTGGCTTCAACCCCTTTCACGTTATAATAAACAACTCACTTTGTTCAATGAAAAGGTGCTGGTTTGTCAAATCTTACCAGGCCATACTTACAATGACCATACTCCCCTAGAAAAGTGCTTAAAAACAGTGCAATTATATAGTGTCACGTAATTACAGAAGATCACAACCATACAATGTGCACAACACACCGCAGACATTCATCATACCTAAGCATACACATATAGCATTTACCCTCCCTGTCTTGCCCTTCGCCTTCTACGGCGACCCCCTCTATCCCTCACACAACTTCTTTTGTCTGTATATATATATATATATATATATATGTATGTATATTATATATATATATATATATATATATATATATATATATATATTTTATTTTTTTTAAGACCTTATTTCTACCCCGAATTGAGAGGAATTTAGAGAAGAGTAAGAAGAAAAGCTAGTTCTAACGTATTTTCCGTGTCTCTTCACTTAGACACCATTAATTCATCTTTTCACAGTTTTACTTATTCCCAGCACTAGTCGAGATAGCACTACGCGGCGCCGCCTTCTACTCCCTTACAGAGTTAGGTTCCCGTCCTCTTTTCCCTTTTCACTTTAGTGTCCTAATGGCCATATGCAAAGAAAGAGAAAGTATTAGAAGTAAGATAGTTCCCCTTATATTCCCCACTCCCTTTTTCACGTTTCCCCTTGTCCTTCAAAAAAACCTAAAAATGTTCCCTTTTAATATCACTCGCACTTAATACTCACGTGCCCGTCTTGATCCGAGACTCTCTGGATTTGGTCCGTCCAAGCAGCGCGGCCTCGCACTCAATGGCCCCACCCGGCTCCGGCGAGCGGTACTAAGGTTTTTTTTAAACAGGACCCGTACCCTCTCGCCCCCTAACTGCGTGCGCACATCTCTGCGTACCAGTTGCCGTAGGTGGGTGGCTCTGTTGAGTGGGCGCGCCGTGCGTCTCCACTGCAGCCGGGGTCGTCTCGTGCCAAGGGGACAGTTTTAAAGTTAATAAAACAAATCACGTCTATGGAGTCACCACTGAATGCAAGTGTCCCCAGAAACGCACCCCCCTTAGTGAGAGGCAATAATGGACACACCCCAGAAGGGGAATGAGGCCAGGACCAAGTGCGGGTGAAATCAAAAGAGCTTTATATAATTCAATATAGGGCATGCAAAGGACTCTGCAAACTCCGAGAGCGCTCTGTCTGACAATAGCAAAGACAGTCAGTTATATTACAAATACACGTCATGCATGAGGTAGGCTACAGGGGCCACAGATTCTCAGGGATTGGGTGGTGATGGCTAGGTGGTATACAATGTATACAGTTGCTTCTCCAGGATTGGCGGACGTTGGTGCTGCGCCACGTGGGGTGAGAGGTCAGCTGGGCTCATCGGGGTGTAGCGCTGGGCCGGACATGCCTTGTAACAACGATTGATAGCTAAACTAACATTTGTCCTTTTGGCCACACATTCCCACCCATTCGTCACACTTCATGTGTCCTGTTGAGTTGCAACTCTTGGAAGCGCTGACCTTAGATCATTACATGGCCAGGAACATTGATATGCGATCTGGAGTGTCTTAATACATCAGTTTGGGAGGCACTTTAGGTTCAAGCAATCAGGTCCCATGGGCATAGTCAGGGGCATGGGTGGGGGTGCTTGACTAACCATCCTTGGCAATTTCGGTGAGGGATGGTATTATGATCTGTTGATACACGTGTGGGCGCCCCCCTTTCTAGGGTCATTAACTCGGGGTCGATGGAGGTACTACTGACCCGTGGGGGGCATGTGACTGGTGCCTGAAAGGCGGTGGGATTTAGGACCAGGTAGCTCGTAAGTTATGGAGTCAGGCTGTGGCGGCCTCTGACACGGGGGAGGGTGGCGGATGCTTGAAACGGGTCCAGCAGGGTCGGGAGGGAAGGCAGGGCTGTGCCGTTTGAACACCGTTTATCTCGAGAGGGCCTGGGCAGGAGGAGGGGGAAATGGCCTTGCAGCTCCGTGCGTGGCATCTTGCACGAGGAGGTTTTACTGTAGTATGGGTGAGGGGCGACTAACAACACATGGGGTTTCTAAAAGCACTCATATGTATTTGTATTTACATGGGAAACTAGCTGAGAATCATACTTTTTTACATAGCATTTCACATCTACAGTTGACATACGAACATGAGGTAGTGTCAGGCAGGTGTGTATAAAGAGTGTATAAAGAGAGCAACACAAGTTATTGTTCACAGTTATCAGCTGTCCAGTCTTTGTATATCTCTTCATTACACGTAATATCGGTTGCACAGTTTTCTCTTTACCCATTCTCCTTTACATTAGCAGCAAACTTTAGTCAACAAGGCACATATTACATAAATGGTTCCTACACGTTGCAAGGGCTTTCGGGGTGGGTATGGGTGCGAGGCGCCATGTCGTCTATAGCTGGGGGGCTTGGTACAGGGGTCAGGGCATGCGGGGTTTGGGCTGATCTCAGTTACATCCTAGTGTTCTCGTTCATAGCTGGGGCAATGATGTACTGCGGAAGGTTTAAGAGCTACAGTGTTTTATTTTGTTGTTCGCTCGCGTCTGGTGACTTGTGAGAACGAGTCTTCAGTCGATCTGCCATGCAGTGGGAGGTGGGGGAAGTGTGGGCCTCTGTGAGCGCGGTCAAGTGGGGGCCACTCTGCAGCGTTCAGTGTTTCTGCCTTGGGTTAGATATGCATGTTTCTAGCAAGATGGGGATGGCTTAATACAAGATGGCGTCTATTCTCTGCCACATAACGTGGTGGTGCAGCCCCACGTGTTGGCCTGCAGCCGCCCCGCCACCTGGGCCCAGGAGGCCGGGGGCTGCCGACGAGTCATGGGTCTTAACCAGGGTGGGACATTAGTGGGAGGGGGGTCCTATTGACCTACCCTTCCCTACAAGACCAACAGAAAAAGTACAACCCATCAATGCCCAAAGACATGCGGTTTACAGCAGTGAACCATGTGAGAAACCTTCCAGTATACTCCCACCTCCTCGTCAGGATCTTCCATTCAGGTGGCATGGGAAGGGCCATTGCTTTTGGATCCCGCCCCTGGGGGTGGAAAGGCAAGGGAGGATTACCTAAGTGGAGGGTCACAAGGGATTGGAAGGAGGATACCAGAAGGTGAGACATGGGGTATTTCCAATAATACCCCAACCCACTCCACCTCAGTCTTCATGGGGTATTTTCAATCTCAATGCATCTCCCTCTCCCCATTTCCAACAAATATTGAGAACAAGAGGAGGCAACTAAGAGCAGTAAAGATTACCCATAGAAAAAACATGGGGAAAGTAATGGAAATCGTCTATAGAAAGAACTGAAGTTGTCACTAATAGAGTCGGGCAGGGTCAGGCATTTAATAATGACCACACACACCTGACTCCACTTGACTGTTTTTTCAACTATAAAAGGTGTGCTTTTTCACAAGGAGGGGAGTGAACTGGGGATGCTGTCCGCACCCAATACGCAGAGGAGCAGAGAGCAGCAGGAGTTGAAGCCTGGAGGAGAACAGTGTGCTGAGACGCTGGCCCAGTGTTTGTGAGGGGCTTCAGCGTGGCTTGGGAGCCGTGCCTCCAAGGAGCCAGAGTAAGGCAGCCTGTATCCTGCTGGTGGCATTCGGTAAAATGTTCGTTCCCTTGGAATGTGTGCCGGTCCCAAGGGTGTCTGAGGGGCAGGTGGTGAGGCCTTGACCTCAACCCTGTGTATCCAGAGGGACTGCCCGGTGAGAGAGAGAAACTCGGGAACATGCAATTGACTGAAGCAGAGCGGGAGAAAGCCACAGTTTTAAAGAGACAGAGTGGAAAGTGAGATAAAGTGTACGAAGGACAAAAAGTGTAAGAGATAATCAGAATAAGAAAAATAGAAAGAAGGAAGTTGCGCTTGTGGCACAGAAGAAAAGTAAAGTGAAAAAGTGTGCAGGAAGCACGAGAAATAAACGGACAAGTGCAAGGAAGCACGTAACGGGAAAAGAAAGTATGTAAGGTGTGCAAGATGCACGATATGAAAGCAAAGGAAGGTGCAAGAGTGCACGGTGGAAATAAAGAACAGCAGTGGGAAGGTGCAAATGTGCACGAGGAAGAAAGGAAGGTGCAAGTGTGCACGAGGAAGAAGAAAAGGAGAACAATAAGGGGTACAGGAAGCACCTCAAGGTGAAAGGCTTAAATGGAGGAGGAAGGAATAAAGAGAGGGGTTACAGATCAGAGTGGTCACACTTAGGAGAAGCAAAGAACCAGACAGTTTTCAAAGTCTCTGATTGTACCACACAAGTGAAGAGTGTGCAAAAGAACTGTTTCTGAAAGGAAAAGCAAAGTACATCCTGACAAAACTGAATTTTGTGTTGGAAACTGAAAGGGTCCTGAGCTTAGGGAAGGGAACCCTGAGAGGCCTAACCAAGTTGGAGACTTATTATTTTGCAGTTTTGAAGCTTGGGGAAGGGAACCCTGAGAGATCTCAAAAGGAACTGTTCTATTTCTTTTGTGGTGGTTGGAACTTGGACAATTTGAAGCTTGGGGAAAGGAACCCCAAAGAAGCAAAGACACTGAAGGTATTTGAGAACATTGCAAGGGCTCTGTGGACAAGGTCTTACGAGCAGCCCTTTTTCATTGAACTCATTTTTGTGACATTCGCGAAACTACACCTGGTGAGAAGACCACCTGAAACCAACCTTGGTTTCCTATTTTCTGTTGAACCACTGTTTCTGTTCGTGTTTAAAGACTTCCTATCACATTTTTGTAAAGAGTGAGGGCAAGCCATCGATGGCCTTTAGAAACATCTGTTAAGGGAACCATTCCTTTAGAGTTAGGGCCAGTTAGTCATTACAACAACCCAGGAACCTTAGTTAATAAAGGTTTTGAAACTAACATCTTTGAGCCTTTGTTTCTCTTGAAACCTTGCCTGTCTCACAACCAGCCGAGCGAAAGAGAGAGAGGGGAAGCTATAGCAGAGATCCTACGAGGCTGGCGACATGTTATGCAGTGTTCCTTATTACCGAAGTGAAATGCATCAGGAAATAATTTGCAGAGTAAGCGAGGTCTATGGTGTCTGGCTCGCGGGCCTCCAGGGCTGCAGAACACAGAAGTAAGTTGTAAACATATTCAATGAGTACAGAGTCATCAAGCAGAGAGGAGGTTGTGGGTCAGAGACTGAAACTAGAGTGGAATGTGGTGTTGGAAGCTGAACAGGAGGCATATTTGGAGGTGGCGGCATTGATGGTGGACCTGGTGGGAACTTCAGAGAACACAGATAGTAAGAACATCCTTGGGCGTGCAAAGTTGGTAGGATACCTCAGCAGGTTGAGTACTTGCTGCTGATATCCGTGTGTGATATTCAGGTAGCAGGTTGGAATCCGACAAGGCCAAGTCACCCTTTTATACTTCTGAGTTTGATAAATGATTACCACCTTTGTTTAGGTATTAATTGTATATAATTATTCTATGTTTAGTACTTTGGCGAAAGCCCTATATAAATAACAATTTTATTATTATTATAATTCAATTTCAATTTAGTTTATTTGTATTTAGTTTAAAACCTTTTACAAAATGTAATTGTACTTAAAATACACTTCATACCATTTATACATACACTCACCATAGTCCACAAAATAACAGCTACACACAATACAAACAGCAAAACAATTAATTGCTCAACTCATTAATAGTGTCGAATACATTACCAGTACTTGGGCCATCGCATTAGCATTCCTTGCAAAGCACAATGCATAAATACAACTGATATGGAATATGGATCCCTCAGGATAAAGATAATTAATATTATAAATAATAAAAATGCAAGTCACTATGGCCTGCAATTTTAAAAACAGGATTAAATACATATTAATATCACTGAGAGCAACCAACTATCCCTTATCAGGAAGTGAATTCTGTTACCTAGATTAAAGATACCATATTCCTTGGGCAGTCATTTCTTTATATTCCACCAAAGCCTAAATAAGCCTATTATAATGAGATGAAGGTCTTGAGTGTATACGTTCAGCATGATTTTCTTTCATTTATTTATCTCCTTTTTCCCAACTTTTTGTTTCAACTGTCACTTAGTTGCTGGTGAATAGTCCTTTTTTGTTTTCCCATGCTGAAAATTCTTCTCATTCATTGGGTGAAAAAGTATAACATTCGTCATTAAGCAGTATACGGACAGAGTTCCGGCAACCCTCATCACAAGTTCCAGTAGAGGGAAATACCTTGTGATCAGACCATGTCCTCTGTCCCCGAAGCACCAATTAGGTAAAAAGACCATGCCTCAAGGCCCATATCCCCCTCATCTGATCCCACCAGCAATGGTCACTGTCGCACCAATACAACAAAAATTACATAGGCCACTGACCATTGGCAAAGCCTCTTTATGCCACTCCTTTTATTTCCGTGGTAGTTTCCCCAGGGAAATTCCTGATGAAACACACCGTGGGCACCTCAAAACCACCTTCTATTGCCACAGTAATCCTTACCCATTCCTGTGGCAATACATAATTTCCCCAAAGACAGCAGTAACGCCCAACAATTTAAAACTCTTCCCCATCCCCACTGTCACTCTCCATGTGCAGACCTCTCCCTTTCTAGGTCCCCCTGTCTGCCCACTTGTGTAAATCCTCCCTGACCCTCTCCTATTACTTCCTTTCATTCATCAGTTCATGTGTCAGCTTTTTCCTGGGCACGTCTTGCAATGTTTTTGTGGGAATCACACAGGAATACCAGGTGAATCTTATGGTATTCCCCTGGTAAGAGAAAAACGTTCTACCACAAAGTATGCTTGCCATTCCACCCTTTCTCCAGCATGGGGTCTGGCATGGATTCACATGCTCATGAATATTCCCCGTCGTCAGGCTGGGAATCCTCGGTAAAGAAAAAAACCAGTATCAGTTTCGTTTCTGATCTGTCTTTCGTAGTAATAACCAATCACTGGTCTCTGCGTCATACTGACCACAGCCAATGACTGCCCTCTACCTAAGCACCGCCTCTGGCAGCCATCTTCAGATTTTTACTGCACGTTCATGTGTTGGGATCCTCGTGCTATTGCTCTCGAGCGTTAGTGCTATTTTTTTTTCACGTTTTTTCTCAAAAACTTCGTTTTTCGGTCAAAAGAGCCTCAAGCTCCACCGATTCTCCATCCGATCAACGGGGACCCGTGTCGGATTCGTCTGCGCCCCTCAAGGGTGAAGATTTCATCGAGCTACGCTTTTGGAGGACTCCAGAAGTTTCTCAGGCCCGGTCATGGCCCAGGAGAAGGGGAGCTCGACGCCCGGAAAGCTGTTCAGGGTCTGCCCTGGATGCCAGCTGCAGAACGTCTTCAAGGAGGACGAACACTCTTTTTGTCTTTACTGCCTACATGAGGACAAGACGCACGTGAAGAAGGACTGTGCGTTTTGCGGCAACATGTCGGAGCGGACCATGAAGGACCGCCATCAACGTCTCGCCAACTGGCTGGAAGGGAAGAGCCCGTCCGGCGAGAAGAAGAGGAAGAAAGCCGAGCGGTCTTCTAAGACCTTTGAGGACGCCCCGGCGACGGGGGTCCAACATAAGGCCAAGCACCGCGAGTCCGCTGGCACCGGGAGCGCCGAACGGTCGGGCTCTACGGGCGCCAGGCAGGGCGTACCCTCCCCCGGCACCATCAACCACGAGCCAACGCTCTGGGTCGGGTAAGAGGAAGGCCGAGCACCCGGCGAAGCTCCTGGAGAGGCCCCGGTCGAGCTCGAAGGCGGAGGGGGAGCGAGGCAGTGTCCCCCCCTCAAGGATAGGGCGGTGAGCGCACCTAGGGTGGTGAAGGCCTTAATCCATCCAGCCAAGCCCTCTATCGAAACTGTCGCGGCGGCCTCGGAGGGAGTCCTCTTTTGTGCCCATCGATAGAAAAAGGGGGGGCAATGCGTCGTCGTAGATTCGGCCTCAACCTCGGAGGAGGAGCTGGTCGAAGTCTTAAGCCACGGCCTCGGCGTGGAAGAAGACCGGCCCGTCGGGATGGATCCCGACGCAGGTGACGACGACATCGTCGAGGGTACCGACGGGGCCCCTGATCGCCCGTCGGATTCCCCTCTGCCAGCGCCGCGAGACAACTCGGCGGCCATTTTGTTGGCTATACAGTCCTTATGCTCAGAGATAAGGACGAGACTACCGTTGCCGACGGAACCTCTCCCGTCGGGGGACCCAGAACCGGGACCTTCTGGTGTTCCCCCTACCAAGAAAAGAAGGATCCACCCTCCGCCTCCTTTTCAGCCGTCGCGCCCCTTCCAGCCCTCCTCCCCGTCCACCCGAGGGGATGATACGGGGACTGACACGGCAACGACTGGTACGGACGACGAGGTATACGACGAGGATGTACCGTCGTCGCCTCCCACCAGGGCTTCTCCGCCCGACGAGATTGGATCGTTCCACTCCTTGATCACCAGGGCATCCGAGCTTTTCCAACTCTGCCCTGAGGAGAAGAAGAAGGAAGGTTTCCTTTATCAGCGGCGCGAGGCCAAGAGGAAGACGGTCCTCTCAGTGCCTCTATTGGACGACATTTGGGATGAGGGCCTCACCCTCCTCAAGAACCCTTCCACGACGCCAGCTAGAAGAGACCGGTACGAGAAGAAGTACCGGGTCCCGGACACGGCCCCCCTGTGCCTCCGGGCGCAGCCTACCCCGGACTCCGTCGTCTCCGCGGCGGCCAGGAAAAAAGCGGGGGGGGTGCGGCCTCCACATCGACTTCCCCACCGGACGGCGAGGGAAAGAAATTGGACGCTATGGGACGCAGAGTCATCTCGTCTGCGGCAACGACGATTAAAGCGGCCAACGCCTTGGCTATCGTGGCCCGCTACGACAGGGAGCTCTGGTACAAACTGGCTCCCCTGCTGGACTTCTTGCCGGACGACAAGAGGGCAGAGGCCCTGGAGATCCTGCAGGAAGGTGAGGTGGCTTCGGACCACGCCATTACCGTTGCGACGGACATCACCGACACTGGGTTCCGCCAGTTGGGCAACAGCGTTTGCCTTAGGCGGCGTGGATGGCTCAAGGCTACGGACTTCCGTCAAGACGTTCAGACCAGAGTCCTGGACATGCCCTTCGATGGGAACAACCTGTTTGGGAAAACAGAGGACGATTCCCTTCAGGCCATTAAAGCGGACACCGAGACGGCCCGGGCCCTTGGAGTTCTGCAACAACGACGGACGCCCTTTCGGAGCAGCGGAGGCAAGTCAGGAGCTCAGGAGGCCTACAGAGGACGAGGCAAGTCTGGCGGACCCCGCCGTCGTCGCCAAGGAGGTCAAGGCGGCAAAGCCTCGTCGAAGCAGGATTGAACCGACCGTGGGGTCGGGCCCCCACCGAAGCACCCCGGTGGGAGGCCGGCTGGCGAGCTTCGTCAGCGTGTGGGAGTCCATCTCCACCGACCGTTGGGTGCTGGACGCCTTGGCCCGGGGCCACGCCCTCGAGTTTCAAAGAAGGTGTCCGCGCGTCCCCCCCGTGGCCAGGAAAGAACTTCACGTCCCTCAACTTCTTCTGGAGGTAAAGGCGATGCTCAGGAAGGGCGCCATCGAACTCGTCCCAAAGAGGCTTTGGGGCTCCGGAGTTTACTCGAGATACTTCCTCGTGAAGAAGAAGACGGGGGGATAGCGCCCCATCCTGGACCTGCGACGTCTGAACAAGTTCATCAAGGTGCAAAAGTTCCGGATGGTCACCCTCCAGCACGTCCTGGGTCAGCTGGAGGAAGGAGACTTCCTGTCGTCGTTGGATTTGGAGGATGCCTACTTCCATATTCCCATCCTAAAGGGGCACCGAAAATTCCTCAGGTTTGTGGTCCAAGGGCGTCACTACCAGTTCAAAGCCCTCCCCTTCGGACTACGGTCGGCACCCAGGGTATTCACCAAGTGCCTTGCACCGGTGGCGGCGCAGCTGCGCCGCGAGGGGATCCACGTCTACCCCTACCTGGACGACTGGCTCATCCGAGCCAAGACGAGGGAGCTCGCCGTGGATCACACGGCAAGGACCATCCAACTTCTCACGGACCTGGGATTCTCCGTGAACTACGCCAAGTCTCACCTGGTACCCGCGCAAAACGCACTGTTTCTGGGAGCGAAGCTCGACACAGTGTCCCTTCTGGCCTCCCCGTCGGAGGAAAGGACCAGGTCCATCCTGGGCAAGGTACAGCGGATGTTGGTTTCCGACGCGGCCAAGGTGAGGTCCATCAAGTCCCTCCTCGGAATGATGTCTTCCTGCATCTACCTCATTCCCAGGTGCAGGCTCCGGATGCGCCCGTTGCAGGAGTTCCTGGACGCGCGCTGGATCCAAACGACGGGCAGCTTCGAGGAGAGGATCACACTCGACGAGAGTTTCCGCCGAGCGGTCCGGTGGTGGGGCAACCGCACGCATCTGACGGCGGGCATGGATTTCCAGACCCCAGACCACCAGGAGACAGTGACCACCGATGCCTCCCTGGAAGGGTGGGGAGCGCACACCGAAAATCTGCACGCGAGAGGCCTTTGGCTCCCGACGGAGAAGTCCCTCCATATCAATGTCCTGGAGCT
This sequence comes from Ambystoma mexicanum, assembly GCF_040938575.1. Lineage (NCBI taxonomy): Eukaryota > Metazoa > Chordata > Amphibia > Caudata > Ambystomatidae > Ambystoma > Ambystoma mexicanum. Next base: position 140,781,888 of record NC_090921.1, read on the forward strand.
CCGTGCAGTGTTCTGGGCCCTCAGGTCCTTCCTTCCGTCCCTCAAGGGCAAGGTGGTGAGGATCTTCACCGACAACACCACCACCATGTTTTACATCAGGAAACAGGGCGGAACCAGGTCCCCAGCGCTGTCCAAGGAGGCGCAGGACCTGTGGCATTGGGCCGTCGCCCAAAGGATGTTTCTGGTGCCGTTTCATCTGGCAGGGATAAAAAACACCATCGCCGACTCACTCAGCAGGGAGCTGCGCTCGTGCCACGAGTGGGAACTACGGCAGGATCTAGTGGATCGCCTCTTCCGACGGTGGGGCACACCCCAGATCGACCTGTTCGCGACGGCGACGAACTCCAAGTGCCGGAGGTTCGCCAGCAGGTTTCCCCAGGCGAGGAGCATGGGCGATGCTTTCTCGTTCCCCTGGGAGGGCCTGTTCCTCTACGCGTTCCCTCCTTTGCCACTGCTAATCCGGCTCGTCAACCAGCTCAAGAGGTCACGGTGCAGGATGATCCTCGTCGCACCTGCGTGGCCGAGGCAGATATGGTTCCCGGACCTTCTGGACTTGTCAGCGTCCCCGCCAATCAAGCTGCCGGTGGACGCGGATCTACTCTCCAGGGAAGGAGGCGCCATCCTCCACCACGACCCGAAATCGCTGAACTTGCAGGCCTGGCTCCTGCAGCGCTAGAGTTTGGAGGATACGACATACCGGCCGACTGCAGAGAGGTTCTTGCAAAGGCCAGGGCGTCCTCGACTCTTAAATGCTACGGACACAAATGGAAGAGGTTCTCTGTCTGGTGCCACGCACAGAAGATTAACCCTCTACGGATTACGGCTCCCCAGGTACTGCCGTACCTGCTGACGCTGGCCAAAGCTGGACTGGCACACGCGTCCATCAAGATTCATCTTGCTGCGATCTCCCGATACACCAGAACCACGGGCCGGACGTCCTTGTGGTCTCATCGTCTGGTGAAAGAGTTCATGAAGGGACTGTTCAGATCGTTCCCGCCGGTGAAGGCTCCGGCCCCGGCGTGGGAGCTCAACGTGGTGCTGACCAAGCTCATGGGACCTCCGTTCGAGCCTCTGCACTCGGCCCCGTTGAAGTTTCTGTCGTGGAAAACAGCGTTTCTTGTGGCCATCACTTCCGCACGACGGGTGGGAGAGATCCAGGCCCTTTCATGCAAGGCCCCGTACTTGACTTTTCACGACACAAGGGTAGTGCTCAGGACGCACCCCTCCTTCATGCCCAAGGTACCGTCGGACTTCCATCTCAACGAACCCTTGGTGTTGCCTGTGTTCTTCCCGTCGCCTTCGACGCCGGCTGAGAGGACTTTGCACTCGCTGGATGTGGCTAGAGCGCTGAAGTTCTACGTGGACCGCACGAAGTGTTTTCGGAAGACGTCACAACTCTTTGTGAACTTTGGACCTGTCAATCAGGGGAAGGCTCTCTCGAAGGCTTCCATTTCCAGATGGCTCTCTGGCTGTATCATGTACTGTCATCGGTTGGCAAACCGACCGCTGCCTGGCCGTCCGAGAGCCCATTCCACCAGAGCGATCGCAGCTACCACGGCGTTCCTTTCTGGTGTGCCCCTGCTGGACATATGCAGGGCTGCTACGTGGAGGTCGACGCACACCTTCACGAAATTCTACTGCGTCGATCGGGATTCCAGGGAGGAGTCCAGGGTCGGCCAAGCAGTGCTGCGCAACCTGTTCGCCTGAGGTGAGCCTGGTGAGGAGGTAAGATGCTTAATGTTGAGTTTGATGTACTGCTTAATGTTGAGCCGTTGCCACCTCCCGTGGTTGTGCATGTGTGTACTGCTATGTATTCTTTATTCATGAGCATGTGAATCCATGCCAGACCCCATGCTGGAGAAGGAACAAGTTACTTACCTGTAACTGTTGTTCTCCAGCATGGGTCTGGCATGGATTCACATGCGAACCCTCCCGCCTACCCCTCTGCGGCTCTTCACTTGGTCATACTGCCACTTCACGTGCTTCCAAATCTGAAGATGGCTGCCAGAGGCGGTGCTTAGGTAGAGGGCAGTCATTGGCTGTGGTCAGTATGACGCAGAGACCAGTGATTGGTTATTACTACGAAAGACAGATCAGAAACGAAACTGATACTGGTTTTTTCTTTACCGAGGATTCCCAGCCTGACGACGGGGAATATTCATGAGCATGTGAATCCATGCCAGACCCATGCTGGAGAACAACAGTTACAGGTAAGTAACTTGTTCCTTACTCTTCCACTTGGGTGGGCATCTTTCCTCCTCCCCACCTCCATCCTAATACGAAACCACCTCTTCCCCTACAAAATCTCAATTAGGACCCTTTTTCAAATTCCTGCAAGATTACCGCAGTATTGACTTCCATCGAGGAAAACATGCAGCTTTTCTTCCGAAAAGGTTCACTGTTATGATGCACAATGGCTAATATAGAACAATTTTAGGACCTGGGGCACCTCCTTCTCCGTCACATTTTTAAGAAATCACTGGACCGTTTTACACCAAACCAAAAAGAAAGTAATATTGCGACACTTTGAGCCCAACTTGTTTCTTCTTTGGTGCAAAACCATCCAACGTTTTTCACACTACGGGTGTTCAATTGAAGCACCTATTTCCCAAAATGTTTAACAACATTTCCCCAAAATGTCCAGTTTGGAGTGGCCTGTACTAGATCTTTTTTGCTAACATTTCATCTGAATCCATCCATTGACTCAAAAAGTAATAAGCAGCAGAATTTTGGGAAAGTCAATACAAATTGGTTTTATCTAATTTATAGGGCAGGTCGACCAAATGATTACGTTCCTACCAAACCACCATACACTGGTGAGGATGGATCTACACAAATATTTTGTAAAGTAAATGGACCAGTCACCAACTGTGCCAGGTGGACACCAAAGCAATGCTTTTTAAAATAAGGCATTATGTTTATTGCACTCCATTAAAGCTTCCAGAAAGAGGCTAAGGTACAACATAAGGTCCTTCATCGAGACCAGCTGAAGGAGCAGGATCTTCCCCGACTGCAGGAGCAGTTCTCCCGCCTTCAGGAGGGCCTGGGCTCCACCTAGATTCAAGGTAGGACCCAGGGCTCATGCTGCACAATATTGCGACCAGCTGCTGCTAACTTCATAATTTGCGGCGGATTTGGCAAAAATCAACCAGATTATCTAGATCACCGCCTACGAGTTCCAATTGCTGCTCAACCAGAGCTTTGTCACTATTTGCATATTATTCTCAGAGCCTCCATTGCAGCCCACGAGGAGTAGCTCCTTTAAGAAGGCCGCCCGTTTTTTTACTTCATAACCTGGCTATTCACCTACATCCAGGACCCTCCTTTGTGTCTGACTGACTGCGAATATCATCTATTAGCCAATCCTGTGCTGGCAGGCACTGAGTCAGCCCACCCAGAAAGGCACACACATCAAGGCACTTCCCTGGCCTGGAGGGGAAGGGCGGGGCGCACGCAGTTCGTGGCGCTTCGAGGCCTTGAGTTTCGGAGGCGGCAGACGGAGTGCGGGCCCCCGGGTGTTTGGGGTTTGAACGTTGGAGTGCGGTCGGCGTGTTTCGGGTCGGTGGTCGGGCTGTTGAGGGGTGTTGCGCGGGTGGCGGATACGATTAGTAGTGGCGGGAGTAGCAGTGCTGGGGTCGGGGAGTGAGTTGGTGGGGGGCGTTTGTTTGTGGTAGGGTGGCTGTTGGTGTGGATTGGCTGGGTGTGGTTTGTGGTAGGGTGGCTGGTGGTGCGTGTGGTAGTGTGGGTGTCGCTCGGGTTGGTCGCGGTGGGTTGGCGGCTGCGCGCGGTGCCTCGCCTGAAGCGCATGTGTAGGCGTACGGGCTGGGGTCTCGCGGGTCTGCGCGCCGGTCTCCGGGCTCCCTGGGTGGTGTGAGTTTGGGGTGTAGTGTCTGTTGGTGTGGATTGGTGGGGTGTGGTTGTTTGCGGTAGGATTGCGGGTGGCTGGTGTTGGATTGGTGGGGTGTGGTAGTTTGCGGTAGGGTTGCAGGTGGCAGGTGTTGTTTTGGGGTAGTAGTTGTTTGTGGCTGGAGGTTCGTGTGTGGGTGTCGCTTGGGTTAGTCGCGGTGGGTTGGCGGCGGCGCGCGGTGCCTCACCTGAAGCGCATGTGTAGGCGTACGGGCTGGGGTCTCGCGGGTCTGCGCGTCGGTCTCCGGGCTCCCTGGGTGTTGTGAGTTTGGGGTGTAGTGTCTGTTGGTGTGGATTGGTGGGGTGTGGTTGTTTGCGGTGGGATTGCGGGTGGCTGGAGTTGGTTTGGTGGGGTGTGGTAGTTTGCGGTAGGGTTGCGGGTGGCAGGTGTTGTTTTGGGGTAGTAGTTGTTTGTGGCTGGAGGTTCGTGTGTGGGTGTCGCTTGAGTTAGTCGCGGTGGGTTGGCGGCAGCGCGCGTTGCCTCACCTGAAGCGCATGTGTAGGCGTACGGGCTGGGGTCTCGCGGGTCTGCACGCCGGTCTCCGGGCTCCCTGAGTGGTGTGAGTTTGGGGTGCAGTGTCTGTTGGTGTGGATTGGTGGGGTGTGGTTGTTTGCGGTGGGATTGCGGGTGGCTGGTGTTGGATTGGTGGGGTGTGGTAGTTTGCGGTAGGGTTGCAGGTGGCAGGTGTTGTTTTGGGGTAGTAGTTGTTTGTGGCTGGAGGTTCGTGTGTGGGTGTCGCTTGGGTTAGTCGCGGTGGGTTGGCGGCAGCGCGCGGTGCCTCACCTGAAGCGCATGTGTAGGTGTATGGGCTGGGGTCTCGCGGGTCTGCGCGCCGGTCTCCGGGCTCCCTGGGTGGTGTGAGTTTGGGGTGTAGTGTCTGTTGGTGTGGATTGGTGGGGTGTGGTTGTTTGCGGTGGGATTGCGGGTGGCTGGTGTTGGGTTGGTGGGGTGTGGTAGTTTGCGGTGGGGTTGCGGGTGGCTGGTGTTGGATTGGTGGGGTGTGGTTGTTTGCGGTGGGGTTGCGGGTGGTTTGTGTGGAAGTGTGGCCTGTGTGTTGATTGGTGTAGGTGGTGCACATCATCCTTTAGGATGGGGAAGTGCCTGCGTGGGTCCGCCCACGCGTTCGTTAATTAAGAAGAAGAAGAAGAAGGCACTTCCCTGTCCAGAGGTGACAGGGCCAGCAGGGCCAGGAAGACTGCCTATCCGTGCTTAAGACTCTTCGTGCTCCGATCTGACTGGCGTGCGCATTGCACTCGGCTGGTCAGCATCAAGAAAACTTTTATGTAACCCTGCTCGCTTGTGTTGATTACATCCAGCATCGGATGCACCGTTATTTGTATACAGTATAACCCACGCTCTTTGACTTGCATGATACTCTGCTTCTTATGCCACCAATGTGCACCGTCATAGCCGCCAACGCCCATCTCTTCCTGCCTACTGCGGTTTGATGTTTTGCTCCAGGTCAAAACTAGGGCCATGTCTATCATTGCAGTTCATGCCCGCCCTTAATCACATATCGCTCCACCGTTAACTCGTACCTTCTTAAATATATGCATCTTCATGAACCTTTTTAGCCTGCGCATACACAACCAGCTTAGCATGTACTAAAGCCTTGCACCACCGATACTAACATCACCTCCATCATACCGTGCCATGGATAATGTTTCTCAGCTGTCCTCAATCCGAGCCGCGCACATTGTAACCTCGCATTCAGCACAGTTCTTGTATACGTTCGCTGTTTGCTACGCGTGCTCACTCTAGATACGGCACTTTGAACACTATAAGCATGCTGTCTTTCGCCCGGTCACTGCTCCTACAGCTGACACAGCATGCAACCACAGCTCCTTGACACTATAATCAGCACCTCATTTGTCGGTTTTTGTATCGTCCATCCGACCATTGCATTAGAACCTCGCTTTCACTGCAACTTTTGAGCCCACATCTCAACAGCCGTGCACTAGCATTCTATTTGATCACACTCTAGCATTGAACTCACATTTTTCTTCTGATTGTACTATTAGCATTTTAGTTGATTGTGCCCTAGCATTTGAACCCACATTTCATTTAACTGTGCTTTTAGCATTTTAGTGATTGTGCCCCAGCATTTGAGCCCACATGTCATCTAATTGTGCTCTAGCATTCTAGTGATTGTGCCCTAGCATTTGAGCCCACATTTCTTCTTATTGTGCCTTTAGCATTCTAGTGATTGTGCCCTAGCACTTGAGCCCACATTTCATCTAATTATGCTCTAGCATTCTAGTGATTGTGCCCTAGCATTTGAGCCCACATTTCTTCTAATTGTGCCATTAGCATTCTAGCGATTGTGCCCTAGCACTTGAGCCCACATTTCACCTAATTGCGCTTTAGCATTCTAGTGTTTGTGCTTTAGCACTCTAGCTGATTGTGCCCTAGCATTTTATTTGTTTATGCATTAGCATTTTAATCGACTGTGCCCTAGCACTTTCTAGTTGATTATGCATTAGCATTTTATTTGACTGTGTAATAGCACTCAAGCCCAGATTTCATCCGTCTGCGCACTAACACTCGAGCAGGCTACATACTGCTGCGCTGGTTCATGTCCCAGCCCAGTGATACAGTATTACTGAAGCCCCCCCCTGCCCGATCCAACCTCAGACATGTTAACCTGGACCTTCGTCATCATGTTTCCATTTTGCGTGGTCCCCCTTGACATCCCATGCACAGGGTCGCACTTCTTCTCCCACCCCAGTGGCCTTAGCAGGTATGCCAAAGACACCATCCTATCCCCTGTCCCACCCCATTCCTACTCAATACTTCCAATCTGTCTTCACCAAGTCTCAAAGCACAGCAGATACATCCAGCATCCAAAAAGTAACACAGACCACCCTCCCTGGCATGCCCACCCTCAAGAATCTCACTACCAGTAAATCGTACCCCAGCATAGGCACATCAAGACTCGACCGCCTCAGATCCAGAACACATATCTTCTCAACCCTTCCCAAGTCAGACAAGAAAAAAACAGCACCAAACCCAAATCAGCCACTCATCTCACACACCCCATACCACCAACTGACCAGACCACTCCCTGCCCTAACGCCTCCTCCCCTCGCACCCTCATTAGAAAACCTTGCCATACCTCTGAAACAATCAAAGGCGCACTCATCAACGCGAGATCCTTAGTCGCCCATGCCTTAGATATAGCCAACATCATCTCCCTCAATGAACTTGATTTCATAGCCATCACCGAGACCTGGCTCCAACAAGCCTCTGACACCCCCCACTAGCGCTAGCTATACCCAACGACTATACAATCTACCGCGCAGACAGACAAACAGCCAAAGGTGGTGGAGTAGCCATTATCGCAAAAAGCTCTCTTAACATAAGGCACATACAAAACCAATCTCTCCCATCCGCAGAACTACTCACCATCAAACTATCAACAACCCGCACAAGCACTATCACCACCTACCTTATCTATAGACCGCCAGGCCCCTTACTATCCTTTAACGACGACATAGCTCTCCTACTCTCCAACAACACCAAACCCAACTTACGACTACTCATCCTAGGCGACTTCAATCTAGGTTTCAACGACCAGAAAGATGACAAAGCAAACACCATCGCCAACACCATTTCTGACTCACCCATCACATTTCGCAACCCACACACAACAAAGGCTGCATCCTTGACTGGATAGCTGATCTCAATTGCAATACCACCATCCTTTCCAACACACCATACGCCTGGATTGACCACCACCTCATCACTTTCACCATCAACAAAGGCACCCAAACACCTGGTCCTCTTCCTAATGCTCCACCTACACTCACAAGTAATAGCAAAAACATCACAGTAGAGAAACTCCTTCCTCTACTCCAACCAATCATTGACCTCTCACCAACCATCACTAACCCCACTGAACTAGTAGAGCTCTACAATGCAACCATCCTTAAGGCCATAAACACAATAGCACCACTTAAACTACGGAAAGCCAAACCACGCGTGCACCTCAATTCATGGTTCACCCCTGAACTAAAAACGCTCCGTAAAACTAAAAGACAAGCTGAACTAGCATGGAAACAGACGCCCTCCACCAACAACAAGACATCCTACGCACTAGCATCCAATATCTACAAGTCAGCAATCATCCAGACAAAAAAAAACATGTATAATGAAAGAATCTGTAGCGCCAAATCCAATACCAAAGAGCTTTTCAACATCCTGAGAGACCTCAAATCCCCCTCCCCATTCCAGATACATGCACCAAAGACATCTCTTGGTGTACAAACACACAAGAAGCACTCCTAGGAAAAATTGCCATGTTACAAGCCAAAATCGAGTCAAAGAAAGAAAGCCTCTCCCTCGCTGATAACCCCACCCCCTCCACCCACATATCACAAATGGATAACAATCTATTTGAATTCTCCACCATAACTACCAAAGAGGTTGAAGACATAATTAACTCGCTGAAACCTTCCAAATGTCAAGGCGATATCTGCCCGGCGCCAGTCATCAAAGACGCAGCCAAACATCTTGCTCCTTTCATCACATCCCTCATTAACTCATCGTTCGCATCCAGCACAGTGCCTAACAACCTTAAGGATTCTTGGGTTCTACCCTTACTCAAGAAGCCCACCCTTGACTCCAGTGTCCCGATCAATTACAGACCCATCACGACTGTTCTCTTCCTCCTAAAAATCCTTGACAGAGTTGCCTACCTACAGATACAGAACCACCTCGAGAAAAACAATTTACTAGGTCTCAGACAATCAGGCTTCTGCCCTAAACACAGGCACCAAAACTGCTCTGATTGACCTCAAGACACAAATGGACAACATCAAAGACAATGGCAAACTTGCACTCCTTCTCCTCCTCGACGTTTCGGCTGCCTTCGACCTGGTCAACCATGACATCCTTTGTAAACATCTAACCTCAGCAGCCAAATTCTCTGACAAAGCCAATGCCTGGATCCATTCCTTCTTGAACAACAGATCCATGAGAGTTTTTGCACCCACAGCCTCTGCCAAACCAGCCCCAGTCACATACGTTGTCCCTCAGGGCTCCTGCGTTTCCCCCACACTATACAATGTGTTTACAAAACCCCTCTTTGACATACTGGACTGTCTGGGTGTCATCTACACGAATTATGCAGATGACACTCAAATACTTATCCCATTAACAGGCGACTACTCCACTGACAACACAGCACTCAATAACATCTACTCCATTATTCAAGAATGGATGGCCAAGCACGGCCTTTGTCTCAACGACGACAAGACTGAGCTTCTTCTCCTAGGCTCCCAACCCAGACTCAACAAACTGGACAAATTATACCAGACATTCACTATCGACGGAAACAACATCTCTGTCTCCAACAGCGTCAAAACCCTTGGGATCTACCTCGACTCATCCCTCACACTGACAAGACAGTTTAACGCCATCTCATCTACCACTGCTTACACTTGTAAGCTTATCAATGCCAGCAGACTGTACCTCTCACCCTCCAACTGTACTATATTAGCTAGAGCGCTAGTTCTTTCCAAAGTCGATTACTGTAACGCTCTATATCTGGGTAGCAGCCAAAAAAACATGAACAAGTTGCAAGTTATCCAAAATAACGCCCTACGAGCAGCTCTGAACATACCCAAACATGAACACATATCCGACACCAGACGATCCTGCCAATGGCTATCAATACCTCAGAGAATTGAACATAAAACGCTCTCACTCACACACAAGTGCCTATCCAACCAAGCACCCAAATACCTATCAGACAACTTCACACACCACATCCCAATTCGCCCAACCAGATCAGCTCAAACACACTGCTTAACTATCCCCAGATACAAACTCCAAAACGTAGGAGGCTCAAGCTTCCCCGTGCTTGCCACTAAACTCTGGAACTCACTACCACTGGATCTTAGATCTGAACCGTCCTTCCACTGATTCCGACACAGAGCCAAATCCTGGTTACTGACCAAAGAAGCCTAGAACTACCAACACTACATTGTTATCATACCTATTGCCTGCAACCATGTAAATTATGTACTATTATAATTGATGTGTGCTTGCCACACCTGCACATTACCTGTAACTGATTGACAATGTTCTAAACTTTCTGTACTGTCCACCTACGGACCATGTTGTAGTATATTGATATGTTGTAATCAACTCAAGCGCCTGGATGCCCTAGGGCCAGGCGGCGCTATACAAATAATAAACTAAACTAAACTATAAAAATATCTTTGCAGAAAGGGTAGTAAACACATGAAGGTGCCTGAGTGACTTGGACTGAATCCATGGCAGAATTTAAAAATATCTAGGAAAAAAGAGTGCCATCATGGTGTAAGAGCAAAGACGGGTCTGTGATTAGGTAGGGTATATGATGTTAGAACAGATAGGGCATTTTTTTCTTTTCTTTTCTGTCTTTTCCACAGGCTTGCCTTTCTAAATTAGCAATCTTTTGAACATGGGGGGCATCCAGAGAAACACCAGTGAGGTATATACCTTTATGTCTAGTCCACTCATGAGTCCGTACAAGTCCAGAGCTAGAATTTTGCCTACGAATGATCATAAGACTGTTGCACAAGGTTCAGAAAAGCTGCTAAACTAATTCTGCCTTAATGCGGAGGGTCTGGATCCTGGTCTTCCTCACCACTCAGTTTGTCAGAAAGTAAGCTGTGTACAGGTGGAGTTTTGATGTGTGTTGCTTTTTCACCTGGCAAATGGGACACAGTCCCTCGAAACCCTGTGTGAGGACCCCATGAAGTAAACCTGGATTGAATCTTGTCGCCATTGGAAGAAATACCATGAAGACTAATGACATTAAACATACATTTCACAAAATATAATTTGAAGAAATATTGTGGACGTCCTTCAAAATCTTGTTGGAAAAAGGGCAAATACTCTCAAATAGTTGTGGGTGGCTGGAGACAAATCTTAATTTCTTCCAATTTTACTATTCATTGTTTATATCCCCCCAAAACCCCCAACCAGAAGGAGGAGATGCCCACAAGCATCAATAATTTTAAATAAAAACTCTTAAGACTTAGTTCATTGTTGGGGGGAAAACATTGAGGTTAAATCCACATTTAGCGAGAATGTGTGCTTGAGACCTTTGTTTTTAGAACAGTGATCTCCCACGTGTGAAAAATGAAGCTTGTTTCACAGAGAGTCTTCCTACACAGGGCCTACCATTGCTGCCTGGTAGATTTCACATCCGGGATACATAGGGATGTAGAAGCCAGGTCCATATGAAGCATACTCCTTTGATATGAGGTATGGACAGGATAATCATGCTAGTGAAATAGACATAAGTGTTGACGCCTGTAGACAGCAGATCCTGTTTTTCCAGAATCCATTGATGAACGAATGTAGATTAGGCAAAGGGACTTGTGTTCTTAAATGCCGATCTGTGGTTACACAGGGCTCTGCGGGAGACCTTGGGCCAATGGTAGAACCATTCTCAATTTGAGAATTCTGCCTAGAATTGGATCATGTTGTAACCAAGGCAACCTTGTGTGGTGTTCTGGAAAATAGAACTCTCTCTAGATAATGGGAGATGTTCCTCCTCCACAGGCGTGCTGGCTTGGCTGACTAAAGGAGGTATTGTCTGATAAGAAGGTATTTTTTTGGAGGGATAGGTTCATCTTCCGCATTGTGGTGGACACATGAAGAGCCTGGCCACGGGAATCACTTGACCGCAGGAGGCTATGTGTCCGAGGAATCTCAGGAAGGATCTTGCGGAAAGCCTGGCACCTGCTTGAAGATGAGGCCAAACTGCAATAATGGGAGGCGAAACCTTTCTGCTGGTGGGAAGGCCATGGCAATGGTAGCATCCAAGGCCACCCTGGCAAAGGTGAGATTTGCAAGGTTTGAAAGGATGTAGTTGCATTTAAGTTTACACGTCCATGCCCAATTGAGTGAAGTAAAAATATTTTTAACTGCAAATGACGGACACGTATTACAAACTGGGTAAGCTGACTGTTGTGTGGAATGTCAAAGCTGTAAAAGGTGTCCCAAGTCACCTTTCTGAAATGTTTTGGGAGTGGCCTATGTTAGTGATGGAAAGTGGCCTGGCCGTAATGGGGAGTGGGTTGGGTCAGGCATGGAAAGTAGGCCACGACACTGATGGGTAGCTTGGTGGGTCCTTGATGATGGAGGATGCTGTATGCTTTTGACAGCATATTGAGATTTGGTCAGAACTAAAGGCGGACAGGACTATGCGCTGGAGCAGGTCTGAAAGAAAAGTGCTAGGAACGCCCTCTTCACTTCTCAGGGAATGACACAGTAGGAATTGGTTTAACGGCATTCAGATTGATTTTGCCAATCTGACTTGAGTGCGAAAGTCTGTTGAACCTTGCAGTGGACCAGCTATAATATTGAAGGTGAATGACCAGCAGGGGTTTCATGCACCACTAACATGCTGACTAATGGATGCTTCAGAGCACCTTCAGATGTTGCTGCGCGCTGAAATGTCAACAAAAGGGCCCAGTTCGGATAGATGCATCAATCACAAGAGACTTCATTGCACCAGTCTGCTGGCTTTCTGGCATCCTCAGAAACCCTTTTCTATAGTTGAAGTACCTAGATAGATAATGTCAAGTAGATGTGGGACTCAATTTGTAATTTCTTAAATGATCTTGCTGCCTGGTGTACTGGAAAGTGTCCTTACCATAACCATCTTCTTTTGGGGTTCTACTGGTGTTGAGAAGAAGGGGCCTCTCTTAAGGCCTGTGTTGGGCTCATCTGGGAATCACCTGCATAGATTATTCCTACCCAGGCTCCCTCCGTGTCCCGCGATTACTTTGCAGTAAGAGTTAGGACTGTCTTTAGCTTCTCCATCATAATAACAATTTGCTATGAGATCCAGTTTCACACTATTACTTCTTTTTGCATCTCAGACAGTCACAAAGTCGGGGGCTGCCACTTGTTGATGTGTGGCAGGGGCCGATGTTAATATGACTGCAAGCGATGCCTCAGTAGACGGTTGCCAACCAGCTGCAGCCTAACAGGGCTGAAGGTTTACAGCACCAAGCCTCAATGGGCAGTGGTTGTTTTTTCTTAAATCAAGCCCTGTTTGAGGGGCAGCGTCATGGGTAGAGAGACCATTTCCAATGCAAAGCTTCTAGCATGGGATGTCCACTCCTCTTGGCAGGAAGGTTGGAAAAGATTGTCAGCAGAAAAGCTGGGTCCTTTGGATATATTGATAACACACCCTCTTACTTTGCATCTAGCACCCACAGGTTTGAGGCAACACACACGTTGGTTCCCGAGGAACAGGAAGGATTTAGCCTATCAGGACCCGTTCTATGGAGACCTGAACATGGTGTATGCTTCGTCTTTTTAGCTTCTGAGATCAGGAACGCTCAGGGTGTCTGGTTGATCTTCAGGATGGAGAAGCCTCGATCTCTGAGCGGGTATTAGCCCAAAATTGTCATCCAGGACCTTGTCTTTCATGCCATTCAGAACATTCAATCTAATTCAACACTTAAAACTCAATGGCCCTTCAAAGAACAGCGGTTGACAACACTGCAGAGGTGATGGGAGTATCCAAGTAACTACCATGTCTAGGCAAACCAACTTTTCTTAACCTTTCTATACCTAGACCTTTCTAATATGCTCTGATTTTGTTTCAACCTTCAATTACTTTCTGGGAAGCTCTAGGCTTTCGTAAGCATATGGTTCTCAGTAGTCACTGAAGATGCAGTTTCAAAGGTGACAGGGATAGGAACCCATCATTGCCCGTACACCCTAGAAAGGAAGGAAGCAACATCTCACAAGGTCATCCCAGTGACCTCCAGCCTGATTGGCGGAGAGATTCCAAATGGCTGCCTGGTCATCCACTGTGGAAGGCAGAGAGGCAAAAAGGAGCTGGAGGCGAGAATCGCGGGTGATCATGTAAATAAATCCTCCTTGGTGTTAAACTAATCCCTCCTGCCTCTTTGCACTCCTGCAGCACTTGTTACTTTAGCTCTGAAACATATGTTTAGGAAGTGCCTTTGCTTTGGGGCAATCTGAGGTAGGCGGGAGCTGCAGGCCTCCTTCCACGCTCCAGCTTTTCTGATCACCACATCACCCTCATCCAGTGGTTATCCATCCAGACCTGTACCCTGCACATCCAGTTCAATTCCCTGTGCATCAGATGTAATCACGTACACTCTGGATCTCAGACTACTTGAATAATAAACAACCGCTCCTTGGGTAGGCATGCACCACCCAGAAGACCAAGTTAATGCAGACAAAATTCCAAACGTCACCAAGTAGTACATCTGGAGATAGACCTTCTTTTAAACCTTCACTCCCTGAAACTTTCTGCCCAGACATTCTAGGATTTTTGGTTAGTGACTGAAGCATTGTTAGGACAAACAACAAAACCCAAAATTACACATAAAACCATACCCACACATAACCTGCATAACAACAACATAAATAAAAAAGAACACATTTTAAAACACCAAAAATTATATTAAGAAACTGTGAAGGATATCCGACCAAGGTATTTAATCAATCAAAACATCAATGAAAGGAAATAACTAGCATCAACACTGAAACACTGAAGTATAAAACCCTTTCAGACATCAAAATGAAATATTCTAAACAGTCGTATAAAGTCTATCAGTTATTGTCGTTGGTAAACAATGTTAATATGCGTCTCCATAGTTAATATTTCACCTGATAACTGAACATATGCTACTGGGCTTTCAACAAAGTAGTTGCATCCAACACCTAAGTTACTAGATAACCATCCAAAGTGTCCTTACGATAGTGACTTCCCAACAGCCTAAACGTTGGTAGTAGACTTCATATTCATTACAAAGGACAGGGTAAAAAAATACTTTTCTCATTACATTACCAATCTAAGACCAAGGGCATGTTTAGGATAAATGTACACCAATAGTTATTTTGTAGTTCCATAGTGAGCAAACTTGTGGGTGTAACGCTAAGAACCTCTGGTTACATGTGGTGTAGGCAAAGGGGGTGATACAAACAAGGCAGAGACGGCAACATAGAAACCCATTGCCGGCCTGGGTTTATGGATGTACATGCGCAAAACAGAAAGGTGATGCTGCCTGGGGCAGAACGGTGATGGCGGATAGGTCACCCCAAAAGAGGTAGTGCAGCCCGAACTGCTGGATCACATCTCAACTGCCAGAGAGTCCAAGCAACCACAGGCTTGTTCAAAGTTTATGGGCCATCATCATTGGGGTGGGACCAAGCCTGGTTTGCATGCAGCTTTTCCTTTTCTCATTCTGTGTGGTATAGCAGTCTGAAAAACATTGTTCTGGAGAGTTGTTCAAAGCAATAGCCAGTGGCAATATTCATTAACAAACCTTCCAACCATCACCTGTTTGTATTTCATGGATGCACATGCATGTCCCACCTACAACCTCTACTCTAACTCCCACCTTAATCGCATAATTTCCCAAGCACCACGTTCATCATCCCTTTTTTGGTCCTTCACCCTTCTTGCCCCACTCCGCTAGTACTCGCTGCCCTTCCAGTCAAATATACCACTACATTCTAATCCTTTAAATCTACCCTTAAGCTCCACTTTATGATTCTGGAAGGAGCATCCTCAATAGCTTGCCATATCACCGCCACTGTGAAAACTGTTTCTATCTCCACTGTCTCCTGGATGATTCCCACTGTACATATCCAATCCACTTGGACTGCAATCTGTCATGCGTCTTGTCCCATCCTTGATCACTGTACCATATATTACGCAACATCACTTGCACAGTTGCTCATTACGTTCTCCCGATTGTAAGGCAAAAGATCCGGGATTGCAGTGAATACTACTCCCGTGAGTGTTTCTGGAATGAACAACTTGTTCTTACAATAAATAAATAATAAGATTGCAACCTCAGAGAGAGCAATGAATGGGCCAGGGTACTTGTCAAATATATACAACTATGTAAAAAGTATTGACAAACCTACACTTTTAAACATTACAATGTGGGGGAGCAGGGGAGAGGGACACTGGTCAGGTAACCATGCACAGAAACATCACATGTATGTTCAACTATAAGTAATCAGACTTTATTCACCAAACGGCCTGGATCCTCATGAAGTAATAGATATCCAGTAACTTTATTACTGGTAAATACTCCTGTTTTGACCCAAAAAGGCTGTTAACATTGTTGAGTGGATCGTACCAGCAGGAGACAGAAAAAGAAACTGTGAATCAGATCTTCTCTGTCATTATGAGCTCATGAATGAAGCGCTGCACTAATGCAAAGTGGTTTGCAGGTTTTATGTATCTGTATATTTGTCCATCTTTTTGTAAAGTGGAATAAAGTTATATAAGAGTCTGAAAAGAGGCTTATTTATTTCAATATAACCTATAGGGTTGGACATAAAGAGTACAAATCTCCATCATATTAACAATCAATACAAATAGTAATTGATACTGACAGAACACTCAGCCTTTAACCTAATAATCCAAACAGGACACAAGGCAGCAGAGATAGAAACAGGGTCGTTTCCATTCAACTGTGTAGAAATGGGTTGGGACACCAGCAGATTATCCATGTCCCAAATATGTGATCCAAAGCACAGAAGCCTTAGGGTTTTTTAGGATTTATACAAATGAGCCTCATATAGAAAAGTAGGATATGATAAATTTAGTCGGTTACTTTAGCAATGAACTTGCATAGTGGTACATCCTTCGGCTATGGAGGACATGGCTTTACATCACCAAACAAGACTTGTATAATTGTGCTTGCCTACCCAATTGGTACACACCACCTCTCTTGTGGGCCTTTCCATTCAACGTAATGGTAGTTGACTCAGCAGCACTCTGTCTAGGTGCTTCAGCATTCAGGTTCAAAGACTGCTTACCCAACCTACTTTCGGGGGACACACACACACACCAGTAACAGGGTAGAGTTGGGGCGTAACTGTATATGTTCCAAACCCGTGGACCGAGCCTGACATAATAGTCGTCCTGCCTTATGGGCTCATGTGTGCGTGCCAAGCAGTCATCACTCCTTCCGCGGCCCCTCCCTAATCATGGCATCGGCTCATTCCACTGTCCAAAAACATGGGCTGGCTCATGTACGTCCAGGGTTCTACATAATAAAAAACGGTTAGTTGGACAATTCTCCGAGACCGTCCAGTAATCTATTTTGGTAGCATTTTAAACAACAACTGCTCTAATTCTCCTGACAAAAGTATGTATCTTATTCATATTGCCTGGCTCACATTATAGCCATGTGATTGGCTCACATTATAGACATGTGGCAGGCTCACATTATAGTCTCTTGAACATCATGGGCTACCCTGATTTGTCCCAAGGGGGGGATTTCTAACATCCTCAATGTTGTTCCTACATCTAAGGATGCCATTTTGTGGAGAGGCCGTCCTGCAAAAACACCTACATAAAATAATAAAAATAATGATGATAATGATAGTTACAACATTATGAACAAAGTGCACATTCTAATGCAACATACAGTGCAAACTAAAAACTGAAATGTTGCTCTCCTTTGATAACAGGTGCTATGACCCAACTCGTAAATCGGTCCTGCTGGCATTTGTCATAATGATCTTCAGGCTGCACACAGCCGTCTGCAGCAGGCACATTAATACACTAAGCTATCTTCTCTGCTTATATAAGTTCCTTTCGGTCATCGTTTTTCAATTTTAGCCAAACGCAATATTGCATGCTGTGGGCTAGGTGCTTTTGCTGATCTGAACACAAGGTGTGTCCATATGTTGCTGGTGTTCTCAGAGTTCAGACCAATGTTTCTTTTAGATCATAACACATTACAAGCATTTGCGTGCTGCATTTTGTATTTGTATTTGTATTTATTTATTTATAAAGCGCACCTGGCCCAAGGGCATCCAGGCGCATAATTTGGGATACAGGCATAGTCATCAGAAGCAGTTACTATACAGGGAAGCATTTACACATTTACAGAATTATATACAGACATAGTAAGTAGTTACAGTTAATGTACATGGTGGGATTTACAGATTATAAACAGACGGGGGTCAAATAAGCAAGGATAAGCAGTTACGCTTAAATACACATCAGGATTTACAGGTGTGCAGCAGGTCAAAGATTGTTAGTCTAGGGAGGTGGGTGGAGTAATCACTCTAAATCAACGGGTGGTTGGGGCAGACAACCATGCTTTCGCTTATCTTTTGAATGCAGGGAAGGATGGTTCAGCTCTGAGGGGGTTCGGTAGTAACACATTGTCTGTCTTTATGAGGTCTGGTGTTCTTCTGAGAAAGACGAAGCTTAGGCCAGACCTGAATGCAACATCAGTCCCTATGGGGTGGTAGGAGCTTCAAATCTCAACAGCCTTAAAGGAAGTAGTGAAATTCTGGGTTCATAAGAAAATTGAAGGATATTTTCTATCAGCAAATTATTGGCATTTTAGGCCCACAGAGAGAACAATTAGCTCTGTTTCGGGAGCCAGAGGAATTCCAAAAATTGAATAGAGCAAGAAAGCTTGCAGATCCAGACGAAACATACCTATCAGCCAATCAGAGAATCACAGTAGCTAACAGCATGATGCAAGAACTTCTACCTTCACACCATAACAAGAACACGTGATTTGAAGCATCCACAAGGTGACATGTCGAGCCCTGGAAAGTAACAGAATTAAACAAATAGATAGACCACAGACAGAAGGAGTGCAGTCAGATTCTGTAGTGCTCCATCGGAAGAGGCTGAAAGGATTGGTTCGTGAGAAAGAGGAACAAGTGGGTCAACAGTGCAGTCGATCCTACAAGCATAAAGCTGCTATGTTCTTTACTAATGAGAAAAGGGAAAGTGATTTAAGACTATGCGCTATGTTCTGGCTGGTGAAGTAATTAATGAGTATGTAGCCGTACAGGATATCGTATGCCAATCAAGCACTCTCTCTCCCTCCCTCTCACACTTTCCCTCTCTAGTTGCACTCTTTCTGTCTCTGGCTCTCCCTCTCTGTCTCACTCTATGTCTCTGTTTCTTTATATGTGCATGAGTCACCTCGTCAGGTGCAAGTTTGCTAAAGCCACCTCAGCCATTGCTGCGGGACAAGGTTTACAGTTTTGGCACCAGCAAAAGGGTAGGACAAATTACATGGTCAGATGCAGAAGTATTACTCAATGGGATTCTCGAGGTTTGCTCAATGTGTTCAGTAGAGGCCCAACATATGAGGTCCGGGATGCTGAATGGAGAATTGGGGGACCAGCATAGATAGAAGTGGCAGTTTTAGCGTGTGTCAAGAGCAGGCAGTGAAGATATTGTAGGTGATTTCCAGCAGGGAAGTGCCATAGACTTTGAGGTGTTGCAGATCATCGAAGGATGCTTGGTGCAGGAATTGATCTTAGAATTTCCAAATTGAATTCCTAGAGTCTCTTTAGCAAATGGCAATACTTACCGCCACTATATGAAGACAAAGAGAAAGTATCTTATTGTCTCAAATCTGTCTCAAAATCTGTACAAGGAAGTTCCAAAATGGTCTTGACTTTATTCTTGCCCACAACCTTTGCTTGACTGTCAATAGCGAGAGCAGGGAGTTTAGAGGGAATAAGCTAGAGGGGGGCACCAGAGGTTGCTCTGAATGTAGAGTGATGTATCACATATGTGAAATCCCCCTCACAGCAGAGTTGAGTTGAAGAGTCAGTAAAGTATACAAAAAATCACAGAATTGCAAGTTCAAAAAAGTCCATAGTGAAGAGGACGCTCCATCAGTTTCACAACCATTCTCATCTCCTCCAAATTGTTCAGGGGTGAAGACCCAACCAAACAGTACCCGTTTCCCCCAAACCTTAAGTGTGTAGCTAGGCATTGCCCTCCTTTAAGAATAGCCTGTCTGTCACACGATAACCTGTGATCTCATAATACTGAGCAATGCACAATGAAAGAGCCAGGGCCCCCTCGGTGCTGTCACAATGAGGTTGTTGCCATAACAGCCAGTCTCTGTCCCCTGGCTCACAGAAAACCACTGGTGAAAAAATAGCCCCTGAGCACTATGCCAGGACATAACAGAATATGATAAGTGTACAATGGTAGACACTATTCCAGTGTCTGCGCCCAACAGCTGGATAAATGAGCATTTATGAGGCCCAAAAATATTGGAAACCCTGACACAGAAGTGAGGATGGTGAACCGGAGTGGCAGAGGGAGGATGCCGAGGCCCCCCAGGGTCCAAAACAGTGAGGCGGCCCAAGGTGTAAGTAGCATAAAACATCCGACCCTTCATTATAGAATGCGTTCAGGCAGCTGGTGCACTCTTCCAGGTCTTTGGGATGAGTCCATGCTGAGCATCTATGCCCCCAAATGTGATATCTTCCTAAATAGTCAGTTTGATGGTGCATGTTATTGCCAACACTAAGGCCCACTGGTATAATGCGACAGAACAGGAGTTGAATTTGCTACACAACCTGCCAGGGTATACAGCAATACTTGTGGGATTCTGTGGCTACCCGAAGCAGATGTAAATTGTAAAACAAACATATGGATAGCATTTCACTGGCATTTTGGAAGTTCTGATAAAGAGATGAGGTTAAAGAACAGTCGTAACATGTCATTTCTGCCGTAGACTTTTCAAAGCCATAGAACAACCTTTAAACTTCACAAATTCCCTAAGTGCTAGCTTATGTCTGTTATTAATATGCAGATATACAACTACTCTTATGGGGTGTATTATGGGGCAGTATTAAATGGAAAGAGGCCCTTGACATACAGCAACAATGGCCAATTTGCTTGGTGCTGGGTTAGACCTATTCCAAAATGTTTCTGTGTCCAATGACTGGAAGCACCACCTTCATCATACCAAAACCAGAACTCCTCTTCCCTAACCTAAACTCCCATTCACCTGGTCTTACATCCACCTCTAGGCACTGTAGTCTCACTTATTTTCAGAGGTGAATTATCTTAGATACCAAATTCAATACTACAAGCCTTCCATACGCCTTACCTTTGTGGGTTGTGAGCCACTGCAGCTTGAAAGACCTTTACTTTTTTGACAGGATAAATTTACTCTGGGGAGAAGAGCTGTTTCCCCACTTATGTGAACAAATGGGATATCCACAATGTTGACCATGGTCTCGAAATTGTTGGAACCTGTGTAGCTGGCACTCGATAATGCATTACCACCACAAAATATACCACAATTTTACCACAATAACAAAATGCTACAAGTCTCGGGAGGATAGCTCAGGGCCAACGTGCTCGCCTTGGAAGCAAGACGACACGGAGCAACACAGGTTCGATCCCTGGGTCCGCGCTTAGAAACCTCTGGGTATTAAGCTAGTTATAAATACCCTATCATATCATATCATACAAGATTAGGTGTATCTCCTCCAGAAAATATCTCTAACATATTTTGTTGCGTTGGCCGTGAACCGAACCCGGGTCAACTGCTTGGAAGGCAGCTATGCTCACCACTGTACCACCAATGCACCAAAATATGTGAGAGATATTTTCTGGAGGAGATACACCTAATCTTGTATGATATGATAGGGTATTTATAACTAGCTTAATACCCAGAGGTTTCTAAGCGCGGACCCAGGGATCGAACCTGTGTTGCTCCGTGTCGTCTTGCTTCCAAGGCGAGCACGTTGGCCCTGAGCTATCCTCCCGAGACTTGTAGCATTTTGTTATTGTGGTAAAATTGTGGTATATTTTGTGGTGGTAATGCATTAGTGTCTTCCCTATTTAGAGTGATAATGCCGCCCTAAGAATATACCCTAGCACCTGCATTTCATCCCTGGGCCGCCCAAAATAAAGTTACCAGACTTATTACACTTATATTTTACAGTGTCACTGTTTTCCCTCAGCAACTTATCTACGATGCTGAGCTAGGCTCTAGCAGCCAAACCCCAAAACATTTCCATCATGAATGAGTCATCAGATACACATGCATCACACACCTCTAACTTACTTTGCTATACCCCAGCCAAATTCCCATCCAACATCTTCACCCGCCCCTTATTTACCACCAAGTACCACAGTGTTATGGAATTGTCGTGATATTGGCAATCACCAAACTAGCTGAGTTGTTGAAACTGGCAGGTTCACTGGCCACAGGAGTATGAAGGGAGGACAGGTGGGGCTACGAGGGAGGCTGATTGAGGTGGGGGATAGATGAGAAAAGGACCTTTAATGCCAGACGGGCCCCGATCAGGACAGAGCCGCATCAGGGGAGATTATGCAAGCCTAGCGCCTCAATTCAGGATAGAGATGCCAACTAACCAACTCCACCAACAATTTCCCCCTCTGCATACATCTCTCAAACTCCAAACCAAACACAACCAAAACCTACAGCACAAACTGCACAAACTTCACTACATTGCAACAACAAAACAAAAAACGCACATAAGCTTGCACAACAGTAAATGACGACTACCGGCCGGAAACACCCCAAGCCCAGCCAACGGACCCACCGGGCTGAGGCCGCCAACAGCACATCACTGCTCTCTTGCACTTTTCCTGCTTCGTCCCACTAACTCACCCTCCCCTCTTTCAGAGCCGCCAGAGCGCCAGGGGACCACTCCGGTGGTGATAGTGCGCGGTACAAATGTCCTTTAACATTAACATGATCAACAAAATTCACTTTAGGTTTTACCACCTGCGTTAAAATGCCTTTCCACCCGCAGTATAGGCTCTTCCCTGAGCGCATTTATGCACAGAAAACTCAATCCAAATTGTCTTATACACTGTTATTTGTATCTATTCAGAAAACATGTAATGCTGTATAAACTTGGGTACAAGAAGAGAACATCTACTTAATATCATATCATACAGTTTGCATTAATAGACACCCTCAGTTTTTATCATGCTACTGACCTTGTACGTTGATGCACTTGGCAGTAAACACAGTCTGAGAAAGAAAAGGGAAAAAAATGACAGCAAAACAAAACCCTTTTTCTGAATTTTCAAGTTGTGTTCATTTTTACATCAGAGAACATTACACATGAAAGAAACTTGCCGTCCCTGACTATGAAAATGCATATATTCAGGTATCCTCCTCACTTATGACTGGTTTATAATCACCTCGGAAGCTAGCAAAATTCCTGCACTGCTATCTCTGGAAAACCCCTCTTTGTTAGCTTGGCAGCAACAAGTAGTATTGTGACCGCAGCACAATTAGGCAGCCCACAAGAAAGACACGACTTGTATGCCAGGATTTCTGCTCCCCAGTCTACCGCCTGCCTCCTCGAACTCAGCCGACAATCTGCCAAGAAGTTTCTGAACCTCTGCTCTGCCTGTCTCTGAACATCTGACCCCCACCCTCTCTCTCAGCTACATTTAAATCCTCCTTCTGCCATTCAAACAGAATCCTTCCCTTTTCTAGATCATACCACGTGATATTACTGTTGGACAGCAAAATGAAACATTTTGCTTCCTTTGGCTTCCTGACTTAACGATAGTGTTTTTCATCAGTGCACATTCCATCTTTGCCATTTGTGCCATGCTGAAAGAAAACACACAGCTCATGTCAGTATTTATGTACATAGTGCAAACAGGATAGATGATCTGTTACCCTGAACTAGACCATTTTTAAAATCTGTGCCATTGCCAGAATGTGTGCATTTCAACTGTAATGTGCACCGGCCATTCATGATGTTTGTATTTTCTACATGAACCCCCTACCACTACTTATTAGTGAACCCTGTGTCCCTACAGAGGGATAGGGCAACTGGGTGTGGATCTGGAGGGAGGGATGGGGATAGGAATGTGGATCGGGAGGTAGGAATGTGGGTGCCTGTGTGTGGATATTGAAGAGTGGGATGGGGGCATCTTGGTATGGATCTGGAGGGAGGGATGGGGCATCTAGTGTGGATCTGAAGGGTGTGGCTCTAGAGGGAGGAATGGGGCAACTGGGTGTGAATCTGGAGGGAGGGATGGGGCACCTTGGTTTGTATCTGGAGAAAGGAATGGGGGCATCTGGGTGTGGATATTGAAGAGCGGGATGGGGGCTCCTTGGTATGGATCTGGGGGGAGGTAAGGGGGCATATGGGTGTGGATCAGAAGGGAGGGATGGGGTATCTGGGTGTAGATCTGGGTGTAGATCTGGAGGGAGGGATGGGGAACCTTGGTATGGATCAGGAGGGAGGGATGGGGCATCTGGGCGTGGATCTGGAGGGAGGGATGGGACATATGGGTGTAGGTCTGGAGGGAATAAAAAAGGCACCTGGCTGTGGATCTAGAGGGAGGGGGCATCTGGGAATAGGACTGGAGGTAGGGATGGGACATCTGGGTGTGGATCTGATGGGAGGGATGGGGCATCTGGGTGTGGGACTGGAGGGAGGGTTGGGGTACCTGGGTGTGGATCTCTAGGGAGGGATGGGGCTCTGGATGTGGGTCAGGATGGAGGGATGGATGGGGGCCGCTTGGTTTGGTTCTGGAGGTAGGAATGGGGGTACCTGGGTGTGGATATTTAAGAGAGGGATGGTGGGAGCTTGAAATTGGTGTGGATGGGGGATGGATGTGCAGAACGCGATGGGGCTTCTGGGGGGGGGCTTTGGAAGGAGGGATTGGGCAATTGGGTTTAGAATTGGAGGGAGGGATGGGGCATCTGAGTGTCGATCTGGATGGAGGGATGGGACATCTGAGTGTGGATCTGGAGGGAGGGAAGAGGGCACCTGGGTGTGGATCTGGAGGGAGGGATGGGACATCTGAGTGTGGACCTGGAGGGAGGGAAGACGGCACCTGGGTGTGGATCTGGAGGGAACTTTGGGACATCTGAGTGTGGATCAGGAGGTAGGCATGGGGCTCTGGGTGTAGTTTAGGAGGGAGGGAAGAGGGCACCTTGGTGTGGATCTGGAGGGTAGCATGAGGCATATGGGTGTGGATCTGGATGGAGGGATGGCACATCTGGGTGTGGCTCTGGAGGGAGGGATGGGGCACTTAGGTTTGGATTTTGAGGGAGGGATTGGACATCTGAGTGCTGGGAGTGAAGATGGCATCTGGGTGTGGATCTGGAGGGAGAGTGTGGGGCCTCTAGGTTTGGATCTGGAGGGATGGATGGGGGCCCCTTGGTTTGGATCTGGAGGTAGGAATGGGGGCACCTAGGTGTGGTTATTGGATAGAGGAATGGGGGGACCTTGATATGGATCTTGAGTGGGGTGGGGCATCTGGGGGGTGTGGATCTGCAGGAAGGGATGTGGCATCTGGGTGGGGCCCTGGAAGGAGGGATGGGGCACTTGGGTTTGGATTTGGAGGGAGGGATGGGGCATCTGAGTTTTCATCTGCAGGGATAGTACATCTGAGTGTGAATCAGGACGTAGGGATGGGGCTCTGGGTGTGGATCAGGAGGGGGGAAGAGGGCACTTCAGTGCAGATCTGGAGGGAGGGATGGGGCATCTGGGTGTGGATCTGGTGGGTGGCATGAGGCATCTGGGTGTGCATCTGGATGGAGGGATGGGGCTTCTGGGTGTGGCTTTGGAGGGAGGGGTGGGGCAATTGGATTTGGTGGGAGGGGTGGGACATCGGAGTGCTGATCTAGTAGGAGTAAAGAGGGCATCTGGGTGTGGATCTGAAGTGAGGGTATGGGGCCTCTAGTTGTGGATCTGGAGGGATGGATGGGGGCAGCTTGGTTTGGTTCTGAAGGTAGAAATGGGGGCACCTGCGTGTAGATTTTGAAGAGAGGGATGGGGTCCTTGGTATGGGTCTAGATGGGTGGTGGGGTATCTGGGGGTGGATATGCAGAATGGGATGGGGCATCTGGGAGGGGCTTTGGAAGGAGGGATGGGGCACTTGGGTTTGGAATTGGAGGGAGGGATGGGGCATCTGAGTGCCGATCTGGAGGGAGGGAATAGGGCACCTGGGTGTGGATCTGGGGGAGGGATGGGACATCTGCGTGTGGATCTGGAGGGAGGGAAGAGGGCACCTGGGTGTGGATCTGGGGGAGGGATGGGACATCTGCGTGTGGATCAGGAGGTAGGTATGGGGCTCTGGGTGTGGATAAGGAGGGAGGGAAGAGGGCACCTGGGTGTGGATCTGGAGGGTGGCATGTGGTATCTGGGTGTGCATCTGGATGGAGGGATGGGGCATCTGGGTGTGGCTCTGGAGGGAGGGATGGGGCACTTAGGTTTGGATTTGGAGGAAGGGATGGGACATCTGAGTGCTGATCTGGTGGGGGTGACAAGGGCATCTGGGTGTGGATCTGGGGGGAGGGTGCGGGGCCTCTAGGTGTGGATATGGAGTTATGGATGGGGCCCCTGGGTTTGGATCTGGAGGTAGGAATGGTGGCCACCTGGGTGTGGATATTGAAGAGAGGGATGGGGGACCTTGGTATGGATCTGGAGGGGGGTTGGGTCATCTGGGGGTGGATCTGCAGGAGGGGAAGGGGCATCTGGGTGGGGCTTTGTTTGTTTGTTTTTGTTTTTTTTATTTATTTTTAGGGAGCACCGAACTCAGAGGTAACTGTGCGCAACGAGTACAAGGAGACTTAGATTACATGGTACATCATCGGATTATACAGGCAAGGATGCACGATTATACAATGAGTAAAAGAAATTGTATAGAGAGTGATACCTACAAACAGAGTAAAGCACAGCAGAATCACAAGTCATTGGATCGCAGCCAGTTCAGGGTATTGTGTCTGAACCTAAGGAAGGATTGGTCTAATCTAAGTGAAAGAGGAAGTGCATTCCAAGTCTGGGCAGCTTTGACTGGGAAACTGCTACCACCAGATGTTTTTAGTTTGAATCGGGGTATGTTAAGGCAAACTGAGTTAGCAGATCTGGAGGGGCGGGTGTAGGTTTTCCTGACTGTGCTCTTGGTTAGGTAGGGGGGGTGCTGCTTTGTTGGGGCACTTGTGGGTAAGGGACGCTGTTTTAAGTAAGATTCTCTCATTTATCTTCAGCCAATGATATTCTCTCTTAAGCTCAGATACATGTTCTCTTTTCGGAATGTTCAGAGCAGTTCTTAAAGGATTATTCTGTAGGATTTGTATTTTGTCCAGAATATACTTATTAGCACCTCGATATAGGGCATTACAATGATCCAATTTTGAGAGTATTAAGGCGTTAGCAAGGATAATACAGCTGGGTTTGGATAAGAAAGGCCTGCAGGCCCTGATTAACTTGCATGTATAGGCTGTTGCCGATGCCATGGAGTTGACTTGTTTGCTTAAGGTTAATATAGAGTCGAGTTAGAAACCTAGAGTCTTTACTTCATTTAATACCTTAATTATATTTCCGTCTATATTGAAGGCGGAATAGTTAGTATTTAATTTGTTTAGGTTGGCAGCTGTTCCAAGTATCAGGAGCTCCGTTTTGTCGTCATTCAGGCAGAGGCCATGTGCTGCCATCTATGCCTGAATGAGGAGGTTGTAAGGCAGAAACCTGTGCAGTTCCCTTAGGGACCACTGCGAAAAGTTTAAGACTACAGGAGTAAGCAGTAAACCCAATTGGTAGCAGTCGTACCACCCAGATTTACCTGGTAGCTGTGGCTGAGCAGTCAGACTTCTCTCAAGAAGAGTTAGTCAGCATACAGAGTATACACAATAGGGCTAAAAATACAGTAGCACAAGCAAACACTGACCAGAGCTTTGGTATAAAAGTATATAATTATTTATTTAAAAACACACTTGTAAAAATACACTGGCACTAATATGTCAAGCAAGTTCAAACACAGTCACTATAAGTATATACACCACCCTAGTTAATTATTTGACAAGTCTAGGTTAAGACACCACTTATTTAGCAAAACAGAGGTGAGCGCATAACCGTAGATGGCACTCCAATAATTTGTTTAAAAAGGGAGAGAAAAGGCAGAATAGGAAAATAACACAGTACCAACACTTTTAAGGAACCACAGCAAGTCAAGAAAGGCAGGGTCTACTGTATAGCAAAAAGTTCATAGGCCAGGCCCACTCTTGGAGAGAGCAAGGCGGAATGTGCCCAAGATCACACAGTGGAAATGCACTCAAAGTCTTTGCAGAAAAGTCAAAAGAGGTTGGATCAGTTCCGAAAGGTAAAGTTAGCAGGTCCGAGGTCAACCCAGGATAGAGAGTCAAGGATTTACGGGACACCTTGGACAATCTGTTGCAAGGGAGACCAGGCGGGACACAGTACCTGAAATGGTGAGAAAGCTCCAGTGGGGGTAGTTGTTCCTGGCAGCGGGTGCAAGTCGGGGCTTCGTCCAAGGGAAGAGATGATCTCGACGTGGAGGAAAGCTTGAGGTTGTTGCACTGCCAGGGAAGAAACCAGCCGCAGAGTTTCCCGGTTAAAAGGTACGACCCTTTTATTCGCGGTAGTGGTGAAGCGTGGCTATCCGGCCGCCGGGGTGCTTGGCACGGGCGATTCGACCATGGGACGATCCAGAAAGGCGAAAAAGGCGAACTGGTTGGTCCCACCAGCTCAAAGGGAAGAAGACTCTCCTGGCAGAAGATCTCCTCTGTCGTCGGGGAAGTGGTGAGTTCGTACAGCAGGGCTCCACCGGTGGTGTCGTCATTGTAGATGGCTCAGCTTCTCCCCTCTTCGGATTCTTTAGGTCCTGTGGCGACTTCTGAAGTTCCAGTCCCCAAAGCCCTGCTTCAAACATGCTAAGTGGTGAGCCGGGCGGCTCACCACTGGGCCAATCACACAAGAGTGCGACTTGAGTTGCCAAGGCAACTCAGTCCAGGGTGCCTAATCCCCCTCCCACACATCCTGTTGACCCCAGAGTGGCACCATTTGGACGGCTTCTGTGGAGAAGCACGCCAAAAAGTAGAACAAAGGGCTCGACTTGGGTTAGAGTTTCAGAGGCAAACACAAACGCCATTTTAAAACCGAGCCCTGGCAAAAAGACCCAACCGGGGAATAAATATTAAATAAATAACCCGGCGGTATCTTTAACATTGCACCAAAAAGTGGTGCGTTTAAATGCGTTTAAAATGAATGGGAAAATCCCATAGGAAATATTACGGTGGAATATTTTGTGTGGTATCCACTGCCACCAGCCAGAAACTCGACAAGGGGGGACTGGACAGTGCCCTCTTGGAAAACAGACAGAGGGGCAATCGAATTACCCCTACCAGTACTTCCACAATGATGGTTTGTACTGGTTCCGTTCACAATTTGAGACTAGTAAAGCCAATGGTGACTTTACATGCCCTGGGAGACAGTAGTCAGTCCCTGGGTATGGAGTCTATGTTTGGGGGTCACTATGACACCGCTATGTTACTGCACTGAGGGTGCTGTGTAACACACATACCAAAAACACATGAAGCCCTAATGAGTAAAAGACCCCATAGCCCATAAAACACATTACATAGTCAAAGGACCTTCTCAAATCATGCCTAAGAGTGGGAGAAAAAGAGTCTCCCTCTTAGCAGGAGAAAAAAATAAACCCCAAAAATCCAGCAAAGCTGCTGGGGGACTCATTAGGTTTGGGAAATTAGCCTTAACAGAGAATTCTCGCTAACAGAGGTAGATTTTATTTACCAAAGCCGTGTCCTTGAGGTAATCGCCCGAAAGGGGTATGAGGATCTGGGTGTCACCTGCATAATTAGTGTAGGTGACACCCAGTCTGTCCAATTTGTCAAACATAGGCTTTGTAAATATATTGTACATAGTTGGAGATACACAGGATCACTATGGTACGCCGCAGGTGGTCTGGATAGGGTCTGCTGATGCTGACGGTGAGAAAACTCATGGTCCTGTTATTTAGAAATCATTGGACCCATGCTATAGCATCTTTTGAGAAGTGAGCAGCTGCGGCCAGGTGTTTGCACAAAACTTTGTGATCCACCAGGTCAAAGGCAGCCGACAGGTCAAGAAGGAGTAGCATGGCAGTTTTCCCTTTGTCCTTCAGCTCATCAATTTGGGTTTTTAAATCGATTGATGCCGTTTCAGTGCCATGTTGTGGTCCGAAGCCTAATTGGCGGACACCTAATAGGTGGTTAGTTTCAAAGTATTTCTGAATTTGAAGATACGCTACTTTGTCAAGTATTTTGAGAAGGAAGGGCACCTTTGTGATGGGCCTGTAATTAGTTAGGATGGATGGGTCTAGAGTTTGCTTTTTTAACAGAGGTAAAACCCAAGACTCTTTTAGGTTGCTTGGTACGGTATTAGTGGCGAAAGAGGCGTTGATTTGTTTAGAAATAAATGGTGCCAAGTCTCTAGCTGTGTCTTTAATTATCTGGGCGGGACAATTGTCTCCCTGGCACCTTGACAGTTTCAGGGAGGAGATGATTTTTTCAGTTTCAAAGATGGATACTTTAGAAAATCTGAATTGATCTGATGTGACAGGAGGTTTGTTGGTGATTGTGGGTTGTGGTCCATGATTCGGCAAGGTAGCTTTCTTGTCAGCAATCTTATTTTGGAGTGAGGTTATTTTGTTAGCTAAGGCATTCTGTATGCTTGTGCAACAAGGTTTGTCCTTGATCACATTGTCTGTAGGAGGAATGGGAGCTTCCATTTCTCATAATATCGCAAATAGTTCCTTATTATTAGAACTAGCTTTAGTGATTCTTTGGTTGTAAAGCTCTATCTTTGTGCAGATTTTTTCTTTTTTATAATTGTCTGCGAACTTAGTCAGGTTCATCTTATTCTCTTCAGAGAGGATATGTCGCCGTATGGTTTCCAATTTTCTTTTTTGTAGTCTAAGGGCTTTAAGTTGTGGTGTAAACCAGGCATTTAGATGTGCCCTCTGTTTGCTTATACGCATTTTAATAGGTGCGATAATGTCTAAAGCTTTAGATATAGTATTATTATAAACCTCAACTAGTAAGTTAGGGTCAGAGGCATTTAGGAGTGAGTTTAAAGAAGGTAGTATATGTGGTAGTATCCTATCCGCTGTGATATTTCTTTTGCTCCTAGTGGGGAAGGGTGGTACTAAGACTTTATCTTTAGACATTTGTCCATTTATTGCTAAGGTGAAAGCAATCAGAAGGTGGTCTGTCCACGGTTGTGGAGATACGGACGTGATCGCGGTTTCGCAATTAAGGTCGACCACCCAGTCAAGCGTCCTTCCTTTGGCATGAGTCGGTAGGGAAACTCTTTGGGTAAGTCCTTGTTCTGAGAGGATATTGGCTACCGCCTGCACATGTTTGTCAGCGGGGTCATTAAATCGAAGATTAAAATCACCAAGTATTAAAAGTTGTGATGATTCTTTAGTGTTATTGGCAAAGATGCTAGAGATATCCTCCTCAAAGGTGCCAATAGGGCACAACGGTCTATATATTAGGTAGATAGAGTGCGGGAGTTAGAGATTGGTACTTTGGCAGTAAGAATTTCACACAATTTGATTTAAGGTGATGGGGCTAGTCTTATTGCGAGGTTTGATTTAGCCATGAAGGCTAAGCCGCCTCCTCTGGAGTCAGTTCTGTCCGCTCTAAGAATTTGGTAGTTATCAGGAATAGCCATGGTGAGGGCTGGGCCAGCTCCGGTGTGCAGCCAGGACTCTGTGACGGCTAGAAAGTCAAGGTCATCCGTGGATATTAGGCCTGCTATTTCTGTGGTATGTGCCACTAGAGATCTAGCATTAATTAAAGCTCCAGGAATAGTAGTGGTGTTTTAAGGATCCTGAGATTTAGTAGGTTTAAGTTTTAGTAGATTTGTTTTCCTCATTAAGTAATTGTTAATTGTAGGATTTGTGGTATTGGGTGTGGCCTTATTATATAGGCTGTGGATGGATTTAAACTTAAGGGTGTCTTTAATAGGACGAAGGCAGGGATTTGTGCTGTTATTGCTTCGAGGCTCATAGAGGCGAGGTAGTCTGTTGTTCCTTGCTGGTAGGGGGTAAGGTATGCATATTGCTTTGTTCATAGTTAGGGCTAAGGTCTGTAGGGTGCCTATTAGTAGTAGGGTGAACGATAGTAGAGTCAAGTGGGTATTCTTAGTAATCATATTTCCACCCACGGAGGAGGTTTGTAGCCTTGAGTGCTTTACTAGAGTCCGTCCTATAGAGGGATGGAGCACTTGGGTTTGGAATTGGATGGAGGGATGGGGCATCCAAGTGGTGATCTGGAGGGAGGGAAGAGGGCAGCTGGATGTGGATCTGGAGGGAGGGATGGGACATCTGAGTGTCGTTCGGGAGGTAGGGATGGGGCACTGGGTGTGGATTAGGAGGGAGGGAAGGGGGCACCTGGGTGCAGATCTGGAGGAAGGAATGGGGCATCTGCGTGTGGATCTGAAGGGTGGGATGGGACACTTGGGTTTGGATTTGAAGGGGGTGATGGGACATCTGAGTGCTGATCTGGAGGGAGGGAAGGAAGAGGGAATCTGGGTGTGGATCTGGAGGGAGGCATGAGGCATCTGGGTATGGCTCTGGAGAGAGGGAAGGGGGCACCTTGGTTTGGATCTGGAGGGAGTTATGGAGCATCTGGGTGTGTATCAGGAGGGTGGGATGGGTTCAACTGGGTGTGGATCTGGAGGGAGGCATGGGGCACCTGTGTGTTGACGTTGAAGGGAGGGCTGGGAAAATGTGGGTGTGGAACTGAAGGGAGGGATGTGCTATCTGGATATGGGTTGGAGGGAGGGATGGGGGCACTTGGGGGTGGATCTGGAGGGAGGGATGGGGCATCTGGGTGTGGATGGATGAATGGGTCTCTGGGTGTGGATCAGGAGGAAGGGATGGAGGATCTGGTTGTGGATCTGGAGGGAGGGGTGTAGGCACCCGTGTGTGGGGATGGAGGCAGGGATGTGGCTTGTGGGTCTGATGGGAGGGATGGGGGTATGTTGGTCTGAATGAAGGGCGGGAGCATTTGGGTGTGAATGGAGGGATTGGGTCATATGGGGCTAGGGCACCTGCAGGTGGAGGGTGGGCTGAGGGTATGGGTTTGCAGTGGGAGGGCTAGAACACCTGGGCATGGGACTGAAGGGAAGGATGGAAGCATCTGGGTGTGAATGGAGGGACAGCGCATGTCGATCTAGAGGGAGGGATGGGGGCTTGTGGGTCTGGAGGAAGGGATGGAGGCATCTGGCTGTGAATGGAGGGATGGGTGAACAGGGCTTGCTGAGGGCATCTGCACATGAATGGGGGACTGGCATGTGGGTCTGAAAGGAAATATTGGGGCATGTGGGTCTGAAGGGAGGGCTGGATCACCTGGATGTGGGGCAGGAGTGAGGGATGGGGGCATCTGGCTGTGAACAGGGAGATGGGCATGTAGTTCTGGAGGGTTAGCTGGGGGCATCTGCTTGTTTATGGTGGCATGGAGGGCTGGGGCTTGTGGGTCTGTAGGGAAGGATGAGGCGTGTGGGTCCGGAGGATGGATGGTGGCATGTGGGTCTGCATGGAGGAATGGGGCATGTGGGGTCTGGATGGAGGGATTGGGGCAAGGTACTCACCCCTAGCCATTGTCTAGTGATTTTTCACTCCTGATGAGTAATACATTGCGTGCTGTGTGTATGCATAGATTTGAGGCAATGAGTGACTTATATCTGGCTAGTAGCTTGCAACTTGAAATGTTGCCCATGGATGGTGGCATGTGGGTCTGGAGGGAAGTGTGTGGCATGTGGGAAAAGAGGGAGGGGTGGGCCATGCGTACCAATGGAGGGATAGGGGAATGTGGGGCTGGTGGGCGGGTTGGGGCATGTTGGTCTACACAGGGCCGGTGCAAGGAATTTTGCCACCCTAGGCAAACTGTCAGATTGGCACCCCCCACCACGATCTTTCTGGGTCCTAATCGTTCTCAACCAAGCATCACCATTTTGTTACTAAATGCTTCAACCCATTACATTACCCTCACCTAACACATTGCTCAATCTTCTGCTGTGTATGGATTCCAATGCACTTTCTTCACATTAAACTGAAAGTTGTGTGTCAGCTGCACACATGCTCGCAGCGGGTGATGCCAGGTTGAGGGATGGCCAGGAACAGCAACCGAGAGCTAATCGCTTGTGCAGGGTTATTATTCAAAGGGACTATTTCACAGTGCACGGAGCGTTCATGTCAGTGTGACACTTATTGTACACAGGGATGCACACAGCAGGCTTTGCTTGTATTGATGACTGATGCTGGCTGATAAAGTAAACACAGTAGCTTTCTTTTGTTTTGCTATCACTCAACTTACCCTCTACACTGAATCTGTTGGTTGTCTCCGTTACCATCAGTCTGGCTTTAGAGCATCCGGAGGCACGGAAACTGCTTTCTGGACACCTGAGAAGACCTGCTCTCAAATCTTGACTCTAACTCTCCCTCTGTCCTCATTCTTCTTGACCTCTCGTCTGCTTTCGATATGGTAAACCACAACATCCTGATCACCCGTCTCTGTGATACCCTGGGCATCACAGATCAGGCCCTGCCTTGGCTCACCTCCTTTCTCTGTGTCCGGCCCTCCCAGGTGGGATTGGGTCTTTTCTCTCCTCTATTACTCTCTCTATGTGTGGTGTCCCCCAGGGATCTAACCTATCCCCCTGGTTTTTCAATAGCTACATGGCCCCCTTGGCCCGCAGGATCTCAACCTTTACCTCTAACTGTCAGTGTTTTGCGGATGACACGCATCTCTCTTTCAGGCTACCCTCAGCCTTCTCCTCCTCCTCGCTCATTCCTGACTGTCTATCTGCAGGTCAGTCTTGGTTTGCTGCTAATGATCTTTGCCTGAATACCAGTAAGACAGAGATTGTAATCATTGGGACCCCTGCTCCCGCTTTCCGACTCTGACACTGGCCGACCTCCCTAGTCCCTGCGTCCACACCTACCAATGAGGCAAAAAATGTAGGAGTCATCTCTCCTTCTCCTCTCACATCTCAGACATCTCCAAAAAGTCCCACTTCCAACTGCACCTCCTCAGAGGTATTTTGCCTTTTCTCACTTTCCCCCAGAGACTCACCACCTCGCAAGCCCTGGTTCTCTCTAGGCTGGACTCTATTGCAACAGTCTCTTTCTCAATCTTCCTACCTCTACTCTCTGTCCTCCGCAACTCATCCAGAACAGAACCGCAAGACTTATGCTTGGCCTCAAGCCCACGGACCGCATCTCTACGGCACTGAAATCCCTCCACTGGCTCCCCGTGGCTGCAAGGATCAAGTTCAAGACCCGCTGCATAATCCACAAGGCTTTGTGGGGCTGGGCCTTCACTATCTACAACCCTCTCTTCCTAAATTCTCTCCCTCTAGATTCCGCCACTCGTCCTCCTCCATCTCTCTGTGGGTGAGCCACTTTCACAAACAGAGATTTGGGGGTAGATCTCTATCTTCTGCAGGTGCCTCCTTCTGGAACAGCCTCCCTGCCTCTCTCCGTCTTGAGCCGGAGCATCTTAAGTTCTGTAAACTCCTCAAAACCTTCATCTTCTCTTCCTCCTTTTCTCTCCCTCTCCCCTGCTAATCTCCGTTCTTTTTCTCTCCACCATCCTCCTCCCTGCTGACTGGTTGCCTGGTTCACCTCCAGAGCCTTACAGGTCCCAGGCTCCCCTACCAGTCTTTTGTACTTGCCTCCGGGCCACTGCATTATGTTCAGCATTACTGCACTTTCAGATCACGCTCCATGAGCGGGGCATCCTCTCTGCACTTAACCCAGGGCCGTGCTGGACTGGACTCATTTGTTCCCCCCAGTCCCCTCTTCACGCATGCATGACCTAAATGTACCAGGGCTAGTTTGTTTGTCTGTCCTGTCGGGTACATGTAATTATAAAAAATCCCAAACAACTAATATCATAATAACGAATTCCCAAATAACACATTTCTTTAGCGTTGCTGTTGGGGTGGGGGGGGTTCCGCCCCAAACCCCTTCGACCCCCCATTTTTTTGTTCTTAATAAATTTTATCCCAACCCCAAAACCCTTATTCCCCCTCCAAACCCCCTTTTTTTCGGATTCAGTATTTTTGTATTTGTTATTTTAGGTTTGTTATACTAGTATTAGTTATTTTGGTATTCATGATAATCACTGCAAACCGTCCTGGACCCCCCCCCCTCTTTTGTGTCCCTTCTCCGTAGCTTGGTCACTAATATTTCATGCACTTGCACTAGAAATGCTGTCAGGCCGAGTATGCTAGTTTTTCTGTCAGTCACTCAGAAACTTCAAGGCCTAAGAGTGATTACTGTATTTCCTTGTTCCCTTCCCACCTTGAAGCGCTTTGAAGCCCTCGACCTGTGTATAAGCGCTGTATAAATGAACAATACAATATGTAAAATAAATAAATGAGTGTCCTGATGTTCCCTTAAATAGGTTACCTTGCACTCAGTACTAGAGGAAGTGTGATGAGCCGGCACTCCTCACAGCCCCCAACTCACCTTTTTCTTTTTTAAGCAACAACTGTATTTCAAAGTAACCTACTTGAGCAAAGCTGTGACCGAGCAGTAATGAACTGCATTTACTCAAAACATGTTTTGCCGTTGGTGCATCTTGACTGATGAGGCTGAGGGCTGCCTCTAAGATTACCTTGGGTGATATGGGGCTCTTGGCTTGTGTAAAGCGAGCTCAAAAACATCCCAGGAATGAATGCCTTTTGGGCAGGAAGTGTGTGGGAATGTCTGGCCATAGGGATTAGCATGGCCTTAGGTAGCCAATGGAATGCAAGCTCAAATGGGCACAAGTATCCGACGAAGGTAGATGGGGCAACTCGGCCCGCCTATGTTCCTCGCATTTGATTTAATCACTAAAACAATGTCCGAGAATCAGGAAGACTCTGCAACCTGCAGGGACACTGGGATTGCCTGCATTCCAGGGTTTTAGTAAACATCCTGTATTTATTCCACGTGGGGCATTCTGTGAATTTCTTGCCTCCAGCTCCCCTGGATGCATTGAAAAGCTATATTCCGAATCCCCAAATGGGTAGAGTGGGGGACTGCCTACATTATTCAAGGTCCTCCCTCTGTCAAGAACAAATGTTGCCCCAAAGAAGGAAATGGCAGCCATGTTATTGATTGACCTTGGAAGGTTGAAAGTTGGAGTCGATCATGCTTGAATTAGTGCCATTGACAGGAAGGGTTTGCACTATACACAGGCGGGGCGTCTACAGCAGGCGTGTTAACAAAGTGAGCTAAGTTAATGCATAATATATTGTACGCCCGCACCTCTGCCTACACTTTTCCACTGTTATAGTCAGTGCATTTAGATTAAGGGTACAAATGGGCGTGCAACCCGAACTATGGTTTAAAGGTGTTTGCAGGAGACATACTGACTTTCATGTAGTGGAGTGTGAAGGAGACACAGGGTACACACAAGTATGCAATCTGCACAGTGTTAGTCTCCTAGTGTTTCACGCAGTACATCACAGCACACATGCTAACGCAGGTACCAGTTCCTGCTAGGGGGATTTGAAGAGGAGCGGGGAGTGTGCGAAGGAAGCTGGGTCGATACTATCAAGGCAAGGCAGTATACAATTAGTGTGGAGTCCTCGATGCATGAGCTTGAACTGTTCTCCGCACAGGCTCCAGTACAGGCAGGGCCCAGCCCCAGGGCCACTCTCACAGCACAGCAGGGGCCGCCGCGTCCAGGACGGGTGGCCTACGTGACAGGTACTCATTGACCTGGGGCACAGCACAGCAAAAGATTGCTGCCGGCCTCCAGCCAGGGTGCGCAGGCCACCACGTCTGATGGACGGTCCGGATGGTGGACCAATTCAAGTTAACAGGCTCAGGCCAAGGGGCTCAGCCAGGCTGCACGGTGCACTGCAGCATTCCCTGATAGACTCACACAATGACCATCACAGTGATCGGTTTAGACTCAAGGGGGCACGTATGGTGCTTCGTTCATGGCCTGCCACGTGGAGTGCGAAATGCGCAGGTGCTGGACCGTGCCAGCGCTGCCACGCCCATGCCACTCGTGACCCTGACCGGCCCCAACCTCTGCGGCGTGGCGGCGCCGCCTGGTCTGCGGCTGCCGCCAGCCTCAGCCTGCAGACAGTCAGGGCTGGTGCTATCACAGGCAAGGCAAGGCAGTTAGTATGCAATTAGTGTGGACATTTCCACACATAGGCAAGCGCCTAACCTTGCCTAGTGATCGCACCGACCCTGTGTGCACATTATGAAATGGTTAAAGAATCACTCTCACCTTTTCTCCCTGTGACTTTCTTTTGGAATGTTGGCTGGGTGGGTTAATGTGCCTGCTGAAGTGATTTATGTGAAAACTGCAGTTGGATCTCTGCTGCAGATTCTTAACCCCCTGATCTATTCTAAGGATTCACTGGCTTTAAAAGCTTAAAATAAGGCTTCCAGGAATGTTTTGACAGCTATCTGAACACGATTTTTTTAAGACATTAACTAAGTTTGAGTTTTGTGTCGCTTGGCCTGATGCCCTGCCCCCTCACTGTCATACTAATTCTGGCAGGTAGAGAAGTTCCAGACACAGTATGCAGCGGGGAGGAGAGAAGGGGTGGTGGCTATGGCTTAAACCCTAGACTGTGTAATCACCCCGACTTCACATCCTTTGCTACTGTATGTAATAAGTTACATGACACATATTACTTTGCATTCTGGTTGCTGTAGTCTTCCAATCAAGATGGAGTGGAAAGAAATCCACACTCTCCAACCTCAACCCGCTGTACCTTAACTTCAACATAGATAACTGTATCATCCAAGTTTTACCTTCAGTAAAAACACTGGGGGTTCACATAGACGCTACCTTATCCATGGACAAACAAGTCAGCGCCGTAGTCTCGGCCTCTGCACTGAGTACTAAGCACAACGATGCAATAAAACCATTGCTAACTAAGGATAACTGTCTCTCCATCTCAAGAGCAACCATAGGGGCCAAATTAGATTACTGTAATGTGCTCCTAGCCGGCACCTCCAAAAAAAACCTATCAAGGCTCCAAACAACTCAAAACAATGCTCTTAGAGCAGCCCTCAGCATACCGAAAAGAGATCACACCACACAAGCCAGGAAGGCAGCTCACTGGCTCCCAATCAAGGACCGTATCTCCTTCAAAATTCTCACCACCACGCATAAATGCATCAACCTAGCAGCACCCTCTTACCTATCTGACAGAGTATGTAGAACTCGATCCACTAGACTGATCAGAGCACAATACACTAATCAACTAACTATACCACACATCACTAGATCTAAAGCAGGAGGTATAGGCTTTCCCTTCCTTGCACCTAAGCTTTGGAACTCCCTGCCCACTGACCTCAGAGCTGAAACATCACTCTTCTCCTTCCGCAAAAAACTCAAAACCGCCCTCTTCAACTAACATTGTTCACTTGGTTCTCCTACTGCTCAATGCATGTATGTAACTAAATAAGAATATTGTCCTATGTAACACCGACGGACATGAACTGTATGTAACTAAGTATAAGCAACACTGCAACAAGCGCCACGATGCCTTCGGTCTGCTGTGCGCTCAACAAATGTGAATAAATAAATAAAGAAATAGTTTTTGCCAGACATATCCTATAGGGGGTTATAGATTTGTCAAGTTGGTGTAATGTGATTTGTACACTTTTCAGGTATTCTCATTTAAAAAGTCTTCTTGAAATCCACACACTGAACTAATTTCTAGCAACCACACCTGAGACAATATTAGTTCAATTCCTGGTCTCAAATTTATTTAATTTAGTGAAATGCTATTTTCAGCCTCGCATAATTACGAATATACATTAAAGAAAAATAACTGCAAGCATATTGTTGTCTTTCCCCTTGCTATTGGCCTACAGTTTTAAAATCTATAAAAGTTGCGACAAGGAGCGCGGCTTCTAAAATTTGGGCGTGGCTTGAATCCAGTTTTTGCTTGAAACAAACGAGGCAACCCAAATATAGTATGCCAAGCTACCTTTGGTAGAGAAACTACGCCCTTATAGTGTAGCAGTACTCCATCTCTGGTGCAATTATTTACTTATAGTGGCAGAGATGCCCTGGAGAGTAGCCATAAAGCAGGGCAGCTACTACGCCCCATACTTCACCAGGGGTGTGAATGACTATTTGACTCTTGCACTAAAGGCGGAAAACGAATAACATTAGCCCAGAAGTAGAACATTACTTGAGTAAACATCAAATTCATTACAGCGCGCGCGCGCGCGAGAACACGGGGTCAGGGGTGTACTGGGCCGGCAGCGGTGTAACTAATGGCGGCGGGACCCAGCAGCGCTGCATTCGGCCTATGGGCTTGTTTCTATCGGAAGCAAGTACCAACAGGTCATATAAGAATTTAGCGGTGTGCGGGATGTACAGAAGAAAAGACATGCAGTGAAATACTTCAAAACTCGGTTCAACAGCGACACTCGGTGGCCAGTCTGGCAACCGCTGCACAGTCTTTTCTTTACGCAATGGAGACCAAACAACATTGAATGCAATCAATGCATTAAGTATTTTCTGAGACGTAAGGTGTGTATGTATATATCCCAGGTACGCTCACTCAGCTTTGCCAATGTCGATACATTAAGTCCCATTGATTGGGACCACCATCTACACCTAAAAAACCCTATGTACCTCTAGCCAACCATCAACCACCTCAGTATGCAACTACCTCATGAACTACTTCAACTCCAAAATGCATATCAGACAGGCCCTGCCTTCCACAGACTCCCTCCTACCCTCAACCCTGGTGGCATAGCGGGGCCTGGTGCATGGCCTAAGGCCATACCCCCAGTGGTTTGCTCATGGCCATTGGCTATGATCAGTGGCCCATGGGCACTTTATGGGTGTAAAGTGTTGCAGGAGTAAGGCCATCCCCAAGGGAGTCTGGCGAGTGTGTCCATGACTACAGGCCGTGGCCAGTGGCTACTTTGGGTCACTTGACAGGACCTGGACAAGCCACGGCTGTCAACAGCGTACTCTAATTTCCAGTGATGTCATTGATGTAATAAGTGGTGCCATAAGTGATATAATTTGTGATGTCATAGGGGTGCTCATGGGGGAGGGGGGACTAAAGGGACAGCCCGGATAGTGGGAGGGCTATGGGCTAAACAAATAATGAAACAATTGGGGCGTGATGCTTAATTCATGTACGTTTTTAGTGTTTAACGGCCAATTCTTTGGTGTGGGCTTTCATAAATTAGCCCGTTCACATCCTTAACATAGATGACTCTGTATCTGCTGGTAACCCCATGCAAATACAATAACAATTTTCTAGATCAGGTGTACACAGCATTTATTATTTAGCTTGTAAACCATTTTATAGTTTTTCACTCAACACATACATACATTCAAAAATGTTACCATACATGAAAAAAAAACGTTCTCATCACTGAGCAGGACAAAAGTTAGTATGCATCGCCGTTATAAACATATAGGGCGGCACATGTACTTCAGTATCACAAATGTAGGCAGTGTTGTAACTAAAACATGTAATCACATACATAAATGAAATATAACAACTTTTCCTAATTCTGGTTGCTAATGGAGGTATGCTCAGTATATTAATCCTCTCTCTTGACCTCTTAGGGGTCAAATGCCAGGCAGAAGGGGGACCTAACCATAGGTCTACATCAGCAGGGCACAGCTTAACCTCGGCCTCTTCCCCCCACCATACAAAGTCACTCGTTAAAGAAGCTGTTTGGCACCCCTGCCAGTATCGCCTGGATCAGATATGGTAGCCTCGGCAGCGTCACCATCTTAATTGCCGCCATTCTCCTCAACCAAGATACCTTGAGGTTCTTCCATTTGCGCAGGTCTGATTTTATCGCTGAGAGGGCTGGGGGATAGTTAGTCGCATACCAACCCGACTCCCAAATATTGTATCCCTTCAGGTTTCCACAAGAATGGTGAATCGGCATTTCAGCACCTCCGCTTCCCTCCCCGACACATTGACATTAAGTAGCTCAGATTTTTTCACTGTTGACCTTTAGCCCCGAGGCCACACCGAAGCCCCCTAAAAGCTCCTGGCTTCGTTAATGACAGGATCATGTTGCCGGCAAATGCAGCAACTTCATGCTGACTCCCTCCAAAGGGCACCTTGTGAACCTCCCTCGAGTCTCTCAGAGCTTGCAATAACAGCTCCAAATAGATCACGTAGATTAAAGGGAGTGGGGGCACCCTTTCTTGGTGCCCCTGCTTAATTGTATGACTCGAGATGTTGACCCGTTAATAAGGAGGCGGGCCTTTGGTGCACTGTAGTTGGCTTGAACCATGCAGAGGAAGTCCTCCCCGACCCCCATCTTCTCTAATACCCTGAACAAGAAGGTCCACTCCACCCTGTCGAAATGCCTTCTCCATGTCCAGGGATAGGAGAATCGAGAGCAGACTCGACTTATGTGCCTTCTCCAGTAAGTGAGACACCTTTCTGATGTTGTGAAAGGTTTGTCGCCCTAATACAAAACTCACCTGGTCAGGATGGATTAAGCTTGGAAGATATGTCTCCAAACGTATTTTAAGTTGGTGTATTATACTAAACATTTTAATGATTAATGATTAGTCGACTATTTTCCAATAATTAAGCATTTTCTGTGAGTTTTCTCATGCTAATATCCTTGAAATGTTGCCATTTTCTTCATCTTTACATGTGCACATTTATTAAAAATAATTCAGCAAATTATGATTGCGAATTATGCTGATAGCTTGGGACTATCCTTTGGGGTGATGGTTTGAAATACTGGTTGCCCATTCCAAGGCTTAGGGGTTTTGTCACTGCACCTGCTACTGATTTCTCAAGTATTTGTAATATGAAAATGAAATTACTTTGTTAAGGTAGCTTTTACCTGCACCTGCTTGACCAGAAGTGTTGGTTTATAATCCGTATGCTCACACATTTGGGCATCATTTAGGAATTAATTGCCAATATTGAAATGTTGTGAAGACTGTCTTCTGTCCAATATTTTAAAGGGGTAACCATTGAACATTATGGCTGTCACCACAGCATTGTGCATGGCCACTTCTGCTTCATTTCTGTTTAGGGGTTCCCCTGGTGCAGCTGGTTTATTAGAGGTAACATTTCATTAGGAGGGTTGAGTGATATTCTGCAACTTCTTTTTGTACTCATTTTTCTTGCTCAATTTCTCCACTGAGCATTTCTACAGTAGAAGATCAATGTTTTATATATCGTATGATGTGGCATTTATAACGCTCCTGTACACATAGTGTTTCAAGGCGCAACAAGACAAGGAGGGGGAAACAAGGGAGGACAAAATAACGATCTTACTAGGCCTTGTGTCATTCAGATCGCGCAAGTGTGGGGAAGAGGGAAGGGGAGAAGTGCCAGGTGGAGGGGAAGGGGGAAGTGCAGTTAACTCACCAGTGCAGCTAGCGGGTGGCTCATGAGTGCAGCGAGAAGGGACTGTAGGGTTGTGATACAGACCCTTAAGTGCTGGGGATCCCGGAGGCTGTGCAAGGACAACTGGACATGCAGGAGCCTGGGCCTGAGTTCAGAGGGTGACAAGGTGACCAGTGCGTGGAGCAGTCAAGTGCATCAGCAGGGGAGAGGAAGAGAGAAAGCGTAAGTGAAAAGGAAGGTCTTGAGTTGCTTTCGGAACCAGAGGTGGTTATGCTCGAATTACAGAGAGGCAATGAGATAGATCTGCCCCCAACTCTCTGCTTGGAGAAGGGTCTGACCCTTGGAGAGTTGGAGGTGGATGAGCGGAGAGCTCATGAAGGAAGATGTTTTGGAAGAGAAAGTTGGAGGTAGACAGGTGCCAGGTCCCAGAACACCTTGTGGATGATGCAGAGGGTCTTGAAGTTGATCCTTGCAGCCCAGGGAGCCAGTGGAGAGATTTATGGACTGGAGAGTTACGGTCCCTGGGCTCAAGGCCAAGGGCAAGTCTTGCAGTCCTGTTCTGGATTAGGTGCAGAGTGCGGAGAGTAGAGGAAGGCAGATTGATAAAGAGGCTGTTGCTCCAGCCTAGAGAGGACCAGGGGTCTGGAGACAGTGAGCCTCTGGGGGAAAGTGAGAAAAGGAAGAATAACTCTGCGAATGTGCAACTGGTAGTGGGCCTTCTTGCAAAGGTCTGTGATGTGAAGAGAGAAGGAGAGAGTGGAGAGTCGAAGATGACACCAAGATATTTAGCCTCACAGGAAGCCGAAGGAAGAGGGCCCAAGGAGGGCGGCCAGTGTGTGAGAGGGAAAGCAGGAGCAGGGGTCCCAATGCGGAGGAGCTCAGTCTTACTGGCATTAAGACAGAGATCATTGGAGGCTCACCAATCCTGAATAGCAGATAAACAGTCACGAATGAGCGAGAGAGAAGAGGGGGCTGAGGGGAGCCTGAAAGAGAGCTGAGTGTCATCTGCATCACACTGAAAGTTAGAGCAGAAGATAGAGATCAGGCAGGCCAAAGGGGCCAAGTAGACATTGAAGGGCCAGGATGAGAGGATAGAGCCCTGAGGAACACCACATGTGGAGAGAGAGGTGGTGGAGAGAAAGGACCTAAGTTGAACCTGGGAGGGTCGGTCCAGGAGGAAGGAGGTCAACCACTCCAGGGCCTGATCCGTGATGCCCAGGTTCTCACAGAGTCGTTTGATCAGAATGGCGTGATTGTGTCAAAAGCAGAGCAAAGGTCAAGGGGGATGAGGACAGAAGGAAGGCTAGAGTCAAGATTAGTGACCAGATCTTCATGGGTGTTCAGAAGAGCAGTCTCCGTGCCTCTGGCTGCTCTGAAGCCAGGCTGATGGACATGGAGATAACCAACAGATTTTCCAAGAGTTTGCCCAGGGGAGTAGTGATAGAGATTGGGCGATAGTTTGCCAGACAGGTAGGATCGGCTGAAGGCTTTTTAAGGAGGGGGTGCACAAGGGAGTGCTTGAGGGAGGGGAAGGATCCAGTGGTGAAAGCAGTGGTGATTGCAGAAATCAGCC
The DNA here is from genome assembly GCF_040938575.1 of Ambystoma mexicanum. Lineage (NCBI taxonomy): Eukaryota > Metazoa > Chordata > Amphibia > Caudata > Ambystomatidae > Ambystoma > Ambystoma mexicanum. Next base: position 140,826,311 of record NC_090921.1, read on the forward strand.
AAGGGTGTAGAAGGGTGTCAATGTGTTCCTTGATGGTTCTGGAGGAGCAGGGAAGCACGTGATTGGACGACAATTTCATAGAAACATTGTCAAGAAACATTGTCAGGTGTTGTCGGAGAGAAGGAGAAGAAAGGGCGAGGAGAGGGAGAGGAGGCCAGAGGGGGGCCGAGAGAGGGAGAGGAGCCCATAAAGTTTGTGCCCGATCTACTGTTCGGTGCGTTACCAAGTCCCTGAGCCACCTATCTCTAAGTAGGCTCACTTTTTCACAATACACGATGAGATGTTTGCAGGACTCAGCATCGCGCCCACACAATGGACACCCCCGCTCATCTGGAGGAATCCCTCTCATTGGGCCCATCGCGTCTACAGTCTGTAGAATGTTGAACCAGAAACGCATGTATGTTTCCCTTATCCTGCGATCCTGATACATTATTAGATATCTCAAAGGTTTATTATATTCCAGTGTCAGTCTAGAAAAATGGATACCTCTCATATTTGACGGCAGACGTATTTTGGTGGCCGTGGGCCAACCGTCTCATGCACGATATGACAGACATATAGGTTTCCGAGTTTGCCAATGAACGACCATTTTGATGTAACAAGGATCGCCATTTTGTTTTCTAACCATTGCTCATTGCTTTCTGTTCTTATTGCTTCGCAGCACATTTTCTGCTTACACTGCTTGACTGTAAAACATTGTTGTCTGCACGTGAAAGGACAAGGCCGCAGGGCCGCGAGGATAACAAGAGTTTGTTGAAACACAACGTAGGCAGCGCCAGGAAGGAATTCCCGGCTCCCTCCCAAATGTAGCCTTGAAGCAGAGCTGCAGGGGATTTAATCATTTCGCAGCTGCCAGCCAGTCTCGTTATATGGTAGAATATGTTAGAATAAAGCATCTAAAGGCTTGAATTATGCTCTTCGTAATTCACTCTCTTGCGTCCCTCGTGGTCTAGAGATACACGTTGCGGGGCGTGAGACTGAGTTGGCCAACTGAGACTATTTGCTTTGCAATAAACCCTAGTTTTGGGAATACAACCTTGTGTCTGGCATATCTATCATGTGTGGTGACTTGCCTTGTTTCCATAGACATAAGGGACCCCTAGGGGCCCCTTTCACCAGTTTAGCCTGCTGATAGTGCTCAAAGGTCATGTAACCCAGTAAGCTGTCACACTGGTTATACCAGTCCCATATTTTAATTTTCTTCTTGAGCAAATTAGGATTTGCAATCAACTCATCCATGGAGGACCCTACATTCCGCAAGTCAGACAAGCATTCTAGGTAGAATTCATTCAAAGACTTTGATGTGCCTGCATGGCAGATTCTGCCAAGATATTCAAATAATAAGTCTTTAACAGGACTCCACATTTTGTACAGTCACATCTACTTATTATAGATCATAATTGAGTCTGATGAGTTTAGGCTGAGCTTGACCCTTAAGAAAGCAAATGAGAGGGATCCAAGAAGCCGAAGACAACATTTTCCATACAAAGACCTCTAATCTATCTTTGGAATATTTCCTTGAAGAATCAGAGGAAGACCACCAGAGACCAGATACTTATCGCCTTAAAGGCCAAGTAAACAAACAGGAAAACGATCAGGAAAGAGAAGTGATTGATCGAGACGCGGAAGACTCAAGGAAACCACAGGGCCAATGGAAGTGGCTAAAGGCAGCCCTAAAATAGAAATAGTGATCGACTGCATCGCACTGGAAGACCCGCAAACACACATAATTTTATGTGGAGACTTAAACCGAACTGCAACGTCGACCTAGACAACACGGGGGCGAAGAAAGCACGTTCACAAGCCGAAGAGAGAGAAGTAGTATGGATGGCTCTGATGAATTCTAGAAATCTACATAACATTGTAACAGTGAGATCATGGTCAGGGACGATAACCACATGGGAGAGAGGAAAATCGAAAGCTACCCTAGATTACTTTTTTTACCTCTGAGAGTATGCTACATTACATAGAAGACTACTCGGTAGTCAAAACTACGGAGAGCGATCACAATTTGGTCGCAATTGCATGGGCATCAACATCCCTCCTAACTCAAAGCTACAAACACCAGATAGAGGTAAATAACCAACGTACGCGGCTGCGATTAACTGCAACTAACATTGCACATATTACGAACGCCTATAAAAATCAAACCAACGAATTGGAAACCAACTTTGCACGACCAGATTATTTGCCCTTCGTCCTACAGCACAGAAAGAAAATGAAAGACGGAAATCACACCACAACTATAAACATACATGCGTACGATAAAGAAGTGGTGGAAAAATGAAGCGCTTTAAGAAAAGCAAAAAGACAAGCCAAGTCAGCGAACACCTTGTTGGCGTGGAGCAAGCTGCAAAGCGAGATAAAGTCATACAAATCCTGGATCCTAGGGCACAGGCACATTCATTACAAGAAGGACGCGGAGCAAATGCTTAGGGCATTCAGCACCAAGAAAACCAGTGATTTTTGGGCGCTTATCAAAAGGCCAAATAAAGAAACAGACATTAAAGCAATCAACGCAGTGAGTGAAGAATCATGGGCCACATTCTTTGAGGATCTCTACAAAGCCCCAACATATAGCGAGGTGCTTCCACAAAGAAACACAGGGCCTCAATGGATTGACCTATCTGACAGACAAGATATAACAGCCGTAATAACAAGACTCAAAAAATCAAGGGCACCGGGTCCAGATGGACTCAGCAACATAGACATCAAACAAAACGTGGAGGAATGGTCAGAGTTCATCAGTACCATCTTTGAACACTGTAGAGAAACAAAAGCCATTCCCGCATCCTGGACTGAAGCAGTGATTGTCCCGATATACAAGCAAGGAGACAGAGAAGAACCCGGCAACTACCGCCCGATAGCACTCCTTGATATAATAGGGAAAATATTTGCAACCCTACTTCTAGCCCACTTTCGCACCTGGGCAAAAACATCACCTGCACATGATCCCTTCCAAATGGGCTTCCTCAAAAATGGAAGTACCTCAGTGAACATTTGTTTGTTAAATCTGATAAAAGCGAAGGTAAAACAAGGAACACCGCCAGTGTATATGGCTTTTATAGACCTGTCCAAGCATTCGACAGAGTAGACAGGTGAAGAATATTGTCTAAACTGGAAAACTGGAATTGTCCAAAAAAGCTACTCGACCCTGTGATGGCCCTACATGAAAACACCAAACTAAGAGTGCGACTTAACACCCAAGGGATGCTATCGTGCGAAATTCCATCAAAGTGCGGTGTGAAACAGGGCTGCCCATTAGCCCCAGCCCTATTGATCGCCTATTTAGGTGATCTCAAGGAAGCCAAACTTTCTGTAAGGTCTTTTCCCCCAAATTTGGGGAAGGTGAACATCTCAAGAATATTATATGCAGACTACCTTATTCTGCTAGATCAGACACAGATTGGCCTTCAGCGCCAACTAAACAACTTGGCGACATACATGGATGAAAACAATCTGCAAATAAACAAGAATGAAACAAAGGTGCTGATATTTGGGAAAAGCTCTACGAAAAAGAAGGCAAATAACAAATGGTTTTTGGGAAATATAAACATCGAGGTAGTTCCATCCTACAAATATCTAGGAGTTTTCATAGATGCATCGGGCCAGGAAGAGACAATGCAAGCAACGCTCTGGAAAAAAGCTAAGAATGTAGCAGTTCAAATGGAGACCATGGATAGAAAATACGGGAAATTTTCAGTCATCCCAGTAATACAATTCTACAAAGGAAAGGTAGTCCCGACCCTCACCTACGGGATGGGTGCAACTTTGAACATGCCAAACACCATATGGAGGAAACTGGAAGGGTTTCTTTGGAAATCCCTACTAAGTCTACCAAATTCAGTTTCAGTGGAACTCATCAGGCGAGAACTAGACCTACTCTCTCTTGAACAATCAGTAACTCTTGGTGCAATGCCTGACTACCTGAGTCACCGCTGCCTTACAAGATCATCGGAACTGAAATAACAAACCGCAAGCTGACCACCTTGAATAGATGGGTGGATAAACTAAGGAATAAATTGGAGGAAGTGGCGTGTACAGAAGAAGACTTGCAAAGGAACCCGACAAGAGTAAAATCCAAATTAGAAGCTCAAGACTGGACAAATACTCTGGAAAAGGCACAATCCAACAACCTCACAAAACATCTGCCACCTACCTTTAACAGTCTGAACGGGCCAATGCCGTACTGTATAAAGTTCCCCGACAAACTACTCAGGATCACCTTTATGAGAGCACGTTTGAACCTCCTCCCTACCCGCGAAATTCAAGCGATTAGACTAAAAACGGCCACTAAAGAATGTAGATTATGTGGTGACGTAAGTAAACTGGAAACAGTATGCCATCTTCTGATGCAGTGTTCGGAACTAAGAGAAATACGTGCTACATATCTAAACAACCTGTGCACCGATTTTGCGGGACTACAAGAAGACGAAGAAACGACATGGTGGAACAGGCTGATGTCAGGTGAAAAAACATCATGGGCATTAGCAACAGTAAAAATTTTGGAAGCTGCATTCCGCAAAATAAATGCACAGTCTGGTAACTAGGGCAAGAAAATAAGTTGAACCTTTGTTTGTATGACTGTAGGCGGCATCAGACCTCAAACCAACTATAGGAGGATGGTGAACTGAATCAGACGCTAATGAACATGTTACAGGTGTTCGATTATTCGAACCCCAACCTTTTGAACATCGAACCACTAAGTCCAGACATTGTATGCCGTTCTCTCTTTAATAATAGCTTCTTCTAGCGTATCTACATCCTGTCGGCCATTTTTACCTTTTCAGTGAATCTCTTAGATCTGGAGGAACAGTAAAGATTCTTGTAAACATTGCTAATTGTAATTACAACCAAGTAAATAAAATAAATAAATATGAAGCACCTCCAAGCCATATAGCATTGTTGGTACAATCTTGCCCCTATAATACTCGAACAGAAGGTGTATGGTGTAAGTGCAGTACTTAACATACATTTGTGCAGCCAGTTGGCCTGAGGTTTTCTATGCAGCCTCTCCATAATTTAGCTTGGGCTCTTACTAGCATACAATGGGAAACCCAAGTAAAGGATGTGTTTCACAGTTTTTAAATAGGCACCTCCCAAATTACATTTGTACTTGATTTTATTTTTTCCTCTACCGCAGACCAAAATAGATGTCTTAAATGCATACATTTTTAAGTCATTATCGACTACTCATTATGTTTCCAGCTAGACCGAATTTTTGTTGTGGGTGATAGGTCCATTCTAATTGGACAGAGGCCGGTCAACAAAACCATCAACGAAGAATGAGATTAAAGAGAAGAGAACCCATGAAAAAGAAACAAAAAATGTCATCACCAACAAATACGAAAGAACCAAAAAATAACAAAAAACAAAAGAGACTAAAAATGAAGAATTCAGAGGCAAATTTCTTCCTAAAGGCAATCTCGCTACCAACAAGGAAAAATGCATCATCTGACAATCAGAAATCTTCCCTTGCAGGATTGGAAAATAATGATGTACGAGAGGCAACTTCTGTGGAACAAAACAATCAAATAACCCACGACAGGACAGAAGGGGAGTTCGGACAGGAGTCACAAACCATGTAATTAAGATTATAATTGTCAGTGTGGGGCAACAAACAGACATACTGGCACATAGTCCAGCAGATCCTAACAGTTTGCAAAGTAAAGAAAACAAAAGGGTTGATAAAAAAACAGATCTGGACCAGCGGAATAAAAACACAACCCTGGGCCAGCGAGCCCCTTCTGCCACAGCTCCTCCGTGGGCTCCAATCTTCCTAAAGAAGAAGTGCTTGTGACAATGTGTGGTCTTTCTTCTTGCCTATACATTTATATAAGAAGATGGAGAGCCCTATCAAAGCCTAGATATAGAAACAGGAAGTGATACCTGTAGGGACTTTCCTCTAATCTTTCTGTATTTTGGTTTCCTAGGAAACCGGGGTTGATGAGGAGGGGGTGGAACCCAACGGTTTCAGCTGGGCATATTAAGTACAGCTGATAAAATGGGAACCGACATCCTGCGCCGTTGGGAGGAAATCAGCTCTTGAAGTGTTAATAAGTTACTGTTGCCGAATGATATTGATGAGAAAGTTCAGAAGCAGTTTTTAGCAGCGCCGTTGCGCTCCAACACACCGGTTGAGACTGCAACCGTTGTTGCACGTTTGACAATAAGAAGAGGGAGAGAAGCGAAGCGCTGTGTCGCTTCCGAAAAGGCGAGCAAAGCGATCCCCGAGCGGAGACCGAGGACGGTTTCCCGAGGTTGGTGAGGAAAGTGCGAGCTTCGGAGGACAGCGGTCGAAGGAAGAAAAGGGGCAGAGCTAAATTCCCAGTCTGCCGGCAACCACCAGCGAGCAGGTATCGTTGTGCGGATGAAAGAGGACCGGCGTATGGTGAGTGCTCATAACAGGGCATGAGAGACTGAAAAAATCAGCTGTGTCAGGAATCGAAGCTGCGAGATTGAAGGTACTAGAGAAATGAACGCTTAAAGACCTGTGAGACACTAGAGCTCCGGAGAGAGAGAGTGTAGGAGGTCCGTAACAAGGGTGCAAACCTTTTGAACTTGCTAGTCTCATAGACACAGACATTTAAAGGGGATTTTCTAGAACAGAGGTGTACCCCAACCCACGGCACCACTAAAAGAATATTCTGGGCCAACTATACTGGAGCTGGGGGGAAATCCTAAAGAAATAAAGGAAAGTTCTACAGGAGGCCAGCAAGACAAGAAGAGAGAAAAGACAAGAGTAGTACTAGCTGAAAACAAAGAGGGCTTATCACAGCCTGGCAAGTGGAGAAGGTTAAAGCAAAGGAGCAAAAGAAAGACAAAGGCATATAAGAAGATAAGGAGAGAGTAAATGAACATTCTACATAAAGGAACTTATCTGTTGAACATTTCCTCGTAGGTGCCTCCACATCCTTGAAGTCTGGAAGAGTTGAAAAGAAGTATCCTTTTTCTTGGTTTACCTAATAGGAATACACAAAATAATAGTTAGTTAATAAAGAGTTGGGCTCTCTTTCAGTCCAAACAAACTACCTAAAGGCTGAAGACTCATTTTTATTATACTAGAGATTGAAAGTATCACAGTGCTCTATACAAAGGCCTAGTACGATCATGGAGCCCGCAATTCCAAAACTACAAGGGGAGAATATGAAATTAGCTCCAATCTTCCTGCAACAAGTGAAAAAAGCAAAAATGGTTGTGAAAGTACCTATGTCCAGGAAGTCTGGCAGGGGAAAGGGAAGCAGTTTGTTATTCCTGGGAAGAGCAATGGCTTCAGCAAGTCAACTGAGATCATGTCCTCAAAAGGTAATAGAAGCATTGAACAATGAGGCATGGAAAGCGAATCATCCTTCCAGAAGATCCATGAAGACGAAACATCTGCCTCTGCCGTCCCGAGAGTTTGGCTCAAGACCGCAACAAAGAACTCAAAGTATAAATCCCTTAGCAGAAGTGTGATTATATCACACTTAAAAAAAAAGTATCGGACCTTTACCTGTTTTCCCCAGAGTACATGGAATTTGTATGTTTCCCTACTGACCAAAATGTCCATCTCGCCGAAGTAGGCCATACATCTATAAAAACATTAAAGGCTATTTTGGGTGCCTCAAGAGACTTAGAGAAAGAGACTTAGAGAAACAAGGTTTAAAGGTGTTTTCCTCATTGCCAGAGGAGACTAAAGGTGAAGGGGGAGTAGATCTGGGACCTAACAACTTCGAGAATTCAGGAACAATGGTAAACCCAAGGGTCTCTAAAATGCAAGGTAAGAATAATGTCAATCGGGGAGCCCAACAAGAAAAGGTCCTAACCCTCCTTCCAGAAATCCTGAGCCAAGTTCTCCAGAAACTAGGAGTGGGAGCTCAATCTTTAGTCAAAATGAATGTCGGCTTGTCAGCTGGAACACGTGGGGCCCCAACACCTTTAAATCCAAGGAGATGAGAGAACAATTATTTGGTAATAATTACATTATTATCTTTCAGGAAACCTGGCTTGTTAGCCCACTACAAATTGAGGGGTTGACATTGCACTCTCAACCCTCGCAACAAAAAGCCAGAGGCAGACCATCCAGGGGGATTACTGATGGCATTCAGGAATTCTACATGCAAAGACTCAGACCTAATTTTTAATACTAAAATGGGTATTCAGGCCTTCACAGCCCTTTTAAGATCAAACACGCCAGTTTTCCAGCTTATTGTCATTAACACCTATTGGAACCCCGCCTGGATAGAACTCCAGGCCTTTCTGATGATTCTATTCGCATTGCTAGAAAAATTGAAGCTTGAATTTGGGAGAGCTCAGATAATATTTGCAGGTGATATGAACACTCAGTGTATTCAATTGACAAAGGAGTATGAAGTAGTTTTTGGAGAGTCTCTGATAGGGGAAGAAGATGGGTGAAATTTCTGAAAGAGTGGGGACTAAAATTGACAAATGGGTCGGTGGTCGGGGACATCCCAGCAGCCCCAAACTGGCAGCGGGGGAAGTCATCCTCCACAATCGACTACATTTCTTTGTCATCAGCCCTATTCTCAAGCTTCTCACTGCTGAATATTAAGCCCAGAGGGGGAAGTGATCATGCCCGTCTAGAGTTAGTGCTCTCAGACATGTCCATCACAAGGCCAGACAGACAGATACAGGAATTAATAGTAAAGAAGGGGAAAATAAGGATGTCTAAATACACATCCGAAGGCCAATATTTAAACAACAAACTAAGCATCCCAGAACAGGTCCAACTAGAAAATTGGCAACCTGAAAAATGTGTAAAATTAATTTGGTCCATTTCTCCAACAAGTCCAGCAAAAGCTAGGAAGCAGCTATCACATTGCCACACATTGGATGAGGAAACATGGAAGAGAAAAAAGTCCCTAAGACTAAAACTATGCAAGTTTAAGAGGCTGAATTTGAGACCTCAGCCCTATAGAATAGAGGCTAAGAAATTAACCTCTGAATATAAATCTTGGTCAATAGTTTGTAAAATGTTATGCCTTCAACAGGAACCCTGCCTGAGTTAAGTATAGTAAGTAAGAACAATTAGAGAAACTTCTGGTCACTTAACAACCAATTAGAAGCACAGCCCAGCAGCGCCCAATGCAACCTTGTGGCGGAGTCCAAGTGGATCGAATATCTGACAGTACATTTTGAGAACCTCTTTAATGAACCCCAAGGTATAAGCTTTGTGAGCCCCTGACAGTTAAACTTTGAGGAACAAGACATTGTGGACCTCATAGCTAAATCATCCTCCTCTAAAACTGCTGGCCCGAATGGGCTGACATATCAAGTTCTAAAGAATAACATTGCCCTATGGTCCAGATTGTTAAATTGGCTCTTCAAAGAAATCCATAGGAGACAAGCATTACCTCCATCGTGGAAACCCCTAATAGTCATTCCGTTGTTCAAGGGGTGCGATCAACTAACACCGGCCAATTATCGCCCTATTGCCCTCCTTGATATCGAGAGCAAGTTATTTATGAAACTACTGCTAAGAGCGCTGGAAAGCCGGGAGGAGGGAGCACACATTTTATCTAAATTCCAGACTGACTTTAGGAGAGGTCTATCAACCGCCCTGAATGGATTAGTCTTGAACATCATCAGCGAGAAAGCTACGGGGAAGGGAGATCCATTACTGTATGGGGCTTGGGTAGACCGCTCAAAAGCTTTTGACCAAGTAAATAGGGACCATCTTTGGTATAAGCTTCGCAGCTCGGGGATCCCTCAGCACATCTTAGCAATGCTAGTAGAATTGCACAGAGACACAACAATAAGAGTGAGACTCAACGATCAAGGGCATTTGTCAGAGCTTATTAAGGTGGAGAGAGGAGTAAGACAGTGCTGTCTGGGGGATCCTCTCTTCATTAATCTGTACTTAGCAGACATGGGAACATCTTTAGAACCATCAGCATTGGCCAGCCCGGTAATAAATTGTAGTAAGATCTTTTGGCTGGTGTAACGCTCACCTGATTCTCGCAGAGGCGCCGGTCTTGACTGGGCGACTACCGTATCTTCAAAGGTGATGTGTAGCACCCGGTTGGCTCTTTGGGCTGGACCTCTGTGCACTGTATGCCTGACGTGTAGAGTAAGATGTCTTAGGTAAGTGAATGCCGAGCTCTCCATCTGCCTCGGGGCAGGGTGCTGTAACCAGTTTCTTCACTGGATAGGTAGCGCAGGCCTCTTGACTTCAGAGGACTGCTGTCCGTCGTTTACTGCACGAACGGTAAGTTTCGAGTCATTCAAATATCTTTAAAGTCTTTAGTAATGATGTCTCTTGTTTTGCAGGGTTCCGGCGATGGCGGATGACGGGCTGAAGTGAGTTGAAGATGGAGCCCGTGTGATGAATAGAAGCGCCTGGAAGCACGTAAGTAAGCGCTTGTTGCCTGCTTCACTATGCGCTCTAACTGTCTTTTTATTTTGCAGGTACGAGTTCGGAGCGGCTGCAGGGTGCCGGAATACCCACTGGATTAGATGTGGAAAGGAGTAATGGCACGTGAGTATTAAAGTTCCCCAATGTCTTTAAACGCACCTTGTTTTGTCTTTCAGATGCGGGATGCAGCGCCGAAGGCCTCCGGAGCGTGCGAAGAGTTGGTAAACTTTTGTCTTTCAGATGCCGGAATGCAGTGTGAAGACCTCCGGAGCGCACGAAGAGTAGGTAAGCCTTTGCCTTTCAGATGCCGGAATGCTAACCTGTTCTTTCTTGTCTTTATAGGTGTTGCTGAAGACTGGATTCAGGATGGTAAGCCTTTGCCTTTCAGATGCCGGAATGCTAACCTGTTCTTTCTTGTCTTTATAGGTGTTGCTGAAGACTGGATTCAGGATGGTAAGCCTTTTTCCTTAGGCCCAGGACCGGATGCAGAAGACACGATGAGCGTTCTGCTGCAGAGGTTGCAGAATAACGCAAAGCAAGATTCATCCACCGGGTGTGGTTTAAATAGCCTCCTGTAGTGCTTAGGTGTCTCCTTCCACAGCCACGCCTAAGTAAGAAAAGAGTTCCTGGTAAGAAAAGAGTTCCTGCCTTCCAGAAGAGTTCCAGTGTTCTGAATCTAGGGAGTGGCTCCAGCCCCACCCAACAGGAAAAGTAGTTCCAAACAGAAGAGGATCAGAGGCTCAACTGGCAGGCAAGTAAGCAGCATGGTCTGCTGAAGGTAAGTCCACCCAAGCATTATGAGCCCGGCGCTTCCAGCGCTGGGACTGGGCATATTTATGAGCCTTGTGCCACTGGCGCCAGGACTGGGTCCAAAAGGTCCCAATTGGGACTGGTTGGCACTCGGAACCTGGGTTATGGATCTGCTTCCAAGGGAGTTGGGAAAACCCTGACCTTTTGGAAGCAGAGACCATGACAGTACCCCCCCTCAAGGCCCCTCCCAAACCGGGCTTCTCCGGGGGTTTTGGCTTGTCAGGAAATGTTCGGTGAAATCTTTTGATTAGGCGAGGAGCATGGACATATTCAGCAGGTTCCCAGGATCTCTCTTGGGGGCCGTAGCCTTTCCAGTCAATTAGGTAGAATAGTTTAGATTTGGAGATCTTGGAGTCCAGAATGCTTTTGACTTCAAACTCGAGTTCTCCATCCACTAGGATAGGTTTTGGAGATTTGGTTAGTCGGGTTTGAGGTTGCACGGGTTTTAATAGAGCGACGTGGAAGACCGGATGTATCTTCATGTGCGGGGGCAAGTCCAACTTGACCGCTACTGGGTTTACTATGGTAGTGATGGAAAAGGGACCAAAGTATCTTGGGTTGAATGTGCGTGGCCCTTTTAGAGATAGATATTTGGTGGATAACCAGACTTGATCCCCTACTTGATAGTGAGGGGCTTCCTTCCGATGTTGATCTGCTCCTTTCTTGTATTGTTCTTTAGCCCTTTGAAGGTGAGAAACAGCTTCCTTAAAGGCTTGGGTGATTGTAGAATGCAGGTAGTCTACTGCTGGTGTTTCAAGATCTTGGAGGGGATCCAACTCCGAGGTTCGAGGGTGACTGCCGTACAAAAGAAAAAACGGGGTTTTCCCAGTTCCCGAATGGACAGAGTTATTGTAGGCATACTCGGCTATCCAAAGGATATCTTTCCAAGTTTTTTCAGTTTGTTGCAGCATGCAGCGTAAATACTGTTCCAGAGTTTGATTGGTCCTCTCGGTTTGTCCGTCGGTCTGAGGGTGGTGACTGGTCGATAGTCTCACATCAATTTGAGCCGACCGACAGCAACTTCGCCAAAAATGAGAAATAAATTGACTACCTCGATCCGAAATTAGAACCGAAGGAAAACCGTGCAGTCGGACAATCTTTTAGAGAAATTCTCGGGCCAGAGTTGCTGCTGTGGGCAAGCCTTTGAGCGGAATGAAATGCGCCATCTTGGAGAATAAGTCCACGATTCCTAGAATCGTATTGTATCCGGAGCATGGAGGTAGATCGGTGATGAAGTCCATAGAAAGCGTATGCCAAGGGCGAGGTGGGATGTCAATAGGGCGTAAGAGGCCTGCTGGTCTTTCCTTTTGACTCTTGTTTTGGGCGCATACTCCACAGGACATTATGAAGTCAAACTCGGCAAAGAATAATGCCCAACGGAGTTGTCTAGAGGATTGGGCTTTTGCGGTCTTCAAATATTGCAGGTTTCGGTGATCCGTAATCACAGTAACGGTGTGTCGGGCCCCCAGCAGATAATGCCGCCAAGCCTTAAAGGCAGACTTGATAGCCAGAAGTTCCTTGTCAGTAATCGTGTAATTGATTTCAGGAGGCGAGAATTTGCGGGACCAAAATGCCACGGGATGCAACTGATTGGTTACCGGGTCCTTTTGTGATAGAACTGCCCCCATGGCAAGGCTTGAAGCATCAGTTTCCACGATGTAGGGGAGTTCGGGGCGAGGGTGTTTTAAGATTGGTGCAGAGATAAATTTAGTCTTCAAATCCTGGAAAGCTTGTTCCGCCTCGCTAGACCATTCAAAACGTTTGTTTTTCTTTAACAAGGCAGTGATGGGCTGGACTATTCGAGAGAATTCGGGGATAAACCTGCGGTAAAAGTTAGCGAAGCCTAACATGCTTTGCACACCTTTTACGGAGGATGGTGATGGCCATTTGAGAACTGCATCGACCTTCTTTGAATCCATACGCACTCCGCCAGGTGATAATATGAATCCCAAGAATTCAACTTCAGTCACGTTGAAAACACATTTTTCCAACTTAGCGAAAAGTTTGTGTTGACGCAATCTTTCGAGGACCATTTTCACGTGTTTCCGATGTTCAGATTCCGATGAAGAATAAACGAGGATATCGTCAATGTAAACAACAACACATACATCTATGAGCTCTCTGAGGACATCGTTCATAAAATATTGAAAGGCGGCCGGGGCATTGCAAAGTCCGAAGGGCATGACCTGATATTCAAATAGCCCATACTTGGTGCGGAAGGCCGTCTTCCATTCATCGCCCTCTTTTACTCGTACCAAGTGGTAAGCTCCTCCTAAGATCCAGCTTTGTATATATGCATGCTTTTCTGACTTGGTCCAGGAGTTCAGGGATCAAAGGTAACGGATATCTATTCTTAACGGTGATCTGGTTCAGGGAGCGATAATCGATACAAGTTCTAAGGTCTCCTTCCTTTTTTGGAACGAAGAACAAAGCTGAAGAAGCAGGGGACTTGGAAGGACGAATAAACCCATTTGCCAGGTATTGATCCAGGTATTGTCGAAGGTGAAGGTTCTCAGGCTCGGTGAGGGCATAAATTCTACTACAAGGAGGAGTAGATCCAGGTATCAGGTCTATCTGGCAGTCATAAGACCTATGAGGAGGTAGAGAGTTAGCCTGATCCTTCCGGAAAACATCTTGGTATTCTAGGTATTCGGGAGGTAACTGGGGAGTCTCTGAAGAAATTGCGGCCAGTGCAACACCAGGTGGAGGGTGACAAGTAGAGACACATTCTGGAAACTGGACCGTTCTTGCTCGCCAATCGATCAGAGGATTGTGTTTCTCTAACCAAGGTATTCCTAGAATAATCTGAAACTGAGGGGCCTTGATCACATCGAACACGATCTTCTCATGGTGTCCATCTTGACTTACTAGCGTCACCTCTTGAGTGGTATGCGTTACTGGCCCGGAGGCTATCTCCGTACCATCCACCGTAGTAATGACGTCCTTTACAGCCTTGGGACAAAGAGTTAGATTCATCCTCAAAACCATTTCATGATCCACATAATTGCCGATGGCACCGCTGTCGACGTAAGCTTCAATTGCATGTAATCGATCCGGATTATCAGGGCTAATGAGGACCATAGGTATCACGAAATGCGAGGTCACGGAACTGGTTTTCACGCTCGGCAAGAGGACCTCTATTCTTGTCGGGCGAGGTCGTTTCCCTGCTCAGAGTTTGTAACTTTGGTAACTGCAGCTCCTACTGCCTTCTTGGCAGGTTTCACCGGACAGTCTCGAAGAAAGTGCCCTGAGTTTCCGCAATATAGGCATAATTGCAACTGTTTCCTCCTTTCCCGCTCCCTTTGTGTTAGAGGACCTTTCAGACCCCCTATTTGCATGGGTTCCCCGGAGTCTACTCCTTTGGAAGGAGTTGGCGGTTTGGAAAATACTCGAGCATCAAACTTGGAACGATCGGCCTTCCTGTTCTGCAGCCTGTGATCTATTTGAACGACCAAGTCTATATAATCTGAACAGTCTTGTGGGGGATTCACTACTTGGGCTAAAACGTCTTTGAGCTCTCCACGTAGACCTCTATAAAACTGCGTAATCCTTTTGTCCTCAGGCCATTGAGTTTCCACTATTAGTCTATTGAAAGATGCAATATAAGCCAAAAGGTCTTGATTACCCTGTCGCAACGAAAGAAGCTCATTGTCCAAGGCCTGCCCCTGTGAATGTCTTGCGAACAGTTTTTCCATACTAAGCTGAAAGGCTTGAAAATCATGGAGAACCGGATCATCTTGATTAACTAGAGGGATCGACCAGTCTGCCGCATTGCCACTAAGGTACGAAAGTACAAAAGCTACTTTTGCTTGATCAGTTGGAAAGGCTGCTGGCCGGCATAAGAAGTGCAACCGGCACTGATTGATAAATACTGCAAACCTCTTTGGGTCACCAGAAAATCGTTCGGGCGGAGCCAGAGGTACATTCCCAGGTAGGTTGATCTGCACTGGATTCATAGAGGATGTTGAAGGAAGATTTGCCCCTGATGCGGGTAACGGGGTCTGTCCGGCTTGTGACTGTAGCACTTGTCTAGCAAGATTGTCTGTTCTCTCCTTGGAAATAATTAGTTCCCTTCTTAGAGCATTTGTTTCCTGACGAGCTGCATGCACTTCTGCCCTTAGTTCCCCAAGTAACCGGGCTAGGGGGTCAGTATCCGAGGTTTCCATAGCGCCTGGGCGAGAGTTTTGCGGTCGGCTTTGCGTTCTGTAACGCTCACCTGATTCTCGCAGAGGCGCCGGTCTTGACTGGGCGACTACCGTATCTTCAAAGGTGATGTGTAGCACCCGGTTGGCTCTTTGGGCTGGACCTCTGTGCACTGTATGCCTGACGTGTAGAGTAAGATGTCTTAGGTAAGTGAATGCCGAGCTCTCCATCTGCCTCGGGGCAGGGTGCTGTAACCAGTTTCTTCACTGGATAGGTAGCGCAGGCCTCTTGACTTCAGAGGACTGCTGTCCGTCGTTTACTGCACGAATGGTAAGTTTCGAGTCATTAAAATGTCTTTAAAGTCTTTAGTAATGATGTCTCTTGTTTTGCAGGGTTCCGGCGATGGCGATGGCGGATGACGGGCTGAAGTGAGTTGAAGATGGAGCCCGTGTGATGAATAGAAGCACCTGGAAGCACGTAAGTAAGCGCTTGTTGCCTGCTTCACTATGCGCTCTAACTGTCTTTTTATTTTGCAGGTACGAGTTCGGAGCGGCTGCAGGGTGCCGGAATACCCACTGGATTAGATGTGGAAAGGAGTAATGGCACGTGAGTATTAAAGTTCCCCAATGTCTTTAAACGCACCTTGTTTTGTCTTTCAGATGCGGGATGCAGCGCCGAAGGCCTCCGGAGCGTGTGAAGAGTTGGTAAACTTTTGTCTTTCAGATGCCGGAATGCAGTGTGAAGACCTCCGGAGCGCACGAAGAGTAGGTAAGAGTAGGTAAGCCTTTGCCTTTCAGATGCCGGAATGCTAACCTGTTCTTTCTTGTCTTTATAGGTGTTGCTGAAGACTGGATTCAGGATGGTAAGCCTTTGCCTTTCAGATGCCGGAATGCTAACCTGTTCTTTCTTGTCTTTATAGGTGTTGCTGAAGACTGGATTCAGGATGGTAAGCCTTTTTCCTTAGGCCCAGGACCGGATGCAGAAGACACGATGAGCGTTCTGCTGCAGAGGTTGCAGAATAACGCAAAGCAAGATTCATCCACCGGGTGTGGTTTAAATAGCCTCCTGTAGTGCTTAGGTGTCTCCTTCCACAGCCACGCCTAAGTAAGAAAAGAGTTCCTGGTAAGAAAAGAGTTCCTGCCTTCCAGAAGAGTTCCAGTGTTCTGAATCTAGGGAGTGGCTCCAGCCCCACCCAACAGGAAAAGTAGTTCCAAACAGAAGAGGATCAGAGGCTCAACTGGCAGGCAAGTAAGCAGCATGGTCTGCTGAAGGTAAGTCCACCCAAGCATTATGAGCCCGGCGCTTCCAGCGCTGGGACTGGGCATATTTATGAGCCTGGTGCCACTGGCGCCAGGACTGGGTCCAAAAGGTCCCAATTGGGACTGGTTGGCACTCGGAACCTGGGTTATGGATCTGCTTCCAAGGGAGTTGGGAAAACCCTGACCTTTTGGAAGCAGAGACCATGACAGTTGGCCTATGCTGACGATATTTTCTTGTTGGACAAAACAGCAGTGGGGTTGTAGCGCCTTTTGAATACGTTTGGGGATTATACTAAACTAAATGGTCTTTCCATTAACCCAGACTAATAAAAAATAGTCGTCTTCAGACACCCTAGAAGGCGGGTACAGTACTTCCAATGGCTATTTTTTTATTTTTTTTATTATTCATTGGATTGGCTGAAAAAAATTCAAACTTTCTATATAAAACATAGTGATTCTTTTTTACAACCATATATTAAAAATTACAATTCAAAAAATCAAAGAAATATTTATCTATCTGATGTGTCATTTACTTTGTTCATACATTTCCATTTGGTTACATAGAGAAACAACCAAATGGGCAGCCAAAGAGCCAAAGAAAAAAAAAACAAGGTCATGAATTGTAATAAAATGGTGACTGATAAGAAAAGAAATTACAACATGATCCAGATGACAATTACGAATACGTCACATGTTCATTTCTTGTAGTTCAGTTTCCTAGATCACTGTGCAGATCATTTTCCAGATTCAGTTCATTTAAGAAATTAATTATTGCATAACCTAATGCTTTGGTATGTATATGAAACACATATTTCCATAGATCTTTAGCGACCATGTGGTCCACATATTCAAACAGTTTCTTAAAATATTTGATCCCCACATTTTTCAGCTCTGGGCACTCAGTGATGATATGCTCAAGGGATTCTACTTGTATATTACAAAATCGACAGATGTTGGTTTTTTGGCCATCATTGGACCACCTAGCTTTGATCACTCTAGTTTTCCACAGGTTCAGGCTCAGACGCAGGAGTCCTGCATGATGCATGACGTTAAGGGATTTCAGGAGGTATGATTCAGGAGTTCCAAATGATTTTAGGACAAATTAATTCTGTTTGAAGCTTTTATAAGCATTACATTGTTTTCGAGTTCTGATCCAATCCCTTTTCCACATTTTATCTTTAGCTTTATTGGGATTTTGTAGTAATAATGCTTCCGATATGTCTGCTTCTGGCATAAACTCTGTTGAATGTATCATCCAAATCTCTTACATACTTGGAAAATTGTATGAACAGGCCATTCTGGTGGTTATGTAAGGTACATTTCCTATATAACATGCACACCTTCCATGTGTATGTAGCATAGATTGAAGTTAATCCAAGCTCATACCTTATGAGGGCTAATGGCGTGGAGGTCTGAAGCTTTAACAGGCTTCTCCAATATGCTCCTTCTATCTTATTCCAATAATTATATGGTTTACATACCTTAGTTTCTGCCCCATATAACAATATAGGCAGGGCATTTTGCTTAAAATATGTTATCAACGGTGCAATGGTAAATTTGCAATATTCACCATTGATAATGCGGGCCTGTGATATTAGGTTATTCCACTTTAGCTTAAGGCCATATTTGTATGGGAGATCTCTGGGGTGATTGTTAATATTTACACCTAAATAAGTGTAAGTAGGCACCGTTTCGAACTCCTGCATATTTAGAGTCCATCAATGGTTCTTACTACGTTGTTTCGGATTGTCAAATTGTATTACTTGTGTGTTTTTTTGATGTTTATAGTAATTTTATTGGACGTAGCATATTTCTCCAATGCTTTTAGCATATTATGCAATCCAAACGGTGTCTTTGATATTAGTATGAGATTGTCTGCATACAATAACCATTAAACAACTTGGCATCCAATTTTTGGTGAGTCAGTTATTGTATTTATAAACTCCTTACCATGATCTAATATGAAGAAGTTAAAGATTGCTGAGGCAAGGATGCATCCTTGCTTCAGTCCCCTCGAAGTCGGAATGGGATCAGAAAGTGTACCATTGCTATCCAATCTTACTTGCAATGTTGTCTGGTCATGGAATGCAATGAGCCATTTAAGGATATGCCAAGGACAGTTATTCCTCATTAATTTGATAAACAGGAGTTCTCTTACCACTCAGTCAAAGGCTGTTTTAAAGTCGACAAAGACAACATATAACTGTTGCTTTGTACTGGAATGGTTCGCAGTGATGGTGTTTAAGGTCAACAAATTGATGCCGGTTCCCAGACCTTTCAAAAAGCCCGTTTGCCATGGATCTCGTAAGTTCTCCTTCGTTAGCCAACCATTGAACTCTCTGAGAATTATACGAGCGAATATCTTGCCTGGGCCGTCCCAAAGGGCTATGGCTATGAAGACGGATCAAGTCTATTCCCCTTTTTAAAAATAGGAATGAGTATAGATTTTCTCCATGACACTGGTAATTTGCCCGTGTGCATTACTTCCTTGAATATCTTGGTTAGTATGGATGCCCAGACCGCTAGATTTTCCTTCAACATTCTTTTATCCAGCCAGTCTGGTCCCAAAGCACGAGACAAGCTAAGTTTGGAGATGTAAAACCGCACATCCTCATAATCAAATTCAATTCAGTGATTCCAGTTTCTACTCTCAATATTTAGATGGAAGTCTACTACAGGAGTCTGATATATTTTTAGGAAGTAGTTACACCAGGTTTTTGCTGCAACAGAATTTATCTGAACAGAGTCCTGATCTTTCTACGTTGCTTTGTTTAATAGACCCCATATCTCAGCTGAAGATTTCGATACAATTGTCTTTAACATTTGCTCACTGTCCCTTTCGTAACATATTGTCTTTCTGCCTCTTTGCCAGTTTTTATATACCGATCGAAAATGTTTTGTTTGGGACATCTTCTCTTCTAGAGATAAGTAGCTTAGCAACCATATTTGTTTTCTCAGATCAGCCTTTTTGTTCTTAACATCGGCATCAAAGACATGTGAATGTCTATAGTTGTTACCTGGCACGGTGGTAAGAACCAGCACATATTTTTGCATTCATGACTCATAGTCCAACCGCTGATGATTTAAGAGAGATCTGTCAAATGCTACCAGTGACGGTTCCGACCATCTTATCTGATTTCTAGCATTATTTACTTTTAATTGCTTCCATACTTCCGAGTTTGTTTCAAATGTTTTTTTATTTCCCTCCCCCATGTTAAACATAGCTGTCTGTGATCACTCCTTGAATTTGATCTTACATCTAGGGTTTGGATCATGTTCATCAATGTGCCACTTACAAATATGTAATCAATGGTTGCTTCCAGAGGGCCATTATGCCATGTGCTGGCTGCTGGTATGTCACCCTCCACAGTGCCATTTAGCATTACAAACTGCATATCTTTCATAATATGACACCACCTTTGTTCTTCCAGGGATTGCTTCCTTCCCTTTTTTTCCATTAGATGGAGATTCAAATCACCCATGACCAATATGAAATCAACAAGCTTCCCCACAGATATTTTAGAGAAAACATTTTCTAAATGGGCAAAGAAGGAATCCTGTGTCAAGTGAGACCTACCCCAGTATATATTGACAAGTATGATAATATATGTACCTTTAGACAATTCAACAACTTGAATAAAGGGTGTTAAAGAGTCATACATAGTTACTTTAAAGCCTGTTTTTTTTTTTATCACTGCCATCGGACGGCCCCTACGTAGTCGGAATGCTGGTTCTATTACAATTTCATACTCATCCCATATTCGGGCCTCCATCAGCCACGTTTCTTGGAACACCACTACATCAAAACTGTTTAGCTCACTATTTTGAAAATTTGTAAAATGAGTGAACCCTCAGGTGTTCGAAGATATGAAGTGAATTTCTTCTGTTATTGGGGATTGTTATGCTTGGTGTTGCTGATGTTTCTCCATTTGATGTTGCTTGGTGTTATTAGCTCCATATATGCGGGGAATCCACTTCATGATGCCTGGCTTGTCTCCTCTTTTTGTATCCGTATCCTCTTTATATAGGTTAAAGCCCATTGAGAAAAATGTATACCTTGCAAGCCAGAAAATGTCAGCCAACACAGCAGAGCGGACTGAGATTCGAGACTTGGATAGGTCTTGATCATCCAGGAACTCGATTCTGTCAATTTCTGTTGTATTTATATTCCGCAATTGTCGTGTTTCTTTGCATATATTTAGTACACTCGCTCGATTTAAATCGAATTGCACAAAGGGATGTTCTCTACATTCCAATATAAATGAATGACAATTGCTTTGCACTGGATTATTATTTACAGGTGCTCTTGTTTGAATTGTGGATTGGTTAGACATAGGTGTATTTTTCTTCCATTGCGATGATTACCCCAAGTTTTCAACATCTGATCGAACTTCAGTCGGCTTTTTTAGAGCAGGCTTAGGGCCATATAGTATAGGTCTGTATCCCAACTTTGGGGGTCCTTCAGTACCGGCTCTCGATTGGGCGTGCTCATTCTTGTTGATAGCCATATAGTATTCCACAGTTTTATTTATTTCTTCTCTTATTTGTGTTGCGGTTAACCCAGCAGATACAGGCTCTTGGTCTCTCGAAGAAGTTGCTATGGCAGAGGGCTGCTGCAATGGGTCCTTTTCCTTCTCGTTCATCAGTACAGTCTCTGCTACTAGATCATCCAATGGTTTATACACCAATTTAGGTATGACCTTTCCGTTAGCACTCTCAGGATGTTGTTTTAGAAGGCTAGTAGAATCACTTTCTATTTCTTCTTTAGGATCTTTTTCTTTTGGGGCATTCAATATCTTCAAAAAGCATCTCGTTTTGGCATTTGATCTAACAATTTTTTGAATGGTGGTAGGCTTTTTGATGTTGTTTCTTGGTCTTCTCGCCAGTTGATTTTTTTGGTTTTCCTAGAGTCCAGTTCTTGTGTCAAATTGATCACCTTTTGTTGAGCGTTCTCACTATCAACAATCTCTCTGGTCGTCCCTTGATCCGTGTTATGTTTAACTTTGTCAAAGACATTATAACATGGCAGGCTTAACTGCCTGACCTCCACAACATCATCATAGTCCTTTGTATGAGAGATCTTTACAAATACAAATTGTTCCAAATGTGGTACAGCCCTTTGTTCAAGGTTGTTTGAAGCCTCAGTTTGGCTCTCAGCATCTGATTGCTTACAGTGCCTAAAGATCTCATACTGAGGAGCGCCCTGTCCTGTTTCCTCGCTTATACGGTTGCCAATTTTTTTATTTGATAGCTTTGTCAATAAAATTGTTTGATAATTAAGCTTTTGGTCCATCGCCTCATACAACTTGGCACGGGACAGTAAGGCTGTATTCATAGCCATTACAGTTGGATTCATGAGAGGCTATGGTATTGTCTCCTCTGTGGATTTATCACCCGGACATAGTGATTGTTGCTCATCCCAGATTGCATTTGGATGTCTAGGAGTTGGGGGGATGAAAGATAGTGAATGTATAGAGGCGTCTCGGTCAGAATATTCGGAAATTCCTGGGGAATGTTTTTACTTTTGTTTTGGTGCAATATGTAACTCCTCTTCATCTTAATTTCTTCTGAATGTTGTGTTTTCAGTATGATCTTGCCTTGGTATGGGGGAGAGGCTGTCGACCTGCATCAAATCCCCTGTATTAGAGTAAACAAAAACAACTTCATCTTGGTTATCTGATATATGACTTAAATTCATGAAGTTGAGAGCATCTTCATCTACTTGACCCGTAATATGCATAGCGTGATATGCTTTCCTCAATGTATATTGTGCCTCTACTGAGCATGTTTTCGGAGGGCTCTCGTTGATCTTTTCCAGAGATCTATGTGTTGAGAGCGTGTTATTATCACAGCGTTTGCTCACAGTCTCCATAGTAGTATCCAATAGAACGCTACCACATTTAAGGGCTGTGATTTCTTTTGTGCTAATGTTAATGGCAGCAACTTCCAGTCTAAACGTGTGTTTAGTTATAACAATTTATCTTGTTTTGCTTTATCGCTATTAATAAGTTGCAGCTTGGTTGGCCCAGACCCTTGGCCAGCTCCTTGACTGTAAAAGAGGCGAATGTCATTACCCTTTGATGCCGTTCGATTTCGACTTTTATTAATTTGTTTGGTAATTTTTTTGGGACTGGCGTATGCAGATTTGGTAACACAACCTTTGTTGTTATGGGTTCACAGTCATTAAATAACATTGCATTTCCAATCGGCATGCCTCACTTCAGGGTGTAATGACCTTTTTTGATTTAAATATGATTTAAGGGGTATAGATTGATTTTGTGTTTGGTTTAAATTAAACCACCACTGTGTGAACAACACACGCTGTTTCCAATTTACAGCACCCACAAGGCGGCTCCTACCAGCCTCGCTTGGGGTAACTTTGTATCCACTCATGCAGCCCTCACCGACCAAAAGGAAATTTCTGATGGGCTGCATTGTCTAATACTCGATAGACTGTGTACCAAATTTAAACAACAAGTCTGATGTTAAGGCTACCAAAGAACACACATTCACTATAACCGTTAGCACCCAACAGTCCCTTAATGATAAAAACTAAGATTTCAACACATACACAAATGGTACCTCCAGTCAGATAAGGATTAGAGCGCCACCCTCCACGCTATCTCGCTAGACAGCGAGACAGTACACTTCACCACTGCACTTCCACAAATGCACGGGCACAAATGCGCATGCGCACGTTAGTTAAAGGGTGGCTGGGTAATGTGGGAGTGGTTTCCACACGATTATTATTTTTTTATCCTTTTTTTTAAACTTGCTCCTGTAGCTTTATCCACGTTCGTGCAGCGACAGCAGCAGCCAGCAGTCAGAATCCAAAATGGGCAGAATCCCCAGCAAGCCAGCGAGACAGTACACTTCACCAGTGCACTTCCACAAATGCGCTATGGAAGGCCAAGTTAGAGCAAGAGTTGAGGAAGTAGTTTAACTGGGCTACGTGATGTATGCATCCCCATTGACAGGCAGGTTGGAAATGGTTGTGAATGGCAAAATCATGCAGTTGATACCCCAAATGAAAAAGGTTTATTTTAAGTACTGCAAGTTTTCATTAGTCCCACTGGTTAAATATTACGTGGCCAAGGAGGTCCCAGTGATCTTATACGGGTTATAGGCTAAACCCCTACTTTGGAAGACCAACTGGCAAAGGCTGGTGGGCCTAATTTGGAAAAAAGTCCTTGGGCTACCGATGGGCCTCTCAACCACTTGCCTGAGATTCGAGTTGGGGCTGAAGTCGTTGAGCTCTCTGGCAGACTGGAAATTGGTTTCCCTCTTCCGGTTTATTAAAACTGCACAGCCACTAACATTGTATGCAGATATTAAGTACCACCTTGAGCGCTCCCATTCAGTGGTACTATCTGACTTGGAGTCTAGGGTTATGGAGACCCTCGAGAAGGCAAACACAGATCTTGACACTGTCTGTCAGCCCTATTAAAACCAAAAAAGCATTAGAACAGATGGATTGCATTGTAACAATCAATAACGTGTGTAGTTCAGCCCCCCTGAACCTATTTTTAATGGTTGACAAGAAATTGGGGAGTCTCCCAAGATACCTAATGAAATTCCATGACTGGAAGGCTAGGAACTACTTTCTCAGAATTCGGATGAATCTGGTTCACACTGGCGAAGTTCTCGCCAGATAGGGGCAGGAGGAGTCCTCCCACAAATTGTGTGGGATATGGAAGAACCCAGAGAAACAAACCTTAAAACATCTTTTGATGGATTGTGAGAATACTTGGCTCATAAGAGCAGCTATGTTCCATAGATTTGTGGACAGAATTGATGGTATACTTTCAGATATGTTCTGGGATAGATTGATTTCGGGGTATGAAACAGCATTGACAATAAAGAGGATACAGGTATTAGAAAGAAGTAATATTATTACCTGAATGTAGCACCCTTCATTTCCTCGCCTATGTTCTTAGAGCTCCTTCTTCATTTATCTCTTTAGATTTTTGTGGTTCAAACTGTGTTTTTGCTCCTAACCCTTTTGATGAAAACCTTAGGTATATATGATAGTGTTGACGTTCTTTCCTCTCTTCTCTTTTTTCTTTTCTTACATTAAGAGGTTAGTTTATATTTCGATGTGTATTTTGTCTTTTTGTCTTTGTTATATTGGATGAAGTATTAAAAATGAATAATGTTTTGTAAAGACCAGTTCTTATTCTTTTGTAAAGGTTTTAAAAAAAAAAACATATACAAAAAAAAAATAGCAGAGGGGTTGTGTGATGTGTTCTTGGGAGTGGTGTATGGCTGCAGATGTGTGTGGGTGGGTGGCCTTGCCTTCGGCAATTTACCTTAAGCCTAGAATATGATAAATACCTGTGTACTCCGGCTGATTATTAGGTTAATTCTTACCGTCATTGAGTGATTACATTGAAGCTCTTTGCTGCCCCGAATTGCCTACCCGAGGCCTACCCAAATTGCTTGACTAACTGAGTAGGGCAGGGTTTGCCAGGGTGCTGGGGGGAATAGTCATGGCTTGAGGGCCCTCCAGAAGGCCAAATGGTCCTCTACGCATCAGATGTTAAGTGGCAATGAATTCCAGATAGAGGGGGCTTGGATGGAGAAGGAGGAGCCTCCTATTCTAGACGATCTGAAGGTGGGATCACAAGGGGGAGTGCACTTCTTGAACGCAGGGTAGGTCATGTGCTATTCTATTTTTGTAAGGGAGGTTTGCTAATCATACCCCCATTTAATAATTGCACCATGGCAAAATGATGGTGCACACATGCATCTTTGATATAATCAATCTTCTGGCATCAACAGTGGCACAGAGCAGGTTCAAGGGTCACATGTGCATCCCTGATACAAATTCCCTGCAGGCTAAGGTGGCTTTTTAATCATCTTCATCTTTGATCTAAATTATAATAATTGATATGTCTTGGATAGTCTTGTGGAATGTAAATCTTTGAATATAAGCCATGCTTGGTTGTGGCATGGTGACTGCTGGACCTCTGTCGAGAGTGCAGTCCATTCCAAAGTCATCTGCCATAGAGGTGAAGACAGAAGACAAACAAAGCCGAGCAGAACTCTGTCCCCTTACCATCTCCTGGGAACAGTGGGAGTGATTACTGATGGACCAACGCCTCTATACAATAGCACCTGATAAGGTCTCTAAAGTTGTCTGCTCTATGAAGGTCTCATCCAAACAGGTGCATCCCTGCTCATCTAGAACCATCAAGGACAGCATCTCCTCTCTCACCCCGACTCTTGCCAATATCTCCTACCGCTCTTTCCATCTATCCCTGAAGCACTCCCTTGTGCGCCCTCTTGTAAAAAATCCCTCTGCTGACCCCTCCTGCCCGGCTAACTATCGCCAAAACCCCCTTCCTGGGTAAATCATGGAGAAGTTGGTCCTCCCCGAACTGATCCTCCATACTGAACTTGTTGGCTGCCTTAATGACCCTTAATCTGGTTCCGGGCATACAGAGGCACGGGACCTGCTCTCCTGAACACACTCTGAAAGCAGAGATGCTCGCAAATCTTGACTCTAACTCCCCTGCTGTTCTCATTCTCCTTAATCTCTTCTCTGCCTTTGACACAGTCAATCATTCTATCCTCATAAAACAGCTCCACCATACCATCGGCATCATGGACCAGCCACTGGATTGGCTGACCTCTTTCCTCACTAACCGCCCTTCCCAGTTGCAGCTGTGCCCATTCTCCTCCACCACTTCACTCTCTACCTGCGGCGTCCCCCAGGGCTCTATCCTATCGCTGTGGCTCTTCAATATCTTTTGCTCAACTGATCTCCTCCTTCTCTCCTCGTTTCTAGTGTTATGCTGATGACACACAGCTTTCCTTCAAACTTCCACCCTAACCATCATGTGAGGCCAAAAACCTTGGGGTTATCTTCGACTCTTCTATCTCCTTCACACCTCACATCTTGGATCTTGCTAAGAAGGCCCACTTCCAGCTTCACCTCCTCAGAGACATTCTCCCTTTCCTCACCTTCCCCCAGAAGCTCAATGTTTCCAGAGCTCTGGTCCACTCTAGGCTGGACTACTCCAACAGCCTCTGCCTCAATCTCCCCCTTTCTGCCCTTCGCCCCCTTCAGCTAATCCAGAATAGGGCTGCAAGACTCATCTTTGGCCTCAAGCCCAGGGACTGTATCTCTCTAGCCCTAAGATCTCTCCACTGGCTCCCGGTGGCCGTGAGGATCACATTCAAGTCCCTCTGCATCATAACAAGGCATTCTGGGGCCTGAGACCACACTATCTCCAACTTTCTTTCCCTAATTACCTCCCTGTTAGAGCGCTCTGCTCTTCTAACTCCAACTCTCTGTTTGTCAAACACTTATCCAAGCAGAGAGTGGGAGGCAGGTCTCTCTTTTCAGCTGGTGTCTCTCTTTGGACCAGCCTCCCTGCCCCTCGCAGACTTGAGCCGGACCTCCTAAAGTTCCGGAACATCCTCAAAACTCGGATTTTCTCTACCGCTTTCCCTCTTTCCCTTCCCTGCTAATCACCCCACTGCCGCTGAAACTGGTGGCCTGGACCTTCATGAATATTACAAGTCACCAGGTCCCTGCCCAGTCGATACCAGCACCATCCACCAACCCCCCAACACTGCGCTTGCGGGTCCTCTACCTGGCGGTTGCATCCCACCCTTGATATTCCTCCGCCCTAGCACTTAGCCAGCAGCCTCCTCCCATGGAACCCCTCTGCACGTCCCTCCCGTGCTCTCACCGGCACTTGTCCATTCCTTGCTTCCTCACACCCCCCTCCCTTCCCTATCTCTTGCGCTTCTCTTCAATGCACTCTCATGTCTGAATGACAAAAGTCCTAGATGGACCACAAATGTATATCTACTGTTTTTTGCCATTATTATTTACTCCCCTTGCTCTCTCCCCATTTTGCATTATGGCACCTGGCAATACCATTTTTGTTGTATAGGCGCTTAACAAATTCTCAATAAAAAATAAAAAATAAAATGCTGGCTGCACTGGAACTAGGCCCCTGTTCACAGGAGGTGAACAAATCCGTGCAGGTATAATCCAAGCTCCTGGCATGTCAGTGCAGAAGGAGTGCCCTTGTTCTGGAGCCCCTGTATCCATGGAGTTGACCCCTGGCTCTCCCTGCTTCTCTGAATCACATTCATATGAGTTTGGGCACCACAGGAATCACTGATCTCGACACCCAGTCGCCCTTGCATCTTCGAGTTTTGCTCAACGCCCAGCCAAAACTCCACCCTTCTAGAAGACCACTGAGTCTTCTATCATCCCCAACTAAAGAATTGTTGCCTGCTTACCATTTCCTTCAAGCTCCAAGCTCACAGCGCTGCAATACCCTGGCCCTGCATTGAACCAGCCCTGCCTGCTCGCCGACAAAGGCCAGTTGCCGCTTCTCCACACCCAAAACCGTTTAATCTTCCAATGCTGTCGACTTGACATCACCTGCCATCCTCAGCATCTTCAACCTACAAGCCATTGCCGTGAAGAGTCACTGCCTAGTTAGACTCGACACAGTGCCGAAAGCACCCAGACTTCCGCTCTATGCTGGAAAGCCTGGCCCAATGCTGTTGAGCCCCAAAGATGAGAACATAAGGTACTGGGAAGAGGCCCTGTCCTGCTGGTCTACCTTTGAGACTATAGTGACAAAGTCCATCTTCCTCACTTTGAATAGTGCCATTGTGCTAGTGTTGTGCCTGGACAACCCTTCTAATATACCCAATGTGCCCTTTCCTAATACCCTGCATTCTCTGTGTTCTTTTACAGGGGTGGGCTTCATAGTGTGTTTTGATTAGTTGTTTGCATTTTATTGTTTGATTAAATGCCTATATTTTTTATATAACCTTGACTGCACATTCTTGCATTTTGGACCATTGTACTAATGTGGTTTGGGTTGCAACTGCTATTGCCTCACACCCTTCCTGAAATGTATAGCCTGCCCTCTGCCTGCGCTACCACAAAAGGCAAAGAATGTATACCTGTCGGATTGTGTCTACTTCTCCAGCATTGGATCTTTCATGGATTCACATGCTTAGAATATTCCCCGTCGACAGACTGGGAACCCTCGGTACGCTTATAAAGCCTTTTCCCATAGGAAAACTTCAGACACTTTTGTGTCCAACACTTGCGGTAAATGTGACAGAATTCCCATGAATTCATATAGACTCGAAAAAGGGGGATTAACACTGTTTTACAGCCACTCATAATCCTTCTTGACTTGTAATGAGGCTCAATGAATACTTCATTTACCATATGACCTGGTTTTAAACGTATTGATTATTTCCGATTTCTGATATACCAAATGTAAGTATCAGCTCAGAGCACTACAGTGTGCATGGATGCCTCTCGGTAGAAACACTGGGGTAGATTTCTCAGATAAATAGCCTAGGATTATGCCCCAGCACCAATCACCTGAGGAATGCTATCATATTTGATGTGGCTGGGTAAATGAATTCAGAAATGTACTTAATACAAGCATTTATATGGCATGAACCTAACCATGAGGTATTGGGCGTCCTTGGCTAGAATACCTGTAACTCTCACACTGAAGGGCAAACCCTGGACTCTGGCCTGCAACTCTCACACTGAAGGGCAAACCCTGGTTTCTGGCCTGTAACTCTAACACTGAAGGGCAAACCCTGGTCTCTGGCCTGTAACTCTCACACTGAAGGGCAAACCCTGGTCTCTGGCCTGTAACTCTCCAACTGAAGGGCAAACCCTGGTCTCCGGCCTGTAACTCTCAAACAAACCGAAGGGCAAACCATGGTCTCTGGTGGGAACTGGGGAAATTATGCAAAAGCAATGAAACTGTAAGATGAGGATGGTTTAGAGCTGCCCCAAATGGGTCCATCTAGACATATATAGGTATTCATTGTTTGGAGACTTTTCCCGTCACTAGGTTGGTGAAGGTGGTGTTGCTACCCATAGTTTGTCTCTAGTTTTTAATTTGCACAATAGTTTTTATTTCATCATAGGGTAATTTGTTTCCGGTCCTGATGAAGGTGGTGTAATTTAAATTTTCCACCGAAATGTATGTATTTTGCCAAATGTTATTCTTAACTAGTCGTAGGGGCAGTTGATCCCCGTTATTTAGAATAGGCCAACTCTAGGTGTTGCGTTCTATTACCCATGTGCATTGAATTCCCTTTTCACAGGGGTTGGGACTACATCTATGTAGAGTCCTTTTAGAGAAGTTAGTTTTGGTTAGCTTTGTAGAATTGTTTTTGGAAATATATTTGTAAATATTTGTCTGTATGTTCTCGCCCTTTTGGTGGTTTCTGTGAAATTGATTCACATGTAGCAATATAGCATTATAATGTGATTTAATGCACATATGTCTTGATTAAAACAATCAGTGTTCTTTAAAATTCTTCCTAAGATTAATTCCTTTTCAAATGATTTCTTTTTGGTGATTGGTTTTCAGCAGAGTAAACCCCTTTTGAGGCTAACTATATTTAAAAGAACTGTCTTCACTAAAAGCCAGCATTAAATCATTCCTGGCAGGTTAATTCTTTCGTTATTTTTTCAATACCTGTAAAACGGAAGGAAATGAAAATGGAACTGCAAGAATGTTTTTCATAGGTAATCTCCATATTCTTGATTTTTGTTATCACAGTAGACCTTCTATCACTGCTTTATCATCCATAACCTCTCCCTCAGCCCTTTCCTTTGGAACTTTGCGGATATCCTGTCCAGCTTCATCCACTACTCTTAGGCCCTCTCCTTAGGGCTGAGTCTACAGATTCTTCAATTCATAGTGTGGCCATCATAAGTAACAGTAACAGTGGGGGAGTGCTAAGTGGGGCCCAAGGGAGTGCAAAGGTGGTTACGGAACTTGCTATGGGATTCAGGTTGGGTGTTGAGGAGGCGTTAAGTGATTAGCAGCAGATGATGTATACATGTTCTTGTAGAAGAATTATGAACAAGAAAATGTAGTATTGATATTTGTATCATAACCAAGATGCCCTGCATTGAAAAAGCATGCAAAGTAGCCATCCTGCACAGGCAATAAGGCACTTAATGAAATGTGTAGGGTTCGGCTATGTAGATGGTACATTTTCTGCTGGGTGTTAATGTCCTGATGGAGTGTGTTAATAGTAAGTAATCATACTGCGCCCGAGTGGTCAGGAAAAGTGAAAGAGCAGTCAATTTTTCCTACCCCGGTTTCCCTGGTAGAAATGTCTTGGAGGGCTGTGAGGTGTCCCACCATGTGCATTGGGCCTATAAAGGCTATATGGCTCCCAGCATAGGAGTGGTTACGCAGAATTCACTCTATTTTAAGATCAAAGCTGGTCAAAATGGTTTGATTTCCGCCCTGCACTGTCAACACCATAATACTGATTTAGTATTCAAGCCAGCAGTGTAGGTGGGTGGGCCAACTCACCATGATGCACACCCCTGCACAGTACCATTTGGCTTCTATTGCTAGCCCTGTGGTCTGCAAGGCAGACCATTGCTGCCTATTCTGTATTTGAGAAAAGCAAGAGTAAGGGGTACACATCAGTTAGTGAAGGAAAGAGTATTTGAAAGGAAAGATTAATCTTCAGTATTGGCAGAAGGTCCTCAACATCCTTGACGATGGCCACCCCTTCCTCCTGGTTCTACTCGACCTCTCTGCCACTTTTGGCACAGTAGACCACCAGGCGCTCATAGACACCCTACATTGGTGCATGGGGATCACCAAAGCTACCACCACCTGTGGAGTACCGCACAGTTCCATCTTCTCCCAGTGATCTTCAATCCATACATGGACCTGTAGGGAGCACTCCTAGGCACACACAACAACCACAAAAACGCTGATGACACAGCTATACCTCAGGCTCAACTTCATCATGGACATCCCAAGGCTCAAAACCTGCCTCTCGTTGATCCAGTCTTGGATGTCCAGTGCAAATTTGAAGCTCAAGACCGAATTCCTACTCCTCACAAACAACATCGAACACCCAGACATACAGACCTGGCTGTCGCCCATAAACTCTAATGGCTTCACACCCGAGCTCACGCCCTGCGCCAAGTCCCTCGGGTTCCACATCGACAAACACCCCTCCGTCAAGACACACTTAGCTAAGAAAACTCATACAGCTTGGTATCAGCTCTCCCTCCTGCGGAAGGTCAAGCCCTTCCTCCCTCCGGAAAGCTTTAGATCCACCGTTCAAGCACTGGTCCTATCCCACCTGAATGGTGGTAATGCCATCCTCTAAGGCCTCCCGTTGTCCTCCCTTGTGCCCCAAAGAAGTGTCCTACGCTCGGCTGCATGCCTCATCAAGGGTCTACGCAGATACAACCACATCAACCCGGCCTTCATCGACCTTCACTGGCTACCACTGCATGAACGAATCACCTTCAAGTCTTCTTGCTGCATCATCTTTAAGGCATTCGCCCTCAAGTCACCCAGTTACTCCAGCAGACAGCGCACCACCAGAAGCCAGGAAACGTGCAGACTTGAAATCCGCTGCTGCAAAAAGAAAAGGACCAGAAAACAAGCCTTCTCTGCTTACTCCCCAAGACAATGGAACCTTGTTCCCGTCAGCATCAGACTCGCCACTACACTCCTACAATTCAGAAGAGAACTCAAGACCTATCTCTTCAAGGAGTCTATCCTCCTCAACACCTAGGCCAACACGTCGACCCTGCGCCACCTGATTCACTAAATGCCATCCACCCCTCCTCTGTGCCCCTTTGTATCCTACCCCCAGCTGTATACTTGTTCCATTGTTACCTCTAAAGAGCGCTCCGTTATGCATCTGTAAGGTTGTATAATCCTGTAAAGCGCTCCGTTGCTTCTTCTAGCTAGTTCTGCCCTCATTAAGTACCATAATAATAATAATAATAATAATAATAATAATAAAAGACGCAAATGTTGTCTGCATAGGAACAGATGCCTAGGTTCAGGATATTGTTTCAAATCAGTGGCGTGTTTGTTGAAAATGTTTGAGCCTGGGCGGCTGGGAGAAGAAGTGAGTGTTACACTGTCAGGATTCCAGTGATGTGATTTTGTTTCCTTGCACTCATAGTCATCAGTGTGAATAGTGGCATGTAGAATTGCTTTGGTGAGGCAAGGTTGAGGGTCGAAGGCGTGAAAAGGCGGGATTCCATCATTGGGTCTGGAGAGTACCTGGGACCACAATGTGTGACCAGAGTCGGTCAATTGAATGCAGGGTTGGAAATGTGGGATGGTAATTTGAACCTGATCACCACCGGATTTATTATCCTTTCTATTTCAAATGGACCAATAAATCTTGGACTAAATTTTGTTCTTTCTTTCAGACGTAAATTCTTTGTGGACAACCAAACCTTTTTCCCCACTTGATACTGAGGACCACTTTGACGTTTCCTGTCAGCAAAAGCCTTAAATCTTAACTTATTTTTCTCCAAAGTCTCCTTAGCTTTCACTAAACCATCGCTAATACAAGTTAATCGATGCTCAACCGATGGATTTGAATATTCGGACGGTAACACTTCCTTCAAAAATTGGGGATGAAAACCATAATTACTGAAGAAAGGAGAATAACTAGTAGAATCATTGACTGGATTGTTATAACTAAACTCTGCCAGCCAAAGAAGATCTAACCAGCTCCCCTTCTCCTGCCAAAAAGCTCTAATATATTTTTCTTGATTTACTCGCTCCGTCTGGCCATTAGTTTGTGGGTGATAACCTGAAGAAAGCTGTATCTCAATCCCCAACTCCCTACAAAAAGCTTGCCAAAACTTGGAGATAAACTGAGACCCTCTATCAGATACAATTTGTGTAGGCAATCCATGCAGCCGCACCACTTCCTGCAGAAAGCTCTTTGACAGATTCCTTGCAGAGTCCTCTCCTTTCATTGGAATGAAATGCCCAGCTTTGGTCAGTAAATCCACCACCATCAATACTGTGGTACAACCTTGATCCCTAAGAAGATCTACAATATAATCCATAGAGATTGTAAACCAAGGACTGGGGGGTACAGGTAATGGGTTGAATAATCCTGATGGTTTTCCTCCTCCAGACTTAGACCGAGCACAGACTTTGCAGGTTTTCACATAATCATCTAAATCTTGTTTCATGCCTTTCCAACAGAACTTCATTTCCACCAATTCGATTGTCCTACGAATTCCAGGATGACCCACCACCTCAGATTCATGACATTGTTACATAATTTCCATTTGCAGTTCTTTATTTGGAAGATAAATCTTAGACTAGAAACATGGAAATCCATCAACTATATGTCACCCTAAATCTTCTGCAAGCCAAGATTGAATTGTCTCCTCTGATAACTCCTTTTGAATTCTCTTAAGAAACAAATCCTCTTTCTTTGTGGTACTCAGAATAAATCTGTTTTCTGCAATCACTGGTTCTGGAAATAACTTATTTTCGATCTCTTCTGAAGAACCTTGTCGGGATAAAGCATCCGCTTTATCATTTAACCGCCCTGGCTTGAATGTTATAACAAAATCATAATCAGAGAAAAATAGCGACCATCTAAGTTGTTGAGGCGATAATGTTCTGGCAGATTTCAAAAACAGGAGATTTCTAAGGCCAGTTAAAACTGTTACTGTGAATCTTGCTCCCAACAAATAATGACTCCATTCCTGAAATGCCTTCTTGATTGCCAGAAGTTCTCTATCAGTAATTGTGTAGTTCATCTCCGTTGGAAGCAACTTCTTAGATAAATAGGCCACAGGATGCAATTGCCCAGTCTCAGGATGTCTTTGAGAAAGTACAGCTCCAACTGCCGAATTAGAAGCATCTGCCTCTACAAAAAAATGGTTGGAAAGGATCTGGATGTAATAAGATTGGTCCTGACGTAAAACCTTTTAAAAAATTTTTGACAGTCTGATCCGCTTCATCTGTCCACTCAAATTTTATTCCTGCGAAAGGAGAGAAGACTTAGCATCTCTCTCTCTCTCTCTCTCTCTCTCTATATATATATATATATATATATATATATATATATATATAATTCAATGAAAAAACTTTGTTAAAGGGACATTATGGTTCCAAGTAAAACCGAAAACCCCCTGAAATTCGCCAGTTATGGTAAACTAAGCAACCATAACTCGCGCCACCACTGTGCACTGCTAAGACTAACACCAACGACATCAAAGATGACCTCACAAATGTCATTGATGACATCACTGATGACATCACATTCTGTCTCCCTCTTTTTTCCTTTAGTGACACATCTAGGCCACATGGTTTTCTTCAGTAACAGTCAGGAACTAAAAATTATAAACGTGCTATATTTGTAGACTTATCCTTCAAGTATGTTCTTACAGTAATTCTCTTAGGGTCCAGTCATATCATATGAAACATATACATAGGGGAAGACACAAGCTTGAAAGACATCAATCCTTTCTGTGCATGAAAATAATCAGTAGAGTTATCAGCACTTTCTGATAGTTCTGTTGTTTTTTATTACTATACTATACTTTCCCTGTATATGTTCATATTTGTAGACATTGTACTCACACTACTTTCCTTAGGGTCTAGTCACATCATGTGATACATATACATAGGGTAAATAGCAGCTTTGCAACAGAGCAATCATTTATTAGCATAAAGATAATCAGTTAGGTTATGAATTGTTTCTGCTACTACTTCTCTTTTTTTGCTTACTTCACTTTCCCTGTATATACACATATTTGTATGAATTATTTTTTCTTTGGGCCTCATTACACGGAAAGAGGTAAATCATGGTGCTGTTAGCACCATGGTTGCCGCCGGTACCATACCGGTACCACCATGGAGAAAAGGGGAATCACCACCCCATTCCAAGGTTGGCGGGGCGGTAATTCCCCCTTTCTCCATGGCACTTCCCCATTCCCATTTTTGCCCTATAGGGCATAATGGGAATGGGGAAGTAGCTAATTACGGTACTGCATATTGCGGTACCGTAATTAGCACCAAGATCCCTTTGCGGGACCCAACTTTAACGGCTGGTCTACACCAGGCGTTAAGGTCGGGTCCCGCAAAGGGACCTCGTAGTAAGGCAGTAAGGGTTAACGGTCACCGGTACCCTTACCGGTGACCGTTAACCCTTACCGCCTTCCCTGTAATGAGGCCCAATATGTTCTAAAATGGAATATACCAAAAGATGAAAGATAGGCTTCCAACATGATTACCTCACAGAAACTCCACAACTAAGAGCAACAGCAGATCTACAGACCACTCAGAACACACCTTACCGGGCGCTAGTAAGTGTACTGCATTTTACTCATATATTTGTAAACTTTATGTATTAGATACAAAACAAATTATATGTTTTTTTTCTCACAGAAATGTCTAGTACTCTGGAGTGGCTAGAGGAGCATTTCCCACGTGAGGAAATGTCAGAAGATAGTGAATCTAATGGTAGACACTTTACTATATAAACCAATTAATACATATTATTTTATATACATTTAACATATATATATTTTTTTGTACAGACCATACAAAAATTGAAAATACTAAAGAAAAAGCAGTATTGGATAAGACTCTTCAGCACATAGAAGAACAAATTGACCTACTCTTGGCAAATTTTAATAATTTCTAAAACTTTGTTGAGGATCAGTTCAAACAAACAACTACATACCATTGTCCCACATGTACCTGTCCCCCCTCACCATATCCCACTCAATTATCCCCAAACCCTCTCCATGAACCAAAACGTTTTGAGGAGATTTCCATCCCTTCTTCACCTCATATAAATCCTATTGAAACCCCCAATTCTCCTGTTTTTGTTTCAGTTTCTGCCTCACCTTCTCTGTCATAAATTTAACATGCATGTAAAATAAAGTAAAATTATTATATTGTGTCCTAATTCATTTCTTGTCTTTTTTTAAAAAGCAGTTCAGGTGTCCGCGGACAGCGCGGGTGTCCGGAATGGCCGTGAAGAAACAAAAATGGAGGTGTCCTAAGAACACTATATCTGTCCGTACTGGTCGCTAGCAAGTTGAAACTGTTCTAAGAACACACGTGGTGTCCTGAAATGTTCATAAAGAAACAAAATGGGGGTGTCCTGAGGACGCTATGCCTGTTCGTATTGCTGCAGGCAAGTTGAAACTGTTCTAAGAACACAGGCTGTGTCCTGAAATGTTCGTAAATAAACAAAATGGGGGTGTCCTGAGGACACTATACCTGCCCCTACTGTTCATAGACAGGTTGAAACTGTTCTAAGAACACATCAAGTGTCCTGGGGTGTTCATAAATAAACAAAATGGGGGTGCCATGAGGATGCTATGCCTGTCCGTATTGTTCACAAGCAAGTTGAAATTGTTCTAAGAACACAGGCTGTGACTGTGACCTAAAATGTTCGTAAATAAACGAAATGGGGGTGTCCTGAGGACACTATACCTGTCCGTACTGTTCGTAGGCAGGTTGAAACTGTTCTAGGAACACATCAAGTGTCCCGGGATGTTCATAAATAAATGAAATGGGGGTGTCCTGAGGACGCTATGCCTGTCCGTATTGTTCGCAGGCAAGTTGAAACTGTTCTAAGAACAAACACCTGTCCGTAACTGTTCGTTTCACTTGTGACGCACTTTTAATCACTTCAGGACCCGAACAGTGTCCGTAGAACGC
This sequence comes from Ambystoma mexicanum, assembly GCF_040938575.1. Classification (NCBI taxonomy): domain Eukaryota; kingdom Metazoa; phylum Chordata; class Amphibia; order Caudata; family Ambystomatidae; genus Ambystoma; species Ambystoma mexicanum. The sequence goes on from NC_090921.1 coordinate 140,863,384, forward strand.
CAACGCGCATGCGCAACACAGTTTCAGTGCATTTGGTGTCCTGTTGACAATCGCTCACTTTGCGAACATGTTCGCGAACCTATCATGTGACCGCGCCCATGATCAGCGTATGTTCTGATTGCGAACACTGTTCATGTCCCCGAACAATTTAAAACTACATTTTCAAGTAATCTACAATATTTTTCAATAAAAACTCACCATAGAACAAGTCCCACATAATAATCCTGAGTTTCTACATACTTTTTGTGACTTTTTGAACCCTTTTTTCTGTTCGATCTGTCCGCGGACAGTGCACATGTCCGTGAACCGCGCACAAGCACCCCTATAAAAGACCACGCCCTAGAGCTCATTCTCATTGTGTTTCTGGCTATACTACAGAACACATTGAATTTTGCTAACAATTTGCAGATTTTCAACTCCAAGCTGATGGCTTCCATGGCTCCCACTCATGCCACCTGGTGCTGCATCTGCCTCAGCACCATCCCCACCCCCTCCACCACCACCACCTCCCCAAGGGCCTGAAGAGGGGAACAGGAGTGAGGATGCACAGGAGGATGAAGAGGATGACGAGAATGAGGTAGTGGAAGTCCCTACTACTGGCACTCGGCGTGAGTCTTGGGTGTGGCGGTTATTTACCATTCGTGGTAATGGTCCTAAGGCATGTGCGAACCAAGTCACCAGCAACGAGTGCAAAGGCACAGTCGCGGGAGGCATGGTTCATACAGCTTTGGGACAACTACCATGAAGCGACACCTAAAGTCATTCCACACTGGGGCCATTCGCAAGGTTGTACCTTGCGAGGAGCGTAGCAGGTTGACTTCCTCTACGTCATCCTCCGTTTCCGATCCTGTCACCACAAGGAACACTCCTGTGGGACAGCGTATTCCTCAAACTGCCTCACAGGCCATACGCAATACTGATGACCCTTACCTTTCAAGGGTCACAGTTGTGTGTATGTACTGCAACCCAGTACTGTGCAGGGGGGAGAGACTTTGTAGTGTTTTTGAGGCTATCGTCTCAGAGCACGAGAAGGTCTGCTCACTACCCAAGTAAAACCCACTCTACATATTCCTCTCTCAGCTCGCCCTTTCTTATCCCCGTGGTTGGTGTCCACCCTTACCCTCCTTTCCCCTCCTCTCCTAGTGTGTCTTGTATAAAAAAAACAAAAAAAATATAAAACAACAAAAATAAAAAAAGGCTCTTTTCAGAGCCGCCTTTCACAGTTATAAAATAGAAGTGAAAATAAAAGAAGCAGGTCCCTGTGTATTTTTTAGAAGTCCGCGGCCAGTCCGCGGACATCTAAAATTTTGGGGTGCTACCCTATCATAACCATTGCAGTTTTATCTCAGAGGAAGTGGTGGCTATGAAAAGAGCCTTTTGGTGGTGTTTGTTTGTGTTTGAAAAATTTGAAATGCTCAACACCTACTACAAAATGGATGCTGTAATTCCAAAAAAGGTCGCAATGCATTTTGTACATTTCTCAGAAAAATCTGATTGCCAGCATAAGTAAGACTCCATCTCTGCGAGAAATGTATGTACTACGAAACATAATATTTTCATTGTGAAAAGAAGACATGCCAAAATCTCTTAGAAAGGTACAAACAGCCTTATTGACATTGCACCTGGCTTTCTCCATTTGTGGACCAAATGAAGAAGAAGAAAGCCACATTTCCATTTCACTTTCTGTGCCATTCCCTCATCGGATATAGCTAAGAAGTCACATGAACATCCACCAATCACATCCAAGACCTCTACATCTAACTGCATCATCATAGATCAGCACTTTAAATGTACTGTTAATCTCTCTGAGTACAAATGTCGTATCATTCGAAAGCACCTTCTAGCAGAAATACTGTACAAGTCTCCAAGATTTCTACTTGCAGCTGCACGCATTTCCATATGCATGAACACAAACTACAGGTATGCATATTTCATATATAGTACATGTACAATTCTTATAGATTCATATAAACAGATGAACTGACTTTTTAGCTTGTATAATCTATAAAATGAATTTACTGTCATTTTTTCCATCTCCTAAAATCAACTGTCACATCCAAACCTATCTGCTATTTAATTTCTTTTTACACACACATTTTCAAAGCATGTTGAACTAAGATATTTAAAGTACAATATGAAGAGTTAACATACTCAAACAAAATTGCATGCACACAGTATGTTCAAATATCAAACAACAATACTTGTACAAAAACATAAACATTTATTTACTTATATTTATATACTGCGCAAGCAGCCCATGGCATTGAGGCACTGTTACTTACAAGAGCTTAGTTACAGAAATAGTGGTATTCAGTGGTACATTATAAATTCCACAAGGCATACAAATGATATTTTGGTTGGTACAGTTAGTCATTACATTCAGTTTATGCATTAAGAACATATGATATGTATTCAACGGGTGCGACGTATCTTATGTGAATAAGATCATTTTCATGATTTTGAGGAAGGCGCTGAGGTTCAATGTCAATTAAAAAAATCAATGTCTAAATTAAAAACAGTGCTATATACAAACAAAATTACTTATTTGTTTCCTTTACAATTGCAGTGAAGACCATTCTCCTGAAAAGAGGCAGCCGAATTTGAAGTACAAAGAACAACTAAGAAGAAATCTGCTCATTTCAGAAAAAAAAGTAAGTTGAATACCACCATATTATTTGTACTATTATTCAAACACACTGTAAGGTTAATTCATGCTATTTCTTTGCCTAAAAATAGAGATTGGGCACCATTCTGTCTACAAATCCCAATTTCTTAAACAGAGATTTACAGGCAGAATGACGCACAATTTCCTTTTTTTTGACACACAAATGACCCAACTCAGCCCCTAGAATTTTGATATTATAGAACAAACAACTGTTTTAATTGTATACCATTAGATTTACTATTTCTACTTCTCCACCGCACCAGCTTACTTTCTACTATCATCTGAACCCCAGTTTAGTAGCACATAAATTCAAGAATACCCATCCCAACTAGTTGTAGTTGCCCAATGCACAATCACACACCATTACATACATCTTTATCATCTTTCTCAGACACTCATGCACACAGCACACATACATTAAGAACACCCCAACCCATACCTTCTTTATTTTTTTCAACAGACCCTAAAGAATGCCTACCAAAAATCAAGTCCATAGAAAGCAACGGAGAAGCAGAGCAAATGAAAATAGAAGTGTCCAAAACAAGCATCCATCTATAGCAGAATTTGTAAAAAAAGTTAAAACAAAACAGCTAATAGTCATTTAGCAAAACAAAACAAGCTTCAACTACAGAAACTTTGCCTCCTCTATCAAAATGTAAAACAAACCACAAAACAATTAACAAAAAATCAGCTACCACTACAGATAAAACTGCTCCTATAAATCTTGATATAGTGCAAACTAAGCATACCAAAAAATGTATTTTAGCAAAAATGTTCCATCACAGAGTCCTTCAAAATCTTATAAACACAGGAGAGAAATCAAGCTCAACCCTTAAAACCTATCGTAGGAAATTAATCTTAGAAGCGTTGATAGACAGTGCAATCCTTCTCAAAAGAAAGTTATTTATTTTAATGTTAAACAAAATGAAACCACTAACAAAACTAATAACTAAACTACAAAAAAGACTTCTCAATAAACGAAATGTCAACAGAAATAACTTCTTAAGTATCAGTGGAGGTGAATGGAGTCACACTACGAGCACAGAACCATACTTTAATGAAGAAGCATACAAACAAAAGCAAACAAATACAATCGCCATACATAGCAGTGGACGAGGTTATGAAAAAGTTAATAATACCATAATGGAACAAGAAATACTGCTTACAAAAATATCCCCAGAAAACTTAGAATTACCTCTCCATTCAACTGAATCAGAACGTCTAGTATACAAATGGCCATGCTCGTCAATGTGTAACATTCCCAAAGAATCTTTCAAGTCTTTATGCCAATTCCTCAATCAATATGTGAAAGGCAAAGACAAAATCAAAATTAAACTACTGCAAAATATGGATACCTGTCCAGTGCGCAAGTACACAGGACTACAGGGACATTCATTGGCCTGCATTTCAGGACCTACTTGCAAAACCACCTTCCATTATATAAAAATGATATCAACACATCATTCAACTATAAGAAATCTAGTCTATAAACTGTACTATGCTAAAAGTCCTGCTTTAGCACTAGCCAATTTAAATAACATTCTTCTACATGGTACAGCAAAAGACCTACTTGAAGAAATCGACTATATCCAGAAAAAATATTTTGGAAGTGAAAGCCACTTACAGAATGACATAGCTTTAAAGCAAATTAGCAATAATTCTATGCATGGCAACCTTCTACTACACACATACAAAAAAGAAATACTGAAATTTAAAAGTACAAAAAAGAAATACTGAAATTTAAAAGTACATCTGCTGAAATACCAAACCATGTGTGTGTATGTTGCCGTTGAACTTTTTATAAAAGTAACACAAAAACTGTAGACCTAATATACAAAATAGAAGACAATGAAGATTCTAAATGGTTTGAATTAGCTCTCTAACTTATAGCAGAAAACAAATACGTAATAACTGACCCCTTAATACTTTGCAGTTACTGCACTACAAAACGTGACAACAACCAAACTCCTTCACGTGCTATCACAAATAATTTGGAATTATTTCCACTACCAAAACCCCTACAACAACTGAATTTATATGAGAGCATCATAATTCAAACAGTGCACCCATTTCAAGCAATAATACGCCTTCAACCAAAAACAGCAAAATGACCTCCCTCTGAATTAGTGAAATGTATTCGGGGAAAAGTAGTCTATTTACCATTAGATCTAAAAGAAAATGTGCACACTCTAGGAGTGCAACGTCCAATGGAGCAATCTTTAATTATCTTAGTAAATGGTGTACCTACAAAAGACAAAAAAATTGGCAACAACTGGTAGATTTACATAAAGTTAGACAAGCCTTGCAATATCTAAAAGACAATAATGAATACTACAAAGAAATTAATATTGAAGAAAACTTGAAGGATACCACTGAAATAATTCAAGAGACACAAGAAGCTGGTCAATTTGAGCTCCTAGATCCTGCTACAATATCCAATACTTTAGACCATTATACAATTCACCCATTGCACTCTAATGAAACCGTAGAAGATGCACTAGAAACGTACCAAATGCGTCAAACAAAAGGATCACCAATCAGCATATGGGAAAAAGGTATAGAAGCACGTGCTGTTCCTCTACTTTTTCCTACTGGCAAAGGAGGAAGGTACGATGATAGACCTATTCAAATAACAGTATCAGAATACCGCTCATTACTGATGTATTCTGAAGATCCCAGATTTAGACAAAATGTGGAATACATATTCCACCTACTCTTTGAAAGTGAACTAGCAATTTTATGTTACGGAGTTGCACACACATTAAAATCAGGCTCCCACTTTCAAAATATGTCAGATACACAACTATTACAAAAAGTGCAACAAAAAGATGAGGTTTTACAATCAAATATTACAAATCTATTAGCAAATATGCGTGGTACTAAAGAGTACTGGTTTCGACGTCATGGAGATGTACGTTGTATGATAAGAAACCTTGGCCCACCCACTTGGTTTGTTACATTAAGTTGTGCAGAATATGCATGGGAAGATTTACATGATTTCCTACGAATATCAAACAAAAACAAAACAAACATAGATATACTAACACCTGGAGAACTTTGTTCTTTAGATCCTGTTAATGTTTCAAGATATTTTCACCATCGCTTCATTGCTATGCTACACTTTATTTGAAATAAAACTGCTCCTCCCCTCGGAGAAGTGCAACACTTCTTTTGGAGAAAAGAATACCAAGCCAGAGGAGCATCACATATCCACATGCTTTTATGGATTAAAGATGCTCCTAAATTTGGTCAAGACAGTGACGCCACTGTTTTACAGCTTATTGAAAAATATGTCACTTGTGAAATTCCATCAGAAGCAACAAATAGTGATCTTCATGCACACATTTTACAATTTCAAAGACACAAATGTGGCAAATATTGTCGTCGCAAATACAAAAACAAAGGGAAATACTACAGCAAATGCTGCTTTGGTTTCCCTAGACCGGTTACAAAAACAGGTCAAGTGAATAACTTCATGTCTTCAGTTAGACATAGTGTTAAAGGTAAATCACCTAAAAATGCATATTACATAAAAAGAACAGAAGAAGAAAAATATATCAATGATTACAATGCAATCATTGCCCACTTATGGAATGCAAACATAGATGTGCAGTACATTGCAGACAATTCCACTGCAGTTGCATGATATGTGTCAGGCTGAGTTCCTGGTGTCTGCGGAAGCTGCTGAACCCCCGACAATCCACCCAAAATGTGGCACTCTGAGCTGATACTATATAACTGCACAGTTTACCTCACTTCCAGGGGAAAGGGGCAAGGGACAAATAAACAAACACCAGGCTGGAAGCTATCGACTAGGTGGTTCTTCACCTGTAGTTAAAACATAAACACATAATACACCTCATTACTCATTGGGTTACTATACTAACCTTAAAACTCTATATGCTTTACCAAAATAGTTAAAAGACCATACCTGGTACTTCTCTTCAGAATGCCCAGAGAAGTGATGAGCAGAAAAGACTTCCTTACTAGAGGACTTGAATCTTAATGATCATTCAGCCTTCTCAGTAGGTCCGTGAATGTGATATTTAACCTTGCAGTTCTTCTTTTTAACCTCAAGATTCTTGAACAAAGTCTTAAGTTCTTTAAAAGTAAATGGAAGTTCTTGTATTTCTTATTATAATTTTATTTTTTAGAGTGTCTTTAATCTTTGAACTGCTTTGAAACTTGCGAAGAAAACTTCATGTAGAAATATCCTGCACATGCGCAAAAAATCCAAACCGCGGGAAAAATGCACACGCGCTTAAATCCAATTCGCGGGAAACACGCACACGCGCTTAAATCCAATTTGCGAGAAAAACGCACATGCACTTAAATCCAATTCGCGGGAAACACGCACACGCGCTAAAGTCCAAGTCGTGGGAAAAAACACGCGCACACGCGCTAACAGTTCCAACCCACGCAAAAATACGCACACACGCTTTAGTTTTCACGTGACACTTCTTAGAGCTTGCGCGGAAGCTCCTCATAGATTTGTTCTTGCGCACGTGCAGATTCGATCGCGTAACAAAATACACACGCGCGAAACTCGCGTAGCAAAAACCTAGCGTACATAGACAAAATACACGTAGCAAAAGTTCACGCTCGCGCTAGACTCTCATGCGCAGACTTTCACGTGCAGGCTCTCATTAACGGAAAAAATCACGCGCTCGATAGAAATGTAACGTAGCAAAGAAAACAAGCGATCGCGCTACAGTTTTAGATAACGTGTTTCCGTTTACGAACTTTAAAAATCAATATAACCTTTTTACAAGTTCATCAGAAAAAGAGTTTCAGTTTAAAAGCACTTATCTCGTGAAGAGTCTTGGGAACTTCTTTTCTCAGATAACTTGAAATCTTCTCACTCCTGTCCTGTGTCATAACGAACTCCATAAAAGATTCCTGCTATATTTTCAAAGAAGCCGCTCGACTGCTTGAAACTTGAAACCCCTGAACAAGTTAAGCAGGAGCAGCTTAGCACACAACCTCTCAGCTGGGCAACGACGATGAAAGGCAGTTTAGAATGTTCACTGTCCTCCCTATAAACAATCACCAGCCAATTAGAATTTAGACTGAGAACCTCCATCTTGGCTTGGGGCATTTTCCATAGACTGCAATGACGGTTAAGGACAAAATTGGCTGTTTTAAACATATAACCCATAATAACTTCCCAAATCCTTTCTATACTAAATATGTGTCTCCCCTGACCCAATGTAAATGAGGATATGTCACTGTATGTAAAAGAAAATGTCACTCCAACCTGACAGTACCCCCCTCCTAACGCCCAGTCCCTGTGCCACTTTTCAATGGGAATTTCTTATGGAATCTTTCAACCAAACGAGGAGCATGCACATCACTTGCTTTCTCCCAAGTGCACTCTTCTGGACCAAAACCCTCCCAATCAATGAGATACTGTAGCTTTCATCTCACTCTTCTAGAGTCCAGAATTCTCTTAACCAAAAATTCTTCTGAAGCGTCTTCCTCAATCACAACTGCTGGAGGAGTAGGTGTCAATCTAGTTCCTTTAACCACAGGTTTTAACAAACTAACATGAAAAGTTGGATGGGTTTTCATATGTCTTGGTAATCTAAGACGAACAGCCACAGGATTTATCACCCTTTCGACAACAAACGGTCCTACGAAACGAGGGCAAAACTTATTTCTTCCTTTAATTCTCAAAAACTTGGTTGATAACCACACCAAATCTCCCTCACTATATTGAGGACTTGTCTTTCTTTTAAGGTCAGCAAACCTTTTGTATTTTTGCTTACTCTCCACCAACACCCCTTTTGCCTTTTCCAAATTTCTTTTCATGACTTCTAGTCTCTTTTCCACTTCTGGGTTTCCTGAATCATTATTGGTCTCAATACTAAGAAAACGAGGATGAAAACCTCGTCCCAAATAAAACGGAGACATAGAGGTGGCATCCTAACTACTGTTGTTATATGCAAATTCTACAACCCACAACAAATCTACCCACTCTTCACCTGTCTGCAGATAACACCTCAAATATTTCTCCAACTCCTGATTAATCCTTTCTACTTGCCCATTGGTTTCGGGTTGGTAACCTGATGATAGACATACCTCAACTCCCAAGCTCTTACAAAAAGCTCTCCAAAACTTCGAAATAAATTGAGACCCTCTGTCTGAGATGACCTGACTGGGAATTCCATGTAGTCTTACCACTTCTTGCAAGAAACTGTGAGCTAAACTATCGGCGGTAACCTCTCCCTCCATTGGAATGAAATGTGCTTCTTTAGTGAGTAAATCAACTACAACCAATACCGATGTACACCCTCTATCTTGTGGAAGATCCGTGATGAAATCTAATGACACTGAGGTTCTTAGATCTAGCACAAACTTCACAGGTCTTAACAAAATTAAGGGTATCTTGTCGAATTTTATCCCACCAAAAATCTCTTCTGACCAACTCAAGAGTCTTCCGATACCCTGGATGTCCTGCCAAAACTGATTCGTGACACTCCTTCAAAAATTGTTCTCTAAATTCAATAGATGGTAAATAGTCTGTCATCTAGACAAGGTAAACCATCTTTAATCTTGCGAGCTGGATCCAAACGAACCCAATCTTCAAGTTGTGTCTCAGAGATGGATTCCCGTACTTTCTTGAAGATTTTGTTCTCCTTTTCAATCCCAGCAAGAACAAAATGTTCTGGAGCGATCAATGGAAGTGGCTCACTGACCGACTTAACTTCACTTTCTGGAAACTGCCAAGACAGAGCATCTGCTTTTTTATTTTGATTTCCTGGCTTAAAAGTAACTATAAAATCATAATCTGCAAAAAATAAGGACCACCTAAGTTGTCGAGGTGTCAGAGTTCTTGCTGTCTTCAAAAAAAGTAAATTTCGGTGGTCAGTTAATACTGTCACGGTGTGACGTGCTCCTTTTAAAAAATGTCGCCATTCTTCAAACGCTGCTTTGATAGCAAGAAGCTCTCGGTCTGAAATGGTGTAATTTTCTTCCGCTGGTGAAAACCTCTTAGAAAAGTAGGCCACTGGATGCAATTGTCCTGTAACATTATGCCTCTGAGACAACACTGCTCCCATTGCCACATTGGAAGCATCAGCCTCTACAAAAAATGGTTTGGAAGTATCAGGATGAATGAAGATAGGAGTGGTAATACATTTCTCCCTCAAAATTTGAAAAGCCTCATCAGCCTTAGCCTCTCAAACAAATGGAATTCCTTTCTTCAAAAGTCGAGTAATTGGAGCTACTAAACTGGAGAAGCCTTCAATGAATCTTCGTTAAAAATTGGCAAATCCCAAAAAACTCTGGATCTCCTTCACCTTAGTTGGAGTAGGCCAATCACGAACCGCTTCCACCTTTTTTGGATTCATTTCCAGGCCACAAGGAGTGATCACAAAACCTAAAAATTCTACCGAATCCGCATGGAAGTGACTCTTCTCCAATTTAGCGTAAAGATTATTCTCTCTCAATTTACTTAAGATCTGTCGAACGTGAATTTTGTGTTTCTCCAAATTCTGGGAAAAAATCAAAAATATCGTCAATATAAACGATAACAAAAATATCAAGAAATTCCCGAAGAACCTCATCGATAAAAAATTGAAAAGCCGCTGGGGCATTGCAAAGACCGAAAGGCATCACTTGGTACTCGTACAGGCCAAATCTGGTTTTAAATGCCGTCTTCCACTCACCCCACTCTTGGACTCGTACAAGATGATAAGCTCCACATAAATCCAACTTAGAAAATATGGTTGCACCTTGGATTTGAATTAACATTTCAGAGATGAGAGGGAGAGGATACCGATTTTTCACTGTCATTCTATTAACAGCCCTTTAATCTATACAAGTTCTGAGAGAACCATCAGATTTTGGCACAAAGAACAATGGTGAGGCTGCCGGCGATTGAGAGTGCCAAATAAATCCCTTAGCCAAATTTTCCTTTAAATATTCTTTCAAATAATCATTCTCTCTTTCTGTCAAGACATAAACCCTACTGCTAGGTAAAATAGCTCCAGGCTCCAACTCTATCTTGCAATCAAAAGGTCTTTGAGGAGGCACTCTCCAGCTTCCTTTTCATCAAATACGTCCCAAAAATCCTGATAACAAGTATGAAGTTCACCCACCACTGCTCCAATGTCAAAGCCTATTGCCCCTCTTTCTGCAAGCGAAAATGAAACGGAATTCACAACTTTTTCTTTCTCTTCATGACATTTTCCTGAGAAACAATGATCCAGACAAAAGGTTGATTCTAAGGATACAATTCTTGAACTCCAATCAATTCTAGGACTATGAAGAGTAAGCCAGGGCATACCCAAAAATTTTTTCAAGATTGGCGCATCAATTAACTCAAAAGAGATATTTTCTTTATGACCTCCAGTCATCTCCATCTCAAGTAACTCTGTATTATGAGTGATTGGACCTGAAGAAAGAGATGTCCCATCAACTGCCCTGACTTGCTCCACTTCTTTCTTTGCGACTAAAGGAACACCTAGAGTTTTTGCCAATCCCCTATCCATGAAATTACCCGTAGCTCCTGAATCAATAATAATTGCCCCAGAACCTAAAATTACTTTTTCAAACATCAAGGATACGTTCACAGTTATGTGAGGAACCGCTGTCTGTATAGTGTTAGCCACTTGTTGTACTCTGCCTGAAGAATTGGAGATCTTCTTGGGGGTAAAAGGACAATTTTCAAGAAAATGCCCACTCCTACCACAGTATAAACACAAATTATTCTCCCTTCTTCTTGCCTTCTCTTCCTTGGACAACGGACCTCTCACCCGACTCTGCTGATCGTTTACCTTTGACTTCACTTCTCTGTTCACCACCTCAACTTTAGGCCTCTCCATTCTTCCTGGAAACCTAACTTCTCCCTGAGAACGTCTACGCTCTAAACGTCTTTCACTTAAACGAAAATCCAACTGAACTACCAAATCAATTAAAGCATCTAAAGTAGTTGGTCGCTCCAAAACTCCAGCCAGAGCATCTTTTAACTCATCCTTTAAGCCCCTATAAAATAAGGAAGCCCTCTTCTCCTCTGGCCATCTACTCTCTAGAATTAAAGTTCTAAATTGAGTGATATAAGAAATCAACTCCTTTCCTCCCTGGCGTAGTTCCAGTAATTCTCCATCAACCTCTAAAGATACCTGTCTCTTATCAAACATTTTCTTAAATTCGGTCTGGAAAAGGGAATAATTATTCAAAGCCAAACTCCTTTGACTCACCAAAAGACTTCCCCACGCAGAAGCTTCTCCAGATAAATATAATAAGGTAAATGTTACCTTTGAAGCATCTGTGGAAAATAACTCAGGACGACTTAAAAAATGCAATTCACACTGCGTCTGAACATTTTTAAACTTTCTTGAATCTCCTAAAAAACTTTCGGGAGCGGTCAAAGGAACAGGCATAACTAAAGTTCCTAAACCACCCACTGCCCCTCTGGGAAGCCTAGGTTCTTGTTCTTCTCCTACTCTCACCAACTCAGGTGGGTTTCCTGCACCTTCCGAAACTTCAACTTCTCTTCTAACTTCTACTTCTTGTATTTGAGTTACCTTTAAATTTAACTCATCCATTCTTTGACAAAGACTTGAATATTCCTGATGAGCCACCCGTAACTCTTCTCTCATTTCCCTAACCATTACTCCCAACGCCTCCATGGCTGTCTCGTCGGGGTCCATAACAGCTTGGGCAGACACATTTTTTTATTGGCCTTTCATTCTGTCAGGCTGAGATCCTGGTGTCTGCGGAAGCTGCTGAACCCCCGACAATCCACCCAAAATGTGGCACTCTGAGCTGATACTATATAACTGCTCAGTTTACCTCACTTCCAGGGGAAAGGGGGAAGGGACAAATTAACAAACACCAGGCTGGAAGCTATCGACTAGCTGGTTCTTCACCTGTAGTTAAAACATAAACACATAATACACCTCATTACTCATTGGGATACTATACTAACCTTAAAACTCTATATCCTTTACCAAAATAGTTAAAAGACCATACCTGGTACTTCTCTTCAGAATGCCCAGAGAAGTGATAAGCAGAAAAGACTTCCTTACTAGAGGACTTGAATCTTAATGATCATTCAGCCTTCTCAGTAGGTCCATGAATGTGATATTTAACCTTGCAGTTCTTCTTTTTTACCTCAAGATTCTTGAACAAAGTCTTAAGTTATTTAAAAGTAAATGGAAGTTCTTGTATTTCTTATTATAATTTTTTAGAGTGTCTTTAATCTTTGAACTGCTTTGAAACTTGCGAAGAAAACTTCATGTAGAGATATCCTGCACATGCCCAAAAAATCCAAACCGCGGGAAAAATGCACATGCGCTTAAATCCAATTTGCGGGAAACACGCACACCTGCTTAAATCCAATTTGCGAGAAAAACGCACACGCACTTAAATCCAATTCGTGGGAAAAACGCACACGCGCTAAAGTCCAAGTCGCGGGAAAAAACACGCGCACACGTGCTAACGGTTCCAACCCACGAAAAAATACGCACACGCGCTTTAGTTTTCACGTGACATTTCTTAGAGCTTGCGCGGAAATTCCTCAGATTTGTTCTTGCGCACGCGCAGATTCGATCGCGTAACAAAATACACACGCGCGAAACTCGCCTAGCAAAAACCTAGCGTACATAGACAAAATACGCGTACCAAAAGTTCACGCTCGCACTAGACTCTCACGCGCAGACTTTCACGCGCAGGCTCTCGTTAACGGAAAAAACCACACGCTCGATAGAAATGTAACGTAGCAAAGAAAACAAGCGATCGCGCTACAGTTTTAGATAACGTGTTTCCGTTTACGAACTTTAAAAATCAATATAACCTTTTTACAAGTTCATCAGAAAAAGAGTTTCAGTTTAAAAGCACTTATCTCGGGAAGAGTCTTGGGAACTTCTTTTCTCAGATAACTTGAAATCTTCTCACTCCTGTCCTGTGTCACAACGAACTCCATAAAAGATTCCTGTTATATTTTCAAAGAAGCCGCTCGACTGCTTGAAACTTGAAACCCCTGAACAAGTTAAGCAGGAGCAGCTTAGCACACAACCTCTCAGCTGGGCAACGATGATGAAAGGTAGTTTAGAATGTTCACTGTCCTCCCTATAAACAATCACCAGCCAATTAGAATTTAGACTGAGTACCTCCATCTTGGCTTGGGGCATTTTCCATAGACTGCAATGAAGGTTAAGGGCAAAATTGGCTGTTTTAAAAATATAACCCATAATAACTTCCCACATCCTTTCTATACTAACTATGTGTCTCCCCTGACCCAATGTAAATGAGGATATGTCACTGTATGTAAAAGAATATGTCACTCCAACCTGGCAGTACCTGACAATATGTTACAGCATACTTAACCAAAACAGAAAAAACAGAGCTCCAAGACCTCTGGAATGACCTGTCATCAGACAAAACACTCTCTCCGAAATTATACAGCTTGGGCATAAAAATGCTCTCCTATAGAGAATGTGGCTCCCATGAAGTAGCAGATCGTTTAACTGGTACTGCTTTGTATGGAAAATCTGAAAATATAGTATGGCTAAGTCTTGGTCCTGCTAAATCTAGAAAAAGAGTTCTAAAATCATACGAACATATAGAAACAATAGCCAAACATGATCCCAACAGCCAAGCCATTTTAAGAAAACAATTTACTGGACACATACTATCCAAACAGAAGTACCACTTTGGAAACCATGTGTCTATGCCACATAGCCCAAAACTTCACATACAAAAATAATCTAAAACCCGATGAGAAAAAGGTAAATACAGAGTGACAAATTGTGAAGGCAGCTTAGTAAAACTCACCAAACCAAATTCAATTAATCATATCAAATTGTCATTAAAGACTCCTCAACATAAAGAACTATATTACATGTCCCTGCTACAACTCTTTAAACAATGGAGAAAAGAAGAAGAAATACTAGATAACTATGACTCCTATGAAGACGCTTTCAAAGCAAATGAAAGCACTATAACTGATGTAAACTTTACACAGTACAAAACAATGTTGCACAATGAACAGCAACACGAAGAAGAAGTCCAGGCCCAACTAGATAAGGACACTCCTGACAGTAGTCAACCTTCTGTAAAAGGAAGCCAAGAACCACTTGGAGAGCCACTAATAACAACGGAGGCAGAATTAGCTATGACAGAAGTAGAAAACACCATGTGTCAGTATGAAGATAAAGAAGACTTAACTATACTACAATCAAAACTAAACAATGAGCAACGTAGCATTTTTGAAGAAGTAACAAAAGAAATTGCACATGGTGTATAACATGAAAACAAAGAATGCACCTGCCAAAATTACAAACCTATACTACTGTACGTCAGTGGTGAAGCTGGTTCTGACAAACCATTCTTAATCAAAATCATCAGTAAATTCCTTCAACAATTGACAAACAACAAACTGTCAGCTGTTGTCACTGCCCACTCAGGTTTAGCTGTCTACAACATAGGCAGTGTCACTTTACACCGATTACTACTCCTGCCAGTAGAGCACCACAGCGACACTAAACAGTTTAGACAATTCAATCTCCAACACAGCTGGATTGGAAAAAATATTAAAATTATCCTTAAATTGCAGAGTAATGCTTAAACGTAACCTTGGATCAAGGACTAGTTAATGGAGTACTGGGTACAGATGTTGGCTTTCAAACATACCCACGTGACAACAACATTCAGTTTGTCAATATTCTCTTTGACAAACTTTCAGAAGTGAAAAGGATAGGACGCTCAACAGCTCGATTCCTTCTCTTCAAAGACAGGAATGTACGCAGAGAACAATTTTCTCTAACTCTTGCATACGCAGTCACCATTCATAAATCACAAGGTCTTACCCTAGACAAAGCATTGATAGACATTGGTAACACAGTCTTTAAAGAAGGCATGAGCTACGTAGCACTATCACGCTTACGTACACTTGACAGTCTATTTCTAATCAACTTTGATGCAAGTAAAGTAAACGCTGATATTCCTTGCATTTCAGAATACAATAGACTTCGTTCACTATACACCCCATCTAAAAACATATCCTATTCCACAAAAAGTAAAATGTTCTAAAAGAAAACTAAATCAAACAGAAATGCAACAGGATGTCACTGCAAATCCTCCCAAGAGATTAAAAGAAACTAATACTTCATCAAGTACCACAATCAAAAAAGAACCTATTAGGGAAAGTAAACCAGGTACTTCTTCAAAGAAGGAAGACAAACTCTAAAAAAAGCACTCAGATACAGAACTACCTGGTCCATTTAAACTTTCAAATGTAATTGGTGTAAGTTGCTACACAAATGTAGCAATGAACATTCTATTTCAATTACCACCAATAGTTGACAACATTTACTTACACAGTACAGACCAATTGTGTTTGCAAATGTTAGTACTTCATAGAAACGCAACAAACAATTCTGACAACACGTATAGTGTTTATGGAATAAGACAACAATTGGACTACTGTGCTGGAAAGGTGAATTCACTATAAACTCACAGGAAGATCCACAAGAATTTCTAATGTACTTACTACAGGTACTGGAAAACAAAAACATACCTATAAATGAAATCTTCCAAATTTCATACATGAGGAAACATACATGCACTCTGTGCAACAATGTGACACAAGAAGAAATCCGCAATGAGCGCTTTGTGTATGTTTCAATACTAATTGTGAATCCATTCCATTTCAGCAACTTGTACAAAATGCAAACCATGGTAGATTATGTACTACCTGCAATTCGGATAATCGCTCCACCTTACTAATACAAACACATAGTAAATACGGAATACTAATGCTTCTACGTTACAATACATATGGTATCAAAAACAACTGCAAGCTGACTGGATTCACACATGGTCAAGTATCACTTGGTAAAAAAACCTTCAAAACAATTGGTATAATCTACCACACAGGAGCCACAACCAATGCAGGTCACTATACTGCATATATAAATAAAAATGTGGATTGTTCAAATGTAATGATAGTACCATTACTCTAAAGCAGAGATTACCTGCAAATCTTACAAATGCTTATTTAATGTTTTTAAAACCAAAATGTATTAACTAAACTGTACTTTAACATTAACTAAACTTCTATTAAAAAACTATAAACTGTTACAATATGCCAACAGCTATATAACTGCCCCAAGATTCTACAACAACTAAACAGATAAATGAATACCACTAAATTATATCAAAGAATAAACAGTTAGAATACACCAACTGGTATCTAACTACCCCAAGATTTTCAATAACCAAACAGATAAATCAATACCACTACATTATAACAAACAATAGACAGTTAGAATACGCCAACTGGTATCTAACTAGCCCAAAATTTTACAATATCCAAAAGGAGAAATCAATACCACTTCATTATAACAAAAAATAGGCTGTTAGAATATGTCAACAGGTATCTAAGTGCTCCAAAAATCTGCAACAAGCCAATATATAGAGCATTAGCCAGAAACAACAAGTGAAGACTGAAAACAAACAAACAAATAGACTGTAGCATAACAAAAATAGTTTTTTTTTAATCCAACTTGGATTTTTTTTTCTCCCACAGACCCAATGATTTTAGCAACAAACACAGAAACTGAGCAAATTGCACAGTACACTGGTTTGTAATCTACTAAATATGAGGGTAAAAAAAAAATGTTGATTATTCAATGTTATAAGTCGTTACAAAATACCAATACTAACATGATCTTTTCTTTTATCACAGAAATAAACAAGAAATACATGTACTCCAGTTACTACACCAAACAGTAAGTATATTATATTAAGTACAACCATCACAGCAAATCACACCCATAGTGACTTATAACTTTGCTGCTTATAAATTTGATCTTGTCCATGCATCCAAGACTATAGGCCCTGCCCACAACCACCACAGCATATCACACCCATAGTGGCTTATAACTTTGTTGCTTATAAATTTGTTCTTGGATCCCAAAGTTATAAGCCACTATGCTTGTGATATGCTGCGGTGGTTGTGGCCAGGGCATACAGTCTTGGGAGCATGGCCATATGGCACTTTTAATGTCTGCGGACATGAGTGTTCTAAGAACACTTTCATCTTGCCAGCGAACAATACGGACAGCGTCCTCAGGACACCCCCATTTCATCCATTGACGAACATTTCAGGACACTGCATGTGTTATTAGAACAGTTTCAACTTGCCTGCGAACAAAACGGACAGGCATACCGTCCTCAGAACACACCCATTTAGTTTATTTTCAAACATTTCAGGACACTGCGAGTGTTCTTAGAACAGTTTCAACTTGCTTGCGAACAATACATACAGGCGTAGTGTCCTCAGAACACCCCTATTTCATTTATTTACAAACATCCCAGGACACTTCATGTGTTCTTAGAACAATTTGAACTTGCTTGCGAACATGTGTTCTTAGAACAATTTGAACTTGCTTGCGAACAGTATGGACAGGCATACCGTCCTCAGAACACCCCCATTTTGTTTATTGACGAACATCCCAGGACACATGATGTGTTCTTAGAACAGATTCAACTTGCCTGTGAACAAAACGGACAGGCTTACCGTCCTCAGAACACACCCATTTAGTTTATTTTCGAACATTTCAGGACACCGCGAGTGTTCTTAGAACACTTTCAGCTTGCTTGCGAACAATACGTACAGGCGCAGTGTCCTCAGAACACCCCCATTTCGTTTATTTAGAACATTTCAGAACATCTGCGTTGTCCGCGGACAAAATGAACACAACAGGGGGGGTCTACCACCTAAATAAATACAACAGTTAACCCATCTCTTACTCCCCCGTCCTCCCCAAACACTTTTACACACCAACACACTCTACTAAATAGTATTTTTTCCACCAAGTTTCACCGCGCTGTTCGTGGACGTCCGCGAATCCAAGACAGCGGGTGTTCCCGAAAATCTGACACGCTTCACGCTCTTCACCGTCCAATCAGCGAACACGTTGCATGTTCGCGGACATGACGCAAGCCGGTTGGCCAGTCAGGACACTGTCTGGGGAGCGAACAGGGAAATGTGTCCGCGGACCGAACATAGATATCACTAATTTTTTGTGACTTACTTTTTGGTCATTTTAAAAAAAACTACTGGACGGCTTTCACCAAATTTGCAAAAGCACGCTTTCGGGACCAAGCCGCTGCTCCTGGTCCAAATTTGGTGAAAATCCGTCCAGCGCTTTGGGCTGTAGGCGTGAGCAAAGTTTTTTCCCCATTCAGTCTATGGGAAAAAAAGAACTTTTGGGGCCCCCCCTATAACTTTGCCCCCCCTGGACCAAACCTCACAAAAAAATTCAGAGTGACCCATATACTTTTTTTGCAACGTTTGGTGAGGATTCGTCCAGGGGGAGCGAAGTTATAAGCCGCCCAAAAAGGGCTCTTCCTATGGAAACAGCAACTTAACCATAACTACACAGCCACTACCATGGCCACAGCCACGGTAGTGGCTGTGTAGTTATGGTTAAGTTGCTGTTTCCATAGGAAGAGCCCTTTTTGGGCGGCCTATAACTCCGCTCCCGCTGGACGAATCCTCACCAAACTTTGCAAAAAATGGGCCACTCTGAATTTTTCTGCAAAGTTTGGTGATGTTTGGTGCAGGGGGTCAAAAGTTATGGGGGGGGGTCCCAAAACTTTGCGCACACCTACAGGTCAAACCGCTGGACAGATTTTCACCAAATTTGCGGCAGGGGCTTGGTCCCGAAAGCATGCTTTTGTAAATTTGGTGACAATCCATCCAGTAGTTTCCTTTAAAACGACCAAAAAATATGTCTTAAAAAATTAGTGATATCTATGTCCGCTCCGTAGTCACACTTCCCTGTTCGCTCTGCGGACAAGATACCGATTGGCCAGGGGGTGGCGTCATGACCGCGGATATGCAACATCTTCGCCGATTGGCTGCAGCGAGCCGTGATGTGCATCAGAATAAGTGGATGCGCCCGACATCTTGGATCCCACGACAGCACGGTCACCACCAGAGGCGATATGCTGTTTCGGAAACTGTTTTGGTCTCCTACAGTGCTTGGGGAGGTTCAGAGAGTAAGAGATGGGTGAAATACTGTATTTGTTTGGGCGGCAGGTGTTAATGGTATATTTGCCATGCGAAATGCTGTTTCGGAAACTGTTTTGGTCTCCTACAGTGCTTGGGGAGGTTCAGAGAGTAAGAGATGAGTGAAATACAGTACTTGTTTGGGCGGCAGGTGTTAATGATGTATTCGCCATGCCTGCCTTGTCCAGAATGTTTGTAAGTACTGAAAATGAGGGGTCTCATAAGGATAGTAAGTCAGTCCGTGCTGTGCGCAGGCAACTTCAAACTGTTCTAAGGACACGCGTGGTATTAGCGAACATTACAATTGAGTACATGCTGTAGTTACTATTTTTGTTTGTATGGGTGTGCTACTAATTTATACACCCCCATGGGTGTGATATGCTGCGGTGATTGTGATCAGGGCCTAGAGTCTTGGGTGCATGGCCGTAGGCCGTAGGCCATACTCCCAAGACGCTAGGCCCTGGCCACAACCACCGCAGCATATCACAGCTATACCTACACCCGTAGTCTCGCATATTGATCAGGTGTTTGTGGGGAGGGCCTAGAGTCTTGGATGCATAAACAAAGGCCATGTACACAAGATCAAATTTGTATGTAGAGAATGTATAAGGCACTATGGGTGCCATATGCTGCGGTAGTTGTGGACAGTATGTAGAGTCTTGGCTGCATGCCTGAAGGCCATGCACTCGAAAACACAGTTATAAGTACTGCAGTTATAAGCCACTATGGGTTTGATATACTGGACACCCATGCATTCACATATATATGGCCTTACACCCAAGACTCTAGCCTCTGGCCACAACCACTACAGCATATCACAGCTATAGATAGACCCGTAGTATTAAACATCAATCAGGTGGTTGTGGGGAGGGCCTAGAGTCTTGGGTGCATGGCCAAAGGCCATGCACCCAAGACCACATTTATACGTAGTGAAGTTACAAGCGACAATGGGTGCGATATGCTGTGGTGGTTGTGGCAGGATTTAGACTCTTGGGTGCATGGACGAAAGAACAAAGTTATAAGCACTAACGTTATAAGGCAACATGGATTTTATATAGCGCAGTGGTTGTGGGCAGGATGTAGAGTTTTGGGTGCATGGCTGCAGGCCGTAGGCCGTACGCCATACTCCTAACACTCTAGGCCCTGGCCAGAACCACCACATCATATTACAGCAATGCATACACCCGTAGTATTGCTTAGCGGTCAGATGGTTCTGGGGAGGGTATACAGTCTTGGATGCATGGCCTAAGGCCATGCACCCAAAAACGACCTTATAAGCAGTGCAGTTATAAGCCACTGTACACGCATACATTCAAATATCTATCGACATACATCCAAACTTCTAGGCCCTGCTAACAACCACTGCAGCATATTAGACAGCCACGTTAGTGGCTGTGTAGTTATGGTGGAGTTGCTGTTTCCATACGAAGAGCACTTTTTGGGTGCCTTATAACTGTGCTCCCCTTGGACGAATCCTCACCAAACTTTGCAAAAAAAAAGTATATCGGACACTCTGAATTTCTTTGGAGAGTTTGGTGATGTTTGGTCCAGGGGGGGGGAAAGTTATAAGGGGGTGGGGGGGTGTTCAAAACATCTCTTTTCCCCTTAGACTGAATGGGGGAAAAAGTGTGGCGCTTTCCCTGATTGGTTGTGGAACAGCGTGAAGTATGTCAGCTTTCTTCGGTGCCCGGCTATCTTTTATTCATGTTTTGGTGTACGTGGACATCGCCAGAAACACATACAAAACAAGACAGCATTGCACTTGTCACACTTATGTAATACTATTTCAGAAGGTGACCTTTAAAAAAAAAAGTGTCTTATTGGCATTTTAAGAAGACATGTAACCTCCCCTCCCCTTCTTTTCTTCCCCCTCCCATGTAATCAACAACGCACCCAGTCCTGTTCCCGCCCCCAAGTCCATAAACTCTGTAGATGGCTCCCGGTCCCAGGTTTCTGTGAGTGGCCATTTCTCTTACCAGCTGGTGTGCGGGCCCTTGCACTGTTTGAGAACACCCCTCTCCCCCTCTAGTAACTTCAGCCACATCTCCTCCCAGCTTCCTGTGAAGGCATCCTCCCCAAGTGGAGCAAGTAATCGCACCAGCCCCAGCAATCTCATTTTCCCAGGGCACCATGCGGCCCAAGACTCCTGCTGCAGATGATGCAGGACAATGTCCCAGTCCGAGAGAAACCTTTGGTGATCCCCTTGAATTGAATAGGTAACCCACTGCCCGTGGGCTTCACTGGCCTGTGTGTGTCACCTCCGCTCATCGCCACGATTTATCTGCCATAAATCACCACAATTCGCCTGATTCCAAGGCGAGTGCAACTGTGCACCTTTTCGTCCAGAACATCTGCTGCATTTCTACTAAAAGTGCTGTTTAAATGCACTACGCTTTACCCGAAGGCACACTTTGCTTTTCCAAGATGGCGCCGTGTTTTGCCTAAACCAGAGGAGCCCTACAACTGAGCTGCTGGTGATTGGCTTACCCGGCCTTATCCCTCCCTCCTCTCCACCGGTAGGCGGAAGCCGGCACCTGTGTCGAAGGCACGGTGTACAAGGCTCCAGTCCTGAGCCTGTCGTGAGCTTGCCTGAGCCTGGGCCAGGAACTCTGCATGTCACCCTATGGACTACCCAGCAAGCGGCATTCACACCTGGTTCACCGCTCTTGGGTAAGCTATCTAACCTTATTGTGTGCCCACAAGACTATCCACATACCAATCTGAATAATAATCACCCTTCAACCCGGCGTGGTCCTAGCACTTGCCCAACTTCGATCACTACCTCATCTATTTCCCCCCACCCGTGGGGGTTGCCTTCCCCGACGTGCGAGAGTCACATTGCCTGCTGACTCTGCACCTGCTGCTACAGTGATTTGCTTTGTCACCTAACTCTCAAACGGCTCCCTATCTACTATGAATTACCACTAACATATTTACTCACCTGCTAGGCGAGCCCTTATGTGGCATACTGTACTTTAATCCATGTCACGCGACGCAGGTTTCTAGGCGAGTACTGGCATGAGCCAGAGAAATGCAATTCACGTCATAATTGTGAAAATTCGAATCTAGGTAGCCCAACACTCTGATACATTTGTCTGCCAAATGCCATGCATGCACGTTATAACTGCGAACATTCGAATCTAGGTAGCCTAATACTCTTTTTGCTTTTTGCATTTCTGCTACCGTGATATCTCAAAGTGAGCTGCTCTTCCAAAGTATTACGTGTTGTGCCCCATGGTCATGTTCAGACTCCTATCCAACCAATGCTGAGCCTTGTGTTGTGCCCCATGGTCGCCATTAGACCTCATTTAATCCATGCTGCGCCCTCTGGTCGCTACTTGACTTATGTTGTGCCTTGTGTTGCGCCCTTTGGTTACTATTAGACCACACCGGACCTATGCTGAGCCCTGTGTTGTGCCCCATGGTCGCCATTAGACCTCATTTAATCCATGCTGCGCCCTCTGGTCGCTACTTGACTAATGTTGTGCGCTGTGTTGTGCCTCATGGTCGCCATTAGACCTCACTTAACCTATGCTGCGTCCTTTGGTCGCTACTTGACTTATGTTGTGCCCTGTGTTGTGCCTCATGGTCGCCATTAGAACTCATTTAACCCATGCTCCGCCCTCTGGTCGCTACTTGACTAATGCTGTGCCCTGTGTTGTGCCTCATGGTCGCCATTAGACCTCATTCAACCTATGCTCCGCCCTTTGGTCGCTACTTGACTTATGTTGTGCCTTGTGTTGTGCCCTTTGGGTACTATTAGACCACACTGGACCCATGCTGAGCCCTGTGTTGTGCCCCAGGGTCGCCATTAGACCTAATTTAATCCATGTTGCGCCCTCTGGTCGCTACTTGACTAATGTTGTGCGCTGTGTTGAGCCTCATGG
The DNA here is from genome assembly GCF_040938575.1 of Ambystoma mexicanum. Classification (NCBI taxonomy): domain Eukaryota; kingdom Metazoa; phylum Chordata; class Amphibia; order Caudata; family Ambystomatidae; genus Ambystoma; species Ambystoma mexicanum. The sequence continues at coordinate 140,886,962 of NC_090921.1, forward strand.
TCGCCATTAGACCTCACTTAACCTATGCTGCGTCCTTTGGTCGCTACTTGACTTATGTTGTGGCCTGTGTTGTGCCTCATGGTCGCCATTAGACCTCATTTAACCCAGGCTGCGCTCTCTGGTCGCTACTTGACTAATGCTGTGCCCTGTGTTGTGCCTCATGGTCGCCATTAGACCTCATTTAACCTATGCTGTTCCCTTTGGTCGCTACTTGACTTATGTTGTGCCCTGTGCTGTGCCTCATGGTTGCCATTAGACCTCATTGAACCCATGCTGCGCCCTCTGGTCGCTACTTGACTAATGCTGTGCCCTGTGTTGTGCCTCATGGTTGCCATTAGACCTCATCTAACTTATGCTGAGCCCTCTGGTCGCTACTTGACTTATGTTGTGCCCTGTGCTGTGCCTCATGGTCGCCATTAGACCTCATTTAACCTATGTTGCGCCCTTTGGTCGCTATTTGACTTATGTTGTGCCTTGTGCTGCGCCCTCTGGTTACTATTAGACCACACCGGACCTATGCTGAGCCCTGTGTTGTGCCCTAGGGTCGCCACTAGACCACATCTGACCCACGCTGCGCCCTTTGGACGCTACTTGACTTATGTTGTGCCCTGTGCTATGCCCTATGGTCGCCATTAGACCACATTCTCCGCCCACTGGAACTGGGAGGATGCTACACCTAGCATTAGCCCTCTGTACCATGGCTACAGTCACACAGGCTGTCCCTAGCAGTCAAGATCACATCGTTCAGTCACTAACACCTACCTCAAACTTTAGCCAACTCACTACTAACGCTATGCAACCCAATCTCTCCACATTCTGCAAGGCCCAAGAAACAACACTCTATGCCTCCCTACCCTGCACCACATCCAATAGAAACAACAGACTCCGCGCAAGACTAGCCAAACTACACGAACCCCGGAGAAGAACCCTTCCGGCCTCCAACCTCAATACTAACTACAAACCTAGCCCACTATTGCTTAGCCAATCTAAATGGCCCAATCAAACATCTACCTTGAATGTGAACATCCCCCAGCTTATTAACCTCCAACCCAAAGCTTCCCCCACTGTAGACAAACCTATCCGAGCTAACAAAACTCCTGAAGCCCCCCCTCTCAAGGGACCGCTCCTTAATGTTCGATCTCTAGTCGCTCACGCTACGGATATTGCCGATTTCATTACGGAAGGGAACCTGGATTATCTTGCAATTACGGAAACTTGGCTCCATAATGCAGCAGGACCTGCCCTTATGCTAGCTATTCCTGATGGCTACACCATAATCAGACAAGACCGTGATAATGCACGAGGTGGCAGCATTGCTATTATTTCTAAAACGGCTCTTGGTCTCAGACTAGCCCCTACCCAGCCTCTACATTCATGTGAAACCCTCACTGCCAAAATGCAGATAAACAACTCGCAATCCATTACCATACACCTTATATACAGACCACCCGGCCCTCATGGTACCTTTGAGGAAGACTTGCATAATATAATTATGAACAACCTGAAACCTACCACGCAACTACTTATGCTAGGTGACTTCAACTTAGGTTTTAACGATCAAACGGACAAAAATGCCACAGAAATAGCCAACACGATCAAAGCATTAGGCCTTACCCAAAAAGTCACTACACCCACCCACCTTAAAGGGAGAATATTGGACTGGGTAGCGGACATTAACTGCTCTGCCACTATCACTTCCATCCTGCCTTTAGCATGGACAGACCATTCTCTGATCTCCTTTCACTTATCTACTATCAGACCCACTCTACCGGCTCGACCACGAGCGCCACCATGCCCAACCAGAAGTAATAAAAGTATTACGGCAGAAAAAATCATCCCCGCCATACTGCCTACTCTCAATGCACTGCCTGATAATCTCGACCCCAGCAGCCTAGTTCAGGAATTTAACAATATCATGCTCACCACATTGGATAAAATTGCTCCTATCAAACTTAGACCGAGCAAACCCATAGCCCACCTAAACAAATGGTTCACCCCACAACTCAAAGACCTTCGCACCTTAAAGAACAAAAGTGAAACAAATTGGAGACTATGCCCCTCTAGTGAGAATAAAGCTAAATTAACTGCACTTTCCTCACATTACAAAAAGGAAATCTGCCAAGCAAAACGTGACTCCTACGATGAACGTATTGCTAATTCAAACTCAAGCATGAAAGAACTCTTCTGCATACTCAAAGAACTAGAGTCCCCTACTGCTATCCCGGACGTCTGCACCAAGGACAAATCATGGTGCACAGATATACAACAAGCCTTAGCGCATAAAATTGACACACTGCAGAATAAAATCGAACTAAAAAAGAAGGCTCTAAACTTACTGCATTCGCCTAACACTCTCCTGCCCAACGAGCTACCACCGGCACATAATGCCACATTTCACTTCTCTAAAATGTCCATCCTAGAGGTAGAAAAAATCATCCTATCTCTGAAGCCTTCAAACTGCAAAGGTGATATCTGCCCTGCACAGCTAATAAAAGATGCTGCTAGAGAACTCTCCCCATTTATAACCAAACTGATAAATGCCTCATTTGCTACAGGTAATATACCTGCCAACCTCAAGCAATCCTGGGTGCTACCACTCCTCAAAAAACAGACACTTGATCCCCTCATTCCTACAAACTACCGGCCTATTACCACGGTCCCATTTTTATTAAAAATACTGGATAAGGCCGCCTACACTCAAATTCAGAAGCATTTAGAATTGCACAAACTCCTGGGCAACAGACAATCTGGCTTCCGTCCACTGCACGGAACTGAGACTGCCCTAATCGACCTAAAGTCCCAAATAGACGAGTTGAGAGACAAAGGAAGGACAGTACTCCTGCTCCTACTCGACCTCTCCGCTGCTTTCGACCTGGTCAACCACAAGGTCCTATGTCGGCACCTTGACTCTGCAGCTCACTTCTCCATGGACGCTATCAAGTGGATCGAGTCCTTCCTGAGTGAGAGGACCATGAGAGTCTTCTCCCCCTCAGCTTCGGCCGATCCTTCACCCATCCTATGTGGTGTTCCCCAAGGATCCTGCGTCTCGCCTACCCTCTATAACATCTTCACTAAGCCACTGTTCGACAATCTGGACCAGCTGGGTATCACCTACACTAACTATGCAGATGATACTCAGATTCTCCTACCACTTTCTGGGGATTACGGTACGGACATGGGCCTAGTGAACAAAGTTTACCTTATCATCCAAGCATGGATGGCCACTCACGGACTGTGCTTGAACGATGATAAGACTGAACTAATAATACTGGGTTCGCAGCCCAATATTAAAAAATTAGGTCAAGAATATTCATCTTTCAATATTGACGGCAATACTATTAAAGTCTCCAAGGAAGTAAAAACCTTGGGATTTTACTTGGACTCCACACTATCTTTTGACAAGCAGCTCAAATCCCTTACCTCGGCGACGGCTTACACTTGCAAACTTCTTAGAGCTGGTAAACCGTTTTTCTCTGACAATAGTTGTCTGATCATGGCTAGAGCCCTTATACTCTCTAGAATCGACTATTGTAATGCCCTCTACATTGGGGCCAACAAATCCACAATTCAAAAGCTCCAAACGCTACAGAATAACGCCTTAAGAGCAGCCCTTGGCATAAACAAGAAAACCCACATTTCTGCCCTGAGACGTCAACACAAATGGCTCTCCACATCCAATAAAATACTTCTAAAAACACTCCCCTTGACTCATAAAGCCTTGAACAATGCGGCCCATAGTTACCTTATAGACAAACTTCAGAGAAGAACTTCTCTCAGACCAACTAGAAGTGGGAACACCAATTGCCTAAATATCCCCAAATACAAACTTACTACCATTGGGGGTAATGGCTTCACTGTTAAGGCCGCCAAAAACTGGAATTCACTGCCCCAGGAGTTGAGGGCTGACCAACCATATCCACTCTTCAGGAATAATTTAATAAAACACATCACTGCCACCAATCCTTAGCCTCCCATCACCCTCTCCCCTGAAGACACTATCCTGCAATTAAGAAAACAGTATATCTTGCTATATTCTTTCTTTATGTAAATATTGTAGCCTATATAAGCCTAACTGTAACCATATAAGCTTTATATCCTTAGTGCATGTACCTCTGCTTCAGTCCTATTGTTCATATTGTATATATCCAGTATTCATGCAAAAATTGTTCATCTTGCTATATGTAAATTCTGTAACCTGTGTATATGTAACTATGTAAGCCGTGCATTTCCTTGTCGTTGCGCCCTTTTACTTACGAGTCTGGTGCGCTTAACAAATGAATAAACAAACAAACAAACAAACAAACTGCAGTGCCACAAAGTTCCAGAATTTACTAACCCATTTGTGTTCTGTGGGGAAAGCTTTTTGTTTCCAATTGTGTGCCACCACAAGCGTTGCTGCCTCTATCAGTCTTTCTTTGAGCTTTCGAGGTAGATTTTCCAGAACCTTGCCCATTCCAAGGATGGCATCCATATGTTGTCCGGAATCTGACTCCCAAACATCCTATTCATTGCTGCACAGATCATGTGCCAATAAAGCTGTTTGACTGGGCATTCCCACCAGATATGCTCCTACAATCCCAGTTCCCTACATCCCCTCCAGCAGAGCACAGACTTAGTTGGGTACAATGTATGTAGTTTTTCTGGAGTGAGATGCCATTGGGCCATTTTCTTAATCCACATCTCCTGACTCTGGATGGCCTGCATGAGCTTGTGGATATCTGCCCATTACTGAGTCCAAGATTCCCCCTCCAGTGACTGCCCCACTGCAGTTTCCCACTGCTACATATAGTGCAATGCCTGGCTCCTTCCCCCTTCTGCTATAATCCCATATCACGCTCGTACCAAATGCCTCTCCCTGTGTCCATCGTTACAAACAGTTCAATGGGTGTGAGATCCATGGTGTTCACTGGCCTGACCATTGGGTTTGTAAGCCAGTGCCTCAGTTGAGAGTATCGATACCTCTCCCCCCTCATCTAGCCTAAAGTCCTGCTTGCACTGTGCAAAGGATTTAATGTCCTAACCCGAGAACATGTCACATAGTTTGTGGAACCCTGCCGCCTCACACCCATTGAAGGCACCCCTTTTCATACCTGGTGTGTACTGGGGATTTCTTAACAGCGACATCAGCGGGGAGGGGAAGGTGGTCAAGTTCACCCTCTGCACCAGCTCATCCCATGAGTCCCCCACTAGGGCCCCTATCCTGCTACGGTACATGTTTGCAGGCCTATCCCCCGTGGGGCGCCACAACACCTCACCCAGCAGCGAGCCCACCACTGCTTTGTCCATTCAAGACCAGAACTTCCCACGATCGCCCCTGCACCCATCCTGGATCACTCTGATTTGAGCCGCAAGGAATGGAGGCGGATGTTTGGCGCTCACAGCCCTCCCTTGCTTCTGGGAGACATTAGCATCTGCATAGCTACCCAGGGTCTCTCGCGGTTCCAAATAACTGGCTCTACATGTTTTTGAAGAGTCCTGAAGAAACCTTGGGGAACCCCCACTGGCAGGGCTGTTTACTAGTACAGGATTTCTGGCTAAATCACAATTTTAAGGGCATGTTACCCCCCCATCCAGGATATTGATAATGGCACCCATTCCGCCAGCAGCTGGGGCAGATTTTCCATTAAAGGCAGATAGTTAGCATGGTAAAGAACACACGGAGAACCAGTAATCTGGACCCCCCAATATCTAATGCCGGTTTCCGCCCATCTATTGGGTACCATACCCTGCATTTCCTGAACCATTTCTGAGGGGGCAGTCAAGTTTACTATCTCTGACTTGTGGGAATTTATTTTTAACCCTGCCCAGCCACCCCCGAGCCCCATGGGAATGAGGTTTCTGGTTCTGTGATCAAGAGGAGCATGTCATCAGCAAACGATGCAACTCTATGCTCCTCACCCCCAAAGGGAATCCCCCTTGTATCCGGAAAGGCCCTAATGATGACCAAGAGCGGCTCCAGGTGGATGGTGTATAAGAGCAGGTAGAGAGGGCAACCCTGCTTAGTGCCTCCTGAGATTGTGATCCTCTGGGAGTTGGCTTTATTTTAAGGATTGTCCTTGCCACTTCTTTATTTCATAATCCACCTCACTAAAAGGCAATCCACCTTATTGGTTTTGATATAATACCTCTGTTGGAGGTTGTAAGGAACTCATGGTGGCAACAGTAAAGACAGGCACAAGTGATCACAGTTCAAGGGTGTTTATTAAACTATAAATGCAGTGTGGAAAAACGCCTAACCTAAATCTAAGATTGGAGCAAGCTTCGACCATCAAATGAAAATAAGGCAGTCCTTGTGGTGTGGTGCCAAAATGAAAAAGGCCTATACTAAGAAAAACGATTGCCAATCCTTACTCTAAAGTCTGGGCTAATGTTCTCAATGAAGGAAAAGTGTTCACAAATAATAAGTCAGGATGTGATTGCCAGGGGTCTTCCTTCCCCACGTTTTCAGCAGGGTATAAGGAGGGACCTTGGAGCACAGAACACGCACGAGCCGACAGTTCCATTCCAGCTATCGGGTTCTTCGATGGTTAAGTCTCTTTTCAATAAGTCTCTTGCCGTCGAGGGCCTGATGCATTCAACACACAAACAAAAAGTACAGTTCCAGCCATATATGTTGGGTAATGGCTTCACCCATGGGTCCCCCTCTTCCGGGTGCAGACCCCTCACAAATTGTATTCAACAAAACAAATAAACAGTTCTTTTCTCAAAGAACTTTAGGTGATAACCTTTCACCCCTGGATCTCCCTCGGTCGGGCTCGGACCCGGCTGACAAGGAGGGCATTCACTTTCCCTGGTCTTCCATTTGTTCTTACCTTCGTAAATCTTAATCTTTTTTAAACAGCTCTTCAGGCTTTGCCCCTTTTTGTTGGCTTCCGTCTGCCGGGTTCACTCTTGCCAACTTTTACCAAACGGTTCACTGTGGACATCACTCCGTCGGGTTCATTCTTGTCAACAACCTGTTCATATATCAATTTTCACCGTCCAGGATTCATTTCTCTTAGCTTTCACAATCATTGGTCGGTCAAAGGCTTTCGACGGTACAGAGGATTTTACAAGACCCCTGTATGACCACTTTGACCTCTCTTCACCTCTTCCCAAGGCCTTCTGGTTACGGTAGTCTCCACCATCAGGTAATCACCCAGAGTTTCCTGCATGAGCGCTTGCGTCATGCCGGATGCCTCTGTTGCTGGTTTTCCCCCTCTTTTTCTATAGTTCCTTTAAAACTTTCAAAGTTCAAATTAGCTGCTTGCTACTTTCGTTCAACACAGTTCAGTTTCTTATCGACTCTCCCCTGGACTCACCAGCTGTGACAAACCGCTTGCTTGGCTTTCTTCTCCTTCGAGTCAAGGCTGGTACCGCGGAGACCAGCTTCGAAGAGGGTCTTGTGTACCATTTGACACTTGATGCAACACACGTTGAACTTTGTTTGCAGTCTTATGTTTCCGTCTGCAGAGGTTTCACGGGACTTGATCGAAAAGGGCAAGGTCACTTCTCTCCTTGTTGCCCTACCGGTATTCACCGTCTTTCGCCTCCTCTTGAACTGCCATGCTGAGTTAGCTCTCACGCAGTGCGGTCTGCCTTGCTCATCCTGTGCTCTCCTGCTCCACCTTTTATCCCTGTGGGGAAGGGAAAGGGCCGCCAGGTGTGTGTGTGATTCTGGTCAATTGCCTGACTTTGCCTGACGCTTGTATTGGGACATGTCAGGAAATGGTTCTGGTGATAGTCTGTTGTCTTCCATGTTGTGCGAAAATGTTCATGTCGGAAAGGGGGGGGGCAGTGTTTTGGAATATCCTACGTGGTAGGATGGTGAAAAGGAGTTGAAAGAAGGGGGATACCACATCTTACCCACCTGTCTGTGTCACACTCCCCAAGGACCCCCCATCCAGGTGATCCTCGTCCACCCCCAGGAACTGGATCCAATAGTGATGGCCATGTCCTGGCCACCTGGATGACAGATCCACAGGGACTAGCTAGGGAGACACCTTCAGTTTTCTCACAAGGTAGCGCAATGAACGCTCTGCAGCTCTAGTCTGCAAAACATCTAATTGCACCCTAATCAGCTGATATTCCCTTTGCAGTGTACTGTCACGATGCCCGCTCCCGGGGAGCCGGATCAGGCCCTGCGTCCCCGAAATCGGACATCAAGTCCCCGGGGAAGGTCCCAGCAACCCCTTATAGGGGCCCTTTGGACAGCGTCCTGGCGCCTATGGCGCCAGGCTCATAGAAAACGTCAGTCCTGGCGCCATAGGCGCCAAGCTCATTATGAAAGTGTTTGGGTGCACTTACCTGATGCAGACCATGCTGCAGAACCCGGGCCTCCTTGAGGCCTGAAAGGAACTACTTTACCTGTGGGACTCATTTACCACCCGGGCGTGGTCGGGGAAGGATACATACCTGATTGGAGGAAGGACACATTCTAGGAACTTCTTCCAAGGCTATTTAAACCACACCCGATCAGCCACACGTGCTTCGCGTTGTTCTGCATCTAGCAGCTGGACGCTCACCGTGTCTGCTCCTGCATCCTCACTTCTGCCACACCTGCCAGCATCCTGAATCACCTGCAAAGGAAGGGAACAAGAGAACAGAAGAAGGAAAAGGCCTCACCTGCTAAATCTGCATCCCAGAGACATTTCGCCGACAATCCTGAAAAGGAAGACATTTATTTTTAAAAGCACATCGCATCAATCGCTGCAGCGCCGCATTCTACTCACCTTTACAGGGCGCCTCCATGTTCAGCAGCGACCATCCGGATTCGCAGTCGCGCCCCCGCGCCTAGGGAGAAAAAGACAAGAACAAAGGTGAGAGAAAGAAGGGAAAAGGGAAGCTAAAACTCCATGTCAAGACTTACCTGTTGGGTCATTCCCTTTTCATTTCGGGTCCGCGCCGCATCCAGGCATTTTCGGACCCCGGCCCCTAAGGGGAAAAAGACATCAGCGTTAATGAGCGAATTAAAAGACATTACCAAAACACTCATTAAAGACTTCCCTGATTTCCACAAGGATTTCACCGCTCACCTCGGGTCGGTGCCTGTTCCCCGGCATTCCGTACCCCGGCCCCTATGGGGAAAAAGACACTAGCATTAGAACATTAATACATGGACACAAGGGGAACCACTTATAGAAAAACTTACCTGGAAGCCAAGCAAGTTTGGTTCTCACCCATCGGAAAATCCAGTGACGTAACTGGATACCAACGCGCCCCTGCATCAGAAGCAGGATGGAGAGCTCGTCCTTCCAGACCCTAAGGTGAGACGCTACGGGGAAGCACAGCAGGGTTTTGAGGAGGGTGAGAGGGGTAAATGGGAGGCCGATTGCATTACCCCGCAGACAGTTAACCCCCTATTCTCACCTACAGAAGGATACTTCTGCGAGTCAGACAAGCCAGATCTGGGGCCCGGTCCAGTCCGTCTTCCGAACCCTGTGCATCACCTTAGACGAGGTCACAGCAGCGCAAACCAGGCCAGCGCCCCCGTGGGAGTCAGGTGAGCATTACAGAACGCGAAGCCTTCCTACAAATTCCCACCCAGGCGCTATGGAAACTTCTGAGACTGATCAGTTGGCCCAATTACTGGGGGCATTACGGGCCGAAGTACATGCCGCTCGTCAAGAGACTAATGCCCTCAAGAGGGAATTAATAATATCAAAGGAAAGAACTGATGACCTGGCCAGACAGCTTTTGCAAGGTCAAGCTGGACAAACTCCTCTACCCTGTTCCGGAGGGAACCCTGCTCCTGTGCTTCCCAGTAACCCTCTGCAGATTAATCTACCTGGAAACATGCCGCTGGCCCCACCTGAACGCTTTGCTGGGGACCCCAAACGATTCGCGTATTCATGAATCGGTGTCGTTTGCACTTCCTATGCAGACCTGGGGCCTTCGCTAATGATCAGACCAAAGTAGCCTTTGTATTGTCATATCTCAGCGGCTGTGCTGCCGATTGGTCAGTTCCACTGGTTACTCAAGATGACCCGATTCTCCGTGATTTTCAAGGATTTCAAGCAAGCATGGAAAGGTTATTTGCTCGACACTCACAGGGGCAGGCTCTGGATGACGAACTTCTATCCCTGCGACAGGGCAATCAGGACCTCCTATCCTATATTGCAACCTTTAATAGACTAATTGTGGAAACGGGATGGCCAGAGGATAAGAGTCACGTTATTTTATCGAGGTCTACGCGGAGAACTTAAAGATGTCTTGGCCCAAGTTGTAAATCCGCCCCAAGAATGCACAGAATATATAGACTTAGTGGTCCAATTGGATCACAGACTTCAAAACAGAAAAACAGATCGGTCCAGGTTTGAGACCCGGGTGTTGGTCAAGACCCACGCCAACCCCAAGGGAGTTGATGTCTCTGAGCCTATGCAAATTGGAGGGGTTAAAGAACCCTTAACTCAAAAGGAACGTGAAAGGAGGCGGCAGTTAAAATTATGTCTTTATTGTGGGAACTCTGGACACTTTCTACGAGATTGCCCGGCAAAACCGCCCCGAAAAGCGGTAGGAGCCGCTGATAAAAACCATGAAGACTCTGTTTCGGGAAATGACTCAGCCCGACAAGCGTAGGGGTCCGCTTGCCGAGCTTGAAAACTAACTCTCAGACCTCGCATTTCATTGTGCCAATGGTTCTCGTAGATCCAGAAAAGCCTAAGCGGTTGCATGCAATAAAGGCATACATCGATAGTGGGGCTATTGGAAACTATGTGGATCATGAATTGGCCTCTAGGATTAACCTCCCTCTCCGTCCTAAAACCAGCAAAGATGTCATCACCACAGTCGATGGAACTGAAATTGCCTCTGGACCGGTAACACATTCCACTACTGGGGTGACTCTTATTGGTCCTGACGGCCATCGGGAGGCAGTTGTGTTTGATGTAATCAAGGCTCCACAGTTTCAGGTTATTCTTGGAATTCCTTGGTTAGAGACACATAATCCTCGAATTGATTGGCGAGCTAAGAGAATAACCTTCCCGGATTGTGCACAAACATGCTACCCAGAAAACCTGAAGATTAATCTAGCGTCTGTAATCTCTGCCTCCATGCAATTACCTCCGGAATACCAGGACTTTCAGGACGTCTTCCAAAAGGAACAGGCCAACATGTTACCTCCTCACCGATCGTACGATTGCCAAATCGATCTGGTGCCCGGTGCACAACCCCCTTGTAGCAGGATTTATGCCCTTACCGAACCTGAGAACCTGCATTTGAGACAATATTTGGATCAATACCTCGCCAATGGTTTTATTCGCCCGTCAAAGTCCCCGGCATCCTCGGCTTTGTTCTTCGTGCCTAAAAAGGAAGGCGACCTTAGAACTTGTATCGATTACCGCGCATTGAACCAGATAACGGTTAAAAACCGTTATCCTCTGCCTCTGATTCCTGAACTCCTTGACCAGGTGAAGGACGCTTGCATATACACCAAGTTAGATCTCCGGGGGGCATATCATCTGGTGCGAGTAAAAGAAGGCGACGAATGGAAAACAGCCTTCCGTACAAAATATGGATTATTCGAATACCAGGTATTGCCTTTCGGGTTGTGCAATGCGCCTGCTACCTTCCAATTCTTCATGAATGATGTCCTTCGGGAACTCATCGATGTTTGTGTTGTCGTCTATATCGATGACATTCTAGTGTACTCCTCTTCGGAATCTGATCACAGAAAACACGTTAGGGCAGTTCTGGAAAAACTGCGCCAACACAAACTATTTGCTAAACTGGAGAAATGTGTTTTCCATACCACAGAAGTTGAGTTTCTCGGTTTCATCCTGACACCCAAAGGAGTCCGAATGGACTCAAGAAAAGTGGATGCCATCCTCAAATGGCCATCACCTAGCTCTGTAAAAGGGGTTCAAAGCATGCTCGGCTTTGCCAATTTCTATCGCAGGTTTATCCCGGAATTTTCACGCATACTACAACCCATTACTGCACTCTTGAGGAAAAATAAACGTTTTGAATGGTCTGAAGAAGCCGAGCAGGCCTTCCAGGATTTAAATGCTAAGTTTACCTCCGCACCTATATTGAAACACCCACGTCCAGATCTCCCGTATGTCGTCGAAACTGACACATCCAGCCTAGCCATGGGAGCAGTTCTGTCTCAAAGAGATCCTGAAACCAACCAACTGCATCCCGTAGCATTTTGGTCCAGAAAATTCTCGGCACCAGAGATTAATTACGCAATCATTGACAAAGAACTGTTAGCCATAAAGTCCGCTTTTAAAGCCTGGCGGCATTACCTGCTTGGCGCTCGACATACCATCACGGTGATCACTGATCACCGGAATTTACAGTATTTGAAAACCGCCAAGGCTCAGTCATCACGGCAGCTCCGATGGGCTTTGTTTTTCGCTGAATTTGATTTCGTGATTACCTATCGACCTGGCTGCAAGAACGGCAAAGCAGACGCCTTATCCCGAATTGGAATGGGAGAATCTGATACAAACTCAGAACCAGTACCAATAATTCCCGAACAGAGAATTCTAGGCATGACTTTGTTACAGACGCTTGAAGACATTCAAGTCAGAGTGAAACAACTCCTGGACCCTACAGTCCTACAGGATTGGATACAAAAGGGATCAGACTTTACCATAGATAATGGTTTACCTTATTACCAAGGACGCTTATTCCTGCCGCACAAGGATTTACACGAACTAGTTATTTCAGGTTACCATGATACATTAATAGAGGGACACCCCGGTATTGCCAAGACAATGGAAAAGGTGAAACGACAATTCTGGTGGCCCTCTTGACGAAAAGATGTTAAATCTTTTGTGATGTCCTGTGGTGTTTGCGCCCAAAATAAAGGTCAAAAGAAAAGACCAGCTGGTCTCCTTCAATCTCTAGACATACCGCCAGCACCCTGGCACACCCTATCAATGGATTTTATTACGGACTTGCCTCCTTGTTCGGGATACAATACCATTCTGGTAATTGTGGATTTGTTTTCCAAAATGGCCCACTTCATTCCTTTGAAAGGTTTACCTTCAGCTTCTGTCCTAGCCAAAGAATTCCTCGAAAATATTGTTCGGCTACATGGATTGCCATCTATACTAATCTCTGACCGGGGAAGCCAATTCATTTCCCACTTCTGGCGCAAATGTTGTCAAATGGCACAAATCGACATAAGATTATCGACCAGTCACCACCCTCAGACCGATGGTCAGACCGAGAGGACAAATCAAACCCTTGAGCAGTACGTACGGTGTATGTTACAGCAATCTGAAAGCAACTGGAAAGACATTCTTTGGATAGCCGAATATGCATATAATAATTCGGTACACTCTGGAACTGGCCATAGTCCTTTTTATACCTTGTTTGGACATCACCCTCGAACCTCAAACCTCGACTCACCTCAGAACCTCGGAGTGCCCGCAGTAGAACATCTGCATTCTACCATTACCCGAGCCTTCAAAGAGGCAACCACGCATTTACAACAAGCCAAGAGAAAATACAAGGAAAATGCTGACCTACATCGGAGTGATGCACCTCCGCATCAGATTGGGGCTCAAGTGTGGTTAGCTACCAGACATTTAGCGCTCAAAGGGCCTCGAACTTTTAACCCAAAATATCTGGGACCTTATCTATTACGGCAATAATTAACCCAGTAGCGGTTAAACTTGATTTACCAGCTAATATGCGAATTCACCCTGTTTTTCATGTGTCACTTCTGAAACCAGTAGTCCCCGGAACCCGACTACTCAAACCTCCAGAACCTATTCAAATAGATGGGGAACCCGAATTCGAAGTGAAGAACATTTTAGATTCAAAAATGTTTAGGTCAAAGCTTTTCTACCTAATTGATTGGAAGGGGTACGGACCTCAGGAGAGGTCGTGGGAACCCAGTGACCATGTGCATGCACCTCGATTAGTCAGGAAATTCCACCGACTCTTCCCAAACAAACCAAAACCCCCGGAGGGAACAACCTTGGGAGGGGCCTTGGGGGGGAGTGCTGTCACGATGCCCGCTCCCGGGGAGCCGGCTCAGGCCCTGCGTCCCCGAAAGCGGACATCAAGACCCCGGGGAAGGTCCCAGCAACCCCTTATAGGGGCCCTTTGGACAGCGTCCTGGTGCCTGTGGCGCCAGGCTCATAGAAAACGTCAGTCCTGGCGCCATAGGCGCCAAGCTCATTATGAAAGTGTTTGGGTGCACTTACCTGATGCAGACCATGCTGCAGAACCCTGGCCTCCTTGAGGCCTGAAAGGAACTACTTTACCTGTGGGACTCATTTACCACCCGGGCGTGGTCGGGGAAGGATACATACCTGATTGGAGGAAGGACACATTCTAGGAACTTCTTCCAAGGCTATTCAAACCACACCCGATCAGCCACACGTGCTTCGCGTTGTTCTGCATCTAGCAGCTGGACGCTCACCATGTCTGCTCCTGCATCCTGACTTCTGCCACACCTGCCAGCATCCTGAATCACCTGCAAAGGAAGGGAACAAGAGAACAGAAGAAGGAAAAGGCCTCACCTGCTAAATCTGCATCCCAGAAACATTTCGCCGACAATCCTGAAAAGGAAGACATTTATTTTTAAAAGAACATCGCATCGATCGCTGCAGCGCCGCATTCTACTCACCTTTACAGGGCGCCTCCATGTTCAGCAGCGACCTCCGGATTCGCAGTCGCGCCCCCGCACCTAGGGGGAAAAAGACAAGAACAAAGGTGAGAGAAAGAAGGGAAAAGGGAAGCTAAAACTCCAAGTCAAGACTTACCTGTTGGGTCATTCCCTTTTCATTTCGGGTCCGCGCCGCATCCAGGCATTTTCGGACCCCGGCCCCTAAGGGGAAAAAGACATCAACGTTAATGAGCGAATGAAAAGACATTACCAAAACACTCATTAAAGACTTCCCTGATTTCCACAAGGATTTCACTGCTCACCTCGGGTCGGTGCCTGCTCCCCGGCATTCCGTACCCCGGCCCCTATGGGGAAAAATACACTAGCATTAGAACATTATTGCATGGACACAAGGGGAACCACTTATAGAAAAACTTACCTGGAAGCCAAGCAAGTTTGGTTCTCACCCATCCGAAAATCCAGTGACGTAACTGGATACCAACGCGCCCCTGCATCAGAAGCAGGATGGAGAGCTCGTCCTTCCAGACCCTAAGGTGAGACGCTACGGGGAAGCACAGCAGGGTTTTGAGGAGGGTGAGAGGGGTAAATGGGAGGCCGATTGCATTACCACGCAGACAGTTAACCCCCTATTCTCACCTACAGAAGGATACTTCTGCGAGTCAGACAAGCCAGATCTGGGGCCCGGTCCAGTCCGTCTTCCGAACCCTGCGCATCACCTTAGACGAGGTCACAGCAGCGCGAACCAGGCCAGCGCCACCGTGGGAGTCAGGTGAGCGCTACACGTACTCCCTGCGTTTGCCATTTGAGCCATTATTTGTTTAAGTTTAGCTTCCAATTCCCCCTGTAAGAGACCTAGTTGTTTGTCCCTCTGGCACTTCATCCCAATGAGCTCCCCCTCAATGTAGCCTTAAGCACGTCCCACACAACCCGGTCAAGCATACCCTCTGTTGTGTTACGTGCAAAGTAATCCAAGATTGTATTCTTTATGTCCTCACATATGACTCCATCCTTAAGGATGTGGTTAGGGAACTTCCACCGCCATTGATCTGGTTCATTCTGCCCCATATTTAAGGTAATTGTTAATGGGCAAATGGTCTGCCAGGGCGATCACTCCTAGCTCTATCCCACGACCCTACCCAGTAGTGACCTCGAAATCCAGGCGTAATCTATCCTTGAGAAGGCTATATGAACATGGGAATAAAATGTGTAGCCCCCCTCAGTTCCCTCCAGCCATCTACCAATGCCAATTGGGCCATGTGTTTGTTCAAGCAGACAGATGACGCCAGCTGGTTGTGGAACACCCTTGCACTCCTGTCTTCTCTCGAGTCCCACACCAGATTAAAGTTGCTTACCAATATTATCTGCCCTTTGGCAAAAGTCTCCAATTTGGGCAGTGTCGCCTACAAGAACCCATCTTGCCCCGTATTGGGGGCGTAGAATGCTGCCACTGTATATGTCCCCCTCTCTCATTGGAAAGCGGCCGCCAGATACCTACCCTCTGTGTGCCCCTCTGTAGCTATGACCTGCAGCATGGGATGTCCCGAATAGCGATTTTTTTTTTTTTTTTACACCCCCTCCCCTTCCCCTGTCTTTCCTGGGGTATGGGATTGGAACAGATGGCAATATCCCTTGATTTTCAGTTTATGCCTGACTCGCCTCTGTGTGTCTCTTGGAGGGCTAAAATTCCCAACTCGTCCCCCCCGCTCCCCAAGAACTGTTCCACCTTCCTTCTCTTAACTGGGGAATTAAGCCCCCTGGCATTTAGGGAAGTCACCCGAAGCACTTCCCTCTTTCCCATGGTCGTCTTACCATGTGGCTCACACTAATGAGGAGTGGTTACTGTTGGCATGCTCTCTCCCCCACCCCCCGAATTTCCCTCTCCACACTGCCCCCTCTCTGGGTGGGCTCAACCAGTCCCTAGCTACCCCCAACCCTCGATCTCTGGAATTAAATCATTGACACATCCCAGAGCAAACCAATGCAGGTCTCCCTGAGGGCGGGCTACGTTGCGCTCCTGTGTTGATGGATGTGTGGGCACCTTCCATTCCTGCCCCCTCATCGGGGGGGGCGGGGCTTAACTGTGTCGCTTAAGCCTCGTTTATTTTGGCCCCCCACATTTTCCTCTTCAGCAGTTCTCTCGCTCGTCTTTCTTCTTGCCCTGGTGACCCTTTGTTCTCAATCTTCAGGACCCTCGTACCGTCCATGCAGGTGGTGACCAATGCTGTTTCTCTTCCCATTTGAACATTAGTCCAAAGGTAAAGGTGCATTGGTGCATATAGCGTATGTCCGCTCGTATTAGGGTGTGCACCACCGGGCCCATCCACCTACGCGTCACCAGGGTGGTCTGGGCTAGATCCTGGAATAGCTGAACTTCCAAGCTATTGTAGCTGATTGTTCTGGCCTTCCTGGCAGCGCAAGCACCTTCTCCTCCTGCCTGTACTCTTGTAAGGCCACCATTACATCTCTGGGTCTGGCCCCTGGCTCTCCCCTTTTTGTATGCGGTACAGCTCTATCCCAACCAGTCTTCAACCTCCTGCAGGTCCGCGAACACTTGCTGCGCCATCGTGCGTAGATCCTTGTCTGCCACTCACTGAGGCCCTTTATTCACAAGTTAGATCTTCTCAAGCGGTCTTCCAAGGTCTTCACTCTGGATCTCGAGGTTCTGCGTGGCGTGACCTTTGCTAATTGCTCTACCAGCTCGTCCATCTTCCTTCTGTCCTCTGTGACCACTTGTATGGAGCTCTCCGCTGCATCGGTCCGCTCCTCTTGTTTCATTATGCCCCCTTTCACTGTGATTGAATGGTGTTCACGATCCTCTCCCCAAAATCCTGAAAGCATTGGCGAAGGACCTCCTGGGTGACCACTTAATCTTTTGCGGTACCTGTCAGCGCCCTCAAATCCTCTCCTGCCCCGTGCTCCTGTTCTCCCCCAGCCGGTACCTTGCTGTCTCTGCGCCAGACTCTCTGATGATTGCCCTCTTGGCAACTTTCTTGTCCTATGCCTTGTTTTTGGACATAGTGCGTAGGCAGGTCTGATGGGGAGAGCCCTGCCCCCTCCTCTTCTACCTGATATTGTGTTGCTCCGTTAGGACCTCTTCTGGACAATTTTACAGGGCGTAGGAACCTCCTCACTCTGCCGCTTTTCAGGTTTCGAATGCCCCTCCTCCTGGCCTTGTGCCAGGATCACTCTGCCCTGAGCCCGTGCAAATGGCCTCTCCCTTATGCCCACCATGGATGTAGATGGACTCTTTAGCCCTCTTTCGCTGTACTGCTCCTCCCGGGCCTCTTGGCCGTTCTGTGTGCTCTTCTCCGCTGCGCAGCTCTCAGCAGTGGGCTACGGGCATGGGCCCCCCCCCCGGATCCTCCTGATCTCTCTGATGAGATGCTGTTTCTCTGGCGTGGTGGCACTCGGTCCGCCTCGATCTTCCTGCTGGCACTCGCCAGCACGGGAGCCCCTGCTCCATGAGCCCAGACCCAGTGGCCTCCAATATCGCAGGCAGCTGCTTCCTGATGGGCTCCTCTGCCGTCCGACTGCGGCTTCTTTCCACCACCCCACCTCCCAGCCGTACTGGGTGCTCGGCTGCCCCGGATCTCCCTGAGTGGTTCTTCTTGCTCGCGATCTGCGAGCGTGTCCCTCAGCTCGGCCTGCACTGGGCGCGGGAGGCAATGCCTCCACACCTCAGACATGGTAGAGACGTAGGCCGCACACCTGCCTCTGGCAAAGTCACCCAGCAATCCGGGCTGCTGTTCACCACCACCACAGCCTACATCGATAAATCCCTGCCTGGAGAAGGCTCTTTTAATCTATCTTTATTGTCTTTGTCCCAGGGGATGAGAGCTCCACGATCACGCTGCTCTCCCCTCAGTGGCCATCTTGTAATCCCAATCACAATGCACCTTTTAATGGGTATCCATCATAAATGCTTTTACAAACAAACCGGTGCTTTTATGTGGCTGCACTGGAATTTTGGGGCACCCAGTCTAGCCAATGTTTGCTGTGGCATGAGATAATTTAACAGGATGTCTAGACTGACTTTTCGGGCAGCCAGTTAAGCCATTTCTTACTGTGGCGTGGCTATTTTCACGGAGCATCAAGGGTAAAAGAAAACGCGATGAGCATTATTACGCATCTAGACTCGCATACATTGTGCAGCCAGTTTGGACATGTTTTCTTGTTGTGAGAAGGTATTTTTAAAGGCAAAGCCAATAGGAGTGTGTGGCAGAGCCATCGTGGCCATGTATCATTACTGGAATTTGGGTATGTTATGTTAAGTTGATGTGTACCGCGCGCTGCTACTCCCCAGGGGCAGTCTGAGTGGCTCTGAAAAAAGGAGAGGCTGGGAAGTTAGTGGGGGGGTGAGAGTGAGAGGATAGGTTCAGAACCAGGAAGAACTGACGTCTGTTTTGCATGTGGTCATTTGTGACTGACCTCATGCATTGTAACCATATGGGTAATATTCCATGCCTCGCGTGTGTGGTAGCGTTTTGTGTTGGTGTTAGTGTTGTGTGGTTACAATGGGTTGGTTGTATGCACTGGTTAGATGGTGTCCATAAGAGATCCAGAGTCACAGGTGGTCGTAGCTATAAGGTAGTCCGGTATCTTGGTGTGTTGTTGCATTTTAGATGGTATATGCATTGGGCTAAGTGGATGGGTCACTCTGGATGTCGGCATAGTAATGGTTCTCTGTATGTTTACAAGTGTGGCTAGTTCAAGATCTGGTGTAGAGGCATCCGTCATTTTGGAGGAGCAGGAAGGGATGAGGGTTGGGAAAGTCGGTCAGTTTATGGTCTCTCTCTGGGGCGACCCTTTGGATGCCGCTTGACAGTATTTAGCCTGGTTCTCGATTGCAGTCCTTGGAGGCTGGGATGGGATGTGGGAGCACAAACTGAAAAAGTGGAGTTGTCTTGTCACCAAAGTCATACGTTTAAATGGAAGTTCGTGCTCACAGTACCACTACCAAGTAGTGCGTGTGGGTTAAAATGTTTTTGGAATAATATTGCCGTCAGACTGGCATCATAAGTTTTGAAAACGAAGGCCACCATGGAGGTGTATGGGTGTAGCGGTTCTTTTAATTGGATTTCAATATGTTGTTGCAAAGTAAGAATGTATTTGCCTTCTGAGTGAAGGTCACATGAGTTGCATTTTTGGTTGGATGCTCAATAGGCCTACGCATCCGAGTGAATGTATAATTTATATATTAATAATAGTATTGAAGCAATGAAAGGGTCGAAAAAAATAGCAATTGATAAGGTTATGTTTTAGAAAGTATGTAAGGCACATGCAATTTCAGTCCACAAAAATTCTTCGGTGCAAATATATTGGTGTCTGACTTGAACAAAAAGAATGGAGGCAGTAAATATTATGTAAGTTTACTTTTGACCACTCTACAGCTAACCGCGTTTTAATTTTAAATTACTGAAACTCTAATTGTGACAATATAACTGAAGTATTATCTTTCTGCGCTGTTATATTTTTCCTGTAAGAATGCAGAGTGCACAGGTTCCGCATTTTATAGGGTATGACTACACTCATCCTTTTTTAGCGTTAATATTTCTTGTTTGAAACGTTATGTTTGCCCACATATCTTTGTGTATCACTTTGCACGTTCTTTTGGTCTTGTTTGAAATCACAAGATGTAATTTTTTTTTTAATTGTCCATTCATTTTGCCTTCATAACTGAATTATCGTCTTACTGTGTAGTTGCCATTTTTTTTTTTTCTTATTTTTCTTACAGCGCATGCAGAATCTCGGCGTTTGTAGCCTGTTACTATATTTACAAAGGGGCTACACATGTGATATCATCAGTGATGTCATCAATGACATTTGTGATGCCACCTTTCATGTCCTGTGTCTTAGTGTAAGCAGTGCACAGTGGTGCGGGCAGGTATGGTTGCTTCACCTACCATAACTGGCGAATTTCAGGGGTTTTTCGGTTTTACTTTGAACCATAATGGCACGTTTGTAAAGCTTTTTTTGTGAATTGCACAGGTTTTTAGTAGTGCAACTTAACCATAACGTCCCCTTAACAAAGTTTTTTTTGTGTGAATATATATATATATAATTTTCGTGTAAAAAGTTATTAGTCAAGATGTTAACTCATTAAGCAGTTTGTCAAGATTCAGTACTTAAGGGATATAACAGAGTTGATGCTGTTTAATGACTGTACAGAGTGTGAACTAATATAAACACTTTTTAAAGCAATAAGTAAAAGGAAAAAAGACTGTGCACGAAAAGTTGTAATGTTGTTTTGCGCACGGTGAAATTTCAAACTCCATTAGCGCGAGTCTTCGTATCTTTAGCAGCGTCGTTCATGGAATCGCGTGTGCGGTGTGTGATAGTGCGCGTGTCCAAATGAACTGTAAGCGAGATTGTTTTTAAAGGGAGAGCGCGAGTCTTCGCATCTTTGACAGCGTCGTTCATGGAAGCGTGTGTGCGGTAGTGCGCGTGTCCTAATGAACTGTGCGCAAGATCTTTTTTCAAAGAAGAGCGCGGGTGCAATCAGAAATAAGAGCGTGTGCACATATTAAAAGCGGAGCTCAAGAAAAGAACTAGCGCAAGTTTTATCTGAATTTTGAATGCGTGTTTTTAGAAATTTACTTTTGAGTGCGTAGCAGTGCATGCGCGTGTTATTTTTCTCATCGAATATGTGCAAGTGAACGCGTGCAATGATTTACGTGTTTTAACGTGCGTGTGAATTTCTAACTCATGCGCGGAAGGAGCTGAATTCGAGAAAGTTAAAAAACATCTATTTTCACACAACTCTTACATTAAAAGGAAATTCTAAAAACAATACATTTGCAGGAGAGTGACAATTCAACCTTCCATTTAGAGAGAGTACATTTGAAGTTCTTTTAATGGAAGTAAAGAAGATAATCTCATAAAAGCAAATAAGGAAGAGAAAAACTGTATCCATTGAAGCATAAGAGTTTAGACATTACAGATCCATATGTAATGAAACAAAAGTGTAAAATACCCAAGACTGTTAAGCACTTGCAAGAGCCATTCACTAGAGAGTTTTAAAGAGACTACTTGTGGCTTTGTGGCAAATTTCATAAAGAGAACCAAGACAGTTTTTAAGGGTTTTCAACATGAATTTAGAACCTCTATGCCATAGCAGAGGGTAAGCAGGTAAAGAAGTTAGCATATTTTAGAAAATATTTTAAGAAGAGTATTTTACATAATGCTTAAGTAGCCAAACGTATTTGTTTTACCACAGATACCAGAGCCTACCAGAAGGTTGCAAGGCAGCAGTATCCTGTTTGTTATTTTCTCCACTTCCCCTTTCCCTTTCTTGGGGTTCTCAGCTCAGCTTTTACTTTAGGGTTGAGAGGTGAACTTCTGGTGAGGCTCTGTGGGGCCAGCATCAGCTCCTGCGGAATTCTGACAAGCCGGACCCTGACAGGATGAAAGGCCGTTTAGAATCTTGCTCATAGCCCAAGAATCCAACCCATTATCCTTGCCCCCAATCAGACAAAGCAAACATATCATTGTTCCTTAAACCAATCAGATAAGGTTTCCTTCCCACCATCTTGACTTGGGCAACCAACACTGTTTATACTTAAGGAAACAGCTTCCTATTCTGTGAATAACTACAGGCCCTTTCCTGCTCCTTTTCCTGCTACCAGTCCACCTACTCCAGCCAGCCCTGAAAGGCGGCAAGTCTGTACGCCTAGTAGGTGTATTGTTTGTAGGACAGCCCCTCTTATGGAGCCTTTCTGGTAGGCCTTGGGGGCACCTTATCCGGCACTTGTGCCTATGTTTGGCCAACTGGCAGTCTACTATCCAGTTGTTTAAGCAGAGATTGAAAAGTGGATAAACCTTGTAGAAATAACAGAGACTGCGGGTTAAGCAGGGGTTCTGTTGGTTGGGAAAGACCAGCCAGCATTGGTAAAGTAGGTTCTGGTGATATTTGTACTGTTCGAGGTCTCAGGGGCATCTCACGTGGTGAATACTGTTCTTCATCCAGGAACTGCAGTGAGTACCCCTGTTCAAAATCCGAATCTATATGGTGCTCCAGTATCTGCTCAGGTGGAACGGAAGAGACTGGACTAGGGACGGTCCCTTGACTAAGGATACTACGTGCTGGTCGGATGCCCCTTTGGGTGACTGAGGTGATGTGGTTCCACATTTCCGGATATTATGGCCTGGTATTCCATGGCGTTGGGCGACTGTAAGGGCCTGAGAGGCAGCTTGATAACTATCGGGCCCTGTTCCGTTGTTACTGAGTCTTCCATAGGCTCTTTTCCTTTTTTATCTGGGATCTGTTTGTCCCCAGACTTGTGTTTGTGTTGTCTTGGCCATGATCTTTCCAATTTTCCTTCAGTGTTTGAGAGTTTTTGCTTGTCCGTGGATGAGGATGCTTTTACATCCTTTCTTGGAGCCCGTGCCGTTGACAGTGTTACCGCTGATATGGCTCTTCATGGACAGTACCATCGTCGACGGGCGCGTCTTCGATACTGTCAATGACAAGGTCTTTGTTGGTATGATCGTCGTTGACTGGCGCATTGGCTATGCTGTCGTCGATGATGTTTTGGATGTACCTTGTTTTCCCATTGACAAGGTCGTTGACAATGCCTTGATGGTCGTCGACAGTGACGATGACAGTGTCGTCAACGATGATTTCTGGGCTACTGCGACAACTGTTGCACCCGTCGTTGGAGCACTTGATTCTGACACAGTTTTTGTCCGTGGAGGGGGATGTCGTTCACGGGCGAACAGGTTTTACCGATTTCCCCTCCTTTTTTCTTTTTCTTTTAAAAAAGAAGAAGACGACATTTTTTCTAATGACCTAGCCCTTTTGTGAGTTTTGGGCTTGTCTGCTATGTCTTCCACAACACTTGTAGAGCCATAGGCAAGTCTCCTTTTCCTGTCCTTGAGAACTTTTGTCCTAAAGGTGGCACAAAGTTCACAGTCGACCTGAATGTGATTTGGATAGAGACAATATATACATTCAGAAGGCCTGTTTCCCTCAGACATATTCTTTTTTTTGTTTAAATGTAATTGACATTTCGTATAATAACAAACATTAATAAACCCCAAGTTCCCACCCCTGCCCCCTATCCCGATGCATGGTACAATTTACGATGTTGATAGAACCACTGAATGCCATGAATCTGAAAGTGTTGAGGGCAGTATCTAATATTATAGTTATGTTGCAGAAAGTTTCGGACCCCAGCCCAGTCTTGTGCACATTTTGCTTGATCTCCCTGTATAGAATAAGTAATCCATTCTAGATCAACAAAGTTCCAGACTTTGGCGAACCATTCTGTGAGCAACGGTGGATCAGTACATTTCCATTTTTGCGTTATAACTAAAAGAGCTGGAAGTTGCAATACAACAAAAGCTTTACATTTCTGTTTAGGACCATGTCTCAACTTTGCTTCCAACATTAGCAATACGCTTAATTTAAGAGTGCTGTGTTTTACCAAACCAAACGTTTTGTGCATATGTCTGTTCATATGAACCCAGTAACTCCTCAAAAACGGGCACCCCCTCCATATATGCCCCCAAACGCCAAGTGAACTACACTCTCTCCAGCATTGGTCTGCAATAGCCCATTTCATTTTATGTAAGCAAACTGGAATATAGTGCCATTGAGTTAACAACGTATACCAAAATTCTCTTATTTGAATTGAACAGTAAATCTGGGGATGTCTATCCAGAGAGCCTTCCCTTCTATTTGCGACAACTGTTCTCCCAAGGTCAGATGTCAGTGTTGTTTATTATGTGGTGAGGTACTGGGAGTAGCTTCAGATATGATTTTTTACAGGTTTGAAATAAGAGCCTTGTTCCCTCGATTAAATTTTTCGAACATGGTTAACTCCCTAATTGCTGTCTGTTTATTCGGGCGGCGGGGGGTAATAGCCAGTGCAGAACTTGAAAATATTGGGAGCAGGCTAATTCATTTAACCCTAGTTTGTGCTTACATTGGGTGAAAGGTTTGGAATCTTTGCCTTGAAAGAGATCTCGTAGCTTTGTGCAGCATGCCTGCTTCCATTTAATAAATGCCTGCGGGTCAAGTCCTGGAGTGAACTGCGGATTAGAAAACAAGGGCTTAAATGGTAAAGGGAACGTTTTAAATTGGTATTGCTTAACTTCTGTGTCCCAAACCTCTTCCAATAAGCTTGTAATCTTGCTCCTATGAATGTACGGAGAGCAATCACACTTTGGTAGGCATAAAGTGTCCCCAAGTTGTGGGCCTCCTATTGCACGTTCCATCTGGACCCACTGCTTTCCAGTATCTGTTCCCCACCAGTCTTACAGTATATAAATTTGTGCTGCTTGGTAAAACTTACGAAATGTTGGCAAACCCAGGCTTCCCTTATTTGTAGGTGTCATTAGAACGTCCAAGGTCGCACGCAGGAGTTTGTTGTTCCATACAAAATCAGATACTGCTCTATGTCATTTTTTTACAAAAAGGAACCGGTACCCGGATTCGAAGTGCCTGGAAGAAATAAAGTATTTTAGGGAGGATAACCATTTTTATTGTGTTGATTCGACCTAACCAGGAAACTGTCAGCGCACCCCATTTGACTAATTGCCCCATAATTTCCTTAAACAACAGTGGGTAATTGGCTTCATTTATCTCGGAAATCGTGGGGGTTATGGTAATACACAAGAGTTTAATTCCTTTTGCACCCTTCCAAATTGCATATGTAATCTCAGGGATTGCACTGCTATATCTGATTTTGTAAGGTTTATTTTCAGACCCGCTACTGAGCCATACCTCTCCAACTCGCATTCCACATACGCATTATTTTATGTGACACC
Organism: Ambystoma mexicanum; assembly: GCF_040938575.1. Taxonomy (NCBI): domain Eukaryota; kingdom Metazoa; phylum Chordata; class Amphibia; order Caudata; family Ambystomatidae; genus Ambystoma; species Ambystoma mexicanum. Next base: position 140,912,298 of record NC_090921.1, read on the forward strand.
CCTCCAAAATCTATCCCTTGAATGGCCTCTGTCTGTCTGACCCTGGCGAGGAATGGTTAAAGACATATAGATTATAACAATGGTGACAAAGGGCAACCATGTTTGTTCCACGTTGAAGAGAGATGGAATGCGAGATTTGGCATTTTATCAGCAATCTTGCGCACAGTGTTCTGTGATTTGCCCTAATTTTATCTATAAACTTCGACCGAAGCCCATTTTCGCTAGAACCAGAAAGAGTAAGGACCACTCAACCCGATCAAAAGCTTTCTTTGCGTCTTTCTTTGCCACCTTTTCTAAAATGTGGCAGATACACCTAATATTGTCGTGTGTTTGACAGTGTTTTATAAAGCCTGATTGATTTGGATGTGCAACTGTGGAATGCAGATCCTCCATACTATTGGCTAATATTTTCATATACATTTTTTTGCAGCCAAAATCATGAGGGCTATCGGGTGATATGATCCACCTGTAGTAGGATCTTTTCAAGGTTTTGGAAATAACACAATCTTAGCCTCTTCCATAGTAGCGGATATGCAACCTGATTGTTTAAATATAATAAATTATTATACTATTGGTAAGTAAGTTTAGAGTTTAACATCTTCTGTTAGGTCTTATAAAATAGGGCTGGAAATCCATCTGGGACTGGTGATCTATTCAAAGGAAGGATATTTATAACCCTTAGCACTTCCTCTTGGCTGATATCTAGTTCAAGATGGTCCCCCATCCTCTGGAGCTATACGGGGGAGATCAACTGCCTCTAAGTACGCAACCTGTGCTCCCATATTAGGAGATTCTGATCGATAGAGATCTGAAAAGAATATATGGAACTGTGAAACAATTTGCAAAGTTTCTGTAGCTTTTTCCCCTGAGGATAATTGAATCATCTGAATAATGTTGTATGCTGTTCTTTGGCGTAATTGTCTGGCTAATAAGCGGTCTGCCCTGTTTTCTTTGACATCATATTTTTGCTTACGGTATAGTAAGGACTCTTCTGCTTTTTGTGCATGAAGTAAACTTAGCTTACCCCTCACTGTTCTATACGCTCTTTGGACAGCTGGGCCGACATGCGTTGCCATACTCCCTATTACTCGTTGCAACTCATCTTCCAGCTCTAACTTTAGTGCAATTTTTTGTTTATCTCTAATTGCGGCTTCTGCTATTAATACACTGCGAAGGGTTGCTTTAAAAGCATACCATGTCACATTAGCTGAGCTCCCTTGCATCAGGTTGAATTCAAAGAAATCCCCAATCTTCCCTTCAATTTTCCCTCTCAGCACTGGGTCTGCCATGACTTTGGATGGGAAACGCCAAGCCCATAGTCCCTTTGTCCCTGCATCAATAGCCAGCTCTATGATGAGAGGTGCGTGGTCCGAAAGTGTAATTGCCTGACATGTAATTTTGGTTACTTTACCTAAGAGGGTCTTTGAGACCCAGGCATAGTCAATGCGTGAATAGGACTGGTGGACATGTGAGCAGAAGATATATCCTTTCTCCGACCCCTTAAGTGTTTGCCTAATATCTACCAATCTCAACAATGTACATTTTTGTCTGAATAATTTGGATGGCGGAGATTGCATTAAACGGTAGACAGTGCTCCGATCCCGGATAGGGTCCCAGGCCACATTAAGATCTCCTAGAAGAATAATCTCCCCCTCGCTAAAGGATTCCAACAATATAAGAGTCGATTTTAAGAAGCCCTTCTGGCCCGTGTTAGGAGCATATATGGAAGCCACCATTACCTTCTTTGTGCCTATCTTCAAGGTTACGAAAATGTAACAGCCTTCTTTGTGAATTTGTTTTCGAAGCACCTTGATTTGTAGGCTGGTCCCAAATGCCAACAGTACCCCAGCTACCTTGCCCCACTGCATTCGCCTGTAATACCACCGGGAATCGTCGTAGTCGGAATTTAGATCTATTAGCTAAACATATATGTGTCTCTTGGAACGCCACCAAGTCAGATTGGTAACGCCCCAGGAGAGATTCCAACTACCTACGCGTCGCTGGAGCATTGAGACCCCTAAAGTTTAACGTTAAACACTTGAATTCTCTTGTTAAAAGAACATATCTTGAGGATCTTGCATCGTATACATACAACTTTTTTTGTTATCTTACCGAAAGACCATGCATCGCGCACCCCTCCCCCAATTTGTTTGCCCAACCCCCATCTGCTCCCCCCCAACCCTAACTAACCCAGCAAACTCCCCAAACATTGTCCCCTGTTGTGAGCCACAGTACCTATTATATCCCGGGGTGTGAGACCCCAGCCGTGGATCAACTATAACCCCAGAGCAATGTGTGCGGTATCCTAGTACCTCCATCTGTTACCTGAACAGATAGTTCCAAGATGGTGTTCTCCGTCTGGTTGAAGTCTAAAAAAGATCAGTTATTAAACCTTGCTCTTGTATTTGCCTGCTTCTGTGCTTATTTATCTTGTTTTTTTTTTAATTGGGGCCTCTGAGTTCTGCCTTCCAGTCCTCTTGATTTTTAGCCTTGTCTCTTCTGCCACGTCGAGTTGTAGTTGTCCATTCCCAGGGTTTGGATTGTTGATTCGAACGACCTGCAGCAGTCTGTAATGGGCCCTCTGGTCATCCTCTTCAATTTGCAACAAGGACATTCCTGCTTCTCGAGAGGTGATCCTATGTTGTCTCCCTTCCAGAGAGAATACCAGTCCAAAAGTGAATGTCCACCGATATTTAATCTCTCGCAATGGTTATATTTTCACTACCGGCTGCCTCTCATGACGTTCCTGCAAGGTTATCTGCGAGAGATCTTGATAAAGTTGGATCTCACTGTTATTGTATGTAATTGGTGAAGATGCCCTTGCATCCCTGAGAATGTTCTCCTTTTGTGGGAATGATGTGCAGGCTGACAAAACATTGCGTGGGCGAGCCCCGGGATCGTTTCTTTTCGGGCTTGTCCTATGTACCACTGTCTAGCAGCAAAGTAGCAGCTTCCTCACCTGAAATTAAGTCTGAATAAATGTGGATTACAGTGTCTTTTAGCTCCGCTTCCAAGAACGTTTCTGGAAAATTTCGAAATAGAATGTCTATATCTATTCTCAAGATCTTCACACTGTATTTCTATGTTGTCTGTGGGCCAAGCTAGTTCTACTAGGACAATATCCGACTGTTTGTTTTCCTATGTCAGTTCCTGGATTGCCCACTTGTTGGTGTCGACATGCTCCACCAGAGAAGATATGTCTTTGCTGAAATCGGATAGTGACTGCCTGATTTCTGTAGTAAAAGAGGTGAACTGCTGTTGGAATGAAGCGTGAAACTTGTCCTGAAACTCCTGAAAACGTATTGCAAAATCCTCTTTAGAGGCAGCGACTTCATGAGTGAGACTGTTGAACGCTCGAGCCTCTTCACTTGGGTCAGCTTCTAGTGTGTTTCCGACTGAGGATGTCCCCTGGCTCGCTCCCCACAGCTTTTGTATCAGGTTTGTTGTAGTTTGAGGGACTAGGGCAGACCACGCCTGAGTGATCTTCTTTTTAGCCCTTGGCATGTGTTGCGTAAGGCACTATTTTGTTTTACATTGTTCCCCAAGGTGCACTATTACTCTTCTATGGAGAATGGCTGCCAGAACCCAGAAGGAGAAGAGCTGCTATATATTGACCTGGCGGTTGAGGACCACGCACAGCTTCTCCACTGTTGTTTTTTAACCAGATTTATTCCGGGACCATAACAAATGCTTTATTTTCCAAATCCCATGTCCTTGATCTTCCTTTATGTCATGTTTTCACGTCTGTCATTGTCCACACTGTCTTTTGTGTCCATGTCTCTGCCCCCGAGGCTTGCGAGCTACCGGCGCATTACAAATTAAACAAATTAAATAAAATAAAATAATGCAGCTGCTAAAGGCTGTCCATGTAATTATGCAGCCCCCCTACTCGCACAGCCTCCAAAAGGATTCCTCAGGATGGCTAAGTATAGTATCCTGCTGGGCCAAACGTTGCTGATAAGATAAACTGCACACTCTACTGCCTTACCAATAAGCATGCTGCCAGTCCGCAGGTCCCCACTCTAGTAGTGACCCGCCATGCTGTAAGGTCCCCCAAACAGGGAGAGTCGCTGTGGGGGGCCTTCGAGGGCTGGTGTGCTATCTTGCCGGCCACACCCTGCCAAGTGGTTTTCTCCCACGATGCCAATGGCGCGCTGCAGCGTTTTTGGAGACCTACTGCCTCAGTTCTTGAATGTCTGGGGTCTCCTTCAGGCGAAGCCGCTCTTCGGTGTAGTCATTGGGGGGGTGAGGCGCTGCCTTAACTCGAGCAGCTACGACGGAGCTCCCGCATGCACATTCACTATGGTGCAGCAGCCATCTTGGAATTCTTCATACACATTCTTAATGCCACATGACTGGCATGCCTTGAAAAGCACATTCCATTTTTCTTAAATTTTTTGAAAATATAAGGCATTTATCTGTACAAAAGTTTTCCGAAAGTTCCAAATAGTTTTTTAAGTATTTCTGGTTTCTTGCATTTTCTCCAGGAGAGAAAAAACCTTGAGGACTCCTCAGCATGATGTGAGGTTAGAATCTGAAGTTGGCCTCTTGGGTGGGGCTAGACACTCGACATCCCATTGGCTGATGCAGAATGCACCCAAAAGGACATAGATAGGCTACTATAGGGAGCTTAAAAGATCTATTATAAGCTATAAATAATATTAAAATATTGGGGAATATTCAAAGCAGGTGAATCCATGAAAGATCCAATGCTGGAGAATAGGCAATTACTCTGAAAAAATCAAACTAGTGAGTACAAATACACCCAATTAAAAATAGAAAACAAGTCTGCAAGGGGCCTGCCCCCCTGTTTTCACCCACACAGCTCCATTGATATGCTTGGAGCAGTAGTGCACGTGTTGCCACAGGACGAAACTACTGTTATTTCTGCCTGATCTGATGAAGTCAAAATTTATCTTTTGATGTACATACATAATTAGGTGCAAATACATCTATTTTACAAAAAACGTGTCTGTTTCACAGTTAAAACATATTATTATTCACTTAAAAAATACTCCCATTAGGAATGGAACGTACTGATATATTCTTAAATCTGCATTATACGCTTAAATGTTGAGATACATTTCAGCCGATGGATGACACCAGCCAACAATACGTTAAGTGAAAATTGATTCTCATGGACGTACTGATGGAGGGTGACCCCAGAGTCTACCAGCAGGACTGTTACCATATTCGTGTAGCAATACTAAGGGCAGCTCCACAACGCTAATTGTGCCTGCTGGACCTGGACGTTTACATTTATGTAAACTTGGCACACCCAGAGGGAAATTTTGCTGAGTAACATTTGTTCACACATGTATATGGCTCACCATTTTCTCTAATGTTAACTCTCTCCTACTACACAAAGCCTATGGGGAACTCTCCATTATGTTCTGAATCCACTGTGCCTTTCTAAACACTTTGTTATTATATCTGGAGTGGATGTTACACTGGGGGTCAAATCTTTGAACCTTATCTCTCATAGTTACCATTATCGCCTGTTATTCTTTAAGAACTAATCTGAGGAGGGTGAGGCGAAATGATAGAGTAACAGAGGATAGGATTTCTAGTAAACCTGATTGTAAAGAGTATTGTTTAGTTAACCACCCAGGTATACAAAATGGAGAGGTGTTTCTAAAGGTTTGGACACTTCTCTGTGGCCAAGGTTTGGTTTATAACTGAAAATGTGTTTCTTCTTTTCAGGTGAAGCGAAAACGTTCTCCCTCACATGTGGAAATCCTTGCAGCTAAGAAAGGAAAAACAAGCTCCACCTCCATGCAGTCCTTTCCTCCTGAACTGGTATGTAGGGCAGATTCACTTCAGGTATGTGCTGCACACACTATAGGGCGGGAGGGATCAGTCAGTGCAAGGGGTTTGTAGAGGTCACAGATAGCCAGATGACTGGGGACAAATGATGAACCCATAGGTAAATCATAAGGCCTGGGTCCAATATGAAGTAGATTAAGCACAAACGGTTGTCATCAATTTATTGCTTTTTAAACCCAAACACCCTGTTCATGCCAATTCTAAACCCCACATGCTTGCCCAACAAACTGAGCATACTTTTCAGCCTGGTGTTGGTGCGACACGCCAGAATACCAAACAAGTCACTTACCATCACTTTTATATATACTACGTGTTGCTTACTCAGTACGTATAACTTTCCAGTGTTGAAGTTCTTTTCTATTTACGATTCCGCACATTGGTTAAGCTTTACCCCCACATGCATGTTGCTCTTAATTTTAGGGAGTCAAGTAAAATACAAACATTAAACAATAGGATAGATTTTCTCTAGAATTGTTTCTGAAATGGAACTGCACATTAGGCATGCCCATGTAACACCAAGAATAATGGCCATATCTTGGGATGAATGTATGTATTAAAACAGCTAGACATCTAAGAGAATGTTAGTTTTGGTGAGTGCATATGTAAGTTGGAGAGAACAAGCCATGGCTTCTTCTCTTCAACGAGGTTCTCCTCATGTCAAAAACAAGCATCTCAAATTTCATATTGATGCTGTCCATTGGCTAAAAGGTGTCCTAATGAAATATCAAAGCATCAGGTTCAACTTAACTCAAGGCAGGGTTTGTATAATCCATACATTTTTCCACCACCACTTGGGGGATCTGCTGTGTCCAGCTAGGTTTCTGTAAGCAAACGCAATGAAAGAATATAGGCACCGCTAAAGTGTATCCTGATATCAGCAAACGGAACTACAACATAGGCATCCCTAGAGTATATCTTGAGATCAGCAAACGCAACTTCCTTATAGACATGGCTAGAGTGTATCTTGGGATTAGCCAAGGCAACAACAATATAGGCTTCGCTAGAATGCATCCTGGGACCAGCAAACGCAACTATAATATAGGCATCACTAGAATGTATTTTGGGATCAGCAAGTGCAAACACAACATAGGCATTGCTTAAGTGTATCTTGAGATCAGCAAACGCAAAAACAACATAGGCATCACTGAAGTGCATCTTGGAACCAGCAAACCCAACTACAATATCAGCATTGCTATAGTGTATCTTGGGGTTAGAAAACACAACTACAACATAGGCATCACTAGAGTGTATCTTGGGACCAGCAAACCCAACTACAATATCAGCATCGCTAGAGTGTATCTTGGGACCAGCAAATCCAACTACAATATCAGCATCATTCGAATGTATCTTTAGATCAAACTCATTCATTATAAAGGTGGTGCATTTGACAGGGTTAAGGCCATTTCCCCGACACAAAACAATAATATTTTTTTATTTGAGTTTGTGGTTGCCCCTTCCTAAAACCAGAGGTCTTCCTCATAAGCCAAATGATTCACTACGCAAACTTTAAACAGATGCGGGCAGCATAACAAGCAGATTTACTGTGGCACACATGGGATATCAAAATTAACTAAAACGCCATTGGTAGGAAGCATTTCCTTAATACTTTAAAGATTCATGAATAGCAGAAATGTATGTTATTTCAGGCTGCCTGCTGCTGCTGCTGCCTTCTTCTTCCTCTCCTTCATTACTTACTTAGGCAGACGGCACACATCACCGGCCCCTTGGCCACCAGCTCAAGCAAGATGCTGCAGGGTGCGCTGCCACTGATAGTGCTTAGGTATTTGTGTGTGCTCACAACACTGAGCTAGGGCATTTGCAGTGGCCAAACCGAGCCAAACAATGTACAATGAGCCACCTTCCTTCATACACCAGCTGTAAACATCTAACAGCTCAGTATCTCCCCCCACATGGGGGCAGTATGATGTGCAACGAAATCAAGTCACAAGTGAAGGCCCAAAGACAGTCTAAAACATATATATCTTCATTCTACAGTGGAGTCAGACTCCGACTGCTGAAGTTGGAAGCCTGACTCACTAACATTCAAATATGAACATTCTAGGCTGTCAAGATTTGGAGACAGCATGGTTGCTTGGTACCATATGTCACATGTGGGGTAGAACAGAATACGTAGTAAAAGAACAAGAACCTATAGGCATTATTTACATGTGTAAATAAAATCTATACAAAAGTTTACAGATACAAAACATATTACTTTAATTTATTTATTTGTTTTCATTTAGAACCTCTACTCCAGAAATTTAAAATCTTGCAATACAATGGTCTGGTGTCACCCTTCAAGCATATCAAGGTATTTCTTAATTTATGGGTTCAGGACATTTTATTGCAACCGGATCTTCCACTTTTACTTCACTTTGAAGGGTTTCGATATTGAGGGAGCAGTCAGTTATTTGGCTCCTGCTTGTAACCTAAAAGAGCCTAGTTAGTTTGACACCAACAGCTACCAGGAGCTACTTTTGGCTCCCCAGGCCAACTGATGCCGAGCAAACACACCTATGCGAAATTAATTCCGTGCATTTGGGACAATCTATAAACATTAGGACACATCTATGACATTTAAAGCATAAGGGGTAATAAACAATGGACAACAGGGAACGTGATTCTTCAACAGCCACACTTGATTACATCTTCACATCCCTTGCTCTACTACCTTACGCGTCTACCTTCGAGAGCTACAAAACGAAAGAAAGTGAACACAACCTTTTAACCATGACGTTGGAATCTATAATTCCGCTGAGATCGACCTATACACCTAAGCTGGAATTGGCAGCGAACCAAAGGCGGCTTCAGCTCACAGCATCAAACATCAAAGAAATAACAAAAAACTACAATGAAGTCCAAAAAAATGCCACGGGTGCTCTGACAAGGCCAAACTACCTGCCCCTTCTTCTACCTCATACGCAAAAGCAAAAAAGCTGCAAGCCTACAGTAACAACTGGTCACCACGAATATGACGAAGCACTAGTGCAAAAACGAAGAGAACTGAGAAAACTACAACGCGATTACAAAAGAAATACCAATGAGAATCATAAACAATTGTTGGCTGCGGCGACCAGATCTTACAGAACATGGGTAAGACACCGGAGGGTGGAACTTTATCAGAAAGACGCAGAACAGATGTTAAAAACATTAACGTCAAAAAGTGTTGGAGATTTCTGGGCTCTAATAAAGAACAAGGACATCCGAAGTGATGACAAACTCTTCAACCTGATACCGGAATCATCCTGGACAGCTTTCTACTCTGCCCAATTCGCCCCTACCTCTATATCTGCTACAGAGGTGGGAAACCAAAAGGAAACACCATTGATAAATTTAGCAGTCCAAGATGAAATAAAGTCAGTAATCTCAAAACTGAAAGCGTCCAGAGCACCTGGGCCTGATGGATTGACCAACATAGACCTAAAGAAAAATGAAACGGAATGGTCCCTTTTGATAACAAAAATTTTCGATCATTGTAGAATATCTAGACAAGTCCCGAAAACATGGACAGAGGCGGTTATTGTACCCATTTTTAAAAAAGGAAGTAGAGACAATCCGGCGAACTATCGACCCATAGCCCTACTGGACATCATGGGCAAAATATTCGCGACCTTACTCCTTTCAAAATTTTAAAACTGGGCAAGAACCTCTCCTTCAACCGATCACTTCCAAACAGGATTTCTCAAGACGGCCTCGACAAGTATAAACATCTTGATCTTGAATATCATCAAGGACAACGTAAAAAATGGGGCTCCGAAAGTTTTCCTTGCGTTTATTGACTTATCTCAAGCTTTTGATAAAGTAAGCCGTCAAAGATTATGGTCGAAATTGTCCAACTGGAACTGTCCAGAGGAAATATTGGACCCAATAATCGCATTACATACAGAGACAACTATGCGAGTCCGTTTAAACCGACAAGGCATGCTATCGGAAGCAATAAAGGATGAAAGAGGAGTCAAACAAGGCTGTCCTTTAGCCCCTGCATTATTCATCGCATTTCTGGGTGACTTTCAATACATGCAAACTTTATTGAGAGCATTCCCTCCAAAAGTTGGAAACAGCGCAGTGTCCAGGTTGCTCTACGCCGACGACTTGATTCTGATGGACCAAACTCAAGTCGGTCAAACCTGGCCAGATTCATCACCAAAAACGACCTAGAAATAAATGTAGAGAAATCGAAAATCTTGATCTTGGGGAACAAGCTCTCAAAATGTAAACCGGGTGGTACCTGGTTCTTAGACAACGTAAAGATCGAGATAGTTACAAACATCAGGTACTTGGGTGTAATGATTGACGAATTAAGAACTGAGAACTCAACCATCGTGGCTTTGTGGGCTAAAGTCAAAACACTTACCACTCAAACAAGACTGATCGACAACAAATATGGAACATTTTCCCTAATACCGGCGATCCAGTTTTACAGACAAAAGGTGGTACCATCTTTAATCTATGGAATGGACGTGGCGCTCAACATACACGACTCCAACTGGTCAAAACTGGAAGAGTACTTCTGGAAAGCTGTCTTGGGTTTGCCAAAATCGACATCTATCGCAGCCATACGACGCGAATTTGGCTTATTATCTCTGTCAGCATCCATAGAACAAAGTCAAATGAGAGCATTGAGGAAAATCATTGACCCAGACTCACTGCCAATATACAAAATGATTTGAGAAGAACTTCAGATGGGGTGCTGCAAAGCATTGACCCTTTGGGAAAAAAAACTAACGTCAAAACTAAAAGATCTTGCCTGCACCCATGAGGATTTAATCCAAAACCCGGAAAAAATCAAAGTAGCACAAGAAGACTGGATCACTACATGTAATTTGGCAACTGCAAATAAACTTCTTGGTCACCTTCCACATACCACCAATAAACTGAATCTTCCGTTGAATTATTGCATCAAATTTCCAAACAAGAATCTTCGGAAAATGTTCATGCGAACAAGATTAAACCTGATGCCAACGCAAGAAATTTGGGCTAGTCGCACTCAATCAATAAATAAAACCTGCAGACTATGTCTAAACCCGGATATTACAGAAACAGTAAGACATCTGATTTTGAATTGTCCTAAAACCGCCCACCTCTGAGCGGCATTCTTGCTGCCGCTACTCCAGGACTCCCCTCTTAGAGAAGAATACACTTGGTGGTGTAGATTGATTGCCGGGGAAAAAAAACAAAATGGGTTATAGTGGCAGTCAAGATCCTTGAAGCTGCCTTAAAAAAAGGCTACTGAACTCTGATTTTGATAATGAACTTAGTCGAGAATGAAATCTGTGAAATTACATCAACGGACCTCAAAAATCGGTATGCAAGCAAAGAAACAGCTACGCTGAATTTTTTGTACCTTGTAAAAATCAATTCTCTTTGGTTAAAATCAAGTAAAAAAAAAAAAAAAAATTATATGTTTCTGTCTTATGTGGAATTTAGATTTGCGGAATGTGATGAACTAGCTCCTCGTTCCCCCGTGGTAGCTCTTGGCCACTGGATAATGCTGGATACCCAGGAGCTGCTTTTAGCTCCTGCTTTGTTTGACACCTTTGCGATTATCATGATTCAGTTTGATTTTTATCTGTTTAACTTTCTCCATCAAGTCCCACTCATCAAAGGCAATCCATCATGCTCTTCTTAACCACCCTGGGCAAGTGCCACAATTAGCTTTCCATCTGTGCAGCACCTTAAATAGTACCATCCCAGTTGTACTGTGTGGAGAAAGCTGGTAGTCCTTAATTTTCTTCTCTACATCCCTCTTTGATTTCCTATCATTAGCTTTTGCCATGCACATTATTACCATTAATTACATTATGTTTGTATTAAACCGTTACACACAGCCATTTAGTATAGGTGATACATGGAAGAATTATTGTGTATGATACTTTTCTCACTTAAATATTTCTCCAAAGTACCAACTGATGAATTTCACACATTTATCTGTAAGTATGCTGCTAGGTTAGTCTTAAATTTTAAAAACACTTGCCAAAAAATGTATAACTTTCTCATTTGCCAGTTTGAAAAAGATTATTTCTACTAGCCATTTTAGGGTACATGTTTGTTAAAGCAAATATACACAGTGGCCTAAAATCTCCTAACATTAGGTGGCCTATAATACCCAATACAATCCCAAAGTAGATGAGGCAATTCAGTAGGCTTTATAGGGCAAAGCACTAATTTTTAGTAATGTCACTATACTTACATTCACTAGATTGACAATCACTCTATTGCTAGGTCAATGCCTGGCCATCAATAATATAACCTACCAAGACTTTTTGTTTTGCAGATTTCTAGATGTTCAGTGTATGAACGTTCTACTATCTTTTTTATTATTTTGTTATTATCATGTTTCAGTTGTGAGGAATCTGAGGTCCTCCCAACTTCTTTCCCCAATATATTCTCCTCTCAGGGGGCCGGGGAAAGGCCATTGCTTTAGGATCCTGACCCTGAAGGTGGATTTGCAAGGGAGGATTACGTGGGTGGAGGAAACTTGGGGAGAGGGGGTATATGGCTCCCTGGGGTGGGACACAGTATTCCCCATTTCCCTTTGGGAATGAGTTTAATATTCCCCAGACCTTTGTAGGTTACGATCAGTCCCTTCCCCACCTCGCCCACCTCTCACATAAATCATCTCCCAGAAATCACCAGTTAGGCACTGGGACTAGAAAGAGACCCACCAAAGTAATACCTTCTATCCTTATTGACTCACCCACACAAACACCACTTTGGTAGTGGGATGAGGAAGAGGCATCAAACACGGAAGAAGGACTATTGTTTGACTAGTCTTTCTGAAGCTTCAACTGGTGCTGTGAACTTTAAATGGAGGAAACAAGTGCAAGAGAGAGAGAACTTTGGTTTCCTTTTGGAAACACGGCAGGACGCAGGACGAGCGGCAGAGACCCGAAGAGGCTGCAGCAGCAGAGGAGCGGGAACCAGAGAGAAGCCAGGTCCAGACTCCCAGGTGAGCCAAAAGCAGAAGAACCGGCGTTGTGGAATGCTGCAGCACCGCCAGGAGCAGAGAGAAGCTCCGTGGGCGTTTGCAGATTGCGGACTGCAAGGACAATGCTTGCCGGTTCTCCAGGGAAGGCAGCAGAGTGAAGCGGAGTCTGGGAAAAGGTGAACCTGGGGCTGTGAAAAGGTGGCACAGAGCAGGGAGAATCAAAATAAGGTTTTCAAGCGCGACACTGAAGCCAACAGACAGGTGACTGGAAACCAGTGAGTCTGCCCGAAGTTAAGGGGACCCCGTGGCGTGTCAAGTGTACAGAGCAAGTTCAACCATATTGAATGAACATTGTTGGAAGGAAAACAAGCATTGCCAAGAGTCAAGTTTGTGATGAACATTATTGGAAGGGAAACAAGCATTGCCAAGAGCCAAGTTTGTGGTGAATTTTGTCAAGAGAAAAACAAGTCTTGCCAAGAGATAAGCAATCATTTCCAGATATTGAATGAGAATGGAAAGATAGTAGTGTGTCTTTTTTGTGTGTCTATATTCCCTCCCCTCTTTTCAAGATTGATCCCCGAAAACAAAAAATCGGGGAGTACCCAATTTTTCTTTACCTATGTTATGGAGGAAACATAACACAACGACATGGGCTGAGGGCACGTTTTTCATGGCAATGTAATGTCAGATCTTGGAAAATGTATCAATCAATATTGAGTATTACTGTGTTAGCTTGATCGCGGGGGAGGTCAGTTATGAAGTCCATCGAACAGTATTACCATGGATGGTCAGGAACCGGCAGAGTGTGTAATAGTCCCATGGGTTTCTGTCGAAATGTTTTGGCTCTAGAATTTTTACCACATGTAGAAAAATAATCTGTAGTGTCCTTTCTCATGGAACTCCACCAGGAATATCTTGTGATCTTCTGGAATGTGAAAGAAGAAAGCAATTGTTAAAGGAAAAGGATACAGAGTAGCAGAGTGTGCCTGCAAGAGGAAGTCGCAGATTCGAAAAAGTCTCTGTGAAATGTTACGAAATTTTGATGAAAGTTTGAAAGATGTTACAAGCGGAGATCAAAGGAAAGAAAGTTAAAAAAGAAGAAGCTGAAATATGTGAAATGTGAAACACGCCAAGGGGGCAAAAGTGAAACACGCCAAGAGGGCAAAGGTAAAATAAGAACCACAAGTACCAAGAGGCATTGGTGCTACAAGAGATGATGTGAATTGTGAAATCTGACAACAAGGTAAAAGGTAAAATTATAAGAACTACAAGTACCAAGAAGCATTGGTGGGAAAGAAATGCCAAGAAGTATTGGTATTGAATATGAACTTTGGAAAAGATAAGAGAATAAGAACTACAAGTCCCAAGAGGCATGGGGGAAAAGAAATACCAAGAGGTATTGGTGTTATACATGAACTTTTGAATAGCCCAAGAATGCAGAATAAAGAAAACGGTAATTATAGGTACCAAGTGATGTGGATGGATTGTGAACTGAAGGATCATGGAAAGAGAGGTCAAAGTGGTCATGCAGAGGTCTATGTAAAATTCCTTGCAGTATTGAAAAGGCATCGACAGTAAAGATCTTGAAAGGAAAAAAAAACCGGGTAAAGAATCCCCACCTGAGTAACAAGGCAGGCTCGAGCCGGGCAGAGCGGTGCCTGTGGAGAACTGTAAGAAATTGTGTGATAAAATGAAACCAGACAGGCCCGAGCGTGGCAGAGGGAAGCCTGTACAGAACTTTGAGAAATTGAGGTCATATGAACTGAATATTGATGACAAGCACAGATCGCATCCAATACTGATGATTGCGTAGAATGGATGAATACGCAGAGCTGCCGAATGCGTTGAGCATGGGACGGACAGGAATGCACGCGTGGGACAGACAGAAGTGCATGCGTGGGGCAGACCGAAGTGCATGCATGGGGCAGACCGAAGTGCATGCGTGGGGCAGACAAGAGTGCATGCATGGGGCCGACTGGAGTACGCACGCGGACTGGAGCGCGCGGAGCAGTCTCGAGCGTGAGGGGCGAGCCGGAATGCATGAGCGCATGGAACGGACCGGAGTGTATGGAGCAGACTGGGATGCATGGAGTGGATAGGAGTGCATGGAACGGACTAGAGCACATAGAATTGTGTGACGTATATAGTATGGTATGGAATGCAGAGAACGTTTGAAAGAGCATATAACCCATCATATCACACCACCATGTTTACTCTCTCCTTTACATCACCACTCAACTAGATCACAGAGATACTATGACACCATTCGGTATATATGTTCACATACCAACATCTGCCGCTCTCTCCACATCATTCTAAGTAAACACTGCTGGTTACATCGCCCCACCCCCAGCCAGGGATTCTCCTCAGGCCTATCGCAGCC
Source organism: Ambystoma mexicanum (assembly GCF_040938575.1). NCBI lineage: Eukaryota > Metazoa > Chordata > Amphibia > Caudata > Ambystomatidae > Ambystoma > Ambystoma mexicanum. Next base: position 140,927,435 of record NC_090921.1, read on the forward strand.
ACATCCGGTCTGGATAAATCCTGCCAGATCGAACACATACCCCAAATCTCTCAACCACCACACCTACCGCTAAGAAGCAGCTATTACACGGATACCGCACGAGCTGCACACATACCTGGTGCTCACACGCACCTTTCACTCTCTCGACTCTCTCTACTGATCTGAACTTCGGTTCCCGAGGGCGTTCAACCTACCAGCGCCTTCCAATGGTATATAAGGCGCTATATAAATGCATAACAACAATAACAATAACAAGGCGCGTGAAGCCTAAGGAAGTGATTAAACTTCCAGAAATTGAAAGCCTAAGATTGAACTGTGCCATCCACCTATCCTTTGTTTATTAAGAAACTCTCTAGACCCTGGGGGGGGGGAGTTTGAACCTGGGGAAGGGAGTTCTGAAGCCATTCTGCATAGCTCTCAACCTTTTTTGATACCAAGGCGGGTGAAAACCCAGAAAGGCCATAAACATAAAAGTAGGACTATCGTAAAAACATGAAAAGGCAGTCCTACTCTATGTCGCTGACCTTTTGCGGGAAGGGGGTGGGGGGGAATGCTCCCAGGCACAATCCTCTCATTGGAGGAGAGCGTCAGGGAGGGGAAGGGGGAGGAAATGGGGGTGTGAAAAGCATGACACTTGCTTTTCACGCCTCCATTCGCGCAGGAAGAGTCGCGCCGGGACCCGATTTCAGGATCTCGAAATCGGGTCCCAGCAAAAATATGAATCGTAGATCCCACCTTTGCCAAGGCGGGTGAAACAGATGAGCTGGCGGGTGGGCGGGTGTCTAGATTCTTTGGCGGGTGACACCCGCCAAAAGCGGGTGAGTTGAGAGCTATGCATTCTGTCATTTCTTTTTGACAATATTTTTCCGTTTTGTATTCCCTTGAAACATTTTGTTATCGTGAGACGAAGGGCAAGGTTACGTTTTCTTAGTATATGCCTGTTTATTTTGACCAGACTGACTTGGACGTATTTGTTATTGTGTAATGGTTGAGATTACTCCCATTTTAGAGTTAGGGACAGTTAGGAATTCTACCATCCCAAGCATATTCATAAATAAAGGTTTTTGTAACTTGTATCCATTGTGTCTGTTTCTAATGCTCGATGCCATGCCTTCCTCAGTCCAGTACTTGTTCAATTCTTGACCTGTCTTAAGGTTTGCTGTTGCCTGGCCCATCATCTGTGTCATCCTACTTGTGAGGCCTAACACATAGCCCCGACTTGCTTGGCAGGACCTGGAGGGGTGGCTTCCAAACCTTCTCGTATTTAGGCAAGGGGCCCCTTCACTGGATGTCCAAAGAGAAGCTCAAAGGGGCTGAAACCAACACTTTCTTGAGGCACCTCTCTGTAGGCAAACAGCAGCCATGGTAGGAGAAGATCCCATTTCCCCCTTAGGGGCTCTTCCAAAGCACCCAACATGCCCTTGAGAGTCTTATTAAATCAACCAGATCATTGGTCTGAGGGTGGTAGGAGGTGGAGAACGTATAGGTTACACCACATTCCTTCCACATAGCTTGCCTGTAACTACACATGAAGTTGGTTTCTCTGTTAGAGATCACCTTTTTAGGAAATCCAACTCCGGTAAAAAATGCCCAGGAGAGCGCTGGCAACCACTTTGGCTGTTATGGTCCGAAGGGATATAGCCTCAGGGTATATGGTGGCACTATCTACCATTACCAGGATGAACCTGTGTCCACCTGATGTGGGAGGGTCAAGTGGACCAACAATGTCGATGCCCACCCTCTCAAATGGTGTGCCAACCCCTGCCAAAGGCTGCAGTGGGGCAATGACACTGTCTCCAGTCTTGCCAGACAACTGATAAGTGGGACAGGTCTTGCAGTAAGCTTCCACTTCTACTCCCGTTCTGGGTCAATAAAAGTGGGCTGAGAGCTTTTGCTTGGACTTCCTGGTGCCAGGATGACCAGCTAAGTGTACCTCATGTGCCAACTGCAAAAAGAAGGGCCTGTAAACCTGGGGTACAACCAACCTCTTGACTGCACCAGGTTCAGGCTGAGTGGGCTCACTGTAAAGGAGCTCGCCCTCCCCAAAATTCTTAAATGACCTAGGCACTTTACCTTGTGCCTAGGCCTGGGCCAGTTATCTTAGACCCTCAAGATATTTTCACTCTCTTTGACCCTTACAAAAATCTCCCCTAGAGGGCCCACCTTCATCCAGCAGGCATTGAAGGTCAGGGTGATCCTCTGGGTTGAGTACCTCTCCCTGAGGAGGATACTCTGGCTCTTATCCCTCTGGAGTTGAGTCTAGGGTCACCGCTGGGCGTAGCCCTTCAGTAGCTGGGAAGACAGTGGGTGCTGCTGAAACAGCTGGAAGAGAAGGAGCCCCCTTCACAGAAGTGTTCTTCTTACTCTTCCTCTTAGCCTTGTGTTTTCCCTTTGGTTTGGTTAACTGACTATCAGTCAGACCCTGTGTGAACTAGTGACTGCAGCAACGGTCAGGGATAACCCATCTGAAATTGAGCCCATCTCTACTAGATCATTACCCAACAAACTTTCGGCCGGTACATTGTCCTGAACCAGGACCGGAAGCTTTGCTGTCTTGTCATCAATCTGAATGGTGGCCAGGGCTAGAGGAGATAATTTGGAAGGCCCACCAGCTAACCTTGTGGTTCTCAGAAGAGTACCTACGCAGTCCTCCGGCCTGAGCAGGGTCCTGACCACCACTTTCATGCTAAACCCAGTGTCTCTCAAACCAGTAAGCTGGCCATTTCCGAGGAAACTTCTAAAAAATCTTCTAGTGTTCTGTGGGATAGTAGCCAGTACGTCTGAGTACTGGTCCCAAGGGATACTAAGGAAATGTCTGCAAGAGCACCAAAGGTGATTCCTGGAGAGGAGGGAGGCCAGTGTCCTCCACCTCAGGCATAGATTAAGGGTAGCTCAGGGTGATAGCCTGGACACCAAGTGCCTTACCGTTACACTTGGGGTCACCCTTTCTGTGGTCCAAGGCCCCACATTCCCAACAGGTGCCAGGAATGTGAGTGATTGAATAGGATCCACTGGGAGCCTGTTTTGCAACAGGAGCACCACTACGCTAACTCCCATCCCCATGAGACTTATCCCCACTCGCATTTTTAACCTTAGAGGGAGAATGATATGATATGATATTTTATTTGTATCGCGCTCGTACACAAGTGTTTCAGAGCGCGACTAGGCAAGGGAGGAGAACAGGGGAGAACACAGCACAACATAAAAATGATCTTACTAGGCCCAGTGACACTGAGCACGCGCAAGTGCATGGGCATGTTTATGTGTATTTGGATGTGGCTGCTTCTTGGACTCCTCAGCCTTCTGATGGTTCCTTTCTCTTTGTCCTTGTCCTTCCCACTGGGTTGATTAGGGGACACCCTGTGGGAGACCCACTTATCAGCCAACTTGGCTAACTTAAAGGGATACAAGATACTCTGGTCAGCAATGTACTGACGCAGCTCTGGTGAACAAGCCTCAGAATTTTTTTTTTAAAAACAACAGGTGAGACAATTCAACAAAAGACTTCACTTTGTAATCATCAACCCATCCCATCATATGCATATGTGCAGCACTCCCCCAATCAACCCAAGACATATTCTCTCTCTTCTTATAATCCCTGAACCTCTTAAGATACTGGGCAGGTGTCTTGCCAAACCTGGCAATCAAAGCAGCTTTCATGCACTCATACTGTCTTCTTTCTTCTGCACTCAGTTTCAGAATACAGTCATAATCAGTATGAGGTACTCTACTTAACAAACACTTTGCCCAATCTCTATGGTCAACATCATGGATACAACAAGCCACTATCTCAAATGATTCTATCTATTGGAGGATATCAGACCCCTCCACATACAAACCAACCACATCTTTCATAAGCTTGGTAGGAGGAGACCTGACACTCTCAACTGGTTTGGCTGAAGTTTCCACCTTAGCTTTCTCTACCTGGAGTTTGTGACTTTCACTGTTTCTATTTTTGAGTTCAAGATCCCTATCTTTGAGTTCAAGATATTTTCTTTGAGTATAACTTGTTGTGCCAACTCCTTCTTCAACTCAGCTTTAGTCTCTAATGTTTTGTATTCAAAGTCCTTAATAACTCAAGTTCCAGGGCATCCCCTGAAGAAACAATGCAGGGTTTTGGAATAGAAGTGGCAGGAGAGGTGGCAATCCCAGTGGCAACATCTAGGACTTCACTAAGGGTAAGGACCCCATCAGAGCCCCCGCCCCCATTTTCATCATGAGTATCAAAATCTGTCTGGTAATCCACAAGGGCAGCTATAAGCTCTGCCCTAGACTATCTTCAAAATCTATTTCTCTCACGTCACAAACACTCTGGAGAGCCACTGAGCTCATCCTGGTCAATTTACCATGTGCAATGTTTTCGATTGTGATCTGGTTATCAGTATAAAATAATAGAGCTTTAAATTAATAAAGGAGTGTGGATATTTTGTAGTAGCTAGGTTAAACACTGAGGGCCTCATCACGAGTCTGGCCGTAACACTTAAATGCGGCAGTAGCAGCAAATTTGCCAATTTCCGGTGCTATTACTGCCAGTGGGAAATCGCCAGCGGTAATAGTTAAAATTTTCCCCATTGGGCCTAATGGGGAATGAGGAATTCCCGAATGGGCCCAATTGTTAATGGGCACTAACCGTTCTGCCAAACCAGTGATCCGGCGCTAATAGCGCGGGGGGTTTGGCGGTAGGGCTAATAGCGCCGGCGGTAATAGCGCTGGCGTTACCGCCCAACTCGTGATGAGGCCCTGAGTCTTAAAACCAGTGACCCACTGCTGTACCACTAGTGTAAAGACTGGAGGGGGTATCTGTACTTCTTCCCTCTATATGGCTAGATAAAGGCACAGAATACCCCCGCAAGGCTCTCAATTTGGTAGCAATGCACGAGCAGCCAGGCTTAGGTTTTCAGGAGGTAGTGCAGTCAGGTTCTTAAGTACAGTGTTTCCCCAAAGCCCCCACAACGTCCACACACTATTTTAGGTGATAACACAGCTTCTATATATAAAATATGGGCTCAGGAATACATCACATATAAATAATAACACTTTGTACTTGGAATACTTATTCAAAGAATGGCAAATATATACACTCTATGTGGTACCACACAATACTTAATTTCAGTAATAGATGCACTGACTGCAGACAGTTTTAAATAGGCATGTGAATTCTTAAGTGAGGTGTATCAGCATAGAATAGGGAAGAAAGGCAGGTTAGTTGTGAACAGTGTCAGAATGCTTTCTTTAAGCTTGACACACAATTCTGTGTGAGGATCCCCCCACCTGGGCAAACTTTAAGGAAACGGTTAGGGAGTAACTTACCTTTTCATTTACAGCCCAGTCCAATAATGCTCAATAACCTTGTACTTTCTTTTAAATGGTTCTACCACCGCCAAAGTACCTGAGAGGCCACAGGAGAACAGGATCCAAGACGAATCTGGGACCCCTGGACGACACCTGAGGCTAAAAGATGCTATTCCTCTTCACAGTACCTTGGCAGGCGAAGTGGCAGAGTTTCTCGATTTCACTCGACAATACCCTCCGAGGATGGACCCCCCCTTGGAAGAAGGAGCCACTGGGATGCTGAGTCCACGAGAAAAATGTAACCAAAGTCTTTCTGAAGGGCACCAGTTTTACTCTTTGTGGTGATCTCCTTCGATGATTTCTCTGACTGCAGAAGTCCTGAGGGGATGAAACTTGCTGTGGGCTCCTTAAAGTCTTGGCAGGTGAGAGTAAGACCCCTGGGACCCTTCGATGACTTCTGGTGGCGACGGGTGCATAGGTCAATATTTGTGTCGGGTTTCGGAATATTGCAGTTGTCCGACTTTCAGTTCTTCGGTGCTGCAGCTGCAACACAGACCTCTGGATGGCTTCTGGCGACCTGGCCTCGACCACTGGAGTGGACCTCGGACCCTCACCAAGTCTGGACACTCACATCTTTGTTAGCTTCTGGTGGTGGGAAACCCACCAACAGACCTTCCTCAGCACTCAGCGACTCTGGACTCTCTTAGGCGGGAAAAAGTGTTCAGTGATGATGGTGAGGATGTCCCTTGAAATATTCTTAGGCAGTTTGAAACCTTTGCAGCTCCAGGAGCCCAGTAGCACCATGCCAGGGTACCCTCTCTTTTGGGCAGTAGGCAGCAACGGCTTCCAGCGATCAAGAAACTCACCTCCGGATCCTGGGTGACACCAATGGACTTCTTCGACTCGAGATGTCCAGACACTCCTCTTCAGGACTCACAGAGACCCATTCTCCAGATGGCAGGCACACAGGACTGGCTTCCAGGCTACTGGGATGAAGAACAGCAGTTTGCACGATTGTCCCTCGTAGCTCGGGGAGGTCTCCTTTGCAGGTCCTTTCTGGATCAGTCCTTGGAAGAACACAGCAGCATTTGTGTAGAACATGCAGCAGCAGACTTCTCCCCCAGCTGGGCTTCAAGTAACAGCTTCTTCTTGCTTCAGCTTCGACTTCGGCTTCTGAACAAAATGGTAAGTGAGAGGTCCCCTGATATACACATCTGTCCTCCATTCACTCTGGCTGAGCCAGGCTCAGTCAGCAAATCACACAGAAGGGCATTCATGCAGGGAGGCAGCCAATCAGGCTCAGAGGCATTCGGCACATTCCCTCCACCCAGAAACCCATAACAAAGAATGTGGTTTGGGGTAAGTACCCAGTCTTTCAGCACACTGCACTACATTCATGTCAGATTCAGTCCGAGCTGGCTCATTCATTGTGTCACACACACAGAAACCAGACACCCACAACAGAGATTGTGAGTTGACTCCCAACTCCATTCACACAGGTCCTACCCCTAGGGTGTGCCCACAACACCTGGGAAGGCTCCAGTCATTCTGAGATGAGGCAGCCCCAGAGCCATATACGGTATTTCCGAAGCAAGTACCGGAGCAAGTACCTGGAAGTACTGCCTGGCCGCGTTACGCTGTCTGGACGTATTCTCCTTTGAACTATATTTGCGAACTCCAATTACCATAAGGCGGGGCTATAAAAGTTGGGAGGCGCATGCACTGCACGCGCGCACCAAAGCAAGTCCCTGGAAGTACCGCTTGGCCGCGTTACGCTGTCTGGACGTGTTCTCCTTTGAACTATATTTGCAAACTCCAATTACCATAAGGTGAAAAACAACTTTGTTTAGCACAATTGGCACCAACGTTATATGGGAGTTGGTATTTATCTTCTCTATTTACTTACAGGCTTTGCTGTTGCACCCCTACAGGCGGGGCTATAAAAGTTGGGAGGCACGCGCATTGCGCGCGTGCACCGAAGCAAGTCCCTGGTTGGCCGCTTTGCCCCGCTTGTTTTGCGCTTTTGCAGTCCAGGCGGTGCTTCCGGGTGACTGCTCGGTCATTCTCTCAAGGGTGTAACTCTAGCAGGCAAACATTAAGATGAAACGCAATATTGCCTCACTAAAGTCAGGAATGCTGTCACGAACGGCAATACAAAATAATACCTTCAATGGTATGTCCTTCACCGGAGCGACCATTAAAACGTGTTCGCTCCTCATCTACTCCATTGTTAAACAATGCCCAGTCCAAAGTTGCCTTGTGGAAAAGTGAAACAAAGGATGCTGACATTCGCTCCTTTTGCCAGGAAAACAACACGCACGGCAAAGGGCAAAGAGAAAATGACTCTATACCGATTCCATTTCGAACTGTTGGAGCTCCCCCTACTGACTGCAACTTAGCCACTTTATTGGACTTGGAAAAAAAGCAAAAGACAGTGGAGCAAGGTGAAATAAATGAAAAGGTAAAAGCGAAAATAGTTGACAATGACTCTGTATCTGTTATGTTTGCGAAAGAAAATGTTTCACTAACTGACAGTGTACTTCTCCGTAATGTTCTGACAGGTGATGGGGTTGTTTCTGTTATTAACTCTGGTATGAGCGTGCCTGAGGAACCGGTTGTTAATGATATAGACCCGAATGCTTCGGGCTTCTCATCTCACACACTGCCCACAAATGTGTCAAAATCACCTAAGACGTTTTTAAACTCAAGTGTTTCATTATCCGTTAAAGAACTCTCCTTTGCTGCTCCTACTCCACGGAGAATGAAGCCTTGGGTCCCTTCTTTTATGCCTCTTCTCTGCACTCCATAAGTTAAGTCTCCTAGGCCCCCATTAATGGAAGTGGATAAAACAACTCCCGCGAATGATCTAACGGAAATAGCGTTAACCGCGATGGACTTAGCAATTCAATCCTTAGCTAAGTTGTTTGAAACCCTTGATACAAGATTAGCCCTTCAAGCAATACAACTTGAAAAAATGTTGATTTGGCAGCAAACATACCAAACCAATTTGCGATCTCAGAAGGGTATAAAAACAGCCATGCAGGGCATTTCAGTGATCAAGACTCAAACACCTATGATAGACGAAGTCTTGGGGCATAATATCTCCAAACCGGATGATTATGCTGTTCCGTTCATACCTATGCCGATTGTTGAACAACAGTGTGAGAATGTACAACTTAATCCACAAATGTTGGAAAATAGTCCTGTTGAGAAACAAACCACAACAAAGACACATTCTAACGAAAACTATTCCTTGTTCTCAGGGCCGAGCCACAAGTCTAAAGGTAAAAAAAAAAAAGAAGAAAAATCAGGGCCAGAAAAGAAAAAGTCAGAGAACATTAAAAACATTAAAGGAATTTCTTCTTCCCAATCGAAACGATTTATAAAAACCATGCCTCAACCTAAATCGGCTGCTGTAACAGCCTCTAAAGCGATTTCAAAAAAATACATTTTGCAAACCACCTCAAAAAGACAAATAGTTCCCTCACAACCTGAGAACAGGACCCAAGCATACCAACCATTAGATGACTTGGTTGCAGCTCTGCCAGTTCCATCTGAACAGAGCAAAACTCTTGTTATTGACCAGGAACTTCCAAGAAATGAGATTGATACTCTGGCATTGCGTCAGAATGAAATACGCCATGCAGTAGATGCTTACATGGCTGCTCGACCAACTCAAATAGCTCTTAGATTTTGCCCATATGACACTCAGTGCCCGAATCCAAATAATGTGACAAATGATCAAGGAGCCGTAGGAGTTCAATTAAATCAGAAACCTAAGTCAATTTTACGTAACACCATCTTACTTAATACGGTAGTTCCGTTACAATCTTCCAATGAAGCAGCTGAACACGAGTCCAAAGCAGTAAAGAGTAATTTGATTACAGATATTGATCTTAAACAGCTTATTAAATCAACCTTATTACAAATCTTAGAAGAAACAAGATCTCCTAAAGAACAAATTAAAAAGGCTCAGAATATATCTATGACTCATGCTAAAGCATTGAAACAACCTCGCAAAAGACCAGCTATTCACTCTCTTACTCTGATGTGTCGTCCGTTCCCATGTATTCAATATAGTTTGAGCCGCTCTTCGGTATTGTCAATTTTCTGTGAAATCCCAGCTCTGGATGATATTGGAACAATAGACTTAGAACTGGTTGAATTTGTGGATCTGTCAAAAAGAACAGCTGTTACTCTATGGTTAAATTCTAGAGTTGTACTTAATACCATCTGGGCGGTCAGATCTCAACTCTTTGAATTGGGCTTTATTTGAACAGGCCAGACGCTTTTTGAGTCAATCATCTATTCACTCCTCCCAAGTGACTTCTATGTCAAATGATGTTGGTAAATATCAATCTGCAACAAATATTCTTTGCAATAGTGACTCAGCAGACAATCAGAATTAGCTAAACCCTGTAAATCTCAGCACATGGTCTTTAGTTAGCTGGAACTCCAGGGGGTTTAAACATCTGATTAACAACAAGGAGTCTATATTGACAAAACCTGACATCATTTTATTGCAAGAAACCTGGTTGCTTACCTCACCTTTCTGGAATAGCTATGATATCTTTCTAATTCCAGCAAAAAAAGCTAAACTGGGGAGTGTTACACATTACCAGCATTGGTTGTGGTGGCAACGTAAGAGATTAGGTGGTACGGTTAGAAACATTACCTTTAAGACGGCCGACGCTCTAGTGTCTCATACTGGAAGCAGTGGTCTAGATGTTTCACGTTCGCCAGCAACGTCCGCGACTGATCACGTGACCTTTGATAAGGAAGGAAGAGCTTCAAGCAAGTGCGTCTCTACTGCTTTTATCGGCGCTCCGTAAGTCTGCTTCTACTTTGCAGACTCATTGACTACAATTATCCTTGTGCATTTACTTCCTCTACTATCCCTTTACTCTTTCACAGATTTCCTCTTTGGCCTATTCTTTGCTCCGAGACTCCCGCTCCTTCAGTATTTCCTTTGAGAGAAGTTCCGCTCTCGACAGTGAGTGTTGACTTTATCACCCTCAAATACTTCCTACACCTGTTTTCCAGCAAGCAGTTATCACGTGGATATTCTTTCTGTTATTTGCAGCACCGCTGTGCTGGAAACTATTCTCTGGCTCTCTCGAGTTGCAGAGATTTTACACGCAGTTTAGTTGGCTCCATTCAGAAGTTATAGTAAGTTGCTCCCCCCTTATTCTACTCTACCCTGTACTTCATAAACCTCCTGTCCGTTGCACTTACCTGTTCTGTCTCCCCTTCATAGAAAGAACGCTCTTCCCCTTGCATACCAACTCTTCTAAGGAACCACATCCACATCCAACTGACCAGTCGGGAGCCTTGCTGCTATCCAGGTTTTTTTCCCCGAAAGGGTTTCCCTGGGGGTTGTGCCTTCCTCCTCCCTGCCGTTAACTCACGGGGATGGGAGGGCAGGATTCTCACGGGAGATCTTTCAAACTCTTGCTGGCTGTCTTCATTGAGAATCGCTGTCTGTCCAGGTTAGTGAGAAAGTTATATCCAAGCGATTTATTGTCAATACTGTTGAATAAACAGATAGCGATGCCGGAAAAGCTCATTGAGTTTGCCAGGGTGGACGGCGTTTCACAATGGAGCAACAGATGCAACAACTCATGGCTGCTATGCAGTCTATGGCCTTAGAAATGCAAACCTTAAAACAAGACAATGCTCAATTAAAGCAACAGGTAGCCTGTGCCTTTACATAATCTCCCCCGTCAACTTAACAGACCGGTAAATTTGACAGTGATCCTCACAAATTGAAGGAGTTTCTTGATAGCTGCACGATACAGTTTACTTTCAAGCCCCGATTCTTCCAAACAGATAAAGATAAGGTTGGCTTTCTGATCTCACATTTAATCGGTCCAGCGTTGGCATGGGCAACCCCTTTAGTTACTTCGGGTAATGCTATCCTTGACTCTTACCCGGCCTTTACAAATAGTTTGAAATCCATGTTCAGCCGAAAAGAGATATCGGTAACCACCCAGGAGAAGCTACTTGATTTGAAGCAGGGCTCTAAGGATCTCATGTCCTATATTACCCTCTTCAAACAATTGTCCTCTGAAACCGGATGGCCCGATGATGGGCTTCTTACTTTATTTCGACGAGGCCTTTCTGTTGAACTCAAAGATGAGGTCTCGAAGGTTCCTCGACCGGCCAATTTGGCGGACATGATCACCCTGGCAGACATGATTATCGGCTGCAGCAACGTCATCACGAGAGGAAGAAGGGGAAGGGGACCCGGCCTCGTACCGACTTTCTCCCCATCAATACCAAGCCGGTATCCACAGAAGAGCCCATGCAAATAGGTTCCATGAGGGGCCCGCTATCCAGCAGCGAGAGAGAGAGGCAGAAGACTTTAGGTCTATGTATGTATTGTGGTTCTTCCTCACACAACCTAAGAGATTGTCCTGTGGTTCCGCCTCGTCGGACATATTCTCAGGTGTCGGGAAACGCCAAGTCCCTACCGTAGGGGGAACCACGGTAGGTGTTTTCCGACAGAGTTCCCCAACTAAAATTGAATTATCCCCAGACACTAACCCTGTTGAACAACCCATGGTGGTGCTTTCCTTGACAATAGTCCTCCCAAATGCTGTGTTAAAAGGCATCCCTGCATTGATTGATTGGGGGGCTGCCGGTAACTTTCTGGACGATGAGTAGGCGTCTAAGAAGGGTATTGCCAGGATAACCAAGCCACTAGCCACTCCTATTCAGGGGGTTGATGGAACTCCTTTGAGCTCAGAACCGATTCGAGAACAAACTATTCTGGTAACATGTTTAATTGCTTCACATAAGGAGATTCTAGTGTTTGACCTAATCATAACTGCCCATTTTCCTGTAATTATAGGTCTCTCTTGGTTAAGGACTCATAATCCGTTTATCAATTGGACTGCAGGCACTCTCTTTTTGGGTTCTGAATACTGTGTCACCCATTGTCTGTCCCAGGCTTCTGTGGGAGTACAAATTCCTTTCTGAGACGGACAGCTGTCCCATTTGGACGTATGTATGTGTTGTCTCAGAGAGAAAAGACTGCCCTCAAGGAATACCTTCAGACAAATATTCAGAACGGCCTGATCACTGAATCCGACTCTCCAGCAGGAGCCTCACTGTTTTTCATACCAAAGAAGGACTCAGAGGAACTAAGACCGTGTATTGACTACCAGGGTCTTAATAAAATTACCATTCCTGACAAATACCCAATGCCATTGATCCCTGACATTTTAGAAACTGTTCAGGGAGCTTCCTTCAATACTAAGCTGGATCTCTGAGGTGCCTATCACCTCATCAGAATTGCTCCCAGAGATGAATGGAAAACTGCGTTCCGAACCCCATTCGGACACTACGAATATCATGTCATGCCGTTTGGCCTGGTTAACGCACCGGCCGTTTTTCAACACTTTATGGACCATCTATTTTCAGACATCCTCCTCCATTTTGTTATAATATATTTTGATGATATACTGGTCTTCTCCAAGAACAAGGAAGAGCACATCCAACATGTCAATCTAGTTCTGGCTCGTCTTCAAGAAAATCAATTGCATTGTAAGGCTGAAAAATTTGAATTTCATCAAGAGCAGGTCACTTATTTGGGGTTTGTCTTGTCAGCACAAGGAATATCCATGGATCCAAGGAAGGTATCGTCCATTTTAGACTGGCCACCTCCAACGTCAGTAAAAGAGATCCAGCAATTTTTGGGGTTCGCGAATTTCTATCGCAAATTCATTCCATGTTTTTCTGAAACTGTTCTACCATTCACCAGATTGCTAAAAAAGGGAGTTCCATTTTTTTGGGATGATATGGCACAAGAGGCCTTTGATAAATTAAAACACCTCTTCACATCAGCTGAGATCCTGTCCACCCCAGACCAAGCCCGACCATTTGTGGTAGAGACTGACGCCTCTCATCATGCTGTGCTTCTCCAAAAGAACGATCAAGGAGAAGAAAAACCAGTGGCATATCTGTCGAGGACATTCAGTCCTCGAAAAAGAACTGTTCGCTATAAAGAGAGCCTTTGAGGAGTGGAGACATCTCTTATTGGGTACAACCTTTCCGGTGGCGGTCCGAACGGATCATCAAAACCTCAAAGTTCTACAGCAAGCCCACACTACTAACAGTTGACAAGCACGATGGGCCCATTTCTTCCTGCCATTCAGAATTGAATTTACCTATCTACCGGGGAATCGAAACCTACGAGCAGACGCTCTCTCTCGAAAAGATTCTCATTCTCACAGATTCACTCCGGAACCTTTATTCCCAAGAGCTAAGTTTGTGGCCATGGTTACTGACTTTCTCCACGCTCTTAAGCAAGAAACTACACGGAATGTGCAGTTATGTGAAGACCTCGCAGTCTCCCACCCACTTACCTTGAATCAGGGTTACTATTTCCACAAGGAACAAGTCTTAATCCCAACCGCTTCTCTTCAAAAATAGGTTTTGTAAATGTGTCATGACTCCAGAGCTGCAGGACATCGGGGTATCTAAACACATTGGAATTGATCACACGGCATTTTTGGTGGCCAACACTAAAATCTGATGTGTGTGACTACGTAGCCGCATGTGTAGTTTGTCAGCAGTCCAAGAACCCTCGAGTTCCGCCTTATACTCTATTATCTAGTATGCCTATTCCTGACAAGCCCTGGCAAGTGATTTCTACGGATTTTATAGTCTATCTCCCTGCTTCTTCTCAATATACCACTATTATGGTGACCTATAGATTATTTCACCAAACTGGCTCACTTTGCACCGCTAATCAAGCTTCCTGGTGCCGCGCAAATGTCTCAGGTTTTTCTCTCGGAAATCTTTTCCCGACATGGCCTTCTCAACACTATTGTGTCGGACAGAGGCCCTCAATACACCTCTCGATTCTGGAAGAACATTTGTCTCGAGTTGAGAATTAAGAGGTCACTCGGTTCAGGCTATCACCCTCAGACCAACGGGCAGACAGAGCGTCTGAATCAAACTCTGGAGGGGTACCTACGATGTTTTGTATCTGCAGCCCAAGATGATTGGTTAGAGTTGCTCCCGCTGGCAGAATTTGCCTATAACAATGCCCAACACTCAGCTCTAAAGACTACCCCCTTTTATTGTTCCTATGGATACCACCCGTCTTTTCTACCCTCAATCACTCCAGCTTGCTCTCACTGCCCGGGAGTGGACAGTCTCATCTATGGCATTCAAAAAGGTCATCAGCTTGCTCGTCTATCTCTTAAGGCAGCCCAGGACCGGGCTAAACGGTATGCGGACCACCATCGCTGTGAATTACCTGCACTTAAAGAAGGGGATTTGGTCTGGCTGGCTTCTCGTTTCCTTCCCAGACATTTGGTTCCTTCCAAGTTATCTCCCAAATATTTTGGTCCATTTAAGGTGATTACCCTAGTGGGATCATCAGCAGTTCGGCTAGAATTACCTCATCTTGGTCTCGAATTCATCCCGTCTTTCATGTTTCCCAGATCAAGTTATCAGTTAAAGACCGCGTTTTACGGGCAACCAAGACTCGCACTCTGCCAGTGAGTACAGAAACCGGACCAGAATACGAAGTAGCCAATATCTGTGACTCAAGGTATAGGAGAGGCCACCTTCAATCCCTAATAGACTGGAAAGGTTATTCGCCATCTGAAAGGACGTGGGTATCGGCTTTGGGGGTTCATGCCCCCAAATTGGTTAGGTTTTTTCTGCTTCACCCGGGAAAGCCGGGTTCACCTCCCCTGAGGAGGGGACATACTGTTACACATTACCAGCGTTGGTCGTGGTGGCAACGTAAGAGATTAGGTGGTACGGTTAGAAACATTACTTTTAAGACGGCCGACGCTCTAGTGTCTCATTCTGGAAGCAGCGGTCTAGATGTTTCACGTTCGCCAGCAACGTCCGAGACTGATCACGTGACCTTTGATAAGGAAGGAAGAGCTTCAAGCAAGTGCGTCGCTATGACTTTTATGGGCGCTCCATAAATCCGCTTCTAGGGATCTAGCTTTGCAGACTCATTGACTACAATGATCCTTTTTGCTTTAACTTCCTCTACTATCCCTTTACTCCTTTCACAGATTTCCTCTTTGGCCTATTCTTTGCTCCGAGACTCCCGCTCCTTCAGTATTTCCTTTGAGAGAAGTTCTGCTCTCGACAGTGAGTGTTGCATTTATCACCCTCTAATACTTCCTTCACCTGTTTTCCAGCAAGCAGTTATCACGTGGATATTCTTTCTGTTATTTTCAGCACCGCTGTACTGGAAACTATTCTCTGGCTCTCCCGAGTTGCAGAGATTTTACACGCAGTTTAGTTGGCTCCATTCAGAAGTTATAGTAAGTTACTCCCCCCTTATTATACTCTATACCCTATACTTCATAAACCTTCTGTCCGTTGCACTTGCCTGTTCTGTCTCTCTTTCGTAGAAAGAACGCTCTTCCCCTTGCGTACCAACTCTTCTAAGGAACCGCATCCACATCCAACCGACCAGTCCGGAGCCTTGCTGCTATCCAGGGTTTTTTTCCCCAGAAGGGTTTCCCTGGGGGTTGTGCCTTCCTCCTCCCTGCCGTTAACTCACGGGGAGGGGAGGGCAGGATTCTCACGGGAGGTCTTTCAAACTCTTGCTGGCTGTCTTCAGTGAGAACCGCTGTCTGTCCAGGTTAGTAAGAAAGTTATATGCAAGCGATTTATTGTCAATACTGTCGAATAAACAGATAACAGGGAGGCCCACTTCCGGGTTGTTTATTGCTGTCAAACAAAGTACTCAAATTAACTCTGAATTCTGGTTTTCGCCTAATTCCTTCCTTCAAATGGTTAAATTGTGGAAAAATCAAACTGTATATGCTTTAATAAATGTCTAATGGAATCCTGAAGGGGTAGATGACAACAGGTTTCTGGAATCCGTGACAGAAACTCTAGATTTGGTAGCCCAAGAAACAAACCATTGTCATGTAATATTGGCAGGAGACCTGAATTTACATTGCTTGGACACAGATCGATTCTTAGAACGATCAAGATTATCGAAATGGAATGACCTAATCAAATTGAGAAATCTGTTCATGCTTTTTTTTTTTTTTTAAACATATTTTTATTAAGAGAGCAGTTCACAGGCATGGCATTAATTTATACACTGTCATTAACATACAAAGAGGGAGCATTCAAAAGTGGGACATCACAGTATTCATAGTATAAGTACAAAAAACATCACTGGTAAGATAGGCAGATAACACAAATCAGGGTGTGTGTTCAGATGCTGTGTCCGAGTCTGAATCCAGGTCACAGAGATAGAAGCGCAGCAGTGACCAGATGTCCTTGGGGCGAGAGGGCGACGGTACTGACAGTATAAATAAATCTTCATCATCATTTACCATACATAGTTCCTTCAGGAAGGAGGCCCTAGTCGGGGCATTGGGGGATTTCCAGTGTTTAAGGATACAACGTTTTGCGATGACGCATGATATATTGAATAGCCTCCTCGTAGTTTCCTTCACCTTCCCAATGTCGCCCAGGAGATATTTCAGGGGCGAGAGGTCTGCCAGAATGGCTGTGATGTCTTCGAGGAGCGTTGCCACTTCCCTCCAGAATTCAGCCACCCTGGGACACATCCAGTACATGTGATAAGGCCCAGCAGCAGGGGAGTCGCATTTAGGGCAGGCGCCCGTACACGTATTCACAAATTTAGCTACCCTGGAGGGGGAATAATGGAGTTGGTTCAGTACTTTAAATTGGATTAGACGTAGTCCAGAGTTCATAGACACCGATCGGGTTAGTTGACAGTACCGGGCCCAGCGGACCTCGTCTATCTGGGTGCCTGTGTCTCGTTCCCAGACCTCTCTCATCATGTTACGTGATGGGGAGTGGACTTGAACCAGGGTGTATAGCATGGAGACCCCCTTGCCACAGCTATCCGTGGACACCATTGATCTAATACATTCATGGGAGTGGGGTTCTTGTGGGAATGTTGGCCATTTCGCCGAAAAGGCCGCCCTCATTCTGTAGTATTGGAGGTGTTTAAGTTGACCTCTGCCCACCACAGCAACGAAATCTATGAGATCACAGAATTCCCCCTCAGGGAACATATCGCCCAGTGTAAAAAGGCTGTTAGGATCCCAGGATTGCTGGAGGGCCCGATCAAACGTGGGGGAGATGCCAGGGAAGTCCCATAAGGGAACTTCCGGGTCGTAGGGGGATTCCACGCCGATTCTTCTGTATATCTTGGCCCAGGCCTGCGTCGTTGTATATACCGGGTCAAATGGGCATATGCCACCGTAGCGTGGATTAAGGAGGACTGAACGTATGTCGTTAGGGCGGACTGAGTGTTTTTCAATAGGTATGTGTGGAGCGGTGTCCTTAGGATCAAACCAGTGTTTTACGAATTGTGCTTGTGCACATAAATAATATAACTCAAAGTCTGGTGCAGCAATGCCACCCTTAGCGAAAGGTTCAACCATCTCATCCCACCCCATCCTGGCCGTTTTCCCAGACCAAATGAACGAGGAAGCAAGAGATTTAAGTTTAATGAAGAAAGGTTTACCAGGCCAGAGAGGGATATTATTGAAATAATAGAGGAGCTTGGGGAGAACCACCATCTTTAGTAACGCCACCCTCCCGTATAGTGATAGTGGCAGGTTAGCCCACATCTGAAGCTTAGTCACCAGAGTTGACAGCAATTCCCCCTGGTTATGTGCGTATAGCAGGTCTTTGTCTCGAGCAACTAATATCCCCAGGTACCTTACTGTGGAGGGGGCAAAACGGAAACCCTCTATACCAGCCAGGTCCCCTGTGCCATCCGTAAGGGGGAATATTTCAGATTTAGGCACATTGATTTTGTATCCAGAATGTTCCGAGAATTCCTGTATGTCTGCCATGATGTGTTGTACGTTCTCGATGGGGTCTCGGACGTATAACAGGGTATCGTCTGCATAAAGCGAGATAATCTGAGGTCCAGACATCCTAAGCCCTCTATGTGCGTGGTGTTGGCGTATGAATTCCGCCATTGGTTCGATGGTTAAAGCAAAAAGTATGGGTGAAAATGGGCATCCCTGTCTAGTCCCCCTGTATAGGTGGAAAGCGGGGGAGAGAGTGGCGTTAGTCAAGACCTTAGCTGTCGGCTGTGTATATAACAAACGCACACAGTTGATATAGTAGCGGCCCAGGCCAAACCGCTCCAACACCAAAAAAAGGTAGGTCCAGGACACCGAATCGAATGCTTTCTCGGCATCTAGTGCAATTACACCCGCCTTGGCATCCGGGTCTAACTGTGCCATGACATTAAAGAGGCGCCTCAAATTTAGGGCAGTAGATCGGGCTGGAATAAAGCCCACCTGGTCGGGGTGAACAAGGATTGACATGAACGGGAGGAGTCTAGTAGCCTGCACTTTTGCAAAAATGTTTGCATCAGTGTTAATTAGGGATAAGGGTCTATAGGACGCCATGTCGTGTGCTGGTCTACGGGGTTTCAAAAGAACAGTAATGATTGCCTCCCTCATTGACTCCGGAAGCACCTGCCGGTCCATAGCCTCCCCCCATACCTTCAACAACAGCGGGGCCAATTCATCACTGAACTCTTTATATAGCTCCGCGGGTAGACCATCAGAGCCAGGGGAGCGACCATTCGATAAGGCCTTTATGGACTCAACAATCTCTTCCACAGTAATGGGACTATCTAGCGCCTCCCGGGTCGCACTGGTTAGTGTGGGAAGGTCAAGGTTGTCCAGATATCTGAACGTGTCTTCTTTATTTTTTTGATCATGATTGGAATAAAGAGTGGAATAAAACTCCATGAATGCCGAGTTAATGTCCCGTTCTCCATTCACCAGTGCGCCATCAGGGGCGTATATACTCGGGATCGGGTTGTGGTGCCTGTCAGATCTAAGCATGTTGGCGAGGAACCTCCCAGCCTTATTACTCTCCCCATACCGTCGTGCTCTGGCCGGTGCGGCCATGTACAGGACCTCTCTATGAGCTAGTTTATGGAACTCGTCCAGTGTTGTGTGCAGTTGAGCAAGGGTTTCCTTGTTCTGTGTAATACTGTATTCGTTCTGTAGTAAATCAAGCTTCGTCTCAGTAGAACCCAGCTCCTCCCGCACCGACTTCAACATACCTGTCGACTTCCCCAGGATATTACCCCTGACCCAGACCTTAAATGCATCCCACAGAGTCGCATAAGTCGGGACTGAACCCTCGTTTATTTCCAAAAATTCTGCGATCTCCACATGCAGCGACTCACATACATTGGGGTCTCTAAGGATTGTGGGTGGCATTCTCCATCTTCTCGCCGGGGGGAGGGCGTCCCTCAAATTTATATCCAGTGTTATCGGTGAGTGGTCAGAAAGGGTACGGGGGTGTATATCACATCTAGAGATAGCCTCGGCCAGGGATTGACTAATGATCCAGTAATCAATGCGCGAGTGAGAATCGTGCACTGACGAGTAGAAAGTATATTTCTTCTCCTTCGGGTGTAGTGCTCGCCATGCATCAAACATGCCCATCTGTTCCATCAATTGTTTAACCACCAGTGCCGCCCTAGCGGGGGCCCTAGGGGCCGTCGATGAGCGGTCTAGGGATTGATCTAGTATCATATTGAGATCTCCACCCCAGACGACCCGCGCTTCCCCGAACGAGATTAACATATCTGCCAGGGTACTATAAAACTGGATCATCTAGATTAGGGCCATATGTGTTGATCAGGATCGTCTGGTGTCCCGCCAACTCCCCCACTACCAACACGTATCTCCCCTGTGGGTCTATTTTGCTGGACTGATATTTGAAACATAGTTTAGGGTGTATAAGGGTCAGCACTCCCCTGGATTGTGACGAGTAATCAGTGTAATACCTGTGGGGTTCCCATTTAGGCAAAAATTTAACATTGACCTGTCCAAGTGCATGCGTTTCCTGCATAAACAGTATTTGGGGGTTATGTCGCACCACATACGCTGAGATCTTCCTTGCCTTAACTGGGTTATTCAACCCCCGGATGTTCCATGATAGGAGCTTGATGTCTAGTCCTTTATTGTCCCGTGTCATGTTCATACCACAAATCAAGTGGGAGCCCACCCTCTAGTCCCCCGTACAAGGGAAACGAAGGACCTGCTATAGAACTGCTCTCAAGTTTAAACATAGCAACACTTAACGTACAATCCCCCAACAGAGCCGACATAACAGCTGGCCTAACCGTGCCATTTTCCCATCCCCACCCCCCACCCGCATCATCAACCCCAACTGGACGATGTACCCTTAGAACCATAACCTAGGATCACTCCTGGGGGGTATGAGCGACACTCACGCGGCCTCCAGCCCAAGAGATCTGCGTGGCCTCGTTAAACCAAACATTAACATTCAGGGCCGCCCAGTGGCCAACAGGCCGCAGCATTATAGTAGTGCAACATCAGGAGAATCACATCAACCCTCGGGGACACTGGGCTCCGCCCCACCCCGGGGCGGCGGGGTGCGACCCCCAGCCCGGTCCCGAGCTGGCAGCGGGATGGAGGCCTCAACATACAACATGGCTTCTGTTGGATTCTCGAAAAAATGGGCCCGGCCACCATGCTGTATCCTCATTTTCGCCGGATAAACAAGTGAATACGGGACCTGGCGCAGCCTTAGCTGCCTCTTGACGGGTTCATAAGATCTTCTTAGTGTTTGGACGTTCGTAGAAAAGTCCGGATATATGTGTATTCTGTTATTCTCGTGTAGCAAGGTGCCCTTTTCCCTGGCCGCTCGCAGGATAGCGTCTCTGTCCCTGTAGTTTAGGAGACGGGCGATTATCGTACGGCGCGGAGCGCCCGGTTTGGGCGGGGGTGCCGATGTACGGTGTGCTCGCTCAACCAGAAAGTGGGCCGAGAATGTATCCGGGCCCAGCAGTTCCTTCAGGAGGGTTTCTACTTGGCGCTCCATAGCTCCTTTACCGAAAGTTTCGGCCACCCCGACCAGCCTTATGTTATTTCTCCTTGAACGAGATTCCAAATCTTCACACTTATCAAGAGTTTTCCGGAGGTCCCCCTTCAGTTGGGCAATGTCACGGTCATGTTGTGCTATCGCCTCTTCGTTGGTGGCGATTCTACCTTCGGCCTCAGTGGTGCGGGCACTCTCCTTGTCCACCCTCGCCTTGAGGGAGCTAATTGTTGCCCCAATGTCATCGAGTTTTGTATTCACCACCAAGAAGCCACCCTGGACCATAGCCATCAGTCTATCCACCCTCTCCTCCATTGGCAGCTCGGGCGATCCAGCTGCCCGCTGCGTTGGCGGATCCGCGGACCCGCCGGGCTGAGCACTTGCAAAGGAGTCCATTGGACCGGTTTTCCTGGAGCGCACTCCCTTCAAATCGTGGCGGCCCATATGCAATAGGGAGCGAGCCGGGGTGGGGGCGAGTCCAACGAAGCCGCAGTGGGAACCAACCAGGCAAGGTCGCAGTGGCCCTTATAGGGGGGAGTTACGGATAGGTGACCACGGGGTCAACAGCACACTGCATGCCGATGCGTGTAACCGCCAAGTTTAGGCATACGGGTAATATTGTGTCGCGTAGTCCAACGCCCCAGCCGCCTAGGCCCAGGCCCGCACCAGGGGCGCAAGGAGTCTCGCTATGTGTGTGGCGGGCTCCGTAGACCCCAACAGGATTATTGTCCGGGGGGGATCTCCCCGAGTGCATCCACACCCTCCAGTGCCAGTCCCTAGTTGAGGACGGTCCTCCCTCCGCCAGCCACCACACCGGACCTACTTGTGGCGGGAGTCGTCCAGCCAGACCCCGCAGATGTCGTCGCAGGGCGTCCTCCACGGGCTCCGCGCAGGCTCAGGAAAAGCAGGGGAGACGCACGGGCGATCCGACAGTCGCCCCCGTCAGATCCCCGGTCCACAGAACCAAGACACCAGCAGGGAGCCTCCGCGTCCACCAGGTCTAGGCGGGTCACACGCAGACAGGATGTGTATTCGTACGCGGCCCCTCCCCCCGCGGCTCCGGATGGGTAGCGCGCGGAGCCCGCAGGCGGCCAGCGACGCGGCCAAAGGCCGCCGGATTTTCTGGGCGGTCTATCTTCCTCACGGTCCGGTGCCCAAACCCCAGTTTTTGATGAGTGGGGGCCGCGACCGTCCGCCACACAACGGCGTGTTGATCGTGCTGCTAGGGCGGCCCTGAGCAAGGATGGTCGGTCTTCAGGATTGATCGAAGCCGGAGCTCACGGGCTAGTCAGCCATCTTGTTGTGCGCTAGCCACGCCCCCCCGAAATCTGTTCATGCTTAACTGATGCCTGTCGTCTGATGTCCCTCCCAAAGTGACCTGGCATACAGGGTTGAGTTCTGCTATTATTGATTTCATCTATGTAGATGTGGTTTTATTTTCTCAATCGACGTCTTTTCAGGTGCAACATTCAGATTTAATTGATCATAATTCTCGTGGCTTTATAAAAATTCAAAAGAGTCAACGCCATGCAAAGTGCATTCAGGGGAAATAATTGTTAACACTGCACAAAATAGATTGAAATGGTCTGAACCGACATTGAAAGCTTTTAAAACATATTATGCTTAAAAGGCCTTGAATGATAAACATGAAGAATATACATCTTGTGTGGTGTATCCCGATCTTATGCAGTTATTTCAGTCAAAATCTGTATTCATGAATTCGAGACAAATACCCCATCTACATGTTTATAATGATGAAGTTAAAAAGATGAAAACAATTGTGAGACAACCTAAGCAGGAAGCATTATGATTACCACTTGAAGGGAGGTCCAAGGCATTGACACAGATTAATACTAACTATAAGAACTGGATTAAAGGGATAAAGTCTAAGTTGTATCAAGAAGACTGAAGTAATATGCTTAAAAAATTGTCCAATAGAAATGCCTCTCAAATATGGGCTGTAATAAATCAAGTAACAGCTGGAATTCAGCTGGCAGTACAAGCTAATATCATCAAAGAACAAGAGTGGATTGATTACTATCAAAAAATATATAGTCTTCCAGTCAATGTCACTCCCCAGAAATGTCACCTAAGGCAACCACCTTTTTGGCTTAATTACAATCACGATGATATACTATACTTTATCAACAAAAGTAGTCACTCAAGAGCCCCGGGTCCAGATGGACTCTCTAATTCCATCTTGAGACAGTTCCCAGAAATCTGGGCAGACATTTTAAAGATTATGTTTGATGACATATTAGCTTCTCAACAGATCCCAAAATCTTGGAAATGCTCGATTACCATACCTGTTTACAAGAAAGGTGATCATGCAGATCCGGCTAGTTATCGACCAATTTCACTGTTAGATACCCCAGGCAAAATATTTGGGCAGATCATTTTGAAAGAATTAAATAACTGGTCAGCAAATAACATGAAGAGGGACCCCTTTCAAGCGGGCTTTGTGACCGGGTTGGGTACAGCGCCCAATATGATTACCCTAAATATGATACAATCCCAAAGTGCCATACGAAAACAGCCTTTATACCTAGCATTTATCGATTTTCTGATGGCCTTTGATTCAGTGGATAGGGATCTATTATATACTAAATTAGAGGCATACGGCTGTCCATCATCATTGATAGTCTTAATTAAATTACTGCATACTGACACCACTATGCAAGTTAGACTGACATATTAAGCCCTGCTATCTTCAGCCTTTAACACCTTACGTGGCCTAAAACAAGGGTGCATTATGGCCTCAATATTATTTAATTGGTTTATTCTTGACATGGGAGCTTTTTTTCTTAAGGTCATCTCAGATCCTCCATAATTGGGAAATCAGCGTACAGCGTGGATGCTCTACGCTGATTACCTGATACTGCTATCCCAAACTCCAATAGGCCTACAGAACCTGTAGAACGCATTGGCAGATTTTGTTAAAAAAAAAAATTTTGTCATTAATCTGGATAAATCGCAGATCCTGGTCTGTAAAAATGCGAGGAAACGGAGTCAAAGGAAACAAGTTTGGTTTTTGCAAAAAGTCGCTCTTAAAACTCTGTCGGAATATAAATATCTTGGATTAACTGTGTATAACAACACATCAGACATAGCATATTTAGCAAGTTTAAATAAATAAATGAATGCTTTGATATCACAGGCCAATATTTTGGTCTTTAAATATGGTAAATTCACTTACAAACACGTGCTAATGTTTTTTTAACAAAAAGTTATCCCAGTTATATTGTATGGAGCGGAAACCAAGTTAAATGCCCAAACAAAAATATGTAACATCTTGGAAGCGTGTTTCTGGAAAACAATTCTAAACCTGCCAAAATGCACACCAATGCCGTTAATTCGGTTTGAGTTGGGTTTGATTTCTTTAATAGCTTGTTTACTTTGGCGTAAGTGTAATTTATTTCGCAAATGTTTATTGGGAACTAATGATAACAATATATTGAGTGTGATAGCTCATCACCTCACATCATCCTTGAATTATTTTCCTATGGGATGGCGTAAAATCGTGATAGAGACAATGGCAAAAGCTGATATAACTATAGCCTTATTATTAGAAAATCCTTCACGTGCCAAGGTGAAATTATAGCATTGGGATTGGTTACAAAATAGATCGATCTGTAAGAAATATAAGGATTTTGATACTAACCACTTTGGTCATAAAAGGCTGCGGCATAAGGCCCCGTACTTAGTAAAGTGTCCATCTACAGCTTTAAGGCATACATTCTTAAGATTTAGGTTAAATCATTGGCCCACTAGGGAAATTTGAGTACAACGGAAGATACCACCCACTCTGAATTACTGTTGTTTTTGTCAGATGATTACGGAAAAAGAGACATTACAGAATCTATTGATAAACTGTCCAGAACTGACAGCCCAAAGAATGTTATATTTTAAAAAATTGTTATGTTTATATAATAATGAAGGTGATGGAAAAATTGGGCCCTTGTTGTTTTCAACAGAAAGAATGACAGTAATGAAAGCTATAACGCAATTTTTATCTGAACTTGTTCTTTGAATGAATATACAGTATATACCTGATTGAATCTTAACTTAAGTTGGACTATATTGGATTATTCAATGAGCATTCCTATGAAACTATTGAACATGTACAATTTTCAACATCTGATGGAAATTTTATGTCTACTTTTATTTTAATTTTTACCTCATGACGAGTTTATTTTATCCTATGACTAGTATAAGAATGTTAAAATACTATTTATGTAATCATTTGTTTTATTGTTTTAATATGTACAGAAATCAATTAATTTGTGTTTGAATAGTTGTTGAATTTCAACTAAATCAAAATAATAATAATAAAAACAAATATATGGTATTTCCACCCAACAGCCAGTAATAGGGCCTGGGTATCCCAAAAATGGAGGACACTCTGAGCCACTGCCAAGTCAGAATGTAGCTGCCACCAGCCCATACCCTGCTCTATAGGCAACACACTGGTGCCCAATAATACACATAAGGGGTGCAAGGGTGTACTCCCACCCATGAGTGCCATAAGGGTATCTCATGGGTGTTGTTAACCAAAAGATAAAATGAAGAGCTGCACCGCCAGAGGTCCAGGCTGGACCTCAGTGGCAGAAAACATAAGGAAAGAAAACACAGAGAATTGGCAGGACACGGACTAGGAAGCCCTGTCCCTCCATAAGGCATTTCCATCATCAAAGGCCGTGTGTGACCAATTGTTGTCCCCGAAAGGAGATAAAGAGTATCTTAATGTTAATAAGTGGGAATACAAGTACTTATGATTATTTGAGTTGAAGTCTACCTTAAACAGTGATTGCGTAAACCTAAATCTGTTTCTCTTTTGAAGATTGAATCTTGTAACATCAATAACAAGTATTCTGTAAATGTAGAAGTTGTTGAACTAACCAGAAGAACAAGCATAACCCAAGCCAAATCTTGTAACATCAACAACAAGTATTCTGTAAATGTAGAAGTTGTTGAACTAACCAGAAGAACAAGCATAACCCAAGCCAAGAGGCAAACCCTTTCTATAGTGAAACCAACCCTGTTGAAATCTATCCACCTGAATTCTGAGGTTAAGTTGTTAAAAGTCCAATGTACTCTGATATAAGTGTGACATTGCTATCCAAAGCTGGATGTGTGGCAATACAGCTTCAGGTTAGCTACTGGAATCTAAAAGGTGTGAATTAAGCAAGGGAAGGGAGCTGGGTTCTTGTAAGAAGATTAAGTTAATAATCTGTAATGCTGAGACTGTTGGAGTTTAGATAAAGGCAGTCTGAAAGCAGAAGCAGGTTATACTGTTGTACTTTAAGACAAACAGAAGAAGAGGCAAAGAGGCTGCCCTTTTCTTACAACATAGAAGAGTGCCTTGCATTTCTGTAGAGGTCGAAGAGTTGTGTCCTTAAAATGCCTAACAATGATAAAGTACCAAGATGGCCTTTTCTTTTGGTCTTACACCACATGTGAGGAGACCACGATTTTGTCAATTTCGCTCTTCTTTTTAGTGCTATTTGATTCAATTATATTGGGTGAGATTACTCCTCTTGGCCTCTGGAGACTTGGTTGCTGTGTTGCCTGCACTTTCTGCATCCTTGATTACTCAATACTTGGCACTCATAATCATTCACTCCCTTACTTAATCTGAGAGAAAGATGTCTTACGTACATGGCTTATCCTCTTCCACGCCTTTCGTTCCTTGCAGTTGCTACTTATTGCTATTGCAGCCTTGATCCTGAACCAAGCAAATACCCCTTGTTCTTGCACAAATTTGTATTCCAGCGGCTGTCAGCTCTGCAGCCTTGGGGCCTCATTACGAGATTTCCGCTTAAAACAGTGCCATTACCGGCATGAAAGTATTAGCACGTCCGTGCACCCTTGACGCCGCCAATAGCGGCTGATTACGAGTGCGCGAGCATGCGTGAACCCCCATGCCGGTAATGGCTACACCGCCATGCCGCTAAAGGCCCTCCAACCCCCCTATAGCGCGATCACGGGCCTATCGATACCGCCTCTGCCAAAGAGCAACCCCTTAATAAGGACCCGGTAATAACAACATGCTAATACCGGGCTCGTAATACCGGACCTGGAAGTAATGTCATCACGTTGGAACGGGAAATGCGCCGGCGGCCATCGTTAAAAACACAATCCATTGCAATCCTCCCAAACCGCCACTGCTACAGAGGAGAGACCAGGGCCATTGTATACATCATGTCCAAGGCTACCCGTAAAACCACCCCCCGCCTGCGCAAAATGCGCTTCTCAGATGAGGAATTAAATATGCTGGCAGATACCCCTGCTGCCCATGCCGATGAGGTATTCACAAATAACCTCAAAAGGGAGGTGCAGCTGAGGAAGAAGGAAATTTGGGAGGAGGTAGCACGCAAGGTGTCAGCGGTAGGCACCACCCCCGCACAGTCAAAGACTGCAAAATAGATGGGACGACCTCCGTCTCAGAGTCTGGATCATCCTGGCCAGCAATCGTAGGGAGGCCATGGCCACAGGCGGGGGTGCGCACTCACCGGTGAAACTCATGCACGGGAGGAAACCTGCAGCACAACCACCCAGATGGAGTCGATAGAGGGCTTCAGGGAAATGGAGACGGGTGCGGCGACATCTGGAGATGGAGGTGAGTGACCCTGCTAACCCCAGTAGGCCAAACCATGACGTAGCACAATCGATGTGAAAGTGAGCTAAGCCAAGGCAATGCATGGCCCATCGTACACACATTTACAGATCCATGTCCAGATGGAGGCCCAAACACTGCCACACTGAAATGCATACTGTGTGCCAATCCCATTACCAACAGACACACAACACACAGGGACCATTTACATGTAACACATCACACAAAGCCCAATACAATGGCATGCCACTTGGTACGCATCAGTCCCGAATGGAGATGCCACGGCTAATGCCAATATGCCCCCCCTTGAAACTAACCTGTGTGATACACCTATAAGATTGCAATGCATGAGAAATGAAATACTGTACAGCACCATCTCATGCTTCTTGCATGTAATACCATCACTGATGCCCTGCATCTCTTCTTCCCGCACAGGCCCTGATGGAGAAGGTGGGAGTCAGGACCCTGCCACAAGGCCATCTACGTCCAGGGCCAGACCGCCAGGCACTGGCCAATCCACCTCCGGGGCAGCACCGCGGCCCACAGTCCAAACCAGGGCAAGTGCACAGGCCATGCAGGCACATGAGGACACCACAGCAGCGGACGAGACTGCTACCACAGAGCTGCCAACAACAGCTGAAGGGGAGGCTGATAGCACCCAGTCCGCTGCCACAAGCTCAGTGGGTGAGGTAGCAGCCACAGCCCCACAGAGTGACGTGGAAGTAGGAGCGGAGGAGTGTGTGGACCTAGATGGAACAATCCATGTGGAATGTCCACACACACCAAGCCCCCCGTGAACCCCCCAACACGCCACTCAGGGCACACTCTCCAGCCCCATGCTGGATTCTGCAGTTCTACTGCACAGTTCCGACCTCACTACCACCCCAGAGGCCAGCCTTGCAATGGCACACCCAGCCGCAGCACCCTCAACCTCTGCTGCACCCACTGACATGGAGGCACGGCTGTCAAGGGTGGAGGCAAGGCAGGACTCCATAATTGACCTTGTGCGCCAATATGTGGCTGATGGTGAGGAGACACGGCGAGAGATCCATCAGGCCAATGCTGGGACCATTGCCGCCATTAATGCCAGTGCAGTCATGATCCGTGACAGTTTGGGGGCCATCACGCAGGTCCTGACCAGCATGCTACAACACATGCAGCGCCAACAACCTGCACCGGCGGTGCCAATCCCACCTGCATCAACCCCATCCTCCACACCTGCATCCTCCACACCCTCCAGCCCTGTGAGGATGACGAGGGGAGTGCAGGGGCGACAGAAATGCTGTCCCCGGACACGAAAAAAGCCTGCAAATAGTGTGGGATGACAATGGGTGAGGGGGGAGGTGGTGGTGTTGGTGGTGTATAGGGGATTAAGGGGTGTTTATTGGGGGTATGGGGTGTTTACTTGGGGGTTATGGGGTGTTTGGGTGTTTTGGTGGGAGGGGGGAGGACGTGTGAGTGGTGGAGGGAGGAAGCACTTTTTTGTAATGTTTATTAATGCACCCTTTGTGTGCAAAATCATTCAATGCCTGGACATTGTTCATTTTGTGTGTTCATTCTATTCATGACAGTGCACAGTGCCCATCTCCCCACACACCCTGTGTCCATGTCCACACGGTCCCAGTGCTCAGTGTAGCACTGACACATAACCATCAACGTCCCTGTGGTTCAGAAGTATTCGTCAATCAGTGATTGGCGTACAGCACGGCCATCTTGTGCATCACGTACTGGCAGGGGTGCTGCTTCTCCTCCATCATCATCCTCATCATCTTCACCCGGTGCATGCATGTCAGGTGGCAGTGGTACATTTCTCATGTTGTGGAGCATGACACAGGCCTTGGTGATCTTTGCCACCTTCTCAGGGCCATAAAGGAGTGCTCCACCAGACCTGCTTAGGCAGCGGAACCGTGCCTTCAACAGGCCAAAGGTCTGCTCAATCACGACATGGGTACGGGTATGAACCCGATTGTACTCCTCTTCATGCCTGTTACGCGGTTTCCGCACAGGTGTGAGTAGCCACAGCTTCAAGGGATAGCCTCCATCACCTGCATGGGAGCACAAAGAGGTATGTGTGAGTCAATCTGAGCTGACACCTTTAGGATTCACGGCCATGGCCGCAGCTATTTGCTGTTGACATGCACATGTCCCTGTACGTATACACACAGAATAATTTGATGCATTGTGTACTGCAAAATGCTGTGCTAGTTTGGATTGCGTTGTACAGATGATGCAGGGTGTTCACTTGCATGCTGATGTGGATGTACGATGTCTTGACACCCATAATTGCAGTGTATGCTACTCTGTACCTAATCACACTAGCGACATTGGCACAGTTGTAATCATGTTTAGTCATGCATCGCTTGACATACCCATGGTGGCCTGCTTGTGCGTCTTGCATGTTGTCATTGATGTACGGCATTGGTCTTATGTATGGCATTGATGTGTCATGTTCTGGTTGGGATGTTGCGGTCTGAAGTGTTTAGCTCTGAGTGCATTGTCCACTCACTGCCCATTCCCACCCAAGTGGAGTATGCATCCCCCCACCTCACAACCCTGATGCATTGCCATGGGCCAGTCAGGCAAGTCACCAAGCAGCCAGGCACGTCGTCCAGCATGTCGCTCCATGTGGCGGGGTAGCGTGGAGTTACGCAGCACCATGGCATCATGTGTAGATCTGGGATATCGGGCGCAGCAATGTCTGATGATCTTGCTGGAGTCACATACCATCTGCACATTGATGGAGTAGTATTGTTTGCGATTGCGGTACACCACCTCATTGGCATGAGTGGCCACCAATTCTACATGGGTGCAGTCGAGGGCACAGACGCAATTGGGCATGCCTGCCAGTGCATGGAAGCCTACTTTGGTGTCATCAAGCTCCTGGCCAGTCCGTGGTAGGGAAATGTGGATGCTTGCATGCTTCAGGAGGGGCATCAAGCACTTGGGTCAGCATGCGGGACAAGAGTGGTTGTGATATGCCATGCAGCTGGCCCACTGTGTGCTGGTAGGTGCCTGTGGCCAGGAAGTGGAGCACAGACACCACCTTTAGTAGAGCGGGGATGGCAGTGCGTATTTCTATCAGGCTGATGATGTTGTCGTGTATCATATCCACTATGGTGGTGATGGTGTCCCGGTCCAACCAGTACAGTGTGCGGATCTGCTCTAGGGTTAGATGGAATGGACTGGGTCTGATGCGAGGGATTGGTGGCTGCCTATAGGGTACCACTGGCTGCACTGGTGGAACTTGCTGGGCCTGTCTCACCCTCCTTCTACTGCGTCTCCTCTATGCTGCCTGTTGTAGCTGTAGTTGTTGTTGCTGTTGTTGTTGCTGTAGTTGTAGCAGTACAGGCATGTCCTCCAGCCCCATGATTACAAGAGCTAGTGGGATCATTTTGGTGGAGGAAGGAGTGTGGTATGTGGGTGTACTCCTTTTGTACTGGGACAGGCTCCATTGACTCCACCTGTGGTGATTGTGTGCACCTGTGGCAGTTGCCTGCACTGCAGGTTGCTATTTGGGGGTGGTCCGCGATGCCTGTATTGGCGCCGTCGTGCAGGCCCTAATTACCGCCATCGGGATGGCGGTAAATGCATGCCCGCGTAACTCGTGATGTCCTCCTGTTAGTGGCATCCTGGTATTGGCGCCGTGAAGGGACGCATGTACGCGCACATGCCGGTAAGAAGGGGCACGGTATGGGCGGTGGCCGTATAGGCTGGTTGTCGGCTCGTAATGACCCAGACCCGTTAACGATGCCGGTAATGCCATTCCGCCTTCCTTTTTTCATTACCTCCATACTCGTAATGAGGCCCTTGGTCTTTCTCCTCAAGATTTCTTGCTTACTATCATACAATGCTGACGTTGATTTTCTCAACATGGCTGCTTTACTTGTGTTATATTTCGTATTTTAGCAAGCTTCTTCAGTGTCCTTTCTACCTTGCGTTTCTGCATATATACATCTACTGCATCTCTTGTCACTTATCTTCTATGTGTATATGGTTTTCTTCATATTCGCTTATATGTTTACATTTGTTGCTTCAGTTACATCTTCATGTTTCAGACATCCATGCATCAGGTTTAGTGTGTCTATGTATCTTCTCTCTTTTCATGTCACTTCTCTTCTGTCCGGCTTTACTTACGGCTCTTCTATGTCCAGTGGTGTCTGCAGACTCATGTTTACCGCATCAGTTTGAGGGTACATCCGGTACGGTTTTCTGAGCGCAAAACTTCTTTCATACCTTCAATGTGGTATTGGGATGATACCAAGTGTCATGCACAGAATTCTCTTGCTGTTCTTCCAATATGATGGAGGTGAGGGGTGGGCTCTATAGATGATGTTTACATCTGCCTCTCCACATTCCCCCCTCGGGTCGAGTCCTTGACCACCTCCTCAATTTTCTTCACTTTTTCTTCACACTGTGGTTTCTTCAGAATCCATATCTTTGTCACCCCCCCTCAAGTCACGTTCATTCTTTATATGTTCATCCACATTCCATGTCATATGTCAAAACTACCCAGTCAGTTGACAGAACACCCAACGTCCCACATAGGTCTTATGAGCCTTGGGATAATAAAACTTGGTTCCTGGAGGTGCCAAGGTACTTTCTTTCAGGTGCTCGCAAGTAGTGTTTTCGGTCTGTGCATGCTCGTCAGTCACAGCATTCATATCGATCATTATCTTTATCCCAATAGTTTTCTTCACTGTCTTCTTACTTTGTCCTATGATTATTCTTATGAGACAGGATCCCAGCAACACTAACACTCGTATTGCTCCCAATAATTTGAAGGCATTTGCCATCCTGGTTGGAACCCATGAGAATAAAGATGCAAACCAATCTTCATCTTCGGTCTCACCTACTTCTTCCACCATTTTCGTATGCATAGTTGACATTGCTTCTGTCAGGGTTCCATTTTCTCCATCATGGGCAGGAATGTATGTACAGCAAGATGGCCTGATGTTTGCGCACATGCCTCCTTCCATTGCTGTAATAAAGTCCAGGAGATACCTGTTCTGGAGGGTCATGAGTCTGAGGGCCCTCAATTCTTCTCTAATCGCATTAATGTCATGATTCCTGCCCCTCATGTCCCCAGCCCTCCAAGATGTCAGGCTGGAGCCAGGCCACAATCACCTACATGGCCCTCAAGGGCATCTCCATCCCTCCAAAGATCCACTTGGAGTCAGACTTGGCGCTTATGGCACCAGACTCACTCACTCCCATAGGATAACATTGGGGATTGGACTTGTAGTGCATTGGTGGGGACAAGATGGATGCCCCCACATATTTCGGTTCCCAGAACTGCATGTGCAGTCTAGTCTTTTGGGTGTGGTTCAGCCCAGAGACACCTGGGATACCCAGAGACTATTTAAGCCACGCCAAGGCTGAGAAACATGCTTTGTGTTTTCTGCACCTGCAGCGTGACACTCACCATGTTCGGATCGGTCTCCAGTAGGCCTGCATCTTTCTTCTGCGCTCAGCTCTTTCCTGCAAGAACAAGAACACCATTAGGAACAGCCTTACCTTGCGGCGCTTCTGCCCATCATTCATCGCTCCTTCTGTTCTGCGGGCATCTTTCGGCGGTGTCATTCCCATCCCGGCACGCCGCTTCCTAAGGGTAAAGAACAGAAAAAAGGCATTAGTAAGCATTCAGCAAATCTTTGCTTATTTTTAAAGACTGTACGAGCTTAAAACGCTTACCTGAATCACAGCCGCTCTGGGGGAACTCTGTCTCTGGAACTTCTCACCCATCTGCAAGAGGGAAAAGACACTCCAGGTTAGCATGGAAACATCTAGATGCGCCGCATAGCGTGCTTACTCACTGCATTTCTTCTTCATAACCGGCATCCATGCTGAAAATGTCGCAGCACCTAAAAGACACAGAAAAAGAACTCCGTTCAATACAAATACGAAAGAGTCGCATCGTGCATCGCGCTCTCACTCACCTTCAGCGCTACGCATCTCAGCAGCATGTCGCCATCCCCGGACGCCGGCCATCATCTAAGGAAGGAAAGAAACAAAGTTAGAGAACAGTTCAAAAGACTCATACTTACCTGTCAGACTCTTGCCAGTGAAGTAACTAGGCAGCAACGAGCCCGCATCAATCCGCGCGCCCCTGCGCTGAAAGCAGGACGGAGAGCACACTTTCCAAGAAAACAAGGCCCAGTCTCCAGTCGAGTAGACTCCAGGGAAGGGTTTGAGGTCGTAAGAGGTCAGAACAGCCTGAGTGATACCAGGTGAGCGTTACAATTAAATCCTTTTATTGTTGTGTTAATTGTTTAATTCTTGGCATAAATATAGCTGCAAATATCACTGCTGTCCTACTGAACAATGTATGCTCATCTGGGATACACTTCTATGGATTTTGCTGAAACATAGTTCATTCTCTTCTGGCGGATGAGGTTGAGCAACCTCTTCTTCCTTTGGTGTGCATCCATTTTCGGGAGTCGGTGATGTGGAGAGCTCTTTGGGGAATCACCAACGCAGGAACATGTATTACCACTATGGAACATATTCCTATCCAATTCTAAGGTAGCTTCATATAAGCTTTGGATCCACAGGCCCAATAGTGGTCCATTAGCACAGCAATACCTCCATTAATTCCTGGCACCTCAAATATGTGCTTGCATTCTTTGTTTTCTCCAACTTTGGTCAGACAAGTGTTTCTGAAACACAGTGTCGCATTCTTCATTGGCAGTATGGACACAGGCCCTGGTTCATTTTCAACCCATGTTAATAATTTCAAATACTTGGTCCATTCCTTAAGGCATTCATCATTCACCATTTGCACTATCTGTACTGGTGCTTTCATCAATAAGTGTGCACTGTATCCTACCATTCCTTCTTCCCATCCTGGTGACTACTCGTCCCTATAGCACTAGCTGGGGTCTCTCCCAGCATCCTGGCAACCGTGGTGTTTCCCATGTGTCTTCACAATTCAGTCTCTTTTGTTGAATAATCCTCATCTGTTCTCCAGTCAGACCACTGAATTAGTACACAAGCATTCTGCTTTTCCAACCTGGGTCTTTTTCCATTTTCTGAATTTTTATGTAAGCATCTTTATATGGCAATGTTCTTTTCAACATCCATTGTACGGTTGCCCATCTTCCTACAAATTGTCCTCTTGTCATGTATGCTGCTAGATGACTAAGACACTTCGCATCATGTGTAGGTATTTCTCTTGCTATAAATATTCTGGCTGTGCTCATAGCATAAGGGAGGAGAGAACATACATAGCAGCTGTCATCTGACATTATTCTCCCTACTTCCTTCATGTGCTGATACCACATGTTATTCTTTAAATGGGCTTAGTTATCAAGGTATGCATGTATATCCTCGTGATCTTCTTCAGGATCCCTCTTAAGTCTGCTTGGAAATATCCGAGAAAGTATCAGTCATGCTTTTGTTAGGGATAAAAATAGATGTCTCATTGCTAAACACATCTGTATTATAAAACATCATTTGGTGAAATGCTATAATAACAAGGAGATAAAGACTGCACATTGTACAAACCATAGCCACAAGAAAGTTTGCAAAATAATTCATATGTTTTACTGTATTTTGTTCATTGATAGGTCTTCCTTCTAGCAATGTGTCTTTCACAAACTGGTAAATTCACTCTTTTATCAGTGTGTAATTGCTGTTACTCTTTATAATAATCACACTTTTTTATAACAGAAATTGTAATGTTATTGCAAGGATAATACTGCAAATGATCAGACTATTCTTGGGATTTCAGAAAAATGTAACATTATCAAAATATTATCTCACTAGAGCTAAATAAGATCGAAGTAAAACAAAAACAGAATACAGAAATGTATGCAACGTTATAGGCAACATAAAGTGTCATGTGCTCGACTTCGTTTTCTGTTTTCAAAGCATTGTTTCTTTTACCTATCAGGAATCATTTTGTAAACACTGCAAAGTTTGTTTGTTTCCCTTTAAACTTGAGAATGATTGATAGTTCATATTGTTTTTACTTCATCTCTTCTTTGTTGACTCTTGTTAGCCGATCTAGTCTGCAATCGCGGAACTTCTTCTCTTGCTTCACTGTCAACGGGTGCCAGAGGGGTAAGGGTCTGTCCTGTGTAAGGCTTTACATCACTCATATGCAGCCAGGCTTGTCTTCCTTGGAGTTTCACAGCTGTAGGGATGACCCCCTCTACTAAGTACAGTCCTTTAAAGCGGGGCTTATTCCAAGCATGCACAAAACTCTTTACAAGCACCTGATCCCCTGAATACAAACTAGGTGGCATTAGCAGTTGAGCAGGATTAATCGTTTGGCTGTCTTCAATCTTCTTCGATCCTTCCCTCCGATATTTGATCTGTTGAGAAATAAAACAAACACTACCAGTCATATTTATCAAATAATCATGCATTTCATCCCCTAATGTTTTTGCTACACTATGGACATCTGTTTCTATTCAAGCGGGAGGAGCAAGGGGCACTCTCATGCAGCATCCAGTCACCAACTCATGAGGAATCAAGTGTTAATATGAGCCAGGCTGGTTTTTCAAGGCAAATAAAGCAAGAGGTAGGCAATGTAGTCATTCCTTCTTCAGAGTCATCTTAATTTTGGCTATCCTCTTCTTAAGGAGTCAGTTTAAGCACTCACAAATACCATTCGCTTGTGGGTGATAGGCAGATGAAAACGTATGCTTTATGCCTATTAAAAAAAGTAATATGTTCAAATATCTCATTTACAAATTGCATTATCAGACCTCAGGACTTATACACCCCATCTAGGAAACACCTCACGTACGAGAATCTTAGCAGCACATGTGGCATTGGGGTTCGTGCATGGACCTGCCTCAATCCATCAGGAGAAGGGACACACGACTACTGACATATATCTGTAACCATTGCATGTTTGCAACATATCCACATAATCTATATGTAGTTGCTGAAAAGGACCATTAGGATGGGGTATTGCTCCTCTTACTGTTCTCAAGGTATGCCCCGATGTGAATTTCTGGCAGACAATACAATTTACACTAAACTGTGCTACGTGTTCTAACAAATTGGGTGAAAACCAGTCTGCAATCATGGCAGCAAGATTCTCTCTAGTTATATGTGCAGGATAGTGAAGGTGATCCAGCGCAACTCTCAACAGTCCTAGAGGCACAACTGGCTTTCCAGTTCTATCTTGTCTCCATATAGCCTCAGTGGGAATAAAGAACACCCCATCTTTCCCAGCGTGTATGGTTGACGTCACAAAGGCGGAGTTAGAGTACACTGTCACTTCCTCATGCTTACATATCTGAAGAGCGGTGATAAGCACCACTAATTCTGTAGCCTGTGCTGAACAATGTTTAGGCAATCTCGCACTCGTCACTACTTCAAATTCGCTATTCTTTTTCAACTTCACTACTGCCTATCCTGTATGCCTTTCTCCTGTCGTTTGGTCAATTTTTGAAGAGCCATCATTGAATAGAATTTCCCCCCTCATAGAGCGTTTTCTTTGACATTGGGAATATCGTCATAAAACTCAGTATACGTTCTGCAATCATGTATATAATCCTCCTTTCCTAGTGGTTCTGCTACAAATGTCGCTGGATTCACTACTCTATATCTAACAATTTTGATCACTTGGTTCGAAATAATCTCCTCATAGCCTGACGCTCTTTGCATAGTTTTTTAAAAAAAACATTTTTTATTAGTTTATTCAAACAAACAAAACAAACCGAACATGCAGTGCATATAATAACATTCCAATTATACATCGCTCAATTGTGATCACTGCTTCCCTTATCCCACCCCCGTTCCGAGCCTAATATTTCTCTCATTCTGTTCCTGCATCTGGTGATAGGGTCTCCCTTTCCCTGGGTTCCGTTGGGTCTTGTATTGACCCAAACAACTCTGCTATTAATAATTTCCAGGCCATCAGGGTCTCTGTCTCCTCCTCCCCCCCAGCACTGCTCGCTTCTTGCCATACCATGGTTTCTGCCTCCGCCCATTTCTGAAAATCTTTCCACCACACCTCTACTCGCGGTCTGTGGCATGTCTTCCACCCCATAGCAATTCTCCTCTTTGCAAGCACATATGCCATATCTTTAAGTTTACTCACATGCTTAAGTTTCCGTGATCTAGGGAACCCCCCCAACAAACAGACCCACACTGTATCCACCACAATCTGAGCCCCCTTCTCTGCTAGTTTTTGTGCCACTTCGCTCCAGAAGCGCTCAATAACCGGGCATGACCAAAACATATGCACCATGCCCGCATTCTCTTCATCACATTTAGGGCATGTTTGCCGTCATGCATTTTTGAACCTGGATATCCTCTGGGGTGTCATATACGCCCTATGCGTAATATACAGTTGTATCTGTTTTAATCTCGCATTCCTCAACACCTTCTTATGATACCCTGGGCTCGTTCCCAGATCCCATCCTCCATCAGGGCTCCTACTTCCTCTTCCCAGTCTTGCCTCAATTGTACTACTTCCTTCCCAACTTTAGACATCATCATCTCGTATATTCTAGATATCTCATGTCCCCCCTCCGCTATATCGTATATTGCTCTTTGCGTAGTTAATGTGCTTTTAGGTTTCTCCAAAATGGTGAATAAAGTATGCTCAACGAATAACGTCAGTAAGCACAGCATTGTAATACTTGCAGCTTTTTCAATTGCAAAAGCAGCAGCAGCTAATGGTTGTACGCAGGAGTTATGCCATGTCATTACAGAGTCTAGAATCCCACTGTAATAAGCCAATGGTTTATGTACGTGTCCTAATGTTGTTTTCTGCGTGAGGACTTCTGTCATTACCACTCCATTCGAATGCGAGAATAAATAAAATGCCTCATTATAATCTGTAATGCCTAACACAGGGGCTGTACAAATCGCCTTTTTCAACTCTTAAAATCCTTTTGTCATCTCATCTGTCCTTGTTATGTCATTTTTACCTATCTGAGCTTCTTTAAGTACTTTCAGAAGTGGTCTAGTATATGTGCTGTAATCAAAATCCCAGGCCCTACAATAATTAGATAGGCCTAAACATTTCTGCATTTTCCTCACTGTCATAGGTTTGAGGGGGTTTCATGATTGCTTCTGCTCTCTCAGGTGTCACTTTTCTCCCCTCTTGAGAGATTAGCTGTCATATATACAGGAATTCCTCTTGACAGTACTGTAATTTCTCCGTGTCCACTTTGTATTCTTTTTCTGCCAATACTATCATTAACTGTACTGAGTCTTATCTGCATTTTTCTTCAGTCTCGATGCACACTAATATGTACTCTACGTACTGAATTATTGTGCTCCCAAGTTGTACGTTACATAGGCCCATATGAAGAACCCTACTAAAGATTGATGGGGACCCCACAGTACCCCTTTGGTAATCTTGCATGTTTCCACCGCTGATTTCAATATGCAAAAGAGGGTCAAATCTTGGGAGACCTCATGAAGGGGAATTGAAAAGAAAGCATTCTTTAAATCTACTACTATAAAATATTTAGCTGTAGCTGGGATATTACATAATATCGTAGCTGGATTCGGAACCAGCAGAAACTCTGCTTCGACAATATTGTTTAGGTGGCGTAGATGCTGAATAAACCTCCACAACCACCCGTTGATTTCTTTACTGGGTACAAAGCCATATTACATTATAGTCTGATGGTACTAATATTTCCTGCTGTACTAAAGTGGAAATGGTTTCAAATATACCTTCATCTGCCTCTCGACATATGGTACTATTTTGTTCATGGTAGAATTGCTCCTGTCTTAAGCTTGATTTTAACGGCTCCTGCTCAGCTCAATAGAACCACATCATATGGACTCTTGGTCCATAAAATGCTTGGCCTTTTTTCTAAAACTTCTTGGAAAAATGACGGCTTCTTTTTTTACCAATGCGATTCTCTGTGGTATTTCCTTATTCTGAACTTTTATCCAATAGGTGAGGTTTATGGAACATATTAGTTCATCATCTGAATACTCATGTCTGAACAGTCCCTCATCTGTCAGGTCTGTTAGCCTGTACCCTTCGTCAAGAGCTTTAACTGTCCTCCATGCCCTTTTTTCATCATCCTTTCCATGAACAATCACCTTTTCTTCCAGGAAACCATGTCAACAAAATGTTTACTCCATACAAAAATACTTCTGGGTTTAAGGGAATACCTTGTAATGCTTTTTGGCCTGCACATGCTAGTATAAATTCTCTTACATTTATGTAATATATCCCTGGAGTGGAACATATTATCCCTTTGTCAGTATAAGATATTATCATGTTAAGTTTTGTCATCAGGTCACGTCCTAATAGGTTAACTGGTGGCTGTCGAGAATACAATAGTAGCTTTATTAAAGGCTAACAACCTCTAACACAAAATCCCTCTCTCACTCGGTCAGAGGGCGACCTAACATATATGTACAAAAAGGGAGAAAGGGTATTCCAACTCAATTATATGTTTACCAAATATACCGATATATACTAGACTGGGTTTGTGAAACCAGGCCTCACTATACTAATAGTCTTGAAAAAATAGTATAACTCCAATGTTTCCCAAAAGTTTTTTTTATAAAACAATATTTAATAATGGTTAAGAGAACAAAATACTCATTAAGAAATTACTTTCATAAAAAATGTTTTAGACCCAAACATTACATACATGATTACAAAAACTAATACACAAAAAGTAACTACACTTAGATTAAACAACCAAATAACACAGTACAATAAAATACACAGTATATCACTCAAATGACATAAAGCAATCCTGACATGTTTCAGTTCTTCCAGGCTGTCATTGCATGAACTTTCTTCAGGGGAGAAGACAACTATTTTCTTGAAAAACACCATGCATTCCAGGGCCACATGTAGGTTATTCCACAACACGAAGCACAAATTGCTCCTAAAAAAACAACAGGAGACCTTCAATATACACCTCTGCCCAGTTGCTAGTATACTCAGACCAGCGCTCAAAACATAGCATCACTGAAAAGTACCCGTGACCTCCTAAAAAGATCAGAGTCACAGGACAAAGTTCAAGGGTAGAGTGACTACCCTGACCATCACAGATATAAAACAATGGCCCTCATTACAACATCAGCGCTAAACCATGGCGCTATTAGCACCATGGTTATTGCCGGTATTGTAATGAGTCCGCCATGGTGAAATGGGGAAGTACCACCCCATTCCAAGGTTGGCGGGCGGTATTTCCCCTTTTCACCATGGCCCTTCCCCATTCCCATTTTTGCCCCATAGGGCATAATGGGAATGGGGAAGGCGGTAATTACGGTAACGCAAATTGCGGTACCGTAATTAGCACCAAGGTCCCTTTGCGGGTCCATTCCTTAACGGCTGGTAAAACCAGCCGTTAAGGTGGGAACCCGCAAAGGGACCTCGTAATCAAGCGCTAAGGGATTACAGGTACCGGTACCCTTACTGGTACTGGTAATCCCTTAGCACCAGGGTCGTTATGAGGCCCAATATACCTTGATTAGTAAATGCGTTGCTGATGCCTTCAATGCATGCACCACTAGCTTCAAAATTCCTCTGTCAATTTTGTATACAATTCGGAAAGGCTCATTGGTAGCCGGAAATCTCAATTAGACCTACAAGCAAACGCAAGACAGCCAATCAGTTGTCTGTGAGGGAGTGTGGCAAACCAAAACGTGAAGAGTGGGAGAGTGAAGAAAATATAGCACAGCCACCACTGAACAGTGCCCCATTCACTGGTCACCACTAATGTCATCTTGAAACAAGAGCCCCACACGATACTAAAATGGTATCTACACCACAGAGATGGAATGAGAGAAATACTCATCACAGGTACAGATCATGAAGCACTGTCACCACCTACTGCTAAAATCAACCAGTATAGTTACTGTCACCATAAAATGAAATACCTCCCTGGCTGGCTTCAGGGTGAAAACCTTCAAGCGAGGTGGGCCACTCGTGTAAAGAATTCAGGTCTTTGTAACATTAAGGCTGAAAAAATGACAGCCGCTAGGACTCAGTATCCTACGGCATAATAGAGCGCCAGATGTCTAGTGACTGTGCAACATATAACTCTGCACAACACCACCAAATTCAAGTGAATGAACGCACCTACACCATCGTGCACCATTGCACAAGACAAAAACGCGCGGGGCTCCACAAATTCCATCAAACACCACGCCCGTGATGTCGAACGCTACGCATTACCCAGAAAATGTCAGGAACAAAGAAAGGCTGACGGTTCATGGAAAAAGAAAGAGGACTAAACTATCCCCTAATGTAAATATTGTCTTGTGAACCGCGGAAGGACTGGCATTTAGTAAAACCATATATACTAATATTGCAGTGCTTAACACACGGATAATTATCAGAATGGAAAATGACATGAAAAAAAGAATAATTGAATACTGGACAGGTTGTCCGGAGTAGACCTCAAAAACCGACTAACCCTGCTGGATGACTAACTCAAAAAGCAGTCAGGGAGGTGAATGAAACACCTACACAGAACACAAATAGGTTTTGGAATGCATGGTAAAAGAAAGGAGAGGGGAAGAAACGCATTCAAGTTGCACAGGCAATAATACAGTATGACACCAGTATGCCCCATTGTTAACCATTTCATTCCATGCATATAAATAGAAGACAACCACATTATTAATAGCATTGAAAGAGAAACGCCAATAGGTCACATGGCCACATACACATAATCTGTGACAGAAGTATGTGACCTGACACAATAGATGTTCCACAATTCACAGATCAGGTGAAAATATAATTCTGAAAATACATCATGCCTCTGGTAATGTAGTTGTTCTGAAGGGCATATCATGACACCGTAAATACCAAAAGTTCATAAGCATAAGGTATGCAAACTCAAATATGAGTATGATTCCATTCAATTTCTTCATTTAAACCAAGAACATGACTCTGACATTTGAAAATCATTTTTTGTTCAAATAACACCAGTTTTCGATCAGTGTCTAGTTTGCCATTACCTCATACCTTTTTTAGAATCAGCCATCTAAAATCTTCATGGGAATGTTTCATTTGGACAAAGTGTCTTACTAGGGGAGCTGTCATTATCTGGTTCTTGATACAGCTACGATGTTCTATCATCCGAGTACGACATTTCCTGTTCGTTTTACCAATATACTGTAAGCCACATGGGCATGTAGTTAGATAGACCACATTCTCGGTGTTGCAATTGGTCATTTCATTCAGTACCCACGTGGTGGTAGTATTTAGTGTGATTTGGTTGAGGAACACATTGCGCATTGTCCACAAGGAAAATGGCCCTTGACAGTTGGCATGCCCCATAGGGTGGTTTGTGTGGATGCTACTGTTTGTTTGATGGATATGTCATTTCTAATCAACATTGCTCTGATGTTTTGGCTCTTCTTGAAAGCTACCAAAGGTGGAGGGGTAGATGTATCATTGTACACTTTTTTCCATGTTTTGTTTATGATGCCCTTGATTTTGTATGACAGATTAGAGAAGGTGTTTACGAAAACAATTCGATTCTCATTCCTGTCTTTTTTCTTTTTTTTCAATAAGGCCTCATGATTATTGTTATACGCTCTTTTCAGAGTGTCTTAACAAGTTTCAAGGGATAGCCTTTGCTCAAAAGTTTCTTAGACAGACCGTGTGCACTCTCACTATAATCTTGTTGTTGACTGCTGTTCCTCTTCAATCTAAGAAACTGGCCAAATAGCCGACTCCGGCCTGGTGAATGGAGTAATGGGAAGGCGGCAATAACGGTACCGCAAATTGCGGTACCGTTATTGACCCCGGTATCCCTTTGCGGGTCCCGTCCTTAACGCCTGGAAAAACCAGGCGTTAAGGAAGGACCCGCAAAGGGAACTTGTAGGAGGGCGGTAAGGGATTACCGGCACTGGTGCCCTTACCGGTGCCGGTAATCCCTTACCACCCACCTTGTAATGAGGCCCAATGAGATATTGCCTCTTTCCTCTGGATACTCTAGTGTCCAGAATTTGACAAACCTCAAACTCATTCGTACCCTGCACCACCACAGGGTAAGGACGAACCGGCAAACGAGTAGAAGATAGACATGGCTAACAGCGAAACATGGAATACAGGATGAATCTTCCACCGTCTGGCAGTTGTAAACGTACCACTACCGGGTTCAGAACTTCCATGACTAGATAAGGGCAAACAAAACAAGGCAAAAGAGCCCTGCGACCAGGCATTCTCAGATGCTTAGTCGAGAGCCAGACACGGGAGCCCACACGATAGCAAGGAGCTGGAGTGCGGTTACGATCTGAAAACGCCTTAGCGGCGGACTGAGCATCCTCTTGATGACGTTTAACTCCGTCACGTATCTTGCTCATGTCACGGACGCAGGACAGAGCAGCTGGAACTGCAATGGGAGAGACAGGGGACAGAAGAATAGAATGTGGACGGTACCCATATAATGCAAAGAAAGGAAGACGCTCGGGTAGAGGTGTGTAGAGAATTATTATAAGCAAATTCAGCCATGCTGAGGACAGAGAGCCAAGTATCATGGTGTTGCAAAGTATGACAGCGCAGATACTGTTCCATAGTTGAGTTCAGACGTTCAGTCTGGCCATCCGTCTGCAGGGGGTAGGAAGAGGAATACCGATCGTCCACCCCTAAGGCAGCAGTAACAGCCCTCCAGAACCTGGATGTAAATTGGGATCCCCTATCCGATATTATAATGGAAGGAAGGCCAAACGATCGAAAGACATTCTGCAAGAAGAGTTCTGTCAACACAGGGGCGGAGGGCAATCCCCTACAGGGCACAAAGCTGGCCATTTTTCTAAAATAGTCTATTATGATCCATAACGTGTCATAACCCCTCACCGGAGGGAGATCTACTACAAAGTCCATGGACACCAT
Source organism: Ambystoma mexicanum (assembly GCF_040938575.1). Lineage (NCBI taxonomy): Eukaryota > Metazoa > Chordata > Amphibia > Caudata > Ambystomatidae > Ambystoma > Ambystoma mexicanum. Next base: position 140,971,996 of record NC_090921.1, read on the forward strand.
GGACCAAGGTTTATCCGGAATAGGTAATGGCTGAAGGAGACCCAAAGGCTTAGAACGGGAACCCTTTGCTTGAGCACAAACGGAGCAGAACGCGATATATGACCGGACTGTCTTATTCATAGAAGGCCACCAACACCATCTGGTAAGAAGATCAAGGGTTTTCCTTATTCCTGGATGAGCAGCCACTCGAGAATCATGACACCAACTCAGAGCCCGGTTACGGGACTGTTCATCCGGTAAATATACCCAGCCCTGGACGTACGGTAGGCCATGTACCAGGTCCATGTTGTATTCCTGTATCTCCACAGGATCAGAGCGTACCCAATTCTGTAGCCTTGTTTTAAGCGACGGCTGTAACACACAACCACAGACCACGTGTGGGTAACACAAACTCATTGTTTTTGGTTGTCAGAGAATCTGAGACATGGTGGTGAGAGAGAGCATCAGCATTAGAGTTCTGTGAGCCGGGACGATAGGTGATTTTGAAATGATAAGCTGAGAAGAACTCATGCCACCGAGTATGTCTGGCCGTGGTGCATTTCACAGAGCATAAGGCAACTAGATTGCTGTGATCCGTATAGTCTTGTATAGGCAACGTGGTACCCAACAGATGATGTCGCCAATCAAGAAAGGCGTCAAGCACCGCCAAGAGTTCTTTTTCCGTGACTGTGTAATTTCTTTCATAGGAGGTAAGTTTCTGAGAATTGAACACCACCGGATGTAGAACCCCCGAATCGCGACATGCCTGAGAAAGAATAGCTCCGACGGCAACGTCTGAAGCCTCTGCCTCCACCACAAAGGGTAAAGTAGGATCAGGGTGCTGCAAGACAGGGGCAGCAGTGAATGTTTTCTTCAATAAATCAAATGCTTGTTGCACTTCTTGGTTCCAGCGAAAACGCACCCTGCTACTAGTTAGGGCAGTTAATGGTGCCACTATAGAAGAAAAGGATCGTATAAAACGCCTGTAAAAATTCGAAAAACCCAAAATGATTGCAAAGATTTCAGGTTGGTTGGTACAGGCCAATTTAGAACAGCCTCAATTTTAGAGTCACTCATGCGAATGCCTCGGTTAGTGATGACATAACCTAGAAACTCCACTGCTGTAACATGAAATACACACTTCTTCAGTTTTGAATATAAGTGGTTATCCCGTAGGCGTTGTAGGACCGAAGAGACATGTTGGATATGTTCACAAAGATTCAGAGAGTAGATAAAGATGTCATCCAAATAAATGACCAAAAAGACATCCATCATGTCCCTAAAGACATTGTTAATAAAGTGCTGAAATGTGACCGGGGCGTTGCAGAGACCAAACGGCATTACACAATATTCATAAAGTCCATACCGTGTCTTAAAAGCCGTTATCCATTCGTCCCCTTGACGGATCCTCACAAGATTATAAGCACCCCGTAAATCAAGTTTTGTAAAAATCTGTGAGGAGCCTAACTGATCGAGGAGGACAGATATGAGAGGCAGAGGGTACTGATTCCGAATGGTGATGGCATTCAGACCCCGATAGTCTATGCAGGGACTCAAATTGCCTTCCCTTTCAGTACGAAAAACATCGGTGAAGCCGCAGGGGATTTGGAGGGCCGGATGAACCCAGACGCAAGAGATTTCTCAATGTATTCCTTCAACAATGCATTTTCTTTATTCGTCAGGGAATAGACTCTTCCAACAGGTATTTTCGCCCCTGGTACGAGATCAATGGGACAATCATATGGTCTATGGGGGGGTAAGACCTCCGCGCCCTTGGGATCGAACACATCACGGTAGTCAGTATATTCTGATGGCAACGTGATGGTCAAAACCACCCCCACAGTACCGACAGACTTCAGTAAAGATTGTGAAGGAGGGATACGAGTGGAGCCGAGGACAAGCAATGTCCCTCACAGTAACTGGAAGCGAAGAACACCTCCCCCGAGTGCCAGTCAATGTAAGGGTTGTGCAACGTCAGCCATGGTAAACCCAAAATGATCTGAAACTGAGGTGCAGCAATAACATTAAAAAAGATAACTTCGGAATGACCAATGTTAGTGGTCATGGTTAAAGACACGTTTCTCTCCGCAACCAGACCAGATAGTAATGTGGAACCATCAACATTAGCGCTGCGATGTTCTAAGTTGTGGCAGTTGGAGATTAATTTTTGGGCAAGGGAGACTCTGCATGTTGCTGGGGGTCTTCTCACCATTTAACTTAACTACCCCCTTCTTTTTCCTGACCCAATCACCACATTCCACATGCAATTCTTTCCTTCCTCTCTTGTTTTCACACACTCTGCATGGTATAAGGCAGTCCTTTTGTGACCGACTCCACACTTCCTTAAATAATTTGAAAAGCTTCCACCTATAAACTGAGGACCGTTATCGGTTAAAACGCTTTCAGGCAGACCCTCATTGGCAAATATTTCCTGCAATACTTTAATGCTTTCTACTGTGATATCTCTCACAATTTTAAAGTCTACCCACCTGGAAAACAAATCCACAACCAGAACTATGAACTTGCCCCGCCCATATCCTAAATCAACCGGGCCTAATATGTTCATGGCAAGATCGCTCCATATCCTAGATGGGAGACCAACATCCACCAATGGCTGTTTCTTATTCACAATTCCCTTCCCATTTTTAGTACACAACTGACAACCAGCTAAACATTTTTCAATTTCCTTATCAAAACCCGGCCACCAATAATCCGCTCTTAATACTCCCTTGGTCTTGGTAACTCCAATGTGGCCACTATGTGCTAGATCTATCACCTTTTTACGCAAACCAACTGGAACCACTGCCCTTTCCCATCTGAACAAAATGTCATTAGCAACAGATAATTTGTCTTTTACCTCCCAATATGGCTTCACACTTTCAGCCAATTCCGACTTATTGGGCCATGATGTGGGCATTACATATGGAATTACTCTGTCAATTACTTCATCTCTTTTTATCTCATCCAACTACTCTTGCTTGGATACAATTCCATCAGTGTTCACGAACACCAATTCAATCTCCTCATTTTCCACAACATCTGGAGAAATTACTCTTACCCTTGATAAACTTTCAGCCAGTATGTTGTCCTTTCCAGGTATAACATCCATTCTAAAACAATGTGTCTGCATTCTGGTGACCCAGCCTGCTACTCTACGCAAAACTTTGTCTAGACCTTTATTTTCAAAGATAACTTTCAAAGGTTTGTGATCTGTCCGGATCCACCCCACACAAAATTTCGGAAGCATTCAACAGCCCAAAAGCATGCCAGGGCTTCCTTTTCGAGAACTGATACCTCAACTCCTCTCCCTTAAGAGCCCTTGAAGCATGGGCTGTTACCTCTTCCGACCCGTCTTCTTGCTTCTGGGATAAGAGGGCACCTAGTCCCCCTTCACTAGCATCTACTGTAATAATCAATAGTTTTCTTGTGTCAAAACACCCTAAAGGATGAGCCATATTTATGTCTTCCTTTATTCTGGCAAACTCCAGGTCACACTGTTGATTCCATACAAAATCAGCACCCTTCCTCAAAATCTTCCTCATTTCCTGCACTTTGTCTGCATAGTTCACCACAAATTTCTGGTAAAACTCAGTCATTCCAAGAAAAGAGCGAAGTTCACTCTTACTCCTCGGTTTCTCAATATTCTTTATGGAATTTATCATATCTTCTTTGGGTCTAATACCGTCGCCTGATACCTTGTGACCCAGATAATCCACTTTTGTCACCGCAAACTTACATTTCTCTTCTCTCAAAGTACTGCCCCTCTCTTCAAATATCTTTAACACCCTACTCAAACTTCTATCATGCTGTTCCAACGTCACTCCACTCTGCAACACATCGTCTTGAAAACAAGATACACCCTTTAATCCTCTCAAAAGACGATCCATGATTTTCTGAAATACTGACGAGGCTGACGCCAAACCAAACGGCATCCTTCTAAATTGGAACATTCCTTCATGCGTCACAAAAGCCGTCACTTTCCTACATGCTTCTTCCAATTCCACCTGATGATAGGCCGACGTCATATCGAGTTTCGAGAAATACTTTCCCCCACCCACCATGGTTAGCATCTCACCCATGTTGGGTAGAGGGGGCCTGTCCACCATCACACACTTGTTTAACTCGTGCATGTCTACGTACAACCTCAAATCTCCTGAACTCTTCTAGACAATCACTACTGGGGAGACCCACTCAACCCCCCCAACTCTTTCAATCACACCCAACTTCAACAATTTCTCAAATTCTTTCTTTACATTATCCCGTAGGGCAAAAGGCACCGGCCTGAGCTTCGCCACAACGGGCGTACTGCCCTTTCTTAAAATTATTTGGTGTTGAAATCCCTTCACTTTTCCCAAAGTCTTATCAAACACTCTACCATACTCTGAGGCATACTTGCTGGAAACTGGGAACACCTCTGATACTTGTAACACTTGTTCTGGGTGATTGAGATCAAGTCTGATACCAAGATTCTTCTGTTCCCTCCATCCCAATAAGGATTGACCCTTCTTGGTAACATACACTTTGCCTTCACATTTACGTCCCTTGAACTCGAACCTACTCCACAAATATCCCAGTAGCTCAATTCTATCCTGATTATAACCACCAGGATTAATGTCGGGTTCCGACAATGCTGACAGCACCCCTTTCATTTCACTCTCAAATGCACTCCTGGACAATAGAGTAATTTTTGAGCCAGAGTCAGCCATCATCGATACCTTACATCCATTCACTGTCAAAACAGCATACGGTCGTTCACAATCATCTGAGCTTTCACCATTGGTAACAACATTGACAGTATTGACAATGACATTCTGCAATGGCATCGCTATTTCCTCTTCCTCGATCTCCCGTCTTCTTCTTCATTTACATAAAGGACCTTTCTTTGGCCTGTCTGGCCAAATTGGTAGTTTTTACAGCACGTCGCAAAATGTCCTCTCCTTTTGCACTTGGTACATATGGTTTTCCGACCTGGACATACTACAGAAGACGCAAAATGTGATGCACTAGCGTAGCGAAAGCATAGTCTCATCTTTTCTTTCGTCTTTCCTTTCATTTCTCTGCGTTGATTCTTGATTCCTCTTTTCTTCAGTGTTACTCCGACTCGTCTGTTTGTTTCTTCCTCTTCTTTTGTTTTTCGCTTCGCCCACATTTAATATTTCCGACTTGTTTTCCTTTGGCTCCCCCCCCTCTGGTCTTGAGAGTTTGGCTACACACGCCAGAGAATGTTCTACACGCTTGGCCAGGTCTAGCACTTCGTCCAAGTTTGGCTCATCTCTTAACCATAGTTCCTCCCGTATTTTGTTGGAGCGACAGTGGGTCATGAACTGATCGCAGATATGTTCATCAAAGGCCTCTTGGAATTTACATGTCAAAGCCAGGTGCCGAAGTGCTGTCACGTAATCTTCTACGGATTCTCCATGGCCTTGCAATCGCATGCAGAAATTATATCGCTCCAGAATCGTACTGGTTTTGGGGTTGAAGTGTTTGTCGAGCTTCAATAAGGCTAAATCAAATTCATTTAGGTCATCACCGCTGCCTTCACCAGTCTGCTGAGGGAGGGTTTTGAAAATTCTTTGACCCTCGTAACCAAGAAAATGTAATAATAAGGTCACTTTTCTCTCACTGGAATATGACGTTCCACTCATCAGTGTAGTCTTTGGGTGTTCGGCGTGGCAGGCGTGGTTGCAGGCGGATGTTCTCCTGGGAACCTGTGGAGTGTATTTCCTGCTGTTTGTTTTCTAGAGATCTGCACGGCAGGGGTGTCCATGCCAGAAGTCATTTGTAGTGAATGCTGTCTTAAATTCTGCATCAGGAGTCAACGGAAGTGCATGCCACTTTAGAGTAAAGCACCTTCGCGCGTGCTTTCAACGTGACCAGGAAGTCGAACGTTATTCGTTCAGTGGTGTGAACGGCTCAGCAGTATCAAAGCAAAAGCATTTCGGTGCAAGGAGAACGCGATCATCAGAAGTGACCGGCTCAGATGCTGCAAGCCAATGTGAGCTGCATGAAGTAGGTGCGGTATGGAGCATCTCAGTGTGGTCGTCTAGTGCGGCTGCTGACTGCACGTTTTTTGGTTGGGGAAGATTTGCTGTCCATTAGGTATGTTATATCTTGTTGTTTTTATGGAGTTGGTGCTTGTTACTGCAGCCGTTTGCCATCGGAGCATAGAGATGTTTGCTATGCACTCCGTCAGGGTGACCTATATGCTAAGTATTAACAGAAGTAATTGCCATTTTGCTCCACATGGGCTGCGAGTTTAGCTCGTGGCATATCTTATAAGTTTGAATGTTCCATTGTATGGTGTGGGAAACATGGTTTGGATTTGCATATGAGATCTGACATTCAAATGATTTACATGTTAGAGTAACCAGGTTGAGGCATTCTTGGCCTTTTACAGGCAACATGGACTTTTAGGAAATTTGAACTGAAATGTGAACTGAAATTTGTTTGCCTTTTACAGGCAACATGGACTTTTAGGAAATTTGAACTGAAATGTGAACTGAAATTTGCAATCTAGTAATGTATTTGTCAATGCAATGCTTAGAATAACCACTTTGAGGCACTGTAGGTGTGGTATGTTGTTTGTTGTAGTATCAGTGTTAAACCCAATTTCTGCTAGAGCGACTGCAGCGCTTTCTAGCAGCTTTAAATCATGATTGTGGGTTGGTGCTGTGTTTGTGTATGTTTTGAGTAGAGTGTGAGTGTGGTGCATGACCAGTGGTTGGTCAAGGAACCCTGCGGGGTTTGTAAGAGATTTTAGATGTAGTGCATGACCAAGGAATGGTCAAGGAACTCTGCGGAGTTGGTGGCGTTGTGGGTGTTGTGGCCCTGCGAGGTCAGATACAAATGTACTAGTGGTAGGCTAGTATGGAAGCTTGTTGAAGCTTTGCGAAGCTTGGATGTTGTGCTGTTTTGTGACTCTGTGCAGTCCAGAGGTATCTAGCAGGGGACTAGTACCTGAAGCTTTGATTGTGTGGTGATTTGTGGCTCTGCGGAGTCCAGAGTTATGTGTTGGAGATTACTTGTTGGGCAAGGGAGACTCTGCATGTTGCTGGGGGCTTCTCACCATCTAACTTAACTACCCCCTTCTTTATCCTGACCCAATCACCACATTCCACATGCAATTCTTTCCTTCCTCTCCTCTTGTTTTCACGCATGACCCATTCAGTCTTCTTTTTCACTAGTGTATTTCTCACTTCCTCAATAACCACATCCGTCTCCCTGCTCCTACCAAGCCATGGCGGACACGCCAGGGAATATGGCTTTCTTCCCCTCATGAGTTCAAAAGGGCACAAACCAGTTGTGGAGTGTGGCGCCATCCTCAAAGCCCCCATCCTATTTTGTATCATAGCTAGCTTATCAAAACCACACTCTTCCCCCATGCGGATGCTCTCCATCACACACCTGTTCATCCTTTCAACTACTCCATTTGTCTCTGGATGGTATAAGGCAGTCTTTTTGTGACCGACTCCACACTTCCTTAAATAATTTGAAAAGCTTCCGCTTGCATCGCTATGCATGATGTTGCCTGCATAGAGATGCCTCTTAATGTACAGGTGCTAGATGAAATAGAATGTTCAATGCCTCAAGTTCTGGTGAGGTCACAGAGTGTTTATTTACTTGTTTGCGCTGCGATGTTCTAAGTTGTGGCAGTTGGAGATTACTTGTTGGGCAAGGGAGACTCTGCATGTTGCTGGGGGTCTTCTCACCATTTATCTTAATAAAGACTCTTACTTTAAAGTCTTACCTGTGGTCTCTACCATCTCTGCAACAATGGCGATGAGGATGGGATTTCCTTGGTGATCCGAAGACCCCTGGCAGCGTCCCCATCGCAGTCGCGCTGTTACGCTCCTGCTCCAAGCGTGGTAGCGGCTGCCGAGCGAAGGAAGCTTTGTTTCCTGGTGCCTTTGTGGTACAGATTGGCCGCTCCGCCGTGCCCCTTGGCGTTGTAGCGGCTGCCGTTGAACTCCAGATCAAGCTTTCTCTTCAAAACCCCAAGTAAGTCCTGCGCCGCTCCGCCAGCCGCTGAGGTCCTCCCATACCCCGTAGTATGTGCGCGGTCCCGCCCCAACCATTTGAGCCGCCCACCTGTTTCCCCATTGTCGCCGTGCACCGAAAAGCTGAGACGGTCCGCGCCGTCTGTGTGAAGCCACTTCTCTTCGTCACGGCCCACCTGGAAAGGAAAGTGACGCGGCATGCCGGCGAGGGAAACACAGACTGGGGCGAGGAAGAGCATTACTGTATAGTCGGTAGTAGGTGCGCATGGAAAACAGTAATGCTGTGCTTATGTTGCATGCTGCATGTGGAGAAACTGTCTACTGAAGATTGGCGAGTGCTGATGAGGCAAAGAGAGTCCAGGACTGGGAGGCACATACATGGAGAGGTGGGTACCCTAAAAAAAAAAGGGGGAGAGGCGAGGAAGGAAGAGAAGAAGGGGTGAAGGCCAAAAGATAAAAGCACAGACGCAGGCGAATAAGCCGAGGAAGGCAGAGATGCAGGTGAACAAACCAAGGATCTGTTATATGGGAGCTGGTGTTCGAAATTATCTCAAGTGCCATCGCCACATGTTGGAGCAAAGACAAAGGTGCTAGTTCTACCAGTGTCTGCCTATGAGCAGCCCTGGTGCGAACCGAAGGAAAAAAAGTAAACTTTGCACGCGATTGAGCCTGTTTTAAGAAGACTCCATTCCAGCTTCTGACTTGGACGAACAAGCATGGCAGGTTTACCCGGAATAGCTGGCCCTCCCATATTCATGCCAATCCTAGGCCCGGCGAAAATATTATGGGCCCAATGGCGCAAAGGATTCCTGCATTACACGAAGGCGGCCGGAGGAATCTCATATTCTAGTGAAAGGAAATTATCACTGCTGTTACATTTCCTAGTGTATGAAGGACAGAGAATATATGAGACCCTTCCCCAACCAGTGGGAGATGGGAGCGGTGATGACATGAATGAATTTGATCTGGCTCTATTGAAGTTGGACAAGCATTTTAACCCTGAAACTAGCACGATATTGGAACGCTATAATTTCCGCATGGGAATGCAAGCCCATGGTGAGTCTGTCGAAGAATATGTGACGGCGTTACGACACCTGACATTATCGTGTAGGTTTCAGGAAGCATTCGATGAACACATCCGCGACCAATTCATGGCACACTGTAAATCTAATAAAATTTGAGAAGAATTGTGGTTAAGGGATGATCCCAACTTGGATGAAGTATTAGAGCTTGCAAAGCGTGTAGAATATTCATTGGCATGTGTCGCCAAATTGTCTAAGAATGAAATAAGTGAACCAAAGGAAAGCAAGCCCGAAATTCTAAATGTAGTGGATGCGAAAGGGAAGAGAAAGGGAAAGAATAAGCAGAGAAATCGAGGTGTATTGTAAGAGAAAAGGAATTTCGACGGGCCACAGAGAACTGTGAAAGGCGATGAGAGACTGTTTCAGGTGGGAGACTCTGTTTCAGGTGCGCAAGTGGTGCTCATTTTGCATCGTCCATTTGTCCGGGCCGCAGAGCCACTTGCGCGAAGTGCAAAAGGAAGGGGCATTCTGCAAACTGTTGTAAGAATTTCCAATTTGGACAATTCAGTCAAAAGAAGGTATTATACGTGAACGAGGAAGAAGATGATGCAGGATCCTTAGAAGAAGAAGTGAAGATTCCAGTGCAGAATGTTATAGTCAATACTGTTAATGTCATCACTACTGGTGAAAATGAGGACGACTGCGAACGTCCGTAAGCAGAGTTGTATGTGAATGGTCACAAAGTGAAAATGGTGGCTGATTCTGGATCAAAGATTACATTAGTATCCAGGAACGTGTTTGAGAAGGAAATGAAGGGTGTGCTAAATGAATTACTTGAGCCAGATGTAAACCCTGGAGGGTATAATCAGGATAGGATTGAGTTGTTGGGTTATGCTTGGAGCAATTTTGAATTTAAAGGACGAAAATGTAGAGGTAAAGTATACATAACCAAGAAAGGTCAATCCTTACTAGGGTGGAGGGAGCAGAAAAATTTAGCCATCCGCTTAGATCCAAATCAAGTTGAACAAGTACTCCATGTATCATCACACAGCATGAGTCGTCGCAAGTATGTGCTGGAACATTGTAGTGTTTGATGAGAGTTTGGGGAGGGTGAAGGGTTTTCAACACCAGATAATTTTGAAGAAGAATAGTTTGCCTGTTGTTGCAAAACTCAGACCCGTGCCTTTGTTGTTAAGGGAAGGAGTTAAGAATGAGATACAGAAGTTGTTGCATATGGGCGTCATTGAAAGAGCTGGAGGAGTTGAGTGGGTATCCCCGGTTGTAGTAGTTAAGAAGAGCTCGGGTGATCTGAGGTTGTGCGTAGACATGCGTGAACTTATCAAGTGTGTGATGGTTGATAGGCCTCCTTTGCCGAACATGAGTGAGATGTTAACTTTGGGTGGTCGAGGCAAGGTGTTCTCGAAACCTGACATGGCATCTGCGTATCACCAAATTGAGTTGGAAGAAGGGTGCAGGAAAGTTACAGCTTTTATAACCCATGAGGGTGTCTTTCAGTTCAGAAGAATGCCTTTTGGATTGGCGTCAGCCTCTTCGGTGTTTCAAAAGATCATGGATCGTCTGCTTAGATGTGTGAAGGGAGTGTTTTGTTTCCAGGACGATGTACTGGTGTGTGGCGAAACGCAACATGAGCATGACAGAAACCTGAATAAGGTTCTGAAAATTTTTGAGGAGAGAGGAATTACATTAAGGGAGGAGAAGTGTAGTTTTGCTGTGTCCAAGGTGGATTATTTAGGCCATGAGGTGTCATATAAGGGAGTGAAACCCAAGGAGAGCATAGTTAACTCCATTAAGGAAATTGAAAGACCAACTACCAAAGGTGAACTGCGTTCGTTTTTGGGAATGACTGAATTTTACCAAAAATTCGTAGAGAAATATGCCTCCAAGGTAGTGGAAATGAGGAAGATCCTAAGAAAGGGTGCAGATTTCATATGGAACAGGGAGTGTGATCTAGAGTTCGTAGGAATCAAAGAAGAGATAGACATGGCTAAACCATTGGGATGTTTTGACACAGGAAGGTTATCCATCATCACTGTGGATGCCAGTGAGTGTGGTCTTGGGGCCGTTCTTTCTCAGAAGCAAGAGGATGGTTCTGAAAAGGTGATAGCTCATGCGTCACGGGGTTTGAAAGGAGCAGAAATGCGATATTCTGTTCTTGAGAAAGAGGCTCTGGCATGCTACTGGGCAGTTGAGAAATTCAGAAATTTTGTGTGGGGTGTGGAGTTTGTGCTCCGGACGGATCACAAACCTTTGAAAGTTATTTTTGAGACAAAGGGTCTTGATAAGGTCTCACACAGAGTAGCTGGTTGGGTGACCAGGATGCAGACCCACAATTTTGTTATAGAGGTGATACCTGGGAAAGAAAATATTCTCGCTGACAATTTGTCGAGGGTAAGAGTTGCATCTCAGGAAGAATTGGAGGTAGAAGAAATGGAAATGGTGTTTGTGTCCACAGAGGGAATTGTGTCCAAGCAAGAATGGATAGATGAGATAACAAAAAGGTAATTAACAGAGTGATATCATATGTGATAGCCACGGTTTGGCCTAATAAGTCGGAGTTAACAGAAGGTGAAAGGCCATATTGGGGAGTGAAAAAAATGAATTATCAGTTGTGAATGACATATTGTTCAGATGGGAGAGAGCTGTACCTCCTGTTGGTATTCGCAGTAGAATCATTGATCTTGTTCATAGTGGCCTTATAGGTATTACTAAAACCAAGGCAGTGTTGAGGTCAGACTTTTGGTGGCCGGGTTTTGACAAAGAAGTTGAAAACCGTTTGAGTGAGTGTCATTTGTGCATCAGAAGTGGTAAAGGGATCGAAGCCAGGAAGCAGCCTTTGATTGATGTGGGTGTTCCGTACAAGATTTGGAGTGAGGTTGCCATGGACATTTTAGGACTAGTGGACATAGGGTATGGTCGTGGAAGGTTCGTAGTTTTGGTGGTTGATTTATTTTCCAGATGGGTGGACTTCAAAATTGTGAGGGAGATCTCAGGAGGAAGTATGGTAAAGGTGCTGCAGGAGATTTTTGCTAGCGAGGGACTTCCGGAAAGCGTCCTCACTGATAATGGTACTCAATTTACGGGTGAATGTTTTTCCACTTACTTGAAGTGTGGTGTGAAGCATAAAAGATCATCTCTTTATCATCCAGAAACTAATGGAGTGGTCGAAAGATTGAACAGATGCGTGATGGAGTGTATCCGCATGGGAGAAGTGTGGTTTCGACAAGTTGGTTGCTATCCAGAAAAGGATGTGGGCTTTGCATATGGCGCCCCATGCAATGACTGGTTTATGTCCATTTGAACTCATGAGGGGTCGGAAACCTTTCTCAATGGCGTGTCCTGCGTGGTTGGGGAGGAGCAGGGAGTCAGATGTTGTTGTAGATGAGGTGAGAAAGGTTTTGAGGAAGAAGAAAAGTGAATGGGTAATGCGTGAGAATGAGGGAAGAGGTGGAAAGGAGTTGCGTGTGGAGTGTGGAGATTGGGTAAGGATAAGAAAGGGTGTAGTAAAAAACTCAGACCCGGTCATGGTGGTTGCTGTGCTAAAAGGGGCAGTACGTGTGGCTGGTGGTCAGGTTTGGAATAAGGACAGAATTGCCATTGTGAAGAGAGGTCATGAGTAGAGAGCAGAGATCACCGTGAAGGAGTTTTGTGTAAAAGAGGAAGATGTGTTATGATGTTGCCTGCATAGAGATGCCTCTTAATGTACAGGTGCTAGATGAAATAGAATGTCCAATGCCTCAAGTTCTGGTGAGGTCACAGAGTGCTTATTTACTTGTTTGTGCTGCAATGTTCTAAGTTGTGGCAGTTGGAGATTACTTGTTGGGCAAGGGAGACTCTGCATGTTGCTGGGGGTCTTCTCACCATTTATCTTAATAAGGACTCTTACTTGTGGTCTTACCTGTGGTCTCTAGCATCTCTGCAACAGGTAGGCGAAGACCCAGCGAAAGAGCATAATGAGTATCAATGTAATTACTGGTTGCCCCAGAATCAATGACTGCTTTCACAGACCAAGAAGAGGAACCAAAAAGCTCCAAGTGAACTGAGATTGAAAGGAACATCGAGGTAGCAGGGTCCTTAACTGTTGAGCTCGGCAATAAGACCCCTTCTATTGCCGGGCTTTCACGTTTCCCTGTTTCTTTGGTTTGTGCGGCAGAGCCGTAAGATATGATCTGAAGCCCCACAATAAAAACACAGATTCTCCCTTCTCTTTCTCGCTCGTTCTTCAGGGTTCAATGGTCCTCTAACCGCACCTATTTGCATAGGTTTCGGAGTACTTCTGGTGGATGCCGGAAGGGGTACTGGTAGTTGACCCTTGCGCTTCCCCTTCCTTTCAGCGCGCCTGGCGTCAATTTGAAGCACCAGATCTAAGAGCTCAGGAAAAGCAGTGGGGAGAACAGGCACCGTAGCTAGGATATCTTTCAAAGCGTTCGATAACCCTTTGTAAAACAAGGAGGATTTCTTTTCTTCAGGCCAACCTGTTTCTGCTGCAAGTTGATTGAACTTAGCCAGGTATGAAATAGAGAATTATCACTTTGTTTAAGATTCAAGAGTTCTAAGTCCGTAGCCTGTGATTTGTATCGAGTATAAAATACTCAACTCATGGCGGTTAACAAGGCATCGCAGTCATATAACATATGGCTGCCTTCTTCCAGCAATGGATTAGCCCACGCAGCCGCAATGCCCCCAAAAGTGGTGGAATATGGAAACGAATTTGGGCGACACAAAAAGTGTAATCTGCACTGATTAACAAATGTCCTAAACACCCGGGGATCACCCGTAAAGCGCTCAGGTGGGGCAAGAGGGAACTGTGCGGTCAGATAGACCGGACTCTGGTTCTGACCGGTAGATGAAAGACCAGAAGTAAAAGGAACTGAAGCTAAAGGCGGAGTAGGAGCAACTACAGGAATGGCTGTCTGAAGCTCGTCCATGCGATGTTGCGTGGCGTTATGTGCGGCAGCCATTTCAGTGTGGAGGTCTGCCACCAGTTGCATAATGCCAGCTAAATTCTCACTGATCTCCATAATGTAATGATAAGGCTCCTGATTATGTTAGGATATCCGATGGCCTAGTACTCGTAGTGTAGATGAAGACCAGAGGACGTCACGGAGCTCGGGAAAATGGGGGTCTTGAAGCCTCTATTCAGTTGCAGCAAGATGATAACTCAGTGGCAATAGGGCTGGGATGCAGAGTAATTCAGATGTGGACAAGAGACAGGCAGAACCCCTAAAATTACAGAAACAAAATGAACCAATCTTTCACAACGGAATAAAGACAGTAATGTACTTAGAAGCAGAAATAGGAAGACTTATCACTGGGCAAGGCGGAGGCTGATAGCACCTCTGGTCACCAGGATCCTAACCCGACGCCACACAGTACGCCTAACCCTGGGGTGACAAGTCTCTAGTTCAAAAAATGTCACTGGGCCTGCAGATACGAGGACGCCTTTACCTGAAGTGGCGAGTCCCAAGTCCCGAATGCCACTGGACACGACGGAACGAGGACACCTAAAAGATAAGTACGCTGGGACCAGAGGCGATACTGAATCCTGAGAAATCCCAAAAGATGATGATTAGAAATCCATTGCTGTTCAGCAACCAAAGGAAATTGCAGAGGGTCCCAAGAGTTGCTCTGCTCCAGATGAGTAGCAAGATCTCCAGATGAGTGTAGATTTGATGCTTCCGGTGGATAGCAGGGTGCACCGGTAATCCAAGAAACAGAGATGATAGAAGCAGGGTTAGGTCAAGGAAGTAGAAAAAGAAACAGAGTTTGCAGGCAGAAAACTCAGCCGAAAAGAACAGGCAAAATCATCCAAGGCAGCGGGAACAAGGTTGTTACACGTAAGTATCCAAAAAACCAGAAACAGACACAGGCAAAAAACAGGAGCAATCCAGAGACGTAACCAAGGTCGAGTAAAGCAACGGGCGACTAAACCAATCCAAGCAGGGGTCAAGGTAATTATATTTCCAAATGCAAAACCAAAAAGAATGCCAGAACAACTCGTAATCGGGAGCGCCGTGGTATGGGTTTGTGCTTCCTTATACAAACTAGATCACATGATCTTGCGTGGTATCGCATGTGACTCGTAGTCAGCTGACGCAGTCCTAGTTGCCACGGCAACCTGCAACGTTCGGTAAAGCGTGCATGTCGCAAAACGCTGGTAGAGAGAGTACGTAGGAGCACCAGAGAATGCTCTGGTAAAAGGACGGCGTGAACCGTGAGTAATAGAAGTAACATGTTTCCTAACACAACCTACAGTCCTTGTAAGAAAAAACATCAAACAACACTGGCATCTCATAAAAAACAATGGGACTCTGAATAATACACCCCTTTTCGCTTTCAAACAGAATCAAAACCTCAAGGAATACTTAGTTCACAATTTCATTGAACCAGTGAAACAACAGTCTTATCTTTGACTCTGTGCCTTTACCTTTCCCCCAGGAAAGGGCTGAATTTACTTGACTTTGGAAGGTTCAAAAAGTACTTACCTGTTTATGAATTATTTGTTAACCTTTGTTTTATTCCCATATCTAACGTTTGCACTAAACTCAGTATTGCTCTAAATGTACCAGTGATAAATCAATGTCCACAGTGTCCTAGCTATTTACGTCACCTGAGGGTGTAGGAAGTGTCTGCGTGCCATCCCCAATGGGTATCATATGATTTAGAGAAACTAAGAGTGTGTTTTGAAGTGTATTATAATTGTTACATGTGTTGCTCCCTTCTGAAGAGGGCTTACATAACTGACTGTTAAATAAATTAATAATTGTTCAATCAGGAAACCTTGAGTATCAGTGTTTTTTGAATAACTGTCACTGTGAAACTCTGTGTTGCAACCCTACTGCTCACATTGACCCCTCTTGAGATAAGCCTGGCTGCTCAGCCACACTACCAACCTGTGTAGTACAGACTTATCCCAAATATTGTGTTCCTATTGCCAGGAGGTCAAGTTTGTTGTAGTGCACCCAAAGGGTACTGCACACATTCTTGCCTAACAGCTGTCATAGTTTCCAATCTATTGTGCTGCCATTGCTTGCCCCTTGCACTGCAATTCCGTCCCCTTTTGGGCTGCCATTCCTTTCCCTGCTCATATTGTCATTGCTTCACCTTTGTGCTGTCATTGCTTCTCTTGCGCTGCCATTCCTTTCCCCCTTCTGCAGTCATTCCTTCCCCTTTGTGCTTTTATTCCCTTCTCCTTGCACTATCATTCCTTTCCTCGCTTGTGCTGTCATTCCTTCCTCTTGTGCTATCATTCCTTCCCTTTTGTGCTATCATTCTATCCCTCCTTTGCATTGGCATTCCTTTCCCCCTTGCACTATCATTTCATTCTCCTTTGTACTGTCACTGCTTCCAACCACTCATACTAGCATTCATTCGCCCATGTGCTGTCACTCCATTCCTCTTATGCTGTCATTCCTTTCCATTTGTTCTGTCATTCCTCCCTTTTGTGATGTCATTCCTTCCCCTTCCACTGTCATTGCTTCCCCTTATGCTGCCATTCCTTCCCCTCTTGCGCTATCATTCCCTTCCCTGCTTGTGTTGTCATTGCTTCCCCCTTGCACTGTTATTCCTTCCTCCCTTGCTGTCGTTCCTTCACCTTTGCACTTTCATGCCTTTCCCCTTGCACTTTCATTTTTTCCCCGTGTACTGTCTTTCGTTCTCCATTGCACTGTCATCCCTTCCCACGTGTGATGTCGCTCATTCCCCCTTGCTGTCATTCCTTCCCCCTTGCACTGCCATTCTTTTCCCCCTTGTGCCGTAAATGATTCTAACCCCTTCTGCTGTCATTCCTTCCCCCTTGTGCGGTCATTCATTCTCCCTTACACAGGCTTTCCTTTCCCTGTGTGCTATCAATATCCTTCCCTCTTGTGCTGTCATTCTTTCTATCCTTTGCCTTGGCATTCCTTTCCCCTTGCACAATAATTTATTTCCCCTTTGTACTTTCACTGCTTCCAACCCCTTGTGCTAGCATTCCTTCACCTCTTGCGCTGTCATTCCTTTCCCTGCTTGCATTGTCATTCCTTCCCCCTGGTGTTGTCATTAATTTCCCCTTATGCTGTCACTTTTTTTCCTAGTGCTGATTGCTTACAACCCCTTGTGCTCTCATGCCCTCCCTTTTGCACTGTTATTCCTTGCCTCTTGGCACTATCATTCTTCCCCTTGCACTGTCATTGCTTCCTTCCTTGCACTGCCATTCCTTCCCCCTTGCGCTGTCATTCCTTTCTCTGTTTGCGTTGTCATTGCTTCCCTGTGGCTGTCATTCCTGCTCCCTTGCTCTGTCGTTCCTTCCCTCTTGTGCTGTCCTTCCTTTCCCCTTGCGCTGTCATTCCTTCCCCCCTGCTTAGTAATTCATTCCCCTTTGCGCTTTCATTCCTTTCCTCATGCACTGTCATTTCTTTTCCCCTCCTGCTGTCTTTCCTTCCCCATTGTCCTGTCATCCCTTCCCACGTGTGATGTCACTCATTCCCCGACTCTGTCATTCCTTTGCCCTTACGATGCCATTCGTTCTGCCTTGCGCTGTACATGCTTCCAACCCCTTTTTCTGTCATTCCTTCCCCCTTGCAATGTCATTCCTTCCCCATTGCACTGTCATTGCTTCCAGCTGTTTGCGCTGTCATTCCTTCCCCTTGTGCTGTCATTCTTTCTCCCTTGCTCTGTCGTTCCTTCCCCCTTGTGCTGTCATTCCTTTCCCCTTGCGCTGTAATTGCTTCCCCTTTGCACTTTCATTCCTTTCCACTGTCATTGCTTCCAGCTGTTTGCGCTGTCATTCCTTCCCCCATGTGCTGTCATT
Organism: Ambystoma mexicanum; assembly: GCF_040938575.1. Classification (NCBI taxonomy): domain Eukaryota; kingdom Metazoa; phylum Chordata; class Amphibia; order Caudata; family Ambystomatidae; genus Ambystoma; species Ambystoma mexicanum. Next base: position 140,989,800 of record NC_090921.1, read on the forward strand.
CCTTCCCCTGTGTGCTATCAATGTCCTTCCCTCTTGTGCTGTCATTCTTTCCCTCCCTTGCATTGGCATTCCTTTCCCCTTGCACTGTCATTCCTCCCTTTTGCACTATAATTTCTTCCCCCATGTGCTGTCATTCCTTCCCATCTGTGCTGTCATCCCTTCCCATTTGCACTGTCATTCCTTGCCTCTTGGCGCTATCATTCCTCCACTTGCACTGTTATTGCTTCCTTCCTTGCACTGCCATTCCTTCCCCCTTGCGCTGTCATTCCTTTCTCTGCTTGCGTTCTCATTGCTTCCCTCTGGCTGTCATTCCTTCTCCCTTGCTCTGTTCCTTCCCCCTTGCGCTGTCATTCCTTCCCCCCCTGCTTAGTCATTCCTTCCCCATTTGCGCTTTCATTCCTTTCCTCATGCACTGTCATTTCTTTTCCCCTTGCGCTGTCTTTCCTTCCCCATTGCGCTGTCATCCCTTTACACGTATGATGTCACTCATTGCCCCTGGCTCTGGCATTCCTTCACCCTTACGCGGCCATTCTTTTCTGCCTTACACTGTAAATGCTTCCAACCCCTTTTGCTGTTGTTCCTTCCCCCTTGCACTATCATTCCTTCCCATTTGCGCTGTCATTGCTTCCAGCTGTTTGCGCTGTCATTCCTTCCCCCATGTGCTGTCATTCCCTCCCCTGTGTGCTATCAATGTCCTTCCCTCTTGTGCTGTCATTCTTTCCCTCCCTGAACACACGTAGGGAAGTCCCCCGAATGAACCATTCAGTAACTAATTTGATAGCCCAGTTTTAGCTCATACTAGGCCCCATTCCATATGCTGTTTTCATCACCACACAAAATGTAAAACATAATACACAGTGTTTGTCATTTTGTACAAAAAAGTAATAATTTATTGCATAGGCCATTGGTCCTACGTTTACACAAAAATATAAAAAAAGCCACATGAATACATATATCAATATGGGAGATGTATATATACATCTGTTGGCATTTTAGTGATTTAATCATGAAACAAAAGGTGACACAAAGACAATTCTATAGTATGGAGGAAAGAGGGCACAAACCACTGTCTTCCTGGCCCTATCTGGCTAATAAGTCACAGAAGTCCTCCAAAACATAGTGTCACCTAATACATATTCTAAAATTGATTATGCATGACAAGAATTGTACTTGACTAAAAATACACATCCCAGGTCGACGTCCATAGTGGCGATGTTGAACCACATAGCATAACTCGTTGGTACAGAGTGATGCAAAGGACGTTTCGGCAGGACATCAGTTATACTGCCTTCGTCAGGACCCCAAAGGAGATGGAGCTCTGTAGATGTGATAAAGATTTAGCTTTACTATCAAATGAATAAAAAACATGTTGTAAAATCAGTGCCTGTAAAAACGGCTGCTGAAGAAATGAAATTATCGAAACGTGAGGCTAAAAGAAAAAACCTCCACCAACGCAACACCAAACTACTGTGTACAGAGAAAAAAAACACAAAACCAACACCTACCCAGTGTGGTGATATCTACATTGAGAGCACCCTCCACCTAAAACAGTGAAGGGCAAGAGAAAATTAAAACAACCAATAAAATAAGATCCCCAACAAGGTTGTGTGTGGTGATCCTGTGCCCAAAGACCGGTGTGTCGAGTGCCCCAAAAGACCGAACCCAAGGCTAAAAGCCCTGCAGCGCCCCAAAGCAGTGTATATGTAGAAAAAGAGAGGAGGAAGGGGCTGAAAGGGCCCTCAACTTACTTAGAAAAAAGAGAAACGGTCCTCCAGAAGTAAAGTTGCTGCCACTGAGGCAGCGTAAAGGGAAAAGAACCTCCTGGTCTGCAGACATAGGGACAAGAAAAGCATAGAACAATGACGACCTAGTCAAAGGGGGAGATATCGACCCAAAATGGACTACAAATCTAGCCCTGAGCCCTGCAAGGAGTATTCTTCCCTTGTGTGGTAAGATTCTTTCCCTCCCTTGCATTGGCATTCCTTTACCCTTGCACTGTCATTCCTCCCCTTTGCAATATAATTTCTTCCCCTCTTGCGCTGTCATTCCTTTCCCTGCTTGTGCTGTCATTGCTTCCCCTTTATGCTGCTATTCCTTCCCTCTTGCTCTGTCATTCCTTCGTCATTCCTTCCCTCTTGCTATCATTCCATCATCCCTTGCTCTGTCGTTCCTTCCCCAATTGTGGTGCCATTCCTTTCCTCTTGTGCTGTCATTCCTTTCCCCAAGCATTGTCATTTCTGTTTCCCATTTCACTGTCTTTCCTTCCTCATCGCTCTGTCATCACTTCCCACATGTGATGTCGCTCATTCCCCCTGGCCGTGTCATACCTTCCGCCTAGCGCTGCCATTATTTTCTACCTTGCGCTGTAAATGCTTCCAACCCCTTTTGCTGTCATTCCTTCCCCTTTGCACTGTCATTCCTTCCCCCTTGTGCTATCGTTCTTTCTCCCTTGCACTTGCTTTACTTCCCCCATGTGCTTTCATTCCTTCCCCTGTGTGCTATCAATATCCTACCCTCTTATGCTGTAATCCCTTCCCTCTGGTTCTGTCATTCATTCCCTCTCTTGCTCAGTCAGTCCTTCTGCTTGCGCTGTCATTCCCCCTTGTGCTGTCATTACTTTACCTCTTGAATTCTCTTTCCTTCCTCTTGTGCTGTTATTCCTTCCCTGTGCACTGTCAATATCCTTCCCTCTTGTGCTCTCATTACTGCCCTGCCTTGCACTGGCATTCCTTTCCCCTTGTGCTGCCATTCCTTTCCCATTTGCGCTGTCATTGTTTCCAAACTGGTGTGCTGTCATTCCTTCCCCATGTGCTGTCATTCCTTCCCCTTTGCATTGTCATTCCTTCCCCCGTGTGCTATTGGTTTTTTCCCCTTGCACTTGCTTTACTTCCCCCATGTGCTGTCATTCCTTCCCCTGTGTGCTATCAATATCCTCCCACTTGTGCTGTCATTCTTTCCCTCCCTTGCAAAGTCATTCCTCCCCCTTGCACTATCATTTATTTCTCCCCTGTACTGTCATTGCTTCCGACCCCTTGTGCTAGCATTCCTTCACCCATGTGTTGTTACTCCTCCCCCTTGTGCCCTGTCATTCCTTCCCCTCTGTGCTGTCATTCCTTTCCCTCTGTGTTGTCATTCCTTCCCCTCTGTGCTGTCATTCCTTCCCATTTTTGCTGTCATTCCTCTCTTTTGTGCTATCATTCCTTTTCCCCTTGTGCTCTCAATGCTTCCAACGCCTTCCACTGTCATTCCTTCCCCCTTGCCCTGTCATGCATTTCCCCAATGTGCTGTCATTGCTTCCAACCATTTGTGATGTCATTCCTCCCCTCTTGTGCTGTCATTCCTTCCCTCCTGTTCTGTCATTCATTCCCTCTCTTGCTCAGTCACTCCTTCTGCTTGCGCTGTCATTCCCCCTTGTGCTATCATTACTTTACCTCTTGCATTCTCTTTCCTTCCCCTTGTGCTGTTATTCCTTCCCTGTGCACTGTCAATATCCTTCCCTCTTGTGCTCTCATTCCTGCCCTCCCTTGCACTGGCATTCCTTTCCCCTTGTGCTGTCATTCCTTTCCCATTTGCGCTGTCATTGTTTCCAAACTATTGTGCTGTCATTCCTTCCCCATGTGCTGTCATTCATTCCCCTTGTGCCATCATTCTTTCCCTCCCTTGCATTGGCATTCCTTCCCCTTGCACTCGTGCACTACCACCATGCTCTTTAGGGCGCTCCTTATGCTGTACCACGTTCTGCCCTTACAGGCAGCCATTGCCACTCAGATATTCACACTTCCCCCACGGGCGATAATCAATCAGCCATTTGACAGCCTGATTCACCTAAGCCCCTTCCACCTGACTCTGTCTAGTGTAATCCCTACAATGGGGCCCGCGACCTCCACCATAGTCCTACACTACATCAACAACTACACCAACCTATATCTCAATGACCCAGCCCTCTGGTTGGAACACTTCGCTAGGAAACCTACTCCAAATCAACCTAGCTCCTTATCTCTCAGAAACAAGAGATTAGGCACTAGATTCTGCATACGACCTACCCGCAGGAACATCTCCAAGTGAACACTACACACACCACCATGCTCACCCTCTCCAACCACTAATAGTAAATCCTCTACTACAGAGGCTAAACCGCCTCTTATCAAGGGCGCCCTCATCAACGCCAGATCTCTTCCAGCGCACGCACTAGACATTGCAGGCCTCATCACATCCTTAGATCTTGACTTTATTGCCATATCTGGAACTTGGCTACATGCCACATCCGGCCCCTCACTGTCCCTTGCCTTACCACCCGACTACGGTATCACGCAATGTGACCGCACCACTGCCCAAGCCAGACGTCGTGGCGTGGCCATCATCCATAAAAACACTCTTGATCTAAGAGTGTCGACCAACTCCAAACTTGAGTAAGCTGAATTACTATCAGTTAAATTATCACTAACGCCCAATCAAACAGCCACCCTCCACCTTATTTACAGGCCCCCAGGCCCTGCACCATCCTTTGTCGGCAAAAAAACCACCCTCCTCCTCGACAATACTAAAACCAAATTATCATCCTAGGCGACTTTAATCTGGGACTTGGTGACCCAAAATATCCCATTGCACTGGACCTGGAGAACGTTCTAACCAACTTTGGTTTCACGCTGCACATTCAAGAGCCTACTCATACTAAAGGCAGGACCCTTGACTGGTTAGCCGGCTCCAACTGCAATATTAATGTCTTTGCCAAAACCCCCTGCTTATGGTCCGACCACCACATCATCACCTTTAATATTGAAGCCACCCCCTGTGTCCCGTCTCTGATAGCTCCAGACCTCCCCACTAGAAATAAAAGGGACATAACCAAGGAGAAAAACTCCTCCCTCTGCTACTCCCATCTCTTAATGCTGCCACTGACTCCTGTAATGATCCCACCGCCCTAGCAGACATCTACAACCGTAGTATGCTCACGGCTATAGACTCTATCGCCCCCATCAAACTCAGGAAGGCTAAACCACGTGCACACCTTAACTCCTGGTTCACACCACAGTTAAGAGTGCTCCGCAAAGCTAAACGCTGTGCCGAAAATCGTTGGAAAAGTCACCCTTCTGATGTGCATAAAGACGGCTTCTTCCTTGCATCGCTCACCTACAAAGAAGCCATTATCACTGTGAAAAAAGACTCCCTTAATAACCGTATCCTGCAAGCTGACTCGAACACAAAGGAACTCTTTAAGATCCTGAAAGAGCTTGAAACTCCAGCCACCTCCCCCGACACCTGCATTAAAGATAGTAAATGGTATGCCAACATTCAGTCAGCCTTACTGAATAAAATCTCTACGCTACAATCCAAAATTAAAGACAAACAAGATAGTCTGAAACTGGACAATCGCCCTCCCACCCCTGCATTAGCCCTCTCTCTAGACTTGCCTAATTCTAAACCTTTTGGCTTCTCAACGCTCACTATTGCTGAGGTGGAAAACATCATCTTGAGGATCAAACCTTCCAATTGCCAAGGTGATCCGTGCCCCGCTCCCATCGTTAATGAATCTGCCCACGATTTGGCCCCATTCATTACATCCTTTATCAACTCCTCCTTTAAAACAAGTATTGTGCCTGACAACCTCAAGAACGCATCGGTGATCCCATTGCTTAAAAAACCTTCCTTAGACCCAAGCATCCCACTAACTTCAGACCTATAAACACTGTCCCGTTCCTGCTCAAAATCTTAGACCGTGCAGCATACCTGCAGATCCAAGATTACTTGGAATCCAATAACCTTCTAGGTCTTAGACAATCTGGATTCAGTCCCAGACACGGGACTGAGACGGCTCTAATAGATCTCAAAACACAAATAGAAGTCTTGAAGGACAAGGGCAAACTAGCCATGTTACTTCTCCTCAATCTCTCTGCTGCATTTGATCTGGTCAATCACCAAATCTTATGCAGGCACCTCCACTCTGCTGCCCACTTCTCTCCTTCAGCCACGGCCTGGATCAAATCCTTTCTGAGTAATAGATCTATGCGGGCCTTTTCTTAGTCCGCAGCTGCAGATCCATCCCCAATTCACTGTGGCGTTCCTCAGGGTTCTTGCATGTCACCTACACTCTATAATGTCTTTACTAAACCTCTCTTTGATGTACTTGACTATCTGGGTGTCTCCTACACAAAATACACTGACGACACCCAGATACTCATTCCCATTACTGGAGACTACATAGTTGACACCAAACCCTGAATGACGTCTACCTGGTCAACCAGCAATGCCTCAATGATGACAAGACGGAGCTCCTCATCCTGGGCACTGCGCAACGCCTTAGCAAACTTGAGCCGTCCTACCAGTCGTTTATCATTGATGGAAATACCATCCAAGTTTCGAAAGACACAAAAACCTTAGGCTTTTACCTTGACGCCACTCTATCCTTATCTCGACAAACAAATGCAGTCAGATCAGCCTCTGCATACACCTGTAAACTCATCACAGCCTGTAGGCCATTTCTGACTACTCCGAATAGTGTCACACTAGCCAAAACCCTCTTTATGTCTAAAATTGACTATGGTAGCGCCCTCTACTTAGGAACTAGCCAAGAGAACCTGAATAAATTACAAATCACCCAGAACAACGCTATCAGAGCTGCCTTAAACATCCCTCGAAACCACAACATCTCTTAATCCAGAACCAATCTACAGTGGCTACCCGTAAAGCAGGGAATTTCACTGAAATCACTTGCCCTCACGCACAAATGCTTGGCCAACTAGGCCCCCCGTACCTCTGCAGTCGGCTATCCCGCCATGCGCCTACCTGACCTCAAAGAACCGCCCAGACCTACTGTTTATCGATCCCTAGGTTCAAACTTCAAAAAGCGGGGGAACAAGCTTCCCTGTCCTTGCCTCCGAGGCAATGGAATGCCCTCCGTATCACCATCAGATCTGAAGATTCTTTCAACGCATTGAAGTCCAAAATGAAATCATGGCTCTTCAATCAGCATTGAGACATACTCTGCACACCACAGCCCTAGTAGCATCGGCCCACTTATCTCGCCTGCTGTACACTTGTGTCTCTATGTCTCATGTAAAACATTTGCTCTGTAAATTATGTATATTGATATACTCGCTGAGTAGCCTTTGCTTAATTATGTATGTACATTTGCTCCGTGCTTAAAATTATATATGTATATATGCTCTGTATGTAACTCTGCACAAGTTGCGCCCTGATGCCCCCGGGCCTGATGGTGCGCGTTACAAATAAAACAAATACAAATACTGTCATTCCTCCCCTTTGCACTATCATTTCTGCACTGCTTACAACCCCTTGTACTAGCATTCCTTCGCCCGTGTGCTGTGACTCTTTCCCCCTTTTGCTGTCATTCCTTCCTGTCTGTGCTGTCATTCCTTCCCATTTGTTCTGTCATTCCTCCCTTTTGTGCTATCATTCCTCCCCCTTGCACTGTCATTACTTCTCCCGTGTGCCACCATTCCTTCCCCTCTTGTGCTGTCATTCCTTTCCCTGCTTGCATTGTCATTCCTTCCCCCTGGTGTTTTCATTCATTTCCCCTTGTGCTGTCATTTATTTTCCTTGTGCTGATTGCTCTGCCTGCATTGTCATTCCATCCCTCTTGCACTGTCATAACTTCCACTCTTGTGCTCTCATTCCTTTCCCTGCTTGCGTTGTCATTGTTTCCCCTTTGTGCTCTTATCCCTTGCCTCTTGCTCAGTCATTCCTTCCCTCTTGCTGTCATTCCATCCTCCCTTGCTCTGTCGTTCCTTCCCCTTTATGGTGTCATTCCTTTCCCCTTGCACTGTCATTCCTTCCCCCTTGCTTAGTCATTCCTTCCCCTTTGCGCTTTCATTTCTATTTCCCCTTGAACAGTTTTTCCTTCGCCATTGCGCTGTCATCCCTTCCCACGTGTGATGTTGCTCATTCATTCTGGCTCTGTCATTCCTTCTCCCTAGCACGGCCATTCTTTTCCGCCTTGCGCTGTAAATGCTTCCAACCCCTTTTGCTGTCATTCCTTCCCCTTTTGCTGTCATTCCTTCCCCTCTGCACTGTCATTACTTCCCCCTTGCACTGTCATTCCTTCCCTCTTGTGCTGTCATTCTTTCCCTCCCTTGCATTGGCATTCCTTTCCCCTTGCACTGCCATTCCTCCCCCTTGCACTATCATGTCGTTCCCCCTTGTACTGTCATTGCTTCAAACCCCTCGTGCTAGCATTCCTTCGCCCATGTGCTGTCACTCCTTCCTTTTGTGCTACCATTCCTCCCCCTTGCACTGTTATTGCTTCCCCCTTGTGCTACCATTCCTTCCCCTCTTGCGCTGACATTCCTCCTCTTGTGCAGTTATTCCTTCCCCCGCACTGTCATTCCTTTCTCCCCTGTGTAGTCATTCCTTCCCCTTTGTGCTATCATTCCTTTCCCCTTGCACTATCATTCCTTTCCCCCTTGTGCTGTAAATGCTTCGAGCCTCTTGTCATTCCTTTCCCCTTGGGCTGTCATTGCTTCCAACCGTTTGCCCTGTGATCCCCCCCTTGCAGTGTCATTCCTTCTCCCCTGTGCAGGTATTCCTTCCCTCCCATGTGCTATCATTCCTTCCCCCTCTGCGCTGTCCTGCATTTCCCCTGCGTGCTTTCATTGCTTCCAACCATTTGTGCTGTCATTCCTTCCCCTTGCGCTGGCATTTCTTCCTCTTGTGCTGTCATTTATTCCTTCCCTTGCGCAGTCACTCCTTCCCCCTGCGCTCTTATTCGCCCTTGTGCTGTCAACACTTTCCCCCGTGTATTCTATTTCCTTTTCCCTTGTGCTGTCGTTCCTCTCCCCTTGAGCTGTCATTCCTTCGCTCCCTTGCAGTCACTCATTCCCCCTTGCACTGTTATTCCCCCTTGTGCTGACATTACTTTCCCCCTTGTATTCTATTTCCTTTAGTCTTGTGCTACCATTGTGATGCTGGAAATGCATCGGAGGGACAGGGCCTCCGTATCCTTATCCTTTACTGCTTTTTATCGTGTGTTCTGTCGTGTTTTCCGCGCAGGAGTTCATGTGGGACTCCTGGCGGTGCAGCTCTCTCTTTTGGTTTGGTGAACGGACCCGTGGGATACCCTTATGGCACCCATGGGTGGGGGTACAACCCTGTGCCCTAGTGTATGTTTTTGGGCACCTGTTGGTGGCCCACAGAGCAGGGTATGGGCTTGTGGCAGCTCCATGCTGAAATCGACAGGTGCGCGGAATATCCTCCATTTTGGGATACCCCGGCCCTGCCATTGGGATCAGTTGATTCCTGACAGAAAACAAGATGGCCCCTGTGGCCTCTTGCTTTCTATTACCCATTACCTTGTTTCCCAAAGTCCTGGGAAACCCTGACTCTGTCCCTTCCCCCTGACTGGCTGTTGGATGGAAGTGCCATATATGGTGTTGTTGTGAAGGCCCGGCCAGACTAGCTGGAGCCTTCCCGGTGATGTATGTTGTGGGTACCTCCTGTTGGTGGGACCTGGGTGAATAGAGTGTGTGACGTATATGCATTCTGTGTTATGGGTGTCTAGTATCTGGTGGTTGACACAATGACTGAGACAACCCTGCCCGAAACCGGTATGAATGCAGCTTGGAGTGTTGAATGGCTCGGTACTTGTCCCAATACACATAACTGGTTGTGAGTGTCTGGAGAGAAGTGAATGGCCTGAATACCTCGTGTGCCTGATTGGCTGCCTGCCTGCATGAATGCCCGTAGTCATGATTGGATGCTTGAGTGTGAGCCAGCGGAATGAATGGGAGATCAACAGTATATCTGGGGACCTCTCACTGCTAGGAATCGTGTTCAGAAGCTGAAGTCCACTACGACGAGTAACTGGAGTAACTGACGCTTGACCTTGAAGCCCTGCTGGACGAGAAGAATTGCTGTTGCTCTCTTTCACAATCTGAAAGCAGTTGTGCCTCCAAGGACTGACCCAGAGAGGACCTGGTAAGGCGCCCTCTTCCCGAGCTACGAGGGACCATCGTGCACAGCTGATCTTTGCCAACGCTCCCTGGTAGACAGACCTTCGACAGGCTGCCGACCGATACAGGGATTGCTGCGGAACTCCAATGAGACGCCACTGTCGACGACCGCCGCCGCCGTTCTCCCGTTTGCCTAAGAACTTCCATTGATCATCGGACGCTGTCGTCTGCATCGTCATCCGCTTGTCTCCCGCTGGAGAAGGCCCGACCGTCAACACGCCGAGGAGCGGGTTTCCCGTCACCTAAGGACCACAGAGACGCCGACGACTCAACGCCCTTGCTGGGCCACAGTTCTTCATCATCTCTTTGCGGTCCAGAACTATCGTCACCGAGGTGCCCCGCATGCCTCTTCCTTGCAGGACGCCAACGCTCTGTCGTCGACAAGCACCGCTAGGAACGAAGCTGTCACTTCCCTGTCGTAGTTCCACCTGTTCACCGTCGGAAGTTCGACGACCCGTGACTCCCGCCTTAAAGGGAGGGCACTCAAGAAGGGACGTCGATTCCCCAACACCGAACGCCAAGTTCCCCGACACCTCTCGACGATCCGTGGCTCCCGCCTGAAATGGAGGCACTCAAGAAGGATCGGCCGACGCATCGTCGGAGACCTCTACTCCACCAGGTACATTGTGGGGGTAAAACCTTAATAGGAGGAAGTAAGACTATCGGACAATATATGGACTGGGCTTGTGCTATATATCTTTATTTACAGGTTTCCCAGGTGGGGGGGGATCTCCACACAGAACTGTGCCTAGTAGTAGGGTTCAGCATTCTGCCTATTGTTTCAACCATCTTACGTTCCTGCCTATCGCTATTGCTGGTTTCCTCGTTATTAATCTGTGTGACATTTTAACCGTACAGTTGATGCACTTTAATGAGATTGGATAACATTAGTGGTACCACTTTAGAATTGTATATATTTATCATTATTGACTTCCGAGTACAAAGTGCGTTATTGTGATCGTGTACGTACCTTTGAATATTAATTATATAAAGACTGTGTTTTCAGTAATACAGTGTGTGGACATTCCTTTGTGGGGTTTCGGGGACTACACTGTACTTAAGAACCAGCCCGCATCACCTCCTGAGAACCTAGGCCTTGATTGCTCGTCCATTGCTACCTTATAGAGAATCTTGGCTGGGGTCTTCTGTGCCTCTCCTCTACCATATAGAGAGCAGAAGTACAGACACCCCCTACCAGTCTTTACAACCATTCCTTCCTCTCTTGCGCTGTCATTCCTTTCCCTCCTTGCATTGTCATTCCTCCCCTGGTGTTGTCATTCATTTCCCCTTGTACTGCCATTCCTCCCCATGCGCTGTCATTCCTTACCTCTTTGTGCTATCATTCCTCCCCTTGCACTGTCATTGGTCCTTCCTTGTGCTGTCATTCCTTCCTCTCTTGCATAGTCATTCCTTCCCACTTAGCACTGTAAATCATTCCCCTCTTGCGCTGTCATTCCTTTCCTCGATTGTGCTGTAATTCGTTCCCCTTGTGCGGACATTCCTTTCCTCGTGTGCTGTCATTCCTTTCCCCTTGTGCTGTCATTCTCCCCTTGTGCTGTCATTACTTTCCCTTTGTATTCTCATTCGTTCCCCTTTGTGCTGTCATTCCTTTACCTCGCAGTCATTCCTTCCCTGTCATTGCTTCCACTGTGCACTGTGATTCCTTCCCCTCTTACGCTGTCATTACTTTTGTCCCCTTGTGCTGAAATTCCTTTCCTCTTGTGCTGTCATTCCTTTCCTGTGTGCTGTCATTCCTTTCCCTGTATGCTGGCATTCCTTCTCCCTTGCCCTGTCATTCCTTCTCCCTCACAATCATTGCTTCCTCTTCACAGTCACTCCTTCCCCCTGGTGCTGTCATTCCTCTTAAGCTGTCATTCCCCCCTGCGGTGTCATTAATTTCCCACTTGCATTCTCATTACTTCCCCTTTGTGCTGTCATTCTGTCCCCTGTGCGTGGTTGTTCCTTCCCTCTTGCGCTGTAATTCCTTACCTTCCTTTCACTGTCATTCCTTTCCCTGTGCACTGTCATTCTTCCCCCTTGCACTGTTATTCCTCCTTCTTGTGATGTCATCCCTTCGCGCTGTCATTCCTCATTGCTTCCCCACGCTAATTACACTTACATTGAAGCGTCGGAAGCGGCCAGATCACGGAGGCTCTGCTTGGCTTTGCTTGGTGAACGCGAGCTCCGAATCGGGTGCGGCTTGACGTGCTTGACGTGCAGGAGAGGTCCCGCCTAGGATCTAGGACATTTCCTCTAATCGCGCGAAGGAGAAGGCCCGGCTGCGGAACCTGTCTGACGAGCCGAGCTGTGGAAACTACCTCGCGGGAAAGCGGCGAAGTGCCGCTACCTTTGACACGCCGGGGCCCCGTATTGTTTGGGAAGCGTGGGAGACGCAACTTTGAAACATCCGTAGCCAGCCTTTCCCTGCCTTGCCCTGTCTGTCTGCTGCCGCCTACTACACACAGGCTCGAGTGCTGCCGTATCCTGAGAAAGTTATTAACCTCTAACCAGGTAATTGGCAGCTGACAACTGCCGGCTGGCAGATCAGGGGTTTAGTAGGTAGCCTGGCTCACGGAGAGGCGGTAATACAGAGGACTGCAATATGAAAAGAGGGTAGGAGGTTCTTCCTGTCTACCTCTATTTTGAAATTGCTGTAATACCTCCACTGCTTCAATTTTCCCCATTAGGTAGCAGAGTACTGATTAATTTTGAATTAGCGCTCATTATATGTCGGCATCGGAAACGGCCTCTGTGTAGTACGACAGTAATCAGTCGTTTCGCAGCCACCTGAGGTGCGGCTTGATGCTAGGTCCTCTCGTTTCATTTCCGGACCTGAACGCGGATCGCGGACACTAATTGAGCAGCGCTCCAGCTTCAGGGCGCTCGGCTACGGGATACGGGAAGCCATATGGTTTCTGTGGGCGCACTGGAACAGTAGTTGCAACACCTACGCCCTCTTCCCACGCGTACAGGGGGCGACACCGCGGGATTGGAAGAGGATACCAGCGTTCCTATAAAACACTAAGATATAATTAGACGCTGAATCCGGATGATTAGGGACAATATTTGTTGAATTAAATTATTGCCTCTCTTCTCCCGAAATTTGTCTCAACTTTATCTATTGATCTTACTTAGTGACTATACCCTTGAACTGATGGCACCCTCTAAAAAACCTTCTATTTCCAAATACAATCTAAGGGAAAAGAAACAGGAGGCAGCCTTGGGACCTATAATGGAAGAAAATAAAAGTAAGAGAAATAAAGTCAAGAAGGGAACCCCTGTTGATCAAGGAAAGATCACAGGTTTTTTCCCTTTAAATGCGCCAGTCGATATTAATTCCACTGCCCTGGAGACACCTATGGAACCAGTGGTCAACATCTCTAATTTGGGCAGTTCACTCAACTTTGAAGACATCGACAATAACTCTCTTTTAGATCTGTGTCTGAATATCCAGAGAGGTATGACTCCCCAGACAATAACCCCTCTGGAAAATGAGAACTTCTCAAAGCCTGAGAGCTTAGTTAAAGAAGATGGCAAACTGCCGCCTCATGATGGGTCATCGGTGAGATTATCAGCCTCACCTAATCTAGTTATAGACACATCATTGGTAACTGGCACAGAGAAAACCAACAGTAATTTCCTATTAGTACCAGAAATTGCTGAACTACGGGCATCGGTGGCATCGTTACAGTTTGCATTAAAAATATTGCTGCGGATGTCTGGGCGAATATTGGCAAATACAGATGCTCTGATCAGTGACCAAGAGCACAGACAGAACCTGGCTGAGGAGGCGGAAAATAACTTAACTGAAGCCATCTCAATAGCAAATGAACTGCATGAGCCACAAACCATTGCCCCAAGCATAGAAACATCCAAACAACCAGAGATATTGCCAGAGACACTGCCTCCACGCAAGCAGCGTAAACAACGCAAGAGGGATAAGCTAGCATCCTGCGGAGCTAGAACCAGTAGTCGGGGGGCGTCACCTCCGGAGATGGGGAAGCCCATTCATTGCTCTAAAAAAGCAAAAAAAATAGCTGCTCGGGCAAAGAAACGGAAAGATCTAGGCAATGGCCGTCTAACGAGCTGGTTGATTGCTGGGGATACAGAAGCCCCGGACGGGGTGGACGAACTTGAAAATACAACGAACGAGTCTATATTTGAGGACGACATCGTTCCAATAAATACTCCAAAAACAGCTAGCAAACATGGAAGTCCTCACTGCTCTGTATTTTCAACATCAAATTCTATAAAAGAAAATGATACCGTTTGGGGCAACCGTACCTGTATTATAAAAAATTTGTATCAATCTGATAAAGGTACCTGGCTCTCTCGCTCTGAATTTTTGAAGAGATTGTTTTCTGTCCCCCAATTAAGAGTATTACAATCTGAGATTTTTCAATTTTTAGAGCCTTTGACTGGTACATATCCCAAGGTATCAGCTTTACATTGTAAATTTATATCCACTGCTCAATTATTAAGGACCTTCAAAAAAGAATTGACAATGGTGGATATCGAGATAGATGCTGAATTGTTGTATAATGAGACAGGTGGTTTTGAATCGGAAGCTGTGACCGATAGTTCGGCCGTTGCTTGTCTTAATATACCAATTGGAAAGAAGGTGGACATGACAGAAGTACAGTCTGTTTTGAGATGGCTGACAGAGGCTCTCCCCAAGGTCACAGCCGGACATTGAAAATTATTGCTGGCTTCATGGAACTGCAGGGGCTTTGCCCATCTCCTAAATGAAGATGGACCGATTGCACAACTATCTCATTACAATTGTATTTGTCTTCAAGAGACTTTGGCAATGAATCCTCTGTACTTGGATGGTTATAATGGTCATCAGGTACTAGCCAAAAGAGGAGAAAGAGGACGGCCCTATGGAGGGCTATGGATTGGGATAGCTAATTGGCTTGGTTCTAGAAAGCTGGACGTGAAACAAGAGGAACAATTGTTAGCAGTCGAAATAGTAAAAAATAAGGAGAACCCTGGTAAACTGCTAGTTGTCTGTCTGTACAATCCCCCTGGGGCAGTGTATAGAGAGTCCTTACAGGAAGCATTGCATGAGCTATTAGCCAGTTGGCTAACCATTGAAGGAAATGTGGATGTGTGTGTAGTAGGAGATTTTAATACCCATATGATAGGAGGTGAACAGAGAACAGCCAACCTAAAGATATATCCTAAATGTGCCATGGAACATCAGAAAGTAGAGAGTGAAGGATTAGATTGGGTATATTTTTTTCGCAAATGGGATCTTGAGATGATAAATGGTCGTACCATAAGTGATCATCCGGGTAGACATACTTGGAGGAATGGAGCAATGGTTAGCACTTTGGACTATGTTTTCGTCTCGCCAAGCATGCTCCTATCAGTCGAAGATATGATGGTAATCCCTAATAATTGGAGCGACCATGCAATTTTAGCATGCTCTTTTGACAATATAGAAGTTCGTACCCAATTTTGTATGGTAGGGGATATAAAATTAATCATGCAGGGACCTGCATTCGCTGGTCGGATAGGAATGTACTACTTGCTACAGAAGCTCTAAATAAAAACTACTACCCCAATATAGAAGAATTCATAAAGATGTCTATTGGTGATGTAGAGAACTGGATCTTCCAGTTCTCGGATAAACATGCTGCAACGTCTACCGGTGGTATGATCAGTGACCAAACGAAATATCCCATTTACGACAGATACATTTGCGATACTAAAAGAACATTAAGAGCTAATCTAAGACGAGCCAAGAAAACTAGTTTAACTTGGGAGATATATACTTTAACATCCAAGAAATTAAGGAATAAATACCGGGCAGATATCAAGGCAAAGGGAAGCCTTGATAGAAACAGGTCCTGGCAAAGGCTGGTGCAGACTATTTGTTCTAGGAAATCTAGTAGTATATGGTCACTCCTTAATGAAGCCAGGGGGAACAAGGCTCGGCAGTTAGCAAACCCAATATCTAGTGTTGAGTGGACCAGGTTCCTGGAAAAGCGTAATGTAGATTCTAAATATGATGAGATGACTGAGATAGGTAAAATTCCAACTGACCCTTGTATAGACATCTCCTATGAATCCATCTTGTCTACGATTAAAGCATTGAAATCTTCCAGAGCACCTAGCCCAAATGGACTGGCCAATATTGTAATAAAGAGCAATCCGGAGTTTTGGGCTGTAGTAATGAACATTTTGTTCACAAATTCTGAGCACAGGAAAAATTCCAAGCTCTTGGCAATCGGCCATTCTAATTCCTATATTTAAAAAAGGAAACAGACTGGATCCCAACAACTACAGATTACTTTCTATGTTAGACAGTACTAGCAAAATTTTCGCCTCACTTTTATTGAGAAAACTCCAGAAATGGGTTGATCAGGCCAATATATTGTGTAAATTCCAATGCGGCTTTAGAACAGGGTATTCCACTACCCACAACCTTTTAGTTGTGGACTATATGCGCAGTAGGGCCCTTCAAGGTGGGCAACCCCCCCTCTATGCTCTCTTTGTAGATTTCAAAGCCGCATTCGACTCTATCCCACGAGAAAAACTCTGGACGAAGCTACGAAAACTAGGTTGCCCAGTTGATCTTTTGTATTACCTTAGGCTACTACATCAGAATACTAAGGTGAAATTAAAATTAGATCAGGACGGTCATGTGTCGGAGGAAGTACTACAGAATAGAGGGGTTAAACAGGGATGCATGACTGCTCCACTTGTATACAATCTATATGTTCACGACATCCCTTTACAAATAGCTACTGCAAAAAATTGCCCTCCCAGCATAGGTAAAACACCTTGTTTGGTTCTCGCATATGCGGATGATATAGTTATATTTGATCATACTATCAGTGGATTACGACGCTCGGCAATAGCCCTTTGGGAATATTCTGCACATAACGGGCTCACTATTAATGCGGAGAAGACACAAGTGATGAGATACACAAGTATAAGATCTTCACGTGTACTGCTTCGCATTGATAGTGTGGAAATTTCATATGCCCCGGTATATAAATATCTTGGGATAGAGCTAGAACCCAAAGGCGACTACTCTATATGTAAACGCCACCGAAAAACAAGAGCAGCACAAATTACTGCCCTTTTCAAAAGCTTTACAACTAAACAGGGGGGCTTTACTCTATGGGGAACCCGTCATCTTTATATTCAGGTTTTTTCCCCCATGATAGTTTATGGCCTTGAATCCCTGATTAAAATGGATCTGGATTGGCTACAAATTGTGGAGGGAAAATTCTGGCGAAGGATCCTGGGACTTCTGGCTTGTATACCTATGTCACTATTAAGATTGGAGCTGGGGCTTATATCATTAAAAGCGCAGGTATTGAAAAAGAGAATGGGATTTTATTTAAAAATGGTGAATGGCAAGGGTAATGCCCTACTAATGTCATTCTCTCTAAAAAGTAAAAAGTAAAATTACTTAAAGACATCTGTTGGAGACATCGTGAAGGGTCATATACTGAAGCGATGCAATCTCTTATGGGGAGACGGTTAGAGTTGTGGGACTGGCTTGAAAATGTTGACCATCTATGCAAGCTAAAAAGATATAGCTTTGTGCAAAATAGATTATACACATATAAGAAGCCGCAGACATATCTGTCGCTATGCCCATCTCTTAGGCTCAGGAGATTTATATTGCTACTAAGAATTGAATATCTACCCATAAAGATGACTACAGGGGTGATAGATAAGCTACCCAAAGATCAACGCTATTGCCGTCTCTGTAAGAATTTGGAATATTTTGAGACAGCTAAGCATGTACTCACGGAATGTTTGGCACTGACAGATGATATAATTACTCATCTGGGAAAGCATGTACATAATATGGAAACAATTGGGGACATGCTTTTCTGGAATCGCTGTATCAACACCAACAGCATAAGATTGCTAAAAGCACTTTATTCCATTTGGTTAAGGGTAGAAGCTAAGTTGGGTATATCTATATAATGTTTGCTGGGAATTGGCCAGGTTGTGCTCCTATACGGAAACTGCGATATTGCTAAGTATATCATAAATTAGGTGAGTATGGCCATGACTAGGAGGCAAAAAATGATTAGTACCTCTGGTCTTTATGGTTGATGATGAATTATAGAGACAGTGAATGAATTATTATTATAACTTTTTACTATTTGAATTTGAATTTTTTAATGTATATATATGTTATCGTATTGGAATTTTATTCAATGTATGGTTTATATGTGTAAAGTTTATTATTTAAACTATGTCACATTAAAATTATTTATTATTATTATTATTATTATGCATTTAAGATCAGGGCAGGTGCTATATTACATATCTCTCAGTTCACATGCTTTAGGAGGGAAGTCACCCACCTTGGAACTAATTCATTCACCCGCCAAGCTTCCCACCCTTCCATATATTAATTTTGGCTGTTAGGTGGCGCTGAAAGCGCTACCTATAAAGCCGAAACTATTGTCATTAAAATAAGAGCTTTAACATGAGATCTTGAAAGAGGGGCTTTGGATGTAGGTTTGTTGCAATGCTTTTGAATGCAGGTTGGCAAATGAGGATGATACATGGTAGTTTGACTAAGTGTCCTACCCATTTAATGCCCTTGCTTAGTGAAATCTATGGGCATTTCCTCCCATTTCCACCCTTTTTCCTTCCAGCCACACCTTCTTGTGCACTCTTTGGCTCAATTTCTACTTTGTGGTGGATTTGTCAGACATTTTTACTTCCAAAATGGCAACGTCATCTGTTAATGTTTTTTTAAAGTTGTTTGACTTGATTGATGCTTTTTAAAATATTTACTGTATCTTTTAGGTTATGTTCCATATGTTAATGTAATTGGTTTTCCAAATAAAGAAGTTTTGTTAAAGATACGCGTTTTATAAAATGGCTGTCAAATTGTCCATATACTGATTTGCGGGTGGTGTTGCAGTGTCTCCTGATGTAAACATGACCTGATTGCCTGTGCAGATAATGATGTCAGGAGGATGCCATTGGTTCTGCAGTCTGTGTTTCTGTACGGAGGGCAGCCATTTTCTTTCAGCATTCTATCACTCTTGCTGTGATGGAGGATGGGATTTGGAAGGGGTTTCAGAAAGCCCATTTGTGGGAGGAAAGCCTATTGTTTGTATGAGCCACCCCAGACACTGAATTTCTTTTTACTAATGTTGCAAATATGCCACGACGGTGGATTAATGCTATTAACCCGCCGCTACAACCTATTTGCAATGTTAGTTAAAAAAATTGAAAGCCGCAGCCGATTTTCACTTTATTTTACTAACGTTGCAAATATGTTTCGTCGGCGGATAAATGCCAGTTAACCCACTGCCGGGACCTATTTGCAATGTTAGTTAAACTAAGTGAAAGCCACCGGTGCCGCCTTTCACTTTGTTTTACTATTGTTGCATATATGTCCCGGCAGCGGCACTATGCGATACACAATGATTTTGCTGAAAAATTGCCAATACCATAACACTTTGTGCAAGGAAAGGTACAATCAAAGCAGTATGCCTTTATGATGGAATGGTTTAAGACATCCAGACTGCATTGATAAACCAAGCCAGAAGTGAGGGTCAACGATCAAAATTACATTTGAACAAATCCTTTAAATTGGCTCTCTGCCTGGCTGCTGTTGGCTGGATGTTACCATTTTCTGCAGTTTCCTCATGATTGCTCGGTTTAAAGGTGTTAGGTTTTGCTTGAAATCTTCTCAGTTGTCCCAATTCCACAACAACCTCGACAGTGGGTTCCCTTCTGACGTACATAAGAACCCAGAGAAAAGAGGGGGAATGCAGGCACAACAGTTTCACTACAGTAATTCAAGTCTTTGTTTCTTTCTTAAATAAAATGATAAATGATGATTCTCAGGAGCTGGCTAATTCAAAAGATCCAGAGGCACTTGGACCCAAACAAATACTAAACCAATAAACTGTGTATAGAACCCACAGCTAAACCGCCGCTCTCACAAATTACTCCAAATGGAGTTACTCAAAGCTCTGTTGAGAGTACTTGTATTTAAATATGTATTCTTGGAAATCTTGAAGAAGATATTCATTCAGTAATATGTCGTAAAGAAAGAAAGATGCTGTAGTTCTTTATGATGCTTATCAAATAATTTTAATTTCCCACAGTGGAGGAGGCCACTTGTCGCCTCATATATGATTGAGCTCTAATTCCAATGCAGTTCTGAGACTTACTCCGTCATCAGGGCGGAGCCCTACATATTGATATGTATAACCAATCAAATTTTAAATGCACATTGATCAATGTATTCCATATAAGCAAAATTAGAAATATAATGGTACATACCGAAATAACACGTGGTGTAAATCAGGCAAATCGGGGAGAAAACAAACAATGTGTCAACTTCTTAGAATAGGATTCATGGAGCATGCTAATAATACTGCTAGTAAATGTAAAAAGTGTACACTACCTAAATTGTTGGAACAATAAGTTCAATTTCAATGGTATCCCAAGGGGAGAAAATCGTGTGAAAGCACCCATTTGGTAAACTGTAAAGAAAACATATACACTAATGAGGTACCTTATTCCAATGTAAACAAGCTCTCATGGCTTGCTATGCAGTCTCTTACTTTGGGTAAATGTCGCAGCCCATCTAGGATAAACGCAACCAGTGGGTTCTCACAAGATAAGATGTGTTGTGATCTCAAAGGAAAGTGCTTTAACTCTGTACTAATAGACAAAACCACGCTATTAACATGTGGCAATACTTGGAATTGTAGTAAAACGGAGTGTGCAACGCTGCCGCTTACCTGTCAAAGCAGGAGCTGGTGTTTGAGATCAGACAACACGCGAGAGCGTGGGTTTAGTCTGTTAACATATAATTGTTAGGGAGATGGCAGAGACACTGCTTCATATAAATAGAGATGAAAATGCTCACAGGTCAACACCACGTGAGTAAGCTTGCTCAGTCTTTGATAGGCTCCTACTGGCATAGGAGACGGTGTGCCGCATTCCGCCGCCCTTCGGGTCAGTCTGTGTTAAGATGGCGTTCCGCTCGCCCCACAGAGCTCGCATCGACAATCAATTCTGTTTCCCTTGCAGTGTTGAAGTATGCCATGTTTTTGGCGTTGGCTATCCTTTGCCGAATTATCTTGAAAGCCTGTTGGCACTCCCTTGGCCACTCGAATACTGTTTGTTGCTTCGTTAGTGCTCACAGTGGCTCACTTACTGATGCAAAGTCCTGAATGTAACGGGTGCAATTGCTGACAAGCCCTAGGAAGGATCGTAGGTCCGAAATTTCGATGGGTGGATCTGCCTCAGTGAGTGCGGTTACTTATTCAGGATCTGGTGTATGGAATATGCCTGGAAGATCTCGGCAGCTGAGGACACACCAAAACTGAGGCGTTTGTACTTGTAGAGACCTAGGTAGGTGACAAACGTGGTTACATCATGACTCCTTGCTCAGTTCAAGTTGGTGGTATCCTTAATTTAGGTCCAATTTAGAGAATACTGTAGCACCATTTAGTAGGTGTACCATGTCGGTGATGCGGGGAGCTTGATGACATTCTCTCAATATGGCCTTGTTTGGTCGATGCATGTCCAGGCATATTCTGATGTCAGATGAGCCCTTTTTTTGCACTGGCGATACCCAGGGTATGGAGCCTTCTGCCGGTTCTATGATGTCTGCGTCTAGTAGCTTGTGTAGTTCCTCCTACACTTGTTTTTGTATGTTTACAGGAATTCCGCAGTAGTGTTGGGCTACTGGTGGTACCTTTGGGTCAATGTGTAGGTTGCTCTGCCGGTCCTTGAGTTTGCCCAGGCTGTTGAATAGTGATGGGAATAGATGCTCTATTTTTGCAGATGGGTCGAGATATTTGTGGGCCATGAATCTGTAAAGCACATGTATAAGATCCATGTCTATTGCGGCTTTGCAGCTTAAAATGCAGCCACTATCTGTTGCAGCTTCCAGGACATGCATGGGTATTTTCTTTGTGCTTTGTACCTGCACTGTGCCATGAAGTAGCCCTTGCAGGGTAGTGGGGTTTCTGACCCATATGGGTAGATGTGTACCTCTGCTGGTCGGAGTTGTGGAGCATGGGGCAGGTTGTTGTAAACCTCTTCACTGATGAAGTTCACTGTGGCTCCGGTATCTACTAGGAATTCAGCCGCCATGTCATTCATTTGGAGGAGCAAAATTGGGCTCTGTTCTTTGGCTGTTGGGTTTCCTAGTGCGTAAAGGTAGCCTCTCTTCTGCGGTTCTTCTCAAAGGTTCTCCTTTTTCCATGTGTCTTCTTCTGAAGATGCGCTGGATCTACTGTCCATTTGTGATTGCTCGACTAGGTATCAGACATACCTCCTGCGTCTTCTCCTGGGCCTAGACGTTGTTGATATGCTCGATCTCCACTCTCCTGGTGCCCTTTCTTGTGGTTCCCCTTCTTCTCTCCTGTCTCTGTGCCTTCGGTGAGGTGGCTTATAGGGTTGGCTTGGAGTCCATGGGGGACTTTGTGTTCTTCTCTCTCTGCCCTGTGGTGGTCTTCTTCCATTACCTTCCCTTCTTGCTTGGCTGCAGTACATGCAGCATACTGCTTTGAAATGATTGTTTCCGCCGCACGTCGGGCATTGTTGCCTGATGGCCGGGCATGTGACCTCATGTGGGAATTCATATCCGCACTTGTAGAAAAATGGTTCGCCATTGCCTTTGCATGATTGTGTCATGTCTAGTACGTGTATACTCTCTCTTTTTCCGTGTGATATTTTATTGTCACTCAAATCCTCCACTTGAAGTGCCAACGCTGCATCTGACTGTGCTAGTCATAGTTTTTCTTCTAGGGATCGAGGTTTTTATAGTAGCATCTTTCTGAAATCAGCACACTCACATCCAGCTATGATCTGGGATCTTAAGGCTTCCTCATTCGAGTAATGATTAAAGTCACAATGTTTTAGTTTTACGCAGAGCCACATGACATGGGTGTCCATTGATTCCCCTTTTATTTGCTTCGTGGTGTGGAAAATATGTCTTTTGTAGTCTACGTTGGTGTGCAGCGTGAAGTAGTCGGTGAGGGCTGGCTTGAGATTGGTGTAAGTGTCTGTCGGCCTAGTGGGGAATTCAACAATGTCTCGTACGTTGGGGCCTTTGGATAATGTCAGAAGACTGTTTCTTTTCTGCTTCTAGAGGCCCAATGGCTTTTATGTAAACTTCAAAATCTCTCACCCACCTTTTCCACCTGGGGCCTAAACTGATGGTTTCTGACAGGTCAAAGTGTGCGGGTAGTTGTGTGATAAGATTGTCCTGCAGGCGTGAAGGTAGAGCTGCCGCTAAGCTAATGGGGACCGTTAGGTCTTCTTCTTCAGACATCCCGCTGAAGCTTGTTGTGGCCTTTGGAGATGATAAGGAAAATTGGCCTGATGTGTGTGTGGAGACCACATGCTGCCTACCCCTCTTCTGGCTGAGATAAGTGCTGTGCGACCTTCCCCTGTGGTGCTGGGTGGTCTTTGCCGGCTGTGGGGTGAGGCCTTTGGAGTACACGGTTTGGGAGGACCCTTCCTGGTATGACTGACCTTGTGATTGCTGTGAGCTTTTTCAGCATCGTGCTGGGTCCTGGGGTGCTTTCCTTGCCACGGTGCGCCATTGAATCTGTGTTTACTAGATGATCTACACAGGCCTTCCTACCCCCGCACGTGGGCTCCTGAGACTGAGCTTTGACTTGCACGCACACGTGCGCCTTCCGGGCCCTGGGTTCCATGCCCTGGCCGCCTCCAAGGCCTCTGCACCCTTCTCTGACATTCGTATGGGGATATAGGGATGGCGGGACCACCGTGACCACACGATCCTCTTCTACAGCCGTCCCGCTGCAGGTATCAAATTTCTTTCCTCGCAGGGATCAAGGCAGGGCTAGCAGGACCGTCGCGACCATGAAATCCTCGCCTGCAGTTCCCCGTAGCTGTGTTGCTCTCCAGCAGGGACTCACACCGCAGGCGATCAATGCAAGGCGACACCAGAGGAGGATTCATACATGCAACTTTATTCCTCCTTTTCCTCTACATTACTGTCCCTCCCCTTCCCGCCCCTCTCCTTATCCCATGATCCCGTTCCCTCTCCAAGTGACATGGAAGCCGCCTTCATGCGACGTCACAGCCACCAGATAGATTTCTAGACTATTGCAATTTCAGAAACAGATTGGGTAAAATTTGTCATCATTACATTTAGCTCTGTCAGCTAATACATCTCTGCTATGAAACGGGAAAAGTACTCCTTGAAAGGCGATGTCACTGCCTGAACAATTAAACCTTTAATTGGTAAACCTAAACTGTTGCATGCTCAGGCGCCTAGATGGTCTGTGTAATGGTGTGATTAAGCAGGATACAAGGGTCTGGGCTACCGTACTGTCCCGGCTATATTGAGCGGTGGGCGTGAGAGGCTGCTTACCTTATTCTTGGAAGCAAAGTATATTAATCCAAATATATAACAAGCATTGGCAATGCCAACAGTTTGGGCTTTGTGGAGGCATGGGAAAACGACTTGCTAGACACTGCCGTAGTGGCATTAACTGCCGATTGAAAGGGTGCAGGTGATTAAATGGTGCGAGTACCTGGGCATCTAATACCAGTGCCTGGCAAAAGCCGAATGCCTATACACAAGCCAAAACTGTTGGCTTCGCCAATGCCCATACACAAGCCAAAACAGTTGGCTTTGCCAATGCCTGTTACAATGGGGTCTTACTCGCCCAAAACAAAATGCTCCTTTTTCACCTGGCCTGTGGAATTCAAAGGTTGCCTATGACTTAACAGTAGAACGGCACAAGGAGGCACCATGTTGGTATTAAAACCATACAATCGGGCCACACTGTAAGGAAGGGGTGTAACAAATTGCACTTTCCCTAAAGTGTCTTAATTTTAACCCACCAACCAATTGAAGAAGTGGACAGGGCTAGATCTTTCAGGAACATATATAGCATACATATCTAACACGTCTAAATCTTTAACTCACTGGCCTAGGAGAACGAAAAAGTA
Source organism: Ambystoma mexicanum (assembly GCF_040938575.1). Taxonomy (NCBI): domain Eukaryota; kingdom Metazoa; phylum Chordata; class Amphibia; order Caudata; family Ambystomatidae; genus Ambystoma; species Ambystoma mexicanum. Next base: position 141,014,717 of record NC_090921.1, read on the forward strand.
GATTGAGACCTAAGGTATGACTGTGGCAATAGTTTTCCATCACTTGCCAGTGGTCAGATGTTATGTCTCTTGACCTTCCTTCATGAAACCAGAAACTTGTATAATGTATCAGGGAATGTTGCCAGTTTTATGGAGTCATGAGGACCCTAGTGCTGTAAATTCTGTATGTGCATATCTCTCAACTCGCACGCCTTGCAATTAGCTGACTCACCATCCAAACCCATACTCCAACCCTCCTGATTTATGGGGGAGACAAGCGATTTTGTATTAACAAATATTGATATTTTTACTTTCTCCTTCCAAACATAATCCCAACCCCAAACCACTTGAATGGGAAAATGTGATTCTCCCGCTTTTTGAGAACATCTTCCTCCCACATGCAGCACAGTGTTGGCATGTATGCGAAACCTCCTACACGCCCATACTCTTCATTCAGTAGGCTCTCTCCCGCCATAAAACAAAATCGGATGTTTTCACTCGCCCTGGAGGTACAAAAGGTTGAGTCCTATGTATGCATACATTTGGAGTACCTACATCCCTGTAGGCAGAATTGTGGACTAAAGCGTTCTAACACTGTTCTGTGTAATACAGAATCCAATAGAAATTCTGCTAACTCAGAAAAAAGCGTACCAACAATTAACTAAACTGGTTTGTGTAACGGCCGCCTGAATCGACTGTTTTCTCTGTCTTTCACCGTTCACAGTTGGAACACATCATCTCGTTCCTGTCCGTGAGGGACGTGGTTGCGCTGGGCGAAAGCTGCCGCTACTTCCATGACGTCAGCAACAGTGAGGGCATCTGGCGCAGGATCTGCAAGAGGCTGTCCCCCCGGCTGAAGGAGGAAGGGAACTACGTGCGCTCCTGGAGGAGGGCGGCCATCTTGAACGGTCAGTGCGCCTCGTGCTTTCATTCTTCACGAAAAATCTAAGGGCCTGGGCGGGATTACAATGTACTGACCATTTTCATAAACATTGAGACAGAGAACTAGAGACGCAGATCATTACAGTTAATCCCCACACTTGTACACATATATGACAACGTACTGTAAGGGTGATGTTCTGAAAAGGTGATATTGTTTTCTGTGTCACAAAGTTCCGCACTCATAATTCAAAACGAATGATTTGGGACTATGCCTCACCTGAGCGAAAATGTGGGGCATGTCTTAAGCATTGAATAAGCAAATAAATTGCTTCCAAAATGCCTTATTTACAATACAGCACCCAAGTATTTATGTGGCACGAAAAATGTAAATTAGGTATATAAACTACACATTTTCTAAACAGTTCACTCAATGCTTAGCGAATAAATCACTGTAGAAGAGAAACGCGTATCTCACTTTAGAAACCATTATTTAAACACGCCAACTGCTTGAGACATGATGTTTAGCCAGCATTTATTTATTTATTGCACATGTGTTAGGCGCATATACAACCAATGGTGTTTCCAGGCTCAACAAGGCAAGGTGGGGAGGGAGCAAGGGGAGTAAAATAAGAATGGGTAAGTAAATATTCAATCATGGTCCTACTAGGCCTTTTGACATTTGGACGTGCAAGTGCAGTGGAGAGAGGTGCAGGAGATAGGTTAGGGACGGAGGGGGAGAGGGTAGTGCAAGTGCTCTTGGGAGCCTGGGAGGGGGGTGCTAACGGGTGCCAAGGGAGGAGGCCACTGGCTAAGTGCTAGGGCAGAGGTATCCCAAGAGTGGGATGCACAGCCGCCGGGCAGGGGGCCTGCAAGGGCAGTGCTAGTGGGAGCTCGGGAGGGAAGTGCCAAGGGGTGCCAAGGGAGGAGGCCACTGCTAAGCACTAGGGCAGATGTATCCCAAGGGTGTGATGCACAGCCGTCAGGCAGTGGGCCCGCAAGGGTAGTGGTGGCGGGGAGGATGCTGGTGACGACTGGGTCGAGGGCCTGGTGACCTGTGAGGTACATAAAGAACCAGGCCACCAGTCTCAGCGGCAGTGGGGTTGTTAGCAGGGGAGGGAAAGAATTAGAGAACAGCATCATTTTTAGAAGTTTCTGGAACTTAAAGAGGTCCGTCTCAAATCTGAGAGTGGCAGTGAGACTGTTCCAAAGAGAGCCCTGGGGGGATGCTGCAGGTAGAGAGTGAGGTGGTGGAGGAGAAAGGGCTCAGATGCAACTGGGAGGGGCGGTTAGGGCGGAAGGAGGTCATCCAATCTTGTGCCCGGTCAGTGATGCCGAGGGTATCACAGAGCCGATTTATGAGGATAGAATGGTTGACCATGTGAAAGGCAGAAGATAGATTGAGGAGAATTAGAACAGCAGGAGAGGTAGAATCAAGATTTGCGAGCAAGTCTTCACAGGTGTTCAGGAGAGTGCTTTCCATGCCTTTGGATGCCTGGAATCCAGAGTTATGGTCATTTATTTATTTTTTGTTAATTTATTAGGCGCTTAATATCAGCGAGTGGTTGTTGAGCATGGGATCGGGATTCGAACCTGTGTTGTGACGTGCCGTCTTGCTTTCAAGACAAACGTGTTGCCCCTGAGCTATCCTCCCTTGTCATGGAGGCAACCAACAAGTTCGGTATGAAGGATCAATTGAGGGAGGACCAAACTCTTCAAGAGTTTGCGCAGGAAGGGGGTGGTAGAGATAGGGCGATAGTTAGCTGCACAGGACGGGGCAGCAGACAGCATTTTTAGGAGAGGGTGCACAAGGGAGTGCTTGAGGTATAGAGGGAAAGAACCACTGGCGAAGGAGTGGTTACAGAAGTCGGCAAGCGCCAGGGCAAGAGAGGAGATGTTGTCCTTAATGGTTCTGGAATGCCAGGGGAGATACCTGTTTGGATGAGACCTTCATAGAGCAGACAACTTTACAGACCTCATCAAGTGCAATGGGCAGAAGGGAGGAGAGGGGTGGAGTGAAGGGGGCTAAGGGAGGCAGGGGGGTGGGACTGGTGATGGGGGTTGTAGAGAGTGCGGCCAGGATGCCCTGGGTTTTAGAAGTGAATTGGGAGGCTAAAGCAGTGCAGAGAGCCTGGGAAGGAAGGCGAGAAGTGGAGACTGCAGTTGGATTGGCGAGTTTCTTGCAGATTTTTAAAAGTTCTTCCTTGTTGTTACTATCCCCAGAGATGCAGGCATTGATGTCTACTCTCTTCTTGGAGCAGATAGAAGAACGATATTGCCTTTAGAGCAGGCGACAGGCCATTTTGTCTGAGGATGAACCTGAGGTCTGCCACTTCCATTCAGCAACTCTGCAGTTCTGTTTCAAGGAAGCTAGAAGGGTGTTATACCAGCCATTGCACTTGGAGGCAGGCTTCAGGCGGTTCCTCATGACAGGGGCAAGGATGTCAAGGGTGTTATTGATTGCGAGGTGGAGGTTAGCAAGGGCTGAGTCAGAGGGATACCCAGAAGCAGGGAGGTGCGGAGGATGAAAGTGGAGGCAAAAGCAGAGACTGAGACTCGCTTCATCGGTCGAAGGACGGCGAAGGAAGCTGGCAGTGCGGGGGCGGCTCAGACAGAGGGCCGAGGTGCCCCAAGTGGGAGGAGAGAGTGGTCGGACCAGGAGAGGGGGGTGGTGACCGGGTTAGAGATAGGCATGTCTCCAGAGATGAAGGCATCCAGAGTGTGTCCGGCTGATTGGGTCGGACCGGAATGAAGAATAGTAAGAGAGAGGGAGTTCCAGAGGTCACAGAACTGTGAAGTAGTTGATTCAGGAGAGTCAAGGAGGATATTAAAGTCACCAAGAAGGAGCAGTTTGGAAGTAGACGTTAGGAGGGAGGAGGTGAGGTCTGCCCATTCAGAAAGGAAGAGAGAGATAGCGCCGGGGGCCTGTAGATGGTGGCGAGGGTGTTTGAGAGAGTAGGAGAGGCCCAGAGCCTGCAGACGAGGCATTCAAAAGAGGTGTAGGATTGAGTAGGTATGATATAAGCAGGGACCCATTCAGGGAAAATCAGGGCCACTCCATCTTGCCTGTGTATAGGTGCTTATAAATAAACAATACAATACCATCTCTGGGCCGTTTGGGCATGGGCTTGGAGAGGAGTTTGTAGCTTCAGGAAGGAGACTGTCAAGAGCAGTGGCAGAGCTGGCATTGAACCACGTCTCGGTAAGGACGAGGACTTCGAGGTCAAGGTCATCAAGAAGGGGACAGATGTCAGAGGAGTGTTTGACAGCAGAAAAAGCATTCAAAGTAGCTAAGTGAAACTGATTATTACCTTTGAAAGTTTTCAGAGGGGGGTACAGGGTGTGGTATTCCCATCAGTGGCGGTGGAGAGGTTAGAGAGGAGGAAGAAGGAGTAGCAGGAGAAGGGAGGAAGTTAATAAGAGAGGGCAGGCACCGGTCACGAAGGAGACGAGTAGGTTGAGAACCTTGGGCCATGATATTTCCATTGTTATAGACATTAGTACTGCACCTAGAGTATGAGAAGTATGCTCAGAGTACTTCTCATCCAGTGCCACCATTAATGGGTGAGGAGGAGAAAGGGGAGAAAGTGGAGACCAAGTGTGGAGTCCATAGGTCCGGGTGGGAACAGAAAACAAGGACGTCAGTAACAGTCTCCCTGGATTAGCGACCAGGAGAACTTTTTCCATTTTTTCCTTCCAGACCTCGAGAGAGGGAGAGATAGGATAGGTGATAGAGTAACAGTTAGAGTAGATAGGGGAGATAGAGAGCGTCACATGAGCGATGGAGGAGGGAGAAGGAGACAGACAGGGTGGCTGCACAGTGCACAGAAACTCACCAGGCGGCCTAGCAACCAAGCAGGCACAGATGTAGCAGGTGCTTGAACAGGATATGCACAAGATAGCAGAATTGTAAATACCTAGACTGGGTGGGTGCTAGAATGCAGCAGGTAACAGCCAATGCATAAGTTTAAGGCACAACTAGATTCAACTTTCCCAACAAAGCACTAAAATGCAGCAGATAACAGTCAATGCGTAGGTTTAAGGCACATCTAGATGCAACTTTCCCAACAAGCACTAAAGTGCAGCAGATATGGGCCTCATTACGAGTTTGGCAGTAGTCGTGCCTGTTTTACAGACACGGCTACCGCCAAACTCGCTCCCGGCACCGACACCCGGGATTGGGCAATAACCGGCCCATTACGAGTTGAATGGGCCGGTAATTGCCCATTCGCGGGTGGCGTAATTGCCGGGCTCCCGATCCCCATTCTGCCCCACAGGGCAGAATGGGGGTGGGGAGCATGTTGCATCGGCACCATTAATAATGGTGCCGGTGCAATTACCAGTTATGCTCGCGGGTGCTGCACAGCCTGCCAGTTCAGACCTGGGGGGCTGTCAGGCACCCGTGAGCAAAACTCATAATTCGGCGGCCCGGTATGAACAGTGTCATTGTAATGTAATGTATGCACCCCACAGGTGCCTCAAATTGTTTTCGATCTCAGCAGGGGACCCCCAACCATCATGCTGAAGTGGGCCCCCACACATATTCTGCCGGCCCTTAGGGCAACCCAGAATTAGTGGAAAGGGTATAAGTAGATAACTGAGAATGTTAATGGTATGCTGCGCAAACATCTATAGAGCACTAATCGCATAATGAGTTTGACTTTATTGGTAAAAACATAGAGTAACTTAAATGTATCCTGTTTTTGCAAACCTATTAAGAGTTTGGGGGATTTACTCCATGCCATATTTTAAAAAACAGACATTTGATTAATACCCCATGATTTTGGATTGTAATTACACAAGAACAGTAGAGGTATTAACCCATCATTTTACCTCCACCCAGGAGATGGAGGCAATACACACCTTTTGGCCTCAAACTATGGTCTCTTTTCCTTGAAAGTAACATTTTTGCCAACAAAGCATCAACATGATAGATCAAAGATGTTAACAATGGGCAAACATTTGCAAATCAAATTGTATATGGGGCGTTTCCAGCTATTGAAATGCACTTCCAGTGAATTTTTAAGGCACAGTGTTCTGAAGTAGTAGTAGTTTGTCATTTATATAGCGCCTTTATTCCATTAGTATGGCCTCAGCGCGCTTGTGGTGAATGGCTTCGGGGACCGCAGTCCAAGTATGTAGATTGTTGAAATTAGTAGAATGCAGGTGCGTATTAGGCTGAGATAGGGGGTTAGGTAGGCTGGCCATGCTCCACTATGCAACCCAAGATGGACAGGCACATGAATGGGTGCTCGGGGAGGTCAGGAGAATTAAAAAAGTGCAAGAGATTTACTAGATGGCCAGCTTTGACTGAAAATGTGTTGTTGGTCAAAGATGCATTCTAGTGCTGGAGATTCGTTAAGTGTCGAGTTAGGCCGAATTTTGTTATAGGTCTTAGCTGCAGTCTGATGGCTGTTGTGCTTTGTGTATTATATTGAGATATTGATGAGAGTGCCTGTGGGTGGGTTGCAGTGCCTTCGGCTGGTTTCCACATAGTGGGGTTTGATTACGTACATTGATGCTTCTCTTGGCACTTTGCATTTGGTGTTGCTGAGCGAATCCGAGTCGTCCCGGCCGTTCTGTACTTTATCTGGCAGTGGGAAATACTCTGGATGTAAACGAAACTATGACAGCGGCATATGGTGCTGTGAAGAGAGGGGGAGGGAAAACACTTCAGGTTGCTGCAGGGAATAACCATGTTTTTTTTATTAGATGTTTATTAAATCTTTTTTTTAAGAAATACAATTCACAGGATTAAGGCATAATAAATGTCAAACTTCCTTGAACAAATCCCCCTTCCCTCCCTTTTTCCCCTCAGTGAGTTGCACACAATGACCATTCTACCATTCAGAACAATAGGTCCGTTGCATAAAATAGGAGAACAAAAATCAAAGGCGGCACCGGTTCAATACATACCTCAATACTTCACCTACAGACGTTGGCTTGGTCTCAGGCCAGCCCTTTCACTCCATAGCGATCAGCGTGTATCGGGTCAGAGATTAGGTTTGTCACTACCCCATTTAAAAAAAAAAAATACCCATTTGACATGAAACAACTTCAAACAGTCATTCACCACAGCCGACAGTTTTTCATACATAAATATGTCCGAGAGTTTGTTCAACCAGTCATTTTTGGAAGGTAAAGAGTCACCCTTCCATTTCTGGGCTAAGGCCACACTCCCTACTCTAAACATAGCTTCAATAAGTTTTGGGAATCTAAGCTCATTACTGTCCTCGTCCAGGACACCCAAGAGTAGTTGTAGAGGTTTCTGTTCAGGTGTTATTCGCACTGTGTCTTTGATCCAGCTGAGGACTTCAGACCAGTAAACCTTTACCTTTGGGCAGGACCACCACATGTGGAACCATGAGCCAATCTGGCCACAGAGTCTGGGGAAGAGGGGGGAGGATCCCAGGAACATCTTGGAACTCACAGGGTAGGTAAGTGCCAGCAGTGTAGTATTAGTTGTGCTCCATCGCAGAGGTATAAAGATTGTCAGAAAACATTAGCTCATAAATGTTTCCCCAGGTCGCTTCTGGAATTTCCCGCTCCAACTGTTCGGCCCAAAACTGCTTGAAATTCTGTCTCCCTTCTAGTTCTGACGTAGCCATTACTTTGTATATTTTAGACAGGATTCCCTTTCATGAGGTGGCTTCGTTAATTAATTTCTTAAAGGAAGTGAGGGGTTGAGAATTGTTGGAGAGCCATCTCAGGTCGGACAATATACCTTTGAGGCGAAGGTACTCAAAAACCCTCAGTGAAGCGGCCCCCAGAATCTAAAACAAGGGAATTAATTCAATGACATGGCCTTTCGAGAACAGTTATCCAGCTCTTTTTAGACCATTATTGGACCATTTTTGTGAGTGGCGAAAGCCTCTTCCACCAACCTCCAGCAGGGACCCCCATACTGTACTCAACGGTGATGGCAAGGAAGAGAGGAAGTTATTGCATTTGCCCTTTTTCCATAGACTACACAAGACGACAAGAGGTGGGTGATTCCTAATATAATCAGAGATAGCTTTTGTTGGGGACCATAACAAGTCCCTGACCTTATTAGGGTGAGTGTATAGGTCTTCGATGTAAGTCCACTATGTGTCTAAGTCATCTCTAAGGTGTTCTAACATGACTCGTAGTTGGACTGCATTATAGTACAACCAGATGTTGGGGAGACCAAAGCCAACGAAATCTCTTGGAAGAGTTAATGTCTTCAGTTTAATTCTAGGCCTCTTCCCTTTCCATATGAATTTCTTTATCATCAGCCTGAGTTTGGCAAAGAAGGATTCTGGGAGAGAAGTCGGAAGGGCAGTAAACAGGTACAGCAACCGGGGAAGTACATTCATCTTAACTCTCACCATTCTCCCAAACCATGAGAGTGTTAGGGGGGCCTAGCGTGTTAGGTCTGTTCTAAAGTTCTCCAACTTGGGGGTAAAAATACGCTCTACCAGCTTCGAGAGATCCCTGGGAATTTCAATTCCCAAGTACGTAGCTTTGTTCTCAATTCTCCCACCTATGGTTCTCTTATCTCTAGTTGCGGAGCCGTTGGCACCAATGGGCATTATGTTAGACTTGGGGATTTTTTTTTCATGCCTGAGAACCGGCCAAACAGTTTTATTTGAGAGAGAAGTTCAGGCAGAGACTTTTCTATGTCTGTTAAGTAACACAGGATGTCGTCTGCAAACTAAAAAAAGTTTAAAATCAAGGACACCACCCCGAATTCCTGCAGTCTTTCGGTTTTCCCTAATTGCAGTGGCCAAGGGTTCCATCGTAAGGGCGTATATCGAGGGGGAAATGGGACAGCCTTGTCTGGTTCCTCTAGTCAGGTGGAAAGGGGCTAATGTAGTGCTGTTCACTGCCCCCCTGGCCACCGGGTCGTTATAGACGGCCAAGATCCATTGCCTAAAGTTGCTAACAACCCCATCTTTTGAAGGACCTTCCCCATGTAGCTCCATTCTACTTGATCAAAGGCTTTCTCAGAATCTATTGAGACCAAGTAAGCACTCATCCCCTTTTTTTACGCCTCATGTATTAAATTGAAAATATCCTTATATTTTCTGAAACTTGGCGGCCTGAAATAAACCCCACCTGGTCCCCGTGGATCAAGGAGGACATTGCATGATGGAGTCTATTGGCTAACACTGTTGCCATGATCCTTACGTCCATATTCAACAAAGAGATAGGGCGATAGGATTGGCATAGGGACCGGTCTTTGCTTTCCTTCTTGATAAGAACTATGAAGGCCAAGAGCATGAATATCGGGAGAGAGCAAGTTTCATGGACATTATTAAACAGTTTGGTCATGAATGGGCCTAGAGTAGAGTGGAACGTTTTAAAGAATCGAACCGTGAAGCCATCTTCCCCAGGCGCTGTGCCCCTCTTCATTTTACGATGGTATCAAGTACCTCCTCCTCAGTAAATGGGGCTTCTAACGCAGCCACTTTGTCCGGTGTCAGACACGGGATGGGGAGAGCATTCAGGAATTGGTCAATAAGGGAACCCTCTTCATTATTTTCGGTCATATAAAGGGTTTCGTAATATTTTCGAAATTCATCTGCTATCTGAGCATCGTCAAGGAGTCTTTCTCCTTTCGCTGGTTGTATTGCAGCTTCCCTTCTAGCATTTCTTTGTTCCCTTAGCCTTCATGCTTAGATTTTATCAGCTCGTTACCCCTTCTCCGTGTATTTCTGTTTGAAGAACGCCTATTTACGTTCCGTTTGGGGAATGAAAAGGGCCTTCAGTTCAGCTCTGTATTCCTGGATTTTTTTCCGATAACCAGGCAGCATTTGGGACTTCAATTTCCCCCTCGGTTGCAGATTTTCTATTTTTCCCCTCAGCGCTAACTCTTGCGCTGCTCTTTTTCTCTTCTTTTTGACTCCCATTCCTATCAAGACTTTTCAGATAGTTGCCTTAAATGCCTCCCTTATTCCCGGAACCCCCACCTCGCTATTGTCATTAAAATAAAAGAATTCTCTGATTGACTTCATCAGTGTTTGGGCCAGCTCCTTATCTTTTAACACCAGGTCATTACAGGATAATTTAGTACTGTATTTATTTATTCATTATTAGCATTTATAAAGCGCGCAGCAGCCCTGGGGCATTGTGGCGTGTTACAAAGATACTTGCTGGTTACAGAGGATGCAGAAAGCTTAGTGGTTACAGAGGATGCAGAAAACTTAATTACAAGAATACATACAGAATTGATAAGTGGACAGGAGCATACATGGGGTACAGAGGCCACGCGAGGAATGCATGGAGAGGGGGAGGCTGATGGGGCTAGTTGAACAGTGTGGTTTTTAGGGTTTTGCGGAAGGTGGATAGGGAGGCTCTGAGTGCATTGGGTAGGGCGTTCCATAATTTGGGTTCTATTTAAGGAAAACCGATACCACCAGCCTTTGTTCTTTTAATGGGGGGTACGCAGAGTTGGTTTGCGTGGTGACTTCTTTTGGGGCGTGTGGATAAGTCTCTGGTAATGGTTTCTGATAAGTACGAAGGGGCAGAGAGACAGAGGCATTTGTGCGTTAAGGTGAGGATCTTGAAGTTGACCCTTTCCTTAAGTGGGAGCCAGTGGGCGGCTCGCGTGGCCTGTGTGATGTGGTCTCTTTTGGGGATGCTGAGGGCTGCACGGAGCACGTTGTTTTGTACTGTTAGGAGCCTGTGAAGATTTTTTGCTGAGGTGCCTGCAAGGAGGGCATTACAGTAATCCAGTTTAGCTCCGAATGTAGCTCTGGCGATGGAGAGGCAGTTTTGGGTGGTTAGAAAAGGTTTAATGGCATTTATAAGTTTGGTGATGTGGGCAGAGGCATTAGCAATGGTGCTAACATGTCGAGTCATCGAGAGGGTCGAGTCAAGGAAGGCGCCAAGGGTCTTTATGGAGGAGGAGACGGGTATGATGGTGTCGTCGATGGTAAAGTTGATATATTTTTGGTTGAGTTTGGGCAATATTTCCTTGGGGCCTAGGAGGATGATCGCGGTTTTCTCCCCGTTTAGGCAGAGACCATTGGCTGCCATCCAGGTTTGGATGGTAGTGTAGATTCGAAGGAGAGCTGCTGTGTCTTGGTCGTAAGGGCCAGTTAGAGGGAGGAGAACTTGCGTATCATCGGCATAGTTTGTGTAGGCTATGCCGAGCGAATCCAGTTTGTCGAAGAGTGGCTTTGTGAATAGAGAAAGAAAGGGTTGTAAAGGGTCGGTGCAATACAGGAACCCTGGGGAAATCCACAGTGGATGCTGGTGGGAGCTGCGCTAGCCTGATCGGTGTAGACCTTCCTCGCTCTGCCCTCTAGGAAAGATGTTATCCATGATGTGGCATCTTTAGAGAAGTGGGCTGCGTTTGAGAGACGGGAGGTAAGGATGTTGTGATCTACAAGATCAAATGCTGCGGAGAGATCTAGGAGTAGCAGGAGGGCTGGTTTGCCTTTGTCCAGTATCTCAGTGATTAGATTCTTTAGGTCTAAGAGGGTGGTTTCGGTGCCATGGCCTCTGCGGAAGCCTGATTGTCTTTTGCCTAAGATGGCGTGTGATTCAAGGTACTGTTGGATTTGGATGTGGGCAGCTTTATCTAGAATTTTGAGAAGGAAGGGGACTGTACTGATGGGCCGGTAGTTGTTGGGGCATGCAGGATCTAGGGATGTTTTTTTTTATGAGGGGACGGACCCATGCTTCTTTTGGGCTTTGTGCTACATTGCCTGTGGAGAAGGAAGCATTGATGATTGGGGTCAGTGCGATGGCGCACTCTTTGATTGTGGTCTGGGGGCAGATATCGCCTTTACATGTAGATGGTTTGATGTGTTTGAGGAGATCTGCGACTTCCATTTCTGTGACGTCTCTGAAGGAGAAGAGAGGGGTATTGGAATGGAGAGAAGGTGAGAAGGGCGGGGGCATTCTGTCCTGTTTGGGTATTGTTTTGCGTTGTGAATGAATTTTATCTTGGAGGAGATTGATTTTGTTTAAGAGGGCTGCTTGTATGCTTGAACAGCATGCTTCGTCTTTGGTGATTTCGTCTGAGCTAGTGGAGGGGGTGATGAGACCTTTGAAGATAGAGAACATTTCCTTGGATTTGGAGTTGGCTGTGGAAATTCATAGGTTGAAGGATTCAGATTTGGCTTTAAATATGGCTTTTTTGTATGTTGAAGAGATACTTTTAAATTCTGTCAGGGTGAAATCGTTGGGCATGGATTGCCACTTAGCTATGGATAAGCGTTTGTTGGCATGTAGGGCTGATAGCTCTTCCGTGAACCAGGAGTTGGTATGCATAGATTTCTTTTCTTTTTTATTCTCGATTGGGGCTATGGCATCAATGGCTTTAGTTAGGCTGACAGAGTATATTTTGGCAAGTGAGGAGGGGTTGTTGGCAAAGGGGGGTTTAAGTTCTGGGATGTCTAGGGGGGGAGGAGGTTGAGTTTGGTTAGTTTTTTGGAGCTTCTAACTTTAGCTGGAGGGGCATATGAGAGCACCTTGGCGACAGGTCTAGTGGGAATCATGAACTGGATGCAGTAGCGATCTGACCTTGGGTGGGCCAAGATGGTGGTGATGGAGGGAGAACAGTTGTGGTCTACAATCCAATCAATAGTGCGTTGGCTCTTTGACCCTATGGGAGAACCCTACGTCTGTGAGCTCCTTTTATTTTAATTTAAATTTTATTTTATTCAGATTTGTAGAGCGCACATCAGCCCATGGGCATCGTGGCACTTGTTACATACATATCTTAGTTACATACATAGCTTAGTTACATATACATGATGAGGCATAAACTTACAGTAGATCTGATATTTTTACATATTTACATATGATGTGTACATATTTACAGATGTGGTTACAATTTACTGCGTAAGGAGTTGGGTCTTGAGTTTCCTGCGAAATGCCAGGAGTGAGTTTTCTGCTCTAATGTCTGTGGGTAGTTCATTCCAGAGCTTTGCAGCAATATATGGGAAACCTAACCCACCGGCTTTGGCTCTGTTAATATGTGGGATGTGGAGTTGGTTGGAGTATTGTGTTCTGGTGGGGCGTGTGGAGGAGGGCCTGGAGATAGTCTCAGATAGGTATGAAGGTGCGGAGTGTGAGAGGCATTTGTGTGTGAGGGTGAGGATTTTGAATGTGATGCGTTTTTTGAACGGGAGCCAGTGAGCTGACTGTCTTGCCTGGGAGATGTGTTCCCTTCTTGGGATGCTGAGGGCTGCCCGGAGAGCATTGTTTTGCGTGACTTGAAGCCTATTTAAGTTTTTATTGGATGTGCCTGCCAGAAGGGCATTACAATAGTCTAGTTTAGCACCAATGGTTGCTCTGGCTATTGATAGGCAATTGGGTTTGGATAGGTAGGGTTTTATGGCGTTTATTAGTTTGGTGATGTGTGCAGAAGAGGAGGTGATGGCGCTAACCTGTCTGGTCATGGTTAGTGATGAGTCTAGGTATACTCCCAGCGTCTTGACTGCTGTGGATACGGGGATCGTGGAGTTGTCAGTGGTAAAGTTGGCATAAGTTTGGTTAGGGTGTTCTTTTGGCCTAGTATCATGATCTCCGTCTTTTCCCCATTTAGGCAGAGGCCATTAACCGCCATCCAAGCCTGGATGGTGGTATAGATCATGTGGAGTGCCTTGGCGTCTTTCTGGTATGAATCTAGAGAGTGGTAGAAGTACTTGGGTATCATCAGTGTAGTTCGTGTACGTGATAACAAAAGAGTCCAACTTGTCGAAGAGGGGCTTTGTGAACAGGTTGTATAATGTGGGCGCTGTGTCGGATCCCTGCGTGAATCCACAGTGGATTGTGGTAGGTTTAGCGTTTGCTATATCTGAGAATACCTTCATGGCTCTTCCTTCTAGGAAAGAGGTGACCCAGAGAGCTGCTTCTTTGGAGAAGTTAGCTGAGTGTGTGAGGTGTGATGTGAGAGTCTTGTGGTCAACCAGGTCGAAAGCGGCTGAGAGATCTAGGAGCAGCAGCAAAGCAGGCTTGCCTTTATCCATGATTTGGGTGATCTGGTTCTTTAGGTCCACCAAGGCTGATTCAGTGCCATGCCCTTTTCGGAAACCTGATTGTCTGGTTCCTAGGATGGAGTGGGTTCCAAATAAATATTGGTTTTGGCAGTGGGCAGCTTTACCCAGTAATTTCAGGAGGAATGGCACCGTGGTTATTGGTCTGAAGTTATTAGGTTGTAGAGGGTCGAGGGTGGGTTTTTTGAGGAGTGTGCGATACCAGGCCTCTTTGAGACTGGCAGCGATAGTGCCTGTTTTGAATGACGCATTAATGAAGGCCGTGAATAGTTGGGCGAGGCGGTCAGCGTAGTCCTTGATGAGCTTGGGTGGTCATATGTCTCCTTTACATGGAGAGGGTTTGAGGTTTTTGAGGAGGTCTAGAACTTCTTGTTCAGAGACATCCCTGAAAGAGAATACAGGTCTAGTGGAGTTGGAAGAGTCGGGAGTTGAAATGGTAGATTTCGACTCTGTTTGTGGAGGTAGGGCTTTGCAGTGGTCTTCGATTTTCTTTCGGAGGAGGTCTATTTTGTGTAGCATGTCTAATTGGATGCTTGTACACCATGCTTCATCTTTGAATATTTCGTCGGGTGTGCTGGGAGTTGAGATAAGCTCATTGAAAATGGTGAAGATTTCTCTGGAGGGCGATTTAGCATTGGAAATGCGTGTGTTGAAAGCGTTAGCTTTGGCTGATGTGATGGCTGCTTTGTATTGGTGGGAGATTTGGCTGAACTCATTTTTGGCATGGACACTAGAATTTGTTTGCCAATTTTTCAGAGCTGCGCTTTTGCATGTGCGCAGTGACTGGAGCTCTTCAGTGAACCATGAATTTGTGTCTAATGATTTCTTCTCTTTTTTGGCTTCGTGGGGTGCTATCTCATTAATGGCATTGGTGATAATGTCCTTGTAGATGTTAGCTAGGGTGATGGGGTCTTTGGCGAAGGGGGGTGCTAGTTCTGTGATGTTTAGGTAAGGGGCGCAGGTTGTCCTCAGTGAGTTTTTTAGAGCTTCTCACATGTGCTGCGGTGAGGGTTTTGGTGCTTTTGGTGATAGGTATAGTGAATTTGATACAGTTGTGATCAGTCCAGGGCAAGGTGGTGTTGGCAGTGATGGCTGAGAGGCAGTTATGGTCCGCAATCCAGTCTAGGATGCGGCCTTTGGAGTGGGTGGGATTTAATACTTTTTGGGTGAAGCCCAGGTCATTTAGCTCTTTTGTGAGGGTATCAGCATTTTTGTCTTTCTCATAATGAAATCCTAAATTGAGGTCTCCTAGTAGGAGGGTCTTGGTGGAGCTTTTGATGTTGTTACTGAGTATGTGGGTGAGGTGTTTCTGAGAGTCAGAGGTGCCTGGGGGGGTACAGTACGTGCAAGTTGATGGTGCTGTTGGGAGACAGTGTAAGTTTAGCAGGTCAGAGTTACAGGTCCATGGGTGACTGATAGGTCGAAGGTGGACGCTCTCTTTGATGATGATGGCCACTCTGCCTCCATTTTGTGCTATTCTGTCCTGTCTGAGGATGATGAAACCTGGTGGTAGTGCAAGTGCAACAGTGGGGCCAGAGGCTTAATAGAGCCAGGTTTCTGTGATGGCTAGTAGGTCGATGTTGTTGTCTGTTATGAGGTTGTGAATTTCAGTAGCATGGGCTGGTAGGGATCGCACGTTGATGAGCGTGCATTTGATGTGTGTGGGTGGGTGAGAATTTTTAGAGGTGGGGTAGGTGATGTCTGGTGTGTTGTGTGTAGTGTCAGTGAGGGGCCTGTTGTGGTTGGTTGGTGACTGTTTGCTGGTGTTTGAGGTTTCCGGATGAGGGGTGTGTTTGTGTGTGTTTGTGTGTGTGTGTTTGGGTGTGGTGCGGGATCCTAGTCTATTGTTTCTGTTTGGGAGTGGGTTGAGTGCTGAGTTCTGGAGTCAGTGTTCGTGCTCTGAGTCTTTCTAGTCTGCACATCGTTGTGGTGAAGGGGGGTGTAGAGCATATGTCTGCAGGGTGAAGGTATGTTTCCGTTGGTGTATGTTGTGCTGGTGTGGTGGCAGAGCTGTGTGGTGTTTGTTTGGGGTCTGTGGGTGTGCTGAGGAGTGAGAGAGCGGATAGTGTAATAATGAGGGTGAGCATTGTGGTGTGTTGGGCAGTGAGTTTGCTGGTGACTGTGGGCATTGTAGTGTGCAGGGGGCCCGAAGTCTAGCAGTAGGGCAATTCGATTTTCCAGAATGGGGCCTAAA
The DNA here is from genome assembly GCF_040938575.1 of Ambystoma mexicanum. Taxonomy (NCBI): domain Eukaryota; kingdom Metazoa; phylum Chordata; class Amphibia; order Caudata; family Ambystomatidae; genus Ambystoma; species Ambystoma mexicanum. The sequence continues at coordinate 141,030,743 of NC_090921.1, forward strand.
AACACAGTAGGTAGAATAGTATTTTCAACAGTAGGACCTAATATGCAGTAGTAGGCTTATTTGATTTTCCATAATGGGGCCTAAAAACACAGTAGGTAGAATAGTATTTTCAACAGTAGGACCTAATATGCAGTAGTAGGCTAATTCGATTTTCCACAATGGGGTGCAGCGGGCCTGGAATGAATGGGTAGGCTGGTACAGATTTCGCAGATGTAACATTGAAAATTGGGTTTGAGCAATATCGGGAGGGGAACTCTGGGCGGCATCAGTGTTATACATGTGTAGTAGAGTGGCGGGTGGAGGCGATGCAATTGTAGATAGCTTTAGGCAGGGAAGGACGTTAATGCAATGCACTAGGTCGCTTTAACAGTACTGCAATACGCATAGCATAGTTAGGTTAACAACGGTGGGTGAGCATGCCTTAATAGACGGCCTTCGTAGAAAGGCTGGCTCGCGCCATCCGGTGTCGCTGTTGAGATGATGTGGGGGTGGCAGGCCAATCGGCGTGCAGGGCTTGCACGCACTGTTGCTAGGCAACAGTAATCATCATATGGCAGCGGCCATTTTGTGGACTCCTCGTGTCGGGGATCTTATGCTCTGTAATCCGCTGTTGTCGCCCGTAATCTGGTGGGGATCACACGGCGGCGAGATCAGGACCGGCAGCTGATATTAGGGAGCGGCAAATCAGGCAAATTGTGCGCTTACCCAGGCATTGGTGTGCACAATGCTTCTCCAGAAGTTGTGTGCTCGGTGGGGAGGGGTGGGCTCCAGCCTTCCCTTGGTCCAGGTGCTGCTGGGCGCTAGGTGGCACGGATGGGTGCCTGGCCTCAGGAGTCAGCCTTTATACAAAGGCCGGCACGCGCCATCCGGTGTCGCTGTTGAGATGATGTGGGGCTGGCAGGCCAATCGGCGTGCAGGGCTTGCACGCACTGTTGCTAGGTAACAGTAATCATCATATGGTGGCGGCCATTTTGTGGACTCCTCGTGTCGTTAATCTTACGCTCTGCAATCAGCTGTTGTCACCCGTAATCTGGTAGGGATCACACAGCGGCGAGATCAGGTCGGGTAGCTGATATTATGGAGCGGCAAATCAGGCAAATTGCGCGCTTACCCAGGCATTGGTGTGCACGATTCTTCTCCAGAAGTTGTGTGCTCGGTGTGCGGGGTGGGGATGGGCTCCAGCCTTCCCTTGGTCCAGGTGCTGCTGGGCGCTAGGTGGCACGGAGGAGGCTGCTTTGTCCTTTGAGTCATGCAGGCCTAGGTCGAGATCTCCGAGTAGGATGGTTTTAGTGGAACTCTTTAGGTTGTTTCCTAGGATTTGGAGGAGGTGCCTTTGGTAATCTGAGGCTGTGCCAGGTGGTCTGTATGTGACCAATATATTTAAGGTACAGTTGGCGAGATAGCGACAGTTTGGCATTGAGGAGGTCAGCGTTATTTTCCCAGGGCTGGTTACAGAGTCTAATGGGAAGTGTCTCCTTAGAGATGAGAGCTACGCCGCCGCCTTTGGAAGTTTTGCTATCCTGTCTCAGGATGGTGTATCCTTGGGGGAGGGCGAGAGAAATAGCTGGGCCTGATGCTACATGGAGCCAGGTTTCCGTGACGGCAAGTATGTCGAGGTCATGGCAGATGATGAGATCATTAATCTCGAGTGCGTGCACAGGGAGGGAACGAGCATTGATAAGGGAACATTTTAGGCCGGGTTTGGGAGTGATCTTTTTGGAGGTCGGAGAGGGATGAGGATTGGTGGCAGGCCCAGTGGAGGTGGTTAGGGTGGAGCTGAGAGACAGGGTGAGTTTAGGGCTGGAGGTGGTGTGCAGCGGGTGGGGCTGTGTAGAGTGAGCCTGGGGGGAGGGCGGTTGGCGGTCTGGTGTCTGCTGTTAGTGCAGGTACTTAGTCGTGGGGGGGTGCGAAAATATGGTGGGTGTGCGGGAGCTTAGTCAGAGATTTCTGTAGTAGGTGGGAGAGTGGGAGGCTAATGTGTAGGTTCGGCTCTGAGCGTGCCCTGAGCCTAGCGAGTCTGGTTTGAAGGAGGACCTGACCTGCTGGTTTGGCGGTGTGGTAGCTAGGTAAGGTGGCCTCTGTGGTGATGGTAGTGGTTTGAGGCTGGAGAGGTAGTGGTGATACGTGTGTATATGTGGGTAGCATGGTGCTGGAGAGCCAAGGGGAGACTAAGACGAGGGTTAAGGAGAAGATGAGGAGTTGATGGATAGTAGTACCAGGTTTGTGTTGGTGCGAACGTGGATGAGCTGGTCTGCGGGCCGTGATGGGATACATTTGTGAGTGAGGAAGGTGCATAAGGAGTATGGATACAAGACAGGTGCACAGAGAGTGGCGTGAGTGGGGCTGGGTGCACGCCAATGAGGGCAGAAGGCAATACTATCAGTATTAGTTATAATGTGAAAGGGGTGGCACAAGCTAGGCTGGGCACAGGCAATCAAAATCAATATATGACACAGTGTGAGGGCGGCACAATCGAAATATGACACAGTGTGAGGGCGGCAGAATCAAAATATGACACAGAGTGAAAGAGGTGTTTATCTGAGAATCATTCTCCTATTCTGACTTTGACCAGGTCGTGTCCGACTAGGGCATGGACTCCTTGGTTGATTCCAGCACTCTGTTTTTGAATGGGCTTACAATTAGGAGGCAGTCTATCTTTGAGAATGTGTTGTGCACTTTAGAGTAGTAATTGAATGGGGGTCCAACCCACTCATTTGGCAAAGATAATCCGTTACCCCAAATTCTGCATTTGTCTGTTGAAAACGGAGAGCCTTCTTGTACGTCGCTCGGGAGGCCATGTTCGAGTCCGCCCTTTTCCTGTCTAACTCAGGGTCCACGGCTATATTAAAGTCACCCCCTATAATCAAGGAATCTTCAACAAACGATTGAATCTTATCCTTTATTGCGTCCCAGAATTGGTCTTGCCCATCATTTGGACAATACACTGAGACCAAGGTAACCACATTGCCTTTAACTTCCCCCTTGACCATTACGTATCAACCACAAGGATCTTTTGATCCACCTTCAGTACAAAGTTTAGCTTTCTAGCCACCACAACTGCCACCCCTTTCTCTTTGAACTGGTTGGATGCGTGAAAAACCTTATCTATAGCTTTGGCTCTCAGGACTGGTTCCTTCCCTCTCTGCCAATGCATCTCCTGCAGAAAAATGATCTAACTTAGATTGTTTAAATTCACATATCGTTAGAGATCTCTTATTCAGGGATTTTACATCACTGACATTCAGTGAACCTAGTGCCATTGTACAGTCCGCCTTAGCCATTAGATCTGAATTCGAGCCATTGATCAACCTCTTATTAGGACCGTCTGATATGTAAACTGGTGTCATAATCCTAATATTGGTGCTTTTTGATACCCCAACATTCTGTAGAATGGTCTTGATTGAAATATTGTACGTGATAACCCACTTGCAACCAACACACCCAACTTCCCCTCCGACCCCCCCCAAGCCCCTGGTGTCTGAACTCCTAACAACATCCGGGACACTGTTGGGCCAGACCACCATTTGCTACCCCACCCATTGACCTTCTATCTCCACATTGCCACCTCTGAGCCCCTTTCAGTAAGCCCCCCCTCTTATATGATTAACGCAGCACCCAGTCGCCATGAACATTGGAGAAACAATACAGGGAGACAATCCAATCAGTCATTTGAGGCTTGAGAGGCCCCCAGCACCTTCAAAGCTAATTAATGAGATTGTGCTAGTCTCCTAATATATGGAATGATCACCAGTTTTCCCCCTAAGAGCTGCTGAAGTACACCTTGTCCCCTCATGAATGTGGGGCGATGCAGGATTCAATTTCTGAAATTTGCAAAGCCCTTTGACCCCGCGTCTGTCCACAGTGCCCTTGTTTTTTGGGTCTGTACTCTGTGACCCCACCAGACCACCAAGGGCGGCCACTGGAGCGGTCTCTCCAAGCACTTCCTGCGTCACTCTATTGATGTCATCCTCTGTGACATGGTTATATTTATACCCCTCAAACTCTAAGGCGAGAGAGAAGGGGAACCCCCATCTGTATCGCACACCCTTTGAGGTGAGCCATTTCGTTAGGAGGGTGCAGAGTCTTCTTTTGAACAGGGTAAAGGCCGACAGGTTATGGAATATAGTAATTTGCTAGGCTCCCCAAACCACCTTTCTTTCTCACCATGTCTAGTATCTTTGCTTTCTCTGAGTAGTAATGGAATTTAGCCGGCACAGACCACAGGCTCCCCCTCTGGCCCTGTGTGCTCTTTCGATGGTGGGTTTGGTGGTGTTATCGTCATTGAAGAATTTCCTAATGATGTTGTTTATGGCTTTAATTATGTCACCTTGTGTTTCTCCATCCCTTTCTGAAAACCCCAGGTTGATCCAGTGTTCTCGGTTTTCAAAGTCATCCGTTTTCAGGGCACACTGCTCTTCCCTCCTTTCCAATTCTGAGATTCTCATATCAATCTGTGTCTCCAATATGTCAATCGAGGTTTGATTTTCTTTGAGACACTGGATTCTGTTGTCCATATTGTCTACCTTCCTGTCGAACCTTCTGCCAATGTCCGATCTGAAGCCCCTTATTTCCACCAGCAGCGCTGTTTAAGGAACTCATTGTGGCAACAGTAAAGACAGTCACAAGTGATCACAGTTCAACAGTGTTTATTAAACTGTATATGCGGGTTGGAAAAACGCATAATCTAAACCTAAATCTAAGATGGGAGCAAGATACGACAATCAAATAATAATGAGGCAGTCCTAGTGGCGTCTTATCAAATAAAAGGGCCTATACTAAGAAAAACCTATTGTCAATCCTTACACTAAATACAAACAAAGAGTGTTGGATAGGATTCACAGGAAAGAAAGAAGTGTTCACAAATAATAAGTCAGGATGCGGTAGTCAGGCTCTCCCTTCACCATGTTTTGAGCATGGGACAAGGCAGTACTCAGGAGCACAGCACACACTTGAGCTTTCCCAGCACAAGACTACAGTTCTACTCTCAGCTATCAGGGCCTTCAGTGGTTAAGTGTCTTTTCTACAAAAAGTCTCTTGCCTCTGAGGACCTGATTTATCCAAAACAATAAACAAAAAAAGTTCCTTTCTATATGCTTGCTGGGTGATTACTTCTCACCCCTGGATCTCCCTCTTCTGGGCTCAGATCCCTAGAAAGTCCCTAGCAATATTGGGACCTTCTGTGTTTCAATCTCTTGCTTCCGAGGGCCTGATATAATCGAAATCAACAACAAAAGTTATTTTCTGCTTGTCTTTAGAGTGATAATGCTTCACCCCTGGGTTCTCCCTCTTCCGGGCTCAAGACCTTTCTCACATATCAGCCGCCCTCTGTCGGTTTCACTACGGCCTCTCAACGCAATCTCATCTGTGAGATTCTCAACACTTAATGGGCCTCATTACACGGTAGGCGGTAACCATGGCGCTATAAGCGCCATGGTTGCCGCCGGTATTTTACTGCGTCCGCCTTGGTGGATGGCGGAATTACTGCCCTACTCCAAGGTGAACGGGGGCGGTAATTCCACATTCACAAAGGCTCTTCCCCATTCCCATAATGGGAATGGGGAAGATGCCAATTACGGTACCGCAAATTGCGGTACCGTAATTAGCTCTGAGGTCCCTTTGCGGCACCCGACTTTAACGGCTGGTAAAACCAGCTGTTAAAGTCGGGTCCCGCAAAGGGAACTCGTAGTAAGGCGGTAGGGGTTTACCGGTACCGGTGCCCTTACCGGTACCGGTAAACCCCTACTGCCTACCGTGTAATGAGGCCCAATGTCTTTTTTTTTTTTTTTATTTGAATTTTATTGGTTTTGTAAAGGTTCAACAACCCTACGTGCAAATTACATCTCTGAACCGAAAAAAGAAAAAAGCGTTGACAGCAAATAACATTTTCGTATAACGCATATGGAGTCTCTAGAAGTCACATATTCAACCATTAACGTCAACAAAACCCGTACTTTTTTACCCCGCCCCCCGCCCTCCTCACAAAATATCCGACCTGGGAAGAAAAACACCAATAAACAATACCAGTGAACCGCCCTTATACTCATGACTTCGGGCAGATAAGCGCAACATGACCCAATGCACCGGCAGAGCAGACTCCGTCTGTCATTAACAAAATTGACACGAAAACTCAGCAATGTTCTGCACACAGTCTCTTTACAGGACATATTTGGCACGAAACTCAGACCAGGCGCTCTCAACAATAGTGCGATCCCTGTGTGCTGCAGTCAGGCATTCCATTCTGTAGATGCTCAGGGCAACCCCCAGCCATTCAGTTTTGCTAGGGAGCGTGGGCCTTTTCCATACCATAGTGAGACAGGCTCGTGCAGCCATCAACAGACCTTGTACCATTTCGGGTGCCTTCACGACCCTGTCCTCTGTTTCAATCAGGCCAAATAAGATGAGCAGCGGATGCTTCTCCCTTTCATCATCATCCAAGTACCTGATCCAGCTAAGAACCTCTGACCAGTAGGCTTGAACCATTGCACATCCCCACCACATATGCCAGTAATCAGCCCGCATCCCGCAGCCCCTCCAGCAGTATGGGCTTACCCCCTGGTACATTTTGGGTCGTACTGCCAACTATACAGCAACTTGACGGCATGTAGTTTATACTGACAAGATATAGATGACTTCGCCGTGCGTCTGCATATTTGTAACCATAACCTTTGTGAGATTTGCCTGCTCATATCTAATTCCCATCTGCTTTTGAGCGCCAGGGAGGGTGTGATATCGACCTCAATCAATGCTGAGTACATTGCACCTATCAGACCTCTAGAGCCCGTGCATAAGTCAAGGATCCTTTCGAATGGGGTGAGATCCCTCTGTAATTGTTCTTTCCATATCGGTCTTGTCATTACCCCCTTGAGTCTCAGATACAGGAAGACCGATAGCGTGCCTATGCCGAGCGCCTCCTGGAGCTCCTGAATGGTTATAAAAGCGCCATTGCGCCGTAGTTGGCCTGCCCTTTCTAGCCCCGCTTGGTACCAGGTTTCATAACCTCCTGGTTCAGGGATTGCTTCTCGGATCCCCGAAGACCAAAGGTGACCCAGAGGAGAGGGCCATGTCGTAACTCCCACCATTTTCCTGCCTGTTTTCCATATTGTCCATATCGTACCTATAATGGGGTGAGATTTAACGCTATTACATAATTGGGGCCCAGGGACCCACAGCCATTCACATAGAATGAAGGGACGGAGGTGATAGTTATCCAGCGCTATCCACTGCCGCTCTGACTGCTGCCTGAAATGTGGGACAAGAACCCTAAGTTGAGCCGCCCTATAATATGTCTCTATGTCTGGAAGGCCCACCCCCGCATTGTCTTTACGAAGCTGAAGCAGGGATCTCGGGATTCTAGGCTTTTGGCGATGCCATAGGAAGGCTAGTAACAGTTTCCTTGTGTCTGTAAAGTATTCTGGGGGCATTCTGATGGGAAGCATTTGAAACAAGTATAATATCTTAGGGAGAAAGACCATTTTTATGGCATTTAAATGGCCCAGCCAGGAGATGGTGAGCTTGGACCACCTTTGGATATCTTTTTGAAGGGTAAGTGACAATGGAGGGAAGTTGGCTTTATATAGGGATCCCAAATCACGAGTAACGTTAATGCCCAGGTATCGGAGCGTGGTGAGACTGACTTTAACTCCTAGGGGAGCAAAGCGTTGGACCTCAGAATCTCTATTTTTGTCAATCGGGAGGAGGACAGATTTCCCTGTATTATTTTTTAGGCCAGCCAACTCACTGTATTCTTCAATTATGCTGAGCGCGGCCGGGACCGAGTCTAAGGGGTCAGTCAGGTGCAATAAAATGTCATCGGCGTATAGGCCCAATTTGTACTCTCGCTCACCTACTGTGATGCCTTTTACTCTACCACTGCGTCTTAATTTTTGCGCTAGGGGCTCGAGTGACAATACAAATAATATCGCTGACAAAGGACAGCCCTGCCTCGTCCCCCTTTCAAGGGGAAACCAACGAGAATAGCCTCCGTTCACCGTCACTGATGTCGTGGGGGATCTGTACAGTGCTTTAATGGCGCGACAGAGTTTCGGTCCTAGCCCGTTCGACACCAATTCCCCTTCCAGAACGTTCCACGACACCCTATCAAAAGCCTTCTCGGCATCTAACGACAAAAGGGATGGATCCCCCCCCCATTCCCTGTGCCTCGTGGAGTAGATGGAGTGTTTTCCTCATAGTGTCCGCGCCCTGCCTTCCGAGAACAAAGCCAACTTGGGCAGAGTGTATCAACCTAGGGAGGTGTGTTTCAAGCCGAGCCGCGATGACTCTGGCGTATACCTTAGCGTCGATATTGAGGAGAGAGATGGGGCGATAAGAGCTGCAGTATTTGGGGTCTCGACCTCCCTTCGGAATAACAGCAAGGAGGGCTTGAGAGAAGGACGGAGGTGCTTGGCCTGTGTCGAAAATATGATTAAACAAGGATGCAAGAAAGGGAGCAATGAGGGTGGAGAATGTCTTATAGAAACCAGGCGTGAATCCGTCATCCCCTGGGGCCTTCCCTGTTTTCAACCTCTTAATAGCATCTGCAACTTCCTCCTCTGTGACTGGCATATCCAGGGAATCGGCCTCCGTGGTTGTAAGTGTGGGGATCCGCGCTTCCTTAAGGTATGTGTCTATGTTTCCCACTGGGGATGGGGGGGTCGCGCATATATAAATCTTCATAGAAGTAGGCAAATGCTTCCTGTATGTCCTCGGGGGATGTCACTGTCGTGTCCGTGAGGGTGCCATTTGTCCTCTTGATTAGGTCAACCCACCTCTCGCCTTCTGCGCACGAAGGCGAGCCGCCAGCAGGGCATCCGCCTTGTCGCCCTTCTCATAATATTTATGTTTGAGGTATTGTAAGGTCTGGGCTGTTTTACCCGCGATAAGTATTTTCAACTCCTCTCTGAGTTGTTTAGCTTCAGCTATATACCTGGATCTCTCAGATGGAGAGGACTGCGCCAGGCCCTGAGCCGTACTGAGCCTTTCCCTAATGCCCTTCTCTATCAAGGCAAGTTCTCTTTTTTTTTGGGCCCCTTCCCTTATGAGAACCCCCTTCCAAGTTGCCTTGGCAGCCTCCCACACAAACGTCTTCCCTACCTCCCCTGTGTCATTAGTAACAAAGAATTGCTCGATCTCGGTTTCCAAGGCTTCCCTGAAGACCGAGTCAGCCCATAAGGAGTCATTACATCTCCATTTAGCATTCCGGGGGACCAATTCATTCCAAAGTATATCTACCATAACCATATCGTGGTCTGTCCATGCAGAGGGGTATATAGTGGCCACCTGCAGCATGCGCAGGAGGCCATCAGAGAGGAAAATGTAATCGATACGTGTAAGTGTGTCATGAGGGAGGGAGTGGAAAGTGAAGCCTCTTTCCGTCGGGTGCAAGTGACGCCAGCTGTCAACGAGGCCATAAAGATCAAGGGTTAATTTAATGTCCGCCTCATTCCGGGTACTGGGTGGGTCTACAGCATCGGCCTTAGTCTGTCTGTCCATTGAACTGTCCATCCATGTATTAAAATCCCCCCCGAGAACCATATGCCCCCTAGCCATGCCAAAAACCTTTTCAGTGATTTTATGGAGAAACCTATTTTGCCCTTGGTTAGGTGCGTAGAGCGTGGCAAGAGAGACAGTTGTGCCCCGTATGTTTCCAACAACTATGAGAGCTCTCCCCTCCCTATCCAACCATGTCTCAAGAATTGTCATCCGGGGGCTTTTGCGAATCAGGATCCCCACTCCCGCCTTTTGTAGGATACCCGAGCTCCAACAAGCGAGTCCGACCTCCCGTGATGGGATCACTCTCTCCTCACCCTTTCGATATCTCGTCTCTTGGAGTAACAGAATATCTATATTTGATCTCTTGAATTCCCTGGCCACCATAGATCTTTTCGTGGGAGAGTTCAAACCTTTGACATTAAGTGTGCAAATGCGTAATGTGTCTTTACAGAATGTAGGTGCCATCCTAAGTTTTGGATAAGTTTGTAAGCGGCCAGTTCGTCTGCTTCATGGCCCATGTCATGTCTGGTATTACAATATGTGGTTCATTTTCTTTGAAGTGGGTCTTAGTTAGCCATGTAGAGGTCAAAAGCCGACCTGTCCAGTACGTACAATGCCCCTTTAAGTACCCATATCGTGTTTTTGCATCCCTTAGGTCTGAACTGTAACAAAATATGTGTTTCCCGCCTACCCCACCCTCCCCTCCTCCCCTATGCCCCTTGCGTTCGGCGCCCGACTCGTCCGGGTTAACATCACCCAGTCGAACTCGGACCACCAATGGAGACCACAAAACAAGCGGTCCTATCTTATTCAAAGCATATATAACTGTGAGCCCCCAACTTTGTGCTCGCATATCCACATCAACAATTCAAAAGTAAGAGTACCGACCCCCACATGAGCATCTCATAACACCACAAAACCAATTTGTAAATATGACTTCTGACCTCCATTTTAGACATCCATCCAATGCCTGCTTCACCTCGTAAGTCTATCTAGCAACCCAGGCTTATTAGTCCAATTTCAATGCCTGTATGAATGAAGTTAAACAAAAATACAAGTGTTCTGACCCTTGAGTCGAGTGTATCGTGACGTACGCCGAGGATTAGGACCTGCTTAAATGAGCTGAGTTAGTCCAACCAGCATCGGGTGACGTTCTAGTTCCCAGCTTCCATCACACCATTGCCCAATCATTATTCGCATTGTGCGGCGTGGCACGACACTCTGGGCTCTAGATCAGTTCTCCATGTCCTGGGAATTGTTCATCCTCCGGAATTTCCTGGATCCTTGAATCCTCCTCCGCCGTGGACCCTTGATTTTCCATTCACCCTCCACTCTTTTCAAATCTTCAAGGGAGGGACCCTCCCCCTGGGGACCTATCAGGTCCGCTATACAGTCAACGATGTCTTTTTCCGAGACAAGTCTCATTGTCGAGCCTTCCCACTCAAAGGTGAGAGAGAACGGATATCCCCATCGGTATATGACGCCTTTGTCCTTTAGTATCTTCGTGATCGGGGAGCACTTTTTCCTCATTGCCAACATGAGAGATGATAGGTCTTGGTAGAGTGAGATATTGGAGTCTTCTAGTAAAATTTGTGGGATGTTTCTGGCCTTTTCCAGGATTCGTGCTCTGTCAGCATAATTGTGAAAACGAGCTACCACCGATCTTGGGCCTCCTGGTCCGCCTCCAGCTCTGTGAATACGGTCAATTTTAGGTTTGTCCACCGACTCATCCTTGAAGAGGAGCTTCAGGATAGTGTTTAGTGTTTGTTTCAGATCAAGTTCGGTTTCGCCCTCTCTCTCGGGAACATCAAAGACACAAATGTTGTTACGACGCTCCCTGTTTTCGAGATCATCGACCTTGAGACGCATCTCCTCTTCTCTATGTTCTATTTCCGCAATGCAGTGATCCATTTGTGCCTCCAGAGCGTTCAGGGATGTTTGATTGTGCTCGACCTGCTCCAGCCTGTCGTCCATTTTGTCCATCCTTTGTGTAATCTTATCTATTTTGCTACCAATATCCGCTCATATGCCTCTCATTTCCGTAAGTAGGTCAGCGACATCCGCCTTGGTCGCAGACCCTGCCATTGACATCTTGGACTCGGTGAAAGACTTAGATCTAGTGGTTGGTGTAAACTTGTATCTCGCCAGTTTACCCTTAGGGTCCATGGAAGGGAGGTCCCAGATGGGTTTAGGAAGGTGATAGCGCTAGAGTGGTCATTTGACGATATTGCGCTTGTGCCTGCGGGCTTTTGTCCTACGGTGGCCAGGCGTGGCGTAGGGTAAGGTGCACCAAAAAGCCCCCGCGACAGGCAGCATTCCTCGTGTACTCGTGGACCACTTTTTTCCTTTTATGTGTCGTTTCGTATTAATCTGATAGGGACTTGCGTATGACGTGGCACAGCAGAAGAGTCCAGAGGTAGCTTTTCCAGGGAGAGGGACAGCAGATCGCGATTAGGACACGGTGACCTCAGATATTCCTCGCGTGAAAGGACCACTTCAGGCAAAAGCTGGGATCGTGTTCTTAGATCCGGTGAGCTTAGAGGTATGTGTAGGGTCCGAGGAGGGCACACGTCCTGTCAGACAGGGGCCCAACCCTCAGTTCTTCGTAGCCCAAGAGAGTTCCGCTAGTACCCCCTACTACATAATGACCGCGGCATTATAGCTTTTGCCAGAGGACTCACATGTAGCTTTTTCGCGGCAATGTACAGACTACAATCTCTGTCCTCAAACAGTCGACTTATCACCCTATTCTGATTGTGGGTGGCCTGCGTGCGATGTGGATCCTTTGATTCCAGAGGGGGGGGTTCAAAGTGTCCCATCAATAACCGATAGTTTATGTGCAGGGCTTCCTGAGGAGGGACATTCCCCTGTTATGGGGGCCTTACCCTCAGTCCTGGCAGCCTTCCGGTGTGCAAATGGACTTGGTGCAGAATCACGTAGCTTGGCAGAGTTGAAGTACTTTCTAGGTGGTGGTAGCTAATAGTTACTATGGAGTTCGCTCAAGGGGCAGCTGACAGCTGTGCCAAGCCACGCGCTGGGTGTCCAGTAAATGTAATCCCAGTGCACGCATGTTCACTGGAAGGCGCACAACGTTGGGCCTGCTGAGGTTTCTCCCCCTTCAGACCATAAGCATTCGTTTACCGTGGGTGGGTTGATTTCCCCTCCCTTCCTCTCCCTCCTCCCTCACCCCCGAGTGCACGGTTATAACGTGCCAGCACCCCGGAGGGAGATGGCCATTCCCGTGGGTGCGTGAGCACTCCTGCTGAGCCGTTTCTATTATCGCTGGGCCTCGGGTCCGTGTCAATGGGGGAAACTCTCACACCACGCGTGCTGCGCGGCCTTCCTCAGGAGCGGGGGGAGGGAGAGGAGGGAGCTCCGCTGCGCCGGGGGCCCGATCGCGGGCCGCCTGGGCAGTCTCGTGCCTGGCGGAGTCCCGCGGAGGGGGGAGGAGGGGCGGCCGCCTACCTTTTTCTACTGTAGGAGACCTGTCCAGATCCCGCCCGCGCGGTCTCAAGCACGGGCGCAGGCCCTGGCTTGCGAAGTCTGGCCCTGACAGATGGGCAGGGGGACGAGCGAAATCCAGGAAGGCGCTTCCAGCCGCGCAAGGCAAGAGTCCGCGGCGGGCCCCTCTCCCAACGCCAAGGTCCGCGCACGATTCAGCCTTCCCTCCGATCGCCTGTACTTCCACGGGTGTGTAGTTTCAGTTCGTTAGCGCGCATGTCACAGCCAGGGCATCACAACGTCTTCATCGATTTCACTGTGAAATCTCTGATTTTCCACGGGTTTTTCCCTAGATGAGGGGGACACCTTCCGACGTCTCTTGCTCTGTAATCAGCCTTGGGGGGGTCTCAAAGTGAGGGCTCTCAGCCACTTTCGGGACCTCAGGTGCGGAGCTCACACGAAGAGCGGCCTCATCTGTGCGCCCCCTGGTGGCCGTCCCCCAATGTCTTTTTAAACAGTTCACTGTGGACATCCCTCTGCCGGGGTCACTCTTGTCAACACACTGTTTATCAGGACTTTTGGCTTCGCCCCCTCTTTATCGACATCCCTCCGTCGGGTTCACTATTGCCAACTTTACATTTCCTTCTTATGATACAGGATTCACTTCCCTTGGGTTTTCTCTGGTTTGCTGGTCAAAGACTTACGACTGTACAGAGGATTTTACTAGACCGCTGTATGCCCACTTTGACCCCTTTCTCTTGCCGTTCCCGAAGCCTTTTGGTATGAGTAGTTTCAGAGCAATTTGCCCAGCCTCCGCCCCAGGAACCATTACAAAATCACTGGGTTCCCGCGAATGCGCGCATGCGATTGCTTAAGTGCGATCGCTAAGTGTGGGAGCTGTCTTGCTGTCTAGCGAGATAGCAGACAGCGGGGGGCCCGATACTCACGAACAAGAGTCTGGCTCTGCATAGCTACAAACCATTTGGGTAAAGTGCTTTGAGACATTGGGCCTCAACACAAGTGCACCGGTCCAGGAATTAACGGAGCCGATATAACCATACCGGCACCGTTTCTGCGTCCGCCTAATCATGGCCTGGAACCCGGAAATAGCACCACCTCCAACCGCCACCGCGGAGTTAAAGCTCCCGTAAACTCCGCCTGCACGGAAACTCCTCAGTTGCCGGCAATACGAAACACTGCGAGCATCACAACTAGCGAGGACATGGAAACACCGACAACAAAATGGCGGTAAAACCGTGATCATGGTGGCGGTACCGCCGCCACAGCGAACCTGACGTTAAGCTGTGCCTGGTGTCCTGAATCATGCCACAGGTGCACCAAATCAGCCCAGCTGGACCCAGCAGGCCACTGGGTGCGTAAAAAAGGGCCACACCCAGCCCAACTCAAAACAGAACCATGCAGGCAGCAGCTCTAGTAGCATTGGGACTGGGCCTACTCAACCAACAGGCAGCACTGCACATGATGGCAGTAATGTTGCAGAGGAGGAGGCGGAGGCGTAGGAGGCGCAGGCGGCAACCAGCTAACCCTGTACCCATGGCAAACCCCATTGTCCAGCCGGCAGCACCCCGCAGGCAGCCTGCAAGACCACGCATCATGGCCTCACCCTGGAACCTCACCCCAGGACAGATCCACACATTATACCGGCTGGACCGTCCAACAATCCTGTACATCACTGGCCTGATAGAGGACGACATCAGCAGCCACATAGACAACCCCCACCGCCACCCCCCCCTCCTGAAGGTCGTGTCTGTACTGCACTTTCTTGGCACCGGTACCTATCAACACACAGTCGGTGAGCTGCACGGCCTATTTTTTATTTATTTTTTATTTTTATTGTATATGGTTTACAAGAAACCTTTACAAAAGAGAAAAATGTATCTTTAAAAGGTAGAAAAACATTCATTACATTTAAATTTCAAAATACAAACAAGCGTTAAAACATAGATCCAATTTCCAGTAAAAATTTCCAGAGAATGAGGGACAAATTTAGATTTAAATTTTTTAAAAAAGTACAGTGCAGAATACCCTGCAGCAATAAAGGATATACCGACAGTAAAATTTAAAATTTACAAAATTCTAAAAAAGAAAATGAACCTACAGAGAATAAGAGAAATTTCATAGAGTCAAGCATAGTCATAACAGGCATAATCATTATCATAATCATAACAGCGGGGCGTATAAATCTAAAGCTTTGATAAATCCAGCCACAGCAAGTCCATCCTTAATGTTTGTAATAGTGAGACACTGAGACCAGATCAAATCTGCCGCCCCCATTTGCCCCATTGCATTAAAACGACCTAGATATTTGTCCCTTAGAGCTGTCAAAGTAGTGCAGTCTAAAAAGAGATGCCGAGCAGTTTCAATCACCCCCAAAGTTTTGCAGAAGCGGCAACTAGGATCTAGATCAGAGAACTCCTTCCTTTTATGTAAAACTTCCCGAGTGGGGAGGAGATTCCATCTGAGTTTAATGAGAAGGGAGCGATAATATCTGTTGGGAAATTGGTTCAAAATAAAAGACAACAGGCCTCTTTTCTTATGATCAAATTGTAAATCTCTCAAAGAGGGGTACGAATGTAATTTTTCAATAGTATTACTCCAGTCGTGACAAAAGAGACGCTCCTTGACCATATTCGGATTCTTTAGTAGGGTGTCCCTATCGGAGGAAATATCCAACAGGGTCTTGTCACAGAGATCACTAAAAGCATTGAGATATAAATTCTTGACTAAATGTCCCTGAGAAGAAATCATGTGGCCCACATCAGCATAGAGGGTGTCAGATTTTGGAGAAAGCAAGGCTGAGAAAAGTGAGAGAATCCTCCAGAGAATCCTGGCCTATCACAACCCTGTTTCTCAATAATCCTGGTTCAGGTACTGGATGCCCTGTTGCGCCATGTGTCTGAATAGATTGCCCTACCCCGTACCCTCCCCCAGGTGATTGCCACCAAGTTGGCCTTCCATGCCATAGCAGGCATGCCAAATTGCATAAGTGCACTCGACTGCACCCACATTGAGCTGACAGTACCACGTGCAATTGAAATGGTGTTCTGCAATAGGAAACAGTACCACTCACTGAATGTACAGATGGTATGTGATGCGACGCTAGTGATTACACATTGCTGCGCACGTTTCCGGGCTCAACCCATGACTCAATGGTACTGCCGAATTCAACATTGCCACAGTACATGGAACGATATGCTGGACAAAGCACATGGCTATTGGGTGAGTACAGCTGCCAATGCTCCGGACCTGTGTAAGTGGGGTGTGTGACCAGGGCAATGAGCTACGTGAGTGGGCTGCTGCAACTGCACATGCATCACCCCCCGCCCATCCACTGAATAGACAGCAGAACCCAAACTTCGCAAAGCAACACATGACAGGTAGCCACAGTGTGGCCGTACACACCCTGCCACCTGACACACACAGCCTGAACTCCCGCTGGCACACACACCTGGAGCCACAGTAAACCCCCCATAATATGCAACACAGCACTCACAATGCACATGATGGCTGTACATGAGATGTCCTGCATCTACTGTATCATCACTGTGGAGTGACCCTGCCATGTGTGCACATCACTGCACAATGCCATACTCACAAGCCACATGCACACCAATGCATTGGTTAATGTCCAGCTGCCAACCCCCACTATGATGGCCATAGAAGATTAACACCCATCAGTGAAAACACTGCATGACACATACGCATGAATGAACAATGACACAAGATTGCACTGCATCTGATGAAGACATGATACTACCAACACTGACATGTCTCCCACATCTACATCCCATGTAGGAGATTCCGGATATGCACTCACGCCATGGCTGATGACGCCTATATGGAGGCCAAGGAACAGGCATGAGGATGCGTACAACAGGGCACATGTCCGCACACGTGGCATGATTGAGAGGACATTTGGACTACTGAAGGACCGGTTCCGCTGTTTAAGCAGATCTGGCGGATTACTGCTGTACAGCCCAGTGAAGACGGGTAAAATTACGCTCGTTTGTGCCATGCTGCACAATCTGTGCCTGTGCAGGAACATTCCAATGCCCCCAGACGGAGATGATGAAGATGGGGATGGTGACGGAGACGGAGATGGGGATGGGGATGGGATGGCACAACCACCTCCTGGGGGTCCACTATATGGACAACGAGCACGGAATGCGCTGATTCGCATTTACTTTTGAGAGACAGCACATCCACAGCATTTCAGGGATCTGGTGATGCCACTAAATGAATAAAGGGTATTTCCGTGACCAAATTGTAATTGTCCCTACGGGTCGGCCATATGTTTTCAGGCATGGATCTGTCGATCGTAGAAAAATTTCCTATGGACCTTACCCGACTTTTCGTCCACTAAACAAACGATAAATCAGGCTGCTGTGCGCCGACATTATGTGATAATCCTATCACTTGCCCCATCGCCCTGGCTGACCTGCTTTTGCGGCACTAAATCATATCCCCCGCCCCTGAGCCTGACATCAACAAAGCATTCATATTCCCCACCTCTCTCCGTGACGTTACTGGGCTGCGTAGCCAAATGCGCCCAGTCGACTTCTACGCACTTCACACAGAACCCGTAAAACAACACAGATCATCTCACAACACAGCGCGCCACAATTCGGAATATGACACTGTGGTTTAAAAGCAAACAGCAAGATTGTACAATTGGTAAAGTACATTTATTTGACGTCAAATGTTTAGAGAATATTCAGCGATTCGCATTTGTCTTTGCTCTCGATCCGCAAAAGTTAATCTTGAGTCACGCGCTGTTCCTTTGCGGTACACAGGGTGTTGGTTTACGATAAAAGAAGCACTATGGTTGCACTGATAATCGCAAGGCTGTTCCAACAACGAGGCACTACCCCACCGTAACTGTTGGTATGTTGCTTCTAGTCTCTAGTACCGCGTAAGGGCATATTGGTCCTTGCCGATCGTCCCCTAAAATGGCCTGGGTGGTGAAGTTGTTGACATGGAGCTGCACGTGGCAGCTGTAGAACCCGTCGGCCAGGTCTGGAAATGATGGCATTGGCAGTATGGAAGGATGTACCTGTATTAAAAACATAAATTAGTCTCTCCAGCTGATCTTTATTAAAATGATTCATTTCATTTATTGGGCCTGAAACTATTTGCTAGCGAGGATAGTGCAACGGAGTATGTTACGTTATTCCCACTAACCCACCCCCTCTCCTCCGTCTTTTTCAGAGCCGCCTGAGCGCCAGGGGACCACTTCGGCGTTGATAGTGCGCGGTACAAAATGCCACATTGAACTAACAAGTCCAACTTAACCGGCCTTTAACGCTACGCTATTGTTAATATATTCCGGGATAAAATCATCTAAAGGGTTACTTAAATTAGATTTGCATTTTCCATTGTCTAGGCGTAATGCAGTCCCTAAATACCACACCGTCTGTGCCAATGATCTTTCTTATAGTGAACAAACATGAAAATCGGTTTCCAATCTGAAATGTCATCCTTATCATCTCTTACGTTATTGCACCCCTCCTTCAAAAGAAGTCTTTAGGCACGGTGCCTGTCTGTCAAGGTAAAAAAACAATAGAACCTTATACTGTGAGTCGTGGGCCACTCCGGCCCACGAGCAATAAATCGAAGCAGCTGACCTTCACTGTGAACGTGCATACATTCTTACTTTGCAACATTCTGTGTAATGCCATCCCTGAGAACTTGAATTCTACACTCCATCTTTGTATATTGTCCGCGTGCTTTGCAGCCCCAGAGAACCATAAATATGGAGATAATTGTCTATTTATGTAAAAGTGAGATTTATCGTTTGTTTAGTGGACGAAAGGTCGGGTCAGGTCCATAGCAAATTTTACTACAATTGACCGATTAATGTTTAAAAACACATGGCCGACCCGTAGGGACAATACAAATTTAGGACCGGAAATACCATTTAATTGTACTGCATATGAAATGACAGATGTCCACTCATTATGGTACTTTTCAAAGGTGTTGTATTTTCGATAAACCAGGTAAGAAAGTGCATTGGGTAGGTAAGCTGTACACCGTGCCCACCCACCACCCAAACGTACACCCCCCCAACCAGGCCCCAAACAACTAACCCCCTAATGGACCTCCCCCACCACCCAAACGTACCCACCCCCCTACACCCATGGTGTCCCCAAATGTCATGTTGACTGGCATCCCCACTTGGCACTATTTGCGGGTGCGCTTATGCGGTGACGTGTCCTTGCTGGCGGCTCCAGTCACCCGACTAGAATGCCTCTGTGTCCTGGCAGTGGCAGAGCTGGATGGGGTGGTGCTGGCTGAGGTGACTGTCGGTGTGACTGTGGGCAAGCGCCCTTGAAATGCACGCTGGGCTACCAACATTGACTGAGCAATGCTGGATTGCACACTGTTCCCTTCCCTGACATGGCGTGCCAGGGTGACAATGGTGGCCGCAAATCGTCCAATCGACCTGGAGGGCCGCCGCACCGAGGTAGCATTGCTCTCACGCTGCAGCCTGGCCTCCTCCCGCTGATGCACCGCCTCCTCACGCTGCAGCCTGGCCTCCTCCAGCTGACTTTCCACCAGCTGCGTCAGGGTGGCCTGTTGTTGCTCAAAGTGCTACAAGCGTGTACTGAGCTCAGCCATGGAGGGAGTTGGGGAGCGCATGGGGCTCTGCAGTTCTTGGGGGCTGAACTGTAGGCCATGGATGGGTGACACCTCATCCATGTTGTCCCCCTCACCCTGTTGTACTGCTTCGGCTGCATGGCTGGGCCACTTCCATCACTTGATGCAGCCTCCTCAGCTGTGCAGATGGGCTGCAAATCATCATCCGGGGCTAGGGTGGGTGCCTGCATGGGGATGGTGGTGAATGCTGGTGTGCCTGATGTAGCTGGTGTGTCTGCTGTAGCCGGTGTGCCTGATGTAGCCAGTGTGCCTGATGTAGCCGGTGTGCCTGATGCAGCCGGTCCTTGTGTGCTGGAGCAGCTAGCATCATCCTCCTGGGCAGAAGTGTTGAGTTGGGCGCGTGCAGGTGGCCGCAGCGTTGCCTCTTGGCCGTCGCTGTCACTTGTCTCGACTGCGGGGATACAGAGGGCATGCTGTTAGTTGTGTGATGTTACTAGATGTGTCCATCACATGCATCCAACATGATAATCCATGACCACTTGCATGTACACACTTGTGACTATTGATCCACTCAGGTGTGTGTGTGTCTGCTTTCAGTCAGGCACACACTGTGTGAATTTCCAGGGTTCATGCTTTGGGGATGTGTTACTTGTCATCTGGCCAGTCAGTGGGTCCATTGGGTCACTCCTGCCCTGTTGGGGGGGGGGGCATTGTGAGTGAGTCCATTGGGTCACTCCTGCCCTGTTGGGGGGGGCATTGTGAATGGGTCCATTGGGTCACTCCTGCCCTGTTGGGGGGGGGGCATTGTGAGTGGGTCCATTGGGTCACTCCTGCCCTGTTGGGGGGGCATTGTGAGTGGGTCCATTGGGTCACTCCTGCCCTGTTTTATATTGTGAGTGGGTCCATTGGGTCACTCCCATTCACACCTATGGCTTTGTACGATGTGCACTTACCAGCATGTGCAGCTGGGCTCACTCCTGCCTGTGCCTCTCCTATGCCGTGGATGCCTTCGAGGTGCATGACACTGCTGCAGCGCTCCTCCCACGGTTCCAACTTGAGGGGGGATGCAGGGCCTCCACCAGTGCCAGTGCTGTGTTGGTGGTGTGCAGTCATGAGGTTGCGCACCCGGAGCCTGAGGTCATCCCAGCTCTTATGGCAGTCCTTCACAGAGCGTGTGGTACCACACCGACCGCTGTGCACTTGCGTGCTGCCTCCGCCCACGCCTCCTTGCGCCGTTGCTGAGTAGCGCGCCGCTGGTCTGCACTAAAGAGCATTTCCGCATGCTCAACAATGTGGTCCACCAGAACTGTGAGCTCAGCCTCACTAAAGCGCGGCTTTCGCTGTCTGCGTGCTGGTATCCTGGATGCCATTCGATGAGTTGTCAGTCTCAGGGAGGTAATCTAACCTGTGGTGTCTGAGGATGGCAGTGGATTGTGCTTTGTATAATGGCCACCTCTCTGTTTCTGTTTTTTTCCCGCGGTCATGCTGTTTCCGCTTCCGGTGTTGGTGTTTCCGCTTCCGGTGTTTCCGTGTTGGCGGGGGCAGACACGGGTTTAGCACCATTTTCTGTGGCGTAAAGTCCATGTGTGTGGGTGTTTACATGACAGCGGTGACTCCGTTGCCGCCTCGGTGTGTTGCGCGCAACCCAAGTGCCGTAATCAGCCCTTATTTCCGCAACCTTGCGGTCGCGGAAGTGGAGTAACCGTCGTCACGGAATCACCGGATTCCGGCACGGCCGACTCGTAATGAGGCCCATTGTCTTTCTGATATTGTTCGACTATTTATTGCAAACAGTTATTATTTTTGTTTGATTATTCTTTTTATTTCATTTTCTTTGTGTCAAATTAAGGAAACAAAAATGTATAAACTAACAACAGGAATGCCTAATCTGAACCAGGATGTAAATAATGCCAGTGCCTTATTCAGTAAAAAAACTATTTTGAATATGCTGGCTAAATAGAAGAAATGATCTAAAATACAGCGTAGTATTTCTTTAACCACCGACATCTGTGTATTTTACCCTAATGAGGAAAAACTATTGATGTTCTTCAAATTAAGTAAAAAAAGGCAAACTGGAACACCTGAACTGTGTATAAATACAAATGAGGTCCACGCAATTGCTAGTGAAACCACAAAGGTAACTGGGACATCGCCTGTTGGCAGGGAAATTACCCAGTCATCCGGCAAAGTCACAGATACAACCTTGGAATCAGCTTGTAATGTTGGCGAACTATGTCCGTCACAATAAGCTCCGCCAATCGCTGATAACACATGTAGTTCTTCTCCAAAAACGCCAGCTATATGCACAGTACAAGCTCAACACAAGCTAAGAGAAGCCCTCGGCGAAAGGGCGAGGAATATACTGTTTTGCTGTGGTCTTGCTACCAGCACCTGCACCCAGTGTAGTCATTGGAACCTGAACATTCAACGGAGGTGCGTGTGCCTTTAAGTCAGCAGTATCAGCTGCCAGCTGACTATAAAGAGGCTGACTCCCCGCCCTTGCGGCGTAAGCCCTCGGCGAAAGGGCGAGGAATATACTGTATTGCTGTGTTCTTGCTACCAGCACCTGCACCCAGTGTACTCAGCGTGTACTCATTGGAACCTGAACTTTCTTCGAACTACAACATTCACGGAGGTGCGTGTGCCTTTAAGTCAGCAGTATCAGCTGCCAGCTGACTGTAAAGAGGCCGCCTGCCCGCCCTTACGGCGTAAGCCCTCGGCGAAAGGGCGAGGAATATACTGTTTTGCTGTTTTGGCGATTTGGAAGGCGGAAGGACTAACTGCCTTAAGCTACCGCCATAAAGATAATCCTATCACTTGCCGCATCGCCCTGGCTCACCTGCTTTTGCGGCACTAAATCAAATCCCCCGCCCCTGAAACAGACTTGATCAAAACATTCATATTCCCCGCCTCTATCCGTGACGTGACTGAGCTGCGTAGGCAAACGCGCCCAGGCGTCTTCTACGCGACTCCACACAGAACCAGGAAATCAACACAGATGAGCTCAAACAACACAGCGCGCCACAATTGGGAATATGAAACTGTACTTTTAAATTAAACCGCAAGATTGTAAATTTGGTAAAGTAAATTTATTTGACATCAAATGTTTTGAGAATATTCAGCGATTAGCATTTTTATTTGCACATGTTCCAAAAAGTTCCGTTTCGAGGCACACAATGTTCCTTTGCTGTACACAGGGTCTTAGATCATCTCACAATACAGCGCCACAATTCGGAATATGAAACAGTGGTTTAACCCACAATCCCTTGACTTGGAAGCAACCCCTCATGATAGGGCTCAAAAAGAAAAAGAACGGGTGTCGAACCAAACTTTAACAAATCCCATGCCACTGCCTGATGATCGTATTCTCTTGACAACACCTCTTTCAAAGAGAAATGAAAGGTCAACAAATGATGACCTAACGACATCTTATGTAGCAAAGAGGCTCTCTAAGACTCCAAGTAGTCACTTGACACTTTCTGACGCCAACCCAGTTGTGGCTAACTCTAATAGCAACGAGGTTGCACAACCTAAGGCGACTTCGTTTGAAGAGGTGTTTGTGATTAGCAACCTTGCTCTGGATGACCTACAGATACCTTCATCCTCAAACATTGACCAGATGCACCATGGAAAAAACCTTAAAGACGGCAAAGTATCAACAAGCACAGCGAATCATCGATCACCAAAACATCAAATGTATTCGACATCTTTAAGGGGAATGCTTGTCCGGTAATTCCGGCACCTACATTGGCATTTGGGAAATCCACAAACTGTAGAAAAAAACCTAAAAATCAACCTACTATTAAGTTACGCCGCGGAAATGGCTCAAGGAAATTCCTGCGTAACTTAAAAACAGTAAATTTAACAGTTCATAATTCTGGACCTATTGTACCTTCTCCGCAAACCGTAAACCCAATACACGAAGTAGAAAGTTCTAATGCTGTACCAAAACCCGCTGAGGCAACACAGATTGTCGAATCCGATCTGGAAAACTTATCAACATATGAAGACTATGACGAAAACCCTGGAACTGAGCAGCCGAAATCTATGACCATGAACCTCGAATTGCATCCAGCCGAAACAGCCCTGCCAACCAATGCCAGCAGCTGTGGAGACAAATCTTTGCCTCTCGACTTACCTGGAGCCTCAAACCCATCGAGGCCACAAAGAACTTGTTTGATTGTGAGACCTATTGCATCGACCCCTGAAGTGAACAGCGATCTTGATCCTCCCTTTTTAACTATGGCCTAAAAATGCCTGAAAATATTAGTAAAAAAGGCCCTTGAAACTGATTGTGACATTAGTCAATCTAAGGCCAACTGTGCCTCTTCAAATTTCAAGAAGACTTTCACTATGGAGGAAAACCAGACATCGACTGAGTCACATTCCTTATATGATCCTTCTCTAGATGCTACACAATCTACTCTTAAACGCACTGTGGCGAACTCTAACAAAAAAGACTTCAACGTACGAAAAGCTAATTTTGGAAAGACTTGACCCGTGTGACAACTTAATCCTGAATCGGCAATATATATCTAAGTTATTTTACTTAATTCCAAGTCTACAAGTGATCACTCAGATGACCTAAAATAGTGGAATTTCATTGCGAAAAAAGAAACAGCATAGTGACACTGCATCTCGCATCGCGAATAATTTGCGATATACTATTGGATGCAGTGCAGGCACTATTGTCAGTAGGCTTTGACCTTTACCCTCAGCGCCAAGACTCTTCTACAGTAAAGTCAACTTCAAACAGCATGCCTGAAAAAATCCATGCAATTCCTACAAAACCCACAAACAAGAACCTAACACATAAAGTTGCGAAAGGTTCAAAACTATGACTAAATTCAAAAACAAAAAATCACTTCAGATTACAGAAAAGGAACAAATTCAAATAACAATTGAAGGTCTGAAATGGAAAATTGGGCATGGCTGGCTGCCAACCTTAACAACAAAAACTGCAATTAACGCCAGGAATCGAGCGAAAACAGGCCCACGCTTTTTGGATCTTGGAACACCTGTGGATTTGTTCATTTGTTTAACTTTCCCTGGATGTGTCATCTGGACCTTATATGTCTACAGGAAACTTGGTTAACGACTTGTCCAAGTGCTCCTTCTTTTGAGATAGTAGTAAATCCAGCTGTTAAACCTTCGAAAGGTAGGCCGATGTCAGGGCTCTTGATAGCCGTCAATAAAGACCGCAGATTACGAATAGTAGAAACAAACAACGTTTCATCATATATACAAACAGCCACAGTGAAGTCATCTGGCACCTGTAACTCTGAGCTCCTGTACATAATCAATCTTTATTGGAATCAAACTGCAACAGGGACTCTTTAATTCATTGATCAGGTGACATGGACTATAGACACTATAATGGAAATTTCAAGCACTGCCCAAATTATAAATTGCGGCGATTTAAACATTGATTGCTTGGATATGACAACTAACCCTAAATCAAAGTCAACTAACAAAAAAGTTTACAAAACAGCTGCCAATCTTTGGATGTCTGAAATGAATTCCAGAGAATTTTCTCTATTGAACGGGAACACTCCCGGGGATATCCCTGCAAACCCCACATGGAGCCACGACCAACAGTCTTCAATTTTAGATAACTTTTTTGCGTCAGAATCGCTTGCCCCAAAACTCCATCACTTGGAGGTTGTCAAAATGGAATACAGCGATCATGACATGCTTAAGATGACGTATGGCAATTGTATTAAGACATCACAAAAAATATGGCCTCACGCAATAACTTATCGTTCTGGCAGGATTCGCCTTAATCTCAAAACTAACGACGTCTACTCGATCATATCAGCCTTGGCAGCAATTCCGGACGAGACTGAATATCAACAGTATTTGTCCCAATTCACAGAACAGAAACAAGGCCTCAAACAATTTAAGATGCAACACAAACACAAGTTTGATATTCAGGTGTTCCAACACAAACGTTTATTACGTAGTGAACTAAGGAAATTGCCTCGAGAGGACAAAGATCTTTACCATGCAGGCAAAAAACGTGCAGCACAAAAATATAGAAACTGGAGAAAAAGTCACAATGCGGTTTTACTCCAGAAAGACTCTGAGGAAATGTTACAAAAACTCAGGAACAGAAACAGAATTTTGGAGCCTTGTAAATAACCTTGCCGCTCCTCAAGAGGCACTTCAAGCGTCGCCTATCCCTCAAGAAATCTGGGTAAAACATTATACAGATTTGTTCAGCAGTCCGAAAGCCGAGCCTGAAAATTCGAGTAAAACTGGAGCCCCCTGGTCGTTGAAGTTTGATATAGTTGTTATTACGAACTCAATTAAGAAATTAAGCGCATCGAGAGCTCCAGGGCCCGATGGCCTCACTAACTTCACATTAAAACAAAACCCTGAGGCCTGGGCAAAGCTCTGCTTCATGCTTTTTGAGAGAATTAGACTGAAACACGCGACTCCAAGATCATGGAAAAACGCATTATTGTACCTATTTTTAAAAAGGGTAACAGATTAGACCCGAGAGATTATAGACTGATTGCCCTACTCGACGTAATCGGTAAAATGTATGCTAGCCAACTTCAACAAATGCTACAATCATGGTCAACTACAAACAATCATAATGACCATTGGCAAGCAGGATTCGTCAAGGGCGTTAGTTGTGGGCTCAATACTCTCTTGCTGAACCTTTTGAAAATGGAATCAATAAGAACTAACATGGCGATCTATATAGCAACTATCATTTTTCACATGCTTTCGACAGCGTCGACCACCAGATCCTTTGGGAGAAGGTGAACGCATAGAATTGTCCACCTGATCTTTTGGATGCAATACAAGAGTTACACTCTAACACAACCATCCAAATCAGATTGGACCAAAGAGGCACCCTATCCCCCCAATCCAAACCCTTAAGGGTGTAAAACAGGGATGCCCCTTAGCTGCCATTGTTTTCAACCTTTTTATTTCTGACATTGGACTGTCATTAAACGAGGTAGCTGCCTTTCCTCTGAAAATTCATGGGTCACAACTAGGCTGGCTCCTATATGCCGATGACTTAATACTCTTGGACGCCACACCTGTCGGCCTGCAACGAAAACTTGACGCCCTGGAAAGATATGTAAACAAAAACGAGCTCCATATCAATAAAAATAAAATGCAAAGTGCTGATATTACGCAACCTGGCATCTTGTAAAAGAAGATCTTCACAATTTGTTTGGCACCTGGAAAAAACATCCCTCTGCATTTCCTCCCATATAAAGTACTTTGGATCCTTGATAAGTGCCCACATAAATGACAATCCCTGGGTTGAGGCAACCAAGAGAAAGTGTCAAAGTGTCTGCAACTAGCTTGCCAGGCAGCTATTATAAACAAAAGATTTCGAAAATTTTCCATAAAACACATGATCGACTTTTACAGACAAAAGGCTATACCAGCCCTCATCTACAGTGCTGAAAACATGTTTGGCTGTCCACATGAGTTGTGGAGTACACTCGAAAATAATTTCTGGACTAGAGCATTACATCTTCCTAAAGGTTGCCCGACATGTAACATAAGATTTGAATTGGGCTTGACCTCTATACAAGTGAGCGTGTGCTGGAACGCTCTATCGCTATATAGAAAGACTCAGCTCTCAAACCCAGTTGCCCAATTCAAAATCTTACACAGGCCGCACATTGATCCAAAATACACAATACTATCTAAATGGAATCAATCATGTAAAGAAATCCTCGAGGTTTAATAATATAAAACTTACAACCTTACTTGAAAACTCAGATAAGGCAAAATCAAAACTATGGAGTTCGGATTGGCATCAAACTTGTGTTGATAGAGCATGTTCTCGCCTTATAAAAGATGCCCCACCCTAAGCAAGAGAGCTCGAGAAACTGCAATCTTATCTGTTACAATCTTCAGACCAGAATTTGAGATTACTCTATTTACACTTTCGACTAAATCTTTTTTTAACTAAAGATCGAACAAGCACTTGGACATCCGAAGAAACCTCTGATCTTACTTGGCGCTTTTGCGAATATCCCATAGAGAATTTAAAACACTTGACCTTGTTTTGCTCAAAGTTTTGTTCACTACGAACAAAACTGTTTGGACCTCTTTTCGAGGCTCGTCGAACCTATTCAGCCAATGATTGGTGGAAAGCCATGTTTGACGGCACTTACTGCAAAGTCTTGTTTAGTCTGATTCTGTTTCTGAAGGACCTAAAACTTCACTTGGTTGAACCAAATTCCACACTCATAAGGAACTTTTGAGATGTGCACCATCGACAAGTGGTGTGGGTTCGTATGAAGCAACGTAATTGCAATTGTTCTTTTTGTTTTTTTTTGTAAAGGTTTTCTTTTGCAAACCGAATAAAAAAAAAAAAAAAGAAAAAAGAAGCTTATGATAACTTGACTATGGCTGGCGAAATTGATAAAGAAACTATGGATTTTATGAATATCAGCAATTCTCAGGCGAGTGAGATCATATTGATGACTGACCTTATAAATCAAACACATATGACCCAAGTGCAAAAGTCAACAATTGAAATAATGGAAGCTGCGGGCAAAAAAGGCTGCTGTTAAACAGCCCAGTATGGAAGTCACTGATGCGAGGGTGCAAATTCGGCAACATCAGGCAACCCCCACAGGACCAGAAATTCCATATCAGCCCGAGCAAAATGAAATACATACACCTGAATTGCAAAGAAATAGGAGTAGTAAAGACGTGGCTCTGCCAACACAGGAGGGCGCCAGGCTAAATGAAGTCATAATTATTTCACCCAAACAAACACCATGGGCCTCATTACACGGTAGGCGGTGAGCCATGGCGCTATTAGCGCCATGGCTCATGCCGGTAAAATACCGGCACCGCCTTGGCGGAAAGGGGATTTACCGCCCCATTCCAAGGTTGGAGGGGCGGTAAATCCCCCTTCCACCATTGCCCTTTCCCATTCCCATTTCTGCCCCATAGGGCTCTATGGGAATGGGGAAGGCGCAAATTACGGCACCGCAATTTTGCGGTGCCGTAATTAGCTCCGAGGTCCCTTAGCGGGTTGGATTTTAACGCCTGCAAAAAGCAGGCGTTAAATCCCCCAACCCGCAAAGGGACCTCGTAGTAAGGCGGTAAGGATTTACCGGTACCGGTATTTTTACCCAACAAAACATCGAGAAAGAAAGACAACGCGACGAAAAATTTGCCCATCTGGAAAATCTAATTGAATCCAAAGTTAATGCAATTCACTCGCGTGAAACTCAGTTGAACCTCGAAACGGAGCGAACTCCATTGCTGAGTGTAAGAGATCCAAAAACTGATGGTGTAAACGACAGTTCCACTAGGTCTATATGTCGCCCTGATACAAAACTGCGAAATGGGAAAAAAACAAAGACCTGCCAAAAGTTGCTACAATCTTTAATATGGTAAAGCTGACTCCATCAGTACCAACCCAAGTAGCCACATCTTCTAAAATTTCTAAAATGTCCCGAGGTCCAGTCTCCCACAATACATTGACGGAACAAGCGATAATTGAATTAGATAACTCCAGTAAATCTGTGGTAGACTCATCGGAAAATTTGTCACTCTCAGATCTAACAGTGCATTTGGATCAAGAAGGAGTCCCTGATTCCCCAGACGACATTCAACAAAACCCAGAGCAGACTGTTAATATAGCAATTAAAACCACCACTCAAGAAACACAGAAGACCGTAGCCTTCCCTACGAACACACCGGAAATTCATATACCCAAAGACACTGGTTGTCAAGATCTTGGAAAAGTCCCATCGGACCCAATAAAGGAAACACAACAAAATGTGAAATAAACCCCAGAAAAAAGAAACAAATCCATCCGTCAAAGACTGAAAAGTACAAAGGAAACACACACGGCCAAGCTACATTCTTAAAATCTTAGCCAAAATTCCAACACTGAAATATCTAGATACGGCGGACCTGGTGTTGATTGAACCATATCACAGAGACAAGAAGGCAAAAGCATACCTCCACGTCACAAAGACGGCAAGTACTGATCTAAAACAAGATGTGATCTCGGCCTTAAACGAACTAGGCTTTGCCTTTGCGGAAATTACCCCACCAGTGTTAGTGGACAGAAACACGCACCCCTCAAGTAAAGTGGCGGAAAAGCATCCTGATCATCAAACGAACATAGAAGAGCAGTTTACAAATAAAAGAAGCAAGATGCATAAGGAGAAAGGGGGAAACCGCCGAGGGAGATTTCAATCGAAACACTATCAAACGAACGAGAACACAAACTACAAAAAACCAAAAAAAGGCTGAAAAAGGTGCTAAATCCAAATTCTCAAAAATAACAACGAAATGGTCCAGCAACGTCACCCAGCAACTCTAACTTTGAATTCCTTCCAGAGATCCAATCCAAGGAAACATCTATGTGCTCGTGAACACGAGAGGCCACGAACATCTGACCAAACCAGATGCATTTAATTTGGCCCAATTTGACATTATCTGTCTTCAGGAGACCTGGCTGATGGAGAAACCAACAATTGACGGATACGAAACCTTTATTTCACCAGCGAGTAAGGGCATGTTCGGCAGACCATCATCAGGCCTCTTAACTGCTGTCAAACTTGGTTCAGGCATCTCCATCAAAATGAAGGTGACAGAAACCTACGGCATTCTGGCGCTACAAACAGAGTGGCTTCGCCCAGAAAAAGCAACAGGGGGAAAAACAAAATCCAACTTAGCTATCATAAATGTCTATTGGAATCCGCAAAGAACTAACAACGCCGGCTTCTTCAGTGCCGTTGCGGAAACACTAGACAAACTCACTGCCGAATTTGGCATCAACCACATTGTCATCTGCGGAGATCTGAATGCCAGGTGTGAGCAACCTCTGGCAAGTACACAACCGTCGCCATCTTTAGAACAAGGTGCATTATGGACAGACCTCATGGACTCTAGAAATTTCCACAACGTGGCAACATTACGAGGCCATCTTCCAGCTATTCCAACCTGGGAACGGGTTGACACCTCAGCGACGCTGGATTATATATTCATCTCACATTCGCTTCTACCTTCTGTAGAGTTTTACAAAGTCTTCAGAACCAAAGCCAGTGACCATAACTTGTTGACAATGACTCTCGAATCGGTGAACTTTCCAAAAGAAATCTATCCTTTTGATGTGGAGATATCACGCAAGTCTTTGCGAGTCCAACTTACAGCAACAAACGTCAAGGAGATTGCCCAGAAATTCGACAAAGAAAACAAAAGCCTCAAGTCCTTGCATCCCAGACCAAAGTATCTCCCTCTTTTCTTGACATATAGAAAAAAGCAAGGAAATCAAACTCCATCATATGGAAATAGGACTCACGAATATGACCCTCAATTGGTTTTGAAAAGAAGAGAAGTCCGCAAACTGACGTGGTTGGCCAGAGTATCGGATAACATTGAACAAAAAGAAATTGCCATAGCCGCTACAAAGTCATATAGACTATGGTTGAAACATCATAAAGCTGCTATGTATCAGAACGATGCTGAATCTCAAATGTAATTCCGGAATTGACTTGGATAACCTTCTTTGCAGCACAATTTGCATCTCTCCCCGAAACTACAGAAAATTACTTACCTCCCACGGTAACAACATGGGCCGACCTTGCCGATCAAGATGAGATTTTGACTGCAATTCTGAAATTGAAAACGTCAAGAGCACCGGGACCGGATGGTCTAACCAATATGGACCTAAAACAACATCCTCAGGAATGGTCTGCTCTAATAACAAAAATGTTCAGCCAATGTCAGACAAAGAAACAGATTCCCAAAACATGGACGGAAGCACTTATAGTTCCCATTTTCAAAAAGGGAAACAGAGACAATCCCGCAAATTATCGTCCCATAGCCCTCCTAGACATCATGGGCAAGATTTTTGCTAGTCTTCTACTTACCAGGTTCCACGGATGGGCTAGATCATCTCTTTGTTTGGACCAACTGCAAACGGGCTTTGTCAAAAATGCAAGCACAAGCATAAACATCATGATATTAAATATCATAAAAGAAAACGTAAAGAATGGTGCACCAAAAGTTTTCATAGCTTTCATAGACTTGACGCAAGCGTTTGCTAAAATCAGCTGCTCGAAGCTTTGGTCCAAACTATCAAACTGGAATTGCTCGGGGGAAATCCTATAACCAATGATTGCACTTCATACGGGCACGAAGTTGAGAGTTCGTCTAAATAGACAAGGAATGATGTCAGACCAATTTCCATCAGAACGTGGCATGAAGCAGGGATGTCCGCTCGCCCCTGCCCTCTTTATTACATGCCTGGACGATTTCCAATACACCGAACCGGCGGTAAGAGCCTTCCCACCAAAAGTGGGCAGTACCTCAATATCCAGACTACTC
This sequence comes from Ambystoma mexicanum, assembly GCF_040938575.1. Classification (NCBI taxonomy): domain Eukaryota; kingdom Metazoa; phylum Chordata; class Amphibia; order Caudata; family Ambystomatidae; genus Ambystoma; species Ambystoma mexicanum. The sequence goes on from NC_090921.1 coordinate 141,062,627, forward strand.
TATGCGGACGACCTGATCCTTATGGATCAAACTCAAATAGGGCTTCAGCAACAACTCACCAACCTGACAAACTATATAGACGAAAATGATCTGAAAATAAACATCACCAAATCTAAAATTCCAATCATGGAGAAAAATCGACCAACCACTAACAACAAGGGACGCTGGTACTTAAATAATACCAAATTAGAAATTGTTCCCAGCATAAAATACTTGTGAATAATGTTTGATGCAACGTGTTCGGAAAAAACTATACACCAGGCCCTGTGGGAGAAAATTAAAACACTAACCACCCAAACCAAGCTAGTAGCCCGGAAATATGGAAAATTCTCAATACTACCAGCAATACAGTTCTATAAGCAAAAGGTGGTGCCATCGGTAACCTACGCTATGGACGCGGCCCTGAACATCCAAGATACGATATGGCCAAAACTGGAAGGTTTTCTATGGAAAGCAGTATTTGGCCTCCCCAAATCGACATCAATTTCAGCCATCAGACGCGAACTGGGCCTTCTATCGTTGAAGCGTTGGTCGATCAAAGCCAGATAAGATTGCTGCGGAAAATCATTTCACCTGATGCACTTCCAATATTTAAATCGATTCAGAAGGAACTTAGCCAAGGTCACTGCATCGCCCTAAATAAATGGGAGCAGAAACTGCAAAAAAAACTGGCAGACTTAGCCTGCACATCCGAGGATTTAATTCAAAATCCTTGTAAGATCAAGAGGAAAATAGCTCAAGAGGATTGGATCCAAACATGTGAGGCAGCCATGTCAAACAAACTACTTGCCCACCTTCCGCCTACAACAAATAAACTGGCTTTACCTCTGAACTATTGCATAAAATTTCCCGATAAAAGACTACAGAAAATATTCATGAAAATGAGATTTAACCTAATGCCAACACAAGAAATCAAAGCTATTCGGACTAAATCTCTATCCAAAACTTGCAGACTATGCCCAGACACACAAGCGGTGGAAACCGTAAGACATTTACTCTTGAACTGTACCAAAACAGCACACCTGCGAGAAGCTTTTCTGTTACCCTTAATGTGCGATGTGACACTTCGAGAGGAGGACACATGGTAGTGTCGCCTGGTCGCAGGTGAAAAGACAAAATGGACTTCAGCGGCAGTAAAGATGCTTGAGACCGCACTTAAACTTATGATAGAGACTGGCAGCCCATCCAGTGTCACATAACTAAGTTCTATCATTTGGTGCAGATTCTCTTCTTCCTTCCCTTCTCCTGAGTGATGCTCTATGTTTGCAATGTTCCTTTTGTTTCTTTTAATTTTACGTTCTTCATGCACTACTTTTTCATCTTTCCACTATGTGTGACATGAGATATGATGTCTTGTAAAAATCAAATTTTGTTTTGATTATAGACAAGTAAATCAAAAACAAAAAATACAAGAAGAGAAAACTTAACAAGCCAAGGAAGTTTATAAGAATCGTTACAGCAGCAGTTAAGAACAAGGTACTTGAAAGTGATATCAATGAAGGACAAATTAACTGTCAGCCGGTTCCATATAAGCCATTGGATGACTTAGCAGAATTATCCAAATCCTTGGCTAGTGTAACAGGTACAAGTATACCACCGCAACAGATGAGTAAAATTGATGTGGCGGATGCACAACCCACTCATAAAATGCAAGCAGACCAGATAGGCAACTTAAAACCTATATATGCTTCAATACAAGAATTGAGAAATGTTAATAAGAACATCCATAGAACAGTACAAAATATCAAATCAAGAAGCTCTTAATTTTAAAATAAACTCAAAAGATTTTCTTAGTACAGATAACCGATCATTTTTGCAGCCATCAGTGCCACATATTGGCCTTTTATTAAATGAGAAGAGAGGGCAACCAAACGATGCAAGGAGACCCTAAAATCTATGAACTAGCTGAATTCAGAGCAGATGCTAACAGAACAGCCCCTTCAGTAGATATTTTTGATAAAGTCAAAATCCCCCCGTATGACAGGAAATGGGACCTGTATAAAAATCATCACAGCTTAATGAAAAATCAGATCTATGATTTGAACCGCACAAGCATTTTAAACATATGCTCTGAGATTCCAGCTCTACAAGATCTAACATCAACCGATATTGGTCTGCTAAACACACTCTGGGAGGCAAGAACCCTGTTGTTTAATCTAGGGTTTATCTTAAGCCAAGATATATCAGTAAGCCATGAGAAAAAGGCAACACAAGAGACACCCAGAGCACGCATATATGGACAAGGCATGAACAAACAGTGCAGACTTAATGAGCAACAAACAGGATCACAATGGAAAGTGCAGGGCGGGCAGGAAAGCTCATAACAAGAGGTAGCAAGTGATCAAATAAGCCTAGTCTCGTGGAACACGAGAGGCCATAGTCATTTTATTAATACCAAAAGTAACATCTTGAAAGAATATGACATAATAGTGTTTCAGGAGACGTAGCTTCTTACCACCCCCATATGGGACCTATACAACGTGCTAACGGTGCCCGCAATACGCCCCAGACAGGGCGACCAATGGCAGGATTACTTATGGCATTAAAGAAAGATAAGCATTTTCAAGTCTCGCCATATCAGATCCAGTCACCTTATTTCCAAGTGGTAAAGGTACAAAGAGGCCCCTCCGCTATTGCAATAGTAAATATATATTGGGGCAGGAAACATCTAGCTATCGATGAAACCGCCATACTGGACAAGTTGTTATTGGATCATACCTTGCATCATACTCTCATTATGGGAGATTTAAATCTGCAAATGTTACCTATTAAAAATAATGACAGATCCATAGAAGAGCATAGATGGGCCAGCATTATGTCAGAAAGAGGATACATCATGTTAAATGCAACATTACAAGATCATTCTACCTCACAAATAACATGGCAAAGGGGTTCCCAACAAGATGTGTTGGATTACATATATGCAGACACATCTTTCATGAACAAAATTGTCTCTTGGAACATCGAACCCTCCATCTTGAGTGACCACTTCCAAATATGTTTGACTTGGAATTGGTCTGGGCCAAAAGATGAGCATAAGATAAATCACTATATGGCTGGTTTGACGGTGAACAATGCACGCAATCGTATGCGATGTTCGAATGTGTAACTCATTCACCATAACCAAGTACTTATACAACAATTTGAAAATCTAAAGGAAGACGGGCATATGAGTTATGTACAGGCGATGCAAGTATACAAGACAGGAGGGTCATCGACATGCCTTTGATGAAGTAGTGAAGGAGAGAAAAGCCGACCTGCGCAAAAGCATACAATATTTGAAGCATATGTCACCTTATAATAAACAATTAGAAACCAAACATCTGATGCAGGGTTATAAAAGCTGGCATAAAGGGAGACGTACAAATCAATATCAGAAAGATGGCGAGGCAATGATGAAACAAATTGTGACAAAGTCGTCAGGAGGTATATGGGCCCTACTCAATGGTCATCTTTGCCAAAATCAGTTCATATCTCAAATAAATCCCATAGCAGATTCTGTTTGGCAATCACATTACAAGAATACATACCAGTCTCCGTTTCCTGAATTTCACATGAACATTATAGATCAGGCACACAAAATGGACTTTGACAGTTCAGATATTCAACATTGTATTTCCAAACTGAGTCGGTCGAGAGCCTCAGGCCCGGATGGGTTACATAACATCATGCTCAAGAATAATCCCGAAGCCTGGGCACACATCTTGGATACAATATATACAAATATCATGATAACGGGAAAAATCCCATTATCTTGGAAAACGTCAATCATGTTGCCTTTATTCAAGAAGGGCAATCGTACAGATCCCAAAGCCTATAGGCCGATAGCCCTTCTTGATTGCCCCTGCAAAGCCTTTGCACGGTTAGTACTGGTAGATTTCAACAAGTGGCTGGATGATAAACATTTAAGCGATCCTTATGAAACGGGATTTATCCCAGGATTAGGCACAACAATCAATCTCTTTACACTTAACTCCATCATACAGCAAAAAAAAGAACGCAAGCAAGTACTGTACGTGGCTTTCGTTGATTTTAGGTAGGCGTTCGACCTTGTACCCCGAGAATTACTATATAAGAAACTACTAGATCAAAGATGTCCATGGTACATATTGAAATTGATTGTGGAGCTACATACAGCAGCCACAATTCAAATAAGACTACGGAATGATGGCCAGCTATCCGCACCAATACAAATAGAGCGTGGGCTGAAACAGGGCACATTCCTGAAAATGATACTGACTAGTTACAACACTGGAAATGGACTTCCGTGGGAGCACGGCTCATGTGGAGCCAGCTTGCAGTGCCACTGGCTTGCCAACTCTGGGCGAACTCTGAATGCAAGCGCTGCAGGCCCTCGGCGTGTTGCTCTTGGGCGTAATACAAAATGGAGTTGCACGGCCGGGATAAAGTTAGTGCTATTCACCTAGTTTTATGTGCTACAGGGAGTTTCTTTGCACCCATGGGGTGGGGCCAAGTCCCCCCCTGTAGATTATATTGCTTGGTAGGGAGTTTGCCTAACTTGGAAGCGCCTAGGGGGTGGGACAGACTCATTTCCATCCCAACATTCCCCCCTTTAGTTACTTCTACAGTAACAAATTCACCTTCCCCATTTCTTCTTTCATTTGCCCTTCTTTCGGCTTCTTTTGGTTGTACCCTTTAAGGGCATCCATTCTCTACATACGCTTCTGAAACTTTCAACGCACTGCGCATATTGCTCAGGTGTGCAAGTCATATATGTATATATATATATTTACAGTGAAAAAACTTTGTTAAGGGGACGTTATGGTTAAGTTGCACTACTGAAAACCTATGAAATTCAGTGAAAAAACATTTTTAAAGGGACGTTATGGTTCCAAGTAAAACCGAATAACCCCTGAAATTAGCCAGTTATGGTAAGCTAAGCAACCATAACTCTCGCCACCACCGTGCACTGCTAAGAATAACACCCATGACATCACTGATGACATCACATGTGCATTTAATTTCATAGGAAGTCCCTACAAGGGGTTGTGAATGTAATGTTGGCAAAAAGTGTCAGGGGTCATCTGGAGATGTGTGATGAACTACATACTTGATTATGCAATGTATTGCTCCAAAGAACATTCCATTGCAGTGTTGTGTCCAAAACAGGAACCTACTCATATAGAAACCTAGGCATTGGCTGCAGCATACACCATAGAGATGTAATATTTCTAATTTTCCCATGTTGGATAGTAAAACAGTGAATGCTTCTGTATCACACTTTTCATACTGTGAAACATATACTAAGTAGGTAATAATGCATCACTTACTACATGCTTGTACTACTACACACAAAACATTAAAAGACCACAATGTATACAAATATGGGGCTTATACAGGGAGAGTAAAGTAAGTAAACAAGAGGCAGTATCATGAGCCACTGTGTATAACCAACATGATTATCTTTACGCATAGAAATGATTGCTGTGTTTCAGGCCTGCTTCTTCCCCTATGCATGTGCATCATAATATGCGATTGAATTATAAGGAAAGTACTGTAAGAACATGTGAGAATAGCAACGTCTACAAATGTAATACCTTTTGAATTTTAAGTTTTTTACTGTCCGTGAATAAACTGACCTGGTCCACATATGTCAGTGAACAAAAAATGAAGGGGCTATACATGTGATGTCATCAGTGGTGTCATCAATCATATCTGTGATGCCATCTTTGATGTCATGGGTGTTATTCTTAGCAGTGCACGGTGGTGGTGCGAGTTATGGGTGCTTAGCTTACCATAACTGGTGAATTTCAGGGGTTTTTCGGTTTTACTTGGAACCATAACGTCCCATTAAAAACGTTTTTTCACTGAATTTCATAGGTTTTTGGTAGCGCAACTTAACCATAATGTCCCCTTAACAAAATATTTTCACTGAATTTGATAGGTTTTTATTAGTGCAACTTAACCATAACGTCCCCTTAACAAAGTTTTCATTGAATTTCATTGGTTTTTATTAGTGCAACTTAACCATAATGTCTACGAACGTCTGACTTCATTGCAGACCTTCCGGAGAGTGCCACATGACCATATGCTGGCGCGCGGCATGATGACGTGTCTGAGATCCCGTACGCACTTCACGATAAGATCTGTGCTTCGCGGACAGTTCAGAACTGCATTTTCTACTGGTATAGCAACTTTCAACTTCAACGTGAAGGCCCGGGAGAAAAAGCTAAAATACTATATGATATATCCTGCTATCTTCAGGATTGTGGTGGATGGTCAACTGCACTCCTTCACTGAAAATAGGGCTGCAGAGACTTTTCTATCTGACTTGGAAGTGGACCCTATGGAAGGAACGTCGTCTGACTTGGGCACTGTGAATAGACAGAAAAAAGGAAGGTTGGATTCCAGTAGGCGCTTGTAATTTGGGAATGGCTTGAGACTGTTTTACTTGTTTTATGCTTTGTTTTTATTGATCTGAAACTTTACTCCCATTCATAATATGGGCTCAAGATGGCGCTTGGTAATGCTCACATAACTGTCGTGGAATGCTGGGCTTCCTTGAATGCAAACATGTGTCATTTACATTGCAGCTGCGTGGAGAAAGGCACCTTTGTTTCGTTTATTATACGTGACGCACGTTGCGTAACGGAACGCACACGGTTTCCAGGCATCTGGTTTGGAATGTACATGTTTATGGCGGCATACGGTCGGACCTGTGACCTGTGGAGCAGAACTGTGTGGAATGGCGGACTGGCGTCGCGGAGTATTACTCAAGTAGCAAGCTGTTTATGCTGGTGGAGTTCTTAATTGCTTAGAAAATATAAACTGAAATCCTTAGAGCGTCAGTGTTAATTGCACGTTGGTGAGAACGAAGGACATACAGTTTGTTTCAATGCTAATGCAGCTTTCTGCCTGACTGGAGATCCTTATCCAACTGTGAAAATAAACACCTCTTTACGACTAGTACCCACCCTACAAATCTAATCCAGTTCAGTTTATGTGTGCCTTTCGTTTTCGTCGCGCTGAAAATAAAAAAAGGAAACGTGCCCGAACAGGGGGTCATTTTGAAATTGCCATTCTACATGCATAGCTAATCCTTAACTTTCGGAAAAGCCTGGCAGCACGGGGGTGTGAAATGCTGTTCTGACCTTACTGCTTCGCTGATTCATTAAGTGGGGAACTATAACAGGAACCAAGAACTGCACGGTGGAGGAGAAAGTCACGGTAGGGCCAGGGGGAGTTTTTGACTGCGGGCGGATACCTCGTTGTGACTTGGAGCGAGGGGGGAGATGTACCCTTTTGCAGGGATGCTTTGATGAAGAATCTTGAGGCCGTTTGGAAACTGAATTGGCCATATAAAAGAAAAAAAACAGTAATCGGTGCAGCTGGGTGGATGGGGTGCGAGGATTGCTGGGGGCGGACATCTTCAAGTGGGTGTTTGGGGCAGTGATTTGAGACCTGACATGCCCGGATGCATTTGGGGGTGCCCTGGACCTTAAAGCTCCTATCACGCACTGTTATGTTTCAAAATATTGTGGCATCCGTCATTGAATTCTTTGAGAGGGGCTATAGATATAATTAGAAATGCTGATGACTAGTCAATGTCTGGTGCTAATTCTCACTTGGAGGATGAACAGTGAATGGCAAGGCTCCGAGACCCCAAGACAGTGATGTACTCTATGTGCAATTTACAGTGTTTAAAGCTGAATACTAGTACATCCTTAGTGGCGTTTAGCGGGTGGGAGTTGGGGATAGGTATAATTTATGTTATTTACAGAAATACTCGCTTTTGAGGTGCCTCGCATTGGGTTTGAAAGAGTCTGCTCCGTTGATAGTTTGGAGCAGGATATGGTTACTGTCCTTGTATATGTATATTTTTTTATCTGCTCTTGAAAGGTTTGGATAAGAGAGTTTATGTATGTATGTATGTATGTATGGGTCTGTTAACAGATGATATGACAGCATTGTAGGTGGCAGGTGTGTGGTTGGATTGGGTGGTAAGAGATGTGGATGTCTATCCAGAATGTATGGTGTGTGCTTCAGTGGGCTTGTGTGGCTTAACAAATGTATATTGTGTTTCAGGATGATGGAGTGTGGGAATAGGTCAATCTGTGCGCCTTTGAATTACATATTGGTGACATGGGTTATAGGAGGAACAAGTTTGTGATATGCTAGGCGTATGGACGATGTAGTGGTGAGCTGTGTTGTGGTGGATGTGTTTGCCTGTATATAGCCGTTATGAGTGAGGGAGTGATGCTTCATTTCTCAGTTGTTTGCTGATATTTTACATTATTTTAATTTAATGTCATCTAGGTTAATAAGGAAAGGTACATGGATGGCTTTGGTCCTCATGTTGAGTTGAACTGTTCTTCGAATTAGTATTGGCATATGTTTTTGCTTCATTAAGTGTCTTACTTCACTTTTTGCCTTTTTATTTTTCATGTTTCTGGTGAGTTGGGGAGGTTTGGTATATGTTTTTTTTGTGTGTTCTTTACTAGTTTGCTTAATGGGGAATTTTTTATGCTTAACTTGATTTATTGTAGGGCATGGGATGTATCTCTGGTGGGTATGGTTCGGAATAATGTTCTAGATGTATATATTTTTGCTTATTTCAAGTTCGATGTATAGGACTTTTATTTGTGAAATGCTTTAGTTGTGTATGTGTGCATGTGTGTCCTTTGCCCCCTTTTTTTTTCTTTTTCTTTCTCTCTCACTGTATTGTGGTCACGGTGAAGATATATTGAGTTTGAGGGCTGTACTATGGCTTCGCTGACTTTTGCAACATGGAATGTTAAGGAGATAGGAGGTGCTATTAAGAGACGCAAGGTTTTGGCGTGGATTTGGAGGAGTCGAGCAGATGTGGTTATGCTTCAGGAAACTCATTTAACTGAGCAAAGTGGAGGTTACTTGGTCAGTCCAAAGTACTTGCATGTAATCTCTAATTATTATGATTCAAGATCAGGGGGAGTGAGTGTATTGTTTAGGAAAGGCTTCCAAAACACTAACGGATGATATGGGACGGATTTTGCTGCTTGATGTCGTTTACGATGGGAAAATGATAACGTTTGGGACAGTCTATGCTCCGTGTTCGCCGACTGTTGACTTTCTCACCAAGTTGGATCTGTTGCTAGATAAGATGGAGGGTGAGACGATTATTTTAGGTGGGGACTTTAATGTAGTTATGAATAATAATTTGGACCGGAAATCTTACTGCGGATACTCTGGGGAGATGATAAGTGCAAAATTGCGTGAATTACTATTTAAGTATGAACTTGCAGATATATGGAGGGAACTTCATCAGATCGAGAAAGAGTATACGTTTTATTCTCCTGTCCATCATTCTTATCCTAGGATAGATCATTTATTCATTAGTAAGGTGTTAATTAATCAGGTAGAGAGAAGTATCTCGGATCATGCTTTGCTTGATATGCAGGTGAATTTTGGAAGTGTGGGTAGAAGATCTAGGAGATGGAGAATGCAGGCTGCTTTACTTAAAGATGGTACTGTTACGTCGTGGTTAGAGAACTTCATTCGTTGTTTCTTTGAGGATAATAGAGGTACGGCGCGGGTTACATCTGTTTGGGATTGTTTTAAGGCAGTTCTTAGGGGTGAACTGATTAGTAGATCAGCTCATGCTAGGAAGAAAAGTCAGGAAGAACTTAAGAAGATGGAAGAAGAGATAAGGTGTATGCAGAAGGTCTGTGCGGATAATGACTCGGTACAGAACAGGACACGTCTAAGGAAGTTGGAGTCTGAGGTAAATGACTATGTACAGTTTTTGGCGGATAAAGGTATGTTTTATTCGAAGCAACGGTTTTGGGAGTTTGGGGATAGGAGTGGGAGATTGTTGGCTAATAAGCTTAAGGGATTTGCGGTGGATACGAATGTGTCATCTATTCTGACGGAAGCTGGTGTTACTTTAAATAAGACTGAAGAAATTTGTGAACACGTCAGAGGTTTTTATGAGAATTTGTATAGAGAAGATGTACAGCCTGAGGATGACAGTTTAGTAGCTTTCTTTGATAAGATTACCCTTTCCAAGTTGCCTTTGGATACAAAAAATCAGCTGGAGGCTATGATTGATGTGTCTGAAGTTAATTTGGCGATCTCGCAAATGAAAGAGGGTTAATCCCCTGGACCGGATGGTATAGTCTCAGAATTTTATAGGAAATTTGAAGCAGACTTGGCACCTATCTTGTGTGAGGTCTATAATGTACTTGTGGAGTCGGGCGAGATGTGCGATTCAATGAAGGAGGCATTACTCATTGTGATCCTGAAGCCGAATAAGGATACTAAGCGATGTGGAATTTATAGGACAATTTCTCTACTGAATGTAGACTTGAAAATGTTTACGAAAATATGGGCCAATAGATTGAAGTCATGTATGGGTGATTTGGTTGACGAATCTCAGGTAGGATTTATACCAGGGCGTTTTGGGTATGATAATATACGGACTGTGTTGGATGTGATAGGAGTACATTATGGGAAGGAATCAGACAAGATCATTGGTTTTTTCGATGCTGAAAAAGAATTTGACGGAGTCAATTGGAGATTCATGGAATATACTTTGTTGCAGATGGGTTTTGGACCTGTATTTATGAAGATGATAGGATGTATTCATAATGGTGTTAGGGCTAGGTTGTTGGTTAATGGAGTTATCTCAAGGTTATTTCAATTATCAAGAGGTACGCGCCAAGGCTGCCCATTATTGCCATTTTTGTTTAATTTAGCATTGGAACCACTTGCGGTGTATATTAGGCAATGTGAACTGATAAAGGGAATTAGTGTTGGGAAGGTCGAGGTTAAGCTTTTGTCTTATGCTGATGATATGTTGATTTTGTTGTCCAATCCAAGTGAATGTGGTGTTGTTGTAAGGGAGATGTTTGAGGAGGTTGGTAAATTGTCTGGCCATAAAGTTAATTGGGAAAAAACTGAGATTTTTCCGCTGTCTAGAACTTGCGATAATGGTATTAGGGACATTTGGAATTGTGGCTGGTCGCCTGGGGGGGTCACTTATTTGGGGATTTGTGTTGTTGGGGATTTGAATAAAATAGTGCAATGCAATTTGGATAAGGTGTTGACTAAGATGGCCTTAATAGTTAGGAAATGGGAAAGATTGAACCGATTAGTTTTGGACCGTTTCTCTTGTTCTACTTTGTTATGATCTTTTAGCCGAGACCGACTCAGGAGCACCTAAATTCCAATAGAACAAAGGGTAATTTTAGTTAAATCCTTTACAAACGTATTAGCACAAACAACAAGAGTGCACCTCTACACTTCATTTCTACCAAAGATTGAACTTGTCTCTATGGGCTAAAATAAATGCCATTAAGATGGTTCTGTTGCCCAAAATATTGTATATTATTCAATCCATTCCATTGTTGATTTATAAAAAACAATTTTTGAAGATTGAGAATCTCTTTCAAACTTTTTTGTGGGGAGTTGGGAAAAGGCCTCGTGTTCGGAAGTTCATTTTGATGCAGAAAGTAGATGAAGGAGGTTTTGGCTACCTGGATCTAGTAAAGTATTATCGGTCCTTTTTACTCAAAAAGGGCTCCTATTACTTTAGAGTAGAGACTGTTAAGGAGCCATTTTGGTTACAAATGGAGAGAGGGATGTGTGCGCCGTTTCAATTGGATACTCTTTATTGTATGGAAAAGTTGTCTAATAAGAAATTGGTTTTGAAGCCAATTGGGGTTACCAGACAGGTTTTGGGCGCTTGGTTTGATGAGAATGGACAGACTTATGGTTTCAGTGCAGATGCCTCCATTTGGCATAATGAAGCAATAAAGATTGATAATAAATGTCTTCATTGGAAGAGTTGGGTCTCAAGGGGTATTTTGAAACTGGGAGATGTTTAGGATGGCACTCGGATGTTGAGTTTTGTGGAGTTGGTGGATAGATTTAATCTGGGTCAAAGAGAAATGGCTAGGTATTTGAGATTGGCTCCGATGGTTGAACACAGAATTGCTATGGTGGGTGGCTCGCTTGGGAGGAGACCGGAGATTAGTAAATTATTGGATGGTCAAGAGTATGGTGCACGAATTTACATGAATTTCATGCCCATGAATGCGAAACACCTGTTGGCATGGGGTGGGTTAAGGATTGCTTGGTCGAATGATATTAGCAGGGTCATTTCTGATGTTGAATGGAAAGATATTTTGAGAGTGGGTGTGAATCTAAGGAAAGATTTAACCTTGCGTTTAATTCGGCAGAAAATTGTGGGTGGGTTGTATTGGACACCTGTGAGGATGTTTAAATTGCGGTTGAGTTTGGATGATTTGTGTTGGAGTTGTGGTACGAATAGAGGTACTCTTTTACATCTATTGTGGGAATGCCCTAGAGTACTGTCATTTTGGTGTGAGGTGATAGATAGGATTGATTTCATTTTTGGAATACGTTTACCTAGATCTGCGGCGAATATAATCTTGCTCTCGCATGTTGAAAGGGGTGCTCAAATTAGGAAACATAATTTTTGGATTGATAGAGCTGTGATGGTTGCGATTAGATTAATCCTCAGGATCTGGAAAACTAGGAAGAAACCAAGCGTTGAGGATTAGTTGATAGACCTGAGGGTGTTGTCTAGGTATGATAAGGTTTCGTTGAAGAATAGAGGCAAGGAGGACGAGTATTTGTTGCTGTGGGGTTCATTTGATGCTCTCTATTATTGATTTGCTCATTTATGGAACATTTTGGTGGCAAGTGGAGATTGGTATAAGGATTTTTTTTGTATTTTTATTTTTTTTGCATTTTTTATTTCTCATTTACTTCTCTTCTCCTTGTGATGTTGTGTTTTGTCTTCATGGTGTTTTGTGTGTGTAGGGTTAGACATTTGGTGGGGTTCATTTAGCTGAGTTTTACATAGTTGATTTTATTGCAAGATTTGGTTTAATTGGTTTGTTCGTGTTTTCAGTTGAATTGAGTGCTGTATTGTTTGTTTAAGCCCATGTGGAACTGATGTATTGTAAACCTAATAAACTGAAGTTCAAAAAAAAAAAAAAGAAATAACACACATGCAGCATTTTCCCCTGTACATCTGCCCCTCAATATTAGTGTTTGGTGCCTCTTCCCTCATTTCCCTCCCCAACTTTCGTTCTTAGCTCTCCTCCCAAAAAAAAGATACATCCAAAAACAACAAAAGAAATGTTCCTTTCGGAAACCACCTTCCACAGTTACAAAATAGAACTAAAAAAAAAACATATAGGGCCTCATTACGGGTTTGGCTGTAGCCATACCCTTAATAAGGGCATGGCTGCCTCCAAAACTGTGTCCTGGTCCGGGTTCCCTGAATGGGGAATTACCAGGCCATTCCGAGTTTGGAGGGCTTGGTAATTCCTCCCTCAGGGAACCCGGCCCCGGACCTTCCCCATTCCCATTTGAGCCCGATAGGCCCGTTGTTAGCTCCCTGGTCCCCTCGCAGGACCCGGTAAGGACGCCTGGTTTTACCGGGTCCGCCGTTTTACCAGGCGTCCTTACCGGGTCCTGCGAGGGAACCTTGTAATCTTGCGGAATGGGTTTAACGGGTCCGCCTCCATTAGCGGAACCTGTTAACCCATTCCACAAGGGTTGTAATGAGGCCCATAGACTCCATCTACTTTATATTTCTCATTAAAGTACATAGACTCAATAAGATTTTCCAACATTTCCATTTGCATTTTGTGTTATACTAATGGCAATATTGGGGTGTTCATCCTCCGTTCCAGGGACTGGAATGATGGATACCGGCCCAGCAGTCCAAGTTATCAGCCCAAGCAAAGCGAGGGTGGATAACGAGGTCTCTGGACCATTATCCCCCCATTCCAGCCCCTGAAATGGGGGATGAAGACCATTAGCAGCCTAGGTTCCCAAAGCGGGAACCCGTGGTACTAAAAAAGAGGATTTTTCGTCCTACACCGCCTGTGGCATCCCGGTATAGGGAGGAAAATCCTTTTCCAAGATGGCCACCATGTAAAGGGAAGGCGGGGGTTCCATACAGAGCCCCTCTTCGCTTTCCATGGCAGCCTGCAGAAGACAAAAAGAACACCCTATGACCAGATAACCACAAGCACATTTTTCTTCCCTTTCAAATCTATCCTAATTTTGAACAACTTTACCACAAAGCCAGTCGCAGGTGGACAAGACCACTTTAATCCTATGTTTTTTCCCTTCTGGTCATGGCCAGTAGCCAGATTGTCCGGATCATGACACTATATCATGAACCGGACATTCTGGCCACTGCCCATGGCCACTGGCTACCCCTCAGTCACTAAAGCTGTACCGCTTTTTTTTTAACTGTATCATGACACTTGTCAAATATGAAAACACTGCCACATTTGCAAAACCATGCTTGTAGATCCTTGCCAAGTTTGCTGGAAATCCACCCATGTTTTATTTTTGCAAAAGTGTCAAATTAATGCACATACAATCGTCATATAAGCTACCCCCTCTGCACAAAATCCCACTCATTCCAAATCAGGTCAGAGATATCCCACCCATCGTCATCACCCCTCACCTCTGCAGACATAATTTCATAAGTTTCACAAGTGCAATGCTCAGAAAATATTATTGTCCCGAGGGTTCGGCCATGTATTTTTATACATACGTTGATCTATCGTAAACATTTCCAATTCACCTTACCTCACTTTTCCTCTTTTAAAAACATATGAAATCTGGCAGCAGGGCGCGTCCATCTTCTGCTATTTTTATCCATTGCTGTAGCTGCCTAAGGTAAACTGCCCTGACGTCACTAAATCATATGCCCCACCCCTGAACCTCACATCACCAAACCTAGTGATAGTCTACACCTTTCTCTGTGTCGTTCCTCGTCAGCGTAACCAAACGCGCCCATAATCACCTACGTGACGTGACGCAGAACCCGAAAATCAACACACATCGACTAACAACACAGCATGTCACAATTCGGAATATTAAACCGTACTTTAAAAGAAAACAATAACACTGTACAATTTGTAAAGTACTTTTATTTCACAATAAACGCTCCGGGAACATCCGACTATTGCCATATTCAATACTCGCGATCCAAAATGTTTATTGTGAGGCACACGTTGTTCTTTTTGCGTACACAAGGTGTTCGTTTTCGGTAATAGAACCGCTTGGGTCGCACAGTGAATTCGAGGCCTTCTACATCAACTTTGGGCTAGACCACCATAAAGGATGTTATGTTACTCCTAATCGCTAGTACACCGTAAGGACATATGGGGCCTGGGCGATCGTCCCAAAAAAGTGTCACTGTGATCCAGCCGTTGACAGCTACGTTCAGCTGCCGATTGAAGAAGCCGTCAGTTGGCATCTGGAATCTATGACAATCGCAGAAAGGCAGAATATATGTTTTGAAAACATAACAGAAAATGTGTCTCAATACCCAAACTTTATTACAATGTATCTATTGACTTATAAATTCGGCATAGAGTTTAAACTAACGATTAGCACAGACATCAAACAATCTCAACAAAGAGAAAACAACGTGGAAACTGATACACAATTCGATATGGTCATACAAATGCATTTTAATGAAATATTAGCGTTGAACCTGGGTGAACCTAGTGGTGGTCTACATGCACCTCGATGCTGCACTCCCCATAACCACGTAAAAAAGACAACCACACACAAAGATAGTACTTGTGTTTCATTGCAATAAGCAACACAGAACAGACCAATAGAATATAACCCAAAAATAATCTTCAGATAATAATAAATTAATGCTTGGTATACATTCGTCGAAACTCAAACTTACATTATATTCACCATTTGCATTCTCTTGCCGTAAATCAGACCGTAACGCTCACTGCGTTCGCACCAAAGATTCTTCATAAACTGAATTTACATGTTCCTTACACACTTTTGGAATGCACAAGATTATCAAATCTTCATTATTACAAACCTCCTCTCATTCATTCCTTACAGAATGGTCCCTTTCTCTCAAGGTCAAAAAACAATTGAACCTTATACTGTGTGTCCCATGCGTAGGCTTCCTTAGCTCGCAACCAAAAATTCAAAGCTGGTGACCTTCACTCAGAATCAAAATACATTCTCACTTTGCAACAACTTGGCTCACCGCATCCATGAGAACTGTTATTCTCATACATGTGCAGGGCCGCTCTTTGCATCAGACACTGCAGGTGGCTGCCTCAGAGGCCAGACTCTAGGGGGCTCCAGTCTGACTCCATTATTATTTTAACACAGACACATTAGTCCTTTATTTGCCGGGCTCTGGTTGTACCACCAGCACATCAATTTATAAACATCAAGCGTTTTAATTAAGAGTGTAAAATAACCCGAAATTGCTTCTATTTAATATTAATAAATATTTGGCAACCAATATAAACAATATAGAGTAAGGGGCATTCGGAATGTAGTATTACTCTGTAATACCACAAGATAAAGTTGGGGTTGCAGACTACAGAAGCAACAATCTATATTTACAAGTCCACAATTCCATGATTACACATCCCATCCCTTGAAAGCCAAAATGCAATATCTTTCGCCTGTACTTTAGGCACATTGGGCCTCATTCCGAGTTTGGAGGTAACCACGCCGCTATTTGCGGCATGGTTGCCTCCAATATCGTTCCGATTCCACCCTGGTGAATGGAGCAATTACCGGTCCATTCCAAGGTTGGCGGGACCGGTAATCCCCATTCACCAGGGCCCTCCCCCATTCCCATTTGAGCCACCATGGGGGGAATGGGGAAGGGGCTAATAACGGTACCGCAAATTGCATACCGTTATTAGCTCGAGAGTCCTTTTGCGGGTCCCGTCCTTAACGCCTGCTAAAAGCAGGCGTTAAGGAAGGACCCGCAAAGGGAACTCGTAGTAGGGCAGTAAGGGTTTAACGGCACCGGTCTCGTTACCGGTGACCGTTAACCCTTACCGCCCTACTCGGAATGAGGGCCATTATATTGTGAACACCTCCAAATGTACTGTGTGACTTTCGTGATATGATATGATATGATAGTTTATTTATATTGCGCCTATACACAATGTGTTTCAAAGCGCTTCAAGGCAAGGGAGGGAACAAGGGAAAAAACAATGGGCCTCATTACACGGATGGCGGTAAGGATTTACCGGTACCGGTAAAATACCGGTACCGGTAAATCCTTACCGCTTTACTACGAGGTCCCTTTGCGGGTTGGGGGATTTAACGCCTGCTTTTTGCAGGCGTTAAAATCCAACCCGCTAAGGGACCTCGGAGCTAATTACGGCATCGCAAAATTGCGGTGCCGTAATTAGCGCCTTCCCCATTCCCATAGAGCCCTATGGGGCAGAAATGGGGAAGGGCAATGGCGGAAAGGGGATTTACCGCCCCTCCAACCTTGGAATGGGGCGGTAAATCCCCTTTCCGCCAAGGCGGTGCCGGTATTTTACCGGCATGAGCCATGGCGCTAATAGCGCCATGGCTCACCGCCTACCGTGTAATGAGGCCCAATGACATTCTTACAGGCTATGAACAGTAAGGATGTGAAATTAACTATCGTACTCGGCCTGATGACATTTCAGATAGTGCAAGAGCTAAAACATAGAAAAGGAAGGGAGGGGGAGAGTGGGAAGGAAATGGAAACAGACAGGCGACTACCGTACTAGGCCTGACGACATTTCTGGTAGAGCCGGAAAAAAAACAAGAGGTGAGGGAGAGGGGTGCAGAAAGGTAGGGGAGGAACAAAACAAGCGACTATCATATTAGGCCTGACGACATTTCAGATAGTGCTGGAGGGGGATTGGGGAGGAAAAAACCAGTAAGGGGAGGGAGGAAGAGACAGACGAGGTTGCTATCATACTAGGTCCAGGGACAATTCTGATAGAGTAAGTCCATAGAAGAAAGTAAGGGGAGGAGATAGGAAAAGGGAGAAGGGAAAGGAGGCCAGAACAGAGAGTTAGCAGTCAAAAGAGTGGAGAAGCAAGAGGGGAGAGTGAATACAATTGCAGAAGTCAGTAGTAACACAAAATGTTGCAAGCCAGCATACAAGATGAAGATGGGAACAGCATGATTCAGGGCCACCATGAGTACAAGATGCAAAAGAAGTTCAGCATGAGAGTTGAGAAAGGGTGACGCACCATGAATGAATGAAGTCCATAAAAGTCAAATCCAGCTTTGTCCACAAGAAGGTGATGGTGAAACCAGAATGTATCAGGACAGACTCCTGCAGAAGTAGGCTTGAGTGTGGTGAGGGGGGAGCAGGGTAGAAGAATCAAGCAAAACAGGCAACACCTGTGTGCGAGAATGGGGGGGCACAAGGGAACATCACGGGGGGACCAGAGGGAGTAACACATGTTGGTGCATGCCTACCTGCTGTCTGAGCAGGGGGTCGGGCCCTGGGTCCTCCTGGTCCAAACAGGTCCAAACAGGAATTCCCCTTTTCTTCATCTGCCCTTCGCTTAGGACGCCCGGGCGAGAGACGCTCTTGATCTAATAGTTAGGAGCAGGAAGGAAGAGGCAGGGCTAAGAAGGTGGGTGGTGCTTGCTAAGTGGTGAAAAAGAGCTTCAAACAGGAAGGCACCAGGTGGGCGGGGCTTGCTAAGTGGTGAAAAAGAGCAGTTAACAGGAAGGCACCAGGTGGGCGGGGCTTAAGCCAGGTGACCTAGATCCAATTGCACCTGCTTCCCATCTGCAAAGGAAAAGAGGCTGGACGGCTCCTTAAGTAAGGAAAAAGAGCGGCAAACAGGAAGGCACCAGGTGGGCAGGACTTGATAAGTGGTGAAAAAGAGCGGCAGGCAGGAAGGTACCAGGTGGGCGGGGCTTAGGCCAGGTGACCTAGATCCACTTGCACCTGCTCCCCATCTGCAAAGGAAAAGAGGCTGGAGGGCTCCTTAAGTAGGAAAAAGGAGCAGCAAACAGGAAGGCACCAGGTGGGCGGGGATTGCTAAGTGGTGAAAAAGAGCGGCAAACAGGAAGGAACCAGGTGGGCGGGGCTTGCTAAGTGGTGAAGAAGAACAGCTAACAGGAAGGCACCAGGTGGGCGGGGCTTGCTAAGTGGTGAAAGAGAGCGGCAAACAGGAAGGCACCAGGTGGGCGGGGCTTGCTAAGTGGTGAAAGAGAGCGGCAAACAGGAAGGCACCAGGTGGGCGGGGCTTAGGCCAGGTGACCTAGATCCACTTGCACCTGCTCCCCATCTGACAAAAAAACACCAGTTTTTTGCTACTTGCAGCCATATCCCATTCCATCCTCATCAACCCTCACCTCCCCAGAGATTATTTGATAAGTTTAACAAGTGCATTAATATAATATGTTTTTGCCGCAATGTCCGCGGACACCAAAACACAGATCCAAGATGGCGGGCGCATCGGAACAATCTGACGCACTTAACACTCTTCACCATCCAATCGGCGAACGCATCACATGTCTGCGGACATGACGCAAGCTGATTAGCCAATCGGTGTCCTGTCCGCGGACCGAACAGGGAAGTGTGTCCGCGGAGCGGACATAGATATCACTAATTTTTTTAGACCTACTTTTTGATCATTTAAAAAGAAACTACCGGACGGATTTTCACCAAATTCACAAAAGCACGCTTTTGGGACCAAGCCGCTGCTCCTGCCTCAAAATTGGTGAAAATCTGTCCAGCGGTTTGGGCTGTAGCCGTGCGCAAAGTTTTTTCCCCATTCACTCTATGGGAAAAAAAGAAATTTTGGGACCCCCCCAATAACTTTGCTCCACTTGGTCCACACCTCACCAAACTTTGCAAACAAATTCAGAGTGGCCCATATACCTTTTATGCAAGGTTTGGTGAGGATTCATTCAGGGGGAGCGAAGTTATAAGCCGGCCAAAAAGTGCCCTTCCTATGGGAATAGCAACTTAACCATAACTTAACCATAATATACCCCCTCCATCTTCTGCTAGATCCACCCATACTTCCTTGTCATTTTCAGAGTCTGGTAGTTGTGCAATAGTAGTCAGGTAAAGAGTGTCTATTTTGTCCCCATGATATATGGCAACCATATGATATTTGGGATCATCCTCTAGTTCAGTCTGTCATGCTAATTGCATGTCATGAATTGCCAACACGTGTTGGACCTAGGGGCTTTCTCAAGGCATGTAAGTGTGGGCCCGATTGGTCTTGGATGTAAGTGGCTGAATAGCCTCGGCTGGAGCCCGGCAGCGCTAATGTTTCTTGTGCGTCCTCACAGTGATCGTCTGATAAGCTTATCTGAGAAAGACCTTAGGTCAAAACACGTGTTGGCAATTCATGACATGCAATTAGCATATAACCAACTTGCTACTCCTAACAAGCCTGTCTGCCTACTTGGGGCAACTATTGTGATTTGATCAATGCACCAATAAATCTGACAAATTTCAAACACCCAACTGTGTCCAACAGTCATTGAAAAAAGGTAACACAGGTACAACAATACCATTTGGCAACTGCCATACCCAGCGCCATTGCAAACAGAGGTTCGAAACCCATTTCTCCACTTACGTACCCACTGGGACCTCGGGAGCATTGTCCTATTGGAACCTTAATGCTAGGCTGCAGGAGTGAACACAGTCAACTAAGAAGAACAAACAGACCAGCGCAGGGTTCCAATATTCCTACAAGCTCCTACCACACACAGTCATATTTATTCTGGCGTGCCTGCCGTTTCCGTATGATATTTCTCAGGGGAAATGTTCTTCTTTCTATCAATGTTTTATGTACTTTGCTCTGTTACATAATGACCTTTGAACAAGTGGTGCCAATAGCTGAAACATTGCACTGTTACATATTGTGGTTTAGGAGTTGCTACAAGCGGTCATAGCGGTATTATGCAGTCTTGTTTGCTCGGTACTTGCTGTGGACACATCATTATTGCCATTAATACTTTCTTACCGGGTGGGCAACATGTTAAATACTGAGGTAGGTTGTTGAGGATTAAACACTATAGAGGGTGTAGATGTAGCCTTTAAGGCATACAGTGGTTGATCTGTTACATTTTCAATAGATACAATGATACCTTGGACCCATCGCATTGTATTTTCATGTAAACTGGTGAGGTTTGGGGGTATCCCGTTGTCCCAACTCCACACTTACCCATCCCATACCCAGTTAGCCCCATACCTCCCTTCTTTTATATGGGTCACACAGATAAAAGATGCTCCCCAAATGAATCCCTGCTATAAACATCAAGAACACAAATAACAATACTGCAAATCTCATTCCACAATTAAAACTATATCTATGTGTAAAGCTGGTCCTATTCCTACTGCTATCTACATTTACATGGTTATTTAACAGAGTCATCTCCATTATCGTTTCTCCTGCGTAGAGGAAGAAAATGGGGTGGGGAAGTTTAGGGCAGAAGGTAAGAAAGAGGGCAAGTGAGAGAGGGAGAGAGAGAGAGAGAGAGAGTGAGAGAGATAGAGAGAGGGAGAGAGAGAGAGAGAGATAGAGAGAGAGAGAGACAGAGAGACAGAGATCGAGAGAGAGTTATTCTTGTAGCTCACGTTCTAGCAGTAATGCATGTATTTTCTCACATTTTCACATGCAAAAATAAATAACCTAGAGCTATTTAAGTAGAGGTATTCGTAGTTCCTTTCTCCCCTGTTCGGTCACTTATGGGGGAATTCCCTTGTGCTTTTCGGACATCTGAAAGATGAATCCAGTACCGCAACCCCTTTTACAGCAAGCGGGGTGAAGTATACAACTTCATATGGGTTGTTGAACTTGCGAACAAAGCTTTGCACATAGACCCATTCTCCTGCCATCAGGGCTGAGCAGGGGCATTCTGTGCTACAGTCCCTGTGGTTGTTTCACTGTCTGCTGTGTGTGGGGTTGTAATTTGTTTGGATATGCATCTTATTGCACGTTTGAGTTGTGTGAGGTACTGCTTGAATTCCTCACCTAGGATAGTGACTGTTCTGTGAGCATCTGAGGCTCTTCTCACCGCAGACAGTGGCGTTTGCTTGCGTCGACCGGTCGCTATTTCACGGGCCAGAGTCAGGCAGTACACACAGTTTTTCTCAAGGGTGCTGCATAGTTTGGCCTCTTGAGGAGGCCGTTGATTTTTACAGCCACCCTTGTTTGCTTGTGGGTGGTAAATTGAGCACATCTTGTGTTTTATTCCTAAGTAGGATGTTACCTCCTTAAACAATTCATTGAAAAAGTGTGTTCCATTATCCAATCATATGACCTCACAGATCCTCATCAGGGGAATACTTGTCTCCCGAGGAACACTTTGCATCTGGGTGGTCACATGGTCCCGCTTCCACCCATCGAGAAAATGGACACACCACAATCAGGTAACAGGCCCCGTTGCACTGTTCTCCCATGTCTGTGTAGTCAATATGCAGTTCACGGAAGGGGGCCCGGAGGGCCGGGCTAAACGTCCCCTGTAGAGCTCTTAAGGTCAGACCTGTGCTGAAAACTTGCCACGTGGTGAATCGGACCAACAGTTGCGTGAGGTGTTCGTGCATGTTTTAAATGAACCAGTCTTCCTGGAGATCGGCAGCAATGTGTTGCTTTGAACCCCTGGGGTAAGCAACGATGTTCATATCGCTTTTCTCCCAGGGTAAATGCAGTGAGGTACTGTGAATCTTGGTCAAGAGGCACTGAGAAAAAGGAATTTTTCAGGTCCACCACAGTGAAGTGGTTGGCTTGTTTCAGGATGCTGCACAAATAGGAAGCAGGGTTGGGAACAAGAGGCAACTCTTTTTGTATAATATCATTAAGTGGGCGAAGGTCCTGGATCATCCTCCAACTACCCCCTGTCGCTTTCCTGATGGGATAGATAGCCGTATTGCATGGCGACGTTGAGGGTCCAAAACTCCCTGTTGTAAAAGGGCCTGCAATGTCTCGTGTATCCCTTCCTCTGCTTCCCTGGACAGGAGGTATTGTTTTACTCTGGGCAAGACAGCACCTGGTTTGAGCGTTATTTCTATTGGGGTCACTTCCTTAAGCATTCCCACATCATGGGGGTTCATGGTCCATAGATCAGAGGGGACCTGCTGTAAGTCATTTTCACAAAAAGGGGGTGGCTCACTAACAATGGCCATGAGGGCACTCTGTGCTTTTCTGTATTGTACCATGATATCGCAAGGGATGCAAACCTCGAATACTATCTCCCCATCATCGTTAGCAACTTCGAACAATTCCTCATATGTTATTTTCCTCAATCGGGCACTAGGGTAAACACACAGGACTGTGCACCACTGGCACCCATGGATGTATGTTCCTAGTACTATAATTCTCTTGCTTGCAGTCCCTCTAAGTCTAAAGACAGGATGGTGCCAGTGACCACTTCGGGGAGGGCTACAGGACGTAATATGGAATCAGAAGGTACTCTCCACCCCTTCCTGGTAATCCCATATACAAACATATCGGGATTGACAGGTATCCCCTTCACCACCATTTCACTGGCCACTGTTTGTATGAGTAACATGGCTCAGAGGGAGCACATGCCGGGGGTGGAGCAAACTACTCCTCTTTCAGTGAAGGATTTTGTCACGTTTAATCTACTGAGCAGGTCCCTTCCCAGTAGGTTGACCAGCGTGCTTTCATGATATAGGAGTGGTGCTCGAACAACCTTTCCACCAATTTTGACATCCAAATCATCTGTGTATGGAACCGTTACTAAAGCCCCAGAGAATCCTTTGTGTCGAGAGTCTGTCTTGATAATGGGAAATCACCTTTGCCAAATGCAAGATGAACTGTTGGTTTCCTATCTCTACTACCACCAGTGGTTCCTCTTCTGGATGCAAGGTTGTTGTTAGTACTGGACACGCAAGTGCTCTCTGTGGGCTGTCTTAGTCGAGAGGATAGATGTCTGTCCCTGGGCAAGTGAAGGGGTCCACTCCTAGCACACAGGCACTTTGGTATGGTGAAGCTATGCCATTCGGGGGCGTTGGCAAAAGGGATTCTATTCCCACCTCCCTGTTGGTTGGGGTGGTTTTGGGGTGTTTGCATGGTGTGAGGAGGTGGCAGTAGGTACTCGGGCCGGGCATCTGGGGAGTTAACTTAGGGTAGGGGTATTTCATATGATCCTTGTACTGGCCCCTGTGGGCTTCCGGGGTGTCGGTTTCCGTACTGCAGTGTATTGTATTGAGTAGGGTGGGCTATAGGGATAATTTCCTCCCGGTCTGCTGCAGCATTCCCTGGAAAAGTGCCTCCTCCTCACACATGACCAAAACTGCCCTTGACCTCCTCCTCTGGGCTCTTGTCCTCCGAATCCCCCCCCCCTTTGCCTTCGGGACCCACCTCGTCCTCGTGGTGGTCTTCCTGGCCAATGGGGTCCTGCATATTGTTTTTTGTAACATCTTTTTATTGCCATTTTCTTAACGTAGTACATTACAGTGGTGTGTAATTAGTACATATCTTAATTGAGCAAGAGCTGCAGTTCAGCCAGTTCCTTCCGATTGTTGATTTCCCCATTCCCAACTTGACCCACACTCCCCCCTCACCCCCCCGGTTCCACAACACAACTACTATCCACCCCCTCCCTCCTTAACAGTGAGTTAGCTCCAACGGTTCAAGGTCAAAGTTTGGAAGTGCCGAAGTATTATTGTTGTTTGCCATTAGCAATCGTCATGTTTACTCATTTGGTTGGTTCTTAGCTGTTCCCTAAAGGCATTTTGTCTCCCCTCTCTTACTCCCTACCCACTATACGTATGGGTCAGTAAGTTTCTGGAATTGTAGTGCTCTAGTGGAGTTGTGTGTCTGCTGTCGCATCACTGCCGATCTTTCGAGTCTGCATATTTTAGATAGGAGTGCGGCTCTCTCGGAGGGAGACAGTGGCGTTTTGGTTTTCCAATGAATGACCAGGAGTTTCCTGGCCGTGAACAGGATGAGACCTATGAGTCTGCAGGTAAGGGTGTCTGTATGCGAGTCCTCTGAGTCCGTCCCTAGAAGCATGACCTCAGGTGTGAGTGCGACGTTAGCCCCATTAATGTCAATTATCTGCTTGTGTACGCTCCCCAATATGGGATGATCCCGGGGCATTGCCATAGTATGTGCCCCATGGTGCATGTGGCGCCGCATCCTCTCCAGCACTCATCTTTCTGGGCTATCCCCATTTTATGTAGTGTGGCTGGGGTATGGTAGAGTCTCTGCAGAATTTGATATTGGATTTCTCTATCTTTGATGTTGATGGAGGCTAGTGGTATGGCGGTGTAGCAGTCCATAATGTCATCTATGCCTATTTGAATTCCAAGATCTTCGGACCACATCTGCGCTAGTGTACGGTTTCTGTTTTGGTTGCTGGGAATTGCCATCTGATAGAAGGTGGGTGCGGAGGTGTGGGAAAGACTTTATGTGCTGTTCCATCTCCCTCTCGAAGGGGGCTGGAGTCCGAAGCTGGGAGTCAAGTGATGTTTGAGAGTGGATTCTGGTTTGTGTTGCATGGTACATAAGCCAGTCTCCGTGATCCAGTCCAACTTTGTACGTGCTACTTGGAAAGTCTGTAGCTTTCCCTCTATGCTTATGTCCATCAGCCGAATGTTTGCCCATTCGTGATCTTGTTTTTTGGTGAATTTTCTGCGCGTGTCCGTATGTGTCAGGAGTCGGTACTCCGCTAATTCTAAGTCACGCCGCTCTTCTGATAATAACACTGGTTTGTTGCACAATGGAAGTGCACTCACTACTTCATCACGTTGCTTTTCACGTTTGCATTCCATACATAATAATATACAGATATATTCCCCTGCTCCCCGTTCACCACTTGTTTCTGCCACACAGAACGCTATACTAGAGACTGGAAGTTACCATGGAAACTAGGTCAAGCTGGTTTAGTTCCACGTCACGTCTTAGGTTCACATCGTGCACCGCGATCAGGTGATCTGAGCCATGGCTTTTAAAGCTTCAGTTTACCTTACCCCGGTGCTTTGCGAAGTGCGCTTTGTTCTTGTTTCGGATTTTGTTGTGCCTGACTTCTCCTGTATCCGACAACCTGCCTGTTTACTGGACCTCCCTTCGTTTCATCCTTGTCTGCTATGTGTTTGATCAAGAATTATCCTGTTACCGACTCGGAATGCTTCTTGGAACTGCTTTTGTTACTCCACTGGTCTTCGTCTACCTGTGCTCCTTACCAATCCTGAACGCTTATGGATCTGATTTTGCCTCGCCCCTGGTCTTCGTCCTGCCTGCCTATTGCCGTCCTGCCTGTTAACTGGAATCCTAGCCAGGATATTTGTCAGACCCTCCCCAGCTTCCTAACGCCCCGCTGCACCTGGACTAGAGACTTCCTTCTGTGCAGCGGGTTTCCCGCCAGGCGTTTCGTTCTTTCATCGGGTTAGGCAAACTGAACTAGAGACTTTCATATTCCTAGGCGTCTGCGTTCCGACAGGTTTAGGTTTACTGGGGTTGCTCTGTTGTTTTCCTGGCCCTCAGCCCTCGGGATCATCCTGCACTACTTCACATCTATGGTTAGACCTTTGAGCATTCTGTTCCTTCACTCAGGCTAAGCCAACACCTTTACTTACTGCTAATTGCATTACAATACCTGTGTTTTAGGTATACTGGGCTCTGAGATTCCTGCAGATATATTCTGACTTTGTCCCTCGGCTAATATTCCGTGATTTACACTGTCTGCTGTCAATATTCTGAGGTTAGTCCCTTTATGGTCAATAGCATTACAGTATTGTCTCGCTTATGATTTCATATTAATTGATTCCTTTTTGGTCCTTAGGAATCCGGGTGTTCGAGTTGGGTCCATTCTTTCAAGGAATATATCCTACTGTCTTGTTCATTCTACAGGCAGTAGGTTATATTGTTAGAAATAATTTGTCGGCTACACGACGGGGGCAAGTAGAAGGTGGAATCTGACAGTATGGCAGTATTCCCCCTAGGTTGGACCATGGTGGTGCATACCGAGTTGGGACTCCCTGCATTGCCCTTAGTTTGTGCCATTGGGAGATTGTGGGCCCGATGATGGGGTGCTTTTTAATGTTTGGCGGAAGCTTTTTAGCGGGGATTGTGTTACGCTCACCTGGTCTCTGCCGGGACGTAGGGGCACGGTTGCAGCCCTCCCTGGAAGTGGATCACCCTTGTCAGGCTTCTTACCCTGCACATATGTTGTGGGCTGCGACAATTGTTGACACTGTTCCTGCGTGGATATGAGAGATCGTGAGAATGCTGCTATGTGACTGATGTCTCTCTCAAACCCTTCTTCCCAAAGTGTGGTGAGCATGCGCCGACCCATATAGTCTCACCTGTTGATTAATGATGATGAGCTCTCCGTCCTGCGTCTCACTGCAGGGGCGCTTCCCGATGGACCGAGTTCCTTCACTGGCCCATTGTATGTGGCAGCCCAGACCAGCTGTGGCTTAACCACGCCTGATGGTAAGTGTCTTATGGCTTAAAATATTGTGATGTTGATTCCTGATTATTTTCCGTATCTTTTAATGATTTCTTTCCTCTGCTTTCTCCCAACAGGTGAAATGCGGCCCTGTGGTAGTTGCGGTGCATGAAGCGAGGCCAAATTGGAATAGAATGGAGTCCACGATGCTCCAACAGAAGGTGAGTGTTGGTTTAAGGTTGAGCGTGAAGATTTGTCAAAAGCGTGACCTTAAACGTTATGTCTTAGCGAATTCTAACCTTGTCTTTATCTTTTTCTCTTGTAGGCACTGCCTTCAGATGAATTGCTCGCCATGCCACATGTCGGGGTTGGAGTACTGCTTTCCAGAGGTCTGGTGATGGATGAAGAATGCCAGAGACAACGATTTTGCGTGCCGATGAAAGTAGGTTCCAAGGTAAGTGCTGAGGCTGGTAGCTGGAAACAAAGGTAAGATGCTGAGGCTGGTAGCTGGAAACGAAGGTAAGATGCTGAGGCTGGCAGCTGGAAACGAAGGTAAGATGCTGAGGCTGATAGCTGGAAACAAGATAAGATCCGATCAGGCGGCGGTGAGCGTTATGCTGCCATCAGTGCAGAATAAAGCGAAGCCCTTGCATGAAGGCTGGGGGCAGGCTTAAATAGTCTAGCTCTGGCCACGCCCATTAGCCTTGGCTCACCGGCCCCAGCCTGCCACTCCTAAAGGATGCTGCACGTGTAATCCAGCTTGCTCCAGCAGCCACTCCCAAATAAACGCACGTGAAGGTTTTTGCAGGGAAAATAAAGTACCTTGCACAAAATAAAGTGTGTCAGTTTATATTTGTTCATGAACCTGGTGCCAAAGGCGCCAGGACTGAGTCCAGCTGGGCTGGACTGAGTCCCAATGCTGTATTGTCCCATAGGGACAATCAAAAGTTGTGTAACACTTTGCCCTCGTCCCCTGTTGGTGCGGGGTATGTGTTTCCGAGCCGCATGACAGCACTCCCCCTCAAGGCCCCTCTCATGGGTGTTCTTTCTCCTGGTCCTGGCTTGGTGGGATTGACGTGATGGAATTGCTTGATTCGTCGCAAAGCGTCGGATGAATTCACTGGGTTCCCGGGTACGATCTTGAGGTCCATAACTTTTCCAGTCTATAAGATAGTACAATTTAGATCGCACTATCTTGGAATCCAGAATAGCCTTGAACTCGTATTCCAGTTCTCCTTCCATGATATTGGGCTCGGGTTGTGCTTCAATCCGAGTTCCTGGTTTCATTGGTTTCAGGAGTGAAACGTGGAATACCGGATGGATTTGAATGTTAGCTTGTAGTTCCAATTTCCTGGCAGCAGGGCTTATTACGGCTTTCATGGGATAAGGCCCCAGGTACCTGGGACGGAAAGCTTGTGGTCCTTTCAGGGGAATGTTTTTGGAGGCTAACCAAACCTTGTCTCCGACCTGATAATATGGGGCCTCCCTTCGGTGTCGGTCTGCACACCTTTTCTGCTTTTCTTTATGTCTGGTCAAATGTTCAGCTGCTTCTTTAAGAATCCGAGTGATGGTTTTATGTAAGGTTGTCATTGCTGGCATTTCCAATTCGTCAAGTGAATCAAAAATGGACGTTCGAGGATGTCTGTCCGGTGCTAGTGTGGATAGAATTGTTGTAGGCATATTCGGTCAACCAAAGTATGTCTTTCCAGGATTCTTCAGTTGCAATATAGACCTTAGATATTGCTCCAGGGTCTGGTTTGTTCGTTTGGTTTGGCCATTGGTTTGAGGATGATGACTAGTGTATAACCGGAGGTCAATTTGGCTATCTTGCAGCATCTCCTCCAGAGTGCCGTGACAAACTGAGTTCCTTGATCTGATATTAGTACTGATGGGAACCCGTTTAATCTAACAATTTGTTCCAGAAACACCATGGCGATGGCGGAAGCAGTGGGGAGTCCTTTTAATTGGACAAAATGGGCCATTTTGGATAATAATATGGAGGAAGATCTGTGATAAAGTCCATTGACAACGTATGACACAGTGCTGGCGGTACCGCCAATGGACGCAGTAAACCGGCTGAGTTTGGTTTTTGAGATTTGTGTTGTGCGCAGACACCACATGTTGCTATAAATTGGGCAACGTCTTTTCTCCAAGTTGGCCACCAATAACTTTTTTGTATTTTAGCTTGAGTCTTGGCAATCCCTGGATGTCCTTCCACTAGTGAATCATGATAGTTTGCTATTATTTGATCTTGCAGTTTTTTGTCCTGAATGAAAAGTCTCCCTCGAAAGTACCGTAAATCATTTTCAATGGTGTATTGGTCTTCTCTAGATAGCCATTCCTGTTGTGTTGCTTGATTCATCTGAGATCGGAGATCGGTTTTCAAGTCGTCCAAAGAGGTGGTTGCGGGAATCTTGTTTTGGATTCGTTCCTCAGGAATGATGGCCACAGAGCTCAGACATGGTAAAAGCTTCTTTGTCCTCACTCATGCGTGACAGAGCGTCTGCTTTCCCATTGCGTACTCCGGATATGTAGGTGATGATAAAATCGTATTCTGCAAAGAAAAGAGCCCAACGAAGTTGGTGTGAGAATTAGGGGCGCTTCTTGATGCACTGAGTTCCTTCACTGGCCCATTGTACGTGGCAGCCCGGACCAGCTATGGTTTAACCACTCCTAATGGTAAGTGTCTTATGGCTTTAAATATTGTGATGTTGATTCCTGATTATTGTCCATATCTTTTAATGATGCCTTTCCTCTGCTTTCTCCCAACAGGTGAAATGCAGCCCTGCAGTAGTTGAGGTGTATGAAGCGAGGCCAAATTGGAAGAGAATGGAGTCCACGATGCTCCGACAGAAGGTGAGTGTTGGTTAAAGGTTGAGCACGAAGATTTGTCAGAAGCGTGACCTTAAACGTTATGTCTTAGAGAATTCTAACCTTGTCTTTATCTTTTTCTCTTGCAGGCACCGTCTTCAGACGAATTGCCTGCCATGCCACAATGTCGGGTTGGAGTGCTGCTTTCTGGAGGTCTGAAGATGGCTGAAGAATGTTAGAGACAACGATGATGCGTGCCGATGAAAGCAGGTTCCAAGGTAAGTGCTAAGGCTGGTAGCTGGAAACAAAGTTAAGATGCTGAGGCTGGTAGCTGGAATCAAAGGTAAGATGCTGAGGCTAGCAGCTGGAAACAAAGGTAAGATGCTGAGACTGGTAGCTGGAAACAAGGTAAAATGCGCTCAGGCGGCGGTGAGCGTTACGTTGCCATCAGTGCAGAATAACGGGAAGCGCTTGCATGAAGGCTGGGTGGGCTTAAATAGTCTAGCTCTGGCCATGCCATTAGCCTTGGCTCAGCGGCCCCACCCTGCCACTTCTAAAGGATGCTGCACATGTAATCCAGCTTCCTCCAGTGGTCACGCCCGAATAAACGCACGTGGAGGTTTTTGCATGGAAAATAAAGTACCTTGCACAAAATAAAGTGTGTCAGTTTATATTTGTTCAAGAGCCTGGCACCAAAGGTGCCAGGACTGAGTCCAGCTGGGCTCCCAATGCTATATTGTCCCCAAGGGACAATCGAAAGTTGTGTTATCCCCTGCCCTCATCCCCTGATGGTGCGAGGTCTGTGTTTCCGGGCCGGTGGCCATGACAGATTGCCATGGTCTCGATTGGGGTCAGCGGCTTCATAATAGATACCTCCATGGCCTTCCAGCTGGTGTCGTAAGTTGAGTTCCAGCCAGCGCTTCATCCAGCATACCTGGGATGCTGGATAATATGCTTTTAGGGATGGTGCTGCTAGGCCGCCGTTAGCTTTGCTCGCCTGCAATACTGAGAGGCAGATTCTCGCCTTCCTTCCTTTCCAGATAAACTTTGAAACTGCCTTGTCTAAGTCTTTCATAGACTTGGGTGTTGGGCTGACTGGGATCATCATCGCAATGTAGATTAGATTGGGGAACAAATGTATTTTCAACGCATTAAGGCGCCCCGTCAGGGAGAGGGCCAGTGTGTCCCATCTGCTCAGGTCTTGGCAAATGCTCTTAATTTTCTGTGGGTAGTTCAGCTCTCTTAGATTTTCGAGTGATGCGCTTACTTTAATGGCCAAGTATTTTATGTATTGCGTTTGCAATGAGAATGGGGCAACTCCTCCAGGATCCCACGGGATATCTCGGTCGCATTGGCTTAACCCCTGACTTACCCCAGTTGATTTTATATTCTGCCATCGGGCAGATCCCAAGCAGCAGGGCTTGAATGTGCTGTAGAGAGGTAGGGCCTTTGCTTATGTAGGGAAGCATATCATCAGCGTAGAGAGACACGCGGTGCTCCTCCCCGTCTTGTACTATGCCGGCCCAACCAGTATCGGCATGTAGTTTGATAGCTATTGGCTCTATGGAGAGGGCATAGAGTAGGGGCGACAGTGGACACACTTGCCGTGTGATTGATAGCCAGTTGAAAGCAGGAGAGGTGAGGCCGTTGGTGACCACTGAGGTGGTCGGGCCCGTATATAATAGCTTGGTTAGTTGGACAAGGTGAAGGGGGGAAAGCCGTACCGGGGCAGGACCCAGAATATAAATTCCCACTGCACCTTGTCGAACACCTTTTCCACGTCTACTGCCAGGAGAATATCGTCTAGGTATCTGTCTCCTGCGATCAAGTGTAGAAGACGTCAGATGTTGTCACTCAAGTGTCTGTTGTGTATTAATCCGGTTTGATCCTTGTGGATTATAAATGGGAGACTGTTTTCAATACTTGGGGTTAGGCATATTGCCAGAATATTGCCGTCTGCATTTATGAGAGAGATGGGCCTTTATGAGCCGCAACTTTCGGGGTCCCTCCCAGCCTTGTGGAAGACAATTATGTTCGCAGTGAGCATAGATTGTGGGAGGCGGCCCAGGGACACTTCTTCATTGTATACTGCCTCAAACCTGGGTGCTAGTTCTTCTCCCAGGTCTTTGTATACGTCTATGGGGAGCCCATCCAGGCCGGCTGCTTTATCGTCGATAATGCAGCTATGGCGCTAGATATTTCTGGCGCTGTGATGCGTGCGTCTAAGGCAGCTCTCCGGTCTGGCGGGATCTTTGGGATCTCTATGGAGTCTAGAAAGGGGTCGATGTCCTGGGCTGTGCAGTCATCTGACGTGGTGTACAACTCCTTATAGAATTCTGTGAATCGGGCGTTTATGCTTTCATCGCCCACCAGTCGGTTGACCGCCCTATCGTGTATTGAGACTATGGTTTGCGCCACTTGTCTCTGCTTAAGGGATTGGGCCATCAGCCTCATAGGCCTGTTGCTCCCTTGGTAGTATGATTGTGACCAGCTGTTGAATGACTTCAAGGCTCTGTCTGTGGTTACCTGGCCGATCTGTGCTCGCAGTTTATTCAGTTCACTGCGTAGTTGCTTGTTTTGGGATTTTTTATGATCCCTTTCCATCTTTTTAAGGGTCTCTGTTAGTCAGATTTCCTCCTTCCCCCACGACTTGCGCTTGTGCTCCCAGCGCGATATACATTGCCCCCGGATGTAGGCTTTATAGGCGTCCCAGCACAATGGGCGGTATAGTCTTGAACCAAGTTAAGATCCCAGAACCTTTCCCTGTCTGTAGTGAGTAGCTCTACGAGGTCTGGGTATCTCAGCATGTGCAGGTTAAGTCGCCACGTGGGGGCCTGCATACTGTGTCTAGAAGGGAAAACTGTAGTAGGACTGGAGCATGATCTGAGATAGTTGTGGGAAGGATTGTGCATTCTGCGACCAGGTGCAGTGTGTTGGCTGGGGCGAGCTAGTAGTCCAAGCGAGAGAAGCTATCGTGAGGGTCTGAGTAGAACATGTAATCCTGGTTTTGCCCGTGTGTGTTTCTCTAGATGTCGATCAAGCGTAGGTCGGCCATTAAAGTCTGTAGTGCCGTCCTCTTCTTAAGAATAGCGGGTGGCCCTGTGGCTGTGCCTTGGCTGTTGAGTGGGGGTCGAGGGCTATATTGAGGTCTCCCCCTATTAGTGTGATATTGCTCATGTATTTTTTACATGTCTCAAATGTACATGTGAAGAAGGATGGTGTATCTGTGGTGGGGGCATACATGTTTAGTAGAGTGATGGGGTGCTGGTTAGCAGGCCCTGGGCTAAGATGTATCCACCCTCGGTGTCTGCGCGCACATGTTTAACCTGGAATGGAACCCGTTTGTTGATGAGTATAGACACACCCCTTTTCCCATGGTGTGGCAAGTAGATAGCTGTTCGCACCCAACCGCTGTAGTTTCTCCGACTCAGTTACCCCTAGGTGGTTTCCTGGAGAAATATTATGTCCCCTTGGAGGGCCCACATATTGTCAGTCCAGAAAAAGTAGACACCCCTCGATCGTCAGGCAATGTACTTTGTTGGCCGAAGACCAACCGCCTCATGTGTTTAGTGTTCGAAATATGTAGCCATAAGTGCGGCCATTTTAAGGTGACTGAAATCGCCATTTTGTTTTCTCTAACGTCTGCCTTTTGCTTTGTGTCATAACTGCTTCACTGAAACTATTATTCTGCGCCACTGGTGCATAACGCAAGGCCGTGAGAGACATGTTGAAACATAGCGCAGGAACCCAGACAGAAATGCCCTGTTTCCTCCCTCACATATCCTTGGAAGTAAGCAGCGAGGCATTCTAATCAGTACACAGATGCCAGCTAGTCTCGTTAATACAGTAGAAATGTTAGAAGTGAACATTAAATGGCTTGAATTATGCTCTTCTTTGCGGCCCCCCTTTCCTGAGCCCTGTAGAGCCCTGGAGAGCAAACTGACCCCCAGCACACAAATAGAAAGTAGGAGATAGGGGATAGTAAGGCCTGGAATGTGTCTCTCCCCTACGCGCAGTTTGCTTGCAAAAACAGAAGCATTGTGTTCTTCAAAACAAAGACTTATGTCTGTAGGCTCGCAGAATTGCAAACTGTTGCTAAATGAATATTTGAAGGTGTCATACTCGTCACCATTGTCAATCATTGTTCCCAATTCAAAGGAAATGTATTAGGGGCGGTATTGGATGTGTCATTACTGATTGTAAGATGCTTGCTTTGTATATATGTAACTGTTGTACGATTCTCGCTCTCTTGCGTCCCCCGGGTTCTGGTAACACACGTCGCGGGACGTGGGACCCAGTTGGCCAACTGAGACTATTTGCTTTGCAATAAACCCTAGTTTTTGGGAATACAACCTTGTGTCTGGCGTATCAGTTCGTGTGTGTATATTGTGCCTTGTTTCCACATGCGAGGGTCCCTCATGGGCCCCTTCAAGATGGCGCCCGAATAGGGACCATCCCCCACTTGTTCCATCGTGTACGTTGTAAGATAAGGAAGGCGGAGAGAACGGCGAGGACGGGACCATCGAGCCGGGATCAAGAGGTGTTCGGGGTGCCCCTGTCAAAGCGATGAGAGACTCCTTTGCAGATCTGCACACAACTGATCCCTGATCGACGTGCCCGGCCAGAGAACAAGGAGGCGAGGGTCCCGAAACGAGGCAGAGTGAGCCAAGATACGCAGACACAACGTCATTGGTTGCGTCAGTATACCGACGAATTGCATCCTGAGAGAAGACTTGACAGATCAGGTGAGTCGTGCCCCGATTCAAAGTGATCCTGATATTTGTTGAGAGTTGATTTTACAAAATCAAACACCCAGCGTAAGGTTGATTAGCCAAGGGTAAGGTTAAAACATGCCTGGGGTATTGTCCACCTTAGCGGGATTTTTCTGCTGCGGTAGACAATCTTTGGAAACTGGCCAGGTCGCCCACCCGTGGGGTCGCCGGCTTATGAGATGTATGTGAAATATGGTGTAGGAGCGATAATGTTTTGTGAGACTTGGCATAGGCAAACCAGAAAACAGGAAGATCTTCAGTGGCCGAATCATGGGAGTTTCGAAATTATGAGAATAGATAACTGGGAGAAGGTGTTGATGAAAAAGAAAACACGCCCTGCAGCATTTGATATCCTTAGGGACTGGAGGAGGGAAGCTATGCTTCGTTGGAGAAGTAGAGAGAAACATGCGTGCAGGCATAAGTCAAAAGCAGAGAGTGAAAGAAAAGGAGGAGGAGGAGTGGAATGATAGTTTGAGGAAGTCAAATAGAAGCGATCAGTTGAGTATAGAACAAATATACCCACAACGAGAGTTGCATTCATCAGATGAATTAATAAATAATATATTAACTGATACAAAACGAGGCCCAAGGGAAGAGACTAAAAAAATAACGTCAATAACTATGCTCAGCCCCCTCCTGTTGCTCAGCCCCTCCCAACTGACCAAATCCCAGCACAGCCACAGACTGCACAATCAGCGCCTCTCATTAGCCAGTCAGCGCCGCAACAGTTACTTCCCGTTCCCGTTGTCCCATCTGCACCTCCCTCCCACCTTTCTGCTCCATCTGCCCTTCCTGTAATTGAACTTGAACTTATCGAAACGAGGGAAGGGGCCGGACAAAGTGGATGCGCGAGAGTGACCTGTAGTGCGATCGGCAAGGAGAGAAAGCGAGAGTTGCAAGAACAGGCCGAGATATATATAAACGGGAATGATGAGACATCGACACTAGCTTCGATGTATAATTTCAGGAGAAGCAATGAAAGACAGGTATTGTTGGAATGCATGGGGGAATATTTAACGGCGGGGTGAAAACCGTTAATTGGAAGGCTACCGCCAGAGCGGTTGTTGGATTTGAATGCATTAGCATGTTGTAGAGAGAGAGATGAAGAAATAAGGGAGCATGTAGATAGACTTTTTGAATTTAAGAATGAACTTGATGATGAATATGCTGAAATGTTTGCCACACCGGGGTATAGGAGTAAAGATATTAGGAGAGATAGGAAGGAAGCGGCGGTGCCCTATATACAGCGGCGATTTTTGCCGTTGTCAAGACAGACCGGCGATAAACTAAAAGTGTGTGTACGAGAGGAGTTAAAATGGATTTCAGATCCTAGTACTCCCACAATGGAAATACATGAGATATTTGATGAATACCCCTTGCCAATGAAAATAGAAGCACTATGAACAATGGTTGAGGTGCTACTCCAGCAAGTGGCGGGACACAATAGAGGAAGAGGAAATGCACAAGGCAGAGGTAATTCGAACATGCATGAAGGGCCTCTGGAATTAAATCAGTGTACGTATTGCAGAGAGGAAGGTCACTGGCGAGCGCAATGTCCACATCTTCAAAATAGAAATGGGTAAGGCCAGAGAAGACAGCATAGGGTGCACCCAGGAACAAATGGGCAAAACAGAAACAGCATGCAGCAGCACCACAATAGCCAAGGAAATGGTACCCAAAATCAGAACC
The DNA here is from genome assembly GCF_040938575.1 of Ambystoma mexicanum. Taxonomy (NCBI): domain Eukaryota; kingdom Metazoa; phylum Chordata; class Amphibia; order Caudata; family Ambystomatidae; genus Ambystoma; species Ambystoma mexicanum. The sequence goes on from NC_090921.1 coordinate 141,099,061, forward strand.
AAGTTCATAATCAAACTGCTTCTACTCAGAATCAGAGCCATCAAAACATGCAAAATGGGAATAGAGGAAGGGGTGGAAACATTTTTGACACCCAATCAAATGCATACTATAATAACAGCAGCGATTACACATCGGATGATGTGTTGTTTCCTCAATAGGACAGCCCAAGACAGGGGTCGGAACCAGTGTCTATTCCCGTGAATCAGAAAGGACCCTACGTAGAAATGAAAGTCGGGAATAGAGAGCATAGCTTTCTCGTAGATACGGGGGCACAGAAGTGCTCAATAGATCACCACTTGGTTCCAGAAATACCACTGGCAGGGCAAAGAAATATTTCAGTAGGGTTCGCAGGCACCCCAGTGATAAATCCAGTGTTGCAACCAGTAGCAGTGACATTAGGTCCATTTACTGAATATTGTCCATTTCTCTTAACAGAGAATTGTGGGGAAAATCTTTTGGGGTTAAATCTATTGAAAAAGCTGAGTGCAGTTATCCACTGTACGCCAGATGGAGTATTTTTGACCATTTCCCTACAGAACGTACCGGTATCTGAATTTTTGTCCAAACCTTTGCCAGGGGAATTGAGTGAAGTGCCAACTTGTATATGGGCAATGAATGACAATGATGTGGATGCTTGAAGATAGAACCAGTAAATATTGTTTTAAAAGAAGGAGTAACGTTACCGCGTATTCCACAGTACAACATTTCAGCAGAAGGAGAGAAAGGATTGAAAAGCATTGTTTCAGATTTGGTAAAATTGGGAGTGATTGAAGAGATTATAGGCAGTACATGTAACAGTCCCATTCTTCCGGTGTATAAGAAAGGGAGGTAATGAGGTACCATATCGTTTCATAATTGATCTGCGTGCACTAAACAAGGTAGTAGATCCTCAATTCCCATTGGTTCCAGACGTCACCACAATTCTGACAATGATCCCTGCCACGGCAGAGTACTTCAGTGTTATTGACTTGAAAAATGCCTTTTTCAGTATTCAAGTACACAAAGAAAGCAGATATGTGTTCGCTTTCACATTAGGAGAACGATCATTCACATTCACACGCATTCCACAGGGCTACACAGAGAGTCTGAGTATTTACAGCAGAGCATTGAAGGAACAGCTAGATATGCTAGAATTACCGGCAGGTTGTGTATTGTTACAGTATATAGATGATTTATTGATCGCTGCAGATACAGAAGAGATTTGTAAAAAGAGTACTGTCTTACCATTAACACACTCAGCAGCGCATGGCCATAAAGCAAGCTTAAAGAAATTCCAATATTCTCGAAAGGAGTTGGCTTATTTGGCTACCTACTTTCGAGAGAAGGGAGAAGACTGACGCCAGAAAGGATAGAGAGCATTTCTGGTATGCCTATTCCAAAAACACAAAAAGGAGTCAGAGCCATAATAGGCATGGCTTCCTATTGCCGGCAATGGATTGTAAACTTTGCATTGATTGTGAAGCCAATGGTGGAATTGACAAAGAAGGATGTTGTGATGCCCTTGCAGTGGAATGAAGAGTGTCAGAGAGCATTTGATCTGCTCAAAACTGCATTGTGTTCTGCCCCAGTTTTGGGTACACCCGAGGCGTAGCCAGGATTGTCTAGCAAATAGGGCCTGAAGCTAATGTAGATGGGCCCACCGCACTGACAAAAATATCTGTACATGCCAACACAGTGCTGCTGAGTGGGCATTTACAAGTTTTGGGGGTGGGTGTTGCCCCTCAGGCCCTACCCTATCCACACCTCTGGGGCACACCAAATTATGAAAAAGTTTTTAGATTGTTTGTACACGAGAGTGAATGCTGTGCGTTGTCTGTTTTGACGCAGGAACAACGTGAAAGAAATAGGCCATGCGGCTATTTTTATCCCGCGCTAGACCCTGTAGCGCACGCACTACCACGTTGTTTGCGAGCTGTTGCAGGGAACGCCTTAATTTTGATGGTGCCACATGCCATAGACGTTCTATTAAATAGAACACAGATGCAACACCTCACCTCTGCTAGATTTACTAGATACGAAATTGTCCTTTTTGCGCCACACATCCAAATTATGAGGTGTAGCGCTTTGAATCCTGCAGAATTAATGCCACTGCCCACGGAAGAACTTGGTGAGAATGAATCACCTCCCCATGATTGCTTAATGGTTACTGGGGAAGAAACGAAGGGAAGAATTGATTTAAGAGATACCCCGCAAACAGAGCCAGATGGAGAACTGTTTTGTGACGGCTCCTGTTTTAAACGACCTGATGGCACATTAACTGCTGCCTATGCTATCACCACGTTGAAAAGTATTATAGAAAGTAAAAGAATACCCTACAACTCTGCACAAGCCGCAGAGATAATAGCCTTAACCAGAGCCTGTGAGATTTCTGAAAATCTGAGTGTAAACATATATACTGACAGCCAGTACGCCTTTGGCCTGGTTAATAACTTTGGCCGACTTTGGGCTGAACAGGGTTTCTTGACATCACATGGGGCCAGAATTCAACATGGCCCTTTGATTGTACGATTGGTGTCTGCACTTACGTGTCCGAAGCGCTTAGCAATAGTGAAATGCGAGGCACATAAAAAAGTAACATGCAAAGTGGGAGAAGGGAACGCATTTGCAGACAGGATTGCGAAAGAAACTGCCACTGACTGAATACAAAGATGTTAACAGTACAGTCTGAGGAAGTGCCCTGCATGATAGAGAATGGAATTGCTACTGTTAAAGAGATGCAGGCAGAAGCCACTGCTGACGAAATACAAGGGTGGGCTGAGGGCTCTGCTGAACTAGATCTATAAGGTTGTTGGGTGGACAAGAAAAGCAAAAACTGGATGTTGCCCAACTCCTATGTAACTGCAATGGTCACGATGGCCCACAGCCCTACACACATTTATGCCAAAAAGATAGTTCAGCATCTAGCCACAGTTTGGGAGAACACAAACACAAAGAAAAATGCAGAGAGGCTGGTCCAGGATTGTATCATGTGCCTACAACACAATGTGGGGAAGGGAACGGTGACTCCAACAGGCAGTTTCGGCCCTCCCTCTATGCCATTTGAGGTAATCCATTTTGATTTCATAGAGATGGAGCGATGCCAAAACTTGAAGTATGTCCTAGTGGTTATATGTGCATTCAGTAAATGGGTGGAAGCATATCCATTAAAAGACTGTACCGCCATGAGCACTGCGAAAGTAATGTTGATGGAGTATTTCTCCCGTTTTGGTCTGCCCCGTGTCATATGGTTGGATAATGGTCCTCATTTCGTGGGCGCAGTAATATTACAGATTTGCGCAGGTCTCCGGATTGACAAGCGATTCCATTGTTCTAGACACCCCATGAGTGCTGGTCTTATTGAACGCCACAACGGCATCTTGAAAGCCAAAATAAGTAAGATTTGTGCAGGAAGCAAGTAAAGCTGGGTAGACACATTACCAATAGCGTTACTGTGCATGCGCACATCTGTGCAGGCAAGGACTGGGCTCTCCCCATATGAAATAGTGATGGGGAGACCGGCGAATGTTTGTTGTGCACCACAGCCGAAACGGTTAAAGGAGCTTGAATACCCTGTGCTCAGCATTTATTGTAATCTTTTAATACAAAAATTGCGTTTGATTCATCAGCAGATGCAGGAGGCATTACCAATCAGGTATACTGATCCGGGGCATGCACTGGAACCCGGAAACTGGGTCCTCATCAAGAACTTTGAAAGGAAGACATTGCTTGCACCCAGGTGGCGTGGACCCTATTTGATACTCCTAACAACGCAGAAAGCCATTCGTGTAGACGGAAGGAAAGCGTGGATTCATGCAACGCACGCTAAAAAGGTCCCGTCACCGTCTGAAAAATTGCCTGATTGAGACGACCAGAAAGAGACAGCGGTCCCAGTAACTAATCATCATCACTTTGGCGCCCGCCATCATCTTCCATTGCGACACAAGCTGACTCCGAGTTTGAGTCTGGAAGTGCGTCTGCACTATTCATTGATCACACGATACCAGGAGCACGGCGGTATAATTTGCGGAACCGGAAGAAGGAGTGATCAAATCTTCATTTCTTTTGATCTTTGTTGCCTCTGTTTCCTATTGCGGATGAAGTAGGAACCGGAGGCATAGAGGAGAGCGGTGTGAGGGTTGTGCAAATCGGACAGCCCAAAAACGAGGCTCCTTGGTGCTAAAAAATCCATGTGCAGATCACCCCTTCCGGACAAGAGGGGCTCACATGGTACGAAGGCAATTGATAACTTCTCTGGAGTTCTTTGAGCAATGTGCAGATGCACAGAGATCTTGCCCAACGCATAGCAATCCAGGCTGCTAAGAACTGGCAGAATAGACTGATGACATTTATCGAACCTATTGACAGTCGAACGAGAGATATTCACGAACATTATTGGAGAAGAAGAACAGTGAGAGAAAGATGCAGAAACAAGCTTTTGCCTCCTCCTGCACCACTGCTGATAATGAGTTAAACATAGAGACTGGAAGGTTACACAAAAAGAATTGCCGAAAAAATGGTATGCTGATTTTAACAATAGTCATGTGTGTGACGAGTATAATAGCCCCAATAATGACCGTACTGGTATTATGGTACTTAGAAGAAATACACCCATTAGAAGAGCTCTTGCCTGTAAGAAACATCTCCACTACTGAAAGCCCGATTCATATTATTACTTACACTTTGTCCCCAATGGAAGAAAGACACAGGGAAGGTTATGGGAATAATACATTACTGCTAATAATGAATATGACACACTCAATATTTAGAAAAAATAATTGCGGGGTCTGTGCCCACTTGCCACAGCATGGTGGTAAGGGAATTGGTTGGTATGTGCAGACCCTGCCATTGAGTTCTGCATGTTACGCTTCCTTGAGTGCATTATATTATGGGAAATGGAACGAAAGTGAAACTGGTCAATTAGATGGAACAAATATGAATGAATTTGTAGAGATCATTATGAAACCTGTAGGTTGCTCTATATTCCACAAAGCACGACTGATTACACCAGTAATGATGCCACAAGACAGATTATCTGTGCCCTATAAATCATCTGTAATCACGTTTCATATGAACCCAGAAGGAAATAAAGATACAGTACCCCCCTCCTATCCAGTAAATTCCAGTCCATGCTCTGTCCCCTTTTGCCTGAGAAAGAAGGGTTCCCATTTGGTGGGGACATTCACTAGATGTATGAATATAGCATTCCTTGATAAGGAAGTGGAGCCAGTTTATGTAGGAGATCCTGTTTATTTTATATGTGGAGAAAAAGCATATCCCCGGTTACCTAGAAACTGGGGAGGTACTTGTTACTTAGGATTCCTATTTCCTGGGGTATTTCTTTCGAAAACAGCAGACATAGCCAAATTGGCCAGGTCAAGACCTCGGCGAAATGAGGAAGGAGGTTTGATCGCAGAGGACATAACAAAATCATTCATACCATTTTGGGGCCAAGCAATAAACTCTTATAATATAAGACGACTGTCCAGAATATTAGAGGAAACAATAAATGGAACAACAGATATACTATATAATATGACATTAGAGGAAAAAGGAATCAGATTAATGTCACTCGAAAATAGAATGGCTCTTGATGTAATCCTGGTTGATCGCGGGGGAGTTTGCAAAATTGTGGGATCAGCGTGTTGCGTATTTGTAAGTGACTCCTCCCCTACGATTTTTGAAGCAATAAAAAAGCACGTTTTAAGCTCTGACCTTCACCCCCCTGAAGGGAGTTGGGAATTAAACATAAGCTCCTGGTTCTGGGAAGTGTTACGATCATGGGGATGGAAATTATTTGCGATCCTAGTAGCAGTGCTAGGAATATTCCTGACATGTTGTTGTTGCATACACTTCTTACCCATAATATGTACTGAAATAAGTGAGGAGTGTGTACAGATGGTAGAAAAGAAGAGCGCTACTAAATCAAGTACTCACGGTAATGATGAATCAAAAACATTAAAAGAATTCATGTCAATCAATATTGATGACAATGAGGAGGAGATCAGTAGTGTGCAAGATTCAGAATCAGATACTTGGTCTGAGGAGGATGCAATGTACGGATGAGGCGTTTGGCATACGGCCAAAAGGAGGGTTTGTCAGTCCAGAAAAAGTGGACACCCCTCGATCGTAAGGCAATGTACTTTGTTGGCCGAAGACCAGTTAGAAATATGTAGCCATAAGCTTGACTAAAGTACGGCCATTTTAAGGTGACTGAAATCGCCATTTTGTTTTCTCTAACGTCTGCCTTTTGCTTTGTGTCAAAACTGCTTTGCTGAAACTATTATTCTGCTCCACTGGTGCATAACGCAAGGCCGCAAGAGACATGTTGAAACATAACGCAGGAACCCAGACAGAAATGCCCGGTCTCCTCCCTCACATATCCTTGGAAGTAAGCAGTAAGGCATTCTAATCAGTACACAGGTGCCAGCTAGTCTTGTTAATACAGTAGAAATGTTAGAAGCGAACATTAAATAGCTTGAATTATGCTCTTCTTTGCGGCCCCCATTTCCTGAGCACTGTAGAGCCCTGGAGAGCAAACTGACCCCCAGCATAGAAACTAGAAGATAGGAGATAGCAAGGCCTGGAATGTGTCTCTCCCCTACGCGCAGCTTGCTTGCAAAAACAGAAGCATTGTGTTCTTTAAAACAAAGACTTATGTCTGTAGGCTCACAGAATTGCAAACTGTTGCTAAATTAATATTTGAAGGTGTCATACTCGTCACCATTGTCAATCATCGTGCCCCATTCAAAGGAAATGTGTTGGGGGCGGTATTGGATGTGTCATTACTGATTGTAAGATGCTTGCTTGGTATATATGTAACTGTTCCACATGTGAGGGGCCCTCAGGGGCCCCTTCAATATTGTTAAGCATTCTTTTGCATTTAATGGGGTGGCCTAAACCCTGGATATTGAGCGTCACTAAGGTGATGGGGAATGACATTTCATGAGTGTGAGAATTTGTTTGCCAGTATGTTTGCTATGATTCTCTGGCCGGTGCGTATATGCGGGTTAACGTCCAGGGAGCACTGTCATTGTCTGATTCCTAGAGCTTTCAACTCAGCCAAGCCCCAACGTGGGACCCTACTACCCATTAACTTTATAACAGAACTGTAACGTTGGGTCGGTCTAACCGAACGCCTGCACCCAACAATTATTCGCATTTCTGCTAGTATAGATTGAAGTTGCGTCTGGACGTCCATCTTTGTCTTGTTCCGGATGGACCTCCGTGGGAGGCTGAGTGCAGCTGGTTTAGATGCCTCTTCCTTTTTTGGGGCTTGGTTGCATTGTTGCATGCCCTTCCTTCCGGTCTTTTAAGCCCCGTCCTTACAGTGGTATACTGTGGTGTCAGTGGAGGAGGGTACCTTGCGTTTAGACCTTGCACTGGTGTCTCAATCGCTTGTTTGTTATGCTGGAGCCAGCCTGATCTCTGCGACCCAGCGTGGGATCTCTTTCTGCCCTGTTGTCTGTTTGAGTGCTTGGTGCTCTCTGTGTTGCCTCCTTTGGCCCCCGGTGGTGGGTTCTCATGACCAGTTTATCACGATATTGCAGGTTTCTGGGGCTTGGTGGGGTCAGAAATCGCCTGCTGGTCTGCTGTGTTGAGAGCTTGTCGCATGCGGCGCCTGGCTGCCTCTATAATCTGACTGGTGCTTAGTTGCCTGTGGCACCTCAATTCTGTAGGAGGAGGATTGCCGTTGAGGGGGGCTTTCGGCGCAGTCGAGCGAGGGTGCGGTGTGTGGCCTTGAACTGTTGTCCACTCTGCGCTTTATATTGCGATCATCAGCAAGGCTCGTTCCCTCACTTGAGTTTCCACCCTTTTTAATGGCTGCAGATGTAGTAGGGCATAGTTTTAGGGTCGGGATGGTGCACTTGTAGATGTGCGCTTTCCTTCGTGGGGCAAGCTTTCAGGGTTGGGCCCTTCCCAAGTCTGAAGGCAGCAGGACCCAAGTCGTGAGTCAGGGTGCTTTAGAGTACCTCCTTATTGTTCTGCCGCCCCTGTTTAGTGACCAATTGCATCCAGGGTGTATGGTCCTCTTATGATGAGTTGGCTTTCATGTCCCACTGTGGATGCGGGCCCACCCTGCGACTATGCAGGGATTGCCTTGGCTGGCCCGTTCAAATGCATTGTGCGTGGCATGGCGCACTCTTGATGGGTGTTTTAGTCTTGCTGGTTGTATACTTGAAGGCCGTGCCGTTATGGAATGTCCGGTTGCTGCCTTCTACCTCAGGCTGGGTCGTTATTGTGGTTCTGAGATACACCCTAGGTTTTGCCTGTGTTCGCTTTCGTTTGGGGGAGTAGGCGGGGTGGTGACTGCTAGGGGTCTAAAATGCGCTGGTGTATTGCATGCTCTGATGGCTCCCGGCGTCGGTGAGTGCTGCTGCCTTCCCCCTTTTGGTGGTTATCAGTTCCCTCTATCCGCTTCCCTCTTACTTGTGGTTTGGCCCCGCCGGACCTCTGGGGTGTGATGGCCTCCTGGCCGTGGTTGTCTGCCGGTGCTACGCCAGTAGTACGCGGCGTGCCTGATGCCTTTGTTCGGTCGGCTGCCGCGATCAGGTCCGACTCTGGGGTCGCTGTCTCGTAGCAAGTCAACTGTTGGGAGTACGCTGTTCCCGCTCTCCCTCTGCGGTTCCTCTCAGTGCCCCTCTTCCGTTTGTACCCTGGACACCTTTAGCATATGTGACAGGGGGTCTGATGTCGGTGCCGTCGGGGACAGCGTGGTGGGTACGTCAGTCGGTCCCTCTCACAAGGCTGTGCCGTGTTCTTGTCATCTTCAGCGATCTGTAGATGCTAGTTCTGCCTCCAGTTTTACGGCTTCAGCGGTAATGGCAGAGCTCTTCTTGTGCCTCATGGAGCCGCTGCCATTCGGTAACTTTGGGTCCCCAGCTCCGTTGTGCATGATTCTTGTTTCCCTTAGATCAAGCAATGTTGCGGTTGATCATATCTCCATTTTGTTGTGTTTAGGTCATATTGCGGCGCTGTAATTCGCAGCTCCTTAGCATCGCAGGCGGGAGCTTCATTAGCCTGCTGCCATCTTGTACGGGCACACTAGCGCCCACCGGTCCTGCATATTGTTGATTTCCTCCCCACTGTTCCTGCCTGTTGTCTGCTCACACAGCGGCCATCCTAGCTTGTGTGGCCATGGGAACACCTCCCTCTTCCCCCATTTGTTCTGGGGGAGGTGCTTTTGCTGCGGTAGCTACTTTCACTAGTTTGGTCTGTACTAGATTCACTTCCTTGGCTTGTCTTCTCTGAATATTTTCCTTTTCCCTCTCTTCGATCCTCCTACAATGATGTACTATGATGCTTTGGTTCTCGGGCCAACCTTTTGCTTCGATGCCTGCTATCTTGTCGAGGGCCTTCTGAACTTCCTTTGGGAGTCCATGCTTTATAATGAAATAAAATAGGGACGTTGATTGGTCTCACGCAGTGCCCGTTTCTGCTTTCCACATCTCTTTAGAATAAACTGTGCACCGTCTTCCTCATCTCCCATAGTGTATTGCATAAGGGAGTGTAAGTCGAGAGTTTCTGGGAAGGCTCTCGGCAGTGCATCCCACACACGCGCTCTGACGTTGTTAAATGACGCCCGTCATGGGAGTCATTACCTATAGTCACTTGCGGGTACTCCGCTTTCACACACACCGATTCTGCTTTGTCTCCTATGGCAGATACTAGTAGGCTTTTGATGTACCTTTTTGCGAGAGGCACCACTGCAGTCTGTTTCTCAAAGGCATAAATCCATTTTCCCACTCCCGCCTTAAATGGGGGGAGGGATTTGAGAAGGTTATTTTTGTCCATCTGTGCCCATGGAACATAATGAGGCCGACCTGCTCCCTTGTGGATCAGGGGAATATGTAATTTCGATTTCACTTTCTCACCTTTCACCCCACTCCCTTTCTTTTTTGGTAACGCCTTTCTCCAAAACCTTTCTCTTAACATCCCATCCCACGTCACTTCCACCCGTGGTGTAGTCAAATGTACTTGCTGAACCCCTCCCACTGCTCCTTCTTCTCCATCATCAAAGTCACTCCAGTACTCTTCATCCCTTACTTACCCCACTTTCTCATATCCCAAACTATCTGTTTCCCCTTCCCTCTCCACACGCACGGCTCGTATGGGCGCACTATCAATCCTAAATAGGAAGCATCCAGATTTCCACTCATCCTCCTGTGGGGGTGGTGCTCGTAATCTAGCTAACTCGGTACAGGTAGAGGATAACGCTACTTCAATGTCTCTTGTCCTCACCCCTGTGTGAGCGGGTGTTGTCGTGGGAGGGTCATATGGTGGGGGTGGTGCAGTGCTTGTGTTTGCTAGAGTGCTACCCCCACACACATAGGTGGGGTTTGAATACCCCTCCACTGGTCGGGTTAGCAATGGGTATATTTTCTTTGGCTCCCCTTCTCCCTTCTCGCTTTCTCTCCTGTTACTGTCACCTGTGGTTAGATTTTCCGATAATATATCCCTTTTTTCTGGGACGAGTGTTTCTTCAAACATCTGCCACAGATCTAATATTTCTCTTCTATTTTGCAGGGGTTTCCCCTTGTATTTAGCAGTCAGGACCAGGAGTAGGGCAACCCTTCCCCTTTTGTTTTCGACACCCATTGTCCATGGTATTTTTTTCTTTTGTCACTGTACAGGGGTAGGCTTTTACATATATGGGGTAGTGGAGTATCTATCCCCATCGTCTGTCGCTTTATCTAAAGTGTCCACCACAAAAAATATCTGTTCCGAGTTCCCTCCTCCCGTCTACACCATTTAGTGCTCCACAGTGTCAGTAAAGCATTGAATGTAACATATATGTAAAAAAACCGTCTTCTTGTACAGTCAGTCAAGGTGGACACAAATGTTTTAGTGACACACAAAACAACCCACATAAAACAAAACAGATAGTTACAAACCCGTTTCCCCCCTTAGACCATCCCCATTCCTCGCTTACTTACTTCTCGCACACATCACACCTGCCCCTTCTGAGCCACCTCCCTACATATAAAAAGACACTGAAAATAACAAGCTAAAATAACAAGTTAAAACAACAACCACTACTTGTTCCCCAGCCCTCTAATTATACGGGGTCATACTTTGGGCGCATTACGACCCTGGCGCTAAGTGAAAAACGATGGCGGTAAATGGTTACCGCCATCGTTTTCCGCCAGGTCCGATCATGACCCGTGACCGTTAACTACGATGCCATTAGCGGCATCGTAGTTAACGCTGGCGCTAACTGCGCCAAGGGTGCGCGCACGCGACCGGCCACACCGTACTTAACGCCATGGCGGAAAGGTACGCAAATGCCGACCCAAGCGGACATGCACCTAACGCCATCACCCAGCCCGTTAAGTACCTTACCGCCATGGTGCAAATAACGCCATCGCGAACCAACCGTAAAGGGCCATGTTAAGTGAATGCAGCTGCCACAGTTGCACAGAAACAGCACAGGTGAAGGCAATACAGACTCAGGGAAGCACAAAAAGAGCACACCCCACTCCTTCCCACACCCAGTCACACTCCACAATGATGCCAATACGACTAGCAATGTTGGGGCTGGAGGACCTGATAGCAATGCATGTGCTACAACAGCAACAACAACAACAACAACAGGCAGCACAGAGGAGACGCAGGAGGAGAAGGAGGGCAAGGCAGGCCCAGCAAGCCCCACCAGCACAGCCAGTGCCACCACGCAGGCAGCCCCCAATCCCACGCATCAGAGCCAATCCATTCAACCTCACTGCTGAGCAGATCCACACCCTGTACCGTTTGGACCGGGACACCATCACCGCCATCGTAGACATGACACACAACGACATCGTCAGCATGATAGAAAGTCCAACCGCCATCCCCCCCCTACTGAAGGTAGTGTCTGTACTCCACTTCCTGGCCACAGGCACCTACCAGCACACAGTGGGGCACCTGCATGGCATTTCACAACCATTATTCTCACGAACACTCATCCAAGTGCTCGATGCCCTCCTCAAGCACACAGACGACCACATCTCATTACCACGGACTGCCCAGGAGATTGCAAACACCAAAGTGGGTTTCCATGCACTAGCCGGCATACCCGGTTGCATTCGTGCCATCGACTGCACCCATGTGGAATTGGTGGTTCCACGTGCCATGGAGGTACCGTACCGCAACCGGAAACAGTTCCACTCAATCAACGTGCAAATGGTCTGTGACTCCAACAAGATCATCACACATTGTTGTGCCCGATTCCCCGGATCAACCCATGATTCAATGGTCCTGAGGAACTCCACAATACCACGCTACATGGAGCGACATGCAGGCCCAAGATCCTGGCTACTCGGTCCAATGTCATGGAAGTGGGCAGGTGAATGACGTACCGATGCATACTCCACCTGGCAGAAAGGGGGGGGGGGGATGATGCATACTCCACCTGGCAGAAAGGGGGGGGGGATGATGCATACTCCACCTGGCAGAAAGGGGGGGGGGATGATGCATACTCCACCTGGCAGAAAGGGGGGGGGGATGATGCATACTCCACCTGGCAGAAAGGGGGGGGGATGATGCATACTCCACCTGGCAGAAAGGGGGGGGGATGATGCATACTCCACCTGGCTGTGAGTAACACAGAGAACGGAGACAGCGGATGGGCACTCACAATGCACACAACCCCTCTGCATACATTGGGTGATGGCATGCAAAACAGGCCATGGGAGCCATGAGCATATACTGGTTGCATTGTGTGAATCAATCAGTGCATGTAGAAGTGAGCCAAAGTAACAGTTGGATGCGAGCCATGGCGGAACATCATGTTCCTGATCAGACAACATGACTGACACATACATTCTCGCCTACATACAGGTGATGCAGGCTATCCCCTGAAGAGGTGGCTCCTTACACCAGTCCGGAACCCGCAGAACCAGCACGAGGAGGACTTCAACCGTGCACATACACGTACTCGTGTGGTCATAGAGCAGACATTCGGACTATTGAAGGCACGGTTCCGAAGCCTCAGCAGGTCTGGTGGCGCACTCCTGTATGGCCATGAGAAGGTGGCAAAGATCGTCATGGCATGTGTCATGCTACACAATATGTGCGTCAGACGGAATGTGCCCCTGCCCCCTGACGCAGAACTGCAACCACCTGACGATGAGGATGAGGAGGGTGCAGATGGGGTGGCACCCCATGGAGGAGGCGATGCACAGGAGGGGCGTGCAATGCGCCAAAGTATCATCGACCACTGCTTCTAGCACACACGGCTGGTGTTTATCACATGGAGACTGCACTTGGGGCACTGTGTGTCTCTGGGACATGCACACTGTGGACTGTACACCAATAAAGCACACATACGCAATGAAAATGTCCACACATTACTTTTTTTGCAAGAATAAAGTGTATTGAAACTATGAAATGTCGTGTCACACCCGCTCCCACCTCCCCCCTGCACACCCCAACACACCCCCTCCCACCTCCCCCCTGCACACCCCAACACACCCCCTCCCACCTCCCCCCTGCACACCCCAACACACCCCCTCCCACCTCCCCCCTGCACACCCCAACACACCCCCTCCCACCTCCCCCCTGCACACCCCAACACACACCCTCTAGGTGTCAACAGATGCCTGTGACAGTGGCCACAGGCTGTTACAAGCCCCCTCTCCCGGCCCCCGGGGCACCCCTGGCTGTGGAGCGCAGGCTACGACCGGAACGTCGCACGGGGCTGCTCTGCGCAGAACTGGCAGTGGAGGATGTCCCTGGCTGCCCCTGTGCATGCACGTCCTGTCGTGTGTGGGTGAGGCCAGTGACCGCACGACGCAAGGCCGCAAGTTCTGCACAGATGTCCCTGGACATGGCCTGCATGGCATCCCTCAGGGTGGCAGTGCTCTGCGCCACTTCGGCCCTTAGGGTCTCCGTGGCCTGTTCAATGCTAGACCTAGCCCCCACACATTCCGCGGCATGCTCATCCAGCATTGCGGACAGTTGATGCTGCCGTTGAGTGATGTCCTGGAGGGACTGCTGGCCGTGCTGGCCCATGGCCAGTGCTGGTGGAGTGATGGAGGGGCTGCTCCCCTCCTGTGGAGTGTGGACAGGGCATGGGGTGGATGGCCACTCCTCTACCTCTGTGTGCCCCTGTGTGTGACCCTCATGGGGGCTGGCGTCTGAGAAACAGGGGGAATGTAGTAGGTCAGTGGGGCTTCTGACCTCGTGCTCCATGTCCGAGTCTGAACATGCAGCTGTTGCAGCTGTCTCCCCGATGTTGCTGCTGGCCGCTGACCCCCTGCCTCCTGTGGCAGGCAATGTCGGTGGAGGTGGAGCAGCTGCTGCTGGCCTGCTGCCAACAGGGGTGCTTGCCGGTGGGACCTCCGGTATGCCTGCAGTGGGACCTGCTTGTTGTGGGGTCTGCCTCACTGCAGCTGAGGTTGAGGGTGCAGGGCCGTTGTTGATGGCCTTCTTGGCTCTCTTTGGCGCAGGGGTGTCCTGGTCCTCTGGGTGTGAATCTGTGCCTGTGGTGGAGCAAAGGAGGGAGGGCGTTATTGATGGGTCTGCGTACTTTGGAATGAAATGTTTGACATTATTGTGGTCAGTGGATGAGGAAGATTTCAGGCAGTGCCATGCAGGTTGTCTCCTTTTGGTGTGGAATGTGGATGCAGGTATGCGGGTGCCAGCAGTGTATGCAGGGTGGTGCTCGCATGTGGCTATGGGCAGTGTTGATATGTGTTGCATTTACACTCTAGGGCAACCTTGTGCTACACATGATTGGACTGCTGTGACTATGGCATGTCTTGTTTGAGGCACCTACCTTCATCGCCTGATGTCGGAGCTCCCCTTCCCATCCCTCCGACGCCTTCAATGGATTCCATGCCAATCGTGGTTGCACAGATCTCCTCCCACGGTTGGAGTTTCAGGGGGGATTCCGACCCTCCACCGGTACCCTGGGCAAGGTTGCGGTTTGCTGAGATGACGGCTCTGACCCGTATGCGTAGGTCATCCCAGCGCTTCCTGCACTGCTGTGGGGTGCAGGGTACGGTCCCCACCGCGCTGACGCGCTCAGCCACCAGGGCCCAGATGGCCTTCTTTTTCCCGATCGCTGTCCTGGTCATGTCCGGGGAGAAAACGACACCTGCGTTGTCTTGCAGGGTCTCCGCAAGCATGCAGAGTTCCTCCCGGCTGAATCTCTCCTGGCGCTGGCGGTCACATGCCTTTTTCACAGATTTAGGCATTTTCGGGTACTTGGATGGGTGGGTGGTTGGTTGGGACAGGTGTCAGGGTTGGGTCTGGTGTTGTTTGGTAGAATGGCGATGGATTGTGTTTTTCAAGATGGCCGACGGGCTGTTTCCCGTTCCGGCGCGATGACGCTATTTCCGGTTCGACTTTTTACGGCCGCCGCTAATTACGGCCGCCGCTACTTACGGTGGCCGCTACTTACGGTGGCGGAAGTGCACCTTGCTCGCTTAACGATGCCGGTAGGGGCCTTTTCCGCAATGGCGTTAATTGCATTACCGCCATGGCGTAATGCTCGTGCGCGATGGGTCGTAATGTGGCGCTCTTTACGCCATCGTCCCACGGCGTAAACGCTCATTACGCCATGGCGGTAATGACGGGCGATTACCGCCAGGGTCGTAATGAGTCCCTTTGTCTCTATATCTATATATTCCTGCACTGGTCGGGACAGTGCACTGTGGCAGCCACCTTCTACCCTCTTCCCGTGATAGGTTCCCTTTTCTTCCTTCCTCTTTTATATTCTCTGTATAACTTTAAACTTCAAGAAAAGAATAAAAGATGGCCAGAAAAATTTCCACACTCAAATAGTCAATCTATTCATCCACATCCAATTTGTGGTGTTCCCCTCACTCATACTGCTCCATATCCCAACCCCAACGTTGTTATCCCTTGCAGTCTAAACTCACATGTCTGTGCTCTTCTGAAAGCCTCGGTTCGCGGGTAATCCACACCACCTCTGGGCCTCTTTCTGGGGCCGCACCTGGCTCCAACGAGAATGTTGGGTTTTCGCAAAGCCGGAACCCACAAGAACCACTTCTGCTGCGTATGCTTTTTTTAGGGGACTGGTCAGTTGTAGGTGGGCACAGCCTTTTCCGGAGAGGCCCCAGGATATCGCTGCAAGTACGGGGGCTCAGTAATCGCGTCAGGGTCACCAAATGAAGGTGTAGACCTCAGAACATGCATTCCACATTGAGTATACCCTGTTAGGGAATAAAACCCAGAGATATAGTTTTGCAAGGATAACAAAGTTGTATGTATGATAAGGACCAGCAAAGAACTCTGCTGCCCGAGAGCACTCTCCCAAAAATAACACGAGCAGCACATAAGAAGGCCCAGAGCATCATCAGTGACATCATTACATATAGTAAGAATCCACACAGCTGCTTGGTGAGCACATATTCATGAGCCTGCTTCATAGGGGATGCCAGGCGCTAAGTGGCTGCTGGTTTCCTGTTGATCTTTGTGCACGTGGGTCAGCTGGGCTCATCCTCGTGGTGAAGGTTAGGCCAAACATTAGAAACACTATAGTTAATCTAAGCTAAACAACAGGAACCGGTTATTCATCCATTATGGCAGGCACCTGGGCATCATATGAAAGGGGTGCCAGAGAGAAAGGAAGATAATATACAGTCTGGTGCCCCCTACATTCAGGGCTTTGTTAATACCGCAGTTCTCGCTCCCAAGGTATCCCACGGGGGGATTGATCTGTGATTTACCCTTCCCGGTACCTAATGTTACAGGAGATGTGTGTTACCATTGGAGAGAAATACAGTTGTGCAGGCTTTAGATCTGTGGTGGGCACCTCAGAGGGGTCAGGACCTGGGGATGTGGGCGGTTAAGTGTGGCCGGCTTCTGCCGGCTGGGTGATGCTCAGAGGCCCCAATGGCAGGTTTGTGGAAATGAATAGACGCAACACGAAGCCTGGTACCGTCTCACGCTCTGCTCATGGAACATTCCTGAAAATGATACTGACTAGTTACAACACTGGAAATGGACTTCCGTGGGAACAAGGCTCATGTGGAGCCAGCTAGATGTGCCGGTGGCTTGACACCTCTGGGTAAACTCTGAACGCAAGCGCTGGAGGCCCTCCGTGTGTTGCTCTTGGGCCTAATCCAAAATGGAGTTGCAGGGCTAGTATACAGTTAGTGCTATTCACCTAGTTCTATGCGCTACACAGCGTTTGTATGCACCCATGGGGCGTGGGAAAGTCTCCCTCTTTGTAGGTTATATTGCATGGTATGGGGTTCGCCTAATTGGAAACGGCTAGGGGGGAGGGATAGACTTATTTCCATCCCAACATTTGCCCCCCTCCCAGCAGGAAGGAGTCTGTTGATGGTCACCTGGGCAACATGTCTCGGAAGGGTTCCTTTTACAATAGAATCTGGTGACTGCCCACCAGAGAAGGTCTTGAGTGAAGTCCTGAGGAATGTGAATCAAATGCGACTGATTATCCACCCTCTGTGACCAGAAGAGTCTAAGCGTCAGCTGATTCCGCCTCATTTCCAACCTGGCTAGTGGGACTGCCTGGTCACATCAGCCCCAGTAGCCTCTGAAACCACCACGCCATGGCACTGCTGGAAGAAAGAAACAGGGAGCAGGTTTCCTGAATGTCTGCTACCCTCTCTGCTGACGGGAAGACCCTGTCCTCACGAGTGTCCCAAAGGAAGCCTATGAAGACCAAGCGTTGATACAGGGTTAGGTTTAACTTCTTCCAGTTGATTGAAAGACTTGGGTCATGAAGTAAGTCCAGAAGGTAATGAAAGTGAGAGTTCACTTGCTCTGTGGATAGCCCCCTTACTAGCCTGTCATCCAAGTACGGGTAGACATGAATACCCTGGAGACAGAGGAAGGAGGCCACTGCACCCATCATTTCTGTGAACACTCTGAGTGCTGAGTCGAG
The DNA here is from genome assembly GCF_040938575.1 of Ambystoma mexicanum. NCBI lineage: Eukaryota > Metazoa > Chordata > Amphibia > Caudata > Ambystomatidae > Ambystoma > Ambystoma mexicanum. Next base: position 141,116,897 of record NC_090921.1, read on the forward strand.
ACGAAAAGGAAGGACTCAAAACGGAAAATGGCGCCCACCCACTGAGAATCTCTGATGGGAGCCCATATAGGGATATGCAGGTAAGCATCTCTCAGATCCACTGCACAGATCCAGTCCTCCTGCTGTATGGCTGACCGGACCTGCGCGGGGTGATCATCTTGAATATTTGAAGTGGGAGGAAACAGTTGAAATCTGCAAGGTCCAAAATGGAACACAGGCCTGCTTGTTTGCACTTGGGCACCACAAACATACATGGAAAGAACCCATGTCCAGTTTCTCGGGCTGGAACTCTCTCTATTGCCCTCATCTCTAGGAGCTTGGACATCTTTGCCCCAAGTGAGGGCGAACCAGCCTGCTTCACTGGGGTATGGGAGGGGAGGTAGGGGGAAGTTAGGGCACCTGAACCCCCTGCTGGCGATAGACAGCACCCAAGAGTCCTTGGTTATGGTCCTCCAGGCCTCCCAGTGGAAGGAGATCCTTCTCCCCACCGGAGTCCCGTGGGACCGAACAAGGCCATCATTTGGTTGCCTTGTCAGTGGAGGAGCTGGAAGAGCTGGTTGATGCAGCTTGGTGGGACAAAGAAACCCTGGTAGCAGTTTTTTGCTACTTTTTTCTCTGCATACTGGGCGATTTGTCCGGCAGCCTTGTCTTTTGCTCCTGGAATCCCCTGAAACCAGAAAAAGACCTTGATCGTGTCTCGGATCGGAACAAAGATGCTTGTTAGGAGGCGGCTGACTTTTTCAGCACCTGACAACAATTTTGCTGTTAGAGTATTGGCTTTCTTTTTAGCCAGGTCAACGTCTGTTGAGCTGTGGAATAGATCCACACACTCAAACGGGTGGCTGAGCACCTTATCATGCACATCCTTTGTGAATTTATTAGCTTGCAGCAACGTCTGCCTCCATGCGTCTGCACCATACCCCTAGCTGATGTAGCGACATGGTGCGCAGCCAGTTTGAGGTGGTCTTGCGGAGGTCCTGCACAAACCATTCTAACGTCCGCCAGACTGCCCTTGAACTCGTCCAAACAGTCCCGAGGAATGAACTTCTCAAACGCTGAGAGGTGGCTGCAAGCAGCGCCGTGGCGTTGGCATGCCTGAGCTGCAAGGTGTCATTTGCGAACACCTTCTTGCACAGGTCTTCGAGGATACAGTCCTCCTTGGTGAGAACCTGTGACGCAGAAGAGGACGACGCAGACGCTGGCTTAGCAAACATCACCACTGTCATGACCTCTAATAAAGACAGTTGTGGGCAGGCCGATAGCACGACTTCCTCGGTCTGCAACAGCCTATAACAAATGTCGATCTTTTTATTTTCGGGAGTGACCGAATGTGGTTTATGTCAGATTCTCTATTGGCCTCTGCTAGCACATCCTTGTGCAGAACAATCCCTGTTCTCTCAGACGTTTTGATTGACTGTGGAGAAGCTGCTTCCTGAATCGGCAGAGTCGCAGGAGGCGCCAGTTCAGTGGTGGCAGAAGTTGGGATTCCACCAGAGCCCGAAGCGGAGGTGGATCCAGGATCCTTGGAAGTGTTAGCATTATCTATCTAAAATTGCTTTTGAAATACTCCTTCATAGGGTCCTAATGAATCAGCGTCTGGAACCTCTGAAAGAATGCTACCTCCGATTGATACAACCTTTGCTGGGGGTAGGCCTCTGAGTTGTAGTGGGCCGTGACCATGAGTCAGTTGAAACTGGCTGCAACTTGGGCCACAGAGCCACGTAATAGAGCGCTGAGTAGGTGACTGGCAAAGACAGATTAGTGGACAGACATTCTAGTTGGATCCGACCACTCTACCACTAAAGCCCTCTGAGCTGACCCATAAGGGTCACATCCCAATGATGTACTAGGGGTGGATTTGGATCACTCCTTTGGCGCCAAAGACTCTGACAAAGTCACAGAAGATGGAACATCTGAGGAAGCAGAGTCCATTTTGAGCTGCAACCGCACTGACTGGTTTTTGATGGTTGGAAACATGTTGTGCTTAGCCCCCTGAAACGGAACCTCAGCGATGCAGGTATTAGAGCTAGACCTCGAAGAGGGATCCTCTGGGACAACCCCAGTGTGTGTAGCTTCTGGGGGAGCCTCAGCGCTGCCGGGAAGAAGATTAGCCATGTTGGAGATATCCTTAGGGAGAATCCTGGTAGATTTAGCCCCCTGTGGGAACGTCACCTTTGCCGGTGCTGACTTTAGCCTTCTTCGAGGAACTTCGAAGGTTACCCTGTCCGATTGGCCCCCACTGCCATTTAGCACCCGAGCGGAGAGCCTGGGAGCAGGTTTCAGTATCCAAATTAGCCTGGAGGGCCTCAGGACGAGTCTATCTATGTATTCTTGTATTGCGCCACTAACCCATAGGCCTCAGGGCGCACACAAAAGGAAGAAGGAGACAGACAACAAAAAACAATGTCAGACAGGGAAAACAAAGAGACATGGAGACTTGGTGAAGACAAACCTCATAAAGACCAGCAGGATGAGAAAAAGATAGCGGAAGACTGATTTAAATACCGAGAGAGCTATGCTAAAGAGACAGAAGAGACCTATCCTTTGTCAAACAGGAATTGCTTTTTGAAGATAGGCAGAGACTCACTATTAGTAAGGTATTTAGGGAGTGAATTCCAGAGAGCCGGGGCCCAAGAGTCAAAGCTAATACCCCCAAATCTTTTCAGGATAGATGGGGGCTGAACCAAGACGGTGTTGCTACTTGAGCGCAAGGAACGGGTGACAGGTTTCTTTTTGATCCTAGTAGCGAGGTAAGATGGAGCTTGACCATGAAGGCATTTAAACACAGTAGTAAGGCCTTTATGGTGTAAGCACTGTTTCACTGGAAGTCAATGAAGGCTGCGCCTGGCGTCAGGGACGTGCATGTTGCGCTTAAGGCCCATTACAGCGCGTGCTGCATTATTTTGTATAATCTGCAAAGTTTTAATGTTGGCCTGGGAGGTACCGATCACTAGACTGTTACAATAATCCAGCTTGCAGTTTACAATGGCGGCTGCAATCACAGCAAGGTTCTCTTTAGACAGATAGGGACGAATCTGCCATAGAAGCTGAATATAATAATGACACGAGGATTTGAGGTAATTGGCCTGACGGGTGAAGGATAGCTGCGGGTCAAAGTAAACTCCCAAGGTCTTTACAGACTTAGATACAGGAATTATATGTTGACCAATCAGAAAGTTGTCATATTTTGTGTCAAGTTTCTTCAGTTTTTTCTGGGTACCTAAAATCAACAGCTCTGTTTTTGCATTGTTGAGGGCCAGTGAGTTTAACGCCATCCACTTCTGGATTTCAGCGAAGATGGAGTTAATATACTGTACATCTTTTAGATACTCACCAGTGAGTTTAATAACAACCTGCGTGTCGTCAGCGTAATTGGCAAAATAAATGCCTAGGGCTGACAAAAGAGCGCAGAGAAGACGAGAGTAGATATTAAAGAGAAGAGGCGAAAGACATGAGCCCTGTGGAACACCACATAATAGTAAAGAAGCCATAGAGTGAGCATTATCCTTAGTAACTCTCATGTTCCGTGGACCCAAATTTGATTTGAACCAGGCAGAGGCTTCAGGGTAACATTTGCCGATTGTGATTAGTCTATCCGCCAGTAGTTGATGATCGACTAAATCGAACGCAGCGGATAAGTCTAATAATAATAACAGGGCAGTATGCCCTTTGTCAACAAGACCAGCAATGTAAGATTTTAAATCTAACAGTGCGGTCTCAGTCCCATGATTGGAGCGAAACCCAGATTGTTGTGAGGCTAGAATATCATGTTCCTCAGCAAAAGTTTGGTATTGACAGTAGGCAATCTTGTCTATGATTTTCAGCATAAAGGGAACATTAGTGATTGGGCGATAATTTCCTGCCTCTGCAGGATCCAGATTTTCCTTCTTAAGCAGAGGAGTGACCCATGCGTCCTTTATGTTTTCGGGGACATATGATTCACTGAAAGATCTGTTAACAAAGGTAGTCACCCATGGGGCAAGAGTATGGATATGATCTTTGAATAAGGAGGCTGGAAAGACATCTCCCCTACAGGAAGTGGGTTTGAGTTTTGAGACGGTGTCGATAACTTCTGCTGTTGAAACAGGTTTAAAGGTAAAGGCATGAGAATCATTGGGCGAATCCATGTTATCTAGAATGGATGCGGTATTAGTCAATAATTTGACCTGAGAATTAATGTTGTTTTGATGAGTTAGAGTTAGAGTCACGGTACTGCTTGGGCGTGAGAGGCCCCTCCTGTGACCAGGGACCTCCGAAGAGGAAATGACAGCCCTGGGTACTCTGAAAAGGAAGTAAGTTACCGGTCAATGTTTTTTTCATGGCAAAACATTCTCGAATGTGCTCTGGCAATACCTGACTGAATACTTCTTCCCATCGCTGGAGACGTCGAGTGATGGCCCGAACTGAAAGTGCATAATAGGTGAAACATGGGTCCCACCAACAGGCGCGCCAAGCAGAGCATGTGCTGATCCGAAGCCGAGTAACTGTTATGCTCACCTGGTCTCCACAGCATGACTCGTAGCGAAGTGATGAATGACTGCACCTGCCCACTCAGTTTTGTCTTTATGACACGAAGGAAGATTTGCCTAAAATGTGGAAATGATATGTTAACTAGCCAAAGGAGGACCGACTTCCACCTCCCGTGACCTCTTTGTGCCCCCTTCTACTAAGTCTCACCTTAATGTTATAAAAGGCGGGCTCTCCATCCTGCGACTATGTAGCGGTTGAAGGATCCAGTTAACTTCACTGATCCTGTAGATTATTGCAGAGTTCCAGACAATGATGACTCTGAGAGTAAGTCTTTATGCCAATACTCGATAGTATGTATTGCTTAGAGTTCAAGTTGCCAAACGTTCACTCCTGTGCCTTTTCTTTGCAGATTCCCCTTTGGGTGTGCACCAGATGAAGAGTGACTCCTCTCCGGAATTGGTGAGTAGAATGCCAAGGTAAGTGTCCACACTTGCAAGATGCGATAATGTCTAAATATGCAATATTGTTCTTCTGTGCAACTAATCTGCTGTCCCTTTTCTATTCTGAAGGTGCGGTGCCTCCGGAGCGAAGACCGCGTGATGGTGACACGAGGAACCGCAAGCAAATGCAGCTTCAGGCGAGTATCAACGCTGCGTGAGATTGGATGTCTTTAAAGAGGCGCAGCTCACCTGATGTTTTCTTTTCTGTTCAGCAGGTGCGGCAGGTGCGGCAGCTGCGGAGCGGCGATCATGTGCGTGTGCTTCGTTGGACCGCAAGAAGGAGCAGCATTCAGGTGAGTATCACGCTGCGTAATGCTCAATGTCTTTAAAGTGGTTCTTTACTCTGCGCAGTTGACCTGGTGTTCCTTTTCTGTTTTGGCAGATGCAGAGACTCCTGGACGATCGGGATGGAGAATCAGATAAGAGTCTTGTTCAATTCTCTACTCTCTCTTACTTTGCAGGAACGGATCGCGATGACCAGGACGGGCGTGGCTGAAGACAGGACTGGAGCTTGCAGACACGGTGAGCGTTACGCTGCAGGAGTGCAGAATAACGCGAAGCTTGTTCTGTTCCAAGGGTGTGGTTTAAATAGCCTAAAAAGTAGTCCCTCCAACCACAACCTTTCAAAGTATTTCCTGGTAAAGTAGTCCCTCCAGTATGCCTCAGACTAGGCTGCACATGGTCCCTCTTCTCCTGCAGACTGTTTTGCTTGAAAGGGCAGTATGAGCCTGGTGCCAACGGCGCCAGGACTGAGTGGGAAGCCCTCAGGTCGACCTTTGGGGCCTTAACGGTCCCCATAGGTGCTAGTACCTGGGGCAGGTTGGTCTGCTCCTGCTGTCTGGGGGCCAGTACCGTGACAGTAACCTCTGGAACATTACGTGCAGGAGGCAAACCTCTTTTGTCCCGGCATAAGTGGACCAAAAAAGACTGCGATCCCAGAGATGAGGGGAACAAATTTGGACAGAAGAAATTGAGCGGGAATATTCACCTGCTGGTGCTGAAGCATCGGGCCCGACCACGCAGAGAAAAGGAATGAGATGCGAGGCCCGGAGGCAGGGCTTGGGGAGGCGGAGCCTGTGATCAAGCATGCGCTCAGCAGGCCTGCAACATGAAAATAGGACAGAACCTTTTTGCATGGTGCCACAAAGAGCTCTGATCCCGCCCCAAAGGACTTAATAACCCACAAGTATGGAGGAAATGGGATGGATGGTATATAGCGTATTATAGTTTACAACTCAGAACTAGTATGGGTGTATGGCAGCCTGCACTGCTTGTCAGAGACAGTCTGTGTGAGAATTTGCGTGACATGCACATGTCAGAAACCAGACAGCGCCTCTCCCAGTTTCCTGGTTCCTGCCTGTGTGGAATGTGTTAGCTGAAGGCCAGGGGAGAAGCTTGGATACATGTTGAGTATGGTGCTGGTGTAGGTAAGACGCAATGCATTTTTTGTATGTGTGTATGTCTGTACAGGGTTCGAATTTGAGATTCAATAAGCAGGAGCTAAAACCAGCTCCTGGGGTCAGTTATCACCCTGTAGGCAGGAACTGTCGCAGGGGAACCATGAGCTACCAGAGATGCTTCTTTAACCTTTTGTCCATTTTGCATGAACCTTTGTGTTTAAATGTGTGTTGGATGTGTTCTAATTCTTTTTTATTAACATTCTCAAATTCTCAAAGTTAATGTCACATTTACATGTTTGGAAGGCACCAGTTGGCCCTAGGAGCCAACAGTAGCTTTTGGTAGCTGGTGCCTTCAAGCGAACCAGGCTCTACTATGCTAGAAGCCGGAGCAACTTCAAACCCTGCTGTAACTATTAGGCCTTGAAACATCTTTCAAAACCTGGTAGATCTGCAGGTTGAGTAACTAAATTTATCTAATCGACCTCAGAGAAATGCACTCAACCCACAAACTGGATGGCACTTTTCTTGTTACTTAAAAACATGGTGTCCAACTGAAGAAACATTACTAGTGCTGTCTACATGCATTTTCATAACCCTGAGGACTAATGCTGCTTAGATAAATATCAAAATTAATCACTTTTATACTGAAAAAACATGGGAAGTCATGACGCCTGTTATAGCCAAAAATCCACAGATATTGATCACAGGCAAAGACTACTCCCATGTAAAGGGCCTGTTCTGCTGGCAGCTGAAACACATTTGTCATTTATCATTAATAACAATGCAAGTGGAGACCACAAACGGGCGTGCAGGTGTAAGTCTCCTTGGCGTGTTTCTCTGTTATCCAGACCCCGGTAAAGTAAGTGTGCCCCCACTTATGGGCCTCCAGGACTGGAAACGTTGAGACAGGTCGAGTGAGGACCCAATGGGGTGCATCCACCTCGAAAACCCAAAAGGAATTGGCAGTATATAAACTGAGAACCAGCCCACCGAACCCGTCGCAAGAAAGCGAAAGTAATTTCCTGGTTGCGCAGGCCCATCTGGTGACTGCGGTCTTCGCCATAAGGGCTGTGGAGGAAGCATCTCGATCCACAAACTGGATGGCACTTTTCTTTTTTACTTAAAAACATGGTGTCCAACTGAAGAAACATTACTAGTGCTGTCTGCATGCATTTTCATAACCGTGAGGACTAATGCTACTTAGATAAATATCAAAATTAATCACTTTTATACTGAAAAAACATGGGAAGTCATGACGCCTGTTATAGCCAGAAATCCACAGATATTGATCACAGGCAAAGACTACACCCATGTAAAGGGCCTGTTCTGCTGGCAGCTGAAACACATCTGTCATTTACCATTAATAACAATGCAAGTGGAGACCACCAGGGGGCGTGCAGGTGTAAGTCTCCTTAGCGTGCTTCTCTGTTATCCAGACCCCAGTAAAGTAAGTGTGCCCCCACTTATGGGCCCCCAGGACTGGAAACGTTGAGACATGTCGAGCGAGGACCCAATGGGGTGCATCCGCCTCAAAAACCCGAAAGAAATTGGCAGCATATAAACTGAGAACCAGCCCACTGAACATGTCGCAAGAAAGCGAAAGTAATTTCCTGGTTGCGTAGGCCCATGTGGTTACTGCGGTCTTCGCCATAAAAGCTGTGAGTGACTCTGTGCCGCAAAGTGGATCGGACACCCCTCAACAACGAGGTTTGCAGAGGCTGCCTCAGAAGCCCCTGTTCTCCCTAAATATATGGATATTGGAGCAGAGACCTGTCCCCTGTGGCTCACTCGGCACTGGTAAGGGCCGCCCCCTGCTGGAGTGGTTAAAGCAAAGAGGCACCCGAAAGAATCATGCAGTCTGGACACAGTTCCTGCTTGGGGAAATTCAAAGACAGGCAAGCCGGACTCTCTAAAGCGGTAAGGTGCAGGTTGGGGGTAGAGCTCAATCCTTGAATTGGGAGCCCATGTCGAGAAGGGTGGGGACGGCTCGCTCCATGTGGCAAGACTGAGTTGAATTCAACAAGGAGAAACTACCCGGGAGGTGTGGGCCCCCAGAACTGGGGGGTGTGCCTGCCTCACCATTGTCTGAGCTCAGGAGACGTAGGTAGCTGTAAGAGGCTTGAAGCATCCAAGTTGGAGAGAGGGAGGTGAAGGATTGAACCTTTGAAATACCACGCTGGCAAACTTTAAACAACCCCTGGAGTAACAAAGTGAAGACTAGTAAGTACTTGGAGGACAGGGGGACACCCACCTCCCAAAAAAAGGAAGAAAACCCTGTGACTCCACACTTGACCACGTTAAGAAGGGGCTGTAGGGGAGGTGTAGGCCCCCGATCTCAAGGTGTTTACCCACCTCACTTATATCCCAAGCAAATTGACGTGATGTTCACGAGAAGGGCGTCCTAAACTCTGCAGGAGTCAGCTCGGACGGAGAATTGAAAACCATCTAAAGGAGGATACAGTTGGGAGAGAATCACTCATTCCCGCAAACCATAAGGGGCCCCCGGGAGACCAGTATCGAGTGAAGCCGGTGATGACCCCTAATGCCCCCACAAGTCGTGAGGGTCGTCTTAGCCAGACGAGTGGTAGAGGGGAAGAACCTGCCTTGTGGGAAACTCCTGGGACCTGCGACCCGAGCCGAGGGATGATGATAATTACCTAGCTTCCCCCCAGAGGGAAGGGGTGATTGATGTTAACTGTCCCACTGGGATGTTCCACTTTGGCCAGGTGTTATATGGAGTCTAGATCTAGGCTGGCTGAATTCGCATACCTGGGCAGTCCTGAAGCGACAGACAATAACGCAGGGAGGACAATGGCGGCTGGTGGGGAGGACTCGATGGCAACTAAGAAGGATGTTGCCTAGTTCTTGAAGAAATCCAGAGGATGAGGGGTGATATCGGCGGTAAAGTTGATAAAATCAATACTAGACTTGACAAAATGGAGGAGAGACTATAGGAGGTGGAATATAATCAATCCTCCCTGGACACTTTGGAGACTCAAATAGATGTGGGGGGAGGGAAGCGGAGTTTGTGCTGAAAATGGATGACTTTGAAAATCGCGAAAGGAGGAACAACCTCAGATTCGTTGGGATACCAAATAAGGATGCGAAGATTGAAAGGGATCTCAGTAGAAACATACATGAAGTCACAGGGCCGGAGATCAGTTCTTGCGTGTTATCCCACGGTTATAGGCTAAAGGATTGAATACAAAGGATCGAAATGCAATAGGGTCGAGTCAAAAGGAGGGGGGGGTCCCTTTGGGGGGGGGGGGTCCTCCCCAAACCCCTGTTTTTGGTGTAAAAAACACTTTTTTTACCTATACGCAAACGCAAAGAAAAATACATTTAAAAAAAGCCATTCAACCTTTTTTTTCTTTTGACTCGACCCTATTGTATTCGATCCTTTTGTTTTAGATCCTTTGACTGGACACCTTTTCCCACAACTACCCGGACAAGCTCAAGATTTTGGAGAAGGCATAGGCTAAGGGCCCTGTGCTGCTGGCTACTGTGAGAATTACAGGCTTCCAGGACCTGTCCTCCCTCACCCTCACAAAAGAGACACTAGTGTCTGCCCTTGACGAAATGGCTGAATGGGAAAGCAGTCCGATGTAGATGGGGATTCCCGTACTCGATTTCCTTTGAGGTGGAAGGCCGTAAGTATAGGCTGGTTACAGAAGAAGAAATAAATAGAGTCGCAGGAGAGCTATTTGGGGGTGAAGAATTGACCTTGCGGCCACAAGGGGATAGTGAAGGAGATAGACAATGCAGAATAAGAGAAGAATCCCAGGCTCAATGAAATTTAGGAAGCTGAATACATCCCCGGCCAACACATTCTGAACTTACGCTCAGTGGAGGACATGAAGGTGAACACTGCAAGTTTTCTTCATGGTTGAGATCATTATCAGGATGCATAGGGGAGGGGTGGACTGTGAATGTGGTTGAGGGGGTGACACTGATTGGTAGGGTTTGTTCATGGGGGATTTGAGATTTACAAAAGCAGTCTGCGGTTATTGTATTGGTTGAGTTTGTGGGGGTTGGGGTGGGGGCTTCGGAGATTGAGGTGATAGGTGATGGGGCCTGGATGTCGGGCTTGTTTGGTGGTTCGACACTCGCCTAGTGATGGTAACTGGGAGGGGGCGAGCGCCTTGGGGGGAGGGTAGTGGGTAGAGGGGGGAACAGGAGGAGAAGGGGACTTAGAACTTATGGTATGGGTCTTGCAATACTTACTCATGGAATTACTCGACACAGTGTGTGGGGGTTAACTTTGATTCAGAGATGCGGTTTGGGTAAAAGATCTTGTTATAGCTGACTCAGGAGAGGGGACCAAGGGAGACAGTTTGTGAGTATATACATTGAATGTATAGGGTCTCATCTACCCTTCTAAGAGGTCTTTGGTCATTAGGGAACTTAGAAGGTCAGAGATCACTTTTCTATTCTTTCAGGAGACCAAGTATCTGAGGGGCGAAGAATGTAAGATTCCCTGTGGCCTGATTGGATGTGAATACTGTGGATCAGAGATACGAGAAAAGCGTGAGTCAGGATTTTGGTCCGTAGTGGACTCATAATGGAAGTTACTAAGGTGTGGTCAGATTTGGAGGGAAGGGCCATGTTGATTTCAAGTTTGATCAAGAAAATAAGTTTCACATTTGCCACAATTTACGTCCCGAATCCGGGTCAAAGGAGATTCTTACAGAGAACCCTAGAGAAAGTAATAAACGCTGAATGGAACATCTTATAGTTGGTGGGGATCTTAATGTGTGGATGGATGTTAGTTTGGACTGACAGACTCAGCATTCGGGGGGACAGAATCCCAGAAACAAGGGTGCATGGAGTTTTGTACAGCTATAGAACTATACGAGTTGCGGGACATATAGCGTTACTATCACCCACATGAAAAGGGTTTACCTTCTATTCCACCCCACATGGAACCTCAACGAGAATAGACTATCTTTGACTTTGCACTGGGATCTGGGATTCACCCAATTAGTTGGTCGGACCATGACATGGTGTCAGTCGACATTGGATGGAGTGTTCTGTGCCCTAGGAACTCTAAATGGAGGTGCAATGAATCCCTGTGGCAAGACCCTGTGTTTAAAGAAGAAATGGAGAATGGGAACAAATAATGTTTCGTTATTAATGACACAGGGGAAGTGCAAAGGGGAAATGTATGGGGTGCTGCGAAGGCTACGTGGAGATGTATGTTGATCAGAGAGGGGGCCCGTAAAAAAAAAGGGAACATACCCTTATCGAGAATGGACGGCGGAATGAAATAGGAGCTTTAGAAAGGCTTGCACAGTCGTCCACTAGTAGCAGGGAAGACTGCATTATGGAGGCTAGGGCCGCGAGGGAGGAACTTAGACTGTTGGAAGAAGGGAAGATAGGTCACAATTTACAGTTTCTGAAACAGAAATGTTATGAAAAGGGAGATAAGGCGGATGCTCTTCTTGCCGCGAGGGTTAGGGGTCAATGTCTAGACAGATGGATCTTGGAGATATAGGGAAGGGAGGAGACTACGGAGGTTTCGGTAGAAGGGATCCAGGAGGCATTTGCCTCGTTTTATGAGGTGAAATAAGAGTGAAGGGCCTGATGATACGGAAGAGATTAAGAATTACTTATAGGAGTCATGCCTCCTATTGCTAACTGAAGAGGGGTCCGATGCCTTGGATGCTCCAATCACTGGAGATGAAATTAAGAATGCTATAGACTGCCTCTGGCTGGGGAAAGCACCAGGTGAAGACGGTTTCACCTCAGGATTTTATAAATCCTTGTCGGCCCTGTTCCCTTTCATGACAATATTGTTCAATGATATTCTGGAGACAGGCAGGGCCCAGATTCATTTGTCCAGGCCCTCATTACAGTAATAACAAAGAAGGGCAGGGACCCTCGGTCATGTAGTTCTTACCGCTCAATTTCTCACTTAAATATAGATGCTAAGATATATGCTAGGGTCTTGGTTGGGACACTTACAGAGACTGGTTCCTTCTGACCAGGTGGGATATGTCAGAGGGCGTTAGGGGGCAGACACTATGAGGAAGACGTTGCATTTGATAAATGAGGCTCAAGGTTGGCAGGCGACCCCACACCTTTCTCCGTTTATGCTGCGAAGGCCTTTGATAGGGTAGAGTTGGACTTTCTAGAGGCAGTGCTTCCAAATTTGGGATAGGCCAGAGACTATTCCTCCCGATGGCATGCATGGCGGTGAACAGAGGATATTCACGTTGGTTTTAACTGGGTAGAGGGACGAGGCAAGGTTGCCCTCTTTCCCCGGCTCTCTTTGTGCTCTCTCTGGAACCCCTGGCCCATAGATTTAGAGAGGATCGCTGAGTGGAAGGATTTGGGGCGGGTGGGGTGGTAAACCTGCTGACTTCTGTACCGGTTGCGGTTAGTTTGATTGAACAATATGGTCACATGGCAAGGTTTAAAATTAATACGTGGCAATCAGTCCCTTTCCGCTTGGACAGAAATAGGGACGATGATATGGGCTGCTTCTCATCTCTAGGCATGAAAGTTAACTTGGCAACACTAGTTACTTGGGTATTAACGTCACAAGAGAACCTAGGGGACTGTATGAGGCAAATTTCCCCCCCTTGATGTCCGAATTGAATAAAGAACTAGAGAAATGGAACAAGCTGACGATCTCATGGTTGGGGCATTTGAATGCGTTTAAAATGGTGGTTCTCCCTAAAATGTTATACCTATTCCAGATGCTGCCCATTTAGATTCCTGACCCTTACTTCAAGGTAACGAAGGGAACCCTCTTACGGTTTCTGCGGCAGGGGAAGAAACCCAGGGTTTCTAGTGAGGTCCTGAGTCTTCTCAAGGAAATTGGGGGAGTGGGATTGCCTGACGTACAGTTGTACTATAAGGCCACTCAGCCTAAGATTTTGATTCCACACCTTAGAGTGCAAGGAGACCTACAATGGGTGGGATTGGACAACTATCATCTTTGACTGGCTACGGTAGGAGAATGTGTCTGGGTTCCTAGAGAGAAGTTACCACATGATACAGGAACACCCTATCTTGGGAACCATCTGGCGTATCTGGCGACAAGGAGCAGGGTTGGGTGGTGTGACAACGTGGCCTTCCCCATTGGGACATCTCTGGGTACTGGGAGTTAGGGACGCTATTCCAAATCCAGATAGGATCCAAACTTGGTTTGAAGCAGGACTAGAAAGGTTTTGACAAATGTGAAGAGGCGGTAGGCCTTGGGAACAGGTACGCTCTCCATTTTTTCGTACTTACAGTTGAAGGGGGTAACAAACGAGGCTTGGAGAGAAAAGGGAAAGAGGGAACTCACACCCTTCGAGAGGATCTTAGATACTGCATCTGATTCCAAGGGATTGATTGGTGCATTATACAGGTCTCTAGTGGAGACAAGAAGGGGTTGGTGTAGAGTAACCGGATGCATTTAATGAAGTACGTTCCCAATCCGAAGCATTCAAGCACCTAGAACAGATAGGACCAGGAGACCGAATGAAATGCCTTCTCAGCGTCAAGTGCAGCAATCGCTGCATTTGCATTGGGGTCAATCTGTGTTATCACCCCGAACAACCTGCATAGGTTCAGGGCTGAGGAACGCATAGGGATGAATCCTGACTGGTCAGGGTGGACCAGGCTGGGCATATATGGGAGGAGTCTAGTGGCCAGAATTTTTGCGAACATTTTGGCATCAGTGTTGATCAGAGAAAGAGGCATGTATGATGACATATCATGGGCGGGGCGTCATGGTTTCAGGAGCACAGTTATTATCGCCTCCCGCATAAAGTCCGGGAGCGTGCCCCGGTCAATAGCTTCCACCCACACATTCAATAGGATAGGGGCTAGTTTCTCTTGGAATGTCTTATATAATTCAGACCCTAGGCCGTCAGAACCTGGAGCCTTGACGGACGTTAAGGCCTTAATGGCCCCAGTTATCTCTTCTAGTGTGATGGGCTAGTCTAATGTGGACCGGATATCAGGGGAGAGACCAGGGAGTTCTAGCCTCCGTAAAAACAAAGACGTTTCCTCATCATATCTTTCAATATGGTTAGAGTACAGGGTTTTGTCAAATTGAGTGAATGTGGCATTTATGTTTTTTTCCCGATTTACCACCTCCCATTGTACCGTCAGGACACTAGCAATGGGGTTATGGCAGTTTTTGGCTTTAAGCATGTTGGGCAAAATTGTGCCCGCCTTATTTCTCTCGCCGTATCTACGGGCCCTGGCTGGGGTTGCCAAATACTGTACTTCTCTGTCAGCAAGTTTATGAAATTCACCCAGTGATTTGCGGATTGCTGCTAGGATATCTTAATTATGGGTGTTGCTGTAATCCTGTTCGAGTATCGTCAGCTGAGACTCCACCTGGCCTAATTCTTTTCTGACTGATGCCAGCAGCCCTGTGGTCTTGTACATGAGAATGCCCCGTACCCACACCGTGAATATTTCCCACAGTGCCTCATGTGACCGCACAGAGCCTATTTCTAGCCAGAGGGATTTGCACACATCAGGATCTGTGAGGAAAGCTGAGGGCATCCTCCAACGCTTAGCGCGCGGACAGAGACCGGTCAGTACCAAGCTAAGGGAGATTGGAGAGTGGTCAGAGAGAGTACAGGGATGAACATCGCATGTCGACACCGCAGAGAGAGATGAAGTAAGGAGCCAATTGTCTATACCAGATTCAGAGTCGTGGACAGAGGAATAGTATGTATACCTTTTGTCTTTTGTCCAATGGATGGAGCATGCACCAAGCATCTATTAGGGGGATCTGTAGCATTATCTGTTGCAAAGTAGTGGCCGACCGCGTGAGCCTGCAGAGAGCCGTGCAAGAACTGTCTAACGTTGTATCTAGGATGGTGTTGAAGTCACCGCCCCACAGCACTAACGTTTCATCCAGTGGAGTGAGCATGTTCAGTACTGTCCGGTAAAACTCTGAGTCATCCACATTCGGACCATATGTGTTAACCAGTACCATGGAGCGGTTTGCAATCTCCCCCCACACCAACACAAATCTACCCAGAGTGTCGATCACACTTTTCGAGTATCAGAACCCCAATGATGGATGTATTAAGGTGGGAACCCCCCTAGATTGTGCTGAATACTCAGGGTAATATCGGAGTGGGCAGCAGCGTGCGTTGAAACTAACATTTGCATTTTAAAGTGTGTGTGTCTTCTGGAGCATCAGTATCTGTGGATTATGTCTTGATATATATGCAGCCACCTTCCTGGCCTTAGCCGAGTTGTTCAGACCACGTACATTCCAGGAGAACAGTCTAACTGTTAAACCGCCACTCGCACTCCCATCACGCGCCATTCACGACTGTTACATTTATTATGTGTTTGATATACATGTATAGGTTGGGCACTGTCTACAAACATTTAACAACCCCAACTGACCCCTGCCTAGTGCCATGGGTAGAACATCGCAATCCCCGCCCTCCGCCCCCACCCGCACCATCTCCAACACGATGATGACATCCCCCTTTAAACTTACAGAACTTTCCAGAGGTGCGTATGTTGCTGCCCACAACTGCCACAGCTGGACGCATCCCATCCAGCACAACATATCAGTATTAGTTCAGTGTCACCCAGACACTGCATTCTACAATGCAGAAAAAGGCGGTTGCCTGTTCTGGTCCGGTCCACACTCCCGTGGTGGCAATGGGATTGAAGCCTCAATATAGTCCAGTGCGGCAGCAGGATGTTAAAAAAAATGTGCTTGGCCGCCATGTTGTCGACGTAGCTTTGCCTGGACGATCAGTGCATACAGAACATATCACAGTCGCAGCTGCCGTTTAACTTGCTCATCTGATCTTCTCTGGGCTTGCACTCCAGTGGCGAAGTTCGGATAGATGTGTATATTGTCCCCATTGTGACGCAGCGGCCCCATGTATCTCGCCAGCCTGAGAACAGCAACTCTGTCCCTGTAGTTGAGCAGTTTGGCAATAATAGTATGGGGAGGGGCCCGGGATTAGGCACAGGGGCCATTGTTCGGTGGGCCCTTTCCACGAGAAAATGATCCGAGAAGGATGCAGCGCCGAAGAGGGATTTTAACAGTCCCTCAACATGTATTTCCATAGGACCTTTACAAGAGGATTCCGCCAGGCACACAATGCGAATATTGTTACTCCAGGTCATCACACTTGCCGCAGATTTTGGCTACCTCTCCCTTTAACACGTTGATATCTCGGGTGTTTTGACCAATTGAGTCTTCATTAGTGCTGATCCTGGCCTAGGCTTCTGTCACCCGGGTACTCTCCTTGTCCAGGCGAGCCATCAGAGACCCAATGGTGGAGACAATATCGTCCAGTTTAACATTGACTGCTAGGAACCCGCTTTGCATGGTGGCGATTAGGTGGTCATCCCTAGAGGTGTTTGCAGACATTGTTGGGCGGTCTCCAAGTGTTGGCGCCATCGCGGCTGGGTTTTGGCTGTTCGTGAATGAGTCCATTGGTCCTACTTTCTTTTTCCTGGCGCTGGAACCCATTGTCATTGGAGGGGGCACGAGTGTTAGCCGGTACACAATGCAATAGGTAAGATGGCTCCACGCACTGATGGAAGGGGCATTCAGGTGTTAGATGTGCACTGTAGCACAGTTGTGTAGAAAGGAGCACCCCAGCAGAGTTTCTCAACTGTCTGTACAGGTCTTGAACCAATAGGGCGTGTTCCGTCTGTGATGGCCTACTCACGCCACCATTGAGTGTCCCAAATAGAGTCGATAGACTAGTGGATCGCTGCTCCAGCGTGGGGTCCCACAAAATGCCCAGGGTTGATGGTATCGGATTGGACTCTGTGGTAGCAGGAGTAGGGCAAGTAAGCGTGGGACCCGCGTTCTATCTAGGGTCCAGTCATTGAAATTTGCTAGCCGCAGTCTTTGTGGCCCCACGTAGCACCACCGTAGCAACTTTGAAAATTGTATTCCGGGTTCTGTATTCCTGGTGATCTTCCTTCGGTGGTATATCAAGGCCAGTGCAGCAGTTTTATCAAGGAATGTACTGTGCTCTCCCACGTTCAACAGCTTTGACTGTGTGTTAATAGGATGAGTCCATGAGTATAAAGCAGTTTGAGCGGAGTTCTTAGTGGTATATCAAGTGAGTCGTACAATCCACGTGGGCAGTACCGGAAGAGGTATGCACAATATGGCTGCAATTTCCCCAAAGCATCAGGAGCCCACCTTATCAACAGATTCCCACATTCAAAATCACACGTGGCAGTATGGTAGGCGTCTACTTCCCATCTCCACTGTGGGGTAGTGTTGGTGTGTGGCACCGCGGGATCAATCCCCAACCACCAATGTAACAGTCACATTGGTACACACAGCCCTAATGCCAGATATCAGTACTTGTCCGCGTTATGGCCCGACACACTAGCGGGCACCAGAGTGACACGAGTAGGGGGTCCCGGCATCCACTGCGTAGAGAATAACTTGCTGTGGTCCTACACGTATATTGCTATATTGCTGTTACACAGGATAGTGTGCACCGTTAGTGGGGATCAACGTAACGGTCCCTTCCGTCAATTAAAGTTCTGGCCACGGGCCATGCGTGGGAATAATGTGCTTACTGGGTGCTCTGCATGGATCACTGCGTGCCAGGCCAGTACAGAGCGACCGACTTCACTCAGGGGCGTACTCCGACACTGTACAGCATATGATAAACAAAATGCGATTTTGTGCCAGTCCGAGAGCAACCGAACTGGCGGGGTCTCGTGTTAGAGAAACCAAGGCTTCGGCTGGCTGCAAGCGCAGAAGGGCCCCACACTCCGGGGCTGGGTTTTAGCAGCAGGAGATTGTTCACCTTACCCTTTGAGCCGATACAGGGTATCCAGGGAGCGAGGGAGCCCACCAGGTTCAGGAGCTTCGTATTCCGGCTATCCGCAGCTGTTCACCTCACTCTGTGCCGCACGATGACAAACACGCTGAGCCGTCTTCACGAGCCCCGCGCTGGGCGGCAGGGCAATAGCTGTCCCCAGTAGCAGCCGGCTCACCACCGTTCCCTCGCAGGTTGGTGTACGGGCCGCTTAGGGCAGATCTAGTCTCGGGGACGGCTGGTGAGCTTTCCGTGGGTCGCAGCCTGGGAAGGGAGGAGATCTCACATCAGGGCATAGATGGTAACCACGTAGGCTCCTCCCACCGCATGGCATAGGGGCCATCGTGTTCCCCGCGGCTTAGAGTGTATTCATTCACGGTACCTGATGCCGGCTACCATTATTTCTCTCCTCCGCACAGCCCTCTCATCACGGATATCTCGACCAAGGGCAACGACAGCGTCTGTCTTTTTGGTCGAGTTGTCCTCCACACTTCCCACACAGGAATCGAGCTGAGTTTCTCAGCTGGGTGACCTTGAAACAGGATTATTTCTGCAAAAGGATTTTAGCCGGAGCGGAGCTCAACAGCCTAGGCAGCCATCACACGTGCACGCAACAGCGCCCCCTCCACCCACCGAACATCTGAAAGGAACATTTGATTTGTTATTTTGGAGCCTATCAGGTCCTCGGATGCAAGAGACTTTTGTAGAAAAGAGACTGAACCACCGACGGCCCTGATACCTGAAGCGTAACTGTCGCCTGGGAAAGCTCGAGCGTGTGTTGTGCTCAGAAGTCCCACCTTGTTCCATGCTCAAAACGTGGGAACGGGAGACACCGCGGCTATCATATCCTGACTTATTATTTGTGAACACTTCTTTCTTTCTTGTGAATCCTATTTCACACTCTTTTTGGTATTTACTTGTAAGGTTTGTCAATACGTTTTTTAGTATAGTCCCTTTTATTTTGACAAGACGCCACTAGGACTGCCTTATGTTGATTTGATGGTTGTAGCTTGCTCCCATCTTAGATTTAGGTTTAGATTAGGCGTTTTCCACCCTACCTATACAGTTTAATAAACACCCTTGAACTGTGATCACTTGTGTCTGCCTATTCTTGATACCATGCCTTCCTTACTGAGGGCTCAGGTTTGAGCTTTCCTGGATACAGTGTGGAAACAGAGAAATTGATATGAGGCCGGGAAGCCCAAAAGGAAACACACCAACACAGGTTACAAAGGACATACAAAGCGCTTTATTTCAAAGTTACAAAGTTACCAAAGTCAATTGACGTACGAATAGCTATTCGGCCCTCTGACTAACACGCGAACCTTCAACGTAAGGTTCGCACTGAAAGTGGGAGAGACCGATCATCGGGATGCTTGGGTTTTTATACGTTTTGTCCTGCATTGGCCAGCCCTCTCGCAAGTTAACCATTCTTGGAACCGTGGCTAGGGTTCGTAGCCAGGTCGAACACACAATTTACATAATTTGATCAGTTCCGCTGATACAGTTACATATTTACACACAGGTTAAAGAGAGGACAAGGTCTTAGTTCGCGACCCCAACAAGTGGCCTGCGGACATATTATTTATTCACGTGTGCGGAGGTCACCATGACCGGAGTCTTACTTGGAATGTCATTCGGCCTCCATTTTGTGATTCAGGGTGACTTCCACACTGCAAGAATACCTAAAATGGCGGCTAGATCCAAGATGGCGGCTTACACAATACATTAAGGTCAAGACCTTGCCGCGGAACCTATGTACATGGTATTCTTTAGACAGCTTGGCGTAGGCCAACATACATTTAAACAATGCGATTGGGGTCACAATATTATATCGATTTCCACAGACCCTCCTTTTGGCCTATGCCAAGTGCTAATACATCATTTCCTAATACTTTCGAAAATAACTGATGGCATTATCATCCATAGGTTCCGCATCATTGTCCGAAATGTCAATAGCCATAAAGTTGTTCATAAGAACTTCTTGCAACATGAACTCTTTAGATGCTGTCTTCGGGGTGTATATCTTATGCCCTATTGCGCTCACTACCTGAGCACAACATCCCCCCATCATTCCACATATACTCGGGAGGCATTGAAAACAACAGCAAAGAACTAACAGAATCCCTAAAATACCTAAAATGACAGAAAGCACCTTCCACCCCCAAGATCGTAAAGAATCCCAAAACCAAGTACTAAGGTTCCAGTCCCCTACAGGGATATGGACTTCAGAACTGAGAGTGTGTAAATTCTGAATTGCTTTAAAAATTGTTGGCGAAGAATCTGGTACGAAAACACAACAAGCGGACCCCACTAATTTACATACTCCACCTCGTTCGGCTAAAATGACATCTAATGCCATTCGATTTTGAAGTGCTACCAATCTTATCGCCTTTTGCTCTAAGGTCATATTGTAAAGTATGTCCGTGGTCCGGTTGATCGTTTTCTCCAACACCCTCGCTAATCCCCTAATGTTTTCTGAATTTG
This sequence comes from Ambystoma mexicanum, assembly GCF_040938575.1. Classification (NCBI taxonomy): domain Eukaryota; kingdom Metazoa; phylum Chordata; class Amphibia; order Caudata; family Ambystomatidae; genus Ambystoma; species Ambystoma mexicanum. Next base: position 141,137,534 of record NC_090921.1, read on the forward strand.
CTATTTGTCCCCAAAAGGGCACTACTGATTTGGCTATATCCCCGAACACTTGTCCAGGGGTGTCTCCATTACTATCCTGTTGCGGGCGAGCCTTAGATACCTCTAAGGTACTGGCTACAAATACACCTGGTAACAATATCCCTAAATAACAAGTCCCCTGCCAATCCTTCGGCAACCAGGGAAAAGCTAAACTACCACAAACAAAATAAACGGGTCCCCCTACATACAAAGGCCTATTTTCCCCAGTCAAGTTTACAGTGTTTACACAAGGCTCAAAGTCTCCCATTGGCCTAGTGCCATTTCTTTGTACACAGAAAGGAACTGAATCAGGACTATGATTCACAGAATAAGAAGGAGGCATGGCATCCTTATTGCCTATCGGAGCCATCTTAAAAGAAACTAGATTTTGGAAAGGGAAAGAAAGTTTATCAGACGGCCTAATAGAAGCGACGTTAGGTTTACTTCTATTTGCGAAAAGCGAGCATCCTTGGGGAGTCAATTCACGTTTTTCAAATTCATTTAAATTAGTCCCATCAAAGTTCCCTGAGATGCTATCATTCCATCGGCCGAAGAAGAGTGCTCTAAGAGAGGCATAGCAAGAAGTTGTTAAAGGTAAGGGATGTATATACCATCCCAGTCCCTTGTTCCCATGTTGTGGTAAGTGAGTGCAGATCCAACAATTACTCTTATTAAAAATAGCATGCGTAGCATTCATCACTATCATCAAAGTGTTATTATGATATTTCTGTCTATGCCGAAAGTCCCTAGGGGACAGAGTGTGAAGGTGTACAGAGGGAGTCAAAACAGTTGGTACGATTTTGGTCGGTAACAGAGGCTTCAAAGGATACATTTCTTCAAAATACCAAAGTCCCATAGCAGCAGTTGCAAAAATAACAATAATCAGAACGAGAACACAACAGTACGTTTTCGGGGCCCAGGCACATTGTTCATTGTTCAATTTGGTCACCTCTTTGTCTAATAGTTCCATACGGGGAGCAGCGGTGAAGGCGGCAGGCATCATGGTCATCCCGATCGACGGCCCCAATGTTCGTTGCTGGCGGCACTTCGGCCGCGCGATTTCTTAGTCCTTCCCAACCCTAGCCAACAGAACCCTCCTTTTCTTTGTTCGAAAAAAGAAAGACAACAGTACTTCAATCACTCTTTTCCTTCCAGATGCACGACACTCGTGCGGTGATTTTTTTCCCGCGGTCGAAGGTTGTACCTGATGGTACCCAAGTTTGTTGAATCCAAAAGCAAAGTATCGTCGCTCCCTGAGGGGAGCGTCGTGTCGGTGGCGACGGAAGTCGCAGAGCTCGAAACAAGATTTTCCGGAAGTGATTGATCAAGGGAGTGCGGAGACAAAATGGACGGCTCCCCGAGCTCCTCAGGCTCAGAGAACTTCTCCGACGCACTCACAACGCTGCCTGCTACTCCGAGATCAGAGAGTGTAGCACCAGCGAGGGGTTCTGTTTCTTCTGTAGCGTGTGGCGTCGGGTGAGGGACCTTCTTAACATGCGTTGCATGTATCCAGTTCTTCTTTCCTGCCACCCGCACTGCCGTCCTGGTGACCAACAATACCTGGTAGGGTCCGCGCCAGCGGGGCGCAAGACAAGAAGACCTCTCGTAGGCCTTCACCAGGATCCAGCTACCGGGCAATATATCGTGTCCTGGGCCCGTAAACCGTACAGGTAAGGCAGCATTCACCTGGTGGTAAATGAAATACAGATTTTTAGTCAATTGGTTACAGTAATCTATGAGCAGTACATTATCCACATCCCTCAGGGCTTTAGGTTTAGGGAGACCCCAGATATTAGCAGGCCTTCCCATTACCACCTCAAACGGAGAGAGCCCAGTTCTAGTCTGGGGTGTGGTGCGCATAGCTAACAACACAATAGGTAAAGCGTCGGGCCATTTTAGTTTAGTGTCGGCACATGTTTTTGCAAGTTTGTTTTTCAAAATACCGTTGTGTCTCTCTACCAACCCCGCACTTTGAGGGTGCCTAGCTGAATGAAAACGTTTCTCAATCCCTAGGGCAACACATATTTGCAACATTACGGCTGTGATGAAATGGGGACCGTTGTCCGACCAAATTATCCTCGGGAGCCCAAATCGAGGGAAGTACTCTTTCACCAGGATCTTTGCGGTAGTCATGGCGGTAGCATCTTTGACAGGGAAAGCCTCGACCCATTTGCTAAAAGCACAAATGATGACAAGAACATATTTCAAGTTATTACATCGCTCCATTTCAATAAAATCAAGGTGAATGGTTTCAAAGGGGACAGAGGGGGGCCCGAAACTTCCCCTTGGAGTCACTGTCCCTTTACCCACATTGTGCTGCAGGCAAATCATGCAATTCTGAACATGTCTCTTTGCAGTTTCCAAAATTTTATCATTCACCCAAACCTGCTGTAATATCTTCGTAATTTGCTGGGCACACACATGTGTTGGACCGTGTGCCATTGTAACCATTGCTAACACATAAGAATCAGGAAGCAACCATTTCCCGTCGGATGCGTCCACCCAACACCCTTCATCATCCAATTTTCCCATGCCTTCAGCCCACTTCCTAGACTCTTCAACGGAGGCATCAGTCTGCATATCTCGCACAGACCCAATGCCTTCATCTATTATACAAACATCTCTCACTTCCCTCGAGGTGTACATGTCTGTGCTAAGGTCTGTAGCTGTTTGTCTAGCTATCAAATCTGCAAAAGCATTTCCTCTTCCCACATTGTCTATGACCTTGCGATGTGCTGCACATTTCATGATTGCTAATTGTTCAGGGAGTGAGAGCGCTGAAAGTAGTTGTACTATTAAGGGACCATGCTGAATCTTGGTCCCATGCGAGGTCAGAAACCCTCTTTCCGACCACAGTTTTCCGAAGTTGTGAGCCACCCCAAAGGCGTACTGGCTATCCGTATAAATATTGACTCTATGCCCTTGGGAGAGTTCACAAGCGCGGGTCAACGCTATAATCTCCGCAGCTTGTGCGGAGTTATGCGGAATCCTTTTGGTTTCAACAATTTTGTTCAAAGTAGTAACTGCATAAGCAGCTGTAGATGTGCCATTCGGAAGTTTGAAGCAGGAGCCATCGCAAAACAGCTCCCCTTCCGCATTCTCCAAAGGAGTATCTGAGAGGTCTATCCTGCCCTTTGTTTCTTGTTCGGTGGCATACAGGCAGTCATGTGATCCTTCATCACCGCAAACAATATTTTGCGGGAGAGGTAAGAGTTCAGCCGGATTGAGAACACAACACCTTTTAATTTGGATATGAGGAGCAAATAGGACTAATTCGTACCTTGTCAACCGGGCAGAGGTAAGGTGTTGCGTTTGAGTTTTATTCAATAGAATATCAACAGAGTGAGGTACCATCAGAATTAAATCGTGGCCTAGGACCATCCCCTCACTCTGCTTTACAGACGCAGCGGCAGCTGCAACAGCGCGCAGACATCGCGGCAAAGCGCATGCAACAGGATCGAGGGCGGAGGAATAATTGCCGCACGGCCTATTCTTCCCTCCATGTTCCTGTGTTAACACAGACAAAGCACATCCATCACATTCATGCACAAACAACACAAAGGCCTTATCGTAATTTGGTGTACCCAGAACCGGTGCTGAACATAGCGTGGTTTTGAGAAGCTCAAATGATCGTTGATGTTCCGATTCCCATGACAGTGGCAGAGAAATGCCCTTCTTCGTCAAAGCCAACATCGGTTTTACCACTAGGGCAAAATTCGGGATCCACAGTCTACAGTAGGACGCCATCCCTATCAGGGCTCTGACTTCCTTCTGTGTTTTTGGGACAGACATGCCAGAAATGTGTTTTATTCGTTCAGGTGTCAATCTTCTCCCCTCCTTTGACAGGAGGTAGCCTAAATAGGCAACCTCCTGGCAACAATATTGATATTTTTTTAGTGAAGCTTTGTGACCATTTTCAGCTAAATGAACAAGCAACAATATAGTGCCTTCCTTACAAGCTTTCTCAGAGTCTGCAGCCAAGAGCAAATCGTCTACATATTGAAGCAGCGTGCAAGTAGGTGGCAATTCAAGGGTGTCGAGCTGCTCCTTTAAGGCTCTACTATAGATACTAGGACTTTCAGTATACCCTTGAGGTGCCCTTGTGAATGTAAACGAGCGTCCCCCCAAGGTGAACGCAAACAAATACCTGCTCTCCTCATGTATCGGAATACTAAAGAAGGCGTTTTTCAAATCTACAACACTAAAGTGTGTAGCCGTAGCAGGGATCATTGTCAAGATCGTTGTTACATCAGGCACGATTGGAAATTGCGGGGCTACCACCCGGTTAATAGCACGAAGATCTATTATAAACCGGTACGGAATTGCATTGTCGCCTTTCTTATATACTGGCAAGATCGGGCTATTACATAAGCTACCTGTTATCTCTTCGATCACTCCACGATGTACAAAATCGGAGACAATGCATTTCAGAGCACGCTCACCTTCAATTGAAATTTTATATTGCGGAATGCGCGGTAGCTTAACCCCATGTTTCAAGACTATCTTAACAGGCTCGATGCGCAATATCCCGACATCATTGTCGTCTATTGCCCACAAACATTCCGGGACAATGTCAAACTCGGGAGGTAGAGGTCGAGTCAAGTACTGGGAGTTGAAGGGTTGCTGTGGTGAAACTGTTAATCTTATTCCGTCAGGGGAACAATGAATCACTGCATTCAGTTTCTTTAACAAATTCAACCCTAGCAAATTTTCTCCGCAGTTCGAAGTAAGAAGAAAAGGGCACTGGTCTGTGAAAGGACCCAAAGAAACAGATACCGGCGAAGAAACCGGACAAACAGTTGGTATACCAGAGAACCCTATAGAAACGTTTGTTTGCCCTGACAGTGGGATGTTTGGAACCCTAGAATGGTCAATGGAGCACTTTTGTGCTCCAGTGTCGATCAAAAACTGATGTTTCCTATTCCCCACCAATAATTCAACGTAGGGGCCCTTCTGAATAACGGGAATAGGTAAAGGTTCCAAACGCTGCTTCGGGCAATCCTAGTAAGGCAGAACTTCGTCAAAGGGAAGTTCTTCAGAAAGATAGGCAGCAGAAGGGTGATCAAATATATTTCTCGAGTCCATACTCGAAGTCTGATTTTCCCGTGAAAAAGGTTGCTGGGGATCTTGTAGAAGCTGACCCCTATCAGGGCCCCTTGCTCCGGGGCGGCCCCTTGGTCGCCTACCCATACCTCCAAATGTGCCTCCTGACCTCTGACGAAGGGCAGGGCACTGTGCTCGCCAGTGACCTTCCTGGCGGCAATAAGCACACTGATTAATATTTATAGAATTTGGAGGAGTATTTCCTCTTGGAATGTACTGACCTCTAGTCTGTGTCGTACCTCCTCTGGGGTTTCTGACAATTTGCTGCAACAATACCTTAGTCTTTAAGTCACCCCTTCTTTTTTCGATTTTCTCTTTCTCATTATTAACCCGATTCTCATAATACTGAGCCATATGCAAAACCTCTGACTGAGATTTTGCCTGCCAAGCGCTCTCTGAGGACATAATTTGTGACTGGATGTCGGGCAACAATCCACGTACAAATTTGTCCACAAACAACCTCTTTCCCGACTCTGTGCCCAAATCCTGTCCACTGAAGTCAGAGAACACTTGTTCAAATCTATTAAAGAATTCAGTAGTACCTTCAGTTTTCCCTTGGACGCAGGCCGTAAGCTTGTCCCAAATAATCCTTTTTTCTGGGATTATAGTTTTTAGTTTAGCAACTATTCTATCGGGTAAGGTAAGTATTACCTGGGGTGGTTTCTCACCAGCTGGTCGTTCCCCATCTATTCTAATCAGATTTACCCATGTATCCCCTAGCCCCGGCACATCATCTACTGTCCGTACCTGTTTCCATACATCAACTGGCAAAAGCACTGGAAACAATAAGTCCATGTCACTTAAGGTGAACACAGAAGACTGTAAGACGGATTCTATTTCTTTATAAAACCCTGTCGGGTTTTTCCTAATATCAGGGACTGATTGTCTAATCGTGTTCACTTCCTGTCGAGAGAACGGGACGTGAACAAACTGCGATACGTAATGTGCAGGGATATCCGTCGCGGGAGTACCAGCTGCCGCGTCGGCGGGGATTTCTACTTTTGGGACAAGGGTCGGAGGGACCTCTCTCATAGGCAACTGAGATATAGGGACCTCCGACCGCTTACTGAGCAATAGGGCCAAATCGAGCGCTAAAGCAGCTGTAGAAGTGTCGGGCGAAAAAGCTCTTTTACAAATACCCAATAACTCTATGGGGCAACCAACCTTCTTCCTTATACATTCCTCCTGTAAGTGCTGTACCATCACTTGGATTACCTTTCTTTGCATCTCTACCGTGTATTGACTATATGTGTCATACACCTCATCTGGCGGTATCGATGAATCCGAGATCCATCGAATCGCGTCTTTGGTACAAATTCGTACTTCCTCAGGTGCTGATCTTCGGCACGAAAGGAACCGTTTCTGTACATATATCCTGTCGTCCTCATCATCCTCGTTTTGTAACCTTTCAAAATCCCTCCTAAACTCAAACAATCTATCAACATGCCCATATACTTTCTGCTCTGTATCCCTCGAAAGTGCCAAAGCATTCAGATCTCTCACCCCTTGGGGGAGATCCGAAGTCTGCAATCTACCCCACATTACACCTAAGTGAATCCCCAGTCCTTCAATAAAAACATTTTTCTCGGGAAAATCGTGCAAATTAGATAATGTTGAAAATACATCAGTTTGATCACCTTTTTCCATGCATTGCTTAGCCCAAGCAAATAGTTCCTGTTTCCTGCCCGCAGGAACAGTACTACGAGTTACAATTGTTGACCCTGCACCAGGATCTGTTTTAACGAACACGGGACTCCCCGGAATCGAAAGTGTAGGTGGACTTAACAAGGGTGCAGGGGAGAGAGGCAGTGTAATAGACAGAGGAGCGACAACCAAAGAACTAGGAGCAGTAGGCTGCGCAGGAGGAGTAGGACTAGCAACGGGAACAGTAGCAAGGTGCCCATAACAGGAGCATACGGAGGTGGCGCTGAAGAATCAGGCCTCCGTTCGTTCAATATTTTCTCAATAAACTCCTCGGAAACATGGAAATCTTTAGAGGGGTAAATTTTCTGGACCTCGAGCGAGAATGCTCTATCCATTTTCTGGGCTTCTTCTAATCGTTTTTCCTTGTCATACAACAATGCCTTTTCGGCATTCGTTTTATGACGACGTGCATGTTTATCCCTACTTTTAAGCTGCTGCAATGCTTCCTTTTTCCAATTTTGTAACACATCAAAGGCTGCTGGCCTAGCCTTTTTCTTAAGCAAAATCGATTCTAAGTACTCAATACGGGGGATCTCAAAACTACCATTGATTGGCCACTGAAATTCGGAGGCATTTCTGGTCTGTCTGTGCCAAATGTCATTAAATACAATACTACCAATGCCATACTTACAGTACATAGTACACGCCGGCGACCCCTCCTGTGGTGCCGGACGGCTAAATTCCAAAGATTGTCGATCGCTGCGGAACAGAGCCCTAAAGCAGCTAGACAATTTCCCAGGCATTTCTCAAAGAATTGGTGTTACCTGGTCCAATGATTGTGTCTGCAGATACAATACGCCAAATTCAAATTGTCAGGGTTAAATTAAGAGCCGGGTCACGACTGCACCTGACCAAACCTAAGGAGGACCGTACGGTTTACAAAGGACTTCAACTAACGAATTTTTACCTGCGTTCGGTGGTTTCGGCAAATCTGCCCGCCTCGGAATTGGACCCTCGTCCAGATGCCGTGTCAGACCGCACGACTATCGCCCAAGGATCGGATCGTGCAGCGCTGCCGAGGTATCGCGTCTCGATCGGTCGGGCCCGCAGAATCACACCGTCCGATCCCGATTCGATAGTCTGCGTCAACCTTCAATGATCCGGCATCAATCTTGAGGGTCCCTATTCGGGCGCCAACTGTGGAAACAGAGAAATTGATATGAGGCCGGGAAGCCCAAAAGGAAACACACCAACACAGGTTACAAAGGACATACAAAGCGCTTTATTTCAAAGTTACAAAGTTACCAAAGTCAATTGACGTACGAATAGCTATTCGGCCCTCTGACTAACACGCGAACCTTCAACGTAAGGTTCGCACTGAAAGTGGGAGAGACCGATCATCGGGATGCTTGGGTTTTTATACGTTTTGTCCTGCATTGGCCAGCCCTCTCGCAAGTTAACCATTCTTGGAACCGTGGCTAGGGTTCGTAGCCAGGTCGAACACACAATTTACATAATTTGATCAGTTCCGCTGATACAGTTACATATTTACACACAGGTTAAAGAGAGGACAAGGTCTTAGTTCGCGACCCCAACAAGTGGCCTGCGGACATATTATTTATTCACGTGTGCGGAGGTCACCATGGCCGGAGTCTTACTTGGAATGTCATTCGGCCTCCATTTTGTGATTCAGGGTGACTTCCACACTGCAAGAATACCTAAAATGGCGGCTAGATCCAAGATGGCGGCTTACACAATACATTAAGGTCAAGACCTTGCCGCGGAACCTATGTACATGGTATTCTTTAGACAGCTTGGCGTAGGCCAACATACATTTAAACAATGCGATTGGGGTCACAATATTATATCGATTTCCACAACAGGATCTACCAATACAAAGGGCCAGCCGAGGTTGTCTTTCCTTGTGGTTATCTCTAGATGCGAGTAGTTATGATAGGGTGGCAGTGAAAACTATATATATAAATACTCAAATATAAGCAACGGGGTTCCGCCTGAAGGAGCTGCAATAACTGAGTCTCTTAAGGAATGTGTGTTGTGCTTTGATGTTACCCCGGTGATGCAATGAGTGCAAATGGTTTGGGCATTAGCACCATGCACTATTTACAACTTTACACAACTTTGGTACCATGCATAGTAAGATGCATATGAATGAAAAAACAAGCTGTTTCACTGCAACAAGTTACATACATCAAGTCAGTTTTAAATTGCAGCACACGTGGGTTCAAGCATGGAGACAACAGTATATGCACAGAACATTTTGTACCCCACAATGCCACAGACTAAAATGACATTGCAAACTCTGTCAAAGAAGGGTGTATATCATTCATCAGTAGGTGGCACTCCCCTAATTTAAACTCATAATACTGAATCGTGTAACATGGTGTAAGGGAGGAAACTATTGATAGAAGCTGCCTGGCTGAGACAAACAAGTATGAAAACGTAAGTGCTTTTGAAAGATGATATAACAACAAAATGCTGAGCGTAGTGCTCTGCTGCCACCTATAGGCTTCACAGACAGTGCAGCATCTTTGCTACAAAGATTTCCTGAAGAGACTCGCCCGCCTGGTCTAGTAGAACCAAAAGGATACACCACACCCGCTGTCAAAAAGGGACCCGCCTATGTGAGCGGTTGAGTGGATTTTGCGAGGATAGTGCATATGTGAGGAGTTGTGTATGTGTGTATACACATGTGAATGCAAGGTGAATGTTCTGAATGAGTGCTCATTTTAATAAGAGAGACGTGTGTATGTTGTATGGTGCACCACTAAATGTGTGATGGGTATGAATGTGTGCATGATATGTTCTTACAGTGGCATGGCTTGTTTTACTGCCATTATGGGCAAAGTCAAGTTGCTAAGTATTCTTCGGTGGTGGGGTGGTGGCTACATTGGGGCAGCTAGCCCCATATACTCTAGAATATTTTCTTAGAGTGACATGGAATACATTCCTGCCACTGTAGGTAAAGTCAACATGATACATGTTCTTATGTGGAATAATGGTCTACATTGCAGCAGTCAGTGTGGAATTATTATAGTGACATGGCTTGTTTTACTGGCCTTATTGGCAAAGTCATCTTGATAAATATTCATATGTAGAGAGGAAGGCATAATGGTGGCCTCCAGCATGGGTGTTTTTTTTACAGTGGCATCGCATGTTTTATAGGCTTTATTGGCAACGCCACTACTATTAATACTCTTATCTAGAATGCTGGGCTACATTGATGCAGCCAGTATGGATATTTTCCTTAAGTGGCATGGCATATTTATTGGCTTTGCATATCACTGGCATAATAGGAAAAGCCAGCTTGATAGGTTTCATATGTGGAGATGGGGGAGTGGCACTAAAATGTGACAGACGGTAAGGATCATTTTGTGCAGTGGCATGGCATGCTTTAATACTATTATGGGCAAAAACAACATGATAAGGGCCCTCATTACGACCCTGGCGGAAAGCGAAAAACGATGGCGGAAATGCAATACCGCCATCGAATAGCGCTCGGTGCGACTATGACCCGTCACCGTAAAGTACGATGCCATTAGCGACACCGTAGTGAACGCCAACGCTAACTGCACCAAGTACGCGCGCGCGCGCCATGCCAAACCGTAATTAGCACCATGGCGCAAGGGTACGCGAATTCCGACCCTAGCGGACATGTACCTAACGCCATCAAGCACGGCGGAAAGTACCATTCCGCCATGGTGAGAAGTACGGCATCGCGAATCAACCGTAAACGGCCCCACTGAGTGCCTGTACACCGCTCCCTGGCCACATAGTACAACTCCCCGTAGGTGCAACGAAGTCACAATGCAACCAGTGAAATGTACAAGTCACCCATGCATGCCAACGAACAAAAGAATCACAAGAGGGGCCAATGGGAGCTGCAGGGCACAGATGGCACGAATACAGAAGCTATACCAATGGACATGACCTCAGTCTCCCACCAAGAAACGCACGCAAACACAGGCAGCATAATTCCGATAATCACATCATTCCACCAATCCACCTGGCTGACCGGCATCTGTTACACAAAACCTACCCTCCGCCCCTGAGCATGACATCATCCAAACAGTCATATTGGCAGCCCTCACCCCTGACCTCACTGGGCTTCGTAGGCAAACGCGCCCAGCACAGTACCACGCAACTATACTCCGAAGCTGGAACCCAATGCAGATCTCCTCACAATACATCGCTCCCCAAATAGGAATATGCCACATCACTTGCAAAGAAGAACGCTACACGGCCCATATCAGAATAGAAATTTAATGCACAACAGATTCACCAAGCCCATACAGCCATTAGGCCATGAACTCCAAAACACATTTCACCATTGTGGGCTGCATCCGCAAGAAATGACCAGCTACTTCCTGTGTGACGCCCTGTTCCCTCATGGTACACAGGGGCTACATTCCGTACGAAAAGGCAACATGGAAGCGCCTAGAACCGCAGGGCCGTCCCAATAGGGAGGCACTAGTCCAGCTGAAAGGCCGAAATGTTGCTCCGAGCCACTAGTACTGCGTAAGGGCATGTGGCCCATTGGCGATCGTCCCATAAGATCGTAATGCTGCTCCACTGATTAACACGAAGCAGCAGGTGTCGGGAGTAAAACCCATCTGCAGGAGCGGTATACAGATGGCAGTGGCAAAAGGGGAGGAGATACCTGTCAACCAAAAGAAAAGAAAAAGAAAAGAATGGCCATCAGAACTACATTCGAACAACTCACTTCAATGATCACACTAGATCCACAGCCATATGCATGCTAGCCCACTCCAAAGGATCATCACCACCCCAAAACCACTTGCGACTCATAACTATCCATATCGAGGTGAAAACACCATCACAAACGAGTGTACCTGTGCATGCGTCTGTGAAAACAGAATCCATCAGATGGGATTGGTAACGTGCATGGACACAAGTGTCTGAAGGCGCGTCGAGACAGGGAGGGCTCAACAAGGCCAGATAGACGATGGTCCCACTATGGCAGCCCTGCATCACATAGCGCAGGGGAGGCGGACAGATTCCAAGAAGCCCTGTACATGGCAAACACCGTATCAAATCATCTGCCCATGCATCTATTCATCATTCCCTCATCCCGTAATGATAACGCCTGTTTCCATACTCACATAACATGTGAGAATTCCATTGAGTCTGTGCGTTATGCAGCCTGCAAAATCCACTGTGCCCCAGCCCGTAATTCCAGTGTTGTGAAGTAACATGTATTTGGGAACGTCCGGCCTCATCATCCACTTCGCTATTGCGCATCCCAAACTATTCATATCAATCATTGCATCCTCGCCATGGCCCCTGTCCCAAGGACACTGAACAATAGAACGTTATATTTGCAGTCAGACCTGTGGGCATCTCCTCGCCGCTAGCTGAAGACCGAAAGCGCCGTCCTTCGAATTCCTCATTTGCAACATCACGTCGAAAAGGCATCTGTGGCCGCTTGAAATCACAAATTAATCCATCTAGTGCGGCTGTGTGTGAAAATGGCAACTGCCTTCACCCACAAATGGGACGCCCCGCCTGTCGGTGCAACTCGGTACAGTGATGCATGAGGGCCCACCGTTACTCGAGTACTACGTTCCACTGACCCTTCACAAGTCTGTTCGCGACTGCAAAGAATGCATGTGAAACAATGGGACCATAGCCGAATGAACATATCAACCAATGTTACACGGCCATCGGGTACTAATACATGATTGTAATAGCAAGATGCCATTCCTCGAATTGCAGCGTTGTGTGCGGGACGTGCTCGCCCAAAGGGGAGAGCAGCTTGCACAGGTGGAATGAATCACCACAGGTGGAGGCCATACAGCCTGAAAACACATAAATTGCACGCCCAGTCTCCTCCCACAACCACTCCGAAATGCTACCGGCCGGACTCGCGATGTTGGCCCTGGGGGACCTGATAGCACTGCAAGTACTCCAACTCCAAGAAGAAGACGAACACCAACTACAACCGGCCGCACGGAGGAGACGCAGGAGGAGGAGGAGGGCAAGGCATGGTCAGCAAGGGCCGCCAGCACAGCCACTACCACCACGCAGGCAGCCCGCAATCCCACGCCTCCGAGCACATCCGTTCAACCTCACTGATGAGCAGATCCACACCCTCTACCGTTTGGACCGGGACACCATAGCCGCCATTGTGGACATGACACAGGCTGACCTTGTCAGCATGATAGATAGCCCAACCGCCATCCCACCCCTACTGAAGGTGGTGTCTGTACTCCACTTCCTGGCCACAGGCACCTACCAGCACACAGTCGGACAGTTGCATGGCATTTCTCAGCCACTGTTCTCACGGACACTATTGCAAGTGCTCGATGCCCTCCTGCAGCACGCAGATGACTACATCTCTCTACCACGCTCGGAGCAGGAAATTACCAACACAAAAGTGGGATTCCATGCACTTACCGGCATACCGGGTTGCATTGGTGCCATCGACTGCACCCATGTGGAATTGGTCGTCCCACATGCCATGGAGGCCCAGTACCGCAACCGAAAACAATTTCATTCACTGAATGTACAAATGGTGTGTGACTCCAACAGGATCATTACACATTGTTGTGCCCGATTCCCTGGATCAACCCATGATTCTATGGTCTTGAGGAACTCTACAATACCACGCTACATGGAGCGACACGCAGGGAACAGATCCTGGCTACTCGGTGAGTCTCATTTCATGCATGATGATGTGGGGTATGTGATGCGGCAATGACCTGGCAGGAAGGGGGGGGGGTGCGTACGTAGCAATGGCATTCCACATAATTCGTTTATCGTCCACATACAGGTGATGCCGGATATCCACTGAAGAGATGGCTCCTCACACCAGTCCGGAACCCACGGGACCAGCATGAGGAGGACTACAACCATGCCCACTCACGTAACCGTGTAGTCATTGAACAGGCATTCGGCCTACTGAAGACCCGTTTCCGGTGCCTCAGCAGGTCTGGCGGGGCACTCCTGTACCGCCATGAGAAGGTTGCAAAGATGGTGATGGCATGTGTCATGCTCCACAACATGTGCGTACGTAGAAATGTGCCCATGCCCCCTGACGCAGAACTGCAAGCACCTGAAGATGGTCATGATGAGGGTGGGGATGTGGCAGCACCTCAAGGAGTCTGCGAGGCACAGGAGGGCCGTGAAATTCGTCAGCATCTCATAGATGCATGCTTCTAGCACTCACGCCTGGTGGCTGATACATGGACACGGGACTCGTGGCACTGTGTGTGTCTGGTACATGCACAATATGGACTGTACGCCTATGATGGCCTAGTACACAAAGATCATTGTCCACACATCTCATTGTTTGATCGTGCATTGTTTATGGCATATGTGATATCATGTGGAACACCCTATCGACCCGCCACCCAAGTGAGCCCAACACCCCCCCTCCACCCTCCTACCTCCCCCCCGAACACCAGTGTCCAAAGATGCTCATTGTCAGTGGGCAGTCGCTATTGCAAGCCCCCTCTGCGGGTATCAGGGGCACCCCTGCCTGTGGAGCGCAGGTTCCTCCCAGATCTACGTTGGGGGCTGCCCTGGACGGAACTTGCAACGGATGATGTCTCTGCCTGCTCACGTCCATGCATGTCCCTTAGGGTTTGTGAGAGCTCAGTGAGCACACGGCGCACTGCGGCAAGTTCGGCACATACGTCTTTGGACGTCGCATGCAGTTCCCCCCTGAGGCTCTCGGTGCTTCTCTCCATTTGGACTCTCAGGTTCTCGGTGCTACTCTCCATTTGGACTCTCAGGCTCTCGGTGCTACTCTCCATTTGGACTCTCAGGCTCTCGGTGCTACTCTCCATTTGGACTCTCAGGCTCTCGGTGCTACTCTCCATTTGGACTCTCACGCTCTCGGTGCTACTCTCGATTTGTGCCCTAAGTGTCTCAGTTGATGTTTCTATGTCTGCCTTAGTGCCCCCACATCCATCGGCATGGTCCTTGAGGAGCGTGGCCAGTTGCTGCTGTTGCACGATTAACTGGTCGAGGGACTGTTGCCTCTGCTGGGCCATGGCCATTTGCGGTGGTGTCACAGAGGGGCTGTTCGCCTCATGTTGCCCTGCCACAGGGCTTGTGGGGGATGGCCAGTCGTCGTCTTGTGGGTGCCCCTGCGTGGTATCCTCATGGTGTACGGGATGGAACAGACAGGGGGATTGGGACAGGTCATGGATGGATCTGACTTCGACATCCCCGTCTTCTGTGTCGGAGCATGCTGCCATTAATGGGGTGTCACCTATGGTGCTGCTGCCACCAGAGGCAGTACCTTCTGTGGCATCCATTGGGGGGACCTGTGGTGGTGGTGTTGTGGGCATGCTGGCTGCTGGGGTGCCTGTTGATGTTCCCTCCTGTGTGCTGCCACTTGATATGTGCTGCTGCCGTGTCTTGATGCGTGCAGCTGAGGTGGAGGGTCTTTGGCCGTCGGTCTTGGCCCTCTTTGCAGGTGTGCTGGTAGGGGTGTCCTGGAGCTCGTCGTTTGGATCGGACCCTGTGGTGGAGTAAAGGAGGGCGAGCGTTATTAATGGGTCTGTGGGAATTGGAATGGCAATGTATCACATGCATTGGGGTGGTACCTGAGGGTGATTTGGGTCGGGGCCTTGGAGGTGCTTTCATTTGTGTGTGGAGTGAGGGTGCAGTTGTTTGGCAGCCTGCAGTTAGGGTGTGCCTACTGCACGTGTAGTGGGTGTTATTGGGGTTTTTAATTATTTATGTATTTATTGTGGTTTTAAAGTGCGCTATCAGGCCAATGTGTGTGGACGTTCTCCTGGCCATGTGTTTCTGTTGCACTATGTGGGCACGTGGTACTTCACATGATTGTACATTGTGGTTTTGGCATTGTTTTATTTGGGCCACCTACCTGATTCTCCGGATGTCTGCACTCCTTTCTCCATCCCTCCGACTCCCTCTATGCTCTCCATTCCAATGGTGGAGGCACAGATTTCTTCCCAGGGGGTCAGCTTGATGGGTGATTCCGACCCTCCCCCGGTGGCTGTGGCAATGTTGCGGTTGGCAGAAAGTATGCTACGGACGCGTATCCGCAGGTCGTCCCACCGCTTCCTGCATTGCTGTGGGTTGCGGGGTGCGGTCCCCACCGCACTTACCCGCTGTGCCACCAGGGCCCATATGGCCTTCTTGTTCGCAAGTGCCGTCCTGGTCATTTGCGTGGAGAAGACGGCGGCGGCATTCTCCTGGAGGGTCTCTGTTAGCACGGTGAGTTCCTCACGGGAGAAGTGGACCTGCCGCTTGCGGTCGCACGCTTTCTTCGCTACTTTTCCCATTTTTCTTGGTTTCACTAGGGTGGATGACGGGTTGGGATGTGTCTCAGGGTGGTGTTTTTAGTGGTTGTGTGTATTTTGTGGTTTTATAGGTGTACGGGGTGTTGTTTCCCGTTCCGGGCCCATGTTTTTACTTCCGTTTCCGTATATTTACGGTCGCCGTACTTTACGGTTGGCGCTCACTGCGGTGTCCGCTATGATGGGTGGCGGTATTGCACCTAGGGCGCCGTACGGCGGCGGTGTGGGCCGTTTTGGGGTCATTTCCGCCATCGCGGACTTTGCACTTCCGCCATGGCGTGGTGCTCGTGCCCGATGGGTCGGAATGGGCCGCACTTTGCTCCATCATGCAATGGCAGAAACGCTATTTACGCTGTGGCGGTCCGGTCAGTCACTTTCCGCCAGGGTCGTAATGAGGGCCAAGGGGTCTTACGTGCCTATACTGGCCTAAATTGGTGCTGTCGAGTTGGATATGTTTTCCCACACTGACACGATATTTGTTTACTGGCATTATGGGCAAAGCCAATAGGAGTATGTTCTTACAGCATTCTAGCACTTATACTGAATGCAGTGGCAGCATACATTAGTCTATAGTGACTGAGCCAGGATAGACTTGTTTTCTTTACAGTACTGGAATTACATGTAATGCAAACATGAGTATGTTTTTATGTCGGAAAACTGGCATGTGTTCTTGCTACCTGCAGGGTCATCTATTAGCACAACCAGCAAGAACATGTTTGTTTAACACTGGTGGAATATTCTGAGCTAAGCCATCATGAAAAAATGTTGGGAAAATGTTTTTGTCTTGGTATCTATTGTAATATTTTCATGTTTTACCCTACAAAACCGTTTGTAAACTGTGTGGCTTGATTACCCAACATTTCACAGAAAGTGTGCTATACAATGCGCCATTTTAACCCATTGTTAAAAAAAAACATTTTGGAAGGAGAACTCCTGCAGCCTCCTTGGTTGCTTTTGGCTCCCACGGTATGCTTGGTTGCTACCACAAATTCATAAATGTTTTCACATTTCCAGTTAAGTTCACCAGCTACCTCTGGAGACAGGTGTAGATAACAAGATGAAATAGTTGACACAAAGGCCATCAAAGGCTCACTCCTCACTGGAGAGAGCGGCTGAGATGCAAGAGGAGTACTCAACTTTCCACAGATATTCTGCCATTTCCGTAAATCATCTCAACCAAATGGTGGAGGTGCTGGAGAAGAAGGTACTTGCCTCCAATCTACATGCTTGATGGTGCCAGCTGAGAATGCCAAGGAGGAAGTACCATCTTCTCCTAAGTAGTGCGATGATAAAAAATAGAATACCTTCATAGCAATGCATGTTTAACATTAGTGTGTAGCTCTGATTACTGTAATATTTAGCTTTTTTGAATAATATAGGTCTGGCCGAAGTAACTGTGCTCTGGCGCATGTAGGGAAGCAACTCCATGTATTCTGCAAGATGCTCGTTCGCTTCAGACATATATCCGCTTGGCATGCACAACAAAGATTCTCTTATCATATGACTCATGCTCTGCTCGGTTAGTTAATTTGTTCGTACTTGCAACAGTATAACGGCCCGGTCACAGCCGGACAGCTTCTCTCCTGTAGTCGAAACTAGATAAGGCTGACATACTCCAAATTTAGCTTCCTGCAGCTGTCTGTCTGAGTGAATCCTCCTCACCCAGGAGTTTGTGTAATGACAGATTTATGATTTCTTCTTTGAAGTTTGTAAAGATAGGCAGAAAACTGCAAGATACTACTTAAACTGGTCTGTTAAGCATATGAACTAATATTAGAAAAAGGTACAAGAACTGCCGTGTTTTGGAGAGGGGGAAGTTCTGGGATTTGTTTGTGGTGTCCTGTCCTATTGCTGTTGCATTTGCTTCTTTGCTGATTTCAATTAAATATGTTTAGCAACCTTCCTGTTTGGATTATTTGTGGATGAACGATTTCCCTGACAGGAGCGACTAAAAGAGATATTGGGCTACCCTGCTTAAGGCTTTGTAGGACATGAAAAAAGTTGAGCATCAGTTATTGTTATACTGTGATGTGCAGAATTGAGGATGAATGTATTTGTATTTTATAGAATTTATATAGCCCTTTAATCCAAAGTGCTTTACATGAGAACAAGAAAAGATACAACAAGAATAAGATGACTATTGAATCACAACTCGAAAACAATACAAGGAACCATTTACATATTTACATTATTGCTGAGGTGACGAGGGAGTGGAGAGGGATAGAGGTGTGAGAGGGAATGGGAGGTATGAGTTCAGGTAGAAGCAGAAGTAAGAGGGAAGGCGAGAAGGTGCGAGGAAGAAGAGAGGAAAGAATAAGACTAGATAAGAGCCGAAGGTAGGGTAGAAGGGAGTAGAGAGGATGAGGAAGTACAGGAGTAAGAGGTGAGGCATGAGGCAGTGGGTCAGAAGCGGGAGGTGGAACAGGTTGCATTGAGGATATTAAAGCTAAGAAGGGCTTTGGATGGAAGAGTGTGGACTGGAGTCACAGATACAATCTGACAAGTCTGGGGGAGTGGATTAGGCTGTGAATTAGACTGCACATTTATTTGAAGACCAAGGGAGGAATTTGAAGAGGTAACATTTGGCAAGGAAAGCCTGCCCATGCAAAGGTGGTGCTCAGATGTGGGTAAGGAGCATGGGAGGTTGAGGAGGGTGCACATGGAAAATTTCCATGTTTGTTCAAGAAGAGCAAATGAATGGAGGAGGATCCCATAAGGAGACAGCAGCTATACTTTATCCTGCTAAGGAAAGAGTGGAAATCAATCAGGGGTTTATAAGAGGGATAGGTGAGTTGGAGTGGAGACAGACTTTCTCATTGTTCAAGATGTTGAGCCTGGCAGTCATACTATTGGAAGTTATAAACTGCCAGAGTTTAAGGTTGCACTGGAACAGAACTGCTAGTTAGCAAGCCTTCAGAAATGAAGTGTTCGGAGCATGGTGAAAAAATATTAAAATAAGAGCCGAAGTGTGGCATTAGTAGCTGGGAGAAAGAACACTTCAGTTTTTGAAGATTTGAGCATCTGGCAAGCACAGTCATCCAGTGATGAAGATTTTTGTGTCATCATTGAACAAATGGTAGGAGATGCAATATGTGGAGATTAGGTTGCCAAGCAAGGAGATACAGATAGTTTAAAGGTGAGCACCAAAGTGTGTACCCTTAATGGACATTAACAAGGAGGGAGTTGGCAGTGAAGGTAACAGTGTTCCGAGATGGACGAGGAAATGTCAGTCAGGTACCTTGGCAATGGGACTGTCATTAAAGCCCAGCTGAGAGTCAGTGGAAGTGGGGAGGGCTCAGCAGCGTTGAAGGTGGCAGAAAAGTCAAAGATGATGAGAATAGAAGTGAGATGGATGTAGTGAACAGTCGTTAGAGAATTCATATGTGGGTACATGTCTACTTAATTCTTTTTGACCCTGAAGTACTGCCCTGTGAGATGTGTTATTGCCTGGTTTTTGCCTTTTTCCTTTGCATCTTTTATACCGTTTGTCATTATGTTCAGCGTTTTGGATAAAAGCGCTATATAAGCTTTGTAAAATAAATAAATACATGCTGTTTCCATTGCGTGCCTACTGTGGATTTTTTTAAGTAGGTTACTGTGTAGCTATCCTCCAGGTAGGTAGTTCTATGATTGAATAATCCTCTTTCCTGGACCTTGGAGTAGTGAGGGAGAAAGGACACAGGACAATAGTTATCTGTGTTTTTGAGTTCAGCTGTTGTTTTAAGATGGGATAATGGCGCGCCTTTTCAAGCAAGCTTGGAAGATTCAAGTGGAAAGTCAAAGAAATCATAAAACAATGGAAGGTGCACCATTGTTAGAAATAAGGACATAAGTACAATGAATCCATAATGAAATACAAAGGATACTTATTACTTATTTCATATTTACTGGAATGTTATCTTAATTCTTAAATCTTTATTTGTCCATGTGATCTATGTATAAATCAATCAATTACTTTTATTTAATGAATAATTTAATGCACCAGCCCCTGCGGGCATTCTCGTAGTCTGGTGGTCCGGAAAGGGTGCCAGTATGTTGCTACCGGCACCCTTATTTCCAGTCCACCAGACTTTTAATGCTTGTGTCCAAAACATTCTAATCCGACCCTCACATTAGAAGGAAACAAGAAAAGGGGTGCAAGGAAATTCTCTGATCTATGTTTGGCAAAAAGTGTTCATAATCAAAGTAAATAAATAAATCCAACAGAAACAGTCTCTTCCAAGGAGAGCTCCTTAGATTCACAGGGAGATTCCCTTGCCCTAGATGTTTAGGTAGGATGGCAAAAAGTGACTGTTTTAAAAAATAGTTCCTTTTGCTTCCTTGTATTCAGTCAAAAAAAGGTTCTTATCTAAACAATAGGTTCCTTAACTTTCAGTTCTTCCTTGCCTTTGATGAATTGGATTCACAGAAAAAATCTTATTCAAATGACGAATTCCATGCTACAGCTTTAAAGGGGTCTCTGGTATACTCTCCTGCCACAAATCCCTTCATGGACTCTTCAGACATCGTGATATACTCTCCTGCCAGGTATCTTTCCACAACATCTTATAAATGTAAGTGCTCAGTTGGATTGCCTGGTATACTCCACTTCCATGAATCCTTTGATTGGGGTTTGCAGATCCCCTGATATACTCCTCTGCCTGGTATCTGCCAGGTATCCCCCCATAGTTCACTGCCTGATGTAATCCTTTCACCAGGACTTCTTTTAATTCCTCTTTCTTCAGTTGGATTACCTGGTATACTGTCCGGTCAGGCACCCTTTTATGTGGCTTTTCAAATCCCCTGATGTACTCCCCAAAATGTCCACTGACCTGATGTCTTCTTTTCACCAGGATTTCTTATTATTTTCACTTTCTTTTAACACAACACAGTTATATCACTTCACTGTGTTTCTAGCTGTTGGCTTGGGGTAATGCTTGTTTCAAATTCCCCACATTGCCATCTTGCTCCAGTTTTCTCTACATTGACATTTCGTATACGGGGGTTTGTTTAAGCTTTGCTTTCGTGCTTTATCTGGTCGGTATTCAAACACTCTTGTTTCATTTACTTGTTTAAATGTCTGTTGGTACGCCCCAGGGTCCCCAATGGCTCTGGGTAGACTCACTGTCTGTTCGTAGCGTCTCCAACATGTGGCACATCTGTGCAAGGAAACTTCTTCTCTGTGAAGGCCTCCTTCACACTGCAGACCTTCACCCAGCGTTTCCTGAAATCCCTTGTTCGCCGGCTTCTCTCCATGCTCTGGACAGAGGAATGCTTCTTCTCAGCACAACCTTTATCCTGACTACCCTGCTGCTGCTGCCTGAGCTCTGTCGGTCCTCCACAGGAGCCCGCTCCGTTTCTCTTCCTTTCGCGCCAGCGACTTATAATTATCACGGTTGCGAGCTGCAGTCTGGATGGGCCTGCAATTGCCTCTGGCACGGTCCACTGTCGTTCTGCTTCCTTCTCTGCATCTGCCTCCTCATTCTCTGGCTCTCTGCCCTTCTTGAATGCAGACATCATCTTTACATGTCCTGCGTACCTGAGCTTTACAAAAACAAGTCTGCACATTCAACTTTAAGTCACTTCACTTTGCATTAACTCCTTCCTCCTCTTCCTCGTCTCAGTACTTGAGGCTATATGTTAAACAAAGATCTGTCGGGCTTGTAAGGTTGTTCTGATAGGCGACCTCTTTGTATCCTTTTGTACTTCGTGCACATTAATTAATAGTCGACATTAGGGTTTATAAAACATGACCCTTATCTGTCGCAGTTCACTGAAATTCGACGGTAATAAGCCTGAAACGTCATTAATGTACAGCAAACGAAGAAGGAAATTCCAGGACTCTGCGCCAATTAGTATATGGTTGTAGTGAAATGTATTGATTGGTCAAAGGTGACCTAAACACAAGTAGTAACAATTGTGCCCTATAGCCTGATGACACGTGTTTCGGCTCCTGAGCCTTTATCAAATCAGGGCTAAAAAACGTTTGCTGAGGTAATATGTTAGTTGAAGTTCCTAGAAATCATGGGATTTCTGAAATGATGTTGACTGGGAGTTTCTCTTAGAAAAACATCAGAAACAGGTGATGTTATGTATGTTTTGTGTGTATTTGAAGGATGAACAGAATTGTGTCTAAAATTATTTAAAGGAAGAATTTTCTGAGTTTTATATTGGGGCAATTTCTATGTTGACAACAAGCCATTAAGAACTTATAATGTCTCCTTCCTTAGAAAGGGAAGAATACTGCGTCTCATCCATTGGAGTTACCATCTTCCCCCGACAGTCCACTCCTCCCACATGATCCTCCCTTACAATACCATCCACACAGTCAGCATCGTCCCCTGGCCACCTGGGAGGAGATCACTGCCGGGGAATAAGTGATGACTCCATAGGATTCATCACATACCCTCCACCCCACCGAAGATCTGACCTCCCGCTCTAGAGACATTAATTTGGTGAAAACCTCTAGCCTCTTCCATATAAGGAAGATGTTCCTTAGCCTGGACCTGCCAATCCCAAACAGGGCATGTTACAGGAAATGTCCAGAAGGAAATGAGTGGGCACTATGTAATTGCTGTTAAGTTAATCAATTCTTAATCTTAGAAAAAGGTATTTGGTCCTGTCGCCAGATGCCTCCCCGTTGCCAGGGGTGGTGGAAAATAATTATATACCGAGGTGCCTTACTGCTGTAGAACTGTTTTTCAACAGATTACCTTATCATGAAGGGACATTCAGGATATGCAGATGTTATATACCAGCACATCTAAGTAAGCACGCTTAAGTGGAGTATGGAATTAACATTTTTCCACAAGGAAGAAAGCATAAACAAGGCAAAGGTTTTTAAGCAACATTTACACAGTTCCTGAAGAAGGTCTGGGATAGACCGAAATGCATTGGACAAGAGAATGTTTGCAAATGGCCTAACAAAAAAGATAATTGAACAATAAATACACTTGTATTATAATCAACTGAGTTTATCAGAATTTCTCGACATATCTTGGAGTAATATTGCATACATTTAAGAAAACACAGTGGGATATCCACACAGGTCATTCCAGCAGACTGGAACAACTAATCCAGCCAACAGTATATCACCTGTTACAGGAATTCCATCCTTTTCCCATGAATAGATTGGAGAATACGGAAGGGATGATTTGCTAGCATTTCTCTGACTGTTTTCAAAATCAGGGAAGCCTGCACCAATGATTTTTTCTTTGGGCAGCCCTGGAGTGACTGTGTCTTTATGTATTTGAATTTTGAATTCCTATTTGGGCTACTTGGGAGATCCACTGGTGAAAGTGTGGAACATCGTTTGCTAAGACTAATTGTTTATTTATGTATTTGGTATTTGTTATGCGCTTATACAGCAAATGGTGTTTCAAGGCGCCACAAGAGAAAAAATGGTAGGGGGAACGGGGATGAAGAATAAGAAAAAGCCTTGTGTCATTCAGATCGTGCAAGTGCAGTAACAAGAAGTGCAGGGGAGTGTGGAAGGGGTCGGGGGAATGCAGGTCAGAGCGGAATGAGTTAATGCTAAGATGAGTGGTGAAGAAGGCCCATGGTCTAGGCGAGTGCTATGGGGAGGCCAGGTGGATGGTTTGCCAGGGGAAAGCAGGGAGTGCAGGGAATGAGAGTCAAAATGCAAAGTGCAATGAAGGCAGGATCGGGCTCAGTAGGGGTGTAAGCTCTGCCAGGCTAATAAAGAGGAGGGAGCCCGGGAGGGAAAGTGCAGGTTTAGGGTGGGGGTGAAAGAAGAACAAAGTGCTGAGGTAGCCTGGGTGAGAAGGGCTTGGTGCCCAGTATGACTCTGATGGAACCAGACAGCCAGTCAAAATACAGCAGAGGGTGTCATTAGCAGTGGAGAGGGAAGGAAGAAGAGAAACGGAGGGTCTTGAGAAGCTTCTGCGCCTGAAGAACATCCGACTCAAGCTTGAGAGGGGCAGGGAGGCCATTCCAGAGGGAGGCTCCTGCGGAAGAAAGAGATCTACCCCAACTCTCTGCTTGAAAAAGTGTCTGATCTGCAGAGAGTTGGAGCTAGAAGACCGAAGGACTCTAGCAGGGAGGTATTAAGGGAGAGAGAGTTGGAGGTCACGGGGTCCCAGGCCCCAGAAAGCCTTGTGGAGGATGCAGAGGGTCTTGAACTTGATCCTAGCAACTTGAAAATTCAAAATTGGCAATTGATTAGAGAGGGCGAATTCAATTTTAATTTTAGTGAAAGTATATAAAGTCAATGTGTGGTTGTCAGCCCTGTGTGTGTATCATTATCTTGATTGTCAGAGATAGAGTTTTTTAGATTCAATAAAATTATACATTGCCAATTGCGGCAATCCAAAAGTAATATTCAGCTTTAGTTGGTGAGAGCCAAGATAGTGATTTTCACACTGATCGAAAATTGCTTGAACGTGTTTTCATTTTACACATTGTTTGTATAGTCTCTACACGTGTTTCACCCTTTTTAATAATCAAAAGGGATCCTCAGGAGAGTTTCTAAGAGAAAAAATATTAATAAACAAAAATGACTTAAAGATCAAGGTACTAACTTAATTGACATGTATTACAAACTGTGTTATAACAAATTGAATATCAAAGAAAGAAGAATAATGAAGAAAAGATTTAGGATTTAGAATTTCAGATACATTTTATGTAAAAAAGGAAGAGACCATAGCTACATAATCTTCATATTGTATGCTTGTTATGACACTCACCAGTTCTGTGTTGTCTTGGACTGATTGGGTAGTTTAGTAAATTAATTATCCTTTTTCTTGAGAAATAAGGAGATTGTGCTGCAGTGTCCAGTATTTTATATGCACTGGCCTACAAGGGTGGAACAGGGAGATTATTTACCACATAGCTAAATTGTGGTTATAACTGCAGGAAGGTTATTTTACTAAAGATTAGAAAAGCAGTTTTATATTAGCAGCAAGAGTTTTTTTTTAATAACCATGCTTAAAATGAGGTGAAGCGCTTACCTTATAGTTAGGTTGACCTTTGAGAAACCAGCATAGGTGAGGGGATGCGATTGTCCCTTCACAGGCGTATCGGTCTTGCACAGTATTGCAACAGGATCGCACACTTTTATACGCTTTCTGGCCACTTATATGACGTCATCACGCTCGTGTGGAGCGTGCGTGATGATGTCATCACGCATTGCGTTGTGTCGGCCATTTTTTCTTGCCGTATTTGCGTGCAGATGTAAATATATGTTACCAAAGCAGGCAATAGAATATTATTGGGGGTATTATAACAAATGTTTGCCAAGGCTAAATATATTTGGATGTGCTTTTTGCCTATGGACATGATAGTAATAATTAAAGGGAAGCATAATTAGACAACATTTTTTCTCTTGATATAATTGAATGGGAACATTATTGGGACTAAGATTGAAATTAAATCAGCCAAAAAGATATAGCAGAGAGATTAGGGAAAAGAAAAAAAAAGGAAGAGAACAGAAGGGAGGGGAAAAACATAAATTAACTTTTCTTCTTGATAGCATTATTTAGCAATCATACAATCAATAGAGATGGTTGCCTACAACCAATTAAAGAACTCATTGTCTGAATTTAGACCTGTGTCACATGTGTCCATTAAACAGATCCATTTTGATTCTCTATGTCGTAGAATCTGTTCCTTATTGCCACCTCTGGGTAGATCCTTTATTTGCTCCAAACCATAAACTTTCAGTTGATCTACTATTAGTCTGATTGCCCGCAAATGTTCGAATATTCTAGTATTCAGGCATCTGATAGTGCTCCCTATAAATGTTTTCATGCAAATGCTTTGGATTTCGTAAACAACAAATTTGCTATTGCATTTGATTATTTGTTTCACTAGTTTTTCTTTCCCATTAGGCAATACAATATTCCTTATACCATTAGCTATCAGTGGGCAGAGTTTGCAGTTTCCACATTTGTATGTGATATGGATTGGTTTATGTTTGGATAAACTCATGAGATCTTGTTGAGCAGTTGATTTTAGATGACTGGGGCAAATTAGATTTTTCAGAGTTGGTGCTTTTCTGTAGCAGATCCTTGGTGCTTCATCAATATGTTGATATAATCTATCATCAAGTTTCAAAAATTTCCAATATTTTTAAAGGATTTTCCTAAGGATTGGAGCATCTGATCCATAGGTGGTAATACATTTTTTTGTTGTTGGTACTTTTTTCTTCTTGGGTTTATCTTGTAGTAAGAAATCTCTTGTTATTTGCTCAGCCTTCTTGGTAGATTCCTTTAGTTTATGTGTTTTATATCCTCTTTGCTTGAATTTCTTAATTGTCTGTTCAATGTTGGATTCAAATGATGTTTCTGTACTGCAATTTCTTTTTATCCTGAGGATTTCTCCATACGGATTATTGGCAATAAATTGTTTCGGGTGGTTACTGTGAGCATGTAAGATCCTGTTGCCTGCTGTTGGTTTGGTGTACAGGTTAGTCAGATTTTTGTTTCTGTCTGTTTAGATTTCTAAATCTAGAAATTGAATCTTATCTCTGCTATGATTTGTGGTCAACTTTAAGTTGTATTCGTTGTTGTTTAGGTGTTCAACGTATGAGTAGAGCTCCATTAGTTCCCCTTTCCAGATCATAAAAATATCGTCAATATACCGACCCCAAAAAACAATATTCCTGGAGTCGGTAAAGGCCTTATGTTTCAATGCATGATTTATTTATTTTTTAAAAACATAAACAGATTTGCATACGATACATAGCAGTTCCTTAATTATTTATAGATTGTTCTGTCAAAGCAGAAGATGTTGTTGTTTAATGCAAAGTGCAGCATTTCTAGTATCATGTTGTTTGTTCTTTGAAGGATATAGATCGTGTTTTCAAGAAAGATTCATCAGTTGTAATGCCTTGATCATTGTTAATACTCGTGTAAAGGGAGGCAACATCTAATGTCACAAGATGATAGTTTTCTTGCCACGGTATGGAATCAAGTTGTTGGATTATGTGTTTAGTATCATGGATGAATGATTCTAGTTGCATAGTTAGGAGGTGTAAGTGAATATCAATGAATTGTGAAATTCACTCTGTAACGGAGCCAATTCCATGAATTATAGGGCGGAAAGTAGGCAAATTGGTAAATTGTTTATGGATTTTCGGAAGAAAATAGATGGTTGACATGATAGGATATTGCACATTCATATAGTCAAATTATTTCTGTGTGAGCAGGCCTATGTCGAGCCAATTTTTGCTCATGTTTCTCCAAGTTTGAGTTAAGTCTTGAAGCACACAGTATTATTGAATTGTTTTGAGGCTTCTCTAATGTAATCTGGTCTATTCATTAAGACCACCTTCCCTCCCTTGTCTGCCATTTTGTTAATGATCTCTTCATTGGAGGATTAATTCTAAATTGCTCTACGTTCTTGAAATGTAAGGTTATAGCAGGTTTTACTTTTTTCGGTTTGTGAGATAATTTGCTTGAAGTTCCTCTTTTACTGCTTTATGAAATAAATAAATCACATTTTCAGAGTTAAATATCAGAGTAAATTTGGATTTAAGTCTTAGGGCCTCATTATAACATAGGCGCTCCCGTAATGAAGGGTGCCGGTACGGGACCGTCACCCTTCATTACAGGAGCGCCTATTACGAGGTTCCCTTGCAGGACCCGGAACAGGCGTCTGGTAAAACCAGATGTCTTTTCCGGGGCCCGCAAGGGGACCAAGGAGCTAATAACGGGCCCGCTATTTGCGGGACCGTTATTAGCTCCCTCCCCATTCCCATTGAGCCCTATGGGGGCTCAAATGGGGATGGGTTTTGTGAATGAGGAAATACCGGGTCCTCCAAGGTTGGAATGACCCGGTAATTCCTCATTCACAGGACCCGGACACGATTTTGGAGGCAGCCATGGCGCTAATAGGGCCCTGGCTACCCCCAAACCCGTAATGAGGCTCTTAGTGTTGTTTCTTCAGAGAGAAAGGTGTCTATTTCTTGTTCTTCAATAAATTGCTGCATTGTATAGTTTTCTTCTCCAGCCAAGTTAAGTACTCCAACAGTCTGTTGATCCTAGCAACAACCAGGAGCCAGTGGAGAGATTTTAAGGCTGGTGGGATGCGGTCCCTGGGTTTGAGGCCAAGGATAAGTCTTGCAGTGCTGTTCTGGATTAGTTGAAGGGGGCGAAGGGAGGATTTAGGCAGATTGAGGAAGAGGCTGTTGCAGTAGTCCAGCCTACAGAGGACCAGAGCTCAAGAGACGAGATGAGCTTCTGGGGAAAGGTGAGGAAAGGGAGAATGCCTCTGAGGAGGTGCAACTGAAAGTGGGCCTTCTTGGCAAGGTCCGCAATGTGAGGAGAGAAGGAAGAAGAGGGGAGTCGAAGATGACACCAAGGTTTTTTACCTCACAAGAGGGTGAGGGGAGGGGGCCAATGGAGGGTGGCCAGAGAGTAGGAGGGAAGGAGAGAGCAGGGGTCCCAATGAGAAGGATCTCAGTCTTACTGGCATTAAAGCAGAGATTGTTAGCAACACACCATGCCTGAATAGCAGTCAGACAGTCAGGAATGAGAGAGAAAGAAGAGGAGGAAGTGGAGGGAAGCTTGAAGGAGAGCTGCGGGTCATCTGTAAAACAATGGAAGTGAGGAGAGAAGGCAGAGATCAAATGGGCTAGAGAGGCAAGGTAGATGTTGAAGAGCCACGGCAAGAGGATTGAGTACTGAGGGATGCCACAGGAGGAGAGTGTGATGGGGGAGAGAAAAGTGCCCAGTTAAATCTGGGAAGGTCGGTCAGAAAGGAAGGAGGTCAGCCATTCCAGTGCCAGGTCCGTGATGCCAAGGGTAACACAGAGCCGATTTATAAGGGTGGCATGATTGACCGTATCAAAGGCAGAGTAAAGGTCAAGAAGTGAGACTGGAAGGAGAGTTGGTATCGAAATTTCACAGCAAGTCTGCACTGGTGTTCACGAGAGCAGTTTCCATTGCTCTGGCTACTCGCCAGTTTCCATTGCCCAGGAAGGGGGTAATGAAGATAGGGCGGTAGTTAGCCGGGCACGAGGGGCGGCAAAGACTTTTTTTTTTCAGATTGAATTTTATTGGTTTTTGTAATCACAGTGATATCTCCGATAGAATCGGTCAGCTCAAGGGGCAACTCTTCTTAACAACAATTCTGGTACTGTAACTTACCCTTACAACCCCCACCCAACTCCCTTTCCCCCCTCCCTCACCTCATGTGGCCAGTTCTCAATAAGTCCAATTTTAGATTCATCCTAAAATAGATCAACACCCTAGTGGTTTCAGGGATTCGAGTCCCAACTTATCCTCCTTCGAGATATATGTCCTTCGTTTAATCTTTACCCGGGCCAGACCACATGTCCTGAGTCTTCCACCCTTCCCCACTTAACCCAAAGGTGCTACAGAATTGTTGCCACTCTATTTCTACAGTTGCACTCCCTCTGTAGATTGCTGCAGTGATCTTTTCCATCAGGTATACATCCCTCGCCCATTCTTTCAGTGTAGGGAGGGACGCCCTTTTCCAGTGTCTAGCTCAGTTTGCCGGGCTGCCAAAAGAAGAAAATGTGCCAACAGGGGGAGAGCACACCACCTGTCCTCCCTTTTTTCAAGACTGAACAAAATCAATATCGGATCAGGCCTAAACCCCCCCCCCCCCCAACCCCACCTGTTGCCTTAATCCACCCAGGACCTTTGGCCAGTACACCTGCACTCTAGGACAGCCCCACCACGTATGCCAATAGTCTGCAGCTCTACCACATCATAGCCAACATTGGCGGTTCACCCCGGGAAACATCTTGGATAACCGCATCATTTCGTACCGCCATCGATGCAATAGTCTCACACCGTGGAGCTTATATTGGCAGGAAATACTGCAGCACTCGGAAAAGTCAGTTGTGCATTGCAGGATAAACGCTTTTTCCCTTTTGAGAATCCAGCATTGCGAGCAGTGAGGAGGCTCTTGCTGGTGCCTGTGCTTCCTGGAGGAGGCGGGCTTCTGCGAGTCACGTGACGTATCACGTGACATTGTTAGCAACAAAACGCCGAGCCATCCGCCCGAGGGGCGAATACTGCAGCACTCGGAAAAGTCAGTTGTGCATTGCAGGACAAACGCTTTTTCCCTTTTGAGAATCCAGCATTGCGAGCAGTGAGGAGGCTCTTGCTGGTGCCTGTGCTTCCTGGAGGAGGCGGGCTTCTGCGAGTCACGTGACGTATCACGTGACATTGTTAGCAACAAAACGCCGAGCCATCCACCCGAGGGGCGAATACTGCAGCACTCGGAAAAGTCAGTTGTGCATTGCAGGACAAACGCTTTTTCCCTTTTGAGAATCCAGCATTGCGAGCAGTGAGGAGGCTCTTGCTGGTGCCTGTGCTTCCTGGAGGAGGCGGGCTTCTGCGAGTCACGTGACGTATCACGTGACATTGTTAGCAACAAAACGCCGAGCCATCCGCCCGAGGGGCGAATACTGCAGCACTCGGAAAAGTCAGTTGTGCATTGCAGGACAAACGCTTTTTCCCTTTTGAGAATCCAGCATTGCGAGCAGTGAGGAGGCTCTTGCTGGTGCCTGTGCTTCCTGGAGGAGGCGGGCTTCTGCGAGTCACGTGACGTATCACGTGACATTGTTAGCAACAAAACGCCGAGCCATCCGCCCGAGGGGCGAATACTGCAGCACTCGGAAAAGTCAGTTGTGCATTGCAGGACAAACGCTTTTTCCCTTTTGAGAATCCAGCATTGCGAGCAGTGAGGAGGCTCTTGCTGGTGCCTGTGCTTCCTGGAGGAGGCGGGCTTCTGCGAGTCACGTGACGTATCACGTGACATTGTTAGCAACAAAACGCCGAGCCATCCGCCCGAGGGGCGAATACTGCAGCACTCGGAAAAGTCAGTTGTGCATTGCAGGACAAACGCTTTTTCCCTTTTGAGAATCCAGCATTGCGAGCAGTGAGGAGGCTCTTGCTGGTGCCTGTGCTTCCTGGAGGAGGCGGGCTTCTGCGAGTCACGTGACGTATCACGTGACATTGTTAGCAACAAAACGCCGAGCCATCCACCCTCGCGGCGTTAAGCCCGTAGGAGACAAGCCCTCTGGCTGTTGTGCGGCTGTTTGGCGCAGTCGGCGCAAAAATCTACATGTGACTTGCAGGAGAACCAACAGCAGCCAACAACAGCCGAGGTGAACTCGAGGTAAGGTCTACATCGTTTATAATACCTGTTCATACAACGTGAGACTGCGGGAAATTATATCCTTTGATCACGCTGTATTGTCTAATTACGACCCGATAAAAGTCCTTTTTCCTCGGGTCTGATATAACTAAAGTGACTATTTAGCACCACACCTTCACCCTTGGTAGTGAGCACTTTTGATGTAAAGTGACTAACTACCCCAGACTTAATGAAAGTGTAGACACATTGCTTATCACTTTCTACTAACAAACGGTGTATACATCACAGATTGTTGATTAAACTAAAACTTGATGAAACTCCGTAGCACCAAAGACATGGAAGGGGCAGGGAATGGATCGTATTTAAATCAAAGCTGTGAAGTGATCATACCAACTGCTCAATTCGCTCAGGAGAATGCTAATCTGATGAATGGACAAGAAATCCAAGTACTGGTACATGCGGATGAAAATCATAGTACTCCTACAAAAAGTCAGATAGAGAAAAATCCAAATATCGCTATAATGAATAATTGGAAAAAAGGGTTGGAATACACTATTTCAACAAGAAAAATACAAAGCAAAATAGAAAATCATTTCGGGAAGAAACGATATAAAAGCCACAGTGACATCGAAGGCGAATCCCTCATTCTTTGGGAAGAACCAAGACATTCTCAAACCCCGACTTCTAGCACAGAAATACACATTGTTGCAGCACACCTGGAAAAAGAAACCTGTACCTCATCTGAGGAAGACAACGCATTCACCCCAACCCCACAAAACTCACAATCTTCATCAGCTGTTGTACAGCTAATGCTAGAACAAAGGGACTCAGAAAGAAAAGACGATGAAGAAGTAACAACACATCCAAATACAGACACATTGAACGCACTGAACTTTGTTCTTAGCTCATTGGTTTCAGTCTTTGAGATGCTAAAAGGAGAAGTCCAATCGCAAAATGGGACATTGCTAGAAATGACTAAAGAAATTTCTCTTTGTGACTCTACTTTAGTGGGCCTGGCAAATGCCATCAATACAAAACTGAGCACCCCAATTCAGGCACTGAATATCGAGATTGTAAAACAAGGACTCGACATCTCCTCTGTCCAGCAATCACTGAAAGAAAAAAATCAAACTGAAAACCAAAACAACACACTTTTGAAAGAGATTTTGTCAACCTTGAAGGGACAACAGCCCCCAGTTCAAATAGAAGAAACCCCAGAAAAAATTCAGGAATACTCATTGGAGGACACCCCACTTTCAGATTCAATAATGGAAGAATTCTTAAGATTAGCTACATTACTAGAGGAAGAGGCAGATATTGGAAAAAACACAAAAGAAACTAAATCTGATAACCAAAAAGCCAATCAGGTAGGCAAACCTCAGGAATGGCAAGAACAAGGGGAACAAACATCAAGAGGCAGACGAAAAAGGAGAAATCACTTGGCAAAGAGAAAGAGCTCTAAATCTTCACAGTCTAAAAACAAAAATAAACACAATAAAGGGCCGAAGCAAAATAAAATTGGAAAAGACAAAGATAAGATCCTGGGAAAAATACTATGCGTTGGGACTAGTAAGGAGCAGGACACCATGGTGGGCGACTCTAAAGCTCCTCATATCGGCACAAAAAAAAAAATAAACTTAAAATAGGAAAAGGAAATCAGAAGGCCTAAATTGATATCTGTACAAAGATCAATTTAACTAAGGACAAACAATTGGACGATATAGTTCCAATAACGAAAGCAAGCATTGGCTTACAAACAGAGGAGCTGACAGGACAAAAAAACAATCTAAAGCAGAAAAACATAGAGATTGGAAAGGATCTGGAAAAACAGATAAACCTAGAGGAAACAACAAGAAAAAAAAACCCAGTCGCTCAACCTCAAAAAGAGAACATAGCCAAAGCAGTCAAATGGGCCCCAATTTTCACACAAAAAATAAGGCAGTCTGTAGTAAATAGAACTGGTGGGAATGTCACTGCCACAAATCAACAGGAAAACAGGAAAATTGCCCCCATCTTTTTAACAAAGAAGCCGTTGGCTTTCAAGGACCCAAGCACAACCCTTCCAGGTGTAACTGTTCCAGCAAACATGCCGGGGAAAAATACACCTGAAATAAATGACAACCAAATCAAAAACGGAGAAGGGAAATTTGTCAAACTCGTTACCCAGATGTATCGTGAGGAGAATGCTGCAGGTATCCACACACTCTCCGAAATATGCGATAAACCAACTGAAAACACATCAGTGGGAAATGCCAATGAAAGGATTTGGTTGAGATTGCGCTCAAACCACGGCCACTATAAATCTTTAAACCGGGGAGTGATTCTGAACATAATACAAAAAATAGGAGACCTTCACTCTTTAAAATCCAACGACATCGAAAGCGTGAAATTTCCGTTGTCAAGTGATCCATTCCTGGTTGAACTCATTATGACTTCAGCGAACGCAAGAAATGATATCCTGCGAAACTCAATTGAGTTGGAATCCTATGGACTGGAAGTTTCATACAATGACAAGAAAAACAACATTATGGCCAAACACCGCATTCTCCCATGCCCAAACAAAGAAACAATATATCAAAATGAGGTAATCCTCACAAAGCAAGGTAGTTTAGAAAAAGATCTCAAAGCAAAAGAAAACACCCTTACGCTCCTACCAGACATATTGTCAGAAGTTCTGAAGAAGCTGGGCTTGGGCACACAAAGACTTTAGAAAGAACCATGTTAACATCTTTAGTTGGAACACAAGAGGCTCTAGCGTCATCAGAGGCAAAGAAACAAGGTCATACTTATTCAATCAGGGGGATGCGATTCTTTTACAAGAAACCTGGCTGGTTAATCCGCTATACATCGAAGGGTATATGGTTCATTGTTTGTCAGCCGTACAAAAAGCACTGGGCCGGCCCTCAGGAGGCTTACTAATAGCATTAAATAACCAAGTCTTTAAAAATGTAAAGGAAATATGGAATAATCCCCAGGGCATTCAGGCATGCAGAGCTGAAGTATCTATACAAGAAACTACCACAATTTGGGTCTTTGTAAACATTTACTGGAACCCTGCAACATCGAAACTAGACTGTTTTCTAGAGAACTTAGCATCTCTATTCGAACTGCTAAAAACAACTCTAGTTTCTAGTAAGATTGTGGTAGCTGGAGACTTCAATACGAATTGCTTATATCCCCTAAAAGGAGACCGAGATCGAGCAACACATAGGAAAATTACTCTGGGAAAACAATGGCAGGATTTTATGGAACAATGGGATCTCCATATGGTAGTGGGCTCACAGGAGGGTGCAAAAGAACCATATATAACCTGGAGAAGAGGGAACTCATCCTCAGCCTTAGACTATATCTTTGTCTCAAAAACTCTGCATGCTTCGCCCTATACACTAAAAATAAAACAGGAGTCTGGTAGTGACCACAGTAGACTGGAGTTGTCACTCGAAAATATTCTAACAACAGAAGCTGAACGAGAACTACAGTTGCTTGAGGGGAAGAAAGGAAAACTTAGAGTCGTAAAATATAAAGATGGGGGAACTAATTTAAATGGAAAACTCAAAAAGATTCCTGAACACATATGTAAATCACAATGCGATCCACACCAATTTACCAACTTTCTATGGGCAACTCTAGCACCCAAATACTTAGCGGGAGAAGCCAAACAGAAACACCTGCATGCCTTTGACGAATCCACACAAAGAAGAAAAAGAGAGCATAGGAAAACGTTAAGAGACATCAAAAAGGCAGGACTTTCAGTGGAGGATATGAAAACTGAAATAAGAATCCAAAAAGCCAATTACAAATCATGGTCGATCTCGCATAATGCTCTTCGGATACAAACAGATGGCGAGCACATACTTAAAACACTCAGAGAAAAAAATAGCAAGAACTTCTGGGAAGTAATGAACCAGTTCGAAGGGGAGCACACACAATCATTATGTAACCTAGTTTCAGAAGATGACTGGGTGAGCTACCTGACAGAGACATATAAGAGCGACGACATCCGCGAATTTAGACCCAAACCAGATATCCATTGGCAACTTAATTTCTGTGAAGAAGACATACGGGAAATTATAGTCGGTTCCTCATCATCTAAAGCATCGGGTCTAAACGGCTTGACCTATCAGGCACTGAAAAGCGAACCAACATTGTGGTCAAAGTTATTGTCCGCTCTCTTTAAAGAAATACTAAAGCAACGAACCTTTCCAGCATCTTGGAAAACGGCCCTTATAGTACCTTTCTTTAAATCTGGGGATCGTCGTATACCAATGAACTATAGACCGATAGCATTGTTGGACATTGAAAGCAAAGTCTTCATGAAACTATTACTGTCTCATGTCTCGAAATGGGTCGATGATTTTAATATTCTATCACGCTTCCAAACAGGATTCCGCAAAGGCCACTCAACATCTATCAATGGCCTGATTCTAAACATCTTGAATGAGCAAAAGAGAGGGGGGAAAAAACAAATGCTGTACGGAGCCTGGATAGATCTGTCTAAAGCTTTCGATCAGGTTGAACGAGTCCTATTGTGGGACAAACTCCGGAACTGGGGAATGCCAGAATCTCTCCTATCAATTTTAGTGGAACTTCATAAAAACACTAACCTAAGAATACGGCTCGACGCAATGGGTCATCTGTCTAGACTAGTTGAAGTTAATAGAGGGGTAAGACAAGGGTGTTTGGGGGCGCCTCTGTTCTTCAACTTGTTCTTGGCAGATATGGGCCATTTTCTAGAAACGTCTGCCTTGATAAGCCCAACACTAAATGGGAGGAAAATCTGCTGGTTGGCGTACGCGGATGACATAGTTCTCCTCGATAGAACACCAATTGGGCTACAACACCTACTTGACAAACTGAACGAATATGTAGGACTAAACAAATTGACAGTTAATCCATCTAAATCAAACATTTTGATTTTCAAGCATTCATTGTCAAAAGCAAAATACATAAATTGGAACATGGGAGGAGAACGGATCAAAACAGTAGAAACCATAAAATATTTGGGATATAACATCTATGCCCATCCAGCAACATACAAAGTAGAAAAAGAAGTGTCAGCTAAAATAACACAATTCACATCACAGATGATTAAGCTAAATTACAAATTTTGTAAGTTCTCCATTTTGCCTCTGGTAAAGTTCTATCTCGCCAAAGTTGTTCCAGTTGTTCTATACGGACTAGAAGCAAAACCGGATCTTTGGTTCATAAACTGGGACAGCTATGAGGGTCGCCTCTGGAAAAGAGTTTTGGGTCTCCCAAATTGTGCATCCTTAAAAAGCCTAAGATTTGAACTAGGCCTAAAATCTCTAAACTGTATGGCCGACTGGAAGCTCATTTCACTGTTTAGGGAAATAACACTAAGCAAGGACTCGACGTTGTATGGAGACCTCAAGCACGAAGTACTATTGAAAAAATCCACTATTCTCATTACGCTGGAAAGGAAAACGTTGGAAATACTAAAGAAACTAAATCTAAATGAAGAAACTCTGGCTCTAAATCCACTTAAAGTAAAATGCAGACTAGAAGAACGGGACTGGATCGAAACAGTGGAGAAAGTAAGAGAGGACCCAAATCAAAACATATTTTTGAAGGGAGAAAAGAAACTTGGTTCTCTCTCATGCTATCTACTGAAATCTCCAAATAGAAAATTGCGTTCAGACTTCCTCAGATTGAGATTGAACCTCGTCCACTGTGGGGCTGTTCTGGTAAAACGTAATCAAGGACAGATGGCAATAAAATTGTGCTCAATCTGCTCAAACCCTGCCAAACAAACGTTAAAGCATATCCTGATGGATTGTGAAGGCACTTGGCCTCAGCGACTAAGATTCTTTAGAGGTCTGGTACGGAGGGAGGAAGACATACTTACAGACTTCCTCTGGGACAGAATTATCTCAGGGAAAAATGCTGCACTTACGTTTGCAGCAACCCAGGTGCTAATAGAAAGTGGTCTGATAATCTAACACAACGATCCAAAGGATAAATGTACCTAAGCATGGAATTCACAGGACTAGAAAAATTTGGCAGGGTTGGTGGACAGTAAGACATTTTAACACAAGTTTTGTCTTTTTTGTATTTAATGCAAATTGTTTTGTATTGTTTTTCCTTTTGTAAAGGCTTAAGCCAAAAAAAAAAAAAAAAAAAAAAAAAATATATTGGCAGGAAATCGATGTCTTGAAAGCTCTCCGGCACATCGGTTGCCAGAGGTTCTCATCCAGTTCTGTACCCAGGTTCCTCCCCCACCTCTGCCGCAGCCACCCGACCACATCCCCCTTCGATTCTAGCAGGGCCCCGTAGAGACACAAGATAAGACCCTGCATCTCCTTATGTCCATCCAAGACCCTTTCTACTGGTGTGAGATCCCTCCGGGTCAACTTCCTCCACTTCTCCGGTGTAAAGATACCCTTTAACCTAAGGAAGAGGAGCACTGAAAGTTTGCCTATAGCCAAGTCCTCTTCCAGTTCTTGGATACTCACACATTTCCCATCCTTCCACAATTGTCCCACTCTGGAGAGCCCACCGTCAAAACATGTCTGGAACCTCGAAACCTCTGGTATAGCGTCCCGCACTAGGGGTGCACATATATGGCTCATTGGAGAGGGCCACATGGTGATCCCACCCATTCTTCCTCCCATGCTCAACACCTCCCAAAGGACCCCAAGAAAACGGTGTTAGTGGATTCTCCTCGGAAGCCTCCCCTTCGGGACCCAGAGCCATTTCCTTACCGTTGACGGGAGCATGCTGCCCTATAGTACAACCCTATAGTACAACATCAGATCCGGGAGCCCCACGCCCCCTTGATCCTTTGGTAATATTAACGTCTCATATCTCACCCTGGGTTTCTGGTTCTGCCAGAGGAACCGCAAGATCTGTGACTTTGCTTCTCTTAGGTGTGCCTCCGGGGCCCGGACAGGCAGCATCTGAAAAAGATATAGTACTATCGGGAGGAGGTTCATTTTTATTGCGTTACACGACAGCTGACCTTTACTCCAAGTTGCAATCCCTGCAAATAATTTTTTTCAAAGGGGGGTAGTTGTCTCCACCCAAGTCCTCTACTGGTCTAACAATAGTAATTCCCAGGTATCTAATACTATTGAGCTGTATCTGCAGTCCCAGTGGCCCGAGTTCATCTGTCTGCCTAGAGTCCCCTAGGGTGAACGGAAAAATCATTGACTTGTCTTTGTTAACTTTGAATCCCGAGAGCTGCCCATATTCTTCAATTATCGCCAATGCCGCTGGGACAGAGCTGCTAGGGTTCACCAGGTGTAACAGCACATCGTCCCGGTGGGGCCCCCCTTAATCGCTCTGTTAACACTTCCATTGTTAATGGAAATAAGAGGGGCGAAAGGGGGCAACCCTGCCTAGTCCCCCTCTGCAATTTGAATGATCTTGACAACCACCCATTCACCGTCACCCTTGCCCGCATAGAACACCCGTATCCCTCTCATGATTCGTTCCCCTAGTCCAAATTTCTGTAGGACCCCCTTCAAAAACCTCCACTCCACCCGATCGAAAGCCTTCTCGCCGTCAACGGCTACTAGCACCGGATTCCCTTCCCTTCTTGCTGCAACCTCACTCAGATGCAGTGTCTTGCGCGGGGTATCCGCGCCCTGCCTACCCTGAATGAACCCCACCTGGTCCGAAAGGACTAATTTGGGCATAAGGTCCTCCATACACATTACTGGCATTCTGGTGAAAATCTTCGTGTCAACGTTAAGTAGAGAAATTAGTTGATAGGATTTGCAACACTCCTGGTTCCTACCCTCTTTTGGTATTACCGTAATTAAAACCTTCCCAAAGGATGGGGGGACCTTCCTCCCTTCCCGTATCCAAGACATGGTTAAATAATTTTGCCAGGCGAAAGACCCCACAAAGCTCCTATAAACCCCTACGGTATACCCATCTTCTCCTGGAGCCTTCCCCAGCTTCAACCATGCTATCGCCCTCAACACCTCCTCCTGAGTAATCCGCCTCTCCATTCCCGTCTTCTCATTACCCCGGAGACTCGGGAGGGGAACCTCCCCCAATTATCTATGCAGTTCCTCGTCGTCGGTTGTATCCCCCGCTTGTCCGTAGAGCTGCTCATAAAAAGTGGCAAATTCCTGGTCCACCTCTCTAGCAAGAGAGCACAACTGCTCATCCAAACCCCGGACCCCAGATACCTATCTCTCTGCCCCCTCAGTCTGGCTGCCAGCAGGGCGTCAGCCTTATCTCCTTCTCATAGTACCTTTGCTGAAGGCAATCACCTTCCCCACCTCCAGATCCCGGAGCTCCTGGTGCTTTTCCCTCGCTAATTCCCGATCTACCCCTATCTCCCCCTCTCCATTACCCTCCACCATCTCTAACTTTCGGATCTCTCCCCTAAGATTCTCTGCCTGTATGGTTCCGATTCGCTTTTTGGCCGTGCATTCCCACGTGATGAGGCCCCTCAATGTTGCCTTAGCCACGTCCCAGGTCATGCCCAATTCCACCTCCCCCGTATCATTCAGGCTGAAAAACTGTTCTATCGCCTCCCGCATTACTGCAGCAAAGACCTCATCTTTCAACAAGTTATCATTACAGCGCCATAGTGATTTCCAGGGTCTCAATCCTGTCAGAACAATACCCATGGTATTGACCAACTAATAGGTGAATTCTCACTAGAAATGACCCTGCTGACAAATCTCTGTTTCAGGAACCAGTAATCGATCCGAGTTCGTGTTCCATGTACTGGGGAGAAAGAAGTGTAGCCCCTCTCCTGTGGATGACCCTCCCTCCATACATCCACCAGTTCCTGATCCCGCATATATCCCAGGAGTCCCCATCCTGCCGCACTGTTAGAGAGAATTCTCTGTTTAGGCTGAATTTCCTAACCTAGTGAGTCCCCCAACAGCTTTGCTGGATTTTTGGGGTTTATTTTTTTCTCCTGCCAAGAGTGAGACTCTTTCACCCTCACTCTTGGGCATGATTTGAGTGTGTTTCTTTGAATCTAGATGTGTTTAATGGGCTATGGGGTCTTTTACTCCATAGGGCTTCATGTGTTTTTGTGATGTGTGTTACACAGCACCCTCAGTGCAGTGACACAGGGGTGTCATAGTGACCCCCCAGTATAGACTCCATACCCTGGGACTGACTACTGTCTCCCAGGGCATGTAAAGTCACCATTGACTTTACTAGTCTTAAATTCTGAACAGAACCAGTACAAACCATCATATTGTGGACGTACTGGCTGGGGCAATTCAATTGCCCCGGGGTCTGTTAGTCGAGGGGGCACGTCTCCGTCCCCCCTGATCGAGTTTTGGCTGGTGGCAGTGGATACTACTTTTTATTTTCAACCGCGAATATTTACCTATGGGATTTCCCATTGTTTTAGGCTACTACCTTTATTTAATTATTTACGGTAGCCTCGAACATACTGCCGGTTTATTTAATTAATATTAATTCTCCGGTTGGTATTTTTTGACAAAACTTGATTCTAAAATGGCGTTTGTGTTCTCTTCTGTGACTCCAACCCAAGTCGAGCCCTTTGTTCCACTTTTTGGCAGGCTTCTCCACAGAAGCCCTCCAAAGTGGTGCCACTCTGTCTGGGGTACTTAGGAGGGGTGGAGTGGAATTTAGGCACCCTGGACTGAGTTGCCTAGGCAACTCAAGTCGCACTCCGTCCTGATTGGCCCAAGCGGTGAGCCGGCCGGTTCACCACTAAGCATGTTTGAGTGACAGCTAGGCTGAGTGAATGGGGGTTTTCTGCATAAAAGCAGGGCTTTGGGGACTGGAACTTCAGAAGTCGCCACAGGACCTAAGAATCCGACGAGGGAGAAGCTGAGCCGACCTGCCGCGACACCACCACCGGTGGAGCCCTGCTGGACCGTCTCACCACTTTTCCCAACGACAGAGGAGATCTCCCCCCGGAGAGTCTTCTTCCTTTGACTGGTGGGGATAACCAGTTTCTCCGTCTTTTCGCCTTTCCGACGTACATCGTGGCCGCCTTGCCTGTGCCAAGCACCCCGGCAACCGGGATACCACGTTTTACCACGACCGCGAACAAAGGTACCACCTTTAACCGGAAAACTCTGCGGCTGGTTTCTTCCCTGGTAGTGCAACGACTTTCATCTTTCCTCCAAGTCGAGATCTTCTCTTCCCCTGGACGACGACGCGACTTGCACCCACTGCCAGGAGCAACTGCCACCGCTAGAGGATCCTTCCCACTTAAGGTACCGTGTCCCGCCAGGCTTCCCTTGCCACCGACTGTACGGGGTAGATTTAGCCCCGGCTTTCAAACCTGGGTTAGCCTGGGACACCCTGGCTAAACTTTCCTAAGCCCTCTAAACTCTTTTTGAACCCTCTGCAAGACTTTCAAAGCCTAGTGTAACTGTGTGGTCTTGGGCGCATTTGTGCTCTGCTCTCTCTAAGAGTGGGCCCAGCCTTTGGACTTTGGCTCACCAGTGACTTTTGCTCGTCTGCCTTGCTAATAGTGTTCCTGAATCTTAGAGTGGTGTACCTTTCCATATTCTGTCTTTTTCCCTCCCTTTCTCACAAACCTATTGGAGTGCCATCTAGTTAAGCGCTCACCTTTGTATGAAAATAAGTGGTGTTTTACTGTGACTTATCTGATAAGGAAAAAGGGGTGCATATATATTACAATAGTAACTGTGTTTAGAATATTTTACAATAAGAGTGCTGGAGTGTTTCAAACAGTGTGTTTTTAAATAAATAATTATATACTTTGATACCAAAGCTCTGGTCAGTGTTTGCTTGTATTATTGTGCCTGCGTGCCTATTGTGTATACTTTGCATACTGCCTAACTCTTCTTGAGAGAGGTCTGACTGCTCAGCCACAGCTACCAGGTAAATCTGGATGGTGCAGACTGCTACCAAGTGGGTTTACTGCCAACACCTGTAGTCTTAAATCTTTTGCAGTGTTCCCTAATGGAACTGCACAGGTTTCTGCCTAACACGCCCGCATCGGCCCCCACAGTTTCCTGCCCTCCACTACGATCCATAGCTCGAAACGCCCACTTACTGAAGTCACCTCCCAGTAGCAGTAGGCCCTCCGCCCATGGCTATCTGCAGAAACTGCATCTGCCCTGTGTCAGGGCAATACACCACAGCGATAGTTAGCTGTATTCCCTCCAGGGATTCCCTGACTGACAGGCTCTCCCATTGGCCCTCTTCCAAACCATTGGATTAACCAACCGCACCCTCCGATTAAGTAGGATGCCTACACCCCCCTCTTGGTGTGTCCTGTGGCCCAGAAAGCCTGCCCAACCTGAGCCCTGGGGATATGTCGCCCTTCTTCCTCAAGCAACCCTGTCTCTGCCACCAGCAGTACATCGAGATCCCTATTCCGGAACTCCCTTCCCAGCAGTGAGCGCTTGGTGGGAGAGTTCAAGCACTTAACATTCAGAGTCCCCATCCTAAGACCCTCAGCCCGCCCCTCACCCTCAATTTGAGCCATGTGGACGCGCAGAACCATGGCCCAACCTCTCCATCAATTGCAATGCAGTGTTTCCAAAAGTTGTCCCCGCCTTGGTCCCCCTCCTGTGACACCACCAACCCCCCTCCCTTCCCCCAGAACAGAAACTAATCTCCCCTCCAAGACGCCCACCATGTGATGGGCCACCCGGGATAGGTGCTTACCCAGCACGTCATTTCAGATACCTCCACGCCTCCCCTGTTCACATCACACTCAAATAACCAAGTCTTCCAGTCTTTCATATCTGCACCGTCTCTTTCTCCTCCTCAGGAGTGGGGGGGTGTTGAGTTTTTTTAACTTCCTACCACCCAGCAAATTTCCTCTTTACGCTCTGTGGACCCTCCATCGTACACTGTTCCACTGGTGCAACCGTCGCCCCCTCCTGACCTTCGTTTGAGTCTTCTCCCTTGAGGACCTGTAGAAGCTGATGTACCTCTTTTCAGGTGGTCACTCGATAATCTGCCTCTCCTTTCTCAAATGACAGCGCAAATGGGAAAGACCAACAGTATCTAATGCCCCTTTCGGTCAGACATTACCTGAGGGGGCGGCAATCTCTGTGACGGGTTAGTGAGTCCCGACAGGTCTTGGAATACCCTGATCGTGTCCTCTTCGTATTGGAAACTCCCCCAGCTGCTTTGCCTTCTCTAGGACCTCCATTTTCTCACAATATCTCAGGAAGCGGACAACTATCGACCGTGGGCCCTTCCCCCCTCCACCGCCTCCTGTGCGCCCTTTCCAGCTGCACCTCCTTCCCTTCAACAACAGTTTATACTCGCTTCTACACGTACGCAAAACACATTAGAGCTGGTAACAGGTACCAGCAAGGGTTTCTTAGTGAACCGGAACACCAAGCCTCACTCACCTGCTCCAGGAACACTGCAATTGTGGGCTGCTTCAATTTCCGGACTTCTTCCTCTTCTAGAAAGGGCTTTGGGGACACTTGGGACCCACACCCCTCTGCAGCATGGGTGCCTCTGGTTCTGCCATGCCAACTGGGAGTGTCCTTCACTCCTCTATCCCTCTGCTTGCTTCTTGAAATGGTCATCAGGCTTCAGCACGGACGCGGCTTTGCAATTACAGTCACTAGGCGCACCTTAGAAGACCTTCACTCTCAGCACGTCTCTCTCAGGGCAGCCACAGCAAGGCAGGGTTTGTGAACACAGGACCCTCTCAGAACTTGCAGGGGAAATCTGCTTTCTCCACATTCCGGCGGCCTTTAAGTGATCACACTTCCTCATAAATTGCCAGTATTGTGCTCTTCTTCTTTTGCTACTACTGTGGGGAGCAGGTGCAAGTGGGTCTCGGTCACCTGGCCTAAGCCCTACCCACATGGTGCCTTCCTGGTTGCCGCTATTTTTCCCCACTTAGCAAGCCCCGGCCACCTGGTGCCTTCCTGGTTGCCGCTCTTTTCCCCCACTTAGCAAGCTCTGCCTCCCTGGTGCCTTCCTGGTTATCGCTCTTTTTCCCCACCTAGCAAGCTTCACCCACCTGGTGCCTTCCTGGGTGCTGTTCTTTTTCTCTACTTAAGGTGCCCTCCAGCCTCTTTTCCTTTGCAGATGGGGAGCAGGTGCAAGTGGGTTTAGGTCACCGGCCTAAGCCCCGCCTACCTGGTGCCTTCCTGGTTGCTGCTCTTTTTCCCCACTTAGCAAGCTCTGCCCCCCTGGTGCCTTCCTGGTTGCCGCTCTTTTTCCCCACTTAGCAAGCTTCACCCACCTGGTGCCTTCCTGTTGCTGTTCTTTTTCCCTACTTAAGGAGCCCTCCAGCTTCTTTTCCTTTGCAGATGGGGAGCAGGTGCACGTGGGTCTAGGTCACCGGCCTAAGCCCCGCCTACCTGGTGCCTTCCTGGTTGCTGCTCTTTTTCCCCACTTAGCAAGCCCTGCCACCTGGTGCCTTCTTGGTTGCCGCTCTTTTTCCCCACTTAGCAAGCTCTGCCCACCTGGTGCCTTCCTGGTTGCCGCTCTTTTTTCCTACTTAAGGAGCCCTCCAGCCTCTTTTCCTTTGCAGATGGGGAGCAGGTGCAAGTGGGTCTAGGTCACCTGGCCTAAACCCCGCCCACATGGTGCCTTCCTGGTTGCCGCTCTTTTTCCCCACCTAGCAAGCTTCACCCACCTGGTGCCTTCCTGGGTGCTGTTCTTTTTCTCTACTTAAGGTGCCCTCCAGCCTCTTTTCCTTTGCAGATGGGGAGCAGGTGCAAG
The DNA here is from genome assembly GCF_040938575.1 of Ambystoma mexicanum. Taxonomy (NCBI): domain Eukaryota; kingdom Metazoa; phylum Chordata; class Amphibia; order Caudata; family Ambystomatidae; genus Ambystoma; species Ambystoma mexicanum. Next base: position 141,182,329 of record NC_090921.1, read on the forward strand.
TGGGTTTAGGTCACCGGCCTAAGCCCCACCTACCTGGTGCCTTCCTGGTTGCTGCTCTTTTTCCCCACTTAGCAAGCTCCACCCACCTGTTGCCTTCCTGATTGCCGCTCTTTTTCCCTACTTAAAGAGCCCTACAGCCTCTTTTCCTTTGCGGATGGGGAGCAGGTGCAAGTGGGTCTAGGTCACCTGGCCTAAGCCCCGCCCACCTTCTTAGCCCTGACTTTCTGCTCTTAACTCTTAGATCAAGGGTGTCTCTCACCTGGGCAGATGAAGAAAAGGGCAATTTTTGTTTGGACCTGGGCAGATAAAGAAAAGGGCAATTCCTGTTTGGACCTGGGCAGATGAAGAAAAGGGAAATTCCTGTTTGGACCTGGGCAGATGAAAAAAAGGGCAATTCCTGTTTGGACCTGGCCAGATAAAGAAAAGGGCAATTCCTGTTTGGACCCGGGCAGATTAAGAAAAGGGCAATTCATGTTTGTACCTGGGCAGATGAAAAAAAGGGCAATTCCTGTTTGGACCTGTTTGGACCCGGAGGACCCAGGGCCCGATCCCCTGCTCAGACAGCAGGTAAGCATGCACCAACATGTGTTACTCCCTCTGTCCCCACAGGCCAACCCCAGCCCCTCTGGTCTCCCTGTGATGTTCCCTTGTGCCCCCCTTTCTCGCACACAGGTGTTGCCTGTTTTGCTCGATTCCTCTACCCTGCTCCCCCTCGACCCCTCAAGCCTACTTCTGCAGGAGTTTGTCCCGACATTCTGGTTTCACCATCACCGTTTTGTGGGCAATGCTGGATTTTAATTTTATAGACTTCATTGATTCACAGTGCTGCACCCTTTCTAAACTCTCATGCTGGACTTTCTTTGCATCTTGTACTCATGGTGGCCCTGAATCATTCTGTTCCCATCTTCAACTTGTATCCTGGCTTGCAACATTATGTTTTACTACTGACTTCTGCAATTGTATTCGCTCTCTCCTCTTGCTTCTCCACTATTTTTGAATGCTTACTCTCTGTTCTCTCCTCCTCTCCCTTTCTCCCTTTTCCTATCTCCTCCCCTTACTTTCTTCTATGCACTTACTCGATCAGAATTGTCCCTGGACCTAGTATGATAGCAACCGCGTCTGTCTCCTCCTCCTCCTCTTACTTGCCCCCGCCCCCATTCCAGCACTATCTGAAATGTCAGGCCTAGTACGATAGTCGCTTGTTTTGTTCCTCCCTTCCCTTTCTGCACCCCTCTCTCTCACCTTTTGTTTTTCTCCGGCTCTACCAGAAATTTCGTCAGGCCTAGTACGCTGTCTGTTTCCATTTCCTTCTCACTCTCCCCCTCCCTTCCTTATCTATGTCTTAGCTCTTGCACTATCTGAAATGTCATCAGGCTGTTAATTTCACATCCTTACTGTTCATGGCCTGTAAGAATGTCATTGTATATCCCCTTGTTCCCTCCCTTGACTTGAAGTGCTTTGAAACACATTGTGTATAGGCACTATATAAATAAACTATCATATCATATCATACTGCCAGCCTTCCAGCTCCTGCTCCAGCTCCTTCCTTATCCTGCTGCAGCCTTTTATGCCTCTTAGGTGGGCAATTGATTTCAGGTGCAGGCCATTAATGCCATTTGCCTGACCCTTGCAAAGGCTGTTGGGTATTTTGAAGGCAGAAGACCTTATCTGGTCTAGGTGTCTTGCCATCTCTAATATTAAAGAGGTCTTGCTGTGTCTGGATTTATCAAATTTTTAGGTCTGTATGCGTCTTCCCTTTGATTAAACTGTATGATAATCTGTATGATGAAATTTTGTAATCTTACTGCTATTTCTCTAAGATTGATGTTATGTAAAGGGAAGCTGCCTCTTAACCGGCAAAATTATTTCGCATTTTAACTTGCACTGAATTCTTTTATCTAAAATTGATTCGTAATGTGTTTCTCATCCTTAAAAAGGGATAATTGGGTCTTTATGTATCTTTTTTTTAGTATATATGAAATGACATTTATTTTCTCATGTTTTCTACTTACTGTATTTCTAAAGGTTTCTTTTTGTAAACCATATACAATAAAAAAAAAGTAAGGGTATATTTAATTCCCTTAGTCATTTTAACTTAGGGGCTGTAGGTTTTAACTGTATTAGAGGAAGAAGGTATAGAGAAGGCAACACTTTCACTATTCCCTGTAGTATACCTTTCGTACTGAGGAAGATATACGTTTTTAGGTTGAAAAGGATTCTTTCTTTTAATATAATAGGTTTGGGTGTTACAACCTTAGGGCCTACCATCTCAGTCTTACCAGGAGGGTGAGAGGTATCAAAATGACAATAAGACATAACCTATTCTGGCATAGTGGTAAGAAAATCCCCTTCAGAGGACAAATACTGTGTCTCCTCCCACTGAACTCCTCACTACCCTGGGCCTTGTCTCCACCCAGGTGATCATTCCTCAGGACACCAACCCCAGGGTTGGGATCAGAAAGCGCCTGCGCTTCCCTGGCCACCTGGGATGAGACTTCAGGCAGGGTTTTAGTGAGGGATCGGCAGGATTCTTTGCAATACGTTGTGCTAACAAGTGTATTGGACGGAGATTACATAATACTGGGCAACTCCTACTGCGCCAATGTAGATGACCCTGGCTTTTACTGGGCTCTTGCTGACATACTCATCAGGCATATTGATATACCTGTGGTCTTGGGCGAAGGAGGGTATGAACACGTTCGCTCCTCTGACACTCTGGAAGGGCTGATTAGACTTCTTGAAAATGAATACGGTATAATGGACAAAGCACTACTGGGTTTAATTAAGGGCAACCGACTGAAATTCCAAGAACTGGCAGATAAGAAAGTACTTATACATAACTAAACCAGTGTTGCGTGTAAGTATGGCCAGTCTGATAAACCAGTGTTTGCTCATAAATATGGCGAGTCTGATAGACCAGGAAGGGCTCTGGCAAGGGCAATTAGACTAGATTCCATTCCCTGCGTCATTATTGGCATAACTGTGACCTCCGGGGCTACCTTGACTACTGTGGACGCATTGAATGCAGAATTTCAGGTGTACTATGCCTCGCTATACTCCAACAAAGATGTTAGCTCAGATGAGGAGCTCATACAATACTTGGAGGGCATAGATCTTCCGGTGCTACCAGAAGAAGCAAATCTGGCACTGCATGCCCATATCACCTCTGAGAAAATATCCACTACTATCGCTGCTCTGGCATCGGGAAAGATCCCAGTGTCAGACGGACTGGGAGTCGAACTGTATAAAGAATACAGGGCTATAGTTGTTCCACATCTGTTAGAAGTATGGGAGCAGTCCCTTGCCGCTGGGTGACTACCACCTTCCATATGCAAGGAAATAATAATGGTCCTAGTGAAGCCTGGTAGGTTGCCGAATTAGGTTACTTCATTTTGCCCGCTATCGCCAATAAATGTGGATGCAAAGATTTTCGTGACCTTGATTCTGTGTCATGGAAGTATCTGATGAGCTTCTTATAGACTGAGGACTTATTTTCTCAGTTGTGTGCAACTTCTCTATTCCCAGCCAACGGCCAGAGTGCGGACAAATTCTAAGCTGTCACCTACTATGGGTCTTCCCTAGTGTTTGCACTGACAAATGAGCCACTTGTTGCAATCATCAGAGCCAACCACGGGCACGGAGGTATACAAATGTTGGGACCCCCACAGGCCATATCACTTTATGTAGATGACAACTTACTATATATCCACGACCCAGAGGTAAATCCTGGACCTGTGAAGGATGAATTCATGCATTCACTAGGTACTCTGGATGGTGTGTCAATAAAACAAAATCAGAGTTGTTTACTCTTACCGAAGCCACGCTTCCTTTGTCTGATCTTTTGGGGTTTTGCTATATTTTATGGCAACATTCCCTTCTGGCCAGGCAGGGTCTCCTTCTCTTCCATACGCTCTATGATGGTAGGGTTTCTATGGGGGTCTGGTACAGGAAGAATGAGTTGGGAGAAGCTCACAAAACCGTATGAGCATGGTGGGCTGGCAGCCCCTGATGTGGAATTATACTACCTGTTTGCTCAGGTGCAATATGCAGGATATTGGTATTTTCCAGAGCCTGAAGTTGTGCATTTGTCGCTTGGGAGGTATGGTGCTGCCCCTCTAACCTTAAACCTGCTAACGCCCGAGTTAGGTTGTTTCACAGATTGGGGCGCACAGTGCTTTATCGTTAAAATATCCTGCTTTGGAATTTTCCAGGTTAGCTCCTACGTTTGACGTTGGTCGGCAAAAATCCTGGGGAAACAGTGCTATCTTAATACAGGGTAATGTTAGGGTTTGTGGCAGAGAGCCTTTACATAATCTTGTGGTATTTGCTTATGGTGGTATAGTGGTATTGCGTTATTCTGATGATGCCCTCTATGATGTGACAAGACTTCCCTAAGGTACCTGTATTCTATTTGTGTTCACTCTAAATACAGACTTCTGGATCAAACACACCTGAAATATTGAAATATTGACAGAGCACCTGTCTCTCCAGAAACTTATTTATGAGGCTGGACTACTGTCTTTGACAGATCTGCTCAGCTGTAAGCATGCACAGCTGAAACACCACACTCACATAATCTGTCTATCTATAAAAACCCACAGGAAAACAAATGACACAACCCGAGCGCCATGAAGAATGTATCAAGACATGCAGTAACATTTAAAATGTGCATTTATAAATGAATTTACCAATTGTAAAACAGCAACATTGGAAAGTGATACAAACAATCATGTGGATGCGATTCAGTAAAAATAAACAGCAAGAAAGAACATTTCAACATGAACTCAGCTCAATGACACAACATGTGTTTCACTCACTTCAACTATGGGTTGTGAATTTTTGGCAAGAACCGCGCTTAGTAGAAAAATGCAATTTCCCCAAATAACATTTGAAAGGTGCTGAATTTGTTTACATAAAAATAACAATTCCCTGGCTGTCTCAGAATACATTTGCACACGTGCACCTCACCTATCACAAATATACTCACATTAAATTTGAGTTAGGTTTCTGTGCTGTTAACACGGGCAACGCTGCTGACTTGATTATCAGCAACCAAGAGTATCGCAGATTCAGCAAAGCCCAGCCTCCCATGAAGGCCTCAGCTTCCTGGAAACTCCTGTCTCTCTGCGCTGCACGATCCCAGCCACTCACTCGCTCATCTGTCGGCAGCACTCCTGCTCTGCTATTCTGTCAGCTGAACTCCCCACATACCTTCTGTCTCCTGAATTTATATGCTATCCTTGTCAATCTCACTAAAACCTGCCTTTTTCATGATGTATACACATAATTCGAGCTGGTTTCGCTGGAAGCATAGCTTTATGAAAAAAATTGTAAGAATCATTCCTCTTGTACAATAGCGCTTTCAACAGAGGAAATATTTTCCTTCATAGTTTGTGCAATGAAATCACAGCCAACAAACTGCCTGCACGTTTAAACTTCCACTGTAAAACAGCACATTATTTTTACCATGTCATCTGAAGCATTTTGCACTGCTTTGTTAAAGATTAATGGGAAGAGGTGTTAGTTGGATAATTTGGGTTTATATATATATATATATAGGGCAAACTGGACAGATGACCTATCCACCCTGAAGTGGATCATTTTAAAACGTGCTTGCTACAAGACTGTGCACTTCCATTCGTAATGTAAGCAACTAGTGTAGACCAGCTATTTGTTGTCTGTATTCTGTTTACTGCCTCCTCTGAATATAATGTCAACAGCTCTACTGCTCTTCTGGTCCCTCCCCCTTTTTTCTCCCAGCGTTCTACAATTGGCACAGGCCCGCCAAGTGTAGCTGTTTGGCTGTCCCCCTGCTTTTCATGGCTCGGAAGTCATAGTTGGCAAAAGGAAGCTATCTTGCGTTTTACGCGGCGAAACCCTGCAGCAAGAGACTACAAGTAAATATTGGATTCCATAACCCACATATAGCTGGATTTAGTTGATCACTTTTGGACTTGGACTGAATATAGACTGAATATAAATGGCCGCGACATTGCACCCAAGTTTGTTTAAATTTGTTCTTTTTCTATCTTCCACAGCAGCAGCTCTACTGCTCTTCTGGTCCCTCCCCATTTTTTTCTCCTGGCGTTCTACAAATGGCATGGGACCGCGCATCGCGCGCGTGCCCAAGTGGATGCCAAGTGAAGCTGTTTGGCTGTTCGGGTGTGCGGCGGGTGCGGGGGTCTGGGCCAGGGCCTTGGAGGAGCCGGCAATGGGAAATGCAACTGTTTGTTGTATTTTGCACCGAGGCACTAGAGAGTTGTTTTACGAGGAACTCCAGGTCAGATTTTATTTTCATACTTCCTCTTGGGTGAGTCTCCTTGTTTTTTCTGTACAGTGATGCTGCTGCATGACACGCAATACATTTGCTGACTTTAAGGATAGAGTAGCACTCGGATTTACAATACTTAGGCCTGCTATATATTTTGTGTAGCCTGTGATCCAATGGCGGTGTATGTGGTTGCAAGGGGCCATTGACTGGCTTTAATGATAGAGTGACACCCAGATTGACAATACAAAGGCACACTTTATATTTTGTGTAGTCAGTGATCCAATCGTTCTGCATGTGGTGAGGGGCCTGACTATAAAGTTGAACAAGTTCATGCTACCGATTGACTCAGAACTTAAATGTGAAATTTTGGTACACATATGATCCGAAGAACTTCCCCTTTCCAAGATTGTGTTTATTTTCTTTGTTAATTAGGCTGCAGATAGACCAAAAAACAGACTCTTGCTATGTCGGTATTGATATAGTAAGAATTGATAGCACAGCATAAGCAACTGATTCCCTCACATACCGCGCCTGATCAATACTTGGCCTTTATTTGGTATGGCAGGAACCTGGAGAAGCGGCAAAACCTGTAATATGTCATCTGGTAAAAGTATTATGCCAGTCAACAATAACATCGGCCTGGAGAATACAAGCACTACGTTTAATGAGGATATTCCTCAAGTTCAGAATATGAATGTCTGTACTATTATGGATATGTTAATTCCCGAAAAAACTGATGTTATTGATAACACTCAGGAAAACTTAAATATGAAGTAGAGTTTGCTCATATGCATTCACAAATTCATATTGCACAACATAGAATGGGAGATAGCACATGTTTCCCCTTAATGTAGTGATTGACCCGGATCTGTCGATCCAACACAAATTTTTGAACATGCAAGAAAGACCGCCACTCCTGAACCCAACAGCTTTTGAGTTAGCTACACCACTTAAACCACTCTCGGACACATCTGTGATGGCTCTGGTGGTGATTGCTGAATTGGATAGACGGTTTCGTCTCTCACTAGGTCCGTCAACCCCAATACAACCTAGGTGCGGCAGTTTCGATAATGTTCACTTTCACAAATTCAAGTATGAAAGTTCAAACTTGACGTCTGGGCCTAGCTCTCTAGACATACCTTCTATGAATACTGTAATTCAAGAAAAGAATATGCCATCTAACCTTGACCCCGTTAATTTACTTCCAACTTGTTCTAGTCCTGTACAAACACTGTTGCACTCTTCTTTACACAAAATACCACGCTTGGGACTGTCTATGGGTCCTTCTCTTTCACAGGAATACCAGGATGTGGAGGAAACCTTTCCAGTCTTGACACGCATCCCGAACCTTCTTGATAAGGGCCATGAGCGTACTCACAAAGAGATGAAAGATCTAAATGTTAGAATAGTAGACATTCTAATAAAAGTCAATACGTTGGAAAGGGTTATGATGGTGCAGAAGGCTTTCAGCACCCTAAAGGCTGTCTCAACTTCTAATGAGAGTGGAATCGTAGTAAAACATCGGGGCACCCAAACGATTCATGAAACCCAAAACCAGGAAATAATACAAATGCCATCCCCTGTGGCTTTGGTAGACTCTAAGGCAATTGATTATGCTCAGGTTGCTTCCAGTTGTTCATTAAAAGGGTTGGAGGGAAGAAATTATGATCTGGATTTGCTTAGAGACCTAGTCACTCAGAACTCTATTCAAATTCACCAGTTGGAATCTTTAATGAAACAGACATATTTGGTGTCAAATTCAAACTGCTCTGCATTAACTCCATCAGTTGCAGTTTCTCATTTGAGGGATAATCAGGATAGTCCCACTCTGCTTACGGATATCATAGAACAGGAAGCTAATAAATTAACTACTGACTTACATAAGAAACCAGACAATCCAAATTCTACAGATACTATATCCCGCTTCTTCATTTCCCATCGGGAGAAGAAAATGTACTTTAGAGCCTTGAAAAGAAGGTCTCAGAGACAGTCTTTGCCTCCGGACGAAGAAAGGGGAAAGAAATTAATGAACCAGAGCAGGGTGGGAAAACCGGAACATAACATTGTTAAAAAGGAAACCCCTGATGTGCCGCAAGAGGACGGGTGTTGGATTTACACAAACTGGACGAGTATAGCAAAAAGGCCCCAGAACTAAAATAATTCCCCTATCACAGAAATTACAAATGTCAGACCGTTTTTGAAAGGGAAAAATCCGGTCATTACAGGAGAGGCTGACATTATATGTAAGCGGGATGGAGGGGCCTTAGCGATTTATACCATTTCTTCTACTATGAAGTTGAAGGGGAATGCCAAAAATTATAAGGGGAAACGAAAAACATTAGTGCCTGATCAGTCTTTATCTTGGGCTCAAAACAACCTTCATAACTTGTTTCTAATAAAATCGGTGGGGGATCCACTGACAAAAAAAGATATAAAAAATAATGTATACAACATTGCTAATTCGGCATCGGAAACGGGCGCCAATGAACCCTCTAGGGAGGTTCTCAAAAAGGGCCTGATTGTAGTGCCCAAAGGAACAAGTGCTGTTACGTCCATTGCCTGGAGTTAAAATAATAGACACCATTAATACATTTCATACAGAACCTAGACTGCTTAATGTTCTGGGGCAATCTGGGGATGATGCGATGGGAGGTTCCTGGAACATTCCTCCTCCGATACGCATGGGTAGCGGTGGCATGGCTTCCGGGCCCGGTAAGGAAAACTATGAAGCCAAATATGTCTATAAAACAAATGGGAGGGGGGCATAAAAATATCTGGCACTTCCATCCCCAATATCCATGGTATTAGAATCGGTAAAGAACGGACCGGGAGTTTCAAGGGAGATAAATTCGGCCAACGAACTGGATTTGGAATTCGTTGTCAGAAGGGTTTTGGAATCAATTTCGGCGGAACACGCTCACTCTTATGCTATGCCCGATTCTTCAGATAAAGTTCAATTCCGAGTAGACTCAGGGCCTCTTACACAAGTGGTGGAGAAGGTTGGGGATATACCATCAATTCTAAAAGACTCAAATAGTGTGGTCCCAAGGCCTGAGCCCATGATCCCTACTGCTATGACCAGGTCAAATTCCCCTGAGAATTTCCCAGAGCATAAGGCAAATTTGACAAACAACTTACCTAAAACATCTCAGGATAAGGGCCTCATTACACGGTAGGCGGCAACCATGGCGCTATTAGCGCCATGGTTGCCGCCGGTATTTTACCGTGTCTGCCTTGGTGGATGGCGGAATTACCGCCCTACTCCAAGGTGAGCGGGGGCGGTAATTCCCCATTCACCAAGGCACTTCCCCATTCCCATTTTTCCCCCAAATTGCGGTACCGTAATTAGCACCAAGGTCCCTTTGCGGCACCCTACTTTAACGGCTGGTAAAACCAGCCGTTAAGGTCGGGTCCCGCAAAGGGAACTCGTAGTAAGGCGGTAAGGGGTTACCGGTACCGGTGCCCTTACCGGTACCGGTAAACCCTTACCGCCTACCGTGTAATGAGGCCCAAAGTCAGGTACAATGGAGGAAACTTGGGTATCCTAATTATCTGAGTGTATTGCTCTATTATTTATTTGACCATGAAGGTCCGGAGTCTCTAGCAAGAGGGCGAATCTTGGGTCTATTTAACGAAATTCCATCTCTGCCGATATTAAATTGTCAATCATCCAGAGCAGCTGGATTATGTCTGCGTGGTTTTGTACACGACAGCCAGATATTCTGTTGGAAACAGAAAATTTCAACAAGATGGGATACAATATTCTGTCTTTCTCTCCAGGTAAAATGGCAGCTGACATTATATGCAGAATAAAACTAACCATAACTTAATGGCGTCTGGTGAACAACGCTAGAATAAGAACTCTGATTTGGTGACTAATGAGATAAGCTAGAGATGGCTAGCGATTACCCTTAGGGACTCCATATCCCAGTTAAAGGATATGAAGGCGCATCTTTAAAACCACTAATTTTCCGATACTTTCCTGGAATTCCAGGGTCCACTCATGTCTCTTAAACTCAGTCCAAATCTGTGCAGAATTGGCATTACATCCTCTAATATGTTTACAGGAAACCTAGTTGACAGGCTCTTGTCTGTTGGATGGTTATTAATATTTTTAGGAATTTGCGACCCAAGTGACCTGGGGTGACCCAGAGGGGGACTCCTCACCGCTGTTCAGACAAATAGGTTATTTCAGGTTCTGTATGCAAAGGTGGTTGTAACAGGAACCCTTTCTCTAGTGTTGGAAGTTAATTTTGAAAGTGGGAAGGTTACTCTTTTATTAATTAATATATACTGGTCTCCAAAAAACTTGCCTTGAAAACACATTACAAATGTTGAGTGAACTGATATCTTTTGAAATAAGCAAGCTTTCAGGTCTACAGATTGTTGTTGTGGGCGACTTAAATGTAGAGATTAAACAAGACATAGATCTAGATCCTTCTTTCCAAGGGATTGTGTCCTCCGACGTATTCCTTATTTAGAGATATCTTTCCAGCTTTGCTGGCCTCGGAAATGTTTTCTCTCTAGAGGGCACTGCGCGTCGACGTCGGCCGAGTCGATGTCCCTTGACAGCCGCCGTATCGACGTCGACGTCATCCTGCCTAAAAAGGCAGCGCGCAGCGTCCGTTGCTTAGTTCCGTTTTTCCACGCTTACTCAGTGCCTCGGAATATCGTTGCTCAGTTTCGTAGATATATTATTCCATTTTCCGCGAGATATTCGATCCATACTTGATGGCTTCCTCGTCTGAACCGACGACCCACTCGGTCCGGCTTTAAAAAATGCCGAGACTGTGGAAAAAAGATGTCGCTAACGGACCCTCACAGGGTCTGTCTGTGGTGTTTGGGAGCTGAACACCATTGTTCGGAGTGTGAGGACTGTATGTCCATGACAGCTAAAGCCCTGAAGGAGCGTAGGGGGAAGCTGGAAAAAGGTAAGACTTCTAAAGCTTCTTCTTCCTCGACGAAGTCGAGACATTCGTCTCCTCGTCACCATTCGCACTCCAGGTCTCGAAGCGGGTCCCATCACTCTTCGAGATCGAAGCACTCGAAAAGGAGACGCCGATGATCCCCTTCTTCGTCCTCCTCTTCTTCTGTTTCACCTAAGAGAATCCCTTGCCCCACGAAGCATAGTTCCCGGGCTGTATGAGAGGAATTCCGAAAAAATATGATGAGCTTCTTCGAGAAAGCGGCCTCGACCCCCTCGAAGACTGCCGAGAGCGATGCTCTGGTCGAAAGACCCGAAGGTCCAAAACGCCGCGAGTCGCAGCACCCGGCAAAGGAAGCTTCTCGGGCGCGTCATGAACCCTCGAGTAAAGCAAAGACCTCGAATCCTTCTTCGAAGGTTCCGTCGACGCAGAGGTTGGTGTCTTCGACGCCGTTGTCGAAGGGGCCTTCGACACACGGGTCTGTCGACTCAACGCCATCCTCAACACCAGCGTCGACGCCAAGGAAAGTCACGGTTGCGGTGCACCCAGTGGCTATTCCCAGGTCTTCGATGTCGATGTCGTCGGGATTGTCGATATCCTCGAGCAGAATTCCGATTCTATCGAAGACCTCGAGGCCTCCACGTTTGTTTTCAGCACCACTTTCGAAGCCTTCGACGTCGGCGTTGACGACATCGACGTTTTCGAGGCCGATTACGACAAGTTTGGCACCCTCTGCCTTGGAGATGGGTTTCACACCCTTTGTGAGCTCAGACCAATTGAGAACAATGTCTTCAATTATGGAAGAGGGAGAACTGTCTGATCAAGAAGAGCCATTTGAGTTGCAGGGATCTGCAACCCCAGTTCAAGAGGAGTTATCCTCAGAGGAACGCAGATTAAAGGAACTCCATGATTCCTTACATGAGGCAAGTGGTTTAGACACTTCCCCAGAGGTGGAGTTCGCTAGGCCAGACCCGGGGGAGCATGCTGAAACCCCTTATAGAGCCTTAATGGCCAGGATTACAGAATTTATGGGGTGGTCAACACCTTCACCGGCTTTCCAACAGGATGACCTCACAGATATTCTTGATAAAGGTCCACAGGACGATCCTGTAGTACCTTTTCATAAAGCTCTTCAAAGAAAAATAATGACGAACTGGGAAACCCCAGATGTCGTCCCGGCAGTAAATAAAAAACTGTCTGCTAAATACAGGGTATCTTCTGCAGACCCGGAGTTTTTGTCCAAACACCCATCCCCAGAAAGTCTGGTGGTACAGGCAGCATCTTCTACTGACATCAAGACTGCTTACCCTACCGTCCCACAGGACAGGGACGATAAGAAATACGATGCTATGGCTACGAAAGTCTTTTCGGCATGTAGCATGGCGTTAAAATCTATTAATGCTACTTGCACCCTTGCTAGATTTAGCCATACACTTTGGGAGTGTGCGTCTACAGCGACTGACTGCATCCCGGAGGGAGAAGAAAGGGAGGCGTTCCTAAATATCATAAGGGACGGTAAAGACGCTATGTGCGAATCCCTCCAGACGGGCATTGACTCGGCTGACAGTACCAGCAGAGCAATGGCGGCAAGTACAACAACCAGGAGATTTGCTTGGTTGAGAAAGTCTGGTTTTTCCCCAGATGTGCAAGCCAGGCTCTTGAACATGCCATTTGATGGCTCTTCTTTGTTTGGGAAAAAGGTGGATGACAGTTTAGAAAAACTGCAAACATCAAAGGCAGCAGCAAAATCCCTAGGCTCTGCAATCTGTCAGACACCTTTTCCTCCCACAGGAACCTCTGCGAGAGGCAAGTCTTTTCGCTTCTACTCTGCATTCGGAAGAGGTAGAGGACGACCGGCTCAAAGGGGACAAAGAAGAACTACCCGAGGTGGACGGGGTACATATTCAAAAGCCGCAGCAACAGCAGGTGCCTCTTTACCATCGGCATCTGCATCAGCCGCCCCTAAACCACTCTGAGGACTTCCCTCACAAGACACCTGTAGGAGGCAGGTTAACTCAACATCTGGCGGAATGGCAGGCTATCACGTCAGATGCTTGGGCATTGGAGACAGTTGCACAAGGTTACTGCCTGCCTCTCCTACGCATACCTCAGAGTCATCCACCGGGGATCAGCTCTCAAAAAGCTCCAGATCCGCTCCTCTTGCAGGAAATTTTAGACCTGCTAGAGAAAGGTGCCATAGAACCGGTACCTGTAGCGGAGAGGAACAAGGGCTGGTACTCCCCTTACTTTCTCATACCAAAGAAAGACGGAGGACTGAGACCCATCTTGGACTTGCGGGAATTGAACAAATTCCTCAGGAAAGACAAATTCAAGATGGTAACTCTCTCTCAGATCCTTCAGGCCCTTCAGTTCCAGGACTGGTTGGTATCTCTGGACCTTCAGGACGCTGATTTCCATGTGCCAATCCATCTCAAACACAGGAAATACCTGAGGTTCGCAATTGGCAACTCTCATTATCAATTTTGAGTTCTGTCATTTGGGCTGACCTCCGCCCCGAGGGTCTTAACCAAGTTAATGTCGGTAGTGGCTGCAAGTCTAAGGAGGGAAGGGATTCATGTCTACGCCTACCTGGACGATTGGTTGATCAGAGCTGTATCTTCGGAACAAGCTCAGATCCAGCTAGATTATGTTTGCCACTCCCTTCACAGACTGGGCTTCTCCCTCAATTTAAAGAAGTCACAAATTATACCATCGCAGAGACTCCAGTTCATCGGAGCGATCCTGGACACTTCCCTGGGAAAAGCATCGCCACCAGAGGTGAGGGCTCAAGATATTCTACAGATGCTCACCAAGTTTCAAAATGCCCAACGTCTCCCAGCCTTCGACTTTTTGAGGTTGCTAGGCCTCATGGCATCCTGCATTTTCCTAGTGCCAGAGGCTCGCCTGAGAATGAGATCTCTCCAGTGGGCACTGAGAACTCAGTGGTCACAATTCTCAGGGAGAATGACAGATCTTCTTCAGGTTACCGACAGGGTGGCTCGAGACCTTCAGTGGTGGGCATGTCAGGAGAACATTATGAAAGGAGAGCAGTTTTGGCAACCTTGGCCAGAGATAACAGTAGTCACGGATGCCTCACTTACGGGGTGGGGAGCCCACGCCAACGACTTGACGATCAGCGGTCATTGGTCTCCATCGGAGTCCAGACTACATATCAACCTGTTAGAGCTGAGGGCCATCAGACTTGCGCTGAAGGCTTTTCTGCCATCTGTACAAGGAAAGAATGTCCTGATAATGACGGACAACACAGTGGCCATGCATTACCTCAACAAAAGAGGAGGCGTAGGATCACTACCACTGTGCACTACCACTGTGCAGAGAGGCGATGCAGCTCTGGTTTTGGGCAATCCAAGAAGGAATCTCTCTATCGGCAGTTCACCTAGCCGGAGAGAAGAACTTGACAGCGGACGCTCTGAGCAGGCAGAGCACAGTCTGTCCTTCAAGAGATCTTCGCCCTTTGGGGAACCCCTCAGGTGGATCTGTTCGCCACCAGTGTCAACAGGAAGTGCGATCTGTTCTGTTCAAGGGAATTTCCCCCGAGAGGAGCTCTGGGAGACGCGTTCATAGTGGACTGGGAGTTTCCACTCCTGTACGCGTTTCCACCAGTCCCTGTCATTCCTCAAATGATCAGGAGGTTGAGAAGATTCCGGAAAACCATGATCCTAATTGCCCCGGATTGGGCCAGGAGAACGTGGTACCCGGACCTTCTAGACTTGTCCATCTGCCCTCCAATTCGACTTCCACTCAGAGAGAATCTGCTCTCACAGAAGGGAGGTCAGGTTCTCCATCCAGACATCAAAACCCTCAACCTTCACGTTTGGCTTCTGAAAGGCTGAGGTACAAGGATTGGGACCTCCCTGATGACGTTATGGAGGTGTTGCTTTCGGCAAGAAGGCCAGCAACAAAATCTTTATACCGCTGCCGTTGGAACAGATTTTGCAGCTGGTGTAGAGAAGAGAATATCGACCCCTTTTCATGTGGTACACCAACGGTGTTATACTTTCTACTCTACTTGGCAAATTCAGGCCTTCAAGTTGGCACTATCAAGGGCTATCTCGCAGCGCTATCCATCTTTAAGCGCACTGCGGAAGAACCATCCTATTTCAAGTTCCCCTTGGTATTACAGTTTCTAAAGGGGTTAACTAACGTTTATCCCCCAAGACCATTCCAGGTTCCCCTATGGGATTTAAATTTAGTCCTAACTTTCCTGATGGGCACACCTTTCGAACCACTCCACTCTTGTTCGTTAAGGTTTCTTACCCTTAAGACTGTTTTATTAGTAGCACTTACATCTGCTAGAAGGGTGAGCGAGTTACAAGCTCTTTCTTGTAAACCCCCTCATACAATCTTTCACAAAGACAAAGTTGTTCTGCAAGTGAAGCCTAATTTCCTCCCTAAGGTGGTTTCTGAATTTCATATCACACAGAAGATTACCCTTCCATCTTTCTATCCTCCTCCCCATCCGGGGAAAGAGGAAGAGAGGTTACACAGGCTGGACCCAAGAAGGGCTTTAAGTTTTTACATTAGTAGACTGGCTAGGATAAGACAAGCAGACCAGCTGTTTGTGGGCTACGCAGGTCACAAGCTGGGGCTACCGATAACTAAGCAGACCATTTCCAGATGGATTATTTTAGCCATTTTGGAATGTTATAAACTGGCAGGAAAAGAGCCCCCTCAAAATCTTAGGGCTCATTCGACCAGAGGTATCGCAGCTTCATCAGCCCTCAAAAGAGGAGTGCCGGTTCGAGACATA
This sequence comes from Ambystoma mexicanum, assembly GCF_040938575.1. Lineage (NCBI taxonomy): Eukaryota > Metazoa > Chordata > Amphibia > Caudata > Ambystomatidae > Ambystoma > Ambystoma mexicanum. The sequence continues at coordinate 141,198,296 of NC_090921.1, forward strand.
TATGTGGCTGCCACATCGTCGTCCGTCCATACCTTTACACGGTTTTACAACTTGGATTCCTCCTCCAGTCAGGAAACTAGGTTTGGAAGGGCAGTATTGCACTCTATTCATCAATAAGAGGAAGCATGAAGTCAGTACTCCCACCTCCAATAACAGAATACTACTATGGGAGCCTATCTAAGATAAGGAATACGTCGGAGGACACAATCCCTTTGAAGAACAAGTTACTTCTTACCTTGTAACGTTCTTTCGATGGGATGTTCCTCCGACGTATTCCTTATCGACCCTCCCATCCATCCCCGCAGTACTACTTCCCTTGTTGTTGCAGCTTAGGCTCCTTCAGGGTGATTAGTCTAGTCCAGAAAGAATTATTGTGGGCTACAAAACGGAACTGAGCAATGGACGCTGCGCGCGGCCTTTATAGGCAGGATGACGTCGACACGGCGGCTGTCGAGGGACATCGACTCGGCGGACGTCGACGCGTGGCGCCCTCTAGAGAGAAAACATTTCCGAGGCCAGCAAAGCTGGAAAGAGATATCTAAGATAAGGAATACGTCGGAGGAACATCCCATCGAAAGAACGTTCGTTACAAGGTAAGAAGTAACTTGTTCTTCTGAGAGATCGATTAATGAAACTAGGAAAATTGTGCAAGGCAAGTTATGGTCCACCTTCTTTTCAAACTGGGGCTTGACCATGGTACGGATGGTACGAATTCCTCTACTATCGACTACATATTTGTTTCACAATACTTGCTGCACGCAGTATCCACATTTAAGATACTTAAGACTGAATACAGCGATCATAGTATGTTGGCTGTAATTTAGGATTTTTGATATCAAAAGCGACAAACATGCCTAATGGGAAAATTAGACTTAAATACCTTTAAGAATAGATTCAAGTGCCATGATGGTAACATCCGTAAAGCCAATAACCTTTTTTTGAAGGAGGTCACAGAGACCACCATAAATGAAAAACATGACCTTTACCTTTATACTCATCACACCTTTGAACAGCATATAAGGCAAAAGCTAGACTCAATTTACAATAATAATATTAGAGGGACTATTAAAGGTATCAAACACAAACATGTTTATGATGAAGTAGTGAGGCAGAAGAAAAATGCTTGTAATAGGGAAATTAGGTGTCTTAAAAAAACAGAAAAACTGGCTAATTAACCGTAAACGTTTGCTTTACCAATCGGACTACGAAGCTATGCTGTTGGCTCTTAAGGACGGATCTAGCAGACAGTTTTGGCAACTTCTAAATAGATTGGAATCTGGGAAAAGTAGTGCTCAGACAAATCCTATTTGTGAACAAGCCTGGAGTGGGCATTTTGGTCTTATATATAACACTAAGGCCATTGTGGAAAATTGGGACAATATCATGTCAGCTCCTTGGCTCTTAAAACATAGTATAAATGACATAGAGAGCCAAATTAAACATGCAAGCTGTTCAAGAGCTGCGGGTCCAAACAGTTTGTCTAATGTCCTCTTTAAAGGCAATCCGGAGCTTTGGGGAAAGATTCTATTCTTCCTCTTTGAGGACATTATTAGAACGAAAATTATTCCTATGTCGTGGCATTTATTCTACATTATACCAATATATAAAAAAGGGGATAGGAATCAGCCCAAAAACTATCGACCAATTGCTATTTTAGATGCTGACACTAAAATACTGGTGGATTTAGTACTAATGGAAATAAATAAGTGGACGGAATTGAACTCAATTTTGCAACCTCTCCAGTATGGTTTTAGGAAATCCTCGGGCACGGAAGCTGGGGGCCTTTTAATAACAATATTACAACAAAGGCCATGGAAAGCGGGAGCCGGCCCTATTTATTTAGCCTCTATAGATTTAACAATGGCTTTCAACCTTGTGGACATAGATATACTTTGGGGTAAATTAGAACTGCTCGGGATGCGAAGAAACATTCTATCTGTTCTTGTCCACGTACATCAACACTTACAGATCCAGATCAGATTAAATATGGACGGTGTTTATCAACTACAATTGAAATTTCTAACGGATTGAGACTGGGGTGCATATTTGCCCCCACCCTTTTTAATCTTTATGTTTCTGACACAGGGAATTGCCTGGAGGAGAATGCCTTTATTCCACCAAAAATAGAAGGTACCAGCATTGCCTAGTGCGCCTACGCAGACGATTTCTTACTAATAGATAGGTCCGTAAAGGGTTTACAGCGCATGATAACGGCCTTTAATCTATATACAGTGGCTAATCATCTAAGTATTAATGCATCTAAAATGGTAATTATGAGAGTATCAAACACTAAAAATAGGAAAGACAATTCTTGGTACATTAATAAAAGTGAATTGGGGCTAAAAACTACAGTAAAATATCTGGACGACAAAAAAGTCGATAATAAATTTGACAAATTTTCTATAAATCCACTATTACGCTATTACAAATTAAAAGTGATTCCAAAAATGGTATATGGATTGGAACTTTTCGCAGACACCATCATTTTGGAACTATCTAAAATGGAATCCAAACTATGGAAAAGTATAATGTATTAGATACCCAAAGCAGTTCACATTGAAGCAATCCAGTATGAACTGGGGTTGCTTTCATGGAACTACTGGATCCTTTGGCGTAAGCTGTCCTTATATAGAAGATTGGTATACGATTCTGGGAACAATATGTATAGAATCCTGGGGCGAGGCCTAGCAAATGGGAATTCAGGAATTGTGATATTGCTTGGTTTGGAGAGATTATGCCTGTTGACCCTTGAAAATCTGGGTCTGACTATCTGTGATTTGACAGACAATCCACTCCGCGTCAAGAAAATGCTGCAATACGCTGACTGAGTAATTACAATTCATAAGGTAACGGATACCACATTATTCAGCCAGTTAGTTACACATCAGAAACAATTGGGCCAGCCAGAACCTTACCTGATCAAATTTCCTAGTAAAACATTATGTAATGGTATTATGAGATTTAGTTTTAATGTGTGCCCTACTGGTGAGATTCTTGAAATAAGGGCACCTAAAAAATATCTTGATGTACAAACCACCCAATTCCTATGTAGATTCTGTCACCATTTAAATGAGAAAGAAACACTGCAACATCTCTTACTAGACTGTAAGCCACTTTGGCAGAACGCATTAAGAGTTTTGGCAAATTTGTTTAGGCTCAAGAACGGGTCGATTCTGATTGGATGTGGTGGGAAAAGATGCATGGTTCTGTACTTTCATTGAAGATTGCAGTAGTAAAAATCTTGACTCATGTTTGTTGGGTTCTCTCTATTGACACTGCTATCACGACAACAAACTCAGAACATTAATTTTAGATAAAGAGAGTTGAGCAAGTTTATACTGTAAATATGAATTTAGCACTGCTCTTGTCATTCAGTTTAAGGTAAACATTTCAGGAGTACTAGAAATTCTCTTGGACAATTTGAAAAGTAATTGGGAAAATAATCAACCGTGTTGGAAGAAAAGCATTACTATCATTTGGATGTATAGTAAAGCAGAAATAGTTCCTGGAAGCTTTATGTTATGTTATCTCTAAGGCCAATTTTGGTCGAGTGAACTGTCCTTTCTTTTTTTTTCTTTTAATAATGTTCTCTTTTCTAAAATGTGTAAATATTTTTCGTATATGTATTTTATTTTTAAATGTTTGATACTTTTTAAGTTGAAGTAAATCTTTTGTAAAGGTTTGTTTACAAACCGAACACAAATAAAAAATAAAAATAATATAATAACATGGCCCACTTACTGCCCCTCATCTACAGTATCCCTACCTCTATAGCATCTCGCCTACTGTCTCCTACTTCTCCCTACTTTTTCTCCTGCTGGGATATCACTGCAGGAGAAACAAAACAACCCTTCTGAAATCTTTTTTTTTAAATTTGTACTCCCAATCGAAATGTCCATATTTGAAATAAATATTACACATTGAACCGCAAGCGTCATTAATTATGTACATGCTCCAGCTTCATGGAACAATCAACATTTCCCACCACAGATACATCAATGATGTTTCAATACATCAATAAACAGTATATATTTTTAGATTTTTTTTTTATCTGATCACAATCTTGGATTATATATATGTATTTTATCAGTATTTATTTTTTATATCTTTTTTTGTATAACATAACATTACCATTTCCATACAACATACGATCAAAAGTAAAGCAATAAATGAAAAATAAAAACAAAAGTGAAGATTATGTCTTTTTGACTCTTGGTACCCAGAATATACTGGATCACGTCTCTGGATTGTCCTGTCCTTACATTTTTAGCACTAGTACTGCACACAATCCTCTCATTAGCAGAACTCCTCCAGTCCGGCACTCCATGGGATCTCCTCCGCAGGCGTCATCTTTATGGCATATCAGGCTCATTATCTTCACCCCCTTCACTCAGTCCGGGGTCTTTCCCTGGGCCTCCGATCCTGTGGCATCCTCCAATGGTCCATCGCTCCAAAGATCCGTCCCTGCCGGGGCAAGGAATTAGTCATCTAAAGTAAAAGGAAAAAAAAACAAATTAAGTACCTAGCGTAACACATTTTTCTATCCCTCTTCTGCTGCAATATCTGAAAATAAAATCGGGTTGTCATTATTAATATGGTGGCTCCGGTGGTCCGTCGCACTGGAACACCTGAAAATACGTTTATCATTATACAAATCAAAACATACATCCCACATCATGCAACCAAAATAATTTCAGAAATGTACAATAAACAGATCACATTTCTTTATATCCGAACCCCTTAACATTTCCCATTAATTTCACTGAAAAGCATGTATGTTTACCTTGATTCCCCTTTTATCTCAGTTTTCACTCTGCACTCCTTATTCTCATTCAACTAGTCTCAATTTGCTCCAGCCTCCTCACCTCATGCTTCAGGTGGAAAGGCTTGATTTAATTTACATCTACAAGCTGTTCCACTGTCACTTCACCCTCCTTTTGAATTATTCTGTACACTACAGGGGACACCTTCTCTATTATTCTAAATAGTTGTTGCCATGCTGCAAGAAACTAAGAGTTTTATGCTTACTTTTCCCAAAGTTAAACTTGTAGACCTGATCTCCCACTTTATATTCCCTTATAGAGATCTTCCTATCATAATGTTTTTGCACTATCAGCAGCCCTCTCCAGATTCTGCTGCACAAATGCAAATGTATGTTGTAAGTGCTTCCTCAACTCTTCAAGTATTTGTGAATTGTGTAGGCATTTACTCATGAGTCCTGTAAAACAAATGTTTCTTTCTCCCTGTCAGTATTTCATGAGGACTGAGATTTGTTGATTTAGCGGGGGTCGATCTAATGGCCATCAATACTAAAGGCATCCGAAGGTCCCAACTAAAATCTGCCTCAGCTACAAATTTCTTTAATATGTCAACAATTGACCTATTGTTTCTTTCCACCCCACCTGAGGAAGACAGCCGATATGAGATGGGTTGTTTCCTTTACACACCCAATATTTGCCAAACTTTGGTCATCAAGGCTCTAGTGACATGACTTCCCCGGTTCGACTCTATCCTTTAGGGTAACCCAGACCTTGAAAAAATATGATTTACCAGTAGCGTAGCTGCTGTTTGCGCACTGCAATCCGGTGCGGGAATGCATTCCACCCACTTGGACGTTAGACACACCACTGTTAACAAATATTTATTTCCCCTGGCTGATCTTTTTACAGGCCCAACATAGTCGATTTGAAAATTAGACCATGGGACGGTCAAACCTCTTTTCATTAATGGTGCTCTATGCATAGGTGAAGCAGGTAGAAATTGTGCACATACTAGACACCCTCTGGTGTATAGTTCAATATCTTGGGACATATGTGGCCAATAATCTTTTAACATTTCCAAAATTTTCTGGGAACCCCGGTGTCCCGCAGTTATTGCATCATGTGCATGATGTAACAGTCCCCGAAATGACAGGGGACCACCCATTGAATTTGACCTGTTACAGATTCTCTAATCATTAATCCATCTTGTAACTTAATTCTCTTTTCGTTCTTTACCAGTACCCTCAACTCTTCTTTCCCTTTGCATTCGTTTTCAGACAGAGGATTTTGTTCTGCATCTATTAAGTGAACATAAAATATGCCTAGAATTGGGTCTTCTTTTTGCGCTTTGATCAGGTCCTGATCTAGGGTATCAGAACTCCATTGCACTGCAGATTGTTCAACTTCTTTTGGATATTTGGAGCGTGTGATTGCATCTACGTGTATTTCGCCAAGCAGGTGTTCAAAAGGAAACAACTCACCTACTACAGCTCCTATTTTGGCTAATTGATCTGCTTTGTCATTCCCCTCCTTGACCTCAACTGGTGTCTTTAAATGGCCTCAGATTTTTCTCCAGTGTATTATTAAATCATTTTCTGATACTAGTTTGTCTATGGCTTGGATCATCTTGCCATGTTTAAGGGTTTTTTGTTATATATGAGCATACCTTTCGCTTTCCAACCAGGTTAATATTCTACAAAACGGTTTTGCACATAATCAGAATCAGTCACTAAAACTATCTCTTTGAGTTTATTTTCAACTGCATTAGCAATTGCCTTGTAAATAGCAGCTAACTCTGCTACTTGACTACTTTTAGATCCAATACTCATGCTCACTCTTGGTGTCCGGTCAAAGGTTCGAATTCAAAAGGATCGAATGCCATAGGGTCGAGTCAATAGGACCCAAAACAAAAGGGTTGATTTTTAAGGGTTGATTGGTTTCTGTATAGGAAAAAAAGTGGTTTTTACCACAAAAAAGGGGGTTTGGGGGGGGGGAACCCCCCCCCCCCAAATGTTAAAAAACAAATCGACCCTTTTGTTTTCGGTCCTTTTGATTCAACCCTTTTGACATTCAATCCTTTTCATTCGAACCTTTGACCTACAACCCTCACTCTTGGGATGTTGTCACATTTAAACCAGATATTTCCTATTCCTGCTACCAGTTCTTTGTCCGTATTATTTTCCACATGATATGTACACCCATTTACATACACTGTTGGTAAACCCCTACATACACCTTCATTGAATGCTTTGTGTGGGAATTATTCAAATTCATTCAATTTGGATTCTATTTCTACTTCATCAGGTGTACATTCAGCTGCACAATGATGCTGATCTGCTAGTTCTTTGGCAATTGGGCTCTTCTTATTTTGTCCATATTTTACTTCCACAGGGAACCCCTGCAATGCCAACGTCCAGGAAGTAATTCTGGACTTTGCCAAATTACCTGTCCTAATTCTCTTACTTTGTAGAAACTGTAGAAGTTGGTGATTTATTTCAATAATTACTCTTTCCCCTTGAATGATGGGACGGAAATGCTGCAATGCCCAAACAGTGGTTAGGAGTGTTTTTTCACATTCACTGAACTTAGTTTCAACCTGAGATGGTGCCTTGCTTGCATAAGCAATAGTTTTGTTATCTAAATCATGCCTCTGAGATAACACTGCTGACATGCATTGGTCAGTGAACCCTATTTCCACTAAGAAATCCTCGGATAGTCCAAACATTAGATCTTACAGCTGCATACTGGTGTGTGTCACTGGCTGAAGATATACAGAATGTGTTTGCATTTTCTTTTGACAAATCCCAATATGCATGGTCCCGAAAACCTTTCGGGTATGTCAATAGTGGGAGTGAATCGAACCGTGGACCTGTGCGATACCCTGATCAATAAATGGGAGTGGCCACCTGGAAACAGGCACTCTCTTGTTTAACTCTCATAGATCTGCACACAAACGCCATTGACCGTTAGGTTTCAGCACGCCCAAAGTTGAGTATTTGATGTGCTGTGAATGGGCCTAATAATCCCCCTAGGTTCTAGATTTTTAATTATCTCAGCTAATGATTTCAAACATGCTAGTGGTAACCGATATTGACGCACAAGTACTGGCTCCCTACCATGTCCTCTGGTAATGTGGAACATGCAGATCGGTTAGGCCACAATCATACGTGTCTTTGGCAAAAAACGTCTTTAAACTCCATAAATATTTTTCTCAACTCATTCCTTTCCTCTTCATTTGTGAATACATCTGCAGCCTGAACCTGTTCTTCTACCATTTTTTAAAATTCTGGGAAATCCTCCAATGGAGGAACCTCTGTACTCTCCTCTAACCGTGTAGCTGTATCGCTTTGTAGAGGTGAGACCTTTAAATAGTTTGGAATATCGACTTACATTTCAATAAGCTGTTTCTCTGTTTTATTTTCGTTTAAATCAAATAAGATGCAGTTATCTTGGTGACAGCACACAGTCTAACTTGATTCATAAGGATACACAGACTGAATTTTGGCATTTGTGGTCATACAAAAAGCAGTTAAGCATAGGTTATGTCTCATAGTATCGATTATGTTTTTTTAAATTTTTAAATGTTTTTATTGGCGTTTGTGGTCATACAAAAAGCAGTTTTGAATATTCCTTTAGGTTGAGAATCCAAAGACTGGCAACTCACCCTGTGCATTCACATATCTTTCAGGGATATTCGCAATCACTGCATTACTGAAATCTGCAGTATGAGATTTTTGTATTGCCATTCCTAATGCTGAATTCTCTTCTATATGAATATCCTGGCAGCCTCTATTGTCCACCAGGATTTTAATGGGCCCATCCTCAATCTCTACCAGTGGCATGTATTCACATTCTAGTCCTTGCTGCCTCATCGATTCATTTATGCACACAAATGCATCAGAATCACTCATCTCTTGTCCCTTTCTGTGTTTTAGCATTATTGTAACTTGCCTGGTGAATGCAGGAATTGTAACATCCTTTTTCACCTGTCATTCATTCGCATATGGTACCATCTGTGCGCAATAATAAGCTTGTCTTTTGTCTTCAAATTCAGGTGCAGGTTCCCCCAATCTGGACCACACTTTGTGATTGAAGAAGTCCAGCACCATACATATTCTGTGCATAATGTAATTTCCCAAATAAAAGTTATTCTGTGCCCCACTCACTATCCACACATTGTGACAGATAGTTTTCGGGCCAATGGTGATTTTTAACATGCATCTTCCTATGACCCTATTCCCTGAATCCGGATCATGTAATCCAAAAATGTGTTGGTTTTTTATTCTGAAATTTGGCATCTCCTCCCTGTCAATTATTCGCTGAAGTGTTTTCTCATTAATGAAACTTCTTTCCTGCTCAAGTGCTAAAGTGGCTTTTATCATTTAAGAATGATCATTTACACGGATAGGGATCCATGGCTGTGTCATGATGCCTACCCCCCGACATCCAGACCAAGTCCATCAGTCCAGGGAGCAGGCATCCAGACACCTATTGAAAACCCAGCCACCCCGGCTAGGGGCTATCTGGGTTCAGTCCTGGCGTGATAGGCGCCAGGCTCAAATATGGGATCAGTCCTGGCGCCATAGGCGCCAGGCTCATATGAAGAACCATGCTGCAAAGAATCCAAGCCAACGTGAGGCCTGGAAGGAACTACTTTGTTTCAGGGACTATTTTTTACTCGGGTGTGGTCTTGGGGAACTTCTTACCTGGGACTACTTGGAGGCTATTTAAACCACGCCCGATGAGCAGCACACGCTTCGCGTTATTCTGCATCCTGCAGCGTAACGCTCACTGTGCCTGTCAGTCCAGCATTCAGTCTTCTGCCAGGCCCGCCTCGAATCCGGAGCTCCTAGAAAGAAGGGAAATAAGAAGAAAAGGTTAGAGCAAGAACATTACCTTCATTCTTCATCTGATCCTGAATCCTTTGCGCATCCGAACCAGGAAAAAGACTTTATTTTGTGCGCGTCGCACCGCCAGCTGCAGCGCTGCGCTATACTTACCAGTCTTCACAGCACGTCCTCGACCCGGCGCTGCTCCATCATTCATCGCCGAACTCCCGGCACCTAAAGGGACGAAGAAAGACAATAAGGTGAGCCGAGAAAACCAACATAGACAATTTCTATTATCACTATAGACTTACCGCCGGAGATATTATTCTTCTACACGCCACATAGTCATACGCTGCACCTGTAAGGAGAGAGAAAGCAACAGGTTAAGCACTCTCATCATCTACCGGACAGTATTGGGTAACACAGACTCTTACCTAAACGCAATCAGCTGCTACGGGACAACCTCCTCTCGAATCAAGCTGCAAGACAAAGGAAGGAATCGGACAAGAGTGAATAACAGACATTTTGAACTCTTAAGAACCAAATACTTACGGCTCCTCGCCACTTACCCCGGAGTCAATATACGCCTGGAACTCACCCAATTCCTTCGGACCAGTGAAGTAACTGGTTATCTACGCGCCCCTGCACTCCACGCAGGATGGAGAGCTCATCATTCAAAACCATAAGGTGCGACTGGTGAAAGGGAATATCGGAGGTGATTAGTGGGAAAACGGTGGGGGTGTGCTCGCTCAGTCCACGGGTGGCTAAATCCTTTTCTCCGCTTTCAGGAGAATACTCCTACGGGTCAAGCAGACGAAATTGAGCAGGCCAGTCCAGTCAGTCATCTCTGCATTACAATTCACGTTGGTGGAGGCCGCAGCTATCCATTTCCGACCGTCGCCCCTGTGGGAGCCAGGTGAGCGTAACAGGCTGCCCAACTCCCATGTGTATTTCAGAAAGGGTCGAAATGTGTTTCTCTCTGTTCATCCCTGGAGTAACAGGTGGCTTGTATTTGTCTTCTTTTAAATAAAAACGTTTTGTATTTTCATTTATTTCTGATTGCCATTTTTTCTTAGGGTCCAAATACATTTTTTAGAGACTGCTTCTCTTCTTCACCTCGCATTTCACTCTGACACATTAGAATGACAGTGACACTGAGCACACAGCCATTCTGAAGATACACTTCCACTGCATCATCTGACTTAGCCACTGTATGGCATTCTTTTATACTGTTTTTCTGTGACCTCATCTTCTTAGGCCTCAATGGCTTCTTGACTAGGGACCATAAGACCCCATTTACCCCATCAATGAGTGGCGACAACCTCTTCAGGCAGTCTGTTCCCATCAGAAACGGGATTTCACTGAGAGATGTGATCAACACTTCCTGTCTCATCCTGTGTTTTCCTATCTTAACGTCAACCTCAGTGACACCTTAAATAGGTTTCTCCTCACAATTAAAATTGTGCACTGGGCCTTCATTTTGTCTCACTTTGATATGACTTTGTGGGAATCTCCCTTCATTGATACTTGTCACCAACTCTTTGGACATGATTGTGGCCTGTGCACCAGTGTCAATCATTGTAAATGCATTGCATTTTTCTTCTACAGTGATAGGAGCATAATACATGTCCTCAACTTCTTCCAGCACACACAACAAGTGTGAATTTTCACTTGATTTCAGGACTCACCTTTCTCATTCCCTTTTCACCAAACACATGGGCAAATGAATTTATATTTTTCCCTCCTTCTTGCCCTTTTCATTTTGGGAATCTCTGTCTATTCTTTCCATATTCAGAACCCATTTGGAGTGTAGCCACTGTCCGCCCCTCAGATCTGGGTCCATCAGTGTTTACACTGCAGTTTTTTGACTGAACATTCTCACAAGGATCTAGCTCAGGATACCTATTCGCATTTTTCATGGTGTCTGTCTTTTTGGTCTCTTGGAAGATGTGTTCCTCAACTGACTGGACTGCACTCTCCTTTTGAGCACCCATTTTTTCTGTCTGGATTTCACCAGTACTCCCACATCTCGTCCCCTTTCCTCCATACTTATGGGACATTCCTACGTCCTGTGGGACGGGACCGGAGCACTTTGAAAAAGCATCAAACATTTTGCAAAATGTTTTGTCCTTCCTCTCTTTCTGCGCAGGGAACAGCACGCAGCCGTAAACCTGCCCATCTCGGCTCCGCCCCGCGCATCACCCATCAGTCCTTTTCTCCGTTCGGCGCCGCGTGTCTTCACGAAGATGATGTCAGTGATTGCGGCCTATCTTCGTCTGCAGGGTATCCATGTGTATCCGTATTTGGACGACTGGCTCTTACACAGCCCTTGCACATTGAAAGCCGCAAGCAATCTTCAGTCTTTCCTTCAGCTCCTGTTCCATCTTGGGCTGTCGGTGAACTGGCGGAAATCTTCCATGACAGTCTCACAGGACTTGATTTTCCTGGGTTTTCGCTGGAACACGATCGACTGCAGAGTGTACCTGACCGGGGACAGAATGGCAGATCTGTTGGCCACGTGTCAGATATTTGCGCAGTCGTAGAGCATGTCGGCCTGGTGGTTCCAGAGGATTCTGGGCCTCATGGCCTCGTGCGTAGTGGCTCTTCCTCTTGCTCGTCTCAAGATGAGGCAGACTCAGATGGCTCTTCGGAGTTCTTGGTGTCAGGCTGTGGATCCGGATTCCAAGTTGATAATAATTCCAGCTTCCATGAGAGCAGACCTGGAGTGTTGGTCGTCTCTCAGCAACCTGTCTGTGGGGGCGGGTTTTCCGGACCCAACCCCTATGGTAACGGTCACAACGGACTCCTCCCTTCTAGGATGGGGCGCAACGTTGGATCTTCTTCAGGTCAAGCTCCTCCACATAAATCATCTGGAGCTTCTGGTGATCTTCCTAGCGCTCAAGGGGTTCAGATTAATCATTGCCAACAAAGGGGTCTGTATCCACACGGGCAATGTGCTGTCAATTTATTACATCAACAAGCAAGGGGGCACCAAGTCTCCCCCTCTCGTGGACCTGTCCATCCAGATTTGGGAGTGGGAGGTTCGTCATGGTGTCTGGCTAGTTGCAGTACACATTCCGGGCCAGCTGAATGTCACGGAAGATGCCCTCAGTCGGCGGACGATGGTCAGCTACGAGTGGGAATTGAAGGCGGAGATCCTCTCATGGATTTTCCTGTGTTGGGGCACTCCGGAAGTAGACCTCTTCGTGACAGCGGCAAAAACGAAGCTTCCTCTGTATGCCTCCAGAAACGGGCTGGGAGCCTCATCTCTGGGGGATGCTCTTGAAATTCCATGGCACAACATGAGGGCTTATGCTTTCCTGCCTCTGCCTCTGATTCATCGGACGATTTGCAAGCTGAAGAACACGGTGAACTGTTCTCTTCTACTCATAGCCCCGTGGTGGCCGGCCAGGTTTTGCTTCTCAGAACTTCAACACCTGTCGGTGTATCCACCGATCAGGTTACCGGTGAGTCACGATCTTCTCCACCAGGGGGATCAACAGCTGTGGCACCTCTCCCCACAATCGTTCAGCTTGGCGGCATGGTGCCTGAGTTCATGTCTTTAGAACATCTCAACCTGTCTGCGGGTAACATGTGCATTATTCAGGCAGCCAGGAAACCCTCAACTAGGTCTCAGTACTTGCCCTTACTTCCGTGCTCAATTCCCTCCTTACTGCTCGCTACGCTAAGCAATCTTCTATCCTCATCCTCCTTGACCTGTACGCTGTCTTTGATACCGTCGATCACCCCTTACTCCTCAGTACCCTTTCCTCTTTTGGCTCCAAAAGCTCTGTCCTCGCCTGGCTTTCTTCTTACCTATCTAATCGTTCCTACACTGTTGCTTGGGGTGGCTGCACCTCATCCAGCAACCAATTGGACTACGATGTCCCCAAGGCTCGGTACTAGGCCCTTTTCTTTTCTCTCAATATACCTCCCTTCTCGCTCCCGTCATCTCTTCCTTTTGTATTTTCCACCACCTCTATGCTGATGACACCCAACTCTTTCTCTCCTTCTCCTCCTTTTCATCTGACCTTCATCATTCCCTATCTTCCTGCCTTACAGCTATAAAAAAAACTGGATGTCATCCCATTTTCTCTCCCTCAACACAGACAAAACGGAAGTCCTCTTCTTTCCTTCTAACACTCTTTCCCCTACCCCTCCGCCTATCCACTTTCCCCCTTCCTATCTCCCTATCTCCACCTCTGCTCGCAACCGTGGCATCCACCTAGATTCCTCCCTTTCCTTCTCCCATCACATTTCTCTCACCTCTCATTCCTGTCGTCACCACCTCTACAACATCCGCAAGATCAGGTACTCCCTCACTTTCCACGCTTCTAAACTCTTAATCTCTTCACTCATCTTCTCCCCACTCTTCTACTGTTCCTCTCTCCTCTTTGGACTCCCTGCCTCTCATCTGACCCCCCTCAGGTCCATCTACCACTCCTCTATTCGAACTCTGTGCCTCCACAGCCCTCGTGACTCTATTTCCTCCTCACTTTCTCAACTCGGCTGGCTTCCCTTCCCCTCCCAACTTAAATATCAATTTCTCTGCTTGGTCTTCAAATCTCTACATGACCTTGCTCCCCCCTATCTCTCTTCTCTCCTCTCCTTCTATACTCCCTCTCGCTCTTCCGCTCCGTCGACCTCTTTCTACTTACTGTACCCCCGTCTCCTTGTGCTGCTTCTCACTCCGCTCCTTTCAGCTTCTGGCCCCCCTATATTGGAACGCCTTACCTCTCTCTATCCGCTCCACCCCCACTTACACCTCCTTCTGCACCTCCTTGAAAGCCCTTATTCTCCACTCCCCCCTTGACCTCCTACCTTTTCTCCTCCCTTCTCCCCCATCCCCATCCCCATACTTCCCCTTCCCTTCCTCTCACAGCCACTCGACTTTATATCACATAACTGAACTTTATCCCCTTCCCTTCTCTCCCTTCCTTCTCACTTTCCCTCATCTCCAATATCGAAGGAAATTGTTCTACATATTGTTACGCTGGTTTGTCTCATGTTTGTTAACTTGCTTCTCCATTGTTGTATCTTGTTGTTTCATTGTAAAGCGCTTTGGTGTAAAGCGCTATATAAAATTAATAAACATAAACATAGTACAGGACCAAATGGCTCAGGTTCTGACATTGGTGTTTACACAAACAACTGGATCCAAGGACGGCTACGATTGACACTGTACTGTCCTTTGTATCCCACCTAGCAGAGTCTGGAATTCACGTTCTGTCATGCAGAACTTATCTTTTGGCGGTAGCCGCCTACCTATCTACGGACCAATGCTCTTACTCTCTGTCTAATACAGTGGTTAAGAGACATTACGCAGGTTTGACACGCCTTTATCCCGCGGTTCGTAATCCGTACCCATTGTGGGATCTAAATGTGGTCCTTACAGCGTTGTGCCATAAACCCTTCAAACCAATGTCCACGGTGGACCTCAAGCACCTGTCGTGGAAGGTGTCCTTTTTGGTTGCCGTTACCTCAGCGAGGCGTGTGAGTGAACTCCAGGCTTTGTCGGTGGAGCATCCCTTCTTGGTTTTTCACAAGGATAAGGTGGGCCTACGGACAAACCCTTCTTTCCTGCCGAAGGTGGTCTCTGATTTCCATCTAAATCAGTCAATCTCCCTGCCGGTCTTCTTCCCGAACCCTGCTTCAGAAGCGGAAAGGGTTCTGCACTGCTTGGATGTTAGGAGAGCTCTTAAGTTCTATCTGGACAGAACGTCCGAATTTAGGAGCTCTTCTCAACTGTTGGTGACATTTGGTAATCCACAAGGTAAGCAGGCCTCTAAGGCGACTATCTCCAGATGGATCGCTGCCTGTATTACAGAGTCTTACAATGTCCAAGGACTGCAGCCTCCTAAAGGTATTCATGCACACCTGGTGCGGGGCAAGGCATCTTCAGTTGCCTTTCAGAAATATGTCCCCTGGGAGACCATCGCAAAGGCGGCTACTTGGGCCTCCCCATCGGCTTTTTGTAAGCATTATTGTCCAGACCTGAGCTCTAGATCTGATGCTCAGTTTGGCCAGGCTGTGCTGAAGAACCTTTTTCAGTAGGGGTTTTCCATCCACCCGTAGTTCCTGTGAGGAGTACTTGGGAATCTCCAATAAGTATGGAGGAAAGAGGACGGGACGTAGGAGTATAACCAGGTTACTCACCGTAGTGACCACCTTACTCCTAGTCCATAGTCCCCTTTCCCCCATACGCCCGCCGTCCCCTCTAATAAGGTTCCTCTGTTATTGCTTAAAGGTCTCTGACCTGGCGATAGAAAAGGACTGATTGGCGATGCGCGGGGCGGAGCCGAGATGGGCAGGGTTACGGCCGCGTGCTGTGCCCCGTGCAGAAAGAGAGGAAGGACAAACATTTTTGCAAACATTTTGATGCTTTTTCAAAGTGCTCCGGTTCAAATTGTCCCATAAGTATGGAGGAAAGGGGACTATGGACTTAGGAGTAAGGTCGTCACTACGGTGAGTAACCTGGTTAAATTCTAACACACAAGGAGAATATTTTAACTATTCCTACCTCATCTTCAGGTGTTTTATCTTCACATAAAATGTTCTTTTTACATCTGTCTCTAAGTTCTTTAGGTTCCTCTTGTTTATTTTCCCCTTTTTGTTCTTCATCGGCACACACTTCTTTTTGTGTGTGTGAGTACCACTTGTTTCACTTTCCCTGGTGGGTATTTTAATTTTTGAATCAGCAATCAATTCAGGACCGTTACACAGAACTGGTTCATGGGCTTCCGTATTTTCATCATTGCAGGGTCTAATAAATAGTCACTTGTTGTCAGAATGCACAAGATCACTCCTATGACATTATGCACCTTCACTTGGCTGCTGTTTATGGACTGCACAAAGATTCCCTATTTGCTCAAACTGCATTTTAACTTGGGCCTCCAGACATTGAAATCTGTTAATGTCCCTGAATTCCTCTCTTTGCGGCCTAGGCCAGTATTGGTTCAATTCACCCTGATTAGGCCTTTTTTTGGTATCTCTCAGGAGATTGATTTCTATTTGAGTTATTTCTGAACTCTTGGTTCATAGGAGGTGGAGAACGCGGTGTGACCATTCTTTGGCTGTGGTCGACTGGTGGTGGTGACTGATTATAATGGCGCAGGAGATAATTCATATTTTGTCTTTCATTTGGTGGGAACTGTCCCCTATGCTGATTTCCATTTTCAATAAATCTATCCACATATCGTGGTCTGTCTTGATGGCAATATACCATGGTATTAGGGTCAAACCTTTTCGGTGCCCCCAGCTTCTGGTATGGGCCATTGTTCCTTTGATTTTGATTTTGACTGTTATTCATACCTGACATATTGGGGCGAAATCCTACCCTAGGGTTGTCTCCCAAATATCTAGAACTAATGTAATTCTCTCTATTGCTCGGGTCATGTGATTGAAATACAGGGTTTTAGGGTGGCGTCCTCTGTGGCAGCGTGCCCCTTTGATCATGAGTCATATTGTTCCTTGCCTGAGTTTGGGCTGATTCAAGTGGCATTTTTGCAAATTTGATCTCCATTACCGTTGGTGTAGAGTCTCTAGATTTCAATTTTACTTCCCCCGTCTTAGACCCTTCCTCACTCTAACAATAGATTACCTCATACAGTTTAGTCCGCTGCTCTACAATCCACTCTAACGATTTTTCCCAGGCAATTTTGCAAATTAACTGTGATATAATGTCTTTTTGAAGGCCATAAAAGTATGCAGTTTTAAATTTTGCAGAATTAGGGCTTAAAGATACATCTAAACGGGAAAATGCTCTTTTTAATTCCTGGAGGAACTGACGAGGCGACATATTTGAATGGATTGTGTCCGCCCACATATTCCTCTTCTTAGATATATATTCTCCAGCTTGCTGCTTCTTTCGGAATATTTTTTTTCGCCAGAGGGCACTGTGCTCGAGGCCGTGTAGCCTGGTGCCTCGAAGGCCACGGTCGAGCGTCAACGTCATCCGTCGTATAAAGGGCTTGAGCCACGCCCGTTGGTTCAGTTCCGTTTTTCCGAGCTTCTGCTTCGTGTATCCAAACTTCACGTCAGTTTTCTCATCGAGAAATGTCTTCTTCCTCAACTCCGACAACACCCAAGACGGATTTTAAAAAGTGTCTGAAATGCGGAAGAAAGATGTCCATTACGGATCCTCACTGCAACTGTCTTTGGTGCCTTAGTCCTGTCAGGCGATGTCGAACAAGTCTCTTAAGGAACGCCAAGGGAAGCTAGTGGTGGGGGAAGAGTCTTTCAAGTCTGCAAAAAGACTTGGGAGATTCGAGAAAAAAATCTCGTCATGAGTCGAGGCGATTGAGGTCGAAAAGTCGATCGAGGAAGTCCTCTTCCTCTTCATCGAAAAAATTAAAAAAAGCGACATCATAGATCTTCGTCCTCTTCTTCTTCCTCGCCCGACAGAAGGTTAATTTCGAAGGGATTGTGTCCTCCGACGTATTCCTTATCTTTGATAGATCATCTCCCAACTTGCTGGAATTTTTTTTTCAGTTGAGGGCGCTGCGCGTCGATGTCCCTCGACGGCCTCTGTATCGGCGCCGACGTCATCACGCGTATAAATAGACTTGCGCAGCGTCCGTTGCTCAGTTCTGTTTTTCTGCGCTTCGTGGGGCCTCGGAATATCGTTGCTCAGTTCTTCAGTCAAATATATAATTATTCCTCGTGAATACCGATGGCTTCCTCACCCGAACCGACGACTCCACGGTCCGGCTTCAAAAAATGTCGAGACTGTGGAAAGAAAATGTCATTGACGGATCCTCACAGGATCGGTTTATGGTGCCTGGGAATCGAGCACCATTGTTCGGAGTGCGAGGAATGCATGTCCATGACGGCGAAATCCTTGAAGGAGCGTAAGGGGAACCTCGAGAGGGGTAAGGTAGTTAAAACTTCTTCGTAAGTTTCCCCGGCGGAGTCGAGACTTTCGTCTCCTCGCCATCGCAAAAGACATTCTCGTTCTAGGTCTCGAAGCAGTTCCCATCACTCTTCGAGATCTAAACATTCAAAAAAGAGACGTCGAAGATCCCCTTCCTCGTCTTCGTCTTCTTCCGTTTCCCCAAAAAGGGTCTCCTGCCCCACAAAACATAGCTCTCAGGCTGAGTGGGAGGAATTCAGGAAAAAGATGCTAAGCGTCTTCGAGAAAGCGGCCTCGACCGCCTCGAAGACTGCTGAGGATGAAAAATCAAAAAGCTGCGAGTCGCAGCACCCGGCGAAAGAAGCCACTCGAGAGCGTCACAAACCCTCGTTTAAAGGCAAAGTTGCATCTTCGATGCCGTTGTCGAAGATCCCTTCGACACATAGATCGGCGTCGTCAACGTCGTTATCGAAGGGTTCTTTGACGCACAGGTCAGTCGAGTCGACGCCGTCTTCAACGCCGATGTCGACGCCGAGAAAGGATAAGCCCATGGCCACCTCACAGCCAGTGGCCATACCCAGAGCCTCAAGCACGAGAATGTCGTCGACAACCTTGAGTAGAATCCCGATACTCTCGAGTTCATCGAGGCCTCTACCACCTTTCTCGACGCCTTCTTCGATGGCTTCGATGGCTTCGAAGCCTTTGACGTCCACGTCGACGTCGTCGACGTTTTCTCAGCCAATCATGACGAATTTGGCTCCTTCTGCTCTGGAAATGGGATTTATACAATTTTCAAGACCTGATCACTCCAGAGTCTTATCTTCTATTTATGAAGAAGGGGAGGATTCTGATCAGGAAAGGCCTTTTGAGTTGCAGGGATCTGCAACTCCTGCACCAGATGAATTTACCTCGGAGGAAGGTAGGTTGAAAGACCTCCATGAATCCCTACAGGAAGCAAGTGGGTTGGACACTTCCCCAGAAGTGGAATTTGCCACACCAGACCCAGGGGAACATGCTGAAACCCCTTATAGAACCTTGATGGCAAGGATAATAGTGTTTATGGGGTGGTCCACACCCTCACCTGCTATTCAGCAAGACGACCTCACAGACATCTTGGTCAAAGGTCCACAGGAGGATCCTGTGGTGCCATTTCATGCGGCATTACAAAGGAGAATTTTGGCAAACTTGGAAACACCTGAGGTAATCCCGGCGGTTAACAAAAAATTATCAGCTAAATATAGGGTGTCTTCTGCTGACCCTGAATATTTATCCAAACACCCAACTCCGGAGAGTCTGGTTGTTCAGGCAGCTACTTCAGCAGGTAGTAAATAGGCTTACCCTACTGTTCCACAGGACAGGGATGATAAGAGATATGAGTATATGGCTAAAAAAGTATTTTCCGCATGTAGCATGGCGTTGAAATACATCAATGCTACTTGTACGCTCGCAAGGTTCAGCCACACACTTTGGGAGTGTGCTTCATCAGCGGCTGACTGCCTCCCGGAGGGAGAAGAAAGGGAAGCGTTCCTAAACATCATCAAGGATGGTAAAGACGCTATGTGCAAATCCCTTCAAACTGGCATCGATTCTGCTGACAGCATCAGCAGGGCCATGGCGGCAAGTACAACAACCCGGAGATTTGCTTGGTTGCGAAAGTCTGGTTTTGCTCCAGATGTGCAAAGCAGACTCTTGAATATGCCCTTTGACGGCTCTTCTTTGTTTGGTAAGAAGGCGGATGACAGTTTAGAAAAACTACAAACATCAAAGGCAGCAGCAAAATCCCTAGGAGCTGCAATCCGTCAGACACCATATCGCCCCTCAGGAACCTCTTGGAGAGGTAAGTCCTTTCGCTTCTATTCCGCATTCGGAAAGGGCAGAGGACAGCCGGTTCAAAGGGGTCAGAAGAAATTCACCCGAGGTGGACGGGGTAAAAACACAAAAGCCGCAGCAGCAGGTGCCTCTTTACCCTCGGCATCTGCATCAGCCCCCTCCAAACCGCTCTGAGGACTCTCTTCACAAAACACCAGTTGGGGGCAGGTTAACTCAACATCTGACGGAATGGCAGGCTATTACGTCAGATGCTTGGGCATTGGAGACAGTTGCCCAAGGTTACTGCCTGCCTTTTCTACGCATCCCTCAGAGTCATCCACCGGGGAACAGCTCTCTGAAAGTTCCAGATCCGCTCCTCTTGCAGGAAATTGTAGACCTGCTAGAGAAAGGTGCCATAGAACCGGTACCTGTAGCGGAGAGGAACAAGGGCTGGTACTCCCCCCTACTTTCTCATTCCGAAGAAAGACGGAGGACTGAGACCTATCTTGGACTACCGAGAATTGAACAAGTTCCTCAGGAAGGACAAGTTCAAGATGGTAACTCTCTCTCAGATCCTTCAGGCCGTCCAGCTCCAGGACTGGCTGGTATCTCTGGACCTCCAGGATGCTTATTTCCATGTGCCAATCCATCTCAAACACAAGAAATACCTGGGGTTCGCAATTGGTGGCTCTCATTATCAATTTCAAGTTCTGTCATTTGGGCGGACCTCCGCCCCGAGGGTCTTCACCAAGCTAATGTTGGTAGTGGCTGCAAGTCTAAAGAGGGAAGGGATCCACGTCTACCCCTACCTGGACGATTGGCTGATCAGAGCTGTATCTTCGGAACAAGCTCAGATCCAGCTAGATTATGTCTTCCACGTCCTTCACAAACTGGGCTTCTCCCTCAATTTAAAGAAGTCACAGATGATACCATCACAAAGACTCCAGTTCATTGGAGCGGTCCTGGACACTTCCCTGGGAAAAGCCTCGCCACCAGAGGTGAGGGCTCAAGATATTCTGCAGATGGTCACCAAGTTTCAAAATGCCCAACGTCTCCCAGCCTTCGACTTTTTGAGGTTGCTAGGTCTCATGGCATCCTGCATATTCCTTGTGCCAGAGGCTCGCCTGAGAATGAGATCTCTTCAGTGGGCACTGAGAACTCAGTGTTCGCAATTCTCAGGGAGAATGACAGACCTCCTTCAGATTCCGGACAAGGTGGCTTGAGACCTTCAGTGGTGGGCCTGCCAGAAAAACATCTTGAAGGGGGAACTGTTTTGGCAACCATGGCCGGAGATAACAGTCTTCACAGATGCCTCACCCAACCTTCAGGCATGGTTTCTGAGAGGTTGAGATACAAGGATTGGGATCTTCCGGATGACGTAATGGAAATTTTGCCATCGGCCAGAAGGCCAGCAACTAAATACCTGTACCAGTGTAGTTGGAATAAATTCAGTATCTGGTGCAGGTATAAGGATGTGGACCCTTTTCAATGTGGCACCCCAATGGTGCTTTCTTTCCTATTGCGTCTAGCCAATCTGGGGCTCCAGATCGGAACAATTAAAGGCTATCTGGCTGCGCTGTCCATTTTCAAGCCCTCTTCAGAAGCGGTTTCCTACTTCGAAATTCCATTAATCATTCAATTCCTGAAAGGGCTCACTAAGGTGTACCCGCCAGTCCCTTTTCATGTCCCGACTTAGGATTTAAATCTTGTACTTAATTTTCTAACTTGTATACCTTTTGAGCCTCTGCATTCCTGTCCCTTAAGGCTTCTAACATTACAAAACTGTCCTTCGAAGGGATTGTGGCCTCCAGCTTGCTGGCCTCAGAGATTTTTTCTCTGTAGAGGGCACTGCGCGTCGACGTCCGCCGAGTCGATGTCCCTCGACAGCCACAGTATCGGCGCCGACGTCACCGTGCGCATAAATAGCCACGCGCGGCGTCCGTTGCTCAGTTCTGTTTTCCGCGCCTCGTGGGGCCTTGGAATATCGTTGCTCAGTTCAGTCAGATAAAACCTCTTATATTTACTCGAAATACCAACTCGTTCTCAATGGCTTCTTCATCGGACCCGACGACTCCGCGGTCCGGCTTCAAAAAATGCTGAGACTGCGGTAAGAAAATGACGATAACAGATCCACACAGGATCTGCTTGTGGTGCTTGGGAGTCGAGCACCATTGTTTGGAGTGTGAGGACTGCATGTCCATGACGGCGAAAGCCTTGAAGGAGCGCAAGGGGAAGCTCGAGAGAGGTAAGTCAATCAAAACCTCCTCTAAAGTTTCTTCAGCTGCGTCGAGGCATTCGTCTCCTCGCCGTCGAAAGCATTCCCATTCTAGGTCTCGAAGTAGCTCCCACCATTCGTCGAGATCCAGACACTCAAAGAAGAGACGTCGAAGATCCCCTTCCTCGTCATCTTCTGTTTGCCCAGAGAGGGTCTCCTGCCCCACAAAACACAGCTCTCAGGCTGAGTGGGAGGAATTCAGGAAGAAAATGCTAAGCGTCTTCGAGAAAGCGGCCTCGACCCCCTCGAAGACAGCTGAGGGTGATACCCCAGGTGAAAACCCCAAAAAATCGAAACGCTGCGAGTCACTGCACCCGGCGAAAGAATCCACCCGAGAGCGCCACAGGCCATCGGGTAAGAAGGCACCATCTTCGACGCCATTGCCGAAGATCCCTTCGACGCATGGATTGGCCCCATTGACGCCGTTCTCGAAGGGTTCTTCGACGCATCGGTCGATCGAATCGACGCCATCGTCGACGCCGACATTGACGCCGATGAAAGAGAAAACCACGGCTACTTCACAGCCAACGGTGATACCAAGAGCCTCCGGCACGACGCTGAGACCGTCGTCGACATCCTGGAGTAGGATCCCGATCCTCTCGAGTTCTTCGAGGCCTCTTCCAGTTTTCTCAACGCCTTTCTCGGCACCTTCGAAGCCTGTCACATCGGCGTCGACGACATCGACGTTTTCTCGCCCAATAATGACGAGTTTGGCTCATTATGCCTTAGAAATGGGTTTTACACCATTTCCGAGGTCAGAGTACCCCGGATTATCTTCAATCTATGAAGAAGGGGAGGATTCTGACCAGGAAACCTTCGGGTTGCAGAGGACCACACTACCTGTTTCAGAGGATTTTACCTCTGAGGAAAGAAGGTTGAAAGACCTACCGGAATCATTACATGAGGCAAGTGGGCTGGACACTTCTCCAGAAGTGGAATTTGTCCACCAGACATAGGGGAACATGCCGAAACACCCTATAGAACCCTGATGGCAAGGATTATTGAATTTATGGGTTGGTCTGCGCCTTCACCTGTTTTTCAACAGGATGACCTGACAGACATACTAGACAAAGGTCCACAGGAGGATCCTGTGGTCCCCTTCCATGCACCTTGCAAAGGAAGATTTAATCTAATTGGGAAACTCCTGAGGTTATCCCTGCAGTCAATAAAAGATTGTCAGCCAAGTATAGGGTAGCTGCGGATGACCCTGAATACTTATCAAAACACCCGACTCCAGAGAGCCTGGTGGTTCAAGCGGCAACTTCATCAAGCAGCAGATCCGCTTACCCTACTGTCCCACAGGATAGAGATGACAAAAGGTACGATTCTATGGCAAAAAAAGTATTTTCTGCTTGTAGTATGGCGTTGAAGTCCATCAACGCCACCTGTACACTCGCCAGGTTCAGTCACCCACTGTGGGAGTGTGCTTCATCAGCGGCTGACTGCATACCGGAAGGAGAGGAAAGAGAAGCCTTCCTTAACATCATCAAAGATGGCAAAGATGCCATGTGCTTGTCACTTCAAACTGGCATCGATTCCGCTGACAGTATCAGCAGGGCCATGGCGGCAAGTACGACAAACCGCAGGCATGTGTGGTTGCGAAAGTCTGGGTTTGCTCCAGATGTTCAGGCCAGACTTTTGAATATGCCCTTTGACGGCTCTTCTTTATTCGGTAAAAAGGCTGATGACAGTCTGGAAAAGTTGCAGACATCTAAAGCAGTGGCAAAATCTTTAGGACCTGCAATCCGCCAAACTCCGTTTCGCCCCTCAGGAACCTCTGGGAGAGGAAAGTCCTTTCGCTATTATTCGACATTCGGGAAAGGCAGAGGACAGCCGGCTCAAAGAGGCCAAAGGAGATCCACCCGAGGTGGACGGGTCAAAAGTACTAAAGCCGCAGCAGCAGCAGGTGCCTCTTTACTCTCGGCATCTGCATCAGCCGCCCCAAACCACTCTGAGGTCTTTCCACACAACACCTGTAGGGGGCAGGTTAACTCACCATCTGACGGAATGGCAGGCTATTACGTCAGATGCTTGGGCATTGGAGACAGTTGCCCAGGGTTACTGCCTACCCTTTCTACACATCCCTCAGAGTCATCCACTGGGGCACAGCTCTCTAAAAGTTCCAGATCCGCTCCTCTTGCAGGAAATTATAGACCTGCTAGAGAAAGGTGCCATAGAACCGGTACCTGTAGCGGACCAGAACAAGGGCTGGTACTCCCCCTACTTTCTCATACCAAAGAAGGACGGAGGACTGAGACCCATCCTGGACTTACGAGAATTGAACAAGTTCCTCAGGAAGGACAAGTTCAAGATGGTAACTCTCTCTCAGATCCTTCAGGCCCTCCAGCTCCAGGACTGGCTGGTATCTCTGGACCTTCAGGATGCTTATTTCCATGTGCCAATCCATCTCAAACACAGGAAATACCTGAGGTTCGCAATTGGCGACTCTCATTATCAATTTCGAGTTCTGACATTTGGGCGGACCTCCGCCCCGAGGGTCTTCACCAAGCTAATGTCGGTAGTGGCTGCGAGTCTAAGGAGGGAAGGGATCCACGTCTACCCCTACCTGGACGATTGGCTGATCAGAGCTGTATCTTCGGAACAAGCTCAGATCCAGCTAGATTATGTCTGCCACTTCCTTCACAAACTGGGCTTCTCCCTCAATTTAAAGAAGTCACAGATGATACCATCACAGAGACTCCAGTTCATTGGAGCGGTCCTGGACACTTCCCTGGGAAAAGCCTTGCCACCAGAGGTGAGGGCTCAAGATATTCTGCAGATGGTCAACAAGTTTCAAAATGCCCAACGTCTCCCAGCCTTCGACTTTTTGAGGTTGCTAGGCCTCATGGCATCCTGCATCTTCCTTGTGCCAGAGGCTCGCCTGAGAATGAGATCTCTTCAGTGGGCACTGAGAACTCAGTGGTCGCAATTCTCAGGGAGAAGGACAGATCTCCTCCGGATTCCGGACAAGGTAGCCCACGACCTTCAATGGTGGGCCTATCCAGAGAACATCTTGAAAGGATAACTGTTTTGGCAACCTTGGCCGGAGATAACAGTAGTCACAGACGCCTCACTCACGGGGTGGGGAGCCCATGCCAATGACTTGACCATCAGCGGTCGTTGGTCTCCATCGGAGTCCAGACTACACATCAACCTATTAGAGCTGAGAGTGATCAGACTAGCGCTGAAAGCTTTCCTGCCATCAGTACAGGGGAGAAATGTCCTAATAATGACAGACAACACGGTGGCCATGCACTACCTCAACAAAAGAGGAGGCATAGGGTCACTGCCACTGTGCAGAGAGGCAATGCAGCTCTGGTTTTGGGCAATTCAGGAAGGAATCTCTCTATCGACAGTCCACCTAGCCGGAGAGAAGAACTTTACAGCGGACGCTCTGAGCAGGCAGAGCACAGTCTCCCACGAGTGGGAGCTAGCTCAGGAAGTCCTTCAAGAGATCTTCGCCCTTTGGGGAACCCCTCAGGTGGATCTGTTCGCCACCAGCACCAACAGGAAGTGCGATCTGTTATGTTCAAGGGAATTTCCCCCGAGCGGAGCTCTAGGGGACGCGTTCGTAGTGGACAGGGAGTTCCCACTCCTTTACGCGTTTCCACCAGTCCCTGTTATTCCTCAAATGATCAGGAGGTTGAGAAGATTCCGTAAAACCATGATCCTAATTGCCCCGGACTGGGCCAGGAGAACGTGGTACCCGGACCTTCTAGATATGTCCATCTGTCCTCCAATCCATCTTCCACTCAAAGAGAATCTTCTCTCACAGAAGGGAGGTCAGGTTCTCCATCCAGACATCGGAACCCTCAACCTTCACGCTTGGCTTCTGAAAGGGTGAGGTACAAGGATTGGGACCTCCCTGATGACGTCATGGAGGTGTTGCTTTCAGCCAGAAGGCCAGCAACAAAGTATTTATACCGCTGCCGTTGGAACACATTTTGCAGCTGGTGGAGAGAAGGGAATATCAACCCTTTTTCATGTGGTACACCAACAGTGTTATCGTTTCTACTCCTCTTGGCAAACTCAGGCCTTCAAGTTGGCACTGTAAAAGGCTATCTCGCAGCGCTTTCAATCTTCAAGCGCACTGCGGAGGAACCATCGTATTTCAAACTACCTCTAGTAATACAATTTCTCAAGGGATTAACTAATGTTTATCCTCCAAGACCATTCCAAGTTCCCTTATGGGACTTAAATTTAGTCTTAAATTTCCTAATGGGTACTCCATTCGAACCACTCCACTCTTAAAACTGTCCTATTGGTAGCACTAACATCTGCTAGGAGGGTGAGCAAATTACAAGCTTTCTTGTAAACCCCCCCCATACAATTTTCCATAAGGACAAAGTTGTCCTACAGGTGAAGCCTAATTTCCTCCCAAAGGTGGTTTCTGAATTTCATATCACTCAGAAAATGACCTTACCTTCGTTCTACCCTCCTCCCCATCCGGGGAAAGAGGAAGGAAGGCTACATAGGCTGGACCCAAGGCGAGCTCTGAGCTTTTACATCAGCAGACTGGCTAGGATTAGGCAAGCAGACCAACTGTTTGTAGGATACTCAGGTCACAAGTTGGGACTACCCATAACAAAACAGACCATTTCCAGGTGGATTATTTTGGCCATTCTGGAATGTTACAAACTGGCAGGGAAAGAGCCACCCCAAAATCTTAGGGCTCATTCAACCAGGGGTATCACAGCCTCTTCTGCCCTCCAAAGAGGGGAACCGGTCCGAGACATATGTGCGGCTGCCACATGGTCGTCTGCACATACATTCACAAAATTTTACAACCTGGATTCCTCCACTAGTCAAGAGACCAGATTTGGCAAAGCTGTATTACATTCGGTTCATTCCTAAAAGGGATACATGACATTATTACTCCCACCTCCAATTACATGCCACTGCTATGGGAGTCTATCAAAGGTAAGGAATACGTCGGAGGACACAATCCCTTCGAAGAACAAGTTACTTCTTACCTTGTAACGTTCTTTTGATGGGATGTTCCTCCGACGTATTCCTTATCGCCCCTCCCATCCATCCCCGCACTAATACTTCCCTTGTGGTTGCAGCTTACGCTCCTTCAAGGTCAATAACCAATTAATGTAAAACAACTGTTAACGTCAAAACGGAACTGAGCAACGGACGGTGCGCGAGTCTATTTATACGCGTGGTGACGTCGGCGCCGATACGGAGGCCGTCGAGGGACATCGGCTCGAGGGGCGTCGACGCGCGGCGTCCTCTGCTGAAGAAGTTTTTCCGAGGCCGGCCAGCAAGCTGGGAGATGATCAAAGATAAGGAATACGTCGGAGGAACATCCCATCGAAAGAACGTTACAAGGTAAGAAGTAACTTGTTCTTCTAAAATGTTGGAACCAATTAGCGAGGTTAATCATCTAATCTCACAGATCAAGGGTTTTTTGCACGACATCAAAGATATCGATGTAGTTGAATGTACAAAAAGAAAGGAAAAGTGAAAAATGCGGAGATTGGGCAGGCCCATTCATTATGTACAGTTGGAAATGGGCCCTTTGAGTGTGAGATCGAACTGTGTTTTATTTTGCCCAAGAACGCAGACTTGATAGATTTCTGCGTGTTCTGCTTTTATTTGGCCACACGTGGAGAGCTGACACTTACCCTCCCCAGCCATCTGCAGAACTAGTTATTGGACATAGATAGGCAAATAAATACGAGTGACATATTGGCTATAATGAGTATATAAATGGCTTGTTATAGGCCCTTTAATAAAATACAATACCTATTTCACTATAAAGCAAGGTAAGACAGAAAACAACATACATTTAGATATACCAAACATAAAAATTTAACATCACTGTTAAAATGATAGCGGAAGACACCTTCATCTCAGCCACAGCAATACTGCTTAGTCCCAGAGCAGGTTAGCAGAGAGATCACTCCTCTTAACGGGAATCTGAGGCGGAGCACCCTTCCACTCAGCGAGACTGCATCACTGGGGTCCGGATTCCAACAACTGAACTGTTCCAATATCCTCTCTTGTTTCTATGGGCTACTTTCGATCCCCGCCCATCATGGTAGACCACTGTTCCCGGCCGAAGAGCAGACGAGAAGCATGATGAGCCCAGAGTGGAATATTCCAGTCAGAAACGGAAAAAAAACAACTTCCCTTCTTGCTTTCGTTCCCAGTGTCCCTTATCACTGCACCTGTAGCGTGCTCCGACTACCTTCCCACCTTGACCTTCGGCGGACAATACCATAACTATTCTGCAATTAGCTCGACTAAGCTCGACTAATATCAATCTGTGACCTTGCCTCGACTGCAGAAATACATGGTTACTTGCTGAGCTCATGAAAACGTAGGCTTTCATGGGTTTTTCATTGCGGGAATGGAAGCGGGAATGGAAGCGAGTGTCCAAAGTACACTGCAACACTGATCAAATCCAAAACTGAACTATAATGGGCACCAAAAAGGATGCCCAAAAAGGTAGATCTGTTGGCCCCATTCGGAGTCTTGCATCTCCCAGGGCAAGAGGGAGGTAAAAATTATGTTTTCCCTATTAAAAATAACTCCACATCCTTGGGATTCGAGGGGGTGGACATTATCGAAATATATAATGATTCTACTGTTTGTTTGTTTGTTTATTTTATTAATAAAGCGCACCTGACCCCATGGTAATTGGGCGCTGTTAGGACATTAATGGTTACAAAGAGCAGTCAAGGTAAGATTACAACAGTAAGATATATACATATTATACATATTATACATATTATACAATCAAACGTTAAAGGTCATGGCAAAAGTACAGGGCAACGTATAAGCAAAATGTGCCGTCCATCAAAGGTCACTGGTATTTACGGCTGTGGCGATTATATTTTGTTGAGTAGCCAAGTGATAACATGGCTTCTGAATTTGTTAAATGCTTGAATCATTTGAATATTCTGAGGGAGGGTGTTCCATAGCTGGGGCTAATACCGGGAAGCTAATGCCACCGGCTCTTTTTAAATTAAATCTGGGCACCACCAGACAAGGTCTGTTGGATGATCTAGTAGTTCTGTTGGGCACTTTCCATGTGCACTTGTCTGTGAGATAGGGGGGGCTTGGTGGTTAAGCGCTTTATGAGTGAGGCAAATAGTTTTTAAGTCGATTTTATCATGTTGCTTTCTAGTTTCTGATATGTGCTCTCTTTTAGGAATATTTAACGCTACTCTGAGCATGTTATTTTGCATGATCTGCAGTTTATTTAGAATGGATTTATTGGCACCAAGGTAGAGACTGTTACAGTAATCTAATTTGGATTGTATGAGCGCTCTCGCCAATGTCAGGCAGCTAGTGGGGGGAGAGAAAAGGTCTGCACGCTCTAATCTGTTTGCCAGTGTAGGCAGTGGCAGATGAGGTCATGTTTATCTGTTTAGTTAGGTTAGATTGTGCATCGAGGTAAAAACCTAAAATTTTTACATGTTTGGCTACGGGTATATTGTTCCCATCAATGAAGATACTTGTATAGCGAGGGCTAAGTTTGAGCAGGTTGTTAGGTGAGCCAACTAGGAGTAGCTCTGTCTTATCATCATTCAGGCAGAGGCCATGTGTGGCCATCCATGCCTGAATGATGGTGTGGACTTCGTTAATCCGTGCGACATCTATATCATACTGTCCCAAGCAGGTCTGGACCCACACCTAAAGACATTCCAAAAGTCAGTTTTAATGGCCTTCTAATAAAAACCCAGGGTGGGAACAGCCGTACCCACCTTGGAAAGGGCAAGGAAAATACTGGTGGTGGGATGCAACTTTTAATTATGATCCCAACAGCAAATCGCTTTGATCCACTTTT
This sequence comes from Ambystoma mexicanum, assembly GCF_040938575.1. Lineage (NCBI taxonomy): Eukaryota > Metazoa > Chordata > Amphibia > Caudata > Ambystomatidae > Ambystoma > Ambystoma mexicanum. Next base: position 141,228,621 of record NC_090921.1, read on the forward strand.
AAAACAAATACCCACCCCAAGTAACCACCTACCCCCATCCAGTATTAACCCCTGGGATTAGTAATGGAACCAAAGGTGTACCTGACTGTGCCCATGGAATACAGGGTAAAGCAAGGATCCAGTTAAAAGGGAAACGAAAGATGATCCTCCCAGCATCACAGAAGCAGTCTAGGCCCAAGCATTGCACAGTGGGCACCCAGACTGAGCGGGATCAGGTAATAATATCCCCATATATATGGTCGCCGTAAATAATATTGCTGGGAAAATGTCATGGCAATATTATTTGGGTGACCATATATATGGGGACAGGCGACATTATTACATGGAACCGCCTGAGCTTCCTAAGACCATCGAACAAAGCAATAAAACCCCTATCTTAGTCCTTCACACAGTACCAATGGCTGAGACAGTGAGAGAAACACTAGAAACCAAAGTAGATAATATGATGAATTTACTAAATGTTTTGAAATCAAACGTAACCTGGTAGAACAGAGCAATCCTATGGCTTTAAAGCCATCACAAAATAATGTAAAGGAGGGTCTTGCAGGGAAGTCTATGGTGAACTGCAACAAACTCCTGGTTAGTTCTGTGGGCAATAGGCCCAGAACAGTAAGGCACCCCGAGCCCACCCAGGGGGGACTTTGTGCATACAATCAGGGGGCTATGTGAGCTGCGTAAATCAGTACAGATTCCCTCAGTATCAGCCACATGAGAGACAAGGAAGGGTTTTCCCTTGACAGGCTCTAACCTGATTCCAATAAATAAGCCCATTATTGCTAATACAAAAAGTGAACATTCAGGTTAGTGACAACATTCCTTTCGTGGTAATGACTAATGTTCCTCGATTAGCTGCTGGACAGTATGAAGATCACGAAAGCTTGAAAAGCAAAAGCTCACATTGGATTAGGTATCTAAAGAGGTGTCTATCGTTTATTCATGGCAATATTTTGTCATGCCAGAGGGGCAATACCCCGAACTCACAATGGGATCACATCCGAATTTATCTTCTGTCTTGGGAATTGGTAGAGAGGCTATTGAGTATTGATCATAGAACTCACCCCACAAACAAAACCAGAATTGTATTACATTCACCGGAATTTCTATGTCTTAGGAGCCCAATCAAAACTACATACAATGGGGCGTCGAATTACCACGGGCCAGTGCAAAAGTATGCAATAAATTAGCACAACGTTAACCAAAACCCTGAATCAGGCGGACTTGATGACTTCGAGTGACTGGCATAGAGAACCAATGTAGCAATGATGTGAGAGGGATCATTAAGCTTATGTCATGGAATATAGCGGGCTTAAATAGAGTGTTGGCAGATACGACATGGAACTCCTTTTATAAGAGGTTTTAATGTTATAGTGCTCCATGAAGCCTGGGCAATTGAACCTGTTTCTCTCCAAGGGTTTCAATCTTATTGTGTGCCTGCTATGAAAAAGGATTGTTAGTCTGGGTAGATGTTCTCCTTGGATGGAGGGTTGTTCAAAATGAAACAAGGCTCCTGAGATCTCCAATCCTTACTTATTATTACTGGGGAGGGAGAGGATATTCCTCTCATGAATATATATAACAGGCCCTATAACACCCAGGGAACACTCTTTAAGAACCCCTTAGACCAAGAACATGAGTTTGGGTGTACAGATAAGATGATCTTGGTGGCTGGAGATCTAAATCTGCAAATAGAACCTGTGTGAGTTCTTGCGGGCCTGGGGGAGGACCAGGATTTGGCCTGGGATATCCCATAAGTAGTTGCAGCAGCCCCAGCGCGTACACATCAATATGCAGTAGAATCTACTTGCTTATTATATAATCTAAATCTAAGGGCTTGTAATGGGCGAATCCGAAAAAAACAACCGGCAAAGAAAACGTTTATAGGACACAATGGGTCGACCCTTATAGATTATATATTGATTTTAGCAGCAGACTGGGCAAGGGTAACCAACTTCGAGGTAAAAAATAGAACAGAGAGCGACCATCACCCGATGGAATTATACCTAAGGGGAAGAGTGGCCCCCGCTCCTGGAGACCAAGGGCCAAAACTAAACCAACCCTTGGAAATAGTTGGCCATGCACTCAAATCTGTAAAATGGCCACAAGTCCTAGAAAATGAGTCGGAACACCACTATATGCTGCTATAATAGGTGACATTGAGGACATTTGTGACAATCCTAGAATTATAGAAGAATTTAAATGAGAGAATACTGCCAATTATCTCTGTTACTGTGGGGAAGGTAAGAGAGAAGGCACTCCTCAAAGAGGGATGGTTCGATGAGGATTGTCGCGTGACCAAAAGAAAGATTATTGAATGTGCTGCAGTGAAGGAGGTGGCGAAGAAATTGACTCTGCGACAAGCCCGGTCAGATTACAAAATGTTAACACAAAGAAGAAAAAGGAATACTGTCAGATAAATGGAGGTCCCTGCATGATGCACTGCAATCTAAAAACAATGTATTGTTTTGGAAATTGGTAACAGACAAGGGATTACCAGGTGACCAAAAACTAGATTGTTGCATTATTGCAGAGGACTGGTGGCAGCACTTTTCATCTCTTTATGGCCACCACAATTGTGCAGTGTCGTACTCCACGCCCCGCGCAACAGAGCATCCACATTCCATTGATCACCTATGTATCACCTTAGGTGAAGTAGAACATGCGTTATCTCTCCAGAATTGTGGTAAAGCCGCAGGTCCAGATTTAATTCCTGGAGACCTTTTCAGAGACGAGGCTGATACCTGGGTACCCATTCTATGCAGGGTCTTTAACTCCATTATTAGGAAAGGTAAAATACCGGAGTCCTGGAGGAAGGACATAATAATCCTTCTGTACAAGAAGGGAGGGAAGAACCTCTGCAAATTATCTGGACAGCGCAGGTAAATTGTTTGATAAGGTACTCTTGTCCCACCTCCAGGACTGGGCCGATAACAATGATGTAATCACAGACTTAAAGGCCAGTTTTATATTGTACTTGTTGATCCATAAATATGTAGTTTTAAAAAAGACCAAACTTTACGCTGTATTTCTGGATCTCAAAACTGCTTTCGAATCAGTTTCCCGTGAAAGACTATGGAATATTCTTACTCAGCGCAAAGTTCCTCCCGACCTAATTAAAATCATTAGTTTACTGTACTTTGGAAACAGCGGTTCAGTCTGCTATGGGCTCGGAGGGGAAACTACAATCCCTTTCACGGTTAACATGGGGGTAAGGCAAGGCGGCATCTTGGCACCTCTATTTTTTAACTTCTATATACAGGAGGTTATCGATGCTCTAGTAATGGGGTGCCAGGACTGCCTGAAAATGACCCCAAACAAATACCCAGCTTTATTTATGCGGATGACAGTTCTTTTGGCCACCACTCCACAAGGATTGGAGAAAGCAATAGTTACTACAAAAAGTAAAGACTTACAATTGGACCTAAACATAACAAAATCTAATGTTTTGGTATGCAGGCCCGATCCACAAAATACACACAGTTGGTGCTTTGATTACCTCGGTGTGTGGTTCCTTGATACGGGAGGTTGGGTAGAGCTGGCGAAGTGTTCAGTCACTACTCTGGAGAAATTTAAGGAGTCTATTAAATCCTTCCATGTTAGACATGAAGGAGGAGCCATTTGCCCTGCTCTGAACCTCTATGGAAAGCAAGCATTACTTTACGGGGTCGAATTATGGGGACATGCCAATGTGAAAGAAATAATCACGAGCGAACATGCGTTCTTTAAAAAGCTGTTATTATTGCCTAGGAGTGCTCCCTCTGACTTGGTGTTTATTGAACTTGTTGTTCCTGTGGTTGCTCAGTTTAAGCCCTGACCAGTTTTATTCTGGCTAAAGCTGTGGAACCAAGAGGGGTTAGAAAACTCACAGTCAGCATTAAGTCATCTTATGTTGATTTGATTTGATTTTGATTTTGAGTCCTTATAATGCGCTTGTGACGGACTAGACAGTATAGTGGTGCAGCTGGAATTAAAGAGTTAAAGTCAACTGGCCGACTGTAGCTAGAACCAGGTTTGAGGCAAGGGTTCACATTATCACATGATGGAGTTCAATTATTTAAACAGAAATGTTTTGAGTGCCCTACGGTTATGTCACTAGACGGTGGGAGATGCATAAGCTGGGTCAGTCATATTAAAAACACCCTCTGTGAAGTGGGCAAAGTCAATCTGTGGTCTAACCCTGAGTGCCACCCTGCGGGTGTAAAGAAAATAATTAAAGAGGCGCTGGCTAATAGTGCTCGAGATTAATTGTTGCATGTGGCTATGGAACTAAAAATGGGCCCGGATTATTTTGAGTTTACCCCCTTTGGTCCCAAATCATATTTGGATTATATCTGGCCGCCATTTGAAAGGTCCCTATACCTACGCTTAAGATTAGGTACTTTACCGGTGGTAGTTGTTACTCAATCATCGGACGTATCTAACACAGCACAGTGTCCGATGTGTGGGAATCCAAATGAAACTGTCCTACATTTTATATTATTGTGCCAAAAACCTATGTATCTTAGGCAAATCTTTCTGAGGCCAGTTCTGTGAAAGGCAGGGACAAGGCTACTAAATCAGCACTAAATTTGCTATATCAGAGCCAAGAAACCCTTTAGTAGTATTATTGTGTGCACACTATATTCATACGACATGGCTCCTAAGGAAGAAGGGGTTGAATCTTGAGGACAACTGAGTAGGCACAAGCACAACTCACTTATATGGTAACATGAAAGATTAATTACTGGTTTCTCATGCACCCCATATGCTGCAACCAACCCATGATTTGTATCATATTGGTATAATCGCATTATGAGGCTGCGAGCAGTGCTCTCCTTATTGATTTTAGTGACTGCTGTTTAGTATATATTTATCTATTTTCTAGATTTTAAGAGCCCCATGAATTGCATATATTTCCTGTATTAATTGAGTATTAATTCTGTGTTGGTCATTTTTATCTGTATTTACTGTGTACAATGATAATTCTTGTTTGAATGATGTATGTTGTATGTTTCACTTGATGGCCCAACGCCAAATAAAAGTTCTGTAGACTTGACATGTATATCAACCTGTAACGGCTAGCCGCCATCAAATTACTCCTTTCAGGAACATGAGCCCCTGACTGATTAGTCATTGGTCACAGATGAATTGTTTTTTAAACGTACTGGTCTCCAGGTATGTTACGAAATTGTGCCTATTAATGCCTCTCCATGCATGATTTGTGTTTCATGTATGTATTCAATGAAAAACATATTTTTCCAGCATGGAAGAGATATATGTTGATTGGATACTTTTTAGACTGCATGCTGCATTTGTTGTATATGCTTTTTATAACTCCAGGCCTGGTGCAAGATTGATTTCTAAAAATGTGCTTGTAATAGCATTTTAACTACTAATCAGTGCTGGATGTTACATTTGTTCATATAATAAGATTAATAATGAGATTATTGCATTTCTTTACTAGTCATATAAAATACTAAAGGCTTGATTTCTCTGCTCTTTCAATGCTGATGCCGGTTTATTTATGAGGTTTTTTGATTACATGATGCATTATTATATGTGACAGATTTATGATTACTGCTTACCTTTGGACTGCAAGGTAACGCAAGCATTATTGAATGATGTAGTTTGTTTTACATTAACTTTTTGTCCTTTTATATCTTGATTATGCATGGTGATGACATAAATTCAAACATGGCGTTAAGCATATTTCCTTGGGCTGGACCTGGAAGCCTGAACTAATCAAAGGGGCCATGTCATGTATGCAAGGTTGGGGTCAGCCTAAACCTTTAGGTGACCAGCCAACCTGTCTTGTTCAACCTCTGTAGTTTATCATTAAACTGACATGTTTATACTGCAAATGAAATCTAGTCGTTTCTGTAGCTATATGTTTGTGGATAACATCTGATGTGGCTACATGTTTTTTGTGGGTGCTAAATTAGAGATAAGCTGAATCCAAAATAATGATGTGCAGTTTATGACATACTGCAGATTAAAATAGCGTATTCTTACGTAAAAATAGTAACATGAGTCTAAAATGGTAATTTTAGAGCAAGCACATTATGCACCGGTGTGTTGCTTAGTCACACTGCACAGAGTTCACACCTTATTTTTAAATATGGCTTAACTAGCTTTAAATATTTTGTAACGCAAAGTGTGTTGACTATTCCCATAATGCAAAATTCACAATTGGCTTAAAAGATTGCATGCGGCTCAACTAGTTCACACACTATGCAATGGAAGGTGTGTCTCATTGGTCACTAATGAGGGAACACATCACTGATTAACTGATTAGAGTTGGAGTTATAAGAGGCTACATTCACTCTAAAAGGGTCAGCTCGACCGAGGATAGAAGGATGCATCACCTTTCCTTGCCCATGCTCCAGCCAGGATGAAGCAAGGCACAACACACCTGGAATTTGGAAGAACCAGCACTGGCAAACGTCTTTCCAAACAGATAAATGGAAAAGTACCGAACATCCAGAGGCAGAGCAACCTTTTTCAAACTTGGAGAATATAAGAGGAAACTAAGCTTAAATTAGCTGACTGGAATTTGAATGCACACTGGAACAATGGAGTTGCATTTAGGAGCTATGTTTTATATCACCATAACAAGCGCTAGCTTTGAGGAGTGGGAAACCGTGAGAAAGATCCTGGACTTAAATCTTTACCTTTACCTTTTATTCATCTCAGTGAAAATGAATACTTCACCCCAGAGATAAGAGCCAAAGGATTCGAACATTGGAACATGGGGTATGTTGGAGAATAGGAGGTAAAAGGAATACTCAAAACATTTGTGATGTTATGTTATTGTGATTTATACAGTGCACCGCTGCCATTTTCAAGGCATCCAGGCTCTGTGGTGGATCTGAAAAGGAAGGAGGGCTGGAAGGGCTTAATGAGGGGGGTAGCAAAGGAAAGCCTTAGAGAGCGTTGATGTTCTGTTGGTGGCTTCAGTTTGCAAAAAACAATCACTGTTTGCTTATGTGCTGGGGTTGTTTTTAGTTGGTACGAGTTGGGTGGTTTTTGATGTATGTCTGTGTGTGGGATCATTTGTGTGTAATTGGTTTCGTTTTCTCTAGTGTGTTGTGTTTAGTTGGGTGTTGCTGAGTGTGTGCATTTTGTGGTGGTTCTAGGTTTCTGCTGTGGTGGAGGTTTGTGTGTGTTTTGTTTTGTGTTTGACGGCGAGTATGCAGGACAGTGGAAGGTTTTTACTAGAGTTAAGTTAGTGATGGTAATATTCTGTGCCCTTCTGTGCGGTGGTTATGTAGGTCTGACAGGGTTCATATTCTTCTACGATGGTTTGTGTTAAAATGCTTTATTTCGTTGGGGCATTGAGGGGTTGGTTGTTTTGTGTGTTTCACTTGTGTTGTGTTGGCTGTTTCCCTTCAAAGTGTTTCCTATTTAGATGATGAGTTCAAGAGCAATGTGTTTAGCAATATTCTGAATATTAGGTGGTCTTCAATTGTTTGTATTTCCTTCAGGAGTGAGTTCCAAAGTTTTGTCAAGATGCAGGAGAAGGGAATATCTGTAATGCCGGAATATGCAATAGCTTGCTGTCAGAGAGAGTTTTAATTTGACCAAACTGACTGTCGGAATATAGCTGAAGATAACCATAAGCAGTTATATTCTGAAAGTCAGAAAAATCCTCTCAAAATCACTGACATTTATAAACATAAAAGCCCATGTGAGTCCCAGGGAAACAAGGAAAAATAGTCTTTAAATGTTAGCAACTTAATTCCTGAAAAACCTTACTCTTCTGTAAAGTCAAATAATACTTGGAATCCTCATAGTACTTTCGGTCTTAAGTATTAAATGAAAAGTGAACGTGATAACGAAAATTTCACTAAGAGAGCTGAATTCTATTGTATGGACTACAAGTCCCATAAATCCCTAAATACTGCAACGAAGAAGACTGCAGATGCACAGGACTGCTGGTCACAATAAATTAGGAATAATGACCCACACCTGAGGAGGACTGGGAGCATAAAAAGCCCCCTCAGGTGCAGGTCATAGGAAGGAGCAGCAGTAGAAGGTGGGGTTGTTTTCCTACCTCCACTTGGCAGCAGCATAAGCAGAGATTGCGTGGTAGCAGAGACGACAATGGGGTGTGAGGTCAATGCCGGTCCTGAGAGGGTCCTGATTGCTCCTGAACATAATTGCAAAGCTGGCGTAGCAGGAAGCATGGGGAGTGATGACTCTCCCTCTAAGGAACGTAGCAGCAGAGGTCACGCAGCGGAAAGCACACCTTTTGATAAATGTCCCCCTTGTTTTACCAACACCGGTGGCAGGTGAGCACCGACGTGTTGCTGGAGCCAGGAGAACCCTGCTAGCGATAGATGCCAGCCGCAGAAGCTTGTGGAGAAGAGATTCCCAGACCGCGTGGGGAAAGTGAAGTAGAGGACCTGGAGGCAGCGAGGTGAACAGATGCACACGCCAGACCTGGTGAGTTCACTGTTAGATAGTGACCCCGGAGTACTCTGTATCCGCCCGTAGCCAAAAGAGAAATATACCAAAGCAATTAAGAAAGAACTATAATTGCCGAAGCCAAAAGAAGACAGTTGGTGTCTTCAATGTTGATAAACATTATTGCCCATATGAAAAGGAGGTCCTAAGAGAGAAGGACGTAAACCTGCATTGCCAAAGTCAAAGACGTGTGAAATTGAAGCAGGAACCATAACAGCAGTTGTTTAGTGTAAAAGGGAAGAAACAAGATTGGTCGGAAGGCTGCCCTGCTGAGGAAAGATGTTCAGAGGGAGTGGAGCATAAGATGATGAGAACGTGTTGACCAAGTGTTGTTCTTGTTTCCCTTGAAGTGGTTCTTGTATTTGTAGTTGTGGAGCAAAAGACAATGGCCCTCATTATGAGTTTGCAGGTCCGGAATTAACGGTGCCGGTAGAACCGTACCGGCACCGTTTTCCAGACCGGCAAGCTACAAGTTCTACGGGTGCCGTTCCGCCTGCCAGGTCTGACCAGGCGGGCGGAAAGCACCTGCCCGCAGATATTCGCGGAAACACCGGTACCATTACGACATGGTGCCGGTGTTTCCGCAGTCCCCATTCCTGTATGGGACTCCACGGGAAAGGGGATTTACAGAATTGCCAGCACCGGATTTACCGGACCACCAGGGCTGTAATGCCCTGGTAATTCCAGCAAGTCTGGTAATTCACTACGGGTCCAGCAGCAGCCTGCCGGTTTTACCAGCATGGCTACCCAGAATACACCACAGCCGCTACAGCCTTTAGAAATAACAATCTGTGCTTGAGAACAACAATGGCCTCCCCACAATGTCTTCCTGCTCCTATCACAACCCGAAACACCCACCTCAGAGCCAGAACCCTGACAAAACCCACATCTCATACCTAAGAGAGGCCAAGCACCTCCCCACAAGCCTACTCAAAAGACCTCCCCTCCGACATATAAGGCAGCCACTATAACCCAGCAAATACATACTGAGCCCCTGGCTAACCCAACACACAAAAACAACCATCTATCTTAGATACATGCATGGCTAAGACCTACGTTACCAACCCAACATAACCCAAGCACATGAAATTGTATGCACCCCCAGACCTCTAGAGTTACATGCAACCAGCACATAACCGCCCTGTAGCCTCAACTTCTCCATGTAGCCCTCATCAATACAAGATCGCTCCCTGCTCACGCCCTGGACATAAATGACCTCATCATCTCCCAGAAATTAGACCTCTTCGACATCTCTGAAACTTAGCTCCACCCTGCATCGGGCCCTGCACTTTCTTTGGCTATTCCAGGGGGATTCCCCATACTCAGGCAGGATAGAATTAAATCCAGAGGCGGTGGCATCGCCCTCATCTACGAAGACACCATGCAGATTTGACCCATCCAATCCCCAGTGGTAAGAAACTGTGCACTTCTTTCCCTTAAACTCATATCAACCACATCACCATCCACATGATATACAGACAACCTGGCCAACCCATGTGCTTTGAAGTAGAACTTATCCACACAATCAGAACCAACATTAAACCTAACTCCAGAGTCATACTCTTAGGAGAACTCAACCTTGGCCTCTTTGACCCTCACTATACAACCGCGAGAGCACTTGCAAAAGCTCTCACAGACCTAGGTGTCACTCACTGAGTCTGCAAACCCAACCACATAAAAGGGAGATCTTTGGATTCAATATCAGACCTTAACAGCCAGAAGTCCATCACATCCACCCCCCCTGCCCCTGGTCAGACCACCACGTCATCTGCTCCTTTCTCCCCTTATCGAAGCAATACCAAGAGTCTACCAAGAGTCTACCACCCACTCTAGCACGAAGCGCTAGAAATATTACCAAAGGCACCATCTCACCCCTCCTCATCCCCCTTGACTTAGATCGCACTGACTCATCTGACCCAGACCACCTTGCCAAACTCTACACCACAACCCTCACTAATGCAGTAATCCCTCACCAATGCAGTAAATGTGGTAGACACCACTTGCAGTATGCTAATAGCGAAATTGTGAATTACTATCGGGAAAAAAGAAAATATAAATTACAAATATGTAATTTATTTTATTTGTGGCGTTCGCTAAGGGGCATAACTGAAGTAGTAATCACTGCCTCCCCGCATGCTATTGGTCTCTGAAACATTCTTTTGACCTGTGGGGAACCTGTGGGGAACCGGCAGGCTTTAGCCGGCCCCTTGGCAAAGGCCCACATATAGGCCCGAAATCCTATCAGATGTGCAAATTTCCTCTCATCTCGGACCCTCCAGGATCCATGAAACTTTCCCTCCCGCTACACGCAATGCTGAAACTGCATACTCATCCCTGATGCCTCCGCTGCATTTGCTGCCTGCATTTGCTGCCTGCCATCTACACACCACTTGAAAGAAAATATAAATTGCAAATCTATAATTTATTTTATTTGTGGCATTCGCTAAAGGGCATAACTGCAGTAGTAATCACTGCCTACCAGCATTTTGGGGCAGGCCGCTCTGTGGATAGGGGGCTCTGTTCCTTGTGTGCCTCTGTGCATATGCCACCACAAGGCATTTCCATGATGGCCGCCGCATTTTCCGTGATACTCAGTGGGCTCCTTTGAGTATATTTTGCACCTGCCTCCCTGCATGCTATTGGTCTCTGAACATTCTTTTGGCCTATGGGGAACTGGCAGGCTTTAGTCGGCCCCCTCTGCAAAAGCCCCCATCTAAAGCCCTGTCCATTCCTGGCTGGGCGCTGTGGCCCGACTGTCCTCCATCTTCTTCCAAAGATGCTCCATCTTCTTGGATACTACATCTAGATACCCCTGGACTGAAACACCCCTCCACTTGCCATCACGAAAGTAGTGACTGTTCATTGGTGGCTACTTCTTCTCTACTTAACTCTCTCCCCCTGCCTCTCCAATCCTCACATTCAGACGTCCTCTGTACTATGTTGAAACTTCACCCTGCTGAACTTCTTTTTAACTGACCCCAAATCCTTATTACTGTGCTGCAAATCCCACTTCATTCAGCATTGTATTTGCAAGTTACTGTTAAAACTGCATTTAGGTGTGCATTCACCCAGCATTTTATTTGCCAGTTAGTGTTAAAACCGCATTTAGGTGTGCAGTCATTCAGCGTTGTATTTGCCAGTTAGAGTTATAACCCCATTTAGGTGCGCATTCATCCAGCATTGTATTGTTTTTTAGTGTGTAAAAACCTCATTTAGGTGTGCATTCATCCAGCACTGCATTGTTTTTTAGTCTGTAAAACCGCATTTAGGTGTGCATTCATCCTACATTGTATTTGCCAGTTAGTGTTATAACTGCATTTAGGTGTGCATTCATCCAGCATTGTACTTGCCTGTTAGTGTTATAACCGCATTTAGGTGTGCATTCATCCAGCATTGTATTTGCCAGTTATTGTTAAAACGGCATTTAGGTGTGCATTCATCCAGCATTTTATTTGCCAGTTAGTGTTAAAACCGCATTTAGGTGCGCATTCATCCAACATTGTATTGTTTTTAGTGTGTAAAAACCGCATTTAGGTTTGCATTCATCCAGCATTGTATTGGTTTTTAGTGTGTAAAAACTGCATTTAGGTGTGCATTCATCCAGCATTGTATTGTTTTTTAGTGTGTAAAAACTGCATTTAGGTGTGCATTCATTCAGCATTGTATTTGCCAGTTAGTGTTATAACCGCATTTAGGTGAGCATTCATCCAGCATTGTATTGTTTTTTAGTGTGTAAAAACCTCATTTAGGTGTGCATTCATCCAGCACTGTATTGTTTTTTAGTGTGTAAAACCGCATTTAGGTGTGCATTCATCCAACATTGTATTTGCCAGCTAGTGTTATAACTGCATTTAGGTGTGCATTCATCCAGCATTGTACTTGCCAGTTAGTGTTCTAACCGCATTTAGTTGTGCATTCATCCAGCATTGTATTTGCCAGTTAGTGTTATAACCACATTAAGGTGTGCATTCATCCAGCATTATATTGTTTTTAGTGTGTAGAAAACGCATTTAGGTTTCCCCTCACTGCCACTCTCCCACTGTAATCTTCCACATCCATCAATGGCGGTACCAAGTGGGAAGTCATACCTACAGGCTTCTCTTCTCACTGCTGCATCAATGTCTACCTCACTGGCACAGTCTGTGTTGAAGGCCCTCAGGCCATCCTCCTTCTCTTTGACCAGATCCTTCCATCTCTCATAAATGTCCTTCCTTCCCCTGCCTCTCCCCCTTCTACCCCTGCTTTTCCACCACCTCTGACGATAGCTTCACGCCACGACACTTCACCTCAAAAAACCTTTACAGGCAGCAACCGTCTCCACCTGGCGACCCTCAACTCACGCTCAGCCATCAGACATGCTGCTGACATCTGTCTTCTTCTTGAAGACACTGACCTGGACATACTTGTATTCACTAAAACCTGGTTGAGTCCCAGCTCAGTTACCTCCTTTGACCCACTCCTCCCAGATGGCTTTAAATCACCTCAAAGCCTCAACCCTCTGCCGTACTGGCGATGGGGTGGCCTTAATCTTCCCAGAGTGGATTCCGTCTTCCAACCTACCCACTCAGCCCTGTCCGTCCTTTGAGAGCCTAGTATGCAAATTGGTCATCTCGCCTTCCACCACCCTGACCATTTCTACCATCTACGTCTTCCCTGTTCCTTTCTGAGTGGGCGGACCTCTGTTCTGCCCTACTCTCTTCCCCCTCCAACCTGCTACTTCTAGGTGACTTCAACTTCCACCTAGACTCCCCTTGCACAGCAACCACCCTTTTCACTGATCTCTGTTCCTCCCTATCCCTCTCCATTCTTCCCTCTGGCCCCACCTATTCTGCTGGACACACGCTAGACACCATCATCCACTCCGACCTCACCCTCTCTACCCCCCTGGTCACCTCTCTCTCCTGGTCTGGCCACTCTCTCCTTACCACTCCTCTGGGTCCCTTCGGCCCTGTGACTACTCCGCATAATGCTCTGCCAACCTCCTTCACGAACATCCATCCGATAAAACGAGTGTCAGCTGCTGCCTTCTCTTCCACCTTCATTCCCCCTTGCCCACCCAACTCAGACTCTTCCACTGATTCTGCCCTCAGCAACCTATATCTGTCCTTAACAACACACTTGACATCCTTGCCCCAGTCATGAGGATCCTCCTGAAACCTGCCTCCAAGCATAATTCTTGGTACGATTCCGAACTACAGACCAAAAACGTAAGTGCAGGGCTGACAAATTGGCCTGCCGCCTGATCCAGAGACACTACATACTCTCCATCTGTGCCAATAAAAGAGCCCACATTCAGGCACGAGTGTCCATTGCGTCCAACAACACGGCTGAACTCTTCAAAATCTGCAGAGAACCAACCTATCCGCTGTCCCTTCTGCGCCTACTCCTTCCCAGGCCCTTTGCAATGCACTTGCCTCTCACTTCACTTCTACAACCCAGGATATACTGAACTCCCTTGTCACGCACTCCTCCATCCCAACCCTCCCCCCTCTGCTCCATATCACTCACCCTCCTCTTTCCACCTTCTACTCATTTGCTCCTGTCTCTCCTGAAGAAGTCACCAGAGTTGTCATCTCCATTAAGGTCTCCTCCAAACAGGTTGCCCCATGCTCTTCCAGAACCATCAAGGACAATATCTTCTCTCTCGCCCCTGCTCTTGCTGATCTCTGCAACCACTCCTTTGCTACTGGTTCTTTCCCATCCTCCCTCAAGCACTCCCTTGTGTGCCCCCTCCTTAAAAAACCCTCTAAAGACCCTTCCTGCCAGCCAACTACCGAACCCATCTTCATCAGCCCCTTTCTGGGACAACTGCTCAAGAAGCTGGTCCTTCCCCAACTCAAGGCTCACACTGAGCCTGTTGGCTGACTACAAGATCATCAGTCTGGATTCCGAGCATCCAGAGGCATGGAAACTGCTCTTCTTAATACATGTGAAGAACTGCTCACATCTCTGGACTCCCCTGCTGTCCTCATCCTTCTTGATCTCTCCTCTGAATTTGAAATTGTGAACCACATTCCATCCTCATAAAAAGGCTCCAGGATACCCTTGGTATCTTGGAACAGACACTAGACCGGCTCACCTCCTTCCTAACTGACCATTCCTCCAATACCTTTCTAGGCTCTTTCTCCTACCCTACTTCCATTACCACCTGTGGCGTCCCCCACGGCCCAATTCATTCGCCCTGGCTCTTTAACATATACCTTTCTCTGCTGGCACGCGTCATTTCCTCCTTCTCCCCCAACTTCCAGTGCTACGCTGACGACACACAACACTTCTTCAAACTTGCTACTGATGCCCTTGCACCCTCCTTTATTCCAGGCCTGGTGCACTGCCAATTACCTCTGCCTCAATGCCAGCAAAACTGAGATTCTTCCTTTTGGGTCCCCTGCACCCTACTTCTTCCTTTCACTCTGGCCTTCCTCCATGGGCTCCCTCTGCCCCCTCCACAGAAGCCAGAAATCTCTGAGACATCTTCGACTCCTACCTTTCCTTCATCCCTCAGGACATTGTCAAGATGTCCCACTTTCAGGTCTTCCATCTCAAAGGAACTCTTCCCTTCCTCACCTTCCCCCAGTGCATAGCTTTCAGAAACCCCCTGTTTTGTCGGTCAGATGGAAACCTGCAAAAACACTCTACCATGGGCCGGCTTTGAATTTGATAAAACATAAAAAGAAAAAAAGAAAGATATACCCCAATAATTTCTCTATCCGTTGGATTAATCTGTAAATATTCCCCCTGCCCACCCTGCATATAACACCTACCCTTAACCCACCTGCCCATTCGCATGTCCATTGCATTACACGAAAAACACCTTTAAATTTCAATTATGCAGATTTTTCTAACTGGCAAAAACCCAGATAATTCCTGTTTTTTTTAACTGCCTCGTCAAACGGGACCCATTTGAAGGTCTTTGGCTTGCACTATTCAAATAAAAGAATACGTATTAAACTTTACAGGAAATGTGTATTACGCTGCTCTGTAAACATGGTAAATGCACCCCGTCCGCCGGATTCAACAGTGTTCTTGGCCGCCATAGAACCTATTTCCTTGCCATTTGCAGGCTGTGCAGCAGTGCGAATCCTGGTTTTGCATCGATCACGTTTCTCCCATTGCAAAGTGCCAGAATGAGGCAGCTCTGGGCATCAAGACGCTGAAACCAGAGAACAGCTTAAAATAAAACAAATATAAGTGAAAGCACTTACCTGTCAGTACTCACTCAGTATCCCAGATGATAGCAAACTGGATCCCTGCAAGCCAGGTAATTGTACAACACAGGCTAGTCCTAGCCCAGGTCTCCTCTCATGAGGGAGATCTTTCTTTAGATTCGCCCCTTTGCTGATTCAAAAATCACCAGAACAGACGGTAAAATCAAACGAAAGAGCGGGAGCAAAGATACTGCTGTAAACCAGGCTGCAAAGGAGATAAACATAGGTTAGACCCAATGATCTTTTTTTCTGGTACACACAACACAGATAGTATAATCAGAAAACCAGCCTACCCAATGTAGTTTGATCTTGGATCAACGCATGGGCAGAAGATGCTGGGACTTCAACCTGATCCAACCTCACTAGAATAGGAGACAGGGAAAGAATTGGCTTGCTTTAATACTGGTGACTACTTATTGTCTACTGCAAGAGGAACTAAGACTCAATGAATCTTACCAGTGTGGGATAGTTGTCAGGGTATGGATAAGGAGTCCAATCCAGGGAGAACCAATGGAATAGGATGGGAAAGGTTAGTATAGGAACTGCACCCGAGCAGCATGCGGGACGCACTAAATACGGCAGGTGCACTGTAATACTGTCTGCAAGGCATCCTTATCTGTTCTGTGTAGGTAATCAGAGGGAATGTCCCAAAATCCTAGCGATGGTACATGTAGCAAGGGAGTTAGTTACCCCTATAGACAGTTAACAGTTGAGGAGTGGTTGCAATATGTGGTTAACGCAATCATGGAGGTTTCAGCGGAACGAGATTGCGCTGATATGGATGTAAAAACTGAACGGAAAGCTTGATAGACCAAACACAAAGAATTCAAGGCAGAAAGGATAACAGACGGGATCAGTACCGTTTTTCTTCTTGGTAGCAGTCATCCGTGAAACAAGAAGGCAGTCAGTCTATGCAGACGTAGGTTTGTTAGCGGCGGTCGTCGGAAGTACAAATTCGTCAGGCAAAAGGAATGTCAGGAAATGAAGCATGTCAGGAAATTAAGCTTTCAATGGAGTCAGAGTACGCAGATAAACGCTGTACTCAGCTGTAATCAAAAGCAGTGTTACGTGTGATTCAGAAGCTTTTAAACAGTATCAATGGTGTAGATTTCCAGCTGGAAGAGTAGGTGCAATATCACATGACACCTAGCGACATGCCGGGTGGAACGCATCGTAATGAAATACGGTTACGCTGTGAATATCTCCATGGCAACCTCCATTGTTGGTTGAATGGAGCAGCAACATATCGGGACAATCAGAATACCTTTCTTGTTTTCTTTTGACGGTGGTTCTTTCTCAGAGGATTCGTGACCCACGAGGACCGTGACAGTACCAGACATTACCAGACAGACAGTACCACCTGGGCTGCAATTCTGGAGACACTAGTATATATTTTTTTAATTCGTAGTCAATCCAAAGTGTTTATTCCCAATTTCCTCTGTAGGCAATCACTATATTTCAATTTTACCCACCAATATAAGTTTGAGATTTTCTTCTCATTACCATCTATTTAAAACCAGTAGAATCCCTTGATTTGACCATCAACTATTGTGAGATCGTTTTGATTTGAATATTCAAAGGCTTAACAAAAAGGGAGAATTTGTTTTGACCCAGTGTACATGAGGGTCTTGGGCAATATGATTTGGCGACAGCATGCAACCAAGACCCTGTCCCGGCTGTATTTTTCACATTTGACCTCCTTTTCTCCAAACCGGCCAAATGCCCCCAAAAGAGGCTGGGTGTTTTGGTGCCAGAGAGGCAGAATTGGTCCTAGCACCCTGAAACTTGGCTGGGGGATGGCTGGAGATATTCTGCAAATGGGTGCATCCTGTTTAGGTGGATTTTCATTATTTTGGTGTCATTCTTCGCATTTTTAGTTTGGGCTACTGCTGTTAGATGCCTAATCAATCGCACTGGCTATCATCAATGTCCAGTTAATATCACTATGGCAGTGCTTGGTGTAAGGAAGACATGGTATCAAACAGTGAAGACAGACACACATGATCACAGTTCAAGGGTGTTTATTGAACTTCAGTGGGTTGGTTGAACGTCTATCTAACCTAAATCTAAGGATCGGAGAAAGCTACGACCATCAAATAATAATAACCAGTCCTAGTCAAGTCTCAGTAAAAATAAAAGGGCCTATACTAATAAATTAATAAAACTATTGCTGATCCTTACTTCTGAATATAAAAGGGTGTGGGATAATAATGTATGCAACAAAGAAAAGTGTTCAAGAAATAATATGTCAGGGCGGTTGAGCAGTTGGCTTCCCTTCCCCGCATTTACAGGATGGCGCAAGGCGGCACGTTCGAGCTTCGCACACACTCTGGCTTCTCGGCCACGAGGATACAGTTCAAAGCATAGACATCAGGGCCTTCTGCCAAAGGCTCTTTTCCAATAATAGTCTCTTACTGCCTAGGGCATGTCATAACAAACGGATCTCAAAGTTCCATTCCTATTAGGATTTTCACATGTACAATTCTCGCTTCTAATGTTCATCAGAGTCTCCCTCCTTCGGGCGGGGGCCTCCTTTTTATCACAATGTTTGCACCTGGTCTCCAGGTGCGCGATCGGTTTTGCTTAAACCGTCACAGGACCACTTCGATTCAATTCACACAATGTTCTTATCAATCTTCTACTTTCGTTTCTCTTGGCGGGATACCGTATAGAGACCTTTGATTGAGCACATTCACAGTGCCGGGCCACTCTCTTAACGGTATTGCATCTTTCCTTATCAAGTTCAAACATTTATCAACAGTTTAGCTTTACTCGTGTATTTCATCACTTGCATTTAACAATGTTCGTTCCAACACTCGTTATACAATGTTGCTGCTTGTAACCTTGACTTCAATACAGAACAGTCTTGCATTGGTCTCCCCAACTCACTGGCTGTGTTGATTTCTCTGATGCTTCTTTGTTCTTGGAGCCATGACCGATACCACGACAGCTACCCAACGTGGTTAGTTACGCGGGAGGGCCTTCGGTATCTCAGCCACACAATGCAGGGTTCTTCAGACTGGTTTCCTGGCCTTATGCTTTCTGCCTCGAAGGTTTTGTGAAAATAACGTTTTTTCGTGAAAATGTCAAGGGTATTTCCCTCCTTGAAAACCCTTCTTGGTTTCCGGTCTTACTCCCATCATTCAGCTGCCGACTCGAAACTGCTGTTGCTTCATGTGCTCTACCTTAGTCAGAGTAGTGCTCTCGTGCTCCGCCTTTTATCCATGTGGTAAAATGTAATGGCAGTCAGGTGTGTGTCATTGTCAGTAATTGCCTGACTTTGCCAGACCATAGTAGCGGGCCATGTCAGGTACACTACTCAAGTGTGAGTCTGTTTTTTTCCCAGAGCAGGCTGTCTGTGTGGAAGTATTGGTAGGATGCCGTCTCCCACTCCCTGAAGGCCCCCTGACCCAGATGATCCACCCGCACTGGTCAACCCCCAGGGTCTGGATCCAAAGGTGATGGCTGTGCCCTGGCCACCTGAGAGGGAGATCTGCGGGGACTAGCGGATGAGACACCTTCTGGTTTCTCACAATCCCTTCCCGTATGCGATGTAGCCACATCTGTTTCACAGGGAAACCGGGAAAGGAAATCGAAATTCCCCTGGTCTTTGCCCTTTCGGTGTTCCACAGTGTAACCGTAGGGTTGCAGGTCTAAGAACCATTGCATGACTCGAGGGCTAGATTCATTTTGTTGGCCTATCCATACTAAAGATGAGTGGTCTGTGACAAGGGTGCACTTCCTTGCTAAAAGATGGTATCTTGGATGGATGATTGCCCATTTGATGGCAAGGGCCTCTAACTCCAATATGGAGTAGTTATTTTCACGTGGGAAGAGTTTTTTTCGAATAGTGAATAGGATAGGGTGTTCTAATCCATCACAAATTTGCAATAAAATTGCTCCTAACCCTGTGAGAGAGGCATCAGTTTGTAACACAAACTCCTTTGAAAAGTCTACCACCTTTAGGAATTTGGTTCTTGCACAAGGTTTATTTTGAGTTGTTGTAACATATATTGTCCTCATCAGTCCAATGAATCTTTTCATAACAGACCTGCATCTGAATCGCAGCACCTGTGCACTTTGAAGCTGAAATGAGGGTGGGAATTCTGACGACCCCTAACAGACCTGCCAACTTTGAACCAAAGCCAAACTAAGGGCAGTGAGTACTGAAGTCACTTACCAGTGGACCCTTATTCATCCATAACGCTTGTACACATAGGGGGTTCCTTGGGGTCTTCTCTTTGGATTGGTAGCCTCAGCTTCCTAAAGTGCTCCGAAAGTTGGGAACAGTTTTTGTCATCTCAGCAGATTCCCTCCTGACTCTTAGAACCTGTTTTCACCCTTCAGAACTCTGCCCCTAATTTTGCCAGCTTCCTAAAGGGGTGCTTTATGACTTTTACGCACAACTAAGTGATTTTTCGCGCACATTGAACATTGAGTACAAGGCTCCACTCATCATAGAGTTGGACTTATAAAGTTAGGATTGTCACTTCTGAAGTCTGTCTATGCTCTAAAAGTTATCCGCCGTTTTCCCTTACAATTATTGGAGGCGTTACTAACTTTATCACCTTGACCCCAGTGATTGGATTTATTTTAAGTAGTGTGTTGCTTGCATTGTATTTTGCTATTTGCTTTTAGTAATAGTATATTTTGGTATACTTCTGTCTAATGGTCATTCTTGGTTTTCACTGTATGTGCTCATTGAAGACCTCTACACCCTCATTCCTCCTGAGATTTAGCATTGACTGCTCTCAAAGCTACCGTGAATTGGTCTGGCTTTCTTCCCAGAATTGTCCCCTGATTCACTAACAAAGGTGGCTTCATAAGCATCCGTCCATCAGACCATAATTCAGAAATCCATTCTAGCAGCATGTGTGATGATTTTGGGAGATTCTGCGAGTCTAGTGCGTGAAGTGTACCGCAGCGCTGTGCCTTTGCTTTTCTACAAAGAGAATAGGAGCTCATTTAATGGGGCAGTAGCTTATATTGATTCACTCAATTGTGGGAACCATGTATTAACAAATAGGCATTTTCCCGATTCAAGGTTCTGACAATACAAGCTTATGATGAAGACAAGTCACTCACCCCCAATGTTCTTAGTCTGCAGTCAGTCTGTAGGGAAGAAGAAAAAGCTGCTTGTTGACTTCTTTGACACCTGCCGTTCCACCGCTTTCACAGTGGACCACGACAGTACACTTCAGCCGCCACTTCCGCGCCATGCTCTGTGCTGATAATTGGCTTTTAACAAGTCCAACGAAGCCCACCTCCAGCAATGAGAACTGTGGAAAGACTTTCATCAGGTTACCTGGCAGACCACTTCTGCCGCCACTTCCATGCCGTGCTCTGTGTGGGTAATGGGCTTTTAACAAGTCCAACGAAGCCCACAGTTTGCATAACTGCCTCCAGCAATGAGCGATGTGGAAAGACTTTCACCAAGCTATCAGGCAGACAACTCCTGTCACCACTTCTGCCGCCACTTCCGCACTGCTCTCCATGCAGATAATGGGCTTTTAACACGTCCAACAAAGCCCACAGTTTGCAGAGCCCACCTCCAGCAATGAGAACTGTGGAAAGACTTTCATTCAGCTCCCAGTAAGATCATTTCTGTGCCACCACCGCTTGGATATAGGGCGTTTAACAAGTCCAAGGAAGCACACAGTTTGCAGAGCCCGCCTCCAGCAATGAGAACTCTGGAAAAACGTTCACCAGGCTACCAGGCAGACCATTTCTGCTGCCACATCTGCGCCATGCTCCATGCAGATAATGGGCTTTTAACAAGTCCAATGAGCCTATAGTTTGCAGAGCCCGCCTCCAGCAGTGAGAACTGTGGAAAGACTTTCACTAGGCTACCAGGCAGACCACTTCTGCCGCCACTTCCACCCCCTACACATGTTTTGGATGTGTCCACTGGTGTTGGAGTTTTACTCTAAGGTTGAAGACATACTGGTGGAAATTATGGATATAACCCCCAACATTCAAGGCACCTGCTGGGGGTATAGGAGATTATTTAATCTTGCATGCCTAATTGCCAAGAAAAGTATTCTTACACTTTGGAAATCACATCTAGCCACCAGCACACCTGGTATGGCTGAAAGAACTAGCTTTTTCAAATGAGGTAGAGGAAACCTATACCATCCCATTGTTCTGCTGTCCCAAGAAAATATGGGGGTGTAACTAGATATATGTCTGTAATGTAAGTGCTATAGATGCCGCCATTGTTTCAAATAATACTATGCACATTTTATGTTTATTTGTTTCGGTACTTGAGCTGTAAGTAATCTTTGTGTGCCGACCTACTATAGAGGTGGACTAAGTATGTAAATGCTATGCTCATACTAGCACTGATACTATTATTCATAATGTGGACCCACTGATGCCTAAAGAACGTTTTTTTTAAAATAAGAAAGGGTCCTCCATAGCTTAGTAGAGCCCTTACATTTTATCTCAACAGAACAAAAGAATTGAGAGCACCTTCAATCCTTTTTGTCACGTTTGCCAATTCTAAGAGAGGCAATCAGGCTTCCAAAACCACCATTACTCTGTGGATCATTTCAAGAGGCTACACTACACTATTCAACGTCTTCCACTAATGGAAGGCCTTCACGTGCACCAAGTAAGGCCAAAACGACCTTGTTTGCCTTTCCAAAATATGTCCCTTCGGAGTCTATTGCAAAGTCAGCTACTAGGGCTTTCCCATCTGCCTTCTGCATATGGTACTGCCTTGACATGAGTTCCAGAGATGATGCACAGTTTGGACAGACAGATCTTAAAAAATACTTGAACTAGTTTATAATAAGGACCATCCACTCAATAATCCTGTTCCAGGGCCTGGGAATCTCCCATTAGTAGGAAGGAAACAGTGCAGGACGTAAGAGTAAGAAAATGTACTCACCATCGTGACTAACATACTCCTTGCCCAGTGCCCCCTTTGGACCATACGCCAGCCTGCCTTCCTCTCTTAAAATACCCTTAGTTGTTCATAGATCTCCTACCTTGGTGATTGGAAAAGGACTGAAGAGTGATGCTCGGGGCTGGCACAAGATGGTGGGGCTAAATCTACACTTGGACTGGCCGTACCTTAAAAGTAAAAAAAGGAAATCATTTTTGGGTGTTGCAAAGAAAGCGCTACTGTTCCGTTGGATGGAATGACCCATAAGTTTGGACCAAAGCGGACTCTGGACTAGGAGTATGTTAGTCACTACAGTGAGTGACTTTTTTTAAGGTTTGTGGCTTGCTGGATCTGACAGCCCAACATAGCCTGTATTACAGTAGTCTAGTTGATATTAAATTACACTTTTGGCTACTAGAATTTGAACTTTGATGAAAAGAATAAGATTTTCTCAAAAAGTTAGAGTTCGTTGAATCCTGCCTGGGCTACAGTAGATACTTGAGACACTGCTGCGTCAAGGTTTATTTCTAGATGTTTCACTACAAGCTCTAGGATTTGGAAGATTCCACATGAGCATCTCAGTCTTTGATTGTTCAATAGAATAACCAGGAATACAGTCAAAACGCATTTTCTAGACTTGTGGTTGGTACCTATAAGTAATTGGCATATGATCTGTTTTGTATTCCTGATTGCTAAACTGGAAAGGATGAATTGCTTGTTACTGTCTGTCTCTGCAGTTATTAATGTTTTCCGTCTCTTTGTCAAATTTCTCCTTTTGTTGCAGCTACCAAAGGCCTGTATTTCCAAACCTTTGGAGGCCGCAGGAGAATCCTCAGCAAGACCGTGGCCCCCCACCTCTCTCACGGCTACCGCAGGTTTCTGGCCACCAAGGACCACGTCTTCATCATGGACTACACTGGAACCTTGTTCTTCCTGAAGAATGCCCTTGTGTCTTCCACACTTGGGCAGATCCAGTGGAAGAGGGCCTGCCGCTACGTGGTGCTCTGCCGTCATGCCAAGGATGTGAGGTTTCACTTACAGCTTTCACTCCCTTCTCTATACTAGCAACATCTTCAGCAAACTGGAGGGTGAGCGCCTGGATTTGTCAGGGAGAGACACTAATAGGAAAGAAAAGTAGTCTTAATTAGGAACATTGCAGATGCAGCATTGCACTGTCAAAAGGTGACCTGTGCATAGTCACATGAGTTAGTCAAGTAGTGAGACCCAGTACTGGACAAAATAACCTTCAGCATTACAGCACGTGGACGTGGGGCCATGTGATCTCTTATTGTGCTAATGTTGCAGTGTGCCCCTGTACCTGGATATGTGATCTTTGGACTTGATCTTGCACAAAGCAGTGGGAGCTGTTTTTTTGCTTAGAATGGTTACCTACGCTGTGTGCCACCTCAAATTGTTAAATGTCTCTCAGGATATCGTTGGCCTGGGTAAGAGCAAATGCATGCTCAATGGGTTGGTTACTTGCCAGTTTGGTTGTTGGCTAAACACATTTTGTTATGGCAGTTGACAACATAGCTGGCTTTTTGCACTGCTTTGCTTCTTGGGAATTTGTGGAATTGACCTTTGCACTTGTCTTATATAATAGCACTGTGTTTGCTTGCATTCTATGCAGTGTGCTTTGGCTGGTTCCCTGTGTGATGTGGATATCATGTTCCATTTGAAGAAGATTGTTTTCCTAACATAATCCATGCATGCATTAACTGGTTTGGCTGGGTACTTGAGCAGTCTTGGCCTTTACATTCTGAGATGCTCCCTGGCACAACATTGGATGTGGGTGAAAGCATATGTTGGCTTGTAATGTTTGTTACCTAGACAATGTGGTTCTTTACTTTCCATTGTGCTTCTTGAGTCAAGTGTGCGATGTTGGTATTTATCTTTGTAGATGTCCTCTGCCTGGGAAGATTCAGGAGACTACATATGTGTTTTATCAGGTTGGTTCTCCAAGCAAAGCCCCCAAATGACTATGGAGATGTCTTATCCTAATGCTATCAATGAATGAGAGCCAGTTGTGGCTAATTTAGTTACGTACATGGTGACTATGGCCCCATATGTTGGGAGGTTCCTCTAAGATTGGCATTTACATAAGGTGTCACACCATAGGCTATCGTATGGTATCCATTGACGTGTTGGGCAGTCTAATCTTATTGGCCGCATTCTCCCTTAATTAGATAGATGCCTAAAGTTAATATTGGCTTGTGTTAGGACTTGTTAGGTGGACTCGTTAGGTTAGGCACCTGGGTAGTTTAATCATTTATGTGGGGAAGCCCCCTCAGTTTACCATTTGCAGAGAGGGAGATCATGGGTTGCCTTTTTTGATATGGTACATGGGACACTTGGTCCTTTTCTTTGGGAGATCCCCGTACCCAGCATTGTCTGTGGGTGGGATAGTGTGTTGCTTATTGAGTTTGTCAGTTTACATTGCAAAATGTCCCTATGTGTAAAACTGGTCTGAGTCTGCTGACTTGTTAGGGTGGCACTGTGTAATCACTGTAATTTCCTGCATGCAGATGTTCATTTCTTTAACTTTGCTTGCTTGCTTGCTGTTGAGCCCGACTTGTTTAGTGAGATGGGAAATACGCACAATGTTTTTTCGGGAAACACAGAGCCAACCTGATCTTAATATCTTAGAATACTTGAGAAATGAAATATTCTGTCGATGTTTGATAACAATTGTATACTGGCAGCATCTGTCCTGTGGAGGCTGAAACACAGAAAGCCGCCTGGAAAAAAGAGAAAGGGCTTGGCCTCGGTGCGCTCAGTAAAAAGCTTTTGGTAAAAAAGAGCTATCCACTACATACATTTCACCAAAATGGTTTTAATATGGGAACAGTCTACACCTCATAGCTTCTTATTCAACCTTATCCCAGTGCCAACATTTACCCAAAGGTGCACATGCAAACGTGTCGCCCAATGTGGACTTTATCTAGGCAAAAAAGCA
This sequence comes from Ambystoma mexicanum, assembly GCF_040938575.1. Classification (NCBI taxonomy): domain Eukaryota; kingdom Metazoa; phylum Chordata; class Amphibia; order Caudata; family Ambystomatidae; genus Ambystoma; species Ambystoma mexicanum. Next base: position 141,254,113 of record NC_090921.1, read on the forward strand.
TTTTAGTGAGCCCACTGAGACGGGGCTTTTCTCTTTGTTTAGTCATATACCTGCCTGGATGTGCAACCTAATGCATTTAGAAATACCTTAAAGTAGCATTCACATGCTAAGATAGCTCAACGGGTTGAGTGCTTGCTGCTGGGATCTGTGTGTTATCTGCATTTCGCAGTTTCGATATCCCGGCAAGGTCATTTCAGCCTTTCATCCTTTTGGGGTTGACAAAATGAGTACCAATTTTAATTGGTGTAATAATTGTATATAAATATGTTCCATGTAAAACGCTTTGGATAAAGGCGCCAAACAAATGACACATTATTTACTGTAAGTAGGATCATGGGTTGCCTTGTTGGATTTGGTTGGTCTAACGTTAACTGTGGGTGGGGTCATGTGTTCACTTGTTGAGTTAGTTACTTAGGTAGTGTGACACTATACATTGGGAGGCACACCTTACACTAAAATTGCCGCTGGTTGTTTTCCTGGAAGTGTAGCTCTTTCAAAAGGCAGATATCCTTTAACTTTACATTGACTGTGTTCAAGAGTATCTGTTTATGTATTGATGTTGATGTCTTTGCCCTGTGACGGCTCTTTTTATCGATGCACCCTTTAGTCCACAATTGGCTGCAAGTGGGGTCATTGGCTAAATTATGACATTCAGTGTACAAGCCGCAACAAAAGAGGTGATGACTGTAAGGTTTAGTATAAATCTTAACCTCTGGCATAGCTCTGGGCAACCCTCCAGACCCTCGTCCAGCGATTACAGAAACAGATATGACCATGTGTAAATCAGGCCTGGCAATGGTATGCCCAGATTGAGAAAGGTATGGCCAGACTTGTGTCCTGAGTCTGCTGGGCCTAGAGACCCAAGCATTACCATAATGATGATGCCTATTGAGGCCAAAACATGTCTGGGGCTGCTAGCGGTCTTGTCCAGAAGGAATTCGAACAATCAGTTCTTGCTGGATTGCCCCTTATGGGTTGGGCCATGCCTGAATTACATATGGGTTTTCTCCTTTCTCTAATGACCTGGAGGTCTGAAGAATAAGGTTCTGGAGGGTTGCCAAAAGCAATGCCAGAAGGTGAGGTCAACCTTCCAGCCATTACCTCTATTGCTCTGTTCAGTGTACAAGACCCACCATCTTTACGTTAGGAGATCCTTGTAGTCAAATAGTGCGATTCTTCAAATGACACACACCGAGGTGGTAAATGCTGAAGTTCAGAAACATAGTCATCTTTGCAGTGATACACTGCTAGTGGCTTTGTACTGACTGAAATATGGAGCACATAGTGGCTCCTTAGGCCAGCCTACCATTTTGATTGTTAATCAGTCTCAGTGCTTCTCATTAACTTCACACTGGTTTGCTGCATTGTTGGGCATCTGTCCAAGTACAGTAGCTTGCTGATAGCGTTCATATGAAAAACAGCCACACATCACTTTGATATTTTCTCTCTTCAAATATCCATAGTCTGCGAAATGTCTTAGTAACATAGAAATACCATTTAAAAATCATCCCGTTAACTCTGTTATCAGAGTGCAGATAACGTTGCTGCCCTGAGATGGACCAGGATTATTTTGAACTGGGAGGGAGATGGTTGGGAAATACATTACAACACAATATTTGAGAGCAGAGGGTGAAGAGGGAGAGGGACGAACCTACAATGCCTTGTGAGTATTCAGAACATGCAAGTGCAGGAAGGAGAGGGAAGAGGGGGTAACTGCTGGGGAGTCCAATCTCGTGAGTGAGCTATAAACGAAGTGCTAGGAATGTTGAGTGCTACACGGCCTAGGCCGAGGGAGGTGTAAGTGCAAGCCTCCAGAGCGGAGGGTGTGCAGATTCAAAGTGCAGTGGATAGACAAGAGCTCGGAAGAATTGGTGTGGGAGGTCAAGGCCCCGAGGATGCATAAGGGCCAAGGACACTGATTCAGCAACTGTGGGATTAGCAGAGGAGAGAGGGAGGGAAGGAGGAGGAAAAGAGGAAGGTCTTAAGGAGCTTCCAGAATTTGAGAAGATTCTGCTCAAGGTGCAGGGAGAGAGGGAGGCTATTCCAAAGCAGGTGAGCCCGCAGAGGAAAGTGAGCGACCCCCTGCTCTCTGTTTAGCAAAATGTTCTACACACAAAGAGTTTTTGCCAGAGGAGTGAAGTGGTCTAGAGGGAGAGTATTTAATGAGATAAAGTTGAAGATAGTGTGGTCCCTGGGCTGAGATACCCTTGTGGATGATGCAGAGGAATTTAAATTTAATCCGTGCAGCAACCGGGAGCCAGTGAAGACTTTTTAGTGCAGGAAGATGAAGACCCTGGGCTTAAGGCCAAGGATAAGTCTTGCTGCCTTATTCTGCATAAGCTGGAGGGGTCGCAGAGTGGAAGAAGGAAGATTAAGGAGGAGGCTGTTACAGTAGTCAAGTGTAGAGAGAACCATGGCTTGAGTCACATTGAGCCTCTGAAGGAAAGTGAGAAAAAGTAGAATTCCTTTGAGAAGGAAGAGCTAATAATTGGACTTCTTCTGTCCTAAGTGTGATGGAGGAAGGAGAGAGAAGAGTCGAAGATGACCCCAGGGTTTCTGGCTTCAGTTGAAGGTGCAGGGGGAGAGCCCAAGACTGAGGGGAAGAAGGAGGGAGCGGTGTACCAATGGGGAAGGATCTCAGTTTTACAGGCGTTAAGGCAGAGATCATTGGAGGCGCACCAGGACTGGATGGCTGATAGGCAATCAGGGATGATGGAGGGTGCCAGAGGGCCAGCAGGGAGTCTGAAGAATAGCTGTGTGTTGTCTGACTAAACTGGAAGTTTGAGGAGAAAGAGGAGATGAGGCATGCAATTATATGATATGATATGATATGATATGGCATTTGTAACGCGCCTATACACAAGTGTTTCAAGGCGCGACAAGACAAGGAAGTGGGAACAGAGGGAGAACAGAGACAACGATCTTACTAGGCCAAGTGACATTGAGATCTCCCAAATGCAGGGGATGGGGGAGGAGAAAAGTGCCAGGGGAAAGGGAATGGGGCAGTCCTGTACATGGGATCAAAACAATAGCAAGAAGTGCGGCCAGCAGGTGGCAGGTGCAAGGGTAAGTGCAGACAGCAGGTGTCCAAATGTGCAGGTAGGAGGACTATAGGGTTACAGATACAGACCTAAATGCAAGGGTTGCCGGGAGGCAGTACGGGTGTGCAACTGGGCGGGCAGGGCCATGGGCCCAAAATCAGAGGGTAGCCAGGTGACCAGTGTAGTATCAGATAGGAAATCAGCAGGGGAGAGGAAGAGAGAAGGCCGAAGCAAAGGGGAAGGTCTTGAGGTACCTCTGGAACCGGAGATGGTTCTCCTCAAGTTTCAGAAAGGCAGGGAGGCTGTTCAAGAGGGAGGCCCCAGCCGAAGAAAGAGATCTACCACCAGCTTGTTGCTTGTAGAAGCGACTGACCCTGAGGGAGTTGGAGTAGGAAGGTGTTTACAAAGAGAGAGTTGGAGGTATTGAGGACCCAGGCCCCAGAAGGCCTTGTGGGCAATGCAGAGAGTCTTGAACTTAATCCTTGCAGCAACTTGGAGCCAATGGAGAGATTTCAGTGCTGGAGAGATACGATCCCTGGGCTTGAGGCCCAAGGACAAGTCTTGTAGTCCTGTTCTGGATGAGTTGCATAGTTGCAGAGGGTGGAGAGTAGGAGCAGGCAGATTTAGAAAGAGGCTGTTGCAGTTGTCCAGCCTAGAGAGAACCACAGCTCTAGAGACAGTGAGTATCTGGGGGAAGATTGATTGATTGATTGATTGATTATTTATTTGTATAGCGCCTATACACAATTTGTTTCAAAGCGCTTCAAGGAGGGAGGGAGCATGGGAGAGTACAATTACATTCTTACAGTCCTTGAAACAATTAGAATGTGAAAAAAACTATCATAATCAGCCTAACGACATTTCAGATAGTGCAAGTGCAAAGGAACAGTTAAGGTGAAAAAAGGGGAGGGAAGAATGAGACAAACCAGCAGTAGCATTAGTATGCCTGCCGACAATTGTTGTAGTGCATGAGTGACAAGAGGAGGGGGAGGGGAGAAAGCGGGGTGGAGAGAGGGAGGAGGAGAGTTAAAAACAAGCGACTATCATAGTAGGTCAAATGACGCTTCAGAATAGTGCTAGGGGGAGTGGGAGGAGAAGACAAGGAGGGAAGGGGGGACAGACAAGCTGCTATTAGAGGTCAAGAGGCAAATGATAGAGTAAGTGCTGATGGACATAACAATAGGGGGTCGGAGGGGGGATAGAGGTGGGTAGCTACAAGACAGGGGGAGAGGGGGGAGAGAGGGGAAGGGTGGATGTGAAAGATAGGCGGATACGATTATTATGCCTGATGGCAATTGGGGTAATGCCTGAATTTAACAGAGGGGTGGGTAGGAGAGGGCAGGAGGCTGCGAAAGAGAGGCGGCTACGATTACTATGCCTGATGGCAATTGAGGAAGTGCCTGAAGTTAACAGGGGGAGGGAAGGTCAGGGGAAATAAGGGGCAACCAAGACAATTCACTGGGGGCATGGAGGTGGGTGGGGGGCACATACATACTCACGGGGGCATGGGGATGGGTGGGGCACATACAGACTCATGGGGGGCATGGGGGTGGGTGGGGCACATACAGATTCGGGGGGCATGGGGGTGGGTGGGGATCACATACATACTCATGGGGGGCATGAGGGTGGGTGGGGGCACATACAGACTCACAGGGGCATGGGGAAGGGTGGGGGCACATACAGACTCAAAGGGGGCATGGGGTGGGTGGGGGTCACCTACAGACTCACAGGGGGCATGGAGGTTGGTGGGGGGCACATATAGACTCACACGGGGCATGGGGATAGGTGGGGGGCACATACAGAAGGAGAGGAAAGGAAGAATACCTCTAACGAGGTGCATTTGGTAGTTTGACTTCAAAGGAGTGTGGAGAGGAAGATGAACGAATGTATATATGTTCGGCGTAAAGGGTTGATTTTGTTTGGGGTGGGTTATTAAGGGTAAAATACAAGAGGTTGCGAGAGGACCCCCCCAACCCTCCCACCCCCAAAAATACACAAAATGTATTCGATGGAAACCGTTTCATTGGAAAATTTTCGATGAATTTGGATTTTTTGAAAGGGGAGGAGAGGTCCGCCCACTCAGAGAGGAAGGAGGTGATCTGACCAGGTGGCCGATAAATAGTAGCCACGGTAACAGAGTGGCCAGGAGAGTGAGAGAGCCTGCAGACAAGGCAATCGAAAGAGGAGTAGACCTGCATAGGAACGACAGAGGCAGGAATCCACTCCGGGAAGATCAAGGCTACACTCCCTCCTGAACGGGTGTGGAGAGGATCTTGTAGCCATCATGGAGGAGTGTGTCAAAGTTCATGACAGAGATGGCCGTGAACCATGTCTCTTTGAGACCGAGGACATCAAGATCAAGTTCTTCCAGGAGTGTTTGACAGCTGAGCAAGAGTTGGGAGTGGCAATATGAAGAAGGTTACCAACATTGAAAGACATCTGGCGAGGGGTACAAATCAGAGGTACGCTCTGCGGAGGTGTAGAAGGAGCCCGAGGGTGAGCAGAAGAGGAAGGAGTAGAGGGCAAGGTAGCCAAGGAGAAGGCAGAGGGGGGAAGCAAGGAAGCCGAAGAAGGGAGAGAAGGGACAGCAGGCGAAGAAAGGAAATTGATGAGGCGTGGGAAACGTCTATCAAGGAGGAGAAGGTTGGCCTGGGGGCCTTGGACAAAGACAGTGCCATTCAGTTAAAAATTAATGATGTTAGACACACTTGGAGGGAAATCGGGTATACTGGAGGTAGTCGGGGAGCAAACCTGACATATCTTATTAGAAAACAATAGACCATAGAGGCTCCCGTACCTAATAGGGGTTTGGACACTCATTTGTCTGGTTGAACAGGAATTGTCACACTACAACATGATTCAGAACAGTCACGCTTAGAAATTCATGGAAGATATAACCTGACTTCATTGCTAATTCTGTTAAAAACAATTTTAATACAAAGCATATAAAGTTAAAAAAAACATACACATAAAATTTAGTCAGTAAAATGACTAACAGAGTGACCAGTGCTGTCAGATAAAGTGCTGTGTGCTAATCACGAAAAAGTGTTAATAAAGTACAAAATACATACTATAACTGTATCTAATTTACAGGTACATGAGAATTCTAAGTTGGCAGGTACTTATTTACAATGATGGTATAGAAACCTCAAAAAAAGGGGCAACCTTTGACTTGTTTTAGTAAACAAAAAAAAGCCACACAAAATAAAACATATGAGACCTATCCTTTTTGAATGTCTCAAAACCTGGTGCTTTGGTCACGAAATACCTAAAATACACCGAGGCAGGTTTTTAGTCCTTATTCAGGTACTTGACGTTAGTATCTGCAATAACCCTGGTTGACCTGGGGGCCTTGGACCAAGACAGTGCCATTCAGGTAAAAATTAATGATGACCTTAGAGGAGTGTAAGGGGGCCTGGTGGTCCTCCAACCGGGTGCCACCATTAATGGAAGAAGAAGAGAAAGGAGAGAGCACAGAGACCATATGAAGAGTCCTTAGGTCTGGCGAGGGAACGACAAAGAGGATGTCAGTGAGGGTCTGTCTGGAGGAAGCACTGGTATAGGTGTCAGCGATAGGGAGGCCTGGGTTGGAGTTTTGGTGGCAAAGTCTGAGGCCAGCGCATTGCAGAGGGGAAGAAGAAGGGGAGGTGGCAACTACAGAGGGGTTTGCTAGCTCCCTGCAGATTTTGAAACATTCAGCTGAGTTATTTTTTTATTTTTTTTTATTTGTATTGGATAATAAAATCATCCTTTCAAATTTTGTTGACATCATAATTTCATTATTATACACATTTATGACATCTTGCAAATCGTAATTCATACTTTTCATAGTTCATGCAAGTTTAAATCATAATTCATAGTTCATAGTTCATAATTCATGCAAGGAATACACCATAACATTTCCACAGCTCACCGCAATCACCCTCTAAAATCAGGGATCAATCAAAATGATATTATGTCCGGAAAAATACTCAATAAAAAATGAATGATTGCTATACGAACCGTTAACTTTCCGTTATTAAATAAAAGGTGCCACACTACCTTTGGTTCCATGTTGTTGCATGAACTTACAAAATAATCACTGAAGTGTCTACTCCTCAGTTCTATTAGGTTAGGGCACTTAGTTAAAACATGTTCTAAATTTTCCTTGCTGAATTTGTTACTACAAAAGCAACAATATTCCAACTCTTTTGAGATCATCCTTCTTCTCACCAGAATTTCACGTGTTGGACACAGATTCAACCTGAACCGTAGATATAGATTACGCATTTGAGGGCGAGGGAATTTGGAAAGATGAGCTGAGTTATTGGATGCACCGGAGACGCGTGCCTGAATGTGGGCTCTTTTCTTTGCACAGATGGCAAGTCTGTATTGCCTCTGAAGCAGGCGGCAGGCCAGTTTGTCAGAGGATGAGCCGTGAGGTTAGCCACTTCCGTTCTGCTGCCCTGCACTTTCGTTTCAGGTCTGCAAGTTCGGTGTCATACCAAATTATACGCTTTGAGGCAGGTTTCAGAAGGATCCCCATGACTGGGGGAAGAATGTCAAGAATGTTGGTCATGGAAAGATAGAGGTTGCTGAGGGCAGAGTCAGAGGTAGAGTCAGGTGGGGGGACGAGCGAAGGTGGAGGTGTAGACTGCCGCAGTCACTTGTTTCATTGGGCAGATGTTAGTGAACAAGTTAGGTGGGTCTTTTGGGGGGCGGTCAGGGGTTTAGGTTTATAAATGTGTCACAGGACTTCGGTTGAGGTGTCGGGGATGCTAGAAATAACAGTAGTAGTGTAACATACTTTGTGGTGCTAAACAGTGGATGTCCGCATTGAGAATTGGCATACTGGGACAGGGCCAAGGACATGAGTCTGTCAAGAGGGGATGGGAACCTCTCTGGACCTGAACAGAGGCCTATCAGGGTTTTCACCAGGGCTAGTCCTGCCACAGAAACGGGGTGTGTGAGTTGGGGTGACACCAGCCCCTGCCCCTTCTACTTATGCCTGCTTGCATGAAATGAGTACCACCTTTTTTTGCCCATACTTGTATTGCACAGGCCAGTCTCTTTCTTATCCCATTGCACTTCAACATCCAGAATTCTTAGCGGCAGAATAATGAGCAAACAACCTGTCAAGAGACAACAGGGAGCTGACGGGCCTCAGAGCAATCTGCACTATATCCCTGTAGACCGAACGCTATGCGATATGGACCAGTTCACAAACTATAACTCGAGCTTCAGCAGGGAAGCAGAGAGTTCTACTTTAAAAAAAAAATGTATTGGTTTGAATTCAAACCTTTAAAATAGTTACACACAAATCAAATTAAATCCATCAACGCAATTACCAAACCCCAAACAACTCCTCCCTCCAATAACCCACTGTCCTCCCATCATCCCTCGTCATCCCTCTACAGTTTAATCAGCTTTTGTGACTCCACATGGCTTTGTTTGGGGTTGATCGGTCTGTTGCTTAACGTCCGTGTTTAACTTCTCTTCAATTGAAGCCAGAAAAGATGTTAATGGCAAGATTAGTTTCATGTCAGTACCGTTCCACATTCTCATCCACCATTCTTCTGCGCTCACAAACTGATGATCATCATTCCAATGGCCCAAGTGAACCGAACGGACATCTTTTAGTTCTGGGCAGAACAACACCAGGTGTTTAAGTGATTCCCCTTCCTTCTCACAATACCGACATGCAGGATTCACTCCTGTGTTACACGCCCAATGGCTGTATCGCTCTTTAGTTCTGAAGGCGTTTAAGCGAAACAGCAAAAACAGCCTGCAGGCTTTCGGACTTGGAAATACGTGCATATATTTTTGTAGTACATTGTAGCCTCTTGCTTCTGCCGGTGAGTTGTTCATTGCTCTGGCGACGAGACGCTCACTACACGTAGCCTCCCAATCTGCCCGCCAGATCTTTACTTTTGCAGCCGTGGGATTTGCATGTAGGGTGACCAGGTTAATGTTGTATGCAAGTAAGAGCTCTTCACAACGTTTTGTCCATAAAGAGACTGTTAGGAAAGATTTCGTTATTGTAGGGAATTTTCCTTCCATGTGGCAACCCCTAAACTTTTTGCTATTGTTTTTAACCTTGTTCTTGACTTTGCCAGAGAAGTGCAGCCTTCTGCCGCACTCCTCTGGGCTTTCGCTCCTTTCTTACGGGGAAACTGACATGCCCTTAAGACAGTCAGTACCGGGGAACGTGGTTTCCCGTAGTTTCTTTTATCGTGTCGCAGCTTTAGTGCAACACGACACAAGAGGGCACTGTAAGCTAAGTTACAGCTCTCTTGGGTCTCTAGCCTTCTACGGGCCCTAGATACTCTTTTAGGATGGTATTTGATCGGTGCAAGTCATTCAGGGACTCGAATGGTGGCAGCGATCGTATTGTTTATTTTGAGCTCCTTTTGGCGTTCTGAGCACGTTTTTGCACTGAACCCAAAATGGTGGCCTGGCTCCCAAAATGGCCAGGCCGCGAGGCTCCTTTGTCTTGTCCACTGACCGTCTTGCTCCCTTCACCTTCCCCAGGTCCGGCGACCCGGGGCCTTCCTTATTTGGGCATGTACTTTCCCGCGAAACGTGGTTGCTTTCGCGGGCTTCTACATGTCGTTTGTGTGCCTCCAGGGTGTGGGCTGGGATGTCTGGTCCCAATACACATCCTGGGTGCCAGAGAGTCTAGGGTGGTGTGAATGCCTGGGACCACCGTGGTCCGTGATTGGTCCACGTATGGTATGTGTGTTGATGAGCGGATCTCCCATTGGCTCCCCTCCGTTTTGGCGCGAAGGGAACCGTGGATAAGAGGGGGCTGGAAACACCACTACCATGTCGATCTCCTGAGTTCTCACGAACGAAGGAATACAGGAGCCAAGTATCCTGCAACTACGAGGCTGGACCGAGGAATCGCTGGTGACCCGCTGAAGGAATCCTCCTTTGCACTGCTGTCGTCCGGAGAGCCCCTGTCCTCCTTTGATCGAACCAGAAGGCCTGTACTGGTGCTTCGACCTTTGGAATAGCAGGAACAGCTATTCCCGGCATCTTCAACCATCTCCTGCCAAGTAAGCCTTCGGAAGCGTCTCTGGGCCATCCAGTTGACTGACCAGCTTACCAAGGAGTTTGGCTCTGCAACCGCCGCCAGGTTGTGTTGTATTGCGAGTCCTTGACCCTCTCCCACGCTTCGTACGCTTGGCGTTCCCAGGTCTGAAGGGAGGAGGGTTCATTTGGCTCGAATACACACGGCCGCTCCGTTGTCCTGTGCGGCAACAAAACTGTGCTGGTTTCGTCGATTGGGACGTCTTTTTGCTCTACACGACTACAAAGCGTCTCCTGCTCTTCTGAACCTGCCAGCTGCTGAAACTATCGTGGAGAAGCCTGGGTCTGCTTGCTTCGGGGACCGGTGAGTAGTATATCTAGGATCTGGTCGCCCTCCTGCAGTATCCCATTGCTTTTCCCTGCTGTGTAAAAACAGCACCCTTTTGCCGCGCTCGCGCTCTGCTTCTGCCCGCTGTGGAGGCTGCGCTTGAGTTGCGGAACCTGTTCTTCTTCTGCTGTGCACTAACGTGAACCGCCTGACTTCCTCCGAAGAGCTTCCCCTTGTGCCCGTCGGCACCGGCGTGGCAGGTACTTTGAGCACAAGGCTCCACTCTTCGCAGGGCTCGGACTTCCATCTAGTTAGGTGCCTATGAAGGTGAACTAAGTCGAAAGCATTATCGCACTGCCTGTTTTCCTTCCCTGGCAGGTGGACTACATATTTCGTGCTTTAAACGCTTGCGACTGTGTATTTGTATATATATTGTGTTGATATGGTATGTGTTGGTTTAATATTGTGATATTGTGATTTTCTCGCTACGGTCTTTGTTTTAAAGGCCTTAAAATAAATGTGTATCTATTTTTGATATAACAACTGTTTGGAGTAGTTTGTAAGCGCTCTTGCTTTGTGTGCTCATTGCGGGCTTTCAGTCACCCTCACCCCTCTTGAGACCTAGTCTTGACCGCCGCGATCGCTACCTTGATTGGTCTGGCTTGTCCAGAGGTTACCCTGTTCCAAGTAATTAGGTTGGCCTTCTGAACTTCTGCGCCACCAGGACAGAGTTCAGAAATCCGTCTTAACAAATTGGTGTACAGCGGTGGGATACGACTGAAGGTATCCAGTGTTGCGCTCGAACTAAGGCATTTCAGGTTATTCCAAATAGTACACGTAGTGAATTGTTATAGTATAACTTTAAAAAGGCCATAGTCCTATCAAACAGTATGGAAACAAGTACGTTGTTAACTTTAAATGCTTCCAAATCAGAAACGCTGAAAAAGATGTGTGCGGAGAGAGGTGTTTCCTCTCAAGGCACGAAATTGGAAATGATCCAAAGAATCGTGGCGTGGCAAGAAGCGCGGCTTGACGCTATTACTTCTGAGGACAGTGCGGAAGGTGGTGGGGCTGCTCTCACTGGTAGAACCGACGGTTCTGCCGCCGCACAGTTCCACCGCGACCACGAGGACAGGGAGGACGAGCTGTCTAATGTTTCCTCTGCCAGTGCTGATGGGGAGGCTATGCTTGAATTCAAGAAGCAAGAGCTGCGGTTTAGGCAGCAGGAGCTTGAATTCAGCATAGCCAAACTAAAAATCGAACAGGCAGAAAAACAAAAAGACAGGGATCACCAGTTGGAACTGGCCAAGCTTCAGGTTGCAAATGGGTCCAAGGGTCCTAGACATGGGTCTGGGGCTTCCTCTCATCCACGGTTTCCAAAAGATCTGCTCAGTGTGTATGAAGAAAGGAATGACATTATGGACTGGCTGAATGCGTTTGAGTATGCATGCGAGGTTCAAGAAGTTGACAATGCTGATAAGATTGCGTGGTTGCTCAGTAGATTGCCCCATTCTGGCTGCAGTGCCATTATGGAAATGTCGAAGGCTGAGCGGGCTGATTTCGCAATGTTAAAGCAAACTCTCATTTTAAAGTTTGGGAAGACTCCGGCCCAATATTTAAAGCGTTTTCGAGAGTATAAGAAAAAGGAAGGTGGTACTTGGGTATCTTATGTCGCTGAATCTTTGAAAAACTTAACTGGCTGGGTCGAAGGCTATAAGGTTTCTACCTTCGACGGCATGATAAATCTTGTCATGCTGGAACACATTTTTGCTTCTTCTTCCCCGGAGCTTAAGCAGCATTTGGCCGTTTCGAAGGAGATAGATCCTAAGAAGCTGGCCATTGCAGCAGACTTATGGGTGTCACATCGAGTGTCCCATAAGGACAAAACTCATCCTGGTAAGCAGGAGGAGGGGAAAAAGTCCAAAGATATGGAGGGTGGGGAATCTGCTAAATCTTCTTCACAAAAGGGCCACAAAAAGAAAAACAAGGGTAAGACACAAGAGAACTCACAGGGTAGTGGAGGTGCGCCTCCGAAACAGAACTCTGGTTACAATAAGCCTCCCTACGTAAACAGACCCACTGGGGCTTGTTTTTCTTGTGGAGCAACTGACCATGTGAAGGGGGATCCCCGTTGTAAGGTTAGACCTTTGGGGGTCCACTCCGCTAATCTGGCCTTCTCCTCCTACGAGGAAGAAGAGATTACAGGAGCATCCTTCTCCTCGGACTCATTTCCCAGCGGAATAGAGGCCGAGGTAGTTTTAGTGTCCCTGGGTTCCTGGGAGCCTAAAGTCGCAGAGGCGTATGCTAGGATTCCGGATAATACCAAGCACTACTTTAAAGACAGTGTGCTGATCAATGGAGTGGATACTCCAGCTCTTAGGGATAGTGGGTGCAGTCGAACTGTAGTGGATTCTACCTTGGTAGACTCAGAGGAAGTTGCCAGAGCTACTCTGATGCCCACTAAGTTGGCTGACGGCCCCCTCCGTATGTTTCCCGTGATCCCTGTTAATCTAACTTTAAATGGTACAGCTGTCAGGATTCCAGTGAGCATTCAGAGAAACGTCCCGGGAAAGGTCTTATTAGGTAATGATCTCAGAGCTTTAGGGCTCGTAGGAGACACTGCCGAACGACCCTACACACGGTCTCAAGCACGGGCAGCATTGGCCAAGTCCAATACGCCGCCCCAGCCAAAGGGGCAACCCAAGGCGAAAGGAGTCTACAAGTCAAGACGGGGGAAAGAGAATATTCCCCCGAGCTCGCTTACCACTGCGGTGGAGGAAGTTGGTCAATCGCCCGAGCCTGACGAGGAGGTGGCGATGCCTGAAGTATTCGACCCCAACGATCATCCTGAACTAAAAGACTTGTTAGTTGAAGGAGGTCCTGATAGGGACGAATTCAGTAAAGGCCAACGTGAGTGCCCATCTCTGGAAGGCCTAAGGAGACAGGCCTGCTCCCAGCTTGAGGGTGAACCTCCTGGGAAGCATAGGATTTATTGGGAAGGTGGACTCCTGTATAGTGAGCCCACAGAGTCTACAGAAGGAGACCATAGGAGGTTGGTGGTTCCCCTTGCTGTTAGACCCTTCCTCCTGCAGTTGGCGCATGAAGTTCCCCTTGCTGGTCACCTTGGTATGAAGAGGACCAAGCAAAGGTTATCCATGCACTTCTACTGGCCCAAGATGGGGGTGCAAGTAGAAAGTCACTGCAGGAGTTGCGCCTCCTGCCAGTTGTCTGGTAAGGTTGGCGCGACAATCCAAGCTCCGTTGGTACCGCTCCCAGTTGTGGGGGTACCATTTGAAAGGGTAGGGATCGACATGGTTGGTCCCCTTGACCCGCAAACATCCTCAGGCAATAGGTTTATCCTGGTGCTGGTCGACCATGCAACCCGGTATCCTGAGGCCGTCCCATTTACAACTGTAACTGCCAAGCCAGTTGCAGAAGCTTTACTCGGCATGTTTACTAGGGTTGGCTTCCCTAAAGAAGTTGTGCCGGATGATGGCAGCAACTTTATGTCGAAGTATAGGCAGGCTATGTGGATAGAATGTAGGGTCACCTACAGGTTCTCTTCTGCATACCGCCCCCAGACCGATGGTCTGGGGGGGCGTTTCAACAGGACGTTAACGAGCATGATTGGGGCTCTGGAGGAGCCTCAGAGAAGAGAATGGGATCTTCTTGTTTCATGCTTACTGTTTGCCTACCGAGAGGTACCACAGGAGGGTGTTGGCTTCAGCCCCTTCGAACTTCTGTTCGGTCATCCCGTACGGGGACCCTTAGCCATCGTCAAGGAGGGATGGGAGATGCCCACTCCCCCTGTTACTACCAATGTAGTTGATTATGTGCTAGGGCTCAGAAAACGGATGGTACTTCTGATGGGCTTGACTAGTGATAAATTGAAGGCAGGGCAAGCGCTGGTGAAACATTGGTACGACCAGAAAGCTTCCCTCATCAACTTTACACTTGGTCAGCAAGTCCTGATCATGAATCTCATAAGGCCTCGAGCTTTACAGGACAAATGGTCAGGCCCTTGCCCAGTGGTGGAGCCCCTGGGTGAGGTTAACTATTCAGTGGACCTTGGAAGGCCTGGACAGGCTCCAAAAGTGTTTCACGTGAATAGGCTGAAGGCTTTCGTCCCAAGCGGCGAAATCGCAGCACTGCTATTTGCTTCAGACGTTGAGGAAGAGGAGTCTGAACCTCTCCCCGACCTGTTCAAAAGCAGTCCTTCAGATAGCTCTTTTGAGGGTGCCCGAGTGGCCCCTCACCAAAATGGACAAGGCTCAGTGGTTTACCTTGGACATGAAGTAGGTGGAGGGAGGAGACAGCCTCTACTCAGTCAGGTACAAGCAGTACAAGACTGGCCTACCCCCACTACGCAAACCCAAGTGAGAGCCTTCTTAGGACTCACGGGGTTTTACCGCACTTTTGTGGCAGACTATGGCACCATAGCTGCTCCTCTGACTGCCCTCACAACTCCGAAGAAACCCAAGAAGGTAACTTGGACCGACGAGTGTGAGAAGGCCTTCAATGGCTTGAAAGACTCCTTGTGCCAGGCCCCTGTGCTCAGGGCCCCTGATTATCAAAGACCTTTTATCGTGCAGACGGATGCCTCTGACACTGGGATAGGAGCTGTACTATCACAAGTAGATGAGAAGGGTAAGGAACACCCTATCGGTTTTATTAGTCGCCAGCTTAAGGACAGAGAGCTCAGGTGGTCCACGGTAGAGAAAGAATGTTTCTCTGTTGTGTGGGCCCTAAGGAAGCTGAGGCCCTACCTCTATGGGACCCACTTCACTGTGCAGACTGACCATAAGCCGTTAAAGTGGCTAATGAACATGAAGGGGGAGAATCCAAAGTTGCTTAGGTGGTCCATAAGTCTTCAAGGCTTCGACTTCACTATTGAGCATAGGCCAGGTGTCCAACATAGCAATGCTGATGGGTTGTCCAGAATGTTTAACCGACCTGAACAAGAGACTCATCCAGGGGTGGATTAGTTCCCCCTGTCCATAGTCTGGGAGGGGCGAGTGTTAGGAAAGATTTCGTTATTGTAGGGAATTTTCCTTCCATGTGGCAACCCCTAAACTTTTTGCTATTGTTTTTAACCTTGTTCTTGACTTTGCCAGAGAAGTGCAGCCTTCTGCCGCACTCCTCTGGGCTTTCGCTCCTTTCTTACGGGGAAACTGACATGCCCTTAAGACAGTCAGTACCGGGGAACGTGGTTTCCCGTAGTTTCTTTTATCGTGTCGCAGCTTTAGTGCAACACGACACAAGAGGGCACTGTAAGCTAAGTTACAGCTCTCTTGGGTCTCTAGCCTTCTACGGGCCCTAGATACTCTTTTAGGATGGTATTTGATCGGTGCAAGTCATTCAGGGACTCGAATGGTGGCAGCGATCGTATTGTTTATTTTGAGCTCCTTTTGGCGTTCTGAGCACGTTTTTGCACTGAACCCAAAATGGTGGCCTGGCTCCCAAAATGGCCAGGCCGCGAGGCTCCTTTGTCTTGTCCACTGACCGTCTTGCTCCCTTCACCTTCCCCAGGTCCGGCGACCCGGGGCCTTCCTTATTTGGGCATGTACTTTCCCGCGAAACGTGGTTGCTTTCGCAGGCTTCTACATGTCGTTTGTGTGCCTCCAGGGTGTGGGCTGGGATGTCTGGTCCCAATACACATCCTGGGTGCCAGAGAGTCTAGGGTGGTGTGAATGCCTGGGACCACCGTGGTCCGTGATTGGTCCACGTATGGTATGTGTGTTGATGAGCGGATCTCCCATTGGCTCCCCTCCGTTTTGGCGCGAAGGGAACCGTGGATAAGAGGGGGCTGGAAACACCACTACCATGTCGATCTCCTGAGTTCTCACGAACGAAGGAATACAGGAGCCAAGTATCCTGCAACTACGAGGCTGGACCGAGGAATCGCTGGTGACCCGCTGAAGGAATCCTCCTTTGCACTGCTGTCGTCCGGAGAGCCCCTGTCCTCCTTTGATCGAACCAGAAGGCCTGTACTGGTGCTTCGACCTTTGGAATAGCAGGAACAGCTATTCCCGGCATCTTCAACCATCTCCTGCCAAGTAAGCCTTCGGAAGCGTCTCTGGGCCATCCAGTTGACTGACCAGCTTACCAAGGAGTTTGGCTCTGCAACCGCCGCCAGGTTGTGTTGTATTGCGAGTCCTTGACCCTCTCCCACGCTTCGTACGCTTGGCGTTCCCAGGTCTGAAGGGAGGAGGGTTCATTTGGCTCGAATACACACGGCCGCTCCGTTGTCCTGTGCGGCAACAAAACTGTGCTGGTTTCGTCGATTGGGACGTCTTTTTGCTCTACACGACTACAAAGCGTCTCCTGCTCTTCTGAACCTGCCAGCTGCTGAAACTATCGTGGAGAAGCCTGGGTCTGCTTGCTTCGGGGACCGGTGAGTAGTATATCTAGGATCTGGTCGCCCTCCTGCAGTATCCCATTGCTTTTCCCTGCTGTGTAAAACAGCACCCTTTTGCCGCGCTCGCGCTCTGCTTCTGCCCGCTGTGGAGGCTGCGCTTGAGTTGCGGAACCTGTTCTTCTTCTGCTGTGCACTAACGTGAACCGCCTGACTTCCTCCGAAGAGCTTCCCCTTGTGCCCGTCGGCACCGGCGTGGCAGGTACTTTGAGCACAAGGCTCCACTCTTCGCAGGGCTCGGACTTCCATCTAGTTAGGTGCCTATGAAGGCGAACTAAGTCGAAAGCATTATCGCACTGCCTGTTTTCCTTCCCTGGCAGGTGGACTACATATTTCGTGCTTTAAACGCTTACGACTGTGTATTTGTATATATATTGTGTTGATATGGTATGTGTTGGTTTAATATTGTGATATTGTGATTTTCTCGCTACGGTCTTTGTTTTAAAGGCCTTAAAATAAATGTGTATCTATTTTTGATATAACAACTGTTTGGAGTAGTTTGTAAGCGCTCTTGCTTTGTGTGCTCATTGCGGGCTTTCAGTCACCCTCACCCCTCTTGAGACCTAGTCTTGACCGCCGCGATCGCTACCTTGATTGGTCTGGCTTGTCCAGAGGTTACCCTGTTCCAAGTAATTAGGTTGGCCTTCTGAACTTCTGCGCCACCAGGACAGAGTTCAGAAATCCGTCTTAACAGAGACCATCTCAGTTCCACTTGAAGTTGCATTATGAAGTATCCGAAATTGCAGAATTCCTTCCTGCGCTCTGGATTTCCGATACAAAGCCAATTGGTTCCAGATGACCCGAGCATGCAACGAAATTAGCGCCAGTTCGTATCTTATGCATGCTGTTGAAATTCCAATTGGAAGACTTAGAGCTTTAGTCAAGAACATATGCTCGAGAGATGCCCAGTGATTTGATGAGCATCCAAAAGCATTTTCTGCTCCATAAGTTAAGATCGGTGACACTTTGTGTTCGTAGAAGTTTCTCAGGGGTTGCATCGAGAATCTACCGAATTTTCTATGTAACAAAAGGCCCTGACATGCTAACTGGCCACATTTTCTCTTAGATGCAGATACCCATGGTTCGTCACAAATGCTGGAATTTACTAACATACCCAAGTACTTCACGCTTTTTGCTAAGCGTAATTTATCTTGCCCAAGTTTCCACACAAATTTTGTCTCCAATGATCTCAGTGATGCGCTTGAGTTATGAAATACAAGTATTTGTGGCATTCATTTTCAATTTGTTTAAATTCACGTACTTCTGTACGGCATCTAATTTGCGTTGTAAACCAATCGGGGTCAAATCCAAGATCACTAAATCATCAGTGTACAGCATCCAATTTATTGGAGATGAGTTGAGCTTAGGAGGAAATGCCCTCACTGATGTTATTGCATCACCAATATCCGAGATAAAGAGGCTGAAAATTGCAGCTGCCAGTGGGCAACCTTGTTTGACACCCTTGTGTGTCTTAATCTGAGCAGATAGGGAACCTGACTGGTCTAAGCAAATAGTAATCGATGTACCTGTGTTTAATTCTTTGATAGCCGCTACTAAACCAACAGGGCAACCCCATACACCTAACTTTTGCCACAGAAGCTCTCGATCAACCATATCAAAGGCGCAGGAGAAGTCCACAAACGCAAGATAGATTTTACTATTTGCACGCAGTGCTTCCATTTTCAATAAGTTCAAGATAATTAAATTTAGCGAACATCCAACATTTTTAACAAAACCAGCTGGTATTTCGTCGAACTTTTTTGCTGTTTGAGCCCAGATAACCAGTTTTTTTGTAACAATGTGGCATAGATTTTGCCTAGAACATCAAGCAATGCCACTGGCCAACATAGTTATTCTTGCGAATAAATCCACACATAAATCCGCCCAGAGGTCAGGAAACTGTTTAATCATTACATTCGACAACCCGTCTGGACCGGGTGCCCTAGAGTTCTTGGCTTTCATGATTACCTCACGAATGTCTTCTCTCGGGAATTGTAGGTCCCATGGGGTAGAAACAGGCGCTATTAGCGGCTGTGGCCACGAGTCTTTGTTGTATAATGTTGTAAAGTGCTTCACCCACTCGAGTTCCGTTACCGGACACACTTGCAAGGCTTCCTGTGGTGTTTCCATGCGATTAATAACTCACCAAAATTCTCCACTATTCTTCGTTGTTAGAGTTTTCAACATGGCCTCCGCGTCTTGCTGATTTAATAAAAATGTGTGGCTTTTTAGCCAGTTTTTATAGGCTTGTTTTGTGGCTCTGTTTTTTAACGCTATTTCACACTTTGCCCCCTGGTTATTTATCCGTATTTCGGCTCGCATCAGTCTTTTGCGCTGCATCACTTTTAAGTCGAAGCAATGTTTGTTGTGAAATAATAGGTGTTTTAGTCCGCTGTTTTTTGCTTTGAATTGACACAGTAACGAGGTGTATTCTACCTCCTCCGGACAGTTCTTAATTTGGTTACATAAATTCGACACCTCGTGTTCGTGTAACCTCACTCTCAAGCGGTTAGATTCGACTCGCACTTTTGTTTTCCATTGTCGAGGTTGATCTACTGCTAAGATTTGAAATTTCAACTCTAACAGATCGTGGTCGCTATGTTCTGTTGCCCGGACTTTCAAAGAATTTATCCTGCCATGCATTGCATCTGAAATGAAGATATAATCGATGGTTGATGATTGGCCATCACGATGCCACGTAGATTTTGCAGCAATATCCCCTTGCGTGAAACCGTTTAACATTGTTAAACCTCTTGCGTTCAGTTCCTCCAACCATTCTAACGCCAATTGAGATTTAGCTAGGTTCTGTGGCTTGAAAAAAATCAATGTTTAAATCACCACATATTAACATTCCCGCCCCTCTATTTGCTTCGAGAAGGTTATCAATGATTGATGTAACTTGATCGAGGAATGGATAGGAGCCAGTCCTCTGATGATTCCACTACAGGTTTATTATCTGGATTATGTCTATCTCCTTTCCCGCATGGTTACTTTTGCCTATCTCAGAGACTTGAATGTATGAGGTGTAATTTTTAGAGTTTAATAATCGATAACCTGAAGACCGCTTAATCATTGTTAGCAGGCCAGCTATAGGCCTCCCCTTCTCAGCCCTGATGGCAGGATTTAGAGCACATTCGAACTCTGAAATGACTGGTGTTTCTGACATCCAGGTTTCTTGAAGACACACCAGTTGCAAGTTGAAAAGCCAGTCATTATTTAATAAATGCATAAAGCCACGTGTGTTCCATGACGCAAAAGAGCAGAGCTGTAATTCCTTGTTCTTTGGGCATTAACTTGAATTTTTGTTGTTCAGGGCGCTGGCAAGCCAATTCCAGTCTTGACTGTTTTCTTTACCCAATGCGCTGTTAGCAAGAATGTTAGCGCTACTATTACTCGGTCTGACACTATTTAAAGTAATTTGCATATTCCCCATAGAATTTTTACAGGACACCACATTTTGCTCAACAGGCGTCACACTGTGACCCACCAAAACCCCAGAGCTTGTGTTGGGAGCCACCTCACTCCAGTATATCTGTCCTTTCGAGGTTTGATTCATTGATCAATTTTTAACTGACCGCTCACTGGAGTTAGGTTTGCTATTTTGAGTAACCGAGGCCACGCCTGTTTCCGCCATACACTCTAATTTATCATGTAGAGAATGGTCAGTTACTTTATATATATCAAACCCCGTTTGTGTTTGAAATTATACTGGAGTCTACATGTAATATGACCTTGTCGTTACAAGTTTCATTAGGAAATTCCACTATTTTTAAGTCTTTAGAGCATAACGCTCTTAGACGAGGTACATGGTGGAGCAGTCTTATGACATTGGCGCGGTTCAGAATCAATTTATCACCTGACTCTATCCTCTCCAACATCAATTTGATCATCAATGTATCATCTAAGGGGCAAACTGTTTCTTGCCCTTTGTTACTCTTGTGTCTGTTCGCCCATTCTCCAGGATGTTGATACTCCGCTTTCGGTGATGGACACACAACCTTCTTCTTTGAGTCGTCCTTTGGTTCGCAGCAATCTTCTTCGTGATTTGAACAGTTCGTTAAAGGCTGACTCTTACACCCATGCACCTCGTGTTTAGCTCCTAAAATAAGTCGTAAACGTTCCCTTTTTTCTTGTAAAGTGGCAAACGCTGGACTTGATGGTGTCGGCTCATTTACGGTTGCTGCTTCCACCTGATTCTAGTGCTGTAATTTTTATTTTATTCAGGGGCTCTTGTAACCCAGACATATTAGGATACGTTTGGCCGAATTCTGCAATCGTTGGAACGGTAAGTTCCACCTGTCTAGCTGATAACCTGACATTTTTTGTTATAATTTCAGCATCAAGTGGTTGGTTCCCAGCAGCCTCTTCTTCTTCAACAAAATCCTCATAAACCGAATAGTCCAGCAGCTCCTCTCCGCTTCACTTAGACCACAACTTGCTAAGTTCGAATTATGTGCCAATACTTCCACTGGAGCCAATATAGGCTCTTTAGATGATTCATTCATTTTCAGAAGTGTGGTGATTGCTTTATCTACAAATTGTAACATGTTAATGTTACGAAGAGATTTCTGGGCACCACTTTGTTTACTCTGCTTACATCCTGGCATGTTTTTTTGCTTTTTACATTGCAGAGCCTTTCCCTTTTTGGTTTCCACCATTTTTTGTGATTCTACATCCGGCCCTCCAAAGATTGGAAATAAACAAGCTGACTTTGCGCTGACACCATCAACCATCTCTGGGCCAGTAGTTTGATCTCCACCTGGTAATTGAGACGTTGAGTCAGACGCATTTTGACTGTCTAGCAAAGCCAGATTCGTTGAACTTCTGGCTTGTAAGAATGCAGTGTGAAAAGAAGTGTTCAGTATTTCGCCATGCTTAGCCCCTTCACAACATGGGACTCCGGTATTTGCATAGTTCTCAACGTCAATTACCACTGGGCGCGTGGCATCTTCAATTTCCGTATCTACGTTACCTTGGGCTATATTGTTTACTAGGTGCCCTGTCTGTCTTAAAGGTAAACCGATCTCAGCGTCCGTGACTCTTTTCACCGGCTGTGGTGCAATACTTGGAAGCTCATTCCTTGGCGTTTGTGACCCAGTGCCAACTCCAGGAGACTCTCCACCTTTTGAATCACGATGGAATTTATGAAACAGAGACAGCGCTTCCTTTGCTACCTCAGCAAGCAGCTTTTTATTAAGCATATCATTGCGTTTCCCATCATTAACTGCTGCCAGGCCTGCCAATAGTTTCTGAGTTACATCGTCTTGTTTTGAAGTTTGACAGCTGTGCATTGTTTCAATATGTAAGAGTTTTGAGTTAATTAAAGCCAACAAAGTTGTAACATCTTTCACATTTCCATTTAATGACTCATAAAGTTCAGTGAAAGGTGCCAAAGAGATAGCCATCACAGAGGTCACAGCTATTAATAGGTCATTTGAAGGCACATGTACACAACGGGTGTGTGAGCCACCTCTACCTATCCTTGTAGCTCCACGTGCAGCGTGACTGAATGCTGCCCGTTCTCTTCTAACTTTCGGGAAGTCTCGCTCTACAAACGAGGAATCTCTGGACGTAGAATTGTAGAATCGTCCAAAGAATCGTCACTGTTTGCATTTGGCGGCATTTGAACTGGTTGAGTCTGCATAATACCGTGGTTTAACTTGTTGTGGGGTGCCTGGCGTTTCTGAGAATCAGCCACCTTTCCACTTGGTGACTGGACGGAATCGTCAGAGGACTCATCCTCTAAGGTTCTTATTCTTTTGTAATTACCAGACCCCCAAATGTCCTGATTGACATTAGTCATATTAATGCACTGCCTTTTCTGAGATATTTTTGCCATCTCTTTGATAACAGGGGTGCTCCCAGACGTCTGTTTGTAAGCATGTTCTTTATTTAAATTAATTACATTTTTTTAGTACAGTTGAGACTACCTCTAGGGAGTTTCTTCTGTCTTTAATGGGCGTAATATACGCTTCTCCCTCTAACACTTTTTCACCTTGCCCCCTTGAGGCTTCATGAATTACTGTGTTGAATGAATTTGAGGCCGTCGAACATGCAGTACTACACAGGTCTTTTAGTGAACTCAATGTATGTTCAGTTGCCTGCTGCTTTGAGATCGGCGAGCTTTTTGTGTTATCTAGACTGGACGTTACGTGTGGAACAGCGTCACGCCCACCTCGCTCTCCCGCTCTCCGGCTCCGTGCGTCCCAGCCGAGACCGCACTCCCTCCTGGGCTCACGGCGTCCGTGGCAGCGGAGGACAACACCACCGCAGCCAGACACCCTATTCGGCTGACTCGGCGCGCCTCCTTCACATCCAGCCGATGCTGCCGCGCCGCGGCTCCCTCATCAGAGCTCGCCTCATCCGCGTCGCTGACCCGTCCCTCATCATCAGCGTCATCGTGCGCGACCGCGAGGGAGCCCACAGGCGGGAGACCACGGGGTCGCGGGCCCCCACTGCACCCCCCGGGCAACTGCAAACTCGGTGAGCCACCCCCAGCCTCCGCCGGGAAAGCCCCACCAGTCGCAACGGCACGGGTGAATTTGTGAGTTTCTGGCTGTGATGATGAAAATAAGTCTAGTGTCTGTGATACTTGCATCGGCATTTCCTTCTCTTGTGGTTTTCGTTCTGTCAACGTTGTAACAGCAGATATAGAGAATACTTCAAATACCTCTTCATCCACAGGAGACTCTTGTTCCTCCATTGTATCCGCTATAGAACCACAAGAGAAATATTGGCTCACCTGTTGTAGTTGCGGCTGCTTGGCTGGGAGTTCATCTTGTAGTGCCATGCATTTTAGTTGGGCTCTAGTCCTTGTGGATGGCATAACAGTTTCCATCTGTCTGTGTAGCCCCACGCCACTCGCCAAACAGCCAAACAGATGCTCCTCGCCCTTGCTCCTGAGGGCTTATGCCGCAAGGGCATGGGAGGCGGCCTTATGTGGGCTGACCCACTGCTGGAATTAAAGGCACATGCACCTCCAGGCACCTCCAGGCGCCACAAACTTGAAGAGTAGATAAACACAAAAAAAAGGAGTAATTTGGAGGGAGAGAAGTTCAGTCCTTGCTCACTCGCCACAGCCAAACAGATGCTCCTCGCCCTTGCTCCTGAGAGTTCTACTAAGCATTCCAGTAATCTCAGCGCTCTATGTAAAACCTATGAAGGCACTACCCTTACCCGTGGCGGGGCCTCAGAACGGTCCCCCTGCACTACCAGCATCTTAAACATGTTGCAATTTTCTCAAGCCGGTGGAGCCAATAAGAAAAGATAGCGGACTTAAGACCCCCTTTTATGTGTTTGCTCAGCTTTATTCCCTCCCTTGGTGAAAGGAAAGACAGTGAGAGGCCCGGGGTACCAGGTGAGGGAAAGAGCCAATGGAGAGGGATGAGGGGGGATAAAAAGGGGCACATGAAATAGGAAGGTGTGGATTATTACGGAGATGTCAAGGGAGGAGGCGTGGCACCAAGAGACAAAGTGGAAGAAGCATGGTCTGAAAAGTTGTGGGTGAAATGTAGTGTAGTAGAGATTAATGGAGTGTAGAGTAGTTGTGGTAGGCAGATTGGTGAGTAGCAGTAGTGACATGGAGAGGAGAGAGTAGTAGTGGTGTGGAAAGAAAAGAGTAATAGTGGTGTAGAGAAGGTACAGTAGTGGTAGAGAGTTGTGAGGGGTAGAGTGAGAACATTAGAGGGACAGAGGAGGAGAGCAGTAGAGAGAAGGAGATAAAGGAGGAAAGGAGAATAGAAGGAAGTGGAAGGAAGGACAGAACATCAGGCAGGAGAGCACGGGCACGAAAGGGAAGGGTCATGCAGTGCCCAAGTGTCTAAAAGGCACCTGTCTGTATACTCAGTGGTATTAGGCACCACCTAAATAGTTCCCTGAGGAAGATAGGGAGGGCATCACTACCAGACAGGCAGACATTTTTACAGTAGGGGTTACCGATCTCTAGAGACCATCCTAGTATTGAGTGACGCCTGGGCTACGGAGGGAACTTGAGAGAGAGAGAGAGATGGACGGCCATTGGCAAGCCCTTTTTTATTTTCTCTAATTTGTCTAATTAATTTCTTCACCTCCCCCAGAAGCTCAATGTCTCTAGAGCTCTGGTACTCTCTACGCTTGACTACTGCAATAGCCTTTTCCTTAATCTACCCTGTTCCTCTCTACGTCCCCTCCGGCTAATCCAGAATAGGGCTGCAAGACGTAGCTCTCCAGCCCTAAAAACTCTCCGCTGGCTCCCGTTGCTGCAAGGATCAAATTCAAATCCCTCTGCATCATCCATAAAGCTGTCTGGCACCAGGGACCACGCTCTTTACAACTGGCTCTCACTAAATACTCTCCCTCCATATCTTTACATTCCTCCTGCACAAACTCTCTGCGTGCCAAGTGATTAGCTAAACAGCAAGCTGGTGGCCAATCTCTTTTTCTCAGCTGCCTACCTCCTTTGGAAATTTCGACAACTCAAGGGAAGCCCCTAAGTGGAAAGACAAAAGGGCTAAATAAAGATATGAAACAAAGGAACACAGTCTTTCCACTTGTCAAATCAACATACTTTCAATCATGTATGTATCAGGTTTTCTACGGTTCGACTGGAATGAGCCAGCCTTAGAATACCCCTTCAAGATGTCCTCCTACTAAGTGATCTATGCCAGGCACTTAACAGCTGCCTGCAACTTACTCCCTACCACTTCCCTCTGTGTTACCTCTTGCACTTACCCCCACTGTCCCTCATCCCTTCTCTCTCTCTGCACTTGCATGTTCTGAATTATCATAAGGCCTAGTAGGATCGTCTCTATGTTTCATTATATTTGCCTTACTCCTTTATCCCGTCCCCTTTCCTCCATACTTGTGGGGCATTCCGTCCTTTGGGACAGGACCCCGCACTCCAGAGCTCTGCCCCGCGCATCGCCCTTCGGTCGGCGAGTCCTCGTCTATGCCGGAGCGTCTGGGATTCATGTCCTGTTGTTCCTGCGAACGTCACTTCGCTAGGCCGGATCCCCATTCTCTTTGCTTTGAGTGCCTAGGCCTGGGACATCGTTGGGATTTGTGCTTCTACAACTCTCTCCGTCCAGGCACTCCAACGTCGTCTTCTTCGGTGGGAGGAGGTGTTCCAGCGCGTTCCTCCGTCTCATTTACAGCTTGTCATCGACAAAAAGAAGAAACGCCCGGTAAGTTCTTTACTTTATAGGGCGCCCCAGCCAGGGAACTTCCAGGTCCTGGAGGGGCTTGTTTAGCTCTGTCACCAGGGGTTCCACTGAGGTGCCCCAAGGGCCTAATAGCCGTACCAGAGTATTCTCTGAGGGTTCCTGCTGTGGATCTGCCAGTACCGGGCATCGTTCTGAGGTTCCCCATTTGCGGGCTAAGGTTAAGCCCACTTCGGCTGTGTCTCTGGATACCAGGTCTCAATTTCTAGAGTTTTCCACAATGTCATCGGGGTACGCCCTGAGGTCTCAGTTTCTGGAGCTTTCCATACCGAGTCCCGACTCAAGGCTCCTTCAGAGGGTGCTTTAAGTTTCGGGATAAAACCAGAGGTTCTTCTTACTGAGGCTAAAGTTAGTACCGACAGACTGGAGAGACCTTCTTCGAAGGTCTTGTCGGTGAGGTATATTCCTCAACCGTCCCATGCACAGGGTCGTGGTGGTACCGGTTCTGTCCAGGGGACAAACAGGGTGGTTACTGACCATTACCCCACCACTACCGGCTTTGAAGAGGTTCCTCCGTGGGAGGCTGTTTGTGAAGGGTTCTAAGATGTCCAGTAAACATCCAAGACCATCTAGTACCGGCTCTGCCGAGGATCCTTGTGTCAAGGCTAAAGTGTTATTGAAGTCCCCTGACTTCCCTGAGGAGACAAATGCCTCATCTCCACATGTGACGCAGTTCTCTCCAGGTGTGGACAAAATGGCGGCCCAACATCCGTGGTCTACGGTGGCCATTTTGGATACTTCCCTTACATCGACGTTCATGCCATCTGGTGCTGGAAGCATTTATTTTGCGGCTGAGCAGGCTTTTCCACGTCAAGTGGACAACAGAAACCCGTTCCGCCCGTCAGTTGACTGGCGTGCTCGGGCTCTGCTGCCGTTTAAAGTCTTGCTGCCTCCTGCTTCCGCTCCGTTGGTTTACATGGACCCAGCCAGTGGTGGGCCTTCATAGCAACTGTCCTCCTTGCGTTCATGGGGCTATGCCCCTCACGAGCAGCCTCTGCCCGTTCCGATGCCAAGGCCTTCGGCTGAGGATGAGTTTTTTGTGAAATTTCAGATGCTCATGCACTCTGAAAATGAAGACGTACTTCAAGTGTCTTTTCAGGGAAGTGTATGAAACTGATTCCAGTGGTGCCAACC
Organism: Ambystoma mexicanum; assembly: GCF_040938575.1. Taxonomy (NCBI): domain Eukaryota; kingdom Metazoa; phylum Chordata; class Amphibia; order Caudata; family Ambystomatidae; genus Ambystoma; species Ambystoma mexicanum. Next base: position 141,281,239 of record NC_090921.1, read on the forward strand.
CGTCCACCTCTTCCATCTGGACCTCCTCCTCTTCGTCCCCTACACCCGTTGTCTCCTATTGAGAAGGCACCGGCGGATCAGGATAACTCTTTAAAACCTGAGGTGGTATGCCTGGTGGACCAGTCTTCTGTTCCCGCCTCAAGCAGATCAGGACAGCGATGAGCAGCCCCGCTCGGTGAGAGCATTCCATGACCAGATCCTGGATATGATGGCCCTCCTTGACATTCCAGTACCTGAGGCCCCCGCTCCGCAGGAGGGGGTGCTTTCGGGAGCCTTTACCCTTTCACTTCAAGAGCGTACTGGCCTGTTTCTCTTTAAGGACGTCTTGGCCGAGGCCCGCAAAGTCTGGGATAAACACCACACTGGGCTCCATATCAACAAGAGAATTGACGCTCGATACAAACTTCGCACCTCTGAGGAGATAGCCTTATCGGCTTGTCTGCTCCCATCCTCAATGGTGGTGGCTGTGGCCACTTCATAGTCCAGGCTGACCTCTGCATCTTCTACGGCAGCGGCACAAATCTTGTCCAGGGAAGATAAACTGTTAGACTCCTTGGGCAAGAACGTTCTTTGCCAATTCGGCGCTCCAGCTTCGTCAAGTGAACACCAAGCTTATCCTGGAAGCAGCCAATCAGAGGCTGTGGAGAGAGTTAGCCAATTTCCAGTAGTGAATTCCTGCAGATAGGCTAGAGGACTTTAAAGGGGGGTTATCGGATGCCAGAGTACTGGCACAGGATCTACTGGAAGCTGCAGCTCACCACATGGATACCTCAGCTTGCTTGCACCTACCCCACCCTTCAACCCTCCCTTCCAACAGATTGGGACGCCCTCCTTCAGAGCCGAGGTACATATACTTCTAGACCTCAGAGCGGTGGAACCTGTTCCCCTTGGGGAGCAAGGGGAGGGCTTCTGCTCTTGTCTGTTTACAGTGCCCAAACCCAACCAAGCTGTCCTGCGCACTATCCTCAATCTTTTCCAGTTCAATCTTTCTCTTCCCCAAAAGAACTTCAAGATGATCACGCCCTGCCAAATCAAGTCTTCGAAGGGATTGTGTCTTCCGACGTATTCCTTATCTTAGATATTTCCTTCCAGCTTTGCTGGCCTCAGAACATTTTTCTCTAGAGGGCGCTGCGCGTCGACGTCCGCCGAGTCGATGTCCCTCGACAGCCGCCATATCGACGTCGACGTCATCCTGCCTATAAAGGCCGCGCGCAGCGTCCGTTGCTCAGTTCCGTTTTTCCGCGCTTACTCAGTGCCTCGGAATATCGTTGCTCAGTTTCGTAGATAATTTATCCTATTTACCTCGAGATATTCGATCCATACTCGATGGCTTCCTCGTCGGAACCGACAACCCCTCGGTCCGGCTTCAAAAAATGCCGAGACTGTGGGAAAAAGATGTCGCTGACTGGCCCTCACAGAGTTTGTCTGTGGTGTTTGGGAGCTGAACACCATTGTTCGGAGTGCGAGGACTGTATGTCCATGACAGCTAAGGCCCTGAAGGAGCGTAGGGGGAAGCTGGAGAAAGGTAAGACTTCAAAAGCTTCTTCTTCCTCGACGAAGTCAAGACATTCGTCTCCTCGTCACCATTCGCGCTCCAGGTCTCGGAGTGGGTCCCATCACTCCTCGAGATCGAAGCACTCGAAGAGGAGACGTCGAAGATCCCCTTCTCCGTCCTCCTCTTCCTCTGTTTCTCCTAAGAGAATCCCTTGCCCCACGAAACATAGTTCCCGGGCTGAATGGGAGGAATTCCGCAAAAATATGATGAGCGTCTTCGAGAAAGCGGCCTCGACCCCCTCGAAGACTGCCGAGAGCGATGCTCTGGTCGAAAGACCCGAAGGTCAAAAACGCCGCGAGTCGCAGTACCCGGCGAAGGAAGCTTCTCGAGCGCGTCACAAACCCTCGAGTAAGGCTATGACCTCGAAACCTTCTTTGAAGGTTCCGTCGATGCCGTTGACGAAGGTTCCGTCGACGCCGAGGTCGGTGTCTTCAACGCCGTTGTCGAAGGGACCTTCGACACACGGGTCTGTCGACTCGACGCCATCTTCGACACCGGCGTCGACGCCAAGGAAAGTCACGGTTGCGACACACCCAGTGGCTATCCCCAGGTCATCGATGACGATGGCGTCGAGATTGTCGACTTCCTCGAGCAGAATCCCAATTCTGTCGAGGAGCTCGAGGCCTCCGCCTTTGTTTTCGACGCCACGCCCAAAGCCTTCGAAGTCGGCGTCGACGACATTGACGTTTTCGAGGCCAATTACAACAAGTTTGGCACCCTCTGCCTTGGAGATGGGTTTCACACCCTTTGTGAGTTCAGAACAATTGAGAACTATGTCCTCAATTATGGAAGAGGGAGAACTATCTGAACAAGAAGACACATTTGAGTTGCAGGGACCTGCAACCCCAGTTCAAGAGGAGTTATCCTCAGAAGAACGCAGGTTAAAGGATCTCCATGATTCCTTACATGAGGCAAGTGGGTTAGACACTTCCCCTGAGGTGGAGTTCGCTAGGCCAGACCCGGGGGAGCATGCTGAAACCCCCTATAGAGCCTTAATGGCCAGGATCACAGAATGTATGGGGTGGTCAACACCTTCACAGGCTTTCCAACAAGATGACCTTACGGATATTCTTGATAAAGGTCCACAGGAGGATCCTGTAGTGCCCTTTCATAAAGCTCTTCAGAGGAAAATCATGACGAACTGGGAAACCCCAGATGTCGTTCCGGCAGTAAATAAAAAACTGTCTACTTAATACAGGGTATCTTCTGCAGACCCGGAGTTTTTGTCAAAACACCCATCCCCAGAAAGTCTGGTGGTACAAGCAGCATCTTCTACTGATGTCAAGACTGCTTACCCTACCGTCCCTCAGGATAGGGACGATAAGAAATATGATGCTATGGCAAAGAAAGTTTTTTCGGCATGTAGCATGGCGTTAAAATCTGTTAATGCTACTTGCACCCTTGCTAGATTCAGCCATACACTTTGGGAGTGTGCTTCTACAGCAGCTGACTGCATCCCAGAGGGAGAAGAAAGGGAGGCGTTCCTAAATATCATACAGGACGGTAAAGACGCTATGTGCGAATCCCTCCAGACGGGCATTGATTCGGCTGACAGTATCAGCAGAGCAATGGCGGCAAGTACAACAACCAGGAGATTCGCTTGGTTGAGAAAGTCTGGTTTTGCCCCAGATGTGCAAGCCAGGCTCTTGAAAATGCCATTCGATGGCTCTTCTTTGTTTGGGAAAAAGGCGGATGACAGTTTAGAAAAACTGCAAACATCAAAGGCAGCAGCAAAATCCCTAGGCGCTGCGATCCGTCAGACACCTTTTCGTCCCACAGGAACCTCTGCGAGGGGCAAGTCCTTTCGCTTCTACTCCGCATTCGGAAGAGGTAGAGGACGACCGGCTCAAAGGGGACAAAGAAGAACTACCCGAGGTGGACGGGGTAGATATTCAAAAGCCGCAGCAACAGCAGGTGCCTCTTTACCATCTGCATCAGCCGCCCCAAAATCACTCTGAGGACTTCCCTCACAAGACACCTGTAGGAGGCAGGTTAACTCAACATCTGGCGGAATGGCAGGCTATCACGTCAGATGCTTGGGCATTGGAAACAGTTGCCCAAGGTTACTGCCTGCCTCTCCTACGCATACCTCAGAGTCATCTACCGGGGATCAGCTCTCAGAAAGCTCCAGATCCGCTCCTCTTGCAGGAAATTTTAGACCTGCTAGAGAAAGGTGCCATAGAACCGGTACCTGTAGCAGAGAGGAACAAGGGCTGGTACTCCCCTTACTTTCTCATTCCAAAGAAAGACGGAGGACTGAGACCCATCTTGGACTTGCGAGAATTGAACAAATTCCTCAGGAAAGACAAATTCAAGATGGTAACTCTTTCTCAGATCCTTCAGGCCCTTCAGTTCCAGGACTGGTTGGTATCTCTAGACCTTCAGGATGCTTATTTCTATGTGCCAATCCATCTCAAACACAGGAAATATCTGAGGTTCGCAATTGGCAACTCTCACTATCAATTTCGAGTTCTTCCATTTGGGCTGACTTCCGCCCGAGGGTCTTCACCAAGCTAATGTCGGTAGTGGCTGCAAGTCTAAGGAGGGAAGGGATTCACGTCTACCCCTAACTGGACGATTGGCTGATCAGGGCTGTATCTTCGGAACAAGCTCAGATCCAGCTAAATCACGTTTGCTACTCCCTTCACAGACTGGGCTTCTCCCTCAATTTAAAGAAGTCACAAATGAATGAAAGCCTCGCCACCAGAGGTGAGGGCTCAAGATATTCTACAGATGGTTACCAAGTTCCAAAATGCCCAACGTCTCCCAGCCTTCGACATTTTGAGGTTGCTAGGCCTCATGGCATCCTGCATTTTCCTAGTGCCAGAGGCTCGCCTGAGAATGAGATCCCTCCAGTGGGTACTGAGGACTCAGTGGTCACAATTCTCAGGAAGAATGACAGATCTTCTTCAGGTTCCCGACAGGGTGGCTCGAGACCTTCAGTGCTGGGCCTGTCAGGAGAACATTCTGAAAGGAGAACAGTTTTGGCAACCCTGGCCGGAGATAACAGTAGTCACGGATGCCTCACTCACGGGGTGGGGAGCCCACGCCAACGACTTGACCATCAGCGGAGGCGTAGGATCACTACCCCTGTGCAGAGAGGCGTTTTGGGCAATCCAAGAAGGGATCTCTCTATCGGCAGTTCACCTAGCCGGAGAGAAGAACTTGACAGCGGACGCTCTGAGCAGGCAGAGCACAGTCTCCCACGAGTGGGAACTAGCTCAGGAAGTCCTTCAAGAGATCTTCGCCCTTTGGGGAACCCCTCAGGTGGATCTGTTCGCCACCAGTGTCAACAGGAAGTGCGATCTGTTCTGTTCAAGGGAATTTCCCCCGAGAGGAGCACTGGGAGATGGCGTTCATAGTGGACTGGGAGTTTCCGCTTCTGTACGCGTTCCCACCGGTCCCTGTCATTCCTCAAATGATCAGGAGGTTGAGAAGATTCCGGAAAACCATGATCCTAATTGCCCCGGATTGGGCCAGGAGAACGTGGTACCCGGACCTTCTAGACTTGTCCATCTGTCCTCCAATTCGACTTCCACTCAGAGAGAATCTACTCTCACAGAAGGGAGGTCAGGTTCTCCATCCAGACATCAAAACCCTCAACCTTCACGCTTGGCTTCTGAAAGGCTGAGGTACAAGGATTGGGACCTCCCTGATGATGTTATGGAGGTGTTGCTTTCGGCAAGGAGGCCAGCAACAAAGTCTTTATACCGCTGCCGTTGGAACAGATTTTGCAGCTGGTGTAGAGAAAAGAGTATCAACCCTTTTTCATGTGGTACACCAATGGTTTTGTCCTTCCTACTCTATTTGGCGAATTCAGACCTTCAAGTTGGCACTATTAAGGGCTATCTCGCAGCGCTATCCATCTTTAAGCGCACTGCGGAAGAACCATCCTATTTCAAGTTACCCTTGGTAATACAGTTTCTAAAGGGGTTAACTAACGTTTATCCCCCAAGACCATTCCAGGTTCCCCTATGGGATTTAAACTTAGTCCTAACTTTCCTGATGGGCACACCTTTTGAACCACTCCATTCTTGTTCGTTAAGATTTCTTACCCTTAAAACTGTTTTATGAATAGCACTTACATCTGCTAGAAGGGTGAGCGAGTTACAAGCTCTTTCTTGTAAACCCCCTCATACAATCTTTCACAAAGACAAAGTTGTCCTGCAAGTGAAGCCTAATTTCCTCCCAAAGGTGGTTTCTGAATTCTATATCACTCAGAAGATTACCCTGCCATCTTTCTATCCTCCTCCTCATCCAGGAAAAGAGGAAGAGAGGTTACACAGGCTGGACCCTAGAAGGGCTTTAAGTTTTTACATCAGTAGACTGGCCAGGATAAGACAAGCAGACCAGCTGTTTGTAGGCTATGCAGGTCACAAGCTGGGGTTACTGATAACTAAGCAGACCATTTCCAGATGGATCATTCTAGCCATTTTGGAATGTTATAAACTGGCAGGAAAAGAGCCCCCTCAAAATCTTAGGGCTCATTCGACCAGAGGTATTGCAGCTTCATCGGCCCTCAAAAGAGGAGTGCGGATTAAAGACATATGTGCGGCTGCCACATGGTCGTCCGTCCATACCTTTACACGATTTTTGAACTTGGATTCCTCCTCCAGTCAAGAGACTAGGTTTGGAAGGACAGTATTGCACTCTATTCATCAATAAAAGGAAGCATGAAGTCAGTACTCCCACCTCCAATAACAGAATACTGCTATGGGAGCCTATCTAAGATAAGGAATACGTCGGAGGACACAATCCCTTCGAAGAACAAGTTACTTCTTACCTTGTAACGTTCTTTCGATGGGATGTTCCTCCGACGTATTCCTTATCGACCCTCCCATCCATCCCCGCAGTACTACTTCCCTTGTTGTTGCAGCTTACGCTCCTTCAGGGTGATTAGTCTAGTCCAGACAGAAAAACTGTGGGCTACAAAACGGAACTGAGCAACGGACGCTGCGCGCGGCCTTTATAGGCAGGATGACGTCGACGTCGATACGGCGGCTGTCGAGGGACATCGACTCGGCGGACGTCGACGCGTGGCGCCCTATAGAGAAAAATTTTCCGAGGCCAGCAAAGCTGGAAGGAGATATCTAAGATAAGAAATACGTTGGAGGAACATCCCTTTTGAAAGAACGTTACAAGGTAAGAAGTAACTTGTTCTTCTCTTCGGAAGGGCGATTAGCGCAGTGTAGTGGAAGTTCAGGATGCTTACATGCACATCCTGATATGGAGACCACATCAGAAATATCTGTGGTTCTCACTGGGAAGAGAACATTTCCAGTTCCGTGTACTCCCGTTTGGTGTCAGCTCGGCGCTGCGTATCTTTACGAAGATGATGTCAGCAATCGCAGCTTTCCTCCGGCTACAGGGCATTCATGTATATCCGCATTTGGACTGGCTCCTACGCAGCCCTTGTCCACAGACGGAATTGACCAATCTCCAGTCTCTCCTCCAGCTCCTGTTCCACCTTGGGCTGCCTGTGAACTGGTGGAAATCTTCCATGACAGTCTCCCAAAACCTGATTTTCCTGGGTTTCCGTTGTAACACAATCAATTCCAGGGTGTTCTTAACGGCAGACAGGATTGCGGATCTATCCACCACGTGTCAGCTCTTCATCCAGTCTGCGCACATGACGGCTTGGTGGTTTCAGAGACTTCTGGGCCTCGTGGCTTCGTGCGTGCTTGCCCTTCCTCTTGCACGTCTAAAAATGAGACCTACTCAGATGGCTCTTCTGAGCTCTTGGTCCCAGGCTTCGGACTCGGATTCCAAGATTATCCCAGTTCCATCCTGCATGAAGACAGATCTACAATGGTGGTCTTCAGCCAACAATCATTCCGTGGGGGCCTCTTTTCAGGAGCCCTGCCCACAAGTGACAATGACCACAGACTCCTCTCTTCAGAGTGGGGTGCCACGTTGGATCATCTCCAGGTTTTCGCTCCAAGTACACTGCAGGACAGACAGTTTCACATAAATTGTTTGGAACTCCTGGCTGTGTTTTTGGCGCTAAAAGCTTTCCAACCGTCCATCATGAACAGAGTGGTCCGCATCCACACGATCAACTCGGTGTCGATGTTTTATATCTAGAAGCAGGGTGGCACCAAGTTGTGATGCTGGAAATGCCTTGGAGGGACAGGGCCTCCCTGTCCTTGTCCTGTAGTCCTTTTTCATGGTGTTCTGTATTGTTTTCTGCCCAGGAGTCCATGTGGGACTCCTGGCAGTGCAGCTCTTCCTGTTTTTGGTTTGGTGTACAGACCCATGGGATACCCTTATGGCACCCATGGGTGAGTGCACAACCCTGTGCCCCTAGTGTATGTTTTTGGACACCTGTGGGTGTCCCACAGAGCAGGGTATGGGCTGGTGGCAGCTCCATGCTGAATTTGACAGGTGCTGTGAGTATCCTCCATTTTGGGATACCCAGGCCCTGCCCTTGGAATCAGTTGATTCCTGATGGAAAACAAGATGCCCCCTGTGGCCTCTTGCTTTCTATTGCCTGTTACCTTGTTTTCCCAAAGTCCTGGGAAGCCCTGACTTTGTCCCTTCCCCCTGACTGGCTGTTGGGTGGAAGTTCCATATATGGTGTTGTTGTGAAGTCCAGTCCAGACTGGCTGGATCCTTCCCAGTGACTGTAAGGTGTGGGTACACCCTGTGGGTGGGACCTGGGTGAATGGAGTGTGTGACCAATATGCACTTCTTGTTGTGGCTGTCTGGTTTCTAGTATGAAAGACAAAGACTGAGACAGCCCTGCCCGAACCTGGCCTGAATGCAGTGTGTAGTGTTGAATGGCTGGGTACTTGTCCCAATCCACATTCCTTGTTGTGAGTGTCTGAGAGGGAGGAGGATGGCCTGAATGCACTGTGTGCCTGATTGGCTGACTGACTGCATGAATGCCCTACTGTATGATTGGCTGCTGAGTGTGACCCAGCAGTGTGGATGAGACACAGGATAGGGACCTCTCACCACTGTAAATTGTTCAGAAGCTGTGTCTACACTTGAAGAGTAACTGGAACTGCTGATCCTCGATGCCCAGCTGGAAGAAGAAGACTTGCTGTTGCATTTGCTTCGACCAGATCGGAAAGCTGCCGAATTCGTCGAAGACTGATCCGAGAGAGGACCTGGTAAGGCGCCCTCTTCCTGTGCTCCGAGGGACTATCGAGCACCGCTGACCTTCGCCGAAGCTCCCTGGGAGTCAGACCCTCGAAGGCTGCCGACCGGAGACAGGACCGCCGAGGAGATCGAAGTGAAGCACCCGGACTTCGCCGCTGTCGAAGTCCATTGCCGTCGACTGGGGTTCACAGGTTTGTGTAACCGCTGGAGGCCCGTCGAAGTTGTGTTGCCTCAGAAGACGGGACCGCTTGACGCCGTGCCACAGATGAGCGGAGCTGCCCGCTCCTTTGCCTGAGTACTGAATCGAAGGAGTCCCTTGTCCGCTTTATCCTGCCGGAGAGAGTCAAGGCTGCCGACGCGCTGAGGAGAATCCGCCGGTGGGTTTCCCGCCACCTGAAGGCCACAGAGACTTCGACTACTTGACGCCCTTGCTGGGCCACAGTTCTTCTAAAACTCTTTGTGGTCCAGAACTATCAAACGCTGAGTTGCCCCGCACACCTCATCCTTGCAGGACATCGCCGACGAGCACTGCATGGATCGACGCCGTGGTCTCGGCATCCTCAAACTTCTCATCGACGCCGTCAATGCCAAGTTCACTTTCTTCGACGCCTCTCGGTGATCCGTGACTCCTGCTTGAAAGTGGGTCACTCAAGAAGGATCCGCCGATGCTTCTTCGAAGAACGCTGCTCCACCAGGTACATTGGAGGGGGGGGTAAAAACATTATAGGAGGAAATAAGACTATTGATCAATATATGGACTGGGCTTGTGCTATATCTTTATTTTACAGGTTGCCCAGGTGGGGGGATGTGTTTAGGTAACTGACTCATTATTCTGCCTATTGTCTCAACCATCTTGCTTTTCCTCCTCTCTCTATTGCTGGTTTCCTTTTTATGGATCTGTGTGACTGTCACGCTCACCTGATTCCCACGGAGGCGCAGGTCTGGCTTCGAGTGCTGATGCTTCTTCAGTGGTGAAGCACAGGACTCTGAAGATGGACAGGAAGGGCCCCTCTACTTTGGCTTTTCTGGCTCGCAGGAATCCCCTGTGCGTGAAAAGGGAGTATTACCTACTGACGGAATAATGCTCAAGCCTCCCACTCCCTTCCAACCCTCCACGATACCCTTCCACGATTCCCCGTGAAGTCTCACATTAGGGTCTGGAAGGATGAGTTCTCCATCCTGCTTCTGATGCAGGGGCGCGTTGAAACCCAGTTACTTCACTGGATTGAGGTTTGATGGGAGTTCAAAATAAGCTTGACTATTCAGGTGAGGCGCTCTAAGAGTTCTGTTACAATTTCAAAAGTTCAAGCCTAATAATAATGTTCATTGTCTTATTGCAGCAAGCGCTAACGCTTATGTCTTTTTCCCCTTAGGGGCCTGGGTTCGGAATGCCGGAGATATGGCGCCTACCCGAAGTGAAACGTGCAGTTCCAGTAAATGACAGGTAAGTTCTGGATGAGCGTTCGGGTAATGTCTTTGCATTCGCTCATTCAATGTCTTTGTCTTTTTTCCCCATAGGGGCCGGGGTCCGGAATGCCAGGAAGCGGCAGGACCCGAAATGAAATGGGAATGACCCAACAGGTAAGTCTTAGAAGGAAACTGAGCTTTTCCTATTCCCTTCCTTCTCTCACCTTGTGTTCTTTTCTTTTTCTCTCTAGGCTCTGGGAAGTGGCTGCGGATCCGGATGATCGCTGCTGAAGATGGAGGTGCCCAGGAAAGGTGAGTGAAATGCAGCGCTGCAGCGATCGAAGCGAAATGCTTTTAAAAATGATGTCTTCCCTTTCAGGATCGTCGGTGTGATGTCTCCGTGATGCAGCTTTAGCAGGTAAGGTCTTCTTTCTCACCAATTCTCTCTCATCTCCCTTTGCAGGTGACCCAGGATGCTGACAGGCGTGGCTGAAGTCCAGATGCAGGAGCTGACACGGTGAGCGTCCAGCTGCGAGGAGCAGAACAACGCGAAGCGTGAGTTGCTGATCGGGCGTGGTTTAAATAGCTTTGGATGAAGTTCCAGGTATGTATCCTTCTGTTACACCTTTCCGTCATCGCTGCTTTTTACATTTGCATAAGTGGAGACTGTGCAGTTCCGCGCTTTGTTGTACGGCAGCGCTGTCTATTCCTGTCAATGCTAACAGTCTCAGCGGTACTGTTGTTCCGCGTTGCCAGCGCACGTCAAGAATAGGTCACATGATTCTTCCACGCAACCAGCTGACTCTTACGACAAGTCATGTGACACTATTTCAGAACCGAAGGCTTTCGCCCTCTCGCGTCGCTACTGTCTTACATGACGCTCCGTAAGTTCGAATTCTAGGTACTTCTTACTCCTTACTCTCGTGTATCCAAGCTATCCTGACTGTGACTATTTATTCCTTGTTCTCTCCTACCGTTTAGTGTTCCCCTACAGCGCTCCCTTCCAGCTAATACTACCTTTCAGCCTGCATTTCCGGGAACCCGTTCGCTATCCTATCCCAAGCCTTCATTACAGAGTGAAAACAACGGAATCCCAAGTCTTCCTGACTCGGTGAGTTCCTTCCCCGGTCCTCCGTTTCTTCTCCGTTCCTGGTTAGTTAATTACCCGTTCTTTCCCGCTCCTGTTTAGTAATCTTTCCTCTCATTACTACAGAAGTTTCTGAAGGAACTAGAACTCCAGTCATTACCTCCCTTTCTCTCCGAGAGACCTCCACCTCTCATCAACCGCTAGAATCTACCAACACTATCCGTAAGAACATACTCACCTGCAATTATTCTGTTCTTCTATTCCGGTTTCCTCCTATATTTACCTGTTATTTTCTCCCGATAGAACCTGTGATACTGCCATCGAGCCAGGAGTTCTGTGCCTTGGATAGCCATCTCTCTGCAAGGATCTCCGACAACGCGTCCAGGGTTTTTTCCTCCTTTGGGGGTTTCCCTGGGGGTCCTGCCTCTCCCTGTTGAGGTTTTCTTTCCTCCTGAAGGGGTAGAGGGCTCAGGATTCTCAGGGAGGCTCTTCATTTCCGCCGTTGCTGTCCCGGTTCCGGCGTTCTGACCAGGTTGGTGGAAACTTGTTTATACTTTCACCTGCTTTTTGGGTTCCGTAGTTGATTTTCCGGATCAGATTGTAATACCTTCCACCGATCAGGTATGTATCCTTCCCCGACCACACCCAGGGTGAAAGTAGTCCCACAGGTAAAGTAGTTCCATTCAGGCCTCAAGAGGGCCTGGATGTAGCAGCATGGTCTGCATCAGGTAAGTGCACATTAAAACACTTGAACACATGTCTAGCTTTATGAGCCTGGCGCCTAAGGCGCCAGGACTGTGTCCAAAGGGCCCCAGCTTGGGCCCGCTGGCACTTCCCTGGGGGGAATGATGCCTGCCTCTGGGGTTGCTGGGTCGGACCTGGCTCCTTGGAGGTAGGCATCATGACAGTACCCCCCTCAAGGCCCCTCCCAAGGTTGTTCCCTCCGGGGGTTTTGGCTTGTTCGGAAATCTCCGGTGGAACCTTTGTATTAATCGAGGTGCGTGAACATGGTTACTAGGCTCCCACGATCTCTCCTGAGGTCCATATCCCTTCCAGTCAACAAGATAGAAGAGTTTTGACTTTAACACCTTGGAATCTAAAATGTCTTTATCTTCGAATTCTAATTCCCCTTCAATTTGAACTGGGTCTGGAGGCTTGGAAAGTCGGGTCCCTGGTTGTACTGGCTTCAAAAGTGATGCATGAAAAACTGGATGAATACGCATGTTAGACGGTAAATCCAGTTTAAAGGCCACGGGATTGATTATAGCCTTGATGGGATAAGGTCCTATGAATCTGGGATTGAAGGTTCGCGGGCCCTTGAGGGGTAAATGTTTCGTTGCTAGCCATACCTGGTCTCCTACTTGGTAAGGAGGAGTTTTACTTCGGTACAAATCAGCGTTTTGTTTATACTTTTTCTTGGCTTGCTGTAAATGAGTTGCAGCTTCTTTGAAGGCTCGGGTTATTGTGGAATGCAGATGATTTACTGTGGGCATTTCCAGGGTCAGAGGTGGATCTAGGTCAGAGGTCCGAGGATGGTGACCATACAAAGTATAAAAAGGAGTTTGTCCGGTTCCAGAATGCACTGAATTGTTGTATGCATATTCTGCGATCCAAAGGATGTCTTTCCAATTTAACTCGGATTGGTGTAACATGCACCGAAGATATTGCTCGAGAGTCTGATTGGTTCTCTCGGTTTGTCCGTCAGTCTGAGGGTGATGGCTGGTGGATAACCGCACATCTATTTGTGCTAGTTGGCAACACTTCTTCCAAAAATGGGAGATAAATTGACTTCCACGATCCGAGACTAATATGGAAGGAAAACCATGTATCCAAACTATATTCTCCAGAAATTCCTTGGCCAAGGTGGAAGCTGAAGGCAAACCTTTTAAAGGGATAAAGTGGGCCATTTTGGAGAATAGATCCACAATTACAAGGATAGTGTTGTAACCAGCACAAGGAGGCAGGTCAGTTATAAAGTCCATTGACAAGGTGTGCCATGGTGCCGGTGGAATATCCAAGGGTTGAAGTAGGCCGGCTGGCCTTTTCTTTTGACCCTTGTTTTGGGCGCAAATTCCGCAAGACAATACAAAAGACTTTATGTCTTTTCTCCAAGAAGGCCACCAGAAGCAGCGTTTGATTTTTTCCTCCGTTTTAGCGATACCAGGGTGTCCTTCCATTAATGATTCATGATGATGGGCAATAACAAGTTCTTGCAATTCTTTACTTGGCAGAAACAACCGCTCCTGGAAGTAGGGTAAATCATCCTTAACGGTGTAATGAGGACCCTTTTGACTCCATTCCAGTAAGGCTGAAGAGTCTAGAAGTTGTTTTACTTGCGTTTGGATGTCCTCAATAGTTTGCAATGAAGTTAGGCCTAAGATTCTTTGTTCAGGTATGATTGGCACAGGTTCTAAACTCAAATTGGGTTCTTCCATGCCAATCCGGGATAAGGCGTCTGCTTTACCATTCTTGCAGCCAGGGCGATAGGTAATTACAAAATCAAATTCCGCAAAGAATAGAGCCCATCGGAGTTGTCGTGAAGATTGAGCTTTGGCCGTCTTTAAATACTGTAAATTTCTGTGGTCCGTAATTACGGTGATGGTGTGTCTTGCCCCGAGAAGGTAGTGACGCCAAGCCTTGAAAGCAGATTTAATAGCCAGTAACTCTTTGTCGGTAATTGTGTAGTTGATTTCAGGAGGAGACAATTTCCTGGACCAAAAGGCCACAGGGTGTAGTTGGTTAGTTTCTGGGTCTCTTTGCGACAGGACAGCTCCCATGGCCAAACTGGATGCGTCGGTTTCCACAATGTAAGGGAGATCTGGGTGCGGGTGCTTCAATACAGGTGCAGAGGTGAATTTGGTTTTCAGGTCCTGAAAGGCTTGTTCGGCCTCAAGAGTCCATTCAAAGCGTTTGTTTTTCTTTAGGAGAGTTGTGATGGGTTGGACTGTTCGGGAAAATTCCGGGATGAATCTTCGATAGAAATTGGCGAAGCCGAGCATGCTCTGAACTCCCTTCACCGAGCTAGGAGATGGCCATTTGAGGATGGCGTCCACCTTTCGCGAGTCCATTAGGACTCCTTGAGGTGTCAGGATGAATCCGAGAAACTCAACTTCTGTGGTATGAAAAACGCATTTTTCGAGCTTTGCAAATAGTCTGTGCTGGCGCAATTTCTCAAGAACTGCCCTAGCATGTTTTCTGTGATCGGATTCTGAAGAAGAGTACACCAGGATGTCGTCAATGTAAACAATGACACAGACATCGATAAGTTCCCGAAGAACATCATTCATAAAGTACTGAAAGGCGGCAGGTGCATTGCACAAACCGAAGGGCATCACCTGATATTCGAAGAGCCCAAATTTGGTGCGGAATGCAGTCTTCCATTCGTCGCCTTCTTTTATACGCACCAGGTGATAAGCTCCTCGGAGATCTAACTTGGTGTACACACAAGTGTCTTTCACCTGGTCGATAAGCTCAGGGATCAGGGGCAGAGGATAACGATTCTTAATCGTTATTTGATTTAGGGCGCGATAGTCTATACATGTTCTAAGGTCGCCCTCTTTTTTCGGCACGAAGAACAGAGCTGAGGAGACAGGAGACTTGGACGGGCGAATAAAACCATTGGCTAGGTACTGATCTAAATACTGACGCAAATGCAGGTTCTCAGGTTCCGTAAGAGCATAAATCCTACTACAAGGTAGTTGAGCATTGGGTACCAGATCGATTTGGCAATCATAAGACCGATGGGGAGGAAATGTGTTCGCCTGTTCCTTCTGAAAAACGTCTTGAAATTCTTGGTATTCTGACGGTAGCTGTACAGGGGTGGAAGTTGCTGAGGCTAGACCCATAACTGGATTTCTTGGATAACAAGTTGGTTCACAATCAGGAAAACTTATCTTCTTTGCTCGCCAGTCTATTCTGGGATTATGTGTTTCTAACCAAGGAATTCCAAGAATTACTTGAAAATGTGGGGCCTTGATCACATCAAACACGATTGCTTCCCGATGTCCATCCTGACCCACCAGTGTCATTTCAACAGTGGAATGCGTTACAGGCCCTGAGGCTATTTCGGTTCCATCTACTGTAGTAATGACATCTTGGGTTACTTTCGGGCGGAGAGGGAGCTTAATCCTGGAAGCCAATTCACGGTCTATGTAATTTCCAATAGCTCCACTGTCGATGTACGCTTTTATAGCATGCAACTGCTGAGGCTGTTTTGGATCTACGAGCACCATTGGCATGACAAAATGCGAGGTCAAAGAGTTTGTTTTCAAGCTCGGCAAGCGGACCCCTACGCTTGTCGGGCTAGGTCGTTTCCCGAATCAGGTGTCAATAAATCGTTATCAGTGGCTCCAACCACCTTCTTAGGTGGTTTAACCGAACAATTTCGAAGAAAGTGACCGGAAGTCCCGCAATACAGACAAAGTTGCATTTGCCGCCTTCTCTCTCGTTCCTTCAGCGTTAATGGTCCTTTAACACCGCCGATTTGCATAGGTTCTGATACGTCGGTACTCTTGGAGTTAGCGTGGGTTTTGATCGGTACTCGGGTTTCGTACTTGAACCGATCTGCTTTTCTATTTTGAAGTCTGTGATCAAGTTGAACCACCAAGTCTATGTAGCCTTCGCAGACCTGGGGTGGATCTACTATCTGAGCTAGAACATCCTTAAGCTCTCCGCGCAGGCCTCGATGAAACAATGTGATCCTTTTGTTTTCTGGCCATCCAGTTTCCACAACCAGTCTATTAAAGGTGGCAACGTAGGACAGGAGATCCTGATTACCTTGTCGTAAGGATAGCAGTTCGTTATCAAGGGCCTGTCCTTGAGAGTGTCGAGAAAACAATCTTTCCATGCTGGCCTGGAAGCCCTGAAAATCCTGGCGAATGGGATCATCCTGATTTACCAATGGAATAGACCAATCGGCAGCACTGCCACTGAGGTAAGATAGTATAAAGGCTACCTTGGTCTGGTCGTTAGGGAAGGCCCCGGGTCTGCATAGAAAGTGTAAACGACATTGGTTCATAAAGACGGCATATTTCTTGGGATCCCCGCAAATTGTTCAGGCGGGGCCAAAGGCATGTGTCCAGGTAGATTGATTTGTACCGGGTTATTCAAACCCATTGATGTGGAAGTACCTCCGGAATTAGGTAAAGGAGTGTGCCCTGCCTGGGCCTGCAATAACCTTTTGGCCAGGTCATCTGTTCTTTCCTTGGATAGGATCAGTTCTCTTTTGAGAGCGTTAGTCTCCTGGCGGGCTGAATGCACTTCTGCCCGTAATTCCCCTAAAAGCTGGGCCAGCTGATCTGTCTCGGAAGTCTCCATAGCGCCCGGGTGGGAAATTGTGGGTAGGCTTCGCGTTCTGTCACGCTCACCTGATTCCCACGGAGGCGCAGGTCTGGCTTCGAGTGCTGATGCTTCTTCAATGGTGAAGCGCAGGACTCTGAAGATGGACTGGAAGGGCCCCTCTACTCTGGCTTTTCTGGCTCGCAGGAATATTCCCCTGTGCGTGAAAAGGGAGTATTACCTACTGACGGAATGATGCTCAAGCCTCCCACTCCCTTCCAACCCTCCACGATACCCTTCCACGATTTCCCTTGAAGTCTCACATTAGGGTCTGGAAGGATGGGTTCTCCATCCTGCTTCTGATGCAGGGGCGCGTTGAAACCCAGTTACTTCACTGGATTGAGGTTTGATGGGAGTTCAAAATAAGCTTGACTATTCAGGTGAGGCGCTGTAAGAGTTCTGTTCCAAGTTCAAAAGTTCAAGCCTAATAATAATGTTCATTGTCTTATTGCAGCAAGCGCTAACGGTTATGTCTTTTTCCCCTTAGGTGCCGGGGTTCGGAATGCCGGAGATATGGCGCCGACCCGAAGTGAAACGTGCAGTTCCAGTAAATGACAGGTAAGTTCTGGATGAGCGTTCGGGTAATGTCTTTGCATTCGTTCATTCAATGTCTTTGTCTTTTTTCCCCATAGGGGCCGGGGTCCGGAATGCCAGGAAGCGGCAGGACCCGAAATGAAATGGGAATGACCCAACAGGTAAGTCTTAGAAGGAAACTGAGCTTTTCCTATTCCCTTCCTTCTCTCACCTTGTGTTCTTGTCTTTTTCTCTCTAGGCTCTGGGAAGTGGCTGCGGATCGGATGATCGCTGCTGAAGATGGAGGTGCCCAGGAAAGGTGAGTGAAATGCAGCGCTGCAGCGATCGAAGCGAAATGCTTTTAAAAATGATGTCTTCCCTTTCAGGATCGTCGGTGTGATGTCTCTGTGATGCAGCTTTAGCAGGTAAGGTCTTCTCTCTCTCTCCAATTCTCTCTTATCTCCCTTTGCAGGTGACCCAGGATGCTGACAGGCGTGGCTGAAGTCCAGATGCAGGAGCTGACACAGTGAGCATCCAGCTGCGAGGAGCAGAACAACGCGAAGCGTGAGTTGCTGATCGGGCGTGGTTTAAATAGCTTTGGAAGAAGTTCCAGGTATGTATCCTTCCACCGATCAGGTATGTATCCTTCCCCGACCACACCCAGGGTGAAAGTAGTCCCACAGGTAAAGTAGTTCCATTCAGGCCTCAAGAGGGCCTGGATGTAGCAGCATGGTCTGCATCAGGTAAGTGCACATTAAAACACTTGAACACATGTCTAGCTTTATGAGCCTGGCGCCTAAGGCGCCAGGACTGTGTCCAAAGGGCCCCAGCTTGGGCCCGCTGGCACTTCCCTGGGGGGAATGATGCCTGCCTCTGGGGTTGCTGGGTCGGACCTGGCTCCTTGGAGGTAGGCATCATGACAGTGACATTTTAACAGTATAGTTGATGCACTTTAAAGAGGTCTGATAATATTGGTGGTACCACGTTAGAATTGTATATGTTTGCCATTGTTGACTTCTAAGTACAAAGTGAGTTATTGTGATAGTGTACATACCTTTGAATATTAATTATATAAAGACTGTGTTTTCAGTAATACAGTGTCTGGACATTCCTTTGTGGGGGCTTGGGGACTGCACTGTACTTAAGAACCAGCCTGCATCACCTACTGAGAAGCTAGGCCTTGATTGCTCGTCCATTGCTACCACAATAGAGAATCTTGGCTGGGGTCCTCTGTGCCTCTCCTCTACCATATAGAGAGCAGAGGTACAGACACCCCCCTCCAGTCTTTACACTGGTGGCAGCGGTGGGATGCTTATGGTTTTAAGAATCAGTGTATAACCGTGCCACTTACATAATATCTGCACTTTATTAAATTAAGGTTTGGTTGTGTACAAAATAACTGCATTACAAGCAATGGAGTCTATTGCAAATGGGAAATTGACTAGGATGAGTTTAGAGGCTCTCCAGAGTGCTTGTGAAGCCAGGGAGGTAGACTTTGTGGATTTGTCTAGGGCTGAGATGATAGCTGCCCTGGTGGACTACCAGACTGATGGTGAAACTCTTGATGAGGGGGGGAATGCAACCAATGAGGACTCTGCTCCTGGGGTTTCTGCTGAATCTGTTTCTGGGAATGCCACCATTCCTGCTGCCTCTGTTACGACCCCCAGCAATTCCTTGGAGCTTGAGTTATTAAGGATGAAATTGGTCTTTTAATATAGCAAGTTGGAAATAGATGCTGAGTTTAAGAAGGAGGAGTTGGTTCAACAAGTTGAACTCAAAAATAAGGATCTTGAACTCAAGAACCAGGACACTGAATGTCAGAGACTCCAGCTAGAGAAAGCTAGAGTGGAGACTTCAGCTAAACCCAGTGAGAGTGTCAGGTCCCCAGCCACCAAGTTTATGAAAGATTTGGTTAGTGTGTTTGTGGAGGGTTCTGATATCCTCCAATGGATTGAAGCGTTTGAAATGGCTTGTTCAATTCATGATGTTGACAAAAGAGATTGGGCTAAGTGTTTGTTAAGCAGAGTTTCTCAGACTTGGTATGACTGTATTCTGAAACTGAGTGTGGAAGACAAGGGTCAGTATGAGTGTATGAAATCTGATTTGATTGCCAAGTTTAGCAAGACACCTACCCAATACCTTAAAAGGTTCAGGGAATTTAAGAAAAGAGAGAATGTGTCTTAGGTTGACTGGGTGAGTGCTGCACACATGAACATGATGGGGTGGATTGATGGTTACAAGGTGAAAACTTTTGTTGAATTGTCCCACCTGTTGTTTTTTGAGCATTTTTCTGAAGCCTGTTCACCAGAGTTGCGTCAGTATGTTGCTGACCAGAACATTTTGGATCCCTTTAAGCTGGCTAGGTTGGCTGACAAGTGGGTCTCCCACCGGGTGTCCCCTAAGGACTCCAGTGGGAAGGACAAGGACAAAGAGAAGGGGGCCTCTCAGAAAGCTGAGGAGTGCCAAAAGCAGTCACAGTCGGATAAACCTAAACCCTCCTCTCCTAAGACCCAAAAATCTAGTGGGGATAAGTCATCTGTGGAGGGGGGGTATAAGAGTAGTGGTCCACCTGCTGCAAAGCAGGCTCCCAGTGGTTCCAGTACCGCTCCCCGCACTCCCGGCACTTGTTGGGATTGTGGCGCTCTGGATCACAAGAGGGGTGACTCCAAGTGTAAAGGTAAGGCACTTGGAGAACAGGCTGTCAGCCTGACCTACCCTTACCCCATGTTTGAGGTGGAGGCCACTGTCCTCCCCTCCTCTACAGGGATCACATTTGGTGCTCCTGTAGAGATTTCCTTAGTGTCCCTTGGGGCCTGGGACCAGTACGCAGAAGTACCGGCGACAATCCCACAGAACACCCGTAGGTTTTTGAGAAGTGTCCTCTTGATTGGCCAGCCTTCTACTGGCTTGAGAGACACAGGGGCAAGCATGAGAGTGGTGGACAGGACCCTGCTCAAGCCAGAGGACTATGTAGGTGCTCCTCTGAGAACCACCAAGTTAGCTGGTGGGCCTCCCAAATTATCGCCTGTAGCCTTAGTCACCCTCATAATTGGAGACAAGACAGCAAAGCTTCCTGTCCTGGTTCAGGACAATGTCCCTGCTAACATTCTGTTAGGTAATGATCTAGTAGAGTTGGGGTTGATCTCAGATGGTCTTCCCATGACTGCTGCTGCAGTCACTAGGTCACAGGTGACATAGGGTCTGGCTGTGAGTCAAGTACCCGAGCCAAAGGCGAGGCCTAAAGCAAGACGAAGGAAGAACAAGAAGGCAACCTCTGTGCCAGGGGCCCCTTCTCTTCCTGCTGTTCCTACAGCACCCATTGGGATCCATGCTCCGGACAGGCTGGGTCCAGTGGTAAACCCCGTCTCAACTCCTGTGGGAGAAGAGCCAGAAGACTCTCCCGTGGGAGAGCTTCTCAACCCGGAGGATCATCCCGATCTTCAATGCTTGTTAGCTGAAGGGGGAACCTCTGGGGCAGACTTCTGTAAGGGACAGAGAGAGTGCCATCCCTCAAGGGTCTGAGGAAAAAGGCCCTGTCCCAGGCACAAGGAGAAGTGCCTAGGACCTTCCGGATATATTGGAAGGGTGAGCTCCTTGTAAGTGAGCCCACTAAGCCTGAACCTGGTGCCCTCAAGAGGTTGGTGGTACCCCAGGTTTACAGGCCCTTCCTACTGCAGTTGGCGCATGAGGTGCCCTTAGCTGGTCATCTTGGTACCAAGAAGACTAAGCAGAGGCTCTCGCCCCATTTATACTGGCCTCGGATGGGAGTAGAATTGGAGTCCCACTGCAGGACCTCCCCAACTTGTCAGTTGTCTGGCAAGACTGGAGGCAGTGTCATTGCCCCACTCCAGCCATTGCCAGTGGTTCGCACACCATTTGAGAGGGTGGGCATCGACATTGTCGGTCCCTTGGACCCTCCCACTTCAGGTGGACATCGGTTCATCCTGGTCTTGGTAGATCATGCCAGGTACCCTGAGGCTATACCCCTTAGGACTGTAACTGCCAAGGTGGTTGCCAGGGCTCTCCTGGGCATTTTCACCCGTGTTGGATTCCCTAAGGAGGTTGTCTCTGACAGAGGATCCAACTTCATGTCTAGTTACATGAAGACCATGTGGAAAGAGTGCGGAGTAACCTACAAGTTCTCCACCTCTTACCATCCCCAGACTAATGGTCTGGTTGAGAGATTTAATAAAACTCTCAAGGGCATTATAGATGCCTTGGAAGAGCCCCTAAGGAGGAAATGGGATCTCCTCCTGCCATGCCTGCTGTTTGCTTACAGAGAGGTACCTCAAGAGGGTGTTGGTTTCAGCCCCTTTGAGTTACTCTTTGGACATCCCGTGAGGGGCGCTTTGCCTTGATCAGAGAAGGTTGGGAGGCCACCCCTTCAGGTCCCGCCAAGCAAGTGGGGGACTATGTGTTAGGCCTCAGACGGAGGATGACACAGATGATGGGTCAGGCAACAGCGAATCTCAAGGCCAGCCAGGAATTGAACAAGTACTGACATGACCTTAAAGCATCGCAAGTGGATTGGACTCCGGGACAGGAGGTCCTCGTGATGGAGCCCACCAAGCCTTGGGCATTGGCAGATAAATGGACTGGACCCTTCAGGATAATCTCCAAGATGGGCGAGGTCAATTATCTGGTTGACATGGGAATCCCAGGGGTAGCCCCTCAGGTATTCCATGTTAACAAGCTCAAGCCTTTCCACAGGCGAGCAGAAGTCTCATGTCTCTTGCTAGCTTCAGAGCAAGAAGCGGATGAGAGTGAGCCCCTTCCTGATTTGCTGTATAGCAACCCCCAGGATGGCTCAGTGGAGGGAGTCTATCTCTCTCCAGATTTCACAACAGATCAGCAGAGGGCCTGCAGGACTTTGCTCCAGCAGTATGCCTCTCTGTTTTCACTGACACCAGGCCTTACACCGTGGTGTAAGCACAAGATTGACACAGGTGACAGTGTTCCTGTCAAAAGCAGAGGTGTCACGCCGCGCGCTCGCTCGCGGGCGTCGGCGCCACTTACCTGGGTCCCTGGTCCACGGCCGCAGCAGTCTCCTCCTTCATGGAGGCTGTACCCGCGGTGGCGACTCTCTTCACGCCGACCCGCGGTTCGGATGGGCGCCGTGGACGCCGCCATCTTGCGAGGATCTGCGCATGCGCGGTTCGTCAGTATTCGACGTCCCGCGCATGCGCAGCATCGGAACATGCGTTCCAAGCCTCGTTTTGACCCCGGACCATAAATAGGCATCGCATACACAGGGACAACGCGTCTCAACGCGGTTGTTACTGTGTATGCGCTGCTGGAGCCCTGGTGCTAGGTTTTCAGTCCTCCAGTTTCCAGGTCTACCTTTCCTTCTCAGTCCTGCCTCTACTCTTTACTCCTTCTTACTGGTCCTCCTACCCTTTCTTCCCTTATCTTCGTTACTAGCCAGTCCCTGGTTCAGGGTGGAGGAGGTTTCGTCTGGGTTCCTAGTAGTAGTGGGGACCCCTGTCAGTACTGCTTCTTCTTGCAGTTTGCCTTCCTTTGCCTGTCTTGTGCCCTGCCGGTACCTGTGCCTTACTGCCTTGGAAGTTCCTGAGTTCCTCTCCGTTTTCTTCGGTGATCTCATCAAGCCTTCTCAGCCAGTGGAAACACTGTCCCGACGTCACGCTAATCCTGAGAAGTGCCACCCGTGGCGTTGGGAGTTGGTTCAGTGCCATCCTGTCATATACCGTCAGGAGGGGATTGGGCTAATTCCTCGCGTTACTCTTTCATCGGCTATCAAGACTTCGACAGACTGGCAACCTCAACTCCACGGTCTACAGGAAAAAGAGGTAAACCACGATCCCGTGAAGATTCGTTTAACAGATTGAGACGCCTTAACCCCAGTTCCGACATGGACGACATACAGGAACTACGTGAAGAAATGCGTGCCATGCGTCTTGAAATGACCACTCTCCGCCAGGAGAACAACACCCTCAGACAGGCATTGGATCGGTGTTTGGCTAGTCCCGCACAACCTGTCACACCGCCAGAGAACTCCATGGCTTACACGACTCCGATGAAGTATGATGGTGATCCGCGTCGAGTGGCTGAGTTCTGTACTCATTGTCGGATCCATTTCCAGTTCAGATCGACTCATTTTGCTCAAGACAAGGCCAAGATCGGGTACATCCTTGGCAATCTGACCGGCAATGCACTCGCCTGGGCAGCACCTCTAGTCTCTACTAACAGTCCTCTGTTGGGTGATTTCACTGCCTTTGAGAAAGCCTTTTTGGACGTCTTTAAACCACCCAATTTGGCAGCCATGGCTCAGAATCAATTAATGGAGATCAAGCAAGGGTCAGATGACATAATCCGCTACATCAGTCGGTTTCGACAATTAGCAACTGATTCACAATGGCCTGAAATTACTCAAAAAACCTTGTTTCGTCGGGGATTACGAGAGGAGTACAAGGACGAATTACTGCACATTCCGGAGCCAGAAACATTGCCTGCTTTGGTGGAACAAGTCTTACGCATAGACCACAGGTTGACCGAACGACGGAGTGAACGCCGCAGGTCTGCCAGGTATCAACCGATTCCTCTTGCACAGAACCCCGGACCAGCTGTTTCTACTGAAGTAGGTCCAGAACCCATGCAGTTGGGTGCCGTCCGTGGTCCGTTGTCCGAGACCGAAAAGAAAAGAAGACGACAGAAGAATTTGTGCCTGTATTGTGGTGGTTCTGACCACTTTTTGGGCACCTGTCCGCTGCGCCCGCTGAAGAAACAGGAAAACTAACAGGCCCGTTGTTTGAGGCGAAGGCAGCAACGGGCCGCCCTTCTGATTCCGTCCTTCCTCCCATGAACTCAGTACCTTTGTTGATCCTGAAAATCGGTGTTGCCTGGCTTGGAAAATGTGTGCAGACCTGGGCCCTTTTGGATTGCGGAGCATCCGGCAACTACATCGATGCCTCATTTGCGATTGCCAAGGGGATCCGTTTACATAACAAGGAACGACCTACAGTGGTCGAGGTGATCGATGGTTCTACTTTGTCTTCAGGTCCTGTTTGCCAACACTCTGATCCCTTGTGGCTCTCTGTAGAAGGGCATCTCGAACGTATCTCCTTGGACGTCATCAAATCCCCCTCTTTTCCGGTGGTTCTGGGGTTACCATGGTTGTTGTATCACAATCCCCAGGTCGACTGGACCGCTCGCTCTTTGATGTTTACTTCGACACGTTGCCCTAGTGATTGCGTAATCCATGAAACCTTTCCTGCAGTTATGGAGTCCCTCAATCCTGCTGACGTGTCTACTCGTCTATGTGCCACTCAATCGGTACCTCATGAATATGCTGACTACCACAAGGCGTTCTCCAAGCCTGAAGACATACCATTACCACCTCATCGGTACTTTGATTGTTCCATTGACATTCTGCCTGGTGCGACCATTCCCCACGGCAAGATTTATTCGTTGACTCAACTCGAGAAAGGCATCCTACAGGAGTACATTACGGATTGCCTGAACAAAGGCTACGTTATACCCTCCAAATCCCCTGCGGGATTCCCGTTATTCTTCGTCAAGAAGAAAGAGGGCACTTTGCGCCCTTGTATCGACTACCGTCAATTAAACGAAATCACGAGGAAAGACAGGTACCCGTTACCACTCATCCGGGACATCATCGAATCTCTGAAATCAGCACAGGTCTTCACCAAACTGGATCTGAGAGGGGCCTATCACTTGGTGCGGATCAAGAACGGAGATGAGTGGAAGACGGCCTTCAAAACGCCTATTGGTCACTTCGAATACAGGGTGATGCCGTTTGGACTCTGCAATGCCCCGGCAGTCTTTCAACGGTTCATGGACCATGTCTTTTCTGACCTTATTGGGATTTCTGTCTGGGTTTACCTTGACGACATATTGGTTTTTTCTGACTCTCGTACTGCACACGTAGTGCATGTTCAGGAAGTCCTCCAGAGGTTAATACACAACGGCCTGTATGCCAAAATCGAAAAATGTCAATTTCATAAGGAAAGCATGGAGTTCCTGGGTTATGTGATCAGCAACACAGGAGTACAGATGTATCCCGCAAAACTGCAAGCTATACAAGAATGGAAACCACCACATGGCGTGAAGTCGCTTCAAAGGTTCTTGGGCTTTGCCAACTTTTATCGGCGTTTCATCCCACGCTTTTCTAAACTGGCCAACAGTCTAACTCGCCTGACCAGTACCAAGGTGCCGTTTATCTGGGACACGCGGGCCGAGGAGGCATTCCTGGAATTAAAGAAATCTTTCATGTCGGCTCCTGTTCTTAGACATCCAGATGAAGAAAAACCATTTGTGGTTGAGACAGACGCTTCTGACTACGCAATCGGTGCGGTCTTACTACAGCAAGATGCAGTCACAGGAACAGAACACCCGGTGGCATACTACTCAAGGAAATTGTCAGTGAGCGAGAGAAACTATGCAGTGATAGAAAAGGAACTACTGGCAATAAAAGCTGCCTTCGAGGAATGGAGACATCACTTGCTGGGTGGGAGGTACTCGGTGGTGGTTCGCACTGATCACCGCAATCTACAGTTCCTGCGCTCTTTGCAATGCAGAACTTCCCGTCATGCTCGTTGGGCCTTTTTCTTTTCACAGTTTGATTTCACTGTCACGTACATTCCTTGTTCCCAGAACACGAAGGCTGATGCCTTGTCTCGTTCTTTGGAAAACAACCTTGAAGGTGTCAAGGAACCGGAACCTTTGATTGCATCCAAACATTTTCTATTGATGCTGACTCCCCGGCTCCAACAGTTTGTTGAGGCCACACGTACGGATCCCACAAGAACACAGATACTACAACGTGCCGACATTAAGGAACGTGACGGCTTGTTGTTCTTCAAGGATCGTCTGTACGTTCCCACATTGGAACTCCAGAAAATCATTCTACAGAATTGCCATGATTCCGTCGTTTGCGGTCACCGTGGAGTCCGCACAACACAAGAACTGGTTGCACGACAGTACTGGTGGCCTGGATGGGCTACACTGGTAAAGCAATACGTGGACTCCTGTCCTGTATGTGCCCAGACCAAGATTCCTCGCAAAAGGCCTATTGGCCTTCTGAAACCCACGCCTACGCCTCCGTACCCTTGGCATACCATCGCCACGGATTTCATCGTTGACCTGCCCTTGTCCGGTGGATTTACCTGTATAATGGTGGTGGTGGATTGTTTCACCAAGACGGCTCATTTCTTGCCCTTTCCTAAGCTACCCACTGCATCTCAGATGGCACGATGTTTTCTACATGAGGTGTATCGCCTTCATGGTCTTCCGGAGAAGATCTTGTCAGACCGGGGGTCTCAATACATCTCTTCCTTTTGGGGTCAACTGTGTCGACATTTGGACATTCAGCGAGCCCTGAGTTCCGGCTATCATCCGCAGACTAATGGACAGACAGAACGTACCAATCAGACCCTTGAGCAATACCTACGTTGTTATGCCAATGCTACCCAAGACAACTGGTCGGAATGGTTGGACACCGCGGAAGCAGCTTACAACAACGCTGTTCATTCCGCTACTGGACTCAGCCCCTTTTATTGCTCTACTGGTCTTCATCCTCGCCTGCTGCCTGTTCATCCAACGTATTCCAGCACCGTTCCTTCCGCAGATGCCCTGGTGTCCCTGATCCGCGATCAACATCGTCTGGCGGCCGGTACCTTGGCAGCGGCACAAGCACATATGAAGGAGCAGGCTGACAAGAGACGGAGCCCGGAGCCTGTCCTTCATGTTGGGGACATGGTTTGGCTATCCTCCAAGAATCTACCAGTACGCAACTTACCTGTGAAACTAGCCCCCCGCTTTTTTGGTCCCTTCCGCGTCTCTGAGCGTATTTCCTCTGTTGCCTTTCGTTTGTCTTTGCCTCGCTCTTGGAGGATCCATCCTGTCTTTCATGTTTCCCTTTTAAAGCCCTATGTGCCCGATGTTATGGGTCGTACCTGTTCCCGTCCTGCTCCGCTATTGGTTCGGGGGGTCCCTGAATTTGAGGTGCAGGAGATTTGTGATTCACGAATTTGGCGCGGTGTTCTGCAGTTCCTGGTCAGCTGGAAGGGTTATCCAGCTTGTGACCGCACTTGGGAACCGCGCTCCTTCGTGCATGCACCGCGCCTGGTTCGGGATTTCTATCTCCGCTTTCCTTGGAAACCCGGTGCTCCGGGGTTGTCCGGGAGGGGGTATGGTGTCACGCCGCGCGCTCGCGGGCGTCGGCGCCACTTACCTGGGTCCCTGGTCCACGGCCGCAGCAGTCTCCTCCTTCATGGAGGCTGTACCCGCGGTGGAGACTCTCTTCACGCCGACCCGCGGTTCGGATGGGCGCCGTGGACGCCGCCATCTTGCGAGGATCTGCGCATGCGCGGATCGTCAGTATTCGACGTCCCGCGCATGCGCAGCATCGGAACATGCGTTCCAAGCCTCGTTTTGACCCCGGACCATAAATAGGCATCGCATACACAGGGACAACGCGTCTCAACGCGGTTGTTACTGTGTATGCGCTGCTGGAGCCCTGGTGCTAGGTTTTCAGTCCTCCAGTTTCCAGGTCTACCTTTCCTGCTCAGTCCTGCCTCTACTCTTTACTCCTTCTTACTGGTCCTCCTACCCTTTCTTCCCTTATCTTCGTTACTAGCCAGTCCCTGGTTCAGGGTGGAGGAGGTTTCGTCTGGGTTCCTAGTAGTAGTGGGGACCCCTGTCAGTACTGCTTCTTCTTGCAGTTTGCCTTCCTTTGCCTGTCTTGTGCCCTGCCGGTACCTGTGCCTTACTGCCTTGGAAGTTCCTGAGTTCCTCTCCGTTTTCTTCGGTGATCTCATCAAGCCTTCTCAGCCAGTGGAAACACTGTCCCGACGTCACGCTAATCCTGAGAAGTGCCACCCGTGGCGTTGGGAGTTGGTTCAGTGCCATCCTGTCATATACCGTCAGGAGGGGATTGGGCTAATTCCTCGCGTTACTCTTTCATCGGCTATCAAGACTTCGACAGACTGGCGACCTCAACTCCACGGTCTACAGGAAAAAGAGGTAAACCACGATCCCGTGAAGATTCGTTTAACAAGAAGCTACTGTATGTCAGATACTATTAAGAACCACATCCAGGCTGAGGTCGCCAAGATGTTGGATCTGGGTGTTATTGAACCCTCAACCAGTCCCTGGTCCAGTCCTGTGGTCCTTGTCCCCAAGGCAGGTTCCCAGGCAGGTACCAAGGATTGGAGGTTCTGTGTGGACTACAGGGGAGTCAATGCCGTCACCAAAACTGACGCGCACCCATTGCCCAGGGCTGATGAGCTTGTGGACACCATAGGTGCTGCCAAATTTGTGAGCACATTTGACCTTACCTCGGCTATTGGCAAATAGCTCTGACGGACCATGCCAAGGAAAATACGGCGTTCTCAACACCAGAGGGACTCTACCAGTTTAGGGTCATGCCTTTTGGGTTGAAGAATGCCCCTGCCACCTTCCAGAGATTGGTTAACCATGCGCTCAGTGGGTTGGAAGCCTTTTGTGTGGCTTACTGAGACAACATTGCCGTCTACAGTCCCACCTGGGAAGACACATCTGGATAAGGTGTTGCAGGCCTTGAGAAGGGCTAACCTCACTATCAAGGCCACCAAGTGCCAGATAGCTCAGGGGAAAGTCCCATATCTTGGTCAAGAGGTAGGAGGGGGTCAAATCCAACCTCTCCCCAGTAAGGTACAGGATGTACAGGATTGGGAGACTGCCACTACTCAAACCCAGGTGAGAGCCTTTTTGTGCCTCACTGGGTATTATCGCAATTTCATGGCAGACTATGGCACCATAGCTGCACCCCTGACAGCTCTGACTTCACCGAAACAACCCAGGAAGGTTAATTGGACTGAAGACTGTCAGAGGGCCTTTGATGCCTTGAAAGAAAGTCTGTTTAGGGCACCTGTGTTGTGTGCGCCTGACTACAGCCGACCCTTTATGGTCCAGACGGATGCGTGCGACACCGGAATTGGAGCTGTCTTGTCCCAGTTAGATGACAAAGGGAGGGAACATCCTATCATCTTCATCAGTAGACAACGCAAGGGTAGAGAACTTAGGTGGGCTACTGTTGAGAAGGAGTGTTTCAGTATAGTTTGGAGCCTTAGGCGTTTTAGGCCCTACCTTACTGGGTCTACCTTCAAGGTCCAAACAGATCATAAGCCTCTGAAGTGGCTTATGCAGATGAAGGGTGAGAACCCAAAACTGCTCAGGTGGTCCATTAGCCTGCAAGGGCTAGACTTCACCATAGAGCATAGACCAGGGAAGAGTCACGATAATGCCGATGGCCTTTCCAGAAGGTATGTTGACCGTCTGGATGAGGGTGCCTATCCCATGGGAGATTAGGGGGGGGGCGACTGTGATGCTGGAAATGCCTTGGAGGGACAGCGCCTCCCTGTCCTTGTCCTGTAGTCCCTTTTCATAGTGTTCTGTATTGTTTTCTGCCCAGGAGTCCATGTGGGACTCCTGGCAGTGCAGCTCTTCCTGTTTTTGGTTTGGTGTACAGACCCATGGGTGGGGGTACAACCCTGTGCCCCTAGTGTATGTTTTTGGCCACCTGTGGGTGGCCCACGGAGCAGGGTATGGGCTGGTGGCAGCTCAATGCTGAATTTGACAGGTGCCCTGAGTATCCTCCATTTTGGGATACCCTGGCCCTGCCATTGGAATCAGTTGATTCCTGATGGAAAACAAGATGGCCCCTGTGGGCTCTTCCTTTCTATTGCCTGTTACCTTGTTTTCCCAAAGTCCTGGGAAGCCCTGACTCTGTCCCTTCCCCCTGACTGGCTGTTGGGTGGAAGTTCCATATATGGTGTTGTTGTGAAGTCCAGTCCAGACTGGCTGGAGCCTTCCCAGTGACTGTATGTTGTGGGTACACCTTGTGAGTGGGACCTGGGTGAATGGAGTGTGTAACCAATATGCACTTCTTGTTGTGGCTGTCTGGTTTCTGGTATGAAAGACAAAGACTGAGACAGCCCTGCCTGAAACTGGCCTGAATGCAGTGTGTAGTGTTGAATGGCTGGGTACTTGTCCCAATCCACATTCCTTGTTGTGAGTGTCTGAGAGGGAGGAGGATGGCCTGAATACACTGTGTGCCTGTTGGCTGACTGACTGCAACAATGCCCTTCTGTATGATTGGCTGCTGAGTGTGACCCAGCAGTGGGGATGAGAGACAGGATAGTATATCTGGGGACCTCTCACCACTGGAAATTGTTCAGAAGCTGTGTCTACACTTGAAGAGTAACTGGAACTGCTGATCCTCGATGCCCAGCTGGAAGAAGAAGACTTGCTGTTGCATTTGCTTCGACCCGATCTGAAAGCTGCCGAATTCGTCGAAGACTGATCAGAGAGAGAGGTCCTGGTAAGGCGCCCTCTTCCCATGCTCCGAGGGACCATGGAGCACCACTGACCTTCGCCGTAGCTCCCTGGGAGTTAGACCCTCGAAAGGCTGCCGACCAGAGACAGGACCGCCGAGGAGATCGAAGTGAAGCTCCCGGACTTCGCCGCCGTCGAAGTCCATTACCGTCGACCGGGGTTCGCAGGTTTGTGTAACTGTTGGAGGCCCGTCAAAGTTGTGTTGCCCCAGAAGAGGGGTCCGCTTGACGCCGTGCCACCGACGACTGGAACCGCCCGCTCCTTTGCCTAAGTACTGAATCGAAGGACTCCTTGTCCGCACCAACGACCGCTTTATCCTGCCGGAGAAGTCAAGGCCGCCGACACGCCGAGGAGAATCTGCCGATGGGTTTCCCGCCACCTGAAGGCCACAGAGACTTCGACGACTCAACGCCCTTGCTGGGCCACAGTTCTTCTGGAACTCTTTGCGGTCCAGAACTATCAAACGCCGAGGTGCCCCGCACACTTCATCCTCGCAGGACGTCGCCAACGAGCACCGCCTAGATCGACGCCGTGGTCTCGGCACCCTCGAACTTCTCATCGACGCCGTCAACGCCAAGTTCACTTTCTTCGACGCCTCTCGACGATCCGTGACTCCTGCTTGAAAGGGGGTCACTCAAGAAGGATCCATCGACGCTTCTTCGAAGAACGCTGCTCCACCAGGTACATTGGGGGGGGGGAAACATTATAGGAGGAAATAAGACTATTGATCAATATATGGACTGGGCTTGTGCTATATCTTTATTTTACAGGTTTCCCAGGTGGGGGGATCTCCACACAGAACTGTGTTTAGGTAACTGACTCAGTATTCCGCCTATTGTCTCAACCATCTTGCTTTTCCTCCTCTCTCTATTGCTGGTTTCCTTTTTATAGATCTGTGTGACATTTTAACAGTATAGTTGATGCACTTTAAAGAGGTCTGATAATATTGGTGGTACCATTTTAGAATTGTATATATTTGCCATTGTTGACTTCTCAGTAGAAAGTGAGTTATTGTGATAGTGTACATACCTTTGAATATTAATTATATAAAGACTGTGTTTTCAGTAATACAGTGTGTGGACATTCTTTTGTGGGGTCTTGGGGACTACTTTGTACTTAAGAACCAGCCTGCATCACCTCCTGAGAAGCTAGGCCTTGATTGCTCGTCCGTTGCTACCACAATAGAGAATCTTGGCTGGGGTCCTCTGTGCCTCTCCTCTACCATATAGAGATCAGAAGTACAGACACCCCCCTCCAGCCTTTACACAAGTCACCTCCACTTGTTTACCTCGCCATTCCGATTTGGGAATGGGCCATACAGCACAGCATTTGGCTTTTGGCAATACACATTCCGGTTCAAGTCAATGTGACTGCTGACTCACTCAGCCGACAGACAGCGGCCAGCTACAAGTGGCAACTGAACACAGAGATTCTCTCCACCATCTTTCGCCAATGGGGCACTCCAGAAGTGGACCTTTTTGCGACATTTACAAACAGGAAACTTCCTCTTTATGCATCCAGGAACGGTCTCAGGGTCTCCTCTCTAGGGGACGATCTCGAGATTGCGTGGCACAACATGAAGGCCTATGCATTCCCGCCACTAGCTCTGATTCATCAGTGACTTTGCAGGCTCAGGAGTACATCGAATTGCACTCTCCTGTTCATAGCTCCTTGGTGGCCAGCCAAATTCTGTTTCTCAGAACTTCAGCATCTGTCAATTCTTCCTCCGATCAGATTGCCATTGATTACCGACCTGCTTCATCAGTGTGATTGTCAGATATGGCACCCCTCCCCACAATCGTTCAGCTTGGCGGCCTGAATTCAAATCCTTAGCGCAGTTTAATTTGTCTGATGACAATATGTGCATCATCCAAGTGGCCAGGAAACCTTCTACGAGGTCTCAGTATACTAGCAAGTGGCTCAGTTTTTGCCACTGCTGTTTGGCTAAGCAGCTGGACCCCAGGCACGCTACGATTGATACTGTCCTGTCGTTCATATCTCATCTGGCAACTTCGGGCATTCATGTCCTGTCTTGCAGGACTTACTTGTCGGCTATTGCCGCTTATCTGTCCACTGACAACTGTTCCTTTTCATTGACGAACCCAGTCATTAAAAGGCATTTTGCAGATCTATTGCATCTTTTTCCACCGGTGCGTAATGTCATCCAAAATGGTATTTGAATGTGGTCCTCACCGCCTTATGTCACAAACCTTTTGAGCCCATGGCTATGGTTGATCTTAAATACCTTTCTTGGAAGGTTGTATTTCTAATTGTAGTGAATTCAGCAGGGCGAGTAAGCAAGCTTCAGGCTTTGTCTGTTGAACATCTGTTTCTTACCTTCCATAAAGATAAGGTTGTGCTCCACACTCACCTTTCTTTCCTACCTAAAGTAGTGACTGATTTTCATTTGAATCAATCCATATCATTACCTGTTTTCTTTCCGAACCCGGCTTCAGGTGCCGAAAGAGTTTTGCACAATTTGGATGTCAGGTGAGCCCTGAAGTTCTATCTCCACAGAATGAGTGAACTCAGAGGCTCCTCGCAACTCTTCGTTACATTCGGAGACCCGAAAGGGAAACCTGCTTCAAAGGCTACTATCTCTCGATGGATTGCCTCCTGTATTTCAGAAGCGTATACCATTCAGGGCCTTCAACCTCCGAAGGGCATTCATGCCCATCTTGTACGTGGTGAAGGTGCTCAATCCCCACATTGCAATTAGGACTCATAATAATGATCACATCCCAGTAGGGAATGAGACCAAGAGATTGGTTGTGATATGCAATAAAGTCTTTATGTAAAATTCAGCATCCAGAGAAATCTGCTGCCTTGAGAGTGCCCTGGTAAACAATACAGTTACAATACAATATAAAGCGTTACAGCCT
The DNA here is from genome assembly GCF_040938575.1 of Ambystoma mexicanum. Lineage (NCBI taxonomy): Eukaryota > Metazoa > Chordata > Amphibia > Caudata > Ambystomatidae > Ambystoma > Ambystoma mexicanum. The sequence goes on from NC_090921.1 coordinate 141,314,477, forward strand.
CATAGATGACGTTTTCTATATAGTCTACAAGTTACATTCGGATTGGTGAGGTAATGGGTCCTAGTATAGCGCTGTAGAGGCAGGCTCCATCAGATTGGCTGACAGCTTGGCAGGTTGGTTGGCATCACGTGGTTCAGCTGGGCTGGTCCGTGCAGGGTGAAGATCGTGTTGGGTCCGTGAGAGGCGGCTGGTACTGTCTAACTGATCTACACAATATCACAAGGCATGCAATAAATACCAACCCATAAACTGAACCTTTGATATTAAGTGAGGCCCATAAATTGTACACCCTTGTTTACATTATCCTGCTTTAGATCATTGGCGAGGTAAAAGGCGTGGGGGTCCCACCCTCCAAGTGACTTGTTGGGTTGTGATATTAACAATTGTTGGGTCGGGCACTTCAGAGGGAGAGGGGATGGATTGACATGTTAGTTTAGGACAGGATATATAGTGACTGGAGCTTGGTTTTTATTGGGGACACGCTAGGTGGCCAGCAAGGAAGGGTCACACTTCTGCTACATCAAAGTTAGGCTTAGAGGGGCACAGGGTCACAGGGTTGACCAGGCAGTAACTTTCCAACAGTGGTGGTGAGAGGTGCAGAAGCGGGTTTGTTGAGATAGATGGGCCACACGTCATGATTCGGCCCGGTCACACGCAGGGCAGTGATCTCAGAGGAAGGATGAAAACAATACACTGTTTGCTTGCAACAATTTGCACCAGAGCATCTGTGAGAAATGGGCTTGGGTGGCACAGGCACGGGAGGAAAAAGGTGAAGCTGTCAGTGCTTGCTGTGCACGTTGCTGCTGAGGAGAGAGAAGGCTTCACAGATACCAGAATGCGGCCTAGCCAAAGATGGAGTCTGGGGTACACAAAATGGAGTCCAAATGTATCTTGCAATAGACCCATCTCTATGCGTGTCAGGGACTAGTCCACTGAGGCCACAGAAGGGCAAGGAAGGCGTCCCTCCACCAGTGCAAGAGCAGGGTGGAAAACCAACCCCCTTCTTCCTTACCATGGCAAAGCGGCTGCTGTTGCCTTCCAAAAGTATGTCACATGGGAAACCATCGCCAAGGCGGCTACGTGGGCTTCCCCATCAGCTTTTTGCAAGCATTACTGCTTGGACCTCCAGGGCCGATGCCCAATTTGGCCATGCTGTTCTTAAAAACCTATTTCAGTAAGGAGTTTCCATCGACCCGTATTAACTGTGAGGAGTGCTCGGGAATCTCCCACAAGTATGGAGGAAATGGTACGGGATGTAGGAGTATAACAAAGTTACTCACTGTAGTGACTACCTTACTCCTAGTCCATAGTCCCCTTTCCTCCATATTATTGCCCACCGTCACCTCTAATAAGTATCCTCTATTATTGTTTAAATGGTCTCAGACCTGGCGATAGAAAAGGACTGAAGGGCGATGCACAGGACAAAATATTTCAAATGTTTTATGTTTTTAGAAAAGTGCTGCGGTCCTGTCCCGATGGATGGAATGTCCCACAAGTAGGAGGAAAGGGTACTATGGACTAGGAGTAAGGTAGTCACTACGGTGAGTAACTTTGTTATTCATTCCCATGTTCCCTCCCTGTTGCCCTGTGGGCACTTTAAAACACAATTTACTTGATGTATAACCGCCTTACACATGCAAATAAATAAATAAATACAACCCTTAAACCGTCTTTGTGTTTTTTCTTGAGGCCACCTGTAACAATACAAATATCTTCATGATACATAGTGCCAGGATGATGTGTGGTCTGCTATGGCAAACGGTTCTTTTCAACTAAAGAGTGGGTGTTTTTTCTTTGTTCATTTAAATGTTTGTTGAATGTTTCTGCAAATTGACCTAATTACATTGTTATGATAATATGATTTATAAAGCAAATGAAATCTCAGTTTCTTTTTAACCAATGCATAAACAGTAAGGGTTGACCGTGGTTTACTGTGTGCATATATTTTGCACTGGACGGGAAGACTTATGTTTTCTAAGTTAGCTGCTGCAGCTTTGCAAGATGGATGCTTCTACTTTCTAAAATGCTGCTACACCTTTCCAAAATGGCTGTTTCGGTTTTTCTAGATGGTGTCTTCCTTTGGGTGTAGGCTTCTAGAGTTTTTATCATTTTAGTCCAGTTGTGTAATTAGTTAATCTTTCATCTAGGCATGGGTGAAAAGAGCCTATTTCTCTAGTTGCAAAACATGTTCTCTTCTTTAAGTTCTCCCAGGCCCAGCACTCTAAAACAAGATTAGGAAATACAAATAAAGTGCTTACAACAGTCATCCATTGAAGGTGTGTCACCCTCGTTATGACTTGCAGACTACTTCTCCGACTGTCCCTGACTGTTGCTCTTTACCGTTTACAGTTTGCCAGCGACCCCAGGAATGACACAATCTACAGGAAATACCTATATGTGTTGGCCACCAGAGAACAGGCGCCAATTCTGACCCGTGATTCCCATGGTGTCCAGCAGGCCTGTGACTGCGTGGAGGTCTACTTGCAATCCAGTGGGCAGAGGGTCTTCAAGATGACCTTTCATTCCTCCATGAAGTTCAAGCAGATCCTACTGGTTGGTCAGGAGACTGAGCGGTCGCTGCTGCTATTGACAGGTATATACAGGTACAGCGATCCCTACAGTATTTAATGTTTTTTCATAGTGCTGAAAGCAATGCCGTGGTGACAGTGGGATGAGATTTATAAAGTTTGGTGCTATAGAATGAGTGCAATGTGATGTAATGTACGATTTCTAATCTGTGAGCATGGCCCATACATGGCCACTTCCTTACATGTTGTGACTGGGCATCTGTATTCTGTACACAGGTACAGTGGTTTAGGAGGAAGGGATATTGGACAGATGTCCCCTAGAGTTCCTGGAGTGCCTGAATATTTAAGGGATAATCAAGAACGTTATAATTAGAATCTGGTAATGAAATAATCCCTTGATAATTTGAGGGCGTTCTTACCGGTTTGCATGTAATAGTTGATGGGTGGACGTTCTCTTTCTTGTGTAATGATTTTCTGAAGAACACAGAAGGTCTTCTCTGGTACCTTCCACCAGCATATAGAAGCAAGGTCCAAACCTGTGGGGACCCAATTTCAGGGCTGTGAGGTTACAGAGGCCGGCCAGTGATGCTCCAGCCCCAGAGCTTTGAAGATACAATCTTTGAACTACTTGAGAAAAAAAATGGCAGTTCTGTGAGGAAACTATAGTTGTGAAGGAGAACTTGTCTAGTAATAACCAAGTCCTAGCCCTCTGATAATTTGTATTAGTATGTTAGGCATTGGGCAGTGTTAGGTACGTTAGAACTTAACATGCATTCATTACCCTTATCATCGGTCTGCACTTCTGAAACTCATGCTACCACACCACAATTATCATCTAATAATATAATGGGTCCTATTGATGACATGAATGTGGCACCAACACCCTCATATTCACTTCAATGGGCTCTGTTAAACACGCACTCTTTAGTGAAACATGCAGTAGAAGTGGCTGACTTTATCATACAAGCCAAAGTGGACTTTTTAACCATTACTGAGAGATGACTTCATGTGGATGCACAGCACTCCTTACAACCAGCAACTCCATCTGGCTTCCTGTCCCTACAGTTTGACTGTGTCACCAATAGGGGTGGGGTATTGGCCCTTATCTTTAGGCAAGACCATGTCCCGCTCTTTGATCACTGCAAGGCTCTACTACTGAAACATAATATTGATTCAAATGCAACTCTGAGTCTATGATTACTATATAAACACCAATGATAACACCCAGGTCCGAGGAGCAATTAGTAGCTTTTTTGGGTAGTGTCGCTAAACAGCAATCTGCACTCTCGATTTTGGGCTAATGATCCCTCAGATTAAGAGGCTATATTTCTATTGGAGACACTTCAAGCCTTATATTCTGTCCAGCATGTTGACCGGCCTACTCATATAGGTGGTAATACGCTGGACTAGGTCCTATCTAAGAACCTAAAGTTATCTCCTATATCTGTAGATGAATGTATCTGGTCTGATCAAAATGATCTATTCTTTGAGATACATTTGAACAGTTTATCTAATTGAAAACACCAACCTACTAAATCGCCTGGCCTTACTAGGAATTGTCGGAATGTGACTCATGAGGCGTTTAAGGAACTGGTTATTCCACTTCTCCCCTCTCTCGAAGAAAACATTTCTCTTGAAGAATGTGTATCCCCCTCTAGACAGGCTATGAACCATGCCTTTGATGTACTGGCACCTCTAAAGCCCACACATCAGAAGAAGTTGGGTGGCTCTAATACATGGTTTACTTCTGTGGTTATCGATGCCAGAATGGCCATACGCAAATTGTAACATATCTGGCACAAACATCCCTCTGACCTCAATCTTTTTGCATACAAACAGGCAGTTAAAACTTTCAAGACCTCAATCTTCAAAGCAAAAGAGACCAATCTAAATGCCAGAATTTGATCGGCTAAGGAATTGTTTTCTATTTTTCTATTTTACAGGAGCTTAAGGGGAGCACTGCTGCTCCCCTTATGACTATGGACAATGATTGGTGTCAGAGCATTCATGATGGCTTCTCAGAGAAAAAAACAGAAAAACATACAAGATCAATAAAAATCATTGAATATTGCTGCATATATAATACCCTCTTTTGATAATAGATTTGACTCAGAGACCATGTTGTTTACTTTCAAAGAATTATCGGAAGAGGACGTTTTGGATGTGGTGCATAAACTAAAACCAACTTCATGACATGGGGACATCTTTCCAGCATCATTATTAAGGACTTTATCTCGAACTTAGCTCCTTGAGTTATCAGGTTTGTTAATCGATCCTTTCAAGAAGCTTTTGTCCCACATAATATTAAGGAGGCATGGGTCACACCATTACTGAAAAAAGCGAACCTGGATCCCACAGAGGTCGGCAACTATAGGCCCATTACAAATGTTCCATTTGTACTAAAAATCTTGGACAAAATTGCGTACAATCATTATCAAATGTTTGTAGAGCACCAGGACATTCTTGCGATAGAGCAGTCTGATTTCTGTCATAATCAGAGGGCAGAGACTTTCCTGTTGGACCTGAAATCTAATATTGCCGGCATTATTGAGGATGGAAAAGTGGCACTGCTTCTGCTTTTAGATCTTTCGCCCGCATTTGATTTAATGGACCATGGCCTTTTGGCAGACAGATTGACCAAGGTTGGCAAATGTACCTCCCTTGCCACCTCCTGGTTTTGGATGTGGTGCATAAACTAAAACCGACTTCATGACATGGGGACATCTTTCCAGCATCATTATTAAGGACTTTATCTTGAACTTAGCTCCTTGGGTTATCAAGTTCGTTAATCGATCCTTTCAAGAAGCTTTTGTCCCAGATAATATTAAGGAGGCATGGGTCACACCATTACTGAAAAAAGCGAACCTGGATCCCACAGAGGTCGGCAACTATAGGCCCATTACAAATGTTCCATTTGTACTAAAAATCTTGGACAAAATTGCGTACAATCATTATCAAATGTTTGTAGAGCACCAGGACATTTTTGCGATAGAGCAGTCTGATTTCTGTCATAATCAGAGGGCAGAGACTTTCCTGTTGGACCTGAAATCTAATATTGCCGGCATTATTGAGGATGGAAAAGTGGCACTGCTTCTGCTTTTAGATCTTTCGCCCGCATTTGATTTAATGGACCATGGCCTTTTGGCAGACAGATTGACCAAGGTTGGCAAATGTACCTCCCTTGCCACCTCCTGGTTTAAATCATTTCTTGGTCCCAGAACCATTAACATGGTTAAAGGAAGTGATCAATCCTGTAGGACTTCTCTTAGATGTGGAGTCCCTCAGGGATCCTGTTTGTCAGCTTTGCTCTTTAACATTTTCTCAAGACCTATGTGATCTTCTGTCTGCTTTGGGGGTGCCGTTCGCAAACTAAGCGGACAACACCCAGATTGTGTTGAAGCTATCTGGATCATATTTTAATGACTCCAAATTAACAAGATCTTTTCAGCCATACCATCATGGATGGCTCTGAATTCTTTGGCTCTGAACTACTCTAAAACAGAACTACTTATCTTAGGCACCCAACAAAAATTGAAAAAACTGGACCGTAGGTACAAGAGCTTTACTATTGTAGACCATGTTATCCGAATCTCCAAATTTATTAACACATTGGGAGTCTTTTTTGACTCCCAGCTATCATTAAAAAGCAGGTCAGCCATCTAAAATCACCTGCTCTTATTATGTCCATTTGTTACGGCAGATCCACCCCTTTTTATCTGAGGCAAACTGAGCAATGATTGCTGCTGCAGTCATAAATAGAAAACTGGACTACTGCAATAGTCTGTTGGTAGGGACCTCCCAGACTAACATTAGAAAATTGCAGATAAGTCAGAATAGCGCCGTACACGCGGTCTGTGGGCTAAAACGTCTTGCCCACATCACTGAGGGCCGGAGGAGATTGTACTGGCTTCCGGTCAAACAAAGGATTCAGTTTAAGGGCCTAGTTATGTTCTTTAAATGCCTCCGGGATGAGGCGCCACCCTATCCGACTACAAGAATAAATAGGACCCTTTTTAGACTTGCTCCACGCTCTAACAACACCACCAGACTTAGCCAACCACGAGTTAACCTCAAGAAAATTGGAGCAGCAAATCTTTTAATTTTTGTTTGGGCCCCAGCTCTGTGGAACATATTTCCCTCAGTTCGTATGTAGAGTGCTTCAACTACCCTCTTAAAAAAACACTTTAAGACCTCCCTTTTTGACAAAAAACTTGGCTAATGTGCTTGAGCTCCTCTTGTTCTATGTATCTGTTTCCTGTTGTTCCTTTGATGTTCCGTCTCTGTGAGCGCCCTGACACCTTCGGGTAGTGGTGCTATACAAAAATAATATAGATGGATATATACGTGTGTTTGGGATGTGGATGCAATAATATCTTTCGTGCTTTCAGTATAGTAAATACCTGTTAGCCTATATGCCATGAAGCAAACAAAATGCATTCACGATGAATGACGTAAGAAAGTATACACATTCCCAACCACCATCACAAGCACTATTTGATGCAGAGGGCCCTCCCTCCTATGCACTAAGAATGACTTAAATATATCATAGGAGGCCAATTCACATCCTAAGCTCATACTGACCTTATCAGTAATGGCAACACTCTTTCTTGCAGAGGTAGGCACACTCATTCATTTTCAAGCACCAACATTCGCTCTAAGACATATGTAGACACCAGGTTTCTACATTTTGAAAATCCAATTTTTCAGCCAATTCCAGCTATAACACCTCTCCAGAGTGAATCCTATGAGCCTTACTTTTAGTTTTTTAGGGTTCCGGGGTCTGCACTTGGAGTGCCTATATTGTGCTGAAACAATATATGCACCAAATACGTAGAAAAGAAAGTTGGTACTTCTGGTGCGATCCTCAGAGAAAATGATAGTCAATGGTGTTAAGAATTCAATTTATTCCATATATTTTTTCATACATTCATCATCCTTCTGACATTGGTTCATCTCCCAATTTATTCCATGTATTTTTTCATACATTCATCATCCTTCTGACATTGGTTAATCTCCCAAAACGTGTTTCCCCATAGCTTTGGCTATGGTTCTTCAGGAGAGATTTCCTTATTATTTTTTTCCTCCTTTTTTGCACAATCTTGTTAGGTGTTATGGGTTGTTTGTTTTCATCCTTCACTTATACAAGAAAATTCCAAGTTATATTCTGATATCCTTATTATTTTTCCCCTCCTTTTTTGCACAATCTTGTTAGGTGTTATAGGTTATTTGTTTTTATCCTTCACTTATACGAGAAAATTCCAAGTTATATTCTGATATCTTATGCTTTAGTTGGTGCTGATCCATCCACAAGGTACGATTGCCTTGATTCCTCCACGATTCTGGATCTACCAGGTTTCTACATATTTGCACATCCACATGTACTCATCCACATTACAATTGCTGCCATGACTACCCTCCGACAATAGGCATCCCAATTGACCATACTGATTGACCATACTGTGAGGAACTCACAGTGACAACAAGTAAGACAGAAACAAGTGATCACAGTTCAAAGGTGTTTATTGAACAATGAAATGTGGTATGCAGGTTGGAAAAACGCCTAATCTATACGTAACTCTAAGATGGAATGAACATCAACCATCGAATGAAAAATAAGACAGTCTCTAAGTAGTGTTGTGTCAAATCAAAAGGGCCTATACTAAGAAACGTATTGCCAAACCTCACAACTAATACAAAAAGCGGTGTGAAATAGTTCTCAAGAAAAGAGGGAAGTGTTCTCAAATAATATGTCAGGATGCGATAGCCTGGGTCTCGCTTCCCCATGTTTTAGACGCAAGGTAAGATGGGAGCTTGGAGCATAGTCAGTCTCGGGCTTCTCCAGCACGAGACGACAGTTCCAATGGCAGTATTCAGGACCGTCGATGATCAAGTCCCGTTCCCTTAGAAAGTCTCTTGCCTTTGGGTCCGGCGTGTTGAGATAACAAAAACAAAAGTTCCTTTAAAAAATGAAAGTTTGTTTACAAAGTTCAAAGAGTGTGATGGATTCACCCCTGGGTCTCCCTCTTCTGCGCTAACCCTTTTGTATCGTACTTCACAATATATCACAGTTCAGATAGGGTGACGGATTCACCCCTGTGTCCCCCTCTTCTGGGCTGACCCTTCTCATTTGTAATCCACAGTTCCGTTCTTGAAGTTTGGATGGTAGCTTTACCCCTGGATCTCCCTCTGCCGATCTCGGACCTCTCTTGACTGTCAGTACTCGGGTGATAACTTCACCCCTGTATCTCCCTCCGCCGGGCTCAAACCTATCTTGACTGCTCGTATTTGGATGATAGCTTCATCTCTGGCATCCCTCTTCCAGGTTAACTCTTGCCGTCTCTTTAACTCCTGGATGTCGGGGTGACGACTTTTCACCCTTGGATCCCCCTGTGCTGGGCTCTGACCCCTCTCGAATCTTAGTCTCCCCTCATCAGGTTTACTGTGACTCTTAATTGGGGTGATAGTGGCTTACCCCTGGGTCCCCCTCTTCTGGGAGCTGACCCCTCTTTAATTTTAATGTTCTCTTTTATACCATTAAAAGGTTTCGGAATTCACTTCCCTTTCGAATGGATTGTGTCCTCCAATGTATTTCTCATCTTTGATATTGTCGTTCAGCTTCAGCTGCATCGGAAAAAAAATCCCGGCAGAGGGCGCAGTGCGTTGATGGCGTTGAGTCGATGTCCCTCGAAGGCCTCCGTGGAGGCGGACGTCATCGGGTGTACAAGTAGCACGCGGCGCCCGTTGTCCTCAGTTCAGTTTTTCCGCAAAACGCGTTGCTTCGGAGACTCAGCGTGCCTCGTCACTGATTTCTACTGCGTAGTAATTTGTTCTTTGGAAAAAGCTTTGAAGATGTCTTCATCATCGACCCCGACTACCCCTCGTTCGGGCTTTAAGAAGTGCAAGGAATGCAGTTCGAAGATTTCCATCACAGACCCGCATCGATCCTGCCTATGGTGTTTGGGAGATAGCCCTGTGAGAGAGGAAGGGGAAATTGCAGGTGCATTACAAGGGAATATAATAATAACAATAAGTAAAGTAACGGCCAGCAGGTGGCAAGTGCTAAGGTGTCAAGTGCTGGTAGTAGGACTGTAGGGATACAGAAACAGTCTCCAAGTGAGGGGGTTGCCAGGCAGGCAGTGCAGGTGTGTGTGACTGGCAGGGAAGGTACCTGGGCCCAAGATCAGAGGGTGGCCAGGTAACCAATGCAGTTCCAGATTCGGCTAGTAGGTCAGCAGGGCAGAGGAGGAGAAAAAGCTGAAGCAAAGAGAAAGGTTTTGAGGTGCTTCCGGAACCAGAAATGGTTCTCCTCAAGTTTCATGGTGGCTGTTTCAGAGGGAAGCCCCAGCCGAAGGAAGAGATCTACCGCCAACTTGTTGCTTGGAGAAGCGACTGACCCTGAGGGAGTTGGAGGCGGATGAGCAAAGAGTTCGAGAAGGAAGATATTTAGGAAGAGAGAGTTGAAGGTATTGAGGCCCCAGGCCCCAGAAGACCTTGTGGACAATGCAAAGGATTTTGAACTTAATCCTCACAGCCACTGGGAGCCAGTGCAGAGATTTCAGTCCTGGAGAAATACAATCCCTGGGCTTGAGGCCAAGGATAAGCCTCGAAGTCCTGTTCTGGATGAGTTGCAGAGGGCGGAGAGTAGAGGAACGCAGATTTAGAAAGAGGCTGTTGCAATAGTCCAGCCTAGAGAGAACCAGAGCTCTGGAGACAGTGAGCTTCTGGGGGAAGGAGAGGAAAGGAAGAATACCTCTGAGGAGGTGCAGCTGGTAGTATGACTTCTTAGAGACATCAGAGATGTGAGGAGCGAAGGAGAGTGTTGATTCGAAGATGACCCCAAGGTTTTTAGCCTCGCAGGTGGGAGCAGGAAGAGGGCCAAGAGAGGCCAGCCAGAGAGCGACAGGAAAGGTGGGAGCATTTGTGCCGATGAGGAGAATCTCAGTCTTACTGGCATTAAGGCAGAGGTCGTTGGCGGCACACCATTCCTAGATAGCAGACACTCAGTGATGAGAGACGGAGAAGAGGTGGCCGAGGGTAGCCTGAAAATGAGCTGAGTGTCATCCGCATAGCACCGAAAGTTGGGGCAGAGAGCGGCAATGCGTTGAGCAAGAAGTGCCAGGTATTGATTGAACAGCCAGGGAGAGAAGTTAGACCCCTGGGGGACGCCACAGGTAGAGAAAAAGATAGCGGAGAGGAAGGATCCCAGTTTGACCTAGGAGGGTCGGTCAGAGAGGAAAGAGGTCAGGCAGGCCAGGGCCTGACCGGTGATACCCAGGTTATCACAGAGACATTTGAGCAGGATGGCATGGTTGAACGTGTCAAAGGCAGAAGAGAGATCAAGCAAGAAGAGGACACAGGAGGTGTTGGAATCAAGGTTGGAGAGCAGGTCTTCACGGATGTTCAGGAGAGCAGTTTCCGTGCTCTGGCAGCTCTGAAGCCAGACTGATGGTCATGAAGACAACCAATAGATTCAGTGTGGAGATTAAGCTGGGAGATGGCCAGCTTTTCTAGGAGTTTGCCCATGAAGGGAGTGATGGAGATTGGGCAATAGTTAGCCGGGCAGAAGGTGTCGGCCGAGGGTTTCTTAAGAGGGGGGTGCACAAGGGAGTGCTTCAGGGGGGATGGGAAGACTCCAGTGGCGAAGGAGTGGTTGCAGAAGTCAGCCAGGGCAGGCGCCAGGGAGTCGATGTGGTCCTTGATGGTTTTGAAGGAACAGGGGTGAACCAGTTTTGACAAGACTTTCATAGATCAGACTTGTCAAGAAAACTTGTCTGTGGAGAATAGGGGAAAGGCAGAGAAGGAGGCAGGAGAGGTGGCTACAGAAGGGCCAGAGGAAGAGCAGGGAGTAGAGGGAGGGGGGAGGAGGAGAGTAAGTCAGGATGTCCTGGGTTTTAGAGATGAAGCGAGAAGCTAGTGCCGTGCAGAGGGCCTGGGAAGGGACAGGAAAGGTAGAGACTGCGGCAGGATTGGCCAGTTCCTTGCAGATTTTAAAGAGTTCAGCCAAGTTGTTAGATGCCGCAGAGACGCAGGCTTGGATATGAGATCTCTTCTTGGTGAGGACAGAGAGCCAGTATTGCCTTTGGAGCAGGCGGCAGGCCAGTTTGTCAGAGGATGTACATGTAGCACGCCATTTCCTCTCCCCCACCCTGCACTTGCGTTTAAGGGTGACAAGGTCTGAGTCGTACCAGGAGTTTCACTTGGCTTTGGGCTTCATGCGGATTCTCATGACAGGGGCAAGAGAGGAAGGAAGTGATCTGACCAGGTGGCCAATAGATAGGCCGATAGATAGTAGCCACAGTAAGGGAATGGCTAGGGGAGAGAGAGAGCATGCAGACAAGGCATACGAAAGAGGAGTAGGCCTGCGTAGGAATGACAGAGGCAGGAGTCCACTTGGGGAAGATCAGGGCTACACCCCCACTGGAGCGGTTGGACCTGGGCGCGGAGAGGATCTTGTAGCCATCAGGGAGGAGCGTGCCAAAGCTTGAGACACAGCTGGCCGTGAACCATGTCTCGGTGAGACCGAGGACATCAAGGTCAAGGTCCTCCAGGAGGCGGCAGATGTCAGAGGAGTGTTTTACAGCTGAGAAAGAGTTAAGAGTGGCAATAAGGAGAAGGTTGCCGTCCTTGAAGGACTTCCGGGGAGCAGTACAAATCAGTGGTACTCCCTGCGGAGGTGTAGAAGAAGGAGGAGGAGCGGGCAAAGTAGCCAAGGAGGAGGAAGCAGGGGGAGGCGAGGAAGCCGTGGAGGGGGAGAGGGGACAGCAGGAGAAGTAAGGAAATTGATGAGGCGGAGAAAGCGTCTATCGAAGAGGAGGAGGTTGGGCTGAGGGCCTTGGACCAGGACAGTGCCATTCACATAAACCTTAATGATGCCCTTAGAGGAGTGGAAGGAGGAGGGCATCCCACCGTGGGCCACCATTAATAGGAGAAGAAGAGAAAGGAGAGAGCACAGAGACCATATGAATGGTCCATAGGTCTGGCAAGGGAACAACAAAGAGGATGTTGCTAAAAGTTTGCCTGAAGGACGCACTGGTATAGATGTCAGCGATAGGGAAGCCTGGGTTGGAGACCAGGATGTCCTTTTTAAACTTCATACCAGATTTAGTGAGGAGGGCAGGGTGGTCGATAGAGAAGCAGTTAGAAAAGATAGGAGAGACAGAGAGCACCATAGAGTAGAAGGGGAGAGAAGAGAGGGGGAAGGGATAGGGAAGGGGCGAACACTAGGGAAGGAGGCAGGGTGCAAGCAGACAGGCGAGAGGCGAGACGGTTGAGCAGTTGGGCAAGACGACGACACTCAGAATTAAAGAACTATCACAATGCACATTTTAAAACAGGAGAAAAACACACTTAAGTTTGAGAATCCTGGATAGAGGGAGAAAGGCCTAGGTTTCACAATGCAATTTTAAATACCAATACAGTGCAAAATGATTTTTAAAACAGGTGAAAACACGGCCAGGTATGTGAGTCTGCTCGGTGGACAGGAGTAAGCAGGGAAGCCTGCTGGACTAATCTGGAAGGTGACTGCCAACTGGCGTTCCCTGCGGACACCTGCAGACACAACTAGGAGCCACCTCTAAGGGAGTCACCCTTTGCCTAGGGGCCCTTAGCTGCAGGGACTGCCGGGCAGTAGGCTGCCAGGAAGGTCAGTTAAGACCAGGTGGGCACCCAATCGGGGGGGGGGTGAGGCGGGAGGGAGTGGGACCTAGGAAGTGGATGCAAGGGGACGAGGGAGGGAATAAAAGCGCTTGCGGCACCAACAGTAACTGAAGAAACAAACACAAAACACACAATGGAGGCCCTGAGGAGCGGGTCAAGTTCTTACCGCAGGATGTTAATGAAGGCCCAGGAACAGAACAGCTCACACCCGCGTTGCCAGGCTAAGGAGGACCTCATTGGCACACTACATAATGCTAGTGGTCTAGATACATCGCCAGAGACTGAATTTGGCAAACCTGACCCGGACGAGCATGCTGATTCTTGTAACCGGCATATGATGACAAAGGTAGTAGACCTTTTAAGATGTGCTAGACCACCAGCTCAATTTATTCAGGATGATCTAATGGACATCCTAGGTCAAGGTCCGCCTTCTGACCTAATTTTACCCTTCCACGTGGCCTTGCAAAATAGGGTGACCAAGAATTGGCAGTCCCCGTATTCTATCCCAGCCGTGGATAAGTCCTTACTAGAAAATACTGCCCTTCAAATAGCAACCCCGGCTATCTGTCCAAACACTCCACTCCAGAGAGTTTGGTGGTCCAGGTAGCCATAGCTACACTTGACAAAGTGACGTACCCTACCATCCCTCCGGATAGGGACAACAAGCGTGTGAATGGATGGGCACGCAAGGTATTTTTAGCAGGGAGTATGACCCTAAAATCGGCCAACTCCACATGTGCCTTAGCCACCTTTTCGTACACTCTATGGGAGTGCATCTCCATGGCGGCGGAGCACACACCAGAAGGGTAGGAAAAGCAGGGATTCCTAGCTATCGTTAGAGATGGCAAGGAGGCCAATGTGTGAATCCCTTCAGTCTGGTTCGGACACTGCAGACAGCATCAGCAGGTCCATTGCTGTTAGCACGGTTATGCGCAGGTTTGCATGGTTGTGGAAGTCAGGTTTCGCACCAGATGTGCAGTCCCCGTCTTCTCAATATGCCTTTTGACGGGTCCACTTTTTCGACGAGAGCCTTGAGAGGTTGTAGACCTCAAAGGCGGTTGCCAGAACTTTAGGGGCCGCTGTTAGGCACCCTCAGCCTTTTTTATTCATCAGGACAATCTTGGAGGGGCCGATCCTATCGTTACTACTCCTCATTTGGAAAGGCAAGAGGAATGGTCAGTCAAAGAGGCCAAAGAAAAATCCCTCATGGTGGACGAGGTAAGAGTGCAAAGCCAACTCCACCTACAGCTTCTTTGCCATCAGCAGCTGCAGCAACTGCCGCAAAACCACTATGAAGACTTGCGTCATGGAACACCAGTGGGGGGAAGACTATCCCAGCATCTGCAAGAATGGCGAGACATTACTTCAGATGCCTGGGCTCTGGAAACAATAGCCTAAGGTTACTGCTTCCCATTCATAACGCAGCCTCACAACAATCCACCAGGGAAACACTCTTTGAGGATTCCAGATCCGCTCCTTGTGCAGGAGATATTAATCCTGCTGGAGAAAGGTGCTATAGAACCAGTACCTGTAGCGGAGAGGAACATGGGTTGGTATTCCCCATATTTTTTTATCTCCAAGAAAGACGGAGAACTGAGACCCATCTTGGACTTGAGATACTTGAACAAGTTCCCCAGGAAGGACATGTTCAAGATGGTCACTCTTTATCAAATCCTTCAGGCCCTTCAACTTCATGATCAGTGGTGTATTGGACCTTCAGGATGCTTAATATCATGAGCGTTTCCATCCCAAGCACAGAAAGTACCTGAGGTTCGCCATTGGCGGCTCGCACTATCAGTTTCGAGTCCTGCCATTCGGATTGACCTCTGCCGGAGGGGCTTCACCAAACTGATGGTGGCAGGAGGGGGGCATTCATGTCTACCCCTACTTGGACTATTGGCTGATCAGGGCTCGTGCTTCAGAGCAAGCCCTGCATCATCTGAAAGTCACCTGCCACTCCCTTCACAGACTAGACTTCTCCCTCAATTTCAAGAAGTCACAGATGACACCTTCCAAGCAGCTCAAGTACATTGGAGCTGTATTAGACACATCTTTGGGAAAGAGCTTGCCACCCAAGACAAGGGCTCAAGACATTCTTCCGATGGCCTTTAAATTTCTGATTGCCCAGAATCTTCCGGCCTATGATTTTTTAAGGTTGCTCGGCCTCATGGCATCCTGCATTTTTCTGGTGCCAGAAGCCCATCTGAAAATTAGATCCCTTCAATGAGTTCTAAAAACTCAATGGTCCCAGTTCTCAGGAAAGATGACGGACCTACTTCAAGTTCCAAGCAGGTTCGCACAGGATCTTCTGTGGTTGACCTGCGAGAACAATATTCTGAAAGGAGAACATGTTTGGCAGCCATGGCCAGAGATTATGGTAGTGGCGAATGCCTCACTCACGGGGTGGGGAGCCCATGCCAACGATCTGACAGTCAGCAGTCGTTGGTCTCCATCGGAGTCCAAACTACACATCAAACTTTTGGAGCTGAGAGCAATCAGACTAGCGCTGAAGGCCTTCAATTCCAGAGGTGTTATCTTTCCTCTTATCACTGGCACACAAGGGTCTCAAAGTTGGGACCATTAAAGGTTACCTGGCAGCGCTTTCCATCTTCAAGCGCTCTTCGGAAGAGTGTTCCTATTTTAAAATTCCCTTGATAATTCAATTCCTGAAATGGCTCAGAAATGTGTTCCCACCTAAATTGCTCAGAAATGCGTTCCCACCTTCTTCTTTTCAAGTCCCGGTTTGGGACCTTAATCTGGTTCTAAAGTTTTTAATGTGCGCCCCATTTGAGCCTTTCCACGCATGCCCATTGAGGCTGTTAACCTTCAAGACCATTTTATTGGTTGCATTAATATCTTCACGTAGAGTGAGCGAGTTGCATGCACTTTCTTCCAGGCCACCCTATACCATGTTCCACAAGGATAGAGTTGTGTTGAGGGTTAAACCCGCCCTCTTGCCAAAAGTTGTGTCTGATTTCCATCTGAATCCGAAAATCATTCTGCTGGCGTTCTATCCCCCGCCGCATCCCGGTAAAGAGGAGGAAAGGCTCCACAGACTGGACCCTAGAAGAGCTTTACGCTTTTATATTTCTAGGCTCTCCAAACTCACAGTAGATGACCAACTCTTTTTTGGGTATACTGGAAGGAAATTGGGTCAAGCGGTTTCAAAGCAGACCTTTTCAAGATGGATTGTACTTTGCATATCAGAATTCTACAGATTGGCTGGTAAGGACTCGCCGGAAGGCTTGATGGCCCACTCGACCAGGGGTATAGCCTCTACGGCAGCCCTTCAAAGGGACGTCCCTATTAAATCGATTTGTGATGTAGCAAAATGGTCTTCAATGCATACTTTCACAAAGTATTACAATTTAGACGCTTCCCACACTCAGGAAGTTGCCTTTGGTAAGGCAGTACTATATTCAGCTTTGCAAGATACCATCAATCTCAAAATTCTACTCCCTCCACCTAATTCCTTATACTGCTTTGGGAGTCTATCAAAGATGAGTTATACGTTGGAGGACACAATCCATTCGAAGAACAAGTTTACCAGCTGGTAACGTTCTTTCGACTGAATGTTCCTCCAACGTATTCCTCATGGCCCTCCCACCCTACCCTTCTATAGAATTTCCTATGTTGATACTACTTGAGCTCTCGCAGGGCTGCCTATGTCTGCCTAAATTAACAACCAACACAAACAGGAAGAAAAAAACAGAACTGATGCCAACGGGCGCCACGCGTGTTATTTGTACACCCGATGACGTCACCCTCGACGGGGGCCTTCCAGGGACATCGACTCGACGCCATTGACACACTGCGCCCTCTGCCGAAAAAATCTTTTTTCCGATGCAGCCGAAGCTGAAGGACAATATCAAAGATGAGGAATAGGTTGGAGGAACAGCCAGTCGAAAGAACGTTACCAGTTGGTAAGTAACTTGGTCTTCTTTCACAATGCTTGTTGGTCAAAGTCTTTCGATTGTACAGGGATTTTGCTGGGCCCTCTGCATGACCATTTTGACCTATCTCCCTGGCCCACCTACGGCCTTAGGGTATCAGTAGTTTCTCTCATATGGGGCTCGACCAAAGTCTCTTGAGTTAGCATCCACTGTTGCCGCTTTCCCTCTGCAATTGATCTCCCCTTCACACTTTAACAGTTCATTCAAAGTTCATTAGCTTTGATTGGAAACTTGCCATTCCTGCGATTGTCACTCAACACAGCCCAGTTCTTATCAGTTCATCCCTTGACTCATCAGCTGTGATGGACCGCTTAGCTTTTGGCTTCTCTGGAATCAAGGTCAGTACCACGGGCGTGGGAGCTTCCCTCCCTCCTGCTTATCGGCATAAGCTTGCCCTGTGTACCGTTGACACCTGCTGCAGGGCACTTGTGCTAATCTTTGCAGTCTTAGGCTCTGGTCCATGAAGGTTCTGTGGGTCTGGGATGAAAAGGGCAAGGTTTATTCTTTCCTTGCCTCCCTCTCGATTCCTGCCGCCTTTCTCCTACTCTTGAACTGCCGCGTAGTAGCCGTCTTGTCGTGCTGTCTGCTGTATTCACCTTGCTCATACTGGGCTCTCTGGCTCCACCTTTTATCCCTATGGGGAAAGGAAAGGGCCACCAGGTGTGTGTGGTTCAGGTTAATTGCCTGACTTTGTTTGACATAGGAAAAACAGACGAGAGTCAGAAGCTACCCCTGTTCAGAGACACATTTGGAAGTAGGTGCGAGTTGCAGCAGAAATCTAGGTTAAGCAAATACTAGCCAAAAGAACAAAGGTCACAGAATTGGGGAAAGTAAATGCAGAATTCAAACTTTAATTAATATATGGACAGATATCTAAATGTTGCAGGCCTATAACTCAACACAAGACCTTAAAAAACACATGGGCCCATAAGGGTAACAACAATGGTACGTTTTAAATACACATTGTAGTGAGGGTTAGTAACAAAGTTATTTGTGCAGATTCATGTACCACTTAATAATAGTAGTACGCCATTATTGTCGACACATTAAACAGTTGGTGTTTCTGGTTCGGAATGAAAATGGCCCTCAGAAGGTGCTGTATTGTGGTAAATTGTCTAGAGGGACCAAACTGTCATCAGGACGATGTTGATGGAGGAACAGGTAGTGCGAAGTACCTATAGAGATAGATGACATGATGTGTGTCAGGGGTAAGTGACCAAGGGGGAGATTATATTTAAAAGCTGCAGGTCAGAAACCTACCTTGCTATGTCGTCTTGTGAACTTAAATGAATGTTTAAGCAGCTGTGCTTGGTACTGTCGGGATTAGTTGGCTCCTGTAGTGTGTGGAATGTAGGAGAGTGGTACCTTTCTATCTCATATGAATGCATCATATTACAATTGAGCGAAAAATGAAAGGGTACCTGGAATGGATAGTGTGACCAGGAGAAGGAAGGGGGCTGGCTGATAATATCCGCGATGGAATGAATCGCTGCGTAATGATTAGGGTAACAGGATCACCTAAAGAATGAAAAATTGCATAACTCAGAGGTGATTAATCGAAATGGATGTATCATTAGTGTTTATTTACTGGTGGCTATGACCCAGAGCGGCCCCGGTAAAGGAGGGACAGACTGTGCAAGTAGTCACTGTCAGGTATGCTGGAAGGCGGAAGAAAATGTGTGTAGTGCATGAAGTTTAGGACGTGTTAAATCACCGGCATGCATGAGTTATGGCTCCAGAGAAAATATTTCGAGGGCAGAGCCAGTGATATTATTTCATGTTATTACTAGTGACTGTCACTCGGATTGGCCTCAGTGATTTGCAGTTTGAGGCTAGTTTGTGTGATTGCTGTCATGTATTTAAACCGACAATGGCAAAATGGTAGGAACAGAAAAACGTGCCTAATAGCGGTTATGCGTGCGCTCGAGCTACATGCATTTCCCCAAAAAGATATGAGGCAGACTAAACATCTTACCTTGTACAGGGGGCTGGAGAGCTGTGTGAAAGCACTGCGCGTATGCGTGTCACATAGCTTGTGCATTAGGCACAGGCTTTTTGAATGTAGCTTTATTGTACTTGCGAGGATGACATCGGCCGGGAAGACATAGGAAATATCAGAGAGAAGTAGTGTACTGCAGACTCAATGTGGCAATGAAATTGCGAGTTGCGTTGAGAACAATGTTATAGATGCAGGTCTATGCTAAATGAATAATACTCCATATGGTCGGATAGTATGCATTTCAAAAACAAAGCATTGTAGCACAGTAATAATATAGGACATGCAATTTATGTAGTAAAATATACTAATGCTTTGTAAGACACAATGTTTTAACATTTTTGAATAAAGCAGCAGGGTGTGCAGAGTTACATTAAGATGCTGTGTACATCGTGGTTTCAAGAATAGTCACTGTAGTGCTTTGCTATGAACAGTGATATGGACTAGCCATATAGTATGCAAATCAAAACATAGTATTGTAGCACATTCGTAATGCCGGACATGAAAGTCAAAAGTATATACTGATGCATCGGAAGACATAGGGCCTCATTATGACCCGGGCGGTAAGGGATTACCATGATTTTTTGATAAAACCAGCCGATAAAGACGGAGGTATCGTGCTATGGAGTAAGACCCTCTAAGACACAGAAGTTCAAAGACAACTCTCTAACACCAAATTTTACAGACAAATCCAGACCAATCCAACAACAAGGTTGCTCTCAGAGATAGAAAGCCTAATGTGCCACGCCTGGCAGGAAGGATGGATTGACGATGACGAGAAGCTTTTCCTCATCAACTGCACCCCAGTGTTGCCAGCTTTTTACTTGTTACCAAAACCCATAAAAACACACAAATTCCTCCCGGCAGACCCATAGTGGCGGGCATTGGATCTGTCCTTGAACCGCTATCCATCTACATCGATCACTTTCTACAACCTTCCATCAGCCAGATGCGTTCCTACGTCCAAGATACTACATCTACGATCACGAAATTAAACACATTAACCATCTACCAGAATGATTTTCTGGTCACTCTTGACGTAGAATCACGTTATACCAGCGTCCCCCAACGTGAATGCATAGAAGTACTCTCCTCATACCTTGAGAAAAGAACTATTTTGGAACCACCAACAGCCTTCCTCTTCGAATGTATCCGGATTGCCCTCACAGAAAACGACTTTATTTTTGAAAAAACATTTTATCAACAGTGCCATGGAACCAGCATGGGAGCAACATTCGTTCCCGATATAGCCAATCTTTTCATTCTTTTGAGATGAACTCCATCTACGACAACACCAACCCTTTTAAGACCCAAATCGGTTGTTGGGTCCGCTACATTGATGACATCCTAATGATATGGAAAGGTAATGAAACACAACTCCTTGAATTCTTTTCCTGGTTCAACACCCAAGACACATGTATCCAATTCACCATGCAACATGATAAAACATCAATACCTTTTCTCGATCTAACAATCTACAAAACAACTACCAAAACCCTGGCACACACCTTGTACAGGAAACCAACCTCCAAGAATACATTGCTACAATTCCACAGTTTCCACCCAGCAGGTCTAAAAGAGAACTTACCTTTTGGTCAATTTCTCCGCTTGAGACGTAACTGTACCACACGAGAAGATTATGATACTAGTCAAGAACTGTCCATCAGGCTAAAAGCAAGGGGCTATCCTTGATATATCATCCATAGAGCCCGGGTAAGAGCGAAGTATATCAGCAGAGAATCATGTCTCACCCCGACACCACATGAAAATTGCAAAGACAAGATCACCTGCATTACCACCTACACCCCTCTAAGTAACTCAATCAAGAAGACAATTTTTCACCACTGGGTCACTCTACACACAGACTCCTTCAAACCATCTAAACCTCGGTTTGCTTTCAAATGTAGCAGAAATCTGAAAGATTGTCTAGTAAATACCTACATCGAACCAAGCCCACCACTAAATCCACAATCAACACTATGGAACCTACCTCCAGTCATAGGCCATCGTAGATGCGGAGCCTGTTCTGTCTGCTGCCTTACTAATGACCTGAAAACCATTGACCTGAACGGTAAAACCTGGACATTTAACACCTTCACAAATTGCAGAAGCAAATGGACAGTCTATGCAATCCAGTGCCCATGTAAGTTACTATATATAGGCAAAAGTAAACGGGAAATAAGACAGCGGATCTGTGAACATAGATCATGCATCAAAATGCAGTACCTGACAAACCCATGGTGACACATTTTCAGGAAAAGAAACACAGCCATAACGACATCCTTTGGTTCACTCTTCAAAAAGCCAACAACCCATTCAGAGGCGGAAACAGAGACTTAACTCTTTTGCAAACTAGAACAGCAGTGGATTTTTCGTCTAAACTCAGTGAAACTAGGCCTGAATGTATCCATCGAGTGGAATCTCTTTTTCAAATAATCACCTTGTGGTCTTCACATTCACTATAGACAGTAGAAAAGCCCTCTGGCTGAATACACCCCTTTTGACCAGTAGCAGCACTGATAAAATGCCACTGACAGCTGTATTCCTTTATTTTGGAATTCACTGCACATTGCCTTTTCAAATAGACAAAAAGCTTTCAGCAATCAAAAATCCATCATGATTTCTGATCTACATTAATGTGTCAACCTAATCTACATTAATTTGTCAACCTGATCGTTCTATTACGACTGATGCCACACAAGTCTTGTCCATCAATTGCTTGGAATATGTTGCCTCTTGCTATATCACACTATGAAATAAGTTTGCATTAATGCGTCAATAGAGATGGTTTAATACGGGATGGCCAGGCCATATCATCATCAAAGTACTACTAATGACCATTTTTGCAACTGAGATGTATATGGTAACTCAATATGGTTCTGCACACCCTGCTTCCTTAAATATGGAGTAGCATTATGTCTTCCTATGCATCAGTATATATTTTTTGACTTTCATGTCCGGCATCACGAATGTGCTACAATACTATGTTTTGATTTGCATACTATATGGTTAGGCCATATCACTGTTCATAGCAAAGCACTACAGTGACTATTCTTGAAACCACGATGTACACAGCATCTTAATGTAACTCTGCACACCCTGCTGCTTTATTCAAAAATGTAAAAACATTGTGTCTTATAAAGCATTGGTATATTTTACTACATACATTGCATGTCCTATATTATGACTGTGCTACAATACTTTGTTTTTGAAATGCATACAATCCGACCATATGGAGTATTTATTCATTTAGCAAAGACCTGCATCCATAACATTGTTCTCAACGCAACTCGCAATTTCATTGCCACATTTAGTCTGCAGTACACTGCTTCTCTCTGCTATCTGTCGTGTCTTCCCAGCCGATGGCCGATGTCATCCTCACAAGTACAATAAAGCTTCATTCAAAAAGCCTGTGCCTAATGCACAAGCTACGTGACACGCATGCGCGCAGTGCTTTCACTATCTCACGGCCGACACAGGCACAGCTCTCCAGCCCCCTGTACAAGGTAAGCTGTTTAGTCTGCCTCATGCACTCCCCGAACTATCCTTTCAATGCTGCATGAGGCGGCAACATAGTCACTCTGGAACTAATTTATTATCTTTTTGGGGAAATGCACGTAGCTCGAGCGCACGCATAACCGCCATTAGGCGGTTTTTCTGTTCCTACCATTTTGCCATTGTCGGTTTAAATACGTGACAGCAATCACACAAACTAGCTTCAAACTGCAAATCACTCAGGACAATCTGAGTGACAGCACCAGTAATAACATGAAATAATATCACTGGCTCTGCCCTCCAAATATTTTCTCTGGAGAGCCATAACTCATGCATGCCAGTGATTTACCACGTCCTAAGATTCGTGCACTACACACATTTTCTCCCGCCTTCCAGCATACTTGACAGTGACTACTTGCACTGTCTGTCCCTCCTTCACCCAGGGCAGCTCTGGGTCATAGCCACGAGTAAATAAACACTAATGATACATCCATTTAGATCAATCACCTCGGAGTTATGCAATTTTTCATTCTTTAGATGATCCTGTTACCCTAATCATTAGCCAGCGATTCATTCCATCGCGGGTATCATCAGCCAGCCCTCTTCCTTCTCCTGGTCACACTATCCGTTGGACGTACTCTTTCATTTTTCGCTGAACTGTAATATGATGCTTTCATATGAGATAGAAAGGTACCACTCTCCTAGATTCCGCACACTACAGGAGCCAACTAATCCCGACAGTACCAAGCACAGCTGCCATCCATTCATTTAAGTTCACAAGACGACATAGCAAGTTAGGTTTCTGACCTGCAGCTTTTAAATATAATCTCCCCCTTGGTCACTTACCCCTGACACATATCATATCATCTATCGCTATAGGTACTTTGCACTACCTGTTCCTCCATCAACATCGTCCTGATGACAGTTCGGTCCCTCCAGACAATTTACCACACTACAGCACCTTCTGAGGGCCATTTTCATTCCGAACCAGAAACACCAACTGTTTAATGTGTCGACAATAATGGCATACTTCTATTATTAAGTGGTACATGAATCTGCACAAATAACTTTGTAACTAACCCTCACTACAATGTGTAGTTAAAACATACCATTGTTTTTGCTCTTACGGGCCCATGTGTTTTTTAAGGCCTTGTGTTGAGTTATAGGCCTGCAACTTTTAGATGTCTGTCCATATAATAATTAAAGTTTGAATTTTGGATTTACTTTGCCCAATTCTGTGACCTGGTTCTTTGGATAGTATTTGCTAAACCTAGCTTTCTGCTGCAACTCACACCTACTTCCAAATGCGTCTCTGTACAGGGGTAGCTTCTGACTCTGTTTTTCCTATGTAATCCACCCTCTCGAGTCAGGCCCCCCTTCAACAAAAAAAGAGGGTCCCTTTACCCCACTTATCTCTTGACTTTGTTTGACGCCAGGGTTTGGACATGTCAAGTTCACAGGTTTAATATTACAAATCTGGCATGAAAAGGAGTTTGTGTCGGAAAGGGGGAAAGTTAAGGAATTTGAATATCCTACAGGATATGATGGGGATAGGGACGGTTTGTGAGAATTTGGAAAATGATAATCAGAAGGACGGGATTGGTAAGGTTTACGGAGTAAACAGGAATAGTTGGAATCATAAAATGAACACGGGGGGTTGTGGGAACTGTAGTATTTAGTCTGAGCAGGATAGGAATGCAGAAAATGATAATCAGAGGAACGGGAAGAAGAAGATAGGTAGTATTCGAATGGAGACCGGTGAAACAAGGATTCTGGGAGTTATACTTTGTGGGTGTAATCAGGGTAGGGACCTTAGAGGATTGATTACATACGGACTGGTTGTTGGATCAGGGCTGGAGAGATCTTACAGGAGGAAGGGAGGCAGATGCAATGCAGCCCATGAAAGCCTAAGATATCTTACCCTTCTCTCCTTCTCTGGCATAATACTGCGTCTCACCTGGGGTATTCACCCGAGCATGACCCCGGGTTCCCCTACCCAGGTGATCCTCCCCCACTGGTCCACCACCAGGAACTGGATCCAACAGCGATTACCTTGTCCTGGTCACCTGAATAAGGGATCCTCGAGGTATAACTGGGAGAATACCCTCAGGTTTCTCACAATACACAGGGACTATAAGGGCATATTCTGTCCCTATGCTCTTTGTTGGTAACATATACACAGATCAAGGGCTTTGCACTCATTAGCTGCTACCTTATCTGCTACCTTCAACATTATTCTAGGATATTGGGTGGATAAACTGGCCTTCAGTATAGACTCACCCTGGTCAAGGAAGATAAGAAAGGTAAGGGGGAATTATAGTTCCACAAATAAGGTTAGAGTGACTGAAAGGGTTCTTCTGTCAAATTGTTGTCTGTAACAGGTTGAATTTCTGCAGGTTATATTCAAGTGTTTCTCCATCAGAGTGGCTTTAACTCATCTCTTTGTCTGTAGAGGAAGGCAAAGTATATAGTTTGATCGTAAATGAGACTCAGCTAGATCAGCCGCGATCCTACACAGTCCAGCTCTCCCTCAGGAAGATCTCCAAGTGCCTCTCTCACATTGTGGTGAATCGCATCTACTCCAACCAGAGCAGTGTGATCTACATCACAGGTAAGGTGCTGTGAGTGCTGCATCATATTATGTACAGCTTGTGCACGCCCATTGCTTGAAACACTTTCCTGCATCATAGTACAACAAGAAGACTGTGTAAATGATATCACTGTAGGATTGTACAAGCATATGGTGTCATGGAAAGAGCACCTAAAAAGCACACTATGTTCATGTTATCACTTCATGCACTCAGCACTCACACTCTCTGGATGTCAACCCTGGATGAACCAAAATATGCACACTCTGTTGAGAAAGTCATGTAAATAGCATCCAACAAGCACACAAAACACCTGCATTTCTGCAGACATAGAACATGCAGTAAGCATCCTGCTCATTGGATAGCAGAGAAAAAGCTCTGTGTACTTTGAGGGCCCTACAGGAATTACGTATCTTCACGTCCTCTGTCTCTAAAGATTTCTGAACCATATATCCTAATGTTCACACAACATCTAACCTTGTCCCCTCCACCTTTCTTAGACTGTTAAAGTTTACAGAATGGGATCTGACTAGAATTGGGAGGAAAGTACTTAGAGGTCCCCACAGTAGGAAGGTATTAGGATCTTAGGTTTCCCCTTCTTCCGCTGTACATTTAGGCACTTTGTACATTGAGATCCACGTTTCAGGAAGGGGCAAGGTATCAGCACATCATATTTCCCTTTCTTTCTCTATAGATTTGGGTGTAGGGTACTTTGAGGTCCATACTGCAGGAAAGGGGGAGTACCAGGACCTACCATTTCCTCTTCTGCCTCATTAGATTTGAGCTATGTGTACTATTGTGGTTCATGCTGGGGTAAGGTTTAAAGGACTAACCTTTCCCATTCTGCCTCATCAGATTTGGGTGTTGTGTACTTTGAGGTCCACGCTGCAGGAGTGTACCGAGATCTCTTTGGAACTCTTCATGCCTTTGATCCACTGGACCTGCAGATGCCCCTAGCCCTGTCGTTGACATCTAAGGTAAGGTGAGTGAATGAGTGAATGATCCTGTATAAAGCCTATACAATTAGCTCACCCTTGTCAACTAACTCTTCTTAGACAAGTATAGACAGAGGTCTAATTCAGGGCTGTTGGTAGGACACACCAGTCACTAGTTCTTTGCATCTCTGTTGGTCTGCCCTAGAATAGGGTACCTAACTAGTAACTCTCTTTCACAGCATGCCAGGTTTTCAGATGTATAAGATGTGAGACACAAATTATACTATATCCTCCAAAGTATTTTTTGAAGAGGAGGGTGACTGCTGCTTGAAGAAGCTTTGTTTTGCTTTTAAAAACGTTCTACTGTCTGCACAGCATTGCGAGCTATACACAGCTCCTGCTGGTGAAATTTTCATTCCTTGCCGCTTCCTGGAGAAGGCGGAGCCAGCCCGCAGCACGTGACGGATCACGTGACTTTACAGGACTATTTCAGGAGCCGTGAGTCGCTCGAGCAGGGTGACTGCTGCTTGAAGAAGCTTCGTTTTGCTTTTAAAAACGTTCTACTGTCTGCACAGCATTGCGAGCTATACACAGCTCCTGCTGGTGAAATTTTCATTCCTTGCCGCTTCCTGGAGGAGGCGGAGCCAGCCCGCAGCACGTGACGGATCACGTGACTTTACAGGACTATTTCAGGAGCCGTGAGTCGCTCGAGCAGGGTGACTGCTGCTTGAAGAAGCTTCGTTTTGCTTTTAAAAACGTTCTACTGTCTGCACAGCATTGCGAGCTATACACAGCTCCTGCTGGTGAAATTTTCATTCCTTGCCGCTTCCTGGAGGAGGCGGAGCCAGCCCGCAGCACGTGACGAATCACGTGACTTTACAGGACTATTTCAGGAGCCGTGAGTCACCCTCACGGCGATAAGCCCGGCAGCGAAAAGGGCGCTGCACTTCTGTTAGGCTGTTGGGCGGTTGAAGGGTGAAAGGGCAAAGATAAAACCATCACGCTTTACTGCTTTGGTCGATAGTCCAAGAGTGTGGTGAGTGCCTAGTTGTCCGTGCTTCACATTGCATTGAAGCCACTCTTGGCTATTATATCTGTTCCTGACTGTTTGTGCCTTGTAAAAATGAAACGAGGCATCAACTCTTTAAAAACAGGAATGCCTCCTGCTACTGCTGCTCTTTTTACGAATAGCATCCATGCCGTGCCAAACGTGGCTGCGGAAACTCTGAACAAAACGAGATTGAGTTCAACTCCTCGTGTGAGGACTCAAAAAGTGATGTCCAAAAGTAAAGCAGTGTTATCCGATGGGATGGACATTCGATCTTTTTGTTCTAAATCCATTTATGAGATCCCCTGTGATTCTAATAACAGGGATAACACTTTGAAAGTAAATGACTGTTTGGTTGAAACTATTGCAGCTATAAAAAAGGATTCTTC
Source organism: Ambystoma mexicanum (assembly GCF_040938575.1). Classification (NCBI taxonomy): domain Eukaryota; kingdom Metazoa; phylum Chordata; class Amphibia; order Caudata; family Ambystomatidae; genus Ambystoma; species Ambystoma mexicanum. Next base: position 141,342,065 of record NC_090921.1, read on the forward strand.
ACATGGACAACAAAATAAGAATAGTGTAATGGAGGATGTTTTGACGGGAGAGGTTGCAAAAGCTGTCTCTTCAACTGAACCTATAGTAAAGTTTGCCAAAGAAAATGTCTCGCTTACAGATAGCATTTTGCTTAATAACGTACTGACTGGTGCCGGTGTGCCGTGTGATAAAATAGCTTATAGTCCTGTTATATCTATAAGTGATGCATCAAACTTTAAGACATTTATTTCGGATGAGGGCGAGGTGCCAGTAATTGATCTTGACATAAATGCCTCTGGTTTATTAAATCATACTTTACCTGAAAATCTTTCCAAATCGCCCATCTTGTTTACGAACATCAGCGTGGCAAATTCTGTAGCAAATCTATCCTTTTTAGCTCCAACTCCACGGAAAGTACCCTCACACAATATGCCAGAGTTTGGATGGGCAGAATGACAGAGTGTAAACATAGGATTTGCGCTTACCTCTTTGAATACGGCAATTATAGCGTTAGCAAAGTTGTTTGAAGTTTTAGTTACAAAAGCCGATGCACACTCAGATCAATTAAATCAGCTATTAGCTGAACAACTTGTACATTCTAACAAATTGACTGGTTTGGGGCATGCTGACTCCATCTCTAAAAAAAAGAAGTCTGTAATGTCTCAAACCTCGGCTCAAGTGTCATGTAATCTTCAACAAACATATCAACCCATACCAAGTTTTCCAGCACCTTTAGTTGACCCTTTCATTCCCACAATCCAAACTTTAGCTTAACAGCAAAAAAAAACACCATACCCATTGTTTGATGTCAACACAAGCTTAGCTGATCAAGTGAAAACAGGGCTGAATAAAGCTGTTTCTCAACCGAAAAAGACAAAAAACATCAAATCTGTGACTAAATGTGCCTCACAAATTAAATCTTTTGTGAAGAACCTGTCTATACCAGCTGCAACCACTTTAGCTGCCGCTAAAGTAATATCAAAGAAATATGTTCCCCCGGTTGTAGACCATAGTCCCCTAAATGAGCTGATACGTGTGGCTACTGACGTGTCTAAAAATAATGCTACTTTGACAGGAGCGGGGGTCAGGGATGGAGCGGGTGTCAGGGATGTACGGCTTAAAGAATTAAGGCAAGCAATTGATGACTATATGGTAGCCAAACCTGCTCTTAAAAGTCTAACTTTCGCACCTTGTGAAACGGCTCTTGTTCATAAACCTGTTACGACGTTGATACAATCACCTCAAACAGCAAGTTCACAAGTTCCTACTAAAGTGAGCACAGTACAAGTTGTGTCTCAGGCATCAGCCGTTAACGCACAAAACACCCCGGTACCTGAGCCCTTGTCTGCTAGTGACATCGAAAGGTTGATTCAGTCTTCGTTAATTAAATTCCTTGAGATTCCTCCCACGACCCAAGATAAAGTCTGTCCACCAGTCCAACCAATCTTGAACCCGCAGCCTCAGGTTGATACCTCAAAACGTGCGCGCATCTGTGCAAAGCGGCCAGCGATCCATGCTTTAACACTTAGTTGTTTGCCTGAACCTGTCAAGCAATATAACTTGAATCGTGCATCGGTGCTAGCTATATTTAGTGAGATTCCTGAGCTCGATGATATTGGGACGGTTGACATCGAGCTCGTTGAATTTGTTAACAACTCTAACTGGACTGCGTCAACTCTCTGGATTAATTCAAGGATTGTAGTAAATACACTCTGGTCTGTCGAATCACAATTGTTGGACCTGGGTTTCTCCCTTCAAATTAAATCTGATTTATTAGACTCTTCTGTACACTTACAACAATCGGCTAACTTAAAACAAACACCAAACAAAAATCAAGCGCTGTCTCATCCCACATGCACTTGTGAGTTTAAAATCAATCAACGTTAGCATGCTGAAATTACAGAATCTTGTTTGTCATTTGTAAGCTGGAATTCGAGAGGGAACAGACATCTGCTAAATAATCGGAGTGTACAGCTATTAGAGCATGACGTAATTATGATACAAGAGTCATGGTTTACTAGTGTTCCCACATGGAACAATTATGATGTCACTCTTATACCAGCTGAGAAGGGTCTTTTGGGACGTCCTACTTCTGGTCTATTGATGGGGGTGAAACAGACCGTGGGTCTGAAAATTGAACCTTGGTTTTCTCCAAATGCTTTTCTACAGATGACAAAGATCGGTGGCAAGGACTTTGTGGGTGCCACTATCAATGTGTACTGGAACCCGCTGCGCATTTCTGATGAGTGTTTCTTGGATTCTGTGGTTAAGGCTATCGATATTGTGATGCTCGAGGGCTTGTCTAATTTTATTATTCTTGCTGGTGATTTAAATCTGCATTGCCTAGGCCCTCCAGACAAATTGGAAAAAAATCGCTTGAGTAAGTGGTCAACTTTAGTCAAATCTCGAAACTTGTTCATGTTAAATGGTGCCTTCCCACAAGACACGCCACCAAGATCTACTTGGCATCGTGCTAACAGCGAGGGCATCATTGACTTTATGTATGTTAATGCACAGATGTTTAACAAGGTAACAGCATTCAAAATAATTGACTCAGACATGAGCGACCATAATATGCTATGTATGCTTCTGTCTGTAAGTGTTAGCATCGACCAATTAAAACCTTTCTTTCTTATGGGCTCGCATAACATAAATCCGGCTAGAAATAGATTAATATGGACCGAGTCTTCGTTGGGAGCCTTTAGGACACACTATTATGCTCAACTTAATGATGGAGCATCCCAAAACTCTCTGCCAGTTACACCATATTATGACCTAATGCAGACATTCCAACCGGGGTCCATCAAACAGAAAGTGAAACAAACCCCCCATCTGCACATATTTGATCACCAAATTAGACTTGAGAAAGCTAGGGTACGTTCTGAGAGGAGAGCAGCCCTTAAGCTCCCTTTGCATATGCGACAAACTGTTTTGTCCCGTATCAAAACTAAATATAGAAATTGGGTAAGAGGAAGGAGGGCAAAGCTTTACCAAATTGATGGAATTAGCATATTAAAAACCTTGGCTTCAAAGAACACTGCTCAGTCATGGAACATCATAAATCAAGTGACTGCAAGGCATCAGGTGGCGGTTCAATCAAATGATGTGTCTGAAGCAAGGTGGATACAGCACTATGCTAAACTATTTGCTGAACCTCCGGTGCATTTCTCTAAAATCTCATTTGATACTCTCCCTCCTTTCTACATACATTTTGACAGAGAAGACATCATGTATTTTATCAAGAGAGCCAACAATTCCAGAGCCCCAGGCCCGGATGGCTTATCCAATGCTCATCTTAAACGGTTTCCGGACATCTGGGCGGATATCCTTTGTCTCGTATTTGATCATGTTAACACCTCACAGAGAATTCCCCTGTCGTGGAAGCAATCTATTGTTGTCCCGATTTATAAGAAAGGTGAACGGTCCAACCCAACAAGTTACAGACCGATCTCTCTTTTGGATGTCCCGGGTAAGATCTTTTCTCAGCTGATCTTGCGCGAGCTGAAAAACTGGACAAAAAAATGCCTTAAGAGAGATCCTCTCCAATCAGGTTTTGTAAGTGGACTTGGCACACTTCCTAACATGATCACATTAAATATGTTGAAGTCGAAATATGCACTTAGGAAGCAACCTTTATATTTTGCGTTTATCGATTTTCGTTCTGCTTTTGATTCTATTAACAGAAACTTACTATTTTATAAGTTAAAAGTTTTTGGTTGCCCTTCTTCTCTCTTGTCAATTATCATTCAACTACACACGGACACGTCTATGCGTGTTAGGCTCTCTTTTGAAGGTCTTCTATCTTCTTCCTTTTCAACGTTCCTGGGACTCAAACAAGGGTGCAGCTTAGCATCGATATTATTCAATTTGTTCATATTGGATATGGGGAGTTATTTCGTGCATACTTTGTCGGATGCTCCTGAACTTGGTGGTCAGCGCATACCATGGTTGCTTTATGCGGATGACCTTGTTTTAATATCGCAAACTCCTAGAGGTCTCCAGAACTTGCTGTCTGCATTGTCTAACTATTCTAAGGAGAACCAACTTCTAGTCAACTTGGAAAAATCTCAGATTCTAGTCTGTAAGTCAAGAGGGAAAGCTAAGAGCTTAAACATAGTGTGGTATTTACAACAACAACCAATAGAAATTGTGTCAGAATACAAATATCTGGGCCTATACATTCAAAATACCATCATCGATAATAGACACTCGACTGTGTTACAGTCAAAACTGTCAATGCTGCTGTCACAGGCGAAAATACTCGTTTATAAGTACGGGAAATTTACACTGAGGCATTTGTTTATGTATTATGAGCAAAAAGTCATCCCCATCTTGTTATATGGTGTAGAATCCAAGCTGTATTCTAATGACCAAGCTTGGGATAAACTTGAGGCCACATTTTGGAGAAAGGTTTTAAATTTGCCAAACTGCCTACCTTTGCCTATGCTGCGTTTTGAACTAGGGCTCAAATCATTATCTAGTAGGGTCAAATGGAGACTGTGTTGTTTCTTTCGGAAATGCATTCTTGGTGGTGGTGAGAACAATATAATGAGTACGATTGCTGGCTACTTGACCTCCTCCGGTTTGGCCTTTCCTAGTCGATGGCGTGGCTTTGTATTAAATGCTATGTCTGAAGCTGATATATCATTACAGCTGCTGATGGAGAACCCAATTCGTGCTAAAACAAAATATTATCAATGGGAGTGGATCCAGAACTATGAACGTTGCAGACAATATAACGATTTTAATTCTAAAATCTTTGGCATTAAATGCTTGGGTCAAGCGCCAAGTTATCTACTAAAATGTCCCTCTGCGAAAATTCGGTTCAAGTTCTTGCGGTTGAGAATGAACTTGTGGCCTACGAGAGAAGTGTTGGTGAGGCGGAAGACTATTCCTCCTGAACTAAACTTTTGTCGGTTTTGTAATCGTCACAGTGTCAAAGAGACTTTACAACACGGGATAGTTGCATGCCACGCTTTGGAAGACATACGGGCAAAACATTTTACGAATCTGCTAAATGTGCATATGCAATGGGACGATTTGGAGATATGGAGTTCTCTAATCAACAGTACCAGATTTTCGGTTATAAAGGCACTGGTGCACTTTCTAGAATTTATATTACCTTGTGAATTTTTTTTATGAACAGTCATATTAATAATTGGTTGAATGTACATGAGTTGATGTGGTTTTCTATCTTTTGAGATTGTTCTTAAAAGGGTAACTTGTGCTGAAGTAATTGTATTATTCTGCAAATTGTGGTATTTGTTGTCGTTCAGCTTTCTTTACTATATGTCCTTAAGTGTATGCTAACCATGTATTGGGACCTTTTTATGGAATTATCATGTAATTTTGAAAAGTTGATTTTATTCAGCTATAACAAAATAAAAAAATTAAAAAAAAAAAAGAAGAGGAGGGTTTTCAGATTTCGCCAGAATTTTATGAGTGTACAGGTGGAAATATGCAAAAAAAGGCACCCCCTCCACTGAAGGAATATAGTTTAGTTTAGTTTCATTTATAACGTGCTGGAACAAGGCTCTCAGGCATAGAAGTGCAAATACAGGAGACATACGTACACTAAACACAAAGGAATCAGATAACTGGGCAGTGAAAATTAACAGGAGAGAACAGGGAGAAGTAATTCAAAGAGCAAAGTCTTCCATTTGCTCTTGAAGGAGACTATAGAAGGTCAGGATCTTATGTCGGGGAGCAGCGCATTCCAAAGTTACGGTGCTGCCACCAGAAAGAACCCTTCTAGCACCAATGATAGTTTAGATTTAGGTGTTTGTAGCAGGCCTGAATTGCTTGACCTTAGAGTACTCCTGGAGGGAAGCCAGACCAGCTGCTTCAAAAGATAGGAGGAACTTTTCCTGAAGAGACAGTCATGGGTGATGCCCAGTGTCCAGAACATAATTTGTTTTTCGATTGGAAGCCAATGTAAGGATGTCCTTGCCACTGACACATGATCAAATCTCTGTAGTCCCTTGACCACTCGAACTGCAATATTTTGAATGACCTGAAGACAGTTAAGTTCCCCTTTACACACACCCTGAAGAAGACTGGATCAATAGTCAAGTCAGGCACCGATGAGGGCACTGACCAGTGTGGCACAACCACCTGAGTCAAGAAATGGTCTGATTGGCGCAAGGAGCTTGATATAATACGAAGAGCATGATACAAGGCTGCTGATGTGCACTTTCATCGAAAGCTCTTGGTCAATCACAACACCGAGGATCTTCACTTACGGTAAATTTGCCAGTGCAGAGTCTGAAACTTTGAAAGACCAGTAGGCCAAGTCCAGTTTACGTAACTTGGGCGCAGTGCTGACAATCATGATCTCGGATTTGGCGTTGTTAAATGCCAGTCCATTATGCAGTATCCACAAGTGGATCAGGTTGTAGACAGTGTTTATTGCTATAGTGCCCAAGGAGTGATTGCCAGTGAGAGGAATAAGGCACTAGGCGTCATTGCATAGTTTGCGTACATGATGCTCTCAGAGTCAAGTCATTCAAAAAGATAAAGAGTGAAGATATTTAGCAGAGTAGGGGACACACAAGACCCCTGAGGTACTCCACATCATAACTCATAGCCCTCGGCCATGGCATCTTCATGATAGGCTCTAGCCATCCGGTTCGACAAAAAAGAGACAATCCAAATAGATGCCTCCCTGGAGGAAGAGTCAGAGTTTTGTAATCCAGCAGCCAGTATGGTATGGTCCACAAGATCAAACGGTGCAGTAAGGTCCAGAAGCATCAAAAGAGCCGTTTTACATTTGTCAATGTACTGCAAGATGTTAGTTTTGAGGTCCAAAGGAGTGGACTCAGTACTGTGATTGCTTCTAAAGCCAGATTGCTTATGATCCAAGATGTTATGAAGACTTAGAAAGTCTTGAATTTGACGATGAGCGATCTTGTCCAGAATCTTCAGCAGGAAAGGAGAATTTGTTATGGGGCAATAGGTGCATGCCAGTTTTGGGTCAAGCGCCAGGCATGTTTAATGTCTGCTGGAACATGACTCTCTCTCAATGAGGAATTGACACATTTAGTGATAAGAGGGGCAAGTAATGTCATACAGGACTTAACAATGAAGGCTGGGCAGATAGCACTCTTACATTTCGTTGGCTTAATCCTCACCAAGATGTCAAATATATCAGCTTCTGCCACCTCCGAGAACATAAAAAGGGGCAGAGGGTCAGCCAATATTTCTTTCTTGCATTGAGGGATGCTGCCCTTTTGATAGATAAGATTATTAGTGCATACAAAGAGTTACACAGGCACACTACTGCGCATAAGCAATGAATTTAATGTGCATGGAAAACAAAATGTCAGGAGGAATATAGCTGACACATGTTTCGACCCAACGGTCTTCTTCCAGGCTACTATTCACAACATCATGATTTTCATACATGGTTAAAAGTGCATAATTAAGACAACAAATCATTCATGTGTGGTTTCAAGGCAATCCAGAGGCAAACGGAGTAGAATAATTTTTTCCCACAATGGCATTGATTGATACATTCATAAATAATTATTTTAGAACCAAAAGACACATTGATAAAGTAAAGTCAACACATCATACAAATAAATTGAAATGCAATTTGCAAAGGATACTCAGTAACATCCCGATTGGATGTAATTGACCACACATTGAAAAGGAAGGTAAAACAGAAAGGAACAAAAAGTCTTTATTTTGCCCAATCTGGGAAGTCATTAATAGAATGAACATTATAGAATTCAATTGCTTGATCATTTGTCCTATACTGGAGTTTCATTGAGTGCATGAGCCACCCACACATGCACCCACCGCCAAAGCAGCTATCCCATCCGAACTTGTGTACATTTCTCATCTAGTGTGTATGGCATGCATTGATATCTAAATTCTATTAATATTTTATCCAACGTGATATCCCAAATTTACTAACTGCAATCTATCACTAATGCAAGATTAATACAGTCTTATTGCATGCAATGTCATGCGGTTGCAGCCTACCTGGGATAACCAAAACCCGCCCTCCTAATAATGAGGGAACCTAAAAAGAAGGAGTTAATCAATAACCAATCACCCAGTTGGTGAACAATTTCTGGTCGATAATTAATGACTGCTTATAATTATAGGCCCCCGGAAAACTCATCCCAAGAAGTAATACCACTTGCCTAATGCTACCAATATATCCCGCTAATGCCCCAACAATTCTACAGATAAAGGCGGAGAGGGGGTGTTACATTCAGTAATTCAAAATAACCATCTCTTATGCCCATTATTTGAACAAAACAAAACAGCAGTTTTGGCTGCATGGGAAACCCCAGATTCTGGAACAGCGGTGATTAACAAATTTGCAGGGAAATACAGGCCCTCTTCTTCTGACCCTGAATACTTAACTAAAAATTCTACACTGGAGAGCTTAATAATCCAGGCAGCCGCATCCTCTAGACAATCGGCATATCCTTCAATTCCCAGAGATAGGGACGATATGAGAATCGATGCCTGGTCTCGCAAGATTTTCTCTTCGGGCAGCATGGCCTTAAAGTCAATGAATGTGACTTGCACCCTTGCAAGATTCACATACACCCTGTGGGATTGTATTACTGCAGCGGCTGAACAGATTCCTGAGGGCGAGGAGCTGGACTGGACACTGCTGATAGCATAAGCAGGTGCATGGCATCTAGCACAGTGTTACGCAGGTTTGCGTGGCTGGGAAAGTCGGGCTATGCACCGGACGTGCAGGCCAGACTACTCAATATACCTTTTGACGGCTTGAGGTTGTTCAGCAGCAAGGCGGATGAAAGTTTGGAGAAGCTGCAGAAGTCTAAAGTGGCGGCTAAGTCTCTTAGCGCCTCCATACGATAACCTCAACAACACACCCACTCAGGCTCATCTTCCTGGAGGGGTCGTCCTTTTCGATTCTACTCCTCATTTGGAAGAGGAAAAGGACAGGCTAGTCAAAGAGGACAACAAAAAAAATGTCCTTGTGGCGGAAGGGGAAAGAGTGCTAGATCAGCCCCAGCAGCGGCAACTGTCCCCTCAGCCGCTGCTGCAGCCGCCGCAAGCCACTCTGAGACCTTGACCCACAAGACCGCGGTGGGAGGCAGGATATCTCAGCATCTGAACAAATGACGGGGCATTACTTCAGATGTTTGGGCACTGGAAACAGTAGCTCGGGGTTAGTGCCTTCCTTTTCAGCAATGGCCGCGGCACCATCCACCAGGAGCCAACTCTGCCAAAACTCCAGACAAGCTCCTTGTGCAGGAGACTTTAACCCTGCCGGAGAAAGATGCAATAGAGCATGTACCTGTGGCAGAAAGGAACAAGGGTTGGTACTCCACTTACTTTGTCATCCCAAAGAAGGACGGAGTATTGAGACCCATCTTGGACTTAAGACACTTGAACAAGTTCCTCAGGAAGGACAAGTTCAAGATTGTAACCCTTTCTCAGATCCTTCTGGCTCACCAACTCCAAGACTGGTCGGTATCATTGGACCGTCAGGATGCTTACTTTCATGTGCCGATCCATCTCAAGCACAGAAAGTAGCTGAGGTTTGTGGTTCTCACTATCGGTTTCGAGTTCTTCCATTCGGGCTGACCTCCGCCCCGAGGGTTTCCACAAAGGTGATGGCTGTGGTGGCAGCACATCTCAGGAGTGGGGGGATTCACATCTACCCTTACCTGAAGTACTGGTTAATCAGGGCGAGTTCACCTGAACGCGCCCAGGAACATCTAACCATGACCTGCCACTTCTTACACAGACTGAGCTTCTCCCTCAATTACAAAAAGTTTTAAATGATACCATTCCAAAAGCTCCAGTTCATCGGAGCAGTCCTGGAAACATTCTCGGGGAAAGCCTCGCCTCCCGAGGTGAGAGCTTTAAACATTCTACAGATGGTAACAAAGTTCCAAAATGCCCAGCATCTGCCGGCCTTCGATTTTCTGAGGTTGCTCGGCCTAATGGCATCCTGCATTTTTCTGGTGCCAGAAGCCCGACTGAGAATGAACTCCCTTCAATGGACCCTCAGAACTCAATGGTCTCTATCTTCAGGGGATATGTCAGAGCTTCTGCAAGTTCCGTACATAGTGGCTGAAGATCTTCTATGGTGGGCTTGCAAGAACAATATCCTCAAGGAGGAATCTTTTTGGCAACCATGGCAGATGATAATGGTAGTGACAGACGCCTCACTCACAGGTGGGGAGCTCACACCAGCGATCTGACAATCAGCAGTCGTTGGTCTCCATCGGAGTCCAAACTACACATGAACCTGTTGGAGCTTAGGGCAATCAGACTAGCACTGATGGCCTTTCTGCCCTCTGTACGGGGAAAGAGTGTCCTGATAATGACGACAACACAGTGGCCATGTACTACCTCAACAAAAGAGGAGGTGTAGGGTCACTACCACTGTGCAGAGAGGCAATGCAGCTCTGGTTCTGGGCAATACAGGAAGGAGTCTCTCTGTCGGCAGGTCACCTAGCCGGAGAGAAGAACACAGCGGCAGATGCTCCGAGCAGGCAGAGCACAGTCCCATGAGTGGAAAATAGCTCAGGAATTCCTTCAAGAGATCTTTGCCCTTTGGGGAACCCTGCAGGTGGATCTGTTCGCGACCAGTGTCAACCGGAAGTGCGATCAAGGGAATTTCCTCCAAGAGGTGCTCTAGGGCGCGCGTTTGTAGTAGTGGGAATTTCCACTTCTGTACGCGTTTCCTCCAGTCCCCGTGATTCCTCACGTAATCAGGAGGTTGAGAAAGTTCAGGAAAACCATGATCCTAATTGCCCCGGATTGGGCCAGGAGGACGTAGGAGGACACAATTGCTGCTTTGGCCGCAGTGCTATGCGTAGGTGTACACAATCACATAAACCTTTAATTATATTCCAATGAATATACATTGAACACAAATCATGAACTGTCTGTGTTTTTGTGATCTAGCCTCTTAATGTATATGTATGTAACATGATGATGCCTGCATTACTATAGTGTTCATCATACATTAGCAGCCTGGGTCATATATTGTCTGTCTGTATGTAATCAAGTTTTCCATTGTTCAGGCATGCTATTGCACTTGACTTGTGGATTACCATATCCTCTAATTATATAATCGCACTGAAACATACTTGTAGATAATGGACTGTGAAATGCCTGTCTTTATGGGATCTATGTGATTATTGCGACGGCCGAAAATGCCGACTTTTCTTTTAAACCCCTTTACACCACATATATATGTGGGGGGAGACCCTCCGCAACCCCCCCACATATTAATATTCTATTCTATACCCCTCACTTATATATGTGGTGTAAGGGGCGTCCAGAAAAAAAAGGTTGCATTTTCGGCCATCGTAATTGCCAGGGTGACATTTTGGAACAATTCCGTCTTTATGCATTCCACAATTTCTATGTATATGTATGCAACATTACTATATTTTATAATTATACAACTTCATTGGAATATAATTCTTACTTTGGGTACCGTGGGCACAGGTTACATTAACACACAAGCACCTGCAGCAGGCATCCACTTTTCGGTTGATTTGGTTAAGGTCTATTAATTGCCTTTGGCACAGACAAGCACACTAGGCTCCGGCGGGTTGCCTTTTATGGTTCTTATTCAGATTATTAGTGATGTCACCCTTGATCATCTCAATCTTGTGCATCATGGAGTTTTGGATGCAAGTGCACCAGTTATTGTCTTTTGTGATTGTGGAAATGGGAAGACAAGGATCTTCCAACTCTCTCAGGATCTTGAAAAGGTCCTTAGTGTTAGAAGCAGCCCTATTAATTCTTTTTTCTTAGGAGAGTTTCTTGGCAGAGCAAATGGCATTTTTGTGTGCCTTGACTGCACATGTGTAGCTAATTTTATCATCTGTAGATAGAGATGTCCTCATCTCCTGAATTCTTTATTTTTTAGACATTTTAGTTTTATGAATTTCGGAGGAATAACTTATTTTAGATAGTCGGGTTTTCGCCAATCGTTGTTTTAGGGGGGCAAGACTGTTAATGGCAAGAGACATCATCTTGTCCTATGCCGTAGCCAACTTAGTGGCTGGATAGTAGATTGAAAGATTATTCAGTACAGGGGCAAAAAAAGGCAGCATGGCAGCAAGGGTAGGTTTACTTAGATCACGGCAGGACACCTTAACTGGAGAATCGCTTGCTTTCCCGGGTGGCTTTATCCAGGGTAGCTGACATTGAACGAGGAAATTGTCTAACAATAGCCCATGTTAGGACACCCAGTCGAGGATCCTACCACCATTATATGTAGGTTGCTTGATATGCTGAGGAAAACCCAAGCCCTCTAAGGAGGATTGAGCGGATTTCGCCCTGGAGTCCAGAGGGTCATCAAAACCCAGATTCCTATCTCGCCGGATCCATTTTGGATTGAGGTTTGAGGGAAGAAGAGAGCCGGTCACAAAATTGGGTTACAAACTCAGGCATATTGTTTGGTGGGCGGTACAGCAAATTGAGCGTATTATTGTAATCAATCACCAGTTTAACTTGCAGAAGTTCACAATCAGGAATATCAACGTTGTTTACTTGCCGGATATTAATCATGGCGTGGAAAATAAGGGCCACTCCCCCTCCCTTTCCGGAAAGGCGGTTAGCTCTCAGGAAGTTGTAGCCCTGCGGTAAAGCCAGCGTTAGCGCAGGACCTACTGCGGCATGCAGCCAGGACTCTGATCTCTAAAATGAAATCGGCTACCTCTGTTGAATGTTTGATCAGTGATCTAGTATTCATAAGCTGGTAGCTTAGGAATTTTAGAGATCTTTCTTCAGAGTGGCTAGGAATCCTATCCAGCGGAGTACCCTCAGAGGAGGTAAGCAAGTCTTGTACTGACCCCATGTTCTGGCACATATTGATGTTAGTATTAGTGGGGACAAGGCCCTTTGCCGCAATTATTTTACAAATGGGTTTTAAGTGAATATAGCTGATCATTCAGGGTGGATGCGGTATCTGCAGGCTTTAATAAAGCGCTCATAGCAGGCCGAGAAGTTTGGTGAAGACAAGCATATGCAAGGTCTTGTGCAGACCGGAGTGACATATGCAGGTTCAGTTCTCTGCATCTGTCAGTGGTCCTGCCTGACTGGAGAATTTGTTCATGGTTAAGCCTGGCACTTTGTAAGAATCTGTCTTCCTTTGTAAGAATCATCTCTGGTTGATCCTGCTCGGAGTGCTGTACAGCTACTGGTGAATCTGTATAGCATTTGGCTGAGCTCTTGCGTACCTGTCCTCGGCCTCGTCTTAATATGGTTTAGACTGCCCTTTGAATGTGTGGTACTGGTCCATCTCAGGGCTAGTCTGTCCAACATGAGCTTGAGATCTGATCCATCACAGCCTCTGTGCTTCCATCTCTGCTTTCAGAGTTACTCTCCTGGGATGCTCTCTTATGCAATGGGAAAACTCACCCAAATACCTCTTTACATGTGCGGAATCCAGAAACCCGTTCCGACACATAACTCTCTGTACATTCACAGTTAAAAAAGAATAGTAATGTTAGTAGGAGGTGAAATTAGGTTTACATTCCTTTATTGATTGGCATGGAAGGTAAGGCAATTACAAGGTATTGGGTTTTGGACAGAACTATGTGGAAACTTGAACATGCAATTGTGGATCAGGCAGTGAAGTATTATATACAAAATGAAATTTATTCTAAAAATAGGATAAACTCTCAAACAATAAGATGTAATTGAAATATATTTACATTATGGCCAGGGAGGTCTGAAAGTCTTTACCACTCATACGCCTCTCTGTGCATCCTCCAGATTCCACCCCAGACCAACCTAGCGCCTCTGCACTTAAGGGTCCATCAGCACTACACCCTCTTCAAAAAGGATTGGCATGTGCCACCCAGGAGATATCTGGGTCATGGCACTGCTCTCACTGTTCTTTTAAACTGTTGATTCACTTTAAATCTTGCGTGTGCTGCTGACTTGTTTGGAAACAAGTGTAGGTGTTAGGCAGAATCCTGTGCAGTGCCCTTAGGGACCACTACACACGATTAAGACCACAGGTGTTAATACAAGTTTTACCTTTGGTACAAGCCCGTACTACTAAGTTATAGTGGTAGCAGTAGCAGAGCAGCCAGGCTCATCTCAAGAGTATATGAGCAGTAGCAGAGATTACACAAAGGGTCCACAATTACTGTGACTCAAGCAAACACTGACTCAAGGTTTCAGGTAAAAAATATAAGTACATTTATTTTTAAACTATCAGTTATAAACACAACACTTCTATTAACCTTTAAACAAAACCACACGCTAAATATACTACAACTAACCAATTCACTTTGTACACTATGTCTCAAGGTAAGTACCCTGTGTTTGAATGAACCGGTGTTATGAACAAAACACAATACCGCGGATACGGTTGCGATCACTTTTTGACAGTTCGGTCTACTAAATAAAAGCGTATCCGTGACATGAAATGCTACCGAGGCAAAAACCCACTTGGCACCTGAGATACCCAGAGGGAGTTGGAGGCAAAAATCACAGGCAATATTTAGGTTAGGCAGACAGCATCGAGAAACACTCAGAAACAGGAGTTCAAAAGTCAAAGGGCCGGAGCCAGGGTTAAGTGACACCGGAGACCTGTTGCCGAAGATCACACTGTTAGAAAGTTCACGATTCAGCGTAGCCAAAAGTACTTTGATATTGTCAATGTTCGGAAGCAAAAGTTATAAGAAGGAGGGAAGACAAGGACGAGCCTTGAGGATGAAGAAAAGGGATTCACCCAGTTTCCTCGAGCAGAACACAGTACCTTATTCCAATGGTGCAGCTGGTGCCCTGGCAGTTGTTCCTGTTGGTTTCCCGCAGACCCACGATTTCTGGAGCTTCGTTGTGAAGGAGGACGTCTGAAGGGGGTCTGCACCACACAGGGATGAAGCCGGCAGCAGCGACAATGAATAAAAGGTGCGTTCCTTAAAAACAGGAGAGGCTTGGCAGGTGGCTATCCGGACCACTACAGCAGTGTGAAGCGATTTCGACCACGATGAAGACCTCTGTCTGAAGAAGATGCGCTGGTTATCCCCACCAAGCTCAAGGGAAGAAGACTCCGGACTGGATCTTCTCTTAGTCGTCGAAGGGTAGATAGCTCAGGACTGCAGCAGGGCTTCACCAGGACGGGGTAGTTGCAGCAGCCGTCGTTCTCTCCGCTTCTCTTCGGTCCCTTGTAGTTCCAGAGGCGACTCTGACTTCTAGCCCAAGAGACCTGCCTTTTACGCGCAAAACCCCCATTCACACAGCCTGGCTGTCAATCACACAGCAGGGGGGTTGTCCAGCCGGGACGACCACCTCAGCCAATCATGGCAAAGTGCGACATGGGTTTCTTAGGATACCCTGTGCAGGGGGTGACTAAACCCCTTCCCCACATTCAGTCTGCCTAGACACCCAGGCGCCAAGAGGAGGGCTTCTCTGCAGAAGCCCGCCAAAAGACGGTGAACAAAGAAGGCAAACCTAGTTTGCCGCGCAAAGTAAAACACAAGAAGGACTTTAACAAAAAGAAATGGCGAATAAACCCAACCGGAGCCAAAAGAAAGACGATTCGGTCAAGCGGGTTTATGCTTAAGGCTGTTAACATAGCCAAAAGTATTACCACGTTTATCTGATATAATCGCGGTAGAAAGGTTAGGGTAGGTACCACTGCCACCAGCCAAGTCTAAATGTTAAAAGAGCGAAACAATGCTCAGGGAGGTACAGACAGAAAAGGGGTACAGATTAGCCCTTTCCAGTACTCCATGTAAGATGGGGTGTACTGGGTCTGTGGTAAAAGTGACTATGTAAAGTAAATGGCAACTTTACCTTTCTCTGGGGGACAGTAGTCAGCCCAGCGAAATGGAGTCAGAGGGCAGTCTAAAAGACAACCCTGGGTTACTACACTGAGGGTGCTGTGTAACCCATACAAGAACCGGGGCACCTGGAGTGGTGTGCTCCAGTGGCCAAGATCACACAATGAGTAAAAACACATAGGCCAAAACACATATACGAGTGAAAAGGATGTACACTCTTACCAGGTGGAAAAAATAAACTCCAGAAATCCAGCAAAGCTGCTGCGGGACTCACTAGGTGAGGGAAATTAGCCCTAGAAGGAGAATTCTCCCTAACACTCATCCCCCCGCGCCCCAGACTAAGTGACAGGAGGATTTAATCCACTCCTGGATGGATCTCATACCTCTAGTCGGTTACAAACATCCTAGAGAGACCATCAGCATTTTGGTGGTGACTTCCTGCTCTGTTCTCAATGGTAAAATCAAATCCTTGCAGGCAGATTGACCATCTGAGTAATTTTGGGTTTTCCCCTTTCATGTGCATCAGCCATCTCAAGGGTTGATGTTCAGTCTGAATGATGAAGGTAGATCCATACAAGTATGGTCTAAACATCTTCAGGGACCACACAATAGCAAAACATTCTCTTTCTATTGTTGCCCACCTTGTTTCAGGATCCTTTAACTTCCTGCTGATGAAACAAATGGGGTGTTCCCTACCTTTCTCATCCAGTTGACTAAGGACTGCACCTATACCTACATTGGAAGCATCAGTTTGTACAATGAAGGGTTGGTGGTAGTCAGGAGCTCTCAGTACTGGTGCTTGGCAAAGAGCTTTCTTCAGGTTTTCAAAGGCCTGATTGCACTCCTCAATCCATCTGACCTTCTTAGGGAATTTAGGAGAGGAGATCACATTCAGTGAAGAAGCTATGGTCCCATAGTTCTCAATGAAATTCCTGTAATACCCAGTGAGGCCTAGGAAGGCTCTCACCTGGGTTTGAGTAGTAGGTGTTGTCCAATTTTGGAATGTAGCAGGTGCATTTTTCAGTCCAAAAGGTATAACCTTTAATTGGTATAAGCCAACTAGGGTAGAAAATGCAGTCTTCTCCTTGGCATGGTCTGTCAGGTCTATTTGCCAATAGCCTAACGTTAGATCAAATGTGCTGAGGAACCTGGCTGCACCAAGTCTATCCACCAACTCATCTGTTCTAGGCAAAGGGTGGGCATCAGTCTTGGTGACTGCATTAAGAGCTCTGTATTCCACACAGAATCTCAATTCTTTAGATCCTGCCTTTGGTACTAACACAACTGGGCTAGACCATGGACTAGTAGAGGGCTCTATTACCCCGAGGTCAAGCATCTTGCTGACCTCCCCTTTGATGTGGGATCTTACATTCTCTGACATTCTGTATCGTCTGCTTTTGACTGGCAGACAGTCACCAGTGAGTATATCATGCTGGCCCCAAGGGGTCAAGCCTGGTGAAAGTGAGAACAGGGAGGCAAACTGATTTAACATAGATTTGCACTCCTCTTGTTGCTCAGGTGTCAGATTTGAAGAGAGATTTACTCCTTCAATCTTTTCATCCAAGGGTAAGCCTCTGAGGAGATCAGGGAGAGCTTCACTCTCTTCTTCCTCTTCTGTTGAAGCTAGAAGCAAGGCTCCTACTTCAGGCCTGGAGACATACACCTTTATCTGTTGGTGTGGAAGACTCTGGGCGCCTCCTTGGGATTGCCCAAGTCCACCAGATAGTTCACCTCTCGAAGTTTACCCACAACCTTGAAGGGTCCCATCCATTTATCTTGCAAGGCCCTCTGCCTTGTTGGGATCATAACTAGAACTAGCTGGTCTTGAGCGAACTCAACCATGTTAGCCTTTTGATCATGCCATTGCTTGACCAAAGCTTGTCCAGCTTTCAGGTTATCACTAGCTTCTGCCATCATGTGTGACATTCTCCTTCGGAGACCTATCACATAGTAAGTCACTCTGACTGGCTTGGGGGAAGGAGCACTCTCCAACCCCTCCTTAATCAGGGCCAATGGACCTCTGACTGGATGGCCATAAAGAAGTTCAAAGGGAGAATAACCTACTCCCTCCTGAGGGACTTCTCTATAAGCAAAGAGAAGGCATGGCAGTAGAAGCTCACACTTTCTTTTAAGGGGTTCTTCTAAAGCACCTATCATGCTCTTCATGGTTCGGTTGAACCTTTCCACCAGCCCATTTGTCTGAGGGTGGTATGCGGTTGAGAACTTGTAAGTAACTCCACAGGTTTTCCACATGGCTTTCATGTAGTGGGACATAAAATGTGACCCCCTGTCAGAGATTACTTCCTTAGGAAACCCAACCCTGGTAAAAATACCCAGGAGGGCCTTAGCCACAGCCTGAGCTGTAACAGTCCTCATAGGAATTGCCTCAGAGTATCTAGTAGCATGGTCTACTACAACAAGGATAAACCTGTTGCCTGAAGAGGTTGGAGGATCAAGGGGACCAACAATGTCAATCCCTACCCTCTCAAACGGGACTCTCACTACTGGGAGAGGCACTAAAGGTGCCACATTCTTGGAACCAACCTTACCAGAAGTTTGGCAGGTGTGGCAGCTCTTGCAAAACTTATCTACCTCAGCCCCCATCTTTGGCCAATAAAAGTAGAGTGAGAGCCTTTCCTTGGTCTTCTTGAAACTCAAGTGACCAGCCAAAGGAATCTCATGGGCTAGTTGCAAGAACTGTTGTCTGTTTTCTTGAGGTACTACAAGCCGCTTGTAGTCTCCAGGTGCAGACTCATCGGTTCACTGTAGAAGAGGCCATATTCCCAGTGCAACCTATACTTCCCAGGCTCTTGCCCATCAACCTGAGAAGCTGCCTGGTGGCGAAGACCTTCCAGAGTTGGATATTCTCTTTGTCCCTTACTGAATTCTGCCCTGATGGGTTCACCTTCTGCCAGTAAAGACTGCAGCTCAGGATGGTCAACAGGATCCAGATCTCCAATAAGTTCTTGGTCTTCTACTAGCTCTTCTTCAGAGTCTAGTTCAACCACACAGGGTTGTACCGCCCTCTCAGCCTCAGCTGGAGGTGGAGTTACAGGTGTAACTTTGGACAACCTAGGGGAAGTCCTTGTTGGAAGCACTGGAGTGCTTGCTGCTGGCTTCTGCTTAGAAGTCTTGGGTTACCCCTTTGCTTCTGTTGATTTAGAGACTGCATTAAGTTGCACCAGTGGAGAAGGAGTGATCTCTTTCTTCATCATCTCCAGAGAAGAACCTCTCATGGGTTTCTCTCTTGCAGGTCTGGTTAGCTCCTGTAACCTTTTACTAGGAGATCTGGGGGTGTGTGACACTACTCCAAGAGTTTACAGGTCATTTCCCAACAGAACCCTTCCTGGTACCTCACATTGTACACTGACAGGTATCCTCACAGTCATATCATTGTACTGGATGAGAACTGGTAATTGGGGAAGCATCTGCACAGGCCCTCCAGCTAACTTGGTGAGGCGTTTGGGTGCCTTAGCAACATCCTCTGCCTTGAAAAATGATTCTTCCACCATAGTTATACAGGCCCCAGTGTCCCTAATGGCAAGAGTCTCCTGACCATTCACCTGGACACTGTCCTTATAATTCTCTTTAGTATTATCTGGGATAGAATTATACACATCTTAATTCGGTTGTTCCCACAACCCCAGAGACACTAAAGAAACACTGGCTGAGACTCCAATGGGATCATCAGCCAGTAGTAGAAAGTTTCCACTGGCCATCTGTACTTCCTCCTCTGGAGCGAAGGCTAAGGAGACAGTGTGGACCCCGGAAGGTTTACCCTTACATCTGGGATCCCCTTTCACATGGTCAGTTGAGCCACAAACATAGCATTTACCAAATGCTTTTTGGAATGGTGGCTTGTTCTGACCTCCTTCTGGTTTGGCACCAGAAGGTACACTAGCCTGATTCGGTTTCCCTGTGGCTTACCCTTATTGTTTTGTTTGGGTCCCTCTTTGGGATTGGAATTATTAGAATTCTCTTTGGAGTCCTTTTTAGGCTGTTTCCCCTCATCCTTTTTCTGAGTTGCCCCAGAGTCCTTGAGAGTAGCCCTGTTGGCAACCCACAAGTCAGCAGCCTTAGCTAGTCTTCTGGAATCTAATTCCTTTGAATAAGCCAAGTGCTGTCTGAGCTCAGGAGAGCAGGCATCAAAAATAGACTCCAACATTACAAGATTCCTCAAACCTTTCTAAGTGTTCACTTTGTAACCCTTAACCCAACCATCTAAGTTTTTCAAACAGTCACACACCCAGGTAGCCCAAGGGGTACCATCATGCTTTTTGAGGGTTTTAAACCTCTTAAGATACTGGGAAGGGGTCCTCCCAAACCTAGCTATTAATGCTAGTTTCACACACGCATAATCCTGCTTATCCTCCTCCCCCAACTCCATTACAGCATCACTTGCAACAGGGGGAAGCCTAGAGAAAAGCCAAGGAATCAACTGATTCCCTGAGATACCTTGAATCCCATGATTGTACTCAAACAGTGCTAACCAATCCAAAACATCAAGTTTAGTCTCATACTATCAGGCTGGTCAGTAATATCCTCTTCTTCCACTGAGGACTCCGTCTCTCCCACCTCCCCTTCCTCCTTACCTCTAATCTTCCACCTGAGTGCCGGCTTCTCTTTTCCTTTAAGTCCGGGTCTCTCCTTTTTTTTATGTAGATAGGGGCGACCGCGGAAGGACGCCACAGTGTTATCTTATAGATAAACTGTGACAATCCTCTGCGGTAGCCAAATGCAGGGGAAAAAGCCAGAGGCACAAAAAAACCCAAAGGAGTCTCCACAGAGAAATATGAAGCAGCAGGAATCCGGTAGGACTGTGCAGATTATTCCACGGGGTGAGGCTCTGTCCGAGAGCAAGTAACAGGAGGATGGTGGATTCCACGTGAGTATTCCGCTGTGGCTGTAGATCGCTGAATGGAGTGGCAACTTGAACAGAAATACAGAGCCGGAGGAATGAGGGAGCAGTCTGGGGACCAGCGCTGGTCTGGTACACAAGAGAACACGCCGAAGAACAAAGGGAGAGAGTAGAGCAATCCGAAGGCTTGCCAGGAGTCGATACACGGGATTCAATTTCAGAAGCAGTGGGAGGAAGGAAAGGGAAAAAAACGGGAAGGGAGGCAAGCTAAAACGGAAACAGAGGAATACAACGGGAGACGGGAGGAACGGTAGGTAAAGGAGCGGGAGCGAGGGAATAGCGGAGGTCGGCGGAACAGAGAGGGAAAGAGTGGAGAGGACCAGAAAAGGGAGGAGGGCAAAAAAATGGGAAGCCAAAGGCGGAAGCCGGGATCGCAGGCAAAGCAGGACGGCCAAAAACACAGGACGTTGTAACGCACCCGAACGCCGAAAGTGGGGGAAAGAAAACAACCGGCGTCGGACGTGTAGCAACAGGACAACTAGACCTTTACACAGCGCTGTAAGGAATGTGACGGAAACTTCAACCGTGAACAACGTTTCCATCGGTTCCAGAGTCGCATACTTCCCCTAGTCATGACAGTATGCCCCTTCCCAAGGCATACCCCCAGTTTACCCGGGTGATGTCGATGGAACTTCCACAATAGTATAGGGGCATTTATATGAGACGTAGGGTCCCACGAATTCTCTGACCAAGGGTATCCTTTCCAATGTACAAGATATTCCAAACGACCCTTATGATACCTGGAGTCACATATTTGTGCCACCTCGTATTCTTCGTTGGAAGGATCCGGGGGCAAAGGGGCAGTTCTGGAACCACGAGCCCACTTGTCCACAAGAAATGGTTTTAACTGGGAAGTGTGAAAAACCGGGTGGACCCGACGTAGGCTTGTGGGGAGTTGAAGGCGGAATGCCACAGGGTTTATCTTGTGGGTGATCTTGTAAGGACCAATGAATTTAGGGGACAACTTGGAAGGGCGTACCCATCGTGGTAGATATTTGGTAGAAAGTAAAACCCTAGATCCAACCTCCCAACTTGGAACAGGTCTCTGGTGTCTATCCGCCTGGGTCTTGTTACAAGCTTGAACCTCCTGGAGACTGAGTTTGGCCTTATCGTGGGCTTCCTGAATGAGCGATAAAGAGGTGTCAATGGTAGGGAGGTTGGAGCCGAGGCCCGCTAAGGGTAGAACAGAGAGTGGGTGGTACCCTAAGTACAAAAGAAAGGACTCATTCCTAGAGCGGAATGGAAGGAGTTATTGTAGGAGAATTCTGCGGTAGGAAGGAGTTGGACCCAATTATCTTGTTGCTTATTTACAAAGCATCGGAGGTACTGTTCTAGAGTGCCGTTTAGATGTTCAGTCTGACCATTAGATTGGGGGTGGAACCCAGAAGTCAATGCTCTTTCAAGCCCCAGTCTCTCGCAGAAGGCCTTCCAAAAACGGGAGGTATACTGGCTCCCCCGATCTGAGATTGGTTGGTATGCTATGCAGCTTGAAGACTTCCGCCATCTCAGTAGCTGAAGGAATACGGGGCAGGGGCGAGAAATGGGCCAACTTGGAGAAAGAATCTACTACAACCATTATGCAGGTACATCCTTTGGATCTTGGCAACTCAACGATGAAATCTGTCGATATGGTGCTCCAAGGGCTAGTAGGTATGGCACATGGCTCCAACAATCCCAACGGCCTCTGCGTGGATGCTTTGTTGCAGAGACAGATAGGACAAGACTGTACATATTGGTTGGTTTCTTCTCTCATCTCTGGCCAGTAGAAGTGTCTTTGCAGCAAGGTAAAAGTGCCCTTACTACCACGGTGTCCAGCAATCTTCGAGTCATGACACCAGAATAAGGCGGTCTTCCTCAAAGACTGTGAAGGAAGGTATAATTTACCTTTCACAAAGTACAGGCCATCCTGTATGACATATTCAATATTCTTGTGATGTCTTTCTACTTCGGATTTACCACCGGAACCCTCCTTTACTTGTTGCAGGAAGGTGGATAAGACTCTGATCTTCTTGGTTTTCGGGAACATTAGCTCCTTGGCTTGTTCCGTTTCCGCGGAATAATCACTGCGTCTGGAAAGGGAATCAGCAACCAAATTCTGTTCGCCTGGGATGTATGTGATGTCAAAGTTGAACTGGGCAAAGAAGTGAGCCCATCTTGCCTGTCTGGTATTATAGTATTCGAACTGACGTAAGGCTTGTAGATTCTTGTGGTCTGTCCGGATCGTGAAGGGGTGTTCACCACCCTGTAGTAGATGTTGCCATTCTAGACAGGCCAGTTTCATGGCTAGCAGTTCACGTTCTATCACAGAATAGTTCTTTTGACTGCTGTTGAGTGTCTTAGAAAAGTAGGATACTGGGTGTTCTTTATCCTGATGCCTTTGCAGCAATACTGCTCCTACCGCCGCTGCTGAAGCATTCGATTCTATGATGAAAGGAAGATGTTGATCCGGCTGTCAGAGAATGGGTGCAGAACAGAAGGACTTCTTAAGCTGTAGAAAGCTTTCTTCAGCCTCCTGGGACCAAAGAAACGGCGTAGACAATTTCTTGAGGAGTGTAGTGATCGGCAACACCTGTTGGGAAAAATTAGGTATAAACTTTCGATAAAAGTTCGCCAAACTGAGGAATCTCTGGACATCCTTTACGGACTTGGGTGATGGCCAGTCTAGGATGGAGCTGACCTTCTGGGGATCCATGGCGATACCTTCGGTGGAAAGGATGAACCCCAAGTAGGAAATGGTAGAAGCCGAAAAAACACATTTATTGAGCTTCACGGAAAGATGATTGTCCTGTAATCTTTGGAAAACTTCTTTGACATGCCGGTCGTGTTCTTCTTGGGAGTGTGAAAAGATCAAGATGTCGTCGAGGTATAAGATGGTAGTGTGACCCAGTAAATCAGAAAAAAGACGATCCATAAAGCGCTGAAAAATGGATGGAGCATTGACTAATCCAAAAGGCATCACTTGACACTCATAAAGACCGAAAGGGGTCCTAAAGGCGGTCTTCCATTCATCACCAGACTGTATGCGGAGGAGATGGTAAGCATTGCGTAAGTCCAGTTTGGTGAAAAAGTTGGCTCCTTGTACCGTGTGGATAATCTCGGAGATCAGTGGCATAGGATATCGGTCCTTTATGGTCACCTTGTTTAAGCCCCTGTAGTCAATGCATGGACGTAGTTCCTGAGTCCCTCTCTTAGGGATGAAAAATAAAGAGGCTCCTGCCGGAGACTTGGAAGGTCTGATTAATTCATTAGCAAGGTTGTTGTCTAAGTATTCCCAGAGATACTGTCTTTCTTGAACCGATATGGGAAACATACAGCAAAAAGGTACCAGGGCTCCTGGATGGAGGTCGATACAACAATCTTCTGGCCTGTGTGGCGGTAGTTCTAAGGGTACCTTTTCCTCTACCATCTCTGCGTAATCCTTAAGACGATTGGGCAGGCAATGGACCATCTTGGACTCAGTACCACATACAGTGTGAACTGTCTCGAAAGTTGGTTTAGGTAGGCATTCCGTCTTGCAAAACGACGAATGAAAACTGAGTAGATTCCTGGACCATTTTATGGTGGGGTTATGCTTGCGTAGCCAACCGATACCAAGGATGAGGGGGAAGTGTGCAGCTCGAATTATGTCAAAGGTGATGCGTTCGGAATGCTGTTGGATAGACATTGTGAGCTCCTCCGTAGTATGGGTGATGAGGCCTGAGCTCAGGGGTTCACCATCGACCCCATCTACCTTCTGGTATTCCGTGTTGGCAATGCGGTTTAAACCCTTTTGTTCTACCCATTGGCTATCAATGAAGTTCCCAGCAGCTCCACAATCGAGCAGGGCCTGGGATTGTATCATGGACTTCCCAACTAGCAAAGTTACCGCCACTACCATAAGGCAGGCATCTTCCGTCCTATCGGAGGAAGTGACTGAGAGGGTGGCATAAGGACTAGAAACAGCCCCTCGGTAGTGAGTCCCAACACTCATGAGGGCGTCATTTCCCGGACGCCTGGATGGCACATCAGGACAATCCCGGAGTAAATGACTAGATGAGCCACAGTACATGCACAAGCTTCCTTCTCGACGCCTTTTGCGTTCTTCGGGCGTAAGAGGGGTACAAGTGGATCCGATCTGCATAGGCTCTTCATGGGACGAGCGTGAGGTAGGAGGTTGTTGCGGAGGAAGGGTTTCCAAGGGAGAAAATCCATAACCTTTGGCCTTCTTACGTTTAGCTCGACGTTCAGACAAGCGAAAGTCAATGCGGAGTGTAGCAGTAACTAATTCAGCAAATGTGAGAGGTCGAGCAATGCGTGCCAACTCGTCTTTTAGGTCTTCTCATAAACCTCTCTGAAAAATGGCATACTGGGCTTGTTCTTGCCATCCAGCCTCCACCGCTATTTGCTTGAATGAAGTAATGTATGACAGTAAGTCAGTATTCCCCTGCTTAATGTCCAAGAGGTCTTCAGAAGCTAGGTAGGCACTTTCAGTACGCAAGAAGGTCTGTTGGAGGAGAGTCTTGAAGGCACTCTAGTCCTGTAGGACAGGATCGGTTTGGTTGACCAAAGGGGTGGCCCAGGCTAGGGTGTTCCCTGTCATGTGTGTAATCATAAAGCCAACTTTGGCATGGTCGGAAGAATATGCATGTGTACGGAATGAAAAATGTAGGTTACAGGCGTCTAAGAACTCCTTCACCTTCTTAGGCGTGCCATCAAATTTCCCAGAGACCAAGGGAAGCGGAGGTAAATCTTTTGAAGGCTGTTCCCTTTCGGTCATCCGTTGTTGTAGTGTGGCATTGGCACTCTTGAGATTCTGGACCTCCAAGTTCAGGTTCTGGACTGCTGCCACCAGCTCTTGGACTTGCTGTGGAGTGTCAGGCTGAGAGGTCCTGTGTCCGCGGAAGCTGCTGAACCCCCGACGATCCCCCTGAAATGTAATTCCCAGAACTAGATTTCAATTCAGCTCTGCAAACTACACCCCAAAGGGAAAGGGGGAAGTGGATAACAAAACAACACCAGTCTGACTGCATCAAGGCTAACCAAAGCTGAACCTGCAGAGGATATAAGAAAAGCCGATACAAATCCTTTTATTACTTACTTAACCTTTAGAGTGGGAAAGACTTTAAATCCTTAACTAATAATTAAGAATCATACCTGGTTCTTCTCTTGAAATTTCTTAGAGAAGCTTGTAAAGAATCTGAAAATCTCTCTTACTTGAGACTCTTGAAATTCACAGCAACTTCTTAATTTGGGCAAACCTGGAAAGTTTTGCTCTTTGCCTTTTTTCCAAAATTCACTAGTTGTCCAGTTAAATAGTCTTTATTTTTTCTTTCTTCTTCTTTCAAACTTTTCTTTAGTTTTCAAACTTTTTACAATTCAATAACGTTTGTGAATTCTTGAAGAAACACGTGCTAAACACACACGCGGATTATCTCAATACAGAAGATTTGCACGTTGAAAACTTCCTGCGTTGTAAAAACACACGAAGCAGAATTCACGCGCAAACGGAATCATGCGCAGATAACCCACGCGCAAAAAAGTTCACACGCGGTCGAGTACACGCGTTAAAAAGCACACGCGCTGGTAATAACACGTGCAATTGAGTTCTCGCGCAGAAGCACACGCGCTTGAAAACACACGCGCAATAGAGTTCTCACGCGGCAAACAGATACTCGGGCTAGGAAGCACACGCGCTAAGAAAACACACGCGCTATAGAGTTCTCACGCGGCGAACAGATTCTCGCGCCAGGAAGCACACGCGCTGGAAACACACACGCTATAGAGTTCTCACGCGACAAACCGATTCTCGCGCTAGGAAGCACCCGCGCTGGAAAACACACGCGCTATAGAGTTCTCACGTGGCGAACAGATTCTTGCGCTAGGAAGCACACGCGCTGGAAAACACACGCGCAGTTGAATTCTCTCGCACGCACAAAGGTTCAACGGTTAGTTTCAGATTACACGTAGTACGCGTTTTACAAATAGCGTTCACCCGTTAACCTCGCACAAATTTTCAAGCGCACTCAGAAAGTTCAAAAATATAAATTCAAAGGTAACATTTTACGAGTTCTCACTTAAATGTCGTTAAGATAAACAGAGCTGCAGTTAAAACAAAGGCACTTATCTCCAGAACGATTTCTTAAAGATCTTCAGAGTTTCCTGTCTTCAAAAACGAATTCCTGACAGCTGATAGCTTCTCCTGAAACCCCCAAGAAAGTAGCCGCTCAACTGCTGCCGCCTGAAGGATAAAATCCACCAGGCCCAAGTCTAAAGCAGGAGCAGCCACTAAACACGTCCTCTCAGCTGGGGTTTAGATGATGAAAGGCAAAGAGTGACAGTTTAGAATGTTCATTGTTGTTCAGCAGTGTTTTCTAACCAATCAGAGCTGTCACTGTGAAACTCCATTTTGCCTTGGGTCAGAACCAGGATTCTGAATCAGGAAGTTAAGGCCAAACCAACTACAATAGAAAACTTCCCACCCACACAAAGCTAATCTAAAAAGGATAATAAAAGAGAAATAATGGGAAAGAAACTTGAATAAGGGAAAATAGCCTGAATAGGGGAAGGAAACCTGACAGTACCACCCTCCTAATGCCCAGTCTCTGGGCCTACCTTATGTGGATTTGTAGCATGAAACTTAGCAACTAAACGGGGAGCATGTACATCAACTGAATCTTCCCATGATCGTTCTTCAGGTCCATATGCCTCCCAATCAATCAAATACTGCAACCTTCCCCTCACTTTCCTGGAATCCAAAATTTGTTTAACCACAAATTCCTCAGATGAATCCTCCAAAATCACTGGGGAAGGTGGTGTTCTAAATCTAGTTCCTGAACAAACTGGTTTTAAAAGGCTAACATGGAAAGTAGGATGTACCTTCAAATGCTTGGGTAATTTCAATCGTACTGCCACAGGGTTGATGATTCTCTCTACCTCGAATGGGCCTACAAATCAAGGACTGAATTTATTCTTCCCCTTAATTTTTAGGTACCGGGTAGAAAGCCAAACTAAGTCTCCCACCTTATATTCAGGACCAGCCTTCCTTCTCAAATCAGCACACCTTTTATATTTCAACTTGTTTTCTCCCAGCACCTTTTTTGCTCTATCCAAGTTATTCTTCATTACCAACAAACGATCTTCCACTCTAGGATTCCCGGAATCCTCCAACACCTCAAAACTCAGAAAGCGAGGATGAAACCCACGACCCAAAAAGAAAGGGGACATAGAAGTAGCATCTTTACCACAATTGTTGTAAGAGAATTCTGCCAACCATACCAAATCCACCCATTCCTCTCCAGCTTGTAAATAACACCTTAAAAACTTCTCCAATTCCTGATTTACTCTCTCCACTTGTCCACTAGTCTCCGGATGATACCCAGAAGTCAAACTAACGTCTACCCCAAGTTTCCTACAGAAGGCCCTCCAAAATTTTGAAATAAATTGAGATCCCCTATCAGAGATAACTTGACTTGGGAGTCCATGTAGTCGAACCACACCTTGCAAAAAACTATGAGCCAGTTTTTCCGCGGTAACCTCTCCCTCCATTGGTAAAAAATGTGCTTCTTTAGTAAGAAGATCCACCACAACAAGAATGGTAGTACAACCCTTTGTCATGACCGCTGCCTCCAAAGAGTCATCCCAGCCCAACATCCTTGGAAGCAGGGTCACAACTTCCATTCCAGGCACCAGTCGGTCCCCACAGAGGCCTTTTGGACCTTGTCCTGGCGCCAGTGGCGCCAGGCTCATAAGGGAACCCAGTCCCGGCACAGGAAGCGCCGGGCTCATATTGAGAGGAATGGTGCTTGGGTGGACTTACCGGCTGCAGACCATGCTGCTCACTTACCTGTAGGATGATATCCTCATCCATTCCTGGCTGGAACTACTTTACCTTCTGGGTGTGGCCAGCACCACTCCCTGGGACTGGATACTGGAACTGTTCTGGAAGCTGGAACTTCTTTCTTGCCTGGGCGAGGCTGTGGAAGGAGACACCTAAGCACTCCAGTGGCCTATTTAAACCACACCCGATCAGTGCAACGTGCTTCGCGTTATTCTGCACTAGCAGCAGGACGCTCACCGTGTCAGCTCCAGAGAATCTTCAGCTTCTGCATCTGTGAACAAGAAATCTTCAGTCTTACCTCCCGGAAAATCAGTCTTCAGTCTTCAGCAGCGTCTGAAAGAGAACAAGGACACCAGGTTAGGACAAGGCAAAACCAGCGCTGCACTTGCCTCGTCCATCGGTGCATTCCGAGGCCGCGTACCGCACTCTTCATACTCCGGCAACCCTGCGGAAACAAAGAACAGTGGTTAGTGAACCTCTGTGATAATTTTGCTTACCTGTGCCACGCACGCCTCGATCTCCGCCAAGCGCTGTTTAACCGCACCTGCAAAAGCAAGAAGGACATCATTAAGGGCACTGTACGCCTTCACTACTCACGTGCCTTCTAGCTGTAATCTGCTTGCCCCTACTCCGGCACGTAATCTCCAACGCCGGCTGCTACAGCTACCTGAAAAAGGGAGAAGAGACATTAAGAAGTGCATTTAACTTCGAATAACATTCTTTTGCTTACGTGCCTTCACGAGCTCCGGCATTCTTCTCGCTTACCTTATCGGCATACCGGACCTGCAAAGGCAAGAGACATTTAAGGGGACATATAAATAAAACTCCATATTCAAGCAATTACCGTTCGTGCGGCTAACGACGGTCTTGCTCCCAGACTTCATCCTCTGCAATCAAGAGGCTGGGCTATTAACCAGTGAAGCAACTGGCATTAGCGCCTCTGCACAGACGCAGGATGGAGAGCTCCGCTTTCACCTATCTAAGGTGAGCACATTCAGTCTTCGAGTAACGTGGGGAGTCCAGAAAGGGGAAAGTCAGATTGGCCAATCAGACATACATTAACCCCTTGTTCTCCTACTTGCAGACACCTCACCCTCCAGGCCAAAATTACGGTGAGGAGAGGGCCCATCCAGGGTGTTACCAGAGGCCTGCGCGTGACCCTAGAAGACACTGAAATCTCCCAGCCCGGACCTGCGCCTCCGAGGGATTCAGGTGAGGGTTACAGAACGCGAAGCCTACCGCAAATTTCCCACCCAGGCGCAATGGAAACCACGGACACAGATCAATTGGCCCAATTGCTTGGGGCACTGAGAGCTGAAGTACAGGCATCCCGTCAAGAGACAAATGCTTTACGAAGGGAGTTGATTGTTTCCAACGAGCGAACGGATGATCTGGCCAGACAGTTGTTACAAACACAAGCGGGACAGACGCCTCTGCCTGCCTCGGGAGGGAGCTACACTCCTACAACCTCAAATAATCCGGTGCAAATTAATCTGCCAGGGAATGTGCCTTTGGCCCCGCCCGAACGTTTTTCAGGTGATCCAAAACGGTTTGCAGTATTCATCAACCAATGCCGCTTGCACTTTCTATGTAGACCCGCCGCATTCCCAACTGACCAAACCAAGGTAGCGTTCGTACTTTCCTATCTTAGCGGTAGTGCGGCAGATTGGTCCATTCCTCTTGTGACACAGGATGATCCGATCCTCCATAACTTTCAAGATTTCCAGACCAGTATGGAAAAGTTGTTCGCAAGACACTCACAGGGGCAGGCCTTGGACAATGAACTCCTATCACTAAGACAAGGGAATCAGGATCTCCTGGCATACATAGCATCTTTTAACAGACTGGTGGTTGAGACTAGGTGGCCTGAGGATAAGAGAATCACGCTTTTCTGCAGAGGGCTGCGTGGAGAACTTAAAGATGTCTTAGCACAGGTGGTGAATCCTCCGCAAGATTGTTCCGATTATATCGACCTAGTAGTCCAATTAGATCACCGGCTACAGAACAGAAAGACCGATCGTTCCAGATTTGAAACCCAAATATTTTCAAGACCTCAGAGCTCCGCTAAAGGAAAAGATTCCGTGGAGCCCATGCAGATAGGGGTTGTTAAAGGACCATTAACCCAAAAGGAACGGGAAAGGAGAAGACAATTACAGCTGTGCCTCTACTGTGGGAATTCCGGACGTTTCCTTCGTGATTGTTCAGTGAAACCGGTCAAGAAGGCTGTAGGAGCTTCCGATAAGAATGCTGAAAAACTAGAATCGGGAAACGACCTCGCCCGACAAGTGTAGAGGTCCGCTTGCCGAGCGTTAAAACCAGTTCCTTGACCTCGCATTTGGTAATGCCTATGGTCCTCATAAGTCCAGATCGACCAGATCGCATGCATGCTATTAAAGCATACATTGATAGCGGAGCGATCGGTAACTATGTAGATCAAGATATGGCAACCAGGATGAATCTTCCTCTATGTTCTAAGATGGTTAAGGACGTAATCACTACAGTGGATGGTACAGAAATAGCTTCCGGACCGGTTTCTCACACCACCATGGAAGTGACGTTGCTATGCCAAGATGGACATCGGGAGAAGATCGTGTTTGATGTAATCAAGGCCCCGCAGTTTCAAGTAATCCTGGGAATTCCTTGGTTGGAAAAGCACAATCCTCAGATAGACTGGCGAGCCAAGGTAATCCGGTTTCCAGAATGCGCCCCAACTTGCTATCCTCGAACCAATAACAGGTTAGCAACCATCGCTTCCGAGAGCCCCCAATTGCCTCCAGAATACCAAGAGTTCCGCGACGTTTTCCAGAAAGATCAGGCCAACACTCTGCCCCCGCATCGGTCATACGACTGCCAGATAGACCTAGTACCTGGATCTACTCCTCCGTGCAGTAGAATATATGCTCTCACTGAGCCAGCAAATCTCCATCTCAGGCAATACTTGGACCAGTATCTGGCTAACGGATTCATTCGTCCCTCGAAATCTCCAGTTTCTTCAGCTTTGTTCTTCGTTCCAAAAAAAGAAGGTGACCTGAGAACATGTATTGACTATCGCGCCCTGAACCAGATTACAGTCAAAAACAGATATCCTTTGCCTCTGATTCCCGAATTATTGGACCAAGTTAAAGGAGCGTGCATATACACAAAGCTAGATCTTAGAGGAGCTTACCACTTGGTACGCATTAAGGAGGGTGACGAATGGAAGACGGCCTTTCGCACTAAATACGGATTGTTTGAGTATCAAGTAATGCCCTTTGGACTATGTAACGCTCCGGCCGCCTTCCAGTTCTTTATGAATGACGTTTTCTGAGAACTTATTGATGTATGCGTAATTGTTTATATCGATGACATCCTGGTATACTCATCCTCAGAAGCTGATCACCGAAGACATGTCACAGCGGTTCTACAGAGACTTCTCCAACACCGTTTGTTTGCTAAATTGGAAAAGTGTACTTTTTCATGTAAAGGAAGTCGAATTCTTGTGGTTCATCTTGTCACCCAATGGAGTTCACATGGACTCAAGAAAGGTGGACGCTATCACCAAATGGCCGTCCCCAACTTCCGTGAAAGGAGTACAGAGCATGTTGGGCTTCGCTAATTTTTACCGGAGATTCATTCCAGAATTCTCTCGAGTAGTGCAACCCATCACGGCCCTTCTGAAAAAGAATAAAAAATTCGAGTGGACTCCAGAGGCCGAACAAGCCTTCCAAGAATTGAAAGCCAAATTTATCTCTGCTCCAGTCTCAAAGCATCCTCGTCCAGAACTTCCTTATATCGTCGAGACAGACGCATCCAGCCTCGCAATGGGGGCTGTGCTATCACAAAGAAATCCCGAAACACACCAATTACACCCTGTGGCATTTTGGTCCCGCAAATTTTCGGCCCCTGAAATCAACTACACAATTACGGACAAAGAACTTCTGGCAATTAAGTCCGCCTTTAAGGCCTGGCGGCATTACCTCCTGGGAGCTCGGCACACTGTTACTGTAATCACTGATCATCGTAACCTCCAGTATCTGAAGTCAGCCAAGGCCCAATCTTCGAGACAACTCCGCTGGGCATTATTCTTCGCGGAATTTGATTTTGTGATCACGTATCGGCCAGGCAATAAGAACGGAAAAGCAGATGCCCTTTCCCGAATAGGGATAGACGAACACACAGCTAATCCAGAACCGGTACCAATAATCCCCGAACAAAAGATACTGGGAGTAATCAACCCACTATCCCTTGAAGATATCGAAGCGAAAGTCAGTCAATTAATAACTCCCGAAGAGTCATTGAATTGGCAACTGAAAGGAAAAGATTTTACGATAGATCAGAATCTATTGTATTTCCAAGGAAGACTATATTTGCCATGTGTTGACTTACAGAAGCAGGTCATCACCTGCTACCATGATTCTCTAATAGAAGGACATCCGGGAGTTGCCAAAACCTTAGAGAAAATCAAAAGACATTATTGGTGGTCATCTTGGAGGAAAGATACTAAAGATTTTGTGGCTTCTTGCGGCATCTGCGCACAAAACAAGAGTCAGAAGGAAAGACCAGCAGGTCTGCTACATCCAATAGGCATTCCACCATGCCCTTGGCAAACTCTCTCAATGGATTTTATCAAGGATTTACCCCCCTGCTCCGGATACAACACAATTCTAGTAATCGTGGACCTTTTTTCAAAAATGGCTCATTTTATTCCACTGAAAGGTTTACCCACAGCTCCCGTTTTGGCCCGAGAATTCCTTGAAAACATCGTCCGGTTGCACGGTTTCCCTTCAGTGTTAATCTCCGATCGAGGGAGCCAATTTATTTCCCATTTTTGGCGAAGTTGTTGTCGTTTAGCGCAAATTGATGTACGACTTTCCACCAGCCATCACCCCCAAACTGACGGGCAGACTGAGAGGACTAACCAAACTCTGGAACAATATCTACGCTGCATGTTGCAACAATCGGAGGGCACTTGGAAGGATGTCCTTTGGATTGCTGAATACGCCTACAACAATTCAATCCATTCAGGAACTGGAAAAACCCCTTTTTTTCTGCTGTATGGGATTCATCCTCGAACCTCTAATTTGGATCCACCTCAAGCACTCGGAACGCCCGCTGTAGACCATCTGCATGCGACAATAACTCAAGCATTTAAGGAAGCCACAGCCCACATTCAACGAGCCAAGGAAATGTATATGAAAGGAGCGGATCAACATCGAAAAGAGGCCCCTCAATACCAAGTAGGAGATCAAGTCTGGCTGTCCACTAAGCATTTATCCCTAAAAGGACCACGCACCTTCAACCCAAGGTATTTAGGACCCTACATGATCACGGCTGTGATAAATCCGGTGGCTGTGAAATTGGAACTACCTACTCGGATGAAGATACATCCCGTTTTCCATGTGTCTCTCCTAAAACCTATGCAACCCGGAACCCGATTGACTAAACCTCCAGAGCCAATCCAGGTTGATGGAGAACTCGAATTTGAAATTCGAAACATCTTGGATTCCAAAATTTCCAAATCGAGACTGTACTACCTGATTGATTGGAAGGGATTTGGCCCCCAGGAGAGATCTTGGGAGCATTCAGAATATGTCCATGCACCTCGTCTAGTCAGGAAGTTTCATCGGACTTTTCCCAACATGCCAAAGCCTCCGGAGAAGACAAGCTTGGGAGGGGCCTTGAGGGGGGGTGCTGTCATGACCGCTGCCTCCAAAGAGTCAGACCCAGCCCAACATCCTTGGAAGCAGGGTCACAACTTCCATTCCAGGCACCAGTCGGTCCCCACAGAGGCCTTTTGGACCTTGTCCTGGCGCCAGTGGCGCCAGGCTCATAAGGGAACCCAGTCCCGGCACAGGAAGTGCCGGGCTCATATTGAGAGGAATGGTGCTTGGGTGGATTTACCGGCTGCAGACCATGCTGCTCACTTACCTGTAGGATGATATCCTCATCCATTCCTGGCTGGAACTACTTTACCTCCTGGGTGTGGCCAGCACCACTCCCTGGGACTGGATACTGGAACTGTTCTGGAAGCTGGAACTTCTTTCTTGCCTGGGCGAGGCTGTGGAAGGAGACACCTAAGCACTCCAGTGGCCTATTTAAACCACACCCGATCAGTGCAACGTGCTTCGCGTTATTCTGCACTAGCAGCAGGACGCTCACCGTGTCAGCTCCAGAGAATCTTCAGCTTCTGCATCTGTGAACAAGAAATCTTCAGTCTTACCTCCCGGAAAATCAGTCTTCAGTCTTCAGCAGCGTCTGAAAGAGAACAAGGACACCAGGTTAGGACAAGGCAAAACCAGCGCTGCACTTGCCTCGTCCATCGGTGCATTCCGAGGCCGCGTACCGCACTCTTCATACTCCGGCAACCCTGCGGAAACAAAGAACAGTGGTTAGTGAACCTCTGTGATAATTTTGCTTACCTGTGCCACGCACGCCTCGATCTCCGCCAAGCGCTGTTTAACCGCACCTGCAAAAGCAAGAAGGACATCATTAAGGGCACTGTACGCCTTCACTACTCACGTGCCTTCTAGCTGTAATCTGCTTGCCCCTACTCCGGCACGTAATCTCCAACGCCGGCTGCTACAGCTACCTGAAAAAGGGAGAAGAGACATTAAGAAGTGCATTTAACTTCGAATAACATTCTTTTGCTTACGTGCCTTCACGAGCTCCGGCATTCTTCTCGCTTACCTTATCGGCATACCGGACCTGCAAAGGCAAGAGACATTTAAGGGGACATATAAATAAAACTCCATATTCAAGCAATTACCGTTCGTGCGGCTAACGATGGTCTTGCTCCCCGACTTCATCCTCTGCAATCAAGAGGCTGGGCTATTAACCAGTGAAGCAACAGACGCAGGATGGAGAGCTCCGCTTTCACCTATCTAAGGTGAGCACATTCAGTCTACGAGTAACGTGGGGAGTCCAGAAAGGGGAAAGTCAGATTGGCCAACCAGACATACATTAACCCCTTGTTCTCCTACTTGCAGACACCTCACCCTCCAGGTCAAAATTACGGTGAGGAGAGGGCCCATCCAGGGTGTTACCAGAGGCCTGCGCGTGACCCTAGAAGACACTGAAATCTCCCAGCACGGACCTGCGCCTCCGAGGGATTCAGGTGAGCGTTACACCCTTATCTTGAGGGAGATCAACAATGAAATCCATAGAAATAGTGTGCCAAGGACGAGGAGGAACAGGTAACGGCTCCAATAAACCATGCGGCTTCCCAACTTGACTTTTTGCTTGTGCACAGACTACACATGTTTTAACAAAGTTCAATGTGTCTTGGCGATTTTTTCCCACCAAAAGTTCCTTCGAACCAATTCCAGAGTTTTTCTGAAACCAGGATGTCCTGATAAAATGGATTCATGACAATTTCTCAAAACCTTTTCTCTTAACTCTTCAGTGGGTAAATAAAGCTTGTTATCAAAAAATGGAAGATCGTCTTTCAAACTTCTGGCTGGATCCAGTCTCACCCACTCCTCCATCTTCTGCAAGGACATATTCTGGCGAACTTCGTTCAAAAAATCAATTTCTTTAATGGCTCCGGCTAACAAAAAACATTCTGGAGCAATTAGAGGTTCTGGCTCCAGAATCTCTCTCTCCTCACTACCAGGAAATTGGCGGAATAAGGCATCAGCTTTTTTGTTCTGACTTCCGGGTTTAAAAGTCACAACGAAATCATAATCGGCAAAGAATAAGGACCAACGAAGTTGTCGTGGAGACAAGGTTCTTGCAGATTTTAAAAACAATACATTTCGATGATCAGTAAGAACCGTTACAGTATGTCATGCCCCTTTCAGAAAATGCCTCCATTCTTCAAAAGCGGACTTTATTGCTAATAGTTCACGATCTGCAATTGTATAGTTCACTTCAGCAGCAGAAAACTTCCTAGAAAATAATGCAACTGGATGTAGTTGACCAGTAGTTTCATTCCTTTGAGAAAGCACCGCCCTCAACGCTAAATATGAAGCGTCCGCCTCCACAAAAAAAGGTTTAGAGAGATCAGGATGAATTAGAATCGGACTAGAAGTACATTTTTGTTTTAACTCTTGAAAAGCTTTTTCTGCTTCAAGGTTCCAGTCAAATTTCACTCCTTTTTTCAAAAGTCTCGTTATAGGAGCAACCAGCCGAGGAAAACCTTCGATAAATCTCCTATAAAAATTGGCAAACCGTAAAAAACTTTGTATTTCCTTAACCTTAGTAGGAGAGGGCCATTCAAGAACTGCTTGAACTTTTTTAGGATTCATTTCTAAACCCTTAGGTGAAATTATAAAACCTAAAAACTCCACAGAATCTGTATGGAATTGACTTTTTTCCAATTTGGCAAACAAATGGTTTTCTCGCAGCTTTTGTAAGACTAAGCGAACATGTTTCTGATGTTGATCCAGGTCAGAAGAGAAAATCAAAATATCATCGATATACACATCAACAAAAATATCCAGGTATTCTCTAAAAACCTCATCAATAAAAAATTGGAAAGCCTCTGGAGCATTACATAAACCGAATGGCATAACTTGTATTCAAACAGCCCAAACCTGGTCTTAAACGCTGTCTTCCATTCGTCCCCTTCCTGCACACGCACAAGATGGTAAGCTCCTCTCAAATCTAATTTAGAGAAAATATTTGCTCCTTATATTTGATTAAGCATTTCCGAGATGAGAGGAAGAGGATACCGGTTCTTAACAGTGACTTTGTTAACTGCTCGATAATCTATGCAAGTTCGAAGCGTTCCATCCGGTTTTGGTACAAAAAATAAAGAAGAGGCCGCCGGTGACTTAGAGTGACGAATAAACCCTTTGGCCAAGTTTTCCGTCAAATATTCTTTTAAATAATCATTCTCTTTCTCTGTAAGAACATATACTCTACTACTAGGCAAAATTGTTCCTGGCTCCAGCTCAATTTTACAATCAAAGGGCCTATGGGGTGGTAATTCTCCTGCCACTTTCTCATCAAATACGTCCCAAAAATCTTTGTAACACTGGGGAAGTTGACCCATTAAACCTCCCACATCATGACATCAAATTCCAGTCTCAGCCAGAAAACAAGACACTGAATTACTTTGTTTGACATCTTCCTCAAAGAGACTTCCTGAAAAGCAATTCTCTTTACAGAAATCTGACTGCATGTCAATTGTCCTAGCACTCCAATCAATCAGAGGATTATGGAGAGTAAGCCAAGGCATACCCAAAATAATCTTTAACAAAGGAGCATCAATTAACTCGAACAAAATTATCTCTCTGTGACCTCCTGATAACTCCAAAGTTAAAGAACCAGTTCTGTGAGTAATAGGACCAGAAGATAGAGACGTACCATCAACAGCCCTAGCTTGCTCTACAACCTCTTTCTGAAGAATTGGAATTCCCAAAGATTTTGCCAGACCCCAATCCATGAAATTCCCGGTGGCACCTGAGTCAAGCATAACGGGACCATTTCCCTTACACTCCAACTCAAAGAACAAGGATACATTTACGGTTATATGGGGAACCGCTGTCTGCACAGTATTGGCGATCTGTTGTACCTTGACCGCTGAAGTAGAAGTCTTCTTGGGAGTGTAAGGACAGTTCCCTAAAAAGTGCCCACCTCTTCCACAATATAAACACAGATTGTTATCTCTCCTCCTAGCCTTTTCTTCCACAGTTAAAGGATCTCGGACCCTGGGAGGTGGATTATTCCCTTTGGATCTACTCTCTACTTTAGATCTATCCACTCTAACTAGAGACTTTACGTCACTCTGACAATGACGCCTCTCTGCCTTCCTTTCACTCAAACGAAAGTCCAATTGAATAACCAAATCAATCAGACTTTCACAAGTAGAAGGGCGTTCAACCACTCCAGACAATGCATCCTTTAACTCATCTCTAAGGCCCCGATAAAACAACGAGGCCTGTTTATCCTCGGGCCACTTGCTTTCTAACACAAGGGACTTAAATTGTGTTATATAAGCAATCAAGTCTCTATTACCTTGTTTGAGTTCTAAAAGTTCACCATCCACATCCAGAGATAACTGTCTTCTATCAAACATCTTTCGGAATATCTCTAAAAAACTGGTGTAATTTCCTAAAACCGTCCTCTTTTGACTCACCAACAACCCAGCCCAAGCAGATGCCTCCCCAGAAAGATAGGACAACATAAAAGTTATCTTAGATGAATCCGTGGCAAATAATTCTGGTCTACTCATAAAATGTAATTCACATTGCGTCAAAAACACCCTAAACCTCTTGGGGTCCCCATGATAACGTTCTGGAGACGCTAAAGGAACTGGCATAATTAAACTCCTTACCCCTTCTGCCACTGGAGGGGCCTGTTGTATTTGTGGTAATTGATCTCCACCTTCCCTTTCTAACTCAGGTGGAGAACCAGCACCCCCTGAAACCTCATTCTCTCCTTTCTCCCCTCTGTTGAATTTGTGTTACTTTAACCCTCAAGTCATCCACCTTTTGACTAAGTAAGGCATTTTCATCCCGAGATATTTTCAACTCCTCCCGTAACTCCCTGATCAAAGATCCTAACGCCTCCATGTATTCGTCGGGGTTCATGACAGCTCGGGCGGACACAATTATTGGCCTTTCATTCTGTCAGGCTGAGAGGTCCTGTGTCCGCGGAAGCTGCTGAACCCGCGACAAGCCCCCTGAAATGTAATTCCCAGAACTAGATTTCAATTCAGCTCTGCAAACTACACCCCAAAGGGAAAGGGGGAAGTGGATAACAAAACAACACCAGGCTGACTGCGTCAAGGCTAACCAAAGTTGAACCTGCAGAGGATATAAGAAAAGCAGATACAAATCCTTTTATTACTTACTTAACCTTTAGAGTGGGAAAGACTTTAAATCCTTAACTAATAATGAAGAATCATACCTGGTTCTTTTCTTGAAATTTCTTAGAGAAGCTTGTAAAGAAGCTGAAAATCTCTCTTACTTGAGACTCTTGAAATTCACAGCAACTTCTTAATTTGGGCAAACCTGGAAAGTTTTGCTCTTTGCCTTTTTTCCAAAATTCACTAGTTGTCCAGTTAAATAGTCTTTATTTTTTCTTTCTTCTTCTTTCAAACTTTTCTTTAGTTTTCAAACTTTTTACAATTCAATAACGTTTGTGAATTCTTGAAGAAACACGTGCTAAACACACACGCGGATTATCTCAATACAGATGATTCGCACGTTGAACACTTCCTGCGTTGAATCACGCGCAGATAACACACGCGCTTGTAAACTCCTGCGCTGATGAATTCCCGTGCCTACGTGCCTTATAACCCACGCGCAAAAAAGTTCACACGCGGTCCAGTACACGCGTTAAAAAGCACACGCGCTGGTAACCACACGTGCAATTGAGTTCTCGTGCAGAAGCACACGCGCTTGAAAACACACGCGCAATAGAGTTCTCACGCGGCAAACAGATACTCGCACTAGGAAGCACACGCGCTAAAAAAACACACGCGCTATAGAGCTCTCACGCGGCGAACAGATTCTCGCGCCAGGAAGCACACGCGCTGGAAACACACGCGCTATAGAGTTCTCACGCGACAAACCGATTCTCGCGCTAGGAAGCACCCGCGCTGGAAACACACGCGCCGCTATAGAGTTCTCACGCGGCGAACAGATTCTCGCGCTAGGAAGCACACGCGCTGGAAAACACACGCGCAGTTGAATTCTCTCGCATGCGCAAAGGTTCAACGGTTAGTTTCAGATTACACGTAGTACGCGTTTTACAAATAGCGTTCACCCGTTAACCACGCACAAATTTTCAAGCGCACTCAGAAAGTTCAAAAATATAAATTCAAAGGTAACATTTTACGAGTTCTCACTTAAATGTCGTTAAGATAAACAGAGCTGCAGTTAAAACAAAGTCACTTATCTCCAGAACGATTTCTTAAAGATCTTCAGAGTTTCCTGTCTTCAAAAACGAATTCCTGACAGCTGATAGCTTCTCCTGAAACCCCCAAGAAAGTAGCCGCTCAACTGCTGACGCCTGAAGGATAAAATCCACCAGGCCCAAGTCTAAAGCAGGAGCAGCCACTAAACACGTCCTCTCAGCTGGGGTTTAGATGATGAAAGGCAAAGAGTGACAGTTTAGAATGTTCATTGTTGTTCAGCAGTGTTTTCTAACCAATCAGAGCTGTCACTGTGAAACTCCATTTTGCCTTGGGTCAGAACCAGGATTCTGAATCAGGAAGTTAAGGCCAAACCAACTACAATAGAAAACTTCCCACCCACACAAAGCTAATCTAAAAAGGATAATAAAAGAGAAATAATGGGAAAGAAACTTGAATAAGGGAAAATAGCCTGAATAGGGGAAGGAAACCTGACATGGAGTAGCCATGTCGGGTTGTTGGCGTTGCAAACTATCAGGCTGGTCAGTAATATCCTCTTCTTCCACTGAGGACTCCGTCTCTCCCACCTCCCCTTCCTCCTTACCTCTACTCTTCCACCTGAGTGCCGGCTTCTCTTTTCCTTTAAGTCCGGGTCTCTCCTTTTGTTTATGTAGATAGGGTCGGCCGCGGAAGGACGCCACAGTGTTATCTTATAGATAAACTGTGACAATCCTCCGCGGTAGCCAAATGCAGGGGAAAAAGCCAGGAGGCACAAAAACCCCAAAGGAGTCTCCACGGAGAAATATGAAGCAGCAGGAATCCGGTAGGACTGTGCAGAATATTCCACGGGGTAAGGCTCTGTCCGAGAGCAAGTAACAGGAGGATGGTGGATTCCACGTGAGTATTCCGCTGTGGCTGTAGATCGCTGAATGGAGTGGCAACTTGAACAGAAATACAGAGCCGGAGGAATGAGGGAGCAGTCCGGGGACAGGCGCTGGTCTGGTACACAAGAGAACACG
Source organism: Ambystoma mexicanum (assembly GCF_040938575.1). Lineage (NCBI taxonomy): Eukaryota > Metazoa > Chordata > Amphibia > Caudata > Ambystomatidae > Ambystoma > Ambystoma mexicanum. The sequence goes on from NC_090921.1 coordinate 141,383,338, forward strand.
GCGAAGAACAAAGGGAGAGAGTAGAGCAATCCGAAGGCTTGCCAGGAGTCGATACACAGGGATTCAATTTCGGAAGCAGTGGGAGGAAGGAAAGGGAAAAAAAACGGTAAGGGAGGCAAGCAAAAACGGAAACAGAGGAATACAACGGGAGACGGGAGGAACGGTAGGTAAAGGAGCGGGAGCGAGGGAAAAGCAGAGGTCGGCGGAACAGAGAGGGAAAGATTGGAGAGGACCAGCAAAGGGAGGAGGGCGAAAAAATGGGAGGCCAAAGGCTGAAGCAGGGAGCGCAGGCAAAGCAGGACGACCAAAAACACAGGACGTGGCAACGCACCTGAACGCCGGAAGTGGGGGAAAGAAAACAACCGGCGTCGGATGTGCAGCAACAGGACAACTAGACCTGCACATGGCGCTGTAAGTAACGGGACGGAAACTTCAACGGTGAACGATGTTTCCATCGGTTCCAGAGTTGCCAACTTCCCGTAGTCGCGACACATACATACCAATCATTTCCTTTGGCATACGGGGTCTCTTAGGGCTGGAAGACCTAGAAGACTCCGGGAGAGAAGCATTTTCTAGAGACAGTTTCTTCATTTCTAGTTTATGATTCAGCTCCATTTCTCTGAGCCTTAACTCTTGATGTTTCATGGCAGTTTGTGCATCAATACGTTTCACCTCCAATTCAAGTCTCATTTTCTCAAGTGCAATAAATTCAGGAATAAGTGTAGGACCTGTGGGGGTCCCTGTGGACAGAGGTTGTGCATTCTGAGCAGGCAAAAGAGTTGTAGGGTTTCCTAACAAAGACTCATCTACTTCTTCTAAATTAATACTCTCAGAATCAGAAACCTGAAAATCCACATTGGCTGGAGGGCAGGCCCTTCTGACCCACTCTCCAGACTTTTTCCCATTACCTTTGCAACCAGTTCAGATTTCTTTCCTTTACCAAAGAGATTCTTATCTCTACACATGCTAGAACCTCAGCAGTATAGAGTAAAAGACTCTCTTCAGTGTAGTTTTCCATATTTTACATGATTTCTCAGTGAAATATAATTAGTGGTGTTAGCCTTGTGGTTAGTTGAACCCAAGCAATAACAGCACTCTAAGTGTAATCACTCTACTTTCAAATCCCACCGCTGTACACCAGTGTTAGGCAGAATCCTCTACAGTGCCCTTAGGGACCACTACACAAGATTAAGACCACAGGTGGTAATACAAGTTTTACCTTTGGTACAAACCCGTACTACTAAGTTATAGTGGTAGCAGTAGGAAAGCAGCCAGGCTTATCTCAAGAGTATATGAGCAGTAGCAGAGATTACACAAAGGGACCACAATTACTGCGGCTCAAGCAAACACTGACTCAAGGTTTCAGGTAAAAAATATAAGTACATTTATTTTTAAACCATCAGTTATAAACACAACACTTCTATTAACGTTTAAAGAAAACCACACGTTAAATATGCTACAACTAACCAATTCACTTTGTACAGTATGTCTCAAGGTAAGTACCCTGTGTTTGAATGAACCGGTGTTATGAACAAAACACGATATCGTGGATACGTTGCGATCACTTTTTGACAGTTCGGTCTACTAAATAAAAGCGTATCCGTGACATGAAATGCTACCGGGGCAAAAACACACTTAGCACCCGATTTACCCAGAGGTAGTTGGAGGCAAAAATCACAGGCAATATTTAGGTTAGACAGCATCGAGAAACACTCAGAAACAGGAGTTCAAAAGTCAAAGGGCCGGAGCCAGGGTTAAGTGACACCGGAGACCTGTTGCCGAAGATCACACTGTTAGACAGTTCACGATTCAGCGTAGCCAAAAGTACTTTGATATTGTCAATGTTCTGAAGCAAAAGTTATAAGAAGGAGGGAAGACAAGGATGAGCCTTGAGGATGAAGAAAAGGAATTCACCCAGTTTCCTCGAGCAGAACACAGTACCTTATTCCAATGGTGCAGCTGGTGCCCTGGCAGTTGTTCCTGTTGGTTTCCCGCAGACCCACGATTCGTGCAGCTTCGTTGTGAAGGAGGACGTCTAAAGGGGGTCTGCACCACACAGGGATAAATCCGGCAGCAGCGACAACAAATAAAAGGTGCGTTCCCCAAAAACTGGAGAGGCTCGGCAGGTGGATGTCCAGACCACTGCAGCAGTGTGCAGCGATTTTGACCACGATGGAGACCTCTGTCTGAAGAAGATGAGCTGGTTATCCCCACCAGACTCAGGGGAAGAAGACTCCGGACTGGATCTTCTCTTAGTCGTCGAAGGGTAGATAGCTCAGGACTGCAGCAGGGCTTCACCGGGGCGGGGTAGTTACAGCAGCCGTCGTTCTCTCCGCTTCTCTTTGGTTCCTTGTAGTTTCAGAGGTGACTCTGACTTCTAGCCCAAAAGACCTGCCTTTTATGCGCAAAACCCCCATTCACACAGCCTGGCTGTCAATCACGCAGCAGGGGGGTTGTCCAGCCGGGACAACCACCTCAGCCAATCATGGCAAAGTGCGACTTGGGTTTCCTAGGATACCCTGTGCAGGGGGTGACTACACCCCTTCCCCACATTCAGTCTACCTAGACACCCAAGCGCCAAGAGGAGGGCTTCTTTGCAGAAGCCCACCAAAAGACAGTGAACAAAGAAGGCGAACCTAGTTTGCCGCGCAAAGTAAAACACAAGAAGGACTTTAACAAAAAGAAATGGCAAATAAACCCAACCGGAGCCAAAAGAAAGACGATTTGGTCAAGCGGGTTTATGCTTAAGGCTGTTAAAATAGCCAAAAGTATTACCACGTTTATCTAATATAATTGCGGTAGAAAAGTTAGGGTAGATACCACTGCCACCAGCCAAGTCTAAATGTTAAAAGAGCGAACAATGCTCAGGGAGGTACAGACAGAAAAGGGATACAGATTAGCCGTTTCCAGTACTCCATGTAAGATGGGGGGTACTGGGTCTGTGGTAAAAGTAACTATGTAAAGTAAATGGCAACTTTACCTTTCTCTGGGGGACAGTAGTCAGCCCCAGCGAAATGGAGTCAGAGGGCAGTCTAAAAGACAACCCTGGGTTACTACACTGAGGGTGCTGTGTAACCCATACAAGAACAGGGGCACCTGGAGTGGTGTGCTCCAGTGCCCAAGATCACACAATGGCCCTCATTACGACCCTGGCGGAAATCGCGGTGCAAAATGCACCATGGAGCACGGCGGAAAGCTGCCGATAGCGCCATGGGGGTTGGCGGATTTTCCGCCCCATTCCGACCTTGGCGGGGCGGTAAATCCCCATTCCCCATTTTACCCTTCCCCATTCCCATTTTTGCCCCATAGGGTATAATGGGAGTGGGGAAGGCGTTAATTACGCCACCTCAAAATACGGTGGCGTAATTAACGACAAGGTCCCGTAGCGCCATGGATTTCTCCGCCCGGAAAAACCAGGCGGAAAACGCTCCATGGCGCTACGGAAACTCGTAGTAGGGCGGACGGGTCCGCTGCGAATAACGCTGGCGTAAACCCAATCCGCCAGGGTCGTAATGAGGCCCAATGAGTTAAAACACATAGGCCAAAACACATGTAAGAGTGAAAAAGGATGTACACTCTTACCAGGTGGATAAAATAAACTCCAGAAATCCAGCAAAGCTGTTGGGGGGCCCACTAGGTGAGGGAAATTAGCCCTAGAAGGAGAATTCTCCCTAACAGTAGCTATGAAAGCTTTTATTCACAATCTGCGTATTTGTCCTGGTCTATTATCTGCCACTTGTTAGTTTATGTGCAGCATTCCTACTAGGACCCGAATACACACAGAAGTTGATGGATTAGCATAACAGTAACCCCTGCTAAATGTGGCATTTACCTGGAGCACTGCTTTTAGATGTTAGGGCCCGGGTCCTTCTAGAAAGTATCTCACACATAAAGAAACAGCACCTAACTTGGTCTTCACTCCCACACTTAAAACCACACAAAAGAACCCTCTATACCGACATTGACACTATTATGCTTGTGTCAAAACAGAAACCTGGTTGATTGTCCACCCCAAGTTAATAAAGCACTAGAGCTGAGTACATGTACAAAATGTACTTTGTGAATATCGAAACAAAATTCCAGCTTTTCTCTTATCTACTTTGTAATCAAAGTGAAAACTGACAAATAGAATCGAGCAGATCCTTCACAGTACTTCTGAAATAATCCAGGCAGGAAACAGAACAAGCACAGCAGAATACAGATTCACCATTACAAGGCACTGGACATCTGAGCATTGACCATTATAGTGTCAGGTCCTGACTTGTTTGAATCCACAGGAGATGCAGAATCTGATCTACAGCTGACTATTCTCACAGCTAAACCCGAAACTCCCATGGGGAATGGGGAAGTGGATACAATAATAAACAGATTTTCTCCCATGTATGTGGATGGAGATCTGCAGAATGAATAGAAAACAGGGGACAATCTAAGTCTTATTCTTTACCCTTTGAAAATCCAAAAGCACCTCTCCCTCCTGAAAGTTTAACTTCCCTAATTGCTTACGTCCCCGCCGCTGCTAGCCTGGGGGAGATGCGCAGACAACATTTTCTACCACTCATGGGAGGAGATCGGGGCTGATTCTGGGATTTTGTTTGGATCACTCCTCTTCAGTACCCTGAGATCCCTTCTAGCAAAATCCAAACCTCCCGAGGACTATTGTAGATCACCTTACAACTAAAGAAGTGTGTTGCTTTTTTAACCTGTTTGCATTCCAAAAATATTTACATAGCTAAATCTAATCTATTCACTAAGTGTTCCTAACTTTCCTTAACCTAAACTACTGTTACCTAACTCTAGGTCAGTACTCAAAACAGTGGCTAATCTGAATTCAAAGACAGTAGCTATTCTTGTTATACTCCAGTGGACTCCACTAAGTCTTAAGCTTTGATCACAATTCCTCCTTTGTTTGTTTTCTTTTTACTGTATCGCTGAAAGCTGCTGTATGTCTCTGGATAGATTCTTTCTCTCAAGAGGGAAAGCTATCTTCCTTGCAGCAGATTCCATAGATTTGCAGTGGAACAGTGACAGCGTCTCCACACAGTGCAAATGCCCATACGTACAGTGGAAACACAACCTTCCTATTAGATAAATGTATCTTTAGAGCAAAAATCTCCCTGTGTGCTACTCGGGCCATGATGGAGACAAACATACAATGGACATCTGACGCTGCTACTTGAGCAATGTTTGCACAATCCCAAAGAGTCAATTACTTCGACGCTACGCCAAAAGCCTGTTTTCATTGGCGCAATAAGCACTTGTTCGGGGGGCTTCACCGGGGGGTAAAAGCCCGGGGTCCCAAGTTCCGAGCGAGCGATTGGAGGAAAGACACCTTTTCCTGAATATGAATGGTTAAGGAGTTCTGCAGCAATGTTCTATACTCATATGTCCCGTCCCATTTCCTCCATACTTGTGAGACATTCTGTCATTCAGGATGGGACCAGAGCTGTTTGTATCATCATGCAAAAATATTCGGTCTCTCATGTTGTGGCCCGAGCAGATGCGTAGCCACAGGCTCTGCCTCCCTTGGCCCCGTCTCTGGGCCTCGCCCCGCAGTCCTTTTTTCCACAAGGTCAGGGCAGGATGCTTCAGCACCAGCGAGTAACTTTTTTTCCCCCACCCTTTTTCTTTGGTCAAGAATATGTTCCCATCGTTTCCTGTTTCGCTTTCTTTGGTGGCTGCTTATGCCGTGACTAAAGGGGTTTGCCACCTGCGTGTCGTGTCATAGAAGTTACTAGGCGTCAGATCCTCACTCGCTTTGCTTCGAGTGCCTCAGCCCGGATTACAGGTTGGATGCATGCTTCGGCTGCGACACATTTTCGGCACAGGCCCTCACTCAACACCAACAACCCTGGGAAGAGGACTTCCATCAGGTAGTACCACAGCACATCTGGGAGTTTGTTGCAACGAAGAAACATCGACCAGTAAGTGACTTCATTTTCAGGGTACTGTCAGGTACTGCAGGTGGCCAATAGTGGTTCATAGGATTGGAGGGTGTTTTGACAGGGCTTAGTGTTAGAGGTAGGAATTTACTGGTAGAGTTTATCCATTATTTCATTCTTCTCTTTTCCTTAACTAAAGTTAATGCAGGATGCCCAAGCCAAGATGGAGAAGCAGTGACCTAAGCTGATTGGCCAAGTGAACAATGCAATGGAATGTACTTTGACATTTCTAACTGCCTTTTATCCCAAATAAATCCTAGACAAGTCATGTTTTCTATAGCTTCATTTCTAGAATCAAATTTAGTAGCCTGAAGAAAACCTCCTGAAGAAAGAAGTTTGTAGCAGTAGGACAAAGATCAAGTGACTTTGAAGTCTCAGGTGGGCGCGTAGTAGTTTGAGGAACTATGTTTGACATAAACTTTGCGGCTGTAAATAGTTAAGCAGCAGCAACATTTGCTATTGAATGGTAAATAGTTAAAGAGAATTCAGTAAGGACTTTATGAGCAAGCGGCAGCGTGAAACTAAAGTTTCCATATGAACAGTAAAACTTGAATGATCCTGGTGGCAATGCTTTTATCCTGGTGTGTAATGGAAAGTGAGCAGTGCGCGTGTGGCATTTCATTAGAGTGATTCTCTGATGGCAGGCAGCAGTCCGTGAAGCTGATCCATTCCAACGAATGGGAAGTGAAAATAGCAGAGAGGTAAGCTACTCGCATGACGAGAGAGAGAAGGTGTAGAAACACTGTAGCTTTGCTCATGCGTTTAGATACATGAAGCACTCAGCCTGCTTCAGCTCTGAAGGGTAAAGGCTTGAAACAAGTTCTTTGCGCATGCGCAAAAGAGTGAAAAGGACAGCTATAGAACGCTAATGAGGATTACCATGTAGTCCTCTTCTTCATCTTATTTTCAGGAAAGAAGGAAGGAAAAGTGCCAGCAAGAAAGTTCTATATCAACGGAATACAAGTGTTCCCAGTGAGGAGTAAGATCATCAGGAAAGTAAAGAAAGATTTTCATATAAAAAGTTAAGAGTATAGTTTATTTTGTGCATTAAAAGACTTTTGGAATTTGAATAGTAAGGGACAGTTATCTTAGGAACAACAGTAAAGTGTGAAAATGAAAAGAAAAAGAATACTCCCGCTTCACTCAGAAAATACCTCTCAGCTTAAGGAAGAAGCAAAATAGATATACCGGTATTATTTGTAGGGAGAAGTAAATATTGGCAAGGAAGAGTTTAAATAACATGTGAAACTAATGTTTAGTTTGTTCTATTTTCCACTGCAGATTTCATCCCAAGAATCAAGGAGTGAGGAGTGTCTGTAGTTTGTTATTTTATCCACTACCCCTTTCCCTTCCCTCGGATTGCTGACTTAGCTGTAGAATCAAGGGTTGAGTAGGGAACGTCCAGAGAGGGTGTGTGGGGTCAGCACCTCCTTTAGATTTTAGCAAGCTGGCCCTGACAGGTACCCCAGGCTGGCGGTTTCTCTTTGCGGGTCCCTGGTTGCTGGAGTGGTCTGACGCACCCAAGCACTACCGGAACTCATCCTGAGGCCTACGCAGCTAAATTGGATACCGAAACCTGCCACGAGGTTCCCCCTTTGGGGGCTAAAGATAACGGGGTCACTCCTAAGGCTTCATCTAGGTGGGCTAAAATTAGCACCGACAAGGCTGAGGTTCCCCCGTCGGGGGCTTACTCCAACAGGGTCTTCCCCGAGGTTCCCTCCAGAAGGGCCAATCCTTTTCCCGGCACCACTGAGGTTCCCTGAGTCAAGGCTAATACTACCAGGGATACGCCCCAGGGTCCCTCACAGAGGGCTAATCCAGATACCGGCACCGCTGAGGTTCCCTGTTTCAGGGCTAAACACGTTGAAGGTCAAACTACGAAGACCTTTCTTGTGGTGTCACAGTCCAAGATGGAACCAGGCCCCTCAGAATTTCCGCACTCTGTGACTTCGACAGCGTCTTCTGCGCCAAAGGAGTGGGCTAAATCCACTCCTAGTGCGTGGCTGGGGTGAGAATTATTGGGGTTTTTTCACGAAGCACCTTCAGAGGGTAAATCCTTCACTCCAAGCGTAGAGTGGTTAGTACCTACGTGGATGTCTCTTCTACCTACTCTGTCTTTGCCTTTTGCTTTCTCTCTGCTTTGTTACGCAGACATGTGCCTACTTGGCAGCCAGTATCTACGGAGTCATGGCCCAAGACTACGGAGTCATGGTCCAGGCCACCCGATCTCAGAGGCCTTCCCCTCAGCCAAGAACCCACCAATGAGAGGAAGCCTTTTTTTCAAAGGTTCCAGGCACTAATGCATTCAGACTTTATGAAGGAGTATTTCAAGGGCTTTTTCTGGGAAATAATGCCTAATCCTCCAGCAATACCTAATCCACCTCTTCTGCCACCTCTGCCTGAGCCTCAGCCTCCTCCACCACTACCGCTGGCTCCTGATCCTTCAACAGTCCCGCCAGTCCCAGACTCAAGTCTACCATTGGTGCCAAACTTGCAGGGCCCATCAGATCCTGACTTTCCTTAGGAGGGGGAGGAGATTCCTCTTTCAGTGACTGCCTTTCATGACAGGCTTATGAACCTTATGGGGTTCCTGTAAATCCCGATTCCTGACCCCCAACTTCGGAAGGAGGAGTTCTGGCGGGTACTCAGTCCATGAAAAAGTTGGAAAGAACAGGCATAGTCCTTCAGAAGGATGTTCTGTCAGAGGAAAAGAAGATCTGCGTTAAGCCACATTCGGTGACTACCACAAACAAAAGGATTGATCTTCATTATAGATTGCTCCAGAGAGAGGAAGTCGTGCTGTCATCCTGACCGCAGCCGTCTTCGTCAGTGATCGCAGGAGTTCTATGTGATTTCATCGAGAAGATTTAGTTGAATCCAAATACATTGAATTTCTTTTTTTCTTTTCAGCCATTTGGCCACAAATTTATGAGGGGGAGACCCCCTCTCAGCCCACTGTAGCCCCCCCACGCCACATATATTTGCGACCAAATTCAGCTGAAATAATTCAATGGATTTGGCTTCGACCAGATCTCCTGCAATGAAACCTCCCTATCACGTCATAGTGATATGATATGATATGATATGGCATTTGTAACGCGCCTATACACAAGTGTTTCATAGTGGCCACTATGTTCGCGAAACTAGCCTCTGCATCATCATCCTCTTGATCCGCATCACAGGTTTTATGTAAAGAGAATCGCGCCCTAGAAGCCTTGGGAAAAAAGATCTTCTTGAACTCTGCTCTACAGTTAAGGCAAGAAAGCGCCATGGCTTGGCTAGTGGCCACAAACCAAAGGCTGTGGAAAGACCTCGTGGAGTTCGACATGAGGAGGGTCGCTCAATACCTTCTTGAGGAGGCTGCGCACCATGTGGATCCATCAGCGAGGGGAGTGGTTTTGGCACTGATGCCTGCAGGCATGCGTGGTTCCATGCCACAAAATTCAAATTTCACCGGGCTAGATTTTTTTCACAGCTCCACAGATGATGAGCTGACTAGTACTGTAACAGCAAAGTCGCAAATAAACCTCTCAGTTTAGGGCTGATGCACGGTTTGGTTCTTTGTCTGGGTTCAGAGGGTTACAGGAGCGAAAGGCAGGACTGCAGGACAGATCGCCCAGCACACGAAAGAAAGAAGCAGCTGAAGAGGGGTTTTCTCCCACCAACCCGCTTCAACCAGCTCCACAGCCTCTTTCACCGACAAGGCAAATAAATGATGTTCTGGCTCGGTGGCATGGGACCCTACTAGGGGGTGTATTTCCCTTCGCTTGGAGGCCTGGTGGACCATAACTACAGATTAATGGGTGTTGTCGGTGACCAGTAGGGGGATCAGACTCCCTCTTCTACCTACTCTTCTTTCCCGTTCCCCTTTGAACCAGGTTGGCTCCCCTTCTTTCAGGGCAGAAATGTTCAAGTTTCTGGAGATCAGAGCTATAGAAAAAGTCCCAACCCCAGAAATTGGACGGGGGAACTATTCATGTCTGTTCACTGTGCCAAAGTCAAACCATACAGGCCTGCGCACAATTTTGGACCTTGCAGACTTCAATCTTTTCCTCCACTCCAGAAATTCAAGAGGATTACCCCTGCACAGATCTGTTCATCCCTACGGCTGGGGGATTGGATCTGTGCAGTGGGTCCTAAGGATGTTTACTTGTATATCCCCATATGGCTGCTGCATAACACATTTCAGAGCTTTTCGGTTGCAGAGTCCAATTTCCAGTAGCGTGTTCTCCCTTTTGGTCTTAATTCAGCACCCACAGTGTTCACGTACATTGTGGACAGAGGGGCCTCCTTCCTCCGTCTCCAGGGTATACATGTTTACCCATACCTGGGTGACTGGTTGGTAAGGGGTGAGAAGCGCACCTCCGTTGCCTCCTAGACTTGCTTTATGACCTGGGTTTGTCGGTCAACAGGAAGAAGTCGAACTTGATAGTGTGTCAACACCTGATCTTCATATGTTTCCTTTGGGACACTTGACAGGCCAAAATCTTCCCAACTACTGAGAGGATATTGGACATTCAGCAGACCTGTTCTCTTTTTCTTTCTTCCAGCAACACCACAGCGTGGTGGTTCCAGAAGCTGCTGGAGCTAATGGCCTTCTGTGTATAGGCTGTCCCCCTGGCCAGGTTAAGAATGCAGCTGGTCCAGATAACGCCCACGACTCTGCTGGTCACAGGGGTTAGATGCCCACTCAGAGCTGATTCAAATTCCTCATGACTTGATTCAGGACTTACTTTGGTGGGCAGATTCTTAGAATCTTTTGCATTCCTTTGAAGACCCTTCACCCCAGGTGACTATCACAACAGACTCTTCTCACCTGGGCTGGGGAGCAACATTGGTCGACCTGTTGGGGCTTGAGTACTGCACACAGTATAAAACCTGGAACTGAAAGCCATTTCGAATCGATTGTGTCCTCCCACATATTGCTCCTCTTTGACACTTGTTGTCCAGCTTCAGCTGCTTCAAATTTTTTTTTACGCCTGCGTCGAAGTCTTCGAGTCGATGTACCTCAAAGGCCTCCGTCGAGGATGAAGTAATTGGAGGCATATACAGCATGCGTAGCACCCGTTTGCCTCAGTTCTGTTTTTCTGCGACAGCGATCGGTTTCGACTCAAATTCCGTGCACCTCATCTTGGGACGTCTTTTTTACAAAATCACCTCACAATAAAGTCTTCTTCATCAACGCTGTCGACGCTGAAGTCCGCCAGGATTGCGGTCAAAAATGTCACTCACTGACCCGCACTGTATCTGTTTGTGGAGCCTCGGAGCAGTCCACGACATCTCCGACTGTTCAAAATGTTAATCCATTATGGGAAAAGCCTTGAGGGAATGGAAGGGGAAACTAACAGTAGAAAAAATTCCTAAAAAATCTCCCACTTGATCTGTGAATCCTTCGAGCGATGAGTCGATAGGCAACTCTCCTCAGAGGAAGAAGGTCAAGCGATCCAGGTCGAGGTGTGGCTCACACCACTCTTCTTTGTCCTCAAAGAAGTTGAGGAAGTACCGTAAGTCGCCTTTGTCAACTTCGTCGTCGGACGTTTCCCCCAATAGGGTTGCTTGCCCTACTAAGAAGTGGTAAGCCTTCAGGGTTGAGATGTTAAAGATTTTTGATAAACAAAAAGGCCATGCTCCTACTGAGCCTTCTAAAGAAGCGGGAAAGGAAACATCCCGTCCAAAATCCTGCATGCCTTTGAGCCTGGGAAAAAGGCCTGATCTGCATAGGGAGCCTTTGAGGCCCCTATCCGATATCCCATCAAAGGATTATACGAGACATAAGGAAAAGTCGAGGCTGAGGTCGTCAACACCATCGACACCTTCGATGCCGGCGGTGCCTTCGAAGCCCGCCAGATCCTCGACGCCAACATCGAAGCAGAAGCCTTTGACGCCATCTGCGCCATACTTGCCAACTGTGCCGTCAGTACCGAATGCCCCTCCTAAGTCGGCGTTGATAAAGAAAATATCGCTGACTTCGATGACGTCGAAGCCTACTGTTATAAAACCAGACAAGATATATGCTCCTCTTCCTAAAAAGGAGTTCTTAAAATCTCTTACTTCAATGTTTGAAGAAGAAGAAGCTTCTGAGAACGGTGAAATCCCATTTGGCTTATAGTACAGTACACCCAATGAACCAGAGAATTTTATCTCTGAAGAGTCCAGAATAAAGGACCTGTATGACAAATTGCAAACAGCAAGTGGGGTAGATACCTCGCCTGAACTTGAATTTGGAAAAACGAAGGCTGGGGAGCATGAGGATGCATCCTACAGACACCTCATGTCGAAAGTGGTTGAATACATGGGGTGGAGTAGGCATCCATTGTCTTATGAGCAAGACAATCTCACAGACATTTTGGACAAGGGTTCACAATCTCATCCTATTTTGCCTTTTCATATGTCATTGCAGAAAAGGGTTGCTGGGAGACTCTGGAGTCCAATCAGGCAGTCGACAATAACTTGACGAAAAAATACTGTCCTTCCAGTAGTGACCCCGACTACCTGTCGAAACACCCCACTCCAGAGAATCTGGTGGTTCAGGCAGCTACTGCTTCTTCCAAACAAGCAGCGTACACTACCATCCCTCCTGATAGGGACGACAAATGCGTAGATAGATGGGCGAGGAAGATATTTTCTGCACAGAGCTTGGCACTAAAATCTGCCAACTTCACTTGTGCCCTTGCAATGCTCTATGGGATTGTATTTCTATGGCAGCATGTATTCCTCATCTTTGATATAGCATATCGTTAGTTTTGCTGCTTCAGAAAAAAATTGTCCACACCAGAGGATGCTGTGCTCGATGTTGTGGCGTCGATGTCCCTCGAGGGTCGCCGCGGGTGTCAACGTCATCAGCAGTACAAATAGCTCAAGCAGCGCCCATTGGCTTCAGTGCCGTTTTTCCGAAAGCTTTGCTTCGAGTGTTCAACAGCGCACTTTAGTTTTCATCAAGAAAATGTCTTCTTCCAACTCTTCGACCCCAAGTTCTGGTTTAAAAAAATGCCATGACTGCGGGGCAAAGATGTTGTTTACCAACCCCCACCGTGTCTGCCTGTGGTGCCTGGGTTCCGAACATCGAACCGATGACTGTGGGTCCTGTCAGGCCATGACGGAGAAAGCTCTCAGAGAGCACCAAGGTAAACTGGCGGTTGGGAGGGCAGCTTCGAAGTCATTTTCCACGAGGGAGAAAAAGTCTTGGGAATCCAGGAACTCGTCCCGGCGCAATAAGTTGAAGAAATCTCGGTCGAGGAGTCGGCCGAGACAATCTTCATCTTCTTCATCGAAGAAGGCGAAGAAGAGATGCCATAGGTCTCCTCTTTCTTCTTCTGATTCCTCTACCGAGGTTATCAAGTGCCCAACCAAATCTGATTCCCCCAGAAAATGGGATGCTTTCAAGAATTAAATGTTGCATATATTCGAGAATGCAGCCTCAACCTCGTCAATGGAATCACGCAAAAGCCATGCCCCGGTCACTCCTTCGGACGAATTAGGGAGGTCAAAGACTACCATGGCAAAGCCGAGTAACAAATCGGCGAGTCGCTCTCGGTCCGAGAATGTAGTCCTTCTCCGATACCTCTGATGAAGAGCAAGTCGTCGACACGTTCAATGCATTTGTCACCTCCATCGGAGTCAAGTCTGTCGACGCATAAGTCGAAGGCAAAGCCGAGCAAAACAGCACAATTGTCCAAACCATTGTCGACACCAGTGTCGAAGGCTTCGTCAACACCATCGATGCCATTGTCGAACCCAGTGTCAACGCCATTGCCGAAAGCGTCATCAATGTCATTGTCGAAGGCAGCATTGACGCCTTCGACAGTCATTTCGACCATTTCGAGGCCTCGGCCCTTTACAGCGAAGGTTTATAAACCTACACCAAAGAAATACCTTTTCAAGTCTATGGCCTCAATTTATGAAGAAGAGCAAGCCTGTGAAGAGGATACTCCTCCCTTTGGTTTGCCTGATGGCACACAAAATGTTCCTGAGGAGCTTGTTAGTGAGAAATCCAGGATTACTGATCTTTATGATTGCCTCCAGTCGCGAAGTGATGTTGGCACTTGCCCGGAGCTCGAATTTGGCAGGCCTGATCCAACTGAGCATGCAGACTCTGCATACAGGACCCTCATGAATAGGGTCATTGAATACACGGGCTGGAGCAGGAATTATCCTGCCTATGAAAATCCAGAGAAGGTTTATAAACCTACACCGAAGAAATACTTTTTCAAGTCTATGGCCTCAATTTATGAAGAAGAGCAAGCCTCTGAAGAGGATATTCCTTCTTTGGTTTGCGTTATGGCACACAAAATGTTCCTGAGGAGCTTGTTAGTGAGAAATCCAGGATTACTGATCTTTATGGATTGCCTCCAGTTGGCTAGTGGTGTTGGCACTTGCCCGGAGCTCGAATTTGGCAGGCCTGATCCAACTGAGCATGCAGACTCTGCATACAGGACCCTCATGAATAGGGTCATTGAATACACGGGCTGGAGCAGGAATTATCCTGCCTATGAAAATCCAGAGAAGGTTTATAAACCTGTACCGAAGAAATACTTTTTCAAGTCTATGGCCTCAATTTACGAAGAAGAGCAAGCCTCTGAAGAGGATATTCCTTCTTTGGTTTGCGTTATGGCACACAAAATGTTCCTGAGGAGCTTGTTAGTGAGAAATCCAGGATTACTGATCTTTATGGATTGCCTCCAGTTGGCTAGTGGTGTTGGCACTTGGCCGGAGCTCGAATTTGGCAGGCCTGATCCAACTGAGCATGCAGACTCTGCATACAGGACCCTCATGAATAGGGTCATTGATGAACAGGACGATATGACCGATATCCTGAGTCAAGGTCCTCAGAAGGATCCAGTCTTACCTTTTCACACAGCCTTTCAAAGGAAGGTCATGGCAAACTGGGAAACTCCAGAATCTGGACCTACTGAAAACAGGAACTTTGCTAGAAAATACAGACCTTCAAGCATTGATCCAGACTATTTGACCAAGCACCTTAAGCCTGAGAGCTTGGTGGTTCAGGCTGCCACATCAGCCAGGCAATCTGCTCGCCCTTCTATTCCCCCGTATAGGGATGACAAGAGGGTTGACGCCTGGGCTCGTAAGATCTTCTCATCGGGCGGTATGGCCTTGAAGTCTGCTTATGTTACCTGCACACTTTCAAGATTTAATTACACCCTGTGGGACCATGTTAGCATGGCGGCTGAGCACATTCCTGAAGGTAAGGACAGAGACGGCTTCCAGGCTATAGTGAAGGATGGAAAGGAGGCAAAGGGAGAGTGTCTCCAGTCGGGACTGGAAACTGCTGACAGCATCAACAGGTCCATGGCTTCTAGCACCGTACTACGCAGGTTTGCGTGGTTGAGAAAGTCAGGCTTTGCACCGGATGTGCAAGCCAGGCTACTCAATATGCCCTTTGATGGCTTGAGGTGGTTCGACAGCAAGGAGGTTGAGAGTCTGGAGTAGCTGCAGACCTCTAAGGCGGCGGCTAAATCACTTAGCGCCTCCATACGTCAACCTCAACAACAATCCTGTTCAGGTTCATCTTCCTGCAGGGGTCGTCCTTTTCGTTACTGTTCCTCATTTGGAAAGGGAAGAGGACAGGCCGGACAAAGGGGACAAAAAAGATTCCCTCGTGGTGGAAGGGAAAGGGGTGCTAAATCAGCCCCAGCAGTGGCATCTTTAGCCTCAGCCGCTGCTGCACCCACCTCTAAACCACTCTGAGGCCTTGACGCACAAGACCCCGGTGGGAGGCAGAATCTCTCAGCATCTGAACGAATGGCAGGCCATCACTTCAGATGCTTGGGCAAAGGGAACGGTAGCCCAGGGTTACTGCCTTTCTTTTTAAAAGAGCTCAACATGTTGTGCAGATGGTAACAACATTCGAGAATGCCCAGCATCTGCCAGCCTTCGATTTTATGAGGTTGCTCTGCCTCATAGCATCCTGCATTTTTCTGGTGCCAGAGGCTCGATTGAGAATGGGATCCCTTCAATGGGCCCTTAGGACTCAGTGGTCCCAATTCTCAGGGAATATGTCAGATCTACTTCAAGATCCGAGCAGAGTTGCTCAGGACCTTCTATGGTGGGCTTGCAAGGACAATAGTATCTCTTCTTCTGGCATTTCTCACCACTTCTACGCTGATGACACCCAACTATTTCTCTCCTGCTCTTTCACTCCCGATCTCCATCACTCCTTATCTTCCTGTTTTACGGCTTTTAAAAACTGGATGTCATCCCATTTTCTCTCCCTCAACACTGACAAGACGGAAGTCCTTTTCTTTCCCTCTAACACACTTTCCCCTACCCCTTCTCCTTCCATCCACTTTCCCCCTTCCAAACTCCCCATCTCTATCCATGCTAGCAATCTTGGTCTCTACTTCGACTCCTCCCTTTCCTTCTCCCAGCACATTTCTCTCACCTCTCGTACCTGTCGTCACCATCTTTACAGCATTCGTAAGATCCGATCCTCCCTCACCTTCCACGCTTCTAAACTCTTAATCTCCGCCCTCATCTTCTCCCGTCTCTTCTACTACTCTTCTCTCCTCTTTGGACTCCATGCCTCTTATCTGACCCTGCTCAAATCCATCTACCACTCCTCTATCTGTACTCTGTCTCCTCGGTCCTCCCTCCCGTTCTCTCCGCTCTGCTGACCTCTTCTTACTCACTGTACCCCCGTCAGCAGGTGCCTCTTCACGCTTCCGTTCCTTTCAGCTCTTGGCCCCCCTACACTGGAACTCCTTACCTCTCTCTATCTGCTCCATCCCCACCTACACCTCCTTCCGCAACTCCTTGAAAGCCCTTCTTCTTCACTCCCCCTTTGACTTTCTACCATCTCTCCTCCCCATCTCCCCTGTCCCCCTCCTATCCCCTCATACCTTCCCCTTCTCACACCCATTTTAATTTAAATCAGATAACGGAATTTTTGTTTCTCTTCTCTTGACTACCTCCTCCCTTCCTTCTCACCTTTCCCTCATCTCCTCCATCTAAAGAAACGGTTCTACATATTGTTTCACTGGTTTGTCTCATGATTGTAAATATGCTTCTTCCATTATTGTACCTTGTTGTTATATTGTAAAACGTTTGGATTAAAGCGCTATATAAACCTAATAAACATAAACACTATATTCTCAAGGTAGAATCTTTTTGGAACCATGGCCGGTGATAATGGTAGTGACGGATGCCTCACTCACTGGTTGGGGAGCCCACACCAATGAACAGACAATCAGCGGTCGTTGGTCCTCCCTGCCCTCTGTGCGGGGAAAGAATGTCCTTATAATCACGGACAACACAGTGGCCATGTACTACCTCAACATGTCACTACCACTGTGCGCAGAGAAGCAATGCAGCTCTGGTTCTGGGCAATACAAGGAGGAATCTCTCAATCGACAGTTCACCTAGCCGGAGAGCAGAACACGGCAGTGGACGCTCTGAGCAGGCAGAGCACAGTCTCCCACGAGTGGGAACTAGCTCAGGAAGTCCTTCAAGAGATCTTCACCCTTTGGGGAAACCCCTCAAGTGGATCTGTTTGCGACCAAGGTCAACCGGAAATGCGAAAGATATTGCTCAAGGGAATTTCCTACAAGAAGAGATCAAGGAGACGCGTCCGTAGTGGACTGGGAGCTTCCACTCATGTACACATTTCCTCCGGTCCCCCTCATTCCTCATGTAATCAGGAGGCTGAGAAGGTTTGTGAAACACATGATCCTAATTGCCCCGGATTGGGCCAGGAGGAAATAGTATCTGGACCTTCTGGACATGTCCATCTGTCCTCCGATGCGTCTTCCACAAAGGGAGGACCTTCTCTCGCGAGAGGAGGGTCAGGTTCTCCATCCAGAGGCCAAGACTCTCAACCTTCACACTTGGTTTCTGAAAGGCTGAGATATAAGGATTGGGACCTCCCGGAGGACGTAATCGAGGTGTTGCTTTCGGCCAGAAGGCCAACAACAAAGTCTTTGTACCGTTGCCATTGGAATGCATTTTGCAACTAGTGCAAGGAAAATAATGTAGATCCTTTTCTATGTAAAACACTGGATGTGTTATCCTTTCTTCTATGATTAGCTAATCTGGGGCTCCAGATTGGTATCATTAAAGGCTACTTGGCGACACAGTCCATTTTTAAGCACTCGTCAGAGAAATGTTCCTATTTCAAAATTCCACTGGTGATACAATTTCTAAAGGGACTTACTAACGTGTTCCCTCCATCTCCTTTCCAGGTTCCGGTTTGGGATCTAAATCTGGTTTTAAAATACTTAATGTGTGCACCCTTTGAACCTCTGCCCATATGTCCTTTAATGTTATTAAACTTCAAAACCATCCTATCCTATCAGCCCGTAGAGTGAGCGAGTTGCAGGCACTTTCATCCAAGCCACCCTTCGCCATCTTCCACAAGGATAGGGTTGTTTTAAGGGTCAAACCCTCATTTTTACCCAAAATAATTTCTTTTAGGTCAGAAAATGGTTCTATCATCTTTCTATCCCCCACCTCATTCTGGTAAGGAGGAGGAAATATACTATAGGTTAGACCAACGGAGAGCGTTAAGCTTTTACATTTCAAGAATGTCTAGGTTAAGAATTGATGGCCAACTCTTCATCGAATATACAGGACACAAGCTGGGTCAGGCTGTTACCAAACAGACTTTGTCTAGATGGATAATTCTGGCAATATCAGAATGTTACAGGATGGCAGGAAAAGACCCTCCTGAAGGTTTAATAGCTTCTTCCACCAGGGGCATGGCTAAATCTACAGGCCTTCAAACAGGCGTACCAATTGGAAGCATTTGTGAAGCGACAACGTGGTCTTCCATACACACGTTCACTAAGCATTATTCTCTGGATGGTTCTTCATGCATTTCAATTCTACTCCCTCCACCAAACCTTATACTGCTTTGGGAATCTGTCAAAGATGAGGAATACGTGGGAGGACACAATCCATTTGAAGAACAAGTTACTTACCCCTGGTAACGTTCTTTCGACTGGATGTTCCTCCCATGTATTCCTCATCGCCCTCCAATCCTACCCCTCAGAATTTCCCGCGCTAATACAGCTTCCATTACATCAAGGCTGAGTACGGTCACTCCCATCATTATGGGTATCTCTGCTGCAAGGGAAGGAAAAACAGAACTCAGGCCAACGGGCGCTGCGTGTGCTATATATGCCTCGGATGATATCATCCTCCATCGGAGGCCTTCGAGGGACATCGACTCGACGCCTTCGACGCACAGCGCCATCTGCCAGAAATCTTTTTCCGAAGCAGCTAAAGCTGGAAAACAAGTGTCAAAGATGAGGAATACGTAGGAGGAACATCCAGTCGAAAGAACGTTACCAGGGGTAAGTAACTTGTTCTTTGAATGGATTGTGTCCTCCAACGTATCCTCATTTTAGATATATTCGTCCAGCTTTAGCTGCTTCAGAAATGTTTTCTCGGCAGAGGGCACCATGCGTCGATGTCATCGAGTCGAAGTCCCTCGAAGGCCTCCATCATCGGGTATACAAGTAGCATGCGCAGCGCCTGTTGGCCTCAGTTCCGTTTTTCTGCGGTACGTGTTGCTTCAGACACTCAGCGTGCCTCGATAGTTCTGTGACGCAGTTATTGTGAAGAAGATATTCGAGATGTCCTCATCTTCCACCCCGACTACCCCGCGTTTGGGGTTCAAGAAATGCAAAACCTGCGGTTCCAAAATGTCGATCATGGATCCGCACCGAGAATGTCTGTGGTGCCTCGGCGAAAACCACGACATGGAGGCCTGTACGAAGTGTCAGGCAATGACGGGCAAGGCCTTGCAATAGAGGAAGGGAAAGCTACAGGTAGGTGAAAAACCTGACAGAAAAGCCTCAAGCGTCGACTCGAGAACCCATGAGGAGAAATCTCCTCGAAGCGAAAGGCGAAAACATAGGTCTAGGTCGCAAAGTGGTTCCCACCACTTTTCGTCTTCGACAAAAAAGTCTAAAAAGAGACGCCACCGGTCCCCTTCCACCTGGTCTTCTGACTAATCCCCCAAGAAAATGAAATGCCTCACAAAACATTCCTCCTCCGAAGAATGGGAACCATTTAGAGTTAAAATTATGGAGGTTTTTGAAAAGGCTAAGCCTTGGGCTGCACCTTCCTCTGAAGCCAGCCGAGAGCGTTACCGTTCCAACACACTCGAGCCCGGGTGATCGAAGGAGGAAAGATCGGGAACCTTCCAGGACCCCGAGTGATGAAGATTGCTCGAGTCGACCGCTCGAGGTCATCGACGCCATCCGGAACCCGACACACCTCGAGGGACGAGCCTTCGAAGAGCGTCTCGACGCCCTCAAAGCCAGCTCCGTCGACAACTGCTATTTCTTCTACGCCATCGACGTCTATGTTGACGTCGACTCCGAAGCGTTCGGAGCCGAAAGTTTCAAAGGCCCCAGGTCAGCCAGAAACTGGCAAAATAGCAGCAAAAGAAAAAGCTGCAAAGACTACAAAACCTTCAGCCTCCACTGTAACAGCACCTCCAGAAAAAATGTATAAACCTCTACCAAGGAAGAAATATTTTAAATCCTTGACTTCAATTTTTGAAGAACAAGAAAGGTCGGAGGAGGAGGGTGTTCCTTTTGGCCTAGAGTATGGCACCCCTAATGTCCCAGACTGTCTAATTTCTGAGGAAAGCAGAATGAGGGATTTAGTGGAAACCTTGCATAACGCAAGTGGAGTTGACACATTACCTGAGACAGATTTTGGCAGACCAGAACCAGGGAAACATGCCAGTTCCTCGTACAGACAACTGATGACAAAGGTGGTGAATTATTTAGGATGGGCTAGACCACCAACTCAGTTCTTTCAGGATGACCTGACTGACATATTGAATCATGGCCCCATCGAAGATCCGATTTTACCCTTCCATGTAGCCTCACAAAATAGGGTGGCCAAAAATTGGGAGACCCTGTTCTCAATTCCTCCTGTGAATAAATCCCTCACTTCAAAATACCACCCTTCCAGTAGCGACCCTGGCTCTCTGTCGAACACCCTACTCCTGAGAGTCTGTTGTTCCAGGCAGCCACAGCTTCTAATAAGATGGCGTACCGTTCCATCCCTCCGGATAGGGACGACAAGGCTGTGGGTGGTTGGGCACGCAAGGTATTTTCAGCTGGGAGTATGGCATTAAAATCAGCCAACTGCACAAGTGCCTTGGCAACATTTTCGTACACTCTGGGGGAGTGCATTGCAATGGCGGCGCAGCACATACCAGAAGGGGAAGAAAGGAAAGGATTCCTAGCCATCGTAAGAGATGGAAAGGAAGCCATGCATGAATCCCTTCAGTCTGGATTGGACACTGCAGATAGCGTGAGCCGGTCCATGGCCACTAGCACAGTGATACGCATATATGCGTGGTTGCGACAGTCGAGTTTTGCACCAGACGTGCAAAACAGTCTTTTGAACATGCCTTTTGACGGGACTCACCTTTTCGGCAACAAGGCTGACAAAAGCCTTGAGAGGTTGCGGACCTTGAAAGCAGCAGCCAAATCTTTAGGAGCTACTATTAGGCAACCTCAGCCTTTTCGTCCATCAGGACAATCTTGGAGGGGACAATCCTATCGTTATTACTCCTCATATGGAAAGACAAGAGGAATGGCCAGTCAAAGAGGCCAGAGAAAAAACACTTGTGGTGGATGAGGTAAACGTGCTAAACCAGCCCCAGCTGCAGCAGTTGCAGCAACCGCCACAAAAACACTTTGAGGACTTGCAACACAAGACACCTGTAGGAAGCAGGCTGACACAGCATCTGCAAGAATGGTGAGCCATTACTTCGGATGTTTGGGTTCTAGAAATAATAGCCCAAGGTTACTGCCTTCCTTTTCTAACGCAACCTCAAAGCAATCCACCAGGGAGACACTCTTTGAAGTTTCCAGACCCGCTCCTACAGCAGGATGTTTTAACCCTGCTTGAGAAAGGTGCTATAGAACCAGTACCTGTAGCGGGAAGGAACAAGGGATGGTACTCCCCATATGTTTTGATCCCCACAAAGGACGGAGGACTCAGATCCATCTTGGATTTAAGAGGCTTGAACAAGCTCCTCAGGAAGGACAAGTTCAAGATGGTTACTCTTTCTCAGATCCTTAAGGCACTTCAGGATTGGTTGGTGTCATTGGACCTTCCGGATCCTTATTTTTATGTGCCAGTCCATCTCAAGCACAGAAAATACCTGAGGTTCGCGGTTGGCGACTCGCATTATCAGTTTTGAGTCCTACCATTCGGGTTGACCTCTGCCCCGAGGGTCTTCACCAAGTTGATGGCAGTGGTGGCAGCGCACCTCAGGAGAGGGGGAATTCACGTCTACCCCTACCTGGACGATTGGTTGATCAGGGCGCGTTCTGCCGAGCAAGCCCTGAATCATCTGAAAGTCACCTGCCACTTCCTCCACAGACTGGGCTTCTCCCTCAATTTCAAGAAGTCACAAATGACACCTTCCCAACAGCTCCAGTAGATAGGGGCTCTATTATACATATCCTTGGGAAAGAGCTTGCCTCCCAAGTTGAGGGCTCAAGACATTCTTCAGATGGTTTCCAAATTCCAAAATGCCCAAAATTACCAGGCCTATGACTTCTTGAGGTTGCTTGGCCTCATGGCATCCTGCATTTTCGTAGTGCCAGAAGCACGCCTGAGGATGAGATCCCTTCAATGGGCTCTAAGGACTCAATGGTCCCAATTCTCAGGACAAAGGACAGATCTCCTTCAGATTCCGCACAAGGTTCTTCTTCTGTGGTGGACTTGCACAGAGAACATCCTAAAAGGAGAAGATTTTTGGAAACCATGGGCGAAGATTACAGTAGTGACGGATGCCTCACTCATGGGGTGGGGAGCTCATGCCAACGATCTGACAGTCAGCGGTCGTCGGTCTCCATCAGAGTCCAAACTACACATCAACCTTTTAGAGCTGAGAGCAATCAGACCAGCACTGAAGGCTTTTCTGCCATCTGTCAGGGGAGAAAATGTCCTGATAATTACAGACAACACAGTGGCTATGCATTACCTAAACAAAAGAGGAGGTGTAGGGTCACCACCCCTGTGCAGAGAGGCAATGCAGCTCTGGTATTGGGCAATTGAGGAAGGAATCTCCTCATCGGCAGTTCATCTGGACGCTCTGAGCAGGCAGAGTACTGTGTCCCACGAGTGGGAACTGGCTCAGGAAGTCCTTCAGGAGATCTTCACCCTTTGGGGAACCCCTCAAGTAGATCTGTTTGCGACCGAAATCAACTAGAAGTGCGAAAGGTATTGCTCAAGGGAATTTCCCCCAAGAGGGGCCCTAAGGGACGCGTTTGTGGTGGAGTGGAACTTCCCGCTGCTATACGCGTTCCCTCCGATCCCCATCATTCCTCAAGTCATCAGGAGGTTAAGTAGGTTGAAAAACCACATGATCCTAATTGCCACGGATTGGGCCAGGAGAACATGGTACCTGGACCTTCTAGATATGTCCATCTGCCCTCCGTTACATCTTCCTCAGAGAGAGGACCTTCTCTCACAAAAGGAGGGCCAGGTACTCCATCCAGAGGTCAGGACTCTCAACCTTCATGCTTGGTATCGTAAAGGCTGAGATACAAGGATTTGGACCTTCCGGATGACGTCATGGAGGTGTTGCTTTCGGCGAGAAAGCCAGCAACAAAATCTTTGTACCGTTGCCGCTAGAAGAGGTTTTGCAACTGGTGCAGTGTCCAATTCCAGAAGTATTATCCTTCCTCTTATCATTGGCACATAGAGGTCTCAATGTTGGGACCATTAAATGTTATCTTGCAGCGCTTTCCTTCTTCAAGCGCTCTTTGGAAGAATGTTCCTGTTTTAAAATTCCTTTGATAGTACAATTCTTAAAGGGACTCACCAATGTGTTTCCTCCCTCTTCTTTCCAAGTCCCATTTTGGGACCTTAATCTGGTTCTAAAGTTTTTGATGTGTGCCCCTTTTGATCCTTTGCACACATGCCATTTAAGATTACTAACATTTTCTTGGTTGCTTTAACATCTGCACGAAGAGTGAGTGAGTTGCAGGCACTGTCTTCTGGGCCACCCTATACTGTGTTCCACAAAGACAGAGGTGTATTGAGGGTTAAACCCTCGTTCTTACCTAAAGTTGTGTCTGATTTCCATTTAAATCAGAAGATCATTCTGCCCGCGTTCTATCCTCCACCTCATCCCAGCAAGGAGGAGGAAAGATTGCACAGGCTGAACCCGAGAAGAGCTCTAAGCTTTTACATTTCTAGTCTCACCAAGCTTAGAGTGGATAATCAACTTTTCATTGGGTACACCAGAAGGAAGTTGTGTCAATCCGTGTCAAAACAAACCCTATCACGTTTGATTGTGCTTTGCATTTCAGAATGCTACATATTGGCAGGCAAAGATCCACCAGAAGGCTTGATGGCCTATTCAACCAGAGGCATAGCCTCTTCGACAGCCCTTCAAAGAGGTGTTCCCATAAAATCTATTTGTGAAGCAGCGACTTAGTCTTCGCTGCACACTTTTTCTAAATTCTATAATCTGGATGCTTCCCACTCTAAAGAGTTTGCTTTTGGTAAAGCAGCACTGTATTCAGCTATATAATATTAAAAATCTACTCCCTCCTCCAAAGAACTTTTACACTGCTTTGGGAGTCTATCTAAAATGAGGAATACATTGGAGGACACAATCCATTCGAAGAACAAGTTACTTACCAACTGGTAACGTTCTTTCGACAGGATGTTCCTCCAACGTATTCCTCATTGCCCTCCCATCCTACCCCTCTGTAGATGTTCCGGTGTTATTACCACTTCAACTCTCGAAAGGCTGACACCTGGCTACCTACACTATCTATACAGCAGAGCAAGAGGGGAAATACAGAACTGAGGCCAACGGGCGCCACGCATGCTACTTGTATAACCGATGACGTCACCCTCGACGAAGGCCTTCGAGGCACTTCGACTCAATGACATCGGCGCACAGTGCCCTCTGCCGAGAAAACATTTCCGAAGCAGCTAAAGCTGGACAAATATATCTAAGATGAGAAATACGTTGGAGGAACATCCTGTCAAAGAACATTACCAGTTGGTAAGTAACTTATTCTTCTTTCACAATGCTTGTAGATCAGTCTTTCGATTGTACAGGGATTTTACTGGGCCCTCTGTATGACCACTTTGACCTATCTCCCTGGCAAGACGATATATGTGAGGAAGGCCAACTCTATCTCAGTGTTCTACATCAACAAGCAGGGGGGCACAAGGTCTCCTCCTCTCAATTGTATGACCTTGGAATTCTGAGAATGGGCTGTTCGTCACAACATATGGCGTCAAGCAGTCCACCTGCCGGGTGCGTTAAACACAGAAGCTGACCAATTGAGCCGGATTGCGGAATCCAACCATGAGTAGCAAGTCCACCTGAGGGTGATGAAGCATCCTTTCTACCGGTGGGTGTTTCCCCAAGTTGATCTGTTTGCCACCAGCCTGACCAACCACTGCCCTGCGTTTGCGTCCATGGGAGGGCAGAGGGAGTGTTCTCTGGGGGGGGCGCACTGGAGATTTCATGGGATGGGATGACAATGTATGCCTTCCCCCCACGGTGCCTCTAATACATTGAGCTCTTCAGAAATTTTAGGAAACAAGAGTGCTGTTTTGTGGTTCTAAGATGTAGTGAACCTAGCCGAACAGACCCCTTTATCTCTCCCAGCTTTCCAAGACTTGTTTTCGATGGAGCAGGGGTGGATTCATCTCCCCCCCCACAATCACAGCATGGGACCTGAGGTCCAGTCCTTGGGGCACCTAGTGCTCTCTGACAAGACCACATGAATTCTGCAATCTTCCCAAAAGCATTCCACCTGGCGCAGTATAAAAGCAAGTGACTAAGAGTCTGGCACTGGTAGTTGGGAAGCACAAGAACCCTTTCAGCTGCTTCACTACACAATGCCCTTTTCTTCATCTCCCATCTGGCCACTTCAGGTAATAAGCCTGACACCTGCTGAACTTATTTGTCAGTGCTGGGTGCCTACCTAAACTCAGATAATCACTGTTTTTCCATTGGGAACCCAGTGGTAAGGTGGCACTTTGATGGTCTGTGCCGTTTTTCCCAACAGTTAGAACTCTTCACCCCAAATGAGATTTAAACATAGTTCTAATATCATTGTGTCACAGAACGTTTGTACCAATTGGATTCTGCCAACACCAGGCTAGTATCCTGGAAGACGGCATTCCTGCTAGCCAAAACTTAAACCAGGAGGATAAGTGAGATACAGGCTCTGGCGGCAGACAAGCCCTTCACAACCTTTCATTGAGACAAGGTGGTGCTACGCACGCACCCGTTTTTTCTTCCGAAAATAGTATCAGAATTTCACATTGACCAGGAGATTTGCATCCCTGTATTTTTTCTAAACCCAGCTTCCGAGTCGGAAATAATCCTACACTACTTGGATGTCAGGTAGACCTTGAGGTTCTACCTGGACAGGAGCAAGGAATTCAGGAAATCGCACCAGCTCTTTGTCACGTTTGGAGAGGCGAATAAGGGCTCTTCTGCCTCAAAAGCGACCATTACCAGATGGTTTGTGGTGGCGATTCTGGAAAGCTATTCTCTACAGAAGCGGCAGCACCTGAAGGGCCTGCATGTCCACCTCGTCAGGGCAAAAGCAGCCTCAGTTGCTTTTCAGAGGCATGCTTCCTGGGACACTATTACAAAAGTGGCAACTTGCGTCTCCCCGTCGGCCTTTTGCAAACACTATTGCCTTGACATGAGCTCAAGTGCAGATGCTCAATTCGATCAGGTGGTCCTGAAGAATCTCTTTGCTAAACTTACTAATAGGACCTTCCACCCCCTGGGAGAGAAGTGCTAGTGAATCTACCACAAGTATGTGGAGGAAAGGGGACGGGATGTATGAGCAAGGAAAAGTTACTCACCGTAGTGACTACTGTACTTCTAGTCCATAGTCCCCTTGCCACCATACGCTCACTCTCCATCCCCTTAGAAATTCCTTAGTTTATCAGTTACAGCTCGACCTAGGCTGGTCGAAAAGGACTGAGGGGTGAGGGCCGGAGGCTGGGCTTGGGGAGGCAGAGCCTGTTGCCACGCATGCGCTCGGGCCCACAACACGAAAATGAGACAGAACATGTTTGTATGGTACTACAAAAAGCCCTGGTCCCGTCCCAAAGGACAGACTGTCCCACACATATGGAGGAACGTACAGTACTCAAACACGAGCCCACGCATAATAAGGGTAAAATATTAGACTGGGTGATGAGTCGGAACCTGGATGTTAAGATTTCAGAAATCAGGCCGTGTATTTGGTTTGATCACTTCTTTGTGGAATTTCAAATCCTCCTACCGCAGCAGTTGAAACAACAGCTCAATCACCCCAAGAAAGTCCTACGTAGGGACTTCAAAGAAATCGTCAAGTGGATACATTCTCTACTTGGGGACACAAGATGATGACTGCCCCGACTCACCAGTAGCCTCATACAAAACGCACATGACCCGAATGCTCAACAAATTACCACCATTAAAAACCGTTACTGTGAGAGAAGGAAGTTCGCGCAACAGCTGGTTATCACCAGCACTGAACGAACAAACAGCAGAAGGAGGCAAAGGCAAGCCGAACGCACCTGCCTAAAATCGAACTAGGACCTCCACATATCTGCCTGGAAGGCCCATGAAAAATCATATAAAATAGCCATCCACAAATAATCAATTCGAAAAACAGTTCTAAACAACTTTTTAAAATTCTAAAAATGTTGGAAAAACCTAAAGACCAACCGCAGACCTTTATACCAACAAAGGCTGACTGCTCCAAAGTACAGCAAGCATTTGCCGACATTTGCCGACATTTGCCTCCACACTCATTTTGGATAACAAAGCACTCTTTGCACGCTTCCTTACATGCTTTGTCAATGCCTCTGTTCAACATAACGCTGTCGATGACAATATTAAACAAGTCACTGTCATGCCCGTTATCAAGAAACCTGGTCTTAGCCCAGAAGACCCTACAAACCTCGGACTGCTTACCAATTCTTTCAGCGAGGATTGTGAATAAAATAGCCACAAAACAGTTTGATAGTTTCCTGGACCAAAACTCTATCCTGCACCAAAGACAGTCAGATTTCAGGGCCCACCCCAGCACTGGAAATAAACTATTAGATATTCAGACTGACATGCTTGATATGATCGAAAAAAAAAACAAATGTGGTTTTCTGGTGTTGTTGGATTTATCAGCGGCATTTAATCTGCTTGATCATGATATTCTCCTTTTCACCCTGGATAAGTTTGGTATATGCTCCTGCAAAGCAGTCACATGGATTCACTCATCCTATCCCGCAGGCTTTCAGCAGTGCACTGGCATGGCTCCTGCACCGATCCTGCCCCCATTTTCTGTGAAGTGACCCAGGGGGTCTGTCTATCCAAGGCTCTCTTTAATCTCTATATAAAGACTCTCTGTGACTTGCTTTCAGAATCAGGTGTCAATTTTTCTAATTACACAGATGACACACAACTCTTACTCTGGGAGGGGATTATGACTCTGGCTCTACTAAACTTAACTCCATTTTCAAAACTGTAAAGCAGCAGATGACAACTCCAAAACTGGGTTCCTGCTCTTTGGTCCACCTCGGGCTGGACACAAGTTAGACCTCTGCTATGCAAACATCCTCATTGAGAACTGCCAAATTCCAATGCTGAACATGGTCAAAACCTCAGGTACCAGATTCCAAGATGGCTGTGATGCTCTGAACACCGCGACCACCAAGCTCCAGCCCCCGAGACCCTACTTTCGGCCTATCTGACCAGCGCAGCCCACTCCATGCGATGGGGATCCGCGGCGGGCGACCCGCGGAGGCAGAGGGGCAGGACCTGGTCATGCCTGCCCCGTGGCACTTTTGGGAGCAGGCGGTGAGAGCGGCGGCCCGGCGGGGCCCGACCCAGCGAGACCCGTGGACCCATCACAAGTCCCCCCCTTGGATGCAGGGGGCACCAGAGCAGCAGGCAGTGGCCGGAGTGCGAGCGGTCACGGAGGGGAGGTGTCTCGCACCTCCGGAGGGGCCCAGCTGATGCCACTTCAAGTGTCCCCTCTCCCCCTACTAGGCCCTCTGTCATTTTGCTTGCCGAAGTGGCCTGGCGCCACGCTCGACCGCCATCACCAGAGGAGAGGAGCAGGGCCCGGGATCCACCCAGCGGACCACACGCCCACGCCAGCGGGAGGCGGAACAGCCGGCATTGGAGGAGGCGCCCTGTGGAGGCCCCGGAGGAGAGCGGCAGGGCCCATGTGGGGACGCCTCCTCCAAGACAACACCTGTGGCAGTGTCTTTGCAGACCCGGAGCGGAGTGCGGCGGGGGAGCTGGGGACACCGCCGGGTGCCCCTCAGGGATCAACAGCACAAGGTATGGCCTGCGCTCTGGTGGGGGGGTCTTATCTTCACCGGCACCCACGAAGGCCTCTGCGTCGGGGCCTGTGACCCCCCTCCCCATTGGTTACTCCGCCTACAGCCTGGTACCTTCTGACACCGGGTGGACCGGTCTTCAGTGTCTTATGTAGATGAAGGGAGGGGATGACGGGTAGGGCAATCTGGGGCCCCACCTCTCGCGGAACCCCCTCTCTCCATGGACACACTGGTTTGGCTCAGGAGAGACACTACACCTTTGCAATTGAAGGAGTAGGATTGCAGCCCCCCTCTCTTTTGCCTGGGCACTCTGCGTGCCCCACACAACCTCACCGTTCCAGCATACTCGGCAGATCTCTATACTGCAGGGTCTCGACAGGGCCCTGAGGGTTTCACTGGCGCGCATAGGGCTGCTCTGACTATTAGCGCCTGCATGAGGCCCCTCCCCACTTCAGTGCTCAGTCATATATATTCGGGCCTGCATGGAACACGAACCTCTAGTCTTTGACCACAGTACCCTGAGCACCCACCATTATGTCTCAGAATAAAGCCAAGGGTCCCCAAGCCCTTGAAAGACCCCCGAGGAGACCGCAGGAGAATGCCCTCACTAAAATATGGGCCAAGGACACAGAGAACTCCCAGCCAGCATGCCCCAGCGAGTGCTCGCCAGAGGACCCTCCGGCGGACACGAATGCTTTGGAACAACCTGTCACCCAGGCAGCGCTGAAACTCCTGCTGGCCGACATAGTGGAAAAGACCACCACTGCGGGGCAAAAGCAGATGGACGCCCTTAGGGAAGACCTGGTGGAAGGCCTCCAGGAGATCAAAAGGGACATTAGCAAAATTGAGGAAAGGGTAGACACAAATGAGAGGGCGATCCAGAACTTCGCCGAGGATGCAAAGAAGGCCGACATTCTCCTGGACACACTGGCGACCGCCACACATAATCTGGAACTCCAGATGGAGGATCTGGAAAACAGGTCTAGGCGCTCTAACATTCAGATCAAGGCCCTACCAGAGAACACCTTGGATCAAGATCTCCCCCAAGCTGTGAAGGGTATTTTTGCTGACCTCCTGGAGGAGCCGGGATCGGAGGACATTGCCTTTGACAGGATACATAGAGTGGGCCCTAAACGACCAGACCCAGGTGCCAGACGCAGTGATGTCCTGGTAGCAATGCACAGCTTCACGGTGAAGGAGAGAATCCTAACAGCAGCACGGAAGGATGGTAGTCTCACGTACAGCGGTACTGAGTTTGCGCTGTATCAGGATCTGGCACAGGTAACTTAACACAAACGAAGAAAGATGACCCCGGTACTTTTTCACTTAAGGGCACAGGGTGTTCAGTACAGATGGCTTCATCCCTTTGGCCTGGCCTTTGAATGGCGAGGGAACGCTCAGAAGATCACCACATGTGAGCATGGCCTCACTCTGTTGGGGCTCGAAGAGGAAGCTCCACAACCATCGCCCCCACTGTCATGTCAAAAGGCGGTCCGGAGGGAGTGGGAGTGGTCTACGGCCTGCTCTAAGAAGTCGAGGAAAAATGATAACCAGCCACCCCTGAAGGGTCCGTCGCCAATAGTGGCAAGGGTTTGCAAAAATGATTCCTTACCAATCGGTATCCCTGACGGAGCTGAGAAAAGATGACTGGGGTGGGCACAACAGCAGAAAAGTTTCATTGTCGGGGTCGGGTCATGCATCCAATCCTGCATGGGTCTTGGGCGGGGACGGGATCACACATCTTGGAATGAGATTGGGTCATCCCGTGTTGGAACACTTGGGGGCACTCGATGGGATGACTCTCAAGGTTCTGATTCGAGGGGGGCTGAGGCCAGTCGTCCCACACTGCCTGACGGAAGGGGGGATGGGAAGGGGTAGGAGGTGGTTATGGAAGACTCAAGGGACCAGAAGGCAAACAGAACTTCTGCAGCGCATCAGAAAAGGGGAGTGCCAGTTATTTTACAGAGTTCAGGGAGATATATGTTACATTCAGTTGAACCACTATGTCTAGCCAGCGAGCACTGAGGATCTTTTCTCTCAACGTCAATGGCCTAAACTCGCAGGAATAAGCGGAAGAAAGTGGAGCGCCTCATCAGGCACGAAAGGCCGGACATTGTCATGCTCCAAGAGACCCACATTCGAACAGTTGACAGGGGAAGGCTCAAGTTTTGGGGCTGCACCAGGTCACTACAAACAACTCAATCGGTAAAGAAAGCAGTAGTCCTAATGGCACTCAGGGATGGGGTGGAGCTACATATTGCTGGAAAAGTGACAGATGACCAAGGGAGGTTCTCAGCGGTTTCTCTCGAGGGAAATGACTCCCCCATAACAGTGGCAAAGCCATATGCCCCAAATACTGCACAAGACAGCTTCCTTCAAGATACCCTGGGAAAGCTGGAGAAGTTCGCCAAGTCCCCTATTATTCTTACTGGCGATTTCAATATCTCTTGGGACCCAGGGAAAGATAGAACAGCGGGAGGGGCGGGCCCACAGGGGAGACCAAGACCATCACAATCCCTGAAGGAGAAAATCACTAATCTGGCCCTAGTTGACGCGTGGCGGGAGGTACGGGGAGAAGAGGGGGGTACACCTTTTACTCTCGCGTTCATTGGTCTCATTCGCGAATAGATTACATTTGGCTATCTGTCAATCTCCTGGGGAGGGTGCTGGACATCTCGATGGGCTCTACAATGTTGTCGGATCACACCCTTCTGACCATATCCTTGAAGGCGAGGGGCGGACCGGCGGGGTTGTGGAAATGACGCTATCCTATCCCCCTATTTAAAGACCCACTGCTGGTCCGAGAGGTTGAGGTGGAAATAGAATGCTTCTTTGTTGAGAATCCCGCAGGGGACACATTGCCGCAAGTCAGATTCTAAAAATACATGCCAAGATCTTAGCCAAGAGATTAGATAACCTGGTCCCGAAGCTGGTCCACCCGGACCAATCGGGATTTGTTAGAGGTAGGCAGACCAGTGATAAAGTTAGGAGGCTCGCCCACCTCATGGAGAAGGCCCACAAAGGAGGAATCCCCGCTCTCCTCATGGCAATAGATGCAGAGAAGGCGTTTGATAGGGTGGAGTGGGGATTCCTTTTTTCAACTATGCTTAGGATGGGCTTTGGTCCCAAATTTATGGACAGGATCAGAGCTAATTATAGAAACATGGTCCTAAGGCTAGCGGTGAACGGACAGCTATCGGGCCCGGTATGTGTCGAAAGGGGCACTAAGCAGGGGTGCCCGCTCTTCCCGATATTGTATGCTCCCCATCTGGAACCGTTCCGCGAAGCGGTACATTCTAACCACCTCATAACAGGAATCCCCTTCGCAGGGGAATCACATAAAATCGCAGCCTTTGCTGACGATGTAATACTCTCTCTCACCAGCCCGAGTACGGCCATACCGGCACTCAAAACGGAACTGGCTCACTTTGGAAGCATAGCGGACCTGAAAGTCAATCCCTCCAAAACTGAAATTCTCAACCTCACTGTCCCGATCTCAGCAGTCTGCGCCTTGAAGGCCAGCTCTCCCTATAGATGGGTGGACCACTCTATCACCTACTTGGGAATAAAATTGACTGCAAGGCTGGAACAACTTTACCACACAAATTATCTCCCATTACTGGAGAAACTAAAGACCAAGATGATAGACTGGGGTCCTCTAGCGGTTTCATGGCTAGGACGTACCAACACCCTAAAAATGACAGTTCTCCCAAAGCTTTTGTACAGCTTTGCGGCCCTGCCGGTGCCCGTTCCCCCAACTTTTTTCAGGTCCCTGAACAAAATCACCAGCAGGTTTGTGTGGCCCAATAAGCCCCCAAGGATAGCGTCCAAGGTGATGCAAACTTCCACAAAGTGGGGTCTACCCAATTTCAGGGTGTACTTTAGGGTGGCGCAGCTGAAGGTGCTCCGGGACTGGCAGAAGGATGATCGGGGGAAAATATGGAGAGCTATGGATAGGGCGGTTCTGGGGGAGGATCTCGAAGGGGTCCTGTGGAAGCGAAACAGGATAGGCCGATTAGGATGTACTGGAGTTCCATCTTGGCCCTGGTGGGCCGTACCTGGGACGAAGCGGTGCAGAAGGCCCATTTAACGACGCATCCATCTCCCTACACATCCCTTTTTACTAACCCGCAGTTCACCTTGGGTCACAACAATTCCGCATTTCAGGCTTGACATCAGGGGGGATGTAGAATGCTACTGGACATGAATGGTGAGTGCCGGGTCAAATCGTTTGAACAGTGTAAGACAGACTTCACTCTGGGGGAAGGGGAAAGGTTCGGTTACTGTCAACTAAGGCATTGGCTCAGTCATCCCACCGTAAAGCAAGCAGCGACTCGACAATTTACCCCCTTTGAAATGTTTCTCAGTAGGGAATCTGGGGACATGCACCTGATCACAGCCTTATACAGGCATATGAAGGCAGGTGAGGACACGCCAGTGCAACCCTCCCTGAAGGCTTGGGAAATTGCTACAGGATCTGAAATCGAGGTTAATGACTGGTGTTGGTTATGGAAACAGATACCCAAGTTGACAAGGTCCTTGCAAATAAGGGAGAGGTGGCTGAAGCTGCTCACCCAGTGGCACTTGACCCCCTTCAAACTACACATAATGTACCCCGAGTCCTCTTCCCTATGCTGGAGAGATTGTGGCGCAGTGGGCTCTTGGGAGCACATATGGTGGGAGTGTCCGTTAATTGAGAAGTACTGGGACGGGATTTAGGAAGCGCTTCACCAAGTTCTGGGAATGGAGTCTGGGAGTAACAAGGACTTGGCGATGCTGGGCCTGGCGGAGTCTCTGGCAGCAATGAAGAGTAAGGCGGGCTGTAAAGCTGGCTGTAAACTTTACTCAGTAATGATGATGGCTGTAGCATTGGTACTGGCCCGCAGGTGGAAAACAAGGGAACCTCCCCACGATCATGAATGGGTGGCTAAGCTTTGGAAATTGGTGGGACTTGAGTGGCTCACATACTCAATTCAAGGCCAGCATCTCAAATTTAGGGCGGACTGGGCAGCCTTACTGGAATACCTGCTGGACGGCCCAAGGCAGCGATGGTGTTCCCGGAGCATGAGACTCTTGGGCATAGTAATAGACGCACCAGGGGAAGCGGACTCTTGAAGGGGTTTATCTATTTGGGTCACTTCATTTTACAAGTGCATACTGTGGTGGGGCGGGCGGAGATAGCTCTGCAAGGCATGCGCTGCAGTACTGGACTACTCTCATACTTGGGGAGAAGGGGGCAGGGGGAGTGTTGGGGTTTGTTGTTATTTGTTTGTTTTTTTTAACATGAAAATGCCAATAAAAACGAAATAAAAAAACTAAAAAAAACCTCAGGTACCTATCTGGACTCCTCTTTCGAGTTCTGACACACACAGGTAAATAATCTAGTAAACTCTACTCAATACCACCTGAAGCTCCTCAGACAGGTCAAACCATTTGTTTCTGAGAAGAATTGTGAAACCCTGGCCAGAGCAGCGATTCTTGCCAGAATCGACTACTGCAAAGCTTTCTCAGGGGGCACGAATAAGGGAAACCTCTGTAAACTCCCAAAAATTCAAAATGATGGCATCTGCATAATCAAAAACATAACCCACAGAGACCACATTATTGAGCACCTAAAAAACCTCAATTGGCTCCCAGTGAACTTTACAGTTCAATTTAAGATCCTGACCTTGGCATACACAGTGCATCCACGGCAAAGCTCCTATATACCTGAAAGACAAGCTAACAAATTACCAACCACAAAGAGTCCTGCAACCAAGCAACGGTCATCCGCTCATTTGCCCTAAACCAAACTGTGTCAAAGAAAACGGAAGATATTTCCCTTTCCTAGAAGCTTCTGCCTGGAATGCCTTACCCTTGGCACTACGACTGGAAAATAATCTACTTTCTGAAAAGAATTTAAAAACATGCTGTTCGAATAAATTACCTTTGCTTGCCCTCCTAGGTTGTCCTGTCTTTATGTTTTGTCTTGTGTGTTTTTGCCACGCCCTGTTGCCTGCTGGGTTTTCGGCGCATATTAAATAAATAAATTACCACTGAACACCTGTTTGACCCATAGAACCAGACAGTTATTGATCTTAAGTAGGAAGTATGTCACCAGGTAGTATTCCTTTCGTGATATGTGTAGGGAACTCTTGAAGGTTCTCTTGTGCTGCATGCACTACTATACACACCTCACAAATACACCATACAATGTTAGCATCAGGTCCTAAATACCTACTCTCCATATGAGCTGTTAACCCCACTGTCCTCCTCAAGCTGCTCCTCCCCCAGCCAAAGTGAACAGCTGGAGATGGGTCAACCGAAATGGAAAGAGGACGTGGATAAAATAACAAACAACACAGTTACTCTTTATCTTCCTTAATCCATTACTAGAACAGAAACAAACAAGGGTATCTGTTAATTTCTTCCCTGAGCGCTTTTCATATAACCTTTTCTCGCATTCCTCCTCCCAAACCTCAGCTTGCTTTACTTTTTCTTTCAACATATATTGGACACGCACAGGAAAGGATTCGGACTGAGGACCTTCCAGATGACCTCCCTGGGGGAAAACCCAGAAAGTATTGCAGCAAAAGGAACACACCAGTAAATGAATGCATTCAACTAAATAAAGTAATTGACTTAACTTATCCTGACAGACACAAGCATCTAGGAAATTAGAGCAGTAAAAACTATTTGAACATTGAATTGAAATCAAACCATTAGCAATGAAATAAGAGCCCTGTGGAAGAACTTTCCTCGAAACACATATTGGCTCATATTACAAACCTAATCGGCTGATGTTATAAGCACAATTAGCTACAAAATAAAACACAAAACTCACAGTTCATAATGTTGCTTTTATTAGTGGTTTGGATGTAATAACAAATAGATTCCCCCTTTTTATTATAAAAGATCAAAACTAAGTAGGCGCAGTACAATATCGAGGAGCATTCTCCTTAGCTTCTACATACAAATAGTGATGCTCTGAAAAGGGTCCCTTCGAATGTATTGTGTCATCCCACGTATTCCTAATTGTCGATATTTCCTTTCCCTATTCAGCTGCTTTGGAAAAAAAAATGTCCTTGACAGAGGGTGCTTTGCACTGGTCTCATCAACTCGATGTCCCTCAAGGGTCTCCGTCCAATGGTGGACGTCATCACCAATATATGTAGCATGTGCAACACTCGTTGACTTCAGTTCTGTTTTTCCGACGCAGCTTTCGCTTTGAGAGATATAAAGCAGTTCATCATCGAACTTCGGTACATTAAATTCATTATGTCTTCACCGTCGGCTCCATCGATGCCCAAAACAGGTTTAAAAATGGCAAGATTGTGGAGCAAACATTTCATTCACCGACCACTACCGCGTTGTCTGTGGTCCCTCGGCACGGAACATCGCATGACAGAGTGTAATTCCTTTCAGGCAATGACCGACAAGGCTCTAAGAGAGCGTAAAGGTAAATTAGTGGTGGGTAGAATCCCTTTGAAGTCCCCTACTAATATTTAGAAAAAGCAAAAATCCGACGAGTTTAGCGATTCTCCTCGACGGAAGGGATCCAAGAAAAGATCTTGATTGAGGAGTCGATCATGTCATTCTTCGTCAAAGAAGGAAAAGAAAAGACGTCGCAGATCTCCTTCGACCTCAAGTGACTCCTTACCTGAGAGAATTACGTGCCCAACCAAATCCGACTCCCCAGCCAAGTGGTGTGTATTTCGGTGAGAGAAATTATAAAAATATACGAGAAGACTGCCTTCAACCCCCTTCGAAAGAAAAGAAGAAAGACCATTCCCTGTCACTCTGCATAAAGACGACAAAGGGAAGACAAAGGCTAAACCCTGTGAACCCTCGAGTCCGGGACGTAAGCCAGATTCTCATTAAGAGCCAGCAAGGCCTCCATCTGGTGAGAAATGGTAGAGGACTTCGATGAGTCGATAATCCAGTCCTTCGAGAGCTTTGTTGAAGAAAAAGAAGTCGATAATTTTGAAAATACCATTATCTATTTCATCGATGCCTTTGGCATCGAAGCGGTCAATGCCTGTGTCGATGTCATCGATGCTACAGTCAAAAACAACAACGTCATTGGCTTCAAAACCATTATCGACAACTTTTTTGAAGCTGTCGAAGCCTCCAACGACACAGGAGGATCTTTTTAAGCCTTTACCAATGAAGGATTTCCTTAAGCATATAAAATTAATCTATGAAGACGATGAACCTTCTGATGACGATATTCAACCTTTTGGCCTGCAATAGGGCACTCCAAACGTACCAGGTGCATTGATATCAGAGGAGTCCAGAATTGTCAGGGTTGGGTTTGTAATCAGTTGGTTTCATCTTTATTTTGATGTTTGGGGGTGAATAAAGTATTTCTTAAAGGTCTTGGGAAAGAATGGGCACAGGATGTTTGGTCCTTAACTACTCATGTTTCAGAGTGGGAGCCTACCAATCGATCCTGGAGGGGATGAGTTTGAGCACTGATTGGCTCTTATGGGCACTCGATGACTTAGTGTGCATTCTAAACTGCCTTTCATTATCCACCTTAGATCAGGAAGGTCCTGCTTTTGTGTGCTCCCACGATTTTAGGCCTCTCAATTCCTGACTCCTCTCCCAAAGCTTCCAAATTGAGAGAGTTTCCTGCATGGGACAGGTCATCCGGAATTTAACTGGTGTGAGCGCAGTGATTCAGTTAAAAGATAAGCAAGGGATCAAGGGATATTCCCTTTATGAAGGGACTCACGTTTCTCAGAGACTGCTTTGGAGATTAATTTTAGTTTAGGTAATTAGAGCTAGGAACGTTTGGGTGCAGCGCTCTGGAGTTACAGTCTGCCTGTGAAAAAAACTATGTGATTGTTGCTGATCATCTTCAGCAAGTTTACACCTGCATTACCAGTGTTTGTTTAGTGTGTTCAATGTTCGCTTCACTAAACAGCTGATTTATAGCTTTTCGTCAAGTAATTTAAGAAGTGTGTGAGGAATTGTTCTTCCGTTCGGCCGAGCGGAAAGTTACAATTACCTTGTGCGTAGTTTTGATTGCTCGCATGTGCCACACTGAGTTGCTTGATTTGCCTGTCCCTTCAGTGAGGACAATAAGCTGGTTGCACATGTGCAGAGGCAGAGCCACTGATTGGACTCAATTTGATCAATTTGGACAAGCGGAAGGCCGCAAAGAAGTGTTTTCAAAGTCAAAATTCACTCGTTTTGTTTTGCAGCAAGCACGCATGAACTAGTGTTTTCAATTTAAAACTCACACGTTTGGTTTGCAGCAAACACGCATGAAGTAGTGTACAAGGATTGTGGACTCGCAACACGGTACCTGTGCGCTATTTATCACTATTGGAGCCTAAAGAAGAAAGAAATCTAAGGGACGGTGTGAGCAGCAGTCCAATCCCGGTCAACCTGGCCACACAGGTTGATACTATATTAACAACTTGTGGAATGTGGGGGATGGAATTGCGCTAAACACCATTGAGCTAAGAGACAACAATCAAAGTACAGTATTTTAATGGTTTGGAATGAAGAACAGCCGACACGTGTTTCGACACTTGCGTCGTCTTCAAGGCTGGATGGTTAAACCACATTAGTTTAGTTTAGTTTAGTTTCTTTATTTGTACCGCGCGCCGAACCTTGGGGTAACCGGGCGCCGGAGACTTGGAGACAGTTACAACATGGCAAAGTATAAAATACAAACTGTGAGATAACAACATTGGAATGTGTAGGACCAGGTTACAAGATGGTCGACAAAGACATGCGGAGATGAAGTGCATTAAGCAGAATTTTTGTTGGCAAGCCAAGTTTTAGTATTGGCTCTAAAAGTCCAGAAAGAGGGTTCTGCTCTAAGTGTCAGAGGCATAGCGTTCCATAGTTTGGCAGCTAGGACCGGGAAGCTGGCGCCACCTGCATTTTCTAGGGAGAATTTGGGAATGGAGAGGCAATGGGAGTATGGCGTTCTCGTTGGTCTAGTAGATGTGTGGTTGTGGAACCTGTCTGCCAAGTATTTGGGTGCGTAATTGGAGCAGCATTTATGGACGATGACGAGGGATCTGAGCTTGATTCTGTCTCATACCGGGAGCCAGTGAGCGTCTTGCCTGAAGCTGGAGATGTGCGCGTGTTGAGGGATACTAAGGGCGGCTCTGAGGGCATTATTTTGAAGCACCTGTAGTTTGTTCAGGTTGCGTTCTGAAGTGCCGAGATAGAGTGTGTTACAGTAGTCAATTTTTGAGAGCACGAGCGCTCTGGCTAGTGTAATGCAGCTGGAGGGAGATAGGAAGGGTTTGCAGGCGTTGATAAGCTTATTTGTATAAGCTGTGGATGAGGCTGTGGCATTCACCTGTCTTTTGAGTGAGAGAGTATGTGCGTGACATTGACATTCACATCGTAATTAGCATTTGTATTACAGTCTGTTCTCCCAACACTGTTGTTTCCACTCCAGTCCACACTGCCCAAACCAGTATTTACTGTGATTTCAGATTTATTTGGACCAGAGGGAACCTTAGATTGCCTTTCATAGTTCGATTCTCGAGTGTGACCAGTAGAGTTCATTATTATGGGGTGCAACAGTTGTGCAACCTTGGGAATACTAATATTAGTACAGCCTTCTTGGTGATTGGTTCCCCAGACACCCTTAAAGTTTGTGTTACTTTTACTAAATTCAAGTGAATGAGGACACTTGAAGATTTGATACATAACATCAGATTTCCTTTTTAGTTCTTCACTCAAGGTATTTTCCCCTTCTATAAAGGTACCCCTTTGAACACTTTCCACATCAGATGTTTGTCCCGTCACATTGGCAGTTGACAGAGCGTTAGCCCCTGAATTAGGATGAGTCAAAGTAGGATTCAAAAACAGTGCACCCTCTTCGGTGACTAACTGTTGTGGATCCACTT
This sequence comes from Ambystoma mexicanum, assembly GCF_040938575.1. Taxonomy (NCBI): domain Eukaryota; kingdom Metazoa; phylum Chordata; class Amphibia; order Caudata; family Ambystomatidae; genus Ambystoma; species Ambystoma mexicanum. Next base: position 141,423,455 of record NC_090921.1, read on the forward strand.
TTCTCATACATTTTTGCGACATTTTGTTCCTAGCCGCGTTATTTTTTTTTTTCTTGTTTTGCTTAGCCAATTTCTTACTTTGTCGTTTGGAAATTTTTACCTCGTAGACATCGTTGTTAAAAGTCTGCGAGGAACTGTTTTTTTCCTTGCCAATATCAGTGGTCTCAGCCTGTTTCTCATTAGTTAGACTTTCTGAGAGCAGACCCTCCCCAACTGTTTGTGTAGATGGAATAATAATTATCTCTTCCGACAAAACAGGTTTATCCAGGACAGTTTTTGTGTTGTCCCTTAATAGCCTTAGAACCTGGGCCATAATACTGGGGGTTTCTCTATTCAATACCTCATCAAAAGACTCAGTTATATAATGGGGCATTTTTAAAAGTTCTGTAGTTAAATTGGTCCACACCTCTGTCTGTTTTCTCATTTCCGATAAGAGTAGTCTGTTGAATATGCTTAGAGTTGCAATAAGGTCAGAACCTACTCCCCTGTCAGAGACCTGATTGTTAGATATCGCTTCTGGGGCTGACACCTGCCCTAACTCCACTGATGGACTGAATGGTGAGTCAGCAAAGTTATCGTAGCAGAAGCTGCTTTCTTTCAGCTCATTAGGATCCTCCGTAACAACCTCTCCCACAATGATGATATCCCTCCCCGCAATAAGCTCAGGTAGTTCCTCATCTACAAAGAGTGTTTGCGAGGGATCGATAGCATCCTCTATTGTTTTACAATTTGGGGAACAATCCTGCGCACATTGCAGCAAAGCTTCTTCCTCATCACTAATAACCGGGAGAGGAAGAGCAGCAGCCCGCGCTAAACTCGCACGTCGGGTGCTGACAGCATTGAAAAAATCAGCTCTGATGTCTTTCATTGGTAAGCCAGTTTTCTTTCTCCCCATCTTCAAATACACTTTCTGACCCGCTTAAGCAATGTGACCCTTAGTGAACAGTAATAGGGGATCAGTTATGACTGTCAAGGTAACACACAGGTATAACAAAAAACTATCAGGGTTACAGCTAGTTCATACCCGCTAAAAGGTCAACAATGTATCATGTTCCACTACCGTATTTCAACATGTGCACTCCACAAGACGTGAGAAGTAGCAGATAATAGCACGAGAACGCACCTTGCACTGCTCACAGTGAACTTAAACCGTGCTTTCTGGTGCTTCACTGTGCGCTTGCAGGTGCGCTGCACCAAGGGTATTAGTAGAAAGAGAAGACCGCTTAGAGCAAGCAGAGGGCGGAACCAATGACGCTTGCTGCAAAACAATTAGAAGAAAGGAGGTGAAATACTTAATTTACCTAGTACTTGTTAAAGAAGTACAATCATCAGAGTCTGTACAATAGAGTCCGTACGCCCATAAGTTGAAATTTCTTTTTTTTTAAACTTCTTTTTATTCATTTAGCGTGGCAGCAAAAAACAGGCGAACAGCGCCAGGCAAGTACAATACGAATACAAATATACACAGTATAGGCATACAGGAGTTACATCGCAAATGAACACAACCATTGGGCACTTTTATAACATGCGCAAAATGTCAGAAAGCTATGATAGGGCGAGAGCCCAGGTCGGTGGGGAGAGGCAGCTAGAGGAGATGTGGCCGGTGTCGTATTCAGGTCTGACATATAAAATTGGAATCTGAGCCAGATATTCCCGGGCCTAGAGTGGGTGGGTTGTAGGTGAGACCAGGCTTCCTCAGAGTCCGAGGCCCACGTGACCGCTCTTAGCCATTGGGCGTGCGTGGGAGGCGAGGGGCGAAGCCAGCACAGTAGGATGGATCGTACAGCGAGAAGCATGCAGAGGCCAGCTAGTTTTTTGGAGTTCCGGGGGAGGCCCGGGAGGTCATGGAAGAGGCATACCACCGGGGAGGGACTGATGAGGTGGTCGAGCATAGCAAACACCGTCGAGCAGACTGCCTCCCAAAACTGTGAAAGGTGGGGACTGGACCAAATCATATGAATGTAATCGGCAGCATCCAGGCCGCATCTAGGGCAGCTAGAGGGGTGATCACTGGGCATGCGGTGCAATCTGATCGGGGTGTAGTGGAACCTATGCAGGACTTTAAACTGTATCAATTTGAAGCGGGAGTTGAAAGACACCCGGTGTATGCGTTCACACAAGTGTGCCCAGCGCTCATCAGACATTTCAACACCAAGGTCCGCCTCCCATGCCCGCTTCAATTTAGTGAATTTTGGAATAGATCTGGACTGCATCATAGTGTATAGTCTAGATATTTTACCTCTAGTGGGTGAGGGGGAGGTGAGTTCCTCGATGATAGGGTCGTCCAGTGGTAAAGCCGGGAACATCTGATAATTACGTTTGAGGATCCTGCGAAGGGATGAATATTGGAGCCATACACACTGGCCTCTCCTTAAGGACAATGGGAGGTCGGGCCATTCAACAAATATACCCTGATCAAACACATTGCGCAGCAACTCATATCCCGCCTCAGCCCAGCGTCGGACCATGGCCGGTGGCACCCGTGGGACCCCCGGTAGGAAGTTCCAGAGAGGGAGGTTGCCATGGAAGGTGTAAGCAGTACCGGACAATTTCCATGTTTTTGCCAATGCCAGGGATGTGCAGGCGACCGGGCTCTGTGGGTCCAGCGCCAGAGGGGCGGGTTGTATCACCAAGGAGCGAATGTCACGGTCGCAGACCGCAAGTTTCTCGAGTCTAACATGTGGGGGGGGGGCGGTCCGTTGCGTTAAACCAGTAGGATGTATATTGGATTTGGGATACCAGCCAGTATTTAAGGAAGTCAGGGGCACCAAAGCCCCCGTAAGCCATAGGGGTAGACAAGGTATCCAGTTTAAGGCGGACCGCACCTGAATGCCAAAGGAAGGAATTGACCGTGCGGGCCAGTTCACGGAAGAAACACCCCTCTGGCCACAGGGGGATATTGGTGAACTTGTAGAGCAACTGGGGCAACACCACCATTTTCAGTAGACCTATCCTGCCTGCGAGGGATATCGGGAGTTTGTCCCAGACTAGAACCTTAGATGACAAATGTGTGAGATACTTTTGGTAGTTCTCGTTGAAAGTCAGCGCTTGATGGCGCGTTATCTTGATCCCCAGGTAGGTGATAGTAGACTGGGCCCATGTGAACCCCTGGGTGTAAGGAGGGGGGGGAGTGCATTCTGTAAGAGGGAAGAGTGTAGATTTCGAGCAATTCACCTTAAGGCCCAAAATTCGGCCAAAATGTATGACGTCTTCCAGTATTGGGGGTAAGTTGATGGAGGGAGAGCGTATAAACAACAGAGCATCATCAGCATATAGGGACACTAGGTCCGCCTGGCCCGCCGTGCGGAGTCCTCTATGTGCGTGGAATTGGCGGAGCATATCAGCAAAGGGCTCAATTGCTATGGCGAAGATCAAGGGAGAGAAGGGGCATCCCTGTCTTGTCCCCCTGGCGATCCCAAAGAGGGGGGAGCAGCGGTCGTCGGTGCGGACCCTAGCCACAGGATCAGAGTAGAGCAATCTAACCCAGGAGAGAAAAGAGGGACCAAATTTACAGCTCTCGAGGACCCGCCACAAATACCTCCATGGAACCGAATCAAACGCTTTTTGCATGTCAAACGTGGCCACTACCGCATGTGTCTCGGGGTTTATTCTGTTAATTATATTAAAGAGACGCCTTAGGTTCAGAGAGGTAGAGCGACCGGGGATGAAGCCCCCCTGATCCGGATGGATGATAGATGGCAAGAAGGGAGCCAACCGGAGTGCTAGTGCCTTAGCGTATATTTTGACATTGCAATTTATAAGTGAGAGCGGGCGGTATGAACCGCATTGTGAGGGGGATTTACCAGATTTAAGTAATACCGTAATTGTGGCTTCAGGAAGTGAAGGGGGAAATACACCGGCTTCCACCGATTCCTCCCAGAGAGCCATCAGGTGAGGGAGCAATAGTAGTTTATAGCGCTTATAAAATTTAACTGGAATACCATCCGAGCCAGGGGCCCTCCCCGAGGATAAGGAGTCCACCGCATCAGAGAGCTCCTCAAGCGTAAGTGGGGAATCAAGGGAACCTGCGGTCTCCGGAGAGAGAGACGACAAAGGAAGGGTATCGAGAAAGGAGTCAATCTCCGCCGCTGGCACCTCATCAGAGTTGGAATATAGGGTTTCATAGAACGTGAAGAATTCCGTATTGATGTCCTGTGAGGTGACAGCCATAGAGCCGTCAGGTCTCTCAATCCCAAGTATATGTGGGGACCCCATCTCGTGACGGATAAGTCTCGCCAGAAATCGGCCAGGGCGCTCGCCCTCCCCGTATCTTCTCACCATGCCAGGGTTATCCAAGAATTTTTGTTCGCGCTCCGCAAGGGATCGGAACGTATCCAGCTCCACCCCGATATCCGCCAGGGTACCCGGAGTGGAGTGAAGTGAACATTTAGCCTCAAGGGTCGATAATTTAGATTCGCTCTCGGCAAGGTTTCTGCGGATCGACTTAAGGACACTGTTCTCCTTCGACAGCGCTAACCCTCTAATGTAAACCTTGAAGGACTCCCATAGAATGGCCTGCTATGTTTCGGAGCCTGTGTTTGTCTCAAAGAACTCCTCGATGGATAGCTCGAGTTCAGAACAAAACTCCGGGTCCAGAAGGGAGAGAGGCTTCAGCCTCCAACGTCGAGTACGGCCGGGATCCGGCCCCCAATCTATGGTGATAGTCACAGGAGAGTGGTCAGACAGGGTTCTGGGGAGAATCATTAGCTGTATGACATTCTTAACTAGTACGTTGGAGATCACCCATCTGTCAATACGGGAATAGAATCGTCGACCGAAGAGTAGAAAGAATAAACGCGGGAATCCGGGTAAAAGAACCTCCATGCATCAACCATGGCGAGACGGGGTAGGGACAATAGTGCAGCATAGGCTGCTCTAGAAAGTTGACGAGGTTTGGACCCAGATCTGTCGAGGGCTACATCAAAAATTGTGTTAAAATCGCCCCCCCCAGAGAATGGGAACAAGGGGGAAGCCATCGAGAAGGGACGTGACCTGTACATAGAAATCTGGATCATCTATATTGGGACCATAAATGTTCAGCAGGACTATCTCCTTATTTTGAAGCGTAGCATGAAGCAGTACATATCTGCCTTGAGGGTCTATGTGTGAGGAGATAAGAGTGAACTTGAGACTCTTATGGATGAGGGTCATGACCCCATGGCTTTGGGAAGAGAAATCAGTGGAGAATCTGATTTGGCAAATCTCATACACTGTTCCGTGCGGGCATGTGTCTCCTGTAAGAAAAGAACTTTGGATCCATGACGCTCAGCCTGCAGCTGTAGCTGCCTCATCTTTTTGTAATTACCCAACCCCCGAACATTCCAGCTCATAAAAGTCAGGTCGCTCCCAGACATTGATGCGGGGACGATTATATCAGAGAAAATACCAATAACCAATGGGCCAGTTTAGCAGCCCTGCAGTAACTCGCGGTCCGTTATTGCTGCCAACGCCAAGCTTTTTGTAACATAACCCCCAACATGTCCCACCCCCACCTACATCCCTCCCCCAAACAGAGGAATGGCAATCCCAAAACACCTCAACCAAAACCAAACCAAAGGCATCAGCGCCTGGGGGCCTGTAGGCCGGATTGGCTGCGTCTCTCCGGGCAGCGGCAGGTCCAAGTGAAATAAAAGGTGCCAACATTGAGAGCTTGCAAGTAACTTGGGCGGAGATGTTGCACGTGTTGACGTGGCACATATTCGTAACAGTGAACAATCTAAACAGGTTACAGAATAGAAAACCAGTGTGACTCCAGTACAGGAAGGTGGCCGGGCTTGGGCCCTCCCCGACTGGGCTGAAGGGTAGCTGTAGGGCCTTGAACAGAGGGGGGGATCAGCCTTGGAAATGTTCGTCCAGGAACTCAGAGGCCTCTTCTGGAAGAGTGAAGAAGAACACCCGGTTGGCATGTTCTATGCGAAGTTTGGCGGGGTAGAGCATGGCGTATTTAATTGAGTGATCACGCAGCATGCGCTTTACCGCCAGGAAAGTCTTGCGTTCATGCTGGATGGCCATCGAGAAGTCTGGGTAAAGGTGGATCCTTGCGCCACCCAGTAAGAGCTCACCCTTGAGCCTCGCGGCCCTGAAGAGGGCATTGCGGTCACGAAAATTCAGCACCCAGGCTATGATGGGCCGAGGAGGAGCGCCAGGCCTGGGTTTAGCCGTTGTCACGCTCACCTGATTCCCACTGAGGCGCAGGTCTGGCTTCGAGTGCTGATGCTTCTTCTATGGTGAAGCGCAGGGCTCTGAAGATGGACTCTCTGGCTCGCAGGAATATTCCCCTGTGCGTGAAAAGGGAGTATTACCCACTGACGGAATAATGCTCAAGCCTCCCACTCCCTTCCAACCCTCCACGATACCCTTCCTCGATTCCCCGTGAAGTCTCACCTTAGGGTCTGGAAGGATGAGTTCTCCATCCTGCTTCTGATGCAGGGGCGCGTTGAAACCCAGTTACTTCACCGGATTGAGGTTTGATGGGAGTTCAAATAAGCTTGGCTATTCAGGTAAGGCGCTGTAAGAGTTCTGTAGCAAGTTCAAAAGTTCAAGCTTAATAATAATGTTCATTGTCTTATTGCAGCAAGCGCTAACGTTTATGTCTTTTTCCCCTTAGGGGCCGGGGTTCGGAATGCCAGAGATATGGCGCCGACCCGAAGTGAAACGTGCAGTTCCAGTAAATGACAGGTAAGTTCTGGATGAGCGTTCGGGTAATGTCTTTGCATTCGCTCATTCAATGTCTTTGTCTTTTTTCCCCATAGGGGCCGGGGTCCGGAATGCCAGGAAGCGGCAGGACCCGAAATGAAATGGGAATGACCCAACAGGTAAGTCTTAGAAGGAAACTGAGCTTTCCTATTCCCTTCCTTCTCTGACCTTGTGTTCTTGTCTTTTTCTCTCTAGGCTCTTGGAAGTGGCTGCGGATCCGGATGATCGCTGCTGAAGATGGAGGTGCCCAGGAAAGGTGAGTGAAATGCAGCGCTGCAGCGATCGAAGCAAAATGCTTTTAAAATGATGTCTTCCCTTTCAGGATTGTCGGAGTGATGTCTCCGTGATGCAGCTTTAGCAGGTAAGGTCTTCTTTCTCTCCAATTCTCTCTTAGCAGGTGACCCAGGATGCTGACAGGCGTGGCTGAAGTCCTGATGCAGGAGCTGACACGGTGAGCGTCCAGCTGCGAGGAGCAGAACAACGCGAAGCGTGAGTTGCTGATCGGGCGTGGTTTAAATAGCTTTGGAAGAAGTTCCAGGTATGTATCCTTCCACCGATCAGGTATGTATCCTTCCCCGACCACACCCAGGGGAAAGTAGTCCCACAGGTAAAGTAGTTCCATTCAGGCCTCAAGAGGGCCTGGATGTAGCAGCATGGTCTGCATCAGGTAAGTGCACATTTAAACACTTGAACACTTGTCTAGCTTTATGAGCCTGGCGCCTAAGGCGCCAGGACAGGGGTCCAACATGAGCCTGGCGCCTAAGGCGCCAGCACTGTGTCCAAAGGGCCCCAGCTTGGGGGGAATGATGCCTGCCTCTGTGGTTGCTGGGTCGGACCTGGCTCCTTAGAGGTAGGCATCATGACAGCCGTTAGGGCTCGGTGTGCACGCTCTATGGAGAATTGCGGGGAAAGTTTGGGTCAATCGAGGAGCGTCAGTAGTGTGTGCTCGATGAAATCTTCCATTGATTCATGAACCTCATTCTCGGGAACGCCGATAATACAGAGGTTATTGCGTCTTGATCGGGATTCCAAATCCTCGTTCTTCTTTTCCACGTCGAGGACTCGGTTGGAAAGAGCGAAGACCTCAGAGCGCAGGGCACCCAATGCATCCTCAGCAGAGCCCACCCTTGTCTCGACCTCCGCAATATGGGCCTTGATAGAGGATATAGTGCCGTTCATGTCATCTAGTTTTGAGTGGAGTACGGTGAAGCCCTCCCGAATAAAGTCCATCATGTTTTGAGACTCCGGAGCTGTGGCGGATGATGACGCTGTGGGAGCCTGCTTGGTGGTTTCCTCTGGTGATCTCACCGGCGTCTTTGCAAACATATTGATGGAGCTCTGTTTCTTTGCGGCCCCCTTGGTCATCCTGGCGATGTTGGAGTTCCAATGGAGTAAGGGGGGAATCCCAGCAGCTCAAGAAAGAGAGGTGTGGGGACCTCAGGCCGTGCGACACGCAGGGCAGGATGCAAGGCGTGATGTAGAGCAGGTGATTTTCCGGGGGGTGGGGGGTCAGCGACTGTGGACCCGTTTATGTGAGGCCTGTGGCCGCCGGTGCAGCCCGCGGAGGTTCAGCCTGCCCCCGGCGGTGCGGAGGGCGCAGTCCGGAGAGTTCAGGTGTAGATGACACAGGGGCTAAAGGTGGTGGTATGCAGTGGCCGCTGTGAGAGCCGTGATCAAGATATGGTAGTCCAAGCGAGTCTGTAGGAGGGGTAGGGAAGAGCACCAACCGGCCCTGTGTCCTACCGATGAAATGGACAGGCTGAGGCTCAAAAGCAGCAATGTGGGATGAACCAAGCCCCGGGATTCCTCAGGCCAGGAGGCCCCCCAAAGTAGGTGTGATGTGGGTGACTGGCGTGGCCCAGAGCACCCCAAGTCAATTACCAGATTACAGGCCAATCTACGGAGCAGAGGGACACCCGGGTGATGCAGATCCAGGGCAGAGCTGACTGTGTTGGGTGAAAGCGCCAGCGTCCAACGTGTGCCCCTTATGTTACAGAGGCGGGCACCGCCAGCACTCGGGCCGCGGAGTGAGGCGGTACTCCCCCTCCACGCACCACGTACCTTATTGGGCTCGGGGCCCTGCGGTGTATGTCAGCGGGGGAGCGCGGCACCAGGCGTACAGGGGTGCGCCGCAGCTCGACCCCTTCACCGAAGTATCCTTGAGGGGGGTTGGGGGAGGACCCCAGCAGTCGGCACCCCGGTGAGCAGGATCACGGTCCAGGAAGGGCCGGACCGTGGCAGTGCTGAGGACGCCCTCCGAGGCGGCGTTGGATCGCGCCGCGGCCGCAGCCGTATGTGCCGCCCTTCCGCAGTCGAAAGAAGAATGCAGGGTCAGGGCTCCGGGGGAGGCCTCCTCAATCAGTGAGCCTCGGCAGGGGTAGGTGGGGATCCTCGCTGGAACGAGTGGTGGCACCGGCGGGCAGAGAGGCCCGGCACGTCCCACAGCCGGAGCTGGACGCCGGCGCGAAGCCGCCTCGCTGGTGGGGGAGGGGCGCAGAGATGTCGGGATCTCAGGGTCCCCGACACCGTTTTGCGTCGGGGTTCGGGCCAGATGAAGCCCGGATCATCCGCAATCGAGTCATGTCCTCTGAAGTCGGGTATAGATGCAAGAAGGTGCCGCAAAAAGGATCCTGTGACCTGCCTGCCGCGGAGAGTCACATTCAAGCGGCCATCTTGTCCGGCGCTCAACAGCGCCCCCCCATAAGTTGAAAATTTTAAACAAGTCCAGAGGAGTTTAGGTATAAACTAAACTCAATCTATTCACCTCCAGGCAATGTCGTCCTCCTGGCGACACGATAGCAGCATCATACAAACGAACCACGCTCCTTGCGTTCGATCCTTCCAGTAAACAGTGCTTTCTGGTGCTTCACGGTGCGCGCGCAGGTGCCCTGCACCAAGGCACCATTAGTAGAAAGAGAAGAGCGCTTAGTGCAAGCAGAGGGCGGAGCCAATGACGCTCGCTGCAAAAGAATTAGAAGAAAGGATGTGAAATACTTAATTTACCTAGTACTTGATAAAGAAGTACAATCATCAGAGTCCGTACAATAGAGTCCGTACGCCCATAAGGCGAACATTTTAAACAAGTCCAGAGGAGTTTAGGTATAAACTAAACTCGATCTATTCACCTCCAGGCAACGTGGTGTCACAGTCAAAGACGTCCTCCTGGCGACACGGTAGCAGCAGCATACAAACGAACCACACTCCTTGTGTTCGATCCTTCCAGTAAACAGTGCTTTCTGGTGCTTCACAGTTTATATACAATATGGAAAATAATTGAAAAGACTGTGCGCGCAAATTTTAAAGTTGTTAATAGCGTGAAAACTGTTTCAAGACTGTTTAACGTGCGCGCGAGTCTTCGTGTCTTCAGCAATGTCGTTGGGAGCGCGTGCGTATAAGAGAGCGCGTGTTGGATTGCGATAGAGCGCGAGTCTATATTAACAGCGCAGGTAATTCTTAGCATGTGTACATTTTTCACGTGAGTGACGTTACGTACGAGAGCGCGTGTTGGATTGCGATAGAGTGCGAGTCCATTTTTATTGAGCGCGAGTTGTTTTTAGCATGTGAATTATTTTCACGTGAGAGACGTCGCAAGTAATAGCGCGAGTTCGGTTAGCGATAGAGCGCGGGTCCATTTGAACTAGCGCGCATAGTTTTTCAGTGCGAGCGCGTGTTTCACATACACGTGAATTTGTTAACGTGTGCGTGTTTTTGTTAAGGTGAGCGTGTTTCACGTGCGCGTGTATTTATAAGGTGCGCGGTTGCAGAGAGTGAATAATTATTTCAAGAAAGTTTATGAGTTTCTACTTAATGCAATTTTCACACAAAAGAGAATTCAATACTTCAAGAAAGACTGCATGTCTCAAGAGTATTTGAATATTCAAACTTACTGGAGTTAAATGAACTTAAAAGTCAAAGAAGAATATCTAAGGTTGTAAGGTGTTTTCAAGAGTCATTTTTCTTTAGGATATTAAAGAGACTGGAATGGCTAGTGACAATATGCACTAAAACATTACAACAGTTTACAAGATATTCCATACAGATAATTAACCTCTAAGTCTTAAACAGAGGTATAAGAGGTAAAGAAGTTAGAGTTTGTTTTACAAATAATTTAGAGAAAAAGGTTTACACTAATGTATAAGTAACCAAGTGTATTTGTTTACTACAGATACCAGAGCCTACCAGAAGGTTGCAGGGCTGCAGTGTCTCCGTTGTTATTTTATCCAAATTCCCCTTTCCCTTTCTTGGGGTACTCAGCTCAGCTTTTACTTTAGGGTTGAGAGGTGAACTCCTGGTGAGGGTCTGTGTGGCCAGCATCAGCTCCTGTGGAATTCAGTCAAGCCGGACCCTGACAAATTCGCTCCATCAAGACTGAAGGCATGGACGCATCATCACCTTCAAATCCCTCTACCTCTTCAGCAACATGAGGTTTTGGTTATCCTGTCCACTATGGACTTCCTCTAATGTTGTTATTAATTTAATTCTATAACATTGGTGAGAAGGACTGGTTGTGGCGTCCCTCTCCTGCTGTGAGTTGTCTTTTTCCTTTTCACGGCTCTGTAGGTGTTATCTCCCCCCCTTAAATCTTTCCTCGCCTTTTTCTTACCTTTTCTTCTCCCACTTCCTGGTCTGATGATCTTGTTGTAATACCACATATGCTGTTGCTTTTATTTTTCCTGAATTTTAGGTTTTTTCTTCACTTTTTGACTCTGAATTGGCAGACTTTGATCAGACTTCCCCTTCCAATCCATTTACCCTTATGTGTTTTCCGTTCCTGTGTTATCCCCATTTATGGGAGGTCCCAACCATATCAATACTCCACTGATTCACATTGTTCAAGCTTTACTCATCACACTCTGGTTCGATTGTATCTTATGGTCATTATCGGCTTATACCCAGACCCTACAATTACTTAATTGTTTCAATGGTATCTAAGTGTATAACTTGGAACGCTAAAAGTTGCAACAACCCAGTAAAGTAGAAGAAAGATTATTTCCCATCTCAATAGACTCAAGCCATCACTGGCATGCATACAAAAAACTCACCCATCAAATGCGGAAGCAATGAAGCTCAAGTCCCTCTGGACCAAGACGTTATTTAAAGTCTGGCGGTTGTTAAGAAAAATTGAGTTTATATATATATATATATATATATATATATATATATATATATATATATATATATATATATATAATACTCCTCAGCAAGAAATGAGCATTCAAAATTCAGGACCAAGGTGCCGACACCAATGGGCGATGGGTCTGGGTCAAGCTTTTGATTGGTTCAGTTCATGGTTCTATCCTTAACGTCTACGTGGTCCTTCTCTACCCGACCCAGGCTTTTGGGTGTCCTTGAAACGAATGATTCTCAAAAATAACTTTATCAACCTTATTGTTTGTGGTGATGTTAATCAGGTTCTTGACCCGTTTCGAGATCGAAAATCTAAATGTATGTTTAACATTTCTAAAACCCACAAAGCCTTCATGAAGTGTCTTGCTGAGACTGGTCTGATTGACTCATGGAGACTTTCACACCGCACACACTTAGAATACACATTTCACTCGCCTCCACATGACACACTCTCTCGCCTAGATTACATCTTCTCTTCCAAATCTCTTACGTGCACTATTATTGACTCTACAATCTCTAATATTATTATCTCTGATCATGCCCCAGTGTGTACTTCCTTCAATTTTGAAGATATCATAAAGCCATCATCCAGATGGAAATTTAACAATGATCTAGTATAGGACCAGGGGTTTATTCAGTCTGTACAACTATTCTTACAGCTATTCTGTGCTGAAAATCTTGATTGTGACACCTCTGTTGTTAACAATTGGGACGCGGTCAAGGCCCGCGCTTAGAGGTCATATTATGGCATACTCTGGGGAAAAAAAGAAGCTACGTAGAAAACACCTTGATGAGCTTTATAACCAACTTTCAATTTCTGAGAAACATTACTACCAAAATTCCAGTGCTATGAATCTTCGTTTAGTTATGGCCTTACGTTTCCAAATCAATAATGAGTTCGCGGAGTTAGCGGCTGGAACTTTACTTAAATACACAACCAAGATTCATCAGACTTCAAATAAGGCTGGGAGGTCACTGGCCTCTTATCTTAAAACTAGAAAGGAAAAAGCATAACAATCGCACATTAAAGACAAACATGGCACATCCCTTGCTCACCCAAACGATATACTACACTGTTTTAAACAATTTTATTCTGACTTATACACTCCTGAAACCATGGTTCCCCCTGAAAATATTAACTCCTCTCTTCATAAGAGCAATAGACACTCCTATCCCCAAATTGACTTTTCACACTTAGAGGGCGACATTTTACTTCCCGAAATCACACGTTCCATTAAGGGATTGGGTAGAGGAAAGGCTCCCGGGCCAGATGGTCTTTCTACGGAATTTTATGACAGATTGGCTCATTCCCTTACCTCTAAACTTAAACTGTTGTTTTCCTACTTTATCTTCCAAAAATCCTCTTCAGGATCTTTCTCTGAAGCTCTACTCATCTTATTCTCAAAAACTGATAAAGATCCCACACTTCCCTGTAATTATAGACCAATCTCTCTCATTAGTAAAGTTTTTGCTAAAATTCTTGCCAATAGGATTGAATCGTCTCTTCCAGCTATGATGAAATCTGACCAAGTCGGGTATGTGAAGGGACGGAATATTTCTGTGAATGCAAGATTATTATTTGATGCTTTTCATGTAATCTATAAGGGCAAGAAAGATAAACAGTGTTATGCTGAAGTTGCGTTTGATTCAGAAAAAGCTTTCAACCGTGTCAATCGGGACTTTATGTTTCAATCGCTACGCTGGCATGAGTGTGGCAAGCAGTTTATCTCCCTGGTACAGCTTCTATATTCTTGTCCCAAATAATCTATTATCATTAACGGTCAATCCTCACCCTTCTTCCCCTTACGAAGAGGAACTAGACAAGGCTATCCCCTCTCCCCCACCCATCCTTTACATTCTCTCTCGTGAACCCTTGCTAGAACTCATTAGATCCGACAGAAACATTCCTAGAATCCCATGTGGAAATTCGATTACTAAAATTGCTGCTTATGCAGATGACATTCTTATCCTTATTAAAAAAACAACTCCACCTTCCTCACCTGCTTGATAGACTTCATCAATTTTCCCTTGTTTCAGGCTTTAATTTTAATAAAGAAAAATCCGAGATCTTACCACTCAACTCCTTTTGTGTTAAGCATGACTTAGATGTCTTTGGTTTCAAATGGTGTAATGAATCAATTAAATATCTAGCCATTCGCTTTGCCTCCTCAACAAATGATACTATCAAACTTAACATGCATATATTGTTAGATCGACTTAGTGTATTAACCTCAAGGTGGTCTGCCCTCTACCTTTCCTGGTGGGGCCATCTTGACACCATTAAAATTATGCTATCCCCCATCGTCCTATATTACCTGTAACTCCTTCCGGTCCCATTGCCTTCCTCATTTTTCAAGCCCATCTGCTCTATTCTTCTCAATTTCTTATGGGGCTCCTTCAAATGTAAAAGGATTGCTATTGCCAAGTTAAAAGCCCCATATGAAATGGGAGGGGTCAGATTCCCGGACTTCAAATCATATCATTCAGCATTTCTTTTTAAAAAATCCTGCTGCTGGATTGCTCTCCTAACTCCCCTGATATTCCCTCCTGGTGTGCTTTAGAAAATCACCTAGCATATCCTTATGATTTAGCTGATCTCACATATGTATTTACCCACTGTTCTACATACAGGTTTGATCCCACTGAAGCTACTATTTCAGCTCTCAGATTATTTCTCTTTCCACATACCATGTCCCCTGCCAAGGATCTTTCCCATATGCTCTGGCACAACAAAAATATTACTGTTAATAAAAGAATATTATATTGCAAATCCTGGTTAAAAAGTGGCATCAGATTCATTCAACAAATTGTTAATGGCTCCTCCATTCTCTCCTTCCAACAACTAAGAAATCTATATTCCATCCCTGTTTTGGACTTTAGCTTTTATAATAATTTGGTAAATGCGTGCCTAGATGCACTTCATCTTTTCTAGAGCACCACATTGTAGTGATAAACAGTACCCGCACCTCCCTGGGATCCAGCCCTTTGGGCAAAGTAAATCACTCCTAATTACCTTCCCACACAAATAAGGTTTAAGACGCACGATGAACTCAGTCTGGAAAAAAGCCAATCACACAGAATATATGATGCTTGCATTTATTATCTACAGTGTCTAATGAGAACTAAGCAGCAATTTACAATAATGTGGAAATAGAAAAGTGCAAGCTATATAATGCCAATTATCAATCACAGATGAATATGCAATTATTTGGTCTTACACTCCTAATGAAATGTAGATGAAGGTATGATCTGATCACACCCAGGACCCTCGCCGCTACAGGTGCCCGGCACTCCTCGGAAGAGGAGGGGAGGACTGGCCAAGCCCCCACAGTCCTACACCAGAGCGGGGATGTGATGCTAGGAGTCTCGGCCCAGATAGTGCACAGCTGGTCGTCCAGGCACTGTTCTTCTTGATACGCGCGTCTTTCCTACAGCCCAGGATGAGTACTCCCTTCCCTGATCCAAGTATAGTTCTCTTATTAGGAGCTGCACGTCAGTCATCATGACGTGTCAGCTCTTCGAGAAGCTTCTAGGCTCACCCTTCCGGGCAGTAAACATGTTTTCGCTTGGAAAGTTACAAAACTGGAAACAGCCAGTCTTGGCTCCCAGGCTTCGGGCACTGTGTTTTGAGAAGATCTGACATTCTTGCCTTATCAGTGCACCTGACTCGCATAGCGAAGACGAGCAAAGCTTGCCTCTTGCAAATGCTAGATGTTTTATGTCTTCAGAAAAGGCCTTCGCAATTAACCCCTTGCAAGCATGCAGGCTCACCCAGTTCGAGAGGCCTGGTTGATGTCAGCATTTTCCTCCACGCTTCAAATAGGCTCTAATACACACAAGATAGCTCAGTGGGTTAGTGCAAATGCAGGTTACTGCAAGTGCCTAGCAGCTTATCACGACACACATTTACACCATATCCCTCCAAATTTTCGCTACAGCCCATGATTTCCGATATAAAGGCCTCAAAGTTGTATAAAGTTTTGTCCTCTAACAATGTTGTTTGGCCTGCACACTTGACATGGGATAATGATCTGAGCAATGCTTTGAATGACCAAACGTGGTCCCTACTGTACTCTAGGATCAGGGGTGTATCCGCTTCGGCCAACATAATACAACATCTGTTCTTCTTCATCCACAGAGCATTTATAACTCCCGTGAAATTATCAAAATCCAAGAAAGACACAGACATTAAATGCTGGTCTTGCGGTTGTGCCCCTGTATCCTATAAACATTTGTTTTTTGACTGTGCATTTGTATTTAGGTTCTGGCAGGAAGTATGGAAACTCCTTAAACTCATTTTTATTGTGGATATCCCACTATCCTTTTTAAACGTTATTCTGGGAAGCATGGCAGTCACAAACACTAATCTGCATACCTTTGCCAAGCTATATGATTTATTCATTGCCATTGCTCTGAAGCTTATCACCCCCAAATGGAAAGACTCCCATAACCTTTCTATCAAGGGGTGGTGGAATAACATTTGTCACGTGTATAGAATTGAGGGCTTTTTTATCTGCTATCTGGACTGTTTACTGCAGCAGTGCATGGAACTTGAGCACTGGTTCTTGATCCCCATGTCCGGGTGGGCATTGCCTAACAACAATATATTTACTAAGCCACTCTTTGAAAAACTTGACAGATTGGGGGTAATTTACACCAACTACGCGGACGATACGCAGATCCTCATACCACTATCTGGCAACTTTGTTGAAGACACAGCTCTAGTAAATAAGATTTACCTCATCATTCAGGCATGGATGGCCTCACATGGCCTCTGCCTGAATGACGATAAAACAGAGATACTGATACTGGGTACCGACTCCAACCTTAAGAAACTCAGCCCTAACTACAGTGCCTTCAATATAGACGGTAATATAATCAAAGTGGCAACGGAGGTAAAAACACTAGGCTTCTACCTTGATTCCACTCTATCTTTCAAAAAACAAGTTAACGCTTTGGCTTCCTCCACAGCCTACACTTGCAAATTAATCAGGGCCTGCAGACCTTACCTGTCCACAACCAATTGTATCACACTAGCCAATGCCCTAGTAATGTCCAAACTGGATTACTGTAATGCCCTTTATGCGGGCGCCAATAAAACTGTCACTAACAAATTGCAAATATTGCAGAATAATGCTCTTAGAGCAGCCCTTGACATACCCCGCAGAGCACATATATCTAATATTAGGAAAGACAACCACTGGCTAAAAATCAATGACAGAGTTCTCCTTAAAACACTATCTCTCACACATAAAGGACTGAACAACACTGCGCCCCCCTACATCTCGGCTAGACTGACTAGAAAATCCTCTACTCACCATACCAGAGCCTCTATCCACTCCCTACTTGAAACCCCCAGATTTAGACTAACTAAAGCAGGCGGAGCTAGCTTCCCTGTTAGAGCGGCCTGCGCTTGGAATTCACTCCCCATGGCATTGAGAGCTAATCTACCCTACTCTAGTTTCAGGAGTAAGGTGAAAAGTTGGCTCTGGAGTAACGACAACTAACCCACTGAACCTGGCCCTATCATTGCGCATAACTACCTTTGACTCCCCCGATACCAGACCTATGAGAGGGATTCACATTCCTGTATTTCTTTGAATATTTGTATATTGGTTTTGTATATATGTTAATAACTCATATAATGCATATTCTGTATGTATCCTTTTGTATGTACGCAACCTTAAGCCTAAGTATTCTTGTAACTGCTGCGCCCGGCTACCCCTGGGTTTTTAAACTAAACTCTTGCTTGTTCATCAGTTTTTGCCAATGCATTATTCCATAAGAATCTAATTATTATATTGCTATTGATACCTCCCCCCACACCCCCATAACTCCCCTCTGTTCTTGTGTCTGTCCCCCCTGCAAGTCTCAGGTTTATGAACTTTAACTAAATTGCAGATTTCAATGTTGCTGAACTTCTCTTATTAATGAACCATTCCTGTGGTCATACTCTTCCACCCACTAATTCTAAGAACGTATGTTCATTTTTCTCGAGATCAGATTGTGATTAATGTTTTTCTTCATGAATGTCTGCAATGGTTTTAATTTGTACTGTTCTCCAGCATTGGATCTTTCACGGATTCACATGCTTAGAATATTCCCTGTCGTCAGGCTGGGAACCCTCTGTCTTTTTTAAAAGCGTTTTCCCTTGGAAAACTTCAACACTATAGTGTCCTATCAACGTCCTTTTGGGACGCTTACGCACCACCCAATAGGGCGTAGAGTATAAATAGACCCGCCCCGCGGCTTCTCCTCAGATTTCAACCATCTCCAAAGTGTCGGGATCACCTCGTGCTTTCTACACTTTTGCGGGTTATAGCAATTTCTTTCCCAATGTCGGGGAAAGCGTTGTTTCGCCCGTGCGCTACGTGCGGAATAAAAATGAAGGGGACGGGCACATGGACTGCCTCTATTGCCTTTACCCTCATCACTCCGTGGATACCTGTGACATCTGCAAAGGTTTCTCACAGAAAACGTTGAAGGACTGCAATCAGCGTCTGATATCGTGGCTGAACGAAGGTAGGATCGGTGCGCAGTCTGGCATCGGAGAGGCCTTCCCCTGCAGTTCCTCGCCAGTCGGTTTCGGCTGATCCTCCGGCAAAAAAGTCACGGCCTACAGAAAACAGTTGTTTCTGTTTCGGGGAAACATCTGACAAAAGCCGCTCCTTCATCGTCTAAACATGGTCAATCTGACCAGTCCCAAAAGCCTGAAAAATCTTCTTCTTCTACTTCTTCGAAGAAGGATAAAAAGGACTCTTCGAGACGCTCCTCCTCAGGGGACCATCATAGGTCTTCCTCGAGTAGAGAACCTTCTAAGCACCTGTCCAGAGACTCGAAAAAGGTGGGATCGCCTAATAAGTCTGCGCCACAACTGCCAGCGCCGTCAACGGGAGCCCCGTCGTCGACAGCTTCACTTCTGTCTACAGTGTCGGTCTCTACAGTGGTGTTGTCGGCCCCAGTGGCGACGATCGACGAGGCCGCCAGTTTTCAACGTTGACGGTCGATATACCAGGGTTTTGGCAACCTTTGGCGTATGACGCCGTTCTACCGGACACCTTATTGCAGCAAGAGTCCGCCCTCTCGGTGTCTTCGAGGGAGGAGGAACGAGAACCTGTGGTTCATCCAACAAATCTCGGCTTACAGTGCGTTGGCCCTTCGACGACAATGGGATTACAAAATGTTCCACCTGAATCCGTAGTCGGTGCTGTCTCTACACTGCAGTCCCTATTAAGTCAACTGAATGCAAGACTGCCTCCCATGGGTACGCCTCCGGTAACACCCATCGTCGTTGAGGCAGGTTCCCCTCCGCGTTCAGTGTCCACGGCTGAGTTGCCGACTTCCTGGCTTCAGAACCTCCTCGTTCCCACCCGGAGGAGGGTGAGCTACAGGACTCTGATTCGGAGCAGGGTCCTACGGACCCCATCTCTGACATTTCATCGTCGCCATCAAGAGACCCGACGTGGGAGTCTGACTGAGAAATAGAGGTTCCTAGGAGTCCGGTGCAACCGTCTCCCCCAGATGACATTGGGGCTTTTCATGCCATGATGGCAAAAGCCTGTGTTGAGTTTGGTCTGACCCCAGAGGAAGAACGGAAAGAATGTTTCTTATTTGACCACATGGGAAAGAGAAGAAAATCGGTTTTCTCCATTCCGATCCTGGACCACGTTTGGCAAGAAGGCTTACGTACCATACGCCATCCATTTTCGGAGCCTGCAGTTAAGGGCAGGTTAGAGAAAAAATTCAAAGCCCCGGACTCTACGCCAAAGTGTTTGGTTGCACAACCTTCTCCAGAATCAGTGGTGTCAGCGGCGGCTAGCAGGAAAGCCAGAACACAGCACAAGTGCACAACACCTCCTGGCAGTGAAACTAGAAGGCAAGATGCCTTCAGAAAGAAGGTGTTAACAGTGGGGGCGACGACAGTCAAGGCAACTAGCTTGTTAGCGATTATGGCACGCTACGACCGCAAAATGTTGCATCGCCTGGCCCCCATCTTAGAACAACTGCCCGAAGAACACCAAATAGCAGCCATGCTACTGGTGCGTGAAGGTGAGGAGGCATCAAATCACAGCATTAACATGGCTGTTGATTTGGCAGAATCGGGGTTCAAGCAGATAACTAATGGAGTGGTACTAAGGAGGCAGGCCTGGCTAAAGTGCATAGACTTTAGGCCCGGAGGTCCATTACAAGGTGCTTGGCATGTCCTTGCGGGTGAGCAATTATTTGGGGAAAAAAATAGATGATGCCCTCAAAGGCATGAAAGAGGATTCCGATACGGCGAGGTCATTGGGAGCTTTGCAAAGCGGGCAAGCGTTTCGGGCCTTTCGTCCCTTCCGTGGAGCTTCGGGGAACACTCGATTTACTGCATCCAGAGACCGAAACTACAATCGGTCGGGATACTCATCCCAAGGATACAGACGAGCAGTTCAGGCTACTGTCACGCCTTCTCCCTGCCACACCATTGATAGACAATCTTCCAGATTCACGTCCACCACCCCTAATCATGCACGCTTCATACGGCGTGTACCCCATAACATTCATCGCACTCAGCAACTGAATTACCAAGGACGGCTACGACCTTTCCTACATTGGAATCTGCCATGGCGCTTCTCTCCAGGACGGCACCCGTCCACGGGCGCCCGGAGACTACGATCCAGCTCACGAAGTGCTTCCGATCAGGTGATCAAATGCCGGCAACAGACGGCCAATCGCTGGCAGACTCTCCGTGCAGCGTCGAGGGTCACATGACGTGAACCCATGTTTCCCTCGTGACTGTATCACGTGATTAATTCAACACAGTCAAAAGGACAGGGGAAACGCGGAACAGACGCTTCACAGCTGCTTTCCGGAGTGCTGCATGGCGTTTTGGATCTCGCTTAAAATTCGGATTTCTTTGACCACGGAACGTTTCACGGATTGCTTTTGGTCTCTTCTTCAGGCTCAGGCGAACTTTGATCTAATTTTCAGATTCGGAGTCTGCAGTCACCCCTGGGCCAAGCAGGGGGTGGCTCTGTCTGCGGTCCCCCAAAAACGCACCCTGATTGGATGGTGAAAAACGTGAGGTGCGTCATCATTTTTTAAATGGTCGCCATGTTGGATCTGCGGAAAGCTGCTGCTGACCGCGGACACAGCAATGAGCAAAAAGTCTGGAAAACACATTTGGGGTTATTTGGTGGGCAAAAGAGGGTCTCGACCGGGTGGGACATTAGAATAAATTTGATATGGAGCTCTTTTTAAAGGTGAAAAAAGGTGCCGCTGAGTCCGTAGTCAATTTTTCTGTCCGCGGACATCATTTGGATTGCAGCGGGCTCTGGGTTATTTGAAGGTGTGTTGTATGTACTTGTTACAGGGTTTAATTATACTGTGGTGGTTGTGGCTATAATATGTTAAGCAGGACAGTTTAAAAGCTTTAATTGCATACAATTTTACAGAAAAGAAAGATGTACTTTTTTGACCCTCATAAATAGTACATAGAGTACCATGTTTGCTACAAAATGAGTGAGTGCTACACTGGTGTTGAATTGACATGAAATAATCATTCTGGAAAAAAATCCATACAGGATAAAAAAACTACTGTAATTATGTGAGTGTAAGCGTGATAGTATGTTTGTTTGAAGTGTGTTGTGATTAAGGGAATGTCTAAAGAAGTCAGATACCTGTCGAAGTATTCAGTCTATATTGGACTTTACAAGACGTTTTGCAGTAAGAATAACTGTGATGGCATGTTTGAAGTGTATTCCAATAAAGGGTGTTTTTTTTAGTTTAGTAGTTTTTATTGAGATTATACAAATGAGAAGGGAGTAGTTTCTTACCTGTAACGCCATTTCTCCAGCGTTGGTATCTTTCATGGATTCACATGCTTAGAATATTCCCTGTTGTCAGGCTGGGAATCCTCAGTCTTTTTTAAAAGACCCTTAGAAAAACTTTGACACTTTAGTGTCCTATCAACGTCCTTTTGGGACGCTTATGCACCACCCAATAGGACGTAGGGTATAGACAGACCTGCCCCGCGGCTTCTCAGATTTTAACCTCCAAAGTAGAGGCACCGACTAGGTTTGCATTTAGGGGAGGCCGGTGGGCGCATGTGAATCCATGAAAGATACCAACGCTGGAGAAATGGAGTTACAGGTAAGAAACTACTCCCTTCTCCAGCATTGGATCTTTCATGGATTCACATGCTTAGAATAGATTACATAGCAGTATTCATCATACATGGTGGTGTATAATGCAAACCAATACATTAGGAACGCAACACTTACGGCCAGCAAGAAAACATTAGCCATGGTAACATTGAAACAGGTACCCCACGCTGTGGGTCTTACCTTACTGAAAGAGGAGTTGCAGAACTGCACGTCCCATCTGTACATCTGCACCATGTTGCTGTTCTAGGCAATAATGCTGAGTAAATGTATGCAGCACCGACCAGGAGGCCGCCTGACAGATGTCCACCAGCAAAATCCCCAACCATAATGCTGCTGATGACACAGTGGCCCTCATTACGATACTGGCGCTAAACCATGCCGCTATTAGCACCATGGTTGGTGCCGGTATCGTAACAAGTCCGCCAATGTTCAATGGGGAATTACCACCCCATTCAAAGGTTGGCAGGGCAGTAATTCCCCATTGAACATTGGCCCTTCCCCATTCCCATTTTCCCCCGTAGGGCTCAATGGGACTGGGGAAGGCGCTAAGTACGGTACCGCAAATTGCGGTACCGTACTTAGCACCAAGGTCCCTTTGCGGGTCCCTACTTTAACGGCTGGTCTAGACCAGCCGTTCAGGTCGGGTCCCGCAAAGGGACCTCGTAGTAAGGCGCTAATGGGTTAACGGTGCCGCAGCCTTTTACGGCGTCGTTAACCCATTAGCGCCAGGGTCGTAATGAGGCCCAGTGGATCTCGTCGAGTGCGCCTTCGGGCGCCTCTCCAAAGGCTTTCCCGTCTTAGAGTGACAGAAGGAAATAGCCGATGAGACCCAGCGCGATAGGCCTTGTTTGGAGATTGCTCTTCCCTTTACTCAGGGTCCATAAGCCACAAACAGTTGTCTTGAACGCTGGAATTCCTGAGTAAGACTTAGATAAAATTTCAATGCTCTTTTAACGTTCAGCGTATGCAACACCTATTCTGCCAGTTAGGAAGCCGAAGCGAAGAATGATGGTAGCACAATAGAAGAGAGTTTATGGAACGTAGTTGGCACCTTTGGAATAAAGTGCGGGTTAGTAGCTAACACCACCATGTCTTTGAAGAAACATAAATACGGAGGATCAATCACTAGAGCTTGCAACTCCGATATTCTTCTTGCTGAAGTAATGGCCACTGAACTCCACATTTTCCATGACAAAAATTGCAGAGGCGTCGACGACATAGGTTCAAACGGGGCTTTCATCAGACCCGACAGCACCAGATTGAGACTTCAGCCAGGAGGGATTTTCTTAGCCAGAGGAAAGGTCCGAAACAATCCTCTTAGAAAATGTTTAATGAGATGATCACTGAACAGCAGGGTAGCGTGCCTCTTCCGAGTGAATCTAGAGATGGCCGCCAGGTGAACCTTTATGGAGGATAATGCCAAACCTTTCTTTGCCAAATGTAGTAAGTAGGGCAGAATTGTTCGATTAAATGCTTAAAGGGTCTATCCCAGGCTGATCCTTAAACCACACACAAAACCTTTTCCATTTGCATGCATAGGAGACATTTGGGGACAGAGCTCTAGCCGCCTCTAAAATGCGGCAACAGTCCCTAGGAATGTTTAGTAATCCAAACTCGGAGAATTCAGGAGCCAAGCTGTCAGGCTGAGAGAGCCCGGGTCGTGATGCCAAACTGCCCCCTTGTCTTGAATTAGTAGGTCCGGCGTCACTTGAAACCGCACTGGTTCTGCTACGGATAGATGGAGTAGGTCTGAGAACCACGGCTGCCTGGCCGAGTAAGGGGCCACCAGAATCACACGTCATGGGTATTTCTGAATCCACTGGAGGGTCCGCCGAATGAGTGGAAACAGAGGGAAGGCGTGCGCGAACCTGCCCTTCCACGGGAAGGAGAACGCATCCCCCAGCGAATTTGGCTGAGGCCATCTGCTGGCAAATTGCTTGCATTTCTTGTTCTCTTGGGTGGCGAAGAGATCCAGCAAAGGACGACTCTATCTCCTGAAAATGCTCGACACCTGCTGATCCTTCAGCTGCCACTCGTGGGGTTGGTTCATTTCTCTGCTGAGAGTCTGCCTGTACATTCATCACCCCTGGCAGATGAAACGCCACAATATTGATGTCTAGTTTGATGGCCCAATGCCATAGCTCCTGAGCCTCTCTCTCTCTCGAGAGCGTTCTGGAGTGCGTGCCACATTGCTTCCTGAGGTAAAACATTGTGGTTGTATTGTCCGACAACACCCTCAGGACAGAGCCTTGTATGCGCTGCAAAAACGATTTTAGAGCCCAATGAACCGCTCTCAGTTCCAGCACATTGATATGAAGACTCGATTCGACTGGAGACCACCGACCTTGAACTTGGAAGGACCCCAGATGAGCTCCCCATCCTGTTTGAGAGGCATCCGTCACAACTGTAGCTTGAAATTCCGGCACCAGTACCAGAATTCCTCGCGTTACATTGTGCGAGAGTTGCCACCACCGAAGCGCTTCCTGTAAGTCGCTGTCTATCACCAACTTGTCAGACCATAATCCGCAACTTTGAGCACACCGGTCTGCCAGAAATTCCTGTACTGGCCTCATGAAGAGACGACAGTCCTTCACCAACGGAATACATGACGCCATGGCTCTCAGTAGCGACATGTAGCTTCTGACCGACACTCTCGTTCCGACTCGTTCCGAGTTTTTGAATTCTCTCAACAGAAGACTTCACCAGACCTGATTGAGTCTGGAATTCCACACCCAAAAACACCAAACTCCTGGAGTGAGACAGAAATGACTTTTCAAAGTTGACCGCAAAGCCCAACCATTGCAACAGCTGCATGGTAACATTGAGACTTCCCTGCGTCCCTGCCGGAGACGAGCCCCTACTCAGCCAGTCGTCCAGGTAAGGATATACGTGATGACCTTCTCGTCTAAGCCACGCCGTCACCGGCACTAAGCATTTCGTAAACGGCCTGGGAGACGATTTTAGACCGAACGGGAGCACTCGGAATTGGTAATGATTCTGACCCACCATGAACTGTAGGAATTTTCTGTGTTGTCTTCGCATAGGTATGTGGAAATACGCATCTTGCAAATCCAATGATGCCAGAAAATCTCCTGGCTGTATCGACCGGATAACTTACTGAAGTGTAAGCATCTTGAACTTCAGGCGTTGCAGAGTCTTGTTCAGGGCCCAAAGGTCCAAAATGGGTCGCCACTTGCCATTGTTTTTACCATGAAGTAACAGGAGTAAACCCCCTGACCTCTCTCGGCCACTGGAACCAATTCTATAGCCTCTTTCTGCAGCATAAGTACAACCTCCTGCTGTAAGATGTGAAGATGAGGTTGCGCAGAATACACGGGAGGAATGGGAAGTGGTGTGTACTTGAATTCCAGAGAGTGGCCCTGCCTCACTGTGCCCAATACCCAACGGTCCGATGTAATTTTATCCCATTCATCGACGTGTAGGGCCACTCTGCCTCCCAGGACATCTCGAAGACTGTCATTACTGTGATTTCGTTTGCTTACTCTTAGTGGAAGAAGGCTGCCCTTCTCTCCTTCTGCATGTCTGAAAATCATGGCTACTTCGTGTAGCTGTTGTGATCTTGATGGTCGTGTAGATGAAGATACCTCCGTCCCCAAGTACCACACTGGTAAGAATAATATCACTACCAATGCAATTCTTGAGGCCACAGGTGTGGAGTGCCGTCAAGCTGGAAACAGGAACACCGGAAGGACCCCCTGACTGCTGCAAGGCAATAAATGATTAGGGCAGACCGTCACAATGATCACAATGCAATATGGTGGAAGAAGCTAAAGGGCTTACCCAAATGTGTTGGTCAGGATGCCTCAAAGGGTTAGGGGAACAGAAGGGTCCTTGTGGGCACTCTTGATGGATACACCTGTAGGTCAGGTAGCCAGTGGATAATCCGTAAACAATCCGTTAACAGTCCAGGGTCGAAAGCCGAGAAAACAATAACCAAGGTCCAATATCCAAAGTTCAAAGTTTGTGCAAAACCAAAGGTCGTGAAGTCTGAATATCAAAGTTCGCCTGAGCCTGAAGAAGAGACCAAAAGCAATCCGTGAAACGGTCCGTGGTCAAAGAAATCCAAATTTTAAGCGAGATCCAAAACGCTGTGCAGCACTCCGGAAAGCAGCTGTGAAGTGTCTGTTCCGCGTTTCCCCTGTCATTTTGACTGTGTTGAATTAATCACGTGATACAGTCACGAGGGAAACGTGGGTCCACGTCATGTGAACAAAGGGGGGTCTGGGAATCTCTCTACCAGCACGAACACAGCCCAATGACCTGTTCTTGAGTGAACAACCCCTGGGAGAGACTCTACCAAGTCTTTAGCTCACTGTCCTTTTCACAGAGAAGAAATTTCCCCGCACATCAGCCTTTGTCCTGCCCAGGGGCAGTCCAGCGCTGAAATGCTATGCAATTCTCCCCTGAACAAGAGTACCATCAGTAACCCCATACACGTGTTTCAGCCTTGTTGGGCATCATCAGTGAGGTGAAACTGTTGCCTCTCTAAGAACAGTGAGAAAGGGGTCCACGTCTGGATTGCCCTGTTAACTTAGGGTGAAACCCAAAGTTAATGTATGCAAACAAAGGGGGGTCTGGGAAACTCTCTACCAGCACGAACACAGCCCAATGACCTGTTCTTGGGTGAATAACCCCTGGGAGAGACTCTACCAAGTCTTTAGCTCACTGTCCTTTTCACAGAGAAGAAATTTCCCCGCACATCAGCCTTTGTCCTGCCCAGGGGCAGTCCAGCGCCGAAATGCTAGGCAATTCTCCCCTGAACAAGAGTACCATCAGTAACCCCATACACGTGTTTCAGCCTTGTTGGGCATCATCAGTGAGGTGAAACTGTTGCCTCTCTAAGAACAGTGAGCAAGGGGTCCACGTCTGGATTGCCCTGTTAACTTAGGGTGAAACCCAAAGTTAATGTATGCAAACAAAGGGGGTCTGGGAATCTCTCTACCAGCACGAACACAGCCCAATGACCTGTTCTTAGGTGAATAACCCCTGGGAGAGACTCTACCAAGTCTTTAGCTCACTGTCCTTTTCACAGAGAAGAAATCTCCCCGCATATCAGCCTTTGTCCTGCCCAGGGGCAGTCCAGCGCCGAAATGCTAGGCAATTCTCCTCTGAATAAGAGTACCATCAGTAACCCCATACACGTGTTTCAGCCTTGTTGGGCATCATCAGTGAGGTGAAACTGTTGCCTCTCTAAGAACAGTGAGCAAGGGGTCCACGTCTGGATTGCCCTGTTAACTTAGGGTGAAACCCAAAGTTAATGTATGCAAACAAAGGGGGGTCTGGGAATCTCTCTACCAACACGAACACAGCCCAATGACCTGTTCTTAGGTGAATAACCCCTGGGAGAGACTCTACCAAGTCTTTAGCTCACTGTCCTTTTCACAGAGAAGAAATTTCCCCGCATATCAGCCTTTGTCCTGCCCAGGGGCAGTCCAGCGCCGAAATGCTAGGCAATTCTCCCCTGAACAAGAGTACCATGAGTAACCCCATACACGTGTTTCAGCCTTGTTGGGCATCATCAGTGAGGTGAAACTGTTGCCTCTCCAAGAACAGTGAGCAAGGGGTCCACGTCTGGATTGCCCTGTTAACTTAGGGTGAAACCCAAAGTTAATGTATGCAAACAAAGGGGGGTCTGGGAATCTCTCTACCAGCACGAACACAGCCCAATGACCTGTTCTTGGGTGAATAACCCCTGGGAGAGACTCTACCAAGTCTTTAGCTCACTGTCCTTTTCACAGAGAAGAAATTTCCCCGCACATCAGCCTTTGTCCTGCCCAGGAGCAGTCCAGCGCCGAAATGCTAGGCAATTCTCCCCTGAACAAGAGTACCATCAGTAACCCCATACACGTGTTTCAGCCTTGTTGGGCATCATCAGTGAGGTGAAACTGTTGCCTCTCTAAGAACAGTGTGCAAGGGGTCCACGTCTGGATTGCCCTGTTAACTTAGGGTGAAACCCAAAGTTAATGTATGCAAACAAAGGGGGGTCTGGGAATCTCTCTACCAGCACAAACACAGCCCAATGACCTGTTCTTGGGTGAATAACCCCTGGGAGAGACTCTACCAAGTCTTTAGCTCACTGTCCTTTTCACAGAGAAGAAATTTCCCCGCACATCAGCCTTTGTCCTGCCCAGGGGCAGTCCAGCGCTGAAATGCTATGCAATTCTCCCCTGAACAAGAGTACCATCAGTAACCCCATACACGTGTTTCAGCCTTGTTGGGCATCATCAGTGAGGTGAAACTGTTGCCTCTCTAAGAACAGTGAGCAAGGGGTCCACGTCTGGATTGCCCTGTTAACTTAGGGTGAAACCCAAAGTTAATGTATGCAAACAAAGGGGGGTCTGGGAAACTCTCTACCAGCACGAACACAGCCCAATGACCTGTTCTTGGATGAATAACCCCTGGGAGAGACTCTACCAAGTCTTTAGCTCACTGTCCTTTTAACAGAGAAGAAATTTCCCCGCACATCAGCCTTTGTCCTGCCCAGGGGCAGTCCAGCGCCGAAATGCTAGGCAATTCTCCCCTGAACAAGAGTACCATCAGTAACCCCATACACGTGTTTCAGCCTTGTTGGGCATCATCAGTGAGGTGAAACTGTTGCCTCTCTAAGAACAGTGAGCAAGGGGTCCACGTCTGGATTGCCCTGTTAACTTAGGGTGAAACCCAAAGTTAATGTATGCAAACAAAGGGGGTCTGGGAATCTCTCTACCAGCACGAACACAGCCCAATGACCTGTTCTTAGGTGAATAACCCCTGGGAGAGACTCTACCAAGTCTTTAGCTCACTGTCCTTTTCACAGAGAAGAAATCTCCCCGCATATCAGCCTTTGTCCTGCCCAGGGGCAGTCCAGCGCCGAAATGCTAGGCAATTCTCCTCTGAACAAGAGTACCATCAGTAACCCCATACACGTGTTTCAGCCTTGTT
The DNA here is from genome assembly GCF_040938575.1 of Ambystoma mexicanum. Lineage (NCBI taxonomy): Eukaryota > Metazoa > Chordata > Amphibia > Caudata > Ambystomatidae > Ambystoma > Ambystoma mexicanum. The sequence goes on from NC_090921.1 coordinate 141,452,362, forward strand.
GGGCATCATCAGTGAGGTGAAACTGTTGCCTCTCTAAGAACAGTGAGCAAGGGGTCCACGTCTGGATTGCCCTGTTAACTTAGGGTGAAACCCAAAGTTAATGTATGCAAACAAAGGGGGGTCTAGGAATCCCTCTACCAGCACGAACACAGCCCAATGACCTGTTCTTAGGTGAATAACCCCTGGGAGAGACTCTACCAAGTCTTTAGCTCACTGTCCTTTTCACAGAGAAGAAATTTCCCCGCATATCAGCCTTTGTCCTGCCCAGGGGCACCCCAGCGCCGAAATGCTAGGCAATTCTCCCCTGAACAAGAGTACCATCAGTAACCCCATACACGTGTTTCAGCCTTGTTGGGCATCATCAGTGAGGTGAAACTGTTGCCTCTCCAAGAACAGTGAGCAAGGGGTCCACGTCTGGATTGCCCTGTTAACTTAGGGTGAAACCCAAAGTTAATGTATGCAAACAAAGGGGGGTCTAGGAATCTCTCTACCAGCACGAACACAGCCCAATGACCTGTTCTTAGGTGAATAACCCCTGGGAGAGACTCTACCAAGTCTTTAGCTCACTGTCCTTTTCACAGAGAAGAAATTTCCCCGCATATCAGCCTTTGTCCTGCCCAGGGGCACCCCAGCGCCGAAATGCTAGGCAATTCTCCCCTGAACAAGAGTACCATCAGTAACCCCATACACGTGTTTCAGCCTTGTTGGGCATCATCAGTGAGGTGAAACTGTTGCCTCTCCAAGAACAGTGAGCAAGGGGTCCACGTCTGGATTGCCCTGTTAACTTAGGGTGAAACCCAAAGTTAATGTATGCAAACAAAGGGGGGTCTGGGAATCTCTCTACCAGCACGAACACAGCCCAATGACCTGTTCTTGGGTGAATAACCCCTGGGAGAGACTCTACCAAGTCTTTAGCTCACTGTCCTTTTCACAGAGAAGAAATTTCCCTGCACATCAGCGGGCAGGACAAAGGCTGATATCTCCGAATCTGAAAATTAGTCCGCGGACGGGGCCCAGATATCACACATTTTGTTTTATTGACTTTTTGGCCATTTTATTAAAAAACTACTGGACAAATGTACACCAAATTTACAAAAGCATGCTTTTGGGACAAAGCCACCGCTCCTGGTTCAGGTTTGGTGAAAATCCGTCCCGCAGTTTGGGCTGTCGGCGGGAGCAAAATATTTTTTTCATTGTGTCTATGAGGATTTAAAAAATGTTGGGACCCCCCCAATAACTTTGCCCCCATGGGCGAAACCACACCAAACTTTGCAGAATCATTGTATGGGGTTTCAGAAAATGACTTTTCTGAATAATGTTTGAATGCTTGTATGAAAAATCAAAAAATATTCTACAGTAATATTTTGAGGCAGCTGCCTGTGCATGCAAAATGCCATATTTCTACATTAACAGCGTCATAGCTTTATTCTTACTTTGATTATTATTATTAGCATATTTATTGAGTGTGGGCCTAGCTTCAGGACGCAACAGAGCAGTTGCAACCATGGGTAGAAGAATAAGGCTAGGAAGCATAGAAACAAGGGAGTGGCGATCTGACAACAGGGGAGAGATGGCAATAGTCGGCAATAAGTCTCCAAGTAACTAGGAGAGGAAACAGTGAGGCTCATTCTCAGGTAAGGTGGGGAGTGGACAGTGTATGGGCCTAGGTGTTAGGGATGATATCTTGAGGTAGCGCTGCATGTCATCTGTGTATTTGTGGATGTTGTATGGAGCAAGGAGGGTTCCAAGCGGTTCTATGTAAAGATTGAAGATCACAGGGGAGAGTGTAGATCTTTGTGGGACTCCACAGAAGATGGTTAGAGTGGGTCATCTGGAAGGATCCATTTGTACAAACTGGTGGCGATTAGCAAGGTGCGGTTTGAACCAGCTCAGGATGATCTCGGTGATCAGGGGATCGCAATTTGATTGCACTTGAACAACTTTTAACATAGGCTTTTCCCATAAGAAAAAAACAAATTCAGCCCAAATATCCCACAATTGGGTGCTTAGATTTTAAAGGTGCCTAGATTTCATCTGAAATTGCACTGAAAGAAATATGTTGAAAATCACCTGGGCCAATTTTAAGATATTGGCAATGTATTATAAATCTATATATGATGCATGCACAATGACAATGTTTTGACTGAAACGAATATGAACAGAGTACAAAATACACACAGCAACCACACAAACCACATGCATAGCAGCCATAACCACACTCAAGACACCCAAAATGTATAATTCAATACAACAATATGCAGCCGATATTATCATGACCACACACAACAATATGCATTCACCCCCACTGAGTACACAATTACAACATACACTAAAGCGTGGAAAATGCATAATTCATGCAACAATTTCAATATATGACGCATGCGCAATTATGAACAAAATACAACCCAACCATACACATAGCAACCAAGCCAAACATACGCACAGCCGCTATAACCACACACAGCATACGCACTCGCCCCCACTGCATACACATTACAGCATACATTCATGCAAGGAAATATATAACTCAAGCAACAATATGCAGCCAACATTATCATGAGCACACACAACATACGTATTCACCCCCACTGCGTACTGTGAGGCATCTTCTAAACCCCAGCCTAAAGTCTCCTCCCATGTGGCTAAGGGAAGGCATCCTCTACCTGATCCTAACCCTGGAGGTGATAACATGAGGGAGGATCACATGGGAGCAGATGGCTGTAAGAGGGAAGTGGTGACTCTGCTGAAGATGACATTTCCCTAATACCTAAATATCTAATGGCATGCTGTCAATGTAAGGCTCCCTTTTCTACAACTACCCAAAGCACAAAATATGAGAATTCTATCAAACAGCATAAAAGTGGTTAATTCGAGATTCAGGTAGTTCATTTTACCACTTCTAATTATTTTGATTCTGCCTTATATATAGGTCCAAACTACAAGGGTAAAACGACAACTCTTTTAATGAACGCCACCAAATTTGACAATTGTCAGTTAATTAATCACAAACAGAATAAAAACATTGCGTACTTCGGGTCCCATAATGCTTGTGATACTGGGACGAAGAAGAGGGTTTTAGAGACAAGGAAGCATATTGAACGGTCTAGTGGTTTTGACAGAAAGCACCTGAGCAGGAACGTTAAAGTTTAATGTATGAATGAGTTTCAGATGCAGGTAGAGGGAGGAGGAGAAGCTGGTTGTGCAGTAGTGGCAGGAGCAGGACTATGTGTGGGAGATGCTGTAGAAGCATAGAAAGCTTGGCCGTGCAGAGAATATGCAGCGTGAAACGACTCTGAAGGAAGCTATGCCATGTAGTAGACGGGCTCCCGACACGCCGTCAAGTACTCTGGTACAGATGTTACACCGGAGAAGACATAGAGCTGTCAGGACGGCGCAAGCTGTGGCAGTTGGACAGGTGCGGACAGGAGTGTAGAAGGAACCAACGAGTTCTCCAAAAGCACCGGCAAGTCAGGAGATGCCGGAGCATACCAGTGAGTTGGCCTGTAACAGGTGACCCCGGGGCACTCCAAAGAGACAGCTAGGTGAATATAATGATTCTAAATATTGAAAATATTAAATAAGGCAGACTGGGCACAACTAACAACTGCATTACTCTAGCTAGGGCCCTGATACTATCTAAGTTAGATTACTGCAATGTACTCTTGCTATGCACTACTAACACCAACTTTGCCAAACTACAACTAAGGCAAAACAAAGCATTACGAGCAGCCGTGGGGCTAAAGAAATCGGACCACATTTCTAAAATCAGGAGGGATTTCCACTGGCTACCCATCAAAGCCAGAAACATTTGTCTCGCCATAATTTGGTTGTCCTAAACAAGACCAACAGAACCCTCTGAACAAACAAAAATTAACTCCTCTTTGTCCCACGGTACAAATGCACAAGATCAGGGGGAAGCAGCTTCCCAGTTATGGCACCAAAACTCTGTAACTCACTCCCATTAAACATAAAAAATGAAGCCTCATACCAGTGGTTCAAAAAGATACTAAAAACCTAGTCATTTAACCAATACTAGTCTGTTGCTATTTAACTTACTCTAGTCGGTTGCCTCCCTCCTCTCACACATCTACCAATGAAAGATTGAAATGTACCACAAATATGTAAGATGCACAATGTTATAACAAAGGCTTTGCACGAAATATGCAATATTCTGTATACTGTTGTAAGATGAATATCAGTGTACTGTGTATCGTACCCAAATATAAACAAGATGTCTGTAACTACACCGTGATACCCCAGGGTTTGGTCGTATAACAAATGCAATAAATAAATAAAAACTCTGCTAACCAGGGATACCAATTAGGGGACAATTGTAACCTGCATTGCCAAAGCTGCAGAAGAAAGATAATATGGCAAACTGGGCGCAACTCTCCTAACCAGGGATTTCAGTTGGGAGACCATTGTAATCTACATTGCCAGCAGCCAAGAGATTGCAAAATTATAAAATATTAGAGCACCTGGCCAATATGGACTGGCGGCGGTAGTGTTAAAATAAGACTCCAAGGGATGGCCTAAGGTTGTGTTACATTTATTTACTAAGGTATGTAAAGAGCGAAAGATACCAGAATCCTGGAAAACATCCCTGTTGGTGCCTGTATTCAAGGCGGGAGATAGGCCTTCACCAGGGAAATACAGGCTTTTATCCATGCTAGAGGTCACTGGCAAAATATCTGCGTCGTATGTGCTTTCAGAACTGAAAGCATGGGTTATAAAACATAATCTATTACATCCATTCCAGATGTGGTTTAGCCTGGTGCTAGCACAATTCACAACATAAGGATGCTGGACGCTCTCATCTTGCGTGCTAGTAGTAAGCCAAGACCATCATTTTATATCACCTATGTGGATTTCCATGCTGCGTTCAATTTGATAAATCGTTCTACCTTATTTACGGAAGACACTAGATGCAATGGGTTGTCTGTCCCGGTTGCTTGAAATTGTCATCGCCCTTCACAGTAACAACTCTACCCGAATCCGATCGGTTGCTCATAGGTAAGGGCGCAAAGCAGGGATGCATGTTTGCCACCCTGCTTTTTAACTTTTTCATAGCTGATTTGCTTGTTCGGTTAGACCATAATGCTAAATATCCCCCATAAATCAGACACACTGAAGTGACCTCAATGCTTTATGCAGATGACCTGATAATGTTTAGCCAGACATTTGTGGGCATGAAGGGAATGATAAACTAACTAGGGAGCTATGCTATGGAAAATGAGCAGAAGTTAAACTTGGGGAAAACCAAAGTAATGCTGATTTCCTCTAAGATAGACCAGTCATGCATACCGGATTCGGAGAAATTGAATACACAGACCTTTATAAATATTTCGGCCTGCAGATATCCATTAGTGGCTATTATCCAGCGATCATTGCCTCAAGGAGGGCAGAGCAGTTAACAATACTGATAAGTAAGTTTACTGAGCAACATGCAGGATACTCGTTATCTGGTATAATTACTTTATACAAGCAATAGTTCTGTCCCATCATCCTATATGGTTTGGAAGCTCTGACTATGCAGTAACTTCGGGTGGCTAAACAAACTTGAGGGCTCTTTCTGGCGCATAATTTTAGCTCTCCCAAGATCTACCTCCATGGAGTATCTGCGTCTTGAATTGGGCCTGATCTCATTAAGGGAACTCGCTTTGAAGAGACGATGTATTCGATTTATTAAATGAAGAAGTGATCCAAAATGTCCTCTACTAGCAACCATTGGGGAATGTCTCATAGCTGAGCCTCTTAAGAAAGACTACAACTATCTGAGGTTGATTGCTGAATTTTTTGAAGAAATTAAATGGGTCCCCGACCTTTCTCAAAGTCAGCATTTTTAAACTCTTAAAGGTGTCTTTGTTGGAAGGCTAATTAAATTAGACTGGACTAATCTCATCTGTCCACATTAAGAAATTATGCTCTGTTTTCTATGGTCTCTCATTCTTTATGAAACCCCAAAGCTATCTTATTCAATGTCCCCATCCAGTATTGCATCGATTATGTCTGCTGATGAGGACTAACCAATTATCCCTTCAAGCAATTTGGGGATCCAGATGGCAATTACAAAATAATTCCAGATTTTTTTATATATGCAAGTGCCACAATGTAGAGTCTATGAGACATGTGTTCATGGAATGTCCGAGCTTAGGCACGTTATAGGTAACTACTTTTGGTAATCTGGGGCATAATCACAAATCAATTAAATCGGCAGAATTTTGGATTTACTATCTGAATTTGGACTCTGTCTCCACACTTTGCATTATTTCGCATATGGCAATGTATTGAACCGCATTTGAAGGAAAATTAAATGGAGAATATTATGAGAAAAGAGAAAGCAAGGACTATATATTGAATTAAACTCTAAATGATGTTGCAAGCCGATTTTAGTAAAAAGTTTGAAATGTATGTATACTATGTGATGTATTGTATGCATTTATATGTTTTATTTTTTGTGTAAAGTTTTTAATGAACTGTAACACAATAAAAAGTATAAAACAAAGGCTGAATGAGAAAAGCCCTCCATGTATAAGAGATCAAGGGGAGATCAACTGTAACCTGCATTGCCTACAGCCAAAAAGCAATAAAAGTGTATTACAGAGACAGCAAGGAAGCAACTTCCCTTTTATGGAATATCGAATTGGGAAGCGCTGCAATCCACTTTGTAAAGTCAAGAGACTATGGGCCTCATCACGAGTTGGGCGTTAGCCCTTAAATGCGGCGCTAACAGTATTACTCCTGCATTTAAGGGCTGACCCGATCACGAGTTGGGCGCTAAATGGGCTGTTTTACTTCCAGCTTTGGTATGCTGGTGAAAATCCCATTTAGCGCCCTGTTTTCGGCATAGTTACTGCTGGCTGTATTAGCCTTCAGTATTTGCGCCGAAGATTCCTCATTGGGCCCTATGGGGAATGGGGATTTACAGTTAAGGCCCAACTCGTTATCCGGCCGTAATAATGTTGCACCGGCTTGTGCTAATCCTATTACAGTTGGGCGGAGTTACCCCTGAGATACCGGCCAACTCGTGATGAGGCTCTATAAAGAGAAGCAGTTGTTGTTCAAACCTCCTCGCTCAGAATCAAAGTGTGGATAGTAATAACTTCACCAACAAAGTTCACAATATCAAATGGAATGCAAAAATTAAAAATAATCAAAACATGGTCCTATTTCTGTGCACAAACAACAGGAGGTCCATATGGGCGATGCTCCGCAGTGCGGTAGACAAACAATCAGAAGTAATGACATCTCCAATCTCTGCGTCAACTTGGACGACATTCATAAAAAGGAAATACCAACTCCCTCTTGCATTCCAGCAAACAAATCAATGTGATACGAACTACACAACTGTATCTGTTTGTCCGTGGTCAGAATTTGACATCAAACGGGTGATAAACAACCTAAAATACTCAAAGGCACCGGGGCCTGATGGCATCCCGGCTTGCGTCATGAAACAAGATCCTGGATTATGGGCCTCCATATGTAAAATCAAATACGATAACATTTTCAAATCTAAATCAATCCCTACATCTTGGAATACTGCTATAGTAGTGCCTATCTGGAAAAAAGGAAACAGAGAAGATCCAGCCAGTTACAGAGCAATCGCACTTCTAGACACCTCAGAAAAAGTATTTTCTATTTTGATTCTAAAGGAACTGGAACGTCACATGAAGGACAAAAACATGCTTTCAAGATTCCAAGCGGGCTTTCGACGGGCAATGGGTACCCCTCTGAATGCCACCATCCTAGCGCACCTACTTACAAAATCTAAACATGGTGAATGTGGTCCTATCTACATGGCCTCCCTGGATTTAACATCTGCGTTTGACACAGTCATCCGATCATTATTATGGTCCAAGTTAAAAAAATCAGGGTTCGATCCTATGTTATTACACATGTTAGCTCTTCTCCATAAAAACACTCAAGTTCGGATTCGTATCACTCAACAAGGCAACTTATCTGACGCAGTCCCTACGTTTATTGGCGTCAGACAGGGATGCAATTTAGCATCCACCCTTTTTAATGCCTACTTGTGTGATATGGATAACATCTGGCAGGGTACTTCCATCTATCCTGCCAAGCTGGGGGGCTTGCGCATACAGTGGTTGGCGTTTGCGGACGATATATTACTGTTCGACCTCACGCCATCTGGTCTGCAAACCAAATTAGAGATGTTTGCAAAATTTGCATTATCATATAATCTGAGTGCAAATGCACTGAAATCAAACATCATTATATTCAGCAACTCTAAGAAAAAATATGTTAAATATAAGTGGGCATTAAATGATACTCGAGTTGAATGCATACACTCGGTGAAATACCTTGGATACAATCTATCCAACAATGAGTCGAAAAGCATGTGGAAAGCTTGCATTCAAGATAAGATCAAACCACTATATGCGCAAATGAAAATTATATTCAATAGATACTGCGAGTACTCTATGTCTCCTCTATTTGAATTTTACACGTTAAAAGTAAAAGCAATAGTGTTATATAGTCTGGACATGTGTTTGATAAACATCGGACCAGAGCTAAACCAGGCTCAATCCGTGATATGGAAAAAAAGGTTAAGGCTATCTAATGCAATCCCGAGTGCAGTGATACGACATGAACTTGGTCTCATATCTCTATCTGCTCGCCTTCACTGGAGGCGTCTTAACAATCTTTCAAAAATGCTTACTCCACCACAAAATTCTCTGTATGAAAATCTGTCAACCATGATTACAGAGAAATCTCCCAAATCTATAAAAAAATATTATGGGGAAATGTTGAATTTATTATCAAATATCAATGCAACAATTGACGACTTGCAGTTGCGCCCAGCATATGTTAAAAAAAAGCTATATGAATATGATTGGAGAATTACCCTTGAGACCCTTCCAACGTTGACAATGTACACAGAAATAGCACAGTTTATTACTAGATACACCCCAAGAGCAAGATATTTGATGCAATTCCCGGCAAAACTAGAACGGGACACTTACTTACGATTTAAGTTAAATCAGTTTCCGACTATTGAAAAAATCCAATATTGGAGAACCACGCCTGTAGAAATTGCACATGGTGGATGTCGATTCTGTGGCAATCCCTCCATAAAGGAAACTCTTAAGCATCTCACAGTTTATTGTAAGTACTTTGAAACACATCGCATCACTTTCTTTAGCAAAAATAAAACTGATATCACGACACTAGGGAGAGAATGGCTGTGGATTCGTTGCATGTGGGGTACAAATGTAACGCTGATTCTTTCATTGACAAGGTTCTTAAGCAATATTAATACGCAACTTCAAAAGAAATTAGTTGAATATAAGGCATGGGTGAGACCTGACCTGCAAATGACGCGCTTGAGCTGCTCTGCAAAATATGGAAGGACAGCGTTTGACCAGTAACACGGTTAATGTTAAACCCTGATAGCAATGCCACAAGGGCAAATGTAATTCATGGGGACTTAACTTAAAAGACTCCAGCAAATGCAGTAGTCGACCATATGTTGAATTTTAATAAATGTATGCAATTGAATGTATCCCCAACAACACCAATGGAAATTACCTAATCTCCCACTATAACTGCAATTGGTGAATTGTACTGTCTGGGCACAGACAAACAGCTAATGAAAGGTTGGTGTCGACAGCATACATGCAATAGGTGCTTAGCAAAGTAGCGGCGATATTGTAATTTGTGATTATGAAATGTAAATATGATTTTAGAATTTGTTATATGCAATGAAAAAGATATATGAATTACTGTGAAATTTTGAGAAACGTAAAAATTGTTGTAAAAGTTTGTAAAACGAACTAAAAACAACAAATATATTTTAAATAAAAAAAAGAAAAAGTGTGGATAGTTTTAGAAAGTATTACCACAGAGTAGAATGGTAGTAGTAGGAGTTTTATCCTGGCAGGTGCGTGAACCAGGAAAGTACTGTGGTTGTGGTAAAAAGGTGTGTTGGAAAATAAGTGTTTTGATGAACTATTATATTGTAGAAACTGTTTTCTTTAAATAATGAAACAAGGCCTAGTTGGACCGTTTTTTGTTATTCTTCACCCCTGTTCCCCTCCCCCCTTTGTCTTGTGGCACCTTGAAACACCATTTGCTATAGGCGCTTTATAAATACTAAATAAATAAATAAATATCTAAAGTGTTTCTTGTGAAGAAGAAGGATGATGTGTTAACAATTGCTTAGTCTTTTGAAAAAAGAACAGCTGTCATGATTTATGAATGTGGGGTTTTGAGGAAAAGGCTTTTGATTTGCCAAGCAAAAGACGTAGGAAAATTGCCAGTTCTTTTGATTTATGAACGAACCTGTGGAAGAGAGATCTTAATTTGCTAATTTAACGGAAATATTGAATGAAGAAATCTTTTGTGCTCTGCTGATTTGAACTTTGTTATTGCACAGAACATTCTTGAAATTGAACTTTACTCCAAGTATTTCTGCATTGATCCAAGGGAAAGGGATTGCAACCCTGGTAACAAGAAATACTTTCAAATTCTTTGAGTTTGAATTTATATGTTATTCTGTGAAACTTAAATTAACCATGTATCATTTTGTTGTGTATTTTTGTGTGAGGGCCAGATATCTTTTGGATACTAGGTCATTTTTCTTTAGTCCTAGTTTGTTAGGTAGGGATCTCCTTATTAGGCTAGGGAAAGATAGGCGTTCGTCTCACTTCTTTTTATTTTAATAAAATGTCATCGTATTAGAAAACAATACATTTGTGCCTGTCCTGCATTTCTGACTCCTCACAGTACACATCACAAAATACACAAAAGCAAAGAAATGTAAGCACAATATGACCACACATAACATACGCACTCCCCCCACTTCGGACATATTACAACATAGACTAAAGCAAGGAAATCCATAATTCAAGCTACAATATTTTGCCAACATTATCATGACCTCACACAACATACGCACTCACACCCACTATGTACACATTACAGCATATACTAAACCAAGGAAATACATAAGAACTTATTAGCAAAACCAATAACCATGATATATAGACAAACAAAAGTAAAATAGCCCATTGCTACAATACCTAATGTAGGCCTTCAACAATACTGGTTAAAACTAAACTATTTATGTAAATGCATTCCATCAAACCTAAAAATACTGTATTTTTGACTTTCATGTTGCAGTGAAAAGTATGTAGGCCATGTTCAACTAAAAATGTATATATACATCTATTCACATTGATTCACGCACAATTTATTTTTCAATAATTCACACTTCCACACATGTGAATTTGATGTGCTACCAAGCATTTAAATACTATTTGTGTTCCTGGAAACAATCCTGCTAGGCGTTCCAAGTCAGTTTTAATTTCAAAATACAGCTCAGTTCCTCTTCAGTATCCCAAACAATTTCCTCTAGTGTGTATCAAAATTGACTTCTAGTATTTTCCAACTTTTATTTTTTTTAAAACCTTTATTTTTGGTTTTCTGAACACAATACAACTTCTCACCCACATTAGGGTGGAATTAACTTGCACCATTCCCATTCCCCTCTCCCCGCACCCCGCCCCGCGTCTCGCCTCATGGTGTTCGGTTTCAATGGCGGCTCACTCTGCAGCAGGCCAGTTCCTCGTCATAGGGTGCCACTGAGTGTTGGGCTTAAGCGTTAACAACATCGCAGTCAATAACTAATGAGTGCTGGCAGGGGAGGCTGGGGCATCCTCGGCCTCCTTCATCAGGAACAGCGTCAGTGGGCCCCATATGTCAGGAGGACGGGCGTGGAGGGGCAGCAGTTTGACAAAGTCAGTTTCAACATCTTGGCAGTAGAGGATGTCTTTACGCCAGGCGGAGACTGTGGGGGGCGGACCCCTGCCCCATGCCATGGCGACCCTTCTCCGGGAAAGTGTTAACAGTAGGCCAGCCAGTCTTCTTGTTCGTGCTGATAGCTTTTTTGTCAATCCCAGTAGGGCTGCCATGTGGGCAGGTTGAATGGCTTCTCCGATGATTGCTTCAGTAGTATCTAGAACCTGGTTCCAAAACGTGGTCAGTCTGGGACAGTCCCAAGCGAGATGGACAAAGTCGGCTGGTGCTGCTCCACATCGCTCGCATCTTGAGGGAGTTTCAGGATGGTGTTTATTTGTTTTTGCTGGTGTGTGATAGGTTTGATGAAGGAAGTTAAAGTGGATTAGTTTGAGGCGAGTGTTGAGTGCAATGTTTTGCGTTTGCTTGAGGATGAACGACCAGTCTTCTTCAGGGATGGTTGTACCGAAGGACTTCTCCCATCTGATTTTTGCTCTGGAGTTGTTGGAGGTTGTGTTGGTGATGATGGCTTTGTATAATTGTGAGACCAGTCTACCTTCTCCTTGTGATTGTATTACGTTGTGCATAAGTTGCCAGGTCAGAGGTTGGTGAGGGAAGTCAGGTAGGAGCGCTTGAAATGTGTAGCGAGTTCTGAAGTAGATAAAGATGTCGAGCGCTGTGGTCCCGTCTCTCATTTTCGCCTGTTCTGGAGTCAGGAAGGTATCATCAGTGAACAGGTCTCCAATAGAATTTATCTTTAGTTTTTCCACCCACTGATGGAAAACTCTTTCAGACGTCAGCAGGATTCCGGGTATGAATTTGATGGGGAGGAGTGGAGAGTATCTCGATCGTACTTCACATTTTTGTGCACGTTTCTTCCAGATTTTATACGTCGAGAGTACAACATTCATGGTATTGTTGGCGACTGGGATCTGGCTGAAGATAACCGCCCTCTGTAAATTGGGTGTCACTAGGGCTCGCTCCACCTGCACGTGGGGTCTGACTGTTGTGTCGAGTACCAATGGCCAAGAAATTGCGCCTTTGTCGCCCAGAAGTATTTCTCCAGGTCTGGCAGGGCCAGACCCCCGTTCGTCACTGGGAGAGTCAGTATTGAGTGCGCCACTCTGGCTGGTTTTCCCGCCCACAGCAGATCGAGGACCATACTTTTCAATTTTTTCAGGAAGGATTGTGGCAATAATAAGGGAATGTTTGTGAATAAGTACAGCATCTTAGGCAAGATCACCATTTTAACTAGGGAGACCCTTCCCCAGAGGGTTAGCGGTAGGGTTTTCCAACTAGCTACCTTCTCCTGTAGTGATTTGGCGGCTACTTCGTAGTTGTCGTGGAACACTTCTTGGTGATTTCGTGACAGTTGTATTCCAAGGTACCGGACTTTGGATGCCTTGCACGTGAGCATGAAGTCATCTGCCAAGGGTTTGGTCGCCGAGGACAGTGGGAATACTATGGATTTTGACTGGTTGATTTTCAGCCCAGACGCTGCGCCAAATTTGATCACCTCCCTCATGACCGGGTTCAGATTATCCGCAGGGTCTAGTACAAATAGCAAGACATCATCAGCATATAGTGAAATGATGAGTTTATGTGGGCCAATGATGAGTCCTCTTTGTTGTCGCTGTTCTCGCAGGTTAGAGGCAAGTGGTTCCATCACCAAGGCAAATAAAAGAGCTGACAGCAGGCAGCCCTGCCTGGTACCTTGCAGCAGCTTGATGGTAGCTGACTTTTCTGACCCTACTATGATGTTGGCTTGTGGATTGGTATATAACAGGGATACTAGTTTAATGAAGCGTGCTCCCAGTCCCATCCTGGTGAGTATTGCAAACAGAAATGGCCACTCCACCGAATCGAACGCTTTTTCTGCGTCGAGCAGGACGGCGACTGCTTGCTGGGATGGGTCCAACGCTTCCATGACGGCAAACAGCCGTCTGATTCAATATGTTGTGTTGCGACCTGGTATGAACCCAGCCTGGTCAGCAAGTACCAGGTCGGGCATCAGCCTGCTCGTGAGAACCTTCGCTAGTATTTTATTGTCTAGGTTTAGCAGGGAGATAGGACGGTAGGATGCGCATTGCTCTGGAGGTTTGTCTTGTTTATGCAAGAGGACAACGTTGGCTTTGCAGGTAGACTGTGGGAGAGCGCCTTTTTCTAGGGCTTCCTCATACACAGCTGCTAGGAGCGGGGCCAGAGTATTCGCAAAGGCTTTATAAAATTCTCCGGTGAGGCCGTCCGGGCCAGGGGCTTTGGATTTAGGAAGAGATTTGATAGCTTCAAGGATTTCTTCTTGTGTGATTGATTCGTTGAGAGGCTCCCATAGCTGACTTTCGACCCAAAACAATTCTGTGTCTTCTAAATACTCAAGTGGTAGATCTGAGTTTCCATTCTGTTGGGTGTTATAGAGGTCTTGGTAGTAGAGTCTAAATTCTTCCGACATTTCCTCGTCTGTGTACATTAGTGCTCCCTGCATATTGCGGATGCATTCGATTGGAGTTAGTTTGCGGTCGGCTTTTATTCATTTTGCTAGTAGGGCACCGGGTTTTTGACCTTCGCCGTACTGTCTGATTTGGTAGCCGCGGTTTAGAAATTTTATTTCACGCTCTGCCGTGGCATTGAATTTCTGAAGTTCCTCTCTCGGAGCAGCTTTTACTCTCGGGTTGTCTGAGCTTGTGTCCTGGCGTTCAAGTTTTTTGAGTAGGTCCTCACTGGCTGCCAGCTCTCGTCTAATGAGTTTGAGGATGCCGTTTTCCTTGGCTTGGCACACTCCTCTTAAGAAGCACTTGAAAGTTTCCCAGATCGTGCTGGCAGAGGGGACTGAGCCAATATTGGTTTCTAAGAATGTGTCAATCTCCTCTTTCAGTTCAGTCGCAAACACCTCGTCTTGCATGGAACCAGTTTTGAAGCGCCAGCGTTGCAGCGTGGATTTAGGATGACAGGGGTTGAGGTTTAGGATAACCGGGGAGTGGTCAGAGAGAGTTCTTGGGAGTATGTGGCAAGGACCAGACTTTAGAGGGCCGTTTGCTGAGACGAACAGATAATCGATTCTTGAGCTCGAGTTGTGTACCGTCAAGTGGAATGTATAGTCACGCTTTTCTCCGTTGGCCGCTTTCCAAGCGTCTTTTAAATCGAATGCGCTGCATATCTCCGCTATTTGTAGGCTGGCTTTAGATTTAGGTTGAGGTATGGCTCTCGATCTATCTTTAATTGGATCAAGAACCGTATTCATGTCTCCACCCCATATTATTGTAGACGGTTCTTGTGAGGAGAGTTGTGACAGAACCCAGCCAAAATTAATCGGGCCGTCTACATTCGGTGCGTAAGAATTGACAAAGGTTATCCTCTTGCCTGCTATAATGCCACTCACCAGGATGGTTCTGCCTTCTGAGTCTTTTGTTGTGTTGAGTAGGCGAAAGTTGATTCTCTTGTGAATTAGGATAGCGACTCCCCTGGAGTAGGACGAATAAGATGAGAAGTATCTGTGGCAGGCCCAGGACTTGGCCCATGTGTGGTCTTTGCCAGGGATTAGATGTGTTTCTTGGACCATAGCCACATCCACCTCATGTCTTCTCAGATACTGTAGGATTTTCCGTGTTTTGGACGGGACGTAAACCCCCCTTATATTCCAAGTTGCAACTTTGAATGGAGCGGGTTAGGGTATATCTTGCCGTTTGATTGGCCTATATGGACCTGGAGCGTCGAGTTCAACCTTGAATTGATCGCCTTGGGTACTGTTTGTGAGGTTCTTGTTGGACGGTGCATTGGCACCGATGATGAGATGAGAGATGGCGGCGCGACGAGCGGCAGCCGGTGGGTGGTGCAGCTTCCCCCCTCTGCTTTTGGTGAACTGTCTTTGTGGGCAACCCCCAACTGGCCCGTAATCGAACTGACGCTGGAGACTTTCCTTGGGGTCTCCGGGCTGCCTGCAGCGGTCTTCCCCCCTGTAACCATAGAACTTTCCCCATTACACGGACAACCCCCAACTTGTACGTCGGGACCCCTCCCAACTTGAATTAAGTAAAAAATACTGTGTAAGGGGCGCTTGGGGCCTCCCAATTGTCCCTGCCCCGCTTTCTTCCATCTTGTTCTCGTTCCGGTGGGTTTGTTATGGTCCATTAAAGTGTGTTGGTCTCCGGTTCTTTTGTTTGTCAGGGCATCCGTTCTGGTCAAGGTATGTGTGGGCCTCTTCAGGAGATTGGAAGAAGTGGATCCTTCCGTTGTATTGCACTCTGAGCCGTGCTGGGAACAGCATTGAGTAGGCTATCTGGTTGTCTCTGAGCCTTTGTCTGACGATGGTGAATGCCCTTCTCTGTGTTTGGACTGCCGGAGAGAAGTCGGGGTAGAGGTGGATTTTGTCCCCGTTGTGTAGCAGCTCTCCCTTTTCTCTGGCCAACCGGAGGATGTTGTCCCGGTCCCTCTAATTAAGTAATTTTGCAATAATCGGTCTGGGAGGAGCTCCAGGGGACGGTCTGGTGGACGGGATTCTGTGCGCTCTCTCCACTATGAACAGATGAGAGAGGTTTTCACGACCAAAGAGAGACACACAGAGTGACTGAACCCATTCTTCCATCTTCGACTGGGATTCTTGCTCACTCACACCGATGGTGCGGATATTATTCCGTCTAGATCGGCCTTGTAAGTCTTCACATTTGGCCAGAGTTGTAGCCATTTGGCTCTCCAGTCTGGATACCTTGCTCGACAGGGAGGCCGCGCCATGTTCCAAGCCAGAGACTCGCTATTCGACTTCATTTAGGCGCTCTGTGTGGGTGTCGATGCAGTGTTGTAATTGGTCCACTTTGCTGTTCAGGCTGCCGATGCCCACCTTCAGTTAAAGGAGGAGTTCTTTTATTTCCAGCGAATTGTTCCCTGGTTCTGTTTGCTGTGAGCTTTCTCGTGTGGGATCGTCATCGTCTTGTAGACGGGGTGTTTTTGCTGCAGTGCCATTATCAAAGTTCAGTTTCCTTTGCATTTTATCGGTTTTCCCCATCGTAATTTGTTGAATGGGTGAGGTTCGTAGGCTGTGACTGGAGGTCAGCAGTGAAGAGGGTTCTCTGTGAAGCCCTTATAAGGGGCAAGAGCCACGATAGAGGCCAAGGGTGGAGGCAGGTGAGGATGCCTTCTAAAAAGGCGCCGTCTGGTGTGGTTGCGAGGGTTCAGCCGTGAGTCTTTGGACGTGCTGGGCCCGTTCTGTCGGTAGGGAGAAGGACAGGAGCGGGGGCCGGCTCACTTTCAGTCCGAAAGTTGGCCGCTATGTGATAGTGGGGGAGCGCTGGTTGGTGGAGCCCCTCTGGCAGCGCTATCTCCTCCGCTGTACCTCCATCCACGTGGGTGCTTTGTCTAGGCAAATTGATTTTACAGGGGGCAGCGGGTGGATTGTGTTAGTCCTGGTTTCTTAGGGTCGCGGGGCTTCCTCTGTTGTGGTGCCGGGGGCGGACGGGGCTGCTGGGGATCGACTCCGGGGCAGAGAGGGCCTAGTGAAGCAGGATGTTAAGAATGATGAGTCACCTCTCCCCGCTCCCACCTCCAGCCACCCGTACCTCGGTTTGGCACTGGTCCGGGCCTCGCTCCACCGCCGCCTCTCTCTTTTGGTTCTCCCAATTCGGGCCGCTTCAGCCCCTCGTCGCGTCGGGTATCAAGGTGCGCCCGCCTTCTGGAACGCGGCTCACCGCCTCCGTCTAATGGCAGGAGCGTGGGCGACGGGGAGGCGGGGCTGTTGAGATTTCGTTGGGGGCTCGCACCGATGATCTGCCTCCGTTCGCGCTCCGGGCAGCGCCGTCACACCAGAGCCAGGGACACCCGGAACGACCGCCTCGCCGGAGTGGCTTGCCCGCCGGGGCGGCCCGCCAGGCCCACGCGACTCGCCGGGTCCCAGCACTTGATGGGTCGTAACGGCGTGTAGGAGAGCCGATTTTCTTCTGGATTTGGAGGGAGGGGGGACCAGGAGTTCAGGAGCCGGGGACACCACTTGGTTGAGAAAAACCAACTCTGGAACAGCAGGATTCTTTCGGATTAATCCGGGGCAGCGCGGGAGCTCAAGCCTTGACGGCCATCTTGGGTGGCCCTCTAGCGCCCTCTTCCCAACTGTTATTAAACGCATCAAGTTTCTCCATTATGTATTTATGTTTTCCCCTGCGATGGCCATGCCATTCCACATTCATATTACCAAATGGTAAAACAGTCAGCACTCGTCTCAAATAATGTTCCAGCCATAAAATCCAGGAATAACCAATTATTTACATGGTTTTTCCATACATTTCAAGAAAAAATAAAAATATATAATACCATTATTATATTTCACACACCCACATGGACAGACATGTCTACATACAACCTCTTTTACAACACTTACTTATTGTTCCATTTGATGGAAAAATACATTTCCAAGCGCATGTGTAATGAAAGATATGTATATAACAATATACATACAAACATGCAAAATATAAACTACAATAATTTGCTTTACAAGCACATGAGTACTGCACATTACGTACAAAACACTAATTGTACTGTGACGATTCGCCAGGCATCATCTCCACCCAAGGGGGAGCCCTTTCCCATGAGGCTAGGGAGGTGCGGTTGCTACCCCATAGTCCCACTAGGGGAGGACCCCATGGGGAGGGACTCCCCCTCTGGGGATAAGGATGGTCACCTAGGGTACAGCCCATTGAGTATGGTCACACCCCAACATTCCCTAGTCCCCCTCCATTACAAGCCACTTCCTTGAGATTAGACCAATGTATTATTGTAATACATAGGATACAGCCAAAGCAAGAAAGTACTAGGATGAAGAAGAGCGCAGAAGACATGAGGATGACTGACTGTGCTAGTACTGGTACGTTTTGGCCCCAAAGAGGCATGCAGATCAATCTGTCAAAAGAAATGAAAGTGACAACCCGCCAGGACGGGTCTGGCAACAATGTATAAGAACACACAATGGACTAAAGAAAATGTCAAGACCAGCTGGAGGAAGCAACATGTGTGGAAACCATCCACAGGAGTTTCAAATCCTGTCGGCAGAGTGGAGAAGAGTGGAGCACACCTGGAAGGACTAGGGAGTTCTCCAAGGGTCCAGCTGGAGTGGCGGCGAGCTCGAAACAAGTACAGGGAGCAGTGCAGCAGAGCACAGAGCCGCCACGGTGCTGCAGAAGCAGAGGAGAGAAGGTCGAAGAACTGAACAGACAGAACCCAGTCCCAGGAAGCCCCAGTGATATACCAAAGTGCCAAAGAAGATAACAGGAGGTATGAGAGACATGGAGGGACCACAGGGGTGGTAGAGAGGCAGGCTCTTGCGGTTCTCCCCTGGCCCAGTAGTAAGAAGCAAAGTTCTTGGAACAGTGAACCAAGCATCCGAGGAGAACATCCTTGTCGCAGTGGCAGTGATAAGACCACTGACCTCCAGAGACGGGTTGGAAATCCTACCAACAGTAAAGCCTACATCAGAGGAGAACTTCCTCATCTTAGTGGCAGCGATAAAACCACTGCTCACCAATACAGAGAGAGAGTGGCAAAATAAACATCAAGTTGAAAGGTACGGAAACAAACTATCAAACACCTGGAGAAGTGAGTCATTCTCCTGGTGGAGAAACTGGGACCATTCTGAATATACGCAAGAGACGCCAGGAGAAGGGAGTCATTCCCCCTGGCTTTGTTGTGAACTATATGGCAGTGTGCGGACCAATGCCAGGAGATGGAAGTCATTCTCCTCGTCCGAAAGGTGGCGTAGTATAAAGGTTTTGTTGGAACCACATGCTAGGGGAAGGGAGTCATTCCCTCTGGCATTTTCTTTGTGTGCAAGAGACATTTTGGCAACATCACCCGAATACCGGGAGAAGGGAGTCATTCTTCTGGAGAAGTAACTTTCTGCTGGTGTATTATTTAGTTGTAGTGTAAGAGCTAGAAGGAGGCTGTGACACAGGGTGGCAGTGTTTGATTTTGACGGACATTCGGACAGATACTTTAGTATTAGTTTGAGGCAGGGAAACTCCTCTTAGAAGATGGGGATAGTGAGGGTTTCTTTTTAATATAAAGGTTTATAGTAACCACCATGGGACCCTTGTGTCAGCTTCCTTCTTTGACACCCTTACAGACGGTGCATGGCAAACGTACATTACGCATACTTTAATTTACAAACAGTGTACAACCTCCTTTACAACACTTGTTTCATTTGATGGAAAAATACATTTAAAAGTGAAAACAAATGAAAGCACCAAGGATCTCGTGCCGGAAGCGGCTGCAGACAAAATGTATTGTTTACTGACCCCGTAAGCAGTGTGGCTTGACACGTAGCTCTACGTTGCGACACACTTACGGGTCAGTTTTTCAAATCCTGCCGGAGCCCCGCTCGCCGTCGACCCATGGGATGGGCTGTTCCACTGCTCTGCCGCCTGGAGCCCAGAGCTAGGAATGAGGCAGCGGGCTGTGTGTGGAACGTGGAGCAGGACCGTCTGCGGCAGCAGTGGCATTTGTAGGGCGCAGCCTTGTGGGCGAGCACCCTTGGTACAAGAAGACACCAAGGTGAGCTGGTAGACCTAAGGGAAAGCCCGAGTAGCAGGCAGCGAGGAAAGACAGCACGCCACTTTGCATCTGGTGCTGGGCACAGTGGCATTCCATTAGCAGTTTAGACGTGTGGGGTCCTGGGTCTCCTGGCTATACTCAAGAGCTAGTTCCACAAGAGACTCTCTAGTAGTCCTCTTGAGTTTTTCTAGTCCCATCTACGGTAAGGTAGCCGTAACTTCACATTGTATTAAGCTGTACCCCTTTAGTTTTAATATAATTATAATCGTTTTTTTATAATGCACTTAATACGTGAAGGTTTCTAAGCGCGGATCCGGGATTCGAAACAGTGTTGCTCTGCGTTGTTTTGCTTCCAAGATGGGCATGCTGCCACTGAGCTATACTACCTGTGCAATTGGGATTCAGCTTGCTTCAGATTTTCTGGTATATTTTCTGGTGTATTTTTTCCATACCATTTTCTACCATTGAAAGCAAGCCACCCTCGCTTGGTGGGAGTGCTTCTTTAATTATATCAAAGAGTGTTTGCTGCTGTAGATGGCCTAAGAAATTGCAAATGAATCAAACATTTAGCATACTGAAGAAATAAATTTTCACTGGAAAACCGGAACAACCTTAAAGGATAGTTCCGGGACTTTTTTTTTATTGTCCCTACGGTTCGGCCATGTGTTTTTAAGCATAAATCGGTTGATCGTAGAAAACTTTCCTATGGACCTTACCCGACTTTTCGTCCATTAACGCACTCGAAATCAGCCGCCATTTTCTGATAATCCTATCATTTCCCCCCATCGACCTGGCTCACCTGCTTTTGCGGCACTAAATCAAATCCCCCGCCCCTGAGCCTGACATCAGCAGACGCGTACCGCCCATTTCCCAACGCCAAAGCACGTTTCGTGTCAACAATCGCTGCGCCTCAGCTAATGAAGTGTCGCCATGGAAATGGCAGGACGCCTCTTTCCTCAATAAGTATAAATACACCGTTTCACAACACACAGCAGCAGATTTTCGATTCCATTACTCTCTCTGTGTTACTTTGAGTATTCTGTGACTCGTTTCTGTGCTCTGGTCAGCTACCTTCGCCGCTTCTAGGCCTTGTGAACACCTGTACCATCTCTGTAAATTATTTTACTTTCTTTACCACACAATGGCTACAATAATGCCGTATATGTACGAGCCCGAGTACACCGAGGAAGAACTACTGGAAAGGCAAGCACGCGAAAACGATGGGGATTCGGACGGCAGTTGGGAGGACCAGTCAACGGATGAAGAGCCTGGACCATGTCGCATGGACGGCGTCTCCACCTGGTGCACGTGCAATCGGTGCGAGCTAATGCCAACTGAGGAGGAGAACTGCTGCTGCCGTGAAAATTCCGGGTGCTTGGCCTACATTTTGGAAGGCGAGCCAAGTCCGCAATGCATCACCGAGCTGCCAGAGTTCAGGGAAGCCTGCCTCTCACGGACCGTGTTGAGGATGATGATGGTGCTTATGCACGAACTTCGCGGCACTGTTCGTCCGCGTAATCCGAGTAACGAGTAAGTATACTCTGGTTGTGATGTCAGTGATGCCACTACTATTTCATGGTCGTCTCCCACATATAAAATTACATCTACATATCATTCGAAGGCATGTAAATTGGTTCCATATTGTGCATTTTCTAGATAGAATTTTTTTCAAAGCAGAATGACATTTTTTACCTGAATCGACAGTGATAAGAAAGTTTTGTCATTTTAATACAGTTTGCATCTTTCTTTTTCACAGGTGGTACAGGCTGGTGGCCTATCGTTGCTTCACTTGGTGGCTTCACGGGAGGCTCGGACACCGCGTTAGGAGAGTAATACCTGCCTGTGCGGTACTTGCCATTAGACAACATTTCCCCAGCGACAGTGGACAATACCGCGGATTTTCCCTGGATGTGCTGCAACCGGAACTTTACAATATGTAATGTTTATTATTTATGTTCAATTGAAATTAAGATCTAAAATAAAACCCAACATATATTTTAACAATAATTGTTTTGATTTTTTAAATGAATCTAGTGTGTCTCCATTGAATAGTCTTCCTGTGCCTTGTCTTGTCACACCACATGTCTTCGGCCAGCATCCTCCCTCACGCTGGCCGCCCACCTTCAATCCACATAACCGTTGAACCCATATGCAGCAGACATACATATGTTATTTTGCGGGTTGGCATCAAGCCTCCCGGCCTTGCCTCCTCCCCCAAAAATACTTACCACACCACTTTGTTCAAGCGTTGGCAATAAAAGGCTGTTGGATTTTATTGATACAAAACATGGTTATAGGTAAATAATCAATATGGTTGATCATAATAAATCATCCTTTTGGGCACCGGGTACAGAGATGACCCCCTCTGGCCCGTGCCGCCTTGCCACCACAGGCCAGCCTGCTGCTGACTAACTGCCTAGGCATCCAGGGTCTCCAGGGTGAACTGCACCCATATATTCTCCTGGGAGGGTGAGGTATTTATAAACTCACCCCCCTGCCTTCCATGTACTAGATCCTGCAGCCTGCCTCTTACAAGCAGTTAGATGGCCTCTCCTTGGTGAGGCCCTGCGGCAAACGAGTCTTGTCTGTACGACCACCGCCCCAATCCACCCCCCGCCCTATCAAAGGCAGTTCGCACCGGGGTACTTGTGCTGGCAAGTGGAGCTGTCAGGGAGCGATAAAGGCCAAGAGGTGCCAAAGACCATGTACACTTCAAAGTGGTCTATAGAGCATGGGTTGTTGTTCCCATGTCTACCTCCAGACCCCGTGTCTCCTGCCAAGCATCCCCCCTCACGCTGGACGGCCCCCTGCAATCCACATAAGTGTGTCTCCATTCACGAGTCTTCCTGTGTCTTGTCTGCACGACCACCGCCCCAATCCACCCCCCGCCCTATCAAAGGCAGTTCGCACCGGGGTACTTGTGCTGGCAAGTGGAGCTGTCAGGGAGCAATAAAGGCCAAGAGGTGCCAAAGACCATGTACACTTCAAAGTGGTCTATAGAGCATGGGTTGTTGTTCCCATGTCTACCTCCAGACCCCGTGTCTCCTGCCAAGCATCCCCCCTCACGCTGGACGGCCCCCTGCAATCCACATAATGCCACGACATATGCACGTCATTCATTCACAAACACACCCCTGTTTCGAATTCTTTATAACCCACTTCATATTTCTAATGAGAACTTCTTTGCGCTTTGCTAGTCAACCCGTGAAGGTGCTGGTTATCTGCTCTTCGTCTCTATGAACTTCCGTGACCACTTCGAGGAAACTCGTCAGTTTGCAACCTGTGAACTGCTCCCTGTTCTACGACAAGAAACTACTCTGATCCCTGCATCTAACTGTTTGTTCGTCAAGGTAAGGCCATGTACCATAATCATTTTGCGTCCAATGTCTTTTCGTTCAAGACAGTACATGCAAGGAACTAGTCACATGTTCTGAGTTTAGTCAAATTATTTTTCTATTTTTTTAAAGTTATTCAAATACTTATCCGCATGTGAATAACGTGTATAGTTCCAAGAACCAAAACGAACCTTGCATTGAACCTTTTATGTGTCATTTAATTTTTTAACACATTGGTATTCATATAGAATTGTTGATCTTTACTTTTCAGAACTTTCCACAATGCCTGCCTGTTCCATTGGCGGTTGCCCTTCGAAGACCCATAAAAAATCTGAAGGTACTATAATGCATGTTTTCCCTAAGACAATAGATCAGATAAGAGAATGGGTCCGATATTGCGGATATTCACCGTCTGAGCTTGAAAGTAGAGTCCTAGAAGTCTTTGCGGACAAGAGGGGTGATCGATACCGCATCTGCAGCAGGCACTTTAGCTCAGACATGTACTCCACATCATTGCTAATAAAGAAGAACACACCGCGAGCGAAGCGAAAATTGCTCTCAACCGCTATTCCCACTCTATTCGTCCACATCCCTCCTCTGGTGAGTCAAGTTTACGTATTTAGCTCTCGGCCTTGCGGTAGTGTGTAGCATTAGCTAACAATAATTTCCCCATTTATGTATCCACTCAATATGAAGGCGGAAGATTCTCCATCCGTGTCGTTATTGCAGTCATAAGCCACTTCAAGCGCCTATCGGGTAACCTTACTTAGCTATTCTGCCACTGACTTGTTTTAGGCATGTAAATCAATAGTTTTAATTTATCGTGTAATTATTTTACCTAATGGTACACCCTTGTACTCGTCCTCTAGTCTTTGTTTTCAGTTATAATTATTGTTATCCAAAATAATGCAAGTACTGTCTTTCAGGGAGATGCTGAGGAGTCCAACGCATTGACGACAACCGTTGATGTCACTCAGATGCTCGAGGTACGTTTCCGGACAGTTCCATCGATGGAGATCATCAGATCTTGCATTCTTGTAGCGTGATTGTTGCACACAATGTTTCTTTCGTTTTTAGCCATTGATATGTCCTTCTGTCGTCGCCCTCCTATATGTCTTCTTTTTTCAATATTGTGTTCATTACTAATGAAAGTCCTATGTTTCAGGGAGTCGATGGAGCATTAGTCCAAGAAGAAGGGGGAGCATGCAGTTACGGGTCGGCGCAACAGCTTGCAGAAGTGTGCACCGCAGTTACAGCGTCCCTTGATGTTCTTATGCATTTCGAGGTATGGATACTGACAGTTCGATCAAGCGAAATCATATGACGTGATGACATCCGCTATACTTCCTTCTTTATTAACGCAAGTACTATGTTTCAGGGAGATGACGGAGCTTCTTCTACAAGAACATCACCCCTAGTAGTTGATGCAGATCTCTGGGTGGTGACACTTCCAACGATCGAGCAAATCGAATCATATTTAGATATCCATTATTTATTTTAGACAACTGATCATTTGTGCAGGTCTATTTAGATGAGCCGTTGACGCCTGCACAACGTTTATGTTCTTTTTAACAAAATAGAAAACCATACTAATGCAATTACTGTGTTTCAGGGAGTTACTGAAGCATCATCTTCAATAATATCATCAATGGAAGTCTATGAGGAGCCCGAGGTATGGATCTTGACAGTTCCATCTAACTAGATCAACAATGCGTGAATAATTGTCGTTTGAATGTTCTACACAAAGCGTTCATTCGTGTTTTGCTATTGAGATGTACGTGGGTATTGGTCCCCAAGTACATTTTGTGTTTTCAATATTATTATACATACTAATGAAAGTTCTATGTTTCAGGGAGTCGATGGAGCGTCAGTGCGTGATGGATGTGCTTATCATGAAAATATAGGCGTTGCAGCGCAAGAGGAAGTGGAGACATGCACACACGAGTCGGAGCAACAGCGTCCTGATGTTGAAGTTCGAGGCAAGAAAGTTTCAAAGAAAAGAAAGCAAAAGAAGGTTAGTGTCCTGGTCACTATATTATGTTCTTTTTCACTGTTAATAGTTCAATACTGTAAGTTGTGTTTAAACTGAACATCCCTTTTCCAATCTGTCCTCTAGTTGCGAGTGGGTGTACGAACTAGATCTACACAGACAGTGAAGCAAACGAGAGATGTTGCTTGTCAAACCTTTTGGCAGGGACTTGAGACTGGAGATGCATCGTGCCAATGGGAAGAATATGAAGTGATTGACAACGGAGCTATACCACCACCAGCCATTGATAGTGAATGTCCTCCTGGTAGTTCGGATGCAGTCGGAGATCAATTCACAGAATCCACACCCGCAAAAACTAAGACCGCGAGAAAGTTGAAGAAATTGTTTTATTCACCCATCGCCGAAGAAGGAACAGATGTTGCAATGGAAGAGAATGAAGTGGACGACAATGAAACACCATCAATATCACTGAACATAGCGGAAGACGATATCAGAGATTCTACCTTTCATGTGAGTGACATGTCCTCAACGTTACAGGCCGAACCAGCTGGGATGCAGAGTGACAGTATAAGGAAAGATGCCAAATTCATTGAATTCGATAGTTGTTTGATTGATATTATTATTCGGATGAAATGTGGGCATTCGGTTGGTGGGGAAGTATGTGGGGAGCCATTGATTAATGTGACTCGTGCAATTCGAGGCACTAACCTTAAAATACATGCCACCTGTACAAAATATCATCCGTTCTCATGGTCTGCACAACCCATGCTGGGGCAACTGCCAGCAGGCAATCTACTTTGTGCAGCGGCCGCACTTTTTAGTGGTTCAAGTTTTAAAAAGTTAGAGTCTTTCTTTCAGTTTGTGGGAATCCATTTCATTGCGAAAACTCAGTTCTACAAATACCAAACCGATTATCTATTTCCAGCCATTAGCGAAGCTTGGAGAATGGAAAAAATGTCTATTGATAGTACATTCGCGGGCAAACGGTTCAGGCTAGCCGGTGATGGACAGTGCGACAGCCCAGGATTTTCAGCCAAGTACTGCACCTACCACTTTCAGGACATGGAAAGTAAGAAAATTGTGAGTTCGGTGGTCGTGCAGGTGTCACAAAGTACATCCTCAGTGGCCATGGAGAAAGTTGGCTTTGTAGCATCATTGCAAGAACTACAATCGCGGGGAATGGTGATCGACCTGATAGCCACGGACAGACACGTTTCAATTGCCAAGACAATGAGAGAAGAGTACAAAAATATAAATCACCAATTTGACGTTTGGCATCTTGCAAAAACAATCAATAAAAAAATGTCGGCTGCAGGTAAAAAAAAAGATATGCAAGGTATTTCACAGTGGTCCAAGTCAATCAGCAACCATCTTTGGTGGAGCTCAAAAACATGTGGAGGGTCGTTGGAAATTCTACTGGAAAAATGGCGGTCAGTAATGCTACACTGTAGCAACGTTCACCGCTGGACCACAAACCAACATTTCCACAATTGTGAACATGGCCATTTGTCCACAGAGGAGGCACGGAAGAAGAAGTGGTTGATTCCTTCATCACCCACTCACAAAGCCATTGAAAAGATTGTATTTGATAAAACTATAACAAGAGATTTGAGGGGACTCACGGAATTCTGCCACACAGGAGATTTGGAGGTGTTCCACAATATGTGCCTAAAGTACAGGCCAAAACGATTGCATTTTGGCATGGAGGGCATGATAAATCGGACTCTTCTAGCGGTCTTGGCACATAACCATAATGTTGGCCGTCAACAAAGTAGGACGACCGGAACTTTAGGGACGCTTCGCTACAATAAGGCCTTCACTAAAAGAAGTAAACAATGGGTGATCAAACCAGTGTTTGAGGATATGCAATATGAGTTTATTGAGAAACTTATTGTTGATGTCCTAGATAGGCACATACATGGAGTTGTGAACGAACCTGTGCAGGGGACAACTGCATTGCCACCCAACATTGCCTCTGTTCCATGTCCACCTAAAGCAGAGCTCATTGAGAAATACACATCACGGTTTAAATGATTGTAATTTGATTGTCTGTTCTCTCGAGTCTCCTCATGTCGCAGGCCCATTGAATATGTGTAGCTATGTATTGTGTAAATAGAAGTGATTGCTCAGTGTACATGCAATGTGTCTCTCCACCCTTGTTCATTTGCGCATTAAATTAAACCAAACAGTAATATAAATCATTTTTCAAAAAATATAGAATGTCTCCGTATTTATGGTTCGCTGGGGCTGCAAATGCACGCGGACAAAATGCAAAGATGGAGTGTAAATTTCAAGTCCTGTGAGATGGCCTTACACTGAATGTAGCTAACTAGGAATGTGTGCTCGTTCAAAGTGAAGGTCAGCTGCTTTGATTTTTTGCTCGGGTGCCGGAATGGCCCACGACTCAGTATAAGGTTCTATTGTTATTTGACCTTGACAGGCCGGGACCATCCCGAAAGACTTCTTTTTGGGGGTGTGGGGCAATAACGTAAGAAACGATAATGAATATAATTTCAGAAACGAAAGCCATTTAATGTTCGTTCATTAGAAGAAATAACGTCGGCATAGAAGGAGTGGTATTTCGGGGCTGCCCTACGCACAGACACAATGGAAAATGCAAATATAATGTAAGTAACTCTTTAGATGAGTTTATACCGCAATTTAATTACTATACAGTAGCTTTAAAGACGGGTTAAGTTGTACTTGTTCGTTCTATGTGGCATATTGTTTTGTACCGCGCACTATCTTGAGGTGAACCATCTCCTTTTACGGAAGCACCTCAAAACCTTCCTCTTTGCTTCTGCTTTCTCTCTCCCTCTCCCCTGCTACAACTGGTCCACTGTCTGCGACCTCGGTCCTGGGCCCTTCCACTCTCCACCTGCACTGCCTCCCTGTCAACCCCTGCACTGGGGGACTGTCTCAGTATCCTACAGCACCCCCTTGACGTATAATACACAGTTGCACTGTCCTAGCTATGAAATAATTTCCCGACCTAATATATAAAATGAATAATTTTAATAAAGATCTGATGGTGAGACTAATTTCATTTTTTATGTTTTTAAAACAGGTACATCCTTCATTATTGTATGTGTCACGAGTACCAGACACCGGCAGATGGCTTTTACAACCGCCAGTTGCTTCTCCGCGTGAACAACGTTACCACCCTGACCATTTTATGGGACGATTGTTAGGGAGAATTCTCTGTTTAGGCTGAATTTCCCTACCTAGTGAGTCCCCCAGCAGCTTTGCTGGATTTCTGGGGTTTAATTTTTTTCTCCTGCCAAGAGTGAGACTCTTTTACCCTCACTCTTGGACATGTTGAAGTGTGTTTTCTTGGTCAAACCTTGTGTTGAATGGGCTATGGGGTCTTTTACTCCATAGGGCCTCATGTATTTTTGTGATGTGGGTTACACAGCACCCTCTGTGCCGTGACCCAGGGGTGTCCTAGGGACTCCCCAACATAGACTCCATACCCTGGGACTGACTACTGTCTCCCAGGGCATGTAAAGTCACCAAAGACTTTGCTAGTCTTGAATCCTGAACAGAACCAGTACAAACCATCATATTGTGGACGTACTGGCTGGGGCAATTCGATTGCCCCAGGGTCTGTTAGTCGAGGGGGCACGTCTCCGTCCCCCCTGATCGAGTTTTGGCTGGTGGCAGTGGAAACTACTTTTTATATTCGACCGCGAATATTTCCCTATGGGATTTCCCATTGTTTTAGGCTAACACATTTAATTATTTATTTACGGTAGCCTTAAACATACCGCCGGTTTATATATTTATTTTTATAACTCCGGTTGGGACTTTTTGCCAAAACTTGATTCTAAAATGGCGTTGGTGTTCGCCTCTGTAACTCTGACCCAAAGTGGAGCCCTTTGTTCCACTTTTGGCGGGCTTCTCCACAGAAGCCCTCCAAAGTGGTGCCACTCTGTCTGGGGTACTTAGGAGGGGTGGAGGGGGATTTAGGCACCCTGGACTGAGTTACCTTGGTAACTCAAGTCGCACTCCGTCCTGATTGGCCCAAGTGGTGAGCCGGCCGGCTCACCACTTAGCATGTTTGAGTGACAGCTAGGCTGGGTGAATGGGGGTTTGCTGCATAAAAGCAGGGCTTTGGGGACTGGGACTTCAGAAGTCGCCACAGGACCAAGAATCCGACGAGGGAAGAGCTGAGCCGACCTGCTTCGACGACACCACCCGGTGGAGCCCTGCTGAACCGTCTCACCACTTTTTTTTTCCCGACGACCGAGGAGAACTCTTAACGGAGTGGCTCCTTCCCTTGACTGGTGGGGACAACCAGTTTTCGCCTTCTTTCCGTTCTTTTGAGGTATCTCGTGGCCGCCTTGCCTGTGCCAAGCACCCCGGCATCCGGAATACCACACTTTACCCCCATACCGCGAAAGTCGGTACCAACCCTTTAACCGGAGGACTCCGCGGCTGGTTTCTTCCCGGGCAGTGCTACGACCTTTCTCTTCTGCTCTTCAGCGAGATATTCTTCTCCCCTGACCGACGTCGAGCCTTACTGTCGCTGCCTGGAACAACTGCCCCCGCTGGAGGATCCTTTCCGCTTAAGGTACTGTGTTCCGCCTGGCTTCCCTTGCTACCGACTGTACGGGGTAGATTTAGTCCCCGGCTTTCGAACCTGGGAGTGCCTGGGACACTTTGGCTAAACTTTCTGAGCCACTCTAAACTCTTTTCGACTCTTTGCAAGACTTTGAATCTCTAACTAACAGTGTGATCTTGGGCACATTTTCGCTCCGGCTACTCTAAGAGTGGGCCCTGCCAGTGACTTTTTGCTCACCTGTGACTTTATTCTTCTTTAAGCCTATTGCAAGTGTTCTGGACCTTAGAGTGGTGTGTCTAACCTATTTCTGCTTTTTCTCTCCCTTTCTTGGAAACTACTAGAGTGTCATCTAACGTTAAGCACTCACCTCTGTTTTAATTAAGTGGTGTTAACCTAGAGTTGTCTAGATAGGAGAAAGGATTGAATTTACTTTCAGTATAACTGTGTTGAAGTGCTTTTACTATATTTTTGCTAGAGTGTTTTTAACTTATGTGTATTTTAAATAAATAACTATATACTTTTGAAACCAAGCTCTGGTCAGTGTTTGCTTGTGCTATTGTGTTTTGGTACATATTGTGTATACTTTACATACTGCCTAACTCTTCTTGAGAGAAGTCTGACTGCTCAGCCACAGCTACCAGGTAAATCTGGGTGGTACAGACTGCTACCAAAGGGGTTTACTGCTCTACCTGTAGTCTTAAATCTTTTGCAGTGTTCCCCAAGGGAACTGCACAGGTTTCTGCCTAACACTGGTGTACAGCGGTGGGATTTGTATTGAGTATACATTTTATTGTGCTTTAGATACCTTAGTGCAACTAACCACAAAGCTTAGCACTGAAAAAGTAAAACCTCTAACATGTCAGTTATAGAAAGCTATAGTCAAGAGTCCCTTGCAGCCAAAACTGCTGATTGTTTAAGAGTGCTCTGTAAACATAAGGATCTCCTGACTAAGGGCAAGAAAATGGAGCTGATTGAAAGATTGTTAGCTAACCAAAGTCTGGGTGATGGTTCAGAGGAGCCTACCACTCCAGCAACTGTAGATGACAGTATTGAAGTTAACATGGAGCAAAATGTTGATGATTCTGAGGAAGAGTCAGGAGAGGAGGGTGAGGCTGTTGTAACTGTCCCCCCTAGGCCTCTGCCTGCTCTACCTGCTGTACCTACTGGACCTTTACCAGGTCCCACATTTAGTCCTCAGTACTTTGAACTGGAGAAAATGAAGCTAGAATTGGAGTATAAGAAACTTAATGCTCAAACTGACAAAGAACTAAGGCTAAGGGAAATGGAGCTCAAGTATGACTTAGAAATGAAGAAATTATCTGTTGAGAATGTTTCTCTCTCTGGCTCCTCTAGAAGTTCCAGTCCTAAAAGACCCCGGATGCCTAAAGAATTGGTTGGTATGTATGAGCCTAAGTTGGATGTGTTGGATTGGTTGTCTCTGTTTGAATATAATCATGGGCTCCAGAACATCACAGGAAATGACTTACTTACCTGGTTGTTCTCTAGGCTCCCCCCTGTTGCAACTGATGTGGTAATGGAGATGGGGGAGGAGGATAGGAAGGACTATGAATGTGTGAAACTAGCTTTGATAGCTAGGTTTGGGAAGACCCCTTCCCAGTATCTTAAGAGGTTTAGGAACCTCAAAAAGCATGATGGTACCCCTTGGGCTACCTGGGTGAGTGAATGTTTGAAAAACTTAGAGGGATGGATTAAGGGTTACAAGGTGAACACTTATGAGGGGATGAGAAATCTCTTTATGTTGGAGTCAATTTATGATGCCTGCTCTCCTGAGCTCAGACAGCACTTGGCTGATTCACAGGAATTAGATCCTAGGAAACTAGCTAGGGCTGCTGACTTATGGGTTGCCAACAGGGCCACTCACAAGGATTCTGGGGTAACTCAGAGGAAGGATGGGGAGAAACAGCCTAAAAAGGACTCCAAAGAGAATTCTAATACCTCCCATACCCAAGAGGGCCACAAACAACCAAATAACCAGGGTAAGCCCCAGGGTAAACCAAATCAGGCTAGTGTACCTTCTGGCCACAAGCCAGAAGGAGGTCAGAACAAGCCACCCTTCCAGAGAGCATTTGGACAATGCTATGTCTGTCAGGGTACTGACCATATCAAAGGAGATCCCAAGTGCAAGGGTAAACCTGCAGGGATCAGCACAGTCTCCTTAGCCTTCACTCCTGAGGATGAAGTACAGATGGCTAGTGCCCACTTTGAACTCTTTGCTGAAGAACCCTTGGGTCTTCAAGCAACTGTAAACTTAGAGCCTATGGGTCTGGTTAGTCCCCAGAATAGGGTTGTGTATAACTCCCTACCTGTTAACTCTAAGGTGTATTATGTGGACAGTGTTCTTGTCAATGGCCAGGATACTCCTGCCAGAAGAGACACTGGGGCCAGCAGAACAGTAGTGGATGAAAGCTTCTTTCAACCTGAGGATGTGGCCAAAGCACCCAAAGGTCCCACTAAGATGTCTGGAGGCCCTGTCCAAATGGTTCCTATTCTACCAGCCCTCATTCAATGTAACAACATGACAGTAAGGATCCCTGTCAGTGTTCAGGCTGAGGTACCTGGGAAGGTCCTGTTAGGGAATGACCTAAGAACTCTAGGAGTAGTGTCACATACCCCCAGGCCTCCCAGTATGGAGAAGCAGAACTTAACCAAATTGGCTAGAAAGGCTACCTTGAAGGACCCTTCTAAGCCTGTGGGACCCTCTACTGAGAACCCCACTACAAGTCCTGGTGTTAGTAAGTTGACCTCTAACCCAGGCACATTTCAGGATAGTATGCTAGGAACATGGGCGCCCCAACCAAGCTCCATCATTGTTCCCCTAGTCTCAGAGTCTCTGACTCCCCCTGCTTCTGAGGAAGAGGTGGATAGACCAACTAGGCCCCTATCTGGACCTGAGAGAACTGGTAATTCTCAGTGCTGGTGGAAAACCAGAAAAGAAAAGTCTAAGGCCAAAAACCTTCAGACTGTTGGACCTTCTACTGAAGACCCCAACTCAAATCCTAATATTAGGGGGGAAACTCCTAAAATAGGTGAGGGTAGATCTAAGAGGAAGGGGAAGCAGGTACATTGCCTAACCCCAACCCCTCCAACCAAGAGGCCTAAGACCCAACCTGCTCCCACAAGAGAGGTGGTGAGGAACCTTGGAGGCCCCTCTAGATCTAAGGGAATCCTTTATAAGGACCCCTTCAAAAAGCCTAACATAGGTTCAGGAGTTGTACCAACTTCTGAGGGACTGGTCAACCAGATCCCCTATAACAAAAAGACTGATGTTCCTCAAAGGGTTTGTAGGTCCTTTAGCTTGCAAAAGAAAACCTTTGAGTTCTCCCTTAAGCAAAGGTCAAGGTGTCACCATCAAAATGCTGATGGACTCTCTAGGATGTATATCATCGACTAGAGGTATGAGGTTCATCCAGGAGTGGATTAAATCCTCCTGTCCCTTAGTCTGGGGGGGGCGAGTGTTAGGGAGAATTCTCTGTTTAGGCTGAATTTCCCTACCTAGTGAGTCCCCCAGCAGCTTTGCTGGATTTCTGGGGTTTAATTTTTTTCTCCTGCCAAGAGTGAGACTCTTTTACCCTCACTCTTGGACATGTTGAAGTGTGTTTTCTTGGTCAAACCTTGTGTTGAATGGGCTATGGGGTCTTTTACTCCATAGGGCCTCATGTATTTTTGTGATGTGGGTTACACAGCACCCTCTGTGCCGTGACCCAGGGGTGTCCTAGGGACTCCCCAACATAGACTCCATACCCTGGGACTGACTACTGTCTCCCAGGGCATGTAAAGTCACCAAAGACTTTGCTAGTCTTGAATCCTGAACAGAACCAGTACAAACCATCATATTGTGGACGTACTGGCTGGGGCAATTCGATTGCCCCAGGGTCTGTTAGTCGAGGGGGCACGTCTCCGTCCCCCCTGATCGAGTTTTGGCTGGTGGCAGTGGAAACTACTTTTTATATTCGACCGCGAATATTTCCCTATGGGATTTCCCATTGTTTTAGGCTAACACATTTAATTATTTATTTACGGTAGCCTTAAACATACCGCCGGTTTATATATTTATTTTTATAACTCCGGTTGGGACTTTTTGCCAAAACTTGATTCTAAAATGGCGTTGGTGTTCGCCTCTGTAACTCTGACCCAAAGTGGAGCCCTTTGTTCCACTTTTGGCGGGCTTCTCCACAGAAGCCCTCCAAAGTGGTGCCACTCTGTCTGGGGTACTTAGGAGGGGTGGAGGGGGATTTAGGCACCCTGGACTGAGTTACCTTGGTAACTCAAGTCGCACTCCGTCCTGATTGGCCCAAGTGGTGAGCCGGCCGGCTCACCACTTAGCATGTTTGAGTGACAGCTAGGCTGGGTGAATGGGGGTTTGCTGCATAAAAGCAGGGCTTTGGGGACTGGGACTTCAGAAGTCGCCACAGGACCAAGAATCCGACGAGGGAAGAGCTGAGCCGACCTGCTTCGACGACACCACCCGGTGGAGCCCTGCTGAACCGTCTCACCACTTTTTTTTTCCCGACGACCGAGGAGAACTCTTAACGGAGTGGCTCCTTCCCTTGACTGGTGGGGACAACCAGTTTTCGCCTTCTTTCCGTTCTTTTGAGGTATCTCGTGGCCGCCTTGCCTGTGCCAAGCACCCCGGCATCCGGAATACCACACTTTACCCCCATACCGCGAAAGTCGGTACCAACCCTTTAACCGGAGGACTCCGCGGCTGGTTTCTTCCCGGGCAGTGCTACGACCTTTCTCTTCTGCTCTTCAGCGAGATATTCTTCTCCCCTGACCGACGTCGAGCCTTACTGTCGCTGCCTGGAACAACTGCCCCCGCTGGAGGATCCTTTCCGCTTAAGGTACTGTGTTCCGCCTGGCTTCCCTTGCTACCGACTGTACGGGGTAGATTTAGTCCCCGGCTTTCGAACCTGGGAGTGCCTGGGACACTTTGGCTAAACTTTCTGAGCCACTCTAAACTCTTTTCGACTCTTTGCAAGACTTTGAATCTCTAACTAACAGTGTGATCTTGGGCACATTTTCGCTCCGGCTACTCTAAGAGTGGGCCCTGCCAGTGACTTTTTGCTCACCTGTGACTTTATTCTTCTTTAAGCCTATTGCAAGTGTTCTGGACCTTAGAGTGGTGTGTCTAACCTATTTCTGCTTTTTCTCTCCCTTTCTTGGAAACTACTAGAGTGTCATCTAACGTTAAGCACTCACCTCTGTTTTAATTAAGTGGTGTTAACCTAGAGTTGTCTAGATAGGAGAAAGGATTGAATTTACTTTCAGTATAACTGTGTTGAAGTGCTTTTACTATATTTTTGCTAGAGTGTTTTTAACTTATGTGTATTTTAAATAAATAACTATATACTTTTGAAACCAAGCTCTGGTCAGTGTTTGCTTGTGCTATTGTGTTTTGGTACATATTGTGTATACTTTACATACTGCCTAACTCTTCTTGAGAGAAGTCTGACTGCTCAGCCACAGCTACCAGGTAAATCTGGGTGGTACAGACTGCTACCAAAGGGGTTTACTGCTCTACCTGTAGTCTTAAATCTTTTGCAGTGTTCCCCAAGGGAACTGCACAGGTTTCTGCCTAACAACGATCGCCAAGTACAAGTATGCCCTTACACGGTACTAACGGCTAGATGCAACATACAGACCGTTGTGGTGGCCTAGTGCCTCGTTGTTGGAACAGCCATGCGATTATCAGTGCGACCGAAGAGCTTATTTTATCGTAAACCAACACCCTGTGTACTGCACACGAACATAGCTTGCCTCAAGACGAACTATTTTGGATCGAGAGCAAAGAAAAATGCAAATCGCTGAATATTCTCTAAACATTTGATGTCAAATAAATGTACTTTACCAAATTTACAATCTTGCGGTTTGATTTAAAAGTACAGTTTCATATTCCGAATTGTGGCGCGCTGTGTTGTGAGCTGATCTGTGTTGGTTTCCGGGTTCTGTGTGGAGTCGCGTAGAAGACGCCTGGGCGCGTTTGCCTACGCAGCACAGTCACGTCACGGATAGAGGCGGGGAATATGAATGTTTTGATAAAGTCTGTTTCAGGGGCGGGGGATTTCATTTAGTGCCGCAAAAGCAGGTGAGCCAGGTCGATGGGGGGAAATGATAGGATTATCAGAAAATGGCGGCTGATTTCGAGTGCGTTAATGGACGAAAAGTCGGGGAAGGTCCATAGGAAAGTTTTCTACGATCAACCGATTTATGCTTAAAAACACATGGCCGAACCGTAGGGACAATAAAAAAAAAGTCCCGGAACTATCCTTTAATCTCTTGCACTCAATAGAAGGCCCTGCCGGACCCGAGTTGTGGGGTAGCTTAACGGGTTATTTGAGCTAGTCTATTCCCTGGATTGGTATATATTGGAGTGAAGCCAATCAGTAGACACGCACATTAGATTGTGAGTGTAGCCTTGGATAACAGCTTTTACCCATACATTGTAATAATATCAATATGCCTAATGCCTAGAAGAGAAGGTCTGAGACCTAAGAACAAAGTGACAAAGTCCTTGTCCCCTTGTGCTCATCCCTTATGCAGTTAAAAGGGGTCTGAGTTTCTCCTAACCCGGGCGACAACAAGCGTTAAAGGTTCCCACTGACACCATGGGTGATATAAACATTTGAGACCCAAGGTGGTGTTCAGAGGGTGAACCCTGCTTACTCGAAGCACAGAGGGCAAGGACAGACCGTGTTTACGCTAGCAGAGCTCTGACTACTGTAAGGCACCCACGATCTGTAGATAGACTACTATGGAACAAGATAGGTCCACCAATCTCTTCCCAATATTTTCCTCAGCAAAATGTGTATGTCTGCCCATAGTGGCTAGCTTGACTAACCTGATGGCCAATATCGACAATAACAGTTCTTCTTGGTTGAATATGTGCCTGAATCTTAGGCACGCATCACTGTCAGGAAAGGCCTGTAACAACGTACTCTACATCACCTCCCCCTACGAATTTGTCTGCAAAGTCTGATCCAAAGTAAACCCTGCTAAACGTTCAAGTTCTCTCCAACTCCACTCTAGACATGTCCAAACCATAGAGCAGGACCCGCTCTACTTCCGAAGATAGAGCTCAGAGCCAGTAGAATCGAACATGTACACAGTTTGGACAGCAGGCGTTTCATATGTGAAATGTATGCTGAAAGCTTTTCTTGTAAAGTATCTTTTATAGCCTAAGTATCTTAAAGAGGGTACATATTAAACTCTCCCATTTCCAATAGACCACCATGAGATTTTGGTTTCACTTTGTTTGCAAATATCACCAATTTACATGTACATTTGTTAGCCTGTAAATTATTTTTTAAGGCATGTTGGTGGAACAGATCCAACTTGTGCTGTAAACCCATGGGAGTCCTAGCAAAAAATATGAGGTCGTCTGTGAGCCAGTGAAGCCTCAAGCAACCCAACCTAATAGGAACAACGTATTCCCCTTCCATAAATCATCAATATCACTCACATATACATTGTAAAGAGTGGGAACTAAAATGCATCCCTGTCTAAGTCCGAGGGCTGAAAGAAACTGACCTGGTCATAGATCCTTCCCATGTGAGTCGGATCTTGAGAGAAGAACTATCATGTAATAGTGCGATAAGTTGTACCAACTTGGAAGGAATGTTGTATTTGAGCAACTTTGACCATAAAATAATATATCCAGCAAAGCCATATACACAGGCCCTGCACCCGCCGCCTCATCACCTGCAATAGATGGGCCAAAAATGTGTCATTGAGAGGAGTTCCCGTGCTCTGCCGGAAGCCCACTTGAAAGCGGGAAAGAATGTTAGACTGCAGCATGACTAAGTTAGGGTTCCTTAATTGCATGGCAAACACCTTACTTATGGCATCAATGAGGGCAATGGTCTATAATTAGAGGGGTTACCTGGATCACCTTTCATGTAAATATAATAATGCATTGGGACCAACCCGGACCATGAAAGAGGAATCCTATGCGTCTTAAAAATGTGAAGGAAACATCGTTTCAAAATCCGGACCACAGAGTTGGTGCATTCTTCAACACAAAAGGTGGTAGGCTTCAGTTTCAGAATTGCCCATAGTAGATCTTGCTCTGACCATGTGCATAGACATGGCACTATCAAACCCTCAGTTGGATCATCCAATCTACAGAACGCCCGGGGTAACTGAAACCTATACTTCAATAACTCAAACCAGGTGTGCTCTGAGATTGAACAGTCCATTTGTGGTTTAGTAGACCCTATACCAGCATTTATACATGCCCAAAACTGTTGTACCTTCTTCGCCAGGAGATGTGGCAATATGTTGCAACTGTCATTCATTTATAGGTCAAATGTCATAGATTTTAGAAAGTTCTTATGACGTTGACAGATACATTTTTTACTGGACAGATACTCATTGGGGGGTAACCCCCTGTAGTGTAGATTTTGTATACTAGGACATTTTTCTCTCCTAGAACTAGCAATTCTTGCATCATACTGGTGAAACGTATTCCTTTTTTACCACTCGCCCTTCCAAGTGTTGCTTTAAGCAAACCATAAAAATCACGTATGGATCTTCCAGTCTCCCACAATGTGACCTTTGCACCTCTCCATTCCCCTTAGATTTTGCCACTACATCTATCAAAAGGTGCAGACATTTTTGTATCAATCTCTCATTCCATCTCACCGAAAGACCTCCTCTATCTATTGAAAGGCATGCCAAGGCCAGAATTAACTCATTTGCAGAGTGTTAAAAAAAATAAAGATCAAAATAGATCATTAAATTAACACCTAGGAGAGGGTCATACATGGTCAGGGGCGACATTTAGGTTTCAATTGCCAGGATACAAAACAGAAGTTGGTCCAGGAGGATGCCGATCTGCTAGCATATAAAAATGGGGGACGTCCTATCGGACTGCACCTCTACTTGTGCATATTCCTAGGTGGCCAAAAAAGAATCCCATGCTACCCCCTTGTAGAACTAATTTGAGAAACATTAGGTATGGAGTTAGCCGAATTCAATCTAGCCCTCTCCGCACAATTTGAGTTAAAATCACCCCCCACAATTATGGCATGCTCAAGTCTCTCCATTAACCAAGACTCACACATTTCCGACAGTGCCAGATGTAAGGATACCATAGTTTGTCTTAAAGGGTTCCAGTACAAATTAACCGGTAGTAATTTCGACTTCTTAGTATTATCGATATTAAAAACTGCCATAGCTCCCTCAGAGGTGTACAACAACTCAGACTTTAGATCCAAGGCATCGTCTACAGCTATAGCTAAACCTCCACTTGGTCGACTCTTGTCAGCTTGAGTGGCAGGGAATCTATAGTCTGGTACCCCTGAGATCAATGAGATCAAAATGCAAAGTTACCATTGTTTCCTGCAGGATCAGAACGTTAGCTGTTCTCATCAAGTCTGAGTTGTAGAACATTTTGTGCAAATTGATAAGCCCACATACGTTGTTGGTTTGTTTGTTTATTATTTGTAATGTGCAAACATACCCTAAGGTAACAGGGTGCAGCAGTTACATGAATATGCGAAGCTTAGTTACAACAATAAGAATATATACATACACACAGTAATAGTAATAGCAAGATTATATACAAATATACAAATTAACACATGTAGAAGTGATATGAAGAGAAGGCAAGAGTGTGAGGGACTTGGCACCTGGATATGTTTGAGGCCTATGTTTTCAACCAAGAGACGACCTTAGAATGGAAGTTTTGATAGGGCAGATCCATTCTAAGAGTTGGCGGTAGGGAATTCCACAGTTTAGCTGCCTTCACTGGGAAGCTGTTGCCCCCTATGGTAGAGTGTTTGCCTAACTGTCCCTAACTTCAGTCTTTATAGAGTGTTCTTGTAGGTCTCAGGGAGGTCTGTCTATGAAATCTGTCAATCAAATAAATCGGAGCAACGTTATTAAGAGATTTGTGAGTAAGAGACGAAGTTTTTAGGAGAATTTTGTCTTTGATGGAGAGCCAGTCATACTGTTGACTATATGCTGTGATAGGATCTCGTCTGGAGATGCCCAATGCCGCTCTGAGAGCGTTGTTCTGTAGAGTTTGTTATTTGCTAGTGGTGGCTTTGAGAGACCCAAAATAGAGAGCATTACAGTAGTCCTAGCGGGACAGTATGAGGGCTCTAACGAGGGTCAGGCAACTAGTGTCGGACAGAAAAGGTTTGGCTGCACGGATCAGTTTACACGTGTAAACCGTGGAAGAAGCTAGGGAGTTCACCTGTCTGTTGAAAGAGAAATTAGAGTCCAGGTAAAAGCCTAGCATTTTAACCTCTTGTCCTACTTTTATACTATTGCCATCAATTGTGAAAGAAGAATAGACAGGGCCTAATTTCTTTAAGCTGGAGGTTGTGCCCAGGATGATAGGTTCAGTTTTATCATCATTCAGGCATAGTCCATGAGTGGCCATCCATGCCTGGATGATGATGTACACTCTATTCACCAAGGCCAAATCCTTTCCATAATCCCCTGAAAGCGGAAGGAGGATCTGGGTATCATCAGCATAGTTGGTGTAGGTGATACCGAGATGATCCAGATCATCGAAAAGGGGCTTGGTAAATATATTGCACAGTGTAGGAGAGACACAAGAGCCCTGTGGCACACCGCATATGATAGGTATAGGGTCTCCTGCTGCTGTGGATGAGAAGATCCTCATGGTCTGCTGTTAAGGAATGATCCAATCCATGTGATGGCCTCAACTGAGAAGTGGGCTGAAATGTTGAGGTGGGTACATGGGACAGAGTGGTCAACCAGGTCGAATGCTGCAGAAAGGTCTAGGAGGAGGAGTAAGGCGGCTTGACCATTGTCTCTGAGCTTATTGATCTGTGTTTTAAGGTCAATAAGGGCAGTCTCAGTCCTGTGTTGAGGACGGAAGCCCGATTGTCTTGCTCCTAGTAGGTGATGTTCTTCCAAGTACTTCTGTATTTGTATGTAGGCAACCTTGTCCAGGATTTTTAGAAGGAATGGTACGGTCGTTATAGGTCTATAGTTTGTAGGTGTGGCTGGGTCAAGTGTGGCGGTTTTTAGTAATGGAAGTACCAAAGATTGTTTTAAGTTGGTGGGGATAGAACTGGTGGAGAAGGAAGCATTGATTAACTTTGTGATGAAAGGGGAGAGGTCCCGGGCAGCATCCTTAATGAGCTGTGCGGGGCACAAATCTCCCTGACAGTTGGAAGGCTTCAGTGACAAAATTAATTTTTCTACTTCAAGTGTGGTGACTTTAGAGAAGTTAAAACGGGTGGTTTCCGTTGAGGTAGGCTTGGCGGGCAGTTTGGAGGGGAGAGGGTCATTCAAGGAAGCTTTTTTACAGGAGATTTTGTTTTGTAGGGTGTAGGGTTCCATGACAGTACCTTGATGGAGGCAAGGTTAGGGTTAGGTCAGGCGCTGTCTTATAACAGAAAAGGTTTTAAGTGCTGAGTCAATCCAGGACCAGTCCTGTCTCTCTCTAAACATATTGAAAATCTGAGCTAACGCAGTGAGAGAAGAGACAGGATCAGTATTCTTATTTTCAAGAGATGCCAAAGC
Source organism: Ambystoma mexicanum (assembly GCF_040938575.1). Classification (NCBI taxonomy): domain Eukaryota; kingdom Metazoa; phylum Chordata; class Amphibia; order Caudata; family Ambystomatidae; genus Ambystoma; species Ambystoma mexicanum. Next base: position 141,494,054 of record NC_090921.1, read on the forward strand.
CCCCATTGTCCCTCATTTGTCTCCTTGCCAACCAAAACAGATTGAGACCATTTCCCATCGCTGCCAAAATTATTCAACCATAATATATTTTTCTCCAGACTGGAAAGTTTCTTTGACTTATTGGAGACAATAAGCCTCATTATGAGTTAGGTGGTAATTCTGTGAAAAATCAACCGAAAACGAATTACCGTTACCGCCACTTGGTCAGGCTGAATTTCCACCTGATTGCAAGCGTTGGTTGTGGTGTAAATCCCCATTTATTTTGGGTCCTTTGGACCCAATGTTTTTCTTTTTTGCGGAATGACTGCGGCAGAGTTACCGTCGTGGTAATTTCACCAAATCTGCCGATTTTTGGGTGTTAAGTGGGAAGACTTACCTCCAGGTTTTTGCTGGAGGTAAATCCTCCACTCAAAACCAGAAGTCATAATTTGGCGTAGTGGTAAAATTGGCGGTAATTCAGTTACCACCAGTTTTACCACTTTCCAACCAACTCGTAATGTCCTTTATATTATCATATAGTCTCAGGAGGCACTCTAAAACCAGGTCTAAAGCAGAAATAGACGCCTGACCCAGGGCATCAAACCTGGGACGCATCTCTAATTGTCTCCTTAGTTGAGTGTTTCTTGGAGTAAAAAAGTCCAGATTATTCTGGTTGTGTATATTTGCTGAGTCAAAGTCCTTCCGTAGGTCTAATAAGGAGGGTACAGTAGCAGAACCCCCCCCCTCCCCTTTACCCTGGAAGACACCAAATGCTTAGTATTGGCCTGCAATACTTCCATGTCCCTGCACAATCTTAAGAAAGATTCATCTAGAATCACTGAGTTGTCCAAGGACAGAGAGAGGGGTCGCTGGGAGCTTGCGCTAGTAGCCCATCTATTGATGACATTTCAATCAAGTTCTGATCCTCTGACCTGAACATACGTAACCACTGCTTTAGCAGCCTCTGGGGCCACAACTGATGGCAAGGCCAAATTACTCTCCAAAGTTGCAGCTTGTACCGGCCTCGAGTTTCTGCTTGTGCAGTCAGAGAAGATCAGGCCAGGTGCCTTATGCATACTTCAAGTGTGTGCTCAATGGCATGGAGTCTCCAAGTGGAAGAATATAAGAAAGGAGAGGTTCAACCCCCTGATTCCTATTATGTAGTGCAGCTGCCATGAAGATGTATCTGCAACAGTTCAGAGCCCTTGTCAAAGGGAGAAACACCTGCGGGCTGCTCGAGCTGGGGCTATGAGTCTAATGCTTGACCGACACTCTCTGGCTCCCCTTGAGCAAGTAGTCTATTTAGCTGTGAGAGCAAATAACCAGAAAAGTTAGTCAGTCAGCAGTGGTCGTTGGAAAAACACAAACCCTCAGAGTTGGGCTTCAGATGTATGATACTTTAGACCTCCTGGTGCGCAAATTCAAATGTGGCTGGTTCGCAAGACACACGCATCCTCCACCAAACACAAAACACACCGCTTTGCACAACGCACCACGCTCCGTGGCTGTGTGGTGATTTTGTAGAACTGCACCTCCCGGTTGCAGTGAAGCAGGTAGAAAGACTCGCAACCTGGAGCTCAATAGCAGGAATCCAAAACACTCCCTGCAACACTGTAACCCAAAACACACTGCTTCGCACACCACCCATAAACCTAAATTGCCCGGGTGTAGGTGTGGCATCTTGGATAAATGGCTACAATTTCCAGAGGAAGGCACATTACCCCTGGGAGTAATGCATCCTATGCATGGAGATAAAGAACAGCCCATGGAAGTTCCCCAAACAAAAGCTGATAGAGGTATTCAATGTAGGCTGAACTTGCCAACTGACTCTCCTCAGAACATTGCAGATAGAACAGTTGCTAGAGATGCCCCTTTGACAGAGAGTAGTGAACCCTTATGGTCCTTTAATTGAGGTAACACATTGTACGATGGAGGGGATGCAGAATAATGCTGACACCAAATAATAAGACTGACTCAGGAAGTTGGCAAAAAGTCTCTCCCCACTGTTTTATTTTCAATTGTCTAAAACAGGGAGTTACAACGGACATCAACAGACGTCGCACATCATTGTCTAAACGCATCTCATAAAAAAGCATTCTTATATAGCAAAACTGTGTCATACGTGATGTCATACTACGTGGCAAAGAAGAAAACCTACGTGGGATTGTGGTTGGCTTAAGGTGAACATCCAAATATACTTTCTATATAGGGACGGATTGTGATTGGGTCTCTGTCAGGTGGACAACTTATCCCCACCCCTAGTGCAAGTCATCTTCATCAGTTATAAGATACACGGGATATCATTGTCTCTCAAACTATATGGCCCTTTGTTATATGGCCTTCTAAAATTGGTTGGCACACTTTTACCTTTCTAGAACATTCGACTCACTAGCATCACGTAAGATGGTACCCCAGGTGTCAGTGGGTGGATTTCACCATGTCTCCCCACCTAATGAGCCCTAGATCTCTCATCACTCATGCCTTCTGCCAATAGAATTGTCTTTGTCAAACTTGGCATGAATTCTGGTTTCCAGCATACAGGTAGCAGAGGTGCGGTACTTCCTGGAGAGGCATTCGGCTGCTCTTCTACAGTAGTATGTCCCATGTATCAGCTAACCAAACAGGAACACTTGTAGAACAACTGGGCTCTAACCAAATGCATCTAGTGGATAGTTACTGTATGGTGAATCACCATACAACCAGCAAGGAGATAAACCACCCAAAGCTTCATTACACTATCCTTGTGTGCGTGTGTGTGGAGGAAATTGAGCCTACCAGCCATAGCCCATTCTTAAACCAAGGAAATGTAATGACATTGTTTAAACAGATTGAACAGCAATCCATAATGATGCCTCAAGACATTGAAAGGGTGGAATTGCCCACCTTTCACAGTCAAACAAACTGGGTAGTGGTTACATTTGATTTGTTAGCTGTATGGTTGTTGACAGACTTATGTAATTTGTCGATTACTTTTACACTATGGGCTATCATTTGCAGATCTATTATGGCTTAGCTAATGAGGATCGCTTTAGATCCCCTCTGTGTACGATGGAGGGCAAAGTAATTGCCAAATCTACCTTGGGAAAAAGAGGCTGGGCAAACAAGCCCTACAGCCTCAATCGGGCTGGCAATTCCAACGCAATGAGTATTGGAGACCATTTGTCGACGATCAAACATATTGGCTATCGGTAAAACTTGCACCGTGCCCGATCTTATCATGGAATACAAGGGGATTTAGATCATTTACCTCATAGATAGCTGGCCATGCTTCTCTGACTAACTCAGGCATATTTCTCTTGCAAGAGGCTTGGTTGACTATGACCCTAATTATGGATGGGTATCGGACATTTGTACAACCAGCAATTAGAGGTCAGAAGTGGAGACCAAAGGTTGGCCTATGCATTGGCCTCCGTCTTGGCTACGAAGCGGTGGCTTATAGCACAAGAGTAGATTGTGCAACTTGACTAGTAGTTGAAATTAAAAATCTCCCAAACAGGAACCAAGCACCCTGATGCTCAACTTGTGTGATCCCCCAGATGGATCATAAACTGATCTTTTGTTGAAATGGGTGTTACAGCTGTTGTATGGGTGGAAGCACTGTTTGAATTTTACCTCCTACCTTTGTTGCCTTGTAAGTACAGATCAATGCTGCAGATTGTTACATGGACTAAAAGCACTAGTGTCCCATGCTTGGATTGGTGTAACTGGTAAGCTGCACTGTAACAAAGTGAAGTAAGAAGTTGAATTTTCATCACTTAGTGACCATGCAATGCTGAAGGTTATGCTCCAAGTGTACAACCAGAAGAATAGGAGGATAGAACTAGGCGGAAAAGCGTCTGTTAATACTCAGGACAATAGAGTAACGTAAAAAGGGCTAATGAATATATTGGACACATAGTTTGTCCAAAGGAGATTTGGTTGAAATTTTTGTATTGATAAAGCCAATTCTTCATATGGCAGGCAAAACGTCAATACAAGGAAGGGCCAACCACGTAATTTTTTATTTTAAAATCCATACAGAAAAGCACCAGTTTTGCAGGAAAGTGAGGGCCGTTAAGACTAGCAAGTCTTTGAACTATCAAGTAAAAAAACAGATTGTGATGGCATGTACTAAACACAAGAATTGGCTATGTGGCCATAAATCCAGTGTAGAATCTGCTAACTGGAAAATGGGTTACGGATTGATCCATACACATGATTCTCGGAAATGTCGGTATCTTTACCGAACTTACTTGGCAGCAACTGTCCCTAAGGAGATTTGTACCATTGCAGAAGCTGTTTGGAAGGTACATATAAACGGTCTATACTGGGACCATAGTAAGGAGAAACATAAATCCCCTATTACAAATATGAGTGGACCAGTTTTGATTATCGAATCGGGATCGGATGGTTTGGCCAACGTATTGAAATCCAATTCTCAGTTTTGGGCTTGAATATTGTTTGAAATATATACTAAAATATGCACCTTTGGTATTCTTCCCCGAAGCTGGCAAAATTCAGTATTGGTCCTGATTCATGAAAATGGGCCCCGCACAGATGCCACTAAATATAGGTTACTAGCTATGCGTCAGGTCTCCTTTATTATTACCCCTTTATTAGAGGTTTATAGATTAGTCTTGTGTGGGTAGGAAGTTTTCTATAGGAAGTTTTATAGGTTGGTTTGGCCTTGACTTCTTAATACAGAATCCTGGTTCTGGCCCAAGGCAAGATGGAGTTTCTCAATGACAGCTCTGATTGGCTAGAGAGCACAGCAGGACAACAATGAACATTCTAAACTGTCACTCTCTGCCTTTCATCATCATAGCCCCAGCTGAGAGGACGTGTGTAGTAGCTGCTCCTGCTGAAGTCTTGGGCCTTGTTGATTTAAACTTTCTGGCCCTAGCTGTCAAGCGGCTACTCTTCTGGGGTTTCAGGAGAAGAACCTAGATTGTCAGGAAAATGTTTTAGAGACTGGAAATCCTGAAGTTCATTGAAACCCATTCAAAAGATAAGTGACTTTCATTTGGATTTTAAAACCATTGCTCAGCTATTCTTCTTGAGTCATTTTAAGCAAGAAAACATAAAATTTGTGCTTTGAATTGTAACTCTGAATGGATTAAATGAGTGCGCAAACTTTGGCATTCGTTTTGAAAGTAAGCGCGAGGTTTAACTTGTGAACGCATCGTTCGAAACACGTGTGACATGTTTACCTTTGGCGTATGGTTAATCTCCTGCGCGTGCAAAAAACTCTTCTACTGCTATAAAATTGCTACGGGATCTTCAGCGCATGTGTTCTTCAGCGCGCGGGACCTTCAATATGTGTGTTTCCAGTGTGTGTGTTTTCAAGCGCGTGTGTTCTTTAGCGCAAGTGTTTTCCAGCGCGAGTGTTCTCAAGCGCGGTTATTCTTCAGCGCGAGTGTTTTTCAGTGTGTTTGTTCTTCAGCTCGCGGGATCTTCAGCGCGTGTGTTTTCCCCAGCGCGTGTGCTTTTAAGCGCGTGTGTTCTTTAGCGCAGGTGTTTTTCCAGCACGTGCGTTTTCAAGTGCGGACGCTCTTCAGCGCGTGTGGTTTTCAGCGTGTGGAATCTTCAGCGCGTGTGTTCTTCAGCGCGTGTGTTCTTCAGCACGGTTGTTCTTCAGCGTGTGATCTTCAGCGCGTGTGTTCTTTTGTGCGCGCATTCTTCAAGAATCCACGTACTCTGTCACGGTGTGAACTTGTTTTGAACTCAAAAGAAAAGAAGGAAGAACAGAATTCATTAAAGACAATCTTTACTGGAACTATATTCAGTTTTCAAAGACAAAGGTCAAGACTTTTCAGGTTTTCCTAAAAATAAAGAAGTTGCTGCTGATTTCAAGAGACTCAAGTAAAGAGGTAGAAAGATTTTCAGCAACTTCTTCAGTCTTCCCTAAGAAATTTTAGGAGAAGAACCAGGTATGATTCTTTACATTTTAGTTATGGATTTAAAGGGCCTCATCACGACTTCGGCAGTAACCCTTAAATCCGGCGGTAGCGCTATTACCGCCGGATTTAAGGGTCCGCCGAATCAGGGCTTCGGCGGATTTCAAGCCAGCTCTGTGCTGGTGTGAAATCCAAAAGAAAATTCACGCTCATACCGCCGGCGGGAAATCCGCCGGCAGTATGAGCGCGAAATTTCCCCATTGAGCCCAATGGGGAATGGTGCATTCCCGAATGGGCTCAATGGGGAATGGGGACTTCCAAGTCCGCCGAACTCGTGATCCCGCGCTGTTAGCGCCGGGGTCTATGGCGGTCGCGCTAATAGCCCACTCGCTAATAGCGCTAGCCCTACCGCCGAAATCGTGATGTGGCCCAAAGTCTTTATAAACCACGTGGTTAAGTAAGTAATGTGAGGATTTGTGTCTGTTTATGTATTCACTGCAGGTTCAGCATCGGCTATTCTTGACGCCACCAACCTGGTGTTTTTATGTTATCCACTTCCCCCTTTCCCTTAGGGGTGTAATTAACAGAGCTGAGTTTAATTTAGTTCTGAGAATTACATTTCAGGGGGGATTATTGGGGGTTCAGCAGCTTCCGCGGACACAGGAATCCCCTCAGCCTGACAGAATGAAAGGCCAATAACCTTAGTCCGCCTGAGCGGTCATGAACCCCGACGAGTTTTCCATGGAGGCTTTAGGATCTTTGATCAGTGAGTTATGGGAGGAGTTGAGAATATCCCGTGATGAGAACGTTTTTCTTAGTCAAAAGGTGGATGACTTGAGTGTTAAAGTGACACAAATTCAACAGATGGGAGAAAGGAGAGAGGATGAGGTGTCTGGGGGTGCTGGTTCTCCGCCTGAGTTAGAAAGGGAGGGAGGTGACCGGTAACCTCAAATACAACGGACTTCACAAGTTACTGAAGGAGTTAGAAGCTTAGTTATGCTGGTTCCCTTGGTGCCACCAGAACGTTATCAATGTGACTCGGAGGTTTAGGGTGTTTTTGACTCAATGAGAGTTACATTTTATGAGTAGACCTGAGATCTTCCCGACGGATGCATCCAAGGTAACCTTCATGTTGTCTTATCTTACTGGGGAGGCTTCTGCTTGGGCCGGGTTGTTGGTGAGTCAGAGGAGTGCAGTTCTGGGAAATTATTCCAGTTTTTTAGAGATTTTCAGAAAAATGTTATACAGAAGGCAGATATCTCTGGAAGTTGATGGGGAACTTTTAGAGCTGAAACAAGGTAATAGAGATTTGCAGGGTAATTCATAGAATTTCGCAGAAAAGTGTCGCAAGCGGCTGGCGCAGAGTGTCCGCGTGCGATTGACTGCGCCAGGCACGTGCGCTAAAACCGATTTCCGCGCACAGCGTATTCATGGATTTCAGGCTCCCAAACCAGCCGTGGCGCAGAGTATCGCAGCGACCCTGCAGCAGCGCCAGTAACGCCCCCAAGAACGCCCTCGCGCAAGGAAAAGCCATCAAAATCGCTAAATCATCGCAAAGGGCAGCGCTAACCCTGGACCAGTCCACAGGGCTGCCAAACAAGGAACGCAAAGCGGGTAACGTGCATATCAGGGGTACGCGTGAAGTTTTACACGCGATTAGCCAGGGCACGTGTATCACAGGGGTACGCAGGAATTATCACACGCGATTTGGCTGGGTACGTATATTACAGGGGTGCGCGGGAATTATCACACGCGATTTGGCTGGGTACGTGTATTCCAGGGGTGCGCGGGAATTATCACACGCGATTTGGCTGGGTACGTGTATTCCAGGGGTGCGCGGGAATTATCACACGCGATTTGGCTGGGTAGGTGTATTACAGGGGTACACGGGAAGTTCTACACGCGATTCGGCTGGGTACGTGTATTACAGGGGTGCGCGGGAATTCTCACATGCGATTTGGCCAGGTACGTGTATTACAGGGGTGCGTGGGAATTATCACACGCGATTTGGCTTGGTACGTGTATTACAGGGGTGCGTGGGAAGTTGTACACGCGATTGGCCAGGGTACGTGTATTACAGGGGTATGTGGGAATTATCACACGCGATTTGGCTGGGTACGTGTATTACAGGGGTACACGGGAAGTTCTACACGCGATTCGGCTGGGTACGTGTATTACAGGGGTGCGCGGGAATTCTCACATGCGATTTGGCCAGGTACGTGTATTACAGGGGTGCGTGGGAATTATCACACGCGATTTGGCTTGGTACGTGTATTACAGGGGTGCGTGGGAAGTTCTACACGCGATTGGCCAGGGTACGTGTATTACAGGGGTATATGGGAATGATCACACGCGATTTGGCTGGGTACGTGTATTACAGGGGTACACGGGAAGTTCTACACGCGATTCGGCTGGGTACGTGTATTACAGGGGTGCGCGGGAATTCTCACATGCGATTTGGCCAGGTACGTGTATTACAGGGGTGTGCGGGAATTATCACACGCAATTAGGCTGGGTGGGTCCTCACAGGTGTTCCCTGTACACCCTCCACAGCCCCTGCAGGCAGCCCACAAAACAGGGGACTACCCTGCACACCTGCTCATGTCCCCCTGCACCCCCACCCCCCAGCCACCAGGGTCACCCTCCACCAGGCCCCCACTCATGTCACCCACCACCCCCACCCCCCAGCCACCAGGGTCACCCTCCACCAGGCCCCCACTCATGTCTCCCACCACCCCCACCCCCAGCAGTGCAGGGGCAGCCTCCACCAGGCCCCCACTCATGTCACCCACCACCCCCACCCCCCAGCCACCAGGGGCAGCCTCCACCAGGCCCCCACTCATGTCTCCCACCACCCCCACCCCCCTGCCACCAGGGGCACCCTCCACCAGGCCCCCACTCATGTCTCCCACCACCCCCACCCCCCAGCCACCAGGGTCACCCTCCACCAGGCCCCCACTCATGTCTCCCACCACCCCCACACCCCAGCAGTGCAGGGTCACCCTCCACCAGGCCCCCACTCATGTCTCCCACCACCCCCACCCCCCAGCAGTGCAGGGGCAGCCTCCACCAGGCCCCCACTCATGTCACCCACCACCCCCACCCCCCAGCCACCAGGGTCACCCTCCACCAGGCCCCCACTCATGTCTCCCACCACCCCCACCCCCCAGCAGTGCAGGGGCAGCCTCCACCAGGCCCCCACTCATGTCTCCCACCACCCCCACCCCCCAGCCACCAGGGTCACCCTCCACCAGGCCCCCACTCATGTCTCCCACCACCCCCACCCCCCAGCCACCAGGGTCACCCTCCACCAGGCCCCCACTCATGTCTCCCACCACCCCCACCCCCCAGCAGTGCAGGGGCAGCCTCCACCAGGCCCCCACTCATGTCCCCTATCACCCCCACCCCCCCGCCACCAGGGGCACCCTCCACCAGGCCCCCACTCATGTCTCCCACCACCCCCACCCCCCAGCAGTGCAGGGGCAGCCTCCACCAGGCCCCCACTCATGTCCCCTATCACCCCCACCCCCCCGCCACCAGGGGCACCCTCCACCAGGCCCCCACTCATGTCTCCCACCACCCCCACCCCCCAGCCACCAGGGTCACCCTCCACCAGGCCCCCGCTCAGGTCACCCACCACCCCCAGCCACCAGGGTCACCCTCCACCAGGCCCCCACTCATGTCTCCCACCACCCCCAGCCACCAGGGTCACCCTCCACCAGGCCCCCACTCATGTCTCCCACCACCCCTACCCCCCAGCCACCAGGGTCACCCTCCACCAGGCCCCCACTCATGTCTCCCACCACCCCCACACCCCAGCAGTGCAGGGTCACCCTCCACCAGGCCCCCACTCATGTCTCCCACCACCCCCACCCCCCAGCAGTGCAGGGGCAGCCTCCACCAGGCCCCCACTCATGTCACCCACCACCCCCACCCCCCAGCCACCAGGGTCACCCTCCACCAGGCCCCCACTCATGTCTCCCACCACCCCCACCCCCCAGCAGTGCAGGGGCAGCCTCCACCAGGCCCCCACTCATGTCTCCCACCACCCACACCCCCCAGCCACCAGGGTCACCCTCCACCAGGCCCCCGCTCAGGTCACCCACCACCCCCACCCCCCAGCCACCAGGGTCACCCTCCACCAGGCCCCCACTCATGTCTCCCACCACCCCCACCCCCCAGCCACCAGGGTCACCCTCCACCAGGCCCCCACTCATGTCACCAACCACCCCCACCCCCCAGCCACCAGGGTCACCCTCCACCAGGCCCCCACTCATGTCTCCCACCACACCCACCCCCCAGCAGTGCAGGGGCACCCTCCACCAGGCCCCCACTCATGTCTCCCACCACCCCCACCCCCCAGCCACCAGGGTCACCCTCCACCAGGCCCCCGCTCAGGTCACCCCCACCCCCCAGCCACCAGGGTCACCCTCCACCAGGCCCCCACTCATGTCTCCCACCACCCCCACACCCCAGCAGTGCAGGGTCACCCTCCACCAGGCCCCCACTCATGTCTCCCACCACCCCCACCCCCCAGCCACCAGGGTCACCCTCCACCAGGCCCCCACTCATGTCTCCCACCACCCCCACCCCCCAGCAGTGCAGGGGCAGCCTCCACCAGGCCCCCACTCATGTCTCCCACCACCCCCACCCCCCAGCAGTGCAGGGGCAGCCTCCACCAGGCCCCCACTCATGTCACCCACCACCCCCACCCCCCAGCCACCAGGGTCACCCTCCACCAGGCCCCCACTCATGTCACCCACCACCCCCAGCCACCAGGGTCACCCTCCACCAGGCCCCCACTCATGTCACCCACCCCCCAGCCACCAGCGTCACCCTCCACCAGGCCCCCACTCATGTCACCCACCACCCCCACCCCCCAGCCACCAGGGGCACCCTCCACCAGGCCCCCACTCATGTCTCCCACCACCCCCACCCCCCTGCCACCATGTGCAGCCCCCACCAGGTCCTCACAATGTGCGTAATGGTCAGCCTCCACAGCCAAAAAGCCCTACCAAGTAACCCATTCACCCACATGGAAATGGAAATCACATGTTACACCCCCAATGTTCATGAAGCAAATGAACCCATGTCCGTCACACACATATTTTCCAATTGAATGGGAAAACACACAACATGACATGCATGAAACCAATGAGATGAAACCACACAGTGAACAATGTAAAAAAAAATGTATTAGAAAAAAATACGAATGCTAAAGAAAGAAAACTAACTACAATGTAAATGTGAAAAAAGAAGCTGCATGTCCGCATAAAAACACAAAACTAGAAAATCTAATCCAAAAAATTTTGTCCAAAGTCAAATGTCAAAACTCTCCGTGCAACAAAGAACTATGTACAAAAATAACAAGGGTCCATCATCACAACAGAACTAAGGAAACCTCCTAAAAAACCTACCTAAATATCAACTATATACAAAAAGTGGAGCAGTGTCCGTCGACTCCAAATCATAAGAAAAACCAAAGGAAACCTAAAACTAAAGAACTATATACAAAGGCGGCGGGCAAGTCCAGCGGCTCACTCTGTGGTGTTCCGGGCCAGGGCATCATCGAACTCCTGTTCGATGTCCCGGAGGCGGTCCAGTTCCATGGCCCCGAGGGTCCGCAGGGACGACGCCGTGTCCTCCTCCAACCCCCTGCGGATAGCCTCGAGGCACTCGGCCCGCCTCAGGGCCCTCCGCATGGAGTTCTCCGCCCTAACCATTGTGAGCCGCGCCTCTTCCGCCCGCCGCCGCTCCGCACCTATGGCGTGGCCCAACCGCTGCCACACGGAAGACACTCTCTGTCCTGGGTCCTCCTGCCCTCCGGCCGATGCCTGCCCCTCCGATGTCGAAGGCCCCGAGCCTTCATGGCTCCCACCATCTTGCTGCTGCTGCTGCTCTGCCTCTGCCCGTGCACTGCCTCCTGCTGCCTGCACATCCTCCGCCGGCTGGGGTGCACCTGTTGATGTGGCCACCCCTGCTGGACGTCCGACTCCCGACTGTGGCAGGGATGCCTCCTCCACCAGCCTGGCCGCACTGTCAGAGGCAGCTCCACAGGGCACCCAGGTGACTGATGGGTGGGAAGATGGCACAGAGGACGACTGGCGCGTAGGGGGTCCAGTTGAGGAGGGGGTCGGAACAAGCCCCATCAGACGGAGGAATCCGGTCTGGGTGACCTGTCCCAGCAGGCTGACGTGGTCAACGAGCCATTCGAGATGACGTGCAGTCTCTCCATGAAAAGACTGCAGGTCACCTCGCATGGCCCGTTGACGCAACGCCACACCAGCCAGGACAGGCTCAACCCGGACCTGGATAGCCACGTCCGCAGGCAGAGGAAGGCCAGTTGACGTCAGCTCATCCCCTGCCTGAAAACGGGTCTGGACGTAGGCATCCCTGCTGGTGCAAGATGATGCAGGGACAGGATCGGGGACAGGATTGCACACAGGCACCTCCGCGGCCGCCTGTGCTGCCTCCTGTCCCTGGTCCTGGACTGCACCACTAGCACCAGTGGGATCCCCACCTCCAGACCCCGTCTCTGGTGCTTGCACGGCCTCCTCCTCCACCAGACCCCCCACCAACCTGGATGACTCCGTGCCATCTTCCCCTGTTGGGCCCTGTGGGGTCCCAGCTGCCCCTTCTGCTGCCGAGGAGTCCAACTGCAACCTCCGCCTCTTGGACCTCCCCCCGGCAGCTGCGGCCTGGGACGCGGCACCGGACTCCTCACTCCCCGACGAGATGACAACACGGGAGGGGAGCCGGGCCTTGCGTCTCCGGCTGGCGGTCGGATCCCCGCCGCTGTGCTCCACAGCACCTTCTCCGCCCTCTTCATCAGTTGACGCTGCAGACAGGGAGAAACAAAACACAGGCATCAGGGCACTGTACAATGGACACATACACGCATGACAGTTGCACATGAGTGGCATTGGCAAACCTCAGACATGTCATCACAATCCCCAACACACATGTCATTGCAACTGGCACACATGAGCCATACCATAGCCATATCGCAACTGCCACCACCATCCCTACACATACAACAGCATCAGCAGCCAAAGGGGAGCCATACATCACATGCAACACAGGAAGTGCACCACACATGTACACACACCACCACACTTGCATGCATGTCTACACCTCTGCCAAGTGTCGCACTGTTCAGACGGGCATCCATGTCACATCTGCCAATCAGGCTTCCACATACCGCTGTCACATGCATCCATGTAGCATCACTGTTGCACCTTTGACAAATACACACACATGCACATGTACACAGTGCTCATACATGCAGCCGAAAACAACATACATGCCTGACATCACGGACATGTCTACTTACATACACATTCATCCAAACATGTGTGCACGCACAACTGCATTTGCCATGCAAGCCCACACACACAAGCACCATCCATGTCTCACACATTACAGCCCTCGCATGTGTCAGCCCCACGGCCCTGTACACCCCCACCCATACTCCACCCCATACAAACAGATGTGCAACCGGCACAATGGGGAATGATCACCACACGCCCTGCTCACAACCAGGATGCATGTACACTCACCGCTCGACTCCAGACGGCTCTGCTTCTCTAGGACCTGGACGTGGAGCGCTGGGGATATGCGTTCCAGGACCCCCATCTGTTCTTCCGACAAGTGGCCCCGGCGCCCCTTGGCATCCGCTGCCTTCAAGAGGCGCCGGGCCTTGTTCAGGGTCCTGGACCTGAAGTCCTCCCAGCGCTTCCTGACATGTTGTAAGTCCCGGACTGCCACCCCCTCCGCGTTGATGGCAGTCACGATGTCAGTCCAGATCCGAGTCCGTCCTTCCTTGTCGGCGCGGGAACTTCCAAAGAGGGCATCACACTGCCCCAGGACTTGCTCCACCAGGACACCAACTTCGGTGGCACTGAAGCTGGTGCCCCTCTGCCTCTCTGGCCGGGGGTTGTCAGTGGTCGCAGATGGTGTTAGCCCCGACATGACAACCCCAGAGGCAGGAGTGGGTGGGCAACTGGGTCCTGGGGCTGGGCTGTGGAGCGATGGAATTCCAGTCGGGAGTCTTCTGTTCCAGCAGGGGTGGTCACAGCAACAGCACCCCTGGCTGATGTGCAGGCAGCAAATGGCAGTGCACGTGGGCAGCAGGCAGTCAGGCAGCAGCAGATAGCAGGTGGGAGCGTGCTCGGGGCTCTGGGGGGCAGTAATTCGGCCTTCTGGGCAGGAGCGTGGTCTCCCGTGTGCTCACGCGTGGCCAGCTTGATACGGAGTGAATTGGCACGTGAAAATCCTGCACATCAGCGTGAAAACCGAGGAAAGGCCCTTAGCGCGTAAGCGCGTCAGCACGCATACGCGATTCCATTGGACCAAAGGCCCTCAGCGCGTAGGCGCGTCTGTGACGTGACCCGCACGGGTGTTTCCCACACAGCACGTGATGACAGCACACGTGGAAAGACTGCACGTCAGAGTCTCATTGCGTGTGATTGGTGGAAATGGCCGTACACCGGGATACAGGTGCGCTGACGTACTTGCGTGTGTAAGTGTCCGCGCACACCTCATATACACGTACATAGGCCAATCGCGTGTACACGCACTTTTGTCCAATTACACGCGATGAGACTCTGACGTGCAGTCTTTCCACGTGTGCTCTGTCATCACGTGCTGTGTGGGAAACACCCGTGCGGGTCACGTCACAGACGCGCCTACGCGCTGAGGGCCTTTGGTCCAATGGAATCGCGTATGCGTGCTGACGCGCTTACGCGCTAAGGGCCTTTCCTCGGTTTTCACGCTGACGTGCAGGATTTTCACGTGCCAATTCACTCCGTACCAAGCTGGCCACGCGTGAGCACACGGGAGACCACGCTCCTGCCCAGAAGGCCGAATTACTGCCCCCCAGAGCCCCGAGCACGCTCCCACCTGCTATCTGCTGCTGCCTGACTGCCTGCTGCCCACGTGCACTGCCATTTGCTGCCTGCACATCAGCCAGGGGTGCTGTTGCTGTGACCACCCCTGCTGGAACAGAAGACTCCCGACTGGAATTCCATCGCTCCACAGCCCAGCCCCAGGACCCAGTTGCCCACCCACTCCTGCCTCTGGGGTTGTCATGTCGGGGCTAACACCATCTGTGACCACTGACAACCCCCGGCCAGAGAGGCAGAGGGGCACCAGCTTCAGTGCCACCGAAGTTGGTGTCCTGGTGGAGCAAGTCCTGGGGCAGTATGATGCCCTCTTTGGAAGTTCCCGCGCCGACAAGGAAGGACGGACTCGGATCTGGACTGACATCGTGACTGCCATCAACGCGGAGGGGGTGGCAGTCCGGGACTTACAACATGTCAGGAAGCGCTGGGAGGACTTCATGTCCAGGACCCTGAACAAGGCCCGGCGCCTCTTGAAGGCAGCGGATGCCAAGGGGCGCCGGGGCCACTTGTCGGAAGAACAGATGGGGGTCCTGGAACGCATATCCCCAGCGCTCCACGTCCAGGTCCTAGAGAAGCAGAGCCGTCTGGAGTCGAGCGGTGAGTGTACATGCATCCTGGTTGTGAGCAGGGCGTGTGGTGATCATTCCCCATTGTGCCGGTTGCACATCTGTTTGTATGGGGTGGAGTATGGGTGGGGGTGTACAGGGCCGTGGGGCTGACACATGCGAGGGCTGTAATGTGTGAGACATGGATGGTGCTTGTGTGTGTGGGCTTGCATGGCAAATGCAGTTGTGCGTGCACACATGTTTGGATGAATGTGTATGTAAGTAGACATGTCCGTGATGTCAGGCATGTATGTTGTTTTCGGCTGCATGTATGAGCACTGTGTACATGTGCATGTGTGTGTATTTGTCAAAGGTGCAACAGTGATGCTACATGGATGCATGTGACAGCGGTATGTGGAAGCCTGATTGGCAGATGTGACATGGATGCCCGTCTGAACAGTGCGACACTTGGCAGAGGTGTAGACATGCATGCAAGTGTGGTGGTGTGTGTACATGTGTGGTGCACTTCCTGTGTTGCATGTGATGTATGGCTCCCCTTTGGCTGCTGATGCTGTTGTATGTGTAGGGATGGTGGTGGCAGTTGCGATATGGCTGTGGTATGGCTCATGTGTGCCAGTTGCAATGACATGTGTGTTGGGGATTGTGATGACATGTCTGAGGTTTGCCAATGCCACTCATGTGCAACTGTCGTGCGTGTATGTGTCCATTGTACAGTGCCCTGATGCCTGTGTTTTGTTTCTCCCTGTCTGCAGCGTCAACTGATGAAGAGGGCGGAGAAGGTGCTGTGGAGCACAGCGGCGGGGATCCGACCGCCAGCCGGAGACGCAAGGCCCGGCTCCCCTCCCGTGTTGTCATCTCGTCGGGGAGTGAGGAGTCCGGTGCCGCGTCCCAGGCCGCAGCTGCCGGGGGGAGGTCCAAGAGGCGGAGGTTGCAGTTGGACTCCTCGGCAGCAGAAGGGGCAGCTGGGACCCCACAGGGCCCAACAGGGGAAGATGGCACGGAGTCATCCAGGTTGGTGGGGGGTTTGGTGGAGGAGGGGGCCGCGCAAGCACCAGAGACAGGGTCTGGAGGTGGGGATCCCACTGGTGCTAGTGGTGCAGTGCAGGACCAGGGACAGGAGGCAGCACAGGCGGCCGCGGAGGTGCCTGTGTGCAATCCTGTCCCCGATCCTGTCCCTGCATCATCTTGCACCAGCAGGGATGCCTACGTCCAGACCCGTTTTCAGGCAGGGGATGAGCTGACGTCAACTGGCCTTCCTCTGCCTGCGGACGTGGCCATCCAGGTCCGGGTTGAGCCTGTCCTGGCTGGTGTGGCGTTGCGTCAACGGGCCATGCGAGGTGACCTGCAGTCTTTTCATGGAGAGACTGCACGTCATCTCGAATGGCTCGTTGACCACGTCAGCCTGCTGGGACAGGTCACCCAGGCCGGATTCCGCTGTCTGATGGGGCTTGCTCCGACCCCCTCCTCAACTGGACCCCCTACGCGCCAGTCGTCCTCTGTGCCATCTTCCCACCCATCAGTCACCTGGGTGCCCTGTGGAGCTGCCTCTGACAGTGCGGCCAGGCTGGTGGAGGAGGCATCCCTGCCACAGTCGGGAGTCGGACGTCCAGCAGGGGTGGCCACATCAACAGGTGCACCCCAGCCGGCGGAGGATGTGCAGGCAGCAGGAGGCAGTGCACGGGCAGAGGCAGAGCAGCAGCAACAGCAAGATGGTGGGAGCCATGAAGGCTCGGGGCCTTCGACATCGGAGGGGCAGGCATCGGCCGGAGGGCAGGAGGACCCAGGACAGAGAGTGTCTTCCGTGTGGCAGCGGTTGGGCCACGCCATAGGTGCGGAGCGGCGGCGGGCGGAAGAGGCGCGGCTCACAATGGTCAGGGCGGAGAACTCCATGCGGAGGGCCCTGAGGCGGGCCGAGTGCCTCGAGGCAATCCGCAGGGGGTTGGAGGAGGACACGGCGTCGTCCCTGCGGACCCTCGGGGCCATGGAACTGGACCGCCTCCGGGACATCGAACAGGAGTTCGATGATGCCCTGGCCCGGAACACCACAGAGTGAGCCGCTGGACTTGCCCGCCGCCTTTGTATATAGTTCTTTAGTTTTAGGTTTCCTTTCGTTCTTATTATTATTTGGAGTCGACGGACACTGCTCCACTTTTTGTATATAGTTGATATTTAGGTAGGTTTTTTAGGAGGTTTCCTTAGTTCAGTTGTGATGATGGACCCTTGTTATTTTTGTACATAGTTCTTTGTTGCATGGAGAGTTTTTACATTTCACTTTGGACATAATTTTTTTGATTTGATTTTCTAGTTTTGTGTTATTATGCGGACATGCAGCTTATTTTTTCACATTTACATTGTAGTTAGTTTTCTTTCTTTGGCATTTGTATTTTTTTCAATACATTTTTTTTTCCATTGTTCACTGTGTGGTTTCATCTCATTGGTTTCATGCATGTCATGTTGTGTGTTTTCCCATTCTATTTGAAAATATGTGTGTGACGGACATGGGTTCATTTGCTTCATGTACATTGGGGGTGTAACATGTGATTTCCATTTCCATGTGGGTGAATGGGTTACTTGGTAGGGCTTTTTGGCTGTGGAGGCTGACCATTACGCACATAATTGGGGATTGTGAGGACCTGGTGGGGGCTGCACATGGTGGCAGGGGGGTGGGGGTGCAGGGGGACATGAGTGGGGGCCTGGTGGAGGTTGAGCCTGCACTGCTGGGGGGTGGGGGTGGTGGGTGACATGAGTGGGGGCCTGGTGGAGGGTGCCCCTGGTGGCTGGGGGGTGGGGGTGGTGGGAGACATGAGTGGGGGCCTGGTGGAGGGTGACCCTGCACTGCTGCGGTGTGGGGGTGATGGGAGACATGAGTGGGGGCCTGGTGGAGGGTGACCCTGGTGGCTGGGGGTGATAGGGGACATGAGTGGGGGCCTGGTGGAGGGTGACCCTGGTGGCTGGGGGGTGGGGGTGGTGGTAGACATGAGTGGGGGCCTGGTGGAGGGTGACCCTGCACTGCTGGGGTGTGGGGGTGGTGGGAGACATGAGTGGGGCCCTGGTGGAGGGTGACCCTGCACTGCTGGGGGATGGGGGTGGTGGTAGACATGAGTGGGGGCCTGCTGGAGGGTGACCCTGCACTGCTGGGGTGTGGGGGTGGTGGGTGACATGAGTTGGACATGGGTGGGGGCCTGCTGGCAGGTGCCCCACAGTGCTGGGTGGTGGGGGTGGTGGGAGACATGAGTTGGACATGGGTGGGGGCCTACTGGCAGGTGCCCCACAGTGCTGGGGGGTGGGGGTGGTGGGGGACATGAGTTGGACATGGGTGGGGGCCTACTGGCAGGTGCCCCACAGTGCTGGGGGGTGGGGGTGGTCGGGGACATGAGTTGGACATGGGTGGGGGACTGCTGGCAGGTGCCCCACAGTGCTGGGGGGTGGGGGTGGTGGGAGACATGAGTTGGACATGGGTGGGGGCCTGCTGGCAGGTGCCCCACAGTGCTGGGGGGGGGGTGGTGGGAGACATGAGTGGGGCCCTGGTGGAGGGTGACCCTGGTGGCTGGGGGGTGGGGGTGGTGGGAGACATGAGTTGGACATGGGTGGGGGCCTACTGGCAGGTGCCCCACAGTGCTGGGGGGTGGGGGTGGTGGGAGACATGAGTTGGACATGGGTGGGGGCCTACTGGCAGGTGCCCCACAGTGCTGGGGGGGTGGGGGTGGTGGGAGACATGAGTTGGACATGGGTGGGGGCCTGCTGGCAGGTGCCCCACAGTGCTGGAGGATGGGCGTGGTGGGAGACATGAGTTGGACATGGGTGGGGGCCTGCTGGCAGGTGCCCCACAGTGCTGGGGGGTGGGGGTGGTGGGAGACATGAGTGGGGCCCTGGTGGAGGGTGACCCTGGTGGCTGGGGGGTGGGGTGGTGGGAGACATGAGTTGGACATGGGTGGGGGCCTACTGGCAGGTGCCCCACAGTGCTGGGGGGTGGGGGTGGTGGGAGACATGAGTTGGACATGGGTGGGGGCCTACTGGCAGGTGCCCCACAGTGCTGGGGGGTGGGGGTGGTGGGAGACATGAGTTGGACATGGGTGGGGACCTGCTGGCAGGTGCCCCACAGTGCTGGGGGGTGGGGGTGGTGGGAGACATGAGTGGGGCCCTGGTGGAGGGTGACCCTGGTGGCTGGGGGGTGGGGGTGGTGGGAGACATGAGTTGGACATGGGTGGGGGCCTACTGGCAGGTGCCCCACAGTGCTGGGGGGTGGGGGTGGTGGGAGACATGAGTTGGACATGGGTGGGGGCCTGCTGGCAGGTGCCCCACAGTGCTGGGGGGTGGGGGTGGTGGGAGACATGAGTGGGGCCCTGGTGGAGGGTGACCCTGGTGGCTGGGGGGTGGGGGTGGTGGGAGACATGAGTTGGACATGGGTGGGGGCCTACTGGCAGGTGCCCCACAGTGCTGGGGGGTGGGGGGGGTGGGGGACATGAGTTGGACATGGGTGGGGGACTGCTGGCATGTGCCCCACAGTGCTGGGGGGTGGGGGTGCAAGGGGACATGTGTTGGTGTTCATTAGTTCAAGGAGACATGTGCCTTTGCTGGGGGGCATGCCCATGTTGGGTGGGCTGCCTGCGGGACATGACCAGGGATGCAGGGTAGTCCCCTGTGGTGTGGGCTGCCTGCAGGGGCCGTGGAGGGTGTACAGGGTACACCTGGGAGGACCCACACTGTCAAATCACATGTGGGACTCCCCGGCACCCCTGAAATACACGTACCGTGCAGAAATCGCGTGTAAAACTTCCCGCGCACCCCTGAAATACACGCGCCCAGGCTATTCGCGTGTAAAACTTCCCGCGCACCCCTGAAATACACGCGCCCAGGCTATTCGCGTGTAAAACTTCCCGCGCACCCCTGAAATACACGCGCCCAGGCTATTCGCGTGTGGAACTTCCCGCGCACCCCTGAAATGCACGGGCCCAGGCTATTCGCGTGTGGAACTCCCCGCGCACCCCTGAAATACACGCGCCCAGGCTATTCGCGTGTGGAACTTCCCGCGCACCCCTGAAATACACGCGCCCAGGCTATTCGCGTGTGGAACTTCCCGCGCACCCCTGAAATACACGCGCCCAGGCTATTCGCGTGTGGAACTTCCCGCGCACCCCTCAAATTCACGCGCCCAGGCTATTCGCGTGTGGAACTTCCCGCGAACCCCTGAAATACACGCGCCCAGGCTATTCGCGTGTGGAACTTCCCGCGCACCCCTGAAATACACGCGCCCAGGCTATTCGCGTGTTGAACTTCCCGCGCACCCCTGAAATACACGCGCCCAGGCTATTCGCGTGTGGAACTTCCCGCGAACCCCTGAAATACATGCGCCCAGGCTATTCGCGTGTGGAACTTCCCGCGAACCCCTGTAATACACGTAGCCCGCTCCCCCAGGCCCGATCGCGTGAGGAACTTCCCGCGCACCCCTCAAATTCACACGCCCAGGCTATTCGCGTGTGAAACTTCACGTGAACCCCTGAAATACACGTAGCACGCTCCCCCAGGCCCGATCGCGTGAGGAAGTTCACGCGAACCCCTGTAATACACGTAGCCCGCTCCCCCAGGCCCGATCGCGTGTGGAACTTCCCGCGCACCCCTCAAATTCACGCGCCCAGGCTATTCGCGTGTGAAACTTCATGCGAACCCCTGAAATACACGTAGCACGCTCCCCCAGGCCCGATCGCGTGTGGAACTTCCCGCGAACCCCTGTAATACACGTAGCCCGCTCCCCCAGGCCCGATCGCGTGAGGAACTTCCCGCGCACCCCTCAAATTCACACGCCCAGGCTATTCGCGTGTGAAACTTCACGTGAACCCCTGAAATACACGTAGCACGCTCCCCCAGGCCCGATCGCGTGAGGAAGTTCACGCGAACCCCTGTAATACACGTAGCCCGCTCCCCCAGGCCCGATCGCGTGTGGAACTTCCCGCGCACCCCTCAAATTCACGCGCCCAGGCTATTCGCGTGTGAAACTTCATGCGAACCCCTGAAATACACGTAGCACGCTCCCCCAGGCCCGATCGCGTGAGGAACTTCACGCGAACCCCTGTAATACACGTAGCCCGCTCCCCCAGGCCCGATCGCGTGTGGAACTTCACGCGAACCCCTGAAATACACGTAGCCCGCTCCCCCAGGCCCGATCGCGTGAGGAACTTCACGCGAACCCCTGTAATACACGTAGCCCGCTCCCCCAGGCCCGATCGCGTGTGGAACTTCCCGCGCACCCCTCAAATTCACGTCCCCAGGCTATTCGCGTGTGAAACTTCACGCGAACCCCTGAAATACACGTAGCACGCTCACCCAGGCCCGATCGCGTGAGGAACTTCACGCGAACCCCTGTAATACACGTAGCCCGCTCCCCCAGGCCCGATCGCGTGTGGAACTTCACGCGAACCCCTGAAATACACGTAGCCCGCTCCCCCAGGCCCGATCGCGTGAGGAACTTCACGCGAACCCCTGTAATACACGTAGCCCGCTCCCCCAGGCCCGATCGCGTGAGGAACTTCACGCGAACCCCTGTAATACACGTAGCCCGCTCCCCCAGGCCCGATCGCGTGAGGAACTTCACGCGAACCCCTGTAATACACGTAGCCCGCTCCCCCAGGCCCGATCGCGTGAGGAACTTCACGCGAACCCCTGTAATACACGTAGCCCGCTCCCCCAGGCCCGATCGCGTGAATAACTTCACGCGAACCCCTGTGATGCACGTACCCTGCAAATCGCGTGTGACACTTCCCGCGCACCCCGGTATACATGCACACGTATTTTTTGTCAGCGGGTGTCCGTGTTTGTGGGTACCCCTTTGCACGTCATTTTTCCTGGAGGGCCACAGTATGGGACATTCATCATGGCAGTATATAGGTGCTATTTGTTGGAGCACCTTTTGGCGCACATTTCTTACAGCCGCAGAGACGCTACCGCCTCCTTTCTTGTGGCGGTCGTGTTTGTGCCTGTGCGCTGGTTTGAGCGTGCGCTTTTTTCCCCTATTCTATTCCATGAATACGTGTTGTAGGCGAGCGTGTGGGCGTTCCGCGCACTTGTGCCCTGTACTTCCCCCGTGACGCCCACGTTTTGGCAAGTTGTTCCCCATTCCGAGTGTTACGCCCGTGTTCCGCCTACTTTTATTGCGTGCGCTGCGCTATGTGCGAATTTCGCTGTGGCCTGTGCGATTTTCGCTGTGACCTGGCGCACGCTGTTAGATGGCCTGTGCGCCAACGTGCGCCAACGTGCGCCGCGCACTTTTTTATCGCACATCCGCTGGTTTTCTCGCGCACGGCCTTCCATGAATCGACGTGCGCTGCTTTTCGTGCGATTTTCGCACTTGCACTGCGATTTTCGCTATTCCACTGCGATTCGCACGTTTTTGCCCACTTGCGCCGCGCTAATTATTCCATGAATCGGCCTCTTGGTTGCTTATATTACGCAATTTAAGTCCCTAGTGTTAGAAAGCAGGTGGCCCGAGGATAAACAGGCCTCTTTGTTCTATCGGGGTCTTAGAGATGAGTTAAAGGATGCGTTATCAGGAGTTGTAGAACGCCCCTCTACTTGTGATGCTCTGATTGATTTGGTTATCCAATTAGATTTTCGTTTGAGTGAAAGGAAAGCAGAGCAGAGACATAGTCAGAGTGATGTTAAGTCCCTAGTTAAAGTGGATAGACCTAAAGTAGACATTAAGACAAAGGGAATGATCCATCTCCCAGGGCCCGGGGTCCTTTAACTAAGGAAGAAGGGGCTAGGAGAAGAGATAACCATCTGTGTTTATATTGTGGAAGAGGTGGACACTTTTTAGGGAATTGTCCTTACACTCCAAGAAAGACTTCCACTCCAACGACCAAGATACAGCAGATCGCCACCACCGTGCAGACTGCTGTTCCTCATATCACAGTGAATGTATCCTTGTTCTTTGAGATGGAGTGTAAGGGAAATGGCCCAGTTATGGTTGACTCAGGAGCCACTGGGAATTCTATGGATTGGGGTCTTGCAAAATCTTTGGGGATTCCAATAATTCAGAAGGAGGCTGTAGAGCAAGTTAGGGCTATTGACAGAACTTCTCTTTCTTCAGCTCCTATCACACACAAGACTGGTTCCTTGATTTTGGAGTTAACAGGGGGTCACAGAGAGAGGATATCTTTTGAGTTGATAGATGTGCTCCATTGTTAAAGATAATTTTGGGAATACCTTGATTGATTGGAGTGATAGGACAATTAACATGCAGTCTGATTTCTGCCAAGAGATTTGTTTCTCTGGAAGGCTTTTAGAGGAAGATGTCAAACAGAGTAATTCTGTGTCTAGTTTTCTGGCTGAGTTTGGAACTGGAAGTCACGATGTTAGAGCGGTTGTTGGACAACTTCCACAGTGTTACCAAGACTTCTGGGATGTATTTGATGAGAAAGTGGAGGGAGAATTACCACCCCATATGCCCTTTGATTGTAAAATTGAGTTAGAGCCAGGAGCAATTTTGCCTAGTAGTAGAGTATATGCTCTTACAGAGAAAGAAAATGACTTTGTAAAAGAATATTTAACTGAGAACTTGGCCAAAGGTTTTATTCGCCACTCTAAGTCACCGGTGGCCTCTCCTTTATTTTTTGCACCTAAACCGGATGGAACCCTCTGAACTTGCAAAGATTATCGAGCAGTCAACAGAGTCACTGTTAAGAACCGGTATCCTCTTCCTTTCATCTCGGAAATGCTTAATCAAATACAAGGAGCCACCATTTTTTCTAAATTAGATTTGAGGGGAGCTTACCATCTAGTGCGTGTGCAAGAAGGAGATGAATGGAAGACAGCTTTTAAGACCAGGTTTGGGCTGTATGAATATCAAGTGATGCCATTCGGTTTATGCAATGCTCTGGCGGCTTTCCAGTTTTTCATTGACAAAGTTTATAGAGAATTTTTGGATATTTTTGTTGTTGTGTATATAGATGACATTTTGATTTTCTCTTCAGACTTGGATCAACATCAGAAACATGTTCGTCTGGTATTGCAAAAATTGTGTGAAAACCATTTGTTCGCCAAATTGGAAAAAAGCCAATTTCATACAGATTCAGTGGAATTTTTGGGTTTTTGTCATGATCCCTGGTTGTCCACTTAGAATTGCACCAAAGGTCTCCTGTTCTATGGCATACCATGCCTGGTCAAAAGGGAGATAGAACTTGGTGGACTGCTGAAGACTCAGACATTCTGCATCGCACAACATGGCCGCCGGGTTGCATCTTCCTGAGTGCCGTCTAGTTATTGCTGCTCTTAGACTATTTAAACCCCTCCCCTTTGTTTACCCGCGCTTTGCGTCTTTTTCTGCTTGTTGCAGAGGACGCTTACCGTGGCTCGTCTGTCACTTGAGAAATTCCACAGAATTAATTCTCTCAGAAAAACATCTGTAGTTCAGTATTCCTGCCTTCCCCTATTGTTTTTTCCAAATTCCATTGAGCATTAGTTTTTCCGTGACCTATTCCCATAGTTTCCCTGTCACGTACGTTGTGAGGAGTTCCAGCGTTCTCGGGCTCGAGTCGTTGGACACTTTGTATCTCTCCGAAGACACTCCGCAAGTATAGCCTTCTGTGTTATTTGGTATTGCAACATTTCAACGTCGGTAGAGTGCTGAAGGTTATTTCAGGAATGTTTAGTTTTGCATTTTTTGGCACGTTTAGTTGTGCGCGTATGTGCTCAGGAGTTCGAGTGTGTGAGGAAGTTTAATTCCATCTGAAATAGTGCACGCATGCTTTCTGTCACAGTGTTGCCTTTAAAAGACATTATTAGTGCATTTTCATTTTCTTTCTCTACAGCAAATGAACACAGTCATGTTTCATGCCATATAGTTGTGTGCGTGTGAATACATAGAGGCGGTGTTTAATACATTCAATTCTTTGAGTAACAGTATAGCGCCTTTCACAGAGTATTAGAGATGACTTCCATCTCTTCAGGCTCTAAAGTATTATATTTTCGTTTTTAGGTATTTAGGTTTTATTTCATTGTGAATAGAGAGGGAGGTTCTGTATATTTTCTTCCAGCACTTTGTGGAGATTGTTCCCTATTCTCTAGCATAGCAACCTGGCTGGGAGTTTTCAGCATTCCCCTCAATAGTTGTTGCTGTTGTTCCTTGCATTATACACACACAGTAGGAATTCCAGCCCTTCCCCAAGGCTTCCATCTACAGAACATGCGCCTCTGTGTAGGCTCATTATAACAAATATTGAGGTAAGGAGGGTAGGGGTGGTGTAATAGATATAGAAGTCCTAATCCTTATTCTCAGTAGAGCACATGGTAACAAGCTCCTTATATACTCCTTAGAATTGAAGAACTCTGAAGAACAGTAGCAGTAGGGAGAGTACTACGCACCCTGAGAAGAGCAAAAGTTGTTGTCAGAAGTGGTGTTCCCGTGGAGGTTAAGGTAAGCGTTACAGTTTTATAGTTTTGCCCAAGGGTCTGGAAATGAATCCAAAGAAGGTTCAAGCAGTTCGAGAATGGCCTACCCCAACTAAGGTTAAGAAAATACAGAGTTTTTTAGGGTTTGCGAATTTTTATAGGCGATTTATCGAAGGATTTTCTCGGCTAGTTGCTCTTATAACTAGACTGCTGAAAAAAGGAGTGAAGTTTGATTGGGACTTTGAAGTAGAAAAAGCTTTGAGAGTTAAAGGAAAGGTTTACTACCAGCCCGATTTTAATTCATCCAGATCTTTCTAAACCGTTCTTTGTGGAGGCGGACGCTTCACATTTAGCAATGGGGGCGGTGCTTTCACAAAGACATGAAACTACAGGTCAGTTAGACCCAGTTGCATTCTTTTCTAGAAAATTTTCTGCGGCGGAAGTGAATTATACAATTTCAGATCGTGAGCTGCTAGCTATCAAGTCCGCTTTTGAAGAATGGAGAAATTTTCTTAAAGCGGCAAGACACACAGTAACAGTACTTACTGATCATCGAAATTTATTGTTTTTAAAATCTGCAAAAACGTTGTCTCCACGACAACTTCGTTGGTCCTTATTCTTTGCGGACTATGATTTCGTAGTGACCTTCAAACCCAGAAGTTGTAACAAAAAAGCAGATGCCTTATCCCGTCAATTTCCTGGAAGTGAGGCGAGAGAGGTTCAGGAGTCAGAACCTCTTATTGCTCCAGAACGTTTTCTGTTAGCCGGAGTTATTAAAGGCATGGATGTATTGAACAAAGTTCGCCAGTCTATGTCCTTGCAGAAGATGGAGGAGTGGATGAAACTGGATCCAGCAAGGAGCTTAAAGGACGATCTACCATTTTTTGATAACAAGCTTTATTTGCCTACTGAAAAGTTAAGAGAAGAGGTTTTGAGGAACTGTCATGAATCCACCTTGTCAGGACATCCTGGTTTTAGGAAAACACTGGAGTTAGTTCGCGGGAACTTTTGGTGGGAAAGAATTCGTCAAGACACGTTGAACTTTGTGAAGACATGTGCAGTTTGTGCACAGGCAAAAAGTCAAGTTGGGAAGCCGCATGGTTTATTGGAGCTGTTACCTGTTCCTCCTCGTCCTTGGCACACAATGTCTATGGATTTCATCTGTGATCTTCCTCTGGATAAGGGTTGTTCAACTATTTTGGTTGTGGTGGATCTTCTTACTAAAGAAGCACATTTTTTTACCGATGGAGGGAGAGGTTACTGTGGAAAAACTGGCTCAGTTTCTTGCAAGGAGTGGTTAGACTGCATGGGCTTCCTAGTCAAGTTATCTCTGACAGGGGGTCTCAATTTGTCCCAGAATTTTGGAGGACCTTCTGTAAAAAACTTGGAGTAGAGGTTAGTTTAACATATGGGTATCATCCTGAGACTAATGGACAAGTTGAGAGAGTTAATCAGGAATTGGAGAAATTTTTAAGGTGTTATTTACAAGCCGGTGAGGAATGGGTGGATTTGGTATGGCTGGCTGAATTCTCTTACAACAATTGTGGTAAGGATGCTACTTCTATGTCTCCTTTCTATTTGGGTCGTGGGTTTCATCCTCGATTTTTGAGTTTTGAGGTGTTGGAGGATTCCGGGAATCCTGCAGTGGAAGAACGTTTGCTGGTAATGAAAAATAATTTGGATAGAGCAAAAAAGGTACTGGGGGAAGGCAAGTTGAAATATAAAAGGTGTGCAGATTTGAGAAGAAAAGCTGGTCCTAAGTTCAAGACAGGAGACTTAGTGTGGCTTTCTACCCGGTATTTAAAAATTAAGGGGAAGAATAAATTCAGTCCTCGTTTTGTAGGTCCTTTGGGGTAGAGAAAATCATCAACCCTGTGGCAGTGCGGTTGAAGTTACCTAAGCAGTTGAAAGTACATCCCACTTTTCATGTTAGTCTCTTAAAACAAGTTAGTCCAGGAACCAGATTTAGAACTCCTCCTCCTCCTGTGATTTTGGAGGATTCATCTAAGGAGTTTGTGGGTAAACAGATTTTAGATTCTAGGAAAGTGAGGGGAAAGTTGCAATATTTAATTGATTGGGAGGGATATGGACCTGAAGAACATACTTGGGAAGATTCATCTGATGTCCATGCTCCCAAGATAGTTGCTAAGTTTCATGCTAAAAATCCACATACATTAGGCCCAGGCGCTGGGCATTAGGAGGGTGGTACTGTCAGGTCTCCTTTGTTATTACCCCTTTATTATAGGTTTATAGATTAGTCTTGTGTGGGCAGGAATTTTTCTATAGGAAGTTTTCTATTGTGGTTGGTTTGGCCTTGACTTCTTAATACAGAATCCTGGTTCTGGCCCAAGGCAAGATGGAGTTTCTCAATAACAGCTCTGATTGGCTAGAGAGCACAGCAGGACAACAATGAACATTCTAAACTGCCACTCTCTGCCTTTCATCTTCATAGCCCCAGCTGAGAGGACGTGTGTAGTAGCTGCTCCTGCTGAAGTCTTGGGCCTTGTTGATTTAAACTTTCTGGCCCTAGCAGTCGAGCGGCTACTCTTCTGGGGTTTCAGGAGAAGAACCTAGGTTGTCAGGAAAATATTTTAGAGAATGCAAATCCTGAAGTTCATTGAAACCCATTCAAAATATAAGTGACTTTAATTTGGATTTTAAAACCATTGCTCAGCTATTCTTCTTGAGTCATTTTAAGCGAGAAAACCTAAAGTTTGTGCTTTGAATTGTAACTCTGAACTGTTTAATTGAGTGCGTGAACTTTGGCGTTTGTTTTGAAAGTAAGCGCGAGGTTTGACTTGTGAACGCATCGTTCGCAACACGTGTGACGTGTTTACCTTTGGCGTATGGTTAATCTCCTGCACGTGCAAAAAACTCTTCTACTGCTATGAGTTTTTTCTTCAGCGCGTTCGTGTGTCAGAAATTGCTACGGGACCTTCAGCGCGTGTGTTCTTCAGCACGCGGGACCTTCAGTCTGTGTGTTTTCCAGTGTGTCTGTTTTCAAGAGTGTGCGTTCTTTAGCGCGAGTGTTTTTCAGCACAAGTGTTCTCAAGCGCGGGTATTCTTCAGTGTGTGTGTTCTTCAGTGCGTGGGATCTTCAGCGCGTGTGTTCTTCAGCTCGCGGGATCTTCAGCACGTGTGTTTTTCCCAGCGTGTGTGCTTTTAACCGCGTGTGTTCATTAGCGCAGGTGTTTTTCCAGCACGTGTGTTTTCAAGTGCGGACGCTCTTCAACGCGTGTGGTTTTCAGCGTGTGGAATCTTCAGTGCGTGTGTTCTTCAGCACGTGTGTTCTTCAGCACGGTTGTTCTTCAGCGCGTGTGATCTTCAGCGCGTGTGTTCTTTTGTGCGCGCGTTCTTCAAGAATCCACGTACTCTGTCACGGTGTAAACTTGTTTTGAACTCAAAACAAAAGAAGATAGAACAGAATTCATTAAAGACAATCTTTACTGGAACTATATTCAGTTTTCAAAGACAAAGGTCAAGGCTTTCCAGGTTTTCCTAAAAATCAGGAAGTTGCTGCTGATTTCAAGAGACTCAAGTAAAGAAGAAGTAGAAAGATTTTCAGCAACTTCTTCAGTCTTCTCTTAGAAATTTTAGGAGAAGAGCCAAGTTTACATTTTAGTTATGGATTTAAAGTCTTTATAAACCACGTGGTTAAGTAAGTAATGTGAGGATTTGTGTCTGTTTATGTATTCACTGCAGGTTCAGCATCGGCTAGTCTTGACGCCACCAACCTGGTGTTTTTGTTATCCACTTCCCCCTTGCCCTTAGGGGTGTAATTAACAGAGCTGAGTTTAATTTAGTTCTGAGAATTACATTTTAGGGGGATTGTTGGGGGTTCAGCATCTTCCGCGGACACAGGAATCCTCTCAGCCTGACACTAGGCTAGATGCAAGTAGTAACATTTTTGTAAAAATATTATTAAAATTGTTGAATAAGTACACTACTGACAATCAGTTGCTTAAACCCCACAAGCTAGGATTTATAAAGGATTATTCCACGATACAGGCTCTGTGGATATTGCACCTGCTAACAGCTGACTTGTTAAATGGGTCATATGCAAACCTTTACCTATGTTTTGTTGCCTATACGACAGCATTTGACTGTGCCATTTACGCCGATACCAGTGTTATTGCCCACTTTCGCAAAATGGGGACATTTCCTCCCCCATACCCACTAATAGCGGTTTGAATCAAGGGTGCGTCTTGGCGCCTCTGCTGTTTAACCTATATGTGGCTGATATGAGGGAGGCTACTGGCAAGCCTCGAACCTTCCCACCTCGGATTGGTGGGGTCAAGGTGGCGTGGATCATGTATGCCGATGCCACGGTTTTACTTGGCCGCACACCACTAGGCTTGCAAAGAGCAATTAATGGGTGGCCCGTACTTGCAGAAGTCAATCGATTAAAAATCAACTACACAAAGATCAAGGTCTTGTATATATGGGGAAAATGCCATGTCCCTACCAACTTTAACTGGCACATTAATGGTACCCGATTGGAGTTGGTCAAAACCTATGTTTATCTTGGCCTACCTTACTTTAGTGTCCCCAAATCTTCTAAATACTATGCATATATTAAAGATAATGCACTGCGACGATGGCTGGTATTGAGGGGTTTCATAAAAAGAGTGGGCGGATACTCATTAGAAAGACTTATTGAAATATACACCAAAGCGGGGGGTGTTAGGGAGAATTCTGTATTTATGGCTAATTTCCCTTACCTATAGAGGCCCCCAGCAGCTTTGCTGGATTTGAAGGGTTTATTTATTTTTACCTGCTAAGAGTGAGACTCTTTTTCCCACTCGTAGGCATTTTTGCTATGTGTGTTCAGGGCTATTTTTGTGTTTAATGCCTATGGGATCTTTCTCAACCCCATAGGAACCATCTTTATTCACATGTGTTACACAGCACCCTCCGTGCAGTGACACAGGGGTGTCGTAGCGACCCCCAACCATAGACTCCATACCCCGGGACTGACTACTGTCTCCCAGGGCATGTAAAGTCCCCATTGCCTTTACTAGTCAAATCCTGTAAGCTAAACCAGTACAACCCATCTTACTATGGAGGTACTGGAAAGGGTTAATAGTTTTTCCCCTACGTTCATTTTCAAGAGTGTACCCTACAGTACCTCTCTCAAAAGTTTCTGGCTGGTGGCAGTGGTTACTACCATAAATATTTGACCGCAAATATTTCCCTATGGGATTTTCCCATTGTTCGAGGCTACCACTTTTTCTGACAGCCTCTAACATACCGCTGGTGCATGTTAATATTAACATTGCTCTGGTAGGCTTTATTTGCCAGAACTTTAATATAACTTCTTTCTCGTATCTTTCTCTAAACTCCTAACCCAGGTCAGGGATCCTTTTTTCGTCCTTTTGGCGGGCTTCTACCGAAAAGCCCTCTTTTCGGCGCCACTGAATCTGGGGTGGGTCCATTGTGTGGGAGGGGAAGTAGGACCCCTGGACAGGGTTGCCTCAGCAACCCATGTCGCACTCTATCCTGATAGGCTGGAGGGTCTCCCGCCAAGATGACCACTCCACTGTGTGAGGTACAGCTAGGCTGCATGAATGGGGATCTTTTTCATAAAAGCAGGGTCCTGAGGACTGGAAGAACAAGACGTCCCCACTGGAACTAAGAAGCCGAAGAGGAGAGAAGCCAAAGACATCTGCAATGACTGAACCACCGGTGAAGCCCTGCTTCAGCGCCTCACCACTTTTCTCCACACAACGAGAGAAGATCTTCCTCTGTAAGAGCCTTCTTCCCTTGAGCTGGTGGGGCCAACCAGTTTGCCAATCGCCTTCCCGGACCTGCCTTGGTCGAATCTCCCGTACCCTGTACTCGGAGGCCGGATAGCCAGGCACCAGTCCACCCGGACCGCGATTTAAAGGAGCATACCTTTTATTCGTCGGGCAACACCGCGGCTAGTTTCATCCCTGGGTAGTGCAGTAACTCGAACCTTCCTCCACAACGAGAGCCTCTCTTCCTCTGCTGGATCACCCAAACTGCAGGAACTACCAGGAACAACCGCCACCGCAGGAACCACTTCTTCATTTAAGGTACATTGTTCCGCCAGGCCGCCCTTTCTTCGCTGTAGTGCTAAAGGTGTTTTAAATCCTTTACCTATCTGTTGGGTTGGCCGCCCCCCTCTCTTAACATTGTCTTTTCACTTCTGCAACAACCTTTTCAAATTCGTTATCCAAAGACTTGACTGCAGCTACAAGAACATTTTGCTCCTGGGCCCTTGCCCTGTACCATTGACTCTGGCACAGGCCGACTGACTCTGGTCACATTTGTTAGATCTGCTTTCTTTAGATTGATTCTCACTGAGAACTGTGTTGGTGCACCTATTTCCTTTAACTACACTTTCCTTCCCAATCTTAAACAGTGTGAAATGCCATTTTGCTCAGTTTTCATTTTAGGTTTTGCCTATACTGATGCGCTGTCTTGCTGAACTGGTTCACAAACGGATGGGAACTGTTGCTAGGGTGTAGAAGAACCTATTTCTAGATAACTTGTGTTTTCCCTCCCTCGAGAGGAATTGTTAGAGGATCCCTTGTGTGTAGTTGTCACTGTGCCGTTTTGCTCAGTTTTCACTCTGGTTCACTTGGTCTACAATTCAACTTGGGAGTGTGTATATTTCTCCTTTGACTTAATTTAACTTGCTTGATGACTGTTATACATGTGTTTTATTAGAAGTGTATAAAATAAATATATATCTACTTTTTAAATACAAAGCTTTGGTCAGTGTTTCCTTGTTTCATAGTCTAGTGGGCCTATTGTGTAAACCCTGAATACTGCTCATCTCCCTCTTGAGATAAGTCTGACTGCTCAGCCACAGTTACCAACTAAATCTTTGTGGTACGGACTGATACCAAAGGGGATTTATTGCTCTCACCTGTAGCCCTAATCTGGTGTAGTGCTCCCTAAGGGAACTGCACTGGATTCTGCCTAACAGGGGGGCGCTGTTGCGCAGCCGGGAAATGGCTGCCTGACTCTGAAGCTCGTTCCGGGCTAAATCCTGACAAAATAAACATCCTCTCTGGTGCCACCTTCCACTACGTAAATTATTATAAAAGCATCTAAGGGCTTGGAGTATACACAGTCTAAATTTGAAGCCCCCTCGATTTGTGGCGACTGAGGAAACAGCATAATAAGGCTGCTGGCTGTGGCTGGTAACGCGACCTGCCGGGGACAGCCGAGTAGCGAGGCATCCAGCTGGAGAAGAGAGCGTGGTTTCAGAGGCCGCCACAGGAGAGGAGCCAACAATGATACACTAAGCAGAGGTCGATGATATACCCTCTCTGATTGTGCTCTATTGCGGTGCCAACACCAAATAAGCTGAGGGAGACTGGAAGAGGGAGCCGAGCCTGGAACAGACACCCGAGCACCGTTGCCCTCCAGCCCGTGGGTCAAGGGTCCCCGTGGACCTAGGTCAGAGAATATTGCATGGCGGGCAAGCTGCGCATATACACCAGAGGGCCTTTTGTGATGGACCCTGCTACACATGTGCGGGAGACCACAAGCCGTTGTGGGGGCACAGAGGAACACCGCTGTGAGTGCCCAGGCTGTGGAGGACACAAGACACGGCTGCGGACGGCGATTGTGGCAAGAGATCGGTGCCTAATGGATCTGCATTACAAATACGTGGCGCCTCTGCGCCCCTCTCCCGCGTGACACTGCCATATTCGGAAGCAGGGAGAGCCATAGGAGGTACTTGCCAAGCCCTGATGCCCTCGGGGGAGACAGTGAGTGCACAGATCGCCTTGCCATTTATGACTGTGCTGGTGTGTGTGACCCCGTACATCCCAACTTGACACTCTGCCCTAGGGAGGAGGTGGTGCCTTTGATCGCGCGGAGCAGCCCTGTCATCCATGAGTGACTGCTGACAGGCGGCTGCATCCACACGTGGGACATAGTCTGAATCCGTTGCGAATGAGGCTAAAGTGCAGCATTGGGCGAAGTGAGCGTGGTGTCTGATCTGACGTGGTGTGCCAGATACATTGAAGAGAGGCCTCTTTGTGTAGGAGGCTACATCCCATCCGGACTGACACCAAGTAAAGCAAAGAGAGGCAGGCAGGTAACAATGGCAGTCGCTTCCCTCCCGGACTCCAAAGCTCCAAACACCTTCCCCGGCGTCTGAGATCATACGACACCAATCACTGGGCTCGCAACCAAGAGCCCGCCCGGAATCTATACGGCGCCCACGGACTGGTAACGCTTCATTCCCCATATAAACTGGATAGGGGAAGTGGAGGATCTTGCGTTGGACTCCGTGACTACAAAGTCAGAGTCTAACAACGTGGGAGGCCACAATCCATCCTACTATCTATAGGGCTAAGCAAATACAACACTGGTGTGAGGCTGTGGTGGGGCAGAGGGGACAACAAAGCGGCAACATATATTGAAGACATTTGTATTGGGCTGCTGATATTGATCCCTTTAAAGGTACGCCATAGGGACCCTGCGACTGCGTTGACCTGCAGTTTGTCCACCGCTGCCCCCTAGTCCCCAACATTGTTGCAGACTCAGCCGGATTACACTCTGGGATAAAATCCGATTCTGTGGTGAGTGCCTACCATCTGGGGGACGATACAACTCATTCTGATCCTGACAGCGATTATCCCCAAAAATACTCATGCATAGTGCATTGAGTGCTGCTGAAAGAACATCACCTCGTGTACGACTTGCGTTTGTATTGAGGAATCGCTGGCGGGGCAGTATCCTGGGAATGGCATGGAAAGGCTGGTTTCTCGCCTGATCACAGAATTGGAAGCAAAAACGAGTAAAGAATATATGCAAAATTGGTAAGATTGTTACTGCTGACTCGTGAAGGAATACTCGCCCAACATCTATGTTCGTGAGGAGAGGGCTGTACAGCGAGCAACAAGTTCTGTGAATGTTGTCTCATTTGAGGCACTACGGAACAAACCTGATCGTCGATAGGGCGTCATCCTTTGTGTACTCTATCAACAATGACAAAGGGCGCAGGTGGTAGGAAAAAAGGCCCAGTGGATTCATTTACCAACTCTCGGACCCCAGCGGCCAATGCGGCGACACCCCCGTTTGGCGAGGTCCCATCAACATCTGCAGGGAATCCTAGAGAAGAGCATTTATTGGCCACTGTACAGTCAAACCTTTTATCTTGTAACGTCAAACTTCATGACATAGTAGCTACGATTGGGTCGCTCAAAGCACAATTGGAGAAGGAGAGTACTAGGATAACAGAAACTGAAGCCAGAATAAGGGTGATTGAAGATAAGGTGGACCAACATGACCGCAACATAACGCATTTAAAGTGAGAGGTGTCCAAGATGAGGGGCAAGTACGAAGATCTGGCTTCAGAGCTGCCAGAAGCACGGAAACTGCTCTCCTGAACATCCGTGAGGACCTGCTCTTGAACCTCGACTCCAACACTCTGTGTGTTCTCATTCTGCTCGATCTCTCTTCTGCCTTTGACACTGTCAACCATGCCATCCTGCTCAACCGTCTCCGTGATAACCTGGGTATCACTGGTCAGGCTCTGGCGTGGCTGACCTCTTTCCTTTCCAATCGACCCTCCCAGGTCCAACTGGGGTCTTTCCTCTCTGACCTCTTTTCCTCCACCTGTGGTGTCCCCAGGGATCAAATCTCTCTCCCTGGCTTTTCAACCAGTATCTGGCACTCCTTGCCCACCGCATCGCCGCTCTCTGCCCCAACTTCCAGTGCTATGCGGACGATACCCAGCTCATTTTCAGGCTACCCTCGGCCTCCTCCTCTCCTTCCCTCATCTCTGACTGTCTGTCTGCTATCCAGGAATGGTGTGCCGCCAATGACCTCTGCCTCAATGCCAGTAAGACTTAGATTCTACTCATCGGCACACCCACTCCCTCCTTCCCTGCAGTTCTCTGGCCAGCCTCTCTTGGCCCTCTTCCTGCTCCTACCTGCAAGGCAAAAAACCTCAGGGTCATCTTCGACTCCACACTCTCCTTCTCTCCTCATATATCTGACGTCTCTAAGAAATCACACTACCAGCTGCACCACCTCAGAGGTATTCTTCCCTTCCTCTCCTTCCCCCAGAAGCTCACTGTCTCCCGAGCCCTGGTTCTCTCGAAGCTGGACTACTGTAACAGCCTCTATCTTAATCTGCCTGCCTCCACTCTCCATCCTCTGCAACTCATCCAGAACAGAACTGCGAGACTTGTCCTTGG
The DNA here is from genome assembly GCF_040938575.1 of Ambystoma mexicanum. Lineage (NCBI taxonomy): Eukaryota > Metazoa > Chordata > Amphibia > Caudata > Ambystomatidae > Ambystoma > Ambystoma mexicanum. The sequence goes on from NC_090921.1 coordinate 141,529,948, forward strand.
CCTCAAGCCCAGGGACCGTATCTCTCCAGGACTGAAATCTCTACACTGGCTCCCAGTGGCTGCGAGGATAAAGTTCAAAACCCTCTGCATTGTCCACGTCCCGTATAGACTTCTGGTTATTAACTGCCTCGATCGCCAATATGGTACAGAGCTGTGATATCCTCCCACGCACACTGTCTGTCAAGCAATGCAGAGTTATCTTAGCAGCTTTGGAAGGCTCTGTGTGATTACGCATTTCTGCAAATGACTGATCGTGCACACAGCACAAACCACTATATTCTGTTGCATGAAAAGAATGATGTTGTAGCTTAAGATCTTGGGTTTGGGACTTTTGTGAAACTCCTCAGCTAGATGATGTGCAAATTGTTATTCAAGTAATTTGCACCATCTGCAAAGCACATTTAAAAAGGGCTAACCGTCAAAAATATCATTTGGGAAATTCTGCCGTTTTGTCACGTGAGCAAATATATTTTAAAAATGTTTATAGAAATAAAATAAATGAACAAACTCAAATAAAAGCTGTTCTACTGCAGTTAGCACAAGTAAAAAACACAGTACTAAAAGAAAACCTATAGAAAGTGTAACATTTGAAAATGTACATGAACTTGTACCTTCAAAATGGCTCAGAAAATATCAGGTGATTCTGTGGTACTTCCTACTTTACCAAACATTGCTCGAGATTATGCTTATTCTTTTTTAGGTTGCTTACAATGGGGAGAAATATTTGTCTGCAAAATGAAAGTATCATCAATTGGGACATACTCTAAAAAAGTAAATATTTGTTAAACCATGGGCTTCATTAGGGGGTCGGTTGTAGAACCCGCCAGTAGAAAGGCTGGCTGCTGCCGACTTCGTAACTGTTTCCGCCGCCTGACGTCCCGGTGCCACCGGGATATTATGGCAGGCGGTGGAACAGTAAATCCCCATTCCGTGGAGTCCATAGGAATGGGGCCACTGAAGCACCACTAATGATAATAGTGCCGGTGCTTCAGTGAACGCCTGCTGGTAGGAGCCTGAACTCCTGGGTGGTCAGGCCAGTCAGGAGTTCCATGCCCCTACAGCCAAACTTGTAATGAAGCCCAAGTCTTTTCGTTGTATAATAGGCTATACATGTGTGAATATTTGCACTTCATTGTTAGCACTTTACCCCCTTAATTTTAAATTTTGGGAGTAATTTGTTAATATTAATTAGCGTACTACATTCATATATTTGCACATGAACCAAATTAAAAAAGATATTGGGGGTCATTCCGAGGTTGGTGCTAAGGGAACAAAGATGCCGGTAAAGGAACACTGCATCGAATACCGGCATCGAATACCGCTACGGGCCATTCTGACCAGCCTGACCGCTATTAGCGGCATCGTAATGTACGGTGGCGTTAATAGCGGTCTGGGTGCGGGCACGCGACCCTCCATGCTGGCAATAGAACTACAGCATCAGTGCCAGTCCTTTCAACCTAACTCCTGAGCAGATCCACACCCTGTACCGTCTGGACCAGTACACCATCACCACCATGGTGGACCTGATACACGGTGACATAGTGAGCCTCATTGAAATACGCACCGCCATCCCCCCTCTACTGAAGGTAGTGTCTGTGCTCCACTTCCTTGCCACAGGCACCTACCAGCACACAGTGGGGCACATGCATGGCATATCACAACCCTTTTCTTCCTGGATTCTGAACCAAGTGGTGGATGCCCTCCTCAGGCACACAAGGGACTACATATCCCTACCACGGACTCCCCAGGAGATATTTGATACAAAAGTTGCCTTCCATGCACTGGCAGGCATGCCAAATTGTGTAGGTGCCCTCGACTGCACCCACGTGGAGTTGGTGGTCCCGCATACTCCATCAATGTGCAGATGGTATGCGAGGCCAGCAAGATCATCACACATTGTTGTTCCCGATATCCCGGAGCAACTCATGACTCTATGGTCATGCGGAACTCCACGCTACCACGCTTCATGGAGCGGCATGCTGGACGACGTGCCTGACTGCTTGTAAGTTGCAGGACTGGCACATGGCATTGAAATGGGGGGAGAGATGCACACACCACCATGCTGCCAATGTTGATGTGACTGCACGATGTGCACATCACCGAACACTGTGCCCCAAACCATCACAAACGGTACATGACACCCAAATCTCATATGAATGAAGTAAGGTCGACACCTATCACTACATGACTAACAGGAAACCACCCTACATCCCACAACTCGTGCAACACTCATTATCGGCCCTCACCCTCCGTAACGCCATCCTGCACCATGCAGTGCATATGCACTATGTTGCTGTCTCCAGCATATCACCACACAGGACAAGCATCCCTGTGAGTGCATCAAACTGAACCTACTAAGGAATCCACTGTCTGGCACAGGGCCGGCACACTCACAGGAGTGCTGCATGTCACCCTAGGAATGATCAGCGCTGATTGCCCAATATTGCACAGACTACTGCCAACGCTCCCTCTAAGTAAATCTCACAGAATACAACACCTCACTAATTTGACACTAACACAGCTGTATGCATACACAATGCATGTGCAACAAGACGTCAGTGCACACCATGTATCATCTTGAAGATGCAACCTACACCATTTCCATGGCACAGGACACATTGAGGGACTGAAAATGGCGTCAATACATCCAGGGACATGTGCATGTGGGCAACGATAACCTGCAGGCATGTGTGACTAGTACAGCTGTCCATCATGAATCACCTAACATTTACCTTTAATTGCCTCTCATGCAGGTGATAGTGGCTATCCCTTGAAGTCGTGGCTCCTCACCCCTGTCCGAAACCCACAGAACAGGCAGGAGGAGGACTACAATCGTTCCCATACCCGTACCCGTGTAGTCATCGAGCAGACCTTTGGCCTGTAGAAGGCATGATTTCGCTTCCTCAGCCGGTCGGGTGGGGCACTCCTCCACAGGCATGAGAAGGTGGCCAAGATCATCATGGCATGTGTCATGCTGCACAATATGTGCATCTGCCGGAACGTGCCCTTGCCCCCTGACATTGAACTGCTACCACCTGGTGAGGATGAAGGGGAAGAAGAAGATGTGGATGGACATCATCGCGGTGCCGATGCACAGGAGGGACAATGCACAATATTTCTGACACACATGGCAGCAGAGGGTGACATGATGGTTGGATAGAGGGCACTGGGTGTGGGGGTACAATTAAACTATGCACTGTAAATGATTAAATGACACATGCACAATGATGAATGTCCACTCAGGTCTTGTTTTTCACACAACTGATGTATTAAATATAACAATGTAAACGTAAGTGCAAAAAACCCTCCACCGCCTCACCCCCCTCCGTCTCCCCCCACAACTCCCCCACACACCCTCCCCCCCCTCCCCCTACCCCCACAACTCCCCCACACACCCCCTCCCCTTCCCCCCACAACTCCCCCACACACCCTCATCCCCCTCCCCCTACCCCCACAACTCCCCCACACAAGTCCCATTGAGTCTCCAAAGCCTATATGAGGCTGCCCTGACAATTAATCGGCACTTCCTGGTCCAGGGGGCGGCATGTCTTGCCGGTGCAGTGTACGGGCCGACCTGCGGAGCGGGCTTGTTTGCGTAGAACTGGAGGAAGACGGTGTGGCCGCCTGCTGAGGTTGTGCAGCGGGAAGCCCTGCCTCCATGGCATCTGCTATGCAGCCTAACACCTGCCGGAGGGCCGAGACCTCCTCGCAGAGGCGGCTTGTGTTGTCAGAGAATGATCTCACCATGGAGGCAGTGTTGTCCGTGATGGACCTGCCTAGTGCGGCTAAGTCCTGACGCCACTCCTCTCTGGCCAGCCTGTTGTCTTGGACAAACTCACGCACAAGGGCAGTTAGCAAGTCAGACCGCTGCGGCCCTGCGGGTGCACCTGTGGAGGTAGTCGGCCCCGGGCTGTCCTGCCCAGCCTGCTCAGCCTCCCTAGCCCTTGAAAATGGACTGAAGTGTCCCTCTGTGTGCTCATGACCATACTGCTCTGGGGTGGTGGCGTGCTCTGTATCGAGCGACGATACTTGGGGGGATGCCGGTGGAGTTGGGGTATGGACCACATCCAAAACATCGTCCTCCATGGGGACCCAGATGTCCTCCTCTGTGTCCTCCACAGTCAGGGGTGCTTATCATCAGGCTGACCAATGGGTGGAGGTGGTGCTTCGCCCTTCACGGGCCTTGTTGGCACCGGTGCTATGGGTACCTGGGGTGGCTTGGATGTTGGTACATGGCGCCCCCTGGGTTGGCCGCTCGAGGTTGAAGGCCGGTTGCTGTCATCCCAGGCCCTCTTCCGGGGTGTGGCCTGTGCAGGGGTTGCGTCCTGCCCATCTCTGTCATGGTCAGTGCCTTTGGGGGTCGAAAAGTGATGTTTTCATAGGCATTATACATACATTAGGACAATTGCTCATCCACACAATTGGGGGTAATAGGCATTTGTGTTAGGATGAGCACGTTCTTTGATACATGGGTGGTTAATGCAGGCATACCTCGGCGTCACTCATGTTGCCCAGGCGTATTGCTATCTGACATGCATAGTATTTTGGCCATGCACGCTGTGTGACTCGTGGCATTTCCAACTTTGTGTGGTATGTGTCATGTACGATATTGACTTGCACCAGGCATCTGCATGTGTATGTGTATGTAATGCATCAGTCTACTGTGGAGGGAGTGTGTGTGTGTGTGTGTGTGTGTGGGCGACCATGGCTTGACTCTATGAACTGACATATTGGTTGACTTTCATCAGAATTGGCATTGCAATGGTCACTTTGGACACTCACCTCCATCGCCCGATGTTGTGGCGCCACACTCCATCTCGCCAACACCTTCAATGCCTTCCATCCCTATCATGCTGGTGCAGATGTCCTCCCATGGGTGAGTTTGATCGGGGAACTGGGACCTCCTCCTGTTTCCATGGCCTGGCTGCAGTTCACAGAGAATGTTTCACACCCTCAGTCGCAGGTCGTCCCAGCGCTTGCGGCAGTCTTTAATTGTGCGTGGTGTGTTCCCCACAGCACTGACCGCCTGGGCAACAAGTGCCCAGATCTCTTTCTTCTTTAGCACTGCCTCTCTCTTCATGTTGTTAGAGAACACAATGGCAGCATGCTCCTGCAATGTGTCCACCAGCATCTGCAGCTCATCCTCATTGAACCGTTCTTTGCGCAGGCGGGCAGCTCCCTTCTTCAGGGCCTTAGGCATAATGGTGTTGGAGGTGGATGTTTTGCAAAAATCAACAGAGTCCCAGGGGTCCTGTGTGGTATGGACGGCAATGGATTGTGTTTTTAAAGATGGCTGCCGTGCTCCTTCCCGTTCCTGTGCGATGACGCTACTTCCGGTTCCGCTTTAATGGTGACTGTAAATAGCGGTGACCGTTAATAACGGTCGTCACTATTTATGGTCACCGCTAATGCCACTTTGAACAATGTCGGTAGTGTTAGCTGCGCTATGCTTGATGCCGGTAAGGGCATTTTGAGTGCCTTTAACGGCATGGCGCAAAATACCTTACCGGCATGGCGTAAAGCTCGTGCCCGCGAAGTCGTAATAGTCCTCTATTAGCGGGCTGGTGACAGCCCGGACACGCCATTTACGCCATGCCGGTAAGGAACGTTACCAAACTCGGAATGAGGGCCATTGTTTCTAAACAAATATAAGTTGATTATAAGTATACAATATTCTCAAGTATGTTTTCTACATACTGACATTTGCTACTTATAAAACATTTAATTTTAGTAAAGCAAAAAGTATGCCAAAAAGTAAATCATATATTCCAAAACTGTAAATCCATCATATGTATGTAATATAATTACTTATAATACATAAGTACAAGTATGTTCAATTATAGAATTAAATTGACATACATGATGCAAATGTAAGTTTAAACATTAATAATATAATACATATAATAAAACATATTGTTCATGCTGTATACAAAAATACAAACACAAAATGTGTACTAATTTAAAATATTTAATCATCTAATATTAACAATGTGTACAACAAATAGAATCATTTAAATGTTTGGTTTATACTGTACAAAACTTATAAACACTAACAAAGTATGTACTAATAAAAGAAATTAAACACCAGTAATGTCACAAATGCCTACAATACATGCTATAATTGAAATGTATTCTTGCTGAATAAAACATACAAACATGCCAGGATGATAGCTCAGGGGCAACACGTTGTCTTGGAAGCAAGACAACGCATAGCAACACAGGTTTGAATCCCGGGCTCACGCTTAGAAACTGGTCCTGTATTAAGTGTGTTATAATTGAACAATTATAACACAAGCAAGGTTTGTAGTAATTGAAATGATTTGAAACAAGCAATATTACAAATGTGTACTGTACACTAAAAGGTATATGTGCAGTTTAAGTAAAGACATTTTTTAAGTAACCTTACTTTAACAATGTAACATAATCTTATTAATACTAAACCATGGTTTCCACAGAAGACTTTGTGCGGGACAAGTATTTATTTCAAAGTGCATCGTGGAAGAGGGAGGTCCCTCACTGACAACACGTTTGACCCTATACAGGCTTCATCCATGTCAAACTTAGACAGTGCGACTGAAGAGATATCCAGAGTGCAAAATACTATTACTTACAAAAGTATCAAATCATTTTATTTATCATGATACAATTTTTTTTTTGAACAAGTCAATTAATGGCATTCTACTTTGTAGGGCATCAATAAATCACGTAACACACCAGCATAGATGAACAAATAACTGTGACTAAAATACATCCATCTCAACAAACATTCATAGTGCAGCATCCAAACCATACATCATACATAGTGACATTCAACCAACCAACAATGGCTAAAAAGATAACTAAATTAATTAACATTATTTGCCAATTGGGAGTGGGACAAACATTCATCACATCCCATTTGATTATTTTAATGTTTACAAATATATTAAACAAACAGCAATAGAATTCATTAAAAACAATCTATCACAAGGGTGGATCTGTGAGGAGAAGTGTTATGTAGATAACATCCCTAAAAGAATGAACTCAACCGGTTTCGACGTAGAGTGTGTAGTAAACAACGTCTTCATCAGGAGATACAAAGCGAGAAGCTGCAGAAAAAGAACATTACTACATAAATATGCGGCAGTGTCCCATCACATGAACTAAACTCAACAATAGATTGTATATAGCCACCATGTGCCACCTGTTACGAACCAATAAAACTAGACATTTGTGCTGGGGAAGTATATCTAAATGAGAACAACCCCCGAAGCAGGATTTTATTTAGAAAAGCCAGAGGCGAGGCACCGACCCTGAAAGTGTAAAAAATAATTAAAATTAGTAAGGTGCACCATAGGGGCCACAAAGGTCGAAATAGCCCAGGCAGGAAAACACTAGACACCCCCACATGCGGCATAAAAATATAATGGCTAAATAGATGCAATATGCTAGACTAAACAAACCTTATATAAGTAGCCATTAATATGCAAAATGCCAAAGATGGATCGTATGCTGGAATCGTATCGCCAATGGAGTTGTGACTAGTGGAAAATGAGAAGTTGATTGAAGCACACATAAGGTAAAAAAGTGTGACTACAACAACCAAAGGAATCAAATGCGAGCAGTCAATTGTTACCTGTAGTTAACATGACACTGCTCTCATTAGCCCCCTTCAAAGATTATGGTACGGTGGCTTTCTGGAGGGTGATGCAACGAAGCAACTCGTGTCAGCAGATGTGCGCCAAGTGTACTATCAAACAAAAAATAATAATATTAGCCTAAACCGCATATGACAAAATCAAACATAAGATATCCTAATAGAGTCATATACAGTTAAAAAAGTTTAAAAAGTGGCTACTAATTGAAAAATTAGCTGGCTGCTGGCAGAAGTCTGACAGACGAACTGTATACACAGACATAAGTACGTAAATGAGAAGTGTCTATGATACTGCAGGCTAAGTAAAGCACGAATCTTCATATACAAATGCAGCCGAACTTGTATATTCATATAGACGACAAAACTTCGTCTCAGAACAAGGTTTGTACAATACTAAAGCGGCAGTGTGAAGAGCGGCAGATCATGTTCGTACTTACTTGAAGTTAACACCCGGACTGGCATGCAGATGTACTACATAGATGTACTACAAGCCAGATTGCTACTTCGGGGTTACCCCAAAAAATTGATCAAACATTCCAGAAAAAGAGCGCGGTATACCAACCGGGATGCCCTACTTAGTGTACGCCCCAAAAACAAAGAGAGAGAACAAATTGTCTGTGTTTCTACATTCTGCAAATTCAGTGAGTCTATTAAGGGGATCATCCTTAAAAATTGGAGAATTCTGAATTCTGCTGAGATTAACTTGCATAAACCTCTTTTTGCCTTTAAAAAGGGCAAGAGCCTGGCGCAGAAACTCACGAGATGTTGGCTACCATTACAAGGTAACGTGGTTAGGGATGTTAACCTTCAACCTGTGGTAGGTCATTACCCTTGTACCTCTTGTATGGCCTGCAGATTTTCCCAAAAAATTACACACTTTGAGAATGCTGGCAGAAGATGGGACTTGCGTACATTCACCACTTGTAAAAGCAAGAATGTTGTATATGCCATTCAGTGCCCATGTAATCTGTTCTATATAGGCAAGACTTCCAGGGAGGTACATGTGCGCATCAATGAACATCGTTCCAAGATCAGGATGCGTTGTTTCACTGCCCCACTGGTTTCCCATTTTTTCGAGATGGGGCATGATGCAGATTCACTAAGATGGTTTTGCATCGAAAAAATCACAGCAAGTGGCCATGTGCATACTGCCAACAAATTGGCCTACAAAGAACAAATGTGCATTTTTAATTTAGGCACCCTCCACAAAGGCCTGAACTCCATGGAAACATGGGAGTTCAATAGCAGATAGATAATTTCTTTGTACAGATATTGTATGGTGTACATAGTTTCTATTCTAGTTCCATGTCACCTCTATGAGTCACACTGCTCCTTCTTGTATAGAGTTTTTAAATTGGGCGTGTTTTGGGTTTGTTACGCACACGCAACACGTTCCCATTGAGGATACGTGATCTTCCACGTGACTTACGTCCACAGCAGCGACGGCTTCAGTCGGCTGCTTGCACACGGCCGATGTAGCATGGTCATTGAGATTTACGGCTAGGCTGTGCTCAGTAACTCCAGCCGCCCACGCCAGTCCGGGTGTTAACTTCAAGTAAGTACGAACATGATCTGCCGCTCTTCACACTGCCGCTTTAGTATTGTACAAACCTTGTTCTGAGACGAAGTTTTGTCGTCTATATGAATATACAAGTTCGGCTGCATTTGTATATGAAGATTCGTGCTTTACTTAGCCTGCAGTATCATAGACACTTCTCATTTACGTACTTATGTCTGTGTATACAGTTCGTCTGTCAGACTTCTGCCAGCAGCCAGCTAATTTTTCAATTAGTAGCCACTTTTTAAACTTTTTTAACTGTATATGACTCTATTAGGATATCTTATGTTTGATTTTGTCATATGCGGTTTAGGCTAATATTATTATTTTTTGTTTGATAGTACACTTGGCGCACATCTGCTGACACGAGTTGCTTCGTTGCATCACCCTCCAGAAAGCCACCGTACCATAATCTTTGAAGGGGGCTACTGAGAGCAGTGTCATGTTAACTACAGGTAACAATTGACCGCTCGCATTTGATTCCTTTGGTTGTTGTAGTCACACTTTTTTACCTTATGTGTGCTTCAATCAACTTCTCATTTTCCACTAGTCACAACTCCATTGGCGATACGATTCCAGCATACGATCCATCTTTGGCATTTTGCATATTAATGGCTACTTATATAAGGTTTGTTTAGTCTAGCATATTGCATCTATTTAGCCATTATATTTTTATGCCGCATGTGGGGGTGTCTAGTGTTTTCCTGCCTGGGCTATTTCGACCTTTGTGGCCCCTATGGTGCACCTTACTAATTTTAATTATTTTTTACACTTTCAGGGTCGGTGCCTCGCCTCTGGCTTTTCTAAATAAAATCCTGCTTCTGGGGTTGTTCTCATTTAGATATACTTCCCCAGCACAAATGTCTAGTTGTATTGGTTCGTAACAGGTGGCACATGGTGGCTATATACAATCTATTGTTGAGTTTAGTTCATGTGATGGGATACTGCCGCATATTTATGTAGTAATGTTCTTTTTCTGCAGCTTCTCGCTTTGTATCTCCTGATGAAGACGTTGTTTACTACACACTCTACGTCGAAACCGGTTGAGTTCATTCTTTTAGGGATGTGATCTACATAACACTTCTCCTCACAGATCCACCCTTGTGATAGATTGTTTTTAATGAATTCTATTGCTGTTTGTTTAATATATTTGTAAACATTAAAATAATCAAATGGGATGTGATGAATGTTTGTCCCACTCCCAATTGGCAAATAATGTTAATTAATTTAGTTATCTTTTTAGCCATTGTTGGTTGGTTGAATGTCACTATGTGTGATGTATGGTTTGGATGCTGCACTATGAATGTTTGTTGAGATGGATGTATTTTAGTCACAGTTATTTGTTCATCTATGCTGGTGTGTTACGTGATTTATTGATGCCCTACAAAGTAGAATGCCATTAATTGACTTGTTCAAAAAAAAATTTGTATCATGATAAATAAAATGATTTGATACTTTTGTAAGTAATAGTATTTTGCACTCTGGATATCTCTTCAGTTTCTCGTTTTACGATAATACTCTGGTCCAGAGGTTAGAGTTTTCCTGCATCTTTCCGCTTTTGCAAACTTAGACAGTGCACCTATCGATTATATCCTTGGGAAGTCCTTTCATAGTGTCTATTACACATCGACTCCCATTCATCATTAATAAAAAGAACAGGGGCCATCTTGAATTGGTGGATTTACACATTAACATAATACACACAACACATTATGTAAATAGAACAAAGTGTACATGCATGCTCATGCTTTCAATAAAGGCTTCATTATAATGTTGAAAATAATGAAAAACAGGTGCATTATTACACCACGTGTGCATGCATCTCTAAACACTTAAATCAAGGTAAAATGCATGTAAGTACTGATAAATTGTAGTATGCTAGTATTATAGAGCACAGCAAATTCATTATACAATCAGAACTAAGAAACTCACAGGGACAGTGGCCATTTGTAGTCCAAACCTCACATTAAACTACAAAACTATGCAATATTGTCATTATAAAGTGCAAATGCATTATGCAATTAGAGCTTAGAGTTCGCTTAATTGACCAAAGTTTTTCATTACGATACAAAACTGCAATGTTATCATTAACTAGTGCATGCACATTAACTGACAATCAGCCTTGAAATGAATAACATAACAGCGGGCCAGATTTCCAAATCCCCACAATAGCAGTAGAAAGAGGGTGTCAACCTCTAGAGCATTAAACTGAGCCAATAGAATTCATAATGTGCAAGTGCACACAACATCTTATATAGGGAACTGCAGGATTGATTATATTTCTGGTTACTTTCACCAATAGCAACAGCATGTATCTAAAACATGAGGAATTAGCTTGCTGAAATACATTTTCTATTTGGGGTCCTCTTTGGTTACAATCCCAGACTTAGTGCAGCGCTGAAACGACAAACTCTCAATATAGTAAAAGAAAACTCACACACAATGATAGGCAACACACGTTTTTATAATATTGCTGTTTGGAATTTAGCTGGATTATTTGGATCCTGTCCCATTTGTTCAAATGGGACAGGATCCAAATAATGTTTATCAAAACACAAATAGAAAAAACCTTAGAACAGCATAAAGACACTCATGTACACAGAAATAGATATTAGTAAAATGCAAACATAGATATCTCTTTTCTACTGAGAATACCATGGAGCAGTTCCCTTTTTATGCATTCCTGAACGTCCCAGAAAATGCCAACAAAACTTTCTGACCTCCAACCAGAGAAATTGGCAAGCAATGCAGAGTTATCTTAGCAGCTTTGGAAGGCTCTGTGCGATTACGCATTCCTGCAAATGACTGATCGTGCACAGAGAACAAACCACTATATTCTGTTGCATGAAAAGAATGATGTTGTACTTTTAAAATATCTTTCTAATTTTGTCACTCTTATGATTACCAAGAGTTTTAGAAGTGCACTGCCTGCGTCGCTGAGAGCAAACGTCTCTACAGCACACAAACCCTGTACTCCCGTCCGACACTGTATTCAGTTCAGTGAAGGACACCCTCTTTCCTCTACTCTCAGCACACAGTAGCCTGGCTCTATCTCAGATTGCCCCACTTCAACCAACGAAACTCTGCAACGTTCCTTCTTCCCTCTCAAATATCTTCTTTATCCCACTTTTTCCCTGCAGAAAGCCTATCCTTTCCACACTCTCTCTCTTAAAAGCCTTTTCTCTGCCATTGTACTTTCCTTGTACCTTCCTACAGAAAGTATATTATTTTTTGTAACCTTTGTACAGCACCTTTCTTTGGTTTGTGTGATTCTCACCAGTGTCTCACATCAGAGCTAAGTCACACACAACAGCTGCAACACCATCATTATTTGTGCACTGGCATACACTTTCTATATTGGTTGCACTAAAATTCTAGCAATGGTTGAACATCACACTACTTGTTCCTACATTTATCCCCCCTTTTGTTTCTGTCAGGTCCTAAAAAAATTATAAGGGCCCTGCAGAAACAAAAGGCCTGGCTGTTCCTCCATCAATCCATGTGATCCTCGGCACATCAGGTGATAATGTGTTTTTCTAGTAACAATTATCTAAACACATGACAATCCATTAATTTTTATGGCATTAAACTTTTGAAAATGCATTCTCTTCCCATTTGTGAATAAGGGTTTGGTACTTTTAATAAAAAAATATATTTTTTAAAACATCTTTTTATCAGCTCAAATACATATAAAATTGCAGGGTTCGTTAAACATTGCAACAAAAACAAATCTTGATAAAATAAAAATAAATTACTCCAAAAATGTTCTAAAAAATTGTCAATAAGTGTCCGACCCTTCTTGAACACTAACTTCACAAATAGCTCATAAAGTCAATTAATGCCAAGAGACATGGCAATAAACCTCCAACCTAGAAATACACATTTTCCATGCTTGTAATGGTAGAGGTTATGGAAATTAAAAGAATAATTAAGAAATGTCTGATCTGAGAACTCCATTAGACCGGTGGCGGCAAATGCTGTGCCGTCGATTTTGCACAAATGCACGTTTGCCAGGATAGGCTTAGTCCATGCCACACATTTTCTCACAACATTGGTGCAGGCTCCCACACCTGTGCTCCTCCTTCACGCTCGCCAGTTCCTCCATCTTCCCCCCTTTTTCAGTCCAGGGGATTCTGGTCTAGGGGCCTCCAATCCGCTGGACTCCTCATTGGGCACCCTCCGACGACACCCATGTCAAAGTGTGCTGGTGGAGAAAACGAGTTAGTAATCTAAATCAGAAGGAAAAGAGACAGATTAAATATCAAGTAAAATAGATTTTTTTAAATTGCCATTACTCCATTTCCCTTCGCAACCTGGAAGAAAAATTATGTATTATATACCATACACACGCATTATACAACATCTCCCTTCGCAACCACCTGAAAACAAATTTATGGATAAAACATAATAAAGACATGCAACTCAATCACAACCCCCTTTTGTTCTTCCTATTTGGAAATGTTAAAAGCCTACACTCTTATTTATTAGTTTAATTTTTTTATTTCACATCACATCCATACACTCAAGCACACCTACTCACTTGATTTATCCCACCCTTTTTACAATTTATATCAAAGTAAAATGCCATATTTTTTCCTAGGTTTTCTTTTTTTGTTTACTCGCTTTGATTTTAATCTAACAACTATACCTTTTATTCCTTACTGGTTTATCCAGCTTGTTCTAGACTTTTAACCTAATGTTTCAGGTAGAATGTCTTGATTTGGTTCCCCCCTTCCTGCACTTTCCATCCTCCACCTCTCCCATATACTCATGCTTTAGCACGTTGTGAATATTTCAAGACCGCTTAAGAACATTTTTTGTTTTTGTTTTATCCCCTGATCCTCTTCCTTCTCCAGCATTAGATCTTTCATGGATTCACATGCTGTGAATATTCCACGTCGTCAGGCTGGGAATCCTCGGTAACAAAGAGCAGTTTAAACTTAAACTGAAAAATGTCAGTCACTTGTATGCTCTATTACAGTAATTTTTGGGTCATACTGCCCACAGCTAATAGGAACACCTCCATTAGCTCCTCCCTCGTCCGCCATCTTCAGATTGTTTTATCGCACGTTAGTGTAGGGAGTCCTCAAAAATCAACACTTCAAATTTTGTATGATTAAATGGAACATCTTTTCCACGTAAAATAGATATTTTTCGACGTCTACTCAACAACCAGCTTTAGCGGCGACAGCGCAGCTACCGTTGACCGTCCCACCGCTGGTATTCTTTGACGAAGCTCCGTCTGCGTAGTTGGGCCTACCTCATGGCAGAATCCACGAGGAAAAGCCTCTTCAAGACATGTGCCCGCTGTGGACTGAACAACATCTATGTAGAGCAGGGGTATTCAAACTGTGGGGTGCCCCCCCACAGTGGTTTGCGGCCGCAACCCTTGGGGGGTGTGAGAGCTCAGCATGAAATGTACCAGCATGGTCGGGCTGAAGCATGAACAATTGAAAAAGTGGCCCGCAGTTGTAAATGGACATTCATTCCTTTAGTCGCAGACTATTTGAATAGTAGCCACGTGGGTGTTTTGTTTTAAAATGTAAGTAAATTGTGATATTTAAAGAGTATTTATTCAGCAACAGTGGTCAAAATTACTAACTGCATAGTAAAGTAACCAATGAAACTTGCCCACATTGGCCAGAAAGGTGACCAATTTTGACTGGGCCACACTAGCATTTTGCATTTTTGCTACAGGCATTGCCCTATTGCCCTATAGGCCAGTCCAAGCCTGGCGGCTCATGCATAATGGCTAGGGGGTGCCCACCCAGTGGCCCCCTCACCCATTATGGAGGAGCTAAGGAGCCAGTCCAGTGAAACAATGAGCACTCCCTCAGCTGCTTTTTCCAGCTGAGGGAGTGCTCCTGGGCTGACTGAACTGTGAAAGGGAAACACTATTTCCCTTTGACAGTTCAGTTTAGTTCCAGAGCTGCACATGCTCACTGATCCATGCAAGTGCTGGGTGTTTTGTTTCGCCATCATTGCATAGCTCATCGGAAATGCTGGCTGAGGCACTGCATGTCTGTATGTGCGAGGGGAAGCTCCTGGGCGACTTTGCACATACGGCAGAGCAGCCTGGAGCAGGGCGTTATAGCACCCACACGCAGGCCAATGCAGAAGGTACGTTTATGTTCATTTCTTTTTATTTAAACATGTGTATGGATGCTTGTGTTATGAGTGAGTCTATGATGATGGATGCTCGTGTGAATGATAGAGTGATTGCTGTATGAATGTGTTTGTGTGTGTTTTGGTCTGTTGAGCTGATTTTGGCAAGTGGTGGATAGAGGGGGGGAAGGAGGGTTGTACAACAAAGGCATTTTAAAAATGCCTAAATGCCTTTGTTGCACAATCCCCCTACCCACCTGTCAAAATCAACTCTCCTTGAGGCGCTGTGGAGCCCAGGGAACACGGATGGCATTTTTTTTACTGGATTTCTATCATAGATGTCCAGTCTAAAATACCATGCTCTACAATGCAACATTTTAACCCATTATTTAAAAAAAAAAATTCACAGGGGGAAAACCCTGAAAACCCCCCTTGATAGGTTCGGGCTCTCTCACTGCGCTCGATCGCTATGGCATCTTTGGGGGAAATAGTTATGCCCCTCCACTTAAAAAATTCACCAGCTGCCACTGGCCCTGGGACTGTGGTGGGAGCAGGATGGGCGGGAACCATGGGATAGTGGTGGGAGCAGGGTGGGGAGAGCCCAAGGTGTGTGATGGGGTGGGGAGAGCCCAGGGACTGGGTAGGAGTGGGATGAGGGAGCCCAACGACTGATGGGTGCAGGTGGGGGAGCCCAGAGACTATACTGGAAGGAGGGTGCGGTGACGGCGCACAACACATACTGTCCATTTGGCATTTTTGGGGGGGCATGCCCTACCTAAATTTTGCTCAGGGGGGCTCTGGCCAAAAATGTTTGGAGACCACTGACGTAGAGGATCACGGTGTCTGCCTCTACTGCCTTCATCCTCACCATGTCATGTAGGACTGCAAAATTTGCCAGTCGTTCTCCAACAAAACACTGAAGGATCGTCACTGCCATCTCGTCGCATGGCTCGAGAACGCCGGAGGTGTCTCTGACTCTGCTTCAGTGCGGAGTCATGCTTTGTTAGGCCAGGGCAGGACAACCCAGAAAACCACCTCTAGCAAGAGGTCTAGGTTGCGTGAAGCCAGGCCTCCAGCAAGAAGAGGCATAAGGATTCCTCAGCTGACGAGCCCAGACACTCGCACAAGGACCGATTTCAACAAAGGTCAGTGCCCAGTCCACGTCCAAATCTGGTGGCTACTCTTCACCTTCGGGGTCGAAATCTAGCTCCTCCTCGTCGAAATCAGTGACAAAGACATCATCGTCATTGAACAAGACTCGCGCCATGTCATCTGACCCGAGGTCGTTGATAATGTCCAGCATTCTGTCGATGAAACCTGCACTTATGAACACGACTGTCTCACAGCGACTGTCAACGAAACTGTCTATGGCATGACCATGACTACCTCATCTGGGGGCGTGGCCTGAGCTCATGCCGTGAGGACGTGCTGGCTCGGAGCTCCTGCCTGATCCTTAACTGATCCTGAACTGACTCTTGAAAATATTGCCTCGAGTGAATATACTTGCACCGGTGGGTGCATAAACCGAATCCCCTTCCCCCGACCCGAACGGGGTGCAAAATCGGAGAGCGGGGGATGACAAAGAAGGTGGTAAGGAAGGGGCCCCCTGGAATGCAAGATGGCCGGCGCAACCACAGCCCAGCGGTGAGGGGGAGGAGTGGCCGAGCGGACAACAGCTCAAGCAAGTGCTGCACGCTCCGACACCATGATCTGCGCCTGCGAAGAACGCCAGGGAGCCCTGGGGCCTGACGCTGCGGCTGCCCGTGCCCCCCTCACACCAGTGTGGGCCAGGAGAAGGAACCGGACCGAGGCGCAGGGCGCACCGAGGTGGCGGAGCAAGGACCACA
Organism: Ambystoma mexicanum; assembly: GCF_040938575.1. Lineage (NCBI taxonomy): Eukaryota > Metazoa > Chordata > Amphibia > Caudata > Ambystomatidae > Ambystoma > Ambystoma mexicanum. The sequence goes on from NC_090921.1 coordinate 141,547,094, forward strand.
GTGGAACAGCCCGGGACACGCACTAAGCCGCCAGTGTCCCACACCGGGAGGCTGGCAACAGGCGGGGGCAGACGGCTCGGCCGGGCTGTGGGCCCTGCACACAAATCACCAGGGCCGCGATCACACAAGCAGCAAGTGACGAAGGAAGAGTCCCACCCAGGGGGGAACGGAACCACTGCAGGCCGAAGAACAAACACGCGCCTGGCTGCATCAGGAGCGACGACGCGGAACACCGAGAGGACCCCTCAAGCTACAGAATGGTACACTGGGGTGCGCGGCGGGCAGGGGAAGCAGCTCTTCCTGCGAAACCTTAGCGGATGGGCCTGAGAGAGTGGCACCGGGTCATAATACCAGGGCAAGATAACTCTGCCACGGCCCACAAGAAGGCAGCAAGGGGAGGCACAGAACCACGCCCTAACTAGGGCAGAGGGACAATGCAGCACAAGGCCCACAGCCAACTCATCACTTCCAGGGCCCTGTAAATATGGGACAAGCACCAGGCAAATTAAGAACACCGCGCTGAACGAAGCCCATTGCATCACAGCAAGCAAATTATAACCCGGTAACGGGGCACCTCCAATAATGCGCTGGGGCACTAAGTAACAAATTCCCACAGACTGCGGACAGCCTGAGGAACCACAAACCAGTGAGCACAAACCACAACATAAAGGGGCGCCTGGCTGAACTAATCTGAGGGACCCCCTCACGGGAGTTACACTGGTGCACAAACAACGTTGGGCAACTTAAGAACGCCATGTCCACCAAAGCGAAGGCAATTAAGGCCCACCGCACTGCGGTGAACATACCACAACCCAAACCTGGTGCCGGGGTCTCACCAACAAAGCACTAGGGCACCACACAGCAACGCCAAACCCCCACGGGCTGTGGTTGACACATTGAACTCACAAGCACGTATCATGAAGCAGAGAGGCACCCGGCCGGGCTGATCTGAGGGACCTCTGCATGAGAGCGATAGCAGCGCACTAACCCTGGGCAAACCCGGAACGCCGCTCTGGCCAAAACAAAGGGACCCACGGCTTGCCACCTAGCGGCGAATAGACCGCAACTTGGGCCTGGGGCCGGGGCGCTGCCAGCGTAACACTGGGACACTAAACATCTGCGCCAAACCCTCATGGGCTGCTGGTGGCCCGATAGGCAATAAACCAAGAGAAGGGAGGAAAACAGCACACAAACAGCAAGGTGCACACTAACAAGGGGTAAGCAGAAGCTACACACAACAGAAGATTCGGCATCAATGGGGAAACATAAGAAGGATTCAACAATCATGGATTCCTTCAATGCCGCTAAACAAAAGGGGCAACCACAAACCGCCCCAGGAACACAGGCCGAGCAGCCAGGAAAAGACACTGCCACTAAGGAGGATCAGGTACTTAAAGCAATCGCAGCCCTGCGATTCTTCATAGACACAAAGATCGAGGAGGCCAAATCGGATGTACAGTTGATGAGACAGGATATGAGGAACCTTACGGACGGAGAGAGTCACGACGGCTGAAACAGTGCTAAATTAGACGGCAGACACTACTTGCGACCTGGGGAGAAGGCTGACAGAACTAGAAAGGAGGTACGTGCTGCTGGAAGCCCGAGCAGAGGACGCAGAAGGACGCGCCCGGCGCAACAACATATGCATCTTGGGAGTCCCGGAAAGAATGGAAGGCTCCAGCCCCCAACAGATTTAGTCAGAAATATGATACTGCAGGAAATCGGAGCAGGAGCACTATCACAGGTATTTGCAGTGGAAAGGGCCCATAGATCCCTGCAAAAAACGACACCACCGGGCTCACACCCTCACCCCATGATAGCAAAAATTCGGAACTTCCGTGACAGAGAAATAATCCTGAAATTCTCCAGAGAAGGAGGCGTGATCCGCCGAGACCATGCCAACATAGCAATATACCCAGACTACACCCCGGCGGTACAGAGGGCACGGAACTCCTTCGTCCCGATCAAGCTGAAACTTAGGAAGCTGAATCTCAAGTACATGCTGATGTACCCGTCCTGGCTCAAGGTACTCTACAAAGGACGGGCCGTCTTTCTGGAAACACTGGCAGCTGCCAACATGTGGCTGGAACACAATAACTTAGACGATGGCAAGGAGACGGTCACATGAAGGACAACGGGCCAAGAGGATGAGCGAGGGGGGGGGGGAACACAACAATGAAAGGCCCCGCCGGTGCGAAACGGGTTGAGTCAAGCAAAACATCCTGTTATGAGGCAGGAGCGGGGCAGGCGCCTCTGACGGAGCGAATGAACACACCCTACAAACAGTTCGGCGTCAGCCGTTGTGACGCACCACAGCCCGCACGCTTGATTTAGGAGGGTCTGGCAGTCGCGGGGGCGCTCGAGCGCCATGGATGAAAGATGGTCGCTGAGCGTAGATATTTAGTTTTGGTTTGGTTAAGAGTTTGATTGGTTTTGGTTGGTTCTGGAGTTGTAAACGGTTTGATTCCTACACGAGACGAGTTGTGCACTAGGAAGCGTGGGAGTGTTGATGTGTGCGACTGGAAGGGGGGAAAGGCTGCCTGGGGCGAGAGACAAAAAGGGGTTGCTGGGACGAGAACTGGGTCCAGAGGCGTCAAGAGGCGGGGGGGTACACACACTAGAATGGCTAACGAAATTAAAATTTTAACACAGAACGTCGGGGGCCTGGGTTCATATATGCGCAGGAACCGGGTGAAGTCCTTCCTCAGCAGGAAGAGGGTGTCCATTGCACTGCTTCAGGAGACCCACCTGACGCAGCAAACCATGGGGACGGTGAGGGATCACTGGGATGGACAGAGCTTTGGGGCTCCCTACTCCAAGTATGCCCGGCAGGTACTCATTTGGATAAGCCCAGCAGTCCCATTCAAAGCATCGAGCTGGGAGGCTGATTCGGAGGGCCGGTACCTGGTAGTAGGGGGATGGATTGAACAGGTTGAAGTAAGCATAATAAACGTGTACTTCCCCAACCACGGGATCCCAAAACACCTAGACACACTGGGAGTTAAACTAGCACACCACCAAGACAGGTTCTGTATCTGGGGAGCTGACCTCAACTGTGTAAGGGACTGGGAGCTAGTCAGATCCAAAGCAATCAGAAACAACGCAGCATCTGGGGCGATAAATGCGCTAGTCTAGGCCCTAGACCTGACATAGGTTTGGCGTGAACTCCACCTGACGGACAGAGGTTACTTGTACTTCTCCTCGCCACACACACTGCACACCAGAATTGACTACCTCTTCGTGCCCAAGCACCACCAGTCACAAATAGACTCAGCACAGTTCCTGGGCAGATCGACCTCGGATCACTCGCCACTGCTGGCGACATGGAAAGTAAGGGACCCCGGCCCGCCCATATCGCTATGGCGCATGTCATCAGACGCCCTGACCGGCCAGGCCTTCGCGGAAGGGCTGTGAGACAAACTGGAAGAGTACATAGAGGTGAACGTGGGAAGCGTTGAACGATGGGACACAATCTGGGAAACAATGAAAGTAGTGGTGAGGGGCGAGGCCATTGCAGGAGTGGGAGGTATCAGGAAAACACTAAGAGCTGAACTGGAAAAACTGGAGGATGAGATAAGGCACAGAGAGGCCAACACACACGGGACGCAGGTGGAGGAGAGGGAACTGGCGCAGCTATGAGGGGACTGTCAGGAAGCATGGGGGAGGCTCCCCAAATTTGATTACACAGTGAAAACTACCAGGGTAAATGCTGAGGGAGACAAACCGAGCAGGCTACTAGCGTGGCTGTGCAGAAGGAAACACCCACGGCACCAAGTCATGGAAATTAAAGACGCAATGCGCACAGCACACATGACACAACAGGGAATAAATGACACATTCCGGGACTTCTACTCCCGCCTGTATTGCCATGTGCACCAAGTGGCGCAAACAGACATACTGGACACATTGGAGGAAATAGGTCACCCCAAAATAGAACAGGCGCAACGAGAAGCCTTAGATGGGGAAATCACAGGGGACGACATTGCGGAGGCAATAAGGTCCCTTGCCTCTAGTAAAACACCCAGTAGCGATGGACTCCCCCCGGAGCAGTATGAAGCAGTCATCATGCCGGTGCTGCTTGAGGTCTACCGAGAAGCATTTACCAAAGGGGAACTGCCGGGTCCATGAAAGAAATGCTATTTGTCCCGATACCCAAGCCCGGGAAACCAACAGAAGAATGCGATTCTTACCGCCCACTGGCGATGCTGAATTATAACGTTCAAATCCTCAGCACGATACTGGCTAAACGCTTGAACAGAATAATAGGGGGCCTAATACATAGCGACTAGACTGGCTTCATACCATGACGCAGCACTGCATTAAACCTACGCAGGCTGCAACACATCCTGGCGCAAACAGAGGGATCTCAGACGGAATATGCTATACTCTCCCTAGACGCCATAAAAGCATTCGACTCAATTTACTGGGAGTGGCTGCTAGCAGCACTGAGGGAATTTGGATTTGGGGAGGGCTTCACTCGCTGGGTTCGGATCCTATATACGAACCCCAAGGCCAGGATCAAAACCGGGAGGTTGGTGTCAACCATAGAGAGGTGAACCAGACAGGGATGCCCCTGTCCCCAATGCTATACATCTTGGGCCTTGAGCCGATAGCGATATATCTCAGGAAACAGTACCTAGATGCCGGCATTTGGGTTGGGGGAACGGGGCACCTACTGTCACTCTAAACAGACGATGTGTTGCTATACGTAAGGAACCCACACCTAAATGTCTCAGTTATCCTAGACAACTACGCCAAGGTGTCGGGAATCTGTTTGAGCAGATCTAAATCCTGCATATTCCCAATAGCGGGGCTAAGAGGGAGGGACATCAGCACACTACCAGCAGTGGGACACAAATGGGAGACAGACTCCTTCAAATACCTGGGGGTCAATATAGCGCACACGCCAGAACGGTTGCACGAATACAACACGGCAAAGGTGGTCCAAGGCCTGGGGAAATCCATGAAGTTCTGGTCCAAACTACCACTATCATTACTAGGCAGAGTGGCCATCACCAAAATGATCATTCTGCCGAGATTTCTCTATTTCTTTAACAACGTGCACTACTACATCAAAGCGTTATTTTTTCGATCGCTGGAAACACTAATCCGGGAGTCCATGTGGGGCTCAGCACGTCTACACACTAACAACGCTACACCTGCCATACGACAAAGGGGGTGTAAGACACTGCCAATCTTAAAGAGATATCATCTAGCAGCCCAACTCAGACATGTGGTCAAATGGATGACGGATGAGTCTACCTCAGAAACCGGCCTGTTACAACACATGGTGGCTCCCATTAGACTGAAAGAGATACTGTGGGTAACGCACGGGGACGCAGAACACACCCCAATAGTGGTAACGCTAGGAAGGAAGATATGGAGGAGGATGCAAGCCCTACTAAAACTTGCGCACCCTTACCCCCCAGAAGTGCAAATAGCAGCGGACACATCCCAAGACAGCGCAGGCATGGCGGTGATGAGAAAATGGGAAGGGAAAGGGATAAACACATGGGGTGATGTATATGAAGAGGGGGCCTTTAGGGAATTCAACTCAATACAAGAAAGAGAATGGATCCCGTGTGGACAGTTCCTCTGGTACCAACGAATCCGAAAGGTGGCAAAAGATAGAGGGGAGGGCTGGCCGGAAGAACCACAAGCGGAACCAATACGCTAATGTTTAACCTGGGCGACGGCTGGTGGCCAGTTTCAAGGCTTTACAGCATCCTAATAGAAACACCCAACCCCAGGAGCATAACATTAAAAGAGCAATGGGAAGCAGACCTGGGTATGGTAATAACGGAAATGGAATGGGAAAGGATACTGGGTAACCCCAAGGCAATATCTCAGAATCCCTGCTGCAAACTGATACAACTAAATGTGCTATACCGCACCTACATGACTCCGCACGTGGTAGCCACATTCAATAGGAATGCCTGTTCACTGTGCCCATGGTGTGGAGGTGAAGGAGCCGACATGATACACATGTTCTGGGGGTGTGGGCATGTGAAGGGTCTCTGGGCATGCATAGAACAGGCCTGCAGAGCGGCTGATGTGGTAAGGTTTGAATGGTCGCCAAAAGAATGCCTGCTCGGAGCCTACCCCAGGGTTAGCAAATACAATCATGTACTTAGATTCATGGACCTGGCATTCATCTTAGCTAAGAGAACCATCACCATGTCCTGGAAAAAGGCTGGGGGGCCACAATACGCAAAATGTCACAGGGAATTTGAGAGATGGAAACCAAGGTGTGGATGGATGGGGTCAATAGAACGGAGTCGGATGGCAACGACAAATGGGTCGCATGGAAGGCACTGGTGTGGGACGTGTTCCACCCATCTGACGACAAACCCCCCCTGAACGAGTCACACACAGTGATACATCTGCCCCATACAAGTGTGACCGCCCACCCACACCCAACTACAAAGACCGGTGGTGACACCAGGAGAGCAGGAGCATGAACTGGATCCCGGGCGCCTGGGTGCCTACCCCGACGAACTATGCAACACACCGTAAGACTTGCGTGGGAAACTGTTTGTTGTTTAAAGGTTATTGTTAAAGGAGGGCATACACATTTGACTTGTATGGAAGGCAACATATTGAGATGCTTGGTTGTACCTAATCAAATGCCAATAAAAACAGTTTAAAATAAATGACTACCTCATCACAACAGTCAACACAGCCCTCATTGACTAACTTGTCCGCTAAACCATCATCGGCTATGACTATGCCAGCGACCACGAGGATCTCGTCAACGATATCTGCATCCACATCTGTCACACACCGTCGATGAACAAAGATGACCACCATGCCATTGTAACCACGGCCATTGTCACTGGCGTTTCCGACACCAGTGTACAGTGTCTTCATAGATTGTCTGTCCACGGGCATCTTTCCCTAACCTTGGGGTGGCCTTGCTGCCAGGTGGTATTGTTATGTCAGAGCCAGCTCTCTCCCAATCGGAGTCAGAGGAGGGAGAGGAGGAGGCCATCATATCGCTGTCGTCCCTGCCAGAGCACAGGACATCACCTCCCAGACAGCGGGGTGAAGGAAGCCGGATTAGGCTGTCACCCTTACCCCCTCTGCATTCAGATTAAGCCATTGCTCTTCCTACACAAAGAGACATGTATTTGGACATTTTATCTACTCTTACCACTCTAGTGGCAACCCTGCAACAACGTCTGCCTGCACCAGGCCCAGTTACAGCGCCGGTCAGACAACCTTGCAAGGATAACCCTGGCCCTTTCAGGGATATTGACAACCCCCCACAAAGGATAAATACCAAAGGGGTAAGCACCAGTCAGCGCCTCAGAGGCTCTCAGATACTGGGACGGACCCATATCCTGACAACCAGGCACACAATCCAGACTGATGAATTTGATGATTTCATCCCAGCTGATGGGGAACCTGATGACGTTGATGAGGTAGGGCTCTTCCAAGCTCTCATGTCCAGGGTGGCCACAATGTTTGGACTTGCACCGGAGGAAGAGCGAAAGGAGAGTGTGCTGTACCAGCGCAGGAAACAGCGCAGGAAATCTGTCATGTCTATCCCGCTGTTGGTAGACGTCTGGGATGATGGCCTAATCACCTTAGCACATCCTGCAACTGCCCTGGCTAAAAAAGACCAATTCGACAAAAAATACAGATCCCCAGAGAGCACTACATCCTGCCTCTGTACTCAACCCACGCCAGAATCTGTTTTCTCGGCTGCATCCACATCTTCATGAAGGGGAGTTGGCATCCGACCATTGTATTACAGTCTCTGTAGACATCGCTGACACTTTTTTTCACCAGATGCGGAACGGAGTAGTTCTGCAGCGGCAGGGTTGGCTCAAGGCAATAGATTCCAGTCCAGGGTCGTAGATATGCCCTTCGACGGATCTGCCCTCTTCGGAAAAAAGGTTGACAAGGCCTTACAGTGCATAAAAAACAGACACGGAAACCGCTCCATGGGCACACTAAAGCAAAGGCGCCAGTCCTTTCGTTCAGGTAAAGGTCGCTATGGCAGGACTTCGTGCCATAACCGCATAATGTGCCAGTCTTCCTCCTCATAAAAGACCCGGGAAACAATACAGGAAAAGATACCAGTCTTACAGGGGTTCACAGCGACACTGTGGCTCAGCCCAATCGAGGCACCAGTCCGGCAAGCAGGCATGACCAGCCCTGGGTCAGGCCTTCCACTTCAGCACCACATTGGGAGGACGCCTGTCAAAGTTCATCGAAGAATGGACACTCATCACAACCGATGAATGGGTGCTATCCCTCCTCCAGCTGGGCCGCTCGCTGGAATTCGTGAACTATCCACTGGACATTCCTCCCCGAGCACAAATCAGAAAGATTGCGACACCTCTTGCTCCAGGAAATGCAAGCTCTGCAGTGGAAGGGCGAATTGGAAAAGGTTCCAAGGAACGAGCTGGGCTCAGGAATCTACTCCTGCTACTTCCTTGTAAGGAAATAATCACTGCACAACAAGTCAAGGGGTTGGAGACCCATCTTAGACCTAGGGGTGCTCAACAAGTTCCTAAAATCGCAAACATTCCGCATGGTCAAACTACAGCAGGTGCGGTCGCACCTACAACAAGGAGATTTTTGGCGTCCCTCGACCTTGAGGACACCGACTTTCACATCCCTATTCGCTTCTCACACCGGTGATACCTACGCTTCATGGCATCATGAGTACATTATCAGATCAAGGCCCTTCCGTTCGGCCTGCTGTCTGCTCCGCAACGGTTTACCAAGTGCCTTGTACCAGTGGTGGCTCACCTACGGCAAAGGGGCATCCACGTCTACCTGTATCTAGACAACCGGTTAGTGAGGGCCCCCTACTTTCCGCTGGCAGAAACCAACACCACCATCACCAAAGTCATGCCTGGTTCAATCACAATAGGCACTCTGGAGGCAAGACTCGACATCCAAACCTACACCGCCAGACCCTCGGACGAAAGGGTGGTAGCTCTTTTACACAAGGTGTGCTACCTCAACAGCACCTGAGTAACGCCAGTCCACAACTACAAATCCCTGCTGAGGATTTTGTCATCATTCATCCCGTTAGTCTCTAACTGCCGATTACACATGAGACCGGTACAGGAATTCCTTGATGCCCGCTGGGACCAGCCCTCAGGGTCCTGGGATGACTGCATTACCCTAACTCCGGGTTTCAAACAAAGCCTTCGCTGGTGGTCAGTAAGGGAAATCCTGGTACAGTGCGCCGGTTTCAGATTGCCGGACCTTCAGGCTACCGTCACAACATATTCTTCACGGGAGGGCTGGGGGTTCCACTGTCAAGACCAACACACCAGGGGCCTTTGGTCGGAGGATGAAAAGAACCAGCATATCAACCTGCTGGAGCTATGAGCAATTATCTGGGTCCTGACCTCTTTTCTTCCCCTCCTGAATGGGAAGGTGGTACGAATTTACACCGACAATACAACGTCAATGTTTTATGTCCGCAAGCAAGGATAAACAAGGTCTCCACAGCTTTCAAACAAGGCCCAATCCCTGTGGCACTGGGCCCTACAGCAAGGCATGTTTCTCATTCTCCTCCATCTACTGAGGATTCAGAACATTCTGACAGACTCCCTCAGCCCGGAGTTACCCTCTTGCCACGAGTGGGAACTGCACAACGACCAGCTTCACTTGTTTCAGACGTGGTGCACTCTGGAAGATTGACCTCTTTGCCACCAACAACAACAGGTGCTACAAAACCTTTGCTAGCTCTTTCCCCCATCCAAAGAGCCTGGGCGACGCCTCCCCCATCCAAAGAGCTTGGGCGACGCCTTTGTAATTCCATGGGAAGGGAAATATCTTTATGCGTTTACCCAATTCCTCTGGTGCCTCGAGTCCTACACACCTTCAGACTGTATGGTGCAAACTGATATTAGTGGCCCCTGCGTGCCGAGACAGGTTTGGTACTCAAACCTCCTTTCCCTTTCGTCGGCGCCACCGATCAAGCTGCTCCCTCACCAATTGCTCCTGTCCAGGAATCAAGGAGCAGTACTGCATCATGACCCTGCCTCTCTCAATCTGATGACCTGTCTTCTCAAGTTAGGGGCGCTGTACATTCCGCAAGACTGCCAAGCTATCCTGGCCAAGGCTAGAGCCCTGTCCACCTTGTAATGCTACAAGAGCAAATGGAGCCAGCGACTGCAACCTCAAACCATCCATCCGGAAGATATGTTGCCATATCTACTGTCCCTGGCTCAGTCTAGGTATGCATTCCTCCATTAAGGTGCACCTAGCAGTGATTTCTAGGTACAACCGCGCTGCAGGTGTGCCTTCCCTCTGGTCTCACCGGCTAGTGAAGGAGTTTTTAAGGGAGCTCTTCTGGTCTTTTCCACCTGTCCACCGCCCGGCAGCAGCGTGGAAGCTCAAGGTGCTACGCGCAAGACTCATGAAGTCACCCTTCGAGCCCATGCACCAAGCATCTATTAAGCATCTTTCCTGGAAAACTGCCTTCTTTGGTGGCCATAACTTCAGCCAGATGAGTGAGTGAAATCCAGGCATTTTCAGTAAAACTGCCCTATTTAAAGTTTCACAAGGACAAGGCTGTTCTACGTACCAACCCAATATTTGTGCCAAAAGTGCCATCTGCTTTCCACCTAAACCAGCAGGTGGTTTTGCCTGTATTCTTTGGCACACCGACGTCTCCAGAGGAACGGACTCTTCACACACTGAATGTGGTGCACGCCCTCTACTACGTGGCATGTACTAAATCATTCCGCACAACGGTTCAGTTGTTTGTTTCATTTGGACCTTCTGGGCCTGGGAAAGCTCTCTTAAAGTCCTTCATTACAAGATAGATTGCTGCCTGTATCTCGTTCTGCCATCAGCAAGTTGGCATACCGCTTACTGGCAGGCCCCGGGCTCATTCTACCAGAGCAATGGCTGCAACCACAGCTTTTCTCTTTGGAATTCCACTGCCTGACATCTGCCATGTAGCCACCTGGAGATCGGTGCATAGGGTCATCAGGTTCTACTGTGTCTACAGACATTCCTATAGAAAAATCTAGAGTTGGCCACTCTGTTCTGCTGAACATTTTTGCATGAGGTGGATAAGTCTCCAGTGGTAAGTTATGCTGGGAGCTTGCATCAGCCCATGGGTATTGTATACTGCTTTGTAATCTATTCACATTTCCCTAATTGCCCTATTAGGTCATCTCCAGGAGGATGGATTTGGAAAGTCACGTGTAATGTACTAACCAATAGAGCACGGTAATGTATATCTATCTTTAGGTTTGTAAACGGCAAGAGCCAGTAGGAGAATAGAGATTTGCATCTACTTAATGTCTGGAATATTACCATAATTTTGTGGTTTCTGTCTATAAATATTGTGCCCCGATGTGGGCGTGTTGAGTGTTCTCAGTCTTTTGGTCACTTAAGTGCTGTCTTTCTTTAAATTGTGCACCTCATTATTGTTTCCTGGATTTATTCGGAGTCAAACATCTGGTGATCTGCCGATGTGATCTCCAGTAACCCCCAAAGAGGCATAGGGCCCCCTGACGCATGACCTGGGCCGCAGGCACCCGCCCTTCAGAAAACAGTTTGTGTACACACAAACGGAGCAGGTGAGCAAACATTGGGGGTCATTCCGAGTTGGGCGTTAAGGGAAAAACGATGCCGGTAAAGGATTACCGGCATCGTTTACCTTTACGGGCCATTCTGACCCTCTGGACCGTTATTTACGGCGCCGTAAAGTACGAGGCCGTAAATAGCGGTCTTGTGGCGCACGCACGACACCCCATGCCGAAATTAGCGGCATGGCGTAAACCGGAGCTGATCCCAAGTCATGCGGACATGCAAAAAACGGCCTCTACAAGGCCGCAAAGTACCTTACCGGCATGGAGTAAATACCGGCATCGCCGAGAAGGTGTTAAGAACCCTGAGCAGTGTTTCCAAGAGGCACAGGTGCCCTCAATCAGCACAGGTGGAGGCAATGGAGTCTGGCACAGCACAAAAGGAGCACACCCACTCACCACACTCCCTCCCACACCAGGATGATACCAATTGTAGCAGGATTACTGGAGCTGGAGGCCCTGCTTGCAAGGCAGCAACGACAACAACAGCAACAACAACAACCACAGCCCCCACCACAGAGGATACACAGGAGGAGAAGGAGGGTGAGACAGGCCCAACATGCCCTACCGGTGCAGCCACCATTACCACGCCGGCAGCCCCCAATCCCTCGCATTAGAGCCTCCACCTTCAACCTCACACCAGAGCAGATCCACACCCTGTACCGCCTTGACCGAGACACCATCACCACCATAGTGGACCTGACACATGACGACATAGTGAGCCTCATAGAAATCCACACTGCAATCCCCCCTCTACTCAGGGTAGTGTCTGTTCTCCACTTCCTTGCCACAGGCACGTAGCAGCATACAGTGGGGCACATGCCTGGCATACCACAGGCCATATTTTCACAGATACTCAACCAAGTGCTGGATGCCCTCATCAAACACACAAGGGACTACATATCCCTACCTCGGACACCCCAGGAGATATTGGATACATAAGTTGCCTACCATGCACTGGCAGGCATGCCAAATTGCATAGGTGCCCTCGACTGCACCCACGTGGAATTGTTCTTTCCACATGCAATGGAGGTGGCGTATCGCAACCGCAAGCAATACCACTCCATTGACGTCCAGATGGTATGAAATGCCAGTAAAGCCATCACACATTGCTGTGCCCGATACCCCCGATCAACACATAACCCCCTGGTCCTGCGGAACTCCACGCTACCACGCTATATGGAGCAACATGCTGGACAACGTGCCTGGCTGCTTGGTGAGTCACCTGATTGGGCCATGGCAGCGCATTGGGGCCATGAGTAGGGTGGATGCATACCCCAACTTGGTGGGAAAGGGGGGGGGTGCATACTACACCTGTGTGGGAATGTTGACGCCGGTGCACGATGTGCACCCCACAGAACACAGTGCCCCAAGGCAATCGATATGGCACATGACTGCCTAACCTCACAGCGATGCTAGAATGTAGAAAGTACAACACTACTCGTCCGACAGGTAACCTGGCCCAATACCACAACACAAGCACCACTCATCGGCGGACCTCACACACCGTAAGGGCATCCTGCACCATGCACTGCATATGCACTATCTTGCAGCCTCCTGCATCCCACCACACAAGACAGACGTTCTTAGGAGTGCATAGAAGTGAGCCCAACAGGGATACAGCAGCGTGTCACTGGTTCCGCACACCCATAGTAGTGGTGCAAGTCAACATGGTACTGATCAGTGCAGTAAGACAAGTATGCTACTGACTACAGTCAACACCCCCTGCCACCAAATCTCACAGAACCCAACACATCAATGAATTCAGGCCAACACTGCTGCACGCATATACGGTGCACGTGCAACAAGATGTGAGTGCACACCATAAGCCATCTTGAAGAAGCTACCCCTCCATCATTCCATGGCACAGGACACATAGCCGGGCCAGTAATGGGGTTGATGCAACCAGGGACATGTGTGTATGGCCAGGAATCACCAGCTGCCATGCAAGACTGCTACAGTTTGCCACCATCAATGTACAAACACTTACCTTCATTCCCCTTCCATGCAGGTGATGGTGGCTACCCTTCGAATCCGTGGCTCATGGCCCCTATCCGCAACCCACAGAACGGGCATGAGGAGGACTACAATCGAGCCCATACCCGTACACGGGTGGCCATAGAGCAGACATTTGGCCTGTTGAAAGCACCATTTTGTTGCCACAGCCGTTCGGGTGGAGCACTCATCAACAGCCACGAGAAGGTGTCCAGGATCACCATGTCATGTGTAAAGCTGCACAATATGTGCACCCGTCGGAACGTGCCACTACCCCCTGACCTGGGACTGCTACCACCAGATGATGATGAGGGGGTGGATGAAGAATTGGCAGGACAGCATCATAGTGCAGATGCACAGGAGGGATGTGCCGTGTGTCAATCATTGATTGGACAATATTTCTGACACTCAAGTCAGCTGAGGGTGTCAGGATGACAGGGCATTGGGCACTGGTTGTGGGGATACATGTACACCATGCACTGTGAGTCATTAAAAGACACATGCACATTGATCAATGTCCACTCTGATATTTTTTATGCACAACCGGTGTATTGTATTAGTAGGTTCACACGTGAACAACAAAACCTCCACCCTCACCCTCCTCCCCCCAACTCCCATACACACCCTCACCCCCCTCCCCCCAAACCCCATACACCCCCCCCAACTCCCATACACACCCTCACCCCACCTCCCCCCAACTCCCATACACACCCTCCCCCCAACTCCACGACAGTAGTCCCGTGTGGCACATTGAGGCCACATGTGGCAGCATTGTCTATTGATCCAGCTCCCGGTGCCGGGGGGGGGGGCATGTTCTTGCGCCGCTGAGAACGCAGCAAGCGGCGCGCTGGGCTTGCCGGGGTGGGAAGACTGGTTGAGGGGGTGTCCTCCTGCTGAGTCGCATGAATGGGACGTGCTGCCACAAGGGCGTCTGCAATGCGTCCAAGTGCCTCACACACACGGTTGGTGCTTTCCATGAACACCTGACGCATTTGCCTGAGCTCCTCGAGTAACTCCAACCTGCCCTGGCGGTTGTCCTCATTGAAGTCAGTGATGAGGGCAGTGAGCTGTCCTGCACGTTGTGCTTCCTGGGATGATGTATCATCTCTGCAGGGGATTGGGTCGACATGCCCTGACAGGGCCTCGAATGGGGTACTGGGCACGGGATCTGCGTCTCCCGGTGCATCGCCACGTGCACTTCGGACTGGTGTGTCACCCTCCCCAGAGTCACTGCACGACACCTGGGGGACATTGCAGGGCTCGGGGGTGTATACAGTGTGGTAGGACTCCTCCTCTGACGCCCCACAGATGGACAAGGGGCTGTCCACGATTTGCAGAGGGGCCGTGGCTGCCACCTCCCCAGAGATGCTGGACTCCTCTGACCTTGGTGTGGTGATTGTTGCAGGCGCTGATGCAGTGAGGGATGGGGATGGTGCAACCTCAATGGGCCTTGGAGGAGCTGTGGTGGTTTTGTCCTTCCTGGCCGGTACGCGGTGGTCCCTGCCTTTGGCACTGGATGTGGTGGGACGGCTTCTCTCAGGCTCATCGCCCTCATGCTCACTGCCTGTGGGTGTAGAACAAAGGTACAACATGAGTGGTTGTGTGAGACGCTAATGTCATTAATGGCAGCATTCACATTTCAGTCATTTTGGATTGGTGGCATTTTGGCCGTTACTACATCACTGGTTTCTACGGATGTGTCGGATATGTACGCAGGTGTGGGAGTCACTAATCCTGGCCTGGTCATGTGCAGTCTGACTCGCACACTGCCAAGCCTGCTGCACAGTGTGCTTATTGGGATGTGCTAGTTACTGCACTGTGGTTGGTGGGCATTATGTGGTAGCACTTGTCCCTTGGTGGCAGTTGTCTTGCCATTATCAGAATGGGTGGAGGGCAGTATGACAAGGTGCATTGGACGGGGCTTGGAAGTGTATTCAGCATGTATTTGCCATTGCCGGTGTTGACTTTGGACACTCACCTCCATCAGCAGACGACGGAGCCCCACACTCCATTTCACCGACGCCCTTGATTGATTCTGTGCCAATCAATGCAGCGCATGTCTCCTCCCATGGCGCTAGTTTCATTGGTGAACTTGGTCCACCTCCAGTCTGCAGTGCCTGGCTGCGGTTGGCTGCGAGGATGCTCTGCACCCTCAACCGCAAGTCGTCCCACCGCTTTCGGCAGTCCCTGGAGGTGCGGTGGGTGGTGCCTACTGCGCTCACCCTTTGGGCAAGTTCTGCCCATATGTTTTTTTTCCGGCCACAGCCTCTCTGCGCATGTTGCTGCTGAACACTACGTCTGCGTGCTCCTCCAGGTGGCCCACCATGGCCTGCAGCTCCTCAGGGCTGAAGCGCTGCTTGCGGAGGTAGTCCGCTGACTTCTTTGGTGCTTTGGGCATAGCTGGCGGTTGTGTAGGCCTTTTCCGAGTTTCAGGTTCGTCCCAAGGGTGCTGCCTGGAGAGGATGGCAATGGATTGTGTTTTTAAAGATGGCCGCTGCGCTCCTTCCCGTTCCTGTGCGATGACGTAATTTCCGTATCCGTTAATTAGCGGTGACCGTAATTTACGGTATCCGTAAATTACGGTCACCGCTAATTACGGACGGCGAAGCTTTGATGGCGGTGTTGTTAAGAACGTCTCGCTTCATGCCGGTAAGGGGTTTAACAGGCCCTTTAGTGGTATGCCGCTAGGGGATTTACAGGCATGGCGGAAAGCTCGTGCCCGCGAGGTCGGAATAGCCTGTAAATAGCAGCGTGGTACCAGATCGGACTCGCTCTTTCTGCCATGCCGGTAAAAACCAATAATTACCACCAACCTCGGAATGACCCCCATTGTGTTCTCCTAAAGTCTGTCTGATCTCTGAATTGGGGGCACGGGTTTGTGCAAGCATCGAGCGGACACATAGTGAGTGCACATTTTGTGTGAAACACAGTGTTCTTGACATGTTTTCTTTAGTTGTCTTATTATTGCTTGTGAATTGCTATTGGTTATAAGTCAATGGCATAGCGGGGAAAACTCCTCTATGTGAGGAAAGACAATGCTGTACAACATTGCATGTGTATTAATGAAGTGTTAAGGTGAATCGCTCCTGATGCAGGGAAAGATGTCATAAAAGTGATTGAACAAGTCACAGAGTGTAAGTCTGAAGGCGAAACCACCACGGATACATCCATTGAAACTACTGCCAGTGAAGGTGAAAGTTCTCTGGTCCGGTTGAATTTATTAGAAGAGATGAGACTTCTTTATCAAGATGGCGAAAATGCTTCAAACAGAGGACCAGGCAGGGGCTATCAATAAAAGTGTTACACCTTTTCGATGTTGGTCCTGGTTGCAGAGAAGGAAATTATGTGGTTCTATATTTTACTATTCTTCTTCAAAGACGGAAGATTCTGACGATAACAATCTCAGCGGTCTAGCTGTTCCACGCTGTCAACGAACGTCAGAGGCGAGCCACGTGATCACATCACGCGGTCAACTGACGCCAACGGCAAGTCACGTGATATCATTTAAGGACTGAAGACTTGCTTCTCATTGCGTCACTACTGTTGTGCATGACGCTCCGTAAGTTCGAACTCTAGGACGTACTTTCTCCAAGTATTGAGATTCTTGTCTGTATTCACCCTTTCGCTCTTTGCCCTCTACTCAGTATTCCTTTGCAGTGCTTTCTTCCCGTGACTCTTCCGATCCAGACCTCTCTTCTGGGTTATTCTACTTACCTGATTCATTGCCCTCATCCTCACGAGCAACAAATAGTAGGATCCCAGTTCCTCTTGATTCAGTGAGTTTCTCTTTCCGGTAAATTCCCCTTTCCCTTCTCTTCTTCCCCTATTCACTACTTTTCTTACTGCAGGAAACCCTGGAGAATTCAGAGTACCAGTCACCATCCCTCAACGACACTGAGTGTTCGTTAATCTATGCCCGCATCTAACCAGGTTAGGATCTTTCCGTAAGAGCTATTTAACACTTGTTTCTGCTGTCCTGACCCTCCGTCTTCCCTGTAACTTATCTGTCTTTTCTTTACTCAGTAGAAACCGAGTTACAGACTTCCCGAGATTCTGCGCCTAGGATAATCGTCCACCCGCAAGACCATCTATCTACACATCCAGGGTTTTATTCCCCAGAGGGTTTCCCTGGGGTTTGTGCTCCTCCCCCGCGGGAGTTACTTTCCCGGGAGGGGGTTCAGGATCCTCAGGGAGGCTTTTCCTTTCTGCAGTTGCTGTTACCTTCACGGCATTCTGACCAGGTTAGTGAATACCTCTTTATATATACTCTTTGAGGTGGTGGCTTGTTTTCATCCTCTTGGCAAGATTGTTACAAAAAGAAAATAGGAAGAGACGCAACGTCCACCGGATGAGAAGAGGGACAAGACTGGGTAGGTCACAGAAGGGATTCAACACCCCAAGGCCGTCAGATGTGCTCTCGCCGGGGAGAAGGGGAAAAGAGGAAGTGAATGACAGGATGCAATCCCCCAGAGACAATCTACAAGTAATCAACATATCCAGTCGAACGTTATCTAAAGATAAAAAGTGAGTCCTACAAAAGGCTTTGTCTTTCTACCCTGAAGCAAACTATGAATATACTCAAACTCGTATTGACCTGCATTTGTTCATGAGAAAACTTAAACTAGTAAACCACTTTGCTAACAGTAGTGCTGAAGGACACAAGAAGAACGTAGAACCCCCCTCTCGTTATATATTCTCTGAATATAAGGGATGCACCGGCTCTAATAGCATTGGAATCCCTGGGTGAAGCTAATGATATTGATACTGGACAGAATTATGAATGCAGGTCTATGGCTAATTTGCAGAGACTTGATTTGATGCATGTATAATGCTCAGGTTATGCAGAATGAAGCCTATCTAGGCGCAGTTGATCATTTAAATGAACACTAGAAAAACTTAATTCAAAGCACTTAAGCTGCCAGATAGCACCCCTTAGAGAGGATTTATTTAAAAAGGAAGGATTTCAATGCTTTCCGAAAAAATAATAAATGAGTCCTTGTTTTTGAACTCCCAAGGCCGATTATTCCAGAGTTTTAGGCCACAGACTGAGAACCGTCTCTCTCCCCTTGAAACGCAGCGGGATATGGAACTGCAAGTAGAAGTTTATATGTAGATCGCAATGTCTGAGGTGGTTGATATCTCTTCAGTTTATCTGTGAAATATGCAGGTGCTAAGCCATGCAAACGTTTATGGTTTGGTTTATTATTTATAATGCCCGCCTCACCCAAAGGTATCTGGGCGCAGTACAAAGATGATGCAATTTCTTAGTTACACGAGTGATAATAGGGCAAACCATATTATCTGGCATATGTACATGAGCAGTTTCATAATAATTCACAGTTTCAAAAACAAGGTAGTGTAGGATATATAACATTAATACAAGGAGTACATAATATATAACATATATACAGTGGAGTGCAAGTACACTTAGAGAGGGTCATCAATGGTGATAAGCTAATTCTTCATGGTGTTTCTGAAGCTATGGAGGGATTGATTAGTTCTGAGATTGGAGGGGAGAGAATTCCAGAGTTTGGCAGCCAAAACCAGGAAGCTGTTGCCACCTGCTTTCTTGAGTTTATATCTGGGTACTTGTAAGCAGCCAGAATTAGCTGATCTGGTAGGTCGGGAATGTTGTTTTAGAGCAAATTTGTCAGAGAGATATTGAGGGGCTGCATTGTTGAGTCATTTGTATGTAAGGGATGCAGTTTTAAGTTGTACCCTTTCTTTTAATGGAGAGCCAGTTATGGTCCCTTCTTATGGAGGAGATGTGTTGACTGCGAGGAATGCTTAAGGCTGTTCTGAGAGCATTGTTCTGCAGGATCTGTAGTTTCTTAGTAATGTATTTGTTAGCCCCAAGGTAAAATCCGTTGCAATAATCAATTTTAGATAAGACCAGGGTTCTGGCCAGAGTGATGCAACCTTTCGTGGAGAGGAAGGGTTTACAGGCTCGAATGAGCTTGCAGGTGTAGGCGCTTGCCGACGCTGTAGCGTTGACCTGTTTTAGGGAGGAATCTAGATAGAAACCCAAGGTTGTTACTTCGCTGGCGACTTTAATGATGTCGCCATCAATATTGAATGATCAGTATTGGTCCCCTAATTTGGTGATGTTAATGGGAGTAGCTAAAAGGAGGAGTTCTGTTTTTTCATCATTCAGGCAGAGACCATGTGTGGCGCTCCATGCCTGAATGATGAGGTAGATTCTATTGATCAGGGCTAAGGCCTTGGCATAGTCACCTGCTAATGGGATCAGGATCTGGTTGTTATCTGCATAGTTCATATAGGTGACACCCATATGATCCAGGTCATCAAACAATAGTTTGGTAAATGCATTGTACATGGTCGGAGATACACAGGATTTTGTGGGACTCCACATGTAATAAGGAGCAGGATTGCAGCCGCTGATGCAGAAAACACTCTCATCGACCTGTTGCTTAGAAATTACTTGATCCAAGCTGTAGCTTCTGGAGAGAAGTGTGATGTTGTGGAGAGGTGATTGCAGAGGATCTTATGGTCAACCAGGTCAAAGGCTGCTGATAGATCCAGCAGAAGCAGATGGGCTGAATTACCTTTATCTTTAAGGTCATCTATTTGCATTTTTAGGTCAATCAGGGCTGTTTCAGTGCCATTTTGTGGCCTGAAGCCTGATTGACGGAGACCTAATAGTTTATTACACTCCAGGAAATTTTGTATTTGATTATAGGCAGCTTTGTCTATAATCTTCAATAGGTATGTTGGGGTCGAGAGATAGTTTTTCAAGGAGAGGCAGTACCCATGAATTTTTCAAGTTGGTTGGTATGGTGCAACTCTGGAAGGAGGCATTAATAAGCGATGTGATGAAGGGAGTGAGGATGCTTTCTGCATCCTTTATGATTGAAGCTGGGCATGAATCCCCTTGGCAGTTTGATGGCTTGAGGGAGGCTATAATTTTTAGCACCTCTTGGGGTGATACTGAAGTCAATTTAAATAGTTGAATAGCAGTGGAGATGTTGGGACATTGTTTTTGAGTGTTGTCTTGAGGTGGCAGGGTATGTTTCTTGTTGATGATTTTCTTTTGGAGCAGTGTAATTTTATTGGCCAGTGCCTCCTGAATTTTGGTGCCTCAGGTTTCATCCTTGACAAAAAGATCTGTAGGGGGGGTATAAGATTCGAGTTCTCTTATAGATCAGACAAAGGATTATAAAATTAATTATTTCTTCGATTGGTAGCCAGTGCATTTAGCGGCACCATACAGAGATATTGGCAAACTTGGGTACTTTACAAATGAGCCTCACTGCTGCATTTTGTGCCATTTAGAACCGGGTAACCTGTTTACGAGGATCCCCGCCAGCATCCCATTTCTGTAGTCCAGTTGCGCATTCACCACGGCCCCAACGACAGTGGAATGATCTTTGGAGTGAAGATACAGCAGGCCCAGACAAAGAAGCCGCAAAGAATAAAACAACAATTGCAGTTTGGCTCCTTTTGCAGCCAGCATTGAGATTGTGCCATATGCATCCTAGGTTCTTTATTTTTAAGACAAAGTTAAATTTAGAACCCATCAAACAGGGGCTTGGGGGCGGCAGGGTATTTTTCATTGTCCTGCAGTAAATGATTTGGGCCAGCCAGTGCTCTCTCTGTTTTACTGGGATTGAGTTGGAGCCAATTATACGCCATCCAAACTTCCACCTCATCCAAACACTGACTGACTTTTGGAATACGTTTATCAAAAATCCCCTATTTTTAAGTAGATCTGAGTATCATACGCATAATACTGAAACCCCATCCCATGTCTCCTCAAAATGCCCATCAGCTTCTGTATGTACAAATTAAAAAGCAAATGTGAAAGGGGTGATCCCTGGGAAACCCCACATTCTTGAGGGAGAGAATCGGACATGCAACTACCCAATCTCACCTGTTGCCAGGGATCATTTCCGAAGGATACAAACCACTTAATGGATTTTATTTATTTATTTATTTGTAATGCGGCAGTAGCTCGCAATCTTCGGGACGCAGAGACATGTACACAACAAGACCACATGGGAACATAAATGGCATGAGACAAGAGACGACAGCTGAGAGGGGGGAGAACTAAGATACTTTTAGCTGAAAATGAGGGTTTTCAATAATTTGCAGAAGAGCAAGTAGTTTGTTTCCATCCGTATGTGTGCAGGTAGGTTGTTTCATAGGCTGACGGCTATGAAAGGGAAGGATTTTCCTGCTCCATTTTTTCGCTTGTGAATGGCCACTGCTATCATTCCTTGATTGGCCGATCTCAGGTTTCTGTTGGGCACATGTAGGAATAGTTTGGATTTTAGGTATGCTGGAGCCTTTCCAAAGATGCATCTGTGCAACATTGTCAAAGCCTTGAATTGGACCCTATCTTCAATTTTTAACCATTGGAGGTCTTTCCGGGCTTCACTGCGTGTTGGGTGCTGGTTTTTAGAGAAATTATTTTTACGGGATTATTTTGGATGACTTGGTAGCTGTGTAAACATTGTTTGTTGGATCCTAAGATAAGTACATTGCTGTAGTCAAGGTGTGACAATATAGTAGCCCTTGCGATGGTAGCACAGTTGTCGTCTGATAGGTATGGTCTTATGGTTTTTAACAGTTTGAGGTGGTATGAACACATTTTTTTATATATTGGGCTTGTGCTTCAGACCCGAGGGATGCTTCCAGCATCATGCCAAAGGTTTTGACCTTTGGGGTGTCTTTTAACGTAAATGAGCTGTAGGATGTGTCTAGCTTCATTCTGGCTGAGAGTGATCCAAAGACCATAAGCTCATTGTTTTGCCGTTTAGACAAAGCCAGTTCGTGTCCATACATTTTTCTACAGTGTTGTAGACCATGGATAATGGCTCACTATCTTTCTGATAGTCCCCATGAAATTCAATCACCAGCTGAGTGTCATCAGCGTAATTGGTGGAAAAAGTGTTGATGTTATCAAGAATTAGGCAGAGGTATCTTAGATACAGATTGAACAGGAGTGGGGACATGATGGCCCCCTGTGGTACGCCACATGTGATTTCTTTTTCCAGGGAGAATTTATCCCTCCAGTGGACTCTGGACATGCTGTTTTTAAGAAAGGACATTATCCGGCCTAAAGCCTCGTCTGAGCAGTTTGCCGTTTTCTTCAGTGATGTTTTAAGTAAGTTGTAGTCGAGCAAGTCGAAAGCAGCGCTCAGGTCTAGTAAGATAAGAAGGCCGGCTTTCCCCTTGTCTTTAATGCTGAGCATTTTAGTCTGCAGATATAGCATAGCAGTCTCTGTGCTATGGGCAGGGTGGAAGCCCGATTGTTGGTGGTGCAAGGACTCAACTGCTTCCACGTGGGCTTGGAGCTGCATTGTAGCGATCCTGTCCATGATCTTAAGAATAAAATTACAATTAGTAATTGGTCGAAGGTTATTTGGGTCCCTCTGGTCCAGGTTCGGTTTCTTAACTAATGGTGTTACTGTGACCCTTTTTATACTTTCTGGCACTTTATGGTCTCTAAAAGAGGTGTTGATTACTTTTTTCAGGATTGGAGCGAAGATGTCAGGGGTTGTCGAGGATTATTTTGGGCGGAAAAATGTTTTCGGCACAAGTAGTAGGTTTCATAGTGGCTAGCACTTTTGTCATGACGCCAGTGGCGATTTGTATGAACTTGAAGGGAGCTGAGGGATTGATTATTTCCTCAGTAGGCAATGCTGTATGTATCTTTCTAGTGGCTTGGGACGCAGCTATGATGTACCTGGCCTTTGCAATTTTATTAAAGAAGGCGATCTGTGTTGTATCGCATTCTTCTTGAGAGGGTGAGAAGGGAGGGGTAATTTCCTTAGGTTTCTCAACCGATTTCAGGATGTTAAATAGTTTTCTGGTGCAGTTCGCTACAGAAATTATCTGTTCATTGTAGAAGTTTTTTTTGGCCTCTGTTATCATGTTTTTATAGACTTTCTCACTGTCTTTCCATAGTGCCTTTTTCTCCGGGGTGTTTTTTTTGCCACTCATTTTCTCTTCTTCTTTTTACTTTTTTTTGTTCAAGGAGTTCTCTCATGACCCATTGTTGTTTTTTATGGTTGGATCTGATGTTCTGGTGGGGCCTCCTGATCCGCCAATTTCTGAAGGTGGCATATAAGGTTTGTCAGTAGGGACTCACAAAAGTCTTCCTTTCTTTCAAGTGTTTTGACATTATTTAAGCAATGCTTAAGTTGCTCTTTGCTAATGTTTTTAAAGTTCCACTGAGTTACTTTAATTGGATGATTAGGGGTTTTTGGGTTTCGGCATAGCTGGTGAGATGTGGAAGGTGACTCTGTAGTGGTCGGACTATATGCATGGGTTAGTTGTGGATCATAGCTGAAACCGCGGCATGGGAAACGGCTATTCATGTGCAAAGACTGGATTCCAGCGAGGAACTACACCGCTGGGTGGCCCGGACGGTGCCCTTGCTCCACCCTGAGGCGGATGATACGGAGCAGAGTAGAGAGAGTTGCCCGGATACGGGCACGAACTAGAGAGGAACAGTGAACTAACCGTGGTCTTAGGGGGAGAGGGTGGGGTGGGGTTTTGGGTTGTTTTCTTGATATGCTTAACCAATCGCCAATGATGCTTTTCTGTACTCTTTGTTTATTTCTTGTTATGAAACCAATAAAAATATTGAAAAAAAAAAAAAAATGCATGGGTTAGTTTTGATGTCTCGTGAGATGAGGTTGTTAGTAACACCCCAGTCCAATAAATGTCAGTTGTCCATGGTGGGTTCGAGATTCGCCACTTTATAGTCAATGTTATTAAAAAGTTTCTCTAATTTATTGTCTTCTTTTTCTCTAGGTTCTCCTTGCCAACAGTTAAAATCACCTAACAGTAGTGTTGCAGTATTGGGTCCTTTAATCATATTTAAGTAATGAGTTATTTTTTCATTAAATTCGGGAGTTGATGAGGGCGGCCTGTAGACTACAATTATGTTTAAGCTACTGTTGTCTGTGGGAAGTTTGTGGTGCAGGATCTCAGTACCACTGCATGTTACATTGATGGGGAACAATTGGATGGTATCTTTAGCAATTACTGGTACGCCACCCCCCTGTCCTGAATCTCTGTTGGTATAGTAGATCGTATACCCCTCTGGGGATTGGTCCGAGACCTTACAAAACTTTTTCAAATGATCTATAATGATATTATAATCTACAGTGTCAAATGCCGCTGACAAATCTAAGATGATTAACAGGGATAGCGTGCCCTCATCTAAGTCCCAAAGATTATTTTTTTTCCTAAATCGTAATTAATGCTGTCTCTGTGGCAAATCCTGGGGGAAACCCGGGTTGTAATGGGTCAAGCAGGGAAAATATTTCTATATGATCCTGGAGCTGATTAGTAACAATCTTTTTTGTGATTTTTCCCAGCCAGGGAATTCCTGACACTGACTGAAAATGTTGTAAGTCAACTGGATCCAAGGTGGCTATTTTTCATTAGAGGGGTGAATAGAATATTTTTTAGCCTAGATTGTACAATGCCTTCGAATAAGAAGGCGTTGACAAATAGGGTCATACATGGGGTAATCTCTATTGCCAAATGTTGAGCGGTACATGCAGGTAAATCAAAGAGTAAGCCGTTATTGGGTTTAAGGGTCTTTAATAACTTTAAAATAGAGTCCTCAGTGACTATATTAAAATAAAACTGGCCTTCCAGGGGCTGATAACTAGCCCCGTAAGAATCAAAGGCCGGCTCAGGTCAAGTCTGAGGCTGAACTAAGGACCTATTTTGAACAATCTTGTCCTGAATGCCTTTCATTGTATTCCTAAAAACAAATCAAACTCATTAGCTTGTTCAACTGAAGGTTCCACACCAGAAGTAGAATTACCCAACCTGAAACCAGTTGACTTGACCAGGCATGAAATTGGCTGACACAATCTTTTTGCGCAGGAAGTTTGACTTGGCCTTAAAATTTAATAATAGCCTTAGTAAAAGGCTTTCTTTGTAGCCAAAGCCAGGTCAAGAAATCTGGCTCTCCTTAATTTTCTTTCAAAACTTCTGTATTTGACTCGCAGTAACACTATATCCAGTGTGAACCGGATTTTTGTTTCACTCGTTTTGGGATACAGGGAGCAAGCTTATTACAACTTGTGTTCCTAATTTATGCTCACTGGGCAAAGAGTTCTTCACATCGTAACAAAGGGTCTATAAAATCAAGAGCGTCTTGTAACTCAGAACCTGGGATATTCAATAAATCCTTAGGCCTACGGCGTGCAAGCATGCACGCTGCAATGGCGTAAAATTCCCTTCCCTTGTTACTATTAAGGGAAAATAGCCTGGTATAATGATCAGACCAGGTGACGGGTAGTGCATCAATCATGTTTTTCCTACCTCATGGGCCAGAATAGGATCAAGACAATGCCCTTGTGTATGGGATGGAGCCACATCAAGGGGTTTTACACTATGACTGAGAAGGACGTCCAAAACCTCCTTAGAGTCAGTAGCTTGTAAATCATCTAACCACATGTTAAAATCACCAATAAAGACCAAATTATTATATTTAATGCCTGTGGGTGGCAAGAATAAGTCAACAATTTCTAGAAAGAATATTGCCGGACCTGGGGGTTTATAACCCAGTAGTGCACTAAAGGAGACTGATGGAGTGAGCTATATAATCAGTTGTCCCACCTGGATGTGTCATCCCAGTTAAGAGGACTCATCTGAGAGACCTTCAAATTGGCTCTATAAATAACCGCTATGGTTAATAAACTTAATTGTGTAATCTGCAGGTACTAATAAACGGAACATAGCCTTGAAGGCTATGTTGATGTCAACATGGGTGTTGCAGTTGATAGTGGTCTCAGATCTATTACCTCAAAGTGCCAAATTGGAAATCTTTGAGGATCTGGTTGTCGAGGACCTCAAGCGACTTGGGAAATGAAAGACCGACTATAAAGGAAACAACTTCAATATAAAGCAATGGAAGGCCCTTACCTCCTTTTAACAGGTTGGATCCATAGTCATCAAATCAAGGGGGGATGTTGTGTTGATGAACAGTGTGGGCTATATATGGGAAGCTCAATGGCATCCTCAAAGTTTTATCCTTTTTGGGTACAAAACATAAGTGCGAGGCTGTGGCTGACTGTGAATGTCGAATAAAGCCATTGGCAAGGTTGTCCTCCAGATACTCCTTCAAATGCTTGTTTTCCTTTTCAGTCAGTGTGTAAATTCTACCAAAGGGAATTGGTGCTCCATCTTCAAGATCTATTTTCCAATCAAACGGACAATGAGGGGGTAACTTACTCGCTATCTGCTTATTTTACACATCCCAAATTCCTGATAATATTCAGGTAAAACCCCAGACATTGCTCCAAAAACGTGCTCCTTAACAGCTCCAGCAGCTAAACACACTCCCTGAATCTCGGAGACTCCCTTCAGACCCGACACCTGACATACCACAGCACATTGCTCTCTACAGAGTTCGGACCTAAATTCTTCAGTTCTTTTTTCCCAATCAATCAATGGATTGTGTAAAGTAAGCTAAGGCATAACTATAATAATCTGTAGTTGTGGAGCATCAATTAACTCAAAGGCTATATCCTCACCATGTACCTCCCCAATCTTCATCCTTAATACACCTGTCATTTGTGTGATTAGCCCCGATGTCAATTGTGTACCATCCACAGCCCTCATTTGTTCCGGAACTCCCATTTCAACTACGGGCACTCCCAATCTATTAGCTAAAGCCAAATCCATAAAATTTCCTGT
Source organism: Ambystoma mexicanum (assembly GCF_040938575.1). Taxonomy (NCBI): domain Eukaryota; kingdom Metazoa; phylum Chordata; class Amphibia; order Caudata; family Ambystomatidae; genus Ambystoma; species Ambystoma mexicanum. The sequence goes on from NC_090921.1 coordinate 141,574,351, forward strand.
GGCTCGAGAGTCAATCACACATGGACCCCCACACCTCAGCTTGCCTTTCCAAATCAAGGATACATTGAGAGTGATATGTGGCACCGCTGTCTGGATGGTATTTGCCACCAGTTGTCCTTTCCCAGCAAATGGAAATCGTCGAGGTGTGCGTGGACATCTCCCCACAAAATATGTTCTGTCTCCGCAGTACAGACACAACTTCTTCCTACACCTCCTGTCCTTCTCTTCTTTAGACAATGGAGCCCTAATCTGACTTGTCTGACCTTCTACCACTTGCCCCTTAACTTCCTTCCCAGTCTGCTCCAACTTTGGACGCTCACTCCTACTCCAAACTCTGCCTTCAGAGAAATTCCTCCTCTTTTCTGACCTTCTCTCCGATGACCTTAAATCAATTGGATTACTAAAGAAATTAAATCTTCACTAACTGTGGGTCTCTCAACTACGGTCGCCAATGCATCTTTAAGTTCCTCCCGTAATCCTCTGTAAAATTTTGAAGCTCACTTCTCCTCTGGCCAACCCCTCTCCTGCACTAGAGCCCTAAACTGAGTGGTGTACGCTACCAGCTCCCTACTACCCTGACGTAACTCCAGTAACTCGCCGTCAACACTCAATGATTACGTTCTCCTGTCGAACATCTTGCAAAACTCCCCCTTAAATTCCTTCCAGTCGTTTAACGCCACAGCTCCCCTTTCTACTAAAGGTAGCGACTAGGCAGATGCCTCCCCAGTAAGATAGGAAATGAGGAACGCTAACTTAGCGGTTTCAGTGGGAAAAGCCTCTGGTCTACACAAAACGTGCAATTCACACTGCATTAAGAAAGTCTTTAATCTCTTACTCTCTCCACCAAATCTTTCTGGAGGTGCTAAGGGAGTGGAAACCAAGGAAATTCCTGGAATAAAATGTATTCTTTTACTTTCTTCAAACACTGGCGCCTGCTACTTAGCACTATACTCTGGATACAGAACTGGTGGTTCCCGGTCAATTACTTGCCCACCAGCACTAAGGACCACAAAACAAGGACATCACCTGTTTTGCTGCCTGTTTACTGCCGTGACTGCCATCTGCAAGACCCTCTGGTCATTCCCCTTCACCATACCAAAAGGTAACATTTGCAGCCCTTCTCTGCACTGTCGCCACATATGTTATGTGTCAAAACCCAGCACTACTACATCCACTCGCCCTCTTTAATGCTCTGATGCCACACTATTTTACATCATTCACCAGCGCTACACCGCCTGTGCAAATACGTTGATTTTCAAACTTTACTTGCTAAAATGCCATTATGATGCTTCTAACCGCACCTCCTAAATCACTCCTAGGCTGCCTGTAACCTTGATCTGCTTAGAATTGCATTAATTTACTGTTCTGACTTCCTGTGTGATTATGCTGATCTCAACCTCACCTGATAAAGTGGCACCTATACTGTCTGATATCTGGTCAACCCTCAATTGCTCTCCCTTGGATTTGCTGCATTTCGAATTTAGTTGCTCACCCTTTGCATTTTAGCCTAACTGCTGCATTTCGAATTTAGTTGCTCACCCTTGCATTTTGGCCTAACTGCTGCATTTCGAATTTAGTTGCTCACCCTTTGCATTTTAGCCTAACTGCTGCATTTCGAATTTAGTTGCTCACCCTTTGCATTTTAGCCTAACTGCTGCATTTCGAATTTAGTTGCTCACCCTTTGCATTTTAGCCTAACTGCTGCATTTCGAATTTAGTTGCTCACCCTTTGCTTTTTAGCCTAACTGCTGCATTTCGAATTTAGTTGCTCACCCTTTGCATTTTAGCCTAACTGCTGCATTTCGAATTTAGTTGCTCACCCTTTGCATTTTAGCCTAACTGCTGCATTTCGAATTTAGTTGCTCACCCTTTGCATTTTAGCCTAACTGCTGCATTTCGAATTTAGTTGCTCGCCCTTGCATTTTAGCCTAACTGCTGCATTTCGAATTTAGTTGCTCACCCTTGCATTTTAGCCTAACTGCTGCATTTCGAATTTAGTTGGTCACCCTGCATTTTAGCCATACTGCCACACCTCTAAGTCAGCTGTTTACCCAGGTACCGTGCCTAATCCGCTCTGTCCAATCTAGGCGCTACTCAACTGCATATTGACCCTACCATCTAGTATGTGTCTATTCACCACAAACTTGGTTGCCTACCTCCTGATTAGCCTCAATATTGCTTTAACAATCAAGATGACTCCAAACTCAACCAACTTTCCAGCCCCATCCAGGTCTAACAACCAAGTACCATACCTAGACCCAAATGACCCTCAGGTACTGCTACTGTCCAGTCACCCACGCACCACCATAGAAAGGAACCTAGGACTCAGAGCCAGACTAGCAAAAATCCATGAGCCACCTGCCCGCTCATTGCCCTTCACTCAAAATTCTAGAACATCGCCATTCCAACCCTATCCCCCCACACGAAATAAAAACCTGCCACAAAACTTCCACCTTACACCCCGCCATAACTCCCACATCCAGGGCACTCCTGAACCTACACAGGACAAGCCCCATACTGCTACCTCAAAAACTCAACCACTACCTCAAAAAATTCAGTTTGCCCCAAAATTAAGGGAGCCCTAATCAATGCCAGATCACTAGTAGCTCATGCTATAGAAATTGCTGACTTAATCCTCACTGAAGACCTCGACTTCCTGGCCATCACTGAGCTTGGTTACACCCAGCAGCGGGCCCTATGCTCATGCTGGTAGTCCCAGATAATTACTCTATCTTAAGACAAGACTGCCCCAACTCCAGAGGAGGTGGTGTCGCCATCATCCATAAGTGCAGTCTCGCCATGAGATTAGCTACCTCTACCGACGCCCTCTCCTGTGAAATACTAGCAGTCAAATTACCTCTCACCAACTTCCAAACTCTTAACATCTAGCTGATCTACCGCCCACCAGGCCCCATCGGCACCTTTGAGGAAGAACTCAACTGTATTCTATCCAACAACCTCAAAAGTTCCACTCAAGTTCTTACCTTAGGGGACTTCAACTTGGGCTATAATGACCCGGTTGACCATCTTGCCAGCGCACAGCTAACACTCTCACTGAACTAGGCTTCGTGCAAAGATGCACGACACCCACGCACGCAAAAGGCAGAACACTCGACTGGGTGGCTGACTACAACTGCCTAGCTAATATCACAAATATTTCACCTCTAGCCTGGACTGACCACCACTTGGTATCATTCATGCTCTCCACCGACAGACCCCCACCCCTGCCCACCATTAAAACCCTACCCACTCTCACCAGAAACAAGAAAAACATGACAGTAGAAAGACTTATCCCTAATCTACTCCCCACTCTTAACACATTTCCGGACAACTTGGACCCCGAGTCCCTGGTCAAAGAATATAACAAGATTATGGCCTCATCGCTGGACCGCACCGCCCCCCTTAAACTTAGATCCAGTAAACCGAAATCACACCTCAACAAATGGTACACACCATTCCTCAAAAACCTAAGGCAGCAAAAAAGAAACTGTGAGGCCACCTGGAAAAAATCCCCCTCAGTCTCTAACAAATCCAAATTCTCCAAACTAGCTGCACTATACAAAAAAGAAATCTACCTAGCCAAACGGGCCTCCTTTGACTCGCGTATATCCCAAGCCAAATCCAACACGAAAGAACTTTTCTCCATCCTTAAAGAGATAGAAACCCCTATAGCACCCCTCGGCAGGTGTACCAAAGATAAAAACTGGTGCTCAGAAATTCAAAGTGCCTTAGCGAATAAGATTGTGACCCTTCAAAGTAAAATCTCCAGCAAAAGAGCCACCCTGAATGACACCCTCATGCCAAAAATTCCAGACAAGCTCATGCCCACAGACCCCACCCGCTTCCAGTTCGCCAAAGTCAACACCCTGGAAGTCGAAAAAATTATCCTGTCCCTGAAACCGTCTAACTGCCAGGGAGATCTGTGCCCAGCACAGCTCATTAAAGATGCTGCCCGTGATCTCTCCCCTTTTATCACAAAATTGATCAATGCCTCCTTCGCTACTGGTTCCATCCCTACTAACCTAAAACAATCCTGGGTACTCCCACTACTGAAAAAACCAACACTCGACCCAGCCATACCTACAAATTACCGACCTATAACGACTGTTCCCTTTTTGCTAAAAATCTTGGACAAGGTCGCCTATGTACAAATACAGAAGCACCTGGAAGAACACAACCTCCTAGGATCTAGACAATCCGGATTCCGTCCCCAACATGGGACAAAACTGCTCTTATTGACCTGAAAGCACAGATCGATCTGCTCGGAGACAAGGGTCAAGCTGCCCTCCTCCTCCTCCTCGACCTATCTGCAGCATTTGATTTGGTCGATCACTCTGTCCTATGCTCACACCTCCACACCTCAGCTCACTTTTCCACTGAGGCCATCACCTGGATCACATCCTTCCTTAATGGCAGGACTATGAGGGTCTTCTCTCCCACGGCGGCAGCTGACCCTATACCCATCACCTTCGGTGTTCCTCAGGGCTCCTGCGTCTCCCCCACACTATACAACATATTTACAAAGCCCCTTTTCGATGATTTGGATCATCTTGGTATCACCTACACTAACTATGCAGATGATAGCTCCTTCCGCTTTCTGGAGATTATGGAAAGGATTTGGCCTTGCTAAATAGGGTGTACATCATCATCCAGGCATGGATGACCACTCATAGACTGTGCCTGAATGATGATAAAACAGAGCTTATCATCTTAGGTACGACATTCAGTATCAAGAAACTTGGCCCTGCCTATAATTCCTTCATGATTGATGGGAACAACATCAAAGTCGGTCAGGAGGTCAAAACTTTGGGATTCTACCTAGACTCTAATTTTTCCCTCAAAAGACAAGTGAGTTCTCTTGCATCTTCCACGGCCTATATGTGTAAATTAATCCACGCAGCGAAACCCTTCCTGTTGAACTCCAGCTGCCTGACACTTGCCAGAGCCCTCATATTGTCTCGCCTTGACTACTGCAACGCCATGTACCTGGGATCCACCAAGGCCACCACCAGTAAACTGCAAACACTACAGAGCAACGCTCTCAGAGTAGTTCTGGGCATCTCCAGAAGAGAGCACATTACAGGATTCAGTCAACAGAACAACTGGCTCTCCACTAGAGATAAAATTCTCCTGAAAACGGCATCACTCACCTACAAATCCCTTAACAATGCTGCCCCAATCTACCTGGTCAACAGATTCCACAGACAGTCCTCCTTAAGACCCGTCAGAACTGTATTCAAAGACTGTTTATCTGTTCCCCACTACAAACGGGCCACCATAGGGGGCAACAGTTTCCCGGTAAAAGCTGCTAAGCTCTGGAACTCGTTACCTCCAAACCTTAGAGCAGACCTTCCCTACCAGAACTTCCGATCCAAGGTAGTCTCCTGGCTGAAACTGGAGACCCATTAAGACTATGAAGTGCCCTGCGCTTTCCACACACATTGTAACCACGTGTGCCTTCCTGCTTACCTGTATACTACGGCCCTACAACATGACTGCTGATTTGCATTTAACACTATGTACTTATTTCTGTATCATGTATATTCTCTGTTTATTGTAACCAAGTTTCGAAAATTCTTGTAAATGCTGCGCCCTGATACCCCCGGGTACGCTTGCGCATTATAAATAATAAAAACAAACAAACAAACAAACTTTACTACCTTTAGATGGACCTGGGAACTCTGACATATGAACCAAACTACTCAGTTCCTCCTTTTTAAATCCCAACGTTAAAGTCTCACTTCTAGCCACCCTTAAATCCTCCTTAATATCCATCACCATTTTTCCTAAAGCACCCAAACTCAACTCTGAATCTGGGTCCATCCTCACTCAGACAGGATTAGATTCCTGGGCCTTTCATTCTGTCAGGTCCAGTTGCGAATTCCTGCAGGAGTGACGATAGCCCACCGGACCCCCTAAGCCTGCCAGCCTAACAATCCTGAATTACTAATTCTATCAAACTGGCAACCCAAGGGGAAAGGGGAATGGAAAAAATAACAAACGCAGATCTTCACTACTCTCTCATCTCCAACTTCCTTCTTGGACTGCATATTAATGAGAACTCAATATTCCGTGAAGACCTAGAAGGTAATCACAATTATCAAATTATTACTATCTACTATCTCTTACACTCCCTCTTTTAACTAAAACACTGTAACCTTCCTAGTTTCAATAGATACCTGCAGCCTACGCTTTCTGTGCTGATAGGCTTTCCTTAGGAAACTGCTGCATAAATGAGAAGTCACTTATCTTCCTTATTACGGCTGTTTTTCTGTGGAAGTCTTTATTAGTTAAACCTTTTTCATAAATGAGTCAGTGAGGCTTCTCTTTTACAAAAGTTCCTGAAGTTCACTATCACCTTTATTCTAATCAGCTTGCCTTTCATGCTGTAAGTTGGTAAAAACATGTGCTATCTTCGTATGCTTTGGGCGAAGGTTCTTTGGGCTCATGCAGTCTAAGCGTTTGCTAGCGCTGGCTGCCGGCTCCCCTCAGAATTACTTCCTTTTCCTGCGTGAATCGGTGCATCTGTGCTCTGCTTTGACCATTCGCTGCTTTGTTGCTTTTATTTACTGGTCTTCGGCATTGCCGATCTACGACAGCTCGTCGAGGAACTAGATCGGCTGTTCAGTTAAACTGTTACTTGAATACTTGACGTTGTGACACGTCGCGCTGCACATAACTGCATGTTATAAGGTCCTTTCTTCTAACAAAGGCCGATGCAAGACTTGCACTACGCAGCCTACGAAAAGGAATCTATGTTAGTGTATTACTTGTTTACTTTATTTAGTGACTGAATCTACGACCGTGTCGGACACCACTCTTTTTGGTTAATTGTTAATCAGCGGACAGGAACTCTGCGGTCAGTTGGAAAAAGCATGCACGCGCAGATGGCAATCTGCAGACTGGAAAAACATACTTGCACTTCCCTTATTTATAAAAGCAAGTGTCTTTGAACTATACACTGAAAATTGTTTTATAACTGTTAACGGTAAACACCACTCAACATTAGTAGAAATAGGTCTAGAGAGATAGAGAGAACTTGAGTAATCTACATTTAGCTTTCTTCATCTGTCACTTCATTAGCAGCCTTCTGCTATAACTATCTCCTGCAGTTTCTTCTTGCCTTTTCACTTCTGCTTCACTTCTGGAATACTGAAATCTTCTGATTTTCTAACAGCTGGTTCGGTATCAGTCTCTCTGACTCGCCGGCTGTGCTGGCTTTTCTGACGCCACTTTGTTGTAGGAGGCAAGGACAGTACCATAGCAGCAATCGCTCCTCCCCACCTGTGTTATGGACGCAGGAGAGCTCTGGCTACCTCCCACACACTGCACAGGTTTGCTCAGCCTTTGCTCCTGGTCTTCGGTTCCTTACGTTCCAAGGTTCACGAAAGTAACGGTCTTTAGAGTTCATGGGTACTACCCTCCTTTTTTTTTTGTTTAATTTCTTTTTATTTTCAATTAACAACGTAAATACATACAACATACAAACATACAAACATTCAACTGGCATTTTGGCTTTTTCGGCGGATTCTGCCGTGGGGTCATCGTCTTAAAGTGTCCAACAGCTTATCTGCCCAGTCTGTGGCTGCTTCCGCTAGCTGCCTCCGTGTCCATACAACGGTGTCTATTCTTCCATTCCTTGTGTCTCCCTGTCCTGGGCGCTCTGGTATCCCCCAGCCTCCTCCGGATCCTCCTCGTCTGTTTCCTCTTCTTCTCGTCCGAATAGATTCTGCACTAGGGAATTCCATGCCGCTATTTTCCCAGCCGTTTCCCCTTCCCCTCTTTGCACTGCTCTGATCCACACCGCAGTCTCCGCTAGTGTCCACTTTCGGAGGTCTGCCCACCATGCTTCTATGGTCGGGCCTCCTCTAGATTTCCAGGACATGGCTATCCTTCTTTTAGCTAGTATGCAAATCAGGTCTTTCATTTTTGCTAGGAGCACCCTGTCTCTGCCTCCTCGAGGGAAGAGGCCCAGTAGGTACCATTCGGGGTGCTCCATCTGTATCTGGAGGCCACTTTTCGCTATTTTGGTCCTGATGCCTTCCCAAAACGTCTGTATCACCGGGCATTCCCAAAACATGTGCACCATGTCTGCCTCCTCGGTCGAGCACCGTGGGCACCCGCTGGGGTCACCTCCGCGTATCACTTTCATCCTCTTAGGTGTGAGGTACGCCCTGTGTGTCACGTACAACTGGGCCTGTTTGAACCTTGCGTTCCTGGACACTGTTTTGGGGTATCTCAGCACCCTGTTCCATTCATGGTCGTTGAGCGGCCTTTGGAGTTCTTCTTCCCAACTTTGTTTTATGTGTAGTTTTTGGTCTGTGTGGGGTCTCACCATCTGCTCGTATAGTCTGGAGGTCGCGTGTGTCCCCTCTGAAATGTCGTACCACATGTCTAATGCTCCTGCCGGTTCTTCTTGGTCTTCCCATTCTGGCCATCTATCCTTGATTCTGAGGATCAGTCTATTATACAGGATGAATTGGCCCTCATGTATTTCGTATTCTTCCCTCATCTCCTGGAAGTCTGCCCATCTCCCCTCTCTTCTCATGTCTCTGATTTGCGCTACCCCCTTGGCCTCCCATTGTGTTCGGAACGCTGCCAACAAGCTCATGTCTGTGCCCACCAGGCCCACCAGGGGTATTTGCGCTGAGTAGGGGTCCTTCGTCCCTTGCAGCTTCCATGCTCTCCACCACAATCTCACTGCGAGATTTAGCATGTACGGTAAAGTCCTGAGCAGGGGTTTGTCCAGCCACAGTATTTCCCTCAGGTAATGTGTTTTCAGTGCGGGCTGGAAGTTGGTTTTGTCCATTGTTTCATCCTCCCCTAACCATTTGACCACAAATTGTAACTGTCCAGCCAGATAATACTTTTCAAAGTCCGGTAAACAAATGCCTCCTCCCTCATAGTCTCTCTGTAGAGTGCTCATTGCAACCCTGTTTCTCCCCCCTGCCCATAGGTAGTTTCTTGCTATTGTGTTTAGGTTTGAGAAGAATGTCCTGGGAATGTTATATGGGATGTTGGCGAAAAAGTACAACAGGCGTGGGAGTACTACCATTTTCAGGAGGGCGGCCCTACCTATCATCCCCAGTGGGAGTGTTCTCCAGAAGGCCATGCATTTTCGTGTTGTGTCCAGGGCTGCTTGCGTGTTGTGTCGGTGAGTGTCTGCAATGTCGTGATGGACCTCTATCCCCAAATATTTGAAGGACTGTGGCGCCCATGTTAGGCCCACTTCTGGGAATCCCTCCGGGGGGGCCCGTCTCAGATCTGCCAGGGGGAAGATCAGGGACTTCTCTTTATTTATTGCTATGCCTGAGAGTCTGGTGTATGCTCCTATTGCTTCCAAGAGGCAGGGCAGGTTAATGCGGGGGTTTTCTACAAACAATAACATGTCGTCCGCGTACAGCGAGACTTGATGGAGCACCACGTCCACCTCAATCCCCGTGTCTCCATATTCTGCTCTAAGGAAGACCGCCAGTGGCTCCAGGGCCAGGATATATAACATTGGCGATAGTGGGCACCCTTGTTTCGTTCCTCTATAGATCCTCCATTCCTTTGAAATATATCTCCCTGTCTTAACCCTGGCTCTGGGCTCACTATACAGTAGTCTGATCCACCTGAGGAACCCTTCGCCAATGCCGAAGTGGGCGAGGACCCTCACCATCCACCCCCAATTCACCGAATCAAATGCTTTGACAGCATCAAGAGACACTATCGCACGTTCTCCCCGTCCCTGGTTCGTTCTATCTATCACGTGGTGTAGTCTACGGAGGTTCCATGATGTGTTCCGCCCAGGAACGTACCCTGTTTGATCGGGGTGTATCAATGTGGGGATCACCTGCTTCAGACGGTTGGCTAGAGCCGCCGTTAGTATCTTAACGTCCTGGTTTATAAGGGAAATTGGCCTGTATGCCGTGCACCTTGTGGGCAGCTTCCCTGGCTTAAGGATCGGGACGATGATTGTCTCCGACATACTAGCGGGTAATCGTGCACTTTCGTATGCATCTAGATATGTCTCCAGTAACCTTGGGGTGATAGTGTCTTTGAACTTTTTATAGAACTCTCCTGGGAGTCCGTCCGGGCCCGGGGACTTGCCTGTAGGAAGCTCTGCTATTATACCCGCTATCTCTTCCTCTGTGAGTGGGGCATCAAGCATTTGGGCCTGCTCTTCTGTTAACTTTGGCAACCTTATTTCTGCCAATGCATCGGTTATGTCCTCAGGGTCTACCTCCGGGTTGGGGGCATATAGTTCCTCGTAGAACTCCGCGAATAACTGATTGATGTGCACTTGGCCCCTCACCTCCTCCCCTGTCTCGTCTTCTATCACTGTTATGGGTTCCCTCTTATTTTCTTGTCTAGTGAGCCAGGCCAGGAGCCTACTGGGTTTGTCCCCTTCCGCATGTAACCTTTGTAAATACCTCCCATAATTCAACCGTCCCAGCTTCTCCCAGAGTCCTATGCACCCCATTCTCAGCTCCATCAGTTCCTCTGACTCCTCCCCCGCTGCCTCCGCCCTCAGTTCCTCTATTTCTATCCGCTTTTCTAGGTCGTTGAGTTCTGCTATGGCCGCTCCCTTTAATCCGCCCATTTTCCCGATCGCTGCCCCCCTTAATACCACCTTGAACGCATCCCAAAGCGTGGCATTACACTCCACACTCCCCGTGTTGTGTTCAAAGTAATCATCTATTGCCCCCTGTAGGTGTTCTTGGAATTCGCCCTCGTCCAGAGCTTCTGCCCGGAGTCGCCACGTAGGTATCGGGGCTCTCCCTTGTGTGTGTGCCCATGATGTCAGTATTGGAGCGTGGTCTGAGAGCGTTCGGGCTTTAATGCTAATACCTGTGAATTCGTGTAGTGATTCAGTGCCCGTGAGTATGTAATCTATCCGTGTAAATGTTCCGTGGGGTGCACTGTAGTGTGTGTACCCTCTCCTTGTCCCGTGTACCTGTCTCCAGACGTCCGCCAGCTTCAGGTGATCTAGTGCCCTCTGTAGTTCCTTGGCTGGTGGTGCGGGCCTCCTGAGCTTGTCATCCGATCGATCCAGGAGCGGGTTCAGGGCGCAGTTGAAATCCCCGGCCCAGATGAACGTTGTGTCTCTGTACTGGGCTAATTTGGGTGTTAGTTTTCTGAGGTACTCTCTCGTGTCGTGATTTGGAGAATAAGTGTTCACTAGGCACACTTCCCTATTCTCCAACATGCCATGCACTATCACCGTTCTTCCTTCTTGGTCGATCTCCTTTTTAATTAGTTGGAATGGTACTCCCGGGGCGATCCAAATCATTGCCCCTCTTGCATAGTTGGAATATGTAGCACTAAACACCTGCCCTCCCCATTTTTTGTCGATCTTGGACTGCTTTTCTCTTGTCAGGTGCGTTTCTTGGAGCATTGCTATCTTGACCTTCATTTTATTCAGCCAGGCGTAAACTCGCAGCCTCTTGATGTACGCGTTAAGGCCTCTCACGTTCCATGTCGCTATCGTTAGCTCATCCCGGCTCATGGGTGTTTGCAGTCCTGGCCTCGTCGTCCCATGGCCCTATTTGTTTGTCCATTTCCCTGCTTCCATGTTCATTGCTGTTGACCGGGGTCGCCCGCGTGGGGCTCAGTCTCTTCTCCTCTTGTAGGCCCCGTCTCCTGGGTCCCTGTTGTGGTTCGCTCCAGTCACGGTGTGCTGGCGTCTCCCCATCATAGTCTTCAACCATTCCTTCAACGCCAATGCCTTCTTCCGATTCTTCCTGTCTATCGATAACCTGAACTGTAACTAAACAACAACAACAAACGCCCAGCCACCCTCCCCCTGCTCGGGCCTCGCCGCTTCTCCTGCCTTGCTCCTCTGGGTGAGGCCGGCTTGCTGCAGCGTGATGCCTTAAAACTGGCATCTGAATTCTTGGTCGCACTTCTTGGGGGTGCGTCGTACTAGGCTAGTGCGGGTCGTTAGGGTTGGTTGCTCCCTTCATATTTATCGTCCTGTTCCTAACTTCTCGTCCGTTTGATACTCTGCACCCTTGATTCTAATTATCTGCGGATTTCTCGCCCGGGCTGGGCTCTGCCTCTGTTAGCGTTTCGCTGCTCCAGTTGGGGGATTCCTTGGGTATCCATCCACGCATTTGCCTCTTCCGTGGACTCGAAGAAGTGTGTCTTCCCCTTGTGTATCGCCTTCAATTTGGCCGGAAACAGGAGCATGTATCGTATCTCTGCTTTTCTGAGGCGTTCCTTTGTGGGGCCGAACTGTGCCCTTTGTTTTTGGACTGTCATTGTGTAGTCCGGATATATGGCAATCTTGGATGAATTTCTGATAATCTCTCCTCCCCCCCTCGAGAACTCCAGTATCTTTTCTCTATCCTTAAAGTTCATGATTTTAGCGATCATGGCTCTGGGAGGGGCCCCCGGCCGGGGTCTTCGCATCAGTGCTCTGTGTGCCCGTTCCACCACAAAGCCTTGGGACAGGGTTCCAGCTCCGACCTCATGTAGGAGCATATTTTCGATATATTCCGTGGGGTCGTTCCCTTCCTCCCCTTCCGGAACCCCGATTATGCGGATATTATTTCTCCTTGCCCTCCCTTCTGCGTCTTCTGCTCTCCTTTCCAAGGTCTTGACTCTCTGGAGCACCTCCGTCAACTGGGTCCTCGTGGTGGCGGAGTCCGCTGTGTTCTGCTGTACCTGCTGCTCCGCTGTTGTCACTCTCTCCGCCAGGTTTCTCGCGTCCTGGCGAAGGAGGCCTACGTCCACCATGACTGTGTCCAATTTTTGTTCCAGAGATGCCTTCAGGGCCCCTATGGCCGTGTCCATTTTCTTCTCGAGCGTCGCCTGTAGGGTGGCGATTGCCTCTAGGATTTGCCCCTCTTTACCTGGTGGGTGTGGGGTGTTGACCTCCGCCAATGCTGTCTCCGATGAATTCGGCTGCCTATTGTCTGGTGCTTTGGCAAAGTGATCCATGCTAACTTGTTTCGTTTTCCCCTCTACCTTCTTGTTGGGCATACTCGCCGTGCGGGCCTCGGGTACTGCACTGCAATGCTTCTTGTCCGCTATCTGCGGCTTGTACACCGAGTCCGTGTGGGGTCCGGTTCTAGTTGGATGGGGACTGCCCGTTGTGCTATTCTCCTCCCGCCAGGGGTTCCCTGTGTCGTCTGGTGTTTCCACGCGCCTCCCCGGGTGCCGTGCGGGCCTGCAGGCGCTCTCCTCACCTGCTAGCCGTTGGATCTCTCCGGTGCCCTGAGTTGGTCCGGCGGAGGGCCGTCTCGCCCCTCTGCTCTCCCTCGGGTCCCCTGTTCTCGTGCTAGCGAGGCCGGCAGGGGCCGGAGATGACACTGTCCTCGGTACGGATCTCCCTCGGCTTGCGGAGCCTGCTGCGCTCCCGCGGCGCTGTTCTCCTCTTGCCAGGCGCTCGCTATTGTCGTTCCACTGCGTATCCGGCTCCGCCGTGGCCTCTCTCCCTTCCTTCCCGGGCTCGCAGCGCCGAACTACAGCCTTTCGTAGCCTCCCGCTCTGGGTCTCTGGGCCGTTGGCCGTGTGTTAGGGGGCCGCCATCTTGCTTTCGATGCTCCGCGTGTTTGCTGCCGTTTTTCGCCTCGTTCCCCAGTCCGGTTCTCCTCAGGGCTTGGATCGGGTGGTCGGTGGATCTTCCTACACCCGTCGGTGAACTTTCCAGCCGAGTAAGTTAGTTTTAAAGCGGATTAAATCAGGATCGTACGGGAGCTTCCCTTTCGTGCTCCTCACCGCATGGCCGCCTAGCCACGCCCCCAATTGGGTACTACCCTCCTTATGACCCTCTCTGGTCTCGCAGTCTTTCTCCTTGTATTAAACTGCCATCTTGGAATGGTTGTCTCCTCGTTTGTTTTGCCTCGCTCAGAGTGGGCTTGCGTGCTCCAACTTGTATCATGTGGGGAAGTGTGATGATAGTCAGGTGTGTGTGTGTGTAATGATCCGTAATTACCTGACCTTGCCTGACCATGTTGTTGGGACTTGTTAGGTATACGGCTCTGGTGTTATTCCATTGTTGCTCACACTGGGCTGTCTTTGAGAAAGTGTTTGTGTCGGGAAAGGGGTGGTGAGTTCCCCGTATCCTACCTGGTTGGATTGGGGAAAGGTGTTATAGGGAAGGGGATACGGTGTCTCACACTCCGGTGTCCCACTTCCACTCTCTGAAGACCCCCCATCCAGGTGATCCTCCCGCACTGTCCACCCCCAGGAACTGGATCCAAAAGCGATGGCCGTGTCCTGGCCACCTGGATGACAGATCCCCGGGGACTAGCTGGTGAGACACCTTCAGGTTTCTCATAAAGGGCAGAAACCCTAACGTTTTTGGTATTCTCTCAGTTTATATTTTCCTTTATGTTTAGGGCGATGCATTTGCGTATTGACAATCTCAGCAGAAAAACAATGATAGTCCTAGCCTATCTTTTAGAGAGGCAATTTGTGGTCCAGCTCTGCGTGAGTCTCAGTAGGGACCAGTTAAACTCTTGGCCTAGATGGATTTGTTTAGGGTCCTGTTTGTATCTTTGTAAACCCTTGCACTTTTTAAACTTACACATATGCAGTTCTTGGCTTGGAATATTGTACAATTTGTATAAAATACGTTGTGCTCTTGTTTGTCTATAAAGTCTTTTGGCATTAGCTTTGATAAAAATGCTGAGTCCATGTGTTAATAAAATGTGTGATGTGCTGCTCATCGATCTAAAAAGTTTTCCAAACCTAACTCTTTTCTTTTGCAGATAATCTTCTGCTCTCTTGGATACAATCACCTGGGCCTGGTGGACGAGTATGGGCGGATTTTTATGCAAGGAAACAACAGGTATGGGCAGCTGGGAACAGGAGATAAAATTGACCGCGGTGAACCCACACAGGTGAGCCATAGCACCAGCGTGCCTCTTTCAGCACAGGCGTGCCTTTCTATACTAGTGGGAGCATGGCAGGGTGAGCTGCAGTGGGGGTAGGGTGGGAGGGTTTGATTGAGGTCTTGAGGGGCGAGTTAAGTAGTGAAACGGATGCATAAGGAAAAACCTTGAGGACAAGCAGGCATGGTCACTGAGGGACATAAAGCCCGAGGGTCACTGATTCAATTTAAGATGCAGGGTACAGTGGCCACTGATCTCTGTTTATCTTACCACACAGGAGTTCACATTCACTACACAAAGGTCAAGCTGTAAATCACACTGGGGGTCACTTTCTATAGGTCAAAGTGGTCAATAAATGTGTTAAAACAAGGCATAATCCTTTTACGCCTTCATTAACCTCTCTGTCTCATTTTCATTTGCTTTCAAGATGGAGAAGGGGTACGAAGCAGAGTTAAGATCTCTACTGTGCTGTCCTTCCCTATCCCGAATGTAATTCCTTTTTTATGCATTTATGACATTTTAAATGGATGGATTCGTATGTAAACTGCCTCCTTTAACACTTGGTAATCCATTAGTAATTACCGTCTGCATTTACTTTTATATAAGACAGAGCATTAAAGCAAAGGGCAAAGGCGATTTTGCCAGAACGTATATGTTGTGACACTGTTCATGTCATCTGTAAAAGAAATAATGTAGGCAATGCTACCGGAACTCTCAGTCATTTGCTGTACACCTTTCCAAATATCACCATGTCGATTATTACATCGCCCCATGATCGACTGGTTGCTAAAATCCATAAGAACTGGTAACGTGGGGGACGACATTACCTGTCACATTAGGAGATTTCTTCCCTGCCGAAAGGTGTTGAATGCTTCTGCAGCCCTTCTGTATGGACCTGTATGCTCCCCTGATACACAGTTTCAACGCCATCTGCGCTAATTGAGCACCAGTGCTGGCCGTCCCATCTCTGCCCAGCAATATGTAACGATTAATATGCCACACAGCAAGGCCGGTTCCTGATAGTTGTTCAATGCAGGGACCAGCATGAACACCTGCTTTCAAGGACTCCTTGCTCAAGTCAACCATATTCGATGTAACAGAAGTCTGCTGTCACTTGCTTGACACCTTGGTCTTCATCCTCTTCCTGACACTATCTTTCCCACATCCATGGAACATACAAGGCATCATGGCGAGCCAGACAGCCTGTCCGCGCCCATACTACAGTCTGTGGTGCATGGGAGTGCCAGCTCATCCAGCAGTACACAAACATTGTGTATCCCATTTCCCAAATTGGGGAACCCCATACCATACATATCACCTCCAGGTGAATTTGATCTTCTGCGTACACCATCTACCATGGGATCTCCTGTTTGCCTTTCTGGTTCGAGAGGCTACAACTATATTATATAGCCACTAAAGAGGATGAAGATGCAGCCACAAAATAATGGCTGTTATATTATGGCAGGGATTCCACCCACATCAGTTGAAAAAGCTGCTTGTACTCTATGACTTCTTTGATACAGAACACACAGTTTGAACTATATACTTTACCCGCTTGGTCAATGTTAATTATGATAGCTTCAAACTCCGTCAAGTGGTTCAGAAACGGAAAGAGACTATGGATGTACATTGTGCACCACCATTGACCTTAGCACTCACCTGCACATTACAAGAGGAGGACGATGAGATCATTCAAGGTTGTCCTTCAGCCAAACTATGCAAACACAATCTGAGTGAACCAGGCATATCGCTTATGCGCATCCTAGAACTGGCAAGATGACATTACCTGGCTGACCTGTATGGGGTGCACATGCCAGACAACATTTGAACAATTGAAGTCCATGCTGTTAGAATCCGCTCACCTTCTCAAAGACAATCGACCAGTCTGCAAAGCAGTCTGTGTTTTCCAAAGACATTCCTCTCCTCTTCAAAGCAAATGTCCAGTCTGAGTCATGACATGCTTTTTTTTTGTATTTTGGGTCAGTATGCAAATCATCCCCAAAATGACAGGACCGGCATGGCCTGACCCTGTATACCCGACAACTGGACAGAGTAGCTGAACTTCGATTGAACATAAAGAACCAATCGAGAACTGTTCTTCATATCAACTGTATATGGGGCTGTTTCGAAAACAAAATGTCATTTCCACTGTCATGTACATGTAGGACAAACTCTACTGTAATAGTGGACACAGGAGCGTGGGTTAATGTCACGACATACAACTTTACCAAACCTCACCTTATGCCTGTATTGCAACCCTTTACAATATACACTTATACATATGGGGGCTCCTCCTCTCTGCCTATCTATGGGGTATTAATATCACCTGTATCCTACATGTCATCCACCATACAGGCCAAATTCTATTTAACACCATTTTGCCAGGACACTCTGCTTAGCTGCCACATGGCTTAAGCCTTGAGTCAAGTGTTGTTTGCCAATGGCATCTGCAAGGGGGGTGTGGTGTGCCCACTCTCTGCCTTCAGCTGCTTTTTTAAGGCATTGGCTGTCTGAAGACACCACCTATTCATCTATACGTTTACTACACCATCCACTTTTAGCTCTCCCACACTCGTGGCTGCACTTTCACTTAAGTCTTCAGGTGGAAAATGAACTGCAAAACATGATGGCATTGAACAAGTGCCTGGCCCCATGCTGTGGGTGTCCTCCATTGTCATCACACAAAACCCAAAACAACCTGATGCAGTCAGGATTTGCATAGACTTTCGCATACCAAACAAATCAATATGTAATGCCAGAATGGAATCACACCTGATGCCCACACTGGAGAACATCCTGGCAGATCTGTAAGAGGCATGCTTCTTAATTTGATAACGGGATACAGCCAAATCCTGTTACACCCAGAATCTTACCACAACCTTTTTGCCCCACATGAACCCCTTGTCTTCTGCTGCTTAACACATGATAAGAGGGGGGGGGTTATTGCAGACCTACAGGGAATCATCGCTGAGTGACAATATACTCATTTATTCATCCAAGACATCAGAACACGTCAAGGCTAGCTTACTATCTTCAGAGACTTGCAGAACAAGGACTGACTGTCGAAAATCAAAAGTGTAAGTTCCTTCAAACAAGAATCAAATTCTTTGATTATGTATTTTAAGCAGATGGACTGTTTCCAGATCTGCAAGGGAGAATGACATCAAAGATGCCTCCGCTCTGGTGTCCTAATCTGAACTATGGATCTTAATTGGGATGGTGACATTCTGAGTGAAGTTTATCCTGGGTTTGGCTCCAATCACAGCACCACCATGTGAGCTCACCAAGAAAGGCATCATGTGGCAATGGGAAGTGCTGCATTCCAATACACCAATGAAGCAGCAACAGCCAACACCATGATGTCCTTCTTCAATCCTGATAGCCCATCTATGATAGTTGGGACACAAGACCAGGGACATGATGCACAATTTGACTGCACAGCAATGACCATGAATACCAGTGGCCAATTACATATGCAAGCTGTGCCCTAACCACCACAGAACGCAAATACTCACTCATCAAAAGGGAGGCTTTGGCCATGGTATGAGGGTGCCAGCACTTTCACCTATACATATTGGGGCACCAGTCCTAGTATTTATAGACCACACACCATTGCTATTGAACATGCAAGGCTCCCTACAATGCCCGCCAACCTGAATAAAGTGCTGACTTTTATAAGTAGAGGACCACAATTTGACATTGCAATACCAAACTGACATTGATAACCCAGCAGACTTTCTCGCCAGACGCCCTGTCACTACGATTTACTCTGAAGAGTTTGAAGAAGACTTGGCAGAAGCTTATGCCCATGTCATCACAAATGCTGCTCTACCTATATCGACGACACTTGAGGAAATAATGACAGCAACAAGAATTGGTGATTGTCTACAATTGTGAATCGAGTGGTACAGTCAGGGAAGTGAACTGCTTGTCTCGACAGTAACCTCCACCATAGCCCGCTGTCATGGCGTGCATATTGCAAATAAGACAGGATTTATCAGGGGCTCCGAAGGACTATGGTACTCAAGGATATAACTACCTACAGCATTGATCAACAAGGTCTGTGAACTGCCCCATATTGCCCATCAAGGCACTTCCAAGATGAAAGCCAAACTAAGAAAAAGTTCTGGTTTCCATGAGTCGAGGACAAAGTAGTTGAGATGCTGAAACTCTAAATTTAGTGCCAGGTAAGGGAGAAAGAGAGTCAATTGTGGAAGCACTGATGCTCAGTTTAGTGCTGTGACTAGAAATTAGTTCAGTCTTAAGAACCATTTTTATGGACCAACACTTCTTTGGTGTCATTGATGAGTTCCCTCACTTCTCCGAAGTGCAGTTCGAATCATCGTCTGCAGCACTCATAATGGTACACACTTGAAAGTATCTTTGCATGCCACAAACTACTGGAAGTACTCCGGTCAGACAATGACTCACCATTCCTAGGCACTGCATTTAGCTCATCCTTGGAGAACCCACGCATTGCATGCAAAAGGATCGCCCCCGCATGGCAGTGTGCGAATGGAGAAACAGAGACATTAATTTGACAGTTAATAAGGTTTTTCGTATAGCCGTGCCTAATGAAGAAGACCTGCAGCATGCCCTCATGACCTTCATGAAAGAATAACACCACATGCCTCACTCCATTGCAACTGTAGCACCTATAGCACCTGTAGAGGTACTGTTGTGCTATAAGGTAAGAGGCCTGATTCCCTCGCACAGTTCCAGCCCTGTGCAAATTATGAATGTGCCTGGAAATCGTCTTAAACAGGTACAGGGCAATGGCAAAGACATTGAGAAAAGGGGAGCATATAACATAATGATGCAACGAGGAACCATTACCTGACACGCAATAGACATCCTAGATCCAAAATGTGCATGCCATATGAAACACAACCTTGGGTGGTATTGGTAGTGCAAGGTTCCATGATCACAGCCAGTGTTGGCTACTCCCTGATAACCAAAAATTAGACCCACTTTAAACAATTTGAGATTTGATGGGCATGCAATAGAGACAGGTACAATAATATGCCCTGGGAGGTGGCCTATGACTTTGACACATCTGTAGTGAACACAGGGTATAGCTAGGGGAAGTACCTGCCACCAGCGAGGACCCACAAGAGGCCGTTACACTCTATATCGCCCTTCGCCATGGATCAGTGTGCTTGATACACACCTGTGTTTCTGAAGACAGTGTTTGGTAGGGGAGCTGCATGCTTTGGTCATGTGTCTTTGGCTTTTCGTTTGTCTCAGGCATGGTTGAAAAACAGAATTGTCCATATTTGTACATCATAATACAGGACTTTTCCAGCATAGTGCTTGATTGGTACAGGGAGGCCCATTTGCAGCAAAAGCACATTGGACCAGTAACAATGATGAAAACTACCAGCTGCAAAATACACGTCATTAAATTGGCCAACATTACCCAAACAAAACATCCCGCAATGGCCTGTTGGGCCAGCCCATCCAACATTGTCCTACTGCCATACAGGCTTTACTTTACTTTATTGAATTTATATAGGTCATGGACCTTGAGGCTTAAGGGCGCTTGACAAAACAAAAAGACACATGAAACATAAATTCATGGGGGTGTATCAGCTAGTCAGGAGTAACTGCAGTCCTCTACATCAAGTATTAGGAGAACAGAAATGTCTTCAGTTTCTTTTTGAAGACCTCTATAGCTTCTATGCTTCTAAGCTCCAAAGGTAGTTCTTTCCATGCCCTCGGCTCACAGGCATAGAAGGCTCCATTAATGGCTTTCTCTGTTCTATACTTAGGGATCATCAACTGATCCTGCTTGCTTGACCTTAATGTTCTACTGTGGGTTTTATTCACAAGCAAGGCTTGGAGATAACCCAGCATCTTCCCCTGTCTACACTTTTGCATGATGACCAGGAGGCGAAAGCAAATACTTGCTTCAATTTGCAGCAAATGAAGAGCCCTTATAGCGGAGGAGACATGGTCTCTTCTAGAAAGGCCCATAACAGCCCTAACAGCGCTATTTTGCAAAACCTGCAGTCTTTTGCAGAGCCATTTATTGATACCCATTAGTAGGCTGGAGCAATAATCTATTCTTGAGCCAACAATTGCTCTAACCAGGGTCTCTGCATTGGCTTGTGAAATAAGAGGCCATATGTGTACAAGTAATTTTGTATAATACGCACATGAATACACAATCCCAGTGACATGCAGTTCTATAGTAAGATGTTGATCAAAGGCGACGCCCAGCGTTTTGACTTTTTTGGACGGGATAATTTTTATCGCACCAATCTCAAAACTGTCATACATGGGGCCCAATTTCTGGATCGTATGAGGAGAGACAACCACCAACAGCTCTGTTTTACCCTTATTCAGTGCAAGTTTGTTAGTCACCATCCAGGTCTCAATCATACCATAGATCCTATTAATCAAAGTTTCATCCTGTATATAATTGCCAGACAAGGGTATCAGACACAAGTATCATGAGCTTAATTTGTGTAGTTTACCCCCTCGTGGGCCAACATAGCAAAACAGAACTGTAAACAAATTATATATACATGGCGAGGTACATGATCCCTGTGGGACCCCAACATTAATGGCAATAGGTTTTGCCTCCGCTTCTTGGTAGAAAACTCTACTCGCCCGATTTTTAAGAAAAGAAGAAGAAGTCCATTGGACTGCTCCGGGAGAAAAGTTAGCTACCTTCTTCAACCTGGTGGCCAGGATGTTATGGTCCACCAGGTCGAATGCAGCAGATTAGTCCAATAACATCAATAGAGACGCTTGCTTGGTATCCATATGCTTTAGGAGCCTAGACTTAAGTTCTAGCAAGGCTGTCTCAGTTCCGAACCCGGCCTTAAATCCTGATTGATGTGCATGTAGAATTGGATATTTCATAAGATGCTCTGCTATCTGTCTATTAGCTACTTGATCCAAAACTTTAAGAAGAAATGGGGTATTTGTTATGGGTCTAAGATAATTAGGAGAATCTGCAGATAGGCCAGGCTTTTTTAATATTGGGGAAACCCATGCCTTTTTCAGCTCCAATGGCACAATCTCACTGATCAGAGAAGCATTAACAAACCTACAAATATCCACAAGCAGTATAGGGGAACATGTCTTAATGATCATGGCGACTGAGGCATCATTTTTACAATTGGTGGTTTCTAGATGTTTAATGATCAAGGCCAGTTCATCTACTGAAATGGGGGAGAAGTTAAAAGGAGGGATCGGTTGACATCTCTCAAACTCCCAGTTTGAGGCTTCTAACTTAGAGTTAGCCATATCAAGATGTTTTTTAACAATATCAGCTCTGATATCTGTAGTTTGTCTTGCCAAGTCTGTTGTACCTCTTGACACCAGACATTGGGGCTCATTGCGAGTCCGGCGGTAGCCGTGCAGGTATAACCGGCAGGCTGCTGCCAGACCCGTAGTGATTTACCAGCACCGGATTTGCCGGAATTAATGGGGCATTACAGCCCAGGTGGTCCGGTAAATCCGGAAACTCCAGCGCCGGCAATTCTGTTGATCCCCATTCCTGTGGAGTCCCATAGGACGCCGGAAACGCTGGTACCATGTCGTAATGCTGTCAGTGTTTCTGTGCAACTCTGCGGGTGCCTGCAGAACTTGTAGTTTGCCGGTCTGGAAAACGGTGCCGGTACGGTTCTGCTGACACCATTGATTCTGGACCGGCAAACCTGTATTGACGGCCATTGTCCTTGTTCAATAAACCAGGATCAGGTTGGTTTGAAGTGCTTTTTTCCTTAAGGATTCTAAACAGCTCTCTTGTATCCGATTGGGCATTTTTAATTCTGTTGTTGATAGAGTTCTTTTTTGCTTCAATTTAAGATGTCTTATATTTTTTTGTCATTACCTTATATACTATGAGTGCAGCGTGATTTTGCTGGGCTTTCCATGCATAATAAAGTTTCAGCGTAGCTGCTTTCAAGTTTTTCAATTCAGGTGAGAACCATAAATTACATTTAGGGTCTTGCCTAAGTATTTTTCTTTTTAATGGTGCAAGCTTATTTGCAACTGCCTCTGGCTTCATAAGAATAGATCCATCCATCACCTCAGGGGTATTAGAAGCAAGACAATTACCCTATGTAGTAAGCAAAGGTTCAATTTTGTCAGCAATAAGGTTTTTACAGTTTCTAGTCAAAACATTAGACCTAATCTTGTTTTTCACTTTAATTGGAAAAACTACTAACACATTAAATTAGACAATAAAGTGATCAGACCAAAGACACAGGGAGACAATAACATCACTTGTTGTTACCTTATGGCATGCAACCCAATCAAGAGTATGCCCCAGACAATGAGTAAGCGTATGAATTATCTGTTCAAAGCCAAAACCTGGTAGAGCTGATTGTAATTGCTCTGTGGCAACATCATCCAAATGCCCCAGCCAGAGATTAAAGTCACCTATGATGAGAACATTTGGATTGGGTTTAAGTAACAGAATTATGTAACTGGATAAACCAGCTTGAAAGTCATCCACCATAGAAGGCGACCTATATACCACCAATATATTCAGGGTAGCTTCTGCATTCAGCCCAATTTTAATACAGAGCGATTCCACCCTCTCCATAATATATTCATTAGATTCCCACACAGTAAAAGCAAGTCTATAGATTATTGCAACCCCCCACCTCTCCCTTTCATTTCTATCACATCTGATCATACCAAGTCCTGTTGGGATGGAAAAATCTGTGGACGGTGTCATACCATTCTGCGCCCATGTTTCAGTAATGGCACTCACATCCACGCAATTAGAGTCAATATATGTGGTCACCTCACTCGCATACTTTACTAACAATCTCGTATTTAGCAACATAATTTAGAGTTTTGTGGAGGGGTTGAATGTTTGGGAGTGTCCCCCAGAGGTGCCATTTCAACACACGCAGGTAGCTGAGTGCATTGATCTATACGAATAACAGGCCCTTCCTCAATTGCTTTGAGTGCAGATGACGTAGTATTAACATTGTGAGTAGTCACGGTACCTACAGTGGGTCCCTCCAATGATGCCGGCAATGAGTCTAGTCTTATAGCCTTGAAAATTCCTCTAGCGGCAGAAACTGCGGCCAATACCACCACCATACCCATGTATACTGAAAGGGAAGAGCACCTCCAGTCCCTCTGGCCCTGCACGGACCAGCATAGACCGGCTTGACCCACCCGCGCCGACGCGTTTGCGCCTGGTTTCTAGGGAAAATGCACTCCAAAAACTACAACTCCTTCTGGGTAATGTAGTTATGGAATGTAAGTGCGTGCAGAGTAATCAAAGTACTCTGATTCAACTCGTACTAAAACCAGATAAAAAGATAAGAGTTTACCAGGGATAAAAAGCACATAGGAAATCAATCTGCAAATATATAACACCAAGATTATAAAAACACGTGGCTTGAAATATATAAAAGCACGGATAAAAACTTAGCAGCAATGTTAAATGAATCAATGAGGGGGGGAGGAGCACAATGCCTTAAAATACTTTGCATTTGCGCCTGGCTTCTGGGGGAAATGCACTCCAGAAACTACAACTCCTTCTTGGTAATGTAGTTTTGTAGTGTAAATGTGTTCAGAGTAATCAAAGTACTCTGATTCAGATTGCATTAAAACCAGATTAAAAGATAGAGTTGACCAGTTCTAAAAAGCACTAAGGAAATCAATCTGCAAATATATAACACCAAGATTATGAATCTTATAAGATACCTTGAGTCTCAAATATGTTAGCAAATCAAATGGGCCTTTATAGCAAAGGGTATTCAGTCTTCCTCGTTATTCCCATTTGCTACAAATACATTTAAGCACTATTGGATTTCCCTCCTTAGTGTCTCTTGGTAGCTCTTGGTAGCTCTCTAAAGCTACTAGCATGTTAACATTACTACATATGTGTGAATATGACATATGCATGCATGCTTTGTGATGCAGGTTACCATATTTTGTTTTGTAGAATGTGCCTAGGCTGTCAGCCAAGCAACAACCAGCCATTTCTGTAAAATCATTCATTAGCCAACAAGCACCAGAGTGATGCTAATATAAAGACTCTGAGGTATGGCTAGATATGATGACATTCATATGCTCTGCTCTTAAGGTCACATGAAGTTCTGGAGTCACAATTGATGCTATTTTCAACTAGACACCTTTGTGTTATTTGTAGGAGATCATTTGAATGCAGTTTGCAGTAAGTAATTCCTTGCGTTTACAATGTAGATCATTTTAAGACCAGAGTCAGGACTTTTGGATGCTTTATTCCAAAACGACCATTTATTTCCATGGAAACACAAGCCAACACTATTTTCACCTAGAAACGTTTTCTATTGTCTATTAGAAATCGGTGAAAGATGCTATATTAGTTCTGACTATTCTCCAGCATGGGGTCTGGCATGGATTCACATGCTCATGAATATTCCCCGTCGTCAGGCTGGGAATCCTCGGTAAAGAAAAAACCAGTATCAGTTTCGTTTCTGATCTGTCTTTCGTAGTAACAACCAATCACTGGTCTCTGCGTCATACTGACCACAGCCAATGACTGCCCTCTACCTAAGCACCGCCTCTGGCAGCCATCTTCAGATTTTTACCGCACGTTCATGTGTTGGGATCCTCGTGCTATTGCTCTCGAGCGTTAGTGCTTTTTTTTCACGTTTTTTTTTTCTCAAAAACTTCGTTTTTTCGGTCAAAAGAGCCTCAAGCTCCACCGACTCACTATCCGATCAACGGGGACCCGTGTCGGATTCGTCTGCGCCCCTCAAGGGTGAAGATTCGTCGAGTTACGCTTTTGGAGGACTCCAGAAGTTTCTCAGGCCCGGTCATGGCCCAGGAGAAGGGAAGCTCGACGCCCGGAAAGCTGTTCAGGGTCTGCCCTGGATGCCAGCTGCAGAACGTCTTCAAGGAGGACGAACACTCCTTTTGTCTCTACTGCCTACATGAGGACTGTGCGTTTTGCGGCAACATGTCGGAGCGGACCATGAAGGACCGCCATCAACGTCTCGCCAACTGGCTAGAAGGGAAGAGCCCGTCCGGCGAGAAGAAGAAGAAGAAATCTGAGTGGTCTTCTAAGTCCTTTGAGGACGCCCCGGTGACGGGAGTCCAACATAAGGCCAAGCACCGCGAGTCCGCTGGCACCGGGAGCGCTGAACGGTCGGGCTCTACGGTCGCCAGGCAGGGCGCACCCTCCCCGGCACCATCAACCACGAGCCAACGCTCTGGGTCGGGTAAGAGGAAGGCCGAGCACCCGGCGAAGCTCCTGGAGAGGCCCCGGTCGAGCTCGAAGGCCCCATCGGAGGGGGAGCGAGGCGGTGTCCCCCCCCTCAAGGATAAGGCAGTGAGCGCACCTAAGGTGGTGAAGGCCTTAATCCATCCGGCCAAGCCCTCTATCGAAACTGTCGCGGCGGCCCTGGCTCAGCCTGTGCAGGCTACACCAGTGGTGGCGACCTCGGGGCTCAGAGTCTCCCTGCCACCTCGGAGGGAGTCATCTTTTGTGCCCATCGATAGGACCCCCGTGAAATCCCCCGTGGGGAAGAAAAAGGGGGGGCAGGGCGTCGTCGTAGATTCGGCCTCAACCTCGGAGGAGGAGCTGGTCGAAGTCTTAAGCCACGGCCTCGGCGTGGAAGAAGACCGACCCGTCGGGATGGATCCCGACGCAGGTGACAACGACATCGTCGAGGGTACCAACGGGGTCCCTGATCGCCCGTCGGATTCCCCTCTGCCAGCGCCGCGAGACAACTCGGCTGCCATTTTGTTGGCTATACAGTCCTTATGCTCAGAGATAAGGACGAGACTACCGTTGCCGACGGAACCTCTCCCATCGGGGGACCCAGAACCGGGACCTTCTGGTGTTCCCCCTACCAAGAAAAGAAGGATCCACCCTCCGCCTCCTTTTCAGCCGTCGCGCCCCTTCCAGCCCTCCTCCCCGTCCACCCAAGGGGATGATACGGGGACTGACACGGCAGCGACGGGTACGGACGACGAGGTATACGACGAGGATGTACCGTCGTCGCCTCCCACCAGGGCTTCTCCGCCCGACGAGATTGGATCGTTCCACTCCATGATCTCCAGGGCATCCGAGCTTTTTCAACTCTGCCCTGAGGAGAAGAAGAAGGAAGGTTTCCTTTATCAGCGGCGCGAGGCCAAGAGGAAGACGGTCCTCTCAGTGCCTCTATTGGACGACATTTGGGATGAGGGCCTCACCCTCCTCAAGAACCCTTCAACGACACCAGCTAGAAGAGACCGGTACGAGAAGAAGTACCGGGTCCCGGACACGGCCCCCCTGTGCCTCCGGGCGCAGCCTACCCCGGACTCCATCGTCTCTGCGACGGCCAGGAAGAAAGCGGGGGGGGTGCGGCCTCCACATCGACTTCCCCACCGGACGTTGAGGGAAAGAAATTGGACGCTATGGGACGCAGAGTCATCTCGTCGGCAGCGACGACGATTAAAGCGGCCAACGCCTTGGCTATCGTGGCCCGCTACGACAGGGAGCTCTGGTACAAACTGGCTCCCCTGCTGGACTTCCTGCCGGACGACAAGAGGACAGAGGCCCTGGAAATCCTGCAGGAAGGTGAGGTGGCTTCGGACCACGCCATTACCGTCGCGACGGACATCGCCGACACTGGGTTCCGCCAGTTGGGCAACAGCGTTTGCCTTAGGCGGCGTGGATGGCTCAAGGCTACGGACTTCCGTCAAGACGTTCAGACCAGAGTCCTGGACAGGCCCTTCGATGGGAACAACCTGTTTGGCAAAACAGTGGACGATTCCCTTCAGGCCATTAAAGCGGACACTGAGACGGCCCGGGCCCTGGGAGTTCTGCAGCAACGACGGACGCCCTTTCGGAGCAGCGGAGGCAAGGGCGCCTCCAAAGGTTCCGGCGGCGGTTTCTCCACCTACCGTCAAGCGGCCCGCTCGTCGTCTCAGGAGGCCTACAGCGGACGAGGCAAGTCTGGCGGACTCCGCCGTCGTCGCCAAGGAGGTTGAGGCGGCAAAGCCTCGTCCAAGCAGGATTGAACCGACCGTGGGGTCGGGCCCCCACCGAAGCACCCCGGTGGGAGGCCGGCTGGCGAGCTTCGTCAGCGTGTGGGAGTCCATCTCCACCGACCGTTGGGTGCTGGACGCCTTGGCCCGGGGCCACGCGCTCGAGTTTCAAAGAAGGTGTCCACGCGTCCCCCCCGTGGCCAGGAAAGAACTTCACGTCCCTCAACTTCTCCTGGAGGTAAAGGCGATGCTCAGGAAGGGCGCCATCGAACTCGTCCCAAAGAGGCTTCGGGGCTCCGGAGTGTACTTGAGATACTTCCTCGTGAAGAAGAAGACGGGGGGATGGCGCCCCATCCTGGACCTGCGACGTCTGAACAAGTTCATCAAGGCGCAAAAGTTTCGGATGGTCACCCTCCAGCACGTCCTGGGTCAGCTGGAGGAAGGAGACTTCCTGTCGTCGTTGGATTTGGAGGATGCCTACTTCCATATTCCCATCCTAAAGGGGCACCGAAAATTCCTCAGGTTTGTGGTCCAAGGGCGTCATTACCAGTTCAAAGCCCTCCCCTTCGGTCTACGGTCGGCACCCAGGGTGTTCACCAAGTGCCTCGCACCGGTGGCGGCGCAGCTGCGCCACGAGGTGATCCACGTCTACCCCTACCTGGACGACTGGCTCATCCGAGCCAAGACGAGGGAGCTCGCCGTGGTTCACACGGCAAGGACCGCCCAACTTCTCACGGACCTGGGATTCTCCGTGAACTACGCCAAATCCCACCTGGTACCCGCGCAAGACGCTCTGTTTCTGGGAGCGAGGCTCAACACAGTGTCCCTTCTGGCCTCCCCGTCGGAGGAGAGGACCAGGACCATCCTGGGCAAGGTGCAACGGATGTTGGTGGCCGACGCGGCCAAGGTGAGGTCCATCAAGTCCCTCCTCGGAATGATGTCTTCCTGCATCTACCTCATTCCCATGTGCAGGCTCCGGATGCGCCCGTTGCAGGAGTTCCTGGACGCGCACTGGATCCAAACGACGGGCAGCTTCGAGGAAAGGATCACACTCGACGAGAGTTTCCGACGAGCGATCCGGTGGTGGGACACCCGCGCGCATCTGACGGCGGGCATGGACTTCCAGACCCCAGCCCACCAGGAGACAGTGACCACGGATGCCTCCCTGGAAGGGTGGGGAGCGCACACCGAAAATCTACACGCAAGGGGCCTTTGGCTCCCGACGGAGAAATCTTTACATATCAACGTCCTGGAGCTCCGTGCAGTGTTTTGGGCCCTCAGGTCCTTCCTTCCGTCCCTCAAGGGCAAGGTGGTGAGGATCTTCACCGACAACACCACCACCATGTTTTACATCAGAAAACAGGGCGGAACCAGGTCCCCAGCACTGTCCAAGGAGGCGCAGGACCTGTGGCATTGGGCAGTCGCCCAAGGGATGTTTCTGGTGCCATTTCATCTGGCAGGGATAAAAAACACCATCGCCGACTCACTCAGCAGGGAGCTGCGCTCGTGCCACGAGTGGGAACTACGGCAGGATCTAGTGGATCGCCTCTTCCGACGGTGGGGCACTCCCCAGATCGACCTGTTCGCGACGGCGACGAACTCCAAGTGCCGGAGGTTCGCCAGCAGGTTTCCCCAGGCGAGGAGCATGGGCGATGCTTTCTCGTTCCCCTGGGAGGGCCTGTTCCTCTACGCGTTCCCTCCTTTGCCACTGCTAATCCGGCTCGTCAACCAGCTCAAGAGGTCACGGTGCAGGATGATCCTCGTCGCACCTGCGTGGCCGAGGCAGATATGGTTCCCAGACCTTCTGGATTTGTCAGCGTCCCCGCCAATCAAGCTGCCGGTGGACGCGGATCTGCTCTCCAGGGAAGGAGGCGCCATCCTCCACCAGGACCCGAAATCGCTGAACTTGCAGGCCTGGCTCCTGCAGCGCTAGAGTTTGGAGGATACGACATACCGGCCGACTGCAGAGAGGTTCTTGCAAAGGCCAGGGCGTCCTCGACTCTTAAATGCTACGGACACAAATGGAAGAGGTTCTCTGTCTGGTGCCACGCACAGAAGATTAACCCTCTACGGATTACGGCTCCCCAAGTTCTGCCGTACCTGCTGACTCTGGCCAAAGCTGGACTGGCACACGCGTCCATCAAAATTCATCTGGCTGCGATCTCCCGATACACCAGGACCACGGGACGGACGTCCTTGTGGTCTCATCGTCTGGTGAAAGAGTTCATGAAGGGACTGTTCAGATCTTTCCCGCCGGTGAAGGCTCCGGCCCCGGCGTGGGAGCTCAACGTGGTGCTGACCAAGCTCATGGGACCTCCGTTCGAGCCTCTGCACTCGGCCCCGTTGAAGTTTCTGTCGTGGAAGACAGCGTTTCTTGTGGCCATCACCTCCGCACGACGGGTGGGAGAGATCCAGGCCCTTTCCTGCAAGGCCCCGTACTTGACTTTTCACGACACGAGGGTGGTGCTCAGGACGCACCCCTCCTTCATGCCCAAGGTACCGTCGGACTTCCATCTCAACGAACCCTTGGTGTTGCCTGTATTCTTCCCGTCGCCTTCGTCGCCGGCTGAGAGGACTTTGCACTCGCTGGATGTGGCTAGAGCGCTGAAGTTCTACGTGGACCGCACGAAGTGTTTTCGGAAGACGTCACAACTCTTTGTGAACTTTGGACCTGTCAATCAGGGGAAGGCTCTCTCGAAGGCTTCCATTTCCAGATGGCTCTCCGGCTGTATCATGTACTGTCATCGGTTGGCAAACCGACCGCTGCCCGGCCGTCCGAGAGCCCATTCCACCAGAGCGATCGCAGCTACCACGGCGTTCCTTTCTGGTGTGCCCCTGCTGGACATATGCAGGGCTGCTACGTGGAGGTCGACGCACACCTTCACGAAGTTCTACTGCGTCGATCGGGATTCCAGGGAGGAGTCCAGGGTCTGCCAAGCAGTGCTGCGCAACCTGTTCGCCTGAGGTGAGCCTGGTGAGGAGGTAAGATGCTTAATGTTGAGTTTGATGCAATGCTTAATGTTGAGCCTTTGCCACCTCCCGTGGTTGTGCATGTGTGTACTGCTATGTATTCTTTATTCATGAGCATGTGAATCCATGCCAGACCCCATGCTGGAGAAGGAACAAGTTACTTACCTGTAACTGTTGTTCTCCAGCATGGGTCTGGCATGGATTCACATGCGAACCCTCCCGCCTACCCCTCTGCGGCTCTTCACTTGGTCATACTGCCACTTCACGTGCTTCCAAATCTGAAGATGGCTGCCAGAGGCGGTGCTTAGGTAGAGGGCAGTCATTGGCTGTGGTCAGTATGACGCAGAGACCAGTGATTGGTTGTTACTACGAAAGACAGATCAGAAACGAAACTGATACTGGTTTTTTCTTTACCGAGGATTCCCAGCCTGACGACGGGGAATATTCATGAGCATGTGAATCCATGCCAGACCCATGCTGGAGAACAACAGTTACAGGTAAGTAACTTGTTCCTTATATACTTTTAACATACTTGACAATTCATTTGCATGGCCTCTTTGCTTTGAGTGAAGACACAATAATGCATTGTCATTAAAAAAAAGTTCTTCTTGTATAATCATTTAAATATCGTTAGTGATTAGTATGGACTATTGAACAATTTTTGCTAACTTGCGCATTCAGTTCCACAGTCTCTTTGCTGTTAGCGAAGACACAAATAATACTATTTTCAATTGCATTCTTTATCATGAACTTTTTGGCATGCACCAGAGCGTTCGGATTACAGATTGCATATCAGCATCCAAGGTATAGTTGCATGCAAGGTGGGTCACTGCATGGGTCAGTTGTGCACACTAGTTACAGATTTGCACACAAGTATTCTATTATGGCACATATACAATAATAATTAGAGGAAACGTTGAAGGGACCCTTTGGAATTGGGCCTGAAGCAAGCAGTGTGGGGGTGTGCAGTAAAAGTGTGCACTATTTAGTCTGTGCAGTTCAGTGGGAGGTAATGCAGGATGTGCAGGGAAACAAGATCTAGAATGTGCAGTGCCAACATGAGCAAGGTATGTTCTTTGTAGTGTCAGTGTGAGGTAATCTGGGGTGTTCAGAGAAGCAAGGACTAAGGTATGCCATGCCAGAATATGCAAGGTCTAGTCTTTGCAGTTTCAATGGGAGGTAATTTAGGGTGAGCAGAGAAGCAAGGCCTAATGTATACCATGCCAGAATGAGCAAGCTCTGGTCTGTGCAGTTTCAGTGGGAGGTAATCTAGGTTATGAAGAAAATGAAAGCCTGAGATATGCAGTTCTGAAGCAAGCAAGGGCTAGTCTGCGCAGTTTCAGTGGGAGGTAGTCTAGAGTGTACAGAGAAGCAAGGCCTACGGTGGGCTGTGCCAGAATGATCAAGGTCTAGTCTTTGCAGTTTCTTTGGGAGATAATCTAGGTTGTGAAGAGAAGCAGGGCCTGAAGGGTGCAGCGGCAAAGTGAACAGGTTCTTGACTGTTCAGTTTTCAGAGAGAGGTAATTTGTGGTATGAAGAGAAGCATGACGTGAAGTCAGCAGTGACAGAATGAGCAAGGTCTAGTCTGTACACAGTCTTTTAGAGGTAATGTAGGATGTGCAGTGGCAAAGGGAGCATAATCTAAGATGTGTCGTGCCACAGTGAGCAAGATCTAGTCTGTGAAGTTTCCGTTGAGGAAATCTAGGATACACAGTGCCAGAGGAAGCAAAGTCCAAGGCCGAGGACTGCAACATTTAACTTTATAGATGTTTTTGACTGCTACTCCCATCAGCCCTGACCGTGTGGGAACATGGGCATTGTAGTCCAAAACATCTGGAGAGCAGCAGGATGTAGACCTCGGGCCTAAGGTGTACAGTGGTAGAGGGAACAAGGAGTGGTGTATGCTGTCTCAGTAGGATCTAATCTAGGGTGTGCAGTATAACAAGAAGTAAAGTTAAGGGTGTGCAGTGCTAGATTGTTAAAGGCCTTACGTGGGAAGTAGCACAGTGAAATTCATTTATAATACCCATTAAGTGAAGGAGTACTGTGTTAGGTTGTAAATGTTATAACTCTTTTTCCCTCCGACTTATTCACCTGCTAGAGAGTCCTGTATACTTGACACTGTGCATCACATGAAGGTTGTCCAAGATGCTTGTGCCAGGTGACCTCTGGAGAGCATCAGGACTGGGTTCACCTTTCCCTCCTTAATCTGTAGCCTTCCATATGGCACCTCTCTGTGTCCTTCCAAATCTACTTTTCAAGGACTAGGCTCTCTATTACTGTATTCCCATGTACTCCTACGCCCCGTCCCCTTTCCTCCATAGTTATGGGACATTCCTCCGTCCTGTGGGACGGGACCGGAGCACTTTGTAAAAAGCATCACATTTTTCAAAAATGTGTCCTTCCTCTCTTTTTACGCAGGTTACCGCACACGGCCGTTACCCTGCCCTCCTTAGCTCCGCCCAGCGCATCGCCCATCAGTCCTTTTCTCTGCATGATCGGGACTGGATGTACTTGCATCTTTGGGAGATTTTTTCTTTCCAGTGTCCTTCCTACTGCTCCGGCTTAGCAGTCGCATAGTAGTCTCTGTATGCCGTTCTGGTTAGATTTTCCCAATTGTTCTTCCTGTGATCAACGCTTTGCTCGGGTAGATCCCCATCCTCTTTGTTTAGATTGTTGGGGTTCAGACCACCATTGGGACTTGTGCTTTTACTGCAATTCCCTTTCGGTCCAGGCGCTTCATCGTCATCTGGAGCGGTGGGAGGAGGTGTTTCAACGCGCTCTTCCTCTGTATTTTCTGAGCTTCATCGACGAGAAGAAGAGACACCCGGTACGTTCTTTAGTTTTTAGAGCACCCCGACCAGGAGACTCCTTCCCGGGGTCTTCCTGGTCCAGGAGGAGCTTCAAAAGCTCTGTTACCGGGGTGTCCCCTGAAGTGCCTTCTAGGCCTAATAAGTGTACCAGAGTTTTCTCCGAGGGCCTCCGTAAGGGGCCTATTGACACCGGATTACAATCTGAGGTCCCTCCTGTGGGGGCTGTTTGTGGGTCCAGTTCTACTGAGGCGATGGGTACCGGAGCTTGCTTCGAGGTCTCCTTGTCTGGAGCTTCCCATACAGAGACCGGGGTACACCCTGAGGGCTCTGTCGAGGTTTTCTGTACCGAACTAAGGTTCGAGGCCCCTCGTGAGGGGGCTGTTACTGGACTTGGGTCTGAGGTTCCTCTGTTTGAGGCTAAGGTGACCAACAGTTTTGAGAGGCCTGTAAAGGTCTTGTTGGTGAGGTGTTCTCATCGTTCCCACTCGGGTGGTAACACCAGTTCTGTCGAGGGGGCGCAGAGTAAGGTCTCTGACCGGAATTCCTCTGTTACCGGCGTGGCCGAGGTCCCTCCGTTGGAGGCTAATTTTGCTGATAGCATGTCTCAGAAACATCCTAGGCCACACAGTACCGGCTCTGCCGAGGTTCCTTGTCTCAAGGCTAAAATGAAGACCCCTGACCCGTCTGTGGAGACCCCTGCCTCACTCCCACATGTGTCGCAGTTCTCCTCAGGTGCTGACAAAATGGCAGCCGTTCCCGCCAAGACTACGGTAGCCATTTTGAATTCCTCCCTTACACCTACGCCATCGGCTTTGGGTGCTGGGAGCGGTTTTTCATCTGAACATCGTTTTCCTTGTGCGCATCCTTTTCGTCCAGTGTATGATTGGAACGCTCGGATGCCTTTACCGCACACGGTCTCGCTCCCTGTGGCATCTGCGTCCTTGATCTATGTTGAGTCGAGTGGAGAAGGACCTTCTTGGCAGCCCTCTCCCTTGCACCCCTGGAGTTACTCTGCTCATGAGAGGCCCCCTCCTGTCACGCCTAAACCGTCGGCGGAGGATGCCTTTTTTGGAAAATCTCAAAGGCTTATGCACTCCGACCACATGAAGGAGTATTTCCGTGGTTTGTTTAGGGATATATGCCCTCCAGTGGCTCCTGCGCCGTCGGTTCCTGCCGCGGCACCGGTGGTGCCGGCGGGTCTGCTTCTACCGGCCGGACCGCCTCTGGCTCTCCCTCCCTTTCCTCGCTTGTCTCCAGTGGACAAATCTTCAGCAGGGCCAGATGCGACGCAGCTTGACCCGGATGTGTTGGATGACACACAGGGGGATCAGGACAGCGAGGACCAGCCCCGCTCTTTTAGCGCCTTCCACGACTGCGTTCACCTTGTCTCCTCTGGAACATACCGACTTGTTCTTCCAGAAGGACATTTTGGCCGAGGTCGGTAAGGTCTGGGAGAAACCACACTCTGGACTGATTGTTAACAAAATGATTGACGCTCGTTATAGGCCTCATTCTTCGAAGAGGTAGCCTTAACATCTTGTCCGCCCCCTTCCTCCACAGTGGTGGCGGCTGCCACGTTACAATCCAGACCGGCTTCAGTATCATCTACAGCGGCAGCCCAGGTTCTGGCCAAAGAAGACAAACTTCTTGACTCTTTGAGGCGGAAGATCTTTGCTAATTCAGCCTGCAGTTGCGTCAAGCGAACGCGGAGCTTGTGTGGGGGCGAATATGAAAATGTGGAAAGGTCTGTCGGAATTTGAGGAATTCATCCCCGCAAATAAACTAGATGATTTTAGAGCGGGGTTGTCAGATGCCAGGGTCCTGGTGCAGGATATGCTTGAGGCTGTGGCGCATCATGTTGACACCTCGGCTTGGGGCCTCATGTGTGGCGTGGACACCCCTCGTCAGGCTTGGCTTCATGCCGCAAAGTTTTCCAAAGAGTTGCAGGATAAAGTTCTTTTTGACAGCAAAGAGCTTTTTCATTCATCGACAGACGTTGAGCTGACCAAGACTAAGGACAGCACTCAGACCGCCAAGTCCCTGTCCGTCTTGGTGAAACCGCCTTTCAGCGCGTAGATGATGTCTTTGCAGCCTCAGCCTTCCTCTGGTTTTCGGGGGTTTCTGGATCGGAAGACGTGTAGAGTCAATACTCCAACAGGAAACTCCCGTCGGCGTCAGCAATGGGCCGGTTTTTCTCTCGATCCTCATCCTCCTCCTCATTTCTGGTGGTACAGCCACCGAAAAACCAGCTAAATGAGTAATTTCTGCACTCGCACGAGATCCCGGTGGGAGGGCGCATTGCGTCTCATTGGGAGGCGTGGCAGACCATCACCGAGGACCGGTGGGTCTTCTCAGTCCCCCGCTTGCCCCTTCCCCCTACCCCACCCTTCAATCTTCCCTTCCAGCAGTCGGTGTCGTCCTCCCTCAGAGCAGAGATCCAGAAGCTTCTGGATCTCAGGGCAGAGGAACCCATACCCCTAGGGGAGCGAGGGGAGGGCTTCTACTCCCAGCTGTTTACGGTGCCCAAGCCCAACCAGGCTGGCCTGCGCACCATCCTAGACCTTTCCCAGTTGAATCTCTCTCTCCCCCAAGAGAAATTCAAGATGATCACGCCCTGTCAGATAAAGTCCTCAGCATGGTGGACCTTCAGGATGCTTATATGCATATCCTTATTTGGTTTTCCATGGGGGAGGAGCATTTTCAGTTTCGTGTGCTCCGTTTGGCCTCAGCTGAGCACCACGTGTCTTTACGAAGATGATGTCGGTCATCGCAGCTTATCTTCGGCTACAGGGTATCCATATGTATCCGTATTTGAACGATTGGCTGCTGCGCAGTCCTTGTCCTCTATCAGCCAAGAACAACCTTCAGTCTCTCCTCCAGCTCCTGTTCCACCATGGGCTGTCGGTGAACTGGTGGAAATCCTCCATGACGGTCTCTCAGGACTTGATTTTCCTGGGTTTTCGTTGGAACACGATTGACTGCAGAGTATATCTGAGCAGAGACAGAATGGCGTATCTGTTGGCCACGTGTCAGGTGTTTATGCGGTCGGAGAGCATGTCGGCCTGGTGGTTTCAGAATCTTCTGGTCCTCATGTCCTCGTGCGTACTGGCTCTTCCTCTTGCTCGTCTCAAGATGAGGAGGACGCAGATGGCTCTTGGGAGTTTTTGGCGCCAAGCAGTGGATCCAGACTCCAAAATGATCCTGGTTCCATCCTTCATGAGGATAGACCTCCTGTGGTGGTCTTCTCTCAGCAATCTGTCAGTGGCACGGCTTTTCAAGACCCCTGCTGGTTATTGATGGTCACAACGGACTCCTCCCTTCTGGGTTGGGGTGCGACATTGGATCTTCTTCAGGTTTCTGATCTCTGGTCGCCGCAGGACAGACAGCTTCATATAAATCACTTGGAGCTCCTGGCAATATTCCCGGCACTGAAAGCGTTCAAGCCTGTCATTGTCAACAAAGTGGTCCGTGTCCGCACAGACAATGTGGCGTCCATGTTTTATATCGACAAGCAGGGGGGTACCAAGTCCCCTCCTCTTGTGGATCTTGCCATTCAGATTTGAGAATGGGCTGTTCAGCATGGCATCTGGCTGGTGGCAGTACACATCCCCGGCCAGCTGAATGTTACTGCAAATGCCCTCAGCCGACGAACAATGTCAGCTACGAGTGGGAACGGAACACAGAGGTCTTCTTACAGATTTTCCATTTTTGGGGCACTGCAGAAGTGGACCTCTTCGCAACGTGTACATACATGAAGATTCCCCTGTATGCCTCCAGAAACGGGCTGGGAGCCTCCTCTCTAGGAGATGCTTTTGATATTTCCTGGCACAATATTAGGCCCTATGCTTTTCTGCCTCTGCCATGAGTCATCGGGCGCTTTCCAAGCTGAGGGGCACAGTGAATTGTTCTCTTCTGTTCATAGCACTGTTGTGGGCGGCCAGGTTTTGGTTTTCATAGCTTCAGCATCTATCGGTGTGTGCGCCAATCAGACTTCCGATGGCTCCCAACCTGCTTCAGCAGAGCGATCGGTAGTTGTGGCACCCCTCCCCACAATCGTTCAACTTGGCGGCATGGTGCCTGCGTACAGATCCTTAGAGCGCCTCAATTTGTCCGCAGATAACATGCGCATTATTCAGGCAGCCAGGAAGCCCTCAACGAGATCTCAGTATAAAAGTAAATGGCTCCGGTTCTGCCACTGGTGTTTGGC
This sequence comes from Ambystoma mexicanum, assembly GCF_040938575.1. NCBI lineage: Eukaryota > Metazoa > Chordata > Amphibia > Caudata > Ambystomatidae > Ambystoma > Ambystoma mexicanum. The sequence continues at coordinate 141,612,105 of NC_090921.1, forward strand.
TAGGCAGCTGGACCCCAGGGAGGATATGATCGATGCAGTTCTGTCCTTTGTTTCACATCTGGCAGAGTCTGGCATTCATGTCTTGTCCTGCAGGACTTATCTGTCGGCTATTGCCACTTATCTGTCCAGGGATCAGTACTATTTTTCGCTGTCAAATCCAGTCATTAAAAGACACTTTGCAGGCCTCATGCACCTTTACCCTCCTGTTCGCAAACCGCATCCAACATGGGATCTGAATGTGGTCCTTACGGCCTTGTGCCATAAGCCCTTTGAGCCCATGGCTACGGTAGACCTGAAGTACCTTTCGTGGAAAGTGTCTTTGATGGCTGTGACTTCGTCAAGGCGGGTGAGTGAGCTCCAGGACTTGTCGTTGGAGCATCCCTTCCTGGTTCTTCATAAGGATAAGGTTGTCCTGAGGACGAATCCTTCCTTCCTTCCAAAAGTGGTCTCTGATTTTCATCTGAATCAGTCAATCTCCTCGCCTGTCTTCTTCCCAAACCCAGCCTCAGAGGCTGAGAGGGTTTTGCATTGCCTAGACGTTAGAAGAGCTCTTAAGTTCTATCTGAACCGAACATCTGGGTTTAGGAACTTTTCTCAGCTTTTGATGTCTTTCGGTAATCCGCAAGGTAAGCCGGCCTCGAAAGCGACCATCTCCAGATGTATTGCTGCCTGTATTGCAGAGGCGTACGCTGTTCAGAGCCTTCAACTGCCAAAAGGGATTCATGCTCATCTTGTACGGGGCAAGGCGGCTGCTGTTGACTTCCAAAAGTATGTCCCCTGGGAGACCATCGGGAAAGCGTCTACGTGGGCCTCCCCATCGGCTTTTTGTAGGCATTACTGTCTAGACCTGCGTTCCAGAGCTGATGCTCAGTTCGGTCAAGCTGTGCTAAAAAACCTGTTTCAATAAGGAGTTTTCCATCCACCCAATTTCTGTGAGGAGTGCTTGGGAATCTCCCATAAGTATGGAGGAAAGGGGACAGAATGTAGGAGTATAATAAAGTTACTCACGGTAGTGACTACCTTACTCCTAGTCCATAGTCCCTTTTCCTCCATAACACCTCCCGCCGTCCCCTCTAATAAGTTTCCTCTGTTATTTCTTAAAGGTCTCAGACCTGGCGATAGAAAAGGCCTGATGGGCGATGCGCTGGGCGGAGCTAATGAGGGCGGGGTTACGGTCGCGTGCGGTACCCTGCGTAAAAAGAGAGGAAGGACCCATTTTTGAAAAATGTGATGCTTTTTACAAAGTGCTCCGGTCCCGTCCCACAGGACGGAGGAATGTCCCATTAGAATGGAGGAAAGGGGACTATGGACTAGGAGTAAGGTAGTCACTACGGTGAGTAACTTTATTATTATGCAGCACTCTGTTTTGTCACAGGTAGATTTTGTTTGGCATATAAGATACAGTATACGCATACACACAAGCATGTACATTATATCACAGTGACCTAGATCTATGGCAAGTGATTATTATTGTAGATCTCTGTGTGTGGGGTTTCCATCCTGTGAGCTCAAGTGATTAGATTTGTTAACATCATCCACTCTTACTCGGACTATATACAGCCAGGTCGATGGCAAGCATGAGGTACATACTGAAGACATTTCCTATCTTTCCAAGCAGCAGCATAGTTCATGCATCTTTCTTACTACTTATCTAAATGCAATGCACCTCCAGTGTATTCTATTTACACCTTGGTCAAACTAGTATTCAGAATCCCATTTACTCCTACGTCCCGCCCCCTTCCTCCATACTTATGGGACATTCCTCCGTCCTGTGGGACAGGACCGGAGCGCTTTGCAAAAGCATCCAAACATTTCAAAAACACATTTTAGTCCTTCCTCTCTTTCTACGCGGGGCCCGACACGCGGCCGTAACCCCGTCCATCTCGGCTCCGCCCTGTGCATCGCCCATCAGTCCTTTTCTCCGCTCGATTGGGACTGGACGCGCTTGCATCCTCGGAAGATCTTCCTTTTTCCTCCTCTCTGGCTCTCGCTAGCGATCTTTTACTAGTCTGTCTATGTCGTTCAAACTAGACTTTCCAGATTGTTCATCGTGTCACTGACGCTTCGCGAGGGCGGACCCCCATCCTCTTTGCTTAGAGTGTTTGGGTCCGGATCACCGTTGGGACTCCTGTTTTTATTGTGACTCCCTTTCGGTCCGGGCACTTCAACGTCGGTTGGAGCGGTGGGAGGAGGTGTTTCGACGTACTCCTCCTTCGCATTTTCAGGTGTTTATCGACGGAAAGAAGAAATGCCCGGTAAGTTCTTTACTTTTCAGAGCACCCCGGCCGGGAGATACCTTTCCGGGCTCTTCCCGCATCGGGAGGAGCGTTGATCGCTCTGTCACCGGGGATTGCCTTGAGGTGCCTTCTGGGCCTAATAATTGTACCAGAGTTTTCTCCGAGGGTCTCCGTAAGGGGCCTGTGGATACCAGAGCACGCTCCGATGCCCCTCCTGTGGGGGCTACCTGTAGACCCTGTTCTACTGAATCGTGGGGTACCGTAGCTCGCTCTGAGGCCTCGTTTTCGGCTTCCCTCTAAAGTACCGGGGTGCACCCCGAGGCCTCGGCTGGGCTTGGTGTTAACGAACGGATGTTCGAGGCCCACGCCAGTAAGGCTGTTACTGGACCTGGGTCCGAGGTCCCTCGTGCAGAGGCTAAAGCAACCAACATTTCTGAGAGGCCTCCCAAGGCCTTATCGGTGAAGATAGTTCTTGTGGTGACGCCAGAACTGTTGAGGTGGCAGGGAGTAAAAGTTCTTCCCTTACCGGCAGTGCCGGGGTCCTTCCTGTGTAGGCTAGTTTGGCTATTGGTATGTTGCAGAAACATTCCAGGCCTCATAGTACCGGCTCGGCCGAGGTTCCTTATGTAAAGGCTAAGATTAAGACCCCCGATCCACCGATGGGGACCCCTGCCTCACTTCCACACGTGCCGCAGTTCCCCTCAGGTTATGGCAAAATGGCGGCCGTTCCTGCCACGACCACAGTGGCCATTTTGGGCGCTTACCCTACAACTACGCCATCGGCCTCAGGTGTAGGAGTTCGGCATCACTTCGGCAAGGCGCGTGAGCGAACTCCAAGCTTTGTCGGTGGAACATCCCTTCTTGGCTTTTCACAAGGATAAGGTGGTCCTACGGACAAACCCTACTTTCTTGCCAAAGGTGGTTTCTGAATTTCATCTAAACCAGTCTATTACCATGCCGGTCTTTTTTCGAAACCCCACTTCAAAGGCAGAAAGGGTTCTACACTGTCTGGATGTTAGAAGGGCTCTTAAGTTCTAGCTTGACAGGACTTCCGAACTTAGGAGCTCTTCTCAACTGTTTGTCACTTTTGGTAATCCACAAGGAAAGCAGACCTCTAAGGCGACCATCTCCCGGTGGATCGTGGCCTACATTACAAAGTTTTACACCGTTCAAGGGCTGACGCCTCCTAAAGGTATTCATGCACATCTTGTGCGGGGCAAGGCAGCCGCAGTTGCCTTTCAGAAATATGTTCCCTGGGAGACCATCGCAAAGGTGGCTACTTGGGCCTCCCCGTCGGCTTTTTGTAAACATTATTTTCTAGACCTGAGTTCAAGAGCTGATGCCCAGTTTGGTCAGGCTGTGCTGAAGAACCAGTTCCAGTAAGGTTTTTTTTTCCATCCACCCATAGTTCCTGTAAGGAGTGCTTGGGAATCTCCCATAAGTATGGAGGAAAGGGGACGGGACTTAGGAGTATAACCAGGTTACTCACCGTACTGACCACCTTACTCCTAGTCCATAGTCCCCTTTCCTCCATACGACCCGCCTGCCGTCCCCTCTAATAAGGTTCCTCTGTTATTGCTAAAGAGTCTCTGACCCGGCGATAGAAAAGGACTGATGGGCGATGCGCGGGGCGGAGCCGAGATGGGTGGGGTTACGGCCGTGTGCCGGGTCCCCGCGTAGAAAGAGAGGAAGGACTAAAAAAATTGTGAACATTTTTGGATGCTTTTGCAAAGCGCTCCTGTCTCGCCCCACAGGACGGAGGAATGTCCCATAAGTATGGACGAAAGGGAACTATGGACTAGGAGTAAGGTGGTCACTATGGTGAGTAACCTGGTTAATATGCTCCATACATTCTCATGGCTCTCATAAAAGCATACAGTGCATGCATTCCTCACACTCTCACTCAGCGTACAGTGTACTGGTGGCTTAGGTTTCTTCATATATTTCCAGTGGGTGGACTAAACATCTCTGCTATCTATATGGTTTGACTAGATCGGCAGCCTTTTAGAGGCAGCACCAGTGCACAAGAGATAACCAATATTGAGACAACCCTGTTGACCTACCACCCGGCATGTGCTGCTGATTTTTAGGTTCATGTCTTGAAGGGGTTAATGTTTTGAGGGCGGGTTTCATCCTTCTCACAGCCCTAAGGATTCTGCCATTCCATACACAATAAATTAAAACTCATCTCTGAGAGCTGCCCCATGTGCAGCCAGGGTACGTTGCAGCAATGGGCACTGCCGCTCTCTCTTTCTCTGCAGGTGCGATACCTGAAGCGGCCCATTGACATCTGGTGTGGCCTGAATCACTCACTGGTGCTGACACAAGGGGCAGACTTCAGCAAGGAGGTGCACGGCAGTGGATGTGGAGCTGGTGGAAGACTTCCGGGCTGGCTCAAAGGCAGTGCCTCTTTCGTCAAACTGCATGTGAAGGTGAGTGATGGCTCAAACACTGCTGGGGGTTGGGAGAGACCTTGAAGCAGACTGGTAAGCTAAGCTGGTACAAAGACTTGATTACTGTCAGGTTCATTATGTAAAGGTCTTCTATAGCGCACATCTGTCATTTTTACCACCTCGCTTCACCTGCCCCTGCAAAGAAAGAGGCTTAATGGGATAGAGGGAGAGGCAGATGCAAATCCTGTGGGTTGATGCTTGCAAGCTGGGCATACCCTAGTTCTAAGTGTGAGAGTAAGTATAGGTGGTGTAAGGGAGACATGGTATCACACAAGTATGACACTGACACAAGACATACAATTTCAAAACCTTTATTCAACTTTTGGGGTTTGGAAAAAATCCTGCTTTAACCTATAGCTATAAATGAGTAGTCTCTACCATCAAATAATAAAGAAACACAGTCCGAGTCAATCTCTGTCAAATCAAAGATGGCCTATAATAACAAAACCTAATGCCTGCCCTATCTCTTATACAAAAAGTGTGGTAAAGAGGAATATACATGCAAAGAAAAATTAGTGTCATAACATAAAGACTCAATGTGGCTGAGTCATCTCTCCTTCCCACGTTGGACAGCACAGAGTAAGGTGGTCCCTGTACTCAGGATAACACATTCTGGCTCAGGTTCTCAAAACAAAGGCAGTTCAAAACATGGATTGAAGTTGCTTGACCTTCCATGTTAAAGTCACTTATTCCAGCTTTCAAAAGTTATTTCACAGTTCAACAAAGTTCACGCAGGTCTCCCTCGGTCGAGCTCGGACCTCTCAAAGCAAAGGCTTCACGTAGGTCAACATCGGTTGGGCGTGGACCTTTCAATCACAGCACTTGCAGGGGATCCCTTCCCCAAGTTTAATTCACATTTGTTAGGGGTTCCCTTACCATCATTTTTCACATTTTCAGTCTCCCTCAGTTGTGTCGCACCTTTTTCTGATATCGAAGACTTTAGAATGTGCAAGGTTATTACTATGGACCTCCGAAGGACCACTTCCACTTTCCCTTCAGGTCAGACTCTGTGTTATTTGCCCCAGTGGTTTTTAGTCTGGGAAGTTCAGTATCACACACACAAAAGTTCAACATTCACCTTTTCACTTCCCCTTTTGTCGGGGTTAATCTTGATCATTATGCATTTTAGAGTTCATTCACTTAGTCGCTTTATAATAAAACATTTCACCTTTCACAGAGACTTTTGAGTGGGCTACTTATTTTTGCCGGACCACTCCGCTACTCTGTATCACTGGCTTCACAGTTATCGGTAATTTTAAAGTTCCCCACAGGTATGCCTTCTTTCGCATCTCATGCACACACATACAGCCTTCAATTGTGAGATATACTGTTGCACCTTCAATCTTACTTAACACACACCAGCGTTTCATGTTGTTCGCCAACTCACAGGCTGTGTGCATTCCTTTCTTGTCTTTGCGGTTTTAATACACGAGTCAAGGTTAATACCAGAGGCTTGGCCTTGCCTCTCCAACTCTATCGTTCACCCGTGCGGGTTGCTGGCACCCTTGAAACACAATTCAGTTTACTTTTCTGGGATTTGGCCTTCTCCGCGTATCTTTCACAGCTCTTGGGAGGCAACAACCTCCTGCAGGGATCTCCTGGGTTTCTCTATCCTTTGCTCTCGTCCCTCTGTCAGTAACTCTGCTCCAGTAGGGTCGCCTTTGCTCCAGAAGTTCTGCTCCTTCTCGTGTTCCACCTTGCTCAGAGTGTGTCTCTATGTTACACCTTTTGTTTGTGTGTGGAGAGCTAATGGGTATCAGATTTTATAATTAAAGTCAAGTGCCTAACTTTGCCTGACCTGATTAGTGGGACATGTCCAATGAGATATGTAAGGCTTAGCCTCTTTACTCTCAATCGCCCTCTTCCTATGCCCAGTGTTTGTGTATAAAAGGGGGGGGGGGTTGGGACGTTGGAGGATACTATAAAATATTAAATAGGATGGGTCTTGGGTACGGGAAAAGGGGAATACCGCGTCTCACCATCGGTTGTCTAAGCCTCACTCCCCGAACACCCCTCACCAAGGCAATCCCCCTGCACTGGTCCACCCCCAGGGTCTGGATCCAAAGGCGATGGCTGTGCCCTGGCCACCCGAGAGAGAGATTCCCGCGGACCAGTATGTGAGTCGTAGGTCCTCATCTTGCCTTGCGTAGGAGCTGCTGGACCCCACAGTCCCTCACCAGCTGCACTGTGCCCTACTTTTGAATTACAGTGGAGATCAGTTCAGTTAGAGGGGGAAAGGGGAAATCGGATAAAACAACAAACAACACAGGAGCTCTTCTTGTTTCACACCTGCACCCTGCATGGGAGTGAAAGGGGTTAATAATACATAATTGCATTTGAATCACAACAAACATTCTTATTTTGTAAAACTTCAGTGTACCTGTGTCTCATCCTCTATTTGCCTGGAGGAGTTGTAACCTTTTAGCCTTAGCTGCTTTGCAATCTGTAAGGGTTTTTCATTTTCTGAACTTCTGGTAACAAACACCTTTTCACTTCAACCTTCTTAAAGTTGGTTTCTTAAGTATTTATCTCCTAACATTCAAAACCCAGATTCAGATGTGTTTCTTGTACCATCTTACTGCTAGTAATTGTTTGTTTTTCATCACTCCAAGGTCGCACTGTATAACATTAGCCTAAATACCTAAAAGCTCTTCTCCAAACTACATTACCCAAGTTTCACAGTAATAGGGCCGTCGCCAGTTGAAAAGCGTATGCGCGCACAATCCGACGTAAATACCTGTGTCTTTCCGGAAATCGTATTACACCTCATAAAAAAACAAATGCGTGCTGCGTTTCGGGTACGTGTTAAACCTTACTTTGTACCCGAAAAAATCATCCGCGCATGAAGTCTTCCTTCCGTCATGTGCTTACCGCCGTACTAAACGCTGCTTAGGGCGGCTGAACGTTCGTTCGTTCGTCCGTTCACACTCGCAGGTGACTAACGCGAGCTTAAACGGATTATGAAGAAATGCTCAGTTTCCTTCCCAAGGACCCGCATCCTGCCCAACCTCAAAATTTACTTCTTCAGCGCTGCAGAGTGGTTAGAACAAGTAAATGTCCTAGCAGTTGTCCAAATGCACACACTGTCTCATGCTACGCCTGCACTGCATTTACTGCTTCTTTTCTAAAACATGCATCCCCTTAGCTTTTCAATTTAGAGCGGTTTCAAGTTCCAGGACCAAATAGTTAATTATTCCTTTTCATTTAAGTTCCACAAAGTCTGTTGCGCCAAATTACTCTACTCAAAGTTCAAAGCTAAATTTAACTAAACTAAACACTTAGCTACAATTGTCAAAATGCTGCGCTCCCACCAATTTGTTGTTGATTGGAGATCACACCACAGCTTGCCAGGTTCTTTTAGCTTGAAAAGTTCATAAAGGTGGTTTCTTTGGAGCTAAACGAAAACTTGACTACTTATTCAAAAGGCTAGTGATGAAAGGCAGTTTAGAATGGGCAGTCAAAGCTATCTTCCCTTAACATTCTAGATTGGAACCCTGCTGCAAAGATCCACCATCTTGGCCTGGGTTCGAGCCCAATCCTCCATTTTGAACACTGAACTCAGTAGATCTCTGAGAGGCAACATTAAGGAAAACTGATAGCCTTTTACCTTTGCACCCAAAGTCACCTCCCCCATACTTATGTATACTACCACCCACACAAATGACTCCTTGTTCTGGGCCTAACCTTTCCCGCCTGATGCCCCTGATAGTGAGAAACCCTTTGGTTTCTCACAGTGGGCAGTAGCAAAGAGACAGGGATGCATTGTATCTAGAAGGGAGAGCCCACTTTCGATTATTTGCAGTCAGCACTGCAAGAACATATTTATCCAATGGCTTGGGCAGGGTGTGGGATAGTGTTACTTAGTATAATGTATTGTGGTTGATTGTGTGAGTAGAGTAAGGTGGAGAGAGATGAGGATGAGAGTCAATTAGAGTAGGTCAGAGGAATCATTGGGTGAGAGGGAGCCTTTTAGTACAGGAATTTTGGGTCTGGCATTGTTGCAGTATTTGGTTATTGTATTTGTAAAGAAGGGTTCTTATTGTTCTGGTTTAGTATAAAGGGAAGCAAAGACAGACCTGAGCAGGGTTCATCCGCTGTGTACTTTGGCTAATGTGTTGTGTACTGGGCCATTGTATTTTCACCAGAATGTTAGTCCAATTCGATTTAATGGCTCCCGGGATAACTAGATTGAATCTGATCTGATCTCCCATAGTCGATGTTTGACATGTTGCGTGTAGATTCCATATATCTTTGTATTATTTATGCAGAGGAGGTTCTGTCTTGTCAGTGCTACCAATACTGTCTAGCTGTTGACTGAGTAATTCTGTGCTGTTCTTGTACTGGTGTCACTTAAATAGGTAGGTTTTTTGTGTGTTTTTAGGGCAAGATGGTTTTCCTTTGCGCTTGTAGAATTCTAGAGTTGAGAGGAAGGAGAAGGAAGATCCTCCTGGTTGAAGCTTTGGATTGTTATTAGGGCTGCATTGCCAGATTGAAGCATTCTTGACACTTTATAGTGAATTAATGTCCTTGTGTTGAATTCTAGGCCCCTGCATGAAAGGCAAGCTGGGCTATGCACTGTGTTTTGAAGTGGATCCTCCATTTCATCAGGAGTTAGTGGCGTGTGAGTAGGATGATGTGTTTGTTTCTTTGATGTCTCAGAAGAAGTCTAGCTGACATTTTCTGGACACTTTTTAGCCTGTTCACTGTGTAATTCCTCAAAAAGAACATGTTAGCATAGCCTAATCTTTAGAGTACCAGTGCAATATGTGCATGAAGGCCAGGTAAGGTATGATCCGTTGGATATTTTGGAGTTGAAAGAAGCATCTTGCTGTGATGGCTTTAACCTGTCGTTTTGACCCGTGGTCAAAGGCAGAAGGTATTATCTCATTTCCTGAGGACAGGGGATTGGCAAAGGGTTCGGTAATATGTTTCCACAGATCCTAAGATCCTAGTTTTGGTGGGTTAAGTTTCAGTCTATTTGTCATCATTCAAAAGTCAACATGCATGAGACATGTTGTGAGATGTAGTGCATTGGATGTAGAATTGTTTGTGAGTTGATGAATGATTTGGGTATTACGTCTGAGTGTTCAAAAGAGTTGTCCATCTTTGAACGCTCAGATGTAATACCCAAATCATTTATGCTACAAGAAAGCAGAAGCCTTTTGAACATATGCAGAGGTGTCCTGAGAACCGCTCATATTTTAAAAAAACAGTATATTTAAAGGTATCACCCCAGAATATGAATGCATATGACAATACAGTCAAACTATAAAAGCAATTTGAGAACATACAGCAATACAGCACAGATTTAAGCAGCAGACAGCCTGGTCCAATTAATGCCAGATCATGTCAGTACATGAACAGGCCATATAAAAAGGCCTGTATAGTAAAATATGTAAGAAGGCTAGTGTACTTATGCATAAGGTGCCAGTGGTGAACACCACAAGGCTAAATGCACACCCCACCTCTACTTCTATGTCCAGTCCCCTTTCCTCCATACGTATCAGGGTGTCCGTGGAGAAGGGATGAGACCGAAACAAATTTAAGAATGTGTACGTGGAGGCGGGGTGCATGCGCATGGTGCAGCAACGCCATTGACTCTGCCCCATGCTCTCCGAAACCTCACTCCCTTACTCTCTTACTCTGCGTCAGACCGGTCCTACTCAATTCTTTTCCTTTTTCAGTTCGCCATGCAATATTTCTATCTTATTTCTGTTTCCACTGTTCACCTCACTTCCTTTCCTGTGAATGCTGAGTAAACCAGGTATTATGAATGGATTGTGTCCTCCCACGTATTCCTTATCTTTGATATTTCCAATATCCTAGCTTTGCTGCTTCCGAAAAAATAAATGTCAGCAGGGGGTGCTGTGAGTCGATACCTGTCGACTGGATGTCCCTCGGAGTCCTCCGTTGACCTCAGTTACGTTTTTCAATGCTTACGCTTCGGATGCGGTAAGCCTCGTTCCTTGACAGGAATATCTTTGAAATTTCTTGGAGAAATTTCAACAATCTTCGACGATGGCTTCGTCTTCGGCATCATCCACCCCGAGATCCGGTTTAATAAAATGCTGTGACTGCGGTGCAAAGATGTCCGTAACAGACCCTCACATGATCTGCCTGTGGTGCCTGCGGTTGACTCACCCATCGTCAGAGTTTGAAGACTGCCTTTCTATGACAGCCAAAGCCCTGAGAGAATGTAGAGGGAAGCTGGCGGCAGATAGGACACACAATTCCCCTTGCACTCTATCAAAAAAAGCAAAAAACTTTGGACGAGTCGAGAACAGTTTCTCCTCGTCCAAGAAAGCATAACCGTTCTAGGTCTCGAAGTGGTTCACACCACTATTTGACCTCTAGACACGGAAAGAAATGTCGCCACAGATCTCCATCCTTTGCCCCACTAACTCAAGTTCGCCGGCACAGTGGGGAGAGTTTTGATTACGGATGTTAAAGGTGTTCGAGAAGGCGGTCTTGGCCCCCTCAACTACACCTTGTAAACACAAGAGCTATGCGTCTTCGGACCCGGCGGAGAAGACTCCTCGGGAGCGATCAAAAAATATCATGAGTCGAGAAGAAGTCCCCTCGAGGACAGAACCACCAACATCATTGATGCCGAAAGACTCAACATCGTCATCGACGTCACCGGTGCTGATAGCTTCGGAGAAGCCATCTACGCTTCGAGTGTCGACCTCCTCAATGCCACATATTGCAAAGCCATCGCCGCAGCCGTCGAAGGTCTTCAACTCCCCTGACGACAAACATCATGAAAACTTCACTGGAGAAGACATATACACCCTTGCCATGATCTGATTTTTTCAAATCCCTCTCTTCTATTTATGAAGATGCAGAGGAATCTGCTGATGAAGCCAGACCCTTTGGGTTAGAATATGGAACACCATCAGTGCCTGAGGCATTGGTTTCAGAAGATTCACGTATCAAGAACTTACAGGAATGCCTGTATGAGGCTAGTGGAATAGACACCTCAACAGAGGTTGAATTTGGCAGGGCTGACCCAGTTGACCATGCTGAAATCACATACAGGCAACTGATGTCAAGGGTTATGGAGTACATGGGGTGGTCAAGACCTACACCAGTGTTTGAACAAGACGATCTTACCGATATCTTGGACAGAGGGCCACAAGAGGACCCAATAGCACCCTTCCGTTAAGCCTTACAAAGGCATGTCACTACTAACTGGAAAGCACCAGAAGTTATCCCGGCTGTCAAAGTACAGGGTTTCAAGCTCTGACCCTTATTACCTTTCCAAGCATCCAATGCCAGAAAGCCTGGTGGTTCAGACAGCCACCTCCATAAGTAGGCAAAATGCCTATCCGACAATACCTCAGGATAGGGACGACAAGCGTTACAACGCCATGGCCAAGAAAGTGTTTTCAGCCGGGAGTAAGGCATTGAAATCGGCCAGTGCTACATGCAAGGTTTACACACACACCCTTTGGGAATGCATTTCTATGGCGGCTGACCATAGACCCGAAGGGGAAGAGCAAGACAGATTGCGTAACATTGTCAAGGATGCGAAAGATGCAATCTGCAAATCCCTCCAGACTGGTCTCAACTCTGTTGACAGTATCAGCAGAACTATGGCAGCAAGTATAGTGATGTGCAGATTTGCCTGGTTGAGAAAGTCAGGATTTGACCCAAACATACAATCCAGGCTTCTCAACATGCCCTTTGACGGGCATCATTTATTCGGGAACAAAGCTGATGAGAGTTTGGAGAAGCGGCAAACTTCCAAGGCGGCAGCCAAGTCCCTTGGGGCTTCAATCAGACAGCCTCCAAACCTCCCCACGGGTACACCCTGAAGGGATAGGTCCTTTCACCGCTGCTCCACATTTGGAAGGGGCAGAGGACAGCCAGCTCAAAGAGGACAAAGAAGATTCCCCCGTGGTGGACGGGGAAGAAGTACTAAGACCACAACAGCAGCAGCTGCCTTACCTTCATCCACTGCGTAAGCTGCCCCAAAATCCCTCTGAGGTCTTTGTTCGCAAGACTGCAGAAGGAGGCAGATCGTCACCGCATCTGACAGAATGGCAGGCTAGTACTTCAGGTGCATGGGCATTGGAAACAATTGCCAAAGGTTACTGACTCCCTTTTCTGCAAGAACCTCAGAGTCATCCACCGGGGAACAACTCTTTGAAAGTTCCAGATCCGCTCCTTTTGCTGGAGATGTTAACCCTGCTAGAGAAAGGTGCTATAGAACCAGTACCTGTAGCGGAGAGGAACAAGGGTTGGTACTCCCCATATTTTCTAATCCCCAATAAGGACGGAGGATTGAGACCCATCTTGGATTTAAGAGACTTTTTGTTTTTAAGCATATTTTATTGTTTTAACAAGTGCAAAAACATACCTACAACATTAAGCGGAAGGCAATTAATTCAGTGGTGTAAATAGTCACTTACCGCCGAGTCCACCCTAGTTGTGGTGGGGGTCAAGCGGGCCTTCCCGGGTTACTCCGCCGGCGGTAAAAGTGGGGTGGAGAAAAAGGAGGGGTGTCAGTGGGGGGAGGGGAGAGGCCATTTCATTGTTCGTCCAACCATTTGCCCCAGACCTTTGGAACTTGCGTGGGCAGCCTCTTGCTGTGTAAATTCGGCGCTCCAAAGAGGCGCACCTGGTGACCTCGTTTGCCCATCGGACTAGGCTCAGTACTGCCGCTGATCCCCAGTTTGCTGCAATTAGTCTCTTGCCCACCCCCAGTGCCACAGCCGTGAACAGTTTTTCATGCTTAGTGAGGCCCAGTTCCCCCCATATCCCAAGCAGTGCCAGCTTTGGGACCAGTGGTATTTGGGATCCTACTGTTGCAGAGATCCTGCGTATGCACCCCACCCAGAAGGACTGCACTACCGAACACTCCCAGATTGTATGGAAAAAAGTGCCCCTTTCACGTTGGCATCTAAGGCAGGCTTCCGCATCCTCTCCGCTCCATCTAGCCAGTGTGGTGCGGGAATAATAGGACCGCTGCAGTACCCTGAGCTGGATCAGGCGAAGTTTTGCCTCAATACCGATCTCACAAGGGAACATCAGGGCCTCCACCCATTCCTCCTGCTCCAGAACGCCAATGTCCCTTTCCCATTTCCCCTTCAGATTGGTGAGCTCTTTGGTGCTGAAGGAGTTGAGGGTCTGATATAACGTGGAGGTAGCCCTGCAGGGGATGCATGCTGCAAGGATATTGGCTTCCAGGGGGGAGCAGGCCAGAACCTCCCCCAGGTCCTGGTACTGTGCGTTCATGGCGTGGGTCAGTTGCATGTATCTGAAGTGGTCACCCGGTCCCAGATTGAAGCGTTCCCTTAAAGTATCGAACTCGGCCATACGCCCCCCTTGGATCACCTGTCCCAGTCTGTGCACCCCGAGTCCTTCCCAGTTTCCCAGGGGGCCCATTTTTCAAATTTCAGGAAGATGTATATTATGCCAGATAGTTTGGGCCAGTGTAGGCCTAGACCCCCAGCCAACGTGTTTGTGTGCTTCTTCCCATGTGCAGCGGATGTGGAGTGACGTGTGGGGTGTTGGCCGTTCTGCCACGGGGGGCATACAGCACATGGATGGGGGAGAGCGGGTGCATGCCGGACAGATCCATGCTAATGTGGGGGAGTGTGTTGTTCCCGTGCAGCCAGTCATTCCCACCCCATTCTGTGCCGCAAGATAATATGTGCGGATGCATGGTAGCCCTATCCCTCCCTCCCAAATGGAGCGTTTTAGTGTCACAAGAGCAATTCTGGGTTGTTCCCCCCCAAAGGAGGGTCTGTATGTGTCTGTGTTCTGATTTAAAGAAACCTGCGGGAATAGGCAGTGGGGCATTCTGTAGAACATATAATAACCTCGGGTGTGCCAGCATCTTGAATAATGCTGCCCTACCCATTAGGGCCTGCCAGTGGGGAATGTCTACCTGGAGCCTCTCAAAGACCGATTGCAGGTTCAGTCGAAGGAACTCTTCCAGCGAGGCACTGATCCGTATACCCAAATACAGAAACCCGCGAACCGAAACTGGGTATGGATAAGGCTCAGGGATCGCACCTGCTCCGCCCTGGATTGGGAAGAACACTGTTTTCTGGGTGTTCACTCTGAGGCTGGAGAACCCTTGGTAGTCCACAAGGATTCGGGACACCACTGGGCATGAGACCACCGGTCTGCCGAGATAAATGAGGATATTGTCGGCGTACAGCGAGACCCGGTCTTCCCTTCCCCCAGTCCATGTGAATCCCGACCATCCCTCATCATCCCGGAGCCTGATCGCCAGTGGCTCTATTGCGAGGAGGAACAACAGTGGAGAGAAGGGGCAGCCCTGCCTAGTCTCTCGGCTCAGTGGGAATGATTGCCTGCCATTCACCCTGACCTTGGCGACGGGAATTCATATAGGAGTTTGGTCCAGGAGATGAAGCCGTGCCCGAAATTCGTTCGGTCTAAAATGTCCCAGAGGACCTCCCATCCCACCGAGTCAAATGCTTTCTCAAAGTCGACGGCTAGCAAGGCCAGCGGGTCGGGTATCATTGGGCCGTGGTCAAGGGCCAGTTGGAGTCTGTGTAGGTTCATGCGTGTGGACTTATTTGGCATGAAACCGCACTGGTCAGGGTAGATCAGATACTCGATTACTCCCAGTAGTCTGTTGGCCAGTGCCTGAGCTACAATCTTGGCCTCCCCATTTATTAAGGAGATGGGCCGATATGAGGCACATTGCTCTGGTGGTCTTCCCGGTTTGGGCAGAACTACTATGCAGGTTTCCCGGAGGTCCAGGGGGAGGGAACCTATGTCCCTACTCCTAGGGAACATGCGATGCATGTGTGTAATTGGAGAGCCGCCAAGACGCTTCCAGGTTTCCGCCAGGAACCCGTTGGGTCCTGGGGTTTTCCCAGTTTGAAGCTGTGTGAGCGCGGCTTGTAGTTCGTCTTCCGTCATTTCTCGGTCCAGTGATTCCCTCTGTTGTGTAGTAAGGCATGGGAGATCCACCGCATCGAGGAAATTCGGGCGGTGGGACTCAGCATCCCCGCTCGGGGGGGGGGGGATAAAGGTGCTCGTAGTAATTGGCAAAGGCGTCTGCAATGTCGGAGTCCTCCGTCAATAGGTCCCCATTCAGTGTTCGGATCGCTTGCACGTACCCCTTGCGTGCTTCCCTCCTCTCCAGCCAGGCCAGTGTTTTCCCCGCCTAAGGCCAAATTACTTAGGGTCTCTTGTGCTGTTTTCAGGGCCTCCATTGAGGCCGCATCACTGGATTTCAAAAATCGTGCCTCCCATTCGGAGACCTGTCCCTCAGCCTCAGTGATTTCGCGAGTGTGGTTCAGCCGGTGGGCAGTTACCAAGGAAATAGCTTCCCCCAGAAGCACAGATTTATAGGCCTCCCAGATCGTGATTGGGCAATCCACTGACCACTCGTTCTGTTCAAAGTATTTGTTGGACTTATTTGTCAACCCCTCAACTATCTCAGGAAACCCCAAGTAGTATGTGCTCAGGCGCCAGTTGGTGCCTGGCTTCTGATGTTCCTCTGGCAGGACAAGTTCAAGATGGTACCCCTTTCTGAGATTCTTAAGGCCCTCCAGCTTCAGGATTGGATGGTATCATTGGACCTTCAGGATGCTTATTTTCATGTGCTGATCCCTCTCAAGTACAGCAGTACCTGAGGTTCGCCGTTGGCGGTTCTCATTATCAGTTTCGGGTCCTGCCATTTGGGCTGACCTCCGCTCTGAGGGTTTTCACCAAACTGATGGTGGTGTGGCAGCGAGTCTCAGGAGG
Source organism: Ambystoma mexicanum (assembly GCF_040938575.1). NCBI lineage: Eukaryota > Metazoa > Chordata > Amphibia > Caudata > Ambystomatidae > Ambystoma > Ambystoma mexicanum. The sequence goes on from NC_090921.1 coordinate 141,628,528, forward strand.
GTAAGAATTCATGTTTACCTCTACCTAGACGATTGGCTGATCAGGGCCAGTACCCCAGAACAGGCTTTGGATCATCTCAGCTACACCTGCCACTCCCTTCACAGACTGGGCTTCTCCCTCAACTTCAAGAAGTCCCACATGATACCATCACAAAGACTCCAGTTCATTAGAGCAGTCCTGGATGCATCCCTGGGAAAAGCCTCACCGCCAAAGATGAGGGCTCAAGACATTCTGCATTTTTCTGGTGCCAGAGGCTCGCCTGAGAATGAGATCCCTCCAATAGGCTCTCAGGACACAATAGTCACAATTCTCAGGAAGGATGTCAGACCTCCTACTTATCCCAAACAGAGTCTCACTGGATCTTCAGTGGTGGGCCTGTCGGTAGAACATCTTGAAAGGAGAACCTTTTTGGAAACAATGGCCGGAGATAACAGTAGTGACGGACGCCTCACTTACGGGGTGGGGAGCCCATACCAACAAACTGACAATCAGTGGTCGTAATTCTCCATCAGAGTCCAAACTACATATCAACTTTTTAGAGCTGAGCGCAATCGGACTAGCGATAAAGGCTTTTCTGACACCTGTAGGGGGAAAGAATGTCCTGATAATGACGGACAACACAGTGGCCAGTATTACCTCAACAAGGGGGCAGGTGTAGGATCACTACCACTGTGCAGAGAGGCAATGCAGCTCTGGTTCTGGGCAATACAAGAAGGAATATCTCTATTCGCAGTTCATCTAGCTGGAGAGAAGAAGACAACAGCGGATGCTCTGAACAGGCAGGCACAGTCTCCCACAAGTGGGAACTAGCTCACAAAGTCCTTCAGGAGATCTTCACCCCTTGGGGAGCCCCTCAAGAGGATCTGTTTGTGACCTGGGCCAACCAGAAGTGCGAACTGTACTGCTCAAGGGAATTTCCCTCAAAAAGAGCTCTAGGAGACGCGTTCGTAGTGGACTGGGAATTTCACTCCTGTATGCATTCCCTCCAGTCTCTGTGATTCCTCACCTAATCAGGAGTTTGAGAAACTTTGGGAAATCCATGATCCTAATTGTCCCGGATTGGGCCAGGAGAACTTGGTACCCAGATCTTCTGGACATGTCCATCTGCCCTCTGATACGTCTTCCACAATGAGAGGACCTTCTCTCGCAAAAGGAGGGCCAGGTTCTCCATTTGGATATCAGGACGCTCAGCCTTCACGCATGGTTTCTGAGAGGCTGCGATACAAGTATTGGGACCTCCCAGACGACGTAATGGAGATTTTGCATTCTGCCAGAAGGCCAGCAACCAAATCTTTATACCGCTGCTGTTGGAATACGTTTTGCAATGGGTGTAGAGATAAGAATGTTGAGCGGTTTACTGGTAATACACCCATGGTGTTATCATTTTTGTTGCATCTCCCTAATCTGGGGCTCCAGATTGGTACCATCAATGGGTATTTAACAGCGCTTTCTATTTGTAAGCGCACTTCTGAGAAAGTCTCTTACTTTAAGATACCCACAATAGAACAATTCTTAAAGGGACTGACTAATGCTTTTCCGCCAAGCCCTTTTCAAGTCCCGATTTGGGATCTCAAGTTAGTGCTAAAGTGTTTCACGGCAGCTCCTTTTGAGCCTTTACACTCTTGTCCTTTGAGGCTACTAACTCTAAAGACAATCTTTTTAGTAGCAATTACTTCTGCCCGAAGGGTGAGCGAGCTACAGGCTTTATCCTGCAAGTCTCCTTATACTATATTTTATAAAGACAAACTGGTACTGAAGGTGAAGCCCACTTTTCTCCCGAAAATTGTCTCTGAGTTTCATCTCACTCAGAAGATAACGTTACCATCTTTTTATCCTCCACCACATCCTGGGAAGGAAGAGGAAAGGCTTCACAGGCTTGACCCTAAACATGCACTCAGCTTTTACATCTCCAGAATTACAAGGTTAAGACAAGATGACCAGTTATTTGTGGGCTATTGCAGTCGCAAATTGGGTTACCAAACAAACTCTATCCAGATGGATTATTTTAACAACATTGGAATGCTACAAACTGGCGGGGCAAGATCCTCCAGAACACCTAAGAGCTCATTCGACCAGTGGCATGCCAACTTCTTCTTCTCTACAGAGGCGAGTCCCAATAAGGGATACATGTGCAGATGCCACATTGCTAGACCATAAAGACCGCATATGGAAATTAAGGCACAATAACCATATACTATAACGACACGTCAGACACAAGGTTTTTAGTCCAGAAACGACCCCATAGTATGTGCAGAATGTATGTTATGTTAGCCTGAAGTCAATCGCATCATGTACCAGACATCACACCACAGAATCATCAATGTTTTACGAGTAACCAGAGGGCGTCTATTTTGTGTGAATAACTGCCATTTTCTTTTTTCTTTTCTGTACCACCTCTTTGCAAAATGTATTCTAAACTTCGAACTCATGCATGGTGTGAGGCCACAGCCTGAATGCTGAAAGGCCAACACAGACAGGAATGTCAGACGATACAGAAACACATTGTTTTCCTCCCTCACACTGTCCTTGAAGGCAAGCTAAAAATGCATCTAATCAGAGGCCCAGGTGCCGGCCTGTCCCGCAAGCTCTGTAGCATAACAGTTAAAGCATGAATTATAGTCCTTCTAGCGGTACTTCTTAGCAGAGCTGTTATTTTCTCCCCCACAACTGTGTGACCCTTGGTATATGAATAGAAACGCACAGATAACGTGCTAAAGAATGTCTCTCTCCTACGAACATGATATCCTTGCTGTACTGAGGGCTCTAGGTTCTCCATAACAAAGAACTGTCTCTGCTACTATTACTAGAATAAGTATATTTTGACTGAATAAGGACTTGTCATAACGTGCCATAATTGTCATGATTGTCAATCATCGAACCCTAGCCTGAAAGATACATTATGGGCGGTTTGAATTGCCTTCAAAGAGATTGCATGTCATGTATAAATGTTGTTGCTTGAGCGTTGCTCGCTCTCTTGTGTCTCACGAGGTCTGGGTACCACACGTTTCAAGACGTTAGACCCCAGTCGGCTGACTGAGAATACTTTGAAATAAACCAGACTTGTTTAGAAAAAGAACCTTGTGTCTGTCGTGTCACTAGCATATGGTGATTGTGCCTTAGTTTCCATGTGAGGAGTCTTTACGGCCTAGCAAATATGGCGCCTGAATAGGGACCCTCCCCCTTTTGCTTCATTGTATACGTTAAGTTTGAAGAAGGCAAGAAAGAGTCGAGGCAAAGCCGTCGAGCCAGGATTTAAAGGTGTTCGGGGCGCCCCTGTAGAAGTTATAAGAGACTCCTTTGCAGATCTGTACACAGCCGATCCCTGATCGATGGGCGGCACCCAGAGAGCATCGAGGTGAGGGTCCTGAAATGAGGCAGATTGAGCCAGACACGCAGTCACAACGATTCTTGGCTGCGTCTGTATACGGACGAATTGTGTCCCGAGTGACGAATTGATTGATCAGGTGGGTCGTGCCCCGATTCTTAAAACGTCCTGATATTGATTGAGTGTTGCTCTTGCAAGATCAAACGCCCAGGGTAAGGATTAATTATGCCTGGGAAATTGTCTTCCTGACTAGTGGATTTTTCCCACTGCGGTAGACAATCTTTGGAAACTGGCCAGGTCGTGCCACCCGCAGGGTCGCCGGCATTTGAAATGTATGTGAAGTATGGTATAGGGGCAATAATGTTTAATGTGATTTGGCATGGCCAAACCAGACATGTAGAAGACTTGAAATGGCTTAATAATGGGAGTTTTGAATTAGAACGTATAGAACACCTAGAATCATTATTGCTACGCAAGAAGGCCTGACCAGCGGCGTTCGACGGCATAAGAGACTGGAGGAAGGAAGCTAATCTCCAGTTGAGAAGTCTAGAGAAACATGCGTGCAGACATAAAACGAATGCAGAAAAAGCGTTAGAGCTTGATCAGCATAAACAGACAGAGGACCTTAGGAGAATGATAGAGCTTTCCAATTAGGTGTACAGAAAATATATCCACAACAAGATTTGCATACATTCCCGAAATCAGATTTGCATACATCAGATGAGTTAATAAGGCAAATATTGAATGAGCGAAGAAATTAACCTCAAAGTAGTATGGACCGAGCTGCACCTCCTCCATATGTACCTCCCATTCCCGTAATTCCATCGGCCCCATCTCCTCCCCCTGTGACACCATTTCCTCCACCACCTTCTGAGCATGAGTTAGCTGCAGTGATAGGCAGTTCTACAGAAATGGGGCCTCCGCAAGGAAGCGGTAGAGTGACTCGTAGCACGGTTAGCAAAGACAGGAAAGAGGAGCTGAGAAATTGGGCAGAAACATATATTGAAGGTGGCGATGAAGCAGCCGTGCAAAGTTCCATATCTGGTTATAGAGGCCTTGGTGAACAGCAGGTATTGTTAGAATGCATGGGGAATTATCTTGTGAAAAATTGGAGTGATTTGACTGACAGATTGGCACTGCAAGGGTTGCATGATTCGGTTGTTCTTTCTCGGTTGCGTCATTATTAAACTTTGAATTTTCGGTAATAACCCTTGCACAAACTTATCAACAAACAATCTCTTCCCGGGTTCAGTGCTTAGATCTTGACCACTAAAATCTGCAAATACTTCTTCAAATCGATTAAAATAATCGGTCGCTCCTTCCTCTTTGCCCTGCAAACAAGCAGTCAATTTATCTCAAACTATTCTCTTTTCGGGCACCAAAGTTATCAATTCTCTACTGTTTGCGATGGTAAAACCAACATTAGCTGCGGTGGCTTCTCTCTAGACTTTCTCTCACTATCAATTCTAGTCAAATCCTCCTATGTTTCGCCTAACATCGGCCCATCACTTATATTTCTAACCTGTTTCCATATGTCTACAGGAAGAAACACGGGAAACAATAAATCAGTGTCACTCAATGTAAAAACAGATGAATTCAAAACAGATTCAATTTCCTTAAAGAATCCTGCTGGGTTTTTCCTAATATCAGGGATCCTCTGCTTTATAGTATTTACTTCTTGCCTAGAAAAAGGGACATGTACAAACTGTGCGATATAATGAGCTTCTATCGTTTGCGCTGGAGTTCCTCCAGAGGCAGCAACCTCTACTTTCGTGACAAACGTGGGAGGCACCTCCCTCATGGGTAATTACAAACTAGGCGATTCTACATTCGTTCGTCTCTTAAGCAGCAAAGCTAAATCAAGTGAAAAAACTGTTGTTCCAGTTTCAGGCGAAAATGCTCTTTTATAAATTGTCATTAGATCAGCGGGACAACATGTCTTATTCTTCATACATTCATCTTGTAGGTACTCTACCATAACCTGTAATACCTTTCTCTGCATTTCTGGTGTATACTGACAAAAGTATCATGCACTTCAATTGGGGAAACAACGGCATCCGTAATCCATCTAAGCGCATCTCGCGTACAAAGCCGCATCTCTTCACTAACAGGTTTCAACGGTGGCAAAAACCGTTGCTGGACACACGACATATGTGGTTTATCTTTTTTCAATAATTCTTTATGCAATCGATCAAGTTCTCGCTTATACACAAATATTCGGCCTATGTGTTCTCGTACTTTCATCGCATTATCTCGCAAATTTGAAAGAACAACAAATCAGGCAACTCTTGCGGTACCACTATATCGGTCAAATCACCCCATATTTTTGCAAGATAATTCCCCATGCATTCTAACCATACCTGCTGTTCACCAAGGCCCCTATGGTCAGATTTGGAACTTTGCACAGCCACTTCATTGTCATCATCAATATATACGTTTCGGCCCATTCTTTCAGTTCTTCTTTCCTTCCTTTACTAATCGTGCTACAAGTCTGTCTAATACTTCCTTGCGCAGGCCCCATCTCTGTAGAACTGCCTGCTAAAGAGGCTAACTCATGTACATAAGGAGGAGGTGCAACTGGGTCAGTACTTTGATGTTCATTTCTTCGCTCATTTAATATTGTGTTTATTAGTTCATCTGATGTATGCAAATCTTGCTGAGGATATATTTTCTGTAGATCTAATTGGAAAGCCCTGTCCATATTCCCAATGGCTTCTGTCTGCTGATGTTGGTCATGCTCCAGCACTTTCTCTACATTCGTTTTATGTCTGCGCATGTGTTTCTCCCTACTTCTCAAACGGAGATAAGCTTCCTTCCTGCAGTCTCTTACAGCGTTGAACGCTGCGGGTTGGGCCTTTTTGCATAGCAATACTGATTCTAGGTGTTCTATACGTGCTAATTCAAAGCTCCCATTATTAGGCCACTGAAGGTCTGATACACGTCTGGTCTGCCTATGCCAAATCGCATTAAACACTATTGCCCCCATACCGTACTTGATATACATTTCGTTTGCCGGTGACCCTTCGGGTGGCGCGACCTGGCCAGTTTCCAAAGATTGTCTACCTCAGTGAAAAAAACTCACTAAAGAGGGAGACAATTTCCCAGGCATGGTTAATTCTTAACCTTTTCTTACCCTGGGCGTTTGATCTTGCAAGAGCAACACTCAACCAACATCAGGACATTTAAGAATCGGGGCACGACTCACCTGATCAACCAATTTGTCAGTCAGGTCGCAATTCGCCCATATACAGATGCAACCAAGAATGGTCGTGACTGCGTGTCTGGCTCAATCTGCCTCGTTCCAGGACCCTCGCCTTGATGCTTTCTGGGCGCTACTCGTCGATCAGGGATCAGCTGTGTACAGATCTGCAGAGGATTCTCTCATCACTTCTACAGGGGTGCCCCAAACACCTTCCGATCCCGGCTCGACAGCTTCGTCCTCGACTCATTTCTTGCCTTCTTCAATTTCAACGTATACGATGGAGCATTAGTGGGAGGGTCCCTATTTGGGCCATAAAGACTGCATATGGAAACTAAGGCACAATAACCATATACTATAACGATACGTCAGACATGAGTTTCGTTTTCCAAACAAGTCTGGTTTATTTCAAAGTGTTTTCAGTCGGCCGACCGGGTCTCACCGCCTCACGACGTGTGTTCCCAAACACTGTGAGATGCGAGAGAGCGGACAGCGCTCAAGCAGGAATATACATTAGACATAACCTTTGCTAAGGCAGTTCGACCCGCCCACATACATGTCATACAGGCTAGGGTTCAGTGATTGACAATTATGACACGTTATGACAAGTCTTCATTCAGCCTAAACATAGTTATTTTAGCAAAGGCAGCAGAGACAGCTTTCTGTTACGAGGAACATGGAGCTCTGGCTCAGCAAGGATATCGTGTTATTAGCAGCGAAACATTCCTTACTATGTTATCTGTGTGTTTCGGCTCATGAGCTAAGGGTCAGATAATCCTGAAGCAGAAAATACCTCTCTCCATGAAGTTGCACCGCTAGGAGAATATAATTCATGTTTAACTGCCTTTTACAACAGCGCTTGCAAGACAAACAGGCACCTGGTCTGCTGATTAGATGCGGCTTCTGCTCCACTTCAAGGACTTAGTGAAAGAGAAAAACAATGTATTTCTACACAGTTTGACATTCCTGTCTGTGTTAGTGTTTCAGGGTCAAGCCGTGGCCTTGAATGGTGTGCGAGTCGAAAGCATAGAATACATTTTGCAAAGCGTTTTGACAGAAAACAAAAAGCAAATGGCCGACATTTCACAAAATGTACGCCCTTTGGTTACATTGACGATTCTTTTATCGTGATGTTTGCCACATGATGCGATTGGCTTCTGGCCAACATATTATACGTATCATTCGACTATAAGGTTAGTTTTCTGGTCTAACAACATGGTGGTCTGTACACACCTTCACTAAACATTATAGTTTAGACTCTTCTTCTGGGCAGGAGTCTGCATTTGATAAAGCAGTTTTGCATTCGGTGCATACACAACCATGAAAACTCATGTCACACTAAATTCTACTCCCTCCTCCAAATTAGTTAAACTGCTTTGGGAGTGTATCAAAGATAAGAAATACGTGGGAGGACACAATCCATTTAAAGTACAAATTACTTACCCCAAGAAACGTTCTTTCGACTGGAGGTTCCTCACACGCATTCCTTATCGCCCCTCCCAACCTACCCGCAGTAGAATTTCCTTTGCGGTTAAAGTCTACGCTCTCTCAGGGGGAGTAACTGTCGAATACAAGATAAATGCTTCATTTGAAAAAACGGAACTGAGGCCGACGGTCGCTGCGTGTGTTACATACACCAGCGGTGATGTCGACATCGAGAAAGATGCCTCCAAGGGACATCGAGTCGACAGGCATCGACGCACAGCGGCCCCCTACTGAAAGAATTATTTCGAATGGATTGTGTCCTCTCACGTATTCCTCATCTTAGATATATTCGGCAGCCTGCTGCTTCTTTCAGAAACATTTTTTGCCAGAGGGCGCTGTGCTCGAGGCTGCGTAGCTTGGTCCCTCGAAGGCCACCGTCGAGCGTCAACGTCATCTGTCGTATAAAGGGCTCGAGCCGTGCCCGTCGGTTCAGTTCCGTTTTTCCGAGCTTCTGCTTCGTGTATCGAAACGGCGTGTCAGTTTTCTCATCAAGAAATGTCTTCTTCCTCAACTCCGACAACACCCAAGACGGGTTTTAAAAAGTGTCTGAAATGCGCAAGAAAGATGTCCATTACGGATCCTCACCTCAACTGTCTTTGGTGCCTTAGTCCTGATCACTGAGTCGACGAGTGCGGGTCGTGTTAGGTGAAGTCGAACAAGGCTCTTAAGGAATGCCAAGGTAAGCTAGCAGTGGGGGAGGAGTCTTTCAAGTCTGCAAAAAGACTAAAAGACTAGGGAGAATCCATAAAAAAATCTTGTCATGAGTCAAGACGATCCAGGTCGAAAAGTCGCTCGAGGAAGTCCTCTTCCTCTTCAACGAAAAAATCAAAAAAATCAAAAAAGCGACATCATAGATCTTCGTCCTCTTCTTCCTCGCTCGACAGAAGGTTAGTTTCTTGACCTTCTAAACATGATTCCCCAAAATAATGGGAGGTCTTTAGGGCTTCAATGCTTAACATATTTGTTGCGTGAAGAGCATGCCCCTGTCCACTCTAAAAGTGACAGAGGGAAATCTAAAACGTCTCATGCTAAATCCGACAACAGTCAAGGGCGTCCTCGGACGATGATTCTCCAGCGTCTCATGATACTATACAAAAACCTTTGGTGCATAAATCGAGGTTGCCAGAGGACAAAATGGCATCTGCATCATCAAAGTCAGTTATGAACTCGACGCGTCCTTCGACAACTTTGCCGAAGCCAAAAATGGTGTTGATACCTTCGACCTCGGCATCGAAGCCTTACTGAAGTCCTCCTCAATGACCTCAGGGATTCCTTCGAGCATATCGAAGCCATTGTCGATTCCGTCGACGCCTTCGACGCCTTTGTCGGGGAAATCTTTTATACCGGTTCCCAAGACGACAACTATGGCTAAAACTAGGTCTATTCCACCTTTACCAGAAACAAATTCCCACCCTCAGCCATGAGGAGCTAGTAGATCCTAATTTAAAAATGACAGACCTTTATGACTGCCTACAATTGACCAGTGGCCTAGATACCTCTCCCGAGGTAGAATTTGAAAGACCTAACCCCACTGACCATGCTGAACCGGGGTATAGGAACCTTATGGGAGGAGTGATAGATTTTATGGGATGGAAGTCAGTGTCTCCAAGATATGACCAGGACGGCTTAACTGATATTGTTGATGAAGGACCTCAGAAAGACCCAGTCCTTCATTTCCACAAAGCACTTCAAAAGAGAATTATGACAAATTGGGAGACCCCTGAGTCTTTACCAACCGTAAAAAAGAAATTTGTAGGAAAGTATAGACCTGCTCCCTCGGATCCAGAGTATTTGTCAAAACAACCTTCACCTGAAAGCTTGGTGATTCAAGCTGCGACTGCAAATAGACAATCGGCTTATCCCTCCATGCCCCCTGACAGGGATGACAGAAAGATTGACGCCTAGGTGAGGAAAGCTTTTACTTCCGGTAGTATGGCCCTTAAATCTACTAAAGTGACTTGTACATTAGCTAGGCTTACTTACACCCTGTGGAACTGTTTAGATGCAGCGGCTGATCACATCCTGAAGGGTGAGGAGCGGGATGGTTTCCTGTCGATAGTAAAGGATGGGAAGGAGGCTATGGAGGAGTGCCTCAAGTCAGGACTGGATACTGCAGAGAGTATAAGCAGATCCATGGCATCCAGCGCAGTCTTGTGTAGATTCGCATTGCTAATGAAATCTGGCTTTGCATCTGATGTACATTCCAGATCCCTTAATATGCCCTTTGACGGCTTGAGGTGGTTTGGCAGCAAGGCGGGCAAGAGCTTGGAGAAGCTGCAGACCTCGAAAGCGGCAGCAAAATAACTTAGCGTCGCTATAAGGCAACCTCCGCAACACTCTTATGCAGGCTCATCTTCCGGGAAGAGTCACCCTTTTCGCTTCTATTCCTCTTTTGGAAAAGGGAGAGGGCAGGCCAGTCAGAGAGGACAACAAAAAAAAACCTTTCGTGGTGGGAAAGGGAGAGGCGCTAGATCAGCCACAGCAGCGGCTACTACCTCTTCAGCCACAGCTGCAGCCACTGCAAAGCCACTTTGAGGTCTTAACCCACAAGACCCTGGTGGGAGGCAGAATCACTCAATATCTGGACGTATGGCGGGGCATTACGTCAGATGCCTGGGCACTAGAGATAGTGACTCATGGTTACTGTCTTCCTTTTCATCAAAGACCTCAAGATCATCCACCGGGAGCCAACTCTGTCAAAATTCCAGACCCGCTCCTTGTGCAGGAGATTTTAACCCTGCTGGTGAAAGGTGCAATAGAACATTTACCTGTAGCGGAGAGGAACAAGGGTTGGTACTCTCCTTATTTTCTGATTCCCAAAAAGGACGGAGGATTGAGACCGATCCTGCACTTGATACATTTTAACAAATTCCTCAGGAAGGACAAGTTCAAGATGGTGACCCTTTCTCAGTTCCTCAGGCTCTTCAGCTTCAGGACTGGCTGGTTTCATTGGACCTTCAGGATGCTTACTTTCATGTGCCAATCCATCTCAAACACAGAAAGTACCTGAGGTTTGCTATTGGCGGATCTCACTATCAGTTTCGAGTTCTATCATTTGGGCTGACGTCCGCCCGAGGGTCTTCACCAAACTAATGGTGGTGGTGGTGGCAGCGAGTCTCAGGAAGGAGGGGATTCACATCTACCCTTATCTGGACGATTGGCTAATCAGGGCAAGTTCACCGAACAGGCCCAGGAACATCTAGCCATGACCTGTCACTTCCTACACAAACTGAGCTTCTCCCTCAAGTCACAAGTGATTCCGAGCCAAAGACTTCAATTCATCGGAGCGGTCCTGGACACCTCCTCAGGGAAAGCCTCGCCTCCCGAGGAAAGAGCTCACCACATTCTGCAGATAGTAACAACATTTCAGAATGCCCAACAGCTACCGGAATTCGACTTCCTAAGGTTGCTGGGCCTCATGACATCCTGCATTTTTCTGGTGCCAGAAGCTCGACTGAGGATGAGATCCCTGCAATGGGCCCTCAGGATTCAATGGTCCCAGTTTTCGTGGGAGATGTCAGATCTTCTACAAGTCCCATCCAAGGTGGCTCAAGATCTCCTATGGTGGGCTCGCAAGGAGAATATCCTCAGAGGGGAACCTTTTTGGCAACCATGGCTGGAGATAACTGTAGTGACGGACGCCTCACTCACAGGGTGGGGGGGCCCACACCAACGATCTGACAATCAGCAGTCATTGGTCTCTATCGGAGTCCAAACTACACATAAACCTTTTGGAGCTGAGGGCAATCAGACTAGCGCTGAAGGCCTTTCTCCCCTCTGTACAGGGAAAAAATGTCCTGATAATGACGAACAACACAGTGGCCATGTACTACCTCAACAAAAGAGGAGGCGTAGGATCAATCCCACTGTGCAGAGAGGCGATGCAGCTCTGGTTCTGGGCAATGCAAGAAGGAATCTCTATATCGGCAGTTCACCTAGCCGGAGAGCTGAACACGGCGGTGGACGCTCTGAGCAGGCAGAGCACAGTCTCCCACGAGTGGGAGCTAGCTCAGGAAATACTTCAAGAGATCTTCGCCCTTTGGGGAACCCGTCGAGTGGATCTGTTCGCGACCGGTGCCAACCGGAAGTGCGAACTGTATTGCTCAAGGGAATTTCCCCCGAGAGGAGCTCTAGGGGACGTGTTCGTAGTGGACTGGATATTTCCACTCCTTTACGCGTTCCCTCCAATCCCCGTGATTCTTCAAGTGATCATGAGGTTGAGAAAGTTCAGGAGAACCATGATCCTGATTGCCCCGGACTGGGCCAGGAGGTTCTCGATCCAGAGGTCAAGACACCCAACCTTCACGCTTGGCTTCTGAGAGGTTGAGATATAAGGATTGGGACCTCCCGGATGACGTTATGGATGTTTTGCTTTCGGCGAGACGGCCAACAACAAAATCCTTATACTGGTGTCGTTGGATGAAATTCAGTAACTGGTGCGGGGATAAGAATGCAGATCCTTTTCAATGTACCACTCCCATGGTGCTTTCCTTTCTATTACATCTAGCCAACTCGGGGCTCCAAATTGGAACTATTAAAGGATATTTGGCAGCGCTATCTATCTTCAAGCACTCCTCAGAAGAAGTTTCTTATTTCAAAATGCCTTTAGTTATCCAATTTCTTAAAGGGTTAACAAATGTGTTCCCTCCTACTCCTTTCCAAGTTCCCATTTGGGATTTAAATTTAGTTTGAAAGTTTCTTATGTGTGCCCCTTTTGAGCCTTTATATTCTTGTCCTTTAAGGCTCCTAACTTTAAAAACTGTTTTAGTAGTGGCTCTAACTTCAGCCCACAGGGTGAGTGAGTTGCAGGCGCTCTCTTGTAAGCCTCCTCACACGATTTTCCACAAGGATAAAGTTGTTTTAAAGGTTTTTCCTACCTAAAATAGTTTCAGATTTCCATCTGTCACAGAAGATCACTTTATCATCCTTTTATCCTCCTCTGCACGCTAGTAAAGAGAAGGAAAGATTCCACAGACTAAACCCTAAAAGGACTCTCACTTTCTACATATCTAGACTGGAAAGATTTAGACAAACAGATCAGTTGTTTGTCGGTTACACTGGACACAAATTGGGCCTTGGTGTGTCCAAACAAACCTTATCCAGATGGATTATCCTAGCAATATCTGAATTTTACAAATTGGCTGGGAGCTCATTCAACCAGGGGCATAGCAAATTCCACGGCAGGACATTTGTGCTGTGGCCACTTGGTCATCAATGCACATTTTTGCAAAACATTATTGTTTAGACACTACTTACCAAGGAGACCTTTTTGCAAAAGCCGTCCTTCATTCAGTGCATAATTAAAAAACTATGGTACTCACTCCTCCAAATCACAACTGCTATGGGAGTCTATCTAATATGAGGAATACGTGGGAGGACACAGTCCATTCGAAGAACAAATTACTTACCAACTGTAACATTCTTTCGACTGTATGTTCCTCCCACGTATTCCTCATATTTAAAGATTCACAACATGTGGATTCTGCAAAAAGCAGAAGAGCACATCAATTACCTAGAACTATATGCGTTCTTCCTGGCGCTTCAGGGCCTCCTGTTGTTTCCTAGAGGATCCAGGATCTTGATTCTTATGGACAATCTTGTGGCTCTTGAGAATGCAACTAGGTCATATAGATCCAATGAGAGAAAATGGAACCTGTGTAGGAATGAGGTAATGGAAACAGAAAAACATTTTAATTTGATTCTTCAATTTTGTTCCTGATTGCAATGGTCAAAGTGGGCGGGACCGGGTGGCAGCAGTTCTCCTCTACTTTATTAAATTCAGTTTTACTATTCCTATACTTTTATTTTAAAGAGAAACCGGTTTCATTTTCAAATAAAAGTATAGGAAGAAGTTGAAACTTGGACTTTCAGTGCAGTGCACTGAACGTTCCCTTAAACAGCAGGTGCATTTATTTCAGGGTTTGTATGGCGCGTGGCAGGGTGATAATGGGGTTTGTGGGGAGCAGGGTATGCCATCAGGGAACACAGTTCCACTACTTCATTTTGTGCACTTCGACCACTGCCCGATTGTGTCAATTTTCACAACAAAAATAATATAGCCACCTGAGCCCAGACCTACTGATATTAAGTTGTATTGTGGTGATCACAGATAGTAGGTAGCTTTGCCCTTGGGCCCTTAACTTTCCACATTAATTCGAAATGGTCCATTGCACAGAAATGTCCCTCCCCTAAATAAGGATACATTCAGAGTTATGTGTCACTGCAGACTGCAAGTTGTTAGTCGCATGCTTGCTCCTTCTAGAATTCTTGTGTGTTGGCACTGACATACAGAAAATATTTCTACAATAAGGTGAAATATCATTTCTTCTCATTTCCTCTCTCCCCTAGGAAGTGGACCACAAGCTGGAGGTGCAGGAACCCTAACAGGGCTGAATGAGGCTTTACTCCCTGAATCTCCCTTTGAACGATCAGATCTTGCTTATGATTTCACTTTTGGAGCTACCCTCCAGCATTCTGCCCTTCTCTCTCCTAGCCTAGAGTCTGACTGCATGACTTTATTTATTAGTGAATCAAAACTAGTGTTCTTACCTACCTCTGTAGCCAAAGTACCATTGACGTTTTGTAGAAAAACAAACTCTGTTCTCCTTTGGCCACACGCATCTCGAATGCGGCATATAAAACAGGTTGTATAACTATTAAGTCCCGACCTGCCTGTCTTTATTGTAGCAGCTCTGCATCTAAACCCTTTGCCATCGGTCGCCTGTCACACATTCTTTAAATGTATCCCTTAAAAATGATAAATTCCTTTAAAACGTGTGCTAGTAGAACAAAGCACAATGAGACTGCATGCCCTGTATGAAAGAATGAAAACCTCTTTAACGGCACCCAAGGGGAATCCGTTTGGGTGGCACAAAAAATGAAACGTACCTTGTCTGAGAAAAAACTGTGCTCCTACATCCCTACCCCTTTCCTCCATACTTTTGGAAGGTTATGCCAAGCAGGGACAGGATCGCAACCCAAGCACAGCATCCCCTTTAAGAATTTTCACACAATGCCAGCTGCACACACGGAGCTTGGCCACACCTATTCCTCAGCTCCCACATGCCTTCCCCTCAGTACATTTCTCCCTGTTGAACAGGTCTTAGGGACCAAAGCAGCATTCTTCCTTTATGTTTCAGTGCTTCGCTGCAATACTTTGTCTCATTTTTCTTTTCCCTGTTCGCTTCTGCTCTTTTCCATGAATTCTGGGAAAAGCAGATTTTTTTATGTGCTCATGGTGTTGACTGTTCTTCTCAGCAGTGGGCCCTCATGCTCTGTTTGGAGTGTTTGGGACCTCTTCAACACTGGGACATCTGCACGCACTTTGATGCACTTTCCCAGTCACTGAAAAATTGCCTGACACAGTGGGAAGAGATCTTCAAGGCGGTTCTACCGGAACATTAAAAAGAATATGTGGCTTTCAAGAAGGGAAGTAAACCTTGATTTACACTGATATGCTAGTCAGGCGATTCATGGTTTTCAAACTGGTTGGGAGGTCTTACTTCAGTCCTGACAGGGCTAGCCACTGCATTAACGGGCTCCACCCTCTGGAGGCTCCTACCTGTTTATGCACTGAGGACCCATCGGGTTCTGTCATCGGCCCTAAGTCTGAGGGGACTTAAGGCTTATACCCTGGGCCCTCCTATGAGGTTGTGTTGCTCATACCAGAAATCTTTCTTTGCCTGCTCCATTTCACGTACCAGGTCTTCTACTAAGGGCCATTAAGGGACTGTGGTAGCGGCAATCTCTGCACACTAATAACGATCAGGGCACCTTTTAACTTCCACAGTCTCCATCTCCACACCTCAATTGCGGGTAAGGATGGCACACTGTTCTTCTGTGGTTATGGTCTCTGGCTCGGATCAGCCCAGTTACAAGAAGATGCTTCTCCGGCAGCTTCTGATGCAACAGGGGCAGGTGACTCGGGACAGGTTGTATCCTCTGGCTCCTGTGGGACTTCCCCTTTTCCCTACTGGTGGAGTAATCCCCCAACCCTAGGACCCTCCGAACACAGCGCCTCTCAGTACTTGGATGCCTAGATGCGCTTCTAGTCCCTCTGGACAGTCTCCTCATGGCATTTCTTTGAGGGAAGATTGCTTTGTCAAGAGATTCTTGGATCTCATGCACTCTAACCCTATGAGACAATATTTGAAAGACATGTGGGAGGCGTGTCATGAACCTCGACTGCCAGATGGATGCAAACCTCCCAAGAGTATGGAAGCAATACACTTCCAACCTACAGTGAATTATCCACAAGGTTACCAAAAAACAAACCTTGTGGATCCTTCCCTAAAGGCAGGAGTGCTACGGGACGCATCCCCAATTATCTAGTTCAGAATGAGTTTGGCTGTGTGGCCAAAAACAGTGGTAATGCAGTACCCCCGTTTTTGGCCACACCGTCAAACTCATAATGAGGCCCTTAGTCCTGTCTTACTCAAAGTCCCATATCATCAAGTTACCGTCCATCTTGTGGTCCAGTTGCTACTCAGGTAACAGAGTTACCGCTGCAGTCCATTACATTACTTCACCACTGAACTATGCGTTTGGAGGTAAGGTGGAGGAAAAACCTCCAGCAAAATGCTAGCAGTAATTCCGCCGCCTTACCGCCATACGAGAGCAATTTTGGCAGAATTACAGCTGGTGGTAATTCTGCTGAAATCCATGGAGTCTTATGGCCTCAATTAACGGAGGTCTAACACCGCCATACTGCCATTTGCAATCCAACAGTAATTCCGCTGGATCAAGTGGCAGTAACTGTAAATTCGTTTGGTGGTACATCAGCGAATTTACCGCTGAGATAGCACCAAACTTGTAATGAGGCCCTAAGTACCCAAAAAATCAGAAACATAGGATTAATTAACCTGTAAACGTGTGGACAAGTAGGGCCCTTGGGAAGAATAGACGGTTGCGAGAACGGTGTGTTGTGCTTGTCTCCCTCCCTTTATTGTTGACCTCTTTGCACTTGTCACTCAATGAAGCTTTGGCGAGGTGCGCGACCCATGTTTTAGAAAAAAGGACCCTACTGTGCGGTCACGCACCACACATTATCTTTCTCCCAGGACCTAGTGTCGGCTGGCTGTGCCGAGTCTCTACGGGAGCTGGAAGTGACGCAACCGCAAGGCCATTGTGCGGCCTTTGGTGTAGGGAAAATGTAAGTGTGAACAGTCAGGGGGAACCTATTTACCCAAAGACTAGGAGCACACCTATCTTTAATTACTTTTCTGGTGTTTGGGTAGATAGTGGGGTGCAAGGGAGATTAACCAACCCTGACACTAGGTGGTATCAATAATGACAAAACAACAGATGTCAACACTTTGGTGGAACTCTCCCATCCCTTGCACACCCTATGGGCCTCATTGCGACCCAGGCGGAGGACCATGGTGCTATTAGCACCATGGTCCATGCCGGTGTCCGCCATGGCGGAATGGGGAATTACCACCCCATTCCGAGGTTGGCGGGGCGGTAATTCCCCATGCCGCCACGGCCCTTCCCCATTCCCATTTTTGCCCCGTAGGGATCAATGGGAATGGGGAAGGCGCTAAATAGTGCCGCAAATTGCGGCACCATACTTAGCACCAAGGTCCCTTTGCGGGTCCCTACTTTAACGGCTGGTAAAACCAGCGGTTAAGGTCGGGTCCCGCAAAGGGACCTCGTAATTAGGCGCTAATAGATTAACGGTGCCGCAGCCTTTTACGGCGCTGTTAACCCATTAGCGCCTGGGTCGTAATGAGGCCCTATGTGTGTTGCAAATACACCCAAACAATTAATTGTCTATTGTAATGAAATATTACTCCAATTATATTCCTTAAAAAGGTACATTTACTCTCAATTTTTTATATATATAAACAGTATTTCATTACACCATATGTATTTGTTAGGTCACAAGATTCAAAAACATAAAAAAAAACAAAATTCTATTGTTGCATCATTTCCAAATGTGAGAAAACATAGTAGATAGTTTGAAATCAATTTCAAGTGCAATCTTCACAGATTGTATGATGACAGTTGTCTCCCAATCTCGTGAAATGGCAACATCACTATTTGGAGACCGAATAGGAATCGGAAAAAATAATAAACATATGAAATCATCACACACTTGCGTGATGACGTAGATCAACAAAAGCGGCCATTTTGTTATTGTGAATCTCGCGGCTGCAATTCCAAGACACGGGACACTCGGAACAGACGTTCCTATGTAAGAGAGAGGTTTAAAGTTTTTTTTTAAATTATTTAGACCCCGGGGGAAAGGGGAACTGGATAAAACATGTAACCCGAGATTCCGGTCTTCTAATGTCGTGGAGATCTGCAGAGAGCAAAAAAACACACATTACATCTCCTCTCAGACTCAAACCTACATACATTTCCCTAATAAACCACTAGTACCTGTGTTCCTCCTCTAATTGCCTGGAGGAATTCCTTGTTCAACTCTGCAAAGAAACTTTGAGATCTTCACTTGTCTTGTCATTAAATTGGTAGTAAATCCAGGTCAGTCTAAAAAGTATCTAACTCTGCAAGTCTCCTCTCGTTTTTATCTAAAAACCTAGATACAAACACTAATCTAACCAATCCTATTTCAATATCTATTTTGTATTTAAAACTTGCACTGAATGTAGGATTTGAGTAGTACATTATTTTCACAGTTTGCAAAGTAATTTCCTTAGGAGTTTTTAATAATTTCATGAGAGGGAAGTCAATGCTCTTTCTCCCAGCTGCCTCTGCAATGGGAAGAGACACTACTTTTCTGACAGTCTTCAATTGCACTGACGTGTGAAGAAAGACACTGTTCCCTTGTACTCTGTGGACGCGATTCGCTCAAAATATGCTACGTTTCTTCTTCTTTAAAGAGTCGCTACTCTATCTTGCGTTGACAGATAAACCACTTATTTAACGAGGACTCCCTAGCGTTTGACACTGGTAATGGCACACTGGCAAATGTCATTCACTGCAGCCTTTTTTTCTATTATGCACATCGTCCATGTAATTATCTACACAGTGCACAGTGAGTCTGGCCTTCAATTCTTGAAAACGTGCTACACCGGCTACTAAAAAATCATTACAATTTCAAAGATTCCTCTTCACAGAAATGTTACTGTGCCCTTCGTAAGGGATCTTGAAAAGATAAGCACTGCACTCCAACCATGATGTTCAAATGTCCCACGTAGAAATATACTGCTCTTCAAATCCTGCACCAACATGAATAGAAGCCTAAAAGTTGAGAGCTTCAACAAGCAGGATCTTCTTACTTGGCAGCAGTAATGAAATGCAGTTTACAATGCCTGGCTCAATTCCAAATGCAGACATTGAACCAATCACTTCTCAATTCCATTTCCACCATGAAGTGCTTCAGTTAAGGGCCAAGCCAACAAGTAACATTCCTAACCCAGTGTGTGTGTCTTCACCTGTGCCCTAGCCTGCATTATCCTGTGCTATACCCTCACCGACCTGACACTCTGGTAGGATCATCCTTGAAAAGCTTTGCAAAAGGTCTGTATTTGGTAAGCATCATTGACATAGAGCAAACAGTGGTAGCAACCGGAACATCAATGGTATTCCAGGCAGTAGAACATTCTTGAGACAAGATACATCTGCACATGCATCTTTCAGATCCCAAAAAGAGTGTTTCTTTTGTCCAGTTAATGTAAGGGTTGTGATATTTGAGCCAGGGTAATCCGACTATCACCGGACAATGAACTGTAGTCATCATGTCAAAAGAGAGCATCTCCTTGTGGGCCGTCACCTACATGACTTAGGCCTCCCAAGTGATGAGTTACTGGACCGGACAATAAGGGAGGACTGTCCACCCCTTTGACCGGTGTGGCAGCTGCCTTTTGAATCATGGAAAGTTGATGGTCTCATGCGCACACCTGGTCCTGAAAAATACCAGCAGCGCTGGAATCTACATGGGCATGCACCATGCATTTGTCAGAACCATTTGCGGGAGAAAGCTCCACTCTAAAAACCAAAAGTCGGTTATCCCCAGTGTCAGTCCGTGCCAAGGTGTGGTAAACAGGAACCGTTGAAGAAACCTGCACCTTGGTTCTTACAAATGAAATCACCCAAATTTAATATGTTTATGTTTATGTTTATTAGGTTTATATAGCACTTTAATCCAAAGTGCTTCACAATATAACAACAAGATACAAGAATAATGAAAGAAGCGTATTTACAATCATGAAACAAAGCAATGAAACAATATGTAGAACAATTTACCTAGATGGCAGAAGGTGAGGGAAAAGATGAGGAGGAAGGGAGAGAACAGGTAGTCAAGGGAAAAGATGAAGTATCAATTTTCAATTATCAGATTCAATTTTCAAGGGGGTGGGAGGAAGGAAAGGGGAAGGGGAGGGTAGGAAGGGAAAAGGAGGGAGAATGAGGAAGTAGGAGATGGGTGATGGTAGGGAAGGAAGGAGGTCGAGGGGGGAGTGGAGAAGAAGAGATTTCAAGGAGGTGCGGAAGGAAGTGTAGGTGGGGATGGAGCAGATAGAGAGAGGTAAAGAGTTCCAATGTAGGGGGGCCAAGAGCTGAAAGGAACGGAAGCATGAATAGGCGCATGGGACGGGGGACGGTGAGTAAGAAGAGGTCAGCAGAGCGGAGAGAACGGGAGGGAGTGTAAAATATGAATATTGGGCAGAAATCATCAGGGGGGTTGATAATTACAAGATAAATTGGTGAAATGCACTTAGGTAGACCTTTTCATGTAAGATAAACACTACACACTTGAAACAAAGCTAAATTAACTATTGAGTGGATTTTAAATTGTATCACAGTTAATTATTCCCCCTGCCACACTCCCTCTAACCCACAGGTAATTATTCCCCCTGCCACACTCCCTCTAATTAATCAAACAATCAAACAAAGGAGTCAGGTACAATATATAGCAATCGGAATTAAAATCTGATTTACCCCCACAATAAGAGGCGTACAACCGGATTTAGCTCCCCTGAAAACTGAGCAAAACGGCCCGCGAAATTACTAAATGTTTATTTTACAGGCGCAGTTGAATGGAAAAGCACACATGAGTATAACAGTATAAGAACACTAGCAAACTACCAATCAATGTCCTAACAATGGGCATACAATTCAGAAAATCGACTTGGGAAGGAAAAACACAGTGTAGCCAAAACACACGTGAAGAAATTGCATTTTCTTATTTCACGGGTTTAAATGTAAAAACGGTTTGAAACACGGGTTAAATAGACAAAATCGGAATGCAGTCTTTATGCTAAGGGACAGAGACATATCACAGGAATAATAAGAAAGTAAAAGAGTAACTCTAAATGACTGACGGGATGAGATTCTTAAAATTCAGTTTTAAAATTAAACAGTGGACAAGGAAAATCGGTTTGGAACGAAATGACCAGTTTCACTTAAACTAGATTTTAGTGACTAGATTGTTAGAGAAAGGCACGGCACGCTCAAAGGTTAATTCTTAAGGTTAACCTATTCACGCCACGTTCAGCTTTATTTGGGAATTAATTAAATTATTCAAACTATGACTAAGGGTTTACACAATGGATTATGAGGATGGGGAAAAATGACTCTAACACCTGGAAATCAAGGAACAGAATACACAGAGGGTTCGGATAATTTAAACAGTTATTAGTTTACTTTCAGGATTACTTATACAGTGGAACAAAGGCAAGGTATAAAAATGGGACATGCTACGTTTTGCTATGGGATGGGGTGATACTTACAATCAGCACTTGAGTTTGGGATTTGGGACAGCCATCCGGGTTTCACTGTCAGGTTTCCTTCTCTTATTCAAGTTTCCTTTTTATTATTATCCTTTTCAGATTAGCTTTGTGTGGGTGGGAAGTTTTCCATTATAGTTGGTTAGGCCTTAACTTGTTGATTCAGAATCATGGTTCTGACCCAAGGCAAGATGGAGCCTCACAGTGACAGCTCTGATTGGCTGGAAGACAATGCTGAACAACAATGAACATTCTAAACTGTCACTCTGTGCCTTTCATCATCAAAACCCCATCTGAGAGGACGTGTTCAGTGGCTGCTCCTGCTTTAGTATTAGGCCTGGTGGATTTTATCCTTCAGATCTCAGCAGTTGAGCGGCTACTTTCTTGGGGGTTCAGGAGAAGTCTTCAGCTGGCAGGAATTCGTTTTGAAGATAGGAAAAGCAGGAAATCTTTGTGAATTCGCTCAGGAGATAAGTGACTTTATTTCTACTGTAAATCTGTTCATCTTAATAACAGTCTCCTTGAAAATTCGTTAAAAGTAGTGTTTCTACTAAAACTATTGAACTATCGGAGTGCGCTTGTGTTTCCAGTGCGGTGTTCCTTAGCGCGAGATTTTGACTGTCGCGTGCGTATTCAAGTGAGCGCGTGCTTTCTAGCGTGTGTATTCTGAGCGCGAGTAGAGGTTGGTCTCGTGCCATTTTAAACGCGCGTGTGTTTTATTGCGCGGGTGATCCTTTGCGCGAAAAGCTATACGCTGCGTGAGAACTACAAAGCGCGTGTGAAATACAAAGCGCGTGTGATTTTTAGCGCGAGTGTACAAAGCGCGTGTGAAATACAAAGCGCGTGTGATTTTTAGCGCGGGTGTACAAAGCGCGTGTGAAATACAAAGCGCGTGTGATTTTTAGCGCGGGGGTACAAACCGCGAGAATCTGTTCGTCGCGTGCCATGAGAGTGCGCGTGTGTTTTTTCCATCGCGAGTGATTTTGCGCGTGAGAATCACTTCGTTGCGTTTGAACTCAATAGCGCGGGTGTTATTATTTCGCGTGTCTCGCAGGAGAACATTGTTGCGCGTGTGGACTATTGCGCGTGTAAATTATTGCGCGTGTGGATTTTTTGCGCGTGTGGATTATTTTGATCGCGCGTCTTCATCCGTTTGCGCGTGTTCTTCAACCAGGAAGATTTCTATGTGAAGTTCATCGATAATTTTAATGGAAATAACCTGCGTGTGCAGTTAGCACGTGTTTCCTCTTTCTTCAAGGATTCAAAGACTCAAGATAATTATAAATAGTTTGAAAAGTTTTGAAATGACAAGAAAGAACATTTTAAAGACAATCTAATTGAACTACCAGTGCATGTTGGAAAAAAGACAAACAAAGAACTAAGACTTCCAGTTTTGCCTAATGTAAGAAGTTGCTGGGAATTTCAAGTATCGCAAGTAAGAGAGATTTTCAGCTTCTTATCCGCTTCTCTAAGAAATTTCAAGAGAAGAACCAGGTAGGATTCTCAATTATTAGTTAAGGATTAATGACTTCCCATTCATAAGGTTAAGTAAGTGAATTAAGGAAGTGTATATGTTATTCTTTATCCTCTGCAGGTTCAGCACTGATTAGCCTTGACGCAGTCTGCCTGGTGTTGTTTTGTTGTCCCATTCCCCCTTTCCCTTTGGGGTGTAGTTTACAGAGCTGTATTGAAAACTAGTTCTGGGAAATACATCTCAGGGGGATTGTCGGGGGTTCAGCAGCTTCCGCGGATACAGGACCTCTCAGCCTGACAGAATGAAAGGCCAATAATTTAGTCCGCCCGAGCTGTCATGAACCCCGACGAATCCATGGAGATGTTAGGATCTTTGATTAGGGAGTTACGGGAGGAGTTGAAAATTTCTCGGGAAGAAAATGCCTTACTTAGTCAAAAGGTAGATGACTTAAGTGTTAAAGTTACACAAATTCAACAGAGGGGAGAAAGGAGAGAGGATGAGGTTTCAGGGGGCGCAGGTTCTCCACCTGAGTTAGAAAGAGAAGATCAGTTACCACACATACAACGGGCGCCTTCAGTGGCAGAAGGGGTAAGGAGTATAATTATGCCAGTTCCTTTGGCGCCCCCAGAACGTTATCATGGGGATTCCAAGAGATTTAGGGTGTTCTTAACACAATGTGAATTACATTTTATGAGTAGACCAGAATTATTTCCATTGGATGCTTCTAAGATAACATTTATGTTGTCATATCTTTCTGGGGAGGCATCTGCTTGGGCTGGGTTGTTGGTGAGTCAAAAGAGTGCGGTTTTAGAAAATTATACCAGTTTTTTAGAGATATTCCGAAAAATGTTTGATAGAAGACAGTTATCTCTGGAAGTAGATGGTGAACTTTTAGAATTAAAACAAGGTAATAGAGACTTGATTGCTTATATAACACAATTTAAGTCCCTTGTGTTAGAAAGCAAGTGGCCCGAGGTTAAACAGGCCTCGTTGTTTTATCGGGGCCTTAGAGATGAGTTAAAGGATGCTTTGTCTGGAGTAGTAGAACGCCCTCCTACTTGTGAAGGTCTGATTGATTTGGTTATTCAATTGGACTTCCGTTTGAGTGAAAGGAAGGCAGAGAGACGTCATGGTCAGAGTGATGTAAAGTCTATACTTAGAGTAGATAGACCTAAAATAGAGAGTAAACCCAAAGGGAATAATTAATCTCCAAGAATCAGAGGCCCGTTAACAGTGGAGGAAAAGACTAGGAGGAGAGATAATAATCTGTGTTTATACTGTGGAAGAGGTGGGCACTTTTTAGGAAACTGTCCTTACACTCCCAAGAAGACTTCTTCCTCAGCAGTCAAGGTACAACAGATCGCTAATACGGTGCAGACAGCGGTTCCTCATATAACCATAAATGTATCCTTATTTTTTGATTTGGAGTGTAAGGGAAATGGTCCTGTAATGATTGACTCGGGTGCGACTGGGAATTTCATGGATTGGGGTCTGGCCAAATCGTTGGGAATTCCAATTATTCTGAAGGAGGTTGTAGAGCAGGCTAGGGCTGTTGATGGTACATGTTTATCTTCTGGTCCTATTACTCATAGAACTGGTTCTTTAACTTTGGAGTTATCAGGAGGTCACAAAGAGATAATTTCGTTTGAGTTAATTGATGCCCCTTTGTTGAAGATTATCTTGGGCATGCCTTGGCTTACTCTCCATAATCCCCTAATTGATTGGAGTGCTAGAACAATTGACATGCAATCCAATTTTTGTAAAGAGAATTGCTTTTCAGGAAGTCTCTTAGAGGAAGAGGTAAAACAAAGTAATTCCGTGTCTAGTTTTCTGGCTGAGACTGGAATTGGAGGTCATGATGTGGGAGCTGTAGTGGGTCAACTTCCCCAGTGTTACAAAGATTTCTGGGACGTATTTGATGAGAAAGTGGCAGGAGAATTACCACCCCATAGATCCTTTGATTGTAAAATTGAACTGGAGCCAGGAACAATTTTGCCTAGTAGTAGGGTATATGCTCTTACTGAGAAAGAGAATGATTATTTAAAAGAATATTTGTCAGAAAATTTGGCCAAAGGATTTATTCGTCATTCTAAGTCACCTGCGGCCTCTCCTTTATTTTTTGTACCAAAACCGGATGGCTCGCTTAGAACTTGCATAGATTATCGAGCAGTTAACAAAGTCACTATTAAGAACCGGTATCCTCTTCCTCTCATCTCAGAAATGCTTAATCAAATACAAGGAGCAAATATTTTCTCAAAATTAGATCTGAGAGGAGCTTACCATCTTGTACGTGTGCAGGAAGGGGACGAATGGAAGACAGCGTTTAAGACCAGATTTGGGCTGTTTGAATATCAAGTTATGCCATTCGGTCTATGTAATGCTCCAGCGGCTTTCCAATTTTTCATTGATGAGGTTTTTAGAGAATACTTGGATATTTTTGTTGTCGTTTATATCGATGATATTTTGATTTTCTCTTCTGACCTAGATCAACATCAGAAACATGTGCGCTTGGTGTTACAAAAGTTGCGAGAAAATCATTTGTTTGCCAAATTGGAAAAAAGTCAATTCCATACCGATTCTGTGGAGTTTTTAGGTTTTATAATTTCACCTAAGGGTTTAGAAATGAATCCTAAAAAAGTGCAAGCCGTTCTTGAATGGCCCCCTCCTACTAAGGTTAAGGAAATACAAAGTTTCTTAGGATTTGCCAATTTTTATAGGAGATTTATAGAAGGTTTTTCTCGGCTGGTTGCTCCTATAACGAGGCTGTTGAAAAAAGGAGTGAAATTTGACTGGGACCTTGAAGCAGAAAAGGCTTTTCAAGAGTTAAAACAAAGATTTACTTCTAGTCCAATTCTAATTCATCCAGATCTTTCTAAACCTTTTTTTTTGGAGGCGGACGCTTCAAATTTAGCGTTGGGGGCGGTGCTTTCTCAAAGGAATGAAACTACTGGTCAAATACATCCAGTTGCATTCTTTTCTAGAAAGTTTTCTGCTGCTGAAGTGAACTACACAATTGCTGATCGGGAACTGTTAGCAATAAAGTCCGCTTTTGAAGAATGGAGACATTTTCTTAAAGGAGCAAGACATACAGTAACGGTCCTTACTGATCATCGAAATTTATTGTTTTTAAAATCTGCCAGAACTTTGTCTCCACGCCAACTTCGTTGGTCTTTGTTCTTTGCAGATTATGATTTCATTGTGACTTTTAAACCCGGAAGTCAAAACAAAAAAGCTGATGCGTTATCTCGCCAATTTCCTGGAAGTGAAGACAAAGAGATTATAGAACCAGAACCTATAATTGCTCCAGAACATTTTTTGTTAGCTGGAGCCATTAAAGAAATTGATTTTTTGAATGAAGTTCGTCAAAATATGTCCTTGCAGAAGATGGAGGAGTGGGTGAGACTGGATCCAGCTAGAAAGTTGAAAGACAATCTTCCTTTTTTTGATAACAAGCTTTATGTACCTACTGATGAGTTGAGAGAAAAGGTTTTGAGAAATTGTCATGAATCCATTTTAGCAGGACATCCTGGGTTCAGAAAAACTCTGGAACTGGTTCGAAGGAATTTTTGGTGGGAAAAAATTCACCAAGACACCTTGAATTTTGTTAAAACTTGTGTAGTCTGTGCACAAGAGAAAAGTCAAGTTGGGAAGCCGCATGGTTTATTGGAGCCATTACCTGTTCCTCCTCGTCCTTGGCACACAATTTCTATGGATTTCATAGTTGATCTCCCTCAAGATAAGGGTTGTACTACCATTCTTGTTGTGGTCGATCTTCTTACTAAAGAAGCACATTTTTTACCAATAGAGGGAGAGGTTACCGCGGAAAAACTGGCTCATAGTTTTTTGCAAGGTGTAGTTAGACTACATGGACTCCCAAGTCAAGTTATCTCTGACAGGGGATCTCAATTTATTTCAAAATTCTGGAGGGCCTTCTGTAAGAAACTTGGAGTGGAAGTTAGTTTGACTTCTGGGTATCATCCGGAAAGTAATGGACAAGTGGAGAGAGTAAATCAAGAATTGGAGAAGTTTTTAAGGTGTTATTTACAAGCTAGAGAGGAATGGGTGGATTTGGTGTGGTTGGCAGAATTCTCTTACAACAATTGTGGAAAAGATGCTACTTCTATGTCCCCTTTCTTGTTGGGTCGTGGGTTTCATCCTCGTTTTCTGAGTTTTGAGGTGTTGGAGGAAGATTCAGGGAATCCTAGAGTGGAAGATCGTTTGTTGATAATGAAAAATAACTTGGATAGAGCAAAAAAGGTTCTGGGAGAAAATAAGTTGAAATATAAGAGGTATGCCGATTTGAGAAGAAAAACTGGACCTGAATATAAGGTGGGAGACTTAGTTTGGCTTTCTACCCGATACCTGAAAATTAAAGGGAAGAATAAGTTCAGTCCAAGATTTGTGGGCCCTTTTGAGGTAGAGAAAATCATCAACCCTGTGGCAGTACGATTGAAATTACCCAAGCAGTTGAAGGTACATCCTACTTTTCATGTTAGTCTTTTAAAACCAGTTTGTTCAGGAACTAGATTCAGAACACCACCTTCCCCTGTGATTTTGGAGGATTCATCTGAGGAATTTGTGGTTAAACAAATTTTGGATTCTAGGAAAGTGAGGGGAAGGTTGCAGTATTTGATTGATTGGGAGGGATATGGACCGGAGGAACGATCTTGGGAAGATTCAGTTGATGTACATGCCCCCCGTTTAGTGGCTAAGTTTCATGCTAAAAACCCACACAAGATAGGCCCAGAGACTGGGCATTAGGAGGGGGGTACTGTCAGGTTTCCTTCTCTTATTCAAGTTTCCTTTTTATTATTATCCTTTTCAGATTAGCTTTGTGTGGGTGGGAAGTTTTTCATTATAGTTGGTTAGGCCTTAACTTGTTGATTCAGAATCCTGGTTCTGACCCAAGGCAAGATGGAGCCTCACAGTGACAGCTCTGATTGGCTGGAAGACAATGCTGAACAACAATGAACATTCTAAACTGTCACTCTGTGCCTTTCATCATCAAAACCCCATCTGAGAGGACGTGTTCAGTGGCTGCTCCTGCTTTAGTATTAGGCCTGGTGGATTTTATCCTTCAGATCTCAGCAGTTGAGCGGCTACTTTCTTGGGGGTTCAGGAGAAGTCTTCAGCTGGCAGGAATTCGTTTTGAAGATAGGAAAAGCAGGAAATCTTTGTGAATTCGCTCAGGAGATAAGTGACTTTATTTCTACTGTAAATCTGTTCATCTTAATAACAGTCTCCTTGAAAATTCGTTAAAAGTAGTGTTTCTACTAAAACTATTGAACTATCGGAGTGCGCTTGTGTTTCCAGTGCGGTGTTCCTTAGCGCGAGATTTTGACTGTCGCGTGCGTATTCAAGTGAGCGCGTGCTTTCTAGCGTGTGTATTCCGAGCGCGAGTAGAGGTTGGTCTCGTGCCATTTTAAACGCGCGTGTGTTTTATTGCGCGGGTGATCCTTTGCGCGAAAAGCTATACGCTGCGTGAGAACTACAAAGCGCGTGTGAAATACAAAGCGCGTGTGATTTTTAGCGCGAGTGTACAAAGCGCGTGTGAAATACAAAGCGCGTTTGAAATACAAAGCGCGTGTGATTTTTAGCGCGGGTGTACAAAGCGCGTGTGAAATACAAAGCGCATGTGATTTTTAGCGCGGGGGTACAAAGCGCGAGAATCTGTTCGTCGCGTGCCATGAGAGTGCGCGTGTGTTTTTTCCATCGCGAGTGATTTTGCGCGTGAGAATCACTTCGTTGCGTTTGAACTCAATAGCGCGGGTGTTATTATTTCGCGTGTCTCGCAGGAGAACATTGTTGCGCGTGTGGACTATTGCGCGTGTAAATTATTGCACGTGTGGATTTTTTGCGCGTGTGGATTATTTTGATCGCGCGTCTTCATCCGTTTGCGCGTGTTCTTCAACCAGGAAGATTTCTATGTGAAGTTCATCGATAATTTTAATGGAAATAACCTGCGTGTGCAGTTAGCACGTGTTTCCTCTTTCTTCAAGGATTCAAAGACTCAAGATAATTATAAATAGTTTGAAAAGTTTTGAAATGACAAGAAAGAACATTTTAAAGACAATCTAATTGAACTACCAGTGCATGTTGGAAAAAAGACAAACAAAGAACTAAGACTTCCAGTTTTGCCTAATGTAAGAAGTTGCTGGGAATTTCAAGTATCGCAAGTAAGAGAGATTTTCAGCTTCTTATCCGCTTCTCTAAGAAATTTCAAGAGAAGAACCAGGTAGGATTCTCAATTATTAGTTAAGGATTAATGACTTCCCATTCATAAGGTTAAGTAAGTGAATTAAGGAAGTGTATATGTTATTCTTTATCCTCTGCAGGTTCAGCACTGATTAGCCTTGACGCAGTCTGCCTGGTGTTGTTTTGTTGTCCCATTCCCCCTTTCCCTTTGGGGTGTAGTTTACAGAGCTGTATTGAAAACTAGTTCTGGGAAATACATCTCAGGGGGATTGTCGGGGGTTCAGCAGCTTCCGCGGATACAGGACCTCTCAGCCTGACAGTTTACTTTCAGGATTACTTATACAGTGGAACAAAGGCAAGGTATAAAAATGGGACATGCTACGTTTTGCTATGGGATGGGGTGATACTTACAATCAGCACTTGAGTTTGGGATTTGGGACAGCCATCCGGGTTTCTGGACAGCGGGACAAGGATCTGGTCACGGCACAGCTCCGGGCTCTCCTAGAAGCGGACAGCTGGTAACCGGGGTCTGGTCTCAATAGATAGCGAGGTGCATCAGCGGGATAAAGCAGGCAGCAGGGCAAGCAGGTAGCGCTGGATAATCCCAATGAGGATTCAGCCACCTTTCCCCTTTCTCCCTGAATTAGTGGGATTTTTGTGGGGTTTAATTCTGAAGGGTGGTTCTAACTGGATAGGAGGGTCTGGATCACCTATCCCTTTCCTGGCAGTGGAATCTGAAATCTGCTGGGTAAGAGTAATGTCTGGATCTCTGGAAATGTTGAAACAGGAAATCAGGAGGGTCAGTCAGGATAGTCAGTGAGCCCTTTGTCCCTCTGAGCCTCCACCTTTTATAAGGCGGATGACATCACAGGATTTACTAATGGGCAGATCTTTGGCTTGGCATGCTGTGACAGTTTAAGTGCCTGGTCTTCCTTTTCTCCCCCTTCTGTCGAGCTCTCCTCACCTGAACTTCCGGAATTGCTGTCGGGGTCCTGCAGACGCCGTCGAAGTAGATAATCCTTCTCCTTTTTCCAATGAGCTTGCTTGTCACGGAGGGAGGCCACCGTGACCGCTGAGGAGAACAGCTGTCCGAGGACCTCCCTTCCGGAACCAAGCCGAAATAGGGGAAAAACGACGAATGGGGAAAAAACCCTTGGACTCCTCTGGTCTGTAGCACGGAAGGCGTAGTTCCAGCGGAAAGTAGACTTTCGGATGAGTAGGAGGTAGGTAATAGACTGGATCCGTATGAGTAACTGAAGGCAACAATGCAGCGGAAAAGGGGAGTCCTGCAGTGGGGAGCCGGAGGACAGGGCTCCACGGAACGCCCACCAGCCACTAGAACAAGCAGGGCGAGGACCGGAGGAGAGATAGGCAAAGAAGAAAAGCGCCAGACAAGTAGCGGAGAGAGAGAAGAAAAAGCACAGGGAAAGGGGCGGCGCCTGTCCGCGGGGACGGGGCCGCAAAAGAAGAGAAACGGTTACTGCCGAGGCACGGCGGCAGCAGAGAAAAACTGAAGGGGAGAGAAGGTAAGAGGAACACTCGCTGAAGAACGCGAGTGAACAGAAGCCTGGATAGAGCGAGGCAGGAGCGAAGAAACCCGGAAGAGCGAGAGCTTCCAAAGGATAGTTGCAACGCAGGGACCGCTGGGTCGGGAGAGAAGATATACTCCCAGCGGCCCTGCGCTACAAGGAGGAAAAAGTAACCGACACAAAGGAGGGACTAGTACCTGCCGTACCTACGTCCCAAAACCCAGCGCGGAAGAAGCCGCCAGTCGGAACGCCTGCGGGTGACAGTATGCCCCCTTCCAGTCCGCACCACCCCAGGCTTCCCCGGGTGCAGGCGGTGGAATCTGGCGAGCAAGCGAGGAGCATGCACCTGAGAAGCAGGTTCCCAAGTGTCCTCCGACTCCGGATAACCCTTCCAGGACAAAAGGTATTCCAACCTCCCTCTGTAGAACCTAGAGTCTCTAATGTTGGAGACCTCAAATTCTGCTTGATTGGGTGTCTGTGAGGAGTGTGTCTGGGCACTGGTCTGTGATGAGAATCAGAATAGAAAGGTTTAAGGAGAGATGAATGAAATACAGGGTGAATGCGATTCAGAGAAGGAGGCAGCCGAAGACGGTAAGCCACAGGATTGATCTTGAGAAGAATGGGAAAAGGACCCAGAAAGCGAGGGGAGAGTTTAGAGGGCCTTTATAGTACCTCCCATACCTACGTCCCAAAACCCAGCGCGGAAGAAGCCGCCAGTCGGAACACCTGCGGGTGACACATGCCTCTAACAACTGGGTTGGTCAGGAGTAACTGTCACCCCTTCCTGCCAGCCGGTTGGACTTCAGGGACATGACATCAGTTTTTATGATGAGTGATTTACAATGTACACGGCCATCCCACAGTTGCATTTGCCAAAATCATTTATGACACAAAATGCACATTTTTGCAGTTTTGGTGCTTTTGAAAATCACACAGGCAGATTCCATATTCTACAATGAACCTGTCATTCCAACTCCCACATTTGTATGATTTTATTTAGTCGTTCTAATGCTCTTTTGCAATTTCTGGTGTGAAATATTTCACCTAAAATGATACAATTTTATATATGTGTACCTATTATCACAGAGCATGTTTGCATTAAATTTCAAAGTTGCACCATGTATACTTTTCCCATTAATCACATTTTCCTGCCGTTTGCGTCCCCTACATGCTAGTGAAAGCTACAATGACATATTTTAATGCCACAAAAATGACATTTAAACTGTTAAACTTACGCATTACTGTGTCTTCCGCTTGCAGAAATAAAAGTCTTAAAGTTTATTAAATAAAAACAGTATTTTAACCCGAATGGGCCGGCTTTGTCTTCCAAATAAGGGCATTCTTCCCAACTCACAGCCAAATGTCAGGCTCTAGCCAACCTGAGTCCAGCGTTGCCATGGAGTTGACTTTGAAGCGCCTCAGTTTGAGTTGAGGGGAGGTACTACCAGAAAGTCATACCTATGTGTCCTGGAAATCCCTTGTCCCAGGCTGGAGCACTGCCGCATTGTCTGACGATGGTGCGAGATTCTCCACCATTGCCTATCCATATGCCCCGGGGGCTGGTCCACTTGAAGAGAGGTAGATCCTGTTCCCAGGAAGCAAGATCCTTAGAAGCCAGGGCCTGTAAATTTTGTTCTGCTGGCCCCACAGCAAATTTATTTATTTTTCTTTCCGAAACCAAGAAGCAAATCTGTTGGAATTAAATATCCTATATATGTTTTAAAACAAAGACCCATCACATTTCTATGCAAGGACAGGGCCCTAATTCAACAATTCACTTTTAAACAGATATTTTCTTGTTTGTTAAAAGCACCATTTTACACGTGGTTAATTTTGCCTGGCTGTGACTTTACAATGCGGCCTTCCTCACATTCATTTTCTAAACCTGTCCAAAGCCCCAGTCATGTTTCTAATGCACAGGCATCTGTCCAAATCCTTTGAAACTGACATGAGCTAGGAGAGGGAGAGGGCTTTTTAGCTGTGATATTTTGTTGCAAAAGTAAAGCGTTTTTGTGTATGGCTTGGTGTGAAGTTCTTTGTTATTTCACAGATCTTGCCTGACAGAGCCTATCATTCAATGAGAAATGCCCCCTTTTGCTGGAGCACAACCTGAATATGGATGGATTTAGCTGGGTCTCACTGGAACAAAACTGTGTACTGTTGACAAGATGAAAAAGAGCATCAGGGCGCGCAGTCATTTTAAAAGGCAGAATATTTTCTTTTTCAGTGTAAAGTTTTGAGCTGGCAGCATAGCAACGCTGCCTCTGACTTCTTTTCTTTGGTGCAATTGAAGAAAATAACTGGAAGCGATTCTCGGGGGGCTCCCTGTTTCATCTTGCCCCATGTGTGGCTGGTAAGATAGCGCAGCCATTATTTTGGTGAATGCAAAGTGCAGTTTTAATGCAAGACGATAGTGCTCAACAGAGCCAGCGCAGCCATTCTGCTGGTGACTGCTGAGATGTGGTTTGGTGATGCAGGGGAGTTCTGCTGTGCGGATAAATGTACCCCACAGAACACCACTTCAATTGCTTGGACTTCTGCGTTTAGGCCTTGGACTGCTGCAACTGGTTCCTGGAAATGTGAACATTGGAGTTGCAATCTGTCACCAACAGGTCTCACCTCTTGTTTCTTGTTTTGATGAAATTGGTGGAGGTAAGGCCTGTATGTCCCAGAAGCCACCTCGGCTAGAGTGGAATGGAAACACTCAAGGTGAGGTGGCTATCTGCATGGAAAGAAGATAGGGACAGGAAAACCTGACGGACGTAAAACACATCCACTAGAGCACTTCCTTAGATAGGATAAGTGATATCCAATTGAACATTCCAAGAAGACCAGGAGCAGGCTGAGGTGCAGCGAAGATAAAGGAAACTGGTTTCCTGAATGGAACAGGACAGAAGTGGCAAAGACCAGGTAAGAAGCATGGCAAGGAACCAGGAGAGGAGGAGCAGAATGGCTAGGAACATGCAGCAAGCAGGTGTAAGTAAGTAAGAGAGGCTGATTTACTCTCACAAAGAAGCATCTTCTCAGAAAGACCAAGCGTTGCGACACGCCAAGAAATGGATCCTATTCCCTTTTTTCCCCATCTACGCAGGAGACGTGATGACGTACAGACATCGTACGGCATAAGCAGCGACCTTCTTTTAATGGGCAGCAGCGGTCATCTTGGGATGGCTGTGTAAGTCCCCACTGCCTATAGAGACTCCAGGGAATGAGTGCAGGTGTCCTAACAGGTATTCATCTGCAACCTAATATGGTAGCTGAGGCAGTCAAACTTTGGCAGATGGCAGCTGCGGTTCCGCCGATGGCTAAGAAGGTGGATCCCTGGCCCTTCCCATTGAGAACTTTTGTGTGATGTAGCAGGCTTGGACCATTCCATCATAGAAGTGGCAGCTTCCCTTTTTCCTTCTTCCTTCTCTTCTACTCAAATACCATTGGGGTTGGACATTTTGGACTCTGCTGGTAAAAGTTCTGCAAGAATTCTTCACTCAATTTCAGGTAAGTTAATGCTGAGGCGGCAATGGCAGCCAGCAACTTGAAATTCTCAAGACATATCAAGTGGCTTAAGGTATGATGTAGGCATCCTACCACCATCTGAAAACTGCTGCTTGAGGCATCGCCTCTCCTGCAGGTCAAGTTCAGCTGGACTTTCAAGAGAGAGCATTGTATTTACTATTTAATGGGGGTCAAGCTCTTCAGTCTAGATTCAGATAAGGAGATCAACAAGAAAAAAGCAAACCCCAAACAGTCAAATCATTGGCATCTCCCTCTATGGCTCATGCCAGGTACATCAGGTATGCAGAGTCTGCAGTTTCCGAGGAAAAACACAGATAGCTTCAAAGAGTTTCATGACCAACACTGTTGGGCGGACAGGACCTCTAGTATTGCCCGTAAGAAGCAGCCACTTCCATCACCAAAAGGCTTCTTTTCCCAGCCATCCCCCAATCTTAAGTTGTCAAAGTCACGTACGGTTGAAGGTTCAAAGCATCCTGGTGGACGGCAGAGACTGCTACTACTGAAATGAAATTTCTGATGCTTGTTAATCTGCTTAGAATTACATGCTGTGCATATAGTCCGACATCCAGTGGTAACTCCGGGGTATTGCATCTTGTCTTTTGGGAATCGAAAGGGAACGTCGACATAGTCTTGCCTGTAACACTATCCCTAGCGTAACGTGTAGTGTACCCAAAATCCCTCATGCGTCGAGGTCCCTCAGATTGTTTTTTTCCGCCCAGATATCTGGTCGCCCTAATGCAGAGCTCTTCATAGAACATTGCGTTATTCTTATATTTCTCTACCTTCGGTTGTTTATTCTCATTGTCACTCCCTTCGACGGCTGATTGGTGCGCCACTGCCAAAGACTGCTGATGACGGAATTTTGACGGCTGTTCATCCGGTCAGCACTGCCGACCACGTGGCCGGGCCTTCTGGCCGGGCCTTCTGGCCGTCCCTTACAGTAGGGAGAGAGGGGTCGGGGTGGTCATATTCTTTTCAAGAATGCCTTTCCTTTTCCCCTCTCTTTGTTCCCTTTTTTTTGTCGTCGCTAGCATGATCCTGCGCTATGGACAGGACTCAATTTAGATTTTGTCCTTCCTGCAAGGCGAAATACCCGAAGAAAGACAAGCACTTCGGTGCACCAATTGTCTCCCCCTCAACCACAACGAGGTGGCCTGTACGGCCTGTAAACTTCTACAGCCTAGGACTCTTAAGGAGCACCGTTTGAAGCGTTGGGCGGCCTACGGTATGTTTCAGGCCGAATGTAATTCCCCCGCCGCCACAGTCGCCAAGTGTGACGAAGGGACTAGCGATTACCAAGGCTCCACTTCGGAGGCCATTGACCTTACCGCGGAAAGCTCTCGTTCTGCACCTGTTACGCTCAACTGGCTCCCACAGAGGCGTCGATCTGAACTGGACAGCTGCGGTCTCCACCAAAGTGATGCGTAGGGCCGAGATGACGGACTGGACTGGCCCACCTAGCTACGTTTGCTTGGCCCGTAGGAATATTCTTCTGTAAATGGAGAAAGGGAATTAACCACCCGTGGGGTTGAGTGTAAATCCCTCCACCCCTGTTTTTCTCCCCACAGATCACCTTTGATGTCCCCTCTTATAGTCTAACCTGATGGTTTGAAAAGATGAGCTCTCCATCCTGCATTGAGCGCAGGGGCGCGTTGATAACCAGTTGCTTCACTGGCTCGAAGGAATTGGTGAGTTCCAGAACAATATTGACTCCGAAAAGTATGTAGTTCGTAAGAGTTCACATGTCTGACTTTCACTCTTGTCCGATTCCTTGCAGTTTGCAGCTTGACCCCAGCGAAGAGTTCCTCGTGGTAGCTGACGAAGTTCAGGTAAGGATTTGGCTTATCCTACACAGTTCAATAAAATAAGGCCAGAATGTAACCTGTGGCTTGCTCCCTTATTCAGGTGTGGAGAGAAAATATGAAGTTCGGGGAATAATGCCTCCGGCGGTAAAATTAGGTAAGTCTATTGTGGTGAGAAGAGTTCCCCTTGTTTGTCCCTTCGCCTCACCTTGTTGTCCTTTTGTTCCCCTTAGGGGCCGGGGTACGACGAGGATGCAATGGAGACTGCGCCGACCCGTGAAGAGGAATAGTACCCCCGGCGGTAATCAGGTAAGTCTATGGGGGTAGTTACTATTGCCTCTGTTTATTCCCTTGGCTCACCTTTGCTGTTCTTGTGTTCCTCTTAGGTGCCAGAGTGCGGCAGGAACGTGCAGAAGAATGCGGTTGATCGTGAGGATGCTGCAAAGGCCAGTGAGTTCAGCGCGGCGCTGCAGCAGGCGAGGCGGCGCGCTTAAAATGCTTCTTTCTTCCAGCTCGAAGGCGCGGTGGATCCGGAATTCAGGTAAGGATCGAAGGTTTTGCTCTTATTCTAACCTCTTCTCCTTCTGTTCCTCCCTTTTTCTAGGAGCTGCAGACTCGAGGTGGGCGTGGCAGAAGACTGGATGCAGGCTTGCAGACACGGTGAGCGTTACGCTGCTGGATGCAGAATAACGCGAAGCGTGTGCTGCTCTTCGGGCGTGGTTTAAATAGCCTCCAAAGTAGTCCCAGGTAAGTATTCCTCCCCAGCCCCACCCGAGTAAAAAATAGCCCCTAGGTAAAATAGTCCCTTCCAAGCCTCATTTGGCTTGGAGCTCTGCAGCAGGGTCTGCATCAGGTAAGCTTGCAGCATGGTCTACATCAGGTAAGTTCTACTCTATAAGCCTGGCGCCTATGGCGCCAGGACTGACTCTCCATATGAGCCTGGCGCCATAGGCGCCAGGACTGCACCCAAACAGCCCCTAGCAGGGGTTTTTGGGCTTGCTCAAAATAACTTGATGCCTGCTTCCGGGGTTGCTGGACCTGGTCTGGTTCCCCGGGGGTAGGCATCATGACAGCACTCCCCCCCAAGGCTCCTCCTAAAGTCGTTCTTCCCCGTGGTTTTGGTTTGTCTGGGAAATTTCGGTGGAATCTTTTCACCAATCGAGGTGCATGCACGTGGTCACTAGGTTCCCAAGACCTTTCTGGTGGTCCGTAACCCTTCCAGTCGATTAAATAAAAAACATTTTGACTTCATCATCTTGGAGTCCAGGATGTTCTTAACTTCAAATTCGGGTTCCCCGTCTATAAGGATGGGGTCTGGGCGCATGCGCGAGCCGCGCATGAAGAACTAATTGCGTCGGCTCCCGGTGGCCGCGATTAAATATCCTTCATTCATTCCGCTCCGGGAATTCGCCCGACCTCCAGAAGCAGCACAACACTGGCGGACCCATCCAGGCACTGCCTGCTACAACCCCGAGCAGAATCGGACCGGGGGGCGTGAGAAACGTCCCGGAGTCCGCCGACGCGAGACTCGCCGCCATTGCTGGGCGGTTAACTGCGGCTCCTTCGCCCCTCCCCCCATGAGCTGCGGCGGCCACTGAGGCCCTCGGAGAGCGGACGAGCCGGGGAGGGGACGAGGACGCCGGCCCGAGGCATCGCTCTGGTTCCTCCTGACTGCCGCCCGGGGCTCCTCCACCCTGCTGAGCCCCCTGCTTGAGACGGCCGTCCGAGTGCCGGTACCGCGGGCACAGCCGACGCGCGGCGCTGAAGCCGCGACGATCCTGGACACCAGCACTGCACGGACAGCGAGGGATTTCTACGCTGTGCTGCCAGACCCGGCGGCGTAAACAGAGGCGAGCAGAACGCCTTTCTGCCCCCACCCGCCTCTCCCTCAATTTGCGAGACTGTCACGCCTGGGGTTGAGCCGCGACACGGGAACCGGTAACGCGGTGTTGCGCTCCCCCATCAGCATTAACGAGGTAAGGGCAACCGGCGGGATACCGACCCGCATTAAGGAGACGCCTCACCCCCCACCCAAAAGTGAATTCGGAGGTCCACCTGTGGGGGGCACGGAGCTGAGGGGTCTGGGGACGCTCTCCTCCCCCAAGGAACTGGCAATAAGCTAACAACTGTGGGCAGTGACCCGGGGAGGGACGGAGGCCTCCCGTTGTAAAGGCCACGACTTCACAAGCACAAGGAGCGGGGCAGATACCCCACTGGGGCAGCCCGGTGTGAGACCGCGCATTGGGGCAAACCCCCGAAATTCACCGGACCAACCCCGACCAGGGACCCTTGGAACCGCCAACGACAAAGGGTTCTGCCCCTCACTCGACACAATCAACGGCCTCCAGGGGCAGCACAAAGTGGCGCGCACGGCGGAGAGCCGCGGCTATCGCCTTCCACACGTCACTCATGAACTGAACATAATACGGGCTCCGGAGGGGCGTATATGCGGATGCCATCTCTCGCGACCCTCCAATAGACACAACGGACCAACCATAGCAGGGGTCGGCTCCCAGCGGCCAAGCAATCCCGTCGGCACACCTGAACAGGGACACAATAGGGAAGGATCGTCGCCCGACAAACCCACCCCATCTCAGACTTTACAACGACCCCCTGGGGGGCACCAATACGTCCCATCCGGACTTGCCGCCTCACACGAATACCCGACTCCGCCATGGGCAAAGATAAGGTTAGGAGGCAGACCCTACAAAGCAAAATGGACCTCTATACCGTGGAAGCCCCCCCCCCGCCTGGAAATGCAATCCCCAGCGGAAGCGGATGGTGGGGAAGCTGCTCAGGACCCCCAACTCTCCCTGAGAGACTTAATGAAGGCAATTGGGGACTCGAGAACATCGCTGGAACTCAAAATTGGCGGAGTCTGCACGGAAGTATCTCTCCTACGTCAGGATCTGCGCAATTTATCGTCCAGAGTAGGAGAAGCGGAGCAGAGAGTGTCGGACACAGAAGATAATGTCCGCCAGTTGGAACAACAACTCGCCATAATTACCCAGAAGGTTAACCAACTAGAATACCGAGCTGAAGACAGTGAGGGCAGGGCACGGCGCAATAACCTCAGGATTCTTGGGATCCCGGAGAAAGAGGAGGGCCCCAGTGTCGAACTTTTCCTAGAAGACTGGCTGACCCACATCTTTGCCCCCAAGAAACTGTCGAAATTCTTTTCTATCGAAAGAGCACATAGGGTACCCACTGGGCGACCTACCCCAGGAGCCCCCCCCGAACTATAATTGCACGCCTCCTGAACTACCGAGACCGAGACGCCATCCTCCAGATGGCACGGGCCTCCGGCCCAATCACATACAATGGCTATAAAGTAGGGTTCTACCCGGACTACACTAAGGAGGTTCAGCGGGCCCGCCAGTCGTTTGACTCGGTTAAGAAAAAGCTTCACTCTCTATCCATCAAGTTCGCCCTCTTCTTCCCGGCGTTGCTCAAGGTCCACCACGAGGGAACGACACACCTATTCCACAGCCCCAAAGAAGCATGGGACTGGCTCGAAACACAGATCCTTAATGGGCCGACGACTCGGCGCTCGCCCTCTGGACCGCCCGCTCGCAAACCCGGGCCCGGGCAGGACTCGCCGCCTCCTACTCCGATGGGCCCCGAAACAGAAACACCAAGACCCCCCCTCAGGAATACCACTGAGAACGGATGAGGCCTGGGCATCACAGTACTGAGGTCACCAAGGGACACCATGGAAATCACACCACCGCGGCCACCACCACCTTGACACCGCAGTTCCAAACACAGTCAGGGCGTCTCCACAGGAGCCACCACCCTAGGTCGGGTCATTCCGACGAAGTTTACGTTCAACAAGTTATAAGTTCGATGTTAGGGCGACAGGTGCTCCCAGTTGGAAGGGAAGTGCAGGGTGGGGGGAGTCTTGGGGATTTGAAGAAGCAAATTCACGGGAAAAGAAAGCTGGAAAACGATGAAAGCAGGCAAGTCAGACAAACACTACAGTGGGCCAGGTTCAGAGACGCAGGCACCTGCCAGTCTTCAGACACTCCGATGCGAGGCGGCCGCTGGGGGTTCCCCCCACCCCGAGAAGGAAACAACTTATGCCCCCCGGGGGGAAAATGCAACGGCCATTAATCCTCTCAGACACCCCAACAAATAGGCTCACGCTGACAGGATGAACTCCAACAAAGTGAAGATACTGTCCTGGAACGTCAATGGCCTCGGCTCCAGCATAAAGCGAAGACTGGTACTCCAGTACCTAAACCGACACTCGCCAGAC
Source organism: Ambystoma mexicanum (assembly GCF_040938575.1). Lineage (NCBI taxonomy): Eukaryota > Metazoa > Chordata > Amphibia > Caudata > Ambystomatidae > Ambystoma > Ambystoma mexicanum. The sequence goes on from NC_090921.1 coordinate 141,668,999, forward strand.
ATTGCCCTCTTAAATGAAACACATCTGACAGGCACCAACACCATCTTTTTCAAAAGATCCAACTACTCGAAGGTCTACCATGCCGGATTCACGAAAGGGGCGAGGGGCACAATGATACTCGTCCACAAGAGAGTTCCTCTCCATGTTAGGAAGATCAGGACGGACCCCCGGGGCCGCTATGTGCTATTGCTGGCGGACATCTGGGGTGAGAGATGGGGCCTGGCAGCGCTCTATGCCCCCCCCACACTGACGAAGGAACTGCTCGCTGAATTACAGAACTTACTCCTGGAGGAGGAGGCGGATGTGTGGGTGCTCGGAGGAGACTTTAACGAGGTAATGGACATCACAATCGACAGAACCTATAGGAGAGCTGGAACACGTCCCACCTCTACGTCACTCACCACGTTTGCAGAAACCTCAGGAATGGTGGACACCTGGCGCACACTCCATGGCGACGAGGCAGGGTTCTCCTTCTATTCTGGGGTCCACAAATCATTCTCCAGGATCGACTACGCCTTCATCCCTCGCAATATAACCCACAGGCTCCTCGATGCTGCATTCCTCGCAAGAGGGATCTCGGACCACTCCCCGCTTCTCTTGACCCTCAAGAACTCTTCCTGCCGCTCAGAACGTAACTGGCGCCTAAATGGGTACCATCTCCGTCTTCCCGAGATTGCAGAAGAGCTAGAGAAGACGACAGCGGAATATTTCGAACACAATGTGGGCTCGGTGGACTGCCCGATCACGATCTGGGAGGCATACAAAACTGTCCTACGAGGGGAGGCTATCTCCAAGGTCTCCGCCTACCAACAACGCCAAGTCCAGAAGGTCAGGGATGCAGAGACACGCGTCCTGGAGTGTGAGCGACAAACCCTCATACAGAACACCCAAGAAGCAAAGGAGGCGATGCTCACGGCGCAGGCCGCCCTCAGTAACCTGTCCCTAGACAATGCACGAAATGCTCACCAGTTAGTCCGAAGCCAAATATATGAAAGGGGCGACAAAGCTAACAAGACACTGGCCTGGTTGGAGAGACGCGTGCAGACCAGGGGACACGTTAGGGCAATCAGATCTCCGGATGGGACACTACTGACGGAAGATTCGGATATCGTCGAGGCATTCGCCACCTACTACCAAAATCTTTACACCCCGCCCACGGGGAACCCATCAGTCGAACCCTCCCGATACCTCGACCACATCGAAATCCCGACACTCCTGCAGCACCAATCAGACCTCCTGAATGCGGATATCACTGACACTGAGGTGCAGGAGGCACTGGCACAACTCCAGCCCGGGAAAACTCCGGGCCCCAATGGGTTCCCAACAGAAACGTGGAAGTGCCTTGGTAGCATGCTCCCCACCCACATGCACCGCATGTTTCTACGCAGCAGGGAACTAGGAGCACTCCCCCCAGACCTCAGGAAGGCATGCATAGTGGTCATACATAAGCCGGGGAAACCCCCGGAGGAATGTGCCTCCTATCGCCCGATATCCCTGATTAATGGCGAAGCGAAGGTCCTCGCCAAAACACTCGCCAACAGACTACTGCAAGTGATTGAGACCCTAATCCACCCGGACCAATGCGGTTTTATGCCCAATAAGTCGACTCGAATGAACTTACGCAGGGTCCAATTGGCGCTATCCAGGGCAAAGGAGATACCAGCTCCACTCGCCCTCCTGGCGGTGGACTTCGAAAAGGCATTTGACTCAGTGGGGTGGGATGCCTTGTGGGAGATCATGGCCAGGATGAACTTGGGGCAGACGTTTATATCATGGGTAAAACTGTTATATGCATCCCCGGAGGCCACGGTGAGGGTGAACGGCATGTCCTCCAAACCTTTCCCCCTGGGTCGAGGCACGAGGCAGGGGTGCCCGCTGTCTCCACTCCTCTTCCTCCTGGCCATCGAGCCACTAGCGATTGAGCTTAGAGCTAACACCAACTGGAATGGTTTCGTCTGGCCGGGAGGGGGGGAAGACCGCCTTTCGCTCTATGCGGACGACCTACTCATATACCTTAGTAACCCAGGTGTCTCGTGCCCGGTGGTCTCCCGCATACTCGGGGAATATCAGTCCTTTGCAGGCCTAAAGGTTAATGAGGCCAAAACCATCTTCTTCCCGATTCAAGGGGGTGAGCCTGCGATCCCGGAGACCTGCCCATATCGCGTCTCTATCAGGGAATTCAAATACCTGGGTATACGGCTTGACCCGACGCTCGATGGGTTCCCCCGACTTAATATACAACCAGTAATAGAACGGTTCATCAGAGACATCCCCCACTGGCAATCTCTCCCCCTGTCCCTAGTGGGCCGGGCCGCACTATTCAAAATGATGACCCTTCCCAGACTGTTGTATGTCCTCCAGAACGCCCCGTTCCCCATCCCCCGGGAAACCTTCGCACTCATCGACAAGAATCTACGCACATTGCTTTGGGGAGGGAAACAATCCAGGATTGCCCTTGACACGCTCCAAAGATCGGTGTGGGAGGGAGGCATCGGGTTACCTTGCATACGCACCTATTACTTGGCCACACAAATAGGAGTAGTGAATGACTGGATACATGCAGACCCCACACAGCCACACAACCGTATAGAGCTGGAGACCATGTCCCCACTAACACCGCTCCAAATCCTCTACGCCACCCGCGACCAACTCCCGGCGCTGCCCAAAATGTCCCATCATATCCGGAGGGCTTGGCGGGCCGCTCACAAGCTAATTGGCTGGGAAGGCCAGCCAACACTGTCGCAACCCATATGGCACAATGCGCTCCTCCCAGAACTGGTAAAAATGGGCCCCTTCGGTCACTGGCTGACCAAAGGAATACACACATTAGCACAAATTATACAAGAGGGCCGCCTCTTGAGCTTTGAGACCATGCGCGAACGATTCAACCTGGCTCCCATGGATCGGTTTCGGCATGCGCAATTGTCCCATGCAATCCGCGCCCAATTCCCCGACACAACGGTCCTACCCCCTTGCTCCCCCATCGAAACCAATATTCTCCCGCAGTACATCTCTTCTAAGGTCACTTCCAGCCTCTATCAGGCCCTTAGCTCATTCGGGACTCCACAACTCGACGGACTAAAGGCAAAGTGGGAAAGGGACCTGGGCCCCCTGGAACCTGAAGACTGGGTAGAAGCATTAATGTCCCCCAGAGAAATTGGGGTAGAATCCAAGCTTAGGCTCATACAGTTGAGGATCCTACATCGATCATATCACTCGCGCACTGCAATGGCCAGATGGGCTGGAATAGAAGACGAGACATGTGTCCCATGCAAAACTGAACCCGCCACCTTCTACCATATGATATGGGACTGTCAAGTGATACAGGCCTTCTGGGTGGAATGCGTTAATACAATCTCAGCCGCTCTGGGGACACCAATTCCCAGGGACCCCAAGATGGTACTATTGGGCATTGGAGGGGAAGTAGACCTGTCCAAACATGAAAAAATGTTCTTGGCAACGGCGCTGGGGGCGAGCAAAAGGCTAATAGCGGCCAACTGGGGGTCGGACGAACCATTGAGCCTGAATCGATGGAGTAACGAGCTGGACCGGGGTGCTGCCTTAGAGCGCCGAATTTATAATGCAAGGGGCTGCCCCCGTAAATTCGAGAAAATATGGGGCAAATGGCTAGATGCTCAATAAGCTCTGTGGGTGGGGGTGCACCGGTAGTGATGCTTGCCTTGTTTGCCTGCCTGGTCCTATTGTTGTCTTGTTGTCGTCTGGTCCTCGGCCCTACGGGCCCCGTTGATATGGACGACTGCCTTCAACTTGTATACTGCTGAGATTGCCTTCCACATGTATACCGCTGATTCATGTCTTATTCTTATATGCCTCTTATGTTTTGTTGTTTGAATTCAATAAACAGAGTTATTAAAAAAAAAAAAAAAAGGATGGGGTCTGGTGGCTTGGTTAGTCTTGTCCCTGGTTGCACTGCTTCAAAAGTGACACATGAAAGACGGGGTAAATTCGCATATTAGCAGGTAAGTCCAACTTGACGGCCACCGGGTTGATAATGGCCTTAATACAGTAAGGTCCCAAATATCTAGGGTTAAAGGTCCGCGTTCCCTTGAGAGGTATGTGTTTTGTGGCCAACCATACTTGGTCCCCTATCTGGTACTGTGGAGTATCACTTCTATGCCGATCAGCATCTTTCTTATATTTCTCCTTCGCCTGTTTTAAATGTGCAGTTGCCTCCTTAAAGGCTTGTGTAATCGTAGCGTGTAGATGGTCCACTGCGGGCATTTCTAAGTGTTGGGGTGAGTCAAGGTCTGAGGTTCGAGGGTGGTGCCCATATAGGGTATAAAAGGGGCTTTGTCCAGTTCCAGAATGTACCGAATTATTGTATGCATATTCGGCGATCCAAAGAATGTCCCTCCAATTACTCTCAGTCTGATGTAACATACAACGCATGTATTGTTCAAGAGTCTGGTTGTTCCTCTTCATTTGACCATCGGTCTGGGGGTGGTGACTGGTTGATAATCTCACGTCGATTTGCGCCAATTGACAACATTTCTTCCAGAAATGTGAAATGAATTGACTGCCCTGGTCAGAGACCAACACGGACGGAAATCCATGTATGCGAACAATGTTTTCGAGGAATTCTTTGGCCAGGATTGATGCTGAAGGTAGTCCTTTTAAAGGAATAAAGTGGGCCATCTTGAAAAAAGATCCACAGTAACTAGAATGGTGTTAAACCCATTACAAGGAGGTAGATCGGTACTAAAGTCTAATGATAAGGTGTGCCATGGTGTAGGCGGAATGTCTAAAGGTTGTAAGAGTCCAGCTGGTTTTTTCTTTTGACTTTTGTTTTGGGCGCAAATGCCACAAGACATCACAAATGATTTAATATCCTTTCGCCAGGTGGGCCACCAGAATTGTCTTTTAATTTTAGCTTCAGTTTTTGCAATACCTGGGTGCCCCTCCATTAGGGTATCATGATTACGGGAAATGACTAGCTCTTGTAGTTCTTGTGTGGCAGAAATAGCCGCCCTTGGTAATAAGGCAGATCATTGGTGACAGAGTAGTCCGGGCCTTTCTTTACCCAGTCCTGCAGGGCTGTAGGATCAAAGAGTTGCTGGTTCTTTACCTGAATGTCCTCTATTGTCTGTAGAGTAGTCATGCCAAGAATCCTTTGTTCGGAAATTATAGGTACTGGTTCTGGGTTCACTTCTGCCTCTCCCATCCCTATTCAGGATAAGGTGTCTGCTTTACCATTCTTACAACCTGGTCGATAGGTTATCACGAAATCGAACTCGGCAAAGAACAATGCCCATCGGAGTTGACGTGACGATTGGGCCTTGGCTGTTTTTAAATACTGTAAGTTCCGGTGATCAGTGATCACAGTAACGGTATGCCTGGCACCGAGAAGATAGTGCCGCCAAGCCTTGAAGGCGGATTTAATGGCTAATAACTCCTTGTCGGTAACCGCATAGTTTAATTCGGGTGCCGAGAACTTTCTGGACCAAAATACTACTGGGTGAAGCTGGCCAGTTTCAGGGTCCTTTTGAGACAGGAGAGCTCCCATGGCTAGACTGGATGCATCAGTTTCCACTATGCATGGAAGTTCCGGGCGCGGGTGCTTTAACACAGGTGCAGACGTGAATTTCGCTTTCAGCTCTTGGAAGGCATTTTCAGCTTCTTCAGTCCGCATAAAGCGTTTATTTTTTCGCAAGAGTGCTGTGATGGGATGTACGACATGTGAAAAATCTGGGATGAATCTGCGATAGAGATTGGCAAAGCCGAGCATGCTTTGTACTCCTTTAACTGAACTTGGTGATGGCCACTTAAGGATTGCGTCCACCTTTCGTGAGTCCATTCGGACTCCCTTTGGGGTCAGGATAAACCCAAGGAATTCAACTTCTGTGGCATGAAAAACGCATTTTTATAGTTTTGCATATAGTTTGTGCTGGCGCAATTTCTCAAGGACTGCTCGGACGTGCTTCACATGGTCAGATTCTGAAGAATAGAATATCATCAATATACACAACAACACAAAGGTCAATGAGTTCACGAAGGACATTGTTCATGAAGTCTTGGAAGGCTGCTGGTGCATTGCACAACCCGAAAGGCATCACCTGGTATTCGAATAACCCATACTTAGTGCGGAAAGCAGTCTTCCATTCGTCGACCTCTTTTACACGTACCAGATGGTATGCCCCCCGGAGATCTAATTTAGTGCATATACAAGCATCCTTCACTTGGTCTAGTAGTTCAGGGATCAGAGGCAACGGGTATCGGTTCTTAACAGTTATCTGGTTCAATGCGCGGTAGTCTATGCACGTTCTGAGGTCACCTTCATTTTTGGGTACGAAGAACAAAGCTGAAGATGCAGGGGACTTGGATGGGCGAATGAAGCCATTGGCAAGGTACTGGTCTAAGTATTGTCGTAGGTGAAGGTTCTCAGGTTCCGAAAGGGCATAGATCCTGCTACAAGGGGGTTGTGCACCGGGTATGAGATCGATTTGACAATCGTACGATCTGTGAGGAGGTAAGGTGTTTGCCTGTTCCTTTTGGAAGACATCCTGGAATTCTTGGTATTCTGGAGGTAGTTGCATGACTGCTGTGGTTACGGTGGCCAGGCCTGCGTTCTGATTTTTCTTTGGGTAACAGGTTTGTGCACAATCCGGGAAGGTTATTCTCTTCTCTCGCCAATCAATACAAGGATTATGTGTTTCCAACCAAGGTATCCCCAGTATTATTTGGAACTGTGGGGCTTTGATTAGATCAAACACAATAGTCTCTCAATGCCCATCCTGACCCAATAGTGTCATCTCTGCGGTGGAATGAGTTACAGGCCCAGAGGCAGTTTCAGTTCCATCGACTGTGGTGATGACATCTGAGGTGGTTTTTCGGCAGAGAGGTAGATTCATCGTCGAGGCCAATTCATAGTCCACATAGTTTCCTATGGCCCAGCTATCAATGTATGCCCTTACTGCGTGCATACGCGATGGCTGCCCTGGATGTACGAGGACCATTGGTATGATGAAATGTGAGGTCTGAGTATCCTTCTTCAAGCTCGGCAAGCGGACCTCTACGCTTGTCGGGCGTAGTCGTTTCCCAAGTCTGACTCCATATGGCTTTTATCAGCAGATCCTACCACCTTCTTGGGTGGTTTTACAGGGCAATCCCGTAGAAAATGTCCAGAAGTTCCAAAATATAGACACAATTGCATTTGCCGTCTCCTTTCTCTTTCCTTCTGGGTTAAGGGTCCTTTAACCCCTCCGATTTGCATGGGTTCTGAAGCATCTGCTCCTTTGGGGTTAGCGTGGGTTTTGACCAACACCCGATTCTCAAACTTGGCTCGATCATCCTTTCTGTTCTGAAGTCTGTGATCTAACTGGACCACTAAGTCTATATATTCAGCGCAGTCTTGAGGTGGGTTCACGACTTGAGCCAAGACATCCTTGAGTTCTCCTCGAAGCCCTCGATGAAATAACGTGATTCGTTTTACCTCAGGCCATCCAGTTTCCACTATTAACCTATTAAAGGTCGCGATGTAGGATAGAAGGTCCTGGTTACCCTGTCGTAGGGACAAACGTTCGTTATCCAGGGCCTGTCCTTGGGAGTGCCGGGCAAATAGTCTTTCCATGCTAGTTTGAAAGCCCTGAAAATCCCGAAGAATTGGGTCATCCTGAGTAACTAGTGGAATTGACCAATCAGCTACACTGCCGCTGAGATATGACAATACAAAGGCTACCTTGGCTTGATCGTTTGGGAAGGCTCCAGGTCTGCATAAAAAGTGCAAGCGGCATTGGTTCATAAACACGGCGCACCTTTTGGGATCTCCAGCAAAGCCATCGGGTGGAGCTAATGGAATATATCCCGGTAGGTTTATTTGCACAGGGTTACTCGATAACACAAGAGCTGGATTTCCCCCGGAACCAGGTAGGGGTGCTTGTCCAGCCTGGCTTTGCATTAGTTGCCTAGCAAGGTCATCAGTTTGCTCCTTTGACAAAATCAGTTCTCTCCTAAGAGTATTGGTTTCTTGACGGCGGAATGCACTTCAGCCCTCAGTTCCTCTAGTAATTGGGCCAATTGGTCAATCTCTGAGGTATCCATAACGCCCGGGTGGGAATTTGTGGGTAGGCTTCGCGTTCTGTTACGCCCACCTGGCTCCCACAGAGGCGTCGATCTGAACTGGACAGCTGCCGTCTCCACCAATGTGACGCGTAGGGCCGAGATGACCGACTGGACTGGCCCACCTAGCTTCGTTTGCTTGGCCCGTAGGAATATTCTTCTGTAAATGGAGAAGGAATTAACCACCCGTGGGGTTGAGCGTAAATCCCCCCACCCCCGTTGTTCTCCCCACAGATCACCTTTGATGTCCTCTCTTATAATCTCACCTGATGGTTTGAAAAGATGAGCTCTCCATCCTACATTGAGCGCAGGGGCGCGTTGATAGCCAGTTGCTTCACTGGCTCGAAGGAATTGGTGAGTTCCAGAACCATATTGACTCCAAAAAGTATGTAGTTCGTAAGAGTTCACATGTCTGACTTTCACTCTTGTCCGATTCCTTGCAGTTTGCAGCTTGACCCCAGCGAAGAGTTCCTCGTGGTAGCTGACAAAGTTCAGGTAAGGATTTGGCTTATCCTACACAGTTCAATAAAATAAGGCCAGAATGTAGCCTGTGGCTTGCTCCCTTATTCAGGTGTGGAGAGAAAATATGAAAATATGAAAATATGAAGTAAAATTAGGTAAGTCTATTATGGTGAGAAGAGTTCCCCTTGTTTGTCCCTTCGTCTCACCTTGTTGTCCTTTTGTTCCCCTTAGGGGCCGGGGTACGGCGAGGATGCAATGGAGACTGCGCCGACCTGTGAAGAGGAATAGTACCCCCGGCGGTAATCAGGTAAGTCTATGGGGGTAGTTACTATTGCCTCTGTTTATTCCCTTGGCTCACCTTTGCTGTTCTTGTGTTCCCCTTATGTGCCAGAGTGCGGCTGGAACGTGCAGAAGGATGCGGTGGATAGTGAGGATGCTGCAAAGGCCAGTGAGTTCAGCGCGGCGCTGCAGCAGGCGAGGCGGCACGCGTAAAATGCTTCTTTCTTCCAGCTCGAAGGCGCAGTGGATCCAGAATTCAGGTAAGGATCGAAGGTTTTGCTCTTATTCTAACCTCTTCTCCTTCTGTTCCTCCCTTTTTCTAGGAGCTGCAGACTCGAGGCGGGTGTGGCAGAAGACTGGATGCAGGCTTGCAGACACAGTGAGCGTTACGCTGCTGGATGCAGAATAACGCGAAGTGTATGCTGTTCTTCGGGCGTGGTTTAAATAGCCTCCAAAGTAGTCCCCGGTAAGTATTCCTCCCCAGCCCCACCCGAGTAAAAAATAGTCCCTAGGTAAAATAGTCCCTTCCAAGCCTCATTTGGCTTGGAGCTCTGCAGCATGTTCTGCATCAGGTAAGCTTGCAGCAATACCTGGCGCCTATGGCACCAGGACTGACTCTCCATATGAGCCTGGCGCCATAGGCGCCAGGGCCGCACCCAAACAGCCCCTAGCAGGGGTTTTTGGGCTTGCTCAAAATAACTTGATGCCTGCTTCCGGGGTTGCTGGACCTGGTCTGGTTCCCCGGGGGTAGGCATCATGACAGCACCGTCCGTCCTCGGTGTTACACCTTTTCGATGTTGGTCCTGCTTGCAGAGAAGGAAATTATGTGGTTCTATATTTCACTATTCTTCAAAGACGGCAGAGTCTGACGATAACAATCTCAGCGGTCTAGTTGTTCCACGCTGTCAATGAACGTCAGAGGCAAGCCACGTGATCACATCACGCGGACAACTGACGCCAACGGCAAGTCATGTGATATCATTTAAGGACCAAAGACTTGTTTCTCATTGCGTCGCTACTGTTGTGCATGACGCTCCGTAAGTTCGAACTCTAGGACGTACTTTTTCCAAGTATTGAGATTCTTGTCTGTATTCACCCTTTCGCTCTTTTGCCCTCTACGCAGTATTCCTTTGCAGTGCTTTCTTCCCGTGACTCTCCCGATCCAGACTTCTCTTCCGGGTTATTCTACTTTACCTGATTCATTGCCCTCATCCTCACGAGCAGCAAATAGTAGGACCCCAGTTCCTCTTGATTTAGTGAGTTTCTCTTTCCGGTAAATTTCCCTTTCACTTCTCTTGTTCCGCTATTCACTCCTTTTCGTACTTTAGGAAGCCCTGGAGGATTCAGAATACCAGTCACCATCCCTCAACGACACTGAGTGATCGTTAATCTATGCCCGCATCTAACCAGGTTAGGATCTTTCCGTAAGAGCTATTTAACACTTGTTTCTGCTGTCCTTTCCCTCCGTCTTCATTGTAATTTATCTGTCTTTTCTTTACTCAGTAGAACCCGAGTTACAGTCTTCCAGAGATTCTGCGCCTAGGATAATCGTCACCCAGCAAGACCATCTATCTACACGTCCAGGGTTTTATTCCCCAGAGGGTTTCCCTGGGGTTTGTGCTCCTCCCCCGCGGGAGTAACTTCCCGGGAGGGGGTTCAGGATCCTCATGGAGGCTTTTCCTTTCTGCAGTTGCTGTTACCTTACCGGCATTCTGACCAGGTTAGTGAATACCTCATTATATATACCCATTGAGGTGGTGGCTTGTTATCATCCTCTTGGCAAGATTGTTACACTCGGCCCCAATAGGCACCACGTGAGTCCTGCTATGGGGACGATACATCACGGCGACGGGGACGCACCCGATTCCCACACTAAGCACACAACCCACGATTCTGCTTCGGCGGTCCAGTCGAAGGGGTCCAAAGTGCCACTGGGCACGTTGGATACTCGGGTGGTGCCGCTGATCCTTATGATCGTCAGTCCTCCCCGCAACCGCGACAGCGGCATGCGTCCGGTCAATCTAAAAGTAAGTAAAGGCGCTAGCACCAAATCACACGCGGCCGTCAAGACGCTTCAGAAGAAGGCTCTGACACCGCTTAAAGCCCCAGTGGCGCCGAAATCCCCTGCGGTGCCACCGGCTGAAGTGTCACACCTCCCTCAAACCCCCGAGCATCAGCGATAGTATTGCGAGGATCGCTTCAGCGGTTAAACAAAAGGAACAGTCAAAATTAACGTTGAAACAGAAAGAACGGCCGAAAGATGCATCTAGAGGCACGTCACCTGTGAGAGCCCTTTCTCTTTATCCAAGACTTTACAAGAAAGATCTCGACGTTCTGAAGAGTAAATTTGTCAAGAACATCCCTTTCCTCTCCTGGACTCCTCTGGTTCATCATCATGGTCCAGGGAGGAGGCTGAGGGTTGCATGAACAGACTGGAAAAGTTAGTTGAATACTCAGAGAGGTTTGCTCCCAAGAGGCCTTGTGAGGAACTTCCTTTTACGCCTATGGCTAAGTTTCAGAGGACCTTTGAGGATCCTCATGACTATAATGTTTATGACCTTACAGATGACGAGGTGCCTATCAATACCTATATGCATTATGATGATACGTTTGGGGACCCTATGGATGATCCTGCTGATCCCATGGACAATTGGGAGGACAGCCATCCAGATGATAATCAACCTTGGGCATCCCCTACTCCTACCCCGGACCCTGATGCTCTGTGCATGGATACCCCCCTACAGCCCCAGTCCGTCAGGCCTCACCTGTGGATGATCAAATGGCGTTCACCGCCATCTTAAAGAAGGCGGCTGAACATTTTAAAATCGCCACACAGTAGGCTGTGCAGGATTCAGACTTTGTAGAGGACATACTGAAGGAAAAGCCTCCTGCCAGTCAGGCCATTCCCTTACTGAACTCTATTAAGAGACGTCTCGCGCCTTTATTGTTAACTCCAGCCCAGACAAGGCTGTGTTAATCCCAGGGTAGAGAAGTTGTTTCGTCCTTCTCCTACCGACCCCCTGTATATTAAAGGGCATGCCACTCCAGATTACCTGGTACATACGACTACGAGAAAGATGGCAGGTGTCCCCCTGTCTACAAGGGACGCACCACCTGATAAAGAGGGCAAAAAAGTTATATGGAAACTGGGAAAAAGGGTCACGACTGCTGCTGCATTCTCCACCCGAATAGCAAACAACACCACTCTGTTGGCTAGCTACCCCGATGTGCAGTGGAATTTGTTGCAAGAGGGCCTTCAAGAGGTCCCTGAACCAATGCGGGCTAAACTGCTCGCATTTGTATCGGAAGGCAAGCAAATCAAACACAACATTCTGAAGAACACTCTGGATGCTGCTTAAACGGCATGCCTGGTTGAGGAACTCTGGTTTTAAGCCTGAAACCCAAGCAGCCCTAATAAACAAGCCTGTTGAGGAGATCAACTTGTTTGGCAAGGCCTTGGACGAGGAGCTTGAGACACCTAAGAAGGAGCATGAGACTCTCAAGCCCTTAAACCAGATTACCCAAAGGTCTTCACAGCAAAGAGGGGCGGTTCTCGTCACTCCTTTCGTGGACAATCTCGCTCCCCTCAGAATCAGTATGATTTCAGGAAACAACTGGTCTTCAGGACAAGGATCCAACACCACCAGCACCTATCCACCTAGAGGACAATGCTGTGGAAAGGGTAGAGGCTGGAATTCCACTCCCAGAGGCTCCCTGGCCTCAGGTCAGAAATGACCCTCAGATCCAGGTCCCCTCCCATGCACCCTGGCCGGGCGACGTCTAACATCACTTCTTTCCTTCATGCATGGGAGGGGATAACAACAGACCAGTGGGTCCTCAAGACCGTCACCCACGGGTACTGCATATAATTTTGCCGACCACCTCAATTCAGACCGCCAAAATCAAGACGCCTGACGCCGGAACACCTACGCATCCTGCTGCAAGAGGTCGAGATCCTGCAGGAAACGGGCGCCATAGAGATCATCCCTCTTCTACAGGTAAACAGGGGTATTTATTCAGTGTACTTCCTTGTACCCAAAATGGATCTCACCATGCGCCCTGTGCTAGACTTGCGTCCAGCGAACAAATTTGTCAAACCTCACAAGTTTTGCATGGTCACGTTGCAGGAAGTAATCCCTCTGCTGAAACAGGGGGATTACATGGAAACACTGGATATGAAAGATGCATACTTTCCTAATTCATTGTTGCCAGCACACAGAAAATACCTTTAGGTTCATGATAGAGGACAAGCACTATCAGTTCAATGTACCCCCCTTCAGCATTGCCTCATCACCAAGGGTGTTTACGAAGGAACTGACAGTGGCAGCGGCGAACCTGCGCAGAGAATACGTTACGGTTTACCCTTACCTCGACGACTGGCTCATAACATGGCATTCCTATCGAACATGCCTGTTGAATACCCAAAAGATGATAGACCTCGTATTCAGCCTGGGATTCTCCATCAACGAGAAGAAGTCAAGCCCAGACCCCAGTCAAGTCAAACAGTTCATAGGGGCTTTAATTCGGACAGAAGACAGCCTCGTCTTCCCCTCCAACGAGAGGGGCCAAAACATGCCGTTTCAGATCCCTCAATATGTAGCCGGTCAAGATGTGATGGTACGCAAAGCCATGCGACTGTTAGGAATGATGGCGTCCTGCATTTATTTAGTTCCTCATGCATGCGTCCTATGCAAGAGTGGCTCAACAGCCAGTGGTTTCAGGCTAGCGGACAATGGGAAGATCTGGTGATTGTCTCGCCAGCCCTAGTTTCTCTCTGCAGTGGTGGTCGAGGGAAAACCTCTTGAAGGGGAAAACCTTCACCACCCTCACAGTAAAAGCCACTCTCACGACAGAAGGATCTCTCACGGAGTGGGAGGCTCACCTGCTTCAGCAGATGACGCACAGCATGTGGTCCCCAGAAGTAGCATCCAACCACATAAATCTGTGGGAGCTGTTAGCCATATTCAAAGCACTGAAAGCCTTTCAGACACAGTTACAGGGGAAGACAGTCCTGGTTGTCACAGACAACACCAGGGCCATGTATTACCTAAACAAGCAAGGGGGCACACACTCTTCAGGGCTATTCAAGATGTCCCAAAACATTTAGATATGGTCTCTCAGACACAGGATGTTCCTGTTGTCTCAAAATGTTCCAGTGGACTTAATCTTCTAGCGGATGTGCTCAGCAGAGACATCCCACTGCCCGTAGAGTGCGAATGGCGACTACACGAAGACATCGTCTCCAACGTTTTCGCACAATGGGGTTTCTCAGAGATCGACCTGTTTGCAACTCTGGAGAATGCTCAATGCCAAGATTACACCTCCAGGTACCCCCAGAACCAATCCAAGGGGAACGGTCTCTGGATAACATGGTCAGGGAAATTTGTTACGCTTTTCCCCCGACTCCCCTACTCAACAAGTTAGTGCGCAAGATGCACTAGGAACTAGTCACCATGATACTGGTGGCCCCCATTTGGGCCCGCCAACCCTGGTTCTCCAATCTAATGGAGGTGTCCCTATCTCCTCCTATGAAACTGCCTTGCCCATACAACATGGTATCTCAAGACAAGGAGGAGACTCTTCACCCATGCCCGCAAACCCTGAACTTAGAGGCTTGGCTCCTGAGGTCATAGAGTTTGGGCACCTACAACTCCCTCAGAGATGCATGGATATACTTAAGGAGGCCAGGAAACCTAACACCAGATACTGCTACTCCGGTAAATGGAAGCGCTTTATTATCTGGTGCAATTCTAAGGGCGTCCATTCTATTGACTGCTCTCCTACTCACATTGTACTGTACCTGACTCACCTGCTAGACCTGGTTTTTAATTTCCTGAAGGGTCACTTAGGTGCTTTCTCAGCCTACACTATGTCACAACAGAAGGTGTTGTGGTGGAAAATACCAGTTATTAAGGTTTTCATGGAAGGGGTTAAAAGGATTCATCCCCCCATTTCTAACCCGGCTCCCTGATGGGACCTAAATGTGGTTTTGACTAGACTTATGGGGTCTCCCTTTGAGCCTATGCATAAGGCAAGTCTAAAAGATCTTACCTATGAGATAGCATTCCTAGTGGCTATCTCTTCTATAAGGAGAGTTAGTGAACTACGGGCCCTTTCAGTTCTAGACCCTTTTGTTACAGTTCACAGAGATAAGGTGGTGTCATGATTCCTGCCCCTCATGTCCCCAGCCCTCCAAGATGTCAGGCTGGAGCCAAGCCACGATCACCTACATGGCCCTCAAGGGCCTCTCCATCCCTCCAAAGACCCACTTGGAGTCAGACTTGGCTCTAATGGCACCATTCTCCCTCACTCCCATAGGATAACATTGGGTATTGGACTTGTAGTGCATTGATGGGGACAAGATGGATGCCTCACATATTTTGGTTCCCAGAACTGCATGTGCAGTCTAGTCTTCTGGGTGTGGTTCAGCCCAGAGACACCTGGGATACCCAGAGACTATTTAAGCCACGCCCAGGCTGAGAAACATGCTTTGTGTTTTCTGCACCTGCAGCGTGACACTCACTGTGTTCGGATCGGTCTCCGGTAGGCCTGCATCTTTCTTCTGCGCTCAGCTCCTGCAAGAACAAGAACACCGTTAGGAACAGCCCTACCTTGCGGCGCTTCTGCCCATCATTCATCGCTCCTTCTGTTCTGCGGGCATCTTCGGCAGTGTCATTCCCATCCCGGCACGCCGCTTCCTAAGGAAAAGGGAAAAGAACAGAAAAAAAGGCATTATTAAGCATTCAGCAAATCTTCGCTTATTTTAAAGACTGTACGAGCTTCAAACGCCTACCTGAATCCCAGCCACTCTGGGGTAACTGTCTTCAGAACTTCTCATCCATCTGCAAGAGGGAAAAGACACTCCAGGTTAGCGTGGAAACATAACCGGCATCCATGCTGAAAACGTCGCGGCACCTAAAAGACACAGAAAAAGAACTCAGTTCAATACAAATACGAAATGGTCGCATCGCGCATCACGCTCTCACTCACCTTCAGCGCTACTCATCTCAGCAGCACGTCGCCATCCCCGGACGCCGGTCATCATCTAAGGAAGCAAAGTAACGAAGTTAGAGAACTGTTCAAAAGACTCATTATACTTACCTGTCTGACTCTTGCCAGTGAAGTAACTAGGCAGCAACGAGCCTGCATCAATCAACGCGCCGCTGCGCTGAAAACAGGACAGAGAGCACACTTTACAAGAAAACAAGGCCCAGTCTCCAGTCGAGTAGACTCCAGGGAAGGGTTCGTAAGAGGTCAGAACAGGCTGAGTGACGTCCCCGTGGATACCAGGTGAGCGTTACAGGTGGTTCTGTGCACTCACCATCAATTTGCGCCTAAATTTATTTCCAGGTTCCATGTGAACCAATCAATAGAACTGCCTACTGTCTTCCAGAATACCACTAACTTGGCCGAAATAAGCCTACACACATTAGATGTGCGCAGGGCAGTCATGTTTTACCAGGAAAGAACTAGACCACTGAGAAAAACAAACACATTTTTCATTTCAGTGGCAGCTGGTAGAGAAGGGGATCCTGTCTCTAAATCAGCCATCTCAAGGTGGATTGTCAAATGCATCACACTCTGTTA
This sequence comes from Ambystoma mexicanum, assembly GCF_040938575.1. Classification (NCBI taxonomy): domain Eukaryota; kingdom Metazoa; phylum Chordata; class Amphibia; order Caudata; family Ambystomatidae; genus Ambystoma; species Ambystoma mexicanum. The sequence goes on from NC_090921.1 coordinate 141,685,403, forward strand.
CACTCTTGATAAGAGAGAACTGCCCTTCAAGCCTATAGCACACTCTACTAGAGGCACTGGGACTTCCATAGCTTTCACTGCAAAGTTTCCATTCGCAAAGAGGCAGCCTGGAGTTCTGTACACACCAGTACAAAACACTATTGCCTAGACACTCATTCTAGATCTGATTCTCAGGTGGGACAAGCAGTATTAAGACATCTTCTTTTCACTACTGTTCCTTCTCACAACCCACCTCCAAATCCGGGTACTGCTCGCTAGTCTATGCACAGCATGTGATTCTAAGCAGATTAACAAGCATCAGAAGACATGTATTACTCACCGTAAAGCATTTCTGATGATTGTATCTGCTTAGATTCACATGCGCCCACCCTTCCTCCCTGCTCGAGTGGAAGGAACATAGAAGTCTTACTACTTTCTCTCTTTTATGTACTCACTCACTATAGTCATTGGGCTCCCTCATGGCAGAAAAAATACAATGAGAGGGACCTCGACGCGTGAGGGATTTTGGGTACACTACACGTCACGTTAGGGATAGTGTTACAGGCACACCCATGTCGACGTCCCCTTTCGATTCTCGAAAGACAAGATGTAATACTCTGGGGTTACCACTGGATGTTGGACTATATACACAGCATGTGAATCTAAGCAGAGACAATCATCAGAAATGCTATTACGGTGAGTAATGCATGTCATATTACCAGTGACACATTGGTTCTCTGGGCTTTTGGCAGTAGTTATCATCTTCCCTTTCCCTCCTTTCCACACCCATCTCTAAGCGAAGCTCGAGGTCTCTTCTTCAGGAAATCCATAAAATCCATAAGCTCTTGCTGATGAACACAATAGAGCGTGCACCACTCTCAGAGGAGGAGGTTTAGAGTATGTACAAGGCCCTTTGCCATTCCCAAAGAGGACAAGCTGAGCCTTCGGATAGAGCTGGACCTCTCTTCTTTCAATCTTTCTTATCCCAATAAAAATGCAAGATGTCCTCATATGTGCTTCCGTACAACCCAGCGACTGGTTGGCTGTTGTGAACCTTCAAGATGCCTATCTATATGTGCCTATTTGGCCTCCTTACCGGCATTACCTCCAGTTCTCGATCGGTGAAGACCATTTTCAATACATAGTACTGCTGTTCAGCCTCAGGTCTGTGCTCAGAGCTTTCACCAAGCTAATGATCACAGTGGCAGCTTTTTTTCAGCTGAAGAGAATACACATATATCCTTAGGTAGATGATGGGCTAATCAGGGTCGTATCGCCATTGCCTCTTAGACGTTATGTGCGGTTTATGCCTTTCCATCAACACCAGAGTCCGCCTTTGCTCATACAAAAAAAGCGGAAGGATTTGTTTGGAATTCTGAAATAGCAAGGCATTTCTGACACAAGAACTAATCAGGGATGTGTTGGCAACATAGCCCTAGTCTTGGACAATGGCTATACTTCACCCTGGTGGTTTCAATGCCTCCTCTGACTCATTGTCTGATATGTGCTAGCGGTTCCCTGGGCAAGACTGAATGTGCACTGTATGCAACTCCATTTAATGGCACATTGAGGCCAAAAAGATGAGCCCCTCCACCCCCAGTGCAACCCAGTTTGGATCCCAAATTGGCTCAGGCAGGATCTACTCTTGTGGTTGGACAGACAAAATCTGCTAGCAGGGTCTCTGTTCCAGGACTTTCATCACCAATTAACTCTGATGACTGACTCCTTTCTGTCATGCTGGGGTGACACACTTGAGGAATTGCTGGTCCACAATGTTTGAAGACCGGAAATAGCAATAGAACATATACATTATCTGGAACTGAAAGCAGTATTTCTACCAATTCAAGCCTTTTTGCTGGTGTTAAGAGGCCTCAATTTCTTCATTGTCATGGAGAGTGCAGTTATGGTGCACTACCTAAACAAGCAAGGAGGCATGAAATCGGGGAGACTGTGCTCCTCTGATTCAGACTTGCGGATGAGCTCAGTAGTATGACATCTCATTACAGGCAGCTCATTTGGCAGGAACAGGAACAAGCAGGTAGACACTCGCCGCAGGACTGCCTCATCCTACCACGAGTGAGAAATGGACCAGAGAGTCCTGAACAAGTTTTCTCCATGCTGGAAGCTCCACAAGTGGACTTATTTTCAACAAGAACAAGAAATGTCATTAAAATGCCACCTGGAAATGGAAGAGGGAGAACTCTCTGGGGGACACACTTTCAATACCTTGGAAAAAGCTATCATTGCATGCGTTCCCCCTATTCTTCTGACCTCCAAAGTCCTGCAAAAGTTTCAGGCTGCTGGAATTTGTCAGATTCTTTTGATCGCTCAATACTGGCCAAGAGGCATTTTTTTGTACAGACTTCTGAAGGTTTCATCTGAACTACCTCTCCATCTCTCCTCCCTGCCATGTATCCTTCATCAGCAAGGGGGGCAGAGGGTGTGGTTCTCCTCCCCTAAATCACCTACCTTGGTCCACTGGCTCCTGTATAGCTAGCTTTTGGTCAACCAAGCATGTATAAAGACAACATGTACTTTCTTGCGGCCACCAGGAAGGGGTTAAATATCTCTCAATACAGGGGCAGGTGGATAAGAGTCTGCAACTGAATGCTAGTCTCAAAACCAATACTGGCTTCCGTGAATGGTGACTAGTCTTTCCTGTCCATCTTAGTCCACTCAGGGATAGAAGTCTCCTTTTGTAGACCCTGTCTTGTGGCACTGGGGGCAAATACAAATTGGGTGATTGAAATATTTAACACAGTCATCAAATGCCACTTTGTTGGACTGTTCCATATGTTTCCTCATAAGCATAAACCTTTCCCAGAGTGGGACATGAATTTGGTATTGATTTCCTTAGCACATAAACCTTTTCAGCTCTATGGTTTCAGTCAATTTGCGACTGGTGAAGTGGAAAATAGTCTTCCTAGCATCCATTTCATCGGTTTGCAGAATTAGCAAATTACAGGCTCTGTCCTCTAAAGAACCCAATACAAACTTTCACATGGATGAGGTGATACTGCGTACCATTTATTCTTACCAAATGTGATGTCTGAGTTTCACATAAATAAGGAGATTTCACTGCCTGTCTTTTTTCCCGACCGAGCAGTGGACAACATTTTCCACTATCTAGAAGTTTGTAGGGTCCTCGAGAGTAATGGACCTCACAGGTCCTTGGATAGGCTTTTGTCACCTCCAGGCAAACATGCAGGAAAGGCAACAATTGCAGGTGGCTCATGTCCTGCATCACCCATTGTTAAGCACTACAATGTAGACCTCCCTCGAGGGGGCTGCATGCTTATATAACTGGAGAAAAGAGTACTGAAATAGCTTTCTCAAGACATTTTCCCTGGAAAGCAATTCACAGAGCAGTTACATGGTAAGCCCCATGGGCTTTTTGCAAAATGTATTCCCTGGACAACAGCACCACAGTGGATGCCCAATTTGTGCAAGCAGTCTTTCAAAACATTTTTGCAACGGTTCATCCTCTTTGGGGTATAAGGATACTTGGTACTCTGCCATAAATGTAGAGGAAAAGTGATGGGATGTAGGACTAAGGAAATATTATTCACCTTAGTGATTACTATACTCTGTTTATATGTGTTATTACCAAAGCAAATTTCAGAGTGGTACATTTCACTGCAACCAAAATACCGAAGAAATACTGAATGTTGTTTTTTATTTATTTGGGGGTTCCTCTCTCAAGCCCCCAGTTTTTCTATCCTTATAACCGCACCACAACCAATCCTGACCCATTTTAACCCCTTACCACACTACCCTAGATATGTTTATTTAATATTTTCGGTATTTTTCATTATCATGGTTGCAGTGAAATGTACCACTCTGAAATTTGCTTTGGTAAATTGACTGGGTACCCTATACTCCTAGTAATAAGTTCCCTTTCCTCCATACACCCTTCCTCCATCCCCCTTAAAATGTAGTTAGTCCTCGTGGTCTTCTCGATGGATAAAGGGACTAAGGGAAAGGAGCACAAGGGGATGAAAATTGTGTGTGTCTGCACTTTTAGCATGCAGCACACCTTGGCATGCAAATTCTTAAAGGGAAAGCATGCGTTTGCTTTGCCTCGCTTAGAATGTGCTCTCATGCTCCGCCTTTTATCCATGTGGGGAAGCTTAATGGAAATCAGGTGTGAGTTGTTAACAGTAATTCCCTGACTTTACCTTACCATAGTAGTGGGACATGTCAGGTACAATGCTCGGGTATGAGTCTGTTTTCTCCCAGAACGGGCTGTCTGTGTGAAAGTGATCCTGTAGGGAAGCGGGTGGGGGGAGTTACAGTTCCCAGGTATCCTACCTGGTAGGATGGAGGAAAGGTGTTATCAGGGCAGCGGGTATACTGTGTCTCGCCATCAGGTGTCCCACTCCCTTAAGACCCCTCACCCAGGTGATCCTCCGGCACTGGTTCACCCCCAGGGTCTTGATCCAAAGGCGATGGTTGTGCCCTGGTCGCCTGAGAGAGAGAGAGAGAGAGAGAGAGAGAGAGAGAGAGAGAGAGAGAGTGATCCCCAGGGATTGGCGGGTGGGACACCTTCTGGTTTCTCACATTCCAAACATGCCCCATCCTGAAACTCTACTCCCATCCTGAAACTCTACTCCATAGCTCTCAACCATTTATGTCGCAAAGGCGGGTGAAAACACCCGATTTTATTTTTGGCGGGTGAGAGGCCCATTGAAACGAATGGGCGTGAAGTTGGCTTGGCGGGTGAGTCAGCTGTTTACAAGGCGGGTGACACCCGCCAAAAGCGTGTGAGTTGAGAGCTATGTCTACTCCCAACAAACAATCTAGTATGTGACAGGCGGAGTGGGAAGCTGAGCTCTCCAGTGAATGTCCTGGGAATGAAAAACACTGTTTTTATCCCCACGGTTTTGAGGAACATAATTATAATCGTCATCAAAATAACTTTATTTTGGCAGATGCTGTAGATTTTACACCAAATATTAAAAATACATGATTAAGACTACAAATATATATATATATATATTTGCAAAAGCCGGGAAAAAGAATTTCCAGTTCTCCCAGGGAGGGATGGCACTCGTGGCAATACACAAACCGCTGGTGTCAGTTGCTTCCTCGAATCAAAAACCAATGCAGTGTAGGGTTTAGTTCATTATCCAGTTTTATTAGGCATCTGCCAGATTAAAAAGTGCACGGTACAACGCGTTTTGCCGCCTACTCGCAGCTTGTTCACGTACAAGTGAAACCCACAACCAACTGTGTAAATATAGGTTTACAAACAATTAACCAGTCTCTATGGTTCTTTGTGCCATTTGTCCTTTGTCGCTTTCTAGTACCGGCTATATATATAGCTATAGCTTCAGTGAATGGAGAGAAAAACATGGCGGCCATTTTGTAAGTGGCAAATTTGCCTTGTATAATGGATGTGTTATAGCCTAGACCATGTTAACAAGAAGGTTTATTTCTGGCAAGTATAACCCGAGTGGGTTAACTCTTTTGTAAATCTGCCAGGGTTAAAACCAATGTCCCTTTCAAAATTGCACATTAGTCAAGAAGTTAGTAATTCTAAAATAGAAAACATATAGTCCTAAAATTCTTCATTTTTCATTTCTGCTTTTACTTTTACTTGCACAGTGCACATGCCTGAAGAATTCGATTGACAGGCTATGATTCGATATAAATGTTTGCAGCTGATTGAATATAAGCAGAGTAATAAAGTGCTAAGTGCTTAAAAGTTTCATGAGCTAAAGTGCATCTATTGCTATATAAAGCAAGAAAGGTAAAGTGCTAATGCATAAAGTGCAAAATATGGCTAAAACCAATTTCTGCTATTAAGTCTGCAAACATGAATATTTAAAATAAACCACTCAGTACAAAAGCGATAAAACCAACAAAAATATGTGCACCATTATAGTACAATAGGATTTAGAACAATTATGCAATGTGGGGGACATAACTATGTTTAAAAATTAACCTCTCAATTCGACTATTTGACTGGACAACCATAAATTCAAGAACTGGCGATAAGAACCATCTAGGTGAATAAAATTTTACAATATAACACAACACAAATTTAAAAAGATGTTTTTGTTAACGAACAGACTTCATATGGAGAGTTTAGCACTTGTCAATACACCCAACAAGATAAGCTATATCGGTCCTGTGGCTCTAGGTTCCCAAGTAGGTGTATAACTCTTCATCTAGATTGTGTCCTTTGGGTTTTTTGGATTCAAAGTCTAAAATATATTTGGTTTCTTTTTTCCGCAGATCAAGTTCTCTATTGCCTCCCCGTGGATTGGCTTTTATATGATGTAGGCCAAGGAAACTTAGACAGTCCAGTTTGCCCTGATGAACATCTTTGAAATGGACAGCCATAGGATAGGAGGGGTCTGAGTTTTTTATGGCTCGCATGTGTTGTAAAATTCTCAGCTTCAATTTGCCGATAGTGCTTCCAATGTACCAAAGGTTACATGGGCATAAGAGTCCATAGACCACAAACTCCGTATTGCATGTGATGTAATTTTGCAATTCAATTACTTGTCTCGTAACTGGATGCGTGTAGTTTGTTCTATTTAGGGCATACCTGCAGGCTTTGCATTTAGTGCATTTGTAAAATCCTGTTGGATTTGCATTTAGCCAAGAACTGTTCGATATTTTCTGCACGGGGGGCAAGAAACTGCTGACTAATATATATATAGCACGGCCCGCAGTAGCTAAACTTATAAGAAGAGCACTTTTTCGGCGGCTCATTACTTTGCTCCCCCTGGACGAATCATCACCAAACTTTGCAGAAAAAGTATATGGCCGGCTCTGAATCTTTTCGCCAAGTTGGGTGAGGTTTCGTGTAAGGGGGGCAAAGTTATAGGGGGGTATCAACATTTTTTTCTTCCATAGACTGAATGGGGAAAAACTTTGCACACGGCTACAGGCCGAACGGCTGGACGGATTTCCACCAAATTTGCGGCAGGAGCGGGGGCTTGGGTCAGAAAGCGTACTTTGTGTGTTTGGTGAAAATCCGACAAGTACTTTTGTTGCAAAGAACTGTAATGCACGTTCAGAAAAATTTGTGAAATCTGGGTCCGCTCAGCGGACAGAAGTGTCATTGGCTCGTGGTACAGCGTGTTTTCAGAGAAGTTTGGACGCGGCCAGTGGTTGGCTGGAGGGAAGCGTGGTGTGCGTCAAATTTCTTTGGGAAAGACGCCATGGTGCATCAGTTAGAGGGTGGTGACATGTAAGGAATGGTTGTGTAGCACATTTCAGCCGTTATAGGCCAGTGTTGCAAACAGAATGTGGGTAGGTTGGCAGTGGCACAATAGTATGCCCATAGTATGTGATTGAAAGTGCTCAGGGATGCAGGAGACAGTGTTTTGTTTTTTACATTATGATAACTGTTGCACTTTGTTGCTGCATAGCTCTATGGCGGTGCGCTGTGGTTGGAGATGCTGCAGTGAAAAGTCACGCAGTGTCAGCACTGGGTGCAGTGTTTGCATACTGTCAGTATGGTAGAGGGTATGGTTGAAGGGCAACTTATATGTGGTTGGATAGTGTGCTGTGTGCACAATGCTTGCAGTATGGGCAATGTTGTGAACATTTTGTGCTTAAGTTGGCAGTGACACAATACTTTCTGAGTGGAAGTGGGTAAGACAATAGTATGTTGATGAAAGGGCGTAGGGGTGCCCGAGACAGTGGAATGTTTGTTTTTTATTTTGTATTTTAAAATGATTTCGTTTGCACACAAACTTTACATTAATCAATTGCAATCAATCAATATATAGCCTTAGAAATTAGTGTCTCCATTTTCGATACAAGTTAATATAACTAAAATTAAAACATTCAAGATTTATTATAGATTTGTTGATAGTCTTTCCTTATTCTGAAGTTATGGGTCCTTTCATTATTGCTTCCCAGAATTGGATTATTCTGCATATCATTAGGTTGTTGTTTCCTAAGACAATCTGTGTCCACCATTCCTGCGGGTTTAAAGGTATTGCGGTTTGCGTAAGCATGGTTGCAAATATTCTCTGTTTTTCTTTTACCGCTTGGCATTCCATGAATAAATGGAGAAGAGATTCTTTCTGATCTTGTTGTCTGCAGAATCTAAAGGTTACTTGTTCTATCATTATTTGTTTAGTACTTCTCAAATATTCTCCCATGGGGAGGATGTTTAATCTCAGTCTCAAAAATGTGTCTCAAAGATGACGGTCTGGGATGAGGCATACTTACAGAGGAAACTCATTCAATTTTCTGGTTTCCAAGTCTGGATGCATATTCATTTGATATTTGGATTTTTCTTGCGAAATTTGTATCCAGTCATTAAGTTGGATTTTCTGCCTGGCCTGTTGATTATTAGTTCAGGAGTAATCTCTGCATTCCTCATTAGCTGTCTTCAAATATTCCCCCATGTGGTTGTTATAACTTCGTCTGTTTTATGGGGTGTTTCACGTAATATATCCATTGCTGGAATCTTTTCTGTAGTGAGTGTCTTTCTATATAAATTTAGGTTCTTCCACATTACTATGGATCTCAGTGATTGTAGTGCTAACTCGTATCTTATCCTTACAATTGGGTATGCCGCTGGTAGTGATAGGATTTTCTTCCAGTTTTGGCCAAAGGGCAACCTTGTTTTAAACCAGAGTTTGTTAAAATGTCTTTTGACACTGCTCTTTGTTAGGATAGCTGAACCTTTATTGTTGTCTTTTATTTTTTTTTATTTTTTATTTTTATTTCATTTGTTGTACGCCCAGACCCGGAGGTATCACAGCGTAGTTACAGACAGCTTGGTAAGACAATCTTGCAGATTTATGCACAATAGCCAAAAACAATACAAAACAATCTGTACAATTATATACACAATACATGTTCGTTGCGAGTTAATGCAGTAATTAGTCATGGGAGCTAGGTTACTATGCTGGCATAGTTGGGTAGGGATGGTGTGTCAGTATCTAATTAGTATTGGTCGAATAGCCAGGTTTTCAGCAATTTTTTGAATACCTGGTGCGATTCTTCATTCTTGATGTTTGTAGGGAGAGCATTCCAGGGTCTAAGTGCTAGGACTTTGAAGCTGCTGCACCCCGCTCTGGCTCTTTTGTAGCGGGGGATTTCAAGGCGTGGGTTGGTACTGGATCTGAGGGGTCTGGTGGACGATTTTTTCATGATTTTATTGTTAAGGTATTTGGGGGCATTGTTGGCGATTCATTTGTGAGTGATGCATAGTGTTTTGAATATAATCCTCGCCTTGATAGGTAGCCAGTGGTTGTCTCTCCTAATGTTTGAGATGTGTTTGCTCTTTTTTATGCCTAGTGCAGCACAGAGGGCTTTATTCTGCCAAAGCTGGAGTTTGGACAGATTGGTGTTGGATGTGCGTAGGAGGAGAACATTGCAGTAGTCGAGTTTTGAGAGTATTAATGCTCTCGCTAAGGTGACGCAGTTCTTTGGCGTGAGGAATTTGCGACTTAGAGAGATAAGCTTGGCAGTGTAGGAGGTGGTTGATGAGAGAGCATTGATTTGTTTGGTCATGGTTAGGGTGGTATCTAGGTAGACGCTGAGGTTTTGACTTGTTTGAGTGTAGGGATTGTGGTGCCGTCAATGTTGAATGAGGCGTAGGCGGGTTGTAGTGAGTTGATTTTAGAAGATGAGCCCAATATGAGCAGCTCTGTTTTATCATCGTTGAGGCAGAGGTTATTGTGGGCCATACAGTTTTGGATTAGTGCATAGATTTTGTTGATGAGCAGAGTGTCCTGCTCATGATTACCTGATAGGGGGATTAGGATCTGGGTGTCATCTGCAAAGTTGGTGTAGATGACACCCATGGCATCCAAGGCTGCGAATAGCTGCTTGGTGTAGGCATTGTAGAGGGTTGGTGATAGGCAGGATCCTTGGGGGACGCCTATGGGGACTGGTATGGGGTCTGCAGCCTCTTTGCCAATAGCGACTCTTGAAGTCCTGTCTGCAAGGAAGGATTTGACCCATTCAGTGGCCTCCTTGGAGAAGTTGAAGTTGCTAGCTAGCGTGGCGCATAGTTTGTCGTGATCAACTAAATCGAAGGCCGCTGAGAGGTCTAATAGCATTAGAAGACAGAGTTTGCCTGATTCTCTGGTGGCATCCATTTGGATTTTCAAATCAAGAAGTGCTGTTTCAGTGCTGTGATTTGGGCGGAATCCTGATTGTCGGGCGCCTACTAGTTGGTGCTGTTCTAGGTGGTTTTGTATTTGAGTGTATGCTATTTTGTTTATTATCTTCAGAAGGAAAGGGACGGTGGTTATTGGACAGTAATTAGTGGGGATGGATGGATCTAGTGTGGGCTTTTTCAGAAGGGGGGTCACCCATGCTTTTTTGATTCTAGCGGGGACAGTGTCAGAGTTGAAGGAAGTATTGAAACATTCTGTGATGATGGGCGTTAGTTTTGGGGTGCAGAGTTTGACTAGGTTGGGGGGAAATTGGTCTTGTGTACATTTGGAGGCTTTGAGTTTGGCTATGGTATTCAGCACTTCTTTTTGTGAGACGTGGGTGAGTTGGAAAGGTTTGCTCGAGTTAGCGTTAGGCGCATCTTCTAATATGGTGGATGGAGATTTGCTAGTTAATAGTTGTTTTTTGTTGGCAATTTTCTTTTGTAGGAGTAGGATTTTAGCAACTAGGGCTTCTTGAATGGTGGTGCACCACTCTTTGCTGGCAATAACGGGTGATGTGACTTGACAGGGATTCTCTAGTTCTCTGAGTATAGAGAACAGTTCCTTGGAGTTTGAAGAGGCATTGGTGATGCACAGATTGAGGGTGTTGGCTTTGTGGGTGATTATGGCTGCTTTGTAGGTTTTATTGGCATCATAGAAAGCTTTTGCTGAGTCTGGTGTGTTGTTTTTTTTATGGATGTGTGTTAGGCAGAATCCTGTGATCCATATTGACTTCATTACTGTTGTCTACATTTGCTGGGGAGGTAAGCTCATCTGAACCACTACCCAGACTTTGGTTCTCTAACAATCTTTCTATCAAATCCATGTTCTTGCCTTTTACAGGAAGATCCTTATGTCTACAAAGGACTCTCAAACAATCAGCTGTTTTTGCAGAAAGGGACTCCTGGCTGTAACTTTCCATAGTTGACTTGTTAGAAAATAACCTTTTTTGCTAGTGCTAAGCTTTGCGGTTAGTTGCACTAAAGTATTAGAAGCACTCTACAATGTATCCTCAAATCCCACCGCTGTACACCAGTGTTAGGCAGAATCCTGTGCAGTTCCTTTAGGGAACACTGCAAAACGATTAAGACTACAGGAGTAAGCAGTAAACCCAATCGGTAGCAGTCTGCTCCATCCAGATTTACCTGGTAGCTGTGGCTGAGCAGTCAGACTTCTCTCAAGAAGAGTTAGGCAGTATACAGAGGATACACAATAGGGCCAAAAACACAGTAGAACAAGCAAACACTGACCAGAGCTTTGTATCAAAAGTATATAATTATTTATTTAACACACTTTAGAAAATACACTAGCACTATTAATCAAAGCAAGTTCAAAACACAATCAGAAAAGTATACACACCTCCCTTAAGAATTATTTAGACAAGTCTAAGTCAAAACACCACTTTTTGTCAAAACAGAGGTGAGCGCTTAACTTAGATGGCACTCCAATAATTAAGTAAAGCGGAGAGAAAAAGGCAGCTCATAAAAATAAAACAGTTCCCAACACTTTTAAGGGACCAAAACAAGTTAGTGAAGGCAGAGTCTACTGTAGAGTCAAAGTTCATAGGCCAGGCCCACTTTAAATGGAGCAAGGTGAAATGTGCCCTAGATCACACAGTTGCGAAATGCATTCATGTCTTTGTAGAAATGTTCAAAAGAGGTTTGGGGTGGTTCAAAAGATAAAGTTGGAAGGTCTGGGGGCCAACCCAGTTGGAAAGCCAAGGATTTAAGGGTCACCTTGAGCAAACCGAAGAAAGGGAGGCCAGGTGGAACACAGTACCTTTAAAGTTGAGGATGCTCCAGTGGTAGCAGTTGTTCCTGGCAGCGGGTGCAGTTTGTGGTTTCGACCAGGGGAAGAGAGGATCTCTTCGAGGAGGAAACTTGGAGTCGTTGCACTGCCCAGGGAAGAAACCAGACGCGGAGTTCGTCGGTTAAAAGGTGCATTCCTGGTATTCGCGGTCACAGTGGTGCAGCTTGGCTATCCGCCCGCCGGGGTGCTTGGCACGGGTGATTCGACCAAGAGACGTCCTGGAAGGCGAAATGGCGAACTGGTTGATCCCACCAGCTCAGATGAAGAAGACTCTTTCAGCAGAAGATTGTTGTCGGGAAAGTGGTGAGATCCTTACAGCAGAGCTCCACCGGTGGTGTCGTCGTTGCAGATGGCTCAGCTTCTCCTCTCTTCGGATTTCTTAGGTCCTGTGGCGACTTCTGAAGTTCCTGTCCCAAAAGCCCTGCTTTTATGCAGAAAAACCCCCATTCAACAGCTGTCACTCATACATGCTAAGCCGGGTGACTCACCACTGGGCCAATCAGAACAGACTGCGACTTAAGTTGCTAAGGCAACGCAATGCAGGGTGCCAATTCCCCCACCCACACATCCTGTGGAACCCACACAGAGTGGCACCAGTTGGAGGGCTTCTGTGGAGAAGCCCGCCAAAAAGTGGAAGAAAGGGCCCGACCTTGGTTGGAGTTACAGAGACGGACACGAACACCATTTTAGAAAAGAGTTCTGGCAAAAATACCCAAACAGGGATTTAATATTTAATAAATAAACCGGCGGTATCTTTAACATTGCACCAAAAAGTGGTGTGTTTAACATCAAAGGGAAAATCCCATAGGAAATATTCCGGTGGAATATTTTGAGTGGTAACCACTGCACCAGCCAGAAACTCGACAAGGGGGACTGGACAGCGCCTCCTTGGAAACAGACCCAGGGGCAATCGAATTAAACCCTTCCAGTACTTCCACAATATGATGGTTTGTACTGGTTCTGTTCACAATTGTGGACTAGTTAAGTCCTCCTGAGCCTCCATCTTGACCCGTAGTGTGCCTCCGGTGGCCCCCTGCTCCCTCCTTGCTCGTAGCTTTTCCCTTTGTTTCTACCGCCCGCCTCCCCTCCTTGTCTGCCCGCCCTCACCCTCCCTGATTGGCTGCCCCCTCTTCCTGGTGCCTGGTGTGCCTGAATCCTGCGCACCCCGCTCGCCATTTCCATCTTGGCGTGAGCGGGTGCTGCAGCTTCTCTGACACGGTAAGACCCTCCTGGGCCTCCATCTTGACCCGTAGTGTGCCTCTGGTGGCCCCCTGCCCTCGGCTCCCGGCTCGCTCATAGCTTTTCCCTTTGTTTCTACCGCCCACCTCCCCTCCTTGTCTGCCCGCCCACACCCTCCCTGATTGGCTGCTCCCTTCCATACCTAAGGCCCTCCTAGGGCAGCCCCCTGCCCGGCAGCCCCTTGGCTAAGAGCCACTTGGCAAATGGCGGCTCTGACTAGTGGCTCCCCTTAAGTGTCTGCAGGTGTCCGCAGGGGACGCTAGCCGCCAGTCACCTTCCTGCTGGGTGCCCTCCCTATCCCCCCTTTCACCTGCATGCGTTTCCCCCCATGTGTCTTACATGTGAATTTCTGAGTACAAGCTTTGTGAAACCTAGGCCTTTTTCCCTCTATCCAGGATTCTCAAATTTAGGGGGTGTTAACTTTGACTATCTGAGTACAAAAATTGACTTGTGAAACCTAGGCCTTTTTCCCTCTATCCATGATTCTCAAACTTAGGTGGCGTTAACTTTGACTATCTGAGTACAAAAATTGCTTTGTGAAACCTAGGCCTTTTTCCCTCTATCCAGGATTCTCAAACTTAGGTGGCGTTAACTTTGACTATCTGAGTACAAAAATTGCTTTGTAAAACCTAGGCCTTTTTCCCTCTATCCAGGATTCTCAAACTTAGGTGGCGTTAACTTTGACTATCTGAGTACAAAAATAGCTTTGTGAAACCTTGGCCTTTTTCCCCTCTATCCAGGATTCTCAAACTTAGGTGGCGTTAACTTTGACTATATGAGTACAAAAATTGCTTTGTGAAACCTAGGCCTTTTTCCCCTCTATCCAGGATTCTCAAACTTAGGTGGCGTTAACTTTGACTATCTGAGGACAAAAATAGCTTTGTGAAACCTTGGCCTTTTTCCCTCTATCCAGGATTCTCAAACTTAGGTGGCATTAACTTTGACTATCTGAGTACAAAAATTGCTTTGTGAAACCTAGGCCTTTTTCCCTCTATCCAGGATTCTCAAACTTAGGTGGCGTTAACTTTGACTATCTGAGTACAAAAATAGCTTTGTGAAACCTTGGCCTTTTTCCCCTCTATCCAGGATTCTCAAACTTAGGTGACGTTAACTTTGACTATCTGAGTACAAAAATTGCTTTGTGAAACCTAGGCCTTTTTCCCTCTATCCAGGATTCTCAAACTTAGGTGGTGTTAACTTTGACTATCTGAGTACAAAAATTGCTTTGTGAAACCTAGGCCTTTTTTCCCTCTATTCAGGATTCCCAAACGTGTGTCTCCCTCCTGTCTTCATGTGCTTTTTGTGAGCTCTTTAAGCCTGAGTGCTGTCTTGTCCTTTTGCTCTAGTTGCCTGCCTCCCGATATCCTGTCTGCCTGCTCTAGCTGTCCCCTCTAGTGTCTCCCCCTCTCCCTTCCACCTCTCCCACCTACTCTATGGTGCTCTCTATCTCGCCTATCTTCTCTAACTGCTTCTCCATTGACTATCCTGCTCTCCTCACTACATCTGGTAGGAAAATGTTTAAAAAGGATATCCTGGTCTCCAACCCAGGCCTCCCTATCGCTGACACCTACACTAGTGCCTCCTCCAAGGAAACTCTCACTGACATCCTCTTTTTCATACCTTCACCTGACCTATGGACCCTTCATATGGTCTCTGTACTCTCTCCTTTCTCTTCCTCTCCCATTAATGGTGGCACCCGTTGGGATGTCCTCTTGGCCTCCTTCCACTCCTCTAATGCCATCATTATTGTCTACTCTAATCGGACTGTCTTGGCCCAAGGCCCTCAGGCCAACCTTCACCTCTTTGATAGACGCTTCCCGTGCCTCATCAACTTCCTTTCCTCTCCTGCTGTCCCCCCTCCTCTGTCCTCTGCTACCTTGCCTCCACCCTCCCTCCCTGCCCCCTCTCTTGCCCCTTCTTCACCTCTGCAGGGCGTACCTCTGATCTGTACCCGTCCCTGGAAGTCCTTCAAGGATGGCAACCTTCTCCACATAGCCACTCTTAACTCTCGCTCTGCCGTCAAACATTTCTCTGATATCTGTCGCCTTCTTGAGGAACTGGACCTTGATGTCCTTGGTCTCACTGAGACATGGTTCACAGCCAGCTCTGTTACTAGCTTTGACACACTCCTTCCTGACGGTTACAAGATCCTCTCCGTGCCCAGGCCCGACCGTGCTGGTGGGGCGGTGTTGCCCTTATCTTCCCTGAGTGGATTACTGCCACTGTCACTCTTACGCAGCCCTACTCTTCTTTAATTGCCTTGTCTGCCGACTCTCTCTCCTAGCCACTCCCTTACCGTGGCTACTATCTATCGGCCACCCAGTCAAATTTCCTCCTTCCTCTCTGAGTGGGCGGACCTCTCCTCCTCACTCCTGCCCTCAACCTCTCAACTCCTCTTTCTTGGAGACTTCAACATTCACCTGGATGCCTCCTGTCCCCCCTCTGGACTCTTTTGCGACCTCTGTGACTCTCTCTCACTATCAATTCTCCCGCCTGGGCCGACTCACTCTGCAGGGCACACTCTTGATGCTCTGATCTCTTCTGACCTTCCCCTCTCTGTCCCTCTCTCCACTCCTCTCTCATGGAGTGATCACTTTCTCCTATCCTCCCACCTCACCTTCCCTACCCCTCAGGCAAAGCCACCTTCATCACTGCCACCCTCCTTCCGTGTCATCCGACCCATGAAGCGCGTGTCAGTTGAGGCTTTCATTGCCACCTTCTCGCCACCCCCCTTCGGCTGACTCCCACCCTGACACAGCCCTCTCCACTCTCCACTCTGCTATATCTGACACTCTTGATATCCTTGCCCCTGTCATGAGAATCCGCCTGAAGCCCAAAGCCAAATGTAACTCCTGGTATGACTCGGATCTCGTCACCTGCAGGGTGGCAGAGAGGAAATGGCGTGCTTCATGTTCATCCTCTGACAAACTGGCCTGCCGCCTGCTCCAAAGGCAATACCGGCTCTCCGTTCTCACCAAGAAGAGAGCCCTTATCCAAGCCCGTATCTCTGCGGCATCTAACAATTCAGCCGAACTCTTTAAAATCTGCAAGGAGCTGGCCAACCCTGCTGCAGTCTCTACCTCTCCTGTCTCCTCCCAGGCCCTCTGCACGGCACTGGCCTCTCACTTCATTTCAAAAACTTAGGACATCCTGTCCTCACTCTCCTCCAATCACCTCCCCCCCTCTATTCCCTGCTCTTCCTCTGGCCCTTCTGCAGCCCCCCCTCCTCCCTCCTTCTCTGCCTTTCCCCTCTTTTCTGCTGACGAGGTTTCCAGACAAGTCTGATCTATGAAAGTCTCGTCGAAACAGGTCCACCCCTGTTCCTCCAAAACTATCAAGGACCACAACGACTCCCTGGCTCCTGCCCTGGCTGACTTCTGCAATCACTCCTTCGCCTCCGGAGTTTTCCCAACCCCCTTAAGCACTCCCTTGTGCACCTTCTTCTTAAGAAACCCTCTTCCGACCCCTCCTGCTAACTATCGCCCAATCTCCATCACTCCCTTCCTGGGCAAGCTCCTGGAGAAACTGGCCATCTCCCAGCTTAATCTCCATGCTGAATCTTTTGGTAGTCTTCATGACCATCAGTTTGGCTTCAGATCTGCCAGAAGCACGGAAACTGCTATCCTGAACATCCGTGAGGACCTGCTCTCGAACCTTGACTCTAACACTCCGTGTGTTCATATTCTGCTCGATCTCTCTTCTGCCTTTGATACTGTCAACCATGCCATCCTGCTCAACCGTCTCCGTGATAACCTGGGTATCACTGGTCAGGCTCTGGCGTGGCTGACCTCTTTCCTCTCCAATCGACCCTCCCAGGTCCAACTGGGGTCCTTCTTCTCTGACATCTTTTTCTCTACCTGTGGTGTCCCCCAGGGATCTAACCTCTCTCCCTGCCTGTTCAACCAGTATCTGGCACTCCTTGCCCACCGCATCGCCGCTCTCTGCCCCATCTTTCAGTGCTATGCGGGTGATACCCAGCTCATTTTCAGGCTACCCTCGGCCTCCTCTTCTCCTTCCGTCATCTCTGCTTGTCTCTCTGCTATCCATGAATGGTGTGCCTCCAATGACCTCTGCCTCAATGCCAGTAAGACTGAGATTCTACTAATTGGCACACCCACTCCCTCCTTCCCTGCAGCTCTCTGGCCGGCCTCTCTTGGCCCTATCCTGCTCCTACCTGCAAGGCAAAAAACCTTGGGGTCACCTTCGACTCCACACTCTCCTTCTCTCCTCACATATCTGACGTCTCCAAGAAGTCATACTACCAGCTGCACCTCCTCGGAGGTATCCTTCCTTTCCTCTCCTTCCCCCAGAAGCTCACTGTCTCCAGAGCCCTGGTTCTCTCGAAGCTGGACTACTGTAACAGCCTCTATCTAAATCTGCCTGCCTCTACACTCGGCCCTCTGCAACTCATCCGGAACAGGACTGCGAGACTTGTCCTTGGCCTCAAGCCCAGGGACCGTATCTCTCCAGGACTGAAATCGCTACACTGGCTCCCAGTGGCTGCGAGGATTAAGTTCAAAACCCTCTGCATTGTCCACAATGCCTTCTGGGCCTTGGGGCCAAAATACCTTCAACTCTCTCTTCCTAAATATCTTCCTTCTCGAGCTCTTCGCTCATCCTCCTCCAACTCCCTCAGGGTCAGCCGCTTCTCCAAGCAACGAGTTGGCGGTAGATCTCTCTCCGCAGTAGGGGCCTCCCTCTGGAACAGCCTTCCTGCCTCCCTGAAACTTGAGGAGAACCATCTCCGGTTCCGGAAGCACCTCAAAACCTTCCTCTTTGCTTCTGCTTTCTCCTCCCTGCTCCCCTGCTAATGACTGAAACTGCACTGAATCTGTAACTGGGCTACCCACCGTTCTCGGTCCTTGGCCCAGCCACTCTCTCCTGCACTGCCTCCCTGGAAACCCCTGCACTGCGGGATTGTCTCTGTATCCCTACAGCCCCTCTCCCAGCACTTGTCTGCACTTACCTTGCACTTGCCACCAGTGGGCCCTTATTATTTATCCTGTATTCTGCCAACCCTGTACTGCACTTTCCCCTCTCTCTTCCCCCTTGCACTTTTCCTTTCCCCCCTCCCTTGCACTTGTGCGATCTGAATGACACCTGGCCTAGTAGGATTGTTGTCTGTCTCCCCTTTGTTCCCCCCTCCCTGCCTCGTCGCGCCTTGAAACACTTGTGTATAGGCGCGTTACAAATAACATATCATTCATGCCCTGGGAGACAGTATTCAGTCCCAGGTTATGGAGTCTAACTTTGGGGGTCACTATGACACCCCTGTGTTACTGCACTGAGGGTGCTGTGTAACACATACACAAAAAACAGATGCTACCCTATGGAGTAAAAAAACCCATAACCCATAAGCACACAAGAAGTCAAAGACATACCTCAAATCATGCTAAGAGTGGAAGGAAAAGAGTCTCACTCTTAGCAGGAGAAAAAAACAAACCCCAAAAATCCAGCAAAGCTGCTGGGGGACTCACTAGGTTTGGGAAATTAGCCTTATAAGAGAATTCTCCCTAACACTCCCCCCCCCAGACTAAGGGACAGGAGGATTGAATCCACTCCTAGATGAATCTCATACCTCTAGTCGGTTATAAACATCCTAGAGAGACCATCAGCGTTTTGGTAGTGACACCTTGACCTGTGTTCAATGGAAACATCAAAGGTTTTCCTTTGTAAGCTATATGACCTACAAACCCTTTGAGGAACACCTTCCTTTTTAAACCTATAGGGGATCTGGTTGACCAGTCCCTCAGAAGTTGGTACAACTTCTGAACCTGTGTTAGGCTTTTTCAAGGGGTTCTTATAAAGGATTCCCTTAGATCTAGAGGGGCCTCCAAAGTTCCTCACCACCTCTCTGTTTGGAGCAGGTTGGATCTCAGGCCTCTTGGTTGGAGGGGTTGGGCTTAGGCAATGTACCTGCTTCCCATTCCTCTTAGATCTTACCTCACCTACTTTAGGAGTTTCACTCCCAATACTAGGATTTGGGTTGGAGTCTTCAGTAGAAGGTCCAACAGTCTGAAGGTTTTTGGCCTTAGACTTTTCTTTTCTGGTTTTCCACCAGCACTGAGAATGACCAGTTCTCTTAGGCCTAGGTAGGGGTCCAGTTGGTCTATCCTCCTCTTCCACAGAAGCAGGGGGAGTCAGAGACTCTAAAACTGGGACGAACAATGATGGAGCTTGGTTCGAGCTCCCATTTCCCTAACATTTGCCTGGGTTAGAGGTCAACTCACTAACACCAGGGCTTGTAGTGGGGTTCTCTGGAGAGGTTCCCATAGGCTTAGAGTGGTCCCTTAAGGTGACCTCTCTAGCCAATTTGGTTAGGTTCTGCTGTTCCATACTGGGAGCCCTGTGGGTACTGGACACTACTCCTAAAGTCCTTAGGTCATTCCCCAACAGGACTCTCCCAGGCACCTCAGTCTTAACACTGACAGGAATCCTCACTGTCATGTTATTACACTGAATGAGGGCTGGTAGAATAGGAACCATCTGTACAGGGCTTCCAGAATTTCTAGTGGGACCTTTGGGTGCCTTAGCCACATCCTCAGGTTTGAAAAAGCTTTCATCCACTACTGTTCTGCTGGCCCCAGTGTCTCTCCTGGCAGGAGTATCCTGGCCATTGACAAGAACACTGTCCATGTAATATATTTTAGAGTTTGCTGGTAGGGAGTCATAGATATCCCTATTCTGGCTGCTAACCAGACCCATAGGTTCTAAGGATACACTTGCTTGAAGACTCAAAGGGTCTTCAGCAAAAACTTCAAAGTGAGCACTAGCCACTTGTACTTCCTCCTCAGGAGTGAAGGCTAAGGAGACTGTGCTGATCCCTGCAGGTTTACCCTTACATCTGGGATCTCCTTTGATGTGGTCAGTTGCCCCACAGAGATAGCATGTTCCAAATGCTCTCTGGAATGGTGACTTGTTCTGACCTGCTTCTTGTTTGAGACCAGAGGGTACACTAGCCTGATGGGGTTTCCCTGGTGGCTTACCCTGGTTATTTTGTTGTTTGTGGCCCTCTTTGGTATGGGAGGTATTAGGATTCTCTGGATTCACTTTTGGTGGCTGCTTTCCCTCATCCTTTTTCTGAGTGACCCCTGCATCTTTGTGAGTAGCCCTGTTGGCAACCCACAAGTCAGCAGCCTTAGCTAGCTTCCTGGGATCTATTTCCTTTGAATCAGCTAAGTGCTGTCTGAGCTCAGGAGAGCAGGCATCATACATTGACTCCAACATAACAAGATTTCTCATTCCCTCATAAGTGTACACTCTGTAACCCTTAATCCATCCCTCTAAGTTCTTCAAGCTTTCATTCACCCAGGTAGCCCAAGGGGTACCATCATGCTTTTTGAGGGTCCTAAACCTCTTAAGGTACTGGGAAGGGGTCTTCCCAAATCTAGCTATTAAAGCTAGCTCCACACATTCATAGTCCATTCTATCCACCTCCCCCAACTCCATTACCACATCAGATGCAACAGGGGGGACCCTAGAGAACAACCAAGGAAACAACTGATTCCCTGTGATGTCCATGACTATACTCAAACATAGCCAACCAATCCAACACATCCAATTTAGGTTCATACATACCCACAATCTCTTTAGGCATCCGGGGTCTTTTGGGACTGGAACTCCTAGAGGATCCGGGGAGAGAAGCATTTTCCACAGACAATTTCTTCATCTCTAGCTCATGTTTGAGCTCCATTTCTCTGAGCCTTAGTTCCTGGTGCTTTTGTTCAGATTGGGCACTAATTCCTTTGAACTCTAATTCAAGTCTCATTTTTTCTAGTTCAATGAATGCAGGACTTAATGTGGGACCTGACAAAGGTCCAGTAGACATAGCTTGAGGTCCTAGAGCAGGCAGAGGGCCAGTGGGGGCAGTTACATTGGCCTCACTGTCCTCATCTGACTCTACAACAATATTATCAACACTTTGATCCATATTAACTTCATTACTGTTGTCTACATTTGCTGGGGAGGTAAGCTCATCTGAACCACTACCCAGACTTTGGTTTTCTAACAATCTTTCTATCAAATCCAAACAATCAGCAGTTTTTGCAGAAAGGGACTCCTGGCTGTAACTTTCCATAGTTGACTTGTTAGAAAATAACCTTTTTTGCTAGTGCTAAGCTTTGTGGTTAGTTGCACTAAAGTATTAGAACCACTCTACAATGTATCCTCAAATCCCACCTCTGTACACCAGTGTTAGGCAGAATCCTGTGCAGTTCCTTTAGGGAACACTGCAAAAAGATTAAGACTATAGGAGTAAGCAGTAAACCCAATTGGTAGCAGTCTGCACCACCCAGATTTACCTGGTAGCTGTGGCTGAGCAGTCAGACTTCTCTCAAGAAGAGTTAGGCAGTATACAGAGGTTACACAATAGGGCCAAAAACACAGTAGAACAAGCAAACACTGACCAGAGCTTTGTATCAAAAGAATATAATTATTTATTCAACACACACTTTAGAAAATACACTAGCACTATTAATCAAAGCAAGTTCAAAACACAATCAGAAAAGTATACACACCTCCCTTAAGAATTATTTAGACAAGTCTAAGTCAAAACACCACTTTTTGTCAAAACAGAGGTAAGCGCGTAACTTAGATGGCACTCCAATAATTAAGTAAAGGGTAGAGAAAAAGGCAGGTCATAAATATAAAACAGTTCCCAACACTTTTAAGGGACCAAAACAAGTTAGTGAAGGCAGAGTCTACTGTAGAGTTCATAGGCCAGGCCCACTTTAAATGGAGCAAGGTGAAATATGCCCAAGATCACACAGTTGCGAAATGTATTCAGTTCTTTGTAGAAATGTTCAAAAGAGGTTGGGGTGGTTCAAAAGATAAAGTTAGAAGGTCTGGGGGCCAACCCAGTTGGAAAGCCAAGGATTTAAGGGTCACCTTGAGCAAACTGAAGAAAGGGAGGCCAGGTGGAACACAGTACCTTTAAAGTTGAGGAAGCTCCAGCGGTGGCAGTTGTTCCTGGCAGCGGGTGCAGTTCGTGGTTTCGACCAGGGGAAGAGAGGATCTCGTCGAGGAAGGAAACTTGGAGTCGTTGCACTGCCCAGGGAGGAAACTAGCCGCGGAGTTCATCGGTTAAAAGGTGCGTTCCTGGTATTCACGGTCACAGTGGTGCAGCTTGGCTATCCGGCTGCCGGGGTGCTTGGCACGGGCGATTCGACCAAGAGACATCCTGGAAGGCGAAATGGCGAACTGGTTGATCCCACCAGCTCAGAGGAAGAAGACTCTTTCAGCAGAAGATCTTCTCTTGTCGTCGAGAAAGTGGTGAGGTTGTTGCAGCAGGGCTCCACCGGTGGTGTCGTCGTTGCAGATGGCTCAGCTTCTCCCCTCTTCGAATTTCTTAGGTCCTGTGGCGACTTCTGAAGTTCCGGTACCCAAAAGCCCTGCTTTTATGCAGAAAAACACCCATTCAACAGCCTAGCTCTCACCACTGGGCCAATCAGAACAGAGTGCGACTTGAGTTGCTAAGGCAACGCAGTGCAGGGTGCCAATTCCCCCACCCACACATCCTGTGGAACCCAGGCAGAGTGGCACCAGTTGGAGGGCTTCTGTGGAGAAGCCCACCAAAAAGTGGAACAAAGGGCCCGACCTTGGTTGGAGTTACAGAGACGGACACGAACGCCATTTTAGAAAAGAGTTCTGGCAAAAATACCCAACCAGGGATTTAATATTAAATAAATAAACCAGCGGTATCTTTAACATTGCACCAAAAAGTGGTGTGTTTAAAATCAATAGGAAAATCCCATAGGAAATATTCCGGTGGAATATTTTGCGTGGTAACCACTGCCACATGCCAGAAACTCGACAAGGGGGGACTGGACAGTGCCCCCTTTGAAACAGACACAGGGGCAATCGAATTAACCCCTTCCAGTACTTCCACAATATGATGGTTTGTACTGGTTCTGTTCACAATTTTGGACTAGTAAAGTCAATGGTGACTTCACATGCCCTGGGAGACAGTAGTCAGTCCCAGGGTATGGAGTCTATGTTTGGGGGTCACTATGACACCCCTGTGTTACTGCACTGAGGGTGCTGCGTAAAACATACACAACAAACAGATTATACCCTATGGAGTAAAAAACCCATAGCCCATAAGCACACAAGAAGTTAAAGACATACCTCAAATCATGCCTAAGAGTGGGAGGAAAAGAGTCTCACTCTTAGCAGGAGAAAAAAACAAACCCCAAAAATCCAGCAATGCTGCTGGGGGACTCACTAGGTTTGGGAAATTAGCTTTATAAGAGAATTCTCCCTAACAGTGTGTTCTAGCAATCTTTGTGTGCGCCTCAAGGAGACTAGTTCCTCATTGAACCAAAAGCAAGAGTGACTGTTTGACTTTCGGGTTTTGGTTAGGACCGGCGCTAGTAGGTCAATGGTGTTGGCGAGGCCTTGTTGGTAGTAATCTGCCAGGTAGGTAGGATTTTTACTCTCTGAGGAGGTGGAGGCTAATGCTTCTCTGAGGGCGGGGGAGAGTTTGTCATTTGTGAGTTTGTTTGTATTTCTGGTTTGCCGAATGAATGAGCCTTTGTTATATATGCTTCGTGTTTTAGCATATTTAATAATACCAGATTTACATTTGTGCCAACATTCTTAGTGTATCCCCTCTGTCGCGTGTCAAAAAGATTATTTTTAGTAGCCCAGGAGGTAAGGTTTTTCTGGATGACTCCCCCAAAAATGTTTTTCCCAGTGGATCTACTAGGGCAATAGGGCAGTAATTTACAGGAAGATTTCTATTACCCTGCTTATGGATAGGAATTAATATTGCGGTTTTCCATGTCATGGGTATTTCCGCATGAGTATTTTCAGAGTTAAACAAGTGATAACAAATGTCTGCTCACTGTTCAGGGTTCTTCTTCATTATTGAGTTACTTAGGCCATCAGGCCCTGGGGCTCTTGAGCTGTTTAGATGTAGTATTTGATTTAAGATGTCAAGACGTTCCCATCCTAGTTCCCAGGACACATGTTGGGGTTGCTCTTCTTCTTTCTTAATGTAATTTCTACTAAACTACAATTTTGAAAAATGCTCTGTCCACTCTCTTTCCGTTACCCCAGAGATCAATATGGCAGCGGAGTCTTTGTTGTCATTGATTAACTTCCAAAGATCTTTAGTATTTCTCTTGTTTAGTGCTTTAAGCATCTTTTCAGCATCATTTTGGAGTATTTGAGCTTGATTAGTTTTCACCCAATTCCTATATTGTTGCTTCATTTGTATAATTCTCGACCTGAATTCTGCTTTTAGTCTTTTCACAGCTTTCAGTTTCATTCTCAATTCTCTTTTTTTGTTGTTGCAATCTGTATGTTATAAGCATGTAAGTGGTTTTCATTAATGGTTGAACCTTGTTTGCACCTAAATGGAATAAGTAATAATAGATAGTCTAGTTTTGTTCTGTCCGAAGTATTTTTATCGTCAAATGAGCCCTTCGGTCTTGATAACTGTATATCAGAGATCTTTAGTCTATAGGAGCTGTTAGCAGGTTCCAGCATCGGCATTTGAATCATTTTGGTTTCTTCATGTGTTAATTTCCAAATCATTGACACTTTATGGTGATCACTTTGTTCTGTTGGTATTACTTCGATCTTCTCAATCTTGTGAATCATTGACTCTGATATGTAGATGTAGTCAAGTAAGGCTGATGATCCATTACCATTGCAGGTCGGTTTAAGTTTAGTTTCATGTATTCCAAAGCAAGTATCACATTTCATTTTTCCATTACTCCTACGTCCCGTCCCCTTTCCTCCATACTTTTGGACATTCTGTCCAGTGGGACGAAACCGGAGCACTTTTGTAAAGAAACATCAAATTGAAAAATGTATCCTTCCTCTCTTTTGATGCGGGGTACCGCACGCAGCCGTAACTCTGCCCTCCTGAGCTCTGCCCCGCGCATCGCTCTTCTGTCTTTTTCTCCATGCGGTCGGGGCTGGACGCACTTGCATCACCGGGAAGACATTTTTCTTCTTTCCCATTGTCCTTCTCTCCTGCTCCAGTTCTGCAGTCGCGTAATCCTCCGTCTATTTCGGATCGTTTGGGATTTGTCTATTGTTCCTCTTGCGAACGTCGTTTCGCTAGGGCTGATCCCCATTCTTTCTGCTTGGAGTGTCTGGGACCGGATGACCGTTGGGACTCGTGTTTCTACTGCGACTCCCTACCGGTCTGGGCACTTGAGCATCGTCTTCGTCGGTGGGAAGAGATCTTCCAGCAAGTTCCTCCACCACATTTTGAACTCTTCATCGACGAAAAGAAGAGACGCCCGGTAAGTTCTTTACTTTTTAGGGCACCCAGGCCAGGGGACTCCTTCCCTGGGTCCTCCAGGTCCGGGAGGGGCTTCAAAAGCTCTGCTACCAGGGTTTCCGCTGAGGTGCCTCGCAGGCCTAATAGGCGTACCAGGGTTTTCTCCAAGGGTTTCCGCGAGGGGCCTACCTACACCGGATCACGATATTTGGTTCACCAATCAGGTGCTAATAGCCAGCCCAGTCATGCTGAGGATTTGGTTACCGCAGTTCGCTTCGAGGTCTGCTTATCTGGAGCTTCCCATACATACACCGGGGTGCGCCCCGAGGCCTCTGTTGAGGCTTTCTGTACCAAACCATGGTTCGAGGCTCCACTTGAGGGAGCTATACAGACCGGACTCCATTCAGAGGTTCCTCTCATCGAGGCTAAGGTGTGTACCGACAGAACGGAGAAACCCGTTAAGGTCTTGTCTGTGAGGTGGATTCCTCAACATTCCTGCGCTCGCTGTGATACCGGTTCTGTTGAGGGGGCACAGGGAGAGGTCGCTGACCGTTTCTCCTCTGTTACCCGCTTGGCCGAGGTTCCTCTCTTGGAGGCTAATTCAAATGGTCACGACAGGATGTCCAGTAAACATCCCAGGCTCCAAAGTACTGGCTCTGCTGAGGATCCTTGTGTCAAGGTTAATGTTTCGATCAAGTCCCCTGACCAGTCTGTGCAGTTACCTGACTCATCCACACATGTGACGCAGTTCTCCTCAGATGCTCACAAAATGGCGGGCCTTTGCGTGTGGTCTACGGCAGCCATTTTGGATTCTTGCTTCACACCCACGCTATCGTCGGCGGGTGCTAGGAGCCATCTTTTGGGTGGACACTCTTGTCCACAGGACACTGTGAATCCGTTCCGCCCCTCCTATGACTTGCGCGCTCGGATGCCACTACCGCATACGGTCTCACTTCCTCCTGCTTCTGCCCCATTGGTCTTTGTAGACCCCGTTGGTGGCGGGCCTTCTTGGCAGCCTTCCTCACTACGTTCTTGGGCATATGCCCCTCATGAGTGACCTCTGCCTATTCCAGTACCTAAAGTTTCGGCAGAGGATGCCTTTTTTCAGAAGTTTCAGAGTCTAATGAACACTGATCCCATGAGGGAGTACTTTAAAGGTCTTTTTAGGGATATCTGCCCTCTGGTGCCGCATCCTGCCCCGGCAGTTCCAGTCACGACACCTGTTGCCCCAGGAAGCGGTACCACCTCTACTTCCCGGCCAGCCTGCACCTCTCCCGCCTCTGCCTCCATTGTCTTATTGCAACGTTAATTTGTAGCTGTTTATCCCTCCAGAGGTTTGAGAAAGCATTCAGTTGATGCTGTAAACCATCTGCAGTTTTAGATTTGATAACAGCATCATCTGCATACCGCAGCAGCCCTCATTCTTTACTCCCAAGTTCAGGCACATTAGATATGATGGCATTCAATCCTAGTGCCATATCATTTATAAAAATTGAGAACAGTAAGGGGGCCATTACATAACCTTGCCTGACCCCACATGCTGATCTCAAATTATTTGTTGCATCCCCTCCTGTCAACCGCATACAAGCCTGTAATTATTTTAATAGAGTTGGCAGATAGCCACTAATAGCCATTGGGTAAAGCAAAAATGATTAACAGGGACCAATGTTTGGCGCCTTGTAAATAAGTGAAATACCGTTTGTAGGTCATTATTTGTCACTTACAATGTCATTCTTTTTATGGTGACAAGTGTATGTATCAGTAGTGTCACCCTAAAAGACTGATCTCTTGTTGACAGATGTTTCCAAAATATCCCTTGGTAAGATATTGTTCTTCTCACACCAGTCTTCCAGCTTTGTCGTTAGGATTCTGGCATATAACATATAAAGGGAATCCAGACGCAGAATGGGTCTATAGTTTCCCAGCTCACCATAATTGTCCTTCTATATTGGGATAATTATAGTCTCTTTGTATTGCACCTGAGTCGTGGAGGAGGAGGTTGAAGTGCTACCTACAGAGATTGCAGCTCCCAAAGACTTAAGTAACTTAATTACCTCTCACTTGCAAGCGGTGCACAAAATAACGCTGCACCCCACCAGTATTTTCGAGAACTTGTCCCATGAAGAGTTGCAGCTGGTCACTGGAATAGTTAAAATGTTGATTTTCTCAACTTGCAGGCCTCACTTTGATGATGGAGAACAAAACGAGGGATCAGATCCCTAAGCATATTTTGTTGAAAAGGAGTTTAGAACCCAAGCATCCTCCGTGTCTCCAATCATCTCTCAATACCCCTCGCCTGGGGTCCTAAATGCACACTTAGTCAAGGAAACTGTTTTTTCTTTAATCCAGCACAAACATGGCTCAAACAAACATACACACACTCTCCGCACTTGAGCCTATAGTGAAACCGGTACATTCCCCAATTGCCTTTACAGCTCACGGCCTAAAGATGACTAGGCGAAGAACAGGGGTTTGGTCTTCAGAAAAAGCCGAAATCGATTCTCCTGGGAACTTCAGAGCTAAATAATTGAGGTAGTTGAGTCATACTGCTACCTAGGTTTACTTTTCACTAAAAATGGGAATTGATCGAGGCAAATAAAGGCAACTGCCAGAAGGTTGCAGCAAGGTTATGGGGGCTGCTAAGATTTTACCACATATATGGTGGGTGTATGCAAGACAGATGTCTTGGCGTTTACAAACTTTCGCCCCGTCCACTGTTGCTATACGAGAGTGCGATCTCGGGCTACTCTAACTGCTTTGCTTTGGAGAGGATTAAAATTAGAATTTAAAAAACATTAATATGCCTCCCCGAAAGTACCCCAACTGCGTGTTGCGCTTAGAATTGGGGATTTACAGCATAAGGCACAAGTGAAACATAGGTTTGCTTGTTATATTTTGAAAGTTTGCCTGGGTTACTTGGAAAATCCAAACTTGAAGGAGGTGGTGGGTGAAATTGAGGGTCCCCTGTATATAACTATTTTGTTTGGCACAGATAGGCACTCAAATTAAGGGATAGCTGGGGAATACCATACACAGATCCCTCTCAGCACTCCTCTCTGTCACATTTGAAAACTACTGTGAAACAAAGAGCATTAAAGAAGGACCAGGAGCCGAGTCTGAGAATAGTCGGTACATTCTCCTTGCTTAATCTTTATGCTGGTCTACGTGTCATCACTCCTCATAGTGCCAATATATGTTCTATCAGATCAGCAGAATGCATAAGGTTGGTACTAATGTCCAGACTGACTTGCTTACTTTAAAAGACAGAAGAGTTTGGGACAAGGCCATGTTAGAAAATGCCATTGTAACACATGAGCGGTCGAGAACTGAAGTCATTTCCTACTGTTTTGCACTGTTACTCTGATTTACCCAGGTCATTTTTAAACCATTTTCTCAGGAAGTATATTATTAGGTTTTATCGTGATGCACTCTTTTTAATAATAAATTGTCAGTTAGTCAGAAAAGTTTATTTCAGATTCAAAATCCATAAAACACATAAATCCAGACAATACATACAATTGATAAAACCCTTCCCTTAAGAACATCCACAAAAATCATATTATACATCTGCAAAAACAGTCACATAATAAAATACCAAATAAAGTGCAATATAAACTGCCATTACCGAAACAATAACAAATCTAAAATTTGAGTACCCTTCCCGATGTAGCTAGACGGGGGAGTCAACAACACTCCTCACCCTGTAACCTCAATAACCCTTTTCTAAAATATATTGCTCTTTTCAAAAAGGTAAGTAAAGCCCATGCAACCAAAACAGAGTCTGCACTTAAAAGAAATGAAATAGCCTCTTTGTGATGGCGAATCTTAGTTTCCCTAAGGACTGGAATTATTGTCGCTCTCCGTATCCCTATGTACCCGAGGCAAAATAGTAACAAATGCACCACATTTTCAGTAATGTACCCACACACCGGACAAACAGCGGTATCCGGATTACCTTTCAAGTTCACTGTGTTCCCCTGCAAACGGAGACAATCGAACCTTGCCCGAGTGATTAGCCAACAATCTTTTTTATAGGAACCCCAAATTAAGTAGGGTTGAACCTCCAAAGGCCAACTAATCATTGTGTGCAATTTAACTGTATTATTTTCGTACTCTAAAAGTATTCTCTTCCTGGCAAACACTTCGCCCAAAACAGGTTTATAACCATTCACCTCTGTTTTAGTTAAAAGGGCAGCTGGGGGAAAAAGAATACTTAAATTGGCCTCTCCTAAGGCTTGATCTATATAATCAAGCCATGGAATTATTTGCCACCCTGTCCTCCCCAGTACAGATCTAATAATAAAATGGCAGAGGGAGGCATGTACATTCGCCCACATATGGACCCACTGATACTCCCAAAATTCCAGACCCATTTCTTTGTGGATAGAAATACTTGCTGAAGAATTAGGGAGTCCCAGTAGTCTCCTGAGAAATTGGTTCTCCTTGACTTGTAGCTCATCCGCCTTCTGGAAACCCCACAAAGGAGCCTCATATAGTCTAACTGCCTTTGCTTGTGCTACATATATCTTGTCTACCACATCAAGCGGTTGACCCTCACAGAGGGACATAAAATGAAAAATGCCCCCTATTTTTTGGCTCAGTTTGGCCGATTGTTTGATTAGATGCGACTTCCCAGTGAGAGCTTCCGAGAATCTGATCCCTAGGTAATCAAAAACCTTCACCATGGGGATGACTTCTCCATCACATATCATGGGTCGCATTAATGCCGGCCATTTTCTTCCCACAGAGGCCGTTACAGACGATTTTCTAGAGTTGCTCTTTAACCCCAAATTGCTCATAAAGGCTGCATATGCGTT
This sequence comes from Ambystoma mexicanum, assembly GCF_040938575.1. Taxonomy (NCBI): domain Eukaryota; kingdom Metazoa; phylum Chordata; class Amphibia; order Caudata; family Ambystomatidae; genus Ambystoma; species Ambystoma mexicanum. The sequence goes on from NC_090921.1 coordinate 141,715,621, forward strand.
AATCAGGATCTGCAATGCTCTCGGGTTCCTGGCTACAGTACGGTATCATCCGCATATGCTAGCATAGGAAACGCCCGACCTCTCAGTACCGAAAAGTCCACCAAAATATTTAGCAAATCCTTCAAGAGGCCGTTAATATAGAGGCAACGATATATTGGGGCCAGGACACAGCCCGGCCTGACCTCGCACCCGACCTTAAAGCAAGCTGTGCAATGCCCCCGTGAACCACTGCGCACACCTGCCTCATTTTCACTGTGAATTTCCATCAAATCCCTCAATATGTTCCCCGGACAGCCCTTGGACCTAAGCACTTTCCAAAGCTTTGACCTGTCTACCTTGTCAAACGCTGTGCTCAGGTCCATAAACGCTAAATACACCACCTCTCCCCTGCAAAAGACTGAGTTGGCCACAAGGAGATAAATATTGAGACTCTGCTCCATGGTTCCTACTCCTGGGCGGATACCAAACTGGATGTCAGATAAAACCGACTGCTCCGTCAACCAGGATTCAATGTGCCCTAGTAGTACTCTCCCAAAGACCTTAAAAGTAGTGTCCAATAGTGATATTGGCCTATAGGTACTTGGGCTTGTGTGATCCCCCTTCTTGAATTTAGGAAATATAATAGCCCTTTTCTAAGATGGAGGATATCTACGTGATTCCATGCAAGCATTGAACACCACCGTCAGGAGAGGAGCCCACAAGTCCAGGGGGTCTTGAAAGAGGTCTAATGGTATCACATCAGGGCCTGGCGCACGATTATGGGTTTGCTGACGTATAAAATTTGTCACCTCATCCAGCCCAAACTTTAGGCTGGAGGAAATTGGGTCTACACATCCCCTCATATTCTCTCCCCTAAACAGATTCCCAGAGTGCTCCACCAGGCTGTTTCCACCACATGAGTACCACTATCCTCATTAATCAAACAACCCCCAGGTATCCTCTTCACAAACTCCCAGAAGGCCTTCCGGTCATTCCTTTTCGCTGCATCCAGGAAGCCATCCCAAGATGCCCCTTCTATTGCCAATTTGATTCTCTTTAACTCTGTTTGATAATGTGCCTTGGCCAGAGCAATCTCACTTCTACTAGAGGTACTAGAGGTGTCATAGCTCGCCCTCTTCTTCATCCTCTAATTCCCCAGAAAGGGTTACCTGCCCCACTAAAAACAGCTCTTCAGCTGAGTGGGAGGAATTTCAAAATAAAATGCTTAGGGACTTCGAGAGCGCGGCCTTGACCCCCTCGGAGATGCCTAGAGGTGATAACCCGGGCGAAAGACCCGAAAAACTAAAATCAGAGAGTCATCGAACCCGGCAAACAAAAACCTTCGAGAGCGTCACGAACCCTCGAGTAAAGACAAGACCTCATCGAATTAGACTGCGTCATCGACGCCATTGTCGAAAGGTACCTTCGACGCACAAGTCATCAACACCTTCGTCGACGCCGTCGTCGACTCCGATGAAGAAGTCCCCCAAGCCGCAGGCCCCAACTGCGCCATCGGCACTACAGGTGTCGCATGTCCCGTCCAAGGCATTGAGAGTGGCGTCGTCAATATCGACGACACCGAGTAGGATTCTGATCCTCTCGACGACATTGAGGCCTTTATCGAGTTTATAGATGCCATTTACAGGATTGTCGAGACCTATGATGTCTGCATCAACAACTACAACTTTTTCTCATGCAGTATCCACCAATTTGGCACACTCTTCTCTGGAAATGGGCTTTACCGCTCTTCCACGATCTGACTATTTTAGAGCATGATCCTCTATTCATGAGGAAGGAGAGGACTCTGACAATAAGAGCCCTTTTGGTTTACAACCAACAAGAGCGCCTATTCCAGAGGAATTAATCTCTGAGGAGAATAGATGGAGAGATCTTCAAGAATCTTTACAAGATGCCAGTGGCAAAGATACCTCTCCAGAGGCAGAATTTGCCAGGCCAGAACCTGGAGAGCATGCATAAATTCCTTACAGAGCCCTTATGGCAAGAATTATGGAATGTATGGGGTGGACAACTCCTACACCCTCTTTCCAACAAGATGATTTTACAGACATCTTAGAAAAAGGGCCTCAAGAAGACCCTATAGTTCCTTTTCATGCAGCATTGCAGAGAAAAATAGCTGCAAATTGGGAAACACCAGAGGTTATCCCGGCAGTAAATAAAAAGCTCTCTGCAAAATACAGGGTTTCGTCCTCAGACCCTGAATATTTAAGTAAGCACCCATCTCCAGAAAGTTTAGTAGTGCAGGCAGCGACGTCATCAAGTAGTAAGTCGGCATACCCCACTATGCCACAAGACAGGGATGACAAAGATTTGATGCCATGTCTAAAAAGATCTTTTTAGCATGCAGTATGGCACTTAAGTCGATTAACGCCGCTTGCAGGCTAGCGAGATTCAGCCACACCCTTTGGGAGTGCGCTTCATCGGCGGCTGACCGTCTCCCAGAAGGGGAGGAACGAGACGCATTCTTGAACATCGTCAAGGATGGGAAGGATGTGATGTGTGAGTCCCTCCAAACAGGTCTCGACTCGGCTGACAGCATCAGCAGAGCCATGGCGGTGAGTACCACAATCCGCAGATTTGCGTGGTTGCGGAAGTCTGGTTTTTCTCCTGATGTACAAACCAGGCTTCTGACCATGCCCTTTGACGGTACCTCTCTATTTGGTAAGAAAGCTGATGACAGTCTGGAGAAATTGCAAACCTCAAAGGCGGCAGCAAAATCACTTGGGGCTGCAATCCGCCAAACTCCAAATCGCCCTACAGGTACTTCCTGGAAGGGGAAGCCCTTTTATTTTTACTTCCGCATTCGGAAAAAACAGAGGGCTGCCAGCTCAAAGAGGCCAGAAACGATGGTGGACGGGTCAAAGGTACCAAGCCTGCATCAGCAGGTGCTGCTTTACCCTCAGCATCTGATTCAGCCGCTTGTAAACCCCTCTGAAGTCTCACCACAGAAAACACCAATAGGAGACAGGTTAACTCAAAATCTGATAGAATGGCAGACCATTACGTCAGATGCTTGGGCATTGGAAACAGTTGCCCAGGGTCACTGCCTGCCTTTCCTACACACTCCTCAGACTCATCCACCGGGGAACAACTCTTTGAAGCTTTGCTCGCTCCTTATGGAGGAGATTTCAGACCTGCTAGAGAAAGGTGCCATAGAACCGGTACCTGTAGCGGAGAGGAACAAGGATTGGTATTCCCCCTACTTTCTAATACCAAATAAGGAGGGAGGACTGAGACCCCTCTTGGACTTCCGAGAATTGAACAAATTCCTCAGGAAAGACAAGTTCAAGATGGTAACCCTTTTTCAGATCCTTCAGGCCCTCCAGCTTCAGGATTGGTTGGTATCTCTGGACCTTCAAAATGCTTACTTTCATGTTCAAATCCATCACAAGCACAGGAAGTACCTGAGGTTCGCCATTGGCAGCTCTCACTATCAATTTTGGGTCCTGCCATTTGGGCTGACCTCCGCCCGAGGGTCTTCACCAAACTAATGGCGGTTGTGGCAGCAAGTCTAAGGTCGGAAGGGATTCATGTCTTCCCCTACCTGGATGACTGGTTGATCAGAGCAGTGTCCCCGGAACAAGCTCAGATCCATCTAGATTATGTTTGTCAATTCCTCCACAAACTGGGCTTCTCCCTCAACTTAAAGAAGTCACAGATGATACCATCACAGAGACTCCAGTTCATTGGAGCAGTCCTGGACACATCCCTGGGAAAAGCCTCGCCACCAGAGGTGAGGGCTCAAGATATTCTACAGATGGTCACCAGGTTTAAAAATGCCCAGCGTCTACCAGCCTTCGACTTTTTGAGGTTGCTCGGCCTCATGGCATCCTGCATTTTTCTAGTGCCAGAGGCTCGCCTGATAATGAGATCTCTCCAGTGGGCGCTAAGGACCCAGTGGTCGAATGTCAGATCTCCTACAAATCCCGGACAGAGTAGCACAAGACCTTCAGTGGTGGGCCTGTCGGGAGAACATTCTGAAAGGAGAACAGTTGAGGCAACCATGGCCAGAGATAACAGTAGTCACGGACCCTTCACTCACGGGGTGGGGAGCCCATGCCAACGACTTGACCATCAACGGTTGTTGGTCTCCATCAGAGTCCAGACTACACATCAACCTGTTAGAGCTGAGAGCTGCTCTGGTTCTGGGCAATTCAAGAAGGAATCTCTCTATCGGCAGTTCTCCTAGCCAGAGAGAAGAACTCAACGGCGGATGCTCTGAGCAGGCAGAATGCAGTCTCCCACGAGTGGTAACTAGCTCAGGAAGTCCTTCAAGAGATCTTTGCCCTTTGGGGAACCCCTCAAGTGGATCTGTTCGCCACCAGTATAAACCGGAAGTGCGATCAGTATTGCTCGAAGGAATTTCCCCCCGAGAGGAGCTCTAGCGGACGCGTTCGTGGTGTACTGGGAATTTCCACTTCTGTATATGTTCCCTCCAGTCCCCGTCATTCCTCAAGTGATCAGGAGGTTGAGGAGACTCAGGAAACCAATGATCCTAATTGCCCCAGTTTGGGCCAGGAGAACGTGGTACCTTCTAGACATGTCCATCTGTCCTCCGATTCGTCTTCCACAAAGAGTGGATCTTCTCTCGCAGAAGGAAGGTCAGGTTCTCCATCCAGATATCAGGACCCTCAACCTTCACGCTTGGTTTCTGAAAGGTTGAGATACAAAGATTGGGACCTTCCGGATGACGTAATGGAGGTGTTGCTTTCAGCTAGGAGGCCAGCAACTAAATCTTTATACCGCTGGCGTTGGAACAAATTCTGCAGCTGGTGTAGAGATAAGAACTACCCTTTTTCATGTAGTACACCGATGGTGTTATCTTTCTTACTTTACTTGGCAAATTCAGGCCTTCAAAGCAGCACATTCAAGGGTTACCTCGCTGTGCAGTCAATCTTTAAGCGCACGGCTGAGGAGCCTTCATATTTCAAGTTGCCCATAGTCATTCAATTTCGGAAAGGGTTGACTAATGTCTTTCCCCCAACTCCTTTTCAAGATCCCCTGTGGGATTTAAACCTAGCCTTAAAATTTCTAATGGGTACTCCATTTGGACCCCTTTATTCCTGTCCATTAAGGTTTCTCACTCTTAAAACAGTCTTCCTAGTGGCTTCAGGCCTGGATGGCACATCACAAACTTTGCCTCAACGACGAAAAGACTGGGCACTTACTTCTAGGATCTACCCAAGGTCTTAACAAATTAGACCAAGCCTACAAGTCTTTCATCATTGACGGTAATGTCAATAAGGTCTCGAACGACACTAAAACTTTAGGTGTCTATCTGGACTCTACTCTCTCCCTGAACAGACAAACAAATGCAGTAAGGTCGGCATTGGCCTATACCTGCAAACTCATCACTGCTTGCAGACCCTTTCTGAACCCTCATAACTGCATTACCCTTGCTAGAACACTTAATATGGCCGAAATTGACTACTGCAGTGCCCTCTACATAGGGACCAGTCAGTCCAACCTCAATAAATTGCAAACTATCCAAAATAACGTCATATGGTTAGCCCTAAATATCCCTAGACGGTACCTTATCTCTATCATTAGATCTGACTTACGCTGGCTCCCAGTAAAATAAAGAATTGGCTTGAAAACCCTAGCCTTGACGCATAAATGCTTGAACAACAATAACCACCTTACCTCTCCTCTCGTCTTACTCTCCACACCTCCTCCCGACCCACCAGATCAGCCCAAACTCACACCCTAGCCCCGCCTAGATTCAAACTCCAAAAAGCGGGTGGTGTGAGCTTCCCTGTCCTAGCGTCCAAACTCTGGAACACTCTGCCGACCGCTATCAGAACGGAACCTTCGTTCCTAACTTTTAGAACAACGCTAAATCTTGGCTGTTCACTCACAATTTATGAAGCTCCCCACTCAAGTCTGCTTCCTACTTGTATTATATCTCATGCGTGTATATACTCTATAATGCTCCTGTATTATAACTTAAATTTGTTTTCTTTGTATAATATGTAAATTGATATTCTGTGTATACTGTGAATGTAACCTGTACCTAAGATTATGCGCCCGGTTTCCCATGGGCCTGGCTGCGCTTTACAAATAAACTAAACTTCAAACTTCAAACTTTAACTTCGGCCAGAAGAGTGAGCGAATTACAAGCTTTATCTTGAAAACCTCCTCATACAATCTTTCACAAAGATAAGGTAGTTCTTCAAGTGAAACCAAATTTCCTCCCAACGGTGGTCTCAGAATTCCACATCACACAAAAAATAACCTTACCTTCGTTTTACCCTCCTCCCCATCCAGGGAAAGAGGAAGAGTGATTACACAGGCTGGATCCAAGGCGTGCTTTGAGTTTTTATATTAACAGACTTGCAAGGATTAGACAAGCAGACCAGTTGTTTGTGGGGTATGCAGGACATAAACTAGGTTTACCTGTCACGAAACAGACCATCTCAAGATGGATAATACCAACTATTATAGAGTGCTGTAAATTGGCAGGAAAAGAGCCTCCTCAACACTTAAGGGCTCATTCAACCAGGGGTATTGCAGCCTCTTCAGCTCTCCAAAGAGGAGTCCCATTTAAAGACATATGTGCGGCTGCCACATGGTCGTCTGCACATACTTTCACCAGATTTTACAGTCTAGATTCCTCCACTAGCCAGGAGACTAAATTTGGAAAAGCTGTGTTGCACTCTGTGCATCTTTAAAGAAATCATTATGTTTTACTCCCGCCTCCTATACACATTACTGCTTTTGGAGTCTATCAAAGATAAGGAATACGTGGGAGGACACAATACATTCAAAGAACAAGTTACTTACCAACTGTAACGTTCTTTCGACTGGATGTTCCTCCCACGTATTCCTCATCTCCCCTCCCATCCTTCCCGCCGTAAAACTTCCCTTTTAGTTGCAGCCTACGCTCCTTCAAGGGTACTAACCATCTCATACAAGACAAAAACAGCACCTCAAAATGGAACTGAGCAACGGACGCAGCGTGAGACTATTTATACCTATGGTGACGTTGGGGCCGATACAGAGGCCTTTCGAGGGACACCGACTCAAGGGACGTCGACGTGCAGCCCCCTCTACTGTGAAAAAATATCTGAGGCCAGCAAGCTGGAAGTGGATTTATCAAAGATAAGGAATGCGTGGAAGGAACATCCAGTCGAAAGAATGTTACAGTTGGTAAGTAACTTGTTCTTCTTCACCATGCAGTCCGTGATGGATTCACATGCTCTTGAATATTCCCCGTCGTCATGCTGGGAATCCTGGGTAAGAGAAAAAACAGTTTCACTTTGGTGTATAAACTGCCGTTCTCCTAAAAACCAATCACTGACCTCTGGGTCATACTGCTCCCAGCCAGTCACTGCTCTCTCCCTAAGCTTCTCCTCTGGCAGCCATCTGCAGATTGTTACCACACATTCAAGTGTTGGGAGTCCTTGTTGCTTTGCTCTTCGAGATTTCTGCTTTTTTCCGCGCTTTTTCACTTGTTCAAACAAGCCTGTGTGCTCCATCGCTTATCCATCTGATCAACAGGGACCCGTTTTTCGGTTTCTTTCTTCACCCCTCAAGGGCATAGACCGTTGAGTATTTTTACTTCTTGGAAGTTTCCAGAAGTCCATCAGGCCTACAATGCGCCGGATCATGTCAGAGTTGAAGAAGGGCAGGGCTTCCCTCTTCAAGCTCTGCACCAGCTGCGGCTTTCGGAATGTTTTCCTGGACGACATGCATTCCCATTGCCTATATTGTCTACACCCGATGCACAAGGAGGAAGATTGTGAGATTTGCTGTGGCTTCTCCAAGCGCACGATGAATGACCGGCACGTCTGACTGGTGATGTGGCTATAGACCAAGGCCTCTACCCCGGGTGGTCCGCATGGGGAGGCTTCATCAGGATCCGGCTAACCTGAGCAGGAGTCTAAGTCCTTTGAGGACGCTCCATCCGTGGGGGCCCAAGACAAGGCCAAGCACTGCGAGTCCGCTACCACCGGGGTCGCAGCGCAAGCGGAACCCGCGATTGTCAGGGCGCGTTCATCATCTCCATCTGCCTCGATATCAAGTCATCGCTCCAGCTTTTCGTCGAGGAGAAAGTCAGCTACCCCGGGAGAAGCCAGAGAGGGCCAGGCAGGACAAGGAATCCATCTTACCGGCACAGGCCCAGGTGACCCAGGCCAAGAAGTCCTCTTCCATCGAGATGCTTGCGGCCGCACTCTCACCCCAGGGTGCCCCGCTGGCAACCAGAGTGGCGCTCCCTCCCACACAGGTGGCGTCAGCCAGACCAGCGGAGAAGATTCTGGAGAAGAGGATGCCGGACCTCAGTCCAAGGCCGACTCCTCAGGACCCGAAGAAAGGGGGGGGAGTGGAAGAGCTACAGGGCACAGGCATATCATCGTCCGATGACGAAGATATTGTTTCTGTCCACACTGTCCCGGAGGGGATGGGTGATGACGATGACGAGAACATCAGGGAGTTGCCCGCCAGAGGTGGCGACAACGGGGCAGAGGGCGACGACACAGGAGCTGGGCCCAGTGGTCCTGTCCCCCAAGCACCCCCAAAGGATCTGTGGCAAGATATTATCTCGACCTTATATTATCAACTCCTTTTCAAGATCCCCTGTGGGATTTAAACCTAGCCTTAACATTTCTAATGGGTACTCCATTTGGACCCCTTCATTCCTGTCCATTAAGGTTTCTCACTCTGAAAACAGTCTTCCTAGTGGCTTCAGGTCTGGATGGCACATCACGAACTTTGCCTCAACGACGAAAAGACTGAGCTCTTACTTCTAGGATCTACCCAACGTCTTAACAAATTAGACCAAGCCTACAAGTCTTTCATCATTGACGGTAATGTCAGTAAGGTCTCGAACGACACTAAAACTTTAGGTGTCTATCTGGACTCTACTCTCTCCTTGAACAGACAAACAAATGCAGTAAGGTCGGCATTGGCCTATACCTGCAAACTCATCACTGCTTGCAGACCCTTTCTGAACCCTCGTAACTGCATTACCCTTGCTCGAACACTTAATATGGCCGAAATTGACTACTGCAGTGCCCTCTACATAGGGACCAGTCAGTCCAACCTCAATAAATTGCAAACTATCCAAAATAACGCCATAAGGTTAGCCCTAAATATCCCTAGACGGTACCTTATCTCTATCATTAGATCTGACTTACGCTGGCTCCCAGTAAAATAAAGAACTGACTTTGAAACCCTAGCCTTGACGCATAAATGCTTGAACAACAATGCCCACCTTACCTCTCCTCTCGTCTTACTCTCCACACCTCCTCCCGACCCACCAGATCAGCCCAAACTCACACCCTAGCCCCGCCTAGATTCAAACTCCAAAAAGCGGGTGGTGTGAGCTTCCCTGTCCTAGCGTCCAAACTCTGGAACACTCTGCCGACCGCTATCAGAACGGAACCTTCGTTCCTAACTTTCAAGAACAACGCTAAATCTTGGCCGTTCACTCACAATTTATGAAGCTCCCCACTCAAGTCTGCTTCCTACTTGTATTATATCTCATGCGTGTATATACTCTATAATGCTCCTGTATTATAACTTAAATTTGTTTTCTTTGTATAATATGTAAATTGATATTCTGTGTATAATGTGAATGTAACCTGTACCTAAGATTATGCGCCCGGTTTCCCATGGGCCTGGCTGCGCTTTACAAATAAACTAAACTTCAAACTTCAAACTTTAACTTCGGCCAGAAGAGTGAGCGAATTACAAGCTTTATCTTGAAAACCTCCTCATACAATCTTTCACAAAGATAAGGTAGTTCTTCAAGTGAAGCCAAATTTCCTCCCAACGGTGGTCTCAGAATTCCACATCACACAAAAAATAACCTTACCTTCGTATAACCCTCCTCCCCATCCAGGGAAAGAGGAAGAGTGATTACACAGGCTGGATCCAAGGCGTGCTTTGAGTTTTTATATTAACAGACTTGCAAGGATTAGACAAGCAGAGCAGTTGTTTGTGGGGTATGCAGGACATTAACTAGGTTTACCTGTCACGAAACAGACCATCTCAAGATGGATAATACCAACTATTATAGAGTTATTTTCAGTCTAGATTCCTCCACTAGCCAGGAGACTAAATTTGGAAAAGCTGTGTTGCACTCTGTGCATCTTTAAAGAAATCATTATGTTTTACTCCCGCCTCCTATACACATTACTGCTTTTGGAGTCTATCAAAGATAAGGAATACGTGGGAGGACACAATCCATTCAAAGAACAAGTTACTTACCAACTGTAACGTTCTTTCGACTGGATGTTCCTCCCACGTATTCCTCATCTCCCCTCCCATCCTTCCCGCCGTAAAACTTCCCTTTTAGTTGCAGCCTACGCTCCTTCAAGGGTACTAACCATCTCATACAAGACATAAATAGCACCTCAAAACGGAACTGAGCAACGGACGCTGCGCGAGACTATTTATACCTATGGTGACGTTGGGGCCGATACGGAGGCCTTTCGAGGGACACCGACTCAAGGGACGTCGACGTGCAGCCCCCTCTACTGTGAAAAAATATCTGAGGCCAGCAAGCTGGAAGTGGATTTATCAAAGATAAGGAATGCGTGGAAGGAACATCCAGTCGAAAGAATGTTACAGTTGGTAAGTAACTTGTTCTTCTTCACCATGCAGTCTGTGATGGATTCACATGCTCTTGAATATTCTCCGTCGTCAGGCTGGGAATCCTGGGTAAGAGAAAAAACAGTTTCACTTTGGTGTATAAACTGTCGTTCTCCTAAAAACCAATCACTGAACTCTGGGTCATACTGCTCCCAGCCAGTGACTGCTCTCTCCCTAAGCCTCTCCTCTGGCAGCCATCTGCAGATTGTTACCACACATTCAAGTGTTGGGAGTCCTTGTGCTTTGCTCTTCGAGCTTTCTGCTTTTTTCCGCGCTTTTTCGCTTGTTGAACCCAGGGTGCCCCGCTGGCAACCAGAGTGGCGCTCCCTCCCACACAGGTGGCGTCAGCCAGACCAGCGGAGAAGATTCTGGAGAAAGGATGCCGGACCTCAGTCCAAGGCCGACTCCTCAGGACCCGAAGAAAGCGGGGGGGAGTGGAAGAGCTACAGGGCACAGGCATATCATCGTCCGATGAGGAAGATATTGTTTTTGTCCACACTGTCCCGGAGGGGATGGGTGATGACGATGACGAGAACATCAGGGAGTTTCCAGCCAGAGGTGGCGACAACGGGGCAGGGGGCGACGACACAGGAGCTGGGCCCAGTGGTCCTGTCCCCCAAGCACCCCCCAAGGATCTGTGGCAAGATATTATCTCGACCCTCCACACACTGGTGTCAGAGATTCAAAAGAGGATGCCATTGACACCGCCAGTGACACCACCACTTAAGAAAAAGAAGGAGGTAAGCTACACATGTGCTCCAACCGTTCTGCCCCCCCCCAGGGAGACGGACACGGCTACGACAGACACCGACAACGACGTTGGCCTCACACTGCCACAGGCCTTCTCCGACGGATAAAGTGGGATCCTTCCATTCTATAATTGCCTGTGTGTCGGAGCATTTTCAGCTCACTCCGAAAGAGAAGAAAAAAGGAGGGCTTCCTGTACCAACGCCCGGAGGCGAAGAGGAAGACCAGTCTGTCGATACCACTCCTGGATGACGTCTGGGATGAGGGGCTGCCGCTCCTCAAGAACCCTTCCTTTGCGCTGGCTAAGAGAGACCAGCTAGAGAAGAAGTATCGGGTGCCGGAGTCTGCGGTCATAACCATCGCCGGACTCAGGGGTCTCGGCTGCGGCAAGGAAGAAGTCATCCAACCCGTTGTCGTCAACATCTGTTCCCCCAGACGGCGAGGGGAAGAAATTGGACGCCGTGGGGCCAAAGGACATTTACTCGGCAGCGACGACAGTCAAAGCGGCCAACGCCTTAGCGATCCTGGCCAGGAACGACCGGGAGCTATGGTACAAGATGGCTCTGATCCTGGATATCCTCCCTGAGGACAAGCAGGTAGAGGCAATTGAGCTCCTTCAGGAAGGCGAGGTGGCGTCAGACCACGCCATTACCGTGGCCCTGGACATTGCAGACAAAGGGTTCCACCAGATGGGGAACAGAGTTTGCCTCCATCGTCATGGCTGGCTACAGGCCACCAACTTAAGACAAGAGGTCCAAACGAGGGTCCTGGACATGCTGTTGGACAGAGACAATCTTTTCGGCAAGGCAGTCGACAAATCTCTTCAGGCCATCAAAGCCGACACCTGCACGCTGCAACAGCACCGTCCATCCTTTGGTCCCTCAGGAGGAAAGTCGGGGAGGTGTTCGAAGAGTTTCAGTGGTAGATTGTCCTCTTACCACAAACCCTCCCGTTCCATGACCCAGGAAGCCTACAAGGGTCGTTCCAAGGCCTTCAGAGGTGGCAGCCGTCGTTGTTAAGGCGCCAAGGGCGGTGTCCCAACCTCCAAGCATGACTGAACCGGCTGAGACTTTGGGTCCCCACCCATGCACTCCACTGGGAGGCTGGCTGGCGAACTTCGTGTGGGAGAACATCTCCACCGATCAATGGGTGCTGGACGATCTCGTCCACGGACACACCTTGGAGTTTCAGTGAAAGTGTCTGCGAATACCACTGGTGGACTGGCAGGAACAACATATCCCTCAGCTGCTGCTGGAAGTTCGGGCCATGTTAAGAAAAGGGGCGATATAGCTGGTTCCGAAACAACTCCGGGCTCCGCAGTTTACTCAAGATACTTTCTGGTAAGAAAGAAGACCGGGAGCTGGAGGCCCATTCTTCACCTACGATGACTCAACAATTTCATCAAGTCCCAGAAATTCAGGATGGTCATGTTGCAGCACGTGCTCGGCCAACTGGAGAAGGGAGACTTTCTGTCGGTGTTGGATCTGGAGGACACATACTTCTACGTCCCCATTCACGTAAAACTTTGCAAGTTCCTGTGCTTTGTCGTACTCGGGAAGCACTACCAGGTCAAGGCTCTCCCCTTCGGACTGAAGTCGGCACCCAGAGTCTTTACGAAGTGCCTGGCTCCGGTGGCGGCCCATCTACGGCTGCAGGGGATTACTGTGTAACCTTACATTGACGACTGGCTCATCCAGGCCAAGTCGAAGGACATTGCCATCGCTCACACGGAGAGGACCGTCCGGCTGCTGACGGATCTGGGGTTCTCCGTGAACTATGCAAACTCCTTCAAAGAACGCGCTGTTCCTGGTATCCAGTCCTGTCTGGTGGATCAGTCGGAGGAGAGAAAAGTGGCCATTTTGCACAAGGTGCAACGGCTGTTAGCACTAAACATAGCCACAGTGAGGACCATCAAGTCGCTGATGTCATCATGCATCTACCTGGTCTAGCTCTGCAGGTTGCAGATGCGACCACTCTAGGAGTTCCTGGATGCCCATTGGATCCAAGTGTCCGGAAGTTTCAAAGTTTCAAAGACAGGATCGATCTTCATGAGGAATTCCGTTGAGCGATAAGTTGGTGAGTGATCCGCTCTAAAATCGATGGGGGCACAGACTTCCAGAACCCGCCATACCCAGAGACGGTTACAACGGACACTTCCATGGAGGGGTGGGGAGCACACACCGGACGTTTCCACACCAGAGGCCTGTGGCTGCCGGAGGAGAAGGTGCTACACATCAATGTACTGGGCTGTGTTTTGGGCCCTCAAGTAATTTCTTCCGTCCCTCAAGGGCAAAGTGGTGAGGGTCTTCACGGACAATGCCATCACAGTGTTTTACATGCGGAAGCAGGGTGGCACCAGATCCCCAACGCTCTCCAGAGAGGCACAAGATTTGTGGCACTGGGCCGGCGCACAGGGGATGTTCCTCATTCCTTTCCACCTAGTGGGAATCAATAACACTATTGCCGTCTCCCTCAGCAGGGAGCTAGATACTTGCCACGAGTGGGCGCTTCGGCAGGATCAAGTTGACAACCTCTTCCTCAGGTGGGGCAGTCCCCAGATCAATTTGTTTGCGATGGTGACGAACACCAAGTGCCAGAGGTTTGCCAGCAGGTTCCCCAGCCGGGGAGCATAGGGGATGCATTCTCCTTCCCTTGGGAAGGCCTGTTCCTGGACGCGTTCACTCCTTTGCCGCTGCTACTACGAATGATCAGTCAACTCTAGAGGGCACCGCGCCAGTATCTGTACCCGGACCTTCTCAGCATGTCAGGGTCCCCTCCAGGCAAGCTACCTGGTGATCGTGGATCTTCTTGCCAGGAAAGGAGGCGCATTGCTGCACCACAACCCAGGATCGCTGAACCTGAAGGCCTGGCTCCTGCAGCATTAGAGTTCGGTGGTTACGAGCTGCCTGCGGACTGCAGGGAGGTAGTCGCCAAGGCCAGGGCGTCGTCGACTCGCAAGTACTACGACACAAATGGAAGCATTTTGCGACTTGGTGCCTGTCGCAGCAGATTAACCCGCTGAGGGTCACGGCCCTCCAGGTCCTGCTGTACTTGTTATCATTGGCTAAATCGGCAGCTATTTCCCGCTACACTAGGTCTCCTGGACGGTCTTCTCTTTGGTCGCATCGTCTAGTGAAGGAGTTCATCAAAGGACTGTTCCGTTCGTTCCCGCCGGTGAAGGTGCCTGCCCTGGTGTGGGAACTCAATATGGTGCTGACTAAGCTCATGGGGGGCCCATTCGAGCTGATGCAGCATGCTCCGCTTAAGTTCCTGTCTTGGAAGACAGCTTTCCTCCTGGCCATCACCTCTGCCAGGAGAGTAGGTGAGATCCATGCCCTGTCCTGGAAGTGGCCTTACTTGACTTTCCACGAGACAAAGGTTGCGTTGCAAATGCACCCATTCTTCATGCCCAAGGTTCCATCGGAATTTCATCTCAACAAGCCCTTGGTGTTGCCTGTGTTTTTTCTGATGCCTTATTCGCCGGCATAAAGGTCTTTGCACTTGCTGGATGTGGCTCGAGTGTTGAAGTTTTATGTGGCCAGCACGAAGAGTTTCCGGAAAACTTTTTTTTTTATTATTTATTTTTATTGGTTGCTAGAAACCTGTAAAAAAAAAAGAAACACTGTTACAATACAAAACAGCACAGAAACTCCACTTTGTTATCATCAAGAGGCGTACTTTCCATCATGTATGGTTGGTTGACCTAGCAGGAATGACGCTAGTCCCTCAGTACGACGTTTGTTAGCTCATGAGAAGAGGGGTCCTGTTTAGATAGACAAGTTTTTAGATCTTTCAAAAAAGTTGCTAGCCCATGCATACGTTTTCGGTCTAACCCCTCGAACATGAGTTTCCACCAGTCATCGGCACAGTACGTTTGTCGCACCCAAAAAATCGGGCCAAGTAGGCGAGTTCGTAGGGTTGGAAGCTTTGGGCAAAACAGAGTCAGATGTTTGAGAGACTCTATT
Source organism: Ambystoma mexicanum (assembly GCF_040938575.1). Taxonomy (NCBI): domain Eukaryota; kingdom Metazoa; phylum Chordata; class Amphibia; order Caudata; family Ambystomatidae; genus Ambystoma; species Ambystoma mexicanum. The sequence continues at coordinate 141,730,926 of NC_090921.1, forward strand.
AATTGGTCGCAAAGGCGGCAAGTTATCTTTACATTTTCACTTTTGTTCCAGGTTCTAGTGCAATCTTCAGTGAGGAAGAGATTGAGTCTGAATTGTATGAGAAGCAATCTCGAATTTTGGTCTGGCGATTGGAGAAGGTATGGCTGCAGTTCGTCATAGGCTCTTGCTTCAGAAGGAGCGTCTTTCATTAGATGAGAACTTAGTCGATCTCTGCAAGTTTGTTGCCAATCTGCTCTCCATAGCTTTTGCTTTGCTTTCTCAGGGTTATCCAACAAGGTGGTAACCTGGATGTCATTCGCCTCAAGTACTTCAAGACAAAATCTGCCCCACATGGAAAGTACCGTGTAGTCCAAGTCTGCATTTGGGTTGTGTAGAATTTTGAACTGTGGCACCAGAGTTGGTAAGATGGTCTTCCTGTAGAGATTTACCAAGTTCCAGCACACTCTAGCGTGGATGGATATCAGACCAAGTTCGTACCTTATGTTAGAAGTTGGACAACCTTTGGGAAGATGTAGGGTTCTAGTCCAGAAGCTATTTTCCAAGGTGCTCCACAGGTCATGTGATCATAGAACATATTTTCAAAGGGATTGTGTCCTCCGACGTATTCCTTATCTTGATAATTACTTCCAGCTTGCTGGCCTCGGAACATTTTTTCAGTAGCGGGCGCTGCGCGTCGACGTCCCTCGAGTTGGTGTCCCTCGACAGCCTCCGTATCGGCGCCAATGTCATTGTGTGTATAAATAGACTTGCGCAGCGTCCGTTACTCAGTTCCGTTTTTCCGCGCTTCGTGGGCCTCGGAATCGTGTTGCTCAGTTCTTTATTCAAGTATATTCTTATTATTCCTCAAAGTTATCTTCTTCATTCGATGGCTTCCTCTTCCGAACCGTCGACCCCACGGTCCGGCTTCAAAAAGTGTTGAGATTGTGGGAAGAAAATGTTGTTGACGGATCCTCACAGGATCTGTTTGTGGTGCCTGGGATCGGAGCATCACTGTTCAGAATGCGAGGACTGTATGTCCATGACGGCGAAAGCCTTGAAGGAGTGTAAGAGGAAGCTAGAAAGAGCTAAGACTCTTAAAACTTGTACTTCTTTGAAAGTTTCCTCGGCAGAGTCGAGACATTCGTCTCCTCGCCGTCACAGGAAACATTCCCGCTCAAGGTCTCAAAGCGGTTCCCATCAGTCTTCGAGATCTAAACACTCGAAAAAGAGGCGTTGTAGATCTCCCTCTTCTTCGTCTTCTTCCACTTCCCCGGAAAGGGTCACCTGCCCCACGAAACACAGCTCTCCAGCTAAGTGGGTGGAATTTCTGCAAGAAAATGCTTAGCGTCTTCAGGAAAGCAGCCTCCACCCCCTCGGAGATGGCTAAAGGTGATACACTGGGTGAAAGACCTGAAAAATCGAAACACCGCGAGTCGTTGCACCCGGTGACAGAAACTGCCCGAGAGCGTCATGAACCCTCGAGCAAAGGTAGTAAGATCGCGTCATCGCCGCCATCGTCGAAGGTTCCCTCGACTCATAAATCTGCGTCTGCGCCCATCGACACACAAATCGGTCGAATCGACGCCGTCTTCGACGCCGCTGTCAACACCGATAAAGGACAGAACTACTGCTGTTACTACATCTCTGTAAGTAGACGTACCGAGGGCTTCGACCATTACCTCGAGGATGTCGTCGATAACCTCGACGACTCCCAGTAGGATCCCGATCCTCTCGAGTTCCTTCATACTTTTTCAACCATGGCCGGACATAACAGTAGTCACGGATGCCTCACTCACGGGCTGGGGAGCCCATGCCAACGACTTGACCATCAGCAGTCGTTGGTCTCCATTGGAGTCCAGTCTACATATCAACCTGTTGGAGCTGAGAGCTATCAGACTAGCGCTGAAGGCTTTTCTACAATCTCTACAAGGGAAAAATGTCCTAATAATGACGGACAACACAGAGGCCATGCACTACCTCAACAAAAGAGGAGGTGTAGGATCACTGCCACTATGCAGAGAGACGATGCAGCTCTGGTTTTGGGCAATTCAAGAAGGAATCTCTCTATCGGCAGTTCACTTAGCCGGAGAGAAGAACTTGACAGCGGACACTCTGAGCAGGCAGAGCACAGTCTCCCACGAGCGGGAGATAGCTCAGGAAGTACATCAAGAGATCTTCACCCTTTGGGGAACCCCTCAAGTGGATCTGTTCGTCACCAGTAGCAACAGGAAGTGCGATCAGTTTTGTTCAAGTGAATTTCCCCCGAGAGGTGCTCTAAGGGACGTGTTCGTAGTGGACTGGGAGTTTCCACTTCTGTACGCGTTTCCTCCAGTCCCTGTTATTCCTCAGATGATCAGGAGGTTGAGAAGATTCCGGAAGACTCAGATCCTAATTGCCCCAGACTGGGCCAGGAGAACGTGGTACCCGTACCTTCTGGACATGCCATCTGCCCTCCGATTCCTCTTCCACACAGGGAGGATCTTCTCTCGCAGAAGGGAGGTCAGGTTCTCCATCCAGACATCAGAACCCTCGACCTTCACGCTTGGTTTCTGAAAGGTTGAGATACAAGGATTGGGACCTCCCAGATGACGTCATGGAGGTGTTGCTTTCAGCTAGAAGGCCAGCAACAAAGACTTTATACTGCTGCCGTTGGAACATGTTTTGCAGCTGGTGTAGAGCATCGAACCCTTTTCATGGGGCACACCAATGGTGTTATCTTTTTTGCTCTCTTTGGCGAATTCAGGTCTTCAAGTTGGTACGATCAAGGGCTACCTCGCAGCGCTGTCAATCTTCAAGCGCACTGCGGAGGAGCCATCATATTTCAAATTACGCCTAGTAATCCAATTTCTGAAGGGGTTGACTAATGTCTATCCCCCAAAGCTGTTCCAAGTTCCCTTGTGGGACTTAAATCTAGTCTTGAATTTCCTGATGGGTACTCCCTTTGAATCACTCCATTCTTGTTCATTATGATTTCTTACCCTTAAAACAGTCTTACTAGTGGCTTTGACATCTGCCAGAAGAGTAAGCGAATTACAAGCTCTATCTTGTAAACCTCCTTTTCACAAAGACAAAGTTGTCCTACAAGTGAAGCCTAATTTCCTACCAAAGGTAGTCTCTGAATTCCACATCACTCAGAAGATAACCTTACCTTCATTCTATCCTCCTCCCCATCCTGGGAAAGAGGAAGAGAGGCTACATAGGCTGGATCCAAGGCGAGCCTTGAGTTTTTATATCAGCAGACTTGCTAGGATTAGGCAAGCAGACCAACTGTTTATAGGTTATGCAGGACACAAATTAGGATTGCCAATCACAAAAAAGACCATTTCCAGATGGATTATTTTAGCCATTCTAGAATGCTACAAATTGGCAGGGAAAGAGCCCCCTCAACACCTCAGGGCTCATTCAACCAGGGGTATCGCAGCCTCTTCGGCCCTCCAATGAGATGTACCGATTCAGAACATATGTGCGGCTGCCACATGATCGTCCGCACATACTTTTACAAAATTTTACAATCTGGATTCCTCCTCTAGCCAGGAGACAAGATTTGGCAAAGCTGTGTTACACTCTGTTCATTCTTAAAAGGAAATATTTCAATTTTACTCCCACCTCCGTTTACACACCACTGCTATGGGACTCTATCAAGATAAGGAATATGTCGGAGGACACAATCCCTTCGAAGAACAAGTTACTTCTTACCTTGTAACTTTCATTCGATGGGATGTTCCTCCGACGTATTCCTTATCGCCCCTCCCATTCATCCCCTCAGTAAAACCTCCCTTGTAGTTGCAGCTTACGCTCCTTCAAGATCAATAACCAATTAATGCACAGCTACTCTTAAGCTTCAAAACGGAACTGAGCAACGGACGCTGCGCAAGTTTATTTATACACACAATGACGTCGGCGCCGAAACGGAGGCTGTCGAGGGACGCCAACTCGAGGGACGTCGACACGCAGCGCCCTCTACTGAAATTCTTTTCCGAGGCCAGCAGGCTGGAAGTAATCTATCATGATTAGGAATACGTCAGAGGAACATCCCATCGAAAGGACGTTACAAGGTAAGAAGTAACTTGTTCTTCTGCTCCATAGATAAGAGCCGGAACAGCTTTTTGACAGTAGAAAGCCAATATTGGCTTTATGGAGAATTTACCAAATTTTTTGTTGATGATGGCAGCTTGGCAAGCTAGCTGTCAACATTTCCTTTTTGTTGCTGCGACCCAAGGTGCATCATTTATGTTAGAGATTAACAGCGTGTCCAGTTATTTGATGTTAGGGGATGTTCTTAAGATACAAAGGCTTTTCCTGGTGACGTATGTTTCAAGGGTGTCAAGCTTTCGTTGAAGCCCGATGGGCGTGGCATCTAGAAGAATCAGATCGTCCGCATAGATAAGCCAGCCAACACACAACCCATGAATCTTCGGAGGAAAAGCGGCCACATCGTTGAATATTTCTCCAATATCCCAGATAAAAAGGTTGAAAACGATGGCCGGCAAGGGACAGCCCTGTTTCACACCTTTAAAGGTGTTTATTGCTGTGGCAGAGTCCCACCAAGGTCCAGTCTAATTTTGATGTTCGTGTTGGAATGAAGTTCCTTAATGGCTTCAAGTAAACTTGGTGGACACTTCCACGCTTTCAGTTTGTCCCACAAAATTTCGCGATCTACGCTGTCAAAGGCGTGGGAGAAGTCTATTGCTGCCACATATATTTTGGAGTTTGTTCTGATGGATTCCATTTTCATTAAGATCAGCAAGAGGGTGTTAAAACCACATCCGACGCCTTTCACAAAACCTGCTTGCCGAATGTGGTTGTTTTCAGTTGACCAGTTGAGCAGCATGTGTTGTAGTTGGCTTGCGTAGATTTTTCCCAGAACATCGAGAAGGGCAATGGGTCGATAGTCCTTCGGGTTAGACCGATTGCCTTTTTTAAAAATGGAGACAATGATGGCACTTTTCCATAACGTTGGCGTGGCACATTTGGTTGATATTCTTTCATATAACATGAGACGAAAGTCTGCCCATGCATCAGGGTTTTGCTTAATAGTATAGTTTGTGAGCCCGTCAGGTCCCGGGGCTCTCGATGGACGAGATTTGTTGATTGAACTCAGGATTTCGGCTTTATCGAATTTTAAGTCCCAATCGTCCAAATTTGAGTTGGTTTGGTGAGTGTCGCCTTTGTTTTTATTACACATTTCCGTGTAGTGTTTCACCCAGGTTTCTTCGTAAATGGTTGAGACTTGAAGCGCATCCTGAGGTGCTGATGTGTTGTTGATAAGACTTCAAAACTCATAGGAATTTTTATTTTTAAGCTTCATCAGCATTTCCTCCAAGTCATTCTGTAGTAGAAATGAGTTATGTGCCTTACTCCAGTTTTTGTATTCCTGCATTGCAATTTTCTTTTTTGCGAGATAGTAACTAAGGTCTGTGCGAGGTAGCTTCCTTATCTCGCAGCGCAGCAGACGTTTACGCTGTAAAACTTTTAATGTCAGACTTGTGTTTATGACGAAACTTCGACTGTTTAAGGCCCTGTTTATGTTCAGAGAATTGGGCCAGGAGATGTTGGTATACTATTGTGTCCGGTTCTGAATTTAGACTGGAGACAATCTTGTTAACATCATTGTTTTTGAGATTAAGTCTTATCTGACTAGAACGAAAAGAGATAGAATGTGACCAAGTTGGCAGTGTTGAAGTACATTGGGTGCTGAATGTCATCTTCAGCATGTCGTGATCACTGTGGACCATGTTTGTGAACTCTAAATTGCCTTCATTAGAATTGATTCCGAGATGAAGATGTAGTCAAGTGTGGAGCATTGCTGGTCTCGTCTCCATGTAGGGTTAGCTGGAATGTCACCAGACAGGTTCCCATTTAAAAGAGCCATCTTGCGAGAGCCAATTTCAGAACACTATGAGCGGGGCGCTAGGTTTTTAACTTTTCCTCTTTGTAGCTTTGTTGTTTGACTGGTGTCGTGGCTCAAACAGTCAATGTTTATTTCTCCGCAGATTATTATTTTCACAACGCTGGAGTCCTCAAGTAGTGCATCTACTATAGTGGTCACAAGATCGATATATGGTGCGATTCCTGTAGCGACCTGGTTCCAGTATAGATTGATGATATGCAGGAACTCAGGTTCGCGAGAGCTAATTAACGATACTTTGGCGGTCTGGATGTAGGGTGAGATGTTTTTGGACTCCACGATTCTGAGACCAGATGATTTTTTTACAGCAATTAGTAGCCCAGACATTGGTCTTGCTTTGAGCTGTTTGAATGCAAGATTTAGGACTATCTCAAAATGTGGTAAGATTGGACATTCCGTTAGCCATGTTTCTTGTAAACATACTAGATCAAGATCAAACATCCATGGAGTGTGGAACAGGTGTACAAAACCTCTTGTGTTCCAGGATCCTAAAGTCATGAGCGAATCGTCATGAGATTCCTGGCATTACTTAATTTGCTTTGTGTTTATGGTGGCTGCGAGCCACTCCCATTTTTCGTTGTCAGGAACACATTGAGACGGCGCTGCAATTGAAGCTGCGTCGGGCGTACCGCCTACGCCCTCAATGGTTATTTTTATTTGTTCACCATCTGTGAATTTAACAGATGCCTCAATTCTATTTGAGAAGTTGGTCCTAGGTGTTGCAAGAGGACCGGAGGCCCTTTGGGCTGAGGGACCTTCATCCAGGAAAAGGGTCTCTGCACATTTATGGATGTCTTTTGGACAGGCTCCATTAGAGACAGGCTTGAAGTTCGAGACAACTTGGGGAATCGTGTATATGTCAAAGCCCAGTGACAAGAGGACCGGACCAGCTTCCAACAAGATGTCTCTAATTATTCTTTATGCTAGATGTAGAATCACCTTGTCGTTTCTTTTTTCATTGTGAAATTCCACAATTTTCAGATCTTCAGAAAGAATTGTTCTCAGGCTAGGTACCAAGTGGAAGAGCCGAGTTATGTATTGACAGTTCAGGAATAAATCGTCTGAGGACTCCACTCTTTCTAGAATCAGTTGGTAATATGGTGAGACTTTTTTTGTGATCTTTGCATTGGCAATCCCACGTTTTTGGGAGGCGTAATTCGCCTCTGAGGTTGGAGCCCGTAGATGGAGTTTGTCTGGCACCTAAGAGGTGGATTTTGTAGCTCGTTATAATTGGGTATGTAAGTAGTTACCTCGGAAGGTTGGATTCCACAGCGCGCAGTTCGGCGGTCTTGCAAGCCAATGTTTTGGCTCGTTTTTCCTCCATTGTCATGAAGGGGGAGCCAATACTTTTTTTCGTAGTAGATACCAGGGTAACCGGCTGAACCAGGGTACAAGTTCTCTGGCACGTGGGCAAGGTAGGAACACTTGGTGGCTGAGGAAGGAACGCCTTAGCAGGGTCGCTGGTACATGTTTTAGGAGAATCAACAGTAGGTAGGTTGACTGGGGAGTTCTTAGGCGAGGATGCTTGATCGTTTTGGGGTCCTCATTTTCGTCTTCATACGTCGATAAGTTAACTAAGTCAGTTACGTCATTAGAAAACCCGTCTACATCGATGGGTTCAGCATCTTGCCTGACATCATCACACACCACTCTTGGTTTAAGGGAGGCAGATTCTATTGACACAGTGTTGTTGTGGACAGTTACATTTACAGTTTTTATATTGCACAGGAATTTTCTGGATCCATTCCCATGCCACATTTTTGTGACTGGTTGGTTTTTGGTTTTTCTTTTTGTTGACTGGTCGTTTCCAAGGGAGAGGATAGTCGTTGAGTTCACAGGACGGTGGACTCCTTTAAAGATGTCAAAGACTTCAGGACTAGTTAGACTCGACAGTAACGAGCCCACAGTTGACGTTCTTCTTGCTTGTATCTACACTAGGAGATTGTAAGCTCGAGATTGAAGCCACTTGTAGGTTTGAGTGAGCAGGGTTACTGGTTTGGAGACTGGTTGCAAGAGCTTCACCAAAGGAGGATATGTCCTGCGACATTTGGTCCGTGGCAGGTTTGGCAGAAGAACTGAGTGAACATTTTTGGCACAGTCCTTGTCTGCATGGTCGTCAGGGCCATTAATACTGTGGATTGCTTTTTTTTGTCTTGGTTTGAGATTCCTTAAGATTGTAGTTGACCGCAGTTTGAGCGGTGCTTGAATCCAGGGAGGTCTTCGCCATTTCACTAGAGTGCCCCTCAACTTCAGGAGGGCATGTGTGTGGCATGTCAGGAAGGTACGTCATGTCGTCGTTGAACAAAACACAGGCCTCATTCTTGTTCGTCTCCAGTTGAGTGTGCCCAGACTGCTCCAGTGTTGGTACGGGGATGCAGACAGTAGTAAACTTAGACTTCTGCCCGGGATGAGTTGTCATGAGTCTGGTGTTGATTATGGTCGGAACGCACTCCAGCCCGTTGTCACGTGTATCAGCATGGAATTGGCATGAATCCTTCTTGCTGTTTTTTGTTGAGAGCTCTGACTTTGTCTTGAAGAATTTCAATGCCTCCTTCGCTACTTCAGCTAGTAGCTTTTTGTCCTACTTGTTGTTTTCGGTTCGACCTGAAATAATGTTTAACATAGCCTCAGTTTTGTTGCTTAGTGATATGAGGTTGTCTTTTCTGTGGATGCTTTTCCTCTCGATTTCAATTAGTTTTGTGTTAAGGACTGCAATCAGGGTTGTGAGGTCCTTAATATTTTCATTTATTTGTTTGTATAGTTTAGTGAAGGGGACAATAGATATGGCCATTGAGGCCATGACAGCCACCTGCATATCTCTAGCCCAGTTTGGGTCACTAGAGTTCGATGAATCCTGGTTAGTGGTTACGTGTTTGTGACGGCAGAGGCATTTGCTTGTCCTGATTTTGGGGTAGGGACGTTCCATCAAGGAAGAGTCGGTAGACGAAGTGTCAGATAGAGATGAGACAGAAATCTGGTTACCAACAGTCCTCAGAATTTTAGAGCTGGGCTCATGTGCATGGGGAAAAATGGAATTTAGACACCTTGCACTCCTAGTGTAAAGGGATTTATATTGTGTAAGAAAACTGGGTTTTATGTCTGTTCAGTTAAAGTGTTTTATGTGTAATTAAAGGTGCAGGAGAGAAAAGAAACAACATATGGGTGGTGAATACAGTAGAACCAGAATAAGTTCCCTATTTGGGAACTCCCGTCCCCTGCACACTATCAATGGCTAGAAAAGCCCAGTAGTTTAAGAATCTCCAACACATTTTTCAATGAAAGTATAGTCGTCACATAGCATTCTATATAGGAGAATGCACTGTTAAATGATAATTATATTAAGAAAAAACTTTAGTTAGACTTCACAACAGGTTTTCAATTTTTCACAAAAACAATTTATTATTCCATTCAGGTATGCCCAACGAGTTTTGAGATAAATTCTCTTCATAAGGGGCTGTTAATTCATTCAACTTTCAAAATCTATAAATGCAAAAAAGAAATTTAGACATATAAGTCAATTAAATTATGTCCCATACGTTTTGAAAGTGTGCAAATAAACATATCAGTCTTCATTTGTAAATACAATGGTAAGTCTGGTTGATAGTTGGTAGCAGTGAATATTGTGACACACATGGTCTTTTGTTTGGGTCAAGCTCTGGCAACATAGAGAGCTAGCTAATTTTTTATATTGAACCTCTAGTGAGACAAATATACATATACTGCTCTGAGCACAAAGGTACTGATACTTACATACACCAGCCACCCGCTAACATGCACCTACCTGATCTTCGTGCTACTCTTCCCATCATTGCCTGTGCCCGTGTTTGACTTGTTTAGTGCCTGCATAACGTACGGCACACCTCCCATCTACTTGCGTTACTACACAAGTAGCTCATATTGACCTGCATAATGTTTAAATATCCGCCGTGCTTACTTGACTTGAATTGTATATCACACAGCTACTTATGATGCACATTTACCCTGACCGAGTGGACACTATGGCCTGCTAGACATGATAAGCTGCGGTTAAATTCCAGTCTTATCCTAGATATTGTTTAGCCTATAACATGCTAGCCAATTGCCAATCTGAGTCCTAAATGTATATGTTGCTCACCCATTAGGCCACATAGGCCATTATTGCCTGCTAGCCACTACAAGCTGCCGCTCCACTCAGCTCCATTTTAGCTTTATCCAGATATTGTTTAGCCTTCTGAGTTTTGACTGTATATGTCGCTTAGCCAATCTGAGTTTTGACTGTATATGTTGCTCTCCCATTCCGCCACAGAGGCCATTATTGCCTGCTAGCCATTACAAGTGGCCGTTCCATTTCAGCTCCATTTTAGCTTTATCCTAGACACTGTGTCGCCTACAACATGCTGGCCAATTGCCTATTTGAATTTTGTCTGATCACGATGTATGCCCACCCTGCATTAGAGGTCAATACCGCCTGTTAACACCTGCCTTAGACTATCCCTAGCGCCACCCATCTGTATCTTAACTATCCTTACTTATAGTTTAAGCCTAATCCCGCATCGGCCCAAACCTAACATCTCTCCAACGACCAGACCACCTACCCTCCAGGTACACGCCTGCCTGCTCTAACCACCTAGTATGCCTCCCCTGCTCAGTAGTTTGTCTGCCTGCTCCTTGCTCCTCTTAAACATTATAGGACTGTTCAGCATGCCACCCCTACAACCATCTACTATGTGTTCAACTATACCAAACACTAATTCGACTAGCAGCTCACCTTTAATGACAATTGACGCACCTCCAGTGCTGCCGACCAGCGCCCCTTGACCCACTATAGACAGGAACTCAAGACTCAGAGCTAGACTAGCCAAAATCTACGAGCCACTCGCACGCTCTAAACCCACCACACAGAGACTTAGCACCACCTCCACCAGCTTAAACAACCCCAAACCTAAATTATCTCTGAATCACTATAATACATTTTCACTCTATCCTACTAACCAGAGTAGTACCAAAACCATACAGGAATTGTCGATCACTACAACCATCACACCCACAGGGAACCCCAAAATTAAGGGAGCCTTAATCAACGCTAGATCGCTAGTAGCTCATGCAACTGAAATTGCAGACCTGATCCTCAATAAAGACCTTGACCTCCTTGCTATCACGGAGACCTGGCTCCACCCGGCAGCAGGCCCTATGGTCATGTTAGCAGTCCCTGAAAACTACTCTATCCTGAGACAAGACCTACACAACTCTAGAGGAGGTGGTGTCGCCATCATTCACAAATGTAGTCTTACTATGAGATTAGCTACTACCATTAGTGTCCTTTTCCTGCGAACTACTGTCTGTCAAAGTCCCCATTTCTAATGCCCAAACTCTTAACATCAATGTGATCTATCGCCCTCCAATAGGCACATTCGATGAGGATCTTAACACTATATTATCTACCAACCTCAAAAACTCCACCGAGGTACTCGCCCTTGGAGTCTTTAACATGGGTTTCAACGACCATGAAGACCACTTCGCCACCTCCACGCTTAACACCCTCACCGAATTAGGTTTCACCCAAAGAAGCCTGAAACCCACCCATGACAAGGGTAGCATACTAGTTTGGGTTGCTGACTATGACTGTTTGGCCAACATTACCGACATCTCACCACTCGCCTTGACCGACCACCACCTGGTATCGTTCTCGCTGTCCACCACTAGACCTCCACTTATGCAGACCAGTAGGGCTCCACCCACACTCACGAGAAATAAAAAGAGTATCACTGTGGAGAGACTCATCCCAAATGTACTCCCTACACTCAATACACTCCCTGACAACTTGGATCCTGAGACCCTGGTCGAGGAATACAATCAAATTATGTCCACTTCCCTGGACTTAATTGCCCCTCACAAACTCAGGCCAAGCAAGCCCAAAATGCATCTGAACAAATGGTACACACCATTCCTTAAAAACCTAAGACAGCAAAAAAAGAAACTGTGAAACCACCTGGAAAAGAGTCCCATCAGCAGCCAACAAAATCAAATTTACCAAACTAGCGGCCCGGTATAAAAAAGAAATCATCCTAGCAAAACGCACCTCCTTCGACTCCCGTATCACCCAAGCAAAATCAAACGTGAAAGAATTATTTTCTATTCTGAAAGAATTAGAAACTCCCATAGCACCACCAGATACCTGCATTAAAGACTTGGTGCACTAAAATCCAAAACGCCCTAGCCAACAAAATTGCTACTCTACAAAACAAAATCTCCTGTAAAAAAGCCTCCTTGAACAACCCAGACCTGTCCAAACTACCCGGGAAGCAGCTTCAACTTCACTAAAGTGACCATACTTGAAGTTGAAAAAATCATCCTGTCCTTGAAACCCTCCAACTGCCAGGGAGACCTATGCCCGGCACAGCTTATTAAAGACGCTGCCCGCGACCTCTCCCCATTTATCACAAAGCTTATCAACTCCTCCTTCTCCACTGGATCCATCCCAACTAATCTAAAACAATCCTGGGTATTACCCCTACTAAAAAAAAGGTTCCATGTAATAATGTCGCCATGCAAAAATATCGCCGAAAAATTGTCGTTTTTTGTGGCAACATTATTGCATGGAACATGCGAGGGACACCCCCGCAACTCCAACATTTTTTTTTTTTGCCCCTGTCGCCATATATATGGTCACCCAAATAATATCGCCACAACATTTTCCCGGCGATATTATTTACAGCGACCATATATGTGGCGATATTATTACCCGATACCAAAAAAAAACACACTTGACCCAGCTACTCCCAATAACTACAGACCCATAACGACTGTACCATTCCTTCTAAAAATCCTGGTCAAGGTCGCTTATGTACAAATACAGAAGCATCTGGAAGAACATCGTCTATTAGGAGCTAGACAATCAGGCTTCCGTCCCCAACATGGGACTGAGACAGCCCTTATCGACTATAAAACACAGATTGATTTGCTCAGAGATAATGGTCAAGCTCCCTTACTCCTTCTCCTCGACCTCCCTGCAGCATTTGACCTGGTTGACCACTCGGTCCCATGCTCTCACCTACACACTGCCGCCCACTTCTCCACCGAGGCCATTACATGGATTAGATCTTTCCTTAATAGCAGATCCATGAGGGTTTTCTCGCCTACAGATGCAGCAGACCCCATACTCATCACTTGTGGCATACCACAGGGCTCTTGTGTCTCCCCAACACTGTACAATATATTTACCAAGCCCCTTTTCGATGATCTGGATCATCTCGGTATCACCTACACTAATTACGCAGATGATACCCAGATCCTCCTTCCGCTTTCGGGAGATTATGGAAAGGATTTGGCCTTGGTGAATAGAGTGTACATCATCATCCAGGCATCGATGGCCACTCATGGACTATGCCTGAATAATGATAAAACTGAACTTATCACCATGGGTACCACTGCCAGCCTCAAGAAATTAAGCCCGGCCTACTCATCCTTCATGATCGATGGCAACACTATTAGGGTGGGACATGAAGTTAAAACACTGGACTCCAACTTCTCCTTCAATAGGCAGGTGAACTCACTAGCCTCATCTACGGCATACACGTGTAAATTGATCCGTGCAGCCAAACCTTTTCTATCTGACACCAGCTGCCTGACCTTGGCCAGAGCCCTCATACTATCTCGTCTAGATTACTGCAACGCTCTCTATCTGGGGACCTCCAAAGCCACCACTAGTAAACTACAAATTCTCCAGAATAACGCTCTTAGAGTGGCCCTGGGCATCTCCAGAAGAGATCATATGACAGTACACAGCCAACAGAACAACTGGATCCCTATTATAGATAAAATCTCCCTAAAAACTGTCTCACTCACCCACAAGTCCCTTAATAACGCAGCCCCTATCTACCTGATCGACAGATTTCACAGACAGACATCCTTGAGACCGACAAGGACAGTATACAGAGACTGCCTCTCCGTTCCTAACTACAAACGCTCTACCATAGGAGGCAACAGCTTCCCAGTGAAAGCGGCTAAACTGTGGAACTCCCTACCACCCACTCTCAGAATGAACCTACCCTACCAAAACTTCAGAGCCAAGATTATGCCTTGGCTGAAGTCGAATGCTCTCTAAACACACTGAGCCCTAGATCTGCTTCTCCCTTCTGCCATTTGGATATACTGCACTCACATGTGTTAACTGTATATATGTATATATTCCCTGCTTTTATTATTATTGTGTATGTGATATGTATAGATTTTTATTGTCTGCAACTAAGCTTCGCAAATTCCTGTAACTGCTGCGCCTTGTTACCCTAGGGTATTCCGGCGCATTACAAATAATAAACAAACAAACATAAACAAACAAACAAACAAACAAGTTTGACACTTGAGTATTTAGGAAGCTTCATGAGAATAAATAATAATTCTTCCAAAAGCACATGAAAGTCATTTGTTTGCTTCATGCTCTCGCACTCGCTTGCGGCACTGCAGACGTGTGAGGACACACGGAGCAAGAGCGCAGCACATTCAGCAGCAGCGGCAGCATCGTCATGGACAGGGCAACTCAGATGACTTACTTGGTCTCGTCGTCGATGGGGTGAAACAGGATCGAGCACAACAGGCGAGTGCTCAGTCAGTTTCAGCCATTTTAGCTGAGCCCGCATCTTCCGAAATGCTTGCGAAGGGGCGGGCGGTTCTGTAGATCTCAAAGCACCACTCATGATAACTCAGTCACTCAATCCAACGTAGAGGAAAGGAAATGGGGGGGGACAGAGGAGCAGGAGGCAGAGAGCAGGGGCTGCTAAGCTGCTCGGCTGCCTCAGACTCCTCAGACTCTGCCCTGACTCTGCGCCCGCTCTGCGGGGGGAACATGTCTTTGTAGATTAGCGCACGCCCACAGAAAACAGTAGACAAGGTAGGCAGACAGGAAAGGAACACGCCAACTCCACAACTCTTCAGACTCTGCCCTTGTAGTGAGTTCTGTATTTGTGAACTTTGGTCCTGTGAACCATGGCAAGGCCTTGTCCAAGGCTTCCATCTCCAGGTGGCTCTCTGGCTGCATCACTCATTGTCGCTGGTTTGCAAACTGACCGTTGCCTGGCTGGCCGAGAGCCCATTATACCAGAGAGGTTGCTGCGATGACGGTGTTCTGTCTGGTGTGCCCCTGCTGGACATCTGCAGGGCTGCTACGTGGAGGTTGACGCACACCTTCACGAAACTCGACTGCGTCGACAGGGATTTCGAGGAGGAGTCCAGAGTTGGACAAGCAGTGCTACGCAACCTGTTCGCTTGAAGGTAAACCTGATGAGGAGGTAAGAGTAATTGCTTCTGTTGAGCCTTGCCACCTCCTGTGGTTTTGTATGTATGTACTGCTATATATTCTTTATTCATGAGCATGTGAATCCATGCCAGACCCCATGCTGGAGGACGAACAAGTTACTTACCTGTTACTGTTGTTCTCCAGCATGGGTCTGGTATGGATTCACATGTGCACCCTCCCTCCTGCCCCTCTGCGGCTCTTCTTGGTCATACTGCCACTTTACATGCTACCAAATCTGCAAATTCTGCAAGAGGAGGGACTTAGGGAGAGGGCAGTCATTGGCTGGGGGCAGTATGACCCAGAGCTCAGTGATTGTTTTTTTAGGGGAAAGACAGTTTCTAAACTAAAGTGAAACTGTTTTTTTTTTTACTGAGGATTCCCAGCTTGATGATGCCGAATATTCATGAGCATGTGAATCCATGCCAGACCCATGCTGGAGAACAACAGTTACAGGTAAGTAACTTGTTCCTTACACGCTAATATATATAGGTACTGAGAAACCGCACCCTAGGGTTCTCAGAAAGAATCATGCAAGTGGCTTGAGTAAAGAGAAATTCTTTTTATTATTGGCCTCAAAACAGGCAGAAAAGTATGTCCGGATAATGCATTTCGTACACCTCTGGGTGCTTGGTCACATAAAACATTTTTGTTCACCAGATATCCTTATAACCGACTCAATTCCAGTCTAAGAAACAACGACCCTTGTCAATGTCTATGATGGCACAATGCTGCCTTGGAACTTCTAGGGCCTCATTACAACCCTGGCGTTAAGGGGTTAACGGTGCCGTAAAAGGCTGCGGCGCAGTTAAACCCTTAACGCCCGATTCACACTTTAACGCCTGCTTTTTGCAGGCGTTAAAGTCCAACCCGCTAAGGGACCTTGGTGCTAATTACGGCACCGTAATTTACAGTGCCGTAATTAGCGCCTTCCCCATTCCCATTGTGCCCTATGGGCCAAAAATGGGAATGGGGAAGGGGCCATGGCGAATGGGGAATTATCGCCCCACCAACCTTGTAATGGGGCGGTAATTCTGCCATCCACCATGGCGGAATCCGGCATGGACCATGGTGCTAAAAGCACCATGGTCCAACGCCAGGGTCGTAATGAGGCCCCTAGTGTTGCTTGGCGGCCATCTTTAAATATCAGACAGTCAGCAATAAGCCACAATCCTACATGCTTGGACTGGATGTCAATTTGACATTGCTGTGTTGGAACAAAGTTGTAGGACTGCTATATCGGTGGTAATTGCAAACGAGACTGACTATATTATTAACAATAGAAAAGTGCTTTCACATTGCCTGTAAATATTACACAGTGCTATGAGTTTATATTCTGTTGAAAAACCCATGGTAATGAGACTTTCACAACATTGTTTCTAGCACATACCTAAGCCATGAGCCAGCATATTTACAGTGTAATACTGAAGATAACAAGATGCTAGCATTGTGCCTGTGCAAAAAAGCATGTTCAAAGAAACGCATGACAAAACATTCACAGTATAATACTAAGGTTGATAAAATGCTGGCCTAAAGCCTGTTCAAATGAGCATGTGCAGAAAAACTCAAGTAAACATGCTTTTAAGTTGCATAGTGCATACATGCCAACGCAACCGATTTTTTTTACTGTCTCCCGCCTAAAATAATTATAACTCCAATGCAAACCTATGGGAAAAATACTTTCTCCCGATTGCTGTCGTGAAATCTCCCTCTCAGGGCCTGATGAATGTTGGCATGTCTGATAGTGGCCAGTTTATGGCTGAGATTTCATATAAAAGGCTTGCATAGTGCGACCGGTTGGATCTCATTGTGGCTGAATGTTTGTACAGAGCAAGGCTTCACTCTCTCTGTGAGCTTTCCACCAATGTATTGGAGCGAGGGGTCCTCAGGTCCCCTCGCTTCGTACGCTCCTCAGTACAAGGCTTGGACCATGTGCCTCCGGTAGTGGGATTGCCCCTCGCCCTTATGTAAAGTTAACCACGGTTGACTGCTACATAGATGGGACTACTGAGCAGGACACAGGGCATCCATCTTTTGTGCCCCCTTTTGACTCCATCTTGGATAAACAGGCCTCACTGCGATAGTACAGCAATGCTCAGCTCCCCTTCCACCGCAGCAGCCAAGGACAGAGACACACACAAGGCGCGCAGGCAGCTGGCTGGCCCCCACCCTTGCACTCCCCCTGCGAAGGAAAGCTCTGCGCTTTCATTCTCACGCAGAAGCCGGAGAAAGTTGCAACAACCAATATGATACAGTTTTCTTCCTGTGAGATCACTGCTCGCCTGAGAACCGGCATGTTAACCAGGATGAGCTAAGCACTTTCTGCTCGATTTATCCTCATAAACGTGCAAGCCACCCACCCCCATTAGAACAATTTATTGCCATCCTGACCCTGCGCTGGCAGTAAGGTATTTCTTTCAAGTACCAGACCCCCGCTTGTGCTGCAAAACCCACCCAACACACTCACTACTAACCTTAAGCATTTTTATCACAGTATATGTTTTTACTAATAGGTTTGAAACTTAGGAGAGATGTGAAACATAGCTTGATTCTTTTACATGCACAATAAGGTCAATGCCTCCAATTAAAGCCATGAATGACCCAATTGTATTGACAACAATCATTGTGTGTGATTCATGTAGAAATGTGAAAAGTAGCACAAAATGTTTTAGATAATTTGTTATTTAGTGTGTAACATATTAGCTTAGGTAGTGACAACAGTGACCGGACCCTGACCTGCGTGGAGCACAAGATATTTGACGTCCATCATCTCATCAGCCACTCAGCCAACCAGAAGGAAGAGATGCCACCCACACCTACAGCACCACACCGCCTGGCCAATCGGGTCCATTTAGCATTTTTTGTTAGAGTTACTTTAATTGATATATAAACAAGTGTGATGTAAATGAGGAGGTAGGAGTTTTTTGGGTTATTTCCTAGCTGGAGAAATAAACCATCCTTTGAACTCTTGCAGCCAGGTCTGTGTTCCTCCTTCCCCGACAAGGGGTAGTGTCGGTTATTTTATTTTCTCTCACACGTAGTAAGACGGGGAAAGGCACCTACATTTTTGGTGACCCCCGCGACGTGATTTAGAGAGGTGCCTTGAGGCCTGCGCCGCCCGGCAGCGAGATCCAGGGCGCCCCCAGCAAAACCATCGCCTCCGCGGTTGACCAGACTGTGCACACCAAGAAGAAAGGGTCAAGGGTTCCCGGTTGACGAATACCCGATCAGAAAAGCTGCTCGGCAAGGCAGGCCACGGCTTGGTTGGGGGACGGACCTGAGCGAGGTCCGGCGTTGAGCGGCGACCCTCGGAGTACCTGACTGAACATGTGGAGTCCTGGTTGCAAAGACCCCAAAGGAAGGTAAGGGGAAATACGGGAAGAAGGGAATTAGCAACAAAGGGAAGGTAGTTAAGAATAGGGTCTGTGTGAGTGACGGTGAGGCTTTTCTGATCTATCCTTTATATGGCCATTATGTGTTGTAAGAAGTGAGAAGAAGAGAAGTGGTATCCTAGCCCGTATGGGGTAGAAGGCGGTGCCACATAGCATTTGTCCCGACCAAGTGCAGAATAGAGATAAAGAGAAAAATAGTAGGGGTCTCGTTTAGACTCGGAGTAGTTTTTTTTAGAATATTCTTTTTCCGTGGAAGTAAGAAATCTTGAGAGATAATAAAAGTGAAAGGGGTGGGGAGTGAATGTGTAGATAGGAAAGGGAAGAAGAAAAACCAGGGACAGTAACGGGAATAGGGAAAGAACAAACGCGCGCAGGCAGTGCATGTGTATGTTGCATGATTATATGTTTGTCGGTCTGCTTTTGTGTATATGTTTGTTGAACACGCTAAAGTATTTCAGTACAAGTAACTTTTTTTGATTAATGAATAATAGGCAAAGAAATAAATGGTGAGAAGTGACCAGGTAACACCTCTCAGAAAGCTAATGTGACATATCATAATTGCGAGCATTGATAAAGAACGTATTATTTTCACATATTGTAACTGACATACCAAGTGAGAGGTGGGAAGAGATTCAAGGGTACCAGAATACACAAGAAAGGAAAAGAAACATTGCCATGGGGGGAGTAACACCACTGGCACATATTTGCCAGCACCTTCCACTATATAGCGACAGGATACAGAAGTATCACGATCAGTGGATCACGGAGATAAAAGGAGACGGGGTTACACCAATTTGGCCAGAAGGAGGATCATTTGACAAAAGAGTATTGGACCTAGTATCAACACATTTACTAGCACGATACAAAGGATAACAGTTACAGAACCGAAGAGAATTATTAGATTTATGGCGAATGTTCGAAGAAGTTACCCCCACGGCAGAGGAAGGTACAAGCCGAGTGATAGAAAAGCAGAAAAAACCTGAAGAAGTAGGCGGGACACCAAAAGGGGAATGCTCAACAACTACAACCGAAAACGAAGTAACAAAAATCTATCCCTTAATGACTAGGCCAACAGTAGGGTTTAGTGAACCCCTGCCACTGCTCAGGGCGGGGCAACAGCCCCCGAACCTCCGCCATATGACAAGGGAGGCCTGTACGGCCCCACGAGTGCACCTGTTGTGGACATAGCACGTTTAACAGGTGATTTAGACCGCCAGTTAGCACACGCACAAATGGAAATAACACGGTTAAGAGCTTTATGTGACAAAGGGCAAATGCTGCCAGGGGGAGGGGAGGTACCCCCGCTGTCACTGGCAGATCTCACACCACCGATAGGGGCAGAAGCAATGCAACCCTGTCAGGTACTGTCAGGTTGGAGTGACATATTCTTTACATACAGTATCATATACTCATTTACATTGGGTCAGGGGAGACACATATTTAGTATAGAAAGGTTTTAGGAAGTTATTATGGGTTATATTTTTAAACAGCCAATTTTGCCCTTAACCTTCATTGCAGTCTATGGAGATTGCCCCAAGCCAAGATGGAGGTTCTCAGTATAAATTCTGATTGGCTGGAGATTGTTTATAGGGAAGACAATGAACATTCTAAACTGCCTTTCGTCGTCATTGCCCAGCTGAGAGGTCGTGTGCCTTGTTGCTCCTGCTTAACTTTGTCAAGGGTGACAAGTTTCTAGCAGTTGAGCGGAAGATCTGAAAGTATAACAGGAGTCGTGTTTGGAGTTTGGTGGAGACACAGGACAGGAGTCAGAAACTTCCATTTTTTCTGAGAAAAGAAGTTTTCAAGTCTTATTCACAAGATAAGTGACCTTCCAGTTTTGTTGAACTTTGTCAAAAGGTTATATTTATCTAAGGGATTGAAATCGCAAATCTGTATCTAAAAAGATTGACGCGCGTACGTTTGTTTTTATCGCTACGTGTCAAATCAAACTAGCGCATGAGTTTTTTGTCCGTTACTTTGCGCCCGCGCGTGTGTCTCTGCGCGTGAGAGTGAAGCACGAGCGTGTACTTTGGACTCGCGTTTACTGTTCGTTTACGCAAGGGTTTTTTCTGCGTGATAAAATAAGCGCGTGTGTATTTTGCGCGTGTACGTATTTATTCGTGAGTTGGACTTTAGCGCGAGTGCGTTTTACCCGCGAATTGAATTTACAGCGCGTGAGCGTATTTTCGGCGACTTGGAGGGAAGCGCGTGTAATTTTTATTGCGTCTTGGACTTTAGCGCAAGTTCGTTTTACCCGCGAATTGAATTGTCAGCGCGTGTGCGTATTTCCCGCGACTTTGAGGAAAGCGCGTGTAATTTTTATCGCGTCTTGGACTTTAGCGCGAGTGCGTTTTATCCGCGAATTGAATTGTCAGCGCGTGTGCGTATTTCCCGCGACTTGGAGGAAAGCGCGTGTAATTTTTATCGCGTCTTGGACTTTAGCGCGAGTGCGTTTTTCCCGCGAACTTGATTGTTAACGCGTGTGCGTATTTCCCGCGATTTGGAGAAAAAGCGCGTGATTTTTTCTTCCCGCGGTTTCTGGCTTTCCACGTGAAGATTCCATCGCAAGTTAAATTCGTTCCTGAGAAAAAGACACTCTACAAAGAAAATATTAAAAACAAATACAAGAACTTAAAAGAACTTCCTAAATCTTACTTGAAGACCTTGTTCAAGAATCTTAGAGTTGAGCAGACTAACTACAAAGTTAAATTACATTCATGGACCTACTGAGAAGGCTGAATTATCTATAAGATTCTGGTCCACAAGTAAGGAAGTCTTGTCTGCTTTTCACTTCTCTGGGCATTCTGAAGAGAAGAACCAGGTATGGTTTTTAAACTATTTTGGTAAAGGATTTAGAGTTTAAGGTTAGTATAGTAACCCATGAGTAATGAGGTATATTGCATGTTTATGTTTTAACTACAGGTGAAGAACCAGCGAGTTGATAGCTTCCAGCCTGGTGTTTGTTTCTTTGTCCCTTCCCCCTTTCCCCTGAAAATGAGGTAAACTGAGCAGTTATATTTATGTCAGCTCAGAGTGCCACATTTTGGGTGGATTGTCGGGGGTTCAGCAGCTTCTGCAGACACCAGGTTCTCAGCATGACAAACCCTAGCAGCCTCAGTATCAGGGCAATCTATAGCATCGCAAGGGACATCATCGCAGCAAAGACAAGAACAAGAGTGGCAGTCAGGACAGTTCCTGTTCCAATTGAATAACAAACCAGTGAGAATGATACGCCCAGATACACCGGAGAGTCAACAAAGTGGAGATCAGGGTGAAAGACAAGGAAGTGAACCCAAGGAAAACTGGGAGGATAATAACGAGCTAGAGTCAGAAATAGAAGAAGTATGGGATGATTTAGATGAATACGAAGAGGCAGCTGCCGCAGAGGGTTCCCCAGTGCCAAACTGCCGCTACCCAGACACATTATCACCACCATTATGGCAAGGTAGATTAAGACAACGAACTAGAAGGACAGGGAACATACTGGTAAGTAAAACAAAAAAATGGAGAACGAGCAAAACATGAAAGAAACAGAAACTACAAATGCCACTGATACACAAAGGAGCAGGTAGGCCAAACTATATTCCGTGGGCCCAAATGGACAAAACCAACCTGTTAAAACTCCTCCCCCTGCTGACGGGAGGGGCAGGTAAGTGGATACATGTATTTGAGAAGAACACGGCAGGCGTACCGTTAGCTATAGGCGATGTGAAAAGTTTATTAGTATCAGCAATCGGGGACAAAGCAGATACAATCTGGGAAAGAGCAGGGTTCCCGGGAGTAACAATGAGCTGTGATCACCACGACGGATCACCATTCAACAATGTTCGAGCACAAGTGTGGGATGCACTGAGGCGTGCATTCCCGGACGTTCCGGATTTACATGCAGTAATGCAGTGCACGATGGAGGAGAACGAGGATCCTGCACAATTCATTTTGCGAGTGCAAGAATTATGGAGAAGCGAAACTGGTACGTCATGGAATCAATCAACAGCTTTATTTTATTTTATCATTAAAAAGGGGTTGCCGAAAGAGGTGCAGAAGGCCTTGGACAAAATAGCTGGGATCGAAGCCAAAGGGTGGCCTAAAATTCAGAGCATAATTGTACACCACTGGAGGAGGATCAAAGAGAAGGAAAATGAGGTCACGCAAAAGAGGCTGGCCGACGAAGCAAAATTTATACAGACAAAATTAGTGAAGGTCGCTGCCATGGCTGCCAATGTAACCGCAGACAGAGGAAACGAAGGAGAGGAAAACGCAAGAGGAAGGCCTGTTGGGATAGCAGCGCAGTGGGTTGAGAGGACCAAGGACAGTGGAACGGAGAAGAACAGCCATGCCAAGGATCGCAGTGGCAGAACAGACCGGCCCAAGGAAGAGGTGGGTACTGTCAGGCTTTCTCAAATCTGATGTTGTCCCCGGAAGCTGCTGAACCCCCGCAGTCCCCTTTGGATGCTAACCTCTTAACTGGTATCAAACAGTTCAGTTGAGAGCACCCCCAAGGGAAAGGGGGAAAATGGGACAAAATAATAAACTTCAGGTTTTGCTCAGCTTCTTTATCTGCCAACCTGTTGGTGAAAATAACAAAAATTCACTTTAGTCACTAACCTTTGAATTCCTTGGCTCTGACTTCTCTTTATAATTTTAAGTAAATAAACACGCCACCATGCCTGATTATCCTCTGTGAATAACGTAGAGGACGTGTATGAATTCTACTGAAGAAAACATAAAAATAGAGTCTTAGATGCTCTTACTGATTTCTTCAATTCGGTTTTGCAAAAAACTGCTGTCTCTCTCAGTTTAAGGAGTTTGTCTTCAAGCAGTTCAACTGTCTTTTGCCTAAACAACCCGCTGGAAATATTATACATGTAGTTTGTATTGGTGTCTAGCTTCAACACAAATTCCAAGAATGACACTCTAACTATTCAATTTAAAATTGTTTGTTTTCTGAATGTGTAAAAGTGTTCATTAATTGGATCTTTTGCTTGCAAAGAAAATCGCTTGTTAAAGAAGCGTTCCTTTTACCAGAATATGCGCATGCGTGAAAATATTGTTTACTCCTTCTAAAATGGAAGCGCACATGAACAAGGAATTGAGTTCAAAAATGAAACTGGCTTGGGCGCATGCGTAAAGGAACAGTCTTCCACTCTTCTTAATATGAATTGCTCCAACAGGAAAGGAGTAATTCCTCAGTTCCAGAGACTAATCCTTGAAGAGGCAGCCCAGTGAAGATCACGTTAGAATGTTAGTAAATTAAACATAAAGTCTCGGAGTCGCGTGGCTACCACACTGTCACTTGCGCAGACAGTGTAAGATTTCTAACGCTAGTCCGACGCTAAGAAAAAGCACTGCTACCGAACAAAAGGTACAGTACTCAATAAACACACGACGCTAAAATGAATAACAGACCTCCACACTCCAATTTGCCAGGTGCAAAAAATGTGACGCAGTTCAATTAATTTAAATACAGTTCTAGAAGTTCAAAAATAAATACTTGAAAGAACAAAAAAGAACTACTATATAAACAAAAACTAAGAAAAAAAACAGGAACAAGTTAATTAATAGTTTTGATATTTAACTCCTGCTTGATAATCATAAAATTCCATAAAAGATAATGAAATCACTTAGCTTGCTTCTTTCTTTCACCGGAACGTTTTCTAAGTTTCTTTTTAAAATCTCCAACACTTTCCTGGTCCAAATAACTAATATTAGGCACAAGGGCCTAACTAAAGTTTTCTAAAACTTAAGAGCTTCAAACATAAGACCTTCCAGCTGGGCTTCTGACAATGAAAGGCGGTTTAAAATGTTCCAACAATGCCTTTCTTTTACTTCTGGCCAAGCCAATCACTGATCCTTTTGGAATTCTCCATTTTGACTTGGGAAGCTCTCCACACTCTGCACAGAAAGTTAAGGCCCAAACCATACTATGTTAATCATATCCTCATTCATCCAAATCCCACGAAACCTGACAGTATCCCCCCCTTAATGCCCTGTCCCAGGGCCAACTTTAGAAGGATACTTTCTATGAAATTTTGCGACTAATTGTGGTGCATGCACATTCACCTCATCCTCCCATGTACGTTCCTCAGGTCCGAAACCTTCCCAGTCTATTAAATATTGTAATTTCCCTCTTAACCTCCTGGAATCTACAATTCTTTTCACTACAAACTCTTCAGATGAATCCTCTAACTGAACTGGTGAAGGTGGATGTACAACTCTAGTCCCCTGAATAACAGGTTTTAATAGACTAATGTGAAAGGTGGGATGAATTTTCAATGAAGTAGGTAATTTTAACCGTACTGACACTGGATTGATCACCTTTTCTACTTTAAATGGACCTACAAAACGTGGAGTAAATTTGTTTTTGCCCTTAATTCTCAAATGTCTAGTCGAAAGCCAAACCAAGTCACCAACCTCATATTTAGGACCCAACCTCCTTTTTTGATCTGCAAATCTTTTGTACTTCTGTTTACTATCGAAAAGTACCCTTTTTGCTCTTTCCAAATTCTTTCTCATAGTTTTTAATCGAACCTCAACTCCAGGATTCTCTGACTCTTCAGTAATTTCAAAACTTAAAAACCGTGGGTGAAAACCTCTTCCAAGGTAAAACGGAGACATGTTAGTTGAATCTTTAGCACAATTATTATAAGCAAATTCGGCAAGCCAAATCAAATCCACCCATTCTTCCCCTGCCTGTAGATAACACCTCAGATATTTCTCCAGTTCTTGATTTACCCTTTCTACTTGTCCATTGGTCTCGGGATGATAACCTGATGATAAACTGACTTCCACACCCAAATCCTTACAAAAAACCCTCCAAAATCTAGAAATGAATTGAGGACCTCTATCTGAGATAATTTGATTAGGAAGACCATGCAGTCTAACTATTTCTCGCAAAAAGACTTTGGCCAAAACGTCTGCAGTAACCTCTCCCTCCATTGGAACAAAGTGAGCCTCTTTTGACAAGAGGTCCACCACAACTAGAATAGATGTACAACCCTTGTCACAAGGAAGATCTGTAATGAAGTCCAGGGAGATTGTATGCCAAGGACGAGGTGGAATAGGCAACGGCTCCAACAACCCGACTGGTTTTCCGGTTTGATTCTTCATTTGAGCGCAAATAGCACAGGTTTTTACAAAATTTAAGATGTCCTGACGCATTTTTTCCCACCAGAAGCTTCTCCTGACCAATTCCAGCGTCTTTCTAAAACCTGGGTGTCCGGACAGCATAGATTCATGACAGTCTCTTATTACTCTCTCTCGCAATTCCAAAATAGGTAAGTAAAGTTTATTTTCAAAAAACGGCAATCCTTTTTCAATTTTTCGAACCGGATCCTTTCGAACCCATTCCTCCATTTGTACAATTGACATGGACTTTCGAACTTCTTCCTTAACATCCTCAATTTTCTGTATTCCGGCAGAAATAAAACAGCATGGATCGATAATGGATATCATCTCCTTTTCTGATTCCATCTCACTTCCAGGAAATTGACGTGATAAAGCATCAGCCTTTCCATTAAGCCTACCTGGCTTAAATGTCACTACAAAATCATAATCAGCAAAGAACAATGACCATCTTAACTGCCTTGGTGTGAGAGTCTTAGCTGATTTCAAAAAAAGCAGATTTCTATGGTCTGTTAACACAGTCACAGTATGTCTTGCTCCCTTTAAAAAATGTCTCCACTCTTCAAAAGCGAACTTGATTGCCAATAATTCTCGATCTGAGATGGTATAATTTTGTTCTGCCATAGAAATTTTTTTAGAATAGTAAGCCACTGGATGAAGTTGTCCTGTCTCTCGATGTCTCTGAGAAAGAACAGCTCCCATGGCAAGATTCGATGCATCCGCTTCTACATAAAAAGGCTGAGATGGATCTGGATGAATTAAAATAGGGGCCGAACTGAACCTTTTCTTTAATTCTTGAAATGCCTCCTCTGCCTCTGTCGACCACACAAATTTGGCACCTTTCTTTAAGAGTTTTGTTATGGGAGTAATCAACCGAGAAAATCCTTCAATAAATCTTCTGTAAAAATTTGCAAAACCTAAAAAGCTTTGAATTTCTTTTACTTTCGTTGGTGCTGGCCAATCCGTGATGGCTTGAACTTTGTTCGGATTCATCTCCAATCCCTTGGGAGAAACAATGTATCCTAAAAATTCCACAGAATTAGTATGAAACTGGGATTTTTCTAATTTAGCAAACAAATGATTCTCTCTGAGTCTTTGTAGAACCTTTCCCACATGAATTTTATGAGACTCTAAATCCTGAGAATAAATCAAAATATCATCAATATATACTACTACGAATATGTCTAAAAAATCTCTTAAAATTTAATCCATAAAGAATTGAAAGGCAGCTGGTGCATTACATAAACCGAAAGGCATTACCAAGTACTCATAAAGCCCAAATCGGGTTTTGAATGCCGTTTTCCACTCGTCACCCTCCTGGACTCTCACCAGATGATAGGCACCACGTAAATCTAGTTTGGAAAAAATTGTGGCTCCCTGGACCTGATTCAAGATTTCCGAAATTAGAGGGAGAGGATACTTGTTTTTGATCGTAATCCTGTTCACAGCTCTATAATCAATGCATGTTCTGAGAGACCCATCTGGTTTTGGTACAAAAAATAATGGAGATGCGGCTGGAGATTGAGAATGACGAATAAAACCCTTAGCCAAATTTTCTGCAAGGTACTCTTTAAGATAATCATTCTCCTTTTCAGTTAATGCATACACTCGACTACTTGGTAAAACCGCCCCGGGCTCCAAATCAATTTTACAGTCAAAACTCCTATGTGGAGGTAATTATCCTGCCTCCTTTTCATCAAAAACCTCCTTGTACCCTTGATAACACTCCGGAAGATGTCCTAACACCGCTCCTATATTATGTCCTGTAATACCTGCATCAGTTAGAAAAAAGGAAACCAAACCTTGTGTTTCTTCCCTCCCAGGATTACCTTTCAAAAGGCAATTTTCTAAACAGAAACTAGACTGTAATTCTACCACTCGCCTACTCCAATCAATTTGAGGATTATGCAAGGTGAGCCATGGCATGCCTAAAATTATTTTCAAAATTGGTGTATCAATTAAATCAAATGAAATTTCTTCTCTATGACCTCCAAGTAATTCCATAACCAAAACACCAGTTTCATGAGTTATAGGACCTGATGAAAGAGAAGTTCCATCTACAGCCCGAACCTGTTCCACAACTTCCTTCCTCACAAGTGGTATTCCCAATGCCTTAGCTACTCCCCAATCCATAAAGTTCCCGGTGGCTCCTGAATCAATCACTACCGGTCCATACCCTTTCTTTTCCTCCTTCAAATACAAGGATACATTTACAGTTGTGTGTGGAACCGCTGACTGGACTGTATTTGCAACTTGCTGTCCTTTTCCTCCGGCTGATGAAAATTATTTGGGTGTAAAGGGACAATTTCCTAAAAAATGACCGCCCCTACCACAATATAAACACAAATTATTCTCACGCCTCCTAGTCTTTTCCTCCTTTGATAAAGGACCTTTTATTCTACTTTGTTGATCATTTAACCTTGGTTTCACTTCTTTACTACCCACCTCAAGCCTTGAACGATCTCCTCTAGTGACTGACCTCACCTCCCCCTGAGTACAACGACGCCTTTCTGCTTTTCTTTCACTTATACGATAGTCCAACTGAACTACTAAATCAATCAATTCCTCACAAGAAGAAGGGCGTTGGGCTACACTGGACAAGGCATCCTTCAATTCCTCCTTGAGACCTCTATAAAAAAGAGAAGACCTCTTCTCTGCTGGCCACTGGGATTCTAAAACCAGAGACCTAAACTGTGTGATATATGTGACCAAGTCTCTGTTTCCTTGACGCAAATCTAATAATTCCCCATCAACTTCTAAGGACATTTGTCTTTTATCAAACATTTTCTTAAATTCTTCCATAAAAAGAGAAACATTTTTTAAAGATGAACTCTTTTGCCTGACCAATAAACCTGCCCAAGTAGAAGCCTCTCCAGATAAATAAGACATCATAAAAGTAACTCTGGAAGCATCAGAAGGAAATAGTTCGGGCCTACTAAGAAAGTGCAACTCACATTGGGTTACAAATGTCTGATATTTACTTGAATCTCCATAGTAACGCTCTGGAGCTGCCAAAGGTACTGGCATAACTAATGCCCTAAAACCTCCCTCTGCCCCATCACCTCTACCCACACCTCTCTCCTCACCAGCCCTTACCAATTCAGGGGGAAACTCTTCTCTCACAATTCCCTGCGTCTGTGCCACCTTTTCACTTAACTCATCTACTCGTTGTCCTAATTTTTTATTCTCTTGATATGCCACCTTTAATTCCTCCTGTAATTCCCTCACTAAAACACTTAACGCTTCCATTGAGAACTCGGGGTTCATGACAGCTTAGGAGGACTATTTTTTCTGGCCTTTCATACTGTCAGGCTTTCTCAAATCTGATGTTGTCCCCGGAAGCTGCTGAACCCCCGCAGTCCCCTTTGGATGCTAACCTCTTAACTGGTATCAAACAGTTCAGTTGAGAGCACCCCCAAGGGAAAGGGGGAAAATGGGACAAAATAATAAACTTCAGGTTTTGCTCAGCTTCTTTATCTGCCAACCTGTTGGTGAAAATAACAACAATTCACTTTAGTCACTAACCTTTGAATTCCTTGGCTCTGACTTCTCTTTATAATTTTAAGTAAATAAACACGCCACCATACCTGATTATCCTCTGTGAATAACGTAGAGGACGTGTATGAATTCTACTGAAGAAAACATAAAAATAGAGTCTTAGATGCTCTTACTGATTTCTTCAATTCGGTTTTGCAAAAAACTGCTATCTCTCTCAGTTTAAGGAGTTTGTCTTCAAGCAGTTCAACTGTCTTTTGCCTAAACAACCCGCTGGAAATATTATACATGTAGTTTGTATTGGTGTCTAGCTTCAACACAAATTCCAAGAATGAGACTCTAACTATTCAATTTAAAATTGTTTGTTTTCTGAATGTGTAAAAGTGTTCATTAATTGGATCTTTTGCTTGCAAAGAAAATCGCTTGTTAAAGAAGCGTTCCTTTTACCAGAATATGCGCATGCGTGAAAATATTGTTTACTCCTTCTAAAATGGAAGCGCACATGAACAAGGAATTGAGTTCAAAAATGAAACTGGCTTGGGCGCATGCGTAAAGGAACAGTCTTCCACTCTTCTTAATATGAATTGCTCCAACAGGAAAGGAGTAATTCCTCAGTTCCAGAGACTAATCCTTGAAGAGGCAGCCCAGTGAAGATCACGCGCCAGGTTAGAATGTTAGTAAATTAAACATAAAGTCTCGGAGTCGCGTGGCTACCACACTGTCACTTGCGCAGACAGTGTAAGATTTCTAACGCTAGTCCGACGCTAAGAAAAAGCACTCCTACCGAACAAAAGGTACAGTACTCAATAAACTTCTATACGGCCGAAAAAACACACGACGCTAAAATGAATAACAGACCTCCACACTCCAATTTGCCAGGTGCAAAAAATGTGACGCAGTTCAATTAATTTAAATACAGTTCTAGAAGTTCAAAAATAAATACTTGAAAGAACAAAAAAGAACTACTATATAAACAAAAACTAAGAAAAAAAACAGGAACAAGTTAATTAATAGTTTTGATATTTAACTCCTGCTTGATAATCATAAAATTCCATAAAAGATAATGAAATCACTTAGCTTGCTTCTTTCTTTCACCGGAACGTTTTCTAAGTTTCTTTTTAAAATCTCCAACACTTTCCTGGTCCAAATAACTAATATTAGGCACAAGGGCCTAACTAAAGTTTTCTAAAACTTAAGAGCTTCAAACATAAGACCTTCCAGCTGGGCTTCTGACAATGAAAGGCGGTTTAGAATGTTCCAACAATGCCTTTCTTTTACTTCTGGCCAATCACTGATCCTTTTGGAATTCTCCATTTTGACTTGGGAAGCTCTCCACACTCTGCACAGAAAGTTAAGGCCCAAACCATACTATGTTAATCATATCCTCATTCATCCAAATCCCACGAAACCTGACAGTTACCGCGTGCAGATGGGAGGATACGGAGGAATGGGAAACAGAGGGTATGGTGGGCAAGGACCAAGGGGAGGACAACAGGGGTCGTGTTGGAATTGTGGAAGATGGGGACATTATTCACGAGATTGTAGAATGCGACCATTAGGGTATTTTTAGCAACAACAGCAGCAGCCCATGAACAATGAACAAGGGTGGGGCTGCCCACACCCAGGTAGTCCTTGTGGAGCTCTGATGGGGAGGGGGGACAACAAGATCAGTACTGCTATGACCCCCAAATGCAACAAAGACAGCCAGCCCCACAGCAACAGCAACAGCTACAACATCAAAACGCACCACAGCCCATGGCGAGACAAAACCCAGTAGGGAACGTAAACAATAACCCTTTTGCAGTAGCGCAAACGATGCTCCTGCACCATTCCGTGGCGTGACGGTTGTAGGTGACAACGTTTTTTCAGCACCAGGTCAGCAAAGATACCAAGACTAGGACAGCCCACAGGGAGCACTTGCGTGTCCAGTCCTATCCACCACACAAAGTGCAAATGAGGAACCACTAGTGGCGGCAGAGATAGGAAACAAGCACTTTATCTTTATGGTAGACTCTGGAGCAGAAAAATCATGTCTTACAGAAGGGCGGTTTCAGATCTCGGGAACAAATTTGGAGATGCAGGGGTTCTCTGGGGCTATTTTAAAAGTTCCTTACACAAAAGATACAGTAGGGGGAAAAACAGTGCGCGCACCCTTATTGTATTACGAAGACGCGCCAATCAATTTGATGGGACGAGACTTGCTCAGTAAGTTAAACATGACCATAGCCTTTACTGAAAGAGGGATAGTGTGCTCGACGCCAGGGGTATGCCGCGTACGAGCACTCTTGATAATAAGTACAATTACAAAGGAAGTTGCAGTGAGAGGGATCCCCATTGACATGGACATGTTCGTCTATGGAATACAGGTATTAACCCGAGTAGTGCCTGAAATAACACAAAAAGAATGGAGAATACCATCAGACTTCATATTCCGCCCAATCACACCAACAGATGTAGTGCCAGACACAATTATATCTATAGACATTGAGGCGGTTCAAGTTTCCAACAAATGCATTGTGGTCATAGGCCTGGACGCGCAGGGACGCGAGTGAAGAAGTGTACTATGCATAGAGCCAAACATAATGCTGAAAGATATAACTGATGAAGAATTGTTTACTGATTACGAGGGGGATGGAGAAATAATAAAATAAAAGAAATAAGCATACCATGTTACATTATGATCCAATACAGAGAAATACACAACCCACTCATGGCTAACATAAAGGCCCCGCTGACAATATTTGAGGAAGACATGGCCAGGGTAGCACCTGAAATTTGGACTACAGGGCCACACGGTGTGGGATTGCTGCATGAGGTGACTCCCATAAAGATAAAACTGAAACCAGGTGCCCTCCCACCCAGAGTGAAATAATACCCAATATCTAAAGAAGCAGAGGAAGGTATTAGAGAAACAGTGAATGCACTCATAAGCCAAGGTATCTTAGTGCCATCAACTTCCCCATGTAACACAGCGATTTTTCCGATTAAAAAAGCAAATGGAGGGGCGTGGAGAATGGTCCAGGACCTCTGCCCACTCAATGACGTCATCCAAAAAGAGTTCCCATTAGTGCCTAACCCGGCATCAATATTGTGCAGTATACCAAAAGAGGCAACTCGCTTCACTGTCATTGATCTGAAAAATGCCTTTTTCTCTGTTGTGCCACTCGCACCAGAGTCGCAGTATCTTACAGCCTTTACAATCGGAAACAGCAGATATGAGCATCGCAGACTCCCACAGGGGTATTGCGAGAGCCCAAGCATTTTTAACAGGATACTACGAGAAGACATCGGCAACATAGATGTAGGGAGCACCATTATATAGTACGTAGACAATTTACTCATCTGCAGCAAAACAGAAGAAGAGTGTAGAGAAGACTCGATAACATTGCTTAACGTATTGGCTGCCAAGAAATACAAGGTGGACAAACAAGGTGGTGGACAAAGGAAAGTTACAATACTGCCTTGCAGACGTTGTGTATCTTGGCCAGCAAATATCTAAAGATGGAAAAAGAATACTACCAGACAGAGCAGCGGCCATTCGACACATTGGCCCTCATTACGACGCAGGCGGTAAGTATACGACATTACCGGCATGGCGTAACTAACGTTTACGTGCTGGGTCAAAGCCGTAAAAAGCGGGACATTACGACCCATCGTGCACGAGCATTACGCCATGCCGGTAATGTAAACTGTGCCATGGCGTTAATGCCCCCAAAACGGCACCTACCGGCATTGTATGCCGCGCAAGGTGCACTACCGCCACCCCGACCACCGTTCATAGCGGTGACAGTAGTTACCGGTCACCGCAATTAGCGGTGACCGTAAATAAGCGGAACCGGAAGTAGCGTCATCGCGGCGTAACGGGAAGGAGCACGGCGGCCATCTTTAAAAACACAATCCATTGGCATCCTCCGCAGCCACTGGACATCCGAGCCTGAGACCCGGAAAATACCATCAGCAACCTTCTTCCTGCAAGAAAATGCCTAAAGTTGTTAAAAAAGCCTGTGCCCGCCAGCGGCAAGACCGTTTCACCAGAGAGGAGCTTACCATTCTTGCGGAGACCCTCCAGGAGAACGCTGCAGTGGTATTCTCAAACCAAATGACCAGACCGGCCATAGCCAAGAAGAAGGCCACATGGGCCCTGGTAGCTCAGCGTGTTGGTGCCGTGGGAACAGTACCCCGCAATGTGAGACAGTGCCGCAAGCGGTGGGACGATCTCCGGCTCAGAGTGAGGAGCATCCTATCGGCAAACAGGAACCTGGGCACGGCAACCGGGGGAGGATCGGAGTCCCCTATTAAATTGCAGCCATGGGAGTAAATCTGTGCCTCCACAATCGGAATGGAGAGCATAGAAGGAGTAGGAGGAATGGAGAGAGGAGCCCCGACATCAGGCGATGCAGGTAGGTGGCTCAAATCAAGCCATGCAAAAGTCACCAAAGTCCATTCATGTGAAGTACAATGTTGCCCCATAGTGTAAATGCAACACATCAGCAGGAGACTGCCCACAGACACATCCGATCTCCACCCTGTACACATGCAGTATGCACACCCTGAATGCAGGCACCCACATACCTCCATGCTACTTCCACACAAAAGGGAGACAACATGTATGTCCCTGCCTCAAATGTGCCGCATGTACTAACTGATAAGATGTCAGTCGTCACAATGTCCGCCCAATGTCCGCAGACCCATCAATAACACTTTCCCTCCTTTGCTCCACCACAGGCTCAAATTCCGACCTTGAGGATGAGGACACCACTGCCTCCACACCTACCAAGAGGGCCAGGACAACTGTGCCAACACCACAACCCTCCACCTCTGCCGTACCGAGGAAAACCCCACAGCAGCCAAAATCCGTGCCAAGAAAACAGGACAGGGCACTGACAGCCACCCCAGCAGGCAGCACAGAAGCAGCAGCAGCAGCGGACATTACCCAAATCGTGCCCACAGAAGGGACAGGCTCTGCTGCAAGCAGCACTATTGGGGAAACTGCTGCCATTGCAGCCTCCTCCGATAGCGAAGCAGGGATTATTGAGGAGATTGATGTCGGAAGCCCCACTGCCCACCCTCATTCCCCCTACCTGTCCCAAAGCAGCCCGCATGCGGATGCCACACAGGGGCAGTTAGAGGATGAGGATTGGCCAGGCTCTCCATCCTCGGTGCAGGAGGTGAGCAACCCAATGGGAATACCACTGCCATTATCCATGGGCCAGAGAAACCAACAAACGCTGGAGGAGATTGTCACCCGGCAGCAGCAACTATCCTCGCTCCTTACTGAGCATGTTGCAGAATGTGGGGGGGCAAGGGCAGCAATGGAGAAATGTGCGGAGACAGTGAAGGCTGCTATAGAGTCCTCCACAAAGGACATCTGCGCAGAACTCGCCGCTGTGCGGCACGTCATCTCTGAACTAGTGCAGACAATTCGGGACATGCGTCCAAATGAGCAGGCAGGAACCTCCTCGGGTGCCAGTTCGACACCAAGCAGCCCCATCCACCGATCGGGGAGGAACCTGCGTAGCACAGGCAGGGGTGCCCCGGGGGCCAGGGGAGGGGGCTGCCAATAGTGGCCGCACAGTGGAGACACTGCTTCACAGACTTACTCACACCTTTGTAGGGATTCCAGGGGGGAGGGTGGAGGGGGGAGTGGGTGTGTTGGGGAGTTCAGGGGGGAGGGTGGAGGGGGGAGTGGGTGTGTTGGGGAGTTCAGGGGGGAGGGGGGAGTGGGTGTGTTGGGGAGTTGAGGGGGGAGGTGGGAGGTGGGAGGGGGGAGTGGGTGTGTTGGGGAGTTCAGGGGGGAGGCGGGAGGGGGGAGTAGGTGTGTTGGGGAGTTCAGGGTGTAGGTGGGAGGGGGGAGTGGGTGTGTTCAACAAAATCACTTTTACAATACACTTTTCCTATTTGCACAAATCACATGTGTGGACATTGCTCATTGCGTATGTGTGATTTATTGGTAAACAGTCCCCAGTGTCCATATAACAGACGCACACAGTGCCACAATCGTCAGTGCCAGGTGACACCCCCCATCCGCGTGTGCTAGAATAATTGGTTGATCAGAGTACTACGCATTTCACGCCCCTCCTGTGCATCGCCGCCTCAATGAGGTGCTGCCCCATCCCCACCCTCATCATCCTCATCGTCAGGTGGTTGCAGTTCTGCATCAGGGGGCAGGGGCACATTTCGTCTGACGCACATATTGTGTAGCATGACACATGCCATCACGATCTTTGCCACCTTCTCATGGCGGAACAGGAGTGCCCCACCAGACCTGCTGAGGCAGCGAAACCGTGTCTTCAATAGGCCAAATGCCTGCTCAATCACCACACGGGTACGTGTATGTGCACGGTTGAAGTCCTCCTCGTGCTGGTTCTGTGGGTTCCGGACTGGTGTAAGGAGCCACCTCTTCAGGGGATAGCCTGCATCACCTGTATGTGGGCGAGAATGTATGTGTCAGTCATGACGTCTATTTCAAAACATGACGTGCCACCATGGCTTGCATCCAACTGTTACTTCGGACCTCTTTTAAATGCACTAATTGATTCACACTATGCGACCAGTATATGCTCATGGCTCTTATGGACTGTTGTGCATGCCATCAACAAATGTATGCAGGGGGGTCAAGTGCCTTGTGAGTGCCCATCACTGTGTTCGTTCATGCCGTTTGTTTTGGTGGCCTGGCACGTGTCCTGTGATGTCAACGCACACATCATTGCAACATTGCTGTCAGCCTCATCATGACCCCAGTGAGCAATACTGATGTTGATAGGGACATTTTGTGGGCCTTGCTGTCTGTGTGATGGTGTGTTGATGTTTCTGTCCGTCATGTGCCTCCTTCATGCGCAGTTATGGGGGACAGGCCTTTCAGTTGATGGTGTTTGGCGACGTGCATGTAGGTGCATTCCGTTGAAGTCAATGTGGTGTGAATTGGTACAATGCACTTGCAGATGGTTGTGTCATGGTTGGGGCACACCTTCATTCACGTGGTGGGGCTGCATACATCGGGCATTAGGTTTAGTGGTGTCAGCTGAAGTTTGTGCTGCTTTAGGGTATGATCTGGCTCCGTTGTCTCTGCTACTCACAGCCAGGTGGAGTATGCATCATCCCCCCCCCTTTCAGCCAGGTGGAGTATGCATCATCCCCCCCCTTTCAGCCAGGTGGAGTATGCATCATTCCCCCCCCCTTTCAGCCAGGTGGAGTATGCATCACCCCCCCTCCTTTCAGCCAGGTGGAGTATGCATCATTCCCCCCCCTTTCAGCCAGGTGGAGTATGCATCATTCCCCCCCCCTTTCAGCCAGGTGGAGTATGCATTGGTACGTCGTTCACCTACCCACTTCACATTTCCATGGTCATGACATGTGACTCACCGAGTAGCCAGGATCTTGGCCCTGCATGTCGCTCCATGTAGCGTGGTATTGTGGAGTTCCGAAGGACCATTGAATCATGGGTTGCTCCGGGGAATCGGGCACAGCAATGTGTGATGATCCTGTTGGAGTCACAGACCATTTGCACGTTGATTGAGTGAAATAGTTTACGGTTGCGGTACGGTACCTCCATGGCATGTGGCACCACCAATTCCACATGGATGCAGTCGATGGCACCAATGCAGCCAGGTATGCCGGCTAGTGCATGGAAACCCACCTTGGTGTTTGCAATCTCCTGGGGAGACCGTGGTAATGAGATGTAGTCGTCTGTGTGCTTGAGGAGGGCATCAAGCACTTGGATAAGTGTACGTGAGAATAACGGTTGTGAAATGCCATGCAAGTGTCCCACTGTGTGCTGGTAGGTGCCTGTGGCCAGGAAGTGGAGTACAGACACTACCTTCAGTAGGGGTGGGATGGCGGTTGGTGTTTCTATCATGCTGACAATGTCGTTGTGTGTCATGTCTACGATGGCGGTGATGGTGTCCCGGTCCAAACGGTACAGGGTGTGGATCTGCTCAGCGGTGAGGTTGAATGGACTGGCTCTGATGCGTGGGATTGTGGGCTGTCTGCGTGGTGCCACTGGCTGTTCTGGTGGGGCTTGCTGGCCCTGCCTTGCCCTTCTTCTCCTCCTGCGTCTCCTCTGTGCAGCCTGTTGTTGTTGTTGTTGTAGTTGAGGTTGTAGCACTTGCATTGCTATCAGGTCCTCCAGCACCAACATTGCTAGTCCTATTGGAATCATTGTGGAGTGTGACTGGGTGTGGGAAGGGGTGGGGTGTGCTCTTTTTGTACTTCCTGAGTCTGTATTGCCTCCACCTGTGCTGATTCTGTGCACCTGTGGCAGCTGGATTCACTGCACAAGGCCCTTTACGATTGGTTCGCGATGGCGTAATTAGCACCATGGCGGTATGGTACTTAATGGGCTGGGTGATGGCGTTAGGTGCATGTCCGCTTGGGTCGTCATTCCTGTAGCTTTGCGCCATTCCGGTATTTACGGTGTGGCAGGTCGCGTGCGAGCGTCCGTGGTGCAGTTAGCGGCAGCATTAACTACGATGCCACTAATGGCATCGTAGTTAACGGTCACGGGTCATGATCGGACCTAGCGGAAAACGATGCCGGTAATCATTTACCGGCATCGTTTTTAACTTACCGCCTGGGTCGTAATGAGGGCCATTATCTTACCAAAAAGGACATGCAGAAGTTTCTTGGCATATGTAACTATTGCCGAGCATGGATCCTCGATTATGCAGCATACACACGGCCAATGCTACAAAGACTGAAAGAGGCACAAAAGAACACAGCCCCAATAAAATGGACACAGGAGACGATTGCCCAATTCTCTCGATTAAAAGACCTTATTGCAGATGCCCCAGTCCTTGCAAACCCAGATTATGAAAGGGAATTTGACCTGTTTTCACACAGCAATGGAACACTGATGACAGCAGTTCTGACGCAAAAGACATCGCTAGGCCACAAACCATTAGCGTACTACAGTGGGATATTAGACCCAGTAATGCAGGGACATTTCGCTTGCGAACAGGCCCTCGCTGCAGCGGCCTTCGCCGTTGAGAAAAGTGCCACGATTGTAATGGGATGTTCAGTGACGCTATATGCGGAACACTCATTATTTGCTATCTTGGAAAGATCAAAATCTACTCTCACAACACAGAGAGCATCTGCTTATGAAATAATAATATCAAGTCCAAATGTACATGTGGTCAGATGCAAGACAGTAAACCCAGCCACATTCATTACGGAGCCATGCACAACTGAGGATTTACAGGAACACGATTGTAGCACATATGAGGGAGAGGGCGATGACATTCCCAAAGCAAAAAGAAAATGCCCTTACAGAAGGAGAAATCTATTTCATAGATGGGTCAGCATCCATAAACTCTGAGACAGGAGAGAAGCATGTGGGGATGGCAGTAGTGCGCATGGAAGAAGACACATACGAAGTGATTGTTCAAAAGCGCCTCCCCTCACATTACTCTGCGCAAGCAGCCGAACTGACCGCACTAATCAGCGCATTACACACAGCCAAAGATTGTGCTGTAACAATATATTCAGATTCAGCTTACTTCACCACCACAGTTCACTCAGGGCTATCACGCTGGCAAAGGAGAGGGTTCAGAAGAGCAGACGGGTCCCCCGTACAACATGCCGCTTTACTAAATGAATTAATAGAAGCTTTAGCAGAGCCATCGATAGTAGCGGTGGTTAAATGCCAAGCCCATACTAATAACACGGACGCCGTCTCATTGGAGAACGCGGCAGCCGACACAGCAGCGAAGGAAGCCTTGTACTTCAATAAGACACCAACATCAGAATACGTTGCAAAGACAGCTACAGTAGAGCAATCAGCAGAAGCATACAGTAACACGCCCATAGCACAATTGATAGAACTCCAGAGAAGGGCCCCACCAGAAGAGCAGGAGATGTGGGGCAAACGAGGGTGTAAGCAATCAGCCACAGATCTCATTTGGAGACAGGAAACGACAGGCAAGGTAGTGATGCCTATAGAATTATTAGAAGTAGCGTTCCAACAACTGCATTTCCCAGCTCATGTTGCAAAACAACATATCGCCTCAGACATTCAGGAGAATTGGTTCGCTCCCAATCTGCACGAACATTTGTCTAAATTTGTGATTGAATGTACTACATGCCAAACTTACAATTCAGGGATGACATTACGCACTCTGCGTGGCACTTTGCCACGCCCTACAGGTCCATTTAGAGAACTACATATCGACTACGCCGAAATTGGAGAAAGATGTAATGGAGCAAGATACTTGATTGTGGTAGTAGGCCCTTTTTCACGGTGGGCAGAAGCGGGCCCCCGTCCCCATCCTGATGCAAAATGTGCTGCCAAGTTCCTTGTGCGAGAAGTGTTCTCCCGGTGGGGAATCTGTGACGTGATCTGTTCAGACAACGGCACGCACTTTGTGAACGATCTCTTCAAAGAAGTAACCTCCCTTCTGGGGGTGAAACATAAACTATGTTCGATTTGTCATCCAATGGCCAATGGAGTTGTGGAGAGGATCAACGGCCTACTCAAAAGCAATTTATCGAAATTATGCAGCACGTTGAAAGAAAATTGGGTATATTGTCTGCCCCTAGCACTGTTCCAACTCAGAAATCAACCATGCAAAGATCACCATTTAAGCCCACACTAAATCGTGACGGGAAGAAGAATGCACACGCCGCTCTCTCCTGTTAGGAGGGCATCTGATGCGCACAGGGCTGCCACAGTCCTGGGAGAAGAGTTTAAGGAATACCTAGCACAGCTAACGCGCGCAGTACGCAGCATAGCAAAACAAATTGTTCCACCATTTACTGAAGATGTAGCAACAAACACCTCCATGCCGACAGCAGATAGCCCGGAGGGGCCTTTAATGCCAGGGGAATACATATATGTTAGAAATTTTGTAAGAAGGTAGAATTCACCAAGATTTCATGGTCAATACACAGTGGTGTACAGCACCCCAACTGCAGTTAAAGTGAAGGGGTTGAAATACTGGGTGCACCTCTCAGATGTGAGAAGGGCGCACAGCGTCGCACTTCCCCAAAATGAAACCGACTGTGGATGCCATCGCTAGCACAGTCTGACATGATGAAAACTGCAACTTAAACAGGGAAAGTATAGTGGAAAAGCAAAATGTATTTACATATTCTGTCTCTCTCTCTCTCTCTCTCTCTTCTTCTTCTTCTCATATAAATAGTTTTTTCTTTTTTTTTCTTCTATTTTTCTTCATTATTTTTATGATAAAATGAAAAGAAATTGTTAAATGCCTAACTGAGCAAAGAGATGAAAAAGAATGAACAATTGCAAATATGTTTCTTTTCATGATGACTTAACGAATTTGTCTCGCCCACATAGGTTCAACATGAGCCAATGCGACGAAACGGCTGAGCAGGCTGAAATGTTAGATAGAAATAGGTATGCCACTAGGGCTAGTAGAGTAAGTAATTTGGAATGCATGATCAAATATACTGCCATATTATTCGTAATAATGATGTTTTATTTTATTTGGTATAACGTTGTTTTATTTGTGGCAAATGAAATGAACAAAGGGGGGAACGGGGCTAATATTACAAAATCAGAGTCTAAACTAATATGGACTGAAGCAACGACTATTTTGAAGGACACTTATAACATTGAATCGAATATTATAAAGACAACGTCACCCTATGAACAATTGCATGTAAACAAAACTGCTATTCCATTTTTGATTAATACTATGTCCAAGGAAATAGAGCTTGGATGGAATGTAACTGACGATTACTATTGGTTGACTAACTCCAGAAATACAAGCATGCACACACACACACGACACCGGAAACCACTACTGAATATACACATGCCACCATGAACAACATTGATGATGCATGGTCCAGAATATTCCCGCTACAATATCAACGAGTTGGCACCCAATTAAAAAACAAAAGGAGGAGAAAAAGGGAGGCGGGAAAAAACAGATACGATATTTATCATAACCTGGGGTTAGATGAAATAGAGGACCCCCGACACCCTGACCAATCAAATAAATGGTATTCAGACATGAGCGCCGCAGCAAAGCAAGCAAGTAATGAAAGTTGCTATGTGTGCTCACTTATTCCTCATGCAACTGCAACCCCAAAAATGTTAATCCAACAGGAAGTACCCTTGTCTGAGGCCCAATGTTTGATTCATCTGATGCTGTGTAGAATAAAAAAGACATTTCAAGCACACACAGTCACTATGGAAAAATTGGAAAACGAACAAACTTGCACCAGCAGACGACAAGGAGTAATCTGCCTTCAAGAGCCATTTTTATTCATAAAAGGAACAAGGTATGCAGACGACAAGTGGCATGATGAAACGATTAAATGCAAAGCTGAGGGGCTTCGAGGGCTGCCAGACGAAACGTACGAGTGGGCAAAAGAAACGTGCATCCCCATCTGGTCACAGCATATCACCAAGCTGACCTGGCTCACACCCCTGGAGAGGCCATTAAAAATTCAAAGAGAAATACTGCACGAACTTTGCTTCCATGGAGAAGGGAAGGTGAATATAGGAACCGTGCAGCAGTGCAATAAGACTATAATAATACCAGATATGAAAAAAGGCACTGCTGCATTGATAGACATATACTGGATTTGTGGCAAACGAGCTTACCTGCATCTCCCAGCATCCTGGAGGGGCACTTGTGCCCTAGCCACACTTCACTCAGCATTAATGGTGATACCAGAGAGCCACGTTCAGTTTACAGCAAGGCCTTCGGCTGACATATCGACAGCAGGCCAATCGGCTGACACATCGGCAGCAGGACAATCGGCTGAACCATCGACAGCGCCCGATGAGACAATCACGGAGCCCCCAGCATACGAACTATTGTCAGAAGAAACCTTGAAAACCAAGTTGTCACGCAGGAAAAGATCCAATTATATTTCGTCCAAATCATCAGCAGTACAGGCTTTTCTCATCTGCAGAGAAATGTTTTGCATCATTTCTAGCACCAGGCATTCAAGCAAGGACAAACGCAAAATGGCTGCAGATAACACGCTGGGAGCTCATCCAGCTGGCTAACGACACTGAAGAAGGATTCAACATCATAAAAATAGAGCTCCGTGCACTGCGCCTGATGACGATGCAAAACAGATATGTCTTAGATCTTATCACGGCGATGGACGGTGGTGTTTGCAAAAATATTGGGGGGGTGTGTTGCACGTTCGTACCAACTTCAGATGCTGATAACGGGACACTGTCACACGTGATAACAGCAGTGCATAATTTAGGAGAAAGAATGAGAGCAGAAGGAGGAGCAGACAACGACACATGGTTCGACAATCTGTTCAGCTGGATACCATCATGGGTGAACATAGCAGCGAAGATACTCATTCCCATTATAGTCTTTCTTCTCCTAATATTCTGTGTGTGCCAACTGGGACTAAGATGCTGTGAAAATAATATGCCTAATTCAGCAATGATGATGGTAACAGTGGGCCGACAGACAACGGTGGCTACCATGATAGATGCCCAAGTACAAACTGGAGAGTACACCACACCGCAGTATAGGATGACTGCCATCTATAGGCAGTATGGGGACTTGGTTGATAATCTTCATTACACTACCATTAAAGAACCAAAGAACTTGTTGTGGTATAATGAGGTTTGGATAGATTTAGATGGAGATGTTGGAATATACTTAATGGTTACCCCAGAAGAATATGCAAGAAGAGGTAACAGCTTAAGAAGTGTGTGCAAAGCATAGATGCCAATAAAAGGTACACCCGCCTGGGATGAGGCTGTAGCTGAAGCTGAGCGCTACCGAAGGGAGAACGGAAAGAACAAGATAAGTAGTTCATTACTTTAGATGTAACGAAAGGGGGGAATGTATGGGAGCGAGGGGTCCTCAGGCCCCCTCGCGTCGTACGCTCCTCAGTACAAGGCTTGGACCATGTGCCTCTGGTACTGGGATTGCCCCTCGCCCTTATGTAAAGTTAACCACGGTTGACCGCTACATAGATGGGACTACTGAGCAGGACACAGGGCATCCATCGTTTGTGCCCCCTTTCGACTCCATCTTGGATAAACAGGCCTCACTGCGATAGTACAGCAATGCTCAGCTCCCCTTCCACCGCAGCAGCCAAGGACAGAGACACACACAAGGCACGCAGGCAGCTGGCTGGCCCCCACCCTTGCACTCCCCCTGCGAAGGAAAGCTCTGCGCTTCCATTCTCATGCAGAAGCCGGAGAAAGTTGCAACAACCAATATGAGACAGTTTTCTTCCTCTGAGATCACTGCTCGCCTGAGAACCGGCATGTTAACCAGGATGAGCTAAGCACTTTCTGCTCGATTCATCCTCATAAACGTGCAAGCCACCCACCCCCATTCGAACAATTTATTGCCATCCTTTCCCTGCGCTCCCAGTAAGGTATTTCTTTCAAGTACCAGACCCCCGCCTGTGCTGCAAAACCCACCCAACACACTCACTACTAACCTTAAGCATTTTTATTACAATATATGTTTTTACTAATAGGTTTGAAACTTAGGAGAGATGTGAAACATAGCTTGATTCTTTTACATGTACAATAAGGTCAAGGCCTCCAATTAAAGCCACAAATGACCCAATTATACTGACAACAATCATTGTGTGTGATTTATGTAGAAATGTGAAAAGTAGCACAAAATGTTTTAGATAATTTATTATTTAGTGTGTAACATATTAGCTTAGGTAGTGACCACAGTGACCGGACCCTGACCTGCGTGGAGCAAAAGATATTTGACGTCCATCATCTCATCAGCCACTCAGCCAACCAGAAGGAAGAGATGCCACCCACACCTACAGCACCACACCGCCTGGCCAATCGGGTCCATTTAGCATTTTTTGTTAGAGTTACTTTAATTGATATATAAACAAGTGTGATGTAAATGAGGAGGTAGGGGTTTTTTGGGTTATTTCCTAGCTGGAGAAATAAACCAACCTTTGAACTCTTGCAGCCGGGTCTCAGTGCCTCCTTCCCCGACAAGAGGTAGTGTTGGTTATTTTATTTTCTCTCACACGTAGTAAGACGGGGAAAGGCACC
The DNA here is from genome assembly GCF_040938575.1 of Ambystoma mexicanum. Taxonomy (NCBI): domain Eukaryota; kingdom Metazoa; phylum Chordata; class Amphibia; order Caudata; family Ambystomatidae; genus Ambystoma; species Ambystoma mexicanum. The sequence continues at coordinate 141,775,076 of NC_090921.1, forward strand.
TACACCACCGATGACAATGTTCAGGCCTCAGACCACTGTGGTGTTGTTTCGCGATCCAGATCCTCCACTGCAATCTGGCCAGGAAGGCGGTCGGATGGTGAGTGGGGAGAGGGGGTCGCAAATTTCCTCCAGTATGCGAGGAATCTCAGCGTGGCCAGTGGCCCGAAGGACAGTCAGGGTTATTGGTTAGCTGTACCACAGAGTGTGCTGTCGGATACACCGCTCCTTAAGCTCTGCTGATCTTCGCCCTGCACTGGTGGTCTGTGCCCCGTGCCATGGGATGGGAGACCGGAGCGGGTTCTGCGTCACTCTGTTTCTCGGAGGGAGCTTTCGTCCAAGCCGGAGGTCCCAGGTCTACTTTACTGCGAGAGGGAACTGGGCTTCCCGCCTTGAGGGTTATGCATTGTCGTCCTTCCACTAGCTTCATTACTCCCGTGGTGTCGGACCGAGGCAGCAGGCTTTCAGATCTCTTGTAGCGGCCTCCCTCGTCCCTGCTGCAGTGTGTGCCCCTCGCTCACCGCTTGTCGAGCAAGCCCTGCAGCGCTGTGGGTGTCAGCTTGCGCCGGCCTGTGAGTGGGTCGCCCCGCACTCTGGGTTCATTGCTGCGCCACCACAGGGCGTGTCTCTGCCATGAGCTAGCTGGCGACCTGTGTGTCCTTTCAGGCCCGTGGTTCCGCCGTCTACGTTGTGTGTGGCTAGCCTCGGGGCTCTGCGGCTCAGCAGCACCGCATGGGGTCGCGACTGCCTTGCAAGTTTCCCCGGGGTCCACAGGTTCGGTAGCCATTCCTACGGTGTCTGTCAACTCCTCACCGCATTCACATCCACTCAACGGCCGCAGGCACCAGGGGGCCTCGCAAGCTATCCCACTCCTACACAGGTGTCAGAGCTGAATAGGAGACCTGCGGCACCTTTAATACAACATTCTCGCCGACTCAGATGCTATTTGTATCAGGATTTCTGGGAGCTATGCACGGATCTCAAGGAAGAGCCGCCATCACAGTCAGGCTCTCTAGCGCCACCCATCAAATATGATTACTTATGCATTACTCTGCACAATTTTATTCCTCTGTACACCTTCCTGATTCTCAGGAGTGAAGACAACAGTGGTATTTTAACAAAGCATCAACAACCTGCCATGCACCTTACCGACGTTGCACTAAAGTGACAGGCCTGCTAACAATGCACTTTTCATGCATCAAAAACAGAACGCTAGATTCCGGCTCAAGCCCCCATTTATGTAGGAGATATTTATGTGGCAACAATCAATGCAGAGAGTTCAGTACACCCCCCCTCAATCAAAAGTGCCACACCAATATACTGTCACATCTGCTGCACGCCGCACAGCGGACTGCTTACTTGGATTGAGCTTGTGTCTCTACCAGTGCTGGTGTTTTTAGGAGAGGCAGCTCTGCTGCCACAGTCCCAGCGGCGGCAGGCTCTCAGCACCCCCCGGTGCCCTCCATGATTGTTTGCCCATTTTGGGGCAGTGTCCCCGCCCCCTACCGATGCTCTTCTCTTCCGGCCTGGTGTTTCCACTCTCCATGGAGACACGCATATGCTGCATACCTCGGAAGCCATAAAGGCTGCCTTCCATATGGCCTCAATGCGTCTCAATGCTCCTGTTGTCTTTCTCATGCCCAAGTCCTTGTTTTCCAGCTCCTGTCCTTTGTAGTCCTTTCCTTTCCTTCCTAATATGTTGTATCAGGTCTCTGCTCTCCCCGGCCTTGTCCAGCTGTCGTACCTTAGTTTCATCCTGCCAGTCTGCTAGAACTGTCTGACATTTGCTGCAACACCCTCTGCCAAGCTGCTGCCTGAACATCATTTTGCAAGATCTGCCAAACTACTGCTGCAAGACACTTTTGCCAGCTGCTTCCTGCACATCACCTGTCAGTGTTCTTGCCTCACCTTTTCGACAGTGGCTCCCCTGCAAGTGCTTTGCACTTTCCTGGTACCACGTGAATCAGGGGAAGCCGGACTCATGGTACTAGGAACGGTCTCAAGGGATTCCTTGGTTTCCATCCACTCAGGGGTCTTTTGGGATACCACTCTGTGCCACACCACACAAGATCGAGCAAAACGAAGCCTGAGGGATCGGAACCAGGAGAAAGGTAAATCAAATAAACGTGACACAGTCCTTGAAATATACCTGTAATGTAATTCAATCTAGCCTTGTCTGTGACTCAAAAAGAACCATGTAGATCCTGCACCAATCAGGCTGTTGTGTAGAAAGTATATGTATTTATTATTGAATAGGAACAATAATATTTGTACAAAATAACAAATCATGCCACCTCACTCTGGGGCCCTTTTCACTCAAATGAATTGAAAACACTAGTCGGGTTAGGATAACACAGATCCCAGACTCTTTAACCCCACAATATGTACATGTACTCTCTTTTTCTGACCTCATGTGCTGTCCGTTTGTTCTTTGTTTTTGTGTGCGCACTGAGGCTTCCAGGTATGTTGGTGAATTATAAGCAGCAAAGTAAAGTAAATGTTCCTGCATTGGTTATTTGCACCCTGGTTACATAAAAGCGCAAATCTATAGAATACTTCAGATACCGAGGTCACTCACAAAATACTCTTAATGAACAGAATTGTGCAGCACCCTGAACATGACAAAACAATTTAACTTCCCCATATACTTTAGATGGGGTTTACTTTAAATAACATGCAGCACTCTTCCATTGGCAAAAAACAATTTCACACATCAGTCACTCTTCATTTCTAATCTCCCTGCACACTTTGAAATGCTAGCAGTGTTGGAGCACAACAGACCTTTTAAAACAAAACACTTTTTGTATATATATGGTACCCTTTTTACTTCACCCCTATGCAAAGAAGAGCCTCTCTTCTATCAGGACTCACTTTTTCACTTTTTACAGAGATGTGCTTTTAAATCAATGACTTAACTCTGTTTAACTTTGCGAACACTTTCTGCTCCAGCACATATCCAGATATTAAGTTTACCATGGAAACCCCTCTGCTTTAAGACAGGATCTGGGGAATGAGAAGCTGTTGGGAATTTTGTTTTTATGCACCATTGTCTTTGAGGAATTTTGGGTTTGGCAAAAAGCAATAGGAGTAGGCAGTTACTTTAACAGACTATATTTCTATCCACACTTGAATCAATGTTGGTGATTTCAAATTTTAACAAACTCACTCAGTGTCAGTTGGCAATAGGGGAATTAATTAAATTGCTAGGGATCTACTGTGTCAGCCCACCCAATCAATAATGGGAAGATATCAAATCCAACAGATCCCTACCAGACTTTGTTTGGTTGGACAGATTACTTACATAGAATAACTCTGGGTGTTGTGCTCAGTCAAAGTGTTCAGGGCTCCTGAATTATCTCATGGGGAAAGGACAATGATCTGGTCAGACTCCAACCTCAGTCATGGGTAGCATCCAGCATCAATACCCTTGATGTGCCTCTTCTTGTATGAATCCCAGTTTATGTCTTTCCATGGTTTCCTCCAATTCATGTCTCACAGGCAATGTTAATTCTCCATTAATTTTTCCAGCATTTGTCACTCAGATGATGTCAGACAGCTCTCCCTTTTTCCCATTGTGCCTCACCTTATACATCTTTAACCACTCCCCAATGTATCGAAATTATCAGGTGACAGCTCATTGGTTACTGATTCGGATTGGACATCTATTTTTCATCCCCTTAACACAGCGTTAAGGGGATGAAAAACTCCTCTACCTGACTCCTCTCTCTCCTTCTCTCCTCACATCTCTCTCTCCTTCTCTCCTCACATCATGGGCCTTGCCAAGAAGGCCTAGCCCCTTTTCTTTTATTGGTACTTTCAGTTACCACGCTCAAATTCTGGGAGGGTTCAGACCACCCACTTGAATTTACATTTCCACATATTTCAGTTTTGGATTTAAATAAACCTAACCATATATATATATATTTTTGAATTACTCTTATTATTCCAGATTGAATTAAATGAGTCCTGTGTCAGCACAAGGTTTGCGGGTTTGCATGCCAGTTTTCCTTGGATTACTTTAAAATGATAAAAGTCAGTGCCACAAAATTCTACATACGGTTACATAATTCACTAAGCTACTATCCCCCAGAATCTCTGCTTTGTGACATTCTCTGGGGAGCTAAAAACACATTTTAGGTTTTAGCTTCAGGGGAGTGGCACAACAAATCTCACATGTGATTTGGCTATCTGCTTCCTTTGTTGACACAGTTGTTGCAATGCAAGTCATTTCAAGTCTTTCTCCCAGAGCTAATGGATCATCTGTTGCTTATCTTTAAGAGTAGAGAGGATTGCTCCACCTCCATGCTCCTGGGAAATCCTTAGCGAACAGGTCTGCTATAATCGTCCGAGTAGAGACAACACATTTTGATTTTATTTTCAAGGATTATTCAGAGTTCACCCCATTAAGGGAGGCCTTTATTTACACAGTTGTTGACACCAACCCACCATACATTCCTTCCCATGCACTGCTGTGGCTTCATAGAAATATCCAAATAATAGGGGGATGGTCACAGTGTGAGTGTTCTGAACAGGTGAAAGCTAATTCTTCTGAACAGAAACTGGTGATTTTAAGGGCTTGTCCGTTTCCATGCCTTTCATCCTGTTGCATTTGCTTTACATGTAAAAAGCATGCTTTCGTATTTTTGCAAGATGTCATCAAAGTCCATCTTTATATTACTAGTTGTATTAAAATGAACAGGGTCTCATGACAGCTCCCCTTTCAGTGTCTCAATCCAGTAGTGAAAGGTAGGCCTCTCGCTTCTGCTTTATCCGTCGAATACAGGGCACATTTAATGTTTGTCCTTTGTTGCTCTGTAACAGCATTTTGATGTTTGGCAGTTGAGAACGAAATGCTGCCCTTTTTGTTTGACAGTCACCTCTTGCCTCACATATTTTGCAAATTTTGAGCCTGACATGGCCAGTTTTAAAGTCAGCTCTAATTGGCAGAAATCTGTACTTTAAATGTTGCAATCCCTTTCTTTATGCAGAAGGCCTGCAGAAATGTCTTACAGCACACAAACGTCATTTTCCTGCTACACCATGCCATCAATGTCATCTTTAAATTATATTTTATATTAAACTAGCACAGGCACTGGAATTTCATTGGTAAACAGTTCCTTTCAATCCCAGATGCAATTGTCTTGTATTTCCCATGCTGTAGAATGTTCAATTCTATTTATCCATGGCAGCGTTCACTTTGTGAAAAGTGTCTTTCATTTATCATAATGTAATGAAAGGTAGACCTCATTTCTTTTCAGCCTTGTCGTATGAACCCCTGGCATTCTTAATTTTAGTATTCCTGTTTCTGACATCACTTTTCCCTGCTGGCCTTTCAGTCTGTCACTCAAAAGTGTGATTTAAAATTCCACGTAATATTTCTGCATTTTTAGACCCCAGTCAGCTGAACGCAGTTTCCTTTTGTCTTGGGGCTACCTTTAAACCCCACAACACCCACATTTCCTCAAAAGCACAGTGGGCATTTAAAGGATCAAAACAGTTCCATAACACCAATGAACAATTGGCTGCCATACACACAGTTAGCACTCATACAAAATGAAAACACAGACACTACATACAGAACTGCAAGAATGTTAGTCACACTACCAGAAAAAGAGCGCAAAGAAGGCCTATTTTTCAACGCACAGAACCTCTTCAGCATTTAATGTCATCCAACCTCCCTAACTAACTATTTAACTAACTACTAGGAATGGTACAAAACACCAATATTGCAGTATGTATTGTGAGAAACCTGAAGGTGTCTCCCTAGCTAGTCCCCAGGGATCTATCATCCAGGTGGCCAGGACACGGCAATCACTATTGGATCCAGTTCCTGGGGTTGTACTAGTAATGGAGGATCACCTGGATGAGGGGTTTTTGGGGAGTAATAGTGGGACACTTACGGGTGAGACGCTGTATCCTCCTTCTTCAGCACCTTTCTCCATCCTACCAAGTAGGATATTCCAAAACACTACCCCCCTTTCACGAACACTTTCACACAACACAGAAGACAACACACTAAAACCAGAGCTGTTTACATGTCCCAATACAAGGATCAGGTAAAGTCAGGCAATTGACCAGAATCACACACACCTGACAGCCCTTCCCCTTCCCCACAGGGATGAAAGGTGGAGCACAACAGCACAAGACGAGTAAGGCAGACCGCATCCCGTCAGAGCTAACTCAATACGGCAGTTCAAGAGGAGGCGAAAGATGGTGAATACCTAGAGGGTGACAAGGAGAGAAGTAACCTTTCCCTTTCTGACCCAGGCCTGTGAAACCTCTGCAGATGGAAACATAAGGCCACAAACAAAGGTCAGCGTGTGTTGCAGCAGAGGTCAATGGTATCTGATACCCTTCTCCGCTGATAACCAAGCCGGGGAAGGATGCTGGTCTCGGTGGTACCAACCTTGACTCCAAGAATAAAGAAAGGCCAAGTTGTTCATCACAGCCAGTAAGTCGTGGGGAGAATCGATAAGAAACCGAACTGTGTTGAATGAAAAGTAGCCAACGGCTAGTTTGAATTTTGAAAGGTTTCAAGATACGATATAGGAAGGAGGGGGAAAGCCAGCAACGGAGGAAGCCGGCACCATGTGGGTGTTCAGGCAGGAAACTCTGGGCGATTACCGAATGGTAGAAACTACCGGAACCAGAAGCCCTAGGGAAGAGGCGAAAAGAGGTCAAAGTGGTCATACAGGGGTCTTATAAACTCCTGTGTACCGTCGAAAGTCTTTGACCTACAGATGATTGCGAAGATAAGGGAAATGAGTCCCGCTTGGTGAAATGAGCGTATGAACAGTGTGTTAAAATTAGCAAGAGTGAATCTAGCGGAGGGATGCTAATGAGGCGGGATGAAGTCTAAAGTCCTGTAGTGAACTGTTTGGTAAAAAGTTAGCAACCGTGAACCCAGCGGAGGGATGCTAACGAGACGGGACGAAGTCTAAAATCCCATAGTGAACAATTTGGTAAAAGGTTGGCAAGAGTGAACCCGTTGGGCGGAGGGATGCTAACAAAAAGGGACGAAGTCCAAAGTCCGGAAGTGCAGTGAACTTTGGAAATTGGCGAAAGTGAACCTGGAAGAGGGAAGCTGACAATCAGAGACAAAACCTGACGTACTGTTTAAAAGGACATTAAGACTTGTGAAAGTAAGAGGTATTGGAAGACCAGGGGGGAAAGTGAATTGTCCCACTTGTCAAGTGGATCTGAGTCCAGTTGAGGGAGATCCAGAGGTGAAAAGTCATCACCCAAAGTTCATTGAGAAAGGAACTGTTCAATTGATTAGTTGAATACGATACAAGAGGGATCGGCGTCCGGAAAGGGGGAGACCCAGGGGTGAAGCCATCACCCAACGTGTACTGTGGAAAATAACTTTTTGTTTGTGTTTGTTTGTTGGCTACATCAGGCCTGAAGGCAAGAGACTTTTTATTGAAAAGAGATTTTGCTATCAAAGAACCTGATAGCTGGAATGAAACTCTCGGCTTGTGCTGAGAAAGCTTGATCGTGTACTGTGCGAGCTGGAACAGGACTGTCTGCGTGTGCTGAGAAAGCTCACGCTTGTACTTTGCTAGCTGGAACGGAACTGATGGCTCGTGCTGAGGAAGCTTGAGTGTATCTGGTGCTCTAAGGTCCCACCTTGTCCCGTGCTGAAGACGTGGGGAAGAGCGACCCCTGGTAATCACATCATGACTTATTATTTAGAACACTTCTTTTCTTTATTGAAACCCTATCCCACACTCTTTCTATAATTAGTTGTAAGGAATTGGCAATAGGATTTCTTTAGTATAGACCCTTTTATTTTGACACAATACCACTAGGACTACCTTATTTTTCATTTGATGCTCAATGCTTGCTCCCATCTTAGATTTAGGTTTAGGTTAGGCGTTTTTCCACCCTGCATTCATTGTTCAATAAACCCCCTTGAACTGTGATCGCTTGTGTCTGTCTTTACTGTTGCTACCATGAGTTCCTTACAATGTATATATATATATATATATTTTCTTTAAGTTAACACAGAACCTATTGTATGACACCAAAAGGGGGGATAAGGACATGACATATACACAGCCTGCCTCACAAGTCAACGGCCCAAACAATAGAAAACCATGCTACTACACTCTCCTAACACACTTTAAAATTGGAGAAATTCTATCCTATAACATTAGGCCACAGAAATTCAAAACAAATCTCACACATTAGCACACAACCCACAGCCTCTCATCATAAATCCCTAAGCTTGGAGCACAATAATGAAACTGCCAAGAAAAGTAAACTTAATAACATGTAAAGTTTGTTTTCACACTCCTAGTGTAAACATGGATAGATTGCCACTTATGCAGGGAAGCATCAGTTTATTTCCTCCAAGCATTAATGTCTCGCAGCGGAAATAGCCTTAACTCACATTTGTCCACGCTGGCAACTCACTGCAAGTGTCATTATCATCCCCACACCGAACACAACATCAGCTCCTTAAAAAGCTGCCCTTTTCCTTTTTTGGTTTTATGGCGCAAGCTACAAATTTGTCAAAACCATTGTTGCAAGAGAGAGAGGGAAATAGAGCTCTGAACTGAGAATATCTGGTTAGCAACCAGCAATGACATGGAATGAAGAGGCCACCTCACTAAAATGTATTTTTCCAAACTCCTCCACTGTACTACCCAACGATGAGCTCCCTAACAAGATTTGCTACAATCAGCAGCTTTGTAAGAAGCAAGTCAGCTGGGATTTCCATTTTCCAGCCACGTAGTGATTTGCCTGTTTGGGCTATTTTATTTACAATTGGTCGGTTCAGTCGCCAAATCACCAGAACAGCAACACCAATTCCCCACAAGCAGAGCAGATAATAGCATCTGGGGAACTACAGGCACCGGACCACCAGGCTCTACAACCAGCAGGGCCTTCAGCAGCACACTTGTAGCAATCAGGATGTCTGCCTTCAGCATCATAACCCTTCATAAACCCGCAATCACTGCTGTCGCTGCAGGTACTCTCAACACTACTGAACCTATTAGGGCAGCTTATCCCCAGGTTGCCCCCTCCGCAACCCGGCCCGACACGAGCCTGGCAACAGCATCAGCACCGCCCCACCAAAAGATAAAGGGCGTCCATCACGGCCTAAAGAAAGGGCCAACGTCTTTCCACACCACATATATACCACTGACAACATACACAGGTCCTCTTAATAAATCTAAAAGCACTGCACCTCTACAAAAATAATACAGAGGTCCTCATAAGAAATCTGAGATTTCCTATGAGGATCTCTAAGTTGTCAGCGGTTCTGTCAGTGGTACTGCACCTCCCAAACAATGCTTGCAATGCATGTAATGCTTAAATGCCAGGGTTTTCATATCTGCCTTATGTTTTCATTGTTGGAAAACATTTTATGCTCTGATTGTGTTGTGTACGTCATTCAAGCATTTATATCTCTGCTGGAGAGATAGAAAAAAAAATAGCATCAGAGGGTCATGAGTGATATGGATATGCATTGTGCATTTAGCTGCTCCCGATCAAAAACATTATTTATGCAAATTGCAAAGCGCATCCTGTTTCTGAATTTGGGATGCACTTTGAAATGGGTATGTGTCAATGTTCAAGCTGGGGGCCCATAGTGATCTTTCTTTTTTGATGAGCCAGAGGGAGTTGGGCTATATGTGGGCTACTTTCCTGCCCCCATTTGGTTACAGGTAGGTTTCCCTTGCTTGATACTGTTACAATACAAGCATTATTCTTTGGAGAGGTGCAGTACTACATCCAACATACAGCAGTCCTCATAAGAAAGGTACTAATGAGAAATCTGAGATTCCTTATGAGGACCTCTGTATGTTGTCAGTGGTACTGCACCTCTCCAAAAAACAATGCTAATGTTAATGCTATGCAATGCTGCACTTAACACTTTGAAGGTGTTTTTCCTTCTACTATGACACAAATTATTGGACACAGCCGTGTTAAAACAGTTCTCTTCTTACAAGTTATCAACTGAGTGAATTTGGTGGAGCAGCAACAGTTTCTCTATTTGTTTTTTTACTCATAGCTTTGAACACTTGGAACTGGCAGGCATTAATAGACTTTGGGCCTCATTACGATATTGGAGGTAGCCATGCCGCTCTTTGCGGCATGGCTACCCCCATTCCGGGTACCGGGTCTGGGTTCCCTGAATGGGGAAATACCGGGCCATTCCGACCTTGGAGGGCCCGGTATTTCCCCATTCAGGGAACCCGGACCCGGTTCATCCCCATTCCCATTTAAGCCCCCATAGGGCTCAATGGGAATGGGGAGGATGCAAACAACGGGCCCGTAAATAACGGGCCCGTCGTTTGCATCCTGGTCTGCTTGCGGGACCCGCTAAGGACGCCTTGTTTTACCAGGCGTCCTTAGCGGGTCCCGCAAGCAAATCTCGTAATGAGACGGGAGGGGTTTAACAGGGCTGGCAGCTCTACCGGCCCAGTAAACCCCCTACCGTCAGGGTCGTAATGAGGCCCTTTGTCTCTGATTCACTTTGTAAGCATTCTTTGCTGCACAGCAGTAGCTTTTTAATGTCTAGTAAACATAAATAGGAGGCGCCCAATGTATTCAAGCTGTAACAGGGCCCATTGGGTCCACAGTCATTGCATTCACAAGAATAAGAACTCAAAATAAATTAACAAGTATCAAAACATTATAAAACAAAGTCACAGCCTCTAAACAATTACCAAAGGTGCATTAAATATATTTTATTCTGCAGGTACACAAAAGTATTGATCTTATAAAAAAGTATTTCATAAACAATTCATAGTGGTGAAGAATATTTCGCCCCCACATACAATGATCTACATACAATCATAACACCACCTCTGAACCCATCACCATTTAATACAATTGCATAACAAATTAATCCTTCATTTAGGAGATTAACTAGTAGTCTACATATAACCGAAACATCATCTAAAATGTAGAAAACAGGAGTCAGTTGTTCCACGTGTACTCTCACAATATAAATTTAGTAAGCGATATTGCAGTAATTTAGGTCGCATATAGTAGATAGACATTGTTGCTTCACATATTTTAATCCGACTATTGCCTACGTAAGTTTCAGCTGCTGTTGCCTATTTATTTAGGGTTTAGCCTTCTTCTGAGCTTGTAATTTGTAATTGCAGGCATCATGTTGGATGTATTAGAAAACCATAACATTACTATTTTACAAAAACTTACACAGGTAGTTCAATATTAATTAAAAAAAACCTTTGGGAAAAAAATATTTTAATTCACGTTTGAGACAGTACATTGATTTGTCTACCTTCTTTCTTAGTGGTCAATGAAGACTGTGTTAACGCCACCATCAACTATTGCCACTACATTTATATGACACATATAAATGTTGACCAGGACTCCTCATGTCTGGTGGGACGTTGATATATAAGTCCCATTATTGATGTTCCCTGGAAAAAAGGACAGTAGTAAATTGTTGTTGTGCACTGAATGTGTGCAATGTCACTTCTACAGAAAACAATACTGTGTATACATAAGGAGGTCCCTCACCTAATCGGGATAGATGAAATTCATGATCTCGAATTTTGGAAGGGCCAAATTAAGTGATTAGCTGTAACAGCAAAGGGATACTGAGATTAGTATCCCGAAAAATACGTTTTCAAAGGGACAAAGCGAGAAGGGGGGTTCAAGAACATATAGGCACAGTTTCCTTTTGCTACCATCGTATGAGTGTTACCTTATGATGCCCTTTGCCAGCTTTGCCTCAAATATGTTTTCGATTGCCCACTCCGGGACTTGGCATACACAGGACTCAGTTCGCAGTGGCAGATTTAACCGCAGTTGTTGATCGGTTAGGACCATCTGCATTGTGCGGCAAAGAGGAACGAACACCTTGTAGGGATTAAGCGACTAGCATAGATGGTCTGAGCCAATGCGAGTCCCTGTGGCATATCAATGCAACCGCCATCTTGGAAGAGGTAGACTGGTATACTACACTGTGCCTATGTATACTCTGCACTTTGTAGATGAGTCAGTAGCCCATGTGCCTACATAAATACATATAGAAAGTGGGAAAACTATCACTTGTTTGTAAGTAATAAATACAATATTAATATATTTATGTATGCTTCACGTAGATAGAGTTGAAAGGCAAACAAACTACAAACTATGTAGTACCAAACATTCTCAATCATAATGCATGCAGCGTCCAATATAGAAGATCTGATAACGCTGTTCTTAGAAATTGATGAAACAATTAAAGTTACAAGGAAATTGGTTCAGCATATAAGAGATGGCCAGTACACCTCTTCATTAAGACCATCAATGTGCATAGAGAGATGATGTATCCAAATTCTTTCAAGTTTAAACAGGCAATTACAGATAAGGAAATTATTCATATCAGGTTTAATAAGAGTGTCTATCACTACCCATTGGAGACCATCCTCTGAATGGTTGAAATCCACAAAGTGTCTCACTAGTGGTGACTGAATGGATCCATTATGAATGATTGATCTGTGCTCATTGAATTGAACAGCAACAGGTCTTGTGGTCATGTCTATATGTAACATGTTGCACGGGCAGTGGATGGAATAGATCACATGTTTAGAATTACATTTTGTGCACCCTTTAATTGCCCATGTACACGTGTAGTGTTTGAACACAGTGATTTTCTTAGTAAAGGGACATGCAGTGCAGCTGGCGCATGGCTTGCGGCCTGTAACCATATTAGTCTGAAAGTTCCAACAGCTCTTAATTGTATTGTCTCGGTAGGAGGGCTGGCATCTGGCTGAATGATCTTATCTCTGATGTTATAACCCCTCTTAAGTGCAAACAGGGGCAGAGTGCTAGTGTCGCTGCACGATTGTATTAGGTGGCAGTGTTTGAAAATCAGACTTTTAATCTTGTTGATGTGTTCAGAGTACGTTGTAACACAAAACACTTAATCATTGGCTGTCATCCTCACTTTCGGTGTCAATAGGATCATTCTGTCAGTGTACCATGCTCATTTTGCTCTGCAAGCAATGTAACAATTTGTAAGAGTATCTTCTGTTCTGTAGTCTATCAATTTGATAATTAGCAAATAAAGTGCAATTCCACCTACTTATGAGGAACTGACTGTATAGTGGGTTCTCCTCAGTTGATTTCGGGTGATGACTAGAATGCAGGAGAATATAATTCAAATCAGTTTCCTTATGATTCAGTTTGGTATGTAAAGTGTCAGGTTTTCATATTTTGTATCTCACATTTGCAAGGGTCCTTTTAGAAGTTACAGCTATTATTCCTGGAAAGCTAGAAAGAGAGGTTTGTTAAAGTATTGAATTATTTAAATCATTCCAGGTGTGAGGGTAGAAAATTTCACTAAAAGATTTGTTCATATTTCCTTAACTACTTTTCCAATTAGAAAGATGAGATTCTCCCAAGACAAGATGGTGGAACACTTTCTCAGCAGTGATTGGTTTAGTTTACTGCAGGCAGCATTGTGTTGTCATTGTGGAATGTTCTAAATAGTTCTAAACTGCCTTTCATTAAAGTTTCTACCAGAGTAGGTCATGTTTTAGTTAGCTCCAATAAATAAGGTTTATTTCCACATAATAAGTGGTAGATTACAGTATTATAGCTCAACATTTAACATAGTATTCAAGTTTGATTAAGACTGAAGTAGAAGAAAGAAACTAGTTTCAAGTGACCCTGAAGCTGAGCAACTGTTTCCAGAAACTAGTTGCAAGTGACTTTGATGCTGAGCAGCTGTATCCAGTCATCCAGTAAAAGACAAAGCTAAGTGAAATTTTGGATCTTTAGAGATTAATTTATTGGGATTCATGTGACAATTTATGTTAAAGTTTCTCTACTGAAATTGGAACAATAATTTGTAAGACTGATTAACTTTAATAAGATGGTAAGCACGTATTTTGTTATTTAGTAACCACTAATAAGGCGCGCGGTTCTATGCGCCATGTTTCTAATGTTTAAACATTAAAAAGTACTAACTTCATTTTTTACAAGCGCGAATCGTGTTTGTTTTGCTCGCGTGCGCGTTAACTTCATTTTCTACGAGCGTGAGTCGGGTCTGCATTGCTCGCAAGCACGTACAAGTGTATTTGGATGTGCGCGATTAGAAAAAAAGACCTAACAACGTTGTTCAAGCGTCGCGGCCATCTTGGAATTTGTTATTTCTTCAATACAAGTGCGTTTCTTCACGGAGGATGTTCAAAAATATTTGACGCCTTTAGATGAAGCAGAATTCTTCGGATTTTGTCCTCAGTTACAAAATAACATCATCTTCGTCCAATATAGGACAAGGTATTATTTAATTCCTAAAAAGTTAAGTTCAAAAGTTATTTCAAAACTGGAATAGTAGTAGTGATAAGTTTTTGGGTGTTTATTTTTAAGGACATTCGTGGTGGTGTTAGAAGAAAAGATAAGTGAAACTACATTGTCAAGAATCGAATTACAGCAGACTACCTACAATATTGCTACATAACCACTTAAGAAATTAAATAGCCTAACGGCAATTCGAGCTTAGGCTACAGGTAATAGAATCTAGTAATCAGAAGGTTAGTCATTGTAGAGAAATAGAAAAAGGTATTCTAAGACTGCATTTTTATTTTAGGAACACTACTGAAAAATAATACCAGATCTTTCCTGCGAAGACAGACAGAAGTGTCAGCAGTAGGAGTTCCAGAGAGTTCCAGACTTGTTGTCTCTTTTCTCTCAATCCAATTCCCCTTTCTCCTTGAGTTTGCCTGTCCAGTAGTTTCATTGTTACAGGATTGTTGGGCAGGCAGGCTTTGGGGGTTTAGAGGACCAGCTTCACTCCTGCAGGATTCTTCAGCATTGGTTCTGACATAAAGTACCTTCCCAATGAAAAATGACAGTATCAAGAAAGGATATTGCATCCTGACCAGTGGCCATGGTGAATTGTATGTTAGGGTTACAGAGTTCAACCACTTAATAAAGTCAAGTAAAACAGTCATGTTCCCGTTCCAAATAAAGAACATGTCGTCAATGAAAATATCTTCCTCTCTACCTGCGGAGTTCCCCAGGGTTCTAACCTCTCACCCTGGCTTTTCAACCAATACCGGCAACTCTTGCCCACTGCATTGCCATTTTCTGCTCAAATTTCGAGTGCTATGCTGACAACACTCAACTCATTTTCCAGCTGCCCTCATCCACCTCCTCCGTATCTCTCATCTCTGACTGCCTAACCGCCATTCAAGATTGGTGTGCCGCCAATGATCTTTGTCTGAATGCCAGCAAGACTGAGATCCTCCTCATCGGCACACCATCTCTATCCTTTTCCCTCACTCTCTGGCCTGCCTCCTTTGGCCCGCTTCCTACCCCTACCTGCGAGGCTAAGAACCTCAGGGTCATCTTTGACTCCACACTTGCCTTCTCCGCCCATATCTCTGAGGTGTCAAAAAAGTCAAACTTCGTACTGCACCTCCTGAGAGGAACTTTGCCTTTCCTCTCCTTCCCTCAGAAGCTCACTGTCTCTCAAGCTCTGATTCTCTCTAGGTTGGACTATTGTAATCAGCCTCTTTCTAAATCTACCTGCCTCTACTCTCCGCCCTCTGCAGCTTATCCAGAACAGGACTGCAAGACTTGTCCTTGGCCTCAAGCCCTGGGATCGTATCTCTCCAGCTCTGAAATCTCTCCATTGGCTCCCAGTGGATGCAATGATTAAATTCACAACCCTCTGCATTGTCCACAAGGCTTTCTGGGGCCTGGGTCCAAAAATCTTCAGTTATCCCTCCGCAAATACCTCCCCTCTTGAGCTCTTTGCTCCTCTACCTCTAACTCCCTCCGGGTTAATCGTTTTTCAAAGAAACAAGCTGGGGGTAGATCTCTATCTTCGGCTGAGGCATCCTTCTGGAACAGCCTCCCTGCCACTCTAAAACCTGAGGAGAACCATCTCCGGTTCCGGAAGCACCTGAAGACCCTCCTCTTTGTTTCTGCCTTCTCTCCCCCCTCCACTGCTGACCCGCTCTCTCTTGGCACTGTGCACCTGGCCATCCTCTTTCCTTGTCCAGGTACCTGCTCACCCTGCCACCTTCCTGCACTGCCTCCTGGCCACCCCTTGCACTGGATGACCTGTATCTGTACCCACACAGTCCCCCACCCCATTTTCTTCTTTTCTGCACTTATCAGACTTATCAGACTTACCCAGTCTGTCGCCATAAACACAGCACTTTCCACATGCTGGCTGCACTATCACTGTTTATTGCCTCCTTTCTATTTGTTTATTTATTATTTATTTATCTACTCTCCTCTGCTCTGCACTTTCCACTCTCCCCCTTCCATGCACTTTTCCCCGTCCCATGCACTTGCGCGTTCTCAATGTCACTGGGCCTAGTAAGATTGTTGTTGTGTTCTCCCTTGTTTCCCCTCCCTTGCCTAGTCGCGCTCTGAAACACCTGTGTACGAGCGCGATACAAATAAAATATCATATCATATCAATGTAATGACAGCAATATTTAATGCTCCTGTCGAATAGATTATTCTCGAAGATAAGCAAATCTTTGAAGTTAGCCATAAAGGTATTCAGTAAATGTTAAGTCCATTCTGCTGTGCTTGAAAAACATGTACTTTGCCTCATGGATTATACTGTTTTAGATATAGATAAACAGAAATTTGGACAGGCACTCTGAAATAGGAGGGTTGATGATGGGGAGGTGATTACTACAATTACTGATGAAATAAAAGAGGGGGGCTTGGGAGATGGTGAGGTTAAGGAAGTTGTGATAACATATAAGAAACGTAAGCCAAAAAGAAAGGTCATCCTTCAGGCTACTGTGTATGCTAACACAAATAGAAAAACTAAAGAAAAAGCTCGCAGCATTCCCCTATAGAGCCACAAACAATTTGAATATGGCTAACATCACGGAAAGGGCGGAGGCTTTATCACACAATGAAATTATTGCATTATCTGAAATATAGAGTGCAAGAGGGAATGCATTACTTAGATGTGATACACGGATGACTGGATACCTGATTAACGCTTCTCTTATTATATCGGAAGATGGGGTTGCTGAGGATAGAGGTGGACGTTCCAAATGAACTAAAAATAAGGAGATTGCCAACACTTGTAATAACAGGATCAGCTGTACTGTAAATAACGTTGGGACAAGCTAAATAATTCAAGGCATGTATTGGAAAGGGGAGAGGGTGGAAGAAAAACCAAAACAGTAGCAAGGTACGAAGATAATTGTGCATACTTGCTGGTACAAAAAAATGCTAATTGCACTGTGCCTAGACGAAAGAAGAAGATAGCTAAAAATAAAGAGTGCGAAGATGACATTTTGATAGATTGTGAGGGTTTGTTTCATCCAATGGAAAACCTAGAAGAAAAGAAATGTAATGATGCACACACACAACCCTCACCAACAGAACAACTAATACAAATAAATACTACTTCAAGTGAAAATTCAGATGAGGTGAAACAAACCGGGAAAAACGGGAAAAAAGAGTAAGGCACTGAAAGTTAGTAGCCTATTTGGTAACAGTGATGAACAATACATAAATATAACAAGGTTCTTAGAATTGATACATGGCATCATTACTCTCTGTTGCATCAGTAATGATGATATACGTATTGTCCACAGCAAGGAAGACTTAAATATAGCAATATCATATATATACTTTAAAGCAGAGGAATGCATTGACTATATCATGCAGTATGATAGTGCATTATTGAAGTTGGGATATGAATGCTGTGAAATACCTGAGGGTATCTCACATATCGAACCCCGAGAAACCCTTATTCAGGCGGCCAACGAAGAGCTGATCCGCTCAGATTCCAACTCTAGGGGTGAAAGAGCGAAAAAGGCTCACTGGGATCGGGAAGCTCAGGGTAATGCTCGAGGGAATTATCCAAGGGAGACGCAGTATTGTACTGAAGACGTCGAAAATCTTCGTAGGCTGTATTACATCTGCCTTCCTTCCTCCCATTAGGCCTCGCCTGTCTCAACCCGACGTCCCCCTCCTATCTGATAAATACCCTAGAAGCACAAACCCCATTAGAATCAAAAACCGCCTCTCTCATAATCCTTGTTGTCCTGTTCCCTATCCGAATACCCCCAATCATTCTTCTTTCCGTCCCTCTGATTTTTATTTTCCGCACTCCCAACCTACTCAGATAAAATACTACAGTTCCCACAATCCCCTATCTTCTGTTCTCCATGATATGATATGATAGGTTATTTATAACGCGCTTAATACCCAGAGGTTTCCAAGCGCGGAACTGGGGATCGAACCTGTGTTGCTCCGTGGCGTCTTGCTTTCAATGCGAGCACATTGTCCTTAAGCTATCCATCTCGGTCATTCTCTTCCATTTCACAAACCTTACCCATTTTGTCCTTCCCAGTCTACGAACCGACTCCCTTCTGATAATCACATCACTTCCCCCGTCATATCCCGTAGGACAATCCGACACTCCACCCCCTCCCTTTCCCAACATGAACACTGTTTTACAGACTTGTAAGTAAACTGTTTACCTGACATGTCCCAACACGAAGGTTAGGCAAAAACAGGCAATTGACTTAAATCACACACACCTGATGGCCCTTCCTTTTTCCCACAGGGATAAAAGGTGAAGCAAGAAAGAAAAAGACGAGACGGCTAATCAGGCCTGGCAGTTGAAGAGAAGGAGAAAGGCAGAGGGAATCGATAAGGTAGCGAGGAGAGAAGTGAGTTTGCCCTTTTGTCCCAGACACATGGAACCTTCGTGGAAGAGAGCCTAAAACCGCCAACAATAGTGCAAGTTTCTTGCAGATGTCAACGGTACACGGGACAAGCCTATGCCGTTATGCAGGAGGGAGGAAAGCTCCTGGAACCGGTGCAACTGGCCTTGACTCAAGAGAAAAGGAAAGCCAAGCGGTTCATCACAGCCGATGAGTCGAGGGGAGAACTGATAAGAACTGGGCTGTGTTAATTGAGAATCGCAAAGTGGCAAATATGAACCAAGTTCAATGAACTGTGAATTAACTATAAAAGTGTTAAGGGGAGACCAGCTGCTGAGGGAAACCGGAATCACGTGGCTGCTAGCTCCAAAGACTGGTCAATCCCCATCCGACCGAAACTTCAATAACCAAGAGACCATAGAAGGGCCACTGAATCAGGTCAAAGTGGTCATACTGAGGGTCAAGCAAAATCCCTGTATACTCGAAAGACTGATCTACAAACTGTGTGAAAGAAAGGGAAGTGAATCCCGCAGTAAGAGGAAACAAAAAAAGCGAATCACACCAACAGTGAACTGTGTAAAAGAGACAGCAAGAGTGAACCCGAGCAAGGGATGCCAGTGAGTAAAAGAGACAGCAAGAGTGAACCTGACCAAGGGATTCCAGTGAGAAGGGGCAAAGTCTAAAAGTCCCAAGAAACAGTGTGTTGACAAAGGTGAACCTGGCCGAGGGATGTCCACTATGAACTGTTTGGAAAGACATTGATAAACCAAGTTAAGTGTAACCTGCTAAAGAGAAGTGAAGGGCAGTCAAGAGGGGTCCGAGCCTGAATGAGGGAGATCCAGGGGTGAAGCTATCACCCAAAGTTGATTGAGAAAGGAACTATTATATAATTTGTGGAATACGATGCAAGAGGGGTCCACGGACGGAAGAGGGGGACCCAGGGGTGAAGCCATCACCCTGCGTGAATTGTGGCTAAGAATCGAGAAGGGTCAGTGCGCAGAAGAGGTGGGCCCAGGGGTGAACCATTTTCATCCTAACAAACTTTTATTTGGTTAAAGGAACATTTTATTTTAGTTATATTAAGCACGTCAGGCCCACGAAGGCAAGAGACTTTCAAAGTAAACGAGACTTGGCCATAAATGGTCCTGAGAGCTACCGTTGGAACTGTTGTCTCGTGCTGGAGAAGCCCGAGACTGTACTGTACTCCAAGATCCCACCTTACCCCATGCTCAAAATGTGGGGAAGGGAGACTCAGGCTACCACATCCTGACACATTATTTGAGAACACTTCTTTCTTTTCTTGAAAAATATACCACACCTTTTTTTGTATTAGTTGTAAGGTTTGGCAATAGGTTTCTTAGTATAGGCCCTTTTTATTTTGAGACAACACCACACATGTTTCATTTTGATGGTAGACACTTACGCCCATCTTAGATTTAGGTTTAGATTAGGAGTTTTTCTAACCTGCATACTGCATTCATTGTTCAATAAACACCCTTGAACTGTGATTTCTTATGTCTGTCTTACTTGTTGCCACCGTGAGTTCCGTATTCAAGTAAGAGATCTTGCCACTGAAAGACACTACTTAAATGTCACAACTAGTCGATAAGGTGTATCGAGTGACAAGGGCATTAGCATAGGCATTGGATTGGACTCAAGCAACACACCACATGGCGATAAACACCCAGATAATACCACTATACCGACTCAAATTAGTAACTGACGATAGGTGGGTTGCAAAATACATTTAAGTAGAGAGGAGAAGGGTTGGGAATGGCTGCTTGAAACACTGCAGAAAAAATCTTCTCCCTAACAATACCTTTTTTGGTCTCATGGAACACTAGGGGATCCACACATCTCTTAGCGTAGGGGGGACTGTTGGAAGATATTGATAACTGTAGCATCATTGAACTGCAGGAGACTTGTTTAGTTACCCCGCTTGTTATTGATGGGTGGACATTTATCACCAAAGAGGCCCCCCAAAGCCCCAGAGGAAGACTGTTGGGTGGACTTGCATTGGGGGTTAAATACGCACTTCAATTTACCACAGTCATTATTGATTACGACTACCTTATAGTGGGAAAAATATAATCAGGTGAAGAAATTAATCAAGGATTATGTTGGCCTGAAATCATGATTATCACCATATATGACCCACCCATCCGTAATAGAACATGGTCATATTTTTGGGACCTTGGAATCGCTACTACTATCTTTATTTTATTTATTTATTGTTTGCTTGTTAGACACTTATACGGTAAGAAAAATACCATTTCAAAGCGCTCACAAGACGAGGGGAGGCAACAAGGGAGTGAAATACAATACAAAACACAATATTTTATACAGACAATGGGGGAAACGGATGAAAGGACGAACCTACTGTGCCTTGTGAGTATTCAGAACGTGGAAGTGCAGCAAGGAAGAGTGTAGAGGGGGTAAGTGCTGGGGATTCCATGCTCATGGGAGAGTCACAGATGAAGTGTGAGGGTTGTTGAGTGCTACACAGCCAGGAGCCACGTTAGGACTAAGTGCAAACCTCCAGGGGGAGGGAGTGCCAAGGCAAGTGCTGAGGGTAGACAGGAACTGGCCGATTAGGTGTGGGAGGTCAGGGGCCCCGGAGATGCATAAGGGCCCTTGACACCAATTACACCAACTGTGGGATTAGCAGAGGAGAGAAGAAGGGAAGGAGAAGGTAAAGAGGAAAGTGTTGAGTCTCCCACTACCATGGAAACTTTACCCGTGGTAGTATGCAGTGATTTTAATGCTAGGATTCCTAGAGGCACCCTGCCTGATGACACTGGGTTGATATGTCACTCGTCTCCTTGTTCTCATGGATGACTGTTGCTAGGTTGTAAACGTGGATTGAGCTGGGCTAAATTGCTATGCTCCTCAGGATTTAGCATGGTGAATGGAAATTGCCCATCTGATTCCCCTCAGTATACCTGGTGCTCTTCTTGTAGCACCAGGATTATTGATTATGTCTTTGCTACACAGGCTACATCACCAGTGGAAGATATGTGTGTAATACATCGCAAAGAGAGTGAACAAGGTGCGCTTATTCTTAATCAGCCATTTAATCGTATTATGTGTGCCTCCAACAATCTACTATCCGAAGGTGAGTTAGCAAATAACTTGCTCACAGGTTTCACCTCTGAATGCGAATAAATGCGATAAGATCAGATCCCACTAGCAATGGCAGAGAGAGGATTAGTTAGATATCAAAGCCGTGTTGAGATTATACATTCGAGCATAACTACAAGGCTGAGAAGACTCCAAAATCAGGGGTCAAACGATGGCAGGTTAGAGCGTTGGCACCACTTCGACATTGCCTTGAGGAACAGACAAAAGCAGTTTAGATTGGAACTTAGAAGGATTTCCCGTTATATATGAGAAAGTCATGCCTTATTGACAAAACAATTTCGTCTGTCGTATCAACTCTGTTTAAATAAACATAAATATACATATGAATGCGAGAAGTGGCACAATCTTGTGTATAGTATTTTAACAATTGAATGCAAAATGTTCTGGAAAATCAGTAATTCAGACAGAGACTATAGATCAGTGATCTGTGAGGTGTTGCAAGAAGACTTGGTGAGGCACATTAAGAGTCATTTTTAATACTATTGCTCTGGGTGATGTAAATCTGGAAGCACAATGGGACTACTACTTGGAGCAAGTGGATATCATTGGCATCACAGCGACGTGCAAGTCATCTAGATCACTGGGCGCAGACAGCTCTTGCAATCAGCGGATTGAGAACAATCAGAATGTGTGGGCAGGCGGTTTACATTGGCTCTTTACTTTGATAGGCAGGACCCAGCTACTCCCGTCAACTTGGAGGGAAAGCACAGTAGTCCCAGGGTTCAAGAAAGGATCTAGACATGGCCCCTGTAGCTTTCGATTGTTTGCCAAAATATTACTTGGGGAGCTTAACAATTGGATTCCGGAACATAACATCATACTTTTAATCAAACAGGTTTTAAGAGGGGCTCTAGCATGGCTGATAATGTATTGTCTTTGATAACTATATCCAACAGGCATGGCTTAAACGAAATCTGCCTGTCTATGTAGCATTTCTGGACTATAGTGCAGCCTTCGATACTGTTGACAGGAGTAGGTTTTGGTGGAATCTGTCTAAATGCCTGGGGGCTTACTTAATATGATCAAGGCCATGCATGATAATTTAAAAGTTAGAGTAAGAATGAACTACTCTGGGGGAATGACTAAGTGTATTGAAACTTGCTCTCGTCTAAAACAGGGCTGCATACTTGCACCAGCACTATTCAACTTATATTGGGCCCTCGTGGGTTACGGAATTGACAACACCATCTCCATTCTGCCTAAGTTGGGCAGTGCAGGTGTTCAATGGCTTACATACGACGATGACCTGGCCATGCTGGATTTAACTCCTCAAGGGTTGCAAGCTTCTCTGGATCAACCATACAAATATGTGGTGATCAACCAACTGAAGATTAATATTACTAAGACAAAGATCATGCTATTTACCCCAAAATATTACTCTAATAAAAGGTGCAGTAAGCTGGCCTGGACGTTAAATTGAGAGCCAATAAAGATGGTAAGTGTCTATACATTTTTGGGAGTAATAGTTGACTCCAGAATAGATGGAAAATGACACCTACAACATGTCCAACTTAAGATGACAGATCACGGGGGCTATTAAGCCATTAACCTATAGAACAGGAGGGTACCCTGTTGGCACCATCGTTAAGTTGTATTTAACCAAGATGTCGCCCATCGAACTCTATAGGATTAAACTTTGGGGTCTAAACATGATAACTAAATTATAATTACTAGAGAGATGCACACTTTGGAGACTTCTGCGATCAAATAAGAACATTTCAGCTGAGTACATCATGTTGGAATATAATATTGTGAACATAGCTGCTAATATTGTCCAAAACTGTTTACGTATGTATTGGACAATTATGAATGCCACACCTGGAGCGTTATATTCTAATGAGTAAGAGAGACTACATGAAATCGAGTGTCATTTTCATTCTTGCTGATAACGCAAATTTATAGATCAACAGTTCTCCCAATGGTCTATTGATACTAACATATCTAGGGTTCAAAAACAGGATTTGCAGGATATTAAGGGTATATAGCAGAGAGCATCATTTGGTGGACCTGGCTGGTAAATCGAATGCTGAATTATATATTATGCATATTGTTGGGTATGTCTGTGTCCCTTCTTATGTAAAATATTTTCTTGGGAACCATCTTGTTTGGTCATACATAAGAATTAAATTCAACAGTGTACAAACGTATGAAATAACAGGAGCATTAACTGGCATTTTAAGGGGGGCAAGAATTCGTATACCGTTCATTCATTGCCATTCTTTTATTCAATGTTTTTTTACCCAAGTTCTTTTTTTGAAAAAACTTCTCGATAAAATATAGGGGTAGGTGGGTAAGAGTTTGTAAGGGGATGGTGTGGAATAGAGTAGAAAATATAAGTGAGGGGGTTGAAAAAACATCACAAAAAACCCATCGAAGAAAATACTGCCGATGAATGAACATAGAACCCAAGAATGTGCCGACTATGGGATAACAAGACCATTGGGACAGCTAAACATCTTTTGTTGGATTGTCCCACTTTGGGAGCTGAAAGAAGGAAGTATTTACTGGCCTGGGGTAATCATGAGCAAGTTGATAACAGTGATATATGGGAAACTTTTATGTCTGGAAAAGATGAAGCTTGTATTTATTATTTGATGAAATTATGGAAAATAATTGAAGAAATGTTAAGAATTATTATATTTTTTTATTGATTTTAAAGATGTTTATGAATTTAACCTGTGAATAGTATTACAAGTGGACTATATGTTGAAATGCATAATACAAAAATAAAGAAAAAAAAGAAACAATAAATAAATAAGATATTCACTAAACGGGGGAGGTGAATATATATTTAGCATCCAAAGGTAAATAAATTGTGCCAAAGCACTATTTCCAAACTTGAATAATAAATGTAGAAGGAACATGGATGTTCAGATAGCTTTTTGCCTACTAGTTCCAAGACCTCCCTTTGCGGAATACTAGCATATAAGGTGATAATGTTGCAGGTGACCAGCATATTCGTGTCTCTATTGTATGGTAACCCTTCAATTCTTTTAATCATAACTCCGATGTCTCTGCGAGGCTCGAGCTGAAGTTGCTACTGGATGCAGGAATAAATCAGTATATATCCCTATGGGCTCACAAACAGAGCCACATGGGCTTTTAAATGTCTAACCAGAGGATGGATGAATCTTTGTCCGGGGTAGAGTGTGACTCGGCTAGCTAAGCCCCTCCACAGCATGCTTAGGGCTCTTCTTTGGGTAAACTTGTTGCTGGTATTGTATTCAAAGACAGGTACAGAAACAATTCCTTGTTACATGAAGTCACAGGTTGCAGTCAAATTCATTTACTCTCAAGTAATGATGATACACAAGAGGGAACATTCATCAGTCATCCTCAGGCACTCGCAGCTCAAGTCTAACTGACCTTCTTGGAAGCATACATGCATTCCACTCACCCAACTTTCTCTGAGCTGTCATTCATTCACATGGCCCAACATTCTACAAGCAGGCATGGAGGACCAGTCAGACTAGCGCAGCCATAAAACAACCATACTCATACTTACTGCCTGATATAGCACAGTTTATTCGTCATTGCTCCTCGCCTGCAGCTTTACCACTGTTTTTTGTCCCTAAGAAAGATGGTTCTCTGAGGACTTTCACAGACTACTGAGCATTGATAAGATAACTGTTAAGGATCATGAACCCTTGCCAATCATCTCATTCATATTTGATTTGATGTATAACATTCTACTGTACTCAGTGAATGAAATGTGTCTGTGCGCAGATGATAAAATAAAACACACCAAGTAATACAGCGGAAAAGAAGGTAGAGGGAATTATTTAAAAAGATAGGTCTTGAGATTTTTTTCCCAGAATAACAACAAGATGTCGTTTTTCTAAGAGAACGGAGGAGGGACTTCTATATGCAATGACCAACAACAAACATCTGTCACCTGTGTAGATATAACTGGCTGTATGCATAACTAGCATACATTGTTTTGCAGACCGAAGGTTGCGCGCCAGATGATATAGCTTAATCTTTTCTGAAAGATAGCGTGGTAGTAGCAATGTTTCTTTAGATCCAGGGAGCTACTGTTTTTACCAAGCTGGATCTCTAAGTGGCTTACCATCTGATGGGAGTTAAAGAAGGTGATAAGTGTGTAGAGGAGGTCCTAAATATGGCCTGCCCTTCAACCGACCATTTAGAAGTTCCAGAAACATTCACACCGAGATATGTGACGTATGATGAGCAAATAAACCAGCAAAGTGCCGCAGTGGGGCTCTGTCCGGTACCTATCAGATGGACAGCACCTATTGAAGTACCTACACTTAAGAAACCTTGGACAGTAAGGTACCCATAGAGAAAACCGTATCGACGAGTAAGACAGAATGATGATTGTCAAAACGTAATGCCTGAAGAAGCCACGAAAGTCCCAAAAGAAGACGAATGGTGACATCACAAGAACTCGGACTAACTCTCAGACAAAGAAAACGACGACCTGTGAATGACGAAAGGAGACAACACACCATGGATAATGTTAAGTGACTTCAATTCAGCACTCCAACTAAGTCAATGCCTGGTCTGGGATGTCCAAGGGAAGCCCTTATTTATATATTTTTATGACAAGTTATAATTTGGATGATAAACCCTTATATAACACCCCTCTCTTTGAATCCACCTGACCTCACTGAGCCAAGAAGTAGGTTTGTTTTGCAAATTAAAAGATTTATTGAAACATTAAACAAGATATATTTATCACACTTTTATAAATAAATTAATATTTGATAGCACACTTATGAATATGACAGTGATCAACAATGGATAATATTACACTAGCACACTTTTTGAATGACTTAGGAGTTGGTATAGAAAGGATAAGGTAGCTGAGAATTCTTTTATGGTTTCAAGGAAATGCAATGATGGAAAAGAATGCAGCACAGAAATAACTGAGATGGTTTCTACAAGAGATAATATGATCACTTTTTCTTTTGACAATTCACTCCCCTCCTATGCAAAGTAAGGAGATAGAAGGAGAGCACGCAATTTTCAGGAATATAATCAAATGCAATACAAATTCTAGTTCCCCCCTAGCAAGCTTAGAGCAACCGGTATGCTTTTAAAACATGCAGAAATACTTTTAATGGGATTTGTAATGAAGTGAAAATATGCTAAAAATGATTTGAATTCCCTATAGGAGATTCAGGGTAGGTGACAGCTACTTTGAATTAGTTCAGGTCAACACTAGCAATGATTCATGAGGGATTATCAGGTTGAAAACGAATTTCAGCAATGCAAGCAAGAGACAGCTATTTTTTTAACGTGTGGTGAGATTGAACTAGTTTTCAATTTGTGGCACTTTTTCCGAGTGCGTAAAACGCGATTACGGAAAAACTATGAGTAGAAAGTCGGTTTAGGGCTTGTTGGAAAGCTGAGGATCTTAGCTTTAAAATTAAAGTCTCGCTCCTAGGACGTGCGGTTCAAAAGATACGGACAATTTAGTGGAGGTAGATTCTCAGAAATGAAATAATGATTCAGAATGGCAATTGACACTTTCACAGGTTTGAATCACAGAATGGACACACGATTTCTTATGATGCAGTTCTGGACAGGTTAAAATGCTTTGAATTAGATTCTTTTAAACTAAGAGATGACTATGCACAGTTCTGTGGGTACTCACACTATAAATTTGAAATAGACTGTCAAGATCTGGTCAGGTTTGGGCTTCACTCGCCACGGACAGTCTCTGGTACTGGTTCTGCTCACAGCGATCTGGTCTGGGTCTGGTCTGCGGTTCTGGATCTCTGGTCCTGGTCTCGGCACTGCACAGCAGTCTGGTCTGGTCTGCGGTACTGCACAGTGGTCTGGTCTGCGGTTCTGGTAAAAGTTCTGGTACTGCACAGCTGTCTGGTCTGGTCTTCTATCGGCACTGCACAGCGGTCTGGATATAGCTCTGCTTTCTGGGTTCTGGCACAGGGTTCTAGCCAGAATCAAACAGCTCGCCTGGCTGTTGAATATCAGGTTGCAAAAGATTTTGTGGCCTGCTCAATAGGATTCAGCTTGTGGATTGGCCCCTCTGCTTTAAGTTCTGGAGTCTAAGTTCTGGATCTCAGGATCTGTCTGGATTTGGAGTCTGGAGTCTGGTTTTCTAAGTTCTGGTCTCTGGATATTGCCTGAATTTGAAGTCGTCCGTCAAAGTGCTTCGCAAGAAATCAGTTTGAAGTGGGAAGTGAATGTCCCTACCTGGGTCTCAGTGGCTCTTTTTATGTCTTTTGAAAGTGGGTGGGAAGGCTGAATTAGGATCCTGATAGGTTAAAGGATTCTTTGTCGCCTGACTGGGGAACTGAATTGTGAGTCATCCGGCATCCTTTTTATGGCATACAGAAAAAAACTCCCCTTATCACTTTGCACACAAATCTATTTTTGACTTAAATGCATATTTATCTATGTACAATTTTTGTAATATTATATGTCCAGTTAACATATTTTCTGTAGCGCCAAACCATCCGATCCCTGTCTTTGTAAGATGTAGTTTTCACTTCTGACAGAATTCTGCCCTTTTCATCCAGAACACAACCTCTAAACTTTTCCAAAATGTACACAAATGTGCGCAAGGAATATGGGCATTAGATGATGAAGTGTCAGATTTTTAACATACATACATTTGGAGTAATACCCTATTTTCCGCTACTACCCCCCAGAACATACCACAGAGTCCTAACACCTCTTAAAATCTGCACAGAAAAATCACAGGAATCATGATATTATTGATATAATTTTGACAATTATGTACTATGAATTATCCATCTTTCTAAAATTATGCTCTGGCCCAGAGGGGTGTGGTATCCCAAAGCACATGGGGGAATTTCTGGTTTGTCCACTTCCTCCAAGCTCAGCTGGCTCACAGAGGCAGTGCCCCTCCCATTTCCTTCCAAGAGGAAGCCATTTACGACCCCCTGATTTAGAAATTGCTTGGAGCAAAGGGAAGTTCATTGTTCTGTTTCCCTGCTCCAATCAGAGAGGTGTAATCTCCTTTTGGTGGTGCAGCAGAAGGCAGGCCAGGCCTGTGAATGCAGTTGCTGGGCAAGTTTCAACTCCTGTCGGGGGTAGTTGCCGGGCAGAATTCAGTCCCTTTAAGCCAGGCTTCAGCCAAAGGTATCTTTTCCCATTTTTCTTCATTCAAATCAAACTTACAATTTTGACACATGCAGCTAGAACGCTGATTCTAAGTTCAAAACCATGACATTTAAGCAGTTGCAACCTATGTGACACTCAAAAGTAGGTCACTCATTTATTTTAAACATTTCGATTTTAGTGGCTTTAAGTCCAAATTCACTTAAGCTGCTGACATCCAAAGCTCAGCCAGTTTTGTTATGAACATTATTTTAGGCTCTTCATCTTTCCAGATTTGGTATGCACACAAGACTTCATTCTACCAGACGTCTGCTGGTGTTCAATAAGATTTTTTTATATCTTGCAATGTTTGAAATAGGCATTTTTAGCTTGCATTTCAGAGAAACAAAGGTGATTTCAAATGCTTTTTGAGCTAACAGGCACTGCTGTTTTTCCTTTGGCACCACGTTTCACTCGTGGCGCTTCTGGCCCATCACGCTCGCATTGGTGGGTGGCAGGCCAGGCGACCATTTTGGTGTGCGCGAAAACTGCGTGGTTTTCCTGGATTCTGGCGCAAATGTGGGCTTTTCGGCCATCCTGGATTTTCTAAGCCCACAGCACCAAATGTTGCAGCATAATAACTTGAACATGGGTCGATACACCTGACAAGCCCCCCCGCCCAACTGCACTTTGATTTCGAGTCGAGGGGGAGTCGGGTGCAAAGGATGTTTTGATCCATGCACTGGGATGTCCGCATCATCTTCTTCCGATTCCGCAGATGGCACAGTTCAGCATCTTTTCCTCCATCAGGGTGGATAGATCGGTTCTCCTCGCCGGTCCTGATGGGAGTTTCGGGCGGTACCCGGGCCCCTCAGATCTTTGCTCCCGGACCCCGGGTCGTCCTCCTTGGTCAGTCTCCATGGTTTCAAAAGTGGCAGAAACATATTCGTAGACATTTCCCCACCACTATTAATGGTGGGCCGAACATATACATTTTATACATCAGGAGACATTTGCATTCAAGAATCATAGGATTTTATAGGCTACCTGTGGAATATTTTAGGGTTGAACCTGTATTACTCTGGAGCGGCCCCCTCTGGGATTGCAGAGGACTCCTCCAGTTGCTGCAGAGTGTGCCTGGGATGGCAACACTTTAGCTGATTTATATGGACCCACTTGTCTTCCCCTTCCGCCAAACTGCTTTTGGGGATGCAGATCTTGTAGGCGACTGGGGAGATCTTGTCTACAATTTCAAAAGGTCCCTTCCATGTAGGCAGAAATTTCAGCTGTTTGGCCTGGTTCCTTTGGAAATTGTATAGATAAACCCGGTCCCCTACATTGCATTCTTTCCTAGTAGTCTTCAAATCATAGTGAGTCTTCATGCTATCGGCTGATCTTTCTAGGTTTCGCTGAGCATAGGCAAAAGCATGTTGAAGGTGTTTCCTTAAATTTTCAACATACTCATGCGTTGTGGAGGCATTGATCAAGGTTTGCTCTTGGGTTCTGAGGAGCAAATGCTGGGGAAGCACCATCCTGCGTCCAGTCATCAGCTCAAATGGTGACATTTTAGTTGCAGATGAAGGGGTAGATCTGATGGCCATTAGGACCAGAGGTAATCGGATATCCCAACTTGGCCCAGAATCTGCCACAAACTTTTTTAATATGCTCACAATGGTTTGGTTGTAACGTTCTACTGCCCCAGAAGAAGCTGGTCGGTAAGCAATGTGTAGCTTCCTTTTAACCCCCAGTATCTCCCACATCTTAGTCATTACATCGCTGGTAAAATGGCTACCTCTGTCTGACTCAATCCTTTGGGGTAGACCAAAACGCGAAAAGATGTGGTTGATCATCAGGGCAGCTGCTGTCTCTGCCTTGCAGTTTGAGGCCGGGAGACATTCCACCCATTTAGTAAATAAGCATGTCACAGTCAACATGTACTTATTTCACCTAGAGGAGCGAATCACGGGGCCTATGAAGTCGACTTGCAAATCTGACCATGGCAGTGTCATCCCATTCTTTTGGAGAGGCGCACGGTGTGTGAGGGATGTTGGCTGAAATTGTGCACACACAAGACACCCCTTCAAGTATTGGTCGAGGTCCTGCCCCATGTGTGGCCAGTATGCAACCTCTCTTAAGATCTCAAGTGTTGTATGAAACCCCCTATGACCGGCGGTGGCCGCATCATGGGCGAGACTTAACATCAGGATTCGCAATGAGGTAGGGACCACCCACTGATCATGGCCAGCTTGGGATTTCCTTACCAACAAACCGTCTTGGATCCGGAACATTTTTGGACATTTCATCAACACTCTAAGGTCCTCTTTCTCAATGTAATCAGTATCCGTCAGGGGAAAGTTCTCAGGGTCCTCAATGTGTTGGTAAAACTTACTAATTTTTGGATCCCCCTTCTGAGCCGTTATCAAATCAGCATCTGGGGTCTTCTTACTCCATTGTGCAGTTGAAAGATCATTGTGAGCATTTGTCTGGGACCTAGTGATAGCAGTGTGCTGGATTTCCCCCAACAGGGACTCAATCTCTATTAGATCCCCTTGGATGGCCCCGGTTTTGGCCAGCTGATCAGCTAAGTCATTTCCAATTTTGTCTGGTCCTTCTTCTTTGGAATGACTCTTGATCTTCTTCCAGTAGATGGTCATCCCGTTTACGGTGACCAGATCATCAATATTTTGGATTAACTTCCCATGTTTCAAGGGTTTGTTATTAGCACATAACATGCCTCTGGTTTTCCAATTAACCAGGTGCTCCACGAACCCGTTCCGGACATAATCTGAATCTGTGATTATGAACAGTTCGTGGAGTTGATGTTGGACAGCAGTGAGGATGGCTTGATACACAGCCATCAACTCTGCCACCTGACAACTTTGGGGACCAATCTTGTATCCAGCGGAGGGTTCCCGGGAAGGATACCTATCCCTTCTCTGGTAGTACCCCGGGTGGGGAAGATTTGGGTACCCCTCCACCCTTGGCCTCCCCTCTCCCGGATTAGGTGGTCTGGGCTCAGGGAATTGGGGAAAGAAGGATGGATGATTTTGGGGCTGGAAGTTGGGTGTATACCTGGGGAAAAAGTTCTGCCCAGGGTTTGTTGAATTTCTGTCCTCCTGTGGGAAGTTAGGAGGGAATTTCCTTGGGTTGGGTGCCTGGTTGGGTCCCCCCCTTGGGCTGAAGGAGTCCACACATACCCCAGGATGGGTCGGTTTCCCTTGTAGCGGGGATTTACATAGTCAGGGGAGCGAGGGACCCCATTTGTGGGACTACCTCCTTGACTCCCTGTCTGTGACTGGCCCGAGGGCCTTCTGGGCTGAGAATTATTCGGTGCAGGCAGGGTTTTAGCCCCCCACCCATCTCCAAATCTAAAATGGGGGCAACCTTTACCTCTGCCACCTTGGCAGCAGCAGGGGTGCTGGTCGGTTTGGGTCTTTTCTGGCCGTTATTTTTATTTTCTATGGGGTTCTGCACCTCATAGATCCGGGTAGCCTGTTCAATGACCCAGTCTAGTGACCTTTTCTCGTGAAAATCTCTCACTAGCTGGGTCATTATGTATTTGGGTAAGGCATGGAAAAACGTATTTACAAACTCTTTACTGTCCATGCACACCCTTCTGGTAGTCTGCGCAAAAGCATGCTTCAATTACTGCACAAATTCTTGTGGGGCCTGATCCTCCCCACATTGCAAATTGTAGGCTGCCTTGCGAGCCTCTTGGGGATTTCTGTGAACAGAAAAATGTTTCAAGATGGCCGCCTTGTATGTGGACCATCTTGAATGGTTTTGGTCCTCCAGCCCCGCAAAGAAACTGGAGTATTCCGGGGAGAATGTCCATTTGACATACTGAATGCAGCTACTGCTGTCCTTCAAATGGAAAGTCTCCATCATTTGCTCTTAAAGCTCCAAGTGTTCCCAAACAGAATACTTGCCGTTCTTGTGATAAGGGGTGATGACACTCCTTGTTGCCTTAATCTGTTTTAAGGGGTCCTTAAGCAAGGCCCCTTTTGCCTTATTGGCCCTTTTGGTTTGGGTAACCCTGGTCCATTCATCCTCTGACTCAGAAGCACTGCTCCCAGAGGTGCCCGTCTGATCTTCCAGGTTTTCCCGGATTCTGCGAGCCTGGGAATGGCTGGCAGAATGTGGGGACCTGGTCTCCTGTATCGTGTGATGCTTAGAGGAGTCTTCAGATCCCTCCTTGCTGCCAGGATTTGATGGGTACCCCCCCACTGACCTAACTGGGCAGAGGTTTTCAGGATGCCCTTAGTGGGCCTACGCTCCTGGGGTTCCCCACTAAATTGCACTGTACTTAGGTGCCCATACCCGGATGCCCGCCCATCCATTCCTGGTTGGTACTTGCCTATGAGCCCCATACTTTTGGCTGGATAGTAATCTGTCATCTGTGGCCCTGTGCTCATGTGCACCAGGGGACATGGGGGTGGCAGAGTCCAGGGACCGGGAGAGATGAAGGCCTCTGGTACTAGGGCTTCTGAGGTTATGCTCAGGTGTTTCCCTTTCCCAGCGAACCTCATCTCTATCAGCTCCTGCTCCCTGTTGCCATTCAAGAGCCTGTGCTTTCAGTTCCTCAGTCAAGGCCTTACTAGACTCTATCAGTCTCTCCTGCATGGCTACCTGTTGCTGGAGCCTATCATTGTCCTGGCAGAGAGCCTCATTCTCTCTCTGTGCTTCCTGGTTAGTCTTGGAGTACTGGGCCAGTCTTTGCAGCAGGAGGGTTACCTCCTGAGTCCCATCCCTACTGGCCTGCTCCTTTCTTGCCAGAGCATCTTCCACCCTCCTGGTGTGCTCTAACAAGTTCTGATGCTCTTTTTGGAGGTCACCCAGTCCCTGGATGGGCCAAGTGATTTTCTTCAATTTGTTCTTTTAATCGGCAGACTTCCTGGCCTAAGGTGTCCCTTTCCTGACTAAGAGCCTGCATCTGTGCCGCCAGGCCGTCCCTATGCCTTTGAAAGGCACCAGCTTTCTTGCGCTCCTCCTCAAATTCTGTTTGGGTATCCAGGTCTTTCAGAATCAGTTTGTTGCTCTCTGCCTTCTCCCTATCTAGGTGGCTTTGCAGGGCGACTACCTGCTCTGCGCATGGCCTATTTAAGTCCAGTTGTTGCTGCAGCTTTTTCTGACTCTGCAGTAGGGCGTCAAAACCGTCTTGGTACTCCTGCAAAGCCCGAAATCTGGTATCCTGGTCAGACTTTTCCTGTTGTAGGATACCCATATCCTCTTTTATTTTAATGATATACTACCTACTATCATTTTCTGACTCCTGGCTCCTCTGCAGCCTCTGCTCGGAAGAGACCAGGTGAGATTGGGCCTTCTCTAATGCCATCTGTTGCCTATTCGTCAGATCTTGGCCTTCAGCACATTTGTCCTGTATGGCTCCCATATATAAATATAAATATGCCGCTATCCTGACAATCTTGTCGTGCTCATCTTTGGCTTTAGGGGCCATATATAGTTCACTCAGGGCCACATGTAATGGACCCTGATCTCTCCATATGTCTGACCCTGTTGCAGTGATCTGGGGTGTGATTGCCTGCAACCACACCGTCTGGTCCTGTTCCGTCTATTCGCCTCTCACAAATAGCTTATGTAAGAGATGCTCTCTGGCTATTTTGATATCTACCAAGGTCGTCATTCTGGAAATTGATTTCCTTCCTGACTTACAGAAGTTAGTAATTTATTTTGCAAAACAGACCGTCTCCTTAGAGCGTCCTTCTTTTGAGGGATGCTTTTGCAGTGTAACACAGCGTGGTGATCCAACAGGATTTATGTATCCTGTCAGTTAGCACGCTGTATTAAGCTGCACAAGTGGTAGATCTAATCCAGACATCCCGGACGAGCCCCCACTCTGTTAAGTGACTTCAATTCAGCACTCCAACTAAGTCAATGCCTGGTCTGGGATGTCCAAGCGAAGC
Source organism: Ambystoma mexicanum (assembly GCF_040938575.1). Taxonomy (NCBI): domain Eukaryota; kingdom Metazoa; phylum Chordata; class Amphibia; order Caudata; family Ambystomatidae; genus Ambystoma; species Ambystoma mexicanum. The sequence goes on from NC_090921.1 coordinate 141,809,829, forward strand.
CCTTATTTATATATTTTCATGACAAGTTATAATCTGGATGATAAGCCCTTATATAACACCCCTCTCTTTGAATCCCCCTGACCTCACTGAGCCAAGAAGTAGGTTTGTTTTGCAAATTAAAAGATTTATTGAAAAATTAAACAAGATATATATATCACACTTTTATAAATAAATTAATATTTGATAGCACACTTATGAATATGACAGTGATCAACAATGGATAATATTACACTAGCTCACTTTTTTAATTACTTAGGAGATGGTATAGAGAGGATAAGGTAGCTGAGAATGCTTTTATGGTTTCAAGGAAATGCAATGATAGAAAAGAATGCAGCACAGAAATAACTGAGATGGTTTCTACAAGAGATAATATGATCACTTTTTCTTTTGACAATTCACTCCCCTCCTATGCAAAGTAAGGAGATAGAAGGAGAGCACACAATTTTCAGGAATATAATCAAATGCAATACAAATTCTAGTTCCCCCCTAGCAAGCTTAGAGCAACCGGTATGCTTTTAAAACATGCAGAAATACTTTTAATGGGATTTGTAATGAAGTGAAAATATGCTAAAAATGATTTGAATTCCCTATAGGAGATTCAGGGTAGGTGACAGCTACTTTGAATTAGTTCAGGTCAACACTAGCAATGATTCATGAGGGATTATCAGGTTGAAAACGAATTTCAGCAATGCAAGCAAGAGACAGCTATTTTTTTAACGTTTGGTGAGATTGAACTAGTTTTCAATTTGTGGCACTTTTTCCGAGTGCGTAAAACGCGATTACGGAAAAACTATATGTAGAAAGTCGGTTAAGGGCTTGTTGGAAAGCTGAGGATCTTAGCTTTAAAATTAAAGTCTCACTCCTAGGACGTGCGGTTCAAAAGATACGGACAATTTAGTGGAGGTAGGTTCTCAGAAATGAAATAATGATTCAGAATGGCAATTGACACTTTCACAGGTTTGAATCACAGAATGGACACACGATTTCTTATGATGCAGTTCTGGACAGGTTAAAATGGTTTGAATTAGATTATTTTAAACTAAGAGATGACTATGCACAGTTCTGTGGGTACTCACACTATAAATTTGAAATAGGCCGTCAAGATCTGGTCAGGTTTGGGCTTCACACGCCACGGACAGTCTCTGGTACTGGTTCTGCTCACAGCGATCTGGTCTGGGTCTGGTCTGCGGTTCTGGATCTCTGGTCCTGGTCTTGGCACTGCACAGCAGTCTGGTCTGGTCTGCGGTACTGCACAGCGGTCTGGTCTGGTCTGCGGTTCTGGCAAAAGTTCTGGCACTACACAGCTGTCTGGTCTGGGTCTGGTCTTCTATCGGCACTGTACGGCGGTCTGGATATAGCTCTGCTTTCTGGGTTCTGGCACAGGGTTCTAGCCAGAATCAAACAGCTCGCCCGGCTGTTGAATATCAGGTTGCAAAAGATTTTGAGGCCTCTTGAAAAGGATTCAGCTTGTGGATTGGCCCCTCTGCTTTAAGTTCTGGAGTCCAAGTTCTGGATCTCAGGATCTGTCTGGATTTGGAGTCTGGAGTCTGGTTTTCTAAGTTCTGGTCTCTGGATATTGCCTGAATTTGAAGTCGTCCGTCAAAGTGCTTTGCAAGAAATCAGCTTGAAGTGGGAAGTGAATGTCCCTACCTGGGTCTCAGTGGCTCTTTTTATGTCTTTTGAAAGTGGGTGGGAAGGCTGAATTAGGATCCTGATAGGTTGAAGGATTTTTGTCGCCTGACTGGGGAACTGAATTGTGAGTCGTCCGGCATCCTTTTTATGGCATACAAAAAGAACACTCCCCTTGTCACTTTGCACACAAATCTATTTTTGACTTAAATTTATCTATGTACAATTTTTCTAATATTATATGTCTAGTTAACATATTTTCTGTAGCGCCAAACCATCCGATCCCTGTTTTTGTAAGATGTTGTGTCCACTTCTGACAGAATTCTGCCCTTTTCATCCAGAACACAACCTCTAAACTTTTCAAAAATTTACACAAATGTGCGCAAGGAATATGGGCATCAGATGATGAAGTGTCAGATTATTAACATACATACATTTGGAGTAATACCCTATTTTCCGCTACTACCCCCAGAACATACCACAGAGTCCTAACACCTCTTAAAATGTGCACAGAAAAATCACAGGAATCATGATATTATTGATATAATTTTGACAATTATGTACTATGAATTATCTATCTTTCTAAAATTATGCTCTAGCCCTGACGGGTGTGGTTTCCCAAAGCAAATGGGGGAATTTCTGGTTTGTCCACTTCCTCCAAGCTCAGCTGGTTCACAGAGGCAGTGCCCCTCCCATTTCCTTCCAAGAGGAAGCCATTTACGACCCCCTGATTTAGAAATTGCTTGGAGCAAAGGGAAGTTCATTGTTCTGTTTCCCTGCTCCCAGGTACTCCTCCCCTGATTCAATCAGAGAGGTGTAATCTCCTTTTGGTGGTGCAGCAGAAGGCAGGCCAGGCCTGTGAATGCAGTTGCTGGGCAAGTTTCAACTCCTGTCGGGGGTAGTTGCCGGGCAGAATTCAGGTCCTTTAAGACAGGCTTCAGCCAAAGGTCACTTTTGTTCCCATTTTTCTTCATTCAAAGCAAACTTACAATTTTGACACATGCAGCTAGAACGCTGATTCTAAGTTCAAAACCATGACATTTAAGCAGTTGCAACCTATGTGACACTCAAAAGTAGGTCACTCATTTATTTTAAACATTTCGATTTTATTGGCTTTAAGTTCAATTTCACTTAAGCTGCTGACATCCACAGCTCAGCCAGTTTTGTTATGAACATTATTTTAGGCTCTTCATCTTTCCAGATTTGGTATGCACACAAGACTTCATTCTACCAGACGTCTGCTGGTGTTCAGTACGATTTTTTAATATCTTGCAATGTTTGAAATAGGCATTTTGAGCTTGCATTTCAGAGAAACAAAGGTGATTTCAAGCGCTTTTTGAGCTGAAAGGCAATGCTGTTTTTCCTTTGGCACCACGTTTCACTCATGGCGCTTCTGGCCCATCATGCTCGCACTGGTAGGTGGCAGGTCAGGCGACCATTTTGGTGTGCGCAAAAACTGCACGGTTTTCCTAGATTCTGGCGCAAATGTGGGCTTTTCGGCCATCTTGGATTTTCTAAGCCCACAGCACCAAATGTTGCAGCATAATAACTTGAACGTGGGTCGATACACCTGACAATAAGCAACATCCTAAGTTGAAGTTAAAAGGACGATGTCAAGTATAAAAAGATTAGGCCATAAGAGCAATGAAAATATGCAACCAGTTTACATGTGTACATATGCTTGGAAACGCAAGAAAGCTGAGAAAATCGTGCGGCTTGCTATGCTTAGTAGAAAATTAGATAGCGGCAGGTGCCACATATACATATCTACCTCAAAGGGAGCACTTTATATGACGTATATGTCCCCTGTGCAAAAGGGTAGAACCAACCGCAAGTTACTAAAGGCCCCAGGAGAAGAGCCCCTCAAACACGAGAATCGAAAGCCAAAGACAGAAACGAAACTCAGTTGCATGAGACCCGTGCAAGGAAACCAAGGTCATCTTAGCTGACACAGGCTAACCCAATTTATGACGCCAAGAGCAGAGTATCCTGTTCAAAGGAGTCGAGATAAGCAGCAGAAGGCATTTGGTGGACAGAAAGCAAAAATATCAAATGCACAAATTACATGGAGACGGAGACGATTTCACAGTGCCTAAAACACGTGACCTGCCAAGCAGGAAGAGTTGGGGCCTTCACACCTACGCGCAGCCTTGAGTCATGCGCAGATATCTGAGTTTTCCCAGACAGAGAGGCAGCATCAAGGCCTACAAACTAGAAACTAATTGATACATGGCTAGTGGGGCAGTGATGGATGGTGGTACTGGTTGGTGGGAGGCTAGGGGAGCTGACGGGCACCCTGCACCTGGCCAACCATTCTGCATGCTGCTAAGCGAAGTAGACAAGTACAAGATGCCGTGGTACCAACCCAATCACAATGCACCAAGTAATCTAGGATCCTATAGTTTGTAGAAACAATGAGACGTCGTACTTTTAGTGACGTACACAGTAGTCATTCTGAAGGAAGAGCTTAGATGCCCTACCTGACACTAGTTATCCAATCCTTTTACCCCACTATCATATACAGATATTGTACCTATAATAAAGTTACCTTCTTATAACCAATAGAATTGCATGCAACATTTTTAGCGTTTCACGTCAGCGATGACACGTTTTTAGTATAAAGGATGTGATTTTTGTGAAGTTCATCAGAGTTGAAGCGAGAAGGAAGATCGAGCAACTGCTGATATTCATAACTGCCCGTTTTTTGTACTTGTCATTAAACCATTGAGTTGTCATTATTGATTTGATGCTTGGAAATTAAACTGCATCCCTATCCATCTCACGGGTGCTGCTATTCCATCTTAAAGTGCTGTTTGGGAAAACCCCAGTCCTGTGGGTCGGCTGGGGCCTCTTTCCTGCACAAGTGGAAGACAGTTTTCAGAACCAAATACAGTCTCTTTGAAGACCAAGCCATGCCTTTTCATTCATACACACCACAGCAGCTTTCCAATTTGTTTATTAACAAGTTCCTTTATGAATTCCTTTATGTGTTCATAGTTTACATAGATGACATCCTAACCTTTTCTTAGAGCATTGGCCATAATCAGTGGCATGTCCAACTGGTCTTACAGAAGTTGGGGAAACTCACTTGTACACCAAACTAGAAAAGATCCAGTTTCACACTGAAGTGGTGGAACTTCTGGGTTTCCTACATGGGCTAGAAATAGACATCCAGAAATGTGACCTTGTGTCAAAGATCTACAAAGCTTCTTAGAGTTCTCAAATTGTGACCAGCGATTTAGCAGCGATTTCTCACAGCAGATCACAACCATCATCCAATGGCTGAAGGAGGGAGTGAAATTCATGTGGACCTCGGGAGCTGGTGAAGCATTTCAAGAATTAAAGAAAAGGTTCACCTGTGGCATGATATTTCTACACCATGATGTGACTCAGCCTTTCTTATTTAAGGCTGTTGCCTCTAACCACACTTAAAGGAGTTCCTCACACAGTGTCATAGACAGGCTGATCAGTTACACCATGTGCTCCTTTTCTCTAAGAAATTGTCTTCTGCAGAGGTGAAATTCACCATTGTAGATCGTGGACTTCGTGCCAGTAAGTCCACATTGTAGGAGTGGATCCATGAACTTAATAGGTGCTAGGCACATGGCCACAATGTAAACCAACAACAGAAATGTATTTTTCTTAAGGTAAAGCCCCTCATTCCCTGAAAGTTGCTATGGTCCCTATTCTTATACATTTGGTTTCATATTTAATCCAAGAAGTCAGAAGTACTTTACCTTCAGAGGAATTGCAAATAGCCGCCTAAACTAATGTCATGAATCATTGTTAGGTGAGTACTGTGGTTATTGGAAGACCTTGGAGTTGCTTCGATAAAGACCTGTGAAGATTGTGCCCCCTACAGACTGAAAGGAAGAACCCAGAGGAACTCCTACTTACATTACCCATTCCACCCGACCTTGGCATACTGTTTTTCTTGGATTTGTACTTGGACCCCAGGTGTTTGGCGATACCTGTGGTTGTTGTTGTGTGGACCAAGTCTGGACACTTCATTCCAATTAAAGATGCAGTCTCTGACTTCAATTTGTCATGACATTTCTTGCAGAAAATGGTGAACCTTCACAGTCTTGCAACCAAAGTAGTTGATCGGGGATGTCAATTCAAATCTAAATGTTAGCATGCTTTTTGCAAAGAATCAAGAATTGAGGTTCAGTTGTCATTTGGTTATCATCTTCAGATCAATGGCCAGACAGAACATGTAAATCAGGTATTGAGGCGTTATCTTAGGGGCGGGAGAGTTGGGTGTATTATTTATGAATAGTTGAGTTCTGCTATGAAAATTCTGCTTTAGGCTCAACCACCTTGTCTCCATACTTTTGCAATTGGGGTTTTTTGCAAGCAAACTGTTTGGAGGAATCTACTAAATCTAGCGTGGAAGAGAGATTCGGTGGAATGTAGTAAAATGTATGAAGGGCTATTTCTGCCTTCCATTTAAGTAAGGCAGGCTAAGAGAAGTTTTCAGTTTGTACCCTCATGTAAACCCATGACATGGGGTGAGTTGCAAGTGTGAGGAAATGTATGGTTAGCCGCCAAACACATAAGATTCAAAGGAAAAGACAAGTTCAGTCCCAGGTTGTTCGGATTGAAAGTGTTGAACCAGTGGTCTGGAGACTTTAACTATTCCCTGGAATGAAAATCCATCCCCTCTTTCATGTTAGCCTTTTGAAACTTTTCCAAGATGGACTAGATTAGTGGGAGTGCCTTCTCCGGTCAACAAAGAAGGTCATTCTAGAGAATAACTGGTCCAGGCAATTCTGGATTCCAGGGTGGTCTAAGGGAAGTTGCAATACTTTGTGATTGAAAAGGTTATGACACTAGTGGCAAGATTTTACCAGGTCTACCCTTCTAAACCTGCCACTCGGACAGGTCCCTGCAGATGGAGTACTGTTGGGTCTATCAGGTTCATGGCACCAGGTTTTCAAAGTGACAGGTGTTGCGGACTACTCATAAGGTGAAGGGCTACTTTACCAACAGAAGTTTTTTTTTTCTCGAGTGGGTTGATTTTTATTTATGGGGTTATGGTATTAAGTAGCTGGTTGGAGTTTTCCCTAACACAGTATCCATATAGGACACTAGTCCTTCCCCAATGGAAGTTGAAAGAAAAAGTAATTTAGTCCTTTCTTGACTACCTTGGGCCTAGTTAGACTCAGAAGTGTGGATCGAGGCTTACCCCTGTTGCACATGATCCAGTTATCTATCCAAGCAGAGCATTTTCATGGTATTCCACCTTGTGTACAAGAATTTCCAGTTGATCACAAGAGAGGGTCAGTTAGTTCAGTTCCATAGTCTGGGGCTGCACAACCTTGATGGGACTGTGTAAATGTACATGATTGAGGTATGAGGCCTCCTGGCATCTACGGAGTGTCCTGTTCAGGATATGTGTGTAGAGTAACTTGTATTTCGAGTGGATTGTGTCCTCCAACGTATTCCTCATCTTAGATGTATTTCATCCAGCTTTGCTGCTCTACGGCAATTTTTTCGGCAGAGGGCGCCGCGCGTCGGTGTCATCGAGTTGATGGTCCCTCGAAGGCCTCCGTCGAGGGTGACCTCATCGGGTGTATAAGTAGCACGCGCGGCGTCCGTTGGCCTCAATTCAGTTTTTCCGCAGTATACGTTGCTTCGGACATTCTGCGCGCCTCGAGGTCTGTGAGAATATATAAATAACGAAATATGTCCTTGTCATCGACACCGACCACGACCCCGAAATCGGATTCAAAGGGCCTCATTACACGGACGGCGGTAAGGGTTTACCGGTACCGGTATTTTACCGGTACCGGTAAACCCTTACCGCCTTACTACGAGGTCCCTTTGCGGGTTGGAGAATTTAACGCCTGCTTTTTGCAGGCGTTAAAAACCAACCCGCAAAGGGACCAGGGAGCTAATTACGGCACCGCAATTTGCGGTGCCGTAATTAGCACCTTCCCCATTCCCATTATGCCCTATGGGGCAACAATGGGAATGGGGAAGGGCAATGGGGGAAGGGGGAATTACCGCCCCACCAACTTTGGAATAGGGCGGTAATTCCCCTTTCCACCAAGGCGGTGCCGGTATTTTACCGGCATGGACCAAGGTGCTGATAGCACCTTGGTCCACCGCCGTCCGTGTAATGAGGCCCAAAAAGTGCAAATCGTGTGGGTCAAAAATGTCGATCTCGGACCCGCATCGAGAGTGTTTGTGGTGCCTCGGAGAAGGCCACGACATGGAGGCCTGTACGAAGTGTCAGGCGATGACTGACGGGGAAGGCCTTGTGAGAGAGGAGAGGAAAGCTACAGGTAGGTCGAAAAACCGATCGAAAAACCTCTTGCGTCGAGTCGAGATCCCGTGAGGAGAATTCTCCTCGATGCGAAAGGCATCGATCTAGGTCCCGTAGCGATTCCCATCGTTCGTCGTCTTCGTCAAAAAGATCAAAGAAACAACGCCACAGGTCTCCCTCCACCTCGTCGTCAGACGAGCCTCCAAAAAAGATTAAATGCCCCACGAAACATTCGTCTGCCGAAGAGTGGGAAGCATTCAGGGTCGAAATGATGGAGGTGTTTGATAAAGCAAAGGCTCGGTCCGCGCCTTCTTCGGAAGCCGGCCGGGAGTGTCATCGCTCCGACACTCACGCACCCTCGAGCCCGGGTGATCGATAAAGGAAGGATAGGGAACCTTCCAGGACGCAGTGTGATAAACGCTTGAGTCGAGTCGACCGCTCGAGGTCATCGACGCCATCCGAGACCCATCATACCTCGAAGGGAAAATCTTCGAAGGTCGCCTCGACGCCCTCGAAGCTGACCGTGTCGACGACCATGGTGTCGTCGACTACGCCGTTATTGATGTTGACGCCGAAACCCTCGCCGCTACAGGCTCCAGCCAAGCCAGGGAAGCCAGAAAAAGAGAAGCATAAGGTTACAAAACCTGTATTGTCCTCAGAGCCAGGTAGTAGACCTCTCCCTCCTCCTCTCCCAGAGAAGGTTTTCAAGCCTCTCCCCAGAAAGGAGCTTTTCAAATCCCTGACCTCAATTTTTGAGGAACAGGAGAGATCTGATGAGGAGAATGTACCTTTTGGGCTGGAATATGGCACCCCAAATGTCCCAGAATGCTTAATTTCAGAAGAAAGCAGAATGAGGGACATGGTGGAATCATTACACAATGCAAGTGGCATTGGCACATCTCCTGAAAATGACTTTGGCAGACCAGAACCAGGAGAGCATGCCAGTCCATCATTCCGTCAATTAATGACAAAGGTAGTAGATTACTTAGGATGGGCTAGACCATCAGCCCAATTCATCCAGGATGATTTAACAGATATTTTGGACCATGGTCCCACCGAAGACCCAGTACTACCCTTTCATGTAGCCCTGCAAAATAGGGTGGCCAATAATTGGGAAACTCCGGATTCTATTCCTCCGGTAAATAAATCCCTCACCTCAAAATACCGCCCGGCCATTAGCGACCCCGGCTATCTGTCCGAACACCCAACTCCCGAGAGTCTGGTCATATAGGCAGCCACAGCTTCTAACAAACTTGCATACCCTTCTATCCCTCCAGACAGGGACGATAAGCATGTGGATGGTTGGGCACGGAAGGTATTTGCAGCATGGCATTAAAATCTGCCAACTCCACATGTGCCTTGGCTAAATTTTCGTACACTCTTTGGGAGTGCATTGCAATGGCGGCGGAGCACATACCAGAAGGGGAAGAAAGGGAAGGGTTCCTAGCCATCGTGAGAGATGGAAAGGAAGCAATGCAGGAATCCCTTCAATCTGGATTGGACACTGCAGATAGTTTAAGCAGGTCCATGGGCACTAGCACGGTAATGTCGGGTTTACGGAGGTCGGGTTTCGCACTGGACGTACAGAACCGCCTTCTGAACATGCCTTTTGACGGGTCTCACCTTTTTGGCAACAAGGCTGACGAGAGCCTTGAGAGGTTGCAGACCTCAAAGGCAGCTGCCAAATCTTTAGGAGCTGCTGTTAGGCAACATCAGCCTTTTCATGCGCAAGGACAGTCATGGAGGGGACGATCCTATCGTTACTACACCTCATATGGAAAAGCGAGAGGAATGGCCAGTCAAAGGGGCCAGAAAAAGGCCACTCGTGGTGGACGAGGAAAACATGCTAAACCAGCTCCAGCTGCAGCCTCTCTGCCATCAGCAGCTGCAACATCCGCCACAAAACCGCTTTGAGGACTTGCATCACAAAACACCTGTAGGGGGCAGGCTGTCACAGCATCTGCAAGAATGGCGAGCCATTACTTCAGCTGTTTGTTCTCTAGAAATAATAGCCCAAGGTTACTGCCTTCCTTTTCTAACGCAATCTCAAAGCAATCCACCAGGGAGACACCCGTTGAAGTCTTCAAACCCGCTCCTACAGCAGGAAGTTTTTAACCCTGCTGGAGAAAGGTGCTATAGAACCAGTACCTGCAGCGGAGAGGAACAAGAGATGGTACTCCCCGTATTTTTTGATCCTCAAAAAGGACGGAGGATTGAGACCCATCTTGGACTTAAGAAACTTTAACAAGTTCCTCAGAAAGGACAAGTTCAAGATGGTTACCCTTTCTCAGATCCTTCAGGCCCTTCAACTTCAGGACTGGTTGGAAGTTTTGTAGTTGGCGACTCACATTATCAGTTTCGAGTCCAGCCATTCCGGTTGACCGCCGCCCCGAGGGTCTTCACCAAGTTAATGGTACTGGTGGCAGCGCACCTCAGGAGAGGGGGGATTCATGTCTACCCCTACCTGGACGATTGGTTGATCAGAGCGCGTTCTGCCGAGCAAGCACTGGATCATCTGAAAGTCACCTGCCACTTCCTCCACAAACTGGGCTTCTCCCTCAATTTCAGGAAATCACAGATGACACCTTCCCAACAGCTTCAGTACATAGGAGCTGTATTAGACAAGTCCTTGGGAAAGAGCTCGCCTCCCAAGTCGAGGGCTCAAGACATTCTTCAGATGGTTTACAAATTTCAAAATGCCCAAAATCTGCAGGCTTACGACTTTTTAAGGTTGCTCGGCCTCATGGCATCCTGCATCTTCCTGGTGCCAGAGGCACGCTTGAGGATGAGATCCCTCCAATGGGCTCTAAAGACTCAGTGGTCTCAATTTTTGGGTCAAATGACAGATCTTCTTCAGATTCCGAACATGGTCCGACAAGATCTTTTATGGTGGACCTGTACAGAGAACATCCTAAAAGGAGAACCTTTTTGGCAACCATGGCCGGAGATCACAGTAGTGACGGACGCCTCACTCATGGAGTGGGGAGCTCATGCCAACGATTTGACAATCAACGGTCGTTGGTCTCCATCGGAGTCCAAACCACATATCAACCTTTTAGAGCTGAGGGCGATCAGACTAGTGCTGAAGGCCTTCCTGCCATCTGTCAGGGGAAAGAATGTCCTGATAATGACGGACAATACGGTGGCCATGCATTACCTAAACAAAAGAGGAGGTGTGGGGTCACTACCTCTGTGCAGAGAGGCACTGCAGCTCTGGTATTGGGCAATTCAGGAGGGAATATCTTTAACAGCAATTCATCTAGCCGGGGAAGAGAATATGACGGCAGATGCTCTGAGCAGGCAGAGCACGGTATCCCACGAATGGGAACTGGCTCAGGAAGTCATTCAAGAGATCTTTGCCCTTCGGGGAACCCCTCAAGTAGACCTGTTTGCAACCGGAATCAACCGAAAATGCGAAAGGTATTGCTCAAGGGAGTTTCCCCCGAGAGGAGCCCTGGGGGACGCGTTCGTGGTGGAGTGGAATTTCCCACTATTGTACGCGTTCCCTCCGATTCCCGTCATTCCTCAGGTCATCAGGAAGCTGAGAAGGTTTCGGAGCTGCATGATCCTAATTGCCCCGGATTGGGCCAGGAGAACGTGGTACCCAGACCTTCTAGACATGTCCATCTGTCCTCCAGTACGTCTTCCTCAGAGAGAGAACCTTCTCTCTCAAATGGAGGGTCAGGTTCTTCATCCAGAGGTCAAAACGCTCAACCTTCATGCTTGTTATCTGAAAGGCTGAGATACAGGGATTGGAACATTCCAGATGACGTTATGGAGGTGTTGCTTTCACCAAGAAGGCCAGCAACAAAGTCTCTATATCGTTGCCGTTGGAAAATGTTTTGCAACTGGTGCAGAGAAAAGAATGTCGATCCTTTTCTATGTTCTATTCCGGAAGTATTATCTTTCCTTCTGACCCTAGCACATAGAGGTCTGAATATCGGAACAATAAAAGGTTACCTTGCAGCGCTTTCCATTTTCAAGCGCTCTTTGGAGGAATGCTCCTACTTCAAAATTCCTTTGATAATACAATTCTTAAAAGGACTCAATAATGTGTTTCCTCCTCACCCTTTTCAAGTACCGATCTGGGATCTAAATTTAGTCCTAAAATTCTTAATGTGTGCTCCTTTTGAGCCTATGCACACGTGTCCATTAAGATTACTAACGTGGAAAACAGCCTTATTGGTTGCTCTAACATCAGCAAGAAGAGTGAGCGAATTGCAGGCACTGTCTTCTGGGCCACCCTATACTGTGTTCCATAAGGACAGAGTTGTGTTGAGGGTAAAACCATAATTTTTACCGAAAGTAATATCTGATTTTCATTTAAGTCAGAAAATTGTCTTGTCTGCATTCTATCCTCCACCCCATCCTTCGAAGGAGGAGGAAAGATTACACAGGTTGGATCCAAAAAGAGCTTTAAGCTTTTACATCTCTAGACTTTCCAGACTTAAGGGCCTCATTACACGGATGGCGGTAAGGATTTACCGGTACCGGTAAAATACCGGTACCGGTAAATCCTTACCGCCTTACTACGAGGTCTCTTTGCGGGTTGGGGGATTTAACGCCTGCTTTTTGCAGGCGTTAAAATCCAACCCGCTACGGGACCTCGGAGCTAATTACGGCACCGCAAAATTGCGGTGCCGTAATTAGCGCCTTCCCCATTCCCATAGAGCCCTATGGGGCAGAAATGGGAATGGGGAAGGGCAATGGCGGAAAGGGGATTTACCTCCCCTCCAACCTTGGAATGGGGCGGTAAATCCCCTTTCCGCCAAGGCGTTGCCGGTATTTTACCGGCATGAGCCATGGCGCTAACAGCGCCATGGCTCACCGCCTACCGGGTAATGAGGCCCTTGTGGACAACCAGCTGCTTATAGGTTACACAGGAAGGAAACTGGGTCAATCGGTGACAAAACAGACAATTTCAGAATGCTACAGACTAGCTAAAAAAGACCCTCCGGAAGGGTTAAGGGCTCATTCCACCAGAGGCATCGCCTCCTCCACGGCCCTTCAAAGAGGTGTCCCAATAAGATCCATTTGCGAAGCAGCAACTTGGTCTTCGCTACACACCTTCTCAAAATTCTATAACCTGGATGCTTCCCAGTCTAGGGAGCTAACTTTTGGAAAAGCAGTACTATACTCAGCCATCTAAGAGTATAGAAAATTCTACCCCCTCCAACAGAGGAATTGTCCATACTGCTTTGGGAGTCTATCTAAGATGAGGAATACGTTGGAGGACACAATCCACTCAAAGAACAAGTTACTTACCAACTGGTAACGTTCTTTCGATTGGATGTTCCTCTAACGTATTCCTCATCGCCCTCCCACCCTACCCCTCTGTAGATTTCTCCGGTTATTGCCATCTCAAATCTTACAAGGCTCATGCCTGTCTGCCGGTACAATCTACACAGTACAATATCAAAGATAAAAAGGGGAAAAACAGAACTGAGGCCAACGGGCGCCGCGCGTGCTACTTATACACCCGATGACGTCACCCTCGACGGAGGCTTTCGAGGGACCATCGACTCGACGACATCGACGCACGGCGCCCTCTGCCAAAAAAATTTCCCAAGAGCAGCAAAGCTGGATGGAATACATCTAAGATGAGGAATACGTTGGATGAACATCCAATCGAAAGAACGTTACCAGTTGGTAAGTAACTTGTTCACTTGCTCCTGTGCACATGCATGTCTGTGACTCTGCGCTTGACAGAAAAGGAGTGTTTCTTGCATCAACGCGAGCAGGCTGGTGAGGCACTCGCTCTCTTAGAGAAAAAGAGTAGTGTCTCGCATATTTTCCTGAGTCTGCAACAGACCAAGACAAAGCTTTAATGGGTGCACCAGAGGACACGAGAAAATACAAGCAAATGAAACGTTGAAAGAAGACTACGTTAATGTAAATATCTCGTATGGTTAGTTAGGGATAGATAGGATTAGAAAACAAAGGGCGGAAAGTTGAACGATTCTAATCTGAATGTACAGTGTCAACATTTGTAAGGACAATTCTCGTTTAGAACTATGTTGTTCACTTCTAAATATAATTCTCAAATGACATTCAATACTTGTTTTAGAAGTTCTCTTCCATTAAGGCACACATTAGAAAAGGAATGAGATTAAAAAAAAGAGTTGTTTAGGAATACATATTAATACTTTCATGTACAGCCTTTCCATCCGGGCACCCAGTGGAGGGGTAAAGATAGGAATCATCGTAGAGGGAAGCTTACCAACAATAAATGGTTCTATTTGAGACCTAAAATGGTTTTCCTATCGTTTTTATTCCTTGCAGCCTCCTATTCCCCTTTTCCTCAGAAGAGTTCTGACTGTAGTGGTTTGATTAGCCCACTGAAGACCGCAGGATATGGGGAGACTGTGGGGCCAGCAGCTTCGCCAGAATTTCACGTGTGGGGATATGACACTATTAGTGCCACATGGTTAATGCATAGCACCTCTATTTATTTATTTGTTATTTATATAGCGCGGACAAAGTGCCGCAGGCACAGTGGCGCTAGCCAAGACAGCACAGGACAAGTAATCTAAGATTAGATCAGTGATAAATCTAGCATGAGGAGTTCTGTGAGTGAAACAGAACGGTTTTCAGTCCACGTTTGAAAACAGCCAGTAAACTACATGCTCTCAGGTCTGGGGGCAGAGCATTCCAACACTTGTTTATGTTTGTTTATGTTTATATGTTAATATAGCACCGCAGCCCGTAGGCATCAGGCCCCTTAACATGTAGACACGGACAACGATTAAAAGACGGGACAAGCAGGCCCTATGGATAGGCAGATGTGGGAGGTCCTGAGGTACGGGTCTATCTGAAAAGAGCTGTTTTAAGCATTTTTCTAAACTTGAGATAGTTTGGTTCTCATCTGAGGAGAAGTGGAAGTTCATTCCATTTTAGGGTGGCTTTAACAGGGAAGGCCCAACCCAGTCCGTTTACTTTTTTTGCAATTCATGATTCAATTAAACCTTTATTTTCAGACCTTAAACTCCTACTAGGCTTATATGGGCTGATTTGCTTTTTCAAGTACTCAGGAGCTTGTCCATATAGGCAGTGGTGGACTAAGGTCATTGCCTTGAAGGTAATGCTGTCTTGAATCGATAACCAGTGACGGGCTTTCCTCTCTTTGGTAATATGATCCCTTTTGGTTTTGCCGGTGATAGTCCTGACTGCATTGTTCTGGACAATTTGGCATTGCTTGATGCATTTTATGCTGGCTCCCATCATGAGCGAATTTCCATAATCCAGTCTGTACCGGAAAATGGCTCTGGCTATAGGTAGTTATTTTGTTGATTCAGATGAGGTCTGATTCGATTTCGGATGGTACCGGCAGGTTTGTTTCAAATGAGCAACATGTGCATCTGCTCCCAATGAGGCTTGTAGGTAAACACCAAGGGTCTTTACTTTAGCTGATACCTTGACTGTGGTATTTTTGATTTCAAATTCCTTATAGGCTGGATCAAGTTTGGATCTAGATTGAGTAGAGCCGAATACCATGACTTCCATTTTCCTGCCATTGAGGCACATCCAATTGGACTTCATCCATACCTCAATGGAGTTGTAGATGGTGTTAAGCTTGTCGCTGTCAGTAGTAGTAGCCTGTTAACTCCCTAACTAACTGCGTGTCATCTGCAAAATTGGTGAAAAATATGCCCATGGAGGGTGCAGTGACAACTCATATAGATATTAAAGAGGAGGGCGGAAAAACTGGCACCTTTGGGTACACCACAGTCTACTGGTTGGGAGGCTGAAGAGTGTTTGCCCATTTGTATCTTGGAACTCCTATTACCAGGAAACGAGGAGATCCAATCAATGGCCTCTAGTGAGCAGTGTCCTGCTCTATCTAGGGCCTCTCTGAGCTTCTGATGATCCAACAAATCAAAAGCTGCTGAGAGATATAGTAGTATGAGTAATCCCGCTTTACGCCTATCCATTATCTCCAGCATTTTAGTCTGAAGGTCCAACAATGCCGACTCTGTTCCGTGCGCCCCTCTGAATTTTTTCTAGCTGGCCTGTGGCAACTTTGTCCAAGATCTTTAACAAAAAGTTGCAGTTGGTGATAGGACGGAGGTTTACTGGATCACGTTGGTCCAGACCAGGTTTTTTTTTACTGTTTTGATGGAAGTAGGCACTTTACGATCTCTGAAAGGGGCATTGACCATACGACAGAGAAAAGGGGCGAACAGTTCGCCGTTGTCAAGAATCAGCTTTGGTGGTAGGATGTTTTCTGCACATGAAGTGTATTTAGTAGCTGATAGGATTTTATCTTAGGGCCTACATAAGGAAAAGATCCTAGAGCCACCATAGATAATTGGGCCCTTGGTACCTGTATTAGGTAGGAATTATTCGATCTTAGTACCCTTCGGGCCGGCCAGCCATGAGATGCTGCAGGATAAGTACCTTGGGCTTTGTCTGTACATGCTCTTGTGTGTGATGCATAGCACTCGAAATAAGATCCTGCTTCTCATGGGAAGCGTATGTAGGGCCTTTCTGGCCACTGATACATGGTCCGATCTTCGCAGACCCTCAACAACCAGCTCTTTGTTGTTCTGGATAATCTGTAATCAGATGATTTCACCCTTTGAAATACCCTGAGGAAGACTAGAACAATAATCAAGCTTTGCACCGATAATTGCTCGTGCAATGTTTGCACAATTAGTTGGGTTCTGGAAAGGTCTGAGTTGTGTGAGCAGTTTAATGCACTATGATGGGCCTGAGACTAGGCTGATGACGTGGGCTTTCATATTAAGTTCTTGGTCACGAATGACTCCGAAGGTCTTGACCTTGGGCAGAGTTGCAATGGTACACCCTGCAATGACAAAATGCTAATATCCAAACTTAACTTGCACAGCTGTGGTGAAGTGCCAGTGACCGTAAACTCTGTTCTAGCATCATTTAGTGCGATGCCCTTTGCAACTATCCAGGTTTGTATTAAACTATAGATGGAGTTGATGGTGTGGGAGTCTTTACTATAGTCCCCGGTAAGTGGAATGAGGCACTGTGTCATCAGCGGATTTGGAATCATTTACGCCTTCAGCATCCAATCTTTCAAAAAGGCGCGGCGTAAAGATGTTGAACAGCATTGGGGACACACACAAACCTTGTTGGGATCCCACACGTTACCCAAACTTTGGCTGCCATTGCCTCCTCAGAAAAGACTTTGGCTTTGTGGTCATCAAGAAAAGATGTTATCCATTCAGCTGCTGTTGGAGATACAGAGGCAGAGTTCAGCAATTTGTTGATAAGTATGGAGTAGTCCACTAAATCAAAGGCAGTGGACAGATCCAGCAGCAAAAGGAGAGCTGTGTTACCTTTCTCAAAGATGTTAAAGATGTTGGTTTTAAGGTCTAGCAAAGTGGACTTGTTGCTATGGGCGCTTCTAAGCCTAGATTGTTTCTGACCCAAGATTGCATGGGTGGCGAGTAAGCCCTGAATTTGTATGTAAGCTAATCTAGGATCTTCAAGAGGAAGGGTACATTGGCGATGGGGGCGATAGTTGCTCCGCACACTAGTGTCTTGAGAGAGCTTCTTCAGCAAGGGGAGAGATCCATGTCTGCTTAAGGAGAGATGGTACTCAATTTTCCATGAAGGAGATATTGATACATTTGGTAAGAGTAGCAGCTCAGCAGATTTGACCTTGAGTGCAGGGCAAATGTCCCCCTTGCAGTTTGTGGGCTTAAGGTTAAGTAGAACCTCTGCTATTTCAAGTTTGGTAACTGCTCGAAGATTGAACTTGGGTAGGGCTGTGCAGGGCTTAACAGGATACTTATTTTCCCTAGCTCTGTCTACAGTGCCAAGTTTGACTGCTATGTCCGCCTTGATGTTTTTATTCTTGCCCGTCATGGCATCTTGGATAGCGGTACACCAGTTTGTATCTTTTACAGGGGTCTTCCAGTTCCTCAAGAAGAGTTCCCTAGAGTCAAAGGCTGCCTCAGCAATTCTGTAGTCATAGCCGATTTATGGGCTTTTACAGCACAGGAGTAAATGGTTTGATCCTCTGTGGACTTAGATTTCTTCCACTGCTCGAAGGCTCTGGTATTGGCATTTTTAAGATTATGAATATTTGCTGAGTACCAGATTTTACTGGGTTGTGTTTTTATCAGACAAGATTTCACAGGGGCTAAGCTGTGGACTCCATTTGTGAATCCTCAACACATGCTCATCTACGCAGACCAGGCTCACCCTTGTCAAGTGTTGGGTTTGCTTACTCCTGAACCTTCACAAATTCTCTCAGGTTCAATATTCTCTCATCCCAAACGTCCACATCCTTTGAAGTCTCTGCTCCACCAAAGTACTGAATACAGTCTCCAAATGTAATGCTTCTCTAAACCTCTTCTCTATTTTCTCTGTCTTCCTCCGTTGTACTTTCTACAACCTTCTCTCTCTGCCCCTTCTCTTTGATGTGCCACTAAATCTTTAATATTATGTTTTCTCTTCCTTTCTCTATTTTCCGCCCTCCACCATAGGGTTGCAAACAGTGTTGTTTATGTGTTTTTTTTATTTTTGGGATCAGGCTCAGTGTCTGACTTTGATCTTTGACAAAATGCAAGGCAAGGATGTGATTGGGAGGTTGAGTCTTTCAGCTGGGTAGTGATGTTTAAAATGTCAAACTCTAACAGAGGTGGCTATTGGATTCCTGTATGCTAAGATGGTTGCAGAAAGGCACCAAAGAAAGAAAATCACTGGTTTAAAGGTGTTAAACTTGTTGATGAAAACGATGTAGATGATCTTGAGTACCATGGATAGGTCTGCTCGTTGCAGACTTTAAAGAAAAACTCAGCTGTCTTCTGTGGTGCTTTCATTGCTTGTGCTTGGTAGAATGCTTTTTTTGCATATATTTTCCCCTGATATGTGTGGATGCCGATCTTTCAGGGAATCTGTTTAGAATGTTTGAGTGATTTGTGCAAACATCTTTCACATTTTCGAACTGTTCTTTTCATGCCAGTTAACTCTTTGTTGAACCACTTGCTATTCATTTTATACTGAGGTTATATTTGCATTACATTTAGTGCTATAACGTCTAGAGGATCTTGAAATCTTAGCATAGATGAATGATGGAGAGGTTTATTTTTTGGGTATGTTAACAAAGATCAACATATTCTTTAGAGGTCTTAGGCAGAGGTTACTGAGGAAGGACTCCAGTGAACTAGACATAGTTCCCACGATGCCCACGGGCTGCCTGTGCGCTATACAAATGTAAAATAAAATAAATAAATAGTACCCTGCACACAGAGAGAGTTCACAATTTCTGTGATGTTGTCACAGATGGCTCAAGGAACACTCACAATTGCACACTTGAAGAAACGGTGCAAGGGTTTTAATTGAGTTTTTTGACAGGGTGCTAGGGCCGTCCCTGTCTCTCTTGTCTAAATGAACCACTCCCTCCCTAACCCAGGCATCCCTACTCCCCGGGTTAGTATATACTGCAGTTTCTCCCTACTTTTTTTATCTCTGTTCTCATGTTGCTAAGAGAGAAGACCTAAAGCCCAATGTCTTACCTGTCTGAAGTCCCTCTGAGACTTCCCAGACTGCCGCTACACTATCAATGTTATTATTTTGACTAAAAAAGATTATGGGGTGAGGCTTTTAGGCACTCCGCCCAACCTGGCCTTCTTATTGTGCCCATGTGTGCCTCTCCCTCTCTCTGTCTGATGTTCTCCTCTCCCTATCCCCCTTCTCTCAACTTTACCCCACTTCTTCCCTTCTTCTTCCTAAGTATTCCTCCTCTGTCCCTCCAACATCTCTCCTGCTGTCCTGCCTCCACTCTTCAATGGTACAACTCTCTTCACCCCACTTTTACTCCCTACTCCACCCTTCTACTCCCACCTTCATACTACTACTACCACCACTCCTCCCCACCTTCTCTCTAGTCACACTCCTTTCCGTCGCACAACAACTTTCCATTCCCAACACTCCGACTAACATGCCTACTCACTGGAGTGCACACTTACCACTCATTACCACTAGCTTGCACCAACCACCCTTCAATCTGCTGGTATTTTAGTCTACCACACCCCTCTGCTCGGACCTCAACCAAAACAACCCACAAGTTCCTGCTCCCTGTTGCCTCTTTTATTATCTCCCTCTTCTTCTGATTGTATTACTTTCCCTAGCCAATTTGGACCTGTGCCTGCCGGGGAGGTGTTACAATAACGAGCAGTGACAAATATTGTGTTAAGCTCTGCCTCACTGTCCTGCTGTACTGAAACAATGGCAGCCCACACTGTAAATAATCCAAGCTTGTATTAGTGTGCCACGCTACAGCCTCCTCCAATGTAAGTACAATCCTTCTGAGTGATTGCCTTTCCTCCTTAAGTCCCTGGAGACCTAGGGCTGCTGCAGCGGTTCGTTTCGGGTGCCATGCGCGTCTGCACTGGAGAGGGATGTGTGGCGCCTGGGGATGCTGCATATGTGTTTTGGTTCATTTTTAGTTGTCTCTCTCTCCAGGTTGAATCTGTGATTCAGATAAACGTAAGCAGGTATTGCGTGGGGTTCTGAGCAGTTGCAGTCCTGCGGGTAGTCTTTCCATATTGTTGCTGCCTCTTTGGTACTTCTAGAAAAGAAAGAGAGAACTTGGTTAGCACTTTTGTCAGGAGGAGCCTGAAATCACCAAAGAGACTCCAGTGTGTCACCTGAGAGACCTGATTGATCTGCAAGAGCTGACAGAGAGGGAATTTGATCACAGCTCTTCATAGGACAGATTGACGTGGCCCCTAGGGGACCCCCATGCATGGAACCAAGGCACAATCACCACACACAAACTGATACGCCAGACACGAGGTTCAATTCCCAAAATCTAGGGTTTATTGCAAAGCAAATAGTCTCAGTCGGCCGACTGAGTCTCACGTCCCGCAACGTGTGTCACACCGACCTCGTGGGACGCAAGAGCCCTGAACATTCTACAACAGTCATATATATATAAAAGATCAACATATTATCAGTTAGTGACACATCAAAACTGCCCATAAATATATCTTCTATAGCAGGGGTTCGGTGATTGACAATGATGATGAGTATGGCACCTTCTAAGACATTTATTCATCAACAGTTTGCTATCTGCGAAAGCGCAGCCATTATTCTTTGTTACAGAGAACATATTGCTCTTGTTCTGTGTACAAGCTTTGTTCGTAGGAGAGACACATTCCAAAGCGTGTTCTAGTTTCTATTCATGTCCTAGGGGTCAACTTGAACCAAAGGGCTCAGTAAGGGGGGCCATGGAAGAGAGTTTAATTCATGCCTTTAACTGTCTATTGCAGTTTTCTCCGTTTTTTTGGCGAGACTGGCTGGCACCTGCTTGGTGATTAAATGCCTTTCTGCTTACTTCCAAGGACTTGTGAGGGAGGAAATTGGTGCATTGCTGTCTGGGCTAGTCTCTCAACATGTAACTTGTGGCCTTGCTCTATGCATGAGCAGAACGAAATAGAATTCACTTTTAGCAAAGCATCTGAACAGAAAAGCAAAGGGAACCAAAATAGCAAAATAGCAACATGGCGAATCCTACTGTTACAAAATGGACGTTCTATGGTTATACTGACGATTCTGCACTGACGATGCCAGACATAT
This sequence comes from Ambystoma mexicanum, assembly GCF_040938575.1. Classification (NCBI taxonomy): domain Eukaryota; kingdom Metazoa; phylum Chordata; class Amphibia; order Caudata; family Ambystomatidae; genus Ambystoma; species Ambystoma mexicanum. The sequence continues at coordinate 141,831,289 of NC_090921.1, forward strand.
GATGCGGTTGGTTTTCGGCCAACATAATATATCGTCTATGCTATGGTAGGGTATTTTCTAGACTAACAAACCCTCCTCTTGGCCGTAAGCCAAACGCATCAACCATACATAGCGTCTTCCTCTGACCATGTATCTGATTCTGAACTCTGCATACTGCTATAATTGTCATCATCATCATCAATATTGATAAACATTAATTCTTTCACAGTCTGCATTTCGTGGTTCGTGAGTGTATTTACATCATGTGTATGCATTCATCACTTACTTCAGTGCAAATTATTGGTAGACAGTGTATGCAACAACAACATGTTAGGAAGATTCCGAGGACTGCTGCTACAATTGCAGCCAATTTCCAAAGCCAGGAGCTTATGTTCAGCTCCCAACTACCTGCTGGGGGGTGGAGGTCAGAGCTCAGGACGTGTAACTTTTTTATTGCCTCAAAAATCGCAGGGGAGGAGTCACTCACAAATACACAACACGATGACCCCACGATTTTGCAAACTCCTCCACGGTCAGCCAAAATTATGTCAAGAGCCATTCTATTTTGAAGTGTCATTAATCTAATTGCTTTTTCCTCCAGAGTCATATTATACAATATGTCCGTTGTTCCATTTATTGTTCTCTCTAAAATTCTGGACAGTTGTCTTATATTATATATTAATTGCCTGACCCCAAAATGGTATGAATGATTTTGCTCTATACTCTGCAATTAATCCTCTTTCCTCCTCTCTGCGCAGCCTCGACCTAGATAATTTTGCTATGTCTGACGTTTTTGAAAGGAATACCCCTGGGAAAAGGATCCCTAAGTAACAGGTACCTCCCCAATTTCTAGGCAACCATGGATAAGCTGTTTCCCCACATATGAAGTAGACAGGGTCACCTACATATACTGGTTCTTCCTCTCTCTCAAGGATTGCAATATTAATGCACCTATTGTATGCCCCTACTGAATAGGAACTTTTCTTTCGCAAGCAAAATGGAACAGTGCGAGGACTGTAATTTATTGTATACGAGGGGGGCACTGCATTTTTACTCACTAGTGGGTTCATGTGAAACGTGATTACAAATGATTTATATGGCACATATAATCTATCTTGTGGCGTTACTACTGGTGTTATCATTCTTGCTCTATGAAATATGGAGCAACCTACAGGATTTGATACCATTACTTCAAATTCGTTCATGTTTGTCTTATCTAATCGACCCGTTTCACTCTTATTCCATTTCCCATAATATAGCGCACTTAATGATGCACAACCTGCTGAGCTTAACGGCAATGGCTGTACATACCAACCTATTCCCTTTCCACCATGTTGTGGTATATGGGTACACACCCAACAATTGTTCTTTCTCAAGATCGAGTGTGTCATGTTCATTATCAGAAGTAGCGTGTCATTCCCATAGCCTTCCCTGTGTTTTTCTTCCATTGGGGACAAGGTATAAGAGATTACATGGACTGGGCTCTCGGTGACAGAAACATTACTAATTGGCAAAAACACCCTTATTGGATGTATTTCCCCTAAATACCATAATACCAGAACTACTGATATGGGTGCTAGTATACTCATAATGCACATGAATATTGTAGTGATTAGGATACATTGTTCCGACAACTCTTTCTCGGCATATTTATAGTCTCTATATCTACTACATCATCAGCATTGGTGCAGAAGGGGGCAGGTATAGGCATTTTCTTGATTCTTCTCCTCCAGCAATGTTCGTCGTGAATACCTCTCACTGCTGCATCCGTTGAAATACACGTGTTTTCGAAAAATGTAAACAAAGTGTTTAGGCCAGTTCTCGACCGCCTGGGTTGCTAAACGTGTGGCAAGATTTAATGTGCTCCTGCACTTTTCTCATAAGACTCCAGAGCAAACATTAATTGCCTTCGTACCATATGAGCCCCGCTCATTCGCATGGGGTGAACAACACATGGATTTTTTACACAGAGATAGCACCGGGAAGTTGCATTCAGGAGCTGTCGGATTTGTACAACCCCCACGCTCCACTCCCCTAGGCCTCCGATTCCCACTTCCTCTGTGATGGGAAATAGAGGCAACAAAATCAAACACGAAGATCAGATCACTCTTGATTTTGAGAACGTAGGTTGTACCGCATTGCTCCGGGTACTGTGTGATCGATGAATAGTGCAGGTGCACTTCCAGATTCAGGCTCAGTGTTAGCCTGTGGTGCAGCAAGTGATGGTGGGTGCCAAAGCATTGATGCAAGCTTCGTGTCAACTTGTGGTGCTGCAGATTCAACTGGGCAAAGTTGAGGCGCACCCAGCCCTTTCTCCTCTTTAGCAATTCTATCAGGCTTTGTCTCAAGCTCAGGCAGGTTTTGTGGCAAAGAACTGGCAATTATGTCCTTCGAGTCGGAGGCAGCTGCTTTTTTCTTGTCGTCCGGATCAGGGAGTTCTCTCAATGGTGATGGAACTTTCTTAGTGTGCGTGGCATGTATCCATGCCTTTCAACCATCCACACGGACTGCTGTTTGTGTTGCCAGGAGAACCTGATAGGGCCCTCGCCATCTTGGTGCAAGCAATGATTTCCGCTCCAAGTTTTTGATGAGGATCCAATCTCCCGGCTGCAGACAATGTCCCGGACCAGTATATCCGACAGGAAGAGCCTCCTGTACCTGCTGATGAATCAAACAAAGCTTCTGTATTAAAAGGTTACAATATGTACTAAGCACAGGATATTCTATCTCACTCAACCGCCTCGGCTGTGGTGCACACCAAACATTAGCCGGTCTCCCCATAACAATTTCATATGGGGAGAGCCCAGTCCTTGCTTGCACAGATGTGCGCATGCACAACAAAGCTAAGGGTAACGCATCCGTCCATCTCAGCTTGCTCCCTGGGCATATTTTGCTTATTTTACTCTTTAATATGACGTTCTGGCGCTCAACAAGCCCAGCACTCATCGGATGCCTGGCGCAGTGGAATCTTTTATCGATCCGGAGGCCTGCACAAATCTGTAGTATCACGGCAGCAACAAAATGCGGACCGTTATCCGACCATATGACTTGTGGCAGGCCGAATCGGGAAAAATACTCTTTTAACATTACTTTAACAGTGCTCATGGCTGTGCAATCCTTCAGTGGATATGCTTCCACCCTTTTACTGAACGCACACACCACCACCAAAATATATTTCTGGTTCTGACATCTTTCCATTTCTATGAAATCAAAATGGAGCACCTCAACAGGCATAGAGGGGGGGCCAAAACTCCCTGTTGGAGTAGCTGTTCCTTTTCCAACATTGTGATGCAGGCATGTTATACAGTTCTGAACTGGTCTTTCTGCATTCTTTCTTATGTGTGTGTTCTGCCATACCGTGGTTAAATGTTGAACCATTCTTTTCACACAGATGTGCGTGGGACTGTGGGCCATGGTGACCATTGCAGTTACGTAGGAGTTGGGCAGCATCCATTTTCTACTCTCTTTGGCCACCCAGCATCCTTCCAAGTCTAATTCTTCAGAGCCCTTAGCCCACCCGTCTATTTCCTTGGCAGTTGCATCCACCTGCATTTCCTTGACTGTAGCAATCCCATTTTCTATCATGCAGGGCACTTTGTCCGGCTGTACTATCAACATTCTTGTGCTCAAGTCAGTGGCAGTTTGTTTTGCAATCTTGTTTGCAAATGCGTTTCCTTCTCCCACCTTACATGTTACTTTTTCATGCGCTTGGCATTTCATTATTGCTAGTCGCTTCAGACACATAAGTGCAGACAGCAATCGCGCTATCGAAGGGCCATGTTGAATTCTAGTTCCGTGTGATGTTAGGAAACCCCTCTCAGCCCAAAGTCGGCCAAAATTGTGCACCACCCCAAAGGCATACTGACTGTCAGTATATATGTTTACATTTAATTTTTCAGAAATTTCACATGCTCTCGTCAATGCTATTATCTCTGCTGCCTGCGCTGAATTGTGTGGGATCCTTTTACTCTTTACAATAGTTTTTAGCGTTGTGATCGCATAGGCAGCAGTTGTTGTGCCATCAGATAATTTGAAACAGGAGCCGCACAAAACAGTTCTCCATCTGGCTCTTTCTGTGGGGTGTCGGTTAGATCAATTCTTCCTTTCGTTTCTTCTTCAGTAACCATTAAACAATCATGGGAAGGTGATTCATTTTCACCTATTTCCTCACTAGGCAGGGGCATTAATTATGCAGGGTTCAAAGTGCAACACCTCTGAATCTGAATATGTGGTGCGAACAGGACAATTTCATATCTAGTCAATCTAGCTGATGTAATGTGTTGCATCTGCGTTCTGTTTAAGAGAATGTCTATGGCGTGTGGCACCATCAAAATTAGAATGTGCCCCAACACCATTCCTTCGGTTTGTTTCACTGACGCAGCAGCTGCAGCAACAGCTCGCAAAAAACGCGGCAAAGTGCAAGCTACAGGGTCCAGCGCGGAAGAAAAATAACCGCATGGTCTATTTCTTCCGCCTTGTTCCTGTGTCAAAACAGCCAGCGTGCAGCCTTCATTTTCATGCACAAATAATTTTAAAACGTTTTCATAATTTGGTGTGCCCAAAACTGGGGCAGAGCACAACACCATTTTGAGCAGATCAAATGCTTTCTGACATTCCTCACTCCATGGCAAAGGCAACACAACATCCTTCTTTGTCAATGCCACCATTGGCTTCACAATCATTGCAAAATTCGCTATCCATTGGCGGCAATAGGAAGCCATGCATATCACGGCTCAGACTCCCTCAGTAAGGGGGGCCGTGGAAGGGAGTTTAATTCATGCATTTCTGCAGTTTTCTGCGGTTTTAGCGTGACTGGCTGGCACCTGCTTGGTGATTAAATGCCTTTCTGCTTACTTCCAAGGACTTGTGAGGGAGGAAATCGGTGCATTGCTGTCTGGGCTGTCTGGCCTAGTCTCTCAACATGTAACTTGTGGCCTTGTTCTATGCATGAGCAGAACAAAATAGAATTCACTTTTAGAAAAGCATTTGAACAGAAAAGCAAAGGGAACCAAAATAGCAAAATGGCGAATCCTATTGTTACAAAATGGACGCTCTATGGTTATACTGACGATTCTGCACTGACGATGCCAGACATATGATGCGGTTGGTTTTCGGCCAACATAATATATCGTGTATCTATGGTAGGGTACTTTCTAGACTAACAAGATGGATTGGATTTATATTTACTTCTTTTTACAGACCTTGATCACTTCTGGGGAACACTATGTTAAAGACATCATAGATTTCATCCATAAAACTAGGATCAGAACAGGCACTCAATAACATACATTTCTTACTAGTATTGATGTTACCGTATATACCAATATCCACCATGAGGAGGGGATTGAGACCTTTAAGTGAATGCTCTTGGAGAACATCCAAATGGGGTTCAGAATTAATTTCTCATGTTGTCCTTAGTTAACAAATAAATTACTTTCAATATAACAAAACATCTTACAAGCTTTTAAAGGTCTGTATATGAAGTCAAAATGTACCTTGAATTATGAATGCTCCTACGTCCCGTCCCCTTTCCTCCATACTTATGGGACATCTCTCCGTCCTGTGGGACGGGACCGGAGCACTTTGTAAAAAGCATCCACATTTTTTCCAAAAATGTGTCCCTCCTCTCTTTCCTGCGCGGGGCCCAGCACACGGCCGTAACCCCGGCCACCTTGGCTCTGCCCCGCGCATCGCCCATCAGTCCTTTTCTCCGCTCGATCGGGGCCGGACGCACTTGCATCCTCGGAAGATTTTCTTCCCTGTTTTCCTCTCTGGCTCTCGCTAGCGTTCGTCTTCTAGTCTGTCTATGGGCCTCATTACAACTCAGGCGGTAAGGGGTTTACGGCAGCGTTAACAGCGCCGACCCTTACCGCCTGATTACGAGGTCCCCTAGCGCCATGGTGCTTTTAACACCTGCTTTTAGCAGGTGTTAAAATCCATGGCGCTAAGGGACCATGGAGTTAATTACGCCACTGTAATTTACGGTGGCGTAATTAACGCCTTCCCCACTCCCATTATGCCCTATGGGGCAAAAATGGGAATAAGGAAGGGTAAATGGGGATTGGGGACTTACCGCCCCGCCAAGGTCGGAATGGGGCGGTAAGTCCGCCAACCACCATGGCGTAAACGTAGTTTACGCCATGGTGGTAAAGTCACGGCCCAGGCGGTAACTTACCGCCTGGGTCGTAATGAGGCCCTATGTCTTTTAAATTAGACTTTCCAGACTGTTCTTCGTGTCATCGTCGCTTCGCGAGGGCGTATCGGCATCCTCTTTGTTTAGAGTGTTTGGGTCCGGAACACCGTTGGGACTCCTGTTTTTACTGTGACTCCCTTTCGGTCCAGGCTCTTCAACGTCGGTTGGAATGGTGGGAGGAGGTGTTCCGACACTCCTCCATCTCATTTTCAGGTGTTCATCGACGAGAAGAAGAAACGCCTGGTAAGTTCTTTACTTTTCAGAGCACCCGGGCCGGGGGGATACCTTCCCGGGTTCCTCTTGAGCCGGGAGGGGTGTTGATCGCTTTGTCACTGTGGTTCGCCCTGAGGTGCATGTCGGGCCTAATAATTCTACCGGAGTTTTCTCCGAGGGTCTCCGTAAGGGGCCTGTGTACACCGGAGTAACTTCCGAGGCCCCTCCTGTGGGGGCTGTGTGTAGACCCAGTTCTGCTGAGTCACAGGGTACCGGAGCTTGCTCTGAGGCCTCTCTTTCGGCTTCCCTCAAAAACAAGACTGAGGTGCGCCCCGAGGCCTTGGCTGGGCTTGTGTTTACCGAACGGATGTTCGAGGCCCGTGCCGATAAGGCTATTACCGGGCCTAGGCCCGAGGTCCCTCGTACAGAGGCTAAGGCTACCAACAGTTCTGAGGGGCCGGGCAGGGCCCTGTCGGTGAAAGCGGTTTCTCACCATTCCCGCTCTTGTGGTGATACCAGATCTGTTGAGGGGGCAAAGAAGCAAGGTTCTTCTTTTACCTGCAGTGCTGAGGTCCTTCCTTCGAATGCTCAGTTGGCGGTTGGTATGTCGCAGAAACTTTCCAGGCCTCATAGTACCGGCTCTGCCGAGGTTCCTTATGTTAAGGCTAAAATTAAGACCCCTGCTCCATCGACGGGGACCGCTGCCTCACCTCCTCACGTGCCGCAGTTCCCCTCAGATGAAGACAAAATGGCGGCCGTTCCCACACGACCACAGCGGCCATTTTAGGTACTACCCCTACAACTACGCCATCGGCCCCTGGTGTAGGGTTCGGTCCTTTGGGTTAACCTAAGGTCACTTGTACGTATCCTTACCGGCCCATTTATGATTGGAACGCCCGGATGACTCTTCCGCACAATGTTTCGTTGCCTGCAGGTGCGGCCCCTTCGATGTATGTGGATACGTCGGCGGAGGGCCCGGCGTGGCACCCTTCTCTGTTACGTCCCTGGATTTGCCCAACTCATGAGAGGCCTCCTCAGGTTCCGAAGCAATCTCCTGAGGACGCTTTTTTTGGTAAATTTCAAGCGCTTATGCGCACTGACCCCATGAGGGAGTATTTCAAAGGGCTTTTTAAGGAAATTTGCCCACCAGCGCCCCCGGCTCCACCCGTTCCTCTGGTGGTTCCGCCGGCGCCTCCTTTGCCCGTGGTGCCTGCCCCTGCTCTTCTGCCTTTGCCACCGTTGTCCCCAGTGGATAAGGCAGTGCCTGACACGGTTCAGCAGGATCCTGACCTGTCAGATGACCCTCAAGGCGAGCAGGACAACGAGGACCTTCCCCGCTCTGTTAGAGCTTTTCATGACCGGGTACTGGACATGATGAATTTCTTAGATGTTCCGGTTCCCGAGGCACCTGCTCCACAGGAGGGCGTGCTTTCTGGGGCGTTCACCCTGTCTCCTTTGGAGCGTACCGGCCTTTTCCTGCAGAAGGATGTTCTGGCCGAGGTCCGAAGAGTTTGGGAAAAGCCACACTCGGGACTTTTTGTCAATAAAAAGATTGACGCGAGGTACAGGCTGCATTCTTCGGAAGAAGTGGCCTTGTCGTCTTGTCCGCCTCCCTCCTCCACAGTGGTGGCTGCGGCTACGTTGCAATCCAGGCCTGCAGCATCCTCCTCCGCGACGGCTACTCAGGTCTTGGGAAAGGAGGACAAGCTCCTGGACTCCCTAGGGAGGAAAATCTTTGCCAATTCGGCCTTGCAGCTCAGGCAGGCCACTGCAGAATTGATTTTGGCGGGAGCTAACATGCGGATGTGGAGAGGGCTGTCGGAGTTTGAGGAGAACATTCCGGTCAAGAAGTTGGAGGATTTCAGAGGAGGCCTTTCCGATGCCAGGGTCTTGGCCCAGGATCTCCTGGAGGCTGCGGCTCATCATGTAGACACCTCGGCTCGGGGTCTGATGCTTGGGGTGGATACCTCGCAGCAAGCGTGGCTGCATGCCACTAAGTTCTCGAAGGAGGTGCAAGACAAGGTTCTGGACCTTCCATTTGATGGTAAAGAGCTGTTTCACTCTTCTACTGATGTAGAGCTCACCAAAACCAAAGATAGCACTCAGACAGCTAAATCATTGTCTGTTCTGGTTAAAGCTCCCTTCAAGTCTCAAAGGCCGTTGTCGCAAGGTTGACCTTCCTCTGGTTTTAGGGGCTTCCTCGACCGCAAATCTCGCAGAGTGGATACTCCTGCGGGGAATAACCGCCGTAGACAACAGCGTACGCGGGTTTTCTCCCGCTCCTCAGCCTCCTCATCAGGTTCAGGTGGCACCGCCACCGATAAGCCTGCCAAATGAGGGTTTTCCGCGCTCGCACGAGACCCCGGTGGGAGGACGCATTGCGTCTCATTGGGAGGTGTGGCAGGCCATCACAGAAGACAGATGGGTCTTGTCAGTCGCTCGAGCGGGTTTCCGCTTACCTTTACCCCCTACCCCACCCCTCAACCCTCCTTTTCAGCTATCGGGCTCACCGTCCCTCAAGGCCGAGGTTCAGAAACCACTGCACCTCAGAGCTGTAGAACCCGTTCCCCTTGGGGAGCGAGGGGAGGACTTCTACTCCCGGCTGTTTACGGTGTCCAAACCCAACCAGGCTGGCCTGCGCACCATCCTAGACCTTTCCCAGTTCAATCTTTTCCTACCCCAAGAGAAATTCAAGATGATCACGCCCAGCCAGATACGCTCCTCCTTACAGATGGGCGATTGGCTCAGCGTTGTGGATCTTGAGGACGCATACATGCATATCCTGATTTGGAACCCACAAAGGAGATATCTCCGCTTCTCTTTGGGAGAGGAGCACTTCCAGTTCCGAATGCTTCTTTTTGGCTTAGCTCGGCGCCGCGTGTCTTCACGAAGATGATGGCGGTGATTGCGGCCTAACTTCGTCTCCAGGGTATCCATGAGTATCCGTACTTGGACGACTGGCTCTTATGCCGGGGTGTGCCCCGAGGCCTTGGTGGGGCTTGGTGCTACCGAACGGATGTTGGAGGCCCGCACGAGTACGGCTGTTACCGGACCTGGGTCCGAGGTCCCTCGTACAGAGGCTAAAGCTACCAACATTTTTGAGGGTCTTGCAAAGCCTTATCGGTGAAGGTTGTTTCTCACCGTTCCTGCTCCTGCGGCGACACCAGGGCAAAGAAGGGAAATTCTTCTTTACCAGCAGCGCCGAGGTCCTTCCTGAGAAGGCTAATTTGGCGGTTGGTATGTCGCAGAAACATTCCAGGCCTCATAGTACCGGCACTGCCGAGGTTCCTTATGTTAAGGCTAAAGTTAAGACCCCTGATCCATCGACGGGGACCCCTGCCTCACTTCCTCACGTGCCGCAGTTCCATTCAGGTGATGACAAAATGGCGCCCGTTCCCACCACGACCGCGGCGGCCATTTTGAACGCTACCCCTACAGCTGCGCCATCGGCCTCAGGTATAGGGCTGGTTTCTCGGCCTTGTGCGCATCCTTATCGGTCAGTTTATGACTGGAATGCTCGGATACCCCTTCCGCACAATTTATTGTTGCCTGCGGGGTGGGCACCTTTGGTTGATCTGTCCATCCAGATATAGGAGTGGGCCATGCTTCATGGCGTCTGGCTGCTTGCGGTGCACATCCTGGGCCAGCTGAATGTCACAGCGGATGCCCTCAGCCGGCGGACAGTGGTCAGCTACGGGTGGGAGTTGAAGGCGGAGATCCTCTCATGGATTTTCTTGCGTTGGGGTACACCCGAGGTGGACCTCTTCGCTACGGTGGTAAACAAGAAGCTTCCTCGGTATGCCTCCAGAGGGGGGCTGAGAGCCTCCTCTCTGGGGGATGCTCTCGAGATTCCATGGCACAACATGAGAGCTTACGCCTTCCCGCCTCTGCCTCTAGTTCATCGAGCAATTGGGAAGCTGAAGAACTCTGTGAGCTGTTCCCTTCTGCTCATGGCCCCGTGGTGGCCGGCCGGTTTTTGGTTCTATGAACCTCAACACCTGTCGGTGTTTCTGCTGATCAGGTTACCAGTAACCCCAGATCTTCTTCATCAAGGGGAACAGCAGATGTGGCACCCCTCCCCACAATCACTCAGCTTGGCGGCATGGTGCCTGAGTTCAAGTCTCAGAGCATTTTAACTTGTCTACGGATAACATGCGTATTATCCAGGCAGCCAGGGAACCCTCGACCAGATCCCAATACAGGAGTAAATGGCTCAGGTTCTGTCGTTGGTGTTTGGAAAAGCAGTTGGATCCAAGGGTGGCTACGATTGACAAGGTGCTGTCCTTCGTGTCCTCCCTAGCAGAGTCGGATGTTTACGTTCTGTCATGCAGAACTTACCTTTCAGCGGTTTCCGCTTATCTTGCTATGGACCAATGCTCTTATTCTCTGAGTAACCCAGTGGTTAAGAGGCATTTTGCAGGCTTAACACTCCTCCACCCTCCGGTTCGTAGTCGGCACCCGCCTTGGGACCTAAATGTAGTCCTGATGGCGCTGTGCCATAACCCCTTTGAGCCAATGGCTACGGTTGACCTCAAGTACGTGTCCTGGGAAGTGTACTTTCTGGTAGCCGTTACGTCAGCGAGGAGAGTGAGTGAGCTCCAGGCATCGTCGGTGGAGCACCCTTTCTTGGTCTTTCACAAGGACAAGGTAGTCCTTCGGACGAACCCAGCTTTCCTACCAAAGGGAGTGACCGAATTCCATCTGAATCAAATGTTTTCCCTTCCGGTCTTTTTTCCGAACCCTGCCTCGGAGGCGGAAAGGGTTCTTCACTGCCTGGATGTCCGAAGAGCTCTTAGGTTCTACTTGGACAGGACTTCAGAGCTTCGGAGCTCTTCCCAAACTTTTGTGACCTTCGGTAAGCCTCAGGGCAGGTCGGCGTCTAAGGCATCTATTTCCAGATGGATTACCGCCTGTATTACGGAATCTTTCACCGTCCAAAAGCTGAAACCTCCTAAAGGTATCCATGCACACCAGGTGCGAGGCAAGGCAGCTGCGGTTGCTTTTCAGAAGTATGTTCCCTGGGAGTCCATCGCTAAAGCGGCTACTTGGGCCTCCCCATCTGCTTGCTGTAAGCATTACTGCCTCGATATGAGCTCTAGAGCTGACGCTCAGTTCGGCCAGGCTGTGCTGAAGAACCTGTTTCAGTAAGAGGTCTTTTCATCCACCCATAGTTCCTGTAAGGAGTGCTTGGGAATCTCCCATATGTATGGAGGAAAGGGGACGGGACGTAGGAGTATTAACAGGTTACTCACCGTAGTGACCACCTTACTCCTAGTCCATAGTCCCCTTTCCTCCATACGCCCGCCCGCCGTCCCCTCTAATAAGGTTCCTCTGTTATTGCTAATGGGTCTTTGACCCTGCGATAGAAAAGGACTGATGGGCGATGGGTGGGGCGGAGCCAAGGTGGGTGGGGTTACGGCCGCGTGCCGGGCCCCGCTCAGGAAAAAGACGAGGGACACATTTTTGGAAAAAATTTGGATGCTTTTTACAAAGTGCTCCGGTCCCGTCCCACAGGACGGAGAGATGTCCCATAAGTATTGAGGAAAGGGGACTATGGACTTAGGAGTAAGGTGGTCACTACGGTGAGTAACCTGGTAAAACCTCTTTGTGGAGGAGTTAGACCGGAAAAATAAATTCATTAGAAGTGTTGCAAAAAGACAGTTGCAGATGAACTCTGGCTGTTTTGATTACATTTTCATCATGCAGCAGAACAAGTAGCAAATGTGAATTAGCTTTCAATTTTGCTTAGTGAAGCACACCCGACCTTTAAGTTCATTACCATGAAGGGTACAAAAAGGTCTGGTACAGTGGTTGACCTGTTCTTAAATCACCAGTATTCGCCAGGTGCGGAAAAATTATTACACCCCCATTCATTAGTTACGGAATTCTCTACCATTCTTTCAATGTGTGTAGATAAGAAGAACGTTACATAAGGAATAAGCAATAGAAATGGCAAAAGATTTTCAGCAGCACAGATATTCAGGGAGAATCGTACACACAAGTGAACAAGCATTAAAAAGGAGGGTTCAGCATACGATTCCACAGCAGTAAAGCTTTGTGGCATAGTGAATAGACATTAGTTACTTTGGCAAGCCTATAGAGAGATTGGACAAATAAGCAAAGGTTGACCAGTGTTTTATATATATATATATATCTACATATATATATATATATATATATATATATATATATATCACACGACCCGCGGGCGTGTAGTTATGGTTAAGTTGCTAAACTCATAGGAAGAGCCCTTTTCCCTCCCTCTGAACGATTTCTCACCAAACTTTGCAAAAAAGTATATGGACGGCTCTGAATTTTTAAGCCACTTTGGGCAAGGTTTTGTGCGGGGGGAGTTATAGAGGAGTCCCAAATTTTGTTTTTTCCCATAGACTGAATGGGCTGGATGTATTTTCACCAAATTTGGAACAGGAGCAAAGCTTGGGCCAGAAAGCGTGCTTTTGTTTGTTCAGGCGAAATCAGACCGGTAAATTCTTTGCAAAACGATGAAATGTACGGTCACATTTCCCAGTTGTGATTGGGCCACGGTACGGCATGCTGTCGGCGAGCAGTGAATGCGTCCGGTGGTTGGCTGGAGGGAAGCGTGCTGTCCGTCAAAGTTTTTGGGAGACTCCGCCATGGAGTATCGGAGGATAGTGGTGTGCGAGAAAGGCGTTGGAAAGACTGCTTTGCAGGATTGGCTTGGTGAAAGAGGGGGCAGCAAAGGCATTAGCAATGTTTTGTGCTGCAAGCTTCAGCTGCCAGTGATTATGTTGAGGTTGTGCGTTTGAGTTTTTTTGTTGCGGCGGATTTGTGAGGAATTATTAACCTGCTTCTTTAACTTGGGGTGCAGTGGTTTTGGATAAGGCATAGGCTTCTTACTGCATGAACATGACATGCAGAAAGCATGTACGGCTAGGGCACAATCGCCCCTAATATAAAGGCTGAATGTATGGGAGAGCAATGAGGTACATAGCGAATAGGTAGGTGGGCGAGTTTGCTTACACTATTTCTGCAAGAGAGTGCTTAACGACATGGAGGAAAAGGATTTTTTGGCAGTACATTGTGGCGATATGCACCAATCATGCAGCTATTGACATTCACTCGATTGGTGGGTAGTTGCACGATATGTTGGTCATTGTAGGCAGACTGTATAGGGTATGGGGAGTGCCTTGGATATATTATGAGGGTATTAGCAGTCAGTGTAATAGGTTGTGTTGTGTCTCCAAAGGCCCCACTGCCTTGTGTGCATGGCAATAGCCTCTGGCCGTAACAGTGTGGGGAGTGGTTGGGAGTAGGTGTGCGAATGCTGTTTCGGTATCCACCTTCACTGCATGTATACGTGCGTATAGGCAGGCAAGCAGCATTGAAACTGTTAGTATGAATGCCTGTATTGCCTTCTTGTGGGTGTGTAGTAGGACTAGGAAATTGGGTGCATGGGCGGAGGCAGTAGGCCATAGCCTTGCTTTAGGGAGGGCAGGTTGCCCTTTGCAGATGGAAGGAATTTGTTTGGAGGTACTCACACATACTTACTTGGTTGCCAGTTGTGGAGGCGACTACCATTTTTTGGTGAGTGCAGGGAGACTATATTGTGGATGGGGAGTGCATTGGAGATAATATGAGGATGTTTGTGGTCGGAGTGCATTGTTGTCTTGTGCTTGTAACACCCATACTGGCTTGTTTGGAGGGGTACGGCCCTTGGCTGTCACAGTGTGGGCACTGGTTGCCAGTAGGTGTGAGAATGGTAGTTTGTTTGAGTCTGTTGTATGTATACGTAATTGTAGGCAGTACAGCACCGTGGGAAAAGTTACCATGCATGACCTTATTGGTTTCTAGTGGATGTGTAGTAGGACTAAGCTATTGGGTGCATGGGTGGAGGCCATAGGCCATAGGCCTCCACCTATGTACCCAAGAGCGTACGGATTGGCCACAGTCTTGCTTTAGGGAGGGCAGGTAGACATTGGCAGATGGAAGGAATTTGTACGGAGGTACTCACAGAAAGCTAATTTGTGGGCAGTTGTGGAGGCAACTATCATTTGTTGGTGAGTGCAGGCAGACTCCATTGACAATGGGGAGTGCATTGGACAGAATATGAGGATATTTGTAGTATTAGTGGTATGTTGTATTGTGCTTGCAAAATCTATACTTTATTGTGCTTGCAACACCTATACTGCCTTGTGCACATGGGTAGGGCCATTGTACATAATAGGGTAGCCAATGGTTGGAAGTAGGTAACAGGAAGTTCACTTGCTTGGGTGTATTACTGAATCACTATTTACCTGTGGGCAGAAAGGGTTAGTGCTGACATGTTTACATGTATGGGTGTATTCACCTATGTACCCAAGAGTCTAGGGCCTGCCCACAGCCTTGCTTTAGGGAGGGCAGGTAGACATTGGCAGATAGACGGAATTGGTATGCAGGTACTCACAGATAGTTAATTGGTGGCCAGTTGTGGAGGCGACTATTACTTTTTGGTGAATACAGGCAGACTCCATTGGGGATGGGCAGTGCATTGGAGACAATATGAGGATATTTGCAGTCAGGCTGCTAAGTTGTCGTGTGCCTGTAAAACCCATATTGCCTTGTGTGCATGGGTATGGCCCTTGGCTGTAACAAGTGCGGGCACTGGTTGGAAGTAGGTGTGACTCCTCTGTTGTCTTGTTTGAGTATTTTGCTGCATCTATACGTACTTGTATTCAGTAAATTATAAGCTTACCTTGTGCTATACAATACACTTGGGGATTTGCTGAGATAAGACATCATTTGTGTTCGGAGGGGTGTGGACGTGCCCAGAGGTTCAGTTCAGGGAGTGCAGTAAGAAAGTGGAAATGCAAGACTTGTTTTAGTATGTAATGTTTGCGACATGGCTCATGTACGCAGATACAAACACACAAACAGTTGTTGCGTAAGTGCGCAGGTGACAACCTTGAGAGGCTATTGGGGTTGGGGAGTTCATTGCAGATGGTGTAGGGATTGCTCTAATTGGTGTACCATGTTGTGTTGGAAGTGTTAAGTGTGTAATGCCGTGTATGGATGGCTACGGGCATTTGACATAACAATGTGGCCATTGTTCGGAAGTAGGTTTAACACTGTCCCCTTCTTTGGGTCACTTCTTACACTGATATGTAAGTCTAGAGTACAGGGCAAGAAATATGTATGTGAAGTGTGGGTGCTCACTGTCACAGCATGGTTGTGGAAGACATTTTGCAGATGCCATACCAGTAGAGATGGTGTGAAATGACAGCCTGTGAATATGGTGACGGTTATTGGCCTTGTTACTATTCACATACTGAGACGACACAATTAATGTACAGTATTTATTTATTCGCATTTGTAAAGCGTGCAACAGCCGTGAGGCATCGTGGCGCTTGTTACAAACAGTTTACTAAGTTACAGGTAAGGTGATAGTTGCAATTTTGAATACAGGCAAGTACAGAGAGCAGTGAATACTGTGGGTTAGATGAAGAGGGAGGTTTTGAGTTTTTTTCGGAAGGCAAGTAGATAGTTTTCAGCTCTGATGTCTGTGGGTAGAGCGTTATATAACTTGGCGGCTATGTAGGGGAAGCCTAACCCGCCAGCTTTGGCCCCGTTGATGTGTGGGGTGTGTAGTTGGTTAATGTAGCAAGTCCTGATAGGTTGTGTAGAGGTAGAGGCGCTGTGTGGGTGAGGCATTTGTAGGTGAGTGTGAGGATTTTGAAAGTGAAGCGCTCTTTAACCAGGAGCCAGTGAGCTGCCTTTCTGGCATGGGAAATATGTTCCCTTTTGGGAAAGCTTAATGCTGCTCTTAGCGCATTGTTTTGCTTGATTTGGAGTCGGTTTAGATTTTTTTGCAGATGTACCTGCTAGGAGCACATTGCAAAAGTCTAGTTTGGCACCAATAGTTGCTCTGGCTATTGATAGACAGTTAGGCTTGGATAGGTACGGTTTTATTGCGTTTATGAGTGTTGTGGTGTGTGCTGAGGCGGAGGTGATGGCGCTGTCCTGCCTGTTCATGGATAGTGTGGAATCTATGTAAACCCCTAGGGTTTTCATGGATGTGGAGACAGGGATGATCGTATTATCAATGGTGAAGTTGGAGTACAGTTTGTCGAGTTTGGCTAATCTATTTTTTTGACCTAGTATGATGATTTTGGTCTTCTCCCCATTAAGGCTGAGGCCATTGGCTCCCATCCAAGCCTGGATGGTGGAGTTTATTATGTGACGTGCTTCGTCGTCTCTATTGTAGGAGCCGGTGAGTGGTAGGAGTACCTGAGTATCATCAGAGTAGTAAGTATACGCGATACCTAGGGCGTCAAGCTTGTCGAAGAGGGGCTTCGTGAACAAGTTGTACATTGTAGGTGCTGTGCAAGAGCCCTGAGGGACTCCACAGTGGATGGGGGTGGGGGCTGCACTGGCTATGTTCCAAGAAGGAGGTGACCCAGAGAGCTGCTTCTTTGGAGAAGTTAGCTGAGTGGGTGAGGTGTGAGGTGAGACTCTTGTGATCCACTAGATCAAAAGCAGCCGAGAGTAGCAAGAGGTCTGGCTTGCCTTTATCCATTATTTGGGTGATCTGGTTTTTTAGGTCCACCAGTGCTATTTCAGTGCCATGTCCTTTACGGAAACCAGATTGCCTTGTCCCGAGAATCGAGTGGGTTTCAAGGAAGTGTTGCATTTGGCAGTGGGCAGCTTTATCCAAGATCTTGAGGAGGAAAGGCACAATGGTTATGGGTCAGTAATTATTGGGCTGTGTGGGGTCTAGAGTGGGCTTTTTTTTAGAAGGGGGCGTACCCAAGCTTCTTTGAGGCTTGCAGGGATAATACCAGTTCTGAAAGAGGCATTAATGTAGGCTGTCAGTAGCAGAGCAAGCAGGTCAGCACAGTCCTTGATAAGCTTAGGTGGACAGATGTCCCATTTGCACATAGAAGGTTTTAGGTTTTGGAGGAGGTTGATGACTTCAGGTTAAGTGATGTCTCTAAGAGAGAAGAATGGTTTAGTAGAGTTTGTTGGAGGTGGAGTGGGGTCTGATTGCTTGGGCCCATGGTTGTGAGGTGGGGCTTTGTAATGGTCCTGATTTTTTGTTGTTGCAGGAGATCAATTATGTTTAGCATGGCAGATTGAATACTAGCACATCAAGCTTCATCTTTGATGATCTCATCTGGGGTATTGGGTATGGTACACCTCTCATGACACATAGTACGGTGAGAGAGAAGGAAGGTAGTGTGACATGCCACGAGTTAATAAGTATTACATATGGAGAATGTGAATTCGAACACACATACATTTGCAGCAGGCAACATGATGAACGCCGTTAAGTGGAGCTATATACACGATGGCAGGCTATCTGACTGTTACCTTTGTTTGGCGTACTTGTTTATATGGCGAAATTAAGCCGCTGGAGCTTGAAGTCTGTGCATTTGTACTGTGTGGATGGCATCTGTCAGCTATGCCTGTGTGCCGCATACACCATCGCAGCAGTCACTGGCGTCAGTGACTTTACTTGTGGACACTCGTTCCTCACGGCGTGCACTCCAGGTATTTATTTTATGTGCGTGCCAAGCGTAGCACACTTTGTCATGTGAGCACCTACCTCTGGAAAGGAACAACATAAACAAAAGAAAAAGCAGACTTGCGCGGACAGACTGTAAGGTTCGAGATCATTCCAATATTTACTAATAATACAGTGAGTGGTTCAAAGTGCTTTATTTTGCCACAGAATGTAAATGCAGTTGGTGGATTCACTGCTCTTTTATTTTGCACAAAATACAGTGACCAATGCCATCTGTGCAATTATGTTCTTCTGTTCTGGTGCAGCACAGTGGTAAAAGGAGTATGTTGTGCTGCTTGGTGGTCTGTGTGCAAGAAGACATTGGGCCTCATTACGAGTTAGTCGGTCTGGATTTAACAGTGCCGGTAAAACCGTACCAGCACCGTTTTCTGGACCAGCTAACTCCAAGTCATGTGGCCGTGTGGTGTTACACCTGCCAGGTCTGACCTGGCGAGCGTAACGCCACCGGCAGCACACGGACGTGGAAACACTCGCACCATTACCGCATGGTGCCGGTGTTTCCATTGCCCCCATTTCCCGTGGGGACTCCACGGGAATGGGGAGTAACAGAATGCTGCCTCTGGGCTGTAATGCCACGGTGACTCCGGCAAGTCCAGAGCTGGTAAATCCCCATGAGTCCGGCAGCAGCCCGCCGGTTTTACCGGCACGGCTACCGCCGGACTCGTAATGAGGCCCATTGTCTTTCAGAGGTAGCGAAGGTAGCATGCAGTGCTACTGGGATGCTTTATAGAATGAACGTTTGCAGGTTGGTTCATATAGCAGGAACTGCAAGTGGACATACCGACCCATAGTGGTTGGCCCAGATAATAACAATGGAAAAGACATTGCTTATGGTAATCTTCCAATGGTTGGTCCACCAGCCATTTATTGGAATGCGGAAGGTGTGGCATGCGCAGTAGGGTGCAACATATCTGAGTGGAAAGAGGAATAAGAGTACATGTAAGTAGCAGCTATTACAAGTAGCGTACAGAACAAACCTTTGCATGAAGGATAATGTAGTAATAGCTGAATGGGTGAGGAACAATGGCCTATGTGTTACTGCGTTGCGCCGTATTTGAACTCACTGCCTTGGTGTCTGGTTTGTAAGTAATAGAGTGATTGTACGGGTGCACAGAAGAAAATGTGTTGGCACCATTGTGACAAGATGATGTTTTCATGTGCTGCTTTTTTACAAAAGTTGACAGTGATAGCCAGTGCAGTTGGACCCAGGGCGCATTCTGTAAGTGTGTTTACAAAAATGTTATACAATAAGTAACATGATGGGGGTTACTTTGGTTTGATGGAGAATGGAGTAGCTGCTTTGGTAAGAAGCGCGTAAAAGAAATGTGAGTTGCACATATTTGTGTGCTGGTTGACCGCTGCGTGCACCTGTATCGGTTACAAAGTATAGTACACTGAGGGTGCGTAGACGTAGTAATTGTGTGGAAGGGCTTACAAAGGGCAGAACAGGGAATCTAGCAGTGTACGAGCGCGTAGAAGGTAAGGTGTTTCAGTGTACGAGAATCAACAGACAGGGCCTCATTACGACCCAGGGGGTAAGTTACCGCCTGGGCCGTGACTTTACCACCATGGCGTAAACTACGTTTACGCCATGGTGGTTGGCGGACTTACCGCCCCATTCCGACCTTGGCGGGGCGGTAAGTCCCCAATCCCCATTTACCCTTCCCCATTCCCATTTTTGCCCCATAGGGCATAATGGGAGTGGGGAAGGCGTTAATTACGCCACCGTAAATTACGGTGGCGTAATTAACTCCATGGTGCCTTAGCGCCATGGATTTTAACACCTGCTATAAGCAGGTGTTAAATCCGCCATGGCGCTAAGGGACCTCGTACTCAGGCGGTAAGGGTCGGCGCTGTTTACGCCGTCGTAAAACCCTTACCGCCTGAGTCGTAATGAGGCCCAATGACAGTTGCAAGTTACTGGGAATTGTGGAGACATGGCAGTGTGACAGTGTTTTTTTACTGCCGTCACAAAGGTCTGTGTAAGGTATGGAGAGAAAGTGAGCGGTACAGCAAGTGTGTAAATATGCATACAGAGGAGCACGTAAATAACTGTTAATCATCATACACAAGTGATGTAAAGGTGTACTTACATAATTTCAGCAAATTGCATCCTTCAATTGGGAGCCCGTGAAATGGCACTGGACAGCATATGAGATGGTTGCAGAGTACACATGGACAGAGGAACTGCAGTGCAAGTTATGTATCCTTTTTTGCTAGACTCCTACACAATATATGACATTGCAGCTACACATGCTTCCCCCTCAAGGCTGTTTTACAATGAGCGTGTGTTCTGTTTAAGGAGAGGTATGTTAACTTTCGATTTCCGGAGATGAGGCAGGAAAAAAGGAAGGCATTAGCCGAGAACGTGTTTCGAGTGTTGCATCTATTTACAAATGTTGGTAGTGTCATTACGGTGAAGGTAGTGCAACCTACAAGTAGATATGATGGTGCTGTACAAATAGACACACAAATGCACAGATGGCAACATACAGAAAATGTGTTTTTGCAGTGTGTAAGGAAAAGGTAGATGTGCACTGTGTTACGAGGCAACGGTGGGTAATGTAACATTGTGTTTGCTGTGTGAGAACACGTGGGTGGGTGGTCCATAGTACGCAGGTTGGTGTTGTAATGCATGACCTTTTTTGGGGCAACTGTTTAAGAAAGGAAAGCAGTTAGTGTGAACGTTTGTTTGGCATTGTAAAAGGGTAACAGAAGTTGAAAAAGTAAAGAGGTACGGTATTGGTTGCAATGTGGCTGGGGAGCTCTGATGTATGCGCTGTATTGAAATATGGGTTGGCTACGTTTTTTGAAAATGGTGTACATAACAATGAAAGTGAGCTAATGGCATGCATGGTGGCAGTGTAAAGCAAGGAGGCAAATGTTGGAGAAGCTAGGAGACTTACGTAAGATATATGGATGCATGCATGAAGTGGTATTGTTCTAATTGTGCAGAATGTAGGGTACGTTGCTGTAGTGTTGTTAATTTAGTGTCTGCACTTATGGTAGAGTTAAGTGACCAGTGTACATAGGAAACAGGTTATGTATTCAGTGGAAGAAGTAGTAGGCAATGTAAACTGCAGTGGCTAAGGGGTAGGTGGCTGTGTTATGTGTGGGGTTAATTGTACGTGCATATATGTTTGCATGTGTAGTTCTGCAGTGCAGCAGTAATTCTTTTACGTTGCTTTAGGTAGATAGTGTGGAAGGAAAATTATTTCTTCTCCGCTTATTAAGGTACTGCTTGGTGTTGGGGAGTAAGGTATAGTAAGTTTGTACATACCTGAGTAAAGTTTGACTTCTAGATTATTAAGTAGGCATTTCCAAGATTTGTAGGTAGTATGTGCTTTGGACCATTCCTACCATGACTACTACTTTAAAATGTATGCAGTACAGTGGACTCCTCTGGTGGAGTCTCTGACTGCTAATGCAGTATTTGCACAGTAGTTACGTACCTGTTGGCGTACTGTAATTGCTGATACTTTGTAAGTGTTTCATGCTGTGTTAATAGCACAGTAGTTGTTGAAGGTTGACTTGGGTAGTTGTCATTCTGCAAATAACATTGTGGTATTCAGGTTGCAGTTAGATACCATGTGGCGTAGTCTAACTGTTTGCAGTTTCCCGTTTGTAAAGGGTTATTTGGACATCTGTGCACATTTTGAAGTGGTGCTGTCCATTTGCAGATTTACATGGTGGTACGTAAATATGTGTTGGTAGTTGTAGGACTATTATGTGCCAGTGGTGATTTTAGAGGTTAAAGAGGACAGTTTTCAACCCTCACACTTAGCAAATTCCCTTCCACGTAAACAGTGGAAAATAGTGGCACTGTGTTTTGTGGACACGTACTGTTTGTGTGACTGTACTCCTTGGAATCATTGGGGATGAAGTAGGCAAATATACACTGTAGTACATTTCGCAATGCTTCATGTATGGTACGTTGCTTTAGGTCGATAGTGCAGAAGAAAAAACATTTTTTGACCACTCACGAAGGTACTGGTTGGTGCTGGCGAGTAAGGTATGCTAGGTTTGTACATTAATGAGTACATTTTGGCCTCAAGAATATTAAGTAGGCATTTCCAAGATTTGCAGGTAGTCTGTGCTTTGGACTGATGGAAGTATCATTGCATTCCCACCATGACATTTGCTTTCTAATGTATGCGGTATAGTGGCCTGCATTGGTGGAGTCCCCTGTGTGGTAGATTATGGCTACAGTTGTGAAGGTTTTCCTGCCAAGTGATACCTGTCCGTGTGTGAAGGCAGTACGTACCTTAAGAGCATTAATATCACATACTGACTATGTGGGTGTAAATGAAGCGTTGAACGATTATCAGAATTGCAGGATGTACACAACCTGCTATGGTTTGCATTTTGCACCAGTTGCTGAAATGGAATGGAGTCACAGTTGGGTATTGGTATATATATGAATAATTTGTTAGGGACTTGCTCTTCAATGACATGGTTGCAAAGAGTGCATGTATGTTTCCACATGCAGGAAATGTGAAAGATTTCTATTATAGGTATTTGTTTTTTCTTTCCAGTATTTGTAATAAGAAATCTAAAATTCTTTAGGTTAAAATGTTTTCATTCTTAAAAAACGTAAGGCAACAAAAAGAAATTGCAAGGCGGCATGGAAACAACTACCATCGGAAGCCTTCCTTAAATGTTCCACCCACATCCAAAACATCTGCGAACACCGTGGAAATCCATCCCACCCGTTTTAACTTCTCTAAAATATCTATCATCGAGGTGGAAAGAATTATTCTGTCTCTCAAACCATCCAACTGCCAGGGTGACCTCTGCCCGGCACAACTCATCAAGGATGCGGCTCGAGACCTTTCATCTTTCATATCCAAGCTCATTACCGCCTCCTTTACCACCGGCACTATCCCCACCAACCTCAAAGAATCGTGGGTACTCCCACTTCTAAAAAAACCTACTCTAGATCCCTTAACACCCACCAGCTATAGGCCAATTACTACAGTCCCCTTCCTTCTAAAAATACTAGACAAAGTGGCGTACACGCAAATCTAAATATTTTTAGCATTACACCACCTGTTAGGAGCTAGACAAGTCAGGCTTCCGTCCACAACACGGAACAGAGACTGCCCTCATCAACCTCAAAACCCAAGTTGACGAGCTTAGAGACAATGGTAAATCAGCTTTGCTTCTCCTCCTGGACCTTTCAGCTGCTTTCGATTTGGTGGATTATACGGTCCTCTGTAATCATCTCGACTCAGCAGCACACTTCTCCAAAGAAGCCATAACTTGGATTAGATCTTTCCTAAGCGGCAGAACAATGAGGGTCTTCTCACCTTCAGCAGCGTCAGACCCCATACCTATTACCTGTGGTGTGCCACAGGGGTCTTGCGTCTCGCCTACACTCTACAATATCTTCTCCAAGGCCCTTTTCGATGATCTGGACCATCTTGGTATCACCTACATGAACTATGCAGATGATACTCAGATCCTTCTCCCACTTACAGAGGATTACAACAAGGATTTGGCCTTGGTGAATAGAGTGTACATCATCATCCAGGCATGGATGGCCATGCATGGTCTATGCCTAAATGATGATAAAACAGAACTCATCATCATCTACTAACCTAACAAAAATTGACGGTAACCTCATCAAGGTAGCCCAGGACTCTACCCTATCCTTTTCTAAACAGGTTAACACGCGAGCGTCCTCCACGGCATACACGTGTAAACTCATTAGAACTGGCAAACCATTTCTCTCGAACAACAGCTGTACCATCCTGGCCAGAGCCCTTATTCTGTCACGGCTGGATTATTGCAATGCCCTATACATAGGCTCCAACAAGTCCATTATTACAAGAATCCAAACCCTACAAAACAATGCCCGTAGAGCGGCCTTAGGTATCTCTAGAAGAGAGCACATCTCTGAGAGTAGACGACATTACAACTGGCTCCGGACAAATGACAAAATTTTACTAAAAACTGCATTGCTTACCCATAAATCTCTTAACAACGCAGCACCTATCTACCTCGCTGAGAGATTCTACAAAAGGACATCCCTAACACCAACCAGATCAGCAAACCGGGACTGCTTGTCCATTCCCAGATACAAACTATCCACGATTGGAGGCAATAGTTTCCTTGTTAAAGTGGCCAAACTATGGAATTCCTTGCCTCCTACAATGAGAATACACCAGCCTTACCAGAACTTCAGAACCAATACTATCTTGTGGTTAAAATCCACTGATCACTAATCTGCACGATGCGCGATCCATGCCTGTGTAACCATAACGCAACTAATAATTGCCTACCAGCTATCCACATGATGGTAACTTCTTTTATACAGTAATGTATCTCAATGTATGATTCACTGTAACTAAGATTTGCATATTCTTGTAACTGCTACGCCCTTTAGTACTTCTGATGGAATGAGCCTTCTTTTCAAAGTTTTTGGTTTTTGGTTTTTGAGGAATAGGATACATTTTTAGATGGGGTGTGTACACTGCACGTAGTCTATTGTACTCTATGATTCAAGGAATGTCTGCACTGACTGCCTTTGCATCAAAGTTAACTAGATACAGTGGAGTGGCGGAGAGTGGCAGTACTGCTACCTGTTTCCTGACTCTACGGTCTACCTACAGTCCTTCTTCACTCTCTACTATTGTTGGTGGAGGAAGTGCTGGCCAGAACTGCTTAAAAGCCATTTTCTTCCGCGGTGCGGATGCGGAGTGGCGGAGAGTGGCAGTCCTGCAGTCATAACAGGCAGGACTGCAAAGACTGCAAAGGCTCTACTGCCCATTCATTTCCCTGCCCTGCCACCTGAGGATGAGGCGGGTCGATGCCTGAGGAGCTCTCGAGTTCGACTAGACTCTTCACTTGATCTACAGCAAGTTCTGTTAAACACAGGTAAACCAACATCCACTCATAATGACCGCCTGTTGAACTCAATGAGCCCACAGACTGTTAAAACTGCTTTAAGAGCGCCACTATGCGACTCGCCAAAAGACGCAACTCTGTTCCATCCTGTTACGGAACTGTCCGTTAGCCATAAGACCTCCTCCACCCTGCTTCACATCGAGACGGCCGTGCTACTGTCCCTGCCCACTCCTACCCCTGTCACAGCTGAGCCCGTCGGTAATCCTGACAAGCAAAACTCACGGCGATCTCCCGGTGGGGGCGGGGGCGGGGCTTCTCTGCGTGACGGCTCACCGCGGGGCTCGGCGGCGGCCCGCAAGGAGGAGATAACATTGGTTAATGGGTTAGGGGAGCTGGCGGGGGGCCGGACTGGCTATGAGCCCCCGGTGATGGACCCCCAGCGGGCGCTGGGAGAAGCAGCTCTGGCAGTGGCACAGGACCCAGAGCCCGTGGAGCCTGGGCTCCGCCCACAAGCATAGTGTCAGTTACGGCACTGATTCACACCTTCCCAGTGAGACCCACCCCGGAGATAGGGGACCCGGATTTGATTGAAAGCCAAAAAGACTCTCTGTCAGAGTCTCACCAAGACGAAAATACTCTGACAAATAAGAAGAAAAGATTAAGACCCTCAAGAGATCAATCTGACCCAGCTGATAAACTTCTTCTGATCAGTAAAAAATCAGCTAAAGCTCCTCTACAGCAAAGAAAATCTGGCAAAGCTGTCAGCAACAAAGAAAACCGCCGGCCGGGTGTTAAAAAAAATAAAGAAATGCTAAAACCTCTCAGCCGCCATTCGAACTTTTGTCTGACTTTTTTTGTAAACACTCAAGAGCCATCCAGGCCCGCTGCAATGAACTCACTGACGCCGAAATACTTGAGGCGACAGAAGAGATCACGCCTCCTCACAAACAACGTAAGACCATCACTGCCAGCCGTAAATTACCATCACACAGATCTGGAGAAACAAAAATTGCCCGCCAGCAAGACTGGGTGGGAATTTAATAGGGACCCTCTTGACTCAGGTCCGGAACCAACTAGATCCTTGCCACCTCCAGAAAAAGAAACAGATCCGTCCTTGTGCTTCCCAGTCTCCTTTACCAAGTCTATTGACTAATCCAGGCCCCAGCGACCCTCGCCAACTGAGGGGTTCAGAACAAGATCCTCCATCAAGTAAAATTTCAGGCATACAACTAGACATTAGTCAGACTAACCCTTGCTATAACGGAGACACCTTTCTGGAAAGAACTACGCCAGCAATGGTCACAAAGGCCCATGTAGTAAAGCAATGTCCATACTTGAGTTAGGTTGCTTATAAGTAAGTTTACTTCCAGTTCTTCAGTTACATGTTACAGGACATAAAGACATAAGGTATAAGACATAAGATAGATCACCGGCACCCATCACCCAGGGAGGGAGGGCCCAACTGACCCATAAACAGAACACTCAGCACAGCCTTCTCTCACTCATACATCAACATTCCACTTGGTACTTGCATGACATCACAGTACCAAGTGGCTAGCTCAGCTGGCTCAGGCAGTGCCTGAAGAGTGTGACATAACACATCTCCCTCCTTACCGAAACGTCTACACAAACAATAAGCACTTTACATATAGGCAAGTCACATCACCATCCACCATACAGCTTCACAAGAAATCCCACAGCTATGCAATTCCAAACTTCACCTACATATCCAGGTCACCCTCAATACCAACACAAATCACCTTTTGTCTATCCCTGCCACAGACAAACTCTAGACTCTCACCCTAGACACATGCCAGCCTATACACCAAGCTAAAGCTACCCTACAAACCGAACACTCGCTAACATAACATATATCCTTCCGCCAACCCCTGCCACAGGCGAGCCTCCAGGCTGCCACCCTGAAGCATGGCTTGTGATCCTGGCGCAATAGTAGACATCCAAGAAAACAACAGAATCACCATACCTATTGAGAGAATTCATAAAACCGCTAACCACTGCTGAAATATCACCAAACTGTGCCTACATCACGAATATACAAACAAATACATCAAAAGGACTAGGCCAAAAGAGCCCAACTTAACCACACCAAGGTAAACAGATCCTGCAACAACTCGAAGATACTGGCCAGGCATCTCCAAGACCACCAACAAAACAATGGGGTTGGACTAAACGCTCAACTCAATGGCAGCACTAACGAGTCCCATAATCCTGACCTTGGGGTACCTTGGTCTGGATTTACATATAACACAAAAAGAAAACAACTACAAGACAACTCTTCATCTTGGGCAACATATTTCCGTTTAGCCAATGTTTCCACCAGAGGGCGTCCCCAACCAGTACAACAGCTAATTCTAAGATAACCACTACCACATCTTCATCCAACAAAACCACCTGTCCATTTCAGTTGAGAGTTGACTTCTTCTAACAGTGATCTACTACCGTTCCTAAATTCTTCATAAAATCACCCGACCACAACTCCCACTCACCTTAGTGCACTTCTCCACTTACTCACTCCTGCACCTGAAAGGGCGCTACCCCCAGGATTGACCTCACACGTCCCCATAACCAAAAGAGGACTTTACTCACCATGCTTAAGTAAACAAAGGCGCTACCTCCGTATACAATGTACCAAAATCCACAACTACTATGGATCCTACCTCCCAGCAACACTTAGTCATCTTAAAACAAGTGTCCCTTGCCAACCAATTGACACCTAAATGAGGCGCTACCTCAATACCGTCAATTTAAATAAAAGCGCTTCCTCCATCTCATGGGGCGCTACCTAATACACATATTTAAGCAAAAGCGCTACCCCATCTCAACACAGATGGACAGTAATCCTAACTGTCCTAACTCCTAACCTACCAAACAGATTAATGACCCAAAGTCATTTGAACATGAACTAAGCTCACATCATTCATAACCAGATACATATCCATCAGGTTTACTTATTCACAGTCAACCTTATGTACAATGTATGAACCACAAATGACATTTCTTTAGGCTTGGTGATTTAACATAAACATTTCCTACATAGTTCTTTTGCTTATCCATGTTTTGCATTAATCCTAAATGCAAAATATTTCTTAAATAGTTCTTTTGCTCGTCCATGTCCTGCATTAATTCTAAATGTCTAAAAGTCCAAAAGTCTATAAAGCTCTTTGAACCTAAAAATCCTCAATAAGTTACACTAGCTCATTCACACACAAAGAGCTCCACACCGTATCACATTGCATTTAATTATGCACCTTTCAGTAAACTGTGTAAAAAGTCCATAAACCTGCAAATATTAAAGAAATGGTTAAATTCTAACTGCAGTGACTTAACCCATTCCATACACACTCTCACCAGACCAGCATTTCTCATACAAGAGTGTTCACCAAAGCCCACACTAATACTCAGTACAACAACAACCAACATTGCATTAAGTTCTTAACTTAAATCCTAAATGCAAAACAAAATAAACTCCATCTCAACATGCATTTAAGCATTATACAGTCTTATACAAGTAGCATTGTACAACAATTTTACCAACATGTTGACCGCTGCATAGCGTCTCAGTAGTGAGGCGGAGCAGCGTTACCTGCACCCGACCTCATGAGCGAAGGATGCCTTCCACAGTACTTCGCCACGTCGCCCGCTACATCGTGCCCCTCACGGGCGGAGGATGTTTGCTGCATACCGAGCAGTACAGCGTTCCTCACCACACAGTAAAATTAGAGCGCGTTCCCGAAACGCGGGATCGCTTCTCCCTTCCTAGTCTCCGTTCCATCCAAATCCAATTTAAACTCCTGTGCTCTCTAGTAGACCAACGGTCCATTGAGCTCCTGTGCTTTCTGCTCTACGCGCTGTTTCTTCTCGCACCACTGAAAAGAGATCCGCACAAATTCCCCAAGCACTGATCATCCGTGCACTGAACAGTCTCAGGAAACATACTTGGCACATATATATTACGTCCATTGTCCTTCCGTTATGAAGCACATAAAGAAGCAATTATCCTTTCTTTACTTGATTTCTGTTTATGGGACCCTTCACTGCGTGCACACAAAGGAAAGGCTTCACTTCAAATTAAAAGGGACCCTTCCATCTTATTGCAGTCCCTTTAAGTTCCTTATGGCTCCAGACACAGCACTCCCTTAGATAGCAGGCTGCTGGTCGGTCCAAATTAGTCCAGGAGCACTTTTACTAAAGCGGATCAACGTATCTTCTTATTCTAACTCCCCAAGCACTGATCATGCGTGCACTAAACAATCCCAGGAACCATACTTCATGCATATATATCACGTCCATTTAAGTCCAATATGAAGGGTATAAAGAAACGTTTATCCTTTCTTTACTTCAATAATTTAAAGACACCCTTCCATCATATTGAGGAGCCTTTCACCACTCCTGCAGTCCCATTATGTTCCTTATGGCTACAGACACTTCACTCCTGTAGAAAACAGGCTGCTGGTCTGTTCATATAAGTCCAGAGGCACTTTTCTTAAATGGACCACCTCTTCTTTTGTCCCACAATCGACCATTCTAGGGCCACCCTTGTTGGATGGACCCCTTAGACTTCTCATGCCCCGGGACCCTTCACTCCCAAGGCAATGGGCTGCAGGACCAGCATGCCCAAAGCAACGGGCTGCTGATCCAATCTGCTATGGTCCTCGCTATGGTCCTCCTCCTCCTCCCTCTCCTCCCTTGTCCGCCCTGGGTGATGGGTATGCTTTCTTGGGGGCGGTGATGTCTTCTTCTTTCCTTGGTCCTGTTGGTTCCTGGACCCCCCGCAGCAGGTCTCTGCAGTCACCTTTCCAGCTTTCCTTTCTCCAGGGTTCCTCTTCCAGAGATCCTCATCGCCATTGTAGTAAAGCAATGTCCATACTTGAGTTAGGTTGCTTATAAGTAAGTTTACTTCCATTTCTTCAGTTACATGTTACAGGACATAAAGACATAAGGTATAAGACATAAGATAGATCACCGGCACCCTTCACCCAGGGAGGGAGGGACCAACTGACCCATAAACAGAACACTCAGCACAGCCTTCTCTCACTCATACATCAGCATTCCACTTGGTACTTGCATGACATCACAGTACCAAGTGGCTAGCTCAGCTGGCTCAGGCAGTGCCTGAAGAGTGTGACATAACAGCCCACGCCTGTGTTCCGCCTTCAGACTTACAAGAAAGCCCACAAGATGACAAAAACATGGAAACGGAACACAACTTCTCAGAAGACGTTAACAAATCCAATTAACGATGAGACTTTAGTTCTTAATCTGGGCAAAGAGAGAAATAAAGCTATCAATGGGCCAGATCATGTACAGCCTAGACCGCAACTTCTTACGACCTCATCAAGGAACATCACTCCGAGTCGCAGGTCCTCCTATGAGAAACTGGCTGCTCCCAGAAGTTCAAATTCTAACCTCTCCAACATTCAAGGAAGATCTTGCGGGGATCGTCAGATCACCTCTCAAGAACAAGAGAGATCATTTTCCTTCTCCAGCCTATGTACTCCGGCTAAGGCCAGGTCCAATCCTTTGAACCCAAGCCAAAAAAAGGACTTGTCAGCTAAGAAACCAGATATGTATACATTGATGGCCACAATTACAATTGGTTTATCTCCCTTTACCAAACTATATGAGACCATGAACGACACGTTAAAGGATCACACATCAATCCAAGCAAAGATGTTGAGTAAACTCATTTTTTTGGAAGGATTCATCATGGCTAGGGACTCAAAAGATAAATCAGTGCTCCTAAACAAGGACTAGCGTCTTATTTAAATCTGCAAGCACTACCGCTAACTTCTGATTATTTACCTACCACGAAGAAAACATGCAAGTCCGAAGGTTCACAAACCTTACCATACATAGGGCCTCATTACGAGGTTGGTGGTAAGGGATTACCGGCACCGGTAAGGACACTGGTGCCGGTAATCCCTTATCACCCTATTCTGAGGTCCCTTAGCAGGTCCCTTCTCTAACGCCTGGTTTTACCAGGCGTTAGGGAAGGGACCCGTTAAGGGACTTCAGAGCTACTAACGGTATCGCAAATTGCGGTACCGTTATTAGCTCCATCCCCATTCCCATTTAGCCCTATGGGGGCTCGAATGGGAATGGGGAATGGTTCCCGGAATGGGGACTTACCGTGTCCTCTAAGTAAGGTTGGAATGACACGGTAAGTCCCTATTTCGGGAACCCGGACCCGGAATGTGGTAAGGGGGTAGCCATGGTGCTAACAGCACCATGGCTACCTCCTACCCCGTAATGAGGCCCATAGACTTGACATCAACTGCAAACCCCCGGTTCAAGGGCAACAACCGGTTAATAACATGTCTTCTGCTAACTTAACATCAAGCGATAAGCTTCATCTGGAACCGATTTTCCAACATCAAGTAACAACAAAATGTACAAAGTCGACTCCAGTGACTCTCTTGAAAGTACCAAAGATTCAGCCCTTACAAGACACCACTAGCAAAAACAATCAACCACTCCATCAGAAGAGGCCTGTCTGTTTGAGTGGTACGCCGATTTCAACCGAAGACTTCCTAAGAGACACAGAGATGATGAACATCTCTCTCCATCCAATGGAGACTACTCCTCTATCCCCCTCGGAGTCTACTGTTGAAACTACCTCAAAAAAACAAACGGTTGTCCACTTTCAAGAGACAAGAATGGAAAGTTTGTCCTCAGAAGCGTCGCACTTCCTTACCTTAAAAGACAAACGTCGCCTTACAATATGTAAGCAAAATCAAAAGCCCCTTGAGAGGAAAAATTCCATAGCGCAAAAGGCTAATATTTAAACATCTGTTTACACAAAAGACTAAGGAAATATTCAACGCAAAAAAACACGATCATCGGAACCTGAATCTAAAAAGCTCCCGGCATAATGAGCGTACCCACGATTGGAGACTTCAGAATACAAGCACCAAGGAGCAGCAGACAAGACACTTAGCAAAACGCACTTTAGATCACGATCAAAAGCTCACTGACTGACACTATCCAAAGTCTATGACATCAAATGGACATTGAAACTGGAACAGATACCGGGGAACAGAGACAATGTCATACTGAACAGAGGAGCAGTTATCAAACTATTTCACCATATCCCATTGCTTCGTAAGCTAAGGTCATCTGACTTGAACATTTTGGATCCAAGTCATAATCGTCAGAAGGCGATTTCCCATCTTCACATCAACTCCTCAACAGTGAACAACCTACTAAGAGATGCTACAGAAATCTACTTAGATTGGGCTACGACTTAACAGAGTCGTCTAGAAAGATCAGAGTACTTTCATTAAATGATTGGGAAAATGACCTGAGTCCGCAAAATAGAGTTAGCTGGGAAAAACCTCTTCTTCAAGGTACCGAAAGATGTCCAACAACCACGTCAATCCCTTACCTGAGAGGCTCATCACCCGCAATAAAGACTGCCAGAATCCAAGGGAAATTGAAGTCATACCAAAGTGTGGGGCACTTGATAATCGACGCCCAACTCATGAAAACCCTAAACCTAATTATACTAGGACAGGTGCAGTGTGGGAAACACCATCATTGAGCGATCAAACCCAAGCACTATCGGCAAACTCTCCATTGAGATGAATAGGGCAAGTCAGGAATGATTCCCCTGTTGCAACCTCAAAGACCGAAAGTGGCCGCTCACTTCAATCTAAGTGATCATGGCTTCCAAAAGCTTTGTCCCTGCAGCGTCAAAGATAGCCAACCGCGACTCCACAGCACATTCCTGAAGGTAACAATCGTCTTGCCAAGAACCAACAAACAATCAGGATGTGCTCACTTAACTATGCCAGGCGACATTCACTTGGGGGATCATGACATTATTTGTCTACAAGAGACATGGCTTTTACAGATCCCTACCCTGGACGGATACGAAATCACTGCGATACCAGCAAAAAAAAAAGGTACTGCTGGTCGACCCCCTAATTCGAAATGGTAGTGGCATTACCTTAACTCAAAAGCTTCAGAGTAGCCAACTGATGCAATCATTAATGCTAAACTGGTCCACAACAACTGTCAACAGAAAAATTAAGGTCATAAACAAATCTATAGTAATCATCAACGTTTACTGGAATCCTGCTGTAATAGAAACTAAGAAGTTCCTTACAATGGTGGAGCACGAAATTGATGAAGCCCAGGCCACTCACCTGGCTGATCACATCATCATATGCAGAGATTTGAACGTTCATGTACAAAAAGGAGGAGAAGAAACAACAACAAAGGCTAAGAAAACGCCTTCTGAATTATGGGCTTTATCATGGATGAAGCTGATGAAATCAAGAGGCTTCCTTCATTTAGACTCCGTTTATCCCAACCATAGTCGAATTCCATCTTGGGAAAGAAATGACTCACACTCAACTATCGACCACATATATGTGTCACAATCTCTACTGCAATCAATCTTATCTTTTGAAGTTGTGAGGACAGCGTGAGTGACCATAACCTCCTGCTAACAACTTGGGCTTCACAACGTGCCTCATACGCGAAAATGCCTACCAATGCCTTGAATTTAACAACCAAGGTACAAGGCTAAAACTATAGGAGGCTGCGGTAAGATCCATGACCGTTGACTACAACAACCTAATTAACATTGAAGATGAAATTCAGGTTGATTACACCCCTTTTCTCACAGCCTTCAAAGTCCAGCGGCACAAATCTAATCAATCAGATACACCAATAATACATGCCTTTGATAAGCTAGTGGTAGGCATAAAGCAAGAGTTAAGAAAAACTTTGAGACTCGCCAAAAGACTAGACCACATCTCCGCTTTACCCACTCCACTGAGGCTAAAAGACTCTACAAAACTTGGCTTAAAGCTCATCGGAGTGTTTTATACCAACAAGACGCTGAAACCATTCTTAAAGCGATAAACGGTAACCAAGCTAGAAACGTTTGGTCTCTGCTCCACTCGGCATCATCTGGTCCCCCACCTTCACTACAGAATTGTATAGGCGAAAAAACCTGGGAGTCCTACTTCACAAACCTATTTTTACCACCAAACATGGAGTGTAAGGAACATAAGAACACAGTGTTGCCATGAATTTGACTTGATAACAAGTCAGATATCTTGGACCTAATAAAAAAACTGAAATCTTCTAGGGCCCGGGACCTGACGGTATTTCCAACGTTGATTTGAGAACCCACCCGGAAGCCTGGCCGCTCTACTTAGTAAGATCTTTGGTAGATGCGCGGACTCAAGAACGATTCTGTTGTCTTGGAACACGGCTGACGTAATTCCAATCTACGAAAAGGGCGTCAAGAACGATCCAGCAAATTACTGCCCCATCGCCCTCTTAGACCCATAGGCAAAGTATTTGGTTCCCTCCTCCTCCTTCTTCACTTCACAACCTGGGCCTCTAACGCCGCCTGCCAAGATCACTTCCAAATAGGATTTAAAAAGAATATGGGCACGGACGCGAACATTCTCATTTTGAGTACTCGCAAAAGTAAGGTCCTAGAAGGTGGACCTAATTTTGTGGACCTCTCTCAGGCCTTCGACCGAGTCGATAGATCAAGACTATGGTCGAAATTATCTGGTTGGAAGTGCCTTATACTCTAACACCTCGATGCAAGTTCACATAAACCATCAGGGGTCTCTTTCGGCGAAGATTACAACAGCCAGAGGAGTGAAACAGGGCTGCCCTCTGGCCCCAGTCTTGTTTTGGACCTATTTAGGAGACCTTCAAGAAGCGGAAAAATTAATTTGTTCATTTCCTCCAAAAATCGGTGGTGACCAGATCAATCACCTACTCAATGCTGATGACCTAATTCTTACAGACTTTACACCAATAGGTTTGCAGCGTCAGTTGAATAATTTACTGCAATACATGGTGGAAAATAACCCGGACATCAACGTTGGCAAAACTAAAATGATGATATTTGAAAAAACAACTACTAAAAAAGTAAAGATGAGGCTTCATTTGGAAGCAGCCATAGTTGATAGAGTAAGCGACTTTAAATACCTAGGGATAACATTGGAAAACACGATGAATGAAAAAGCTATGCAAAATTCCCTCTATGGAAAAACAAAAAAGCTTACTGCCCAGGGGAAAGCAGTAGACATTAAATCTGCCCGCTTTTCGACTATCCCGGTCCGGGTCTTCTACAAAAAAAAGGTGGTTCCGGCTCTCACCTATGGTGTGGACGCAATGCCAAACTTACCCATGGACATTTGGCCGAGATTAAAAGCAAATTTTTGGAGAACTGTGTTAGGTCTTTCAAAATCTACTTCGCTAGCAGTGATTAGACGCAAACTTAGCCTTACCTCATTAAAAACTACAGTATCCTGTCGCCGCCATGCTCTACAGAAAATGTAGACTAACGGACACCCCATATGTCTACAAATTGTTAAACCAGGAAATGTCAAGTGCTACATGTACCATGCTGACTAGATGGAAGTCGGAGAACTTGGCTCTCTTAGTAGACGCAGAAAGCTCTGAGGAAGAACTAATAAACAATCCGACAAGAGTCATAAAAAAGATAAAAGTATTGGACTGGATAGTGACACTCGACATTGCCAGTAAAAACAAACTCACTATGCATCTACCTCAGATATTTAAAAAAACTAGACGTTTTGCAAAAATACATCAAACTGTTTCCTAACAGGCAGGCCTTCATGAGAATCAGACCTAATCTGCTCGAAACAAAAGAAATACTGGCAATTAGAGGTTTAACAACTACAAACTTTTGCCGATTCTGTAATGATCCATCGATCAAAGAAACAATTTGCCATTTACTTCTGAGCTGCCCTGCGACTCGAAGCATTCAAACCAAATACCTGCCTAGTACCCTATCAAACTTTTGTCTCAGAGACGAAGATCTCTGTTGGCAAAAACTGATTGGAGGGGACAAAACATCATGGTTACTGGCGACGATCAACATCATGCAAAACATGGTAAAAGAGTTGTTTACTTTATCACCTGTGACACTAGTTTAAAGAAGAACCGATGAGTGTAACAACTATAGAATTAGTAGATAGACCAAAGCCTCTGAAAATCAGTTTGACGAAGTTTGAATTCACTCATGATCGCTAAAACTGAAGGAATGATTGAATTGAAATTCTTTTTTTTAACTTCTACTTCGCTTTTTGTAAAAATCTATTTCTAGATTATAAACAAATACATTAAAAAAAGATACAGTCCTTCCAGTGTACGTAGGCATGACAGTGCTACGTAACTCATGCCTTCTTTGAAGACTGTGTTGCCAATATCAATCAATGCTTGATCTAAGGTGAGACCTTGCGATTTATGAATAGTTACTGCATAGTATAGTGACAGAGAAAACTGTTCCCTGCGTACATACATGTCTTTGAAAAGAAGGAATCACACCGTTGTGCGTCCTATATTTTTGACTTCTGAAAGTTTGTCAAACTTGATGTTTTAAAAAGTAAATGTTGCTGTCCCGTGGGTATGTGTGGAAGGCACCAACTCTCCAAACCAGCTGTGTTGGAGATTGACTTATCTAAGGCTTGTAGTCGTGCTATGCCTTGCTGACACATAGGTATTGTCATACTGTGTATGTCCAGTTTGTCTGTGCTATGAATTTGTGCTAGTGGTTGTTTCTGTTTGTGCAGCATTGTTGCATTAAATTGTGCACAGCTTGCTAGAGTTGGCATTAAGGCCATACAGGTGACATTTTTGTGAGCTAATAGTTCCATTACATCAGTAGCACATGTGTTATGCCCGTATAGCTCATGGATGTGTCTACTATTGAGGGTAGACTGTGCCTCTTTTGATAGTACACCAATCTGTATGTTTTTTAAAATGTTGGCATATGTGAGGTCTGCGGACTGATGCATGTTTTGAGTTAGTTCTCCGTATTGAAAATGTAACCAAAGATTTACTTTGCCGATGCTTCCAAGACCTTTACGGCACTGTTTGTGTCCTAAGGTTTTGAAGATAGGTTCACCTTTCACTGGTGTCAATTAAAGGAGATCTCCGAAAACAATTACATGTTTTCCTCCAAAGAGTTCTTCATAGTCTGTTTGGAGTACCTCTTGCATTCTGAGGTGAATCAAAGCCAACATTAAGTTGGAGACCATGCTGACCTTATCTATTAGGAGTATTTTCATTTGTTTCAAAACTTTGCGTAGCTCCATAGCAGCTTGTGCCGAAAGTTTGTAGTACTCTAATTTGTTTTGGTGTTCCACTGGAAGGAGTAGCAATCGGTGTAGAGTGACTCCACATATGTTGTAGGCAGCCAAACCTGTAAGGGCAGTTATAACCGCAATAAGGCTGTTTGTTATTTGTTGGACATAGTTACTGATCATTTTTATTAAGAATGTTTTACCTGATCCAGCTTCACCACTTATATACACTTGTATAGGTTTGTAGTTCTTACAGGTGCAAGTTGGACTTTTGTGCTGTATAACATGTTCAGTGGTTTTACTTACTTCTTCAAAAATGGTACGCTGCTCATTGTGTAGTTGGAATTTCAGTACTGCAAACTCTTTTGCAGAGTGCTCATACTGAAGGGTAGTGGTGGTTACCTCCATCATGGCTAATTCTGCCTCATTTGCTATGAGTGGCTCTCCAAGTGGTTCTTGGCTGCCTGTTTGCGAAGGTTCACTGCTTTCAGAAGTGTCTGCATTTAGTTGTACTTGAAGATATTCTTGTTGGTGTTCACTGTCCAATATGGTTTTGTACCGTGTAAAGTTTTCATCAGTAATTGTACTTTCAGTGGCTTTGAAAGGATCTTCATCGCAGTTGCAGTAGAGCCATGTAGTACATTTCTTTTTGTTGAGGAGTTTTTAAGGACAACTTCATATGATAAATTAGGCTTTGTTTGGTTAGTGTCACGAGGCTGCCTTCACAAATGTCCACTCTGTATCTACCTTTTTTCTCATTTGGTGTAATGTTATTTTTGTATGAGAAGTTTTGGGCTACCTGGTACAAGGACAAGGTTTCTAAAGTAGTACTCCTGTTTGGGGTAGTATGTGTTCAATAAGTTGTTCTTCAAAATGTCCTGGCTGTTGGGATTGCTGTTGGCTATTCTTTGTATGTCTTCATACAATTTAAGTACTCTAATTCTGGATGCAGCAGGGCCAAGGATTAGCCACATCATGTTGTCAGAATTCCCATATAAGGCTGTGCTGGTTAAGCGGTCTGCGGCTTCGTAGCTCCCACATTCTCTATGGGAGAGCATTTTAATGCATTTTAATGCCAAAGCTGTACAATATTTGTGCCAGTGTTTTCTCAGAGGATATGTCATCCCAGAGGTCTTTCAGCTCTTCTTTCTCTGATTTGGTTAAGTAGGCGGTGACATATCGTGCAACAGTAGTGGAATTGTCTGCAATGTACTGTACATCAACATTGGCATTCCATAAGAGGGCAATAATTGCATTGTAATCAAGCTGATTGGCTTGCTGGCCCCTTTTGTCTGACCCTTCCAGGGCAGCCCCCTGCCCGGCAGCCCTTGCGGCTAAGGGCCCGGGGCAAAGGGCGGCTCCTACATTGGCGGCTCCAGGACGTGTCTGCAGGTGTCCGCAGGGGAAGCTAAGGAAGCCAGACACCAACAAAACTGTGAGTATGGCATGGGTGGGGTGTAGAGCAATCACTCTACTCCAGAAAGCCCCTGTCACTCTACCTTACCTTCCATAGCATAGACTGCCATAGACTTAAATCAAGACATACCTAGGAAGACTTGCGACCACTGTAAATGGATTGTAAATACTGCCTTACGATGCACATGAACTTACTTGCCAACTTTAGCTAGTGCCACACGTGTAGGGAACTGAGCTTTAGCTTGCACCGCATCTAGATAAAAATTGGTATTCTTAACATGCACCACACCTAGAATTCTGAACCCTAGCCTGCGTCGCATCTAGATAGAAATAGGATCATTAGCATGTTAGAAGTGTCCTCAATAGCCTCTGTGAAAAGTCGATTTTAGAAGTGTGCCCAATAGCCTCTCTGCTAAAGTTGAACCTAGAAGTGTCCCCAATAGCCTTCTGTGAAAACCGAATTTAGAAGTGTACTCAATAGCCTCTCCAAGAAAGCAGAATTTAGAAGTGTCCTCAATAGCCTCTCTGAGAAAGTTGAATTTAGATATGTGCCCAATACCCCCTGTGAAAGT
This sequence comes from Ambystoma mexicanum, assembly GCF_040938575.1. Taxonomy (NCBI): domain Eukaryota; kingdom Metazoa; phylum Chordata; class Amphibia; order Caudata; family Ambystomatidae; genus Ambystoma; species Ambystoma mexicanum. The sequence goes on from NC_090921.1 coordinate 141,870,160, forward strand.
AGAATTTAGAAGTGTCCCCAATAGCCTTTTGTGAAAACTGAATTTAGAAGTGTCCTCAATAGCCTCTTTGTTAAAGTTGAATTTAGAAGTGGCCCCAATAGCCTCTCTGTGAAAGTAGAATTTAGAAGTGTCCCCAATAGCCTTTTGTGAAAACTGAATTTAGAAGTGTCCTCAATAGCCTCTTTGTTAAAGCTGAATTTAGAAGTGTCCCCAATAGCCTCTGTGAAAGTAGAATTTAGAAGTGTCCCCAATAGCCTCTTTGTTAAAGTTGAAGTTAGAAGTGTGCCCAATAGCCTTTGTGAAAAGTTGAATTTAGAAGTGTGCCCAATAGCGTCTGTGAAAAGTAGAATTTAGAAGTGCGCCCAATAGCCTCTCTGAGAAAGTTGAATTTAGAAGTGTGCCCAATACCCCCTGTGAAAGTAGAATTTAGAAGTGTCCCCAATAGCCTCTTTGTTAAAGTTGAAGTTAGAAGTGTGCCCAATAGCCTTTGTGAAAAGTTGAATTTAGAAGTGTGCCCAATAGCGTCTGTGAAAAGTAGAATTTAGAAGTGCGCCCAATAGCCTCTCTGAGAAAGTTGAATTTAGAAGTGTGCCCAATACCCCCTGTGAAAGTAGAATTTAGAAGTGTCCTCAATAGCCTCTTTGTTAAAGCTGAATTTAGAAGTGTCCCCAATAGCCTCTGTGAAAGTAGAATTTAGAAGTGTCCCCAATAGCCTCTTTGTTAAAGTTGAAGTTAGAAGTGTGCCCAATAGCCTTTGTGAAAAGTTGAATTTAGAAGTGTGCCCAATAGCGTCTGTGAAAAGTAGAATTTAGAAGTGTGCCCAATAGCGTCTGTGAAAAGTAGAATTTAGAAGTGCGCCCAATAGCCTCTCTGAGAAAGTTGAATTTAGAAGTGTGCCCAATACCCCCTGTGAAAGTTGAATTTAGAAGTGTCCTCAATAGCCTCTTTGTTAAAGCTGAATTTAGAAGTGTCCCCAATAGCCTCTGTGAAAGTAGAATTTAGAAGTGTCCTCAATAGCCTCTCTGAGAAAGTTGAATTTAGAAGTGTGCCCAATACCCCCTGTGAAAGTAGAATTTAGAAGTGTCCTCAATAGCCTCTTTGTTAAAGCTGAATTTAGAAGTGTCCCCAATAGCCTCTGTGAAAGTAGAATTTAGAAGTGTCCCCAATAGCCTCTTTGTTAAAGTTGAAGTTAGAAGTGTGCCCAATAGCCTTTGTGAAAAGTTGAATTTAGAAGTGTGCCCAATAGCCTCTGTGAAAGTTGAATTTAGAAGTTTCCTCAATAACCGCTGTGAAAAGTCGATTTTAGAAGTGTCCCCAATAGCCTCTCTGTGAAAGTAGAATTTAGAAATGTGCCCAATAGCCTCTGTGGAAAGTTGAACCTAGAAGTGTCCCCAATAGCCTTTTGTGAAAACTGACTATAGAAGTGTGCCCAATAGCCTCATAGTGAAAGTTGAATTTAGAAGTGTTCCCAATAGCCTCCTTAGAACATTTTAGAAAACACTTGAATGACCATATAACCCACCATATGCTTACTCTCTCCTTTACACCACCACTCAACTAGAACACAGAGATACTATGACACCATTCGGTATAACTGTTCTCATACCAACATTCCGTCTCATACTCCACATCACTCTATGTAAACACTGCTGGTTACACACCCCCAGCCAGGCGTTCTCCTCAGGCCTAACGCAGCCACATCCGGTCTGGATTAATCCTGCCAGAACGAACACATACCCCTGACCCCTCAACCACCACACCTACCGCTAAGAAGCAGCTATTACACGAATACCGCACAAGCTGCACACATACATGGTGCCCACACGCACCTTTGACTCTCTACTCCCTCTACTGATCTGAACTTCGGTTCCCCAAGGGCGTTCAACCTACCAGCGCCTTCAGACCATACCAATGGTATATAAGGCGCTATATAAATGCAAAATAACAATAACAATAACAATGTACTTGGATGCTTCGCTCCTTTTTATGTAGTATGTGTTTTTAGGAGATTTTACTTTGACACTGTGTCGAACTGAAGACATGAAGCTGTTTACTTGGCCTGTTGTTGAAACTGGTCTAGGGAAACCAAAGCGGCATTTGGTATAGTATTTGCCTCTGTTCTTGTATTTGCGTTGCCAATACTTGTGTCATTGAAATTGCAAAATGTGTGCTCGTAGGTCACTATGGGTACTTTCCGGAGGGATTCCGCAAGTGACAAATTTGTGGATGAACTCCAAAACAGTTTCATCGCTCTCATCACCAAATTTAGGAGCATTCTTAATCCACAAAAGCATGTGGATGTGTGGTGCTCCTCTGGCTTGATATTCTTTTCTCCAAAAGAAGTGTTGTACTTCTCTGAGGGGAGGAAGTCTTTTATTGCAAATAAAGTGCAGCATTGCAAGGATGCAATGATGAAAGTAGCGTGAAACATTTACTGGATCGAGAGAACACAGCTCTCCTGGTGTTTTCATGTCTATACCTGTTTTTTTTTTGTTTCCTATGCGTAGGAAAGTATGCAAGTCTTCCCATGCATACTCAGCACAACTTAAAGTGACAAACCATGTGGGTGGGCCAAGGTTGTGTAGCATACACTCTCTATCTGCGTGCTGTAGGAACCAGTACTCATTGGTGACACGCATGTTTGCCAAAACATTTGTAACATTACTTTGTAAACCTTCGTCCTTTTGTTGCACCTTTTGAAGTAGTTGTGTAGCAGACATGTTTTGGAAATGGGAACCTGTTTTTAATGTGTGGGCAACTCCATAACATAGGCTTGCTCGTTCACTTTCAAAGAGTAGGTGGAATATGTACTCCACGTTCTGTCTAAATCTTGGGTCTTCAGCATACATTCGTAAACAGCGGTATAATCGGATGCTGTTATTTGTGTGCATCTTTCATCATATCTTCCACCTTTTCAAGTGGGGAAGAGTAGAGGAAAGCCCTGAGGACAGAAGGGCTGGATTGCGACTGTTAGGCTGTGGCGGCATCTCTAATGTGTTAATCTACTAACACCCGTACACTCGTATACTGCAGAAGGAGAGGGGAGACTTTGCAGCAGCAGCTGTTAAAGAGCACCAACTTACTTCATTTATACGCTCCAACAGCGCTTAAAGTGAACAGGTGAAAAGGACGCCTGGTGCTTTAAGTGCTTCAACACACGGTGCTTTGATTCTGCCTCCCGGTGCTCATGTGAAACTTTTTACAGCCTTCATAGACACACACCCCATGCCCTTGCGGCGTAAGCCCTGAGGACAGAAGGGCTGGATTGCGACTGTTAGGCTGTTTGGCGGCTTTGGCGCTCAAGCTCGCCAATATTCCATTCAGTGCATAACGTGACGACCGAGGACTTGCTTTGAAGCTTGGCTGCTGCTTTATTACCGAAAGACGTTGACTTCAACATCACACTTGGAGGACAAACAGCTCGCCCGCATACAAGAGCGATCTCCAGACTCCTGCAACATCAGCGAGAGAGACCTGGAAAAGTCCATGATTCATCAAAAGAAAGAGGTAAGACAATTGGCAGCTCAAAATTACTTGTGTTGTCACTGCATGAAAGTAATGAGATACAAGAGAAAAGCGAGAGGGAAGGAGGAAGGGATGAAGTTATGGTGGAAATACCCAAATATCAAGCCCCTTCAGGGTCACCAAGTATAGTGATATCAATAGAACACACTAGTGAACCACAAAAGACCCTGCTATCAGACAGTAATAACAGGGATAGGCAGACAGCCAACAAAATAGACAAAAACCGAAAGGTACTGATCCAGGCGGCAACTCTGGCACCAGACCACTTAAATGTGACAGACGCACCTATGTCGGTCTGATGGTAGAAGCCCAACACGAAAATAGAAGTAACATCATAATTGACTTAAATGAGACCAGAGAAAGGAGTTCTAAATCAGAAAGAAATGACAGTGATAGTACCTCCACACACAGAGAGAACGACAAAGGACAATCACCAGAAACACAAATTCTGTCTAGTCTGAACAAGAAAGATAAAGGAACTAACAACGATAAGAGTGAAAAAAGTGAAAACCACAGGAAAATCAACAGGCAGTCAAGTGGTGAAGACCCAGATGAATCTATCTATTCTGATGCATATGAAATATTGCTAACAAGTGAAAAAGGAGAAAATCATGACACAGTAAATAATATAATTAGTCAAGAGGTCACGACTAACATGAAAGAAAAAGAAGGAACCTCCCGAGACATAACCAGCGACTACTCAAAATTTACAACATCAAAAGCAGGAGTGATTAACCAGGAAGATGAAAAGACAAAAAAAAATAACAAGAAGTCACTAATGGAGGCAGGCCCAAATGAAAAGGAATATAGAAAATTGGAGTACTTATTAAAACAGAGAACACAGAAAAGAGGTCACACTCAGAAAGATGGGACTGAATCACATAAACAGGTGAACCGTCTTCTTCAACTAGCAAAGAACAAACAACATTCGCCACTAAAGGTTAAGGGAAAAGGTTCACTGATAAAAGTCAAAGTCATGAAATTTCGATAGCAGAAGAGATTGGTGAACAAGAATGGAGGGAACAATTTATAAAAACAATGGAAGGAAATACAACAAAAGGGTCATCAACTGAAAAAAGATACATACCTGGCCTAGAAAACAGCCAAACGCCACCAAGTGGTCTACCAAAAGACCTTGGAGCGAGACCAAAAACCCACCATTAGGGAAAAACCCAAACGTGGGAGCAGGCCTCTGGCTGGCATTCAACGCAGACGATGCAGACATATTGATATCTTCACCACTGGATAAAAGATGTCTGCAATCAACTTTCGCCTCCATGAGCCGTTTTCCCACTGAAACCACTAAAGAGGGAGAAAAGTCCAGCCCAAGGGTCCAGTATGAAACAATCTCCACACAAACAGAAGTGCTGGACTCCTTGCCTCAAAGAATGGGCTCAAACGGCGAAACCAACCGAAGTAACAAGAAAAAATTACCAGAAATAAATAAAGCGAGCAAGCATAATAAAGATTCACCTACGACCCACCGTGACTCGCCGTCGGACACTGGAATCCAAATACAAAACAACGTTATGGCCGCCCTAACTATCTCATTGGCCCCGTATATGAAACTGTATGAAGCGATAAGTGAAAACGTAAAGGATAACAATGTACTTCTCGCATTGATGCTAACAAAGTTAACAGCACAGGAAATCACTGCTCTAAAAATAGAAGCACGGTTAAATCATGAAGCAGAAACTTCAGTGTTGTATTGTGCCTGTCTGAGGTAAGGTAGCTGTGATGTCATTGGAATGTTACTGTGTGGATGATGGAATGTTCTGGCTGAGTGTTCTGTGTTGTGGCAGTTACAGCTGGCTGGCCCTGGGTGATGGGAGCCGGTGTTTGTCTGAGCTTATGTCCTTAATGTCTTCATGTGGAACTGTAACCATTAAGCTGTAAATAAACATACATGAACTGAACTTAAAGAGCCTGGAACTTACTTTTTAACAATGGCGACGAGTCGGTCTTTGCCAACACGCGTGCCACAAGCTGAAGGACTGAGGACCCTGCTGCGGGGGGTGCAGGAAGGACAAGCTAATGGAGAAGCACAACACCGCCCCCATAAACTGTAAGTCCCATCAGCCAGGGGCCCAGGGGGTCGTCAGGGAGAAGCCCTGACATGCTTACCCATGGCACAGGGGGTGCCGCTGGGAGAAAGCCCCTTTTGTTCGTAGGACCAACACCCTTAAGTTGTGGGAAAGCTGGGCCCAAGGGGGAGAAGCCCTGACATGCCTACTCAGGGCGCAGGGAAAGGTGAACAAGGCCCCTATACATGGATAGTACCACAGGGGGCTGGAGAGAGAGAGTCTGGCCAGTGGAGCAGTGAGGAAATCGGGCCCATTGCTATGCACATCCCTATGTGCAGGGCAGCCACTATCCCCCTGTGTCATACCTGTAGCCCGCAGCAGCTGGGAGTGCTGTCTTGGACTAATTTGAATTTGAAGATGTTCATGGGATAGCAATAATGCTAAGCATGGCGTCGTCCTAACGGCTGTGTTAGACTATGACACCAGAGCTGATAGGGAAGGTGCCGGGTGGGTATTGGAAACTGAGCCCCAGAGACTAAGTGTCTTCAAGAAGCAGTTTGAGTTATTATGTGTGGTGGAATCAGCAGTGCCAGTCTTTGAACATGGAGTGCTGTATGGACTGTGGTAGAGCCATATGAGATGGGTGCCCGTGTCCCTCCACTGGCCCATGGCATTTGGAGTTTCGGCGGTGCTGTGATCTTGAACACAAGATCTTGAGGAGAAAAGGGAAATGGAGCGTGTGTGGTGATTTTATCATTCGTAGTTGGAGCTCCGCACTGCCTGCTTACCTGATGTGAATGATGATGTCACAACGTGGTCGAGCGGTACTGGCAATCCTCTGGAACCTTGGGAGTGCCTCAGAAGTTGGTGACGTGACTGTATCCCGCGGACCCAATATGCCTGTCTGAGGTGTTCCGTGCTGTAATTGCCAGGATTCGAGTGAAGCACCTGGTGTCGGGCGCGCAACGTGACGCCGTCACATGTCTTGACTCGGAAGGATATCTGGATGATTGGAAAATAGACTCCGCGCTTCGCAACAGTGTCTGCCTGTGGAATGTTGATGGTGGAGGGTAGTACTGCGGAACTGCTCCGTTGTCATAAGTGAAATGCAATGCAATTGTCTAGCGGACAACAAGAAGGGACGATCGGAGTCGGAAGTTTATTTCTCTGTGGGTAAACCTTCCAGTGGGCAAGGTACTGATTTGCTAATCTGCAAACGTGAACTAGATGAATGCATGCAGTTCTTTTGCTTGCCATGTCCAGACCGTTGCGCAATTATCTGCCAAGAGATTTTAGATGGAACGGATCATTGCTGGTGCGCGCAAGTGAGGATCGCGGTGCTTATGAGGTTGTGACAGAACCTACGCACATATATCCTTTTTCTGAGATGGTGGCAAAAGAAACTCTGGAATGGGAAGGATGGGGTCGAGCTGTTATATGGGTAGTGATTGCAGCGCATGTTTATGATAGGAGGTTTGGAAAGGCTATTTAAATGTATTTAACTATTGTAGTTGTGAAAAGTTATTTAAATGTATTTAACTATTGTGGTATGCAACAAGCCACAGAAGTATGGAGGGTAAATAGTTAAAAATGTGCACATTGGTGATTGTTTGTATGAAGTCTTATTGAAAGAAGCATGTAGTGTGAATGGAAAGAATAACCTGTTTTGAGGATTTTTAGGTTTAGAGTGCCTTCCTCATGGCACATGGACTTCCGCTCGCAAAATGTTTTTACTGTGGCGGTACAAAGCATGCACTTATAACGTGTGTGTGTGATGGATAAAACTAACTTTTTTTTTTCATTTAGAGTTGCATGAAGCAACATGGACTGGTAGGGATTTCTTTGAGCCCTAATGGCTATGGACATTTAGGTTGTGATGGAGCCTAGTAATGGCTATGGACCCTTACGTTCATTCAAGTTTTGGGTTTGGAGTTTTGTTTCATTTATAGGAAAATATGGGTAATGCATTTCATTGTTTTAAAATGCATGTTATCAATCGTACTCTTATGATATTGTATATAATATGCATTATCTGTATCTGGATGGGGAGAGAGTCAGTGAGAGATTGGTAACGGATTGAACTCACAGTTAGCATGGGTTATGCGTGATGTTCTGTTTTTAGACATGTGAGTTCATCTTTGGGTAATATGTGCTTTGTATGGTTTGGACAATGATGTGTGTGCCAAGAAGTTGACATGAAGATGTGTACTCATGTTAGGTTATTGGTAAAAGATGAACTGCCATTGGGTAGTTCTAGAGCGGGGTAGCGCCAATGGTTTTTTTTAAGTACAGGAGGATGTTTTCTTTTAAGTTTGGAGATGGGTTTGGTTTATGGAGTTTACCTCATTTTGCGTAAAGGTTGAGCAACGCTGTGGTTGTTTTAAGGGGAGGTAGCATGTTCCCTTAGGTTTGTTAAACTTCTCATCATATAGGACAGTAGGTAGATTGTGGTAAAGCGATAGCTGGGGACGCCTGGTAATGACCCGTCGGTATTGGGTGTGGTGTGTCCTGAATTGATGAGTAAATTGTTCTCTATGTTACTTGTGGCATTTATTGTGGACTTTGTTTTGTCCATGGGATCAACAGTTTGAATTGTGTGAGGAGGCCACCCTTTTTTTAAAAGATTGTTTAGTTTTACTTACCAGTCTTTGATGTTGGTATTGGGAGTGCGGGACCACTGCTCCTGATGTGCTTGAAGGTTTGTACAACCTGGTCTGGTGTGATGTGTATGGTGTTGAGTCCATGGGTGTTTGTGGTTTCAGTGAAGTTATGTGTTTCCACTTTATGTATCCCTATCGGAGTGAGGTTGTGGTTGTCTGTTTGGAGGCTTTGAGGTCTCAGTTCTCTAGAGTGGCAGTCTAGAGGCTTGCTGGAGTTCCAGGGTGGCAGCTTGGAAACCCGCGTTGTTGTAGGCGGGGGCAGGTGGTAGGAGGTGAAGAAGTTTTGTGGTGGTTTAGGAATGTAGGTGAAGTAGCCCAGTTTTGGGGTTTGCTAGGTCCCGGGGTGAGAGCCTGGTTGCTTGTTTGTGGCAGGAACAGGTAGATGGATGACAGTATTTTTGTGATTGGTACATGGAATGTAGTTTGTTAGGTTGTGATGTTTTGATGGTTGGGTCTGGCCGTGGAAGTGTCTGTCTGCCAGTTGAGTGTCTCGTGTGTGCATATCGTGGAAGGTGGTAGTTGTGTGTGGTTTTGTTATGTGACTTGTTGTGTACATATGGTTTAGTAATGGAGGGAGGTGTGTTGTATTGTGCCTGTCTGAGGTAAGGTAGCTGTGATGTCATTGGAATGTTACTGTGTGGATGATGGAATGTTCTGGGTGAGTGTTCTGTGTTGTGGCAGTTACAGCTGGCTGGCCCTGGGTGATGGGAGCCAGTGTTTGTCTGAGCTTATGTCCTTAATGTCTTCATGTGGAACTGTAACCATTAAGCTGGAAATAAACTTACATGAAGTGAACTTAAAGAGCCTGGAACTTGCTTTTTAACATTCAGCTGCATGGCAATGGAGGTTATTTGACTTGGCGAGCGGCGAAAGACAGGAGAAAGACCAATTGACTAACACAATGCTAGAGTCTCTAAAATGGATGCGGAAAACAGTAGAAAATGCTAAGCGGAATGAACAATCGTGCAGTGCAGTAAAACAGTCAAGACAAACAGACGTTAGAGAAGACACACAGGATCAGCATGAAACCCCTCCCCAAAAAAAGGATAATCGTCACCATAATTCGAAAACTACAATCAATAAAAAAGTCACCAAAGAGGTAATCTGCGAGGGGCCGGACAAAGAAACTAACAGACTATCTAAAGAACCAAGTCCTAGAATCGGAGATGAAAAGCCAAATCCACAGGAAAAGGTTAAACGTTCAAAAATTGGATCAGTTAAAGAGTAAAACGAGCCCAAACATCAACGACTCCTTAATCGAAATGGGTGTAAATGGAAAATTAAAACCTGTATGATCAAGGATGACCTATATCCCATGTTTGGTCCGTCTCAAGGGCAGGGGTCCCAAAAAAACAAGGGCCCTTGCTCGAAACCACCACAAAGGAAAAAAGACATGGGAAAAGAATCAAGTAATTTGAAAATAAAAATAACCGGCCAGAGTAACCCACAAAGCGCAAGTACTGTCTTCCGGAATATCAACCTCGCAACACACAACGCAAGACAAATTACGAACGAAGAAAAAGGCCTACCACCACGAGAGGCCTTGAAACAAAGTAACAGACAGGTAATGATCATAAACAATGGGGAAGAAAGTGAATCAGAGTCCTCAAATGGAACAAGAGATTTGATAGAAGACGCCTCCTTTTACATCGAAGAAGCAGCTAACAGCTCACTACCTAATCCAATGGAAAATGATGAGCGACCTCAAATAAGGCAGAAAGCAACAAGGCTCATACAAAGAGAGAAAAGCAACAACGAGATGTCACACTAAGACCAAGATGAAGAAGAGACCACAGAAGATCCAGGGTTTCTAACAAAGGATGAAAAAAGAAAACTAATAAACAAGGAAATGGCTCTGAAAAAGGAGACAGTATCGAAGCTTGAGTCCTCCAGAAAGACCATCAAAAAGTGGAACCCAAAGCAACCCTGTATGAGTCAGTGCAATATCCACAAAAGGGGACACACACAAAATCCAAAAAAAGAAATGGGTAACTCGTTTAACAAGGTATCAATAGAAAACTTGCTCAGGGAAAACGAGGATAAAAACCTGAACCGAAAAAACGTGATGTCTCTTCTTCACTGTGTGGAAAGACTAACAAAAAATAAGAAATCAAGATATAGCAGTGGTCGAATACACAGATGAAAATCGAGAAGACATAGTGGTCTTACACCTGAAGTCGAACTCAGACAAAGAATTAATATTAAGAGAAGGGAAAGAGCTGCTAAAAGGCGGCTATGAAGTTCGGGAAATTCGAAAACACAAAAACGGGCAGGAAAAGAAAGCGGATTTACTCACTCAAGAACAGAGAAAGACGACAAAGACTTCCCATGTACCGAATAAAACGGCGGAAAGTTGTCAGAAAGAAATCTTCAGAATAACTGTGGCAAACTCAAAATCTAAGTTGACAGAAGAAGAACCAGATGCCGGAAGAACTAGAGAGGAAAAAATTTGAAATAGAAAAGACAACCTGAAGAGAGAAGTAGAGCTTCAAAAAGATTGGCAATGGCTGGCAAGTTCCCTATCGACAGAAGGAATCCATCAATAGCAAAAAAAGGAGAATTCAACGGATGAGGAAATAATGATCTCCTGGGGTTTCAAACACCTGATGAACAAAGAAAACCCCCTGTTAAACACGGCTACAATAATTTGTCTACAAGAGACCTGGATAAGTGAACTCCCCACAAGTAGGAATTTCGACATATGCATGAATCCAGCGAAAAGAGGAAACGAAGGGAGACCAACAGTGGGGTTACTAACCCTAATAAGAAAGGGGAGCAGATGGAGGATAACTGACAAAGGCAACTTGACAAACTTTGTACAATGGTCAATACTAGAAAATAACAGAGCCAATAATCAGGAGGAAACATCGTCCATAATGGTGCTAAATGTTTACTGGAATCCAGTAGGCATATCAACTGATCAATTTATAGAAGCAATTACAGAAATAATAGTTGCCAGACTGAAAGTTAATCCACAAACACAAATAATCATATGTGGAGACCGCAACATAAAATGCCTAAACACAATAGGGACAACACGGCTGGAGCCGTTAAGGTTAGGAAATTCGAACGCCTCCAGATGGACACAAATGACAAAAGGCTTTAATCTACATATGTTAAATGGTCAAACAACAGGGGACATTCCTGGAGCCCATACATGGTCAAATGGTCAAGCTTCATCTACAGTCGACTACATTTGGGTATCCTCAACCATACAAAAAGAAATAAAAAAACTTCAAAATCATCGAACAGGAAGATAGCGATCATAACATCCTCAAAGCAACATGGTGTAACGCAAAGAAAATCGAAAAACCTAGAGAGAGAGTCCACAAAGTGGAATTGAACCTGTCAATAAATCGAATAAGTTTAACAAAGAAAGACATTCGATCATTGAAAGGGGTCCTCAGTGAAACAGATATTAGCCGGTCCGGTCACCTCAACTATGAAACTCTCTTGGAGGCCTTCATAATAAAGAAGTCGGGGCTCAAAAGTGATGCCCTCGTACACAAGCATAACTACAGTTGTCAACTAGTTGAAAGAAGGAATCAACTCAGAAAGGAAATAAGAGATTGTAAGAGAAGATCAAAAGATACGGTAGAGGAAAGACTAAAGAAGATCAAGAAAAGTCAATCTCAATTTAAAAACTGGTTATCAGAATTTAGAAACAGAAGACAATAAGAACAAGGGAGGCAATGCTAAAGACCCTGCATTAGACAAACACCAGAGACACATGGGACCTAATTAACAACTGTACATTAAACCAACAAAGCAGGTTAATCGGCAGGGTTTCTGAACAAGATTGGATAAAGCTTTAAACCAAAGTATTCTCAGCTAGATTAGAAGACGCGGACCTTCCTGAGGCAATCACTGAGCATGCCTGGATGATAATGATGGACGAGGCGGAAATAGAGTCTGCAGTTCAAAAACTGACGGACTCCTCTGCAGCCGGGCCAGATGGGGTAACAAATATTCATCTGAAAAAAGATCCTAAATCTTGGGCAGCGATAATAAGTAAGTTGTTTAAAACAATTGAGACTCAAAGAAAGATTCCTGAAATTTGGAACAAAAGTATAACAGTACCGATCTATAAAAAAGGCCAGCGAGACTTGCCGACCAACTATCAGCCAATTTCATTATTGGCTACAACTAGAAAGCTCTTTGCATCAGATCTACAGAAGAATTTGACTAAGTGGGCGGAAACAAACAGCATTATAGATCCTCGACAAACAGGATTCACAAAGTGAACCAGCACTGATCTAAATCTCTTCATCCTGTCAATGCTTAAAACAAACGCTGTAGAATGTAAAAGGGAATTGCATCTCGCATTTATTTACTTAAGTCAAGCATTTGACACAGTAAATAGACGAAAGCTTTGGGAAGAGCTAAAAACATTGAACTGCCCCCACAGAGATGCGGAACCCAATAAGAGCACTTCATCAAAATACAACAACACAAATCAGGCTGAATGAAGAAGGAGACCTGACGAACAACATCACAATCAAGAAGGGCGTGAAACATGGGTGTCTGCTTGCGCCACGCTGTTTAAATTGTACTTTTCTGACCTACCAGAAATAACAGCCAATATAAGAATTTTTAGCCCGAAAATAAATGATGAAGAAGTGGCATTAATATGCTATGCCGACGACATAGTCCAGAATCGGACTACGGCATCTTCTTAACAACCTTCAGAAATACATGTTTAAGAACGACTTGATCATCAATGTAGAAAAATCAAAGATCATGACAGTAAATGGCAAGAACAACACCACAATGAAAAAATTCACATGGAAGATAGGGGATGATACACTAGAAAGGGTCTCTGAAATAAGATATCTGGGAGTTGGTATTAACATCTCAAGTGTGGAAAAAAAAATTGGGAAGACGTCTTGATAGCAAAAGTTAAGAACTTAAGTGCGCAAGGCAGAGTCGTGAATGGGAAATATGGAAAATTCTCCCGGGAGCCTGTGATAATGTTCTATGTACAAAAAGTACTACCATCACTAACCTATGGTAGTGAAGCCGGAGTGAACCTTTCCCATAGAATCTGGTCCAAGTTGGAAAGTGGGTTTTGGAAACCACTACTGAGGCTACTGAAGAATACATCGATGAAATGGAAATCACTAAGTCTGCTGAGGAAAATACTAGAAGGGAATCCTAGCAATGAAAGGTCTAGGAAACAGCTCAATTTACTTAAACCATTGGAAAAGGGAATGGACTCAAATTCTATTAGATTTGGAATCGACAGAAGAAGAACTATTATCAAATCCTAATAAAGTAAAAGAAAAATTGTTCAGACAAGACTGGATATTAACGAGAGAAGCCAAAATGAAACTGAAAAACATAAAAAACATGGCCATGGAGGACTACTAATGAAAATTCGGTTAGGAGTTTACCCGACCAAAGACAATAAAAACAGAACTGGCGGCAGAGGAAGAATCGAAGCATCGAAGGACGCTGCAGATTCTGTACAGATAATGAACAACAGGAGACACCATCACATCTCCTTACGAATTGCAGAGCAATATCAAAAGTAAGAAATCAAATGCTGGCAAGCCATATGTCAACAATGACACAAAGTAATGACGAGGAAAGATGGGATTATTTTATTCAAGGATACAACCCCAAATTCTCGTGTGCAAGCATAAACTTCCTGGAAAAAGTCTTGAAAGATAAGGACAACGTGGCAGTAAGAGAACCCATGGAAAAAGATTCACGTTAAGAACCTATAGTCAAGGTGGTCAAAAACATACAAAGAAGGTCATGAAATGGAGCCAATAAAGTGTGATAAAAGTTTGTAATGTAAACTAAATTTTACACAGTAAAAAAAATAATAATAAAGGCTCGTGCTTCCACACCTTTTCCCCATATACTGATTGGGACTCCTTTTGCTTGCCACATTTAATATGTTTCTAGTGCATCGTCTATGGTGTCTCTGGAGTGCTGTGGGTGAATTGTATAGTGGTCTAAAATACTGGAGGCTGCCCTAGGATCTAGGCATTCAAATTGGCCACTTGTTGAGGAGTCCTGCATTATTTTGGTTGTTTCTCCTAGGATTTCTTCAATGTTTGTTTCCTTGTAGTATTCATTGTTCTCTTTAAGGTACTGCAATGCCTCTCTGACTTAAGGTAAGTGTTAAGATGGATTTCTGAACTCTGACCTGGAGGGGCAGAGGTTCAGAAGGCCAGCCTAGTTTCTTGGAACAGGGTAACCTCTGGACAAGCCAGACCAATCAGGGTAGCAATGGCGGCGGTCAATACGGGTGAGGGTGACTGAAAGACCTCAATGAGCACACAAAGCAAGGACACTTACAAATTACTCCAGACAGGTGTTATATTAAAAATATAGACACATTTATTACAAGGCTTTGTAACATCGACCATAGCAAAGAATCACAAAATACTAAAGTAAACCAACACATCACAATCAATACAATATATATACAAGACCGAGGGGTCTAAAGAGTTAGGAGCACGAAATATGTAGACCACCTAGATGGGGAGGAAAACAGGCAGTGCAAGTAATCGTTAGACCCAGTTCGACATCAGGAATAGACCTAACTAGGAGGCAGTCCAAGCCCTACGAAGAGAGGAGCCTTATGCTCATAGTACTTGCACGCGCATGTGCCAATGGACAAAATAGGGTCTCTTCAAGGGTCTCTGACAGATCAGGAAGGTGAATGAGGCGATGAAGAACAAGTCCCCACTACTCAAGCAAGATCTCCACTTGCAGGCAGAGGCAGGGTGAGAGTGCGGGATGGACCCGCTATTTCGCAACAGCGGTAGAAAAGAAGTGGGTTCCTGCGCTAGGGGCCACCGGTTGGGGTATGGACTACTCACCGGTCCCCGACGCAGGCAGACCCAGACTTCGCCAGTTCAGTTCACGTTTCTGGCAGGTTCGGATGCGACAAGCAGGACGTCTCCACACCATGTAGATTCCGCAGTAGCAGGATTCAGGATCGAGGGGGTCACAAATGCAGCGAACGTGCACAGGTCGTTACCACAGCAGTGCAACACGGCAACCGCGTTTACTCTGGTCCGGGCGCACTCGTCTCACTTCAGACCTAGAAATGCCAAGTGTACCAAATTCGGTGTGAGGGTGCCGTGGACACAGAGCTAGCAGTAGGCCAAGTTTCGAGGGCTTCCCCGAAACGGGGGCGGTGACAGAGCAAATGTCCCGTGTAAGCTGGCCAGCCCACTGGTTGGCCCAGGGACACTTCCGAAGAGGCTTACTTGCAGGGTTTGATGAAGGTGCCGAGAATAGTTGGTCCCACTATTCCAATGGGTCGAAGCGCCTTCACAGACCTTCTAGGACGATCAGATGCAGAGGGGTCTCGCAGGACGACAGCGGGCTCAGGGAGCCAAACCTTCCAGCGGGTCACCAGCGGTCCCTCGACTCGGCTTCTTGTTGCAGGATACTCGGCTCCTTATCCCTTGTTCGGTATGAACTCAGGAGATCGAGGAGACCATGGTAGTGGTGTTTTCGGCCTCCTCTTATCCAAAGTTCCCTTTGCGCCAAAACGGAGAGGACCCAATGGGAGATCTGCTCACAAACTTTCACTCCATACGTGGACCAATCACTGACCACGGTTGTCCCAGGCATTCAGGACACTCCAGACTCTCTGGCACCCAGGATGTGTATTGGGAACATACATCCCAGCCCACATCCTGGAGGCACACACACAAGGAATGCAGAAGCCCGCAAAAGCTTTGGGTTTCGCGGGAAAGTGCATGACCAAATAAGGACTGACCTGGGTCGGCTCGACCTGTGGAAGGTGAAGGGGCAAGATGGCCAAAGGACAGGACAACGAACCGCGTGGCATGGCCATTTTAGAGCCAGGCCACCTATTTGTGCCAAACACGGTAAGCAAAGATAACATGTCAAAAAAGGGTTCAAAACATAAGATAAATGATAGCTGCCACCAGTCCCGTCCGTGACACACCTGCACAGTTCATAATAAGTCCAGCAAGAGTTTCTAGGTCCTTTGGAAAGACTAGAGACCCAAGAGTGCGGTAAAGTAAGTTACATTGCACTCTCGTTACATGTTGCACAAAAGCTGCAACATGAGGAAAGGACTAAGGGAAACAAAGTCTCCCAGTACTGACTGTTTTAAGGGCATGTCAGTTTCCCCATAAGAATTGAGCGACATCCCAGAGGAGTGCGGCGGAGGGCAAAGGTTAGATCAGGGTGTAAAACAGCAGCAAAAAGTTTGGGGGTTGACACATGGAGGGAAAATTACATTCAAATATGAAATCTTTCCTAACAGTAAATCCACTAGGTGTTGACAATTTCTTTTGTCTTTTGTAGGTACACCATTTACCAGGATAATCATAGATTTGTGTATTGGCCTTTGCCCTCGTAGAGTGTCTACATTTTCTTTCAGATCTAATGGTAAGTAAACTACTTTACCACGAATGCCTTTCAGTAAATCGGTGCAAGGTAATTTTGCAGCTTTTGGTTGAAGAAATATTATTGCTTGAAATGGGTGCACTGTTTGTATTATAATTCTCTCGTACAAATTAAGCTGCTGCAGTGCGTTTGGCACTGGAAACAGTTCCAAATTATTACTAATTGCACATGAAGGCCTTGGGTTATTGTCAAGTTTTGAAGTGCATAATGTGCACAGTATGGAGGTGTTGGTAATGTCGTACTTGTTTTCTGCTACAAGGTACAGAGCTAATTGAAACACTTGGGATTCCTCATTGCCTTCTACTTTCTGAATTATATCAACAGTTTTGGTGCTCTTTTTATAGAACGTTCTACGGCAACACACATACTTGGTTTGGCATTTTAGCATAAGTGCTTTTGAACTTTTGTATTTCTTTTGTGTATGTCTGATGTAAAAAGTTGATAGCTGCACTGTTGTCTGTATTGTTTGCTGACAATGTTGCAGTGGGTAAGTGCTCCTCGGTTTCACAGTATTTCCTTAGGATGTACTCAATTTCATCGCGCGTAGCAGTCTCTACAAGAGCTTCCAGGTTTACTTTTCTGTGGTAGGTTTTGAGAGGTGACTGATTTCTGTCCTCTACTTGTAAGGTTGTGAAGGACTCTGTGGTGGAAATTTGTTTGTAAAATTAGTTTTCTTCAATGCTTGCTTGTGATTACACTACTATTTGTATGTGCTCTTTTAGAAGTAGTCTGCGTTGGAGTGTATTTTGTGGTTCCCTGTACATTCTCACATTTTGCCAGATAACCTACACTGTCTTTAATAAACCTTTCAGTTTACATTCAGATTGCAGTGGATGCGTACTTTCTGTGTTTGTAGGTTGCGTGGCTCTCTTTCGGTATTGCTTTCTACGGAATTGCCGTTTGGTAGGCATTTTGTAGTAGCTGTTGGCGAAGAAAGGGAAGTGTGGGTGTGCACATTTTCACATGCATATGTGTACAATGTGTGTCAGTGGGTGAATGGGAGGGTAGGCAGCTATGTAAGTGCAAGTGTGTCGGTGTGTAGGGTTATGTTGGGGACACATTGTTAGTATGTGGGTATTATTGTAATGGTGGCGACATAAGAAACACCCAACACCTGTAAAGGTGCAATTAGTGATTAGTAACAATGCAGTACATATTGTTGGATGGGCACACATGTATATGCTACAGTAGAATATTAGTGCACTGGTGTAGTAAGACAAACAAGAGTATGCTGCTATTGTACTTACTTTGTTGATTGCAGAGAGTGGGTGTCTTCTAGTCTGTATTTTGACGTGTACACTCCAGTAGCTTCCCAGAGATTGGTGGGTAGTGCTCCTGTATAAGAAGGCGGTAAGAACATATGTTGGCTCATGACATACTGCTTACATTTGCGCATTACATTTTGGAAAATTGTAGGGGGATGCCTTGGCAGGAAGACGAAGCGTGTTTGTATAAATGGAAGGTCTACAATATGAAGGGCAGTTGGGAGTAAAAGCGTGTTTGTTAAGGGAGTAGGTGACCGACTTGGGAGTGTAGTGTGTGACAGGTTATGGAAAACAAGTGTGCAGTAGTGTAGGCCTATTTACTTGACAAATGCAGTACTGTGCAGTGTGGGAAGATGAGACAAAGGTGCAGAAAGATGTACAGAGTGGAAAGTGCAATGTTTTCGGGTGTACATTTGCATGCAGTTCTGTGCATATGTTTGTCCAGTACCTGAGTGCAGGGATTGCTTAGGGGTTTCCATTTGAATATGCACATTTACGTATGTTACTGTTTTGAACGTGGCAATAACTTCCTTTATTGCTAAACTGCTGTTGTTATGGATGACGTAGGGATGGAAATGGTCGTTATGCTTGAAATGTATGCAGTTTGCATAGTTTGGTCGGAAAGGCTGCCTGATGGTTGTGTTTGCGATTTGTAAAAAGGGCTAGGAGGTGGTGTAATGGGGGAAACAATATAAAAAAAGACGGAACAAAAGAAAACAGTAACTTTTTTCGTCTAACAATGCGTGTTGCGGCCAAATGGAACCTTTGCCACCACCTACCACTGTAGGAGCAATTTCGTGGTATCTGATGGGAGGCACACTAGTACACATTTTGGGTACATTATGGAGATTTACACTTTGGTACTCTGTTGCTACAAATGGTGTATAGTTCTCAACCTTTCATGGCTCTTGCATGGGTGCAAACAACTGATGTCGTAATTGGCGTGTCAAAGCCCTTTAATTGGTATGGGCGTTTAAGGAGCTTGGCGAGTGAGACAACTGCATAAGTGGCAGGTGACAGCCGCCAAAAGCATGTGATTTGAGAGGTATGTGGACATATAACAAAGTTGACAATGTACTGTAGAAAAAATAGTAATACCTACTGTGTGTGTTGATGGGTAGTGATGCTGATGTTTGTGGGTGCAGAGCGCGTAGATCGTTCACTCGTACTTTCGCATGGAGGTGCTTTTCATTTAGTAGAGATGTCACCTCTGCGTCAATAACGGCTGTTACGCACTGTTCATTCGATGTGATACAATTAAATGCGCACTTCTTGATTGCAATTGGTTTATGCGTACGTAATACTTTAACAGTAGCCAATGAGGGAGTGCTGGTGAGAGACTACTTGAAAGGGAAGAAGGACTGGCCCTGCTCTACTGGGCTGCGGCCCTCGTGGTAGTAGGGGAAACCGTACCTGGTAAATGGTGTTCTTCGTATCATGCTTGGTATGGAAATGGGACTACGGTTGAGCGATTCACGTGTCTCTATGCTTTTGTGTTCCATGGTAGGATCTTGTTTTGTGGCATTGATAACGTTAGTGCTTGTAACGTGACGTTTGTTAGTGGCAGGGAATTTTTTTTCTTCCTGTATTGCAATTAGTAATCTGTTGCAGTACATACTATGTATGCTGCAGACACACATGTAGTACTATACGGAGGACAAGCCGAGAGCAACCCATAACAAGGAGCACGGAGGAAGGTGTTTCTTGACGCAACCCAAAATTAGAACTAAACACTTTGCATAACTTCTACGAAGATGCTGCTTTTTTTATTACGCTTCAAATGTGTTTATGCAGCCCCGTACACAGGGCAATATGTTGGCAAAAGCTGTGCCTTTTGGGGGAGCGCACGTGCTACCTCTGGGTATCATGAGGGTGGCTGAAATGGAAATGGTATTATGCAGGATATGGAATTGGTCAATATGAATTTGTGGGCATGGTGTGTAGGAACAGATTATGGCATGACGTTTCTTTGCCAATAGGAGTGGACATGGCTACGGGGACATTTTGAGCTAGATTGGTGACTCTTCCTCATTCAGACATTATTATTGTTCATTGTGGAGGCAACAGTTTCAACATTCACACATAATCTTTTCTCGCATTGACCAGAGGCAGAAGTGACTGCGTTCTTCCTTGTGTGGTCCACAAAAGGAGAAAGCGTGGAGCAATGTGAACAAGGCTGTGTGTGCGTTTTCTCTGCGATGTTGGCATGTTCTCCTTCCACAAATGAAAACATAACTTTTCATAGTAGGAATATTTTTCGTTCCGATGAAGTTCATCTGACCGATGCTGGCAATGAGATCTTTATGCGTAATATCCAAGATGCCGTACAGCGCTTCCTGCAAGTGTAGGATGCATTTTCCCAGCGGTCCTTTCCGAATTGTAACATTTAAACTACAAATACTCTCAAAAAGACTCTTTTAAGGCCACTACTTTTTTTGCAGAAAAGCATACAATGCTTTTGACGATGTATCGCTGCTAATTATTGCCATCTATGTACGCAGCGCTTATAGGCTGTGTCACCGCTTGCATGCTTCATTTGAAGTTCTATTTTTGAACATTGGAAGGTGGCTCTGAACACAGCCTTTTTGTTTTCCCTGCTTTTTGGCTGTGTAGCATTTTTCCTGTTGTTATCAGAGACTCCAGTAAAGAGAGCAGTGGAAGGGAGATTTCACAAAGTGTACCAACCACAGGGATAAGAAATGGTAAGTGGAGAGTACAAGATGTAAGGTGCACTTTACTTGGGTAAGGGGCAGTGTTTGCCATGGTCCCGGACCGCTGACTCAAAAGCACTTTGGCAATGTTCTCCCCTACATGTTAACGCGTCGCAGTATATGCACAATACAGTAAACTTTGAAAGGTAGGGGTTTGTTGTATTGTGTATGTCCTCCAAGGTTGCTTGTGGGACGCTGTGGCCCACTGGAGTGTCTCTAGTGGTGGTAGGAGCAGAAGGGGAGCATGCTGTAGTGGACAATAAGTTACAGCCAACTCTCCAAACAGCTGCCTGGTTGTGCGCTTTAATGTGCCAGCGCATGGAACTGGTGCCATAGCTGTACAAGCCAGGTATTCCCCGACTGAATACTCTGTTGCACTCAGCGCATTGTACCTGGCTAGCACGATATGTAGGCACATTTCCAACAGTCCTAAACAGTTTTCACACCCATGGTTGCCTTTGGCTGTAGGCAATGGGGATTCCTTCTACTTTACTCTTGTTTCCTTTTCGATATCCCCCCTTTATGACGCTTCTCCATTTGCTGAGGACCTTTAGAAGGATGTGTTCGTGGTGAGGGTGTGAGTCAGAGGTAGTAGTATAAGCTCTGGTGGCCATTACTTCAAGAAGTTGTTTATAGGCACAGATTTTGTGCGAAAGCTATTTCTGCCCCAAGCACTGTGCACCGGTGGTCTTGTATGGAAAGCCAAACAGAGCCATTGTAGGGTGTGCTCTTATATAGGGCTCATGTGGAGCATGTGACATCACAAAGTGCCACTAACTCATTCCCTACAATATCTACATGTAGAAGGAAGAGTGAATGATCGCTGTAAGGGTGCACTGTCATGTTCACCAGGAAAGTGTTACCAGGCGTCATAGTACTATATACATATGTGCAAAGTTGTGGCACAGGTAAACGGACGCTGTTGTTACTATTTCCAGACGGATGTGTGCATGCAAACATGCGGCCCGTACTGGCGTCCTACGGATGATTGTATTGTGATTGCGCATAGGGCAGCCAGATGCGGCGGTCGTAAGCCTCCTCCATTTTTCTCACTTGTAGTCATCCCCACTACTGCTGTGCCCTTCTCACTTACAATGGTGTTGTTAAACGAAAGAAACTAAAAGGGACATACACATTCTGTACAAATTAACATTGCAATATTTATTAGCGCACATTTATAGCGACTAATCGGAAAGGGAAAGGGGACAAGAAACAGATACATATATTGGGAATGTTTCCATTTCAAGAAGCTGCTGCTGAGGGGAAGAAGGGTTTGAGCTCTCATCGAAGAGTCTTTCATGCTACTGATTTTGCAGAGAAGGGGGGCTGGGAATTGGAGAAGGCGGACATGTGCAAGTTAGGCAGTGATATCTTATATTGCCCCTTATATGGTCTTCAAAAACGTTCTCAAGGCAGTAAATTGGAGGAGCAACTGCTCGATTTTGGAATCCAGGCGGTCAACTTTGATATGCTCAGCGCTCCGTTCCGTTTCGGTGGCAGTATGTCTCTGTGCAAAAGGTGCTGCTTCAATAGCTTTGCATTCCGGTATGTTCTGTTAAAAGAGAACAAATGTGGTTACCTCAAAGGAAGTTTTACATTGCGACTGTGTTCTTTTTGCCAGCTCGTTGCCTACCTATGGGGTAACTATGCTCACTCATTTGGTCATTCGGAAAATTTTCCTCCAGCCATTCCAGGGTGCTTGCCCTTCCAGTAACTCTTTCCCTTTTCACAGTGCGGCGGTTAACAATGGGTTTATCATCATCACTCATTTCTTCATGTGGAAAATTTGCCTCAAGGCACTCTAGGGTGGAAGCCATTGCTGCGCGCAAACAGAAAACATAATGCTTTTCTTCTATTGTACACAAATGGATCTCTGGAATTACAACCAAAACGTTTGTCTCCTTACCACGTTGCTCTGACGCTCTATTCTCTGTGGTTGCCGTTTGCTCGTCTGCCTCCTCCTTCTCTGTTTGCTTGTACAGCAAGTGTGCGGTAAGATTGATGAAGGCAAATGTCACTTTTCATGTTGGTGCTTTCCTTTATGTTGCTTACTTTATGCCTTTGTGCACTTTATTTTGCGAAAGTACACATTTTGTACAGGTACGGCATTTGCCCTGCTATTTGACGCGCTTGAAGCTGTTTGCCTATGTTTTTTGTCTTTGCTGAATGTTACACCTTTTTATGACCCCCCCTTCCCTTTCTGGACACGTAGGACTCAAACCAAACTCCGCACACGGACGCAGTGTTCCCAATATTTGTCCCTTTTACTATACAGCCTCAGCCTTCAGTATGTTGCACAGTACATCTTTACACACTAAGCGTATCCTGTACACATCTAATGCAATTCAGTGAAAGATACATTACTGCATGGACACTGTGGTTGACTTGTGCACCTTAAACCCTATCATCTTTCCTGCAAAAACTATAACATACCAACGTTATGATTACAGTGCCATCCTAAGAACCTATGAAATTCACTAACAAAAAACCTTGTTAAAGGAACGTTATGGTTAAGTTGCGCTACTGAAAACATTTCCACTTTATTGCAAAAAACTAGCCTAAAGCGTCGTTATGGTTACAGTGCACTATTAAAAACATATGAAATTCACTAACAAAAAAACCTTGTTAAAGTGACGTTATGGTTAAGTTGCATCACTACAAAGCCTATGAAATTCAATGGAAAAACCTTGCTACAAGGAACGTTATAGTTACAAGTAAAACCGAAAACCCCCAGAAATTCACAACTAACACCCATGACATCAAAGATGGTATCACAAATCTCATTGATGACATCACTGATGACATCACATGTGCATTTAGTTTTCATGGAAAGCCTCCACAAGGGATTGTTATAGTAATGGTGGCAGAAAACTATCAAAGATCATTGGTAGAACTATCATGAGATAAGTAGTTCATTGAGCAATGCATTGCTATACACACCATTGTATTACAGACTTCTTTCTAGTACATGAACCAACTCATGTGGAAACGTAGCCATTGTCTGCACCGTGCCCCATAGAACTGTAATCTTTAAAATCTTCCCATGTTACATAGTTTAGTTTAGTTTAGTTTAGTTTAGTTTATTTATTTGTACCGCGCACCGAACCCTGGGGTAGCTGGGCGCCGGAGACTTAAAAACAGTTACAGCATGGCAAAAATATACAGTACAGATTGTGAAAAAACAACAGCGGCTTAGTAGACCGGGTTACAGGTGGTCAACAAAGGCAAGCAGAGAGAAAGTGCATTAAACGGCATTTTTGTTGGAAAGCCATGTTTTTGTTTTGGCTCTAAAAGTCCAAAATGAGGGTTCTGCTCTAAGGTATGGTGGCAAAGCATTCCATAGTTTGGCAGCTAGGACCGGGAAGCTGGCGCCGCCTGCTTTTTTTAGGGAGAATTTGGGAACAGAGAGGCAGTGTGCGTATGGAGTTCTAGTTGGTCTAGTTGAGGTGTGATTGTGGAACTTGTCTGCCAGGTATTTGGGTGCGTCGTTAGAGCGGCATTTATGGACGATGACGAGGGATCTGAGGGAGATTCTGTCTCGTACTGGGAGCCAGTGAGCATCTTGTCTGAAGCTGGAGATGTGGGCGTTTCGTGGGATACTGAGGGCTGCTCTGATGGCATTATTTTGAAGTACCTGTAGTTTGTTCAGGTTGTGTTCTGATGAGCCAAGAAAGAGGGTGTTGCAGTAGTCAATTTTTGAGAGCACTAACGCTCTGGCTAGTGTAATGCAGCTAGAAGGTGATAGGAAAGGTTTGCAGGCGTTGATGAGCTTATTGGTGTAAGCGGTTGAAGAGGCAGTTGCGTTCACCTGTCTTTTGAGCGAGAGAGTAGAGTCTAGATAAACCCCAAGGGTTTTAATTTCTTTGGCTACTGTGATTAGGTTACCGTCTATGTTGAAGGACGCGTAACGGGGGTCTAGTTTGTTTAGCCGGGGTTGGGAGCCGACAATGAGGAGCTCAGTTTTCTCATCGTTGAGGCATAGGCCGTGCTCTGCCATCCAGGCTTGGATCTCTAAATAAAGGTTGTTGATTTTGGTGGAGTCCTCGTCGTAGCACCCTGATAGGGTGATGAGAACCTGGGTATCGTCAGCATAGTTTGTGTAAGTGACACCTAGATTGTCTAGGCGGTCAAACAATAGCTTTGTGAAGATATTGTATAGGGTCGGCGAGACGCACGAGCCTTGAGGAACGCCGCAGGTGATGGGGACAGGGAGTGCTGATGCCCCTGGGGAGAAGACTCGGGTGGTTCGGTTGGTTAGGAAGGACTGGATCCAGGCAGTCGCCTGGTTAGAGAAGGCCGCTGAGGTCATCAGATGTTCTGTGAGGATCTGATGGTCGACGAGGTCGAAGGCAGCTGATAGATCTAGCAGTAGGAGAATGGCTAGATTACCCTTGTCCTTTGCCTCGTCCATCTGGATTTTTAGGTCCAGTAGGGCTGACTCTGTTCCATGCCTTGGCCTGAAGCCGGATTGTCTGAGACCCAGGAGGTTGTTGTCTTCCAGGTGCTTCTGTATTTGCAGGTAGGCCACTCTGTCTAGGATCTTTAGGATGTAGGGAACGGTGGTGATTGGCCTGTAATTAGTTGGGTTATTGGGGTCTAGATTAGGTTTTTTTAGAAGTGGCATGACCCAGGCCTCCTTGAGGCTACTGGGCACTGAGCTTGATTTGAAGGATGCATTGATGAGGGCTGTTATGAAGGGGGCCAGAGTGTTGGCGCCTTCTTGGATGATGGGAGCTGGGCATGAGTCCCCTTGGCATCTAGAGGGCTTGAGGCCCTTAATGATGCTTTCCACTTCTTTAGTGGAAACTGGTGAGAAGGAGAAGGGGGGGCAAGTAGGTGTTTTGGGGGTGGTGGGCGGAGGGTGGTTTGTTTTTTTGGATAGGCTGAGCTTTTTCTGTTCGATTTTGGATTGTAACATGGTGATTTTGTCTGCAAGGGCTTTTTGAATCCTCTCACACCAGTCTGCATCTTTCACGCAGGTTTCAGCCAGAGTGGGGGGGGATTCGAGTTCCCTAAGGATATTGAAGAGCTCTTTTGTTTTGGATTTGGCGTTCTCAATTCTGTTATCATATGTCTCTTTTTTGGCCTTAAGGATAGCAGTTTTGTAGGTGGTGGCTGCTATCGAGAGTTGAGTTTTGTTGGAGAGGTTGGGCATTTTTCTCCAGGTGGCTTCTGCGGCTCGTTTGGAGTTTCGGAGGATTTTTAGCTCTGGTGTGAACCATTTGTTCATATGAGCTGCCGGTTTGGCTTTGGTGAGTTTGAGTGGGGCGATGGTGTCTATTGCTGATTCTAACGTTTTGTTGTAGAGGTCAGCGAGTTTCTCTGCATCTAGGTTGGCGTAGTTTGTAGGGGTACAGATATTGTCTATAAGTGGGCAGAGGTTTTGTAAAGTAATGTTGCGGTTGTTTCTGGTGAGGGTTTGGGGGATGGTAGGGGTTGGAGAGTTTGGTTGTGAATTCCCTTGTATGGAGAAGGGATGGCGTGGTGGTCAGACCAAGCAGTTTGCTCGTTTTTTGTAATGGTCGTAGAGCAGTTGAGATCCGCTAGCCAGTCCAGGGTCCTGCCTTTGTTGTGGGTAGGGTCTGTGATTCTGAGCTTGAACCCTAGTTGGGAGATGGTGCTTTCCAGGGAGAGTGCATTGGTATCGTTTGGGTCGCCGAGACCGAGGTTGAGGTCGCCAAGAAGGATAATTTGAGATCCTGTTTTGGTGTTGGTGGTCAAGAGGTCAGATATCTCTTCCTCAAATGTGGTGATGGGGCCTGGAGGTCTGTAAAGGAGGTGTAATAGTATGGTTTGTGTGGCAGAGAGTTGGAGCTTAGCTGACAGAAGTTCTGCAGATCGGAGGCTAGGCGGCGGGATTAATCTAAGTCCAAGGGATGTTTTAGCGATGAAGGCTACTCCTCCTCCTTTGCCTGTGTCCCGGTCTTTCCTTAGTATTGAATAACCTTCTGGGATGGCGAGGGATAAGGCTGGGCCTGCTGCTTGGTGCAGCCAAGTTTCCGTGATAGCCAGGAAGTGTAGATTGTTGACAGAGATGAAGTCTGCGATATCTAGCGCATGGGCGACCAGGGAGCGGGCATTGACAAGGGCGCCCTAGTGAAATAATGAAGGCTTTCGTTTTAGAGTTTTCGGGTACTGTGAAACATGTAAGAATATATAACTACATAACTACATAATTGCACTACTGCACAGAAAACATAAAGACACCACAATGCATACATATATGAGCATATACAGGAAATTAAAGTAAGCAAAAAGGAGCAGTATTAATTACATAACTGATTATCTTCATGCACAGAAATGATTGCTGTGTGTTACATGTAATAGTTGGGGTTGTGCAGATTACTCAGGTGCCTCAGGTGACATAAGTGGTCTTTACTGGGTTCGTATGTTACAGCTAAGTACAACAGGATAGACATGAGACAAGTTCATGGGAGAGAAGCATCCACCGGTCCCCCTGTGCTGAAGCTCCAGTTCCCAACTGGCTCTCTGGAATCACAGCAGGTTTACATCATAACATTCTACACAGTCAACACTCCATACTCAACACTCTAAACTCAGACCACACATCAGAAGCAACCAGATAAAGGAGAAGCAACCAGATAAGGTAAAACCTAACACACCCTTCCCCCGTTATAACAATATTAACACTACGGAAAAGACAGAAGGAAGAGTCACCACTAAAAATTGAAATTACCCCAATTCACAGACTATCCTTCTAAAATTCATCTATCCAAGCGAACCGATCCGAGCAATAAAGCTATTCACCTCCAAAGACCTTTACAGTAGCTACCAAGCAGACCTTTACAGTAGCTACCAAGTAGCCATACCATTTCCAAAACTATCAACAGTACCATAACAGGCCTATTATGGAACTCACACAAGGGAACCAGCCCACCTTCCAGCGCAAAACCTACACCAACTAAACATCACACATATAACCTTACTTCATCATCCCCCAACTAGTTGTGCCAAAACACAAACAAACAGGGTTCTAACCCCACTTACCGCCTAAAGCAACAAATACATCTCCACTGTATGGCACCAACCATAATGTCAGCATCCACATACCACTAACTGTGGCACCAACCAAAGTGTCAGCATCCACGTACCAACAATATGCACAAAACACTGGGAATCCACATCCCACAACAATTTGCACCACTAATGCGGGCATCTGAATCCCATTCACTATGTAGCATCACAATAGCTGGGCATGGTGCTCCCGCACGCCATTGCACCACCTTAGTAGGGCAAACAGATCCCATACGCCAATTGTCACAACAAACAAACCCGGGCTTCGAAACCCGCACCATAATTGGTACCATCCCTGAGCAACATATGCTCCAATGGGCATCCAAACTCACACCACAATTGGTACCATACCTGAGCAACCAAATGCTCCACACACCATTTGAACCATCACCCACACACATTGCCCCACCACAAACCAAATGGATGAATTTAGCATGAAAACATGGTGAGATGAAAATTTGAGTTGCACCACACGAGAGTCCCAAAATGTTACTTGGAATGTACCTGTGGAAGAAATGTTAGGTCAATGCATGGTAAAACATGACTGAAATTTTCTCTAAATCCAGTAGATCCACAAAATCTTCAGAAACGTACCAATCAACTCAATGTTGGCACCACGAATGACCATCACTTGGCACCCTGCAACACACGCACAATATGGCTTCACCAAAAATGCCCACACTGGAGCCACCGCATCCTATTTATTATGGCACTACC
The DNA here is from genome assembly GCF_040938575.1 of Ambystoma mexicanum. Classification (NCBI taxonomy): domain Eukaryota; kingdom Metazoa; phylum Chordata; class Amphibia; order Caudata; family Ambystomatidae; genus Ambystoma; species Ambystoma mexicanum. The sequence goes on from NC_090921.1 coordinate 141,898,503, forward strand.
AAGATTGGGAACCACTTGCCACAACCTAAAGTAAAACTTCAAAATAAATTGCAAACACTGTTTACACACACACACAGCACCATCACTGTGACCGCGTCACACACACAAACTCAGCAGTAACTCACAACAATGAATGCCAATACCAACACAATAGCTTACTGTAGAACTAAGCATCATCACCAGTTGACTGACCCACATCAGTGACCCCCCACAACAACATTGCAATAGTGAGGAAAATATAACACATTATGCACTACAACTTGTGATAGTTAGCACATCTAACGTGCATTTTACTGAAAACCTTGTAACAATACATTTAAGTCACTATTGTTATAAATCGACATACAAAAAAAACTTCCAGTACTTGGGATCACGTTGCAGTCCCTCTCAAAAGATGTGGCAGGGTACTATCACTTATGAAAAAAAAATCGGCCGCTTCACTTCAAAACCTGATGATGTCAACCAACAAGTTGACATAACTCTCCATTGAAACTCCTATGACTCAGCAATGCGTCCATTGCTGTTATTAACATCACATTTGGTAACAGAACCAACCCACCTCTTGACAATGCACCTTCAATGACTCCTGGCAGAACAGTAGGTTCTGGGTTCATAAGTTACAGGTAAGTACAATAGGATAGACATAGACAAGTTCATGGGAGAGAAGCATCCACCGGTCCCCCTGTGCTAAAGCTCCATTTCCCAACTGACTCTCTGGAATCACAACAGGTTTACATCATAAAATTCTACACAGTCAACACTCCATACTCAACACTCTAAACTCAGACCACACATCAGAAGCCACCAGATAAGGTAAAACCTAACACTGTGTTTTACGCTTTCTTCTTCTTCTATATGTACCTGTATAATATGATGTGAGTGAACCCTAAGGAAAGTCGTGTAAGAACTTATGAGAAGGGTGCCGTACACAAAGATAGAACCTTTTGAATTGTTAGTTCCTGACTGTTAGTGAAGAAAAGCACCTGGCCTACTTATGTCAGTAAACAAAAAAGAGGGAGCTACACATGTGATGTCTTCAGTGATGTCATCAATGAGATTTGTGATGTCATCTTTGATGTGATGTGTGTTAGTTCTTGCAGTGCACAATGGTAGCGCGAGTTATGGTTGCGTAGCTACCATAACTTGCTAATTCCTGGGGGTTTTAGGTTTTACCTGTAACCATAACGTCCAATGTTTTTCCATTGAATTTCATAGGTTTTGTAATGGTGTGACTTAATATATATATACTCAAATCACCCATCAAGAAAAAGAGACAACACAAAAAACACATAAAAACAATTACAGAGCAAGTGAAACCTAAACATTTTTTTAAAACATGTTACTTTTTATATAAAAAGGTATTCCCACTGTAGAATTGACAATACTTTTGCCGAATAAAAATTTCACCAAATCTTTTTTGCTGCATTTTGTACCACTTTTTCTGCTGCAAAATTATAGTGGGTAACTTTGGGGAGGGTATATAGAAGGGGGTGGGGTCTTCAAGGTGGGATCCAGCACCCCTTGATTTTTGCAGTAAAAAAAGTGGTAAAATCACCAAAAAAAACTTTGGCAAAATGTAATTCTGCAAAGTAAATATCGGTAAACCTTCATAGATCCTTTCTATGTACTCCCAGGACCAGCACAAACCTGTGCTTCAGATGGAGCTTTTGCAACAGTGCTATCAAGCTAGGCTACTTTGCCCAATCAAGCACTGGGAAGTCCATTACCCTGAAACATTTCATCACTTGCTGAGGTGAGTATGCATTTTATGCATTTAAGTGCCTCTGTAGCAATATTTATGTTTGACAAACAATAGGTGCATTAAGATTAAGGATTGGTTAATTATTGTGTATCGCTCTTAATATTCGTAGCAAAAACACTAAATTCAATGTGACTCTTGTTTTCATGGAGTCTTCAACAAACTATATTTCCAAGGACTTGAAGCCATACTCACTCATCTGAGAATCAGAGGCATGATTATACTGTTACGTTGCAGATACAGCTTTTGGATATACCAATTGAAATCTTGGGGCTGAATGAGGCCATAGACTGGAATGTTTGTCTTTAGGCATCATGAGGTTCTAAAAGTACTTTTGATTGTTTTCTGATTTGATTTTTTCTTCACGAAATAATGTATTTTTTTAATTGATTATTGGCATATATTTTGTTATTTAATTGTGTCAACATAATGGCTGCGCACGTTGGCACATTGTTTGTGCAGCATTTACCATGTGTTTCATCTTGTCTTTATTATTGACTTTCTTTGCTTAAGGTCAGTTTTTATATTAGTGAATGTGACAGTACACCAGCAGACTTTGGTAGAGGTAGCTATGTATGCCTAGGCGCATGTATTGTGTTCAGACAGCACAGCATTATGCAGATGTTTTGGTTGTTTTGTTAACTCTTTTTCAAGCTTTCGTAAGGAGACACATATCACTGTACAATAACGCTGACCATGTGTACCTAACTAGCTCGGTGCACTGCCAAATTTTAGTTCATATATGACCATTGAATTTATAACTACCTATTGTTCCACATTTCCTGTCTTTATCTTTTGTTTATTTTTTGTATTTTTTGCTATTTGGTAAATTGCCATTTGAGTGGTCATTGGTAAGGTGGATATTATTTCACTGAGTCTCTCTTTGTTCATCATGATGCATTACAATATATTCCTTCCTGTATTATGTCAAACATGATAGCCATCACATATGGAAATAATACACTAGAGTGCTCACTGGATGTTTTTTTGAAAAGACAGCAAACCAGGGACCATAATTTTTCACCTCGTTTGGGTTGAGTCCATTTGTTGTCATTTTGTGATTCCTTAAAGTAACGTGTTCAATTTTGTATGCTGATACATTGCTCAAAAGAATATTGTTCCTATACTCATGTGCAAAGGTACAAACTTGAACAGAGTTAGTTTTGCTTTGCTAGTTGATTTGATACAGTGGTTCGACACCCCAGAAACCTAGTGATGAAGATTTTGAGGATATTGTTTGTTTGTTTGTTTGTTTGATTTATAATGAGCACCAGACCCGAGGGTAAGAGGGCGCATCAGTACAGGATATGCGAGGCTTAGGTTACATAGTTACATAATTAAACATAATGCTAGAAGTATATATAGGCCGTAGCAGGGATACAGTAAATTATATACCGAATATTCTACAGTTTAGGTTACATAGTTGCATAATTACATATAATGCTAGAAATATATACAGGTTGCATTAATACAGTAAATTATATACAGAGTATTCTATAGTTTACAGGTGTTATATCAACAAGGGTGAGGGGGAAGGAGGTATTGGCTAGTTGATCGATTGCTTCAGATGGTTGATGTAGTTAGATCTGAATTTGAGGTAGGATTTCTCCTCACGTATATTGTGGGTCAATGAGTTCCATACTTGAGCCGCCCGGACGGGGAAGCTGTCCACCTCCAGCCTTGGTCATTTTGAATCTAGGGATGATAAGTGTGTTGGCATTGGAGATTCTTGAAGGTCTGGAGGATCTTCTTTCTGCAAATCTATCTGTTAGATAGGGAGGAGCCCGTTGTTCAAGGCTTTGTGTGTAAGGGAGGCAACTTTCAGTAGGATTTTGTCTTGAGTCGACAGCCAGTTCTTATTGCGCCTTATCATCGTAATGTGTGATCATCTAGGGATACTAAGGGCTGCTCTTAAGGCATTATTTTGTAGAATTTGTAGTCTATGTAGGATGTATTTGTTGGCCCCAATATATAAGGCATTGCAGTAATCGAGTCTAGCTAGAACGAGGGCTCTAGCTAGAATCATGCAATTGTCATTTGAGATAAAGTATTTACCTGCTCTAATGAGCTTACATGTGTAAGCTGTGGCTGAGGCCAGTAAGTTCACCTGTTTGTTGAAGGAGAGGGTGGCATCTAGGTGGAAGCCTAGAGTCTTCACTTCCTTGGCTACCTTAATAGTGTTCCCATCAATCTCAAAGGCAGAGTAATCCTGGTCTAGTTTTTTGAGATTGGAGTGTGTGCCCAGAATGATTAGCTCTGTTTTGTCATCATTCAGGTATATACTGTGAGTAGCCATCCATGCCTGGATGATGAGATACACCCTATTCAACAAGGCCAAATCCTTGTTGTAATCCCCTGAAAGCGGGAGGAGAATCTGGGTATCATCTGCGTAGTTGGTGTAGGTGATACCAAGAAAGTCCAGATCATCAAAAAGGGGCTTAGTAAATTTGTTGTATAGTGTCGGAGATACACAAGAGCCCTGGGGAACACTGCATGAAATGGGGATCGGGTCCGCTGCGTCTGAAGGGGAAAACACCCTCATGGTCCTTTCACTAAGGAAGGATTCAACCCATGATATGGCTTCTTTATAGAAGTGCGCAGCGGAGTTAAGGTGGTTACAGAGGACTTTGTGATCTACAAGGTCGAATGCAGCTGAGAGATCTAAGAGCAGGAGGAGAGCTCTTTGACCTTTGTCTCTTAACTCATCAATTTGAGCTTTCAAGTCGATGAGAGCCGTCTCGGTCCCATGTTGTGGATGGAAGCTAGACTGCCTTACTCCTAGGAGCTTGTGGTTTTCTAGAAATTTTGGGATTTGGGTGTATGCAATCTTGTCCAGGATTTTTAACAGGAAGGGGTCTGTTGTAATGGGGTGGTAGATAGTGGGAATGGGGGGGTCTAGGGATTGTTTTTTTAGCAATGGCAGTACCCATGATTTTTTCAGGTTGGACGGCATGGTGCCTGAAGTGAATGATGCATTTACGAGTTTAGCTATGAAGGGGGAGAGTTCTCTAGCAGCATCTTTTATAAGTTGTGCAGGGCGCAGGTCGCCTTGGCAGTTGGATGGCTTAAGAGAAAGGATGACTTTCTCCACCTCCCGGATAGATGTTTTGAGCATCTAAATTGGGTAGTTACGTTTTGCACCATAGGTGGGTTGGCGTTAGATATAGCCGGCTGATTAAGTGCTGCTTTCTTAGCCACTATTTTTCTTTGGATAATGGTAACTTTGTTGGCCAGAGCGTGTTGTATCTCTGTGCACCAGGCTTTGTTTTTTGTGCATATATCTCGGATGGGAATAGGCGACTCGAGTTCCTTTAAGATAGCAAACAGCTCCCTCATACTTGAGTTGGCTGAAGAGATACGTTTATTATATGAGTTGCGTTTGGCCAGGATGATTTCCTTTTTTTATTGTGAGGAGATTTATATGAGTTTGTTTTTATTGTCTTCTGATGGGGTAAGACTCTAGGTGGATTCGCAACTTCTTTTAAGTTGACGGAGATCTTTCAGTTTGGGGGTCAACCATTTATTCCGGTGGGCTTTGGGTTAGCTTGGTCTCAGTTTTAGAGGGGCGATGTTATCAAGAGTGGTTTGTATAATTTTGTTATACTCTTCTTCTGGGTCTAGATGTTCATCGAGTTGGTTTAGGATGGGTAGAATGGCAGGATGATAAAAAGTATCTTTTGTTAGTGATACTTTTCTTGTTCCTGGTAGGGCATGAAGGTGCCTTATTGGCTACAGGAGGGAGTGGCCTAGTGGTAGATAGGTCATAGGTTATCAGGTAATGGTCCATCCATAGTTGTGGGGAGATGGAGGTAATGGAGGCAGAGCAGTTATAGTCGGCTAACCAGTCGAGGGTTCTCCCTATATTATGGGTGGGTTCCATAATGTTTTGGGTTAGTCCTAATTCAGTGAGGGTATTGGCCACATTGACGGCATGTTTGTCTAATGGGTCATTATAACCTAGATTAAAGTTTCCAAGAATTAGTAGTTGTGTGGAGGTTTTGAGATTGGTAGATAATAAACAGTTAATGTCTTCTTCGAATGTACCCACCGGGCCGTGGGTCCTGTAAATAAGGTAGATAGTAAGGGTCTGGGAGTTGTGCAATGGGAGTTTGATAGCGCACACTTTGCAGGATTTAGAGTCTGGGGTGGAGGTAGTTCTCATGTTTAGGCTGGTTTTGGCAATGATGGCAATGCCACCACCTCGCATATTGTTTCTATCTTGTCTCAGAATGGTATAGCCGTCTGGGATTGCTAGAGATAATAGGGGTCCAGCTGCCTCATGCAGCCAGGTCTCTGTGATGGCGAGGAAGTCCAACTTATTAGACAGTATAAGTTTGCAGATGTCAGTGGCATGCGCTGTTAGGGATTTGGTATTTATTAGTCTGCCTTTGAGCGGAAGGGCTGCAGTGGTGATTTTAGTTTGTTTGGTTTTGATAGAGGAGGTTGGCAGTGACCTAGTTATACAATTACCAATGCTAGCTTGTTGAATGGTGGTTCTTTTATTGGTGACAGGGAGGGTTCTGGTCAGGGGTTCATGTAATCTCGTGAGTCTTGCTCTGAGTCTAGAATTTCTGGTGGGTGGGCTACATAGTATGCTTAGGGGTTCGCTGGTAGATCCCTTCCTGGGTCCATAGGTGAGGTTAGCTTGCGCCACGGTGGTACAGAAGGAAGTGGCTTTATAGGTTGGGTTGTATTGGCGAGACTTAGTAGTGAGGAGGAAGTTAGTACCGGCAGTTAGGCAGGTTAGGACCAGCAGGTAGGTAATAGACCAAAGGCGAAGTGTTATGAAGCTCATGGTGTATCACTATTAGGGAGGTATATACTTATCCTTCGGCAACGCTGAAGCGTAGGTATGGAGGGGGAGTACCCTGAATACTTAATCTAAATACAGCAGACTAGGTAGACATATGGGCTAAATGCCACAAACAAATGGCCGGCACATATGGGCTAGATGGAATAATCAAGTGGCAGGCACATATAGGCTAAGTGGAACAATCAAATGGCGGGCACATATGGGCTAAATGGGACAATCAAATGGCAGGCATATATGGGCTAAATGGGGCATTCAAATGGCAGGTACTTATGGGCTAAAATCAGCAATCAAATGGCAGGCACATATGGGTTAAAAGGGACAATCAAATGGCAGGCACATGTGGGCTAGGTGGAACAATCAAATGACAGGCACATATGGGCTAAAAGGGACAATCAAATGGCAGGCACATAAGGGCTAAATGCCACAGTCAAAGGCAGGCACATGTGGGCTAAAAGCAGCTATCAGATGGCAGGTTATTACATTGTGATGCATTACGGGATCTGTCCACTTCTCCACAGAGGGGATCCCTTCCCTATTAGGTTAGATAGGTCTGGCCGCTACCCAATAGTCCCCCAAGGGGTGGTAAAAAGTGTGAGAGACTGCCCTCATGGGTATAAGGACTCCCGTCCCATGAAAGACCTCCCTAAACCCTTGTTCCCAGAAGCCATGGCCCTATTGACTCCTTCTCCCTCCCAACCTGAAACAACTACTTTGTGTTATTGTGAAGTCTCTATTATCTTATCTGTAAGACCAGATAGGACTGAAACGAAGAAGAACCAAAGAAACATACAGAACATTAGTAGAAGGGATTACCAAAGAACTGTGACAAGGTGGCCACTTGGAGGCATGAAGATAACTTCAGAGGCATTGATGACAAACATTTATGCTACGCTGGGGCGGGCCCAGCAATATGAAGTAAACACAGAGGAATGGTTAAGTGTGTTTGCGAGCAGGAAGAGCAGCGAGAGATGGCGTCAGTCCTGCAGGACCTGGGAAATTCAAGCCCAGGCTGCCCAAAGCATTGAGAGACAGTCGGTCTTGGGAGTAGAAGCTGAAAAGAGCCATGCGAGCCGGATGAAACCCGACTCGCTGCAGAAGCAGGAAGAATCCAGCACTGGCATGGCCTCTCTGAGGTGGACCCTGTGGTCCATAAAACATGCCGAGACCACCACAGCAGCAGCTCTGTGGAACCGCACAGACCAAAGAGGAGGAAGGCAGGAATACATGCTGAACATGTGCAGATCCAATTGCGCCCTGAGACCCTGTCAGTGCTCCTGATTGAAGATACTGGGAGTTGCGGGGAAGCCGGGTGTGGTCCAGGGAGCCCGAAGAGTCAAGCATACTTCAGGAGTGATCTCCCTCATCACAGTAGTGATACCCAGAAAACCAAAAGTCAAGTATTCCTTGGGAGTGAGCTCCCTTGTCACAGTATTGATACCCAGAGAATCAAAAGTCAAGTATTCCTTGGGAATGACTGCCTTGTCACAGTAGTGATATCAATAGAATCAAGAGTCAAGTATTCCTCGAGAAGGATCTCCCTCATCACAGTAATGATACCCAGAGAACCAAGAAACAAGTATTTCTCAGGAGTGATTTCCCTCATCACAGTGGTGACATAAATTTCAAGAGTGCCTTGGAAGTGTACTCCCTTGTCACAGTGTGAAACCTAACACATGTGAAAGATACCAAAAGGACCAAGAACTGTCCGGGAGCAATCTCCCCAATAGTCAAGATATAAAAAGTCCTGACAAATCTCTCTGTTGTTTTCAAATCCTCGAGAGGTAGTAAAGAGACTTCTAACGACTTGTACAAAGGACTATCAAGCAACAGTCTCCAAAACTCTTCCAGATAGACCAGGAGAAGGGGGCCATTTGTATTTATGGGGCTCATTCCTAGTATGCCGATATCCTGCCGGTAGAGCAGCCAGGATACCGGCATCTGGTACTTACCTTTACCGGCACCAGCCTGGCGGCATTGCCAACAGATTACGGGTGCCAGCAGAGCGGTTAAATCCACATTCATGGAGTCCAATAGAGGGGATTTTCCATCACATCTTTACCACCACTGACAATTCTGCGGCCGGTAGAAATGGCTTTTTGGGCCGCTAGGGTCCTTGGCTTACTTCCAGCATTTAGCTAGAGGTAACCCAGGTCCCCCCCGAGCACTTCCATAGTCGGGAGTTCTGGAAAAGCACTGGTATCCTCGGATACCAGCACTTATCTTACCAGGCCACCCGACTCGGAATAGCCCCGATATTTGGTAAATCAGAACCTGGGATAAGAGACTGCTGTTAAGTCAACCTAAGACGGGATTGTTTCACCATGAGAAGGGAGCCACTCTCCTGGTGGCTTTGATAAGATGTTCATTGAATCCTTTTTGGTTTATTTCGTAGTGGTAGGGATAGAGTAGTTGGTTTTGACTTAGATCTTGATTAGCACCTGAGTTATGCTGTGTTGAGGTAGGGAAAACCCCTCTAGAAATAGGGAGAGGCAGGTTCTTTTCTTTATTTGAATACAAGTCTATAGCCAAAATGATGCCACCTCATCAACCTGCTTAATCGTTCATGCCACAATATGGACAGTGGATATTGTTTAGATACATTGATCAAATATAATAGCATTAAAATGCATTTCACTTGCATATAGGCATGCTTGAAACGTTTTCCAGAAAACCAGTGGGGTATCAGCTCATAGTTTGCAGATCTGATTTGTATCAAGCAAGCAGGCCTTTTTCCAGTCTGAAAGGTAGATCGCTGAGTATTTCAGTTTGTATTGGGAAATGCAAGTTCTTGAACAGTATTGGCTGGTGGTGCGCTTGGAGTCCAGAGCCAGGTAGTATTCCTGATGAAATTAGCATTTTAGGTATGCTTGTCAGGACACCTCTCAATGAATACCTCACTGAATAGGTTGTGTCCCCACATTTACTGGTCCAGCATTTGAGTACACATTCAATATTACTGACAGACGTGTCCTACGTACCAGTTGCCTGGTAACTCTGTGGACAGACCAAAGTAGCACTAATAGCTCTCTCAGTGGTTACGTTACCCTTTGCAATTGGCACTGTTGGTCTCCTTGACACTCTTACTAACTCTCAGTGGTCGAAGTGTACGAAAAGAAATAGTGGAACTATGTTCCCTGCTGACCTGCCCCTACTCCCAACAAACCCCATCGCCACACTCCCTCCCAGGCACAATCCAAACCCCCAAACAAGCACACCTGCTGATTAAGGAAATGTTCCGTGCAGTGCACTGAAGTGTACGTTTCCACTTCTTCTTCCACTTTTATTTTAAATCGAAACTATTTCAGAATGGTTTGAAATAAAAGTATAGGAACAGTAAAACATTTTTAAAAAGCAGAGAAGCACCGCTCCCAAACACTTCGACCACTGCTAACTCTGGAAATTAATTTGCCCTGATACACATCACTTCTGCTGTGGTAGCAAAGGCGCTGAAATGAATCTTCATGACTGTTGATTTCTGTCTTTGACCGTGTTTCCTGGGCTGCCTTTGAAATACAGCGCCCAGGAAATGCCACCGAAATAAACGAGTACCCGAACAGGAAGCGGGAAGACACAGGGGCGGGGAAGCAGGTAAGCGCATGTCTGTGTGTGGGGGGCGCTCAGGGTCTGTGTTTGTGGCTAGAAAGCATGGGGGTGGGGAATCAGTGGAAAGAGGGATTTGGGGCTGAAATCCCCAGGCGGAAGGAAAATCCCAACCGCACAGCTGTAGGTAAATGTGTGTGTGACCAGGAGGGTTTGTTTGTTTCGAGCGGGGCAGATGGGAAGTGGGGGCCGGACTGCAGGGTGCTGCCAAAGGATGCTCGGAGTGAATCACTCAAAGGTACAAAAATCCTGCCCTTTGGAGGGTGCTGCGCAATGGGCAAAAAAGGCACTCCTTTCAAAGAGCAGCCTCCCATTTCCCCATCAATGCTGTTTCAGATCACGTGCATGAAGGATATGTGTAAAAACACACGTTTTCCACTGCCTACCACCCCATACAAGTGTTCTGGTGGAGCTCTTCATAAAAGTCCACAATTAATGAATGATGGATGATTTAGAGTAGGCCCTGAATTGAAAGTAGACATCCACCTCGCATGCTGCTGTTTACCTACAGCGACATGCCTTTGAAGGGAGTTGATTTCAGGCCCTTCAAACTTCTTTCCACTCTCCATAGCCAAGAAAGGAAGAAAAAACCCAAATTAGTACACATGGTATGTAGAACTATACGCAGGGCATTTGTAGCAAGATATCTCCGATTACACACGCATACGCAAGATAAAAGACAACTTGAAAGTAAGACAGGTTCTGCTCAAGGCAATCCTGACACGGTACCAAGAGATTGAAAATGCAGTATTAATGGAACATACAAAAGCTTGGACCTCTGCAAAATAGTGGTCCGGACCTTTAACTGTCCTTACAAATATATAGGTCACCAATGTGATAGAGTTAGGGACAACCTAAGAATGCCCACAGCTTGTTTCACATTAATACAGTGAAGCCATACCTCAGGCAAGAAGAGTTTGCAGTCCTCGTCCTCCTTGTAGTATCAGACATGGAAGAACACATGCTCTGCCACTGACCTATTACAAGGGATCATCATACATGACGTATTGGAAGGCGCTCGCCACTCTTTAAAACCAACACACAAGCAGCAAGAGGATAGCAGAGCTTTGCTTAGACTGGCCTCTCCCATGTTCTCCCGAACTCCAGGACTAACATCCTAGTGTAAGCACCTAATAGATACTGCAGACAAATTTTGCCTATCAAAAATAAAGTAAACAGCATGTGAAAAAAGGTCTTAAAACACAATAAAGCTGAGATTGCCAAGATGTTGGATCGAGTGATGGTGAGGCCTACCAGAGAAGATAGCGCAACCCTGTCCTACTGGCTGCAAAGCCATGACCTGAGGTTCTGACCTGAGGGTGTACATGGATTATCTGGTGTTCAGTGCTGTCACAAAGACAGATGCCCATTCCATTCAGTGGACCGATGAGCTAGTGGTTTATGTTGAGGCCATCCGGATTCTGGGCATTTTCGACTTGACTTCATATTCTGGGCAGTTTCGACTTGACTTCATAGTACTGTCAGAATATCTGAAACCGCTCTCTGCTTGGGTGAAAACAACAATCTGCCGCTAAGAGGTCCTGTACTTATAACTCATGCATTCGCTACACTGACAGAAATCTTGGTCAAGAGATTGATGGAAGCAAAGTGATTTTGCTTTTTTTTTTTTAAAAATATCCTTTTTACTAACTAGAGCGTTATACAAGGCAATGACAATATCAAACAATGAATATCAACCGTACATTGGGGTAATGGTGTACAACATTTGCTGCAACTCCTCACAAAGCACTCCTTCTCCTGCATACCCCTTCAAGCCCCCCTCCTGGTTCGTGCACAACCATCAGTTCCATCAATCCACCATGCCATCATCCCCTGCACCTCCCCTACCTCCTGACCCTCTCCTCCATCCACCCTCGCCAGTACCAATTCATGACTCTCCACACCTGACTATAGGCCTCATTATGAGTCCGGCGGTAGCAGTGCCGGAAAAACCGGCACTCTGCCGCTGATCCCGTAATACCATTCCGCCTCTGTGATTGCCGGAATCACCGGGGCATTACAACCTCCGTGACCGGGTAATTCCGGAGGCAGAATTCTGTAAATCCCCATTCCCGTGGAGGCACCATGGAAATACTGGTTCCGTCTATGACAGAGCCGGTGTTTCTATGTCCGCCTGCAGGCGGGTGGTGTTAAACCCGCCAGGTCAGACCTGGCGGGAGTGAAACCAACCGCCTGCAGGACTCTGAATCAGCCGGTCCGGAAACAACGGTGGCAGTGGATTTACCGCCACCGTTCTTTCCGGACCGGCAGGGTCGTAATGAGGCCCATGTCCTCCCCCTTTATAGAGGCATTGTATCAGGGGAAGAATTTTCAGTAATTGACCCTGGTCAGTAATAATCCCTTCCTCCTTTTCCAATGCTGTAGTTGTGCGTAGAATCTCCATTTCCGCCCAGCTCTACCTCTTAATATCTGACACCCATTGTGTGAAGAGCAGACCTTTGGGACACTTCCATGAAATTGCCACTCTGCATTTGGCCAGCACTAATAGAAACCAGGTTATCCTCTTTTTATGTTTATCTCTCTTGACTGCCGGCAACTTCCCCAGTATGCGTGTGGTGTACATTCGTATATGCCATTCAATGCAGGATTTATCATATCTATCACTTCCCCCCCAATACCTCTGGATCATGGGGCACTTCCACACCAAGTGCTAGATCCCAGCTGATCCCCTATCACTCCTGCGGCTGTTATGAGGCAATTCCCGGTTAATCATTTGCATGTTTGCTGTTGTTAGAGAAGAAAATTGTATTTCAGCTTGAATTGGGCATTCTGTATACCTTTGCAACATGCTCCCATAACTTTAGCCATTCTTTGTCTGATATATGTGACGAATCTAGCGAGGTCGCCACTACTTCACCAGGGGATATTTCCCCTCATGTGGCCAGGGGAAGGCAGAAGCTACCTCACTCTAACCTTGGGGGTGGCTATCTGCGGGAGGACCACATGAGGGAAGACAACCCTCGGAGAGGCAGAGTAGACTTGCAGGGTCAAGGCAGGCATTTCCCTGTTTCTTTATCCCCTGGTAACACCGACTTGCCTCCCCATTCCTGTACGGCGTATTGTAGAACCTCCAGTTATGACCAATCACCAACTGTATTAACATTCCCCTTTGCTTGATAACACTGAGACGAGGAAGAGGACTGGAGTAATGAAGATCACTAGAACCGGAAAGCAAGCGCTGTGCACTAGTTGTTAGAAAAGGTTAACATGTACTCGGACACCACACCTAGGGAGAAAGAGAGACTCACTTCTCCCGATGTCGGTCGGGACAACGAAGGAGAGCAGGCTGCAGTGCATAGCGGAGAAGCTGCTGGAGGTGCTGTGCAGGGAAGTCTGGAAACGGAAGGTTCGCCGTACATGTTCCATGGACAGCAGGAGCTGCCAGGTGAAGAAGGAAGCAAAGTGGGAACTAGAGAGCAGATGCGATGCCCTCCCAGTCGACAAGCAAGCCGCAGCAAGAATGGTGAGATGCGAAGGATGCCGAAGCAGCCGACGGAAACCGGTGAGGAAGGTTGGGACACCGGGGCAGATGTCACATACCGTTGATGAACCTGGTAAGCCCAAACAACGGAGCTGGGACATTGGGGCAATTGAGCAATAAAGACGGGTCGCTGACCCAATATATAAAAAGTGTAATTAAAGATACTTGGACCTCTATAAAAGAGAAGGTGATTACGGATGAGAAGTGCGAGTCGGGGACTTGCACCTTTATGGGAGGCAAGGTCCTTGAGACCCCTCTCCTCCATTCTAACCCCACGGGCGGAGAATGGTTTGTCCACCAGCCACCTATGCGCCTGTGGCCAGGGCTGCGGGACGATTCATATGTATGCACACATTGGCCAGAAAGCTAATCCCAGACTCCATTTTGTACCACAACCAGACTCCATTTTGTACATGGTACCACAGGCCTTGTAGCCTGCAGAGCTGCAGCTCTCCCTTCGAGATTATGCACAGCAAGCCTGTCATCTCCCTCACCCTCCTCCCCTCAGCGTCCCTGCAGAAGGCCTGTTCCCAAGGGAGACTAGGCACGAACAAGCTACATGGCAAACACTGTATCTTTCATCTTCCGCAGTCCATCACTGATCTGCGATGACCGCGCGAAGGCTTGGGCTTTAAGGAAAACAATCTATCTCCACAAACATGCCCCCTCCCATTGTAGACCCCACATTAATGACATACACTGTGGATAACCCCCCAACCTTCTTCTCCTTCTAAAGTAAGAGATATAGATTCTACGCCTGCGTGACACCCTGGTTCACCCATACTGCTAATCCCTCTGTGACGGATGTAAATCCTCTCATGTAAGTGTGTATTAAGGGGCTATGTTTAGAAAACAGAACAAGAAAATCCCCACCTATTTGTAACACACATGAGTCTATTAGTCATATGTATACGTCCCATACTGTTAAACGAATTTTGTCTTTTGAGAAACACTCCCACTAATGTATAGCGTGTTGATTCACTCGTTCGTTATAATACGAGGTACACAATCCAAATGTTTACATACTGGTCCAAATGTATATAATGCAAGACGATAACGTTACGAGACTGTTGTAGATAGAATTTACTTTGTAACATGGTACTCATGATAAACGTAAACGTGTAACCTATACAATGTTTATAAGCTTGCATATTGTTTGGTGTACCTGTAACCACACTGGCCTAATTCTACCTTTCACTCTAAATGATGTGTATATAACCCCGTGAAGTAGATGAGTTAGAAGCCACAGGGCCCTCTCTCTCTTCTCCTGCAGCGCCGCATACTCAGCCCCCACCTTCCTCCCACCTCAGGTCGGGCTGACATCTAAAGTCCCTTATTTCATTAACGTTGTAATGCTGTAAGTGTAACCTCTCACCACCCCTCCACTAAGCTTGCACTAGGGATCTGCCCTCCCCTAAGACTTCAGACCCATAATAGCACCATAAAACTTGTTCCACACCCCGAGACCTTGGTTAAAACAAATATAGGCAACACGCCTCTCATCCCACTGCCTTTTTGAAGTACCAGCTATGTGCCCTCTGACCAGATAGTATTCAGGCTCACCCCAACCCTAACTGACATGGTGGCAGTATATTTGCTCTAGTACTAACAAACCATAAAGATGTCCCCACTAGATGTAACAAAGCAAAATGATAGAGATATCCCTGACATGTGCCCCCTGGCACGGCACCTGAACCCCATGAAGCAGTCCCTTTATTGTATGGTGTGTTTTATGAAGATGAGATAAGAGCACCTACAGTTATGTGTTATTTCTCTTGTGATGTTAGACTAACAACTTGTAGGAATTTACAGGGCATTATGAATTATAATGAACACTGAATGAGTATGTGTGGCCACAAGGGCAAATGTCAGCGCAGCCAAGATGTATCAATTCTGACATCTCCTGATCCAACACTCCACCCCGATGAGCCCAGCTGACCTACAAGCATCACCATGACACAACGAGGAGCCTCACCAATCCCGGAGCTTCAACCCTATAGAATCTATGCTGCTTCTCCCCTTTGCCCAATCTCATTGATTTATGTAATCCCTAGCTCCCACGTCATATGTGACGTGGTTTTGTAACAAAATGTAGATGTTTTCTGATGTTTGGCAGAGCGCTCTCGAAGTTTGCAGAGTTCTCTGCTTGCCCTATTTTGGTTTTTGGATAAACGTACTTTTTACCTTCACCCGCACTTGGTCTTGGTCTCATTCCCTCCTGGGATGTGTCCATTATTGACTCTCATTGGGGAGTGTTTTGTTGTATTTTGTGGATGCTCACTTTCACACCCAAATACTAAACCAGGTCTGGGACCTGCACCAAATACTGAACCAATTAAGAAAGTCCTGGTAGAAGAGTAAACCAGGCATATAATGTGTCTGTGACCTGCACCCAATTGACCAAGCAAAAAAGTCCTGGCAGGAAAGTAAACCAGGCACACAGTGAGCCTGGGACACGCACCCAATCAAGATTGTTGAACTTGGAAACAAGGGAGCACAGTTCCCCAAATGTGTGGCATCTAGTGGAAGGGAGTCTTCCTCTCCTTTTGCAGGTGACGTCTGTGAACTGTGGTAAAGTCAATAAGGGTCAGGGGAAGCGGCACATCCCTTGAGCCTGTAAATTGTGAAAGTGTGAAGTCTGTAAACTGGGGGAAAGTCAAGAAAGCTCAAGGGAATAAGCATACCGCTTGAGCCTGTGAATTGTGAAACTGTGAAATTTGAGAACTGTGGAAAATCTAAGAAAGCTCAGGGGCAGAGACATACTCATTAAACCTGTGATTTGTGGAACTGTGAACATCTCAATAGAAGGGTCATACCCCTTGTAGAATGGTATAAACTAAAAGGGGATCAAGAGATACATTGTATATCTTGAATTGATGAACTGTGTAAACCGGAGGAAACTCAGGGGACAAGTCCTCCCCCCCACCTTCAGATTGTGGATGTGCACGTGAAGAACATTTAAAACATTTAAAAGATAGAGGTATGTTGGTTTCTTTTACACTTTGGAATTTTATGTTAGAACTTTGGAAAGGAGCAACAGGTGATCAGCTAAAAGACATTTTCTCCTTCACCTTATATTGAGTTTAGTGTGTGAAGGTCAGGTTAGGATTTTGGACACAGGACGGAGAACTTGTTGTTTTTGGATCTTCTGGCACGGACGTTCCTTAGTTTTGTTGAGGCAGGAAACCCCCTGTCTCTGGATCCCCTGGATTGGAGATATTAGGACTTCCCCAACCCTCTCTTTAATTTGATCAATAAAAAATGTTTTTAACAATCAGCATAATGCCACTCTGTCAGAGTCTTACTCTTGACCCCTTACAAATAGCATACCCTAAAACCTTCTCCCACTTGTCCTAAGCCTTAGGGGTCGAAGTTTGCCTTTCATCTACTAAAGTAGACCATTGAAATCAACCCCTTCCTCTCCTCCATTGAAAGAAGCATTTGTATCCAAGTTGTAGGTTAAGGTTTATGATATGATATGATAAGTCATTTATAACGCGCCTGTACACTAGTGTTTCTAGGCATGACAAAACAAGGAAGGGTAGACAGATGAAGGATAAAACAAACAATCTTACTAGTCCCTGTGTCATTCAGATCGTGGAAGTGCTTGGGGGAGGGAAGAGGAGAAGTGCCAGGGGGAGGAGGCAGGGGAGAGTACAGTGGCAAGAGAGTGGTAAGTGCTGCCAGGGTGGTGGCTCAGTAAGTGCAGAGAGGTAGGGGATGGTAGAGTTGCAGATACAGTCCCTAAGTGGGTGGGAGGCCCGGACAGTGCAAGGGGCTACTGGTTGCAGGTAGTGCAGTAGCCTGGTGCCCGTGAGGTTCAGTGGGTGCCCAGGTAACCAGTTAGCAAAGCAGACAGGAGCATCAACAGGGGGGAGAGAGAGAGAGTAAGTTGAAGCGAAAAGGAAGCTCTTGGGTTGCTTCTGGAACCTTAGGTGGTCCTGTTCAAGTTTGAGAGAGACAGGAAGGCTGTTCCAGAGGGAGGCCCCAGCTGAGAACAGAGATCTACCCCCCATTCTGCCTGGAGAAGCCTCTGACCCTTAGAGAGTTGAAGGTGGATGAGCGGAGGGCTCGGGAAGGTAGATATGTAGACGGGAGTTGGATTTAGTGTGGTCCCCAGACCATTGTGCGTTGTGGACAATGCAGAGGGTTTTGAACTTGATCCTTGCAGCCAGTGGAGAGATTTCAGGGGTGGAGAGATACGATTCCTGGGATTGAGGCCAAGGACAAGTCTTGCAGTCCTGTTCTGGATTTGTTACAAAGGGCGAAGAGGAGAGGCCGGCAGATTTAGAAAGAGGCTGTTACAGTAGTCCAGCCTAGAGAGAACCAGGGCTCTGGAGACTGTGAGCTTCTGGGGGAAAGTGAGAAAAGGAAGAATACCTCTGAGGAGGTGCAGCTGGTAGTGTGACTTCTTAGAGATTTCCGAGATGTGAGGAGAGAAGGAGAGGGTGGAGTCAAAGATGAACCCAAGTTTCGTAGCCTCGCTTGAAGGTGCGGGTGGAGGGCCCAGGTTGGGCGGCCATAGTGAAAGGTTGGAGTCGAGATTAGAGAGCAGGTCTTCACGGGTGTTCAGTAGAGCAGTTTCCATGCTTCTGGCTGCCCTAAAGCCAGACTGGTGGTCATGGAGACAGCCAACAGATTCAGTATGGAAAGTAAGCTGGGAGATGGCCAGCTTTTCCAGGAGTTTGCCCAGGAAAGGAGTGATAGAGACTTTGCGGTAGTTTGCTGGGGGGAGGAAGGATCGGCAGAGGGCTTCTTGAGTAGGGGGTGCAAAAGGGAGTGCTTAAGGGGGGAAAGGAAGGTTCCAGAGGCAAAAGAGAGATTTCAGAAATCAGCCAGGGCTGGAGCAAGGATGTCGATGTGGTCCTTGATGGTTCTGGAGGAGCAGGAGAGCACCTGCTTTGACAAGACTTGTCTAGAAACATTGTCCGGGGTGAACAAAGCGAAGGAGGAGGAGAGGCAGCCAGAGAGGGGCGATGAGTGGTAGAGGGAGGGGAAGAGAGTGGACAGGATGTCCTGGTTTTTAGTGGTGAAGTGAGAAGCCAGGGAGGGAACAGGAGCAGTGGAGACAACAGCAGGATTGGCCAGCTCCTTGCAGATTTTGAAAAGTTCGGCCAAGTTGTTAGAAACCGCAGAGACGCAGGCTTGGATGTAAGCTCTCTTCTTGGACAGGACACCGAGTCTATATTGCCTTTGGAGCAGGCCAGTTTGTCGGTGGGTGACCCTGATGCCCTCCATTTCCTTTCAGCCACCCTACACTTGCATCAAAGGGTGGCGACATTGGAATCATAGCAAGAATTGCACTTGGATGGGGGCTTCAGACAGATCCTCATGATAGGGGAAAGGAAATAGTGTTAGAGATTGAGAGATGCAGGTTGGAGAGGGCTGTGTCAGAGTGTGAGTCAGCCACAGGTGAAGGAGGAGAGAAGGTAACGGCAAAAGCCTCCAGTGACACCCGCTTCATGGGCCGGATGACCGAGAAGGTGGGTGGCAGTGCTGGGGTCGGCTTCACCTGGGGGACAGAGAGCGACAGATGAGCAGAGAGAAGGAAGTGGTCAGTCCAGGAGAGAGGAGTGGTTAGAGGGTTAGAGCGTGGGATGTCTGAGGAGATAAGAACATCCAGGGTGTGCACACAGAGTGTATCGGGCCAGAGGGAAGGATATAGAGAGAGAGTTGCAGAGATTGCGAAAGAGCCCAGAGGAGGGGCTAGAAGCATCCAAGTGGATGTTGAGTTCTGAGGAGGAGAAGTTGAGAGGTCGAGGCAAGAAGGGAGCAGGAGAGGTTGGCCCACTCAGAGAGGAATAGGGTGACCTGACCCGGTGGCCTGTAGATCGTGGCCTCAGTAAGAGAGAGCCCAGGAGAGACAGAGAGCCTGAAGACCAGGCATTCAAAGGAGGAGTAGGCCTGCGTAGGAATGACAGAAGCAGGGATCCACTCTGGGAATATCAGGGCTACTCCACACCCTGGGCGGTTGGTTCTGGTTTCGGAGAGGATCTTGTAGCCATCAGGGTGGAGAGTGTCGGAACTCGTGACAGAGCTGGCCCTAAATCATGTCTCGGTGAGATAGAGGATATCCAGATCAAGTTCTTCGAGCAGTCAGAAGATGTTAGAGATTTAATCATTAGATCCGTCCATATTTCTGAGATTCTCCTGACCATATTTGCATAATTTAAAAACTGACGTTGGATCTGTGATACTTATCTGGCCATTGTGAAAACATAAGTAAAGTGCCCTCCATAAAGAAATCCCTCCATAGATCTGCACCCCGTCTTATATGATGTGAAGAGACCCATATCTCTAAATACCTGCATCAAATCCCAACTGTATTTCAGGACAGTACATCTCCCGCAAATGAAATTTCACCACTAATCTCTTGCACGCCTGCTGCACCACCTGTTCAACACAAGTGGTCCCTGTCCATTCCTCAATACCCTTACAATTAGTCGGTAGATCGCCTAACAGTCTAAGTATTTTGCCATCCACTGAGTCCTCCCACCTCTGCGTGCTCTGTAGCAGGACCGCTAAGAAATACAACTCATAGTCCGACAATGGGAGTTTGAGTCTTTCAGGTATTTAGGGGTTCAGGTCTCTCATGAAGTGGAGGAAACATTTGTACATAATACTGTTAGAGCCCTCACTAGAATAGCTGATGCCATTACCTTTTGGAAAATACTGTCTCTCTCGCTGATGGGGAGGGTGGCATTGTGTAAAATGGTTATTCTTGATAGGCTGCTGTATCTTTTCATTTATATTCCCTATATGGTTAAGCAGGTATTCTTTAAGATGTTGGATGCTAAAATTGTTGAATTGCTCTGGGAATCAGTGCTTGAGGAAATTGTACCAGGGCTTCTCTGGCTGTGGCATCTATTCGTGGTAACCATACTTGTTCCAGTAAATCGGAGGCCTCTACGTCCGAAAATGTTTTTCACTTGAGTATAGAGATTGATAATACTCCCGAAATAACATATTAATCCCCTCCTGCAAGACCACCAAACAACTCTACCTTATAAATTGATCTTGCCACTTCCTGCCAAATTAACCTTGCCAGGGGTCGACCCGCTTTATCCCCTCCACATGAACTAAGACCGTATGTTGGCTATTCATATTTCCTTAGTCATTCCATAAGCTCTCTGTGATGGCTTAGTTCTTTAGAAAGAGCATCCCCTCAGGGAGGCCCGCAGGCTAAATCCTTTTAAGTCTCCGGACAGTTTCCTCCGATTGTTGCAGAGAATTATGCAGCCTTTTGCAGCCCCCAACTTATTAGCTATACAAACCTCCCTTATCGTCACCTTAAAAGCCTCCCAGATCAACCCAACATCGTCTATGGAGTCCTCATTTCACAAAAAGGAAGAGATTACCTGCTTCAGCTTTCCCCCGGATACCACATCCTGTAAGGCCCCCGCTCCCACGTCAAGGTACTTAACAGAGGGGAAGGATCCGGCAGCAGCCGTCCCAGATGTTCAGTGTCTACAAATGTGGAATAGTGTTCCCTACCCACAAAGATAGAGTTAGTCTATTCTGGAGACGGTTCTGAGGGGACTCGAATAAAAAGAGTAGCCCCTACTATTCTAATGTCTTTCCCTCCACAGTTCAACCAGATCCAGGTACAACATCACTTTATTCAGAGAGCCCGAGGACTGGTGCTCAAAAGGATCCGTCCCAATCGACCTCTCCAAACAAAGGGGTCAAGCAAACAATTAAAGTCTACTCCCCAAAGGAGAAGGTCCAATCTATAGCTCGGGAAGATAGCTTAGGGGCAACGTGCTTGCTTTGGAAGCAAGACGACACGGAGCAACACATGTTTGATCCCCAGGTCCGCGCTTAGAATACTCTGGGTATTAAGAGTGTTATAAATAACTTATCATATCATATCCTCCAGCCAATTCCACCATGCACCGGAAGTATACCTTGTTACTCTCATTCGTTGCATAAGAGTTTACCAAACATAATCCTTGACGCTCCAGAGTACATACTGAAATCAGGATTCTACCTTCCAAGTCCCGCAGGCATTCCCAATATGGATGGGGGTCTCCCTTGCTATCCATGTGGGAACCCCCCTATTAAATGAGGAGTAACTAGATCTGTACACCATCCTCCATTTCTGCGGTAGGTTCTCTAAATCGTCATCTAGGAAATGCGTCTTTATATAATAAGGCAATTTGGATGCCTTTCCTCTTCAAGTAATTGCCCTCAGTCATCCTATTCCCTTTATTACCCAGCACCCAGACATTCTGTGTCACACTCCTTACTCTGACCCATTGTTGTTGCCCATTAATCCAGTTGCCATATCCATAAACCCCCTCACCTCCCAGAGTCATTGAATACAACATTCCCTTATTGCCTATCACACTGTGGCAGTGTAAACAAAAATCCCCAACTGCCCCGAAGCGCACAGTCTATCCCCTCCTCCCTCTTCCCCCAAAACTTCCCACCCCTTTTCAACCCTTGCAATATCCTAAACTAGTCAAACGTGAACCGAATGCCTACAATCAGCGTCCGTGTGTCCATATACCTTCACTCCAAGTCCCAAGGACCAAGGGTGAGTATGATCGCGGATCTGGGGGAGGCCAGGCATCCCGGAAACCCATCCCCTGGTCATATAGGCGCACCCTTGTGAAGGTAAACCCACCTTGTGAATGGTTTGTGTCCTCCCACGTATTCCTTATGTTTGATATTTCCAATATCCAGCTTGCTGCCTTGTAATTTCTTTTAAGTAGAGGGTGACGCGTCGAGGTCTGGTTCAGTCGATATCCCGCGGAGGCCTCCGTCTCGACGTCGACGTCACCACAGGTATAAGTAGCACGCGCAGTGCCTGTTCGCCTCAGTTCTGTTGTCCGCGCTTCACAGCTTCGGTAACATAACTAAGGCGTTCCTAGCCACAAATTCTTTGATATTCTTCTAAAAATCTTAGCGTTTTTGACGCGATAAGGCGTCTTTATCGGTGTCATCTACTCCTCAGTCAGGATTTAAAATGTGCCGGGCCTGCAGTACTAAAATGTCTGTGACGTTCCGCTTAGGATCTGCCTGTGGTATTTAGGGTCAAACCATCCATCGTAAGAGTGCGAGGACTGCTTGTCGATGAAGACCAAGGGCTTGAGAGAACGTAGAGGCAAGTTGGAGAGAGAGAGGTAAGCCTTTAAAATCCCCTTCTACCCCTTCTAAATGTAAATCGTTAGACGAGTCGAGACCGACGTCTCCTCGTCGAAAAAGATCAAACTGTTCCTGTTCCAGAAGTGGCTTGCACCATTCCTTGTCTTCGGGGCATGGGAAGAAGAGGCACCATAGGTTGCCGTCCACTTCGTCATCTAGTTCACCCGAGCGGGTCACTTTCCCTTCTAAATCTAGTACCCCAGCTCTGTGGGAGGAATTCAGACTCAGTATTATGAAGGTGTTTTAGAACACAGCCTTTCCACCCCTCGACAACACCTAGAGGCCATGCTCCAGTCGAAAGGCCTAGGAAACATAAGAGTTGTGCGTCTTCGGACCCGACCATTGAACCTCCTTGAGAGCGATCTCATCCCTCGAGTTGAGAGAAAGCCTCTTCGAAACATAAAAAATCGACATCATCGATGCTGAAAGAACCCCATACAGCAAGCCCGAAAAGTGCATCTTTGATGCCGTCAGCGCCAAGATTGAAGGAGAAGCTATCGACGCCTCGAGTGTCGACCTCTTCGACGCTGTATATGTCAATACCCTCAACACTATCGTTGAGGACTTCGATGCAAAGGTCGAAGCCATCAACAACATCTTCGATTCCTTCAAAGTCATTGACATTTGCATCGAGACCGTCAACGTCAACATCGACGATTTCAACGTTGTCAGCTCCTATCCTGACCTCTATAGCACCTTCTTCCTTTGAGAGCACATATATACCTCAGCCTCGCTCAGATTATTTTAAAACACTCTCTTCAATTTATGAAGACGCAGAGGAGAAGAAAGAACTTTTGGTCTCCAATATGGGACACCTTCTGTACCGGATGAACTCATATCCGAAGAGTCTCGAATGAAAAACTTGCAGGAATGTCTCCATGAGGCGAGTGATATTGATACTTCTCCTGAAAATGATTTTGGTAAGGCAGATCCAGGAGACCATGCCGAGGTGACAAATAGACAACTCATGACAAGGGTCATGGAGTATATGGGATGTTCAGACCCACAACTGTTTTCGAACAGAACATTTTAACAGACATATTGGACAAAGGGCCACCGGAGGACCCAATTGTCCCATTTCATCAGGCTTTGAAGAGAAGAGTCACATCCAATTGGGAAACACCCAAGCTTGTCCCAGCCGTAAGTAAGAAATTTACAGCCAAATACAGAGCTTCTAGTTCTGACCGTCTGTACCTTTGAAAGCATCCCACACCAGAAAGCCTGGTAGTACAGGCAGCCACTTCTTCAGGAAGACAGAATGCCTATCCCACGATTCCACTGACAGGGATGATAAACGCTATGATGCCATGGCCAAGAAGGTTTTCTCGGCTGGCACTATGGCCTTAATATCTGCTAAGGCTATGGGCACACTAGAGTGATTTATCCACACCCTTTGGGAATGCGTTTCTATGGCGGCTGACCATATCCCCAAAGGGGAGGAGCGAGACGGGTTCCTTAACCTTATCAAGGATGGGAAGGACGCTATGTGCAAGTCCCTCCAGACTGGTCTCAACTCTGTTGACAGCATGAGCAGAGCTATGGTGCTAGTACGGTAATCTGCAGATTTGCTTGGTTGCGAAAGTCAGGATTTTCCCCAGATGTACAGTCCAGACTTCTCAACATGCCCTTTGACGGCACACCTCTATTTGGAAATAAAGCTAATGAGAGTTTGGAGAAGCTGCAAACTTCCAAGGTGGCGGCCTAATCCCTTGGAGCAGCAATAAGGCAAACTCGAAAACACCCCACAGGTGCGACCTGGAGGGGTAGGTCCTTTTGCTATTATTCCGCATTTGGAAGGGGCAGAGGACAGACAGCTCAAAGAGGGCATAGAAAATTCCCCTGTGGTGGACGAAGGAGAAGTACTAAGACCGCAACAGCAACGGCTGCCTTTGCTTCAGCCACTGCGTCAGCTGCCTCAAAACCTCTCTGATGTCTTTGTACACAAAACTGCAGTAGGAGGCAGGTGATCACAGCATCTGACAGAATGGCAGGCTATTACTTCAGATGCTTGGGCATTGGAAACAGTTGCCCAAGGTTACTGTCTACCTTTCCTGCAAAAACCTCAAAGTCATCCACCGGGGAACAACTCTTTGAAAGTTCCAGATCCACTCCTTATGCAGGAGATTTTAACCCTGCTAGAGAAAGGTACTATAGAACCAGTAGCTGTAGCGGAGAGGAACAAGGAGTATTGAGACACATCTTGGACTTAAGAAACTTGAAAAAGTACCTCAGGAAGGACAAGTTCAAGATGGTAACCATTTCTCAGATCCTTTAGGCCCTCCAACTTCCGAATTTTTGATGGTATCATTGGACCTTTAGGATGCTTACTTTCATGTGACGACCCATCACAAGCACAGACATTACCTGAGGTTCGCCATTGGTGGTTCTCATTATCAGTTTTGGGCTCTGCCATTTGGGCTGACCTCCACCCGAGGCTAATGGCGGTAGTGGTAGCGAGTCTCAGGAGAGGGGGGATTCACATCTACCTGTACCTGGCGATTGGTTGATCAGGGCCAGTTCCCCAGAACAGGCCCTGGAACATCTCAGCTCCACCTGTCACTCCCTTCAGAGGCTGGGCTTCTACCTCAACTTCAAGAAGTCCCACATGATACCTTCCCAAAGACTCCAGTTTATCGGAGCAGTCCTGGATGCATCCCTGGTTTGGGGAACCCCTCAGGTGGTTCTGTTCGTGACCAGTGTCAACAGGAAGTGCGAACTGTACTGCTCAAGAACATTTTCCCCCCGAGAGGAGCTATAGGGGACGTGTTCGTGGTGGACTAGGAATTTCCACTTCTGTACGAGTTTCCTCCAATGCCCGTCATTCCTCATGTTATCAGGAGGTTAAGGAGATTCAGGAAATCCATGATCCTAATTGTCCTGGACTGGGCCAGGAGGAAGTAGTACCCGGACCCCCTGGATATTTCCATCTGCCCTCCGATTAGTCTGCCCCAAAGAGAGGATCTTCTTTCACGAGAGGAGGGTCGGGTTCTCCATCCGGATATCAGGACTCTCAGCCTTCATGCATGGTTTCTGAGAGGTTGAGATACAAAGATTGGGACCAATGGTGTTATCTTTTCTATTACACCTAGCAAATCTGGGGCTCCAGATTGGTACCATCAAGGGATACCCAGCAGCGGCTTTTTATTTTTAAGCGCACTTCAGAGGAAGTCTCCTATTTAAAGATTCCTCTTGTAATTCAATTCTTAAAAGAGTTAACTATTGTTTACCCTCCAACACCTTTTCAAGTCCCACTGTGGGATCTCAATTTGGTTTTGAACGTTTTGATGGTGGCTCCTTTCAAGTCTCTACATTCTTGCCCATTAAGACTTCTTACCTTGAAAACCGTATTCTTATTGGCATTTACATCAGCCCGAAGGGTGAGTGAGCTACAAGCTTTATCCTGCAAGCCTCCTCATACTGTCTTTCATAAAGACAGAGTAGTTCTAAAGGTTCAGCCTATCTTTCTTACCAACGTCGTTTCTGAGGCCATACATTGGGTCTAACCATCACCAAGCAGACTACCTCCAGACGGATCATTTTAGCTATATCGGAATGCTACAGGCTGGCGGGTAAAGACTCTCCAGAACATCTGAGGGCTCATCCCACCAGGGGTGTTGCAACTTCGTCTGCCTTGCAGAGGGGAGTTGACATAAAGGACATATGCGCAGCTGCCACATGGTTGTCTGTGCACACCTTTACAAAATACTACAGTCTAGATTCCTCCACTATCCAAAAACAAAGGTGGGGACCCCTACATGGGGTGAGTTCAATATATATTAAACAGAGAGGATGCCCTATGTGCTGAAAATGTGTTTCAGAAAGCGCATGCTGAGGACCAGAGAGTGTGTTCTTATTAAAAATGTATCATTTTATTCTGTTACAATTTCATAAAATACCTAATTTTTGAACAATTATAAGACACCAATTCATTTCCAATCAACATATATTTTTGTGAACAAAAATCTTTTGTGCAAATAGCGCATTTTTGTGTTAACATTTCTCCTATGTGTATATCACTAACACACCATTCGACCATTGATCTTCACAATCAAATCTATTTCATATAGAGACATTCTAAATAACTTTTACTGTAGTAATATTCCTACTTTGACAGTCCACCATTATGTATCAACTATAAGTGTCCAAGATTATTCTAGTAGTATTCCTCTCATCATTGGATTTCCTTTTGTATAGTTTCGACTTGACATCAGTTGGCCAGATTTTACAGAGCCATTGGTCAACGTCTTCTTCAGGATTAGTAGACTTATTCAAAGGCTTTATCAGTGCTGCAACATATAAAACAACAACAACACCATGATTTAAAACATTAAATAATGCTTAACAACATAGACAAACAACCTTATTAAAAAACACAATCTCTGACCTCCCTCAGTATGCTACTGTTATTTCATAAATGGGGAGCAAACTTCAAATTTGTTATAAACTCAGACCCAAGATGCTCGGGGATAGTTAACCTCCTAATGCAAAAAACAGGGGTAAATGAATTACCATTGTTAAAGTCCCCAACTGTCTTTAAATAGAAACCAAGAAACCCCCCTTACTGTACATTCCTGTCAGTTCAAGCAATTATAAGCCCCCAAAGGGTGCACCATACAGAGGGCCAGGGTTAAAGGTATCTGTAAATGAAGTCAATCTCATTTGTACCTTTAAACGTCCATTTAGAAAAAAGGTTTCTTTTTGCAGCTTTGCAAAAAGTTCTGATTCCCGTGGTTCCCCACTGTGTCTTTCCACTAGCGTTCAGTAAGCGAGTGAAATATTTATAGCTCCACCTCAAAGGCAAAGTATTCCGCTAAATACAATTCCTGTGAATATAATAGTATAAAATAGATAAATGCATACTGTGTCTCTAGTTAGCAAAAAACGGTGTTGCACCGTATCTGATTAACATGAACGGTATAGTACCGTTGGGCTTTTGGTCTTTCCAGTGCTAGTGTTGATTTCAATAAGTTTCTACCAAACTGGGGCACACTTGCTTCCCTGCTACAGAATTTGTTCAACAGTAAATAACTACCAAGAAAAGAGGAGGGAAGAGAAGGAAGAATAGTCAATGGATTTATTATTTCTAATGTGTGAAACTACATATCCCATAATTCCATTTCCATTTGCTTAACATCAAAATTTGTCTGAGAAAGAGTGCTTTAAGTCTTTCAGTGCTAGTGTAGATGTTTACATGAAAAAAGTTATTTTACCTTCAAAAAGTGTTCTAGCACGCTGGGAAACACTTGCTTCCCCGCTGTCGAATTCACCCACCAGTATTTGACTGAAAAAAGAGAAGGTGGTGGGAAAGAAGAAGAAGGATAGTCAATAGACTTAGCCCTTTGTTTAGCATCAGAATTTGTATGTGAGAAGGGGTACATACCAATTCTGAGCAATTAGATGCAGTCGATTTAACCCAACAGAGGCACATGGATGATAAAGCGATTCATTTGGTATCACCACCCTTCCTGCCAGCTAATCTCTCCACCCCAGGGTTACAGGCAGTGCAATTAGTTAGCTTAAACCCTGCGTTCATGATCTTGGAGTCGGCTCCAGGTGTGATCCGGAAGATGGGTCCTCCTCCTTTTTTTCTGTGGTTCTACTGGAGGATCGGCTAGTAGATCCAGATTTAGCAGGAGCCCTTGAGGTAGAGTGCCCCCCTCTTACTTCTGTGCCCTTGAGTACTCACGCTTTTCAAGTGGTAATCTGTTTAGAACGTGCTAAGGTACCTCTAAGCTCTCCTAAACCGGTTGCAAAACAGAGCAAATTGTTAGACTTTTTTCCGACTGCCGGTACCAGTACAGGAATTCACACTCATAATGCTGTGTATAATTAGAGCGCACACGAATTAAACTTTGTAGTATGTTGGTTATGGATTTGTTGGAGGAAAATGCTGGAGCACTGCTAGTTTCACCTATTTCAGATTTTCCGGCCCCGGCTGTGGATTATGTTCATGTAAATGCAATTCCATAATTTCTTACAGAGCACAATGCTCCTAACAGAAGTTGTTCCTCAGTCACTGGCCTGATTAATGAGCATGAGTTGCATCATACATTACGTGAGCTTCATGACAAGGTTAGGTTAACAGCTCCTTCCATATCTGTTCTCAATCTTGTCCTGAGCTCATTTGTGAGCTTATATGATAATATTAAACTAAAACGTTCTCCTCACACACTTCAATTGAGCAAGATAAAAATCACGCTTCATATTTTACAAGATTCAGTGCAGGACCTATTGAAATTCACACAACAGGTATAACCGTTCCCCCCACCACCATGCCTTTTAGGTCTGATCATCCACAGGATCCACTAAATGGTGAAGCTGAGAAGGAGGTGATTGCTGTAGTCCCTCCTGTCCATATACAAAAGAAAGAAGCAAACAAATTGAATACGGCAGGAAGAATAATGCCCAGAAAAATTCACACAAGTTTCTGCATAACCTGAATTTTTAATGGATGGTGTCCTCCCAAGTATTCCTCATCTTATGATATCTCCATATCCAGCTTTAGCTGCTTCAGAATTTCTTTTCCAGCAGGGGGCGCTGCGCGTCAATGCCTGTCGACTCAATTCCTTCGAGGGCCTCCATCTCGGTGTCAACGTCATCGATGGTATATAGCGCGTGCAGAGACTGTTGGCTTTGGTTCCGTTTTGACATGTATTGGTTTATCCTACGCCTGACAGCTACTTAAGAGCGTAAGCTGCATTGACATTGAAATTCTACTGCAGGGTAGGCTGCAAGCGGCGATGAGGAATATGTGGGAGGTACATCCATTTGAAAGAATGTTACTATGGGTAAGTAATTTGTTCTTCAAATGTATTGTGTCCTCCCATGTATTCCTCATTTTATGATAGACTCACAAAGCAGTATTATGTTCTTTTGGAGGATTGAGTCAGAATTTACAGTTTTCAATTAGAATTTAGGAGTTACTTGTTGGTTTATGTGTACAGAATGTAACACTGCCTTCCCAAAAACACCTTCCCGGCTTGAGGAAGAGCCCAGACTATAATTCTTGGAGAAAGTGTGGACTGAGGACCATGTTGCAGCCGCACAAATATTGTGAATTGGGACTCCGCTCTGGAAGGCGGATGAAGTAGCCATGCCCATGGTTGAATGTGCTCTGAGACCCTCAGGAGGATCTTTTTCAGCTAATGTGTAGCATTCCAAGATTCCAGATATGATCCACCTAGATACATTTTCTTTTTAGACCGCCTTACCCAACCTATGGCCTGTGTAACCAATAAAAAATGGATCGTCTTGTCTTCATTTAGACATTCTGGAAATGTAGAAACTAAGTGCAAGTTTTGGGTCAAGTCTTTGTAGCCTCTCCTCTTCCTTTGCATGATGATTTGGGGGATAGAAAGAAGGTAAAATGATTTTTTGAGTTAAATGAAACTCAGACACAATTTTTGGTTGAAAGGTAGGTTTTACCTTAAGGACCACCCTATCCTTAAAGAAGATTGTGTAAGGAGGCTTGCAGGACAAGGCTTGAAGTTCACTCACCCTACCGGCTGATGTAAGAGCCATTAAAAGGATGGTCTTTAAGGTTAACATTCTTAAAGGAAAGGGATAGATAGGCTCGAATGGAGCACACATTAGGAATTTCAGAACTAGGTTGAGATCCCAAACCGGGACTTGAAAAGGGACCGGAGGAATAACATTTGTCAATCCTTTCAAACACTGTATATCCAGTGGAATCTTGAAGAAAGATACCTCTTCAGAGGAGCACTTGAAAATAGATAGCGCTGCCAGATACCCTTTAATTGGTCTGTAAATAAAGACCTACCATCCAGGGTGCTAGGGGCCCCTAACTGTAATGCTTGTCTGCTTAATCCATCTATGTCGGCTCAGCTTGAGTCTGAGCAGTTGATGGCTATAACAGGTGAGGCCTCTGGCCCACTTTAAACCAAAAAAATCACCTTTTTTCAGGTGTAATTTCCAACAGTTCATTATCTGGCACCATGTTGGCAAGCCAAAAAGCTATTTTAATTTGTGCAGAGCCTATTGTTTCTGCATCCAGGTCCCTCACGAGTGAAGTTATTTGTTACATGGCCAATGCATCCCTGTGTCTTGTAACTGCCCCATGTTAACATTGGAGACAACCTGCTGAAATGTTTGATATTGGAACTTATTGTCAAACCTGATGTCTGTGTGACACTTAACAGATATAGGGCCTCATTACGAGTCAGGTGTTAAGGGGTTAATGGCGCCGTAAATGGCGCCGACCCTTAACGCCTGATTCCGAGGTCCATTAGCGCCATGGTGAGTTTAACGCCTGCTTTTTGCAGGCGTTAAAATCCATGGCGCTAAGAGACCATGGTGCTAATTACGCCACCGTAATTTACGGTGGCATAATTAGCACCTTCCCCACTCCCATTATGCCCTATGGGGCAAAAATGGGAATGGGGAAGGGTAAAATGGGAAATGGGGATTTACCGCCCCACTCACCTTGGAATGGGGCGGTAAATCCGCCAACCACCTTGGCGTAAACATAGTTTACGCCATGGCGGTAAAGGTACGACCCAGGCGGTAACTTACCGCCTGGGTCGTAATGAGGCCCATAATGTGCTTTCTTTATTCTAAAAAGTGCCATCCCTATGTCTATTATCATTTAAAGACATTGATGCTGTTCATGTCGACAAGAGAACGGATATTGTGGAATTACACTTCACCTCTAATTTGGTGATTGAAATGATTCTGGATGAGGCCAGCCATTTATCAGATGGAATATGATATATATTTTAAAAAAGTATTTTGCTTCCTAGTAAATCAATTCCCTTGCCTGAACCAATAGACTCCTGGGATACGTTAAAGATTACGTGTAGCAACTCCTTTTCCAGTTCCTAGATGGTTCATTTTGTAAACCCTGTTTGTCATACGCCGGGTGGTTCAAATGCTGATTGGTCTTGCCTTCCCCGAACTTTGGCAGGTCATTATAAAAAAAGCTAGGTACAAGTGGGACGGGGCTTGAATATCAGCAGGTCTGTTTCTTTTAATTTGGATCACAAGAGGTCATAATAGTTTTTTGAGTGACACAATAAGAAGTGATGTTTTTAATAATCATGATATTATCGCTTTTTAGGAGACATGGCTGACGCCAGGTGGTCTTTTGACTGCAATGAGAAACTCAATCATAATAAGTGCTAGAGAAATTTCTGTTAATATTCCTGGTCTATTGGCTCTGGACATCACCTTGAATATTTCCAGAGAGCCTTTTGCTTTTGTACTATTAAACATACGTTGGAACGCTGTTGCCTCTAATCTGGAGGACCTTTTTAATCTATTGTTATTGTATGGTAGTAATTCTAAGCAAACACAACAATCACAGCTCTGTAAATGGTGTCAGAAGCGGCCGCCTGCTGTTTGCTGTTCATAGCGGTGCGGTTTGACACTGTTGAATCCTTTTTTCTAGCCTCCAGCTTGTTGGTTTGCTGTCACTGGAGAATGCTGGAGAATGCTCCAAAGCTCTGCTGGTCCGCCGGTCTCCTCTTCTTCCTAAGGTCGTGAGCCAGAGTCCGGTGTTGCTGTGTTGCTGTGGCTGACCTGGTAAACCGGCGAGCTCTGCCTGGGTTCTTCTATGCTTGGCAGGGAGCCGGATGCCCTCACGGTGTTTCCCGCTTTGTACAACCTGGTTAGCATTGTGTGACAGACCGGAGTGAAGCAGTGAAGTGGTAGCGTGCAGCTCTTGGCTGCTTAGAGCTTGATATGAGGTTTGGTTTGGTTGCATCCATGTAAAGTAGGCTTCAGATACTCTGCAAGCAAGTGGTATGTAAGTGGCTCCTCTGATACTGTGTTTGTTTGCTCGTGTACTGATACTGACTCAACTGACTGCATTCCATTCTTATGACCCTGGTAGACCATTATCCAGCGCGCCTGCTTGACCGCAGCGTTTTGTG
This sequence comes from Ambystoma mexicanum, assembly GCF_040938575.1. Lineage (NCBI taxonomy): Eukaryota > Metazoa > Chordata > Amphibia > Caudata > Ambystomatidae > Ambystoma > Ambystoma mexicanum. The sequence continues at coordinate 141,931,217 of NC_090921.1, forward strand.
AAGACCTTCCCACCGTTGGACCATCAATACCAAAACAATTGTTAACATAATCTGCTTTGATTAAGCATGGCTCTTACAATGTTGTAACTCACTGTGAGACAGGCATGGTATCAAGAGATGACACAGACAACAGAATTTAAGTTTCAAAGAGCTTTATTAAAATGTCAGGATGGTATAACGCCTTACTTGTCCTGTAACTAAGGAAAGTCTGTGTCTATATATCCAAATCAAAGTTCTGTCTGTGTCCAAAAACCTATGTTTGCCCTCACATCTAGAAATAAAGAAAGTGTGGGATTCTTCTTAACCAAAATAATGTTCAAATGTATAGTCTCAGCTGCTTTCAACGTAAGTCATTCTTGGGCCTTCCACTTCAGGTTGCATATAGTTCCAATAACTGTTTGTTTCACCAATGTCCAACCAGGCCTTGAGGTTCCCTTGCCCAAGTATAATATGATACAATTCACACAAAAAGAAGATCTTGAGGTTTCCCTTCCCCAAGATAAAGTTTATCAGTTCTTTCGAATTGCAAGGTTCCCTTCCCCAGGATTTCAATGTGGTGCTTATTCTAAAGTCATTTGTTCAATATTCAGTGTAGGAAAACAACAAGTTCACTTGATCTGCCTTCTGGCTTGCTTTATCAAGTAGTGGCTTACTTACAATGTTCATTGCTGGTCATCATTTAAGGTTTCCTGGTATAGGCGCAGTAGTCAGACTGCACGGTCCACCCATTACAGGTCGCGCAACCACAAGTCTCTCTTTGGATTTGTTTAGCCCCTCCTACACTTTTCTGCATTGGGCTTCAGGTTTTCCACATTTGTCTTTCTTTTTGGCCAGTGTAACCCTTTTCTGCACCAGTCTTTGTTTTGCCATAAGATCACAAATCTTCCTTACATTTGTAAATCGAATACTTAAGTATTTGTTCAATTTTGCCACTTATTGTAATTCAAATACTTGTTCAATTTGCCACTTGTTCTATATTTGTTCACAAATCTGCTGCCTCAAATTTGTAGTTTGAATACTTAAGTGGTTATTTGATACTCAATATAATTTGTTCTTAATCAAATAGTTTAGTTTGATATTCAATATGATGTGCTTTTATTCAAAAAGCCATTTTCAGTTAGTTTGGCATTCAATAGAATTTGCACTTACATGTGCTTATGGACCATTGCTTATTTGCGGCCCCTTCGGAGCGCTACGGTTTCCCCAGTGTCCTTTGACACCTACTGATTCTTCGCAGCTCCTTACGGCAGCTTCCACTGTTCCTGCTTATCTTTTCCGGAGCTGAGGAGCAGTCCGCCAGTTCGCCGGGCTCATCTCCTCACATATGCTGGCTTCTCTGCTGTGTAAGTTAACTGGAATTGCCTGATATAATGAGGCCAATTAATATGACATGCATGACGTTCAGCATTGCCTATACATACACCTCTCTTCTTCGTTTCAGTACTAGAGTAGTGTTGGTCATAGGAAATGTGCATTGCTCCTAGTTGCCTCTTCCTCTTCTCAGTACTTGGTGGACATTCATAAGAAGAGATATGGCAGGAGCGAACATAGCCCATGAAGCCTGAGGGACGGGAGCGTGATTCTATATTAGAAAAGGGGGATACCATGTCTCGCCATCCGGCACTCTCTCTCCAATCCCCAAGGACCCTCCACCCAGATGATCCTCCCTTGTTTGTCCAACCCCAGGGTTGGGATCCAAGATCAATGGCCTTTCCCTGGCCACCTGCGCAGAGGTCTCATGGGGAATAGGAGGTCGAATACCCTCAGTTTACTCACATCACTCACCACAATATGAAGGTGCAGAGGTGTTTGCTGAGGTGTGCAGCCTGAGCAGGATTTGCTGTTTGGAGCCGGTCTGCCTGATTTGCCCGCAGCCTTTCCCCCATTGTATTTGAGACCCAGCAGGAGGAGCAGATCATTCAAAAACACTGCCTTCAACATGGAACGTTTACAGAGGTGTTCACTGAGGTGTGCAGTCTGCAGCTGATGACAGAGACCACAGGGGCAGGGATGTCTGCAAAGAAGCTGTGTTGGCAAAACAAGATCCCCTGCAACCCGGAGCATTCAACTTCTCAGTTTGAACAAGTGCCGGAGAGTCAGTGGTACGTGATTGGGGAGGTGATTGTGGAGGTTAGTGACCTGTTATGTGGCTCACAAAAAGCAACGGCTACTATTGACAGTGTGTGTACTGGGATTCCTTATACTTCTTACACTCCCCCGGCTCCCTTTAACGTCTCTGTTACAGTGACAGCTTGCACTGCATCCTATCTGCATGCTTTAAAAGTATCAGACACTATTGATATTAATAGCGAGCCAGCGCCTAAGCTCAAGGAGACACGCCACACTGTACCTATGAAGTTAGAATAAAGGCGGCCAGCGGCTGAGACAGAGACAAGTCGGGGAGGATTTTGTGTCACTCTTTGACACTTTACCTGTCAAAAAGCCAATGGTGGGTGTATGGAATTTTAATAATAAAGATCAAACTGCCCCCACAGCAAGTTCAGTGGCATGAGACTTGTGTATTGTTCCCTGATATATTGTAGAAGGCATCTCGGGTTGGAAATCTGTGGACTTCGGATCTGACAAGCTCTTCTCTAAGCCTAGAGTCTTTATGGCAACCCCGCGGCAAAGAGGATTTCGGCAGCACCATTTCATGAACCACCATTTAAAAAGCATATGGGAGAGGTGGCTGACGTAGACCTGTTGGAGAGCATGAATCTTATTGAACATGCTCCCCCAATGCCATATACTGTAATATCGAAAACGGAGATGGCCGTCTCTCGGAATGGCTTGTCAGCAGTAGACCAACCACTTAAAACTTCGGGGAGCTTTTGATCCAGTAATAACCCCCCTGTGTCAAAACTTGTTATTTTGGATAGCAAATGCAGTGATAAGAGGACGCATGCTGGGGCTGCGTCCCAGGCACTCCCTCTGAAGGCGTTGGGGAGCTATTGCATTGAAAATACCACTGGACCAGAGTTTAATTCCACCCAAAACCCGGCAGCTGAACTCTTATTTGATACCTCCTCATCTGACCTCAGTGGAAGGATTAAAACACCTAACTATCGATTGTTAACCTCCAATCCTATAGGCTCTGTCAAATAAGGGGCTGGCAAGGCTGGAAGAAAGAGAGCAAGGTCCACCGTGGATAGTTCAACGTCATTGTCTACAAGTGGATCGCCCGTTACTACTAAAGGAAGAAGATTTTATCATCAAATCCCACCAGCTAGAGTCAGCATTTTGCCTGAGACCCATCTGATCAATTCAGGCATCGATACAAGTTATTTGGCAGCTTTATCTGTCACAATGGCTCTTTTTACAAAACTGTATGAGAGCATAAATGACCAGCTAAAAGATTAAAATACGCTGATGCTTTTTCTGGTGGGATTCATCACTAGGGTCCAGGGCAATCTGGATAAAAACACAGAGCAAATAACAAACTTATTTCACAGCATTTTTGACCCAATTATTCAAGATCGAAACAAAAGAAGATTGTTGTGATCGATGGTGATACTTTCTGACCAAAGTGTAATTGGTGAACCGAAGCAGGTGCCCATCAGAGTGAAAGTGATAAGAGTGTCAGTCTACCAAACTCTATAGAAAATGTGGCTGTGCTTGACTTACCACAGTCAGTGGAAGAGGCAGCTAGGCAGGAGGTAGATGATGGGATTGATTCTATACAAACACCTTTGTGCGGCCTCTCAAGGATCACAAACTGTACCAAAGAATATTCAATAATTTCTGGAAAACCAGGTGAAAAACCTTGACAGCCGACCCAACAGCAGTCGCTGTCCAAAAAGGGGAAAAAAAATCTAAAAACCAGACGGTTTTAAAAAAACCTAAATCAAATGACTCACATACATTTCTATGTAATTTGGAAACCTTGAAGAATATCAACCTTTGGCTCACCAACGTACAGACCCAACTGACATTTTGTTGAATATTTCAACATATTTGATTACAGGGGATGAGGGCAGTGTGGAGATGAGTCAGCCCAGTACCTCAACTGGGGGCCGTCAAGAGCTTGACACAATATCCATAAGATTGAGTAATTCCTGATCCCAATGTCGGCCAGCAGAGTCTGATTACTAGTGCGGCCGTATATGGTGGCGACGTGGACTGTTTGGATGTGGTCTTGGACCAAAGGCCACAGTTTATACACAGGATGGCAGATCTGCGTGCTATGTAAGTGAGAACAAAGAGACTGTTAACTGCGTAACTCCACACTTCCAAGCTTTGGGAAATAAGCGTATGAACTTAAATACAAAAAACATGGCCGTAGATGAAAAAGAAGAACCCCAAAAAGGTGACACTCCATATTTTATTAATTTATTGAGCATTTTTGTTGGTTTCTGCCAAAATGACCGGATCTAAATGACCTACACCACCAAAAGTTCTAAAATAGATTCTGCAAAATGCCCTACTGACTAAATGTGCGACTTACCTGAATTTCTTATTTTTTCTTATTTTTTTCTTCCTTTAATCTTCATTTAGTATTCTTCTTCTTTATTTGTTTCTTTCTATTTATTTATTTTTTTAAAAGACTGCCGGGGTTGCGGGTGTGTTCCTGGCAACACCCCGCTTACTATACCACGCAGTATAGTGAGCGGGGGCCACAGCTGTCCCGCAGGCACGAAAAAAAGGCTGCAGGGATCTCCCCAGCAACATCCCGCTCACTATACTATACACTATAGTGAGTGGGGGTTGCGGGAGACACCCCCGCAGCTGTCCTGCAGTTGCAAAAAAAAGGAAAGGACCCTGGGGGCCAGTTCCCGATCACAGAAGTGAAAGGGACACAGCGCGTCGGAATGAAAGGTAAGTAGGGGTTGAGGGTGTGTTTGGGGTGTGGTAAGGGGTGTGGGTGGGGTGTGGGTGGGGGATTGGCCAAGTGTGAAATGTTCAGGGGAGAAAAGACCGAAGGTTATTTCGAAAAAATAACCTTGGGTAATTTCTCCCTCGAACATTTTTACCTCGGTCATTCAACCCCATATCTTTTTGTTAGGCACCTATACAACAACATAGTGTTTCCAGGTGCCACAAGACAAAGAAGGATCTCTGTCTTACTGGCATTAAGACAGAGGTCGTTAGCAGAACACCATGTCTGGATAGAAGTCAGATAATAAGGGGTGAGAGAGTAGTTGGAGGAAGTAGTGAAGGAAAGATGGATGTCGTCAGCATAACATTGTAAATGAAGAGAGAAGTTACAGATAAGGTGAGCAAGAGGGGCAAGATAGATATTGAAGAGCCATGGTGAAAGGATAGACCTGTGGGTGAGGCCACAGGTGGAGAGTGAATTGATGGAGGAGAAAGGGCCCAGCTGCAACTGGGAGGAGCGTTTAGTGAGGAAGGAGGTCAGCCAATCCAATGCCTGGTCGATGATGCCAAGGGTATCACAGAGCCGTTTTATGAGGTTAGAATGGTTCAGCACGTCGAAGGCAGAGGAGAGATCAAGTTGGATGACGATGACAGGAGCGTTAGAGTCAAGATTTGCAAGTATGTCTTTACTGATCTTCAGGAGAGCAGTTTCTGTGCCTCTGGATGACCGGAATCCAGATTATTGTTGGTCATGGAGGCAACCAACGAGTTCAGTATGAAGGATCAATTGGGGGAGGATCAACTTCTCCAGGAGTTTACCCAAGAAGAGGGTGGTGGAATGGGCCGATAGTTAGCCGGGCAGGAAGAGTCAGCAGACAGCTTTATTAGGAGAGGGTGCACAATGTAGTGCTTGTGGGATAGAGGGAAAGAGCCAGTGGCGAAGGAGTAGTTGCCTTGGAAGAAAAGCTCTTGTCATTAAACATGAAAAAAAAACAGATAGCCTTTGACCATCACGACTGAAACCATGGAGCCCGAGTCGAGGCGGGAAGAGAACAAATACAATCTGAGGGGGCCCCCGGCAAGAGGCAACAAATTTTATTGGAAAGGCTATTGCATCTTGATTATGGCTTAATAATGAATAGAGCAAATGTGGTGAGACTTTTACATCACATCCCAAGACTGCATTTGATAACAACTGACGATCTTGCAACCATCACATTTTTAGAACAGGCTTGATTTAATAAGGTTGTGGTCCACCTTACCTCTAACCTAATAATGCAGTCAATACTAGGCAAATCTCCTGTTACCCCTGGGGTTTGACTTGGTGTACTTGGTGGAGGTTCCACCTGAACCTGAGGCCCCGAGTAATGGGTTATGAGAGAAAAACAGACACTTGCTTATGGAAAGTAAATTCAACATAAGGATGGAGGGCACCCTACCCTTGAATCACCCCCTGAAAAAACACCTTTCTGGGATTAATTTTGGTGATGACCTTGTGCCCTCTTCAAGCAACCCTTTCACCATCACAGTTGGTGGAAATAACGGCTGGGTAGGAAAGTGGTAATGCAACAAGATGTATTGCCTGAAAGAGAGCAAGTTTCATCATGGAATTGGCTGGTGGAAGCATTGGTCTTAAAAAGAAGAAACGACAAACTAAAACGAACCTAGCAAGCGATTTAAACTTGGGACGTTGGAACACCAGAGGCTTTAGTCATCTTTTAGGCAAAAATTATTTGAATTATGAGTCTTTCAGTATATATGTCTTCAAGAAACTTGGCTCAGATCAGCACTGGTGTTGGATGGGTATACTATTCATGTCTCCCCCGCTCTTAAAGGCCTTCTGGCGTACTAACAGCAATAAAGAACAGAATTGGCCTGTAAGTAATGGGCACATACCATCCAAATGCCTATACCCACGTTTTGTTGCTTTGAGTTACTTCTGTTAGATTTAACCGGAGAGACTGGTTGCTAATATTTAACTTATATTGGCATCCGGTAAGAATCGAGGGCAGAAAATGTGTCTTCTACTGTTATGGCATTAATTGGCAAATCTTTTGAATTGCTGCCAGATCCTGTAATAATGATGTGCAGAGATTTAAATATGTATTGTTTTGATCATAAGAATGATCTGTTAAAAGATTAAACTGTTTATTCGGACCAGGCTTAAAGAAAAGGACCGACCTGGCTGAAAGCTATGAGCTCTAGGAGTCTTCACCTATTAAAACATCTGTTTCACTCAAGCCCAGACTAAATTCTAGTTTAACCTCTCTCAATGTGCTTACCTGTTTTTACCTCCATGTTTCATGTTTTTGGGCCTCATTACGACCCAGGCGGAGGACCATGGTGCTATTAGCACCATGGTCCATGCCGGTGTCCGCCATGGCGGAATGGGGGATTACCACCCCATTCCGAGGTTGGTGGGGCGGTAATTCCCCATGCCGCCATGGCCCTTCCTCATTCTCATTTTTGCCCCATAGGGCTCAATGGGAATGGGGAAGGCGCTAATAACGGTACCGCAAATTGCGGTACCGTTATTAGCACCAAAGTCCCTTTGCGGAACCCTACTTTAACGGCTGGTAAAACCAGCCGTTAAGGTCGGGTCCTGCAAAGGGACCTCGTAATCAGGCGTTAAGGGTTTAACGGCGCCGACACCTTTTACGGCGCCGTTAAACCCATAACGCCAGGGTCGTAATGAGGCCCTTTGTCTTGTGAACCCTTAGAGGCCCATGGGTGTAAAACGCTATACAAAAAGTAAATAGATAAATAGATAGTAATGGTCATGTAAAGGGAGACATTACACAAGTGCAGCTTGGAAAAGGGGGTGCAAAGTAAAATCTTAGATTATATTTTTGTATCTAATAATATTCTCCGATGGTTGATGACACTTCAGGTAATTCCTACTGATTGTAGTCATCATAATATTCTTAAAATAACCTGCTCATTAACAAAGACGAAGAGTCCAGAGGATCATTCCACTGTGGTGGCTTTTCTACCGGCTGATAATGAATCCATCTAGAATATCCTGGCTGACCAATAGATTCATAGTAAAACACGTGGACACTATATCAGATGATCAACTGCGTTAGAGTATCCTTGGTTTATTATGGATTTCATCAAGATTCGGAAAGTGGTTTTGAAGAATACATTTGCTTACAGACATTTATTAGATCTAGAACTGGTGAAGGCAAAAAAGAAATCTCAAATTTGAATTAAGAAAACTGAAGGGAGACAGAACTTGTGCTTCTGTGAACCATAAAAGAAAGATCAGGCAGCAGTATATAAAATGGGTCAGATTGCACAAATGCACAATGCTGCAACAAGATTCAGAAAACATGCTGCAAAAAATACTAGGAAAGACAATAGGAGAAACATGGCAGCTAATAAACTCGCTTAATGTAACTCAGCATATGTTACAAATAAATTCAGTGTAAGAGGCTCATTGCGTCAAACATTTTACGACTCCATTCTTTGAGGGGAATGAGAACTTTATACTAAACAACTTCTCTTGGGTAGAATTATCATTTCCCACTGACAGAGAGGACATCATATCTTTGATATTGAAGGCCCGCAATTCTTGGGCGCCTGGGCCAGATGGGTTGACAAATGCCATGATAAAAAAAGATCCCGAGCCGTGGGGTACTTCACTTTGTAAATGATTTGCCTGCATAAAAAAGGTGGAAAGAATACCGGCTTCTTGGAAATCCTCTACAGTGGAACCCATTTTCAAGAAGGGCGTTAGGTCTGATCCTAAAAATTGTTTTTTCAGGAAAAATATTTAGCACTTTGAATTTTAAAGGAACTTTCAAATTGGGTTGTAGAATCTGGCAATTATGACCCGTTGCAGTCAAGTTCGTAAAAGAGGTAAGCATAGTGCTTAATGGGCCTCATTACGACCCAGGCGGTAATCGTCCGTCATTACCGCCATGGCGTAATGAGCGTTTACGCCGTGGGCCGATGGCGTAAAGAGCGCCACATTACGACCCATCGCCCACGAGCATTACGCCATGGCGGTAATGCAATTAACGCCATGGCGGAAAAGGCCCCTACCGGCATCGTAAAGCGAGCAAGGTGCACTTCCGCCACCGTAAGTAGCGTCCACCGTAAGTAGCGTCCATCCTAAGTAGCGGCCACCGTAAGTAGCGGCGGCCGTAAAAAGCAGAACCGGAAATAGCGTCATCGCGCCGGAACGGGAAACAGCCCGTCGGCCATCTTTAAAAACACAATCCATTGCCATCCTACCGAACAACACCAGACCCAACGCTGACACCTGTCCCAACCTATCACCCACCCATCCAAGTACCCGAAAATGCCAAAAGCTGTGAAAAAGGCATGTGACCGCCAGCGCCAGGAGAGATTCAGCCGGGAGGAACTCTGCATGCTTACGGAGACCCTGCAAGACAACGCAGGTGTCGTTTTCTCCCCGGAAATGACCAGGACAGCCATAGGGAAGAAGAAGGCTATCTGGGCCCTGGTGGCTGAGCGCGTCAGCGCGGTGGGGACCGTACCCCGCACCCCACAGCAGTGCAGGAAGCGCTGGGATGACCTACGCATACGGGTCAGAGCCGTCATCTCTGCAAACCGCAACCTTGCCCTGGGTACCGGTGGAGGGTCAGAATCCCCCCTAAAACTCCAACCGTGGGAGGAGATCTGTGCTACCACGATTGGCATGGAATCCATTGAAGGCGTCGGGGGGATGGAAAGGGGAGCTCCGACATCAGGCGATGAAGGTAGGTGCCTCAAACAAGAGATGCCATAGTCACTGCAGTCCAATCATGTGTAGCACAAGGTTGCCCTAGAGTGTAAATGCAACACATATCAACACTGCCCATAGCCACATGCAAGCACCACCCTGTATGCACTGCTGGCACCCGCATACCTGCATCCACATTCCACACTAATAGGAGACAACCTGCATGGCACTGCCTGAAATCTGCCTCATCTACTGACCAGAATAATGTCAATCATTGTCATTCCAAAGTCCGCAGACCCATCAATAACGCCCTCCCTCCTTTGCTCCACCACAGGCACAGATTCACACCCAGATGACCAGGACACCCCTGCGCCGAAGAGAGCCAAGAAGGCCATCAATAACGTCCCTGCACCCTAAACCTCAGCTGCAGTGAGGCAGACCCCACTACAAGCAGGTCCCACTGCAAGCATACCTGACGTCCCACCGGCAAGCACCCCTGTAGGCAGCAGGCCAGCAGCAGCTGCTCCACCTCCACCGACATTGCCTGCCACAGAAGGCACGGGGTCAGCGGCCAGCAGCAACATCGGTGAGACAGCTGCAACAGCTGCATGCTCAGACTCAGACATGGAGCACGAGGTCAGAAGCCCCACTGACCTACTACATTCCCCCTGTTTCTCAGACGCCAGCCCCCATGAGGATCACACACAGGGGCGCACAGAGGTAGAGGAGTGGCCTTCCACCCCATGCCCTGTCCACACTCCACAGGAGGGGAGAAGCCCCTCCATCACTCCACCAACACTGGCCATGGGCCATCAGGGCCAGCAGTCCCTCGAGGACATCACAGAACGGCAGCATCAACTGTCCACGATGCTGAATGAGCATGCCGCAGAATGTGTGGGGGCTAGGTCTGCCATTGAACAGGCCACGGAGACCCTAAGGGCTGAAGTAGCACAGAGCACTGCCACCCTGAGGGATGCCATGCAGGCCATGTCCAGGGACATCTGTGCGGAACTTGCCGCCTTGCGTCGTGCGCTCACTGGGCACACCCACACCCTACCGGATGTGCATGCACAGGGGCAGCCAGGGACATCCTCCACTGCCAGTTCTGCACAGAGCAGCCCCGTGCGACGTTCCGGACGTAACCTGCGCTCCACAGTCAGGGGTGCCCCGGGGGCCGGGAGAGGGGGCTTGTAACAGCCTGTGGCCACTGTCACAGGCATCTGTTGACACCTAGAGGGGGTGTGTTGGGGTGTGCAGGGGGGAGGTGGGAGGGGGTGTGTTGGGGTGTGCAGGGGGGAGGTGGGAGGGGGTGTGTTGGGGTGTGCAGGGGGGAGGTGGGAGGGGGTGTGTTGGGGTGTGCAGGGGGGAGGTGGGAGGGGGTGTGACACGACATTTCATAGTTTCAATACACTTTTTTCTTTCAAAAAAAGTAATGTGTGGACATTTTCATTGCGTATGTGTGCTTTATTGGTGTACAGTCCACAGTGTGCATGTCCCAGAGACACACAGTGCCCCAAGTGTAGTCTCCATGTGATAAACACCAGCCGTGTGTGCTAGAAGCAGTGGTCGATGATACTTTGGCGCATTGCACGCCCCTCCTGTGCATCGCCTCCTCCATGGGGTGCCTCCCCATCTGCACCCTCCTCATCCTCATCGTCAGGTGGTTGCAGTTCTGCGTCAGGGGGCAGGGGCACATTCCGTCTGACGCACATATTGTGTAGCATGACACATGCCATGACGATCTTTGCCACCTTCTCATGGCCATACAGGAGTGCGCCACCAGACCTGCTGAGGCTTCGGAACCGTGCCTTCAATAGGCCGAATGTCTGCTCTATGACCACACAAGTACGTGTATGTGCACGGTTGAAGTCCTCCTCGTGCTGGTTCTGCGGGTTCCGGACTGGTGTAAGGAGCCACCTCTTCAGGGGATAGCCTGCATCACCTGTATGTAGGCGAGAATGTATGTGTCAGTCATGTTGTCTGATCAGGAACATGATGTTCCACCATGGCTCGCATCCAACTGTTACTTTGGCTCACTTCTACATGCACTGATTGATTCACACAATGCAACCAGTATATGCTCATGGCTCCCATGGCCTGTTTTGCATGCCATCACCCAATGTATGCAGAGGGGTTGTGTGCATTGTGAGTGCCCATCCTCTGTCTCCGTTCTCTGTGTTACTCACAGCCAGGTGGAGTATGCATCATCCCCCCCCCCTTTCTGCCAGGTGGAGTTCACCTGCCCACTTCCATGACATTGGACTCACCGAGTAGCCAGGATCTTGGGCCTGCATGTCGCTCCATGTAGCGTGGTATTGTGGAGTTCCTCAGGACCACAGAATCATGGGTTGATCCGGGGAATCGGGCACAACAATGTGTGATGATCTTGTTGGAGTCACAGACCATTTGCACGTTGATTCAGTGGAACTGTTTCCGGTTGCGGTACGGTACCTCCATGGCACATGGAACCACCAATTCCACATGGGTGCAGTCGATGGCACCAATGCAACCGGGTATGCCGGCTAGTGCATGGAAACCCACTTTGGTGTTTGCAATCTCCTGGGCAGTCCGTGGTAATGAGATGTGGTCGTCTGTGTGCTTGAGGAGGGCATCGAGCACTTGGATGAGTGTTTGTGAGAATAATGGTTGTGAAATGCCATGCAGGTGCCCCACTGTGTGCTGGTAGGTGCCTGTGGCCAGGAAGTGGAGTACAGACACTACCTTCAGTAGGGGGCGGATGGCGGTTGGACTTTCTATCATGCTGACGATGTCGTTGTGTGTCATGTCTACGATGGCGGTGATGGTGTCCCGGTCCAAACGGTACAGGGTGTGGATCTGCTCAGCAGTGAGGTTGAATGGATTGGCTCTGATGCGTGGGATTGGGGGCTGCCTGCGTGGTGGCACTGGCTGTGCTGGTGGGGCTTGCTGGGCCTGCCTTGCCCTCCTTCTCCTCCTGCGTCTCCTCTGTGCTGCTTGTTGTTGTTGTTGTTGCTGTTGTAGCACATGCATTGCTATCAGGTCCTCCAGCCCCAACATTGCTAGTCGTATTGGCATCATTGTGGAGTGTGACTGGGTGTGGGAAGGGGTGGGGTGTGCTCTTTTTGTGCTTCCCTGAGTCTGTATTGCCTTCACCTGTGCTGTTTCTGTGCACCTGTGGCAGCTGCATTCACTTAACATGGCCCTTTACGGTTGGTTCGCGATGGCGTTATTTGCACCATGGCGGTAAGGTACTTAACAGGCTGGGTGATGGCGTTAGGTGCATGTCCGCTTGGGTCGGCATTTGCGTACCTTTCCGCCATGGCGCTAAGTACGGTGTGGGCGGTCGCGTGCGCGCACCCTTAGCGCAGTTAGCGCCAGCGTTAACTACGATGCCGCTAATGGCATCGTAGTTAACGGTCACGGGTCATGATCGGACCTGGCGGAAAACGATGGCGGTAAATGGTTACCGCCATCGTTTTTCACTTAGCGCCAGGGTCGTAATGAGGCCCAATGTGTTTTTGATTAACATCTTGAAGACACCCTTGGCGAGAAATAAAACTAAGGCGTACCTGACATTTTTAGATCTGTCCCAATCTTTGACACTGTGGTCTGAAATTGTCTTTGGACTTAGCTAAATAGGTGGGCATACCCAGTGGATCTTTTTGAGGCTATCAAGGCCTTGCACACTGGAACTTCTTTAAAAATAAGACTGGATATGAGGGGTCAGCCCTCAGGTCCAATTAACACAGGAAAGGGTTTTAAAAAGAGGTGTCCACTTGCGCGAGCCGTGTTTAATTTATTTATTTCTTACTTGAAAGAAACTTTGAGGAAGGCCAGGAGCTTTCCACCGAGTATTAATGGTAACATCTTAGATGGACTGCTGTATTCAGACAACTTAGCCCTAATTAATCAACACTGAATGGGCTGCAACTCCAACTAAGCGCCCTACATGACTACGTTGACCTAAATGGCCTGAAGATCAACACCTCTAATTCAAGGATATTGGTTTTGCAGTCAGCAGAGAAGCTCCTGGCACCTTACTAACGATACACTTATGAGAGTTGATTCCTTTGTCTACCTGGGAATGTGTTTAAACATCAGTCAGAATGATAGCCCTAGGGAAGCTATTCTGCGAGCAAAAGTTAAAAACCTGGAAGCCCAAGAGAAGGGTATTACTGAAAAAATACAGCAGGTTTTCACTTTCTCTTGTTATTTCTATCTGTCGCAAGATGGTCATCCCTATGTTAACTTATTGTGCAAAGGCCTTTTTTGCTTTCCCTGGAAGATTATGGTTGGTTCTTGAGGGCACCTTTTGGGAAAGGTTCCTCAATATCCCCAAATGTGTTCCAATTCAGGTTTTTAAGATTGGTGCTTGGCCTATTCTCATTGTTTGCAATGGTCGTCTGGAAAAGCCTGGCTCTATACTGTAAATGTATATTGCCCGAACCAATTAGATTCTTCGATATGATAAAAGGTGGTATTATTAAAGAGGATGAGTACATATTTGTAGAGTGGAAGAGAGTCTGCTGTGCAATTCTGGTAAACTTGGGCACTTCTGTGGAGACTTTACTGTCAGTCACATCTGACAGCCGTAAAATATGAAATTATGGAGGCATGATTGGATAGAGACGCAATCGGAGGGTGTTAGGCAAGATTTGTTGTAGTACACCCTTAGGGTGTACTACAACAACCTTGGCCTCCTGGCAATAGGAACCCAACCTTTGGTATAGGTCTGTACTACACAGGTTGGTAGTGTGGTTGAGCAGACAGGCTTATCCCAAGAGGCGTCAATGTGAGCAGTAGGGTAGTTACACAGAGATTCACAGTGGCAAGTATCCAAATAAACACTTATACTCAAGGTTTGTTGATTAAACAATTATTAATTTATTTAACAGTCAGTTGGAATAAGCATTCTTCAGAAGGGGCAATATAATAGTAACACACCAATACACTCCAAAATGCATACTGTTAGTTTCTACAAATTAGCAAATACCCATTGGTGATGGCACACAGACACTTCCTACACCCTCAGGTGACTTAACTAGCTAGGACACTGTGGACATTAATATGTCACTGGTATATTTAGAGCAATACTGAGATTGGTGTCAAAGAAAATAGTTATTAGAATAAACAAGAGATCATACATATTCTGAAGCAGGTAAGTACTTTTGAACCCCAAATACAAAGTAAGTTAACCCCTTCCTGGTAGGATAGGTGTAACACAATGGGCCTCATTACAACCTTGGTGCTAAGTGCACCAACTTTACCACCATGGTGTAAACTCCGTTTACACCATGGTGGATGGCGGATTTACCGCCCCATTCCAAGGTGAGTGGGGCGGTAAATCCCCATTTCCCATTTTCCCTTCCCCATTCCCATTTTTGCCCCATAGGGCATAATGGGAGTGGGGAAGGCGCTAATTACGCCGCCGTAAATTACGACGGCGTAATTAGCACCATGGCAGGTTAGCGCCATGGATTTTAACGCCTGCTAAAAGCAGGCGTTAAAATCAGAATCAGGCGTTAAGGGTTAACGGTGGCGTTAACCCTTAACGCCTGAGTTGTAATGAGGCCCAATGTCAGAGGAGAGAAGAGTCATTCAGGGAGCCAAGCCAGCCAATGTCAAGTTAGCAAAAGCCAAGGTGAGCTGAAGCACTTCTTGCAGGTAAGTAAAAGTCTTGCACAATGTTTTAGAAGTCTTTGTAAAAAAGAAGAATCAATGTAGGGCCACACGCTGTTTAAACATATGAGAGTAGAAGATGCAAGCAACTCTACAGCACAATCAAGACAAGTCTCAACTGATAACAAGTAAGGCTACACGGTTAAGTTCTCTTAGACTTTACAGTACCTTTTTTTAGGAAGAAATGGTGTCAGCTGGCTTCTGTTCCTGTGCAGCTCTGCAGATCCTGTTGTTGCTGACCCTCAGTCATGGGGACAAGAGGGAGGACTTCTGGGGATTCCTGCACTGCAATGGGACGATCTGTTAGGGAGAATTCTCATTATATGCCTAATTTCCCTCACCTAGTGAGTCCCCCAGCAGCTTTGCTTGATTTCTGGAGTTTATTTTTTCCACTTGGTAAGAGTGTGCCTCTTTTTCCCACTCTTACCTGTTTTTATGACTGTGGACTCTGGAGTACCCCACTTCAGTAGCTCCCTTCTGTTGTGTGTTACACAGCACCTTCAGTGCAGTGACACAGGGTTGTCTTTTAGACTTCCCACCGAATCCATTTCTGAGGCTGACTACAGTCCCCCAGAAAAGGGTCAAGTTGCCATTTACTTTGCTTAGTCAAATAACCACAGATACGGTACACCCCATCTTACATGGAGTACTGCAAAGGGTTAATCCTCATCCCTTTTTATCTGTACCTCCTAGAGCATTGTTTCGCTCTTTTTAACATTTAGACTTGTCTGGTGGCACTGGTATCTACCCAAACTTTTCTACCGCGATTATACTATATAAACGTGGTATTGTTTTAGACTTTTATATTAGCCTCGAACATAAACCTGCTTGACCAAATACTCTTTCTTTTGGCTCCGGTCGGGTTTATTCGCCATTTCTTTTTGTTAAAGTCCTTCTTGTGTTTTACTTTGCGCGGCAAACCAGGTGTGCCTTCTTTGTTCACTGTCTTTTGGCGGGCTTCTGCAAAGAAGCCCTCCTCCAGGCACCTGGGTGTCTAGGTGGGCTGAATCTGAGGGAGGGGTGTAGTCACCCCCTGCACAGGGTATCCTAGGAAACCCAAGTTGCACTTTGCCATGATTGGCTGAGGTGGTTGTCTGGGCTGGACAACCCCCCTGCTGGGTGCTTGACAGCCAGGCTGTGTTAATGGGGGATTTTTGCATAAAAGGCAGGACTCTTGGGCTAGAAGTCAGAGTCGCCACTGCAACTACAAGGAACCCAAGAGAAGCGGAGAAGAAGACGGCTACTGCAACTATCCCGTACCGGTGAAGCCCTGCTGCAGTCCTGTACTATCTACCCTTGGACGACCAGAGAAGATCCAGTCCGGAGTCTTCTTCCCTTGAGCCTGGTGGGGATAACCAGCTCATCTTCCACAGCCAGAGGATCCCATTCGTGGTCGAAATCGCTGCACACTGCTGTAGTGGTCCGGATAGCCATCTGAGGAGCCTCTTCTGTTTTTAAGGAGTGCACCTTTTATTCACTGTCGCTGCTGCCGGCTTCATCCCTGTGTGGTGCAGACCCCTCCAGACGTCCTCCTTCTGTCCGAAGCTCCAGGAAGAGTTGGTCTGCAGGAAACCACCAGGAACAACTGCCGTGGCACCAGCTTCTTCATTGAATAAGGTACTGTGTTCTGCTTTAGGAATTAGGGTGAATCCCTTTTCTCCTCCTCCAAGGCTTGCCCTTATCTTCCCTCCTTATAACCTTTGCTTCCTCTGTTGACAATATCTAAGTACTCCTGGCAACGTGGAATCTTGAACTGTCCGACTGTGTGATCCTCGACAACAGGAACCCGGTTCCACTTGACACTGGCCCTGGCCTATTGACTCTTGAATTTCTGTCAACGAGTGTTCTTTGATTCTGTCTGCCCTGACAAAAGTATTGCTTATGATTTTTACCACCAACTCTCTCTGGTTAACTCAGGTGCTAAGTGTGTTTTTGCCCCGGTAACATTTCTTGCCGCGGATAAGCGTATCGTCAGTAAGACTGAGCTGTCATTACTGTCAAAAGGGTTCGTAAATGTATTCCCGGTAACGTCTTTTGTTTCACAACACCGGTCCGTGAGAATATAGGGTACTTACCTTGAGTTAGAGTATACCAAGTGAATTGGTTGGATTGTAGTGTATTTTTCGTGTGGTTTTGAATTAATGGAAGTGTTGTGTTTATAACAAATGGTTTAAAAAATAAATGTACTTATATTTTTTACCTGAAACCTTGATTCAGTGTTTGCTTGAGTCACAGTAATTGTGGTCCCTTTGTGTAATCTCTGCTACTGCTCATATACTCTTGAGATAAGCCTGGCTGCTCCGCTACTGCTAGCACTTTAACATAGTAGTACAGGCTTGTACCAAAGGTGAACTTGTATTACCACTTGTGGTCTTAATTGTGTGTAGTGGTCCCTAAGGGCACTGCACAGGATTCTGCCTAACACAGTCAACCACAGCAACTGTCCATCTTCAAATCAGTAAGTGAACAGGGAGAAAGGGGTCACGCGGCACAAATCGCTGAAGAAATCAAGCAAAATAAGTAACCCTCAAATTGAGAGCCCAATGAGGGGATAGGCCAGGTCAAGGATAGTATAAAATCAGATAATCTTTATTATACACATATTAAATTACATAACACATAGTGCTGAATCCATAACACAACAGCATAAAAATAGACAATAAATATTGAATATGTACAGGTAAAGTGCATGAGAGCCAATTGAACACCCTGCGGTGCAGGGTGAGCACCAAATGCAGTCGTCCCCCGAGGAAAAGGAAGCAATTCTATGGGGGAACAGGACAAATGGAGAAAAGAGAGACAAAGGCGTGGGGGGCATAGGAACAAAGAGAGGAATATCTTGTTACGGTCCTAATGCTAACCCCAGTCTCAATCTACATGCACAATCCACAAGTCAACTATAAGACTGACTAAAGCTATCCCATCAATTTAGAATAAGGGATAAGAAAGTTCAGAACTTGCAAAAATTGCAACACCTCTCCGGCCTCATGTTCTGGAGTGGCATAAAATGTACAAATTGTCGGACAGGCTTGTAGTGCAGAGTTAATAAAAGGTGCAGCCTACAGCACTTGTCACCATTTCGACCAACACAGTCGACTGATGGTCGAAATGCATGATAGCCAATTGAACACCCTGCAGTGCAGGGTGAGCACCAAATGCAGTCGTCAATTTACAAATTGTCGGACAGGCTTGTAGTGCAGAGTTAATAAAAGGTGCAGCCTACAGCACTTGTCACCATTTCGACCAACACAGTCGACACAGTCGACAGAGAGCGAAGGCCAGATCATGAGGGAAGAGCGCAACCGGAGGCCTTGCAGTGGTGAAAACTAAATCAAACAGAAGGAGCAGATCAAGAAGGGAGCCGTTCCCCTGCATGGTCCGATCCAGAGGAGCGTCTGGCTGGCGAGGTGGGAGGTGCGCTTGCCGTGGTGTGCTCCGCATTTCATTGTTGCGCTGTGCCATAAGGAAAGTCTTAAGAACCCTAGAGAAAACCTCAAGGGCCATTGTTCAGTAATTGGGGTCTCCACACCAGAAGGAGTTTCTCCATACCATATCACAAGGCAAGGAGCAAGACTGTTTGTGAAGTAAAGAGGACCCCACAATGTCGTTCTGCGTGTGGCTGCTATATTTGTTAGTGCCGATTGGCATGGCAGTGCAACCAATGTGGCCCTGCTGAAGAACGTAAAAGAAACGGTTTGCATTTTACCTCTCAAAGAAACAGAATTACAACATTGCATAGTGGATGCATAATATTGCCAGTAAGAATTCCCTGTTTACCGTTTTGAACTACTATCTGTAAAAGCGTATTGTCTTGAATGCCTGCACCGTGATAGCTCCATTTCTTGCTGACTGTTGGCCTACCAAGTTCTAATTGGCATGACTGCACAAGGTAACTTTACATTGAGAGCACAGTATTTAGTAAAGTGTACAGAAGTGACATTGTATGTTAGTCCTAACTGAAGGGTAGTAACATGGCCGTGCCAGGTTCAGCAACCTTCATGACTTTACGGTGAAAAATAAAATGGGGCCAATGGAAAAAGAGCTTCTTACATTACATAAAGTCTGCATGTGGTAACTCTGACTCCAATGATAGGAACGTTTCTCTGCTAATGCACTTCTTAGGGTATGAAGGGCAGCAAAATGTTGACACTCTACCACAGCAGGTGGGGATGCACCTAATGAATTCTAGGCGGTGCTGCTGAAATTGGACAAACACTTCAATCCTAAGACGAGCACCATTTTGGAATGCTATCATTTTGGGGTGTGAGTACATGAACATGGGGAAAGTGTGGAAGAATATGTTACAGCATTACACCACTTGGCACTGTCCTGCACATTTGTAGAGAAATGTGATGAGTATATTAGAGACCAATTCATGATGCATTGCAACAGCAATAAAATAAGGAAGGAACTGTGGTTAAAAGATGAATCAACGCTAGATGAAGTTTTAGACATTGCCAAGCTCATCAAACACCCACTAGCATGTGTAGCCAAGGTAACTGAAGCAGGGAACAAAGATACCAAGGATTAAGTTTTAAAAGTGTCAGGAGGTAGCCAGAAGAAGAATGGGAAAGAAAAGGCAAATCAGAATAGTGGTGTGGATGACAGAGGGGGCAAGGGTGAAGCACCAGAAGAGAGTTGAACGACAATGTTTTCTTTGTGTGAGTGGGTCACATTTTACTGCTTCTCCTACATGCCCTGGTTGCAAGATTGTATGCATCAAATCTAACAGAAGAGGGCACTGCACAAGTTGTTGTAGAAACTTTACATTTTCTCAAAGGAAAGTTTTGTATGTAGCTGAAGAGGAAGGCGGTTCCTCTAAGGATGAGGAAGACAGTCTGATAGAAAACATTACAGTAAATGTAGTACAAAGTGTAAATGTAGAGGAGTGTGAGAGCCCATATGCTGTGATTTGCGTGAATGGTAGAGAAGTCTCTATGATGACTGACTCAGGGGCAGAAATGTTGCTGATGCCAAGGATGTGTTTGAGCGATTGGTAGGAGGTGACGTCCGGAATTAACATGAAGGAGACCTGAATCCTGGAGGATATAATCTTGACAAAATAGAATTGTTGGTTTATTTCGATGCTCAATTTAACTTTAAGGGAAGAAATGCTCAAGGGAAGGTATATGTAACCAAGAAGGGTGCAACTTTGTTAGGATGGCGTGGCCAAAAGAAATTACGGATCAGGCTTGATCCTAAAATGTCAGAACAAGTGTTACAGATCAGAGATACAGCTGTCTGTTAGAAATTTTAAAAAGTGTTTGAGAAGTGTGTTGGAAAAGTTAAGCGGATGTAAAGCTTACCTGGAATCCTCGGGAGTGTAATGACTTCTCAGCCTGTGGACCTGTTACTTGGGCACTTTTAGGATTCCTTTTCTGTATAAAGAACAAATACAACAATAGAACCTGATATCTGAGAAGTTACTGTATAACTGTGTGCTCTTGGTAATCCCTCCCTTCTCACCTGTGTTTATGTTTTGTGGAGCTCTCCGTCCTGTTATTCTAGAGGGGCGCATTGGAATGAAGAAACTTTAACTTGGAAGGCTGAGGTGTTCAATAGACTCTTGCTTTTATAATGTCTTTGCTTTTCCAGAATTTGTGTGGGTAAGTATCTGGAGAAAATACTGTATTCTTTTAGATTTGGAATAGTCCCTACGTTGGAGAGATCTCTCTTTCTAATATTTTCCATTTTTCTTGCAGGTTCTCGGAATTTGGAGAGTCTAATGGCTGTGGGATGACTGCGACGTTGCTCGGGTTGGAGAAACGTTCAGTAAGCGTAGGTTCTTCTATGCGGAGTAACTGCAGCCTTTTGGGGAAGAGCGCAGCAATAACTGAGCGGTGAAAACTTGAACAAACTTCAGGTACGTAAACTTAATTAAACTTCTTTCTTATTTTTAATTAAGTTTGTTTTTTAATTAAATACCTTATTTGTCTGCAGATTTACGGAAATCTGAGGAAAAATACCTTCGGAAGATGCAGTGGCTGCTGAGGAAACTTTTGAATGAAGGTACTGCGACTGCGAATGATGAATGCTGCTTGAAGATGCTGCGGCTGTGAGAGAACTTCTGACAGAAGATGCTGCGGCTACAAACAAACTCGGCTGACTGAAAAACTACTTCGGGGATAACATCGGTTCAGTAAGTCTTTTCAATAACTATGGCATTCTGTTGATTTTTCTGTGAAAAATGATGCGTCTGATTTCTCCTTTGACAGGTTCTGTGAGGAGAGACACCAGTAGCGTTACCAG
This sequence comes from Ambystoma mexicanum, assembly GCF_040938575.1. Taxonomy (NCBI): domain Eukaryota; kingdom Metazoa; phylum Chordata; class Amphibia; order Caudata; family Ambystomatidae; genus Ambystoma; species Ambystoma mexicanum. The sequence goes on from NC_090921.1 coordinate 141,952,629, forward strand.
CTGTCAGCGGAAAACACGCGAAGCAAGCGCTCCGGCGGAGGTGGAGCTTAAGTAGCTCCCTCTGCAATAAGTATAGAGCGTGCATTAAGTTATCAATGGATCTGGCGGCAGCCATGTTTAGTGCATGAGAGCACTGTAAGCACTATGAGAGACTATGGTAACATATGCTATGAATGGTACAAATGTGATGTTTGCCAGGCTTCTACCCACTTTGACCTGCTGACTGATGTGATGTACCTTGATTCTCCTGCATGCCTGAATGGGAACTGTGCTCACTTACTGGGATCATGTCGGGGGATGAGACATCAGATAATTCTGAAGAAAGGAAGCAATCCTGTGATGGCGAAGTTATGTTCAGTACCATTGGTCTGAGAGAAGGTCTGAAAAAGGAACTTGAGAAGTTACAAAAACAAGTTATTATTGAGAGGCAGGAGTACAATGGATTGCACCCCTAGTGGTGGTGAAGAAGCCCACTGATGAGTTGAGATTATGTGTTGACTTGCGTGAATCCAACAAGTGGGTTATAGTAGACAGACACCCACTACCAAATATGAATTAAATGTTATCCATGATAGGAAAAGGGATGGTGTTTTCTAAATTAGATATGGCTCCTGCATATCATCAAATTGAGCTAGAAGAATATAGTAGGAAATAAACAGCATTCATAACTCATGAAGGGGTTTTTCAATTTAGCAGGATTGCCGTTTGGCTCAGTATCGGCATCCGAAGTATTTCAAAAAATGATGGACAGGTTATTCAGGGGGGATAAAAGGAGTATTCTGCTTTAAGATTACTTTTTAGTGTGTGGTGAGAGTGAGAAAGAACATGGTCTATTTCTGGAACAAGTATTGACAATTCTCGAGAAAAAGGGAGTGTCATTAAGAAAAGAGAAATGTGTGGTCAAAAGGGTGATGGTCGAGTATCTGGATCATGAAATACCAGGTTCCGGTTTAAAGCTCAATGGTGAAATGATGAATGCTATTAAGAAAGTTGCGAGACCAGCAACGAAAGGGGAACTCTAATTTCTAGGTATGGTCGAGTTCTACCAGAAATGTATTAAAGATTTTGCAGATAAGGTGACAGAAAAAATTACTAAAGAAAAGGTACAAATTTATATGGAACAGTGCATGTGAGAAATAATTTTGTAGCATCACGGAGGAAATAGACTTGGCAAAGGCATTAAAATGTTTTGATACAAGGAGAAGAAGTGGTGTTAAGGTGGATGCTAGCGATAGTGGTGTGGGAGCAGAACTGTGCCAGATCAGAGATGATGGAAATTATGAGATTATTGCTGATGCCTCGCAAGTGTTAAAAGGACCTGAAAAAAATAATTATGTTCCAGGAAAGAAAGCATTGACATGCCATTGGGCTGTAGAAAAATTCCATAACTTCTTGTGGGTTATGGAGTTTGTGATTAAAACTGACCATAAGCCTCTTAAATGTATATTTGAGTCAAAAGGTCTCAGAAAAGTATCCAGAAGAGTGGCGAACTGGGTAACGAGACTACAATGTCATACATTTTATATGGAAGTGATACCACAACGTGATAACACCCTAGCAGATCGTTTATCATGTTTAGGAGGTCAGGAGGAAGAGGTAGGTGAACAAGAAGACATTTCAGAAATGATAGATGTGAATTATGATGGCATTGTGACTAGGAGAGAGTGGCTGGGAGCTATGGACAAATATGAAGCTGTAAAGAATTTTTAAAATTATGTTGAGATGGGGTGGCCACCTACAGGTTTGTTAAACCAGAGAGAATTTCTTTTTGGAGGTATGAGATGAGTTGTGTGTATCCTATACCGCTATATTGCTATACCGTTGGGAGGGTGTTGTTGTGCCTATTCAATATTCGTGAGAAGATTATTAGTCTAGTGCATGAGGGACCCGTGGGCATCACTCGCACTAAGCGAAGTGGAAGAGACTGGACCGTTGTGTAGAATGCATCAGATTAGGGAAGGGAGAAGCTGCGAAATCCCAACCATTTGCAGAGACAGATGTACCTAGCAAAGTGTGTGATGATTTGGCCATGGACATATTAGGCCCGGTTGTGATGGGGAGTGGTTGAGGAAAGTACATTGTTGTCCTCGTCGATTTGCTATCTAGGTGGGTTGAATATAAGATAATGAGAGAGACAGATGGTGAGAGGATACTTCAGTTTTTGCAGGAAGTATTTGAGAGGGGGGGTAGTAGAGTAGCATTCTGACCGACAATGGTACGTAATTCGTCAGAGGTTATGTCCAGGAGTATTAAACAAAATGTGTAATGAAGCATAACAAGTCTGCATTGTATCATCCAGAAGGCAATGGAAGTGGAGAGAATTAATAGATGCATAATGCAAGCCATTAGAATGGCCGGTGCATGTGGCAAAAGTAGGAGAGTGGCTGTACCAGAAAGGTTGTATGCCTTGCGCATGTCTCCGCATGTGGAGACGGAAATGAGTCCATTTGAACTGATGAGAGGTCGAAAGGCTAATGCAAAATTTATGCCACTGTGGTTAGGAAAGGTAAGAGAATCGGACTGCGTGGTGGATCAGTTTTGAGGAAGAATTAAGGAAAGGAAAGTGAAGTGCGTTGTGAAAGAGAATGTGAAGAGAGAACAAAAAGAATTGGATGTTCAGTGTGGAGATTGGGTTAGGATAACGGTATTCAGAACAGCTTTTGGTGGAAAGAGTGATGAAAGGTGCAGTCAGAGTGAGAGGAGGACAAGTTTGGAACAAGAATAAGTTTGCGATGGTAAAGAAAAGGATAGTTGATGGAAGGAGAGGAGATGTGTTATGATGTGACTTACAGAGGGAGATGGAACATGGAATATGGGTGATGGGAGTGTAGACAGAAGATTGTGCCTCAAGGTTCTGATCAGTTCAGTTGAAGAGCTGTACATAAAACTTGAATAAACTAATTTTATTATTTCTTTATTTGTATTTGGTTTAAAAGAAACATTTACAAAGTCAATATAATACATCCATTAATACATACACACATAAAATAGGGTAAAATCAGGAGATAGAAACCAAAAATGTATTGCAGAGTAATACATCATCAAATCTTCATAAAGCTATCAAAACGTTTTAAAGAAATCGGGGGAAAAAACAAGACATTATCATCATACTTATTTACATCAATTCATCAAATTCAATTAATCATTTTAGAACCAGCCACTGCTAAGCCCTCTTTAATATAATTACTGTTAAGACATCTCTTCCAAATATAGTCACAGTTCAGTAAGCTTAAGTTATAGAAACAATCAGGAATGTTTGGCAAATATTTAATCCTACTTGTAGTTAAAGCTTTGCATTCATAGACCAGATGTCGCACAGTCTCAGTAGGGCCATGGTTACAAAATCTACAGATAGTTTCCAACTCAGAGATTCTTCCTCATCAAGGTCTCTTTAGTTAACAAAATTCTCCATCTTAGTCTCAATAAAGCATTCGGTAGTAATTATTTGGGAACTGTAAGAGAATCATAGATGCCCCCCCGCCTTCTGTGATAAAATACCAAATTATGCAGAGATGGATACAAATGAAATGAATCCGTAGTGCAAACCCAGTCATAGTTATACAAAGTTTTCTTTACTCTGTCTGGGTTAGCCAACAAAATAGCCCTATCCATCGCCAAATTGATTTCCTATTAACACATAAAGGGAATGAGGAATGGGGTCAATTAGTTTAGAAAATAAGGCATGTATCTCCCACTGCACACGTGCCTTCACAGAGACAATCCCCAACTCATATCTAATGGACGCTAGCAGTACCACATTTGGAACTTTAAATATTTTATACAAAATGTTTGCTTGGATAAGGTCGAGAACTTATAGCGTCATCCATTAGCTCCAGGCCATAGATTAGTTTTTGGGCAATCTTACTCTCATAAAAAATAAGAGCTGGTTTGATTGAAAAGCGCCCATACTTCCTATCAATTTTCAGCACCTGATTAGTCTTTGTTTAATTTTTATTTTTAAACTTTGTTTATTAAGTGACTCGCATCTCCACAACATTAGCCTCACATGGTTACAGTACAAAACATTTTTACAGTATCAGGTTGAGCATACAATCAGGTGATTGGGGAATGTGGAGACATGAATGCACGGGGAACCAGAGACTTTGGGTGAGCACCACCCCCCAAGCCCCCGCAGGTCTTCCCGATTTTTTCCCTTAGGATGCACAGTTCACCAATGTCTACATGTGCCCGAGGTGTTATCCCAGGATAGCAGGTAAACAGTAAAGCGGTTCAAGATATTTTTGGGCCGGTTCTGCAGCCCGCAGAGAGTTACATACTCTTTGTTCGTGTCACTTAGCCAAACCAAGTTGTTCAGGCAGGTCTTTACCACGGGGGGAGATGCACTTTTCCATTTCATCAGTACACACCTCCCAGCTGCTATCATGCAGGTTGAAAGTAACTTTCGGTACTGTTTAGGCAACCCAGGGAGCCACTCAAAACAAACAACTCATTAAGTCGCAAGGCACAGTCTGCCCCAGCATTTCAGACATTGTGGCCCGCATTACGACCCTGACGGTAAGTGAAAAACGATGCCGGTAATCCTTTACCGCTCTGGCCGATTATGACCTGAGAAAGCGCTATTAGTAATCAACGGTGCCGGTAAAAGCGCCAAGGTCGCGGGCATGCGACCTCCCATGCCGTAAATACCAGCATGGCGCAAAGTGGGGAACATTACGAGTTACGGGGAAATGCAATTAACGCCCTTGTGAAGGCCCCAAAGTACCTTACCGCCATGGTGCTAATACCGCTATTGCGGACCAACCGTAAATGGCCATGTGCAGTGTTCCCAACTGCCACAGGTGCACACAATCAGCACAGGTGGAGGCAATACAGACTGGGCAAGCACAAAAGGAGCACACCCCACCCCTTCCCACACCCAGTCACACTCCACAATGATTCCAATACTACTAGCAATGCTGGGGCTGGAGGACCTGATTGCAGTGGAAGTGCTACAACAACAACAACAGGCAGCACAGAGGAGACGCAGGAGGAGAAGGAGGGCAAGGCAGGTCCAGCATGCCCCACCAGCACAGCCAGTGCCACCACGCAGGCAGCCCCCAATCCCACGCATCAGAGCCAGTCCATTCACCCTAACCGCTGAGCAGATCCACACCCTGTACCGCCTGGACCGGGACACCATCACCACCATTGTGGACATGATACATGACGACATTGTCAGCCTGATTGAAACACGCACCGCCATCCCACCCCTACTGAAGGTGTTGTCTGTACTCCACTTCCTGGCCACAGGCACCTACCAGCACACAGTGGGGCAGCTGCATGGCATTTCACAACCATTATTCTCACGTACGTTGAACCAAGTGCTTGATGCCCTCCTCAAGCACACAAACGAACACATTTACTTACCACAGTCTGGCCAGGAGATCTCAAACACCAAAGTGGGTTTCCATTCACTAGATGGCATATCTGATTGCATTGGCGCCATCGACTGCACCCATGTGGAATTGGTGGTCCCACATGCCATGGAGGTAGCGTACCGCAAGCGTAAGCTATACCACTCAATCAACGTGCAAATGGTATGTGACTCAAACAAGATCATCACACATTGTTGTGCCCGATTCCCTGGATCAACCCATGATTCAATGGTCCTGTGGAACTCCACAATAGCACGCTACATGGAGCGACATGCAGGGCAGAGATCCTGGCTTCGCGGTGAGTCGCATGTTATGCCCATGGAAATGTGACGTAGGTAGGACATTGAGGTATAGATGCATACTTCACCTGGCCGAGATAGGGGGGGGAGAGATGCATACTTCACCTGGCCGAGATGGGGGAGGAGGAGAGATGCATACTTCACCTGGCTGAGATGGGGGGGAGAGATGCATACTTCACCTGGCTCAGATGGGGGTGGGAGATGCATACTTCACCTGGCTGAGATGGGGGGGGGAGATGCATACTTCACCTGGCTGCGAGTGCCAGAGGGAATGGAGCAAGCTCATACCCCAAAGCAGCCCAGACTGGAGCTGACACCTGACCACATAATGCAAGATGTAAGCAGCCCTACCATGTGAATGAAGCAGTGTCCCAACCATTCTACAGCCATCTGCATGTGCACTGTACCAAATCAAACCGCATCCCCCTCAACAAAATGCAGCTACAAGCAATGACTATAGCCAATAGACAGCACCAAACACCATCAACTGAAAGGCCAGTCCCCCATTACTGCGTACAAAGGAGTCACATGAGGGTCAAATGCATCAATACACCACTACACTGACACAGAGGCCCAACTAAATTGCATGACACCATTTGTTGTGCGTAGTGAGATTATCATGAGGCTGACATCAACGGTGCCAGGATGAAAGCATACAAATTACTGGACATCTGCCAGATCACAGAAACAACCACCGTAGACTAACACAGTGCAAGGGCACTCACAAAAACTGGACCTCCCAGCGCACACTAGTTGATGGCATGCAAAACTTTCCATAAGAGGAATACACACATAGCAGCCACATCGTGTGACTCCATTCATGCATGGAAATGGGGTTGAGATGAAGAAATAAATGCATGCCATGGTGTCACTTAATGAGTTCAAATATGATGTGATAACTTACACATACATTGTTGCCCACATGCAGGTGATGCAGACTATCCATTGAAGAGGTGGCTCCTTACCCCAGTCCGGAACCCACAGAACAGGCACGAGGAGGACTACAATCATGCCCATACACGAACCCGTGTGGTGATTGAGCAGACATTTGGCCTCCTGAAGGGATGGTTTCGCTGCCTCAGCAGGTCTGGTGGGGCACTCCTGTACCGCCATGAGAAGGTGGGGATGGGGCAGCACCTCAGAGAGGAAGCGATGTACAGGAGCGACGTGCCATGCGTCAGACTCTGATCAACCAATGTTTCTAGCACACATGGACGGGGGGTGTTACATGGAGATGGCACCCGGGCACTGGGTGTGTCAGGGATATGGACACTGTAGACTGTTAACCAATAAAGCACACGTACGCAATAAGCAATGTCCACACATGTGATTTCTGATTAACCAACACACCCACTCCCCCTCCCCCTCTACTCCCTAACACACCCACTCCCCCCTCCCCCTTCTACTCCCCAACACACCCACCAACACACCCACTCCACCCCTCCCCCCTCTACTCCCCAACACACCCACTCCCCCCTCCCCTCTCTACTCCCCAACAATGGTGTGCAGGACTATGCACAAGTGGATCATGTGGCACCAGTACACAAGGCTGTGCCTATTGGCATCCCCCTCTCCCAGAACCCGGTTCACCCCTGTTCGATCGCCGCAGGTTCCTGCCTGACCTGCGCACGGGGCTGGTCCTGGTATAACTGGCAGCCGAGGAAGAACTGGGTTGCTCACATGGACGCATGTCCCGCATTGTTTGAACCAACTCAGACAGTACGTGCCGCACCGCGGCCAGTTCAGCACATATGTCCTTTGAACTGGACTCGATAGCAGACCTCAGGGTAGCAGCACAATCACGCATTTCCTCCTTAGCACTGGCACATTCTGTGATATGCTGTGTCAACAGGCCAGTTAGTTGTTGTTGGCGATTAATAATTTCCTGCATCCGTCTTGGGTGTTGTGGGCTGTGGCTGATGGTTGTGGGGTGTCCATTATACTGTTGCCCTCCTGCACATGTGTGGTTGGGCTGGGAGCAGCCAGCCACGAGTTTCCTGGAGATAGCCCGTGTATGCTGTTGTCGGGCTGGCTGCACGGGGACAGGTGGGGGGAATGCAGGGGGCCAGTGGGGGGGGTGTCAACATGCATAACATCCCCTTCCTCGTCGTCCGATATTGCTGCGGTGGCAGCTGTTTCTCCAATGGTGCTGCTTTCAGCCTATGCAGTACCTTCGGCGGACAACACTGGGCAAATGCTGGATGTTGGTGGCGCCGAAGTGGTGGACATGGAAGACAACTGTGCCGTGGCCTGTGCTGTGCTCTGGGACATTTCCAGTCTTTGGGTTTTCCTTGTTCCCCCTGAAGTGGAGGGCCGGTGTTGTGCCTCTTCGGCCCTGGCCTTCTTAGCAGGGGTTGCACCTGTGTCATCATCGGCGCTGTCTGATTGTGAGCCTGTGGTGGACCAAAGGAGGGAGAGGGTTAGTGATGGGTCCACGGGCATTGAGCATGCATTGTGATGGCTACATTGATTTTGATTGCTGGATGAGTCACATTGGAGGCAGTGACATACAGGTAATCTCACTCTTGGGTGGTTGATGCATGGAGGCATGTGGGTAGCTACAGAAATGGGGTGCATTATGCATATGTACAAGGTGAGGCTCAGCACTGCCTGTAGGCAGTCTTGTGCTAATGTGTCTGGTGGACCCAGGTATGCATCATTGCACTTCCCATTCATCTGGACATCATCGTGGTGGTATTGGCATAGTTAGACTTGAGACACCTACCTGCATCGCCTGATGACGGGGCTCCTCTCTCCATGTCCCCTACTCCCTCCATGCTCTCCGTGCCTATGGGGGAGGCACATATCTCCTCCCACGGCTGTAGTTTTAGGGGCGACTCAGCACCTCCACCAGTCGCCATGCTGATGTTGCGGTTTGCCGCAAGTATGATCCTCACGCGGAGACCTAGATCGTCCCACCGCTTGCGGCATTGTTTGGCGGTGCGGGGTGTTGTGCCGACAGCACTGACCCTCTGGGCGACCATAGCCAAAATCGCCTTTTTCCTCAGCAGCGCCGGTTGGGTCATCTCTGTGGCGAACACGACGTCTGCATGTTCTTGGAGGGTTTCGGCCAACATTGTCAGCTCCTCCCTTGAGAAGCGCTCCTGGCGCAGCCGATCTCTGCTCTTCTTTACAACTTTTGGCATCCTGATGTCAAAGGGGTGGTGTTGGAGGAAATTGTGGGGGTCAGATGTCTCCTGGTGACTGAGGATGGCAATGGATTGTGTTTTTAAAGATGGCCGCCGTGCTCTTTCCCGTTCCTGTGCGTTGACGCTACTTCCGGATCTGCTTATTTACGGTCACCGCTAATAGCGGTTCCCGCTAATTGCAGTTACCGCTATTAGCGGTGACCGCTAATGTCGATAGGTAGGGTGGCGGAGGTGTTATTTGCACTGTATACGATGCCAGTAAGTGGGATTTTTCGCCCTTTATCGGCATGGCAGTGATTTCATTACCGGCATGGCGCAATGCTCGTGCCCGAGAACTCGTAATGTGCCGCTTTTAGTGGTCTCTTGTCAGCACGGACACGTTATTTGCGTCATGCCGGTAATGACCGATACTTACCGCCAGGGTCGTAATGAGGGGCTGTGTCTACTACTCCCTCCAGTATGTACGCAATTTAAGACAGGCCCACAACATATGTATTATATCGGGTGGATAGACATCGCATCTCTGGCATTTGGCCGCTTTTGTACTGTCAAATTGGTGTGTGTGTGTGTGCCGGGGGTATGTATGTTCTGTGCAGTGTTTTGAGTTGAATTAGCTGTAGCCGGGAGATGAATGCACCCCTGTGTGTGGTGCTGCAGATCACCGCCCACTGTTTGTCAGTAAAGTGTAACCCAGAGTCCTCTTCCCACTTGCTCTTACACTTCAAGGCTTCCCGGGGTGTGTCAGCCTGGATAAGTTTATATAGCATAGAAACCACCCCTCTAGGCCCAGGGGAGCACCTAATGCATTTCAGTAGCGGGGTACGGTGCAAGACTTCTGGGAACATTGGGGACCACTCTCTGAAAACTGCTTTCATCCTGAAATATTGCAATGTGCGCTGGAGTCCCCCCCATCTTTTCTGCAAAAAATTCCCGGGTAACAAATTTCCCTTCCGGGTACCTATCCTCCAATCGGGCAATTCCCGCTTCCCCCAATCCTGAATAATAGTTTTGTCACAGGTTGGAGTCAAGGTACCGATATTCCAGATAGAGATGCCTGGGTCAAATGGCCGGTCTACCCCGAGACTCTTAAGGGCCCTCTTCCATGCTCGCATTGTACACATTACTGGATCGAATCTGCATTTGTCTGATACCTTGCACAAGATTAGCACTACCTGGAGCGAGGACGGATGTACCGAGCATCCCTCTATGCGTACATGAGGAGTCATACAGGCCCCCGGCATCCAGAGCGTTGCAAAGTACAGTTACGCAGCCAGGAAGTACAATTAAACATCTAGCGCCCCTACTCCCCCATCCTCCCAGGGCAGGGTCAGCGTCTCCTAGCTAATCCGAGGGCTGAGAGGTCCTGTATCCGCGGAAGCTGCTGAACCCCCGACAATCCCCCTGAGATGTATTTCCCAGAACTAGTTTTCAATACAGCTCTGTAAACTACACCCCAAAGGGAAAGGGGGAATGGGACAACAAAACAACACCAGGCAGACTGCGTCAAGGCTAATCAGTGCTGAACCTGCAGAGGATAAAGAATAACATATACACTTCCTTAATTCACTTACTTAACCTTATGAATGGGAAGTCATTAATCCTTAACTAATAATTGAGAATCCTACCTGGTTCTTCTCTTGAAATTTCTTAGAGAAGCGGATAAGAAGCTGAAAATCTCTCTTACTTGCGATACTTGAAATTCCCAGCAACTTCTTACATTAGGCAAAACTGGAAGTCTTAGTTCTTTGTTTGTCTTTTTTCCAACATGCACTGGTAGTTCAATTAGATTGTCTTTAAAATGTTCTTTCTTGTCATTTCAAAACTTTTCAAACTATTTATAATTATCTTGAGTCTTTGAATCCTTGAAGAAAGAGGAAACACGTGCTAACTGCACACGCAGGTTATTTCCATTAAAATTATCGATGAACTTCACATAGAAATCTTCCTGGTTGAAGAACACGCGCAAACGGATGAAGACGCGCGATCAAAATAATCCACACGCGCAAAAAATCCACACGCGCAATAGTCCACACGCGCAATAATGTTCTCCTGCGAGACACGCGAAATAAGAACACCCGCGCTATTGAGTTCAAACGCAACAAAGTGATTCTCACGCGCAAAATCACTCGCGATGGAAAAAACACACGCGCACTCACAAGGCACGCGACGAACAGATTCTCGCGCTTTGTACCCCCGCGCTAAAATCACACGCGCTTTGTATTTCACACGCGCTTTGTATTTCACACGCGCTTTGTACACTCGCGCTAAAAATCACACGCGCTTTGTATTTCACACGCGCTTTGTATTTCACACGCGCTTTGTAGTTCTCACGCAGCGTATAGCTTTTCGCGCAAAAGATCACCCGCGCAATAAAACACACGCGCGTTTAAAATGGCACGAGACCAACCTCTACTCGCGCTCGAAATACACACGCTATAAAGCACGCGCTCACTTGAATACGCACGCGACAGACAAAATCTCGCGCTAAGGAACACCGCACTGGAAACACAAGCGCACTCCGATAGTTCAATAGTTTTAGTAGAAACACTACTTTTAACGAATTTTCAAGGAGACTGTTATTAAGATGAACAGATTTACAGTAGAAATAAAGTCACTTATCTCCTGAGCGAATTCACAAAGATTTCCTGCTTTTCCTATCTTCAAAACAAATTCCTGCCAGCTGAAGACTTCTCCTGAACCCCCAAGAAAGTAGCCGCTCAACTGCTGAGATCTGAAGGATAAAATCCACCAGGCCTAATACTAAAGCAGGAGCAGCCACTGAACACGTCCTCTCAGATGGGGTTTTGATGATGAAAGGCACAGAGTGACAGTTTAGAATGTTCATTGTTGTTCAGCATTGTCTTCCAGCCAATCAGAGCTGTCACTGTGAGGCTCCATCTTGCCTTGGGTCAGAACCAGGATTCTGAATTAACAAGTTAAGGCCTAACCAACTATAATGGAAAACTTCCCACCCACACAAAGCTAATCTGAAAAGGATAATAATAAAAAGGAAACTTGAATAAGAGAAGGAAACCTGACAGTACCCCCCTCCTAATGCCCAGTCTCTGGGCCTATCTTGTGTGGGTTTTTAGCATGAAACTTAGCCACTAAACGGGGGGCATGTACATCAACTGAATTTTCCCAAGATCGTTCCTCCGGTCCATATCCCTCCCAATCAATCAAATACTGCAACCTTCCCCTCACTTTCCTAGAATCCAAAATTTGTTTAACCACAAATTCCTCAGATGAATCCTCCAAAATCACAGGGGAAGGTGGTGTTCTGAATCTAGTTCCTGAACAAACTGGTTTTAAAAGACTAACATGAAAAGTAGGATGTACCTTCAACTGCTTGGGTAATTTCAATCGTACTGCCACAGGGTTGATGATTTTCTCTACCTCAAAAGGGCCCACAAATCTTGGACTGAACTTATTCTTCCCTTTAATTTTCAGGTATCGGGTAGAAAGCCAAACTAAGTCTCCCACCTTATATTCAGGTCCAGTTTTTCTTCTCAAATCGGCATACCTCTTATATTTCAACTTATTTTCTCCCAGAACCTTTTTTGCTCTATCCAAGTTATTTTTCATTATCAACAAACGATCTTCCACTCTAGGATTCCCTGAATCTTCCTCCAACACCTCAAAACTCAGAAAACGAGGATGAAACCCACGACCCAACAAGAAAGGGGACATAGAAGTAGCATCTTTTCCACAATTGTTGTAAGAGAATTCTGCCAACCACACCAAATCCACCCATTCCTCTCTAGCTTGTAAATAACACCTTAAAAACTTCTCCAATTCTTGATTTACTCTCTCCACTTGTCCATTACTTTCCGGATGATACCCAGAAGTCAAACTAACTTCCACTCCAAGTTTCTTACAGAAGGCCCTCCAGAATTTTGAAATAAATTGAGATCCCCTGTCAGAGATAACTTGACTTGGGAGTCCATGTAGTCTAACTACACCTTGCAAAAAACTATGAGCCAGTTTTTCCGCGGTAACCTCTCCCTCTATTGGTAAAAAATGTGCTTCTTTAGTAAGAAGATCGACCACAACAAGAATGGTAGTACAACCCTTATCTTGAGGGAGATCAACTATGAAATCCATAGAAATTGTGTGCCAAGGACGAGGAGGAACAGGTAATGGCTCCAATAAACCATGCGGCTTCCCAACTTGACTTTTCTCTTGTGCACAGACTACACAAGTTTTAACAAAATTCAAGGTGTCTTGGCGAATTTTTTCCCACCAAAAAGTCCTTCGAACCAGTTCCAGAGTTTTTCTGAACCCAGGATGTCCTGCTAAAATGGATTCATGACAATTTCTCAAAACCTTTTCTCTCAACTCATCAGTAGGTACATAAAGCTTGTTATCAAAAAAAGGAAGATTGTCTTTCAACTTTCTAGCTGGATCCAGTCTCACCCACTCCTCCATCTTCAGCAAGGACATATTTTGACGAACTTCATTCAAAAAATCAATTTCTTTAATGGCTCCAGCTAACAAAAAACGTTCTGGAGCAATTATAGGTTCTGGTTCTATAATCTCTTTGTCTTCACTTCCAGGAAATTGGCGAGATAACGCATCAGCTTTTTTGTTTTGACTTCCGGGTTTAAAAGTCACAATGAAATCATAATCTGCAAAGAACAAAGACCAACGAAGTTGGCGTGGAGACAAAGTTCTGGCAGATTTTAAAAACAATAAATTTCGATGATCAGTAAGGACCGTTACTGTATGTCTTGCTCCTTTAAGAAAATGTCTCCATTCTTCAAAAGCGGACTTTATTGCTAACAGTTCCCGATCAGCAATTGTGTAGTTCACTTCAGCAGCAGAAAACTTTCTAGAAAAGAATGCAACTGGATGTATTTGACCAGTAGTTTCATTTCTTTGAGAAAGCACCGCCCCCAACGCTAAATTTGAAGCGTCCGCCTCCAAAAAAAAAGGTTTAGAAAGATCTGGATGAATTAGAATTGGACTAGAAGTAAATCTTTGTTTTAACTCTTGAAAAGCCTTTTCTGCTTCAAGGTCCCAGTCAAATTTCACTCCTTTTTTCAAAAGCCTCGTTATAGGAGCAACCAGCCGAGAAAAACCTTCTATAAATCTCCTATAAAAATTAGCAAATCCTAAGAAACTTTGTATTTCCTTAACCTTAGTAGGAGGGGGCCATTCAAGAACGGCTTGCACTTTTTTAGGATTCATTTCTAAACCCTTAGGTGAAATTATAAAACCTAAAAACTCCACAGAATCGGTATGGAATTGACTTTTTTCCAATTTGGCAAACAAATGATTTTCTCGCAACTTTTGTAACACCAAGCGCACATGTTTCTGATGTTGATCTAGGTCAGAAGAGAAAATCAAAATATCATCGATATAAACGACAACAAAAATATCCAAGTATTCTCTAAAAACCTCATCAATGAAAAATTGGAAAGCCGCTGGAGCATTACATAGACCGAATGGCATAACTTGATATTCAAACAGCCCAAATCTGGTCTTAAACGCTGTCTTCCATTCGTCCCCTTCCTGCACACGTACAAGATGGTAAGCTCCTCTCAGATCTAATTTTGAGAAAATATTTGCTCCTTGTATTTGATTAAGCATTTCTGAGATGAGAGGAAGAGGATACCGGTTCTTAATAGTGACTTTGTTAACTGCTCGATAATCTATGCAAGTTCTAAGCGAGCCATCCGGTTTTGGTACAAAAAATAAAGGAGAGGCCGCAGGTGACTTAGAATGACGAATAAATCCTTTGGCCAAATTTTCTGACAAATATTCTTTTAAATAATCATTCTCTTTCTCAGTAAGAGCATATACCCTACTACTAGGCAAAATTGTTCCTGGCTCCAGTTCAATTTTACAATCAAAGGATCTATGGGGTGGTAATTCTCCTGCCACTTTCTCATCAAATACATCCCAGAAATCTTTGTAACACTGGGGAAGTTGACCCACTACAGCTCCCACATCATGACCTCCAATTCCAGTCTCAGCCAGAAAACTAGACACGGAATTACTTTGTTTTACCTCTTCCTCTAAGAGACTTCCTGAAAAGCAATTCTCTTTACAAAAATCGGATTGCATGTCAATTGTTCTAGCACTCCAATCAATTAGGGGATTATGGAGAGTAAGCCAAGGCATGCCCAAGATAATCTTCAACAAAGGGGCATCAATTAACTCAAACGAAATTATCTCTTTGTGACCTCCTGATAACTCCAAAGTTAAAGAACCAGTTCTATGAGTAATAGGACCAGAAGATAAACATGTACCATCCACAGCCCTAGCCTGCTCTACAACCTCTTTCAGAATAATTGGAATTCCCAACGATTTGGCCAGACCCCAATCCATGAAATTCCCAGTCGCACCCGAGTCAATCATTACAGGACCATTTCCCTTACACTCCAAATCAAAAAATAAGGATACATTTATGGTTATATGAGGAACCGCTGTCTGCACCGTATTAGCGATCTGTTGTACCTTGACTGCTGAGGAAGAAGTCTTCTTGGGAGTGTAAGGACAGTTTCCTAAAAAGTGCCCACCTCTTCCACAGTATAAACACAGATTATTATCTCTCCTCCTAGTCTTTTCCTCCACTGTTAACGGGCCTCTGATTCTTGGAGATGAATTATTCCCTTTGGGTTTACTCTCTATTTTAGGTCTATCTACTCTAATTATAGACTTTACATCACTCTGACCATGACGTCTCTCTGCCTTCCTTTCACTCAAACGGAAGTCCAATTGAATAACCAAATCAATCAGACCTTCACAAGTAGGAGGGCGTTCTACTACTCCAGACAAAGCATCCTTTAACTCATCTCTAAGGCCCCGATAAAACAACGAGGCCTGTTTAACCTCGGGCCACTTGCTTTCTAACACAAGGGACTTAAATTGTGTTATATAAGCAATCAAGTCTCTATTACCTTGTTTTAATTCTAAAAGTTCACCATCTACTTCCAGAGATAACTGTCTTCTATCAAACATTTTTCGGAATATCTCTAAAAAACTGGTATAATTTTCTAAAACCGCACTCTTTTGACTCACCAACAACCCAGCCCAAGCAGATGCCTCCCCAGAAAGATATGACAACATAAATGTTATCTTAGAAGCATCCAATGGAAATAATTCTGGTCTACTCATAAAATGTAATTCACATTGTGTTAAGAACACCCTAAATCTCTTGGAATCCCCATGATAACGTTCTGGGGGCGCCAAAGGAACTGGCATAATTATACTCCTTACCCCTTCTGCCACTGAAGGCGCCCGTTGTATGTGTGGTAACTGATCTTCTCTTTCTAACTCAGGTGGAGAACCTGCGCCCCCTGAAACCTCATCCTCTCTCCTTTCTCCCCTCTGTTGAATTTGTGTAACTTTAACACTTAAGTCATCTACCTTTTGACTAAGTAAGGCATTTTCTTCCCGAGAAATTTTCAACTCCTCCCGTAACTCCCTAATCAAAGATCCTAACATCTCCATGGATTCGTCGGGGTTCATGACAGCTCGGGCGGACTAAATTATTGGCCTTTCATTCTGTCAGGCTGAGAGGTCCTGTATCCGCGGAAGCTGCTGAACCCCCGACAATCCCCCTGAGATGTATTTCCCAGAACTAGTTTTCAATACAGCTCTGTAAACTACACCCCAAAGGGAAAGGGGGAATGGGACAACAAAACAACACCAGGCAGACTGCGTCAAGGCTAATCAGTGCTGAACCTGCAGAGGATAAAGAATAACATATACACTTCCTTAATTGACTTACTTAACCTTATGAATGGGAAGTCATTAATCCTTAACTAATATTTGAGAATCCTACCTGGTTCTTCTCTTGAAATTTCTTAGAGAAGCGGATAAGAAGCTGAAAATCTCTCTTACTTGCGATACTTGAAATTCCCAGCAACTTCTTACATTAGGCAAAACTGGAAGTCTTAGTTCTTTGTTTGTCTTTTTTCCAACATGCACTGGTAGTTCAATTAGATTGTCTTTAAAATGTTCTTTCTTGTCATTTCAAAACTTTTCAAACTATTTATAATTATCTTGAGTCTTTGAATCCTTGAAGAAAGAGGAAACACGTGCTAACTGCACACGCAGGTTATTTCCATTAAAATTATCGATGAACTTCACATAGAAATCTTCCTGGTTGAAGAACATGCGCAAACGGATGAAGACGCGCGATCAAAATAATCCACACGCGCAAAAAATCCACACTCGCAATAGTCCACACGCGCAATAATGTTCTCCTGCGAGACACGCGAAATAAGAACACCCGCGCTATTGAGTTCAAACGCAACGAAGTGATTCTCACGCGAAAAAACACACGCGCACTCACAAGGCACGCGACGAACAGATTCTCGCGCTTTGTACCCCCGCGCTAAAATCACACGCGCTTTGTATTTCACACGCGCTTTGTATTTCACACGCGCTTTGTACACTCGCGCTAAAAATCACACGCGCTTTGTATTTCACACGCGCTTTGTATTTCACACGCGCTTTGTAGTTCTCACGCAGCGTATAGCTTTTCGCGCAAAAGATCACCTGCGCAATAAAACACACGCGCGTTTAAAATGGCACGAGACCAACCTCTACTCGCGCTCGAAATACACACGCTATAAAGCACGCGCTCACTTGAATACGCACGCGACAGACAAAATCTCGCGCTAAGGAACACCGCACTGGAAACGCAAGCGCACTCCGACAGTTCAATAGTTTTAGTAGAAACACTACTTTTAACGAATTTTCAAGGAGACTGTTATTAAGATGAACAGATTTACAGTAGAAATAAAGTCACTTATCTCCTGAGCGAATTCAGAAAGATTTCCTGCTTTTCCTATCTTCAAAACGAATTCCTGCCAGCTGAAGACTTCTCCTGAACCCCCAAGAAAGTAGCCGCTCAACTGCTGAGATCTGAAGGATAAAATCCACCAGGCCTAATACTAAAGCAGGAGCAGCCACTGAACACGTCCTCTCAGATGGGGTTTTGATGATGAAAGGCACAGAGTGACAGTTTAGAATGTTCATTGTTGTTCAGCATTGTCTTCCAGCCAATCAGAGCTGTCACTGTGAGGCTCCATCTTGCCTTGGGTCAGAACCAGGATTCTGAATTAACAAGTTAAGGCCTAACCAACTATAATGGAAAACTTCCCACCCACACAAAGCTAATCTGAAAAGGATAATAATAAAAAGGAAACTTGAATAAGAGAAGGAAACCTGACACTTTTCTGCAAAAAATTCCCGGGTAACAAATTTCCCTTCCGGGTACCTATCCTCCAATCGGGCAATTCCCGCTTCCCCCAATCCTGAATAATAGTTTTGTCACAGGTTGGAGTCAAGGTACCGATATTCCAGATAGAGATGCCTGGGTCAAATGGCCGGTCTACCCCGAGACTCTTAAGGGCCCTCTTCCATGCTCGCATTGTACACATTACTGGATCGAATCTGCATTTGTCTGATACCTTGCACAAGATTAGCACTACCTGGAGCGAGGACGGATGTACCGAGCATCCCTCTATGCGTACATGAGGAGTCATACAGGCCCCCGGCATCCAGAGCGTTGCAAAGTACAGTTACGCAGCCAGGAAGTACAATTAAACATCTAGCGCCCCTACTCCCCCATCCTCCCAGGGCAGGGTCAGCGTCTCCTAGCTAATCCGAGGGCTTTTCGGATGCCAGGCCAACCTGATCAGCAGGGCTCTCACCTCTTTGAAGTAGCCCACCCCCGGCCATACAAGGATGTTCTGAAAGATGTAGAGGAGCTTTGGGACCACTATCCTTTTGGCGACTGCAATTCTACCCATAAGCGAGAGGGGGAGCCTGCACCACCTATCCACGCTAGCTCTTAGGGTTTGAAGATAGTGGATATGGTTGTCGTTCAACAGCGTCTTTGTATCCCTGCTCACACGTACCCCCAGGTAAGTGACCGTACTCTGTTCCCATCTGTATCGTTCAGTGTTTAGAGGCTGTGCCGTACCCTCATTCAGGGGGAACAGAGAAGATTTAGCCTTGTTGACTCTGAGCCCAGAGGCCTCATCGAACCCTGCCACTTCATGCATCAGCGTGGCCAGGTTGTCTGCGGGGTCCCTAAGTTATATAATTGTGTTGTCCGCGTATGGCGATATTTGCTCCCTGTCCCCCTCCATCGCCAAGCCACTGTGGCCGTGAAACCTACGCATTCTGGCAGCCAGCACCTCAATCGCCATTGCAAAAAGCAATGGTGAGAGCAGGCAGCCTTGTCTGGTCCCCTATCCCAGCCTAAAAACACAAGAGCGCTGGCCGGCACTACTTATCTGGGCACTAGAGCCCGCATACAACAATTGCACCGTTTTGAGATAGTATTCTGGGACCCCAAACTGATGCAGCACCTCGAATATGTAGCTCCATTCCACAGAATCAAAAGCTTTTTCCATGTCTCGTAACGCCGCCACCACTTGAGTCGCCAGATCAATCTGGCCCAATATTGCAAACAATCTCCAAAGGTTTAAAGAGGTACATCTCATGGGATAAACCCTGATTGGTCCACATGTATTATCTGTGAGATAAAACTCTTTATTGATCTTTGGAGTCCGATTGTGGTTGCATTGAGGATCATAAGATCGCCAAGGTATTTTAAGTTTGCCTAGGGGAGGAGGAAAAGACTAGGGTTTGCCAAAAGATTAATCAACCTCTGAGAGGAATACATTAAATAGACAGATTGCTTGCACACATCCCTGTCTAAATCCTTTTTCAGTGGACATTGCTGATGAAAGAGACCGCATATCATCCAACCTTATCTGAGAATTTGTATGCAATGCAAACAGTATGCTCAACAGTCCTTGGGGCATGCCCCACCCAATCAATTTGGAATTTGGGATAGATCTGTTGATTCTATCAAAAGCTGCGGTGAGGTGTATGCAGGCAGGGTAAAGGGGGGAACCAGAACCAACAATGAATTGGTTTTATAAACGTTTTAAGATAAAGTCGTTTCAGTTTGTTCCCATTCTTTTTCGAAAGCTTGTCTGGTACATATTTTTTTATTTTATTTTTTATGGTGGTTTTCAAACACATATGAGGAAAACATTACTTAAAATAAAATATGAGCATAAACTTTGTATCCCTCTTTTCCCTGAACGAAACCTTGTTACCATCATTATATCTCCCCTACCTCCCTTCCACCCCTCTCCCCCATCGAACAGTATCCTTTCGCATTTGTCAATTTCCATTGGCCTCACAGCCATGGCGTGTGGGCCGATTGATCTTCCGATGTCCTTCAGTGGTTTAAGCCGCTTCCTTGAGGTCAAGTTTTATCTTTATTTTGGTTTTACTCGGGTGAGACTCTTCAAGAGTATGTATTAACAATTTCTGAGCATGATCAGCCAGCAACCACAGTTTGGGTACCAATTCCATATACTCAGCAATCTCCTAGGTGTCAGTCCCAGACTTATTCAAGAATTCTCCCCATAGAGTTTCATACTGAGCAGATTTCCCATGAAGAGCTGTGGTTATCCATTCCATTGTACAAATATTGGTGGCAACATTATCCCTTTCTTTCTTTCTTTCTTTCTTTCCCGACACCTTAACCCCCTTCCATTGCATCACAAGGCAGGCCTGTGCCGCTAGTAGGAGTGGTGCTGCCATCCCCGTCAACCTTGTGTGCCCCCCCTCAGATTCCTCCATCCCAAATAGTATAAGGAGTGCTTCATTAGTACGCTGAATCCCAACGAGTTCCCTGATACAACTCAAGACTTCATCCCAGAATACTTTAATACAGGGGCATCCCCACCACATATACCAGTAATCCGCCCTTTCACCACATTGGTGCCAGCACAGGGGACTAGTTGACTGATACATCTTGGATAATCTATGTGGGTCGTATTGCCAACTGTGCAGGAGCTTAATAGCATGTAGCTTGCACTGGCTTGCAATCAAAGTTTTTGAGGCCCCTTTGCAAATTTTTCCCCACAGTTCAGGGTCTATTTCAGATCCGAAATCTCTTTCCCATCTGAGCCTCAGCGTTTCAGTTGACCCCTTCCCTGCATCTATCAAACACCTGTACATGGTGGAGATCAGGCCCTTTGAGTCTCTCCTTTTATCTAGAAGCTCTTCAAAGGAGGTTAGGGTCCTCTGGATCTTCTCCCTCCATTTGTCCTTCGTGAGACCCCTTTGAGCTGAAGAAAGGGAAAGACCGGTAGAAAGCCCATCCCTAGTGCCTCCTCCAGTTCTGTGATCGTAACAAAAGTGCCTCCCCTCCAGAGGTCTCCGACTCTCTCTAGACCTGCTTCAAACCGGGATTGGAATCTTTCATGATCAGGGATGTCTTCTCAGACCCTGGGTGCCCAGATGTGACTTAAGGGAGAGGGCCATGATGTGATTCCTCACCACATGTCGACCCGCCCCCCCCCGGCAGATTTCCCATATGGTACCCAGTATTGGGTGGCCTCTAATCCTACGTGTGAGCTTGCTTCTCTGGACCCATAGCACTCTGCCACCGTGGCTGGGGACAAACTAATGTTATCTAGATCTATCCATTGAAGTTGTTTCTGCCCACTGAGGTTAAGGATGAGGACCCTTAACTGTAGTACTTCTGTAGATCTGGGTGGCCCCCCTCACACCTGTCTTTGGGTAATGTCAAGACCCTGTATAGTACTCTTGCCTTTTTACCCTACCACAGAAACTTCAGGATAGCCCTCTTTACTTCACAAAAGAAGGGTTTCTGAAGACGAATTAGGAGCATTTGGAACAGATACAGGAACCTGGGCAAGCACACCATCTTCACTGTGTTAAGTCTCCCAAGCCAGGATACAGTAGGCTTTTCCTATTTTTCTAGGTTGGCCCGGAAGCTCGAGCTAAGAGAAGGGAAGTTGGCATCATATAGGGTGCCTAAGTCTCTTGTTAGATTTATCCCCAAGTAGCGAAGGGTGTCACCTCCAATCATTAGACCGAGCAGGGCAAATCTGTCAATCTCCACCTGGTCGGGTTTCTGTAGCAGGAATATAATTGACTTGGCTCTATTGATCTTAAAACTGGCTAATATCCCATACTGTTCAATCATGTGGATCGCCCTATGTATGGATGTTAGAGGGTTTTGTATGTGTAACAGCAGGTCATCTGCGTATAGGGCCACCTTGTATTCTCTCCCGCCCACCTTCAGTCCCTCCACCTGTGGGTCTCCCCTGAGCCTCTGAGCTGAAGGCTCAAGAGAGAGAGAGCAAACAGTATTGCCAGGATGGGGCAACCCTGCTGCGTTCCTCTGCCCAGTTTGAACCATCGGAAATAGTCGCTAATAACCGCTACTGATGCCTTGGTGGAAGTGTAATCAGCCTTCACACTCCTTCTGAACCTTGAACCCAGCCCAACCTTACCCAGGACTAACTTCAGGAAGCCCCATTCCACCCTATTGAACACCTTTTCCGCGTCTGCTGAAAGGAGGACAGGGTCCCCTACCATGTTCCGTGACTCATGAATGAGATGTAGCGTCTTCCGCATAGCACCTGTGCCTTGTCTCCCCTTTATAAACCCAACTTGGTCCCAGTGTATCAGCCGAGGCATATGCGTTTCAAGCCTCACTGCGAGTACTCTTGTGTAGAACTTGGCGTCAAGGTTTAGTAATGATGTGGGGCGGTAGGATCCACATTTCTTGGGGTCCCTGCCCTCTTTGGGGATCACAGTGAAGAGTGCACGCGAGAAAGAGTCAGGGGCCATTCCCGTCTCAAGAATGTCATTGAACAATTCAACCAAGAAGGGGAGGAGAGAAGAGAGGAGAGACTTATAGATCCCCGCTGTATAGCCATCTTCCACCGGGGCCTTCCCTAGCGACAGCCTCTTTACAGCTTTCTTGATTTCTTCAGGAGTAATTGGGGCGTCAAGTTCGTCAGTCTCCTCGCGGGACAATTTTGGCATCCGTATTGTCCCTATGTATTCATCTATTTCCGATTGGACTTCGCCAGTCTCGGACTTATAGAAGTTCTCGTAAAATTTCGCAAATGATTCCGGGTCCTGTCCCTGAGTTGTGAGCACCTTCCCTCTATTCTATGGATGCCACCGATCTCTCAGCGTGCTGTCCCCACAGTCTGGCAGCCAGCAGTGTGTCTGCCTTATCTCCTTTCTCATAAATCGTCTGTTGAAAAAGTTAAACCTCCCGGACTATCTGACCTTCCTCCAAAATACGAAGTTCCTCTCTACTACGTTTGGCTTCCTGGACCTTGCTCTCCCTCTCATCTGTGGAATTTCACTCTGCTCTATCCAGGTGAGCTATCTCCTCTCTCAATTTGTTTTCTATTATGGCCCTCTCTTTTTTTCCTGGCCCCTTCCCTGATCAAGCTTCCTGCCATGTTGCCTTTCCTGCCTCCCACACCGTTGCCTTTGAAATTTATACTGTGTTGTTCATTTTGAAGTATTCCCTTATTTCCCCCTCCATCTCGGCTCGGAAGACCGGGTCCCTCCACAGTGACTCGTTGCATTTCCACTTTGATCCCTTATGTGGGAGACCAGCCCAGTCTAAATCTACTGTGACCATGTTGTGATCGGACCATGTGATCGGGGAGATCTCTGAGCGCATTGCCACCTCCCATAGCCCACCCGTGATGTACAGATAGTCAATTCTGGTGAATTTCCCATGAGGTGTTGAATAAAAGGTATACCCTTTCTCGTTAGGGTGGAAACCTCGCCAAGCATCTCTTAAACCATAAACATCAAGCATTTCCATGACGCCCACCCGACCTCTGTCCAGCGGGTCTCTCGTTTCAGGATTGCCCACCTGCCTGTCAAGGTTAATGTCTGCACAGAGGTTGAAATCCCCCCTAATATTACATGTCCGGAGGCCTCCAACCTTATTTTCGGAAGTGTTCTCTGCAAAAAATGGGATTGGCCCATATTCGGGGAGTACACCGTTGTGAGTGTGAATGTAACTTTCTGTACGGTCCCCACCAACATAAGAGCCCTATCTTCAACATCTGCCCATACCTTGATCACTTCCAAATTCAGACAAGAATCCCACACCCACTTTCCTCAGGTGGCCTGAGCCCCAGTATTCCATCCCTGATCTCAGGCCCAGGATCCTGCGTTCCTCTCCTCCTGCATATTTGGTTTCCTGCAGAAACAACATGTCAAGTCTCTCTCTTCGAAACTCTCTAGAGATCTTTTCGTAGGCGAGTTAAAACCCTTAACGTTTAGTGTCCTCACCCTGAGAAAGCTATTGCTTTGAGAGCCTGAATCTGGCGCCATTTATTCCTTAGTGTATCCGTTGGGGTCTTGTTAAGCCCCAGCGGCCCAGCCCATAATTCAGCACACACACCATCATTTATAGTTTGTTCGAAGGGGACCCCGTTCCTACCCTGTCCCCTACCCCTATCCTTCTCCCTCCCTCCCCCAAAAAGGCAGCCGATACTGGCAGGTTAACATCACCAGGCTGAGTTCGGACCACCAGCGGGAACCAGATACCTCTCGGTCCCTTCGTATAACGACCTCATTAACATTGAGTCCCCTCTGTCCCCCTCACCGCCTCCAGATAACATCAAAAAACGGCACACAGATTTAAAAGTCCCCAACAATTCTCCCAATGGTCGTACTCCCTCTGCCATTACCTCGACAGACCCGGTATAGTCCGGGGCTCCCCCGGTCTCCAACCCTTAATGCCCAGATTCCACAATACTACTTTTGTCATGATGCATACCCCCGGGCATCCAGACCACGTCCATCAGCCCCGGGAGCAGGCATCATGTTGCCTTGAGAAAAACCAGCAACCCCTGTTAGGGGCTGTCTGGGTTCAGTCCTGGCGCCTATGGCGCCAGGTTCATATGGGACATCAGTCCTGGCGCCTATGGCGCCAGGCTCATAGGTGTACACTTACCTGATGCAGACCATGCTGCAAGAAGATCCAAACCCATGTGAGGCCTGGAAGGGACTACTTTACCTTAGGGACTATTTTGTTACTCGGGTGTGGTCGGGGAGGAATACCTACCTGGGACTACTTTGGAGGCTATTTAAACCACGACCGAAGAGCAGCACACGCTTTGCGTTATTTTGCATCCAGCAGCGTAACTGTCACCGTGCCAGCAGCAGCATCCAGCCTTCTGCCATGCCCGCCTCGAACCTGGAGCACCTAGAAAGAAGGAAAGAAGCAAAGGTCAGAACAAGAGTATTACCTGATTTTTTACCTGATTCCGGATTCATCGTATCTTCAAACCAGAGGAAAGACTTTGTTTTAAAAGCGTTGCATCGCAGCAGCAGCGCCGCGCCATACTCACCGTTCCACGCAGCATTTCTTCGATCTGGCGATGTCTCCATCTTTACATCGCCGAATCCCGGCACCTAAGGGGGACAAGAAACAACAAGGTGAGCAGAGAGAACAGACAGAGACAATCTGCTTACCTGATTTTTACCGCCAGAGGTATTATTCATCAGCACGCCACATCTTCTTATGCCGCACCTGTAAGAAAAGGAGAAAGCAGCAAGTTTAACCCTTGGCATTATTTACCGGACAGTGTTGGGTAACACAGACTTTTTACCGGAACGCTTTCAGCAGTCAATCTTCTTTTTGGGTCAAAGTTGCAAGATAAAAGAGGAATTGAGCAGGAGTGAATTCCAGACATTTTGAACTCTTACGAACTATATCCTTACGGCTCTTCTTTTGGAGTCAGGATTCGTCTACAACTCTTCCAATATCTTCAGGCCAGTGAAGTAACTGGTCATCAACACGCCCCTGCGCGCTTCGCAGGATGGAGGGCTCATCCTTCAAGAATATAAGGTGAGATTGCTGAGAGGGCACAGAGGTGATTAATGGGGAGGACAGTGGGGCTGCTATCACTTGAATCCACAAGTGGCTAAATCCATCTCTCCACTTGTAGGAGAATATTTCTACGGGTCAAGCAGACAAGATTAGGAGGGCAGATCCAGTCAGTCATCGCTGCACTACGCATCACGTGGGTGGAGGCCGCAGCAGTCCGGGTCCGACCGACGCCCCTTTGGGAGCCAGGTGAGCGTAACAGAACGCAAAGACTACCTAAAAAGAACCACCCGGGCGTTATGGAAACCTCTGAAACCGATCAACTAGCCCAACTGTTAGGGGAACTTAGGGTAGAGGTGCACTCTGCATGCCAAGAGACTAATGCCCTCAGGAGAGAACTTATTTTGTCAAAGGAACGCACTAATGATCTTGCTAGACAACTGCTGCAAAGCCAAGCCGGCCAAACACCACTACCTGGACACGGAGGGAATCCAACTCCTGTCTCTTTGAGCAATCCTGTGCAAGTGGTTCTACCAGGGAGCATTCCTTTAGCTCCACCCGAACGTTTTGCTGGGGACCCGAAAAGGTTTGCCGTGTTCA
The DNA here is from genome assembly GCF_040938575.1 of Ambystoma mexicanum. Taxonomy (NCBI): domain Eukaryota; kingdom Metazoa; phylum Chordata; class Amphibia; order Caudata; family Ambystomatidae; genus Ambystoma; species Ambystoma mexicanum. Next base: position 141,978,724 of record NC_090921.1, read on the forward strand.
TGAACCAGTGCCGCTTGCACTTTCTATGCAGACCAGGAGCTTTCCCAAACGACCAAGCCAAAGTAGCCTTTCTACTATCGTACCTTAGTGGCAGCGCAGCAGATTGGTCAATCCCGCTGGTCAACCAGGATGACCCTCTTCTTTGGGATTTTCAAGGTTTTCAATTGAGCATGGAAAAACTATTTGCCAGACATTCGCAGGGTCAGGCCCTGGATAACGAACTTTTATCCCTACGACAAGGCACTCAGGATCTGCTAACCTATATCGCAACCTTCAACAGGTTAGTGGTGGAAACCGGCTGGCCAGAGGAGAAAATAATTACTTTATTTCATCGTGGGCTTTGGGGTGAACTCAAAGATGTTTTGGCCCAAGTGTTGAACCCACCCCAGAATTGCACAGAATATATAGATTTAGTAGTCCAGTTAGACCACTGACTCCGGAATCGAAAGGCTGTTCGAGCTAAATTCGAGAATCGAGTACAGGTCAAACCACATGTTACCTCCAAAGGAACTGACACATCAGAACCCATGCAGATCGGGGAGGGGTTATGGGACCCTTAACGCAAAAAGAGAGAGAAAGAAGACCACAAATGCAATTGTGCCTTTATTGTGGGGCTTCAGGACATTTAATAAGTGATTGCCCTAATAAACCATCCAAGAAAGTAGCAGGAGTAGCTGTTAGAAATCAAACAGAGCCTGAATCGGGAAACGACCACGCCCGACAAGCGTAGAGGTCCGCTTGCCGAGCTTGAAGAAGGACACTCAGACCTCGCATCTAATCATACCAATGGTCCTCATTGATCCAAGACTCCCATCACGTATGCATGCAGTAAGGGCATATATCGAAAGCGGGGCTGTAGGAAACTATATGGACCATAAATTGGCTTCTAGGATGAATCTATCTCTATGCAAAAAGACCGCTCCGGATGTCGTCACCTACGACAATATTTAGACCAATACCTTGCTAATGGTTTCATTCGTCCATCCATGTCCCCTGTTTCCTCAGCTTTGTCTTCGTGCCAAAAAACGAAGGTGACCTTAGAACGTGCATAGACTACCGCACACTAAATCAGATTACGGTAAAAAACCGGTACCCATTGCCTCTGATCCCCGAATTACTAGACCAAGTAAAGGATGCTTGTATCTACACTAAGTTAGATCTCCGAGGGGCATATCATCTGGTACGTGTAAAGAAAGGCGACGAATGGAAGACGGCTTTTCACACTAAATATGGATTATTCGAGTATGAGGTGATGCCCTTTGGGTTGTGCAATGCACCAGCAGCCTTCCAGTATTTTATGAACGATGGCTTTCGTGAACTCATTGACGTCTGTGTTGTCGTATAGATAGACGATACCCTTGCGTACTCTTCCTCAGAATCAGACCTGGTTAAGCACGTACGTGCAGTCCTTGAGAAACTACGCCAACACAAGTTATATGCAAAATTGGAAAAATGTGTTTTTCATGTTACGGAAGTTGAATTCCTTGGATTTATCTTGACTCCAAAAGGAGTCCGAATGGACTCACGAAAGGTGGACGCAATTCTCAAGTGGCCATCACCTAGTTCAGTTAAAGGGGTACAAAGCATGCTCGGATTTGCCAATTTCTACCGCAGATTCATTCCGGACTTCTCACATGTTGCACATCCCATCACATCACTTTTGCCAAAGAACAAACGTTTCTTGTGGACCGAAGAGGCTGAAAAGGCCTTCCAAGAGCTGAAAGCTAAATTCACGTATGCGCCTGTCTTAAAGCATCCACGCCCAGAGCTTCCATACATAGTGGAAACTGATGCATCCAGTTTAGCCATGGGAGCTGCCCTGTCCCAGAAGGATCCTGAAACTGGTCAACTTCACCCAGTGGCATTTTGGTCAAGAACGTTCTCGGCTGCAAGGGTCTTTACCTGAGTTAAACTATGCGGTTACCGATAAAGAGTTATTAGCCATCAAATCAACCTTTAAGGCTTGGCGACACTATCTTCTCGGTGCCAGGAATACCATTACTGTAATCACCGATCACCAGAACTTGCAGTATCTAAAAACAGCCAAAGCCCAGTCATCGCGCCAACTTCGATGGGCATTGTTCTTTGCCGAATTCGATTTCGTGATTACTTATCGACCAGGCTGTAAAAATGGCACGGCAGATGCCTTATCCCAAATAGGAATGGAAGAAGCATATGCGAACCCGGAGCCGGTGCCTATAATTTCGGAACAAAGAATTCTTGGCATAACTACTTTACAGACACTAGAAGAAATTCATTTAAAAATCCAACAACTCTTCGATCCAGCAGCCCTGCAGGACTGGGTAAAGAAAGGCCCGGATTACTCAGTCATCAATGATCTACCCTACTATCAAGGACGACTATTTCTACCACACAAGGAATTACAGGAACTTGTCATTTCCAATTATCATGATACCCTGATGGAAGGTCACCCAGGTATCGCAAAAACTGAAGCTCAAATTAAAAGACAATTCTGGTGGCCCACCTGGCGAAAAGATATAAAGTCATTTGTGATGTCTTGTGGCATTTGCGCCAAAAACAAAAGTCAGAAGAAAAAACCAGCTGGCCTTTTACAACCTTTAGATATTCCACCTACACCATGGCACACCTTATCTTTAGACTGTATTACTGATCTGCCTCCATGTAATGGATTTAACACCATTCTAGTTATCGTGGATCTTTTTCCAAGATGGCCCACTTTATTCCTTTGAAGGGATTACCTTCTGCTTCAATCCTGGCCAAGGGGTTCCTCGAAAACATCGCTCGAATACACGGGTTTCCTTCTGTATTGGTCTCTGACCGAGGTAGTCAATTCATTTCACATTTTTGGAAGAAATGTTGCCAATTGGCGCAAATCGACGTACGGTTATCAACTAGTCACCATCCCCAGACCGATGGTCAGACGGAAAGGACCAACCAGACCCTTGAACAGTACCTACGTTGCATGCTTCACCAGACCGAAAGTAATTGGAAAGATATTTTATGGATTTCCGAATATGCATACAATAACTCTGTACATTCAGGAAACGGACAAAGCCCCTTTTACACCATATATGGACACCACCCTCGAACCTCTGAACTCGATTCGCCTCAGCACTTAGAAATGCCTGCAGTTAGTCATTTACATTCTACTATTGCACAAGCCTTCAAGAAAGCAACAGAACATTTAAAGCAAGCAAAAGAGAAATACAAGAAAAATGCTGATCTACATAGAAGTGAAACTCCACAGTACCAAATTGGAGATCAGGTTTGGCTAGCTACAAAACACATACCTCTGAAAGGAACTCGGACTTTTAATCCTAGATATTTGGGACCTTACACCATTAAGGCCATTATCAACCCGGTGGCCGTCAAACTTGAATTACCCTCCAATATGCGAATTCATCCTGTCTTTCATGTTTCACTTTTAAAACCAGTTCAACCAGGAACAAGATTAACCAAACCACCAGATCCTATCTTGATAGATGGAGAACCTGAATTCGAGGTGAAAAACACCCTGGACTCCAAGGTGGTTAAATAAAAACTTTTTTACTTAATCGATTGGAAAGGTTACGGGACACAGGAAAGATCATGGGAGCCCAGGGACCACGTTCATGCACCACGATTAGTGAAGAGATTCCACCGGGACTTCCCAGACAAACCAGGACCAAGTAGAGGAACGACTTTAGGAGGGGCCTTGAGGGGGAATGCTGTCATGATGCATACCCCCGGGCATCCAGACCACGTCCATCAGCCCCGGGAGCAGGCATCATGTTGCTTTGAGAAAACCCAGCAACCCCTATTAGGGGCTGTTTGGGTTCAGTCCTGGCGCCCATGACGCCAGGCTCATAGTGGACATCAGTCCTGGCGCCATAGGCGCCAAGCTCATAGGTGCACACTTACCTGATGCAGACCATGCTGCAAGAAGATCGAAACCCATGTGAGGCTTGGAAGGGACTACTTTACCTTAGGGACTATTTTGTTACTCAGGTGTGGTCGCGGAGGAATACCTACCTGGGACTACTTTGGAGGCTATTTAAACCACACCCGAAGAGCAGCACACGCTTCGCGTTATTCTGCATCCAGCAGCGTAACGTTCACCGTGCCAGCAGCAGCATCCAGCCTTCTGCCACGCCCGCCTCGAACCTGGAGCACCTAGAAAGAAGGAAAGAAGCAAAGGTCAGAACAAGAGTATTACCTGATTTCTTACCTGATTCCGGATTCATCGCCTCTTCAAACCAGAGGAAAGACTTTGTTTTAAAAGCATTGCATCGCAGCAGCAGCGCCGCGCCATACTCACCGTTCCACGCAGCATTTCTTCGATCTGGCGCTGTCCCATCTTTACATCGCCGAATCCCGGCACCTAAGGGGGACAAGAAACAACAAGGTGAGCAGAGAGAACAGACAGAGACAATCTCTTTAACCGCCATATGCTTACCTGATTTTACCGCTGGAGGTATTATTCATCAGCACGCCACATCTTCTTATGCCGCACCTGTAAGAAAAGGAGAAAGCAGCAAATTTAACCCTTGGCATTATTTACCGGACAGTGTTGGGTAACACAGACTTTTACCGGAGCGTTTTCAGCAGTCAATCTTCTTATTGGGTCAAAGTTGCAAGATAAAAGAGGAATTGGGCAGGAGTGAATTCCAGACATTTTGAACTCTTACGAACTATATACGTACGGCTCTTCGCCAGGACCTTTTGGAGTCAGGATTCGTCTGCAACTCTTCCAATATCTTCAGGCCAGTGAAGTAACTGGTCATCAACGCGCCCCTGCATGCTTCGCAGGATGGAGGGCTCATCCTTCAAGAATATAAGGTGAGATTGCTTAGAGGGCACAGAGGTGATTAGTGGGGAGGACAGTGGAGGTGCTATCACTTGAATCCACAAGTGGCTAAATCCATCTCTCCACTTGTAGGAGAATATTTCTACGGGTCAAGCAGACAAGATTAGGAGGGCAGATCCAGTCAGTCATCGCTGCACTACGCATCACGTGGGTGGAGGCCGCAGCAGTCCGGGTCCGACCGACGCCCCTGTGGGAGCCAGGTGAGCGTAACAACTTTAGCATAAAGTTACTATAAGAACATGAGGTCTGGGCGTCAATACTTAACTCTGTGTTTGTGCTGCCGCATTTTTATGGGTCCGATGAGACTCTCCAGAGTATCCTAATGCCCAAGCCTTTTCTCGATTAATCTGGGGCCTTCGAAAATTAGTTGCGCCCCAAGGTTCACCCCATGGGACTGATGCATGGTCCTGTGCCAGCAAGTTCCATTAACTTATAAGGTACCAAGGTTTTTATAATCGGTGCTTGGCTACTTCAAGGGATTTTTAGCCATCTGTCCCTGGGGAGACATTCATTCTCCTGTATATTCTGGAACCCTTTATGCTTCTCCGTCTTGGCCCTTGAATCTACCATTGTACAACGCAGTCTCGCCTTCCATCTTGATTCTGTTCATTGTCTTGTTCCCTCCAGTTCGAATGTGAGAGAGAATGGGTAGCCCCATCTATAGCAGACTCCCTGGTCCTTCAACCATTTTGTGAGGGCCATACACATCCGTCTCAAGGCCAAGGTCAATGATGACGGGTCTTGGAAGATCGTCACCCTCGCCTTGCCGAGGGTTACTGGGCCAATGCGCTTAGCTTTCTCCAAGATTCTGGCCCTGTCGTTGTAGTTGTTGAACCGAACCAGAGCGGTCCTCTGGTCCCCAGCAGCTCCCCCTGCTATATGTATCGGTTGTTGTGTAGCACCCTTTTCAGGTCTTGTTCAGAATCACCCTCTCTGTTTGGAATGCCAATAATCTTAGATTGTACCGCCGGTCCCGATTTTCCAAATTGTCCATCTTTAAGCAAAATTCTTCTTCTGGGGTCTCTTTTCCGGCTATTCTCTGATCCATCTGCGTCTCCAGAGTGGTCAGGGAGGTCTGATTGTTCTCAACCCCTCCGAGTCTCTCCTCCATCTTGTCAATCCTTAGGGTGATTCTGTCGACTTTTCCGCCAATGTCGGCTCTCATGTTCTTGATTTCTTCCAAGAGGGTACCCACATCCCCCTTGGTTGCGGCAGAGTCAGTTCCTGAGACTGCCATTTTGTGTGTATGCGAGATCTAGGGGCTTTGTGGCAAAGTGGGGTGTACCTGAATGTGGCTAACCTCAGCTGTATTTCCATGCACTACAATTCTGGTGCATGTGTGTCACCTCCTGCCCTCTCTGCGTACAATCCCTATTCCTCTAGTAGTTTTAACCTCCTTAATGCGGTCGTTCAGCTGACAACTCGGGTTCTTCTCATCATCTGGATTTGTTTCACTGGTCCTGTGACGGGCACACACCCTTGTGTCAGGGGCCCACCCAAAAGGGGGGAGCCAAGCCAAGGAATAGGCACAGTTTCTCTTTTCCTGGTTCGTGCTTGCTGTTGCTACTATTGTTCCCCGCGCTAAAGCCCTGAGGGAGGGCACACGCCCCACGGCTGGGGGCCCAACCCTTTTTCAAGTCTGTTCAGCTTAGGGAACTAAGGCCCTGTCCTAGCGTGCGTTCGTTTTACTGGGGAGACTGTTTTGCACCAGGGAGGGTGAGCTATGTTGGCCAGGTGGTCATTCGGTGAGCCCCATTTGGAATTCTGCAAGGGTCTTTACTGGATGTTGTAGGTCATATAGTGTCAGCGGGTGGTTCTCCTCTGTGTAGGCGGGGGCTGTAGACCGCAAATTTCTTGCGCAGTTCCTTGGCTGTAAATGTGGCCACTTCATTTGGTCCTTGCCTGAAGTGTCAAAGGAGGGCACACGCCCCACTACTAGGGTCCCAGCCCTTTCCCACTACTGCACAGTTTACAACAATTATGGCCTGCAATGATGTGGGTCCATGCGCTAATCTGGTTCTATAATCACTGGGGAGTATATGACAGGTGGGGGATCACAATGTTCAGTTCAAAATCTTTGGGGTCAACAATGTTCCCTCGATTGGGGGCGTGCACCCTTCAATGTCCTACAGCCTAGATGCGAAACACCATCAGCATTGAGAAGTTTCTCTCTTCTGCCCTTGAGGGTGCATCAGACCGGTGTGCCGTCTCTCTCTATGCATGTGTTGGTGCCCTTTACGCTGAGGTGGGCTGTTCCTCACTTCATTTACTCAATGTTTAGCTATTTTGTCAACCATTTTGGGCCTTGGATTGGGCAGAAGGTAGACCAGGTCTAGGGCCACTCCCTTTTCCTAATGCCTGGCTCCGCTTGTAACTACTGAGGGTGTCACGCGCATCGATGTTGTCACCTCTGGGCTCTCATTCAGGAGCCCACTCCTCTCGGGGTGTGTGGATCGTCTCCTGTCCCAGTCTACGTCCCCGGCGGACCAGCTTGGTCTCTGCAGCCCCCAGATTGCCAGGCAGGAGATGGGGTCACAGCACTCGTCCTGTCTCAATGCTGGCTCGCATGAGCGATGGGCGTTTTCGCGGAGGCACGCTCACAGCACTGTCTTCTCAAGCTACGCTGTTCCTCCTGTGGGCCGGAAACACTTTCACTTTCGCCCTCAGCCGTAGAGGTCGTTTCTCCCGCATACAGTGGCGGATTCTCACCGTTCTTTCTCTAGGATGGTGCTGGGGGAGTTCAGACACCCAGTAGTCCGATCATTATTGTGCTGGGGGGGTCCAAATTGGGGGCTCAAACTGACTTGTTGGACCATCAGGTCGGGAGTGCACGCAAAGGCAGAATGCATCCACCCTCCCCACGACCCCTCCCTGGTGGCCGTGTCTGGTAAATTTTTTACATACTATTTCTGGGGTTGCCCAAACATTTTGCAAAGATTTTACTAGTAACAACAAGATGGGTGATAGGTCAATAGTACCTATCACCTTTCTTGTAAATTCGTACTATGTAAGATAATTGCCTGGATACAGGCAAGGTACGCTTGGTCATTACTTGCTTGAAAAGATTGTTTAGAATAGTTGTCCAAAACCCCGGTAAATGCCTAAGAGTGACATTAGCCAACCTGTCTGCATCACTAGCTCTTGAACGCTTCAATTATCCATTATTGCACAATGTCCTCAGTTCTGAAGTTTAGAAGTGAGGGAGTTTCTGGTGCATATATTGTCATTACTGTTAAACTGTCTGCAGTGTCAGCATACAGATCTTTACAAAAAAGCACCATGCTGATTCAGGGATAGGATTTGCTTGACCTTATTAGTGAACATATCATTGATCAGTTCCTAAAAATTGATGTCCGGTTATAAATCAGAATTTGTAGCATAATCTCATTGGACCATTTCTGTCCCATAAAAGGATGGTGTCTCACCCAGTTCTTAAATATTTGTTTCGCTTTTATTTTTTATAATGAGGTGTCCTGTTTTTGAAGAAGAGCATCAGCTTTTGGCCAATGTGAGAAACCTGAAGGTACTCTCATATGTGCTCCCCAGGGATCTTCTGTTCAGGTGGCCAGCGAAGGCCCATCACTTTTGCATCCCGACCCTGGGGTGGACAAGCGAGGGAGAATGACCTGAGTGGAGGGTCTTTGGGGATTGGAGAGAGTGTACCTGAAGGCGAGGCGTGGTAACATCCCTTTCCTGATACTGACCTACCCTCCCCTCCTTTAGTCTTTATGGGCTATTGCCAATCTCATCCCTTCCTCCAATGTAGTTTTCCCTTAAGTACTGAAAATAAGAGACAACTAGGAGTAGAGCAGATTTCCTATTATAAACACCACTCTGGTACTGGGACGAAGAAGAGTAGTCTGGAGGCCTATCGCAATGAAGATCTGGCATGTCAGACTAATAGGCTTAAGCAGGGCCAAGCAATTGAGTATACATTGTTTCACCTGAAGCCTGTTAGTAGTATATGAGAGTATAAAAGGTGGAATCTAGAAGCACATGGAAAGTGCAGCAGCAGAAGGAAAAGAGAACTGAGGAATTACCTTGCTGAGGAGCGAGAAGCTGAGACGCTGACATGCCGCCGAAGAACATCAGAGTCTTGCCGCGGTAACTGTGAAGGACTGGGAGCCCTTGTGAGGGACGGCATACAACAGGCGCTGACAGGGAGCAGAGGGAGAGCCAAGCACGAAGGGCAGCGTGTGCTGAGTGTAGCACCCGACAAACTGGCGAGTTGGTTTTCCTGTTCAGGGAGAAGCTGCGGAACAGAACTGCAGAGACCCAGTAAGTGTCGGGAGACACTAGGAACCCTTTAACGCTCCAAGGGTCAGTGGAAATGGTAACGGTCCATGGAAACAATGGCCCCCATTACAACACCGGCGCTAAACCATGGCGCTATTAGCACCATGGTTGCTGCCGGTATTGTAACGAGTCCGCCATGGTGAAATGGGGAAGTACCACCCCATTCCAAGGTTGGCGGGGCGGCTCTTCCCCATTTCACCATGGCCCTTCCCCATTCCCATTTTTGCCCCATAGGGCATAATGGGAATGGGGAAGGCGGTAATTACGGTACTGCAAATTGTGGTACCGTAATTAGCACCAAGGTCCCTTTGCGGGTCCATTCATTAACAGCTGGTAAAACCAGCCGTTAAGGTGGGAACCCGCAAAGGGACCTCGTAATCAGGCCCTAAGGGATTACCGGTACCGGTACCCTTACCGGTACCGGTAATCCCTTAGCGCCAGGGTCGTAATGAGGCCCAATGAAATATACACTGGCCCTCATTACAACACCGGCGCTAAACCATGGCGCTATTAGCACCATGGTTGGTGCCGGTGTTGTAACGGGTCCGCCATGGTTCAATGGGGAATTACCACCCCATTCCAAGGTTGGCGGGGTGGTAATACCCCATTGAACCATGGCCCTTCCCCATTCCCATTTTCACCCCGTAGGGCTCTATGGGAATGGGGAAGCAGCTAAGTACGGTACCGCAAATTGCAGTACCGTACTTAGTACCAAGGTCCCTTTGCGGGTCCCTACTTTAACAGCTGGTGTAGACCAGCCGTTAAGGTCGGGTCCCGCAAAGGGACCTCGTAGTAAGGCGCTAAGTGTTTAACGGCGCCGCCACCTTTTACGGTGCCATTACACACTTAGCGCCAGGGTCGTAATGAGGCCCACTTTCTGAATGCTGTGCTGAACGAAAGGTGCTATCCAATTAAGGACAACATAAAAATAGATTTCTTGAATATCGAACTGAACGAAAGGTGCTATCCAATAGAGCACAATTTAAAATTTAATTTGCTGGATATCGAACTGAATGAAAGGTGTTATTTCAGTGAACACTGCCTAATATTGAATTTGCTGAATACCGAACTGAATGAAAGGTGCTAATTAGATGAATACAACGCAATACTGCATTTACTGAATTTGGAACTGCAAATAAGTCGCTGTTTGAGTGAAACCAAGTGAATGCTATACTTATGGAATATTGAACTGAAAGAAAGATGTTACTTGATCAAACTACGAAGTGCTGAATAGTGCTTAAACATTAAACGTATGAAGTAACACACTGCCAGAAAAGCACCATAAGAATAAGATGAAAAACATATGATGAAATTGAAGTTATTTTAAATATTACTAAGCATCAGCGTTGGGAGACTTATGGTTGCTCGACCGGTTATGGGTGAACCGTGCGCTCTGACAATTGTGCCTAGACTACAAGGTTTCCTAATAACATTGCTAACCTCAAGAGTCAAACCAAAGACAAAGTATGTGGTTAATGCTTGCGTGACCTGTGATGTGTGGACCATGTGGTCTGACAACTGCCTCTAGACCAGAAACCACTGAATGTTGGAAAAGCAACAAAAGGTATGAGCAATTGGTGAAGTCAACCTAAGGTCGGGTCAAGTGGACCTCATGTTTCTTGTGAACTTTTGAACAGACGAAATAAGTCAACTGCTCAGTACAAGTCTGGGGGAACCCTGAGAACCAAAGAACTGGAGAGCATTTATCTTGGGGAAAGGGAGTCCAAGGGCCACAGTGTTATGTGAACTATACTGCATTTGAACCTGGGGAAGGGAAGCCCAAGATCTTCACTTGATGTGAACAGTGATGCCTGTGTACCTAAAGAAGATCATTTCAGAACTTGATCACACTATATTGAAGCTAAGCCATATTGAAACTGTATTGAGCTTGAGACAGAGAGCTCCAGAAGAACTTAAGCTGCAAGTAGCTGAACATTTACTTTTGAACACTTATATTTGGTTGATATTATTTCCCCACTAGATTTGGTTATAGTTGCGAGGACGAGCATAGGTTTTGACACAGACAGACCTTTGTTTTCAACTCGTAGATACAGACTTTCCTTAGATTTCTTTAGGCAGGGAAACTCCCGTCATAGCATAGGGTTAGTTAGGCGATACTCCATCCTGATCATTCATAAAGCTTTGTTTGAACTATACCTCTGTTGTCTGTGTCGGCTCCTAGACACCATGCTTGTCTCACACCTAGTACTGGAACCTGTCACTTTTCGCTTAGGGGAATACAGGTTCTCAATCACTGAGGTACTCTGTTGTACAGGAAGTGCTACATTGAAGACATCCTGACACTCAGAATCAATGTTGATGCCATTTGGAATAATGTATAGGTTATCATTCTTCAGAGGCTCTTACAAACTCACCAGATGCTTCTTGATCTTCCTTTTTTTATTTACCATTTATTTTTATCTGAATTCATTGTTTTCAAGGAGGACAGTAGTTTTCCTAGTCGTCGTTTGAGCTTTTGTTTTTCATTCAACAGGGAAATGCAGAGATCTCAGAAACTTTCTTGAGAAACATTTAGATTTTCTTGGGGATTTATTGCTTCTGGATCAGTAAGGAGGTTTGGATCTTGAAACTCCACCACAAGAACTAATCTCATTTTGAAACTTAGAAATTGGAGACGTTTCTTCGGTCAAGAGTGCCAATTCGTGTGACAGGTTCTCAACTTCATTGTTTATTCTATGACTCAGGGCAACTCAAGTATTTTTAAGGTCTTCAATGTTCCCATAGACTTACTTTTTGAGTTTTTGCTCACTTCTCTACATTTGCCAATAGATTTTTCCAATATTTTTCAGTTTTTTTTAATAGGAATTCAATGCCAACAGTCTAAAAGTCTTTCTTGCAGTCGATGTTGCTCCAGATGCTATTACGAATGTTCCTCTGTAATAACATTATAACACTGGGTTCCTGCTGTTTGAACTCCTCGAGCAGGTAAACAAATCTGACAATGTCCAATCATAGCACAGTTCACCTCTAACTCGCTTGTTCAGCCCTACTGGTTCACTTCTGGCCGTCCTTGTTCCATTAGGCATCCACTGTATGTCAGGCTCTCCAGGTGCATGGGGTTAAAGAGGAATAGGGGGGGATTGTGGAGGTAGTTTAGTTAAGTTTCGTTTTTTTGCTGTATTCACCTTAAATATTCTTGTTTCAGGAAGTGGAAAGTAGCCCAAACCAAGATGGAGGTGGTGACAGGATAATCCAGTGAGATGAGATAATAACCTTGAAACCTTTGAGGAGGTTCTAAACTACCTCTCATCAAATGGTTTTTGAGCCGAAGTATAATTTGTGAAGAGGCTCCAGCATCAGGCCTCAAAGCACATAGATATTAGAAGTTGGGTAGAGATTGCGTAGGTAGAAAGAAGACAGTCTCTTCATAGATTCACTGAATAAAATAACACAAGGCTGATAGAGGGCTCTTATTTAAATGTTGGTAGCGAGGAAAGGAAAGAACAATTTCATTTGCCCTGAACAAAAAACGTTCAACTTATTTCAGTGTAATTGAATGTTTAATTAGAGCAGATGTGCGTGTCTATCTCAGTAACGCTGGGCGCTATGGCCTGTTACTAGTTCTTCAGGGGATCTTGTAAATGACCGTCAGCTTGTTGGGCACTGCATGTCATTGGCACATAACTGAAGAGGTGCACATGCAGAAATTCTGTACGCCGCATTGTCCGTTCATGTGCGAGCATGGGCTTGTAAGAGTGAACTGAATAATTGTTGAGTTGTGTGAAAGATTGTGCGCAGCATTCGAAATTGCAGCTCAGCACTGGAAAGCAGGAAGAAATTAAAGACAGACATCTGAGTAGGAATGCATGCTCAAGAGAGGAGTAAACGTAATAGGTATATGAGATGGGAATGCTCCTCTCTAACATCTAAGTCCACACACCCTTCACTCCCCACCTAACCTGAATCTGATTGATCTGCTCCCCCCGGTTTCCTCCCTTGTTTTCTTGTAGATCCTTTGATGCTAAATTGCCTGCCCCCTCCCTCTCCAGTTTTTATCGCCCCAGTCCCTTTAATCTCTACTTCCCTCACTGTGCTCTTCCCCTATGATTTGTAAAGCGCTCCTTTGTTTCCTGAAGCTATTTCCCGAAGCTAGATCAGCTCTCAAAAAAAGACCCTAATAAGATTACCTACTTTTTTTTTCAATGGGAATATCTAACTTGGTATGCAGGTATTAATAGTTGCAATATGACGTCTTTTACCCCTTGGCATTTCTTGCCATTGTTCTGTTGGAGCTTCAAAACTGCTCCGGTTGTCATTTTTGAAAAAGGAGTGGCTGAAGTAACCACATACTATCCCGCTGCGGCTTGGAGCAGTTGCTGATTAAGCCACTCATACTTCCAATGCTCCTCCTGTTTTCAATAGTGACAAGCTGTATTACTAGTCATACATCTATTCAAGTTTCCTTGCTGGCCAGGAGCACCACCTCCATGGCCTCTGCCTCTTCCTCATGCACGTCCAGTTTCATGTTCAGCTACCGGCCCTCGCCTTCCTTATTCTTATATTCCAAACCCCCAAACCCCAGCCATATAATTTGTTGTTGTAAATTCTATTCCTGGGGGGGGCATTCATTTGCCCTCATTAGCCTCCTTCGTTTGCTCCTGACTTGCAACTGAAATTTTGCTCATAAAGGATATTTGTCTGCCATCCAATACACACTAAATTGAGTTGGTGCTTCACTTTAGACAGTAGCTTCTGAGCAAATTCCCCTGCTGCATATGCAGGAATATAGAACTGTATAACCATGCACAACTCCTTAGTGAATTTCTCAGATTCATCCCTAATCCTTGAAACTCTTTACACAAATTCCTCATATCCCTGGAGTCCATGGTGTGTGTATCGTTACCAGGCCACTAGTCCCATCAGTACCCACTCCTGGTAACTGTTTCAGTGGGGCTTGTAGGGGTGCATTCTCTGTACCATAAATTGCACCAGCTCTGTTATGGGAGGAGGAGGATGTGCTTCCTGCCTTGCTGGCCAGATCTTGGAGCAGGAGTAGCACACTTTGAGAGGGACAAACAACTTTGCATTTGCACTGCTTGCATTTCTCAGTGCATCTCTAGTGTCTCATTCCCATCTCGTTTGTTTCCTCCCCTTTGATAATTTCTTTTCATTGCGGATATATTTTATTCATGAGTACAGACGAGTTAAGACTTTCCCCTTTTGTTATCTCCTACTTATGTTGTTGCATCCTTTCTATTGTATGGCGTAAAATCATGCTTGTTTCTTCTAGATTTCTAAATCTTGAGTCCCATCATCTTTTTGAATCTTCTGCAAACCAACTCAGAAAGAGTTTCCATTTTGCTGCTTTAATTGAGGAGCCCTTGGCTTCCAGGATACATCTTTGGTGCAGAAGCTTCATTATGACAAATTTACTGATTACCAAGAATTGCCAACGTCTATCCCCCCATGTAAATATGTCAAATGTATCTAGATATCTAGATGTTACTGGTCGGTGGCTTATAAACATGTAGTTTGCTGTCGTACCTCTATCCAGTGGTTCCGGTTCTTTTGATTGAGTTCTTCACATCCCTTTTTTTATACATAAAACCCCGACCTACTGGTATGGCATTTGTTCTGAGTCAATAGCACCAAGATACCCATCAGGGGAATGTACGCTCTACAAATGCGCACGTTATGTTATGTTCTCTTATGGAGGTATCTTGCCTGCTGCCCTCCTCTACTTTTCTCCCATGGATCAGCTCTCAGTTCCCATCTACTTCGTTTTTCATGTACTCCATTATTCTCTGCTCCCCTGCATTGTACTTAATATTTCCTGTTAGAATTGTTTAAGTCTTATTTATCCTTTTTCCTAACTATTATGCTTTAAAAAAAAACATTATTTAATGTTTGAAGCAAACAGACAGGGAAAACAAAGTACACATACATGGAATCCTGAGCAATGGACCAGTACACATGAAAGAGCAACAAGGACTAACATTATCATCAGATAAATGCATTGACTATAAATTGTTACAAAGGGAATTAAATAAAACTAAGATCCAGAGTGCATCAGGAAAACTGATTCGCTCTGAGTTAACCAGTAAAAGCTTGTAAAGGAGTCCAGATGTTCTTGGGTCTGCACTTCAAAGTCAGTGTAGCAATATGAATTTCTTCTCTATCCAAAGTATAAATAAGATCACGCAATGACCCAGCTTGGGTCGGGGCACTTTTTGAATTCCAATAGTGGAGTACACATTAGTTAGCTGCAGTACAAGCTATGTTGAACGATTGTCTAGTTACCACCAACATCTTACTTATATCTCCAAGGAGGTACTTGACCGGCCCTAATACAGGGGGAATGTCCAACATCTCATGCAGTGGTGCGGCCACGCTTTCCCAAAAAAAAGCAATTCTAGAAAAATTCCAGAACCTGTGAATGGTATTCGCCAGAGAACATCCGCACTTCATGCACTCATCGAGACGCCCTGTGTGAATTTAGCTATTTTCGCAGGATATTGGCTTACTGACCGTGCTACTGACGATATGCCTCCCCCAAACGTAAAACCTCCCACTGTCACTAACATCCAAGGGGCCACCCTGCCGTCCGTCAACCAAGCTCTAGATGCCTCTTGCACCGTATTGCATAACCCACAACCAATGTATTTGGGGCCACCCTGCCCATTGTTAATCTGGGTAACACTGCTTCTGGTACTGTATTGTTTGATCCAAGCACCAATGTAATGTGCACCATTCGCGCCTTGAAACACTTGTGTATAGGCGCGCTATAAATAAAATATATCATATATCACTTTATTGGCTAACCCTGCAACCAATGTATTTGGGGCCACCCTGCCCATTGTTAATCTGGATAACACTATCTCATGCACTGTATTGGCTTATGTTCTACCCGCATCTGCCTCCAATGTAAACGCAGCTTCCCTGACCCACGCACCAGCACCAGCCCATGACGCCACCAAAATAGGGGCCTACCCAAACCCTATAAACCAAATACCACCCCCGTCTAGGCCACAGTCACCAGCAAACTCTCTTCTACCTTCCTCATCACCAAAGGCCCAACCGTTACATCCCCCCCGCTGAACTCACAGGAGCACTAATTAACACTAGATCATTACCAGCACATGCACTCGACATCCACAACCTCATCCTATCTAACCACCTGGATATTCTAGCAATCACAGAAACCTGGCTTCACCCAACTGTCAAGGATTGTTCACCCGCACTATCGCTGGCTATCCCTGACAATTACACTATCTACAGGAAAGACAGGCCAACCTCTAAACACTACCCATCCGCAGCCTAGCCATACAATCAGGGGAATCACTATCCATTAAACCTACCCTCTCCTACACAGCTACACTGAACCTACACCTAATATACAGACCACCTGGACTCGTTCACTCCTTTGAGGAAGACATAGTATCCCTCCTATCCTCAGAAGCCAAACCCTCATCCAGAAATGTTAACCTTGGTGACTTCAACCTCGGTTTTAACAACCCTGCAGACTCTCATGCATTATCCCTGACAAAGTACCTAAGCAACCTGGGCTTCACTCAGCGCATCCACGAACCCACGCACACCAAAAGAAATATCAAGATGCTAACCAATCATCCTTGCCCATGGCCCGACCATTATCTCATTCGCCATCCATGTGCACATTACCAGGACACAAACTCCCTTACTGCAACAAGCCACTCTAACCAGAAACACCCACAACATCACGCATGCCACTATCCTCCCCCCACTGAAGCCCCTCACAACTCCAAAACCCCTTTCTCACAACTCTACAATCTCGGTCACCCTCTACAATCACACACTCTTCCAAGCCATTGACAAAATTGCCCCTCTAGCTAAACGCAAGCCCAAATCACTTGCTCACCTAAACTCCTGGTTCACAGCAGACTTGAATACTCTGCGCCATTCTAAGCGAGCAGCCGAAACATCCTGGAGAAGGGCCCCATCAGGCTCCAACAAAGCATTATTCACATCCCTATCCAAAGCCTACAAATCAGCCATTTGGAAAGCAAAAAAGACCACTACAACAACGGAATCGATATCTCTAAATCAAGCTCAAGAGAGCTCTTTGCCATACTGCGTAAACTAGAAACACCGATTGCTCCTCCAGCCAACTGCCTCAAGGACTAGCATCCAAAACACGCTACTGGAGTGACTCCAAATTAAAATCCAATCTAAAAAAGACATTTGTATGGATTGTGTCCTCCAACGTATTCCTCATATTTGATATTCTCGTCCAGCTTCGGCTGCATCGGAAACATTTCTTGGCAGAGGGCGAAGTGCATCGATGACATTGAGTCGATGTCCCTCAAAGGAATCCGTGCGTAGTAATTTGTTCTTCGACAGAAAATCTTCGAAGACATCTTCATCATCGACCCCGACTACCCCTCGTGCAGGCTTTAAGAAGTGCAAGGAATGCAGTTCCAAGATGTCCATCGCAGACCTGCATCGATCCTGCCTGTGGTGTTTGGGAGAGAACCATCACACAAGTGTCAGGCGATGACGGGCAAAGCCCTGTGACAGTGGAAGGAGAAATTGCAGGTGGGTCACAAATCTAAATCCGACCGATCCTCGACCGTCGAGGTGAGAGTTAATTCTCCTCGGCGCGAAAGAAAGAAAGAAAGGTCGAGATCCCGAAGTGGCTCCCGCCACTCGTCTTCTTTGACAAAAAGTCGAAGAAGCGACACCACCGGTCACCTTCTTCATCGTCATCAGACGAATCACCAATTACGTTCAGGTGCCCCACTAAACATTCTTCTTCCGAAGAGTGGGAAGCTTTTCGTTTAAAAATGATGGCAGTGTTTGAGTAGCCCAAGCCTCGGTCCGTGCCTTCCTCAGAAACTGGCTGAGAGCGTTCCTGTGCCAAGACTCACGCGCCCTCGAGCCCAGGTGATTGAAGAAGAACCGATCGTGAGCCCTCAAGGTCTCCGATAAAGAAAAGTCATTCAAGCCAAGACGCGCGCTCTGCATACTCTTAAAGTGAAATCCTCGAAGGTGGTCGTCGAAACCTCGACGTGTTTGACGCCTTTTCCACCTTCGGCTCCATTTTCATTGACGCCTTTGTCGATGTCGACACTGAAACCATCTGCGCCAAAGACTTATAAGGTTCCAACTTGGCAACCTCTCAGCAGGTTGCAGCAAAAGAAAAAGTTGCTAAACCAAAATCTTCCACAAAACCACCTCCTCCTGAAAGGTCTTACAATCCTTTGCCCAGAAAGGAGTTCTTTAAATCTTTATCTTCAATTTTTGAAGAACAGGAAATATCTGAGGATGAGGAGGTTCCTTTTGGCTTGGAGTTTGATACTCGTAATGTGCCAGGGTGTTTGATCTCTGAAGAGAGTGAAATGAGGGACCTCGTCGACACACTACATAATGCTAGTGGTGTAGATACATCGCCAGTGACTGAATTTGGCAAACCAGAGCTGGGTGAACACGCTGATTCTTCTTACCAGCATCTGATGTTGAAGGTAGTAGACTTTTTAGTATGGGCTAGACCACCAGCTCAATTTATTCAGGATGATCTGACAGACATCCTAGATCAAGGCCCGCCTACTGACCCAATTTTACCCTTCCACGTGGCCTTGCAAAATAGAGTGGCCAAGAATTGGGAGTCCCCGGATTCTATCCCAGCCATGTGTAAGTCCCTTACTAGAAAATACTGCCCTTCTAGTAGCGACCCCGGCTATCTGTCCAAATACCCCACTCACGAGAGTTTGGTGGTCCAGGCAGCCACAGCTACATCTGACAAAGTGGCGTACCCTACCATCCCTCTGGATAGGGACGACAAGCGTGTGGATGGATGGGCACGCAAGGTATTTTCAGCTGGGAGTATGGCCCTAAAATCGGCCAACCCCACATGTGCCTTAGCCAAGTTTTCGTACGCTCTGTGGGAGTGCATCTCCATGGCGGCAGAGCGCATACCAAAAGGGGAAGAAAGGGAGAGATTCCTAGCTATCGTTAGAGATGGCAAGAAAGCCATGCGTGAATCCCTTCAGTCGGGTTTGGACACTGCAGACAGCGTCAGCAGGTCCATGGCTGTTAGCACGGTTATGCGCAGGTTTGGATGGTTGCGGAAGTCAGGTTTCGCACCAGATGTGCAGTTCCGTCTTCTCAACATGCCTTTTGACGGGTCTCACCTTTACGGCAACAAGGCTGACGAGAGCCTTGAGAAATTGCAGACCTCTCAAAGGCAGCTGCCAAATGTTTAGGGGCCACTGTTAGGCAACTTCTGCCTTTTTGTTCATCGGGACAATCTTGGAGGGGGATATCCTATCGTTACTACTCCTCATTTGGAAAGGCGAGAGGAATGGCCAGTGAAACAGGCCAAAGAAGAATCCCTCGTGTTGAATAAGGTAATAGTGCAAAGTCAACTCCAGCTACAGCTTCTTTGCCACCAGCAGCATCCACCTCAAAACCGCTTTGAGGACTTGCGTCACGGTACACCAGTGCGGGGCAGACTATCTCAGCATCTGCAAGAATGGTGAGACATTACTTCAGATGCCTGGGCTCTGGAAACAATAGCCCAAGGTTACTCCCTCCCGTTCCTAACTCAGCCTCACAGCAATCCACCGGGGAAACACTCTTTGAGGATTCTGGATTCTCTCCTTATGCAGGAGATATTAACCCTGCTGGAGAAAGGTGCTATAGAACCAGTACCTGTAGATGAGAGGAACAAGGGTTGGTAATCCCCATACTTTTTGATGCCCAGGAAAGACTGAGGACTGAGATCCATCTTGGACTTGAGATACTTGAACAAGTTCCTCAGGAAGGACAAGTTCAAGATGGTCACTCTTTCTCAGATCCTTGAGGCCCTTCAACTTCAAGATTGGTTGGTGTCATTGGACCTTCAGGATGCTTATTTTCATGTGCCTATCCATCTCAAGCACAGAAAATACCTGAGGTTAGCCGTTGGCGGCTCGCACTATCAGTTTTGAGTCCTGCCATTCCGGTTGACCTCCGCCCGAGGGTCTGCACCAAGCTGATGGTGGTGGTGGCAGCGTATCTCAGGAGAGGGGGAATTCATGTCTACCCCTACTTGGACAATTGGCTGACCAGGGCGAGTTCTCCGAAAGTCTCCTGCCACGCCCCTTACAGACTAGGCTTCTCCCTCAATTTCAAGAAGTCACAGATGACACCTTCCCAGCAGATCCAGTACATCAGAGCTGTATTAGGCGGTGGTCGGTCAAAAGGCTGAAGAAAAAATCCTGAATAACAAAAATCTCGAAAAAAAAAGGCCAAAAAAAAATATCAAATTTATTATTTTTTTATATAAATGTATTTTTTGGGTCAGGTAAGTAAAAAAAGGGTTAAAATAAAAAAAAACAGAAAAAAAGGGGGGTTGAGGGGGGAACCCCACCATTTAAAAAAAAAAACGTCATAAAAAAAAATTTGATATTTCTTTTTCTGGCCTTTTTTTCCTGATTTTTTTTTTCGAGATTTCTAATTTCGGTTTTATGACCATAAACCGTATTAGGCACATCCTTGGGAAAGAGCTCACCACCCAACACGAGGGCTCAAGACATTCTTCAGATGGTCTCCAAATTTCAGAATGCCAAGAATCTTCCAGCCTACGATTTCTTAAGGTTGCTCGGCCTCATGGCATCCTGCATTTTTCTGGTGCCAGAAGCCCGCCTGAGAATGAGATCCCTTCAATGGGCTCTAAAAACTCAATGGTCCCAGTTCTCCGGAAAGATGACGGACCTACTTCAAGTTCCAACCAGGGTCACACAGGATCTTCTGTGGTGGACCTGCGAGGACAATATTCTGAAGATAGATGTTTTTGGCAGCCATGGCCGGAGATTATGGTAGTGACGGACGCCTCAATCATGGTGTGGGGAGCCCATGCCAACGATGTGATAATCAGCAGTCGCTGATCTCCATCCGAGTCCAAACTACACATCAACCTTTTGGAGCTGAGGGCAATCAGACTAGCGCTGAAGGCCTTCCTGCCCTTGGTCAGGGGAAAGAATGTCCTAATAATGACGGACAACACAGTGGCCATGCATTACCTAAACAAGAGAGGATGTGTGGGGTCACTACCTCTGTGCAGGGAGGCAATGCAGGTCTGGTACTGGGCAAATCAATAATGAATCATCAGTAGTTCACCTGGCCGGGGAGGAAAACACGACAGCGAATGCTCTGAGCAGGCAGAGTGCAGTGTCCCACGAGTAGGAACTAGCTTAGGAAGTCCTTCAAGAGATCTTTGCCCTTTGTGGGACCCCTCAAGTAGACCTGTTTGCAAGCAGGGTCAACCGGAAGTGCAAAAGGTATTGCTCAGGGGAATTTCATCGAAGAGGAGCTCTAGGAGACGCGTTTGTGGTGGATTGGGATTTCCCACTACTATACGTGTTCCCTCTGATCCCCGTCATTCCTCAAGTAATAAGGAGGTTGAGACAGTTCGGAAACCGCATGATCCTAATTGCCCCGGATTGGGCCAAGTGAACGTGGTACCCGGAACTTCTAGACATGTCCATCTGTCCTCCGATTCATCTTCCGCAGAGACAGAATCTTCTTTCACAAAGGGAGGGACAGGTTCTCCATCCAGCGTTCAACACTCTCAGCCTTCACGCTTGGGTTCTGAAAGGCTGACAAACAAGGATTGGGACCTCCTGGATGACGTCATGGGGGTGTTTCTTTCAGCAAGAAGGCCAGAAACGAAATCTCTGTACTGTTGCCGTTGGAACAAGTTTAGCAAATGGTGCAGCGAAAATAATGTTGATCCTTTTCTTTGTTCAATTCCTAATGTGTTATCTTTCCTCTTATCATTGGCACACAATGGTCTCAATGTTGGGACCATTAAAGGGTACCTGGCAGCGTTTCCCATCTTCAAGCGCTCTTCGGAATAGTGTTCCTATTTTAGAATTCCATTGGTAATTCAATTCCTTAAAGGGCTTACTAATGTGTTCCCACCTTCTTCTTTTCAAGTCCCAGTTTGGGACCTTAATCTGATTCTAAAGTTTATGATGTGTGCTTCAGTTGAACCTTTGCACACATGTCCATTGAGGTTGTTAACCTTCAAGACCATTATATTTGTCGTATTAACATCTGCACGTTGAGTGAGCAAATTGCCGGCACTATCTTCCAGGCCACCCTATACTGTGTTCCACAAGGTCATGGTTGTGTTGAGGGTTAAACCCTCCTTCTTACCTAAAGTCGTGTCTGAATCCATCTGAATCGGAAAAACATTCTGCCAGCATTCTATCCACTGCCGCATCCCGGTAAGGTGGAGGAAAGACTCCACAGGCTGGACCCAAGAAGAGCTTCCAAGAAGAGCTTTAAGCTTTTATATTTCTAGGCTCTCCAAACTCAGAGTAGATGACCAACTCTTTATTGGGTATACCGGACGGAAATTGGGTGAAGCGATTTCAAAGCAGACCTTGTCAAGATGGATTGTACTTTACATATCAGAATGCTATATATTGGCTGGTAAGGACCCGCCAGAAGGCTTGAGGGCCCACTCAACCAGGGGTATAGCCTCTTCGGCAGACCTCCAAAGGGGCGTCCCTATTAAATGGATTTGTGATGCAGCAACTTGGTCTTCAATGCATACTTTCACAAAGCTTTACAATTTAGACGCTTCCTACTTTCAGGAAGTTGCCTTTGGTAAGGCAGTACTATATTCAGCTTTCTAAGATACCATCAATCTCAAAATTCTGCTCCCTCCACCTAATCCCTTATACTGCTTTGGGAGTCTATCAAAGATGAGGAATACGTTGGAGGACACAATTCATTCGAAGAACAAGTTACTTACCAACTGGTAACATTCTTTCGACTGGATGTTCCTCCAACGTGTGTTAACTGTTTTGTAAAGACAACAAAATTGTTCCGAAATACACTGGGAAGAAACAAAAAACCACCTACCTGGGGATTTATATGGTGAACAGATGTCTGAAAAAACCCTGGTGGATCTTCGAAGAATAGGAGAAATCCCCCTGAGAACTCCTCAAAGGACCTGCAAAAGCTTGTCCTTCGTGAAACTCTGAGGGAAACCCTCGTGGGGGATAAAACCCTGGAAGAGCTGCTGGTGGGCGTTGTCTTCCTGTGGAGACCCGGTGAGAGCTGGTCTGGGTATTCTTTCTGGCTGTCTGAGATGAGAGGCCTTTGAAACTGAGCTAAATATAGTGGGTAACAATGAACACAGTTATTCCTGAAAGTAAGGAAAGGAGATGTTCCTAAGAGGGTTCTAAGAGCTTACCATGTGCTAAACATGAAGAGAGCGGAGAGGTAAGGAATCTCCGTCGTGTTGCAAAAGTAAGAGGGCACTATGATGAGGGAAAGAAAAGACCCGTAAGATTTAGGGTGGATATATCTAGTTCTATAAGAGTAGGATGAACTAGGAGAAAGCCTACCCTTTTACTTCCAAGTCCTTTTGAGCCAGCCTGAGTGGATGAGGAAAATCTGGAGGTTCCCAACAAGGTATTGCTATAAAGGAAGGGTGAGGAGTTAGAAAAAGAAGTCCGATAGCCGGGAGTGATTCCAGAAGTAAGATGAAAAGTAGATTAGTACCTAGAGACTACCTGGAGGGAGGTATGGAGGAGATTCCGGGTCTAAGCGTGCTTAGAAGTAGAATCGATCCCGGAAATGCCGGAAATGAAAATGAAAGGTTCCGTAAAGCCTTCTGAAATAAAAGGGAGGAATGGAGAACAAGAAGGTGAGTAAAGTAGACAAAAAATGGTTGAGAGGAAATGTCTATGTAATCCTAGTGAGGCGAACTTACGAAGCGTGTGCCGGCTCCTGAGAGAGAAGCAACGCATCTTCCTTCTGTTGTTGCTGGATTATAAGAGAGTGAACAGGAAGTGATGGTGGAAGGTTGCAAGGCTTCCTGGGAATTAACAACTAGCCTGCATTGTACGCTAGCGATGGTAACCGCTGTGGCGGCCATCTTGGAATCAGTCTCAACTAGACTGTGGAGTGGACGATTTCCTAGTGCAGAAGTGGCTGCCATGTTGGAAATAGGTCGGAAGGCAAAATGCACATTAGAAACCATCACAGTATGCCCCTTTTTAGACCTGCTTCCTCCCGGTTTAGACGGGTGTTTGAGGTGAAATTTCTTAATAAGGCGGGGAGCATGAATCTCAGTCTCAGGTTCCCATGTGCGGTTGGCAGGAGAATACCCCTTCCAGTCCACAAGATACTGTAACCGACCCCGATGGTACCGAGAGTCACAAATTTCTTTGACTTCGTATTCTGGTCCGGTTTCACACATCTCTCGGGAAGGACAAACTGAGACCACAGGGTGAAAAATACTTCGATTGTCTGGTTTCAATTGTGATATGTGAAAAACAGGATGAATCCGGGACCAGGAGGTCGGGAGTCGGAGTTTAAAAGCTGCGGTACCAATCGTTGAAATAACCTGAAAAGGTCCAAAAAATCGAGGAGAAAGCTTAGATGGTACTAAATGGGGAGGGAGAAATCTAGAGGATAGCCAAACCCAGTCCCCTTTCTTGATCACTGGTGCTGGGGTTCTGTGGTGATCTGCAAAATGTTTCCTTTTGACTTGTGAATTTTGTAATGCGGTCAAGGCGGAGATATGTCCGTGACGTATCTGGAGCATTAGAGAGTCCACCTCTGGAAATCTGGTTTCGGATCTTTTCATTATCGGGAAAGAAGTGGGATTGAACCCATATGTACAATGAAAAGGAGTTGTGGTAATGGCAGAATGGTGTGAGTTATTGTATGTGAATTCGGCCATGGGCAGGAGTTCCTTCCAGTTATCTTGGGCTGCAGAAACATAGCTCCGGAGATATCCTTCCAATGTTTGATTGAGTCTCTCAGTCTGGCCATTCGATTGAGGATGATAGCCTGAACTGAGAGCCCGAGAAATACCAAGGTGTGAACAGACAAGCTTCCAATATCGTGAGGTATACTGTGAACCCCTGTCAGAGATGATAGTTTTGGGTAAACCATGTAAGGTGAAGAAGTTACTGATAAAGATGCGGGCCATTCGTGCTGCCGATGGTACTCCTTTCAGAGGAGTGAAGTGAGCCATTTTGGTAAGGGTATCGATGGTAACCATTATAGTGGAACAACCCCCTGAAGGTGGAAGATCAACAATAAAATCCGTTGATATTATCTGCCAAGGGCAAGAGGGTAATGGCATCTTTACCAATTCCCCAAGAGATGCTTTTTGAGGAACCATGGTTTGTAGGCAGACGGGGCAGGACCTAACGTATTCCTTGACATCCTTCCGGAAGGTAGGCCACCAGAAAAAACATGAGATCAATTCCAGAGTTGACAGGACTCCACGGTGTCCAGCTATCTGTGAAGAGTGACACATGTCCAAGACTTCTCTCTGGAGTGGTCGAGTGGGAATGAATGCCTTATTTCCATGAAAATAACAATTGTCTTCCTTGATCAAAGACGTTTTATCGGTAAGTGACAGTTGGTCCTTGGTAATGTGCCTAGATTGGACCTTAAGTCGTGACAGAAAATCTGATGTGGTTTGTAAACCTGAAGCCATCAGGGGAAAGATGGGTTCTGTCTTGAAAAGTTTGTTGGGAAGGTGTTCCTTCCGTGAAAGAGCATCCGCCTTCGAATTATCCCTTCCGGGAATAAATGAGAAAGTGATCCTGTATGGAGAGAAGAAATGAGCCCAGCGAGCCTGGCGGCTATTACAGGTTTGTGCGCACTGCAGAATCCGGAGGTTGTGATGATCTGTCCTGACTTCAACAGGATGTTTGGCTCCTAAGAGTAAATGACGCCACTCCTCAAAGGCTCGCTTGATGGCTAAGAGTTCTTTCTCTAGAACAGTATAGTTTAGTTCGGCAGGAGCAAGTGTCTTGGATAGATATGCTACAGGGCGTTCTTGATTAGAATCGTCTAGTTGAAGTAGAACTGCTCCAAGAGCGTACTGTGAGGCATCGGTTTTAACAATAAACCTGCGGGATTGATCAGGTGTTAACAGGATAGGAGCTGAGGTAAACAATTCCTTAAGTTTATTGAATGCTTGGTCTGTGATTGGGGACCATAAAAACTTTTTCCCCTTTTTTAGTAGATTCCTCAAAGGTTGAGTAAGTCTTGAGAATTCGGGAATAAACCTTCGATAGAAATTAGCGAATCCAACAAAGCGTTGAATGTTCTTGCCGGAAGAGGGAGTGGGCCAGTTTTGGACAGCAGACACCTTTTCAGGGTTCATTGCTATTCCTTCGGCCGAAAGAACATATCATAGGTAGGTAACCTGAGTTTGATGGAAGGAGCATTTCTCTATCTTACAATACAAATGGTTTTGTTGGAGCAGCCGTAACACCTCTTCAACATGTTTCTGATGTTCTTGGATATTGAAAGAGAATATCAAAATATCATCTAAATAGACGACCATATTATGAAGTAGCAGATCTGCAAAGATGTGATCCATAAACCTTTGGAAAATAGCCGGGGCGTTGGAAAATCCAAAAGGCATCACTCTGTATTGAAAATGTCCAAACGGAGTTCTAAATGCTGTCTTCCATTCGTCACCCGGTTTTATTCTAATAAGATGATACGCTCCCTTGAGATCCAATTTGGTGTAAATGTTGGCCCCTTTGACTGCTTCAAGAATGTTGGGTATTAATGGCATAGGGTATTTGTCAGGAACTGTGATTTTATTCAGCCCACGGAAATCTATGCACGGGCGGAGTTCCGTAGAGTTTCTTTTGGAAACAAAAAACAAAGAGGCAGCCGCAGGTGAAGTGGATTCGGTGATCAGTCCATTCTTAAGATGGGTTCGAAGATACTCACGTAGGACCTCCTTTTCGTTTTCAGACAAGATATACATTCGCCCAAATGGTAATGGCTGGTCATGAACCAGCTCTATAGAGCTGTCATCCCTACGGTGAGGGGGAAGTTGAGTGTATTCTGAGACAGAAAAAACTTCCTGGAATTTATGATTGAGTTCTGGAAGCCCAGATACATGGTTAAGGGAGGTTACCCACTGGTGATTCAAGGGAACTGGAGCAGAGTCAACCATCACCTTTTGCTGATTTTCGACACAATGGGTTATGCAGTATTCAGACCCCATAAAAAAGATCCAGCTGTCCAGTTAATGAACGGGTTGTGTTTCCTTAACCACGGTAATCCTAGAATTACTGCATGATGGGCTGCCCGAATGATATCCAACGTGAGAATCTCTTGATGACCAGAGATGTTCATCAAGATTGGATTAGTTTGATCCTTGATGGGTCCAGAAACCAAAGGGCTACCATCCACACTTTCCACTGGAATAGGTTCTACCTTAGTGGACCTGGGAATTCTGTGTGAGATGGCCCATTGATCATCATTGAAATTTCCGGCCGCTCCACTGTCCACTAGTGCCGGTATGTTCTGTAGCAGACGATCACCGAAGGAGAAAGAGACCAAGAGTACCACCATATGAGAATCGGTCTGACTAGTACAGAAGGAGGAGTAAGAGGTTTGTGAGGAACCCTGTTTAGGTGTTGGTTCCCGTACCCTGGTTCCCCTTACGGCCGGGAGCTGGCGTTTCCCGAACGCCGAGGTGGTGTAATTGGGCAATCTTGTACCGTGTGGTTATTTGAACCACAGTACATACAAAGACCCAAGGTCCTCCTCCGGTTTCTCTCTTCGGGAGTCAAGGGGCCTCGAGCTGTTGAACCCAATTGCATCGGTACATCATTGGACTGAGGACGAGAAGAAGAAGGAGAGAACGTAGTTCGTGTATTCCTTCCCTTTTTTCTCTCCATTACTCTTTCCTTCATACGGTAATCTATTTGCATTACCAATGCGATGAATTCAGTTAGTGTAGAGGGGCGAGGGACCCGAGACACCTCGTCTTTGAGGTCTTCAGATAAACCTCTTCTGAAGAGTGTGACCTGAGCGTCATCTGACCAAGTGGTTTTGCTTGCCATCTGTTTGAATTTGGTTATGTAAGCCAAAATATCTAAACTTCCTTGTTTTAGGTCAAGGAGGTGTTCTTGTGACGCCACACGAATCTCTTGGCGGCCAAACATGGTACGGATGCTATTGCAAAATGCTGTATGAGAGTCTAAAATAGGGTTATTGTTTGTGACTAAAGGTGTTGCCCAAGCCAATGCTGGTCCAGTCATTTGTGAGACCATATATCCCACACAATCTCTATCAGTATGAAAATAAGCTGCTTTAAAGGCAAATTGCACAGAGCAGGAGTCCAAGAACTCCTTAACCTTATGCGGGTTACCATCAAACTGTCCTCCTGGTAAGGGTCCTGGAGGAACGTCTGAGCAGTGTCGGATACGAGGGGCTGCAGCCTGATGGGCCGTTTGCTGTTGGAGCTGTCTTAAGGAGGCATTCTCATGCTTTAACTGCTGTACTTCAGTAGTTAGGGATTGAACAGCAGCAATCAGCTGTTGAATTTGTTGCTGCTGTTGCTGATCCATGACTTGTGATTCCTATGTTTCTACCCAGAGTACTACGAACAAAAGATAACACAGGCGTTGCTAACTGTTAACTGTTTTGTAAAGACAACAAAATTGTTCCGAAATACACTGGGAAGAAACAAAAAACCACCTACCTGGGGATTTATATGGTGAACAGATGTCTGAAGAAACCCTGGTGGATCTTCGAAGAATAGGAGAAATCCCCCTGAGAACTCCTCAAAGGACCTGCAAAAGCTTGTCCTTCGTGAAACTCTGAGGGAAACCCTCGTGTGGGATAAAACCCTGGAAGAGCTGCTGGTGGGCGTTGTCTTCCTGTGGAGACCCGGTGAGAGCTGGTCTGGGTATTCTTTCTGGCTGTTTGAGACGAGAGGCCTTTGAAACTGAGCTAAATATAGTGGGTACAAATGAACACAGTTATTCCTGAAAGTAAGGAAAGGAGAAGTTCCTAAGAGAGTTCTAAGAGCTTACCATGTGCTAAACATGAAGAGAGCGGAGAGGTAAGGAATCTCCGTCGTGTTGCAAAAGTAAGAGGGCACTATGATGAGGGAAAGAAAAGACCCGTAAGATTTAGGGTGGATGTATCTAGTTCTATAAGAGTAGGATGAACTAGGAGAAAGCCTACCCTTTTACTTCCAAGTCCTTTTGAGCCAGCCTGAGTGGATGAGGAAAATCTGGAGGTTCCCAACAAGGTATTGCTATAAAGGAAGGGTGAGGAGTTAGAAAAAGAAGTCCGATAGCCGGGAGTGATTGAAGAAGTAAGATGAAAAGTAGATTAGTACCTAGAGACTCCCTGGAGGGAGGTATGGAGGAGATTCCGGGTCTAAGCGTGCTTAGAAGTAGAATCGATCCCGGAAATGCCGGAAATGAAAATGAAAGGTTCCGTAAAGCCTTCTGAAATAAAAGGGAGGAATTGAGAACAAGAAGGTGAGTAAAGTAGACAAAAAATGGTTGAGAGGAAATGTCTTCGTAATCCTAGTGAGGCGAACTTACGAAGCGTGTGCCGGCTCCTGAGAGAGAAGCAACGCATCTTCCTTCTGTTGTTGCTGGATTATAAGAGAGTGAACAGGAAGTGATGGTGGAAGGTTGCAAGGCTTCCTGGGAATTAACAACTAGCCTGCATTGTACGCTAGCGATGGTAACCGCTGTGGCGGCCATCTTGGAATCAGTCTCAACTAGACTGTGGAGTGGACGATTTCCTAGTGCAGAAGTGGCGGCCATGTTGGAAATAGGTCGGAAGGCGAAATGCACATTAGAAACCATCACAACGTGTTCCTCATCGCCCTCCCATCCTACTCCTCTGTAGCATTTCCTATGTTGTCACTACTTCAGCTCTCGCAGGGCTGCTTCCCATCTGCCTACATTAACAACCAACACGAACAGGAGGGGAAAAAACAGAACTGAGACCAACGGGCGCCGCACATGCTACTTGTACACCCGATGACGTCACACTTGATGGAGGCCTTCGAGGGACATCGACTTGACGCGATCGACGCACGACACCCTCTGCCGACAAATTTATTCCGATGTAACGAAAGTTGAGGAATACATTGGAGAAACATCCAGTCGAAAGAATATTACCAATTGGTAAGTAACTTGTTCAACTCATGATACCGGAATTGCCACTAAGCCCCTCACAAGTGCCTCCAAACCGCACTACCC
The DNA here is from genome assembly GCF_040938575.1 of Ambystoma mexicanum. Classification (NCBI taxonomy): domain Eukaryota; kingdom Metazoa; phylum Chordata; class Amphibia; order Caudata; family Ambystomatidae; genus Ambystoma; species Ambystoma mexicanum. The sequence continues at coordinate 142,008,847 of NC_090921.1, forward strand.
TACCATTTGACTTCACCCAGGTATTTGTTCTATAAGTGAAGAAAATCATCAGCTGCCTAAAATGAACCAGATGCCAGTGGGTCTTACGTCCAGCATCAGTCATCAAAGACTGGTCCACCGAGCCAGCCCCATTTATCACAGCCATTGTAAACTCTTCCCTCACCTCCAGCACAGTCTCTACTAACCTCCAAGAGGCCTGGGTCCTCCCCCTCCTAAAAAAACAACTCTTGACTCTAGCATGCCAACTAACTATCGACCTATTTCAACTGTCCCCTTTATCCCTAGACAGAGTAGCATACGTGCAGATACAAAAACATCTAGAAACCAAAAACCTCTTTAGGCTGCGCCAATCTGGATTCTGTCCATGCCACGGAACTGAATCAGCCCTCCTTGATTTAAAGATACATATGGACGACTGCATGGACAACGGAAAACTTGCCCTCCTTCTTGACCTCTCTGCCGCCTTAGACTTGGTGGTCCACAATACACTGTGCCATCACCTGGCCTCAACAGCACACTTCTCTCCTGAGGCGATCACTGTTAGGAAAGATTCTCATTAATGTGAAGTTTTCCCTCCAGTTGTGTAATCCGTCAACTTTTTGCTTTGTTTAAACACCATAGTCTGACTTTACCAGAGGAGCACAGCCTTCTGCTGCACTCCCCTGGGCTTTTTGCTCACTTTGTTATGGGGAAACTGACATGCCCTTAAAGACAGTCAGTATTTGGAGACTTTGTTTCCCTTAGTCCTTGTCAATGCGCTTGGGTATTCTGGTCAATTTCAAAGGCCATAGACACTCTCAAAGGGATTTTTCGGAGAAGTGCAGATGTACCTTAGACAGGGCTGGTGGAAGCTTACCTCTTCATGTTTTTTTAACCCTTTTTCACCCTGCAAACCGCGTTAACCGCATTTGGCACAGAAAGGTGGCCTGGCTCCAAATTGGCCCTGCCACAAGGTTCGTTGTTCCGTCCTTTGGCCATCTGGCTCCTTCACCTTCCCAAGGTCGAGTCGACCCGGGTCAGTCCTTATTTGGGCATGAATTTTCCCGCATGGCGCCCATCTTTTGCGGGCTTCTGCATGCCTTGTGTGGGTGCCCCCAGGATGTGGGCTGGACTCTCTGGTTCCAATACACATCTTGGGTGCCAGAGAGTCTTGTGTGTTTTGAATGCCTGGGACCACCGTGGCCCGTGATTGGTCCATGTATGGTGTGCCTGTATGTGAGCAGATCTTCAATTGGGTCCTCTTCGTTTTGGCACGAAGGAGATTCTGGATAAGAGAAGGCTCCAAACACCCATAACATGTTGATCTCTGGAGTTCTCACTGACCGAAGGATAGGATCCAAGTATCCTGAAACTAAGAAGCCCAGTTGAGTAATCACTGGTGACCCGCTGGAAGGTTTGGTACCCTGAGCCCGCTGTTGTCCCGCTGGACCCCTCTGCATCTAATCCTACTAGAAGTTCTGCAAAGATGCTTTGACCCATTGGAGAATAGTGGGATGAACTATTCTCGGCACCTTCATCTAACCCTGCAAGTAAGCATTCTCAGAAGTGTCCCTGGGCCAACCAGTGGGCTGGCCAGCTTGCCAAGGATCTTTCCTCTGTAACACTTGGTATCCCGTAAGCTCTGTGTTCACGGCACTCTCATACTGAATTTCGTACACCTGGCGTTCCCAGGTCTGGATTAAAGAGAGAGATCCTGAATCGGAGTACACGCGGTTACGGTGTCGCCCAGCCGTGGTGCCGAACTTTGCAGGTGCACTGCTGCTGTGTGCCTCTTGCCCCTGAAGCCTGCTACAGTGAAACTGGCCTGGTACATCCACCAGGAGCGGAGAAAGTACCATTTGGGAATCAACGATGTAACTTTGTCACTGAAAGTCGCAGAACTGCAGAAATTGCCGCATTTGAACCTGCAACCAAAGTGGACTAGACTGCCGAAGTTTGGTCCGGGGTTTGCCCTGGGTCGGTGAGTTCTAGCAACCCTTACCGGTGGCCCCTAGTGCATCCATCAATTTTAACGCATGAGTGGCCCCTGAGGACCCCTCTCCTCTCCACAGATAGCCTGAGCTATCAAACTATTCCCGACTCTTGGAACCTGCTCTGCCCTGTTGGGGAGTGCAGGTTCCAAGAGTCGGAAATAGTGTTACTATGATTATTGCTGTGTGTTGAACTTCAAAGGCCTTAAATAAATGTATTTGTATTTTTAATATATATATATATACACCTGACTGGGAGTGATTTGGAGGTGTCCTTTACTCTGTGTGCTCATTGAGGTCTTTCAGTCACTCTCACCTCTTGTGAGACCTAGTCTTGACAGCCGCCAATGCTACCTCTATTGGTCTGGCTTGTCCAGAAGGTTACCCTGTTGCAAGAAACTAGGCTGGCCTTCTGAATCTCCGCCCACCAGGCAGAGTTCAGAAATCCATCTTAACAATCACCTTGATCAATTCATTTCTATCCAACTGAACCATGAAAGTCTTCTCATCATCAGCTGCAGCAGACCCGGCCCCAGTCACCAACGGAGTCCTCCAAGGCTCTTGCGTCTCTCCCACACTTTACAATATTTTCACCAAGTTCCTTTTCGACTTTCTTGACTCATTGGTTATCTTCTACACTAATTATGCAGACGATACCCAAATCCTCATACCCATTACTGGCAACTATGATTCCGACTCCAGTGCCCTGAACTCTGTTTACCAAAGCATCCATGCTTGGATAGCTATGCACTCGTTATGCTTTAACGACGATAAGACAGTGCTCCTGCTCATTGGCTCACACAAGCAACTAAATAAACTTGACAAATCCTACGCACGTTTGTGATAGACGGAAACACCATCCCCATCTCCAAAACAGTAAAATCCCTGGGAGTTTATCTTGATGCCTCCCTCACCCTCACTAAACAGGTCAACGCAGAAGCTGCCTCATCAGCCTGTATAACAGCCTATATAACAAAATTAATTAATGCCATCAGACGCTTCCTGTCCACTGATAGCTGCCTTACCCTAGCCAGAGCCCTTATCCTATCAAGACTTGACTACTGCAATGTAACTTAAAAATATTCCAAGTTATCCAAAATAACGCTCTTAGAGCAACACTGAATATCTACAATAAAGACCACATCTCTGCTGGCTGTAGGAACGCACACTGGATCCCTATCCACGAGAGAATCCACTGCAAAAGTCTCACCATTACACATAAATGCTTAGCCAAAACTGCCCCCAAATACCTCACCAAGAAATTCAAGAAAAGCCAAGCGAACAGACCACCCAGGACCTCCCTCTCCACCATGTTCCCAACACCCAAATTCAAACTACAAAAATCTGCAGCACGCAGTTTTCCTTTAATCGCATCTAAACATTGGAACGCCCTTCCTGCACATCTTAGCGCCGACACCTCCTGCTGGTCATTCCGCAAAAAACTAAAAACTTGGCTGTTCTCATTAGATAGCTAACTTATTTAGCACACCCTTTTAGAACCTTTTGCCAAGAAATACTAACCTGCTTTCAGTAACTGAACTGTGCATTATGTACTTGTGCTTGCATTGTACTAATCCTAAGGTAACCTAAGAATGCCTATACATGCCTGTAACAGCGCCCTGATGCCTACCGGTTCGGTGCGCTATACAGATAAATAAATAAATAAATAAATAAATAAATAAATAAAGTAATTCATTCAGCAGTTTAAATTGGATCAGTCTGTACCGGGCACATATTGACACCTCTTTTGTAAGCATGCAGCATTTCTGCCACTAAGCATCTGAGAATTGGAAACCCAAGTCGTGTTCCCATTTCAGTTGTACACTGATTTTTGAAAGTTGAGCATTCAGCATCTGCCCGTACATTTTAAATACTAGGCACCTGGGCTAGTAGTAATTCAGATTTTTCTCGAGCCAGCGGCAAAGCAGTTGGGATTCAGTGCGCACAGAAGCCCGCTGCCCTCTCCCTCTTTTCCATGTCAGCATTGCCGCAGTGAAACATTCATTGGTAGGTGTAGGGTCTTAAAGTTGATTACCTTGTCGGCTCTCATACACTCAGTCAGCTGTATTACTTATATATCCACACATTCTATCCCGCAAGCAGCATCCACCCAGGGCGAACCTGTTGTCCTTACGAAGTTCCATGCAAGCCGTTAGCCTCCGTCTTTCTCTTCAGTGACATCCCACGAGGGGTCATCTCTATTTGCATATCTCTGTGCTAAACTGTACTCATCACAGAAACTCTACTGACTCTCCCCTTTTCTATTCCAGTGCCTCTAAGACAGCCAGTAGTCTACTACAAATTCCTCTCTGGAATCCTGTGTTACTATGATTATTACAGAGAAAGCTTGCAAGCAAGAACAGGGATTTCTTCCCCAGACGTTTTCCCTGGAAGCCCTATTCTGCCCTGGCTGTTTCGCCTTGGGGAAGAGTAGGGTAACTAGGTAGATCTTACTTTCTGCCAGTCTGCTGTGCCTGATTCAGGTCGGTGATCTTTTCTATTTGTAATTCATGTGGTATCAAGACTGCTAGCTATATCACAGTTCTTACACTAATGCAATGTGTATAGGTATGCAACCTATGCCTCGGACAGTGCCTTACCTCATCCTCACACATATATATTGGCAGTCATTAGCTTGCCAGCCAATCTGTATTTGTCCCACACCACTACACCCTGGCATGGCTGTGGTTGAAAGCCCATCGACCCAAAGAAAAATGCCTCCGGCGTCCACAGAGATTACTTAAGTTGGAAGACCATGACTCTGGACCACTCCCTTTAAGAAATACTATGCCAACCTGATAGCCATGATTGTCCTCTTCATTGGAATGAAATGTCCTGCATTTGTCAATAGGTCTACAACAACTAGAATAACAAAGCACCCATTGCCCTTGTTAGGTCCAATAGGTAGTGTGGGGAGTTGGAGAATCTTCCCATTGTTTTTTATGTGGGGGCTGTGTATAATGGGACAGGTTTGATTCGTCCTCTACGTGCCTTCTATCAGGTGATCTAGCGGGTTTCTCTGGACTTCCCTACCTTCAGAGGCATGATTTTCCCTTAATCCATCCAGATCTATCATTGCCTAAAAAATGGCCCAGGTCTACTTGTACCAAAATATCACAGAATGGTCAGACTTTAAACAGTAGTAAAGATGGCTTTTGTAAATGCTTCTTAATGGCATTAAAAGCTCAAAGAACTGGGAAGGTTATTGCACACCTCAACCCTCTACCATTTAATAGATTTGAATGCTGAAGGAAAAATGAACCACCAGAGTTTGCGGAAGGGTGGACCTGGACAGAAATGAATCTGCAAGAACCCCTGGAAAGCTTTGTACCTCCGGGGCTGACATGAGAATGAGGAGCAGACCTGTGAAACAGCAGATCCCGCTTGCTGCAAAACAATTGAACACCATGGAAAACTGCAGTGTCGCGTCCACCCGCATTAGATATGATATGATATTTTATTTATAGTACGCCTACACACAAGCGTTTCAAGGCATGACGAGGCAAGGGAGGGGAACAAGGGAGGACAAGACAACGATCTTACTAGGCCAAGTGACATTGAGATCGTGCAAGTACAGGGGAGAGGGAAGGGGACAAGCGCAAAGGGAAGGGGAGGAGGAGAAGTACGAGGCATAAGATCTAGAAATAGACAAAACAGTGCGGACAGCAGGTGGCAGTGCATAGGTTAACTGCAGACAACAAGTGTTAGATTAGTGCAAGTAGGGGGACTGTAGGGTTGCAGATACAGCCCCAAGTGCAGGGTTGCCAGGAGGCAGTACAAGAGTTCAACTGGGAGGGCAGGGACCTGGGTACATGTTTCAGAGGGTAGCCAGGTAACCAGTGCAGTATCAGACAGGAGATCAGCAGGGAAGTGGAAGATAGAAGGCAGAAGCAAACAGGAAATTCTTGAGCTGCTTCCGGAACCAGAGATGGTTCTGCTCAAGTTTCACAGAGGCAAGGAGTCTGTTCCATAGGGAGGCGCCGGCTGAAAAGAGAGATCTGCCCCCAACACGTTGCTTCGAAAATCGACTGACCTTCAGGGAGTTGGAGGCGGAGGAGCGAAGGGCTAAAGCTGGAAGATACTTCTGAAGAGAAAGCTGGAGGTATTTTGGTCCCAGGGCCCAGAAAGCCTTGTGGACAATGCAATGGGTCTTGAATTTGATCCTTGTAGCCACTGGGAGTCAGTGGAGAGATTTCAGTCCTGGAGAGATACAATCCATGGGCTTGAGGCCAAGGACAAGTCTTGCAGTCCTGTTCTGGATGAGTTGCAGAGGACGGAGAGTAGAGGAGGGTAGATTTAAGAAGAGGCTCTTACATTAGTCAAGCATAAAGAGAACCAGAGCTCTGGAGACAGTGAGTTTCTGGGGGAAGGAGAGGAAAGGAAGAATTCCTCTGAGGAGGTGCAGTTAGTAGTATGACGTCTTAGAAACATCGACAATGTGAGGAGAGAAGGAGAGTGTAGAGTTGAAGATAACCCCGAGGTTCTTAGCCTCACAGGTGGGAGCAGGAAGAGGGCCAAGGGAGGCCGGCCAGAGAGTGGCAGAAAAGAGGGGTGCAGGTGTGCCGATGAGGAGGAGCTCTGTTTTCCTGGCATTCAGGCAGAGGTCATTGGTGGCGCACGACTCCTGGATAGCAGACTGACAGTCTGGGATGAAAGAAGGAGAAGAGGCGGCAGAGAGGAGCCTGAAGGCAAGCTGGGTGTCATTTGCATAGCACTGTAAGTTGGAACAGAGAGCAGCAATGCGGTGGGCGAGATGTGCCAGATATTGGTTGCACAACAATGGAGAAAGGTTACACCCATGGGGAACACCTCAGGTGGAGATAGAGAGAGAGAGGAGAGGAAGGACCCAAGTTGGACCTGGGAGGGTCGGTCAGAGAGGAAAGAAGTCAGCCAGGCCAGAGCCTGATCAGTGATACCCAGATTATCACGGAGCCAGTTGAGCAGGATGGCGTGGTTGACTGTGTGGAAAGCAGAAAGAGGTCAAGTAGGATGAGGACAGAGGGGAGGTTAGAATCATGGTTAGAGAGCAGGTCTTCACGGATGTTCAAGAGAGCAGTTTCCGTGCTTCTGGCTACTCTGAAGCCAGACTGACGGTCATGGAGACAACCAACGGATTCAGTGTGAAGATTAAGCTGGGAGATGGCCAGCTTTTCCAGGAGTTTTCCCAGGAAAGGAGTGATAGAGATTGGGTGATAATTAGCCAGAAGGGATGGGTCAGCAGAAGGTTTTTTTGAGAAGAGGGTGCACAAGAGAGTGCTTAAGGGGGAGGGAAAGGTTCCAGAGCCATACGAGTGGTTGCAGAAGTCAGCCAAGGCTGGTGCGAGGGTATCAACATGGTCCTTGATGGTTTTGGAAGAACAGGGAAAAACCTGCTTAGACGAGGTTTTCATAGATGGGACTTGTCTAGAAACCTCATGAAGGGAGAAGAGAGGAAAGGCAGAGATGGGAGGAGGGTGGCCGCAACGGGGCCAGAGGAAGAGGAAAGAGTGGAGAGAGAAGCAGGAGAAGCCGAGAGGGTGGACAGGATGTCCTGGGTTTTAGAGATGAAGGGAGAAGAGAGGAAAGGCAGAGAAGGGAGGAGGGTGGCCGCAACGGGGCCAGAGGAAGAGGAAAGAGTGGAGAGAGAAGCAGGAGAAGCCGAGAGGGTGGACAGGATGTCCTGGGTTTTAGAGATGAAGTGAGAAGTCAGGGCCGTACACAGGGACTGGGAAGGGACAGGGGAGGTATAGACTGCAGGATTGGCAAGCTCCTTGCAGATTTTAAAGCGTTCTGCCGATTTGTTAGATGCCACAGAAATGCTGGCTCGGATGTCAGCTCTCTTCTTAGTGAGGACAGAGAGTCGGTATTGCCTTTGGAGCAGGCGGCAGGCCAGTTTGTCAGAGAATGTACAAGATGCCAACCATTTCCTCTCAGGCACCCTACACTTGTGTTTAAGGGTGACGAGATCAGAGTCATACCAGGAGTTGCACTTGAGTTTAGGCTTCAGGCAGATCCTCATGACAGGGGCAAGAACATCAAGAGTATCAGCGATAGCAGAGTGGGGCATGGAAAGGGCTGTGTCAGGGTGTGAGTCAGCCAGAGGTGCAGGAGGGGTAGAGAAAGATGCAGCGAAAGCCTCAACTGACTCACGCTTCATAGGTCGAATGACTGAGAAGGTGGGTGGCAGTTTGGGGGTAGGATTGGCCTGGGGGTAGTGAGAGAGAGATGAGAGGAGAAAATGTTCACACCAGGAGAGAGGAGTGGTGAGAGGGTTAGAGAGGGGGAGGTCTGAGGAGATCAGAACATCAAGAGTGTGCCCTGCAGAGGGAAGAATAGAAAGAGAGAGAGAGTCGCAAAGGTCACAAAAGAGTCCCATGGCAGGACAGGAAGCATCCAGATGTATGTTGATGTCTCCAAGGAGGAGGAGTTGAGTGGTTGAAGCCAGGAGGGAGGAAGAGAGGTCTACCCACTCAGAGACGAAGGATGTTATCTGACCAGGTGGCTGGTAGATAGTAGCCACTGTGAGAGAGTGGTCAGAAGAGAGAGAGAAAGCCTACAGAAAAGACATTCAAATGAGGAGTAGGCCTGCACAGGAATGATAGATGCAGGGATCCACTCCGGGAACATCAAGGCTACACCGCCACCGGAATGGTTGGATCTGGGTGCCGAGAGGATCTTGTAGCCATCAGGAAGGAGAGTGTCAAAGCTTGTGACAGAGCTGGCCGTGAACCATGTCTCAGTGAGACCAATGACATCAAGGTCAAGTTCTTCCAGGAGACAGCAGATGTCAAAGGAGTGTTTGACAGCTGAGTGAGAGTCAAGTGTGGTGAGGTAGAGAAGGTTGCCACCCTTGAAAGACTTCCGGGGAGGGGTACAAATCAGAGGTACTCCCTGCTGAGGAAAGGAAGGAGACCGAGGGAGGGCACAGGAGGTAGGACGAGAGGGCAAGGTAGCCAAGGAGGAGGAAGAGGGCACCATAGAGGTGGCAGAGGGTGGAGGCAAGGAAGCCGAAGAAGAGAGAGAAGGTACAGCAGGAGAGGAAAGGAAATTGATAAGTCGTGGGAAACGTCTATCAAAGAGGAGGAGGTTGGCTTGAGGGCCTTGGACCAAGACAGTGCCATTAAGGTAAACATTAATGATGACCTTAGAGGAGTGGAAGGAAGCCAAGAGGGCCACCCAACGGGTGCCATCATTAATGGGAGAGGAAGAGAAAGGAGAGAGCATAGAGACCATATGAAGAGTCCATAGGTCTGGCGAAGGAACGACAAAGAGTTTGTCGGTGAGGGTCTGTCTGGAGGAAGCGCTGGTATAGGTGGCAGCGATAGGGAGGCCAGAGTTGGAGACCAGAATATCCTTTTTGAACTTCTTCCTTCCAGACTTAGCAAAAAGGGTAAGATAGTCGATGATGGAACAGTTGGAGAAGATAGGAGAAACCAAGAACCATGGGTGATGTGGAGGGGGGAGAGGAGAGAGGGGTGGTGGGTGGGGAATGAGATAAGAGCCTAAGGGGGTGGGTGGAGACACTGGGGACAACACGAGGGGTGGTGCAAGCAGAAGAGGCTGATGAAGACAGGAACAGCAGGACAGAAAGACGACAAATACAGCCACTGGGCATAGCTAAGTTTGAAATTTAGCAGAACAGAATGAAACACAATGCAGACACTGGGCAAAGCTAAGTTTGAAATTTAGCAGAATTAAAGGAACACAATGCAGCCACTGGGCAAAGCTAAGTTTGAAATTTAGCAGAACAGAATGAACACAATGCAGCCACTGGGCAAAGCTAAGTTTGAAATTTAGCAGAACAGAATGAACACAATGCAGCCACTGGGCACAGCTAAATTTGAAATTTAACAGAACAGAATTAACACAATGCAGCTACTGGGCACCACTAGCGGCAATAAGAGTGGGAGTCCAGGTGAGACGGAGTGAGGGAGTGATAGTTACAGGGGTAGGAGGCGTTTTTTAAGTAGAGGCGAATAACCCATAGGGGAGTGAAAGTGTCACAAATTCTTTCAGTTGCGCAGAAGAATGCATGATTGCAAGGCCGCAGTTGATTCATGTGGTGTGCAGGGTAAACCCCCAGACCCGTAGTTAATGATGGCGCCGATGGGTTGGCCCATATTTAAAGGTTTGAGCCGACTGTTGGAGCAATCAGTATATTAATTCTGCTACCTGGGAAGAGGTAGTTAAGCCGCTCTCAGCTGCGTAGCAGTTGCTCTGGGAAAGGCATTCACGAGATCCTACCACAAGACCTAGTGGCATATTAAACAGGGAACCTAGAGGCAGGTGTAAAAAGAAGGCCTTACAATTTAGCATTTCCTTGAGGATCGCAAGAAGAGCAACCCTTTGGAGAAGGGAGAAAATATTGTCTGCCTGTAAAATACCCTGAATGAAGGGAAATACTCATCATTGAGAGACACCTGAGAGAAACTGAGATTGTTGAGAGATCCAAGCAAATCGGCAGAGAGTAAAAGTGCATGGAGACCTGAGGGAATCTTAAAAGGAATCAATGTTCGGGGAAAGACCCAAGACAATTGTGAAAGCAATCATTGGGCATGTATAGACCTGAGGGAATAATGAAAGCAACCAGAGGTGGGTGATAGACCTAAGAGAGCTGCCAGAGTACCCAAGGTTGTGGAGAGATCTGAAAAATTTCAAACTTCATGAAAATCACTTAGAATTAATGCTAACATAAAGAATCTATGAACACAAACTGTGAGTAACCCTGGAGGGATTTATTTAGGGATGGACCTAGAAAGTATAGGTTTGTGAACACTTGGCCAAACTTAGATGTATTTTTTTGTTATCCATGAAGATACCGGACTGAAAAAGAACAGCTTTGAACTTTCTGTTGGCCATCATCTTGGAACTTTAGCTTTTAGAATAGTGTGATTTTGGAGGAGTCAGATTCATGAGATTAGCTTAAAACCTTAGTGTTAAAAGATATCAAAATCCTGAGGTGCAGGTAGCACCTCGAGAACTCCACTTTCAGTTATCCCATTCTTGACACTAGTTGAACACGTGTGTCCATATTCTTTCTAGATTACTTCCCTAGTATCTATATGCGTGCATCCAACACCGGAGCCTGTACTGCCAATCTTAATAAATACATTTTATTGTGTAACTCCACTCTGAGAATTCATTCTTCATTTCTCAGCATCTCCACAATTGTGCAGGGCAGTACATTTTGGGATGGGCTAGTTATGCAGGGTTAAGAACTTATCAGGAAAGGTCTTACCTTGGTTTCCTCTCAACACAAGGCCTATTTGAATTGATGGGGTTATAGTGAAGTGAACAGAGTGTCTTGCGCTGCCCTCACATCTACCTTTCATCAAGGTAGCTTGCACAAAGAGACCATTCCCTGCTTCTCTCCGACTGCGGCCTCTCTCCTGTCAAAGATCTGAAACCAGCCTGTTTGAAGACATGCTTGAACAGAGACCCTTGTCACTGGGTGGCATCAGGAGTCAGCCAGTGTCTTTGATCCACAGGCCATTCTGAGCACAGTCTTCCTCCAACAGATAAGTTTATGGGGCGACAGGTAAATAAGAGAACATTGTCATCTTTAGTAACTTGAGAAACAGGCTTTCAGAAAATAGGAGCATATTTTGGAAGTTAACACCAGAAGTGCAGATATGAGCACGAAAAGTCTTTTGGAATATTAGGAAGCAACAATTATCAACCATGTTTTATAAGTGAGTATAAACCAAAACAGAAAAAAGATATTAAAGAATCTTATTGCCATTAGCATGGATTGTTGGTTTAGGCCAGGGATTTTGGAGCCAATAGTTTTATTTAGTTAGAAATAGGTTAGGACATAGGAGGTTTCCTGATTTAGGTAGGGAGGTAAGGTGCCAGGATGTAATAGGTAGTATAGTTTTAGGAATAAGACGTATAACTCATTTACTGCAGGGTTTGTAACAAAATAACTTTCTAGTTTATACTTAATTTTCATTTAAAGAAACCAGAAAGTAAGCATGGTGTTGATAAATTGTCAGCAAGAGAACAAGATAGAATGCAAGAGCTAGCAAGCCCCTAATTACAAAATTAAACACCATATTTATTTTCCTCTTCAATACATCCTGGCTGTTGAAAGGAAGCGCCCCCAATTTCAGCACGATCCTCCCCGCAATGAGAGACAATAAGGGACTCTCCCGTAGTGGGAATAAGACCAAGACAGAGTGCGGGTGAGCGTAAGTGGGAGTTTATCCAAAGAATAGGGCATGCAAAGAACTCTGCAACCTCCGAGAGCGCTCTGTCTGACAATAGCAAAGACAGGCGTATTTCTAATACAAAAAACGTCATCAGAACCTACACACTATAGGGGGCACAAGTTAATTGGGATTGGGTGGCGTCGACTAACTATAGGTGTTGCTGCAGCGTGGTTGGTCTTGGCGTGAGGACGTCACTGGTCAGCCTCGTGGGTTGGGTTGGGCCTGGCAGGCCAGCTTGAGGTCATCCGAGCGGTGTTGGTATGCTGGGGCAGCCTGTGACAAAGATGAATACCTTTTCTGACTCGTTTGCCCTAGGCCATGCACACTGCAGTTATTCAAGAAACGACATCTAAGTTCATCAATAAATCGCTCAGCAGTTTGTCTTATAAAATAAACGCAACACATGAGGAATGCACCTCGTGAGAGGTCCGGTGGTTGTCGGTTGGGGTGAGATTTACCTGTGTCCTATTGACCGGTATTTTAGGTCGAGGGGCTGGGCTCTGGGGCCTGAGCCGAATGATACATGTCTGTCTGCCGCGTTAGAAGTTATTATATAAATGGGTCTCTGTGTCTTGTCCCAGTGATGGGGGTCGTCATGATTCTTGGGGTGGTCTAGGGGGGGTTGTGGGATTTACGAGAGGGTGCTGGTAGATCAGTAGATTCAAACGTGGGTTTATTACCGTGCTGTAAATAACACAGGTGGCGGGCTGTGGCCTTGGGTGCGGTACCGGGGCCTCTGACTCTCTGAAGCGGCTCCAGTTTGGTTGGGGGAGGTGAGGGAGCGCGGCACATGCCTTAGCCTCTTTATCTGGCAGGCTTGGTAGGGTGGGAGGGAGAATGGCCTTGCATATATTCACAAAGGTTTTTTCCTCGTGCGTTGCTAACTTTTGAATGCAGAACTTTTATAATGTTCCGCCTTATTTTGATGTTATTTAAACACACATATATATTTCAATTTCGTTACACATTTCTTTAATACAGTCGGTCCGAGTACCTTTTCATTACCTAACATTATATTTACTACATGGTGTGATTATTTTATGTACATTAGACGTTACACGAGGTAGTTCTAGGTTATGGCCTACAGAGATTGATGCTCGCTACTTTAGGTGATTAAGATGAGTTCAAGTTTCTACATAAAATTGTAAGAGCACTTATACAGATAAAGGCTATACATTTGGTCGACATCTTTCTCTGTGGTTATAGCAGCACTAGTCCAGACCTGGGGTGGTATCATGTAACGTTACATCTTTATGGTTTATTCACAGTTTACAGGATCTGTTTAAACAGAGGTAGTTCGTTAATACCAATACTTGAATTATTTTCTACTTTCTTCAGATAGTGATGCTTCAGCTTTTTTCCCGTCACCCTGGCCTCGCGGACCAGGTCGTGCGGGGTGCAATATTACATTGTGAACGATAAAATGTTACAGTGTTAGCATCTCGGGTTAGCTCATACCCGACTTTCTCATGGGAACGCGCTCGCAGCGGATCTACCAGGGCTACTGCGGCGGCAGAGATGCATGAAAGGCCCTCCAAAGGTGGGGGCCTCGTTACAGTGTGCTGAACTCACGCCATGTTTGCTAGACAAGATGGCTTCTAGGCCTAACTGAATTTTGGTATATGCAGGGAACGGATACGTGTGGGCAATGTCGTCGGCGGGTGAACCCTCCTCCACCTGGGCCCGGGTGGCATGAGGGGACGGCCACCGAGTCATGGTCCTCACCTGGGGAGAAGGCTGCAGGTGAGGAGGGCCTCGCGGCCAGTCCTCCCCTACATTTCCCCCCTTTCGTTACTAAAGTAACGAATTCTTTAGCTCTTCTAATCTTCTACATTCTTGCTCCTCTATCACTGCGTCATCCCATGCAGGTGTTCCTTTTCTAGGCATCCAGGCTCTGCATACCCCCCTCAAGCTCTCACCTCTTCTAGCATACTCATCTGGTGTACATGTTAAATATATACAGTCACCAGTTTCTTCCAAGTCTACCCAGACCTCCTCATACCATTCCAGTTCCACGTCTCGTGGTTCTTTGATAGTGGTGTGCCATAGTTTATCTACTATGTACTTATCACGGTACATAGGCACTAACTGGTACCTGGGAGTGTTATCTGTTCCTGTCTGTACATGTACTTCTTGTGTCGCCTTGATTGTACCACCAGAGTTGCCCATTGTCACCATCATCATTGCACCGTTAGGGACTGCGTTAGCACAACATCGGAGGCCCACCTGGCACAGGCAGAACACCACGAGGAGGACCACCACAACTGGTATCAAGAACTTCATTGCCATTCCAAGCCATGAGGGAACCCAGGAGAAGATATTGTCGAACCATGAGCTATCTTTAGCCCCACCTTCCATCTTCATCTTCTCTCCCAGGTTATGTACTGCTTCAATGACGTGGGACAGGGACCCATTTTCTGCGTCTTCAGAAGGTACGAACGTGCAGCACGCACTTCCTATTTTTCGGCAAACACCTCCATCGATCGCTGTTAACAGGTCCAGAACATACCTGTTCTGCATGGTCATTAGTCGCAGAGCTCGTAGTTCCACCTTTATTATGTTGAACCCTTCTTCAGTGTCATTGGCCAGCTGAATCAGTTCCCACCGTGTGATCTGGAGCCATTTTGCATTTGCTCTTGCTTGGACACTTGACACTAGTGAGGCAAAAAATGTTTCCACGGAGCTGAACAGGCGATACCTGTCTGGGATCTGTGCCAATAAATCGGATGATGCTTGTGATATGTAGTTCGATGCTCGCTTGTTCCGTGATAGCTCCTCTTCTTTCCCTCCGGAGGACAGGACATAGAGGTGCGCTTTTGCAGTGGGAGAAGTCACATCCTGGTTCACGTTTCCTTGCGTCCTTTTATTTTCGTCGACGTGACTTTCTGGAATCACCATTAGGGCCGAATGCAAAGTGGCCATTGAGCAGCTGCCACTCCATGCCTGGGGAAGGTGCAAGTAAGCCTGATTCCCGCATACCCAGTATGTGTCCATTAGTGCTGCTGTTCCTTTTTTCATGTCTGGGATGGTGAGAGTTTTGTTACAGTTTTTATTCGTTCCCATTGCCACTTTTCCTTCTCCCTTGAAACATAGTTCGTTTTGTATTTCACTTTGTAGCTTGAAGGGTTTCTCCATCGCTGTTACCCATGTTAGTTTAGAGATGTGTTCTTTCCATATTGGTAAGCACGTTTTTTCCATCCACCGCAGCTTGTCTGGTTGGACACCTTTCAGTGCTTCCGCTTTGCACAGTACTTCTTCATCTTTCCATTTGTTTTCGGAAAACAGCGTCCCTTGTATTGCAAAGAAAGGTTCTTTACGACAGACCACTCCAGACGCTTTTGAATAGCACGTTTTGTTGTCCTGTATCATTTTGAAAGAGACATCGTGTGCTTGGAAGGTGTTCTTTATTCTACACAGCGTGAGATGAAGGAGACATTGGGCATCCACAATGGGCAATTCTCTTGGCAACAACACTTTGGGTGTGCCTGATGCATGGGGGATGAGCGAACAGACATAACAGCTTTCATTGGTTGTCTGTTTAGCTGTTGTACTCATATCTGCATACCATTTATTTGCTTGGTGGGGGTGTCGTGGGTCTTCCATCTTGTCTAATCCTAACCCATAATACTCATCATACCCCCTCCTACTTGTCTCTCTTCTTCGCCTACTTTTCTCCCCCCTCCTATACCTTTTAGTTTCGATAGGTGAAATAATAGGCCCCCCTCTCTCATTCCCACCCCCCTTTTCCAATTCCTCATATAGGAACTTGTGTTCTGTCATCGTAATTACTTTTCCATTTTCCTCAATGAACAACAAATCGCTGTTTTGTATCGGGGCGGGAAGGGTAGTGGGGCTGTTATATATTTCAGGTAGGGACATTGTGTCATTTTCCATATCTTTATTTCTTGATTGTGACAGGGTAGCAGTGGGTGGTGCAGTATAGTAACCCCATACAAAGTGTGATCCATCCCAGACCAAAAAATCACCTTCTCTAATATTCATACTTGTAATTGAATTCGTGCCAGGGGCAAGGGTGGTGTTACTCCCCCCTCCCCCCTCGTTCATCTCGATAGAGATGAACGCTATGAACCAATATGTCACCAGGCAAAATATTGAGATGAAGAACACAATAACACACATTGATAAACCACATTCGTATGAATATGTCAATCTATCTACTAACATTTCTCTAAATCTAACAAATCTATTAGTTGCAGGCTGCCCATTCGATGCCATAGTAAATCCTGTTTGAAACATAAAAGTGCATTAAGTACAAGCATGTAAACATTTCTAACGTTGTGACATTGTTTCGACAAAGTATGGGAGTGGGTGAGGGAGGGGGTGTGTCCACAGACAAGGTAACTTTACAATCATTACTATCCGTTCATTATTTCATATATAAAAAGGAAAGTCGAGAGAAAAAAACTTCTCCAAAACCAAAAAAAAACCCACAAATACCTTCAAAAGTTGTAAAAAATTATATATATATATATACATATTTATTTCAGTACACTTGTCGTGCGCCAGTCGCGTTCAATGTTCATCACTTAATGCACACAAAATTCCCATCATTCATTCTGCACAACTTCATTGTCCACAGTTGCCTGTGCCTCGTCCTGCACCTCACCTTCCACGGCGCTATAGGCTCTGCGTACGTCTGTCAAATGCACCCAGTATCGTAGGCCCTTCACCTTTACTGCTGTGGGTGTGCAAAACACTACCTCATAAGGGCCATGGAAACGTGGCGCATTCCACCTTCGCACAAAACTTCTGACATATATAAGGTCACCAGGCATTAGTTGTAATGGTTTTTCAGGCAGTGTCTCTGTTTCTGTTGTGTTCCCCTCCTCTCTTGTAGAGGGGGGGGCTAGTTGCTTCGCAATTACGCGCGCTGCCCGTGTCAGTTTTTTCAAGTACTCTGTGAACTCCTCTCCCAATATCGCTGCACTTCTGTGTGCATCGGAACGTTCACGGAGAGGCGAATGCGCTGTGTGCATTCTCCTTCCCGTGACGATCTCATGCGGGGACAAATGGTGGTCTTTACTTGGCTGATTTCGTAACTCAAACAGGGCCAAAGGCAGGCAGTACATCCAGGTCTTTTTAAGGGAAAAACACAGTTTTGACAATCTGCTTTTTAACAGACCGTTCATCTTTTCCACTACGCCATTACTTTGAGGATGATAAATCGAACATAATTTGTGCTTTATTCCCAATAGCGTAGTCACTTCCTTGAATAGTTCATTAACAAAATGCGTGCCGTTGTCTGAGCGAATAACTTCGCAAATCCCCCAGCGCGGGAATACTTCCCGCACTAGGAACTTCGCGGCGCCCTTCGCATCAGGGCGCGCACAGGGGCCTGCCTCCACCCACCTCGAAAATGGACATACAACCACAATCATGTAGCGAGCCCCGTTACATCTTTCTCCCATGTCTACATAATCAATGTGGAGCTCTCTGAATGGGCCATTTGGTTTTGGTATCGTTCCTCTTAGTGTGCGCAATGTCATACCTGAGTTGTAAATCTGACATGTCGTGCATTCTAAAGCCAGCCTTGTGATGTGTTCATGGAGGCAAGGTGCAAACCAATCTTCTTGTATGTCCGCCATTATGTGTTGCTTTGCGTTATGTGCGGGAAAGTGTAGTTGTTGAAATGCTATTTCTAACAATGTAACTGGCATTACCGCTTTTCCTGAACTTTTTTGTCGCCACAATAAATCAGTCGGCGATTTGCTGCATCCCCTCTTAGTCCACAGCAATTTTTCTTCTGCACTAGCTCCCTCTTGCAGCTCTATTATTTCCTGTGTGGGCATCATGTTGTATCCTGTGGGGACCTCTTGGCTTGCTGTGTGGTGCAACATGTACTCTCCTACTTCACCTTTCTGTAAATACGAAGCTTCTTTGGCAGCGGCGTCTGCTGCCGCGTTCCCCAAAGATATAAAATCTGTATTTGTGGTGTGGGCTTGGCATTTTACGATGGCCACTGCCGTGGGGTCTTGCAGGGCCTCAATCAGTTCTTTCAATAATTCTGCATGCTGAACCGGTGTTCCATCTGCTCGTCGAAACCCTCTCCGCCCCCACCGGGCCAACCCGCCGTGTACTGTTGTTGTCATGTATGCTGAGTCTGTATATATTGTCACTGCGCACCCCTTGGCGGCATGCAATGCTTCTATTAACGCTATTAGTTCTGCTGCTTGGGCTGAATAGTGTGATGGGAGGCGGTGTTGCACTAGTGTCTCGTATTCATCTTCCTCTAATCGTACAACTGCCATACCCACATGTTTCTCTCCTGTCTCCATGTCTATTGATGCTGACCCGTCCACGAAATACACCTCTCCCTCGTTCAGGGCATTCTCAAAAATCACTTGATCCTGACCTTCGTCACCTGTGTATGTAGCGCAGTTGTGGTTCTGCATGTCCTCTACGGTGCACGCCTCTGTGATAAATGTGGCCGGGTTCACTGTTTTACATCTTACTATGTGGATGTTTGCGCTGGACAGTATTATTTCATATGCTGTGGCGCGCTGTGTCGTCAATGTGCTCTTTGATCGCTCTAATATTGCAAAGAGTGAGTGTTCCACAAACAGTGTCACAGGGCAGCCCATCACTATCGTGGCACTTTTCTCAATCGCGAACGCGGCTGCAGCTAGGGATTGCTCGCACGCGAAATGACCTTGCATTACTGCGTCTAGGGTGCCACTATAGTAAGCCAGTGGTTTGTGCCCTAACGATGTCTTTTGTGTCAGTACTGCTGTCATCAGTGTTCCTTTGCAGTGTGAAAATAAGAAGAATTCGCGCCCATAGTCTGGATTTGCCAGTACTGGAGCGCTTGATATCAGCTCTTTTAGTGAGTTAAATGCTGTGTTCATCTCTTCTGTCCATTCTATGTGTTTGTTTTCCTGCTGTGCTTCTTTTAGTGCCTGTAACAAGGGCCTTGTGTACGCTGCATAATCCAATATCCATGCTCGGCAATAGTTGCACATACCCAGAAATGTCTGCATCTCTTTTACTGTTTTGGGCTCCCCAACTGTTCTAATCGCCTGTGCCCTGTCTGGTATGATCCGCTTGCCATCCTTTGATATCAGCTGTCCCAAGTATAGGACCTCTGTCAGACAGTATTGTAACTTCCCCTTGTCCACCTTGTACCCTTTATTGGCCAATAATGTCAGGAGTGTTATTGAGTCCTTTCTACACTCCTCCTCAGTTTGTGCACAAACCAATAAATCATCAACGTACTGAATCACTGTGCTTTCTACAGACAAATTCCCCAGATCTTCATGTAGTACCCTGTTGAATATGCTTGGGCTCTCGCAATATCCTTGTGGTAGTCTGCAGTGTTCGAACCTCCTCCCCCCTAGTGTAAACGCTGTTAAGTACCTGCTCTCTTCTGCTAAGGGAATCGAGAAAAATGCATTTTTTAAGTCAATAACTGTGAAGTGGGATGCCGTTTTCGGAATGTTGCACAGTATTGTCGCCGGGTTCGGGACTAAAGGGAACTCCTTCTGAATCACATCATTGAGTGGGCGTAAATCTTGTATCATCCTCCATGAACCTCCCTTCGCCTTTTTAATCGGGTAAATGCATGTGTTGCATGGGGAGTTTGAGGGCACTATTATTCCTTGTGCTAGCAGTGCATCTAGTGTCTCTCTGATCCCTTCTTCTGCTTCGCGTGACAATGGATATTGTTTTACCCGGGGTAGAATTGCTCCCTGTTTCAGTTTTATTACCACAGGCTGAACCCCATGTAATAACCCCACATCATGGGGGCCATTTGCCCATATGTTAGTGGGTACTAACCTCATGTCGTCATCAAAAAATGCATGTGGTGCTCCTACTACTGCCATTAATTCAACTTGAGTTTTTCTGGCTGTAACTACAATGTCGCACGGCATTGCTAGTTCCATCACTATTTCGCCATCTGTCTCAGTGTCAGAAAATAGCTCCTCGTCCGAGAGCTCCCTCAGTGGGATATTTGCATTTGTACACAGTACTGTCCGCCACTCGCATCCTTCCATGTCAACGCCAATCACACATATTCTGTTTGCTGACACGTGTACTGCGTGTAAATCCAACGATAGCACTGACCCGGGAGCAGTGTCGGGGCTTGCTATGGGGCGGAAAAGGAATTCGGCTGGAATCCTCCAATCCATCCTTTTTAGTTCTGGTACTATGAGAGCCAATGTTCTCATGCCCTCAACAAACATCTCCTTGTTTCTTGGTAACCCTCTGATCTCTTGCATGATTGAGTGGCCGTGTATTACTGCTAATATGCGGAGGGGGCATATGCCTGGCGTCGAACATACGATACCGCTCCCTGTGAATGATATTGTCATGTTTAGTTTGCTTAAGAGATCTCTCCCCAGCAGATTAATGGGAGAGTGTTCATAGTACAGTAAGGGTGCTTTCACTGTTTTACCCCCCACTGTCACATCCAATGCCTCTGTGTAAGGAACTTCAATTACAGCCCCAGAGAACCCCTGCGTCTCTAACGTTCTATTAGATAACGGGAACCGGCCCTCTCTAATGCATGATTTCTCCGCTCCCGAATCCACCATGAATATGAACTGCTTGTCTCCTATCTGCGCTCCTATCAATGGTTCCTCTGATGCATTGTGGGTCGTAGATAGTACTGGACACGCAAGTGCTCTCTGTGGGCTGTCCTATGCGGGGTGTCTCATTGCCCCCCCTTGATCAAAAATGTTCCCCGAAACTACTGACACCCCGCTGTAAGGTGCGGGGGCAGGTGCTCCATTAGCTACTGTGGCGAAAGTGTTACCTGGCGTGTATTGCATATTGTCATTATTCTGTGGGTGGTTTTGTGTTCTGTACTGATGTCCGTGTAGTTGTGCGTTACTTCTTTGTCCTACATTTTCTGGTTGCTGGTATTGTCCCATGGGGAGGCCGTAGGGGCTTCCTGGGTGGGGGTGACCGTACTGCTCTGTCTCCTGGAACCCGTTGTTTTGTCTGCTCCTGCACTCTCTTGAGTAGTGCCCCCATCTCCCACAATTCCAGCAGCTCCCCTGTGGACCTCTGGGACCCTGCCACCCATTTCCTCCCATTCCTCCATACCCTTGTCCTCCTCTTCGGCCCCTGTACCCACCTCTTCCCCCTCTTGGGGCCCACTCTTGCCACGTTGGACCTCCGTTCTGCTCCTGCTCAGTCCACTGTCGTTGTCCTTGTCCTGCCCAATTTGCCGCTATTCTTCCTTGTATTGCTATTTGCCCCTCCTCTCCTTCGTCTCCCTCCCTCATGAGTGGGAGCCCTGCTACCGCTGCTGCAACCTTCACCAGTTTTGATTGTACCAACTTTGCCTCGTCTGCCAACCTTTTCTGTGCTACTTCCCTCTCTCTCTCTTTGATCCTTTTGCAATGGTGCACTATTATACTTTGGATCTCTGGCCACCCCTTTGCCTCAACGCCCGCTATTTTATCGAGTGCCTTCTGCACCTCTTTTGGGAGCCCTCTCTTAATGATAAAATAAAATAGAGATGTGGATTGGTGCCAGGGCGTGCCCGTTTCCGCTCTCCACATCTCCTGCACCCGGAGAATGTAATCCATAGCATCCTCCCCGTCATTCATTGTACATTGCATTACTGACTGTAAATCAGGGGTATCTGGGAATGTCTCCCGCAGTGCGTCCCACACCCTTGCTCGTACTGTATTAAAGGAAGCCCCATCATGGCGATCACAGTCTAACGTCACGGCCGGGAAACCAGCCTTAGCCCATACTCTGTCCGCTTGATCTCCTACTGCGGTTACTAGTAGGCTTTTCACATCGCCTACTGCCAACGGTATGCCGGCGGTATGTTTCTCAAATGCATATATCCACTTGCTCGCCCCTCCTGACAGCTGGGGCAATAATTTCATTAAATTAGCCTTATCCATCTGAGCCCATGGTATATAGTTTGGTCTCCCCCCCCCCCTCTGTATATCAATGGAAGTTGTAACTTCCCTTTTGCAGTTGCACCCTCCCTTTCCTTAGTCGCTGCTGACTCCAATGACGCCATCTTCCCCACCCTATTTCTTAGTCGTCCCATCCATTCGTCGTCTATAGTCCCTAGCGAACATGCACCGTCCACCTCCTCGCTTTCCCCTCCTACTGCCATACTCAACCTATCACTCTCATCCAACCCTCCTCTGACATCACATAACAAGTCCTCTCTGATCCCTCTCTCTCGTGATACATCACCAATGCTCCCTTCCGCTGCTCCTACCTCTATTATTCGTGTCGGCTCTTCCTCAATTCTGAACAGTATTTCCCCCTTTTTCCATCCTTCCTCAATTTGTCTACTTTCGCTCGACGCTCTAGACGTGCGTCCTGATTGTGTAGGGGCGCACGCCGTGCGCTCACATATGTCTTTTATTCTTGAGAGTTCATCCCTTGCCACAGTAAGCCTCGACTCTAAGTCACTCGTTAGCTTTTCTATATCCACCCTCTGTGTGCTTCCCTGGGCGCGCTCTCTGGTGCTTTCGTATGGCGGGGGGGCTGTTGGTCTTTGTGGTGTACCAGTTGTGGGGGGAGGCACATAAGTAGGGTCGCTATATCCTGCTGCGGGGGCTGGTTTAGGTAATATCGGGTACAAACTAATCACCTCGGCAGGTTGTTCTGTACTTAGCTGTTCCTTTTCCTCTCTTGGAATCATCAGTGGATTATCTGTGGTGGAAGGTAGATCAATATTTGGTGCCGGAGCTTTGGGTGGGGGTACTTCCTCAAACAATCTCCAGAGGTCTAATATCTCCTTCCTATTTTGCCATTGTTTCCCCTTATACTTGAGGCTAATGCATGCTCGTACCATATCAAGAACGCTTTTGTCAAAAGACCCTCCCTCGGGCCAAATCTGGGGCAGACCCTCCCCTTTCAATTCTGTTACCCATTGATCGTGATATTTATTTATTCGTTCAGCGTATCCCGGTAAGCTCTTACAAATATGTGACAAGGGAGTTTCGGCCCCCATACTCTAAATCACTAACACAGCCGTGTCCACCTTTTTTACTTTTAGTTAGGTGTAGATATGTGTATGTATACCTTTATGGCACAGACAAGAGCGGACGTCTCAAAGATTATCACCCAATTTTATTCACTGCGCAAATCCTTTCTCACTCACCATAGCTCATCTCCTTCCCATTCCCATACACTCTCATGTGATTTCACTTGCAACTGATCAATTACTAGTTATGGCCAACACTCTCTGGCACCACCTCGCGGTCAACCGTTCGTCTCCAATACTCACACGGTGCGCGCACCCTTCACAATGCTTTTCCACTCACACCTCGTCTTTTTTCCTCCCTTTCCTCCCTGGCCAGCTGTCCCTGTTTTTCTGCTAAAGTTACTATGTTCACGTCTGTACGTGCCACTACTTAATCCCCACTCCTACAAATGTGCTCCCTATTTTATAGTTCTTCTACAAGTATATTTATCTTATACCCTTTTCGCTTTCTCCCCCTGCCCCGTGGAATGGAAAAAAGAAATAGAGAGAGTAGCAATCACTAAAAAATATTCCCGGTGTCTCCTTTTGCCAGACACCAATAACTTATTTCTTACTTCTTCATATATTCCCAGTACTAGTTTAGATAGCACTATGCGGCGCCGCCTTCCACCCCCTTTCGGAGCTAGGTTTCCGTCACTTCTACCACTTCACTTATTTCTTACTCCTAATGGCCATATGCAAAGAAAAGATAAAGAAAGTTTCAAGACCCATCTTTAGTAGACCCCCGTTATTCTTCTCCTCTACCTGTCCCCGTTCTTCTGCTCACAATTTCCCCTCCCTTCCCCTTTACGATCGCTCGCACTCAGTACTCACGTGCCCGTCTTGAACCGATAGTCTCCGAAACTGGGTCCGTCCAGGCAGTGTCACCGGTAACTCAACGGTCAGCCCTGGCTCCGGCGAGCGGCACTCAAAGGGGATTTTTTTCCAATCGGGATCCCGTACCCTTTCTCATTGAGTGCGCACTTCTTATTGTGCCGGTCGCCGTTGGCGGGCAGCCTCCCGGAGCCGGCTCACCGTGCGTATCCCTTCTCGACCGGAGATTCTCGTGCCACAAGGGGGTCGTTAAAAAGGAGTTAGGAAAAATAATTTGGAGATATCACGCTATCGGGGTCACCACTGAAAGGAAGCGCCCCCAATTTCAGCACGATCCTCCCCGCAATGAGAGACAATAAGGGACTCTCCCGTAGTGGGAATAAGACCAAGACAGAGTGCGGGTGAGCGTAAGTGGGAGTTTATCCAAAGAATAGGGCATGCAAAGAACTCTGCAACCTCCGAGAGCGCTCTGTCTGACAATAGCAAAGACAGGCGTATTTCTAATACAAAAAACGTCATCAGAACCTACACACTATAGGGGGCACAAGTTAATTGGGATTGGGTGGCGTCGACTAACTATAGGTGTTGCTGCAGCGTGGTTGGTCTTGGCGTGAGGACGTCACTGGTCAGCCTCGTGGGTTGGGTTGGGCCTGGCAGGCCAGCTTGAGGTCATCCGAGCGGTGTTGGTATGCTGGGGCAGCCTGTGACAAAGATGAATACCTTTTCTGACTCGTTTGCCCTAGGCCATGCACACTGCAGTTATTCAAGAAACGACATCTAAGTTCATCAATAAATCGCTCAGCAGTTTGTCTTATAAAATAAACGCAACACATGAGGAATGCACCTCGTGAGAGGTCCGGTGGTTGTCGGTTGGGGTGAGATTTACCTGTGTCCTATTGACCGGTATTTTAGGTCGAGGGGCTGGGCTCTGGGGCCTGAGCCGAATGATACATGTCTGTCTGCCGCGTTAGAAGTTATTATATAAATGGGTCTCTGTGTCTTGTCCCAGTGATGGGGGTCGTCATGATTCTTGGGGTGGTCTAGGGGGGGTTGTGGGATTTACGAGAGGGTGCTGGTAGATCAGTAGATTCAAACGTGGGTTTATTACCGTGCTGTAAATAACACAGGTGGCGGGCTGTGGCCTTGGGTGCGGTACCGGGGCCTCTGACTCTCTGAAGCGGCTCCAGTTTGGTTGGGGGAGGTGAGGGAGCGCGGCACATGCCTTAGCCTCTTTATCTGGCAGGCTTGGTAGGGTGGGAGGGAGAATGGCCTTGCATATATTCACAAAGGTTTTTTCCTCGTGCGTTGCTAACTTTTGAATGCAGAACTTTTATAATGTTCCGCCTTATTTTGATGTTATTTAAACACACATATATATTTCAATTTCGTTACACATTTCTTTAATACAGTCGGTCCGAGTACCTTTTCATTACCTAACATTATATTTACTACATGGTGTGATTATTTTATGTACATTAGACGTTACACGAGGTAGTTCTAGGTTATGGCCTACAGAGATTGATGCTCGCTGCTTTAGGTGATTAAGATGAGTTCAAGTTTCTACATAAAATTGTAAGAGCACTTATACAGATAAAGGCTATACATTTGGTCGACATCTTTCTCTGTGGTTATAGCAGCACTAGTCCAGACCTGGGGTGGTATCATGTAACGTTACATCTTTATGGTTTATTCACAGTTTACAGGATCTGTTTAAACAGAGGTAGTTCGTTAATACCAATACTTGAATTATTTTCTACTTTCTTCAGATAGTGATGCTTCAGCTTTTTTCCCGTCACCCTGGCCTCGCGGACCAGGTCGTGCGGGGTGCAATATTACATTGTGAACGATAAAATGTTACAGTGTTAGCATCTCGGGTTAGCTCATACCCGACTTTCTCATGGGAACGCGCTCGCAGCGGATCTACCAGGGCTACTGCGGCGGCAGAGATGCATGAAAGGCCCTCCAAAGGTGGGGGCCTCGTTACAGTGTGCTGAACTCACGCCATGTTTGCTAGACAAGATGGCTTCTAGGCCTAACTGAATTTTGGTATATGCAGGGAACGGATACGTGTGGGCAATGTCGTCGGCGGGTGAACCCTCCTCCACCTGGGCCCGGGTGGCATGAGGGGACGGCCACCGAGTCATGGTCCTCACCTGGGGAGAAGGCTGCAGGTGAGGAGGGCCTCGCGGCCAGTCCTCCCCTACACTGTTCTGTAGATGTTCACAGGTGATAGCCTTTTCTAGGTAGGGAATTAAGGGGTTGCTGAGTGCAGAATAGAATTTAATTGTAATATTCACCATGTGTCTTTTAGCCCCAGAGGTGCACCTGTAGAGGATAGGTTTGCTATTTTTCCACTTTCTCTTTCCCTTTGGAACCATGTGCATACAACAGTGAGTAGGATGTTGGGGACAGATTTTCTGAGGGAACTATGAGGCCAGTTTTGGGAACTTCTTCTGTCAAACTGGAATTAACAGACCTGGCGTGACACCCACCAAATGGTTCAGCGTAACAATTACAAAGTCTTTCGGTACCCAGGAAAGCCCACCATCACTGACTCCATACATTCCTTCAGAGCAGACTCCATCAACTTCTCAGTGGGCAGATATAACCTGAAGTCTATTCATTTGTATTTTTTTATTTTATTTGTTGAATGTTTATAGGGTGTACTATACAACAACAAGGTATTTCCAGGTGCCACAGAAAACGGGGGGTGGAAGAGATAAACAACAATAATGGTCCTACTAGGCCTTGTGACATACGGATCATGCAAGTGCAGTAACAAGAAGTGCCAGGGGAAGTGGTAGAGGGGGGTGGTAGGGGGAGGGGGCATACAAATGCATACAAATGCAGGGGGAGAAGGAAGAAAGGGCCCAGGGGCTAGCAAGTGCTGGTGGGAGCCCAGGGGGGAAGTGCCAGGGGATGCTTGGCAAACCACCATCTAAGTGCAAGGACGGGGGATGGACCAGACTCGGAAGGGATGCCAAACCCACCAGGCTAGTCTGGCCCAGAACGGCAGTGCTGGTTTGGGGGGTGCTGGTAAAGACTGGTCGGGGAGGGCCTGGTGCCCTGTAACACTCATAAAGGACCAGCTGCCAGTCGCAGCAGCAGCTGGGGCATTAGGGAAGGAAGTAGTGAAGAGCAGGGTCTTGAGAAGCTTTCAGAATTTAAGAATGTCCAGCTCATATCTGAAAGGGGCAGGGAGGCCATTCCAGAGGGAGGCATCTGCTGAAGAGAGAGATCTACACCCCTACTCTCTGCTTGGAAAAACGTCTGATCTGCAGAGTTGGAGCTAGAGGAACAAAGGGCTCTAGCAGGGAGGTATTTAGGGAGAAGAGAGTTGGATGTGGCTGGGTCCCAGACCCCACCCCAGAAAGCCTTATGGATGATGCTGAGGCTCTTGAATTTGATCCTTGCAGCCACCGGAATACAGTGGAGAGATTTTAAGGCTGGGGAAATGCAGTCCCTGGCTTGAGGCTAAGGATAAGTATCATAGTCCTATTCTGGATTAGTTGAAAGGGGCAAAGAGAGGAAAGACGGAGATTGGGGAAGAGGCTGTTACAGTAGTCCAGCCTAGAGAGAACCAGAGCTCTGGAGACATTGAGTTTCTGGAGCAAGGTAAGGAAGGGGAGAATCCCTTTGAGGAGGTGAAGCTGAAAGTGGGTCTCCTTGGCAAGATCCGAGATGTGAGGGGAGAAGGAGAGAGAGGAGTCAAAGATGACACCAAGGTTTTTAGCCTAATAAGATGGTGAGGGGAGGGGACCCAAGGAGGGCGGCCAGAGAGTGGGAGGGAAGCAGGGAGGAGGGGTCCTAATGAGGAGGATCTCAGTCTTATATGAGGTTTGCTGTCTTTAACTTGGAGAATCATATCTTTACTCGCCCAAACCTGCATCAGTGATAGGGTCAAGCTCTGACGGATATCTGACGGACTCACACCCGTAGGCTCCAGCCAATATTTCTCTACTGGGATTTGTGAAGGCATCAAGAAGTAAGACACAGAAAACAGATTCAACTTTCTTAGAAACTGCTTTATTTGCTTTTAAGGTCAGGATGGAGTAAGGCCTAACTTGTCCTATGCTAAGGTGAGATTTCCCTACCTGAAGAAAACTAAGGGAAGTCAGTGTCAGTAAGTACAAATGAAAAGTCTGTCTGTGTCCAAAACCTATACTTGCCCTCACAACTAAATCTAAACAATGTGTAGGGATGTCAGCAGCAAAATAAATAGTGTGCAGAAGTAAAGTTCTGAGCTTCTTCCAGCTCTTTGGATTTTTCTCAGCTTCCATTTTTCCAAGTTCAAAACAGCTCCACCAAGACCTTGGTGTTCCCTTCCCCAAGAGTTCAACACAGTTCAACAGTTCCACAAATGCCCTGGGGTTTCCCTTCCCCAAAGGTTCAACACAATTCCTAAATTCTCAGTGTTCCCTTCCCCGAGATGCCAGCTCTTTCAACTTGTAAAAACTCAAAAGTCAGTTCAAATCTCCTGGCTTTCGAAACAGTAACAGTTCATCTCCTTGTTCATTCAGGCTTTTCAACTGTTCAAATAAATTGTTCTGTCACTGCATGTACCAGTTACTTCAGCAGCTGTTATAACATACACGCTACTTTGCAATTGCTTTCCTTGGTTCTTTCCCAGTGAGGTTCACTCACTCTAGGCGCAGTTGTCGGACTACACGGTCCACCCATTACAGGTCATGCATCTGATAACCCTGTACACCTTGTAGTATTGTTCAGGTTCTGGCCAACACAGGGTTTTTCTCTCTCTCAACCTGTAATCCTGTGGACTCTGGTATCTTGGATCAATACTTATTTCGCATTCTTCTTGGCAGTCTTTTTGGCTTTGCCACCTCTTGTATCTCATACAGTTTGCTCTGGGAGATTTACTCTTTCTCACCCTCTTTCTTTGACTTCATTCATAAATGTTCATAATGGTTCATCACTTGCTTTGCTTTGTCACCGTATTCAAAACATATTCATCATATCATTTAGTTAGTTCGGGATTCAATAGTGGTCGTTGCACCTTTCAGAAGTACTTCACTTCCTTTGTAAACATGTTCATCGTATCTTTCAGTTAGTTCGATATTCAAAAGGCTTCTTGCATCTTTCAAAAGCACTTATTATACTTGCTAACTTTTTCATCATTCACAGTCATCTCATTTGACCTAAGATAGCATGTGCAATAAGATTCAGTTTGTTTGGCATTTGATGTGCCATTTTCCAGCCCCCGGAGAGTACTGGTATGAATGTTCCCTTCTCTGTACTCACCGGTATGCGATCGCTCTCAGGGCTTGTCGGTTCACTCGTCTTTGCTCCGCCTTCCAGCGGGATCCCTAGCAAGCAGCATGCGCCGTCCTCGAGAATTCGCAGCCCCGCTCTTCCACGGTGGGAGCTTTTGAGCTCCCATCTCGCTCTTTCAGCTGCCGGCAGCACTCAGGAGGCTTTGGTGCCCCATTACTCCTGCTGTGGGCACTGGGGAAGAGGGACTGAATGTGTCTTGACCCTCTTATGGCCAGCCTTGGCACTGGCGTCTCCCTCGCACTCCTGCTTAGCCTGACTTTTCTCCAGCCGGTACCTCTCCAGCCTGCTCTGCCCTGATGTGCTGCCTCCTTCTTCTTATACACCTGCAGTCTCTTTCAAGACTGCAGGGGTAAGTCCTCCACCTTTATTGCCTGACAGTGCTAAAGCCTATTAGCGGGACATGCCTGGCCATTGTAGTTGAACTCCTCAAAAGCTCTCATTCTTCCTTGTCTCAGTACCAAAGTGGTGTGTATGCAGGAAAGTGTGCATACGTCCTAGTTGATTCCTCATCCCAGTCTTAAGGTGAAAAGACTGTGGGACATTTTGTTCAGAATAAAGAGTTACAGACTGACAGTAGCCTACAAAGGCAGGTGGAATATTGGATTCACTTGACAAGGGAAAGGGAGATACCATCTGTCACCCAAAGACTTGCTCTCCCCAATCCCCGAAATTCCTCCACCCAGGTGATCCTCCTTCGCATATCCACCAGGGTATGATGTGATGGCCTTTCCCTGGCCACATGAGCAGAGGGTTCCAGGGGAAAAGAGGTGAGGATGCCCTCGGGTGTCATGATTCGCCGTTTCCGCCTCTTTTGGACTTCATGGTCCATTGTGCACCGTAACGTTGTATCTGCTATCCTGCCAACATGGCCGACACCATGTACAATACTTATTTCGCGGCTCTGCTGCAGTCTAGTGTTTATGCAAGACTCGTTGCTTCCTAGAAAACAGGCACTCCCCCGCGGCTCTGCGCATCTCAAGGCTACCCTTCCGAGTACTCGGCAAGTGTGTTCATAACTACCTCCCTTCTTTCTGTGCTGCTTCTCCGATATTTATTGGCTCCAAATTCCTTCCTGGTGGTCTTTTGTGTTGCCTTGCGCTCCTGCCTGAAGGCCGCTCGTTCCTCTCCCTTCCCGGGCCCTTGTCCAGCCCTTCTGTGCTTGCTTTCAGTTCCATGCACTGTGCGAGTATTGCGACTCCTTCCTGGTTTCTAATTCCATCCAGGACATTGACCGCTTCACCTCTTTGCTTCCTGGAAATCTGAACTCCTACCATCACTCCGAGGCTGGTGTTCGGTCCTCACACTGGAGGTGGAGGATACCCGCCCTTACCTGTACAAGTCCGGATGTCCAGGAACAAAGAGAGACCTCCAAAAAAGAAGACTACAAAGGACAAACAGGTGAGACAAGGGGCTGAGTGTGACAGTTTGAGACACCAAGGACTTAATAACGAATTCAACATGGAGGCTGCTGTCCAGGACCTCATGAGAGGAATGAAAGAGCTGACAACAGAGGTTCAAAACCTCAAAGCCGAAAATGCAGCACTAAAACAACTCGTGCTATCCAGAGACTCGGCATTCCAGGAAAGTGCCTTGGTAGTGGGCAAAGTGGACAAAAACGACGGATCCTCCAAAGCTCTGCGTTCTTTCCTTGATTCTTTTTTGGTGCATATTTAAACCCTACTATTTTTCCACGCCCAGTGCCAAGGTGGGATTTATAATCTCACATCTCTCTGGGAATGCTTTAGCCTAGGCAACTCCCTTGGTGAATGCGGGTGACCCGTTCCTAGACAATTATGACGGATTTGTGGAGGCCTTCAAAACCATGTTTAACCACCCTCAACAAGTATACAGTGCTCAGGAAAAGCTCCTTGTCATGATGCCTACCTCCAAGGAGCCAGGTCCGACCCAGCAACCCCAGAGGCAGGCATCATTTCCCCCAGGGGAGTGCCAGCGGGCCCAAGCTGGGGCCCTTTGGACACAGTCCTGGGCGCCTTAGGCGCCAGGCTCATGTTGGACCCCTGTCCTGGCGCCTTAGGCGCCAGGCTCATAAAGCTAGACATGTGTTAAAGTGTTTTAATGTGCACTTACCTGATGCAGACCATGCTGCCACATCCAGGCCCTCTTGAGGCCTGAATGGAACTACTTTACCTGTGGGATTACTTTCCACCCGGGTGTGGTCGGGGAAGGATACATACCTGATCGGAGGAAGGATACACTTTTGGAACTTCTTCCAAAGCTATTTAAACCACACCCGATCAGCAACTCATGCTTCGCGTTGTTCTGCTCCTCGCAGCTGGACGCTCACCGTGTCAGCTCCTGCATCTGGACTTCAGCCACGCCAGCCAGCATCCTGGGTCACCTGCAAAGGGAGACAAGAGACCTTACCAGCTAAATCAGCACCACGGAGACATCACCGACGATCCTGAAAGGGAAGACATTATTTTTAAAAGCATTTCGTTACGATCGCTGCAGCGCTGCACTTCACTCACCTTTCCTGGGTTCCTCCATCTTCAGCAGCGATCATCCGGATACACAGCCACTTCCCAGAGCCTAGAGAAAAAGACAAGAATAAGAGGTGAGAGAAGGAAGGGAATAAGACTTACCTCATTTCATTTCGGGTCTTGCCGCTTCCAGGCATTTTCCGGACCCCGGCCTCTATGGGGAAAAAAGACAAAGACATTGAATGAGCATATGCAAAGACAGTTCCCGAGCGCTCATCCAGAACTAACCTGCCATTTACTGGAACTGGAACTGCACGTTTCACTTCGGGTCGGCGCCATATCTCCGGCATTCCGAACCCCAGCCCCTAAGGGGAAAAAAGACATAAGCATTAGCGCTTGCTGCAAAAAGACAATGAACATTATTATTAAGCTTGGACTTTTGAACTTGCACCTGAACTTTTACAGAGCCTTACCCGAATAGTCAAGCTTACCTGAACTCCCATCAATCCTCAATCCAGTGAAGAAACTGGGTTTCAACACGCCCGTGCATCAGAAGCAGGATGGAGAGCTCATCCTTCCTGACCCTAAGGTGAGACTTCACGGGGAATCGTGGAAGGGTTTCGTGGAGGGTTGGAAGAGAGTGGGAGGCTTGAGCATAACTCAGTCAGTAGGTAATACTCCCTTTTCACGCACATGGGAATATTCCTGCAAGCCGGAGAAGCCAGAGTAGAGGGCCCTTCCTGTCCATCTTCAGAGTCCTGCGCTTCACCATTGAAGAAGCATCAGCACTCGAAGCCAGACCTGCGCCTCCGTGGGAATCAGGTGAGCGTTACAGAACGCGAAGCCTACCCACAATTTCCCACCCGGGCGCTATGGAGACTTCCGAGACTGACCAGCTGGCCCAGCTTTTGGGGGAATTACGGGCAGTGGTGCACTCAGCCCGCCAGGAGACTAACGCTCTCAAAAGAGAACTGATCTTATCCAAGGAAAGAACAGATGACCTAGCCAAAAGGTTATTACAGGCCCAGGCAGGGCACACTCCTTTACCTAATTCCGGGGACATTTCCACATCAATGGTTTTGAGTAACCCGGTACAAATTAATCTACCTGGACACATGCCTTTGGCCCCGCCTGAACGTTTTGCGGGGGATCCCAAGAAATATGCCGTCTTTATGAACCAATGTCGTTTATAATTTCTTTGCAGACCCGGAGCCTTCCCTAACGACCAGACCAAGGTAGCCTTTATACTATCTTACCTCAGTGGCAGTGCTGCCAATTGGTCTATTCCATTGGTAAATCAGGATGATCCCATTCTCCAGAATTTTCAGGGCTTCCAGGCCAGCATGGAAAGATTGTTCGCTCGACACTCTCAAGGACAGGCCCTTGATAACGAACTGCTATCCTTACGACAAGGTAATCAGGATCTTCTGTCCTACATAGCCACCTTTAACAGACTGGTTGTGGAAACTGGATGGCCAGAAAGCAAAAGGATCACATTGTTTCATCGAGGCCTGCGCGGAGAGCTTAAGGATGTTCTAGCTCAGATAGTAAACCCACCCCAGGTCTGCGCAGACTACTTTGACTTGGTGGTTCAACTTGATCACAGACTTCAAAATCGAAAAGCAGATCGGTTCAAGTATGAAAACCGAGCACCGATCAAAACCCATGCTAACTCCAAGAGTACCGACGTATCTGAACCTATGCAAATCGGTGGTGTTAAAGGACCATTAACGCAGAAAGAACGAGAGAGAAGGCGGCAAATGCAACTCTGTCTGTATTGCGGGACTTCCGGTCACTTTCTTCGAAATTGTCCAGTTAAACCACTTAAGAAGGTGGTTGGAGCTACTGATAACGAATTAGTGACACCGGATTCGGGAAACAACCTAGCCCGGCAAGCGTAGGGGTCCGCTAGCCGAGCTTGAAAACTAACTCTTTGACCTCGCATTTTGTCATGCCAATGGTGCTCGTGGACCCAAAACAGCCTCAGCAGTTGCATGCTATAAAAGCATACATCGACAGTGGAGCTATTGGAAATTACATAGACCGTGAATTGGCTTCCAGGATTAAGCTTCCTCTCCGCCCGAAAGTAACCCAAGATGTCATTACTACAGTAGATGGAACCGAAATAGCTTCAGGGCCTGTAACGCATTCCACTGTTGAAGTGACACTGGTGGGTCAGGATGGACATCGGGAAGCAATCGTGTTTGATGTGATCAAGGCCCCACAATTTCAAGTAATTCTTGGAATTCCTTGGTTAGAAACACATAATCTCAGAATTTACTGGCGAGCAAAGAAGATAAGTTTTCCTGATTGTGAACCAACTTGTTATCCAAGAAATCCAGCTATGGGTCTAGCCTCAGCAACTTCCAGCCCTGTACAGCTACCGTCAGAATACCAAGAATTCCAAGACATTTTTCAGAAAGAACAGGCTAACACGTTACCTCCCCATCGGTCTTATGATTGCCAAATCGATCTGGTACCCAATGCTCAACTACCTTGTAGTAGGATTTATGCTCTTACTGAACCTGAGAACCAGCATTTGCGTCAGTATTTAGATCAGTACCTAGCCAATGGTTTTATTCGCCCGTCCAAGTCTCCTGCCTCTTCAGCTCTGTTCTTCGTGCCGAAAAAAGAAGGCGACCTTAGAACGTGTATAGACTATCGCGCCCTAAATCAAATAACGATTAAGAATCGTTATCCTCTGCCCTTGATCCCTGAGCTTATCGACCAGGTGAAAGATGCTTGTGTGTACACCAAGTTAGATCTCTGAGGAGCTTATCACCTGGTGCGCATAAAAGAAGGCGACGAATGGAAGACTGCATTCCGCACCAAGTTTGGGCTCTTCGAATATCAGGTGATGCCCTTCAGTTTGTGCAATGCACCTGCCGCCTTTCAGTACTTCATGAATGATGTTCTTCGGGAACTTATCGATGTCTGTGTCATTGTTTACATTGTCGACATCCTGGTGTACTCTTCTTCAGAATCTGATCACAGAAAACATGTTAGGGCAGTTCTTGAGAAACTGCGCCAGCACAGACTATTTGCAAAACTCGAAAAATGCGCTTTTCATACCACAGAAGTTGAGTTTCTCGGATTCATCTTGACACCTCAAGGAGTCCGAATGGACTCGCGAAAGGTGGACGCCATCCTCAAATGGCCTTCTCCAAGCTCGGTGAAGGGAGTTCAGAGCATGCTCGGCTTTGCCAATTTCTATCGAAGATTCATCCCGGAATTTTCCCGAACAGTCCAACCCATCACCGCTCTCCTAAAGAAAAACAAACGCTTCGAATGGACTCTTGAGGCCGAACAAGCCTTCCAGGACCTGAAAACCAAATTCACCTCTGCACCTGTATGAAGCACCCGCACCCAGATCTCCCGTACATAGTGGAAACCGATGCATCCAGTTCGGCCATGGGAGCTGTCCTGTCGCAAAGAGACCCAAAAACTAACCAACTACACCCAGTGGCCTTTTGGTCCAGAAAATGTTCTCCTCCTGAAATCAACTACGCAATTACCGATAAAGAGTTACTGGCCATCAAATCTGCTTTCAAGGCTTGGCGTCACTACCTTCTCGGGGCAAGACACACCATCACCGTAATTACGGACCACAGAAACTTACAGTATTTAAAAACGGCCAAAGCTCAATCTTCACGACAACTCCGCTGGGCTCTATTCTTTGCGGAATTTGATTTTGTAATTACCTATCGCCCTGGCTGCAAGAATGGAAAAGCGGACGCCTTATACCGGATTGGCATGGAAGAACCTAATTCGAGCTTAGAACCTGTGCCCATCATACCTGAGCAAAGAATCTTAGGCTTAACCTCATTGCACACTATTGAGGACATCCAAACGCAAGTAAAACAACTTCTAGACTCTTCAACCTTACTGGAATGGAGTCAGAAGGGTCCTCATTACACCGTTAAGGATGACTTACCCTACTTCCAGGAGCGGTTGTTTCTGCCAAGTAAAGAATTGCAAGAACTTGTTATTGCCCATCATCATGAATCTTTAATGGAAGGACATCCTGGTATCGCTAAAACGGAGGAAAAAATTAAACGTCACTTCTGGTGGCCTTCTTGGAGAAAAGACATAAAGTCTTTTGTTCTGTCTTGCGGAATTTGCGCCCAAAACAAGGCTCAAAAGAAAAGGCCAGCCGGCCTACTTCAACCCTTGGATATTCCACTGGCGCCATGGCACACCCTGTCAATGGACTTTATAACCGACCTGCCTCCTTGTGCTGGTTACAACACAATCCTTGTAATTGTGGACCTATTCACCAAAATGGCCCACTTTATCGCTTTAAAGGGTTTGCCTTCTGCTTCCACCTTGGCCAAGGAATTCCTGGAGAATGTAGTTCGCATACATGGTTTCCCTTCCATATTAGTCTCGGATCGTGGAAGTCAATTTATCTCCCATTTTTGGAAGAAGTGTTGCCAACTAGCACAAATAGATGTGCGGTTATCCACCAGCCACCACCCCCAGACCGACGGACAAACCGAGAGAACCAATCAGACTCTCGAGCAATATCTTCGGTGCATGTTACACCAATCCAAGTTAAATTGGAAAGACATCCTTTGGATCGCAGAATATGCATACAACAATTCAGTGCATTCTGGAACCGGACAAACCCCCTTTTATACTTTGTATGGTCACCATCCTCGGACCTCTGACCTAGATCCACCTCTGACCCTGGAAATGCCCGCAGTAAATCATCTGCATTCCACAATAACCCGAGCCTTCAAAGAAGCTGCAACTCATTTACAGCAAGCCAAGAAAAAGTATAAAGAAAACGCAGATTTGCACCGGAGTAAAACTCCGCCTTACCAAGTAGGAGACCAGGTATGGCTAGCAACTAAACACTTATCCCTCAAGGGTCCGCGAACCTTCAATCCCAGATTCATAGGACCTTATCCCATCAAGGCTATAATCAACCCAGTGGCCTTTAAACTGGATCTACCGTCCAACATGCGTATACATCCAGTTTTTCATGCATCACTTTTGAAGCCCGTACAACCAGGAACCCGATTGTCCAAGCCTCCAGATCCAGTTCAAATTGAAGGGGAATTAGAATTCGAAGTTAAAGACATTTTAGATTCCAAGGTAGTAAAGTCGAAACTCTTCTATCTTGTTGACTGGAAGGGATATGGACCTCAGGAGAGATCGTGGGAGCCTAGTAACCATGTCCACGCACCTCGATTAGTACAAAGGTTTCACCGGAGATTTCCGAACAAGCCAAAACCCCCAGAGGGAAGAACCTTGGGAGGGGCCTTGAGGGGGGGTACTGTCATGATGCCTACCTCCAAGGAGCCAGGTCCGACCCAGCAACCCCAGAGGCAGGCATCATTTCCCCCAGGGGAGTGCCAGCGTGCCCAAGCTGGGGCCCTTTGGACGCAGTCCTGGCGCCTTAGGCTCCAGGCTCATGTTGGACCCCTGTCCTGGCGCCTTAGGCGCCAGGCTCATAAAGCTAGACATGTGTTAAAGTGTTTTAATGTGCACTTACCTGATGCAGACCATGCTGCCACATCCAGGCCCTCTTGAGGCCTGAATGGAACTACTTTACCTGTGGGATTACTTTCCACCCGGGTGTGGTCGGGGAAGGATACATACCTGATCGGAGGAAGGATACACTTTTGGAACTTCTTCCAAAGCTATTTAAACCACACCCGATCAGCAACTCACGCTTCGCGTTGTTCTGCTCCTCGCAGCTGGACGCTCACCGTGTCAGCTCCTGCATCTGGACTTCAGCCACGCCAGCCAGCATCCTGGGTCACCTGCAAAGGGAGACAAGAGACCTTACCAGCTAAATCGGCACCACGGAGACATCACCGACGATCCTGAAAGGGAAGACATTATTTTTAAAAGCATTTCGTTACGATCGCTGCAGCGCTGCATTTCACTCACCCTTCCTGGGTTCCTCCATCTTCAGCAGCGATCATCCGGATACAAAGCCACTTCCCAGAGCCTAGAGAAAAAGACAAGAATAAGAGGTGAGAGAAGGAAGGGAATAAGACTTACCTCATTTCATTTCGGGTATTGCTGCTTCCAGGCATTTTCCGGACCACGGCCCCTATGGGGAAAAAAGACAAAGACATTGAATGAGCATATGCAAAGACAGTTCCTGAGCGCTCATCCAGAACTAACCTGCCATTTACTGGAACTGGAACTGCACGTTTCACTTCGGGTCGGCGCCATATCTACGGCATTCCGAACCCCGGCCCCTAAGGGGAAAAAAGACGTAAGCATTAGCGCTTGCTGCAAAAAGACAATTAACATTATTATTAAGCTTGGACTTTTGAACTTGCAACTGAACTTTTACAGAGCCTCACCTGAATAGTCAAGCTTACCTGAACTCCCATCAATCCTCAATCCAGTGAAGAAACTGGGTTTCAACGCGCCCCTGCATCAGAAGCAGGATGGAGAGCTCATCCTTCCTGACCCTAAGGTGAGACTTCACGGGGAATCGTGGAAGGGTATCGTGGAGGGTTGGAAGAGAGTGGGAGGCTTGAGCATAACTCAGTCAGTAGGTAATACTCCCTTTTCACGCACAGGGGAATATTCCTGCAAGCCGGAAAAGCCAGAGTAAAGGGCCCTTCCTGTCCATCTTCAGATTCCTGCGCTTTACCATTGAAGAAGCATCAGCACTCGAAGCCAGACCTGCGCCTCCGTGGGAATCAGGTGAGCGTTACACTCCTGGAGTTCCAACAAGGGAACCAAGACATGCTGTCTTATGTAACACGCTTCAAGCAATTGGCTAAGGAGGCTGATTGGTCTCAGGAGGCAAGTTTTACCCTGTTTTGCAGAGGATTGAACGATGAAATCAAGGAGGAACTGGCTAGAGTAGCCCGCCCAGGTTCCTTCAAGCCTTTAATAGATTTGTCTCTACAAATCGACTTCCAAATCCAAGAGAGAAAGGCAGAGAAAAGAAAGACAAGAATAGTTCCTCCAAAGGCTTCCGTGGATTACCTAGCCCTAAGGAAACGACTCTCCGCACTCCCCTGACCCAGAACCTATGCAATTGGGCTCCTTGCGGGGTCCGATTTCTCCACAAGAAAGGATTCGTAGGATCAATACTGGACTCTGTATGTATTGTGCTTCTGATAAATATCTTGTAAGAAATTGTCCTATAGCTCCACCCAGGCGTTCGGGAAATGCCAGCTCCCGATCTTGAACGGAGCCCAGCTTTGGGACAAAGGTACTTGCTCTGCTTCTTCTCCTTCCTTGAACTGTCTTCGTCAAAATACCTTGGTGGTACTACAAGCATTATTGTCTTCCGCCAATAAGGAGACACATACCATCCTGGCCCTAGTCGATTGTGGTGCTATGGGAATATTCTTGGACCACGAATGGGCCTTAAAGCACAACATTACTCGAGGATCCAAAGAAACTGTCGAAGGGATTGACGGGAAACCACTGTCTTCAGGACCCATAACCCAGCAAACCACAGAACTGTTGCTCTCAGGAGATGCTTCGTTTTGATATCATAAAGGCAGCACACTACCCCAAGGTTCTGGGCATGCCTGGCTTCAAAAACACAACCCATATATCAACTGGTAGGCCGGATCTCTATTTTTTGGCTCCGAATTCTGTCTGTCTCATTGTTTATCCCAGAATGTGATGCAGACCGTATCCATGGAATCCCGGATCCCTGAACAACCATCTATATGTGTTTCTAACATTACCCAAGTACCTGAGATCTACCAACAATGCTGAGATGTGTTTTCAACAGCCATTGTCCAAACACTACCACCCCATCGACCAGAAGATTGCACTTGATACTGAAGACTCTGCAGTAATACCATTTGGGAGGATGTTTATTCTTTCTGAACCGGACAAAAGAGTGCCACAGGAATACCTGGATACCAATCTCACCAATGGAACCATTCGTCCTTCTAAGTCTCCAGCCGGGGACTCTTTGTTCTTTGTGGCCAAAAAGGACACTAAGGAACTCCGACCCTGCCTAGACTACTGGGGCCTTAACCAATGCACCCTCAAAGACCGCTATCCTCTGCCACTCATTTCTGACATATTGGAAGCTGTTCGTGGTGCTGTAATCTTAACTAAACTTGACTTACGGGACGCGTAACATCTCATCCGTATAAAGGAAGGCGACGAGTGGAAGACCGCCTTCAGGATGCCCTTTGGTCATTTTGAATACCTGGTTATGCCATTTGGCCTTGCCAACGCCCCTGAGGTTTTTCAGCGCTTCATGGACAGAGTCTTTTCGGATATGCTGCTTGCCTTTGTCATTGTCTACATGGATGACATATTGATCTATTCCAACGATCCCCAAGTACATCAAGAACACGTGACCTTGGTTTTACAACGTCTACGAGAGAGTAAGCTCCTGGCTAAACCAGAAAAATACATCTTTTATATCCCAACCGTTCATTACCTAGGATTCGTTTTGAGTTCCAAAGGAATAGAAATGGATCCCGCCAAGGTCGACTCTATTCTTTCATGACCCGCCCCTACAACAGGAAAACAGATTCAATCCTTCCTGGGACTTGCAAACCTTTACAGGAAATTCATTCCTACATTCTCTGACATTGTACAACCTATAGTTGCATTGTTAAAGACATTCCTTTCAACTGGCCTGATGCTCAAGAGACAGCCTTTCAGGAACTAAAACTAAGATTTACTCAAGGTCCCGTCCTGGTTCAACCTGACATCAATAAACCTTTCCTGGTGGAAACTGACGCCTCAGATTATGCAATTGGGGCTGTGTTAAAACAAGAATCCGAGGGCAAGGTGGAACAAACCATTGCTTACCCATCCCGAACACTGAATCCCAGCGAGACCCATTACTCAGTCCTCGAGAAGGAATTGCTCGACATCCGGCAGGCCTTTACTGAGTGGCGTCATTTACTTCTAGGTGCCAAATTTCTGGTACAAGTGCGAACCGATCACAGGAACTTGCAGATACTGCAATCCCTGGAGTGCAGGAACAGTCGTCAGACTCGTTGGGCTTTTTTTTTGCCCAGTATCAGTTTTGCATACATCACGTCCCAACAACATAATTGCTGATGCCTTATCCAGACGCCCCGATTATGAGCCAGTTGAGGCATGTGCCTTCCCGAAGATGTTTCCCGACACTGTTTTCATGGCCAGGCCAATTCCTTGTTGGATAATGTCCGTTACAAAACACCACTTTCTTATCTCTGGAAGGATTACATCAAGGCCAACCAATGGTCCTTAGTTTCTAAAGATGGTTACCTTTTTAAAGACAAGAGATTGGTCATACCCACGCAAAAACTGAGAACCAAGATTATAAACCTCTGTCATCATACTTTCCATTCCGGGCATCGAGGCATTACTGCCACTCTCTGCCTCATTCAGAGACAACGTTGGTGGCCTAAAATGATCGACGGAGTAAATGCATATGTCCAAGCCTGCGCTGTCTGCAGTCAGAATAAGTGCGATAACAGAAAACCTGCGGGTCTTCTCCACCAACCTAAATTGCTAGAGAGTCTTTGGGAAATAATTGCCACCGATTTTATTGTGGAATTACCTTCTTCCAAGGGTTTTACTACCATTATGGTTACCATCGATCTATTTTCCCATATGGCTCACTTCACTCCCTTGTACAAGTTACCTTCAGCACAAGAAATGGCAGGAATATTTTTGAATCACTTCTTTAGACTGCATGGTCTCCCTTCCAAGATCATTTCAGACCATGGGCCTCAGTACATATCCCAATTCTGGAAGCACCTGTGTCAAACGTTAGGTATTCAACGTGCCTTATCTTCTGGTTACCATCCTCAATCCAATGGGATAACAGAACGAGTAAATCAGACCCTAGAACAATATTTGCGATGCTTTGCAGCCAGCGTCCAGGATGATTGGTCGGTTTTAATCCCAGTTGCTGAATTCGCCTACAACAACTCTGACTTCTCTGCTATCAAGACGAGCCCTTTCTTTTGCATTCAAGGGTTCCATCCGTCTGTCCTGCCAACAATCCTACCTTATTCCACCCCAGTTCCTTCGGTCGATTTCTGGATTGAACATCTGGTCGCTGTACATAAGGATCTTAAAGATCATTTGGAAAAGGCCAGAATGAATGTTAAAAGACATGCTGATACTAAACAGAGACCCGGTCCTGTGTATGGAATTGGCGACAAAGTCTGGCTGTCTTCTAAACTCTTGCCTCGACACCTGCGACCTAATAAACTGGCTCCTAGATTCTACAGGCCTTTTTCCATCAAGGAAATCAATAACCCAGTGGCGTATCGACTTCAGTTACCAGAATCCTGGAAGAAGATACATCCCGTTTTTCACACTTCGTTGCTCATACCCTTTTCTCAATCCAAAAGATCAGCTCATCGACCTAATGCTGTGCTCGTCAATGATCAGAATGAATTCGAGGTTTCCAGGATATGTGATTCCAGATATAGAAGAGGTCGACTACAGTACTTAGTGGAATGGAAAGGATATCCCCATCGAACGAACGTGGGAACCAGTCTCCAAATGAATGCCCCCCATTTAGTACAGAGATTCCATCTAACCCATCCAGGTTAGAGGGAAGGTTTTTTCTAAACACAGTCTTCTTTCCATCACCCTCATGCACTCAAACCAGATAATCGTCCCATGTTGATCTTGTTTAGTAACAATTGTTTCTCCCTGGACTTGGTCCAACATCACCACGGCAGTGGTAGAAGATTGTGATTCTTAAAGGTGATCTTATTCAATACACTTTAGTTGATATAATTCCTCAACAACACATCATTCCTCATCACAAAGAACAATGGAGTAGCTGCCTGAAATTGTGACTGGTGGATGAACCCCTTATTTAGATTTTCCTTGAGATAATTCTTCAAGTGTTTGTTCTCCTCAGTGATTGCTTAGATCTTTAGTACATGGAATTGCGGCCCTGGCTTCCAATACTATCTTGATGTCAAAGGGCCAATGCGGTTGGAGTTCTCCAGCTTCATTCTTGTCAAAGGCATCCCAAAAATCTTGATAAAAGGGCAGCCACTCACAAATGCCTCCACCAATAGTTTGAAGAGGAGCTAAACCTGCCACCAAGCAAATCCCCAAATCTGTTTCTGAAGGCTATGGTCCTTCTTTCAACAGTATCCGAAGGTCACTTTCTGTGAAGAACGTAGACTTTAACTTACCTGTCCTTCTTTAAAACTCCATCCTCGAATTGTGTAAATGCAACCATGGCATAACCAAGTTCACTCTCAGCTAGGAGTATCTATTAAAAACTAAGACCTTCTTCTTCAAGTTCAACACATCTCTCCCAGCCTATGTGAGCTACATTGGTTACCGTTAACATCTAGGATTCTCTTTAAAAAAAAATCTGAATCAGTTGCAAGCCTAAGGCTCAGTTGAACACATCCAGCGAGGCACAGTTTACACACAGAAGGACCATTGCCAAACTCAAGAGTAGATGGGATTAGCAAGTAGAAAACTAGAAAACAGTAATTTGCCTGCTCTGTTTTATATGAAGTGTGTGTGTGTGTGTGTGTGTGTTTAACTAAACAACTAAATGTACAATGGCCCACATTGCACTTCTAATTTTAACGAAAGCCAGTTTTATTGTTAGACATGATACTTTTAAAAAGTAACCAAAAGAGTCTATTTCTGCCTGTTTAAAAAGTAACCAAAAGAGTCTATTTCTGCCTGTTATGTTTCTTAATCGAAGGTTAAAGTCCCATTCCTTGGTTACAATTCTTCTGTAAGATGTTCAATTTATATGACGCTTAATATGCCAACACGTGTTTCACTTAATAGGTTTCGTCCTGCATTTGTTGACCTATTGTGAGCTTTTTCAGTGCATATTCTATTGTAATCTAATTGTCTCTTGTTTAATACTAGTGTGAAAGCTCGTGTACACAGGCCAAAGTGTGTTAGGAGAGACATTTTCAGAGTGTTAATATTACATCGGGCCTTATTTCTAAGGCAATATCTCGCTCTAGCATTGACAACTATTCACTACTGCGCATTACTGCATCAGACAAACATACATCTGGATTTTTATTATATTGTATGATTTTTTCATTTATCCATAGACACCCATCTTTATTTCTAGTATTTATAATCATTGCTTAAAATTTCATTTCCATTTTTGACCAGTCATTGATTTTTTGTTTACATGTATTCATATATTCTTTTATGCAGTATTCTGCTCTTGTAGTATACACAGCATTATAACCCAGGTGTGTCCGGCATTTATTCATACTGTCCTATGGAATTCTATCTGGACCAGTCCCTCCCTCCTTCTGTTCTGGAAAGAGCTGAGAACCTGCTATTTCAGTCACAACTTGCCGTTACCTAGAGAGAACTCCAATATTTTCTCATGCAGCTTCAAACCTTTATTATCACTTTGTAGATGTTGGTCAATACTGGATTGCATGAGAGCCATACTCAGATGCTTCCCTTGACCTCAGCTTCCCATTGGCTCCCTCCATC
Source organism: Ambystoma mexicanum (assembly GCF_040938575.1). Lineage (NCBI taxonomy): Eukaryota > Metazoa > Chordata > Amphibia > Caudata > Ambystomatidae > Ambystoma > Ambystoma mexicanum. The sequence continues at coordinate 142,052,948 of NC_090921.1, forward strand.
TTAGACCAGACTGCCCTACTCCCCAGATGGGGTTGTGTCAGGACTAAAGAAAGGTAACCCCTACTGTCCATTGCTCTATAAATTTGCTCTATAATCTGCTCTATAAATGAGAGCCCAAAGGCAGCAGCCTTCTCTACCTAACACCGTTCAGAAATGTCTGATGGCAAGCTATTCTAATATTCTCCGAAAATGTTGACAGACTATGCCTTTTTTCTGTCTCTCACTCGATACTCTCCTTTGCTCAGCCTCTTTGCTCCCTATTCTTTCTCTCTCGTCCTCACCTCTGATCCCACCTACTCCTTCCTATACCTATTTCGCCTCTGCTTGTGTTCCCTCTGGTCCATGATGTTCTCTTCTCTCCCTCTCTCCTATTTCTTCCTATTCTTCCAGCCTCCTCTCTTTGTCTTTTCTCTACACTCTTTTCCCTCTCTCTCGCTCTCCCTCTTCCTTCTGTTCCTCCTCTCACTCTCTCACTTACCTCTCCCTCTGGTCTTCCTCATCCTTCTCTCCTCACTCTCTCCCTACCTCTCTGTCCCTCTGTTGTTTCTCCTCTCCCTTTCTATCCCTTCAACAGCACCCTCCTATTCTCCAACCTCTACAACCTATTTCTGTCTTTCACTCCCACTCTCATACTCCGAACCAATCTCTCCTTCTATCGTCCCTCTATGCTTACTCTCTCCTACTTTCCCCTCTCTCCCTTCCCCCTATTTTCTCTATCACCTGCTCTAGAACATACTCTCAAGACAGTCACTCCAATCTCTCTTGCTTGGTACCACTCTCTCTCTCACACAATACCTCACCTGTGTTATATTCTACAATCTCCCAACGGTTCTATGTGATTACAAGGAATCAAAAAATAGTGAATTAAATAATACCGAAAAAAATATACATTTTATTTTTAAATTGGGGGCCAACCCTCCAACCTCCCATTTCCACATGCTTTTAACTCCACCCCAAACCACACCCCACACTTTATAACCCCTTACCCCGACACTCCCCATGTATTATGTTTTCGGTATTATTTCATTTGTTTTTTTTCCGGTATAATCACTGGATACCTCTCCAACATGTCCTTAGCAATCTGCTCCAACCTCTGTCCTCTGCATGTTTTCCTGGTCCATCACCTCTCCTCCTAACCTGGCCCGAACATCTCTTTGTGTCCGGGTCTTCCTCTCTGACTGCCTCGTCCTCCTCTTTTCAATTGGTCCTTGTCTCCACTTGACCATTCAGGCCAATCTGTTGCTTCCTTTTCTCCAGGGGTCGCGTCCCAGTGTCCACTTCCTTACAAATAAAACCTTTAGCCCTTCCCCTTTTGTCTGCATGGGCGTTTATGGTTTTTTTTGTGCCCGTGTCCTGTCCCTGCCAGCCGCTCATGTTGTCCTCCTGTTTTCAGGGGAAGTTGATGCTGATGCTGGTGAACCACGGGTCATGAAGGAAGCAAGACTTGCAGTAGACTTTGGTTCCTCTGTTCATAGAGGTCTCCGACTGTAGTTGAACTGTATTCTGGAGCCAGTGGTTCTGTAAAGAAGCAGAGAGAACTTCTGTCAGATATGAGGCTACAAGGCATGGTGTGATAGACAGTAGTACCAAGTTCACAGGTATGTTCGACACAATAAGGGGTTTCTATGGCGACCCCTTCCAACTCCCTCACTCTGCCTCTGGGGTAGGATTGGCTCTAACATATGCCCTTGTAGGGTGTCTACCTAAGGTTGGGAGGTGTCCCTGTCCTCCCCTGATAGGGTTAAGTCCCTGACTCTGTCACATTATTTGTAACTTATCATAGCACTACTGTTTTATCTATATATGTTCACACATAGACCCACACACACATCTGCATTATTGTCTGCACCTCAACTCACTTTCCTGTTAATTCTATCCTAATTCTGTTGTATGGCACTCTGCTGATTCCCAGTAGGTCTATCCTTTATAAACATAATAGAACAACATATAATATAATAATGTGATTAATTAAATTGAGACCGAAAGGCCAGTATCAAAGAGCAATGCTGGCGAATCAGGAAGTCCCTGGAGTGGTGGTCTATATATTTTTGTATCGACCCAAAAGGTTGTATCCAGAAGATCATACACATGGTTTTCCCGCATTATCTATATATATAAAAACACAAATCCGAAAATACTGAGGTAGGTGTGCAGGGGTATCCCCTGCACTCCTACTTCAGTATTTTCGATTTTGGGGGTAGCGGGGGGGGGGTGTCCCCCTCATACACGAAAGTGTATGCAGGGGACATTTAAACACTTTTTTTTAAAACGGCAAGATCAAATTGCATAATGCGGCATAGTGGGCCTCAGCATTTTGCAATTCGATCTTTTCGTCCTAAGTTATTTTAACATACATCCATATATTATTACAGTGATGGAGGAGAAATCTCTAATATCTACAAACAATCATAAAAGAGATCAAGATATGTTCCCTGAAAAAATGATCATTGTTTCTCCTTTGCATAATTCATTCAGGAACATTTTAAGAGATTGGGAACCAGATGTATGCCCTTCACTTGCCTTATCATGTCCCATGAGACTGATTCCGTATTGATTTGAATTTTTTAGAAGCATTCTGAGTTGGACTCTGCTTGAATATTTAAAAGTCATCTTTCTTTGTTTGTATGAATGGAATGTCCTATCAGTGGACCCTTCTGGAATAGATGTTGTAATAGTGTCAGCAAGCTTTGAAGAATAAGGTCAGAGGTTAGTGTGCTTTCACACCCTTTTGCCAAGGTAGACTAAAGAGGACCTCTGTGAGGGGAGGTAGGTGGAATTAGAGAGGAAGCTCCTAGAAGGGGATGGGGCTTCTACGCTATCACTTTGGAGCACAGGCTTCCAAGCAGTCTCTTAAAGGTGAAGGACACCTGTTCTGGTACCATTGTTTGGGTGGCTGAAAGGGTAAAAAGACTAAAAATACAAGCATTATTGTTGTGATTAACGTTTTAATTAACCAGTCATAATTTTGATATGTACCTCAATTTTCTGGAATTCAAATCAGAATGTCATGAACTACTGAATATTTTCACAATGAGTGCCCACAACTGATCCAAATATGACAAAAACCTCTGCTTTCTAGGTTGGACTGTATTTCTTATATACGTGTTCTCTCTAACTCTCTGACCCCTTCTCCTCTGGCAGGTGCCCCTCTGCACAAAGCAGCTTTGCTCCACTCGTGAGTGTCTTTACATGTTCTCCAGCTATGATGTGGAAGAGTCCTCCAGCTACCGAGACCTGCCGGCTGGCAAGGCCCGCTGCCAGGGCACAGACCTGGAAGCTGAGGCTGCCCGTGCCTGTGAGGAATACCTAAGCCAATTGCACAAGTGTGCCAACCTAGAGGAGCAAATGGCAAAGATGCGTGAAATCGTCGGTCACATGTCGCTCTTCGGCTTCCAAAAGGACTTTTTCTGGGAGGCCCTGAGCATGATGCAGCGTCAAGCCCAGCACAAACAAGTCCCAAATTAGTATGGATACTTTGGTGGGAGAAGACAAGAGACACATATGAAAGAGCAAGATTTGGGGTACTTAGAATGGGGAGGTAAGGAATGGGAGGGCAGGAGAGGAGGATATTGAGACATCACAGAAGGCATTGGATGTTCTCCTCTATGACGTTGAGAGGCTAGAGATGGTACGTGTGGCCTTGACCTTGCAAAGAGACCTGATCATGCTACTTCTGATTCCAAATGAAGAAAAAGGTTGTTTACTTCTGCCGATTGATTATTTACTTGGGAATAATAAAGGAAATTAATTAAGTGGTGAAACCAGACCTCTTTTGAAAATGCGTTGTCTATGGGGGAAAACTATGGATAAGTGTTGGGTGGATCACATCTCACCAGAGATATTTCTTGGAATAGAAAAGTGGACAGCGGTCAGACGCTTCCTGGTGATTGATATTTCCTAGATTACTATATTGTAAAGGGAGTCTAAATTATATGGTGAGGACTGTGGCCACTAGCACATATGTGCCTACAGAGTTCTCTGTGTTCTTTTGATTCTTTTCAGTTAGAGATGTAAAGCAGCCACAGAAATCTGGTTGGTCATAGATCCCGTATGTTTTCACACAAACTGAATACAACTGGTAATGCTGGCTGCAACTTTCATGTCTGGCAGCCAGCATTACAGTGAGACACTATGGATTACTCCTGTTTTAAAGTTATTAAAAACCTGAGGCATTCATAGTGATTCATGCCTTTCCACCTGCATGAAAATGTGATCCAGGCGGAGATGCTGTTGTATCTTCTGTACCGAGCCTGGTTTGGAGGTGGAAAAGACTTCATGCTCTGTCACCACACTCTGCACAGAAAATGCTGTGAAAATAGCATAGAACATCATATACTGGTGGGGTGCTTGTCTCCACCGGTAAATTATGTTCTGTAAATTTTTGCACAGCAAAAACATGGCCGTGATTGTGTTACCAATATATCAAAAAGAGACAGAAAGGGAGATATTGCAGTGGTTTTCTCACTTACCATTTAAGCTGAAATATTGGGAATAGGAGCAGGGCTTAAAATGTGAAGTTGCAAGCTACTAGCCATGCATAAAATGCCACTCACCCCCTAAGTTTTCCACATGCACAGAGCAAACAATTTCTTACTTGTCAAGAATGTATTACTCTTCCCCTTTGACTAGTGGCTAGAGCACATTTCGAGGCTGGGTAGGAATCTTTTATATGGGGAGTTGTCATAAACATCTCCAACCTCTACCTCATTTTAGTAATCATCATAAAGTTAATCATCAACAATGACAAATTGAAATATAAATATTAATCAAATACACAAGCCTGAAACACATGGTTCAGATGAGTTTGATTTCCTTAGTTGGTGCAATTTTTCTTTAAGAGATTTGAGAATAATTGTTTCCACCCTTTCATTAATCGCGAGGTTAGCGAGAAGAGATTCAGGCCTGACCCCTGGTTGAGCTACCTCCTTCCTGGCGTAAATAAAAGCACTCATTGCAGCAGCTGAGGCCAGAAAGATATCATTGATCCAGCATTTCTTCCTTTCTATAGGTTCCTTCTCCTTTGACCTCAAAGATCAGGTTGGATCCACTAGTTCCATGCTTTTGCATGTTTCTGGCAGATTCAGCTTTTTAGCTTTTTTTCATAGACCACCCATCTCTAGATCCATTACCTTTGACATTTCTACCAGTGGCCACCTGCAACTTTATCCGGTAACCCACACCATCTAATGACTGTTTTACATATAGTAATCTCCAGTACCAGAGTAGTTCTCCCTCATCGCCTTCCTTTTTAACAGTTGAGGTAATCCCACTCTTCAGAAACAGTTTTCAAAAATATCCTTGCTACCTCATGTTTCCTCCTTCCCCTTAAAGCACCAGCTCCATGGACCAATTAGAGGAGTGGGTCCACACTGTCTCTTCCTGTATATGCACCCAAGAACACTCCTGACACGTCATTCATGGGTGGAATGAAAGGAAGGTGTTGCATGAGGACCACTCGGGTAATGAGGATTACTGTATGTAATGTAGGCATTATCTGAAGTTGCTTTCCCTCATCCCTCTTCCTCATCACTGTCAGTCTTGTCAGCCCTTAGGCTCTAATAGTAAACATACATGACCAAAAACAATTGCTTTCACCAACGAATATGAATGTAGAGATCACATCACTTGGGATCCAATGAACATAGAACTGTGGATTCAACTCTGTAACCAGGTTTATAATGCAAACATAATGTGGAAGGAAGTGCAAATATGTTAAGGGTTGTGCTTCATCCCAAGAAGCAGGAAGCAGCCACCCCTCTTGTTATCCCCCACAGAAAACACTTTCATAAGCCTTTAGAATGCCAAGCTTCACCCACCAACTTAAACGAGCACAAATGGTTTACATTCCTGCCTGCCTTCACCAAAGAAGTTAAACGTTAATCCACTATACCAAATGACCCCATTCAGGACATCTAAATGGGAACGGCCTTCAGAAATCCAAGCAGTGCAATAACAAAACAATGTGTGCTCAAACTCAGACTGTGGTCTCAGAATCAGAGTCAGGAAGTGCTCATATTTATTAAGAACGAGACCAAAGAGCAACCATCACCAAGTCTTGTATTAGAAGTAACTGGGACCAAAAACAGGGTTTTATAAGACAACCAAACTTGCCCTACTCCAGCTATAGGCTCAAATTGAATACCTAGGCAGACATTTGCCATTAATGATCAATTATAAGGTGTGTGTACGACTTGGCAAGAAGATTTAGGAGAACTATAAGTATAGAAGCCAAATCATCTAAACCGTCCATACCACCCAAGGGGAACCTAAAGGCCTTTATGTCCACCCACCGGACATTTAGAATTGCCACAGCCTATGGACTTCCTCCAATAATGGATCAAGTAATTTTAGGGTATTACATTGACGTAGAAGATCCTTAATTAAATAACACCACTGGAATGATTTCTAATGATGGATATAAAATCTGTTGGCGGATGCCTTCTAGATCACTGATCAGGAACAGCAACAGAGTCTGCCAGACCTAATTTTCTCAAACCATGTGTTTCAATCTCCAGGCCAATAGGATATATTGGTACAGGGTCTGGTATGATATGAATGGTGATCTGAGGGAGGACATGCCCTTATTAAGTGCCGGACCTGACATCCCTAAAAGTCCATGAAGTACCGGGAGCCAAGTCCTCTGCAGACAAACGGGGCAATCAGAATGACCTCCTGTCCTGGAGTTTAGAGGAATGGTGGGAATAGGCCAGGATACTGACAGGGCAGCTATCCCTCAGTGGATCTGAAACAATTCAGTGCTACCATCGGCCTGTGATGGTATGCAAACATGACCATCTGCAGCATTCCATATTTGAAATGCTGATGATGATAGACAAGAGTCTAGACAGGATGGAATCCCATGACTGAGCCTATATTCCACTTTATTCATGAACCCCCCGATCCCCCTGGATGTGGAGTGCTGTGATGGACAAATGGTTCTCATGTGAGTGCTTTCACCTTGGTGCCCACCTGCCGACTTATATTCAACTTGGCACCATGTAGTCTGTATGTACTAGGACAGAATGGCCGTTGATATCTTTGTATAAAGCTTTTAGCATCTGCAAGTTCTCTTCCATTAGAAGACTTCTTCTGCTCTCTGGGAATATCATAGGCCTTGGATTACAAATCAACCCCAAGTAGCCCCCACCCAGTAAACAGAAGACATCTGTTGTTAGACTTTCCAGATCAAGTGGGTCCGGATTGTCTCCCCTCTTCAGATGGCAGTCCTACCACACCAACAATTTCCTTCCTAATGTTCTTTATCACTGGAATGGGGTTCACCAAATGGGTGACATGACCTCATCAGAGAAATTTGTGATCCCTGGGCAATATCGGCCTGTTCCAGCAATTTTTCCATTGAGCGCAATTGACAACTTTGGGTGTTTTACTACCTGAAATTTGATATTTAAGTCGTTTTGCTTGAAATTTCAGGCCTTTAGAATTCTGTGAAAGGTTTCACCTTGACTGGCAGAATTATCTGGAAAAAGTGCCCAAAACATAATTCCTCCAAAAGTGACAAATCAGGCAAAAAACCTGCTCCACTGACAAAGAGAAATTGTTATTATTATTATCAAATTTTTATAACACGCCACCTGCCCGCAGGCCTCAGTGTGCACATAAAACAAACAAGGATGGGAGCCCAGCAGTCAAATACAGTCAAGGTCGGGCAGGGGGAAATTACTTTTCAGTCTGGTTCAGAGTTGAACAAGCAGGTTTTGATGAATATTTTAAATTCTGCCAGGGACACCCTTATGGAGAGTGGGAGGGCGTTCCACCTCCTTGGTGCTTGTACATCAAAACTGTCTGGGCCTAATTTTGTCAGGTTAAACGTGGCTGTACCAGTGTATTATTGTCACCAGAGCGTAATATAGGAAGCAACAGTGGTACAGCATTTATAGGTTAAGCAGAGTACTTATTGAATGATCCTCTGCTTGACGGGTAGCCAGTGCTGAGTCTTTCTGGATAGAGTGACGTGGTCTCGTTTGTATAGGCCAAAGATGAGACTAATCGCACCATTTTGTGTGGTTTGAAGGTGGTGTAACTTGGTTTGTGGAGTTCCAATGAGCAGACTATTACAATAGTCGAGCTGGGAGTTCACAAAGGCAGTTGCAGGTAGGGCTCTGTTATTGAGTGTCAGATATCCACAGGAGGATTGTATATGTGAGATCTGCTGCTTCATAGATAGCTCTGCATCCAGGAGTACCCCCATCGTCTTCACACATCTAACCACAGGGATCTTGTTACCTAGAATGTTGAAACACTTATACAATGGGTCTAGTTAGTTTCTTAAAACGAGGCCCTGCAGCAACAATGAGAAGCTCAGTCTTTTCATTGTTAAGGGCAAGTGAGTTTAATGCCATCCAGGATTGGATTGCTATATACACCTTGTTCGGGAGTTTGGAGTCTTCTGCATGGATACCTGACAACTAACTCTAGGAGCACCTGGGTTCCATCAGCGTAATTTGTATAGTGTACACCCAGGATATCCAGGAGGTCAGGTAAGGGTCTGATGTAAATGTTGATCAAGGTAGGTGATAATCCTGATCCATCTGGGACTCCATAGGTGGTGGTGATAGGGAGGGCCTGAGCATTCTCAACAGCTACTCTTGATGTTCTTGGGCCTAAAAAGGTGCATTCCATTGTGTGGCCTTCTCAGAGAAGTGTGCTGGGCCTTTCAATCTTTCTTGTAGGCAATTGTGATCAATAAGATCAACAGAGCTTGGTGACCCCATTCCACAATTTCTGCGATGTTTGACTTGAGATCCAATAGAGCAGTTTCTGTCCCTTGCCTGGCTCTGAATCCAGATTGTCTGGTCCCTAAGATCTTATTACCTTCTATGTTTCCTGGCGCTGTAGATATGCAACTCTTTCAATGATTTTAAGAATGTGCGGTGCGTTAGTTATTGGTCTGTAGTTTTTTGCCAAAGAAGGGTCCAATGTACTTGCCTTGAGTAAAGACGTGATCCAGGTTTCCTTCAGAGATGATGGAACTATACTAGCCCTGAAGGAAGTGTTCTCCATCTTGGTGATCCCTGGGACAAGTACGTTTAAAGATTCTTCGAAGATGTTAGCTGGGCAGATATCACCCAGGCATGAGCTAGATTTAAGTTGGGAGACTATGGCAAGAATTACAGCTTCAGTTCACTGTTGGACATCAAACTTTTATAATGTCAGGTTGGTCTTAGATGTGGTGGGGTGTGTGACACTTCAGACTATATATATATATATGAGTATTTTTTAAGCTAAGTTGCCGATTGGAAATTGCCTTTAGTTGGCGCTGATTTTGTTAACCACCTCATTCTGTACCTCCTGACAATAGGCTGTGTCCCTAATGATGGGGAGAAAACGTAGATGTTTTGCTCTCTAATTCTTTAAGAATTATAAAGAGCTTGCTTGAGCTAGATCTTGCATTATTCATTCTTGTATTATAGGTCTTGGGTTTTGCCACTGTAATAGTGTGCTTAAATATTTGCACTGATTCGCTCAGGGTGTAGGAGCTGGGGTTCTTAAGCCACTCACATTCTATGGCCCTTTTTCTTATCTAGCTTTGCTGACGATGATGTCATAAAAACAAGAATTCTTTATATTCTCAGGTTTGGTCTTTTTTAATTCTTTCGGATCCTACCTCGATAGTAGAGGTGATGGCACGCAAAAGGTGTGATAACAGGTCTGAGGGGTTGTTGAAGGATTCCCGTGGATCTAACTTGATGGTCAGAGTTGTTGAGAATTTGGTTGCCGTGACATTTTTGAAGTGCGGGCATTTCCTTTCTGTTCTTAGTTGTTTGTCTAGCCTAGCTGGCGCAGTAGCTAAGAGTACTGTGGCATTGACCATAGCATGGTCTGACCAAGGAAATATTAGTGTGGTAATGTACTTTGCAGATTGTGTGTTAATACCCAGTCTAGGGTATGGATTACTCTGTGGATCTGTTCCTTGACTAGTTGGGTGAAGCCAATGCCCTCAAGAAATGAGAGTAGAGATACGTTTTGCGTATCTTGCTTTTCAACTGCCCAATGTTTTGAAGTCCCCTAAAATAATCACTGTGGTTTGGGCTTTGGTTATGCTGTTAAGAATGGCAAGGAGTTGCTGTTCAAACAGGGGCAAGCTTTTGGGTGGTTTGTATAGAATAAGAATACTCAAGGAGGAGTTAGCATTAACTTTCATTTTTATTAACAGGCTTTTACAACCCTCAAGAATCAAGACATTAATGGTATGGCAGTCAATGTGCTCTTTTGCGATGAGTGCCACACCTCAACCACTCTGTCCCAAAATGGAAGCACATTTCACCAACTCCGCCCACTCCTAATTGTAACCTCAAACTCCTCTGTACAGGGATTCTATGCAGAGAGGGCATGATTCACCAATGGTTTCAAGTGCATCCTTGCTAAATGGACAGGGAAAACTGTTACTCTATCCTGCGACATTCTCCAGCAGATGCTTGGTAGCTGCTCTTTGATTATTCTGCAATTTTAGGCCACTGTCTTTGGTAAATTGAGCCCGTACTAAATCTATAGGCTGGGATGATTGCTAGAATTCTGGAGGTTCATTAGGAACAGCAGTCGTTGAAGTATCTGACACACTCTATTCGTGAAAGCTGCTGCTTGGGCCATGATTAGCCTATTCTCCAGATAAGGGTAAAAGTGAATGCAGCAGGCCCACTGAAATTAGGAAAATCGTTGCTCAACCCCCCTTCAGTTGCATTGGCATAACACAAATCCAAGGGTGCTTTTAGGTCTAAGGGCATCTCCCAGCTTGGTCAATTGTGAATAAACGTGTGTGGGATGCTGCTCTCTGACTATAAAGAGTGCATCCACCTATTTATTTATTTATTTATTATTGATATGGCTGACTTAACAGAATCAACCTTTCAATATTGATTTATAATTTACATATATACAATGAATAGAATTTAATATAAAAGACAATATAAAAGAGATAACAATCAAACATCACAAATAATACATAAAACATCTGCAAATATAAATTATAGCGACTGCTAAGCTAATAAATATTCAAATCGCTACATTTCATTCCATATTATAATTATCAAGCATCAATGTTGTCTTGATTTAGATTTAACTTTAACAAGAAACTCACAAACGAATATCTAATTGACTGAGTCTCAGTGTGGAATAGATTTTCCTATAATCGATCTGCAGTCATCTTTATAAAGTTTTTTAAATGCCCCTTAAAATGCAATACACATGCAGTAAACAATGCAGCGCATTCAACAGTAAGATGCCTCAGAGTTTCAAAATGTAGTTGACAGAATAGACACATAACATTTGTTTGGGAACTTAATTGCCACCTCCCTAAATTCTAATGTGCATGCCACAAATAAAATCTGAAGCGCATAAATGCAGCCCTATGTGCTGGATCAGGCGACTTCGCCAAATAAGGGTACCACACTTTTTCTATAAAAAAGGATTCTGTCTAAAATGTTTATAGAACATACGCTGGTCTCTTGTCCTGATCCTATCACTCTGCCATGGCTTCATTGTGGCTTGATCAGGGTTTGTCAAGACAAGATCAATCGAAATATCAGCGTCTTGTAAAATAATATGTATTTTAGTTCTCCATTAATTAATAAAACAATGATTTGTCGTCTTAACATAATCAGATAACATAGATAATAGATCACGAGTATCACTTGCAGCTGAACATTTACGATACAATGAGCAGAGGTTCGAAGTATAAATGCCATACAATGATAATAAGCCCAATTCATACCTAATTGTGGGCATTGGCTGGGACCTGGGCAATTTTAAGACACTCTTCCATATTTCCATTCGAGCTTGAGCCAGACATGATCTGACGTCCATAGTTTGGTCTTGGCCCCGTATAATAAAATGGGGATCACTTTTTGCTTGTAGTATGCTAGAAGCGGTATAATAAAGAATTTGCCATATCTTCCATTAATTATTCTAGCTTGCCATATGGCTGTTGACATTTTAATTTTAAGATTCTCATGATATTGAGCATCAGAGGGATGATTATATTCAAACCGAAATAAGTATAACTAGTGAAAACCCGTAAGGCCAAATTGTACTATTTGAGTTTTCGTGGTGCTAATGGTAATATGATTTTCTTGAGCATAGTTATCAAGTGCTTTGAGCAGCGTCTTTAGGCCTTTAGGTGTTTTGGAAATGAGGACTAAATTGTCCGCATATAGTAGCCCTTTGACTATCTGGCCATTCAACATTGGTGAATCGGTAACAAGACCAGTAAAGCTTTAGCTGAAATTTGCAATAAAAAAGTTGAAACAGGGCTGAAGCAAGAATACAACCCTCCATCAGCCCTCGATAGACCTATATTGGTGCTGAGAGTTGACCATTCACTGTATTGTGGTATCTGTAGGAAATTGATATCGCAGTTTCTTGAATAGGAGTTCCCTAGGCACAGAATCGAAAGCTGTTTGAAAATCTACAAAGGCCATGTATTGTGGTTGTTTCCTCTGCTGCTCGTGTGCCTTAATAGCATTGATTGTAAGTAAGTTGATGCCTGTAACCAAACCAGGAATAAACCCTGTCTGATACGGGTCTCACAGTTTATTTTTTGTTAGCCATAGGTTGAAATCTCTTAACAGGAGCCGTGCAAAATGTTTTCCTGGAGAGTCAAGCAGTGCAATGGGTCTATAAAATGCAGGACTGCTTCAATCTCCCTTTTTAAAAATTGGGTTGATAACTGACTTCCTCCAAGAGGAAGGAATAGATCCTGTACTTAGGACTCGATTATAAATTAGTTGGAGAATACTAGCCGAAGCTTCTGGATGCTGCTTCCACATGGCATTATTTAGGCCATCTGGGCCAGGGGCCCTAGAGAAACTCAGCTTGGAGATGCATAACATAATATCATCCCTATCAAATTGTATGTGTTGATCTGGCAATAAAATTATGTAGATCTATTTGACATTCAAGTAAAGGCGTTTGGTAAAGACGCATGTAGAAGTCACTCCAATGTTCTTCAGAGATGGCATTTATTTGCACTTATAACTGTGTTGTGTTTAACACCTCATTCAATAGGGACCAAACCCCTGCAGATGTTTTTGCAGCCATCTGTTTCAACATGCTTTCTCCATCTCTTTGCAACTGCAAAGCTTTCCTTGCTCGCAACTAATTGTTATAAACAAATTTTACATGTTTGATTTGGACCTGTCTCGTAATATACGGAAGATCCCTGGTTTTTCTGATGTTTCGTCTTAGATCTGCTTTCCTTCATTTTAATTGATGGTCAAATGCATGCAAGTGGTTATGGCAGGTCTGATTGCCCAACGACTTTACTTTTGTGAATTTGTGAAGAGCTGTTACATAACAGCCTTCTTCATACGATGTATTCCCGTCAATATATCTCCAGATGTAATAGGCCATGACCATGTAAGACACAATTGATTATGATTGCTATGATCATTAGATTTGATTTCATGGGATATATCCATAAAGCTCTGATCACTATAGATGTAAGCTGTTATAGCTTTTTGCAATCTTCTTCGCCAGGTCAATGCAGTGAAATGTCACCCGGGAGAGTACCGTTAAGCATAATAAATTGTCTCTCCGACATAAGTCGGGTCCATCATTGTTTTATGATTTGCTCCAATCCTACCACATTCGACAGACAATGAAGATGTAGGTCTCCTAGTATTATTGTATGAGTCAGCATGGTCTCCAGAGCAAGTAGATCAAGGATATTTTCTATTTGTTTGAAAGAAGCTATCGGGTTGCAGATCTGCCCGGCCCCAATAGATGTTAATGAGGGCAATTGTATAATTATGCCTCTTAATTTTTACTAGTTGTATATATGGGCTTTGCGACAACCATGATTCTAAAGTAATTTTGCTTTACCTTCTTGTCGCAACTAAAAGGCTTGCCATCGGTTTACCCCTAATAGGTATTTTCGACGGCACAATAACTACATCAAAGTCATCCCAAACAGGATTGACTGAAGGTCTCTTGAATGGCAACTATATCAAAATTCTCTAAGTCATTAGTATGTGAGTTTATCAAATCTCTAAAGCCTTGTGAATTCCAGGAGATCAAGTGATATGTTTCACAATTCAGGAGTTGTTATGCTTGAGCCTCCGAACAATTGGCCATAGCATCAGATTTTGCTGTTAATTTCACAGAGTTATAAAGAGTATGTTGTTCATCCCAGCCATAGGTTCTGGGCGAGCTATCTTTCTGCTGGAACTGTGCACTTGCATTATTGGCAGAGTTGTCTTGCAATATCAAGAAGCCCACATCATAAAGAGAGGATCTTGCTTTCCATAAGGTGTCCAGTACCACTCGGAGCAGATCGACAGTCGAGCTGTAGTCAAATCAACATCATGAAGGAATTCTACAGTTTCAATGTCCGCTCAGGAAGCATCTTCCAAACACGGTATCTCCATAAATATATTCAATATGCTAGATCTGTTTAGATCATATTTTGGATACGGGAGGTCTCGACATCGTATCATGAGATGATAATAGCTTTTATACGGTTGTGGCTTAGAGTTCTTTATTGGTTGCATACACTTTCTTTGCAGATGTGTTGATGATAACTCATCCCTACACTGCTCTACTTTACTAGTTGAGGCAGTCATCCACTGAGGTTGTTTGGGTATCTGGATGGAAGACTGCTGGTATGGACCACACAAAGTGGGTTCATAGGATGGTACTGGTAAAGAGTTTGCATTAATAATGCCCCCTTGATTTAATGACATATAGAACACAAGAGACTTCTGTATCTCGTCCTGCATCTGATCCATCGTTGGAAATGCAGGCATAGTCCGTGTCTGCACTGCTGGCAGTGGTTGCTCCTGGCATATTTCTTTGTCGGTTTCCCTTTGCCGATGTCCCAATAAATTCTGGGTCCCACCTTGCATCTGGTCAAAGATTGAAAAAGTCATCGGGCCTGCTTCTCTGATGCAAGTGCAGGTTGTTAAGGGCCTGCTGAATTTTGTTTATCAGTTTCTGTCACAGGAAAAGTATTGGATTTCGGTGCCTCGGCAGCTTCAGTCATTGCTACCAGATCATCCAATGGTTTATACTGTAATGCACGCGTGGTCAATAATGATTGACCAGACATCTTATATGCAACTATAACCGGAGGGTTGTGCACAGCTACTGGTTTACGTTTTCCCGCATGTCTGCTTGGTACAGTTAAGGCCTTGATAAAGCGCCTTGATCGTATTTGTAAAATGCCGCCGAGTTGATCTTTGGTCTTTTTTAAATTCAACATTTTCAGGGATTTTATTCTTGCTCCTGAAAAGATATTAAAGTTTGCCATTGAGATAGCACGTTCATCTGATGGACAATTCATGAGGCCAAAATTATCAATTTGCGTGTCTAGAATGACTTCATGTAATGGAGTGAAGCTTGCAGCTTCTGGAGCAACTGATGATGCCCTATCAAGAGCTTGCTGTGTTAGAGCCCCCTTTAAGTTTGCAAAGTTGTTAGTAGACAAAGCATTCTCTATCGGCATGGGTTCAGTTTGGGTACTTGATGATGCGAGTGACGGTGCCTGATTACCTATCAAATTTGTCATTGTGGCTGTTTCACATGAGACGCTTTGTCTGCAATAAACAGAGTCATAATATCTGTTTGATGTATTCATTTTTGATCTAAAGTCTCATACAATCTCAATGGTTAGCAGCACTGTGTTCATAGCTGCAAGAGTGTTGTTTAAAGCAAAGGTATCGAATATTGAAGTTTGATGTGGTTGTTGGTGAATAGGATTCAGGGGAGGAATGTTAGATCGCCTAGGCGTGGGATTAGCGAATCACAAGGACAGAACAATTAATGGTGTGTTGACTCTGCAAACATGACGGGTGAATGCGATAGATTATAATCATTAGATGCAGATATGCCATGGTGATCTGTATAAGCATTCTGCGATATGTCGAGGGGCAGTGACTCTATAGTTTGATTAGCTGATATGGTTTCCCTCATCGGCACTCTCGACTCCATAATATCAACAGAGTTAGAGTGCACAAACATCACTTCTTCAGAATTTGAACAAGGTCCCTCTTGTGCATTTGTTAACAAAGGAGCAGTGGAGTCAACATGTATCATTGCTGTTGCTATATTATGGGTGGCACGTAGTTCCCGCGGAGTGGGTGTCGTGGTGGCGTGCATGCCGACACTATGTTGTGTAAAGAAGGCATCTCTGCATCAGGAATTACTAAACCAGAAGCCGCCAGCAGCTGGTTAGAATCCTGAAAAGCAGCTTCCATGGCCGTGTCAGTTACATACAGTGAACTAGATTCAAACGAAAGTGTTGGAGTCCCAGACACCTTTGTAGAGGGGGCTACAGTTTGAATTTCACTCTAAACCGGAAGTGAGGTCTGTGTTTCCTCAACATGCAGTGGGGTCACTGTAAACGAATAAATGTGACAATACAAATTAATATCTCCCCCCCATTGAATGCAGGCAAGTTTGAGATTTTATACAGCGCGTTTTGACTGCCACTGTAGCTAGTGTCTTTCTCAACGAATTTTGTTTAGTTAGGGGCGGATGCCCATTCAGATTTTAAGATTGCGTCATGCCAGATTTCAAAGAATATAAGCCCAGAGAAATCATAAAACACTACAGAACAATGTGTTTAAGAAGCTTTTCAAAAGTCTTACCGTTCGTACAAACACTGGGCGGATCACACCACCAGAAGGGCTCACAGCTCTTTGCTCTAGAGCAAGCAGTTAAGCGTCACAATCCTGGCACTTTTCGGTGCACTGCCCCGGTGGGCGCGCGCTTGTGCGCACACGTGCCGGTGTTTATAGGGAATCCAGCAGAAAGGGGCAGGGCTTGACAATTAACATAGTATACCCCAAAAGACAGTATATATCTGTAATAAAAAGTGAAAGACAACGTTACAACATTCTCTATAAAACCACATATACTTAGAAGGAATGACTGTCAGCTACCATGATGAGTTGTGGAAAGGATCATTCCCAGCAGCTAAGCAGCACAATCCTGGCATTTTCCGGTGCACTTCCCTGGTGCGCATCCACCTATTGGGCAATAGCACCTGAACAATTGAAAGACTATGCCCCACATACACTGTCCTTTACTGTGGTTAGTGGGCTTTATTATCAAATATTAAAGTAAGTAATATTGCTGTACAATTCTTTTGTCAGTCAGCCAGCCACAACTATTTACCTTTATTTCTACACAGTGATCACTGGATCCAATATTTTGCGGATTCCATATCAATGGGAACTTGCCCAGAGCACTGCCCACCGAGAGATCTGTTATGGTCACTTCTCTCCCCCTCTTTGTGGGTGGTGCATATGGGCCAACCATCAGTCAGCAATTTACGTGAAGAGATCTGAAAAGGTGATCCCTGCCTGACTGCCTGACTGGCTTCTCTACCCCAAATGTTCCTATGAGTCTTGACCTTGACTTGTAACTAGCAGAGCACTAGCCCTTTTTTTTCAAACATCTCTATCTAGACAGACATAATCATGCATTCCACTAACAGTCAATAAGTCCTTCCCCAAGGCACAGTGTTGCCTGTTCCTTTCCTAGGTACCTCACTCATACCTAAATGCTTAGGCTAGCCTATCTCAAGAGACCTCATTCACTATGCATTAGTCCACATAAAGTCAGTGTCCTGTCATTATGGTACAGTAGAGGAAGGGAGAATCTGAGGTGGTCCTAACTGGGACCCCTCTGAGACAGGGTATCTGTGTGTGCTGCCACTCGCCTGAAATGGGTATATGCATGTCTCTGTCCTTTCACCTTCTTAACACAGAAAACCCCAGATTCCCTATCCAGTCAGAAATCCTCTGTGTCATTGGCAGAAGTTGCTGTCAATCACCCAGCTACTAATGAACAGTTACGCTCACACAGCCTACTTGGGGATGCAGTCTATAATCAAGTCCCTTCATCGCAGCTCACGCCCTTCCAAATAATAAGCAGTCAGTATGGCATCACATCAGGAGCTGTGGGGAAAAGAGCTTCACTGCTTCATGCAGGGGCAACCTAATTTTTCTATTTTCTTGCCAGTAAAAGGGACAACAGCTTTTAAAGTCTGAAACAAATGACAGGAGGGTTACACTTGGAGCTGTTAGGCCGAATGACAGAACCATATTTCGAAGGGATTGTGTCCTCCGACGTATTCCTTATCTTAGATATCTCCTTCCAGCTCTGCTGGCCTCAGAAAATTTTTCTCTAGAGGGCGCTGCGCGTTGACGTCTGCCGAGTCGATGTCCCTCGACAGCCGCCGTATCGACGTCATCCTGCCTATGAAGGCCGCGCGCAGCGGCCGTTGCTCAGTTCCGTTTTTCCGCGCTTACTCAGTGCCTCGGAATACCGTTGCTCAGTTTCGTAGACAATTTATCCTATTTACCTCGAGATATTCGATCCATACTCGTTGGCTTCCTCGTCGGAACCGACGACCCCTCGGTACGGCTTCAAAAAATGCCGAGATTGTGGGAAAAAGATGTCGCTGACTGACCCTCACAGAGTTTGTCTGTGGTGTTTGGGAGATGAACACCATTGTTCGGAGTGCGAGGACTGTATGTCCATGACAGCTAAGGCCCTGAAGGAGCGTAGGGGGAAGCTGGAGAAAGGTAAGACTTCAAAAGCTTCTTCTTCCTCGACGAAGTCGAGACATTCGTCTCCTCGTCACCATTCGCGCTCCAGGTCTCGGAGTGGGTCCCATCACTCCTCGAGATCGAAGCACTCGAAGAGGAGACGTCGAAGATCCCCTTCTCCGTCCTCCTCTTCCTCTGTTTCTCCTAAGAGAATCCCTTGCCCCACGAAACATAGTTCCCGGGCTGAATGGGAGGAATTCCGCAAAAATATTATGAGCGTCTTCGAGAAAGTGGCCTTGACCCCCTCGAAGACTGCCGAGAGCGATGCTCTGGACGAAAGACCCGAAGGTCAAAAACGCTGCGAGTCGCAGTACCCGGCGAAGGAAGCTTCTCGAGCGCGTCACGAACCCTCGAGAGGTCGGTGTCCTTGACGCTGTTGTCGAAGGGACCTTCGACACACGGGTCTGTCGACTCGATGCCATCTTCGACACCGGCGTCGACGCCAAGGAAAGTCACGGTTACGACGCACCCAGTGACTATCCCCAGTTCCTCGATGAGGATGGTGTCGAGATTGTCGACTTCCTCGAGCAGAATCCCAATTCTATCGAGGACCTCGAGGCCTCCGCCTTTGTTTTCGACGCCACGCCCGAAGCCTTCGACGTCGGCGTCGACGACATCGACGTTTTCGAGGCCGATTATGACAAGTTTGACACCGTCTGCCTTGGAGATGGGTTTTACACCCTTTGTGAGTTCAGAACAATTGAGAACTATATCCTCAATTTTGGAAGAGGGAGAACTATCTGAACAGGAAGACACATTTGAGTTGCAGGGACCTGCAACCCCAGTTAGAGAGGAGTTATCCTCAGAAGAACGCAGGTTAAAGGATCTTCATGATTCCTTACATGAGGCAAGTGGGTTAGACACTTTCCCTGAGGTGGAGTTTGCTAGGCCAGACCCGGGGGAGCATGCTGAAACCCCCTATAGAGCCTTAATGGCCAGGATCACAGAATTTATGGGGTGGTCAACACCTTCACAGGCTTTCCAACAAGATGACCTCACGGATATTCTTGACAAAGGTCCACAGGAGGATCCTGTAGTGCCCTTTCATAAAGCTCTTCAGAGGAAGATTATGACGAACTGGGAAACCCCAGATGTCGTCCCGGCAGTAAATAAAAAGCTGTCTACAAAATACAGGGTATCTTCTGCAGACCCAGAGTTTTTGTCAAAACACCCATCCCCCGAAAGTCTGGTGGTACAGGCAGCATCTTCTACTGACATCAAGACTGCTTACCCTACCGTCCCACAGGACAGGGACGATAAGAAATATGATGCTATGGCAAAGAAAGTTTTTTCGGCATGTAGCATGGCGTTAAAATCTGTTAATGCTACTTGCACCCTTGCTAGATTCAGCCATACACTTTGGGAGTGTACTTCTACAGTGGCTGATTGCATCCCAGAGGGAGAAGAAAGGGAGGCGTTCCTAAATATCATACAGGACGGTAAAGACGCTATGTGCGAATCCCTCCAGACGGGCATTGATTCGGCTGACAGTATCAGCAGAGCAATGGCGGCAAGTACAACAACCAGGAGATTCGCTTGGTTGAGAAAGTCTGGTTTTGCCCCAGATGTGCAAGCCAGGCTCTTGAACATGCCATTCGATGGCTCTTCTTTGTTTGGGAAAAAGGCGGATGACAGTTTAGAAAAACTGCAGACATCAAAAGCAGCAGCAAAATCCCTCGGCGCTGCAATCCGTCAGACACCTTTTCATCCCACAGGAACCTCTGCGAGGGGCAAGTCCTTTCGCTTCTACTCCGCATTCGGAAGAGGTAGAGGACGACTGGCTCAAAGGGGACAAAGAATAACTACCCGAGGTGGACGAGGTAGATATTCAAAAGCCGCAGCAACAGCAGGTGCCTCTTTACCATCGGCATCTGCATCAGCCACCCCAAAACCACTCTGAGGACTTCCCTCACAGGACACCTGTAGGAGGCAGGTTAACTCAACATCTGGCGGAATGGCAGGCTATCACGTCAGATGCTTGGGCATTGGAAACAGTTGCCCAAGGTTACTGCCTGCCTCTCCTATGCATACCTCATAGTCATCCACCAGTGATCAGCTCTCAGAAAGCTCCAGATCCGCTCCTCTTGCAGGAAATTTTAGACCTGCTAGAGAAAGGTGCCATAGAACCGGTACCTGTAGCGGAGAGGAACAAGGGCTGGTACTCCCCTTACTTTATCATTCCAAAGAAAGACGGAGGACTGAGACCCATCTTGGACTTGCGAGAATTGAACAAATTCCTCAGGAAAGACAAATTCAAGATGGTAACTCTTTCTCAGATCCTTCAGGCCCTTCAGTTCCAGGACTGGTTGGTATCTCTGGACCTCCAGGACGCTTATTTCCATGTGCCTATCCATCTCAAACACAGGAAATACCTGAGGTTCGCAATTGGCAACTCTCATTATCAATTTCGGGTACTGCCATTTGGGCTGACCTCCGCCCCGAGGGTCTTCACCAAGTTAATGTCGGTAGTGGCGGCAAGTCTAAGGAGGGAAGGGATTCACGTCTACCCCTACCGGGACGATTGGTTGATCAGGGCTGTATCTTCGGATCAAGCTCAGATCTAGCTAAATCACGTTTGCCACTCCCTTCACAGTCTGGGCTTCTCCCTCAATTTAAAGAAGTCACAAATGATACCATCACAGAGACTCCAGTTCATCGGAGCGATCCTGGACACTTCCCTGGGAAAAGCCTCGCCACCAGAGGTGAGGGCTCAAGATATTCTACAGATGGTTACCAAGTTCCAAAATGCCCAACGTCTCCCAGCCTTCGACTTTTTGAGGTTGCTAGGCCTCATGGCATCCTGCATTTTCCTAGTGCCAGAGGCTCGCCTGAGAATGAGATCTCTCCAGTGGGCACTGAGGACTCAGTGGTCACAATTCTCAGGAAGAATGACAGATCTTCTTCAGGTTCCCGACAGGGTGGCTCGAGACCTTCAGTGGTGGGCCTGTCAGGAGATTATTCTGAAAGGAGAGCAGTTTTGGCAACCTTGGCCGGAGATAACAGTAGTCACGGATGCCTCACTCACGGGGTGGGGAGCCCACGCCAACGACTTGACCATCAGCGGTCGTTGGTCTCCATCGGAGTCCAGACTACACATCAACCTGTTAGAGCTGAGGGCCATCAGACTTGCGCTGAAGGCTTTTCTGCCATCTGTACAAGGAAAGAATGTCCTGATAATGACGGACAACACAGTGGCCATGCATTACCTCAACAAAAAAGGAGGCGTAGGATCACTACCTCTGTGCAGAGAGGCGATGCAGCTCTGGTTTTGGGCAATCCAAGAAGGAATCTTTCTATCGGCAGTTCACCTAGCCGAAGAGAAGAACTTGACAGCGGATGCTCTGAGCAGGCAGAGCACAGTCTACCACAAGTGGGAACTAGCTCAGGAAGTCCTTAAAGAGATCTTCGCCCTTTGGGGAACCCCTCAGGTGGATCTGTTCGCCACCAGTGTCAACAGGAAGTGCGACCTGTTCTGCTCAAGGGAATTTCCCCCGAGAGGAGCTCTGGGAGACGCATTCATAGTGGACTGGGAGTTTCCACTTCTGTACGCGTTCCCTCCGGTCCCTGTCATTCCTCAAATGATCAGGAGGTTGAGAAGATTCCGGAAAACCATGATCCTAATTGCCCCGGTTTGGGCCAGGAGAACGTGGTACCCGGACCTTCTAGACTTGTCCATCTGCCCTCCAATTCGAATTCCACTCAGAGAGAACCTACTTTCACAGAAGGGAGGTCAGGTTCTCCATCCAGACATCAAAACCCTCAACCTTCACCCTTGGCTTCTGAAAGGCTGAGGTACAAGGATTGGGACCTCCCCGATGATGTTATGGAGGTGTTGCTTTCGGCAAGGAGGCCAGCAACAAAGTCTTTATACCGCTGACGTTGGAACAGATTTTGCAGCTGGTGTAGAGAAAAGAATATCAACCTTTTTTCATGTGGTACACCAATGGTTTTGTCCTTCCTACTCTATTTGGCGAATTCAGGCCTTCAAGTTGGCACCATTAAGGGCTATCTCGCAGCGCTATCCATTTTTAAGCACACTGCGGAAGAACCATCCTATTTCAAGTTACCCTTGGTAATACAGTTTCTAAAGGGGTTAACCAACGTTTATCCCCCAAGACCATTCTAGGTTCCCGTATGGGATTTAAACTTAGTCTTAACTTTCCTGATGGGCACACCTTTCGAACCACTCCATTCTTGTTCGTTAAGATTTCTTACCCTTAAAACTGTTTTATTAATAGCACTTACATCTGCTAGAAGGGTGAGCGAGTTACAAGCTCTTTCTTGTAAACCCCCTCATACAATCTTTCACAAAGACAAAGTTGTCCTGCAAGTGAAGCCTAATTTCCTCCCAAAGGTGGTTTCTGAATTCCATATCACTCAGAAGATTACCCTGCCATCTTTCTATCCTCCTCCTCATCCGGGGAAAGAGGAAGAGAGGTTACATAGGCTGGACCCTAGAAGGGCTTTAAGTTTTTACATCAGTAGACTGGCCAGGATAAGACAAGCAGACCAGCTGTTTGTAGGCTACACAGGTCACAAGCTGGGGTTACCGATAACTAAGCAGACCATTTCCAGATGGATCATTCTAGCCATTTTGGAATGTTATAAACTGGCAGGAAAAGAGCCCCCTCAAAACCTTAGGGCTCATTCGACCAGAGGTATTGCAGCTTCATCGGCCCTCAAAAGAGGAGTGCCGGTTAAAGACATTTGTGCGGCCGCCACATGGTCGTCCGTCCATACCTTTACACGATTTTACAACTTAGATTCCTCCTCCAGTCAAGAGACTAGGTTTGGAAGGGCAGTATTGCACTCTATTCATCAATAGAAGGCAGCATGAAGTCAGAACTCCCACCTCCAATAATAGAATACTGCTATGGGAGCCTATCTAAGATAAGGAATACGTTGGAGGACACAATCCCTTCGAAGAACAAGTTACTTCTTACCTTGTAACGTTCTTTCGATGGGATGTTCCTCCGACGTATTCCTTATCGACCCTCCCATCCATCCCCGCAGTTCTACTTCCCTTGTTGTTACAGCTTACGCTCCTTCAGGGTGATTAGTCTAGTCCAGACAGAAATACTGTGGGCTACAAAACGGAACTGAGCAACAGACTTTGTGTGCAGCCTTTATAGGCAGGATGACGTCGTCGTCGATACGGCGGCTGTCGAGGGACATCGACTCGGCGGACGTCAACGCGCAGCGCCCTCTAGAGAAACATTTTCCGAGGACAGCAGAGCTGGAAGGAGATATCTAAGATAAGGAATACGTCGGAGGAACATCCCATCGAAAGAACGTTACAAGGTAAGAAGTAACTTGTTCATTGGTAATGATTTCCCAAAACGATGAACCAGAAACACTTCTTGGGACAAAGTAGTGGGCATCTTTTTGAGCTATTGGCATCATGCATAGTCCAAAGTATGACAGGGTGATAATGTTTTGTAAAGTCTCCATCATCAAGTGAAGTAATACGATTCAACTTTTTAACTTTTTTACGTTCAGAATCAGCTGGAAGACCCTGTTGATTTTGGAACCAGGAATTCAGATGAGTAAAATCCTCTGCCCCTTTCATTTAGGAGCACATGTCTTATCACTCCTTATGAGTGTTGTGACAAACCCATGGGGTATGTCCCCAGTATTCCCCTGTTACATACTGCAGTAGTGTCTCTAACACCAATGCAAGCCACTTTGACCACACTCAAGAATCATGTACAAAGTTGTGTAATATTACCGGTGAGTGGTACTGAGAGGAGGAAATCACAGGTGGATGAAAGAAGATCACAGCACCAGAAAAAACAGTCTAGTCCCCTTTTTCTATCTCACAAAGTAACCAATAAAGGGGAAGAAAGGCTAGAATTTGGTTGTTTTAGAGGAAGTAGTAGTAGCAGAGGTTGTGGTGGTGGAGACAAAAGAAGGAATCCTGAGGGAAGAGAAATGGAAGACTCGTGTAAGTTACGGAATGTGAAGTGAGGGAAAGAGAAAATAAAATGCAGCACAGAAGAGTGCAAACTTTTCTAACATTAAACCCGTCAGGAAACCACTTTCCCAGGTCGAGCGCGGGTAGAAACCAGGGCTGGCTGAAGTGATGCCCCTTTTGGTTTACGGGTGAAGCAGCCACATCGGAGTAGCGATGGGATGTAAGGAGGCACGGCCTGACGAGTCGGACGGACTCTAAGGAGTCCTTCGCTGCCAGGAAAGAGGAGACGCCTGAACGCAAGTTTGACTCATGTTCATTTACCGAACCCGGAATGCCGACCAAGGATAGCGTAGAATCGGGAGGGTCAAGACTCCAAGACCCTTGCCACTCAGAAAAGCAAAACCCCCTTGCCCCGATTGAGTGGGAATGCTGAATACAGAATAAAGAATCCGGTAATTAGGAATGCGGGATACAGCATTGAAGGGGATCCTTATTGGTACAGAGCTTGAAGTGTGGGGTGTCAAAGGCAGAACAATGTTTCCCATGGCTGCTCATTAATACTACTGTGTGGAAAGAAGTCAGCAACACCCATCGAAACGACGACAGCTCGTTGAACAACTCACCAAGGAGATGGAAGACGGCGATTAACTGACAGGTACAGAGAAGGGTAGAAAAGGGACTTGTGAACAATGAGGACCCCTTGGTTTCAGTTAAAGAAAGTCGAAGAAGTATTGGGGACTAAGAATGTGGGATTCTAACTGATACTGTGAACCCTATAAAAACACATCACTACATGCAAATGAAAGGGGTTGTCTAATGTTAAGAGATCCCTCGTTAGAAATGACCCGTTCTTCCTAGTCCCTGTGACTTTGGGGTGAGAAGCATACCCGACAATTGTTGACAGAGGAAAAAACGACCTCTGTCATAGACTTGCCCAATGTGACATAAACCACTGTTTTGCTGTGTGTTAACAAACCACGGCAAGGAAACAAGTTGCATACCAAAACGGCTTACATACAGCACCTTAGACAATATACATTGGGTCTCATTACGACCCTGGTGGTCCCGTAATGAAGGGTGCCGGTACAGGACCGGCACCCTTCATTACAGGATGCCTGATTACGAGGTTCCCTTGCGGGACGCGGAACAGACGTCTGGTAAAACCAGACGTCCTTTCTGGGTGCCGCGAGGGGACCAAGGAGCTAATAACGGGCCTGTTATTAGCTCCATCCCCATTCCCATTGAGCACTATTGGGGCTCAAATGGGAATGGGGAATGGTTCTGTGCATGAGGAATTACCGGGTCCTCCAAGGTCGGAATGACCCGGTAATTCTTCATTAACAGACCCTGGTATTGGAGCCCGGTATGGAGGCAGCCATGGCGCTAATACCACTATGGCTACCTTCATACTCGTAATGAGGCCCATTATCACACAAGTAAACAAGACCAGGGATGAGGATTGTCCCCCTGGCAAAAATGGGAAAAGGCAAATCTGCCAAATACTGGAGGAAGGTATTTACGTGATGGCAAATAGCCAGGAACCTGAGGAAAGACCAGGCAAGGGTTTGTACCCCTAGCGTCAACAAGACCAGGCAAAGGTTTCTACCCCTGGCATCAACAAGACCAGGGAAGTGCTTGTTCCCCTGGGATTGCTCAGCCTAAGGAAAGGGTTGTTCCCCTGGCATGATCATCACTGAACCAAACAGGCAGTGAGAAGCCGACAGTAAAGAACAGCTGCAGGACCGCAGCCAACACATTTTGTTCTCCTCATAGTACACTTACAGGTATTAATTGTGAAGGTTAGAATAGGTTTTGGACACAGGACAGTGAACATTATTTTGGACACCCTGATAAAGACGGATACACTAAGTAGTTTTGTTGAGGTAGGTAAAACCCCCTCATAGAGTTAGGGATAGTGAGGAATTTTTCCCAACCCTCTTATTATTTAAATAAATCCATCCTTCGGCAAATCACTTACCTGTGTCAGTGTCTCCTTACTCCCCTCACAGTGTAGTATGTCTAGGATCTTCTTCCGGGCCAATAGCCAACCGCCTCAGAGTGTACATCCAAATGAGTCCAGAGGGACGGGAAGTTGATGATAAATCTATTCTATACCACTTCTGAATTATACCACAAGATCATGGCGCCCTGCCCCAGTGCTTACCTTGTTGTATGAAAGGCTTGAAGGCAATAACTCAGATTTCCATTTGTATAGTATAGTCAGGTAGTTGTGTTTCCTGCGTAGAATCAACCTTGCACTCCTCTCCTCCCCCGCTCCTTCTGCCCCCATTCCCTGCACTTCTCCTCAATGCACTTGCACGCCCGAATGCCACAATGCCACAATGCCTAGTAGGACAACAACTGTATATTTAATAATCTTTTTTTCCATTGTTATTATTCCCCCTGTTCCCTTGCCATTTAGCCTTTGAAACACAATTCTGATGTATAAACGCCTTACAAATGCTCAATATAATAAATAAAAATAAACCATGGTGATGAAACAGCCTCTTCACCCTCCAGGCTGTGTGCCAGAAGCGGTACCTGTCCTGGCTTTCGTAGTTTCTCTGCTGGGATCTTGGAAATACGTTTTTGATGGGAGCTGTTTGTTTTACCTGAAGGAGTTGGGAATATATTTTATCGTAGAATTATTTCTTAACCTGTTCATCAGGTTTAGGGTCTTATAGCCACTCTCCCATAAACATTCTAATTCTGTGTGTATATGTTCCACTTTGCTGCCTTTGTGGAACAGCCAGTAACTTCTGCTTTATTACATGAGTTTTGCTTGGTACTCCTTATCCAGTAGGCTCTATTCACAGTCCTCTTCAATTTGCGAGTGCCAAATTGAATCCTGCCTATGCCATTTTCAACTCCTGCGGTCATGGAGAGTATCCCAGTCAAATTCAGTATTAATAATCCTACCATGGTTATAGCTGGATAGGGTTTTTCTCTATACATTTCGGGCCAAGGCCCATCTTAGCCATAGTCTCAAAAAGAAACGACCACTCGACCCGGTCAAAGGCCTTTTCTGCATCAAGGGACAACAGAGCCGTTGTAATTCCCCTTTTCCCAACCTTCTCTAAGAGATGGCACATACACCAAATGTTATCTTGAGTTTGGCGATATGTTATGAAGCTGGATTGATCTGGGTGTATGATTGTGGGGAGTAACTCCTCTATCCTGTGAGCTAACATTTTAGAGTAGATTTTAGCATCTAGATTAATGAGTGTGATGGGATGGTAGGATACGCATCTACTAGGGTCCTTGTCTGGCTTTGGAAACAAACTATCTTTGCCTCCTACATAGTAGGGGAAATGCAGCCTGACTGCATAAGTGAGTTGTATAAATATACGAGCTTCAGGGCTAGTACCCTCCTGTATATCTTATAAAACAGAGGAGGGAATCCATCTGGGTCTGGTGATTTTGTTCGGGGGAAGGGAGTTTATCACCCTAAGTACTTCTTCTAAAGTTATATCCCTCTCCAAGTGTTCTTGGTCCGCTAACGCTATGCGGGGAAGAGAGATTTCCTCTAGATACATCGCCTGGCATTGTGTGTCTGGGCACTCTGAGTGGTAAAGATTCAAATTAAAGGTATGAAACTGTGTTATAATTTGGGGTGTTTCCGTTACAATTTTTCCTGTTGGAGAATAGATTGATTGGATGGTCTGTGATGCTATTCTTTGGCGTAGTTGTCTAGTGAGTAAGCGATCTGCCCTGTTGGCTTTAACATAATATATCTGCCGAAGATACAGTAAGGATTTTTTTGACTTTATTTTGCTTGAAGCAAGTTTAACTTGCCCTTCACTATTCTATATGGTTTTTGAATAGAGGGCCTAGATTTGTTTCCATTTTCTACATAATTTGTTGTAGTTCTTGCTCCAGTTACAGAGATTTCCTTCATCAAATTGAACTCAAAGAATTCAGTGATCTTGCTTTCTATTTTATCTTTCAATCCTGAGTCTTGTAAGACTTCATTTGGGAATCGCCAGGCCCACACCCTCCTATACTGAGATCTATAATTATAGGTGCGTGGACCGAAAGTGTAATTACCTGACAGGTGATTTGAGTAACCATTCCAAGAAGTGATTTTGAGACCCAGAGGTAATCAATGCGGGAAAAAGACCTATACACATGTGACAAAAAAGTATATCCTTCCATGGCCCCCTTAATGTTGACCAAACATCTACAAAGGTCAGATTAGCAAATAGTTGTTTTAGTGATTTGGAAGGTACCAGTTGCATATAGCAGGTGACCGCAGTCCAATCCTGTAGAGAAGTATTTCCCCCTCACTAAAAGCTTTGAGTAATGTGATGGTTGATTTTAAAAAGCCTTCCTGGCCAGTACTGGGAGCATAGATTGAAGCCACAGTTATTCTCTTTGGACCTATATCCGGAATTATGATAACATAGCGACCCCCTTTATGGGTTTTTGTCCTAAGCACTTTAATATGGGGAGCCAGCCTAATTCCAATCAATACCCCTGCAAACTTCCCCGCAGCATTTGCCTGTAGCTCCACCGGATATTGACGGCGGCAATCAGCCATACATAAGTGAGTTTCTTGGGGCGCCACCAAGTGCGGTTGGCAATGGCCGAAGAGAGCTTCTAGTTTTCCGCTTTGCCGACGCATTCAGGCCCCTAATATTCCATTTTAAACACTTGAATAGTCCCTATATTTTATTGATAACATTGATCAGAAGATCACACTAACGTTGCAGTTTTTGAAATGACTCTCAAATAGCATGCATTGTCTCCCCTATGCCCCTTAATATTCAGCTTCGCTCTCCCCACTAATGCCCCCTAACCCCAACCTTCCCAACTTTGTCCCCTACCAATGTCCCCTGGTGTGAGTCACGGTACCTAACATAACTCGGAGCACTAAGCCTCAGCCCTGAGTCCACTAATCCTCCAGGGCAACGTGCAGGGTATCCTAGTACGCTCATCTGTTACCTGAATAGATAAATTCCATTATGTTGTGTTCCTCTGATTCTCTGTCTAGCTTTGATCTTTAGTGCATTGTTTAACATGTTCACTGACTTCTAGCTTTCTTGATTGAAGCCTCTTCATTCTGGTGGTTGAGTGGTGGGTCCTCTGAGTTGCACCTTCCAGTCCTCTTGATGTTTTGCTCTCTCCTTCTTGCTACAACGTGTTGAAGTTGACCACTCCCATGGTTTAAATTGTTGAGCCAGATGATCATTTTCAACTTCAGAAGGGCTTTCCATGTCCTTCTCTTCGATTTGTAACAGGGCCACTCCTGCTTCTCATAAGTTGATTCTGTACTGTCTACCTTCTAGTGAGAAGATCAGTCCAAAAGTTAAACTCCACTTATATTTGATTACTCGTGATTGCAGTGTTCTGACCACTAGCTGCGTCTTGCGTCGTTTCTGGAGAGTGATCTGAGAGAGGTCCGGAAAAAGTTGGATCTCATTCCCATTGTAAGTGATTGTAGATCATTCCTGTGCCTTCCTTAAAATAATCTCCTTTTGTGGGTAAGAGGTACAAGCTGCCAGAATGTCACGTGGACAAGCCCCAGGGTCATTTCTTTTCGGGCCTGTTCTGCGTAGACTATCCAGTAAGAATGTGGGAGTCTCCATGCCCGGGATTAAATCTGCTAAGATATGGGTTACTGTGCCCTTCAAGTCCGAGTCCAATATCGACTCCGTCAAATTTCTTATGCGAATATTAGAGCATCGAGATCTGTTCTCTAGGTCTTCGCACTGCAGTTCTAAATTGCGTGTTAACCTGGCCAGCTCTTCTAGTGCGATATCTAATTGTTGGCTTTTCCCAGCCCAGTTCTTGAATAGCCTGTTCGTTGGAATCATTTCTCTCCCCCAGAGAAGCAATGTCTTTGCCAAAGGCAGATAATGATTGCCTAATTTCTGTAGTGAAGGCAGTGAACTGTAACTGAAATGAGGCCTGGAACTCCTCCTGGAAGTCTTGGAAGCTTGTTGCAAAGTCATCTTTAGAGGCCGCCATCTCTGGTCCCAGGCCACTAAATTTCTCACCTGGGGTGAATGTTGCTGTATCTCGAGCAGGAGTTGTCGTCTGTCCCAGTGCCCACAACTTTTGGAACGGATTCTGTTCACTCTGGGGGTCTTTGGTGGTTCCCCAGCTGAGTGAGTTCCTTTTCCCCCCTCGGCAGGTGCTATAAAGGATGCTGAGCCTTCACAGCCAGTAATGATTCTATTAAGTTCTGTAGGTTGGACGATTGTTACCCTAGTACCTGTGAGAGTGTATAATCCAGCCACAGTCCACCTCCGACCAAAGTTAAAGTTATCCTTACTTGTTAAAATGTTCCCAATAGTCCTGCCCAGTCAGTTTTCAGGTGCATAGGATTAGAGGTTGCTGCCCCACCAGTATTCGTTAAATTGCTTGTACTATGTCTTGCTGCTTTCATTGCAGTGCCCCCTCCACCCTCCTCAATTTGCTTTCCAGAGTCCTGAGCAATAGGGACGTGCTACACTGGACGAGCTGGTGTGCGCGCTGCCAATGGGGCCATATGAGCTCTGTGTGCGTGTGCACTTTGAGCAAAGTAACCATGCTTTTATGCCCTTCTTCCCAGTTCTCAGGATCTTTTATTATTTTAGTATCCCCAACTGATAGGAATTGTCCGTGCTTGCCTGGCCGTCGGGATCCGCAGCATAATCCGGAGGGCCACGTCCCTGCAATGCAAACTCCTTCCATGTTATCTGCTTGCAGTCTCCGATGCTATAGCAGGCACACCTCTCCTCTCTGGGTTGCCTGGGGTATTTCAGCTTCAATCCGCTATGCTCTGATGAGGGAGGGGCCGCTGCCTTGGTTTCAGGAGACGCACGAAGATTATACTGCACGCACGTCCACAAGGTGTGGTGGCCATCTTGGAATGAACTAGAAAGCGTTTTGACAGGAAGTTTGTGGAAATGCTTTTCTCAGGGTCTAGCAATTCATTTTATCATGATGTAAATAGTTTTTAATGTTATAACTTTCAACATGGATATAGTATGAAACCTGGTTAGTTTGACCCCCTCCACTTCTCGCTCAGCCTTTTTCAGAGCAAAGTCCAATACAGTAGGTCTTAACTGCTTTGAAATGTATCTCCTCTTGCATGTGGGTCTACTATAATATAATATCTATTACAAGGGTTGATTTAAGTAATTCTTCGATCTAAGCAGCCTCAATGGCTCTGTCCATTATTGCCTGTAATTCACCATTGCAATTAAGCAGCCCTGTGGATTGGCATTTAGGGCATTGTGATCCATCCCCCTCTCACTTTATATAAAGAATGACTTCCTCTGGTGGTCTGAATGTGTGTGTCTTGAGTAGTGATGTGAATCAGAGTCATACCTCCTTCGTTTTGAAGAGTTAGATCAGGATTATACATGGGCTCTCCTTGAGTGTCTACTCATGTCCGATTTGCAAGATCACTTTGTCATTGTAGCCAACTGATTCTCACACAAACATTGCACCACTTACCTGAGTGCTATTCAAAGAATTGTAGTCGCTGCTAGAACGTAGCACCCTGGGACACGCTGATATCATTCTGTCATGTTGTTGCTCTGCCCAAGGTACTGCCATGGACTAGCCTGTAGGTGCTGCTCGCCTGACTCAGAGCTCTCTCCTGCTCTCCTCTTCTGGATCTGGTCACGGCCCAACCAAGATCCTACAGGAGCATCAACCCAGTGCCAAAATAATTTTCAGAGGGTCTGCACATAGTGCTTGGATCTATGAAGATTGCCCTGAGGCTACATTTTCTAAGATGTGTTTGCCCCCATATTGTCTCCTCAGCAATGGTCGTCTTTGCCTGGAGAAAGAAGAAGATAACTTCAAATCAAAATCAGAGAAATCAGAGGTCAGAAAACCACAGGTTTGTGACACTGTATCAAGTGCGGCGCTCAGGAGTTCCGACATGGGGAAGCCAACAGTTGGGAAACTGTGAACTTGCAACACTGTATCAAGCATGCATCTCTGTAGTTTACAGAACATCCTGCTGCCTTCCCTGAAAACGTAGATTGAACTATAACAGTATCATGAAAAATGCTTCAACGGTGTATGAATGACATTTCCGGGTGTAGGGCGCGGGCATCTCCACACCTCCATCCAGATCTGGGACTGGCCAAGACCCCACAGTCCCTTCCACACATGACGCCCACCCACATTCATATGTCCAAGTTTGGTCCGTCCTATCAGTCAAACCTGTCTGTGTGTGGGGTTAGCGGCGTTAGCATTATGAATGTTAGCATGTGCCACACCTAGACGTAATCATGGACATTAGCTGGCGTCGCATCTAGATCGGATCGTGAATGTCAGCATGTGCCAAACTTAGATGGAATGGTGATTGTTAGCATATGCCACACTTAGATGGAATTGTGATTGTCAGCATGTGCCACACCTAGACGTAATCGTGAACATTAGCCTGCGTCACATCTAGATGGGATTGTGAATGTCAGAATGTGCCACACTTAGATAGAAATGTGATTGTTACCATATGCCACTCAGATGGAATTTGTAAATGCCAACATGTGCCACACTTAGATAGAATTGTGATTGTTAGCAAATGCCACAATTAGATGGAATTGTGATTAGCATACGCTACACTTTGATGGAATTGTGAATGTTAGCATGTGCCACACCTAGACGTAATCGTGAACATTAGTCGGCTTTGCATCTGGATGGTATTGTGAACATTAGCCTGTGTCGCATCTGGATAGGACTGTTCGTGTCGGCATATGCCACGCTTGGATGGAATTGTGATTGTTGGCATTTGCCCAATTAACCAATTCACTAACAATTACACCTCTCAAACTCTAACCAAACACAACCACAAGCCTATAAAGCAGCAATCCGCACGAGCTTCACTACACTGCAACAACAAAACAAACCCCACATAGACTCACACAAAAGCACAGGCGTAAGGGGAAAGTTGTCCAATTCTTTCCACTGGAGGTCCCTTTGCTTCCTCAAATGGGGATCAAAACTCTTAAGTTGGGGGGGCTTTATAATACAAATACAGGTTCGGAAAGCCTACACCCCCTCTGTCCTTCAGGAGCACAAGCACCTTGTAAGCCACTCTGGCCATTTTCCCCTGGCACGAGAATCGCAGGAGGCACCCCGTCGCTTCCCGACAAAAAGCTTTAGGGATCTGAACCATTTACATTTGGAACAAGTAGAGAATCTTGGGGAGGAAGACCATCTTTATGGAATTAAGGCATCCTAGCCAGGAGACAGTTAATTTACTCCATTTCTCCAAACTCCAAACTCCCAAACAATTTTGACATTAAAGGAGGAAGATTCACCTCGTACAAATCCTGCATGTCTCTATGTCTCTATGACATTAATTCCCAAATAATGCAATGTACTGGTCCTCAGCCCCAGGGCTGCAAATCGTCTCTAGTCATCGTCATCCGTTCAGTTCAAAGGGAATAGGATGGACTAGCTATATGTTGATGAGAGAGATTGGGCAGTATGAGCCAATTCGGGGGTCTCTACCTTCTTTAGGTATTACAGAGAAAATAGCCTGGACAAATGACCCAGGAGCCCTGCTGGTCTCCAATATGTCGTTGAATAGTTCAATCATAAATGGAAGAAGTGCTCTCGCAACTGATTTATAAAAGCCTGATGTGAACCCATCTTCCCCCGGAGCTTTGCCAAGCTGCAATTGCCCAATTGCACTCAGAATTTCCTCACCCGTAATGGGCTCATCCATTCCACTCGCCTCCTCCTGGGAAAATGTTGGTGGACAAATCTCCCCAAGGTAGCTTTCAATTC
Organism: Ambystoma mexicanum; assembly: GCF_040938575.1. NCBI lineage: Eukaryota > Metazoa > Chordata > Amphibia > Caudata > Ambystomatidae > Ambystoma > Ambystoma mexicanum. Next base: position 142,087,169 of record NC_090921.1, read on the forward strand.
CCTCCACATCCGGTTTCCCCCCTCCCTCATATAAATCTTCATAGATGGAGGCAAAGTCTCCAGAATTCCCTCTGATGTTACTTCTAATACGTTGCTCTCCCCCTGTACTTCTGAGACCCATCTGTCCACCCACTGGCCCATCAGCCTTGCCGCCAACAATGCGTCTGCCTTGTCCCCTTTCTCAGAGTATTTCTGTTTTAAAAAACTGGTGGTTACAAATTACTTTACCTTCCTCCACCAAACTCAATTCTTCTCTTTTCCCCCTCACATCTTCTATCCATTCTTCCACCCCTTCTTTTGATCCCTGTATCCTACTTTCCAAAACCCCAATCTCCAATTGTAATTTATTTTCTAGGAGAGTTCTCAGCCTCTTTTTCTGGGCATCCTAATCTATAAGCCCCTCTAAATTGCCTTGACGGCATCCCATACCGTACCATGGGCCACCTCCCCTATGTTATTAATACAAAATAATTCTTCAATCACCCACTCGAACTTCTCCATAAACACTAGAAGTTACATCTTCACCTAGAACTCTGGGAACTCAGTCCCAGCCTCGTCAGATCCAGAGAAACCAGGTCATGGTACAATCAACTGATCGGGTGGATCTTCGACCCTTGCACCAGCTCCCCCAGATACCTTGAAATACAAAGATACTCGATACGGGTCAAGGTCCCTGGAGATGGAGAATAGAAGGTAACGCCCCTCTCTTGAGGGTGGAAAAAGCGCCATACATCCCGCAGCCTGTGTAAATCTAAGTTCACCTGTAAATCATTACCTCCCACCCGAGGGGTTTGTTGTTCGCTCAATCTCGTGGTTTGCCTATCCAGGGCAAAATCCACCCACATATTAAAGTCCCCTCCCATGATAAGGTATCACGCCCCTTCACTTAACACCTTTGCCAGCATTGCTTTGATGAATTTCATCTGCCCCTGATTCGGGGCATACACTTTCGTAAACGTGAACTTTATCCCCCTTATCACTCTCAAAAGCAACAAGGCCCTTCCCCCGGCTCTGGACCAGACCTTCACAACCTCCATCCGGAGCTGCTTATGGACTAAAATGCCCACCCCCGCTTTTCTAGAGTCCCCTAATTCCCAGTATTCGTGCCCCAAGAGACCACAGGGAATCTTTCTTTCTTTTCCCTGGATAAACTTGGTCTCCTGTAAAAAGAGTACATCTATCTCCAACCTCTGGAACTCGCTGGAAACCAGGGATCTTTTGGTCAGGGAGTTGAGCTCCTTCACCTTTAGTGTACATACCCACAATCGATCCTCTTTCACCCCCTTCATCAGGTCCCCCATTACCCTGTTGAGACTTCGACCCACAGCACTCTCCATTGTCGGGAATGAGGAATTTCCATTCAGGTCATACCATGTTTAGACAAAATTAACCCTACACCAGGACCCCAGAACCCCATCTACTGCACCCTACACCCCTCACCCCTGTTCCCACCCACTTCCCTTTGTGGTGCTGAGGATCCTTCCAGTTATCATCACTGGTCAAACACCGGACCACGAATAGGACACGAACAACTGGGTCCCCTTCACATTATCCTCAAATTACAGAGCCACCTTCAATTCCCCCCTACCCTACCCTTTCCTAAACACACAATGCAATCCCCCTCGAAGCCTAAGATCAAATCCTTTCACACCAATTGTTACATCAGACACCTATCCTACGTTAGGAGATAAAACAGAGTGTGTTATCTGCTCCTCAGTGATGACACCAGTTTAAAACCTTCATGTGCCAGCAGCAGGAGAGGTATTCAATTTCCTAAATTTCCTCGAGCCGGGAGCCGTCGCCTATTGGGACCCTGCATGTGCCACTGCCTATCCTCACGATCCTTCCCTCCAGGCCCTGAGGCTGATCTGTTCCCTCCCAACAGTTCTCCTGCAACTCTGTAAATGTCTTTGGTGACAAGTTCAGTGACAAGTTTATAACTGTAGCCCTCCACCTCGAAGGAGATGGAGAAAGGAAAACCCCATCTATATTGCACACCCTTCTCATTCAGCCACTTTGTTAGAGGGGGACATAAATGTCTCTTAGCAAGAGTCAGGGTGGACAAATCTTGGAAGACCATGATTTTAATGTTTCCTTGCATTACCCGACCTGTCGCCCTGCCTTTTCCAATATCTTCAGATTGTCTGGGTAGTTATGAAAGCGGGCGAGGACTGATCTTGGACCCTACTTGTCCCTCCTGCCCTGTGCACTCTGTCAATTTTTGGCTCATAAATGGCAGTTTTGCTACTCCATGTTTAGCCCTCCTTAGGTCTCTTTCTTTTTCACCCTCCTTCTCCAGTATTCCGAATACTCTTGGGTTGTTCCTTCTTTCTTGATTCTTGAAATCGTCCATCTTTAAGGTAATTTCTGACTCCCTCCTCTCCAACTCAGCCATTCGCATGTCCATTTGAGTTTCTAATGTGTCCCAGGATGATTGGGTAGTCTCTACTTCCTGCAATCTCTCATCCATTTTGTTGATCCTAGTTTCAATCTTGTCCAATTTTCCTCCAATACTTGTCCCATCCCGCTTCTTTACTCTAACAGTGAGGCAATGTGCTTTTTCGTCAACATCGCGTCCTCTCCTCCTTCCTTCATGCTCCCCAGTGTAGCCTCCTGTTTAGGCTCCTGCCATCGCAGATATTCAAACTGCCCTAACCCTGACTTCCATTCCATGTAGCCAACGGAGCTGTTTCCGTTCCTCAGGTCCCGCAGATGTCCCGGCTTACCCAGTGTCCCTCCTCCAGAAGGACTCTCCAGTCCCCTTGAAATCACACCAAAAGGGAAACTCCTTCCACACCCGGTCTCTCAGACCTTCAATCTCCTGCCCAAACCACCTTTTTGGGTAAGGTTCCTTCTAGGCCTCCCACATCTCCAGGGAACTCCCCTGCAATCCCAATCCTCAATCTAGTGTTCTATTCAGGTGGTGAGTCTGCCGAGTTAGTTTCAGTGTACCCTGTCCCGCCTATTTGGTTCCTTCAACAGGGTTCACTCCTAGCCGGGTGACCCAGTGTTTGCGAGTTAAGGTCCCCTTATGCTACCAGGAGTCATGGGCCCCTGCCTCTCCCTGGTGGCAGAGAAAATATTCGACAGACTTTTATGCTGGAATCACAAGTCAGCTACTCCAGTTGTCTAACCCAAGCCCCAGACTGTCAGTGATTGGTTGCCCCCATGTGGGAGGGCTCCATGTTCCAACCACAGGGGGTTCAGCACCACCGTCCCCTGAACTGTTCTCCTGGTTCTGTTTCTCCTTTCTTTAACATAAGTCTGTAATAAGTCATGCACACGCCGCTGCACACAAGCAGGGGGCCCACACCACACTGATTGTTCCCGAACCAGGGTTCTGTGTGGATGAACCAAGGGGGTTTAAACCTGCCCATGTTGATCCGGTCATGTCTGCTGGAGAGAACCTGCTCAGTAACACTTCAGCAGAGACTGAGGGAATCCCACACTTGAGCCCAATGGGGGCTGGTATTCCCTGAAGACGCTCTGTGCCCCTTGGCCATAGCGCTCCCCACCGGCTCAGCTCTCCCCACACCAGGCGCACAGCTCCAGCCGAGGGAGGCACGTGAGTCCCGTTGGGAGGCGTAGGGTATCCCTGGTGCGTTGCCTGCCTATATGTGTAGTACGGGATGGGCCGGGCACCTACCTTCGTTCGCAGGGATACCGTGCAAGGGTCTGCTTGCACAATGTCTTCGTGCTTAGTTGCCTGGGATCCAGCAAGGCCTCAGTTGCGCTCCGTAGGCCCAGAGCCACTCCTGCAGCCCGCTGTCGTGGCCTCACCGCAGAGCTCTGTGTCTGCCCCAGCACTTTCACTTTCCCCCGGCACCTTCAACGCTGGAGATCTCGGTTCACAGGATGTCAATTTGTTCGCAACTTTGGTCAGATGAGCCGAAGAGCATCAGCTTTCAGCCGCTCAGGGGCTGTGCCGCTCGGGTGGGGGCGGGTTTCAAAAGTGGCCGCTTCTTCCACTTTTCTGGCCCGTTTCACCGGAAGTAAGCGATTAAGCTGTTGTCATCAGCGTGCCCCATGGTGGCCTATTGATCTAGTACTTTAATTGGATTACCCTGTTGCTAGTGATAGGGTTCTTTTGTGAAGGTGCCCTTCCTTCTTCAAGTGTTAGGTTTCAAATAGGAGAGTGATGCATATTCACCTCAGTACTGGGTTATTCAATAAACTGTTGTTGTAAAAAGCTGTCTTGAAAACCATTGTTGGTGCTATTTATATTGTTGGAAGTCAGCCGACACGTGTTTCGACCCTCTACGGTCTTTCGCAAGGCGTGTGGATTGTGGGCCAGTCGTTGCTTCAAGGTTGTGGAAATGAGTCTGGAATCCAATCCCAATATCTTGTCCCAGTATGATCGCAAATAAGGGTGGTTGATGATTTTGGAGGGGTGGCCCGGTGACCACATGGGTGCCTGTTTCGGCATGTTTCGGCATGCTCGGTAATTATCTGCTGATTAGCATTGTCTCTGTTGCGGCTTGTAGTGTATAAAGTGGTAGTAACAGCGATCTGTTGATGCAATCCTGTCCAGCACTTCGGGTTGTAGCCACGGGCAGAATTTTCTTTTCCCATTCAGCCTCAGTCACCAAAGGTATATCACTATTTTTTGTACCTACATTACAACACTTTTAAAAAAATAAAATACGTACACATATGCAAAACCATGCTTTCAGCGAGTTTGCTGCGAATCCCTCCATGTTTTATTTTTTTTAAAGTATCAAAATGTACGTACATAAAATAGTCATATAACTTAGTACCCACTTGACTAAATCCATTCAGACTTTGCACAATCATTCAAAGTTGGGTCTATAATTTCTCTGAAATATTTTTTGCACATTTGTCCGATGGCAACAAAGATGTAAGCCATCTAAAAATGTTGAGTCCCCCCCTCTAATTTTGCCCCCTCTTGACAAAATCCCACCGAACTTTGCAAAGACTTTCAAATCTGGGTTTAACATCTATCTCAAAATTATTGTACAAATTCGTCCAACGGCACCAAATTTATAAGCCTTTCAAATATTTTGGGACCCCCCCTCGAATATTGCTCCCTCTTGGCAAAACAGCACCATACTTTGAAGAACCACTAGGGGCCAGGGCCAACATGATATTGCAAAATGTCATGCAGTTTTATTGAGTGGCGCCAAAGTTATAAGCCATACAAAAATTGCTTTTCACCAACCCTATAATGCAGAAAAAAGTATGGAATGACCCTGAACATCCGGACTTCAGAGATGTAAAAAACACTCTTTTTTTATGGCCATCCTCATCACCCCTCAACTCCCCAGAGATTGTTCATTAATTTGACAAGTGCAATGTTGTGTTTTTTATTATGTGTTTACTATGAGGTCTGCAGACAACGGCGGCTGTCCGCTCATCCAATATGGTGGGTGCTTAAAAAAAAATTACACATCTCACGTTTTTAATTGACTAATCAGCAGGCACATTTGATGTCTGCACGCATCACAGCGTTTCTGATTTGCCCAGGAGGATGTCCGTGCACCGAAACAGGGAAGTGAGTCCATGGACCGGACTCAGATATCACTACTTACTTTGACCTACTTTTTGGTCTTCTTAAAAAAAATACTGGACGGGTTTACACCAAATTTACAAAAGCATGCTTTCGGTACCAACCCCTGCTCCTGGTGCAAATTTGGTCGAAATACGTCTAGTGGTTTTGCATCTATGAGGATTTCCACACATTTTTGGACCCCCCAGGTAACTTTGCCCACCCTTAATGAAACCGCACTAAACTTTGCAGAACCATTCTGAGGTGGCCATATACTTTTTTTTTGCAAAGTTTTGTGAGGATTCGTCCTTGGGGGGAGAAGTTAGAAGCCTCCCAAAAAGTGCTCTATGAGTTGAGCAACTGAACCAGAACTACAAGCCCGCTACCGCAGGCCGTGTAATATATATATGTGTGTTTTTCTTTTTTTGGTCAATTTGGCCAAACTGAGTCAGTCAAACCTGCCGTCTTCAAAATTATAACTATGTGATGAACAATAAGTGTTTAACTACACACTTATCTAAATATAATTAAAATAATGTGTTTGATGTGTGTGAGAGATTGAGGAGAACTGAGGCAAAGAAAAGGAAGGAAAGCAGGAGTTGTTTGAATTTAGATATTCGCCACAGAGGCATATCCAGCATGTGTATTCGTTATGGATATATAATAAAACTTTTTAGTTATGATCCTCATTCCGTTCTCACTCATACACTTCTCAACGAAGTCTTAACTACAACCTTCTATGCGATTTATTTTCTCACACATGGCATTGATGTACACATCTCGGTGGGTATATATACTTTTAGGCACCACACTAGTGTGTCCTTTTTTGTAGGGAGAAGGTGGTAACGAAAGTGGGAAACTGAAGGTTGGGGTTAGTCATTGCTAGTCAGAAGGCACAGACTCGTAAAATGTTTCTGTCAGGAACTGGGGAATGCAAACATATTGCGGGGCAAGACACAGTGAACCTGGCATCTTCTGTGACGCCGACTAGACTGCCCCACAACTCCCAGCCACCTTAGCACCTACGTGTCCATGACATGTACGAGCACACATTTCCCATGTTCTTCCCGGTCACAGAACGTAGGAAAAAAGACTACACCGAAGGTTGTGCACATGCTTGGCGATTAGCTCTGTATCTGTCTCTCTTCCTGCCTTATAGTCCTGCTTTGTTACTAATGCTGATCATCTATTTGTCTCTACGTTCCAACCTACACCCTGCTCCTAGACCTATCTGTTTTCTCTACATTGCCAAACCCAGCCTGGACTTGCCTTTGGTTTTTTTCCTGTATGTCTGTCACACTCCTTGATTTTCAACTATGCGAGTACTCCTTCTTTGTCGGGATATCTTTGTTCTTTCTTCTCCCCCCCTTTATTAGGACACCATGGTACAGTGGCTTTTTGGCTCCTGACTTTCTATGGATTCCCCCTAGTTTGGCACCTCCTTGCAAACCTACCCTTTTTCTGCTTTTTGCATCCTCATGCTCTATAGGTCAGTTTACTGATCACTGACCTTGTTCTTCCTTGGACACTCATAGGATATAAGGTCTGGCAGGCATATCTTTGTGAATGTGGGAAGAGACTTTTGATACCCACTTATTGCAAATGAACCTCTCCTTGTTTCTACAGGCTGGAGCAGAGTTGCTGCTGGGGATCCAACTTTTTCCCTGGCCTAAGACTCTTGGAAGGTCCTGTTGATCGCAGAGGAGGCTTTGGTCGAGTAGGATGTTGAAGTTTAATGAAAGCACATACCTGAATCCTGGCACATTCTTTGAACTGTGAAGAGAATGATTGTTTGGGTTGACCACACTTAAGAGAATAAGCTGAGTAGGTGAGCAGAGTAAATAAGATGATGTTAGGAAAGATTTCATTCTATATGTAATTGTCCCTGCAGTTGTACACCCCCAAATGTGTTGCTGCTGATTAGAAAACCTTAGCCTGGCTTTGCCAGAGAAGCACAGCCTTCAGCTGCACTCCTCTGGGCTTCGCTCACTTTTTATGGGGAAACTGACATGCCCTTAAGACAGTCATTGTCTGGAGACTTTGCTTCCCTTAGTCCTTTTCCAATGTTGCAACTATTCTGTAACATGTAACAAGTGCACAATGTACCTTACAGTACAGTGCACTTGGGTCTCATAGTCAATTACAAAGACCCTAGATATTCTCATAGGACTTTTTGGGAGATGTGCAGATGTGTCATGGACAGGGCTGGTGACAGCTTATCTTTTCATATAATGTTAACCCTTTCCTGCCATTTAAACCGCATTTGGCACAAATAGGTGGCCTGGCTCCAAAATGGCCATACCACGAGGTTCTTTGTCCTGTCCTTTGGCTACCTTGCCCCTTTGCCTTCCCCAAGTCGAGTCGACCCGGGTCAGTCCTTATTTGGGTATGCAGTTTCTCTCGAAACGCCAAGCTTTTGCGGGCTTCTGCATGCCTTGTTTGTGTGCCTCCAGGATGTGGGCTGGGGTGTCTGTCCCCAATACACATCCTGGGTGCCAGAGAATCTGGAGTGCTGTGAATGACTGGGTCCACCATGGTCCATGATTGGTCCACGTATGGAGTGTGTGTTTGTGAGCAGATCTCCCATTGGGTCCTCTCCATTTTGACGCGAAGGGAACTTTGGATAAGAGGAGGCTGAAAACACCCATACCATGTCGATCTCTGGAGTTCTCACCAAACGTAGGATAGGATCCAAGTATCCTGAAACTAAGAAGCCGATTCAAGGAACCGCTGGTGAACCGCAGGAAGGTTTGGCACCCTAAGCCCACTGCCGTTTGGTGGGAGCCGTCTGCATCTGGTCGTCCTAGAAGGTCTGCGAAGACGCTTGGACCCATTAAAATAGTGGGACCAACTATTCTCGGCACCTTCAACAAAACCTGTAAGTCAGCCTTCTCGGAAGTGTCCCTGGGCCAACCAGTCGTCTGACCAGCTTACGCAGGACCTCTGCTCTGTCTCCGTCGTTGTTTCGAGGAGGCCCTCAAAACTTGCTATACTGCTAGCTCTGTGTCCCTGGCACCCTCACACCGAATTTCAAACACTTGGCATTCCCAGGTCTGAAGTAAGACGAGTGCGTCAGGACCGGAGTAAACGCGGTTACCATGTTGCCCAGCCGTGGCGATGATCTTTGCAGGTGCGCTGCACTTGTGACTCTCTTGCCCTTGAAGCCTGCTGCAGTGAAACAGAGAAATTGCCACTGTCCCGTTTGGGAAACATCACTGTATCTTCGGAACTAAAGCCGCAGAGAGAGAGAGTACAATGAGGGAGAGTACAAGCCATACCTGATTGCAAAGGTAGCCACTTAAGCACACTAAACCAAAATGTCTAATCACTGTATTTCTGTTTGCTACCATAATCACTGTTTTTTCTGGTTCGTACTGGCTTAATCACTGTATTTCTGGTGACTATAAGCCTCACCATGCTTCTACACACATTCATCCTCTTTCTAACTCCTCTCTCCCTTTCTTTGTGTCACTTGGCCTCCCAATCCACACACACCCAAACCTCATGTATCGCCTTCTCTCCCTGTAAGTACTAACCCTCTTTCCTCTGCCTTCTTATAGTCTCCAACCAAACTCTCATGCAACCCTTTGTTGTCTTTTTTGCTCCCTAAATAGGCACCTAATTTGAAAGTACTCTAAGGGGTTCCCAAAAGTACCTCAAACAAGAGGTGGTGTGTCCGGGATTGTGTCCCATATGGAGTCTCTTTCATCGGTTGCTGTGCTGAGTCTGTCCTTGCCTCTGCTCTCCTGAAGGTGGAGCCAACTCATTAAAACCTACCCCTCCAGTCCAGACGCAGAGCGTCGCAGTGTGTCCGGGAGTGTTTCCTGTGTTCCCCCGGGATCCCAGTGGAAGGAGCGGACTTCCTGGACTGTTGTGAGCGAGCAGTAAGATGTGTTTCTCGGTCTTGTTGCTTGACTACTGATTACTCGGGCTTACTGTAGCGTGACACCCCCTTGCCGCTTCCCCTTTCTCACATGGAATAGCCTATGGCTGGGGTCAAAATGAACCGATAAGCAAAATCTTCCTGTGCAAGAACACGGCAGCAAACTTGCTCGAAGCAAGGAAAGCATTGATTGAAAAACTACACAATCGCTTTACCACTGCAATCTTCGAAGTTACTGGTACAATCTTTGGAGTTAGTCTTCCCGGTGTTGCGGGCCCCCATGGAAACTGGACTGAAAGATACTAATAGGTGGATGGCGGACTTAACACTTGGTATGGAATGTGCTGGGCTCACTAGAGCTTTGAAAACAAATAAATCACCACCAGTCTCTTTGGAAGCAATTTTTCTTCCCAGCAAAATTAACTCAGCCCCTTCGATTCTAACAATGAGCCCCATTCACCTTTCCCAGTGTCGATACTTCACATTTTAGGAAAAACACCAATGACCTAACTGATGCAGAGATTTTGGACACCGACCTGTCACCCATCCTGGCCCAGCCCCTTTAAACAACCAACAATCTCTAACGACTGTGCTGAGTACATTTCAGAGCCCCTGAATCATTCTAAGTTTAACGTTAACCAACTAACAATGGGCCTCATCATGAGTTGCAATTGTGTTAGCGCCACCCGGTCCAGTGTTATTAGCACCGGATTACGAGTTGGGCATTAATGGTAAATCCCCCTTTCCCTATTGGGTCTATTGGACCCAATGGGGCCTTTTTGTTTCAGCACAAATACTGCATGCTTATAAAGCCGGTGGAAATTGTGCCGAAAACAGGGCCCTAAATGGGTAAAACAGCCCATTTAGCGCCCAACTCGTGATCGGGCCAGCCCTTAAATGCGGCGGTAATAGCATTACCACCGCATTTAAGGGCTACTGCCCGACTCATGATGAATCCCAATGTCTAATGAATTGAGAATTCCTGACAGCCAATGGACACGGCCGACTTTACTTCCTTTTCCATACATGGAGCGCCCGGCCAATTTATCTAAATCTCAGTTGTCCACCTTGGTTGACGAGCCACAGGGAAAAATTGGCATGCCCTCGGCTCTCGCTGCTCGGTTGGTCAGAGATATTGCCCGAATCAAAAAGGATCACAAACTGATGGGTCATAATGTGGATTTGATCAATTAATTCGTACACGTGCAGTTTACCTTAATTCCTCAAATAGCGCGGAGAAATCTCTCCTCAAGCTGACGCCCAAAAATGGCAGTCCTGATGAGCCCTTGCAAACTCAAGCATGTTTGATTTCTTTTTCTACTGATTTGCCACCGAATTTTTCGGAAAAACATCTGTCGTCGTCCACTTCTACATCGTCATTAGAAGAATAGGTATTTTCCCCTAGAACGCTCTGTGGACCTGCTCACTCTCCAACCTCCACTCTTCCTAACATCCAAGCGAATATCATGTCAGAAGCAACCATTGCCATTTCTCCAATCATAAAACTTTATGAAGCGATAAATGAATCCTTCAAGGACCAAGCTACGGTTTTGGCCATGATTTGCACAAAAATGATTTATATTGAATCATTCATTACATCGCTTCAGACAAGGGTAGACAATGAAGCAGCAACATCAACTTATTTGCATAAACAAAATTCAAGAAGCTTTGGATTTTGAGTGCACTGATAAAGAAAATATACTAGACACCCTCTTGGAGACTTTGCAGGAAATAAAGTCCTCAAGGAACATAGGTCCTCTTTTTGCCGAATCGAATTCCCAAGAGGCGCCTCTAACTCGTAAATCTTCCAGTGTGTCTGCTGGCTTTCTGCCAAAAACTATCAAAGAATAACCGGTTTGCACAATAGCTTTTTACAAGTCTTTCTGTGTCTTTGCAACTGGAAAAAGGGAACTTGGTTTTGCCCCAACCAAGTACAATTGCCAACAAGCCTACATTTGAGACCCAGCCGTCAGAAGAATGGGTGTTTACAAGGGGAAATGTGGCTGTGGCCACCTCCTCGGTTAGCCTGAGAGAGGAAACCACTATTAAAGTGAAGTACAAGTATGCAAAAGCATGCAAAGGAATACAGGACATTGCACCCATTTAGGCTGAAAGTGTTTTATTGTTATTAAATCTTTAAAATCGACCTTAATTAATGACACGTGTTTCGGCCTTTGCTGGCCTTTCTCAAATCAGGGTTTGTATATTCATTCTATTCTAATGTGAAAATAAAAATAATAAATGGTAATACAGAATTGCGGAAAAGTCCATATATCCAATGCGAAATCAACAGAACCAATGAAACAAGACTCATCCGGTATTACGTCATAAAAATGTAAAAATAAATTCCACCATATTCATATGTAATCAAAAGACATCATGAACAAAACAAGAAAGAAGATTTGGAATCGATACAAAAAAGCATATTAAGCACCAAGAAAGTAATTGAACATATGATAATTAGACACATCATACAATTCAAATTGTAGAGAGAAGGGTAAGAGAGGGAAGGGAATGGCCAAACAAACATACAGAGACAAAAAATGGATATAAGATTAGTCAGTTATGTCAGACCTAAACGTATTTTAAGAAACATAACTCTTGTACATCATGACTTACCCAAGCAGGGGGTCATTGCTTCCTCTTATTCGGGTTATTTGTGTTGGGTCAAATCCCATCCATATGTAATCTAGTACCAAGATAGATACGAAATAATTATTTAATCCTATTGTAGTCCTAATGTGGTTAATGAAATCTGCACATTAATTTGAATCATGCCCTATAGGAGCATAAATAGCATACTATTGTGTATGGCTTGGCTTTGCAGAAGGAATGTTGTGATATCATGTGGAGTGTTTATGCCTGAGTGATTGAATACATGGGTGAATGTTCTAACCTGGTCAGTTGTTCAGCCAGAGGCCTGGGTGATGGGCTGCCAGTGTTTTTATATGTCCTACCTGTAACTTATATGTAACCTGTTTGGCTGCTTGTAAAGATACCATGAAGCTGGTAATAAACCTAGCAAGTCAACCTAAGAAGGCTGGGAGTCACTTCACTACACATACCTCATTGTTTTTTGTAAATACTAAACAAAAAGATACATGTTGACCAAATTAGATGCAACGTTACATATAAAATATCCAATCTCACACGTCCGTTGCTTCCGATTGTTATAATAGTATTCTGACCCGACTTGATTAGTATAACTTGTATCGCAATATGTGACCAAGGTTAGACAAAGCGCAATGCGCGAAAATGTAATGGAACACTTACTTTCAAAGAACTACAGTCATATGCGTTGGCTTCGTACTGAGGAAGCGGGCGCCATCTTGGGACTATTTGTTAGGTTCCCATGGTGACGCGTCGCCAAATCCGCCTCTGTGCCGGGTTGCTAAGCCACTTGCACGCGGATTGCTAAATTTGCGTGCGGGGTTAGTATCAGTTTGTCGCGGGTCTAACCACGATAAACTGCATTCTAAAATTTAGTTAGCGGCTATTAGATGGCAACAACCAAACTCTGTAGATTACATATTATAGTGAAAGAAATCGTGTTCGTTGTCATGGTAACTGGACTACACTCATAAATTTGTTAAAGGTGTATACCTACTGTGAAAGAAATCGTGTTCGTTGTAATGGTAACTAGACTATGCTCATGAATTTGTTAAAGGTATAGGCCTACTTATAAAAATGGAATGTTCTACCATGTGTTACAGTAACATCTATACAACTATGCAGGTCATGTCCATGACCTTCATATCTGTCATAATGCATTCTCATATGTCTCAGCAAAAACTTTAGGGAGTGTTATGGGGAAGTATACTGAATAGAACAACAAAAGTATAATGATGTTAATCACAGTAATATGGTTTGGAGAATGTTAAATCAAGAGAGATTGATAATAATAATACATCATTATCACTAAACCCATATAGTGCGAATGTATACACATATTGTGGTATACCTAAAATAGCACCAATTTAACATATTAGTAGGACTCCTTATGTCTGTGTTCCTATAAGAAAGATACCATTTCTGTATCTAAATTCAAACTGAGCACAGTTGTGTTAAAAAGGCAAATCAGTCTTGCTTATGCTTGGTGTAATGCTTGGACCCTGCCTCCACCCCTTTTATTTAATGTAATATGTTGTAAACCAATGAATTGTATGTTTGCCTTATCATCCATCTGATGATTCTTTTGCCAATGTGCTGCTAGAGGTAGGGTCGGGTCTTGACTTACATTTTTAGCCAAATGCTCACGAATTCTTACACTAAGCTCTCTTTTGTAACTACCTATGTATAGTTTAGTACAAGTGCATCTGATAGCATAGACAACATACTTTGTTCTACAATTAATCATGTGTTTAATCGTGAACACTCTTCCACTTTGACCCTCTAATTTATTAGTTTTATCACCCGCAAATATGCACATTGTGCAGAACCCACATTTTCAGAAACCTGGTTCAGTTATGGTAAGCCAAGTGGCTTCTCTATCTTTGGCTGGATCCGGTAACAGGGATGGGAAAATGATTGTTTTTAGGGTACTGGCCTTCTTGAAAATAATTGTTGGTCTATCATCAACAAATTTGATCAAATATTCATCTAACTGTAATAAATACCAATGCTTTTGTAAGGTTCTTCTAATCAGATGGTGGTCTCTATTAAGGGGGTAATTCATAGAATTCAGCGCACAAGTGGCGCACACGGCTGGCGCACAGTGCGCGTGTGACTTTCTGCGCCAGCCGCGTGCGCTATAATCCATTTCCGCGCACAGCGTATTCATGGATTTAAACATCCAAAACCAGCCGTGGTGCAGAGTGGCGCATCGACCCTGCAGCAGCACCAGTTACGCCCCCAATCCCTCCCCGTGCGCTATGTACAGCGCACAAATCCCGTACATGGTGCACAGGCTCACAACCTCGAAAACGCCTGTAAAACCCCCCACGCACCCCTCCGAATACACGTAGCCCGCTGCGCAGGTAGTCTCACACGCGATTGTGTGCGAGCGGGGTACGTGTATCACTGGGGTTCGTGGGAAGTTTCACACGCGATTGGCCCTGTGCGAGCGGGGTACGTGTATTACTGGGGTTCGCGGGAAGTTTCACACGCGATTTTGCTGTCAGAGCGGGGTACGTGTATCCAGTGTGGTGTGCGGGGAGTCCTACACGTGAATTGGCAGTGTGGGTCCTCCCAGGTGTCCCCTCTACCCCCTCCACGGCCCCTGCAGGCAGCCCACACCACAGGAGACTACCCTGCACCCCTGGTCATGTCCCGCAGGCAGCCCATCCACCATGGGCATGCCCCCCAGCCAAGCCACATGTCACCTTACAATATGATCACCAACTCATGTCCCCCTGCACCCCCACCCCCAGCAGTGAGGGGCACCTGCCAGCAGGCCCCCACTCATGTCCCACTTATTTCCCCCAAATCCCAGCAGTGAGGGGCACCTGCCAGCAGGCCCCCTCTCATGTCCCCCAGCACCCCCACCCCCCAGCAGTGAGGGGAACCTGCCAGCAGGCCCCCACTCATGTCCCACTCAGGCTCCGCTCCACCTTTTTTTTTTTAAACTTTGGTTTTATTGGTGGTTTTTCGAAGAAAAATACAAACGGCAACGCTGGGAGCGTCGTAATCATCATTATTTAACATTGTCATTAAACCCCCAGATTCCCTCTCCCCCCTTCCCCCCCACCCCAACTCCTCCCCTCCCCCCAGATCAGAGTCACTTCAAAAGTCGAACAGCTGGAGCTGTCGTCGTCGCTCGTTGTGCGTTGCCACAGAGGTATGCTATACTCTCGCGTCCAAATTGGCTGAGTGAGATCCGACGTCTCCCGGGTCCTGGGCTACTCCTACATCCCTGAGTAAAGCATTCCAAACCCACCCCCGCCATTCTGCCAGAGTGTACTCATATTGTCAGTGGGGGTCCCAGCCCCATGCCCCATAGACCCCATACCAGTTAGCCTGAAAGGAGCCCAATTCGTTATTTACCATGGCCGTCAATTTGTCCATTAAGAACATGTTTTTTAGTTTCTTAAGCCAATCTTCCTTGGACGGGGTCTCTGGGCTCTTCCACCTTTGTGCCAGGGCCACTCTGCCCGCTCGCAACATCGTCTCCCACATACTTGGGTACCTATACAGTTCAGTGTCCTCCGGGGGAGGCCCAGCAACATTGTTAGGGGGTTGAGTGGGATTAGTTCCTCGGTGACCTCGGCCATCCACCCCCGTACCTTCTCCCAGAACTCCTGCACCTTGGGGCAGGACCACCACATATGCCCCCTCGATCCCACTTGGCCACAACCCCTTGGGCATCTGGGGGACACTCCCGAAAACATCTTGGACAGTTTTAACGGGTCCCTATGCCAGCCCTGTAGAATCTTGAAGTTGTGCTCCATGTCAGATGTAAATAGGTTCCCATGAAATGCTATCTTAAAGACTTTGGACCACGCCTCCTCCGTGAGTGGTTCTCCTGCCAGGTCATCCCAAAACCCCCGAAACCCTCTTCTCCCCTCCAAGTTAACAGTGTTCAGTATTTGGTACATTTTGGAGACCGCCCCCTTCCTTGATGTGGCCGTGTCCAGAAACTTTTCGAAGGGGGTCAGCTGTCTCCGTAGGTTCTGGCCCCATGTTTGGTCACAAAGGATGCCCTTCAGGCGCAGATATTCAAAGATTGAAAGGGACTCCCGCCCCAGTGCATCTCGCAGGGCCTCGTATTCGAGGAACTCGCCCTCTTTGAACAGTTGTCCCGCCCATTCCAGACCCCCGTCCGACCATGACTGGGCATTCCTGAATCCCCTGCTACCTAATTTGAGCGGGTGGCCCCAAAGCGAAGACATTGGAGAGGGCCATGTCGTGAGGTATGAGGTTGTGGGTCCCTCTTTCCAGATTGTCCAAAGTATTCCCAGGGTTGGGTGGGCTTTCAGTTTGCTAGGGATGAGTCTACGCGGCAGCCACAGGAGGTTGCGCACTTTCAGAGGGTGGGCGTCCATGTCCTCCAGGTATGACCAGTAGGTGCCCAACCCCTCCTTCATGTGCTCCAGCAAGACCCGCAGCTGGGCGGCCCGGTAGTAAAGGAGAAAGTCCGGTAGTCCGAACCCGCCCTCCTCTCTGGGTAGTGTTAGGGTGGCCTTTCCTATTCTCGGGGCCCTCCCTTGCCCTACAAACTCGCGTATTGCTTTTTGTAGATCACGGAGCAACTGGGCGGGGACCTCCGTTGGGAGCGCGGTGAATAAATATAGTAATCTCGGTAGTACGTTCATCTTTATCGCTGTCATGCGCCCATACCAGGACAGAATCATACCATCCCATCTCCTCAGGTCAGACGTAACCCCCGCCAGGATAGGCCCATAGTTCTCCGGGGCCAATCTCGAGAGATTTCTAGTCAGGGTCACCCCCAAGTACCTGATGGAATCCCTCCCCACCGCAATCCCCGCACACCTGTCCCGGGGGTCCAACCACGGGTCCTGGGCCCTCATGGGTAGGAGCTTTGACTTAGCTGCATTTATTTTTAGTCCCGAGAACTGCCCGAAGGCTGTCATCAGACGCAGGAGGGGGGGGAGCGAGGAGCTGGGCTCCACCAAGTACGCTAGGATGTCGTCAGCGAACAGGGAGAGCTTGAACTCTACTTCTCCCCTTTTGATCCCTTTGATGTCGGGGTGGGCCCGGACTGCTATGGCCAGAGGTTCCATCGTCAGGACGTAGATTAATGGAGAGAGTGGGCACCCCTGTCGTGTTCCCCTCGTGAGGGGGAATTAGTCGGAGAGTTCCCCGTTCACCTGCACTCTCGCTGTTGGGGCTCTATAGAGGGCAGAGACCCAGGTCCTAACGTGAGGCCCAAAGCCCATTCGACGGAGGAGGAGTTGCATGTACCTCCACTCGACTCTGTCGAATGCCTTCTCGGAGTCCAAGGAAAGCAAACTCGCCTCCAGGTCTGATTCCTGGGCATAGTGGATTAGGTCTATGGTCTTCCTGATATTATCCGAGCCCTGCCTGCCCTTCACGAACCCCGCTTGATCCCCGTGTACTAACTTGGGCATTATCCCCTCCAACCGTTTACCCATCACCTTAGCTAGGATCTTGACATCTGTATTTAGAAGGGAGATCGGGCGGTAGGAGGAGCAGTCAGTGGGGTCTTTTCCTTCCTTGGGCAATACCACTATGATGGCTCTCATCATCGTTTCCGGCAGGGTGCCCCCCTCCAGTACTGCATTGAATACCCTCGCCAGGTGTGTGGCCAAAATGGACCGGAACCTCTTGTAGAAGTATACTGAGAACCCATCTTCCCCCGGGGACGTTCCCGCCTTCATCCCACCGATTGCATTCTCCACCTCCTTCTCTGTGACCCCTCCCTCTAGACCCTCTGCCATCTCGCCTGTCAGGGATGGGATCTGGATGGAGTCCAGGAACTCCTCAATCTGAGTGTCTTCCCCGGCATATTCTGACGAATATAGTTGTTCATAGTAGCGTCGAAAAGCCGCTCCTATGACTGGGGTGCTGTCGTCTAGTGAGCCCCGTTCGTTCCTGATTGCCCTCACCATTCTGCTCCTCTGGACCTCTCTAAGTTTCCAGGCCAGGATTTTATCGGCTCTGTCCCCCTTCTCATAATATTTTTGTTTCACTAGCTGGAGGTTGCGCTCAGTTTTGTGCAACAAGAGATCTTTCAATTGTAGTTTGTAATTTTCTAGGGCTGTGATTTGATCCATAGCTAAGGGTGCCTCCGGGGGGCCTCCCGGCTGGAGCTGTGCGATCTTTTCCCTAAGGGATTTTTCTTGGGCCTCCCTCTCCCTTTTTTTCTGTGCCCCCATTCTTATGAGAACCCCACGTAAAGCCGCCTTGAAGGCGTCCCACAGCACATGCGCACCCACCTCGCCATTGTCGTTCAGCTTGAAGTATTCCGTAATGGCATCCTGTACTTCCTGCGCCAGGACATCGTCCTTCAGCAGGGAGTCATTGCACTTCCATCGCCCTTTTCTGCCACCTCGCCATTCCCCTATAATGGTGGTACGGACCAGGTCATGGTCGGACCAGGGGACCAGGTCAACCTCATAGCCGGAGACATATGGGCGCAGGGGTTCGTCTACCAGGATGTAGTCTATTCGGGAGTATGATGTGTGGATTGCAGAATAGTATGTGAAGGAGGGGTGTTCTGCCCTAGGGGTCGGGATGGTGTCCACTAGGCCCAGCTCTGTGTTGATCCGTTGGAAGGAGCGGGCCATAATTTCATCTGCAGCCCTGGTGGGTTGGGGTTCCAAGCGTTTCCTATCAACTTTCGGGTCCAGGACCATGTTAAAGTCCCCCCCACCACCATCAACCCGCGTACGAATAATTTCAATCTGTTCTTCACTCCCTCCCAGAATTGCGCCTGGCCTTCGTTGGGGCCGTACACAACTGCAAGTGTTAAGGGGGAGCCCCGCAGGGAGCCCCTCGCCAGCAGGAACCGCCCCTCCGGGTCTTTCAATGAGGCTTCTACTTCAAATCCAATGTCCCTCGCTAGCACTATGGCCACCCCCCTTTTCTTGGTCTTGTGGGAGGCGCTGAGGACTTCCCCAATCCCCCCCCGTAGCCTCGGTTCTTTCCCCCTCGCCCAGTGCGTCTCCTGAAGGAAAAGCACGTCTAGTTTAGCCCTCCTGAATTCCCTGCAGACCAGGGATCTTTTGGTGGGGGTGTTCAGCCCCCTCACGTTTAGGGTGCCCACGCCCAGGGTAGGTAGATCCTCAGCCATTGTCTAAAATAAACCTGCTACTGGATAGCTGACTCGTGGCACTTTCCTTGTCCGGCTCTTTTCGTGTTATCCTCTGATCTCCCGTTTCCCTTCCCCCCCTCCCCACCAGGTGGTCCTGAAACCTTTCCCCAACTGACCCCTGGTCCCCCCTGTGAACGTAACCACATCAACAAACCCCCTACCCTCCTCCCCCCACCCCGGCGTCCAGCCAGACAGTTCTACCATTGTTGGTAACCGGCCGGACCACCAGCCTACCGCCTCCTGCTGGGTGAATAACCAAATTCGAGCCTCCGTGAGCCCCCTACCCCCCCTCCCCCCCCCTCAATGTAACTCTCATACTTGCTGTTCCGGGAGGATCCATATAAGTTCGGACCCCCTGGTCCTGGAGTTCAGCCCGTCTTCGGGCCGGATCAGATGGCGAGTCCCCGTGGTGAGATCTTTACACAGATCCCCCGAGGCTGATGTCGCCTGCCGTGAGATGCCTCAGCACCCTTCCTCCCCCAGGTCCGACAGGCTCGCTCCACCCTGGCCGGGTTCCGTGTCATTCCTGTCCGTCGATGGGGACGATGGGTTCAATTTTTTAAATTTCCGTGGGCCTGTCTTTTTTCTCCTCTCTCCTCGTGATCGGCGCGCACTGGCTTCATCCGCAGCGAACCCGGAGGGTTCCCTCCGCGGGGTCGGGTCCGTTGCATATTCCTGTATGGCTCCCCTTATATCTTCCTCTGTAATCAGGTTCACTCGTTGGCCTTCGTATTCAAACGTGAGGGAAAAGGGGTACCCCCATCTGTAGCGCACCCCCTTCGTTTTCAGCATCTGGGTCAGCGGGCGGCACATCCTACGTTTGGCCAGCATGTATGATGAGAGGTCCTGGAAAATGGCCACCTGTGCGTTGTTGTAAGTTATCTCTCGGGATTTCCTGGCCTCCTCCAGGACCTTCGCTTTTTCAGTGTAGTAGTGGAAGCGGACCAGAATAGACCGGGGGCCCCCGGCTCTTCCCCCCGCTCTATGGATCCGATCAAACGTCGGTTCGGTTGTCATCTCATCCGCGAAGAGGAGGGCGATGATGTCCCTCACCACCCGGGTCAAGTCTCTTTCCGTTTCCCCCTCCGACTCCGGCACCCCAAAAAATCTGAGGTTGTTCCTCCGCTCTCTGTTTTCAAAGTCGTCCATTTGTCTTGCCCTCTCCTCATCTCTCTTTTCCAGGGCCGTTAGTCTCAGAGCCGTGTCCAGCTCCTGGGTCGCTGTTGAGGACTGGTTGGACTCTAGTTGTGACAGTCTATCCTCGACTTTGTCCACTCTGCGGTCCATGTTTTCCATTTTTTGGGCAATGTCTGCCCGCATGTCCCTAATCTCCTGCAAGACCGAGGCAAAGCCCTTTTCCATGGTAAGGGCGGGCAGGGGTGGGGTCTCGGAATGGGCCATGTCGGTCCGTCGGCCCGAGTCGCTGTTCTCCCTGCTGGTGACTTGGTAGCGGTATTCCTGGAGGGTATGGCGCCAACTCATTCGGTCCTCCTACTGCTCCCCTCTGCTGATGCACCCCTGGGGGCAGGGGGCAGAGCCCGGTCGGGGAGCGCGCTCTCTTTCCTTCTGGTGTGGCCCTTTGTTGGGGGCCTCTCGTGGGCGGGCACTCGCCCCACCAGACCTCCGGTGGGGGCCTCACACCCCTTCCCCCCCTTGTGTCCTCTGTATTTGGTCAGCAGTTATTAGGGTGGGGGGGAGCGGTTAATGATGTCCAATAGCGGTCTGTTGGAGGGCTCTCTGGTGCGGTTCCTCCAGCGAGAGCTCCCAGGCGGGCACTCGCCCTGGGAAGGAACCCAGGGGCCACCACCCAGGGAAGTGATGTGTTCGAGGGTGCTCTCCTCCGAATGGACTGGGGATGTTTTTCCCCCTCGTCTTCCTTGCTTTTTCTTTTTTTTTTTTTATATTTTTGGGGGGGGGGCTCGACAGGGGGGGGGCGGGGCCGACTCGCCCCTCCGCGCCGTCCGATGCGCCCCGCGACTGGTCCCCCGGAGTCCTTTAGGGTTGCGTGGGGGCTGGGGCAGGCTCCCCCCACCTACCTCGGCTCCGAATTCGGGAGCGCGGGCAGGCCGCCTTTCCATAAGCGGGTCGCGGCCCGCGTCTCGTCCGGCTCCTCAACGGGGATTTCCCCTCCGCGACGGCTCCTTGTTCGGGTGCTGCAGGGGTGTTGCCGGCGGGTCTTCTGCCGGGGGGGCCGGCGCGCTCCGTGTTCGGGGTGGAGAGGGGGTCGTGCGCTCCCACGAATCCAGGCCGCCAGCGCGCGCCACCTCCTCCTACGATGGTTGGGACGCTGCCTGGGGCTCTCCGGGGCTCCTCCCTTCGGGCCGCAGAGCTCGTTCTCGGGCACTCGGGGGTTCCCAGATTCCGCTCTTTCGCCCCGGGGGGCACTCGAGGTTCACGGGTTCCGCGGACCGTGAATGTCCCGTGGGGGGGTCGCGGGGGGGGGGCTCAATCCCTCTGCGTAGCCCAGTTACGGCGGGAGCGGCGTGTTCAGGCTGCCATTGCCTGTGCGCCCCCTGGTGGCCTCCAGGCTCCGCTCCACCTTTGATAAAGAGGAAGAAGGGTGCTCTGGCATTACAGGCTGAGACCCCAGACACGGCTACACACTCCGGCACGTCAAGGAAACCTAGTTCTAATGAGGCTGAACTTGATGCACTTGTGGCCTATGTGTTGGCACATAGCCGCGGAATGGTGGTGACTGTAGGGTGCAAGACCACACCTGGTCAACGTAGGGCACACTGGCAGACCATCGCGGACCGCATAAGTGCCCTTGGATTTGTGAGGCGCACAGCTGATGATTGCTACAAGCGGTGGAATGACCTGAAACGCAGAGCAAAGAACAAGCTGGCCGCTAATCATGCCGCTACTCTGGTGACTGGCGGTGGGTCTCCACCAGAGGACAACAAACTCACTGAACATGAGTCTGTTGCTGGGACTTTCGTCACAGTGGAACAGATCCAAGGCGTGGGAGACCTACCTGATTACGACGCATTGTCCGGTGAGTGCCCATGCATGTGTGTGTAATCCATGTGTATGTTGTTTGGGTGACGGGTTCTGATTGAGTGCCAGGTGAGGGTGTGTACTCCTGAGTGTTATGGGTCACCCATGTGCTTCCTCCAATACATTCACGTGCCTTTGATTTGGGTATGACAGTATCCCTTCTGCCCACAGTAGCCAATTAGCCCCACATTACTGCTGTTGCCCTTGAACTATCATCTTGCAACAACATTGTTCTGATTTTTTCTGTGTTCATTCAGGCTGATTGTTTAGATCATCCCATTTTTCATATCCTTTTTTCATCCCTAATGCCACATATGTGGCATGCTTCTGTCATTGGTTACAACCCATATTGTGCCACATTAGTTACCTGGTTATGTGAATGATTAGACCATACAGGGCGAGAGAGTATTGGCCTGCTGAAATTTCTTTTTAGGGCCTGTTTGCATGTGGAACATGATAGTTGTTTCCTGTCATGTTGAAGTGACCAACCATTGATGTGTATATCTGCCTACAATCACTGTATTATTGTACACTGGATGTGTTGCAGTGTGTGGCACATGCATATTTTGCAACACTATTCTGCATTAATCTTCTCATCATGTCCATGTGACATGGATGTGTGACAGTACTCATTCACTGACATATCGCTGTAGTTGTCTAATTTACCATGGCTATGCTACATGACATCTGTGTGCTGGCATGTGTCATGTATGTGTATTGGACATGCCACTCACAGGCTGATGTGTGATGCCAGTGCTACACAACATGCTGCAAATGTGTTGCTTTTCCATCTTGGTGTCCTCATTGTCTGCCTTTTTGACTCCCCTTCAAACTCATTAACAGTGCATGCATACCGGGGTTATAGTCATGTGGGACATGTATAAACCATGTACAGGATCTCTGTCTTGTCAGGCCTATGTGAGTGCTATGGTGCTCATGCCTGTTTCCATTTCTTGTATTTCATGGTTTTGCAGGTGACGACGCACTTGATGCTGGCGAGGTTCAGGAGATGGTGCAGACCCAGGAGGATTCACAGCCACAACCAAGCACCAGTGGGGGACGTGGTGTGGTGGTGGGTGAAAACACTTTGGTACTGCAGACCATACTGTCGAGGCGTGTCTCTGGGTGCAGCTCCCCAGACCTCTATTCAGGTGCTGAGTCGGATGATGAGACTTATGTGCTGTTGCAGGTCAGTGCTTCTGGCAGGGATTCTGTTCTGTCCAACCCACCTGCACCAGGGGTAGAACCCTCTATGGGGATGTCAGTGTTGGTAGGTCCGCCTTTGGCGGTTACGGATGCAGGGTCACACTCCACAGCATCTGATCCTGTTCCTGGGCCAGCAGATCAGAGGGGGAATGCAGTCCTGCAGCCTCAGGCAGTGCCAGCACAGCAAGGTGCAGATCGCCTTGCCCCGAACAGGTGTGGTGCCCGTTGACGCGGTGGCCGTGCACCACCAGGCAATACTGTATGGGAAAACTCCATGTACGGTATGGCAACCCAACAGGCAGCATCAGTAGAAATGATGGCTCAGGCAATGGAGAGGGTGGCCACTTCCATTATACCCCCTGAAAGGCAGATGGAGCAACAACAGCAGGCAACAGACTCCATTTGCCAATCACACAGGGAAGACATGTTGGCGTCCAACAGGGACCGACAGGCGGCACTGGAGACTGCGCAAATCCATATCAATAAAGTCACAGGGCCACAGGGAAGCCCTGAGTGTAGAACTCCATAACCTCAGGCAGAGTCTGCTTGAACTTGAGGCTTCCCGAAATGTTAGGGCAGAACAGCAGCTGGAGCAGCTCACACGTTCGCTCTCAGCTGAGCTGCAGGCAACACGTGAGGAGATCCGGGCATCCGCGAGGCCATGCGTGCAGAAGTACAGGCAACCCGTGAGGTGCTGCATGGGGATCTCCGCACTTTAATCCTCCAGAATCAGACCTTCCAGACCCGCATGCTTGCTGCCATGGAGGACCATACCAGGGCTTTGTGTGGGCTGCCTCCCATAGTGGCACCACCTCCTGATGCAGCAGCAGAGGGTGAAGAGAGCGACAGCAGTTCTCCCACAATGGCATAGCCGTGCAGGCCATGAGCCCATGGAGGTATTTTTTTTTCACAACATCCACGCAGGTGGGTGTTGGTGTGCACCCTGTCCTCGAACCTCCTGGGTCGCCTCCCCCCCTGGCCCCCACATGGCCATTTTTTATTTATTTTTTTATTTTTTTACAGTGTGTTGCCTTGTGTTGCTCCTGTGGGCATCCACTGTATTCCGGCTGGGCACATGCAGGCTTGTCCTGAGTTTGGGTTAGATGCTTGGGTTCGTGACACACACACCCCTCCTGCTTCCCGTTTCCATGGGCTTGCAAAGGGTGTGACCAAGTGAAAGTGACTTACACAGTGACATTTGGCTCCCATGAGTTGTGTGGGCAGGCCGTAGTCAATACTGTGTGGACATCCCTAGTGGGTATTGTTATTGTATTGTACACTGCATGGTGTATTGATATGTTCTTGTGCATCCATGTCTTCCTCCTAATTTGCAGGTTCCTTTCTCATGTCTTCACAAGGCCGTCTCCTTTGCAGATGGAGTTCATGTTGTATGCAGTACACTGACACATTTGCGTGGCAGCAACACTCTACAGTTGGAAGGGGTGGATGTGCTGGCTTATTCAGGTTGTAAGACTACCACTACTTTGACTTAGTACTGTCATCTTTTTGCAATGTTTCATGGTGTGTTTCTGTATTGTGTTGGTGGTAAGTATTTGTTCATGTGTGCTGTTTGTTATTGATTACTCGGAGCATATTGTCTGTGGGCAGTTTCCATTTGGGACAGTGCACTTTGTGACACTTGTGTCAGGTCTTGTGCATTGCTTTGTTTGCTTTCACATTGCATGACATGCCATGGTGTGTTGGGTGGCGGAGCTGGAGAGGGGTTGTGTGACATGGCGCTGTTTTCATGTTGTATTTTGCAAGGGGGTAATCAATTTAGCAGCATAGATGTATGTCTTATATAATGACACAGCATTGGTGGTGTTTCGGTAGGTAGGGATGCACACAATGTAACACTTCCAGGTGACCAATCTCAGACTGGTATGGTTGTGACAGTTGACTGTCTCTTATGTCATCATCATTGATTGTCAGCTGGTATGTGCCAGGGCTGTGTGCACTCCACGGGGTGTGATTTTAGGTGAAGTAATTAGCCACCAGCTGCGTACGGGCTGCCTCACCACGTGCCCTTTCCCCTCCCATGCGCAGCGGGTGTGCATGTGGTTGGGGATGTGGGGGCACCACCATGACCACCTGCAGGCCCCGGCGTGTTGCAACGTTGTGCAGGACACATGCTGCCACTATGATCCTGCACACTACTGGGGGAGCGTATGGCAGCTGCCCACCAGAGCGGTTAAGGGAGCGAAAGCGTGACTTGAGCACTCGGAATGTGCGCTCCACTATGCCCCGGGTTGCAATATGGGCTGTGTTGTATATTACCTCGGGTGGTGTGGTGGGGTTCCGAATTGTCATGTGGGTGCTCAGAGGGAAGACACTGTCCCCTGGGGAGGTGGTGATGGGTATCATTAGTGGGGTTGTGACATTACTCAGTATCTGACATGCATGCATGTGCAGTGGCATTTATACTCACCAAGCAGCCATGTATCGCCATGCTGCCCAGCTTCTCGGTCCCGGTTTAGGGTTGACATTCTGTAAATGAAACTGTCATGGGTGGACCCTGGATAGTTGGCATATACAGAGGTGATGATTCCCTTGGCATCACATACTACCTGCACGTTGATGGAATGCCAGTGCTTGCGGTTTCTATAGATGTGCTCCGTTGCCCTGGGGGGATGTAGAGCCACATGGGTGCAATCAATGGCACCTAGCACTTTGGGAAATTGTGCCACCCTGTAGAAATCCTGGACGGCAGACTGCCTTTCTGCAGGTGTTCTGGGCAGGTATATGTGACTGCGGACTGATGGGCGTGCAGTCATGATGGCCAACACCTGGTGTAGGCAGCGTGACTGCGTGGCCTGTGACACCCCCCCCACTATTGCACTTGTCCGCTGAAATGATCCAGTGGCCAAGAAGTGCAGTACATTAAGCACCTTTTCCAGGGGGCACAGGGTGGGTGATGTGAGGTCATCCTCCCACTCACTCACCAGGTTGAGTATTATGTGAGGTGGAAACCTGTACCTCCCATACACCTGGTCATCAGGTATCCCAAAAAGGCTGGTTCTGGGTGTAAAAATTCTGGGCCTGACTATCCTCCTCCTCCTCCTGCGGTATCCCACGACCACTGCTGCAGGGAATGGTATATTCATCTTAGCGTCTGAGCTTGTTTGTTGTTTGCGCGCACTTTTATGCTGCACGGGTCCACGTACACCTGCTTCCTGCTGGCGTACGTGTTTTCGGATTAGCACGTCTTTTTTGGCACACGCACTAGCCCCGTTCGATTCCATGAATACGTGTTGTAGGCGCGCGTGTGGGCGTTCCGTGCATTTGCCTCCTGTACTTCCCCCGTGACGCCCACATTTTCACGCGTTGTTCCCCATTCTGCGTGTTACGCCCCGTGTTACGCCTACTTTTGTTGTGTGCGCTGCGCTATGTGCACTTTGGCTGTGCGCGTAGCGCACGCTGTTTGAAGACGTGTGCGCCAGCGTGCGCCACGCAGGATTTTGGCGCACATCCATGGATTTACACGCGCACGGACTTCCATGAATCACTGTGCGCGGGTTTTGCAGCAATTTTCGTACTTGTGCTGCGATTCGCACACTTTCGCACGCTTGCGTGGAAATTTTCAGCGCACATTAATTCCATGAATCGGTCTGAAAATTGTGTTATGTTTTTCCTCTGATGAATTCTTAGGGGTTAGTGTCTCTTCTTGTTGTAGATTCTTGGTTTTCTCAAATGCTTGATGTAGACATTTGTTAGGATAGCCTCTTTGTTTGAAGCGGTTCCTTAGAAGTTTGCACTCTTGTTTGAATTTGTGGTCATCTTTACAATTATGTCTTGCTTGAATATATTCACCGAAGGGAATGTTGTGAATGGTTGCACGTTGGTGACAACTTTGCGCATGTAAATTTGAGTTCACTTCTGTTGGCTTACTAAAAGTCCATGTTTCTAAATGATCATCTCGTACATGGATAGTGAGATCCAGGAAGTGAATTACTCTGTCATTGTTTTCTCCTGTGAATTCTATCTCAAATTGATTCTGATTCAGTCTTTCTGTAAATTCTTGAAATGCCATCTCTGATCCTTCCCAAATCAGGAAGACATCGTCTATGTATCTTAACCAAAGTTTGACTTTGTCCTTGAATGCTGGGTCCTGATACACTGTATATTCTTCCCCATAAAGATGTTAAAGTGACCTTTGGCTTGTACTCGCCTATTCCTATATTTCAAAAGAGAAAGAAAAGGACATTTGGGAACAAGGACCCCAGAGAGGACCCCAGAGAGCTACTTAAACAAGTCCAAGAATATTTCCCATCTAAAATAGAGGAAGTCTAACGATGCAAAAAACTTCTTCCGTAACTTATCATCTCTGCCCAATCTCTCTAAAACAATTAAATCGAAAGAGTTGATTGATCGAGTCATGGAATGCCGCCCAATAACAGAAGGGCAACTTAAAACTGATGGTGGCCTTTTTTGGCGGACAAGAACCACTTCACATCTTCTTTTGATAATACAGATCTTTTGGATTTCTCAACCTGTTCGTATGATCAAGAAGAAGAGACTGATTTAGCGGACTCTAATATACTGGCCACTCAGCCTTTGGTATTGCCTACAAAGGGGCCACTGGTCGCTCTATCGTGTCAGTGTACAAGGCCTTGGAGATTTGCCGATCTTCTATTGCAGTGAAATCCACGACATAAAGTGGGGCTGACAGAAAGCGTATTTCTGGTGATATCAGCTTGGCAATTATATAAAGACATTAAACACATGCTCCTCTGGTTCAGGGCTCCCTGTTTTGCACATTAGACGAAAAAGCAATTGCTGGCGGATCCAAAATTTCATTCGGCGAACCAGGGAGGTAAGAAGGAATTTATAACTCCACGCAACTGGCATAATATTTTCCCAGGAGGTTGCTCCAGCTGGCAAATTGGATCTCCAGGGCCTTAGGCCCTTAGGGTCACCTGCCAGAGCCGACAAAAGCTGTATTATGGCCCTTATTTGCAGTTGGAGCGTGTATTAGCGGCAGAGGATGGTTTTTGCATCTGACTGAAATTTCAATTAAATCATTTTTGTTGGAAGCTGCTCATCTACTTCTGCCACTGGGCTTTGAATTAGCAGACCCTACTAATCACACTTAGTCAGAGTGGGTTCTAGGCAGACTGTAAACCGGTCAGACAAGGACAACAACTCTGACAAGCTCTTGTTTGAGGCAACATTAAGAGGCCCTGATAATATAAACCATAGGAGAGATCACCTGATAGAGAACCAGGCTGTGGCTACCAGCAATCGACAGCTAAAAGTGACCTTTGACTGTAAACATGATTCATCGTAAAGGCACATTGAAGACCTGGGTATTTCAACTAAAGATAGACATTTGGCTCAGAGGGCTACTTCAATCCCAGCTGAAAGGATCCAAAATAAAAATAAGTAACAGCTAACCCCCTTTAAAGGAGTTGAATGGATTTTTGGCTCCTGGAACACATGAGGGCTTTAAACATTTTTTTAGCAACGATCAACTTTGCAGTGAAAATGTCGACGTACTTTAACTTCAGTAAAAATGGCTCCAACGTTTTCCGCTGCCTGAGGGATATCTCTTGGGCTGATATGCAATCTGGTGCAGCAAGGATGCGTTGGGGGTTTATGCAAAGATGATTTGAAAGCTAGAAAGTGGTTAAATGCAAAGCAGGCAAATGATCTGCATATGCTGAATGGGCATAGGGCGGCTGACATACCAAGCTTGCTGACTTGGCCAATGTAGCTCACTCTAGAATTATGGACTACTTTTACGTTTCACATTGGTTGGTAGACAAAGTTAAAACCGTGAAAGTGTTGAAGAGGCCAAACAGTGATCATGTACTACTAAAACTGACATGTTTTTTAGGTTTGAGGCAACAAAGAGATTGTTGGCATTTCACACCATACATTACACAAAGCAGGACTCATTTACGTATGAGTTCATGTGATATGGTGCACTTTACTCATGGTTTTAATGGAAAGATGATAAATAACAGTTTGGATACCAACTATGCACCGTTATTGTTAGAATTAAGTGCAAAAGAGGTGAAAAAGAACGAACCGTATTTTTCTACAAAGCATATAACTGATGAGAATGTAGCTCTGGAAAGAAAAAGCTGAGGAGGGACCTTCGAGTTATCAATCATTATGGCGACAAACCAAGATTTCTGCTAGCCAAAAAAAGGAAACAAAGATATTAGAACTGGCTAGTTTCACACAAGGCCGAATTGTTTCTGAGCGATTGGGAATCAATGCTAATAGTAATTATGAGCAGAGATTCCAGACAGATTCCAGACAAATTTGGTGTTTGACTGGTGCTCAAATATTACCTCAGGGAGCTGTCTTGATATGATATGATAGGTTATTTATAACGCACTTAATACCAAGAGGTTTCCAAGCGCGGAGACAGGGATCGAACCTGTGTTGCTCCGTGTTGTCTTAGCAAGCACATTGCCCCTAAGCCATCCTCCCGAAACACATCTTGACTAATGGGGTCACAGAGCATGATTGGATAATATTTTACAGCAATCTCTTTGGCCCAGATAACTTGACTATATCATCATCCCCTGATGAAGTTAGGGGGTCTTGGGTGATCCCTTTTGATCAAGATATCCTAGAGTGTTTGATTAATAAGGTATACTCAGCAGGTGCCACCTGACCCGACTTACTTACGATATCATCAAGCAGGCTCCCGAAGTATGGCTGCCTTTTGTGGTTGGCCTATTTGACTGGGTAAATAGGTTGGGTGTAAAACCTGACACATTGAAGTCGACCATAATAGTACCAATATTCAAAATATGCAACCGGGCTGACCCTTCAAACTAGCGCTTCATTGCCCTCTTGGATGTTTTAGGCAAATTATATGAAACGGACCAGAAATGGATTGAGATATCCGAAAGAAGTGACCCTTGTCAAACAGATGTTATTAAAGGGGTGGGGAAGGACCTGAACCTATTTCTCTTGAATCTTCTAAAGTGGAAATCTGTTAATCAGCAGATAAAATTGTATCTTGCCTGCATTGACCTGAGGAAGGCATTTGATAGCGTTAACAGAGAAATCCTATGGTCCAAATTGAAAGCTTGGGATTGCCCTGCGGACCTCTTCATGGCAATTAAGGCATTATATACTTCCACTAAGGTTCGTATCAGGTTGAGCACTTAGGGTGCTCTAAAAAAGGAGATTCACACGCATAGAGGCCTGGTGCAGGGTTGCCCACATGGCTGCGACTTTTTTATTTGTTCTTGTGTGATTTGGCAGATGCCTTAGAACTATCGAGATCTTCCCAAACCCCCCCACTCCCCCCCCAAAGATTTGCGATCAGGACTTGTGTTGTACGTTTTACGCGGGCAACTTAGTCCTGCTCGATCAAACACCTATAGGCCCCCAACGTAGATTGTTGGCAGGACAGGGACACATGATGTAAAATCGATTGGAGATAATTACTGCCAAAACTAATATTCTGGTCCTGGGGACTTTTTAGACCACCTGCAGAAAGCTCTTCGGGTGGCATTTGAGCTCTGAGCCTTTAATGCCAATCCCACATACCACCTATTTGGCCGTGTGTGTAAGTGGCAGCATCTGCGAAGCCCCCTGCCTAATGGACCTATAAATGAGATCTAAAAATCTCACAGCCCAATGGCAGGTAATATGTGGGAAATATGGAAAATGTTCTATAAACTCTGTGGTGCTGAGGACACTTTGGCACTCAGTTGAAACTTGGTCATCTTTGGAAGGATCCTTTTGGAGAGCAGTCGTACGATTACCTTGTAGAATTACAACTGTGATAATTAGGTGCGAGTAAAGCTTAATTTTACTAGTTGCGAGAGTGACTTGGAAGACTTTGCCCCTTCTCTGGAAGTATATCATTCCAACTGCTCCTCCCGCTTACCACATCATAAGAGATGAACTGGCAAGGGGGAACAAGAGCTTAATGTTTCACTGGAAATCTGAGTGTCTGTCCATTTTAGAACAGCTGGGGACGGACCAAGAGTCCTTGGTGATTCATCCAGAACGGGTTAAGAAAAGACTGTGGCAGCAGGATTGGATTCTGATGTTGGAAGCAAAAAAAATCATTGATTACATGATGGCCTGAAGCAGGAAATAAAGGCCTATACTTCCTTCCAAAATATTTGACTAAGTTTCCCTGTCCTAGATTTTGAGATGGATTCTTGCGATTTAAGTTAAGCTCTTATCCAACAAGGCACATTACATTGCTTTATAACCAAGCAGACAACGAAGTAAGTTGTAGATTTTTTTGTGTAAGGGGAGAGATTGAATCCTTGAAGCATATCACTCTTTTGTGTACAGGTCTCACAGCTCTGTGGACCCACTATATAAGATGATTTATAGAAAGGGGAAAAACCTTTAATGCAGATGAATGGTAGCTTTTTTAATGTTGGGTGCAAGCCTGTCTATGATTTTTGCACTAGTTCAATTTCTCAGGGTAGTGTTCTCTTATTTTTAGTCTATCTGAGTCTATGCTAGCAATTTATCAAGTGAAACCCTTTAAGGATCCAAATCAACTAATTGACAATCTGCAACTTGATGTGATATGAATGGTTTTAATTAGAATACATTTGAATTAGAAAAATGTATTTTATGTAGATTGGGATGAAGACAAAAGTTTGTAATAAACGATATATGTCTATTAGAATAAAAATAAATTTTGTTGGGGGGAGGGGCGCTGGAGAGCCTGAGCAAGATGGCGTAGAGGCGTTAGAGCTCCACAGAAGGCGGGCGTAACACTGGCAAATAAAGCAGTTTTGCTTGCACGTTTTACTGCAGTGATACTGGAGATGGCAAGTATACACAACAAGGACCAGTCCGGTACCCTCCTTGCTCGTCCAGCTGCTCAGTTGAGGGAGAACGCACCGTGTATGTTTTGAGAGCCGCAGCCGGCTCCTCGCGAAATGATGGCCTTGGAGGCTCCGAAGCAATAAGGCTGGGAGGAGCCTCAGCAGTTGGCGGCCCTGGAGCAGAGGCAGACCCAACGACCTCCTACGAAGAGGCACCAGAGCGGGGTGTACCGGTCCCTACTTGTGGCTGGGAGTCACAGGGGTGAGTAACGTGTGCCCTCCCCCTCTCCCTTCGGCGCTCCTGATCTGTGCAGTGGTACGCATACACGCAACCGCTCAGAACACACAGGCTCCTGCTGTCCCTCGGTTGACCCATCCCTGGGCCTGCCGAACAAACGGCCTAGGAGACACCCGAAGCGAAGGGAGGTGGAGGTGGTTCGGATGCCCTCTTTCCCCCCAGCGATACTAAGTAGGCGAATTACACGGCTTCAGACCGGGGTTCCTACTGAGCACTCCATATAAGCGGACACCTCAACAGGCCGTAAGAGCGCATGATCCGGAGAGAATTGAGCTGGGGAAACCATCACTCAGACATAAGGCTCCCTTTGCCACCGTAGTGCAAACAATACGGCCAGACCGGGGGAATCGACAACCACTCGACATTTTGATGGCTGGGGAGGGGGGAAACAACTAGCGGGTATAATTGCGAATGTATAAAGGATGTAACAGCACAACCCTGCCTGTGGTGTGCTTCCTCCATCCTCCGCAGCAGAATTCCAGCAGATGCGCGCTGGCCCTGCGGATCAGCACAGGCCTGTGTGAGGCATCACAGTACCTGAGGGCAAAAAAGTCTCTTCACTGCCATGGCAATGTAGAGCCAGCTGATACAGACAATTTGATCTCCAGGAAGCAAACAAGCAATCAAAGGTGCACCCTCTCCCACTTCTCATTTTCAGATTCTGCAGGGGCCTGCTGCAAGCGCAACGGAGCACCCCAACCATCCTGCACCGTGCCTGACTTAATGCTAAACCATAGCTGAGTGGGCCACGGGAACAGCTGGACTCACCTAAGCAAACCGGCGTGATAGTTTGTTTGGAGAAACAGCCAAGCTAAATACCATCTCCGCCCACGTGTACACAATTGCTACATGCATCGGAGGCAGGGATGCAAGTGGGATCCTGGCAGAGAGAACTGGGTTCCTGACCCCTCAATTCATACTCGTAAAATCCAGGAGCCGCAGTTGCCCACGGGCACGCCAATCCTTACCTCCCAAACGACAGCACGTTGGGGGGGGTTATGGCCACCTATCTGATGGTCTGCACGGCAGCGTGCCAGAATGGATGTACAAACCCAGATACAGAGCTACTCACCGAAATGAGAGCAATCGGCCATAGTAATGAAGACACAAATTACAGTGATAGAAATCAAGCGAGACATCCAGGACATGAAGACCTGCCTCAATGCCCAAGCGGAACACACAACCGACAACAAACAGAGAATAAGTGTACTTCAGGATAACAGCGCAGTGGCCGCCACTGATCTCTACGGCCTCATAAAAGAAGTGCAATATCTCGGGCGAAAGTCGATGACCAGGAAAACCACTCTCGACATAACAACCTCTGAATCATCGGCCTTCCCGAACATGCGTAGGGCTCGGAAATCGAGGCGTTTGCATATCCACTTTTTCAGGACCACTTGCATATCCAAAACCCACGTTCACATACAACTGAATGAATCCACAGGGCCCCAGTCCCAAACCCACTTGCAGGACATTGCCCAAGACCCATTATATTGCACTTTCTAACTTCCAACACAAGGTAGCCATACTCCAGGCCTACTGATCTGTGGGCATAATACGTGCAGAAGGGTCAGAAATACTTATATTCAATGACTACTCTGTAGAAGTGTCCCGCTGAAGGAAATGTTTTGCCCCATTAGTCACTGCACTTCAAAGCACATCCCACAAATTTTATCTGAAATTTCCTGTGGTCTGGTGCATCCTACTGGACAAAAAATAGCACTCATTTGATGACCCAGAAGACGCCTGGCACATGCTCAGCCAACGAGACCTTGTCTCCACGGATTTTTCCACCAATAGTGTAGAGGAAAGACCAACCCACCAAACAGACACCCAGCAATGGCAACTCCAATGACAATGACGACAGCAGGGCAAACGACAACGCACAGGCAGGCGACCGAACGGCCCTGACAGCAAAGACCCTCTGCCGCCATCGTGATGGGTCCTTTCCTATACAGTTTTTCTCCAACCAACAGTGCCTTACAGCGGCATCTTAGCATATTTTATACACAAGGAAATGGAGACTTTGCAACCAAAGATGACAAATCTACTTGCCTGGAATGATTGAACCCGAGCGACAGATGATAAAGTAACCTGCCTTCTTATTGGTGCCAGACCCTACTACCTACCCCCTGCCAGGGCCATCCAGTAACACTGGCGGCCCTGATGAATCCTTCCGTCATGCCTGAGAGGCGGCTTAGAGTTCTATTACCTCTCCCATCATTCTTATGGGCTTTTGAAAAACTGTATTGGGATACTGTTTGTTTGTCCCAATGTTAATGTTACGACCTACAGGTTTAAGGCCATGTTTGGTTTGTTAAAAGATGTAAGCACACACACACAAAACATGTTTACCCGGGCCGTGGCTACGAGAGCCTTGTGAGGAGTCGCGTTCTGGAGGAGCTCCCGAGATCCTGAAATTGATCCTCGCTAAAAGTGCATACACAGATGCATCTAAGCTCTGGAAAATGACGTGCCCGCCTATGAATGCAGCACACATGTTTGCAGGAACTCTGGAGCCGGCAAGACGCATGGGGACAGAGCTGTGAACTTTGCCAGGTTCGCACATCCAGGAACGGCGACACAAAATGGTGGACGGAAGGCACAGACAAAGGAATCAGCTGCCCAGGCGAAGACAGTGAGGGGACAGCGGAGGATACATACGGCCGTGAGGTGTAGTGCACAAGCACCCCTGCGCCACAAGCACGGGCCCGACAAGCCGGAATTTGAGGAAGTGGTGGAGCGATCCGCACCCGACACACAGTGGGTGAGACCCCCAACCGAACCGCTCCCGAGGCTCGACCACAGCGGGACACGGCTGTCCACCAAGGCCTTTGAGGCACATATCCGAGGTTGCCACAGGGGAGGCCCCAACAGTGCTGTATCGCAGAACACTCAGGGGAGCACTAGACCCATGGCAACACCTAGATAGGTCCACAAGCACTTGGGAGTGCGGATAGAGACAGGAACCAACAGAAGTAGGGGCACACTGACGACAAGTAGCGATTGCGAACAATTACATTGGACGACACAATCCACTCCAGACACTGAACTAGCAGACCACGGAAACCCCCATTCTAGCCCATTCAAGGTTCCATCGCTGATTGTGGAGTGTCTCGGAGGAGTTAAAGATCATACTCCGGGGTCCAAGCATAAACCTGCATAACAATATCAATATGGCCAACAAACAAGCTAAAACAAAGGGCAAACAACCCACGCTTGAAGAATACGCCATAACACTGCGTATGGCAGAAGGGGCCAGGAGCAAGGAGAGCACCCCCACCAGAGGCACTGAGGCCACGAGCAAAGATCAGTAGATTCTGGAAGCAATTGCGGACTTGAAAATTGCATGGGAAACTAAATTGGAATCGGCTATGGTTGAACTGAAGGCGGCACTGGAGCTAAAAGTGGGGGCAGTACAGGAAGAGGTGAATCTCCTCCGGCAAGATGTTAGAGCACTAGCAGAACGTACAGGGGACCTGGAAAAGGAGGTGGCCCCGAACACAGCTGCATGTGCGTCTCACAAATCGGAGATCCACATCCTAGAGCAACGCGTGGGCAATTTAGAAAACAAGGCAGAGGAAGCGGAGGGACGCACTCGGAGGAACAACGTACGCATTGTGAGATTACCGGAAGGAGCAGAGGGACCCAACCCCACGGAGTTTATCGAAACAATGCTGCTGCAAGAAATAAACGGAGGGTGCTGACTCAAGGATTTGCTGTGGAACGGGCGCACGGGGCCTTGACCAGGAGGCCACCACCAGGATACCCCCCGAGGCCGATAATAGCCAACATCCTGAACTATGTGGACCGAGAAAAAATCCTAGAGCATTTCCAGAAGGGAGGAACGATACAAAGGGCATCGGCAAATATAACGGTATACCCGGATTACACATTGCTGGTACAAAGACGACGCATGAACTATGGTGCAGTGAAAAGAAGATTGAGAGAAGCGGGGTATAAGTACATGTTAATATATCCGGCGAAACTGAAGGTGTTCCACAAAAACAGAGCACTGTTCTTCGACACCCCGGAGAATGCGTCAGAGTGGCTTGACACACAGAGCTGCCCAACGGAATCGGGTATCCAGAAGGAAGACGGCGCACATAAGTAAAATGGAGACTGTGGCACCCACAGACACTGGGACTAGAATATAGTCAGGGCTAAGACTGTTGGAGCAGGGTGACCAGGGCTGCATAAATATGGTCCTTTGAGCACGAGAATTTATTGCAAGGTGTAGGAGCCTGCCGGAACCATCTCTCACACCCTCACGAATAGACCAGTTAGGTTACCGGTTGATCGGTGACACCCTGCTGGGTTCCTGTTCTTGGCACACCAAGGTAGGACCAAATGCGGGGGAGCATGAGATCCAGGGATGGAGCTGGGCACCAGTTGGGGACGGGTAGGGAGGAGGGAGGGGTGGGAATGTGTGCAGTGAGCATAGTTGGGGAAGAGGGAGAGGGGGGGTTAGTTGGGGAGTTAGTTGGTGAGGGGTACGAGCCCACATTCATGCCAAATAAGATTAGAGAGGATAACTGAGAGAGAGGGAGGAGTGACAAACCACGCATGGCAACGGGAAGTCTTAGAATAGTCACCTGGAACGTGAGAGGCCTCAATAGTTACCTAAAGAGGAATAAAGTAATGATGTACTTGAGAAGGCTGAAAGTGGACATAGCATTACTACAGGAAACCCACCTGACTAAAGAGAAACTAGAGGTGGTTAAAAAAAAGTGGAGAGGGACCACTACGGGAGCGACATTCTGCGTATGCAAGGGGGGTGGTCATCTGGGTGGGACCTCACATACCGTTTCAGATGCTTCAGGTCACGGCAGACCCAGATGGAAGGATGATAGTGGTGCGAGGTATGCTGGAAAACAGAGAACTGAGCATTATAAATTCATATGTCCCTAACCAAGACACAGCGGCCTATTTTTGGACCTTATACGGTAAAATTAGCCCCCTACTGAGTGGCGCGATTCTATGGGGAGGGGATTTCAACTGTACATTGTAACCCAAAATGGATAGGTTAGATAGCAAAATAGATAAACCAACCCCTGCCGCGAAAGCATTACAGGCCCTGCTGAGAGAATATGGTCTAGAGGATATCTGGAGACACCAACACCCGAAGGACAGGCATTATTCACACATTGCGCTGCCCCACATAACCTGTACACGAGATTGGATTATATGTTTGTTGCCTCGGAACTTACAGGGGAAATGATAGGCTCGGAATACAAGGCGAGAATATTATCGGACCACTCCCCGCTGGTCTTGGAGTGGAGACACCAGCCCCCTAGAGCGAGAATCCCGACATGGAGGCTCAGAGCCGAGGCCCTGCAGGACTCGGTATTCCGAGAGGATTTAAGGGAGGCGATCATTGAGTATTTTGATACTAACACAGGGAGCGTGCAGTCAGAATGATCCCTATGGGAGGCGTTTAAAATGGTAGTACAACGCGCGGCCATATCCAATCCAGAGGGCTCCAAGGGGGCATAGAGCGAGAGCTACAGGAGACAGAGAGAGAACTGGAAGAATGATGCAGAGGGGAGGCATCTCACAGGAGGAAGCCGAACAGGTGAATTTACTACAACAAACCAGCAGGGAGCACTGGGACAGACTATGGGCCTCATTACACGGAAGGCGGTAATGGTTAACGGCCACCGTTAATGGTAACGGTGACCGTTAACCATTACCGCCTTACTACGAGGTCCCTTAGCGGGTTGGTGCTTTAACGCCTGCTTTTTGCAGGTGTTAAAAACCAACCCGCTAAGGGACCTTGGTGCTAATTACGGCACCGCAAAATTGCGGTGCCGTAATTAGCGCCTTCCCCATTCCCATAGAGCCCTATGGGGCAGAAATGGGAATGGGGAAGGGCAATGGCGGAAGGGGGATTTACCGCCCCTCCAACCTTGGAATGGGGCGGTAAATCCCCTTTCCGCCAAGGCGGTGCCGGTATTTTACCGGCATGAGCCATGGTGCTAATAGCGCCATGGCTCACCGCCTTCCGTGTAATGAGGCCCTATGTAAATTGAACTATAAAAAATATATCGAAAGGCAACATGCAGGGGGAGACAAACCGGCAAGGCTGCTAGCTTGGCTATATAAAAATGAGACACCAAGACCAGTGGTCAGAGAGATAAAGGGAGAAGAAGGCCAAACCTGGGACACCCAAGAGGAAGTAAATGAGGGGTTCCTTAGATTCTACAAACGCCTCTATGAGGACAAGGGGGAAGAGATGGCCCGGGAGATTCAGGAAACACTGGAAGACATAGGATTACCCAAATTAAAGATGAAGAACGGGAGAATCTAGATGCCCCAATTACACTAAAGGAACTAGAGATAGTGGTTCAGCACCTACCCACGTGAAAGGCTCTGGGGTCGGACAGGCTCCCTAGTGAATTTTATAAAACATATAAACAGGAAGTACTCCCCCCGCTGCTTGCCATGCTAAATGAAGCGCTCGAAAGGGGAAGGTTGCCGGAGTCTCTAAGGGAGGCAGTGATTATTCCGCTCAAACTGGGCAAGCTAAGCACAGATTGTGGGTCATATAGACCCCTATCTATGTTGAATCAAGATAGCAGAATCCTCACAGCAGCGTTGGCAAACAGACTCAAACGGGTAATTGCCAAACTTATACACCCCGATCAAGCAGGCTACGTTCCAGGTAGGAACATAACTGATAACCACAGGAGACTCCACAACATTATAGAACAGACAGAGAAGGACCCTGGCAAAATGGCAATAGTCTCGCTGGACTCAATAAAAGCCTTCGACTCTGTGAGGTGGCCGTGGTTGTTGGCGGCCCTAAAAGAATACGGGATGGGTCCAGGTTGTTTGAGGTGGGTCAGGATGGTATACAACTCCCTGATTGCAAGGGTCAAAACGGGTGCGATAATCTCAGACAAATGGCAACTCAGTAGGGGCACTAGACAGGGCTGCTCCTGGTCACCCATGCTTTACATTCTCGCATTAGAACCATTGGCAATCTGCCTCAGACAACAGTACGGGGAGATAGGGATCCACACAAAGGGGGGACCGCACCTGATATCATTGTACGCTGACGATATGCTGTTGTACCTGCACTTCCCAGAAGAAAACCTACAGTATGTCCTGGATGTGATGGAATGCTATGCCACCCTTTCGGGCATAGCGCTGAACCTAAAAAGTCAAGCATGTTCCCTCTGCGTAGATACAGAGGGGCCCTGCATGGCAACCTACCGGTTTTGCCGATACCCTGGCAGACCAGGACATTTAGATACTTAGGGATTAACATATACCACACGGCTGCGGACGAATACAAACACAACACGGAAAGGGCAGTGGAAGGCATCAAGAATAGTATGGGGTTCTGGTCCAAGCTCCCCCTGGCCATGGTGGGAAGGGTGGCTTTGATTAAGTGGTGGTTCTGGACTGCTACATTTCTTAACATCCCATACATGCTCCCCAAACGCTTATGGACACTGGGGTACATAGAGGTCAATATATTACATACAGAAGAATCATCAACCGAGTGTGAGAAAGGTGGCCTGAGGTAGAGCTAGTGGAAGCACCAGATACAGTAATTGACATGATGTACGATATCTCAGAGGGGGGGCATGAAATAACCCTGCATTTATGAACTATTGATGTCTAGGGTGGGCAAAGAGGTGTCCAACTGAGGCGGGACTAGGAGGAGGAGGTGGGAGAACCCATGCAAGATGGACAATGGTACAGGGCACAAAGGTATCATAAGAACGTGTCCCATAATGCGAAGCTACAGCAAATCCAGTTATATGTTACCCACAGGGCATACGTGACCCCTAGCAAAAACGCCAGGTTTGGAGGCCCAGTGATACAGAAATACCCCAGGTGTGGGGAGGTGGATGCTGGGATGATACACATGTTCTGGGCATGTCCGGAGGTGGGAAGATTCTGGGCGGAGGTTATACTACGTCTGTCCCAAAAAGGGATTAAGATGGAGATGGAGTCAGTATGGGTATGTATGCTGGGGGTTTTGCCAGACCACGCAACCTGAAGCACATTAGTAAGATGAAAGATCTGGCCTACATCTTAGCCAAGCGGAAAATTGCAATGGGCTGGAAAGCAGCCCAAAGACCCAACATAGAGATGTGGTGGGCTGATCTCCTGAAGTGGGCAGAAGTGGAGACGGCAGCCTGGTATGAAGCAATCAGTAGGGGAGGGGAGGAGGAAGCTGGACCTCTGATATTGTGGAGACAACTGGTGGGCACGATGGTAGGACCATCCCATGCTTAACTCAGTGAAGATGACACGCCTGGGAACAATGAGGGAGACAAACCCTGAGGAGCAAAATCTGTGGTATTGAAGAAGGGGCTCGAGTTAAGGGGGCAGGAGGAGGGAGGACTGTGGTGCATAACATGTGTATACAATGACGTGTAGCATAAACGTGTATGTCCTAAATGTTGGTAAAGTTTGGTGTGTTGTTTATAAAATAATAAAAATTGTTTGAAAAAAAAACATGTTTACCCATTGTGGCTTTCCCCTGTATATTCGCACCTATAGTTTTCCAATCCTATTCGCTACACGATTCTGCCCCTGTGGGAATGGTTGATCTACGCATTGTGACAATCAATGTGCAGAGGTTAGGGCACCCAAACAAGAGATGATGAGTTCTCAACCACATTTGGGACATACAATGCAACATCGCTTTCCTTCAGGAAACGCTCCTCGATGCCAATGACTCG
The DNA here is from genome assembly GCF_040938575.1 of Ambystoma mexicanum. NCBI lineage: Eukaryota > Metazoa > Chordata > Amphibia > Caudata > Ambystomatidae > Ambystoma > Ambystoma mexicanum. The sequence continues at coordinate 142,128,259 of NC_090921.1, forward strand.
GGAAAACTAAACCAAGGATGGGTCGGGGCATCAACCCATTCACCACACAGAGGCAAAAGGGGTGCCCCTATCTTAATACACAAACGTGTACCAGTACACACATTGCACACCATCTCTGACAAAGATGGTAGATACGATCAACACCCCATAACCCTCCTGAATGTTTATGCCCTAACCAGCGACATACCCACATTCTTTGCGCAGGTATTTGCGAAATGCGCACAGTTTCTGGGGAATCTCACATTCACAGGTGGGGACTGGAACACAATCCTCGATGTGACAATGGATCACCAGGGCACAACACTATCGTTACCCCTGACCCAACGCAAACATAATACTCTACTAGCACTCATGGCCAATCTGGGTAGCATTGATATATGGCGACACCTTCACCCTCAACACTATGATTTCATAATCAAGTGCACATGTGTGTTGGTTCTTTACTTAGTATAGTGAAATCGTGGATATGGAATAATTGCTCCAATTCTTTAGCTTCCATGTCTTTGGGATTGCCCAGCCATTTATTAAAATCTCCCAAGATAATGGTATGGCCAAAAGGCGTGTTACAAGTAGATAATATGTCTGCCATTTCTTCCATAAACATAGGGCCTCATTACGAGTATCCCGGTCCGGTAACAACAGTGCTGGTAAGCTGCCGGCACCATTGTTACCGGACCGGCATACTCCAAGTTCTGCGAGCGGGTGCCTTTCCGCCCACCAGGTCTGACCTGGCGGGCGGAACGGCACCCCTCGCAGACCTTGACGGTAGCACCGCCACCATTCTGAATGGTGCCAGTGCTACCATCCTCCCCATTCCCATTGAGTCCAATGGGACTCAGGGGAGTCATTTTTTCTGGCGCCTGGTGTTGGAGAATTCACCGGACCGCAGGGCTGTAATGCACCAGTAATTCCCCATTGACAGGCCCCTAAAAAAAATAACTCTGGCGGCAGCCATGCCTTTTTACCGGCACAGTTGCCCCCTGACTCATAATTAGGCATCTCAATTGGCGGTCGATAGATCAAGATAAGGTTCAGGTAGTTATTAGGGGTAATAGTAGCTTTCAGATGTACTATTTCACATCCTGAGCATGAAATAGGTGCCTGAAACAAATTTAGTCCCTGTCTGGCAATAATTACCACTCCCCCTCCTCTACCATTTTCTCTGTGTTGTGCATAAAGTGTATACCCCTCAGGGGTGACAAGACTAATATTGGGCCCACACAGAATCTTTGAACCATGTCTCTTGTTACACACATTATATCTATGTGTTCCTCTAAGACATGTTCCGCAATATTAATAGCATGTTTCTCTAGGGACCTGGTATTAAGTAGCAATATCCTAAGCGATTGCCCATTCACATCGGATATGTAGAATTCACATACCATGTTATGCAGAGCAATATCAGACATAAGCCTGAATGTGATTTGAAATCAAACACTTCACCCGGAGGGACAATCACTCACCTGTGAGCCGGTGAAAAGTCCCTTTGTTACCACTTAACAAACAGAAGATAGAATGCAACAGCGCAACAACACGTAGTGCGTTTAGCGCAGACGGGCACCTCACAGACGCACCTGCCCGGTAACAAATAGGGTCTAAGAACTACAAAATCGCAGGAAATTGTAGTTTGAATGCTAATACCGGCGCGGCAAGCTAAAACAAAGCGTTCTAAAATGAAAATGACTTCAGTTCCAGCTACAATAAATACATGGATGAAATTACAAATCAAAGTTTAAAATTGCATACAGGCTAAAAATAGGTCTGTCTCTCTCACAGTTATTTTAAATCTATTCTAACACGGCAACGATTGCCAGCTGTTCTGAAAGGCACACCTCCCAGATGCTGACGTGCCTGCTTGGTAACAAATGGGGCAAAAGAACTACAAAATTGCGAGGAATTGTAGTTCGAATGCTAATAACGGCACGGCAAGCTAAAAACAAAGCGCTCTAAAATAGTAGGTAAGAAAAGTAAATAATTACTCTTTTAGTCTGTCAAGTATGTAAGGAATATTAAAATGTCTTCAGTTACAGTTACAAATACACGGATGAAATTACAAATCAAAGTTTAAAATGCATACAGGCTAAAAATAGGTCTGTCTATCTTATTTTAAATCTATTCTAACGCGGAAACGATTCCCAGCTGTTCTTAAAGGCGCAGCAACACCTCCCAGATGCTGACGCACCTGCTCGGTAACAAATAGGGCCTAAGAACTACAAAATGGCAGGGAATTGTAGTTCGTATTTGTATTTGATTCATATAGCGTGCCAAGCTTTAGGCATCTGGGCACTTTTCTTTCAGTGACATAGAATAAGTAATTTACAGATACATAGGACAGGTATTTATTTACAAGTGACATAGACTAAGTATTGACATTTTAAGGGTACATTACAAGAGGTATACAATGAGAGTTTACAGAAAAATTGCACATAGGTTCCAGGTAGACAAGGTGTATAGTCTATTGCAGAGAGATTTACAGTTTTTAGTCAAGATGTACAGGAGTATATCAAAGTGGTCATTAGTCGGTACGCTGTGGGATCTTTGGTACAGGTTTTTAGGATTCATTCAGCGTGGACCACGTTTTTGCATTATTTCTGAATTTGTGGAAGGAAGGTTCAGCTCTGAGAATTGAGGGTAGGGAGTTCCACATTTTGGCTGCAAGGACCGTGAAACTTCTACCTCCTGCCTTTTGGAGCTTAAATCTAGGAATGATGAGGCTGTTGGAATGTGAGGGTCTAACAGGTCGGTCAGAGGATTTACGTGTGAATTTGTCACAAGTACTTAGGTGCTAGATTGTTTAGGCATTTGAAGGTAAGTGAAGGTTATGAGTCTGATTCTTTGATTGACTGTTAGCCAGTGTACACTGCATCTCTTCTCGGGGATGTGGTGTGATCTAGGGTGGTTGGTCGCTGATCTGAGCGCATTATTCTGGAAAATGTGTCACTTTTCTAGGTTGGTTTGGTTAGTAGCAAGATAGAGAGCATTGCAGTAGTCTATCTTAGATAGGACTAGAGCCCTAGCTAGGGTGATGCAATTGCCTGTAGTCAGAAATGGTCTGCAAGCATTTATAAGCTTGCATGTTTATGCAGTGGTAGAGGCAGTTGCGGTGATTTGTCTCTTTAGTGAGATGGATGAGTCAATATAGATGCCTAGGGTTTTAACATCTTTGGAGACCGTAATGTTATTACCGTCAATTTTGAATACATTTAATTGTTTGTCCAGTCTGTTGAGTCTAGCTTGGGTATCTACAAGGAGCAGTTCCATCTTGTCGTCAATAAGACATAGCCCGTGTTTGGCCATCCAGGCTTGAATGACTAGCTAGATGTCGTTTAGGCGTTTGGAGTCTGTGTTGTAGTCACCAGAGATTGGGATAAGGATTTGGGTGTCGTCCACGTAATTTGTATAGGTGACACCGGATAGTCTAAGTCGTCAAAGAGGGGCTTAGTGAAAATGTTGTAGAGCGTAGGGGAGACGCATCATACCTGAGGGACTGGGCACATGACTGAGACTGTTATGGCGGAAGCGGTGGGTGCAAATACTCTGTTGGTTCCGTCATTTAAGAAGGATTTAATCCAGGTGGTGGCTTCATCAGAGAAATGGGCTGCGGATGAGAGGTGGTTGCATAGGACTTTGTGGTCCACCAAGCTGAAGGCCGCTGATAGGTATAGTAACAGAAGGAGTGCTAGGTTGCCTTTGTCTTTTATGATCTCCATTTGTGTTATTAGGTCTAACAGGGCTGTTTCAGTGCCATATCTAGGTCGGAAACAGTGGAGTAACTTTGCTGAAAATGTTGGGGGGGACATGACATCTGATGAAAAGGTGCCCCAGCCAAATGAATGGGGACAAAATGGTGTGCCATGAAAGTTGGGGGGACAGACACCGCTGTCCCCCCTAAAATTACGCCCATGGTCGGAAACCAGATTGATGGAGTCCTAGTACGTTTTTGCTTTCCAAGTGGTGCTGATCTGTAGATAAGCAGCTCCGTCCAACATTTTAAGGAGGAAGGGCACAGTGGTGATAGGTCTGTAATTTGTCGGGATGTTGGGGTCAAGGGGAGGTTTCTTTAAGAGTGACAGGTTCCATGCGTCCTTCAGATTAGTCAGTGCTGTGCTATTTGCAAAGGAAGCATTAATTAATATTGTAATGAAAGGCGCAAGATCCTTCGCTGCCTCGTTGATAATTGATGCTGGTCAGACATCACCCAAGCATCTAGATGCTTTCAGGCTCATGATTAGATCCTTGGTATCCTGGGTGGTGAGAGGGGAGAATTTGAACAGGTCATGTTTGTCAAGTTGAGGTACTTGAATAGAGGGATGGGGTGTGTTGGTAGTCAGACTCGTTTTTATGGTCTCGATTTTAGTTTGCAGGAGCTCAATTTTGTCGGAGAGAGCTTTCTGATATTAGAGCACCAAGTGAAGTCTTTGGTGCAAGTTACAGGTGGAACGCTGGGGTATTCTAGCTCTCTGAGGATGCTGAATAGTTCTTTTGTGTTGGATTTGGCTTTTGTGATTCGATCATTGTAGGAGTCATTTTTGGCTTGGATGATTGCTATAATTAGATGATACTGTTAGGAAATTATCTTTGTTGGAAGTAGATGGGAGGAACTCCATAAGGTTTCTGCGGCTCTTTTGTTTTTGCGCAGGGTTTTGAGGTGCGGACTAAACCAGGAGTTCAGGTGCGAACGTGGTTTAGCTTTCCACATTTGTAAGGGAGCAATCATATTGATGGCATTAAGTATAGTGGTGTTGTAAGAGTCCACTAAAGAGGTTGGGTCAGAATTTGTGGTATTAGAGTTAATGAGGGGTTGGAGGAGTGGGAGTAGCTTTTGAGCAGTTATGTTGCGTATTTTTCTTCAGAGTCTGGGTGGTGCCATGGGCTTGTCTAGATTAGATTGGCTGCTGTCCTGTAAGGTAAAGAGGATAGTGTGATGGTCGGACCAAGCACATGGGTGGTTAGAGAGGATGTTGATGTTGCAGTTGATGTCAGTGATCCAATCTAGGAGTCTGCCTTTATCATGAGTAGGTTGGGAGATATGTTGTGTGAAGCCTAATTCTGAGAGACAGTTGGCTATGGTTGAAGCATTAGCATCTTTAGGGTCATGCAGACCTCGGTTGAGGTCTCCCAGGAATATCACTTGAGATCCTGGCTTAGAATTAGCTGTGAGTAGAAGAGTTGTATTTTCCTCAAAGGAGGATAGGGGCCCTCGTGGTCTGTATGTAAGGTGAATGGTTATGGTACGTGTAAGGGACGTAGGTAATTTGATCGAAAGGAGTTTGCCTGAGGGAATGTTTCATTAGGGATGGGTCTTAGTCTTAGCACTGTTTTAGCAATAAAGGCAACGCCTTCGTCTTTTGCAGACCTCCTATCCTGTCTAATGATGCTGTATTTGTCCGGGATAGCAAGTGAGAGTGGGGACTAGAAATGGTCTGGAGCCAGGCCTCGGTAATGGCAAGGAAGTCAAGGTCAAGGTCAAGTTTGAATGCTAATAACGGCACAGCAAGCTAAAAACAAAGCGTTCTAAAATAGAAGGTAAGAAGAGTGAAGAATTACTCTTCTTTAGTCTCTCAAGTATATCAGGAATATTAGAAAGTCTTCAGTTCCAGTTACAAATACACGGATGAAATTACAAATCAAAGTTTAAAATTGCATACAGGCTAAAAATAGGCCTGTCTATCTCACAGTTATTTTAAATCTATTCTTACGCTGCAACGATTACCAGCTGTTCTTAAAGGCGCAAAGTCACCTCCAAGACGCTGACGGGCCTACCAGGTAACAAATATGGCCTAAGAACTACAACATCGCAGGGGATTGTAGTTCAAATGCTAATTACGGCGTGGCAAGCTAAAAACAAAGCGTTCTAAAATAGAAGGTAAGAAGAGTGAAGAATATCACTTCTTTAGTCTGTCAAGTATGTCAGGAATATTAAAATGTCTTCAGTTCCAGTTACAAATACACAAATGAAATTACAAATCAAAGTTGAAATTGCATACAGGTTAAAGATAGGCCTGTCTATCTCACAGTTATTTTAATCTAGAGGCGTTTCTTGCCATGCTCCAATTAAAAACGATTAATGACTCACAAAAGTTAGAACTAGCGACGCTGATAACTTCTGATGAAATTACTCAGGCTATAGCCTCATTATCTGTGGGAAAGGCATCAGGACCTGATGGCATATCAATAGATCTATACAAAGCAATGGTGGACCGAATAGCCCCACTGCTTGAGTCGGTGTTCGCTGAAGAATTGACTTGGGGTCACTACTAAAATCGATAATGGAGGCCACAAACAGGGGTGTGACCCAGAGGATTGTGGATCTCACCGGCCGATAATGCTTATTAACGCAGATGGCAAAATATTGGTTAACTGCCTAGCTCGTAGAATCAAAAAAATCCTGCCACAATTTATCCATAAAGACTAGACCGGATTTATCACAGGCTGTCACTCAGTAGACAATGTTAGACGACTATTACATGTGCTCGCAGGACAGTATAACCCAGACAAACTAATCTTAACGGTTGATGCTGAAAAAGCATTCGACAAAGTACAGTGGGATTTTATGTTTAGTGCACTCATGACCTATGGGTTCCCACTAACCTTATTAGGGCTCAAACGCTTATACACAAACCCCCAAGCCTCGGTGACCACAAACGAAAAAGCCTCAAACAAAGTCAACCTGTACTCTGGCACCAGACAAGGCTGCCCTCTTTCCCCCTTCTATATGCATTGTCCATAGAACCGCTGGCGGAAAAGCTTTGCAATGACCCTTTTTGTAACAGTGAGATAAGGCGGTCGGTGGAGCACCGAATATCCCTGTACGCGGATGATCTCCTGGTCTACGTACGGAACCCTTCAGTATCACTCCCACGCTTATGTCATCTGCTGCACGAATTTGAACCCATGACGGGCTATAAGGTAAACTGGACAAAAATTGAGGTTCTCCCCCTCAGACCTGACATACCATGGGACCCAGGTGTGGTAGCCCCTTTCTGTCTCCAACCTCATTCTATCAAATACCTAGGAGTCCATAATGCCCCATCCATTCACGAAATCGTGAACCTAAATTATCCACCCACCCTGGAAAAGATCAATGCTGATCTTGCTAGATGGAATACATTACTGCTCTAATTAGTAGGTCGCATTAATGCCTTCAAGATGAACTCCCTCCCAAAACTGATATACCTGGCAATGATGCTTCAATGCGCTCCTTCACCAAAAATGTATAATGGCCTGGACAAGCAACTGGCCAAATTCATATGGAGAGGCAAAAAGGCTAGGGTCCAGCTGGAAATTGTACAGGCCTCCAAAAGTGATGGAGGCCTAACTGTACCGGTCTGGCGGATGTATTACCAAGCCACCCAAGAATGCTGAGCCAAAAGATGGCTGGACACATCCAACTCATCCAGTTGGAGAACAATCTTCCTTATATCGCCATATACGCCGGCAGCATTCCTGGCCATCCCCCAAAACAAACTACCTAAACGACTCAGATCACATCCCCTCTTAGGCCCAATACTAACCCAGTGGTATAAGATGAGAGGAGGACAACTGGGGTCCGATACCCGTGCTTCCCCAGCTTGGTTCAGTGTACACGCAATTCTCTCGATGGGCCTAGACCGCACCTTACACAAACACCAAAATTCCATGTGGCCTGAGATTAGGGTGGTGGACCTTTATGATGGGGAAGAACCACTGGGGTTCCTAGATGCCAGCAAAGTACTCCACCTCCAGCGTACGGAGTGGATACACTATCATACCATACACAAGGTGATTAGATCTAACAGAACCAAACAGACTATGCAGGATACTCCCCCAGCAGGTGAACTGGAAATGGAGCGAAACCCTACTGAATACCCACAATTACATTAATTTCAGACTGTTTGCACCCCAACAATGTCCAGAGCAATATAACTCTCCGAACACAATGGTCTAGTGATGTAAACACCCCAGTAGATGTTGGCAAAATATACAACTATTTCGAAAACATCTGCTTAATGTCATACAATATCCGCAACAGAGAAATACAATATAAATTAATCCAACGATTGTACTACACGCCCAGTAAACTATACTGCATGGGTCTTGTTTGTCCGCTACGTGCTGGCATCAATGCGCACGATGGGCCATATCATGTGGTCAGGCCCGGCAACACAAAAATATTGGAAAAGAATTCACAAGATAATAACCTGTGCCCCCAATATCTTGATTGACTTTGACCCCTGAGTTCGGTGCAGATGACATAGACTGGCACACGAATCCCACTATACAACAGCTAGCACACACAATCCTATTCTCGGCACGCAAGTTATTAGTCATGCAGTCAAGGCGATTAAAATTCCAACTAAGCAAGCCTGCCTGGGGCTGATCTCTAGATTATGCTCGCTGGAATGTGCGGACCAGTTTGTGGAAATTGTAGATGCTTACATCGATTTAATTGGTGGAGTGAAGTGAGCTCCTGGCTCTGCATACACATACTGCTGCGAATCGGTAGGCAGGGCTGTAAACACCCTTGAATTAAATTCTGCCCCACATGAAAACGGCCAACACAGGATGCAAATAAAATGGAATGAATACATGCAACCATTTGTCCCAATGGGTAGGCTCCTACACGGAACCAGACAATCATAAATATTGTACTGTGTGTGTACTATTTTTACTGTTGTTCTTTTGGTTTATAAGTGAATTGTGGTGGGGGGGTTTTTATAGTTTCTGGGCTTCTGGTCATGGGTGGAGGGGAGGGTACAGGGTTATAGGCGGGTGGATTTTGTGGATACTTAACCCGACCCACTTTCCAGGCATACGGGTCATGTAAATTGTTGATTTCTTGCATTGCAAAAACGTAATAAAAAGATATAATAAAAATACATTTAAAAAAGTACCCCAAATGTGGCGTGGAACCTGTAACAAAAATGTATGGTGTGTATTTGCCACACGCATGAATGGAGATTGTGTGTGAGCAACTTGTACTGTGCAAGAGCAGCGCACAGGTGGGACCGATCATTGTGATTTCCTGAGTACTTTGGGTATAAAATATTTGTTCCATGAGTGTGCCTCTACCTACGGTGGAGTCAGGGACAAAATCAGTGATCCTCTTGTTCACAAGGTTAAAACAATGTGCAAACACATGCAATGTAATAATAACATGAATACAATGAGTGACAGTTCCAGTAAGTAAATACACAAATAAAAAATCATACACAGAAATGGTGGAAGGCTTTTTTATTATTATCAACACCTGGTACACAAAAGACACACACCCTCAGTCTCATAAATGATAACTGCACCTAAATATTGGCTAAGGGGCGCTTGACTCCAACTGAACAATTTCCACAAAAACAAACCGCTCGACTGATGGATAGATTTGCAATGAGTATGAGTGGAGAACAGAATTAAGTACACTTGGACTAATGAATAAAATAATAACTTGTTGGATTAACATAAACTGTAATAAACACACGTACCTAAATGGGTTTGCAGTCTCTCCATTAGTCTCAACAACTATGGCCAAGCTCTGTGAAGACATGACCAACTATAAATTAGAGAATAATATTCCCACTGTATTCATTGAGTTTTAACTCTAGCACTCCATAAAATTCAAGAAGCCTAGCATATTCAAAAAGTTCATTTTAATTGTACATACTATATCACTTTAAATTAGATAAACATGTTAGAAAAATGAACACATAAAGAATACATTATTCATAATGCATGAAATCAAACTTTCATCACCGGATGTATAAACCTAATAATGTTTGCATTCCACTGAAACGTGTTTCAACATTTGGGTAAGTGGGTTGTTTCTGCTGAACAGACCACTTGAACTAAGTGCCAAAAACCCTTTCCTAGTCTACTTTAGGCCTGAAGTCTGGCGGAAGTCTAAACACAATTTCCTATATTGAGTTCACTCCTGTGAGATAAATATTACACAGTGCGCCTGTGACTGAAATAGAGACAAGGATTACATATTTTTCTATTTTGGTTGGAATAATTCAAATGTACCCCATTTCGTAAGGTAGTAATGTGGCAGTGTTCCATTTTTATTAATTCTTAGGTGCAAGTGTCTGGCTTTCGGAACTCTTGGTCAATACTCTATAAACATTTCCAAAAGGACTGGGTGTAACGCTCACCTGATTCTCGCAGAGGCGCCGGTCTTGACTGGGCGACTACCGTATCTTCAAAGGTGATGTGTAGCACCCGGTTGGCTCTTTGGGCTGGACCTCTGTGCACTGTATGCCTGACGTGTAGAGTAAGATGTCTGCAGATAGAAAATATGGGGTTAATGAACTGGGGTTATTGGGGTGTCCCTATCTCTTTCCTCTTCTCCTCTCCTGTAGACCCCCAAAGGTTAACGCTCTCACCTTAGGTAAGTGAATGCCGAGCTCTCCATCTGCCTCGGGGCAGGGTGCTGTAACCAGTTTCTTCACTGGATAGGTAGCGCAGGCCTCTTGACTTCAGAGGACTGCTGTCTGTCGTTTACTGCACGAACGGTAAGTTTCGAGTCATTCAAATGTCTTTAAAGTCTTTAGTAATGATGTCTCTTGTTTTGCAGGGTTCCGGCGATGGCGGATGACGGGCTGAAGTGAGTTGAAGATGGAGCCCGTGTGATGAATAGAAGCGCCTGGAAGCACGTAAGTAAGCGCTTGTTGCCTGCTTCACTATGCGCTCTAACTGTCTTTTTATTTTGCAGGTACGAGTTCGGAGCGGCTGCAGGGTGCCGGAATACCCACTGGATTAGATGTGGAAAGGAGTAATGGCACGTGAGTATTAAAGTTCCCCAATGTCTTTAAACGCACCTTGTTTTGTCTTTCAGATGCGGGATGCAGCGCCGAAGGCCTCCGGAGCGTACGAAGAGTAGGTAAGCCTTTGCCTTTCAGATGCCGGAATGCTAACCTGTTCTTTCTTGTCTTTATAGGTGTTGCTGAAGACTGGATTCAGGATGGTAAGCCTTTTTCCTTAGGCCCAGGACCGGATGCAGAAGACACGATGAGCGTTCTGCTGCAGAGGTTGCAGAATAACGCAAAGCAAGATTCATCCACCGGGTGTGGTTTAAATAGCCTCCTGTAGTGCTTAGGTGTCTCCTTCCACAGCCACGCCTAAGTAAGAAAAGAGTTCCTGGTAAGAAAAGAGTTCCTGCCTTCCAGAAGAGTTCCAGTGTTCTGAATCTAGGGAGTGGCTCCAGCCCCACCCAACAGGAAAAGTAGTTCCAAACAGAAGAGGATCAGAGGCTCAACTGGCAGGCAAGTAAGCAGCATGGTCTGCTGAAGGTAAGTCCACCCAAGCATTATGAGCCTGGCGCTTCCAGCGCTGGGACTGGGCATATTTATGAGCCTGGTGCCACTGGCGCCAGGACTGGGTCCAAAAGGTCCCAATTGGGACTGGTTGGCACTCGGAACCTGGGTTATGGATCTGCTTCCAAGGGAGTTGGGAAAACCCTGACCTTTTGGAAGCAGAGATCATGACAGTGGGTGTCCTCCGGGAGCTTCAAGTTAGAACAGGGCACTTATCCCTGAGTTATTGCCAGTTCCCTCCTTGTCAAACAAAACCCATCACATAGGGTTTAGTATAGCTACAGGCTATCAAAACTAAAATGATAAAGAAACTATCAAAACATAAAGTAGGCTTACATGTACTCAGCAATATCTGCCACTGGATCCTGGACTGAAATAATTGCTGGATGGTTGTGTGTACCAGCGACTGCTGTAGGTTGGTGGGGCTGGAGAAGCTTCAAGGTGTTAGCTCTCCTCTCTTGATTTACTGGGACTGCTTGGCTGTCAGAGGCTGAATGTGCAGTTCTTTCTGTAGATCGTCTTTTCATAACAATCCAGCCAGTTTTAAGGGGGGATGCCGAGGCTGGCTGGGTTAGGGCATTCCTAGCTTCTCTTTGATCTTCTTTTCTTTTAATCAATGCAGCAACAGGTGGGTCCCATTGCCGTAAAAAAGCCATGTAAAAGCTGGTGTTATTTCCTTGTCTGTGATCTTTCTTGTTTCTGGGCCTCCGGCTTATCAGTGAGGAAAATGTCCCTTGTTCAAAAGCCTGGGGCATACGCCGAGGATGTCTTTGTGGGCATTTTTGTCTTCATTATTTCTATTACTAGGAGTCCCACGCAGAATCACTAATTTCTTGTATTTCTCTTATCTCCCTGCTTGAGAGGGGCGAACCATGCAGACACTCATTTTGCCTGGTAAAGTACCAAGCAATGTTCGTGTTACACGCCCCCACTCCATATGGGCATCGCATGGGGAGTGAACAACTACTTATTCTCATTAGCGCTCAGAGTGCTAAAATGCGATGTTAGTAAGAGGAGGGGGTGTCCAGGGCATCCGCTTTTACATGCTGTGGAGCTCAGTTTCTCCTATCTGCGTACAGGAGCTTTGAGTCGACCAAGTGGTATGTATGTTCCTTTCCTAGCACACATAGCAGCACCAAGATGCCCAGGTGCTGTACGTCAGGCTTTATAAATAAATAAACATAAACATAATGTGAAGGTATCATGAAGCAAGACACCGACAACAGATTAAAAGTTCAAAATAAAAGGATTCATCAACTCAAATGTCAGGATGGTTGAATGCCTAACTTGCCCTATGCTAAAGTTGGTTTTCCCTACCTGAATGAAACTAAGGAAAGTCTGAATCAAAAGGTTCAACTTAAAGGTCGGTCTGTGTCCAAAACATATCCTTGCCCTCACAACAAAAGCTAAACGATGTGTAGGGATGTGAACAATTAAAGAAATAATGATCAAAATAAAGTTCCAAGCTTCTTCCAGCTCTGAACTTCCGTTTCAGCTCCCCCTCCCCAAGTTCAAGAGTGTTCCACAAATTCTTGGGCTTCCCATCCCCAAGTTCAAGACTTGGTTTCTCCTTGTTGGCCTCTTGGCTTTGTATGCAGGATCACACTCTCCTATCTTCTCCTGGTAGGCTCTTGGATACATACCCTGTGCCAGTCTTTGGCCTTGCCGCACTGTATTCATTCATAAAGTTTACTTTATGGTGGTCTTATTGATTCCCCACATTGCAGTCATGCTCTTTCACACTTGCACTCTTCTTTCATCTGCTGCTTTCAAATGGGAGTTTTCACTTTTAACCTTCATCAGCCCATAGCTTTGCTCACAATGTTCTCATTCAGTTCGGTATTCAATATGCTTGCTTTAACTTTGCTGCTTAATTCTTATTTTGCCTGTGGCTTCGGTTTCACTTCAATCTGTACTGATCATTTTATTTGTCATTCTATTTTGCTTCATACAGCACTTCATTCACGTATCCGTAGCCCCTAGAAGCGCCCTGGCTTCAAGTGATGTTCCCCTGCACTCACCAGTCCTCAGAGTTCCTTTCCGGCTGCTATGTCGCTCTGCTTCATCTTCGCCGGCTGGCTTGCCAGTCACTGCAAGCCCCGCTGTGTGTTCCCGAGAAAGCCTTGCCCACAAGAAAGGCTTGTCTATTTGAAAGGCTTGTCTAACAGAGAGTCTCATCTATGAGGGAGCCTCATCTACGAAGGAGCCTCGCCTATGAGGGAACCTTGTCAACAACAGGCTTGACTAAAAGAGAGCCTCATGTACCAGAAAGGTTTGTCTATGGGAGGGCTTAGTCTATAAGATGGCCTCATCTACTAGAGCCTCATCTATAAGAGAGCCTAATCTACGAGAGAGCGTCGTCAGCGACAGCCTCATCTTCAAGAGAGCCTTGTCTACATTAGGCTCGTCGAAGATAAACACTCGTCAGTGATAGGGACGTCTATGGTAGAGTCTCGTCTACAGGAAAGCCTTGTCTGCTAGAGAGCTTGTTCTATGAGAGAGTCTCGTCTATGAGGGCGCATTGTCCATGAGGGAGCCTCGTCTTCGAGAGGGGCTCGTCAATGAGAAAATCTTGTCAATGACATGCTTGTCTACAGGAGAGCCTTGTCTACGAGAAAGGCTTGTCTACGAAAATGATGGTCAACGACACTCTCATCTGAGAGAGAGCCTTGTCTATGAGAAATACTCATCAATGACAGGCTTGTCTACGTTAAAGTCTTGTAAACAATAGGCTAGTTCATGAGAGAGCCTCATCAATTAAAAGGCTTGTCAATGGCAGATTTGTCTACAAGAGAGCCTCATCAACAAGAAGGCCCATCAACAACAAACATGTCTACGAGAGACTCGCCAATGATAGCAGTCTATGAGAGTCAGTCTGCGAGACCGCCTCATCTACGGGAGAGCCTCATCTGGGGAGAGCCTCGCCAGTGGTAGAGCCTTGTTTATGAGAATGGCTTCTCAAATGAGGAAGACTGTTAAATGACTGCAGTGTCTACAAGTGTACCTTTTCTACAAGTGTGCCTTGTCTACGAGAGCCCCTGTCTACGAGAGCAACCTTGTCTATGAGAGTCCTCGGCTGCGAAAAACCCTAGTCTGCGAGAGAGCCTAGTCTACCAATGAGCCTCATCTACAAAATATCTTGTGCACGTAAAGGGCGGTCTGTTAGACTGCCTAGTCAATGAGGAAGGCTTGTCAAGAAATGAGGATAGTCAATGAAAAAGTTTATCTACTAGAAAGCCTCATCATCCAAATAGCTAGTAAAAAAGAAAACTCATCTACGTGGGTACTTCATGTATAGAAAGGGCTATTCAATGACAGACTTGTCAACTAAAAGCTCTGTCTACGAGGGTGCTTGGTCCATATGAGACCCTAAGCTGTAATAGGCCTGTCAATGAAAATGCTACTCTAGGAGTGGACTTCGTTTCCGAGGGGCCTTTTCTACAGGGGCCCCTAGTCCACAAGTAATCTTATTCTATAAATAGAGCTTGTCAACAAAGGGCCTTCAATAGCAGTTCATTTATGACTGACTTACTGTAATACAGGCTCTTCTAATAAATTCCTGATTTACTAGAAGCTTCTCTGGAACGACTTCCTCAGAAGGGCCTCATCGCCGATGGAAGCCTTGCAAACGATAGTTTTGTCAACATCCATCCCTCTCCAAAAACCAGACCCAATAACAGGCCTATTCTATTACAGAGACCTGTCTTTGGCAACCTTGTTTCGTGAAGGGTTTCATCCAGGACCGCTTATTGCACGAGATACCTGTTTTTGAGTCGAAGTCGCTATAAAACGTGTTCTTGGCGATTTGGAAGGAGACAGCTCTTGTCTACGAAAGACTTCTTTTGTAAAATGCCTCATCGTCAACATCCTTTTGTACAGGAAACCTAGTTCCTTGCAGCTTCAGCTAAGAAGAAATGCATTGCAAGGGCATTTTCCATGACAAATTCACATATAGAAGGCCTATGCAAGGTCCATTGGCATTCAGCAATGATGCAGACTTTTAATTTCTTTCGCCTTTGGCGTACCACATCTCAGTTATCGGCAGAGGCTACCGCTCAACATACTGCTTCCGCTCATACGTGGTGCATTCAATGTCTAAGATGAGAAATAAAAAGCGGGATTTCAAGCCTACAGATGTTTCCATATTTTGCGGCTCTTCTCAGCCTGCAGGAAAATCCAACAAGCTTCACTGTTGCCCTTTGCCAACCTTTCTTTTTGGAACCACAGCAGGAGTATGCCTATCTTTGTTCTGACATCCAATGGCGACAAATAACATCATTCAACTGGGTGTTTTTCATATTAGCCCAAGACTGTGCCTCTCAATTAGTTGCCAACAATTCTCCCTGCCGACAAGCTAGCAAATATTTCTTCAGGCGCTTCAACTAGTGGTGCTAGTGCTGCTGCCCAAAGAAGCTGTGGAGTGAGTCCCTCATACTCAGGAACATCAGGGTGCCTACTTATGCCATTTCCTGGTCCAAGTAAAGTTGGATGGGTAGATACACATCCTTATACCTACACTACATCAACTTATTCCTCCACTCACTATCATTCCAAAGGATTTCCGGGGACTAGGGTCTCGTCCGCCTACACAACCCAGCCTCAATCCACCTTATGGCCTGGGTACTACTTCCTTCTAGTTCGGCAAGCAATACATGCCCTAGGACGGCAGAGACATCTTGGTGAAAGCTTGAGCTCCCGCTATAGTTTCTTGCTGTAAGTGGAATTGTTTCACAGTTTGGTGTGCTACAAATGGGGCAGACACCTTCGACTTCCAGCATCAAAATATTCTGCCTTATGAGCTCTGCGTGGCATACAGTGGTCTAGCCCACTTCTCTCATAAGTTCCATTGGCTGCTGGTACCCTCTTTACTCAATGAAACACTTCTTAAGGGCCTGTTTAGGATTTCTGCCAGTACTAGCAATGGCTCCTGCTTAAGAAAACAAGGCATAGGAAAGCCTTTTTCAGCAATTTCCTCCCATGAAAAATGGCTTTCTTGGTCGCCATCTCTTCGGTCGGAAGAGTGGTGGACATTCAGGCGCTATCCGTCTATCCGCCTTGCTTTGTTTTCCACATGTTTAAAGTCCTGTTGATGTCAAACTCTATGTATCCTCATAATTTTCCCTCGATTAACCTTTGGTAAGCACTATATTGCTATTCCAAGCAATTACGAAATTCTTTGCTGATGTTCGTGGCATTAAGCCCCATACCCATCTACAATGGGCTGTCCATTCCCTCCATGTCATGTTGGCTTTCAGCCTGCATTTCCTTTTTCTTCACCTGGCCAACTGGCCACTTCCCGGTCGGTGTAAAGCACTTTCTACTAGAGCTGTCTGGTTTACCAGGGCCTGCTTGTGGACATCCGCAGAGCAGCAAGATAGAGGTGCTTTCACACCTTCACCAGGTTCTGCTGTGTCAACATGACGTAGTAGTCCTGCGTACAGCAGGCTCTCCTGCGACATCTGTTCACCTGAGGTGTGTTTTGTCCTGAAGGTGAGCATTATCCTCCTCCCAGTGTGGCATTCCATGCATGGATATCTGGGTGTACTGCTATAAAATCTATTCAAGCAAGCAAAGACACGGCCATCAACTTTGGATCCAGTTCCTGGGGATGGAGCAGTGCGGGAGGATCACTTGGATGGGGGGGTCTTTGGGGAGTGGAAATGGCACACCGGATGGTGAGACGCGGCATCTCCTTCCCTGTAACACCTTTACCCCATCCTAACCGGCAGGATATGTAGGGTCTCAACACCCCCCCTTTTTCGACACAAACACTTTCTCATGGACAACTCACTGTGAGGGAAAACCAACGAACACCCGAGCCGTATACCTGACATGTCGCACTTAAATGGTCAGGCAGGGTCAGGCAATTACTGATCATTACACACACCTGACTTCCATCACACTTCCCAACACGGCTAAAAGGCGAAGCACAAATGCACATTATGAGCAAGGCAAACTAGGAAGCAGCATTTCCAAGATGGCACTTTAATACAGGGCGGAAGACCTCAAGACCGAAGAGGATTGCAGGGAAATAAATACCCTTCACCTTTTCACAGACAAACCGCCGCTTTCATGAGCCTTCAAAAGTAGGAAGCGTAAGACCTGGAATTAAAACTAAAGAATCCTGCATTATGTGTTGGAGGTACCCGGGGCACTCCCACGTCGATTCTACAAAAAAGCAGCACTAGTGAAGTCAGCACAGCCGGTGAGTTGCGGAGACTGATACCAGACCAGTCTGTGTGGAAACCAAGGTTGCAAGGGGCAATATTGTATGAAGAAGATTATTAAGACAGCAGATGAGTGAATGAACTTTGAAGCTAAAATACGATACCGTAGACAGAGTGGTCAGGCATCACGTGGGTGCTCATTTGAAAGTCTCTGTTAGGTATCCAACCGAAATTGTGCGAACGTAAATGAAAGAGAATTGTGAAATCGAAGTGTCCTACAACGAATCAAGCCAAAACCTGTCCACAGTCGAAAGTCTTCGATACTTGATGTAAAATTGACATTGATCTGAGCCCAGCTGATGGAGACTAATTGTGTAGAAGGGATATGAGCCCGGCAGAGGGAGATCTGGGGTGAACCATGAGTCACCCGAAAAGGAAGAAACTATGAACATTGCGCGATAAAGTGAAAGGTGAAAGACAGACTCGAACCCGGCAGAGGGAAGCCTGTGCAGAACTTTATGCTAAAAGGATATAAGACTGCTTCAGGAGGATCCGGGGTGGATATTGATTCACCCAATGTGAATACTTGTGAAAATCTAGAAGGGAAAATAACTTGTGTATTTGGTTGCATCAGGCCCTTTGAGTGAAGAGACTTTTGAGGAGCAAGGTGACTTGCGCTCCGGAGGCCCTGATGCTGATGAGTGAACTGTAACCACATGCTAAAGAAGCCAGAGACTGTGCTATGCCCGAGTGAACCGTCTTATCCCTTGCTAAAAATGTGGGCAAGGGAGGCCAACGGCCTGAAAACCTGACATATCATTTTGTACACTTCTTTTTTTCATAACATTATTTCCCACACTATTTTGTACTTAGAGGTAAGGATTGGCAATAGGTTTTTTAGTATATGCCTGTTCATTTTGACAAGACACCACTATGACGGCGTTATTATTATTTGAAGGTCGTAGCTTGCTCCCATCTGTAGATTTACGTTTAGATAGGCGTTTATCATACCCTTTTTGAAGTGCAATAAACACTGCACTGGTCACTTGTGTCTGTCTTACTGTTGATGTCATGCCTTCCTTACACAACTCACACAACCTCGTCTTCATCTCTATTCTATTTTATAAAATGTGTATTTCGAATGGATTGTGTCCTCTCACGTATTCCTCATCTTTGATATATCCAAGTCTGCTTGGAACTTGCTTTGGATTTTTTTTCTCCATAGAATCAAGCAGCATAGTGTCATTGCCCTTTACTGCCTCCGTACTGTCGTCGGCCATGACGTTGAGACTGGTATATGAAGCACGTGCGGTTACCGTTACCTGAGTTCCGTTTTTTCCACATGCTAGTGTGTTTTGGAACAACATCGCCTCTGCGAAATTTTGAACAACGTGTTACTTCAACACTCGATTCATCATCTATTTCACATGTCCTTGACACTGAAGACCGGGTTTAAGCGGCGTGCTGATTGTGAGGCAAAAATGTCCATCACAGACCCGCACCAAGTATGTCTGGGGGTAGGCCACAAGGTCGATGACTGTGGCTCGTGCCAGTCCATGACGGTTAAGGCCTTGCGGGAAAGGAAGGTGAAACTCGTTGCAGGGAAGTCCTCTCCCAAATCACCTTCATTAACCGGTCTAAAAGAAAATCTTCCTCCAACTCTATGGACGCATCGCCTGAGAAAAGTCGCTATAGGCATCGGAAGCGCTTGAGATCAAGGCCACAACACTCGTCGCCATCTACTCACGAAAAAAAGTAAGAAGCAACGCCATAGGTCTTTGTCAAATTCTTCCTCCTCTTCCGAGAGAGTCCCCTTTCCGAAAAAGACTCAGAGCCCGGGAAGAGAGGTTCCTTGATACAGATCGGAGGAACCTTCCTCAACGCATAAGGTGAAATCACTATCTTCCTCCTTGAAGGCAAAAGGGTAAGGGGCTTCAACTCTGGTCTCGAGGTTTTCTCCTAAGCTGTCAAAGCCGTCAAGAGATTCACCCGAACCGTCGAGGAATGTAATTAAGTTAAAGCTATTGAGGCATTCACTGTCTGCTTCTTTGAAGTCGTCAAAGCCATCGACGCCATTGGTGCATTCAGTGCCTTCAAAGCCTATAAAGACATCAACTGACTATGCAAAGTCAAACAATCCACTGCCTAGAACGGATTTCTTTAAATCCATGGGGTCTATCTTTGAGGAAGAGGAAGAGGAAGAGGAAGAGGAGGACCAAGCTCCATTAGGGTATGAATTTTGGACTCCCAATTTACCACAAGACCTCATTTCACAGGAATCAAAGATGAGGAATCTTGTGGAAACCCTGAAAGAGACTAGCAGTTGGGAAACTTCACTTGAGTTGGATTTTGGAAATCCAGAGGTGGTTGACTATTCAGACCCATTTCCCAGGTCAGTGATCAGCAAGGTCTCAGAATATCTTCGATGGTCTAAACCAGCAGCAATACTTGAAAAAAGATGACCTCACAGATATACTGGACAGTGGACCAGTAAAAGAAGCAATGTTACCCTTTCACACTGCTTTGAGAGTTAGTGATGGAGAATTGACTGAAGCCGGATTCTATCCCACCAGTTAACAAGTTAGGGAAATGCAAAAAAAAACTAGAACAGATTCTATAGAGCCACCCTTTCTCAAAAGACACCCAACACCAGAAAGTCTCGGGGTTCAGGCTGCAACATTATCGTCTAGGGCTTCAGCTTATCCTTCTACCCCAGCTGACAAGGATGATAGAAAGGTTGATGCCATAGGAAAGAGAATGTTCAATTCAGGTAATATGGCATTGAAATCTGCAAATCTGGCAAAATATACACATACCCTTTGGGGAGGGGCTGCTCCAGCAGCAGATCATATACCAGAAGGTGAAGAGAGGGAATAATTTTTAAATCTAATCCAGGATGGTAAGGATGCTATGAGGCAATTGT
This sequence comes from Ambystoma mexicanum, assembly GCF_040938575.1. Classification (NCBI taxonomy): domain Eukaryota; kingdom Metazoa; phylum Chordata; class Amphibia; order Caudata; family Ambystomatidae; genus Ambystoma; species Ambystoma mexicanum. Next base: position 142,148,631 of record NC_090921.1, read on the forward strand.
TACACTCAAGCCTGGACACGGTTGACTCTGCAAGCAAGGCAATGGCTGCCAGTACAGTACTAAGACGACTGTCATGGTTCAGGAGATCAGGTTTTATGCCAGATATCCAGGTATGTTTGCTGGACATGCCCTTCAATGGGACTCAATTGTTTGGTAAAAAAGCTGACAGCAGCCTGGAAACTGCATGCTATAAGAGCAGAAGCTACATCTCTGGGGACTTCAATAAGACAGCCTGTACAACCTTCAGGACAAGGTTGGAAAGGATGTCCTTTTCGCTTTTACTCTTTCATTTCAGGGGGAAGAGGACAATACTCTCAAAGAGGTCAGAGAATGGCATCTTGTGGACACAGAGGCATAGGAGGTAGAACTCCTTGCACAACACCCTCTGAATTGCCTTCAGCTGCGGCTGGGGTAGCAAAATTCCTTTTACCTTCCTCACCCACAAATCTGTAGTAGGAGGCAGGCTGTCACAACATCTCCGGAGTTGGCGAGGCATAACTTCGGATGCATGGGTGCTGCAAATTGTGGCATACTGTTACTGCCTTCCTTTCATAAAGAAGCCACCGATTTTCATTGGATCCCGATCTGCTCCTCCAACGGGGCGTTCTTATCCTGTTGGAGAAAGATGCAATAGAGCTGGTACCTGCAGCCGAGAGAAACCAGGGTGGTACTCTCCCTATTTCCTAATCCCCAAGAAGGATGGAGAAGTGCGCCCCATTTTGCACTTGTGATGCTTGAACAAGTTCCTCAGATAGGACAAGTTCAAGATGGTAACTCATTTGCAGATCCTTCAGGCCCTTCAACTACAGGACTGGTTTCTGTCATTGGACCTTCAGGATGCTTACTTTCATGTGCCCATCCATCTCAAGCACAGGAGGTACCTGAGGTTCGCAGTTGACGGTTCTCATTATCAGTTTCGGGTTCTGCCATTCGGGCGCACCTCTGCTCTGACGGTCTTCACCAAGCTTATGTCACTGGTTGCAGCCTTACGAGGGAAAGGATTCAGATCTACCCCTATCTGGACGACTGGTTGATCAGGGTTTGTTCTCTGGAACAGTCTCAGAGTCATCTTCTCCCTGAACTTCAAGAAGTTCCACATGATACCTTCACAGAAGCTTATTTATTGGAGCTGTCCTGGGTTCAGCCTCAGAAAAAGCCTTGACACCCGAGTTGAGGGCTCAACATCTCTTGCAGAGGGTCCAAACATTTCAGAGTGCCCACTACCTCCCGGCCTTTGACTTCCTAAGCTTGCTTGGCCGGTATCTAGTCAATTCATCTAAACCCATTCCATCTAATACCATTCCATCTAAATTTTTCCATCTAAAACCATTCCATCTAATGCATGTTTTTGTTCAGGTGCATTTTAAAAGGTAAAAAACAACATGGGTTTAGATGAATTGACTACAAACCGCTTAACCTCATGTTATCCTGCATTTTTCTGATGCCAGAAGCCCGTCTGAGGATGAGATTCCTCCAGTGGGCTCTCAGATCCCAGTGGTCTCAATTGACCTTATTCAGGTCCCGACAAAGGTCACCCACGATCTCCTGTGATGGGCCTGCCGAGAGAATATAATGAGAGGAGAACCCTTTTGGCAATCATGGCCGGAGATGACAGTTGTGAAAGACGCCTCCCTCACAGGATTGGGAGCGCACATGAAGGATCTTTTAGTCAGTGGACACTGGTCTCAGTCGGATTCTAGACTCCATATCAATCTTATGGAGCTGAGGGCAATCAGACTGACCCTGATGGTCTTCCTGCCCTCAATACGCGGGAAAAGTGTCCTGATAATGACAGACAACACAGTGGCCATGCAATACCTCAACAAGAGAGGGGTCGTAGGGTCACTACCGCTGTGCACAGAGGCAATACAGCTCTGGTTCTGGGCACTAGGAGAAGGAATCTCTCTTCTGGCAGTTCATCTAGCCGGAGAAGAAAATATGGCTGCGGACACTCTGAGCAGGCAGAGCACCATCTCCCATGAGTGGGAGTTAGCTCAGGAGGTCCTTCTGGAGATCTTTGCCATTTGGGGAACCCCTGAAGTGCATCTGTTTGTAATCAGTGTCAACAGAAAGTGTGAGTAGTTCTTCTGAAGAGAATTTACCCAAAGAGGAGCTCTAAGGGAAGCTTTCATGGTGGGCGGGGAGTGTTCACTTCTGTACGCGTTCCCACCAGTTCCAATCATTCCTCATGTCATCCGGAGGTTGAGCAAGTTTGGGAAAAACATGATCCTCATTGATCCAGATTTGACCAGGAGAATGTGGTACCCGTACCTTCTAGAGATGGCTATCTACCCTCCAATTCGTCTTTCCCAAAGAGAGAACCTACTCTTGCAATAGGTAGGTCACATTCTTCACCCAGAGATCAGGACTCTCAAGCATCATGCCTGGTGTCTGAGAGAGTGAGATACAGGGATTGGGACCTTCGGCAAGACGTGATGGAGGTGGTGCTTTCGGCTAGAAGACCAGCAACTAAATCCCTATACAGCTGCCATTGGAACAGTTTTCGAAGCTGGTGCAGGGAGAAGAACGTTGGTCCTTTCACATGCAAGCTTAGTACTTTTGTCGCTTTTTTTACTCCATTTGACCAATTCAAGGTTACAAGTGGCTACAGTCAAAGGCCACTTAGCAACACTTTCAATTTTTAAGAGATCTGATGAGTAAAAAGTGCTGATTGTCATACAGTTTCTAAAAGGGCTAACAAATGTGTTTCCACCATTCCTTTTATCGTACCAAAATGGGACTTGAACTTAGTGTTAAAGTACCTCATGGGGGCTTCTTTCGAGCCATTACACTTGTGTCCTTTGATGATACTAACAATTAAGACTGCCTTCTTGTTAGCTCTCATGTCTACCCGCAGGGTAAGCGAACTGCAGGCTCTGTCTTCAAAACCACCTTTCACATCCTTTTTATTACGGACAAGGTAGTATTGAGAGTCTGTTCATCTTTTCTTCTAAAAGTAGTCTTGGAATTTTATCTAACGCAACTGTTAGTCTTATTGACTTTTTATCCACCACCTCACCCATCAAAAGAAGAGAAGAAGTTTCATCGGCTAGACCCTAGAAGAGTGTTAAGTTATTACATTTCACACACAGCTAATGTTTGTCAAAATGACCAACTTTTTGTAGGATACGCAGGACAGAGATTAGGTTTAGCAATAACAAAGCAAACCATTTCACTATGGATAGTTATGTTCATTACTGAATACTTCGTACTAGCAGGGAAAGATTCGCCTGAAAGCTTGTAGGCACATTCCACTAGAGGAGTGGCTACTTCTTTGGCTCTAGAAAAGGGGTCTGCTGGTGCAAGATATCTGCAGAGCAGCATCTTGATCGTCCCTATGTCAGGAGGGGAGGCCACATTTGACAAGACTGCTCTCCATAACATCGAAATTCTTAGTATCAAATATGAGGAATATGTGGGAGGACACAATACATTCAAAGAACAAGTTACTTACCCGTGGTAACGTTCTTTCAACTGGATGTTTCTCCCACGGGTTCCTCATCACCCTCTCATTCTTCCTCTCTTCCCCTCTTCCATGGCAAGAATTTCTGTGTTTTACATCTTCCTTTCTCGCAACGTCAGATTCATCTCCATCAGTGGCAAGGCATGCAGAACAAGGGGAAAAGAACTGATGTAACAGTCACTGTGCATGCTTCATATACCAGTATTAACGCCACAGCGAAGACAGTGCGGATGCCGTCGAGGGTCATGACCCAACGATTTCCGTGGCATGCTGCAAGCAGACTTGGATATATCAACGATGAGGAATATGTGGGAGGAACATCCAGCCGAAAGAACATTACCATGGCTAAGCAACATGTTCATTGCGCCACACGCCCGCAGGTCTCAGGGCACTCACAAGACAAACAGCAATATTTTTTTTTTTTTTATTTTTTTTTTATTTTGGATGGCTGATTAAATCAACCTTTCAAAACGAGGTTTAAAACAAGATACATGCATCATTAAAAAAAAAAAACATCGCATGTTAAAATCACATGTTAAAATCAGATACAACCATACTACAATCAAGATATATGTAGAGAGCCAAATACTGTCCCACTTCTTCCATTTCTTTCAATGGGCAGATTAGTTACTCACTTGAATATGGGACATAATATTTTATTTAGGAAATGGATAGTGGCTATTCTTATTGTTATCTTTGGGGTTGCGAACAGCTCATACCATAGCTCATCATTAGAGCGTCTTATGTAATGATGCCTTGTTAGTTTATCAACCAAATCCTTTCTCTGTGATTGTAATGCAGCACATTCTATGTGTTTCAATGTTTCAATGTTTCTTCGACTTTTGCATCATTGCAGAATCGACAAAAAAGACAGTCTCTCTTAATAATACCCCTCCTTAGTAAAACTTGTTTCGTTGGCCATAGATTCAAACGAAATCGCAATATTTGATTTCTCAATTTATGGGAAGGACATTTTAATAGATAATCAGCAGTTCCTTGGAGTTTTTTATGCCCAAACATGGCTCTATCAAAATCTTTTAGCTTCATACAGTTCTGTTGCGTTATGTGCCAATCTAAATGATACAATTTGGTTTTAGCTTTGGTAGGATTGGATAGTAATAAATCTAATGTGATATTAGCTTCTGTTAGATCCGACAAAACAGCCGCTCTCCAATTTACTGGGAATAAATGTTCTGACCGCAATAAATAGTCTGCCAGGATTCTTAGCACACTATTGCTGGATAAGCCCATCACACATTTCCGGAATAAGCAGCATCTCTTCCAGGACACTTGTATGTTCACGGAGAGAATTCCCAACTCAAAACGAAGCAGTGCGTTTGGGCAAGAGTTTGGAAGATTCAGAACTTTCTTCCAAAACCTAGCCTCAATTTTGTTCCAAAAACTAGCCTGTGGAGGTGACCAGGCTTCTGAACCATAGGTAACAATGGGGATTACTTTCTGTTGATAGAAGGTAAGAATGTGTTTGCATGAGAACTTGCCATACTTATATTGCAAGATTCTCGCTTGCGAGATTAGAGTGGTCAATTTACTCTCTATGCCAACTCTTTGGGGTATATTAGTGGAGGAGTTGCTAAATATGACTCCTAAGTATTTGTATTCATTGACTATTTTTAATCTCTGTTTGTTCAAAAGCCAACAATACTGTTTCTTTGATCTAAGTCCAAGTCTCCCCAGTTCCATCACCTGTGTTTTCTCCAAATTTAAGGTCAAGTTGTTTTTGGCAGCGTACTGGTCAAGTTTATCAAGCATATTTTGCAGGCCTCTCTGTGTTTTAGAGATAAGAACTAAATCATCTGCATACAGGAGCCATGCAATGACCTGGTTGCCAAGTTTCGGGGCGTCATTCACAACATTGTTGAATTCATTGCCAAGATCAAATATAAACAAGTTAAACAATGTAGAGGCTAAGATGCAGCCTTGTTTTAGGCCGCGTTTAGTTGGTATTTCATCTGATAGCAGCCCTTCTAAATTCAATTTAACTTGCATTGAAGTGTTCGAATGAAACAAATGTATCAAATGCACAAGTGAGGGTGGGCAGCCAAATTTCAGTAGCTTCTCCAACAATAGGTTCCGATCTACCGAGTCAAAGGCCACTCGAAAGTCAACATACGCCAGATATATTGGTTGATTCCTTGTGGCGTATAACTCTTTTATTGCATTGAGGGTCGTTATATTGATGCTTGTGCCAAGACCTCGCACAAAACCAGTTTGAAATGGATCTCGTCGATTCGCTTTTGAAGCCCAATTGTCAAGGTCTCTTAAAACAATTCTGCTGAAAATCTTGCCAGGGGCGTCAAGAAGAGAAATCGGACGGTAACTGGCCGGATTTGTTCGGTCGCCTTTCTTATAAATTGGTACTGTGATGGCCTTGCACCACGACGGAGGAACTGCCTGTTTTATTTGCAGGACCTGGAAGATAGCATAGAGAATAGATGCCCATAACTCCGGATTCTGTTTTAGGATATTATTTGATAAACCGTCAGGACCAGGAGCTCTTGAAGAGCTAGCTTTGTTGATATAAAACAAAACATCTTCACGGTCAAAACTAATCTGAAAGGCTGAATTCAATATTTCTAGATTCAACTTTGAGGTACTGTTCGCCGGAAGAGCGTAAATGCTAGTGAAATAGGCGACCCAACTTTTTTCCGACACACCATTAAGTTGTGCCGTTAGCTGCGGAGCTCCTGCTCCATTATTTATCATTTTCCAGATTTGTGATGTATTTTTAGTTTGGACCATCTGTAACCATTTTTCCCCATCATGTTGAAACATATTAGCTTTGTGACCTCGAATCCAATTTCTATATTTGGTCTTCAATTTGCGTAAAGTCAATTCACGATACTGTACCGGTAAGTTAGAAATCTGTCTTTTCTGTTTTCGGTATTGCCTCTTTCGATCTCTAATGGCCAAATCGAACATGTGGATATGCTGCTGCCTGCTCTTATTAGTTTCTGTAGTTGAAGCAGGGGCAAAGAGATGCATTTTATCATGGTAATCAGCAACATCCATACCTCTTACCAATCGCTGTTGGTCATTCGTTACACTGCGTGCAAATGTTTGCAAAGCATCGCTTGACCAGTAAAGTCTGTTTCGTTGGGCGTTAATAATAAGACCACTCAATTGATTTGGACTGGAGCGAAGTTCTTCCTTGGTTTGGATCACAAACTCGGCTCTCAGAATCCAATGATCACTCGCTATGGTGGGAACTACCCTAAACTCGGAGATTTTCTCAAACAACCTTCTATCAACATACATATAGTCAATTGTAGCATTTTGAGCGCCACAAGACCACGTGTATGATGGAGGGTTATCAGTTTCCACTGCCCCATTCAGCATAATTAGATCCCACGTGTTAATAAAAGTTCTCCACGGCGAAACCCGATCCAAACTCCTTTTCTTAGATGCTGCCAACAAATGCATATTCAAATCCCCGGCTAATATTACATGCGCGATGGCCGGAATAGTTATATTGTCTTCCATTAATGTATTCAAATCATTAAGGAGAGTAGAGGTTGAAATTGCAATTGGGTTCCAATATATATTTATGACTAAAAATTTCAGCTTTTGGAACATAATTACTGAACATTGCAAATAGGAGTTTGGGTTGGGCCCCTCAGAGATATTAGTTATCGTGGACATATTGGAGATAGTCATCAACCCAGACATTGGTCTACCTTTCTGTCCCTTAATTGCTGGAACTAAATGCACATAATGATTGTTCCACGATAGGGGGACAGTCAACCAGGTTTCTTGCATAAGGGCTAGATCACAATCTTTGAGATCACACTTAGCATTATTTAACAAATGTTTATATCCCCTCGTATTCCAGCTCATGACTACCAATTTCTGACCCCGAACAACAGGGTCATCAATTCCTAGTTATGCTTTCCCACAGCTGCATCCCCTACCTGAGGTATGCTTACCACTAATTACCTGACTAGTTGGTTTAGTGATAGCTTCCATCGGCTGTTCCTTAGTAGTAGGAATTAAATCAAAACCCAAATCAAAGAATTCAGATCTAGCGGACCAAATGATATTGTAAATGATGCGAGAACTTAACCACATACAGGACACCGTTGGATCATTATCATCGGGAAACTCCACTTGTACTAGATCACCAGAAGAGATATCTTCCAAATTTGGGATATCTGCAAATATTTGCATGATGCTTCCTCTGTTCATTATGTATGTTGGAAAGGAACCCCCCCGACAACTAAGGAACAGGGAAAATAATTGGGTAGGCTTTTTACTCTTGTGTGGTACCTTAACATCAGAATGATTCTGTTTACTAAGTGAATCTCTAGTCTTGTAGCATTGGGTTTCCTCCAGTGGGGATTTGAACGTTACATTCTTAGAGATGCATGCTTCATAAGATGGATTTCCCACACCAGAGTGGCCACTCCCCATTGCCTTCAAGGAAGATTTAAGGCTTTTTTGTTCCATGGTCAAAGCAACTAGACAGTCTTTAATTGTACATAGGATATTATTTTGTAGATTGTCTTGCGCATCCAAAATTGTTTTGTTTATTAGTAGGTCATTCTTAGAAGACTTTACTTCCTGAGTCGGGAGGGTCCTTTCGCCATAAGTGTTTTCATCAGCCCCTAATTCAGGTTTCTCCAGTGATGGATTACAAGTCTGAGACAGAGGGTGAGTCACATGTGGCTTAGGATGGAATTGATTCATATACTCATCCACAGCTTTCCTAAGGTCCTGCGTATTAACTGTGACATTGGGCATTGAGTTAGCTTTCACTCACTTATTCTTCGGTACAGGTGGCACTTGGGTTGGGGCCGTTACATTAGTAGATCCGCTCCCCAGCTCCTGCGCAACATGCACCAACTCATCTAAGGGAGCATAAGGGAGAGTCCTGTGATTGGGATCCTTACCCTTGTTCAACATTCTTTGTCTTTCCTGAGATAGATTTTGATATTTTTTTGTGATAGCACTAGAAGCTAACATTGAGCTTCTATCTGATCTAGACAGGGATTTAAAGAATTGTTTCGTAGACCCACTCACAGCCGTTGTTTTGGACTTCTGATTTTTTGACTTCTTTGGGTTTGACATTGATTGATTGGAGGGGCCCTTAGATTTTTTTGCAAATATCGTGTACGCCCCTTTTAACTGCTGTGTTTCTCTAATTTTTGAATCATCAACCATGGGAACCCCTGCCTCCTTTTCCCTCAGTATCAACTGATCGGGTATGGGATTCACCAGTGTCATCTCCGCAGATTTCACAGACTTTCCTTCCTTCCCACCGTGAACAGATTTAATTATTTCAATTCTTGGGTCAGATAGTGGCCCCATTGGTACATTCATTGTCTCCCTATCTGTCACCTCTCTTATAATGCCCTCGACAAAGGGCACCACAGTGTTAACACTTTGTATGTTTCCCCCAACTGTAACTGGGTTCAGTTTGCCATTCAGCTGGTTATCAATGTTTTGGCAGGATAATAACATCATACCCAACTGTTTAGAAAAATGGGCTGCCTGATCAGCATCAGCCTCTTGCTTTCGGGCCAAGGACAAACTAAATGCCTTTTGAGATCTCTGGAAATTATCAACATTGTCTTGTATTACATTGATTTTGGAGTCTAAGGTTTCAAACAGTCTAGCTAGAGCCATCAAAGCCATATTCATATTTTCCAGTGTTAGAGGATCATCTTTTTTTAACACGAGAGCCGGACTTATAATCGAGCTATTTCCATTTGGTCTCCTGGGAGTCGGCGGAATAAATGAGATTGAACTTTCAGATTCTGTAATGTCTCCAGTATTAAACAATACTGGTGATTTGGAAAGATCAAAAGTGTCGTCCTTGGCCACAAAGCAAGAGTCCGATGATTCCAGCTCAATAATTGCAACATCATTAGCAACACCGACATCCTGGCTTCCTATCGGAAGAGGAGCTGAGCTAACAGCCCCTGAGCGAGCATTTTGGAGTATCATTGAATCAGACAGTGAAATATTACATGGCTGTTCTTCCACTTCCTTGTCACCATCTGTGACCTGTGTTACTTGTAAATTCACCACAGATTGCTGAGCAGAGCACGCCCCTACGTCATTACAAAGGGGCTGCGCTTCTATATTCGATACACTTAGATTGTTAAGTTCAGGCATTCTAGCTACAGAGCGTAATATCCGACAACTGTTGAACCCAAAGTTCCTTAAGTCGCCCATGGCGAAATCCAGTCGTGAGCTTCTCTTCTTTATTCGCTTGTCCCACGGTGCACTTTTGGCAGAAGGTCGTACCGTGTTTGTAGACAACGCTGGGCTGTCTCTTGAAGTGGACTCCATTAAGGCATGAACTCGTTCGGTGCAAGGCATGCCAGTACGGAGTGTAAACATTTTGACACTGGGATGCCTTTTTCCGGACGCCACAGAGTTTCAATAGCACCTAACTACAGTGTGCTTCCCTAGCGTCCAACTGTAAACAAAACACCCGCTAAAATAACCAGCACTAGCCGCGTTGCCGCGGCGAAGCGGCAAAGCGGGACTTAACGGGGCTTTACACGGGTGCGCGCGCGCGGTGCGCGCGATCCTGAGCTTATATAGCTCCACCCAGCCCTTGATGCAGCAAAGCCTAAATAAGAGAAAGTATGTTATATAGTCTGTTTTTATGGCTATATTATCTCCCAGTAGTACACAGTTCACTCTTCCATTCACCTGCTGGATCTTGTAGTGAATATAACAGCAAATCCTTTGTCGATCACAGTAGTACTGGAGAAGCGTCCGCGGCAAAGCGGGACTTAACGGGGCTTTACACGGGTGCGCGCGCGCGGTGCGCGCGATCCTGAGCTTATATAGCTCCACCCAGCCCTTGATGCAGCAAAGCCTAAATAAGAGAAAGTATGTTATATAGTCTGTTTTTATGGCTATATTATCTCCCAGTAGTACACAGTTCACTCTTCCATTCACCTGCTGGATCTTGTAGTGAATATAACAGCAAATCCTTTGTCGATCACAGTAGTACTGGAGAAGCGTCCGCGGCAAAGCGGGACTTAACGGGGCTTTACACGGGTGCGCGCGCGCGGTGCGCGCGATCCTGAGCTTATATAGCTCCACCCAGCCCTTGATGCAGCAAAGCCTGCTGGATCTTGTAGTGAATATAACAGCAAATCCTTTGTCGATCACAGTAGTACTGGAGAAGCGTCCGCGGCAAAGCGGGACTTAACGGGGCTTTACACGGGTGCGAAACATCCAGCCGAAAGAACATTACCATGGCTAAGCAACATGTTCATTGCGCCACACGCCCGCAGGTCTCAGGGCACTCACAAGACAAACAGCAATACAGTAAGAGCAAGGGTCCGAAGGTTCGGTCTATGCCCTTGTCAAAGAGAAATATTTTCAAGCACTTTTTGAATTGCGCTAGTGATTGAACTGTTTTGAGGGTTTTGTGTGGAATAATGTATTCCAGTTCAACTGCCCTCTTCATTGATCCATCTCCATCTGACGTCTCCCTCCTATATGACAGTGCCTATGGCCCTCCCTCATACTTCCTTCCCACTCACTGAACTATTACTGAATATAAATTGAAACATGAATCTGTGATTTGTCCCTCAACCAAGTCAGGTCCTCTCTTCAAGCTCTCGCTCCACCTCCCTCATTTTGCATTGAAAAAAAGGCTTTCAGAACCACTCAACCATTGCCATTTCCTTTGACAACCCCTACCATACCCACTACCATTCACCATCTCACACACACCATCAATCCTGGATCTCCTGAGCCAGTTAATAGCATAGGACATTTCACGTATGACCGCCTGCATCCCTGGCTAAACAATGTCGTTCTCTGCTCAACTCCTAAAGGGAATCCATCCTTCTATGATGTCCTCTTTGCTTCTACTCACATCCTTGCAAGAAGTGCACCCATCTGATGACTGGCCTGCCCACTGTGTGCTCCCATTGATATATCTGCTCCACAGACAGTCAAGGAATAGACATCCCTGATTTGCTCCTACCTATCATTTATATTCAACGTGGCCCTTTCCAGAAACTCCTTTCGACCCAGCTTCAAGACAGTTAATGTCATACTAACCTTGAAGTAACCCACAATTCACCTCAACAACCTAGCCATCTATTGGCCTGGCCTCTATCTTCGTCCTCCTTGTTTTAAAGTCCTGGCACATGTAGCTTTCAACAACATCACTGCATATGCACCACGGCTTAAAATCTGAAGCTTTTCTGTCCAGCAATCTTAAACTTAAACATATCATCACTTCGACAGCCATGACTGAACAGCCAAAAAACCTGTCCCTTTCTCACCACTGACTTGAGAACCATTTCACTCTCTTTTTTGAAGCTTTTGAAATAGCAAGGAGCATGCTTTTTATTTGGGTTGATATTGTTTTCCCCCTCATTGTTAAGCCTTGGCAAAAGAAATTATATTTGGATTTCCCTCTCTTTTTAAGTCTTTGAAAAAGCAAGCAGTGTGCATTTATTTGGGTGTCTATTTTGTTTTTCCTTCCCTCTATGTTTAAGCCTTTGACAAAACACATTAAGCTCTGCAGGTATGCATTTTCCATACCCATTTCGCTACCCCTTTGTGAAATCTAAGCCTCCCATGTGTCCATGAAGTCTACTGACCCTTCTCCCAGTGCTAGAATGCAGAGACAGGAAGGGCAGGGATTTATCTTGTGTTTGTAGATGAAAATGATGCTGCAAGGAGCTGCTTGTTTGGGACCCTAAGGTATTTTGTATTTCTTTTATCTTGATTTCCACTTCTCCCTCTCTTTTTTAAGCTTTTGAAAAGACAAGAAGAACAAGTTACTTACTCATCGTAACTTTCTTTCGATTGGTTGTTCCTCCGACGTATTCCTCATCTTATGATAATTATCCTTTCAGCTTCGGGAATTATTATTTCAACAGGGGGTGCTGTGTGCCGTCTCGTCGGGTTGATGTCCCTCGAGGACCCCATTCGACTGTTGACATCATCATCAGTATAAGTAGTGCACGCAGCGCCCGTTGGCTTCAGTTCTGTTTTTTCCCCTCCTGAAGTGGAATTACCAGGCATACCATAGACCGTAGGCTACAAGAAAGCGTAAAGTGTAAGAACACATAAATTGTAAGGGGGGGTAGGCTGGGAGAGGCGATGAGGAACACGTGGGAGGAACATCCAATCGAAAGAATGTTACCATGGGTAAGTAACTTTTTTCTTCGAATAGATTGTGTCCTCCCACGTATTCCTCATCTTATGACAGACTGCCAAAGCAGTAATAATTTGGTGGTGGGAGTACGAATTTTATTTTTTATTTTGATCATGGACTGAATGAGCAACCGCTTTTGCAAATTGTCCTCCCTGACTGGAAGATGAATCCAGGCAGTAATGTCTCACAAAAGTGTGAACAGACGACAAAGTGGCCGCTCAACAAATGTCTTTGATTGGGACACCTCTTTAAAGAGCAGCAGAGGTTGCTATACCCCTTATGAAATGTGCATCAACGACCAACTGTTGTGTGTCCTTGGGTTAGACCATCAACACTTTATATTGAGGCACATGGTGTTCCATCGGGAGAAGAGGTGGATTCAACAAACCTTCAATCGCAAGGCTTTGGTATCAGCTTCTTGCGAGACCGTAAACGATGACAGGCTGCTCCTTGTCGCTGGTACCGCCAAAGGGCATATCAGTCCCGGTCTATCATCACACATGAGGGTGATGCAAATGGATGCGTTTAGGTGTATCTACCATTGCTTGTTGAAGAAACCGTCCCATGGCAGCTGCAAACTATGGCATTCGCAGAACGGTACAATATATCTGTGTAGATAACATAAGAAAAATATATTTTAGTAGCCATTCTTTATTCAAATCTATCCATTTACCCTATAATTCTGCACCAGTTGACACCTAATAACGAACACAAACCACAAATAATGAACACACACAGACAACATAGGGGAGTATTTGAGACTACAATGTGCATGAAAGGTTAGTGCTGTGAAGTAGGTATAACTCCATGGGCACATTCATGAAAATGCTGGTTTTCTGTCCTTGAGTGTAGGTTGGAACAATGGTGCATCAATGAACTCCATTTTTTGAGTAGAATTTCTACAGACCCATCACAAGTTTTGGAGCTCCACCAAAGTTGGTTGCTGATAGACTGACACCACTTATATATTTTCTGAATCCTTTTTTATACCCACAGCAATTTTTACTGATTTGGCAACGTGCCATACATCAAATTGATGACGAATGTGTGAAAACTGTTCCTGCATGGCTTTGGCTATTGAAACATGCCTGTCAGTGGCTATCAGGTCTATTTGCATTCCCCTCGATTGAAGATGTTCGACGGATTTGATGAAGCCATGTTTCTCCATGGCCACAGAAGATGTACATTTGGACACCTGCACCAATTATTTTACTTTCCATGTCTTGAAAATCCAGGGCTGTCACACTGTCCATCACCAGCTAGCCAGAAATGTTTTCTTGAGAAAATGTGCTTTCAAAATAAGAATTCCCTTTGATATTTGTAGTACTGGGTTTTAGCAAGGAACTCAACTCCCACAAATTGAGAGAAACTGGAAATCTTACTGAAAGTAGTCACGCTGAAAAGTAAAGCTGCTGAACATAGTAGATTTCCAGCTGGCACTTTGTCCAGCATCGGTTGAGCGGACCATGAAAATGTATTATGGAGGTGGACACAGCTGGCTTGGATTTTTAGGTTAGTGCCTTGTAATAAACGAGACACATTTACCAATGGCTCCCGCATATGTTCCCCCTCTATGTATGGACACATTTCAGCATCTGTACACTCTCTTTCAGGCAGCTGTCGAATACAATGTATTTTTGCTCCTTTATTAGCCAATCGTCCAGCATGAATGCGGTTTGTGAATTGATTGTGGTGGACAAATCGCCCAAACTAGGAAAACTAAAGTCGAGATCTTTAGCAAGATCCTCGGTCAATTGAGTTGAAGCTTCAGTCTCTGTTAGTTCAGGTTCAGATATTTGAACACGAATTGGAGAAACAGGTAACATGGAATGTTTCTTGGGTGGAATATTTTTAGCGGGTGTAGATTGTTAAGGGGTCTGCAAGGAATTGCAATGCATCTTCATTACATTCAGTTTCATCTTGTCGAGTTGTCACATGGTAGCAATGATCCATGGCCACTTTGCACGGATCGCCGGTCACATTCCATTTAGTTTCCGGCTGTTGGGCATAAGTATCACAAGTCTGCTTATTGACTGGACCAGGCTGCGCCCCAAATAGTAGTTGATCCATTGTGAAGTCTGTTTGGCAAGCAACATCTTTGGTTTCATTTGTTGTCTGTGTCTTTATACTTCTCTTCCTTCTGGGCCTTTAAGAGATGTGTTCAAAAACATGCTCAATGAATAGCACACATCCAGCAGATACCACTTTAAAAACAAAAACATTATATGAATAAAACACCAGCCTAAAAACGTCTTCAAAACAAACTTGTTTCGTCGTTGCCCTTGTTTTCTTATTTTTCTTTGAAACCGTGGGCTTCTCTTTTCCCAACGTACCAGCAAGCTGAAAAAATATTGTTTGGTTTCAATCAAGCACATTTCATTTCCACGCAAACATACATATGTAAATATCTACAAACAGAACCAATTTGACTGAATAGAAAAAATGACAACATTGAAATGTATTCCAAATGCAATGTGATGTCCAGTTGTATTCAATAGTAGGTTATGTTCACCCCTGGTCCATGTGCCTCCTCTTCTAATTCCATACCTTGTGTACATTCATTCATTCAACAAATTAAAAATCAATCGTACTGGAAATGAAATTATACACACAAAGTAGTATTAAATGATAAAGAACCATATACTACAAGGCTAATAGAACATTCCTATTAACATAGTCTCGCAAACAGTGTACGTCATTTAGTCATAATATACTTTTCAAATTTCACCTTATCGTACAATATGACACATGTACTTGATCAGATATCACCGTGGAAAACATACTGAGTGTAATGTTGCCCTCAAACATTTTGTTATGTATTCTGCATTAGGGAGGAAGTATAACGTTAGAACTGAAATCAGAAAAGTTTGTTATATGCATTTCACTCTCTAATAATATCCTTTCATTCTTGCAAGGGAACTGTAAGTACGCACACCTCATACTCTGGACCAGTTGCAATGGAGGAAGTGATTGTAGTCGAGGTTCCAGCATCCACCTGTAACACAGTACTTGTTTTAGTACGGATGAAAACAGCAAAATGGAACTGAGACAATAAGAGTTAGACAATGGTACATATAGAGAGACACCAATACATGCCACTTAGTGTACATAACCGATAGCATACGTAAACATTTTCATATTATTTGAAATTCCAAGCACAACACATTTTCGTAAAGGACAAGTTAAACAAATTACTTGATAGGCGAGTGAACTTGCTGTTGACTTCGGAAAAAAAATTGATGCAGAATATTGCTTCTTCATTTTCGGTGCATTGTTCTAAAGTCGTACAAGGGAAAATTAAAGTTGTATTAGATATATGGGCAGATCCAACGCTCGAGAATATCACTTTGTGCATGTTGATAGGGCTTACCATTGGGATACTGGACGTGTCAGTGGTTTAGTCGCTTGTGAGGGTTTGTGCTTCCATCAGTGTGCTCTACGAAGAAAATGGACATGTCAAGGAACCGATTACGAAAACATTATGCAACTTTTAAAGGGCACTATGGCATTGTTTTCTAAGGGTCATAATTTCTTAATTTATTAGAGGCTCAAGAAAGCGGGGACAGATGTAGTACAGTAAAATGTAATATTCAATGCAATCTGGAAACTATGGAAACTTTAGTAAGACACATTTTAAGTAAATATACTCGAAAGCTCAAATCCGTTGCTGAAGTTACCTTTTCAATACCCTACCCAAATTAGTTTGAGAGATCAGATATAATACTTATTTATGCAGAAAATCTTCCTACATACCAACAACACAGCTAATGCATCATCCAGGACTCTTCTGAGGCAGGGTGTGCATACATTTAGTTGGAATTGCATTTGGAAGCAATTTACAAAGAATTCTGGGCCGACGCTTTTTTGTGTACTTTGATTGTTCATACATATCATCAGTAAAGTGCTGGCTGCCGATGCAGAATCAATTGGCCCTCACGTCCTTCAAGACATTCTGTGCTCTACTTTCAATCTCATCCACGGAAAACCACAATATTTAAACCATCTTCTTATTAAATCAATATCCTTTGGGAATGTATGCAGGACTGTGTCCAGAAGTTTGGCATGGCTCATAGAAGGGCGGCCAAAAACCATACAATCAGGCATTCTTGAATAGTCTGTAAGATCTGTATAAAAAACATATAAATAATTTAATAAAATTAAACTGTATGCTTGTGATTGATGGAATTATATCACAGCTTTCTATCCAATATTTGTTTGAGTAAATGAAGGGAAACCTGTGTAACCTAGTCGAATGAACATGGTGATAACTTTCTTACAGAATTGATTGGTATACCGCAAATCATAACGTGTTACTTGTCTGTTGAATCCACTTTCATGCATCAAAAGGAAACATGCTTACAGACATAGACCACGAAAGATTCCATTCTATTATAGTGGACATTGCTGTAATGTGCTATTTATCGAGATCAAACTACTTGAAACATTAGACAGTGGTGAAGTCATTGAGATAAATGAACATTACAATACTGGGTACATTAGGTGGAAATAGATAGAAAATTTGAGATCAGCAATTAATGAATATAGAGAAGTAAATAGGTGACCTACCCTTACCTGGATGAACAATCAAGCTGACTCAGCGAGCAGGGGAGCAAGTAGCCGGGGAACAGGTGGCACGAAAAAGAGATACATTGCAGAGCTCAGAGATGTTCTCCTGTAAAATGTCAAGGGACCTCATTACAAGTTTGCCGGTCCAGTAACTACTGTAACGGTAAGCTTGCCGGTACCGTAGATACTGGACCGGCAAACTACGAGGTCTGCTCGTGGTTGCCTTCCCGCCTGCCAGGGCAAACCTGGCAGGTCGACCGGCACCCACAAGCAGGCCTTGACAGATGCACCGGCACTGTTATTAACGGTGCCGGTGCATCCAGCTTCCCCCATTGGGGCTCAGTGGGAATGGGGACTAATAAGTACCGGCACCCAGCAAAGGGGATGTACCGGGTCCGCCAGGGCTGGAAACCCCGGTGCATCCCCATTGCCGGTAAAAAAAACGACTCCGGCGCCAAAGTTGTAATGAGAGCCAAGGCGTTTATAAAGGATTAGAAAAGTGAGTGTGTGTGTGAATGTGTGACATGTTTGTTGCGTGGTCATGAAAAGGGATCCTGGCGACACTGGGTCTGGGAAGGACAAGAGAACAATGGCACCTGTGCAGAAGATCCCTTTGAAGTGTACATGGTGTTTGGCAACTTGAGGGTTCCCACCCACTTAGCCCCCTTGCGAGCGCATGGCCACAGGTGCGAACTACCATTGATACCAGATGGGGGATGGATGGGCATGAGGCGAGCGCAAAAAGGCCAGGAGCACTCTTGCAGGGAGACACACTTATATGGAATGCAGGGGCTGCCTCTTGAAAAGGGGAACCTGGAGACACTGGGTCTGGGGAGGGCATGAGAACAATGGTCACCGTGCAGAAGAACCATTTTGAAGTGTATGTGGCATTTGGCACCTTGGCCGTTGCCATCCTCCCAGCTCCCTTGCGGGCGCATGGCCACATGTGCGAACTGCCATTGATACTGGAGGGGGGATGGATCGGCATGATGCAAGTGCAAAAGGCCAGGAACACCCTTGAAGGGAGACACACCTATGTGGATTGCGGGGGCCGGGTTTTGAAGAGGGGAGCCTGGAGACACTGGGTCTGGGGAGGGCAAGAGAACAATGGTCCCTGTGCGGAAGATCCCTTTGAAGTGTACATGGTGTGTGGCAACTTGAGCCTTCCCACCCACCCAGCCCCCTTGCGAGCGCATGGCCACAGGTGCGAACAGCCATTGATACCGGATGGGTATGGATGGGCATGAGGTGAGCGCAAAAGGGCAGGCACACTCTTGAATGGAGACACACTTATGTGGATTGGAGGGGCTGGGTCTTGAAGAGGGGAGCTTGCAGACACTGGGTCTGGGGAGTGAGCGTGTTCTTGATTCGCTGAAAAATTGATACAACTATTCGTATATATGCTCATTTGTAGTTTATTTAGTTTGGTGATGTTGATGGCTCAAAAAAACCTACAAATTGTATACTTGAGGTTGCAGCACAGTGTGTGAAAATCCCCTGTACTGTCCGCTGTACCTGTGGAATTTGGCGCGAATGGCTGCAATGACACAGGCGCGTATTACTCGTCAAACGCGGAATCCAAGCCTCACATAAAGCCAGCATGTAAATGAACGGTAGGCCACCAGCCTGTATCACCTGTATAAGAGAAACATACATACTGTAATTAAATAAACCTGCAAAGTGTACAACCCTTACTTGAAAATGCACCCTGTATTCTATGGCATAGTTGCCCGTGCAAAAGTTAATTCATGGATAAATGAACTTGGGGTTTGAAGTCTCGACACATTACAAAAGTGAACACTCATTCAATCCATAATGTTTGGGGGCACAGAGAAATATTGTTTCTTAGTTGAATGTGAAAGACACGTAAGATGAACACTTTGATTTCCCAAAAGCGCGAGAAATAAATTCAATTTGTAGACTACATACATTTGTCAGTGATCGATCAAATTTACGACAATACAGGAGACAAACATGAAATGTTTGTCATCTCAGTGTTCAAAATGACATCACATCTAGAGTACACTTACTCGTTACTTGGATTGCGAGGGAAAACTGTTGCGTGAGGTTCGTGCATAAGCACCATCATAACATAATCTTCAACACGGACCTCGTGAGGTAGGCTGCCTTGAAGTCATGCAGCTCGGTAACGTATCCAGAGTTTTCTTTGCAGCAGCAGTTCACCTCAGTTGGCATGACCTTGCAGCAATTGCAGGTACACCTGGTGGAAACGTCTTTCATGCGACTAGGCTCAGGCTCATGCTCCGGTGATTCATCTTGCCAACTATTGTTGGATTCCCCATCGTTTGTGCATCTTTCTCTTTCATTTTCTTCCTCCTCAGAATACTCAGGCTCATACTGGTAGTGCTGTATTGTTGCAATTGTACACATTTTTTGTTAGATAAAATGCAAGTAACGATTCAAATCAATAGTAATGCTAGTGTAAGTATCTGTTTGCAGGGGCTTTGTGCAACGAAGATAGCTGAACAGAGCAGAAATGAGTCAAAGGCGATCCAAAAAAAAGACAGTGAAACGATTGAAAAAACAACTCTGATGTTGTCTGATTAGAAGGGGTCTGTTTATACTTATCGAAGAAAGAGGCGTCCGACCATTTCCATGGGGACACGTCAATAGCTTCTGCACAGAGAACCTTGACATGAGATGTGCATTGGCATTGTGAAATGATTTACTGCTGCGAGGGCACTTGAAATTAGAGGGTACAGCAACAGATAAGATTAGCACAAGATGGCCACACATGACCCATTGTTTCTGCATTTGTAAAAGTGTGGAAAACTAAGGTAAGATGCATAGGAATTTATTTTACGATCAATCATAGTATGCTTAAAAACACATTCCTGAACGCTACAGACAATAACATTTTTGAGCGCACTTTCCCTTTAAGCCTTCTGGCTGGTCCTTGGCCGCTAGTCTGTAACATTCACCAATAACCAGGATGATCCATCTGGATATGGTTTTGTTTTGTAACAGCTAGACACAATTTAGGGCCAGTGTAGCCAATGAATAATTGGTAATTTTGGTGAAATTCAGTCATTCTAGATATGTAAAAACTAAGAGCCCTTTTTGGGTCCAGTCTATGTAATCTTTCCACCTCCTTTCCCAGATGGGGAGGTGGATAGAAAGTTGGCAAAATATTTTTTTGCGACAAGTGGAGGTCAGAGACCACCTAGGATAAAAAAGAAGGTTTCACCTTGAGCACAACCTTGCCTTTATAGAAAACCACATATGGAGGTTTACAGGAAAGACCCTGCAACTCGCATACCCTGCGGGCTGACGTTATTGCAATAAGCAAAACAGTTTTGAATGTTAAAAGTCTTAACGGGCATGAGTGTAAAGGCTCAACAGGAATACATGTTACAAATCTTACCACCAGATTGAGATCTCATACAGGGACATTGAATGAAACTGGCGGAAATACATTAGTAAGACCTTTTAGGAATTGAACAATCAGAAGGATCTTAAAATATAAATAATTCTCTGAAGAGTGTTTGAAAATAGATAGCGTCGCCAGGTAACCTTTAATTGTTCCAATCTAGAGCCCCAGGGATGCTAAATGTAACAAAAAGGAAAGCACCATAGGTGTGCCACTTAGAAAGGGATCCACATTCTTATCCCTGCACCAGCTGCTGAACTTGTTCCAACGGCAGCAGTACAAAGATTTTGTTGCTGGCCTTCTGGCCGAAAGCAAGATCTCAATTACGTCATCCGGGAGGTCCCAATCCTTGTACCTCAGCCTCTCAGAAACCAGGCTTAAAGGCTGAGTGTCTTGACCTCTGAATGGAGGATGTATTGGAGGGCAGATGGATATGTCAATGGAGTGCACAACGTGCCAGATATACAACTCTGGAATGACATTACGTACACTCAGGGGAACAATTCCAAAACCGATAGGGCCATTCAGAGAACTACACATTGACTACGCTGACATGGGGGAAAGGTTTAATGGGGCACGCTACATGATTGTGGTTGTATGCCATTTTCAAGATGGGTGGAAGCAGGCCCATGTGCACGACCTGATGCTAAAAGCGCTGCAAAGTTCCTAGTAAGGGAAGTATTTCCGCGCTGGGGAATTTGTGACGTAATTCGCTCAGACAATGGCACTCACTTTGTGAACGAACTCTTCAAAGAAGTGACGACATTATTGGGGATAAAACATAAATTGTGCTCGATTTATCATCCTCAAAGTAATGGCGTGGTAGAAAAGATGAACGGACTGTTAAAAGGGAGATTGTCGAAATTGTGCTTCTCATTAAAGAAGAACTGGATTTACTGTTTGCCCCTTTCGCTGTTTGAGCTGAGAAATCAGCCGAGCAAGGACCACCATTTGTCCCCGCACGAAATGTTGACGGGGAGGCGAATGCACACAGCACACTCCCCACTGCGCCAACACTCAGACGCACACAGAAGCGCCGCAATATTGGGAGATGAGTTCACAGAATACTTGAAAAAGCGAACTAGGGCAGCGCGCGCAATATCAAAGCAGCTCTCACCACCATTCACAAGGGAAAAAGGGCACACTACAGAGTCCCTTACGGAAAATGAAACACTGGTACAGCTGATGCCGGGAGAGTTCATTTATGTCCGGAGCTTTGTGCGCCGGTGGAATGCGCCACAGTTCCACGGACCATATGAAGTGGTATTTTGTATGCCTACGGCTGTAAAAGTAAGGGGACTCAAATATTGGGTACATTTGATGGATGTGCGAATGGCATATAATAGTGTGCAGGAAGAGGTGGATGAGGGGGCACAGACAACAGCAAACAATACTAATGAAAATAATGAGTGAATGTGAACATGTAGGTGGACGAAATGTACCTGACTGATAAAATTGTTAACGAGAACCATTATACCTGAGGTTATCGATAAAGATGAAAGGATTAAAAAAAAAAAAAAGGATTTATGTGTAAATAATAATGTTATGAAAATGTATAGTGGCCCTCATTACGACCCAGGCGGTAAGTAATGGAAATTACCGCCATGGCGTAATGAGCGTTAACGCCATGGTCCGATGGCGATAAGAGCGCCATATTACGACCCATCGCGCACGAGCATTACGCCATGGCGGTAACGTAAACTACGCCATGCCATAAATAGCCCTTACCGGCCTCGTTAACAGCGCAGGGTGACCTACCGCCACCCATCATTGCGCCGACCGTAGTCAGCGGTCACCGTAATTAGCGGTGACCGCAATTAGGCGGAACCGGAAATAGCGTAATCGCGGCGGAACGGGAAACAGCACAGCGGCCATCTTAAAAAACACAATCCATTGCCATCCTACCCAACCACACCACAACCAACCCTCAAACCCTGTCATTCCCATAACCCACCCATTTCCTCACCCAACCATGCCGAAAGTTGTGAAGAAGGCATGTGACAGGCAGCGGCAGGAGCGCTACAGTCGTGAGGAACTGCAAATGCTTGCAGACACGCTCCAGGAGAAGGCCGATGTTGTCTTCTCCACTGAGATGACCCGGCCAGCCATAGGCCGCAAAAAGGAGGTGTGGGAACTTGTGGCACAACGTGTCAGTGCTGTTGGAAGCACCCCACGCACCTCCAAACAGTGCCGCAAGAGGTGGGACGACCTGCGGATCAGGGTCCGGGGCATTATGTCTGCCAACCGTAACCTGGCCCTGGGAACTGGCGGGGGAGCACACTCCCCACTGAAGATGCAGCCATGGGAGGAGACATGTGCCTCTCTGATTGGCATTGAGTGCATTGAAGGTGTCGGCGAGATGGAGAGAGGGGCCCCGACATCTGGAGACACAGGTAGGTGCCTCATATCCAGCCTTGCAAGACACCCTGATACACTTGCACGTGACAATCACAATGTGGCAGACGCAACACATCAGCAGATGAGCCACACCCTGCGCACATGCAGCATGTACACTGTACAGTAGGCAGACACACACCTGCATGTAAAACCGAACCTAAAGGGAGGCAACCTGTATGTCACGGGCTACTAACTCCACCATCTATCCATTACACTCTTCACAATGCCTGCTCAATGTCCGCTGAACCATCAATAACAGTCACCCTCCTCTGCTCCACCACAGGCTCGCAATCGGACACTGGCAGGGACGACAGCACCAGCACCCCAGCCAAGAAGGCCAGGAAAGTGGGAGAAGGGAACCATGCATCCACCTCGGCTGGACCCAGGCCGAAACCACGCCAGGCTGAAGAGGCCAGGGCAGCAAAGTCCCCCGAGGAAGGGGTCGTGACAGCGCCTGCAGCCCAACAACACCCACTGTTGCCCACTGAGGGCAATGTGTCAGCAGGGAGCAGTACTGTTGGGGAGACTGCAGCCATCGCTGCCTGCTCCGATAGTGATGTGGAGGATGACACTGGACTTGCCCACAACACGCAACTTCACTCACCACACCTATCCCCAATCAGCCATCATGGAGATGACACCCAGGGCCAATCGCCTGCTAATTCATGGCCAGCAACTCCAAGCCCAGTGGGAGTTGGGGAAGATGGGAGTAGTCCCATTGGTCCCCCATTGGCACCCTCCATTGGGCCAGATTTCCAGCTGTCGCTGGAGCAGATTGCCAACAGGCAGGAAGTACTGGGCACACCCCTCACGCAGCATGTTGCAGAATGTGGAAGTGCCAGTGCAGCCATGGAGAGGAGTGCTGATGGCATCAGGTCTGCCATCCAAACTGCCAGCAGGGACATATGCACCGAACTTGCTGCAGTGCGGCAGATGATGAGCCAGCTCATCCAGAAAATTGTGGACACATGCCGTACTGAGCAGCCCGGTACATCCTCAGCTGCAAGTTCAGCACAAGCCTCTCCCGTCCGCAGGTCATCCAGGACCCTGAGGAGCACAGGCAGGGGGGCCCCAGGTTCCGGGAGAGGGGGCAGTCAATAGTGTGCAAAACTATACACACTTCACCACGGGCACTGTCACATGTTTGCAGGGTGTTCAGGGGGGACGGGGAGGGGGGAATTGGGTGTGTTGGAGTGTTCAGGGGGGAGGGGGAGGGGGAATTGGGTGTGTTGGAGTGTTCAGGGGGGAGGGGGAGGGGGGAATTGGGAGTGTTGGAGTGTTCAGGGGGGAGGGGGAGGGGGGAATTGGGTGTGTTGGAGTGTTCAGGGGGGAGGGGGAGGGGGGAATCGGGTGTGTTGGAGTGTTCAGGGGGGAGGGGGAGGGGGGAATTGGGTGTGTTGGAGTGTTCAGGGGGGAGGGGGAGGGGGGAATTGGGAGTGTTGGAGTGTTCAGGGGGGAGGGGGAGGGGGGAATTGGGTGTGTTGGAGTGTTCAGGGGGGAGGGGGAGGGGTTCTGTTATACCTATTCAGAAGAACAATACACTTTTTCATTTCTCACAAACGAAATGTGTGGACATTGCTCATTGCGTATGTGTGCTTTATTGTTTTACAGTGCACAGTGTTGACATACCAGACACACACAGTGCCCCAAGTGCCATCCATATGTTACACACACGCTGTGTGTTCTAGAAGTATCGGTCAATGACATTCTGACGCATTATATGCCCCTCCTGTGCATCGCTGCCTCCCTGAGGTGCTGCCCCATCCCCATCATCATCATCCCCATCATCAGGTGGTTGTGGTTCTGCGTCAGGGGGCAGAGGCACGTTTCGTCTGATGCACATATTGTGTAGCATGACACATGCCATGACGATCTTTGCAACCTTCTCATGGCGGTACAGGAGTGCCCCGCCAGACCTGCTGAGGCAGCGGAAACATGCCTTCAGTAGGCCAAAAGCCTGCTCTATCACCACACGGGTACGTGCATGGGCACGGTTGTAGTCCTCCTCATGCTGGTTCGATGAGTTCCGCACTGGTGTGAGGAGCCACCTCTTCAGGGGATAGCCCGCATCACCTGTAAAATGTGAGAAATGAATGTGTCAGGAACGAGATTGATTTGTGAACATGACGCACAACTATGCCTTGATTCCGACTGTTACTGTGCACCAATTAGAGTTGTGCTAATGGATTTACACTGTGCAACCAGTATGTGTTCATGGCTCTCATGTACTGTTTTGCATGCAAAAACACAATGCAGGGGGGACGATTGCCTTGTGAATGGCCATCCACTGTGTCTGTTCAGGCCGTCATTTATGTGACCTTGCACGTGTCCTGTGAGCTTGAAGCTCACATGATAGCAACATTGATGTCTGGCTCATTATGACCCCAGTTAGCATTACTGGTGTCAATGGGGACAGTTTGTGGGTCTTGTAGTGGTGCATTGATGTTCCTGTCTGTCATGTGCCTCCTTTGTGCGCAGTTGTGGGGGACAGGCCTTTCAGTAGTTGGTGCATGGTGACGTGCATGTTGGTGGTTTTCTTTAGGGTCAATGCGGTCACAATTTGCACAATGCACTTGCAGATGGTTGTGTCGTTTTTGGGATACACTTTCATTCACATGTTGGGATGATTAGGTCAGGCATAATGTGTACACTAGGAGGAAACAAAAAATGCTGACAGTGGTGCACACCTGGTAACATTTGATATAGAAATTCAAATCGTCATTATACGTACAGCAGAGCTGATTTAAGAATTTTAAGGTGCGGGGGAGAAAACAAGGCCTTGGCACAAAGCCTAAATCAGAAAAGAGAAAATAGAAGAGGGCCCCTGCACACTATTTACTGATGCCACATAGGGCCTTCAAATATATAGATATAAATCTATCAATGTATAAATATATAACAGCAGTTTTGTTAGTTGAGCATATAACGATTTATTTGGCAAAGAAGAAAACAAAATAAAATTTGCCAAAAAGCACAATCTGTTATACAAAGTAATTCATGACGTATGACATATTAAAACAAATTGCGATGAAGCAATAAATGATGAAGAGATGATGCTGTCCAATTGTGGGGTGGCCGACGCGTTTCGAGGGTAACCTCTTCTTCATAAGGGCCCAATTGAACTGTTGACAACATTACAAAGAGACAAAAAGTAAAATCTTTTATTTTATTTCCATAACAGTCAAGGACTGACTGACAAGCTGTACATAACTCGAGATGCTAGCGAGATGGTGAAAAGCAGAATACTGGAGATCTAGTATGGTGAAAAGAGTGAACTCTCAGATGAAAGAGAAATACTCTATACTAATAACTAAACCCATAACAAAGGAGATGTATTGTGTGAGATCCACCTACATGGTGGGATCTAGAAAATGGCGTGATAAAAGATTGAACAGATCGAGATAAGCCAAAGGCGGTAGTGGGTTATAAATAGCAAGGACCACCCTTGAATAGTGAAAAAGCAGAGACAATATGGGGAGCGTGTATAAGAAAAAAACCTTACCCCTCCTATGGACGGGAAAAGAAAAAAGAAAAAATCCAAAAGAGCGTTACTGAATAAAATAAATAATACTTAGAATGAACCGGAAACGGTTTTAAAGAATGCACTCACTCGAGTTGCGGGACGGGTAGCCAAGGTATCAGGGGCATCCGTGTGGTCAACAAATATTTGAAACAATTATACGATGCAGGGCATCTGCAAAGAGACACGTACTGCTGGCACCTAAGTGGGGACACATACATTTCTGTTATACTGAATAGAAATGAACATGGGGTCTCCCAACCGGGCAAAGAAATCCAAGTAGCGGTAGCTTACCTATACAGTGTGTAGAACACTGTTAGTGGAAACTGAAACCGGCAGGCAATGGCTCCGCACGGTCGTGACCTAGGAAACGAACTGTGCTGGGGACACGCCGTCAGACGTAAAAAGGAAACTAAATAATAAACATAAAAAAGGGGGCATAGAGGACGGTGAGTGAGGAATATGGGGGCCATCTTGCAATGGCGCATAGTGCAAACGTACTCATAAGGACTGACCAGAGATCAGGATGAATAAGAAAGGTAGAGTAAATATGTTCCATAGTGAAATTTAGGAATTCTGGTGTTCACCATCGTAACGCATTTTATAATTTAGGTACTAAAAAAACAGAAATTTGTGAATAGTACAGTAATCATTACAGTCATGATAGATAACACAAATGGTACATGCAGTTTACTCTAAATAGTCCAAAAGATAATAATGTGTACACTACTCTGTTGACGTCAGTGCTGCCACAGGGAATGATCTGGCTACTGCTAGTTGCACCCATGTGACGTATGCATCACCCCCCTGTATCTGCCAGATGAAATATGCATTGGTACGTCATTCAACACCCACTTTGCATTTCCATGCTCATGACATTAGACTCACCGAGTAGGTAGGATCTTGGGCCTGCATGTCGCTCCATGTAGCGTGGTATTGTGGAGTTCCGAAGGACCATTGAATCATGGGTTGATCCGGGGTATCTGGCAGAACAATGTGTGATGATCCTGTTGGAGTCACAGACCATTTGCACGTTGATTGAGTGGAAATGTTTACGGTTGCGGTACGGTACCTCCATAGCATGTGGGACCACCAATTCAACATGGGTGCAGTCAATGGCACCAATGCAACCAGGTATGCCGGCCAGTGCATGGAAACCCACTTTGGTGTTGGCAATCTCCTGGGCAGACCGTGGTAATGAGATGTGGTCATCTGTGTGCTTGAGGAGGGCATCGAGCACTTGCATCAGTGTATGCGAGAATAATGGTTGTGATATGCCATGCAAGTGCCCCACTGTGTGCTGGTAGGTGCCTGTGGCCAGGAAGTGGAGCACGGACACTACCTTCAGTAAAGGGGGGGTGGCAGTGGGTGTTTCAATCATGCTGACGATGTTGTTGTGTATCATGTCCACAATGGTGGTGATGGTGTCCCGGTCCAGTCGGTACAGGGTGTGGATCTGCTCAGCGGTGAGGTTGAATGGGCTGGCTCTGATGCGTGGGATTGGGGGCTGCCTGCGTGGTGGCACTGGCTGTGCTGGTGGGGCTTGCTGGGCCTGCCTTGCCCTCCTTCTCCTCCTGCGTCTCCTCTGTGCAGCCTGTTGTTGTTGTTGTTGTTGTTGTAGTTGCTGTTGTAGCACTCGCATTGCTATCAGGTCCTCCAGCCCCAACATTGCTAGTCCTATTGGTATCATTGTGGAGTGTGACTGGGTGTGGGAAGGGGTGGGGTGTGCTCTTTTTGTACTTCCTGAGTCTGTATTGCCTTCACCTGTGCTGTTTCTGTGCACCTGTGGCAGCTGCACTCACTTTACATGGCCCTTTACGGTTGGTTCGCGATGGCGTAATTAGCACCATGGCGGTAAGGTACTTAACGGGCTGGGTGATGGCGTTAGGGGCATGTCCGCTTGGGTCGGCATTCGCGTACCTTTCCGCCATGGCGCTAAGTACGGTGTGGATGTTCGCGTGCGCGCGCCGATGGCGCAGTCAGCGGCAGCGTTAGCTACGATGCCGCTAATGACATCGTAGTTTACGGTCACGGGTCGTAATCGGCCCTAGCGGAAGACGATGGCGGTAATCGTTTACCGCCATCATTTTTCGCTTTGCGCCAGGGTCGTAATGAGGGCCAGTGTCTGTTCCCTTCTCTGTACATCCCAACCCCACTCCCCTACCCAATTCCATTCCCCTTCCATGATATCTTGGCACTGGTAGTGCCAACAAAATGTTTACATGCATGCACTTAATGCACTTTTATATCTCAAACAGGAGCTACCATGGCAACTAACGGGCAGCCTGCAACGGATAGATTTATTAGATTTAGAGACTTTTTAGCTGAGAGATGTAGATATTCGTATGAGTGTGGATTGTCTGTATGCATTACATTATTTTTTACAATTATGTTTGGCCTGATTACGTATTGGGGGGAGGGAGTAATGGGACTAATGTGACAAATGAAACAGCAGTTGTAAATACTAAAGAAGGTGATTTTTTGGTATGGGATGGAACTAAACTGGTATGGGGATATTACACAACACCATCCAATGTTGCTATCTCGAAAAATGAAGGTCTGCAGGGAAAAATGCAAAACAGCACAATTTTCCCGCCAAAAGTATCCAATTACAATGCCCGCAGTCTAAATGATTGCAACCCCACTGCTATATCCTGGTCATATAACACCCCCACCAGCCGACCCGCTCCCGTAACCAAAAACACACTGCTAGATAGCATAAAGGAAGAAAATGAAGAAATGACAGCGAGATATGAAATATTGTATTATGATTGGGCAAAGGGGGGCGAGAAGGAGAAAGGGGGGCCCACATTGTCCATCGCCCATGAAGCTGGGAAATCCCTTAGAAAAAGAAATAACAGACGGAAAAGGGAGGCGGGGAGGAGGAAGTATGATGAGTATTATGGGTTAGGATTAGACAAAATGGAAGACCCACGACACCCCCACCAGACAAATAAATGGTATGTGGACATGAGTGCAACGGCTAAGCAAACAACAAATGAGAGTTGTTATGTCTGCTCCCTCATTCCCCATGCTTCAGGTACACCCAAAGTATTGTTACCCAAAGAGTTGCCTATTGTCGATGCCCAGTGTCTCCTTCATCTCACGTTGTGCAGAATTAAGAACACCTTCCAGGCACATGAAGTAACTTTTAGAATGCTGCAGAACGAGAAAACCTGTTATCCAAAGACAGTAGGAGTGGTATGTCTGGAAGAGCCATTTTTTATAATACAAGGGACACTTTTTTCAGACAACAAGTGGAAGGACGAAGAAATAATGTGCAAGGCTGAAGCACTGAGGGGTGTGGCACCAGAGAAGCTGCAATGGATAGAAGAAACATGCACACCAGTATGGAAGGAACACATCTCAAAACTGACTTGGGTAACGGCCATTGAAAAACCCTTCAAGCTGCAGAAGGAAATAAACTATGAACTGTGTTTTAAGGGAGACGGGAATACCTCCATGGGGGCAAACAAGAACTGTAACAAGACCCTCACCATCCCAGATCTGAGAAAAGTGACAGCTGCCCTAATGGACACCTATTGGGTATGTGGCAACCAGGCATACCTACACCTCCCACAATCATGGGGTGGCAGCTGCTCATTGGCCACCCTACACACCGCACTAATGGTAATCCCGGAAAGCCACATTGATGGAAGCAAGAAGACGCGAGGAGACACCCAGCAGAGTGCGGCCCAGCCAACTGCAGAGTCACAAGTATATGTCTTGTCTTCCGGGAACAAGGAAGGGGTGCCGTCCCGAAACAAACGATCATCGAACTATATATCAAAGGCATCATCGGAATTGCTGGCACAGATCCCGGATAGATATCGATTACTCAGCTCTGCGGAAACTTTCTTTGCCTCACTCATCCCAAGCATCCAGGCGCGGGCAAATGCAAAATGGCTCCAAATCACACGTTGGGAGCTGATCCAGCTGGCAAATGACACTGAAGAAGGGTTTAATGTAATAAAAGTGGAACTGAGAGCACTACGGCTAATGACCATGCAAAACAGGTATGTCTTGGACCTGTTGACAGCAATGGACGGAGGTGTTTGCCGAAAAATCGGAAGTGCCTGTTGCACTTTCGTACCTTCCGAAGACGCAGACAACGGCTCCCTGTCCCATGTGATCGAAGCAGTACATAACCTAGGAGAAAGAATGAGAATGGAAGGTGGAGCAGAAGAAAGCACATGGTTCGACAATATCTTCTCCTGGGTTCCATCGTGGCTGGGAATGACTGTGAAATTCTTGATGCTGGCTGTAGTGTTCCTTCTTTTTATTTTTTGCCTGTGCCAGGTGGGTCTTCGATGTTGTGCTAACGCAGTGCCGAATGGTGCGATGATGATGGTGACAATGGGCAACCCCCGCGGTACAATACAAGCTATGCAGGAAGTACAGGTACAAACAGGAACGGATGACACGCCGAGATATCAGCTAGTGCCAAGGTACCACGACAGGGATATAGTAGATAAATTGTGGCATACTACCATTAAAGAGCCCCGTATACTGGAATGGTACGAGGAGGTGTGGGTGGACTTGGAAGCGGAGAGCAGATGTATATACCTGACTTGTACCCCAGATGAATATGCTAGGAGAGGCGAGAGTTTGAGAGGGGTGTGCAGAGCATGGATGCCCATAAAAGGCACGCCTGCATGGGATGACGCAATAATTGACGAGGAAGAGTGCAGGAGATTGGAGGATTTAAAGAATTTGTTACTTAAGTAACGAAAGGGGGGAAATGTAGGGGAGGATTGGTCCAAAAGACCCTCCTCCCCTGCATCTCCTCCCCCGGTGAGGCCCATGGTTCGTCGGGGGTCCCCTCCCTACCACCAGGGCCCAGGTGGTGGATGGGTCACCTGCCAAAGACATTGACCAAGCCTGCTGAATTTAGCCAGGCCTCGGAAACCATCTTGTCTAATAAAGATGGTTTGAGCCCTGTGCACCGCAGCACGGCCCCCACCTTTGGAGAGTTTCAATTATCCCTGTGGCCACAGCTCTCTGGCAGATCCGCTGAGAGCCCGTTCCCACGAACAAGACGGACATGAGCTAGTGTTAGATACCAACACTGTAACATTCCACTTTCCGCAGTGTATCGCTGTTCCCAGCATGACCCGGCCAGCAGGGCCTGGGTGGAAAAAGAACTGTAAAATGGTCCTCTGGCAAAAGCAAAGTTCCCAAATAGTAATGAGAAAACCACTTGTGATGAAAGCGCTCTCTCCACAACCTCTCTGACTAAAAAACCTGTAAAATGTATAGACATGGCAGAATGTGTGCTCATATGACATTAAGAATGAAGCACCCGCATCCCCGCAGTTATGCGCAAATAGTAAAAGCGTCCCGGGGGTTTTCGTGTTATGTGTTTCATTGAAAAGATTGCACCCCACGGTCCCGCGCCATAACCGAACTAATGCTGCTAGAGTGCAAAGAAAGGCAAATGCACCCTATGTGT
This sequence comes from Ambystoma mexicanum, assembly GCF_040938575.1. NCBI lineage: Eukaryota > Metazoa > Chordata > Amphibia > Caudata > Ambystomatidae > Ambystoma > Ambystoma mexicanum. The sequence continues at coordinate 142,180,580 of NC_090921.1, forward strand.
GTGTGTGTCCAGGCCCACTATGTGCCGCTGCCGTCAGTCTCATTGGCGGGTTGTTTCTGCGTGCTCCACCAACCTTACAACTACCTCACTTACCGCGCATGTATAAGCATATAACAAAATGTTGTAGTTGTTAAAAACATAGTGTACAAGTGATGTGCTCGAATTGGCCATATGGATGGCACTAGCCATGTTAAAACGTGAGCTTTGGAAAGACTCAATGAGTATTGTATATTATTTGAATGTTTATGCTTCTTCCACCTAAAGTCGGCAACACACAAGGAAAATACCTTTGTGAGCACATGCAAAGCCATTCCCCCTTCCTCCCAGTGAAACCTGCCAGACGAAAAAGCAGAGGCCTGTGCCGCGCTGCTCCACCTCCCCCAACTCGGCTGGAGCCACTTCAAAGATTTGTAGTTCCCCCCGCAGCACCCAAGGCCACGGCCTGCCACCTGAATTATTTACACCCCAGCAGTAAACTCTGGCCTGAAAACACAGATCCAGAGGCGCCCTTTGTTAAGCTCCACGACCCACTGGCTCACCTTAGGGTAATGGCCCCTTGTAAAATTAGGACACCTAATATTATGGCAACATTACAGGAACCCATCCATAATGGCTCCTAACAAGACATGACGACACGGACCGCCTGTCCCATGCCCCGAGACCCAACCCCACGACCTACGATACCCGGTCAACAGGACGATGGTAACCATGTATTGATAAATCGCCAACAGACCCCACTCTAGGTGCATTCCTCCTGTGTTGCATTAACCTGTAGAATAACCTATTGGAAGATTTACCAGAGAAGATAATATTGCAATGGTTGAATAACTGCGGTGTGCGTGGCCCTAGGGCAGAAAGTCAGGAAAGACATTAATCTCTGACACTGGCCACAGTTGGCACAACAACACCGCCCGGATGAACCCAGCGGACCTGCCAGGCCCAGCCCAACCCACGAGGGTAACCAGTGACGTCCTCCAGCCACGGCAAACCACATTGCAGCAGCACCTATAGCTAGTCGTCGCCACCCAATCCCCACAAACTTGTGCCCCCTATAGTGTGTAGGTTCTTATGACGTTTTTTGTAAATATATACGCCTGTCTTTGCTATTGTCAGACAGAGCGCTCTCAGAGTTTGCAGAGTCCTTTGCATGCCCTATTTTTATTGATAAACTCCCATTTACGCTCACCCGCACTTTGTCTTGGCCTTATTCCCATCCTGGGAGAGTCCATTATTGTCTCTCATTGTGGGGAGGATCGTGGTAGCTGGGGACGCTCGCCTTCACTATCACGTAGGAGAGAGGAGCTCTCTGGGCCAGCGTTGTACTCCGGTGGTTGGCGTTCACCGGAGCATGCGAGGAGTGTGAGAAGCTCCTGTTGCAATAAGCATGGACCGCGGTAGTATGACCAGACCTGTCAAATGCCAGGGACCTGACGAGAGTAGAGAAGACAAAAGCAGCAGTTGGTCGAGCAGATGTGCAATGGAAGACTGGTGAGATGGCCTTCATTAGGTGACCATGGGGTGTTCTGCACAAGACCGCTGGCTGCTAAAGGTTGTTTTGAATACTGAACTAATGAATTCAAGTATTTGTGGCCTGATATATACATTGAAGGAAAGCAAGAGGAGAAATATCGTAACAACCTTTGTCAAAATAGAAACTGGTCAATTTTTGAACTAAATGACAACATCCATTGCCAAAGTAAAGTAAGGGTAAAGTGTGCAACCAGCCTTGCGCAGGTATAGAGAAGGTAATACTGGAATACAATAATAACCAGCATTGCCTAAGCCAAAAGAGGGAAATTATAAGAAACATGGGGAAATAGTTTTTCTAATGAGAGAAATGTGAATAAGAGACATTAGCAACAGTTAACTAGTGTGGTAGTAGAATACCAAAGGTGGCAGGAAAGAAGCCCTCCTTGGAGAAAGCCTCAAGGGGGAGAGAAATTCAACCTACAATGCAAGTGGCAAACGTACCAGCGGAACAAACAGCATCAATGTGTATTGTATCCTTATGAAAGTTGTGAATTTAAATGTTGGTGAAAGTCAAACACTTTCTTTGAAGTCTGAAACAAAACCTCACCGCAGAGTACTTGATAGAAGTGGTAGGAGTTTTTTGTACACCAGGAAAGGGATTGTAGTGGTAGTCCTGGCAGGTTAGTGGACCAGGAAGAAGACATTGAAGTACTGCATTGTGGTGCAAAGTAGTTGTGGAAGACAGTGGAAAGTCCACTAATGTGTTTCATGAACTGTGTTAACACCATCCTGATGAAAATATTGTTGTTTATAAAGAAGAAAGGTGGACAAGTTGTATTTTCCAAAGAGGAAAAGTTAGATTGAAATATTTGCTAGCGGCACGAAGACAAAGACGTTTTGTTTGTTAAACAAGAGTTTATGGAACTTGACACTTATTTCAAAGAGTCATGAACCTTACCTGACAGTGGGACAAACCAAGTGCCAATTCAAAAACTTATGGAGTGAAGAAACTTTGTGTTGGATACAAAACTTGCCTATTGAGACAAACTTTGTATTGTCTTTGAAGCAGAACTGTGTTATTTCAAAGAACTTGATTGACTAATACTCTAAGTCGGAAATCCTGCTTTAAACCTTGGTAAGGGTGAACCGACCCAGGCTTCAAGGATATATGATTCTACAGTTCATGTGTGAATCTAATCATTGTTTTTTTTTTTATTGGAACGGCTGTATGATACCTATATGATTTTGTTGTATGTATACATGTGAGGGACAGATACCTTTTAATGTTAGGGTGTTTTCCTTTAGGCTTAATTTCATAGGCAGGGAAATCCTTGTTAGGTTGGGGAAAGTAAGTTGTTTAAGACATATAATTTAATAAAATGGCCTCGCATTTGTGACCCCTCACAGTCTCCATTGTTTTGCCTGACAAGGGGTACTCACCTTCCTTGATGCAACATTGACCATAAATGAAAATGTTGGGTCACCTACCTGCACACCTATCGGGGGTTCCACTTCTGGATCAGTGGTAACAGACAGGACTGGACTCATCAGAGATCCCTCTTGGCTGTCCCAATCCTGGTACATATTAGTACTGGGAAGCGGGAAAGGATTCCCTCCAAAAACAGTGTAATGAGTGACCGTTCCTTGAGGTAAGGAATTTTTCTCACATGTCTGTACCGGTGCCTGTGCTGGCACGGTTGGTTCAACCACATACGTCTGTGCAGCCCCAGTCACTGGGTTCCGTTCAACCCGTGCCTGCTGCGATTACACAGAGCCTGGGAAATATGGCATGATTAGGGATTGCATTTGCTGAGCTCCTACATTAAAATACTGTGGCCAGCTGCGGCAGTCTCATACCACATGTGCTATCCTTCTGCATGACCAACACTGAACCCCATACAACCAGCCATAGTTATTTCCTGTACCGGGGGCCCCATTTCTCTGAATCCGCCATATTATCAATTTCTCAGGAAAATCCTCCCTTACCCCTCGGAAATCTTCTCATTTGCCTTAGACCGGGAGCATATCTGTCCATCCAACCTTGTGTCATACCCGATTCACTCTATCCCTGTTCTCCCAATTGCCCCTACTGTCCCTCCATGGAGCTGGTAATCACTGCTCCTTCCAAACAGATTTTCACTAACTTCTTCAAGCTTGGCCTCTGCCTTTTGTGCCTGCTCTATACTCTCCTTTACCTTTTCTTGCCTCAAAAATGCACAATGTGTGCCTAAATTTCCAGCCAACTCTTGGCCTCCATCCCTACTAATTTGTCTAGATCGCTTTTTTAGCATGTGGTAGAAAATGGTCACATTCTTATCCCACGCTTCTCCCGTCTCTGCCCTCCACATCTCCTGAATTAACTGGACGTGTGCAGCAGGATCCTCGACATACTTCATTGTTTTTGCCAAGAAATAATTTATATATTGGGCATATCAGGATATATAACCTGCAGGGCCCCCCATACCTGTGCCCTATAATTATTAAATTATGCTAAATCGTGGGTGTTTGTATCCAACTGAACTACCGATATCCCACTCGTCTCCAAAGCTTATATGACCATTCCTCCATTAGAGCTGTGCATACGCTCTTCATGCCCATAAGGCCAACATGACACTGGCAGTGTGTTTCTCTAATGTATACATCTACTTCCCTGCTCCTGCAGTGAGTGAAGAGAGTGGCTTCATTAAATTATTCTGGTCCATGTGTGACCACTGGACATAATATGCATTTCCCTGACCCTTCTGGAGCAACAGAAGTTGAGTCACACCGCCTTTGCTGGCGCTCTCCCTGTCTTTCCCCTGCTGTTCACTAGAGCCATACGAGTAACACTGTGCATCCTAAGATCCCATTGTGTACTCTCTATCACTGCTACTGGAGCAGGAGATGGAGCTGCTATACCCTGTTCTCCCTGCTCACCATCTGACTCCCATTCACCCTCATCTCTTATTACTGTTACCACATCCCATGATACTTCTATAGGCATGGAAGCATACTAGGCACTACCGTAGCTATTCACCTTCCTCAAATCCTGTATCCAAAATGACACTTCATCCTCAAGATCTACATTAACTTCCTTGATAATTGACTTATCCAATCTAACAATAACTTGCCCATGTCTCCACTTCCCTTCTTCTATGTCCTTTGCCTGTCTATTCACTTCTGCATGCTCTTCACTTCTCTGCTGTCGTAACAGAACTACCTCTTCTTCCGTTAGCCTCAATGCTCCTTCCAATTTTTCCTGCTCCTGCATCTCCACTGCCATTTGCAACCTATCCTCTATCCTTGCGGAAAAAGTCACTGTCCCCCTTTTGTCACCCATTCTCAGCCCTTCATCTAGTCTTCCGGTTTCTGGTCACACTCTCGCTCCGCCACCCTTAATATCTCTGCTAACCTGGCAGTCATGGAAGTTATTCCCTTTCCACCCTCCATTCTCAACCTTTCTACAGCTGTACTCATTGAAGGAGTTACCCTTCCACTTACCTAAGTATCCCAATTTTTAAGAATCGTAGCGGATGGAGGGGTTATCTGTGTCTCGCAAACTCTGGAGTGGATACTGGAGAAAATGGAGATTCAAACTCAGGATCTGTATACCCTTCTGCCGTCCATAAAGGATAGCACCCAAATCGGGCTGTGTGGAAGGAATTTCTGCACCCTCCCTTTTCAGCCCTTCCTCTAAGAGTTTACCATTATAGGCCTTCCTGCCCTTCTCATACATCCTCCATAGCTTTAAGATATTTAAACAAGTCTCTAACTTCGAGCCCGTATGCCTAGTGACTACGAAAGTATACAGGTTTTCCAATATCCCCTTATCATAGGTCCCTTCATTAGGCCAAGAATTAATAATTTTGCCCTTAGTTTCCCGCAACCATTATTGATGATACTTTAAAAGCTTATAGCAAGGAAGTAACTGACACAAATGATTCAATGGAGTCTCCATACTCTCTGAGATATCTCCTTCACTCAAGCATAGAAGGAACACTGCTGCTCTGGCTCTCTACATTACTAGTATGTTATTCTCGACTATGATACCATCTGTCCCTGACTGCAGGAACATTCTCTTCACTACTTCGACTAGCACAGAAAAGCGAGGCAAGGGCTCCGTTCTCACAGTCAATACAAAATGAGGGTCCCAAGGGTATACTTCAGAAAGGTATCTACGGGTGGACTTACTATAAGTTGCCCCCTTGCCCCTAGGTGAGGGCTCTAGACAACCAAGCAAGCAAACTGAAGGGTATCAGGACAAGCCTCACAATGGACGTACTGGTGGGGATACCACCTCACACCTCTAAAATAAGAAACTTTGTAAAAATGTATACAAAGGACTTACTATTATAACTAAGGCAACGTGCACCTTGCCTAACACCTCACTCCACAGTCAGAGGCAGACCATAAATATTTATACAGAGAAGGAGAAGAGGTATATATGACCTAATCTAATGGCTTACTCATTTATCTAGAATGTGGTGCTCTGTAGTATCCTCTTACCATTGGTCCTGAAAGAATGAATTTAGTACACAACACCCTTATATAAATTTAACAGTTTTAATTTATTCTCAAAGTAAAAAGAAAAACACTTCTAAAAAATAGTTTTCTAAAACCACAAGACCCAAGATTTCACCCATATGGTGGGTATAACATAAACCTATTGGGATGAATTACAACAACAAATTCAAATCATGTAATACTTAAACAGACACCAAACAGACACCAACCAATTATAACAGCGGGTAAATGGAAGACTGGAAAAGAAATTAAAAGCACCAGACGCATCCCCTAAATGCTTAACATCTCATCCCACGCCCGAGTCCATAGTCTCGGCCGCTGCGGGGCGAAAGTCAAACACCCAGGGTTCGAAATGTGCTGTCCCTCCAGGAAATGACAGCAGAAAACAGGAAGCTTTTGGAAAGAAAATCTTAGCTACAGGGTCCACTACATTCAAAGCAGCAAATTCCCTGGTGATAATAATTAGTTAAGATCAGGAAATGTGGAATAGGTTTGCACCACTGTTGAAACATCTCCCAGACAACAAACACAGGGAAGCTATAACCATCTTGCGTGAGGGAGAAGAGGCATCAATTCATGCCCTCAACATTGCTGTAGATGTGGCAGAAAACGCTTTTAAACAGATCGGCAATGGAGTAGTTTTACGAAGACAGGCCTGGCTAAAGTGCACTGATTTCAGACAAGACGTTCAGGCAGAAGTCATAGACATGCCGTTTGAGGGCGACCAGCTTTTTGACCCAAAAATTGTTGATGCTCTGAAGACAATTAAAACAGACACAGACATGCAAAGGTCTTTGACCTCCCTTCAAGCAAGGCGCACTTTTCGGTTCTTTTGGGGGACTTCAGGGCACTCAACTACTTCCGGCAGGAGAAACAGGTCCTACCAGAGGGGATCATCCTATTCACAAAGGTATTCCCAAGGGTACAGAAAGACAAACCCATACAAGCAGAAAGAGTACAAGGTGGCACCAAGGAGGCATCCAGGACCAACTGCCCAAAAAGGGCGACAACAGAAGCAAGCCTGACTTGCATGGCTTAAAAGCCCCCAGATGAACTCAACAACAGACACAAGTGGGAGGCAATCTACACTTCCACCTGCAACAATGGAAGCAAATTACTATAGACAAATGGGTCATAGATCTGATTCAAAAAGGTCATGTGGTGGAGTTCATCAAACCACCACTGCAAGCTCCACCAAGCGCAAAAACACCTGCTCTTGTGAGTCCTGAAAAACGAAGTGGAGTAAATGATCATCAAGCAGGCCATAGTAAAAGTACCAAGAAACCAGCAAGACAAGGGAACGTGCTCCTGGTTCTCTGTTATAGGAAACCAGACAAATTGTGGAGGCCAATCTTGGACCTGAGAAGCCTCAACAAATCCATGAATAAGCAAAGTATTCAAAATGGTCACCCTGTCCGACATCATGAAAGCTGTACAGGAAGGAGATTTTTTTGCATCACTAGATTTCAAAGATGCTTATTTCACATTCCCTTTCACAAGGTTCACAGGTGGTTTCTAAGGTTTGCCGTGGGAAATGATCATTAGAAATTCAAAGTGCTACCATTTGGGCTGAGCTCAGCACCTAGGACATTCACGGGTGAAATGCCTGGCTTGAGTGACTGCGTCCTTACGGAGGGAGGGGTATCACATATACTGCTACCTTGATGATTGGCTGATAAGGGCATCCTCAGAGTAAAGGGCGCAAGTCGCCATCCAACGTGTTATGCACATCCTCTCACACCTCAGCTTCACAATCAACTCTAGCAAATCCTGATGGCATTTGGCCATCTAGCACCTTGGTGTTTTTAGGGGCACAATTCGCCACTTTCAGTGGCTGGGTCCGTGCCTCCCAGAAAAGGGACGCTCTTAATTCCCTGTCTGCTAAAGAAATTCCAGCCACAGAACAGCATGTCAGTATGAAAATGCATGCAACTGTTAGGGACAATGTCCTCTTGTATTCCGCTGATTCCGCAATGTAGGCTGCACATGTGGCCTCTCCAAGAATTTCTGGCAGACTGATGGTCACAAACAAGCGGTTCATTTAATGACAAGTTGCTCATAACATCTCATTTATCACACCAACTACAATGGTGGGCGGATCCCCGTCACATGACGGTTGGGATACCTCTACGGGAGTTAGCATTTTTGGAAACAATAATAACAGACACGCCACTCACAGGATGGGGCACTCAACGTACATCTCCTATCCATCAAAGGCCTATGGAATGTCCAAGAGTCCAAACTGCTCATCAATTTCCTACAGCTGAAAGTGGTGTTCCAGGTTCTTTGCTCGTTCCAGCCGGTACTCAAAAACAAGGTGGTCAGGGTGTTAACAGACAATGGCACCACCATGTATTATATACGAAAACAAGGGGGTACAAGGTCCAGGATATTATCAAAAGAAGCCCAGCAATTATGGCATTGTGTCAACCACAACTAAATACATCTCCAAGATTTCCACCTTCCAAGGAATCAAAATGAAATGGCGGATCAACTCAGCAGAGATGTCAATCAGTCCCACAAATTGCAACTGGCGAACTCGACAAAATATTCCAATGATGGTGTACACCGTCCATCGACCTGTTCGCAACCTGGGAGAACAAGAAGAGTCTGCAGTTTTCCAGCAGATACCCACAGAAGGTGTTTCTAAGGAACATCTTCATGCTGTCGTGGGAGGGAATGTTTGCCTATGCGTTTCCACTGATCCCGGTAATACACAAAGTCCTACACATGATGATGATGTACAAATGCAAGATCATCCTAATAGTGCCTGCATGGCCGAGACTGCAGCAGGTTCTCAGACCTCATACATCTGTCTCAAGACCAACCAATTGCCCTAGGGAAGGATCGCAACCTGCTCTCAATGTACAACCAGCAGATTCTGCAACACGATCCAGGATCCCTCAACTTAAATGGCTGGCTCCTGACTTTGTAGTATTCAGCCAAGCACCGATTTCACAAGTATGCAGAGACATTCTGCCAGCAGCCAGGAACAAACAAGTTATATGGGTATAAATGGGACCGCTTTCGCATGTGGTGTAACAGGACCCACTCAACATCATGACCTTCTACAATATTTGCTAACACTGGCCATAGATGGTCTGTCGCACTCGTCCATCAAAGTACACCTATCGGCAATTGCAAGATTTAACAGAAGGGAGGGAAAGCCCTTCTCTACGAGGCACAGATGGTAAAACATTGTATGAGAGGCCTTTTACGCACTTACCCTGTGAAGAGCTTTAAAATTGTACCTTGACAGAACAAAGGGCTTTTGGCGGATCTCGCAGCTGTTCACAGCCTTTGGGCCCCCGAACAGGGGCCAGCCCATTTCCAAACAAGGTATCACCTGATGGGTGTCTTCAACCATTACCGGGGCACATACACAGACGAACAGGCCCCTGCATGGTCCTGTATGAGCGCATTCTACAAAAGAAAGAATATTGTTGGTGCATTATGGGCAGGGATTTCACTGCCTGACATCTGCCGAGCAGCTTCTTGGGCAGTACCGCACACCTTCGTGAAGCACTACTGCATGGTAGGTCAAGGTGAATTGGAGGTAAGATTCTGCAGTACTGACATGCCTATTTCAATAAGGTATGTCTTTCTCCCCTGCCAACTGCTGTTAATTTACTGATGACTGATGTGTACTGTATTCAAAGCATGTGAATTCATGAATTGCTTACCAGTAACTCCTGTTCTCCAGCATTGGTATCTTTCATGGATTCACATGTGTCCGCCATCCACCACATGGCGAGCAAGGCTACAAGGCTGTGGCTCACATCTCTACAGGGTTAGAATCTGAAGATGGCCTCCTGGGTGGGGCTAGATACTCAACGTCCCATTGGCTGGGGCAAAATACATCCAAAAGGACAGTGATGGGCTACTAATGTAAACTTAAAAGTTGCATTATATAGTATAATGCTGAAGTTACCAAGGATTCCCAGCCTGTCGGCGGGAAATATTTAAAGCATAAGAATCCATGAAACAAACTTGTGCTGGAGACTAGGAGTTACATACTCCTTCTCACCTACACCAAGATATTTATTGTTATTTATGTTTTTCCTCTCTTTTTAAATCTTTGAAAATATGTGCTTTTATTTTGATTTGTATTTTTTTACCTCCCTTTTTTAAGCCTTTGGAAAAGCAAGGGGTGTGCTTTTATTTGGATTCTTATTTGGTTTTTCCTTGCCTCTCTTTTTAAGGTTTTGAAAATGCACAAGGAGATTTGTAGGTGTCAATTTCTCAGACCCCTTTCTCAAAATCCTTTTGGGAATTCAAGGCCTCCTACAGGCCACAGAAGTCACCTGAACCTTCCCCCAGTCCTATTTCACCACTTAGCCTAGGAATGTCTATACCCAGGTAAGAAACACCGCCTTAGTTTCATTTTCCATTGCACACTGTGCCCATCTATGCATTATCAAGACTAACATCCCAGAGTTCCCAGACTTAAGCACATTACACAGCCCTATACTGTGTACTTCTTCTAGGTGCTCTTAGAGATGAATGCATTGCACTGCTTTGAATTGTGTTCCCTATCTACGTGTTCTCAGACGGAAGCCCATTACTGCCTTATATTGTGTTCTGCTTCCAGTTGCTCTCAAGGATAAACTCATTGCATTCCTCGATATTGTGTTCTCCGAAGTAAGCAAATTGCACAGCTCCTTATTGTTTTCTCTATCCAGGTGCTCTCAGAGATAAGCACTTTGCACTCCTCTATGTAGGTATTTAGAGACATACGTACATTACTGCTCTCTATTGTGTTATGCTCCATGTTTCTCTCAAAGATAAACTCATTGCATTCCTCTGTATTGTGATCTCTATCTAGGTGTTCTCAGAAAAAAGTGCATTGCACAGCTCTATATTGTATTCTCTATCTGTTCGGAGGCATACACGTATTGACTGCTCTATATTGTGTTCTCTATCTGTTCAGAGATATAAGCGTATTGCACTGCTCTATATTGTGTTCTCTATCTGTTCGGAGGCATAAGCGTATTACACTGGTCTATACTGTGTTCTCTACTAGGTGTTCTCAGACATGGGTCATTGAACTGCTTTATGTTGTGTTCTCTATCTAGGTGTGTTCAGTTATTTGCGCATTGCACTGCTCTGTAGTTGTATTCTGCATCTAGGTGCTCTCAGATATAATAGCATTGCACCCCTCTATATTGTGTTCTCTAACTAGTTGTTCTCAGACATACATGCATTGCACTGCTCTATATTGTGTTCTTCCTCCAGGTGGTCTCAGAGATAATCGCATTGCACTGCATTGTTTGTTTGTTTGTTTGTTTATTTATTTGATAATGCGCACCAAGCCCATGGGCAGCCGGGCGCAGCGGTACAAGAATACTAGAAGCTTAGTTACTGTGTTGCATAGTTGGTACGTGCATAAATTACATTACAGTATGAGAAAACAGATACAGTGCAAGATTAGTATAGGCAATTATTGTAGAGAGAGTATAATACAGTACATGAGGTGAAACATCAGATGGGTTGCCTATGGTTACACTTGTGAGAGCATTATATTGTGCTCTCTATTTATGTGTTCTAGGACATAAGCACATTGCACTGCTCTGTATTTATGTTCTGCCTCTTGGTACTCCAAATGAGATGCACATTTTGCACTCTGTTTCTGGGCGTTCTTAAAGATTTAGATTAATGTATTTCATTTATGAAAATCACAGAGAAGGCAATGCATTTTTTGGCACAAAAACGTGTACAAAATGTACCATTGATAACAACTCTGAGTTTTGCCGAGTTTTGCAGTCTCTGGCCTTGTGGCTGTTGGTCTATCTTCAGTCTATCTTCAGTTTCCATTGAGCAGAAGAAAAAGCCTTTCTACAAAAACCTTCTCTCAACGCAGAGCGTTCGCAGAGCGTTCACAGAGTTTTTCTGAGTTTTGCAGTCTCTGGTATTGTGGCTGTTGGTCTATCTTCAGTTTCCATTGAGCAGAAGGAGGAGCCTTTCTACAAAAACATTCCCGCAACGCGGAGCGTTCGCAGAGTTTTGCAGTCTCTGGCAGGCTGGGGCAGGCTGGGGCCAGGGGAACGGTTGCAATGACACAACAAACCGAAGCAACTGTTCACCCCTCTGACCGAACTGACCTGACTGAGAAGGAGTCCCTATCACCTAAGACATCCAGGACCCCAGGAGGATGCTTTTCATCAAAGAACGGCAAGATGAGTGTTGGCGGTGAGATTGTCGTTGACATCAAAATTGACATTAACACTGCTGCTCTTATGTACAATCAGCTGCATATGCGAGTCGGGGGGAGGGACTTACCACCCTGCAGTTTAATCCTTGCCCGTTCAACATCGAGGTGGAGGTTATTGCTCGCACAGGGCAATACATTGACAATTTGAAGGATGCGTCTTTAAGGTCAGTCTCTGGGAGTCTGAGACAGTGGAGAAAGAGTGCACCCACCCGCTTACTAGTGACTCACCTAACACCTTGTCTACCCTTCCTAAGTGCGCAGACCTTACGGTTTCACAGGAACCCATTGACAACAATAAAGAAGCTGAGGTGGTGGCCGTTCCCCCTAACACTTTAAGTCTAGCAACCAAAAACGGACTTTGTGGTCCCTCGACGGTCATAACACATCCCCTTCTAGGGAACACAGTGAACTTGATGGAGCTCTATCTGCTCCCAAATTCGCTGTCGCAGCCTTCAGAGGTTTTGACAGATTGCTTGCCAGCAGCCCCCCGACTTACCTCCCTCCAACTAGCCGATGGAGCGAGTGATTCCACCTCTGTTCTACCGATCAGGGCGACAAGCGCTCCACTGCCCTTGCTCCCTTTGGCAAGTGAAGGCAGCACCCACAGACAGAATGAAACATCAACTCCATCACGATCTAGTGGCGAAGAGGCTTACACGACGGTACACAACACCATAAGCAAGCTAGTGGCTACCACTAAAAAGCTAAACTCTAGCTTTCCAAAAGCCAGGCAGTCCCCACTGCCAACCTTTCCATCTGATCGAGAAGAATTAAAGAAGAAGCCCAACACAGGAACCTCTACACAGGCTGGTTTCAAAAAAACAAACCTGGGCCTACAAAAGGCGACAGACAGATCAACTCCAACATCTTCGCGCCAAAGTCAATCTGGCATCCTACTGGGCTGACCACAGGAAATATGTTGGCTAGCCAAATATTTTTCTGTCGGAAATCTAACCTACATATCAGCACAAACAGCACAAAAAACAGAACAACTTCACCAATACAGTTAAACCTGCAAACGGAGGGGAGGGGCGAGGTGTCGGACTGTGTGATGTTTGAAAGCATGAAAAAGCTAGAGTCTGGAGTACATATTCAAAACCTTTACCAGTCAACCAGGAAAGCTATCTGTGCCCTCAAAGGAATCTGGGGGCAGAAAAAAATGAAAGAAACACATCCTGCACCTTCTGAAAATCATCTGTACTGCATTACAGAGTTGCAAATGCCCCAAACCGCAACTCAAGAAGAAAGAGGCCTGCTTGATGCTAGGCTGTGCAGTTCAGACGTTACAAAGCTCCCAGTCCCTTCACCTCAGCAAAGTAATTACAAGACTTCATATAAAAGAACAAAGCTGTCCTTAAACCACGGGGCGGGTCCTGCGACTTCACTGAGGACGCCAAGCCTTTGCCGCTTAACAAGTCAACGTCAATGTCGACAAAGGTGAACAAGACACAAGACAACATCGGATTAAGTCCTAATAAAGGGACTACCCAAGGCCTGGATGCAAACATGATAGCGACCCTAACAATCACAATGGCTCCTTTCATGAAACTTTATGAAGGCCTTAGTGATCAACAAAAGGACAACACCACGGTTCTAGCGATGTTACATTCTAAAATAGTATTTATGGAAAGCTTCCTAACAGCCAGGCAGAATAACTTAGACAGTAATCCAATGCAGACCACAAACATATTACATAGCTTCTAGACCCTATTATTGTAGAAAATACTCTGATTATAAAGATCTCTACTCAACAATGTACCTCGAAAGGAAACAAACAGGAATACCAACTTAGATCTCTCAGCTATGCTGAGAACGGTCCCGGGTACAAGCTTACCCCTCCTATCCAACCTGGAGATGAATAACATCTAAAGCACTTTGACAAGGGAGAACAAATCCCCCAGAGGCAGCGGAGATAGCCCGGAGAAATGTTCAAAACTGATCGCAACTCTGCAAGACAAGGACATTCTAGAGGGAAATGATTACATTGAGGTAGAAATGGCCCAGGACAAAAACGATAGTGTTATTGAGGTTTAACCTGACAAACACAGCCTGCCGGCCGTCGATACCGGGCCATCCAGCGCCGCCACTACATCATCAGGTTTGGCCGGCACTGGACACTCACTCAATGAGGTAACTACATCCTCAAAAGAATATGATATATTTAACAAGAAGGCTGAGTCAGGGAAATCAAGTTCTGTGAAATCTATCTTAACATCTACCAGAGCCACTCAACGGAAGAGGGTTATGCTGGGAAGAAAAACACAAACAAAAGAAGTAATATTGAAAAAATACAAATGCCCCATCTAAGACAAGATCTAACGAAAGCAAATCGTTTGTTACAAACCTAACTCTACCTGCCCTTACTGGCCATTTAACATCTGACAAGGAACCCTCTAAAAAAATGTGAGAACGGCCCTGTCCCTGTGGATAGCAAACTCTCATACCAGGTTACGGCCCGCCCGCCCTTATCACCTTCAAGTATAGAAGTAATAGAGGAGTTACTGGATCTATCTACTTACACAGTGTCGGACAATGAAGAAGCTCAAGGAGATGAAAGTCCTACCGTCTCTTGCGTGCGAGAACAAATACAGCAAGTGCTGGTTCGTAAGTGGTGGAAGTATATAATGTGAACGCAAACAGTGGCAACCAATCCAAAATAGAAAGCATTCCTGAGCACTCGAGACTACACAATCATACACCAGCTGGCCCTCCCAGGGATGGTTTCTGTGACAGGAACATCCAAAATCCAGGAATTCAGAAAGGGATAAACTGGTGAATGTGTCTGGTAAACTGGGACTGCCCTTTGTAACTATGGAATTAACAAGAAAGCATTTGTTGCCTGATCGGATTTCTGAAACGATTGCTCTCAGCCTAGAAACTGCAAAGTCCTCCGATCTCGTGTCCAAAGTCATTGACCTTGAAGCAGTCACTGAGAAAGCAAAACTAGACTACATGTCATTCCTTAGAATAAACACGTCAACCCTACCTAGCTTGGTTCTTGCCGAAAAACATACAGGTAGGACAGTCACCAGACAAGAAACCCAGAGAAAGGAAATAAGGTGGAAGCCGACTGAACTCCCAAGCAGTGACACAAGAGCTTTCAAAACCCTGGAACAAAAAAGAAAGGCCCTCTTTCAAGGTGGTGAAAATTCCAGAATGGATAGCTAAGACAAAAGAAAGATCCTGGGCAACCAGTACCTTGCTAAAACCAAAAAGCTTCAAGATAAGCATACAGGGGGGGTCATGCCTTTTTCTCGAATGGATTCATCACATTAAGGATGGCTTGATAATGAACCAAGCCAACGGCTGCTGCACAATATTCCATCGCTCAGACTGATTAAAACTAACGATTTGAAAATCATTGCCTTCCCCGAAGACGACCGACTGGACATGGTGATCATTCATCTGCCGCCAATCTTCATAAAAAAACAACTACTAAAGGAGGCATCGCATCTGCTAAGGATGCGCTTTGACTTAAGAGAGCTAACCGTAAATGAATATGCTGGGCAATAGGGAGGAAAACAGAGACTGGGAGTCCCGACCTCAGACGCCGTCGGAAGAAGAACGGTGGTCGGGGAACAGGAAAGGTAGTCCGAGACGCAACCTCTCAACAACACTCAACCAGGGGTGCGCTTGAACAAAATAGACTTATCCATCACCATCACAGTTGAGAGCTCCCTGGCTAATTCCAGTAGCTTCTCCCACAAAGCACCCAAGAGGATCTTGACTGACGAAGATAACTGGTATTGATTGGCTGAGGCTCTGGCATCTGAATCTAGTAGATCATAACAGCCCAGGAAAAAAGCCCTTAAAGATCTTGCCGTCAGAAGTTGGAACACACAAGGTTTCAGACACCTGTTTAGTCAGGGGGACCTAGAAAAGGACTCCTACAACATGATCTGTCAGCAGGAAACATGGATGAGGGGCGCGCCTATCTTTCCAGGATACATAATCTACCTTAACCCGGCAGTAAAGGGACTGAAGGGTCGACCGATGTCTGGCTTATTGATAGCATTGAAGTGTGGGCAACTGTCAAGTACTGACCTTGGAGAATTATAGTGCGTACATTCAGGTACTCACGATTAAGGTGGGCGGGTCTGAGCCTACTAAATCAAAAACACTGATAGTATTGAACCTCTATTGGAACATGTCAGCACCAGAGGCAGCACTATTCTCATCAACAATTATGGACATTCTGGATAGATCAAGAGAAACATGGCTTGACCCCCACATAATCCTTTGTGGCTATTTAAATATTCATTGTTTCAACCATAAGTGCCTCATTAAGAACATATTTACAGCGGCGACAGAGGCTGAATCTAGAGGCCTGACATGGCTGAAGGGCTTTTTACTGAGAAACATTGATATACTGAATGGAAAAACCAAGAGCGACTCTCCAGCTAAAGTAACATAGAAGAATGGTCTGGGAGGTATAAGGAATTCATGGTGGCAACAGTAATGACAGACACAAGTGGTCACACTTCTAGGGTGTGTATTAAACTGCAAAAGTGGGTGAGATAAACACCTAATCTAAACCTAAATTTAAGAAGGGAGCAAGCCTTGACCATCAAATGAAAATAAGGCAGTCCTAGCGGCATTGTGTCAAATAAAAGGGTCTATACTAAGAAAAACCTATTGCCAATCCTTAAGCTAATTACAAAAAAAGTGTGGGAGAGGATTCATAAGAAAGAAAGAAGTGTTCACAAATAATGGGTTAGGAAGCAGTAGTCGGGGTCTCCCTTCCCCACGTTTTGAGCACGGGATAAGGTGGAACCCCTGAGCACAGCAAACTTCTCGAGCTTCCGCAGCACGAGACGACAGTTCCGCTCTCAACCTTCAAGAACCTCAATGGCCAAGTCTCTCTTTTTTGCAAAAAGTTTCTTTCCTTCGAGGGTCGGACAGTAACAAACCAAAACGTTCCTTTTATACAGTAGTTAGGGTGATAATGGCTCACCCTTGGGCCACCTCTTCTGGGCGCAGACCTTTCTCAATTTTCAGCATCCCGCTTTCGGGTTCACTATGGATTTTCCTTGGTTCACAAATCTTAATGCCTTTCTAAAAAATTCTTCAGGCTTCGCCCCTTTCTGTCGACATCCCTCTGCCGACTTTACTCTGTCAACTTTTGCTAAACAATTCACTGTGGATATCCCTCGTTCGGGTTCACTTCTGTCAACACACTGTTCATAGGGACTTCAGGCTTCACCCCTTACTGCCAGCATCCCTCTGCCGGGTTCACTGTTGCCAACTTTATCAATCATGCCTTTCTCAATCACCTGTCGGTCAAAGACTTTCGACTGTATGGAGGATTTTACAAGACCTCTGGAGCACCACTTTGACGGTTCCTTTGCGGCCTTCCCAAGGCCTGCTGGTATTAGCAGTTTCAACAAACACAGGATTCACCAGAATATCTTGAGTAAGCACCCACGGATCCCTCTGAAGCTGGTCTCCCTTTTATCCTAACAGTTCTCTGAACTTCCCCTAAGTTTCCACTTTGCGGCTTTCGTTCAACACAGTTCGGTTTCCATCGGTTCTCCCCTCGACTCACTGGCTGTGATGAACCGTTTAGCCTTTCAGCATATCTGGAGTCAAGACCAGTACCATGGTAGCAGGCATCTCCCTCGGTCCTGCTTATCAGCATAGGCACACTCCGTGTACCGTTGACACCTGCTGCAACACACTTGAGCTATTGTCCGCGGTCTTACGATTTCTTCTGCAGAGGTTTTGTGGGTCTGGGTCGGATAGGGCAAAGTCGTGTCTCTCCTTGTCAGCCTCTCGATGTTCGCCGCCTTTCTCCTCCTCTTGAATTGCCATGCCTGGAGAGCTGTCTCGTCATGCGGTCTGCCTTGCTCGTTGTGTGCTTTCGTGCTCCACCTTTTATACCTGTGGGGAAGGGAAAGGGCTGTCAGGTGTGTGTGATTCTGGTCAATTGCCTGACCATGCATGACCCTTTCATTGGGACATGTTAGGTAAACGGCTCGGGTGTTAGTCGGTTGTCTGTGGTGTGGGAAAGTGTCCGTGTTGGAAAAGAGGGCGGGCAGTGTTTCGGAATATCCTATGTGGTAGGAGGGGGAAAAGGTGTTGAAAGAAGGGGGATAATGTGTCTCACTTGTTGGTGTCCCACTTCCACTCCCCAAGGATCCCCCATCCAGGTGTTCCTCCCTCACTGGTCCACCCGCAGGAACTGGATCCAATAGCGATGGCCATGTCCTGGCCACCTGGATGACAGATCCCCGGGCACTAGCTAGGGAGACACCTTCAGGTTTCTCACAGGCGCAAGATCCTAGACCACATTTTCGTCTCACATAACGTGCAAAAATACGTGAAAGACTTTGAAGTTTTGGAAATCTGGCAAACTGACTACAACATACTGACGTTATCGTGTTCGGTCATGAAAGAGAGGTTGGCTGAAAATTACTCCACTAAATTGGGAGTAGCTCCTGGTCGAAATGATCTACCCCGAGAGAAATGAACTGCTGACTAACAGACTTAAAGCTCAGCTGAATCAAGACAAGGATGTTCCAAGTGAGCATCCCTTGGACTACCCCAAGCTGATGTTAGATTTTGTGGAACACAGGAACAACGGCCAGAAAAGTTCATTCTCACCATTGCACACATTTGACAAACTTGTAGTATGGAGGAAAAAGATTCTCAACTCAAACCTGAGATGATTCAAAAAGCTGTATTCAAATGACGCAGCAACTACCAGTAAGAAACTAAAACAAAATCACTGTAATTGGATCAGATCATGGAAATACGAATTGCTGCAGCAAGACTCTGAAAAAATGCTGAGGAGCATTGCATCTAAAAACACAAGTGAAATCTGGCAGATGATTAATGGACAGAGCGCCCCCCAAGAGGCCCTACTGACCAATGCAGTCTTGGCCAGCTCCTGGGTTGATCGCTTAGCTTCATTGTTTCAAACAAAGGAGCTGTCATTGCGTTACACTCGAACACCAAGGCGTGAAGGATGGACCTTTGAGACCACAAGGAACGACATTCTGACTTTGATTCACAAAGCAAGCAACTCAAGGGCCCCGGGGCCAGATGGGATGTCGAATTCAATGCTCAAGAAATATCGGGAGCTGTGGACAACATTCTTGTGGACTCTATTCGACCACATTAAAAAGGCGAGGAAATTTCTGCTCTTGTGGAATACCTCAGTCATAGTCCGTATCTTCAAAACGGGGGACAGGTCAGACCCTGCAAATTATAGGCCCATAGCACTGCTGGACATTGCAGGCACTTATCCTGCAGGGTCTCACAAAGTGGAGCATAGCCTTTGGGATCTACGACACAGGGCAGGCTGGATTGTCAAAGGAGTGGGCATTGCCCTGAACGACTTCCTGATCAACATCTTAAAGGGATGCGTTAAGGAAAAAAAAGCCTCCAAATTCTACTAGCCATTCATACACTTAGCCCAAGCTTTCAACACTATTGATCGTACAAAACTCTGGTCGAAGCTCCAAAAATGGAAATTCCCTGAAGATTTACTGGAAGCCATAAAAGACCTTTACACTAGGACCTCCATAAGAGTTAGATTGTACGGCAGAGGAACACTTTCTGAGCCCATTTCGACCATGAAGGGCTTGAAGCAAGGATGTTCAATAGCCCCAGTGTTATTTAACCTTTTCATATCAGACATTCGTAACACCTTGAACACATCAAAGACCTTTGCACCTAAACTAGATGGAGAACTTCTCGACATACATTTGTATGCAGACGATCTGGTCCTCGTATCTGATCTGATCGGTGTACAAAGACAACTGGACACTCTTCAAATCTATTTAAGGGACAACAGCCTTCAAATCAATGCAAAGTAATCCTGAATACTAACAATGGAAACAACAGGGGCAGAGGCGGAAGTAAAGGTTTGTGGTTTCTAAATGGCGAGAAGCTTACAAAGGTAAGCCGACTGACTTACCTGAGAATGTGCTTAAACGTCAGCACAAACGACACTCCACGAGAGACCATTCTCTGAAGCAAAGCCATGAACCTGGCAGCACAGGCTAGGAAAATCTTTAAAAAGTACTGTAAATTCTCTATCGGCCCAATTTTGTCATTCTACCCCATGAAGGTGGTTCCTATTCTTACATATGGAGCTGAAGCGTTCTTCGCTCTCCCAGCTGCAGATTGTCGATACTGGAGGGTCTATTCTGGAATTTCTACGTCTACCAAGAAGCACACCAATCCAGGCCATAAGAATGGAGCTGGGCCTAACCTCCATGTATGCAATGGTGGTCTGGAAATCGTAGACCTTATTCCGAAAATGTATCCTTCCTACGCGCCATTGGGCTTCAAATTGTTTCAAGCAGCCCTCCGGCAAAGATCCAAGGCAACGTTGTGAGAATGGACACACATCTGTACTGCAATCCTTGAGAGTATAGACACCTCAGAAGATACGCTAATAACTAATCCCACTAGCGTGAAACGCAAGCTATGGGACCAAGATTGGATCAGGACACAGCAAGAAAGGTCAGGATTCAAGTGTTATGGGAAGCCCCTCTTCGAATCCCGTTCACTCAACTCACCTCCAAAGTCCTTGCTAAAATGTACAAGACCATATTTTCACATGCTGTTCTTGCGCTTCCGATTAAACCTATTTCCTACCAGAGAGATCTTGGGTGTCAGGTCGGTGAGGAATGAAGTTGAACTCAGCTGCAGACTGTGCACTCAAAAGGACTCCAAGGAAACCTTGAAGCACCTAGTGCTATTTTGTTTCGGCAATTACAGAACTGAGGACAAAATGGTTGGGCAAGTTCATCAATTATCACCCCTCATTAACTGGCTGACCAGTGGTGGACCCTACTGACGCAGACGGACAGATATCATTCACAATTGCCTTGATAAACTTTTTTTTTTTTTTAAATGTGTTCAAATTGACAGTTTATAAACCTCATGGAACGTTTAATGACTGTAAACTTTCTTTTTTTTAACATTTCTACTGGAAGAACAATGTCTGCTGAAGATAATGGCTGTAACTGGTAAAAGATTTTTTCTTAAGCCAAACACCAATAACAAAATAAAAATTAAAAAATTAAAATTGATAACATAGTAGAGGACATGGGTCCATTACAAAGGGGGGAGAGAATGTGACTGAAGAACAGATGTTTCAGGGGAACGTGGAAACATACACCAGGGACAAGAAAAGGACAGAATGACCTGGGAATGGGATGGTGGATGAAGTGCTAAATTGAGGATGGAGGGGTGATGTAAATGTGCTGTTGGGTAGTGAGTGAAGGGTATAGAGAGAGGAAAACAGGGTAATGCAGCAACGTAGAATAGTAGGGAACAGGTTCTTCAGAAAGGAGGAGGGCTTTGAGGTTGGATTTAAATAGCGGTAGAGTTGGATAGCACGGAGAGGGTAGAGGAAGAGGACTCAAGAGTAGGAAAGCGAGCGGAAAGTAGAGGGAGTACAGGGGGCTAGAGTGGTGGCAAGGAGGTTAGCCGAGGATGATCGTAACTAGCGATGCGGAGAATAGAGAGTGATATGAGCAGATAGGTAGGGTGGGGTGAGTCCATAGATACTTTTTAAGATGATGAGAAGAAGTTTATACTTAGCCCTTTCTTTCATAGATAGCTAGACAACCTGGCGACGGGCAGAGGAGGTAGAGGTAAAGTGAGAAAGGTTGAAAAGTACACGGACCGCAAAGTTGAGGACTTTGTCCAGAGGTGAAAAAGCATAGTTGGCAAGGCCGTAGAGGGGGCTGTCACAGTAGTCAGATCTAGAAAGTACTAAGGAGGAGATTAGCTGTTTATCCGTATTGAAACGAAGAAGATGATAGATTCTTCTGATATTGAGGAGGCTCAGTCTGGCTGCAGTGGCAGATTTGTAGATGAAGAGTGAGAAGTTGTGTGATGGGTCGAAGAGGACACCAATGTTCTGATGGGATGCAGAGTAAAGAAGGTAGTCAGGAGGGAAGAGAAGAATAGGGGGAGAGGAAGAGATAGCCGGTTTGGCTGGGAAGTAGAGAACATCAGTCTTTGTGGGGTTGAGCCCGAGCGAGTGAGACACCATCCATATTTGATGGTGGAGAGACAGTTTGACATTCTTGACAACAACTTGTCAGATAAGGAGTGAAAGGAGAAGAAGATCTGAGTGTCATCAACAACGACTTGATAGGAGGAGCCATAAGAGGAGGTCAGGGTGCCAAGAGCTCAGCTATAGCAGGTGAAGAGAAGTGCACCAAGGACAGACTCTTGGGGAACTCCAACAGTAAGGGGGATGAGTGTGGAGGTAAGGCTGTTGCAGAATACCTAAAAGTGTCTGGGGGCACAGTATGAAGCCAAGCAAGCAAGGGCCTTATCTCTGATGCCAAGGAGAGATCATGTAGAGAAAATGTCAGAATGGTCGACAGTATCATCAGCAGAAAGGTCAAAAAGAATAAGAATAGATCAAAGATTAGCATGATGAGTGGAAGAGATGAAGTTACTGACATTGAGGAGACCTGTATCAGTGAAATACAGAGGTCAGAAGCTAGAACAAAGAGGGTCCCTGAGGTTGTGAGTATCAAGGAACTCAGTGAGTCCATTGAATACTACTCGCTATTGGACTTTGGAATAGTGTGGTAGAAGAGAGACAGGGTGAAAGTTGGCTTGCCAGTTAGGATCTAGACAATGTGTCTTAAGGACAGGTTGACAGTGTCTTATAGGATGAGTGAAAAGTGGCATTATCAAGACAGGAGTTGAAGATGGAAGCAAGATTTGGAGCAACAATGGGAGCTATGAGTTTCACAATGTGCAGGGATAGTGGGTCATTGGGGCTCTAGGAAGGGTTCTCCTCGAGGAGTAGGGCAATGGTGGGAGCAAAGGAACTCATAGTAGCAGAAGAGGAGGGTAGGAGTGGTGGAGAAAGGTGAGCCGGGAGAAGGGGATATAAGGTAAGTTGTGAGGGTATTGTGAATGATAGAAATTTTAGAAGCAAAGTAGAGAGCAAGATAATTTGCAGAAAGAGTAGAGGAGAGTGAGGTGAGTTTAGGAGGTGAGAATTGAGTTGAGAGATTTTTGGAGGAACCTAGTTTAGGACGATTGAGACAAAATGAGAGTGAGTTAGAAGTCACGTTCGGCAGAGCCAAGAGTAGAGGATCAGTTTTGAAGTGCAGTGAGATAGAGTTGGAGATCGAAGGAGTGTCTTGACCTTTGCCAAGTGCAAAGCTTTTTCCTCCTCGTGGAGGTGAGGATTTAGGTGTGAGTGTAGTAAGAGGGTAGTGAGAGGAGAATGGAGCATAAAGAGTTGGGTAAGACTTCTTTAGTGCATGGAAAAGTGAATTCAATGTAGGAGAGAGAGTGATGTAGGTCAGGGGTAGTCTGGAGTTTGGAGGAGGGAAACATGTGCTTAGTAATAGTTGTACTAGATGGAGAGAATAAGAAAGAGGCAGAAGTGGCAATTGAGGCAAACACAATAGAGTTAGCAGAGGGAGAAGGTGCAGTAGATATATTAGAGGTGGGGAGTTGAGAGGAGATGAGAATAAGGTCAGTGGAGTTTCAAGGGGAGGTTGAAATCAGCAATGACAATGAGGTGGTGATCTGGAGAGAGGGAGAGAAAGAGAGAGCCAATTAGTTTGGAGAGGTGATCGATAAGATTGGCTTACCGGACCAGGTGGCGGGTAAAGAGAGATAATGTTTATGCCATAGGGGGCAGTGATTGTAGAGCTGGTGTATTGAAATGAGGGAGAATTAGCAGGAGATTGGGGACTAGGAGAGCTACGAAGTTTGGAGGATGAAAACAGTCCTACACCACCACCCCTGCAAATGGGGCATGGAGAGTGAGTGATGGTGTAGGCAAGGCCATGAAGGGCAGCACGGGTTGCAGAGTCAGAAGGAGAGATCCAGGTTCCAGAAAGGGTAGTGAGGTCAATAGAAGGAGAATGAGAAAGAAAGAAGTCAGAGATACATGAGGTTTTATTGCAGACAAACTATGCCTTCCAAAGATCAATATAAAGTGAGATGTGAAGAGCAAATAAACCAAAGCTTACTTTTTCCAAATATTGATGAACTGACCACTGGAAACCAGAATAGTATCAAATGCTTTTAAATCTTCTGACATTAAACCTCTCTTGAAGAATACTGCAGGAAGAACGGACCTGACAAACTACATGCCTATTTTCAACTTGCTCTACCCAGCCAAAATCCTGGAGATCTACATATACAAAGTAATTTAGGAAAACATGGAATCAAATGGGGTAATGGAAAAAACAGCACTTGTATCAATCTACTTGTCATATTGGCAGCGCAACACCTTCAGCCCCATTATTTTAATTGAGAGTACACATATCGGCATTAGTAACACTGCTCTAAAATGAATCAAATCCTTTTTCACAGATAGATCAGGAATAACCTATTTTTACCTTTCACTTTAAGAATGTGAACCCTCATATAGGATGTCCTGCAAGTCCCACCATTTTTTTTAACATATACATATATCCTCATGAAAGTAATTAAAAAGCACAGTATAACATGTTACAACCATGCAGACAACACCCACATAATTTTCAAGATGACAATCGATATCAACTCAAACAACTTCCTCACTAGCTACCTCAGAAAGATATGTTATGTTATGTTAAATGAATTTCTAAAGCGCAGCATTCACCCGTAGGTATCTTGGCGCTAAGGTAGGCAGTAAGGTGCAGCAGCAAGTACTAGAACAAATGGGTCTTCAGGTCACGGCGGAAAACCAGAAGGTTTTCGCTGGCGCAGAGATCGAAGGGAAGTCTGTTCCAGGATAAGGCAGTCATTACAGAGAAGGCGTGACTGCCAATTCGGGACAGCCTAACTCGCGGAACAGCGATCAGTAAAGCCGACTGGGAGCGCAAAGATCGGGATGGCACATAGCAGGAGAATTTTTCCTGTAAGTAGTCAGCGCCTTGATTGTAAAAAGCGCAGTGTACTAGGCACAGGGATTTAAAAAGGATGCGGGGAGGAGGGCAAATCGCCGCCCGAGCTGCAGGTTTTGAAGCAGTTGGAGGTGCTTAGTGAAGTAGCTAGGCTGGTCCAGGTAAAGAGAGTTACAGTAATCTGTGGTGCTCAAAACCACAGGAGCCCGATGTTTGGCTGGAATGAAGGGGAGCACCTTACGTAAAATCCGTAGTTTAAATTGCCCGGATTTGCAGACAGACACCATCTGGGGTGCCATGGAAAGAGAGGATGAGAACAGAACACCCAGATTTTTAACTGAGGTCGCAGGTGTAGGGCATGTGCCTAGTGAGGTAGGCCAGAACTCAGAGGTCCAGAAAGAGTGGGGGCTAGAGGTGCCCACCACCAGAACCTTAGTTTTAGAACCATTGAGCTTCATCCAATTAGTCGCCATCCAAGCGCAAAGATCTTACAGGCAGCTTCGTAGCCGGGCCGCAGTGTCAGCCCTGGTGAGGTCAAGCCGAATGTGTATCATCGGCATAGGAGTAGTATCTGAACCCATGTGCCAGTAAAAGAAGCAGGAGAGGGTGAATGTTGTATGGGAGGATTGGTCCAAGAGACCCCCCTGCCCTACAACCCCTCTCCCTTGAGAAGTCCATGGCTCGTCGGGGGTTCCCCCTGCCACCAGGGCCCAGGTGGTGGGTGGACCACTGGCTGAAGACATCGACCAAACATGCTGTATTAAGCTAGGCCCTGGAAACCATCTTGTGAAATCAAAATGGCATGAGCCCTGTGCGCCGCAGCGTGGCCCCCACCCTTGGAGAGTCTCACTTGTCCCCGCGGCCGTAGCTCCCTGGCAGATCCGCTGAGAGCCAGTTCTCACAAACAGACGGACATGAGCTAGTGTTAGATGCAAACACTGTAACATTTAACCTTCAGCAGTGTATCACTGTTCCCCGCATGACCCGGCCAGCAGGGCCGGGGTGGAAAAGAACTGTAAAATGGTCCCCTGACAAAAAGCAGAGCCCCCCAAATACTAATGAGCAAACTACCTGTGATGAAACTCTTCTCTCCATGACCTTTCTGACTAAAAACATGTAACCTCCATGAAGACGGCAGAATGTGTGCTTATATGGCATTCGGGTTGAAGTACCCACATCCCCGTAGCTATGCGTAAATGGTAAAGGTGTCCCGGGGTTTTCATGTTATATGTTTCGCCAAGAAGACTGCACCCCAAGGTCCCATGCCATAACTGAACTACTGCTGCTAGAGTGCAAAGGAAGACAAATACAACCCTATTGGGAGCTCATGTAAATGGTGCACAAAAATGCACCGTATGTATGTCCAAGCTCACCATGTGTCACATCCATCAGTCTTATTAGCCGGTTGTTCCTGCGTGCTCCACCAACTTTACTACTACCTCGCTTACCGCGCACGTATAGAAATGTAACAAAATGTTGTGGTTGTTAAATACTTAACATATAGGTAACGCATCTGAAATGGCCATGTAAAAGGCACTAACAATGTTGAAAACATAAGCTTTGAAAAGAGACAATGAGTATTGTATATTATATGAATGTTTATGCCTCTTCCACTTAAATCTGCAACACACGAGGAAAATACCTTTGTGGGTATATCCAAGGCCATTCCCCCTTCCTCCCCATTGAAGCCTGCCAGACGGAAAAGCAGAGGCCTGTGCTGCTCTGCTCCACCTCCCCCAATTCAGCTGGGGCCGCTTCAAACATTCACATCCCCCCGCAGCACCCAAGGCCACGGCCTGCCACCTGAATTATTTACAACCCAGCACTAAACCCCGGCCATAAACACAGTCCCGAAGGCGCCCTTTCTTAGGCTTCACGACCCACCGGCTCACCTCAGGTTAATGGCCCCTGTAAAATTAGGACACCCAATATTATAGCAACACTACAGGAACGCATTCATAATGACTTCTAACGAGACATGATAACTCGGACAGCTCGTCCCTTGCCCTGAGACCCAACCTCGCGACCTATGATACCCGGTCAACAGGACGATGGTAACCATGTATTGATGTATCACCAAAAGACCCCACTCTATGTGCATTCCTCCTGTGTTGCATTAACCTGTAGAATAACCTATTGGAAGATTTACCGGGGAAGATAATATTGCAATATTGAATGACTGCGGTGTGCGTGGACTTAGGGCAGAAAGCCAGGAAAGACGTTCATCACTGACACTGGTCACGGCTGACACAACAACACCGTCCGGATGAACCCAGCTGACCTGCCCGGCCCACGAGGGTATCCAGTGACATCTATCAACCACGGCAAACCACATCACAGCGGCACCTATAGTTAGTCGTCGCCACCCAATCCCCATGAACTTGTGCCCCCTATAGTATGTAGGTTCTTATGACGCTTTTTGTAAATATATACGCCTGTCTTTGCTATTGTCAGACAGAGCGCTCTCGGAGTTTGCAGAGTCCTTTGCATGCCCTATTCTGATTGATAAACTCCCATTTAAGCTCACCCGCACTTTGTCCTAGCCTTATTCCCATCTTGGGAGAGTCCATTATTGTCTCTCATTGTGGGGAGGATTGTGCTTTCTGGGGGACGCTCGCCTTCAGTGGTGACCCCGACAGCGTGATGATTATTTTCTCTTAACATATATATATATCCCTACCGTCCCCTTTGGCACGAAAATCTCTGGTCGAAAAGGGATACGCATGGTGCGCCGGCTTCGGAAGGCTGCCCGCCAACGGCGACCGGTACGCTCAGAAGTGCGCACTCAACAGAGTGAGGGTACGGGATCCCGGTTGAAAAATCCCCTTTGAGTACCGCTCGCCGGAGCTGGGTCTAACACTGCCTGTACGGACCCAGTTCGGAGACTCTCGGTTCAAGACGGGCACGTGAGTATTAAGTGCGAGCGACCATAAAGGGAGTAGGGGGAAAACAGGACAGGGAACGAGGTTGTTTGAAAGGGGACACTTTGGGATTACTAAGAACCACTTTAGACTTTCTTTACTTTTTTCTTTGCATATGGCCATTAGGATTAAGAGGTGAAAAGAGATAAAGAGACAGGAACCTAGCTCCACGAGGGGGTAGAAGGTGGCGCCGCATAGTGCTATCTTGACTAGTACTGGGAATATATGAGGAAGTGAAAATAAGATAAAGGTGTCTGGTAAGAGGGAGACACAGTGAATAAATTAGGGACTGCTATTCTTTCTATTCTTCTCTCTGGGTTTATGGGGAAAAAACAGGGTTAGTACAAAAACAAATAATAATAATAATAATGTAAGAAGAAAGACGAGTGTATATCAAAACTACAAGACAAACTAATATCAGATTAAGAAAGAAAGGGACAGCTAGTAAGGGAGGAAAGGGATTACAAGTTGCGCAGTGAATAGAGTGTTGTCTATGAGTGTGTAAGCATCACATGTGCCAGAACATATTTGTCACGTTGAATGTATAAGAGTGATCATAAGTGTATAATTATGGTGTGGTCATGGTAAGTGCGACCAGAAGAAATTTTGCAAGGAAAAGAGCAATACAGCAAGGTGACTGTTTTTTCTTTGAATAAATGTGCTGGAGATATTGGCGGGGTACGAAGGGTGCTTTGCTCTTGTATGTGCCCCCTAAAAGCATATGGGGAAAAAAGTTGTGTGCAGCAATTCTTAGATTGTTCAGGTGACGGAAGCACACACACACAGGTCCCGACACGCAGTGATACGCAAATACTCAGGTATATCAGGTGACATATATATATATATATATATATATATATATATATATATATATATATATATATATAGATATACATCCGTATCGGGCAGCCACGAACTATGGGGACAGAAACACCATTAGCGCATATTTGTAAGAATCTACCTGGGTATGCTGAACGCATTAAGAAATATCACGATCAATGGATTACAGAGTTGAAGGGGGAAGGGTTACCCCAAATATGGCCCGAAGGGGATCATTTGACAAGAGTGCCCTAGATATGGTAGCTACATGCATTTATTTGAAATACAAGGGGAAGCAGCTACATAATAGGAGAGAAATATTAGACCTATGGAGATTGTTTGAGGAGGTACCCCCACCTAAGAAAAGGGAATTAGGTACTGATCTGCCATCTACCACTGACAATCCATTACTGATACCAAAGGACGACAAGGAGTTGCCAAAAGGGGAGCGACCGGTAGAGTTAACTAGGTTGTACCTAATACTAAATAAGCCAGTGCCCGCAGAAGGATACAGTGACCCAACATATGTACCCCCAACAACAGTCACTACGACTCAAGGGCCAACAGCACCCCCACCGTATGAGAGTCATAGAGAGCGCGACCAGGTAAGTACACCAATAGTGAACATAGAGAAACTAACAGAAGACCTAGAGCCAAGGCTCTCTGTAGCAAAAGACGAGCTCTCGAGGATAAAAAGCATATGTGAACAGACTGCGACTAATGCTGCTAGGTCAGAGCTCACATCAAGAGCGCAGAGTCAGGATAAAACCATTGAGGAGGGGTGGAAGAAGGGGGAGATATTGTTTAGGATACAAGAAGAACCGGCCCGAATAATTGAACTAGAGGAGAGGGAGGAGCGCACTGACGATGAGATAAGGACCACAGGAGGTAGAGAGGAGCTATTGTGTGATATAGGAGAAGACTTAGAGGAAAGTGAAAGATTAAGCATGGCAATGGGAGGAGGAAGTGAGGGGTTGGATGGCGCATGTTCAGGGAGAACAATGGAAGAAGAGTGGGCAGGACGACTAAGGAATAGGGTGGGGAAAATGGCACCACTAGGAAGGAACAGAGTGAAGGTGAGTGCAGACAAGACAACAAAGGGGAGGTTACAACTCCCACTAATACACAGGGGAGGAGGGAGGCCGAACTACATACCCTCGGCTCAGATGGATAAGGCCAATTTGTTAAAGTTATTGCCCCCGCTATCAGGAGTGGCAAGCAAGTGGATATATGCATTTGAGAAACACACAGCCGTGGTACCTCTAGCAATAGGTGATGTGAAGAGTCTGCTAGTATCAGCAGTCGGGGTTTAAGCTGACAGAGTATGGGTAAAGGCTGGCTTCCCGGGAGTAATATTAGACTGCGATCGCCATGATGGTGCCTCTTTTAACACAGTACGTGCCAGGGTGTGGGACGCATTAAGAGAGACGTTCCCAGACACCCCAGATTTGCAGTCAGTCATGCAATGTACGATGAACAATGGGGAAGATGCTATGGATTACATTTTTCGGGTCCAGGAGATGTGGAGAGCGGAAACGGGCACGCCCTGGTATCAATCAACATAATTATTCTACTTCATAATAAAGAGGGGGCTCCCTAAAGAGGTACAAAAGGCACTTGACAAAATAGCAGGTATCAAAGCAAAAGGATGGCCCGAAGTAAAGAGCATAATAGTTCACCACTGTAAACGAATAAAAGAGAGGGAAAAGGAGATAGCGCAGAAAAGATTGGCAGACGAGGCAAAATTAGTACAAACGAAGCTGGTGAAGGTCGCTGCAGCAGTAGCCGCGCTCCCACACAGCAGGGAGGGAGAAGAGGAGGAGGAGGGGCTGGTAGCGATACAGGGGAGGATGGCAACGAATTGGGCAGGAGCAGGGCTACGGCAGTGGAACGAGCAGGAGCAGAGTGGAGGTCCCCAGTGGCAAGAGTGGGCCCCTCGAGGGGGACGAGGTGGGTACAGGGGTCGTAGAGGGGGTGGACAAGGGTACGGGGGAATGGGAGGAAATGGATGGCAAGGTCCCAGAGGTGCGCAGGAAAGCTGTTGGAACTGTGGGAGGTGGGGGCACTTTTCCAGAGGGTGCAGGAGTAGAACAAACAACAGATTTCCAGAGATAGAACACTATGGCAACCCTCACCCGGGAAGCCCATATGGTCTTCCAATGGGGCGACAACAGGGGGAACAAGAGCAGGGGTACCCAGAGCAAAGGCAAATGCATCACTACAGAACACAGAATCACCCACAAAACAACGATCTTATGCACTACACCCCAGGCAACCCCATCACAACGAATCCTAATGGAGCAACAGCCCCCTATAGTGGTGTGTCAGTAGTTTCAGGAAGTGTCTTCAGCCAGGGGGGGACAACGAGACAACCAGCATAGGACAGCCCACAGAGAACACTTGCGTGTCCTGTTCTATCTACAACCTACGATGCAGCGGAGGAACCATTGGTAGGGGCGCAGATAGGAGACAAGCAGTTCATATTCATGGTGGATTCGGGAGCGGTGAAATCATGTATTCGTGAGGGCCGGTTTCCGTTATCTAACCGGAAGTTAGAGACGCAGGGGTTCTCTGGGCTGTAATTGAAGTTCCTTACACAGAAGATTTGGATGTGACAGTGGGGGGTAAAACGGTAAAGACACCCTTACTGTATTATGAACAATCACCAATAAACCTGCTCGGAAGGGACCTTCTTAGCAAGCTTAACATGACAATATCATTTACAGAAAGAGGGATAGTGTGCTCGACACCATGAATATGCCCATTACGCGTAATGCTGGTAGTGCAGGCTCGGACAACGGCACCGGAAATACGTGGCATGCCAGTGGACGAGAGAATGTTCATCGAAGGCTTAAAAACGCTGGCCCAAATAGTCCCCGAGCTAAAAAAGTTGGAGTGGAAAATACCTGCAGAATTCATCTTCCGCCCAATAGTGCGCCCAGACATAGCACCAGGGTCAGTGGTATCCTTAGACCTGCATGCTGTGCAGGTATCGGCAAAAAGGATTGCAGTGATTGGGATGGACATAGATGGATGTGAATGGCGCACTGTACTGTGCATCAACGCTAATATTACCCTACGGGACTTATCTGATGAGGATCTCTTTTCTGATGCGGACAATGATGGCGAGATAATAATGGAAATAGCAATGCCCTGTGACATTTTGATTCAGACAAGACAAGTTCCTGTCCAGTTGATGGCAGTGGTGGGAACGCCACCGTCGTTTTTTGATGATGACATGCGACTGGTGCCAAACAATTTGTGGACAACAGGCCCCCATGATGTAGGTTTGTTGCATGGAGTGACACCAGTGGTAATAAAGCTCAAACAAGGGACTATTTTGCCTCGAGTAAAACAATATCCATTGTCCCGCGAAGCTGAGGAAGGGATAAAAGAAACAATAAATGCATTGTTAGCACAGGGGATAATAGTGCCTTCAAACTCCCCATGTAACACATGTATCTACCCGATCAAAAAAGCAAAGGGAGAGGCTTTGAGGATGATCCAGGATTTACGCCCCCTAAATGATGTCATACAGAAAGAGTTCCCTTTAGTCCCGAACCCTGCTTCAATATTATGCAGCATCCCAAAAACAGCATCACATTTCACAGTGGTTGATTTGAAAAATGCATTCTTCTCCATCCCCTTGGCAGAAGAAAGCAGATACCTGACAGCATTCACATTAGGGGGAAAGAGATACGAGCATTGCAGATTACCTCAGGGATACTGTGAAAGTCCAAGCATATTCAACCGCATACTACACGAAGACCTGGGTAATTTATCAGTTGAAAGCACGATCATTCAGTACGTAGACGATCTGCTCGTCTGCGCACAGAGTGAAGAGACGTGCAGAAAAGACTCAGTAATACTTTTGACGCGGCTGGCGAATAAAGGGTACAAGGTGGACAAGGGAAAGCTACAATACTGTCAGACAGAAGTGCTGTACCTGGGACAGCTGATATCAAGAGACGGGAAAAGAATAATCCCTGACAGAGTGGAAGCAATAAGGTCGGTGAGAGAACCAACAACAGTGAAGGAGATGCAGAAATTCTTGGGAATGTGTAACTATTGTAGAGCATGGATATTAGATTATGCAGCCTACACCAGGCCATTACTGCAAGCACTGAAGGAGGCCCAGCAAGAGAACAGGAAAATAGAGTGGTCAGAAGAGATGAGTGACTTGTTTAAGTCACTCAAAGAGCTGATTTCAAGTGCTCCAGTACTCGCCAATCCTGATTATGAGCGTGAATTTTACCTGTTCTCACATTGTAAGGGAACTCTTATGACAGCTGTATTGACACAAAAGACTTCCCTAGGACACAAACCATTGGCCTACTATAGTGGCACATTGGATGCGGTGATGCAAGGCCACTTCGCGTGTGAGCAATCTCTCGCCGCCGCCGCGTTCGCCATTGAGAAAAGTGCCACAATAGTAATGGGGTGCCCCGTCACGTTGTTTGTGGAACACTCATTATTTGCAATACTTGAAAGATCAAAAAGTACACTGACCACACTGCGAGCAACTGCCTATGAAATAATATTGTCCAGCGCCAATATTCACGTGGTAAGGTGAAGGACAGGAAACCCGGCAACATTCATCACAGAACCATGCACACTAGAGGACATGCAAGAACACAATTGTGCAACTTACACAGGAGAAACGGGGGAGGGCATGGTGGTGTGCGAAAATGCCCTGAGCGAGGGAGAGGTGTACTTTGTGGATGGGTCAGCGTTGATTGACATGGACACAGGAGAGAAACATGTGGGACTGGCAGTAGTGAGGCTAGAAGAAGGTGAGTATGAAGTACTAGTACAGTACCGCCTCCCATCCCATTTCTCAGCCCAAGCAGCGGAACTTATCGCCCTAATAGAAGCATTACATGCGGCTAAAGGATATGCCGTAACAATATATACAGATTCAGCCTACATGACGACGACAGTACACGGAGGTCTAACCCGGTGGGGGCGGAGGGGGTTTATAAGGGCAGATGGAACCCCAGTGCAACATGCTGAACTACTGAAAGAATTGATTGAGGCCTTAAAAGATCCAACAGTGGTAGCAATAGTGAAGTGCCAAGCACATACGTCCAACACAGACGTTGTATCTTTGGGGAACGCAGCAGCAGACGCTGCTGCCAAGGACGCTTCATATTTCGAAAGACATGGAGCAGGTGAGTATGTATTACAGCACAAAAGAGCGAAGAGCTCCCAGAAGGATACAATGCCATGCTCATATCACAAATACTAGAGCTGCAGGAAGGGGCCATTTGTGATGAAAAGATGCTGTGGGAAAAAAGAGGGTGCAGCCAATCGGCAACAGACTTACTATGGCACCAAAATAACTCGGGAAAAGTAGTAATGCCCATCAAACTGTTAGAGATAGCATTTCAGCAATTACACTTTCCCGTGCATAACACCAAACAACATATTACAGCAGAGATACAAGAAGACTGGTTCGTGCCCTGTCTCCAAGAACACATATCTAGATTGACAATGGAGTGCACAACGTGCCAAATATATAACTCTGGAATGACGCTACGAATACTCAGGGGGACAATTCCAAAACCCATAGGGCCCTTCAGAGAACTGCACATTGATTACGCAGACATGGGGGAGAGGTGTAATGGGGCATGCTACATGATAGTGGTCGTATGTCCATTTTCGAGGTGGGTGGAAGCAGGCCCATGTGCACGACCTGATGCTAAAAGCGCTGC
Source organism: Ambystoma mexicanum (assembly GCF_040938575.1). Lineage (NCBI taxonomy): Eukaryota > Metazoa > Chordata > Amphibia > Caudata > Ambystomatidae > Ambystoma > Ambystoma mexicanum. The sequence continues at coordinate 142,215,051 of NC_090921.1, forward strand.
AAAGTTCCTAGTAAGGGAAGTGTTCCCGCGTTGGGGAATTTGCGACGTAATTCGCTCAGACAACGGCACTCACTTTGTGAACGAGCTCTTCAAAGAAGTGACCACGTTATTGGGAATAAAACATAAATTGTGCTCGATTTATCACCCTCAAAGTAATGGCGTTGTCGAAAAGATGAACGGACTGTTAAAAGGGAGGCTGTCTAAATTGTGTTTTTCGTTAAAGAAAAACTGGATCTACTGTTTACTCCTTGCGCTGTTTGAGCTGAGGAATCAGCCGAGCAAGGACCACCATCTGTCCCCGCACGAAATTGTGACTGGGAGACGAATTCACACTGCACATTCCCCATTATGCCAACACTCAGATGCACACAGAACCGCCCTAATATTGGGAGATGAATTCACAGAATACCTGAAGAAGCTAACTATGGCAACGCGTGCAATCTCAAAGCAGCTCTCACCACCATTTACAAGGGAAGAAGGAAACACAACGGTGTCCCTTGCAGAACATGAAGCACAGGCACAATTAATGCCAGGAGAGTTAATTTATGTCCGGAGCTTTGTGCGCCGGTGGAATGCCCAAGGTTCCATGGGCCGTACGAAGTGGTATTTTGTACCCCTACCGCTGTAAAAGTAAAGGGGCTCAAATACTGGATACATTTGACAGATGTGCGAAAGGCATATAATAGTGTACAGGAAGAGGTGGATGGGGAGGCACAGACAACAGCAAACAAAAGTAATGAAAATGATGAGTGAACGTGAACCAGTGAATGGAGGAGTGCAACTGACAGACAAAAATGTTAACGGAATAAATTATATTACAGGTTATCGATCGAGATAAATGAATAAAAAAAAATAAAAAACGTTGAAGTGTAAATAACGATGTGAAAAATATGTATATTGTCTGCTCCCTTCTCTGTACATTCCCCCCCGCCTTCCCCCCTCCCGTACCCAACCCATCTCCCTTCCATGACCTCCTGGCACAAACAGTGCCAAAAAAGAATGTTTACATGCACACACTTAATGCACTTTTATATCTCAAACAGGAACTACCATGGCAACTAACGGGCAGCCTGCAGCGGATAGATTTGTTAGATATAGAGAAGTTTTAGCTGAAAGATGTAGATATTCGTATGAGTGTGGATTGTCTGTATGCATTACATTATTTTTTACAATACTGTTTGGTTTGGTTACGTATTGGTTTGTAGCGTTCATCTCTATCGAGATGAACGAGGGGGAGGGAACAACAGGATTAATGCGACAAATGAAACAACAACTGCAAATACTAAAGAAGGTGATTTTTTGGTGTGGGACGGATCTAAACTTGTATGGGGATATTACACGACACCGCCCAATGTTGCTATCTCGCCAAATGAAAGACTGCAGGAAAAAACACAAAACAGCACAACTTCTCCGCCAAAAGCATCTAATTACAATGCCCATAGTTTAAATGATCGCAACCCCTCTGTTATATCATGGTTATACAACACCCCCACCAGCGTGTCCACTCCCGCAATAGAAAACACACTGCTAGGTTGTAACGCTCACCTGATTCTCGCAGAGGCGCCGGTCTTGACTGGGCGACTACCGTATCTTCAAAGGTGATGTGTAGCACCCGGTTGGCTCTTTGGGCTGGACCTCTGTGCACTGTATGCCTGACGTGTAGAGTAAGATGTCTTAGGTAAGTGAATGCCGAGCTCTCCATCTGCCTCGGGGCAGGGTGCTGTAACCCGTTTCTTCACTGGATAGGTAGCGCAGGCCTCTTGACTTCAGAGGACTGCTGTCCGTCGTTTACTGCACGAACAGTAAGTTTCGAGTCATTCAAATGTCTTTAAAGTTTTTAGTAATGATGTCTCTTGTTTTGCAGGGTTCCGGCGATGGCGGATGACGGGCTGAAGTGAGTTGAAGATGGAGCCCGTGTGATGAATAGAAGCGCCTGGAAGCACGTAAGTAAGCGCTTGTTGCCTGCTTCACTATGCGCTCTAACTGTCTTTTTATTTTGCAGGTACGAGTTCGGAGCGGCTGCAGGGTGCCGGAATACCCACTGGATTAGATGTGGAAAGGAGTAATGGCACGTGAGTATTAAAGTTCCCCAATGTCTTTAAACGCACCTTGTTTTGTCTTTCAGATGCGGGATGCAGCGCCGAAGGCCTCCGGAGCGTGCGAAGAGTTGGTAAACTTTTGTCTTTCAGATGCCGGAATGCAGTGTGAAGACCTCCGGAGCGCACGAAGAGTAGGTAAGCCTTTGCCTTTCAGATGCCGGAATGCTAACCTGTTCTTTCTTGTCTTTATAGGTGTTGCTGAAGACTGGATTCAGGATGGTAAGCCTTTGCCTTTCAGATGCCGGAATGCTAACCTGTTCTTTCTTGTCTTTATAGGTGTTGCTGAAGACTGGATTCAGGATGGTAAGCCTTTTTCCTTAGGCCCAGGACCGGATGCAGAAGACACGATGAGCGTTCTGCTGCAGAGGTTGCAGAATAACGCAAAGCAAGATTCATCCACCGGGTGTGGTTTAAATAGCCTCCTGTAGTGCTTAGGTGTCTCCTTCCACAGCCACGCCTAAGTAAGAAAAGAGTTCCTGGTAAGAAAAGAGTTCCTGCCTTCCAGAAGAGTTCCAGTGTTCTGAATCTAGGGAGTGGCTCCAGCCCCACCCAACAGGAAAAGTAGTTCCAAACAGAAGAGGATCAGAGGCTCAACTGGCAGGCAAGTAAGCAGCATGGTCTGCTGAAGGTAAGTCCACCCAAGCATTATGAGCCCGGCGCTTCCAGCGCTGGGACTGGGCATATTTATGAGCCTGGTGCCACTGGCGCCAGGACTGGGTCCAAAAGGTCCCAATTGGGACTGGTTGGCACTCGGAACCTGGGTTATGGATCTGCTTCCAAGGGAGTTGGGAAAACCCTGACCTTTTGGAAGCAGAGATCATGACATACCCCCCCTCAAGGCCCCTCCCAAACCGGGCTTCTCCGGGGGTTTTGGCTTTTCAGGAAATGTTCGGTGAAATCTTTTGATTAGGCGAGGAGCGTGGACATATTCAGCAGGTTCCCAGGATCTCTCTTGGGGGCCGTAGCCTTTCCAGTCAATTAGGTAGAATAGTTTAGATTTGGAGATCTTGGAGTCCAGAATGCTTTTGACTTCAAACTCGAGTTCTCCATCCACTAGGATAGGTTTTGGAGATTTGGTTAGTCGGGTTTGAGGTTGCACGGGTTTTAATAGAGAGACGTGGAAGACCGGATGTATCTTCATGTGCGGGGGCAAGTCCAACTTGACCGTTACTGGGTTTACTATGGTAGTGATGGAATAGGGACCAAGGTATCTTGGGTTGAATGTGCGTGGCCCTTTTAGAGATAGATATTTGGTGGATAACCAGACTTCATCCCCTACTTGATAGTGAGGGGCTTCCTTCCGATGTTGATCTGCTCCTTTCTTGTATTGTTCTTTAGCCCTTTGAAGGTGAGAAACAGCTTCCTTAAAGGCTTGGGTGATTGTAGAATGCAGGTAGTCTACTGCTGGTGTTTCAAGATCTTGGAGGGGATCCAACTCCGAGGTTCGAGGGTGACTGCCGTACAAAAGAAAAAACGGGGTTTTCCCAGTTCCCGAATGGACAGAGTTATTGTAGGCATACTCGGCTATCCAAAGGATATCTTTCCAAGTTTTTTCAGTTTGTTGCAGCATGCAGCGTAAATACTGTTCCAGAGTTTGATTGGTCCTCTCGGTTTGTCCGTCGGTCTGAGGGTGGTGACTGGTCGATAGTCTCACATCAATTTGAGCCGACTGACAGCAACTTCGCCAAAAATGAGAAATAAATTGACTACCTCGATCCGAAATTAGAACCGAAGGAAAACCGTGCAGTCGGACGATGTTTTCGAGAATTTCTCGGGCCAGAGTTGCTGCTGTTGGCAAGCCTTTGAGCGGAATGAAATGCGCCATCTTGGAGAATAAGTCCACGATTACTAGAATCGTATTGTATCCGGAGCATGGAGGTAGATCGGTGATGAAGTCCATAGAAAGCGTATGCCAAGGGCGAGGTGGGATGTCAATAGGGCGTAAGAGGCCTGCTGGTCTTTCCTTTTGACTCTTGTTTTGGGCGCATACTCCACAGGACATTATAAAGTCTCTGATATCTTTTTTCCAAGACGGCCACCAGAAGTAGCGCTTGATCTTTTCTGAGGTCTTGGCTATACCGGGATGACCTTCCATTAAAGAGTCGTGATAACAAGAGATTACTTTTTTCTGTAAATCTGTGCTGGGTAGGTATAATCGTTCTTGGAAATACAATAAGTTGTCCTTTACTGCAAAGTCCTTTCCCTGCAGATGCCAATTCTGTATGTCTGCTGGAGTTACAAGTTGCCTGGCTTTATCCTTAACTTCCTCTATGGATTCTGTGGCGATTACACCCAGAATTCTTTGTTCGGGAATGATTGGTACAGGTTTAGGGTTGACCAAGTGTTCTTCCACTCCCATCCGAGAAAGGGCATCGGCTTTACCGTTCTTTGTACCAGGTCGATAGGTAATTATGAAGTCAAACTCGGCAAAGAATAATGCCCAACGGAGTTGTCTAGAGGATTGGGCTTTTGCGGTCTTCAAATATTGCAGGTTTCGGTGATCCGTAATCACAGTAACGGTGTGTCGGGCCCCCAGCAGATAATGCCGCCAAGCCTTAAAGGCAGACTTGATAGCCAGAAGTTCCTTGTCAGTAATCGTGTAATTGATTTCAGGAGGCGAGAATTTGCGGGATCAAAATGCCACGGGATGCAACTGATTGGTTACCGGGTCCTTTTGTGATACAACTGCCCCCATGGCAAGGCTTGAAGCATCAGTTTCCACGATGTAGGGGAGTTCGGGGCGAGGGTGTTTTAAGATTGGTGCAGAGATAAATTTAGTCTTCAAATCCTGGAAAGCTTGTTCCGCCTCGGTAGACCATTCAAAACGTTTGTTTTTCTTTAACAAGGCAGTGATGGGCTGGACTATTCGAGAGAATTCGGGGATAAACCTGCGGTAAAAGTTAGCGAAGCCTAACATGCTTTGCACACCTTTTACGGAGGATGGTGATGGCCATTTGAGAACTGCATCGACCTTCTTTGAATCCATACGCACTCCGCCAGGTGATAATATGAATCCCAAGAATTCAACTTCAGTCACGTTGAAAACACATTTTTCCAACTTAGCGAAAAGTTTGTGTTGACGCAATCTTTCGAGGACCATTTTCACGTGTTTCCGATGTTCAGATTCCGATGAAGAATAAACGAGGATGTCGTCAATGTAAACAACAACACATACATCTATGAGCTCTCTGAGGACATTGTTCATAAAATATTGAAAGGCGGCCGGGGCATTGCAAAGTCCGAAGGGCATGACCTGATATTCAAATAGCCCATACTTGGTGCGGAAGGCCGTCTTCCATTCATCGCCCTCTTTTACTCGTACCAAGTGGTAAGCTCCTCTAAGATCCAGCTTTGTATATATGCATGCTTTTCTGACTTGGTCCAGGAGTTCAGGGATCAAAGGTAACGGATATCTATTCTTAACGGTGATCTGGTTCAGGGAGCGATAATCGATACAAGTTCTAAGGTCTCCTTCCTTTTTTGGAACGAAGAACAAAGCTGAAGAAGCAGGGGACTTGGAAGGACGAATAAACCCATTTGCCAGGTATTGATCCAGGTATTGTCGAAGGTGAAGGTTCTCAGGCTCGGTGAGGGCATAAATTCTACTACAAGGAGGAGTAGATCCAGGTATCAGGTCTATCTGGCAGTCATAAGACCTATGAGGAGGTAGAGAGTTAGCCTGATCCTTCCGGAAAACATCTTGGTATTCTAGGTATTCGGGAGGTAACTGGGGAGTCTCTGAAGAAATTGCGGCCAGTGCAACACCAGGTGGAGGGTGACAAGTAGAGACACATTCTGGAAACTGGACCGTTCTTGCTCGCCAATCGATCAGAGGATTGTGTTTCTCTAACCAAGGTATTCCTAGAATAATCTGAAACTGAGGGGCCTTGATCACATCGAACACGATCTTCTCATGGTGTCCATCTTGACTTACTAGCGTCACCTCTTGAGTGGTATGCGTTACTGGCCCGGAGGCTATCTCCGTACCATCCACCGTAGTAATGACGTCCTTTACAGCCTTGGGACAAAGAGTTAGATTCATCCTCAAAACCATTTCATGATCCACATAATTGCCGATGGCACCGCTGTCGACGTAAGCTTCAATTGCATGTAATCGATCCGGATTATCAGGGCTAATGAGGACTATAGGTATCACGAAATGCGAGGTCACGGAACTGGTTTTCACGCTCGGCAAGAGGACCTCTATTCTTGTCGGGCGAGGTCGTTTCCCTGCTCAGAGTTTGTAACTTTGGTAACTGCAGCTCCTACTGCCTTCTTGGCAGGTTTCACCGGACAGTCTCGAAGAAAGTGCCCTGAGTTTCCGCAATATAGGCATAATTGCAACTGTTTCCTCCTTTCCCGCTCCCTTTGTGTTAGAGGACCTTTCAGACCCCCTATTTGCATGGGTTCCCCGGAGTCTACTCCTTTGGAAGGAGTTGGCGGTTTGGAAAATACTCGAGCATCAAACTTGGAACGATCGGCCTTCCTGTTCTGCAGCCTGTGATCTATTTGAACGACCAAGTCTATATAATCCGAACAGTCTTGTGGGGGATTCACTACTTGGGCTAAAACGTCTTTGAGCTCTCCACGTAGACCTCTATAAAACAGCGTAATCCTTTTGTCCTCAGGCCATTGAGTTTCCACTATTAGTCTATTGAAAGATGCAATATAAGCCAAAAGGTCTTGATTACCCTGTCGCAACGAAAGAAGCTCATTGTCCAAGGCCTGCCCCTGTGAATGTCTTGCGAACAGTTTTTCCATACTAAGCTGAAAGGCTTGAAAATCATGGAGAACCGGATCATCTTGATTAACTAGAGGGATCGACCAGTCTGCCGCATTGCCACTAAGGTACGAAAGTACAAAAGCTACTTTTGCTTGATCAGTTGGAAAGGCTGCTGGCCGGCATAAGAAGTGCAACCGGCACTGATTGATAAATACTGCAAACCTCTTTGGGTCACCAGAAAATCGTTCGGGCGGAGCCAGAGGTACATTCCCAGGTAGGTTGATCTGCACTGGATTCATAGAGGATGTTGAAGGAAGATTTGCCCCTGATGCGGGTAACGGGGTCTGTCCGGCTTGTGACTGTAGTACTTGTCTAGCAAGATTGTCTGTTCTCTCCTTGGAAATAATTAGTTCCCTTCTTAGAGCATTCGTTTCCTGACGAGCTGCATGCACTTCTACCCTTAGTTCCCCAAGTAACCGGGCTAGGGGGTCAGTATCCGAGGTTTCCATAGCGCCTGGGCGAGAGTTTTGCTGTAGGCTTTGCGTTCTGTAACGCTCACCTGATTCTCGCAGAGGCGCCGGTCTTGACTGGGCGACTACCGTATGTTCAAAGGTGATGTGTAGCACCCGGTTGGCTCTTTGGGCTGGACCTCTGTGCACTGTATGCCTGACGTGTAGAGTAAGATGTCTTAGGTAAGTGAATGCCGAGCTCTCCATCTGCCTCGGGGCAGGGTGCTGTAACCCGTTTCTTCACTGGATAGGTAGCGCAGGCCTCTTGACTTCAGAGGACTGCTGTCCGTCGTTTACTGCACGAACGGTAAGTTTCGAGTCATTCAAATGTCTTTAAAGTCTTTAGTAATGATGTCTCTTGTTTTGCAGGGTTCCGGCGATGGCGGATGACGGGCTGAAGTGAGTTGAAGATGGAGCCCGTGTGATGAATAGAAGCGCCTGGAAGCACGTAAGTAAGCGCTTGTTGCCTGCTTCACTATGCGCTCTAACTGTCTTTTTATTTTGCAGGTACGAGTTCGGAGCGGCTGCAGGGTGCCGGAATACCCACTGGATTAGATGTGGAAAGGAGTAATGGCACGTGAGTATTAAAGTTCCCCAATGTCTTTAAACGCACCTTGTTTTGTCTTTCAGATGCGGGATGCAGCGCCGAAGGCCTCCGGAGCGTGCGAAGAGTTGGTAAACTTTTGTCTTTCAGATGCCGGAATGCAGTGTGAAGACCTCCGGAGCGCACGAAGAGTAGGTAAGCCTTTGCCTTTCAGATGCCGGAATGCTAACCTGTTCTTTCTTGTCTTTATAGGTGTTGCTGAAGACTGGATTCAGGATGGTAAGCCTTTGCCTTTCAGATGCCGGAATGCTAACCTGTTCTTTCTTGTCTTTATAGGTGTTGCTGAAGACTGGATTCAGGATGGTAAGCCTTTTTCCTTAGGCCCAGGACCGGATGCAGAAGACACGATGAGCGTTCTGCTGCAGAGGTTGCAGAATAACGCAAAGCAAGATTCATCCACCGGGTGTGGTTTAAATAGCCTCCTGTAGTGCTTAGGTGTCTCCTTCCACAGCCACGCCTAAGTAAGAAAAGAGTTCCTGGTAAGAAAAGAGTTCCTGCCTTCCAGAAGAGTTCCAGTGTTCTGAATCTAGGGAGTGGCTCCAGCCCCACCCAACAGGAAAAGTAGTTCCAAACAGAAGAGGATCAGAGGCTCAACTGGCAGGCAAGTAAGCAGCATGGTCTGCTGAAGGTAAGTCCACCCAAGCATTATGAGCCCGGCGCTTCCAGCGCTGGGACTGGGCATATTTATGAGCCTGGTGCCACTGGCGCCAGGACTGGGTCCAAAAGGTCCCAATTGGGACTGGTTGGCACTCGGAACCTGGGTTATGGATCTGCTTCCAAGGGAGTTGGGAAAACCCTGACCTTTTGGAAGCAGAGATCATGACATAGGTAGTATAAAGAAAGAGAATGAAAAGATGGCTGTGAGATACGAAGCACTATACAATGAATGAGGAAAGGGGGGCGAAGGGGAGAAAGGGGGGCCTACACTGTTCCTCGCCCACGGAGCTGGGAGATATCTTAGAAATAACAGAAGGAAAAATATGTACATTGTCTGCTCCCTTCTCTGTACATTCCCCCCCCTTTCCCCCTCCCGTACCCAACCCATCTCCCTTCCATGACCTCCTGGCACAAACAGTGCCAAAAAAGAATGTTTACATGCACACACTTAATGCACTTTTATATCTCAAACAGGAACTACCATGGCAACTAACGGGCAGCCTGCAGCGGATAGATTTGTTAGATATAGAGAAGTTTTAGCTGAAAGATGTAGATATTCGTATGAGTGTGGATTGTCTGTATGCATTACATTATTTTTTACAATACTGTTTGGTTTGGTTACGTATTGGTTTGTAGCGTTCATCTCTATCGAGATGAACGAGGGGGGAGGGAACAACAGGATTAATGCGACAAATGAAACAACAACTGCAAATACTAAAGAAGGTGATTTTTTGGTGTGGGACGGATCTAAACTTGTATGGGGATATTACACGGCACCGCCCAATGTTGCTATCTCGCCAAATGAAAGACTGCAGCAAAAAACGCAAAACAGCACAACTTCTCTGCCAAAAGCATCTAATTACAATGCCCATAGTTTAAATGATCGCAACCCCTCTGTTATATCATGGTTATACAACACCCCCACCAGCGTGTCCACTCCCGCAATACAAAACACACTGCTAGATAGTATAAAGAAAGAGAATGAAAAGATGGCTGTGAGATACGAAGCACTATATAATGAATGGGGAAAGGGGGGCGAAGGGTAGAAAGGGGGGCCTACACTGTTCCTCGCCCACGGAGCTGGGAGATATCTTAGAAATAACAGAAGGAAAAGGGAGGCGGGAAGGAGAAAATACGACGAGTATTACGGGTTGGGATTGGACAAAATGGAAGACCCACGACACCCCCACCAGACAAATAAATGGTACACGGACATGAGTGCAACGGCTAAGCAAACAACAAATGAGAGCTGTTATGTCTGCTCCCTTATTCCCCATGCTTCAGGTACACCCAAAGTATTGCTGCCCAAAGAGTTGCCTATTGTTGACGCCCAATGTCTCCTTCATCTCACGTTATGCAGAATCAAGAACACCTTCCAGGCACATGAGGTAACTTTTAAAATGCTGCAGAATGAGAAGACATGTTATCCGAAGGCGGTAGGAGTGATATGTTTGGAGGAACCATTTTTTATAATACAAGGGACACTGTTTTCAGAAAATAAGTGGAAAGATGAAGAGATAATGTGCAAAGCTGAAGCGCTGCGAGGTGTGGCACCAGAGAAACTACAATGGATAGAAAAAACTTGCACACCAGTCTGGAAGGAGCACATCTCAAAATTGACTTGGGTGACGGCCATTGAAAAGCCCTTCAAGCTACAGAAAGAAATAAACTAGGAACTGTGTTTCAAGGGAGACGGGAAAGTCATCATGGGGGTAAACAAAAACTGCAACAAGACCCTCACCATCCCAGATATGAGAAAGGGGACAGCGGCCCTCATGGACACTTATTGGGTATGTGGCAACCAGGCATACCTCCACCTCCCACAATCTTGGAGTGGCAGCTGCTCATTGGCTACCCTACATTCCGCACTAATGGTAATACTGGAAAGCCACATTGATGGGAGCAAGAGAATGCGAGAGACCCCTCAGCAGAATGAGGCCCAGTATATGTCCTGTCTTCCGGTAACAAGGAGGAGATGCTGTCACGAAACAAACGATCATCGAACTACATATCAAAAGCATCATCAGAGCTGCTAGCACAGATCCCGGATAGATATCGACTATTCAGTTCTGCAGAAACTTTCTTTGCCTCACTCATCCCTAGCATCCAGGCACGAGCAAATGCAAAATGGCTCCAAATTACACGCTGGGAGCTGATCCAGCTGGCGAATGACACTGAAGAAGGATTTAACGTAATAAAAGTGGAACTGCGAGCACTACGACTAATGGACATGCAGAATAGGTATGTCTTAGACCTGTTGACAGCGATGGACGGAGGTGTTTGCTGAAAAATTGGAAGTGCCTGCTGCACTTTCGTACCTTCCGAAGACGCAGATAATGGTTCCTTATCCCACGTGATCGAAGCCGTACATAACCTAGGAGAAAGAATGAAAATGGAAGGTGGAGCAGAAGCAAGCACCAGGTTCGACAACATCTTCTTCTGAGTCCCATCATAGCTGGGAATGACTGTTACATTTTTGATGCCGACAGTAGTGTTCCTCCTTTTAATTTTTTGTATGTGCCAGGTGGGTCTTCGATGTTGTGCTAACGCAGTACCAAACGGTGCAATGATGATGGTAACAATGGGCAACGCTCGCGGTACGATATAAAACATGCAGGAAGTACAGGTACAAACAGGAGCAGATAACACGCCAAGATTCCAGATGGTGCCCATATACCACAGCAGGGATGTAGTAGATAGGCTATGGCACACTACAACTAAAGAGCCCCGTGAACTTGAATGGTATGAGGAGGTGTGGGTGGACTTGGAAGGGGATGGTGGTTGTATATATCTGACCTGCACCCCGGACGAGTATGCTAGAAGGGGAGAAAGCCTACAGAGGAGTGTGTAGGGCATGGATGCCCATAAAAGGCACCCATGCATGGGATGAGGCTATAGCTGAAGAAGAAGAACGCAAGAGGTTGAGGGAGTTACAGTATTCGTTACTTAAGTAACGAAAGGGGGGAAATGTATGGGAGGATTGGTCCAAGAGGCCCCCCTCCCCTACAGCCCCTACCCCTTGTGAAGTCCATGGCTCGTCGGGGGTTCCCCCTGCCACCAGGGCCCAGGTGGTGGGTGGACCACTGGCTGAAGACATCGACCAAACATGCTATATTAAGCTAGGCCCTGGAAACCATCTTGTGAAATCAAAATGGCATGAGCCCTGTGCGCCGCAGCGCGGCCCCCACCCTTGGAGAGTCTCACTTGTCCCCGCGGCTGCAGCTCCCTGGCAGATCCGCTGAGAGCCCGTTCTCACGAACAGACGGACATGAGCTAGTGTTAGATGCAAACACTGTAACATTTCACCTTCCGCAGTGTATCACTGTTCCCCGCAAGACCCGGCCAGCAGGGCCGGGGTGGAAAAGAACTGTAAAATGGTCCCCTGACAAAAAGCAGAGCCCCCCAAATACTAATGAGCAAACTACCTGTGATGAAACTCTTCTCTCCATGACCTTTCTGACTAAAAACTTGTAACCTCCATGAAGACGGCAGAATATGTGCTTATATGGCATTCGAGTTGAAGTACCCACATCCCCGTAGCTATGCGTAAATGGTAAAGGTGTCCCAGGGTTTTCATGTTATATGTTTCACCAAGAAGACTGCACCCCAAGGTCTCATGCCATAACTGAACTACTGCTGCTAGAGTGCAAAGGAAGACAAATACAACCCTATTGGGAGCTCATGTAAATGGTGCACGAAAATGCACCGTATGTATGTCCAAGCTCACCATGTGTCACCGCCATCAGTCTTATTAGCCGGTTGTTCCTGCATGCTCCACCAACCTTACTACTACCTCGCTTACCGCGTACGTATAGAAATGTAACAAAATGTTGTGGTTGTTAAATACTTAACATATAGGTAACACATCTGAAATGGCCATGTAAAAGGTACTAACAATGTTGAAAACATAAGCTTTGAAAAGACTCAATGAGTATTGTATATTATATGAATGTTTATGCCTCTTCCACTTAAATCTGCAACACACGAGGAAAATACCTTTGTGGGCATATCCAAGGCCATTCCCCCTTCCTTAGGCTCCACGACCCACCAGCTCACCTCAGGTTAATGGCCCCTGTAAAATTAGGACACCCAATATTATAGCAACACTACAGGAACACATTCATAATGACTTCTAACGAGACATGATAACTCGGACAGCTCGTCCCTTGCCCTGAGACCCAACATCGCGACCTATGATACCCGGTCAACAGGAGGATGGTAACCATGTATTGATGTATCAACAAAAGACCCCACTCTAGGTGCATTCCTCCTGTGTTGCATTAACCTGTAGAATAACCTATTGGAAGATTTACCAGGGAAGATAATATTGCAATATTGAATGACTGCGGTGTGCGTGGCCTTAGGGCAGAAAGCCAGGAAAGACGTTCATCACTGACACTGGTCACGGCTGGCACAACAACACCGTCCGGATGAACCCAGCTTACCTGCCCGGCCCGGCCCGGCCCACGAGGGTAACCAGTGACGTCTACCAACCACGCCAAACCACATCACAGCGGCACCTATAGTTAGTCGTCGCCACCCAATCCCCACGAACTTGTGCCCCCTATAGTATGTAGGTTCTTATGACGCTTTTTGTAAATATATACGCCTGTCTTTGCTATTGTCAGACAGAGCGCTCTCGGAGTTTGCAGAGTCCTTTGCATGCCCTATTCTGATTGATCAACTCCTATTTAAGCTCACCCGCACTTTGTCCTAGCCTTATTCCCATCTTGGGAGAGTCCATTATTGTCTCTCATTGTTGGGAGGATCGTGCTATCTGGGGGACGCTCGCCTTCAATGTACAGGTTAAAAAGGATAGGGGAGAGTGCAGAGCACCCTGAGGGATGCCACAGAAAAGCAGTCCCGGGAGGGAGCAAAAAAGAGGCAGAGACACGTACTGGGTCCGATCAGTCACAAAAGCTTGAAATCAGTCGAGGACCTGACCCGAGATGCCTGCATCAGACTGCTGGGCCAGAAGAGTGGGGTGGCAAACGCAGCGGATAAATCCAATAATAATACCGCCCCCACCCCACCCTGGTCGAATAACTGGGCAAGGTTGTCCATGACAGAGTTAAGTACAGACTCTGTACCCCTAGCAGGGCGAAAACCAGACTGAAAGGGATCAAAGAATCCGGATGATTCCAGGAACGAGGAGAGGAGAGAGGAGACCAAAGACTCCAGGCAAGCCCAAGTACTGAATGTTCCTTATCTCTACTGAACCCTGCCGGTGTTCCACTGTGCAGCTGCTGTCCCAGCCTTCCCACCTCTATGCCTCGTACTTCAAGGAAGACGCTGCCACTGTCATGCCTAGATGGTTATTACTTACTTATCTTTCCAATGCACCTTGTTATCTCCTGGGGGAGTGTTTGGTAGATGAGAGGGTCAGTGGATACATGGTCCCAATCTCACTGACTCAAAAGTGAATCAAAATAAGTTGCTCCCAGTCATAGCTCAATATAACTGCCCTCCATCTTCCACGCAAATCTTCTTGCTTTCACTCCTTTGCTCTCCTTGCTCCTCACCACTGGCAGGGTCACAGTGATGGAAACCAAGAACAGCTTCTCTCCCTTGAACGATCCCGAGATTCCAGCCATCACATCCTCACCAGTTGTAATCCTCCCCACTGTGACTGTTGGACTCACTCTTTTGTGCATCGCTGTGCATTTCATGTCAAACGAAGATATGTTATATTGTTCTGTCCTGAGATTCCCCCATTTTCTTTTTGCAACTTGCCCACATGTTTATGTAGCAACCACCTTGCATTGATCCTATGCAAAGCATCCATTAATGGGATTGCAGTGTCAGCTAATATGCCTTGGGTGCTGTGCTTCTGAAATAAGTGTTCTCATCCTCCATTTCAAATACTAATTGAAGTACAAAATGTGCACAATCTATTTGATATTATTATTATTATTTCATTTATTGAGCATGGACCTAGCTTTCAGAAGTAACAGAGCGCTTTAGAGAGGTATACAACAATACAGATACTCAACAGAGCACTTTACAGGGGTATACAACAGTACAGATGCATAACAAAGCGCTTTTTAGAGGTAACAACAGAACATATATACAGCGGGGTAGGAAACAGAGAGGCACAGGCGAGGGGTACAGCTGTACAAGGTGGCGGGGAGTAGAAGGGCGGAAGGCGCTTAGCGATTCAGGAGGCGTGTGGGCGACAAGATGGTCTAGGTGTTGAGGAGGAGAGACTTCTTGAAGAGGTGGATCATAAGTTATTTTCTGAATTGTAGGAGCATGGGGCGAGTCTGATGCTGACGTGTAGGATTTTCCATAGTCTTGGAGCATAGGCAGAGAAGGCTTGTTTTACGGTCCTTTCCTGTTTGCAGCGGCGGATTTCAAGTCTGCACGTGTCCTGGCCTCTGCTGGTGCGCTGTCCACCGGAGATGCTGAGTTTCTCCACGAGGTAGCACGGTGACTTGTGGGCGACTGCCTTATAGATGATGCAGCAAGACTTGAAGGTGATTTGTTTATGCAGTGGAAGCCAGTGAAGTTCGATGAAGGCCGGGGTGATGTGGTTGCATCTGCGTAAACCTTTAATAAGGCATGCGGCCGCATGTAGGACACTTCTCAGGGGCACAAGGGCGGACCACGGAAGGCCTTAGAGAAGGGCATTGCCCCCATCCAGGTAGGATAGGACCAGTGCTTGAACGGTGGATGTAAAGCCGTCCGGAGGGTGGAAGGGCTTGATTTTCTGCAGGAGGGAAAGCTGATACCAGGCTGTAGTTTGCTTAGCTATGTCTGTCTTGAGTGAGAGGTGCCACGTGTTGGTGGCAGAGGTAGCCGGGATTGAAGTGGGCCCTTCTAGAGTTGCAACAGATGGCCTTTGGTGTCTTTTTCGAAGATTTCCAAGGAGATGGCATGTCTCAGGTTGGCATTCAAGGGACAGCCTACGAGTAGGAAAGAGGATAGGTTATTGTGATGTTGTGGTGCAGACGGAGGTAAGTTGATGTAGGGTTGGTCAGTGGAGACATTGGGCCTCATTACGAGCATGGCGTTAGCCATGCCTGTATGGCAGGCACGGCTACCGCCATGCTCGCTACGGCAATGCCTCCCGCGATTGGGCAATAACCAGCCCATTACGAGTTGAATGGGCCGGTAATTGCCCATTCGCGGGTAGCGGTATTGCCGGGCTCCCAATCCCCATTCTGCCCATAGGGCAGAATGGGTGTGGGGAGCATGGATGCGCCGGCACTGTTGATAATGGTGCTGGCGCAATTACAAATTATGCTTGCGGGTGCTGCACAGCCCACCAGGTAAGGCCAGTTAAGGCCTGGTGGGCTGTCACTGGTTGAACCTCATCAGTAGGCTGTAGCTGTGCCTCTCTAAGAATAGTGAGCAAGGGGTCCACGTCTTGATTCCCCTAGTAACTTAGGGTGATACCCAAAGTTACTTGAAATATGCAAATGACAATGGGGGTCCTGGGAGACTCTCTGCCAGACATGAGTCCTGGTTAGAAGAGCCTTACCCAGAGTCTGTAGCTCACTAACTTTCACAGAGGAGAAATATCCTACACATATCAGTCTTTGTCCTGCCCTGGGGCAGTCCAGCACCGAAATGCTAGGCAATTCTCCTCTGAACAAGAGTACCAACAGCAACCCCAGACACGTGTTTCGGTCTGGTTGAACCTCATCAGTAGGGTGTAGCTGTGCCTCTCTAAGAATAGTGAGCAAGGGGTCCACGTCTGGATTCCCTAGTAACTTAGGGTGATACCCAAAGTTACTTGAAATATGCAAATAACAAGGGAGGTCCTGGGAGACTCTCTGCCAGACATGAGTCCTGGTTACAAGAGCCTTACCGAGAGTATTTAGCTCACTATCTTTCACAGAGGAGAAATATCCTACACATATCAGTCTTTGTCCTGCCCTGGGGCAGTCCAGCACCAAAATGCTAGGCAATTCTCCTCTGAACAAGAGTATCAACAGCAACCCAAGACACGTGTTTCGGTCTGGTTGGACCTCATCAGTAGGGAGGAGCTGTGCCTCTCTAAGAGTAGTGAGCAAGGGGCCCACGTCTGGATTCCCCTAGTAACTTAGGGTGAGACCCAAAGTTACTTAAATATGCAAATTAACAAGGGGGGTCCTGGGAGTCCCTCTGCCAGATATTAGTACTGGTTACGAGAGACTTACCCAGAGTCTTTAGCTCACTATCTTTAACAGAGAAGAAATATCCCAAACATATCAGTCTTTGTCTTGCCCTGGGGCAGTCCAGCACTGAAATGCTAGGCAATTCTCCTCTGAACAAGAGTACCAACAGCATCCCCAGACACGTGTTTCGGTCTGGTTGGACCTCATCACTAGGGGGGAGCTGTGCCTCTATAAGAGTAGTGAGCAAGGGGTCCACGTCTGGATTCCCCTAGTAACTTAGGGTGAGACCCAAAGTTACTTAAATATGCAAATTAACAAGGGGGTCCTGGGAGTCCCTCTGCCAGACATTAGTCCTGGTTACAAGAGACTTACCCAGAGTCTTTAGCTCACTATCTTTAACAGAGAAGAAATATCCCAAACATATCAGTCCCTATTAATATTATTGCCCCTTCTGTCCAGTAGTTTCACTCCCCTTAACCCCCCTCCTCCCACCCTTCCCCATCCAACCCCCCACCCGTTCCCAGGCCCATGATCCTATGATATCCTCGGGAAAGAAAACCCAATCTAAGGCCCGATATAAACCCTGGGGACAACCCCTCTGAGAAGAATCCTACCACCTCCATTGGATTCCAAAGCATTCTTTGGCAGCCCTCCACCCTTACCTACCATTGCACCAGCAATAATTATTAAGACCCCTCCCTATTGAAGTTAAATAAACATCTACCTTTAGGTGGTACCTTCACCGCTCCCTTCCACCCCACCACCTTGGCCTGTGTCTCGGGGGCCCTTCAAGTTGGTTCCACGTCCCCCTTTCTTCCCTTTTACCATTGACCAATCCCATCTACTCATTCCTTGCTGAGCAGAAGGCCCTGCTCATCTCTCTTCATGCACCCTTCTTCCTCTATATTGAGCAAAGCCAGGCCTTCGGAACATGAAGTTATGCGATGATGTACCGCTTCCAGAGTAAATAACAACCCAAATGGAAAAGTCAATTTATACAAAATTTGTTTTGCTTTCAAAGTCTGTGTTACTTGACCCATGTCTCTTCTCTTCTGGAGTGTCACCAACACCAAGTCTTGATACAGTTGAATCTGTATTCAACTGATCGCTACTTCTCCTGCTGCTCTTGCTGCCCGTAAAATATTCTCTTTCACAGCATATGCAGATATACATCCCTGGCTCTAGCCCTGGCCTCTCTCCTTCTCAGGCCCACCCTATAGATCTGATCAATCACTATGTCTTCCAGTGCTACTTATGTTAACAAACTGTCAAAACATTGTTGAACTGTGACTTTCAAATCTGCGTCCAAAATTGTTTCACTTAAGCCTTTAATGTGAATGTTGGTTCTTCTTGATCGGTTCTCTAAATCTTCAGTTTGTAATTCTAAATTAGGAGAAACTCTTGCCAAATGTGGCAACAGTTCACTACTTTGTCAGACCTCTTCCAAAGTCTCTGTCAGGCTTTGTTTTGTGATATCGACTCTTCCACCCAGCTCTATTAGTTCCCCCTTTACTTCCGCCAAGGAGTATGTCAGCTATTCCTGCATTTATGTAAATTGCTGTTGAAAATGATCTGTAAGCCTTCCTTCCATCTCTTTCAAGCATTCTTTGAGGTTGTCTTTACTAAACACCATTTCACTGGATTCCATTATATCTCTTTTCTCTTCCTCCCCACTACTCTTTTTATTTGAGCTTAACTGTGTTTCTCCACTTTGTTTCCAGCACCTCTCAAGCAACCCCTCTTGTTCCACCTGTGGTTGCCTCCGTTTAGCCTGGGAACCCTTGTCTTTTGATTTTGGCATTAGGGCCCAATTGACTATATGTGCTCCATGTGTGCTCACTTATAGTGGTACAAGTATATTTCAGCACCAATTCTCACCTACTCTGTAGGGTGTATTCAATTGTTGTCGACTATGTTTAGTTCTATGACCCTACATTCATCATTCACCACCCAGCGCAAAAGTATTCTTCTTAAAAGTTTACACCCTATAAATACAAAAGCCTTAATATGTCCATCTGTTTCTTCTCCTGTTAGCCCACCATTCCACCTCTACACAATGCTCCGGGCCCCTTTGTTGTTGTATCAGATTCTGCTCCCTTTCTTTTCTTTCCTGGTTGCTACACCCACTTCAGGCGTTAAGCTGGCCGTTGTATAGCCCTTGATATGTCCTCCTACTGCTCCCTTAATGCCAGCAATTAAATACTCCTTCTCTTTCACCTGCGTGCCCACTGTTCCATTCAATAATTCTCTCTATGAGTTCCCTATGAGTTCCCTCGATCCAGAGCTACATCTGCTAATCCAATGTCAGTGAGCCTCTGATCTTTACTTAGGCATTTGTCTCACATTTGTCTCACATTCAATATGGTAATATGCAGCTACTTGCAGAACGCTGTCGGTATCACCCACAGGGATCACACACATTCAAAAGGGCACTTACTGTTTCAGGCCCCGTGGTCGGAGATGGCCTGGGGCCTCCACGCCTCCTTCGGCTTCTCAACAGTTATCCACAGTGTCTTTCCCTTTCTCACTATGAGTCTTTTCGCTACCATGCAGCCACAATTGCACTACGGCCCCTTTGGTGTTATTAATGCTGTTCCATGTCGTTCCTCCTCTGTTACGCGTCGGTACCTCCCGGTGTTGTAATGGTATGCCGTAGCTCGCACTGCCTTCCTCCTCTTACTGCTTCCATCATGGTCGGGCCTCCATCATCCGTGTGTCTGAGGGATGCCCTGTTCATCACAGCCGTAAAGCTGCTCTGTAATTCAAAGTGTGGAAATGTATCGGATCTACGCGATCCGACCAATTTGCCTGCGGCCATAAAGTTTGCATGAGAAAGGTGCGAATCACCAAAGGTTTGTACCTTTCTCATGCGAACACACGTACATACCCACACCCCTACCCACAACACACCCATGACACACCCCCCACCCAGACCCTCAACACACCCCCACCCACACCCCCAATATAAACAAACCCCACTTACCTTTTTCTTCACGCTGAGTCCCTGCAGTACCAGTTCCCTTTCACTTCCGTGATCGGGAACCGGCGCCTTTTCTTTTTTTTTTCTTTTTCTTTTATGTGCGCTGCATGGTGTATCCCCCGCAACACCCCGCTCACTCTACCACACAGTACAGTGAGCGGGGTGTTGCGGGGGACACCCCCGCAGCCCACCCGTTAAAAAAAAAATCTTTTGGTGTTTGAACCTTTGGTGGTAGCATTTTTAGACCTTTTTGTGCGTACGACCATTTAGATACGGTCAAAACGTACAATACCTATGTATCTGCCTCCACAGATGCGCTCAGCCCACGACAGTCTTCCCTGGTGCCCGGACCATGTACACTATCTGGGGGGCATCGTATCGTGTAGGCAGGAGTCTTTCACTCTTGTTTCCTCGCCCCCTACCGCATCACTGTATCTGTCCACTGTGTCAGCTTCTAACAGAGCCTCCCTTTACAGTGTGGCCTCAGATTTACTCTGGCACCTCAACTTCACCAATCATGCTCAATTTGTCGTTGCTACGTCCCACAGGCTTTTGTTTATCTCCTCCTTCCCTCAGGCTTACTCGTCGGGGGCTCCTCATATTGTATCAGTCCACCGAGGCACACAATAATATTCTCCTCACGCGGTTTCCACCTTGGTCGTTATTCATAAAATAGGGGGGGGGGGGCCAATCGACCCCAAATAGCTTCCTTCGATATAGACTGCATTCTGCTGCCTTCGAAAGTGCCAAGCCCACCTCCAAATGCTGTTGATGGGCTTGCTTATTTCACGGACAGGGTCGGAGCGAGGGATCACACGTCCCTTCTCACTGGCGGCCATCTTGGAATCCAGACCACCAAGTATTTTCAAGGATTTATGAGGGTGGATGTAGCCTGTTTCTTGTGTTTTCGATTATTTATGATATAAAGGTCGCTGAGAGCACACATGGCTTTATGGTGCTACTTGTAAGTGACGAGGAGAGGAAAAAACACAACCTTACATGAGTCATTAAGTGTATGAAACAGGCCTTCACTTACCATGAATAAAGGAGGTCAGTGACAACCCCTTGCCCCTAGTATAACATTTAATTAGGAGATGTGAAAAGGCTACAAACCTGCATGCCAAGATTCATTAAATAAAAGTGTAGGTATGAGAACATATATCAACATGCCCACAATTACATGTCGGTCCCTAATCAGGCAGCGCTCCATATCAATTAATATTTTTTGAAAAAACGAACCAAACAATACCGAAGCTCCCCGCTCCAGTGCAGCTGTCATGTGCAGGGAACGGTGAGGATGTGGCTCTGCATCCGGCTCACACTTAAATGTTGAAACAACTGATAGTCAGAGTCCTCTACGCCACACGGTCCTGCAGAGAGTAAAGTAATACTTAGGCTAGGGAGTGGCTACAAGAGTGCGTATATGCGCCTTCCATGGTGCTTGATGTTGCCTCTGTTGCTGGCTCTACATGCCCTAGATCTAAAAGCTTCTGAACTCTCCTGAACTCCCTACAGCTTTGTTCTGCAAGGCGGACCACTCCTGACATGCATGTCTTTCATCCACCTGTCCGTCTGCCAGAAATCCTCTCCGGGACGGACTACTCCTGGCAGACGCAGGCCTCTTTCTTGAATTATTGGGTCTTCTGCCAGTCCCCTCTTTCTGCTGGACCACTTCTGGCATATGTGATCTGTCTCTGATATAGTAAGCTCCTCCTGATATGGCTGGCTATATCCAAGGTTTCCTGCTCTTCTGGCAGCCCACTCCTCACAAACAAACCCACTGTTCCTGTCTTCTCATTCCCCGGCCTGTCTCATCTTAGAATCCTTCACAGTGATTAGCCCTGATGCATTGCAGTTCCCTCTTGTAGTGTTTGTGGCCTCCCCCTGCACTCCACAGCCAACTGTTCTCCTGCTTGTCTTCCCTTGTTTATACCTTACTGACCACAACCTAACCCTACGCTGTAAACATTGAGGATGCAACCTTGAGGATGACCTTTGCCAGCTTAACCTCGATTTTCTTGGCCCTCCAAATAGTAACATTACCTTCAAGACTGACTTCCCTAGGTAAACTTAGATCTATCAAGACTTTAGAGGCAGAACTGAGGGTTCTCTTAAGCTGGAGTCAGCTAATGGCCTGTTCCTTGTCTCCACAGCCCCACTAAGAATACTGTCCGGCTAATCCAAACTTTAATGCCCACTGACAGTTCCAGCCTGCACTTTGCTTGCTCCACCCACTTTTGCTTCTGAGACATTCCTGTCATTGGTCCTAGACCACAAGTGGACCTCATCTCTCAGTGCCCAGCCAGGGCTATGGACAGACGTACTGGTCTGGATCATAGAGTTATTGATTCCTGTGAGAAGTCCAGTAATTCTGTCCCTCACAGATAGAGCCCTCTGTCCCAGGCCTGATGTCCTTCACAGTGGGACTACAAAGCTTGAGCTTGCTCTAAGTGCAATTTTCTACATATCGCTTAAAAGCAGGACACACTGCACCCGCGTGGTTTGCACAGGTTATTTCCATTAGTGTTCCCACCCTCTTGCTCCCAACAGAGCCCCGTATGCTTTTTCCTCAGGAGTGCCTCAGAAAATCTGGGGCACTTCATGCACCTCATAGTTTGTTGATTCTGATTACATATGTGGCACCTTTGGGCACCTTTTTTCATGGCACCCTAGTCCCAGCACATATTCAGTAACCCCTTACCAGAAACCAACTGCTCCTTTCTGTCTGCAGTCAATAACTCCCCACAGTTTCATTTGTGTGACCTTTCACTCAAACAAGGCCCTCTCTTATTTCACAACTACATTGCCACTATACCGACCCCTACAACGCTGGAAGATGCTCCACTGATACTCAGTGATTCCATAGCACACGTCATGGAAGTCAGGAAATGTCACCCACCTGTCCTCCATCACACAGCTCCCAGGGAAGAACAGGACACATCAAAAACAGGCTGTGGCTGGCCCCAAATTGAGCAGGGATTAGATGAAGGTGAGCTGGTCTAGTTGGGATGTATTTATTTTAGGAAGGGTAGGGTTCATAATTCATCATAGATAAGGACGTTTCCATACTGTACATGACAATGACAGAATTAGGGGGGCCAGCTGCTGATCTAGCACAAGAGGAAATGTATCCCCAATCATTAATGGTGAAGGAGAGATGGTAGTGGAGAGCCATAATGTTGGAAGTGCAGAATATTTTCAGAAAATCCATAATGAGGGATGCTAGGTATGAATTTAGCTGAAGGTTTCCAAAAGGTTTTTTGAATTCCTTATGTCATTACTGACACACTCCACAGATTCCATCAGAGTTGAGACTCTCTTCTAATTAGAAGCGAGAGAAAGAGAGAGAGAGAGATATGGGACTACATGTATATATATTTTGGAGAGGTGTCTCATATTAACTAGAACTACATACACAATCACAGCTGGACTGGAGATGGATCACAGGATTAGAGCACAGAATTTTAAAAACACTGAAAATCAAAGGTCTTTATGACTGATAATAGGTACATATACATTCTGATTAGGGGAGCTACCACTGATCAACCTACACTTGCAACAAGGCCTGTGATTGTTTGAATGGAGCAGCTGCCTTCTCAGTGTGGTCAACAGAGATCTACATTCTGTGACATCATGAAAGGCCCTGAGTAAGAGAGCAAGTATTTTCCTTCAAACATTGCCAGTGTGCAGGAGACGCTCTCTGAGCGTCAACAGCTTGCAGGTGAGATCTTGATATTCTAGCATGCTGGTTTTGGGGGGATGGGATTTGTAGTGTTCAACATTTTGGGCATGATGAGGGCGAGAAGGAGGAATGCATTTGAATGTGGCACAGAGGTAATATGTGCTTTCTTTGTTATTACCACACAAACCTTTCATTGAAGGCCTATGTTCTGTTGTTTTGGGGTCAGTAATTGGTCACATATCACAACATCAGTTATCAGTGCTCAATATTCATGACTTTATCCATTTCTAACTTCAGAAGTCCTATCCCTATCTACATATCCCACCTTCCTAACATCATGTTACCTTCCTCCCTTACGTCAGAGACTGCCCACCTAATGTTACATACCTTCTCCTAGGCTTTAGATACCCATCCTTAACATCAGATAAAGCCTCTCCAAGTTCAGATGCCTTTTTCCTCTCTTCAGATATGCCATCCTAAAGTGAGATACCTCCTCCCTAACATTGGGCATCTTCTCCCTATCTTCAGATCCTTCCTTCCTAATTTTGGATACTTTTTCCCTAACTGGAAATACTGACTCCCTATGTTTAGATAGCCTTCTGTTGCTCAAGATACCTCCTCACAAAATTGGTATACCTCTGTTCCACCTATGGATCCTTCCTCCATAGCCTCAGATAACCCCTCTCCAGATTCCCTCCCTACAATTACAGGAACTCCTCTATAATCTCATCAAATTCCTAATCTGTCTACATCCTATGCCACCCATTAACCTTCACATTGCCATCAAAAATTTCAGCTCCTTCCTCAATTCTGAACCTACAGTCTAACCTTAGGCATCTCCTTTTCAAATTGAGATATCTTCTCCCTGCTTTCAAATACTTTCTAACGTGACCTGCTTCCTCACTTTAACTTCCTCCTTTAACTTCTTCATCCCTAACTTCAGACACCTCATCGATAGCTATAGGTCTCTGGTCTCTCACTTTAGACCCTTCTCCCCTTCCTGAACATCCAACACGACACCTTGAGCTTCACATCTCTCCTGCATTACTTCTAATATCTTCTCTTAAACCTCAGATACCTCCTCTCTGAGTTCAGATCCCTACTCGGCTAACTTTAGATCCCACTTCCATATTCCTGCATTCATAAGTCCAAATCCCTGCTTCCTCAGTTTAGTCCACTTCTACCACGCAAAACGTGAAATACCTACCTCCTTTCCAGATTCCTCTTTCCTAACTTCAGATTCCTTCCTCTTAACTTCAGGTGCATCTTCCCTAACTTCTGCTTCTTCCTCCATATTTGCAGGCACTATCTATCCTAAATCTTAGTACCTTCTCCCTGGGACTGGGTAGCTCTGACTAACTGCAGGTGTATGCACTCTAGCTAACTGTATGGACTTGAATTTGATCATTCAAATTCAATGATGCACACCAGAACCATTCTGAATTAGCTCAGAAAATGACAACTTTGTAAAACCTGCATTGAGCCCCACTTTGCGCTCTTGGAAAATTAAAACTATTCTTCATGCGGAAAACAGCTAAACAAAGAAGAACACACATAGTTTGTTCTGTTCATTGCTAGTTTTGAATAACACACACATCTACGTGAATTATGTTTCTATCAAATATATTTATAAACAAAGCAACATGACCATATGAGTGAATATATCTACATAAAGAAATAACCCACCGACAGTACATTTAAATGCAAAGTT
Source organism: Ambystoma mexicanum (assembly GCF_040938575.1). NCBI lineage: Eukaryota > Metazoa > Chordata > Amphibia > Caudata > Ambystomatidae > Ambystoma > Ambystoma mexicanum. The sequence goes on from NC_090921.1 coordinate 142,240,118, forward strand.
ATATCCATGTCAAATAATTTGCAACACTGGCACAGATGGAAAGGAACAGAGGAGGCAACAGTAAGGAGAAAGGCGCAAATTATTTATTTTATGAAATCCTAGCTCTGCTTTGAGCTTGGCTATAATATCATTTTTTCTTTGATAACCTGTTCTTTAAAACATACACATCGGTAACTACTCTTCACACTCATCAAAAAGAGAAGGTTGAGGCAAGCTTGCTATACATAGCAGTGAAGTGTTGAATTCCACATATTAAATAAGGTCTTTTTCCATGTTTAAGAATCAACCAAAAGAATAAAGACACTAAGGCCCTCATTAGGAGTTTGGCGATATTTACCATTCAAATACCGCATACAGTGTTTACCCTGTTTGCATGCTTGATTTTGTGAGGCCCACCTGTGTCATTACTTTAACTCCACAGGGGCATTAAAGCCTTGTCAAGCATGTGGGTGACATAAGTCAGACAGGAATGGTAAAAACAGATGGTTTTGCAAATGCCGCCTATTTTTACCGACCATCTGATTATAGGTGCATGGGGTATTTCCCCCATGCAGTATTTCAGGATTGCTTGAAATGCCACAAAAATAATAAATATTCATCTAAGCATCTCAAATGTGTTTGTTCTTTAACTGAATTAAAGTGTTAACATAGCCCTTAAACTTGCAGAACAGCCTTATGTTGGGGACCCTTAAAGAGATTGATAATGTATGCATCTCTAAGGCCCATATTCTCACCCCCTTTTCCCAGCATACAATACAAAAGGGTTGTAACAATACCTTCTGTGTTTTTCCTTAATTGGGCATCAGCAATGTGACTTGCAGTTGTTCTATATCCCTTCCAATCCTTCAAATAGGGATGGGGATGAATTTTTGAAATGTTACATAAACATGCGATGAAGTAGTGCAGAAATACCATTGTAGTATTTCTGAAATATGGACGGTCTGGTATAACTTGGCCATCCTGGTGCAGTAAAGTCATAATCAATGCAATCCTCTCAGACTACATCATACGCTTGGGGTACAAACTCAAATATATTGTCTATAACTTCAGATGCCGCATTGTAATCTCAGGTACTTCTGCCCTATCTCTAGGAACCTCCTCCCTAACTTTGGTTACCTCCTCCCAAACTTCACATACCTCCTAAATTCACAATTCTCCCCCCCCCCACCATATCTGGTTGCAGCCACTTAAACTTACTCCTGCCTATGCTCTACAATCTCGTTTCTTATTTCAAGTTCCTCCTCCAAATATTTTGATGCCTCTTCCTAACCGTCAGATAACTTCTCCCTAGCTTTAGAATCCTCTTCCATAACTTCAGATATGTCCTCCCTAGCTTCAAATACTTTTCCATAACTTCAGATCCTCCTCTCTAATGTCATATACTGCATCCTAAAGTTCAGAAACATCCTGCTTCACTCCAGATATCTACTATCATTCAGATACCTCCTCTCTAAATCCAGAAATGCCCTCATGAACTTCACATACCTCCTCCCTAACTTCCTTCAGATAGTACCTTTAACTATTATGCTCCTACTCCTACGTTTGCATTTCTAACATCCTATTTAACTTCAGAAATGTCTTATTTCAGATATCTCCTCCTAACATTTTGGTACCTCCTCCCTAAATTCTGATGCTTGCCTAACCATTGACCCCGGCCCCCCAGTCTCCTAACAAACTTTTTAACTTTAGACACCTCCTCCTTAAATTTAGATACTTCTTCCCTAACTTCAGATATCTCTTCCTTAATTTGATATCCCTTCTCCCAAGGCTCTAAAAATCCACTCCCTAAATTGAAATTCCTCCTCCATCAATACAGAAATCTCATCTTCAACTTCAGATAACTCAATCATAACTTCAGAAATCTCCTCCATAACTTCGGATGGTGGAACCCCTCTCTTGCTTGGAACTTCTCTCAAGGCTACCCTCTGTCCATTTCTCCCTCTATGCCTTATATCAAAGAAGCTTCTGTCATTATTCTACTGGTGCAACCTTCCTATTGTGCTGGCAGAGCTTCATCTGAAGCGATTATCCCCTCCTTGCCTCATCTGGGGCATTCCCTCTCCTCCTAAGAGAACAAAGGGGGCTTCTAGGGCTGGGCATAACCAGTTGAGTTTGGCAATAACTATATCTCTTCATAGGCCACTATATCAAACCAAATGTTGATTTATATTTATGAATCAATCTACCACAAGGCTGTAGGCGAGGTACAGTTATTCATTTAAAATTGTGGGTTTACTTTCAAAGTTTGCTGACTGGCTGCTTGGTGCACCTTCAGAGCCTCGAAGGTCCCTTGCTTCCTCACCAGTTTTCTGCACTTGCCTCTGGGCATTGTGCTGCCACAAAACTACTGCACTTTCGGTTACAACCCATGAGAGTGGTACCTCTTAGCACTTAACCCAGGTTCTGGCTGGATTGGGTGCGCTTGATCCTCCATTACCCCCCTCGCACTTGCTGTCTATGGACTACACAACCTGAATGTACCATGCCTAGTAAGCTTGTTTGTCTTGTGCCCCTTATGTTCTTACCCTGCCATGCATGGTTGCGCTTTGAAACACTTGCTGTATAAGCGCATAATAAATAAACAATCCAAAAAAAGGTATTCTTGCTTCTATTCTACAAAATGACGATGTAAAATTTAGAATAACGGTTCTATAAAAGCTAGCAAGAAATATTTTGGAGGGCACATTCCTGAAATAGTCATGGATTCTCCGTCTAGTTTTTAGACGTCTAGTATATTTGAGACAAGCTTGATAAGCAGAAACAAGTTAAAGCTTTTTAGGAACATATCAGCTGGGGCACTTTAAAAGGGAAGCCCCATTATTGCTGACATGCCAATTGCTGATTCACTGCAGGTAGTGTACAGGCAGTCTCTTATATATAGATGTTGGTAAGTTCAGCTATGCACCCAATGTCCATCAAGCCCATCGTGGTACAAAACTACTGACACCAGTTTGTAAAACACAGAACATTGTCTGAAAGTGGGACTGCTTAGCAGATATGACTTTCATTGCAGAATCAATATTTTAGAGCAGATGGAAATCTGTCACATCCCCTTTCTGCGCTAAGATGTGATCTGTGTTTTGGACAGTTTGTATGTCTAGTTTTGGTGACTGTTTGCCTCAGATATTTTTAAAAGAAATATGTGTACTGTGCTAAATTAAAGGGGAAGTTCGCTCAGAAATGTTATGGCCCAATGGATAGGGCATGTATTTTTTAGCATGTTTCGATTCATCCGAAAAATGTTTCCTATGCGTCTTACCTTTGATTTCTGACTGAACTTCCCCATTAAAGTTCAGGCACAGTGATCTGTAGCAATCAGACTTATTGTGCTGTCATAGTTCTGCCCCCCACTGTTTATTTAGGGCCTTTCTAAATCACTGATCCAGTTCTTCTACTTTTGGTTCCCTGTGGTGGGATTATATGGGCTGCTCCTGCAGTAAGACGGATGACCTGTAAAACAATGTTCAAGCAATTGGTTTGGTTCTATAAATCATTGCTGCCATTTATTTTTTTTTGGGAGCTATACATTTGCCAATTTTTATTACCAATTTTGCACTTTCTTTCTGCAAAATGCCCCAAACGTATCATTTCTGCCCCTACCCGACCACCATACATACCTTAACACCACTTACCATATGCATGTTGCTGCAAAAAAAAGTGGAAAATAAATCGGCAAAAGTGTAGGTTGGCAAAAGTGGGCTAGAATATTTCTTTTAATGTTTTGTTTTTGGTACTCTCTGCTATGTTCTTCAATGATTAAAATAAAACTCTTAATTGTTCTTGAACTTCAACACCCTCATTTGAATAAAGCAACATTTAATTGTGAACGTAACAGAATGACTACTGCTCTGTAGGGGTACAAGTATGCCTTATGGCTAGCCCACTTAGCAGTGCCACGCTACTACTCAACCACCAATGGAGGATGGGCTATATATTCAGGAGGGATATGGGCTGGTAAAACAATAGCACACCCAAACAACTTAAGTACAGTGGTTCTAAAATAAAAGAATAACAAGTCAAGTTTTTATAAAAATATTGGGCCTCATTACACGGTAGGCGGAGAACCATGGCGCTATTAGCGCCATGGTTCATGCCGGTAAAATACTGGCACCGCCTTGGTGGAAGGGGAATTACCGCCCCATTCCAAGGTCGGCGGGGCGGTAATTCCCCCTTCCACCATTGCCCTTCCCCATTCCCATTTTTGCCCCATAGGGCATAATGGGGAAGGCGCTAATTACGTCACCGCAAATTGCGGTACCGTAATTAGCTCCCTGGGTCCCTTTGCGGGTTGGTTTTTAACGCCTGCAAAAAGCAGGTGTTAAATTCCCCAACCCGCAAAGGGACCTCGTAGTAAGGCGGTAAGGATTTACCGGTACCGTTAAAATACCGGTACCGGTAAACCCTTACCGCCTACCGTGTAATGAGGCCCATTGACTTTTAATCAAACAGTAAAATGCAAAAACCACCACTGTAAAGACACTTCAGTAAATATTGAATGTTGTAGAATGGTGCCATGGTTGGATAAGCAGGGATGTTCAGGTAATTATTTGACATAATGACATTGTTCACGAATGTCTTAGAAGAATAAGGAAGAGAAGTGGGGCTTAAAAGTCACTATCGCCCCAAAGGTGGACCAGGACACAAGGGGCCTCATTACACGGAAGGCGGTAATCCAGGGTGCTATTAGCACCCTGGACCGTGCCGGTAAATTACCGGCACCGCCTTGGCGGAAAGGGGATTTACCGCCCCATTCCAAGGTTGGAGGGGCGGTAAATCCCCCTTCCGCCATTGCCCTTCCCCATTCCCATTTCTGCCCCATAGGGCTCTATGGGAATGGGGAAGGCGCTAATTACGGCACCGCAATTTTGCGGTGCCGTAATTAGCTCCGAGGTCCCTTAGCGGGTTGGTTTTTAACGCCTGCAAGAAGCAGGCGTTAATTCCTCCAACCCGCAAAGGGACCTCGTAGTACGGCGGTAAGGGTTAACGGTCACCGTTGCCATTAACGGTGACCGTTAACCCTTACCGCCGTCCGTGTAATGAGGCCCAAGGACTCTTCACAGTACCTTATTCTTGTCTTTGGGGGCATACCTACATAGAGCCAGGCTTCTAGGAGCTTCCTGACGCAGTGATGGGTGGATTCATTGGTCGGCTGGACCCACACGCTGTGCTGATCAAGTAGCAATGGCAAGTGGCACGAAAAGGCTTGGGACAGGCAAGCAATGTCGGGTTAATTGTAGCTCATAAGCAGTTAAATGCGGGAATCAGGACCTTGATTTCTGGGTTGCTGGGAGGCCCAATTTAGGATCTCCAGGGTCAAGTTAAGCTCTTCTGTTCTGCACTCACAATCCAGGAAGCTTGGCTGGCACTTACAGGGGATCCTTTACATCCACTAAACAGGAGTCTGGTTCCAGTGCAGCCAGTAGAGAGAGACCTTGGTCCAGCAGTAGTCAACCTCACTGTTTGCAGAGGATGATTAGGGGACAGAGCTCTCCTCTTTCTTGGATGCATTCTGCCTCCACCTCTATGGCAGAGGACTTTGGAGTGGGCTGCACTCCCAACAGACGTTCAAAATGGAATTCTTCTTCCCTTAATGTTCCAAAGATACCTCCCATTTAAAGCCACGGTGTCATAGGTGATTGGTTCAAAGCAACCCAGCCAATATAGGGTCTAATTCATGTTGTTGTAAAAAGTGCCCTTTGCCTTATGACATCATACTCAGAGTACCTTGCCCTCAGGAAATGAAAAAAGGGAGAGACCCCTAACAATAAATCAAGATGGTGGGACCCTTCTCCAGGCCTACCTTCCCTTTCTGGCTACTTTATCTACGACCCTGTCCCAGGTCTACTGACTTCAGCAGTCAGCACCCTGGTATGAGGGAGGATTATTTTATGTCAGTGCATGCCTTTGAAACATGGTTCCCAGGAGACCTCCTAGGGGAGGTTTCTATGCCAATGGGCTAGGTGTTGACATCCCCTGTCTACAGACCAATATACATTATTCCTGTCATAGTTACCCCCTGTTCACAGAGCTGACATTTGTGTGATACCAAATTGCTGTGACTTCATAATTATGGCTTACATGTATATATTTACATGCCACCAGAATGTCTAGATTCCTCATCATTTGATTTTAGATCAGCGGTTCTTACAGTTAAAATGTTACCTCTGCCCTCAGAGACTTTGGGCCTCATCACGAGTTGGGTTGTATTTCCGGCTGTAATACCACCGACTGTATTAGCCCTAGCACCGACCGGGCCGGTGGTATTACCACCGGATCACGGGTTGGGCCTTACCGGTAAATCCCCATTCCTGATGCTAATACTGCGGGCTAATGCAGCCGGCTGTAATACCGCTGGAAACAGGGATTTTCACTTCCAGAAAAAAGCTGGAAGTAAAACAGCCGATTTATCACCCAACCCGTGATAGTGCCAGCCCTTAAATTCGGCGGTAATACCGTTACCACTGCATTTAAGGGCTACAGCCCAACTCGTGATGCGGCCCTTTGGGCCTCATCACGACTTGGGTGTTGCCGGCGGCGGTAATACCGCCAGCGGTATTAGCCCTACCGCCGAACTCCCCGGTGCTAATAGCGCCAGATCACGAGTTTGGCGGTAATGTTAATCCCCATTCCCCATTGAGCCCATTCGGGAATGCCCCATTCCCCACTGGGCTCAATGGAGAATTTTCGCGCTCTTACCACCGGTGTAATTTCCCGCCGGCGGGAATAGCGTGAATTTTTGGTGGATTTCCCTCCAGCTCAGAGCTGGGGCGAAATCCGCCGAAGCCCTGATTTGGCAGACCCTTAAATCCGGCGGTAAAAGCGCGACCGCCGGATTTAAGGGTTACCGCCAAAGTCGTGATGAGGCCCTTTGTGTCTCATCAGCAGTCAGGGATGTACATATGCCCTATGAATCCACTTTATGCTACTGTAGAGATAGAGATGTAGTTGTCAGGTGACTGGTTACAGTAAAGGCACATGTGTACTATATTTCTATCATGGGGTTTATGAAAGGGAGGGTCTGATTAGCAGGCCTTCATTTAAAAAAAAGAATAATCTGCATCATTTTATTTAATACAAATAAAAAGTCAGGTTTTTCACACCCTCATTGATGGCAATCTCTCACAGTGACATAGCAAAATTGTCTATGTACGGAATACAGAAAGATGAAAAAACTGTTCTGAAAATATCAAAAACTGCCACCAACACATGTTTCGAGCTGTAAAGCTCTTCTTCAAGGCAAATATACAAATACATGCTGGTGAGCAAATTATAAGTGTCTATACTGAATGTTCTTCTAATATGTGTTGCTACTTTCATCAGTAAAAGTAACTCCTCCCTGCTTTAAAAAAAGAACATATATTTGTCATGTGCCTCAATGTGTGTAAGACCTAATGTCACATTTCTGATAACTGATTCCTAAAATCTAAAGTCCTCTCATACTCTGATAGGTGAGGATGGTTCTCAGGTAAATATTTGCATTATTTACCTCTCCCCTCCCTCTTATGCTTGTACTTTACCTGGGGGTGTGACAGATAGGTGGCTCTATAAAAACAGTAATACCACCCTCCCTCTAATCATTTACTCATTGAAACAACTTAAAATGCCTCCGGGGCAAAAGACAGAACAAAATAAATATAATCTACGGAAGACGACGAAAGCCCGAGAAGCAGAGGCACTGCGGAGTGAGGAGATGGGTAGTCCCAAGGAAATCTCCATGAAGAAGCTCAAAAAGACCACCCTCCCAGGCCAAGGGATGATGACTGGTTTCTTCCCTACAAATTCTATACCTGAAATTAATTCTACGATTATAGAGGAACCAGCATACATTGGAGGGGGTGGGGGGGATTGTTTGAGTACTACTAATTTCGATGATATCGACAACAACTCTCTACTTGATCTATGCCTGAGTATTCAACGTGGGATGACCCCCCTGATACCCAGGAGGCAGGATGATAAAGATCTGACGCAGGGAACGAATCCTGCGGCCTCTCCTGTTATTACCTCGGGCCACTCTGAGCAGAGGGGCAGATTATCTGCCTCTCCTAATTTGGTAATGGTGTCAATGGAGGACGTCCCGGACAATGAGGATATGGACTTATCTGTCCCGTTTCCTGGAGCAAATGAATTAGCAGAGATACAATCTTCTGTAACTTCTCTTCAGTTTGCCCTAAAAATTCTGCTCCAAATGACCGGGCGTATTTTAGCCAATACCACCGCACCGACTACTCCCCGGACTTATGAAAATCCTGTGGAAGACGAGGCAGAAATCAACTTAGCGGAGGCCATTGACATAGCTGAGGAGATAAATGCTATGTCAATTAAAGAAGCCTCTGTAATCATGGACCAGAGCGAGATGGTCTTTTTCTCTCGCAAACAGCGCAAATTGGCTAAGAAGGCTCAACAAAACAGGAAAAAACTGTCAGTGTGTCCCTCAGTAGAAGAATTTGTGAAAATCGGTGGCCGCTCAAAAAAAGCAAAGAAAAGGGCGGCCCGAGCTAAGAAAAAGAACAGCACTGGAGGTGGCTGCCTGACTAGCTGGCTGATTACGGACCAAGATCAGAACAAGGAACAGTCGAAGGAGCCGCTAATGCCTGCAAGGGAGGCTGAGTGTGCTGAGGCCAAAGGTACATTGACCTTGGATGACCTGGAAGTGCAGGACGAAGAGTGGGAACAACTTGAAGTCGATGCTCAGTTGACAGAGGAAAGGTTATGTGGGTCCCCGGAGAAATCGTCCCAGCCTCTGCTGCCTCAGGCTAAAATCATCCATCCTCCTATCAAATCAATGGAGGCCGGATCAGGCAAGTCAGTCAGTAGGATATGTCGGATCAAGAACCTTTACAACAACGGCGATCGCAGATGGCTGTCTCGGTCGGAACTCCTAACTCGATTATACTCCGTTCCTGAACTGCGTGTGTTGCAATCTGATGACTTCCAGTTTGTGGAGCCATTGAAGGGGCGGAATTCGTGTGCATCTGCCCTGCATTGCAAGTTCCTATCTACCGCACAGCTGATCAGGAAATATCGAGACGAGTTATGGGCAGTTGACGTGGAGATAGATGCAGACTTGGACGAACCTGATCCCTGTGTCGATAACGGTGAAACAAGTGGTCCGGCTGATCTTGATGTCTGTCCGATTGTACCTAAGGGAAAGAAAGTGGAAGTGGCTGACATACAACACGTGCTAAAATGGTTGGCCGAATCGCTTCCCGAAGTTCTATCCAATCATTGAACCTGGTCATTATTATCGTGGAATTGCAGAGGCTTTGCGCATCTGCTGTCCTCTGAGGGATCAGTAAACTTTGTCGCCAAACATGAGCTAATATGTTTACAAGAGTCCTGGGCGATGGACCCATTATTACTGGATGGATATGTGACTTATCAATCTTTCGCGAAAAGGGGAGAGAAGGGTAGACCATTCGGTGGGTTGCTTACTGGGGTGGCAAGCTGTCTGCACTCGAAACAGATACCCTGTAGCCAAGATAATAATCTGTTGGCAGTGGAAGTTGAATATGGGCCTAAGGGCAAAGGAGAAAAGGTACTGTTGATAAATCTATATAATCCTCCTTATGCCCGGATAAGTGAACCACTCCAAGCAGCCCTTCACGAGTTGTTGGCATCCTGGTCAGCCACTCTGGGAAACGGAGCGGTAATGGTAGTAGGTGACTTCAATCGCCGAATACCGGGGGAGGGAGGGCTACAGCCACAAAATCCTAGGTTAAGAAACAAGCGGTTACTTACGCATATTAAAAAGGATACTGAAGGCCCGCAGTGGCGTCTCTTGTTCGATGACTGGGATTTGGAGATGTTGAATGGTTACACTGATAGTGACCATCCAGGGAAACAAACGTGGGCTAATGGGTCTTCTTCCAGTATAATTGACTATATATTTGTGTGCCCTAAAATGTTGCTGTGTGTTGTTGACCTAACGGTATCTTTAAATGAATGGAGTGACCACGCTGCACTTCAGTGTGTATTAAATATTTCCCATACTAATTCAGAAAAGAGCAATATGGGTACAATTCGGGTAAACAAAGCGGGCTCTAGTATTAGGTGGACTGCCAAGAACATACACTTGGCATCAGAAGCACTAAATATTGAAAACTGGCCCCAAATACCCAATTTCAACGATATGTCTATTGAAGCTATAGAAACTTGGATCAGTGTTTTTTCTAATACTCATGCCTCAGCCCCCAACTGGAGTATGACTAGACCAGAGGTTGGGATACTCCCGTTTAATAAAAAGATCAGAGACACTAAGAGGGAATTTAGAAGGGAGCTTTGCACGATCAAGCAAAGGTGCGAACCTATAGAAAATCTTAGGGTGGCTGTTAGGAAATGCAAAAATAAATATAGAGCCAATATCAAAAAGCTACGGCTCGCCAAAAGATCTCTGGCATATCAGAAATTGATACACACCATCTGCTCGAAAAACACACGTAGCATTTGGGCACTTCTGGGTGAAGCTAGGGAAACAGTTAAGGGGCAATTGGTAAATCCCATCGGTGCAAAGGAATGGGAGGATTTCCTGCTGAATCGTAATGCCATCTTGCAGACAGAGGAGAGGTTTCCACCGCTTCCTCCAAGATCCAGTATATCATTTGATATGTCATACACAGCGATATTCTGTAAGATAAAAACTCTAAAATCCTCTAGAGCTCCCGGCCCTAATGGCCTAGCCAATATAGTTATCAAAGCCCAACCTGAGTTTTGGGCAGGATTGTTGGCAATTATGTTTCAGAAAATTTTGAGCCAGGGGGTGATACCTAAGTCGTGGCAAACAGCCGTGTTGATTCCGGTATTTAAAAAGGGAAATCGGCTAGATCCGAATAATTATAGACTCCTTTCTATGCTGGATACGACAGGCAAATTGTTTGCCGCCCTGTTGCTCAAGGACCTTCAGACATGGGTAGACGAGGCTCATATACTATCTAAATTCCAATGTGGTTTTAGAAAAGGCTACTCCACCGGGTATAATCTGATGGTAATGAACCTATTGAGAGCAAGAGCCCGTAAAAGAAATGAGCCACCGCTGTATGCACTTTATATCGACTTTAAAGCAGCTTTTGACCTGGTACCTAGAGAACGCCTATGGTCTAAACTTGCTGCCCAAGGCTGCCCTGCTGGCATACTATATTTTCTTAGATTGTTACATCATAATACCTCGGTCAGGTTAAAATTGGACCAGGAGGGACATCTGACTAGTAAGGTATATCAAAACAGGGGGGTCAAACAGGGCTGTGTGACTGCCCCCCTAGTTTACAATCTTTATGTGCATGATATTCCGCTTGCTCTAACTTCTACCCGTAATTGCCCCCCTAAAATCGGGGACTCTGCCTGCACCGTTATGGCATATGCTGAGGATTTGGTCATCTTTGACCATACTATTGGTGGCTTACGTAGATCAGCCACAGCATTATGGGAGTACGCCGAATCCAATGGTCTCATTATTAACCTAGATAAAACTAAGGTATTGAGATTTTCCAGCAAAAGAGTGTCCCGCGTGAACCTCACGGTGAATAATAACTTGATCCCATACGCCCCACTCTACCGCTATCTAGGTATTGATTTTGAGCCCAATGGGGAATATGTGGCACTTAAGCTCTCACGTACAATGCGAGCGGCGCAAGTAACATCTCTTATAGCCAACTTTACCAATAAGCAAGGAGGATTTACGCTTTGGGGTACGCGCCAATTATACACGCAGGTATTTATCCCTATGATGACTTATGGTCTAGAATCACTTCTAGACTTAGATCTTAGTTGGCTTCAAATCATCGAGGGGAAATTCTGGGTCCGGGAGTTCCGATGGCAATTATTCGATTGGAATTAGGACTACCCTCTATGAAGGCTATCGTCATGAAAAGGAGATTGGGGCACTTCTTGAAAATGCGTAGCATAACATCTAACCCTCTCCTGAACACTATCTTCCAAGAATTGTGCAAGAAACAAAATCTTCAGTCACCATCTGTGATGATGATAAAACATCTTGCTACAATTGGATGGACCTGGCGAGAAGGGCCATATTCTAAGCAAGTTCAAAATGCACTTGACAAGCGGGTAGAAATGTGGGATTGGTTAGAGAATTTCGCTCACCTTAGCGCGTTGAAAAGCTACGCATTTGTACAATACAGGTTGTACTCATTCATGCAACCCCAAGGGTATCTCAATCTCTGCCCTTCTAAAAAACTGCGACGATTTATTCTTCTATTAAGGCTGGACCAACTCCCTATCCTGTTGGTCACGGGCAGAAGATTGCAGTTGCCAGTGGAACAACGCACCTGTCGGTTGTGTAAAGGAAGCAATGTATTAGAATCAGCAAGACATGTTTTGACAGAATGTGGCACTATGATCAATGTAATCCAATGTCACCTGGGGAAGTTCTCCCATAATCTAGCATCAATCGGAACGTCATTATTCTGGCATCACTGCATGAATTCTGAGAGTATGCGAGTAATGTTAGCTCTCTTCAACATCTGGACTAGGATAGAAGAAATATTGGATATTCAGATCTGAAATTAGTACTCGTATCCTAAAACAGTCACTGCCCCTGCCTTGGGACGAGGTAATCGGCTGTGCTGTGAGTGCCCTTGGTACTGTAGTTGTGAGAAATGAACTAAGTATAGTTTACCGCCTTGAATTTCTGTCCGTATATTATAGTGGGCATTGTGGGTGTTATTGTGTAAATTTGTACTGTCTCTTTCTTTCTACTTTTTTTTACATGCTACTTGAGGTTTTAGATTGATTTTATATGTGTAAATGGTTTATTATTTATCATATTGTTATATTGTTACTATTCTGTTCATTGAAGTTTAGTTTATATATGTGTTTAGTTATCAATATGTGTAAAGTTTATTAAATAGACTGTATCACATTAATTAAATAAATAAATAAAAATATTTGCATTATATTTTGTTTGGGCTCCTTGCTGGTAAAGAATCCTTGTATGGCCCTGTAGTGTGTCTTCTGTTGGAAAAGAACATCTACATAGATGGCTTTTTAAACAGAAAAATAAAATGCAAGACCATACAGTGATGAAAGCAGATGACAGAACAGTTACTTAGATTGGTGGAAATATTGACACATGTATAATTCACATATATAAATTCACTGTCACATTTTAATTTTGCTGTATTAAAATTAAAATGCAGCATACATGTTGAAATTCAAAAATAAATAAGAATCTTACCTGAATGAGTGAGTAATAGAACAAAGAGTGTATGATCGCTGGTAGGAGTACCAAAGAAACATGGAATAAGGCATAAAGAGAATAGCTTTATGTATTTGGTCTCGATTTGAAGCACTACCCGTAGGCAGAGTTAAGGATAATCTCGATCCCCAGCACCAGAAACCACCAGTTTAAAGTCTCCGTAGATTTTTTATATTTTAGTGGTCAAGCTATTTTTTAGAGGGTTTATCTATTTAGTTGTCTGGTGCCTCGTTGTAGAGGGAATTTGGGTTACTGTTCCTGATGGGGTACCAGAATTTAGAAATATATTTTTGAATGTTTAGCAGCAGGGAGAATCTCCCTATTTTTCCTCCCTAACTCCAAATACCTCCTCCTTCCTTTAAGGCATTTTCTCCTTAAGATTCAGATACATCTTTTCTAATTTTTTTAAATAATTATTTTATTGTTTAATCAAAAATTACATTTTTACAATATTGTTGCTCATTCACATCTTTCTTAGTCAACTTAAATTGCATATTTTCAGCGAAGCGAGTCTGTTGTTATTGTTTATAGCTATCTTTCTACTAAATACATGTCGACATTAAGTACATTATTGACAATGTAATCCAGGATTTTAGCCGTGGCGATTTGCCAACTTGTTCTGTCACCCTCAATGACCCTACACCACCATGTTTCTTCCTCTTGTAAGATGTCAAAACCTGCAATATGAGGTAGATAACGTTGTCTTATTGCGCGGGTAGCTGAACACACCATCAGTAGGTGTCGTACTGTTTTCTTTGACGGCGGTGTTGATTCATGGCAAAAGCGACAACTGGGAGATTGCGCAAGACCTCTGATGTGTAGAATTCCGTTTGTTTTTAGTAAATTTAGCCGTGCACGCAAAATTAGGTTACGAGCCTGTCTATTTGGAAATTGCTTTATTAGGTATTGCAGCTCATTTTGTTTTTTCGTGTTGACTGGAAGATGTGACTTAAGATGTAATTTGGCTGCAGTTTCTTTTGTCTTTGCCCAGTCAGCATCCTTAATTTTGCGTAAAACTCTGCACGGGTTGCGGATAAGTTCGTCTTCATCTGATGCAATTGTGTGCAGTAGAGCTTTGTTTTCCCTTTGCCAATCTGTCAGCATGTCGGATTTACATATGTCAATTTCACGCTTGATCATCCTGAATATTTCATTACTATCCGACATTCTGCACTTCCTGAACAACATAATCATATTACAACTCATTGTACATTCTAAGGACTGGAGGCTTAATTCACCCATTATTGCAACACCTGATGTTGAGTTGGGATACATCTTTTCTAATTTTAAATATCTTCCCTCTAACCTCACATACCACCTCCTAATTTGAAAGGCTTTTCCCTAATATCAGATTTCTACTTTTAACTCTGCACAAATCTCTTTAATTTACCATACATCTTCTTAACTTCAGAATTCTCCTCCCTAATTTCAGCCACCTTTTCAACATTTGGGTCCTCCTTCTAACTTAATGTACCTCCTCCCTAACTTCTTAAATCACCTCTTTAACATAAGATAGTTCTTCCTTTACATCAGAAATTCACCCTATTAATACTCGGAACTACTTTCAAGCAATGTACATCTCCTCCCGTATCTTTACAAATCTCTGCCCTATCCCCTCCAAAACTTCAGAAATATCATCTCTAACTCAGTTACCTTTGAATGCATATGCCCTAACTGTAGGTACCACATTCGATACACTTCCCACTGGGCATCACGTAGTTCCTCCCTAACATGTAATATCCTTCTTAACTTCAGTAACACCTTGCTTACTTCAGATACACCTCACCTTATCACATATCACCAACCCAAAAAGATGATCCACTCAAACTTTGAATGCCTCCTGCCTAATATCAGGAACATATCACATTAACTTCTATAGCTGATGCCAATTTTTCACAGTAAAGTGATCAGTATAATCATCAGTAATTGTGAAATAGGCTCATAATAATAATTAAGTTTATAATAAGCACTCCAACACCTAGACACAAAACTAAGTTCATAATAAGCACTCCAACACCTAGCCCCCAACCCCTCCCCGTGCGCCATGTACATCGCACAAATCCCCTACATGGCGCACAGGCCAGTGGACGAGGATATAGGCCTCCAACCACGAAAACGCCTGTAAAACTCCCTGCGCACCACTCCGAATACACGTACCCCGCTGCACGGGGAGAAGCACGCGCGATTGGCCCTGTGCGAGCGGGGTATGTGTATTTCGGGGGTGTGCAGGGAGTTTCACACGTGATTGGGTCTGTGCGAGCGGGGTACGTGTATTACTGGGGTTCGCGGGGAGTTTCACACGCGATTGGCCCTGTGCGAGCGGGGTACGTGTATTACTGGGGTTCGCAGGGAGTTTCACATGTGATTGGCACTGTGCGACCTGGGTACGTGTATTTCGGGGGTGCGCATGAAGTTTCACACGTGATTGGCCCTGTCGAGCGGGGTACGTGTATTACTGGGGTTCGCGGAGAGTTTCACACGCAATTGGCCCTGTGCGAATGGGGTACGTGTATTACTGGGGTTTGCGGGGAGTTTCACACGCGATTGGCCCTGTGCGAGAGGGGTACGTGTATTTTGGTTGTGCGTGGGAAGTTTCACACGCGTTTGGCCCTGTGCGAGTGGGGTACGTGTATTTCGGGGGTGAGCGGGAAGTTTCACATGCGATTGGCCCTGTGCGAGCGGGGTACGTGTATTACTGGGCTTCGCGGGGAGTTTCACACGCGATTGGCCCTGTGCGAGCGGGGTACGTGTATTACTGGGGTTCGCGGGGAGTTTCACACGCGATTGGCCCTGTGCGAGCGGGGTACGTGTATTTCGGGAGTGAGCGAGAAGTTTCACACGCGATTGGCCCTGTGCGAGCAGGGTACGTGTATTACTGGGCTTCGCAGGGAGTTTCACACGCGATTGGCCCTGTGCGAGCGGGGTACGTGTATTACTGGGGTTCGCGGGGAGTTTCACACGCGATTGGCCCTGTGCGAGCGGGGTACGTGTATTACTGTGGTTCGCGGGGCGTTTCACACGCGATTGGCCTGGTGTGAGCGGGGTATGTGTTTTACGGGGGTTCGCGGTAAGTTTCACACACGAATGGCCCTGTGCGAGCGGGGTACGTGTTTTACTGGGGTTCGCAGGGAGTTTCACACGCGATTGGCCCTGTGCGAGCGGGGTACGTGTATTACAGGGGTTCGCAGGAAGTTTCACATGTGAATGGCCCTGTGCGAGCGGGGTATGTGTATTTCGGGGGTTCGTGGGGAGTTTCACACGCGATTTCGCTGTCAGAGCAGGGTACGTGTATCCAGTGGGTTGCGCGGCGAGTCCCACACGTGAATTGGCAGTGTGGGTCCTCCCAGGTGTGCCCTCTACCCCCTCCACGGCCCCTGCAGGCAGCCCACACCACAGGGGACTACCCAGCACCCCTGTTCATGTCCCGCATGCAGCCCACCCACCATGGGCATGCCCCCCAGCCTGCCCACATGTCACCTTGCCCTAGTGATCACCAACTCATGTCCCCCAGCACCCCCACCCACCCAGCATGACGGGCACCTGCCAGCAGGCCCTGACTCATGTCCCCCAGCACCCCCCCCCACCCAGCAGTGAGGCTCATGCCCTGACTCATGTCCCCCAGCACCCCCACCCCCCAGCAGTGAGGCTCAGGCCCCGACTCATGTCCCCCAGCACCCCCACCCACCCAGCATTGACGGGCACCTGCCAGCAGGCCCCGACTCATGTCCCCCAGCACCCCCACCCCCCAGCAGTGAGGCTCAGGCCCGACTCATGTCCCCCAGCACCCCCACCCACCCAGCATTGACGGGCACCTGCCAGCAGGCCACGACTCATGTCCCCCAGCACCCCCACCCACCCAGCAGTGAGGCTCAGGCCCTGACTCATGTCCCCCAGCACCCCCACCCACCCAGCAGTGAGGGGCACCTGCAAGCAGGCCCCGACTCATGTCCCCCAGCACCCCCACCCACCCAGCAGTGAGGCTCAGACCCTGACTCATGTCCCCCAGCACCCCCAGCCCCCAGCAGTGAGGCTCAGGCCCCGACTCATGTCCCCCCAACACGTCATCATGATCCACAATCATGGGCCTCATGGCTGCCCAAATCCCACCGCACGCCTCCCCTGTGCAAAGACCCAACCAAGTATCCCATCCACCCCACATTGAAATGCCCATTACATGATACAACCCAAATTGCAAGAATGTACATCAACACATGTCTGTCACACACACACAATGGGTGCTGGTGATTGTGAAAACCTACACCGTGACATGCATGAAACCAATGAGAGAATACCACACATCAAAGTAATAAACCAAAATGTATTGAAAACAAAAAGAATGTAATCAAATGAAAACATGAAAAAAATGTTTGAAAAAAAGATGAAGTGCAGCATGTCCAAAACACAAAAAGAAAAACATGAAGTCTGAATCCAAATAAATCGAAATGAAAATGTGTCCAAAGTCTCCGCCCACCAAATCAAATCCAAAGGAAACGGAAACAGTAAAATCCATTGCTCCATGGTGAGAAAAATAATAATAGATAAATCCAATGTTCAACTATGTACAAAGAAGTAATCCAGGGTCCATGAGCCCAACGAATGAAATGAAACCTAGCAAAAAAACGATCTAATAAACAACTATATAGAAAAAGGAGGGGCATAGTCCGAGCGCCCCAAATGAATGAAAAAGATAAAGGAAACCTAAAACTACAAACTATATACAATGGCGGTGGGCTAGTCCGACAGCTCACTTCCCGATTTCCCAGGCCAGGGCATCATCGACCTCCTGCTCGATGTCCTGAGGCGGTCCTCTTACATGGCCCTGAGGGTTCGCAGGGACGATGCCATGTTGGACTCCAACTCCCTGCGAATGGCCTCGAGGCACTCGGCCATTGACCATCGTGAGCCGTGCCTCTTCTGCCCGCCACCGCTCCGCATCTATACGCGGACACACCCATTCCAGGGTTCTCCTGCCCTCTGGTCGATGCCTGCCCCTCTTATGTCGATGGCCCGAGCCATCATTGCTCCCACCTAGAGCCTGCTGCTGCTGCTGCTGTCCATGTGCCCTGTCCGATGATGCCTGCACATCCTCCATCAGCTGGTCTCCAGTTGTTGTGGTGTCCACCCCTGCTGGACCGCCGACTCCCGACTGTGGCAGGGATGGGATCTCCACCAAGCTGGCTGTGTTGGTCAGGCCAGGTTCACAGGGGGCCCTGGTGGAATCTGGGCCAGAAGACGGCAGGGAGAACGACTGGCGCATAGTCTCCACAGAGGTGGAGAGGTCCACCAGAGCGCGCGACACATGAAGGAACCCACCGACCAGGGCCCCTCCCAACAGTGCCACGTTGCGATGCTGCTGTTCGTGATGGCGTGCGTGCTGCGCCCAGGAAGCACGCACGTCATCGTGAATGCACGCGTGCGCAATGCGACACCAACCAGGACGGAGCACATACGGTCGTGGGACCCCTCGTCCACAGGTAGTGGAGAGGCAGATAACGTGGCACTCCCCCCTACCTGCGGACGGGCCTGGGACGGGGCATCCCTACTGGTTGGTGCATGGTGGTGCAGTCACAGGGTCAAGGACAGCGGCATGCACAGGCCCCTCCGCGGTGACCTGTGCTGCCTCCTGACCCTGGCCCTGGACTGCACCACTTGCACCAGTGGTACTACCCCCACCAGGCCCATGTGCGGCTCAGTAGCGGGCTCCTCCTCCTCTGTGGAGACCACCAACCTGGATGTCTCCACACCGTCTTCCACCATTGCAAGCCCCTGGGGGGGCTCAGCCGGCCCTTCCGCTACAGCCGTAGTGGCAGACGCGGCACCAGTCCCCTCGCTCCCGGATGATGGCAATTCCTGGGAGGGTGGCTGGGCCTTGTATCGCCGCCCGTTGGAGGCATCCCCGCCTCTTGGCTCCACAGCGCCGTCTCCACCCTCTTCTTCACTTGACGCTGCGTAGAGGGAGACATAGAACACAAGCATCAGGGTACAGTACAATATTCCCCTAGACAGGAAGCAATAACACATGAGTGGCTCTGTCAAATGTCACTTCCATCCTGTCCCTCCACAATACATGGGTGAATGCACGCAACACACATGCAGAAACAGGCACGGCGCCTGCAATCAACATCAGCATCCATGTACAAGGGCCTCTTTTAACCAAAATGTTGCCTTCAAACTCACATGCATCATGGCTCACACTGATCCCATGCACACACCTCACCGGAGGGTCATGCATCATGGCTTGTACACCACAGACACAGTGGATAGACACAGTGGATACAACGGTGACCGCACTGCAGGAGTGAATCTACACATCATCACGGACATGTGTCATGCATCCATGGCGTTTCAAAGTCACACACACACTTCTCAGACACACACACATGTGCACCATACATGTACATGAGAGCAGCACCCATCCCTCACTGTCATGATCTCTGCTTCCAAAAGATCAGGACTTGCCCGACTCCCTTGGAAGCAGACCCATAACCCCGGTTCCGAGTGCCAGCCAGTCCCAATTGGGACCTTTTGGACCCTGTCCTGGCGCCAGTGGCACCAGGCTCATAAAGATGCCCAGTCCCAGCGCTGGAAGCGCCGGGCTCATAATGCTTGGGTGGACTTACCTGCAGCAGACCATGCTGCTTACTTACCTGCCAGTTGAACCCCTGATCCTCTTCTGTTTGGGACTACTTTTCCTCTTGGGTGGGGCAGGAGCCACTCCCTAGGTTCAGAACACTGGAACTCTTCTGGAAAGCAGGAACTCTTTTCTTACCTAGGCGTGGCTGTGGAAGGAGACACCTAAGCACTACAGGAGGCTATTTAAACCACACCCGATGGATGAATCTTGCTTTGTGTTATTCTGCATTCTCTGCAGCAGAACGCTCATCGTGTCTTCTGCTTCTGATCCTGGGCCTAAGGGAACAAAGGCTTACCATCCTGGAATCCAGTCTTCAGCAGCACCTGTAAAGACAAAGGCCCTCATTACGACCCTGGCGGAAAGTGACTGACCGGACCGCCACAGCGTAAATAGCGTTTCCGCCATTGCACGATGGAGCAAAGTGCGGCTCATTCCGACCCATCGGGCACGAGCACCACGCCATGGCGGAAGTGCAAAGTCCGCGATGGCGGAAATGACCCCAAAACGGCCCACACCGCCGCTGTACGGCGCCCTAGGTGCAATACCGCCACCCATCTTAGCGGACACCGCAGTGAGCGCCAACCGGAAAGTACGGTGACCGTAAATATACGGAAACGGAAGTAAAAGCATGGTCCCGGAACGGGAAACATCACGCCGTACACCTATAAAACCTCAAAATCCACACAACCATTAAAAATACTACCCTGAGACACATCCCAACCCGTCATCCACCCTAGTGAAACTAAGAAAAATGGGAAAAGTAGCGAAGAAAGCGTGCGACCGCAAGCGGCAGGTCCACTTCTCCCGTGAGGAACTCACCGTGCTCACAGAGACCCTCCAGGAGAATGCTGCCGCCGTCTTCTCCACGCAAATGACCAGGACGGCACTTGCGAACAAGAAGGCCATATGGGCCCTGGTGGCACAGCGGGTAAGTGCGGTGGGGACCGCACCCCGCAACCCACAGCAATGCAGAAAGCGATGGGACGACCTGCGGATACGCGTCCGTAGCATACTTTCTGCCAACCGCAACATTGCCACAGCCACCGGGGGAGGATCGGAATCACCCATCAAGTTGACCCCCTGGGAAGAAATCTGTGCCTCCACCATAGGAATGGAGAGCATAGAGGGAGTCGGAGGGATGGAGAAAGGAGTGCAGACATCCGAAGAATCAGGTAGGTGGCCCAAATAAAACAATGCCAAAACCACAATGTCCAATCATGTGAAGTACCACGTGCCCACATAGTGCAACAGTAACACATGTCCAGGAGAACGTCCACATACATAGGCCTGATAGCACACTTCAAAACTCACATCAAATACATAAATAATTAAAAATCCTAAAAACACCCTCTACACGTGCAGCAGGCACACCCTAACTGCAGGCTGCCAAACAACTGCACCCTCACTCCACACACAAATGAAACCACCTCCAAGGCCCCGACCCAAATCACCCTCAGGTACCACCCCAATGCATGTGATACATTGCCATTCCAATTCCCACAGACCCATTAATAACGCTCACCCTCCTTTACTCCACCACAGGGTCCGATCCAAACGACGAGCTCCAGGACACCCCTACCAGCACACCTGCAAAGAGGGCCAAGACCAACGGCCAAAGACCCTCCACCTCAGCTGCACGCATCAAGACACGGCAGCAGCACAAATCAAGTGGCAGCACAGAGGAGGGAACTCCAACAGGCACCCCAGCAGCCAGCATGCCCACAACACCACCACCACAGGTCCCCCCAATGGATGCCACAGTAGGCACTGCTTCTGGTGGCAGCAGCACCATAGGTGACACTGCATTAATGGCAGCATGCTCCGACACAGAAAACGGGGATGTCGAAGTCAGATCCATCCATGACCTGTCCCAATCCCCCTGTCTGTTCCATCCCGTACACCATGAGGATACCACGCAGGGGCACCCACAAGACGACGACTGGCCATCCCCCACAAGCCCTGTGGCAGGGCAACATGAGGCGAACAGCCACTCTGTGACACCACCGCAAATGGCCATGGCCCAGCAGAGGCAACAGTCCCTCGACCAGTTAATCGTGCAACAGCAGCAACTGGCCACGCTCCTCAAGGACCATGCCGATGAATGTGGGGGCACTAAGGCAGACATAGGAACATCAACTGAGACACTTAGGGCAGAAATGGAGAGAAGTACAGAGACACTAAGGGCACAAATGGAGAGTAGCACCGAGAGCCTGAGAGTCCAAATGGAGAGTAGCACCGAGAGCCTGAGAGTCCAAATGGAGAGTAGCACCGAGAGCCTGAGGGGGGAACTGCATGCGACGTCCAAAGACGTATGTGCCGAACTTGCCGCAGTGCGCCGTGTGCTCACTGAGCTCTCACAAACCCTTAGGGACATGCATGGACGTGAGCAGGCAGAGACATCATCCGTTGCAAGTTCCGTCCAGGGCAGCCCCCAACGTAGATCTGGGAGGAACCTGCGCTCCACAGGCAGGGGTGCCCCTGATACCCGCAGAGGGGGCTTGCAATAGCGACTGCCCACTGACAATGAGCATCTTTGGACACTGGTGTTCGGGGGGGAGGTAGGAGGGTGGAGGGGGTGTGTTGGGCTCACTTGGGTGGCGGGTCGATAGGGTGTTTAACATGATATCACATATGCCATAAACAATGCACGATCAACCAATGAGATGTGTGGACATTGATCCTTGTGTACGAGGCCATTATAGGCGTACAGTCCATATTGTGCATGTACCAGACACACACAGTGCCACGAGTCCCGTGTCCATGTATCAGCCACCAGGCGTGAGTGCTAGAAGCATGCATCTATGAGATGCTGACGACTGTCACGGCCCTCCTGTGCCTCGCAGACTCCATGAGGTGCTGCCACATCCCACCCTCATCATGACCATCTTCAGGTGCTTGCAGTTCTGCGTCAGGGGGCATGGGCACATTTCTACGTACGCACATGTTGTGTAGCATGACACATGCCATCACCATCTTTGCAACCTTCACATGGCGGTACAGGAGTGCCCCGCCAGACCTGCTGAGGCACCGGAAACGAGTCTTCAGTAGGCCGAATGCCTGTTCTATGACTACACGGGTACGTGAGTGGGCATGGTTGTAGTCCTCCTCATGCTGGTCCCGTGGGTTCCGGACTGGTGTGAGGAGCCATCTCTTCAGTGGATATCCGGCATCACCTGTATGTGGACGATAAACGAATTATGTGGAATGCCATTGCTACGTACGCACCCCCCCCCTTCCTGCCAGGTCATTGCCGCATCACATACCCCACATCATCATGCATGAAATGAGACTCACCGAGTAGCCAGGATCTGTTCCCTGCGTGTCGCTCCATGTAGCGTGGTATTGTAGAGTTCCTCAAGACCATAGAATCATGGGTTGATCCAGGGAATCGGGCACAACAATGTGTAATGATCCTGTTGGAGTCACACACCATTTGTACATTCAGAGAATGAAATTGTTTTCGGTTGCGGTACTGGGCCTCCATGGCATGTGGGACGACCAATTCCACATGGGTGCAGTCGATGGCACCAATGCAACCCGGTATGCCGGCAAGTGCATGGAATCCCACTTTTGTGTTGGTAATTTCCTGCTCCGAGCGTGGTAGAGAGATGTAGTCGTCTGCGTGCTGCAGGAGGGCATCGAGCACTTGCAATAGTGTCCGTGAGAACAGTGGCTGTGAAATGCCATGCAACTGTCCGACTGTGTGCTGGTAGGTGCCTGTGGCCAGGAAGTGGAGTACAGACACCACCTTCAGTAGGGGTGGGATGGCGGTTGGGCTATCTATCATGCTGACAAGGTCAGCCTGTGTCATGTCCACAATGGCGGTTATGGTGTCCCGGTCCAAACGGTAGAGGGTGTGGATCTGCTCATCAGTGAGGTTGAACGGATGTGCTCGGAGGCGTGGGATTGCGGGCTGCCTGCGTGGTGGTAGTGGCTGTGCTGGCGGCCCTTGCTGGCCCTGCCTTGCCCTCCTCCTCCTCCTGCGTCTCCTCCGTGCGGCCGGTTGTAGTTGGTGTTCGTCTTCTTCTTGAAGTTGGAGTACTTGCAGTGCTATCAGGTCCCCCAGGGCCAACATAGCTAGTCCTGCCGGTAGCATTTCGGAGTGGGTGTGGTTGTGGGAGGAGACTGGGTGTGCAATTTATGTGTTTTCAGGCTGTATGGCCTCCACCTGTGGTGATTCATTCCACCTGTGCAAGCTGCTCTCCCCTTTGGGCGAGCACGTCCCGCACACAACGCTGCAATTCGACGAATGGCATCTTGCTATTACAATCATGTATTTGTACCCGATGGCAGTGTAACATTGGTTGATATGTTCATTCGGCTATGGTCCCATTGTTTCACATACTATCTTTGCAGTCGCGAACAGACTTGTGAAGGGTCAGTGGAACGTAGTACTCGAGTAACGGTGGACCCTCATGCATCACTGTACCGAGGTTCAACGACGGGCGGGGCGTCCCATTTGTGAGTGAAGGCAGTTGCCATTTTCACACACAGCCGCACTAGATGGATTAATTTGTGATTTCAAGCGGCCACAGATGCCTTTTCGACGTGATGTTGCAAATGAGGAATTCGAAGGGCGGCGCTTTCGGTTTTCAGCTAGCGGCGAGGAGATGCCCACAGGTCTGACTGCAAATATAACATTCTATTGTTCAATGTCCTTGGGACAGGGGCCATGGCGAGGATGCAATGATTGATATGAATAGTTTGGGATGCGCAATAGCGAAGTGGACGATGAGGCCGGATGTTCCGAAATACATGTTACTTCACAACACTGGAATTACGGGCTGGGGCACAGTGGATTTTGCAGGCTGCATAACGCACAGACTCAATGGAAATTTCACATGTTATGTGAGTATGGAAACAGGCGTTTTCATTACGGGATGAGGGAATGATGAATGGATGCATGGACAGATGATTTGATACAGAGTTTGCCATGTACAGGGCTTCTTGGAATCTGTCCGCCTCCCCTGCGCTATGTGATGCAGGGCTGCCATAGTGGGACCATCGTCTATCTGGCCTTGTTGAGCCCTCCCTGTCTCGACGCGCCTTCAGACACTTGTGTCTATGCACGTTACCAATCCCATCTGATGGATTCTGTTTTAACAGACGCATGCACAGGTACACTCGTTTGTGATGGTGTTTTCACCTCGATATAGATAGTTATGATTCGCAAGTGGTTTTTGGGTGGTGATGATCCTTTGGAGTGGGCTAGCATGCATATGGCTGTGGATTTGGTGTGATCATTGAAGTGAGTAATTCAAATGTAGTTCTGATGGCCATACTATTCTTTTTCATTTCATTTGGTTGACAGGTATCTCCTCCCCTTTTGCCACTGCCATCTGTATGCCACTCCTGCAGATGGATTTTACTCCCGACACCTGCTGCTTCGTGTTAATCAGTGGAGCAGCATTACGATCTTATGGGACGATCGCCAATGGGCCACATGCCCTTACGCAGTACTAGTGGCTAGGAGCAACATTTCGGCCTTTCAGCTGGACTAGTGCCTCCCCATTGGGACGGCCCTGCGGTTCTAGGCGCTTCCATGTTGCCTTTTCGTACGAGAATGTAGCCCCTGTGTACCATGAAGGAACAGGGCGTCACACAAGAAGTAGCTGGTCATTTATTGCGGATGCAGCCCACAATGGTGAAATGTGTTTTGGAGTTCATGGCCTAATGGCTGTATGGGCTTGGTGAATTTGTTGTGCATTAAATTTCTATTCTGATATGGACCGTGTAGCGTTCTTCTTTGCAAGTGATGTGGCATATTCCTATTTGGGGAGCGATGTATTGTGAGGAGATCTGCATTGGGTTCCAGCTTCGGAGTATAGTTGCGTGGTACTGTGCTGGGCGCGTTTGCCTACGAAGCCCAGTGAGGTCAGGGATAAGGGCTGCCAATATGACTGTTTTAATGATGTCATGCTCAGGGGCGGGGGATTAGCTTTTGTGTAACAGATGCCGGTCAGCCAGGTGGATTGGTGGAATGATGTGATTTTCGGAATATTGCTGGTCACAGGTGCCTGTGTTTGCGTGCGTTTCTTGGTGGGAGACTGAGGTCATGTCCATTGGAATAGCTTCTGTATTCGTGCCATCTGTGCCCTGCAGCTCCCATTGGCCCCTCTTGAGATTCATTTGTTCGTTGGCAGGCATGGATGACTAGTAGATTTCACTGGTTGCATTGTGTGACTTCATTGCACCTACGGGGAGTTGTACAATGTGGCCAGGGAGCGGTGTACAGGCACTCAGTGGGGCCGTTTACGGTTGGTTCGCGATGCCGTACTTCTCACCATGGCGGAATGGTACTTTCCGCCGTGCTTGATGGCGTTAGGTGCATGTCCGCTAGGGTCAGAATTCGCGTACCGTTGCGCCATGGTGGTAATTACGGTTTGGCATGGTGCGCGCGCGCGTACTTGGTGCAGTTAGCGTTGGCGTTCACTACGGTGTCGCTAATGGCATCGTACTTTGCGGTGACGGGTCATAATCGCACAGAGCGCTATTCGATGGCGGTATTGCATTTCCGCCATCGTTTTTCGATTTCCGCCAGGGTCGTAATGAGGCCCAAAGAAAGAACAGGTTAGCACTACGGTCTTCAGTGGCAGCGTATCTCTTACCTGGTCCATCGGCTGTCACCAACGCCTCGCGCTGCATTCCGGCATCTGAAAGACAAAGGCTTACCTACTCTTCACATGCTCCGGAGGTCTTTGCACTGCATTCCGGCATCTGAAAGACAAAAGCTTACCAGCTCTTCGCACGCTCCGGAGGCCTTCGGCGCTGCATCCCGCATCTGAAAGACAAAAGAAGGTGCGTTTAAAGACATTGGGCAACTTTATTACTCACGTGCCATTACTCCTTCCCACGCCGAATCCAGTGGGTATTCCAGCACCCTTCAGCTTCTCTAAAGCTCCGAACTTGTACCTGCAAGATAAAAGGGACAGTTAGTGCGCATCGTGAAGCAGGCTACAAGCGCTTACTTACGTGCTTCCAGGCGCTTCTATTCCTCACGCGGGTTCGATCCTCAACTCTCATCAGCCCGCCATCCGCCATCGCCGGAACCCTGCAAAACAAGAGATATCATTACAAAAGACTTTTAAGACATTTGAAGTGCCCAGAACTTACCGTTCGTGCAGTTAACGACGGACAGCAGTCCTCTGAGGTCAAGAGGCCTGCACCCTTATCCAGCGAAGAAACTGGTTACGGCACCCTGCCCCGAGGCAGATGGAGAGCTCGGCGTTCACTTACCTAAGACATCTTAATCTTCGAGTCAGACATACAGTGCACAGAGGTCCAGCCCAAAGAGCCAACCGTGTGTTACACATCACCTTTGAAGATACGGCATTCACCCAGTCAAGACCGGCGCCTCTGCGGGAATCAGGTGAGCGTTACAGAACACAAAGCCTACCGCAAAACTCCCACCCAGGCGCTATGGAAACCTCGGATACCGACCAGCTAGCCCAGTTACTTGGGGAACTAAGAGCAGAAGTGCATGCAGCCCGTCAGGAAACGAATGCTCTAAGAAGGGAACTGATTATTTCCAAGGAGCGAACAGACGATCTCGCTAGACAATTGCTACAGTCACAAGCCGGACAAACTCTGTTACCCGCATCAGGGGCAAATCTTCCTTCAACATCCTCTACGAACCCAGTGCAGATCAACCTACCTGGGAATGTACCTCTGGCTCCGCCCGAACGATTTTCTGGTGACCCAAAGAGGTTTGCAGTATTTATTAATCAGTGCCGGTTGCACTTCTTATGCCGGCCAGCAGCCTTTCCAACTGATCAAGCTAAGGTAGCTTTCGTGCTTTCGTACCTTAGTGGCAATGCGGCAGACTGGTCGATCCCTCTAGTTAATCAAGATGATCCGGTTCTCCATGATTTTCAAGCTTTTCAGCTCAGTATGGAAAAACTGTTTGCAAGACATTCACAGGGGCAGGCCTTGGACAATGAGCTCCTTTCATTGCGACAGGGTAATCAAGACCTTTTGGCTTATATTGCGTCTTTCAACAGACTGATAGTGGAAACCCGATGGCCTGAGGACAAAAGGATTACGCTGTTTTATAGAGGTCTACGTGGAGAGCTCAAAGATGTGTTAGCCCAAGTAGTGAATCCCCCGCAAGACTGTTCGGACTATATTGACTTAGTCGTTCAAATTGACCACAGACTGCAGAACAGGAAGGCCGATCGTTCCAAGTTTGATGCTCGAGTATTTTCCAAACCACCAACTCCTACCAAAGGAGTAGACTCCGGGGAACCCATGCAAATAGGGGGCCTGAAAGGACCACTAACACAAAAGGAGCGGAAAAGGAGAAAACAGCTGCAATTATGCCTCTATTGCGGAAACTCCGGGCACTTTCTTCGAGACTGTCCGGTGAAACCAGCCAAGAAGGCAGTAGGAGCTGCAGTTACCAGGGTCACAAACTCTGAGCAGGGAAACGACCACGCCCGACAAGAATAGAGGTCCTCTTGCCGAGCGTTAAAACCAGTTCAGTGACCTCGCATTTCGTGATACCTATGGTCCTCATTAGCCCTGAACATCCGGATCGATTACATGCGATTGAAGCTTACGTCGACAGCGGTGCCATCGGCAATTATGTGGATCATGAAATGGTTTTGAGGATGAATCTGACTCTTTGTCCAAAGGCTGTAAAGGACGTCATTACTACGGTGGATGGTACGGAGATAGCCTCCGGGCCAGTAACGCATACCACCCAAGAAGTGACGCTAGTAAGTCAAGATGGAAACCATGAGAAGATCGTGTTCGATGTGATCAAGGCCCCTCAGTTCCAGATTATTCTAGGAATTCCTTGGTTAGAGAAGCACAATCCTCAGATCGATTGGCGAGCAAGAACGGTTCAGTTTCCAGAATATGTCTCTACTTGTCACCCTCGACCTGGTGTTGCACTGGCAGCAATTTCCTCGGAGGCTCCCCAGTTACCTCCTGAATACCTAGAATTCCAAGATGTTTTCCGGAAGGATCAGGCTAACTCTCTACCTCCTCATAGGTCTTATGACTGCCAGATAAACCTGATACCTGGATCTACTCCTCCTTGTAGTAGAATTTATGCCCTCACCGAGCCTGAGAATCTTCACCTCCGACAATACCTGGATCAATACCTAGCAAATGGGTTTATTCGTCCTTCCAAGTCCCCTGCTTCCTCAGCTTTGTTCTTCGTTCCAGAAAAAGAAGGGGACCTTAGAACTTGTATAGATTATCGCGCCCTGAACCAGATCACCGTTAAGAATAGATATCTGTTACCTTTGATCCCTGAACTCCTGGACCAAGTCAGAAAAGCATGCATATATACAAAGCTGGATCTTAGAGGAGCCTACCACTTGGTACGAGTAAAAGAGGGCGATGAATGGAAGACGGCCTTCCGCACCAAGTATGGGCTATTTGAATATCAGGTCATGCCCTTCGGACTTTGCAATGCCCCGGCCGCCTTTCAATATTTTATGAACGATGTCCTCAGAGAGCTCATAGATGTGTGTGTTGTTTACATTGACGACATCCTCGTTTATTCTTCATCGGAAACTGAACATCGGAAACACGTGAAAATGGTCCTCGAGAGATTGCGTCAACACAAACTCTTCGCTAAGTTGGAAAAATGTGTTTTCAACGTGACTGAAGTTGAATTCTTGGGATTCATATTATCACCTAGCGGAGTGCGTATGGATTCAAAGAAGGTCGATGCAATTCTCAAATGGCCATCGCCATCCTCCGTAAAAGGTGTTCAAAGCATGTTAGGCTTCGCTAACTTTTACCGCAGGTTTATCCCCGAATTCTCTCGAATAGTCCAGCCCATCACCGCCTTGTTAAAGAAAAACAAACGTTTTGAATGGTCTACCGAGGCGGAACAAGCTTTCCAGAATTTGAAGACTAGATTTATCTCTGCACCGATCTTAAAACATCCTCGCCCAGAACTCCCCTACATCGTTGAAACTGATGCTTCGAGCCTTGCCATGGGGGCAGTTCTATCACAAAAGGACCCAGTAACCAATCAGTTGCATCCCGTGGCATTTTGGTCCCGCAAATTCTTGCCTCCTGAAATCAATTACACTATTACTGACAAGGAACTTCTAGCTATCAAGTCCGCCTTTAAGGCTTGGCGGCATTATCTTCTGGGGGCCCGACACACCGTTACTGTGATTATAGATCACCGAAACCTGCAATATTTGAAAACCGCAAAAGCTCAATCCTCTAGGCAACTCCGTTGGGCACTATTCTTTGCCGAGTTTGACTTCATAATTACCTATCGACCTGGTACAAAAAACGGTAAAGCTGATGCCCTTTCTCGGATGGGAGTGGAAGAACATTTGATCAATCCTAAACCTGTACCTATCATTCCCGAACAAAGAATTCTAGGTGTAATCGCCACACAATCCATAGAGGAAGTTAAGGATAAAGCCAGGCTACTGGTAACTCCAGCAGACATACAGAATTGGCATCTGCAGGGAAAGGACTTTACGGTGAAGGACAACCTATTATATTTCCAAGAACGGTTATACCTGCCAAGCACAGATTTACAGAAAAAGGTAATCTCTTGTTATCAAGATTCTTTAATGGAAGGACATCCCGGTATGACCAAGACCTCGGAAAAGATCAAGCGCTACTTCTGGTGGCCGTCTTGGAAAAAAGATATCAGAGACTTTATAATGTCCTGTGGAGTATGCGCCCAAAACAAGAGTCAAAAGGAAAAACCAGCCGGCCTCTTACGCCCTATTGACATCCCGCCTCGCCCTTGGCATACGCTTTCTATGGCCTTCATCACCGATCTACCTCCATGCTCCGGATACAATACGATCCTAGTAATCGTGGACCTATTCTCCAAGATGGCGCATTTCATTCCACTCAAAGGCTTACCAACAGCAGCAACTCTGGCCCGAGAATTTCTCGAAAACATCGTCCGACTGCACGGTTTTCCTTCAGTTCTAATTTCGGATCGAGGTAGTCAATTTATTTCTCATTTTTGGCGAAGTTGCTGTCGGTCGGCTGAAATTGATGTGAGACTTTCGACCAGCCACCACCCTCAAACCGACGGACAAACCGAGAGGACCAATCAAACTCTGGAACAGTATTTGCGCTGCATGCTACAACAAACTGAAAAAACTTGGAAAGATATCCTTTGGATAGCCGAATATGCCTACAATAACTTTGTCCACTCGGGAACTGGGAAGACCCCGTTTTTTCTTTTATACGGTAGTCACCCTCGAACCTCGGAGTTGGATCCACTCCAAGATCTTGGAACACCAGCAGTAGACCACCTGCATTCTACAATCACCCAAGCCTTTAAGGGAGCCGTTTCTCACCTTCAAAGGGCTAAAGAACAATACAAGAAAGGAGCAGACCAACATCGGAAGGAAGCCCCCCAATATCAAGTAGGAGATCAAGTCTGGTTATCCACCAAATATCTACCTCTAAAAGGACCACGCACATTCAACCCAAGATACCTTGGTCCCTATTCCATCACTACCATAGTAAATCCAGTAGCGGTCAAGTTAGACTTGCCCCCTCACATGAAGATACATCCGGTCTTCCACGTCTCTCTATTAAAACCCGTGCAACCTCAAACCCGACTAACTACATCTCCAAAACCTATTCTAGTTGATGGAGAACTCGAGTTTGAAGTCAAAAGCATCCTGGATTCCAAGATCTCCAAATCTAAACTATTTTACCTGATTGACTGGAAAGGCTACGGTCCCCAAGAAAGATCCTGGGAACCTGCAGAATATGTCCACGCGCCTCGTCTAATCAAAAGATTTCATCGAACATTTCCTAACAAGCCCAAACCCCCAGAGAAGCCCGGTTTGGGAGGGGCCTTGAGGGGGGGGTGCTGTCATGATCTCTGCTTCCAAAAGATCAGGACTTGCCCGACTCCCTTGGAAGCAGACCCATAACCCCGGTTCCGAGTGCCAGCCAGTCCCAATTGGGACCTTTTGGACCCTGTCCTGGCGCCAGTGGCACCAGGCTCATAAAGATGCCCAGTCCCAGCGCTGGAAGCGCCGGGCTCATAATGCTTGGGTGGACTTACCTGCAGCAGACCATGCTGCTTACTTACCTGCCAGTTGAACCCCTGATCCTCTTCTGTTTGGGACTACTTTTCCTGTTGGGTGGGGCAGGAGCCACTCCCTAGGTTCAGAACACTGGAACTCTTCTGGAAAGCAGGAACTCTTTTCTTACCTAGGCGTGGCTGTGGAAGGAGACACCTAAGCACTACAGGAGGCTATTTAAACCACACCCGATGGATGAATCTTGCTTTGTGTTATTCTGCATTCTCTGCAGCAGAACGCTCATCGTGTCTTCTGCTTCTGATCCTGGGCCTAAGGGAACAAAGGCTTACCATCCTGGAATCCAGTCTTCAGCAGCACCTGTAAAGACAAAGAAAGAACAGGTTAGCACTACGGTCTTCAGTGGCAGCGTTTCTCTCACCTGGTCCATCGGCTGTCACCAACGCCTTGCGCTGCATTCCGGCATCTGAAAGACAAAGGCTTACCTACTCTTCGCATGCTCCGGAGGTCTTCGCACTGCATTCCGGCATCTGAAAGACAAAAGCTTACCAGCTCTTCGCACGCTCCGGAGGCCTTCGGCTCTGCATCCCGCATCTGAAAGACAAAAGAAGGTGCGTTTATAGACATTGGGTGACTTTATTACTCACGTGCCATTACTCCTTCCCACGCCAAATCCAGTGGGTATTCCAACACCCTTCAGCTTCTCTAAAGCTCCGAACTTGTACCTGCAAGATAAAAGGGACAGTTAGTGCGCATCGTGAAGCAGGCTACAAGCGCTTACTTACGTGCTTCCAGGCGCTTCTATTCCTCACGCGGGTTCGATCCTCAACTCTCATCAGCCCGCCATCCGCCATCGCCGGAACCCTGCAAAACAAGAGATATCATTACAAAAGACTTTTAAGACATTTGAAGTGCCCAGAACTTACCGTTCGTGCAGTTAACGACGGACAGCAGTCCTCTGAGGTCAAGAGGCCTGCACCCTTATCCAGCGAAGAAACTGGTTACGGCACCCTGCCCCGAGGCAGATGGAGAGCTCGGCGTTCACTTACCTAAGACATCTTACTCTTCGAGTCAGACATACAGTGCACAGAGGTCCAGCCCAAAGAGCCAACCGTGTGTTGCACATCACCTTTGAAGATACGGCATTCACCCAGTCAAGACCGGCGCCTCTGCGGGAATCAGGTGAGCGTTACACTCACCCCCCCCCTCCATGTCCAAGAACAGAGACTGGCATGCATTCATGTGTGCATTCCGCATACAGCTCCCCATGTTGCATTGTTACACATGCACCATCCATGTGGTTCACACATTACTGGTCTCACATGCATGACCATGATGTCCCTGCACACACACATCCATACATGTCCTATGTCACACATACAGGCAAGTATCAGACTACCAGCACACTGCAACATGCCCTGTCTCACACAGCAATGCTTAGCCACTTACCGCTCAACTCCAGACGGGTCTGCCTCCGAAGGATCTGGGCGTGGAGCGCTGGGCCTACGCGTTCCAGGACCCTCATCTGGATGTTGCTCATGCTGACCCGGCCCCCCTCCGCGAGGCGCCGGGCCTTGTAGAGGGTCCTGGACCTGAAGTCCTCCCAGCCCTTCCGGATGTGCTTGATGTCGCAGGTTGCCACCCCCTCCGCGTTGATGGCAACCACTGCTTCCTCCCAGATCCACTCCCGTCCTTCCTAGTTGGCGCGTGATGTTCCGAAGAGGGCATCATAATGCCCCAGGACATGCTCCACCAGGACACCAACTTCCTTCTCACTGAAGCTGGTGGCCCTCTGCCTCTCTGGCTGGGGGTCGACAGTGGTCTGAGATGGTGTTTGCCCCGACATGGCGACCCCCGAGGCAGGCGTGGGTGGGCAACTGGGTCCTGGGGCTGGGCTGTGGAGCGATGGTATCCCAGTCGGGAGTCTTATGTTCCAGCAGGGGTGGACACAGCTACTGGACCCCTGCAGATGGCTGACGTGCAGGCACCAAATAGCAGGGCACGTGGGCAGCAGGCAGGCAGCAGCAGATGGCTAGTGGGAGCGTGCTCGGGGCTCTTGGGGGCCGGAAAATGGCCTTCTGGGCAGGAGCTTGGTCTTCCATGTGTTTTCGTGTGGCCAGCTTGATATAGAGTGATTTGGCACGTGAAAAAATTGCACGTCAGTGTGTAATTCGAGGAAAGGCCCTTAGCACGTAAGCGCATCTGTGACGTAGCACGCACTGGCATTTCCCTCATGACGTGGGCATAGTGGTTCAGCACGCACGTGAAAAAACTGCACGTCCACGTGTGAATGCGTGTAATCCGAGGAAAGGGGCTACGCGCGTAAGTGACGTGAAAGGGAGCGGGGCCAGAAGTTCGCTGTATGTGCCTTTTGTGGAGACCGACGTGTGTTGCTACTTAGTGTTGTTTCACGCACCATCCCAACTTCACAGCGGATCAAGGACGTATCTTTTCTTTTGGCGGGGGTATTGGCTACGCATGTTTTTTATTATCACGGTAGTCAGACGGTGAGTCGCGCACGCTATTTTTCCCACTGCGGGTGCCCCTGTGTATCGCACCCGTTTTCGAGGTCATAGTAGCCTGCGTGTCCCACGCGTACGCGTTTTTCGTGTTATTGGCTGCCACCGCGTACTGTGGGAGGTTAATTCCACGCATGTAGGCTGCAGGGTTGCATGCACAGTTTTACTGCAGGTTTGGGGTGCCTGAGCGTTGGGTGAACTGTCACCACATCACCGGGGTAACATACAGCCTTGCAGGTGCAGGGGGGCTGTTAACATCTTGCATCCCACCGCCTTCACCCCAATTGCCCAGGACAATTGTGGTGGTCACCTCCCATTGGCACTCCTCCATCTGTGCCGGCACTACTCCATCTGTGCCATGGTTGGTAGGCCACCAAAGGTGAGGGGCGCCTCAGCTGGGCGTCCTCCTCGTGGCGGGCGTGGTCAGGGGCGTGGCCAGGGTGACCAGGGAGTAGGGGGACTCCAGGGTGTCCAGGGTGGCTGCAGAGGGGGAAGAGGCAGGGGTGCGCCACTTCAGCACGATGTTGTGCCATGTGTCGGTGCAGTCATGCTACCACCCCCTGTGGTTCCGGGAGATGCAGCTTCTGCATCTGGCACTGGCGCCCGTGTGACCCGGCAGTTCGTTTCATCGACTGCCACGGGCCCAAGGGTAGTGGTAGCTGCAGGTGCAGCTGTGGACACCACCACTCAGGCTCAGGGCCTGCCAGCGCAGGCTGCATTGGCACTTGAAGAGTCCTTGGAAGATTTCCAACAGGCCAAGAGGGAAACCGTAGGTGCACGCAGGGCTGCCCTGACCAAGACACGTGTCCCTGGGGCAGTAATGTCATCTGATGCCCCGAACAGCCGGGTGTTGGCAAGTGCAGGGGCAGATGCAGCCAACAACACCCCGGTTGTGAGTCTGCCAACCAGGACAGTTGCAGTCAATGACCCTGCCACAGCGGATGTTGCTGCGCAGGCACCCAGCTGCCACTGATGCAAGTCAGGCCTTTGGTCATCCCTCCACCTGCCACTCCCTTGGCTCAATCCACCGGTGCCACTGGCCATACTGATCAGGGCGGCATTTGCCAGCAAGGGTCTGCACCACAATCCAAGAGGAGGAAGGTTGCACCTGCAGCACAGGCTGGGACCCCACACACAGCCACGACCTCCTGCATGTCGAGAAAGAAGCCTTTCTGCAACCAGGAACTGGACTTCCTCGTGGACTACGTGCGGGACCACAGCTGTGACATGCTAGTGGGTCCTAATTGTCAGACTACGGCTGCCCAACGTGATACCCACTGGAAGCAAGTTACGGCACATGTGAGTGCATTCGGCCATGAGGTGCGCACGGCGCAAGAGTGCAAAAAGCGTTGGAATGACCTCAAACGCAGCGCTAAGGCTAAGGGGGCCTCAAATTACAACTTGACTCTGGTGACTGGCAGTGGGCCTGCACCTGAGGAGGAAGACCTCACTCCACATGAGTGACTCGTTGCGGAGTTCATACCATCTGAATCGGTCGAAGGAGTGGGAGAGATGCCGGACTTTGATGCCCAGTCCAGTGAGTGTTGCTGCATGTTTGTTGAGGACATGTGTGTTTTACTTGTGTGATGTGTTGTGCATGACTGCCACTACATGTCACGTGTACATGGTTCTGATGTGCAAGTAATGCAATGCTTCCCTGATGCATGGCTGCTCTGCTGGATGGTGGACATGTGGAGCGGACGGGGACTGTCCGCATCACCACTATTGCACCCTACTCACATGTTGGTCACCAGGATGCCCCTCCAGTCCATGTTCCAGCTCATTGGCCCTTCTGCATGTAGCGTGGGGTGACCTTCCTCTCAGCCCAAGGACTATGTCATAGCATGACTGACGTGCATGTGTCCTCTGCCTGCATGCAAGTACTCCATGTAGGCATGCTCCCTTGCCCCTCCACCCCTACTCTGCACCCCAATTCCACCTTTGCACTGGTCTGCTTCAATTTTGCCGTTGAGTACTTCCCTGTTCATGCGTCCTGTGTACATGCTAACTTCCAGCGGCCAATCTGCCAGACATATGCTGTGTGGTACATCCTTTGTACTTGATGCAGGGTGTCTCACTTGGACTGTGCAGAGGTCTCATGCCCCGCAGGGACATGAGTGCCCATTCATGCTCCATGTCTATTCCACGCATGCCCCTATGTGCCCTTGACTGGATGATCATTGTAGTACAAGTCCAGGGTGACCTACATTGCATGGCATTTCATCAGACTTCCCATGTCCACTGTGGCTCAGTCCTGCATCGCACACATGTTTAGGGTGTGACAGTCTGTGTGGGTCACAGGCCTCAGCCTGTTTAATGGCCAACGACTCTGTCCAACTGGTGTAGTGTCTTCTTCACACGTGGGTGTACTCCAGAGGTTTCATCATGTGTCCTGCTTACTGTCCCATCATCATTTGCTGTGTTGTCACTTGACTCACATGATGCAGTTGATGCTAGTCAACACTGTCTGTCAATACACAGGTCTATGGTCAGTCTTTTGATACCATGCTAGGCATCCCTGCATTTGCACTTGGGGGGAGGGGTGGTTTGCCTGTAGCCATGCTACCCATTGAATGCACATTGCACGTGATGCCTGAAGTTGACATTGCACTGCCTTCACATTTTCTGACACACATCATGAAGTACTTGGACATGTAGATAGTGAGTAACGTACAAATTTGCTGCACTGCATCGACCCACTTCTGTGCAAACTGACACCATTCTACATGCCTAATCACAGAAGCAATGTCAAGTTGACCCAGCATGCATGGCAGGTTCTATTTTGTGTGTGACATGTCTGCTTGATGTGTTTGGTGTCTGTGTGATGTCTGTGTGTGTGTGTGTGTTGTGTGCTTCTAACATGTGTAGTGACCTTTTTCTCTCTACTTTTCAGATGATGACGCAATGGAGCCAGAGGATTGTGTTGTCATGCCAGGCACAGGGTTGTTATCACTACAGCAACCCGGCACAAGTGGGGGTCGTGCGGTGGTAGGCCACGAAAACCCACATGTGCTACTGTCCATCTTGTCTCTGGCTGGCAATGACTCCAGCCCTGATGAACACTCTGACGTCCATGTCGAGTTGGATGTGCATCAGGTCCATATGTCAGGGGTGAGTGATTCTGATGTGGACACTCCTCTGTCCGCAACACCTGCACTGAGGGGTCAGACAGTGTTGGAACCTCTGCCTGTGGTGGATCGGGACACAGGGTCACCCTCCACACCAGTCACTGATGTGCCTGGGACATCACGTCGACGGGGGCATGTAGTCGGGCAGCCGCGGGCGGTGCCAACACAACGAGGACACCCGGTCCTTGGGTCCCGCAAGGGTCAAACCCAGCAACGCGGTCGCTGCGCGCAACCGCAGTATACTGAGTGGGAACAAGACATGACTGCTAATTCTGAATAGCAGGGGGCAGCAATGGAGAACATCGCTGAGAGCATGGAGCTTGTGGCCCAATCCGTGCTCCCCCCTGCTAGGCAGGTACTTCTCCAGCAGCAGGCGGCACGGTCCACGGCCCGCTCGCTCAGGCTGGGCATGGCAGCCTCAGACAGGGCACGCCAGGCTGAAATGTTGTCTCTGCGTAAAGCAATTGCTGCTCACGCAGAGGCACACATGGAGGCCCTGAGGCAGGAGTATGCTTCCCTCAGATCCACTCTGGGTGTCCTTATGATGTCCCAGAGGGAGTAGGCAGAGGAGAGGTTTGCGCAGCTTGAGCGTACCATCTCGGCTGAGCTACATGCTTGCCGGGAGGTGCAGCAGTTGTCCAGCCAGGCCTTGCAGGAGGAACTCCTACGTGTTACACGTGCTACCTTGCAAGAGGAAGCACGTGTATCATGGGAGGTTCTGCATGCAGACCTACGTGTCATCGCCACACAGAACCAGACTCACCCATCCGGCAGACTTGCTGCCGACGAGGGGCAAGCTGCGGCTAGGCATGGTCAGGCTCCTGTGTCACGTCCTCCTTTCCAGGAAGAGCCAGACTCGGACGGCAATGTATCTCCCACATAGGTCGGACTGTGCAGGCGTTGAGCCCATGGAGGTTTTTTTTCTCCTCAACATCATTGCATGTGGGTGTTGAGCAGCACCCTGTTCCTCCCCCCTCCTGGGTGCCTCCCCCCCCGGTCGTATGTGGCCATTTTTGATTTTTCTTTTAGTTTAGTTAGTTTAGTTTCAATTTGATAGTTAGTTTAATTAGGTAATGTAGGTTTTTCATAGTTAGTGTAATTAGTTAATATAGTTTAAAATTGCTTGTCTATTGTGCTTTCATGTGACGGTGTGGTGCTTTGTGGCTTTTGAAAGCATCCACTGTCTGTTCCAGCTGGGCCCTTCAAGCTTGTCTTGTGTATGTGTTTGCAGCTTGGGGTCCTGACTCACATATGCCACTCCTGCTTCCCTTATCCATGGGCTGGCAAGGATGGTTCGGTGTACACAAGGGCTTTGGACTGTCCTATCTGTGGCATGTCTGCTGCTGTCCAACTTGTGTTAACGCCCCTAGTGGGGATGATAGGG
Organism: Ambystoma mexicanum; assembly: GCF_040938575.1. NCBI lineage: Eukaryota > Metazoa > Chordata > Amphibia > Caudata > Ambystomatidae > Ambystoma > Ambystoma mexicanum. The sequence continues at coordinate 142,278,989 of NC_090921.1, forward strand.
GTGTTATTGACCACTGTTCTTCTTTCGCTAGATGGGGGATTTCATGATTCATGTGTACATTAATTGCTATGCATTGTTTCTTATCTTTACTGTACATGTGCTTGTTGCAATTCATGCTGTAGATAGTGTGTACCACACTTTGCCTGTGAAAGACGTACCGATGGTGTGATTTCTGATGTACGTCTCTGACATGGTCCAGTCATGAAAATGCCTGAAGATACACACACAGATGATTTTAAAGCATTAATCATGTGTTTCATGCCCTTTCTGCAGGGGGGTGAGCCTCCAGACCACCCTTGCCAGCAGACATGGCCCATTGGACGTCTGGAAGCTGGACACGTTTGGTGGTGCCGACATGCGCATGTGTGCGCAAGCAGAGGCACAGGGATTGCGCTCATACATCCAAAAACAGCTGACGTGTTTCAAGGGACTCCAGGCAAGGTGAGCAGCACAGGGGGGCCACAACGCAGCAAACCTTTCACGAGGCAAGTTGCACATGCATGCTTAGTAGCAGCACTGACGGTGAGCTTGGACAAATATTGGTGTTGAAGCGCACAATACAGCTGATATGCTTTGGTGGACTAATGGCTAGTTGATGGGAAAGTTGTCTGGGGCACCTGCAGGGGCAGTGGCACATACCCTCCGGTCCACCATGGTCCATTGAGGCACTTGTATTAGCCATGTAGCATTCCAAGACATGGAAAGAAGCAGCTCACAGGGACAGACAGCAAGGGACAGACTTGTGTGCAGTGCATTTCATTCCCATGTAGAATTTGACACATGCACTACCTACTTTATTTCGGTCATGGTGGAACACGTCTTGTTCTGAAGTCATACCTTGCTATATGCGTCTGGCTGCTTACCCAGGGAACATTGCATGTTGTGTGAATCGTGACACATTGGTCTTTCATTTGCCATGCACCCACCGGCGCCTGACTTACTGCATTGACTGTGTATGAACCATCACAGGGGTAATGTTACGTATGGGTACGAAGCATCCACACCAGATTGTTTGTTTGTAGAGTAGTTTGTTATTTTGGGGCATATATGGTGGTGTGTTTGTGTGTTATGGGCACGCACAGATTAGTAACTGTGGCTCTCTTTGCAGAATTGAACTGCTCCTGTTACCAGACCTGAGAGTGCGCAGGCAGGAGGCCAGCACTCACCCCAGAGATAAGTTTCTCTTTGTCTTCCATTTGAGTAATTTGTTACTAAGTGCATGATGATCAAGTTTGGTGTAATTGTGTATGTGTTAATGTGAGTAGTACAGTTTTGTGCATTTCCTACTTTCCTGTGTCAATCCTACTCCCCTCTCCTGCCCCTCATTCCGGTTATCCAGTATAGCAATGCCTGTCCCGACTGCATATCCCTGACCCTCCTTCCCCACCAGGGTCTCAGAGGCCTCTGTGAGTTTGACCTTGCAGGCACCCAGACCACGGTGGGGGTGGTTGGTTCGTGCCACTCCTGCACCTGTACACGGGAGCTGTGACAGTACACATCAGTTCGTGGTGCATCATTCTGTGTTATGTACCACACATGGTACACATCCTGTTATGACATTGTTTTACTGTGCTACCTTGGTTGTTACGTCATTGTGGTAGTACTTGGGCTTTGTGACGTACTGCTACTTCAAGTCATCTACTGGAGGCTCTTCTGGTTTGTTTTGCTGCCTGCAGGCTTTTTGCTTGGCTTCTGTGTTGGCCTGCTTTGAGTTCTCTTTGATTTGGTGTTTTTGCAAGTCAAGGTGGCCTCTGAGGGTGCTGGACACTTTTTATACAAAAGGTGGGAGATGGCGACAAAGGGGAAGGGTGATCCTGTGGCCTGGTGAACTTCAAGGATGAAGGCTACATAACCCCGGTGTAGTTGTTCAGTGGGTCATGATGATTTGTGAGGGAGGGCGGGTGTTTTGTTGTTGACAGTTGCCTTGCCCTACAGTGTGATGCGCACCCTGACATTGTAATTGTGGTATCCTATATCCATGATGTATTCTGCTGATCAATGCCTGTTCATGTGTTGTGTTTACCTTTCAGGTGTGAGGGAATAGTTGTGGCTTGATATGCTGGGGTGTACACATGGTCAATGTTCACATGTTATGTGTAGAGGAAACTGATGGTCACTTTATTGCACATACATATATTGAGTGCATGTCCCTACTGACCCACACACTCGCACTATGATCCACTACATGTACAACCACCCTTCCAGGTCCCTATGTACACTCTGTTTGCCTTTTGGTGCCCACTGTGTCCCTGCAGCACATGATCTATGACCAATTGTGGATCCTGTACATGCATAATTTGCTTTTTGATGTAGTTTGTCGCTTAGATGTGATGCTCAGGGTGTGCGTCACACACAATGGCTGTTCACTATGCTGTGCACTGAGCAGTGTGTTGCAGGAGGTGGACACGGCACACAGAAGCTGCAGTGTTGATTTTGCAATGCACAATGAGCATGTAGACAGGCATTCATTGTTATGTTACAACTACAACTGTTGGAATGCATTTGGGTATGACTTATTTTGGGTGGAAGGTTGTTGGTCAGTCATTTCATCTGATTCCATGTCAGGCATCATTGTCTGATGCCACTTTACATTTTTCACATGTCAATGTGTACTTTATTGGTACTGTGTTGGTGTATAGCTATTGCTTGCCATGTCATGTTGTGGTTTGGGAGGGTTTGGGTGACATACCAGTGATAGTCATGGCCTGTTTTGCAGGTCTGTGTGATTCACACCTTGCATGTGTGCCTTTTGGTGACACACGATTGCTTATGTTTAAGTAGCTAGGGATGCACACAATGTGGCACTTCCATGGCAATATTCTCAGGGTGGTAAGGTTGTGACAGTTGACTGTCTCTTTGTCATCATCGATTGTCACCTGGTATGTGCCAGGCCTGTGTGCACTCCGCAGGGGTGGGAGTTTAGGTGAAAAATGTGGCCACAAGCTGGGTCCGGGCTTCCTCGCCACGTGCCCTATCCCCTCCCATGGGCAGCGCCTGTGCCTGTGGTTGGGGATGTGGGGGCACCACCATGTCCACCGGAACACGCCCTGCCGTGTTGCAACATTGTGCAGGACACATGCTGCCACAATGATCCTGCACACTACTGGTGGTGCATAGAGTAGTTGCCCACCAGAGCGGTCAAGGGAGCGGAAGTGTGACTTGAGCGCTCCACTATGGCCCTGGTTGCAATATGGGCCGCGTTGTATCTTACCTGGGGTGGTGTGGTGGGGTTCCGGATTGGCATCATCATGTGGTTGCTCAGAGGGTAGGCACTGTCCCCTGGAGAGGTGATGATGGTTGTGATTACTGGGGTTTGTGTATTTGTGTGTGTGTGACATGCATGCATGTGCACAGGCATTTGCACTCACCTAGGAGCCATGTGTCACCATGCTGCCCAGCTTCCAGGGCCCGGCTCAGGGCGGACATTCTGTATATGAAACTGTCATGGGTGGAGCCAGGGTAGTTTGCATAGACAGAGGTGATGATTCCCTTTGCATCGGATACACCTACATGTTGATGGAATGCCAGTGTTTGCGGTTTCGGTAGATGTGCTCAGTGGCCCTAGGTGGACTTAGGGCCACATGGGTGCAATCTATGGCACCAAGCACTTTGGGGAAGTGTGCCACCCTGTAAAAGTTCTGGACAACGGCCTGCCTTTCTGCGGGCGTTCTGGGCATGTATATGTGCCTGCGGACTGAGGGGCGCGCTGTCATGATTGCCAAGACCTGGTGTAGGCAGCGTGACTGGGTGGCCTGTGAGACCCCCCCCCCCCACTATGGCAGTAGTCTGCTGAAATGACCCAGTGGACAAAAAATGCAGGACATTGAGCACCTTCTCCAAGGGGCTGAATGCTTGGGAGCAGAGGGTGGGGGATGTAAGGTCATCTTCCCACTCCCTGACCAGGTCTAGGATGATACGAGGTGGAAACCTATACCTGCTGTAGACCTGGTCGTCAGGTATCTCAAAAAGGCTTGTCCGGGGTGAAATAATGCGGGCCCTGGCTATTCTCCTCCTCCTGCGGTGTCCCACGATCAGTGCTGCGACAAATGGGGCATTCATCGTAGCTGTATATACGTGTTTGTTGTTTGCGCGCACTTTTATACTGTGCGCGGGGACGCTTCTGCCTGCCTTCGTGTGGCGGACGCATTGACGCCTATGCGCATCTTTTGCCATGCGCGGGTTTCTGGTATTCCAATCCATGAATACGGGTTGTTTGCGTGCGTGTGGGCGTTCCGTGTAGTTCCCTGCAGTACTTCCCCACTTACGCCTTCTTTTTCACGCGTTGTTCCCCAGTCCGCGTGTTACTCCCCCGTGTTCCGCCCACTTTTGTTATGTGCGCCGCGCTATGTGCGCGTAGCGCACCCCGTTTCATGACGTGTGCGCCCACTTTCGCTGCGATTCGCACGCTTTCGGACGCTTGCGTGGCACAAATTAATTCCATGAATCTGCCCCTAAGTGCTATCTCCTGATGGTTGGCAGATCCTTCAGGAGTCTGATGGTAGGTCTCTGATCGATGAGGAGGTTCTGATGTTCACAGGTGCCATGTACTGGTGGTGGGTTATCAGTCCACTTTTACTTTTCTTTAGTTAAACTGGCCTTAGATTCCCTAAATCAAAGGCAGCTCCCTTTCACTTTACATTATTTAATTCATACTTTAATTTGATAATATATTCCCTCATTACAACATGCCTTTTCATAGTAAGGATAGGAAAGGTAGAGTTATTGATACCATTCTATGGGCTCTGTTTCTTAACTTGTAAACCTCAGAGTACAAACACCATTAAGTGTGTAGAGCTGCCAATACTAATGTATCCCCCTCCTTGCCCTCTCACCTTGGGTGTGGTCTTCCCCTGCATACAAGCCCATGGCTGGAACCTTGCTGTAGGAACCCTAACCACCAGGCCTCTCATTTAGCGAACGGCTATTTACACTGCCACAGATTGGAGCCACAACTCAATCTTCAACTAGGTGGATCCACTAAATTGGTCAATGCAACCACTTACCAGATCACCTTAGAGCTCAGGTTCAGTGGCAGAAGGGTCTGTGTGAGACCTTATATAGACTACATATTGTAGCTACAATGAAATCAGCACGCATCCTCCACAGCCAGCCTAAATGCAGGCTGGCCCAGTGTGCTTTGCCTTTAGTGCCTCCTCTGGGGGACTAAGCATTCTCCTCATTTACCGTTGAGGTTGTTGCTTTTGCTAATGCAGCTTAGTTGGCAGGAAAGAGTTCAGGTCTACTTGTAAAGAGCACCATGCTCAGCTGATAATAGACTGAGTCCCTCCATGTTGCCTATATGTCGTTTACCTGTGCTCAAGTGCAGGCTGCTCCTGGTCTCTATTGCAAGTTACTGCCAGCTCTCCGACCTGCAGGAGGAACCTCCCATTTGGTAGTGTGACTGAGAATTCTGGCAATTGTCCTCTTGTACTGTTGCCATGCCGCCTTCAACACTGTGGTCCTCATTACGAGTTCGGCGGTAGCCATGCCGCTACTGGCGGCATGGCTGCCGCCGAAATCGCGTCTGGGTCCGGGTTCTCAGAATGAGGAATTACCGGGCCATTTCGAGTTCGGAAGGCCCGGTAATTTCTCCCTCCAAGGACCCGGTCCTTCCCCATTCCCATTTCAGCTCCAATAGGGCTGAATGGGAATGGGAGCAAACAACAGGCCATTACGAGTTGGGCCGTTGTTTGCTCCCTCTTCCCCTCGCGGGACCCGGTAAGCACGCCTGGTTTGACCAGGCGTTGCTTCCTGGGTCCCGCGAGGGGACCTCGTAATGAGGCGGTACGGGGTAAACGGCGCCGGCACCTTTTACGGCGCTGTTTACCCCGTACCGCCAGGGTCGTAATGAGGCCCTGTGTCTTTGTAGAGTAACTAGTCTGATGTGTCTCAACATATAGAGTCATACTCACCCCAATTGTTATCAGATTCCTTCATTCACCTCCCATTAGCCCTTTTCCCCCTAAATTTGGTCTTCTTCCCCTGCCCTATCATATCCTTTATTTCTGCCTCATACCCTATCCCATCAACCTGCCCCTTTAACTTTTTCCTTCCTCCATTTGTCATATCTTGCTCTTCTATTTTTCCACTTACTCATTCCATCCTGCTTATTTCCCATGTCCCCTCCTGCCTCATTCAGCCATCAACTAACCACTTTATTCCTTTATTCCATCATTCCTTCTTTTTGCATTTCCCAAATTCTCTCACTCCATCTGCCATTCCTTGGTGACCTTTTCCTTTGCTCCCATAATCACTCCGATCTGCCTTACTCCCATGTCTTCATTAGTCCACCAGCCTTATTTGTCTCTTCTTTCTCTGCTTCCTTATTCACTCTTTCCTGCCACCGGTCCCTCCCTTCATAAATCCAACACTCTCTTCCTATCTTCTTGCTCCAATGTATTATTTATTATTCAAACCTATGAAAAACTCAGTGGGCCTCATTACACGTTCGGCGGTAAGGGTTTACCGCACAGGTAAGGGCATCGTTGCCGGAAATCCCTTACTGCCCTACTACGAGGTCTCTTAGCGTTAACACCTGGGTTTACCGGGTGTTATGGAAGGGACCCGCTAAGGGACTTCAGAGCTAATAACGGTACCGCAAATTGCAGTACCGTTATTAGCTCCTTCCCCATTCCCATTGAGCCCTATCGGGGCTCACATGGGAATGGGGATTGGTTCCCGGAATGGGGACTTACCGGGTCCTCCAGGGTCGGAATGACCCGGTAAGTCCCTATTCCAGGAACACCGACCCGGAATTCAATAAGGGGGTAGCCATGGCGCTAATAGCGCCATGGCTACCGCCTACCGTGTAATGAGGCCCAGTGGCTTTAAAGCTCTTGTGTCACATTGGTAGCTTAAACCAACCTTCCATTACTAGATTTAACACACTCTTGTTTCCAGTGATGGAGTTTGTGACCGGATACCGAGAGGCCATCCTGGACTTCTCTGAGCTGCTCTTCAGCTGGTACCGCAAGTATCTAATGGATCACGAAGGGGGTCGAGGGCAGAAAGCGGTTGAGAGGCGGCTGCGGCTAGAAGCCACCATCAAGCAGCTGCCTGTAGACCAGTCACATTGGACGGTGCACGTCCTCCGGAACTACAGCCTGAGCTTCCGTGTCAAGAACCCAGAGCAGCAGATACAGGACAGGTTCTACAATGAGGAGGCCCTCAGCTTGGAAGACCTAGACAAGTTCATCAGCTTTGTACGACTCACGGGTGAGGAAGAGGAGGAGGAAGACGATGGAGAAGAGGAGGAAGGTAGGTGACATTCTGGGGAAGACCCCAAACTAAGTGCACTTAATTTTCTGTGGTTTTAGGGAGGAACAATGTAGTGTGGAAGTTGGTGAATATACATTCTCCTTCTGATAACAATCAGCGCTCACACACCCTCCTCTCTTCTGGATGATGTAGCTTCTAATATGGAAAGTGTGTTATGCCATTACAAACAGGTGGGCCAAGTTAGCAAGACAGCCAGAAAAGCATGACATCGTGCCATACTATGAGATCAATTGTACAACCTGAATCACTTACATTGGTCTTTATTCACTTTCCTTCACCATCTGTAAAGCATTCTGTGATTGGTACGATTTTCTCTCTCACTGCTTGACCCTTTCACAAAGTGCTGGAAACGCCAAATTCATTGGTGGTTTGTATTGATTAAGACAGGTGCCATGTTGGTGAAGCAACACTTTAAGGAACAGTGCCTGCATGCTAAAGGTCACCTTTCTTCTCATTTTAATGCATCATAAATTCCCCTAAAAACACAGCATTTCTCATTGGTCGAACATGGCATCCATTAAAAAAACTGTTCTAGCATGTTTTGATGTCGAAGATTGTAAGGTTCTCTTTGGGCTACTTTGTGCACTGATCGTGATCTGATGATGATCAAACAATCATCATCATCACAATAGTAAACTGAGATTGTGCCAAAATAACAGCCCACAGAGTCCCTCACAGCAGAGAAAAGAAAATGCCAGAGTCATCATACCGCAGACGCACACATGGCTGCAAAATGTGAATTGGACCAACTTGTTCCAAAGCAGATCATTGGGCCTCATTACGACCCAGGCGGTAAGTTACCGCCTGGGCCGTGACTTTACCACCATGGCGTAAACTACGTTTACGCCATGGTGGTTGGCGGACTTACCGCCCCATTCCGACCTTGGCGGGGCGGTAAGTCCCCATTTACCCATTTACCCTTCCCCATTCCCATTTTGCCCCATAGGGCATAATGGGAGTGGGGAAGGCGTTAATTACGCCACCGTAAATTACGGTGGCGTAATTAACTCCATGGTCCCTTAGCGCCATGGATATTAACACCTGCTAAAAGCAGGTGTTAAAAGCTCCATGGCGCTAAGGGACCTCGTAATCAGGCGGTAAGGGTCGGCGCTGTTTACGCTGCCGTAAACCCCTTACCGCCTGGGTCGTCCTACCATCGAAAAAAAGCTTAGAGTGGATTATAAATTATGCAACACAGAAAGAGTAATTTAGCTCACGTGTGGCTTAGGTGGAGGACATTCAGACTGAAACACCTCAACCCCCTGCCGACACTACTCCTGTTAAATCGAAGTTACACTAGGAAAGCTATTGACCTATGCCGCACACTGTTTTTCCCAATGTGTGTGCCATGCATACGTGCTTCCTGTTCTGTCAGCTCTATCCATGCTTGCACCTGCTGAAGTCAGATAAGGTCTGGTGTTTCTCTGATGTGTTACATTGAACTAAACTGCAACACACAAAGTAAGGTTTAAAATAAGTTTAGTTACACATTGGTGTTTGTTTATGATAAGTGCCCATGGTCTGTGGGTTTATTTAAAACACAGCTGAGAGTTCCTTGGAAACAGTCTAGCCTCCAATTGTGGGGATGAGACTAATAACACAGTCTTGTAACTTCATCTTTAGGTACTCTGAACTAAACACAGTCTAAGGGGTATAGCGCCTAGCCCCTTACTTATTTTTCCACACTTCCTCGTCACAAGGATATATAGCGCCCAGCTGACTATTAGTAATCCAGCTAGGACGATAGTGCTTGGCTCATTTATTCCTTCTGTTGGGTTGTAATGCCCAGTTCACTAGTTGAGGAATATACACCGAGGATGGGGCTTTACCCCCCCAAGATCCAAGGTTACAGGCCTGAGCGAAGCAAAGGCCTTCCAGGAGTCCCTCAACTACTTCCGGCCAGTAAAGCCTCCCACCGAGGTACATATAGCTATTAGCATCATAGACATGCATGCAGTGGTGCTAATGGCTTTTTTTAAGGATAAGCTAAAGCGAATTCCCTTTAAAAAACTGCAAACTGACATAGATATAAACATTCCTTCTCTATGGAGGCAGTGGGAACAGGTCACCTTATGAAGAGACCGTACAGGTAGGAAAGTGGAGACCGGGTGGCCGGTTCCATGTAGACTGGAGGCTGGGGGATCGAGGGTAGCAAGTGAGTGGCTGCCAGGTGGGCAGGGGCCAGAGCAGGGAAAGAAACATGGCGGTCCATAGTAAAGCACAAATTCCCTGCCAGCTGCTTGGTTGGTACCTCCCCAATGCATGTGAATACGGGACATGGTGCCTATGTCACTCTCTCAATAAGGATTATAGTGCCCTTCTTCCTATCATTAAGAGCAGTGCTGCCCTCCTCACACTCAATACAATATATGGCGCCTTCTGATTGGCAAGCAGTGTTCTCTTTTTATGCAACTGAGAACATCCCTGGCAAACCTCCTCATATATGCCATAGGTGAGGGGATAACCTCTCAGATGACCTCAGAGCCCTTCTTCCGGGTTTTAGGTTCATTCTAAGGTTCCTGATGATGGACTTTGGTTCTTGGTTTTCTTTCTCTCTATCTCTCCTGTCATAGTGATGGCTGCAATGGCACTGTTTCCACTTTTCCTCTCTGGCCTGGTCCACAACCATCTGCTCCTGATCTCGCCCTCTGGCCTGCCTCTCATTCTTATGCAGTGTTGTGAAATGCTCCAAGGAACAGTTTTATGAAGACCCTTTCCTTACTTAGAATATGTCTCTCCTTCCTGGATTAGTTGAGAGTCTTTCTATCATGTCTTCTGCTTTTGGATTGGTAAATTAGTTAATCCGTCATATGTGTCCCTTCTTTCATGGGCTTCTGCGTCCTGAGTCATCGAATGGCCCCTGGTCCATTTTGAAGTCAGGCTGAAGTGCAGCCTTGCCACCGGCTCCACGCTGCTGCACACCTCTGAGGCTCTGCTTCCTGTTGCTCTCCCCTGTTCTCTTCCATAGTGCTGCATATTTGCCCCCAGGCATCTGGATGAACACTGTGTGCAGGAATCTCACTCAGGTCCACAGTTGAGACCTGCAAGCCCAAGGTATCACACTGTATCTGTAATTGTCTCCTCTCTGGGTGTGAGGTTCAGCCACAGAGACCTTCTGTGGTGGACGAGGTGCAGTGGGGTGGACCCTCCAGCCCCACCTTCTGGGAAAATCTGGTCAGGTCCATTAGGCCTTCCTTTTCTCTGTGTCTTGGGACTTGACAAGGTCAATTGGAGACACAACCTTCCCATTGGCCTCAGACACCAGGCCTACCTCATTAAGTAAAGTCCTTGTTTTGCTCCGAAGGACCCTGAGTTCGTAGGTCACCTGCCTCAACAAGCCTGAATACAGCCATATGTTTGGAGGGAGCTTTGCAACTCCCACTTTTTCCTACCTCCAGGTGACTAACAGCTGTGGCAATGCACTGATAGGCTGCTGTGACAGATCATCCTTCTGTCTTTGGGACGGTGTCAGAGGTCTGCCTTTGTCACACCCTCTTGTGCAATGCTTGTTATCTGCTCGTAATACACTGCTCCTTTTCTCCCCTGTTAGAAGAAGACCTACTGCATCTAGACTACTTCCTGCTAGTCACGGATGAGAACGGCACTGTGATGGGCATCGACTTCCTCTTCAGCTGCAACTGCCAGTGCCCAAAGAAGCGACTGCTGGCACTGCGAGCCTTTAATCTGCTGTCCTACAGCATTGCCTACCCCATGGCGGCCTGTGCGCCACGCCGGCCCAAGCAGGTCACGGCTGGAGATATCTTCGTGCACGGGTGAGGAGGTGCAGATGAGACAACTCTGCATGTGTGGTCAGTCTACCTGTGGTACCAGAAATGTATAATGTCTAGTGGGACGGGATACACTCATTCTGTAACATCCAGCGTGAAGTGGGACACCACCTTTGTGATGCCAAGTGTGATGTGAGACAGTAACGGCTCACTTAAAGTAGACTTTTAGCTGCATAATGCGGTTCTATGTGAAGATGTCCCCTAGAAAATGAGTCATGTCAAAACGGAGTCACAAAATGTCGTCTTAAAAAAAGTAGTCATTCAAAACACACAAAGGGTGAAAATGTTGCCAGTAATAAGGTCGCCAAAAAAAGATATTTTTAAATACATGTAAGCACAAGGCTTAAACCCTAACAATGATCCAAACCTCTAATGATACCTCCACAATCACCCTAACTCCATTCCTAAACCTTATCCTAACTCTAATTACAACCCTAAAAAGATGTCATGACATTGTTAGGAAAAACAATATATTAGTGTACGATTTTAATTCAAACTATGATATGATTAAGAGAACATTTTTTTTTATATGGATTGGATAGCAACCTGCGAGAAAAAGAAGCTCTTACAGTCTGGATGCAGACCTCAGTATGGAGAACAGAAAAAGAGGTGTATTACCTAGCTATGTGATGCACTGTCCAGATGCGAGAATAATGAGGCTCTTCTCAATCGTACCCCCACTAGTGACATGACATTCTTCGCATTAGGAGACTAAGAGCAAATACCAGGTGTAGATCATGGTGGGGGGGTGGGCGAGGGGGATGGGTGGCGGGTGGCTGAAACACTGATGCACGTATTTTCTATCCGGCTTTGGTTGAGACACGTGTTGAATGTGTTATTGATTATGTGCATGAAATACTGCATTTGTCATTTTGGTACTGTATGTTCAGGGGACAGCCTACTACGCTAATAATTGGGCCAGTAACCTTTTTAAAGGTCCTAAAATTGACTGAAGATTCTGAATGAATTCTATGAAGCAAAACAAGTCAAAGATTGTTGGGGACTGTACAATGAACTAACCATTTTAAAGCTAGCACTAAAGTTGTATTCTGATATTTGATTTAATTAGATGTTTATGTGTAATTATGATGATTAAATGAACTTGTATATGTCTATGTCTAAGGTTTGTAATAAACCAGTACAATAAAAAAAAAGAACTCTACCCTGAACCCATACGGAACACTAACCCTTCCGTGCACTAAGCATTTTGTGTTAATGTGATTCAATAGAAAAAAACTAAATAAATAGGAATGAACCTACCTAACTCGAACCCCATCACCAGCTTGCCACAAATTACATAGTTCATGACATAACCCACATTTTTGCATTATTCCAAACCTTAGCTTTACCCTAACCACAACTCTAACACTTACACTTAGCTGATAAGATAGCTCAGCGGGTTAAGCGATTGCTGCTGCTGCAATCTCTGTATTATCTGTAGATCACAGGCCTGAAACCCGGCAAGGCCGACTCAGCGTTTCATCTTTCTACGGTTGATAAAATGAGTACCAATTTTGACCTGGTAAATAATAATAGTATATAGTAATGCTACTAATAATAATAGTATATAATAATGCTACTAATAGTAATAGTATATAGTAATGCTACTAATAATAATAGTATATAATAATGCTACTAATAGTAATAGTATATAATAATGCTACTAATAATAATAGTATATAGTAATGCTACTAATAATAATAGTATATAATAATGCTACTAATAGTAATAGTATATAGTAATGCTACTAATAATAATAGTATATAATAATGCGACTAATAGTAATAGTATATAATAATGCTACTAATAATAATAGTATATAGTAATGCTACTAATAATAATAGTATATAATAATGCTACTAATAGTAATAGTATATAATAATGCTACTAATAATAATAGTATATAGTAATGCTACTAATAGTATATAATAATGCTACTAATAGTAATAGTATATAGTAATGCTACTAATAATAATAGTATATAATAATGCTACTAATAGTAATAGTATATAGTAATGCTACTAATAATAATAGTATATAATAATGCTACTAATAATAATAGTATATAGTAATGCTACTAATAGTATATAATAATGCTACTAATAGTAATAGTATATAATAATGCTACTAATAATAATAGTATATAGTAATGCTACTAATAGTAATAGTATATAATAATGCTAATAGTAATAGTATATAGTAATGCTACTAATAATAATAGTATATAATAATGCTACTAATAGTAATAGTATATAGTAATGCTACTAATAGTAATAGTATATAATAATGCTACTAATAGTAATAGTATATAGTAATGCTACTAATAATAATAGTATATAATAATGCTACTAATAGTAATAGTATATAATAATGCTACTAATAGTAATAGTATATAGTAATGCTACTAATAATAGTATATAATAATGCTACTAATAGTAATAGTATATAGTAATGCTACTAATAATAATAGTATATAATAATGCTACTAATAATAATAGTATATAGTAATGCTACTAATAATAATAGTATATAATAATGCTACTAATAGTAATAGTATATAATAATGCTACTAATAATAATAGTATATAGTAATGCTACTAATAGTAATAGTATATAATAATGCTACTAATAATAATAGTATATAGTAATGCTACTAATAATAGTATATAATAATGCTACTAATAGTAATAGTATATAGTAATGCTACTAATAATAATAGTATATAGTAATGCTACTAATAATAGTATATAATAATGCTACTAATAGTAATAGTATATGATAATGCTACTAATAGTAATGGTATATAGTAATGCTACTAATAATAATAGTATATAATAATGCTACTAATAGTAATAGTTTATAATAATGCTACTAATAGTAATAGTATATAGTAATGCTACTAATAGTAATAGTTTATAGTAATGCTACTAATAGTAATAGTATATAGTAATGCTACTAATAGTAATAGTATATAGTAATGCTACTAATAATAATAGTATATAATAATGCTACTAATAATAATAGTATATAGTAATGCTACTAATAATAATAGTATATAGTAATGCTACTAATAGTAATAGTATATAGTAATGCTACTAATAGCAATACTATATAATAATGCTACTAATAGTAATAGTATATAATAATGCTACTAATAATAATAGTATATAATAATGCTACTAATAGTAATGTATATAATAATGCTACTAATAGTAATAGTATATAGTAATGCTACTAATAGTAATAGTATATAATAATGCTACTAATAATAATAGTATATAGTAATGCTACTAATAGTAATAGTATATAACAATGCTACTAATAGTAATAGTTTATAATAATGCTACTAATAATAATAGTATATAACAATGCTACTAATAGTAATAGTATATAGTAATGCTACTAATAATAATAGTATATAATAATGCTACTAATAGTAATAGTATATAATAATGCTACTAATAATAATAGTATATAGTAATGCTACTAATAATAATAGTATATAATAATGCTACTAATAGTAATAGTATATAATAATGCTACTAATAGTAATAGTATATAGTAATGCTACTAATAGTAATAGTATATAATAATGCTACTAATAGTAATAGTATATAATAATGCTACTAATAATAATAGTATATAGTAATGCTACTAATAGTAATAGTTTATAATAATGCTACTAATAGTAATAGTATATAGTAATGCTACTAATAATAATAGTATATAGTAATGCTACTAATAGTAATAGTTTATAGTAATGCTACTAATAATAATAGTATATAGTAATGCTACTAATAATAATAGTATATAATAATGCTACTAATAATAATAGTATATAGTAATGCTACTAATAATAATAGTATATAGTAATGCTACTAATAGTAATAGTATATAGTAATGCTACTAATAGCAATACTATATAATAATGCTACTAATAGTAATAGTATATAATAATGCTACTAATAGTAATGTATATAATAATGCTACTAATAGTAATAGTATATAGTAATGCTACTAATAGTAATAGTATATAATAATGCTACTAATAATAATAGTATATAGTAATGCTACTAATAGTAATAGTATATAATAATGCTACTAATAGTAATAGTTTATAATAATGCTACTAATAATAATAGTATATAATAATGCTACTAATAGTAATAGTATATAGTAATGCTACTAATAATAATAGTATATAATAATGCTACTAATAGTAATAGTATATAATAATGCTACTAATAATAATAGTATATAGTAATGCTACTAATAGTAATAGTTTATAATAATGCTACTAATAGTAATAGTATATAGTAATGCTACTAATAATAATAGTATATAATAATGCTACTAATAGTAATAGTATATAATAATGCTACTAATAATAATAGTATATAGTAATGCTACTAATAATAATAGTATATAATAATGCTACTAATAGTAATAGTGTATAGTAATGCTACTAATAATAATAGTATATAATAATGCTACTAATAGTAATAGTGTATAATAATGCTACTAATAGTAATAGTATATAGTAATGCTACTAATAGTAATAGTATATAATAATGCTACTAATAGTAATAGTATATAGTAATGCTACTAATAGTAATAGTATATAATAATGCTACTAATAATAATAGTATATAGTAATGCTACTAATAGTAATAGTATATAATAATGCTACTAATAGTAATAGTTTATAATAATGCTACTAATAATAATAGTATATAATAATGCTACTAATAGTAATAGTATATAGTAATGCTACTAATAATAATAGTATATAATAATGCTACTAATAGTAATAGTATATACTAATGCTACTAATAATAATAGTATATAGTAATGCTACTAATAATAATAGTATATAATAATGCTACTAATAGTAATAGTATATAATAATGCTACTAATAATAATAGTATATAGTAATGCTACTAATAGTAA
This sequence comes from Ambystoma mexicanum, assembly GCF_040938575.1. Lineage (NCBI taxonomy): Eukaryota > Metazoa > Chordata > Amphibia > Caudata > Ambystomatidae > Ambystoma > Ambystoma mexicanum. The sequence continues at coordinate 142,295,006 of NC_090921.1, forward strand.
TAGTATATAATAATGCTACTAATAGTAATAGTATATAATAATGCTACTAATAATAATAGTATATAGTAATGCTACTAATAATAATAGTATATAGTAATGCTACTAATAGTAATAGTTTATAATAATGCTACTAATAGTAATAGTATATAGTAATGCTACTAATAATAATAGTATATAATAATGCTACTAATAATAATAGTATATAGTAATGCTACTAATAGTAATAGTATATAGTAATGCTACTAATAGCAATACTATATAATAATGCTACTAATAGTAATAGTATATAATAATGCTACTAATAATAATAGTATATAATAATGCTACTAATAGTAATGTATATAATAATGCTACTAATAGTAATAGTATATAGTAATGCTACTAATAGTAATAGTATATAATAATGCTACTAATAATAATAGTATATAGTAATGCTACTAATAGTAATAGTATATAATAATGCTACTAATAGTAATAGTTTATAATAATGCTACTAATAATAATAGTATATAATAATGCTACTAATAGTAATTTTATATAGTAATGCTACTAATAATAATAGTATATAATAATGCTACTAATAGTAATAGTATATAATAATGCTACTAATAATAATAGTATATAGTAATGCTACTAATAATAATAGTATATAGTAATGCTACTAATAGTAATAGTTTATAATAATGCTACTAATAGTAATAGTATATAGTAATGCTACTAATAATAATAGTATATAATAATGCTACTAATAGTAATAGTATATAATAATGCTACTAATAATAATAGTATATAGTAATGCTACTAATAGTAATAGTATATAATAATGCTACTAATAATAATAGTATATAATAATGCTACTAATAGTAATAGTATATAATAATGCTACTAATAATAATAGTATATAGTAATGCTACTAATAATAATAGTATATAATAATGCTACTAATAGTAATAGTATATAGTAATGCTACTAATAATAATAGTATATAATAATGCTACTAATAGTAATAGTATATAATAATGCTACTAATAATAATAGTATATAATAATGCTACTAATAGTAATAGTATATAATAATGCTACTAATAATAATAGTATATAGTAATGCTACTAATAGTAATAGTATATAATAATGCTACTAATAATAATAGTATATAGTAATGCTACTAATAGTAATAGTTTATAATAATGCTACTAATAGTAATAGTATATAGTAATGCTACTAATAGTAATAGTATATAATAATGCTACTAATAGTAATAGTATATAGTAATGCTACTAATAGTAATAGTATATAATAATGCTACTAATAATAATAGTATATAGTAATGCTACTAATAGTAATAGTATATAATAATGCTACTAATAGTAATAGTTTATAATAATGCTACTAATAATAATAGTATATAATAATGCTACTAATAGTAATAGTATATAGTAATGCTACTAATAATAATAGTATATAATAATGCTACTAATAGTAATAGTATATAATAATGCTACTAATAATAATAGTATATAGTAATGCTACTAATAATAATAGTATATAATAATGCTACTAATAGTAATAGTATATAATAATGCTACTAATAATAATAGTATATAGTAATGCTACTAATAGTAATAGTATATAATAATGCTACTAATAGTAATAGTATATAATAATGCTACTAATAATAATAGTATATAGTAATGCTACTAATAGTAATAGTTTATAATAATGCTACTAATAGTAATAGTATATAATAATGCTACTAATAATAATAGTATATAGTAATGCTACTAATAATAATAGTATATAATAATGCTACTAATAATAATAGTATATAGTAATGCTACTAATAGTAATAGTATATAGTAATGCTACTAATAGCAATACTATATAATAATGCTACTAATAGTAATAGTATATAATAATGCTACTAATAATAATAGTATATAATAATGCTACTAATAGTAATGTATATAATAATGCTACTAATAATAATAGTATATAGTAATGCTACTAATAGTAATAGTATATAATAATGCTACTAATAATAATAGTATATAGTAATGCTACTAATAATAATAGTATATAATAATGCTACTAATAGTAATAGTATATAATAATGCTACTAATAGTAATAGTATATAGTAATGCTACTAATAATAATAGTATATAGTAATGCTACTAATAGTAATAGTATATAATAATGCTACTAATAATAATAGTATATAGTAATGCTAGTAATAGTAATAGTATATAGTAATGCTACTAATAAGAATAGTATATAATAATGCTACTAATAGTAATAGTATATAATAATGCTACTAATAATAATAGTATATAGTAATGCTACTAATAATAATAGTATATACATGTTCTGTGTAAAGCGTGTTTTGGGTAGAAAAGCCATATAAATGTCAAATTATTATTATTACTCTAATGCTTAATCTACCCTAACCACTTAGTGTATCCTAACCCCTATCTTACACCGATAACACTGGCCCTCTTCAACCTGCCTATCCATTTCTTGATCAATTACCCAACACCAATATATTAGCCCTAGCCTAACCATAACCCCTACCCTGACATATACCTAGACAGGTAATGTACCCTAACCAGTAAGCAAGCCCCAACATCACCACCCCTCTCACAACCACCGTGACCCTAACCCTTACCCTAAGTCTAACCAAAATATGTAACTCTATCAAAGCACAAGACCACTAGGCACTAGCAACACTACATTTTTGGCTACTTTTCAACTCCATTTGTTGACTACCTTTTGCTTGGCGACCTCTTCACTGCAGTGGTATTTTCACCATCATTTTCTCACTGACTCAATTTGTGTTTGCAACATTTTCACTGGGTACCCATGATGCCCATCATTGGAAATGAGACGAACAGCTGTGTGATGTGCAATGAGAAGAAATACACTAATCATATATTCGTCAATGGGGAATGGGAATGTGGAGGATTGCTATTTCTCAAGGGCGTAAAAGCTGACAGAGGTACTCAGATACAGAAATGGCTGTTCTGCTAACCAGGCCCCCATTTCATTAAACGCCATGCCAAAAGTATTGTTTACACCTCTGCCTTGATGCATCGGTATCCTGTCCTGCAGCTACTGCTATCTAGTGGTACAGAGCAGGTTAATAGGTCACATGTGCCCTGTTTGACAGCTGCTGTGACAGCCAAGTCACTGCAGTGCAGAGGCAGCATTAGAATGTTCACTTCTGCTCGAAACCTATAAGGAAGTATGATAAACCATTGCTTGGTGGAAGGACAATCTGGAAATATAAGCTATACCTAGGTTTTGGTATGGTGGCTGATGGCTCACATAATTATTAAAGCCTCTTCTGATTTGTAGCACACCAATGTTACCCCGATGAATCAGACAAAAGGCAGAATCCATGCATCTGTTGACTCTAATGAAGGATGGAGATCCCCCAGCTGGAGATCTCCTGGAGCCTGGATTCAAAGAGGCAATTACATAACAAAGGCCTGCCTCACACCAGGGGATTGACCACCACAGAGTCTTTGAAGCTGCTTGCTTGGAAAGGGTTGGAGCTAGAACAGTCAGAGAGTACAAATGGGTTCGAGGAAGGATTCCTCTATCTTACTTTTCTGTGTGTGTTTCTCTCCTTCCTGCCCCCTATGCTTACTGTGGAACAAGGCCCTCAGGGTATGGCATTAGGAGGCAAGGGTCACTTGTCTCAAGCACTGGGAATGGACACTTTAAAGAGGATTGCCCTACATCGAATCCCCAGTGGCCCTTTACCTATAAAAGAGGGGGTCTCTCACTACTTCTTTAATTCATTCCTGGAAGAATACATTTTGACCTCTTTTGGGGGTGCAGACCTTTTCAAAGTCCTCCTCCGGTGAGGTTATGAATGAGGTTCCATGGCAGAGGCCTAGCTCCATTGTCTACCTATCCCCAGGGCACATTAGGAGTAAACTATTGCTGGAGCAAGATCTGCCTCTCTGCCAGCTACACTGGTATCTAGGACCTCACTGGAGGTAAAGGGCTCCTGCAGGTGGTAGCTAGCCTCCCCCGGGTTGGGAGAACGAGAACAAGGAATCATCTTGTTCCTGAGCCTCTGGATTGGTACTCACAGCATTCAAACTATATTCACCACTTTCAAACTAGCATGACCTGCAGTGCTGGCTTTTGCACTCCCCTTCGCCCTTCGAGCCATCGCTCACATCTTCAAACCAGTTTGACGCAGCGTCACCTCAGCAAAGCCATCCTCTGTTTGGCTCATCTTTTCAGGCTATGCGTGACCATCAAACCACTCCTGGTGACACAATGGCCTTGAATGGCCTTGTCTCACGTTGTCTTCGAACCACATAGGAGACCGCCGGGAACCCATTCTATGTATACTCACCACTGATGCCAATACAACCTGATGCCTTTGAACCTGGTTCTGCCCACAAGCAATGCATCTCAAAGCCAGATATGACATTGCAGAATCGCCAAAAGCATTGCAGTCAGGCATATTGAGATCCCCTATGCCCTTGGCCCATTTGTAGGAACCCTAGTGACTCGCTTAGCTCCCCTTTGCACCTTTTTCCTAAGGAAACACCCACTTTGAACATTGTGGGATTTGTTGCCTTTTCCTTGCTGGTAAGTATCCAAAGTACTTGCACCATAACATTCGGCATTTCTCTGTCTTCCTTTACAGGGGCGGATTCTTATTGGGGTGTTTTGGTACAGTTTATTTTGCATATTGATGTGCTTAATTAAAGTATACATATTTGTATAGAACCTTGATTGGACATTGCTTTATTTTGGACTGTTGTACTGTTGTAGGTTGGATGTTCAGGTTTTGAGTATATAGCCTGCCCTCAGCCCACATTACCACAAAAGGCAAATGAGGTGTAGCTCTTAACTGTGCCTGTTTCACTTTTATTATTGGGATCACTTGTTACATAGAAGTGTGAGGGCTGAGTAGGTGGCTTAACCAGAACTCACTCTTGTACTCCTGCAGGGCTTTAGTCATTTAATCACAGAGACCCCAAACATATATGGGCCATGAGAAAGCCAAACAACTATTGAATAATGTAAAATAGGAAACCTGATAATGTACCATGATAAGTAGTTTAGCAGCCTTATAATATTAGTGATATTTTGTATACACTTCTGATAATGTCTGTTAGAATATTGCACACCAACCATATAACATAAACATTGAAGCGCTCTACAAACCCTGTAAGGCTGAAAAGGAGGTCACCCAGAAACTATATAACTTCCAATGGGAATTCATGGATCGACTTTGCGATAGCCAAGAGTCATTCACCACTACTCTCTGGTTCTGTCCTCTTGTTCTCTTCAGGCTATTGGAGCAGCTGTTGCCAAGGATAGGTGTGAAGATGACCAAGAACCCGATGAGATCCTGGTCGCAGCGCCAAAACTTCACCTTCCCTGCCATGAGAGTGAAAGGATGCCACGTATGTAAGAGACGCAGCTTTGAGACCCAACTCGCCCCATGGTAAGGCAAACCTTTCACCTAAGGCACCAACTGTGCATCTGGCCATGCATGCGGGAAAGCAGCATCTAAAAACAGGGTCCCCTGGACTATCAGGTAAAGTGCGTAGGATTGAGCTGACAGGCCACAAAGATGCCATGGCCCGAGATGCATAGTGAAACACTGTCATCATTACTTTCTCTATCTCATCTATTTGTTCATGAAATACAGTTTTTCAAAACTATTATTTTTGGTATCCAGTCCCTTGTTCGCCCACACCAATCTAGTTAGGACTGAATGTCCTCTCATTTGCTCGTCAGGTCCTTATTTTGGCCTTTGCTGGCGACATTCATGTAGCCTCACAGTAACAGTATGTGGACATTAATTGATTCTATTTCACTATGTGCTGAGTAAAGGAAGGAGTTTTAGGGTGACTAAGAAGTTTAATTAAAGGCAGTTGAGGGAGTGGAGTGTTAAGTGGGGGGGTCAAAGGGAAGCCTGCCTTCCTTTTTTATTGTTTCACATTTATATCTTGGCTGAGATATGTATTATGTACAAATGCTAGTCTCGAGATTTGTGGGTGGAGTTTTTGGTAAAATTAGGTGTAGGTATTGGAGGTTGAGATTTAGGTAGGAGATCATTTCCAGATTACTTTTAGGACAGGTGACATTAGAGTAGGTGATTAAAAGATATACATTGTTTTTTTTTTTGAGAATTAAATCTTTTTATTGCATTTGAGTAAAAAATCAGAAATTACATGGAGGCAAGGTACAGTACAGGCAACTCGGCTCGAAAGTCATACAAGGGCATCAGTAAGCGAATTAAACAGAATAATAGTCTCCAGTAACTAACCCATTCCTTCCTACCCCAGTACCCTGCCACCCACTCCCAAATAGAACATCTCTGTCCCACCCTCCCAACCCTCAGTAACCAAAAACAACAAACAAACAAATACCCAAATGGAAATAGGTGTCACATTGAGCGTAGTAACAACAATCCAACATCATACAAGACAGTGTCCGATTTGCGGCTCAGTGCTAAACCTCTTTGCCAGGACCCAGAACCTCTCAGCTCACTCTGGGTCTGCAACCCTTTGGTAACAGTTTTGGGCAGCTGAGAAGACTTTGGCTAGAAGGGTTCGCCAGCTTTGCAGTGACTGTGGGTTTGGCTTTTTCCAGTCTAACAAGATAGATTGTATTTCCAAAATGTAACCAACTACATCCTTTTCATTCACCTTGGTATAGAGGCAAAGAACATTTCTTTTATTTCTTTTATTTTTGTATTTACAGTTACACATTTGCCTTTATACATTAGTAAAAAATAAGTTGCTGTTTTTATTTATCTGATTGTTACATAGATCCTAAAATAGACAAAACATAAGCAAATAACACAGTTTATCATATGTGGGCATAAAATAATGTCCTAAGTATTGATCAATTTATTAATTGTATAGAGTGTTACGTGCAAAAATGAGAAGTTAGATCAATAATTATTTATCTAAAGGAAATCATCATTTTATCTCACAAAGCTTTATGAGACCATAAATCTTTGTGAGCATATATCTTTTCCTCCAAGGGGAATTCGAAAATATCTTTCAAAATGAACTTAATACTAAAGATAGTGCCAAGTGTTTCACCTACATTATTTTCCACGATAAAGTCTCGAAAAAGACCGCACTGGGAGAGTGAACACATTTCTCAAAGTACAAGTGCTGTTTTTCCACTAAAATGTGACAATCTAATATTAAGTGATGTAGTATAACTTCACAGTCAGATCCACAAACTCGACAAGTGCAATTCTCTTGTGATATTTTTAGTACTTCCAATGTGTGCAACACGTTGAAACAAAATCTTAGCAGCCACGTTCTTGACTGTAATGAGGGACATTTTTTAACATAGGCAATGCATGATTTTAAAATTGGAAGAGCCACTCTATTTGTCTTATACAGTTTTACATTTATTAGTTTTTCATGGCTATTTATGTAGTTTAGTTCCTTTAATTTCTTTATCATCAATGAAGGATTTCTCGATAATTCATACTGGACAATAGCATATCACATTTCTTGGTAAATTCCAATACGGAGATTTCCCCTTCTCCTTCTCGCACTTTATTTACTACAAGAATTTGGGTTCACCCGTAAGGATCTTATCCATGAAAGCTTAGTCTTTTTCTTGAGACTGTCTATCTCCATGAATGCAGTTCAAGTCTAATCATCGCTATCGGCACTGAGCAAGGTGGATTCAATACAGCCTGCCATAAGGAAACTTCCTACACATTTATATAGTTTAAATCGATGTCATTTAACAACTTCAACCATAGGTTGTACTTGGGGTGACCTTTAATTTCACAAATTTGATTAAAGAAAGTAGCGTAAAAGAGCAGTATTTTACTAAAATGATTTTCATTTGAGTCTGAAACAATCTACTTTCCGACTTTCTTCTGTCTTTAATTACTCCTAAGTTGTTTTTGTTAGTGATGGTGAATCCAAGATATATCAAGTTATCCCCTTCCTCGATCTGGGTGTTATTAATTGACCATGTGAATGTATGCTTATTACGTTTCCCCATAAAGGAGATTTATTTTTATTTTTTGGAGTTAATTTCCAATCTGTTCATTTCTGCGTATTCCCCAAAATGAAAGTAAAGAACATTTGACTATTGTGCTTGGATGTCCATGGCAACAAATTCTCTGTATTGGTAATGTAGGTATCTATTTGTTGTTCACACAATAAAATGACACTATCATATTTTTGAGTTGGTATAAAAATGTCCCAGATTGTTGATGCCCTGCCGATCTAAAAACCTGCCTTGAAGAGCCCAGCCTTTGGGAAAGTGCCTAACAGCCGTGGCCAAGTAATTTATGGGATGCGTGATAAAAGTTTAGAATGAGAGTCAGGGTTTCTACAGCAATACACTGTATTTATATACCACAATTGATACACAAACATGACAAAGCAATAGGCAATATGGCACACAATTGGATCATTAGACCACTGAAGACATAATATATAACGGCAACCAAACCAATTCTTCATGGCGGATTTCTAACTAATATGGTTTTCAACCGAGAAGAGAAGTGTAAAGGGCACACTTTCCACTTGACAGCAGTTAATCATGAGAGTCATTTTCAACTCTACAGGGCGAAATATGCCTCCTAACAGTGTAGGTCCTCCTTTCAGGGCACCTCCCCAAGGACATAACCATGACACCATGACAATGTGTTTGTTGCGTGAAGAAATAAACAAATAATGGTTCAGGAGAACCACCCCACATCTACTTGGCTTGTCTGCACATGCCCAGCTTGAAAACGAAGTCTCGGAATAGACAGTTCTCAGAATTCGACCTGCACAAGAAGTCCATAACTGTGCCCCTTCTGGCCTACCATCCTTTAGGGGTGATCCTATAGGTCAGGGGATTTTCACAACCTAAAAGTGTAGTCTAGCGCCAGAACCCAGAACAAAAGAAGCAGACATGCTCCTAGAAAGTCAGACCCACTAGAGAAAGATGTTGGTGTTGCCAACACTTCTCACACAGTTGCACATTTACAAAAAAGGCTTAGGCTTCTTATGTAGCCTTCATGGCACATACATATAGACCTTACACAGTCCGCATCTTCGGCATGCGACACCACACTCTATGCACACCAGTCCATCCTCTCTAGCGCTGTAATTATCCATTTGCTTACCGTGGCTGACCCCACTACAGTGTTCCCTGTCCCATCCAGCCATGCACTGATCTCAGATATCCTACCATCATTTATAGAACCTATGTGAGTAAGAGACAGAATAGCGATAGAAAATCAACCACGTTGTCTGGGGAAAGGTGGAGTTTGTCAAAGAGATGAGATGTGAATCTACCAAGACAGATCAGCCATGAAATGCTGATTTTGCTGGAAACATGCAGCACCGTCTCCTATGTTTCTGATTGCCTGGCCTCTAAAGGAGAGTTTGCAAGCAATGTTAAGTTGCGGAATTTTGACTGATAGAATTTGGAGAAGGTTTCCAGTATTCAGAACAATGATACGAAAGCGTCTGTAACTCATATGATTTTGAACAAAAATGTTGATTGGCTGATTATAATTCCGAAAGTCCAAATGGAATTTTACTTGGCTCAAGTACACTTCATTTACTTTGGATCTTTTTAGGTATCATGTTTTCTCATCTGAAGATTCTCCATTGGAATGTAAAGGGCCTGAATTCCCCTGTAAAAAGGAAACAACCCATCTTTTGGACAAGCACTCTAAGCTGAATGGCTTGTACAACAGACAATTCTTCAAATGCTTTAGATCGAGGTTGAGATGTGTGTGTTTCATTTCATTTCGGAAACCCTTACGGTATCAGTTGCCAAGTCAAAAAGTGGATTCGGAGGGTAGATTTGCGATGCTGTGCAGGTTGTCAGAGAGTGAGTCTCTGGTGATTGCTAACGTGCATGCGCTTAATGTCGCTCAGGATGTATTTGGAGTTTGCATGAGTTTGGTTTGCAGTGATAGTTTATAGCGTTTCCAAAGCTGTGTAGCATGACTTGTAAGTCCAAGCTGCAGGTGACATACTGAGAAGAACATTAGTAACACTCCATAGGAACTTAGGAGGATGTGGCGTTTAGTGGATACTTGGAGGTGCTTGGTTCCTAGATAAAAACAATTCACCTGTTATTCTTTGCACATAAGGTGTTACCAAGGATTGTCTTTTTTCTATTATCTAGCCCTTTACTAAGTAGCATGCAGACAGCAGAGGTTATGGCGATAGTTGTCTTTGACTATCCAGATAGCTCTGTAGTGGCTGATTTCTCTTCAGGAGACAGGCAGAAGAGGGGGTATGTCAATGACTGCTTGCTGGTGGATACTCATTTTGTGGAATATATGCAAAAGAGATTGGACGTTATATCAAAGAAAATGAGTGATCTGTGTCAGACTACTTTGGGGCTCATTTTCTATAAAGGAGTAATTTGGCTGCGGGGAACCAATACGTTTATGATTTAATGAAAGGCCCCTTTTGCACTTCACATTTGCACGTGAGTAAATTCTCTGTGGCATGCTGGCATGCCAGGCAGTGTTTACTTTTTATTGTGATTGCCGCTGATAATGCTTGGAGGGCAGGCAGCACTCACATTTAAATGAAACCTATGGCGAGCATGTCGGGGAGAGTTTAATTGTAATTGTAATTGTACAAGCCATGTAATTGTGCGAGCATGGCAGTGTGTACAATGGACCCCATGGGGATATCCAGCATTTGCGCTGGCATGAAAATATATGCCGGTACTGATGCTGGAGTATTTGTATGGTGGAGAAGAAGGGAGCAACGGAAATGCCAGTTGCCTACCGGCCCTAGTATCCACCATATAAATGATTGAATATGTAGCGTGGCGTGATTGAAAGGCGTTAAAGCCTTACTCAAGGCTTTACGCTTTCAGACACATTACGCCACTATCGAACATGAGCTCCTCTGTGTTCTGAGATGCCATGTAGGTGGTGATTCATGGCAGAGTAATGAGATCTGAATGTGGCTGAGGAGGTTATTTTGTGGGACCCGTCTAAGGAAAGTCGCCAAGGCATGTTAAGGGCATGTGTGCAGTTTTATTCCTATTTGGCTTAACGGCAGGGAGGGAAGTTGAGAACTGAGGTTGAGAACAAGTATACAAATTAAGTTGCCACTCTGGAATGGTGAAGGTTCTGATTTATAACCCAGCAATTTGTAAAGTATACAAAATGTGAGGGAACAATCATGAAATACACCTACAACAAACATACTTGACTGCTGGTGAGGTTGAAATGGCAAATTGGAACAGTTCACTGGAGGCTGTGATTGAAGTGATTAGTTCTATGCAGACCCAGAAGTGTCCTTGAATCAATGACCTCACAGACCAATTTTATAAAAGGTTCATAGATTTACTATTGCTGGTCACAAATTTGATGGGGCCTATAATGATAACACTGATCTCAAAACCCCAGGAAGTTCACACCAGTTTTGTGTACTTAATGTAGATATTAAGATCCTCGCGAAGGTCATTGCCAGGAAACTGATTGGGGGTGATCCCTCACCTTGAGCATATGCATCAGCCAGGTTTTGCTGGGTGGGTTGAGATATCACTGGGGATGTGGCCCATCTGTTATATAGAAACCTGCAAATCAAGCTTTCTGAGATCGAAGGAGAATACTTGACACTGTGGGTTGAAGTGGGCGCAATAAAAATAATACTATTACCAAATATTCTTTATCTGTTCAATATATTACTATTTCCTTTCTCCACAAAGAACATGAAAAGCATTTATACAATATTTAACTTAGCCAAATTTAACAAAGGGTATATTCCACTATTGGATGAGGCTCAACGGTGACATATGCTGGGGGAAAAGGCTCTTGTACTAAATCATGCTACACTTTGTACTCTGTCATGAAACAGAGATGCAGTGGCAGTGGACCTTTTAGAAAACTACTGCCCTCTGTTGAAAGACCTGGTGGGTCGCTACCTCAGAGTCGAATATATCCTCCTATATCTAAACTCCATTTCTTCCTACCTGACCATGCTTCTCTCCATGCAGTACGAGGTGTAAGGCAGTGCTCTACTGCTCTGAGCGGTGTCGGAAAATTGACTGGAAGAAGAGTCCTGAGGACGTAAGTCACCAGTACTGGTGCGAGAAGATGCGGGGTTACATGAGCCGCACCCAGGAGCTGGCCGATTTCCCTTTCAAGTATGCATCTGGTAAGCAAACATGAGTTTTTGTCCTTTCCATCCAATGAATCAGATTACAAGTATGGTTTTATATGCGTACAGTGGTTGTAAATATATTTCCTACGTAGGGATCTGGCCAATATTATTAGTCCCAAGACGTCATTTCTTCTCCATCTACTGTCTTATGGATGTGTCTCAGTATCTTCCCTCTCTACTTAGATCAACTCTCTTGATGTCTTCCAATACCCATCCAACATCAGTTTCTGCAATCTCACCCATGGCCTTAGTGTCCCCATATACACTCACATCAGCACCTCAGTTTCACTGACTCTCCTATTTCCCTTTGGTAATGTCTGGAACATTCTCCTACCTCCATGCCCCCAACCCTCCTACCACATAATCCCTCAGATCTCGCCTCCCTTCCATTTTTACTCTTTCCTGTGTCTCAATTTCTCATGCTAAAACAGATTGAACACACTTCAAATCACATTCTTCCCAGCCTCGTTGGGGGGAAAGTGCCATCTATGGAGAAGTTTGATAACATTGAAGGCAAGCGTCCCCAACCAGCACGATCCTCCCCGCAATGAGAGACAATAATGGACTCTCCCAAGATGGGAATAAGGCCACGACAAAGTGCGGGTGAGCGTAAATGGGAGTTTATCAATCAGAATAGGGCGTGCAAAGAACTCTGCAAACTCCGAGAGCGCTCTGTCTGACAATAGCAAAGACAGGCGTATATATTTACAAAGAACGTCATCAGAACCTACATACTATAGGGGGCACAAGTTCATGGGGATTGGGTGGCGACGACTAGCCATAGGTGCTGCTGCGATGTGGTTGGCCATGGCTGGAGGACGTCACTGGTTAGCCTCGTGGGTAGGGCTGGGCCTGGTCGGTCAGCTGGGTTCATCCAGGCGGTGTTGTTGTGCCCCGGTGGCCTGTGTCAGAGATGAATGTCTTTTCCTGACTTCTTTGCCCTATGCCATGCACACCGCAATCATTCACCCATTTGCAATATTATCTTCCTTAGTAAATCTTCCAATAGGTTATTCTACAGGTTAATGCAACACAGGAGGAATGCACCTAGAGTGGGGTTTGTTGGCGATTTATCAATACAAGGTTACCAGCGTCCTGTGGACCGGGTACCATAGGTCGTGGGGTTAGGTCTCAGGGCATGGGACAGGCAGTCCATGTCATCATGTCTTGTTAGAAGTCTTTATGGATGTGTTGCTGTAATGTTGCCATAATATTGGATGACCTAATTTTACAGGGGCCATTAATCTAAGGTGAGCCGATGGGTTGTGGGGCTTAAGAAAGGGCGCCTCTGGATCTGTGGTTCCAGGCGGAGGTTTACTGCTGGGTTGTAAATAATACAGGTAGCGGGCCATTGGCCTTGGGTGCTGCAGGGGGAACTACAAATCTTTGAAGCGGCTCCAGGCAAGTTGGGGGATGTGGAGCAGCGCGGCACAGGCCTCTGTTTTTTTCGTCTGGCAGGCTTTGCTGGGAGGGAGGGGGAATGGCCTTGCATGTGCTCCCAAAGGTATTTTCCTCGTGTGTTGCCGATTTTAGGTGGAAGAAGTATAAACATTCAAATAATCTATAATACTAATTGAGTCATTCCAAAGCTCACGTTTTAACATTGCTAATGCCTTTCATATAGTCAATCCGAGCACATTACTTGTACACTATGTTTTTGACAACTACAACATTTTGTTACATGCTTATACATTCGTGGTAAGTGAGGTAGTAGTAAGGTTGGTGGAGCACATAGAGACAACTGGCCACTGAGACTGATGGCAGGGGCACATAGTGGGCTTACACACACATGCATATGGTGCACTTTCGTGTACCCTTTAAACGAGCCCTCAATATGGTTGCATTTGTCTTTTCTTTGCACTCTAGCAGCATTAGTTCGGTTGTGGCGCGGGACCGTGGGGTGCAATCTTTTCAATGACATACATAACACAAAAACCCCCGGGACGTTTTTACTATTTGCGCATAACTGCCGGGATTTGGGTGCTTCATTCCTAATGTCGTATGAGCTCACATTCTGCCATATTTATACATTTGACAGGTTTTTTAGTCAGAGAGGTTGTGGGAAGAATGCTTTCATCGCAGGTAGCTTTCTTATTAGTATTTGGAAACTTTGCTTTTGTCCAAAGATCATTTTACAGTTCTTTTTCCACCCAGGCCCTGCTGGCCGGGTCATGCTGGGAACAGCGATACACTGCGGAAGGTGAAATGTTACAGTGTTGGTATCTTACACTAGCTCATGTCCGTCTTGTTCGTGGGAACGGGCTCTCAGTGGATCTGCCAGGGAGCTGTGACCACAGGGATAATTGAAACTTTCCAAAGGTGGGGGCCGCGTTGCGGTGCGCAGGGCTCACACCATCTTCATTGGACAAAATGGTTTCCGAGGCCTAGCTAAATTCAGCAGGTTTGCTCAATGTCTTCGGCAGGTGACCCACCCACCACCTGGGCCCTGATGGTAGTGAGGGGACCCCTGACGAGCCATGGTCCTCACCCAAGGAAGGGGATGCAGGGGAGGGGGGTCTTTTGGACCAATCCTCCCCTACATTTCCCCCCTTTCGTTACTTAAGTAATGAATTCTTTAAATCCTCCAATCTCCTACATTCTTCCTCGTCAATTAAGGCGTCATCCCATGCAGGTGTGCCTTTTATCGGCATCCATGCCCTGCACACCCCTCTCAGGCTCTGACCTCTCCCTGCATATTCATCTGGGGTACAAGTCAGGTATATGCATCATTTCTCCCCTTCCAAGTCCACCCACACCTCCTCGTACCATTCTAGCATACAGGGCTCTTTAATGGTAGTGTGCCACAGTTTGTCTACTATATCCCTGTCGTGGTACCTAGGCACTAACTGATATCTCGGTGTGTCATCTGTTCCTGTTTGTACCTGTGCCTCCTGCATAGCTTGTATTGTACCGTGGGTGTTGCCCATTGTCACCATCATCATTTCACCATTCGGTACTGCGTTAGCACAACATCAAAGACCCACCTGGCACAGGCAAAAAATAAAGAGGAGGAATATTACAGCCAGCATCAAAAATTTCACAGTCATTCCCAGCCACGATGGGACCCAGGAGAAGAGATTGTCGAACCACGTGCTTTCTTCCGCTCCACCTTCGATTCTCATTCTTTCTCCTAGGTTATGTACTGCCTCGATCACATGGGACAGTGAGCCGTTGTCTGCGTCTTCGGAAGGTACAAAAGTGCAGCAGGCACTTCCGATTTTTCGGAAAACACCTCCGTCCATCGCTGTCAACAGGTCCAGGACATACCTGTTTTGCATGGTCATCAGCCGTAGTGCTCTCAGTTCCACTTTTATTACGTTAAACCCTTCTTCAGTGTCATTAGCCAGCTGGATCAGCTCCGAACGTGTGATTTGGAGCCACTTTGCATTTGCTCGCGCCTGGATACTTGGGATGAGTGAGGCAAAAAATGTCTCTGCAGAGCTGAATAATCGATATCTATCCGGGATCTGTGGCAGCAATTCTGATGATGCCTTTGATATATAGTTCGTTGATCGTTTGTTTCGGGACAGCACCCCTTCCTTGTTCCCGGAAGACAGGACATATACTTGTGGCTATGCAGTTTGCTGGGCCGCACCCTGTTGGGTGTTTCTTCGCACCTTCTTGCTCCCATCAATGTGGCTTTCCGGGATTACCATTAGTGGGGAGTGTAGGATGGCCATCGAGCAACTGCCACTCCATGATTGTGGGAGGTGCAGGTATGCTTGGTTGCCACATACCCAATATGTATCCTTGAGTGCTGCTTTTCCTTTTTACAAATCTTGGATGGTGAGGGTCTTGTTACAGTTCTTGTTTGCCCCCATGGAAGTTTTCCCGTCTCCTTTAAAACACAGTTCATAGTCTATTTCCATCTGCAGCTTGAAGGGTTTTTCAATGGCCGTTACCCAAGTTAATTTTGAGATGTGTTCTTTCCATACTGGTGTGCATGTTTCTTCTATCCATTGCAGCTTCTCTGGTGCCACACCTCTCAGTGCTTCAGCCTTGCACATTACTTCTTCGGCCTTCCACTTGTTGTCTGAAAAAAGTGTCCCTTGTATTATGAAAAATGGCTCTTCCAGACATACCACTCCTACTGTCTTTGGATAGCAGGTTTTCTCGTTCTGCAGCATTCTAAAAGTTACTTCATGTGCCTGGAAGGTGTTCTTAATTCTGCACAACGTGAGATGAAGGAGACACTGGGCATCGACAATAGGCAACTCTTTGGGCAACAATACTTTTGGTGTGCCTGAAGCATGGGGAATGAGGGAGCAGACATAACAGCTCTCATTTGTTGTTTGCTTAGCTGTTGCACTCATGTCTGCATACCATTTATTTGTCTGGTGCGGGTGTCGTGGGTCTTCCATTTTGTCTAATCCTAACCCATAATACTCATCATACTTCTCCTCCCCACCTCTCTTTTTCGTCTGTTATTTCTTTGTCTAATATATTTCCCGGCTTCATGGGCAATGGACAATGTAGGTCCCCCTTTCTCCTTCCCGCCCCCCTTTGCCCAGTCATCATATAATATTTCATATGTCGCTGTCATTTTTTCATTTTCTTTATGTTGTCCAACAGTGTGTTTTTGGATGCGGGGGCGGGCTGGCTAGTGGGGGTGATATATAGCCAGGATATAGCAGCGGGGTTACGATCATTTAGACTGCGGGCACTGTAATTAGATACTCTTGGTGGGGTCATTGTGTTATCTTGCACTTTTCCCTGCAGACCTTCATTTTTCGAGATGACAGCATTGGCTGGTGTGGTGTAATATCCCCATACAAGTTTAGTTCCATCCCATACCAAAAAATCACCTTCTTTAGTATTTACAATTGCTGTTTCATTTGTCACATTAGTCCTGTTAGTCCCTCCCCCCTCGTTCATCTCGATAGAGATGAACGCTATGAACCAATAAGTAATCAGGCCAAACATAATTGTGAAAAATAATGTAATGCACACAGATAATCCACACTCATACGAGTATCTACATCTCTCAGGTAAAAATTCCCTATATCTAATAAATCTATCCGTTGCAGGCTGCCCGTGAGATGCCATGGTAGCTCCTGTTTGAGATATAAAAGTGCATTAAGGGCATGCATGTAAACATTTTGTTGGCACTACTAGTGCCAAGATATCATGGAAAGGGAATGGAAGTGGGTAGGGGAGTGGGGTTGTGGATGTACAGACAAGGGAGCAGACATTATACATTTTTGTCACATTATTGTTTACTCATAGGTTCACCCTTTTTTTTTTCAATCTTTTTATCCATAAAGATCCCCATAAATGTAATCGTTCTTATCATCAGTTTTCTCAGTCAGGTGCATTTCCGTCACACAAATATTCACATTCACTCCGTATTTTTATTCGCACTAGTTGCTGTTGTCTGCGCCCCCTCATCCACCTCTTCCTGCACCCTATCATATGCCCTTCGTACATCTGTCAAATGTATCCAATATTTAAGGCCCTTCACTTTTACGGCGGTAGGAGTGCAAAATACCACTTCATATGGTCCGTGGAATCGTGGTGCATTCCACCGGCGCACAAAGCTTCGGACATAGATGAATTCTCCCGGCATCAATTGTACCTGTTTTTTAGGTTCCGTAAGGGGCCCCGTTGTGTTCCCTTCTTCTCATGTGAAAGGTGGTGAGAGCTGCTTTGATATGGAGCACGCTGCCCTAGTTAGTTTTTTCAAGTATTTAGTGAACTCATCTCCCAATATCGCAGCGCTTCTGGGCGCGTCTGAGTGTTGGCGCAGTGGGGAGTGTGCTGTATGCATTCGTCTTCCCGTCACAATTTTGTGCGGGGACAAATGGTGATCCTTGCTTGGCTGATTTCTCAGCTCAAACAGTGCAAGGGGCAAACAGTAAACCCTGTTCTTCTTTAAAGAGAAGCACAACTTTGATAATCTCCCTTTTAACAGGCCGTTCATCTTTTCTACCACGCCATTACTTTGAGGATGATAAATCGAGCATAATTTATGTTTTATTCCCAATAGTGTCGTTACTTCCTTGAAAAGCTCGTTCACAAAGTGAATGCCGTTGTCTGAGCGAACCACGTCACAAATTCCCCAGCACGGGAATACTTCCCTTACTAGGAACTTTGTGGCGCTTTTAGCATCAGGTCGTGCACATGGGCCTGCTTCCACCCATCTCGAAAAGGGGCATACAACCACAATCATGTAGCGTGCCCCATTACATCTCTCTCCCATATCCGCGTAGTCAATGTGTAGCTCTCTGAATGGCCCAATCGGTCTTAGAATTGTTCCCCTGAGTGTACGTAATGTCATTCCAGAGTAGTATATCTGGCATGTTGAGGACTCCATTGTCAATCTAGATATGTGCTCCTGAAGACCGGGCACGAACCACTCTTCTTGTATCTCCGCTGCAAAGTGTTGTTTTGTGTTGTGTGCTGGGAAGTGTAATTGTTGAAACGCTGTTTCTAATAGGTTTACTGGCATTACCACTTTTCCTGAGTTATTTTGTCGCCAGAGCAAGTCTGTTGCTGATTGGCTGCACCCTCGTTTTACCCACATCATCTTCTCATCCTCACTTGCTCCTTCCTGTAACTCTAGTATTTGTGATTGTCATGATCTCTGCTTCCAAAAGATCAGGACTTGCCCGACTCCCTTGGAAGCAGACCCATAACCCCGGTTCCGAGTGCCAGCCAGTCCCAATTGGGACCTTTTGGACCCTGTCCTGGCGCCAGTGGCACCAGGCTCATAAAGATGCCCAGTCCCAGCGCTGGAAGCGCCGGGCTCATAATGCTTGGGTGGACTTACCTGCAGCAGACCATGCTGCTTACTTACCTGCCAGTTGAACCCCTGATCCTCTTCTGTTTGGGACTACTTTTCCTGTTGGGTGGGGCAGGAGCCACTCCCTAGGTTCAGAACACTGGAACTCTTCTGGAAAGCAGGAACTCTTTTCTTAGGCGTGGCTGTGGAAGGAGACACCTAAGCACTACAGGAGGCTATTTAAACCACACCCGATGGATGAATCTTGCTTTGCGTTATTCTGCATTCTCTGCAGCAGAACGCTCATCGTGTCTTCCGCTTCTGATCCTGGGCCTAAGGGAACAAAGGCTTACCATCCTAAAATCCAGTCTTCAGCAGCACCTGTAAAGACAAAGAAAGAACAGGTTAGCACTACGGTCTTCAGTGGCGCTGCATTCCGGCATCTGAAAGACAAAGGCTTACCTACTCTTCGCATGCTCCGGAGGTCTTCGCACTGCATTCCGGCATCTGAAAGACAAAAGCTTACCAGTTCTTCGCACGCTCCGGAGGCCTTCGGCGCTGCATCCCGCATCTGAAAGACAAAAGAAGGTGCGTTTAAAGACATTGGGCAACTTTATTACTCACGTGCCATTACTCCTTCCCACGCCGAATCCAGTGGGTATTCCAGCACCCTTCAGCTTCTCTAAAGCTCCGAACTTGTACCTGCAAGATAAAAGGGACAGTTAGTGCGCATCGTGAAGCAGGCTACAAGCGCTTACTTACGTGCTTCCAGGCGCTTCTATTCCTCACGCAGGTTCGATCCTCAACTCTCATCAGCCCGCCATCCGCCATCGCCGGAACCCTGCAAAACAAGAGATATCATTACAAAAGACTTTTAAGACATTTGAAGTGCCCAGAACTTACCGTTCGTGCAGTTAACGACGGACAGCAGTCCTCTGAGGTCAAGAGGCCTGCACCCTTATCCAGTGAAGAAACTGGTTACGGCACCCTGCCCCGAGGCAGATGGAGAGCTCGGCGTTCACTTACCTAAGGTGAGGGTGTTAACCTTTGGGGTTCTACAGGAGAAGAGAAAGGGAAGAGGAGACAGGCACCCAATAACCCCAGTTCATTAATCCCATATTTTCTATCTGCAGACATCTTACTCTTCGAGTCAGACATGCAGTGCACAGAGGTCCAGCCCAAAGAGCCAACCGTGTGTTACACATCACCTTTGAAGATACAGCATTCACCCAGTCAAGACCGGCGCCTCTGCGGGAATCAGGTGAGCGTTACAGTGATATGGGCATCGCATTGTATCCCTCTGGGAGCTCTTCATTTGTCTAGTGCTGCAGCATGTACTCACCTGTTTCATGTTTTTCAAAGTATGAAGCTTCCTTGGCAGCAGCGTCCGCTGCCGCGTTTCCCAAAGACACAACGTCTGTGTTGGACGTATGTGCTTGGCACTTCACTATCGCTACCACTGTTGGATCTCGTAGGGCCTCAATTAACTCCTTCAGCAATTCTGCATGCTGCACTGGAGTCCCGTCTGCTCGTCGAAACCCCCTCCGCCCCCATCTTGCCAGGCCTCCATGTACTGTTGTCGTCATGTAAGCTGAATCTGTATAGATTGTCACTGCACAACCTTTAGCTGCATGTAATGCTTCTATTAAGGCAATAAGTTCTGATGCTTGTGCTGAGAAATGTGATGGGAGGCGATACTGCACTAGTGTCTCATACTCACCTTCTTCTAATCTCACTACTGCTAATCCCACATGTTTTTCTCCCGTGTCCATGTCAATTGATGCTGACCCGTCCACAAAGTACACCTCCCCCTCGCTCAGGGCATTCTCGCACACCACTGTGTCTTCCCCTCTTTCCCCTGTGTAGGTCGCACAATCGTGTTCCTGCATGTCCTCTAGTGTGCATGCTTCTGTAATGAATGTTGCCGGGTTCACTGTCCTGCATCATACCACATGGATATTGGCGCTGGACAATATTATTTCATAGGCAGTTGCTCGCTGTGTAGTCAGTGTACTTTTCGATCTCTCAAGTATTGCAAACAGTGAATGCTCCACAAACAATGTGACAGGGCATCCCATTACTATTGTGGCGCTTTTCTCAATTGCGAACGCGGCTGCAGCGAGTGATTGCTCGCACGCGAAATGTCCCTGCATTACCGCATCCAAAGTGCCACTGTAGTAAGCCAATGGTTTGTGTCCTAGGGAAGTCTTTTGTGTCAGTACAGCTGTCATGAGAGTCCCCTTGCAATGTGAGAACAGGTAGAATTTGCGTTCATAATCAGGATTGGCGAGTACTGGAGCACTCGAGATCAATTCTTTTAACGATTTGAATGAAGCGCTCATTTCTTCTGACCATTCTATTTTCCTGTTCTCTTGTTGGGCCTCCTTGAGCGCTTGCAGTAAGGGTCTGGTGTATGCTGCATAATCTAATATCCAGGCTCTACAATAGTTGCACATTCCCAAGAATTGTTGCATCTCTTTCACTGTTGTGGGCTCTCTTACTGATCTTATTGCTTCTACCCTGTCAGGTATTATTCTTTTTCCGTCTTTTGATATTAGCTGTCGCAAGTATAGGACTTCTTTCTGACAATATTGTATCTTTTCCTTGTCTACTTTATACCCCTTATTTGCCAACAGGGACAGGAGTGTTACTGAATCTTTTCTGCATGTCTCTTCATTCTGTGCGCAGACGAGTAAACTGTCTACGTACTGAATGATTGTGCTTTCAACTGATAAGTTGCCTAAGTCTTCATGTAGTATGCGGTTGAATATGCTTGGGCTCTCACAGTATCCCTGGGGTAATCTGCAGTGTTCATATCTCTTTCCTCCTAGTGTAAATGCTGTCAGGTATCTGCTTTCTTCTGCCAAGGGGATGGAGAAGAATGCGTTTTTCAAATCGACCACTGTAAAATGTGATGCCGTTTTTGGGATACTGCATAATATTGATGCGGCGTTCGGGACCAAAGGGAACTCTTTCTGTATTACATCATTTAGGGGGCGTAAATCCTGGATCATCCTCCAAGCCCCTCCCTTTGCTTTTTTGATCGGGTAGATACATGTGTTACATGGGGAGGTCGAAGGAACTATTATCCCTTGTGCTAGTAGTGCATTTATTGTCTCTTTTATCCCTTCTTCAGCTTCGCGGGACAATGGATACTACTTCACTCGGGGTAGAATCGCCCCTTGTTTGAGCTTTATTACCACTGGTGTTACTCCATGCAACAACCCTACGTCATGGGGGCCTGTTGTCCACAAATTGTTTGGTACTAGTCCCATATCATTATCAAAAAATGACGGTGGTGCTCCCACCACTGCCATCAACTGGATAGGAATCTGTCTAGCCTGAATTAAAATGTCACAGGGCATTGCTATTTCCATTATTATTTCACCATCACTTTCTGAATCGGAAAAGAGATCTTCATCAGTTAAGTCTCGCAGGGCAATGTCGGCATTGATGCACAGTACTGTGCGCCACTCGCACCCGTCTATGTCCATTTCAATCACAGCGATCCTTTTTGCAGATACCTGTACAGCATGCAAGTCTAATGATACCACTGATCCTGGTGCTATGTCTGGGTGCACTATTGGGCGGAAGAGGAACTCTGCGGGTATTCTCCAATCCATCCTTTTCAGTTCCGGAACTATGTGGGCCAGCGTTTTTAGTCCTTCAATGAACATTCTCTCTTCCACTGGCGAGCCACGTATTTCCGGTGCAGTTGTGTGAGCCTGTACTACCAGCATTACACGTAATGGGCATATTCCTGGTGTTGAACACACTATACCTCTCTCAGTGAATGATATTGTCATGTTGAGTTTACTAAGAAGGTCCCTCCCTAGTAAATTTATTGGTGAATGTTCATAATACAGTAAGGGTGTTTTTACAGTCTTACCCCCCACTGTCACATCCAAAGCTTCTGTGTAAGGAACTTCAATTACAGCCCCAGAGAACCCCTGCGTCTCTAACTTCCGGTTAGATAACGGGAACCGGTCCTCTCTAATGCATGATTTCTCCACTCCCGAATCCACCATGAATATGAACTGCTTGTCTCCTATCTGCGCCCCTACCAATGGTTCCTCTGCTGCATCGTAGGTGGTAGATAGGACAGGACATGCAAGTGTTCTCTGTGGGCTGTCCTATGCGGGTGTCTCATCGCCCCCTCTGGTTTAACACACTCCCGGAAACCACTGCCGCACCACTATAGGGGGCTGGTGCTGGGGCTCTGTTTGCTGTTGGCGCGAAAGGGTTGCCTGGCGTGTAATGCGTAGTGTCATTGTGTTGTAGGTGATCCTGTGTTCTTTACTGGTGTCCCTGCTGTTGCTCATGGTACCCCTGCCCTGGGTTCCTTTGTTGTTGTCCCATTGCGAGACCATATGGGCTCCCCTGATGGGGATGGCCATAATGTTCTACCTCTGGAAATCCGCTGTTTTGTCTACTCCTGCACTCCCTGGAGTAGTGTCCCCACCTCCCGCAGTTCCAACAACTCCCTTGCGCACCTCTGGGACCCTGCCATCCATTTCCTCCCATTCCCCCATACCCTTGTCCTCCTCTTCGGCCCCTGTACCCACCTCGTCCCCCTCGAGGTGCCCACTCTTGCCACTGCGGACCTCCACTCTGCTCCTGCTCGTTCCACTGCCGCTGTCCTGCGCCTGCCCAATTAGTTGCCATCCTTCCTTGTATTGCTACCAGCCCCTCCTCTTCCTCATCTCCCACCCTACTGTGTGGGAGCGCGGCCACTGCTGCAGCGACCTTCACAAGCTTTGTTTATACTAGTTTCGCTTCGTCTGCCAATCTTCTCTGCGCCACCTCCTTCTCCCTCTCTTTTATTCGCTTACAGTGGTGGACTATTATGCTTTGAATTTCGGGCCATCCTTTTGCTTCAATTCCTGCTATTTTGTCAAGTGCTTTTTGCACTTCTTTTGGGAGCCCCCTTTTTATTATGAAGTAGAATAAGGATGTCGATTGATACCAGGGCGTGCCCGTTTCCGCTCTGCACATCTCCTGGACCCGAAAAATGTAATCCATAGCATCTTCCCCGTCATTCATTGTACATTGCATTACTGACTGCAAATCTGGGGTATCTGGAAAAGTTTCCCGCAAGGCATCCCATACTCTTGCACGCACTGTGTTGAAAGAGGCACCATCATGGCGGTCGCAGCCTAACGTTACCCCTGGGAAGCCAGCTTTGACCCATACTCTGTCAGCCTGATCCCCAACTGCTGATACTAGCAAACCTTTCACGTCCCCTATCGCTAGAAGTACCCCAGCTGTGTGTTTCTCAAAAGCATATATCCACTTGCTCGCCCCTCCTGATAGCGGGGGCAATAACTTTAACAGATTGGCCTTATCCATCTGAGCCCAGGGTATGTAATTCGGCCTCCCACCTCCCCTATGTATTAGTGGGAGCTGTAACTTTCCCTTTGTCGTTCTATCTGTACTCACCTTCATTCCTGAATTTCCTAGCGATGCCATTTTTCCCAACCTATTCCTTAGTCGCCCTGTCCACTCATCATCCATCGTTCTCATTGAGCATGCATTCTCCACCCCTTTGCTTCCCCCTCCCATTGCCATACTTAGCCTTTCACTTTCTTCTAAATCATCCCCTATATCACATAGTAGCTCCTCTCTGCCTCCTGTGGCCTCTCTTCGTTATCAGTACATCTCTCTCTCTCCTCTAGTTCAATTATTTGTGTTGGTTCTTCCTGTATCCTAAACAGTATCTCTCCTTTTTTCCATCCTTCTTCAAATGTTCTACTCTCACTCTGCGCGCTAGATGTATGCTCTGATATAGCTGTATTGAGTGCAGTCCGCTCACATATGCTTTTTATTCTCGAGAGCTCATCTTTGGCTATTGAGAGCCTTGATTCTAAGTCTTCTGTTAATTTTTCTATGTCTACCCTTGGCGTACTCACCTGTTCTCGTTCCCTATGGCTTTCATATGGCAGAGGTGCTGTTGGCCCTTGGGTGGTGGCAGCTGTCAGTGGGGGTACATAAGTTGGGTCACTGTAGCCCTCCGCGGGCACTGGCTTGTTTAGTATTGGGTACAACCTAGTAACGTCTATCGGTGGCTCCTCTTATGGCAATACCTTATCATCCTTTTGTATCATTAGTGGATTGTGAGTTGTAGATGGTAGATTAGGATCTAATTCCCTTGCCTTAGGCGGGGGTATCTCTTCAAATAGTCTCCATAAGTCTAATATTTCTCTCCTTCTAGTATTAGTATTTCAAACAAATGCATGTGGCTACCATATAGAGGACACTCTTGTCAAACGATCCCCCTTTGGGCCATATTTGAGGTAACCCCTCCCCCTTCAACTCTGTAATCCACTGGTCATGATATTTCTTAATCTGTTCTACATACCCAGGTAGGTTCTTACAAATATGTGATAAGGGTGTTTCTGCCCCCATACTTCGTGCTCACCTGACACTGAGGTGTCTCTATGTGTATGTGTATGTATATCTCGGTATCTCAATATAACCGTATCACCATGTGAGTTGCGTATCTATGTCTTGCTGAATTGTGGGGGGGCCTGCGTATTTTCCCTTCCTCCTACACACCATAAGAATAGCAGCGCCCCGCCTCTATTCTATCCTCTTTGGGGGCACGTACAAGAACAAACCATCAGTAATTTCAACAATATTACCCAACAAATAAAAAAAAAAACGTAAACACTCACTTCACCACATTACTCTCTTCGATTTGACATGTCGCCTGGCCACACTTACATGACCATTCCATAATTATGCATTCCTTGCCACTTCTACACACTCATCATAACAAAATATGTCCTGACACATACGATTTTTACACACCCATAGACAGCACTCGATTCACAACTTAGTTTATCCTCCCTTTCCTCCCTTGCCGGCTGTCCCTGTCCGTCTTATTCTGATATATATATATATATTTATTTCTTAATTTTTATGTAAAATTGTCTTTTTATTTAGCTTATATCTTTCTTTTCGTACTAACCCACTTTTATTTCCCGTAAACCCAAAGAAAAGAATAGAAAAGGATAGCAGTCACTAATATATTTTCCGTGTCTTCCTTTACCAGACACCTTTATTTCATTTTCCACTTCTTCATATATTCCCAGTACTAGTCAAGATAGCACTATGCGGCGCTGCCTTCCACCCCCTTTCGGAGCTAGGTTCCCATCACTTTATCTCTATTCACTTCTTAATCCTAATGGCCATATGCAAAGAAAAAAGCAAAGAAACTTTAGGATGGTCCTTAGTAGACCCAAAGTTCCCCTTTTTACCCAGTCTCGTTCCCTGTCCTAGATTTTCTCCCCTTCTCCCTTTATGATCACTCGCACTCAATACTCACGTGCCCGTCTTGAACCGAGAGTCTCCGAAACTGGGTCTGTCCAAGCAGTGTTGCCGTACACTCAACAGTCAGCCCCGGCTCCGGTGAGCGGTACTCAAAGGGGATTTTTCAACCGGATCCCGTACCCGCTCTCTGGTGAGTGCGCACTTCTGAGCGTACCGGTCGCCGTTGGCGGGCAGCCTCCTGGAGCCGGCGCACCGTGCATATCCCTTTTCAACCGGAGATTTTCGTGCCAAAGGGGACGGTAGGGATATATATATGTTGGGAGATAAATAATAATCATGCTTTCGGGCTCACCACTGAAGGCAAGCGTCCCCAACCAGCACGATCCTCCCCGCAATGAGAGACAATAATGGACTCTCCCAAGATAGGAATAAGGCCACGAAAAAGTGCGGGTGAGCATAAATGGGAGTTTATCAATCAGAATAGGGCATGCAAAGAACTCTGCAAACTCCGAGAGGGCTCTGTCTGACAATAGCAAAGACAGGCATATATATTTACAAAGAACGTCATCAGAACCTACATACTATAGGGGGCACAAGTTCATGGGGATTGGCTATAGGTGCTGTTGCGATGTGGTTGGCCGTGGCTGGAGGACGTCACTGGTTAGCCTCGTGGGTAGGGCTGGGCCTGGTCGGTCAGCTGGGTTCATCCAGGCGGTATTGTTGTGCCCCGGTGGCCTGTGTCAGAGATGAATGTCTTTTCCTGACTTCTTTGCCCTATGCCATGCACACCGCAATCATTCACCCATTTGCAATATTATCTTCCTTAGTAAATCTTCCAATAGGTTACTCTACAGGTTAATGCAACACAGGAGGAATGCACCTAGAGTGGGGCTTGTTGGCGATTTATCAATACAAGGTTACCAGCGTCCTGTGGACCGGGTACCATAGGTCGTGGGGTTAGGTCTCAGGGCATGGGACAGGCAGTCCATGTCATCATGTCTTGTTAGAAGTCTTTATGGATGTGTTGCTTAATGTTGCCATAATATTGGATGACCTAATTTTACAGGGGCCATTAATCTAAGGTGAGCCGATGGGTCGTGGGGCTTAAGAAAGGGCGCCTCTGGATCTGTGGTTCCAGGCGAAGGTTTACTGCTGGGTTGTAAATATTACAGGTGGCGGGCCGTGGCCTTGGGTGCTGTAGGGGGAACTACAAATCTTTGAAGCGGCTCCAGGCGAGTTGGGGAATGTGGAGCAGCGCGGCACAGGCCTCTGCTTTTTCATCTGGCAGCCTTCGCTGGGAGGGAGGGGGAATGGCCTTGCATGTGCTCCTAAAGGTATTTTCCTCGTGTGTTGCCGATTTTAGGTGGAAGGAGTATAAACATTCAAATAATATATAATACTAATTGAGTCATTCCAAAGCTCACGTTTTAACATTGCTAATGCCTTTCATATAGTCAATCCGAGCACATTACTTGTACACTATGTTTTTGACAACTACAACATTTTGTTACATGCTTATACATTTGTGGTAAGTGAGGTAGTAGTAAGGTTGGTGGAGCACATAGAGACAACTGGCCACTGAGACTGACGGCAGGGGCACATAGTGGGCTTACACACACACGCATATGGTGCACTTTCGTGCACCCTTTACACGAGCCTCAATATGGTTGCATTTGTCTTTTCTTTGCACTCTAGCAGCATTAGTTTGGTTATGGCGCGGGACCGTGGGGTGCAATCTTTTCAATGACACACATAACACGAAAATCCCCGGGACGTTTTTACTATTTGCGCATAACTGCAGGGATGTGGGTGCTTCATTCCTAATGTCGTATGAGCACACATTCTGCCATATTTATACATTTGACAGTTTTTTTAGTCAGAGAGGTTGTGGGAAGAATGCTTTCATCACAGGTAGCTTTCTTATTAGTATTTGGAAACTTTGCTTTTGTCCAAAGATCATTTTACAGTTCTTTTTCCACCCAGGCCCTGCTGGCCGGGTCATGCTGGGAACAGCGATACACTGCGGAAGGTGAAATGTTACAGTGTTGGTATCTTACACTAGCTCATGTCCGTCTTGTTCGTGGGAACGGGCTCTCAGCGGATCTGCCAGGGAGCTGTGACCACAGGGATAATTGAAACTCTCCAAAGGCGGGGGCCGCGCTGCGGTGCTCAGGGCTCACACCATCTTCATTAGACAAAATGGTTTCAGAGGCCCAGCTAAATTCAGCAGGTGTGGTCAATGTCTTCGGCAGGTGACCCACCCACCACCTGGGCCCTGATGGTAGGGAGGGAACCCCTGACGAGCCATGGTCCTCACCCAAGGAAGGGGATGCAGGGGAGGGGGGTCTTTTGGACCAATCCTCCCCTACAACATGCAATTTGAATTTGTTAGATAGGGAGGTTTTTCTTGCTGTTTCACAAATCTATGCCCACATGTTATCAGATATACCGAAACCCATATGTAGCTGTCATTGGCATCGAGTGTTTGATGCAATGCTAACATCTAGAATTACTTCATACACTACTGAAATCAACCCCATATTCCTGTGGAAACAATCAAGAACCTGTTCAAATTGGGTCAAGGAATTGGCAATAGCTTTTCTCCATTTGTCTTGTGAGTGTACTCCTTTCTTTCAATTGCAGATAATGAAAGACAGACAGCTTCCCAATCCTCCTCCTACTGAGTAATTTAAATAAATCTCTCCTGTCTCCAGAGTTGCTCCACCCATTCTTAGCCTTTCAAGCTATCATTTGGACCACAGTGCTTCCCGGATCTAATACAAAAACAGGACATGGGGGGCATACGACTTTGAGTCTCTCACCAACCAACCCTTTGTTCTTCCATCATTCCTAGAGAGGCCCCATGGTGAGGTGTTTACCTCAAAATGGAGGTTCTTTGAACCCACAACCATTCTGCTACTGTAACTGGTTGCAGCATTGTGTTTTCTAACACCAACAATTGCTTTTTTGCTTTTGATTTTAGATGACCATAAAATACCCAGAGCTAGCCTGTTTTTTTTTGCTATTCCAAAAAATTCTCATCATGGTTATCATAATCTCTCCATGGAGTTATAAATCCTTCTCATTCACACACCACAGGGGAAGATAGTTATACATGTATAATGTTTCCAAATCCTGGCTTATCCAAACACCTAATTATTTTGACTGCACAGTAGTCGCAGGCCGCCGGGGTCCGCACCGCAGATATCCTAGAGATCCAAGCAGTTGTCAAGCCGGCACTCAGGCAATGCAATCCATATCACTGCCTCTTCAAGCATCTGGCATTATTAGAAGCAGGCTGAATGGGATATAATTAGCTGCAAAAGCTCGCCTGCACCAGAGCTCTGTCACCCTGCTGCCATCTTGCTGGGGCACCCACCTCAATCGGATTGTCTTTGATATCTTGCTTCGTTGTGTGGTCTGTGGCAGTACCTTCTACTCCAACAGATGCCTTTGCCTCTGATTGTTGAGATTCCTGTCCTGCAAATGTATGCAAAGGCTTTGAGCTTTAGATGCCAAGAGGCTGACATGCACCCTTTGTTTTCTCGTACTCTTCCTGCTGAGTTTTCTGACTTTCTCTGTTTGTTTTATTTCTTTCTTGTGTGTCCCAGAGGGTGCCTGTTTGAAAGGGGTGGGAAGAGGAAGGGCCCCTGCAATTTCTCCCAAACCTAGTTGATTTCAATTGTTTCCAAGTGCTTCAGGTGTACTATGCCCAGTGGTAAATGATGGGGTCCATAGTCATCTCTCTTCTTATATATCAATTTCACTTCCTTTGCTCACCACTTCACCCCCAATTTATTTGCTTATTTGTTTTTATGTGTCCCAGGCTGCCCAGCGGTGGGAGTGGGGGGTAAGGGAAGATGCACAGCAACTCTCCTGCCATGATGTTATTCATTTTCTGTTCCACTTTTGGTCCCCTATTTTGGAGGTGATAGAGGGTGCCCAAAAGACAATCCCTTGTGGCGTTACCCCACAGCCACCATCCGGCAGAGCCAAGTTGTGCACCTATCTCTGCGCAGCCCTCCTCCATGTCCCGCGCTTCCTCCTCAACTCCCCACAGGATTGTCTTGCAGTCATCACTATGTCTGCTGGAGCCTTTATATGCTATTCTTCAGGCGTCCGCTTCCCCCCTGCAGTGCACTGCTATGAAGCATGCTTGCTTCAATGGGTCTCCTCCCCATCTCATGTCCCCACCCCAACAATCCTCAGGTGCAAGCTGTCTTTCCCAGCCGGGATCCCCTGAACCTGCTATGCCAGGCACCATCTTTCTCTATGCTTTGGCCGTTGGTTCTTTTCTGGTATCACTATCTGCATCTCCCGGGCGTGGTTCTTCACTCAGTGGTTCCAGGGGGCATGCAAAATGCCTCAGGGTTGCGGTTTCCCAATATCAGGTTTATTTCTGGGGAAAGAGGGAAAGATCTAGGATGGTTTCCAGAGAAGCCTCCTTAGCTGGCAACCATATTGAGCTGCTCCCTTACTGGTCTGCCCCTCCTCGCTATTCTGTGATGTAGTCCTGTGGATTGCACACATTTTCTATAGCACAACAAAAAACCTCAACATCCCTGGAAATGGCCCCATTCTGTGGGGTACCGAACTGTCATTGTTCTCTGCATGGAAGGCCCCCATAGTTTAGCTGGGTGTCTGCAGTTGTCTTTCTATGCTGTTAAGCACAGAATGCATGGAAGCAGAGAACAAAGCTAACTTGTCCCGGGACATCTGTGTTTTCCCTTTATCTTCTTTTGAAACACAGTGCCACCCAGTCATCTGTCACACCATAGTCTTCTGTGATCAATTTGCCCACCCCATTGCCCCAGATTTCTTTTCTGACAGCCTTGTCTCAGATTTCAGTCAGGCTCTGTGTCGCCTTTTTTTTTCTTTTTCTTTTTTTTCTGCGTCGCCTTTGAATATCCACTTATGTGAAGAACAGTGCAGTGTTCTGGTGCAAATGAGTAATAAAGAGCATCATACCATCAGAGTCATACTTCTTGTATTTATTGATATATTTCAATAAAGTATAGAATGTAATTAGATCAAAGGTACATATAGTACATTTTTGTGTCTGCTGTGAAGGCAGCGCGAGCAACCCTCTGCTCGCTTCCTCTGTCTCTGTCAGAATGTGTACTACTGCCTTGCGCGTCTTCTCTCATTTCCTGATCTCACTTGAGCTTCCATGAGACCAAGCAGCTTGCATGAAATCAGGATACCACAAACAGTCTTAGTGAAACATATACATTGCTCCAAAACACTTTAATTTTGCCAAAGGTCTCAGTTATGGCTATTTCTCTGTTCTCGGCTGTTCTTGGTTGGATTGGAATTCATTTTACTAATCATCAAACTGCAATCCCTGTCTCGTAGATGGTACATCAATAATCCAATCCCCACAACATTCAGGCTTCAATGATCACATACCACCTGTGACACATTTCTATCAGAAGGATGAACACATACTGTAAACCTTTGGGAGCACTCTCTTTAAATTATCATCTGAGGCCTGTACATGAACTGAGCTACCCCAATACAGTGCAGAAAATGTAAATATTCTTATGTAAAGTCAACCTCTGCCTTTTTGGCAGCCTCTTGGCTCATGGTCCTTGAAGAAAAGAGGGGAATTGAGGGTTAGTGTGAGGAGAGGGAGAGGCAGGTGTGTAATCTGAGTCGTTGATTGATGAATTTCTGTGTGCCAGAAAGTGTCGAGGTGTTGCGAAGAAGGCCAATTCCTGCTACTGGAGACATCTAGTTGGGTGACTCAAAGGACCATATCCCTCACCAAGATGCAGGATTAGAAACCTGGAGGAAGCATTTGTAAAACCTTCTTGTCATCCTCACATAGTCGGTAGCCCTGGTGGACAGTCAAAAGAGCAACCTTACTCAAGATGCTGCCCCCTTTAGAGAGTAAAGGAACAGCAGCCTACATAACTATCACCACATGTGCACTTGGATCCGCTCATGCTGGAACAGATTCTTACATGCAGTCAGTCAGTCAGTAAGCCATCTCACAAGGCCTCCTTTCTCATGCTTTTAGAAAAACGTTGGTTAAGGGAGGACACCGCAGGAGCCACCTGCCTGAAGTTGCACACCCAGTCCCCTTTCACCAGAGAGAGGCTAGAAGGCAGGGGCAGGATAGGGCAGGCAGAGAGAAGACTGCTCAAGGGAAGGGGCTGCGAGACTTATCCTTGGCCTCAAGCCCAGGGACTGCATCTCTCCAGCACTAAAAACTCTCGACTGGCTCCCGGTTCTTGCAAGGATCAAATTCAAATCCCTCTGCATCATCCATAAGGCTGTCTGGGGCCAGGGACCACGCTATCTGCAACTTGCTCTCACTAAATACACTACAAATGCCTACAGATCTTTACGTTCCTCCGGCACCAACTCTCTGTGTGTTAAACGCTTTGCTAAACAGCAATCGTGTGGCCGATCTTTTTCCTCAGCAGGCTTTCTCCCACGGAACAGCCTCGCCGTTCTTCATCTTGAGCCGGATCTCCTCAAATTCCGGAAGCTCCTCAAGACTTTCATTTTCACCTCCTCCTTCCCTTCCTCTATTCTCTGCTAAATCCCACATCTGCTGAGATTGGTAACCAGGGCACTTATGTGTCCTCCTGTGTCCTGGTCTACCACACCCAATCGCATTCAGCCTCCATCCCTCCCACTGGCCTGTGGCACCACAGGCTTGCACTTACCTATTTATTGGTGGTTGACCACTCCACCGAGACACTTACCTCCAGCTCCCCCACCCATCTCTCTCTCTGCACTTGCATGTTCTGAATACTAACAAGCCCTGGTAGGTTCGCTTCTACCTTATAATGATATATCTAATTGTACCCCCATGTTCCCTCCATGTTGCCCTGTGGGTGCTTTGAAACACAATTTACTTGTTGTATAAGCGCCTTACAAATGCAAAATAAATAAATAAATAAGGAGCTAGAGGGAGTATTATGTCTGGATATGGCAAGAGGAGACTGGAGCAGTAGTCAAGAAGCTTGGAGGCCAGAGAGGAGATGGCATTGGAGAAGCTGGGTGAACTTAAGAAGGAGTTGGTGGGAACTACTAACAAAGTGGAGAAGTCAGCAACATATAAGGTGGTGGTTATTGAATATTCTGAGGAAGAAGTATCAGGAGAGATTAAGGAGTGGATTGGTGGATACTCTGGTGAGCAGGTTGGTGAGATGAAGGGGGAGGCCAGCGAGAGTAATAAGAAGGTTAGTTCATATGTTATTGAGGTAGTTGGTGAGAATAAGATGGCTATGAGTGAACATCTTAAGGAGGATATTAGTGAGACTAAGGAGGAAGTTAATGGAGATCTGAAGGAAGAGCTTGGTGAATGTCAGAGGGAGGTGTTGGGGGCATTTAAGGAGACAGTAGGAAGAGAATTCCTGAAGGGGTAGGAAAAGAACATGAGTGTCAAGTGGGGATTAAAGCAAGGTGATGAAGTGAAAAGGAGGTAGTGAGAGGATTTTGGAAATTAGGTTTAAAAGAAGGAGGAGATTGGTAAATAGAGGGTGGGAAGGAATTATTTGAGAAACATTGCAAGAAAGTGTTATGACAAAGTGAAAAGTTGGTTTAAAAAGTATCAGGAGGACAGTGGAGGAAAAGGTTGAAGCCTATCAGGGGGATGTTGAAGGTGGGGATGTATGTGTGGTACAGCTAATAGAGGTGTTACGGAAATGTGCCGAAAGCTCTCTCTGTAGGATGTATCAGGAATTAGACTGCAGTACATGACAATTTGTTTGTGTAGTGTAAAATGGGATGAGACTGAAAAGTGAGTATGTTAGTGTAGGAAGAATCCAGGACTGACAGTGTTGATCAGGAAAATTCACAAGAAAATGTTTTCTTATATCCATTAGGCTTCCTCTCCTTCCTAAAATCTTGGTAAATTATTGTTCCTGTAGCAGGTCAGGCCAGGTAACCTCTATACATAAGCTGGATAAAGCAGCAACATCATTTTAGAACAAAGAACCCCTGTAGGTTAACCCTTCATTACACACCCTGGTACCGACTCTCCCCAATATTTCCATGCCCATAAGCCCCAGCTGCAAGTTCTTGTTTTTCCTGCTTTAAAGCCTCGCTGTTGCATCTGGAAAGTGCTCTCCCTTCTATCTTTTTGGGCACATATTTTATTTATGAGATCTAATTTTTCTTTTTTTGTTGCAGGAGGCTCTGCCTCTACCGTCTGTTTAAAAAAAAAGAAATCCTTGGGTTCAATTGGGTTTTTGAATTAGTTAATACTTTATTTCAGTTTGCGCCTTAAAACGTCTTGCAAATAAAAACGTAATTAAATGTTTCTTTCCAAACGTTCAAATGAAGCAGACACATATCCACATAAACCAGTTACGAAATTTACATAGATGCATGACAGAATAAAATCCATTGCAGCCGAGACTGACCTAATATTATTACAAATAAAATGCCTTCTCAACTACTTCCTTCTCAGATCTACTAATTTTGTGCAAATAAGCAAAATGTGGGATAGATCCTCGATCGCACCGCTACCGCAGATACAATACCTAGGGCATCTTTAAGACCCTGGCGCTGACGTAATGAAGGGTGCTGGGACGGGACTGGCACCCTTCATTACGTGAGCGCCGATTATGAGGTTCCCTCTGCGGGACCCGGACCAGATGTCTGGTAAAACCAGACATCCATTCCGGGTCCCGCGAGGGGAAGACGGAGGTTATAACGGGCCATTTGTAATGTGCCCGTTATTACCTCCCTCCCAATTCCCATTGAGCCCTATGGGGGCTCAAATGGGAATGGGGAATGGTTCCTTCAAGGAGGAATAACCGGGTCCTACAATGTTGGAATGACCCGGTTATTGCTCATTGAGGGAACCCGGTAATGGAGCCCGGTTTGGAGGCAGCCATAGTGCTAATAGCACCGTGGCTACCTCCAAACTCGTAATGAGGCCCCTCGTTTTAAATTGCCATGATATCCGACCCTTTAATGGCAAGAAGTGTAATCTTGTCATAACTAGAATATGTCTTTGAGTGGGTGGCCGAATTAAGGTCACTATACATTATTCGTCTGAGTACAACGTGCCATCATTAAGTGGCTCAGTGAACAGAGGTTTATCACACTGTTCATGACTTGATTGCATTATAGTGTTCTTGCTTTCATTTTTAGATGACGCCTGGTGATCAAGTCCCCCTCTGAGATGTTTAATATCTAGGGCCCACTTTCTGCATAACGTCAAGCATTTCTTGTACCAGATATAAATGTCACAAGCAGTTTCTGGATAGGTCTTCCAATACATTCCTAATATTTGGACTTTCTGAGGGGCTAGAATGTAATTTCCTGAAGAATTCAGAGAATCTGATTTCGGCCCATAACCCTATGCTTGAGGCTCCCAGTTCCAGGGTTAAGGCAAGACTTGAGGCACTCTGGCCCATACCCAGTAGCTTCCTCAGGTAAATATGTAAAATACGATCCAGGAACAAGCTGTTTGCACTCCCTGAGATCTCACTACTGTACAAAACAGAGGAATGTATCTTTTCTTACAGAACCTGAATACAATAGCCATTGCTGCCATGAGGAACACCGCCTAGAGAGCCTGAAAGGTCTCTTCAAGAAAACATATTAATTTTGTAGATGGAAATCTGACAGGAGCTAAACCAAGTGATTGCCATCGTTCTTAGAAAAAGGCAAAAGGATTGTTATTCCTAAGGAGTGACTAGATGGTGCAAGGACAATTTGAACAAGAATGGCAAGTCTTGTAAAGAGGATGTAATCGAGCAAGTACATTTCATGCTATCTTTAAAATTTTTGAATTCAAGGAACAGAATAAATAACACATAGTCCTGAGGAAAACCTGTGAATGGTAAAACATGTGTCGGCTGTAGGCTGTACTAAGCACAACGCGCTTAAAAATAAATAGGAATTAGTTACACATGTATGAAGTCGAATTTTCGAGCTACTATGCTTGAGTGATAAGGTTTGTGGTATTGGCGCAAGTGGTTGGTTGGGCAATTTATACTTGTACTCTTTCAAGGAACGCCTATCTGGATCATATTCTGTGGAATTCCGTAATTTAATATTGATATCTCCTATGATGATTACACTGGAGTCGCTAGCTGCTTTAAGCAGGTCAGCTAGCCACTCATTGGATGTTAAGATATTCTTTAAATCCTCCTTAGAATGCAAGGAAATATTACCGATCAGGAGCATGTAGGCATCCTTATTACAGGGGAAGTGGGTACCATTAAAACTTGATCAGAAGAGCTGGAGATATATACTGGATTCCAATTAAGAGATTTCCGTACTAATGTCACGAGACCCTTACAAGGCCTACGAAACCCATCCCAAGTAGCTGCACATATGGTTACCCAGTATTCAGGGAATGTTTTAACAAGTTGAGATTCGTCTTAACAAGTTGATACTCGTCTGTTAGCCAAGTCTCTTGCATGCATAATATGTAATGAATTTTTAAACAGTTTAGCCAGTCTGGATCGTCTAGTTTAATCCTTAATCGAGGAGCTTGCCATCCTATTGTTCTCCAGACGAGTCACGTTGGCCTTAAGCGCAAGAGGCATTGAGGTCCATGAGGACGTAAGGTGCCATATATGTCATCTTCACGATACATGGCTCATCCCTTGTGACAGTTTGGAAAATCCCAAATCGCATACGGAAACAACATATACCCTAATGGTTCAATTATCAATCTGACTAGGGAAGAGTTAGAACAGAGACTGGCCCAGTTACCCTTTTTAAATATTAACATATCAAAACAAGCGCAAGAGAAGGTAGTCTAAACGTAGTTTAGACCATGGTGGTAAGGGTACGACCCAGGCGGTAACTTACCGCCTGGGTCGTAATGAGGCCCTTTGTCCCACCCACAAGGGCAGTCCAGCACCAAAATGCTAGGCAAATCTCCTCTGAACAAGAGTACTATCAGCAACCACAGACACTATTTTCAGCCTAGTCAGGCCTCATCTGTAAGGTGAAGCTGAGACTCTCTAATACAAGGTGAGCAAGGGGTCCACGTCTGGATTACCCTGGGTTACTTAGGGTGAAAGCCCAAGTTTTCCAAAGTTACAAAGGATTGCGGGAGCCCCTCCACTGAGAACGAACATGGGTCACATAACCTGTTCTATGAAATTTTTTCCACTCAGGAGCATTTACAACCATGTTTTAGCTCACTGCACCCTTCACAAATAAGCATTTGTCCCACCCACAAGCGCAGTTCACCAAAATGTTAGGCAGTCCTTTATAACTCAATATGTACCACTTCAGACATCCCTGGCACAGAAAATGTACTAATGCATAATAGCAGTCAATAGATGATTTGTCCAGTTAATTTCTGGACCTTCTAAGGTCTTTCATCCTTGACAGGTAGCACTTCAGTGCTCTTCTAACATCCAGACAATGCACAATGCAATCAGCCCAATACTGAGGTTTGAGAAACAACTCAGTAGGACCACCTCTTGATTGATGTGGAATATGAAAACTACCTTCAGAACGAAGGAGGGATGTGTGTTCAGTAAAACTGTAGCATTATGAAAAACCATTTGAGGCTCAGATGCCTCAAAGGCCAGGATCTCACTGCCCCTTCTAGCCGACGTCAAGGCTTCAAACATAACTCACTTCAAGGTGGCTAATTTAATAGCAACCAAAGCCACAGGATCAAATCATTTATGAACTAGGGCAGAGAGGACCACATTTAAATTTCAAATGGGGTGAGGCCTCCAAACTAATGGAAAACACCTTGAATCCATCTGGGTGTCATTTGACAATAGAATTCCTTGACAGGAGCTCTAGAGAATCTGAATGTCTGTATGCCCTGATGGCAGCTAAGTAAATCCCAAATATGCCAGATGTGTACAAAAAGAGAGAAACTCATCAAGAAGCAATGCAGATTGGCTGTACTGACTCTTGGATGAAGATTTCCTAGCTTCTTGAAGGATCTACAAATTGTTCTGTGTAAGGCACAGATGACCCAGAGTCAATTTCTCAGGATCCAAACTGTTAATGCTAGAAATTGAAGGGATGGCTGCAGGACTTTCCCCTTTGCTGTGACAGTGAACCAAGCCCCGGCCCACTAGGAATTTCAGTTATGAAAACCAAATCCTTGCGAACCAATGCAGAGCCGTTATGAACATTATGTATCCCCTCAACCACTCTCTGAATGAGGGGTGTCAGAGTGAATGCGTAGAGGCTATGTGACTCCCCTATACCTGGAACACATGCCCTAGGGAACCCATACCCAAACTCTCCCAGGATACAAACTGGGGACACATAGAATTGTACTCTTTAGCAAAAATAACAACCTTCTGGTAGCACCAAAGACTGAAGGTTCCCTGAACCGCTGTGGCTGAGTTACTATGTGTGATTGTCCACGCTTAGCCCGTCCGCATCTGTGTTGAGGTCGCTTGGAATATGCACAGCTCTGAGTCCGATCCCCTTTATCCACTGCCTGAAATAAACTGCTTGAAAGCAAAGGACCTGGGACTTCTTGTTGATAGAAAACATGGTGATGGTGCTGCCTGTGTGATCAGCACAACCCTGCCCCCAAATAAGAGGGAGAAAGGACTAGTTTTTCCTGTTTTAAGTGTTTATGGGGTTCCATATCTGTGGTGTTTTTGCAGGGTTTTTCAAAATGTTTTACAATCTGTGTTCATCAGTGCTCAATCATATCCCACTACTGTTTTGGCAGTATAGACTAAAATTGATCTTTTTTTGCTGCATGTATTTTATGCATAATTCTTTTGTAGCAAAAGGTAACAGATTATCTCGATACAGCCCTCTGCTTGCCCTCTCTGTTATGTTAATGTTAACATTAACATTAACATAACAGAGAGGGCAAATAGAGGGCTGTATCATCCGTAGGCCTCAGTGCGTAGGAAGTAAGAGAGCTCAGTAGAGCGAAGCAACAGGTAGACCAGGGAGACACAGGGGTTGATAAGTACTAGTCATAAGAATTAAATAGAAATGTTTTAAGAGTTTTCTTAAAGAAAGAAAGCTCAGGGCAAGTGCGCAGAAAAACTGGGAGAGAGTTCCAGAAACGTGGGGCAACAGAGTCAAAGCTAGTGCCGCCAATGCGGGAAAGCTTGTAACGAGGTTGCGTAAGGTTATTGGAGTTGCTGGATCGTAGAGCGTGAGATGACTGAGAAAGCTTAAGCCGTTCTTTCATGTAAGATGGGAATTGTCTGTGAGGCACTTATGAGTGAGGGAAATGCACTTATGAGTGAGGGAAACCTTAAATGCAGTGCAATGCTTAACAGGAAGCCAGTGTAGGGGGCTACTGGCTTCAGTGACATGGCTCCTTCTGGAGATACCACTTACTGCACAAACAGCATTATTCTGAACCACCTTTAAGGTAAATAGATTGGACCGAGATGTACCAGCCAAGAGGCAGTTGCTATAGTCAAGTGTCGAGTTGATCAAGGCACCGGCAAGGGCTGCAGCATTGGTGGCGGATAAGAAAGTTTTCATTTGTCTGATAAGACGTGTTGTATAGGCACAGGAGGCCTTCAGCTGGCTGACATGTTTGTTCATGTTGAGATTGGCATCTAAATAAACACCAAGGGTCTTGACCTAGTGGCTGGTCTGAATAGTAGTTCCGGAGATGTTAAAAGCTGAATATCTGGAATCCAGTTTGGCAAGACGTTGAAGAGTACCAACAAGCATGATCTCAGTTTTATTGCCATTGAGGGCAAGGGAATTTTTGATCATCCAGTCCTCAATGGTGGCATAGATAGAAGTATAATGATGTCCAACTCACAATTGCCAGTCAGTTTGATCACCACCTGGGTATCATC
The DNA here is from genome assembly GCF_040938575.1 of Ambystoma mexicanum. Lineage (NCBI taxonomy): Eukaryota > Metazoa > Chordata > Amphibia > Caudata > Ambystomatidae > Ambystoma > Ambystoma mexicanum. The sequence goes on from NC_090921.1 coordinate 142,334,900, forward strand.
GGCGTAGTTGGTATAACTCACACTGATGCTGTCAAGAAGGTCAAAGAGAGGACGAATTTAGAAGTTTGAGAGAGTGGGAGAAAGAGATGCACCCTGAGGTACACCACATCACAGCAGTTGGTTGGCAGATTTGTAGCCCCCTGAGGCAACACGGGCAAATCTGGGACCTAGAAATGAGGAGAGCCAACATAAGACATTATTGGAGCAGTCAGCGATAGTTCCTAGTCTCTCCAGCAGCAAAGAGTGATCAACGAGATCAAAATCTGCAGAGAGATCTAAGAGCATTAATAGGGAAAATTGTCCTGAGGCCGCGATATAGCACAGGTTAGCTTTTAAGTCAACCAGAGCGGTTTCAGTGCCATGTGATGCTTGAAAACCGGACTGTAGTGAAACCAGTAGATGTTTATTTTCAGTGCGTTGCTGTAGTTGACTGTATGCGACTTTGTCCAGAGATTTTAACAAAAAGGTAACATTATTAATAGGGCGATAGTTCTCCGCAGGGAGATCCAGACATCCTTGAGAGAAGCAGGCACAGCAGAATTGGTAAAAGATTAATTAACCAATCTAGTGACAAGAGGGGTTTGACAACTGAAAACGTCCTTAATCTTAGCAGGTGGGAAACATGTCAGCAGGGCAGGGGGATGGCTGAAGGTGGTGGACAATGTTGGATAACTCAGATTCCGAGATCACTTTCAAATTGAACACAGGGATAGAGGTGTCAGATAGGTTAGGGACAGGGGCCTCATTAGTGATGGAACTATGAAGATTGAATAGTTTAGCTTGTAACGAGGCAATTTTATTATGATGAAGAATGAGTTTGGCAGTAAAGCCTGATTGAATATCAAGACACCACTGATTATTTTTAGTGATGGCAGAATAGGAGTTAGCTTTGCCCTCGAAATCTTTTAGAATGGCAAAGAGTTATTTTTTAGATGACTTGGCATTGCTAGTCCTGAAATTTTAATGGAGAAGGAAATACACACTGTGCAGCACCTGAAGGTATCCTCACTTCTTTTCCCCCATAGTCCTCCTCTCAGGTGGCCAGGGAAAGGCCATTACTATTGGATCCCAAACCTGGGGATGGATATGCAAGGGAGGATCACCTGGGTAGAGAGAATTTGGGGAGTGGAAAGAGGATGTCTTTGAGTGAGACATGGTATGCCCTTTTCCTGTGTCAAAATGAACCCTATACCCCCCACCTTCATAGTTTATTATCAGTCTTTGCCCCTTTGTTCCACCCAGAATATCCCAAAGCCATTTCACTTTAAGACTGGGACGAGGGGGAAGCAATTGGGAGTTATGCACACTTCCATTCATTCACACCACTTTGGTACTGAGATGAGGAAGAGGGCTGTGGAGGAGTTATCTTGTAATAGCCAGGCATGTCCAGCTAATAGGCCCAACTGTGGTCAGGGAACTGAAGTGAAGGACTTGCACCTGCAACCATTTAACAAGTCCCAGGTGTATAAAATGGGTGGCTGCCCAGCAGATTAAGAGAAACTGCCTGTAGAGAAACACCCTGTAGAGAAAAAGCCTGGAGGGAAACTGCCTGAAGACAAGGATGCGACTTGTAGAAGCGGAGCAGGTTAGAGTGAAACCGGTTGGAGGGAAGCCGTGCTGAGAAGGAGTGTGAGAGAGATGCTGGGGCCAAAGCTCGGCGTGAGAGGGTCCAGAAGCCTGCTGTCCTACTTACCCGCTGTCTACAGTTGGAGCTGTGGAACACCAAAGTCTCCCGATCGCCGCAGGCCGCTGTTAGTTTCCGCTGAGCAAGATTCGAAGACGCGGACGCTGCACGCTATGGAAGAGCGAAAAGAAGCTGGGAAGCAGAATCGAGAAGCCCAGAGGAGTGGCAGCATGCCAGTGAGTGTAAAGAAAGGAACACTCATAACAGGGTGCTGCAGGGGCTGGAAACAGGCATGTCTGAATGCCGAACAAACTGAAAACGATTACAATTGCAATGGAAGACCACATTTAGTGTTTTTGAATGCCGAACAAGCTGCAAAGTGTTATAAGTACTTTTGAGAGTGTCTCACCCACCTGCCCTGGGTAGCTCTCTCTCTCTCAGGTGGCCAGGGCACGACCATCGCCTTTGGATCCAGACCTTGGGCGTGGACATGTGCGGGAGGATCACCTGGGTGAGGGGTCTCTGGGAAGTGGGGGTGAGACTGCCGATGGTAAGACGCGGTATTCCTCCTTTTTTCGCTTATCTAATCCATCCTATTTGTTCAGATTCTCTGAGGTCCTAACTCCCCCCTCCCTTTTTACACAAACACTTGCACGAGTAAGAGGGTGAATGAGAGTAACAAGACTAACTGTCATACATTGTACTGGAGATTTCCCGCTAATCGTGTCAGGCAAAGTCAGGCACTTCAGTCCAAGTGCATACACCTGATGCCAATTAGCTCTCCTCACACAGATCAAAGGCAGACACTAAAGACACACTTTGAACAAGGCAGAACACGAGTATGAGCAGAGCTCTGGGACGAAGGCAAACCTACTGGAGCAGAGCGACGGACCAAGGGACGAGAGCAGCAGGTCGAAAACCTGAAGAGTTCTTTACAGGAGGTCATCTCCGACAGGCCGCGAAAGACACGTGGAGAAGGGCAGATCCCACATCAGAAGGCTGCATTGTGTTCTGAGGACGCCAGCAACCCTCTCAGGTGAACGGCAGAGTTGGGGAGGCGAGACCAAGCCTGTGGTACTAACCTTGACTCGTGAATGGGAAATCATAAAACCAAGAAAGAAACTGACACAGCCGGTGAGTTGGCAAGCAACCTGAGAGACCAGTGTGTGTTAAAGAAAGTTTGAAGTGGTAACCTTATATCACAAGTGAAGGCTGCATGCGTGTGGATGAGACGTGAAGAAAGACAGACCTGTGAGTGAACTTTTGAAGTAAGGACAGCTGTAAAATCAGCGATACTGAATAACGGAGTAGTCAGGCTAAGGAAGTAGCCAACTCGAAAGTCGCTGTGAAAGGAACATTGTTCGTAGCGATAAAAGCAAATGAACTTCAAAATTGAAATAAGCAAAATTAACCCCTGAGAGAAGGGGAGAGTGAAAAGCTGAACAGTGAACTTTAAGTCAAAGTGGTCCTGCGGAGGTCTGTAAAGAAAACCACATACATTCAAAAGTCTTCAACATCAAAAAAGGTCTGAGCCCGATTAGGGAGACACGAAATGTAATAAGCTGGGGGAAGGGAGCGCCCTTGCAAGTATTGTTGAACTTTGTTGTGAAAGGTCTGATCCCGACAGAGGGGGACCGGCATGAGGTCTGAGCCCGACAGAGGGGGATCCACGTGAACTGTGTTTGTGAAAGGTCTTAGCCCGACAGAGGGGAACCCACATAAACTGTGTTTTAAAGGGTCTGAGCCCAACAGAGGGGGGCCCATGTGAACTGTGCTTTGAAGAGATCTGAGCCCGACAGAGGGAGACCTTTTTGAACCTTTTGTTGAAACATTATTTGGAAGTGGAAAGGGAGACTTTAACATGGAAGGGCAAGCAGGCCTCGATCCACGTTTTGGAACTGTTTATTGTGTTGAAACCACGAGCCTGCCTACAAGGACCGCCTTACTCTGTGTGGTATGATGTGGGGAGGCAAGTTAATTCAGCCACATTTATTATTTTGAACACAGTTTCTTCCTTTGCAGTTTTTCTCCTTTATACACTTTTTTGTACAAGAGATAGGCAGGCATTAGGTTTTTGTTAGCATAGGCCACTTTGATTTGGCGGACTCCACTAGGACTATTTTGTTTATCGTTTGATAGTCGAGATTACTCCCATTTTAGCTATAATGCAAAGTAGGAATTTTTCCAACCCCAGAAACTTCAAAAAGGTTTTACAAATTGTAACTATTGTGTCCGTGTCATACTTGTGATACCATGCCTCCCCTACAGAATGCAACTGAACTAACTGGAATATTCGATGAGCATATTTGAATACAGCACGAGATAAAAGCAAGCAATGATCACTAATGAATAAAGTGAAAGCAAGATGGTGGAAAATGCTGAACATCACAGAGTAAGTTATGTTTGATACACGTTGTGGCAAAGCCTAGAGACTGCCTAGGAGAATCTGAAGGAATTGTTGACCAATGACACAGGATCACAGAGGACCCCTGTGTTGGCAAATACCTGAAGAATACAGTAGTATAACAAACTGCCAAGGCTTATCAGTTGCGTGACCTGTAATGGTGGACAATGTGATCTGACAACTGCGCCCAGACTTTGTGGCCCCTACTTGAAAAGAGCCAAGGAAAGCAAATGAAAAGTAGCCTGTATTTTATAACAGTTGCTTAAGTGAATGAGAAATACAGAAAGAGAACAACCTATGTGAACTATTGAAAAGCCTGGATGATTAAGGAGTTGAACTGGAACTGTTTTGAAAGGCAGAAGATTTGAACTGATTGTAGTTTTGAAGCTGGAAGAGCTGACTTCTTGGAGAAGGGAACCCTGAGACGTTATGGCCTGTGTTGAACTCTTGGGGATGGAAGCCCCAAGGCCTTTTGGAACAGTTCTAAACTTGTGAAAGGGGAAGCTGAAAATAAGCCAGGAGCTGGAAGAAGCTTGCAACTTTAATTTGAACACTATTTCTTTTGCTGCTGGCATCTGATACTGTTTCGATATAAGGCCAGTTCTGAAGGTATAAACCTTGCTTGGGGTTAGCATCATCCTTTGTATTTCCAGAGCACCTCCAAGATGGCTGCATAACACATGGACCTGGAGTCTTTGTCTGCCTCGTAGCTGCACCCTCTGTGATTGGCTGCCTCCTTCTACTAACAGCCAATGAGAGATGCCGACAGGCAAAGCCTGCCCCTCCTGCAAAGGCCCACAGCTAAGGCCCTGTCTGAGCCTGACCAGGCCGGGGAAGGCCCCCACACGTTCACCACCACAAACTATGCTGCTGCCTGCTGGGTACATCTTGCTCTCCCATGAACTTGGGCCTCTGCAACCCTACAAATGCTTGAGCATCCAGTGAGTCATGGTTGAATTTGGCTCCTCCTCTAGCAGCCTGCTCTATATCTTTGTAAATCTCACTTTGCTTATCTTCTTATCCTTTCACTTCTCTCTCGGTGTGTGCTCTGCTCAAAATCGTTTTTAGCTGTGTGTATTTACATCTTGCACCCTTTCATGAAAATCGTTTTTAGCTGTGTGTACTTACATCTTTCCCCCTTTCATAAAAATTGTTTTTAGCTGTGTGTATTTACATCCTGATTCACTGCATTTGTGGCCTTTCACTGAAATTCGCTTTTAGCTTTGTGTTTTTACATCCTGCACTCTACCTTCATTGCATTGTGTTCTTTTCTAGGCCACACCTGAGATGAGGTCAGAACTGTGCAGTGCAGTCACCCTTCTCCTTTCAAATTCCCTCTTGCACCCTAATGGCACTCACCATCTCTCTAATTGCTACTCTATCTCCTATCCCCCCCTATCTCACTATGTCTGGAATAAAAAAGCCCAAAAAGGCATCTTACTTGCAAACACTGGCCTTCCTATCTCAGACACTTACGTCAGCGCTACCTCCACGTCAGCGCTACCTCCAGGGAGGTCTTCACGGACATCCTCTTCTCTGTCCCCTCTCCAGATCTTTGGACTCATCTCATCTCATGCAGCAAGAACTGAAGGTTATTTGTGTGTGGGAGCCAGTGAAGGTCGATGAGGGCCAGGGTGATGTCGTTGTATCTGTGTAGACCCTTGATGAGGCCTGCGGCTGCATCTAGGTCACTTCTCAGGGGCACAAGGGAGGATAACGGGAGGGCTTTGAGGAGTGCATTGCCCCCATCCAGGTGGGATAAGACAAGGGCGTGAACAGTGGATCTACAGCTGTCCGGGGGGAGGCAGAGCTTGACTATTTGCGGGAGGGAGAGCTGATACCAAGCTGTCTGAATTATCTTGGCTATGTGTGTCTTGAAGGAGAGGTGTTTGTCAATGTGGAACCCGAGCGACTTGGTGCTGGAGGTGAGCTCTGGTGTGAAGCCCTCAGAGTTCCTGACTGATAGCCAAGTCTGTATGTCTGGGTATTCGTTGTTGTTGGTGAGAAGTAGGAATTCGGTCTTGGAGCAGTTGAGCTTGATGTATGCACTGGACATCCAAGACTTTCTCAGCGAGAGCCAGGTCTTGAGCCTATGCATGTCCTTGATGAAGTGGATACTATGCTAGGTAGAGACATTAACCTGCCTCCCTCACCTGTGATGTTATTGTAAATAAAAAGGAATCTGGATATTAGAATGAGTATTGTTCAATTATTTTTTTTTGTCAGTCTGGATGCTTTGTATCTAAATGTGTATATCTTTTCATTGTACATTGTTTTTACATGCACTTAGTGCTGGTTGGGAAGAAAGTGGTCCGGAGTGTCTGTAAGCAAAGCACCTGCCCTAGAGTAGATTACTTAGTTCTACAAATAAACTGGCTGAGATATTTCTTGCGATGGATGGATCCTGAAGCCTCAACTTGAACATGGACTATTTCTGACTACACAGGGACAATTTTGAGGATGCTGGAGTGACAAGGGCTTTGCACCTTACCCGCTTTTAAAGTTATCTCTCCTTACCCCTTTACAGCAGGCCAACACGATGGGAATGGGGTTCTATTTTATAAGAATTATTATGTATTGTACCAAAATCTAAACTGTTTACTCATATGAAGGGGATCATGTTGTGGGTCTCACAGATTGGTGAAAATGGCACTACAGCTTCACTGCCAATTCTACCAATCCTATGGATTTTCAGACATTTGTCAGGCAGAAAGAGCAGGACAAACTGTACACTGAAAGGAAGGCATGGTATAAACAGTAATACAGACACTAGTGACTACAGTTCAAGGGTGTTTATTGAACTTCAAATAAGGGTTTGAAAAACAACCTACCTAATCTGAAATCTAAAGATGGGAGCAAGCTACGACCATTAAATAATAACGGTGTCCTAGTGGGGTCTTGTCAAAATAAAAGGGACTATACTAATACACCTATTGCCAATCCTTACCTCTAAATTCAAATAGTGTGGGAAACAAAGTTATTTAACAGAAAAAAGTGTTCAAGAACTCATATGTCAGGATATTCAAGCCGCAGTCTTCCCTTCCCCACGTTTTTAGCACGGGACAAGGCAGCACACTCAAACTTAGCACAGTCTCTGGCTTTTCTAGCACAAGGGTTCAGTTCAAAACTTCAACATCATGGCCTTCTGTGCCAAAGTTTCTTCGCTATTCAAAGTCTCTTCTTTCAGAGGGCCTGATGCAACAAACAAACAAAGTTCCTTTCCTTTTGTATTTCACATGTACACAATCTTCTTAGGTGTTTTACTATCCAGCTAGGATCCCCCTCTGCCAGGCTCAGATCCACTTTAAACAATGTTCTTAGGATTTTCACGTACCCAATTTCTTGGATGATTCACTGTTCACCGCGGATCTCCCTCTGCCGGGCTCGGATCCACTTTGATATCAAATCTTCAAGCAGTCTCCCTCTGCCAGGCTCGGACCAATGACACACACCTGCTTTAACCTAAAGCTTTCAATTGATCTCCCTCTGCCATGCTCGGACCAACTTTATCTACTTTGCCATAAACGTTCTTTATCAACATCGAAGACTTTCGACTATGCAGATTTTGCTTGACCCGTCGCAGGACCACTTTGATCCACAATCCTTTGCCACTCTTTCACCTTGCTAATTCTGAGCTGGATATCTTAGAGAGACCTTCGATTGAGCACCCACGTAGTTCGGACCACTCTGTCGAAGGTATCATATCTTGGTTTCAAAGTTCAATCACTCATCTGCCGTTCAACTTCATTCGCGTTGGTTATCACGCGCGTTTCAAACAATGTTCATTTCAGTGCTTCCCATACAATGTTGCCGCTTGCAAACTTGGCTTTAACACAGACCGGTCCTGCATCGGTCTATGCAACTCACCACCTGTATTGATTTCACTAACGCTGCTTTGTTGTTGGAGCCAAGGAAGGTTCCACGGCAGCTGGCGATTCTCACTGCCTTGATTATCGACGCGGGGGAGCCCCGGGTACCTCCGACACACAATATAGGATTCTTCAGCTGGGTTTCCTGGTCTTACGTTTTCTATTCTCGAGGTTTCATGAAAGTAACGGTTCCTTGTCGAAAAGGTCAAGGGAACTTTCCTCCTTGCAATCCCATTCTGTTTCGCCATCTTTCTCCTCTTATTAAACTGCCATCTTGGAACTGCTGTTTCCTCATGTGCTTTGCCTCGCTCAGAGTGTTCTCTCGTGATCTGCTTTTATCCACGTGGGGAAGTGTAATGGAAGTCGGGTGTGTGTGATGGTCATTGATTGCCTGACCTCGCCTGGCCATTGTATTCGGACACGTTGGGTATACTGCTCGGGTATTAGTCTGCTTTCTCCCATAGCGGGCTGTCCGTGAGAAAGTGTTTGTGTTGTACATGGGGGGTGGGGATCAGTTCCTTAATATCTAAATATCCTCCCTGGCAGGATGGGGTAAAGGTGTTACATGGAAGAGGATACCGCAGGGAAACTGCTTGAAAGGATCTCCTTATAACCGGATATAAGCAGTGGATTGAATAGGAATCCAATTTATGTGTCGTACACAATTTGTAAATGCATGAGGCATTTATACTTCTTGGCAAACAGTGGAAAAGGAAATGTGTAAAGGTGGCTTTGCTAGAGCAAACAGTCTTCTTGGTTGTTTATTTGTGACGATGTGTAGATATGGCTGCTTATATGTGCTCTTTGCGTAGACCCCATTCTACAGCACGGACTGACATGCTCTCCTTGTGTTTTAGAAGTGACGAGTGATACCTTCGACAAAGAAATGTTTCTGGCAAACAGGGAGCTGAACTGTGGGTACTGGGCCAAGGAGAGCATGAACGAGGCAGGCGTGCGTCAAGCCCAGGAGACACGCTCCTGGTTCCCCCAGGGTGAGTACAGACAATGGTGGTCAAGGAGAGCCAAGAAAAGGCTGGGGTGCATCAGACCAGAAGAAACACTCATGTTTCCTTCAGGGTGAGTACAGAGCATGGCGGTCTACATCCAGGGTTAGGCCCACATGGCAGGTACTAGCTCCTCAAAAGTGAATACGGAGCACAGACAAGTGCATTGCAAAATGGATGGAAGGTGTGTGGAAAACAGGCTTAGGTCTGACCCTGACATGGCTCGAGCTGACCGTAATTACTCCTCACCCTTTAAGTGACTACAAAAATAATCATAGGTTTGGCTTTCAATTGGCCTAGGCTGGTTGTAAATACTGCTTATGCCATAAGTGACTGTGAAAACAAGCAAATGTTAAACATTAACATGTCATTGCCAAATGTAAGTACTGCTTATCGCATAAGTGCCTTAAAAAAAATAATAAGGTTAAAGATTGACACGGTCTGGGCTGTAGGTGTCTCATTGAATAAGTGACTGCAGAAACAAGCCATGGTTGAACCTTGCTATTGCCCCAGATAGCTGCAATAATGCCATATCCACTAAACTATTACCGGAAGAAGCTAAGGTTATGCCCTGACACAGCCCAGGCTAACTGTTAGCACGCATCATCCTATAAGTGAGTCCCGAAGCAAGCTACGATTGAATGTTGCGCTGGCTGTAAGTGCCTCTTACACTGTGAGTGACCACTGAAGCAGAAACCCTGACACGGACTGGGCTGGATGTGAGCTTCTATTTTCCTATGAATAACTTATGAAACAAGCTTCCTTTGGCCTCTGAGATGGGCCAGTTGGGCTGCAAGCATCCATTGCCCGGTGAGTTTTTCACTGAATCAAGCAAAGACTTGAGCCCTATCTTGGGGCTGGTTGGCCAGAAGCATCCCTTGGCATCCCTTGGCCTAGTTGTCACTGCCAAACAAGCTTAAGATTTTCCCCTGACCAGAGCTGGCCATTCCACAAGCACCCTCTGAGGGATTGCTAAACACAAGTTATTGTTGAACACAGACCAGTGGCATTGGTAATGAAAGCAATTTCTTTTCTGGAAGTAGCCAACAGAACCATCTACGGTTAGACCCTGACATGGGTCTAGCTGGATAACACTGATCTAGCATGGATCTTGTTGGCTGACTTATCCAATAAGTGACTGACAAAACAAGCTATGGTTGGACAATGACATTAACATACGCTAACCATCTGTGTCCTGTGAGTGACTGCTTTAACAAGCTTTTTCATGGGGCGAGCTGGCTGTAAACACCCCTTGTGAGTGATTGCTAGCTAATCTAAGGTTGTGACCTGACATGGGCTCTTATGGCTATTGGAGCTACTTGGGCTGTCAGTGACTGCTCAAGCAACTTCAGGCTGAACCCTGATGTGGACCTCGTTCTATGTAAGCACCCTTTTCTTGTTTTTCTTTCAGAGAGGACCGACCCCTATCACCCCTTGAAGAAGGAAGGGGATATCTTACTCCGCAGCTTCCCAATGGACAGTGCCAGTGCCAAGGTGCCCCATGGTAAGCAGGCCAGACCTATACATTGATATATAATGACACAGAGATATGGGATCTATAACCAACCTGACTATTCCAACCAATAACACATGCAGAGTGCGTGCTGGAGGCTCTAGCTTCCCAACTATGGCCACCACTCTCTGGAACAAACTCCCAGACCAGATTAGATCTATCGAGTCCCATGCCGCCTTCCGCAAGGCCCTTAAAACAAGGCTCTTTGTCTAATGTATTGTTTCTTGTGTACAATGTCCATACGACTGTTATACCACATACTCTGTATTGTAGAACATTGTACTCAGTAACTCTACTGTATAAACAACTGCATATTGTTAAGCTTCACACATTAGTCCGCTTATTGTAACCCACAAGCAAGCCTCCTTAAGTATACTTATAGCGCCTCGTTGCCTAGAGGGCTGCAGTGCGCTTTACAAATTCAAAATAAATAAATAAATAAAATAGTGCACTTTAGATTTAGGGCCTCAAGCTAACCTGCCCCTTTCAGGCATATACACAGACATAGTGGCCTACAGATACAAACGTTATTGACAGTCTCATATATGCAGATATAATGACCAACAGATCTAAACTCTGTCACCAGTTTGACCACCTCAGGCATACACAGATAAAGTGACCTACAGATACACAACATGTCTGACCCTGGGCTCTACTGCCCACCCCTTTCAGGTGTATACTAAGATCCAGTAACTGACCATACCCAGTCTACCCTCTCCAGGGATATACACATATACAGTGACCTACCTTGAGGTGTTCAACAAGCTTTGCCCTCACAGTCATGTACCCAGATTCTCACCATGGTCTGTTATAACACTCTGCCTATCACAGGTATACATGCACTCATCTGTCCAAGGTGTACAACAGCACAGCTTGACCGGTCGCCCGCCACTCAAGTGCACCTTTTTCTTCATGTCCAGTTAAAGTTAACCAAAATGGCCATCTCTTCTTTTTTTGAACCTGCCTAGTGACCTGGAAGGAGTACTACCAATGGAGAGAGTTGGACCTGGATTCTCCTGTGGCGGCCCTCTTGACCTACCCGCTAACGATCTACCACATTATCACGCATCTCGCTCCCCAGCACTGTGAGTACTGACCACCCTTGCACCTGTCCATGAAGATGCAGAATGGGTTTATAGGCAAATGGGTATCTGTGTATCACCTTAAAAACATATGAGCTGCGGAGGGTACTTACAATGGTAAGAGGAAGCCCCGAGAGAGACCCTGCGTTCACAAACTGCAGTGTTGGCAGCTCCTAGGGTTGATCAGAGCTCTAACTTGTGTGTGATTAATATCCTATTTCACATGCTTCAGTCTTGTGTCCCTCGTAGAGCAGATGTGGTTGGAAATCAAAGCTGACATCTGTGATGATAAAATAATGTTTTCCAGGAACATGCACTTGAGAAATGTATTTTTTGCATTAATCCTCACTATGAGAAAGACTGTGCTGTGTGGCGAGGATGGACATCCAGGACCAGGTCGTGGAAGCCAAGAACTATGAGCTACTTGCCTTTTCTACTCAGGCCAAAAGGAGAGAGATTTGAAAAGAAAGGCAGAATAATATTCAAATAAACGTAAATGACGATTAGAGGGTAATGGTTCAAACATAGGTCAGAGGTCGAAAGCTCACCCAATATCATTGGTCACTAAATGGGCTATGGACCCGGAGCCTGATTATAAACCCTCCAAGGATCAAATTCAACCTCATTCCTGCAGCCCCATTGTCTGGGAGTTTGATGCTGGCCAGGATGCAACCTTCATCAATGCTAGCGTCGACAGATTTGTTCGGATATACAAAACGCATATACACTCTATTATTCTAGTAGAAGAGCTTTTTCGAATTGACCCCTGTGTCATGTCCTGTCCTCTGAAATGTCCTTGTGTTGATGTGCGCCCTGATGCCTGCGGCTTTGGCGTGTGACAAATAAATAAATACTGACGATGTCTATAGTGTTGAATGTATTGATTTCTGTATTAAGGCTTCACAAAAGGGCTCTCATCTAGGAGTTGGATCTCCAGTACAAATAGGTTCAATAGGGCAACCAAACACTCATCTCGAGCGATACCAAGTCCTAGGGCTGCACACTGCTCAAGAGGTGGGAATGCAACTTTTTTCTTGGAGCTGAGAGATATTTGAAGGGCAGTGTTATCAGGCAAAACAGTCAGAATTCAAAGTGACAAAGCAATTCAATAATTGCATATGAAGGCAGAGAGAGAGAGAGAGAGAGAGAGAGAGAGAACAAGTTCCTTTCTGTTATAGCCACAAGCTCAAGCATTGTGAATATGTGCACAAATACCAGTTTCAGGGATCCACCTTCCAGGGAAGCAAAATGGAACTGCAGACTCTATTGCATGATTCTGCTTTGCTTAATCTAGCAGTATAGCTCCTAATTTATCAGTTTAGTCATCTCCCCCTTAACTAACATTATATGAACATCAACTCTCGCTAAGTGCAAGATCTCTTTACTGTAGACTGTAACGTCGTTTCAAATCACACGTCGGAAGCTTGCACTCCTCTACAAAATAAAAAAAACCTCTCAACCTTGCCATGAGTTTCTGAACAGTGGTCCAAGCCCTGGTCATCTTCCATCTGGACAGTAGCAATGCCCTATTTGCAGGAGTCCCAGATGCCACCTTGTCCCTTCTGAAAGCCGTCCAGCACGCTGAACACATTCCTAAAGAGAATGCTTGAGAATTCTCTTCTTTTCAGACCTCTGTCTCGGTGTGGGAGTTACATGTGATGTTAGCCAGATGGATGAGTCCATCTTTTAAGCCTCTGACCCTAACGTTGTGTCCTGGAAACGGTTGCTTTCATCATTGACTTGCATTTTCAAAAAAGCTGTCATAGATAGATTCAGGGCTTGCAATTACAGGAGTCATTGTTCAAGTTTCATAGACAACTTAATTCTAAGGACAAAACTTCATTTTGTATTTAGAGTAATCAAGAAGCCTTCGACAGCTTTGTAGAACCCTTGCATACACTGGATAGCCAGAGAGTAGTCAATATTTTTAAGAAGAAAGAACGAAAAGATTGACTCTTTCAGACCATTGTCTAGTTTTATATTGGAGGCAGACCAAATGTCACACACCATTCAGGCAATTAATACCTTTTGGTTATGATACTGTATGAAATTTAGCTATTTAAAGGCGAACCTAGTCTTGTCAAAGAGAGCTATTGTGTATTTTATAAGAGGCAAGGTGGTAATATGTGCACTGTTTGCAAATACCTTTCTAAGAAGTCTGTCAAGCCACTATGCCTATAAATGTGCATACCTACAGAAAACATAATTGTCTTGGAGAAAACTGAGGCCAAAGTCACCCAGGTAGTGTGAGGAATCTCTATCATTCTAAGGACCCGCTGTCTACCACCTGGGTAGAAAAGTAATATGTATCCATGTAAAAGGCTTAGGGCTGATTCACAGAAGCGTGTTATAATGGTGCAATCCCACAGGAAAACGTTCCCCAGTCAATTGAAATGCAGTTGCATATATGGCAGTAGAAACGGATGTCCGGTCAAAGGATCGAAATTAAAAGGATCGAATGTAATAGGGTCAAGTCAATAGGACCGAAAACAAAAAGGTTGAATTTAAAAAAATAAAAAAATTATATATATATATATATATATATTTCAAATACGAACGGCTTCAACCAGAAACTATTCAGGCGAGCAGCACTCCAAGAACAAAAGTGTTCCAATAATCCAAATAATCACGGAAATCCAACAGCAAACACTGCAGCATCGGTTGCGTATAATATAACAGCCTTTATTTTGCGTGTGCAACAGATAAAAAGTAATCTCCCAGTGCAAATTATGCTTAGCCAGACGGCAGCCTGACGCGTTTCACCACTAACCAGTGGCTTGTTCATAGTCACTCATCAACCATAGAGTGTTTGTTTTTATACCAAACACTCCCACCAAAGTGAAAGACATAAAAAAGGTGACTTAAAATCTCAAAAATAGTGGCAATTAGCCATCTTGGCTTAGGCAGCTGGTTCACATTGCAGAAGGATATAAGCATATGTTTAAATATTAAACCTGACTTTTCAGCCATAGCAAGACAAATAGGAATAAAATTGTCATTTTAAATGTTGGTGCTATTTCAGAAAATCAGCTCATAATATATGGCACAAACTACAATTGTAAGTGCATTACGAGAAACATCAAAACTACCATATTGTAAACATAGTGTTGTCTTTCCCATTTGATACATGGAGGCAGGGGTAACAAAATAGACCTGTCTAAAATGTACGCAGAGCAAAGAGGTGACTACTAATGCATCTTGCCATGTTTATGGAGTGCCTAAAAGCGAGATTAATATCTTCGCTGTATATGTAACGTTGAGTCAATATAAAGTGCATAGTGCATTTGTGTAAACAATGCATTCCTATGATATAGTAAGTTCATATAGAACAATAGAGCACATTCATGTTGTATTATAAAGTGCATAGTGCAAACTATAGACATCTCTCTAAAATATTCCAATATAATAAAGGAATTTTTTCTTATGTAATGCGACACAGTAAAAACAAATATATCCCGACATCTGCTTCTAGTAGTGGCATCAAATAACACTCTTACCATATGATGTTCCCATGTTTTTTTTGACTAAATAATATAGTGTTACCTTTCGCATTGGCTACATAAAGGTAAGGGTGCAAGGGTAACAGAAAAAATCTGCCAAAAATATTATTAGCGAAGCAAAGAAGTAACTACTTATGCATCTCACCATAATTATGGAGTGCCTAGAAGCGAGATTAATATCTTCGCTAAATGAGTAGCGTTGAGACAATATAAAGTGCGTGGTGCTTCTGTGCAAACAATGCATTCCTATGATACAGTAAGTATATATAGAAGGATATAGAGAACATTCATATCATATTGTAAAGTGCATAGTGCCAGCTATAAACATCTCTCTAAAAAAACTTCAATACAAAACAAAGGAATTCATTTTCTTGTATAATACAACACAATAAAAGCAAATATATCCCAACATTTACTTGTAGTAGTGACTTCAAATAACTCCCTTGCCATATGGTGTTCCCGTATTTTCTTAACTTGATAATATCAAAAAATAGATATAAAAGGGAAAGGATGCTTTCAAGTGTCAAATATGCATACCAGGTAAAAAATGCCCAGATGTCAACTCTGAACTAAAAATATCATCACACCATCTTAAACACATCTAATATCTTAGAATTGTATTCAGATTGCCACTACTTGCTTGCCAGGCTGAAATCAATAAATCAAAAACAGGCCTCCCTGTGGGCATACCTGAGCCAAGTCTATTAAACAAATTGTTTTTGAGTCAAATTGAAAGTCACCATAAAAAGTGAAAGAAAGAAGTGATAAGTAAAAAGGAATAAAAAATGAAACAATGCACAATCCATTAAGCATATACAATTATGAAAAAGGTCCTTTGAATAAATGAGCTGCCGGGGGTATTATCGTATTCAATATGATCTTTATGTCCCCAAAAATGTGTAAAGCTCCTCATCGATGTTATGTCCCAACGGTGTTTTACTCTCGAAGTCTAAGATGTATTTAGTCTCTTCTTGGCGGAGTGTTCTTTCATTATCACCTCCCCTGGGGCCTGGGATGACCTTATGAATGCCAAAAAACGTAAGATAAGCTGGATCGGCATTATGCATTTCCGAAAAATGTTTAGCCATAGGGTAAGAGCAGTCCTTATTAATAATGGCTCTCACATGTTGCAAGATACGTACTTTCAGCTTGCATTTTATATATATAAACACTTTTTTTTGGGTTTCTATATAGGAAAAAAAGTGGTTTTTACACCAAAAACTGGGGTGTGGGACCCCCCCAAGAAAAAAAAGAAAAATTTGACCTTTTTGTTTTCGGTCCTTTTGATTTGACCCTATTGTATTTCGATCCTTTTGATTCGATCCTTTGACCTACAACCGTAGAAACGTAAATGCGTTGTGTAATAACAAGGACACTGGGTTGAAGTTATAAGTGTAGTACATACAGACATAGTGCAGGATCTGCTAGTTCTTTATTATAGGGTTCCCTGTGGCATTTTCTTTGATACATATTCCTTCCTTTACTACTTAATAATCAATATTTACAATACCTGAGCCTATAGATTTTCTAGATTCACTCACAAAAATCCTCCTTCACAGCTAAAACAATGTGGATGGGAATAATCTAAAAAAAGCCTTTGGGGGTAAGCCTTATTTGACAAATAGTGATTGGTTTGGACAATCTGCCGTCACAGTGCATACACTCCAAAAGTGATACACACCAATTTACATACAAAGCATGTTTTACATTTTACATGTAGTACATGTTGTAATAATGGATCATAGATTGTAATATTCTTGGTACATGGATTTATAAAATACAACACTACTGGACTATACTGGATAACTGGCTCCATGTCCCTTTGCCAGCAACCTTTTTTTAAAGTCATTCTCTATGAAGAAATTAATAAAAAAAACTGATTTTTAGTTTTAGTTTTGTTTTGGGGGAGTCCCCTCTCAAGCCCCCCTTTCACTATACTATTACTCCTACAGCCCCCTCCTGCCCCTTTTAACTTCTTATCCTCCTAAATATTTTGATGAGTTTTTCAAAGTAATTTTAAATAGAAAATTACTTTTTTTTTATAAAGGGTGCCTGTAAAATAACGCGATACCGGATAACTACATATGCATATAACATATTGTCCAATGGCATTGAAAATTGCTTGCAGAGCTGGTGAATTGTCTGACAATTTTCAATGACTTAAAATGTATTTCACAGTGATTCTATAGGGCCTCATTACAAGTATGCCGGTCCGGAATCAACCTGTTGGTAATTCCGCTTACTGGCACTTTTCCGGACCGGCATACCACAAGTCTGCTGGTAGGGTGGCCTAATTTACCTCCAGCCATGAGCTGGAGGTAAATCAGACACCCAACCGACAAAAAACAGCCGATATTACTAGCAACGGTATTACCAGTGCCGTGAGGACTCCATGGAATGCGGATTAACATTCCCTTAAGAGCACCGGTAATCTGCCGATAATTCTGGCAGACCAGGTGCCGGTAACGGTATTGCCGTTTGGTGAGATCCCGCCGGATTTACTGGCAGGATACCACCAAACTTGAAATGAGTCCCAATGTGTCTAGAGCAATTTACCTTGTATTGTTGTGCACTGTGAAAACACTGGAAACATAACCATTTTAATGGGCCTGCGTCTTATTTATTTATTTATTTTGAAATGTGTTTGGCGCACCAAGACCAGAGGCATCTAGGCGCTGTTCTTGACAATAAAAAACACAATAGTTACATAGTTACGCATATGCATACGCATATATATACAAGACAGGTACCTTACATTGTCAACTTAAGTTACTGATCATTAGTTGTTAAGACAGTACTGATTGCTGATCGAGATTTATTTTTGTAGTTCCTGTGTGAAAAGCCATATTTTCAAGTGTTTGCGGAAGGTCCAGAAGGAGGCTTCTGACCTTTAATGCGGCTGCTAATGTGTTCCAGTGTTTGGCAGCTACCACTGCGAAGCTACTGCCTCTGGCTTTCTGCAGTTTGAATCAGGGGTTGGAGAGCAAGTGCAAGTGTGGTGAGCGCGTGGGCCTATTCGATTGGTTCGTGGTGAATTTATCTGCTAGGTATTTGGGGGCTGACTTATGTAGGCATTTGTGTGTCATAGTGAGTGTTTTGAAGAGTATTCACTCCTGGACAGGTAGCCAGTGGGTGTTTCTTCTAGTCATGGAGATGTGAGTATTTTTAGGGATATGTAGAGCTGCTCTTAGGGCGTTATTTTGGATCACCTGCAGTTTTTTGACATTATGGTTCTTAGTACCAGCGTATAGGCATTGCAATAGTCCAGTCTGGACAAGCGTGATGCAGCTGTCGGGTGACAGGAAAGGTCTCCAGGCATTAATAAGTTTAGACCTGTAGGCTACTCCCGATGCTGTGGCGTTGACTTGTCTGGTCAAACTAAGGGCTGAGTCCACCTAAAAACCAAGGGTTTTTACTTCCTTAGACACCTTGATAGTGATGCCATCTATATTGAAGGAAAAGGAGTCACCAAGTTTGTTAAGGCGGTATTGTGATCCTATGAGAAGAATTTCATTTTCTTCATCATTTAGGCATAATCCATGTTGGGCCATCCAAGCCTGGATGGTTTCATAGATGACCTTAAGTGATTTGGAGTCAATGGGCCTCATTCCGAGTTCGCCGGTCTGGAATCCGTTGTTTCTGTGACGACGGTGACACCGGCCGATTACGGCTTGTTGGTCGCGCGCACCACACCATTGCGGAAACGGTATCACCGCCGGCACGGAAACACCCACGGACATAGATGCAATGTGAAACACAGCAGTGGAATATCCGTATCCACCTCCGCTGCCACGGATATGGAAATATTGGATCCGGAAACACAGTGATCACGAAAACCGGAAACAGAGTGGTGGCCATTACTTAAACCACAACCCACTGCCATCCTCTGAGACCACAGGGCTCATCATCTCTGGGAACAGCCAAAATCCACCACTACGATGGCATCTCGCATCCTGGCCACCAGACAGCAGAAGCCACGCTTCAGCGAGCCAGAGCTGACGGTGATCGTTGAGCACATTGTGGAACATGCCACCATGCTTTTCAGCGTTGACCAGAGGCGCAGCATCCAGCAGCGTTGGAAGCAGCACGGAAGTGCACCGGTGTCGGGGTGACTGTGCGCACGGTCAAAGATTGCCAAAAAAGGTGGGATGATCTACATCTGCGAGTGCGCAACCTGATTGCAGCACACCGCCAGCACAGCACTGGCACAGGTGGAGGGCCTGCATCGCCACTGAGACTACAGTCATGGGAGGAGAGGTGTAGTAGTGTCCTGCACCTCAAAGGTATACAGGGCGTAGGCGATGCAGAGGCCAGAGTCAGCCCAACTGGCGATGCTGGTAAGTATACAGAGATGAAACCCATGAGTGCGAATGCCCCTCCTCCCCCCCAGACATGGCAGGAGTGGCCCAACGAATCCAACAATGACCCATTCCCCCTTCCCCCCAGCCAGGGCAGGAGTGACCCAACACCTCCACCAATAACCCACCCCCCCCCCAGCCAGGGCAGGAGTGACCCAACGCATCCACCAATGACCCAGACCACAGCCAACACACACAGATGAAACATGCCCCTGCACATGCAGACAGCGCGTGACTGAGTACAAGCTGAGACACACACACCTGAGTGCATCACCCGTCAAATGTGTGTACATGCAAGTGGACAGAGATTGTGTAGTGCGTTGCATGTTATGGACCCATTCACATCATACCACAGAACTAACGGCATGCCCTCTATTCCCCCACAGGCACGTCAACCGACAGTGACACAGTGCAACACACTACACCATGTCCTCCCTCACGTGTCCGATGCCGCCATCCGGTGCAGGATGCCACTGCCAGCACCTCTGGTACACAGCCACCGGCACCACCAACATTGGGCACGGATGCCCCATCCCCGCAGAGACCCCAGTGCTGCCTGTTGCCACAGAAGTAACACCTGCTTCCACGTTGGCTGCAGAAAGCAGTGCCCGTCCTGTTGCCAGGGAGGAGGAGGATGAATCAATCGGCAACAGTGCACCGGTTGTACTATCGGACGGTGCATAACAGGAGCAGGATGACATGGGCAACATCAGTCCCCTACCTAACCTGGTGTTCAGCCCCTCAGGAATGCACAGCTCAATGCGTTCGTCCACACCCTCGATGGCCGAGATGAGCGCATGCCTCCAGCACATTGAGGAACAGCAGGCCAGCCTCACACAGCTGGTTGAAAAACAATTGGAGGAGGCTAAGCAGCAGCGCGAAGAGGCAAGGCTGCAGCACCAGGAAGCAAGGATGCAGTGCGAGGAGGCAAGGATGCAGAGGGAGAGTACTGCCACCTCTGTGCGACGGCTGTCGAGGGCAATAGGCCGATTTGCCACTACAAACGTGACCCTGTCACGGCATGTGAGGGAGGGGAATAACATCATGTCCTCCATTGCAGAGTCAATGTTGGTGGCGCGGCAGGCATATTTTTGCAATGTGCCAGCTGTTACAACACCAATTGTGTCCACAAGCACCACCCCCACAAGCTCTGTTGCGAGTAGCCCGCGGAGGCACTCAAGCCGGCTGGCCGGACCCTTTGGGAAAGACACATCCGCACACAAGCGTGGACGTAAATAGTGGGATGATCATCAGACTGTCATCCGCACATTTGGGATGGGTTGGCTGTATGGGGGTGGGTACGTTGGGGAGGTGGGGGAGGTCCGTAATGGGGTTAGTTGCTTGGGGCCTGGTTGGAGGCAGGTACGTTGGGGAGGTGGGGGAAGTCCGTAATGGGGTTAGTTGCTTGGAGCCTGGTTGGGGGTGGGTACGTTGAGGAGGTTGGTGGGCACGGGTGTACATCTTTCACTTCCAATTCACCATCATCCCTGTGTAGTTGTGAATAAAGTATTGTTGAAAATGACGTGACGAGTGGACATCCTTGATTCAATGTGCATTCAATACATTTAATGTCGTACAACATAAGATATTGCCATGATGTGCATGTAGAGTCTCTCCGAAAAAATTGTGAATGAGTGCTGCCCGGGCATGTTGTCCGTCCTGGGCACCCCTGCCAGGGAGTGCACCCATCCCATCTCCATCATTGTCATCATCATCCTCTGTGTCTGGGGGCAGAGGAACGTTCCTGTGCATGCACATATTGTGCAACATGGCACATACAAGCACTGTTTTAGGGCCCATCTTTATTGGGCTGTACAGCAATGATCCACCAGATCAAACGTGGAGACGTTCTTTAAAAAGGAAAAAAAAGAGACAGCACTTCCAAGATATTTGTTTAATACTCAGTCACACCCAACTAAAAACAGCATTTTATAAAAAAATACATTGAAGAAAAAACTACTTGGCTGTCACTTTTGCTTGCAATAGTTTTTTTTGTGACATAGCTTAACATAGCTTTTGTCTCCAGAGATTTAACCCTTCACACACCTAGTGTGTCTAGTATCTGGCAGAGAAGGTCTACTGAATGAAGAAACTCTGTACAGTTCCCCAGCACGCCCCGCTATACATATTATTTCTTTATTTTAAGTGTAATCTATTTCTTAACGTGTCAGTACAAATATTTAAGTCAAAAAGACATGTACTGTTGCTTACATTATTTACAAGAGAAGCTTATTGACTGCTCGATTGTAGTGCAATCAGTCATGCTTGGTTTTTACACCTTTACCATATATCATTTTAAAAAGCATATCAAATTCTAGGATTCAACCATCTCAGAATGAAATGTATCATGTCTACACTGTAAAATAAGAAATTCCAAACCCTGGAACCAATTTATTAAGTCTGAGCACATTCTTGATTCACATAATATGGCAATCCATAACCACATTCTGTAGTTTTATTTATTAGATTTGTGCAATACCCACAAAGCATCTTCACTTGCTCACGCAATCCCCCACACTCTGTCAGATACTTTGGTCTGTGACTTAACTTTAGCAACAAATGTTGTTTTGTCACAGTTTTAGTGCTTTTTAGGTAGATCCTAATCTTAATACCCCTGGGTGTTGTGGTAATGTTATCACAAGACAGATGGAAATGGAAATGGGACAGGCAGGCCCAGTTACTTCTTTTCCTTCGCCTGCAAGAGATCGGGTACTGTAGGTCTTGACCGTCAGTACTCAGAGAAGACGAAGATTGCAGAATGTTCGATCTGAATCTGAATTGCCCACAGTCTCTGTATCCCTGGGGAGTGTCTTAAGAACAGATAATAGTAACACTATGGAGTATGATATAACTTATGCTGTCTCCTCTGCCCACGAGGGGGGGTGAGAAACATACAGGAAATAACATGGAGCATCCAAAGTCATCGGATGGTGTCTCGCAAGAGGAGGCTCGGTCCTTTCCATCCCTCTCAGATCAATTAGTACTTGATCAATGGCCGGATTTCATGGGCAGTATTGCCAAAGAACTTCTGCTATGCACGAGCCCTTTCGATCTAAGCCTTTTAGTGGATTCACTAAGGGAATTGTTGTCCATGTTCATTGAGCAAGAACATGGCCTCACAAACAAATGAATCCTTTAGTCCAACTGATGGGATCCAGTCAGGTAGCTTGGACAAGGCCTGTTAAGTCAACTTTCAAAAAGAGCTGCTAGACAAGGCCTAACAATCTAATCCTTGTAGCAGGGAAGTCCCGGCACTTGATAGGCACCCTTTGACTATTAAAAAAAGTATTATAACCACCAAGCCTAACACTGTCAGTTCTACCCTAGAACCATCTGTTTCTATTCCAGCATCCGTGCAGAAATCGGGCCAAGAGGCGTACAAACTTTCTACACAGGGTGGGGATCTTTTCAGAACTTGTGTATAAGAAAGTGTCATATGCCCAAAATAGAAGACATGAGCACTCAGGACTTTGTTTTGGACCAGAGAAACGTTACTATTACTAATATCAGCAAGGTTAATGGTCAGGAACTCAAAGAAGCCTTGCGGTTTAAGGTCCTAGCCTGGCTAAAACAGACAACTGGGCCGGGAGTGGTCAGACTATCGGACCTTAGAATTCTCCGTAGGCTGAATTTGAAAGACTGGAGCCCGCAAGGCTACAATAATTGCGTCCTAGTGTGTTGTGGGACTAGTACCCTACCTGCGTTCCTAAGAATGTGCAGATACATTCTGAGGGGATCCTCCAGTTGTAATCTGATCATCTGATCAACCACACTGTTTAAGGATACTTCTCTTTCCCGGTCCATATGTATAATTGATTTGTTAGGTCTCCATTATTCTCTGTTTTATTTTGCAGTTGTGTGTTTTGTATATTGTTGATGATATATCCTGCCTGTTTTCTGTCTTATGTAAGACTTGTTGGTATTTTATTGGTCTTTGTATGCACCCTTAAGCCTTTGGGTACCTTGGAGCGCAATATAAATAATAAACATAAACATAAACATGAACATAACAACCTATATTTGATTTTTAAACTGTCTGTTTTTTTTATCACTTTGCTTTCCATTTCTATCAATTCCTATAAATGATATTTCAAATGGATTGGGTCTTCCCACGTATTCCTCATCTTATGATATGATATCCTTCAGCTTCAGCTGCTTCAGAAAAAGAATTCGGCAGAGGGCACTGTGCATTGATGCAGTTGATTCGAAGTCCCTCGAGGGCCTCTGTCACGCAGTTGACGTTATCATCGTATATATGGCACACGCAGTGCCCATTGGCTTCAGTTACGTTTTTTGGTGACAGCGTTCGCTTCAAGAATTATGGCACGCTTCAGTTTTTGGGAGAACACTTAGTTCGATCAACTGCCTCGTCTTCAGCTCCTTCAACCACGGAGATTGGGTTCAATAAGTGCTACAACTGTGGCGCCAAGATGTCCCTCACGGACCCTCATCAGGGGTGTTTGTGGTGCCTTGGAGCTGAACATGAAATGGTAGACTGTCAATCCTGTCAGTCGATGATCGGTAAGGCTCCGAAAGAGCGTAAAGGGAAACTAGCAGCGGGTAGGACCCCTTCTAAATCCCCTTCAATTAATCCATTGAGGGAAAAGATCATCCAACGAGTCGAGAGATGGCTCACCTCGTAGGAAGAGATCAAAGAAATGATCACGCTTCCGCAGCGGGTCGCACCAATCCTCATCATCTTTGAGGAAGTCAAAGAAAAGGCATTACAGGTTGCCCTATTCGAGTTTGACTGATTCTTCTCCGGAGAGAAGTATAGCCTGTCCTACTAAATCCTCTACTTTGGATGAGTGGGAAAGTTTCAGACAGAAAATGATGAAAATCTACGAGAGAGAGACCCCAACCCCCTCCAAGGAAAAGGTATGCCATGCGCTCCTGTTGAGCCATATAAGGCAGCCAACGAAAGACCAAACTCTACATTCTGTGCACCCTCGAGCTCAGAACGTAAGTTGTAGACTCCTTGAGATCCTTTCGCGTCGAGTGTCAAGCCTCTAGAGGGATCTGTCGAAGGATAAATCAATAAAAAAGTTGTTGACGCTGTTGACATCGTTGACGTCATCGACGTCAAAGTTGTTGCCATCGTTACTGTTGAGGTCATTGACACCTTTGTCGAAGCCATCAAAGCCTTTACCCACCAAACCAAAAGAAATTTAAAAATCTTATAAGCCACTACCAAAGTAAGATTTCTTCAAGTCTTTATCCTCAATGTATGTGGAATGCGAGCCCACGGAGCCAGATACACCACAATTTGGATTGGATTTAATCACACCTAACATCCCAGAAAGCCTAGTTTCACAAGGAGCCAGGCTAAAGGATTTATATGAGAATTTGCGGAGTGCTACTAGGGTCGGCACTTCACCTGAGATGGAGTTTGGCAAGCCGCACCCGGCAGACCATGCTGGTGCTTCTTATAGGTATCTGATGACTAGAGTAATTGATTTTATTGGCTGGAGCAGGCCTACTCCACCGTTTGAGCGAAGTGACTTAACAGATATTCTGGATAAAGGTCCATGAAAAGATCCCATACTTTCTTTTCATGTACCTCTCCAGAAAAGGGTCATGTCAAATTGGGAGGTTCAGGTGCTGAACCCTGTGGCGGACAAGAATCTCACCAGAAAATATAGACTATCCAGTAGCGAACCTAGCTAACTGTCAAAACATCCTACACATAAAAGACTCATTGTTCAGGCAGCAATGTCAACCTCAAAACAGACTGATAGGATATCCAGATAGGGATGATAAGCATTTCAACGTTTGGGCAAGAAAAGTATTTTCTGCACGAAGCATGGCGAAGTGTGCAAATTGCACTTGTGCATTTACAAAACTCACATTTACGTGTGTGACTGTGTAGCTATGGCAGCTGACCATATTCCTGAAAGGGGGGGGGCTGACGGCTTCCTGAGAATTGTAAGAGACGGCAAGGAGACAATTTGCGAGTCTCTGCAGTCACTTTTGGATTCAGCTGATAGCATTAGCAGAGCCATGGCAGCAAGCACAGTAATACACAGATTTTCGTAGTGAAGGAAGTCAGGTTTCTCACCGGACTTGCATTTCAGGCTCCTCAACATGCCTTTTGACGGCACCCAGCTGTTTGGCAATAAGGCTAACAAAAGCCTGGAGAAGCTGCAGACCTCAAAGTCAGCGGCCAAGTCCCTTGGAGCCGCTGTCAGACAGACTCAAACCTCTCATCCCAGTGGATCATTTTGAAGGGGTAAGTCCTTTCGCTTCTACTCCTCATTTGAAAGAGCGAGGACTGGCTGGTCAAAGGGGTCAGAGAAGATTCCCTCGTGATGGATGAGGGAGAGATGGAAAGCACGCCCAAGCAACAGCTACTTTACCATCAGCCGCTGCTTTAGCCGCCTCAAAACCTCTCTGAGGCCTTAGCCCACAAGACCCCGGTGGGAGGCAGACTCAGATGCATCGGCATTGGAAAGAGTGGCTCAGGGTTAATGCCTCCCTTTCTAAAAAGGCCTCGTGACCATCCACCGGGGAGCCACTCTTTCAAGGTTCCAGATCGGTTCCTTGTGCAGGAAATGTTGAGCCTGCTAGAGAAAGGTGCTATACAACCAGTACTTGTGGCGGAAAGGAACAAAGGATGGTACTCTCCTTATTTTCTAATCCTCAAGAAGGACTGAGGATTGAGACCCATCTTGGACTTGAGATGCTTGAACAAGTTCCTCAGGAAGGACAAGTTCAAGATGGTCACACTTTCTCAGATCCATTAGGCCCTCCAGCTCCAGGATTTGATGGTGTCATTGGACCTTCATGATGCTTACTTTCATGTGCCTATACATCACAAGCACAGAAAGTACCTGTGGTTCGCCGTTGGTGGTTTTCATTATCAGAGTTCTGCCATTCGGGAATATCTCTGCCCTGATGGTTTTCACTAAGTTGAGGGTGGTGGTGGCAGCGAGTCTCAGGAGGCACCTCTACCACTACCTAGATGATTGGGTGATCAGGGCACGTTTTCCCGAACAAGCCCTGGAACATCTCAGCATCACTAGCTACTCTCTCCACAGACTGGGCTTATCCCTCAATTTCAGGATACCATCCCAAAGACTCCAATTCATCGGAGCGGTCTTGGATGCATCCTTGGGGAAAACCTTGCCACCCGAGGTAGGGCTCAACACATCATGCAATTGGTCACCAAATTCCAGAGTGACCAGCATCTTCCGGCCTTTGACTTTTTGAGTTTGCCCAGCCTCATGGTATCCTGCATTTTCCTGGTGCCATAAGCTCGCCTGAGAATGAGTTCCCTTCAATGGGCTCTCAGGACACAGTGGTCTAAATTCTCAGCCAAGATATCAGACCTACTTCAGGTTCCAAACAGGGTCGCACAGGATCTCCTGTGGTGGGCCTGCAAGGGTAATATTCTGAAGGGAGAACCTTTTTGGCAACCATGGCCGGAGATAATAGAAGTGACGGATGCCTCACTCACGGGGTAGTGAGCCCACGCCAACGATCTGACAATCAGTGGTTGTCGGTTTCCATCAGAGTCCATACAACACAGCAATCTTTTGGAGCTGATAATGACGGACAACTCAGTGACCATGTACTACCTCAACAAGAGAGGAGGCATAGGAACACTGCAGAGAGGCAATGCAGCTCTGGTTCTGGACAATTCAAGAAGGAATCTCTCTATCGGCAGTTCACCTAGGCATAGAGGAGAACATGGCGGCGGACGCTCTGAGCAGGCAGAGCACAGTCTTCCACGAGTTGGAACTGGAAGTCCTCCAAGAGATCTTCACCCTTCGGCGAACCTCTCAGTTAGACCTGTTCTCAACCAGTGTCAACCGGAAGTACAAGCTGTTCTGCCCCAGGGAATTTCCCCCAAGAGGAGCTCTAGGGGTCACGTTCCTAGTGGACTGGGAATTTCCACTCATGTATTCATTTCCTCCAGTCCCTATCATTCCTCATGTGATCAAAAGGTTGAGAAAGTTCTGGAAATCCATTATCCTAAATGCTCCAGATTGGGCCAGGAGGACGTGGTACCTGGACCTTCTGGACATGTCCATCTGCCCTCCAATACGTCTTCCACAAAGAGAGGACCTTCTCTCACGAGAGGAGGGTCGGGTTCTCCATCCAGAGGTCAAGACACTCAACCTTCACGCACGGTTTCTGAGAGGTTGAGATAAAAAGGAGTGGGACCTCACGGATGACGTAATGGAGATTTAGCTTTCATCCAGAAGGCAAGCAACAAAATCCTTACAAAGCTGCCATTGCAAAACATTCAGCAGCTGGTGTAGGGAAAAGGATGTGGAACCTTTTCAATGCAATACACCTATGATGTTGTCTTTTTAGTTAAATTTGGCTAATCTGGGGCTCCAGATTTGAACCATTAAGGGATACTTGGCATTGCTTTCAATATCCAAGCACACCTCAGAAGAGGTATCTTATTTTAAAATGCCATTGATCATACAGTTTATTATGGGGCTCACTAAGGTGTTCTTTCCTACACCTTTTCAAGTCCCGAATTTGGATCTTAATCTGGTATTAAAATTCCTGATGTGGGCTCCTTTTGAGCCACTTCACTCATGTCTGTTAAGACTGCTTACATTTAAACGCATTCTGTTAGTTGGGTTAACATCAGCCCGCAGGGTGAGTGAATTGCAGGCCCTATCTAGTAAGCATCCATTTACCATTTCTTACAATGATAAGGTTGTTCTTAGGGTTAAACCTTCTTTTTTACCAAAAATGGTGTCAGATTTCCATTAAGCCCAGAAAATTGTGCTTCCAACTTTCTATCTGCCACCTCATCCCGGCAAGGAGGAGGAAAGGCCATGTAACTCGATCCAAGAAGAGCCATGAGCTTTTACATTTCTCGGATGACGAAGATACGTCAGTATGACCAACTTTTCAATGGCTATACTGGGCACAAACTGGGACTTTCAGTTACTAAATCTTTATCC
Organism: Ambystoma mexicanum; assembly: GCF_040938575.1. NCBI lineage: Eukaryota > Metazoa > Chordata > Amphibia > Caudata > Ambystomatidae > Ambystoma > Ambystoma mexicanum. The sequence goes on from NC_090921.1 coordinate 142,363,181, forward strand.
AGATGGATAATACTTGCCATTTCTGAATGATATAGATTGGCTGGGAAAGACCCCCAGAAGGCTTAGGAGCCCACTCCACAAGGGGCATGGCAACATCTTCCGCTCTCTAAAGAGAGGTGCCTACAAAAGACATTTGTGCGGCAGCCACTTGCTCTACCAAAGCATTACTGTCTTGACTCATCCTCTAGCCAGGAGGGAGGATTTGGGAAAGCAGTTGTCAGGTCAGTCCGGAATTTCCTGCAGGAGTGATGATAGCTCACCAGACACCCTAAGCCTGCCCGCCTAACAATCATTCAGTAACAACTATCAAGCTGGCAAACCCAAGGGGGAAGGGGAAGTGGAGAAAATAACAAACACAGAATCTTCTATCGCCCTCCTCGGCTCCTGATCTCTCTTTGATAGGACTCTTCTGTAGAAGACCTAAAAATAAATTACACACATATTACTCTCTCTAGTGTACTGCAACTAACTGCTCTTGTCTCTTTTTGAACCCAATCTCCCTTCAACACTTGCAGCCTATGCTTTTATTGCTGATAGGCTCTTAATGCTGAACCTTTTTCAGATTGTCTAGAAACAATGCGGGCTTGTATTCACTTGCCACTTTTTCTGCTGCCTCTTGCCTTGTAGAAAAGCAACTTGTAAATTGGTCAAAAAATGAATACAGCCTTTTATATTATGCCTCAGTTCATCTTACTAGAATTTTAAAAACATATTCTCTGCCACAAACATTGCATTATCTCGCGCAACTTAAACAAGTCTGCTTACTTCAGGTTGCTCACTGAATTCCGCTTGCTATCAGCTGTCCAGTCGAGAAATTTGAAAATCTTGTTATCACAGTTACCGCCGGAAAATGTGCAATGGATCTGACAGCTCCTGAAGATTTTCAGTCAAGCTGTAATCTGGACGAAAAAGCGAGGCAGGCACGCAACATTGACAGGTCATTTTCTCTAGCATGTGCCCGATGGAAAACCTCTTGCGCTTTTTCTTCGAAAATGAAAAAATGATATGCTGCTTCAAAGTTTAACAGTTAGAATTTTTAGCTTGTTAAGGTTAGTCTTTTTCAGCGTTGATTGCCCGCACACAACTATTAAATAATGTTACACGCGCTGAAATTAATACTGATTAAAGTTTCAGCTCAGTGCTAAAGTGTCTCTAAACATGCAATGAACACTCTTCAGTGTTATGCTGCATTCAAAAACTATTTTCCTTGCAAAATACTACAGGAAGCATGAAGTCAATTGTCTTTCTTCAGAAAGGGCAAACTGGAAACTTCAGAGATAAAATCAAACAACACTTAGCTGTGTCTTCTCTTCTGTCTCAGCAGACTGGTCTCCTCTTCTTCCTAGGAAATGCTTGCAATGATAACTGCAACCTGCACCTTCTCAATTATATATGGATATTCATAGGTTATTCATAGGTTACTTTACAAAATAAGGATAACTAGTCTTCTATGGAGGGTTTTAATACTTTACTAACTGGAGCTATGACCCGCTCTGATGCAAACTAAAATGAAAAGCAGTTTAGAATCCTGAAAGGAATTCCAAACTACCTCATTGCCAGCCTTAGCAAATCAATGCTGCTGAACTGAGCCTCCATCTCGGCCTGGAGAAACAAAGACTTCCTGAAAGAAACATTAAGGAAAAGAATCTCACAACCCAATTCAACCACCCAGAATCAGACTCACCCTCAGTACCAGCCAAGACCTTGGGAGAGACTACCCCTTTCTAAATCTCCAGAAAGAATGATGAAAATGCAGATTGTAACCTGGAACCCTGCCAGTGTGATGAGGAACCCTGACAGTGCCCCCTCTGTAAAGCCCTGTCCCAGGGCCTGGTTTACTTTGCTGCAATCAATGGAACTGTCTAACCCAATCTAGGGGCATGTACATTCTCACCCTTTTTCCAAGATCTTTCCTCCGGCTCATACCCCTTCCATTCCACCAAATATTGCAGTTGCCCTCAAACCACCGTGGAATCTAAAATGGCTTGTACCTCATATTAATTTTCATCATCCGAAAAAACACACGACCTGGAACCTCATGAATCCTTGTGTCCTTTCAACAGATCTTTAACAAATTGAAATGAAATGTAGGATGCACTTTTAACCCTGGTTGCAATTTCAATTTAACTGTAACTGGTGAGTAAACCTGTTCTACTTCGAAAGGTCCAATATAACGGGGACTAAACTTGTTCTTCCCTTTCAATGCTAGATTTATGGTAGACAACCACACCTGATCCCCTACATGATATTCTGCAGCCTTTCTGCGTCTTCTATCAGCAAATTTCTTGTAACTCAATTCACTTTTCTTCAGCGCTTGTACTGCCCGCTCAAGATTCTGTCCCATTGCTCTCAACCTGCTCTCAACATCTGGAACCTCAACCTCTTCCAAAACCACCCCTCTTAGAAAACGTGGATGGAACTCTTGATTCACAAAGAATGGTGACATAGAAGTTGAATCCTTTGCTGTATTATTGTAACAGAATTCTGTCTGCCATAATAATTCTAACCATCCTTGATCAGAACACAAATAGCACTGTATGTACTTTTCCAATTCTCGGTTCACTCTTTCAGTTTGACCATTACCCTCGGGATGATAGCTGGTAGTCAGATTGATCTCAATCTTCAATTCCTTGCAAAAAGCATGCCAGAATTTGGAGACGAACTGAGCTCCCCGGTCACAAATCACCAGACTCGGCAAGCCATGAAGTTTCACCACATTCTGCATAAATGCTTGGGCTAAAGAAATAGCAGTAGTGGCTCCCTTAATTGGAATGAAATGACCTGCCTTGGCAAACACATCCACCACCACTAATATAGTTGAACGCCCCTTATCCAGTGGTAGATCTACAATATAGTCCATGGATACAGTGTGCCAAGGATGCGACGGAACTGGAAGAGGCACCAGTAATCCTGCAGCTTTCTGATGATCCGACTTGGCTTGAATACAAATTTCACAAATATTGACATAATTTTCAGTGTCTTCACACATTCCCTTCCACCAGAATTCTCTTCGCAACAATTCAAGAGTTTTCTTAAAACCCGGATATCCAGCTAAAAGTAACAGGCCTTCAACGCCTCTTCACGTAACTCCTCCGATGGTAAAAACAATCTTGCATCAACGTATGGTAAACCTTCCTTAATCAAACGCATCAGGTCCCTGGCTTCCCATTCCTTAAGTTGTTCATTAGACATCTGTTGCTGAATTTGTTCCTGAAAATCAGTACCTTTCTGCACATCTCCAACAATGAAATTCTTTTCCGCCAACAATGACATTGGTGCACATGAGTCATTTTTATACATCCAGGAAAACATCGGGACAAAGCATCCGCCTTCCCATTCTTTCTCCCTGGTTTAAACATAATTACAAATTCGGCAAAGAATAATAACCAGCGTAATTGTCTGGGTGTCAGAGTTCTGGCAGAATGAAGAAATGTCATATTTCTGTGATCAGTCAAGACTGTGACCCGATGTCGCCCTCCCAGGAGATAATGCCTCCATTCCTCAAAAGCTACTTTGATAGCCAAAAGCTCTCTGTCCAAAATTGTATAGTTTCTTTCCGCCCGAGAAAATCTTTTTGAAAAGAATGCCACTGGATGGAGTTGACCAGTTGTTGGATGACGTTGAAACAACACAGCTCCCATGGCGCTATCAGAGACAAACGCTTCTAGGAAAAATGGTTGTTCAACATCTAGATGCAATAAAATAGGTCCTGTAATAAATCTTTCTTTCAAAAACTGAAATGCTCCTTCCGCCTCCTCACTCCATTCGAATTTTACTCCCTTCTTCAACAGCCTCGTGATTGGAGTAACAATTTGTGAAAAACTTTGAATGAATCTAGATAAAAATGTGCAAAACAATGAAACTCTGCATGTCTTTCACTGAAGTGGGATGAGGTCAATCCTTCACTGCCTTAATCTTGGTCAAGTCCATTTCAAAACGATCCGTGTGAAATTGGCTTTTTTCGAGCTTAGCGAACAGATGATTCTCTCGCAACTTGATAAATACCTTCTTTTTTTTAATACATTTTTATTCACCATTTTCAACAAATGCTCCACAGAAAGTCAAAGCAAATCCCAAAAGAAACAACCACCCTCCCTCCCAACCTGCCCCCCTCGAACCTCACCCACTCCAGATCCAACAGGTCCTCCAAAATCATAACATTGACAAATGAACTGCACACCCAATGCTTATCACTACAAAGTCATACGGCCAGAGTGCCAGGGTGAATCAATGAAACAGGGTCCAGAACCTAATTCCCCTTAGGTTACCTGCGAGTAATTGTCCCCATTCTTCACAGGTTAGATTTGTCCTGTGGACTAATAATGCCCAGTAGTTCCATAGCTTTGGGGCACCCCTATTTTAGGTAAGTTAGTAAGTTGGCCCAGTCTGACGTGAAACGCATATGTTGGCCCTGAATAGAGTAGGTGAGCCATTCCACAGCCACCAGTGACCACAGCTTGGCGACCCATTCGTGCTCCTGAGGGGGAACCCTCGACTTCCACCTCCGCGCAAGAACCAGCGCCGCTGCCATTATCATTATTACGTAGAGTTTGTGGTCCCCTCTAGTAGCAAGGGTCGTCAACAAGCCGCTCAGGCCTAGTAAGGCCAGACCTCTGTTTTGGGCCAGATGGATTCCCAACACCTGGGCGACGGCGTGTTGGACCTGTGATCAGAAAGAGTCGATTTTCAGACAGTCCCACCAGACATGAGCCCAGGAGCCCTTTAAGCCGCAATCCCTCCATCACAACCTCGACACATTGGGACAGACCTTGTTTAACCTGGTTGGGGTTAAGTGCCACCTCATCATCAGTTTCAGCCATATTTCCCGAATTTGAATCGATATAGCGAGTTTAGGGATCTGAGACCATAGTTTTACCCATTCCTGTTCCTCAATAGCCACCCCCACATCCTGCTCCCATTTGTTCATATACTTCCTCGATTGCAGCAATTCCTGCTTTTTAATAAGATTATAGATGGACGATACCATCCCCTTATCCCCGTAGTCAGTTTCTAAGTACTTTTCCAATTGGGTAAGGGGGCGTGAGCCCACCTGCTTAAACGACTGCTGAGACACCCAATGTCTGATCTGGAGATAGGAGTATCTCTGCTTTTCCCCTATGCCGAAGTCCCTCTTACATTGTTCAAATTGTTTCACCTCCCCCCCTCCAATATATCTCGTACCATTCGGCAGCCGCCCTGGAACCAAGGAACAAAACACAGCGGGTTGGTGACTGCTGGAGTTAACTGTGGGTTCCCGTGCAAGGGTGTATACAAAAAAGGAAAAGTGGTGATATGTGCTCTACTAATGGCTTGATCCCATGCCTCTCCTGTAGTTGAAGTTATATCACTGCAATACTGGTCGATTGCCCCGGGGTCTGTTAGTCGAGGGGGCACGTCTCGTCCCCCCGGATCGAGTTTTGGATGGTGGCAGTGGATACTACTGTTTATATTCGACCGCGAATATATCCCTATGGGATTTTCCCATTGTTCGAGGCTACCAACTTTAATTATTTAATTCTCATAGCCTCGAACATACTGCCGGTTTATTTATTTAATATTAATTCGCTGGTTGGTATTTTTTGCCAGGACTCGATTCTACAATGACGCTTGTTTTCTCTTCTGTGACTCCAACCCAAGTCGAGCCCTTTGTTCCACTTTTGGCGGGCTTCTCCACAGAAGCCTCCAAAAGTGGTGCCACTCTGTCTGAGTACCACAGGGGGTGTGGGAGGGGGTTTAGGCACCCTGGACTGAGTTACCTTGGTAACTCAAGTCGCACTCTTGTGTTATTGGCCCAAGTGGTGAGCCGGCCGGCTCACCACTTAGCATGTTTGAGTGACAGCTAGGCTGAGAGAATGGGGGTGTGCTGCATAAAAGCAGGGCTTTGGGGACTGGAATTTCAGAAGTCGCCACAGGACCTGAGAATCCGACGAGGGAGAAGCTGAGCTGACCTGCTACGACGACACCACCGGTGGAGCCCTGCGGAACCGACTCACCACTTCCCGACGACAGAGAAGATCTCCCTGCTGGAGAACCTTCTTCCCATGACTGGTGGGAACAACCAGTTTACCTTCTTTTTCTCGCATCCCAGGACGTCTTGTGGTCGAATTGCCCGTGCCATGCACCCCGGCAACCGGATATCCACTTACCACTGGACCGCGAAACAAGGGACCTTCTGGACTGGGCTGCTGCCTTGACCCTCTAACTGGTCCCTTTCGTTTTATCCAACTCTTTTCTGAACCTTTTCGAGACTGTTATGCACTTTTCAACCGTGTGACCTTGGACACATCTCGCTCTGATCCTCTGAAAGTGGATCCGGCCTTCTGAACTCTAACTTCACGGTTTTACTTTGCCTTTCTCTCTTGTTGTGTTCTTGTGAAAGTGTTGGGATTTGTTTCAAATTATACTCTGCTTTTCCCTCCCTTTTAAAACAAATTATTAGAGTGCCATCTGCGTTAAGCGCTCACCGCTGTCTGAAAATAAGTGGGGCTTTTACTTTAGACTTGTCTAATATTCTTTTAAGGGAGTGTATACCTTTTAGTGACCATGTTTTTGAACTGCTTAATATTAGTGCCTGTGTGTTTTACTAGATGTGTTTTTAAATAAATAAATTATATATCTTTTACACCAAGCTCTGGTCAGTGTTTGCTTGTTCTACTGTGTTCTTTTGACCTATTGTGAATACTCTGTATACTGACTAACTCTTCTTGAGGGAAGTCTGACTGCTCAGCCACAGCTACCAAGTGAATCTGTGTGGTACAGACTGCTACCAAGTGGGTTTACTGCCAAACACCTGTAGTCTTAAATCTTTTGCAGTGGTTCCAGAGGGAACTGCACAGGTTTCTGCCTAACATGTTCTTTTTCTGAGCTTTTTCTATCGGGTGGGCCAATCTTCTAACATTATCTGAAGTTTGCCTCCCTTTAATAAAACCTGCCTGGTCACTGTGTATTAGTTTGGGGAGGACCATTTCCAGGTGGTTGGCCAGGACCTTTGTGTGAATTTTAGCATCAACGTTAATGAAAGCTATTGGGCGGTAGGATGCACAGTCGGTTGGCTCTTTATTCTTTTTGTATATTAAGAAGACGTTGGCTTCATTCATCGAGTTGGGGAGAGCGCCTGTTGACCCCATGGAGTTGAACAGTTTGGTGAGGATAGGAATCAAGACTTATTTATGTGTCTTATAGAATACGGATACAAAACCATCTGGGCCAGGGGCTTTGATGTGCGGTAAGTTATTTATTACCCTCCTAACCTCGTCCGTTGTGATCTCCAGGTCGAGCGCCTCCCTCTACTCCTGAGAGATCTGCCTGCACCTCACCCGAGAAAGATAGGCCTCCTGTTCTGTATTTGTAGGCTCTCCTGATCTGTATAGGTCAGAATCAAATTTTCAAAATTCCCCTTCAATATCCAAATTGTTAGTATGGAGGACCCCTGTCTGCCCCTTTATTTTCAAGATTGTTTTGTCACCAACCTCCTTCCTTAGCCTCCTGGCCAGCAAGCGGTCTGCCTTGTTACCTCTAATGTAGAACCTTTGTCGCATTGCTAGGAGGTTCCGCTCGGCCGCCTTGTCTGTATAAGGTTTAACTGACCTCTCACCGCCCTATATTCCCTTTTAGTGGCTGCAGAGATCCCCCCACCCATACGAGACATGATCTCCTTTAGTCTAGCTTCCAGTTTTTGCTCCTCCAAACTCAGCTCCTGTTCCCTTCTGGCCTTGGTTGCTATGATCCTACCTCTTATAGTGGCCTTGAGGGCATCCCACCAATTTTGGGGGGACGTGTCCTCCCAATTATTATGGTTAGTGAAGTCCAGGATTCCCTCCTCTATCTCCTTCAACAGGACTGGATCTTTAAACAGCGAAATAGGGTATCTCCACTTCCAGATGCCAGGGGGCCCCTTTGATCTGGTTATTGAGAGGGTGAGTGGAGCGTGGTCTCCCAGGGTAATTGCCCCTACTTCTAGAGCTATGGCTCTTCCCAACAACGGCTTCGAGATCCAGGCGTAGTCTATACGTGAGTGTGATCTATGGGCATGTGAGTAGAATGTGTATCCCAGAGCATCGCCGTAGAGTTCCCTCCAAGCATCTACCAGGGCCAGGTCACTCATTTCTTAACCAGGTCCCCTGAAGGTCCCTCCTGTGGGCCCCAAGAGGTAGAGCTCATATCCTTGGCGGGGTCCCAAGCTAAATTAAAGTCTCCTAATAGGAGGATATTCGCCTTTGCGAATTTCCCTAGAGAGGTGACCGTATTTTGTATATACGAGTCTTGGGCTTGAGTTGGTGCGTACAGGGTTGCTACCGTGAAGGACTCCCCCTTTCCCTGCCTTGGTTATCCTTCTGCGTATCTCCGATGATCAGATCTAACCCATCTCTCAGAGCTATTAGGACTCCCCCCCTTCTTGCTGGCTTGTGTGGCCTGTATCACTCGCGAGTAACCCCGAAATCTTATCCTATGGGTGTCCCTAGTGTGTACGTGTGTCTCCTGCAAGGCCACTACATGGGGATGTTCCCGCCTGAGGCACCTCTCAACTTTCTTCCTCTTAACTAGGGAATTAAGGCCATTCACCTTTAGTGAAAGCACTCTCAATGTCTCAGAGTTAGCCATAAGAAAAGGTTATGAGAGACCTGGTTGGCCCAGTTGTGCCCCCTGAGCCCCTCGCCGCCCGCTCCTCAATGTAATCACTGCATGCTCGGGTCGCTGAGTGAACCAACCAGACCAGGACCTTGGACCCCCCACCCCCCTCTGCAGCCCCCAACCTTCTCTAGGAGAATCTGGCTGGCACCAAGCCCCCCTCGTGACAACACTACGAGAGCCGGACTCTAAAACAAACCTAGAAACTCCCCGTGTGGGATTTGCGGGAACTCCCCTTGCCATTCCAAGATGTCAGCTCCCTTCCTCCTACCCGTTGCATCCCGCTCTTGTATAGGTAATCGCCTCCGAGACTTTTATACGCACGTTAGTTTCAACCTGTGTATGCCCTCCCCAGGGTTAGTACTGAGATATGGATTGTGCGCCTTAATTTCCTTGTAGGCCTCTGTTTCCGGATTGGTCCCCCTGTTCTGAGACCTGGGCCTGGGCGGGAGACCTGCGCTGGGATTGCTTACACTCCCTCCTTGTTTTCTTTGGGCCCACTTCCGACCATTCCCATGGCATCCGTGAAACTGCCCGCCCAGATGGGGACGCTCTTGGCCGAGGTGTGTCGTCCTCGAGGCCTACTAAAGCTACTCCTTGGTCACAGGTCGTAATTTTATGGGTCTTCCCCTGCCACTGAAAGCTAAGGGCAAATGGATGGAGCCACCTGTAGCGCGCTTGATTTTCTCTTAAATTAACTAGGATCGGGGCCATGCACCTCCTCTTATTCAGGGTGATTTGAGACAGATCTTGATACAACTGAATTTGTGTGCCATTGTGGGTGATTCAACCCGCCTTCCTGGCAGCTTGCAGGATCCTCTCTTTTTGGGTGTAACTATGAAACGCCACCAGAATGTCCTATGGTCTCGCTCCCGGTTCCTGACACTTCGGCCCCACCCGGTGGACCCTGTTGAACTTGATGACCTTGATCAGGTCAGCTTCCATGATGTCTCCAAATATTGATTTCATGGTTTCGGCCAGATCTTGATCAAGGACTTAACCCGTATATTGGACGTTCTGGACCTGTTCTCCAAATCTTCATCCCTCAATTCGAGGTTATGCGTTGCTGTAGCTAGGGTTTCCAATAGGGAATCCGCCTTCCGAGCGTCTTCTGACAGATCTTGTATGGCCCTCTCGTTCATGTCGACTCTCTCTTCAATTTTATTGAGGTCCCTCTTGATGTCTTGTAGGCCCTCAGCCAGGTCTTCCCTCAGCGTATCATTCTGTTTCTGCCCTGCTGCCGTGATCTTCTCCACGATCGCCCCCAGAAGGGTCCTAAGTAGAGATTGGGTTACAGGCGGATCTTGCGGTTCTTGGGTGCTGGTCGAGGCAGGCGGCGTGGCGCCTTCTATGGGATCCTGATGTCTCTGCTCTCCGAGTTCCTTGGCCCAAATCTGGGCTAGTGATCCCTCTTGGTGCTTTTTCGACATCCTTGATGCGGCTGGGGTGTCCTTAGATTTACTTCTGGACATCATGCCTGGATGCGGGGGACCTCCGGGTGGGTAGCCCTTGCCGCTGCTCCACTATATGGAATCTGGCGATAGTTTAGAGACTGGATCCTCCCCTTTAATATGACCGGGGGAGTGCGTCTGTGGTGCTGGTTAGCCGCGAGGCAGCAGTTCGGGGCCCACCCCCCCTCAATTAAAAGTGCCCTCCTCTCAGGGTGTCGCTCCGGCCCCTCGAGCCCCTGGGAGCCCGGGGTCGCAGGAGTATGATGTTGGGGGAGGGGGCGCCAGGTCCTGGGGCCCCGTCAAGTCCCAGCTTCTTGGGAGGGCCCCCCCTCCACCCGGAGTACGGGCCTCTGTGCTTCACAGACACAACTTTGGGGGGGGGCGTGCAGGGGGACCCTCTTCACTAGCAGTCGTCTGTGGCCCCCCGCTAACTCCCCCACTTACTTGGGTGTCAAACCTGTAGAGCGCCGGTCCGGGGCGACCTATCTTCCTCTCCTGGGCTGTGTCCTGCCGCCGCTCCTGGCGCCGGGCTCGCCCAGCGCCGATCCCACTACACCCCCGCCGGCACTCAACTCCTGCTCTTCCTCGTTGTCGGCCCCTCCCACGGGCCGATGTCACGCTCCCTCCTGCACCCGTGGTCCGACCCACCAACCCCAGTAAGGGTGCGCAGGGTCTTCGCCCCACACCCCCTCTCACGGGGGGTCCGCAGCCCCGCCTCTCCTGGCGGCAGCACCCCGGGTCCGGCACTCCCGCTGCCTTGCTGTCTTAGCCGCTGCTTCAGAATGTCCCCCAGGAGGTTCCGGGGCCGCCGCTGCTGCCTCAGCCCGCTTCCGTCGCTCGGCGCAGTGCCAGCTTCCCCCGCACGGGTGGCCAAGCCTGGGGTTTGTCGTCGCTCGTCGGGAAATGACGGCCGCAGGAGAACTGCTGCGGTGGACACTCGGGTCCAAGGAGCTTCCTCCACACCTCACACTCCCCGGGAGGGTGATTTCAGCTGCATCGCAGCTTCTCCGTGCAGCTTAGTTGGGGCGGTGCAGGAGCTCGGGACAACGCAACTTCACTCCTCCGCCGCCATCTTGGATTCCGATCAATACCTTCTTGACATGTTCTACATGTTGATCTTGCTCCTTTGAAAAAATCAATATATCATCGATGTACACCACTACAAAGACATCTAAATATTCATGAAGCACCTGATTGATAAAAAATTGAAAAGCTGCTGGGGTATTACAAAGACCGAATGGCATGACTTGATATTCGAATAGTCTGTAGCGAGTTCTAAATGCAGTCTTCCACTCGTCGCCTTCATGAACTCTCACCAGATGGTAAGCTCCTCTAAGGTCCAATTTTGTAAATATCTTGGCTCCCTGGATCCTATCCAGCATTACAGATATCAAAGGTAACAGATAGCGATTCTTGATCGTAATCCTATTTAATGCTCTTTAATCGATGCATGTCCTTAAAGATTTATCTTTTTTAGGCACGAAAAATGAGGGAGACGCCGCTGGCGACTGTGAATGTTGAATAAAGCCTTTAGCAAGATTCTCCTCCAAGTATTCCTTCAAGTGCTCATTCTCCTTCTCAGTAAGAGCATAAATCCTACCGCATGGGGACGTGGCTCGGAGCCGCCGTGACTGGTATGGCTTCCTAGGAGCTCCTGCATGACCTGCCGCACCATCATAATCTCCGCCGCTCCCAGACCCCGTTATGGAAGGCAATTAACAGAGATTGCACATGAACCTTCGCTGCACCTGTCAACCGAGCGGGTCCTCGCTCCGAGTCTGTTTTATCGCAATTAGGCTCGTTTCTCCTCCCGGGACCCGCTTGGCTCCAAGATGGCGGCAATGATATGATCTACGGAGGCTTCATGAGGGGGAGGCGCGCTTATGCAACTGAAGCCTTGTCGGGGGCCTCGAGCGGAGGGAGGCACACTCTGTAGACACCCCCGCCTGAGGCTACACAGCAGCGATCTTCCAGCTAAGTGTCACTTGGCCGACCGACTTCGCCGACCAGGCACCGGACCATCGCCCTGATACTCGCATGAACGTTGCACATGGAGGCCTCTTATCCTGCAGCATCCGGGGATCTCCAATTACACCCACAACTCAGCGTGCTTTCCGGAGCGAAGAGCCCCAAGCGTCTCAAACGCCCATCACACCGGACTGCTGCATCAACCATTTCCTGGGGCCCCTGATGTCTCAACGCCCTCCGGTTTTATCGCCAAAGCAGGCCCTGTGAGGTAAGGAGCGGGGAGGGGTGAGAGGAACCGCCTGAGCCATAATCTACAGCCCTACACCAATCGGGTTCCAGGTCACCTCTCCTATCGGTCACTTCTGGATCGCTTCAGCCGGTCCTAATCACACCCTGGGGACCCATTCATCCTGCTAGCCACCTCTCCCCCCCTCCAACCACCTGGACCCACCAAAGCAATCACTGAAGCCCCACGTGCCCACATGAGGGCAGAAATCTATCACAACCGCCCTCCCACAGCCAATCTCCCGATACTGGGTCTGGCTGGGCTGGAACTCAGCGGGGGCTCCCGGACTCTTGCGAAGTGATACCAAAGAACCTGCGCGGAAAACTCTACCACAGAGGCCCAACTGTATCAGCATGTCTAAAAGCAGCAAAGCATCCAAACAATCGGACGTTGTCTCCCTGATGGCAATCTCAGCGGCCGACAGATCTAAAAAGGGGGACCCTCAGATGATTCCACCAACAACCCCACGGCTGCGGCACCCACATCAGTCCAAGGTCCCTCCCAAATGGTCACCAAAACCGACCTCCAAGACCTCCTATCAGCTCTAACTAAAGAAATACAAAAAAGCACAGAAGAGGTCACAAAGAAAATTACGGTCTTGGACAAGTGGGTGGGCTAAATAGAACACCGAATGGCCGAACTGGAATCTGATGTCTGTGACCAAAGATTTGAAGGCGAACTGGACAGGGACCGGATAACAGCCCTGGTGGTGAGATGCAACCTCCTAGAAGCCAAACAGGAAGATGCAGAAAATCACTCTCAGAGGAATAACATCCGCCTACGAGGCATCCCCACATCTATCACAGACGCAGAACTAAAACGCTATGTCTCTGAACTCCTCAGGTTCATAGTCACCCTCCCAGACACCTCACCCCTGGAGCTGGACCGAATACATAGAACATCTCTGAGACGGGAGTCCAACTTCACTCCAGATGTCCTGGTCAGGGTCCACTTTTTCAAACTAAAAGAAGAAACCATGCGCGAGGCGAGACAAATGCGACAGATAACTTTCCGGGGAGCCACAATCTCACTCCATCAAGACTTGTCCTCCTCCATACTACAAAAACGAAAAACCATGCGACCATTAACGGAATGGCTATGTGAAAAACAAACCCCATACCAATGGGGATTTCCGGCCTCTGTCAGATTCAAATGGGATGGATCTCAGAAGCAAATCAACTCACCAAAAGAGGCAATTAAATTCATGGGCCTCAGAGGTTCGGACAGTGAGTCAGGATCTGAAGATCCGAACCGCCCCCAGCGGGACAAACCCTCAATAGGAGAATGGTCAAAAGCGGGCAGGCGACGCAGACCCTGAGGTCCCCCCAAGAAAGACAACAAACCGGGATGACCAACCATCAACAACCTTGGAGGGCCCCGGCTCTCAAGCCTCTGGCACACATCCCTCGCGGGACACCACGTTCAAGGTAAGGTACACCAATTAGCCCGCATGAGCTTGAAACGGTATCCCCAGAAGGATGAAGCCCACAAAGTACACTACGTGCATTCTCGCTGACAGTGCGGCAGCAATGTTCGAGCTCCAGCATATTCCTTATTAGCAGCCCAGTTGGCCATTGTCATGCGCTTAGGTGCCACCAGTTCCCCAGTGGCAGTAGGATGACAGTTCTCCTACCAGTTCTTGTTGATGGGGGGACAGAGGTGATAAATGGGTTTCAGAGGATCCAGGCTATGGAGGGGGGCACCTGCCCCTCCGGACATCCGCCTTACACTCAAGACAGCAGCACGACGTACATCAACGATATCTCCACGAGTTCAATGCAGCAATCCCTCTTCACTATCAGACTCTCGACCCCGGGGGGGGATCATGGACAGAGGCACATCTAACGCAAAAACACAAAGCCAATGAAATAATAATCCTCACCTGGAATGTCCAAGGCCTAAACTCGCCACGCAAACGCAAATCAGTGGACCACAGACTGGGCCAACTATCGGGAGACATCATACTTCTCCAAGAAACCCACCTGCTGCAAGAAGACGAATGCCGGGTGAGATTCAGCAGGTTTAAAAGAAGATACTTCGCCTCCTCTGGACAGAAGAAAAGAGGAGTAGCAATTCTTCTGAGCGATAAAATCCCACTGTCAAAGATCACCATAAAGAGAGACCCAGACGGGCGCTTCCTCCTCTTAAAGGGCTTCTTCGAAGAACTCCCGATCACCATTGTCTCGATCTATGGCCCCAATACGTCTCAAGCTAATTTCATAGCAAACCTAACGCCTACCATCACAGCATTCCACAAAGGCCACCTCATCATGGGTGGGGATTTCAACTGCATGCCAAACCCACAAATGGATAAGACCCTACCCCCCACAAACGCAGACTTTACGCAAACTCTGTCCATTGCCAAGCTGCTCAGAGAAATCGAAACTGTTGACGCCTGGAGTTTATTCAATGACACCGCAAGAGACTACACCCACTACTCCTGTGTCCACAAAGGATTCTCAAGAATAGACCTCATACTAATCTCTGGAGTCTTGTTCCCCTGTCTTAACAACGCAGAAATCCACACCGGCATGATATCGGATCATGCCCCGGTCTCTGCTAATCTAGCCATCTAAGGCCAAAAGCACCCTGCTCAAAGACACTGGAAGATCAATGACTCACTGCTATTAGATATATGCATTAGAGCAGAAACCGAAGAAACTATTTCCAACTACTTCAAGGAAAACACGACAGAGGAATCCCCCATCAGCATTATCTGGGACGCCATGAAAGCAGTCGTTAGAGGCACGTTAATCAGCGCCGGAGCAGAACAGAGAAGAATCTCGAATATCATGTCGGCCAAGCTGGAGGAAAAAGTAAAGCAACTAGGGAACAAACTGAAATTACACAGCTCCAGAAAAACAGAAAGAGATTTGAGGAAAGCAAAAACTGCACTTGAAATGTATTGCGCCGATCGCACGGCCAAATCCTTAGCGTTTACAAGGCAATTTTATTACAGCAAAAGTAATAAGGCAAACAAAGTGCTAGCACAAAAACTGAAAATGATTCGCACCCAGAACAACATCCTGAAACTAAAAGGGGAAGACGGAAATTGCCCTACACCGAGGCAGAGAAAACCGAAGAACTATTCAATCACCACAAACCTATTATGTCAGGGAAGCCCACCACACTAGACAACCTGCCAGATTACTTGCGCGCTACGCCCTCTAATGACACATCCCAGCGGTCCGCAAACTTCTATATAAAATTTGCCAGAATCCTAGCTCCCCAAATGGCAGCCCTATTCAACTCCTTCCTATCCTCAAAGTCAGTCACTGGCTCAATGGCAGAATCGCTCACAGTCTTGCTGCACAATCCCAGGAAAGACCCCGAACTGGCCGCCTCTTACCACCCAATCTCACTCCTTAACAATGATGGCAAAATCTTTGCCAAAGTGCTGGCTAGTAGGCTAGACCCGATCCTGCCATCCCTGATTGACCAAGACCAAACGGGTTTCATCCCAGGGAGAGCGACCCATGATAATGTCAGGAGAACGATAAATATCATCGAAAGCGCTCATAGACTAAAGGTGGGAATGGCGGTAATTTCTTTAGATGCTCACAAAGCCTTCAATCTGATCGACTGGGGGTACATCCGGGCAGTTCTCGAGCACTTCGGCCCAAACTTTATTACGTGGGTAATGGCTAACTACCAATCTCCCACCACGCAGCTGCGAGTCAATGGCACCAGGTCAGGGACAATCCACATATCCAGGGGCACCAGACAGGGTTGTCCACTCCCACCACTAATCTTCGCCCTATCCATGGAGCCCTTTGCAGCAAAAATCAGACAAAACCCTAGAATTAGGGGGATACTCGTGGGAAATCAAGAATACAAAATAGCACTATATGCGGATGACGTTTTAATAACGGCATCAAATCTAGCAATGTCCTTGGGCGCCCTGTGGGAGGAGATCACAGAATTTGGGACACTATCAGGGTTCAAGGTGAACCTCAATAAATCCGCCGCACTCGAGTTAATCTATCTAAACAAGAAAAAGTCTCCCTCAGCCCCCTAATGCCGATCCCATGGTCGACAGGCCCAATCGCTTACCTCGGGGTACGGATCCCCAATGACCCACTAAGCTTGTACGCAAGCAACTTCACGCAACTGATTAAAGAGCTCCAAAAGGATCTTAAACGATGGAAACCCCAGGAAATCTCCTGGTTTGGGTGGATCACCACCATCAAAATGAATCTGCTCCCTAGATGGCTGTACCATTGCACAGCACTATCAATTCAGATCCCCGGTCCAGCCCTAATAGCCCTACAAAAGAAAATCCAAGAATTCGTATGGGGGGGAAAAACCCTTCATCGGCAAACGAATAATGATGAGGGGATAGCACAGAGCGGGTTGGGAGTTCCAGACCTGGCCAGAGATACCGTAGCGGCGCAACTATCCCACGCATTCTCATGGGTCCAAGAATCAGACACACCGAAATGGACTCATCTCGAAGAAGCCTGGTGTCCGTTCCCACCCTCCGCACTACCACACCTACCCATCATACAACCCCAAACTACTACCGGCCCCCTACTAACGACTAGAACTACAGCCTGTTGCTGGAAGGCTGCAGTCCGAAATGGGGCATCTGCGGCTCTCTAGGCCCCCTAAACCCCATCTGGAACAACCCAGAATTCTCCCCAGGCATGTCCCCACAGAACCTCCAACCATGGAGGGAGGGAGGCTTGCAAACAACCAGTGATTTCCTAGAGGCAGGAGCACCCATTTCATTCGAAAGGTGCAAAGCAAAATTCGGGGTAAATGAACGAGAAAGATTCTGCTATGCCCAAATCCGACACTGGCTATCCCACAGAGCGACCAGAGAGAAATGCTCCAGAGAACTAACTGCATTGGAACTATCCCTCACAACCCCTACTAGCAAAGGCAGAACCACGACCCTCTACCGACTCTTAGATAGGGCAGACCCATCTATAAAAGAAAGATACATGCTTGAATGTGAAAAGGATCTGGGCAAGGAAATCGATATTGAAAACTGGGGGAAAAGCTGGACTAGGCTGCATGAAAGCTCGCAATGTATCACAAATAGGGAAGGGGGCTACAAGCTCTGCTTCAGGTATTATATAACCCCTGCACAAATCAACAGGGCTAACCCGAACATTCCCGGATCATGCTGTCACGGCTGCGTGACACCAGGCTCACTATTCCACATGGTATGGACATGCCCGAAGGCTGAACTGTATTGGAGAGAGGTAATTAAACATATCAAGGACACCTTGGGTCTCTCCATCCTCTGGGACCCGGGAATCATCCTACTGGGCGACACAGGTGATGGCGCTTTCCCACTCTCAGGGCAAATCCCCCGGCTATGCTCTCACCTACTCCTAGCAGCGAAAATCGCAATGGCCTGGGTATGGAAAGATAAAGAAGGGCCCTCAGTGGCACTCTGGTGGGCGAAATGCTGGGACATAGCGGTCGCCGAAAAAATCACGGCAATCAGATCTGGCTCTCTGAATAGAGCCTTAAACATCTGGGACCAATTCATGGACTATGCTGCCAAATTTCCGGCTCTCACCAGAAGGCCTCCACTAACCAGATGGCTCCAAATCAACCCGCTCCACTGATCCCCAGCCTCGGGCCATAGCAACCCAGCACGCCAAAGGCCCCTCAGCAACCAAGGACAGATCGGGCCACGGACATGATCACTCAACCCATCAATATGGCCCCCCCTCCTCACTGCTTCCACCGAGAGACAATATCACCTGATTATACTTAGCGATTGCTGATCTGCTGTCCTTATACTCAATGTAATGCTCATTTATAAAAACCCAATAAAATGTTGTTATGAAAAAAAAAATCCTACCGCATGGAATTGGTGCTCCATCTTCTAGGTCTATTTTACAGTCATATGGGCGATGCAGGGGTAATTCACAAGCTTCCTGTTTGCTGAACAAATCCTGAAATTCAAGATAACTTTCAGGCAAAACCCCTGCTACGGCTCCTACGATATGTTAGTTCACCACCCCTGCTGCCAGACATAGCCCTTGAACCTCAAAACTTCTTTCTTGATCTCTCTCCTTAACCTGCATAGTGCTCTCTACAAAACTCTGACTTGAATTCCACTGTTCTCTTTCCCCAATCTATCATGGGATTGTGTAAAGTAAGCCATGGCATTCCAAGTATAATCTGTAACTGTGGTGCATCTATAAGCTCAAAGACTATGGGCCTCCAAAATCGGGTCTGGGTTCACTGAATGGGGAAATACCGGGCCATTCCGAGTATGGAGGGCCCGGTATTTCCTCTTTCATGGAACCCGGGCCCGGTCCTTCCCCATTCCCATTCGAGCACTCATAGGGCTCAATGGGAATGGGGAGGGAGCTAATACGGGCCATTTACGAACGGGCCCATTGTTAGCTCCCTGGTCCCCTCGCTGGACCAGCTATGGACATCTGGAAAAACCAGACGTCCGGAGCGGGTCCCGCGAGGGGACCTCGTAATTGTGCGGAATGGGTTTAATGGCGCCGGCACCATTACCGGCGCCGTTAAACCCATTCCGCACAACTTATAATGAGGCCCTATGTCTTCACAATTTCATTCTCCAACCCTCATTCCCAGCTGACTAGTCATTTGTGTAATTAACCCAGAGGTAAATTGTGTGCCATCCACTGCTCGTACCTGTTCTGGGACTCCCTTTTTTACTACGGGCACCCCCAGTTTATTAGCCAATACAAGATCCATAAAATTCCCAGTTGCTCCTGAGTCAATTACACACGGACCTCCACATCTAAGCTTACCTTCCTAGGTAAAGGATACATTGAGAGTGATATGTGGCACCGCTGTCTGAATAGTATTAGCCACCAGTTGTCCTCTTCTAGCGAATGGCGGGAATCGATTTGGGGTGCGTGGACATCTACCTACAAAATAAGTACTGTCACTGCAGTATAAACACAGATTTTCCTTACGCCTCCTATCTTTCTCCTTCTTGGTCAGAGGTGGCCTAGCTTGATCTTCCCGCACGGAACCCCTTATCTCTCTCACTGCCTGATCTGTCTTTGTTCCATCACTCCTGCTCCAAACCTTACCTTCAGAAAAATGTCTCCTCTTTTCTGACCTCCTCTCGGTTAGTCTAACATCTAATTGAATGACTAAGGAAATCAAATATTCACCTGAGGTTGGTCTCTCTACTATTGATGCCAATGTATCCTTTAATTCTTCACGTAACCCCCTATAAAAAAGGGAGGCTCTCTTTTCCTCTGGCCACCCACTCTCCAATACTAAGGCCCTGAACTGAGTAATACAAGCCAATAACTCTCGATTTCCTTGTAATTTAAGTAACTCTCCATCAACACAGTGAGATGACGTTCTCCTGTCAAACATCTTACGAAACTCAATTTTAAACTGTGTCCAACTATGTAACTCAGCAGCCCCCTTCTCCACCAAGTGAACTGACCATGCTGCCGCTTCTCCCGTTAAATAGGAAATCAGAAATGCTACATTAGAGGTGCCGGTGGGGAAAGACTCTGGTCTACACATAAAGTGCAACTCATTGCATAAGGAATGACTTGTATTTCCTCAAATTTCCTTCAAACTATCAGGTACCCAACAATGTCTTCCTGCAGGAGCAGATGCTAATTCCTCCAGCCCCCAAATCTAGTTTCCTCACCAGTCCATCAAGAATACAACTACTGAACTAACCAGGCCGGGGGGAAAGGAGAAGTGGATAAAACAACAAACGGTCAGGTGCCCTTCAAAAGCCTTTTACTCCAGGTCCTCTCTGTCTCTTTTGTTGATGCACCTGCAATTCAAATATCTTGGTTATGCACCTTAAACATCTTAATCAAACCTTAAAATTAACCTCTAATCCCAAACCTTACCTTTTACTACCTCCGCCCATAGCTAGGAGGTCCACTTGGTAAGGATTTGACTGACTGCTCTTCTGCTCTTTTACTGTTGAGCTATGAATTGCCAAAGTTCTTTTGTTGTCGAAATTCACTTATTAATGTTTATTCTCTCTGTAAAAAGGCTGCTCAATGCTAGAGTCTCAGTTTACTGGAAAGTAATTCTGAATAGTGAGTCTTTAAAATCTTATGGCTCAAATGATGCTCCTTTCTTTTCCTCTCTTATATATTTCTTTCTTTTCAAATATTATTGCAAAGTTACTTCACACAGTTTTACTATTAAAGAAAGCTGAACTATTTTAAATAACTTGAATTCTTAACTTGACTCGTTTCATGAAGTGTTTTATGAAAGAATCTCCTGTAGTTCAGGCTTCTAGAACAATGTTTATTTCTCTCAAAGAGCTGTGGTGCTTCGTGAAATGACAAGGTTTAAAAACAAATGAATTCATTCAAATACTAACTCTGCTTAATTACTGACTGCCATGGTGCGCACTGAAATTGACATGGAACATTATATGTGTTCCGAACGGTGCTCTGAAGAAACAGCTGGTTGTCTCTCAGACCTGGACTCACATGCAGCAAATATTGTCATCCTGTTGACGCGCGGCACGACGTAAGGTGCTTTACTCTATATGAGTTTAGCTAAATACGTTTGTGCGCACAAAGGAAAAGACTCTTGTAGCGTAGTCTTTTCGGAATACGTTATAAATAAACTTCTGATTTAAACACGCACAAAGTCTATCAGCTGTGAGGTACGCACGCCAGCCTCAGACTGCTTCAGGATACGCGCTCACATAAATAAAGACCCTTTGCTGAGCTGCCTTTTAACAAAGGGAAACAACTATTTACACTAGATTAAAAGTATTGGCATTCACACTCAATGCCTCAGAATGCGAGATGAAACGCGCGCTAATCCTCTATCAGTTGCTCTGGCAAGTGCTTGCCACACAGCTAAATAGACAGTTTTAAACTTCACTCCTTTAGGCACTGTCAATTTAACTCTTCTTTAGATAGTTAACCTTGTTATAATCACGCTGAACCTCAAAATACTGCATTCATTTCATTACTGTAGTTATTATACTTTTTCAACAATATCTTCCTTTGCTGGCACTTATCATAAATATAACTCCTTCTCTGCATACACACTGGTCACACAGGATACTGTAGTTTTCTCTAGTCTTCAAAATCTTAGGAGCTCACTTTAGTTACACCCTCTCAGGTCTCTAACTTGAATGAAAGGCAGTTGAAAACCCTTTCCAAGGTTCCATCTACCTCACAGGACTTCCAGCCAATCACTGCGGTTCAGCTGCCACTCCATTTTGGATTGGGACAGAATCAGATGTCTGCTATGATTGTTAAGGTAAACTCACTTGACAAATGTAATAATCATGGCTCCTATATCTAATTACCTGAAAACTGACACTGTAAGGGAACCTGACAGTAAATCTTTCTAGAGGCGCTAATGGAATGGTAACTAGAGATATGCCCAGAGAAATATTAACCTTCTTAACTTTCTCAGCCAATCTCTTCTGCCCCTCCAAACATCCTTCAGGATACAATACTGGGGGTCCCTTTTCAATTTCCAAACTCATCCTTGAAGGGCCTGCAGAATCTGTCTTTTGTACAAAACTACAATGCAATTCCTCCATCTTTACTTCTAAAGACCACATTTCCCTTCTTGTCTCTTTCATATCCTTCCTCATTTCCATTAACATCTTCCCTAATGCTCCCAAACTCAACTCTGGCTCTGGGTCCATCTTCACTCAGGCAGGATTAGTTACGTGGGCCTTTTTTATTCTATCAGGACAGCCCAGAATTTCCTGCAGGTGTGATCATAGCCCACCAGACCCCCTAAGCCTGCCAGCCTAAGAATCTTTAAGTAACAACTATCAAACTGGCAAACCCTAGGGGAAAGGGGAAGTGGAGAAAATAACAAACGCAGAATCTTCTATCGCCCTCGTCTCCTGATATCTCCTTGATAGGACTCTTCTGTAGAAGACCTAAAAATGAATCACAAACATATTACTCTCGCTAGTGTACTGCAACAAACTGCTCTTGTCACTTTTTGAACCCATTCTCCCTTCAATACCTGCAGTGTATGTTTTTATTGCTGATAGGCTCTTGAACTGTTTACAGGCAGAAGAAATGCTGAACCTTTTCCTGTTCGTGTAGAAACAATGCTGCCTGGTATTCACTTGCTGCTTTTCCTGCTGCCTCTTGCCTTGTAGACAAGCAATTTGTAAATTGGTCAAAAAAATGAATACAGTGTTTTTATATTATGCCTCAGTTCATCTTACTAGAATTTTAAAAACATATTCTCTGCCACAAATGTTGTGTGATCTCACGCAACTTAAATAAGTCTGCTTACTTCAGGTTGCTCACTGAATTCCGCTTGCCATCAGCTGTGCGGTCGAGAACTTTGAAAATCTTGTTATCACAGTTACCGCAGGCAAATGCGCAACAGATCTGACAGCTCCTGAAGATTTCAAGTCAAGCTGTAATCTGGACAAAAAAGCAAGGATGGAAAACCTCTTTCGCTTCGACTTCGAACGAAAAAATTATACGCTGCTTCAAAGGTGAACAGTTAGGATTCTTAGCTTGTTAAGGTTAGTCTTTTGCGGTGTCGATTTCCCACACACAACTGTTAAATAATGTTACACGCGCTGATATTAATACTGATTAAAGTTTCAGCTCACGGCTTCCAACGCAGTGCTAAAGTGTCTCTAAACATGCAATGAACACTCTTCAGCGTTATGCTGCATTCAAAAAGACTTTTCCTTGCAAAATACTACATGAAGCATGAAGTCAATTGTTTTTCTTCAGAAAGGGCAAACTGGAAACTTCAGAAAATCAAACAGCACTTAGCGTTGTCTTCTCTTCTGTCTCAGCAGACTGGTCTCCTCTTCTTCCTAGGAAATGCTTGCGATGATAAATGCAACCTGCACCTTCTCAATTATATACTCTGATGGATATTCATAGGTTACTATACAAAATAAGGATAACTAGTCTTCTATGGAGGGTTTTAATACTTTATTAAGCTGGAGCTAAAAAGGCTATGACCTGCTCTGATGCAAACTAAAATGAAAGGCAGTGTAGAATCCTGAAAAGAATTTCAAACTACCTCATTGCCAGCCTTAACCAATCAATGCTGCTGAACTGTGTCTCCATCTTGGCCTGGGGAAACAAAGGCTTCCTGAAAGAAACATTAAGGAAAAATTCCCCCAATTCAACCGCCCAGAATCAGACTCGCCCTCAGTACCAACCTAGACTGTAGACAGACCACCCCTTCTAAATCTCCAGAAAGAATGCTTAAAACACAGATTGTAACAGGGAACCCTGCCAGTATGGTGAGGAACCCTGACAGCAGTCTTATACTCGTTCCATGACAAATCTTGAAATTCAAAATTCTTACTCCATCCTCCAAAACCTAAAACTGCTTTGGGAGTCTATCATAACATGGGGAATACATGGGACGACACAATCCATTTGAAGAACAAGTTACTTACCCCTGGTAACGTTCTTTCGATTGGATATTCCTCCCATGTATTCCTCATCACCCCACCCAACCTAACCCGCTGTAGAATTTCCAGGCATTACACTTTACGCTCTTTCAAAGTCTAGTACTGTCCAAGATTGACTGATGCTGGTAATTCTGCATGAGGAAGGTGTAAAAGCAGAACTGAAGCCAACGGGCGCTGCACATGCCATATATGCCGACAATGACGCTCTCGAGGGACGAGTCGACCATATTGACACACGCGCCCTCTGCCGAAATCTCTTTCGGAATCATTTGAAGGTGGAGGATATCATAAGGGGAGGAATACATGGGAGGAAAATCCAATCGAAAGAACGTTACCAGGGGTAAATAACTTGTTCTTCTCAGTGGTTGTCTGAAATTATCAATTCTTTGTTAAAATCAGTGCATCTTGATGTCTCTCTTCCATTGAAAAACTGAAATAGATCCATGATGAACCATGAACGAAAGTACAGCTCATAGGGCACAGATTTTTTTGGAATCTTGTTAATAAAAGTCAAAGCCAATATTTGAGTTAAGATCCATTAGTGTGATGCTTTTACTTAGATTGTTCCGGTGGTATTTTAGGTTCTACACATTCCAATGAGCGTAACTGCCAATGAAACATGTAGCAGCAACAGGAAGACTTTCAGATCATATAATAAACAAATGGCAGTAAGCTGGTGCTGCAATGGTTACGATTACATTTAATTAACCTATTTGTTACTTTAATTTTATTCAAACAAAGCACAGTCTTGCTCTGTTTTCTAGAAACCAAAATTTGGTTTCTTTCAGATTTCGATTTAATCTGAGCAGTATAAATATTTTCAGCACTCTTTCACCAATGCCTGCTCAATTGTACGTGTGCCGGTAATGTGTTTTAATCGGCATATAATATCATTTTTAATGTCAGCCACCAATTTTAGAAGGAGTTCAGCTTTTAAAATCTTATAGGTCAGTTGGTACTAGCTGAGATGAAGAAAATGGAATTGTTGTGGCTTCAAGACTTGCCATTGTGGATTATGTTAGATAGATTGTATTTGCATTTGTATTTACTTTCAAAACGGGATGTCAGTTTCAATTATACATTATTTACAATAACACATTTACATAGGGCAGAGGAATTCCTCAGAATGGTGCCTGTGCAATAACAAGAGGAGGACAAGTGGCAAACCAGTTTATGAGGTTGTGAAAAAAGTCGGACATAGACTAGGAACAAAATAAACAAAACTATGAGAAACAAATAAATTACAAATATACTTTTTTTCTTTTTTTTAAAATTATTTTTATTAAGTTTTCAAAACATTTTATCAAACAGATGACAGAAAAATACATAACAATTCCTAATCCTGACAGTTCATTTAATTGCATCAAAATTGATCTCCCACTTAAAATACAGCAATTTGGCATTAGTTCATTAAACATAACAAAGCTGTATACAAATTCATTCACCAATAGTTGATTGGAGGGAAAAGCAATTTGAGCAATAAGCCCCCAGAGAAGAAGAAGGAGAAGAAAAAATAATCCATCAGAGTCTGTCCAATAGAAAGCATATGCTGTGCATGTCAAGAATTCATAAAATGTTTCATTAAGTTCGGTTGAAAGAACATCTGCTCTTTGTCTGAAACATAGTTAAAAAATGGGCTCCAAGTCCGCGTGAATTTTGAGAGCTTCCCCTCGAGTATGGCAGTACGTTTTTCGAGGCCCAGCAATTACCATACTTTCACCCACCAGTATGCTATGTGTGGCCCCTCAACAGACTTACAGAAACAAGCCCTTGTAATACATGCAGCTATAAGCAACTGGGCAATTAGGGCCGCTCTGGAGCCTGTCATCGGAAAGGACCCATCTTCTGGAACGTCCCCTAAAATTAAAATACCTGGGTCCATAGGGAGCAGTGAGCCAGTGATTTCCTTAATTTTAGATCGTACTTCTAGCCAGAAAGCTTGTATAACCGAACAATGCCACCACATGTGCGCTAGGTCCCCCCGCTCCCCACAGCCATGCCAACATGTGTCTGGATACTCCGGATTCATTACATGTAACCTGCTTGGGGGTAGATACCATCGGAAACAAATCTTAATAGCATTCTCTTTTTCCACCGTACACCTAGAACTCTTCTGGGCTCTATACCATATCCTTCGTCATGACTCCTCTGGAATATCTAAGCCCAGCTCCCTCTCCCAGGCCAACATGTAAGAAAGTTTCTCCCCTTCCGGGGCATTTTCCAGGAGTTTATAGCAGGTGGCTAGCCTATGGGAATGTTGTCCCTCAAGAATTTTAAGTTCTATGCCTATCAGGGTTCTAGCGCCAGCTAGCCGAGTGGCCCTGTTAGTAAACCAATGTCGAAGCTGTATGTACCTAAAGCGCTCAGATTCTGGCACCCCAAACTTCTCCTTGCACTCTTGAAATGTCAGCGGTTCTCGATCTACATATAAGTCCCTCAGTCTTAAGGGTGTATCTGAGTTTCAGCACTGGAACGATCTGGGGCTCAGGCCTGGAGTGAACGCAGGGTTTTGGGTAATGGGGAACAATGGACCCAAACCAGAAGTGATCCCTCTCTGCGCACATGCCTTATCCCAACTCCGGAGCGTTGCCATCATTGTGGGCAGTACCCCCTCGCGATATCCTCGCGCCTCTTTAGAGAGGAAAGGAAGATAAGCCAGAAAAAAAGGGTTGGCTGCCTGTTCAATCTCCTGCCATTTAGGGGGTTCCAATGAATTACCCCAAGCTAGCATTGTAGCAACCTGAGCTGCTTTATAATAATGCAAGACTGAGGGAAGCCCTATGCCGCCTGACATCTCACAGAGACGTAAGGAGCTTGTAGGGAATTCTAGGTTTCTTTTTCTTCCAAATAAAGTATCCTATCTCCTTTTGCATAACGATGAGGTCACCTTCGGGAATCAGAACAGGCAGAGAGTGAAAAGCGTATAGTAGCTTTGGAATAAGGGTCATCTTGACCTCACTAATCCTGCCCAGCCATGAGATTTCATGAGAATCCCAGCGCTGGAGCCATTCTTTGGCTTCTCTCAATAGCGTGGGTATGTTAGCCTTAAATAAGCCTGCGAAGGTCGGGGTCAACTTTATTCCTAGATAAGGGATATCCGAGGAAGACCAAGGAATGGGGAATGCTGCTTGTACTTCTGCCAAACCCGCAGGGGATTCAGTTAGAGCCATGCCCACCGATTTAGCAGGATTCACCTCAAAGCCGGAAACTCTAGCAAACTGGGACAATAATTCCATAAGAGGCAGAATGGACTTAGCGGCATTATTCAAGAAGCACAACAGATCGTCCGCATATAAAGCCACTTTATGGCATTGATCTGCGAATTCAAAACCCAAGATCTCAGTGCTCAATCTATTCTGCTGTGCTAAAGGCTCCAGCGCCAGGGCAAAAACCAGGGGGGGACAGAGGACAACCTTGTCTGGTGCCTCTATTTAAACGTATCGACGAAGTCCAATTCGCATTCACTTTGATTCTTGTCGAGGGGAACTGGTAGCTTGAAAGAATCAATTTTGAGAAGCTAGGCCCGAAGCCAAATCGCTCCAGCACCAACTGCATGTACCCCCAGGACATACTATCAAAAGCCTGATGGGCGTCTGAAATTAATAGGGACAATCTGCCCGGGAACTTGGGTGCCAAAGCAATCAGGTTTATCGCCCGTCGGATGTTATCATATGTCAAGCAGTTGCATATAAAACCAGTTTGATCTTTCTCTATCAGTGCCGGGAGGACCTCTCCCAGACGTCCGGCTATTATTTTGCTCAACAGTTTCGCAAATGTGTTCAACAGAGCAATATGTTGATATGACGCACAGTCGACAGGATTCTTTCCAGGTTTCAGAATCAGGGTCGTTATGGACTCTGCCATATAATCCAAAACCGAGCCAGCAACCCAAATGCATTAAAAAGCTTTGTTAAATAAGGGGAGAGCACGGATCTAAAAGTCCTATAACATTTATTTGTGAGCCCATCTGGCCCCGGGACCTTACCAAAGGGAGGCGAATGGCAGCCTCTATTTCCTGCAGCGTGATCGGTTCCTCTAAAAGCTCCCCAACCTCTCGGGACAGCTGTGGCAAGTGCGCATCTTGTACAAACTTACTGGCCATATGTAAGTCTGTGTGATGGGGGGCCGAGTGATCTCTAAAAAACTCCTCCTTTATGTGGAGCTTATCTGTCTCCGAGGTAACTTGTCTCCCCTCTGAATCTTGCAAGGCTTCAATCCAGTTATGCCTAGCCTGTTTTTTTAGCTTAGCTGCCAAAAGTCGATTGGTTTTATTTCCCTTAGAGTAATAGTATTGCTTAGTACGCAACATACCATACGCTGCTCGGCTCATGTGATGAGCCTCAAGAGCCCTCTGAGCCACTCTCACCTTCCGCCTTAACCTCTGCGAAGGCCTATGTCTATGTAATTCCTCCCTCTTCCGGAGTTCTAGTTCGAGCTGGGATTGTATTTGTTTCCTGGCTTTCCCCTTCTCTATTGAGTAGGTTATGATATGGCCCTGAATCACTGCTTTCGCGGCATCCCATATTGTGGTATAGGCCAATTCTCCTGTGTATTTCTCACTAAAATAATGAGATATAACATCTGAAATAAAGGAGAGTAACTGGGGGTCCTCCAGGAGGAATTCATTCAATCTCCAAGTGCGCGTGGGATTTGGAGTATCATTAAAGGAGGCCATTGTTAACAGTACTGGGGCATGATCCGATGAGGCTTTAGGAAGTATTTCTATGCCAATTGTTTGGGCGATAAGCTTGTCTGAGACGAGGAACATATCCAGATTGGAAAACCCTGTAAGTACCGTAGAGTAATAGGTATACTCTCGTTCTTCTTGATGGAAAAATCTCCAGGTATCCATAAGAGAATGTTCCCGGAAAAGCGCTGTGAGCGCCAGGAAGTTCTTTTTGTCAATGCTAGTTGGGGGAAGGGACATGTCCATTAAAGGATTAATCACAGCATTAAAATCACCCCCCACAATGAGTTCCCCTTCAGCATGTGCAAAGTGAAGCTTGGACAGGGACGCAAAGAACACATCCTGTTGAGAATTGGGCGCGTATAGTGAGACCAAAGTCACCCTCTGGCCTTGTAGTCTAGCCACTACCAAAATATATCTGCCCCCTGCATCTTTCAGAGTCTTATGAACCACCAATGGGGTCCCTTTGCGTACCAAAATGGCCACCCGCATCTCTTCGCCTCTGTCAGGCTGAGAGGTCCTGTATCCGCGGAAGCTGCTGAACCCCCGACAATCCCCCTGAGATGTATTTCCCAGAACTAGTTTTCAATACAGCTCTGTAAACTACACCCCAAAGGGAAAGGGGGAATGGGACAACAAAACAACACCAGGCAGACTGCGTCAAGGCTAATCAGTGCTGAACCTGCAGAGGATAAAGAATAACATATACACTTCCTTAATTCACTTACTTAACCTTATGAATGGGAAGTCATTAATCCTTAACTAATAATTGAGAATCCTACCTGGTTCTTCTCTTGAAATTTCTTAGAGAAGCGGATAAGAAGCTGAAAATCTCTCTTACTTGCGATACTTGAAATTCCCAGCAACTTCTTACATTAGGCAAAACTGGAAGTCTTAGTTCTTTGTTTGTCTTTTTTCCAACATGCACTGGTAGTTCAATTAGATTGTCTTTAAAATGTTCTTTCTTGTCATTTCAAAACTTTTCAAACTATTTATAATTATCTTGAGTCTTTGAATCCTTGAAGATAGAGGAAACACGTGCTAACTGCACACGCAGGTTATTTCCATTAAAATTATCGATGAACTTCACATAGAAATCTTCCTGGTTGAAGAACACGCGCAAACGGATGAAGACGCGCGATCAAAATAATCCACACGCGCAAAAAATCCACACGCGCAATAATTCACACGCGCAATAGTCCACACGCGCAATAATGTTCTCCTGCGAGACACGCGAAATAAGAACACCCACGCTATTGAGTTCAAACGCAACGAAGTGATTCTCACGCGCAAAATCACTCGCGATGGAAAAAACACACGTGCACTCTCATGGCACGCGACGAACAGATTCTCGCGCTTTGTACCCCCGCGCTAAAAATCACACGTGCTTTGTATTTCACACGCGCTTTGTACACCCGCGCTAAAAATCACACGCGCTTTGTATTTCACACGCGCTTTGTATTTCACACGCGCTTGGTACACTTGCGCTAAAAATCACACGTGCTTTGTATTTCACACGCGCTTTGTATTTCTCACGCAGCGTATAGCCTTTCGCGCAAAGGATCACCCGCGCAATAAAACACATGCGCGTTTCAAAAGGCACGAGACCAACCTCTACTCGCGCTCGGAATACACACGCTAGAAAGCACGCGCTCACTTGAATACGCACGCGACAGTCAAAATCTCGCACTAAGGAACACCGCACTGGAAACACAAGCGCACTCCCTTATCTTGAGGGAGATCAACTATGAAATCCATAGAAATTGTGTGCCAAGGACGAGGAGGAACAGGTAATGGCTCCAATAAACCATGCGGCTTCCCAACTTGACTTTTCTCTTGTGCACAGACTACACAAGTTTTAACAAAATTCAAGGTGTCTTGGCGAATTTTTTCCCACCAAAAATTCCTTCGAACCAGTTCCAGAGTTTTTCTGAACCCAGGATGTCCTGCTAAAATGGATTCATGACAATTTCTCAAAACCTTTTCTCTCAACTCATCAGTAGGTACATAAAGCTTGTTATCAAAAAAAGGAAGATTGTCTTTCAACTTTCTAGCTGGATCCAGTCTCACCCACTCCTCCATCTTCTGCAAGGACATATTTTGACGAACTTCATTCAAAAAATCAATTTCTTTAATGGCTTCAGCTAACAAAAAACGTTCTGGAGCAATTATAGGTTCTGGTTCTATAATCTCTTTGTCTTCACTTCCAGGAAATTGGCGAGATAACGCATCAGCTTTTTTGTTTTGACTTCCGGGTTTAAAAGTCACAATGAAATCATAATCTGCAAAGAACAAAGACCAACGAAGTTGGCGTGGAGACAAAGTTCTGGCAGATTTTAAAAACAATAAATTTCGATGATCAGTAAGGACCGTTACTGTATGTCTTGCTCCTTTAAGAAAATGTCTCCATTCTTCAAAAGCGGACTTTATTGCTAACAGTTCCCGATCAGCAATTGTGTAGTTCACTTCAGCAGCAGAAAACTTTCTAGAAAAGAATGCAACTGGATGTATTTGACCAGTAGTTTCATTCCTTTGAGAAAGCACCGCCCCCAACGCTAAATTTGAAGCGTCCGCCTCCAAAAAAAAAGGTTTAGAAAGATCTGGATGAATTAGAATTGGACTAGAAGTAAATCTTTGTTTTAACTCTTGAAAAGCCTTTTCTGCTTCAAGGTCCCAGTCAAATTTCACTCCTTTTTTCAAAAGCCTCGTTATAGGAGCAACCAGCCGAGAAAAACCTTCTATAAATCTCCTATAAAAATTGGCAAATCCTAAGAAACTTTGTATTTCCTTAACCTTAGTAGGAGGGGGCCATTCAAGAACGGCTTGCACTTTTTTAGGATTCATTTCTAAACCCTTAGGTGAAATTATAAAACCTAAAAACTCCACAGAATCGGTATGGAATTGACTTTTTTCCAATTTGGCAAACAAATGATTTTCTCGCAACTTTTGTAACACCAAGCGCACATGTTTCTGATGTTGATCTAGGTCAGAAGAGAAAATCAAAATATCATCGATATAAACGACAACAAAAATATCCAAGTATTCTCTAAAAACCTCATCAATGAAAAATTGGAAAGCCGCTGGAGCATTACATAGACCGAATGGCATAACTTGATATTCAAACAGCCCAAATCTGGTCTTAAACGCTGTCTTCCATTCGTCCCCTTCCTGCACACGTACAAGATGGTAAGCTCCTCTCAGATCTAATTTTGAGAAAATATTTGCTCCTTGTATTTGATTAAGCATTTCTGAGATGAGAGGAAGAGGATACCGGTTCTTAATAGTGACTTTGTTAACTGCTCGATAATCTATGCAAGTTCTAAGCGAGCCATCCGGTTTTGGTACAAAAAATAAAGGAGAGGCCGCAGGTGACTTAGAATGACGAATAAATCCTTTGGCCAAATTTTCTGACAAATATTCTTTTAAATAATCATTCTCTTTCTCAGTAAGAGCATATACCCTACTACTAGGCAAAATTGTTCCTGGCTCCAGTTCAATTTTACAATCAAAGGATCTATGGGGTGGTAATTCTCCTGCCACTTTCTCATCAAATACGTCCCAGAAATCTTTGTAACACTGGGGAAGTTGACCCACTACAGCTCCCACATCATGACCTCCAATTCCAGTCTCAGCCAGAAAACTAGACACGGAATTACTTTGTTTTACCTCTTCCTCTAAGAGACTTCCTGAAAAGCAATTCTCTTTACAAAAATCGGATTGCATGTCAATTGTCCTAGCACTCCAATCAATTAGGGGATTATGGAGAGTAAGCCAAGGCATGCCCAAGATAATCTTCAACAAAGGGGCATCAATTAACTCAAACGAAATTATCTCTTTGTGACCTCCTGATAACTCCAAAGTTAAAGAACCAGTTCTATGAGTAATAGGACCAGAAGATAAACATGTACCATCAACAGCCCTAGCCTGCTCTACAACCTCCTTCAGAATAATTGGAATTCCCAACGATTTGGCCAGACCCCAATCCATGAAATTCCCAGTCGCACCCGAGTCAATCATTACAGGACCATTTCCCTTACACTCCAAATCAAAAAATAAGGATACATTTATGGTTATATGAGGAACCGCTGTCTGCACCGTATTAGCGATCTGTTGTACCTTGACTGCTGAGGAAGAAGTCTTCTTGGGAGTGTAAGGACAGTTTCCTAAAAAGTGCCCACCTCTTCCACAGTATAAACACAGATTATTATCTCTCCTCCTAGTCTTTTCCTCCACTGTTAACGGGCCTCTGATTCTTGGAGATGAATTATTCCCTTTGGGTTTACTCTCTATTTTAGGTCTATCTACTCTAAGTATAGACTTTACATCACTCTGACCATGACGTCTCTCTGCCTTCCTTTCACTCAAACGGAAGTCCAATTGAATAACCAAATCAATCAGACCTTCACAAGTAGGAGGGCGTTCTACTACTCCAGACAAAGCATCCTTTAACTCATCTCTAAGGCCCCGATAAAACAACGAGGCCTGTTTAACCTCGGGCCACTTGCTTTCTAACACAAGGGACTTAAATTGTGTTATATAAGCAATCAAGTCTCTATTACCTTGTTTTAATTCTAAAAGTTCACCATCTACTTCCAGAGATAACTGTCTTCTATCAAACATTTTTCGGAATATCTCTAAAAAACTGGTATAATTTTCTAAAACCGCACTCTTTTGACTCACCAACAACCCAGCCCAAGCAGATGCCTCCCCAGAAAGATATGACAACATAAATGTTATCTTAGAAGCATCCAATGGAAATAATTCTGGTCTACTCATAAAATGTAATTCACATTGTGTTAAGAACACCCTAAATCTCTTGGAATCCCCATGATAACGTTCTGGGGGCGCCAAAGGAACTGGCATAATTATACTCCTTACCCCTTCTGCCACTGAAGCTGCCGTACCCCCGACAATCCCCCTGAGATGTATTTCCCAGAACTAGTTTTCAATACAGCTCTGTAAACTACACCCCAAAGGGAAAGGGGGAATGGGACAACAAAACAACACCAGGCAGACTGCGTCAAGGCTAATCAGTGCTGAACCTGCAGAGGATAAAGAATAACATATACACTTCCTTAATTCACTTACTTAACCTTATGAATGGGAAGTCATTAATCCTTAACTAATAATTGAGAATCCTACCTGGTTCTTCTCTTGAAATTTCTTAGAGAAGCGGATAAGAAGCTGAAAATCTCTCTTACTTGCGATACTTGAAATTCCCAGCAACTTCTTACATTAGGCAAAACTGGAAGTCTTAGTTCTTTGTTTGTCTTTTTTCCAACATGCACTGGTAGTTCAATTAGATTGTCTTTAAAATGTTCTTTCTTGTCATTTCAAAACTTTTCAAACTATTTATAATTATCTTGAGTCTTTGAATCCTTGAAGAAAGAGGAAACACGTGCTAACTGCACACGCAGGTTATTTCCATTAAAATTATCGATGAACTTCACATAGAAATCTTCCTGGTTGAAGAACACGCGCAAACGGATGAAGACGCGCGATCAAAATAATCCACACGCGCAAAAAATCCACACGCGCAATAATTCACACGCGCAATAGTCCACACGCGCAATAATGTTCTCCTGCGAGACACGCGAAATAAGAACACCCGCGCTATTGAGTTCAAACGCAACGAAGTGATTCTCACGCGCAAAATCACTCGCGATGGAAAAAACACACGCGCACTCTCATGGCACGCGACGAACAGATTCTCGCGCTTTGTACCCCCGCGCTAAAAATCACACGCGCTTTGTATTTCACACACGCTTTGTACACCCGCGCTAAAAATCACACGCGCTTTGTATTTCACACGCGCTTTGTATTTCTCACGCAGCGTATAGCTTTTCGCGCAAAGGATCACCCGCGCAATAAAACACACGCGCGTTTAAAATGGCACGAGACCAACCTCTACTCGCGCTCGGAATACACACGCTAGAAAGCACGCGCTCACTTGAATACGCACGCGACAGTCAAAATCTCGCGCTAAGGAACACCGCACTGGAAACACAAGCGCACTCCGATAGTTCAATAGTTTTAGTAGAAACACTACTTTTAACGAATTTTCAAGGAGACTGTTATTAAGATGAACAGATTTACAGTAGAAATAAAGTCACTTATCTCCTGAGCGAATTCACAAAGATTTCCTGCTTTTCCTATCTTCAAAACGAATTCCTGCCAGCTGAAGACTTCTCCTGAACCCCCAAGAAAGTAGCCGCTCAACTGCTGAGATCTGAAGGATAAAATCCACCAGGCCTAATACTAAAGCAGGAGCAGCCACTGAACACGTCCTCTCAGATGGGGTTTTGATGATGAAAGGCACAGAGTGACAGTTTAGAATGTTCATTGTTGTTCAGCATTGTCTTCCAGCCAATCAGAGCTGTCACTGTGAGGCTCCATCTTGCCTTGGGTCAGAACCAGGATTCTGAATCAACAAGTTAAGGCCTAACCAACTATAATGGAAAACTTCCCACCCACACAAAGCTAATCTGAAAAGGATAATAATAAAAAGGAAACTTGAATAAGAGAAGGAAACCTGACAGTCCCCGAAGAGGCACAAAATCTCGTGGGGTATAATTTGTTATTAAGCCTAAATTCATCTGATGGTAAAAGATGAGTTTCTTGAAGAAATAGGAGTGAAGAGACAAGGGTGGCCATTCGATTCATTAAGGCCTTACGTTTAAGGAGGGAGTTTAGGCCTTGCACGTTCAGGGATTGGCAATTAAAATTCGGATTTTAATTAGGATTCCTCTAACCAAGCACTCCTCCAAGTAGGCCAGTTTCGAGATTCATATCGCATTTCCGTCATCCACCCACTCAGTTTATCCCCTCGCTCACTGCCCCCAGAATAGCTGGCTATTCGCAGAGGCCACTTCATTTTCACAATCGCCCCCACCGTTAGCATTTCTCAACTATGTACTCCAAAAGGGAATAGAAAAACCAAGGGCATATCAAACGAGAGTGTATCTTGCAATAAGGCTTGTAGGATAGACTTCTTAGGATAACATAGAGAAAAGTAGTAATCAATGAAAATAAAGGAAATAGTAAAAAGTAAATAAGAGGTATAAAAATCGCTTGCAAGGCTTTTAGAACAACAAACTTGGACAGCCACCCTCTCAGGGTAACAATAACGGGCATATTCCATGGATTGGGTGCCCAAGCTAAGTACACTTAAGGGGGGGAGTATGTAAGAACTGGAGCCCATCAATTAAGCAAAGGAACTATCTAGGGTCTATAGATTCAAGAGCCAACCATTCAATACTGTAAAACCAGAAGCATTGATCAATTATCAGTGAAACCTGAAACAGAACATGAAATAATCAATTCTTATATCAACTTGAGATTGCAGGTAACTTAACACCTCATCCTAGGAATCTGGCCAAGTTACACCGGCCACTTTAAAGTTCGGATCCATCCCGTCAAACCGGACCTTGCCACAGGAGGGTAGACAAACCTCTGACAAACTAAGAATCTGCCGGCTTCTGCTTTGCGGGACGCTTTCCTGCTTCAGGCGAACTCGTAGGAGCTCTGAAATCCGATGACTCCAGCCAAGTCATGGGGGGCCAGTACTTCCCATATCCAGGACCTCAGATTCCTTGGACACTTTAGTTGGAGCCCAGCCCTTGGGTTTTCACTTCTTGTCCTTTGGCGTGGGACTCAGAGCTGACCTCCTAGCTGACCACCCATGTCACTCGACTCCCCGGCGGTTTCCTGCATCAACTCGTTCGCTTCATCTTCGGATCCAATAGTGTAGGGCCGGTTATGATACTCAAACAATAGTTTACATGGGTACCCCCACCAATATCGGACCTTCCTCGCCTGCAACCAAGTGGTGACCTTCTGGAGACGCCTGCAGTTTGCCAAAGTATACTGTGAGAGGTCCTGGAATAATAATATGGAGGAGCCACAGAATTTCACCGGTTCTGCTCTTCTAACTGCTCCCATTATTTCTTCTTTTTGTTGAAAGAAATTAACTCTAGATAGGACATCCGGTTGGAGGTTACGCTTCTGCTGGATGGAGGAGTAGACCCTGTGGGTCCTATCTAGGATCAACTCTTCTGAATCTCCGAGGCCCAGCAAGGATTTAAAGAGGGCACGCACATATTCAGGGAGATCTTGATCTAGAACCTGTTTTGGCACTCCCCGTACCCTGATGTTATTCCTTCTTGAACGATTTTCCAAATCTGCTTGCTTAGCTGACAGCTCCTCAAGCCGATCCTACACATTCTGGACTCTCTTGGTGAGTTCATCATTCTCGTGCTCACAGACTAGATTCTCCAGTTCATTGACCCAGGTTTCGAGGCCTGTCAGGTAAGAATTTACTTCAGCGATGGAACGTGCCAAGGCGTCTTTTGAGGACTGAATCTCAAGCTTTATCTCCTGCGTAATGTCCTGCTTAAGAGTTTTTAGCATTCCTTCGAAGTCTTCCCTGAATAAGGCAGGATCAAAAGTTGCCTCAGACCCCTGCGAGGCATGGACCTCCGCTGTGACAGACTGCATCTTCTGAGATGTGGGGTAGCAGAGGTCAGGTAAGCCGTAATCTCACTCCCCTTCTGCTTGTGTCCTCACTTGGGAATTGCCGAAGGAAGATTATGCACAGCAATGGGGCCCACCCAAGAGCTATGCCTGCAAGCTACGGTGCACAGAGATGTCAGTACCCTACAGGCTAGGGGCCAAAAATGGTGAGAGCGGCAGCCAGCACCCCCTGCCTTGAGGCATTCTCAATCAGGGATTATGTATAGCCCTCCACCTCAGGCTCCCCAGAAGGTCTCTCAGCAAGGGGCTCACCTCATCAGCTAGCAGCCAGATCGCCATCTCCAGAGCCAAGCCTTCAACCTCTCAGACCCTGGCAGCAGGCTCCAGACATTGTTCCCGCTCCCCTGCCAGTTGGAGCACTCGTCGCTCTTAGGTACCCGCCGGTACAGAGAGACCATGAGCCCCTCGCCCCGGGCAGTAAATCACACCTCTCCAACCGCAGGGCAGACCGAAAAGGGCAGGATGTTCCCAGAGGAGAAGACGGGAGGGACCCGCGCCGCGAGGTCCGAGCCCACAAGCTACGGAGCGCGGGATCACCCAATGCAGCTCCCTACCTCCTCCTCTGCTCCTCTCCCGGCCAGCCTGGACACCACCCACGCGGCGCGCCTCTTCTCTGCATCCATCCCAGGGGGGAAGAGCCAGAGCGTTGCTGCTTTGTTAACTAGTCCACAGTTCTCTAGCAGGTTTATATCGCCTTCCACGCCTCCTCCGTTCCTGACCGCCACATTGATGCGATGATTCCAGGCTCCACACTGCCTTTACTGTCCCCAGGCGTTGCGGTAAGACGTTCCAACGGTCCGCCTGCCATTTTGCATGCCCGCGATCTAACACAAGCAGGGCTCCAGGTATCGCAGAGATCCACTTCCAAGGGCTCAAACCTGTCCCAGCATAGCCCCTCCGACTTCAGGGCTTCTCCCCTCACCTTCCATATGCAGGTATTGGATATCCGGGCATTTATTGTTCTTTATTCAGGCGCCCTTCCCGGATCCTACAGCAGATGCGTCCACATGGTGCCCTGCCTGGCCACGCCCCCAAAGATACTTTTTTTCAATGACTTTATTTTAGAACTTGGCAGACAGCATTTAGAATCGAAATTACAGTGATACACATTTCACAGTCATAGTATAGGCACATTTCCCACCCCCCATCTATGTTACATTTGTTCCCCCTCTTAAATCATGTTCTGCATCTTCATCACTTTCTGATCACTTAGCAGACACCAAGTATACACATAGCTGGTCCCATATGTCCTTAGGTCTACAAGTAGATGTCTTACCTGCAATATAAGTTTCCTCTCTATCATTAGTATAAATTAAGTAGTTTAACCATTCTGAATGTGTGTGAGACATTTTAGACATCCAATGCCTCAATATGCATTTCTTAGCTACTGTACATGCCACATTAAAGAGCCTTCGGGTGATGATGGAGACCTTCCCAAAATCACCCAGCAGATATTTGATCAGGACCAAAGTGGGTGGAATTTTGGTAATATTTTATAGTGTTCCTGCAATCTCCACCCAGAAATGTGCAATATGGGGACATGACTAGAACATATGCATAACGTTTGCTGGCGATGTCCCACATATAGGGCAGGCCTTGGTAGCACCAAGTGCACATTTTGCAATCCTAGCTGGGGTGTAATGTAGCTGGTTTAGAATCTTAAGTTGGATTAGCCTATATCTAGCATTCGTAGAGAGATCTTTAGTTAGGAGACATCATCTCTTCCATTGCTCATCTAAGAGATTGATTCCCAGGTATTGTTCCCATTTTGAGCACACCTGGCCGACACCAGTCTTACTAGCTTAAATGAGATTATATAGCTTGGAAACCATACACTTCATCTCCGTCCCAGAGTCTATTGCTTCAATACATGGATGTGGCGAGTGTTCGGGCATGACGGCCATCTCTGCCTAAACTCCTCTCTCATTCGAAAGTACTGCAGTACCATTATGGGATTGTTGCCCAATGTGTTTGTGAAATTGACCAGTGATACAAATTCACCATCCGGAAACAAGTCCCCAAGTATCACTTTGCCTTCCCTATCCCAGGCCACCTGAGAGTCACCATCTAATGTCAGAGCTATGCCTGGAAAGTTCCAGAGTGGTGCCTCTCAACTGAAAGGGGATGTGATGTCTAGCCTGTGAAACAGCCTGGACCATGCATTTACCGAGATTTGGACCGGATCAAACGTGCAAGTCTCCACATATCTATCACTAATGATAACTGATTTCAGGACTAGAGGCGCTGGCCCATACTACTCCAGCGGCAAGTATACCAATGTTGGGGAGGAACCATACAAATTGTGCTTAGGCTCCAAAGAAATATAACTTGAAATCCGGAGCCGCAAGACCCCTCGTTTCAATAGCTCCACCAGCTTTTCCCAGTTCATCCTGGTCCCTCCAGCCCCTCATAGGAATTCAGTTTCCAGAGATCTTAGTGAATGAAAGAACTCCTCCCTGGCCAGATTGATATATTTAAGAAATACAATAATTTGGGGAGAAACACCATTTTCAATAGGGAAAGGTGATCATACATTGGGATTGGGAGCCCAGAACACACCTTCAGCTTTTCTGTCAGAAAGAGATGATACCCAGCATATTTGTCCACGAATAAAGACTGTAGCATTCCGGACACCTTGATCGGAAAGTACATGAAGACTGAGGGAACCCACCGAAACCCCACTGAGTCAGGCATTGGCTTGGTAGTGTTAGTCAACATGAATAGCTCCAATTTAGCTCTGTTTACCTTATATCCGGAATAACCCGTAAATTCATGTACGTCTTCCATCATGGGGCTAAGATTAATCTCTGGGTCGCCGACATATAGTAATGCATCATCTGCA
Organism: Ambystoma mexicanum; assembly: GCF_040938575.1. Taxonomy (NCBI): domain Eukaryota; kingdom Metazoa; phylum Chordata; class Amphibia; order Caudata; family Ambystomatidae; genus Ambystoma; species Ambystoma mexicanum. The sequence goes on from NC_090921.1 coordinate 142,402,952, forward strand.
TTTAAGGAAATCACCTGAGGTGGCCCAAATATGCAGATTTCCCTATGCCCATGCTTTAAACTCACGAGGGCCGCTAATGGTTCGATAAATAGTGAAAAAAGCAATGGGGAGAGGAGGAACCCGTGGTGCATCCCTCTGCCATACCATATACTTGGGGATAAAACATCATTAGCAAAAACTCTTGCTGTGGGAGATGAATACAAAAGCTGAACACAACTTTGGAAATACTGGTCAAAATGAAAGCGTTCAAGAACCGAGAGGAGATATTTCCAGGACACAAAGTCAAAGGCCTTCTCTGCATCTAGCGAGGCTGATGCTAACGGATTATCGAATTAAAACAAGAGACATCATATCTACATGTGGTTTCAGAGTACATAATCAAATAAACATTTCATCATTACATTATTTAATCATAATCCTTTTCCCAAGATTGAATTAATGGCAGAAGGAATTTAACACAAGAGTATATACATAACACAGAAGGGTGGATATCTAATCCCAAAAAGCTGTTTCCCAGATAGACAGAGCCAGCTGATAATAATTACTTCCTCAATTCTTCAAGATGTTAAGGCTTTTAATGAAGCCTGACAGTGCCAGGCCCTCATGCGCATTCTCTATACTGAGGCAGCGCTTCCATAAGGTATCTTCACTACAGCCTAGGTGATAGTTCTGTGTCCTCAATATATTTAAACAATCCCACTCCAAAATTAGATGTTTTATCGACTCAGGTTTGGAATTACAGTATATACATCCAGTCTCATCTTTAGTTATTTGGTTTCGCCTAAGCAATATTTCCTTTGTTGGGAGTAGATTCCACCGTAAACTGAGTAACAGCAATAATAGCGGTTAGGAAATTGGAGCAGGATAGTGGAAAGGGATCTTCTGCGTTTATGCTTGTGGCAAAGGTGATTTATGGATGCATAAGAATTGAAAACATCCATTGTCGAAATCCAGTCAGGATCCAACAGAGACCTTTTCGTTTTCAAGGGATTCTTAACCAGGGTCTCCAAATCCGAGCCAATATTGGAAGGTATGGTTTCACATCTAGCCTTGAGGTCTAACATATAAATAGATGAATTCACATTATCACCCAACATCCGGTATAAGGAGTCGGGAATTTGGGCTATATGTTTGGCATATAATGTCAGTAGGAGCCACTGCACCCAGGCCCATAGTGATATGGCCCCTAGTTCGTACCTAACTGCTTCCAGTGGTACTGTATTTGGGACTCCGAGGATCCCCCTCCAAAGCCTGCCCTAAATTATATCCAGAGTTTTCTATATTCTATCAGTCAGCAATTCAAGCCCATAAGTTATTTTGTGCACATTCTTCCATTTGAAGAAAATGATGGCTGGCTTAAGAGCGTGCCTACCAAACTTGCAGTACATTTTTAGAATCTGGGATTCTAACAGGGCGACCTTTAGCATCAGAGCATCAGTGCCGAGTTTTAAACCTTGATGCGCTCCAAAATGGAATCCCAGGTATGCAACACCCTTTGAATTCTTAACAGGCGTCCCTTCAATATGCCACATTGTGTTAGTGCTCTTCTTACTCGTCCTAGTAAATGCCAGGATTTAAGTTTTCTTGGGATTTATAGTGAGGTTGTTCTCTTTAGCATATCCCGCAAAAGTGTTTAGCAACCTCTGCAGACCTACCCTTGTTAGATCAAAAATCAAGAAGTCGTCTGCATAGGCAAGCCATGCAATTTTAAATTGTTCAACTTTAGGGGCTAACAGCCCTCCTTTGGCCAGACTGATCGCAACATCAGACATATATTGCTTAAACAATCAAGGGGTGAGCACGCATCCCTGTCTGATACCCCGGTGAGCAGATTATTTGGGTGACAAACACCCTTTTTGGCTCAGTCGTACTTGGATCCCATAGTTTGCATAGACCCCATTAATGAGCCTTAGTAAACCTGCCGGCATTCTGCCAATTTGGTCCAAAGTCTGTTGCAATCTACACAGTCAAATGCAGCCGATAGGTTGTTCGAGGCCATGTAGGTGCAACCCTTGGGATTCTGCCACAAGTCTTCCTGAATGTATTTAACAACAAGCCCATTGATATTCGTGGAATGACCCTTCCAAAAGCTTGTCTGCAATCTGTCTAGGGGGTGTGCAGTCATGACCCAATCTTCCAGGTGGGTAAGTAGGAAGGCCGAGAAGATCTTGCAATCGGCATCAATTAAAGAAATAGGCCGATAGTTCTTGGGATCGGATCTACTACTGCACTTAAAGATTGGGAGCACATGGGCCGTACTCCTGGAAGATGGGGTAATTCCTGTTCGAACAATATCTGTGAATTCCAGAATAGAGAAGATTAGCCCAGGTATTTCAATCGGCCTGAAAAGTATTGTTGGTTAAGCAATTAGGCCCCGGTGCACAAGACTTTTTGCATTTTTTAGCAGAGTATGGATAGTGGAGATCTCTAGGACTGGTTCCCACTTACTATTGTCCGCCATCCCAGTAGTCTCCTGTTCCACAGTAGGTTCTTCGTTAGAACACCAAACCAGCCCTCAAAGAACCTATCCCACTCTGACTCTGGGATAGCATTTAGTTAGATAACTGGGTAGTTAGGACCCTGGCCATTGACTTGAGACCAAAAAGCACTCACCTGAGCATTAATGAGTACCCCTAGCATAATCTCAGCGTCCCGCTGCAGCAAACTATGCTTTATTGTTTTGCATTGATTTTTGTATTTCTGCTTTATTTTCCTAATTAGCTTTTTGCGAGTGACCCCATCTAGGTGTAATCCCAGAATACATCTCAGTTCCCTCCTCACCGTAGATTTTGCAGAGTCTAAATCACTATTGTAGCAATGGACGTGTCTAACAATTCTATTCCCTTTTGTAGCCATCCTAGAGCGAATTCCAGAGACTAATTCACCAATAGGCCTCTGTATCTCATTTACATTGAAGTTGTTAATTTTCCACTCAAGAGTGGTTGTGTTCATAATGGCCCTTAAATTTCGGTTCAGAATATTGATGTTTAAGTCAGTCCATCTGATAGCATTCATCGCCGCATTAGTGACTAACTGCAGCTGACATCTGAATTCTCTACTATTTAATACCATATCGAAGGCTGATGTCAGAATGTAATGATCACCCCATGCATTCTTTAGCACTGTAAACGACACACAGCACTTCATCAGGTAATCGTCTAGATAGATATAATCCAATAGAGAGGAACTATTCCCTTGGTGCCAGGTATGCCATTCTGAGCCGTTCGTTTGGGAACATGACTTCCCCACCAGGCTGCAGACCAAGAGCCCCCAAACCCACATAACACATTTTCCCAGCTTGTTGTTTAAAGGTGGAATCTGTAGTCTCCACAGGCAGGTCACACAGTTGTCATGCAGTTTTTTGGAATCCACAATCGGCATTTAGATCACCCACAACCAAAGTTCTGCCATTCAAATACCTGGCAGACCATTCATCAATAGAGTGATACACTTTCTCGACAAAGGAATCAATCCCTGAGATGCCCCTGTGCCAATATATGTTCACAATCAAGATCTTCACTGAGCCATCCCGGGAAGTGAGATCCACCCCCAGGGCCCCAAAGGGTACATTTTCTAGAACAGACCCACTGAGTCCAAAGCATTTGTCACTGCAATGAGCCACTCTCCTGACGGCTTTGTTCCGATACTGGCTTTTGCCTGTTGAGAGAAGATATTAAAACCGTCCAAAATGGGTTCTGATAACAGCCAGGTCTCTTGCAAACAGATACAGTTGGCCGCTCTTAAATTAGCCAAACACATTGAGTTGGTAAAGAGATGGGTACTACCACGGGTATTCCAGGATTGTATGCAAAGGGGGATCGCTCTCTGCTCCGTGCCCACACATTTTGGTGGGGTAAGGGACTGCTATCGCCATACATTTGAGGTGACGGCAGCCCAGTCTATTTCGTTCTTAGGACTTTGATCAGCCACCGGACCCATTCTTTCACTCACATTTCCCACTGATATATCCACAATTCTCTGATTTTCTCTTTGACACAGGGAGGCCCCCTCCTCCATATGGACCTGCCTGATATCAAACCCTAAATTCAGGGGGCTGTCTCGCTGTGAGAGGACAATCTCTTTAACTAGTGGGGAATTCAGGTAAAAAGTGCAAATATCTGGATGGGTCCTATCAGGAAAAGCTACTCTCCCAATATCAGAAGAACTTATCAGTGCCAGAGCTGGAACTTCTGCAAAAATCGTCAGAATATTCGATCAATTTAGGCAAACCGGGCAGTCTGAGCCAAGCGTACTCATCATTTTTAGTTGATATGACCCTTGATTCTCACTCTTATCATTCATCCTCCTACCCAGGTTTCCCTTTACATTAACCCCCAAGGCCTAAGCACCTTTTGCACTTTGCAAAATACTAAAGTTGCACCGATCTGAGGCATGCGATAGCTAGGGCCATCCCTTGGCGCATAGGTTGAAGGGACGTGGAGACATTGCAGTAAATCATTTACTCCCGATCCCACGTTTGGATATCAAATCTTCGGAAGCATCTCCTGTATTCTGGTGTCCCCAGTTCCACAGTCCAACCACCCCACAATGGCATCATCTGTAGATTGGGTTACATTCAACACCTCCTTTCCTGGTAAGCAAATAGATCTATTCAGGCCCTCCCTTCAGCTAAATGACAACTCTTCAGTGCACGCCATACACACCGCAGTCGTAGATCGTCCAGTCATACTCCCTCCACAATCATGCTTGTGATTAATCTTTAGAGAAAGATCCTCCCCCTGTATATGATCAGAGAAGATCGAGGGAGTAACAATCCACCCCCTGAGGATGGGAGCAGTTGCAAGATTACCAGCTGTACATGGTTCTCCCCTTAGTTCCCAGATCAACCAAACCACCCCAGAAGGAGGTATCTCCCGGGATTTGCCCATCCTTTTCGATATTTGCCCAGAAACCCTCACCTCCCCCTGAATGGGGATTGATATAGCCTTGGTGGACAGGCCAAGGGAGCCTGATCAGTTTATAAATTGGAGTCAACAGTAGGGGCTTTAATAGGTTCCACCGCCTACGGGGGTTCCCTCTTCTATGACAGGGGACATGTTTGCTTTAAATAGGGAGTTATGGTTGACTCTAACAGTGTTATGATGAGACCTACGCGGTAGAGGTCGCCTCTTAACTGGTTTCACTTTTTTCCCTTGACTAGGCTTGTTTGGAGGTGGCTCCTCATGAACCTCCACAACAACTGGCAAACCCTCACCCACTGAGGGGACGCCTCTTCCAGGTGACAACTGATCATTTGTCAAATCAATTGATGGGACCACCCTTTCATTGACTTTCATGGGCGAGCTTGCCGGTATCTGCCCCAGCATCGGCCCTAGATGTGCACTGTTAAGAGTGCATTGGTTTAAGCCCTCAGGTAAGTTAGGATTAGAGATTTCAATTATTTCTGTATACCCTTCAACATTGACCGCCCCTTCAGTTTGAAGCGCATCTCAGAGCCAATGCAATCTAATTTACTGTTCACCTCGGCCATCAGTGAGTTTGTAGATTTCAACTCTGCCCAGATGTTATCGTATAGCAAGACAAACAAACTCAGGACCATATTTACAATTAAAATAGGAAAACGTTCTATGAATCAGACCCTAAGTGCGGACACAGTTGGGCGGGTTAGTCGAATCCTTTCATCAATCTCCCTAAGGGTATGATGCAATGCAGGAGAGTCATGTTGTTCATCAGCTTCCCCTGAGCCATCAGATTACACCTGAACATGGCCTCAGGGTCGTTGCTTATGGCATACTTGTCATTTAGGTTCGTAAGGTCTGTAGGTGATCCATGCAGCGATGCATCGCAGGTTTGCTGGACCAGACTGTCAGTGTTATAAGTGGTGGCTAGGTCTTGATTAAGTCCTGCTCCATTGCCTGATCGGCAAATTCAATAATGCTGATATACGTGAGATCTTTTAAGCCACCAACATCTTCCTGCATAGACACCACAGAATGATCCAGCATGGCTTTTTCTCTTACTACCGGAAGAAGTTTCATTTCCGTACTTCTTGTAGCTGGTTTTACAAAGTAGTGGTCCATGAAGCGCTGCCCAGAGATAGGTCTGGTCAATGGCTTGCCCCTACGCGTTTAAAGCAAGGCAGAGGAGTTGTTGAGTAGGTTAGTAGCATGAGCCTTTGTCTCGGTCACCAGAACAGCTTGTGATCGCAATGAGAGAGTAGGTAAGGCCAGTTTAAATTGATAATACATATTTAATGTCAGTTGAAGTACAAGATCGCCATCATTTTTGCCAGTCTCCGCATCCTGACTAGGTTTCTTCCCAATAAAGTTTGGGGGAGAGAACCTGCAGAGCGAGGTAGATACCAAGGGTAGAACCTGGTTATTGCTGTCCAGCATAGATGAATAACCAGATATATCTGTAAGTTCCCAGATATTTATACTTCCCGATTGGGAGACTTGGCCCGTTTGATTGCGTAGGCCAAAGCGCATGTTTGCAATAGGTGTTTAGGAAGGCAGATCAAAAGAGCCCGTCCTACTGCTCCAAACTCGGTTAAAAAGCAAGCGAAGGGCACACCGTTTTCAAGCAAAGTAGGAGTAACCACGAGCCCAGATCAGAGGTCAGACGAATTGCTGGCATCCCCACAGTCTCTGGGAAGGTGGCCAACAGCTGTACTTCACTCCGTATTTTTTAAAGGCGTCCACCCCATACCTAGGTCAAAGGGTAAGCCACCTGGTGGCAACCCCGCAGTCTCTAGGAGGGTGGTTAATCATTGATCCTCGCGCCATTTCCGAAGCCCTTCAAATGGTGATAACCCCCGGGCTCAGTTCAGAGGAAAGGCCAATTTCTGGCTGCTTACTGTCACATATGTGGGAGCGGAATGCCAAGACTTTCGCGTGGCTTCACCTATTAATATTGATAGGAATAAAAATGTGTCGCCCGCAGGGCACTCAGCCAAGCTTAGGGAGTATGGGGAAAACACTACCACGCTGCCACTTACCACTATTGCACGCACATGTATCCTGTGTTTCAGGCATAGTGGTGCGTGTCCTCATAGCAATTCATGGCTCCGTCTCCGTACTTCAGGCTGCAGACTGCTCACTTAGCACCACAATTCCTAATCCGCTTCGGCGGGGAAATGTTGTTTTAAAGAGTTCCTTGGTAGTAGAACACACCTTCCAGCAATAGAAAGTGAAGAGTCACTGCCGAACACCGTCCTCTGCAAACACTGCAGACTGCTCCCTTAGCTCCACACTTCACAAGGAAATGTTGTTTTAAAGAGTACCTTGGAAGTAGAACACACCTTCCAGCAATAGAAAGTGAAGAGTCACTGCTGCACACCATCCTCTGCAAACACTGCAGACTGCTCACTTAGCTCCACACTTCGCGATCCGCTTCACAGGGAAATGTTGTTTTAAAGAGTTCCTTGGAAGTAGAACACACCTTCCAGTAATTGAAAGTGTAGAGTCCCAACCGCACACCGTCCTCTGCAAACACTGCAGACTGCTCACTTAGCTCCACACTTCGTAATCTGTATAATACCGCTGGCTCTCCCATTTCTTGGCAAAGGTCTCAAGCACCATTTCCATTGCATGAGTCTCCTGCAACAAAAGGATTTTAGGAGATATATGCAATCAAGCTTTCTGGTGTAATTGGATTATTCAATCCTTGGACATTCCATGTAAGGAGCTTAAACACATCACTTACCACTTTGGAACCAATATTAACCACAGAGTCAACAATGTATGCCAATATATCCCAGTAGCATAATCCCTACCTGTAGTAGAAAAAGATGTCTGCCAAGAAATTTGATCTGTCCACAAACAAAACTCCTGCCCCCTCCCTCCAAGCTCACACCCAACCGGAACCCGAAGGTGTTAGACCCCAAAAACCCCATGTGTCATGACCCTTGCCCCTGGCCCTCACTGGCAAGTCAGCCTTCCAGTAGGGCCAGGTCAAGGGCCTTAAAACCTCATCCAAGACTCTCTTGGAGTCAGTCCTGGTGCCTTTGGCGCCAGGCTCATAACCATCATGAAGACCAACATTAGAATGGGACTATTTACTTGGGACTATTTAACTTGGGGGGGTTCAGCCAACATGGAGACACACACATAGCTCAGTTACAAGGAACTGAGCTATGCGGTCTAGTCTTTTGGGTGTGGCAGGCCTGGGACTACTTTACCTGGAATACTTTGGGTGTGGCAGGCCTGGGACTATTTTACCTGGACTACTTTACCTGAGACTATTTAAACCACACCCAAACAGCAGAACATGCTTTGCGTTATTCTGCTATGGGCAGCGTAACACTCACCGTGTCCAGTTCTTTGATGCCAGTTTACCTGATACCAAGGACCTGCAGAGAAAGAAACAACATTACGAAACTTACCTGGAACAGTATCCTGTCTTCAATCCATTGCTGACTTCAGTTTCACTCACCTGAAGGTACGAACTCCATCATCCGGCACTGCATGCATCCTGGAATACCATAACCTGGAAAGAGGAGAAAGAAAGACAGCATTAGTAAGCGTTTACTCACGTTTACTCCCAAATGAAGAAAGCCAGACAATTCTTACCTGGGTAGTCATCTCCTGGTCAGTATCACTGCTGGAACATTATGGCGCTCGGTGAGGAACATCGCAACCTGCAAGGAGAGAAAAGACACAGGTTAGCAATATAAAAGGCGAAACAGAGCCGCGCATCGCGCATTGCTCACCGGACAGCATCGCGCACACCGCGCTTTCGCCAACCGGCCCATGCTCATCTTCAAACTGCATGACAACACCAAAATACCTTTCCATACCTAAAAGTAAGAAGCAAGACATTATTATTCGAACTAAGAGGAACATAACTTCATATAAAGACTGTAAAGCAGCAAACCTATGGAGTCGCAGCAGGCCTGGATTCCCACAGGGGGGCTTGCACCAGTGAAATAACTAGGTTGCTGCTCCCCCCCACATCTACGCGCCCCTGCCACAAGGAGCAGGACGGAGAATCCACCTCTTACAATATTAAGGTGAGGAGAAGGCCCTAGGGGGAGGAAGGAGTTGAGGCCAAAGGAGGTGGGAAAACATAAAGACAATCTGGTATTGAATCCAGCTCTCCTATATTGCAGACCCATCTTTAACCAGAAGCCTTACCAAGGGACCGGGAGAGGGTTCGAGAGTGCAAATCATCCAACCAGGGCTGGGTGGCATCCCCGTGGATACCAGGTGAGCGTAACACCATGTGAAATGTCAAGGAGGGCGATATAAGCGGTGCACGACAGTCCTCTGGTTACCTGCCGTATGATAGGGTAATGCACTGAACCTTTATAACAAGCAAGCAAGGTGATAACTCAGTTGCAACAGTCCCTCACTGAATCTGAGAGGCTTGTTGATGGACCCTCTCCTGGATCCATGTTGCCAGGGGGGCATCTTTTATTCAGCGGTATTGATACCTCAATGTAAGCCCTGGCCTCACTCGGAGACCCGAAGAAATGCACTTGGCCACCATGCTGTATTCTGAGCTTTGACGGAAATAGGATGGGATATGGAATTTGGTGTTCCCTCAGTAAGTGCTTGATTGGGTCAAAGGATCTTCGTGCTGCTTGGACACCTGCAGAGAAGGTCGAAACACTATGTTGTTCCACTGTATCCTCCATCTCACTGATCCATGTCTCAGCCTGCCTTATGCACCCATTTTCTCAATCCAATTTGGCCTGCAGTGAATTGATGTTGGCACCAGTTTGTCTAACTTAAGAGTTCATCAAAGAAAACCCACTTTACATAGCTGCTATTATCAGATCCATATGGGTAGAGGACACTGTAACACCTTCTGGGGTGTTATCTGTCTTAACCATCGCCATTGCATCTTTAGCCGTGTGTTGGCATACAAATCCATGGACTCTCACTTCTTTCCAGCTCCTCTCGTCATAGCAGGAGTAAGTTATAATAGTGGCTGTATCAAGACACAGGAATTGCCCCACACCACAAATCCTGACTTGAAACTGCTATCCACCACTTCCAGTATCAATCCAGGTCCCAGATTGTTCTAGACTTCAGGAGTGGGCACCCTATGTCTCCTCCATTGACACCCGGTGATGTTACCCTATGTGGCATAGGCACATAGAGTGCCAAACCTGCAAAGCTGGTGTATTGCGGGGCTGCTGATAGGGAGCTGAAACATAGCACCTGTCTCATAGAGTAAGTAGTGGGTATTATTGTGCGGCCGGCGGTGATCACTTGGCCAGCCTCATCAGTGCTGGGGGTGCCAGCACCTTGGAAGATTGCCGAGATCACCAAGACTTACTGTTGTTGCAGGGCGGGACCCTGGTGGCCTGTGTGGACATGGGCATGGGGTGCCGGGGCACCGTGGATGCCGGGAGCATCCAGGATGGATGGTGGCCTGGGTGGAAACAGGTCACCATGCTGATCTGAGGACCCAGACCAGCAGAACCTGCATGACCGTGATCACACAGTGTGGGCTTGCAGGCAATGGCTGCAGGACCGTGATTACACGGTATGGGCCTGCAGGCCCGAAATGAGAGACGGAGTCAGCAGTTCCATTGATGGAATCTGCAGCCATTCTGAGGCATGTGCACGCATCTTAAAAGGGCAATACACTTTGCAGGGTCACACATAACGCTCCTCCTTTTTCATAACGAACAAAGACAAATGTTACTGAAATATAATCTGAAGCCCCCCTGTTACAGAACAACAATACTTAGACCACTTGGGAACTGTAGGATAGACGAATCGTAGGATAAACCAATGATACATACATAGAGACTCAGGTAGTTGCAGACATCTAACACTCATTGAATACTGTATACATTTCCAGCGGGTGACAGTCGGGGTTGGCGAACTGCTTGGTTTGTGTTGGCCGTACTCCCACATTTTAATAGACCTTTTATTAACCTGGGGTGTGTGGAACTTCAACCTCTGAATGACACCATTGTCTGCTAATGGCACTACCTAGAGCGTACCTACAATCTGCAGGCGCACAGCTTCATATAGATATCCTTACTGAGACCACTTTAAGCATGGACATAACATGCAGGCTCACAGCATCAGAATACAAGTTTACTGAGTCCTATTTAAGCATTTGCGTGGCTGCAAGCAGCCAGTTTAAACGTGCACTAGTATCAGTTAAGGACAGTCGATAGCACAGTTCAGGGGCTGGTAAAGCCGCACTGAGACATCGGGGGCCACATCGGCTTAGTCCTTTGACGTTGGTGCAGGCAGCGAGACACTGGTGGTAGGAGCATTTGTCCTGCGCCACGTTCAGGCTCCCCAGGCATTAATGCTTCTGGATGTTGACAGGGCACGGGGTGGCAGCATGTTACTCACCCCGCCTTTTCAGCCGCAAGAGCACCCTATCAATAGCGGGCTGCGCCAAGGTCGGCGCAGGCATGATGATGTGCCGGCTTCAGAAAGGCTACACCATGCACCAAGTGGGCAGGGGCGTTGCTAGGGGGGGCTAAGGGGGCTATAGCCCCTGATCTTTTGGTTGTAGCCCCGGATAGAATCTCAGGAGCTACAGCCAAAAGACTAGCTATCCCCCAGTCCCAACAGTTCCGACATCAGCGTAGCCCCGGGTCTTTTCCAGACCTAGCAACTCCCTTGCAAGCGGGTGACACATCCTTGCCACGTTGGGGTGTGTTTGGCAGCGAGACACTGGTTGGCAGGGTAGCTGCCCTTGGTGGTCTTCCTAAGGCAGTAGGAGGCCACCCTCGGTCTCTCCATCCTTCAGGTGGGAGATGTTCACTCACACTCCCCCGGCAGGAGTCACTGCCATTGACGAGGCAGCAGTCGTGGCCAGTGTTAGCTTCTCTTTCCCCAGGCAGGAATATTGGGCAGTTGATGGCTCAGTTCAGGGGCTGGCACAACCTGTACCCAGGGCCACATCGGCCTTGTCTATGGATGGTGGAGCCGGCAGGCCGACACTGGTGGCAGGGTGTCGGCACTGGTGGCAAGGTATCTGAAGCCACCCATTTTCCTCCCCCAGGCAGGCGTAATTGGCATTGCACTGCCAGCAGTAGAGGGCGCAGAAGTACTCTTATTGAGCTGCAACCCCCACGTGCCAGATACATTCTTCTTTGCAGGCGTGTGTCAGTGCAGTACCGCCACCTTCCTTTCCAGTACTTCAACAGCAGAGTTCTTTTATTTCAGTGCCACAGATCTGTGTAATGGCATGGCATGTTGTGCAGTTGTGAGACACTCGGCTGTGTGTGGAAACTCGGTACTGGGTTGGCCAGGAGTGCTCTTAAAACAGCATTTTCCATGGTTGACACTCCGATGACAGGAGTACTGTATATTTCCGCGCCAACTAGGCCCAGGATTTGCAGGGGATGGGGGGTGGGAGGGTTCTCCTAAAATTCACTGCGGTGTGCCCTGGGATCATTGAGCTCACCTGGATCATATTGCAGCTGCTGCCCGCCTGGCCTTTCCTTTTCCTTTATGTGCTGTGGGCACAGAGCTAATGTGCTTAACAGGGCAGCAGTCTTTCCCCACACGTGTGCGCACCCAGAACGCCCTACTCTTCATCTCCCATTGGGAGAGTATCCCCAACTCACGGTGGCGGGCACTGTAACCCCTGATCCACCCACAGGCGGGGAGTGTGTCTATAACCCAGCGACAGCACATCGCTATCTCAAACACACATCTCCCCCAGATGGGAGCGTCTGTTCTTCCAGCGGGGCATTGTGGCTGTGGTCAGCGCCATCTCTCTCCATAACTCACCGCTGGTTGGCCCGGGAACTTCTAGGGACCAGCGGGTCTTCCATAGTCATTATGCCTCACCGTCTGGCGGCCTGGGTTATTTTCTGAGGCCCCAGCGGTGCGGCAGTCTGCATCACTCGGCCACCGGGCTGGGCTGCCCCTTACTTTCTCCCACTCTCCGGTGGGAGATTTATTTATTGATTGCGGCAAGGCCGCCCGCACTGCAGCATCACACTCTCCCTCCATAATGCAGCAGAGGCTGCTTAGTGTCTACTCTCTTCTTGGGGTGTGTTGAGGGTGACTGGCGCCCGCCGCGCACCTCGCCGCAAGCCCCGGCCCCAAGAACTGAGACGCACACGCCCGTCTTGGTTCGGGCTTCCCGGTCGCTCTAACGCGGCCGGGAAACGCCCCGTTTATTTGTACTGCACGCGACGGCGTGCAACGTCACGTCACCGCCTGCGTTCCCGTCATCGGGCGGCGCCACACTCCTCCTTTTTCGGGGAGAACCAACAATTACCATTCAACTATGCACTGCAAACCAAACAACACTGCAACTAGAACAAGTCACAAAACAAACATGGCAACGAGAACAAATCCCAAACCCCTGTGCCATGAACAGCCCTTTATTGGCATCCACCCGGGTCCCCTTAACTAACATTTCTCACCCTCCGGATCCTCAACCAATTGTCCCAGCACGTAATCGGTGTGACGAGCAGGTTTCCCTCGCCCAGCCCTCTGGGGGTACCTCCGGCACGGGTGATCGGTCCACCGACGGCCCCCGAGCTGGGGACTCCGGCATGCAGGGTGGGTCTCCCTCGTTCTCCAGGACTCCTCCCAGGTCCGGATCAGGAGATGGGTCAGTTCTAGGATCTCTGATCTTTTTGAAGAAGCTTACATTGCGAGTTACTTCTGACCATCCATCTGACGCAGTCATCATGGAGCCCCGGACCGCCAAGACATCCAGTGGCTCAGGCTCATACGGCAGGGAGAGCTTCCCATGCGGATGTCGATTGCGAATGAGAACCTCATCGCCCGGCTCCAGCTGTTGTGGGCGAAGCCCCCTCCGCACGTTCTCTTGCTCAATTCTCACTTGCCGGTCCATTTCGACTCGTTGGTCGTCGATCACCGCAGACTCTCATTCTCCGACCTCTGGCAACAGTCCTCGCGGACACCTTCTGAACATCGCTTCCACCGGGGCCACCCCCGTGGACGCATGTGGCGTGGTGCGGTATACCCTCAAGAATTGGTACAGGGCTCTCTGTAGGGACTGCCCCTGTCCTTGGGCAATCCTAAATGTCTTATTGAGGGTCCTCATCAGACGTTCCGCCTCCCCATTCGCCCGAGGCCAAAGAGGCATGATCTTCCGGTGCACCACCCCGCAGCTCACCATCAGTTCAGCAAAACGTTCACCCTGGAATGGCGCACCGTTGTCCGAGCACAGCGTGTGTGGAAACCCGTGAGCCGCGAACAACTTTTCCACCACCACCACCACGTGCTCAAACGCCACGGACTCTACGAACTCCACCTCGGGGTATCTGGAGTACTCGTCCACCAGGACCAGGAAATGGGTGCCCATGGTGGTGGACCCAAAATCGGCATGAACTACCTCCCACGGATGTGTCCCCCTTGGCATTGCCTCGATGACCGGCTCCCGCTGTAAGGGCGAGGCTGCCTGGCACCAGACACAAGCCGCCACAAAGTCGTCCACCTTGCGTTCCAACTCGGGGAACCACACCTTCATCCGGAGGCGGGCCTTGGTCTTGGCGGCCCCCTGGTGGCCCCGGTATGCCAGTGCGATCACCTCCCCCACTTTTGACTGGGGGACTACAATCCGATCACCCCGAAGTAGCAGGCCCGATGCAGAGAAAGACAGTTCTTCGCGAACCTTCCATAGTTGTTCTAAACCAGTCCGGGCCTCCTGAGTGCACCCCGCCAGGGCCTCGAGCGCTGACTTCCAGGAGCCTTGCTGCATGGATTGCCTCAGCACCTTGAAGCACTCATCCTGTGCCGCCGCAGCTTCCAACTCCTGGAGAGGCATGGCATTCGGCGTGGCTGCTTCCACCACGACTTGGACATGCTCCTCAGCTTCTTGCTCACAGGTGTCACGATCTCCTTCTCCAGGCGCTCCGGGGTGTCTGAATAGGTAGTCAGCTGCGTTGTTTGCCCCTGGCTGGTAAACCAGGGTCACCCCATACTCCAAAAGAGCCAGCATCCACCTCCCAATGCGTGCCGGCGGCTTGGATGACGACCCTGCTAGGATGGGCAGCAGTGGTTTATGGTCAGTAACCACCGTCACCGGGCGACCGAGTACATAGAGCCGGAAGTGGCGGCATCCCCACAGCACCGCCAGCGCCTCGCGCTCAATCTGCGAGTAACGTTGTTCGGCGTCTGACAGCGCTTTGCTGGCATAAGCGACTGGCCGGATGCCGCCGTCACGGTCAACCTGCGTCAACACAGCACCCAGGCCAAATGGACTGGCGTCGACGATGATCTCCGATGTTAGTGCAGGATCAAAGAACGACATCGTGTCCTCGGCCGTGAGGGCACTTCTAATGTCATCAAAGGCCGCCTGCTCCAGTGGACCCCAATTCCAGATGGTGTCCTTTCTTGTCAGGGCCCGGAGGGGCTCAGACCTGGATGCCAGGTTCTTGATGAACCGCCCACAGTACGTAACCATGCCCAAAAAGCTTCGCACTTCCGACACAGATTCCGGTGGTTGTGCCTTCTGTATGTCCAGTACCTTTTTTGGGTCAGGAGACACTCCCCCCTCCTTGAACACGAATCCGAAGAACTCCAGGGAGGGGCGCAGAACTTCGCACTTCTCCTTATGTAGTGTGAGTCTCAACGACTGTAGCCTCTCAAATGTCTTTGCCAGACGCCTCAGGTGGTCAACCTCCGTCCTTGCGAACACCAGAATGTCATGGCTTATGTTTAGGACGCCCTCAAGGTCAGCTAGGGCACCCCGAATGATGTTCTGAAATACTTCCGCCGCCGAGGACACCCCAAAGCTCAGCCTCTTGTAGCAATATAGTCCCCGGTGTGTGGTGAAGGTGGTAATGTACCTTGACTCGGGGTGGAGGACGACCTGGTGATAGCCAGCCCGGAGGTCGAGCTTCGAGAAGAAGCAAGCGCCCTGCACCTCCGCAATGATGTCATCCAGCGTCGGTGTGAGGTGCCTCTCCCTCTTGATGGCTTTGTTGGGGATCCTCATGCCCACGCAGATCCGGACTGCGCCCGGTTGTTTGAGTTTCCTTGCCATCACTATGGGGGACACCCAAGAAGTCGGGCCCTCTACCTTTTCTATGATGTCTAGATCGACGAGGCTGTCCAGTTCTTTGTCGACCTGCTCACGGAGGTGGAAAGGTACCCTCCGATGTTTGAGGGCCACCGGCTGTACCGAATCATCAATGTGCAGCCGCACCGGCTCCCCGGCCATCTGCCCAATCCACTTGAACAGGGCACAATGCTTCTCCAGCAAGTCATTAATGTCTTCCAGGTAGACGGAGTACGCGAAACTGACGATGCCGAGAGCCTCTGCCGCTACACAACTCAACAAAGTGTTCTTACTCACTGGGGTCACGTAGAACCGGGCTGTGATGTGAGAGCCATCGTGTTCTACTTTCGCTATAAAGGCCCCGTCCAGAGGAATGGGTTCCACACCACCGAATGCAAAGATGCGGGCCCTTAGTGTGACTAGCCTGGGCGGCAGATCCATGGCGTTGTAATGTTCTCGGGCCATGACGTTCACCGATGCCCCTGTGTCCACGAGGACAGGGACTGGAGACTGGTTCACTTCGACCACGCACCTTGGTTGTCGTCGGTTCCTGCTTCTTAGAAGCTCCACACTTGAGACAAAGAATATGTTCTCTTCGTCTTCCTCCTCGGCTTCTTCCACCTGGGCCTCCTCCTCGCTCTGGTCCACTTGAGCGACATTGGACGGCCGACCTTGGCGAGTGGAAACAGTTCGGCCCTGCCCCTTGGCACTAGTACGGGCAAAGTCGCCCTACACACCCTTGAGAAGTGGTCTGGCAACCCACACCGTCCACAGGTCTTTCCAGCTGCAGGGCACTCCGCTGGGTGGGGCAGGTCTTATCCGCATTTCTGGCAAATTTTGCCTGCCCTCCCGGCTCTGTCTCGTGTGCCGCCGCCATATCTCCTGGCACCTCTCCCCCCTCGCCACATCGCGCAGATCTCTTCAGTTTTGATAGGGCGCGACCCGGCCTCCATTCTTGCAGCTCTCGCCTCTGACACCTCGTGGCATGCCGCTTAATGCGTGTTCCGGTTTGGTGCTCCTATGACAGGGCTGTGCACTTTCTCCCTCGGCGGAAGCAGGCAAAACACTTGAAGGCCGATCCCGCAGAGCTGCGGGCTGACCCTCACCCTGGCTTCACAAGCACCCTCTTCACAGAGGGCCGTGGCCAGGGAGGGTCTGCCGGCGGGGCGCTGAGCATCCACTCACTCATTTTGTTACAGCGGTGGATGGCGCTTCCTTTTCTTTCCCCCGCGGAAAACAGATTGCGCTGCAGGGGTCCGTCTTCCTCACCATTATTGTGGGGCAATCATAGTGTTGGGAGGGCCAATACCTAGGTCAATTGCCCGGATCACCCACACTTACTGTTTTTGCAGGGCGGGACCCTAGTGGCCCATTACCAGCAGAGCCTGCAGGATTGTGATCACATGTTGTGGGCCTACAGGCCAGGGCTGCAGGACCGTGATCACACGGTATGGGCCTGCAGGCCCGAAATGAGAGGCGGAGTCAGCAGTTCCATTGTTGGAGTCTGCAACCTTTCTGAGGCACGTGCATGCAGGACCTCCTTTCATTAGGTTGGGCCATGACTCAGTCATGGTCCATCTTAAAAGGGCAATACACTTGAGAGGGTCACACATAACAGGTATTTCAAGAGGGTAAATGAATGATGAGAAAAGGATACAGGGTCCTCGCCACCTACCCATTGGTAAAACATTAGAAAGAAGACCTCAGTGGGCCTCATTACGAGCATGACGGTAGCCGTGCCTGTACGGCAGGCATGGCTACCGCCATGCTCGCTACCGTCCCCCCCACCCGTGATCGGGCAATAACTGGCCCATTACGAGAAGAACAAGCCGGTAATTGACCATTCGCGAGTGGAGGTATTGCCACGCTCCCGATCCCCATTGGGGAGCATGGTTGCACCAGCACCGTTGATAATGGTACCGGTGCAATCACGGGTTCTGCTCGCGAGTGCCGCACAGCCCACCAGGTAACACCTGGCGGGCTGTCAGGAACCCGCAAGCAGAACTCGTGATGCGGCGGGACGGTATGAACGGTGCCGGTGCCTTACCGCCGTTCATACCGTCACCGCTACCCTTATAATGAGGCCCAAAGAGCCGAACTCAGTATTTTTAGTTCACAACAACGCTGTTTTATAAGTGTACAGGACTAACTCAAGTAAAGGCAAAATGGAAGTGAATAATTTTGCCCTTGTTAAATCTGGGTTGCTATCATTATCCTTGAAATATTCCCATACATACTGTTTCTACGTATGGCTAGCAAAACCACTGTCCTTTCTAAGTGTGTCTAACCACCAAGTTTGCACAAGACTGTAATTAATATGGCTTCTATCTTTTTGTCAATCACTTGCCTTATCCTGATTGGGTAGTGATTTGGGATCTCTTAGACCACATTGGTATATACAGGATCAGAGATGAGGCAATGAGCAAGACCCATTCAAGTGTATTGCGTCATTGATGTGAAAATACTTGAAACTCCAATAAAGAAAACTGTGATGTAGCAATGAGTGAGCCATGTGCCAACGGTAGATCCACCAATCAATATGTATAATTTGCACTGATTGATTGATTGATCCTTATTGGTTACCTGTTGTCTCAATTATTAGTTCCAGAGCTGAACATCCTGAACAAGCAGTCACTGAAGATCCACATCATCGAGGCGCACAAGGAGCTGGATTTGATCATGGTGTTCTGGGTATTGTAACATGAGTCCCTTCTGTTCTGCGTCTTCTTGATATGGTTCTTTTGGGGTAGGTGCTCCTCTTCTGTCCTGTTTTTTTCTGGGAACGGCGTACCCATGCTGGCATAGGTCTTGTGGCTGGGGGAAGAACATCTTGCACTGGGTATTTTTTTGGATTGCTGCCCTTCTGTGACCTGCTTCGGCCTGTGTGTGGGTGCCCTTTCTGCCCAGATTTTTAAAAGTGTTTTAGTGTGGGGGCTCTCGACCCCTGCTCTGGAATCTCTCTCAAGCTTCCTAAATCTGCAGACTCCATCTCATTCAAAACACAGTAGCGTGCCTTATCTTCATGCTAAAATGCCCTACATCACATATCACCAGCAATCAGAACCCTACACTCACTTCCCATTTGAAGCTTGAAAGTCTTCGAAGAAAGGGTTGAAGACGTGTGCATCATCCATCATGAATTTAATGATGATAATATTAATAATAATAATAATAATAATAATAATAATAATAATACAAATAATGATAATAATAGTAATATTGCCTGTTTCTTATAGTGGTTAATGGTTTAATAATATCGGTTATCATTCCCAACTTATTAACCGGAGACAAACGCAATAGTTTTGTGTCTGTAATATAGTAGACACCAAAAAGAGCACTAAGATCTGCAAACAAAAGACTTCTGGTGCCACCAAAGGTCTGTCTCACGGAAGGTTCTCAGCCCCAGTATGCACTCACTTGAAAGCTCTTACAGGACAATTATGTGTCGTAGACTATTACCCGGCATTTAGAAAGGCAACAAAAAAAACCCTCTGCAAAATCCTTCCTTGGGTGCACAATGAGCTTTACAAATAATAAAATCTTAATAATAATACCAATAATTGCTGTTTTTCCCATCTAAGGTTTCATTTAGTTCTGTTTATGGACTGGCCTTCCTTTCCTTGATCTTCTGCATTTTTGGCAGCACCTTTACTGAACTTTTTATTTATGTGTTTGTGGTGCCTTTCTGCCCTCAGTGATTTTGAGTCAAGGGACCCCTACCTGCTCTTTGTCTAATCCAGTTCTGGTGAGGGGGACTTTCCTTTCTTGAGACTTGACCATATGGGCATCGCTCCGTGCTCTGGGTCTTTCTCAGTAGGGTGCTCCTTTCCACCAAATGGTTTCTGGGTATAGGGCACCCTCCCGGCTCTGGGTCTTCCTGGGTTGAAAAGGCTTTCTGGCCAGGGTTCTAGGCTGGGGTTTCCTTCCTATTCTGTATTTGATGGTGTTTTTGATATTGGACATGCATTCTGCACTGGGTTTGATGTTGTTAGGATAAAGGGCCTCCTACCAATCCTATGTCTCAGGGTGTTCAGGATATGGGGTACAGGAATTGTACCCCATATCCAGAACACCATGAGACATAGGATGGTGTTTTGGGTACAGGGCACTATTCCTGCCCTGAGACTGACTGACTTCTGGATATGAGCCTCCTTCAAATCTTAAGTGACATGATGTTCTGTTTAGGAGCCTCCTTCCAAGTCTATGTTTCATGGTGTTCTATGTCTCCTGGTGCTGTCATGGGCGCTACTCCCGAGGGGACAGGACTGGCCCAGCGCCCTCGGAAGCAGACCCGTCTTCCACTACTCCGGACCCAGCAGACCCCTACAGGGGCCCTTTGGACCGTGTCCTGGCGCCTTTGGCGCCAGGCTCAAGAAGGGTTTCAGTCCCGGCGCCATAAGCGCCGGGCTCATATTGATAAACAGTGTAATAATGCTTGGGTGGACTTACCTGAGGCAGACCATGCTGCATATTTACCCAGAACAATCCAGTCTGGTTGAAGTCCCCAGCCATCAGGGCTGGGAGGAACTATTCCCTCCATTCAGGAACTCTTTTCTTACCTGGGTGGAACCGGTGGAAGAACACACACTGGAAGCACTTCTCTGCTATTTAAACCACGCCCGATGGAAAACACGTGCTTCGCGTTATTCTGCAGCAGCAGCAGGACGCTCACCGAGTCGGCTCCTGCATTCCAGGTCCAGAGTCATCTTCAGCTTCCGCGCAGCAACCTGTGGATGAAGAAAGACACAGAACAATACTTACCAGATCCCGGAATCCAGTCACCGGCAAAACCTGCAAAGAATAAACATAAGGTTAGAAAAGTGCAACTCGCTCGCAGCCGCGCCCGCTTACCTGATCCATCCGTGATTGCAACGGAGCTAACCGCGGCCTTCTCTTCGGCAGCTTCTCTGCACCTAAAAGGCAAAGGACATAATTAAAAAGGGGTTTGGGTGAAGGCAGTCGCATTAATCTTAACTTACCAGTTTTTGCACGCGCAGTAGCGGCCGCATCAACCTCAGCATCCCGGCACCTGAAAACTAGAAAAAGGACATTATTAGAGGTGCCATTAAAAGCGGCCAACCATCATTATACTTACGTGCATCGGCACGTGCAGTGGCAACGGATATAAAGCCCGCAGCATCCCGGCACCTGAAAACTAGAAAAAGGACATTATTAGAGGTGCCATTAAAAGCGGCCAACAAACATTATACTTACGTGCATCGGCACGTGCAGCGGCAACGGAAAACTACGCACACAGCATCCCGAGGCCTGAAACAAAGGAAAAGGGACATCATTGAGGTGCCCATCTTTTAAAGCCTAAAGACTACAGTATACTTACAGGCATCCACTCGTGCAGTAACGGCGGCATCGCTCTTCGACATCCCAGCACCAGTGCCACAACTAAGGCCGCAAAAGACTTGAGCCTGAACTCATCCAGTGACGTAACTGGAATCCACGCACCCCTGCACCAGACGCAGGATGGAGAGATCAGCATTTATACGCCTAAGGTGAGCTCGCCGAGACAAGTAGAAAGCTAGGCTGTGGGAGAAACTGGCGATTGGTGGGAGAAGGAATCCCATCAAACGGTGATTAACCCTTTTTCTTCCACCTGCAGAAAACTTACCCTGCAAGTCAGACATTCGATAAGAGGAAGCCCAGTCCTGAGAGTCGTCCGAGCTCTACGCTTCTCAATTGAAGAAACGATAGCAGCCCAGCCGGGATCAGCGCCTCCGTGGGAATCAGGTGAGCGTTAAAGAACGCGAAGCCCACCAATAACCTCCTACCCAGGCGCTATGGAAACTTCCGACACAGACCAACTGGCCCAGTTATTAGGGGAATTAAGAGCTGAAGTTCATGCTGCCCGCCAGGAAACGAATGCCCTTAGGAGGGAATTGATAATATCAAAAGAAGGAACTGATGATCTCGCCAGACAGTTATTACAGACACAAGCGGGGCAAACCCCGCTACCTAATTCAGGAGGGAGCTATATCCCAGCGGCTTCAGCCAATCCTGTTCAAATCAACCTACCCGGAAATGTGCCATTGGCACCGCCTGAACGCTTCTCTGGTGACCCTAAAAGGTTTGCGGTGTTTATAAATCAATGCCGATTGCACTTTCTTTGTAGACCTGCAGCCTTTCCGACTGACCAGACTAAGGTAGCCTTTGTGCTTTCGTATCTTAGCGGCAGTGCCGCTGATTGGTCGATCCCTCTGGTTACACAGGATGACCCGATCCTTTGTGATTTCCAGACCTTCCAGGCAAATATGGAAAGACTTTTTGCAAGGCATTCCAAGGGCCATGGCCCTGGACAACGAACTCCTTTCCCTACGACAGGGCAATCAAGATCTTTTGGCCTACATTGCATCATTCAATAGGCTAATCGTGGAAACCAGATGGCTTGAGGACAAAAGAATCACGCTTTTTCACAGGGGTTTGCGTGGCGAACTCAAAGACGTCCTTGCCCAGGTAGTGAATCCTCCTCAGGATTGTTCAGAGTACATTGATTTGGTGGTCCAATTGGATCACAGACTACAAAACAGAAAGGCGGATCGATCCAGGTTTGAAACACAAGTGTTCCCTAAGCCTCAAAGTCACACCAAAGGAGTTGAAGCCGTCAAACCTATGCAAATTGGGGTTGTAAAGGGTCCCCTAACCCAGAAAGAACGCGACAGGAGACGACAAATGCAACTATGTCTCTATTGTGGAAATTCAGGACATTTTCTTCGAGATTGCCCGGTGAAACCACCTAAGAAGACAGTGGGAGCTTCTGATAAGAGTTCTGAAAAGCCTGAGCCGGGAAACGACCTCGCCCGACAAGTGTAGAGGTCCGCTTGCCGAGCGTAACAACCAGTTCTTTGACCTCGCACTTCATAATGCCAATAGTCCTCGTAAACCCAGAGCAACCGGATCGTTTGCATGCAATTAAGGCATACATTGATAGCGAAGCAGTTGGAAATTATGTGGACCGCAAATTGGCTTCCAGGATGAACTTACCTCTTTGTCCAAAGGTGGTTAAAGACGTCATTACCACGGTGGATGGGACGGAAATCGCCTCCGGACCAGTGACCCATACCACTACTGAAGTGACGATACTAGGCCAAGACGGGCATCAGGAGGTAATTGTGTTCGACGTGATCAAGGCTGCTCAATTCCAAGTAATTCTAGGGATTCCTTGGTTGGAGAAACACAATCCTCAGATTGATTGGCGAGCAAAGACGATTAAGTTCCCAGAGTGCACACCAACTTGTTATCCACGACCCAACATTGGCCTAGCGTCAGTATCGGCTGACGGTCCACAATTACCTCTAGAGTATCGAGAGTTCCAAGATGTTTTTCAAAAGGAACAGGCTTACACCTTGCCACCCCACAGATCAATAGATTGTCAGATAGATTTGCCACCCGGTGCAACTCCCCCTTGCAGTAGGATTTACGCCCTTACCGAGCCTGAGAACCTTCATCTGCGACAGTATTTAGACCAGTACCTGGCCAATGGCTTTATCCGTCCGTCGAAGTCCCCTGCATCCTCGGCTCTGTTCTTCGTACCATAAAAAGAAGGTGACCTCAGAACCTGTATAGATTATCGTGCTCTGAACCATATAACAGTAAAAAACCGGTACCCCTTACCTCTGATCCCGGAACTCCTTGACCAGGTAAAAAACGCCTGTATTTATACTAAGCTTGATCTCCGGGGAGCTTATCACTTGGTACTGGTCAAGGAAGGAGATGAATGGAAGACGGCCTTTCGCACTAAGTATGGGCTATTTGAATACCAAGTGATGCCCTTTGGACTATGCAATGCACCGGCCGCCTTCCAATATTTTATGAATGATGTCCTCAGAGAGCTCATTGATGTCTGCGTTGTCGTCTACATAGATGACATTCTTGTGTACTCATCTTCAGAAGCTGACCATCGAAATCATGTTAGGGCGGTCCTTGAAAAACTTCGCCAACATAAACTTTTTGCCAAGCTCGAAAAATGTGTTTTTCATGTCACTGAGGTCGAATTTTTGGGATTCATTCTGACACCCAAAGGAGTCCACATGGATTCGAGAAAAGTAGACGCTATCCTCAAATGGCCGTCTCCTACTTCCGTGAAAGGCGTTCAAAGCATGCTAGGCTTTGCCAATTTTTACCGTAGATTTATTCCAGAGTTTTCACGAGTGGTACAACCCATCACCGCCCTGTTAAGAAAAAATAAACGCTTTGAATGGTCCGCAGAAGCAGAACAAGCCTTCCAAGAGCTAAATGCTAAATTCACCTCGGCGCCAATACTGAAACACCCACGCCCGGACCTCCCTTACATCGTTGAAACCGACGCCTCCAGCTTAGCAATGGGAGCAGTCCTATCACAAAGAGATCCATAGACTAACCAACTGCATCCTGTGGCATTCTGGTCTCGGAAGTTCTCGGCGCCTGAGATCAACTACACCATCACAGACAAAGAGCTTCTAGCGATGAAATCAGCCTTTAAGGCATGGCGGCATTATCTCCTCGGGGCCAGACACACCGTCACAGTGATCACCGATCATCGAAATCTGCAGTATCTGAAAACCGCCAAGGCTCAATCATCCAGACAACTTCGCTGGGCTCTATTCTTTGCTGAATTTGACTTTGTGATCACTTATCGCCCCGGCAACAAGAACGGCAAAGCGGATGCTCTTTCCCGAATTGGAATGGGAGATAACGTTGCCAATCCAGAACCTGTACCAATAATTCCTGAACAAAGGATCGTGGGTCTGATTTCTTCACAATCCATTGAGGATATTGAAGAAAAAACTAAACAACTTGTAACTTCACCAGACTTACTGAACTGGTTACAAAAAGGAAAAGATTTCACCGTAAGCAATGACTTGCCTTATTTCCAAGGACGATTGTTCTTACCACACGCCGATTTACAAAGACAGGTAATCTCCTGCTATCATGATTCATTAATTGAGGGTCACCCTGGCATTGCCAAAACCACAGAAAAGGTGAAGAAACACTTCTGGTGGCCTTCGTGGAGAAAAGACATAAAGGAATTTGTGATGTCCTGCGGTGTGTGCGCTCAAAACAAGGGTCAGAAGAGGAGGCCGGCTGGTCTTCTGCAACCATTAGACATCCCACCGTGTCCCTGGCATACCCTTTCCATGGACTTCATCACAGACTTATCCTCCTGTTCCGGGTACAACACCATTCTTGTTATTGTGGACCTGTTTTCTAAAATGGCCCACTTCATTCCGCTAAAAGGCTTCCCTTCAGCATCAGTCCTAGCCAAAGTATTTCTTGAAAACATCGTCCGGCTACACGGCTTCCCGTCAGTACTAATCTCAGATAGGGGGAGCCAGTTTTTTTCCCACTTTTGGCGTAGCTGTTGTCGATTAGCTCAAATCGATGCAAGACTTTCGACCAGCCATCATCCCCAGACCGACGGGCAAACCGAGAGAACAAACCAGACTCTCGAGCAATATTTACGATGCATGCTACAACAGTCGGAGAGTAACTGGAAGGACATCCTTTGGATAGCTGAATATGCTAACAACAATTCAGTTCATTCGGGTACCGGGAACAGTCCCTTCTACATCTTGTATGGGATTCATCCTCGAACCTCCAACCTTGATCCACCTCAAGATCTCGGAACACCCGCCGTGGATCAATTGCACACCGTTATTACCCAGGCTTTTAAGGAAGCGACTGCACATCTACAACAAGCTAAAGAGAGGTACAAAAAAGGAGCAGATCAACACCGAAGCAATGCCCCTCAATACCAGGTTGGGGATCAAGTCTGGCTGTCCACCAAACATTTATCGCTTAAAGGGCCTCGCACCTTCAACCCCAAATACCTGGGACCATATCCAATTACGGCCATAATTAATCCAGTGGCCGTTAAATTAGAATTGCCAACCCATATGAGAATACATCCTGTATTTCACGTATCTCTTTTGAAACCCATGCAACCTGGAACCAGATTGACCAATCCTCCAGAGCCCATTCATGGGGAGCCCAAATTTGAAGTAAAAGACATTTTGGACTCTAAAATCATCAGATCGAAGCTATTCTACCTAATCGACTGGAAAGGCTACGGACCTCAGGAAAGGTCATGGGAACCCTATGACCACGTCCATGCTCCTCGTCTAGTCCAGAAATTTCACCGAACCTTTCCCGATAAACCAAAACCCCCGGGGAGGACAAGTTTGGGAGGGGCCTTGAGGGGGGGTGCTGTCATGGGCGCTACTCCCGAGGGGCCAGGACTGGCCCAGCGCCCTCGGAAGCAGACCCGTCTTCCACTACTCCGGACCCAGCAGACCCCTACAGGGGCCCTTTGGACCGTGTCCTGGCGCCTTTGGCGCCAGGCTCATGAAGGGTTTCAGTCCCGGCGCCGTAGGCGCCGGGCTCATATTGATAAACAGTGTAATAATGCTCGGGTGGACTTACCTGAGGCAGACCATGCTGCATATTTACCCAGAACAATCCAGTCTGGTTGAAGTCCCCAGCCATCAGGGCTGGGAGGAACTATTCCCTCCATTCAGGAGCTCTTTTCTTACCTGGGTGGAACCGGTGGAAGAACACACACTGGAAGCACTTCTCTGCTATTTAAACCACGCCCGATGGAAAACACGTGCTTCGCGTTATTCTGCAGCAGCAGCAGGACGCTCACTGAGTCGGCTCCTGCATTCCAGGTCCAGAGTCATCTTCAGCTTCCGCGCAGCAACCTGTGGATGAAGAAAGACACAGAACAATACTTACCAGATCCCGGAATCCAGTCACCGGCAAAACCTGCAAAGAATAAACATAAGGTTAGAAAAATGCAACTCGCTCGCAGCCGCGCCCGCTTACCTGATCCATCCGTGATTGCAACGGAGCTAACCGCGGCCTTCTCTTCGGCAGCTTCTCTGCACCTGAAAGGCAAAGGACATAATTAAAAAGGGGTTCGGGTGAAGGCAGTCGCATTCATCTTAACTTACCAGTTTTTGCACGCGCAGTAGCGGCCGCATCAACCTCAGCATCCCGGCACCTGAAAACTAGAAAAAGGACATTATTAGAGGTGCCATTAAAAGCGGCCAACGTTCATTATACTTACGTGCATCGGCACATGCAGTGGCAACGGATATAAAGCCCGCAGCATCCCGGCACCTGAAAACTAGAAAAAGGACATTATTAGAGGTGCCATTAAAAGCGACCAACGAACATTATACTTACGTGCATCGGCACGTGCAGCAGCAACGGAAAACTACGCACACAGCATCCCGAGGCCTGAAACAAAGGAAAAGGGACATCATTGAGGTGCCCATCTTTTAAAGCCTAAAGACTACAGTATACTTACAGGCATCCGCTCGTGCAGTAACGGCAGCATCGCTCTTCGGCATCCCAGCACCAGTGCCACAACTAAGGCCGCAAAAGACTTGAGCCTCAACACTGAACTCATCCAGTGACGTAACTGGAATCCACGCACCCCTGCACCAGACACAGGATGGAGAGCTCAGCATTTATACGCCTAAGGTGAGAGCTCGCCGAGACAAGTAGAAAGCTAGGCTGTGGGAGAAACTGGCGATTGGTGGGAGAAGGAATCCCATCAAACGGTGATTAACCCTTTTTCTTCCACCTGCAGAAAACTTACGCTGCAAGTCAGACATTCGATAAGAGGAAGCCCAGTCCTGAGAGTCGTCTGAGCTCTACGCTTCTCAATTGAAGAAACGATAGCAGCCCAGCCGGGATCAGCGCCTCCGTGGGAATCAGGTGAGTGTTACAGGTGCTCTGAATATGAGGTGCCCTTCCTGCCCTGGTATTTTGGGTACAGGGCACAATTCCTGCCATGAGTCAGATGCTGATTTGTATATGAGCCTCCTTTGAGTCCTATGGCTCATGGTGTTCTGAATATGAACCTCCCTCCAATTCTATGTCTCATGGTGTTCTGGATATGAGCCTCTTCCCAATCCTATGGCTCATGGTGTTCTGGATATGAGCCTCTTCCCAATCCTATGGCTCATGGTGTTCTGGATATGCTGCTCATTTGGGTACCAGGCCCCCATACTGCCATGCCTCTGATGGTATCCCGGATAGGAGCCTCCTTCCAATCCTATGTCTCATGGTCTTCTGGATATGAGCCTTCTTCCAATTATATGGCTCATGGAACTCTGGATATGTGGTGCCCTCCTCCCCTGCACCTTTGGGTACTGGGTACCAATACTGCTGTTAGGGAGAATTCTCATTTTCATGGCTAATTCCCCTTACCTGGTGAGTCCCTCAGCAGCTTTGCTGGATCTTTGGAGTTATTTCTTTCCACTTGGTAAGAGTGTGAGCTTTCCCCCACTCTTAGAATCAGGCTAATGTACCATCTGGTCCCAAACCAGATGGAGGTCGGAGTAAACCCCGCTTCCAGAGAGTATTTGGAAAATGCTTTGTTTGTGGGCTACCTGACCATGTGAAAGGAGATCCCAGACGTAAGGGTAAACCTTCAGGGTTCAACACTGTTTCCTTAGCCTTCTCCCAGGTGGATGAAGTATCTATGACCAGTGGAAACTTTCAGTTACTAGTTGATGAGCCCATGAGAGTCTCAGCTAGTGTTTCCTTAGTGTCCTTGGGTCTTTGGGAACAACAGAACTTAGATGTCTATAACTCAATCCCAGATAATACTAAAGAGTATTACAAAGATAGTGTTCTTGTGAATGGTCAGGAGACCCCTGCCATCAGAGACACTGGAGCCAGCATAACTGTGGTTGATGAATGTTTTTTCAAGGTGGAAGATGTTGCTAAGGCACCCAAACACTTAACCAAGTTAGTTGGAGGTCCTGTGCAAATGGCTCCCCAGTTACCAGCTCTCATCCAGTGTAATGACATGACTGTCAGGATACCTGTAAGTATGCATAATAACGTACCTGGGAGGGTCCTGCTGGGTAATGACCTTAAAACTATTGGAGTTGTGTCTAGTACCCCCAGGTTCCCCGGCAGAAGGAAGCAGGAGCT
The DNA here is from genome assembly GCF_040938575.1 of Ambystoma mexicanum. NCBI lineage: Eukaryota > Metazoa > Chordata > Amphibia > Caudata > Ambystomatidae > Ambystoma > Ambystoma mexicanum. The sequence goes on from NC_090921.1 coordinate 142,431,821, forward strand.
CACAAGGTCTGCAAGGGAGAGAACCTTGAGAGGCTCTCCTGGGGACATGATAGAGGAAACTATCATCCCAAGTCCACAGGATTTACTTACTGCAATTTCAGGGCAAGAAAAGACAAAGGGGAAACCCAGGTCTGCCAGCAAGAAACCAGCAAGCACTCCTGTGCCCAGAAGGACATCTCCAAGACTGTCCAAAATCACATCAGTGACTCCTCCACCAGCTGAGGCTGAGTGTGAGGTTCAACCCTGTATGGTTCAACTAGATACTGAGGAATCAGATCTAGAAGAAGATTTTACTCTGGTAGGAGATCTTGACCCTGTTGACCACCCTGAGCTGCAGTCTTTACTGGCAGAAGGTGGACCCAACAGGGAAGATTTCAGCAAGGGACCGAGAGAATGTCCTACCTTGGAAGGTCTTCGCCTACAGGCAGCTTCTCAGCTCAATGGGACTGAGCCTGGGAAGTATAGGTTGCACTGGGAAGATTGCCTCTTCTACAGTGAACCAACTGAGTCAACCCCTGGTGTCAGGTCCCTGGGCAACAGAAGGCATTAGGTTAGACTATAATGGTTTGGTTGTTTAAATTGCACAAAAGATATTTCCTTAATCTAATCATCATTATCCAGTCAACAACTTCTATCCCAGCTCAAGACGGTGGAGAACTTCCTGATCAGCAGTGATTGGATAAGGACTACTGTGATGTAGTTTGGAACCTAAAGAAAGGTTCGAAACTGCCTTTCATTCAACATCTGCATGAGAGTGTTCACAGAGAACTAGAGCTCCTGAGGAAAACCCAAGAAAACTACTTAAAGAATCCTTGAAGATATTTCTAAGAATTGTCTGAGACAGTATTTCAGATAAGTGTTCATGAGAAGTAATAAAAGAAAGACTGTTTAGTTTGAAAGGAACAGTATGTACAGATGTAGTTGAAGATATATACTGTTTTGAATTCAAAAAGAAGTTGCTGATAAAAGTTACAGATTCAAGTTCAACATTGGATTGTTTTACATGTTTAATTGTTTTGGATAATTTAAAAGCGCGCGTCAACAGTAAAAGAGTGTCTTGCAATGTTGTGCCGGCTCGCGCGTGTAATTCTTAAGCATTGCAATGCTAGATTAATTGCTGCCTCTGCGCGTTTATTTAATGCGCATCATAGAATATAGTAACGTTCATGTATGTGTGCCCGCGTCGCGAGTAGTACATTATTGAAATGTACCTAAAAGCGTAATGCGACGTGCCCAGGAAGTGTAAGCCGTCGTGACGTAATCAGTTTCTTCTGTTAAAGGAAATTCATTTGAAAGTGAAGATGTGCCGTGAAATTATATCGATCGAGTGTGCGCACGCATTACAAGCATCAGCAAGCTGCTTTCAGTCTGCAGGAAAAGAAATAAACGAGACCCGTGTGTGCGTAATACAGCACCTGCAAGCCGCGCTCAGTCTGCATTGATTTAAATAACTGTGTACTACGATCGCATGAAGTGCAAACCGCGGCAGTGAAACCTACGTATATTTAAGTAAGCGGCTCCTTAATTAGTCATCGTATATTTGCGCAATTCTGAAAACAGCACGAACTTTCAGACAGTGAGAGTCAACATTTAACAAGATTATCAATTGGATGCAGTATTCTTATCGCACAAGCAAACAAAAGAAGGAATTAAATGTGTACAGATTTGAACTATATGTCTGCAAGTAAACTCCATACCATGAAATCCATTTAATATAAAAGAGATTGAAGTAAAAGAGTAAAGTATTTATGAAGTTAATTTTCCAAAAGTCTCTCAGTAAATTAACAGAGACTGTCAGGTAATTAAGGGTTTTTTTGTTTATATATTTCCTTAAGAAAAGGTTAGTGAAGTTAACTCAGAGTTATTTGTTGTTATATCTTTGCAGGTATCCAGAGTTCCATGATGTTAAGCAATGAGGGCTCCAGTGTGATCCTGACCATTTGTTATTTTCTCAATATTTCCCCTTTCCCCCATTCTGGTCAATGCAATAATTGTTAAATTGATTGTTGGGTATACTAGTTTGAGGGACTGGGTGGGCTATTCATCTGCTTCTGCAGGAGATCCTCGCTGGGACCTGATACCTGGAGACTGCAAAAGACTTGTAGACTCCAGTTTCGGCAGTTAGTCCACGAGATACCTTTGGCTGGTCACTTAAGTTTTAAGAAGACCAAAGAAAGGTTCTCTGTTTACTTCTACTGGCCTAAGATGGGTTCAGATGTAGACAAATTCTACAGAAGCTGCCACACTTGTCAAACCTCTGGCAAGAGTGGAGCCTAGAATGTGGCACCCTTGGTGCCTCTCCCAGTGGCGGGAGTTCCTTTTGAGAGGTTTGGGATTGACATTGTTGGTCCTCTTGACCCTCCCACATCTTCAAGCAACAGGTTTATCCTGGTTGTAGTGGATGTACTGATGAGGACTGTTACGGCCCCGGCTGTGGCTAAGGCCCTACTTGGTATTTTTACCAGAGTAGGTTTTCCTAAGGAGGTGATATCTGACAGGGGATCACATGTTATGTCCCACTACATGCAAGCCATGTGGAAAACCTGTGGAGTTACCTACACGTTCTCAACTGCCTACCATCCCCAAACCAATGGATGTGTGGAGAGGTTTAACAGAACTATGAAGAGCATGATAGGTGCTTTAGAAGAACCCCTTAAAAGAAAGTGGGACCTTCTACTGCCATGCCTTCTCTTTGCATATAGAGAAGTCCCTCAGGAGGGAGTAGAATTCAGTCCCTTTGAACTTCTTTATGGCCATCCAGTCAGAGGTCCATTGGCCCTGATTAAGGAGGGGTTGGAGAGTGCTCCTTCCCCCAAGCCAGTCAGAGTGACTGACTATGTGATAGGTCTCCAGAGGAGAATGTCACACATGATGGCTGAGGCTACTGATAACTTGAAGTCTGGTCAAGCTCTGGTCAAATATTGGCATGACCAGAAGGCTAACATGGTTGAGTTTACTCAAGACCAGCTTGTTCTTGTTATGGTCCCCACAAGGCAGAGGGCCTTGCAGGACAAATGGATAGGATCCTTCAAGATTGTGAGTAAACTTGGAGAGGTGAACTATCTGGTGGACTTAGGCAACCCTAAGGAGGCTCCCAGAGGCTTTTACACCGCCTCAACCACCGCCTATACTGGGAAACTAATTAGAGCCTGCAGACCTTTTTTATCCACCAACAGCTGCCTCACACTGGCCAGGGCTCTCACACAATCTAAGCTTGGCTATTGCCAACCAAGGTATAATCAATAAACGTCAGGTTCTCCAAAACAACGCGCTGCGAGCAGCACTAAACATTCCCAGGAGAGAGCGCATCTCCCCCATCAGAATTTCTTGCAAATGGCTCTCCATTCAACAAAAAATTGATCTAGAAATTCTTTGCCTTACCTACAAAGCCTTTAACCACCTAGCCCACCCCATCTCACTAACCAATTCACTTTGGAGCCGAACACCAGAATCACTAGATCCTCCAATACTCTTTGCCTTACTGTGCCCAGATTCACCTCTAAAAGAGCTGGTGGCTCGAGCTTCATGGTCTTCGCCCCTCAACTTTGGAATACCCTGCCGTTGAATATCAAATCGACCGAATCCTTCCAACTGTTCATGAAACTAGTCATTGGTTGGCTACTGGATAAAACCAATCCCAAGTCGGACTAAGCCCATTACTAACTGTATATACTATACATGCCACACAAATCTTTAACTGTATGCGCTAACTACCTTTGACTGTATATGTTGTATATTACTTCTACAAATGTATAACTGCAAATTCTATATATATTGTACTTTTGTAACCTGTCCGTAAGCGCCCTTTTACTCTTGGGTCTGGAGCGCTATATAAATAAATGAACAAACAAAACAAACAAACAAACAAACACCAACCACTTAAAGGCTTATATCTCTAGACCTGATATAGGAGCTTTGCTTCTAGCTTCAGCTCAGGAGGAGGAGGAGAGTAAACCTCTGCCTGACCTCCTCAGAGGCTTACCTTTAGATGAGCAAGTGGAAGGAGTTAATCTCTCTTCCAGTCTCACATCTGACCAGCAGGATGAGTGCAAATTACTGTTAAATCAGTTTGCCTCCCTGTTCTCACTTTCACCAGGCTTAACCCCTTGTGGACAGCATGATATACTCACTGGTGACTGTTTGCCTGTCAAAAGCAGGGAGTACAGAATGCCAGACAATGTCAGAACCCATATAAGGAATGCGGTCAACACGATTCTTGATCTCAGGGTTATAGAGCCCTCTACTAGTCCATGGTCTAGCCCAGCTGTGCTTGTACCAAAGGCAGGATCCAAGGAGTAGAGATTCAGCGTGGACTACAGAGCTCTAAATGCAGTCACCACGACTGATGCCCATCTTTTGCCTAGGACAGATGAGCTGGTGGACAAACTTGGTGCAGCCAAGTACCTCAGCACATTTGACCTAACGTCAGGCTATTGGCAAATAGCCCTGACAGACCATGCCAAGGAGAAAACTGCATTTTCCACCCCAGCTGGCCTCTACCAATTTAAGGTAATGCCTTTTGGACTAAAGAATGCACCTGCTACGTTTCAGGGGATGGTCAATCAAGTTCTGAATGGGATGGAGGATTTCTACATGGCATACTTGGATGACATTGCAGTGCTCAGCCCTACATGGAAAGAACATATTGAACACATAGGCTATGTATTGCAGGCTCTGGAACAGGCCCATCTGACCATAAAAGCAAGCAAATGTCAAATTGGTCAGAGTACAGTGGTCTACCTTGGACATGAGGTAGGAGGAGGTGAAATAAGGCCATTGCCTAGCAAAGTACAAGCTGTACAAAACTGGGCCACCCCTACTACCCAAACCCAAGTGAGAGCCTTCTTAGGTCTCACTGGGTATTACAGGAACTTCATAGAGAACTATGGGACCATAGCTTCTCCCTTGAATGTCATCTCCTCTCCAAAATTCCCTAAAAAGGTCAGGTGGAATGAGGAGTGCAATCAATTCTTTGAAGGCCTGAAGAAAGTCCTTTGTCAAGCTCCAGTCCTAAGAACTCCTGACTATCACCAACCCTTAATTGTACCAACTGATGTTTTCATATGTAGGTATAGGTGCGGTCCTTAGTCAACTGGATGAGAAAGGTAGGGAACACCCAATTTGTTTCATCAGCAGGAAGTTAAAGGATCCTGAGACAAGGTGGGCAACAATAGAACCTGAATGTTTTGCTATTGTGTGGGCACTGAAGAGGTTTAGACCATACTTGTATGGATCTACCTTCATCATTCAGACTGACCACCAACCCTTGAGATGGCTGATGCAAATGAAAGGGGAAAACCCAAAGTTACTTACATGGTCAATCTGCCTGCAAGGATTTGATTTCTCCATTGAGCACAGAGCAGGAAGTCACCACCAAAATGCTGATGGTCACTCTAGGATGTTTGTAACCGACTAGAGGTATGAGAACCATCCAGGAGTGTATTAAATCCTTCTGTCCCTTAGTCTGGCTGGGGGGCGAGTGTTAGGGCCAATTCTCATTTCATGGCTAATTTCCCTTACCTAGTGAGTCCCTCAGCAGCTTTGCGGGATCTCTGGAGTTATTTTTTTCCACTTGGTAAGAGTGTGAGCTTTCCCCCCACTCTTACCCATGTTTTGCTATGTGTCTTTTACCTGTTTGTATGATTGTGGATCTCTGGAATACACCACTTCAGTGGCCCCCTTCTTTTGTGTGTTACACAGCACCTTCAGTGCAGTGACACAGGGATGTCGTTCAGACTTCCCAACGACTGCATTTCTGACGATGACTACTGTCCCCCAGAAAAGGGTAAAGTTGCCATTAACTTTACTTAGTCAAATCAACCATGTATCCAGTACACCCCATCTTACATGGAGTACTGGAAGGGTTAACTCTTAGCCCTTTTTATCTGTACCTCCTAGAGCATTGTTTCGCTCTTTTAACATTTAGAATTGGCTGGTGGCAGTGGTATCTACCCTAAACTTTTCTACTGCGGTTATCTTATATAAACATGTTAGTATTGTAGGCAATTGTATTAGCCTCGAACTTAAACCTGCTTGACCAAATACTTTTTCTTTTTGCTCCGGCGCTGTTTATTCGCCATTTCTTTTTGTTAAACTCCTTCTTGTGTTTTACTTTGCGCGGCAAACCAGGTTTGCCTTCTTTTTCACTGTCTTTTGGCAGGCTTCTGCCAAGAAGCCCTCCTCTAGGCGCCTGGGTGTCTAGGTGGGCTGTATGTGACGGAGGGGTGCAGTCACCCCCTGCACAGGGTATCCTAGGAAACCCAAGTCACACTTTTCCATGATTGGCCGAGGTGGTTGTCCAGGCTGGTGTGAACAGCCAGGCTGTGTGAATGGGGGATTTTTAAATAAAAGGCAGGTCTCTTGGGCTGGAAGTCATAGAGTCTCCACTGGAACTACAAGGAACCGAAGAGAAGCAGAGGAGATGTCGACTGCTGCAACTATCCCGTACCGGTGAAGCGCTGCTGCGGTCCTGAGCTATCTACCCTTCAACGACTAAGAGAAGATCCAGTCCGGAGTCTTCTTCCCTTGAGCCTGGTGGGGATAACAAGCTCGTCTTCTTCAGTCAGAGGAATCCCTTCGTGGTCGAAATCGCTGCACACTGCTGTAGTGGTCTGGATAGCCACCTGAAGAGCCTCTCTTGTTTTTAAAGGAGCGCACCTTTTATTCATGGTCGCTGCTGCCTGCCTCATCCCTGTGTGGTGCAGACCCCCTCATCATCCTTTTTCATGCCGAAGTTCCAGGAATCGTGGGTCTGCAGGAAACTACCAGGAACAACTGCTGTGGCACCAGCTTCATTCTTTGAAAAAGGTACTGTGTCCTGCTTGAGGAATTTGGGTGAATCCCTATTTCTCTTCTTCAAGGCGTGTCCTTACTTTTTCCTCCTTCTTATAACTTTTGCTTCCAAACATTGACAATATCAAAGTACTCTTGGCTACGTTGAATCGTGAACTGTCCGACTGTGTGATCCTCGACAACAGGCACCCAATGTCACTTGACTTTTGCTCCGGCCCTTTGACTCTTGAATTCCTGTCTATGAGTGTTCTTCGATTCTGTCTGCCAGACTAATATATTGCCTATGATTTTTGCCCCCAACTCCCTCTGGGTATCTCAGGTGCTAGGTAACATTTCTTGCCGCGGACACGCGTTTCTTTAGTAGACCGAACTGTCAAAAAGTGATCGCAATCGTATTCACGGTAACGTGTCTTGTTTCGTAATACTTGTCCGTTTAAACACAGGGTACTTACCTTGATTTTTACCGTACTAAGTGAGATGGTTAGTTGTAGTGTATTTTACGTGTGGTTTTGAATTTAATAGAAGTGTTGTGTTTATAACAAATGGTTTAAAAATAAATGTACTTATATTTTTTACCTGAAACCTTGAGTCAGTGTTTGCTTGAGTCACAGTAATTGTGGTCCCTTTGTGTAATCTCTGCTACTGCTCATATACTCTTGAGATAAGCCTGGCTGCTCCGCTACTGCTACCACTTTAACATAGTAGTACAGGCTTGTACCAAAGGTAAAACATGTATTGCCACCTGTAGTCTTAATTGTGTGTAGTGGTCCCTAAAGGCACTGCACAGGATTCTGCCTAACAACTGCCCTGACTACGATGGTGTTCTGGATATGAGTCTCCTTCCAATCATATGTCAAATGCCATTCTGGATATGAGGCGCCCTGGTGTTTTGGGTACAGGGCACTATTCCTGCTATGAGTCAGATGTCCATCTGGATATGAGCCTCCTTCCAATCCTATGTGTCATGGTGTTCTGGATATGAGCCTCCTTCCAATCGTATGTCTCATGGTGTTCTGGATATGAGCCTCCTTCCAAACCTGTGGTTCATTGTGTTCTGGATATGAGCCTCCTTCCAATTCTATGGCTCATGGAACTCTGGATATGTAGTGCTCTCCTCCCCTGCTCCTTTGGGTACTGGGTACCAATACTGCCCTGACTATAATGGTGTTCTGGATATGGGCGTCCTTCCAATCATATGTCCAATGGCGGTCTGGATATGAGGCGCCTTGGTGTTTTGGGTACAGGGCACTATTCCTGCTATGAGTCAGATGTCGATCTGGATATGAGCCTCCTTCCAATCCTATGTCTCATGGTGTTCTGGATATGAGCCTCCTTCCAATCGTATGTCTCATGGTGTTCTGGATATGAGCCTCCTTCCAAACCTGTGGTTCATTGTGTTCTGGATATGAGCCTCCTTCCAATTCTATGGCTCATGGAACTCTGGATATGTAGTGCTCTCCTCCCCTGCTCCTTTGGGTACCGGGTACCAATACTGCCCTGACTATGATGGTGTTCTGGATATGGGCGTCCTTCCAATTATATGTCCAATGGCGGTCTGGATATGAGGCGTCTTGGTGTTTTGGGTACAGGGCACTATTCCTGCTATGAGTCAGATGTCGCTCTGGATATGAGCCTCCTTCCAATCCTATTTCTCATGGTGTTCTGGATATGACCCTCCTTCCAATCCGATGGCTCATGGTGTTCTGGATATGAGCCTCCTTCCAATTCTATGGCTCATGGTGTTCTGGATATAAGCCTCCTTCCAATCCTATGGCTCATGGTGTTCTGGGTATGAGCCTCCTTCCAATCCCATGCCTCATGGTGTTCTGGATATGAGCCTCCTACCAATCCGAGGCTCATGGTGTTCTGGATATGAGCCCCAGTCCAATCCTATGGCTCCTGGTGTTCTGGGTACGAGCCTCCTTCCAATCCCATGCCTCATTGTGTTCTGGATATGAGCCTCCTTCCAATCCTATGGCTCATGGTGTTCTCGATATGTGTTGTCCTTCCTGCCCTGGTGTTTTGGGTAAAGGTCACTATTTCTGCCATGAGTCAGATGTCGATCTGGATATGAGCCTCCTTCCAATCCTAAGTATCATGGTGTTCTGTATATGAGCTTTCTTCCAATCCGATGGCTCATGGTGTTCTGGAAATGTGGTGCCCTCCTCCCCTGCTCCTTTGGGTACCGGGCACCGACACTGCCTGACTCTGATGGTGTTCTGGATATGGGCCTCCTTCCAATCATATGTCCAATGGTGTCCTGGAAATGGGGTACCCTTCCTGATCAGGATTTCATGGTGTTTTGTGTACAGGGCACCTTTCCCACCTTGGATTTGATGGTTTTCTGGATATGGGCCTCCTTCCCATGCAATGCCAGATGTTTTTTTGGGATGTGGGGTGCTCCCTTCCTTCCTAGAGTCTTCGGCTATGTGTTTCATTTTTATATGCAGCCCCTTTTCTTACCCGTTTGTTATGGATATAGTTATCCCTTCCCACTCTGGGCCTTGTTGCTTGGTGCAGCCTTCCTGTCCTTGGCATAATGGTGTGCTTGGTAAGGTGTTCCTGACGTGCCGGCATATGGGTCACCCGTTCTATCCTTCCCTACATCAGCCTGAAGGTGTTTTGTTATAGGGCCCCTTTCCTGCCTTACGGAGCATACTGGGATTTTCTGGATTGGAGTGCTCTTTCTATCCTAGTTTTAGTAGCATGCTGGGTTACTGCCACCTTTCCTACCATGGGTCATTCAGTTTATGTGGTGCCCTTTTTGCATTTGGACTTTGGGCATGGGAATCCCTCCTCTTAATCGTGGAATGGCTTTTGGCATGCAGGAAAGTATGAGGTGGCAGGCCCTCCTGCTCCATTTCCTTGCATCCTGGGTCTATTCATGTGCCATGTGAGGGGTATTTCCCCATTCCTGGATATTTCTGGTATGAGGAGGCAGTCGGGCTGGATATGGGGTGGCATTCCTGCCCTGCGTTTTTTGTGGGTATGGGGTTACATCGAATTTGTGTGAGCAGGTGCGAGATGCATTGGAATAACTGGTAATTAGCAGGAATGGGTGCATGTGGTCACTAATGTTGGTGCTTCCCTCCCAGGAGCTGTCCATCCTGTTGCCACATGTGGCACTCGAGCTGCACTTCGTGGGAGATGCCCTGCCTCCAGAGGTTGACGAGCAGCACTTCGTCTTGCAGAGAAAGGTAATGGATCTCAGTCCTAGGGAAGGTGGTGATGGGTGCAGGGGGTATGGAGCAGTTATGGGGTGCCTCAGAACTTTCAGGGAGTGGGGCAGTGGTACTGCTTTTCACTTCTGCTGTAGAACAGAACATTTTGCATTGCATTGGCTATCGTTTGTGGAGAAAGTCAATTTCAAGTCCTGCGCCTTGTACATAAAGCTAGCTACACCCACAATCATTTCTAAAAGACTGAAGAGAAATATGTCTACTAAGCATCTTAGTTCATCCTACATCCCCACTCTGTATTTGTATTTGTATTTTATTTATTTATAAAGCGCACCAGGCCCAAGGGCAACCGGGCGCATCACTTAGTTACAGGCATAATAAAAACAACAAGGTAAGGCATTATATGTACAAACAAATATAAACATATGAACATATTACTTAAATATACAGATATATACAGGTAATGCAGTGAATATACAGGTGTGGGATATGCAGGTTTAAGGCAGTGGGCAATAAATGCAGTAGCTACTGACTCGAGGGTAGGGTCAAGGTAGGTCGTGGGTGGTCAGCCAGGCTTTGGCTTTGCGTTTGAAGAGTGAGAAGGAAGGTTGGGCTCTCAGGGGGTTGGGTAGCGAGTTCCATAGCTTGGCTGCTAGGACTGGGAAGCTACGTCCACCAGATCTTTGTAGGTTGAAACGTGGGATATCAAGGCAGTTAGTTTGGGCACTTCTGAGTGGTCTAGAGGTGGTGTGTCGGGAAAATCTGGAGGCTAGGTAGCTTGGTGCTAGGTTGGCGAGGCTTTTGTGTGTAAGCGCCAATGCTTTAAGAGAGACTCTTTGGGAGACTGACAGCCAATGGAGGTTCCGTCTGGAATCTGAGATGTGCAAGTTCCTAGGGAGGTTGAGGGCTGCTCTAATTGCATTGTTTTGGGTGATTTGTAGTTTCTTTAGATTGCATTGATTGGTACCCAGATAAAGGGCGTTACAGTAGTCAATTTTGGAGAGGACCAGAGTCCTGGCAAGTGTGGTGCAGTTGGCTGGTGAGAGGAAGGGGCGGCATGCTGTGATGAGCTTACATGTGTAAGCTGCTGCAGAGGATACTGCATTAGTTTGTCTAGATAGGGAGAGTGTGGAGTCAATGTAGATGCCAAGTGTTTTAGTGTCTTTGGCAACTTAGGAGGTGCAGTTGATAGTGTAATGTCTTAGAGATGTCAGAAATGTGAGGGGAGAAGGAGGGGGTGGAGTCTAAGACCCCAATGTTCTTAGCCTCACAGGAAGGAGCAGGTAGAGTGCCCAGGGTGGGCAGCCAGAGTGCATGTGTAAGCTGCTGCAGAGGATACTGCATTAGTTTGTCTAGATAGGGAGAGTGTGGAGTCAATGTAGATGCCAAGTGTTTTAGTGTCTTTGGCAACTTAGGAGGTGCAGCTGATAGTGTAATGTCTTAGAGATGTCAGAAATGTGAGGGCAGAAGGAGAGGGTGGAGTCTAAGACCCCAATGTTCTTAGCCTCACAGGAAGGAGCAGGTAGAGTGCCCAGGGTGGGCAGCCAGAGTGAGAGAGGATGGGAGGGAGCAGGAGTCCCAATGAGAAGGATCTTAGTCTTACTGGCATTAAGGCAGAGATTATTGGAGGCACACCATTCCTGAATTGAGGACAGGCAGTTTAGTATGAGAGAAGGAGCAGACGTGGCTGGGGGGAGCCTGAAGGAGAGCTGGGTGTCATCCGCATAACACTGAAAGTTAGAGCGGAAGGTAGAGATGCGGTGGGCAAGAGGTGCCAGATAGTGGTTGAAGAGCCAGGGAGAGAGGTAGACCCTTGGGAACTCCACAAGTATAAAGAGAGATAGAAGAGAGGAACGACCCAAGTTGGACTTGGGAGGGCCGATCAGTGAGAAGGGAGGTCAACCAGGTCGGGCCTGATGAGAGATGCCCAGGTTGTCACAGAGGTGATTGAGCAGGATGCCATGGATAACCATGTCGAAAGCAGAGGATGGATCAAGGAGAATGAGGACAGAAGGAAGGGTAGAGTCAAGATTAGAGAGCAAGTCTTCATGGGTGTTCGGGAGAGCAGTTTCCGTGCTTCTGGCTACTCCAAAGCCAGACTGGTGGTCGTGGAGACAACCAACAGATTCAGTATGTAGATTAAGCTGGGAGACAGCCAGCTTTTCCAAGAGTTTGCCCCAGAAAGGAGTGATGGAGATCAGTCAATAGTTTGCTGGAGAGTAAGGATCGGCATAGAGCTTCTTAAGAAGGGGGTACACAAAGGAGTGCTTAAGGGGGAATGGAAGGTTCCTGTGGCAAATGAGTGATTGCAGAAATCGCCAAGGCTGGAGCAAGGGTATGGATGTGGTCCTTGATGGTTCTGGAAGAGCAGGAGAGCCCTTGCTTTGATGAGACTTTCATAGATCAGACTTGTCTAGAAACATTGTCAGGGGTGAACAGGGAAAAGGAAGAGAAAGGAGTGGGAGAAATAGCCGAAGAGGGGCCTAGGTTGGTAGAGGGAGAGGAAGAGGAGGTAGGGTAAAAGAGAATGGACAGGATGTCCTGAGTTTTAGTGGTGAAATGAGAAGGCAGAGCCATGTAAAGGGCCTGTGAGGGAACAGGAGTGGTGGAGACTGCAACAGGATTGGCCAGCTCCATGCAAATTTCAGCCGAGATTTTAGAGGCTGCCGAGATGTGGGTTGGAAGTAGGCTCTCTTCTTTGAGAGGACAGAGAGTCTGTAATGCCTTTGGAGCAGGCGGCAGGCCAGTTTGTCAGAGGGTGCGCTTGATGCCCTCCACTTCCACTCAGTCCCCTACACTTACGCTTAAGGGTGGCGAGGGCAGAATCATACCAAGAGTTGCACTTGGACGAGGGCTTCAAACAGATGCTCATGACAGGGGCAAGGAAATCAAGAGTGTTAGAGATAGCAAGATGAAGGTTGGAGAGGGCTGTGTCAGAGTGTGAGTCAGCCAATGGTGTGGGAGGAGGAGAGAAAGTAGCGGCAAAATCCTCCACTGACACACACTTCATGGGCCTGATGACCAAGAAGGTGGGTGGCAGTGCTGGGGTCGCTTAACCTGAGGGGTAGAGAGAGACAGGTGGGAGGAAAGAAGAAAGTGGTCACTTCAAGAGAGAGAAGTAGTTAGAAGTTTCGAGAGGGGAGGTCTGAGAAGATCAGAACATCAAGGGTGTGCCCTCCAGAGTGAGTCGGGCCAGAGGGAAGAATAGATAACGAGAGCGAGAGAGAGAGAGAGAGAGTTGCAGAGGTTGCAAAATAGTCACACTTTTAATATTGGTTCTCTTGCTTGCTCGGTTTGTAGCAAAAAAGTATAATTCATGTGTAATGTGGACACACGCACATGCAGCTTATAATCAGTTTGAAACACAAACAAGTATTTTTAGCAGTGTAATAAAACCCTCTTTAAAGCCAGTGTTATGATTTAATATAAACTGTAACAAGTAGGCAGGAACCTGCTATTCTGTATTAAAAGGCAGCATCAAACTAAATAAACATACAACTATAAATGCCTCCATATTAACTAATAACTAGTAATTCTCTGATAAATGTATTTAAAAAGAAACGTATCTGAAACTTTCATTGAGTGTATAAGTGGCTGCCTGTATTATTTTCAGGTGTCTGCCTTTCACGCGGCTGGTTGCTTCTGGTAGCAGGTCCTGTGAGTTAACAACTGCACTCTAATGAGTTATTACAGTTTTTAGGAATGTAATTTTCTGTTACTAGGTTTCTGGAGATGTCACAAGATATCAGTAGCAGGTGATGGCTGGAAGGTTTAGAATTAATCTTAACCTCTGGCATCAATCCGGGCAACCCTCTAGACCATTGTTCTTTGCCGGCCAAGCCATTACAGAACAGGGAAAGACCATTTGCAAATTGGGTCTGGTCCCTCCCCAAAAGGGGGAGTCTAGCCCGAACTTCAAGGTCACATCCTTTCTGCACAAAACCACAAGCATCTCCAGACATGTTTTAGCCTCACTGAGCGTCATCAGTGAGGAGTGGTTTCAGTCTTTATGCCCAGCAGGCACAGGACCCACGTTTGGACATACCCATTCCACTTGCGGTGACTAAAGCAAAACAAAAGAGTTTATGGCTGGAAGGTTTAGAATGAATCATAACCTCTGGCATCGCTCTGGACAACCGTCCAAACCATCCTTCATCGCCTGCCAAGCCATTACAGAAAAGGGAAAAACCATGTGCAAATCAGGCTTGGTCCCACCCCAAAAGGGACAGGCCAGCCAAAACTGCTAGGTCACATCCTTTCTGCACAAAACCACAAGCATCTCCAGACATGTTTTAGCCTCACTGAGCGTCATCAGTGAGGAGTGGTTTCAGTCTTTATGCCCAGCAGGCACATGACCCACGTTTGGACATACCCATTCCACTTGCGGTGACTAAAGCAAAACAAAAGAGTTGATGGCTGGAAGGTTTAGAATTAATCTTAACCTCAGGCATGCTCCGGGCAACCATCTAGACGATAATTCTTCACCTGCCAAGCCATTACAGAAAAGGGAAAAACCATGTGCAAATCAGGATTGGTCACACTACAAAAAGAGGAGTCCAGCCTGAACTGCTTCATCACATCCTTTCTGCACAAGACCACAAACATCCACAGACATGTTTCGTCCTCATTGGGCATCATCAGTGAGGAGTAGCTTGGGTCTCTAGGCCCAACATGCACAGGGCCCACATCTGGGCACGCCCATCTCATTTGGGGTGACTAGATCAAAACAAAAGCGATGATGGCTGGCCATCACCTCTTTTATTTTGCACAAGATATCACTAGACTGATAAAACATGATATACCTAGTTTTACTGAGATATTACTGTCTTCAATAGTGTATTTAAGCAGTAACAACCAAGGTGAAGGGCTTTACCACCTGTTATGGCCGGAAACTATTGCATACCCTAGCAGAGACATTCTGTTCAGGGTGCTAATAACTTTTTTTAAATGTGTGAAACGGCACGGCAGCTGTTTCACAATTTAAAAAAGCCTACAAATCAAAATGGGTGTCAGTGAGAAAAGGAGTCCGCAGTACCTTCTCCCTTTCGATGGTGAACATCAGTTGCGGCCGGGAGGAGTTTTGGCTTTGGGACGAGGTGAGTGGTGAGTGCAAAGTAGGTGACTAGGAGGGAAGTTAGGGTCAGCCCTGTTTCCTGCACAGGCGGAGCAGGCAATGGCCTGGGGCGCAGAGCTAAATAGCTCAGGAGGTGGGCGCAGTAAGAGGCCTACTCACAAAGCTGCTTCTGAGGTTGCCGGACAACAGCCTGCTGTGCCGGTGAGCGCTCCGCTGCAATGTGCGTTGGCTACTCTCTGCCAACTTGTGGATGATGCGATGAGTTGGAATATGCAAACAAAGGCAGGCATATTCCAAATGCAGCATGTGAGATGCTCTGGAGGCACACACCATGTGCCCCTCATTTTATCTTTGACTTTGTTCGGAGGGCGGATGACTGCACATAGTTGCTTTCCTGAGTCTCAGTGCACCAAGCTTGTGGGTTTTAACATTGTGCCTGCCGCATTGCCACTTGGCCACATTGTATGTTGGGCCCCTCCAAGATGGCCTTACTTTCCAGATGTCCTCCAGCCTTGCCTGACTCCCACCCCCATTGGTTGCCTGGGCCTTAACTGCCCAATCGGAGCAACCGGGAGTCGGGATCCGGCACCATCTGCAGGGCCCACGGGAAGGCCTCTTCTTTCACTTCTCTGCAAGCCTCCCAGGGCTGATCCTCACCAGCAGTGGCCCTGCTGGACTTTCTTCTCATCTCTACATGCTCCTGAGAGCAGAGCAGACTGCAGGGTAAGCCCTTAATTGCAGTGTGTATTTTGACGTGAAGCGCGAATTTCAGGAGAAAAAAAACGCGCATTTTATTTTTTACTTGGACCGGAGGGCGGATGACTGTACATAGGAGGATCCGCTTGAAGTCCAAAGCCAAGTGTAATTCCTGTAGGGAGGCTGAGAGGCTGAGAGGAAATGGATGGCTTCTTGTTCATCCTCTGACAAACTGGTCCATCGCCTGCTCCAAAGGCAATACTGACTCTCTGTCTGGATCAAGAAGAGAGACCACATTCAAGCCTGTGTCTCTGCAGCATCTAACAACTCGGCCAAACTCTTTAAAATCTGCAAGGAGCTTGCCAACCCTCCCACAGTCTCTACCCCTCCTCTTGCCTCCCAAGTTCTCTGCAATGCCCTTGCCTCTCACTTTATCTCAAAAGCCCAGGACATCCTGTCCATCCTCTCCTCCCCTCCCCCTCCTATTCCCTCTCAGTCTGTGCTTGCTGACCCCCCCTTAAGCACCCCTCCACCCCCATTCTCTTCCTTTCCTCTTTTCTCCCCTGATGAGGTTGTTAGACAAGTCTGATCTATGAAAGTCTCGTCAAAACAGGTTCATCCCTGTTCCTCTAAAACCATCAAGAACCACATTGACACCCTCGCTCTGGTCCTTGCCAATTTTTGCAACCATTCCTTTGCCTCGGGATCCTTCCCCTCCCCTCTGAAGCACTACCTTGTGCATCCTCTTCTCAAGAAACCCACAGCGGATCCTTCCTGTCCGGCTATCTATCGCCCAATCTCCATTACTCCCTTTCTGGGCAAACTCCTGGACAAGCTGGCCATCTTTCAGGTAACCTTCATTCTGATTCTGTTGGCTGTCTTCATGACCACCAGTCTGGCTTCAGAGCTGCCAGAAGCACAGAAACTGCTCTCCTGAACATCCGTGAATATCTGCTCTCCAAACTAACATTCCCTCTGTCCTCATCCTGCTCAATATCTCTTCTGCCTTCGAAACGGTCAACAATACTATCCTGCTCAACCGCCTCCGTGATAACCTAGGTATCACTGATCAGGCTCTGGCCTGGCTGACCTCCTTCCTCTCTGATCGACCCTCCCAGGTCCAACTGGGGTCCTTCCTATCATCTATCTTCCTCTCTAACTGTGGTGTTCCCCAGGGGTCTAACCTCTCGCCCTGGCTTTTCAACCAATACCTGGCAAATCTCGCCCACTGCATTGCCATTTTCTGCTCAAATTTCTAGTGCTACGCTGATGACACTCAACTCATTTTCAGGCTGCCCTCGGCTACCTCCTCTCCCTCTCTCATCTCGGATTGCCTAACTGACATTCAAGATTGGTGTGCCACCAATGATCTTTGTCTGAATGCCAGCAAGACAGAGATCCTCCTCATCGGCACACCTTCACCATCCTTTCCCCTCTCTCTCTGGCCGGCCTTTCTTTGCCCTCCTCCTACCCCCACATGCAATGCTAGGAACCTTGGGGTCATCTTTGACTCCACACTTTCCTTCTCCGCCCACCTCTCTGAGATCTCTAAAAAGTCAAACTTCCTACTGCACCTTCTCAGAGGTACTCTGCCTTTCCTCTCCTTCCCCCAGAAGCTCACTGTCTCCCAAGCTCTGGTTCTCTCTAGGTTGGACTATTGTAACAGCCTCTTTCTAAATCTACCTGCCTCTACTCTCCGTCCTCTGCAAGTAATCCAGAACAGGACTGCGAGACTTGTACTTGGCCTCAAGCCCTGGGATCGTATCTCTCCAGCTCTGAAATCTCTCCATTGGCTCCCAGTGGATGCAAGGATTAAATTCAAAACCCTCTGCATTGTCTACAAGGCTTTCTGGGGCCTGCATCCCAAATACCAGGAACTATCCCTCTGCAAATACCTCCCGCCTCAAGCTCTTCGCTCCTCTACCTCTAACTCCCTCAGGGTCAGTCGTTTTTCAATGAAATGAGCTGGGGATAGCTCTCTGTCTTCGGCTGGGGCCTCCCTCTGGAACAGCCTCCCTGCCACTCTAAAACTTGAGGAGAACCATCTACGGTTCTGGAAGCACCTCAACACCTTCCTCTTTGCTTCTGCCTTTGCTCCCCCTCTCTCCTGCTGATCTGCTCTCTCTTGGCACTGTGCACCTGGCCACCCTCTGTCCCCTGCGCCCAGGTACCTGCTCACCCTGCCACCCTCCTGCACTGCCTCCTGGCCACCCCTTGCACTGGGGACTGTATCTGTACCCATACAGTGCCCCACTGCCCCCACCCTCATTTTCTTCTTTTTCTGCACTTATTAGACTTACCCAGTTCTGCTGCCGTAAACACAGCACTACCTCTGTTTATTGCCTCCATTATCTATTAATTTGTATTTATTATTATTTATCTGTTCTCCTCTGCTCCGCACTTTCCACTCTCCCCCTTCCATGCACTTTCCCCTTTTCCCTTTCCCATGCACTTACGCGTTCTCAATGTCACTGGGCCTAGTAAGATCGGTGTTGTATTCTCCCCTGTTCCCCTCCCTTGCCTTGTCGCGCTCTGAAACACTTGCGTATGAGTGCAATACAAATAAACTATCATATCATTCTTTGTGCTGACAGCCTTTCAAGTGGGGCAATGTATAAGTGATGGCTCACTTAACAAGCCATTGTTTTTACACAGTATGTGCTTAACATTTCAGTGCTAAGAACTGAACATGGGGCATTTTTATTCACCAGGCCAGCACAAGTATCAGCTGACGAAACCTATGCATTCTTCAAAGAGAATTAACATGCCACACAGAAAAGTTTTAAACTATTTTCTTTATTTTCATGTCTCTTTATTTGATACCCCCAAACTTTTTTTTTTTGTATATTACTTTTAGTTGCATATGGCGCATCCCTGGGAAGGGTAACTCTAATTGTCTGTCTTAAGTATTCTAGTGGCTGCTTTGGGACATTTACTAAATTCATCTGCTCAGCATCAAAGGTCTTTTAATTGTCTAAACAAGCCTGCCACTGCCTGGCGCGCACACCAGAAGGCAACTCAATGTCACTTGGCACCTTGATTAGGAAAGTAGAGATCATTGTGTGTCACCATGCAGACAGTAGTCCACGGCAAATCAATGCAGTGATGTGTGCACCAATGATTTATGCGCTTCACAAGTCACCACCCTGTTGGTTAATGGCGTCTATGTGGTGCTCCCTTATGTAACAGCACATATACCTTGTTTTTGTCTGATGTGCCATACAGGAGCACACTGGAATTATGCCTTCGCAATAGTGAGGAGGTAGTGGCTGTGGAACTGTGGACCCTTTACCAAGCATTAGAAGCCGGTTTTGTTTAAAATGCTTCATTAGCTTCTTACTGGTCAGGCTAAAGTTTGAAAGAGGTACAATCATTTCTGTGTAGCCTTTTATGTGCATTGTTTATTGGGTCCCTCTTGTGCGTTATCCTACCCTTTCTGTATATATAATTCCCTAAAGATGTTTCTGCATTGGGGTTGGGCATGCCCACACCGAGACCCAGCCCTTCCTCCTCTAAAATTCTTCAGAAACAAGAAGCAAAAGAACCCTTGTACCCCATTTGAGTGGCTGATGTTGCAGCTATTTTATACTCGCATCCAAAAACGTAAGCTGTCCAAATGAGCATGTATGGTTCATAGTTACAAACATTTTAATGTTAGGGTGAGTACTGTGAACTGTGATGTGAACATGAAGCCAAGCATCAGTTATACATTTAGAGATTCACACATACAATCCTTTTATCACAGACTTGTTTATCAAAAGTAGAGATCTCTGATCACCGTTATAGTCCTGAAATGCTCTGTAATTTAATGAAAAGCGTACATGAATCATCATTGGTGCTATTTGTCCCCTTTCCCACTTTCAGATAGGTGTTTTGAAAGAGTAAAATAAGAGTGTACCAGACTGTTCGTCTTGGAATAATGGTTAGTCTACTATTGCCCCTTGCGAAATACAAGTGAGGTGGTACAAACAGAGCACCTGTAACACAGGGCTAGGTCACTGGGTCCTCAGACCCCGGTAGGCTGGTCACACCGCAGTGTGCCAGCACGGACAGTTTGAAACTGCATTCAGGCAAGGCCTTCCCTAAGAGCAGGTGACAGAAAAACCATGTACTTGGGCAGCAACCGCTGTGTTTTCACATTAGAATTCTTCTGTAAAGTACTTGAATTACAATGTAATGAAACCAGGTGCATTTTATATAGCAATTATTTATTCATATTGAGGAGGGGTTTTGTCGCATGAGAGAGGTGTAGTTTAGAAGGGATGTGTGCCAGTGGGGGGCGCATTCTGATGTTTCGCCCTGGGCACCAAGTTTCCTAGAAACAGCCCTGGTTAGGGTGAACAGGGGAGGCAGTTTAGGGGAAGTGCAGTGGCGGCTGGGGTGAGGCAAGGTAGTGACCCGGTAGGGAAGGTTGTGCTATTCCGCACATGAGAGGGTGTGCAGGCTGATACCATCTGAACTCGGGTGTCTGGAGGATAGCTAAGGGGCAACGTGCTCGCCTTGGAAGCAAGACGACGCAGAGCAACACAGGTTCAAACCCCGGGTCCGTGCTTAGAAACCTCTGGGTATCAAGCGCGTCATAAATAACCTATCATATCATAGTCATAACTCCCTGATGCTCTGGGAGGCTAGTGTACGTCACCCCCTGAATGCTAATATGAAAATATTGGGCTGCTGGGGGGCACTACAAAGTCTTGTGACCTGTGCTGTCCCACCTTCCCAACTTGTTAGGAACAGCAGCCATGGCGTTTTATCCCCTCCATATGTGAGCACCCCTCTATCCCTTTACGCGGCAGGGATCCCTCCTTTTATATGCATGGCAGAATTGGCAACAATGCTGGTCTCTGTTTTACTGCCTAACGGTCGGGACAGGAACCTACCTCCTTTATTTTGGTCTTTTGGGATGCTTTGTTTCTCTTTGTTCAATTATCCTTCCAATATAATGTATTGGAAAGAGCTTTGCTTTTTAAGCCTGTGAGAGTTTGCCTCACTCCTTTTTTTAATTGTTTTTACAAGTAAAATGAAAGTGTTCTTTTTTTTCATTTTGCTTCACTTCAGTTCTATTTCCCCCTTTGCTGCCAGGGTCCACATGGCGTATGTTATTGGTTTCAAACCATTAAGTCAGTGTGCATAAATGGTGGTGCATGCTTGGGCCACCTCCATCCATCCGGTGCAGTCTTGTGTATTCTGCGTGAGAACTGCACCTCACCCCCTAAAAGCCGACTTGGCCTATTTTGAGTTAATAGAAAGGTACATTTTCTGATGGCGAAGATGGTCTTGATACAGCACTGGCACACATTGGATTGAGGTGACTGGCGGAAAGTCACTGCTTGTCGTTGAGGGGTTCCTGTGGGCTAGTCAGGAACCGTGTGTCTGGAAAGTCCCGCGTGCAAGTACCCTGTGAAGCTACTGATGTGTGTGGTGCACCCACCAAGACTTAAGTGCCAGAGAGCCACTTTCATTCACGCTTCAGTGCCACCAAGTCCACCAATAGGGAGTTACCACGGCATAGCCGCCGCAATGCCGCACAGCCGGACTATGGGTTTAGAGGTAAGGTGGAGGAAAACCTCCAGCCAAACGCCACCTGACTGCAAAAAAATGGCAATTTTGCCAGAACTGCCGCCAGTGGTAATTCTGCTGAAATCCCACCCATAAATGGGGACTAACACTGCCATACCTCCATTTATAATCCGGCGGTAATTCCACTGGACAAGTGGCAGTAACGGTAAATCCATTAGGTGGTTTCTCAGCAGATTTACCGCAGAGATACCACCAAACCTGTAACGAGGCCCTTTGCCCTATGGATAATCTTTTAATGTGTTTCATGCTGAAAACTATGAAGGCCTATTCCTTCCTTCATCGATAAGGCTTTATTGGATTCCATTTGAATTAGCAAATCTTTCGATCTAGACAACACGATCCTTCAGCTGAAGAGGCTCTACATTATCTAGATGTGTCTGGAACTTTGAAGTACTATTTGGACAAAATAACACCTTTCCTAATACTGGAAAGTGTTTTCGTTACTCGTGGTGGCGTTTCACTCGGGCATAATCTGGTCAAAGCCGCCTTCACCAGGAGGATTGTGGTTTGAACTTCTCAGAGACTTACACCTTACCTGCCATTCTAGTTTCCAAAAATCTGCATCTGCCTTCACCCGATGCAAGTTTGCCTTTCAGAGGCATTTACCCGCAGCAGAGGTAAGTAGGGCACATAGCCAACCTCTTTTGTAAGCATTACTCAGTGGGAAACTCTTCCATTTGGGAGGCTTCCTTTACCAAGATGGTTTGACATGACTTGTTTCTTTGAAGCCTGTTGGCATATTTTGTCACCTTCCGCCCATAATTCTAGTCATTGATATTAGTCCCAACTATTGGGAAGAAGGGAGAGTGTAATTAAATATTGCTTTCATGAGGATTCAGGTTCTCCTAGGCAACAGCTCTCCCTTTACAGCACCCACTCTGCCAATCCCCTTGGTTCATTGTGAACATTTCTCCTGGTAAAAAATGGGCAGGTAGGCGATTATTTTACTCTGCTCCCCTAAAAGCCTTCCCCACATATTCTAAGACGGGTGAAATGTTCTATTCTAACTCCATTCCTGTAACCATTGGCGAAAGTGCTTGATTTTCTTGGGAGTGCACATTTGGGGAAATGTCGCCCCCTGGCGACCCTTCCCCGGCAACAACTTTATCACTGGATATCATCCCCTTGTGCATATGCTAGGGCCAGCCCCCTAGTGTTGGTGTACCTGCTATGCAACTCATAGTGAGGCGTTTGCCCTCCGTGGGATCTAATCTTTAAAGTTGCTGCTGTGCAATATAGAGAGCAGTCTTTTGGGCTGCACTGCTGTAGGACCAGGGTTTCTAAGAAATTGGAAAGTATGGATAGCGCAGAATGTAAGCGTACCTGAATCACCGTGAAGATAATACTCATTTTCACCTGCAGCAGTTTCAGTCATTGGGCCTCATCACGAGTTGGGCGGTAGTCCTTAAATGCAGCGGTAATGGTATTGCTGCCTGGAATACCGCTCCAACCGATCACAACCCTGCAAAATTAGCGCCAGACCCAAAAGGGGCTGCCGTTAATACAGCTGGACGGTATCACAGCGACGTTATTACAGCCGGCAGTTATACCGCCAGCAATACAGAATGTTATCACAGACCTATCACAACCCCATTTCCAACAGAATTATCGCCCGGGAATTACCCGAGCCTCCAGCTGGAGGTAAATTAACCCAGGTGCCAGGAATAAAGCCAAAGGTGCATACAATGCACACCAGAGGGCTACAAAAGACCCACCCAAGCCCCAAGCACACTGTCCAACACCATGCTGCCATTCTGTGCTGGGAGCTTTGACAGGCAGTTCCACATGCTGCGCCTACAGATGCTGGACAACCAGAGCACAGGGAGCACAGGGAAATTGTGGGGGTGAGGGGGAGGGGGAGACTAGCACCCATCGCCAGGGTGAGGCTATCAGCCTAGGCCTTCAGTGACAACCAGTTAGTAACAAAGTACCAGCAGGATCGGGCGACCATCACTGAGCTGCTGGCTACAATACAAAACGACATTGGGAGCAGGATTGCCATCCGCACAGTGGTGCCCCCACTGGTCAAGCTGGTGGCAGTCCTGTGGTTCCTGGGGATGGGCACCTTCCATCACTGTGTGGCCATGATGCATTACATGGCCCAGTCGACATTCAGTGCAGTCCTGGGCCAGGTGCTAGATTCCCTGCTGCACAAACAAGGGGGGTCCTGCAAGTTTCTCTCTACCGGCCTATATCCCGGGTTAGAGTCTCAATCAGAGTCTTTAGTTCACCATCCTTTCACAGAAGAGAAATTCCCACTACTTATCAGACTTTGCCCTGACCTAAGCCAGTCCAGCACCGAAATGCCAGGCAATTCTCTTCTGCACAAGAGTACCAACAGCAACCCGAGATATATGTTCCAGCCTGTTTGGGCCTTGTCAGTGAGGTGGAGCTGTGCCTCTCTAAGAACAGTGAGCAAGGGTTCCACATCTGGATAACCCTCTAAGTTAGGGAGAAAACCTGCACATGACACTGCCCACCACCCAGGCTCAGGTGAATGACCTCAAGGCACGCTTCTATGCCATTGCACAAGTCCACCACGTCATTGCAGCCATCAACTGCATCCATGCTGCATTGGTTGCGCCCCAGGCCCACGAGGCAGTCTTTCGGAACCTCAAGCACTATCACTTATTGAATGTGCAGATGACCTGTGGGCCTGACCTAATCATCAGCCACTGCTGTGCCCGCTAACCTGGATTAACCCACGACTCTGTAGTGTTACGCAACAGCAAACTACCGGCCTACTTGGCGAGGTATAGGGGACAATGGACCTGGGTAGTGTGTGAGTACAAACCCTGCTATAAATGCATGTTTAAGCACAATTAAAAAATGTGGGGTATAGCCCCAGGAATCATTGCATGTCAACATGAGGCACCATCAGCACATGTGCAGCACCTGTACCATTTACGGGGGGCATACAAGGGCGCATGCACACGGCCACCACACCTGGACCCACACATGGTGATGGACACACATCGCTGCAAACACAACATCACATCCGACCACAATGACCAGAATGTACCTGGAATGTGCTGCAGTGCAGACCCACACCCTATCACACATCAGCAGGTCCAACCAGGGGCCCAGATAAGAATCCGAAGTGAGAGGATCCCACTCCCTATTCCCTAAAGTACTGTGGCAAATGAGTCCCGAGGAGTAACCATGTACATCAAAATCAAAGAGAGAGTATCCCATTAGTGCATGAAAACATTTATCAACTGTTAAACGAAATTGTTAGTTTAATGAACATTTATCATCATCTAGTGATACAGGCACATCAAAAGAGAAATGCCTACTTCCCCTGATCAGCCAGTCATAACACCAACTCCACCCTGTGGGACTCCATGCACGACTGGCCCAACCATATCCAAGGAGCGGTGCAGCTGTAACCCGGACAGCAAGGCTCCCAGTGTCCCTTGCACAATGATTAAAGGGAATATTTCTACACCCTATTCTAAGTCGAAAATGGGAGTTCATGCCTATTGATAATGAGTAAAAGTGGTCCATGCACCCCCTTACCTGTAGTGCTGTCTGCCCTTACCACATCAGGCATTCCATGTGCAGTCAACCGTCAGCCGCCACAGGACAGCCACCTCAACAGCACAGGGTGCATATAGATGACAATGAATGCATGGCATGAAATAGGACGGGCGTACACCCATCACACATACACATTGCATGGCCCTGTTGCTCACAGGAATGCCCATGGTGCATAACAGCTGGACATTCTGAATCTGCAGACTCATGCATGGTACAAATGCCTGGTGTCATCCCATCCCATGCAGGTGACTCAAGATACCTGCTACTCACCTGGCTGATGACCACTGTGCGTGACCCAAGAACACCACATGACCACGCATACAACCATGCCCACAGCCGGACACGCATCTGCATCAAACATGCTTTTGGACATTTGAAGGCAGATTCAGGTTCCTAGATCACACTGTACAATGCTCCACAACATTTGCCTCAGGCAAAATGTGCCCATACCCCCCGACGCAGACAGGCAACCCCCAGCGCTTGATGATGAGGATGCCAATGTGGCTGGAGCCAGGGATGATATAGAGATGGATGGGGTGAGGGAGGGGAGACTGGCCCGACAAGCACTGTTCGTGGGCCTCATTACGACCCAGGCGGTAAGTTACCGCCTGGGCCGTGACTTTACCACCATGGCGTAAACTACGTTTACGCCATGGTGGTTGGCGGACTTACCGCCCCATTCTGACCTTGGTGGGGCGGTAAGTCCCCAATCCCCATTTACCCTTCCCCATTCCCATTTTTGCCCCATAGGGCATAATGGGAGTGGGGAAGGCGTTAATTACGCCACCGTAAAAGCAGGTGTTAAAAGCACCATGGCGCTAGGGGACCTCGTAATTGGCGGTAAGGGGTCGGCGCAGCTAACGCTGGCGTTAACCCCTTACCGCCAGGGTCGTAATGAGGCTAGCACAGTGACTGGAACCAGAACATGACCTGTACATTTTGAATAAAGAGCACAAGTACACAATCATGAGCAACCTTGCATTTTCTCAGATTTCAACATGCTTTAATTTATGTAAAACAAACCCCAACTCCCCCCACCCACCACCAACTCCCCAGGACACAGTCCACCCTGTCCCCACCACCAACTCCCAGCACACCGTCGCCCCTCCCCACCACCAACTTCCCAGCACACAGCCCACCACCCACCTCCAACTCCCCAGCACACCGACCGCCCACTCTCCACCAACTCCAAAGCACACAGTCCTTCCTGTCCCCCACTGTAACGCTCACCTGATTCCCGTAGAGGCGCCGGTCTTGACTGGGCGTATACCGTATCTTCAAAGGTGATGTGTAACACACGGCTGGCTCTTTGGGCTGGACCTCTGTGCACTGTATGTCTGACTCGAAGGGTAAGATGTCTGCAGATAGAAAATATGGGATTAAGGAACTGGGTTATTGAATGTCTCTCTCTTCTTCCCTTTCTCTTCTCCTGAAGAACCCCAAAGGTTAATGCTCTCACCTTAGGTAAGTGAACGCCGTGCTCTCCATCTGCCTCGGGGCAGGGTGCTGTAACCAGTTTCTTCACTGGATAAGGGGAGCAGGCCTCTTGACTTCAGAGGACTGCTGTCCGTCGTTTTCTGCACAAACGGTTAGTTTCGAGTAATTCTAATGTCTTTAAAGTCTTTAGTAATGATGTTTCTTGTTTTGCAGGGTTCCGGCGATGGCGGATGACGGGCTGAAGTGAGTTGAAGATGGAGCCTGTGTGATGAATAGAAGCGCCTGGAAGCACGTAAGTAAGCGCTTGTTGCCTGCTTCACGATGCGCTCTAACTGTCTTTTTATTTTGCAGGTACAAGTTCGGAGCGGCTGCAGGGTGCCGGAATACTCACTGGGTTAGATGTGGAAAGGAGTAATGGCACGTGAGTATTAAAGTCCCCCAATGTCTTTAAACGCACCCTGTTTTGTCTTTCAGATGCGGGATGCAGTGCCGAAGGCCTCCGGAGCGTGCGAAGAGTTGGTAAGCTTTTGTCTTTCAGATGCCGGAATGCAGTGTGAAGACCTCCGGAGCGCACGAAGAGTAGGTAAGCCTTTGTCTTTCAGATGCCGGAATGCAGCGCGAGGCGTTGGTGACAGCCGATGGACCAGGTAAGTGAAGAGCTGTCACTGAAGACCGTAATGCTAACCTGTTCTTTCTTGTCTTTATAGGTGTTGCTGAAGACTGGATTCAGGATGGTAAGCCTTTTTCCTTAGGCCCAGGATCAGATGCAGAAGACACGATGAGCGTTCTGCTGCAGAGGATGCAGAATAACGCAAAGCAAGATTCATCCATCGGGTGTGGTTTAAATAGCATCCTGTAGTGCTTAGGTGTCTCCTTCCACAGCCACGCCTAGGTAAGAAAAGAGTTCCTGCTTTCCAGAAGAGTTCCAGTGTTCTGAATCTAGGGAGTGGCTCCTGCCCCACCCAACAGGAAAAGTAGTTCCAAACAGAAGAGGATCAGAGGCTCAACTGGCAGGCAAGTAAGCAGCATGGTCTGCTGCAGGTAAGTCCACCCAAGCATTATGAGCCCGGCGCTTCCAGCGCTGGGATTGGGCATATTTATGAGCCTGGTGCCACTGGCACCAGGACTGGGTCCAAAAGGTCCCAATTGGGACTGGTTGGCACTCGGAACCTGGGTTATGGATCTGCTTCCAAGGGAGTTGGGAAAACCCTGACCTTTTGGAAGCAGAGATCATGACACCCACCCACCATCAACTCCCAAGCACACAGTCCCTGCTTCTCCCCACTCAACCATGTGTCCATGTGATGGCCAGTCAGGCCGACAGTGCACAGTGCATTTACTGCGTACGTGGACGCTTCCCATGTGCACCGGGTTCGGGAGAGTGCTGTAGCAGCCTGCGTTGTGACCTCCGCCGTGGGGTTCCCTGTTGGGACTCCTCGTGGGGATGGTGGAGGAAGATGGGATGGAGGCGAGCATTTGGATTTGCTGGCGGAGGAGGTTATTTGTTTCTCTCATTTGTTCTGCAAAAGCAGAGAGACCCTTGCATAGCCCCCTTACTCTCTGCCCAACCCCAGTAAGGGATGCTGTGCATGCGTCCACCACCATCCTCGTGCAGACATTGTCCCAGGCCATGTTCTGCATAGCACCCCTGATGGCATGGCTGATGGCCTTCATATGCCTATTGTGTCCTCTGGCAAGGCCCTCGATTCTCAGCTGATGCGCCCCTATAATGCAGCCGCGCCATCACAGCAGCCACAGGACCAGTAGCGGCTGTTGGGGAGGGGCTGCAATGCCTAGAGGGGATTCTGTCCTACCTCGGGGAGCTGTAACACATGGAGGGCTGTACTGCCTGGGGGGGCTGTACTGCCTGGGGGGGCCGTACCACCTGGGGGGCTGTCCTGCCTGGTGGGGCTGTCCTGCCTGGTAGGGCTGCCTGATGATGAGGCATATGGGTGTGTCCTCGTCAGCCACCAGTGGTGTGCTCGTTTCTGGCACATGCATGTCTTCAGGTGTGGGGGCCTCAGTCGCTGCTTGCCCCTCCCTCCTCCTGGGTGGTTGGCACTGGGGGTGCTTCAACGACCTCCTGGTCAGCCCTGGAACGTTGTGCCCTTGGTGTTGGCATGGCCCTGGAGGGTTTGGCCGTTGGTGTTGGCGTGGCCCTATAGGGTTGGGCCGTTGGTGTTGCCGTGTCCCTGGAGGGTTTGGCCCTTGGTGGTGGCATTGCACTGCTGCAGTGTGGAGTGGTGGGGAGGATATTCCGTCTTGGTGTGCCCTGTCACCCCTGTCTGGGGTGCTGGTGGATGCATGGATGGGCGCTTGATGTGATGGCCCGCTACCTCATCCTACGTGGACGCCTCAGGAGATGCCTGTGTGCCTGTAGGGGACATTGAGGATGGCATTAGGTCACATTTGCTCACATGCATAGCAGTACTTACAGGGGGGGGTTGCACAGGGCTGTTGGGCCCATGCCAGGCCGCCTGTTTGCAGTTTGCAGCGGGTTGGTATATATGGGGCATGGTGCGGGAGGGGGGACACACTTGGCAATAATGGCTTCCCGGTGGCGGCATGGCAGGGGTTAATTTTTAGCCTTTATCTGCCATTCAAGCAACTGGTTTACACTCTGGCGCACTAATGTGCCCACGCCATAGCTGTGTGTTGCATGGCACTTGGATGTGTCCCTTGGCTGCCCTCCCCACAGCTCAGGCTCACAGGGGTGGCCTAGGTGCATGGGCACATGGGAGCTGGGGTGGGTGCCTGTGGCGGCTAACACACACTGCACCCAGTCAGAATGCCCTGGCCTTTGGGAACCCATACTGGGGGATGGCATGAGCTCTGGTGATGGTGGTGGTGATCTGCCTCCGGTTTCCAGGCAGTCTGTCTGGTGCTGGGCTAGGATGATCCGGACCCACAGGTCGTTAAAGAGCTTCCTGCAGTCTTCCCCATCGCTGGGGACACGGCCGACTGCAAACACCTTCTTGCTGATGGTGCCTCAGATGTGGTTGCAGCGCTTTGAGATGTTTTTTATGGTGTGCCCCGTGCTACTCTTCATAGTGCCCTAACACCTCCTGCTCAAGGACATTGAGCTCAGATCCTGTACATTTCGGCATATTGAGCTGATCCTGGGCTGACTTGCCCCTTGCACACTCCTGTGACATTTCTTGTCTTCAGTTGCTCTGGATGGCTGCCAGGGACTCCGACTTTTAATGGATTATGATTTCCAAAATGGCTGTTGCAGTGTTTTAACATTCCGGTAACACATCATTTCCTGTGCGATGTTACCACGCGCTATTACCGCGCGATATTGGCTGCAGGCGGCGCTATCAGTAGTTAGGCTGGGATTTTGGGCATTAGGGTTTTTTGGGTCGAATGTTATTACTGTTAACACTGGGGAAGTGTGCGCATGTCCGCTGACTCGTAATAGGGTGGTTTCTGTGTGGCTACTCCCGACGTTAAGGCTAATGCCTCTCAACAGTAATTACGTCCAGATAACGCCCAAATCGTGATGAGGCCCATTGTCATTCCCGGGTTATTGTTTTATAGGGCATTCCACACCTATATATGGACTGATCAAACCCTTCTGGATGTTCTAGTGTGCAGGGCAGTACATGTGATCTGGCGCATATGCTCATTCTTTCTGCCCAGCTTCCTTTTTCATGTAATCTGGCCCCTATGCTTTCTTTTACACATTATTCTATATGGGCGCATGAGGGCAGCATTGCTTTATAAACCAGAATCCTTTAAGCCATTGCCACTGGTTAAAATGAATAAGAAATCAGTAGTGTGCGTGTTAGCAGGTCTCAGGCTGTGTTAATTGACAATCCACCTTTATTTGTCGTTGTTTTTCCTGTAAATCGGTGCACACAGGAAAAGAGCCATGCCACAGCATAGCAAAGTGGGAATTTCCTAGAATACTTCAGGCCCGGTAACTTTCTGAACAGATAATGGTGTTACTTTGCTAATACACTTTCCCTGGGTGTTGAGCACCATATGACAGGGGCAGGGTGTCCTTTCACTACACCAGGATGCATAGCATTTATGGCATAGCAGGCATATGCCCCGTTTCAGCTGATGTTCGATTGCACTGCTCGTTCTGTATTAAAGATAACAAAAACCAAGTACAGCAGGCATAGTCACTTTCTGCGCTCATTCGGGTATTGCAGCCTCTCTTTGCCTGTATGCTAAGCAATGTGTGACACACCAAAACGAGTGTTACAGGCCGAGTTGCTTTCTGAGCTTGTGATTGCCTTGCAGTTTGCTAAGAGCACTTCCTCCGAATGCTAAGCAAGGTATGAAACAGCAGGCAACGATACCGTTTGATCTGACTCCTCCCGTACCTGCCATTCCTCTGTTTTCCTACAATGTCAAGCAATAAAAAGGCACAGCATTTGGATGATGCTAATTTCTGTGTAAACCACTTTCCCTGAATGCCAAAAAATGCATGACACAGTAGCCACCTTTTCTTATATTTTCAAACTATGCTACATCTCCTATGACCATTTATTTTAAAAATGTATTTATTGTTTTTTTCATTTACAAAGCGACTAAGACCTGGGGCATCAAGGCACTGTTACAACCAGTTACACATATGAAAAAATAGATTGTAAGGTCAAGAGTACACTGTTCAGTGCAAGTTTATGCATCCCACCATGTGTAGTCACCATGTGTAGTTATTCAAAAAGCCAGGTTTTTAGTGATCTCTTGAATAGCCAGTAGAATTTCTTTGCTCTCCAGCATGGGGGAGAGAGTTCCACTGTTTACTGCGAAGGTGGGCAAGCTAGCACCACCCGCTTTAGAATGTCCGAATTTGGGTTGCAGTAGTTTGTTGCTGTTGGCTGCTCTGCAAGGCCTGCCCAACTGATCCCTGATGATTTTCTGGTGAGATAGGGGGTGGGGGATAATTGGATTTACATCTGTGCGTGATAGATAGTGATTTAAAGAAGATGCGCTCTCTGATTGGGAGACAATGGACATTTTTCCGGCCAGCAGAAATATGTTCTCGTCTAGGGATATTCAGTGCAGCTCGAACAGCATTGTTTTGTATAACTTTGCAATGTTGCTGCAAGAAGTGCCTGCAATGAGGGCATTGCAGTAGTCCAACCTTGAGCCTATGATTGTCCGGGCAATAGTGAGACAGCTGGCCTGGGAGAGGACAGGCCTGGAGGCATTAATCAGCTTAGGTATGTGTGCTCCAATGGCATTAACTTGTGTGGGGGAGAGAGTAGAGTCAAGGTAAACGCCAAGGGTTTTCACTGAGGGTGAAACAGGGATTTGGATTCTGTCAATGCAGCAGGAGGTGTATTGGGCATCTAGATTCTTGATTGTAGCTGGCAGCCCCACCAGGAGGAGCTCTGTCTTCTCGCCATTAAGACCGAGGTGGTGAGTGGCCATCCTTTCCTTTATTATGAAGTAAACATTGTTTAGAGCACAGGTGTCTTCAAGGTAGTTGACAGAGAGGGGAAGGAGGACTTAAGTGTCATTGGCATAGTTAGTGTATGAGATGCCAATGGAGTCGAGTAGTTCAGAGAGGGGCCTTGTGAATATGTTGTAGAGCATGGGGGACACACAGGAGCCTGGGGGTACTCCGCAAGGTACAGGGGCAGGTGGGGTGCTGTGATTCTCGGCAAACACTCTCATGGGTTCGTCCTCAAGGAAGGAAACCACCCAAGCTGTGGCTTCCGGCGAGAAGCATGCTGCAGTGGTCAGGTGGTGGTAGAGGATCTGATGATCAACCAGATCAAACACAGCTGAGAGATCCAAGAGAAGGAGTAGTTTCCCTGATCACATCCATCTAGTTTGTTAGGTCAAGTAGGGCAGATTCCGTACCGTGGTCCGGTCGGAATGCAGATTGTCATACACCCAGGATATGGTGGGTTTGCAGAAATTCTTGGATCTATATATATGCAGCACCGTCCAGAATTTTTAAGAGAAAATGATGGTAGTGATGGGCCAGTAGTTGTTGTGGACAGCCGGAACAAGGGAGGGCTTTTGGATCAGAGGTAGTGCCCATGCCTCTTTAAAAAAGAGGCATTTGTTATGTTGTCGCGTGCACAGTAAAGCATTCGCCTTGCAATTCTGCCAATAATAAATTTAGCGCAGCTTTGAGTCGAGGAGAGCAGTTAGGTATGTCTGGTTCTTCTGTATTCCATATCGTTACTGAACTTTTGGCGGTAGCCACGCCTCTAACCTAACATGTGGGGTGCAGCCCACCAGAACAAGAACAATAGAAAGGAGACTTGGCTCCTTTACAATGATGGAACAAATAACAATAGAAAGTGGACATGACAGCATTAATGAATGTGGTGATTAAAGGGATCAGTTAGTCCGCACAGTCCTTAATGATGGGTGCAGGGCGAATGTCGCCTTTGCATCTGGAGGGTTTCAGACTTTTGAGTCGAGGCTACTTCAGAATGGGTGACGATGGTAAAGTCAAACAGCAGGGGATGGTTGATCCCAGGTGTAGACACTGGATCTGGTGTGGACAGGGGAGTAGCAGTAGATTTTGGTCTCCAGGGGCTCATGCGGATTAGTAATGCCAGGAGGGAGGGAGAGTCGGTGGTTAGTAGGATTGAGCAGAAAAAGAGCAAAAGAGCTGTGTTGTGCTGTTGGCAGCTTCAGTTTGGAGACAAGTGCACTGTGCATAGGTTGAATTTTCATAGGTTTGCTGGCGTGTGCTGTTGTGTGAGGTTATGAGTGCTTTGTTTTGCTGTTCTAGTGTTGTGAAGTGGGTGCAGGTTGTGGTGCTGTAGTGGTGGTGTCAAGTACAGAGTTTGTGAGGTGTATGCAGAGGAGTGAGTTAATTAGTAACGACTGTTGATGATTGCCCTGGAAATCCATTCAAGTGATGCACACCTCCCACCCCTTAAATCCACCCAAGTTCTCAACATCTCCCACCCTAGGAATCCATCCTGGTGCAGCCTCCGCTCTCCCCCCGGGAGTCCACCCCGGTGGACTACTTCCCCTACCCTGACAATCAATCCAAGTGGTTGACACACCCCCTCGAAACTTCATCCAAGTATGTCGCATCTCGCAACCTCAAATTCACCCAAGTGCGCAGCACTTCCCACCCCCAAAGTCCATCCAGGTGCGTCACAGCTATTCACCCCGGGAATCCGAAACTTCCCCACTTCCCCCTGTTTTGAAAATCCTTCTCAGTGTATCACATTTCCTATGTCTGAAATCGGCCGAATTGCGCAAGATTCCCTATCCCTAATATCCTCCCTAGTGCTTCACAATTCCCACCATTGAAATCCGTCTAAGTGCGTCAGATTTCCTGCCTATGAGATTCATCTTGTGGCATCACCTATGGTATTCATGATCTTTGTCTCCCTCCTAGTTACACTTTCTTTCTGGGTTTTATCTCATCACCTTGGCGGTCGTGATTCCTGTGCTTCTGCGGGGTTCATTAGGTTGTCTCATATCATGGTACAAGCCCTATTTCTGGCCGGGTGGTGCGTTCACTGGCCTGAGCGGGATCCGCAGGGAATGGTTAGTCATTTTCCTCACTATCCTTTGGGCCTTGTCTATTATCTATCGGGGGGGGGTCAGGTCCATTACTTCTGTTTATTTGATGGTTCTTAGTGGGGGGTGGGTGCCTAGGCTGGGAGTGTCCCTTTCCTGATTTTCCCTCCCCCGGTTTCCCTTGAGCTCACTGGCCTAGTCGTAGCGGGCCTACCAGCTTCTCCTGTTGCTTAGTTGTTCCTCTTTGGGGGCTGGATGAGGGGCGTCTCTTTTTAGGTCTCTCTTTCTAGTCCTATCCCTCATTCCTCTGTTATTTTTGGGCTACTTCTCTCTATCAGTACTCGGTCTGTTACGAGGTGCGCAGGCGCTGTTCTGTCAGTTTCATTGTGTTCGGATCTGAAGAGCCAGGTTTTAAGACGTTTTCTCAATTTTGTATGGACCGCCATATTGCGAATTTCCTTGGGAAGGGAGTTCCATGGTTTTTTGGCTAAGCATGAGACTGCTGATCCACCCAGTTTTTTCTTCGTGTATTGTTTGGGTTCTTTGGGGTGGTGGGTTTGTAGAGAGAGAGTTTATTTTGTATACATTCCGATCCCATGTCTTGTATGTCTCTGTGCATCATGCACATTGCTTTGAAAGTAATTCTTCTTTTGACCCGGAGCCAATGTAACATCCTAAGAGCCGGTGTGATGTGATCTCTTCTGTTGAGTTTAATGAGAAGTCAGGCGGCTGCATTTTGTATTTGTTGCAGTTTCTTTAGTAGGTAGTTTGGCATTCCGAGGTATATGCTGTTAGCATAATCTATCCTGGACATGATGCGGGATATAATGGCCAATGTTTTGTGTGTGAATGAAAGGAATGGTACAATGTTTGTAACCGTTTGTAGGTGGTGAAGCACTTCTAGACTATCGTGTTAACTTGGGGATCTAGTGTTAACTTGTTGTCCATGATGATTCCAAGGGCTTTTACTGCTGCAGTTGGTGTCTGTGGGTTTCCAGTTCTATGGGCCACGTGATCTGCTCATTGTTTCCTCTGTCTTCAGGTGCAGTCATGGTTTCGATTTTGTCTGGGTTAAACTTGAGTTTGTTGATGTTGATCCATTGGTAGAGCTCCTTGAGACACTCAATTAGGGGTGCGTTCTCTTCTTGTATGTCGCTGTATTGGAAGATGATTTGTGTATCATCTGTGTTGAGGTTGATTAACAGTGTCATGTAGATGTTGAAGAGTAGTGGTGATAATGATGAGCCTTGCAGTACTCTGCAGGTGGTGTCCTGTGTTGTGGATTTGAAAGGTTTTAACCAAACTGTTTGTGTTCTTTCCAAGAGGAAGGCTTTGATCCAGAGAAACGCTGTGTCAGTGAGTCCTATATCTGCCAGTCTTTTTATTAGGATGTTGTGGTTGACTGTGTCAAACGCAGCTGAGGGATCCAGTAATATCAGTGCTGAATTGGTGTTAGAGTCTGCATTTGATTTGGTTTGATTTGAATTTGGATTTGTAAGGCGTCAAAGTCTGGCAGGCATCAGGGCTCTGAGAACCCTTAAGAGTGGGAGATGCCAGCAGCCGGTAGTCGTAACCACCTAGGTTACTCAAAAAGGAAGGTCTTTAACCTGTGGGATGTTTTTACCCATGCATCCAAGCCCTACAATAAAACTGTGCAGTACTGGCATGGAAAACATCATGATGGCCAGAACTCCTCAGAGAGTGCACAGGGAAAACATGAAGAATAGGCTGCCACCCATTTTTGCCTATGTTGTGAGCACAGGAGGGCACTGCCTAACCACCATTGGGCTACACACACAGTAGCCTGAAACCATTGGGAATGGCAATGCTGATTGCCAAAAAAAGCAACTCAGAACTGTGGGGAATTCATTTTCTTAATCCCAAAAATGGTTGCATTACTAGTACTCACCACTATCAGAAAGCCGGCGTTTTAAAACCACTAGACTTTTGTGTAAAACTGCACAAATGAAACAAAACCAGACCAAGGAAAGACTTGCTAAGAGGTGGAAGAATGTAAAACCATATTCTGAAATGACTTGAAGGAAGTCATTATTTAATATATAGGTACAAATTGTCAGTGTGATTTGAATGTAGAAAACTGGGAACAAAAAGTGACATTTAGCTGAAACCTGGCTTAGTGAAACTGGATTCTGCCTGACAACTACCCCCCGACAGGAGAAACCTGTTCAGCCACTCTTCCCAGGCCTAGCTGCATCCTGCTGCCCCTTGCCAAAAGGAGTTGTCACCTCTCTGATTAGATTAGGGGTGGAGCACCTGGGAACTGGAAGGAACAGAACAATGCAACTCCCTTGACTCAGGCAAATGTTATATTGGGGGCGTCGTAAAGTGGCTTCCTCTTAGGGGAAACTGGGAGGGGCAGTGCCTCTGCTAGCAGCTGAGCTTGGGGGAAGTGGATAAACCAGTTATTCCACCCTGTGATGTGGGAAGCCGCACCCCTTTTTGACCAGAGCATAATTTTAAAAAGATAGATAACTCATAGTGCGGACTTGTCAGAACTATATAAGTAATATCATTATTTTTTTCTGTGAACATTTTGAGAGGCGTTAGGACCCTGTGGTGTATTCTGGGGGGTTGCTAGCGGAAAATGGGGTCTCACTCCAAATGTCTGCATGTTAAAAATCTGACACTTCATCAATTAATGTCCATACTCCTTGCGCACATGTGTGTAATTTTGGGTAAATGTCCGATATTGCAAAACCAGTTAGAAAGCGCAAAATGTTGTCATTTTTTAATGCAAGCTCCCAGGAAGATCAGAGGCGGACAAGCATGGACCATAAGGAATATATAATGTGCACATGTAATTTCAACAAATTGTATATCTGGGAAAGATGTATTTGAATCAAATATAGATTTGTGGGCAAACTGACCAGGGGAGGATCCTCTGACCCATAAACAGACCTCATCATGATGACAATCCATTTCCTTCCCCCAATCATGGGAGAGGGGAGAATTGGGCCAATGACAAGTAGAGAGGGGCAGGCTTAGCTAGGCCCATGCACACACCCATTTTCAAAACACATAAAAAGAGACTGCTGGGACAGGTAGAGACATTCAATTCCATTTGCTGCGGAGCATGCTGACCGACGACTTCACATCCAGAGATCCAACACTTAGACTTCCAAGCTAAACAGAGACTACAGAACTTTGAACCAAGAATGCCCACTGCAAGCAAAAGTATTTGTCAGCAGGTCTCAAAATCATTTGCAAACTCTTCCACAGCCGGGCGAGCTGTCTGAATTCTTTTGCCAAGAACTCTTGCCAGTACCCAGAAACCAGTGTTACATCCAGAATCCACTTGATCCAGACCGGAAAGCAGAGCAGTATCCAGAACCAGAGGCCGCTGAATCCAGAGAGGCTAGACCAGCAGAGCAGAGCTGACCCAGATCGCTGTGAGCAGAACCAGAGAGCTGACCCAGATCAGTGTGAAGTGCCGAGACCAGAACCGGAGTCCAGTCGAAAACCTGACCAGATCCGTGGCGAGGCCTAGTTCAAATTTATATTGTGAGCACCTAGCAGAACTGTGCAGAACCAATCTCTTAGTTAAAATAATCTAATCCAAACTATTTTAACCTAAGTAGAACTGCCTCCTAGAAATCGTGTCATCTGTCATTTTTAAAGCTGCACAACTGTCACCTGTCAATTCTGCAGCTGCAAGCTGTCACCTGTCATTTTGAGTTTACTTTAAATCCGAAAAACTACCTTTATTTAATCGTCTGTATCTCTCGAACCGTTTGGGCTAGGAACGAGATTTAACTTTCCTCTGAAAGCTTAGAATCTCAGCTTTCCGAGAACCGAGAACCGAGAACCGACTTGCTACTCCTTATACTTTTGCCATAATCGCGATTCACGCACTCGCAAATTTTGCCGCGATTTGGCCTGATTTCTTTACCTGTAAAAAGATAGCAGCTTTTTGCTTTCCTTTGCTAAAAATTTGTTTGCCTCTTAATAACCATCCCTGAATCATTGCTAAAGTGAGCCTGAGCTCATCCCAAGTATCTCTCACTCACCCTGAACCTTCTAAAGGGAATTAAAAGCATTTGCAGCATATTTCTCACTTCATTGCCACCACATTCAAAGCACTTGGGCCTGTGTTTTAAAACTCATGCCTGTTTTCTCTAAGCTTGCTGGGGTGGGAATTGAATTTCGTATTGTATTTGATTGCATTCCTGAGAACTGCGTGTGTTACTTCCATCTCCTTGCATTGCATATAGGGGGGGGGGGTGAATTGCCACCAGGGGAAAAGTGAACATATGATATCTTGTGAAACCATATTAGTTAGTTTCTGTACTGCATTTGCATTCAACATTGCATCCATTTGAAACCGTAAAAGTATTTTCGCTGCCTTATCCATCCTACACCAACTCCTCATTGATTATAAAGAAGTGTGCTAGTGTCAGATTACCCATTGTTGATTAACATTATATTTATAAGGGCGATATCGATTATTAATTTATTATAAAAGCGTGGTATCTATATTTTGTTTTATTTCTCAAATAAACCTTTTAAACTTGCAAAACAGAACTACTTCTTGGCTCAGCGGGGTCAGGGGGATTCTAAGAGAGGGGTGTTATATAGGGGTAGTCATCCAGAACTCATGAACTGGACATAAAGATATATCACTAAGGGTTTCCATTCAGTATCCCAGACTAGGCATTGACTTAGCTGTAGTGTTGAATTGAATCCTCTTACAAATTGGGGGCTCGGAGCCGGGATATTCTGGGTTAGATTTACCATTTGTGCAGATTAATACAGTGTGCCAACTGACCAGATACACATATCCGGTTAGATCACCACGCTGTTTTACACTGTGAAAGCACCCCTCAAAGGAACGCTCTAAGGAAACGGTCTGTTTTGCAAAAAAAATACAAACTTCTGTAATTCAGGAAGGAACTCAAATTCCAGAATGACGACCTTGGTAGATATGAAAATAGCCAGAGAGCACTTCTTACATAAGCTATTTGTGTGAGGTGAGTGGACTCATCAGGACTAAACGGTCTGGCTGCAGGCAATCGCGCAACAGGTCACTGAAACAGGGTCAGATATATGGAGAGATCAGGGTCCCCTACATGTGGCCCTGAGTGAACTATATATGGCCCTTAAAGCCAAAGAGGAACATAACAAGATTGCCAGGATAGCGGCATACTTGTACCTGTATATGGGAGTCATACAGAATAAATGTGCTGAAGGCCATGATCTGGCAAATAGGCAACAGACGCCGTTAGAGAAGGCCCAATCTGACCTGGTCTCTTCTGAGCAGAGGCTGCAGAGGAGCCAGGAGTCAGAAAATGAGAGCAGACAGTATCTCATTAGAATCAAAGAGGACATGTGTATCCTGCAACAGGAAAAGTCTGACCAGGATACCAGATTTCTGGCCTTGCAGAAGGAGTACCAAGAAGGTTTGGACTCCCTCCTGCAGAGCCAGAAAAAGCTGGAGCAACAACTAGACTTTAACAGGGCATGCATGGAGCAGGTAGCCACCCTGCAAAGTCATCTAGATAGAGTGAAGGCAGAGAGCAACAAACTGATTCTGAAAGACCTGGATACCCAGGCAGAGTTTGATGAAGAGCGCCAGAAAGCTGGTGCCTTTCAAAGGCAGAGGGACGACCTGGCATCACAAATTCAGGCTCTTGGTCAGGAAAGGGACACCTTAGGCCAGGAAGTCTGCCATTTAAAAGGAAAAATGGAAGAAAATCACCTGGCCCTCCAGGGACTGGGTGACCTCCAAAAAGAAAACCAGAACTTGTTAGAGCACACCAGGAGGGTGGAGGAGGCTCTGGCAAGAAAGGAGCAGGCCAGTAGGGAAGGGACTCAGGAGGTAACCCTCCTGCAGCAAAGACTGGTCCAGTACTCCAGGACCAACCAGGAGGCACAGAGAGAAAATGAGGCTCTCTGTCAGCACAATGATAGGCTCCAGAAACAGGTAGCCATGCAGGAGAGACTGATAGAGTCTAGTAAGGCCTTAACTGAGGAACTGAAGGCACAGGCTCTTGCATTGCAACAGGGAGCAGGGGCTGATAGAGACGAGGTTCGCTGGGAAAGGGAAGTACCGGGACATAACCTCGGGAGCCCTAGTACCGGAGGCCTTCATCTCTCTCAGTCCCTGGACTCTGTCACCCCTATGTCCCCTGGCGCACATGAGCACCGGGCCACAGGGATGGCAGATTACTATCCAGCCAAAAGCATGGGGCTCATAGGCCAGTACCTCCCAGGAATGGATGGGCGGGTATCCGGGTATGAGCACCCAAGCACAGTGCAATTTAGTGGGGAACCCCAGGAGAGTAGGCCCATTAAGGGCATCCTGAAAACCTCTGCCCAGTTAGGTCAGTGGGGAGGATACCCAGCAAATCCTGGTAGCAAGGATGGATCTGAAGACTCCTCTGAGTGTCACAGGACACGGGAGACCAGGTCCTCACATTCTGCCAGCCATTCCCAGGCTCGCAGAATCCGGGAAAACTTGGAAGATCAGACGGGCACCTCTGGGAGCAGCGCTTCTGAGTCAGAGGATGAATGGACCAGGGTTACCCGAACCAAAAAGGCCAATAAGGCAAAAAGGGCCTTGCTTAAGGACCCATTGAAACAAATAAAGGCAATAAGGAGTGTCATCACGCCTTATCATAAGAACGCCAAGTATTTTGTTTGGGAACACTTGGAGCTCTATGAGCAAATGATGGAGACTTTCCATTTGAAGGACAGCCAAAGCTGTATTCAATATGTAAAGTAGACCTTCTCACCAGAATACTCCAGTTTCTTTGCGGGGCTGGAGGATCAAAACCATTCAAGGTGTTCCACATACAGGGCGGCCATCTTGAAACATTTTTCTGTGCACAGAAATCCTCAAGAGGCTCACAAGGCAGCCTACAATTTGCAATGTGGGGAGGATCAGGCCCCACAAGAGTTTGTTCAAGAATTAAAGCGTGTTTTTGCGCAGACCACCAGAAGGGTGCGCACGGATAGCAGAGAATTTATCAATACGTTTTTCCATGCCTTACCCAAATACATAATGACACAGCTCGTGAGAGATTTTCATGAGAAAAGATCTTTAGACTGGGTCATTGAACAGGCTACCCGGATCTATGAGGTGCAGAAGCCCATCGAAAATAAAAATAATGCGCCGAAAAGCCCCAAAACCAACAGCACCCCTGCTGCTGCCAAGGTGGCAGAGGTAAAGGTTGCCCCCGTTTTAGATTTGGAGATGGGGGGGCCTAAAAACCTGCCTGCACCAAATAATTCACAGCCCAGAAGGCCCTTGGGCCAGTCACAGACAGG
Organism: Ambystoma mexicanum; assembly: GCF_040938575.1. Taxonomy (NCBI): domain Eukaryota; kingdom Metazoa; phylum Chordata; class Amphibia; order Caudata; family Ambystomatidae; genus Ambystoma; species Ambystoma mexicanum. The sequence continues at coordinate 142,472,864 of NC_090921.1, forward strand.
GAGTCGCGGAGGTATGCCACAAATGGGGTCCCCCTCTCCCCTGACTATGTAAGTCCCCGCTACAAGGGAAACCGACCAATCCTGGGTTATGTGTGGACTCCTCCAGCCCAAGGGGGGGGATCCAGCCAAGCACCTAACACAGGGACCTTCCCTCCCAACTTCCCACAGGAGGGCAGAAATTCTCCAAATCCTGGGCAGAACTTTTTCCCCAGGTATCCACCCAATTTCCAGCCCCAAAATCATCCATCCTTCTTTCCCCAATTCCCTGAGCCCAGACAACCTAATCCGAGAGAGGGGAGGCCAAGGGTGGAGGGGTACCAAAATCTTCCCAACCATGGGTACTACCAGAGAAGGGATAGCTACCCTTCCCGGGATCAGCCCAGGGGAGAAAATAGAGCCCCATATCAGCCTGAGCGGGTTTCACAACTTGAGCGCCAGGTCCAAAATATGGCACGAGATCTGGGTCACATACTGAGGGCTCAACAGAACCCTCAGATGAGCATGCCACCGCAGAATGCCCCAAACTCTGGATCTGGTGCTCCAGAACAATGACGGGGGCAGCACCCCGATAACCCACCGGTTCCCAGGGAGGAGGCACAAGGGGAAGTGGGGTGTAAAGCCTTGGAGGAAGCTTCCTTCCCAACTTGTAAACAGCCCCTGGAAAACCAGGAACCGGAAACAAAATCTCCTGCCCCTGAAAGCCTGCCTCCCAAGGAGCAGAGGGGGGGTAGGAGAAACAAAGGACCCAAACAGACACACTTTGTGGAGGAGGTACAGGTCTTCCAATTTGAGGGAGAGGGATCCTCAGAAGATCCTGGGAAAAGGATCTTCTCCTTTAGAGATGGAGGAAATCCTCCCAAGGAAAAATGGGTCCCAAGGGACGCCAATTCAGACTGGGGATATGTGGAGACTGAGCTACCGCCGCCCATCATCTCATCCCAGAACCCACAATACCGAAATCCCCTTGTTCAAACCCATCCTGGTGACTGCCTCCAAAAAGGGGGGGGTGGCCCAGAACCGGAACCAGGGGAACCCACAATGGCTCTGATCTCCAGTTGCCAACTTTTTCTTTCAGATTCCCAAGGCTCTCCACAGAATTCTACCCAAATCTCTTCGCTAGAAATGTCCAAAACCAGAAAGTTAGCCCACCAGTTGTCCATAAATGTGCATTATCTGTGCCCCCTTGAGGAGAAGGAGGGAAGATACTATGCCCCGGTACAAGTACAGGGGCAGGGTAAACTTTTGGCACTGGTGGACACTGGATCCCAAGCTACCCTTCTGTCCAAAAGGGCCTTTGAGGAACTAAATGCAGGAAGGGGGGAGAATTACCGAATTCCTCTCACCTCTCTTCCTGGACAACTGCAGAACTTTGACGGGAAGGAAATTCCCGTTGAGGGGACTGCAGACTTGGACATTAAAATTGGGCGACACAAGGTGAAACACCCGGTCATAGTAGTGACTCCAGAGGGCACCCCTTGTTTACTAGGGAATGACCTTCTGAGAAGGTTGTCACCCCTAATAGATTGTGTAAACAAGGTCCTTCCTTCCAGTTTAAGGTGGTATTCCACACTGGAAGGAAACACCCTGAAATTCTTAACTAATCCACAATCAGAAACTCCCACTCCTATAGTCCAGAAAGATGTGAAATCAGCTCAGAGCCTGGCTGATATTCAGCAAATTGGAGAGCAGTTGTTCATCCCTGTTCAGTTAAATGATGGGAAGGACTCTGTTCTCGCTCGAGTGTGTGTGAACAACGGTAAGAGCTTTATCAGCGAAGCAATGTTCCGCCAACTCCCAAAAGATCCAGCCATTCCCACATTCAAACTGATAGACAAATGGGAAATTGACCTGGAAGCACCTAATTCCAAACATCTCCTTCCAAGCAGGTGTATGCTCAAAATCTCCATTGGCAACAAGAGCATAGTCCATAATTTTTGGGTCGTGCGAGACTTCACTGCCGCCTTTTACTTAGGCAGTGACATTCTCAATCGCTTTGCCATTAGTTTGGACCTAATAAACTTCAAAGCTTGGTCCCGATTAGCGGATAATCCCATGGGCTTTGATGATCCAGAAAAAGCATTTAGGTCAGCTCAATTGCTACCTTATGCAGTTGAAATTCAGATCAAAGAGGAAGTCACCATCCCAGAAAGGACCCGACAATTCTCCCTGGAAGTGAAAGTTAAAAGAGGACAAAAATTGCAAAACCCTGATGCTTATATTCATCTAAATGCTTCTCTCCAACAGCAAGGGTTAGGGGTAAACCCAACACCATTAGTCAACATAGAACATGACACCATTCCAATAGAGGTGGATAACAGAATATTACTCTAGCCGCAGGCACCACTATTGGAATGGCGGTTGATGACCGACATTTCTCCATTGATTTAGGAAATGAATTGTTAGGACCAATCCCCAAGGACTGTTTTGACAGTGACAGTGACAGTGAGGACAATACAACACCAGATAGGATTTTCACCCGACATGGGGGGAACTTCCTGGTGTACACTTCTAGCCCTTATGGTAAGGAAGATTTGACTTGTGACTTCAGGAGGGATGAAGTGATTTTCCAGGTCCATGAGGGCTGCCTTTCCCACCTGAAGCCTCCAGTCCAAATCAGCACTCTGACCAGGGACTTCTCCACCCAGCTGGAGGAGGCCGCTGAGATAGCTAAACCAGAAGTCTTTCCAGGCTTCAGGCAGATGGTGGAAGAGAGAGTCAACCTAGCTGATGCCTGTGTGACTCTGGAACAGAAGCAAAAGTTGAAACAAGTTTTCTTGGATTTCCAAGATCTCTTTGCGGTAGACTCATATGACTGTGGTCGCACCGACATCCACACCACAACAATTCCCACGGACCCTGGAATGACTCCAGTGTTTGTGAAGCAATATCGCTTGCCTCTCGCATCCATGGAGTCCCTTACTGAAATAATTAAGAACCTTGAGTCCCGGGGAATAATCTGTCCAGTCCACAGCACTTTCAATAATCCGGTTCTGGGAATATTGAAGACAAACGGCCAGTGGAGACTCTGCGCCGACCTTAGGGAGCTCAACAAACGGGTCCATACTTCCCGATGGCCTCTGCCCTACATTGACCAAGGGCTGGCCCAGATTCAGGGGTCACAGGTATTCACAGCAATAGACCTGACCAATGGATACTGGACCGTGCCTGTCAGTAGGGAGGACCAATACAAACTGGCTTTTACCTTTGGGGGCCAGCAGTACACATGGACCCGGACTCCCTTCGGATACCTCAACTCCGGCAATGAATTCAACATTTTCCTACATAAGGCCATGCCCGACCTGGGTGCGAGGGGTAACCTGGCTTATGTAGATGATGTCCTCATCAAAAGTTCATTTGTGGAGGAACACATAGCGGAGATCCGTTATGTTCTGACACAGTTGAGGGCCGCCGGAGCAAAACTTTCATTTCAGAAAGCACAGTGGTGTAGAACCCGTGTTAATTTCTTGGGGCATGAGATTACTCCTCAGGGTCTCTGTCCCCAAGAAAAGAAAGTGGAAGCACTCCAGAAACTGAAAGACCCCACAACTCTGCGGGAACTAAGGAGCCTCCTTGAACTGACTAATTACAGCAGAAAGTTCATTGAAGGCTACGCAGAGATCAATAGACCCCTGATTCATCTCTTGAAGGGGGGGTCAATGGGAATGGGGTCCAGAACAATCCAAGGCAGTAAGACAACTCAAAAGAAGCCTCTCACAAGCGCCTTGCCTAGCTTACCCTGTCAGAAACAAGGAGTTCTTCCTGGAGACGGGGTTCTCTAATACGTGCTTGACAGCAGTATTATACCAAAAGCATGACAAGGTCAATAAAGTAATCTCCTATGCGAGCAAAACTTTATCCTCTGTGGAGGAAAAATTCAACGATTGTGAGAAGGCACTCCTGGCAACGGTGTGGGCATTGAAGAATTACCGCCCGTTTATCCAGGGGGAACACATCATAGTGGAGACTCCACACCAGCCCCTGCAATATCTCCAAAGTGACAGAATCCTGCCCGGAAATGTGAGTAATTCCCGAATTACTTCCTGGATTCTGTCAATGCAAGGCTTTCCTGTGGAGGTCAGATATGGCCAAAACAAGAAGAGTCCCCTCGCGCAAGGTCTGGCTGACTTGCATGATTGTGCCAGAGAAAACTGTCTAAAACTGTCTAAAAACCAAGGACAACATGGAGGCATACCTTAATTCCCCACACAAAGTCTTAGAAGAAGACAAGTGTGAGGGAATGCCCACTATCTATGTGGATGGATGCTCTTATCATGTTGACAACAACGGGGTGAAAGAACTGGTGGCCGGCGTAGGGAATGCATGGGTGAATGAGTCACCAGAACCCTCCGCTGGCTACAAAATTGGTCCCCGAAGTAGTCAGGTGGCAGAATTGATGGCTGTGCATCAGGCCATCCTCACTGCTTTCCAACATCAACTCCACGAACTGGTCATAATCACAGATTCGGATTATGTACGGAACGGGTTCGTGGAGCACCTGGTTAGTTGGAAAACCAGAGGCATGTTATGTGCTAATAAGAAACCCTTGAAACATGGGAAGTTAATTCAAAACATTGATGATCTGGTCACATCGAATGGGATGACCATCTACTGGAAAAAGATCAAGGGTCATTCCAAAGTAGAGGGACCAGACAAAACTGGAAATGACTTAGCTGACCAGCTGGCCAAAACCGGGGCCATCCAAGGAGATCTAATAGAAATAGAGTCCCTGTTGGGGCAAATCCAGGTCACTGCCATCACTAGGTCCCAGACGAATGCTCACAATGATCTTTCAACTGCACAATTGAGTAAGGAGACCCCTGATGCTGATTTGATTACAGCTCAGAAGGGTGATCCAATAATTGGTAAGTTTTACCAACATATTGAGGACCCTGAGAACTTTCCCCTGACGGATACCGATTACATTGGGAAAGAGGACCTAAGAGTGTTGATGAAATGTCCAAAAAGGTTCCGAATCCAAGACGGTTTGTTGGTAAGGAAATCCCAAGCTGGCCATGATCAGTGGGTGGTTCCTACCTCATTCCGAAGCCTGATGTTAAGTCACGCCCATGATGCGGCCACCGCCGGTCATAGGGGGTTTCACACAACACTGGAAATCTTAAGAGAGGTTGCATACTGGCCACACATGGGGCAGGACCTCGACCAATACTTGAAGGGGTGTCTTGTGTGTGCACAATTTCAGCCATCATCCCTCACACACCGTGCGCCTCTCCAAAAGAGGGGGATGACACTGCCATGGTCAGATTTGCAAATCGACTTTGTAGGCCCTGTGATTCGCTCGTCTAGAGGAATCAAGTACATGTTGACCGTTACATGCTTGTTTACCAAGTGGGTGGAATGTCTCCCAGCCACAAACTGCAAGGCAGAAACAGCAGCTGCCCTGAGGATTAACCACATCTTTTCCCGTTTTGGTCTACCTCAAAGGATTGAGTCAGACAGAGGTAGCCACTTCACCAGTGAAGTAATGACAAAGATGTGGGAGATACTGGGGGTCAAAAGAAAGCTACATATTGCTTACCGGCCAGCTTCTTCTGGGGCAGTAGAGAGATACAACCGAACCATTGTGAGCATCTTAAAAAAGTTTGTGGCAGATTCTGGGCCAAGTTGGGATATCCGACTACCTCTGATCCTAATGGCCATCAGATCTACCCCTTCATCTGCAACTAAAATGTCACCATTTGAGTTGATGACTGGACGCAAGATGGTGCTTCCCCAGCATTTGCTCTACAGAACCCAAGAGCAAACGTTGATAAATGCCTCCACAACTCATGAGTATGTGGAGAATTTAAGGAAACACCTTCAGCATGCTTTTGCCTATGCTCAGCGGAATCTAGAAAGATCAGCTGATAGTATGAAAACCCACTACGACCTGAGGACCACCAGGAAGGACTATACTGTGGGGGACCGGGTCTATCTATACAATTTCCAAAGAAACCAGGCCAAACAGAGAAAATCTTTGTCTACATGGAAGGGACCGTTTGAAATTATAGACAAGTTCTCCCCTGTAGCTTATAAAATCCGCATCCCCAAAGGCGGTTTGGCAGAGGGGGAAGACAAGTGGGTCCATATTAACCAGCTAAAGTGTTGCCATCCCAGGCACACTCTGCAACAACTGGAGGAATCCACTGGAATCCCAGAGGGGGCCGCTCCAGAGTAATTCAGTTCCAACCCTAAAATATTCCACATATAGCATATAAAATTCTGTGATCCGTGTATATATATATGTTCTTGTCTCCTAATTTAAAAAAGAAAATGCATATGTTCATATCTTCTGATTCATAAAATGTATATGTTCGCCACACCATTAATAGTGGTGAAGAAATGTCTACGAATAGGTATTGCTGCTTTGCTTTATCATCCTAGGAGAGATGAAACCATGGAGACTGACCAAGGAGGACGACCGGGGACCGGGAGCAGAGACCCGAGGGGCCCGGGGTACCGCCCAATATTCCCATCAGGACCGGCGAGGAGAACCGATCGATCCAACTGGATGGGGGAAAAGATACTGAACTGTGCCATCTACCGGAAGAAGATGAGGAGAACATCCCAGATCTTGCGAGTTCCATCTGAGAAAGGACAGAATGGCCATCGCAAGAGGGGGGGCTTGTGGGATGTTTTTACCCATGCATCCAAGCCCTACAATAAAACTGTGCAGTACTGGCATGGAAAACATCATGATGGCCAGAACTCCCCAGAGAGTGCACAGGGAAAACATGAAGAATAGGCTGCCACCCATTTTTGCCTATGTTGTGAGCACAGGAGGGCACTGCCTAACCACCATTGGGCTACACACACAGTAGCCTGAAACCATTGGGAATGGCAATGCTGATTGCCAAAAAAAGCAACTCAGAACTGTGGGGAATTCATTTTCTTAATCCCAAAAATGGTTGCATTACCAGTACTCACCACTATCAGAAAGCCAGCGTTTTAAAACCACCAGACTTTTGTGTAAAACTGCACAAATGAAACTAAACCAGACCAAGGAAAGACTTGCTAAGAGGTGGAAGAATGTAAAACCATATTCTGAAATGACTTGAAGGAAGTAATTATTTAATGTATAGGTACAAATTGTCAGTTTGATTTGAATGTAGAAAACTGGGAACAAAAAGTGACATTTAGCTGAAACCTGGCTTAGTGAAACTGGATTCTGCCTGACAACTACCCCAGACAGAAGAAACCTGTTCAGCCACTCTTCCCAGGCCTAGCTGCATCCTGCTGCCCCTTGCCAAAAGGAGTTGTCACCTCTCTGATTAGATTAGGGGTGGAGCACCTGGGAACTGGAAGGAACAGAACAATGCAACTCCCTTGACTCAGGCAAATGTTATATTGGGGGTGTCGTAAAGTGGCTTCCTCTTAGGGGAAACTGGGAGGGGCAGTGCCTCTGCTAGCAGCTGAGCTTGGGGGAAGTGGATAAACCAGTTATTCCACCCTGTGATGTGGGAAGCCACACCCCTTTTCGACCAGAGCATAATTTTCAAAAGATAGTTAACTCATAGTGCGGACTTGTCAGAATTATATAAGTAATATCATTATTTTTGTGATTTTTCTGTGAACATTTTGAGAGGCGTTAGGACCCTGTGGTGTATTCTGGGGGGTTGCTAGCGGAAAATAGGGTCTCACTCCAAATGTCTGCATGTTAAAAATCTGACACTTCATCAATTAATGTCCATACTCCTTGCGCACATGTGTGTAATTTTGGGTAAATGTCCGATATTGCAAAACCAGTTAAAAAGTGCAAAATGTTGTCATTTTTGAATGCAAGCCCCCAGGAAGATCAGAGGCGGACAAGCATGGACCATAAGGAATATATAATGTGAACATGTAATTTCAACAAATTGTATATCTGGGAAAGATGTATTTGAATCAAATATAGATTTGTGGGCAAACTGACCAGGGGAGGATCCTCTGACCCATAAACAGACCTCATCATGATGACAATCCATTTCCTTCCCCCAATCATGGGAGAGGGGAGAATTGGGCCAATGACAAGTAGAGAGGAGCAGGCTTAGCTAGGCCCAGGCACACACCCATTTTCAAAACACATAAAAAGAGACTGCTGGGACAGGTAGAGACATTCGATTCCATTTGCTGCGGAGCATGCTGACCGACGACTTCACATCCAGAGATCCAACACTTAGACTTCCAAGCTAAACAGAGACTACAGAACTTTGAACCAAGAATGCCCATTGCAAGCAAAAGTATTTGTCAGCAGGCCTCAAAATTATTTGCAAACTCTTCCACAGCCGTGCGAGCTGTCTGAATTCTTTTGCCAAGAACTCTTGCCAGTACCCAGAAACCAGTGTTACATCCAGAATCCACTTGATCCAGACCGGAAAGCAGAGCAGTATCCAGAACCAGAGGCCGCTGAATCCAGAGAGGCTAGACCAGCAGAGCAGAGCTGACCCAGACCGCTGTGAGCAGAACCAGAGAGCTGACCCAGATCACTGTGAAGTGCCGAGACCAGAACCGGAGTCCAGTCCAAAACCTGACCAGATCCGTGGCGAGGCCTAGTTCAAATTTATATTGTGAGTACCTAGCAGAACTGTGCAGAACCAATCTCTTAGTTAAAATAATCTAATCCAAACTATTTTAACCTAAGTAGAACTGCCTACTAGATATCGTGTCATCTGTCATTTTTAAAGCTGCACAACTGTCACCTGTCAATTCTGCAGCTGCAAGCTGTCACCTGTCATTTTGAGTTTACTTTAAATCCGACAAAATACCTTTATTTAATCGTCTGTATCTCTGGAACCGTTTGGGCTAGGAACGAGATTTAACTTTCCCCTGAAAGCTTAGAATCTCAGCTTTCCAACAAACCGACTTGCTACTCCTTATACTTTTGCCATAATCGTGATTCACGCACTCGCAAATTTTGCCGCGATTTGCGATTTGGCCTGATTTCTTTACCTGTAAAAAGATAGCAGCTTTTTGCTTTCCTTTGCTAAAAATGTGTTTGCCTCTTAATAACTATCCCTGAATCTTTGCTAAAGTGAGCCTGAGCTCATCCCAAGTAGCTCTCACTCACCCTGAACCTCCTAAAGGGAATTAAAAGCATTTTCAGCATATTTCTCACTTCATTGCCACCACATTCAAAGCACTTGGGCCTGTGTTTTAAAACTCATACCTGTTTTCTCTAAGCTTGCTGGGGTGGGAATTGAATTTCGTATTGTATTTGATTGCATTCCTGAGAACTGTGTGTGTTACTTCCATCCCCTTGCATTGCATATAGGGGGGGTGAATTGCCACCAGGGGAAAAGTGAACATATGATATCTTGTGAAACCATATTAGTTAGTTTCTGTACTGCATTTTCATTCAACATTGCATCCATTTGAAACCATACAAGTATTTGTGCTGCCTTATCCATCCTACACCAACTCCTCATTGATTATAAAGAAGTGTGCTAGTGTCAGATTACCCATTGTTGATTAACATTATATTTATAAGGGCGATATCGATTATTAATTTATTATGAAAGCGTGGTATCTATATTTTGTTTTATTTCTCAAATAAACCTTTTAAACTTGCAAAACAGAACTACTTCTTGGCTCAGGGGGGTCAGGGGGATTCTAAGAGAGGTGTGTTATATAGGGGTAGTCATCCAGAACTCATGAACTGGACTAAAAGATATATCACTAAGGGTTTCCATTCAGTATCCCAGACTAGGCATTGACTTAGCTGTAGTGTTGAATTGAATCCACTTACAAACCTCTTCCTAAATCTCAGAAGGTCTGACTCAGAACGTAGCTCTTTCGGCAACTAGTACCACAAAGTGGCGGCATGGACGGTAATTGATCATCCCATGCCCCCAGTTCTTCTACTTATTGAGACAAATAGGCACACTGAATCACTAGGTCTAGTGACTCTAAGATGATGCTAAATAACAACCAAATATCTCAGATAATCCAGAGCCTTGCAATACAGGCATCTATGGGCGATGGTCAGAGCATTAAAATTAACTTGTGCTTCCTCTGGGAGCCAGTGTAGCCTCTTCCTATGTATATTGATGGAGTGATGTCTAGGAATCCCCTTGACTATACACATAGCATCATTTTGGAGTACTTGACGGCGCCTCATGCAGTTTCCACTGTCTCCAATCATCAGAGCATTACAATAATCGATCCTTGGCATGATTAACACATGCACAAGGATCTTGCGATTGGCCTCTGTTACACATAGTTTCACTCTCTTGAGTAACCTGAGAAGATATTGTGCCTTATTGCGGACCTGATCAATGCGCGTATTGGAGCTCAGAGAGGAGCCAAAAATGACACATAATGTTTTGACTCGATCTACCGTTTTGATAATATGTTCATCAATAAAGAAGCACTCATGCTGGCCAACTAATTGAGATCTGGCCTGGGTAGATCCAAAGAGCATGAGTTCCGTTTTAATGGGGTTCAGGCACATCCCATTTTTAGCCATCCAATATTGGATTGCTGAATACACTTAATTTATATGTTCTGCATCCTCACTATATGTGCCAGTCAACTGAAAGACAAGCTGGGTGTCATCCGCATAATTTGTAAAATGAACACCCAGCCTGTCTAAGAGGTCACAGAGAGAGCGGCAAAAGATATTGAATAAAGTGGAGGATAAACACACAGCCTGTGAGACTCCATATTACATTAGTTTGTATGGGGAATGAGCATGACCCCACACTATGCAGGATTTACGCCAGTCAGGAAAGACTGTAACCAAGTCATAGCCTGAGTGGAATAGGAGCCCTCTTGGGCCAGACCAGCCAACAGTTTCCCATGGTCGACAAGATCAAAGGCTGCTGATAGGTCCAACAACATCAGAAGCCCCGCCTTGCCCCTATCCATGTTCTGAAGCATTTCATTCTTCATGTTCAAGAGTGCACTCTCAGTCCCTAAACCCTGATTGGTTTCGGTGCAATTTTCCGGACTATTCCAGATATGCTTGCAGCTGGAAGGTAGCTACCTTATCCAATATTTTTAGAAGGAACAGCAAGTTAGAAATGGGTCTGAAGTTGGCCGGCACATTCTGGTCAAGGCTTAGTTTTTTTAACAATGGGGTCACCAAGCCTTTTTTAGTGTTTCAGGCACATAGGATTCCCTAAAGCTAGCATTAATCAGGCAAACTAGGAAAGGGAGAAATAGCTGTTTATTATTAAAAATAATCTTAAAAGGGAGAGTTTCCCCTTCGCATGTTGACCGGTTCATCTTTTCCATCATATGTAAAAGCACATCCTCTGATATGTCCCTGAAGGAGAAGGTGGGTTGCATATTTTTAGCCGACGCTACACCGGGATCCTGTTTATGTGTAGGGGACATATTGTCTAAATTCACAGAGATTTGCAACAAAGCCGCTGTTATTTTCAAAGCAAAGGCTTTCTGTATAGCCTCACAATCTACATCTGAGTGATCTTTCTGTTGAGACGTAGGGCCTCATTACATGTTGTGCGGTAAGGGATTAACGTTACCGGTAAGGGAATACCGGTATCGTTAAATCCCCATGCCAATTACAACCCGGATTACCGCTATTAGCGGCACCGCTAAGTACAGTGCCACTAATAGCGGCTAGTTCGCGGGCACGTGACCCTTCATCCCGTAAATAGAGCCATGCCGCTAATAGCACACCATCACAAGCCATGCGGACATGCAAATAGCGGCATGGTAAAGACCCAAAAACCCCTTACCGGCATGGCGCTAATACCAGCATCGCGAACCACCCGTTAATAGAACTGAGCAGTGTTCCCACCTGCCACAGGTGGACACAATCAGCACAGGTGGAGGCAATGGAGACTGTGGCAGCACAAAAGGAGCACACCACACCACTTCACACACCCCTTCCCACACCAAGATGGTTCCAATACTAGCAGCATTACATGGGCTGGAGGACATGATTGCAGTGCAGCAGCAACAACAACAGGCAGCACAGAGGAGACGGAGGAGGATGAGGAGGAGGAGGAGGGCAAGACAGGTGCAACAAGCACCACCAGGGCACCTAGTCATACCACAGAGGCAGCCACCAATCCCCAGGATCAGAGCCAGTCCATTTATTTAACCTAACCCCTGATCAGATACACACCCTGCACCGTCTGGACCGGGATACCATCACCAGCATCGTGGACATGATACATGACGACATCAGAACTGCCATCCCCCCTCTACTGAAGGTGGTGACCGTGCACCACTTCCTGGCCACAGGCACCTACCAGCATACAGTGGGGCAGATGCATGGCATCTCACAACCAGTATTCTCACGCACGCTGAACCAGGTACTCGATGCCCTCCTGAAGCATGCACCAGAACACATATTCATGCCACGGACTGCGCAGGAGATCGCAAACACCAAAGTTGGCTTCTATTCACTGGCAGGCATCCCAAGTTGCATTGTGGCCATCGACTGGTCCCATGTGGAATTGGTGGTCCCACATCACAATGAAGTAGTCTACCGAAACAAGAAGCAATTCCACTCCATCAATCTCCAAATGGTATGAGACGTTAACAAGATAATCACACATTGTTGTGCCCGATTTCCCGGATCAACCCATGATTCCATGGTCCTGCGGAACTCAACCATACCACGCTACATGAAGCGACAAGCCTGACAACATTCGTGGCTACTTGGTGAGTAGCAGGTCAAGCACATGGCAGTGTGATTGGGGGGGGAGAGATACATACTCCAACTGGGTGTGATGGGGAGGGGGGAGAGATACATACTCCAACTGGGTGTGATGGGGGAGAGATACATACTCCAACTGGGTGTGATGGGGGGAGAGATACATACTCCAACTGGGTGTGATGGGGGGGAGAGATACATACTCCAACTGGGTGTGATGGGGGGGGGGAGAGATACATACTCCAACTGGGTGTGATGGGGGGGAGAGATACATACTCCAACTGGGTTTGATGGGGGGAGAGATACATACTCCAACTGGGTGTGATGGGGGGGGAGAGATACATACTCCAACTGGGTGTAGCCTGTCATCCGTAGAACAAATGGACATACAGATGTACGCCAATGTCCATCAGGGAAGGCCGCAATGTACCTGAGAAGATCCCACATGCAAGTATAAGATACACAACATAGAGAACAATCCAGGTCTACGAATATTACACATCCATCCACATCCACATTGCACATCATGCCACACCACATAATACACAAATCAGCAACATGGCCTCAAGATGGTAATACAGTATTAGCGCAGCACAACATCAATACAGAAATGTGCCCTTGAATGCATGCAAAGGGATCACCCCTAGCCATAACATTGAACCACACACCTATAGCACCAGTGAAGTGATGCTACACAGCATGGCAACATCAATGTCGGAATGGCAGTACACAAGCAGTGTGGTACCAAATATGCCTGGGCTCAGGGACACCTAAGACATGGCCTCACCCAGGATATGTCAACTGCTGTCAGAGGCATGAATCGGGCATGTCCACTTGCAGGGTCAAGCACACCTTTGCACATTGCAGTCACACAGATCGTCTGCATGCATGCTGGTAGTCATGGATTTCAATCAGAATGCAAAGGTGATTTGTGTGACATGTACATGCCGCTCCAGAGGTGAACAGTAACAGGTCCCCATTCTTCCCCCCATACAGGCGATGCCGGCTATACCCTGAAGAGGTGGCTCCTTACTCCTGTACGGAACCCACAGAACCGGCACGAAGAGGACTATAATCGTGCACATACCCGTACCCGTGTCGTGATTGAGCAGACATTTGGCCTTTTGAAGACACGGTTTAGGTGCATATGCGGGTCGGGTGGCGCTCTCCTGTACGGCCATGAGAAGGTGGCCAAGATCACCATGGCATGTGTCATGCTGCACAATATGTGTATCAGAAGGAATGTGCCACTGCCCCCTGATGTTCAAATGCAACCACCTGATGAGGATGATGATGGTGATGAGGACGGAGGTGACGGGGATGCAGGTCATGCAAGAGGCGATGGCCAGGAGGGACGTGATGTGAGACAGCATCTGATCAACCAAATTTTCTGAGTAACATGGTTTCACTCTGTACGATGGATATGGATAGTAATGCACTGGTGTCTGGGTTGAAGCTCAATATGGACCCTGTCACCAATAAAGTACACATACACAATGAAGAAGTCCAAGCCTGTGTTTTGATTAATCACCAGTGTATTAAGGAATTTCAAGATGTATAAGTGCATGTCCCCAACCTTCCCACCACCCTTCCCCCATCCCCCCACAACAGTCCCGAAACACCCTTCCCCCTCCCCCACAACAGTCCCGAAACACCCTTCCCCCGACCCCCCACAACAGTCCCGAAACACCCTTCCCCCCTCCCCCCACAACAGTCCCGAAACACCCTTCCCCCTCCCCCACAACAGTCCTGAAAAACCCTTCCCCCCTCCCCCCACAACATGTGTCTGGCACAATGTTGTTGTCCAGCTGCACACGTGGAAGGTTGACCCTGCAGTCCCTATTCCCCATTGCCACCACCAGCATTAGGAGGCTGGGTTAACGTGCGTCTGGTGGTGCGCGTGGAGCGGCGGAGGGGGCTTGTCTGCCTCGAACTGGCGGATGATGATGTTGCTGTCTGTCCCAGTGGTGGTGGTGGGAACTGGTGGTCCATCGCGTCCACTATCCGCGTGAGGACCTGCCTGAGTTGGCAAATCTCCCCACACAGCCTGTTGGTGCAGGCTTCAATCGCCTCCCTTGAGTGCCTGGCAGTCTCTGTTATCTCCCCTCTGAGACGGGCAGCCTCTTCCACATGCTGCCCAACCAGCACAGTTATGTCCTCTTGGTGCTGCCTGATGCTGGCCAGGTCAAGGGCACTGTGGCATTCCCGTGGTGTGGCTGCTGCGCCTTCCTCTGCAACCAGGACATCTGGTGAAGCCACCGGTGGGCTACTGGACCCTCCCATGTTGTCCTCGCCAGACTGGCCATGGACACTGGACCCAGGTGTTTGCTGTGGAGTTGCCTCAGGGGTTCCGGGGGGGTTGGGGTGTGCATTTCCATGGGGAAATCTATCGGGTCCTCCACATCTGAGAGCGGCGCTGTGGCTGCCGCCTCACCTGTGGAACTTGTGGCAGCAGAGGGTGGGCCCTCCGTGGCTGGAATCTGTGGTGGGGGTTCACTTCTGAAGGTGGGGCAGTTGTTGCTGGTGTGGACAGCGGTATGGTAGCAGTGGCGCTCCGCCGATGTTTGGCACTCTGCATGGGAACTCTTCTCCCTTTGCCCCTTGATGTAGTGGGGGTGTCCCCTGTGTCCTGTGGCCTTGGTTTTCTCATGGCAGGGGGTGCCAGAGTTGCAGTGCCAGGTTCTTCACTGTCTGTATGTGAGCCTGTCGGGGTCAAAGAGGGGGATGGCATTGGTGACGGTTCAATGTACTTCTGTCACGATTGTCGGTTATGTCTTCTTCTTCTGATGAGATGACAAGTTCTCCCCCTTCCCCCAACTCCTCACCTTCCTCTTTCTGCTTAATCCTTCCGTCCTTATGTCGTGGAGGCTTCTCTTTTTTCTGGTGAAGATAAGGACGCCCTCGATAGGATGCCACCGTGCCACTAAGATAGGGGCAACGGGGGTTATCCTATCGAGAACGCCTCACAGGGGGAAAAAAGCCGGAAGGCACAAAAAACCCCTAGACGTAGTATTGCAGGTGGAGGATCCCAGAAGATGAATTAGCTGAAGAGAGTGCAATCCGATGAGCAGGCACCGAATCTGGAATAAGGTAGATCCAACGGACTCAGGGGAAAATCACAGGCAGTCCAGTAGGCAGGCACAAGGTCTGGCAACAGGTAAGTTCAATGAGATACTAAGGATAATCACAGGCAGTCCAGTAGGCAGGCAGGGGTCTGGCAACAGGTAGAATCAAGTAGATACCGGGGATAATCACAGGCAGTCCGGTAGGCAGGCAAAAGGTCTGGCAACAGGTAGAATCAAGTAGATACCGGGGATAATCACAGGCAGTCCGGTAGGCAGGCAAAAGGTCTGGCAACAGGTAAGTTCAATGAGATACTAAGGATAATCACAGGCAGTCCAGTAGGCAGGCAGGGGTCTGGCAACCGGTAGATTCAATTTGAAAAAAGGGGAAAAATAGCAAGAAGAAAAGGGAGGAAAAAGAAAATAAGGAGAAAAAGGCTAGACAAGGACGAGACCAAGCACTGGGCAGGGTGGAAAACCGCTGAGTGGAAAACAGCGAAACTAAATGCAGAAAGTAAAGAATATCACCAGGAGATGGAGCGGCAGCAACACAGGAGGAAACCCGGAAACGTTTCAACGCGTATGCGACCCGGAAGTGAGGATTATTATACTTCCGGGTCACGGACGCGTACAACGACTAGAGCGGTAAACGGAAGACGAGGAGCGGAAAGCTACGGCGGACCGAACCGCCAGCGATTCCACTTCCGCCAACCCTGCCGCGGCATGACAGTATGCCCCCTCCTATGGAGACCTCCCCCCGGTTTCCCCGGATGAGAGCGAAAAAACTTGCGGACCAACAGTGGGGCATGTACCTGAGAGGCTGGTTCCCAAGAGTTTTCCGACCAGTGATGCCCCTTCCACCGTATAAGGAATTCCAACCTTCCCCGGCGATACCGGGAGTCACAGATTTGGGCTACCTCAAATTCCTCCTGGGTCGAAGTAGCAGGCAAGGGGGTTTTCTTCTTTTTGCGAGACCAGATGTCTGCAAGAAAAGGTTTGAGTTGTGAGGCATGAAACACCGGGTGGACTCTTTGAAGGCTTTTGGGTAATTTTAGACGAAAGGCCACCAGGTTGATGACTTGTGTGACTTCGTATGGGCCCAGAAATTTGGGGGAGAGTTTGGAAGGGTGTGCCCATCATGGTAGATACCTTGTGGACAACATGACCTGAGATCCTACCCCCCAGTCAGGCACCGCTTTTCGATGTTTGTCGGCCTGGTCCTTATATCTCATTTGAGCCTTGCTAAGATTGCGTTTAGCCTGTAGGTGGGCGTCTTTCAACAAGGCGAGAGTGGAGTCAACTGTGGGTAAAGAGGTGGAGACATTAGAGACCGGTAGTATAGCCCAGGGATGGTAGCCATAGTTACAGAAAAAAGGGGTTAAACCGAGAGTAGATTGGAAAGAGTTATTGTAGGAGAACTCTGCCAGGGGTAGTAGAGAAACCCAGTTGTCCTGTTGAAGGTTCACATAACATCGTAGGTACTGTTGTAGGGTGGCATTTAAACGTTCCGTCTGTTCGTTTGACTGAGGGTGGAAACCTGATGTTAGAGCTCTCTCTATACTCAAACGGTTGCAGAGATGTTTCCAGAAACGAGAAGTGTACTGGCTACCTCGATCTGAGATGATCTTCTTTGGTATTCCATGGAGACGAAAGACATCTTTGATGAATGTCTCGGCCATGGCTGCTGCTGTTGGTACCCCTGGTAATGGGGAGAAGTGAGCCATTTTTGTGAAGTAATCGATCACCACCATGATGCATGTACTTCCTTCAGAAGGAGGTAAGTCCACGATGAAATCAGTAGATACAACTTCCCAAGGACCGTCGGGAACAGGATTAGGCCTCAAAAGGCCCAAAGGTCTTAGACGAGAACTCTTGCTGCGAAGACAGGTCACACAGGATTGTACGTAACTGGCCACGTCTTGGCGCATCACTGGCCAATAAAAGTGCCTGTGTAGAAATTCCAATGTGCCCTTAATACCTCGATGACCCGCCAACTTGGAGTCGTGACACCATTTTAATGCCAATCTCCGAAATTCTGAAGTGGGTATATATAATTTTCCTTTCACAAAGTAGAGTCCTTCCTTGACTTCATAGACGAGGTCTTGTGGGTGACTCTCCGACTCAAAACCCCCCTTTGAAGCTTCTTTCACTTGTCTCAAGAAAGTGGACAGAACACCTATTCTCCTCGTCAATGGGAACATAAGATCCGGCGTCCTGTCGGATTCGGTCACATAGTCTCCTCTGCGAGACAAAGCATCCGCAACTATATTCTGTGGCCCTGGGATGTAGGTAATGTTGAAATCGAACTGGGCAAAGAAGTGAGCCCAGCGGGCCTGTCTGGTGTTGTAGCACTCGAACTGTCGCAGAACTTGTAGATTTCTGTGATCTGTTCTGATGGAGAATGGGTGTTTACCTCCTTGTAGGAGATGACGCCACTCTAAACAGGCTGACTTCATGGCCAATAATTCACGCTCTATGACTGAGTAGTTCCTTTGGCTGTCGTTTAGTGTCTTGGAGAAGTAGGAGACTGGATGTTCCTCACCTTGATGTTCCTGCAAAAGAACTGCCCCCATAGCTGATGAAGATGCATCTGTCTCGACGATGAAAGGCCAGTCTTGATCTGGCTGCTGAAGGATGGGGGCGGTACAGAAGGCTTCCTTGAGATTGTGGAAGCTATCCTCAGCTTCGCTGGACCAAAAGAATGGTTTGGAGCTCTTCTTAAGTAGCGTGGTAATAGGTACAATCCGGTGGGAAAAGTTGGATATAAATTTCCGGTAAAAGTTTGCCAGACCTAAAAATCTTTGTACCTCCTTGATGGATTTAGGTGAAGGCCATTCCAAAATGGCAGAAACTTTGCGGGGATCCATGGCGACACCCTGACTTGATAATATGAAACCCAAATATGGGGATAGATGTTGCAGGAAAAACACACTTGTCTATTTTGACTGAGAGGTGATTTTCTCTTAGTCTCTGGAAGACCTCTTTGACATGGACAACATGTTCCTCCGGAGTTCTTGAATAAACCAGTATGTCATCGAGATAGACAATCGTGGTCTGACACAGCAGGTCCGAAAAAAGCCGGTCCATAAAGCGATGGAACACAGATGGGGCATTCACAAGCCCAAAGGGCATCACTTGGTATTCGTACAACCCATAAGGGGTCCTAAACGCGGTCTTCCATTCATCCCCTTGGTGGATCCGGAGGAGATGGTATGCATCCCGAAGATCCAATTTTGTGAAGATTGTGGCGCCATGAACAGCTTGAATAATTTCGGTGATAAGAGGCATGGGATATCTGTCCTTTATGGTCACCTTGTTTAGACCCCTGTAGTCGATACAGGGTCTCAGTTCTTGTGTGTCCTTCTTCGGGATGAAAAACAGTGAAGCTCCAGCTGGTGACTTTGAAGGTCTTATAAGTCCGTTGGCCAGGTTGTTATCCAAATATTCCCGGAGGAAGTGTTTTTCTCTGAGGGATAAAGGGAACATCCTACCAAACGGTACCAGTGCATCAGGAACAAGATCCAGACAACAGTCTTCTGGTCTGTGTGGAGGAAGATCACTAGGCGTCTTTTCTGTTACTACCTCTGTATATTCTTGTAGATGGCGTGGAAGACAATGGATGAGTCTGGAGTCGTAAACATTGGTAGTTTGTACTGTCTCAAACTTTGGTTCAGGCAGACATTCGGATCTACAAAAGGTGGACTGGAAACAGAGTACGTTCTTTGCCCAATCAATGTGAGGGTTGTGCTTTCGTAGCCAGCTTATCCCTAGTATGATAGGAAAATGGGCTGCTCGGATTATGTCAAACGAGATCCTTTCGGTATGTTGCTGGATACATAGTTGTAATTCCTCAGTGGTATGCGTGATCATGCCGGAAATCAAAGGTTCCCCATCCACTCCTTCGACTTTCTGATCCTCCTGTTTGGCCAGACGAGTTATACCTTTTTGCTTAGCCCACAAGGTATCGATGAAGTTGCCGGCTGCACCACAGTCTAGTAAAGCCTGAGTTGGGACTTCGGTCCTGCCTACAGTAAGAGTGACTGACAGAACCATCAACCTAGAATCCTCTAGTAAACCAGAAGAGGCTATTGACAAAGTTGCATAAGGACTAGGAATGGCCCCTCGGGAGTGCGTCCCCATACTCACCGAGGGCGCTCGTTTCCCGAACGCCTCGGAGGAACGTTAGGACAGTTCCGTAACAGATGGTCAGAGGCTCCACAATACATGCACATGTTGCCATCCCGTCGTCTCTTCCGTTCTTCCGGGGTGAGTGGTGCACGAGCAGTACCGATCTGCATCGGTTCTTCTTTGCCTTGGCGTGAAGGTGGTTGAGAAGATGGTATCTGGGCTTCTAAGGGAGGGAGACTGTAGAGTTTGTTCTTCTTTCTTTCTGACCGTCGTTCCGAGAGTCGGAAATCGATCCGAAGAGTGGCCGTGATGAGATCTGAAAAGGAGGATGGACGGTCGATACGAGCTAGTTCGTCCTTGAGTTCCTCTCTCAACCCTCGACGGAAGATGGCATATTGAGCTTGTTCCTGCCAGCCAGCTTCGGCGGCTATCTGTTTGAACGTAGTGATATAGGAGAGAAGATCTGTGTTTCCCTGGCGGATATCTAAGAGGTCCTCCGAGGCCATAAAAGTACTTTCTGTGCGTAGAAATGTTTGCTGCAGCAGGGTCTTGAAATCATTGTAGTTCTGCAGCACAGGATTTGGCTGATTAACCAAAGGGGTGGCCCACGCCAGGGCATTACCCGTCATATGGGTAATCATGAATCCTACTTTGGCATGATCTGATGTGTAGGTCTGCGGACGGAAGGAAAAGTGAAGATTGCAGGCATCTAAGAACTCCTTGACTCGTTTCGGTGATCCATCAAACTTGCCTGAAACCAAAGGGTATGAAGGTAGGTCTGCAGAGGGTCGCTCCCTTTCATTCATTCTTAGTTGCAATGCTGTGTTGGTTGTCTTAAGATTCTGGACCTCCAAATTAAGGTTTTGGACTGCGGCTACTAGTTCCTGAACTTGTTGGGGGGTAGCCATCTCAGTTTCTTGTTGGCGTTGCAAACTGTCACGATTGTCGGTTATGTCTTCTTCTTCTGATGAGATGACAAGTTCTCCCCCTTCCCCCAACTCCTCACCTTCCTCTTTCTGCTTAATCCTTCCGTCCTTATGTCGTGGAGGCTTCTCTTTTTTCTGGTGAAGATAAGGACGCCCTCGATAGGATGCCACTGTGCCACTAAGATAGGGGCAACGGGGGTTATCCTACCGAGAACGCCTCACAGGGGGAAAAAAGCCGGAAGGCACAAAAAACCCCTAGACGTAGTATTGCAGGTGGAGGATCCCAGAAGATGAATTAGCTGAAGAGAGTGCAATCCGATGAGCAGGCACCGAATCTGGAATAAGGTAGATCCAACGGACTCAGGGGAAAATCACAGGCAGTCCAGTAGGCAGGCACAAGGTCTGGCAACAGGTAAGTTCAATGAGATACTAAGGATAATCACAGGCAGTCCAGTAGGCAGGCAGGGGTCTGGCAACAGGTAGAATCAAGTAGATACCGGGGATAATCACAGGCAGTCCGGTAGGCAGGCAAAAGGTCTGGCAACAGGTAGAATCAAGTAGATACCGGGGATAATCACAGGCAGTCCGGTAGGCAGGCAAAAGGTCTGGCAACAGGTAAGTTCAATGAGATACTAAGGATAATCACAGGCAGTCCAGTAGGCAGGCAGGGGTCTGGCAACCGGTAGATTCAATTTGAAAAAAGGGGAAAAATAGCAAGAAGAAAAGGGAGGAAAAAGAAAATAAGGAGAAAAAGGCTAGACAAGGACGAGACCAAGCACTGGGCAGGGTGGAAAACCGCTGAGTGGAAAACAGCGAAACTAAATGCAGAAAGTAAAGAATATCACCAGGAGATGGAGCGGCAGCAACACAGGAGGAAACCCGGAAACGTTGCAACGCGTATGCGACCCGGAAGTGAGGATTATTATACTTCCGGGTCACGGACGCGTACAACGACTAGAGCGGTAAACGGAAGACGAGGAGCGGAAAGCTACGGCGGACCGAACCGCCAGCGATTCCACTTCCGCCAACCCTGCCGCGGCATGACAACTTCATGCAGAATGCATTATTCATGCAGTTGTGAGCATTGGGACTTGATTGGTAGGGATGCAGGTGATGTGTTTGTTGAGTGGGTCATCCATGCATAGGTCTGTGTGGCACTTGTCTCTGGTGATGCGTGCATGTGTGTGTGTTTGGGTTTGGCACTAACATGGCCAGGGTTGTATGCATGTATGGATGTTTGCGCATCCATGAGGTGAATCTGGGCTCACATTTGGGGGGACCTCAACATTCACAGTGCATACTTTCATGTGTCCACTCACCTCCATCTGATGTAGTTGCCACACCATGCTCCATGCTCCCAACTCCCTCAATCAATTCAACACCGATCATGTTGGCGCAGGTCTCGTCCCACTCCTTTAATTTTATAGGCGAATCGGCTCCACCTCCTGTGGCCATGTTGCGGTTCGCAGACAGGATGCTGCGGACTCGGAGGCGGAGGTCATCCCACCGCTTTCTGCACTCCCGGACAGTGCAGGTGGTGGTGCCCACTGCACTCACTTTCAGGGCAACCTCTGCCCAGATAGCCTTCTTGCGGATCAGGGTCTCCCGCCGCATGTCGTTCGCAAATACCACGTCGGCATTCGCTGCAAGGGTCTCAGTGAGCATTGTTAGCTTCTCGTTAGTGAACTTCTCCTTGCGCTGGCGGTCGGTTGTTTTTTTAATAGCCTTATGCATGGCGAGGGTATCCTTGTGGCTTTCTAATAGCAAAGTTCTCAAAACAGGTCCAGGGGGCACAGGATGGCAATGGATTGTGTTTTTAAATATGGCCGCCGTGCTCCTTCCCATTCCTGTGCGATGACGCTATTTCCGGTTCCGCTATTTAACGGTGACCGCTAATTGCGGTGACCGATAATTGCGATGGCCGCTATTAGCGGTGACCGCTGTTTGCATGTTGCGGGAGGTCGGAAGTGCTATCAGCGCTTTCATTGGTGCCGCTAAGGGTCTTTTTGGGGTCTTTAGTGACATGGTGGTAGGGCCATTACCGGCATGGCACTATGCTCGTGTCCGCATACTCGTAATGGTACGCTATTAGCGCCCTCTTGCCAAGGCGGACACGTTAATAGCGCCATGCCGGTAAATTACGATTTTTAGCGCACAACGTGTAATGAGGCCCATAGCCTTAGTTTTCTCCAGCTCTCTAAGAGTCTGGAAGAGTTTACTCATATTGTTTTTATCTCAGTCGATTTGGTTATTCAGATACATGCCTTTAGCTAAGATGATCTCCTTTTTATTAAGCTTTTCCAGAGATTTCCATTTATACCTGCTTCCTTCTGATTGATCTTTCAACCAAGCTCTTTCTGGCCTTCTCTTTTCTCTTTTTTGATCCAGCAATGCTAGGGTTGTACCATTTCTGGTTGTTACACTTCTCCTTGACCGATTTTAAGCGTAGTAAAGTGATTTTCAAATTCTGTTACCAAATGATCAGGATGGTCTGTGTCCTTCGTATAGGCCATGAAAGTATCCAGACATAGCTTTAAGTATGTTTGTTCATTCATCTTTAGATCGCCTGTAGGGTCTTGATCTTCTCCAACATTGCTGTTTGGATTTTGGCGCACCAGGCCTCCTCTTTGACGATGATGTTAGAGGCAGTAGTTGGGGATTCCAATTCCCTCAGGATTGTGAACATCTCAATAGTGTTGGATTTAGCATTAGCAATTATCTGATTGTACATGGTCGATTTTGCTGAGATGAAGGCTTGTCGGTATTGTTTAGCTTTCGCAGCAAATATCATTTTAAGTGATGCTGAGGGTGTTTTTTTCCAATTGGCGTTTGTTTTACATAGCTCAGTGAGTTCTGTCATTTTTGGCATTTTTTTTATTTTCTAGGAGCTAGTGAGGCAACTGCATTAACTGCAGGCTTGTGTAGAGATCAACTAGTGTGGAAGGGTCGTTGGAGTGCAAGTGTTGGGATTGGAGAGCTTGCAGTAGAGGCGCAATGCTATGCCTTGTGAGATTTCATGAGATGCGTATCCAAGTTTGGGGCAAGGATGGACAAGCATGTGTGGTGATCTTGAGGAAGCAGACTATATGGTGGTCAGACCACAGTCAGGGCATGATGGCAAGGATGGTTACCTGGCGGTTGAAGTTGGCTACCCAGTCTAGTGTGCAACCTTTTATGTGGGTGGGATTCTGGACACAGTGTCAGAAGCCAAAGGTACTGTGTGAGTTGGCAACAGTAGATGCATACAAGTCTGACAGGTCGTTGCGACCCATGTTAAGCTCTCCTATGAGGATAATTCTGGAGGTGGGCCTAATGTTATCTCCTACAGCATGTGTGAGGTCCTCTTCAAATGTAAGGATATAGCCAGGGGGTTGAGACACAAAGATTGTCATGGTGTCAGTGTGTGACAGGGACAACCTAGCAGAGAGGAGGTTAAAGTTGTCTGTCATGGGTATTGTGTTGTCTTTAATGGGGATGGACTCTTTGGAAATCAATGCAACGCCACCACCTCTAGCGGATGGTCTGTCAGTCCTGTATATGACATAGCCAGAGGGGATGGCAAGTGATAGTGCAAGGTCGGCAGGTGGGTGCAGCCGACCTCTAACCTCCCACTATATATACACTGCAACTCTCGCTCCCCTTGTACATACTGTATATACTGTCTTCTGTGCTTTTTGCCTATTCTGTACAAACTGCCCTTATTACAACATACTGTATATAATGTATGATACTGTACAGCAATGTAACCTAAGCTGAACAAACCTCTTGATGCCTATTGCGCCCTGTCCGGCGCGCATTATAAATATTAAAACAAACAAACAAACAAGTTTCCGAGACGGCCAGGAAATCTAGGTTATGGGTGCCGATGAGGTAATTTATGTCAAGGGCATGTGCTGGTATGGATCTGGGATTGATCAGGGCCCCTTTCAGGAGATTGGAGGGTGAGTCTATCTTGTTAGGTGCCGAGAGTGTGTTCGGGCTTAGGTTCGTGGGAGCCAGTGGGTTTGCTAAGACCTAAGAGGGCCTTCCCCTATCTGGTTGAGAATTATTGAGAGTTTACAAGGCTGTGACTGGATGCACTTAGGAGGCTGGGTAGTCTATACCTTGCATCTAGGGCAGGTGGTATTGTGTGGGGGGTCTGGTTTGGTAAAGGAGATGTTCCAGTGGGGTCTCGGGGACCTAGCAGGGTAGGGAGGCTCACCCAGTTGGCTGTTCCTCATCTGCCTAGTTTGAAGGCGTGATGTGGCTGGGGCTCGGCTGGTTCTGGAGCTGACCCTACTGTTCTGATGTGCAAGATTCATGGGAAGAAAGGCATGGCAAGCCATGTCAGTGCACTGTTGGGCTACCAGTCTTGCTGACCTCAGATGGGTAGTGCCAAGCTGTCTGATTAGGCAAGTGGATACCTGGAGAGGGTGAATAGCTGTGGTGAAGACTACTGTGGCTCTCTTCCTGAGGACAGTGTTAGGTAGATTGGGGCAACATGGATGAGTGAGTGGGTGATACTGGGGTGTGGTTAAAGGTGCATTGAGGTTGGTAGGTGGTGCAAGCTGCGCAGGGCCGGCAGGGGTGGCAGTCTGAGGTGAGAAAGGAGGCCAGGTGTTGGTGTGGGATTTCAGGTACAGTGACAGAGGAGTTGTTTCCGGCAGGCAAGACCCCAGACTGAGTCTTCAATTGTGGGATTGGCAGTGGTATATAGTAGTCAATTAGACTTAATCTCAGTAGGTTACAGTGTGAACTGTGTGGCAAGGGGTATGTGGCGTAGCATACCAGATGGGGCGATGGCATTGGAGCAAGCATTGTATAGCCGCACATATGGATTTATATTGCTGGCATTGACAGGATGCCTGGGGTCACCATTAGGGGGTGCCGCAGCATTAGGCGATGCACTCCCTTGAACAGCGGCATTTCCAAGTGGGTGGGGTGGCTAGGATGTAATGCGGGCAAGTGGGAGGAAGCGGGCGGGGGCTGGGGAGTGTAGGCACCCATTCCCACACGATACTCCAAACCAGGCAAATAATGGACACACACCGCTAGGAAATGAGACCAGGAGATAGATTGCCAGTTGAACAAAAGTTTATATCAGATAAATAGTGCACGCAGAGAACTCTGCTGCCTTGAGAGCGCTCTGCCAAACATTACATGGACAACACTTTATAAATTCTGAAAACGTCACTAATGACGCTTCACCATAGGAGCATAATACTACAACATGATTGGCACACCATATAGATACATTATGGGAGTATATGAGCCAGCCAAACAGGATTGGTTGGTAGCTTGACTGTTCAACGGGCAGCACGTAGGTCAGCTGGGCTCGTCTCCCCAGGGTGAAGGTCAGACCACAAGATGCAACATCACTAACTAATCTATCGAAGGACAACAGGAACTGAAGACATGAGACAAATAACCATCAAAGCTGACATTAACGGTGGGTGCTGTAAAGTTCACTTCACAAGTTTTTGGCTAGTTTAACCTTTCCACCCGAGGACTCATAAAACACGGTACCCTGACCCAGGTGCCCACCTTGTTTTGTTTTGTTCTACCTGATGCCTTATGATACGAATCTACATGTGCTGTTTCTACAGTAGATATATGCTGTGAGGGGATTAAGACCTGTGGTGGGTGCTCGGCTGGGCCACTACGAAGGGCTAGATGTGTATCTGCATCAAAAGGGCAGAAGGGCATGGGCTCTGTAAGCTATGACTTTAAAGATGGGGGTCGGGGGAGCACAAGCAGGTTTGTGGATACGGATGGGCGCACAGGCCAGGGTTCAGGGCAGTGAGCTCATAGGAAGGGAAAGAATACTGTATATTTGCAACAATTCATGGCTGGACTTCCGTGAGAAATAGGTTTGCGGGGAGCTGGCAGGAGATGGAGGGGGAGGCTGGGCTGGCTGTGTGCAGCGCTGGACTGAGGGAGAGAGTGGTTTTAGAGATCATTGTGCGGCCTAGCGGAGGTGGCATTTAGCGTGGCACAAAATGGAGTCTGTATGCCTCACCAAACGGTGTATTTTTCCATCATACTTGTTGTTAATACTTGGTTCAAATCATACAAACAGATAAACGTTTCATTTCACGCGGGAATGTCGAGGGCTGCAATGTCGTTACAGCAACCTAAGGGATCAATACTGTAGGCTGCAGGTACAATGGGGCCAGATACATCCACAGGTATTATTGGCATACCTTTCTGGTCACGGCCACGGCGCAAAAGGATCATTGGGACCAGCAGTTCTTGAGGATTCTGGTAGTTCGTAGCGGGGAGCTAAGAAGTGCTCCCTCTGGCCCTCTCGGCCTGGACAGGCGCAGACAGGCAGTGTGGAGTCTGGCCTTCAAGAACGGACAGCTCCACATGCCGGCTCTGCTGATTGGTGCAGTTTTCATCACAATCAGGCCAATCCGAGGCCCTTTTGATTGGAACTACAGTTCTTGCTTCGGTGGCACCCGGGAAGGGCTTATTTGTGTTAATCCTCACAGCGTCGGCCATCTTTGGCTGTATTAGGCCTGCATTGGATTCCATGAGCCTCGGTGTACAGTGCAAGTTCTTTAGAGTTCTTGCATACTGTGGGGGAAGCTTCTCCTCGTTTCTTGAATGCCTCAATAACATATTTTTGTGAAGGAAAATAGTTTGACAATATTGGCAAATAATAGAAAAGGAAGGAAAAGGCAAGTACATAAAATAAAGGGTGGGAAGGTGAAGTATGGGGTAAAGTTGTGAGTTAGGGAAAGAGGAGACGAAATCAGAAGGAAGTTAAAATGTAAGAATTGGCATAAAGGGATGTATTTAATATGAGGACGAGGGTGAGCATTAGAGTGAGTATTAGGGTAAGTCCTGGAAGGAGGGTTATGTATGGTACGAGGAGAAACCATATTTTAAAAAGGGGAAAATGACAAATTCGTAATAAAAGCTCTTTTTTACGAATTTCTCCCAAAAAAAGACCAGCTTATTGTTAAATTTCTTTTGGTATTGTATGTCTAGCTAACTAGGTGTCAAAGAATGTTTCTCAATAATGCTGAACAGTGTATGGCCCAGTTAGCTTCTGAGCTGAATTTTTTATTGCACTTTGTTAGTTACTTTCTTAGAATGCCAAGGAAGGCCTGACACATGCAGCGTGGTGCCTACCTAAAGTGATTTATGCACTGCTCTTTGCCAAGCACAGTAGAGTGCTTCCCTAGAATGCCAGCATGTTGTGGCACGGCAGGCATGCTTATGTTCCAAACAGTTTTACATAGCACAGCTTGCTTATCAGGGCTCTGATTCACCAGTTCTGCAATGTACTCATTTTGTTGGGGTATGCTCTCTTAGACAAAGGTCAGCTGGTACGATGAGCTCATACATCTTGTCCTGGATATCATTTGGTTTTGTCTCTGCCATTCTGTGACCCCTTTCTCCTCATTCAGTGCAGGTTTTTTGTTTTTCCCACAGGAATCGGGTGTTGTCCGTGCTAAGCCCAGTTTCACTGTGAAGGAAAAGGGGGACAAGAAGCGGGTGCAGGTGAAGGTGTACTCCAGACCATACCACAGCCTGCAGGGGCCAAAGCCTGACATTGTGATTGGTGAGTACAGCATGGTGGCATTAGAAGGGTTGGCACTGGCAGGCCCAATGACTTGGCAAAGGATTCTTCGCATAGAGTGGGTGCTTTAAAAAAAACAAAAAATATGTTTTTAAGAGAAAAGTTTAGAAATCTAGTTCCACGTGTGACCCCTCACTTTCCATGCTCAATCAGACATACACAGCCAATGAGCTGTTGGCAAACCTCCTTAAGCTTATTTTAAAATACTATTTTATGGCATAGGGTGTGTACATGCATCCTGTTCAGAGTGCCCAACTCCCATTGCCCATATCCATCTAGCACAGTAGACATGGACGACTTAGCCGCAGTTGTTTTATTTATTTATTTTTCCATTTATAAAGCGCACTAAACCGACAGGCATCAACGTGCTGTTACATCAACCAGTTACTCAACATGATATATTGCAAAAGGACAATAGATCATACAGAAACCAAGGAGTCTATTTAGGCAAACATCCAGGTTGTTATTGATCTCTGGAAGGTCCAGTACGATTGCTCAGTTTAGGGCCCAGCTCAGGGACAGTGGGAGTAGGTTCCACTTTTTAGTTAGTATCCATACATACAGGATTTCATGACAACTCAGGTCCTCTGCAAGTGGAAAGGTACCTCAAGAGCTGGCATGATTTCAGACCGAGTTGCCTTTCTACAGATAGATAGATATTGCAGGCTGAAATCAGGGGGTGGTTGGGGAGAGGAGCGGATATTTTGGGAAGAGAAAGTATTATGTTCACATAACTTATCTCAACTGTCAGTAGATCAAGCAGCAAGCCTTAAAGGGAAATTGGAAATTGAGGATATTCGCCAGGTGATTTCGAGACTGACTGTAGGTAAGTCAGCTTGCATGGACGGACTGCCAAACGAATTTTATAAAGCTCTTCCCGACTCTGCACTGCAACTTTTATGCAAAGTTTATAACAACGCTTTTGAGTCTGGCTCATTACCAGATACGATGCGGCATGCATTGATCACGGTCCTGAGAAAGAAGGACAGATCTGCAACTAGATGCGAAAATTACGGACCGATTAGCCTGATAAACAGCGACTGTAAAATGTTGGCAAAAATCCTGACCATTCGATTGGCAACAGTCATATCGACTTTGGTTCATGAAAATCAGGTCGGCTTTGTCACTGGTAGGGCTGTGGCAGACAACATGAGACGCCTGTTGTTGGTGATTGAGAAAGGACACAGACAAACAGTCGCCAATGCAGTGATCTCGCTAGACGCTGAAAAGGCGTTTGATCATGTGGAGTGGGCCTTCTTTTTCACATGCCTAGAAAGAATGAACTTTGGGCAAGACTTTCAGCGTTGGGTTAAACTATTATTCAAAACCCTGTCTGCAAGTGTGCTTACGAACGGCCTCATCTCTGATGCGTTTGAACGTCATGGTGGTACCAGACAGGGCTCCCCACTCTCACCTCTTCTATTTATCTTGTCTATTGAGGCACTGGCAATAAGTCTACGAGCGGATGTGGACCTTCAACCTACTTTTGGTATTGGTCGCAATAACTTGATCTGGCTATACGCGGATGATCTTTTGATTGCCCTTCAAGACCCTGCAAATTGCATACCTCACATGATGCAAGACATTCAGCATTTTTCTACAGTTTCAGGCTACAAGATTAATTGGAGTAAATCCGAAATTCTCCCAATTAATAATCTATGTCAACGACACACATGTGCTCAGTTTCAGTTTAGATGGTGTATGGAAAAGATGAAGTATCTGGGCATATGGATCGGTGCTTAAGTGGTGAAGTTACCAACAATACATTTTGCATTAATCCTCCCGAAAATCCAATCTGATCTGGAGAGATGGGGACTTTTGAAGTTGTCGATGTGGGGGAAAATGAACCGTATAAAAATTAATCTGGCACCACGGATAAATTATATTTTGTCCATGCTTCCAATCAAAATACCAGGACACATTTTTAAAGAGATCAATAGAATCATGCAAACATTTTCCACCGGCCACCAATGCAAAGTCATTGAATCAAACAATGAGCAGTCTGAATGCTTATCATGGAAGTGTGGTGCGATTTTCCAGCTGGATCCCAAAGCCTTACTGACAACTAAGAAAAGTAAATCGAAAGAGATCAACCCACTAAACGGATTCTTGCAAGATTGCTGGTGTGAAAGCTCAAAACGTATGGGTGCAGATCCCTATTTACACCCGGATGCCTCCATCTGGCATAACCCGGCTCTAAAATACCAAGGAAGAATTCTCTTTTGGACAGAATGGTTTTTAACTGGTATAAAATACATTACAGGTCTATTTGAGGGGGGCATTCGGAAAAGCCTGTCGCAAAGGAGATCCGAGGCTGCCAGCGATTTGGGTGGAAGAGATGGGGGAAGATGTCGACCTGAGATGCTGGTGGAGATGTTGTGAAAACACTCATCTGATGGGTCTGGATTGGGGCCTTCGAGCATCACAGACGAAACTGCTCTTTAGAGCTTACTGGACACCTGTAAAGTTATTTAGAAGGAAGCTTTTGGACAGTGAGCTCTGCTGGAAGTGCAAGAATTCAAGAGACTCCCTCAGTCACTTGATTTGGTTTTGTTCAAAGACAATGGGCCTCATTACAAGTCAGGCAGAATGGGTTAACGGGCTCCGCGTGAAGGGAAAAGGGAGGGGAAGAGGGAGCTAACAACAGGCCGGTCGTAATTGGCCCGTTGTTAGCTCCCTCTCCCATTCCCATTGAGCCCTCTGGGGGCTCATATGGGAATGGGGAAGGTCCGGGCCCGAGTTCCCTGAGGGAGGAATTACTGGGCCCTCCGAAGCTCGGAAAGGCCTGGTAATTCCCCATTCAGGGAACCCGGTAAAGGAGCCCGGTTTGGCAGCAGCCATGGAGCTAATAGCTCCATGGCTGCCGCCAAACTCGTAATGAGGCCCAATGTGGTTCTGGGAAAGTATATGGCAGAGATTAGGCTTGGTCTTGAACTGTACGGTCCCCATGACTGCCTCTTTGTTGGTTCTGGACGACATCTCTGTTGGATGAAATCACCTTTGGCATAAAAACCTGGTTGCTCCGTTCATGCTTGCATGGTCGCTAAGAAGATGATATTGAGATCCTGGAAGTCAATCAATTCCTTCAATATCGATGACTGGGTGCAAGAGATTCTCACTCTTTCAACAAATGAGAAAGCCATCTACAAAAATACAGGTTAAATTGACAAGTTCTGGGACATATGGAGAAGCTTCCTTGAGGTTTATGGATGAAGCAGTAATTTCATTTTGGACTAGAATGTCTCTGGCTTTGACCACTGCTATTGCTGAATGTTTAATTGTTCTTTTGTGCAGTTGTTGTGTGATATTTCCATGATTGCTACTAATAACATTTACAATGCTATATTTTGGTTCTATGTTTCAAGACTGTCTCCCTTTTCCTTTTCTTTTCTCTTTTCTTCTCTTTCCTTCCTTCTCTACTTCTATTCTTTTCTTTGGTTTCATTATTTAGAGGTAAATGGATAACCAGTCATTTGGTATGCTCCGATTTTAATCGATTCATTGTATATTTAATTGGTTGTTACTGTATTATGTTCGTATTTGTTGTTTTAAAAATAAAGAATGTTGAACTCACATTGTAAGGCAGGTGAGAATGTTGTAATGTCCTTTTCTATTATTATTGGAAAGGAGTCATGTCTCCTTTCTGCTGTTATGTTTGTGGGCTGCAACCTACATGTTTTGCTGTGGGCAGAGTTTCCGTCCGAGCACCAGTGCGCGCTTGATATTAAAAGAAGATTGACCAATACCTGATTGTCTCCTTGACTTATTGAGTCTTCTCACATTACGTCTATTATTAGCATGCTTGAATGCGCTGCTTGAAACATAACAGTGGTGACAAGGAGGTAAATCTTCGAGCGAATGGAGTCGTTCGACAACGGCAACCAGATCGGAACAGATCGTCCAGCTGTCCTGAAATGCTGTGTGCGAAACAAGCACACCCATGTCTTGCTCCAGACCTGCCGCAGTGCCCCACATCAAAGGTGGTGAGATGGCCGAGCGGAAGAAAGTGAATCTTCTCCGCCACGGAGGAAATGTTGCAACGTATAAATGCGCAACAGACGTGTATGGCACGTGCTGAGGCCCGCAAAACGCTGTCCATCAAGGCACAAAATAGCGTCATGGTCCACAGTGCCCCAGGCGACCAGCACCCAATTCGCAGGACATTAACTCCATATTATCAAGCAGCAAGAGCCCAGGCAAGCTACACATGCTGCAACTAGCCACTCACAGTGCATTACACAGGAAATTTGCACAAGAAAATCCTCAGAGACACTTGAATTCCAAAGCCCAAAGTGAGAGCTCACAAACTACTGAGGCCCTGCCATCATGTCAGGGAATGAGGCAGACAGCAGCATGCAAAACCCTCACTCCAGCTCCACGCACACCAGTAGTAAGAGACATTGTATTTGAGATGTCAGAAAACAACCCATTTCAAGGTTAATTGACTCACTGAATAATTATTTTGCACTGCTACGAAACATAGGTCATGAGAGACATAATTTCTATACTACCACCCAAGAAAAAGGCGAACATGGATAATTTTGTGATGAGATTGAAAAGACAAGCAGAATAATGTGATTTTGACCACTATCGACGGAACAAGCACTCAAATCGCAGGCAATATCAAGCTATTAGTCTCCTGAATTCCACAAGAAATTGCTCCAGAAAAGTAGAAGTCTGGATGAAACCTTAAAACTAGCGAGAGCTGATTCTGCGCTATCCCTCCAAACAGTCACTCAGCAACATCAAGATAACCCAATCCGCATCATCAGCAACAGTGTGCCCCATTTGCACGCTGGGAGACATCCTAGAGCAAAAAAAGTGCTACAGATGTGGATACAAGTTCTCCAGCATTGGATCTTTCATAGATCAGATGCTTGAATATTCCCCGTCGTCAGGGATAAAAATAATTATTAAACATGTTTAATATACATCCCTTCTCCCCTAGACAATGCATGTAAATATTTCATTGTGGCCTATGAGCCATTCTATTGTGTAGTCCCTCCACCTCACTTTGGTCCTTTATGGCCCCAACCAATGAGGAGACAGGGTTTAAGCTCCACCCCAGTCAGCCATCTTCAGATTTTTCACTGCAGTATATCAGACAGAAGGAATCCTCCAGCTCTCTGAGCTTTCAAATTTGTTTCACTTTTTGTGTGTAGTTTATATTTTCGTAATATATTCTACTGGTTTCCCATCCTTAGGTGGCTTTCTATTCTGAGCCTTTGGGCTCTGGAAAATGTTTTTCTTGGCACTTTTTCGTCGAGTGAAAGTTCTCCTCAGCATGGCTGAGCTTCAGTCTGCCAAGAAGCCTTCCTGTTTAGGGACTGCACGAGGTGCAGGAAGAAACTGGTCTACACAAAGGATCAACCATCTTCAAAGTCTTCGTCCACGAAACCACCATCGGCGAATCCGCAGTCGACGAAGCCATCGTCTGCAAAATCACAGTTGATGAAAATACCGTCGACGACTCCAAAAAATTCGGTGTCTTCTGAAGAAGTAGAACCCACAACACCAGTCGCTGACGTCACATCCAATGTCAGCAGTCTCCACAAGTCTTTGGGAGCAACGTCTCCAATTTCAGATACACCTGAACGAGTTGGAGCACAACTGTCCCCGTTAAAAGAGATGACAGAACTCCTGGACGTCATTCTTCAGGAGGAGTTCTTAGACACGGAAATTCTTGGTGAGCAACCTTTCCCCATTCCTTAGGAAAACAACCCTCCTATGCAGGCCCACATTTTGGACACGCCTTTCGACAGGCAACAATTATTTGGCAAAAAAGTTGATGATCACTTAAAAGGAATTAAAATGGACACAGCCTGAGCCATTAGTTCCCTAAAGGATAAATATAAAGACTGCAGATCTTTTTGGCCCTTTCGAGGTTCAATGTCAAAAGAGGATATTCACATTCCTCCTATGGTCAAAAGTCACAAGGTAACACATTCCAAGGCAACAGATATCAATTCGCCAACAGGTATTCCCAGACAGGAAGGCGCAGCTCTTCCCAAGGTAAAACCCAGAACAAACAAAATTGATCATTTGATTCTTCCCCCTCTATGTCGAACACCTCTTGGGCGAAGGGTAAGCCAATTTTTTCAACGCTGGAATTCGATAACATCGGACAAATGGGTATTACAGGTGGTTCGCAGGGGTCACACCATAGAATTCCTAGACCACCCTCCATTCTTTGCCCCTACCCCTCGCAAAGTTCACATGCTGCGGAACATCATGCCAGAAGTAAAATTATGACTGCACAAAGCAGCTATAGACCCAGTTTCTTATTCCCAGAAAGGAAAAGGTTTCTATTCCCACTGCCTTCTAATCAAAAAGAAAAACGGTCAATGGAGGCCCATATTTGACTTAAGGGCACTCAACAAATACATCAAATGCATCAAATCCAAAATGATATCCCTGCAAGGCGTCTTACCGTGGCTGAACAGAAATGACTTTCTAGCCACTCTGGACTTAGAAGACGTATATTTCCACATTCCAATTCATCCTGCCCACAGACAGTTACTCAGGTTCTCTATAGGAGACCTACATTTCCAATTCAGGTTAACTCCCGTTCGGGCTGAAATTGGCACCAAGGGTATTTACCAAATGTCTGGCACCCATAGCAGCAAACCTCAGAAGGTTGGGAACAGAGGTCTTTCCATATTTGGACAACTGGTTGATAAGGGCAAGCTCCTACAGTCAAGCTCAATTGGCAGTATCGAAATCATAAAACTACTAAAAGGGTTAGGTTTTCGATAAACAACATAAAATCCTTGTCACAAGTCTCTCCCCTTCTCACCTGCTTTTGTTGTTTGCTTGCGACCGTCTGTGATGTCTTCTTTCTCACGGTCCGGGATTTGTACAAACCCGAACGCTGGTCCTCGGATTCCAGCGTGAGGTTCGCTATCCAACTTCCGGGAGCGTTCAGAAGTCCAGGGTGGATACCAGGAAGGAATGAAGTGTGCACTTGGAGGCACGGAACGCCGGGACCCGAGCGCGGAAGAAAATCCAGGAAGATCATAGGTTAGGTAGAGGAATGGGAGGAAGGACGGGGGATTCAAGGAACCAGGAATCAAAAGAGAGCCCCCAGCGAACTCCGGCAGCACATGTCCGACTACAGCAAGCAGTAGCGTTGAGATGCGCAGAGCCGTGGGGGCGTGTCTGTTTTGTAGAGCGTGCAGCGTGGAGCGTAGAGACTGGCCAGGAGCATTCCGTTTCAAGCGGCCATGTTGGAAGGATCACTGTATTCAATCCCCTATGGGTCAGGGACCAGGAAGTCCAGAAGGGACGCAGACGATGGTTCATGACAGTATGCCTCCTCTGAAACCCAGCTCCTCCGGGCTTGCCGAATGGATAAGATGGAATCTTCGAACCAGCCTTGGGGCATTAATGTTTGACATGGGTTCCCAGGTGCGCTCACTGGGAGAGTATCCCTTCCATTCGAACAAATATTGTAGTTGACCACGTCGGTACCTAGAGTCACAGATTCTGAAATCCTCGTATTCGAGTTGGTCATTTACCATCACTGGGGTAGATTTTAGAGCTGTTCGAGATGACTCAAGATATGGTTTTAACAATGAGGTGTGGGAAGACTGGATGGATCCTTTTCCAGGATTCTGGTAGTCAGAGTCGAAAGGCCACTGGATTGATTATTTCTTGTATAGAAAAGGGTCTGTAATACCTGGGAGCCAATTTATTTGAGTGCAGATGTCGAAGAAGGAGCTTCGAGGATAACCATACTTTGTCGCCTACTGAGTAGGAAGGTCCAGGTCTTCTTTCGGAGTCAGCATAATGTTTAACATCTCTTCGGGCCTTTTCTAAGTGTTCCTTTGCTTCTTTGTGTGTGGTAATAAGGGTTTCAATCCAGGAATCTACCGCAGGAACTGGGGTAGGGTGTGGGAGAATGGAGGGTAGAACTGAAGGATGAAATCCTTGACTAGAGAAGAAGGGACTGGTATTGATAGCTGAATGATCTGAATTGTTATAAGCAAATTTGGCCTCAGGTATTAAGAGTGACCAATCATCTTGGACCTTGGTAGCGAAGCAACAAAGGTATTATTCCAGAGTTTGGTTTACACGTTCAGTGACTCCATTGGTCTGTGGGTGATAACCTGAAGACAAGGCACGTTGGATTCCCAGTATACGACATAATTGCTTCCAGAACTGAGATATGTACTGGGGTCCTCGGTCAAAAATGATCTTGGAGGGTAGCCCATGAAGCCGGAATATGTGCTGTAGGAAGATTCCGGCAAGGTCAGATGAGGATGGCAGTTTGTATAAAGGTGTAAAATGAGCCATATGAGTAAACAAATCAATAGTAACCATGATAGTTGTGTAGCCCCTGGAGGTTGGTAGTTCCACAATAAAATCTGTGGCGATGATTTCTCAGGGTCTTGCTGGTATTGCTGGTTGGCGCAGGAGGCCTGTCGGTTTCTTATTATCATGTTTGCTCTGATTGCAGACTGCACATGTCTGGATATGGATCCTGATAGCATCCTTCATCTTCGGCCACCTAAACTGTCTTTGTATTAGATGGAGGGTGTTGGTAATGCCACGATGTCCTGAGTGAAAGGTATCATGGCATAGGCTTGTGATCTTTTGTCTCAGTCCAGGAGTGGGAATGACCAACCAATTGTCCTTTAATAGATACCCGTCCTGTGTTTTGAGATTCCATCTATTGTTTCTCTTAAACTCCTTCCAGGTTTCAGAGGATTGAGTTTGAATTCAAAAATTCTCCAGGAGGGGGAGTGCTTGGGCAACAAATATTGTGTG
This sequence comes from Ambystoma mexicanum, assembly GCF_040938575.1. Taxonomy (NCBI): domain Eukaryota; kingdom Metazoa; phylum Chordata; class Amphibia; order Caudata; family Ambystomatidae; genus Ambystoma; species Ambystoma mexicanum. The sequence continues at coordinate 142,509,923 of NC_090921.1, forward strand.
GGGAAACATCTTTGGGAAGGTCCGATCTTCAAGGGTTTCATAATCAGGACGTCTGGATAGGGCATCGGCTATAATGTTATGTGTTCCAGGGACATGATGGATTTGAAACTGATATTGAGCAAAAAAGGAGGCCCAACGTGCTTGATGACTGTTTCTACATTCTAGAGATTGTAGGACTTGAAGATTCTGATGGTCCGTGCGAACTTGTACTGGGTGTTTAGCTCCCAGGAGGAGATGACGCCAGTCAGAGAAGGCTTGACGGATGGCTAGTAATTCCTTTTCCAAAACGGAGTCATGGGTTTCACTGGGAGTCAAGGTGCGAGAGAGTTAGGCAATGGGGTGTTCTAACTTGTCATCCAACTCTTGCTTTAGGACTGCCCCAATGGCATAGTTGGAAGCATCAGTTTCAACAAGAAAGGGTCGATCAATGTCAGGTTGAGCTAGGATGGGGGCTTGTTTGAACTCCGACTTCAACCGTTGGAACGCTGTATCTTGGTCTGAGGTCCACAGGAAGGGGGTGTCCTTCTTTAACAATGTAACGATAGGATGCACAATCTCTGAAAAGGTTGATATACATTTCTGATAGAAGTTAGCAAGCCCCAGGAAGGATTGAATTTGTTTCACAGTAGTTGGAACGGGTCAGGACAAAATTGAGTCTATCTTCGAGGAGTCCATTCCAATTTCCTTTGGGCTGAGAACGAATCCGAGGTAGTGAGCAGTTGATACATGGAAAAAGCACTTCTCAGTCTTGGCCAGGAGCTTATGTTCACGTAGACATTGTAAGACTGCCTTCACGTGCTCTTCATGTTTTAAATGGTCCTTGGAGTATCTCAGTATATCGTCCAGATATACAATGACGAAGATGAACAGCATATCAGAGAACACTCGGTCCATAAAACGTTGGAATACCGCTGGGGCATTAGCAAGTCCAAAGGGCATAACCAGGTATTCAAAATGGCTAAAGGCTGTTTTCCATTCGTCACCTTCCTTTATACGAATAAGATGGTAGGCACCCCTTAAGTTAAGTTTTGTGAAGACCACTGCACCTCTGACTGCTTCCAGGATATCCGAGATGAGAGGCAATGGGTAGCGGTCCTTGAGAGTGCACTGGTTAAGGCCACGGTAGTCTAGACATGGTATGAGCTCCTTGGTGTCTTTCTTGGGAACAAAGAACAATGAAGCACCCGCTGGGGATTTAGCTGGTCGTATGGTGCCATTTTCCAGGTTAGTATCCAGGTATTCCCGGAGGGCCCTTTTTTCAGGTTTTGATAAAATAAACATCCTGCCGAAAGGAATCACTGCTGAAGGTTCAGTATCGATGGTGCAATCGTCTGGTCTGTGAGGAGGAAGAGTTTGAACTATAGCGGTCGAAAATACATCAGAAAAGGCTTGGTAGGCCCTGGGAATCCAGATGATGTTAGAGACGGTGACTGGATTTTGCTGACTCTCCTGCGAGTCTTCAGAAGACTTTGGTAAGGAATCTAGGGATAAGCAGTGAGACATACAGTGTTCAGATCGAAGGAACAGGGAGCCTGCTGCCCAATTGATGTAGGGGTTATGCCTTTGTAACCAGGGCATTCCTAGAACCATCGGATAATGGGCTGATTTTATAATGTCAAATTTGACCCTCTCTCGATGGTGGTTCATTGAGAGTAGAATCTCTTTAGTCTGAAGGGTTATAGGTCCTGAAGACAGAGGTCTCCCATCAATAGCCTCTACAGGTTGCATTGTTCCTCGAATTTCATGTGAAATGTTGTGAGCAGTGACCCAATCATGATCTAGGAATACGCCCATGGCTCTGCAATCTACTAATGCCAGGATGGGTTAGGATTCTTTCTTGGAAGGTGATAGAAAGTAGAACCACAAGATTATTTTGTCCAGGAGAGTTCAAGGATGGAATTGATGTGGAGCAAACATCTCTCTCCCGAAACTGTGCCCCTTCTAGGATCGGGAGCTGGCGTTTCCCGAACGCCGTGGAGGACCAATAGGGCATTCTCTCACGAGGTGTTTATCGGAGACGCAATACATGCACAGACCAGTGTGAATCTGTCGCATCCTCTCTTGTGGGGTAATGGGTCCACAGAAGGCCCCCAGTTGCATGGGTTCTGGGTCCGGAGTTGGAAAAACTGTGGGCTCAGATCTAGACGGGTGTTCTGTGGTGGCCTTTTGGAAAGCCGATTTAGACTTCTTTTTCTCCACTTTTCTTTCTTGGATTCGGAAGTCTATTTGCAAGGAAAGGTCCATGAGAGCCTGGAAGGAGCTTGGGCGAGCTACCCTTGCTAACTCATCCTTTATTTCTTCATTCAGACCTCTTCGGAAGAGAGTGAAGCTGGTTTCTTGAGACCAATCTGCTTCCTTCACGAGTTGTTTAAAACGGGTCACATAAGTGAGCATATCCTGGGATCCTTGTTGAAATTTGGGCAGTCTTTCTTGGGCACTGTACACCTGTTCTGGGCGATCAAACATGGCCTTTAGAGCATCCACAAACCCATCATTATCATCCAGTAGGGCGTCGCCCGAATTGACTAGGGGGGTTGCCCAGGGCAAGGCATTTCCAGTGAGATGTGAGATCATAAAGCCCACCTTTGCTGGAGAAGGTGAAGTGGACTAAACATGAATCAAGGAAAGCACAGAGAGTCTTGGAAGAACCATCATACTTGTCCACTACTCCTCCCAATAACACGCTTTCTTTAGTTGCAGAGTCAAGTGACAAAACTAGCTGTTTTAATGCAGCATTCTCAGCCTTAAGGTTCTTTACCTCTGTGGTTAGTTCCTGCATGCCTCGCATGAGGTCTTGAACACCGGCTTCCATCTCTGTATCTGTATCATGTTTTACGCGTCTCAATCTGTCACAAGTCTCTCCCCTTCTCACCTGCTTTTGTTGTTTGCTTGCAACCTTCTGTGATGTCTTCTTTCTCACGGTCCGGGATTTTTACAAACCCGAACGCTGGTCCTCGGATTCCAGCGTGAGGTTTGCTATCCAACTTCCAGGAGCGTTCAGAAGTCCAGGGTGGATAGCAGGAAGGAATCAAGTTTGCACTCGGAGGCACGGAACGACTCGAGCGCGGAAGAAAATCCAGGAAGATCAGAGGTAAGGTAGAGGAATGGGAGGAAGGACGGGGGATTCAAGGAACCGGGAACCAGGAATCAAAAGAGAGCCCCGAGCGAACTCCGGCAGCACACGTCCGACTACAGCAAGCAGTAGCGTTGAGACGCGCAGAGCCGCGGTGGCGTATCTGTTTTGTAGAGCGTGCAGCGTGGAGCGTAGAGACTGGCCAGCAGCATTCCGTTTCAAGCAGCCATGTTGGAAGGATCAGTGTATTCAATCCCCTATGGGTCAGGGACCAGGAAGTACAGAATGTTAATGTTAATGTTAAAGGACATTTGTACCGCGCACTATCACCACCGTAGTGGTCCCTTGGCACTCTGGCGGCTCTGAAAGAGGAGGGGAGGATGAGTTAGTGGGAGGAAGCAGGAAAAGTGCAAGAGAGCAGTGATATGCTGTTGGCGGCCTTAGCCCGGTGGGTCCGTTGGCTGGGCCTGGGGTGTTTGCGGCTGGTAGTCGTTGTGTACTGTTGTGCAAGGCTATGTGTGTTTTGTTTTGTTGTTGCCATGTAGTGAAGTTTGTGCGGTTTGTTGTGTTGTAGGTTTTGGTTGTGTTTGGTTTGGAGTTTGAGAGGTGTATGCAGAAAGGGAAATTGTTAGTAGGGTTGGTTAGTTTGCGTCTGTATCCTGAATTGAAGCGCTCGGCTTGCGTAGTCTCCCCTGTTGCGGCTCTGTCCTGATCTGGGTCTGACTGGCATGCAGGTTCCATACTCCTCGAGTCCCCGCCTCTAATATGCTCTCTGTTAGCTCCCCTTATCCTCCATTTAGACTCTAGTGGGCCTGCCAATGACAACCTCTCGGGTAGTGGGGGAGGTTGCAGTGTCTCGATAATTCCACACCATGTGGTACCTGGCGGTAATTTAAATTAAGGGGCCGGCGAAAGTGTTGGTGGGATTGTCAGGGTTAGTCGACTCAGTCTCTGTGCGTGCCGCCTGTGTTCCTGTCTATCCGATGTTGCCCGTCCAGCTGCCGTGGGCTTTACTCTCCCCGGTCAGGAATGTCTGTGTCTTTCCAGTTTAGTTATACTTTTTACCAGTTTTGTTTTCCAGGTTTAGTCTGTGGTGTTGTACAGCCAGGTTTTTAGTGATTTCCTGAATTTTAGGTGGTCTTCAGTGTTTCTTATTTCCTTTGGGATGTTGTTCCAGGTTTTTGCGGCTAAGTGGTAGAAGGAGGTGCCTCCAAGTTTTTTCTTGAGGTATGGTTTGAGTTCCAGGCAGATTTCGTTGCTCGATCGGAGGGGTCTCGTTGGTTTGTAGACTGTTATTTTCTTTTGTAGGAATTCTGCTCCTTGTCCGCTGATTGCCCTGTGCGTTATGCACATTGTTTTGAAGGTGATGCGATGTTTAACTGGGAGCCAGAGTAGGGTTTTTAGGGCTGGAGTGATGCGATCTCTTCTGGATAGTTTGAGGAGTAGTCTTGCTGCTCCTTTTTGGATCCGTTGCAGTTTCTTCAAATGGTATTCAGGTGTTCCGAGGTAGAGGCTGTTTGCATAGTCTACTTTAGACATGATTAGGGCGGCGATAGTGACTGTTTTGTGCGCGAAGGAGAGGAAATATACAATTCTACTTGCCGTTCGGAGGAGGAAAAAGCATTTCTTCACTGTTGCATTTATTTGTGGCTCCAGGGTTAGGTTGTTGTCCAGAAGGGACACAGACGCAAACGCGGACGCAGAAGGGAGGCAGACGACGGTTCATGACAATCCTGCCCAGTACCCAGCAAAACGGTTCTCTTTCTGGGGGCCGAGTTCAACACCACCATTCTCAGGGTAAGACCATTGGTGGACAGATCAACAGCCATCCTCCGCTCGACATCATTGTTCCTAGAAAAAGAGACGACCACGGTACACTCTTTGAAATCCCTCCTGGGCATGATGTCCTCATGTATATTTCTCATACCAAACTGCAAACTTTGCATGAGACCAATCCAGGAGGCCCTGGAGCACCAATGGAAACAAGCCATGGGTTCATGGGAAGATGTAGTCCAGATACCGACGGCAGTGCACCAGGTGCTTCGATGGTAGAATAATCCACGGAATCTGACCCAAGGGATGCCATTCCAGGCACCAACATCTACTCTTCTCTTAAGGACAGATGCATCCCTTTTGGGATGGGGAGCACACTTAGCGAACCTCCAGACAAAAGGGGCTTGGTCAGACTAGGAATCACAGCTCCACATCTATGTCCTAGAGCTCAGGGTGATACGGTGGGCTCTAAAAGCTTTCCTTCCAGTAGTGGCGGGTCAAGTCTTAACCATCCAGAAAGACAATACAACCTCCATGCACTACACAAACAAGCAAGGGGGCACGAAATCAGAGAACCTATCACAGGGAACTCAAGTTCTATGGTCATGGGCCTTGCACCACAAAGTCCAGATCAGGGCGGAACATCTCCTGGGAGTGGGCAATGTCTTAGCAGACATTTTGAGGACACACCCAAAGTTTCTGCCCAAGGTCTTATCGGAAATGACACTCACAGAGCACATTGTGCTACCATCTTTCTTCCGGAACTATACTTCGGAGGTGGAAAGAGCTTTACACTTCCTATATGTGACTAGGGTTTTGAAATTCTACTTGCAGAGAACTAAGGAGTTCCGCTTATCTAACAGGCTGTTTATTGCCGTCACTGGTCGCACAAAAGGGCAACATATCTCCAAACAAAGTCTGGCAAGATGGGTCTCGTTATGCATCCCTAATTGTCATCAATTGAAGGGTGACCCCCTCTCCAGACCGCTTTCAGCACACTCCACCAGAGGGAGAGTGGTATTGGTAGCTTTTCATACAGGGGTACCCTTGAAGGACATCTGCAGAGCCTCTACCTGGAGCACTCTGCACACGTTCGCCAAACACTACTGCCTAGCAGAAGATGCCAACAGGGAATCAGCAGTTGGACAGGCAGTGTTCTGACACCTCTTTGCATAAGGTAGGACCAGCCTCCTTTCCCTCCTTTCCCTGAGTAGGTAACCGTTGTGTTGCTGCATGATAAAGGTTTGTTAGAAATAACTTTTCTGCATCTATGCTTATATATGTATATATGGATGTGATGGTGGCATGCTTTAACTGCTTGGTATTCTATTCAAGCATCTGAATTTATGAAAGATCCAATGCTGGAGAAGTCTTAGTTACTTACCTGTAACTGTATTTCTCCAGCATTGGTATCTTTCATAGATTCAAATGCGCCCACCCGCCTCCCCTGAGAGGCTGCTCCTACACTCAGAACCCATCATACTGTAGTTTCTACAGTTCAAAATCTGAAGATGGCTGACTGGGGCGGAGCTTAAACCCTGTCACCTCATTGGTTGGGGCCATAAAGGACCAAAGTGAGGTGGAGGGACTACACAATAGAATGGCTCATAGGCCACAATGGAGCATTCTATAGGGGAGAAGGGATGTATATTAAAACATTTTAATAATTATTTTTATCCCCGAGGATTCCCAGTCTGACGACGGGGAATATTCAAGCATAGAATCTATGAAAGATACCAATGCTGGAGAAATACAGTACAGGTAAGTAACTAAGACTTTCCATATGTTGGTCCGTGCCCAGCTATAGGTCATCATTGTGACAAATGTGAAGGTGAGAACCATTTCCAATATGCGTGCAAAAACATTACATTCTTCCAATCAGTGGAAACTGGTAGAGATTCCAGGAGACAAGATGGTCGTCCATCAAGGCGGGAAAGCCTGCAACACAACACGCGATGATCTTCCGCCACTAGTAGGCGCAGCTCCCACAGTGAGTCACAAGAGCCATCACGCAGAAACAGATGGCGTGAAGAAAAAAGAGATCACTCTAGTCGCTACAGGAGTAGGCATGACTCGCAGAGACGGCCCATGCAGCAGAAAATCTGATACTTGGAAGAATCCCCACGACGTCGACGTGACTCGCACTCCTCATCATCCAGCGGAGACCGCAAGAGAGGATATGTCCATGCCATTGGAAACAGCATTGCTGCAGAATATAGCCCGACATTATTGCTACAGATAAACGGACAAAGCCGTGAATTTCTAATTGATACCATAGCCACAGTAAACGTGATCAATGAGGACAAATACAAGGCCCTAGCCAGAAAAAAAGAATTAAGCAAAGCAGACACCCAAATATACTCATATGGCACAAACAAACCCCTCAAATTCCACAGCATGTTCACAGCCACATGTCAATACAAGGACAAAAGCCTGAAAATGTAAATATACATCGTAAAAGGAGATACCAAGGGGAAGCATACTCACCTTCCGGTCAGCCATTTAGATGAGTCTCATACATAAAATGTACCGAGCATTGCGCCATGCCGGTAATGGAATCACCGCCATGCCGCTAAAGGGCGTAAGATCTCACTTATCGTCATCGTATGCCGTGAAAATAGCACCTCCGCCACCCTAGCCATCGACATTAGCGGTCACCGCTAATATGGGTAACCGCAATAAGCGGGAATCGCTATTAGCGGTGACCGTAAATAAGTGGATCCGGAAGTAGCGTCACCGCACAGGAACGGGAAAGAGCATGGCCATCTTTAAAAACACAATCCATTGCCATCCTCTGTTACCAGTAGACACCTGACCCCCACAACTTCTACAAACCTCCTACACCACCCCTTTGACATCACGATGCCTAAAGTTTTGAAAAAGAGCGGAGATCGGCTGCGCCAGGAGCACTTTTCAAGGGAGGTGCTAACAATGTTAGCTGAAACACTCCAAGAGCATGCTGATGTTGTGTTCTCCACGGAGATGACCAGACCGGCGCTGCAGAGAAAAAAGGCAATATGGGCCATGGTCGCCCAGAGGGTCAGTGCCGTTGGCACAACACCCCGCACTACCAAACAATGACTCAAGCGGTGGGACGATCTACGTCTCCGCGTCAGAAGCATATTGGCGGCAAATCGGAATCTCGGCATGGCGACTGGAGGTGCTGAGTCACGCTTAAAACTACAGCCGTAGAAGGAGATATGTGCCGCCACCGTAGGCACGGAGAGCATTGAGGGAGTTGGGGACATGAAGAGAGGAGCACCGAGATCAGGCGATGCAGGTAGGTGCCTCAAGTCTAACTATGCCAATCTCACCACAATGATGTCCAGATGATTGGGAAGTGCAATGATGCATACCAGGGTCCACCGGACACATTAGCACAAGACTGGCTACAGGCAGTGCTGACCTCCACCTTGTACACATGCATAATGCTCCGCGTTTCTGTAGCTACCCACATGCCTCCATGCATCAACCACCTAAGAGTGATACTACCTGCATGTCACTGCCTCCAATGTGAACCATCCAGCAATCAAAAGGAATGCAGCCATCACAATGCCTGCTCAATGCCCGTAGACCCTTCACTAACCCTCTCCCTCCTTTGGTCCACCACAGGCTCACATTCGGACAGCGCCACAGGTGCAACCACTGCCAAGAGGGCCAGGGCCGAAGAGACACAACAACGTCCCTCCACCTCAGGGGGAACAAGAAAACCCCAACATCAGGAAATGTCCCACAGCACAGGCCACGGCAACAATGGCTACCAAGTCCACCACTTCGGCGCCACCGACATCCACCATCTGTCCAGTGTTGTCTGCCGAAGGCACTGGATCCGCAGAAAGCAGTACCATTGGTGAAACTGCTGCCACTGCAGCTATCTCCGACAACGAGGAAGGGGATGTTGATCATGTTGTGAGTCCCCCCACTGACCTGTCCCCGTGCAGCCAGCATGACAACATCATACAGGGGCTATCTCCTGGAAACTCTTTGCCGGTTACTCCCAGCCCAACCGCACATGTGCAGGAGGGCAACCGTATAATGGACATGCCACAACCATCAGCCACAGGCCACAACACCCAAGAGGCAATGCAGGAAATCATTACGCGCCAACAGCAACTTACAGCCCTGTTGACACAGCATGTCACAGAATGCACCAGCACTAGGGAGGAAATGCGTGATTGTGCTGCTACTCTTAGGTCTACTATCGAGTCCAGTTCTAAGGACATTTGTGCTGAACTGGCCGTGGTGCGGCACGTACTTTCTGAGCTAGTACAAACAATGCGGGACATGCGTCCAAGTGAGCAACCCAGTTCTTCCTCGGTTGCCAGTTCAACCAGAACCAGCCCCATGCGCAGATTGGGCAGGAACCTGCGGTGTTCCGACAGGGGTGCACCGGGTGCTGGGAGCGGGGGATGCCAATAGGCGCAGTCTTGTGAACTGGTGCCACATGATGCACTTGTGCGCAGTCATCCACACATGTTTTGGGGAGTAGAGGGGGAGGGGGAGTGGGTGTGTTGGGGAGTAGAGGGGGAAGGGGGAGTGGGTGTGTTGGAGAGTAGAGGGGGAAAGGGGGAGTGGGTGTGTGGGGTGGTGGGTGTGTTCACTTAGATTTACCTTTTCAATACACTTTAGTTATGCAGAAATCACATGTGTGGACATTGCTTATTGCGTACGTGTGCTTTATTGGTTAACAGTCTACAGTGTCCATGTCCCTGACACACCCAGTGCCCCAAGTGCCATCTCCATGTGACACCCCCATCCATGTGTGCTAGAAGATTTGATTGATCAGAGTCCGACGCATGTCACGTCCCTCCTGTGCATCACTTCCTCCCTGAGGTGCTGCCCCATCCCCACTCTCCTCATCCTCTTCGTCAGGTGGTTGCTGTTCTGCGTCAGGGGGCAGGGGCACATTCCGTCTGATGCAAATATTGTGTAGCATGACACATGCCATGACGATCTTTGCCACCTTCTCATGGCGGTACAGGAGTGCCCCAACAGACCTGCTGAGGCAGCGAAACTGTGTCTTCAAGAGGCCAAATGTCTGCTCAATCACCACACGGGTTCGTGTATGGGCACAATTATAGTCCTCCTCGTGCCTGTTCTGTGGGTTCCGGACTGGGGTAAGGAGCCACCGATAGCCTGCATCACCTGCATGTGGGCAACAATGTATGTGTAATTCAACTCATCATATTTGACCTCATTAAGGGACACCATGGCATGCATTTATTTCTTCATCTCAGCCCCATTTCCATGCATGAATGGAGTCACACGATTTGACTGCTATGTGTGTATTCCTCTAATGGACTGTTTTGCATTACATCGATTAGTGTGCGCTGGGGGGTCCAGTGGCTTGTGAGTGCACATGCACTGTGTCAGTTCACGACCGTTGTTTCTGTGATCTTGCAGATGTCCAGTTATTTGTATGCTTTCATCCTGGCAACGTTGATGTCAGCCTCATGATGCACTCACTACGCACAACAAATGGTGTCATGCAATTTCGTTGGGCCTCTGTGTCAGTGTGGTGGTGTATTGATGTATTTGATCCTCATGTGACTCCTTTGCACGCAGTAATGGGGGACTGGCCTTTCAGTTCATGGTGTTTTGTGCTGTGTTTTGGCTATAGTCGTTGCTTGTAGCTGCATTTTGTTGAGGGGAATGAGGTCTGATTTCGTACAGTGCACATAGAAATGTCTGTGGGATGGTTGGGACACTGCTTCATTCGCATGGTAGGGCTGCTTACATCTTGCATTATGTGGTCAGGTGTCAGGTCCAGTCTGGGCTGCTTTTGGGGTATGAGCTTGCTCCAGTCCCTCTGGCACTCGCAGCTAGGTTATGTATGCATCTCTCCCCCCCATCTCAGCCAGGTGAAGTATGCATCTCTCCCCCCGACACCCATCTCAGCCAAGTGAAGTATGCATCTCCCCGCCTCCCCATCTCAGCCAGGTGAAGTATGCATCTATACCTCAATCACCTACCCACATCACATTTCCATGAGCCTAACATGCGACTCACAGAGAAGCCAGGATCTCTGCCCTGCATGTCGCTCCATGTAGCGTGGAATCGTGGAGTTCCACAAGACCATTGAATCATGGGTTGATCCGGGGTATCAAGCACAACAATGTGTGATGATCTTGTTTGAGTCACATACCATTTGCACGTGATTGAGTGGTATATCTTACGGTTGCGATACGCTACCTCCCTGGCATGTGGGACCACCAATTTCACATGGATGCAGTCGATGGCGCCAATGCAACCAGGTATGCCGGCCAGTGAATAGAAACCCACTTTGGTGTTTGAGATCTCCTGGGCAGTCCGTGGTAAGGAAATGTGTTCGTCTGTGTGCTTGAGGAGGGCATCAAGCACTTGGTTCAACGTACGTGAGAATAATGGTTGTGAAATGCCATGCAGTTGCCCCACTGTGTGTTGGTAGGTGCCTGTGGCCAGGAAGTGGAGGACAGACACTACCTTCAGTAGGGGTGGGATGGCGGTGCGTGTTTCAATGAGGCTGACAAAGTCGTCATGTATCATGTCCACAATGGTGGTGATGGTGTCCCGGTCCAGGCGGTACAGGGTGTGGATCTGCTCAGCAGTTAGGTTGAATGGACTGGCTCTGATGCGTGGGATTGGGGGCTGCCTGCGTGGTGGCATTGGCTGTGCTGGAGGGGCATGCTGGCCCTGCCTTGCCCTCCTTCTCCTCCTGCGTCTCCTCTGTGCTGCCTGTTGTTGTTCTTCTTGTAGTTGTTGTTGTAGCACTTCCACTGCAATCAGATCCTCCAGCCCCAGCATTGCTAGTAGTATTGCATTCATTGTGAAGTGTGATTGGGTGTGGGAAGGGGTGGGGTGGGGTGTGCTCCTTTTGTGCTTGCCCAGTCTGTATTTCCTCCACCTGTGCTGATTGAGAGCACCTGTGGCAGCTGGGAACACTAAACATGGCCATTTACGGTTGGTTCGCGATGGCGGTATTAGCACCATGGTGGTAAGCTACTTTACGGCCTCCACAAAGGCATTATTTGCATGTCCGCATGACTTGTAATGTTCCCCACTTAGCGCCATGGCGATATTTACGGCATGGGTGCTGCGTGCCCGCGCCCTTGGCGCTTTTAGCAGCACCGTTGATTACAGTGCCACTAATAGCGCTATCTCAGGTCATAATCGGCCGTACTGGTAAGCGATGCCGGTAATCCTTTACCGGCATAGTTTTTCACTTACCGCCAGGGTCGTAATGAGGGCCAATGTCCATGTCGGGCCTTTGCTGAAAGAAAACAGACTTGTCATCCCGCAAGCTTGCAAGAACAAGTGCTCACACTAGCACACTCGGGACATAGGGGAATTGTCTCGACGAAACGACAACTCAGAACCAAAGTGTGGTTTCCCCAAATGGATGAAAAAGTAGAGCAGCTACTAGGCAAGTGCATTGCATGTAAGGCAGTCGCTCCACGCACCTTTCCGGAGCCACTTAAGATGTCATCGATGCCGCTGGAGCTATGGTACGAAGTTGTCATTGGCATGTTTGGCTCGGTGGCCAACGGCAAGTACGTGCTAGTGATCACTGACGAAATGTCCAGATTCCCGGAGGTGCACCTCATTTTGCAGACTACAGGATTCCGTCCATAGTAAAGTCAGACAACAACAGACAACATCAGCGGACATGATTTCGCCGTGTTCGCCGAACAGCTTAGTTTTCAACATCCACAGGCCAATGGAACAGTGAAGAGATGTATGGGAAACCTGAAACGCGCCCTCCAAGTCTGCTCAATCACCAAAGGATCATTCATGCAGGCAATAGGCACTCTGCTGAGGGACTACAGAAATACCCTACACAGCTCGACAGGAGCATGTCCTTTGGCACTCATGTTTGGACGAGTAGTAAGAACCACACTGCCACATAATCCAAATAACTCTTTTCCCACCACATATGGTGACACTGCAAGAACAAGGGACAAGGAGAGCAAAACTAGAATGAAGGAATATGCCGATCAAAGGAGAAAAGCAAAACCTAGTCACATCCAGATAGGAGACCAGGTACTGGTAAAACAGACCCAAGGTGCCAAAGACGTCCCTGCATTCAAACCTGAAGCAATGACTGTGACACACATACAAGGGTCCACAATAACCCGAGCTAGTTCATAATGCACCATCACAACGAACTCATCATTCTTTCGAACTTTTGAAGGCGAGAGAGGCCCGGAAAACAGCGACCCTACTAGGGAGAAAGACTCCTCTGATTTCGACTCTGAATACAGAGAAGAGGACAAGGACGCTGATGACAGCGCCAGTGACTACACCATAAATGAAGGTGCACCCATACGCAACCCCTCGCGAAGAGTGGTGTGTAAACCCTCACAGTGGATAGAAGAAATTAACTAATTGACTCCCCAAGTTTTGTGTTAAGTAACAGGGAGATGTAATGTCCTGTTTCTATTATTATTGGAAAGGATTAATGTATCCTTTCTGCTGTTATGTTTGTGGGCTGCAGCCCCCTTGTTTTTCTGTGGACAGAGTTTCCGCCCGAGCACCTGTTTGCGCCTGATATTAAAAGAAGATAGACTGTTACCTGATTGTCTCCTTGACTTATTGAGTCTTGTCACATTACGTCTATTATTAGCATGCTTGAATGCGCTGCTTGAACCATAACAAATGTTTTAGCTGAAAGAATGTCAGAGGGTACATAATTGGAGTTAGATATGGATGTTTGAAGAAGATGGAATTTCACAGTTTGGAGACTGGGAGGCAGAGATGTTGGCTTGGAGTGATTGGAGTAAGTGATGTTAAATACTGGAAGGTGGAGAAGAGGATTTGAGGTGAATGGAGGGGGGGTGTTTCAAATTGTTACGGTCTCAGATGAGTGCTTTGGGGGAACAAGGAGCCCGACACATATTTATGGATGCATGCTTTGAGTGACTGTATGGACGGATAGAATCAAACATTTATTTGAAGGAGCAGAGATGGACAGAATATTCCTAGGTATTCCTGTCACAAATTTAACAGTTGACACTCAGTAGTCTTTAATATGAAATAAGAAAAGAAGGCAGCCAAACCTGGTCTTTTTAACTCCCTATAACAAAAACCTTTATGGGGCTTGATACACAGATAGAGTAAACTTTACTAAACTTTAGAGGAAGCACAGCCTTCAGAAAACCTAGCAGGCCTTAAATGGGTGGACGATATGATGGGAGGATGAAGCAAAACAAGGTTCTTAGTCCCCTGGAAGTTTGAGTGAATGCAAGGATGGAAAGACAGAGGGACGTGTAGATAGATAGGTGGATGAGTGGATAGGAGAATAGATGAATGGATGGATAGAGGCTTGGTGGTTGGATGGATGGATGGATGGATGGATGGATGGATAGCTCAATATTCAAGCTTGCATCATGTTTAAGACAACCTCCAACCGCTACAAAACAGTTACAACCAAAACACCACCCTAACTGGCCAAATAACTTGACACATCACCAGAAGCTCCAACATTACCAGGCTGGAAACAAGGAACTTCAGGGGGGGAAAACAGGAATCAGGCTGCTTCCTGCTGTGCACACTGTCCCTGGAACAAGTTCCCACAGAAGATAAGCAGGTAAGAGTGCCCCTCCATCCCACACTTCAGGAAGGACCTGAAGACTCTGCTCATAAGAGAGCATCCCATCAATTGATGATGACTCCACTCTACCCTAATTCTTCCCCCCTGGAGCTCATCCACCCCCTGCACCCTTCAGTTCATCCTAGCTTCCTTGCTACCGCAGCACCTTTACTTGTAACTCACTGTGTGCGTGCCCCATGAAAGCCGCTCTGTTGCTTCCCAGCTAGGCCTCATACATGGATGGGCAGATGCAGAGAGTAGCAGGTGCTCTCAGTAGAAGAGTCTGGAGGAGTTCATGTGGTTGGAGAAGCCAGGACAGTTGTGTACATAGGCCAAACTGTTGCTGGTAGGATGTGCATTTTTTAATGAGACGAGGACACTGAAGCCTGATGGAGGGGGAGGGAAGATATTTATAATTCAAGGTCTGTAACATGTAGCTTTACATATGTTTTGGACTATGGATCCCATGATCCCTGACCATTGTCTATGCTGCCTTGGACTGATGGCAGATGTAGTCCAAAACATCTGGAAACACAAAGGTTGGAGACCCTTGTTGTAAGTAAATGGTGGACTATGAGGAGAATGGCGCAAGTTGTGGCTAGAGGAAGGACTACGTTTTGGCTAATGCGGAATGTAAAGTGGCTTAAATTAAAGATGTATCCCAATTCTCCACAAATAGGCAGCTGCATATTTGAACCTAAGACAGGTTGTGTTAATGCTCTTTAGTGTATGGCCACAGACCCTCTTTCAACACTTTTCCTTCTTAATGCTACAGGTTTCAACTCTGGCTTTGGACTGAAGGATACCTGGTTGAGCTCCTTGCCAAGACTCCAGGTAACAGTACGTGAAGAGTGTGCAGTGTATGATACTATTCCAGAGGATATACAGACTTTTAATCACACAGTAACCTTTGTAACCCTAATCCTTACTCCCCATTTGAGCAGACTTATTGAACAGGTCAGAGAACCAGAGAAATGTTTTGATCAGCACAGAATAAAGACTTAAGCTCTAGTATAAGCACAGGCCTACTTGGTTCTAGGCTCACCTCCTTACATGCTTGCTGATTTTAATGATCACATCTATTTTCTGGTCATATCCTAACATAAATAGAGAGTGCAAGATGTGCAAAGATTCCTTGGAGCAATTAGAAGTAAAGGGGGTGCAACAGCCACTTGGTTCAGTAACTTGCAATTACTTCTACGTCCAATCGCTTCTCCTCCATACTCATGGGAAGATTGTATAACATCCATGTGTGCTCCAATAGGCACAGACTTGGGTTCAGATTTCCACACTTATTTCTAGAGTAGTCCGATGATGTCTGTGTCCATGTCTGCTGTCCTGCAAAATCAAACCTCTGCTTCCGCTCCAACACAGAGATGCAACGTGGGAGCCAAAGTAAATGCAAGGTTGATGCCATTTATGCTGGCCTCACAAAGGCAAGCATTGCTTAGTTACAACAACTCCAGAGCACTAGAATTAGGCCCATATGCAGCCTTGGGAAGTATGGTAAATGCTCTCAGCTGAGACCTTCGCTGCATTAGCGCCATCAGGCACCAGAGAGAAACTCAATGTAGCAAATGCTCCAACAGCCTTGGCCTTCTGTCCCTTAGCAACAGGCTAAAACACTACCCAGCGCATCTTGTTTACACTTTTATAAGAACAATGTGGTAACTTGCGCTTCTTTCAAGTTGCTCTTGAAAGGGGGGCAATCCTTAAAAGCAATTTTTTTTATTGTCCATTGCTGTGGTTTCGAACCCACGCTGACGACAAGCTAGTATCACATCTCACTGTGCTATTTCGTAGGTGCTGGATTTCATTGGTTTCATTCAGTTGAGTGCTTGACACAATTTATTGAAAGAAACAAAATTAATTTTTTCCCACAATTATCTTTTCCTGACTTCTATACAGCTATGCTGTATTGGGAACGATTTGAAGCAGTTTTCCCCTTTATTATTGTTCAAGCCTCCTACCCGCCAAAAGTGTTTAAAAACATTGGGTTGCGCGCACCAAGGAGTGCACCAACGAGTGCTGTGTGGCTGTTTGGTGGCTTGGTGGTGGTTGGAGGGTGCTCAGTGTTGCTGGTATCATAGTTTTGAGATTCTTGGCGTGCTGGATATATACAATCTGATCTGATAATAATCAAATTTCATAACATAGTGTAATTCTCATAACGCCTCCAATTACAAAAAGATACCAGCGTCGAAGTAGAGCTAAAATGGCATGTAAACACACAGGAGGGATGGGAGAGAACAACAAAATCATTTCTAAAAGGAAAAGAAAGAGCAACATAATATTGCCTGAGAGTGCTACATTGGGGGTCATAGAGGCTCTATGGGAAAAACATGGTGGCATAAATAAGGCAAAAGATTAAATAACAGCATACTTTAAACCATTAAATCAGAAGTCATTTCAACATGCAGTGGTTGAAGTGCATCAATGCAGTAATGAGGAGGATATAAATGAACGATCTGATCTTGAACTTATTGATAATTACTCAGTGCTGAACCTTAATTTAAAAAAATGCATCTAAAGTCTGCATAGACTGATTGGAGAGTCATAAAAGAAAACACTAGTGAATTTCCACTGACGAATCTGGAAAGATCTCCTGATTTAAATAAAATAGCAGCAAATGTCTATGCATCTTCTCCAATTAATGAAGATATAGCTTTGTTATCGGATTCTTCTGATAAAGATCAACCTGACCGAGAGCACATAAGAATATTGAAAGCCCTGTTTACATTATGTAACTCCATTTTTAAGGACCAACAGGTTTTAAAAGAATGAGTAACGAAATTAGTGGATGCCATCCTATTTTCTATTATTAAGAGTAATGAGGGAGATGTAACTGAAGGTAGGGGTATTACATGTGCAGATACTCAAACAGTAGTAGATGATACACTGGTCTCCATGTTGAACGTTGACGACTCAATTCTTACAATTCTTAATGAGGGCATATCATTGCCACGTGAGGGTTTGATCCACCTATTGCTAAAATACTTAATAACCAGCACTCTTTTAGAGACCCCAGTAAATGATGTACAAGGAAACGGGTAAATATCCAAAACAAAAAGAAAACAAAATTGAAAACACAGGGGGCTTTATCATTAGCAGAACGATCCTCGGATAGATTACTGTGTGTTGAAACTACGGATTGATTTTCCTTAATAGAAGAAGACAGTCAGAAGAAAAGGTCTAAATCTATTAGGAAAAAAACAGAAGAAAGATGGCAGACAGGGTAATTAGACACTTGGTTAAATAATAAAGGAAGTAATGGGGGGAGCAACAATAAGGTAACTCCCCAACAACCCAGAGGAACAGAAGCACACTTGATATTCCTTTGAGGGTAACTAATGATGGTTCTAATTACTGGGCCCCTATAGAGAGTGTAGGTGCCCTCCCCGTCTTACTATGTGCAATAAAAATAAATGAGACACACCCCAGACGGGGACTAAGGCTAAGAGGATAGGTTGCGAGAGTTCAAAAAATAGTTTATGTAATTGGCATCCAAAGAACTCTGCTGCCCGAGAGCACTCTGACAAATATCACAATTACATCACATTAAAAAGGAAAAACTCGTCATAGATGACGCAATTAGCATAGGGTATTGAGTTGGTACAGGATTGGACAGTCATTATAGTACTATATGGCGGTGTCATCACTGTTCCATCCGGATTGGTTTCTCCTTTGCCGGGAGGGTGGACTTCACGTGATCCCGTTGTTAGTGTCCAGGAAGGGTGAAGGTCAGGTTGCTGTGAAGCAGGGTGGCCACTAACGAAGCTAACATAATACATCTTTGTGAAGCATGCACTAAATAATGATCATTTGCAATTTATTTGAACAAATCATTGTAAACCTATAAACCTCTTACATGTATTTACATCGTTAATAAAAGTGGCTTATATAGAGCATCAGGTTAAAGGGTTTTGACCATCATGATAACAATGATTGAAGCGAGGGTCGGGACTTGTAAAGAATCTAAGGCACATTGGCTTTTGTTAGTAGTGGGAGACAATATACTGTGACAGGGGCCTAATGTTAGCTGGGGCCTGCTTGGTGGGCATCATGGCGAGGTTGCATATCTGGTACATCAAGAGAATACCTTGCAGGGACACAGGGTTACACTGGCAGTAATTTTCCAATAGCGAGGGCAAGGGGGCATGGACATATTTGTGGAGATGGATGAGCTACAGCGCTTGGCTCAAGCCAGTTCACACTCAGGGCAGTGATCTCAGAAGAAGAGTGAGATGTTACATTTGTTATTTTTTGCAATTACCTCCGGCTTCAGCGCGAGAATGGGGCTGCAGAGTTTTCCAGACATGGCGAGAGAAAAGGTGGGGGCCATGTGTGCTGTGTGCGCGGTGCTGCAAAGGGGAGAGAAGCCTTTTCGTATTATCGCAGTGAGGCCTAGTTACAAAGATGGAGTCAAGGGGGTACAAACATGGATGCCCTGTGTCCTGCGCAACGGCACCATCTACGCAATTGCCAACCAATGCTGACATTGCATAAGGGAAACGGGGGCACTCCCCACCATTGGAGGCATGTGGTCCAAGCTTGTACTAAGGAAAGGAGGGAAGGGGGGGCCTACTGCCCCCTCACTCCCACACATTCCCCCCTTTTGTTACATCTAAAGTAACAAACTATCAGTTCTTTTGTTCTCTCTTCGATAATACTCAGCTTCAGCTATTGCTTCATCTCAGGCTGGTGTACCTTTTATGGGCATCCATGCCCTACATACGCTCTTCAGGCTGTGCCCTCTCCTTGCACATTCATCTGGGGTACATGTCATATATATATATATATATATATATATATATATATATATATATATATATATATATATCCCTCCTTCCCCATCCAGATCAACCCACACTTCATTGTACCATTGCAGCTCCCTGGGTTCTTTTATGGTGGTATGATATAGATTGTCAACCCTGTCCCCATTTTGGCAGTATACTGCTGTCATGCAATATTTTAGTGGGTTTGGTTCCTCAGTTTGCATCTGGGCATCTAACATGGTTGTTACCGTTGCCTGTCGGCCCATCGTTACCATCATCATAGCTGAATTAGGCATAGATTTTGCACAACATCGGATACCTAATTGGAACACACAGAAAAATAGCATTATAAGGACGATGATAGGAACGACAATTTTCATTATTGTGTTGAGCCAGGACGGTATCCAGCTGAACATGTCAAACCAGGTGGTTGGTTCTACTCCCCCTTCTTTTGACATCCTTTCTCCCAGGCTGTGTACTGCTGATATGACATGGGAAAGTGTTCCATTATCTGCATCTTCAGATGGCACGAATGTGCAGCATGCGCTCCCGATTTTTCCGCAAACACTGCGTCCATCGCCGTGAGGAGATCTAAGACGTACCGGTTCTACATTGTCATTAGGCGCGAGGCACGGACCTCCACTTTCATCACGTTGAACCCTTCTTCAGTGTCGTTGGCGAGTTGGATCAGCTCCCAGCGCACTGTAACCACTTGGCGTTAGTTTGGGCCTGGAGTCCTGGTGTTAGGAGCGAAGCAAAGAATATCTATGCGGAGTTGAAGAGTTTATACTTCGGCGGGATTGCGGCAAGAAGAGCAGATGATTCAGACGAGATGTAATTGGATGATCTAGAATCTAAGGCACATTGGCATTTGTTAGTAGTGGGAGACAATATACTGTGACAGGGGCCTAATGTTAGCTGGGGCCTGCTTGGTGGGCATCATGGCGAGGTCGCCTATCTGGTACATCAAGAGAATACCTTGCAGGGACACAGTGTTACACTGGCAGTAATTTTCAAATGGCGAGGGCAAGGGGGCATGGACAGATTTGTGGAGATGGATGAGCTACATCGATTGGCTCAAGTCAGTGCACACGCAGGGCAGTGACCTCAGAGGAAGAGTGAGATGTTACATTTGTTATTTGTTGCAATTACCTCCGGCTTCAGTGTGAGAATGGGGCTGCAGAGTTTTGCAGACATGGCGAGAGAAAAGATGGGGGCCATGTGTGCTGTGTGCGCGGCGCTGCAAAGGGGAGAGAAGCCTTTTCGTATTATCGCAGTGAGGCCTAGTTACCAAGATGGAGTCAAGGGGGTACAAAAATGGATGCCCTGTGTCCTGCGCAACAGCCCCATCTACGCAAGTGCCAACCGATCCTGATATTGCATAAGGGCAACGGGGGCACTCCCCACCATTGGAGGCACATGGTCCAAGTTTGTACTAAAGAAAGGAGGGACGGGGGTCTACTGGCCCCTCACTCCCACACAAGAGTTACATAAATACATTGAATACATAGAAAGCTGGTAATTTGTAGGATATATTTCAACTCACTGATGTTAAAACAAAAAAAGATAACAATTCTTGATATATATGCTACTTCCCAAAGCCCTTTCTTAAATAGGAAAAATGTTCTGGAACTATTACATCAAGTCACTGGTCTAGAAATATCTTCCAAAGATATTTCATTGGTGGATATTCAAACTACCATACTGGGGTCTAATTGGGAAATAATCCATCTGGTGTCACCTATTGTAACTGAATGTATATTGCTTTACTCAAACATTTCCATGGCTATGGGTTATATGATTGAGAAATTAGAAGATAAAGAATTGAAAGCAACAGATTAAAAAAAATGAGAAGAGCAAATGAATGGTCCAAGTAACATGGGGTTTGATGTGGAAGGTCTTATGAAGAAAATTATTGAGGGCTTGAAAGTTAATGGTCTGAATATGACTCATCCGTCATGCCCTGTATATTCAAGCGAGAATTGTGATGACATAGATTGACAGATCCCATCAATTATGACCCCTTTGAAATTTTTATCATGGAATACGAGAGGGTTTCATTACCTTGCTTCGAAAGACATGGGACTATCTTTCCTATTAGAGTCTGATTTGTTTGCACTACAGGAAACATGTTTGCTCCATGTGTTCTGGATGGTACCATATGGTACCATATATTACAGAGAAAGGCTATATGGAAATAATTAGGTAGACCCGACGGTGGATTAATGTTGAGAGTCTGAAGTAATTTGATTCTAACTGAATTCCAGATTCCCGATAATCATCACGATATATTTGCTATTTTAGAGGGTATGAATGAAAATGGTGAGCTAAGTTTGCTTGTGATTAATGTTTATAATCTGCCTATAATGATATGCAAACAGTTAGGGTGATTGAGGACTTGGAAAAGACTATTGATGCTTGTACTTGGAATAATCCTGATGCTATGTTTTTAGCCATGGGTGATCTAAACTTCATAAGGCTCAGTGTGAGGCAGCAGTCTTTGACCTCATCCTGTTATGCATCCACTTACCAAAATGGTGCAGTTTTAATTCACTCCATGGAGGATGAACCTATAATCAAAGATCCATGGCTATTGTTTATACTCACCATTCAACTTTTACAGCTGTTTGTGGATGATCCCAATGTTAATTTTACTTAGTTTTGCAGATATAAATCTTCATGGATTGACTACATATTTTCCCTACTGTTATGGCTGAATTTATGGGGCAACTTACTATTATTCCTACTTTGGTTAGTGATCAGGCTGTAAAGAAATTCTCGATAAGAGTGGATTACAAAACAATAGAGGAAATAACCGGGGAATGCAATTTTAATCATGCAACAAACAGAATACATTGGTCTATGGCGAACATGGAAAGATACTTGCCATTATTTGATGATCTATTAACCGACATAGATGATGCTGATAAACTTCAGATTCATGTTTTTGAAGATCTATCCATAAAAGCCAAGCAATATGTACACAATTTTACAAGAAGACAATCTTTGAACATTCTGATCAAAAACAAGTCCTTCAATATTGTAATCGCTAAGGAAAAACAGAGGCATTATAAAGAAATAAAAAAAATGGAGTATTACTGATAAAATTATATTAAAACAAAAAATAGCTAGTCTCAAAACTAAGTATACGAACTTCTTTAAGAGACATAAAGCACCAGAATTTTCGAAGAAATGGTTTTCTTGGTATACTTCCCTCAGAAATAATGATGCAAGGAGATTCTGGGATTTTTTTAAACATCATAATTTAAACAGTGATGTGGGAAAAAAAGAGATTAACTGTATTCCTGAGAATAAGTGGTTTTCGTATATTAAGCTTTTGTATCACAAAGATATATCGCCCTCTAGATGGAATGTGATCTCCTGGGAGATAAAGGATGTTGAACATTTAATTCCTGTTGCTTAGGACCTTGAGAGAAGTATATCTAGGTTGAAACCATTGAAGGCACCCAGCCCTGACAGGATTCCAAATCTTATACATTTTTTTTATTTTTTTATTTTCCTTGTTTAATTGTTTTACAATTTTTACAAGAAGAAATCCTCCTTCTCATCTTTAGAACCTTCGCATCTCCATCAGTTAGTTTCCAGTATTTCCGATTCAGACTGCTTTGTTGGACTCTTTCTCCATTAAACAAGCTGAACCACCAATTTTCGTTAGAGTATGTTTTAAATTTTGAAAGCACATGGCCCAGGTATTGTTCTCTTTGGGATGAGACTGCTCCACAGGACAGCAGCAAGTGTCGCAGGGTCTCAGGGTGGTCCACTTTTAAGCAGTAACGACAGTCTGTACTGGATGATTAAACCCTTCTTTTCAGGATTACGTTCGTAGGCAAGATGTTGAGCTTAATCCTTAAAAAAAAGTTTCTATATGTCTTGTTCGGAATTTTTTTAGCTATTCAGGTAACTGATTCACTTTTCTTGGAAGAAATGGTATGTCTGCCGTTGATTTATATTTACTGGCTAGATCAAGGGTGTTAATCCAGTCAAATTCCAGAAGTTTTATTTTCGTTTTGTTCGAATTTGCCCAAATTTCTTCTTCAGTGCTGTTTATTTTATCCAAAACGGCCTTATTCTTCGCACCTCACAAGTTGATGGTGGTATTTTTGCCTTTTGCCATTTCTGCCTGAATTATTGTGAAAATTGTGGGACCTGTTGGGGCTATAATTTTCCTGTATAGCATCAGCGTATTTCGCTCTACAATACTTTTCAGAGAAGCCAGCCCAGTTCACGTCGAATAATCGGCATAGGTGTAGAAGGTGGAAGGTGGAAGGTTGAAAATCCGACGCCACAAGCCTTCCAGTCTTGGCCATATGGTCTGTGGTAGTTGAGACAATGCTTCAGTTCCATAGGTTAGGGCAGGTACAACCTTAGCCTTGTAAAATTTGATTATGGGAATGATTGAAAAGCAACCATATTTTCTATCAATCATTTTGGTCTGTGATACCAAGTTCCTGATCTTTTCAAATAGGGTCATCTGCATTTGTTGTCCAACCGAACTGTTGTTGAATAGGATGTCCAAATACTTGAATTCCTTCACCTTCTCAATTTTGACTCCTTCTAGGTACCATTGCAGGTTATCAGATTTTTTGCTTGACTTCTCCATGATCATTATTTTTGTCTTGTTCTTATTAATCTCCAATTTGTTGTCGCAGATGTAAACTGACAAATTATCTAATTGCCGCTAAAGACCTATAGGAGTCAAATCGAGCAATATCATATCATCGGCATAAAGGAGGCTTATTACTATTCTTCATGCAGGCTTTATCCCTGTGAATTGGAAAGCCTCAATCTTAATTCCAGGTTTTACTGGTGACAATCCGAATAATTATAGATTACTCGCCATGTCAGATGTTTGCTCAAAAATCTTCCCGCAAATATTATGAGCAGAACTAAATGTTTGGATAAAAAAAAAATATCTTCTCTAAACAGCAAACTGGATTCCGACAAGGCATGGGAACGCTATTGAATGCTTGAACGCTCTCATACTTAATATGTAGTGCTTTGACAAGGAAGGATGGTGCTTTATATATGTTTTATTGGTTTTAAAGGGGTCTTTGACAGTGTTGACAGAAATATATTATGGTCCAAATTTAGAGATTGAAATCTCAGCCCTATTGTCTTACATTTTATTCTGGAACTATATTCAGATACCGTTATTCAAGAGGCAATCTTAGTGAAAAAATAGAGACACATTTTGGGTTAAGACAAGGTTGCCCACTGGCACCCAAATTATACAATCTATATGTTTCTGATATGGGAATTACAATGAATGCATCTTGTAATGTTCTCCCAAAAATTAGTAGTCAGCATGTAGCATGACTGGTTTATGCTGATGACACCCTCTTGTTAGACAGCACGCCGATTGGGTTGCAAGGTACTCTTGACGGAATAACCTCATTGTTAATATTAAAAAGACTAAAGAAATGGTGATCTGCCACAGAAAGAAGCAGAAGGACAAACTCTCATGACGGGTGTTTAATGAGCAGATTGAGGTTGTGCATTCATACATATATTATGGCATCTTGATAACAGACACGCTAAATGTATTGTTGTTAAAAAACTATGTGTATCTGAAAATAGAAAATGCATTTTTAGCCATTTTAAAATGTATTAAATACAATGGTGCTTATTCCATTGAGGGTCTCATTAAATTATATAAAACATGTGTAATTCCCTGTCTAAACAATGGCTTAGAATTTTTTACTGACACAGAAACTAGATGGATTAAAAAACTGGAAGGGAGACTATGGCAACATGCTCTTGGCCTACCAGAACATGTTCCTATTGAAGGAATAGATTGTGAATTAGATATGTTATCATTATATACACCAAAGAGAATTACTGTGGGAATTTGTTATATACATATGTTAGCCAAGATCAGTGATTCTTAGTCAATATTCTCATATTTAAAAGTATCATAGAAAATGTGGACTCCAACAGTAGATTGGCAGAAGGGTAAAATGATGAACTATTGAAATAGTTATGCCTATTTTGGTTATGGAAAAACGAATCAAAATATTATCCAATATTTGGGATCGTAATGCAAATGTCCCCAATGTTGCCAAATATAAAAAGTATGATTCCTATGTCATACAAGGCTTTCCTGTGGAGAGGCCATGTGGTTATCTTATCATTCATTATGGTAGCAATATAAAACGTTTTATTTTGATGATCAGACTGGATTTTCTCCCAACACTCTCGTAAATGAGGGCGTGGCAATGTATTCCTTACCTTGAACGACTATGTAAGATTTGTAATTTAGAAATAGAAACCCATAGATATTTATTAACTGGTTGTAGAAAATTTAATGACATTTACATTAGGGGTTACCACAATTTAAGACACGAGGTGGAGAATTTCCAGTCTGCCCAATCTTGGAGTCTAATATTTTCTGGGAATTATACAATTTTAAATGTTACTGTATATCATATTTGGCTGGAAATACTAAACACATACTTTTAGACACACCTTGGTAGAAAATGATGAATTTTTGTATTTAAATTGATTTTATTTGTTTGCATAATATTGCATTTTTTGTATGAATTGGTTACTATGTTTTGGTTTTATATAGGATGTTGATTATGATGCTGTTATAATGAACTGGTTTCTTATATGGTGGTGATTATTATGGTTGATGTTTACAAATCTGCTCTACATGTATGCATGTGTTTAAATGTATGTGATGTTATAAGGTTTATTTTACCACACTAACATTAAAGACATTTTTTTTTATGAATTAAGCACAATGAAAATAGCACAGTGCAATTCGACACTGGCTTGTCACCAGCAGGGCTCGAGTGAATCCCAGCAAGAGACATTTTAAAAAAAAGTAACCAACATCCTATTGTCTTGTGCTGGGGACTCTACAGGTCACACCCATAACTTAGGCCACACCCCATCGTTGCAGCCACCCCTAAACTTCTCACCCCAATTAAAGCACTGCCTTCCTCTCATTCTTTTAAATGTCAAAGGATCTGGAAAGAGAGGCCGGCGCCAACTGTGAACAGCTCACTGACACCAAGGTTGAGACTGTGCCCAATAAAATCGATTGATACCTTACTGAGCGAGTACCATATGTGCTTGTTTTCTGTTGGGCCCATCATTAGAATAATCAGAGACATCAGGCATTGTGTCAGAGCTGGCTGGCAACTTCATGTGGTGTTGGGCTTTGACACAGAGTGTTGCAGCCCTATGATGGCCGCACTGTTTTCCCATTAGAGTTGAAGCCCCAGAGGAACAGCATGAGGTCAGTGAACACACTCGGTGTTCACTTTGGGTGAAGTCATGCTCCGAGCAGAAACTCTGCTGCCCTCTAGTGGAAACCTTCACATATTGCAGACTGTACAAAGGTAGCATTTGTATAACAACTTGGTCAGTGCTGTAGATCTGCACCCCTTTCTTTGTTTTTGATGCCACAGTAGATTGTTTGGTAGAATTTGAATTTTGACAAGCAAGACCGTCTCGTGATGGCTGCCATTTTAGAGACACATCAGGGGCGTTTCTTGACTGACAGCTGCCAGTCAAGTGTGATGCAACACTGCATTAGGTTCAGTCCACACCTTGGAAGCATTCCAGCTGCTCTCTTTTTAATGTTAGTTTAGGCATCTGCATTGGAGTGTTCTTATGAGAATGGAGTAAATGTTGCTTATTTGTATCTTTTCAAGAACACAATGTTGAAGATCTTGACGCAAGCTAGTCTGTGTGGTTTATCTGGGGTTAATGGAAGACCAATTAGCTTCTGTATTCTCGATCCCTGTAAAAACTCTGCTGTCTCTCTCCTTACCATTTGCCTTAGATATATGAGGGCCTATTCAGTCGCTCTTTGGTACGCGGTGAGTTTCGCTACCACATTACCTGCCGTCCTTCTTCCTCATCCCCTTACTCTCCATTCTCTTTCAAACTCTTCTTCTCATATATCTCTATCACTGGCATCGTTATAACTCATACTTACCAATTAAACCACTGTCTCTAGGTAAACAAATCAGATAACTAAGAGCACAGGTCGTGAAATAAAACTGCTTCTTCGGCCGTCGAAAGCAAAATACTGCTCAGTAAAGTCTAGGTTATGTAACTATGATATCTCTATTACTTATGAATTTTTAGAAACAGTAAATGGTCTGTAAAAATACACGAGTTTCATAAATTGTGGCTCTCCATGTATACCAGGTGTATCGCGTTTTAATTATGTACCAGTACCCATTCATGTACATCAAGAACTCGTCTTATATGTGATTCTGTCACCCTCTCCGAGGGACTTGGTAAGGGTTGTAATGTCCCTTGCTCTGTCTTATAAAAATGTTCAATAAAACCTTTTAAACCCTTATTTACTCACGGAGGATGTGTGCCTCCGTTCAGGACCCCTTTCTATTTCTTTTCCTTTTCGCTCCACCCCATCCGTTTTACTATGTAGGGTATAACACACTACCTGGCCATGCCCCTCCAGTTCTTTCTTTCCTGTAGACGCAACAACACGTTGGGGGGCATAGACACACTGTCAGGTCCCTGAGGCACACCGTAGTTACTTACAGGCATGTTTTGAGTGATGGGTAAGGTGGGAGGTTGCTTTATTGTAAAGATTACAGAGGCTTTAGGTAAAAAGGTCCTGACATTTGAACGAAATGATTGCTTGAGAGGTGTGTGGTGCTCCATCTTTTCTTTTTTTCCTTAAGTATGTCAATATAGGGCAAACCATTGAGCCCTTTCCAAGATGGTGAAGTTTCCAATGAGATAATGGGGAATCATGGCGAAGATCCCTACCTGCGTTCATAAAAAGAACTGGAGCATGCCAGTCCTGGTTTGGTTTTATGGGTCATTTATGGACCTAGTTATGCGAATAAGGAGAGCATCAACTTGGAAATATTTGTGGGGCAGGTTGCAGAAAAGACTGGTAGGAAACTTTATTTGAATAAACTGAAGTAAACTCTTGGTGCAGAAAGTGTCTGATATAGTCCAGGGATGCTGGAACTAAAGCAGGTGTAACTAGTTCTGAGTAATGTTTAATGGAATATCGCTGCATGTTGCCAGTGTTTTCTTCAAGTGTAACATAATTACAAAGGGATGGGTCTTATCACGATGTGATCAGAAGAGATTGTACATGTGCAGCGTTGCAGTTATCTTTAGCGGTGGGAGGAGCACTGAGTATGCCAGTCTGTGGACATTCAGGGAAGCAATCAAATGTGTGCACGGGTCCTGCGTCATAGGAGGATTAGAGAAAAGAACATTACTGTTGTATCCCTAGCATGCGCATTCATCATCTCTTCGCTCTACGGCAACGGTCTGCGACTAAAAAAAGGGACCTTAGAGCCATGTCCCACGCATTTTCATCCTCACTTAGTTTACCAGCTGGGAATAGCACTTTGAATATTGAGACGTCTCTAAAAGGGTGTAAAGTCCCAGTGGTAATAACGCAGGAGTTAATGGCCTGCAGACCCTCCCAGGGTACCTATCTGCAATGGTCTTAATTATAATCTTACACCTAGGCCCCTGAAAGGGAACAGGGGAGTGTATAAAAGAATAAAAGACAGATTCTGCCTGAAGTCTGGCGACCTTCCTGCTCTGTCGTAATCTGTAAAATTATACCCAAGAAGTGGATTTTTCTTGTGCTCAGTTACTTCTTTTCCAAAATTCCTGCTTCCCCCAGTTACATTAGTGCTGCATACCTGTCTGGTCCCTGCTCTCTGCCTAGAGACCATGTAACCTTTTATTCTCATTAAGTTCTAGAATTTCAATAATTCTGTTCTTCACTGGTACCCTAGTCTGGTATTTCTGCCTTTGGTAAAATTAATGACATAACCCAAAACCAAGCTCCTCTGAATTGTAATGTACTTGCTTGTGCACATTATCTTAACCACAAATGATGGTGTCTTTCCTCTTCTCATACAATTCTCAAATGGTTTGACAACTGTTTTCTGCTAGGTGCTCCTACTTAGTGATGACTACTCATGCACTGATTCTGTAGTCCTTTCCTACAGCTTTAAACGCTTGCGCTATTATCATGTTTAGGGGCGTGTACCTGTTTTGTGAGACCTAACATGCCGTGGGTGCCGTTAGATTACCCTGGCCACACGCGTCTCCTTTTCCTTTATCTCACGCAGTAAGGTTCTTTTCTCAAAACCACTCACCGGGATACCACAACTTCAAAGATGACACAAGCATCGCCTTTTGCTTCTAAGGATCCCACACAATTAACTAAATGTAATGCTTGTGACCTTGCACAACCCACCGAATTCAATCACTGTCAATTGCAAATGGTAACTTATGTACACAGTAAGTCTTTAAAAATGTAAATAAAAGTTCGCCATCAGCAGTTTTCAAAACGTTGTAATACGAAATTAATCACTTGAATTTGCTGCTATCCAGGCACTGGCCACTACACATAATAAATAAAGATATTCCTGTTAGGGAAGAATTCCCTTTACTGCACCTTTCCTTCCATCTTTATGGAACCCCCAAACTTGTTGCTTTTATTTTTGATACTGACATGCTCTTTTTGCAGTACTGTGAAGCCTTAAGCTTCACTGCACTGGCTTTTACTCACATGTTATTGGGAAACTGACATGTCAGTACTAGGAAACATTGTTTCCCTTAGTTTTTACTGTGTTGCTACCTTTGGTTACTTTTGTATCACTTGTGGTAACTTTTTATCATTTTACAACGCAGCTTACACTGCAGTACAATGGGGTACACTTTTTGTTTTGCCCTAGACTAACACTCGGAGGATCTTTGGTTACTCTCGCAGTGCTAAGAGGGTAAGCTGGTGGCAGCAGTGACTTTTTTCCCACTTTTTGGAACTTTTCGTTTAAGCCTTACTGCGTTTATCGCGTTTGGCTACTAACTGTGCACATGGTTTTTCACTTGTGCTTTGGCCATCTTGTTCTTTAGCCTTCTTCCTGGCCAGGAAAATCCTTAAAAGGACTTCAAGTGCCTGGGAAAGCAGAATGTTTTGGCGGACTACTGGAGGGCTGTGTGTGTTTGATGGCAGGATGTGGGTTGGGACTGTCTGGTCCCAATACACAAACTGGTATCAGTGTGTCTGAGTCATATCCATGAGTGTTCCCACCAGTGGTCCTGATTGGACCACTGGAAGGGTGTGTGTGTGTGTGCGTGTGCATGTGTGTGGGCTACTTCTGTCATTCGCTAGTGAGGGAAGCTGCTCTTACCTGGCTTTTAGGATAAGAGCCCCTGCATCAGCTCTACAGAGATCCTGGAGAAACCTGAAGGAGCCAAGACTCCTATCCAGCTGTGAGACCTGCTGCTGTCCTGTTTCTTCCTTTTTGTATAGGACACCAGCATACCTTGCTAGGCTCTGCCATCTTGAATTTAGAGAGTAACTGGTTGACCACTATTCATGAGCAGGAATAAAGTGGCAGCTATGTATATGCTACGTGGATACGGATACAAGCAGATAGGAAATGTGATGTGGTGTCACAAGAGCCCTTTCCATTCTGTTTATGGAATGTACTCTAACTAAAGGCCCCTCACACTGGGCAATAAGACAATTAGTGGCAAAGTACATGAGTATCAGGATTCAGGGATCCAACACCACAGTTAAGTGCAGTGTTTTCCTTTGGCCACAGATGTATCTGATGTCAGTGTCATGCTCTCGCCTGCACTCTCTGAGGATGATGGCTTATTCTGACTGGCCGGTAGGCTTCACTGTTTTCCATTCCGCACTCTGGATGGCCACTAACTGTGACTCTGAAAAGTGCTATACACTGTCTGGCCACTGGATGTCACTTCTGCTTAAAACTATAATGTAACCAGCCAGCAGATGTCACTGTAACCACTTCCCTATTCTCACTTGCTAGTACATCTGACTGTCACATCAGCGTCTATCTTATCTCAAATTTAAGAGCTATCAGACAGGACTCATACATTTAACACCTGAACAACTTTGTAGAGATGGGGCTGTTTGCTGTAGAAAGGATGTTTTTATTTGCAAATCTTCCTCATGCACTCCTGTTTATTCTCCTACAGTCGCTCCGGGTTCCAGCCTACTTCACAGAGTGCAGTGAATACAGCTGTGCCATTGATGAACAGATCATGGGTGTAGCAACTGGTGGAACAATGAGCAAGGCCGCTGTGAACCCATTCCGCTCACCTTTCCGCATTGTGGGGATCGACAACTGTATGCCATGGTGAGTGATGTGTTGAAAGCAAAGAAAGGCTTGGGTGCCATCAAATCAAAGCGCAAGGAAAGCCACCATTCAGTAGCAAGAATGATACTTTAATTGGCGAGCAGATCACAATCATCCATGGAGGTGGTGTTCTGCTACCTGCATTAACATTCCACCACTAAAATGAGCTTCAATATATGCAATGCAAGTGCCCCACCACAAGAGGGAGATGTTATCTCTATCGTGGTTCAGATATCAAACCAAAAAGGGCAGCTTATTGTCTGTGGTCTGGTTCTCCCATTTCTAGAAGGCTTTAATATATCTGAAATGTGACTATCACCTCTGGAGGGGGCAAATGTATCGGCAGAGTGGACCTCCCACTCCCAGAGGGAGCTTTTTGTATGCCTGTGTGAATTCTCAACATCATATGAAATTCTTAGACACAAGGACACCTCCCATCACCAGCGAGGGCTCTGCCATCCGCCTTGAAAATCAGCCACCACTTTAGGGAATTTGTGTATCTGCTTTGTTAGTCTTCCACCACTAGCAAGTCTTACTACTTTGCCAAAATACAAAATATGCACATATGCAAATGCTTCTAATATACCATAATTTACATGTCTTGATATATATCTATTTGCATTTAAATAGCGCGTTCACTAAAGTCCTATTCAGAGGATTGAGCACAGCACAGCAAGCGTCAGGTGTCACTTGAGAAGCTGCAATAAGTGACAACAGCTAGGCCGAACATAGATGGATATGAAGGGCATTCTAAAATTTGGAATCTATAAAAGAATTACTGGAAACGTTATTGGCATGAGGGGGGCGACTTACTGTTAGCAGGTGATAGGAAAATTAGCAAAGAGGGCGAGAGAGAGAACAAAAAGTGACAAGAGAAGATGAGTTGGGAGAAAAACAACAAAATAGGAGCAGAGCGGAATAGCCAATCCATTGCAGTGTATCAAGAGAAGAGGAGATATGGTAGTTCTGCGGAAGAAAGAGACGCAGAATGAGAGGATAGTTAAAGATGGACTAAATGGTGAGAGAGCATAATCAGACTTTCTGAGAAAGAGGAAGAAGCTGTTGTGAAGGGCCAGGCAGGAGAATATTAAGGTCAGAAATAGGGTCTTAGTGAGTAAGAAAAGGACATGTTCATGAATGTTATGATGAGAATGAGTGCATAAGAAGAAAGGGAATGCAACAAAGGGGGGGGTGGGGGCAAAATAGTACCAGAAGAAAATGCAGCAAGAAAGGGAGCAAAATAATTTAGTTTTAGAGTCAGTTGAGATGTAATGAGTGCAGACAACATATTATGGGTGAGAGACAGAAATTGTGACATGAAGGTGTTCCTAGAAATGAGAAAAGGAAAAGAAGATTTGGGAATTTTCAGCGTAGAAGTGACTGCTCAAATCAATTCTAATCATAGGAAGTGGTTATGGATGGCACAGATATTTTTGTGGAGGGAGCATAGAAGGGGGCCAAGGATAGAATACCATAAGCAAGTGGGAAGGGGATTAGGAGTCGCTCACCCCACGTACAGAATAGGCAGAAAAGAACCGAACAAGAGTGATACCAAGAGAGGAAGAGATTAACATATGATAGGATGGTCCGACATGCCAAAATGTCAAGGAAATAGGGGGAGGTGACAGCTTGTTGTGATGAGCAGAACTAACTAAGGAAACTATTCACATGAAACAGAGCTGTTTGGTGGAGTGGGCAGGACGCAAGTCAGACTGTAGCGAGAGAGGGCAGAAGACATTTAAAATCAAGATAGTGAGAAATATGGGCAACAGAAAGGTATGAGAGAGAGGAAACATGCTTAAATGAGAGGTGGAAGATATCAGAGGAGAAAGAAGTATTAAAGAGAGACAAGAGGTAGGAAAGAAGGTAGGGTATTCTAAGTGAATAAGTGCTCACGGGAGTGGATAATGGGGAGCAGCTAGCGTGATGGGCCCCTAGTGGAAGAACATTATGATTTGTTTCAGTGAGGGGGCAAAGCTGCAGGGGATTTTGTTGAGGATAAAGGAAAAGAAGGATCCTAAAATAAATTCCTTTAAAAATTCAAGAAGTGCAATTGATAAGGTTAATTTCCGCATCATCATCCAATGATTTCACAAATTGTCCCCAATAACAGTGCTAGTAACATGGACAAACTTCCATAGATAAAATATGTGGCGTAGTTCCAAGCTTGCACATTCCAGCGTTAAGTGTTGTATGGTTTCCATCTGATCTACCTTGGCGATTTTAATATCAGCACTCTTATAATGGATTGTGTCCTCCCACGTATTCCTCATCTTATGATAATTATCCTTCCTGCTTTAGCCGCTTCGGAATTTATTTTTGACAGGGGGTGCTGTGTGCCGTCTTGTCTCGTCGATGTCCCTCGAGGGCCTCTGTTCGAATGTCGACATCATCATCACTATAAATAACGCACACAGCGCTCGTTGACTTCAGTTCTGTTTTTCCGAGCGAATGCTTCTAAGAATTATGGTGCAATTCGGTTCTTCAGTGAACTTCGTCAGCTGTCTGTAGTGTCTTGGTACTTGTCACCGTACATCCGACTGTGACTCCTGTCAGGCGATGAACAAAAAGGCTCTCAAGGAGCGTAAAGGTAAATTGGCAGTGGGAAGGTTGCCTTCGAAGAGCTCAAAAAGAAAGACTGATGAGTCGAGGGATTCTCCTTAACGGAAAAGATCCAAAAGATCATGATCAAGAAGTCGGTCATACCATTCTTCATCTTCTTCGAAGAAGGCCAAGAAATGGCATCACAGTTCACCTTCGACTTCTAGTGATTCCTCGGCCAAAGTAATCAAATGTCCAACTAAGTGGGACTCCCCAGCAAAATGGGATGCATTTTATTCCGAAATGCTTAAAATCTTCAAGAATGCGGCCCGACCCCTTGAGGGTCAAGCAGAAAGCCCATGTCCCTGTCGAACTGCATCAAGACGACAAAGGGAAGCCATAGGCCAGTACAGCATCAAGAGAAATCTCGATCTGATGCGAAATCGTCGAGGGCTTTGACAAGTCAGGAATCTATTCCGTCCAAGGTTCCTTCGAAAAAGCATAAGATGTCGACAATGCGACAAGCCTCTATCTATGAAGACAGTGAACCTTCAGATGATAACACACCACCATTTGGGTTAGAATATGGCATACCTAATGTGCCAGAGAAATTAATCTCAGAACAGTCTAGGCTAAAAGTCTTGTATGATAACCTCCAGTCGGCCAGTGGTTTAGATACCTCTCCCGAACTGAAATTTGGTAAACCAGATCCTACTGACCACGCTCATATAGGAGGCTGATGAGCAAGGTGATAGAGTTTTTAGGTTGGAGCAGGCCTACTTCTTTTGAGCAGGATGACCTGACAGATATTTTGGATCAGGGTCCTCAAAACGATCCTATTTTGCCATTTCATACTACACTACAAAAAAGAGTCACAGCAAACTGGGAGATACCAGAGACTGCAGCTGCATTGAGTACACATTTTTCTAGAAAATATAGGCCATCCAGCAGGGACCAAGAGTACTTGACAAAACATCCAATACCAGAAAGTTTGGTGGTTCAATCTGCTACATCTACTAAGCATTCAGCATGCTCTTCTACCCCTCCTGATAGGGACGATAAGAGAGTAGATGCCTGGGCAAGAATAATATTTACTGCTGGTAGTATGGCATTAAAGTCAACTAATGTAACTTGTACCTTATGAATGATTACGTTTACCCTGTGGGACTCGTAGCTACGACGGCTTACCACATCCCAGAAGGTGAAGAAAGAGATAGTTTCTTGGCTATTATCAGGGATAGTAAGGAGGCAATGGGTGAATGTCTCCAGTCAGGTATGGATACTACAGACAGCCTCAGCAGATCCATGGCAACTACCACAGTGTTGCACATTTGTGCATGGTTGTGAAAGTCCAGATTTGCTCCAAATCTGCAGTCTAGACTCCTCAATATGTCCTTTGACTGTGCAAGGCTGTTAAGCAGCAAGGTTGATGAGAGTTTGGAAAAGCTGCAGACCTCGAAAGCGGCAGCTAAATCCCTTAGCGCTGCCATTAGACAGCCTCAATACCCCTACTCCGGTTCATCTTCTTGGAGGGGTAAGTCCTTTCGATTCTACTTTTCAATTAGAAGAGGAAGAGGAAAAGCCAATCAAAGAGCTCAGAGAAAATTCCTTTGTGGTGGACAAGGGAGAGGTGCTAAGCCAGCCCAAGCAGCAGCAGTTTTCCCACGAGCCGCCGCTTCAGCCACCTTAAAACCTCTCTGAGGCCTTGACTCACAAGACCCTGGTGGGAGGCAGACTTACTCAGCATCTGAAAGAATGGCAGGGCATTACTTCAGATGCTTGGGCACTGGAAACTGTAGCCCAAGGTTACTGCCTTTTCAAAAGACCTCAAGATCATCCTCCGGGGAACAACTCTTCAAAGTTCCGGATCCGCTCCTTCGCAGGAAAGTTTGACCCTGCTAGAGAAAGGTGCTATAGAACCAGTACCTATGGCGGAAAAGAACAAGGGTTGGTACTCACAATACTTTCTAATTCGCAAAAAGGACAGATGATTGAGACCCATCTTGGACTTAAGAAACTTGAACAAGTTCCTCAGGAAGGGCAAGTTCAAGATGGTTACCCTTTCTCAAATCCTTCAGGCCCTCCAACTCCAAGACTGGATGGTGTCATTGAACCTTCAGGATGCTTACTTTCATGTGACTATCCATCTCAAGCAGAGAAAGTACCTGAGGTTCGCGGTTGGCGTTTCTCATTATCAGTTTCGAGGTCTGACATTTGGAATGACCTCCGTCCGAGGGTGTTCACCAAGTTAATGGCGGTAGTGGCAGCTGTTAGCCAGAATTATATGCAGTACCCTTTGGGAACACCACACACAATTAAGACCACAAGTGACAGTACAAATTCACCTTTGGTAGACGCCTGTACTACACAGTAAAAGTGGTAGTGATGGCTGAGCAGCCAGACTTATCTCAAGAGCAAGTGAGCAGTATCAAATAGTTACAATAGCAATAGTTGCTTAAAGGACAGCAATTACTATGATTCAAACAAAAACTGACTCAAGGTTTCTGAGTAAAAGAATATACATTTATTTACACATCATTTGTTTAACATCTCACTAAAGTAAAGCAGTTTAAAAATCACACTCTTAATACACCACACCACTCCCAATAAGTTCCAGACAAGTTAAGCTCACAAAATGAAGTGGGAGCCAAATGGCACTCCAGAAATGTAAAAGGCAGAGAAAGATACAGTTAGGCAGAAATTGAACCACACCAACAGGTAAGTACTCAGGGCAATTGAGCAAGAGGAACTACAGTGATAGAATCAGGTAAAAAGGCTTAGGGCCAAAGTCAATAGGTCAAAAGTCTTTTGCTCAAGATCACACGGTTCAGGGTAGTTCACGGTAAAGTTCGTGCCACGAGTTCCAGATGAAGTTGGTTGGCAGAAAAGTTAGTTCAAAGAGAAGAGAAGGACAAGCCCTCGGATTGGAGAACGATTTCACACACTTTCCCCGTAGCTGAACGAAACGAACAACCAGATTTGCACAGTACCTTAAAACGGAGAGGGAGCTGTAGCTGAGGCGGATGTTCCTGGTAGTTCCTGCAGGCTCATGGTTCCTGAAGCGGCTGTCGGAATGATAAGAAGTAGGAAGACTGAAGGGTCCTGCACTACCGAGGGAAAAAAACCAGCAGCTGAGCAAAGCAACGAATAAAAGGTGCGCTCCTTAAAACCCAAGCAGGGTCTGACCTTCCTGGCTATCCAGCTCACTGTAGCTCTGTACAGCGAATTCGAGCAGAGGAGGAGTCCTGGCTTGAGGTTTGGGCGAACTGGTTGGTCCCATCAGCTCAAAGAAGAAGATTCCTGGAGGATCCTCTCTTTCGTTGGAGTTTGAAGATTCGGACCTGCAGCAGAGCTTCTTCGGGCGGTTCAGTCGTTGTAGAGGTCCTCTTCTGTCAGCTCCTCATCGGTTCTTTCGTTCCAGTGGCAACTCTGCCTTTCTAGTCCCAGAGACCTGCTTTTTATGCAGTTTTCCCCCATTCACACAGCCTGGCTATCAATCACGCAGCAGGGTGGCTGTCCTGGCAAGGACAGTCACCCTGCCCATCAAACAGGAGTGCAACTTGGGTTACCAAGGGAACCAATGGCAGGGGTCCTGAGACCCCTCCCTCACATCCTGTCTACCCAGACTTTTTTTACACACGCAGCAAAACACATGTAAGAGTGGGAAAAAGGCTCACACTCTTACCAGGGGAAAAATAAACCCTAGAAATCCAGCAAAGCTGCTGAGGGACTCAGTAGGTAAGGGGAATTAGCCATTTTGGAGAATTCTCCCTAACAGCAGCGAATCTCAGGAGGTGGGGATTCACGTCCATCCCTACTTGGACGATTGGCTGATCAGGGTAAATTCACCCGAACAAGCCCTGGAACATCTCAGCGTAACTTGCCACTCTCTCCACAGACTGGGCTTCTCCCTCAATTACAAGAAGTCCCACATGATACCATCTCAAAGACTCCAATTTATTGGAGCAGTCCTGGATGCTTCCTCAGAGAAAGCCTCGCCACCCGAGGTGAGAGCTCAACATATTCTGCAGATAGTCACCAAATTCCAGAGTGCCCAGCATCTTTGGGACTTCCATTTTCTGAGGTTGCTCGGTATCATGGCATCCTGCATTTTTCTGGTGCCAAAGGCCCACCTTAAAATGAGATCCCTCCAATGGACTGTCAGGACTCAATGGTCCCAATTCTCAGGCAGAATGTCAGACCACCTGAAAGTTCCAAGCACAGCCTCTCAAGACCTTCTCTGGTGAGGGAGAATCTTTTTGGCAACCATGGCCTGAGAAAACTGTAGTGACGGATGCCTCACTCACAGGGTGAGGAGCCCACGCCAACGAACTGACAATCAGCGGTCGTTGGTCTCCATCGGAGGCCAAACTACACGTCAACCTTTTGGAGTGGAGGGCAATCAGACTAGCGTTGAAGGCCTGTCTGCCCTCTGTACGAGGAAAGAATGTCCTGATAATGATGGACAACACAGTGGCCATGTACTACCTCAACAAGAAAGGAGGCTTAGGGTCACTACCACTGTGCAGAGAAGCAATGCAGCTCCTGTTCTGGGCATTTCAAGAAGGAATCTCTCTATCAGCAGTTCACCTAGCTGGAGAGGAGAACACGCGGTGGACGCTTTGAGCAGGCAGAGCAGTCTCCCACAAGTGGGAACTAGCTCAGGAAGTCTTTCTAAAGATCTTCATCCTTTGGGGAACCCCTCAAGTGCATCTGTTTGTGACCAGCGTCAACCGGAAGTGAAAACTGTTCTGCTCTGGGGAATTTCCCCCAAGAGGAGCTCTAAGAGATGCGTTCGTAGTGTACTGGGAGTTTCCACTGCTGTAGGTATTTCCTTCAGTCCCGGTCATACCTTATGTGATCAGGAGGTTGAGAAAGTTCGGGAAATCCATGATCCTAATTGCTCCGGATTGGGCTAGGAGTACGTGAGTATGTGGTACCCGAACATTGTAAACATGTCCATATGCCCTCCAGTGCTTCTTCCGCAAAGAGAGGACCTTCTCTCACGAGAAGAGGGACAGGTTCTCCATCTAGAGGTTAAGACTCTCAACCTTCACGCATGGATTTTGAGAGGTTGAGATACAAGGTTTTGGACCTCCCGGATGACGTAATGGAGATCTTGCTTTTGGCCAGAAGGCCAGCAACAAAATCTTTGTACTGCTGCCGTTGGAACAAGTTCAGCAGTTGGTGTGGTGATAAGAATGTGGATCCCTTTCTATGTGACACACCTATGGTGCATTCTTTTTTGTTACATTTGGCGAATCTGGGGCTCCAGATTGGAACAATTAAAGATT
Organism: Ambystoma mexicanum; assembly: GCF_040938575.1. NCBI lineage: Eukaryota > Metazoa > Chordata > Amphibia > Caudata > Ambystomatidae > Ambystoma > Ambystoma mexicanum. Next base: position 142,549,102 of record NC_090921.1, read on the forward strand.
ACCTGGTGGTGCTATCTATTTTCAAGCGCTCTTCCGAGGAGGATTCATATTTTAAAATCCCTCTGACTGTTCAATTACTAAAGGGTCTTACTAATGCGTTTCCACCAGTTCCATTCAAAGTCCCTGTATGGGATCTTAACCTGGTGTTAAAATGTATAGAATGCATTCCTTTTGAGCCTATACACTCATGCACATTAAGACTGTTAACCTTGAAAAACTGTTTTGCTAACATCAATAACGTCAGCCCGCAGGGTAAGCGAGTTGCAGGCACTTCTAAACGCCAACATACGTTTTTCTATAAAGACAAGGTTGTTCTCAGGGTGAAACCTTCTTTTTTCCCTTAGGTAGTCTCCGACTTCCATTTGGCGCAAAAAATAATTTTGCCAACTTTCGATCCACCTCCTCGTCCTGGAAAGGAGGAGGAAAGATTACATAGACTGGACTCAAAAAGGGCTCTCAGTTTTAATATATCAAGAATGGTTATATTTCGTCAAATGGACCAATTATTCATTGGCTATACAGGCCCTAAATTGGGTTTAGCTGTTACTAAACAGACCCTATCCAGATGAATCATCCTAGCTATTGGCGAAAGCTACAGATTAGCAGGAAAAGACCTGCGGGGGGGGGGCTTAAGAGCACTTTTAACAATGGGCGTGGCAACTTATGCTGCTCTTCAGAGAGGTGTCCCAGTCAAAGATATTTGTTCAGCGGCCACTTGGTTGTCTATTCACACTTTTGTGAAACATTACTGCCTGGATTCATCTTCCAGTCAGGAAGGGCAATTTGGAAAAGCAGTCTTTCATTATGTCCATGAAAACAGTTCAATATAATTAGTACTCCCACCACCAAATTAGTACTGCTTTGGTAGTCTATCATAAGATGAGGAATACGTGAGAGGACACAATCCATTCGAAGAACAAGTTACTTACCTCTGGTAACGTATTCCTCATCACCCCTTCCAGCCTACCACGCCATACAATTTACGTGTTCTTACACTTGACACTTTCTTGGAGCCTACGGTCTATGGTACGCCTGGTAATTCCTCTACAGGAGGGGAAAAACAGATCTGAAGCCAACAGGTGCTGCGTGCGCTATTTATACTGTTGATGACGTCAACAGTCAAATGGAGGCCCCCGAGGGACATTGACTCGACGAGATGGTACACAGCGCACCCTGTCGAAAAATGTTTCCAAAGCAGCTAAAGATGGAACGATAATTATCATAATTATCATAAGATGAGGAATACATGGCAGGAACATCCATTTGAAAGAACATTACCAGGGCCTAAGTAACTTGTTCTTCTCCATCCCTTTGGTGATCATGAACTAATTCAGAGATTAAGCTGCATAATACTGAGAGAAAACGTTTCTAAAAATGATTATATTGGTTTTAATAGTAGTTGAGTGGGGCGGCAAGTGGGGCAGGCTGTTCCCTGCTTCCCTGTTCTTTCCTGCGAGGTGGAGCCCAGCCCAGCCCAGCTCAGCACCGGCATCTGATGCAGCTGATGCTCCTTTAAAAGCGGTGCAAAGATGGGCAGGCTTTTCCCTGCTGTTCCTTGCTGACACGCTGCTGGCAGCACCTGTGGAAGATTTGTCCGAAGGCCTGCAGCCGGGAACGCAAAGTCTAATCCCTCAAAGCGCCATCGAGATCGCCTGAACGCTGAACTTGATGGCCTGGCCAGCCTCCTGCCACTGCCCTCAGGAGCATCTCTAAGCTGTCTGTCCTGCGTCTGAGCGTCAGCCATCTCTGGGTGAAAAGCTTCTTTCAAGGGTGCGGGCGCAGGTGTTTGCACCTGCAGAGGAGTTTCCAAGCAATCCTCCCTTCAGGGAGGGGAGCTGTGTTGACATCTGCTGCTGGAATCCCTGTCAGAACTTTGGTGCAGTCCCGGGGTGATTATGTGAGCGCAATCTAATAGCAGAGGCTAGGTGAGGAGTCGGCACACAGCTAATTTACACGCTGTGCTCATAGCTCACCAATCCACCAGTTCATAGCAGGAGTTTATTCTTGGCTTGTCTGCAATCTGTAACCCAGCATCTATACTGCGTTTATACTGACAAGGTCACTCTCCGACGTTTTGGCAGCAATTCCCACCCCAGTGCTGGCCATTGTCATGACCAGTCTTCAATTCAACGCAGGAGCTGCTGAGCCCCACAGTCCCACTAAGATGTTGCACACTCAACTACTTAAAATACATCTGAGCCTGTGACACCATGGCGGGAAGGGGAAGTGGACAAAACAACAAACTCAGACACCGGAACTCCAACCTTCTTCGGGTATCTGCATAGATGAGAGATTCATTACATGTTAATTCAACTTCTTTATGCACACCCATGTTTATTACACTTCCCACAAATACATGAAAAATAAATTACCTGAAACCTCCTCTGCCACTGCTTAGAGGGTAATATTCTTGGATTCCCAATCTCTGAAGACACTTTAGCTTACCAGTCTAAAAAGAAATGAACTAGTGCTTCTCTGAATCAGAACCAAGCCAATACTTGAAACTTAAGTATACACCCTTAACTCTTCTCAGTACGTAACATGAAATTGGTCAGCAGTTGAATAATGTAGAGTACAGCTTGTCACCTGGAAGAATGTTACTTGGTTGAAATGTTTTGAGATTAGACTGCACTAAAATTGAGTGTTCATTGAGGACTTACGCAACAACCAGGGAATCACTAACGGCCACTGAGCAATGTTCTCCTTAAAAATACACCATGGAGTTAACAGGCACTTGAGGAATCGTGTTCATGCTATTCAGAGGCAATTTTACAAAAACATTTCATTTTGCAGACACTGGAAAATAGAGAGTTCTTCTCAAAAGAGCATCATGTAAATTGTGAGCATATGGTATTATAGCTTCACTTCTGCATGCAATTAGATGCTTAACTTTGATTTCCAAACATGAGAAAACTCCTTGCAGTAACATTGAATGGCCGCGCACACTGTATCTTTAAGAAAAGTAAAGATGTTCACTGTGGCGGTAGAATATTGCTGCAGCTGATTGCAGTTCTATACAGTCGCCGCACACTCTGCGCGTTAAAGAAAAAGTCTTGCAAATATTTAAAAACAAACCAGCAAAGTCTGAAAAAGCAACATGCAGTCACTGCGCTATCCAGAACACGAGAAAAAGAATTATAACTACTACGCCATGGAAAAGAAAGGCACAAAGCTTAACTTGTTGAGGAATGGAAATCCGGATGAAACTTCCAAACATCACCTCTATAAACACATCGATGTCGCTGCAGACGAGTACGCAGCCCAAAATCCAACGCCTCCATTGAGAACAGCTGATCGCGACACAGCTGCTGGACTTCCACTTGTGACACCGGAGCAGCGCAGGAAGAAGCGTCTGAACAAAGTAATCAAACATACGTCAAGAGTGTATCCGAACGATCCTCTCAGCAAAACCTACGCATGCACACACGCGCATTCAAAGTCAGATCTGTTCACACTACAGGAACCAAATATATTACTTGAAGTTATTTCAAAGAGGAAGGGTTGTCTTTTATAGCGTAACAACTGAATCTGACAATCTGACAATAGTACTTATCTTAAAACTGAAAAGCTGAATAATCTAATCAATCTTCTTTTCTTCAAAGAGGTTTTATCATCCAAAATCGAATCTTGTCTTGATATTTTTATCTTCAGGGGAACAGAAGATTACTCTTGAACTCCTAGGACCAAACTTCAGGAGTAAACAGAAAACTCTACCTGCATACATGAAATCTCAAATGAAAGGCAGTTTAGAATGCCTGTATCTGTCCTTTGTTTTCCCTTAACCTAATCACGACTCCTGTTCCTTCCCTCCATCTTGGTTTGGGTTCCCACCAGCATTCTGAAGACTAAGGTTAAGGCCCAAACCACTCTAAGGAAACTTTCCTGGAAATAGCAAATAGATAAACATTTAAACTCACTGAAAAGACAATCAAGCACCTGACAGTATAATAGTGTCTATTTTCCCAGGGACCTGACAGCCATAACATCGAAAAGGAACATTTTAACAGTCAAAAGGAAATTCCCAGCAGCAGATTTATTGTCACCTGCTTACCCCGTGGAGCCCAATACAGCCAACCCTGCCAAACCCATAAATTTAACGGAAAATGTCAACTGCTTTATCAGTGAAATTAACACTTTTTTGGGCTCCTCTAGCTCCTTAGGACCACCACTCAACTTTGACCCATGGAGGGCGGGGAGCATTGCCATGCAAGATTCTAATGGCCCCAACAACCCTATGTACAGTAGCCGTTTATGCTCAGTTGCCGAGGACCCGGGAACAGTGGGACTGCCCATGTTTATGGCTGGGGGCCCCATTCAATCTGACCCTGTGACTTTAATTCCTAGCAGCTCTATCATGCCAGCGGTCCCCGGAGGGACATCTGATAGAGCTCTTGGCCCCATTTTGGAGTCCAATGGGGTCCATATTGCGCTTAGTAATATAATAACCTAGAGTGGGAAGTTTACTTCGTATCCATAGTAGCCTGCCCCTAAAGAGCCCATTTGTCCCAATAGTCTATTCAAGCTAATTACCAGCCTAACCGTGTCTACCAATGGGCTTTCCACAGGTGAAGGCACAGCTATGACGGAGTCCACTGCAGTGGAAGAATCGAGGCTAAATGCAGAATTGGCGGGGGGAATTTAGAAAACCCATATCTGTCAAGCGCCCATTGGGCCCCCCCTGCGTTGTGTGCATGTGGCTACTCTTTGAGGGGGGTGGGGGTGACAGCACCTAGTGTCTGTCACTGTAGTACGGTATTGGCTGAACTATTGAGCCTCAGGAAATGTGTTACTCATCTAATTGAGCTGGTTGGCAATGGCCGGGGTATGTGTGAAGAGGGGCATGTGTTGGACCAGGGATTTGTGGGAAGGGCCCGAGACGGGATGGAGGAAGCTGGCCAACCCGTGCACAAAGTTGATTTAAATAGTACCGCTGCCATTCAGGGTGGCAATGGCCCTATCAATGGTTGAGATTTTAGTATTTCCCCACCAACCAAACCAGTGATCAATGAGAGATTGCCTAAACCAGCTACTAATAACTATTCCATCGGCACTGACTCTTGCTGCCCTCCAATTGCTGCGCTTGTGAACTATTCCTTTGGCCCTAAGGAAGTAAGGGATACCACTGTACCAGGAAGGACTATATCTGGGCTGGGTTGTTCGTTCAGTATGCCACCTGTCAAGAAAAATAGGCCTATGGTTCCACGGGCATGGAGGGCATTCTACCTACACAAGGTTCCCAAGTTGGCCTCGGATTATTTTAAGACTAGTGACATCCTCCTGAACATGAACATCCACTGGATTCGGTAGTATCTATTTATTACAAGGGAGCAAATAATACGATGCACTAGGATCTATGGCCAGGGAACCAATGCCTATGATATTATCCGTATCGACTTCAGAGCCTATGGTCTGGTTGAGGGATTGCTGAAGTTTATAAAGAGATGCCGTTCCCCATCAACCTCTTTAATAGAACCAAGTTTACAGGCATGTGTTAATATGCCGTACAGAACCATGTTGTCAGGAGCAAACACTGTCCCGCTGGGGATTAGGCCTGTGAATGAAGCCTCTAGTCCCGGAACGATTAGCCTTACTGTCCGTTGAAACCCTTGAGGGCCACTGTGTTTGTTTCAAGCAGTCTGGAGTCCCCACGAGTCCTCAATGAGTTATCTTAAATCATCAACTGGTCCCTTTTCCAATCTAAATGAGTATCTGGGAATTTACTTGGGGTGTTTTTGTGTGTATTTAATTGATGTTTTCTTTTTTATTTTAATTGTAAACTTTTATGGCTTTCAGCCGAATTAAAGTTATGTGATGAATAGTAGTTGACAAAAATGATACGATGACACCATCCCTTTGCATTTTCTACACCTTGAATCCTCCTATATTGTAGATCTGCTGCCACATTATTTATTGTCAACTTTTGGGCTATTTCCTGGCTGTAATTTCTATTCTACCAGTTTCCCACGATGCAGAAAGCTTTTTTTCATCTAGGTTCTCCTGTGACTTATTTCGTTTCCCTTTTTAAAATGTACCTTTTGCTTGGCTTATCTTCTCAAGTTCAATGATAACGTTAAGTATAAGAACAGGTAAAAGGCACAGCACAAATCTGACGGAGGGTTCCCCCTGTCGAATATATCATCCTGACTTTCACCCTCACTCTAAATGTTCAATAACCCTGGGGGAGGACCATGATTTTGAGGATGTTTCTTACAGAGGCATGCTTCATGGGACCGGTATCCCACTAGCCTGCATTTGGCTTTGAATTGTCTTGTTCTTCATGCCGTCCTGTGCCTCTTGTCTCCCTTTGATACCGTAGGATGATTCCTCTGTCATAGCATTGAGAGCAAGGTCTCAGGAAATCCAATCCTTTATTTCAGAGCAGAGAGGCACTGGTAAAAAGGATTATTTTTGCTCATGCGTTGAGCTGGAGCAAGGATTACCATGAATAACGCTCTGCTCTGGTAACATCACCCTGCCCTCACCATGTCATCACATAATCCCATTTTGTAATGACATATACATATCATTTTTTGCTGATCCCCTAAACCAGGGTGCTTTGCATCTGCAAGACGACCGTCTCTGGGGCATTTCACATATAGTTTAATGACATTGTCCTCGTCCTACGTAACCAACTACATGAGTGTGATGCTAAAGTTATACTTTAGTGTCTATGGCGGTGGGTGGGGACAAGTCGATTTGGCATTTGGTGGACCTGTTAGTTATTGTTTCTTTTGAGGCAAGTTGTGAGTTGTGGCAATCAATAAATGTAAAAGAAAAAATAACAATCTTTGGAGAACAGGCTAGGTCCATCAGGGTCACCTAAATAAACCATCAATAAGAAACAGAGGTACCTAAAAGTCCCTTGAGTTCTAATAAGTGGAAGTCTCTTTGCCTAATTCTGATGGTACTGAGAAGTATAGAACGTATCACTCCCCTTTGTTAGGAACTGCGAAGTGATTTTGGAATTGATCCCAGGCAGTTAAACTACTTGGAGCAGGGACCTTACCTCAAGGTACCGGCCAGAAATCTGAGGTCCTCATGAGTAATGTGCACCTACCGGAGCCTACCAGTTTCCCCCGCCTCAGGCCTCTGCAGTTGTTCACCTCAATACCTCCCTGCACCCGTTCCTCAAAACCTTGACGGCTTCAAACCTTTCAGGTGTATTTCCTTCTTTCTTGCCTGCCAACCTTACCTCCGTAATCCGAGAAGATCTTCCCTTTTACCCCACCTCTGTTTACTCCCCTTCGTCAGGCCACTTTGCATCGCTTTTGGTTGTAAAGGGAAATCGAGAAGGGGCCTACTTGTATTTACTGCACCATTTTCAGTCGAATATTTAACTTAAGAAACTGCATCTATGCTGAGGTCGGACTGGGACAAGAAATAGGCCTGGGCATCCCCCCAAAAAAGTGCCCTGCATCCGTGAATCGTGACAATTTACAATCTTAAATATTACGCTACTCATGGAAGTTGTGAAGGGGTCATGGTGTTTGTTGGTTTGAATGATGCGCAGAATAAAGGCCGCCAAAGTGGCTGAAGTGTGCTATACAGGATCACTTTACATTACATTGCATTGAAGGTATACAATTACTAGTGGTTACTTACCCACAGGGATGGGCTAGCCTGGCTGGCGGATGGTAGCTCTGCTAAAGCCTGGCTGGAGTAGATATATGAACAGCGGCCTGCCTGCAAAAACAAAATAAAGATTATGAAAACCCAGTAAACCCAATAACTAGGGGCTCCATGTGGCTCTGGACTGAAGAAATACTAGAGCACAGCATGCTGGAAATCTAACTTCCACATAAGATGTAAACTATACCTTTTGCACTTTTTTTTTGTAAACTCTTTTTATTAGTGATCAAGAGATACATAGCTCAGTTACATCACTACCACAATGCAGAAACGTCAAATTAAATACATATCGTACAAACATCAGGGTCACACAGTATCATCGTCCTCTGGGATCATGTCACATAGGTACATTCTGAATGGCCCCCATATGTCTTTGGGCCTACACATCGATGGACGTGTGATGACAAACTGCTCTTCAGCTTCATTAACATATGTCAATTCCTTAAGAAACTGTTTCATAGTGGGCGGCCCAGTACTCTTCCACTGTTGTAGAATGCATTTTTAGCCACTGCACACGAAACGTTAAACAGTCTTCTGGTTCTTTCGGAACATTTTCCTATGTCTCCAAACAAGTATTTCTGCGGGGTTAGTGCAGGGGGGACTTGTGTTATTTCCTCTAACATCTCTGATCCTCCTTCCAGAACCCCGCCACTATCGGACATCCCCAATACATATGAAATGCACCCGCCCCATCTGCCTTGCATTTGGGACATTCTCCCGTCACATCCGGTGCAAACCGTGCTACTTTGGCTGGAGTAAAGTGTAGTCTATTCACAATATTTTCCCATTTTACTTTAACCATATTAGAGGAGGGGGAGTGTGTTTGGACCGCAGTATATAGTCCCGAAATCCCCAGCCTGTCATTAGATGTTACCAACTGTACACAGGGATGAGTGGGGGGATCCTCAGTGAAGGATGATCAGCGTCTCTGAAAGGCTGATCGCATTCGATGGTATTGAAGCACCCTAAGCAGACCCCCGCCAAAAGCTCTAGTAATTTCCTGCAGGGTCGCAAACCTCCCATCAACGAATAGGTCACCCAGCTTCATCTGCTCATTGGGGTCCCAAGCCTCCCGCAAGCCACTGTCATGTGTAGGTGGTATGCCAGCGTAGTTCCAAAGGGGGTTCTCCGGGTTAAATGGGGACTCTACACCCAGTTTTTTTAAATATGGTTTTCCACGCACCAACTGTACACCTCACCGGGTTGAACTCGCATGTGTCTTTATAGCATGTGTCAAATACCACAGACTTTATATTAGTATGGTGTGTGGTGAGCGTTTCTATCTCTGCGTGTGGGGGACCAGTAGGTTCATCATACTAGTACCTCGAGAATTGGGCTTGAGCCGTGTAGTAGTATAACTCAAAATCAGGCGCAGCTATGCCTCCCGAGGACTATGGCTCAATCAGTTTCTCCCACCCTATTCTAGGGGTTTTTCCATTCCAAAGAAAGGTTGTCGCCATTGACCTAAGCCTATTGAAAAAGGGCCGGCCTGGCCATATGGGGATATTAACAAAAAGATATAGCAGCTTGGGTAAAATTATCATTTTAAGGACTGCTACTCTTCCATGCAGTGATATCGGGAGGCGGTCCCATAGTAGTAATTTAGTGCTTAGGGCTTGGAGTGTGTTTTCGTGGTTGTCTGTGTAAAGCGTGTGTTTATTTCCTCAGACCACAATTCCCAGTTATTGAATGCATTCTGCAGACCACTTGAGTCTGCATGTAGAGTTGGGACACATGGTTGTCGGTGTAAGTGGGAATACCTCGGACTTGGCCTTATTTATGGAGTATCCTGAGTGGGCAGTAAATTCTTGAATCTCAGCCATCAGGGGAGCGATATTGTTTTCAGGCTCACGAACATACAGAAGGGTGTCGTCCACCTATAAAGAGATCAGCTGGGAGGCCCTCCTTAAATTGATACCCCTATCCGAGTATCTGAGCCTGATCGCAATCGCCATAGGTTCTATTGTCAGTGCGAACAATATGGGTGAGAACGGGCAACCCTGCCTGGTGCCTCTCCCCAGCAGGAACAGATCAGAAATAGTTTGATTGGTCAGCACTCGTGCCCCAGTTTCCGTGTATAGCAGTTTCACGCATGCAATGAAATGGGGACCGATAACAAACGCCTCCAGCACCGCCAACAAATAGGCCCATGAGACCGAATCAAAGGCCTTTTTGGCATCCAGGGATATGGCCAGTGCTTTCCTCTCCGGATCTATCTGAGCCATGATCCCAAAGAGTCTGCGGGGATTGAGGGCCGTGGACCTGTTTGGGATAAACCAGTTCTGATCAGGGTGAACCAGGATCGGGACCTCAGGCAGAAGCCTGTTGGCCAACACATTGGCAAATATCTTGGCGTCAGTGTTTATTAAGGAGAGCGGCCTGTAGGAGGAAATGTCCTGTGGTGGACGCCGGGGTTTAGGGAGCACAGTTATGATGGCCTCCCTCATCGTAGGGGGCAAGGTGTTGCTCTATAGTGATTCCTCACACACCTGCAACAGCATATGGCCAAGTTCTTAATGGAATTCCTTGTAGAATTCCGCCCCTATTCCATCTAATCCTGGGGCTTTATTGGATGCTAAGTCTTTAATCGCCTCGGCGATTTCCGCAGCTGTAACCGGCTGGTCCATGGCCAGTCGAGCCTCCTCGGTGAGTGTAGGCAACCTCAATGATTCCAGGTAAGTCTTAATTTCGGTGGGTGTTTTGGTATCCTTGTTACTATATAATTGCTGATAGAATTTAGCAAACTCAATATTCATTTCCTGTTCCCCCAAAATGACCTCCCCCTGTGGAGTCTGTATGCTAGTGATCCGGCTGGAATGTCTATCCTGCTTCAAGAGGTTAGACAGCGTCCTGCCAGCTTTGTTGGCCTCACCATATCTACGGGCGCGAATCGGGGCAGCCATGTATTGCACCTCCCTAGTGGCCAGCTTACCATATTTTTGCAAATGTGTCTGTATCTCGGCCAATGTCGCCTTATCTTGTGTCAGAGTGTAAGCCCCTTCGAATTCCCCAAGTTTGAGTTCAGTTTGGGTTAGTTCGGCTTGGACCCCTTTAAGGAGTCCCACTGATTTGGACAACAGGGTTCCCCTCAGCCACACTTTCAAGGATTCCCATACCGTGGAGTATCTGTCAACAGAGCCTATATTTCTGTCTAGGAACTCTGCAATCTCAATGTGCAATCCTTCCACCACCCCAGCATCACAGAGCAACCCTCCGGGCATTCTCCATCTTTTGACAGGTTTGGGGAGTCACGAAAGTCGATCTCAATCACAATCGGGGAATGATCAGACAGCGTGCGGGGCAATATCTCACACGTCTGGACCACAGTAAGTGCAGCGGGGGAGACCAGTAGTCAATTCTAGACTGTGAACCGTGCACGGACGAGTAGTATGTATATCCTCTACTTTCCGGGTGGAGAACCCGGCATGCATCTTCAAGGGAGAGTTGAGATAGGATATTGTGCAAGGTAAGAACAGTTTTGCTGGATGGCCTTACAATCGTATTGGACCTGTCTAACCTGGGGTTGAGAGCAACATTAAAATCCCCCCCCAAATTATGGTGGACACATCAATGGAAGTGACTATCTGATATACATTGGTAAAAGGTTGGGTCGTCTATGTTAGGACCATACGTGTTAACCAGTAACACTTGTCGACCAGTGATCACACCCCACACAATGACATACCTGCCAAGGGGGTCGATTTTTTGGCCTTCCAGTGTGAATCCCACACCTGGGTGTATTAAGGTGACGACCCCTCTGGACTGGGATGAGTAATTCGTATAGAACCTTGTTTTACCCCAACCCGGCATTATACATTCATTAGTATTATCCATGGCATGCGTTTCTTGTAACATGACAATCTGGGCACCATGTCTGGTAATGTAGTTCGCCACCTTCCTAATTTTAGATTGATTGTTTAGGCCTCTAAGATTCCATGACAGTAGCTTCATTTTCAGACCGCAACCAACATTTACAGAGAAGTGATCGGATAATGTCATAATTGTGGCAATGCACCTCATGTGGAACATGCACTGCGCCAGCACCTCAGAGATCACTTGATTAACTGTTAACCAACAACCTGGTTCTCCCCTTGCCTTACCCAGACTGGGATTCGTAACATGAAACCCACTGCCCGCTTCAAACTGCAGGGCTGCATAGCGACAACAACTTACTGGATTCCCCTCAACCAGCCCCCCCTCCCTCACTGTCTCCCCCAACTTGACGATGTTCCCACAGCAACTTGTGGAGCATTCCAGGGGTGGTCATGTTGCCTCACATGGCCACCAACTCCGTCTCCCCCAACGCCCCACCTGTTCATAAGATTGTGAGGCTTATTGTAGTACTGAATAAACACAGGCTCGGACAGATTCATGCAACCTTACACCTCAATCAGCTGCAAGGGATCGGTTGTTTTGGGCAGGTCTATCTTCTCTGGGAGGCAGGGGTATAGAGGATTCTATGTAAGCCAGGGCTTCGGCGGGGTTTTCAAAAAAGTGAGCTCTCCCAGCATGTTGAATCCTCATTTTTGCTGGGAATATTAGGACATATGTGACTTGGCGTGCTTTCACGAGTTTCTTTACAGGTTCGTATGATCGTCTGCTTGCTTGAACCGCAGCTGAGAAGTCTGGATAGATATGTATACGGTTTTCCTCAAATTGAAGCGTGCCGGCCTCCCTAGCTAGTCGAAGAATCGTGTCTCTGTCTCTGTAGTTCAGGAGACGGGCAATTACCGTACGCGGAGGTGCCCCAGGCTTAGGGGCTGGTGCTAGTGTGCGATGAGCCCTTTCAATCAAGAAATGTTCTGAAAAAGCATCAGGACCAAATAAAGATTTGAACAGTTCCTCCAGTTTCTTCTCCATTTGGTTCCTCCCAAAGGATTCCGATACGCCAAGCACACGTACGGTGTTCCTTCTTGATCGGGATTCGAGGTCCTCACACTTGTTTTGCAGTTTACTGACTGTGTCCTTGATCTGGGATATATCTTGGCTATGGCGAGCAATTGTGTCCTCATTGACGGATATTCTATTCTCAGTTTCTGTAACTCTAGCGCTTTCCTTGTCGACCCTGGCCCTCATGGAGCCTATGGTCACCACAATTTCGTCCAGTTTCACATTTACTGCCAGGAACCCGTTCTGAACCAACATCGTTAGTTTGTCATCACGTTCCCCCAAATCATGTTCTCCGGACCCAACGGGTTCTGGGTGACTGTCCATCGTAGTATTCTGGCTCTGGGTATTCCTGTAAGTGTCCATTGGGCCCTTCTTTCTGCTTCCAGGTGTCTTGGATGACTTGCCCGACTTGTGCGGTTCCCCCATCTTGGCGAAGAGCAGTGTCTGTCGATCTCCAGGAGCATTGGTATGAAGGCAATCCCCCCAGAGCTCAGCTCGTACAGGCAAGGGTGGAGGTTTAAGTGTCTCTGTGCTTCGCCTCACTTCGGAGTGCACCAGTGCTCGTGAGCTCGTATACGTATACAGTTTGTTATAGTATTATTTCTCAGTCGCGCTTGCAGCCTGGCGCGTGCCGCGCACGTGTCTTACTGGCACGTATTCCGGGACCCAGGAGTAGAAGACCCGGGGGCTGCCCCCTACGTCTCTCAGATCAATCAGGAGATGGAAACTCGCAATGCCAGGTCCGCAACCGAAGCTCAAACCTGCCCGCTCCCGGTACCTCAGAGAGCGCGCGACCGGATCAGGCCTCATCCTCGATCCCACTCCAGCGTCGCCCCAAAGAGGAAGGATTCCGCGCTGCTCCGTTTTTATCTTCCGCTCCCCACAGCAGCTCGTAGCACGGCACCACAAGCCCGAACAGAGAGATCCACTGCTCCTCGCCGCCTCCACTGGTCTCAGCCAGGCCCCGATCGGGTGTGAGGTCGTTGCGTGAGGCTCCTCCCACCTGCGGCCCGCGGCTCCTCCACAGCCCCGGCGCCCGGTTGAATACGCGTGGTTCCGGCCGCCGGATCACCACAGCGCTAGGTGGCGGTGAAACTTCACACGGCCGTAACTTGAAGGATTTAAGCCAGGATTTTCAGACGGTGAACCCGGCCATATAGTATGTTGGCGGAGCCGTCTCGCGGCTCTTAAAACAGCCTCCAAACGGATGTGTTCGATATGGATCTTGCGGTGGAGCGGGAGCTCCGGAATCGGGGGCCCATCTTGATTGTGCCCAACAGCGCCCCCTCTACCTTTTGCACTTTTAAATGGGTCCTGATGCTGCACCATTCTTACAGGCTAGGATAAAAGAAACATAGAAAGAGGAGCAGAATGCATATATCTACTAACCATACCTGACTGCAACCAAGTTCCTACTTTCACCCATCACAATTTAACATCTTAGGTACAGCGCCTCTTGCTGGAAGAAGGTGGGGCTATCACACCTTCTCTACAGTACCATTACCTCATCCACTGAAAAGGTGGGCCTATCACACCTTCTCTACAGTACCTGATGCCGGAGGACATGGAACTATAGCCATTACCTCATGCAGTGAATATGCATTTAAGTGAAGTGGAAGATTTGTGGGTAATATGTGTGGGAATGAATTGTATTAGATGGGGAAGCCACATTTTTAATTTGGTATAATTAAATGTTTAATGAAATGCATAATGAATTGTCCTGGAGAATGGTTTTTGTTTTTCTAAGGTTTTATATGGTATTTTGAAATTAAATGTAATTGATAATGCAAGGGAAAGGGAACGAATATTGTAAGATGACAGAACTTCAAGATTGCATCTTTATAGGTTTGTAATCTATATAATATAATGCAGTTGATATTTAATGGAAAGTGAAAGAATATTGTAAGATGTTATTTTTATAAGATTGGAACTTTGTAGGATTGTGTAATTTTGTATATTGAAATTGATAATGTTTTGATATTGTGTTTTTGGAAAGTGTTTAAGGTTTTAATTAACCAATAATACTATAATATGTTTTTTAAAGTGAAAAGGTGGGGCTATCGCACTTTGAAAGCAATTAGACATTGATTGGAGCGAGGGGGACTATTAGCAGGGACATATGACGATTTATATTCTGTAAAGTTAGTTTATTATGATATGCTAGTTTATTATGTAATGTGTATTCTTTTCAAGGCATGACTTTAAACAGTTATATTCAGGCCTACAAAACCCAAACCAAAACCTTAATATGTATATCAGCTAAACCTGGGATGATATATGGTTATGAAATTACCCACATCACGGTTTCCCCACTTAAGCAAAGTGTGTGATCCTGGGCAAATCATTTGATCTCACTACTGAGTCCCTGTAAGCAATTTAGTTCTCAGTTTATGTTATTATTTTGTTATGTTATTTTATGCTATTTTTTTAAGTCTTACGGTTTTATAACTGTAGAGTTGCTTCATCTATAATAATAGTGACATATATGCATTTCACACCACAATTATTTGCCTCAGCTTACTCATGGCAACTTATTCAAAAGGCCACTTTCCATGGAGCCGCTAAGTATCAAAGAATGATGAAGCTCCTTGCAATGCCCTGTTCTGTTGGTCTGTGCATATGCAAATTAGGAGGTTTGCATGTATTTTGCTACACAGGGCTCGGACAAAGCTCTAATAGGTGAGTGTTAGCATGTATCATGGTACCACAGTGTTATTTTTTGTGCTTTGCATGTGCCATCTTCCATTAACTAAGGTCACCAAAAATGTTGACTGGTTGGGTCGGAGGGATAAGCACGAATGACACCATATGGAACCACGTGCACTACAGGCCACTTTTGATCTACTACCACATCTACAGTATATGATATGATATGATATGGCATTTGTAACGCGCCTATACACAAGTGTTTCAAGGCGCGACGAGGCAGGGTGGGGGGGACAAGGGGAGACAGACAACGATCCTACTAGGCCAGGTGTCATTCAGATCACGCAAGGGTAGGGGGACCGGGAAAAGTGCAAGGGGAAGGGGAAAGGGGAAAGTGCAGTACATGGTTAGTAGAATACAAGATAAATAATAGGGCCAGCTGGTGGCAAGTGCAAGGAAAGTGCAGTACATGGTAAGTAGAATACAAGATAAATAATAGGGCCAGCTGGTGGCAAGTGCAAGGAAAGTGCCGGGAGAAGGGGCTGTATGGTACAGAGACAGTCCCGTAGTTCAGGTAGGCAGTGCAGGGAAGAGTGGCTGGGCCAAGGACCGAGATCGGTGTGTGGCCTAGTTGCAGATTCAGTGCAGGTACAGTGATTTTAGCAGGGGAGCGAGGGAGAGAAAGCGGAGGCAAAGAGGAAGGTTTTGAGGTGCTTCCGGAACCGGAGGTTCTCCTCAAGTTTCAGGGAGGCAGGAAGGCTGTTCCAGAGGGAGGCCCCTGCTGCGGAGAGAGATCTACCCCCAGCTCATTGCTTAGAGAAGCGGTTGACCCTGAGGTAGTTGGAGGTGGATGAGCAAAGAGCTTGAGAAGGAAGATATTTAGAAAGAGAGAGTTGAAGGTATTTTGGCCCAAGGCCCCAGAAGGCCTTGTGGACAATGCAGAGGGTTTTGAACTTAATCCTCGCAGCCACTGGGAGCCAGTGTAGCGATTTCAGTCCTGGAGAGGCCAAGGACAAGTCTCGCAGTCCTGTTCTAGATGAGTTGCAGAGGGCGGAGAGTAGAGGCAGGAAGATTTAGATAGAGGCTGTTACAGTAGTCCAACTTCGAGAGAACCAGGGCTCTGGAGACAGTGAGCTTCTGGGGGAAGGGGAGGAAAGGAAGGATACCTCTGAGGAGGTGTAGCTGGTAGTGTGACTTCTTAGAGACGTCAGATATGTGAGGAGAGAAAGAGAGTGTGGAGTCGAAGATGACCCCGAGGTTTTTTGCCTTGCAGGTAGGAGCAGGAAGAGGGCCAAGGGAGGCCGGCCAGAGAGCTGCAAGGAAGGAGGGAGTGGGTGTGACGATAAGTAGAATCTCAGTCTTACTGGCATTAAGGCAGAGGTCGTTGGCGGCACACCATTCCTGGATAGCAGAAAGATAGTCAGAGATGAAGGAAGGGGAAGAGGAGGCCGAGGGTAGCCTGAAAATGAGATGGGTATCATCCGCATAGCACTGAAAGTTGGGACAGAGAGCGGCGATGCAGTGAGCAAGAAGTGCCAGGTACTGGTTGAACAGCCAGGGGTAGAGGTTAGATCCCCCGGGGACACCACTGGTAGAGAAAAAGATGTCAGAGAGGAAGGAACCCAGTTGGACCTGGGAGTGTTGATTGGAGAGGAAGGATGTCAGCCACGCCAGAGCTTGACCAGTGATACTCAGGTTATCACGGAGACGGGTGAGCAGGATGGTGTGGTTGACAGTGTCAAAGGCAGAAGAGAGGTCGAGCAAAATGAGAACACAAGGGGTGTTAGAGTCAAGGTTTGAGAGCAGGTCCTCATGGATGTTCAGGAGAGCGGTTTCCATGCTTCTGGCAGCTCTGAAGCCAGACTGATGGTCATGAAGACTACCAACAGATTCAGCATGGAGATTAAGCTGGGAGATGGCCAGTTTCTCCAGGAGCTTGCACAGGAAGGGAGTGATAGAGATTGGGCGATAGTTGTCACGCCGCGCGCTCGCTCGCGGGCGCCTCTTACCTGTCCTGGGGTCCCTGGTCCACGGCCGCAGCGATCTCCTCCTTCATGGAGACTGTACCCACGGTGGCGTCTCTCCTCACGCCGACCCGCGGTTCGGATGGGCGCCGTGGACGCCGCCATCTTGCGAGGATCTGCGCATGCGCGGATCGTCAGTATTCGACGTCCCGCGCATGCGCAGTGTCGGAACATGCGTTCCAAGCCTCGCTTTGACCCCGGGCCATAAAAGGGCACCGCATGCACAGGGACAACGCGTCTCAACGCGGTTGTTACTGTGTATGCGCTGCTGGAGTCCTGGCGCTTGTTTTCTAGCCCTCCAGTTCCCTGTTCTAACCTTTTCTGCCTAGTCCTGCCTCATCTCCTTATTCCCATCTTGCTTCCTGGTCCTCCTACTCTTTATTTCTGATACCTTGCCTATCCCTGGTTTAGGGTAGAGTAGGTCCTGTCTGGGTTCCTAGTTGTAGTGGGGACTCTCTTGTCAGTACTGCCTTTTCTTGCAGTTTGCCTTCCTTTGCCTGTCTTGTGCCCTGCCGGTACCTGTGCCTTACTACCTTTTGGAAGTTCCTGAGTTCAGCCCTGTTATCATCGGTGAATTCTTCAAGCCTTCTCAGCCAGTGGAAACACTGTCCCGACGTCACGCAAATTCTGAGAAGTGCCACCCGTGGCGTTGGGAGTTGGTCCAGTGCCGTCCTGTCTTATATCGTCAGGAGGGGATTGGGCTAATTTCTCGCGTTACCCATTCATCGGCCATCATACATCGACATTCTGGCAACCTCAACTCCACGGTCTACAGGAAGCAGAGGTAACCCACGATCTCGTGAAGATTCGTTTAACAATAGTTAGCTGGGCAGGAGGGGTCGGAAGAGGGTTTCTTAAGAAGGGGGTGCACAAGAGAGTGCTTGAGGGGGGATGGGAAGACTCCAGAGGTGAAGGAGTGATTGCAGAAGTCAGCCAGGGCAGGCGCCAGGGAGTTGATGTGGTCCTTGATAGTTTTGGTGGAACAGGGGTGGACCTGTTTTGACGAGACTTTCATAGATCGGACTTGTCTCAAAACCTCGTCAGCAGAAAAAAGGGGAAAGGCAAAGAAGGAGGGAGGAGGGGTGGCTGCAGAAGGGCCAGAGGGAGAGCAGGGAATAGAGGAGGGGAGGTGATAGGAGGAGAGTGAGGACAGGATGTCCTGAGTTTTTGAAATGAAGTGAGAG
Organism: Ambystoma mexicanum; assembly: GCF_040938575.1. NCBI lineage: Eukaryota > Metazoa > Chordata > Amphibia > Caudata > Ambystomatidae > Ambystoma > Ambystoma mexicanum. The sequence goes on from NC_090921.1 coordinate 142,567,475, forward strand.
GCCAGTGCCCTGCAGAGGGCCTGGGAGGGGACAGGAGAGGTGGAGACTGCAGCAGGGTTGGCCAGCTCCTTGCAGATTTTAAAGAGTTTGGCCGACTTGTTAGATGCCGCAGAGATGCGGGCTTGGATAAGGGCTCTCTTCTTAGTGAGAACGGAGAGCCGGTATTGCCTTTGGAGCAGGCGGCAGGCCAGTTTGTCAGAGGATGAACATGAAGCACGCCATTTCCTCTCTGCCACCCTGCACTTGCGTTTAAGGGTGACGAGATCTGAGTCATACCAGGAGTTACATTTGGCTTTGGGCTTCAGGCGGATTCTCATGACAGGGGCAAGGATATCAAGGGTATCAGATATAGCAGAGTGGAGAGTGGAGAGGGCTGTGTCAGGGTGGGAGTCAGCCGAAGGGGGGGGGAGCGAGAAGGTGGTAGCGAACGCTTCAACTGACACGCGCTTCATGGGTCGGATGACCGCGAAGGTGGGTGGCAGTGATGAGGGTGGCTTTGCCTGTGGGGTAGGGAAGGTGAGGTGGGAGGATAGGAGAAAGTGATCACTCCAGGAGAGAGGAGTGGAGAGAGGGACAGAGAGGGGAAGGTCAGAAGAGATCAGAGCATCAAGAGTGTGCCCTGCAGAATGGGTCGGCCCAGCCGGGAGAATAGAGAGTGAGAGAGAGCCGCAGAGGTCGCGAAAGAGTCCAGAGGGAGGGCAGGAGGCATCAAGGTGGATATTGAAGTCTCCAAGAAAGAGGAGTTGAGTGGTTGAGGACAGGAGTAAGGAGGAGAGGTCAGCCCACTCAGAGAGGAAGGAGGGAATTTGACCAGGTGGCCGATAGATAGTAGCCACGGTAAGGGAATGGCTAGGAGAGAGAGAGAGTCGGCAGACAAGGCATTCAAAGTAGGAGTAGGTCTACCTAGGAGTGACAGTGGCAGGAATCCACTCAGGGAAGATAAGAGCCACACCCCCCCCCCAGCACGGTTGGGCCTGGGCAAGGAGAGGATCTTGTAACCGTCAGGTAGGAGTGTGTCAAAGCTGGTGACAGAGCTGGCCGTGAACCATGTCTCAGTGAGACCAAGGATGTCAAGGTCCAGTTCCTCAAGAAGGTGACAGATATCAGAGGAATGTTTGATGGCAGAGCGAGAGTTGAGAGCGGCAATGTGGAGAAGGTTGCCATCCTTGAAGGACTTCCGGGGAGGGGTACAGATCAGAGGTACGCCGTGTGGAGGTAAAGAAGAAAGAGCAAGAGAGAGGGCAGGGTGAGAGGGTGGAGGCATGGTAGCCGAGGACAGAGAAGGCACGGGAAACGTCTATCAAAGAGGTGGAGGTTGGCCTGAGGGCCTTGGACCAAGACGGTCCCATTAGCGTAGACATTAATGATGGCCTTAGAGGAGCAGAAGGGGGCCAAGAGGACATCCCAACGGGTGCCACCATTAATGGGAGAAGAGGAGAAGGGAGAGAGCACAGAGACCATATGAAGGGTCCATTGGTCAGGGGAAGGCACGAAAAAGAGGATGTCAGTAAGAGTTTCCTTGGAGGAGGCACTAGTGTAGGTGTCAGCGATAGGGAGGCCTGGGTTGGAGACCAGGACATCCTTTTTAAACTTTTTCCTAAGAGATTTAGGGGCTGATTCATGGAATTATATGCGCCAAAAAACACAGATTTGTGCGCCATTCTGCCCGCAAATCCCCATTTGTTAAACAGGGATTTGCGGGCAGAATGGCGCACAAATCCCTGTTTTTCTACACAAATAATTCCATGAATCAGCCCCATTGTGAGGAGAGCAGGATAGTCAATTGATAAGCAGTTAGAAAAGATAGGAGACATAGAGAGCACCATGGAATAAGGAGGGAGTGGGGGGAAGATAGACGAGAGCAAGCGGACAGGAGTGAAGCGGCAAGCCCTAGTTTACCACAATTACAGAGCAACAGTAACACAGTAAATACGAATTAGGTACCCGGTGTAGAGGGCACCTAAGTTTGAGAGTCCTGTGAGGGGAGAAAAGCAGACCTAGTTTACCACAATTAGCGGTACACACTGAAGTGTAGAAACCATGTGAATGAAAAGGAAAGGAAAGGTGTAGGTTGTTGGGCTGAGCGAGCAGGTGGAGCTAAACAGAAAGAATGGCGGACCGGCGCCTGGCGTCCCCTGCAGACACCTTCTTACTCAGGGAGCCGCAGCCGTAGGAGCCGCCCATTGCCTAAGGGGCCCTTAGCCGAGGGGGCTGCCGGGCAGGGGGGCTGCCCAGGGGGGTGGGATTTGAGGCAGGAGGAGAGGAAGGGGAGGGGGGTGTGGGCGGGCAGGGAGGCGGAAAGGGAGAGAGGAGAGGAGGACCAGGAAGTGCGGTAGAGGGAGTGGGTAGGGGGTAGCACAACGCGCACGGAGCGCCAAAAACAAAACAAAACAGTGCCTGAAATAAAAAGCTCACTGAAGGACCAACGGGGCCTGGAAGGCAGCCTCACAGCAGGCCACACAGGGCTACGGGCGACCGCTCAATCCCGCTCAGGCTCAACAAAGAAGCGAGCGTGGAGAGCGGTCATCGCTGGAGGGACTACGAGGACATCCAATCAGAGGGGGGGTGGGCGGGCAGGGAGGCGGGAAGGGAGAGGGGAGAGGAGGACCAGGAAGTGCGGTGGAGGGAGGGGGCAGCACAACGCGCACGGAGCGCCAAAAACAAAATGAAACAGTGCCTGAAATAAAAAGCTTGCTTAAAACTTACCCTACCAAACTATTTTGTAAAGTTGGCCCCAGTGGTCGAAGGGAGCGGGAATGGTCGGGAGCGGCGTTCCAATAGTTTTTTTTTTTTTACTGTTTACAGCTCCACTACTTTTGGCAACCATTTACACCATTCCGGAACAGTTCTTTTTGAAGTTCAAGCACACTTCTCCACCTTACCGCCGGATAGCAATTACAGCTGTCCTGAAATCTGTTTCAACTCATTTGGCTGTCAAACAGCATGGATGCAACCCTGGAAAAATATGCTGCACATTGCCCTCTTCCTTCCTACTCTGTCACCTGCCTGAGTCACAGTTCTACTACTTTTTTGGTACACTTCTACCTCTGGTTGACCAGCCTAGCTGGCTTTGTGGAGTACCTTGCTTTTACCTTGCTTGTCTCTGGAGGATAGCACATTGGCAACGTGCTCGTCTTGGAAGCAAGACAACACAGAGAAACAGAGGTTCGATCCCAGAGTCCGCGCTTAGAAACCTCTGGTTTATTAAGAGCGTTATAAGTAACCAATCATATCATATCAGTATGACAACATATCGATGTGCTGATTTGGAAACCCGATCGTGGTATGGCATTCAAAATTCTTAGTAAAACAATCCTAAATTTTTTTCCCAACCAATTTATTCACATTTCCAAAAATAATACATACGTCGTCATTATAACACCTCAATAGTTAACATCAATGAAAGCGAGAGAAACATTTAAAAATGAAAAAAAAATTTATATTAAAAAAATTCAAAAAATGGACAACATAGATAAAATAATAAATTCAGCATATAACTTAAGACATCAAACAAATACCAAAGATTGCAATGTGTAAACAATATAATTCAAATATCTATATATAATGAAGACTTATCTTAATTTCTTCGAGTTTTCCCTTGTCTAATTCATCTTCTGAATTAGTCTTTTTAAACCATATTTAAGAAGTCGTTCCAGAGTTTATCAAAGAATTTTCCTTTTTTTTGCATGTTCAACATAACTCTTTCAACATTGCAGATTGAGTACATTTCTGACATCCACAAGTCTTTTGTTGGTGCCTCAGTCGATTTCCAGCTGCGCAGGATTCACTTTTTTGCTGACAACGATGCCTTCAAAATCCAGGATATTTGATGATATGGCAAATCTTACAGATCTGTGTCTTCTCCCAGAATCATTGTTTCAAAACCAAATTCTCTTTCGTCATCCTGTACCTTGTTCATCACTTCTGTGATCTCAGACCAAAATGACATTCCCAGAACATATGTTCAAGAGTATCTCTCGAGTGACTACAACCCCAGCATGCATCACTAGAGTTTAGCCCTTTTCTATATAAGCGATCTGGAGTTGAGAATACCTGTTTAAATTTTTTACTTGTCGTGTTCTTTCACCAATGCATAATGCTTCTCAACGTTTAGGTGCCATCTCTTCCTCCAGACATGACAACCAGGATTGCAACAATCTGTCATTTCCTTTTGAGGTTACATGAAGTAATTTATACACCTTTGAAGCCAGATGATCCTGACCTCCTATGGATTTCATAAAGTTCAACAGATCAGATGAATCAAGTTTTTCCAGGTTCACAGCAGACCTGAGTTTCCTGTATTATCGATAACCACAACTTCTAATGACGGATTTTGCCTTTAATCCTTCAAATGACAGCCATGAGGCCAGAATATAGTTTTATTGTCGAAGACCCCATTAATCCCGGTGACATATTGAGGGAGGAGGCTATTCCATGCCAGATTAGTCTTAAGAAGTCTGCCAATGTAGACTTCTTGCCCCAACCTTTACTAATTGTAGTTAGAAGCTGATGGGTGCAACGGGACAGACAAACCAGTCTCAGCGACAGCGCATTCATCTAATTCTTCTCCGATGAATGGTAGGAAAGGTCTTGCTGTGAAAGCCTGATGATATCTTTCAAAATTAGGGATATTCAAACCTCCTTTCTCATTCTGGAGTTGCAATATACATAGTTTCAATCATGGCTTGTATACTCCCAAAGGAGGAATTGGATCATATTGTCAAGCTCTATTAACAAAGACTTCTGAATTGGAAGCAGAATCATACTCAGACCTTCCCAAGGGCACCGGAGCGCCAGCCTGCTGTTCCTACTACAGATTGGAACGTTAGCGCTGCGGAAAGAGACCGAAGCCTCTTCAAAATGTCCGCCTGCAAGGGAACGCCATCCCTAGCAACAGAAGAACACATGAATATCACCGCTGCTGGCCCGGATTGGCCAGTAGCTGCACAAGTCATGAAATGTGCTCCCATTGGCCGGCAGGTCAAAGCCGGCGTCGAGCGAAGGCCGTGAGCAAAGCCCTTATCGGCTCTCTGCCGCTCCACTGCAAGGCCACTGCACGATGACCTTCCCAGGGGCACTGGAGTGCCAGCCTGCAGTTCCTACTACAGATTCAAACTTTAGCGCTGCAGAAAGAGACCAAAGCTTCTTGAAAATGTATGCCCGCAAGGGAACGGCATGCCTCGCTTCGAGCGAAGGCCGTGAGCAAAGGCCTTATCTGCTCTATGCTGATCTCCGCTGCTCGGCGTTGCCGCCGGCCGCCTGTCCTCTCGGCATGGTTATCCTGAAGGGTAAGAGGGCCCTTGTCGCAAGAAGCTCAGATACCCCCTCCACACAGGCTGCTGAAGTGGCTCCTAATAACAAGCCCTGCGAGTCTCCCTCCTACAGGATACCAGGCTAGCACACCTCCGTGCACGCACCCTCCCCACTCCACCTGACTCAGTCCACATGCCCCAGCATGCCCCGAACATGCGGCTATGCTCGAAGTTCATCAACTCCTCAGCAGCACTCAGCCATCGACAGTCACATGAGGCTCGCCACCACACGCCCATGTGCAAATCCCACAAAGCTAGATGAACCAGCATGCCCTAAAACCCATGCGCTCCACCCACGACTGAGCGAAGCCAATGTCCACGCTAAAGGCGGGGTAAGGAAATCTCTGCTTTTTTCCTGTACCCGAAGAAACAGAATACCCGCCACACAGCCATGCTCCACCAACAACGTTCAATCCGCTCATCCGCCCCCAGCAACTTACCTCACTATCACGCCGATCCCGACTGGTCTCCAGCCAAGAACGATCTTCCAAAAACACACTGACGCAGTGTCTGCCGCAGTCACAGTCTCCTGCGAGTCACCCCTGCATGATGTTACTCCTGAGTCCACTCCGGCGACCGTCCACACAATAGTCACCAATCCACCTGCATCAATCATAAAGATTACAGGCAACCAACCCTTCTCCATACATAGTTTCACAACGGTAGCGGGCGCCCCTCTCTCGAAAGAACAGACTTGATAACCTGTTCAGTGGTTATTAACCACTTGAGAGTTCGCAGCCACTGCTTTTACTCACTGTGCCTTTCACAGATGGGAAATATCCATTTGCATATCAGTCTTTGTCCTGCCCAGGGGCAGTCCAGCACCGAAATGCAAAGACTAATATGCAAATGGACAGGTTATCATGTCTGTTCTTGCGAGAGAGGGGCGCCCGCTACCTTTGTAAAACCTTCTCCATACATCCCCAACTCTCTCCTAACCTGCAGCCTGAGTCGGGACCCATGAGGAAGTCTCTCGATCTGTGCACCGCATTGGCTGCACCCGCTATCAAACACGATACTACACGCCACTCCTCTTTTTTGTCTCCACCGACGGCTGAACTGTGTACCAATGCGCACACGCAAACGATGAGCCAGTAATCAGCCACACTTCTCCCCTCCCTTGTAATAATTACAACGTTCCTTAAAAAAGCATGTTCCATTTTTGCACTCAAGTTTTTATTTAAATCACATTTCATTTTTAAAAGTTTCTGTCTTTTCCCAGCATCTGGTGAAATTATAACTTGTTAACAACTCTTTACCTTTTTCTTTCCTCTGAATCCCTGATAATCTATGAGTACTCCCCTCATCACACATTTGAAACCTTGCCATACCATATCAAGATCCACCTCATCATTTAAATTGTGTGTGACATATTCCAGTGCTTCTTTAACCAAAAACTCCCTCATAGCATCATTCTTTAGGATTGCAGTATTCATTCTCCAAGTGCGAGTTCTGTCCATTGCAAAATTAAGAGCTAAAAACAACCTAATGGGTGTATGGTCTGAAATGATTATACTTTCATTAGTACATTTCTTAAAAGTTCTGGTCACTTTTCCAGAGGTCATATTATCTGTCCTGGAGTAATTGTCATGTGCCCCAGAATGAATGAAACGTGTTCAGTTGACTGCACAGCGTCTTCCAGAACCTGGAGGTGAATTGGGTTCCTCGGACAGATATAATAGATTATGGTAATACATGCAGACAAAATACTTCTTGTAGAAATCTGCTGGCTCTTTCAGAGGCAGAGGGAATGCCTCGTAAAGGAATAAAATGAGCCAATTTAGAAAAGGAATCCAATACCAACATGACAGCTGTCTGACCTTTCCAATGAGGTACCTCAACCACGAAATCTGTGGAAATTTGGCTCCATGGTTTGGTAGGAGGTGATCTTTGTTCGAACAGGTCGATGGGTTTGCCCGTCCGGTATTTACTTTGACAACAAACCGGGCATGATCGTGCGTATTGTTTAATATCCTGGCACATAGAAGACCACCAGAAAGATTGTCGACCAAGATTGAGCGTCGCATTGTAAATGTTGTGGCCTGCAACAGGACCTTCATGACACCAATACATGGCTCTTTGTTGGAGTGTTCTCTCGAGAAGGACTAGTCGTTCTTGATGAAACAGAAGACCTTCATTATTTTCCAAAGAAGAGAAGTAGGATTGATGATCCACCAGATGGGAGGCATCCTTTACTTTCTGCAAAAAGGAAGAAACAACACACAGGAATGTGTTCCTTGTAAAAAGGGATTCTGTCTTGATTGTCGAAGGTGATTCTCCTGACCATGTTCTAGAGAGACCGTCAGCCAGTATATTCTCAGTACCAGGAATTTAAGTGACCCTAAAATCAAATTGAGCAAAGAAGAATCCTAGCAGGCTTGTCTTGCATTCATACACTCCATCTCCTGTACGACTTGTAAGTTCCAATGGTCAGTGCGAATCTCGAACAGCTGTACGGATCCTTGCAAAATATGACGCCAGGCTTTTTTCATTGCCATGAGTTCTTTCTCTATGACCGAATAGTTTAATTAATTAGTAGCGGATGTCCATCCACGGATTGTTTCAGGACAGCTCCTAGAGCACCAGCCCAGGTGTCCATCTTAACAATTAATTGAAGCTTTTGATCAGGCTGCCTGTGAAGAGGGGCCGAGCAAAAAAATCTTTTAACTGACAAAATGCCTTTTCTGCTTCTGGTCCCCATTGAAACTGAACGTTCTTTTTGAGTAAACACGTAATGGGTAGTACGATCATGGAGCAATTCGGTATAAACCTCCGATAGAAATTTGCCAGTCCTAAGAAACGTTGTACTTCTCTTCGAGAGGTAGGTGCCAGCCAATCCAAGACTGCTGAAAATTTGTGTCGATCCATAGATATACCCTGGTCTGATAGGATAAACCACATTTAGGGTATAGAAAATACATCAAATAGGCACTTTTCCGGTTTGACCAGTAACTGGTTAGTTGCTAGTCTGTCCAACACCTCTTTGACGTGTTGATGGTGGAAGTCTCTTTACCGAGAAAAAATGAGGATATCGTCTAAATAAACGATAACTGATTGGAACAGAAGAGCATAAATCAAACGCCCTCCGTGTCGAATCCATAGGAGGTGATATGCTCCTCAGAGGTTGCGCTTGGTAAAGATGAACGATCCTTGGACCACTTTTAGGATCCCCTTTTAGTATCTCCTTAATGAGTGGCATAGGATATCTATCCTTTATGGTTATACGATTGAGGCCTCTGCAGTCAATACAGGGTCTGAGCTCTTGTGTATCCTTTTTTGGTATAAAGAAGAGTGAGGGTCCTGTGGGTGACTTAGAAGGTCGAATGAGACCGTTTTGCAAGTTGGACTCAAGGTATTCTTTCAGTGCCTTCTTCTCTGGGATGGTTAAAGAAAGCATGCGCCCGAAAGGAACCAATGATCCTGCCATCAAGTCCAGTGCGCAATTTTCTGGTCGATGAGGTTATTCCTTGGGGATCATATCCAAGAAGACTTTCTCGAATCCTTGATATTGCACAGGTATACAGTGTAAACCAGTAGTGAGGCATTTAGATACCACACAATCAGCAACAGCAGAATCTCCTAACGAGGTGAAGAGACATTGAGATGCGCAGTAAGCTGAGTCGAATCGAAGTGTATTTTTGTTCCAATTGATTAACGGATTGTGTCTTCGCAACCAGGGGATACCCCACATGATTGGTAAGTGGGCTGCTCTTATTAAATCGAACTGCAAGGATTCCTTATGGTTGGATATGTTGACCTCCAAAGGTTTGGAAGAATGTGTGATGGGAGTTCCGTCAACTCCTTCCACTGTTTGGTTTTCGCCTCGTTCCTGGCGTGGTATCTGATGTTTTTCTGCCCACAACATGTCCATAAAAATTCCCTGCTGCGCCGCATCCACTATGGCTAGAGCTTCAATCTTGCATTCTGGTAGATACAACACCACTCGAACCACAAGAAGACGTGTATCCTCCATTTTCAAGGCACAAGAATGGGAGGTGAACAAGAGACCATGCTTACTTTCTCTGGCCGACGATCCCTTCTAAGGCCGGGGTCTTTCGTTTCCCGATCTCCGATGAGGGATTTCATGCAGTCTTTTATAGACTCACAATACATACATAAGCCCATCTCCCTTCTGTGTCTCCTTTCGGAAGATGACAGAGGTCCCCTTGCAGCTCCTTTCTGCATAGGTTCTTCCTTAGTAGAGTCACCAGTCTTGAAAAAAGACTGTGTAGGGTTAAGAGGAGGCTGTGTCTTGAGTGGGTGTATTTTCCGTTCGGCTCTTCGCTCAGAGAGCCAGTAATCTATATGGCAGACCAACGCAATTAGGTCCGATAAGGTGGCAGGGCGGACTGTATAAGCCAATTCATCTTTGAGTTCTTCATTGAGTACTCTTCTGAAACCGGTGAATTGTGCCTCCTCTGGCCAACCCGCTTCGGTGGAGAGGCACTGGAAGTTCTAAATATATGTCATGAGATCCAAGGAGCCCTGTGGAATGTTGAGAAGGGTCTCCTGGGCCGAATAGACTACTTCCAATCTCCCAAAGTCCTGTTTAAGAAGTCCCACAAAGTCACTGTAGTCGCGAGGAATGGGACTCACGACGTCACCATGGGAATTGCCCACGGAAGAGCATTGTCGACTATATCGGTGATCATAAACCCCACTTTTGTCTGGTTCGGGGCATAGGTGGCAGGACGGAAGGTAAACTGCATCACACATGCGTCCACAAAGTCTTTGAGCTTTTGTGGTGATCCGTCGCATTTTCCGACTGCTAATCTGATAGGAGGTAGGTCTGTAGACTGCTCATCTCTGCCAGACGCCATCTGTCTAAGAACAGCATTTTTAGACTTCAGGTTTTGTACTTCCACAGAAAGTCACTGAACTGTGGCAATGAGTTCTTGTACTTGTTCTGCTGTTGCTATGATGGGCTGTATAGCTGGACGTTGCAAACTGTAAAGTACTCTCCTCACCTGAGTCTTCACTGGAGAGTTCTTCTGATAGGTAGTCTGATGGGGGTGAGACTCCTTCTTGTGGGACGACTTGCGGTCTTCACAGAGGTAAGGTCTACCTCGAGATGAAGCTACCATGCCTGCTAGAATGTAATTCAGCCAAGAGACTTCTACCCGCGATAACCCAATGACAAAGGGAAAAAGCCTTGTTTGGCCGAAAAAAACCCTTCTGAAGTAGTCCAATGCAGGTTCAATGTCTGTAGCCTTTCAGGAAAGTATGGTGTGTTTGGTACAAGCAGAGGTGAATCCTTGGAATGAGATATTATGCAGGACAACACTTGAAGATCCTGAGAAGTGGCTGAGTAGGCAGGAATGAGGTAAAAGGGGACTCAGCAAAACTGGAGTAAGCGGGTAGTAGATAGCAGAGAGGCAGCAGAAATGGAGTGAGAGGAAATCAGAGGTTGTAAGTGTAAGTTTAGGTGAGGCCAAGAGGGAGGAAGATCAGTAATTAAAGGCAGAATATGATAAGCGAGGGCTTAGTCAGAATGAATGACAAAAGGAAAAAAGGAGAGCACACGCAGTGTGGCACTAGCGTCTTACCCGGAAAAGCAGAAAATCACTAGGTTGCAACGCCGCAAACGAGAGAATCCCGGTGTCGATAAGGATGGCGGTGGCCATCTTGGAAAAGACTAGACCGGTCCATGCGGTGCAATGGAAAACGTGACGGCCCATTAATGGTGGCCCAAATGCCGTTTCTAAATGCTCCCTGTAAACGGAACATTGACAGTACTGCAAGGCCGTGCCAGCGCTCCTACCCCTGGTCCTCACTTGCTGACCACTGCTCCCAGCTGCTGCCAGTCGCCACCTGCCTTTCTCCTGAGCTCGCCGAACACCATGGACTGCCGGTGACTTCCTCTACGATCGTCTCTCTGTCATTGTTGGTATGTCCTGTATGTGGATTCAGTGAATCTAATATATTGCCGACAAGCAGCCTCGACACACACTGCCAGCAAGGGAAACCGACAACGCTGATGCTGCTGCAGGGGGCACAGGCGTGCAAGGAGGCGGCTCCCGGCGCTTGTTCTTCTTCTTGCTGATAGATTTTTATCCATCAGCGGTGATGCTTTGGATACCGAGGCTTGAGCCTCATTACTCCATCTTCTCGGGTTGAGTGTGTAGTCGTGGGTTTGTATTCTTCTTGGTCTGTGTGGTCTTGTCACAGTAGGGCTGGTTTCACAGGGTCTTTGCAGTGATGGGCCGCGGGTAGCGGTCGAAGGGGTTTGCAGTGGTGGCAGTGAGTCTTCTGATCAGAGGGTTCGGGTTCTGATCCAGTTCTTGGCAGAAGTTCTTACTCAGCTTCGCTAGATGTTCATCCAACATCTTGATGTCCAGGTCTCTGTGAAGATCTGCTATCCTTGTGAAGATTGGAGCTCCAGACGATATCCGCAGGGCCTTGTTCTGGACTATCTGAAGACTCTTCCGGTGTCGCTCATGGCAGGTCATCCATGCTGGGGAGGCATAAGTCAGGGTTGGTCTGATGATCGCCTTGTAGACGTTGATCTTTGTCCGGAGGGGCATGGACTTGCTCTTCAGGAGTGGGTACAGCGCTGCCAGTATTCTCGATGTGGCTTTCCCAGTTGAGTTTGCTGTCCAGGGTCACACCGAGGTAGCGGCTGCTGCTCTCCCATTTGATGGTCTCCCTGTTGAGGCTGATGTGTGGGTGCTCCTTTTTCTTCTTTCTGGTGAACAGCGTTGCAGTTGTCTGTCTGGTGTTGAGTTCTATCCGCCAGTCGCTGTACCACTTTGCAATGGTATCCAATGAGGCTCCACTTGCGCAGGTACCATATATAGGGGCCATGGTATATGGCCCTACTTCCTTTTCCTACTTGTGCTACACCAGTGAGGCAGCAGGCGGGGCGGCTGTGTCAGTCCCACCGCCCTGTTATGCCTTGGCGCTTCAAGCCCCTTCGCGGCTGTGCCATGTGCTTCTGGAAAGTATTGGATTATTAATCATACGAATAAGGATACAAAAGAGGAGATCTAAGGAACCAGGTACTGACCGAAAAAAAATTATGTTTCTTTCAATTCCCTTAGTTCACCTGGACAGAGGAATGAACCAGATCCTTTATTTCAGATCCCATTGTTTTCATCAAGAGATAATCCAATGTCCATACAGGATTCAGAATAAGAGATCTGTGCTCTGTCTGAATACCTAATTGTTCCTCTGGAACCATTGTGTAGTAGTACTGTAATACTCCCAAATTATATATTCTGTCACTCAAGATCCATAGTTATCTCCCTCCAATCTAAGGCTACCTTCCCCTTCTAGGAGCTTTTACTTTTATCCACGGGCATCCCTTTTACCACCCCCTCTATCATGGCAGATCTTGATTTTTGGATGTAATCTGCAGGCTCCAAGACCCTCATGTGTTTTATGCTATCAATTTAAATTCACATTAAGACTATGCCTTCCTCCTAAACAGCAGGTTCAGATGTTGAATACGACTACAGCAAAACATAGAAAGGAGAACTTGGATTCTAATATGGTTTTATCACCTAAGAGTAGACAGATGTTTATTTATTTATTGTTGGTTTATATGGTACCACTGTAGAGGATCTTCTTTGTGGCGTGCCAAAAAAATAAAAGGGAGCAAGGAGTGGGAATATGAGGAAACAACATTACTGTGGCGAGGAGCAAGATACAATCATAGATCAGTCAAAGTTCATAGAGCATTCTAGACCAGGAAATGGCTTATGGCTAGGGAGTTGGGAGATGTGCATAAGGTACGCAAGGGCCTGCATGTTACGTAAGAAATTGGAAGAGACTCAGCAAATCAATTCTTTGAATAAATATGATTTCAGTGTGTTTCTGAACCTAAGGTGGTTCACTTTTTTTCCAAGGGAGATTGGGAGATTGGTCCAGAGTGTAGTTTTGCTGTCTGCTAGTGTTCTTCTGGGAGATTGGTGCAGAGTGTAGTTTTGCTGTCTGCTAGTGTTCTTCCTCCATTCCGCTCCTTTTTGGACTGGGTACTGGTATGTTTAAAAGCAGTTGCATATCCGAGTATCCTTGGCCGGATATCTCTCTTATGTTTTTGGTTGAAGAATGTAGGGCTTTTGTTCCAATGGGCAGATTTAAAATGAGGAGAGCTTTAAAAGCAATTCTTTAATTCTTAGGAAGCCCATGGAGCTTTCTTTTCATCAACAGCATAATTTGATAACAAGAATGCAATCAATCACTTATATATGTTAACAGCAAACAAGAAAACAATCCAATATAAAAACGGAGCAAAATATGAAAGTTACTTTCAATAATACAGTCTCATCACTGTTGAAAAGACAGAAATATGTACGATATCTGCCTAAAACTAGGCATAATCAAAAAAATATAAAAACTTGAAAACTAATAAAAGAGGGTCTTTAACCAGGTCTATTACTTGCAAACCCACTTAGTCGTCCTTTCTTGGGTTAAAAGTTAGACCTATCTACAAATTAATGCCTCTTTCTGAAAGCATAAAATAAATGGCACTGATGAAACCTGCATTTCTTCAATTTGGCAACCAGAAATTTCTTTCTTAAAGAGCCAAAAGTGGAGCAAAAAAGGATAAGGTCTATAGGAGTCCCAAAGTTTCCTTGACACAGGCACATCTCATGTAACTTTCACCAAGGTTCTTCCAGCACACTGTCATGTACATAGAGGGGGTTGGGAGGCTCTTGCCTTTGTAATTCATCATCCAATTGTGGAATTTGTCCACTTGATATAGGTTAGGATTCAAGACCAGCACCTATCTAAGTAGCATATACTCGTTAACTGTGTGCAATCCTCTTACAGACTCAAATTCCCTTCTTCCAAATCAATTTATCAGTAAACACTATATTGTTTCTTCTCTAAACAAATGCGCATACTGCAGTATGCCTCGCAAGTCTTTTGCATGGATAAGCGAGGGAACAGATTTCTAAATTATTATTTTCCATTGCATTTCATAATATTAACAATTTGTGTCAATTAGGATGCTTGATTAGACCAGATTGATATCCAAAGGGAAAGAGGTGCAAAATTGCAAAACCTACGAGATGTCATCCATTCCTCACTCAATGAGTACTCGTTTTTGAGCAGGAGGATGCACCATAAATACCCCTTTGAAAATGTGTTTTAGACTTGGCAATCTCAGGGATGAGTTAGTATCCCTAGGTGCATATTTTGATCTTATTTACTTATTTGTTTTATATACAAGGAGGAACAATGCTCTTTTGATCACAAAAAACATACAATAGACAAGAAATCAGATTTGATGGAAAGCAGTGAGCTTCTTACAATGGAGTAAGTTTGTGGCACATTCTGACAAGGTTGTGGAGGGGAGTAAATTGAACAGTCACCAGGGACAATACATACCCTATTGGAATCCAATCTCTCCTCTCCTTCCTAAGTGAACATACATAGATTAAGGACAACCAACATCACACTTTTTTAGGTGCAGGTTGGCAGTACGGCCAGCTGTGCTCGGGATGCAACATGATGGATGAAGTGCTAGAGGGGAGACAGAGAAAGTGAGGGACAGAAGCAGGTTAGAAGCGAGCGACAAATGTTAGCTAGAAAGGAGATGAGTGGTACGTTTTGAGAGTTACTCAGAGGCGAGAAGGTAGACTTTTAGTTTGGTTTAGAACAAATCCATGTGGACTGTTTCTCGGATGCACGATGGAAGAGAATTCCATGTAACTGGAGCAAGAAAAGAGAAAGAATTGAAGAAAGAGGAGACACAGGGAGGGAAAGACACCACAAGGGTAGTCAAGTAGGCAGAGCAGAGATTATGATAAGGCTTGTATATTTTAATAGAGGAGTATAGATACAGTGGTGCCTTACCATGAATGGATTTGTGAACAAGGAGAAGACATTTAAATCTGGTCCCGTTTTGTAACATCAGTCATCCAGCCTGGTGACTGTACAGGGAAGTAGGAGCGAAGTGAGGGAGTTCAAAGAGAGTCCTAGTAGCGAAATTAATGATCTTCTCAGGAGGACAGAAAACATAGTTGAGGAGACCAAAGAGGATGCCGGCACAGTAGTCCAGTTAGAGAAGAGAAGAGTGGTTAAGAGACAGTGATGAAAGAAAGGAGGTGCCTGATTTTCCTAATATTTTGGAGGTTGAGGCAAGCTGCTGTTGCAGTTTTGGAGATGAAAGTAGAGAAGGTGTGTGAAGGGTCGTAGATGATGCTGAAGTTTCTAGCTGAAGAAGAGTAAGGAAGATTGGCAAGTGGGAACTGGACAGGCAGAGTAAGAGATGAGAAAGAGCACTTTGGCACGGAAGAAGAGCATCTCTGATATGGCAGAGTTTAGCATCAGAGAGGACAAAGCCATGCACTATTTAATGGCAGAGAGACAGAAATGTTGATAGAGAGATCAGAGGAGAGTTCAAGAAAAGAGAAGAAGATTTGGTTGTCGTCTGTGAAGAGTTGCTACAAAAACCCAAAGGAGGAGATTAGTGTCCCAAGAGCAGAAGTGTAGATTTTAAAGAGGAGCGGACCCAAGACAGAGCCTTGTGGAACACCAATAGTTATAGGAGTGAGTTGAGAGATGGTGTTGCTCCTGGAGACAGTATTTGTGTGACTACAGTGGAAGATAGCGGCAGAGGATGATTGTAGAGTAGTCAGAGTCTAGAATGTAAGAGGAGGAACTGTGATGAAGGTTAAGAGAGTCTCTAATTTTGGAAATGTTTTTGCAGTGAAGTATTCAGGTAGGTTATTATCTGTAAGAGGGGAGTTGATAGTTGTAGATTTAGGAGGAGTGAGGAGTGAGTTTAGGGTGCCCTGCAGTCAGCAAAAATGGTTGGAGTGAGAGTCAATGAGAGTGAGGCAGAATGACCTTTTTGCTCTATGATATGATATGAAATAAGTCATTTATAACGCAACTGTACACAAGTGTTTCTAGGCGCAACAAGACAAGGAAGGGAGGAAAGAAGGAAGACAAATCAATGATCATACTAGGCCCTGTGTCATTCAGATCACGCATGTGCAGGGTTTGGAGGGGGAGAAGTAACGAGTAAGTGCAGCCGGGAGGTGGCTCGTAAGTGCAGAGAGTCAGGGGACTGTATGGTTACAGATACAGTGCTTTAAGTGGATGGGAGGCCCGCAGGCAGTGCAAGGGCAGGGAGAGTTGGTACAAGAGAGGACTAGAGAGAGTTCTGTGCAGAGAGGTAGAGTTGCAGGTCCTCATGCGAGTAGGTACGCCTCCATTTGCGCAGCAGCCAATGCATATCTGTGAGGGGAGAGTGTATGAATGGGGTGACTCATGGTTTAGGACGATGAGACTTAGGGGAGAATGAGTCAAATAGTAGGGATTGGAAGCTGGAGAAGGCAGTGTTGGTTGAAGAGCATCAGGCATGAAGGAGGAGAGTGAGAACTGTAGGTCAGAGATAATGGAAGGAATAGCAGAAGGTTTACATTTCCTTTTAGTAATAGGTGAAGCAAATGGTGAGGAGAGGTCAGAAGGTCGAGAGGAGATGGTGGTGGAAACAATTGAGTGATCAGATAAGGATGATGTGATAGTAGTATTAGTGGCTGAGAGAGAGGTGGCAATGAATAAGAGATGCAAAGAGTTACCCGCGATGTCGGTAGGGAGATTATGGAGAGAGAAGAGAGCATGCCCCCTTAGAAAGGACTGAAGTACATATTTCTGAGAAGTGGTTGGAGAGGGTAGGTTAAAGTCGCGTAGGAGAATGTGGTGATGTTTGGTAAAAAGAGAATCAAGGATTTGCCCAAGATCATCAAGGAATGGTCCAGTAGGACCAGGAGGGCGATAGATGGAGATGATATGAACTGAAGTGGGTGGAGCGATATTAAAGATGGTGAATTCAAAAGAGATAGGAGAGGACATGGCATTTGTGAGGCATTGAGGTGGGAAGAGAGTAGGTGCCTGATGCCTACACCTCTGCCAGTCAGTCGAGGAGAGTGAATGCAGAATAGATTGGAGTTGTGTAGGGCAGCCAGAGTGTCAGTGTTAGATGGAGAAATCCAGTGTTCAGTGATAGTAAGAAGGTCTAGGGGAGGAGAGCTGGAGTAAAAGTAGTCAGTGATAAAGGAAGTTTTGTTTCATACAGACTGAGTTTTCCAGAATGCAATGATCAGTTGAGGTGGTAAAGAAGAGTAGAAACGTTGAGTCTCGGAGGAAGAGAGGCAAGGTGGATAGGTGTTAGAGGAGGTATGGTAGTGAGAGTTTTGAGATGTGAGTTTTATGATAGGGGTAGGAAAGGAGGAAATTGAAGCATGATTGGAGAATGTGCAGGGAGGGGCGAGTAGGAGAAGTAGCAGGAGGAGCAGGAGTGAATGCATTATAGGTGAGTTGCAGAGTGTGCAGAGACAGTACAGTAATTAGGAAGTTAGGGGTACTCACAGGTGCAGCAGGGAGGAAAGCAAAGGCTCATAGGCGAAGTGGCTCGTCAATGGCTGGTCTTCACCCTTCACTGTACTGCCCTTCACTGGGATGCCCCTGGCTGGACACCCCTAGGGAATTCAGAAGGGATCCCACACTCTCTTATCCCCTGACCGCCTAGCCCATCAGTTGTTGTCATTCTGGAAATTATTGAAACCTGTTTGAATGAGGCGCTGCTATGTTTCAATACAGAAAAATACTTTGACACTTTGGAACACATTGTGAGTATAGTAATACAGGTTACAAGAGGCAGTTTATGTAATGCTGCCTGTATTGTCCAACCATACTCAGAGTAGTAAGTTATTTGCTCAGTAAATAGTGAACAGTTATTGCCTGAGACACCTCCTGAAAACTGGAGGTATTTGCACCTATTTGTACTTCTAACCAAAAAAGGATTCAAAGTGTGTGAAAGAGTCCAGGACTGGACCCTGAAGAGGGATCAGGGACCCCTCCCAAACTGAGGCCTGGGGTCTACCAGGGCAAAACTCAGAGCCAGCCCCGTACCAGAGGTGGGAGTGGCAGTTGGGGAGCCCCAGTCCCTGATACACTCCTCACGTGCCTTGAATGTAAATAGTGATACCACCTTCTGGTAAAACGATGCCTCCAAGTACCTTTTCTGGCCAGAGATCTTTTGTTTGTATTCCAGGACCTCACGTACCAGAGACAGAGAGAGAGAGAGAGAGAGAGACAGAGACAGAGACAGAGACAGAGACAGAGACAGAGAGAGAGAGAGAGAGAGAGAGAGAGAGAGAGAAAGAGAGAGAGAGAGAGAGAAAGAGAGAGAGAGAAAGCGAGAGAGAGAGAGAGAGGCGACGCACAACACAATCTGCACAATGATACAAGAAAACAATTACAAGCTCTCCAGAAAAGCAAGCAACTCACTGCAGTATACAAAACCCGAAATGACAGACCCTTAGCACATCATAGAAACAGAAACCAGACCAGGCAAAGGAGGCAGGGCTAACAAGGGGTTTTAAAGCATTGCACCTGTGGTTACCCGTTCCTTGGGAAAAGAATAGCCAAAGATCGGCCAGCAGAGTCAGGGAGCGTTGGACCAATGGAAGGTGAAGGGGAGGGAGAGCTAGGAATACTATAAAAGACAGAATGTGGGTTGTCTTAATGATATCTGAAGGAGTGGAGGCAGACCGAGAGCCCAGCCAGAGGAAGGATGGCGGAGAAGAATGCTGAAGAGTTGGTGGCGAAGTTGGTACAAAATGCAGGTGAGGTGTTAGCTGTGAGAGACTGGTACCATTTGTGAGTTTGAAGCTGTGAATGTGTGAGAGTGATTGTAGTGAGAGGGGTGAGAGGGGTGAGAGGCAGGAGATGTTTGGTGGAGAGAGGAGAGAAGAGGGGTTTGTAGAGAGGAGAGTAGATGGAGTGGAGAAAGGAGTGGGGCAAGGGAAGAGAAAAGGGGGAGTGAGGATTGAGGAGAGAAGAAGGATGTATGGAGATTGTGGACATCGGAGTGACAGAAGTTGGGAGAGTGCAGAAGACCAGAGGGAGTGAGAAAGAACAGGAGTTGGAAAAAGTGAGAGTAGACTACAGGGAGTAGTAAAATCAGGAAGAGGAGAGAAAGGGACAAACCGATGCGGAGTAGAGACCAGAGGGCCTAACATTGGCACTATAACAAAATTCCTGTTCAGAAATCCTGGGTAGTGTTAGGTTAGAGAACCCCTAGGAGAACCCCAGATGGAACCAGAAAGTTTAGACATTGACCTTTAGGACCTCACCTATTGCCAGCCTTAAATAGTAGGCGATTCCAATCGCTAGTTCTAGTTGGCAAACATGGATTTTAGGGATATCTGGGTTATGTTGGAGAGATGCAGAAGTTGAGAGAGGAAAGCCATTAGTGAACCTGGCTAGTAACCTAACCATTATGAAAGCTATACATTTCTCTGTTTGTGAAATAAAGACCCTTGAACCATCCTTCAGAGTCTGGATGTTTTGTACTGCCATCCGTGATAAGTGTAGATTGATATACCCTAAACCGTAAATAAAATAGGTACTCATTTCATCTACTCAGAATGGCAACAAACCAAGTCCTCCCTAACCACATTCTAACCTGTGATCAATGGGATGCACAGAGATGTCTCCAACAGATCCTTCCACCCACTGGGCTATCTTACTGAAGAGTAATAGGAAGAAGAAAGTTTATATTAACATAGAAAAAACTAGTCTCCTCATGCATGTGTGCTGTCCTTCGCAAGGCAATTGAGCTAAAATAAGGCGCAACAGCCTGGAAGGGCATGTATTTTGACTCTGGAACTGCCTTCAGTGTTGCAGCTTCCAAACATATATTTAATGCCTTATTCACTGGATGCCAACTGATGTAGGACCAGTGTGAGGCTGGCGGAACTGCCAATCTCAAGACATGGGAATCAAGAAGGAAGATGTTGGGGTAGGGCACACAACAATTTGAATTTGGGCTTCTGTCACAGAATGCGATTAGAGGACGGTGAAGGTGTTATCACAGTTAATGGGGTTGAATTAAACTATATTTAATAGCTGCCTCTTTTTCTGCTTTGTGCAAGGTACCCAAATGCCTTCGTGTTTCATCTTATCTACAAATCCATGGTCAACAACTTGAGACATCAGGGCCAGCAACAACAACAGCAGCAGCAACCCGCTGCTGCCCCGGTTGTGCCTGAGGAGCCACCAGACCACAGCCGCCGGAAGAAGGACAAGCGACAGAGCCGCAACAACTGCCGTCGCAGGAAATGAGGGCAGACTTGCCGATGCAACAATCCCATGCTTGGTGTCGCATCATAACCTTTCACAAAGATTAAATTATGCTACTTTCTTGTATGCACAGAGCAGGATTGAATCTTTTTAACATGCACAGTGGGTGTAGTATGTACTAACTATTCTGAGAGATGTTTGCAAGGAGGTGTGATACTTATCTTAGGTGATATTATCAGAAAGCGTTGCAGCATTCAGAACCGAACATAGCTCACAGTCAGTTAGGTCGATGAACAAGATACTTACCTATATATGGAAAACCCCCAACCATGTGTTGTATGCAGTTCTGGATCAAAAAAGCTGCAGAGCAAGTAAGGAATCTTAAAGATATCAGGTATGGAAGGGTGCAGCATTGTACATGGCAGAGTGGGGGAATCCCTAAATGAAGCCAGGTAATCGGTATTACTTTTACATCCATTTGACTCCCCTTCTTTTACAATCTTTTGGTATAGGTCTTCTCTAGCAGCAGGCCATAAAGCTGCTCCATAGATGCAAACCCTCCATTTCTCTTAACAGTGCCTGCGCTCCCCTGCTCAGCTCCACAATCGTGACTATCTGTTTTTCCGCCTAGCAATGGTCAGGAAACTCATATGTCCATCTCTCTGCTTTCTCTGTCCTCTTATGCGTCTCCTTTTGACAAATTGGGATTGTTTGTTATCATTTTAGCACAAAAGGCTTTCAAAAAATGAAAGAATCATTTAGATTTTTGAGAAATAAATTGCATCACATCTTTTTGCCACATCTTTACCCCCATGCGGGCATGACCATTTTCATAGGGTTGAAGGTGTGTATCTGGTTTAAATGTTCCTTTTCTGTAGATGATCAGCACAGGGCTTTGTGTTCTGTGTTGCAATCGCACCAATATCGCTCTGGAGTCGCCTTCAATGAATTGTATTCAGGGGACCTCCGATCACACCATATCAAAAATAAAAAAAGGGAAAAAAAGGGAGCACACACCAGGCAAGAAGCAACGCTGTTTGTCACAGCTGGGTGTGCACAAATCAAAGAGAACAGTGGACTAGAACTGATTGATGAGAGCTGACATCTGTTTTATACTATAAAAAACAATGTTCAAGACACTTTGGGCCTCATTACAAGTCTGCCGGTCTGGAATTAAGAGTGCTGGTAGCAACGTACCAGCACTCTTTCCGGACCAGCAGACTACAACTGTGCCTGCTGTGGTCTCTGTGCCTGGCAGGGTCTGACCAGCCGGACGCATCGACCCCAGTAACCACTGTTTTTACGGGAGCACCGGCACTGGCAGTAATGGTGCTGGTACTTCCGTTGTTCTACTCCCCATATGGGACTCTATGTGAATGGCGACTTCCGAATTCCGGGATTTCGGGCAGTGGAAACAGTTTTAGGGGGTTGGTGGCAACCCGCCATTGGCACCGCTGGGTTACCACCAACCTCGTAATGAGGCCCTTAGAAATACTTGCAATTTAGTATGTTCATATTTTCAATGTTTCCCAAGAATCTTGTTGACTAGGCTACGTCATATCCTCAGTGTTCAACGTATGGTAGTGAAACATGATTTGAGCAAATAGATCAACAGTATCCCATCTCATCGCCTCCCCATGTGGTGCCACATCACTTCTCACCCCTCCTAGGGACAATTTGCAATTAGTAAAATACCATTTGTGCTGTCCGTCGAAACAGTATTAAACTGCCATTGGTCAGCACCATTGAGAACAGAACACGATACACACTGCTTCTGGTGGGAAGGGAGACTTCCACACGGTACCTGCAGGATAACGGCCTTCGCAAACCTTGTGGTGTATACTCTGAAGGCTGGCCACCTCCCATGAACACAGAGACTTACAATTTGATTGGTCCCCCCAATGTACCCTTCCCATAGACATCTGCCTATTGGGTGTTTGCAGCCATGTGAATGGTTCACGGGCTCAGATCCACTTCCCCTCTACCCATGCCTGCCCACTGGATTGGGTTTTTGCCCTGCAATTACATCACCCTGTGTTGTCTTAGCTGCTTCAGTCTGCCTATGACGTGCATCTTGAGCTCTGTCTCCCTCTCCCCTGCCCGCAGGGTGTTTATCATGTGCTCAGAGTGGGGTTTCTCTGCCAGGGCCCAGCCTGGAGGACATCCCTGCTGAATGGTTTTTGCAATTTTGAGTCTCTACAGATAAAACGTAAATATCGCAGTTGGTTAAAAAGGTATCATCAGTCCCAAAAAAGAACTCAATGGCAAAAGTTTGCAGAAGCCCTCTGTAGCAAAAATAGCCGTAGGATATGGCAAATACTGGCACTGGCGGGGGGAGAACAGAATTTAAAGGTGTTAATCCCTATTTCGGGGGAAAAATGGGTCGATTATATTACTAATAAGTTCCACAGAGAGAATATGTCTAACTCACAGAGTATTAAGGGGGTTACAAGTTGGCCTCTCCCCATGCCTTACAGGTGTATTAAACAAACTATACTGAATTTAAAATCTTCAAAAGCACCAGGACCAAAGGGTTTGGCCAATGTGGTTCTGAAGCAGGAACCACATAATTGCGCGCAGATTTTAATTACACTATTCTCTAGGATCTGCAGAACCTGCCAAATTCCCTCCTCTTGGTTGACGTCTCTACTGATACCAGTATATAAAAAGGGGGAGCAAACTCTACCCGCTAACTATCGCCAACTCTCTATGCTGGACGTGAGTAGTAAAATCTTTAATACCTTGGTCCTCAAAGAGATTGAAAAGTGGGCCATAGAAAGACAGGTCTTACATTATGCACAAACGGGCTTTAGGCCAGGGGCAGGCACAACCCATAACATCAGGGTCCTAGATCAGCTGATTAATAACACCATTAGCTGTAAGGAGGCTACACTCTATATGGTCTTTGTAGACTTTACCAGTGCCTTCGACTTGGTGGACCGGGATATACTATGGCTCAAGTTAAAGAAAATGGAGTGCCCAAGTTGGATTGTAAACATATTGATAGCCCTGCATACTAATACTTCAACTAGGGTCCGCCTAAATGACAGGGGGGAGGTATCAGAAAAGATCTGTATTAACACGGGAGTTAAACAGGGATGCGTAACTGCTCCTATGCTATATAATTTATATATAGCTGACCTGCTGAACCTTATGGCATTAAAATGAAACTGCCCACCTAAACGGAATGAAACTCCTATTACGGGAATGTTATATGCAGACGATCTGATCCTCTTCGACCGCACACTAATGGGCATTAAGAATTTACTCAATGAACTACAGGTCTACTCAGCACAATTGGGTTTAGTGGTAAATTTGGAAAAAACAAAAATAATGGCGATCGCAAGGAGAGGGCCGAGACAATCGGAAATTGCCACCAATTTGGGAACAATTGCTGTGGTGGAGCAATACCCATATCTGGGGCTGGATTTTAAAGCCCTCTCAGATTACGAGGCCATTATTAGAACTAAAAAGAGGAGAGCTAAACTGCTCACGTATCAGGCCTGTAGATTTGCTAAGGGCACGGCAGGCTTTAGTATGGCTGGTGCTATGAAACTGTATTTGCAGTGCTTTGTACCCGCCGTGCTATATGGCCTGGAGGCTTCGGCAATGCAGGACCTGATGTGGTTAAACATCTTGGAGGGATTCTATTGGCGGAGTGTTTTGTGCCTGGGACCATCTTGTTCAGTCCAATATCTAAGATTGGAATTGGGCCTTATCTCGTTGAGAGGAATGGCATTGCGGGCACGAGGTTCTTTCTATTTGAAAGCCTTAGCGAACCCTTGTTGTAAATTGCTCAGGCTGACAGGACAAAGCTACTACCTAGAAAAACATCCTAGAGGTGGTTCATACAAAGAGCTGAATGAATCACTGTTTGTGGAGATTGACTGGCCATATGAAAAGTGAAAACATTTGCCTTACATTCACCAGAAAAGAGCGTTCCAAGATAAGCTTAATAAGTGGGACTGATGTATGAACACAGAACACTTAACTAAGCTTAAAGGATATGAGGCAGTCTCTGAATTAAGGCGATTTTTGCTACAATTAAGAACGAATCAGCTCCCGGTCCTTACTATAATTGGGCCAAGGTTGAAAATCCCTCGTGAGTCCAGGACTTGTAGAATATGTCAGGTGACAGGAATGTTGGAAACTGCGCTGCATGTTCTAACCTCGTGCCCAAAACTCGGCCCAATATATATGAATGCATATGAAAAATGGGTCCATAATTATGATACTATAAAAGACGTTTCCCTAAGCTTACAGCTAGCCCTTTTTAGGGTATGGACTCAAAATAAGCCCTTACTTACTTATTCCGGTGATAACAATCTCTTTACCCCAGAAATAAAATGATCCCTTATGGTATCTTAATACACTGCCGCTCCATGGGACTGTGAAATTTAAAGACCAATGGTTGAATGAACGACTGAAAAGATATTATCATATTGTTGTCTGTTTAGCATGTGCCTATATGGCAAATTATATGTACGTATGTATGTATATGTATATGAAATATATCCAGTGTGCTCCTGTTCTTATACTCTTCTTATACTGTTGTTATGCTTGGTTTATGCTTGACATTTGATGTTATATGTTGTATATATCTGAGCTATCTTATATGTGATATGAGTTGTGTAAAATCCAATTTTTTGGATTATACCACAATAAAGTATTTATTATGAATGTTTTTACCCAGGATATTTTTCCTTGTCTTGTGCTAATCATACAAAGGTCCCTTTGGCCAATGGTACACACAATGCCTCCCTACCACAGCCTTTCCCCGCCAGGCCTTCTTTTAAGTTCTGACTGCAGTTTGTTTGGCTACCTGGGGTTTCCCCCCTACAAGGTGCCCCTTCCCATTGCTTACTCTAGAAGGTGGTAAGTTCGCCCCCCCATCTGCGCTGAATTAGCACCTTTAATACATTCCTTCATCCGATCAATCTTTCTAGCGACATCTCCTTCCTGCTCATTTCCTCACCCTTTGCCCTGTGCACCCATACCCATGTGACTCTGCTCATGTCACCTACCTCTTCGTACTCTTCTAGGTATTTTCCAAATAGTAGTATCTTTGTCCCATCAGGTGAGCATTCATCCCAAAAGGCCTCATAGTTTTCTAAGTCTTGTGGGGGTGCTGTAAAAAGGTACTCCACATCAGCCCCTGTCTCATTCACGCATGATGGCCCCTCACCTAACACTTTCCTAAGCTCAATTTTATTCACTGACATTATGTAACAGGCTTTATTCTGGTGGCAGTTTCCGTAGCCGATGACATACCGGTCGATGCAGATGGCGACAAGCATCACAACAAGTTATTTTGAACACTGCTGCCAGACAATCTGGTATCCAGGCAAATAATGTGTCTAGCCAGGTGCTTGACGTGACGTCTTATGTCTTTTTCATGTATTTTTCGTATTTCTTTGACAGCCTCTGTAAGTGTTCCATTGACTGCACCATTCCTGGGTATTGCTGTGCAACATGTGCTTCCGATATTGTGGCACACCCTGCCTTCCATAGCAGTCATAAGGTCCAATATGTTGTGGTTCTGTAGGGCCATCAGAGGCAATACTCTAAGCTCTTCTTGCACTGTATTCAACAATTGTTTGGTTCCATTAGCCAATTGGAGCAGCTCATAACACGTAATTTGTATCCATTTCGCATTAGCTGCTGTTTGCACCCCAGGAAGACCGAGAGAGGGTAAAAAAACAGATGCTTTGCTGAACAATTTCAAATGGTGCAGAATAGCATCTATGCGCTGGGTGGGTGCAGCCGATATATAGTTACTCGATCTCTTCCTCCTTGTTATCTTTGGTTGTTCTCCTCGTGTCTCTGCTGGCCCTTTTGCTATTCTTCCAATACTGGGTCGATAGCTTGTTCAGTGGCATTAAATCCGCACAGGGCACCACCAGGGCTGTGGAGGGTCACCAAGGCACATACTCCTCCCCAATTTGGTGGTAGCTGAGCGTAAGTTCTTGATCTACAGACCCACCATAGATCCATCACTGCAACTGTCTCTTTCTGCAATGCCGTGATGCTCATTGTCCACTCAGAGCCAGTGTTCATCCCCAGCTCCACCGTCCTGTTTGTTCTGAAACACAAACAATACTGTGTAAGTGGGTTTATGTACCATAGGCAATGTTTTTCATCTATCCATGTTAAGGCATGTACATTATCATCCAATATTCTCCTGCATCCCGCATCTATTTTCTTCACCACCCTCTCAAATCCCACCAGACATTCGGCGCAACATTGTACCATACCATCCCTCTTTTCCATTTTCCATTGTGGTACACCAAACCCTTTATTCACATTAAGGGTCTGCTGAGGCACCAGGGTATATTGAGTCCTGCCGAATTCTTACAGAATATTCTCTTGTTTGTAGTGACCATTTGTTTTCCCTTCTGCGATCCTTCTGGGTTATACTCTAGTATCATGTGCTTGGTAGTTTTCTCCTGGGCCATGCTTTCTAGTTGTATATAGTTGTCTTAATATACCGCCTCGCCCTCATCTATCCATTTTACTTCAGCGATGTGCCCCTGGTACATCCCCTGGTTTTCCACAGAGACACATGCATCAAACATCGTCCCACCTCTTGTGGCAGGAATTGTTTTGGTGTCCCTGCGAGGTGTGAGATGAGTGAGCACACATAGCATTTGCGACTGGTGCTTCCTCGCCCCACCCTCTTCATCTCCTTGCACCACACGTTTTCAGATGCTAGGTCTGTAAAATCTTTCTATACTAGATATACTTCTTTTGGTACGTGTTTCCCTTCCACCATTAGCAGGTGTACTCGTATTACCCCAATGCAGTCAGAACCAGAAAAGCAGGAGAAGACAGAAGACAGAAAAATAAAAACTCCAATCCTATTATATTTGCATCAAATTTGTCCTTCTCCCATTCCCCCCATTATTCTCGTGCCACTATTTGCTTTCATTTATGGGCCTTCGATAGAGTCTTATTGCAGTACATAGAGTCAAGGACAATTGGGTAATACTTCCCATTAGGTGACGCTTCTCTCTTGTCTTCCTGTTGTGCTGCTGTTGTCTTCGCGGACGTCGGACATATGGATCCATGCCCGCCTTTCTTCTATCTTCACTGCCATTGGTGTTGCGTAGACAACTTCAAATAAACTGCAAAACCTGGGCTCCTTCCACTTTCTCACCACGTTGCAGACGAGAATCCTGTCGCCAGGATAGAGAGGCTGTGCTTGTGGAAAGTCCTTCTCCTGTTGGGTTCTCTTCAGTGTTGGTCGGCTGACATGTAGGTCGCGGAACTTGGCGGGAGATGTAGCAGAGACCATGTGTCATTTCTGTCAGATATGTTTTCATTTAGCCTCTGAGGATCTCTGAGCTAGGGTTTGCATCTGAACTTGATTGTGTAGGAAGGACAGGTGCATCCATCCTCCTACCCATTACAAGTTCGTGCAGAGTCAAGTGGTGATCTGTACTGGGCGAGTTACGGAGGGCAAAGAGAGCAAGGGGGAGGCAAGAAAGATGATTCTGGCACAGAGAAGAGGTTAGCTTCGCAAAGCGTTCTTTAAATAAGCCATTGAGCTGTACAACAATGCCATTCTCTTGTGGCCGGTATACTGTGAAAAGCTTGTGGGTTATCCCTAAGAGGCACATAATTTTATTATAAAGGTTGTTGGCAAATGCTGGCCATTATCTGGCCTTATCTCTTCACATACTCCCCAATCTTGGAAACACTTACCTCACCATAAATTTGGCAGAGGAACTTGCGTCATTCTTTGCACAGGGTCCTACCTCAAGCCAACATGAGGATGGACAGACAACCGTTACCATGTGCCTATACGAGGCACATCTGTCTTACATGTCAATATAATCAATATACAAGTGCTGGAAGGGCCCTTCTAGCTGAGGTATTGTTCCCCTGATTGTTTGACCAGACAAAAATTGTTGACAGGTTATACTGTTTCCCATAAACTCCGTCATTCTCTCATTCAAATTTGGCACATACCACCCTTCATTCATTTCTGCTGCTATACTTTCTTTAGATGCATGGGTGGCAAAGTGCAGCTGTTCTAGTGCTACACTTAGCAATGTTCTGGGCATTAGAGGCTTCCCGGTTCTATTCTGCCTCTGGATCAGGTTGCTGGGTGAGAATGAGCACCCACGCTGGATCCATAAGTCTTTTCCCTCTCTTGGTGCTTCTCCTTGCAGCTCTATAATTTGAACAATGGATATTGTGTTGAAACTCTCATCTCTCTCTCTTCCTCCCCATCCACCTTCCTTCCTGTTGCCATAAGTGGGGCTCTTTCTTTTGCCCCTGGGCCCCTCTTATACTTCCTTCAGGTAAGTATGCTGCTTCCTTCGCTGCTCTGTCGGATATTTCGTTCCCTACTGATATCCTGTCTTGTTTACCTGGGTGGGCAGCACATTTTCTTTATTGCCACTTCTACTGGTACCTTTAGGGCCTCAATTAATTGTTTAAGCAGCTCTGCATGTTGTACAGGAGTACCAGTCACTTCTTCTGAACCCTCTCCTTTCCCAAGCTGCTAACCCTGAATGTATTGTTGATGTAAAATAGGCAAAATTTGAAAAAGATTTAGCGGCACGTCCTTCCATCATATTTAATGCACTGATCATTGCCACTAATTCTGCTGCTTGTGCTGAGTAGTTTGAGGGTAGTCACTGTTGGGATGCTATTACATATTCCTCATGTATGTTGCACACTACCGCCACTCCAGTATGTCTCCTTCCTGTCTCTGGGTCTATACTTGACGACCCGTCAATAAAAAACATGCCACCCCCTGCTATTTCTTCTTCCTATGCCTTTATGCTCCCTTCCATCCTGTCCATGTGTACAATAGTTCAGGGGGGTTTGTCATCTGACAGGTGAAACCAGTCTCGTTTTAGTGCTTTCCAGTCTTCAAATGTTGGGCTCGCCTCTCCTCCTGCTTTGTCTACTCCATCTCCCCACACCTTTGTCTCAGCCCCTGACCAGTGCTCCAGCTCTCTGTACCATCTCTCAAAGTGTGGGCCCCTCAGGGATTTCCATGTCATTGCAATGGCTCTCTTAGCTAGCACACACACCATGTCCATAAGTTTCACTATGTGTCGCAATTTGCCTATTCTTGGGTACACGCAGAGTAGGCATTCCTTCGGGGGCCTTTTGTATCGCGTCACTCCTGCCCCCCTGCAGGTCTGTTCTATTCTGGACCAGAAAGTCTGAATCTTCTGGCATCCCCAAAACATATGCATCATCCCCGCTCCCTCTAATTTACATTGAGGACATAGTGGGTTGCCAGTCTTGATGATTTTAGCTATTTTCTCTTGTCATGTACGTTCTGTATAATACTTGTAGTTTGATTAGCCTGAATCGGGCATTTCTCAACACCTCTCTGGGGTATGTTAGGATTGTTTCCCATTCCTTTTCGGTGATTTCCTCCTCCAGGTCCATCCCTCACCTTGTCTTCAGAGTCTCGCTTTTGGGGTTGGGTCTATCCGACAGTTCGGCGTAGAGCCTAGATATTGGTCTCAAGCCATCCCCTAGGTTGTATAGCAGTGTGATTAGATGGTCTATCTCTGGTTCGTCTGGCCACTCTTGCCATTGTGTCTTGGCGCTTTCTCTGACTTTTCTGTACCATAGAAATTGGCCGGTGGGCAGGCCCTCGTTAGCCACCATGGTTTCGAATTCCCTGAAGGTTGCATCTTCGTACGTGTCTCCCCACGTGTAAATGCTGTATCCCTCCCACTGTCTCATTTGGGCTGGGTCTGTTTTCCCTTTGCATACTCATGCTGCTATCGGCATGTCTGGAGAGCAGGCCCTTGAGTCCCTCCGACACCCCCAGTAGGCGTACGTTGTTGCGCCTAGATCTTCCCTCAGCATCCTCTCCTCTTTCTTCTAGTATCCTGTTGCGCTTTTATAACTCCTCCACTTTGGTCCGGACCTCTTTAAGTGCTGTGGTCATCTCCTGTTGATTCGATTCTGTAGTTGTCACCCATTCTGCAAGGTTGCGCATATCTTGGTGCATTAATTGCATGTCCGATTTCACTTCCTCTATCTTGGTGTTAATAAATGAGCGGAGCCCTGATATTGCTTCTAGTATTTGCTCATCCTTAGTAAGCTCCTCTGGGGCTCTTTGGGTCGGTTCAAGTGCTTTGGTTTCCAGCCCTTGTGCCTTTGGGCGGGCCACCACGAAGGATTCTATGGTGCTAGCCTTGGACTTTCTTTTTGGGGGGGGACATGCCTCGCCCTGCTAATTGGGCTCTCAAATGATCGCTATGCAGTGCTAGTCCTCCCGTGCCTCGGGCCTGCGTGTATGTGTAGTTCTGTGATTGCGGACCAGCTTGTGTCTGGTTTGCCCTCTTTTTGCACTCTAGGGCAGTTGTGAGTCACCTAATCAGGTGGTATCTTCAAGGCGACGGGCTGATGGTGGCAGGCGACTATTGATGTTTAAAGTAGCACTGTTAGTTTTGGGATTCTGTGGCATTCGAGTGTTGTGTGGTTGTCAGCCGGTGCAGTGGCTCGCTTCTTATGTTGCTGTGGCATCTGGTCCCACTGCCCCCACCGCCGATCTTGGCAGATGTTGGCCTGCTCCAGCGGGGTTATAAGAATGAAGCCATAACAGATTGTTGTGTAAATGTTTACAAAAGTTAAATGGCAATAAAATACTTTAAAAATAAATTAGCCGGCCTCCTCATCTAAAGGCCCACTTCCTAAGGCCCCTGTCTGCTCCCAGTCCGCTACAAGAGCACTACTTGGGTGAATTCTGCACACCAGCACCTGCACTTCCATGATGCTGCTAACTCACTCTTCAAAGACATCCAGAATACAATAACATTCACACCTCCTTAACTATGGGTTAGTCCCCCCCCCACTGGACTCACTGCTACCCTCTTTTGACTTTTACTGTCCCTCTCTGCTTTTTTCTCCCATGTTTTCTTTCTCAATTGCATTGCGTTTTTACACCCTTTGCTAGAATCTGAACCCAAATTGTAAATTCCAAAACCTGATATGTTTTGAATTTTGGTTAAAAGCCGAATCTAGCTGTGTTTTGCATTTTGGTTAAAAGTCAAATCTAGCTGTATTCTGCTAACTTGCTCTGCACTTGACTTGTATTGTTGCTTCTCTGTAACATACTGGCCCAGTGACTTCACCCTTCTCTTTGTTCCACTCTTCCTCTCCCCCTTGCTTCTCCCCCTTTTCTCTCACTACCACATCCACTGCCCTTTCTGTTTCTCCTATCTTCTCCATCTGCTTCTCCATGGACTATCCTTCCCTTCTCACTAAGTCTGGTAGGAAGAAGTTCAAAAAGGATATCTTGGCCTTCAACCCTGGTCTCCCTATTGCTGACACCTATTCCAGTGCTTCCTCCAGACAGACCCTCACTGACATCCTCTTTGACGTTGCTTCGCCAGATCTATGGGCTCTTCATATGATCTCGGTGCTCTGTCCGTTCTCCTCCGCTCCAATTAATGGTGGCACCCACTGGGAAGCTCTCATGGCTCCCTTCGACTCCTCTAATGTCATAATTAATGTCTACCTTTATGTCCCCCTTATGGTCCAAGGCTCTCAGGCCAATCTCCTTCTCTTTGACAGGTGTTTCCCTCGCCTCATCAATTCCTTTCATCTCATGCTGTCCCCTCCTCCCCCCCTCTGGCTACTTGCCCTCCCTTCCCTCCTCCCTGACCCCACCTCGGGCTCCTTCTTCACCTCCGCAGTGCATACCTCAGATTTATACCCCTCCCCGGAAGACGTTCAAGGCTGGCAACCTTCTTCATCTTGCTACTCTCAACTCTCGCTCTGCTGTCAAACAATCCTCTGACATCTGCCACCTCCTGGAAGAAGTTGACCTCGATGTCCTCGGTCATACCGAGGCATGTTTCATGGGCAGCTCTGTCACAAGCTTTGACACTCTCCTCCCTGGTGGCTACAACATCCACTCCGCACCCAGATCCACTCGGTCCGGAGGGGGTGTAGCCCTTATGTGGATTCCTGCCTCTATCATTCCCACGCAGACATACTCCTCTTTCGAATGCCTTGTCTGCAGGCTTTCTCTCTCTCCTAGCCACTCTCTTAACATTGCCACTTTCTACCGGCCTCCTGGTCAGATCACCTCTTTTCTTTCTGAGTGGGTGGGTCTCTCCTCCTCCCTCCTGGCCTCAACCACTCAACTCGTCCATCTTGGTGACCTCAATATCCATCTAGACTCTCCTTGTTCCTTCTCTGTACTCTTCTGTGTCCTCTGTGATTCCCTCTATCTTTCTATCCTCCCCTCTGGCCCCACTCACTCGGCAGGGCACACACTTGATGTTTTGATCGCCACTGACCTCCCCCTCTCCATCCCTCCGACCACTCCTCTCTCCTGGAGCCATCATTCCCTCCTCTCCTCTCATCCATCCCTTTCTTCCCCTCAGGCCAAGCCTACCCGAACACTGCCACCTACCATCTGGAACATCAAGCCCATGAAGCGTGTGTCAGATGAGGCTTTCGCCGCCACCTTCTTCCCCCCCTCCACCTCTGGCTGACTCAAATCCTGACTCATCCCTGTCTATGCTCTACTCTTCTATTTCTGATACTCTTGATGCTCTTGCCCCTGTCATGAGGATCCATATGAAGCCCAAAGCCAAGTGTAATTCTTTGTATGGCTCTGACCTAGCTACACTTAAACGCAAGTGTAGGGTGGCTGAGAGGAAATGGAGGGCTTCTTGTTCACCCTCTGACAAACTGGCCTGTCGCCTGCTCCAAAGGCAATACTGACTCTCTGTCCACACTAAGAATAGAGCGCACATCCAAGCCCAAGTCTCTGCAGCATCTAACAACTCGGCCAAACTCTTTAAAATCCTCAAGGAGCTGGCCAACCCTGCTGCAGTCTCTACCTCTCCTGTCGCCTCCCAGGCCCTTTGCACGGCACTTGCCTCTCACTTCATCTAAAAAAGCCAGGATATCCTGTCCATCCTCTCGTCCCCTCCCCCTCTTCTCCCCTCTCCTTCTGTGCTCGCTGTACCTCCTACAGCCACCACCACCCCCTTTCTCATTCTTTCCTCTTTTCTCCCTTGACAAGTTCTTTATACAAAGTCTCGTCAAAACGGGTTCCTCCATTTTCTTCCAAAATCTTCAAGGACCACATTGACACCCTCGGTCCTGCCCTGGCTGATTTCTGCAACCTCTCCTTCGCCTCACGAGCCATCCCCTCCCCTCTGAAGCACTCTCTTGTGCACCCTCTTCTCAAGAAACCTACAGCTGACCCTTCTTGCCAGGCTAACTATCATCCAATCTGCATCACTCCATTTCTGGGCAAACTCCTTGAAAAGCTGGCCATCTCACAGCTAAACCTTCACTCTGATTTTGTTAGTTGTCATCACGACCATCAGTCTGGCTTTAGAGCTGCCAGAAGCACGGAAACTGCTCTCCTGAACATCTGTGAAGATCTGCTCTCCAACCTTGATTCTAACATTCCCTCTGTCCTCAAACTACTTGACCTTCTGCCTTTGACACGGTCAACCATACAATCGTGCTCAACCGTCTCTGTGACAACCCGGGTATCACCGATCAATCAGGCTCTGGCCTGGCTGACCTCTATCCTCTCTAATCGACCCTACCAGGCCCAACTTGGGTCCTTCCTTTCATCTATCTCCCTTTCTACCTGTGGTGTTCCCCAGGGGTCTAATATTTCACCCTTCACCCTGGCTTTTCAACCAATACCTGGCAACTCTCGCCCCCTGCATTGCCATTTTCTGCTCCAATTTTCAGTGCTATGCTGATGACACTCAACTCATTGTCAGGCTTCCCTCGGCCACCTCTTCTCCTTCTCTTTCTCTCTGATTGCCCATCTGCCATTCCGGATTGGTGTGCCGCCAATGATCTCTGCCTGAATGCCAGCAAGACAGAGATCCTCCTCATTAGCATGCCTTCACCCTCCTTTCATGTCACTCGCTGGCTGGCCTCCCATGGCCCTCCTCCCACCCCCACCTGCAATGCTAAGAACTTCAGGGTCATCTTTGACACCACGCTTTCCTTCTGTGCCCACATCTCTGATGTCTCTAAAAAGTCAAACTTCTTACTGCACCTCTTCAGAGGTACTCTGCCTTTACTCTCCTTCCCCCAGAAGCTTACTGTCTCTCGAGCCCTGGTTCTCTCTAGGTTGGATTATTGCAACAGCCTCCTTCTAAATCTATCTGCTTCTTTTCTCCACCCTCTGCAACTTATCCAGAACAGGACTGCGAGACTGGTCCTTGAACTGAAGCCCTGGGATCACATCTCTTCAGCCCTGAAATCTCTCCACTGGCTCCCACGGATTAAATTCAAGACCCTTTGCATTGTCCACAAGGCTTTCTGGGGCCTGGGTCCAAAATACCTTAGCTATCCCTCCATAAATACCTTCCCTACAAGCTGGGGGTAGAGCTCTGTCTTTGGGTGGGGCCTCCCTCTGGAACAGCCTCCCTGCCACTCTGAAACTTGAGGAGAACCAACTCTGGTTCCGAAAGAACCTCAAGACCTTCCTCTTTGCTTCTGCCTTCGCTCCTCCTCTCCCCTGCTGATCTGTTCTGTCTTGGCATCATGCACCCGGTTACCCTTTCGGGCCCAGGTACCTGCTTACCCTGCCACCCACCCACACTGCCTCCACGCAATCCCTTGCACTGGGGTCTGTATCTGTAACTGTCACAATCCATGCCCCTGACCCCCTCAGGTATGGCAGCCCCCTGGCAGCAGTGGGGCTAAAGCCCTTCACACTGGCCCCAAGGGCCTTGAAACTCCATCAGAAACATACATGGAGTCAGTCCCGGCACCTTTGGCGCCAGGCGCATTATCAGGAATAAAGCAATACCAGTTTTGGACCTTAATCCAACATGGAGGCCTATTACACAGCTAAGTTCTTTAGCACCAAGCCATGTGGTCTAGTGTTTTGGGTGTGGCTGGGCTTGGAACTACTTGGACTGGAACTACTTTACCTGGGCTATTTAAACCACACCCAAACAGCAGAACACGCTTCGCGTTATTCTGCACTCCTGCAGCGTAACGCTCACCGTGTCCAGCTCCTGCTCATCTGCTTCTCCGGCGGCCCGATCCTGAAGCCCTAGATCCGGATTCCATTAATATCCTGGAAGAACAAGAACAGCATTAGCGAGCAAGAACACTTACCTGTAAAGTAACCAGTCTTGAATCCATCCTGGCTTCGCTTACCTCGCTCATCTCCGGAGTTCGCCGCAACCTGCAAAGGTAAAGAAACAAGGACAGCATTAATAACAATTCTTACTTGGGCAAGCAGCGAGTCCTGGCAGCACCCTCTGCTTCTCTTACCTAGCCCATCTCCGGGTTTCACCGCAACCTGCAAGGGAGAAGGAACAAGGTCAGCATTAACAAAACACTTGCTGGGCAAGCAGCACTTTGATCGCCAATCACTCCGGAACATCACTGCAACCTGTACAAGAGAAGAGAACACAAGTTAGCAATTAACACCAATAAACAGCGCAGCGCTCCGCGCATCAATAACTAACCGTGGTCTTCGCCATCGGCGTGGCAACTCCATGATCGTAACTATCCCTGTGAAAACAAAAAGAGGCATTGTTAGGGAACAGCGTAGTGGAGCAAGACGCCGGGAAGACAGAGAAAACGGAGGGAAAAAAAGAGACAGAATAAAGACGGAAAAAACATTATAATTCACCTGGAAGACAGCAAGCAGAGTCAGAGTCACAGCCTGTCTGGACCCGACATAAGGGCACACGGACCAGTGAAGCAACTAGGTCCACGGAACGCCCGCACCAACCACACGCCCCTGCACAGAGACGCAGGACAGAGAGTTCAACGACCAAAACCTAAGGTGAGCAATAACCCCAAGGGAGGGGATTTGGACCAGAGGGAAGTGGGAGTCCACCCATCACAGAACCAGTATCTTAACCCTCCATTCTCCCGTTATAGGCGCTACCCAACGTCTGGCACATAACCAAGCACAAAGGGGTCCGGGATAGCGCTTAGACCTCCATCCAGTATCATGTGGCGCCCCCGTGGATACCAGGTGAGCATAACAGTAACCCTACAGCCCTCCCCTTTTTTCTGCACTCATCAGGCACACCTTGTCTGTTGCCTCAAACCTAGCACTTGCCACTCACTGACTTCAATACAATTGTTTGTTGCCTTTTATCATTTATTTATTATTTATTTGTATTCCTTTGCTCTGCTCTTTCTACCTCTCCCTCCCCTGCACTTTCCCCTTTCCCTCTCCCATGCACTTGCACATTCTCAGTGTCACTGGGCCTAGTAATATCAGTGTTTTGTTCTCCATTGTTTCCCTACTTTGCCTTATCGCGCTCTGAAAAAAAACATGTTTTCGAGCACAATACAAATAAAAATATCAATAGCCGGATGCCCTTTGTGTGGTTAATGTGCTTTTTGATTTCTCGAGGATGGGAAATAGTGAACGCTCCACGTAAAGCACTACGGGGCACCCCATGGTGATTGATGCTGCCTTTTCTATGGCAAATGCTGCAGCAAGAGCGCTTGTTCACAGGGGAAGTATCCCTGCATCACTGGGTCTAGAATACCACTGTAATAGGCCAGTGGCTGGTGCCCCTGTGGCTTCTTTTGTGTGAGGACCATTGTCATCAATGAGCCGTCTGAATGTGTGAACAGAAACATGTTCTCTGTAGTCTGGGGAGGCCAGCAATGGCGCGTGGGCCAGTGCGTATTTTAGCTCTGCAAAACTCTAATTAATTTCAGGTATCCATTTTAGTTCTCTATTTGTGCTTCTTTAAGGCCTTGCAATAGGAGTTTTGTGAATGTGGAATAATCTAACACCCAAGTCCAACAGTAGTTGCATAGCCCCAGGAATTTCTCCATTTCCTTCCCTGTGTGTGGGCGTGTGGTAGAGTGAATTGCCTGTACCCTTTCTGGTGTTATCCTGCACCCTTCAGTGGATATTATCTGTCCCAGATACACAACCTCTTTCTGGCAATATTGCAATTTACTTTGTCCACCTTATATCCTTTGTCTGCTAGCAATGTCTGAAGGTACACTGAATCTGCTCTACACTCTGCCTCTGTTTCGCTACATCTAAATAAATCATCAACATACTGGATTACTATACTTGGTGTTTGTACATTGCTCAGGTACATCTGGATCACTCTGTTAAAGATGATTGGTGACTCACAGTACCCTTGGGGCAAATGAGTGTGCTCGAATCTGGTCCCGCAATATGTGAACGTTGTCAAGTATCTTGAGTCTGGGTGCAATGGAATAGAAAAGAATGTGTTCTTCAAGTCGATGACTGTAAAGTACTTCGCATTTGTCGGGATGTTGCATAATATTGTGGCGGGGTTCGGGTGCAACGGAAATTCTGCCTCAACCACATCATTAGGTGGTGCAGCTCCTGGATGAAGCACGATGACCCACACTTCTATTTCTTTATCGGGTATATAGCTCTATTGAATGACGATGAGGATGTCTGGATGATGCACTGCTGCCAAAGTGCGTGAAGAGTAGAGTATATTCCCTTCTGCTTCTCTGGACAATGGGAATTGTTTCACGCGGGTCAATAGGGCCTCTTCCCTTAGCTTTATCTGCACTGTCCCCACTCCTTTCCGGACCCGTACATCATGGGGCCCCTTGGTCCATGATTTCTCTGGCACATTTTTGAGATCTTCTTCTATGTGTTTGTTCCCTTGTTTCACTAACTGTGTTAGCATTGGCACTAGTTTTTCCATTACTTGAACTGGACACAGTATCTGTATCTGAAACACCATCTCTCCCACCTCTTCCTCATCGGAGAACAATTGTTCATCCGTTAGTCCTGTTATTGTCAGTGTTGGGTCGATGCATAGCACTGTGCGCCATTCCATATTGTCATTGTCCATGTCTTTGCATATCACTACTTCCTCTAGCTGTAACAACACTGATGCCACCTTCATGTCATCCTTCTGGCACTTTGGTCTTAACAGAAATTCTGAGGCCAATCAGAACACCTTTCCTTGTATCCCCCGGACCAATCCTAATAGAATCTCGACCCCGTACAAGAAAATTATTGGGTACAAGGGCTGTGCTCGCCGGGTGCTTTGTGCAGGCATCACCAAGAGGAGTATGGCCACGCATGTGTAATAAATGCCCACCATCCCTTTCCCCGTGAATGATATAGTTGCATTTAGCTTGCTGATCAAATCTCTTCCTAGTATACTGATTGGAGTGTCTTTGGAGTATAGTAGTGGTGCTACAATGTGCCTTTTGTAACTTGAACTGTGACAATCGCCCCAGAGAAGTCCTGCGTATCCATCACCTTGTTTGATAATGGGAATTCCCCCTCCCTGATGCAGGCTATGATTGCTCCTGTGTCTATAAGAAAGGAATATTCTCTTGGTCCTATTTTCACTGCTACCTTGGTGGTCATCAGTTACTGCTAGGACTGGAAACACTATGGTTTTCTGTGGCCCCCCTATTGCTGCGTGTCACTTGGTGGGAAAGGAAAAGGATTTCCCCCTACAACGCTGACCCTGGTGTAATGGTGCACAATGTCCTCGCACCACTGCAGTCCCTGCCTACAGCGCTGCAGGTTGTGTCACAGCTGAGGCCTCTATCTCACCATCCGTTGTGCCTCCTTGCATCTGTGTCCCACCCTGGTGTGAGGGCATCTCTGCTTGTTGTGATTGTACTGGAAGAAGCTGCATCTGTTGACACTGCCACTGTATTGAGCGAATCCCTTTTGCTGTGCCACTTGAATCACCTGTGCCTAGGCTTGCTGCATAAAAGGGTAGGTGCGCGCCAGGTGCCACATGGTGCCTCATGTTCTGGCATATGTAACACGGTCCGAAGACTCTGGAGCAGTAACCATGTGCCCAGATGTCCCCTTTATACCAATGATGTGTTGCACCCCCTACTCAGATATAATGGTGTCTGCAAGGAACCGGCCCGGTCTATCGGCCTCCCTATATTACCTTGCCTGAA
This sequence comes from Ambystoma mexicanum, assembly GCF_040938575.1. Taxonomy (NCBI): domain Eukaryota; kingdom Metazoa; phylum Chordata; class Amphibia; order Caudata; family Ambystomatidae; genus Ambystoma; species Ambystoma mexicanum. Next base: position 142,606,720 of record NC_090921.1, read on the forward strand.
TTGGATAATTCATCAGGCGTACCGCTCTGTCTGCCAGTTCCGTACATTTCAATAGGTTTCCTTTAATGAGACCCAATAATGCTCTATTGTGGGACATACCATACTCATTCTCCTGTTGTCTCAGGTCAGTTTCAACTCTACCCAGTTCTCTTCTTGTTTCCCTCAGAGTATCCATGCATATTGAAATCACCTCACCACTAACCCACACCTTAAAGGCCTCCCATACTTTAGAGTAGTGCTGAACAGAACCCTCATTCCTATGAAAGAAGTCTGTGATCCTCTTGCGCAGTGTCTCCAAAAATATTGAATCTAGTAAGAATAGAGGTGGCATGCGCCAGGCAGGGCAGGGGTTGGCGGGGTGATCCCGTCCTAGACTACTGTCAAAGTGACCAGTGATTGATCGGAGACGGTTCTAGGATGAATCCTGCATTCCTGCACCTGTGCCATAAACACAGCCGAAACCAACCAATCGTCAATCCTGGACTGTGCGTCATGTACCAACGAGTAGTAAGTGAATTCTCGTACCCCAGGGTTGCGGTCCCTCCATGTGTCAACTAGATCAATTTGTTGCATAATATGCAGAATTGTGCGGCCCACGCTGGGTAGCCTTGGAGCGGTCAACCACACAGTCCAAAATTGAGTTCAAGTCACCTCCACAGATAATACAGGAGTGCCCACCCCCTATTAGGATGCTCAGCACTTGGCCACAGAATTCGGGGTCATCTAAGTTGGGGTCATACGTATTGACCAGTGTTGTGTCAATGCGGGCCAGTTTGCCCCATAGGATCACATACCTCCTCTGTGGGTCTATACAGCGTTTGGCTTCCTGAAAGGGGAGTGACCGGTGTATCAGCATCATCACTCCTCTGGCCTGTGAGGAGTAATCCGTATAATAACGTTGGGATTCCCAGCTTGAGTTAAGCGACCTTTGGGCATGTGTCTCCTGTAGCATCACCACCCTTGGGCCATGACAGTTAATATACGCCAATACCTTATGCGACTTGATAGGATGATTGAGGCCCGGACATTCCAGGCCATGAAGGAAATCGTGTCCCCTATAGTGTAATGATTATGTTAAGTAGAAGACCAAACTTGCATGCATGGACAAGAAGGAGAATACTGCAATGTGAAATTGAGGGACAGGCTGCACTGGTTTTCGGTACAAAACATGTTAATACAATTTCAAAACATTTAAACCCCTGTAACTTTTGTTCTGCTTGTACGTCTTTTTACTCCCAACTCGACACATTTCCATCCCACCACCCACATCACCACCCCCAACTTGACGATGGACCCCAATGGAAAAAAACAAAAAAAGTTCAGTTTCCTTGTTGGTCAGTCATTATCCATAATATTGGGATCATTGTTGTGTGGGCGAGGTCTGCTGCCATGATTGCTGTCACGCCTTGGCAGTGGAATACAAATAGAGGCCTTATGTAGGTCGCGGCATCAGTTGGGTTCTCGAAGAAATGTGCACGGCCACCATGCTGAATGCACAATTTGGCTGGATGCAATGCATAAGGGACTTGTCAGATGCGTAGCAGTTGTTTAACAGGATCATACGAATTCCGTTGAGCTTGTCCGTTTGCAGAGAAGTCCAGGTAAATGTGAATATCTGAGGCCTTGTATCAAAGCGCGCCCTTTTCCCTAGCCAGGTCCAAAATTAGATCTCTGTCTCGATAGTTAAGTAGTCTAGCCAGGGTGGTGCAAGGAGGGCCCCCCAGCTTGGTGACAGGAGCCAAAACCTGATGCGCCCTCTCCACAATGAAGTGCAGGGAGAACTTTGAGGGATCAAACATCGTTTTCAACAGGTTTTCGATCAAAGGTTCCATCGAGCCCTTGCAGGCCACTTCTGGGATTCCAATTATACGGATATTATTGCACGTGGAGCATGAGTCTAAGTCCTCGCACTTGTTGCAGATCTTATTGACTTCTTGTTGCAGCTGTGCTATATCACAATCATGTTTATCGACCTTGTCCTGCACGTCACCAATCCTTGTCTCAGCTTCGGCTATGCGGGCACCTTCCTTCTCCAATTTAGATTTCAGAGAGCCTATGGCGAACATGATGTCGTCCAGTTTCATGTTAACCGCAATGAATCCGTTCTGCATTGCAGCCAATAAATGGTCGTCTCCAGACGCACCTGATGTTGAGACTTGGTTGTCGTCAGTCGTCGGGTCAGCGACTCCCGAGGATTTGGCAGGGGTGTTGGAAGAGTCCACAGTCCCTTTTTTCTTGCCACCAGATCCCTGAGGCGCTGCACGAGTAGAAGCGGTAATTAAATCCAGGGATATTTGGAGAGGCCTGAGATTGGAGAGATGATGCTGCATTATCATTATCCATCAGTTGAAGATCACCCTATCTGCTTCTCAAGCGTTTTGTCTGCTGAGGATTGTTTGAAAGAGCTGTGTAGTCTGTCTGATGTACAAACAAAGCACCTTACACTCAATGCAGCTAGGTATAAGACCCAATCAACGTTGTAAAAGAATACTCCGGGCCCAGTCGGACAATGAGGGGGTCGAGGAGAAACCTAAAGATCCCCTGGGCAGCCACCCATATGCGTGAAATTTAGTGGAGTTCAAAAGGTATGCAGTCACAGGAACAATGGGCCAAGCACTCCAGCAGACTACCTGGGTCGCAGAGTGGAATACACCAGTCGCCAATGCAAGATCCAGCCGTGTGAGTACATCAGCGCACCACAGCGTAGATATCAATGCGAGTGCCCCAGGATATTATTACTGCCCCACTTCCTCAAACTGCATTTGGGGTCGAGCATAATAAGCGGTTAGACAGCATTAGTACACACCAGGGGAGGTAGAAGTCTGCCACCAGGACAGGTCACAATAAAGGAGCAGCGTAGCTGGTCAGGATGGTCCAGGACCGCCGTTATCACTGCAGGGTGCCAGGCTTGAGGTCAGTCCGTAGCAATACCCACTCCCCGCAGCCATGCACGGGAGCTCCCCTGCAGGGCGACATGAGGATTACAGGTTTCAGTGCAGGGCTACCAGAGCTTGAATAGTGGGGGCTCCGTTTGGCGGAGTCGAGGCTTTTGTCATGATGCCTACCCCCGGGCATCCGGATCAAGCCCATCAGCCCCAGCAGCATGCATCCAGACATTTACAAAAACCCCAGCAGCCCCAGCTAGGGGCTATCTGGGTTCGGTCCTGGCGTCGTAGGCACCAGGCTCATAATAAAAATCAGTCCTGGCGCCATAGGCGCCAGACTCATCGACATTACTTACCTCATGCAGACCATGCTGCAAATAAATCCAAGCCAACGTGAGGCCTGGATGGGACTATTTTACTACAGGAACTATTTTTTACTCGGGTGTGGTCCTGTTGCACATCTTTCCTGGGACTACTTTGGAGTCTATTTAAACCACGCCCGAACAGCAGCACATGCTTCGTGTTATTCTGCATCCAGCAGCGTAACTCTCACCGTGCCTGCAGCCAGCATCCAGTCTTCTGCCACGCCCGCGTGCCTACAGCCAGCATTCAGTCTTCTGCCATGCCCGCCTCAAATCCAGAGCTCCTAGAATAAAGAGGAAGAAAAGGACAAGGTTAGAAAACAAACTTATTTCAAATTCCTCACCTGATTCTGGATCCATTTCATCTCCCGACCTGGAAAGTACATCAGTCCTGCACGCGTCGCTTCACCAGCTCCAGCACGGCGCCATACTCACCAGTTCTCACAGCATCTTTCGATCCGGCACTGTCTCCATCATTTCTTCGCCATACTCCGGCACCTAGGGGCACAAGAATAACAAGGTGAGCCAAGGGAATCAACAAATACCTCTTACCACCATAGACTTACATGATTTACCACCGGCGGTATTATTCTCCATATCTTCATATGCCGCATCTGTAAAGAGGGAGGAAAAACAACACGTTAACGCATGCAATAGTTACCGGACAGCGTTGGGTAACAGCTACGAGACCTTCTTCTCACAAACTCAGTTGCAACTTAAGGAAGGAAGGGGACAAGAGTGAACATCGGGCACATTGAACTCTTTGAACTTGATACTTACCAATCCTGCCTGGGACTTCAGAGTCAATGCTTACCGGAACTCTCCTAACGCCTTCAAACCAGTGAAGTAACTGGTATCTACGCGCCCCTGCAAGACATGCAGGATGGAGAGCTCATCTTTTACAAACATAAGGTGAGGTTACTAAGGGGATATCGGAGGTGATTAGTGGGGGAGAGCGAGAACAGTTGGGAGGCCATCACTAAAACCCACAGGTGGCTAATCCCTGTCTCCACTTGCAGGAAAATACTTCTTCGGGTCCAGCAGACAAGACTAGGCGGGCCAGTCCAGACAGTCATCTCTGCACTACGCATCACGTTGACGGAGACTGCAGCTGTCCGGGTCCGATCGACACCCCTGTGGGGTCCAAGTGAGCGTAAAAGCTTTCAGGCTCGTAAAGGCGCCGGGGGCGCGCTGCACTGACTGGTTGTTCCCACACCAAATGATGGCCATCCAATGTTGGGGGTGACCAGGAAGTGGGAAAGATGTGATATAGTCTTACACGTCCTTGCGGGCAGCTGAAGGGGGGGTCCCAATGGCACCGGGGTACTGCCCGCCGGTGCGCTTATTGTAGAGGAGCTTTAGAGCAGATTGTTGCCGACCCAGACTTCAATTTGCCCCACCAATCCACGGATAGCCCAGGACAGAGCACATCAGGCAATAGTGTAGGTTCCAGCCAGGGGAGGACCACAGCGTCTTGCAGCGCGGGTCCCGTAGGATATATCCACAGAAGCTGTGGCAGCACCACCTATACAGAGTACATGAAGGGCGAGTGTATCAATCCATGGGACAGCTACACGCCCGTTGCAGCAGATACAGGGTCCCGCCTACAGGCCAGATAGCAACTGAGAGGCTGGGTGGGACGCCGGGGAGGCCCCCCCGCAGTCTGGCTCCTGGTGGGGTGAAAAGCAGGAGCACACTCTGGTGCAAGCTGTACCATTCAGCGCCCCATCCGGGTGCCTCTCAGCAGGGTGGTGCCCGGTTGTCAGGCACAGACATCGGGCCACCCTCGGCAGCAAAGCAGTAGCCACACATAGCGGTGCAAAGACCCTCAGGTTCCGGAGTGGGTCAGGGGCACCCCACACACATCATCAGCAACGCCCCAGCCAGGTCCCAGTCGCCAGAGGTAGGGTGACAGATCTTCTCTCCGGCCACCACTAAGCCCGTTGCCCGCTGTGTAGACCACACCAGGCAGTAGCAGCCCAGGGGGCACGCAGTTCAGGCTCAGGCCCTCAAGGGTGCATCACCCAGGCCTTACCTCTCCCACAGTCAGCCCAATCTTCAGAGGGAGCGGTTTGATGTTGGCTATGGGCTGCTCAATCCACAACCCGTCCGCTACACTCTGCAACCGCTAGAATACCAGAACAATGGATGTATGCAGGGTTTATTAAAAAAAAGGATTGCGTGGAGCTACCAGTTTAAGTGGCCATCTTCTTGGCTGCTCAACAGTGCCCCTCCGTTTCTGATAGTTTAATATCAGAGGAATCCAGGCAGAAACACCTGTATGAAAATTTGCAGACATCCAATGGAGTGGACACTTCACAGGAATTTGGAAAGCCTGGGTCAGATGAGCAAGCAGGTGCCTCTTACAGGCAGTTGATGACCAAGGTAGTGGATTACCTGGGATGGAGCAGACCTGCCCTCCCTTTCGAACAGGATGACCTTACAGATATCCTAGATAAAGGTCCTCAAAGGTATCCTATCTTACCGTTTTCATGTTGCTCTTCAGAAGAAAGCAAGTGCCAATTGGGAAGTACTGGAGTCAAGTCCGGCAGTAAATAAGAACCTGATAAGGAAATACGGTCCATCAAGTACTGACCCCAGCTACTTGTCGAAACACCCTATCCCAGAAAGTCTGGTGGTGCAGGAAGCAACTGCTACCTCGAAGGAAACAAGCAGCTTATCCGACCATCCTACCGGATAGGGATGATAAAAGGGTAGCAGCCTGGTCAACAAAAGTATTTTCTGCTGGGAGCATGGCTCTTAAATGAGCCAACTCTACATGTGCCTTGGCAAAGTTTTCATACACTCTATGGGACAGCATTTCTATGGCAGCTGAGCATATTCCCGAAGGGGAGGAAAGGAATAGTTTCTTAGCCATTGTTAAAGATGTCAAGGTAGCCATGTGTGAGACTCTTCGGGTTTGGATTCTGCTGGCAGCGTCATCAGAGCCATGTCGGCCAGCACCGTAATTCACAGATTTGCGTGGTTAAGGAAATCTGGATTTGCACCCGATGTGCAGTCTAGACTCCTTAACATGCCTGTTGACAGGTCTCATCTTTTTTGCAGCAAGGCTGACGAAAGCCTTCAGAAGCTGCAGACCTCGAAGGTGGCAGCCAAGTCTCTGGGTGCCGCTATAAGACAGCCTGAGCCTTTTCACTCCAGGGGAACCTCTTAGAGGGGTAGATCCTTTCGCTACTACTCCTCAAATGGAAGAGCGAGAGGAAAAGCTGGTCAAAGAGGCCAACAAAGATTCCCTCGTGGTGGACAAGGGAGAGGCACAAAGCCCGCTCAAGCAGCAGCATCTTTACCAACAGCCACTGCTTCAGCCACCTCAAAACCTCTCTGGGGTCTTGAGTCACGACACCCCAGTGGGAGGCAGACTGTCTCATCATCTGAAAGAATGGCGAGACATTACTTCGGATGCTTGGGCATAGAAACCATAGCCCAAGGTTACTGCCAGTAACAGAGAGGAACAAAGGATGGTATTTTCCATATTTCCTAATCCCCAAGAAGGACGGAGGACTGGGATCCATCTTGGACTTCAGATACTTGAACAAGTTCCTTAGGAAGGACAAGTTCAAGATGGTCACACTTTATCAGATCCTTCCGGCCCTCCAGCTCCAGGATTGGATGGTGTCATTGGACATTCAGGATCATTATTTTCATGTGTCAATCCATCTCAAGCACAGAAAGTACATGAGGTGCGCCGTTGGTGGTTCTCATTATCAGTTTCGAGTTTGGCCGTTCGGGCTGACCTCTGCCCTGGGGGTTTTCACCAAACTGATGTCGGTGGTGGCAGCGAGTCTCAGGAGAGAGGGGATTCACTTCTACCCCTACCTGGATGATTGGCTGATCAGGGCGCATTCTTCCAAACAAGTCCTGGATAATCTCAAAATCATCTGCCACTTTCTCCACAGACTGGGCTTCTCCCTGAAACACAAGAAGACCCACAAGACACCATCTCAAAAGCTCCAGTTCATCGGGGCTGTACTGGATACATCCTTGGGAAAGAGCTTGCCACCCGAGGTGAGGACTCAAAACATTCTACAGATGGTCTCCAAGTTTCAGAGTGCCCAGCGTCTCCCGGCCTTTAACTTTTTGAGGTTGCTCAGCCTCATGGCATCCTGAATTTTTCTGGTGCCACTGGCTCGTCTGAAAATGAGATCTATTCAGTGGGCTCTCAGGATACAATGGTCTCAATTATCGGGCAACATTTCAGACCTACCTCAGGTTCCAAGCAGGGTCACACAGGATCTCCTGTGGTGGGCCTGCAAGGAAAACATTCTGAAGGGCACATTTTTGGCAACCTTGGCCAGAGATAACAGTAGTGACGGACGCATCACTCACAGGGTGTGGAGCCCACGCCAACAATCTGACAATCAGAGGTCGTTGGTCTCCATCGGAGTCCAAACTACACATCAATCTTTTGGAGCTGAGAGCAATCAGACTTGCATGAAGGCTTTTCTGCCCTCTGTTCGGGGAAAGAATATCCTGATAATGACGGACAACACAGTGGCCATGTACTACCTCAACAAGAAAGGCGGTGTAAGGTCACTTCCACTGTGCAGAGAGGCATTGCAGCTTTGGTTCAGGGCAATACAAGAAGGAATCTCCTTATCGGCAGTTCACCTAGCCGGAGAAAGGAACACGGCGGCAGACGCTCTGAGCAGGCAGAGCACGGTCTCCCATGAGTGGGAACTAGACAAGGAAATTCTTCAAGAGATCTTTACCCTATGCAGAATGCCTCAAATGGATCTGTTCGCGACCAGTGTCAACAGAAAGGGTGCACTGTATTGCTCCAGGGAATTTCCCTCGAGGAGCTCTAGGAGACGCGTTCATGGTGGACTGGAAGCTTTGTTTCCTCCAGTCCCCGTCATTCCTCACGTGATCAGGAGGTTGAGAAAGTTTGGGAAATCCATGATCCTAATTCCCCCGTATTGGGCCAGGATAACGTGGTACCCAGACCTTCTGGACATAGCCATCTGCCCTCCAATACGTCTGTCACAAAGAGAGGACCTCCTCTCATGAGAGGAGGGTCGGCTTCTCCATCTAGAGGTCAAGGCACTCAGCCTTCACGCATGGTTTCTGAGAGGCTGACGTACAAGCATTGGGACTTCACTGGTGACGTAATGGAGATTTTGCTTTCGGCCAGAAGCCCAGCAACAAAGTCTTTGTACGTCTGCAGTTGGAACAAATTCTGCAGCTGGTGCAGCGACAACAATGTGGACTCTTTTCTTTGCAAAGCACCGGAAGTGTGATCCTTTCTGCTGTACTTGGCCAATCTGGGGCTCCAGGTTGGGACCATTTAAGGTTATTTGCCGGCGCTCTCTATATTCAAGAGCTCGTCAGAGGAAACTTCAATTTTAAGATACTTTTGGTGATGCAATTTTAGAAGAGACTCACTAATCTGCTTCCTCCGTCTCCCTTTCAGGGTCCTGTTTGGTACCTTAATCTGCTGTTAAAATGTCTTATGTTTGCATCGTTTGAACCACTCCATTCATGTCCCTTAAGGTTACTAACGTTCAAGACCATCTTGTTGGTAGCACTAACTTCAGCCCGGAGAGTGCATGAGTTGCAGGCACTATCCTCTAAACCACTGATTGCAGTATTTCATAAGGACAAGGATCTTCTGAGGGTCAAGCCTTCATTTCTACCTAAACATTTGTGAGGTAGCTACTTGGTCTACAATACACAATTTCACTAAGCATTACTGTCTTGATTCTACCCAAAGTCAGGATGGAAGCTTTGGGAAAGCCTGTCCTCCATTCTGTTCATGGAAATCATTGATGGCAAAATTCTTACTCCCTCCACCAAAACAAACATTGCTTTGGGAGTCTATCAAAGATGAGGATTACGTGGGAGGACACAATCCATTTGAAGAACAAGTTACTTACCCCTAATAACGTTCTTTTGACTGCAAGTTCCTCCCACATATTCCTCATCGCCCTCCCAACCTACCCCTCAGTAGAATTTCCCATTCTATTACAGCTTTCGCTCCTTCAGAGCCTAGTACGGTCAAGCCCATGTTGAAGCAGGTAGTTGTAATTGAGAATGGCAGTAAAAACTGTCTGAAGCCAATGGGTGCTGTGCGTGCTAAATATGCCTGTGATGACATCATCCTCGAGACGGACGCACAGTGCCCTCTGCCAAAAAAGATATTCCAAAGCAGCTGAAGCTGGATATTGGAGATATCAAAGATGAGGAATATGTGGGAGGAAAATACAGTCGAAAGAACATTACCTGGGGTAAGTAACTTGTTCATCTCTAGATGCCATTGAAGATGTCCAGTATTATTGAAAAAGGCTGAGGATTTTATTCCTGTTAATTTGTGGTCGTTTAAAAATGTGGGGGTATACATTTGGGGGCATAAAGCCCATTCAAGATGATTTATTGTTAAAGTGTCAGTTCTGTTGGAGACCTTCCACAACAGTAAAGATTCAGGACATTTTGCAGTGTATTCAGAAAGACGATACGGCTGCACATATCCCTATAGAGAGATTTGCGGCCTCCCCCTCCGATGTCCGATCAGTCATATTTGGTTCCAAACACAAAGACTCCTGTGATTTTGACCCAGTTAGTACCACTGTCCACACATGGTTTAAGATATACAAAAGGATTGGACTAGAGATCCCATACGACCCAGAAATCCCATTATGGAACTTCCCCAATATTGCTCCCACATTTGATAAAGCATTACAAAGTTTGTGGGACCCGACTAAACAGTTTAAAATGAAAGATATGTTCCCAGAAGGGGTATATATTAAATTGAAGGATTGTGTGGACGCGAAGGGAGGTGGTCAACTCAAACAATTCCATTTCCATCACATGAAAGCCGCATTTGCAGCTAAATGCCAACCTTCCCTGCAGAACCCCATAGACATGAATACACAACGGCTATAACAGCGACCGATGGGTGGAAAAAAGGGGTCTCGATGGTGTACCCCCTAGTTCAATCACACTCAATATCCTGTAACAATATGAAAGAGAACTGGGAGCGGGACCTGGGGATCACACTGAGTGATGAAAAATGGCTCAGGTGCTGTCAGCTTACTAGATCTGCTTCCCTAAACTCCGGGCTGAGATTAATTCAATTTAAAATACTTAATCAGCTACACTATTCCCCTGCTAAACTGTCCAAATTTGTGGAGGGCTGCACGGGGAAATGCCTGAAATGTGACGCACCAGATGCTGGTGAGTACCATATGTACTGGTCTTGCCCCCTGGTGGCGAGGTTCTGGGGTGAGGTTGCGGAGATCCTGGAAGAGATCACTGCTATTTCTTCATCCCCTGCCCCACTCAAATACCTGTTTGGGGATATTGGTAAAATGGCAGAGACTACTAGACGATTATTTAATGTGGCATGTGTAGTTGCTAAACGCTGTATATTAAAGTGCTGGAAATCAGTAAATGCACCTTGTAAGGAAGACTTCCTCAGAGATCTCACTATGGTAAATGAATGCGAAGAGCAATTTGTGTTAATTGTACTGGCAACATGTCGCACCAAAGATATCAGGGCTCCCTTCAGAAGCTACTTATGCAATATGGCCTCGTACAATGATTTTACACCCCTGATAAAACCTTGAACAGTTGGACAATGATTGATATGCTTTGAATGTCGACTTGTTGTAATGGTCCTGGTATACTGCTGAGTTGTGGTGCTCTGTTCCGATGTAACTCTCTTTAAAATAATGTTTTAAAAACAAGAAAGAGGAATGTTTGAAATCTTACATTCTTCAGGACAGTTATTTCACCATCATCATCCAACGATAAATTCAGAAGTTCCTAATGCTTATAAGGAGAGGTTCACATTATCTGTACAAATGTCCTCCCTTTGTTCCGAATGACACCTGAGGGTATTTACCAAGGTTCTTCTGGTGGTCACGGCTCGCCATATGCTACAGGGGATTACTTTGTAATCCCTGTCTAGTGTAAGGAAGGAGGGTGTCAGTTTAGCCCCCCATACATTCTACGCGAAAGGGACCACTTGCTCTTGCACTGGTGGAGGGATGCCTTCCTTGCTCTTATGCTGCCTCAGGGGACAAGGCCCTGGCATAAGCAGAGGTGGGCTATTGCAAGACACACTTGAACATTTTTTGTACCCTCGACTCCATCTTTGGACTAGGCCGCATTCTGGTACTGCAAAGTCTCCTCTTCCCCCAGCAGCGCTGCGCACACAGCGAGCACTGACAGCCCCCACCTTTTTCCTCCCGCGTCTGTGCCTCCTAAATCCCTTTCTCACGGATGCTCTGAGACAAGATGTTGAAAACAAACAATGTATACTTTTCACTCTTCCTCTGAGATCACTGTCCTGTGTGTGACTGGGCCGAACCATGACTTGTGGCTCATCAATCTCAACAAACCTGCTCCTGCCCCTCGCATCCCCACTGTTGGAAAATAACTGCTTGTTCAACCTTGTGCCCCTCCAAAGATATTCTTTTGATGTAACAGAAGTGTGACACTTCCTTGCTGACTACCCTAGAGTGCCCTCAATAAAACCAGACTCCTGTCACAGTATATTCTGTCCTAAACTAACAAGTGTCATTCTACCCCCTCCCGCTGTGATGTGCCAGACCTGACACCCATCAATCCCGCCCCCCACAGGTTACCTGAGGGGCAAGACCCCCACACCCTTCACATTGCCAGTGACCCAAAGTGAGATAATGCAAACATATGTATACAATTTATAGGCATTTAATAAAACTTAAAAGGTGTAGTAATGACCATTATTTACAGTATGTCTAGAATAAGTGTGTAGATTAGTTAGCCAGAACCAGCCACTTCTCCGGACCTGACCCAACCTTCACCTCGCTCGGACCGGCTCAGAAGAACCATGTGATGTCCAACCTCCCACCAAGTCATCAGCCAATCTCTTGGAGCCGGCCCTTACAGAACTATGGTCGCAACCCTTCCCTAACCAATGAAAATGTAACATGTAGACTGTATAGAAATCGTCACTGATGACTCTGTAACCCTTTACAATGCATTGTTTCTGTATTGTTTGCCAGAGCGCTCTCCAGGCAGCAGAGTTCTCTGGATGCTGAATCTTACATAAAACTTTAATGACTCTCAATACCAAACTCTTGTTCTCATTCCCTACTGAGATGTGTCCTTTATTCTGAGTTTTATTGGTGAAGTGGGGAGTGAGCGCCTTCGCCTGGGATGTGATTTGAGGGTGCACCGAGAGACACCCCTGTGTCGTGCAGTGAGATCCTGGACGCCCCCCAGCAAAAACATTGCCTCCTGCGGCTGACCAGTGCGCGCACAAAGAGAGGTTCCAAGGGTCCCGGCCATTGCAAATACCCGACTGTTCGGCAGGGCGGGTCACAGCTTGGTTGGGGTGCAGCCCCGGTTGTGGATAGACCGTGAACGGAGGCTCTCGGGTCACCCCAGACACGTGAATATTGGTTGCAAGAATCTCAAAGGAGGGAAATTCAAAAAAGGAGGTAAAGGGCGATAAGGGTAAGGCTAAGGGAATAGTGGGGAGACAGATTTAGGGCCAATGGCTTGTATGAGTGTAACCGGTAGGCTTTTTTCTTCTCTTTTCTTTATATGGCCATTAGGTTATAAATATAGAAGGAACGGAATACAGGAAGAGTACGGGTACCTAGCTCCAAAAGGAGGTGGAAGGCGGCGTAGCATTGTCTCGATCAGTGCAGGAAATAAGTGAAGATAAAATAGACAAAACGTAGGAGTCTTGTGTAATGAATAGACTCGAGAGATGTTAGCAAATTCTTTTTCTTGTGCGCATAACTCTTTTAGAGGTCAGCCAGAAGGGGCTCAGGGAAGAGGGGCAAGGAGAATGAGTTGGGAAGGAGAATACAATAGTGTGAACTAGAGCAGGGTGGGGTGTAGCTAGAACTGAGCAATTCTATGTTATATGTTAACTGTTGTTTAAGTCAATTGTGTCGGTACGTCTAAAAAATATATGTGAATTTGTCCTATATTGAATTAGTTTAAAGTCTGTTTTTACTTATGTGGAATCGAGAAGGTGTAAGCGAAAACGCTTTCAAATTGTGACATTGCATGGTGTTCAGTGAGGTGTTATAAGCTAAACATAAGTATTTCTCAGTTATATTTTTGATGCACAACACACACACAAGTGAACCCAAAAGTGAGGCAGGGAACCATGGGGCGAGATACACCATTAGCGCATATTTGCCAGCACCTCCCCATGTACAGTCAGAAAATCCAGAAATATCATGATCAGTGGCTCACAGAGATAAAGGGAGAGGGATTGTCCCAAGTGTAGCCAGAAGGAGGGTCATTCGACAAACGAATATTAGATCTTGTGACAACCCACCTATTAGCAAAGTACCGGGGAAGGCAACTCCAAATTAGATGCAAAGTATTAGATCTCTGGAGGATGTTAAACATCCCCTACTAATGGTATAGACAAGGAAGCGTCGTCCGAAACGGCACCAACCCCAGCAGGGGAGGGAGGAGAATCAACTGAGGGAAAAATTGTAAAAACTGGCGACGAAGAACTCACTAGGCTTTACCCACTGTTAACTAGGCCCGCTGCGGGATACAGTGACCCATCTTATTTGCCTGCACCAAATGCACCTTCCATTCCTGCAGCAACAGCCCTGCCTCCCTACGATCCTAGAGGGTTGTACAGGCCCATGAGCACCCCTCCAGTAAACCTTGCACGCCTAACCAGTGATTTAGAAAGGCAACTTGCCACCACACAAATGGAATTAACATGATTGAGAGCATTATGTGACAGAGGGCAAATATTGTCTGGGGCAGGGGAAGCACAGTCCATCTCAATGGGAGGGCCGACACCATCTCCACTCCCGTCCAGGAATGTATCAAGCAAGCCGGAAGATGAGTGCAAATCTGGGGGTTTTCTTCCACCTTATAACACCCCATAAGGATAGTACGAGTAGAACACGAAGGTAGCCAAGTAGGGGAGGAACAAGGAAATGGAGAGTCGGACAGGGAAATAGAGGAGGTGTGGAGCTATCTAGATGAGTATGAGGAAGGAGCAACAGCAGCAGGAATGCCCCAACCACTACGAGAGGAGCCGGAAGATGGGCGGGGGTCAAAGGTGGCAGGGGAGGTTAAGGAGTAGGTTGGGAAACATGTCACTGAGTGAAGCAAAAGGAGTGAAAGTAAGTAAGAAAGGAAGCAAAACGAAATTGCAAATGCCCCTCATCCACAAGGGAGCAGGGAGACCCCATTACATACCCTGGCACAGATGGACAAGAATAATTTACTAAAAAACCCACTTTCTCCCATCCAGCCCAGGAGCAGGCGCTCCTGAACAGGCCCAGCCCCTGCAGGAGCAGTGGGCACCCCGCATCAGGAACCACGGACCCGCGCTGAAATTCCTACGAGCGCCACATACATCGCGCCCGCGACGAGAAAATCACGCCCAAAACACAGTAAAGCTCTGATAACGAAGCAACGCTGTTTTTATGCAGGAGAAACAGGCTGCTGTGCCCAAAGCCAGGAGATTTTGCCTGTACCCCATCAGCCCCTCCATTCAGCCTCACACGAGGCAACCACGCTCCAAGATGGCCGCCCGCTCGGTGCTCGATGCACCTAGAGCCTAACGAAGCCCAGCTCAGGCATCACTGCACCCTAATTGGCTGCCGGTGCATTTTACCTCCTGATTGGCCGCCGGCAGGCGAAGCCGGCCCACTCTTCCCAAGGCCCACGATTGCAAGGCTGCTTCCTGTTCCTTGCCTGTTGCTTGCCGAGGCTGCCATCTGCCACTCCCCCTGGCCCACACAAGCAAACACCAGCATGGAAGAGTTGCCCAGGATCACTCACCATAGCCACCCAGCTCCGGAGACCAACGGGTAAGCCAGTCACTAGCCACCAGTATACTGCGCACGCCCAGGTCACCACGTCGGCTTACCGCCACCCCCATTTACTAAACCATACCTCCTGGTTGCCATCCCACTAACCTTACGGCCGCTGGCCTAAGAGCCCCCGAGCACACCAGCAGTACACTCCATGACACATGAGCGACCTGACCACTACCGCAACCTGCATGCCACCAGCATGTGCATCACCCCCTAAGGCATGGCCACACAGCTCACAGCAGCTGCCTAACCCTTACGTGACGATCGCACTTGAACCTGCCACAATCCGCTGCACGCTACCCATGGCTGCACACCCCTCCTATACGCCCTCACTGTGTCTCATTGCTGCTCGAAGTTTTCAATGTTATTAGATGCTCTTGATGGTACCGATATATGATTAGCTGGATGTCTTAGCAAAGCATAGGATCTACCGCATTGAATGCCACCTATGCTGCGTCTTGCACCTTGCTCACTCAACTGTTGACCACTCAATTGTTGCTATCTACTGTCTGGCACACTGCATTTTGCCCTATTGCTAGAATTTTGAATCTAGGTAGGCTGCACTAGCTGCCACTATCTGCTATTTTGCCCTATTGCTAGAATATTGAATCTAGGCAAGCTGCACTAGCTGCCACTATTTGCTATCTGCCTGCACACTGTATTTTGCCCTATTGCTAGAATTTGAATCTAGGTAGGCTGCACCAGCTGCCACTATTTGCTATCTGCCTGCACACTGTATTTTGCCCTATTGCTAGAATTTGAATCTAGGTAGGCTGCACCAGCTGCCACTATTTGCTATCTGCCTGCATACTGTATTTTGCCCTATTGCTAGAATTTGAATCTAGGTAGGCTAGGCTGCACTAGCTGCTACTCTATGTTATCTGCCTGCACATTGCATAGAATTCCGAATCTAGGCAGGCTGTCACTACTGCTACTATCTACCTACACACTGCATTTTACCCATTATATGATTTCCAAATCTAGTCAACAAAATGTTCCTCCCAGGCATTTACTCAATACTGTTGAGAATTATTCTCCACTTTATCAAATCTGCATGCCCGCCTAGCTCTGCCCTCAGCACGGTCAGCCTATGCACCACCTCACCCCTCCTCATACAGCCCAGCGTCACAATCATGCTTCCCCAATTCTCCCCTCCATGCCTCTCGGATAGGCTTACCAGACTACGGTCCAGACTACCCAAACTACATGAGCCCCGAGCCAGGGACTCCACCCAATCCAAACTAACCAACCGAACTACCATTAGCACCTGCGCTAACCTCACGTTAAAAAAACTCAAACCCAACCCACTCAATACTATGACAACCAAAAACAAAGCGCACAACACAGCGACCACCCCAACCCCCAACAAAACCACCGCCCCACCTATAAAAGGTCCCCTCATTAACGCACGTTCCATAATTGCCCA
The DNA here is from genome assembly GCF_040938575.1 of Ambystoma mexicanum. Lineage (NCBI taxonomy): Eukaryota > Metazoa > Chordata > Amphibia > Caudata > Ambystomatidae > Ambystoma > Ambystoma mexicanum. The sequence continues at coordinate 142,623,206 of NC_090921.1, forward strand.
TGCCACAGACATTGCAGACCTCATTTTAGCTGAAGACTTAGATTTCTTAGTCCTGGCTCCATGCAGCCGCAGGCTCAGCCCTCTCGCTAGCCACCCCCAACGATTACACCATCATCCGAGCGGATAGAACTGAATCTAGAAGTGGAGGCCTGGCCATCATTGCCAAAACTCACCTTAACATCAGACTCGATTCCGCTACACACCTCCCATCATGCGAATCACTTACAGCTAAGCTGCCCACTGCTAACTCCCAAACGATATCCATTCACCTACTCTACAGACCGCCTGGACCCCTGGGATCTTTCGAGGAAGACCTCAGTGCCATCCTCACCGACAACCTAAAAAACTCCTCACAATGCCTCCTCCTAGGAGATTTCAACCTAGGCTACAAAGACCCCAAAGACCACCAGGCCACCCTCATCAATAACACTCTGTCTGAACTAGGCTTCACACAAAAAGTATCCAGGCCCACCCATAACGAAGGGAGAACCCTTGACTGGGTAGCAGACTACAACTGCGCAGCATTTATCACCAATAACTCTCCTCAATCCTGGTTTGACCATCATCTCCTCTCCTTCTCCCTCGAAGCTTCGAGCCCCATCACCAACATGGCGCTAGCCGCAGCCATCCCCACGAGAAGCAAGAAAAATATTACAGTGGAAAAACTGATCCCTCTTATCCTCCCTACGCTCAACCAACTGCTTCCAACCCCTACGACCTCGTAGAAGGCTATAACAATACCATGCGCACAGCCTTAGACGCCATTGCACCACTAAAATTAAGAAAATGCAAACCAAAAAAGCACCTCAACCAATGGTTCTCCAGCCACCTTAAAGCGCTTCAACTGGAAAAACGCAAATTGGAACAAGTCTGGAGACAGTCTCCCACAGACCACAACAAGTTAATGCTCAATAAAATAACGGCCAATTACAAAAAAGAAATCATAGCTGCCAAACAAGAATCCTATAACCAGAGAATTGCACAATCCAACTCCAGTACCAAAGAGTTGTTTACAATCATCAAAGAATTGGAAACACCGGTGCTAATTCCAGATACCTGCGTGAAGAACAAACAATGGTGCACTAGTGTCCAAAACGCTCTAAACAACAAAGTCACAGGTCTTCAAACCAAAATTAAAAACAAGAAAGATTCCCTTACCAAACCAATCAACCCCACTAACACCCCCCCAGGCCCTTCACCCCCATACCCTACACCCAACACTGCTCGCTTCAGCTTCTCCAAAGTCTCTACTCTCGAAAGTAAGGGCGACCTCTGCCCCCCACAAATCATTAAAGATGCGGCAAGAGACCTCTCGCCATTCATCACCAGACTCATCAACGCCTCATTCTCCTAAGGAACAGTCCCCAGTAACCTCAAAAAGTCCTGGGTCCTCCCCCTCCTTAAAAAAACCTTCCCTTGACCCTTCCATCCCAACCAATTACAGACCCATTACCACCGTCCCATTCCTGCTCAAGATACTAGACAAGACAGCATACCAACAAATCCAAAAATACCTTGCAATAAACCACCTCCTAGGTATTCGACAATCAGGCTTCAGACCCCAACATGGGACTGAAACGGCCCTCATTGATCTGAAAGCCCAAATAGACACCCTTAGAGACAACGGGAAAACTGCACTACTACTCTTACTAGACCCCTACGCTGCGTTTGATCTAGTTGACCACAAAATCCTATGCAATCATTTAGACTCAGCTGCCCACTTCTCCCAAGAAGCCATCGGCTGGATCGAGTCATTCCTCAGCAACAGATCCATGCGTGACTTCTCCACCTCTGCCACTGCCGACCCCATTCCCATCACATGCGGAGTCCCACAGGGCTCCTACATTTCCCCTACTCTGTACAACGTGTTTACGAAGCCCCTGTTTGATGATCTAGATGGCCTGGGTATCACCTACACCAATTTCGCTGATGATACACAGATCCTCATCCCGCTGACGGGAGATTACAACCAGGATTTGGCCTTGGTGAACAAGGTGTACCTCATCATTCAGGCATGGATGGCTTTGCACAGTCTATGCCTGAATGATGACAAGAATGAACTCATCATCCTTGGTTCCACCTCAAACCTAACCAAACTAGACCACAATTACACCAACTTTATCATAGAAGGGAACACGATCAAGGTAGCCAAATAAGTGAAAACTTTAGGAATATACCTCAACTCCTCCCTAACCTTCCACAAACAGGTTAGTTCTATGGCATCCTCCACGGCCTACACATGTAAGCTTATAAGAGCAGCCAAACCCTTCTTATCCACCCAGAGCTGCATTACACTAGCCAGAGCCCTGGTATTATCTAAACTGGACTACTGTAATGCCCTCTATGTAGGAGCCAGCAAGCAAATTACCAACAAAATTCAGACGCGACAAAACAACGCTCTCAGAGCAGCGCTCAACATTCCCAGGAGAGAACACATTTCCAACATCAGGAAATCCCATAACTGGCTGAACACCTCAGACAAAATCCTGCTTAAAGTAGCATCGCTACTAACAAATGCCTGCCCCACGCGACCTGGTAGACAGAATATGCAAATACACCTCCAACAGACCCACCAGAACCTCCAACACAAACCTGCTCATAGTTCCCAGGTTCAAACGCACCAAAATGGGTGGCAACAGCTTCCAGGTGAAAGCACCCCAACACTGGAATGCCCTACCACCATCCCTCAGAACACCCCAAACCTATACACACTTTAGACGCAACTATATCCAGTGGATAAAGAACAAGGATCACTAATACTTCTAACCTCTAACACCACACTGCTGCAATCCTGTAATGTATGTTTATTTGTAAATTTGTAAAGTATCTGTATTGTATTGTAGCCTTCTTGTAAAACTGTACACTTTGTCCTTCATTGTCACACTGTAATACTGTAATGTATAAGCAACCTGTAACCAAGCTTTGAATAACCATGCTGCTCATGCGCCCTCATACCCTCGGGTCTGGTGCGCAATACAAATGAATAAACTAAACTAAACTAAACTAAAGTCCTTGCCCCTACTCTCGGAAGGGGCGGGGAAGTGGATACATGCTTTTGAAAAACACACTGCAGGGGTCCCACTGGCTATAGGGGATGTAAAGAGTTTGTTAGTGCCTGCGGTGGGTTGTCAAGCAGAAGGGGTGTGGGTAAAGGCGGGCTTCACGGAGTAACAACAAATTGTGACCGCCATGATGGGTCGGCATTTGACAACGTAAGGGCTCAGGTTTAGGATGCTCTACAGAGGACCTTCCCTGATACCCCAGATTTACATTTCGTGATGCAATGCACCATGGGGGACGAGGAAGAGGCTGCGCAGTACATTCTTAGGGTGCAGGACCTGTGGAGATCGGAGAAGGGCATGGCTTGGGACCATTCAACCTCCCTTTTCTACTTTATCATCAAAAGAGGCCTCCCAAAGGAGGTACAAAAAGCCCTAGATAAAATTGCTGGGATAGAAGTCAAAGGCTGGCCTGAAATTCAGAGCATAATAGTACACCATTGTAGGAGGATCAAAGAAAGAGAAAAAGAAATTGCACAGAGGAGGTTGGCAGATGAGGCCAAGTTTGTACAAAATAAACTGGTGAAGGTCGCTGTGGTAACAGCAGCCCTGCCCACTGAGAGACAGGGAGACGGGGAGGAGGGGTCAGGAGGTTCACTGTCAAGGATGGCAGCAACCTGGTCCGCAAAAGGGCAGGAACAATGGGCTGGCGAGGAGCAATACAAGGGTCCCCAAAGGCAGGGAAAGCCTGCAAGAGGACGAGGTGGGTACAGGGGGCAGAGAGGTGGGTTCTGAGGACATGGGGCTCAGGGTTTTGGTGGGCAAGGAGGTCAGGGAGGGGGTCAGGGGTCATGTTGGAATTGTGGTAGATGGTGACATTTTTCAAGGGAGTGCCGCTCCCGACCCATGGGATACTATCAAGGGCCCCCACCCCCTGGAAATGAACAACAATTCTGTCACCCTCATCCAGGCAGCATATGCAATATTATAATAACTATCAGCAAGGAACACAACAAATTCAACAAAGACCACAAGCACCACAGCAAGGCATGCAACCACAAGTAGCTTGGCAAAACACTATGGGGAACTCCCACCCAATATTTTCACTACCACCGCCAATGGCGCACCTGCACGGTGCCAGGGAACAGCAGTGATAGCAGAAAGTGTTTTTTCTGTCCAAGGAACAAATACATACCCAGATCAGGACAGCCCACAGAGAGTACTTGCATGTCCAGTCCTATCAACTACCCTACGTCCAGAAGAGGAACCACTGGTTCGCTGGGGAGAGATCTCCTCAGTAAGCTTAACATGACAATTTCCTTTACAGAACAAGGAGTAGTGTGCTCCACCCGAGGGGTATGCCCAATAAGAGCAATGTTAATGATCAGTACCATGACAAATGAAGTGACGAAGAGTTGTTCACTGACTGTGACACTGATGGGGAGATAATAATGGAAATTTGTGTACCCTGTGACATAATAATTCAACACAGAGAGATGAATAACCCCCTCATGGCCAGTGTCAGAGTACCACCTTCAATTTTTGATGAGGACATGAAACAAGTACTACCAAATTTATGGACAACAGGACCCCATGACGTAGGGCTCTTACAAGAAGTAACGCCCATAAAAAGAACACTGAAACCAGGTGCAGTACCACATAGAGTAAAACAGTACCCACTATCTAGAGAGGCAGAGGAAGGAATAAAGGAAACAAACAAATTATTACAACAGGGCATTATTGTGCCATCAAATTCACCATGCAACACTGCGATTTATCCTGTAAAAAAGGTAAAAGGCGGAGCTTGGAGTATGAGCCAGGATCTCCGCCCACTTAATGACGTCATACAGAAGGAGCTCCCCTTAGTGCCAAACCCTGCATCAATTGTGTGCAGTATCCCAAAGGAAACAATGTGCTTCACGGTTGTGGATCTGTAGAATGCTTATTTCTCGGTACCACTCAACCCCAGTTGCCAATACCTAACAGCATTCACCCTAGGGGGAAAAATATATGAGCATTGCAGATTACCCCAAGGGTATTGCAAAAGTCCTAGTATATTTAACAGAATTCTGCATTAAGACCTTGGAAACATTGATGTAAAAAGCACAATAATTAAATACGTAGATGACCTCCTAATTTGCAGTGAAAGTGAAGAGCAATGTAGAGCAGACTCAATAACACTATTGAACTTACTAGCAAGAAAAGGGTACAAAGTGGATAAAGGAAAACTGCAATAATGAAGTGCTGTATCTGGGGCAGTTAATATCAAAAGATGGTAAGAAAATCATACAAGACAGGCAGCAGCAATACCTCACACTCTAATTCCCAAAACCGTGAAAGACATGCAGAAATTCCTCGGCATATGCAATTATTGCCGTGCATGGATATTGGTTTATGCTGCATACACACGCACACTTCTCCAGGCGTTGAAGGAAGCTCAAATGAACAGCGCCCCATAAAACGGACACAAGAGATGATCACACAATTTCTTAAACTACAAGATCTCATCACCACAGCACCTGTCCTAGCGACACCAGATTATGATCGGGAGTTTTATTTAACCTCCCATTGCAGTGGCACACTAATGACAACAGTACTGACGCAAAAAACATCATTAGCCTACAAGCCATTGGCCTATTACAACGGCACATTGGACTCAGTAATGCAAGGGCACTTCGCGTGCGAACAAGCCCTCGCTGCAGCAGCCTTTGCGATAGAGAAAAGCACCACAATAGTAATGGGATGTTCCGTGACATTATTTGTTGAACACTCTTTATTCACCATACTCGAAAGATCAAAGTCTACCCTCACCACACCGAGAGCAACTGCATACGAAATAATAATCTCGAGCCCAAACATACACGTTGTACGCTATAAGACTGTAAACCCATCCACGTTCATCACAGAGCCCTGCACAGTAAAAGACATGCAAGCGCACGACTGCGATACGTATGAGGGGGAAGGTGACGACATTCCCAAAGCCACCCCAAATGCCCTAGAGGGAGGTGAGGTGTACTTCGTGGATGGATCAGCATACATTGACTGTGAAACAGAAGAAAAACACATAGGGGCTGCCGTGGTGAGAATAGAAGGAGACGAATACAAAAATGCCTCCCCTCACACTTTTCAGCACAAGCAGCAGAACCTATAGCCCTAATTGAAGCATTGCACACAGCCAAAGGATGTGCAGTGACAATTTACTCTGACTTGGTATACGTGACAACGAGGGTGCATTCCGGCCTGTCACAATGGTGACGAAGAGTGTTCAAAAGAGCGGATGGCTGTCCTGTGCAACACGCACAATTGTTGAATGATCTCATTGAAGGATTAGCAGAGCCATCAGTAGTGAGGCACACGCAAATAGTACAGATGCTATCTCACTCGGGAACGCAGCAGTGGACGAAAGAAGCCATATACTTTGACATTCCCCATGCAGATGAATACACAAAATGACAAGGAGTACAGTTCCACGCCCATAATTCAGATAATAGAATTGCAAAAATGCGCCCCATCAGATGAGCCGAAAATGTGGATAATGAGAGGGTGCAAATAGTCACCCACAGGGCTCGTCTGGCGTCAGGAAAAGACAGGAAAAGTGGTAATGCCGAGAGAACTATTACAAGTAGCATTCCAAAGCTTCACTTCCGCGCACACGTAACAAGACAACACATAGCAGCAGATATTCAAGAGGACTGGTTTGTCCCCAATCTGCAAGAACATTTAACAAAATTGATAATAGAGTGCACGACATGCCAGACATACAGTTTGGGTATGACCCTCAGAACACTGGGAGGAACACTGCCACGCCCATCAGGACCATTCCGAAAATTACACATTGACTATGATGATATGGGAGAACGGTGCAACGGAGCCAGATATCTCATAGTGGTGGTGTGCCCCTTTTCACGTTGGGTAGAAGCAGGACCCTGTGCGCACCCAGACGCCAAATGCGGAGCAAAGTTCCTGATGAGGGAGGTGTTCCCCAGGTGGGGGATTTGAGATGTGATCCGTTCAGATAACGGCACTCACTTTGTAAACGACCGCTTGAAGGAAGTGACCACATTTCTGGGTGTGAAACACAAACTCTGCTTGATTTATCACTTGCAAGCAAACAGCGTGGTAGAAAAGATAAATGGCCTCCTTATGAGTAGATTATCTAAATTATGTAACACCCTAAAAAAGAATTGGGTGTGTTGCTTGCCTCTAGTACTGTTCCAGCTCAGAACGCAGCCAAGTAAGGACCACCATTTATCCCTCTAGGAAATAGTGACGGGGAGACGCATTCAAAGGCCACTGTCTCCAGTGAGGCGAGCAACAGATGCTCACAGAGCTGCCACAGTGCTAGGGGATTAGTATAAGGAATATCTAATGCAACTGACATGAGCTGTGCGGAGTATAGCGAAACAAATAGCGCCCCCATTTAGATGAGAAAATGAAACTGATACACAAACTCCAACTGCTGACAGCCCAACGTTACAGTTAATGCCTGGCGAAAGCGTATATGTGCGCAGTTTTGTGCGGAGATGGAACTCTCCACGGTTCCATGGGCCCCATGTGGTAGTTTACTGCACACCCTTGGCTGTAAAAATTAAGGGCTTGAAGTACTGGATCCATCTCACAGATCTAAGAAAAGCACACAATAGCACAGCACCGCATGGGGAGCAGCCACAAGAGCAGGACAGTGCTGTGCCATAACAAAAATGGGGAGTAATAAACTGTTGAGTAAAGAAAAGTAGAAACTTAAATGCAGAAATGTCATAACAATGTACAGCATTAGTAAGAGTGTATAAATGTGAAAGAATCTTTTACAAACGCAAAATACTCTCTCTTTCACTCCCTCCCTGTTCCATCTCTCTATTTCCATTTTATTTGTCTCACCGTTTATTTCTTTTTCTCTGTTCCCCCCTCTCACTATCGGGTTCTGTAAAAGTAATAGATAAAAATGCCTGTGGAGGTGTAAATAAGATAATATTTGATTTATTTGTGTGTACTTAACCCATTTATATCACCCCTTCAGGTGAAAATATGGCAGAAAGGAGGGCCCTCACTAACGAGACTACAAATGTAGATAGTGATAGGGAAGAAATTAGCGCTACTAGGGCTTATAATTATGACTATGGGTTGTATTTTGTAGTGATCATTTTCTCTGTAATGCTGTTTTGTCTGGGTCTATAATGGAGTCTCACTTTTATATTGGGTGATATAAAAGAGGGGGGGACGGGGTACAACTAATACAAGAAGGGTCAAGCCTCATTTGGACGGGTTCAAAGTAATATGGGCCCACAATGCCTCCTTAAATGCTAATATTACCACTCTGAATAAGAACTGACCTGTCAAAACCCCAATTTCTACATATGCTGCTATGGGTTATGATGTTGATAATGTATCCAATGATTATAATGCTGATTCTCCTATGTTTGACGTTATGGGATCGCCATATGTATATATGCAAAAAACCAAAGAACTTACCTCAGATGGCGGTAATATGCACTTTGAGCCCTATGTCCAAACCACACAAATGTACCCAGTCTCACAGTCTTGGCAGAGCGGTAGTGAACAAAACGATGAAACATGGACAGACATTTTTCCTGTACGATATCATAATGTGAAAAAGATGCATAATGGTCTAGGGGGGAATAAGAGACAGAAAATGGGGGTGGAACAAATGAGGTATGATGGATACCATGGCCTAGGATTAGATGAAGTAGAAGATCCCCGCCACTCTGACCAGTCCAATAAATGGTATTCAGATATGAGTGCCATGGCAAAACAGGCAGAAAACGAGAGTTGCTATGTTTGCTCTTTCATACTCCATGCCTCTGGCACGCTCAAAGTTCTCATACCCCAAGAAACGCCTTTGTTGGATGCCCAGTGTCTTGTTCATCTAGCCCTCTGTAGGATTTGGAGTACCTTCCAGGCAGGTGACAATACAAATGATCCAGAACAAGAAAACATGTGCCAGCAAACCTCAAGGAGTAATTTGAGTGAAGGAGCCTTTTTTTTATCATCAAAGGGACAATGTTCACGGAAAACAAATGGCACAAAGAGACAATCACCTGTAAAGCCGAAGCACTGTGAGGACTGTCAGAAGAAAACCTTTTAAACAAACATGTACTCCAACATGGTCTCAACACGTCGCCAAACTAACGTGGGTGACAGCCCTTGAAAAACCGATCAAAATACAAAAAGAAATACAGCACGAACTCTGTTTCCACAGCGAAGGAAGGGTGCCCATGGGGTCAAATAAACATTGCAATAAAACAATCATTCATCCAGATATGAAAAAAGGCACAGCATCATTAATGGACACTTACTGGGTGTCTGGCAAACAAGCATACCTGCATCTCCCACCATCATGCAGAGGTACTTGCGCCATGGCCACATTGCATTCAACCTTGAGGGTGGTCCCGGAAAGCCATGTCCGGGGGGGAAGGGTGCCAAAAGAAACGTCGCCGGCATCCCAGCCAGCAACTGAAGAGCCCTCCACATACGACTTCCTGTCAGAAGATGAGCTGCAGGAAAGAGTTTCCCGCAAAAAGAGATGGTCAAATTACATCGCCAGCAAATCCTCAGAGCTCCTGGCGGAAATTCCTGATCAGTTCAAACTTTTCAATTCCGCGGAAACGTTCTTTGCCTCCCTCCTAGTGCCAGGCATCCAGGCGCGAGCCAATGCCAAATGGCTGCAGATCGTGCTCTGGGAACTGATCCAACTGGCCAACGACAGAGAAGAAGGATTCAACGTGATCAAGGTCAAACTTCAAGCCCTGCGGTTGATGACCATGCAGAACCGGTACGTTCTAGATCTATTCACAGCAATGGAGGGCGGTGTTTGCTGAAAAAAAATCGGGAGTGCATGCTGTAAAATCGTACCTTCTGCTGACGCCGACAATGGGACCCTATCACACGTAATATCTGCAGTACACAACCTGGGTGAAATAATGAAGAAAGAGGGAGGATCCAACCCAGCGATTGGTTCGATGACATTTTTGATTGGATACCTTCAGGATTCAGAACTACGATGAACATTTTTGGCCCACTCATCGTTTTTCTGTTGCTGATTTTGTGTGTGTGCCAGGTAGGAGTTCGATGTTGTGTAAAATCAATGCCTAGTTCTGCAATGATGATGGTGACAATGGGCAAACCTACAAAAGTACAAACTATGAAGGATGCACAAATGCAGACTGGGGAATCTGGCAGCCATGAATACTGTATTACTGCAGTGTATCGTTACCCGGGAGGACAGGGTGGACAATTTTTATCACACCACAATCCAGGAACTTCGGAAATTAGAATGGTATAAGGAAGTGTGGGTAGATCTGGATGGGGATGGAGGAATATATATGACATGCACTCCTGATGAATATGCCAGAAGGGGTAAAAGTTTAAGCGGTGTATGCAGAGCATGGATGCCAATAAAAGGGACATCGGCCTGGGACGAGGCAGTGTTGGAGGCACAGCACTACAGTAATACTAAACAATAGTTTGTTACTTTAGATGTAACGAAAGGGGGGAATGTAAGGAAGGAGGGGGGGTCAGTTTAGCCCCCAATATATTCTACGCGAAAGGGACCACTTGCTCTTGCACTGGTGGAGGGACGCCTTCCTTGCCCTTCTGCGGCCTCAAGGGACAAGGCCCCGGCATAGGCAGAGGTGGGGCTATTGCAAGACACGCTTAGACTCCATTTTGTGTACCCTTGACTCCATCTTTGGACTAGACCGCATTCTGGTACTGCAAAGTCTTCTCTCCCCTCAGCAGCGCTGCACACACAGTGAGCACTGACAGCCCCCACCTTTTCCTCCCGCGTCTGTGCCTCCTAAGTCCCTTTCTCGAGGATTGCTGTGAGACAAGATGTTGCAAACAAACAATGTATTCTTTTCACACTTCCGCTGAGATCACTGTCCTGTGTGTGACAGGGCCGAACCATGACTTGTGGCTCATCCATCTCAACAAACCAGCTCCTGCCCCTCTCACCCCCATTGTTGGATTCTTTTTTATTTTTTGTTTTTTTATGGTTAGAAAACCTTTACAAATATAGTCTTAATTCATCACAATATCTTCCAATTTTTTAACATACTATTAAAATTCAGTTTTCATCTGATAACAACAAACATAATAGACAATTAAAAAAAATTACAACAAATACATTACATACTGTGCAAATACCAAATGTGCAAAACAGCAAATGTGCAAAATCACCATATATATATACAGTATAAAAAATGTCTGTTATTTAACTGAACATATTACGTCCACATCGGGGTGTATTTAATAGTAATATTCTATGATGGCTAAATAGTTCCACATTAAATTTACAATTGGCATCAGAATGCTAAAATCACTTTGTAGCAATGTTCATTTACATAACCCTAAATAACCAATTCATTAGGAAGTGTGTAAAAAACATACTTCTTTTTCAATCTGTTTTAAAAATGTAACCAATGCCAGAATGAGTGCATTTCCTTGGCCCAACATGAAACGATTCCATAATTATTCTTTGTAATCTACATAATCAATGTTTACAAATGTAATATCAACCATGTTGTTCGAGCAGCTCTAAAATACGGACATTCCAGAATAAGATGTTTTAATGTCTCATTTGGTTTGCCACAATTAGGAAATCTACATGACATGGATGGGGGGGTATCTATTTTGGGCCCCCAAAAGCTAGTACGTTCCAATGTTGGCATTTGGTTCAATTTAAATCTCATGAAATACACGCGTGCAATGTTACAAGGAAATTTTGCCAGGTATGCACAACAACCATCCCGTTTACAAGAAAATGTTTAGAGTATTCTATCTAAGTGCCAAATTTAGCTAGTTCATTGATAGTTTTAATCCAGTCACGTTCAAACAGTTTATGTTTAACACAACCAGGATGAACACACAGGTCCCATTTTTCTACATCAATGTCCTTAGAAATTGTGGGCATCCTTGTATTATATTTTATAAACAAACTAGAACTGCAACCCTGTGTCATTAGATTCAGATCACAATAAAGCAAATTATCTAGAGGAGTAACAATCCAGGCATAGTTGGAAAGGTCTCTCCATTCTTTTCTAAATGGCAGGGAAATGTTTCCTAATTCGAGACGTATAATACAATTAGGAATAGAGAGAGAAAGTTTGAGTGCGGATTTTAGCAAACGTCCTTGTAGTACATCGAGCTGCAAGTTCATGTCAACTAGGCAAATATCTAATGCATATAAAATCACAGATTCAACCTTTAATGCCATATAATCTAATAAAGGTACCACAAAAAATGTACAGTATTCGGAAAAAATTATTTTCATATGGCTGCATAAGGGTCTTGTCTTTAGATTTAAATATTCTACCCAGGATTTTATTGAAGAGGTATTGCTGAGACGATAGTCAAGGTAGATACGTTTTTGGGCTTGAGGTATTCCCTCGCCTTCAATATGCCAGATGCATTTTTTTTTTAGCTTTCTTCCCGCATCAAATACCATAATATTTGTCTTGGATAGATTAGGGTTCAAGTTGTGTTTATATGCAAATTCAGAAAACAGCTGCAATTTCTTAAGTAATCCAGTTGGAGTGAGGTCAAAAATAATATAATATAATATCATCCATGAAGGCTATCCAGTGGTGCTTTAGCGCGCATAACCGTGCAGCGAACGTATTACTATTATTCCACATGTTATCAATATCACAAAGATAAATATTGAATAATAACGCTGCAAAATTACAACCTTGTTTGAGGCCTAAATAGGACAGTACAGGTTCAGTAACAGCACCACCTCCAGTGATTCTAATCCTATATGATGTGCCAGAATGAAATTTAGAAATTCAATATATAAAGTGATCGGTAATGCCTAAGTGGGACATTTTATTCCATAATAGGTTGAAAACTACAGTATCGAATGCACAGGTCATGTCGATAGAAGCTATATATATAGCACTAAGTTATTTTGCCCCAGCATTCAAATGTGCCATAATTGTGGTATTAACAGTAGTAGACATGCATTTTCTAAATCCGGTTTGGTATTTAGAATATATTTTTTGTGCTCCAAGATATTGTTCATGATCGGCAATAACAAGTATGTAAAATATTTTAGCTGCTGCATCTGTTAAAGAAATTGGTCTGTAATTTTCGGGTTTGGAAGAATCACCTTTTTTAAAAATAGGGATGAGAATGGAGGTTAGCCACGTATCCGGAAGTATGCCTTAATTAAGAATATAATCGAATTAGACTTTTAAAATCACTGACAAAAACACTTTTCTACCTTATAAACACATGCTGGAATACTGTCGGGACTAGGTGCGCAAGATTTAGATGGCCCATTCGATATCAGAAGTAGACCAATTAAATGCACTCGGTGAAGATTTTGGAGGTGTCACATATGTAATATTTGCGAATCCAGCAGGTAGTTGGTATTTAAGGTTGATGTAGGAACTCCATGTTTCAGCCTGAATAGAAGATGCAGAATCTTGTCTGTTACGGCATTTGTCATTTTTTATAGCTGACCAAATTGCTCTGTTATTGTAATTACAAATGGATATAATCATATCGCAATTATTCCTAATGTACAGGGAAATATGAAGACCTTTCAATTTAAATGTGTATCTTTGGAGGATTGCTTTTTTCAAGTACAACCTTTGTGTAAGAGAAACTTGATCAAGATGTAACCTTTGGATCTCTTTATTTTTTTGTCGTTTCAACATTTTAATTTCGTAATCAAACTAATGTTTGTCGTTACTATTCAGAGCTTTTTGAATCCTTAAGAAATGAGTTAAAGCTTTGGCTACCATTGACGAGATCATTTGATCTAAATAAGGGGGACAAAATGTCCTAAGAATACTATAACCATGACAAGATAGAACATTTGACACCATTACTACAAACGTTTACACAAATTAGGATTCAATCTAAGTGAAATATATTCACGCTTAGGGCCTCATTACACGGATGGCGGAGAACCATGGCGCCATTAGTGCCATGGTTCATGCCGGTAAAATACCGGCACTGCCTTGGCGGAAAGGGGAATTACCACCCCATTCCAAGGTTGGTGGGGCGGTAATTCCCCCTTCCACCATTGCCCTTCCCCATTACCATTTTTGGCCCATAGGGCTCAATGGGAATGGGGAAGGCGCTAATTATGGTACCGCAAAGTGCGGTACCGTAATTAGCTCCCTGGGTCCCTTTGCGGGTTGGTTTTTAACGCCTGCAAAAAGCGGGCGTTAATTCCCCCAACCCGCAAAGGGACCTTGTAGTAAGGCGGTAAGGATTTACCGGTACCAGTATTTTACCAGTACCGGTAAATCCTTACTGCCATCCGTGCAATGAGGCCCTTAGTCTCTAATCCCGACAAAAATTAATTTGTTGTTAGAGTGTTGTATACTATGGACATACACATATGGATAGGTGCATGGTCACTAAATTGGATTTTATCTATACCAACAGAATCAGTAAAAGATAAAGTGTTTGATACACAAAAATAATCAATCAGAGAACATGAAATACCTCTTCTCCAAGTAAAATCAGGCGAGCTTTCATTGTATTTTATAAATGACATATCCCACTCTTACAATATGAGATCCAAGAATTGCCTCTACCACATGCAACCTTGCTCCTGCTTTTATGAGGGTTCTTTAAGTCAACCATCCCTGAGATACACACCGAGTTGAAGTCACCACCAATAATGATTTCAATTTCAGAGTTACAGCTTAATGCATTTTCTAGGCATAGGTCCATGTTATCCAATATTGCAATGTTATATTTAAGTGGATTCCAATATAAACAAATCAGCAGGAGTGATTTGGTAACACGGGCGTTGAAAGTTAATGAAACAGCTAGTAAGTGATTTGAAGCATGAAAGATCCTGTCTACATAATCAAGGGAATTTTTAATGCAGATAGCAAGGCCACCACAAGGACGACCCACAAGTCCTTTAGTCGCATTTGAGAAGAAAGTGCAATAATCAGGAAGAAAGGGCATCTTGAATAAACAGGATATCCGGTAAGATGTTATCTGCAAATGAGGATAGCCAACTAGAAATATTACAGAATCCACACAAATTCCATGAATATAGCACAAGTTTTAATAGGAACTTGTTCTATAAATTGATTAACCCAGGTTTTGAGGCATAAATAGTCTTTAAAAGGGGTTCTATCCAACACATTTCATTATTACTACGTGCTACGTATTACTACGTGCTATGGA
Organism: Ambystoma mexicanum; assembly: GCF_040938575.1. Lineage (NCBI taxonomy): Eukaryota > Metazoa > Chordata > Amphibia > Caudata > Ambystomatidae > Ambystoma > Ambystoma mexicanum. The sequence continues at coordinate 142,638,382 of NC_090921.1, forward strand.
TAGTAGTTGAGAGATGCATATTTTTTCACCCTGTATCTTGCTCGATCCATCCTCCCCTTTACTAGAATCAAAGTGCTGTTTCATTGGCTCAAACTCCAGAAATTCAGCAGCAGTATTCTCATTGTTAAAAGTATGCAGAGTAAATCCCAAGTCAAACAGCTCTTTTCTATATGACCAAATGAGTTTCAACACATGTTCAGAGTATATGTGACATGTCATTCAATGATTATCAAAGCCATTAAAAGTATTCTTAAAGATGGAATTGAATAAAGTAGGCTTAAAAGATAAGTTTGATTAATTCTCGATTTCCCTACTACGTCGGGTCTACCTTCCAATCCCATTATATTGATTCCCTTCATATAGGAGTTTTCTTCTTTACCAGTTAAAGTATTTGCAATAGTTACCGTGGCAGTATTCACTTCCTTATTTTGTGAATTGTAAGTTTTATAGTTAACATCGCCAGTAGTCACCCTTAACAGGTTAGAAGCCCCTGAAGTCGAAGGTACATCACTAGGACGACTCACAGAGCACTAGCTCATTAGCTGATTGCCATCAGAAGGAATACCATTTGGTGTGGTGTTCAATAGATTGGACAAAGTTGATAATGTCAAACAACCACTTTTAAGAGCATTTTCTAAAGCATCTAAGTCGTAGCCCTCAGACTGAGTGTTATCAACTACAATACATGTATTAACCGGATCGTTCACAACAGTAGCGGTGACTGAATGTTTTTGTTCCATATTAATTTTACCCCATGATGTAGGATCTGCAGGAACAATCTCTTGTGAACAGCTACTGGGACTTTAGTTATTTTCAAGGGAGTCAACATATTGGTGAGAGACATGTAGTTCATCCACTTGAGGGGAAGGTATCAATTCAGGGCATTTCCCAGCTCCAATACACACAACTGAAGAATCATTACTAGGTATATTCAGACCTGATAAAACATTCAACGTCTGGGCACACATTTTGGAATACTGATCTTTATGTTCTATTTGATTCAACGTAATATCTTGTTGCAGCGGGATATTCTTACTCTCAGTAATACCTAGTGCTGTACCCATATTAGCATACATCGTGTTGGTAGTACATTTTCTACCATCTCTGGGAAAATAGTCTGCTAGAATTGTTTGAGACTTTAGAGATATCACTGCGTCGACATTAACATTCTTTGTTTTTACGCCACAGTTTAAGGAATCAGTGGGTTCTGCAGTCATTACATTAGGTATTGAGATTTTATCTACACACAATTGTATTACAGAGTTGACCACAATAGGAATCACATTCCTGTCTTTAGTGCCAAGGTGCAATTGGCTCTCTTTAGAGAGTTGTTTTAGATCTATAATGTCTTCATCTCCACTCATTCTAGTAGACGATTTATCAAGATTAGCATTTATACCGCTAGGGCTATTTTTTGCTTTTTTCATTTGCTGAAAGCCTCTTTTTTTCAGCTTGTTTTATCGCTCGCTGCTGCTGTTTGCGATAGCGATGTGATAAAAATGCAGGTTTCTCCAAGATTAATTCATCATGAAAGGCTATCTAAAATCTCTTCCATTATTGCGTTCAAGTGAGTACTCAATCTATCTTTAATTTCAATAAAGTCATTTCTAAGATCTTGAACCACTGCATTAGTTAACTTTATTTCGTTAATGATGTTTGTAAGTAGGGCGTTGTTGGTAGGACCAATAATATGTCACCCATGCTATCACCACCGCACTGAGAACCTTGCTCATGGAGGATAACAGATTTAGAGCTTGGATAAGAGGACGTACCATTCATGCACGATTCTCTTGCTATGATAATGTTACGTCTTTGAGGCGCCGTTCACTTTGGCAGCGCAGACGACTATGTGGGTCAATCCTGAGGAGTACATCCAATATGGGCGGCGGCCTTGTGGACTTTGCAAGATGCAGTGGTACAGTCTTTTCACGTCTGCAAGGGACGTTGCCTACTGCTCACGTGATCCCATAAACAGACCGAAGAACGGCTATTCAATGCGTCGCTACTGTCTTCACCCTCCAGCCATTAGGTAGTATTCTTCCTTCGTGCTTTCTAGTGCACATTTCATCAGAGCTAAATCCCTCTCTCTACTTTTAGGACTCATTTCTTCCAAGGTCTTCAGGCGATGGACACTCTTGTTTATGGGGATTGAAGTCCGCTCCTGCAATATAGCCGGGGTTGTAAACGACCAGTAGGTGAGGTCTAGCGATTTCTGGCTTCCTTTATTCCACTCTTTCTTCTTTCTCTTTGGGAGTATACTTACATTCTCTGTCTTTCATCCATAGAGAAAACATCCCAGCTACAAGTCTTCCATTATCCAGCTGGCGGCAGACATTCTCAAGTCCTGGTCCCGAAGTCCCGTTTCAAGCTTCTACACAGGGTTTTTTTCCCCGGAGGGTTTCCCTGGGGGGGGGGAGAAATTAGATATTTCATCTCCGTGAGTAGATATACTGTTATTGCATTTCCGAGGTATAAGCGGGGTCAGTAAGCCTATGACTTGCCGAACCTGTTTGTTCAAGTCAACCATATGATTGAGGCCAAATTCCCAACTTGGAGTAGAATGGATATTACTAGGCCTACTGGAATAGGCATTTCATTGGGGTTCTGCACATCAGAATGGTCGGGAAAAACATTGGTTTGAGCTGGTAAAACAGTGGTTCATCCGGCGAACTATCCGCAATATTATGATTTACGAGTCCTTCTTCGGAAGTTAGCTTGGGGGTAGTTTCAAAACCATACCTCTGTTCCATATCTTCATAACTCCCAGTATTTCTTGACTCCTCGATGTTGTCCGCATCAGCACAGCTAGTTGTGCTCTTGCCACCTTTGTGCGCGTTAGATTGGTGACTTGGAGGTGAGGAGGAACTTGACCTGCCACTCCTTAATCTGCTAGCCATGGAGTGTAAATACAGAGTACTCACCAACAAATTGCTGTTCAAAGGAGAAGAACAGCGTTTCGCAAATTATTTTCAAAATGACTCTTGAGCAACTCAACTCTCCACACACCCACACACACAAACACCTCAACACCTACACTTGCAGGCACTTGATGTGCGCGCAGATGCGCGTGCACTGGTGGTTTTGATGGATTCTGGGAGTCAGGGGGCGGGGCAATTGGCCGCACTGAATCTGAATGGACAATAGAGAGAAAGGAGAAATGTTGGTAATGTAAGGTACGTGCCTAAAATTAGCCTGGCCACCAAACTTAGCCCAGCCCACTACCCATTGATCACACCACACAGAGGGGAACCAGCCCACTTGTCCACAGTCAGAGAGCAACACTGTTACGTAACGCAAGTCCAAATAATTACTTTGGATGTTGAAGTCCTTCACACAAAGTTTTGCCGCACCGGCAAGAACAAATCTTCCTCTTGTCCTTACAAGCTTCGTTTCACAGCGCACAGTAGGGGATAGCGGGTCCAACGAAGCAGCGTGACACCTCAACACCTACACTTGCAGGTACTTGATGTTGGAAAATGACTACTTGTTCAACCTTGTGCCCCTCCAAAGCTATTCTTTTGATGTAACAGAAGTGTGACCCTTCTTTGCTGACCACCCTAGATTGCCCTCAATAAAACCAGACTCCTGTCACAGTATATTCTGTCCTAAACTAACATGTGTCACTCCACCCCCTCCTGCTCTGATGTGCCACACCTGACAGCTATCAATCCCGCCCCCCACAGGTTAGCTGAGGGGAAATACCCCCACATCCTTCACCTCACCAGTGACCCAAAGTGAGATAATGTGAACATATTTGTACAATTTATAGGCCTTTAATAAAACTTAAAAGGTGTAGTAATGACCATTATTTAGTGTATGTCTAGAATAAGTGTGTTGATTAGTAAGCCAGTACCAGCAGTCTCTCCGGACCTGACCCAACCTTCACCTCGCACAGACCGGCCCAGCTGAACCACGTGATGTCCAACCTCCCACCAAGTCATCAGCCAGTTCCGTGGGGCCGGCCCTTACAAAACTATACTCGCACCCCTTCCCTAACCAATGAAAATGTAACCTATAGACTGTATAGAAATCGTCATTGATGACTCTGTAACCCTTTAAAATGTATTGTTTCTGTATTGTTTAACAGAGCGCTCTCAAGGCAACAGAGTTCTATGGATGCTGAATCTTACATAAACCTTTGATGACTTTCAATACCAATATCTTGGTCTCAAACCCTACTGGGATGTGTCCTTTATTCTGAGTTTCATTGGTGAATGCTTACAAGGAGAGGTTCACATTATCAGTACAAACATCCTCTCTTTGGTCCGAATGACACCTGAGGGTATTTACCAAGGTCCTGCTGGTAGTCGTGGCTCGCCATAGGCTACAGGGGATTACTTTGTATCCCTGTCTAGACAGCTGGTTGATCAGAACTCCCTCCAGCTCCCGAGTTTGGGAGCATGTTCAGAAAGTGTGTGGTACTCTGTATGTACAAAGTTGGGTTTTCAGTAAATCAGAAAAGGTCAAATTTGTCTCTGGTCCCTGATTCAGTTCCTCTGGAGCATTCCCGACACTTTGTTGGGGATGGCATTCATCCCCGGAGACTATTGTCATCATTAGAGAGACCATTGACATTTTTCAATTGAGAAACCGTGATTCAGTCAATCTGGTTCTAAGAGAATCTTGGCCTGTGGCCTCTTGCATTCATGCAGTGGTTAACTTTACGGGGATCACGATGTAGGTGGTTCAGTTACAGCTGTCCAATTAGCAAACCCAGCATCTTGACTCTGAGCTGGTGGGGATTTTGACACAGATGCTTCAACTCTCCTTAAGTGGACTCAAGAAGAGCACCTTCATCTTGGGCTTGCCTTCCATTGACCACCTATTATACTACACTGGCAGCCAATGCTTTGGATCTTGGTTGGGGGATGCTCTACAGGTGCACAGCCTTTGATCTGCCCAAGCGAAGGCAGCGCACATAAATGTGCTGGTACTGAAGGCCATTCTTCTGGCCAAGAAAGTCTTTCTTCCTGTCTAAAGATAATACCACGGGTATGCTTTAGGTGAACAAGCAGAGGGGAACCAACTCTCACCCACCTTACATGATGGCCATCAGCTTTGGCTTTGGAATCAGGCCATTGGAATTCTGTTAGTGGTGGTGCATATTCAGGGTGTCGCCAACATTGTGCGGGAAAGGCTCATTAGTTGCCATCACACTTTTTGAAGCTGGAAATTCCACCAAGAGATAGTGGAGAGAATGTTCCTTTGGCATGTGTTCCTCCAATAGACGTATTCACTGTGAGACACAATTGGAAGTTTCAAACTTATCCATCTTGAAAGAACAAAAGGTCAGAATTCCTTGCAGAGGCCTTTTCACTGGCTGGGTCAGAACAGTTCCTTTAGGCTTTTAGGCTTTCTCCAACACCATTGATCCATGTGGTGCGGCAGAAATTCAGTCACAGTGTGAACATAATCATGATTATGATCCTCGTCCCTAAATTGACAACACCAGCTCTGATAGTCAAACCACCTACTGTTATCGGACAGAGTCTTCCAGGATCTTTTCTGATGGAAGAGTTGAACCTTCACCTTTCCCTACCATTGCAAAGTTTTGACAGTGTGGTACCTCAGAGGCAAACTCATGCTAATACAAGAATGTCTGGTCCCGACATTTAGAATATGTGTGCTCCCAGTAAGGAGTCATCAGGAAACAATGCAAAAACAAGTGGATGTACTTCTGTCATTGCGCTCTAGAGAGCAACCTAATCCCTTTACTGGCACCCACAAACAATGGTATGTCTTTAAGGTGGTAGTACTAGTATTAAAATGTACTCTTGCAAACATTATTGTTTAGTACATTACTTTGCCAGTGTCCTTTATCTTTACCCACCTGCCAAAATTCCAGTACCCCACAGGGGCTAGTTCTTGATTTTTTTATGAGTAACCCCTTGGAGCTTATGCCTTCTTGTGACCTTTACCTCCTCTCCTGGAAGACTGTCTCGCTAGTTGTAGTTACCTCTGTCAGTAGTGTGAACAAGTTGCTGGCCTTATCATTTACAGAGTCCTACATGGTATTTCATGACAACATGATGGGCCTTAGAACAGTACCTTCCTTCATCTCAAATGTCCTCTCTGATTTTCACCTAAACCAGTAGATGCATTTACCTGCATTCTAGCCCTGACCTTATAGTTCTCCAGCTATGGAGGCCCTACACAATTTGGATGTGGAAAGAAGGTTGAAGCTGTACCTGGACGAAGCCAGTCTTTTTCATAGTTCTGATAATGTTTTTGTTGCTCCTGGTGCGTTTCATCTGGACTCAAGGTGGCAAAGGCCACTTTTGTCGGATGGGTGGCGTCATGCATCGCTAAGGAATACATGCTTTGTGCATTCTACCAGGTCAATGACCAGCATAGTAGCTTTCCAAAGGCATGTGCCATTTTCTAGATCAGTTTGGTGGCCACCTGGGCTACTCCCCATGTGTTCTGCAGTCATTCCCCCTAGATGTTTCTTCCAAGAGAGCTGCTTCTTCTGCTAAGGTAGTTTTGCATAAGCTATTTGCTTGAAACCTCCTGACATATGCTGCATCTCCTTCCTACCAAGGTGTTTTTTTCAAGAGTTTCCATGTGCGGAAAAGTAACAAAAAAACTTCCTGTGGATTCAGTCTGTGGCTATCTCCTTCACAAATTCTGCCAGCCATCTCATGCATGTTGAAGCACACAAATTTCAATACTTTTCAAAGAACCACAGCAAAACAGGATAGGCAGAGTTCTACTGGAGAGCAAGGAAGTCAATTGCAAGGCCCACTCTTGGAGAGAGCAAGCAGAAAGGGTCCAGATTCACACAGTGGGGGTATGCCCAAAGAGTCTTGTAGATAGTTCGCACACAAAGAATGAAATTAAAGTCAGGAAAAGTTAGCTAGGTTGTCCCAGGCCAGCCCAGGTTAGAAAGTCGAGGCTTTGCTGTCACCCCGAACGATCTGTCGCAAGGGAAGCCAGGCGGGACACAGTACCTTAAGTGGGAAGGACGCTCCAGCAGGGGCAGTTGTTCCTGGCAGTGGATGCAAGTCGGTGTTTCGTCCAGAGGAAGAGGAGGTCTCGACATGGAGGAAAGATGAAGGTTGTTGCACTGCCAGGGAAGAAACCAGCCGCACGCAGAGTTCTTCGGTTAAAAGGTACTACCCTTCTATTCACGGTAGTGGTAAACCGTGGTATTCCGGTTGTCATGGTGCTTGGCACAGGCAAGGCGGCCACGAGGTGCTCCAGGAAGGCGAAAGATGGCAAAACTGGTTATCCCCACCAGTCAAAGGAAGAAGACTCTCCGGACTGGAGATCTCCTCTGTCGTGGGGAAAAGTGGTGAGGCGGTTCAGCAGGGCTCCACCGGTGGTGTCATCGTTGCAGGTCAGCACAGTTTCTCCCTCCTCGGATTCTTAGGTCCTGTGGCAACTTCTGAAGTCCCAGTCCCCAAAGCCCTGCTTTTATGCAGCAAACCCCCATTCATTCAGCCTAGCTGTCAATCAAACATGCTAAGTAGTGAGTCGGCCGGCTCACCACTTGAGCCAATCACACAAGAGTGCGACTTGAGTTGCCAAGGCAACTCAGTCCAGGGTGCCTAAACCCCCTTCCACACCCCCTGTGGTACCCAGACAGAGTGGCACCACTTTTGGAGGCTTCTGTGGAGAAGCCCACCAAAAAGTGGAACAAAGGGCTCAACTTGGGTTGGAGTCACAGAAGAGAACACAAACGCCATTTTAAAATAGAGTTCTGGCAAAAAATACCAACCGGTGAATTAATATTAAATAAATAAACCGGCGGTATGTTTGAGGCTATAGGAATTAAAAAATTAAAGTTGCTAGCCTCGAACAGTGGGAAAATCCCATAGAGATATGTTTGCGGTCGAATATAAAAGTAGTATCCACTGCCACCAGCCAAAACTCGATCAGGGGGGACAGAGACGTGCCCCCTCGAACAACAGACCCCGGGGCAATCGAATTGCCCCGACCATTACGTCCACAATATGATGGTTTGTACTGGTTTCTGTTCATAATTTGGGACTAGTAAAGCCAATGGTGACTTTACATGCCCTGGGAGACAGTAGTCTGTCCCAGGGTATGGAGTCTATGTTTGGAGGTCACTACGACACCCCTGGGTTACGGCACGGAGGGTTTTGTGTAACCCACATCAAAAACACATGAAACCCTATGGTGTAAAAGACCCCATAACACATGGAAAGACAAAGTAACACCTCAAATCATGTCTAAGAGTGGGAGTAAAAGAGTCTCACTCTTAGCAGGAGAAAGAAATAAACCCCAAAAATCCAGCAAAGCTGCTGGGGGACTCACTAGGTTTGGGAAATTAGCCTTTACAGAGAATTCTCCCTAACACTCGCCCCCCCAGACTAAGGGACAGGAGGATTTAATCCACTCCTGGATGAACCTCATACCTCTAGTCGATGACATACATCCTAGAGAGTCCATCAGCATTTTGATGGTGACACCCTGACCTGTGCTCAATGGTGAAATCAAACCCTTGCAGGCAGATTGACCTCCTCAATAGTTTTGGATTTTCCCCTTTCATTTGCATCAACCATCTCAAGGATTGGTGGTCAGTCTGAATGACAAAAGTAGAACCATACAAGTATGGCCTAAACTTCTTCAGTGCCCATACAATAGCAAAACATTCTCTTTCGATAGTTGCCCACCTTGTCTCAGGATCCTTCAGCTTTCTGCTGATGAAGCAAATGGGGTGCTCCCTACCTTTTTCTCATCCAGTTGGCTAAGGACTGCACCTATACCTACATTAGAAGCATCTGTCTGCACAATGAAAGTTTGGTGATAGTCAGGAGCTCTCAATACTGGTGCTTGGCAAAGAGCTTTCTTCAGGTTTTCAAAGGCCTGATTGCATTCCTCAATCCATTTGACCTTCTTAGGGAATTTTGGAGAGGAGATTACATTCAGTGGAGAAGCTATGGTCCCATAGTTCTCTATGAAATTCCTGTAATACCCAGTGAGGCCTAAGAAGGCTCTCACCTGGGTTTGAGTAGTAGGTGTTGTCCAATTTTGCACAGCTTCAATCTTACTGAGCAAAGGCCTTATTTCTCCACCTCCTACCTCATCCCCAAGGTAGACCACCTTACTCTGACCAATTTGGCATTTACTTGCCTTTATGGACAGATTGGCCTGTCCAAGATCCTGCAAAACATATCCTAGGTGGTTCACATGCTCTTCCCAGGATTGGCTGAATACTGAAATGTCATCCAAGTATGCCATGCAGAAATCCTCCATCCCAGCCAGAACCTGATTTATCATCCTTTGGAATGTTGCAGGTGCATTTTTCAATCCAAAAGGTATAAACTTAAATTGGTATAAGCCAACTGGGGTAGAAAATGCAGTCTTCTCCTTGGCATGGTCTGTCAGGGCTATTTGCCAATAGCCTGACGTAAGGTCAAATGTGCTGAGGAACTTGGCTTAACCAAGTCTATCCACCAACTCATCTGTCCTTGGCAAAGGGTGGGCATCCGTCTTGGTTACTGCATTAAGAGCTCTATAGTCCACGCAGAACCTCAATTCTTTGGATCCTGCCTTTGGTACTAACACAACTGGGCTAGACCATGGGCTAGTAGAGGGCTCTATTACCCCGAGATCAAGCATCTTCTTGACCTCCCCTTTGATGTGAGTCCTTACATTTTCTGACATTCTATATCCTCTGCTTTTGACTGGCAGACAGTCACCAGTGAGTATATCATGCTGTCCCCAAGGGGTCAAGCCTGGTGAAAGTGAGAACAGAGAGGCAAACTGATTTAACATTGCTTTGCACTCTTCTTGTTGCTAAGGTGTCAGATTTGAAGAGAGATTTACTCCTTCAATCTTTTCGTCCAAGGGTAAGCCTCTGAGGAGATCAGGGAGAGCTTCACTCTCTTCTTCCTCTTCTGTTGAAGCTAGAAGCAAGGCTCCTACTTCAGGCCTGGAGACATACGCCTTTAGTCGGTTGGTGTGGAAGACTCTAGGAACCTACTTGGGATTGCCCAAGTCCACCAGATAGTTCACCTCTCCAAGTTTACCCACAACCTTGAAGGGTCCCATCCATTTATCTTGCAATGCCCTCTGCCTTGTTGGGATCATAACTAGAACTAGCTTGTCTTGAGTGAACCCAACCATGTTAGCCTTCTGGTCATGCCAATCCTTGACCAAAGCTTGTCCAGCTTTCAGGTTATCACTAGCTTCTGCCATCATTTGTGACATTCTCCTCCGGAGACCTATCACATAGTCAGTCACTCTGAATGGCTTGGGGGAAGGAGCACTCTCCAACCCCTCCTTAATGAGGGCCAATGGACCTCTGACTGGATGGCCATAAAGAAGTTCAAAGGGAGAATAGCTTACTCCCTCCTGAGGGACTTCTCTATAAGCAAAGAGAAGGCATGGCAATAGAAGGTCCCACTTTCTTTTAAGGGGATCTTCTAAAGCACCTATCATGCTCTTCATGGTTCTGTTGAACCTTTCTAGCAACGCATTTGTCTGAGGGTGGTAGGCGGTAGAGAACTTGTAAGTAACTCCACAGGTTTTCCACATGGCTTTCATGTAGTGGGACATAAAATGTGACCCCCTGTCAGAGATTGCCTCCTTAGGAAACCCAACCCTGGTAAAAATACCAGGGAGGGCCTTAGCCACAGCCTGAGCTGTAACAGTCCTCATAGGAATTGCCTCAGGGTACCTAGTAGCATTATCTACTACAACAAGGATAAACCTGTTGCCTGAGGAGGTTGGGGGATCAAGGGGACCAACAATGTCAATCCCTACCCTCTCAAATGGGACTCCCACAACTGGGAGAGGCACTAAAGGTGCCACATTCTTGGACCCAACCTTACCAGAAGTCTGGCAGGTATGGCAGCTCTTGCAAAACTTATCTACCTCATCCCCCATCTTTGGCCAATAAAAGTAGAGTGAGAGCCTTTCCTTGGTCTTCTTGAAACTCAAGTGACCAGCCAAAGGAATCTCATGGGCCAGTTGCAAGAACTGTTGTCTGTTTTCTTGGGGTACTACAAGCCGCTTGTAGTCTCCAGGTGCAGACTCCGTTGGTTCACTGTAGAAGAGGCCATCTTCCCAGTGCAACCTATACTTCCCAGGCTCTTGCCCATCAGCCTGAGAAGCTGCCTGTTGGTGAAGACCTTCCAGAGTTGGACATTCTCTCTGTCCCTTACTGAAGTCTGCCCTGTTGGGTCCACCTTCTGCCAGTAAAGACTGCAGCTCAGGATGGTCAACAGGATCCAGATCTCCAATGAGTTCTTGGCCTTCCACTAGCTCTTCCTCAGAGTCTAGCTCTACCATACAGGGCTGTACCTCCCTTTCAGCCTCTGCTGGAGGTGGAGTTACAGGTGTAACTTTGGACAACCTAGGGGAAGTCCTTGTTGGAAGCACTGGAGTGCTTGCTGTTGGCTGTTTCTTGGAAGTCTTGGGTTTCCCCTTTGCTTCTTTTTGTTCAGTGATAGCAAGTTGTAACTCCAATGGAGTAGGAGTGATATCTTTCTTCATCATCTCCTTGGGAGTACCTCTCATGGTTCTCTCCCTTGCAGGTCTGGTGAGCTCCTGTAACCTTTTACTAGGAGGTCTGGGGGTATGTGACAGTACTCCAAGAGTTTTCGGGTCATTACCCAACAGAACCCTTCCTGGTACCTCACTTTGTATGCTGACAGGTAGCTTCACAGTCATGTCATTACACTGGATGAGAACTGGTAATTGGGGAAGCATCTGCACAGGCCCTCCAGCTAACTTGTTGAGGCGTTTGGGTGCCTTAGCAACATCCTCTGCCTGAAAAAAAGATGTATCCACCACAGTTATGCTGGCCCCAGTGTCTCTAATGGCAGGAGTCTCCTGACCATTCACCTGGACACTGTCCTTATAATACTCTTTAGTATTATCTGGGATAGAGTTATAGACATCTAAATTCTGTTGTTCCCACAGACCCAGAGACACTAAAGAAACACTGGCTGAGACTCCAATGGGTTCATCAGTCAGCAGTAGAAAGTTTCCACTTGCCATTTGTACTTCCTCCTCTGGAGCGAAGGCTAAGGAGGCAAGCTGGACCCCTGAAGGTTTACCCTTACATATGGGATCTCCTTTCACTTGGTCAGGCGAACCACAAACATAGCATTTACCAAATGCTTTCTGGAATGGTGGCTTGCTCTGACCTCCTTCTGGTTTACCACCAGAGGGTACACTACTCTGATTTAGTTTCCCTTGTGGTTTACCCTTATTGTTCTGTTTGGGGCCCTCTTTGGGATTGGAATTATTAGAATTCTCTTTGGAGTCCTTTTTTGGCTGTTTCCCCTCATCCTTTTTCTGAGTTACCCCAGAGTCCTTGTGAGTAGCCCTGTTGGCAACCCACAAGTCAGCAGCCTTAGCTAGTTTTCTGGAATCTAATTCCTTTGAATCAGCTAAGTGTTGTCTGAGCTCAGGAGAGCAGGCATCATAAATTGACTCCAACATCACAAGATTCTTCATTCCCTCATAAGTGTTCACCTTGTAACCCTTAATCCATCCCTCTAAGTTCTTCAAACTTTCACTCACCCAGGTAGCCCAAGGGGTACCATCATGCTTTTTGAGGGTCCTAAACCTCTTAAGATACTGGGAAGGGGTCTTCCCAAATCTAGCTATCAAAGCTAGTTTCACACATTCATAATCCTTCTTATCCTCCTCCCCCAACTCCATTACCACATCAGTTGCAACAGGGGGGAGCCTAGAGAACAACCAGGAAAGTAACTCATTTCCTGTAATGTTCTGGAGCCCATGATTATATTCAAACAAACTCAACCAATCCAACACATCCAACTTAGGCTCATACATACCCACCAACTCCTTAGGCATCCGGGGTCTTTTGGGACTGGAACTCCTAGAGGATTCGGAGAGAGAAGCACTTTCCACAGACCATTTTTTCATTTCTAGCTCATGGTTGAGCTCCATTTCTCTGAGCGGTTCTTGGTGCCGTTGTTCTGTTGGAGCACTAATTCTTTTGAATTCTAATTCAAGCTTCATTTATTCTAGTTCCATATATTGAGGATTAAGTGTGGTACCTGGTAAAGGTCCAGTAGGTACAGCTGGCAGGGCAGGTAGAGGCCCAGGGGAGAAAACTCTATCATCTTCCACCTCCTCTTCTGCTTCTGACTCAAAGTTATCAATACTAACATTCATATCAATATCATTGCTGTTATCTACAGTTGCTGGAGTGGTAGGTTCCTCTGAACCACCATCCAGACTTTGGTTTGCTAACAACCTTTCTATTAGCTCCAGTTTCTTGCCTTTAGTCAGGAGATTCTTATGCTTACAGAGAACTCTTAAACAATCAGCAGTTTTTGTAGCAAGGGACTCTTGACTATAACTTTCCATAGTTGACATGTTTTAGAAAATAACTTCTTTAGTGCTAAGCTTTGTGGTTAGTTGCACTAAGGTATCTATAAGCACAATAAACTGTATACTCAATACAAATCCCACCGCTGTACACCAGTGTTAGGCAGGAACCTGTGCAGTTCCCTTAGGGACCACTGCAAAATAATTAAGACTACAGGTGTTTGGCAGTAAACCCACTTGGTAGCAGTCTGTACCACACAGATTCACTTGGTAGCTGTGGCTGAGCAGTCAGGCTTCCCTTAAGAAGGGTTAGGCAGTACATAGAGTATACACAATAGGTACAGAGATACAGTAGTACAAGCAAACACTGACCAGAGCTTTGGTGTAAAAGTATATAATTATTCATTTAAAGACACACTTGTAGATTACAATAGCACAAAGAGGTAAGTAAATTCAGCACACAGTCACTATTATATATATACAACCCTAATTACTTATTAGACAAGTCTTAATGAGAAACACCACTTATTTTCCGACATAGGTGAGCGCTTAACATAAGATGGTACTCTAATAAGTTATTAAAAAGGGAGGGAAAAAGTCAGAGTTATGGAAGCACACAAATTTGAACACTTTTCAAAGAACCACAGTAAGGCAGGATAGGCAGAGTTCTACTGGAGAGAAAGGAAGTCAATTGCAAGGCCCACTCTTGGCGAGAGCTAACAGAAAGGGTCCAGGTTCACACAGTGGGGGTATGCCCAAAGAGTCTTGTAGATAGTTCGCACACAAAGACTGAAATCAAAGTCAGGAAAAGTTAGCTGGGTTGTCCCAGGCCAGCCCAGGTTAGAAAGTCGAGGCTTTAGTGTCACCCCGAACGATCTGTCGCAAGGGAAGCCAGGCGGGACACAGTACCTTAAGTGGGAAGGACGCTCCAGAGGGGGCAGTTGTTCCTGGCAGCGGATGGAAGTCGGTGTTTCGTCCAGAGGAAGAGGTCGTCTCGACGTGTAGGAAAGATGAAGGTCGTTGCACTGCCAGGGAAGAAACCAGCCGCGGAGTTCTTCGGTTAAAGGTACTACCCTTCTATTCGCGGTAGTAGTAAACCGTGGTATTCCGGTTGCCGCGGTGCTTGGCACAGGCAAGGCGGACACGAGGTGCTCCAGGAAGGCGAAAAGAAGGCAAAACTGGTTATCCCCACCAGTCAAAGGAAGAAGACTCTCTGGACTGGAGAGTCTGTCGTCGGGAAAAGTCGTGAGACGTTTCAGCAGTGCTCCACCGGTGGTGTCGTCGTTGCAGATCGGCTCAGCTTCTCCCTCCTCAGATTCTTAGGTCCTGTGGCGACTTCTGAAGTTCCAGACCAGGTTTTCATCCCTCTGAAGGTGAATACATACGTGTTACCTCCCTGACCTATGGCACGGGTCAGAGAACTGTGGCTCTTTAGATGTTATCGACTGTGACTCCCATGTTGACTTACCATTGACTATGCTGGCTAGAGCTGAAGTCTTGGGAGGATAGCTCAGGGGCAATGTGCTCGCCTTGAAAGCAAGATGACACTAAGCACCACAGGTTTGATCCCCAGGTCCACGCTTAGAAACCTCTGGGTATTAAGCGCGTTATAAATAATCTATCATATCATATCATAGTAATGGAAGTCCAAAACATCTGAAGAGCAAAAGTTGGCAGCCCCTGAACTATGGGTTTATAAGAGCTGTTTTTTTCTGCAAAGGGGAAATTATAAAATTGGTCCTGCAGAGTGAACTTTGATGCATTATTGCTGGAACTGTGTTTGTAACATTGAGCTCCACCATCTTGAAAGTTGGTGTATCTCTGTTTAGCTCTGCAAACAGTAAAATGTTATTTCCAATGAAGACATTGTAGTTATCAAATTTCAATCTCTTCTGTATACAATCCCACACTGTTCCAACAATCTGCACCACATTTTACATAGTTACCTGTCCAGACCCTCTGGACATTTCTGTCTACATTATATTTGAACACCCCACCCCTTTCCCTGGATTTCAGCCCCTTCACACATGAGACGGTTGCCTGGAATCGGCAAAACATCAATGTGGTGATAGAAGGAACAGCAAGGCTCATTTGAAGCCTGACTCTGAGGTGAAAATCGCATTTCAAGGTCCTATGATGCACTGTTTCTGAGATATTTGCACTGCAACGCACTGTGCCAGGGTGAGGCAACAGGTGGGGAGAGCAAAACAGAAGGTCGCAGTATGCTGTAGAACGCCAACTCTTGCGTCCCCTCTACGTCTGGTCCGGGGTATGTCAGCCAGCCACACGCACCCATTCTCAGTGCAGTTTGCTGCAGAGTACAAAGCACATCATGCGATAAGCGACTACGAACAGCAACCTGGAGGATCATTGATTTTGAACAATTGATGAGTGTCATCATGTCTGTCTACAGAACCTGTGCGGAGTACGGGAACTTTTTGCTAATAGGAGAATACAGTGATTATGATGTCATGATGTGCTTGAGACTCAACACAATATTCATAGTTGTTCTAAATGTTTATGATGCATATTTGTAGGAATTGCAAATTCAAAATAGATGTTTTACTGAATTTACTTCCACTGCCTACTACACGGGATTCCAAGCTCGGTCTCAGAAGTAGGTTCTTCCGTAGACTTTGCATGGATACCACACCACAATCCAGATAGGGTCACGATAGCAAATACACTGTCTGGTGCAGCCACAATAAATCTTCCATAGCTGTGGGAAAATTAGTTTTGACCAGCTGACTAAAGGTACACGTTGGTTAATTAAAAATAAGAAAAGGAAGGTACATGTGAGGGTCTACTATTCAGCTTTTGCTTTGCTACTGTCCTGTGAATTAGACAGGAAGCTTGCAAATCCCAGAAAAGAAGAGCACTGTGAGAGACAACAAAGCCCTCTGGAACACAACTGCATGATCAAGAGATATAAAGAATGAAAGCTGCTTAAAATATGCAGAAGAGAAGAAAATGTCAAAGATGCCGTACCGAGAGTCGGCCTGATCCCCAAGGACAGAAACTGAAAAGTAGGAGAGCAGAGACTGGAGATGTGGGAAGAGTACTGACCAGGAGACTTGAGAATTGGAGATGCAGGAGGGAGACAAGAGAGCCAGAGAGAGGACCCACGAATGCAAGACAAATTAATGATAAAATGGAACAGCAGAGAGAGGCACACGAACCAGAGACATGCGAGCAAGACAACAGAGCTGGGGGCCCAAGTACCTGAGCCTCATGAGTGGGCCAGCAGAGCCAGGGGCAGGACTTAAGGAAAGTTGAGGACTGAACAACATGAATGTCTATGATCAACAAGCAGAAGAACTCCATAGGAGAGATCTCCAGTCAGGAATGGAGAGCAAGAACCAAACTGAAGAGAACACTGAGACCACATTTTGAGAGACAGTGCTAATCTCAATGTGTCACAGAAACAACAGAAGGAATATTGAAACACTGTACACTAATAGATTGAAAGAGTAATGCACAAGGAGAGCGATTAAACACTGCATTCTGGGAGAGAGGGAGTATAAGCCAAAGCATAAAAGAAACCAAAAAGGGAAACACTAAAAGTATGCCCATTAAAAAGGGGATAATGTCCAAGTCGTGAAAGAAAACGTTGCAGTTGTTAAATTCTAAGAAAAACGAGTTCAGACTGACCCCAACGAGTTCAGACTGACCAGAACCAATGAAAGAGAAAAATCATTTGAACTATT
Source organism: Ambystoma mexicanum (assembly GCF_040938575.1). Lineage (NCBI taxonomy): Eukaryota > Metazoa > Chordata > Amphibia > Caudata > Ambystomatidae > Ambystoma > Ambystoma mexicanum. The sequence goes on from NC_090921.1 coordinate 142,655,367, forward strand.
GTACTTTAACTTTAAAATATTTATAAAGCGCAATCCTTGGACCCGGTGGCATTAGGTCGTTGACAAACATGAAGAGGGAAGGCTGGGGAGAACTTAAAAGGCAATGGGTGAAGAGTCAGGAGTTAAGCAAACAGCAAAGTTTTCAGTTTCCTTTTAAAAGAAGCAAGGTTAGGCTGACACCTGAGATCCAGAGGAAGGTAATTCCAAGCCTTGGGCGCTGAGATGTAGAAAGCACCCCTTTCTGGTTCTACATCTGGCGATCGAAAGGAGTTTCTGGGTACTTGATCTAAGGTATGTGCTTTGGGTTTTTTCTACTATAAGGTGTTGCAGGTAGCTGGGCATAGAGCCCTGAATGCAGTTAAAAGTAATAACTAGAAGACGATAGCGCACCCAGGACTCCACGGGAGCTAGCGAAGCCCCCTTCTAGCCAGGAGGCTGCAGCAATAATCGATTTTGCTCTGATAATTGCTCTGGCAATTGTCTCGGCATTAGCCTGGCTGATGAAGGGCCTAAGTTGGGCTAAGAGTTTAATATAGTAAAACTGCAGATGACACAATACTCCCCACGTGGGCCTTCATAGTGAGTTGCTGGTCGAGAACTACACCCAGTGTTTTTACTGTCTTCTAGCGGGTTATTTTAACGTCACCGAGTTTGAAACTCTCATATGTAGGGCCTAATTTGGATAGAGTGAGCTGTGAGCCTACAATGAAGAGTTCCGTCTTGCCATTATTCAAGGCTAAGTTGTTCTCGACCATCCAGCTCTCAATAGCAATATATACCCTGTTCAATTCTGCCTCATCACTCGAGCGAGTCCCTGTCACGGGGACGACACACTGAGTGTCGTCTGTCTAGTTGGTGAACATGATGCCCTCCTGGTCCAACAAAGCAAAGAAAGGCACCATGAATATATTGTAAAGGCAGGGGGAGTTGCAAGCCCCCTACGGAACGCCAAAATCAAAGACGACTGGAGAGGCCTCAGCTTCCCATGAGAAGACTCTACTTTGTCTGTTGTTGATAAAGGAGACAGTCTAAGGTACTGCAGTCGGAGAAAAATTGGCTACTGCCTCCAACATGGCGACCAATATAAAATGGTCAGCCAGGTCGACGGCGGCTGAGAGATCCAAGAGCATAAACATAGAGGCAGGGCCCTTTTCCATGCGTTCCAATGGCCTCGATTTAAATTCTAATAATGCTGTTTCCGTGCCAAAACCGATTCTAAAGCCAGATTGGTGAGGATTAAGCACCAGAATATTGTTCAAGTGATGGGCAATCTGTCTGTATGTGACCTTATCAAGAATCTTCAGCAAGTAAGGTGTATTAGTGATAGGTCTGTAATTAAAAGGAACCTCCTGAGGTAAACCGGTTGCTTTTTAAGATGGGGAGACCCAAACTTATTTAAGGTCTACAGGCACATGAACTTCAGTCAATGAAGCATTAACAAACTTACATATGGCCATCAGAAGGACGGGGGGGGGGGGGAGTTTTAATTATTGTAGCTGAGCAAGGGTCCCCTTTGCAACATGTAACTTTAAGTTGATTTACGATGACAGAGAGCTCCTCCTCTGAAATAGTCGAGAAGTTGAATTGTGGAATGGATGGACTTCGTTTGAATGAAACCGACCCTGTATCCATAAACCCACCAAGAGAAACCTCTTTCCTGTGTATTATATCGAATCTGATACCGTTCAGTTTGCTGACCATGGCGTCCTGAATACCCTGACATCACGTGGCATCCTTAGCAGGTTGGCTTGTGGTGGAAGAACCAGTGAGTTTAGAACCGGTGACTTCATGCTCTTTGAGTATTGTAAAAAGCTCTTTGACCTCAGAATGAGCATTAGATATCCTGGAATTGAAAATAAAATTCTTCGCTTCCACGATAGCTGATTTATAGACTTTGGCAGCAGTTTTATATGCTGCCAAAGCCTTAGGTGAGGAGCTAGTCTTCCAACTATAAAATAATTCATGGTGGAAGATTTAATTTTATTTTAAATCAGACGAAAACCAGGATTTATTTCGGGCCCCTTCCCTCATTTTCCTAAATTTGAGAGGGGCTAAAGACTTGGTGATCACCTCGAGATTAGATTGGAGTAATCTAGACATTCTTTCTGTAGTGGAGTCACAGGGAGTGAAATGAATAGAAGGACAGAGCAGGGGTTTGATTCTATCCCACGTGAGCTGTTTAGGATTTCTGCTTAGAGCACCCAGAGACACTCTACTCTTCATTTTTACGGGAAACCTGCTAGAACAGAAAAATATAAGAAGGCATGGTCCGACCAAGGACAAGGAACTACATGGAGGTCCTTGGTCGTGACTTTAGTGGCCGAGATCTAATCGAGAGTGTGACCTAGATTGTTGGTAGACAAATGATTCAATTGTTCAAAGCCCAAATTTCCTTCCGATTTCCCTCGAACTGCATTTATTTAATTTGTTTTTATCTGGTTTAGCCTCATTCTCATGAATGTCTCCCTGTATATTCTTTCTGGAAATCTTTAGTAGGTAGCTCCGTAACCGGTTTAATTTTGTGCTGCCCGCAGGCATATCTCTTGCGAGACTATTGGCTGCTGCTGTCTCCAAGGTAGTGATTCAGTCCTTTTCCACGAGGCTTTTCTTGGCTCCTGTTGGATTGTGAATCAAAAATTCCTCCAGACAGCATATGTCTTCTATGATCGCTTCCCTGTCCTTTATCCAGTTGGACAGCGTCTTGTTTTGGTGTAATTTGGCTTCATCAGACAGGATCTTGAAGATAGGATGGATCTCAGGCGTTAGGATCTTTCTAAAGAGTGCCAGGCGATTCCATTCCATCAAAATGGCCAAGGATGAGAGTCTCAATTCTCTTCGATATGAGTTATGGGCGTTGATTTTGATAGATTTAGTGTTCTTCACCAGAACAAACCTTCCACTTTAGCCCATATTGTAGGCAGTAATTTCGGTATTGCTTCCATACCGTAAATCAATGTTGGAACAACTTTTCCTCTGTAAAAGTTTATTAGCGCCAATGTTGAGAATTTTCCATATTTTTTATCCATTATCCTGGCCTGTGATGATAATGTTTTTGCTTTTGCCATCAATACGTCTTGAGCTGGTTTCTCTGAGGCGTTGTTGTTGAATAGGAATCCCAGATATTTGTATGTATTGACTGACTATTTTTTCAGCGCCAAGCTTCATGTAAAGTTAGTTCTTTGTTTACAGCAGTTTAAGGCCATGACTTTGGTCTTGCCCTGATTGATTTCAAAGTGGTTTTGCTTGACGTACCTTTGAAGTCTGTCCAGTTGTCTTTGCAGACCTATTTCTGTTAGGTCTGGTAGTATTATATCGTCAGCATATAAAAGTGTGGGGACCTTAGATTTTCCCGCAGGTGGTGGGAAGGTTCTAAGAAAGGTTTCGAAGTCTGCCATATCTGATATGTAAACATTGTAGATTGCCGGTGCTACCCGATGTGTCGGGATTTCTGATGATAAGAGGCCCTTCCATGTTAATCGCACTCTGATGGTGGTTTCTTGGTGGAGCTCCATTAGTGGGTCTATGATGTTAGAAGGACAGTCTTTAGCCACTAGTTTTTGCCACAGAAGCTTTTGATTGACTCGGTCGAAAGCTTGTGTTAGGTCCATGAAGGCGATGAAGAGCTTTTTTCCCTGGTTTGATGCGTTTCCCTTCAGCACAGGAAGGGATCCAGCCAGTTGTGTTCGGCCGTGAATTGTCGCAGTTTATCCAACAAAAAGGTGGCAAAGATTTTGCCTATGACATCCAGTAAAGAAATGGGACGATAGTTCCTTGGATCTTCTTTATTTTTTTTAAAGAACTATCGCAGCTGATTTCCAGGATTTTGGTATTTAATGTTGTTGCGATACTTTCCTAAGTACCCTTCTAATAAACCTGGCCCACTCCTCAGGGTGTGTTTTAAGCATCTGGTTGGTTAATCCATCTGGACCAAGGGCTCAGGATTCATTAAGTTTCTTCATTTACTCTAATATGTCTTCTATGCCTTGTTCGGGACTCCACCCCTTCTTTGATCTAGCAGGGGTTGAATATGTAATGGTGTTACCTTCTTTGAAAAGCTTAGAGAAGTAGGTCTTCCATCTCCCTTCCCTTACATGATTTTGTTGTACGTCACACATTGTGAATATGGGTGGTTTGATTAGGGCTCAAAAGTCTTTTGAGTTTCGATTTGCCAAAGCCCTGAGCAGTTTCTCAGAGTCATTTTGTAATAGTGTTCTACTGCTGTTTCTTATCCAGCATTTGTAAGGTGTGAAGGCTGTTTGAGCTTTTTCTTTCAGCCTCTCACATCCTGATTTTGCGGCAGCTCTTTTTAATCTGCGTACCTCCTTTCTCTTGTTCACGAGAACTTGATCGTAGACATGGCGTTTTGTCAAATTCGGTCCGCCCCTCCTTTCTGTGGTAAAACAGTCTAAAAGAGGTCTATAATTTACCTCTAAATTTGCGACCTCGTGCCGTTGTCATCGGTCCACCCTGTGTAGGCACTGGTAAGTTTTTGGAAGTCTCCAGCTTTAATTTTTAGGCGATTGCCTCTGTTAGGTTTCACTTTGGTCTCTATGCTTCTAGAGGAGGCTTGGAAACCTGCCTGCCTGAAAATGTGGGACATCAGAATGTCCCACATTTTCCCCCGCCATAGCACCATCAGGGGGCCTTCAGCGGTCTTCCAAGTGCGGGCCACCAAGATCCACGGTGCCGGGAGACATTGAGTCAAAAGTGCGGCCTTTCTTCCGGATCTTGGGTAGCATCCCTGGACTGGGTCCCCCAAAAGGATGGTTTTGGGTTCAAGTGGGATTGTCTTCCGGGTGATGTCTGTGAATGTGGTCACGCATTGGGACCAGAAAAGTTGCACCTTCGGGCACGACCACCACATATGGTAAAAGGTACCTGGCTGTCCACATTGTCTCCAGCCGGTGGGGCTCATGGCCTGGTTTATGTGGTGAAACCTCATGGGGGGATAGAACCACTGCAGTAGGAGTTTGTATGCAAATTCTCGATTTGTGATGCAGGAGGACGCTGAGTGTGTTCGTGTCCAAATATCCACCCAGTTCTGATCAGTTAGCGGGTGCCCCAGATCCGCCTCCCATAGGGCCATTGCTCTGGTTCTGGAGTTGACAAAATCTCCCACGAAGCATTTATATAAAGCCGAGATTCTTCCTCGGGCCGGGAGGTCTTGCAGTGTTAATTCAAGAGGAGTTGGCGTGCGCGGTGCTGCTTGCCGGGTTTGTGGGTGAGAGCACCAGTGGCGAAGTTTCATAAAGGTGAACCTATCTGTTTCTTTCAGCCGAAAGGACTCTTTACATTGTTCAAATCTTTGCGGGTGGCCTTCCGTGAACAGTTGGCCCAGTGACTCTAAGCCTCCGCTTATCCAATTCTTGAAGTTGTGGGGATTGGTTCAGGGGGTAAAAGAGGGGTTCATAAAGACCGGGGAGAAGGGGCTAAGACCCTTCGGGATCCTTTATCGCCGCCGCGCCCAGTCCCATGCTTTTAACGTGTGTTTGGTGGAGAGTAGGAGTATGTCTGTGCTTTGTCGGAGGTGGGGTGGGGTGTGCGGGAGAAAACGTAGAGGAAGAGGGAGCCGGGATTGTTCTATCTCCACCCATCGGGAGGTTGCTTCGTATTTCTTGTGGAGCTACCCCGTTGGTCATCTCCAGGATCCCTTGCCCTTTTGAACAGTAGGCGTTGAAGTCCTCACAAATTAGGATGTTGTCTACTGCATTTTCTAGGATTGCATTATCCAAAATAGTTGTTGCCGTGTTCATAAATGTGACGTTTGTAATAACTTGCGGGTTCCAGTAGAAATTCATGATGAATACCATGCTGGCCTTGGTCTTGTCTGTTGTCCTAGGAAGTGTGTGCCAATTGACCAATACTGCCAAAAATGAGGGGTCTGCATGCAGCACCGGACCTGTCGACATACATGAGCTTGCTCCCCAGGTCGCTTAATAGGCCGGATGTGAGGCGTCCCTCGCTCCCTCCTTTTGCGAGTGCGACGAACAGTTCGTACTCGTCCAAGATGAGTTTCTTCAATAGCAACGTCACTTGGTGACAAATTAGGTCAAAATCGCTGAGGTTCACGTCACTTTTAAGTGCATGAAGCCCCTTGTGTTCCAGGATGCAAATGGGATAATTTCCTTTCCTTGTCCTTGGGTGTTTCCCTCTGGTCCCACTTCTGTCTCCTGGAGCACATTGGTGGATTGCTACGACTTTCGTCGATTCGTGAAGGCCTTGGAAACCCATCTCCAGTCTCCCATACCTTTGTGTGTTTCTGGTTCCTCTTTATTTCTTTGGTTTCAATCTCTGCCTGATATAAAGGTCTTCTTAAATCCTGCACGTGTTGATTCTTCAATCTGTGAGTTCCTGCTACTTTTTTGTGATGGGCCCTGAGGCTTTCGGTTCCAGTCTCTCCCATCATCCGACCAGTATCCATTGACTTTTGTGTTTTGGACCGAATTCTGTTTTTCATCATTATGATTGGATCTGTGTCCTCGTGTTTCAACGCTGTTTCGGTCTCCTGGACACTGATCGATCCTTTGTGTGTGCACTTTGTTACCGATCAATTTCTTGGCTCTGTTCGGGTACTGTCCCCACTCATGCCTCTTTCTTCCGCAGTGGATTCTCTTAAATCAACCCCAACCTATGCAATTTTGCGGCATTGTCCAATAGCAGATTTTTTATCGCCGGCGAGGTTATATGCAGGTAAATACTGTCTGTCTGGTTTCTTTGGGCAAATTCAATTATGTTTAGGTCCTCAGTATGTAACAGCCCCGAGTTCAATGCGTGGCCGAGTAAGATCATCGTGGTTATTCTATTTAAAAACCAAGCTATCCCCTTTGTCCAAAATTCTTTCTAGTTTAATGGTCCTGGTTGCTATGCTTTTGTGTCAAAACATTGCAAATTCTGTGTGATGGGTTCCTACACGTGACCTTGGCCTAACGTTTCCTGATATATCACCTCTTCCGCTGTCAATGTATGTTCCCCTTTTGTTTCGGGCTGTGTTCCAGACACTTTTGTTGTCATGAATCAAAGTCTCTTTTGATCTGCATCTTGTCCTCAAATCTTTTTTATTATCCTTCTGGGTGCCATTTCTCTCTATTTGGTTTGTGTTTTCTTGTCCTCTGTCTTTTGGTTGGGAAAATCTTGGTTTTCCCTACAACTCTTGGTCCAGTAAAACTTTTTTACACCGTTCTTGTAGCGTTTGAAAGACTGGCGACACTTCTTCATTTGCTGTCACCTCACGTGTTGGTTTCTTGGCGACAGTGACCTTTCCGTAAAGCGTACTTTTGTCTTTCAGTCTGTCCCTGTCAGTAATTCAGACTCAGAAGATTTGATTGAGTATGGACTCAAATTCATCAAGTTGTTTATGCTGTCGTCTTCTTCCGCATGTTCCAGCAATGTATCACCCTCTGTATTGTTTTTTTACGTCTTTTGCACCCAGTAGTCGAGTCCCTTTGAACATTTTCCTTTGTTGGAATATTGGTGCTACTTTTTTTCCCTTTTTGTCTGGTGACAAGGTTTGGTCATTTCTCTTTTGGCGTTTTGAGGGGGGGCATTTTCTACATTTTCATTTTGAGGCGTTATCTCTGGTTTCTGACCGGATTTACATGGTACTATTTTTTTTTGTTGCAGTTCCGGGATTTTCTGGGCAGATTGGGCATCTTGTTTCTGTAACTCCGCAAACTTACTAGTTCTTTTCGTTTCTGTTTTGTTTTGACCATAATTCTTCTGATTCCCCCCAAGGATTTCTAAGTGGCCGTCCTTTGTTACATTCATCGCGCTAGGAGTCCTCAAAGCATACTTATCACTTGCTATTTTCCCTGTTTGACCTCTTTTTTCTACTCACTGCACCTCTCCTTTCTGGCCTTCTGATTCATTCTTTTCCTCTGTTTGAGTTCCTGTTGTAATGGCACTTTTATTTTTACCTGGGGCAGTATGGATGAGGAGGGAGGCTTACTAATATATAGGTCTTGTGGGAGATTTGTCATTGTCCCTTGTGCTCTTGTGTTGGACTTCCAGGCTTCTGTGGCTAGTATGTAACCCTCCAAGTGCATCAGTTTGTTGTGCATGAGTGCCGTCATGGTGGTATGATCCTTGAGAGTCTCGTTCATGGACACAGACAGCTTTCCAAACAGAGCTAAGGCGATTGTCACTGATGACATTATAGCAAAGATGTCTAATTGTTTAGTTGGAGACAGTTTTTCTGGCGTCTGTTGCGTGTCTTTTGAATTTTGGGACAGCGGGGAGGTTATTTGATCTTTTTTATAGGCGTAGAGAATGTTGTCGCTAGCTGGGTTCAGTAGCTTTTAAAATGTATGTTTCGGTCCGTTTTTGTTTGTTCTGTTGGCCTTACCGACTCCTTCCCTAGTTGGTTCTCTATTTCCTTCATCTCCGGGGTCCCCCATTTGTGCGCCCTGACGTCTTTTTTTTGGCTGTGGCCGTCCGATTTTTGTAGTTTACTTTGTGCATCTTCCTGTGTGGGATCAGTTTTTCCCTTTTTTCGGTCTCTTTTCTCATGATGGCTTGAGTTGTCTCTGTTGATGTCTTCCCTGTAGCGTTTCCCGAAAGCATTGCATTTTTCTGTGGTGCTGCCATCGTCTTTGGCTTGCTAAAATGCCATTTTATTGGGGTCGAAGAGTTGCCCCATGAAACAGGTTCAGATGACTTGCATGGACCTGTAAGGTTTACTGGTGATTTTAGTTCCAGCCCTTCTAGGATTTCCGTGTCAGACAGTTCACCTATATTAGGCTCTGTTCCTTTTGCTATTTTGTTGAAGAATTTCTCCAACACTCTGATGTTCAAGTGATTTGTTGCAAGAAATGTTCTAAGTTGCAGCACTTCCACTGTTTTTTCCCCGTTTTTTAAGGTTTTATGACGCCTTTTTTTATTGGTTTTTTTGCCCCTTTTGTAACACTTGGATGCGTGATGGTCCTTGCCTTTGACATTGCTGGTTTCTCCTTACTTGCCTCTGATTACTTGGACTCGCACTTCCTGCCCGATGAATCTTGGGCTTCATCCTTTTCCCTGCTTTCAGTGACTGTTTCACAGGGCACCTTTGTGTTACTCTTTGTATCTGTGTCTGTTTCACTTTTGTTATGCCTTTTAAGGCCTTCAAGCTTGTTGTATAATGCATTAAGCACATCTTCATTCTCGTCCAATGTACCGCTCTCTGATGACTTCCTTGTATACTCCTCATATGAAACATCTGACCTGTAGTGAGGACTTAATTCTTTCATGGCTGTAACTGGATGAACTTCAAGTTGCAACTTCATTGTCGAGTTCGAATTTGCCTTTTTGTTTTGAGTGTTCCTATCTGTATATGGAGCCATTTCACTGTTTCCCATATTTTCTTCAATTTCTCTGTCTTTCATAGGTGCCAGACTTTTTTCTTCTTTAAAGTCTTTGCAATGTGATCCATTTTGGTGTATATGTCATAAACTTCCTTTGTCTTTTCGTCCTGCTGCTTAACCGTCAGAGCCGGGTACATATTTGCAGGGGCACCTCCAGGGACCTCCGTGCTAAAGGACGTGAGCATTGCGTGCGGGATATGTGGAGATCGGAGCGGAGAGACTGGAGGAGCGTTATTTAGGTCCTGGGAGTTCCGTTTACCTCTTTCTTTGTTTTCTTCTACTACACTGCTCATCCACCTATTCAGATAAGTGCCTATTTCCGTATCTAGATCCGGAGCTGATTTTGTCCTTATACTCGGTTGCGAGCAGTAAAGAATTGCCAGTCATTCTTCTCCTATACACCGGCCGCTCTGGAGCTGTTTTCCTTCACCTTCGGGCAGACGGGGTGTGCGGCCAAAGCCAAAGTCAACACTGCTATGCCAGCCAGACCGGGTAGGCCCAGCTGGAGTTGCAAGGAATCCACAGCAAGCCCAAGCCCACAAACCCACAAGCACCATAGAGGGGGCGCAAAGACTCACAGAAAGGTTCACCCCTGTTGGCACATGTAGACACAACAAGCACGTGTAGGGAAGACCGCTAGTTGGCACCACTCCCCAATGAGTATGTCCCCGTTAGGCCAGTGATTACACCAAAAATCAACTCCTGTGCATCATTCACCTCACAGCATCCGAGGCATGGAGAGAAGAAGAAAAAAAATAAAACCACACTCGCCACCTGTGTTACCTGCAAGCCGCCCTCGGGGCTCGCGGTGAAGCCGCTGGGGGATCACAGCATATCCCTGCAAGGAATCCGCAGCAAGCCCAAGCCCACAAGCACCGTAGAGGGGGCGCAAAGACTCACAGAGAGGTTTACTGTGGTCGGCACGTGTAGACAGAACGAGCACGCCTAGGCAAGGCCGCTAGTTGGCATCACTCCCCAATGAGTGCGTCCCTGTTATGCCAGTGATGACACCAAAAATCAACTCCTGTGCATCATTCACCTGTGAATCAGGTTGCCACTAGTGGAGCACCAACAGAGCAATCCGGCAGAGTGGGTGAGGCGAGGTGCAAATGTTTTTCCGGGTGTTCAGCAGCTTCGGCAGCTCCGGCAGTGCCTGCAAGCAATAGAGGCTCGTAGGATCTGAGTAAAGGACCAAAGGTACATGGGTTCACACATGAATCAAGCCGCACCACTTTAAGATTTGGTTATTGCACAAATATCTATGTTCATGTCAACGATGTATGAAGCAGCCGCTGTTGCATATTTGACCAATGAACGAGTGTTGGAGCACACAGGCCAAATTATGAACTGACATGGTTATATGGTTACTGTTAGAACGTCGGGGAGGTGAACCCAATTGGTTAAGAACAGGTAAGATTGAGAGAGTTACCACCTCAGAACACACGTCCAGGGGATATTTGTCTCCTGGAACCTTAATACAAGGAGGATCGAGAGACAAAATATCTGCTTCGACTAAGGGGAGCGTGGTATGTATTAACCCTGGTAACAGAAGTGCGGATGGAGAGGGCTGAGCAGACAGATTGGAACACACAGCAGAAAAACCACTGGGTTCCGAAGCCTTGATACTGGAAGAATTAAGCGACAGAGAGTCCCTTTCCAACAATAAAGGCATAATGCCAGTGAGTTGAGGAGAAACCAATGAATAACTACTTACAAATGGGGAGTAGTTAAGATTCAGTGCACCAACGTCGGCATTCACAGTCCCATCCGACAATGAATCTCGTGCATTGGGTGTAAAGATATTCCTGGCTGTCTCGATGGTGGCAAGGACCTCGGCCAGCCTCATGAAAGCAGCTGTGTGGGAGAAGGGACTTCCGCCCTTCGGGTCCTGCACCGACCAGCACAGACCGGCTAGGCACGTTCGCGCTGGCGCACTCTGAAACTACAAGTGCTTATGGGTAATGCAGTTTAGAGCTGTAAGTGCGTGCAGAGTTACAACAGAACTCTGTTTTAAATCGCACTGTACCAAGAATAAAGTAGGATTCGTTTCAGAAGTCCAGTGCCACAAATATGGATACAATCTGAACAAATATTAAAATGCAAACACCAATATAAAAACAAAAATGTACGATAAAACTAAATGCGAACTAGCAGCAACACAAGAGTAAATCCATACTTTATTCTACACTGTCAAAGGTTAAGATGAGTTTCATTATAATCTTTGGGAAGTCCCAAACCCATCATTTAGAGGAACGGGGAACTATCTTGTGAACATTTTTCTGTAAGAGTCTAGGACCACCTTTACAAACTCTCTTGACAAAGAGAAACTACAATGGCCAGTTTGATGGTACTATTGCAATCCTGCTTATTTCATTGGATAAAGGGCAGAGCCTAATGGAGCACCTTTGAGGATGTACTTCTAATAGGATGTTTCCCTAGCGTTTGGTCTTGTTACTCTCACCATATTTTACACAATAAAGGGTTTGTCAAAAATGTCCTTTCTGATTTGAGAGGTTCCAGAATGCTCTGGCATCAACTGGTATTCTCTACACTTATCAACAGGAAAGAAATGACTAATTTAGGTATATGATTTCTGTGGATCCATTTTTCTTCTGAGTGCTTCTGGGAACTCTGCCAGAATTGCTTAATCTTGTCAATTTGTATAGTGTCTGCTACTTGAATCCACAAGTTTACTCAATTCACATTTGCTTCGTTTTTTGGGAATTGCTACCCTGACATTCTATAAATGAAGGCATGCTTTTGAAAATAACAAAATATGCACAAATATCTCTCTCACACTCATTCCAATGTACTTGTCTTCTGTGCACTGCCTGAATTTTTTCAAAACTCTGCTGATACCTCTCGGATACCTATAGTGCCACTGAGAAATCCAACACAGAAAACTACTTGAAGCATTCTAACATTTTTCAGATTAGATTTCTGGACAGGTGGATTCTTGTGTCCCGTCCCCTCTCCTCCATACTGATGGGACGTCCCACAGAACAGGGAAGGGACTGGAGCCTGTTGCATAGAAGCATTTTCTAGAATGTTCTAGCATGATTGTGTGAAGCACGCTTCTGCGTGGCCCCTCCATCATGCTCCCTGCTCAACCATCAGTCCCTTTCTCCACTTGGACAGGACAGGGCAGACCGCAGTAGCGGTGCCATGTTGTGCATACATATGGATAAAACTGTGTTTTTTGCCTTAGCATAATATCCAATTACTTTGAACAAGCAGTTCTTTCAGCGTGTTGCGAGAAAAACTGGAATACACTTGGTGGGCTAATTCTGTCGGCCTAGCTTCCCGATGCACATTCCAAACTGAAGCTACAAACTAGGTGGCTGACTGACAACCGTGTGCTAAGAATATGTCTTGTTCATATCATGTTCACTGTGGTCCTTTTTATGGTAACCATGTGTCATGTAATCCTGCTGGTCAATATGTATAAATATGAAGACTTTGTGACAGAAGGCAGAGGTATGGACGAAGCATTTGCTGTTGTTATGCTCTCTGTTTAAACACATTCAGAATGAATAAACCTTTGACTGACAAATAGTACTGTGCCGGTATCTCATTCTCTTGGTGTGTGTCCACAAGTGGGCATTATGGATGGATTATTTCCCACAAAATGGCACCCCCTAGATGGGAGCTTGTCTTGAATAGGATCCTGTTGGACAGCATGCCACGGTCTGGGAACAAGCAGTGGATGGCATAAGGACGTGGGACACACTGCAAGAGGTGGACAGAGAGCTGATTTTCTCAACACGCTGATCCTCTGTGACCGAGGTTCCCGCTTGTTGAACAGAGTGAAGCCCACAGACAACGGAATTGTGTGAGACCATTCTGGGTGCAGTATAATGTGATGATGAGCATGCTATTATGTATTACGGATGAATCCTAAAATGAGCATGTAATGTTGTATTTTCTATGTGAGCATTGTGTTAAATGACCTATAGAGAAATACACCACATGTACACAAGTTGAAACCATGGGATGGATGAATCATGAAAGGAGCATGTAGTGTGGTATTTTCTGTGGGAACATTGTGTTAAATGAGCCATAGAGAAATACACTTTGTATACATGAATTGGAACCATGGGTAGCTCATGCACTAAAATGATGTGTTGTCTACTGGGGAAAACTGACAATTATAAAAAAAAATTAAGAACAGACCTCACAGCCGGCATTGCCTGTGAGATAGAGGAGAGCACCAACTTCGCATATCTGAATGAATGGATCAGTGAAAACAAACTTGACTACTTGAACAACTGACAAGGCAGAATACCTGCATTTTATGGCAGACCCATTGTTTTGTGTTGTTCTCGATATTAGAGCCGCTCTGCAAATTCGTTGACCATTTTCTTAAACCATTAAGTCAACAAACCACCCATTTTATTAGAGATAGCATGAGTATGATCAAATTCTTTGAAGACAGCCCCTCTGCTTCTGACTGTCAACTACTAGTAACAATGGACATCACAGCACTCTACACCAGCATTCCGCAAGACGCAGCAGGTACCGGTTAATTTTATTGTGGAACTACTCACGATAGCCCTTTCCAAGAACTTCTTCCCTTTTAAAGATTCATTCTACCTGCAGACATATGGAACTGCAATGGGGGCAGCTTTTGCCCAGAGTTTGGCCATTATATATATGAGTACATACAAAGAAACATATGTATTTGCTGACACCAATCCCTTCCAACAATGAATTAGGTCCTGGAAACGCTACATAGATGACATTTTTTCATCTGGCAGGGGGACCTCAACACCTTACAAGAATTTCATCACTGGTTGAATCCCCAAGATACAATTCACTCTGAGTAGCAGCTTGATCTCCATCAACTTCCTGGATCGAACAATTGGAAACAAGGAGGGCAAACTGGATTGCACTCTCTACAAAAAAAGTATGCACAGAAATATGTTACTTCACTTTGACAGCTATCATCCCAAAAGCCCCAAGGAAAACCTGCCTTACGGACAGTATTTGAGGATCTGATACGATATGATATGGCATTTATCATCTGGATGAAATTGTTCGTAAGTCGGAGAATACCAACGCCATGCCAGAAATGCCAAAAAAAGAGCAAAGTGCACTCCAAGAGAAACGCTACTTACTCCCAAGACACACGCTGGAAAGGATGACATTATTACATGTGTAACAACATTTGGTCCTGACACAGGAAAAAACACAGCTATAATAAAGAAATGTTGGCTCCTGGTGCAACTGAGCATGCCGGAGGAACCTCTACCCAGGATGGCCCTTAAGAGAGCCAAAAACTTAAAAGAACATTGAACACATGCACGTTGTGGCAAAAAAAAAAAAGAAGTACCCTCTGCGATCTAAGAGAGATCATGGGCCTCTACCCATGTGGCAACTGCAAAGTATGCCGCCTCACAAAAAAGATAAAACATTTGAAATACAAGGCAAGGAATGGACCTTAAGATACTTCTCCAATTACAAGACAAGCAAAGTAATATATGCTATCAAATGCCCATGTGGCTTATGATAAGTGGGACAGAACACACGCCCCATCAACATAAGAATTGGAGAACACTGCAGAGGATCAGGTGCAAGGTCCAAATAGCTCCCCAGCTCCAACATTTTACCAAACTATAACATGGTTCAGATGACCTAGTATGGTGGGTGTTGGACACAGTGAGTTTTTTACATTGGTGTTATTGCGTACTAAGATACAAGGAGGCCTGGTGAATATATAAATTACAGCCCAACAAGCAAGGCCTTAATGAGATGATAACACCTTCAGTTTTTGAGAGATAAAGCCTCTTTAACACATTTACCAACAGCACCGATCCCTGGGTCATGATAAATGTCACTGTAGTACTACACAGGGCACACTCATTTACACAGCAGGTACACTCACGGCACAACAATCACCCTTGCAACATGGACGCTCTGGTGGCAGGCCTCGTTTGGCCTCTACAGATGAACGCATGAGTGCATTCACTATGCAAGCTAGGTTAATTAGGTAACCTCTGCCTCTTCCCGGAGGAGACTCAGCTAATGGCGAACAGAGACACTGCAGCATGTTCTCGCATGTTAAGCAGCTGCTTCCCATTGCCATCCACTCATTAACCCTTGGGACCAAGATCCCATCAAGTCGCGTGCATTATGCATAGATCTCTGGCAGTAAACAAGCCCCAAAACCTGGCACCACTAGATGTCCGCCTCCACATGAATCCAATTGCCCAGGGAGCAGACGGTCTTACCTTACTTTATTTAATTTTACAATATACTAGGCCTCCACAATCTATTGAAAAAAATGATGGTTTCCTGTTTGGGCATTCAACTCATATTTGGCCAGCTTGCTCACTCCATGTCCTCACACCCTAGGTCCCTTCTACAAGATTCAGGAAACATATTCCGGAGGTGATTCCCCTGACTGCTAGTGATACATGGGGAACATGTGTCCCAACTAAACCCACACCGAACAATGGGGTGTTCCGCCAAGGTCAGTATACTACAGACCAGTATGGAGTCTGTTTTTACAAACAAAATCATGTTCTCCTTTTATCCAGCTTCTCTGTTTTGTTTGTTTTGTTTGTTGTTTTGTCGATACACTTATACACATGCCACACACAAGCTCTACATCTAACTTAGAGTGCACCTCTTTTACCGTAGGGGCACATAACACAGTACAGCAAAAGGCAGTAAAAATGTATGTACCCTGCTGAAATGTCTTAAGCTAGGACGTACGCTCCAGTCACTTGGCCACACTTTTCTCACTTTCTGCTAAACACTAGCGACATCCACTACAGGATTGGTCTTTGAGACTAGTGGAACAGACACTAGATTGCAAACAGGCCGAAATTGTTTAAAACACTTCTAGTTCTCTGTAAAGTTCACTGGGCTCAGCAGAAGAAACTAAGTACCCCTGCTCCATTACACCGTTATTGGGTCTAGCTACTCAAACCTAGACCCGGCCTCCACAGACATACTACAGTTGTAGAAGCCAGAATGAATCAATCATTATTTGTTGCTTAACACTGCTTAATGATATGTTTATGAATGTTATTGTTTATTCTACTTAGATTTCTTCACAGGTTTTTGCACATTACACTTATTTATGCCTTGTGTTATGCACATGATGTGTTTTATGTTGAAAGAAAAGAAATTAAATAAGAGTTAAGGAATCACAGTAATTGAACTCCTTAAATTTGTAAGACTTCAGTTATGTTGAGAAACAGATAATGAACACTGCAGGGCAATGAAAAAAGCCCTCATTCACATGTACCGAACACGACTTATGCTGTGTATTTTGAATGGTTCAACTGCCATCTGAAAGGGATTGAACCTAAGTACACCACGCAAGGATGCTGAAAAAACAGAGAAATAACTATCTGAGAAATTATCTATCATGACTCCCCCCATGTTATAATAGTAAGGCATTAGGCAAGCGGCACAAATTCCACACATTCTGTCACCCAAGCAGCAGGATTGGTGGAGAGAATGAACTTCACTTTAAAGAACTTATTTATCCAAAATATGTGCTTGAAATTCTCTGGATTGGGAGGATGCACACCTACTAGGACTATTTTCTATAAGGACTGCTAAGGACTCAAGTATTGGATTGGCTCCTTACTAAGTAGTCATGGGACGCCCAGCAAAAGTTTGGGGCGTGCGCAAAAAAAAGAAATCACTGCACACCATCATGAGTGTGGTGGTCTGGAAATAAGGGTGCCAGTAGCAACGTACTAGCACCCTTTCTGGACCACCACACTACGACGCTGTGGGCGGGGGGCGTTACGCCCGGCTGGACTGACCTGCCGAGTGCAACTGCACCCGCCCGCAGAATTGTCACAGGAGCACCAGCAGTCCAGGTGCTTGGAATCCACTGGAATGGGACTTACCAAATCCGCCGCCTGAGATCCCACTCCGCCGGGATGTCCACAGGAATGGCACTTACCAAACCTGCCGCCTGACTTCCTGCTCCACCAGGACTTGTAATGTCCCGGTGGCACCGGGAAGTCAGGAGGCGGATTCAGTGTTACGAGGACAGCAGCAATGCGCCGGTAGCCCCCACGGGTTACCCGCATTCTCGTAATGAGGCCCAATATTGTATCTGGGAAATTGCTGTCAACGTACCAACGTGTTTAATAAAGGCTGTGAGAGAAGGAAAAGTGAGACACTGCTTTCTTGATGTGAAGAACCCCAACCGTTCTTCATCTTTTGTTCGAAGGTCAGGCTATTAGGTTGTCCTTGGGTTACGCTCGTGACATCAGTGTTACACCTCTGTCGCTTTCACCAAATTTAGCTTATACACACCACATGAAGCAAACATTTTTTTTCCTGTGCAATTTTTTAACTTTTGGAGATATGCATTTGATGCAGCTTGTTCTAAAGCCCCCGAATTCAGTCTTTCTTTTGCATTTAGTCAATTTCCCCCCAAAAAATTCAAACTTTTTTACACTTTGCAGCACTGTTGACACAGAGCGAAACATGTTTTCTTGGTGAAGGAAGCACTTAGGGCCTCATCATGAGTTGGGCGGTTGCCCTTAAATGCGGTAGTAACGGGGTTACTGCTGCATTTAAGGTTCTACCCAATCATGAGTATGGCGTGTTTACCCCCAGCCCAGAGCTGGGGGTAAACACGCCGGAAGAAAGGCTGATTTTCAGCGCAGTAATACCGCTAGCGGTAATTGCACTGAAAATTGGACCCAATGGGGAATGGAGAATAACGTTTACTGCCCAAACCGTGATCCAGCGGGGATACCACCGGATGGGTGGGCGGTAACGCAAATAACATTGGGTGGTGTGATGAGGCACAACTTGTGATGAGGCCCTTAGAGTGCAGAAAATTCATTTGTGAGCTCCTTAGTACCATGCCATTGCAGCCATCTAATACATGTTTGAGGCTTCAAAGGGGACAAACTCAAAATTGTACATGACACATGGCATCATATCAAAAAAAAGCCCTTTGTGACAAAAAGTTTATTTTTTTTTCCTGTGCACTTTATTTTTACATTTGTAGATATACATTTAATGCAACTTATTCTAAAGTCCCTGAATACTGGCTTTTAAAAAAATTTAGTGCATTTCTCAATAAAATGTTGAACCTTTTCACACTTTGCGTCACTGCAGAGAGAAATGTGTTTTTCTCGGTGAAGGGAGCACTTAAACTGCTTAAAATTAATTTGTGAGCTCACTACTGCCATACCATTGAAGCCATCTGAATTAAATTCAGGAAACATGTAAAAAATGTTTGAGTCTCCAAGGGGAACAAACTCAAAATGTACACGACACAGACATGGCATCGGACCAAAGAAGCCCTATGACACAAAATGTGAAAGAAATATGAAAAAGGCTACCTACTTATGTGATACAGACCATCTACACCACCTGTGGGTTAATTGAGGTTATAATGCCTAAGATACAAGCACACTATATATCATGGATATGAACATTAGTGATGCAATAAGGTCTCACCTTGGAATTTTCAAGTTTTCTACAAAATTAAATTGTTGTATAAATAGGTTAGCCACATATGCAGGACACTCCATCTACACCAGTGGTGGGTTCTAAGGTGCACTAATGCACTAATGTATTAATGTATTAGAGGTGCTAATCCAGCGCCACATAGTGGGGCACACCTACCACCTTTGAGAGTAAGCAAGGGTGGACGGGGGAAATAGAGGGAAAATACGGGGTACCCAAACAAACTGCAGTCGCACCATGAAAGAAGGCCTTGCGGCGAAATGCAGCGGTAGGGGATGCATCATCTGTACTATCGGCCCAAGGGACCTTTGTATGATTAGCACAAGATAGGGAAAAATATCATAGGTAAACACATTCAGCAGGGATGGCCTCGGGCGGGAAACCCCGCTCTGAACACATGATCAACATCCCGCAGGCTAGGGAGGAGGAAGACCGAGCACAAGACACGCATCTCAAAGGCAGACTGAAGCAGCTAAGACAACACTGGGGAATGTAATAACAGGGCGGAAAGCCAAACCTGCAAGCACTCATGGGTAGAGGGGAAGTGGATCTGAGCCAGTGAACCATTCAAATGGCCACAAGTGCCCATCGGCAGGTGGCTATGGGAAAGGGACACTGGATGGAGTGGTGTTCCTGGGAGGACCAATCAAATAGTAAGTCTCTGGGCCTCATTACACGGTAGGCGGTAGGGGTTTACTGGTACCGGTAAGTGCACCGGTACCGGTAAACCCCTACCGCTTTACTACGAGTTCCCTTTGCGGGACCCGACTTTAACGGCTGGTTTTACCAGTAGGGTTAAAGTAGGGTGCCGCAAAGGGACCTCGGAGCTAATTACGGTACCACAATTTGCGGTACCGTAATTAGCACCTTCCCCATTCCCATTATGCCCTATGGGGGCAAAAATGGGAATGGGGAAGAGCCTTGGTGAATGGGGAATTACCGCCCCCGCTCACCCTGGAGTAGGGCGGTAATTCCGCCAACCACCAAGGCGGACACGGTAAAATACCGGCGGCAACCATGGCGCTAATAGCGCCATGGTTACCGCCTACCGTGTAATGAGGCCCTCTGTGTTCCTGGGAGGTGGCCAGCCTTCAGAGTACCCACCACAAAGATTGCGAAGGTCATTATCCAGCAGGTACCGTGTGCATGTATCCCTTCCCACCAGTAGCAGGGTGTCTCTTGTTCCATTTTCAATGGTGAAGACCAATGACAGTATATATTGAAATATATGACCATACTGAATTGCAATCGTTTCCAAGTGTCTTGACCATTGTATTTTATAGTATAAATCTAATGTTCGCTGTATGCCCTGATGTAAGCTCTCATCAATCAGTTCCAGTCCGCTGTTCTGTCTCATTTGTGCTCTCTCAGTTGCAATAAACAGCGTTGCTTCTTGCCCGTTGTTTGCTACTTATTGATTCAGATTTTTATATGGTGGAAACGGGGAACCCCTGATACATTTTTTGGATGCCCCAGTGAGATCCTCAGTCCTCCCGGTTAGCTGACGGTATCCAGGCCACCCTCCCTGGGGACATGGGTCCGCCGAGCACAGACCTGATCGACATGCATCACTGAGGAGGCCTTTCAGATGCTGAGTTCACAAAGGTCTGCCGGGTCCAGAGCACCACCCACGCTCAGTGGGAGGGGAAAGCTTGTGCTGGAGGCTAAGTGCAGAGGGGACTCGAGGGTCTTTAGGATGTGAGTTTAACCATGCAAGAACGCGCTGCATAATGGTTTCATGCCCAAGGCAGGGGAGTGTAAGGAACTCATGGTGGCTCCATTGATTTACAATGTGGATTGTTTCAGTACTTAAAATTGCATTGTGAAACCTAGGCCTTTCTCCCTCTATTCTGGACTCTCATACTTAGGTGTATTTTCTCCTGTTTTAAAATTTGCATTGTTTCAATATTTAAAATTGCATTGTGAAACCTAGGCCTTTCTCCCTCTATTCAGGACTCTCTAACCTGGGCGTGTTTCTTATCCTGTTGTCAAAACTTTGCATTTTGATAGTCCTTTAGTTTTGAGTGTTGTCCTCTTGTCCAATTGCTCAACCTTCTCGCTGTCTCGTCTCGTCTGCTTGCATCCTGCCCTGTGTCCCTCCCCAGCGTTCTCCCCTTCCTTCTCCTTTCCCCCTTCTACTCTATGGTGCTCTCTGTCTCTCCTATTTTTTCAAACTGCTTCTCTATCGACTATCCTGCCCTCCTCACTAAATCTGGTAGAAAAACTGGTAGGAAGAAGTTTAATAAGGACATCTTCGTCTCCAACCCAGGCCTCCCTATCGCTGACACCTATACCAGGCAAACTTTCCCCAACATCCCCAACATCCTCTTTGTCCTCTTTGTCGTTCCCTCACCAGACCTATGGACCCTAAATACAGTCTCTGTGCTCGCTCTTCTTCTCCCATTAATGGTGGCACCTGGTGGGATGCCCTCCTGGCATCCATCCACTCCTCTAAGGTCATCATTAATGTTTATGTGAATGACACTGCCCTGGTCCAAGGCCCTCAGGCAAACTTTCTCCTCTTCGATAGACGCTTCCCGCGCCTCTTCAATTTCCTTTCTTCTCCTGCTGTCCCCTATCCCCCTCCACGGCTTCCTCACCTCCCCCTGCTTCCTCCTCCTTGGTTACCTCGCCCTCCCCTTCCCCCCCACCCGGGGCTCCTTCTACACCACCGCAGGGTGTACCTCTGATTTGTACCCCTCCCCGGAAGTCCTTCAAGGACAGCAACCTTCTCCATATTGCCACTGTAAACACTCGCTCAACTGTCAAACACTCCTTCGACATCTACCGCCTTCTGGAGGAACTTGACCTTGATGTCCTTGGTCTCACCAAGACATGGTTCACGGCCAGCTCTGTCACAAGCTTTGACATGCTTCTCTCTGACAGCTACAAGATCCTCTCCGCGCCCTTGTCCAACCGCCCCGGAGGGCGTAGCCCTGATCTTCCCTGCCTCTGTTCTTCCTACGCAGGCCTGCTCTTTTGAAGGCCTCACCTGTAGGCTCTCTCTCTCTCCTTACTGTGGCTACTATCTATCGGCCACCTGGTCAGATCTCCCCCTTCCTCTCTGAGTGGGCCCACCTCTCCTCCTACCTCCTAGTCTTGACCACTCAACTCCTCCTCCTTGGAGACTTCATCATCCAGCTGGATGCTTCCTGTCCCTCCTCTGGACTCTTTCGCGACCTATGCAACTCTCTCTCACTCTCTATTCTGCCCTCAGGCCCGACTCACTCTGCAGAGCACACTCTGGATGTTCTGATCTCCTCAGACCTTCCCCTTTCTATCCCTCTCAACACTCCTCTCTCCTGGAGTGATCACTTTTTCCTTTCCTCCAAACTCACCCTCTCTACCCCTCAGGCCAAGCCTAGTCCAACACTGCCACCCACCTTCTTGGTCATCTGACCCATGAAGCGCGTGTCAGTTGAGGCTTTCGCCGCATCTTTCTTCCCCCTACCCCTTCAGCTGACTCACACCCTGACACAGTCCTTTCCATGCTCCACTCTGCTATATCTAATACGCTCGATGCTCTGGCCCCTGTCATGAGGATCCGCCTGAAGCCCAAAGCTAAATGCAACTCCTGGTACGACTCTGACCTTGTCACCCTCAAACGCAAGTGCAGGGTGGCTGAGTGGGAATGGCGCACTTCATGCACATCCTCTGACAAAATGGTCTGCCGCCTGCTCCAAAGGCAATACCGGCTCTCAGTCTTCAACAAGAAGAGAGCCCACATCCACGCCTGCATCTCTGCGGCATCTAACAACTCAGTTGAACTCTTTAAGATCTGCAAGGAACTGGCCAATCCTGCCGCAGTCTCTTCCTCTCCTGTCCCCTCCCAGGCCCTCTGCACGGCACTGGCTTCTCATTTCATCTCAAAAACTCAGGACATCCTGTCCTCTCTATCCTCCTCTCCCCTTCCTCCCTCTACTCCCTGCTCTTCCTCTGGCCCCTCTTCGGCCTCCTCTCCACCTTCCTTCTCTGCCTTTCCCCTTTTCTCCCCAGACAAGGTTTCTAGACAAGTCCGATCTATGAAAGGACCACATTGACTCTCTGGCTCCAGTCCTGGCCGACTTCTACAACCACTCCTTCACCACTGGAGTCTTCCCTTCTTCCCTGAAGCACACTCTTGTGCACACTCTTCTTAAGAAACTCTCTGCCGACTCGTCCTGCCCAGCTTACTATCGCCCAATCCCCATCAACCCTTTTCTCAGCAAACTCTTGAAAAAGTTGGCCATCTCCCAGCTCAATCTCCACACTGAATCTGTTGGTCACCAGTCCAGCTTCAGAGCTGCCAGAAGCATGGAAACTGCTCTCCTGAACATCCGTGAAGACCTGCTCTCCACCCTTGATTCCAACACCCCCTGTGCCCTCATCTTACTTGATCTCTCTTCTGCCTTTGATACCGTTAACCATACCATCCTGCTCAACCGTCTCCGCGATAACCTAGGGATCACCGGTCAGGCCCTGGCGTGGCTGACTTCTTTCCACTCTGATCGACCCTCCCAGGTTCAAATTGGGTCCTTCCTCTCCATCTCTATCTCTACCTGTGGTGTTCTACAGAAGTCTAACCTCTCTCCCTGGCTGTTCAACCTATACCTGACACTTCTTGCCCACCGCATTGCAGCGCTCTGCCCCAACTTCCAGTGCTATGCGGATGACACTTAGCTCATTTTCAGGCTGCCCTCAGCCACCTCTCCTCCCTCCCTCATCTCTGACTGTATGACTGCCATCCAGGAGTCGTGTGCTGCCAATGATCTCTGCCTTAATGCCAGTAAGACTGAGATTCTCCTCATCGGCACTCCCGCACCCTCCTTTCCTGTCACTCTCTGGCCGGCCTCTCTTGGCCCTCCTCCTGCTCCCACCTGTGAGGCAAAAAACCTTGGGGTCATCTTTGACTCTGCACTCTTCTTCTCTTCCCACATCTCTGACATCTCTATGAAGTCACACTACCAGCTGCACCTTCTGAAAGGTATTCTTCCTTTCCTCTCCTTCCCCTAGAAGCTCACTGTCTCCAGAGCTCTGGTTCTCTCTAGGCTTGACTATTGCAACAGCTTCCTTCTAAATCTCCCTGCTTCTACCCTCCGCCCTCTGCAACTCATCCAGAACAGGACTGCGAGACTTGTTCTTGGCCTCAAGCCCAGGGATCGTATCTCTCCAGGACTGAAATCCCTGCACTGGCTCCCAGTGGCTGCGAGGAATAAGTTCAAAATCCTCTGCATTGTCCATAAGGCCTTCTGGGGCCTTGGGCACCTTCAACTCTCTCTTCCTAAATATCTTCCTTCTTGAGCTCTTCGCTCAACCGCCTCCAACTCCCTCAGGGTCAGTCGCTTCTCCAAGCAATGAGTTGGTGGTAGATCTCTTTCTTCGGCTGGGGCCTCCACCTGGAACAGCCTCCCTGCCTCCCTGAAACTTGAGGAGAATCAGCTCTGGTTCTGGAAGCACCTCAAAACCTTTCTCTTTGCTTCTGCTTTCTCTCCTCTCCCATGCTGACTTCCTGGCTGATACCAAAACTGCTCTGGTTACCTGGCCAACCTCTGATCTCGGGCCCAGGCCCCCCGCCAGTTGCTTTCCTGCACTGCCCTCCTGGCAACACTCGAACTTGGGGACTGTTTCTGTACCCCTACCGTCCCCCAACCAGCACTTGACACCCAATTTCTGCACTTACCCTTGCACTTGCCACTTGTTGGCCGTACTTTACCTACTGTTATTTATTCTATTATCCCATGTACTGCACTGTACCCCCCTCCGTCCCGCCGCACTTTCCCCCTCCCCCTTCCCATGCACTTACGCAATCTGAATGACACCTGGCCTAGTAGGATCGTTGTCTGTTTTCCCTCTGTTCCCCCTCCCTTGCCTCATCGTGCCTTGAAACACTTGTGTATAGGCGCGTTACAAATGCCATATCATATCATATGATATCATAACAGTAAAGACAGACACAAGTGATCACAGTTCAAGGTTGTTTATTAAACTGTATAAATGGGTTGGAGCATTTAATGATCTCTATGCTTAGTTATCTATTGTATTCTAGGAGAGGTTTAACAATATTTATTATTTTTTTGTATTTTTATTTTATTTTTATTTTTTTATTTGTATTTAATTCTTTTCTTCTTTTCTTCCTTTCTCTCTCATTTTAATTTCAATTCTTGATTACTTGATTGTCTTTATGGATAAAGTTAATATGATGGAATTGCATAAGTATTCTTTGAACATTGTGTTATTGTATTACATGTTGTTCTCAATGTGTAATATTAAATGTATAATTAAAGTTTTTAAAAAATGGGTTGGAAAAACACAGAATCTAAACCTAAATCTAAGATGGGAGCAAGCTACGACCATCAAATAATAATAAAGCAGCCTTATTGGCTTCCAGTCAAATAAAAGGGCCTATACTAAAAAACTTTACCAATCCTTATAACTAAGTTACAAAATAGTGTGGGATGATGTTCTCAAGAAAAGAAAGAAGTGTTCACCAAATAAGTCAGGATGGTATGGCTGGGTCCCCTCCCCCCCTCACGTTTTTAGCACGGGACAAGGCAGGAACTTTGAGCACAGCACACTCCTGGGCCTCACCAATACGAGGTTACAGTTTGTTTCCAAAATACCAGGGCTTTCTGTGGCCAAGTCTCTTTCACACAAAGTCTCTTGCCACAGAGGACCTGATGTGTCATAAACAACAGACAAAAAGTTCCTTCAATAACTCTTCCTGGGGCGATTAAGCTTCACCTTAGGATTCCCCTCTGCCGCGCTCCAATCCTTCTTGCCACGTGGGCCTCCCTCAGTTGGGTTCACTACGGCCTTCCTTTCACAATATCTCCATTTGCAAGATTCAAGAGCTTTAATGTCTTTTTAAACAATCTTTCTCTGTGGCCATCCCTCGATCGGGTTCACTCTTGTCAACACAATGTTCACGGGTGTATTCCTATTCACCATGATATACCACCGGCTGTAATAGCGCTGAACATTCCCCAATGGGCCCAGTGGGGAATGGGAAATTCCTGAATGGGCCCAATGGGGAATGGGGACTTACTGGTCTGCCAAACGTGATCCGGCGCTAATAGCACCGGGGGTTTGGCAGTAGGGCTAATAGCTCCGGCGGTAGAACCGCTGGGGTTAGCGCCCTACTCGTGATGAGGCCAAAACTCTTTATAGAAGTCAACTGCCTTCAGGATTGGGTTCTGGCGCAGAGTCTGTTTCAAAGTGTTATAATGTATATCATCTTCGTCATTTCAATGAAGTTTCTGGGGTTCGACATTCTTGAGTTTATCTGTCAGCCGGGCTGTTTTGTCCAGAAAGTTGGGGATAAATCTACGGTAATATCCTATTAACCGGAGAAAAGCTCTAAGATCTCTTTTGGTCTTGGGGGTTGGTGTATATAAAATGGCTTTTACCTTCTCATGTTGAGATTATACATTGCCATTCTCTACAAAGAAGCTGAGGTACTTTACGGCTGACTGGGCTAATCTGCACTCAGCTGGGTTAGCAGTTAGGCCAACCCCTCTGAGGACTTTCATGATGGTATAAAGATGGAAGAGATGGTCCTCCCAAGTGTTACTATAAATGACAATATCCTCACTATAAGCTCCACAGAAATTGGAATATGGTTGTAGGATTTGATCCATGAGGCGTTGGAAAGAGGCTGGCGTGCCTTATAAGCTAAAAGGAAGGACTTTAAATTGGAACAGTCCTAGCATCATTGAAAACTCAGTCTTTTCTTGCCCATACACTGGAACTTGCCAGTACCCTTTGGTTAAATCTAGGGTAGATAGAAACGTGGCTGCTCCATGTTTATCAATTAGATCATTGATGCGAGGCATGGGATAGGCATCGATGTACAAAATAGCATTCACTTGACAGAAACCTATACAGAATCTCCAGTAACGGTCAGGTGTAGTGACCAACACATTAGGAGAGGACCATGGACTTGAAGAAGGCTTGGTAATATTGTTTTTCAACATTTTGTTGACTTCCTCAATTAGTATCTGTTTACGGGCTTCTGGGAGTCTATAAGGTTTTGTCACGATGGCTCCCCCCAGACATCCGGAACAGGTCCATCTGTCCAGAGAACAGGCACCCAAGAAGACACAGGAATTCCCAAAACCCCGCCTAGGGGCTATATAGGTTCAGTCCTGGTGCCGTAGGCGCCAGGCTCATATTGCCAACTTTAAACTATGCAGGTTATCCTGCAAAGAACTCATGTACAGGCCATCATGAGGCTATGAAGGGACTACTTTCCTTTAGGAACTATTTTTCTGCTTGGCTGTGGTACTAGAACTTCTTACCTGGGAACTACTTTTTTGATGCTATTTAAACCACGCCCGAAGAGCAGCACACGCTTTGCGTTATTCTGCATTTTAGCAGCGTAACGCTCACCGTGTCTGCAGTCCAGCATCCAGTCTACAGCCACACTTGTCTTGTGTCCGGAGCCGATCCCAGAGAAAAGGAAAGAATAAGAGAAGGTTAGAACAAGGAGATTTCCATTTGGTCATCACCTTTTCCTGGAGCAGCCGCACCAGTGGATAAAGGAAAAAGACATTAAAATAAACCGTGTCGCATTGCCAGCTGTAGCGCCGCGCCATACTCACCTGTCTTTGGAGCATCTTCATGACCCGGCGCAGCACCCGTTGAATCGCCGCCCGAAACATCAGCATCTGAAAAGACAAGAACAAACAAAAGGTGAGCGGGGTTCCGCCAAAGACATTCTTTTACTTACCGCAAGATACTTACTCAGAATTTTACCGCTGGAGGCAGCGCTGGTCTCATCCTACG
The DNA here is from genome assembly GCF_040938575.1 of Ambystoma mexicanum. NCBI lineage: Eukaryota > Metazoa > Chordata > Amphibia > Caudata > Ambystomatidae > Ambystoma > Ambystoma mexicanum. Next base: position 142,682,924 of record NC_090921.1, read on the forward strand.
TTAGACATTTTCGGCAAGGCGCTGCACCTGCAAAGAAGATATAGAACTATTGGTTAATGATATTTCGAACAATATTACTTTCTAGACAGTGCTTGGTACAAACTGACTCTTACCTAAGCGCTACCTTCATCCATCGAGGCAAACTCACTCCTTGGATCACGCTGCAAGGGAAAAGGTATGAAAGGAGCAAGAGTGAATTAACAGACATTTGAACTCTAAAAGAATTATACATTCGGTTTACACACTATTTACCTCGGAGTCACTGTTGTCTGGAACTCTGCCAAATACCTTCGGATCAGTGAAGTAACTGAACTTCTACGTGCCCCTGCATTCCGCGCAGGATGGAGAGTTCATCCTTCCAAACAATAAGGTGAAACTTTATGAAGGGGAATACTGGAAGTTTTCAGGGAAAACAGTGTTAGTGTAAGATCTCTACCAGGGGTGGATAATCTCCTTTACTGCTTTTAGGAAAATATTCTTGTGGGCCAGGCAGACGAAACTGAGTGGACAAGTGCAGTCGATCATCACTTCGCTATGAGTCACACTGGTGGAGACCGCAGTAGTTGGGCGTAATTAGCATCGAGCGGTATTAGCATTGTATCACGAGGCGGCGGGCACGCATACATATGCTAATACTGCTCAATGCTAATTATGCGGGGAAGCGGGCTACTGCCAGAAATCCCAGCGCAAATAGCGCTAGCGCTGCCAGCAGTCAACATCAGGCGTTAACAGCGCCCATGGGAAACGCGCCACCACCGGCATGGGAAATACTTCAGTGGCCATTTTAGAAATCACAATCCATTAAAAAATATGAGCCCCTGGCAGCCATACAGAGCAGCTGAACATCCATAATTTCACAGGAGCATGAAGAAAACTTAGGCCAGCAATTGATCACCCCACCAGAGAGCCCTGACCGTGGCTGATGAGGACACACCATCATATGGTTCACCAGAAAGCACCCCCACCAGGCAGGGCACCCCCGCCAGGCAGCGTACCCACACCCCAACACCCTCTACTGGTCCCCTGGGCACCCTGATGGCATGTCTAGACATAATAGAGGACCGCCAACACAAAATCGAGGGCTTGGCAACTGCACACTACAGTCACGTGAAGGGCATCAGCTGTGCAATCACGGGGCCACCAAGACAATGGTGAGGGACAATGCCTGTACAAGGAAGGTGGTGGAGGCCTGTACTGCATCCCTGACTGGGTTTGGGCAGAGGGTGCAGGAACTGCGTGAGGGGCTCGCTGCCTTTGCAGAGCAAATACGTGACACAAACGCCCTCCTCCACCAGCAGCTGCAACTGGCTGCCTCTATACCGTCGTCATCCTCCACCACCCTACGGAGGAGTCCCAACAGGGAACACCAACGCGGAGGTCAAAGCGCCAGCTGCACCAGCGCTCACCAGATGCCGGGGCTCGTGGGAAGAGGGCACGGCCATCCTGAATGAACTGTGCACTGTTGGCCTGAGTGCCCATCACTTGGACACATTGTTGGGTGGGGAGAGGTGGGATTATGTGCTGGGGTGTTGGTGGCTGCGGGGGGAATGTGTGCTGGGTTGTTGGTGGGGGTGTTGGTACACTGTGCTGGGGTGGGAGAGGGGGGAATGTGTGCTAGGGTGTGGGGGGATTGGGGGACTCTACTAGGGTGTTGATGGGGGTGGGGGTACACTGTGCTTGGGTGCTGGTAGGGGAGGGGTGCATATACATTAAAGTCCATTTGACTCAGAAAAAATGCAAGGACATTCATGATTGTGTACTTGTGCTCTTTATTCAAAATGTGCAGGTTGTGTCGTGGGTCAGCTCACCATGCTAAAAGTAATTGTCTATCAGTGCCTGTCGGGCCAGTCTCTCTTCTCTCACCTCATCCCTGTGTGTGTCAGCCATGGCTCCGACAACATGATCATTTTCATCATCATCCCCTGGGTGTTGCCTGTCAGCGTCGGAGGTAGGGGCACATTTCGCCTGAGGCAAATGTTGTGTAGCCTTGCACATGTCAATACTATTTTGCCAACTTTGCCAAACTTGTCTGGGGCATACATCATGGCCCCTCCAGTGCGATCTAGGCACCGGAATTGTGCCTTTAAAAGTCCAAAGGCCAGTCTATGAAGATGCGTGTCCATCTTCAAGGAGGGAAGGATGTGTATCCGGCTGTGGGCATGGTTGTAGGCGTTGTGTGCTGTTCGTGGATCATGCACAGGGGTCATTAGCCACGTGAGCTGCAGGTATCCTGAGTCACCTGCATGGGGTGGAATAACAACATCAGTGGCCATTCCTGTGTATCAGGGCCATGCAATGCACATGTGTGATGGGTGGGCATCCTTTGTATATTGTGCCATGCATTACTTTTCCTGTACACGCACCCTGTGTTGTGGCGGCTGTCCTGTGGTGGCTGCACATGGGAAGACAGTTAAGGGGTGTATCGGTCACTTTTACTCATTATTAATAGGCAAGTACTCCCATAGAATTGAAATAGGGAGTAAGAATACTCCCAACAAAAATTGGAAAATGTACACCTGGAACCTTGTGGCCCGACTTGCACCCGCACCGCCCCATGGATATGTTTAGACCAGTGGTGCATGTAGTACAGCAGTAAGAAGTTACTATTGTGACAGCATGATCAGCAGAAGTGGGCATTTAACTTTTGATGTGCATGAATAACTAGGTGCAAATACAATATTTTTACCGCAACATTTCACTTTTTCCGGTTTGTACATTTTTATGCGCTTATTGGATACACACACTGGGAATTCGATTTACATTTATACTCCCTTTGATATAATTTGACTCACATCTTCATGAAATAGGGAGTGAAATACTCTCACTTCTAATTCCTATCTGAAGCCCTGGGTGATTGTGCTGTTGGGTGTTGCAGTGTGGATCGGCGCTGCAGAACATTCAAGGTGCATTGTGGTTAATGTGGTCTGATGTGTTATTTTGTTTGCAGCGGTGTGTGTCCTTCACCATGTGTGGCTCCTGGTGTGCTAGACGTGTACATGCTCCCTTGGATGACCCTCTCATCCCCCATCAATGGTGCAGGTGCTGCGTGGGTGCTGCCAGTGCCTCCTCTTGACATGCAATGCTTCATGTTTCAACATTAATTTGTGGCAGGGCATACGTGCCAACATTCTGTGACCAAAAATCTGTAGGAATCTTAAAGGTTCAGAAATAGTAAGTAGCATAATGATGACACCCCCCACACCCTCCGTGAAGCTATGGTCTGTACATCCTATGATGATTTCCTCTCAGGTGGAGCATGCAGAACTTGCTGTGCTCTCTATTATTTTTCCTTCTGTAGACATGGGCCATACAGATGTCGCCACCGCATTTTACATGCAGCTTGCGTTCCTGCATGCACTCACAGACACATGGAGGCCTATTTAATAAACTGAAGCTGTGCGGGGTCCACTTTCAGTCTGTACTGCACTTGCATAGAGAGCCCAAAATGCCTGGTATTTTATAAAGGGCAAGACCTCATGGAAAGCGCAAAGCACAACACAGACCGTAACATTTTTATTTTAATGAGCTGCACTTCAGGGGCGGGCAATACGGGGTGCAAGGATGCAATTGTCTGAGGCTGGATGGAGCGTAAGAGCTGTTTGACAGATAACGCATGCCAGACATTTTCCGTTTAAAGTGCAATTAAGACCTGCACAGGGGTATATCAATGATTTTTCAGAAAATTGTCACTTTGTGAGTAAATGTTTTACCTTTCCCAGTGCAGTCAGCAGCAGCACCTTTCCCTTTTGTTTTTGACACACAGGGGACAGTGTTCTTTAAAATGGTAAACATGCTTGGTGTGTTTTGCAGTGTGTCTTTGTTTTTTGCGCCTTCTTAACTGTGGCTTATACGCACATCGCTGTTATTTGATTTTTAAACCACAAGGCTCTTTGTGGTGTGCTTCCCTAATAATAATTAAAATAGAAATCAAATGACTGACTCTGGTAATTAGGGCAACGTCATTGAATGACATTTCCACAGCAACATTTTCAGCCCAGGGGGCCTGGAAGGCATACTTGCCAACTCTACGGATTTAGGCAGTAGGCTACTGCTTTTTAAGCAGTCCTACCGCCTGCAGATTTGGGTGACAGATCCTACTGCTTTTTACAGTGTCAGGTAATTTGTGTGACTCTAAGGAAATTAATCTGTCTGTGCAGTGGGCTGGTAAGTGATACATTTGAGTGATGGACTCAGATCCATCCACTGACCCGACAGCTACATGACTGTCTCCTGCACTCTTGCTGAGACAGACCTTAGGTGAACCACCCCTGAAGGCAAGTGACTGAGCTGGGTATCAGTCTCTATGTTGTTCAGTGTTCAATCTGCATTGCAGAAATAAATATATACTGCCCAGGCTGCTGCTACAGAGCAGTGGCAAACATTGCCTACCAGCTCTATGTGATTATTTTCTGTGAAGTTAGGTAACTGAATTTCGTGTCAATTTACCATTCACAATTGTACATTTTAAACATTTGAACGTCTTTCCATGTTGTGCTGTTGGATGAGTTGTGCATTTTAGAATGCTTCAGCGGTGCCAACAATGTATGTTTTGTAATGTCCTGTGATGTCATTGTTATGCTCTGTATTATTTTTGAAACTTGAAAAATCCTACATCGTGGTCACAGAATGTTGGCAAGAATTCGTATTTATATTATTTTACTTATTCTGTGCTTTGTACTGCGCCACATGAATGCAGGACACCCCAGAGTGCATTCGTAAGAGCAAAATGTGCAAGTCTCCTATGGCTCTGTTGAATATCGGCTTATAACGTAAAATACAGGCCGAACATAATTGTTTCTGCGATCATTTTGACTTGTTTTTGTCCTTCTGTACTTCATGAAGAGCTAGCAAACCATTTCCTTTCAAAGCGAGCTCAAATGTGCCGTTCAGTATGTGTATGCATTCTCTTTCGTGGGTGTTATAGTGCATGCTGAAATAACGACTTAAGATCACTTGGCAAAGCTGGGTGTGCAGATAAAGGGTTAGATGATTTGCTGACTTTTTCTTATCGAATTGCTTTTAGCCAAATATGTTTACCAGAACAACAGGCTAGGGGTGTTATCGGAACACAGGGACCTTCTCCCTTTACCCCTCCCACACACACTGCTTTTCAAATACGTTACCAAAACCACCCACCTATACATTTGCATTAAAAAAGTGGTAAAATGCAGCTAAAAAGAAATTTGGCTTAATGCAATTAAGGCAAAAACATTCAAATCGACTTTCCTGCTCACAGATAATCAAAAGGCTGACAATTAAGAGCCTGTTTATCCCCAGTAAGACGGCAGCTGCGCTTAAGTCCAGAAAAGTTTTTTTTATTTTTATTAAATGGCACCTGGGAGAAAATGACAGTCCGGCGCCCAGAAGTGTGTGCCTTTTAGCGCTATGTGCAGCAGGGCGCTGACACACAAGAACAAGTTGAAAAGTGTACTTACCTGATTGGAGACTCAACTTAGTTGAGGCACCAGTACCACTGCCCAAAGGTTCACAGCACTTCACGCTGACGCTGGCAGGCTGAATGAGACACTCGGTGCGCAGGGCAGAGCTGGAGTCACATGACGGGCCATCTCAGATTTTGATTGATGACAGAGGCGCCTGGCCAGGCGCACGCCTCTGTCATCAATCAAAATCTGAGATGGGCAGTCACGTCCCTAGTGCTCTGGGGCCTCAGGCCAGGCCTGAGAATCCGTAGTGCGGCCACGAAAGTCGGTAGGCAGTAGGACTGCTTAAAAAGCAGTATCCTACCGCCTAAATCGGTAGGGTTGGCAAGTATGGAAGGGTTTGTACTCACCATCCAGGTCTGTTGTCCTTTGTGCTTCTCCATGTACCGCGGCAGAGTGCTATTGCATAGGACTATGGAGTCGTGGGTGGATCCAGGGTAGCAGGCACAGCAGTGGCTGATGATGAGGTCAGAGCCACAAGTCATCTGCACGTTCATAGAGTGGTCGTGTTTGTGGTTCCTGTAGACTGCCTCATGGGCCTGGGGCACCACCAATGCAACATGGGTGCGGTCAATGGCTGCTATGACATTGGGCAGTTGTACAGTTGCGTAGAAGCATGTCTTCATATCATTCACTTGGGCCTGGGTGGTGGGATGTGCAATTTCTCCAGCATTGGATCTTTCATAGATTCAGATGCCTCAATATTCCCCGTCGTCAGACTGGGAATCCTCGGTGATAACATAATTATTAAAATGTATTTAATATACACACATTGCTGCATAGAAATGCATGTACATAGTCCATTATGGCCTATGAGCCATTCTATTGTGTAGTCCCTCCACCTCACTTTGGTCCTTTATGACCCCAACCAATGAGGCGGCAGGGATTAAGCTCTGCCCCAGGCAGCCACCTTCATATGTTTTACTGCAGTCTAATTGACACAGGGAATCCTCATGCTCTCTGAGCTTTTTCAAATTTTCTTCAATATTCACAGTAGGTTATATTTTAATATACTCTACCACATTCCCCTGGCTAGAGGCTTTCTCCACTGGTTTTTGGGGTCTCAAAAAACTTTGTTTTGACCCAGAATTCGTCGAGTGAACTTTCTCTTCAGATGCCTGACCTTCATTCTTGGTAGAATCCTTCCCTATTCATGGATTGCACGAGGTGCAGGAGAAAGGTGGTTTACATGAAAGATCCCCATGATCACTGTATATACTATCTTTATCCTCATGACATCCAGAGTGTCACATTTGCAAGTCTTTTTCAACTAAGACCCTACAAGGCAGACATAGAAGACTTCTCCTGCATTTGGAAGCCAAAGGGCTTTCTTCTGACGAGGAATCTGCCAAGACAGCCCCTGTTCACCCAGCAAATCATCTGAGAAGCAAACTTCTAAAAGAAGTGCTTCTTCAGAGTAAAGGAGCTCCTCTCCCACTCCCAAGAGCAAGAGGAAGCTGGAAATGATACCTTTCTTACCTCCCCTGGATTCTACAAGCCATAAGATGAAGCATTCTACGGCAAAAACTACCTCCAAAGGTAAGGAGTTTGCAAAAAACCGGGGGGGGGCGGGCTGTCGTCCACAGAGAGGTCGTCTACGAGTGGCAGTAAAGGTAGAGGCACATGGTCCACAAAGCCATCAACGACACCCTCATCCATGACCACCACGCGACAAACTGCGTTGTCCACGACTAAGTCCATGACTAAGTCCTCGTCAGTTTATCATCCGCGAAGCAATCGTCGACGAAGGAAGCTCATCATTCGTCCATGAAGCACTCGTCCACGAGACATTCGTCCACAAAGCACTCATCGACGGATAAGTTACCGTCCACGAAATCTTCCTCCACACACTCGTCGACGGATAAAGGCAAGCCACCGTCAATGAAATCTTTGTCCACGGACCCGCCGTCGACAAGGCCGTCGTCGATGAAATCTTGGACCACGGCTCCATCGACGGCACCACAAGCCTCTGTACCGATGGAAGAATTAGGGCCTAAAACGCCCCTTGCTGACGCCACTGTTACGCCATCCAATTAAGACAGTCTTCCTGAGTCTGTAGAAGTGCTGCCTCAGTTTGTGGACGCTCGTTCTTGAACCACAGGGAACACAATTATCTCCCTTAGGAGAAATCCCAGAGCTACCTGACGTCATCCTGCAGGAGGAGTTTTCAGAAACTGAGTTAAAAGGGTGCGTTCACCTGAGCCACCGCCCAGGTCTAGGAGCAGGACACTCAGTGCTTCACCAACAAGGGTCCCTTCTCCAGCATCGTCACACAGGACAAGGTCTCCAACTAGAGATCCAACGATTCTACCATCCTCTGTTTCAGTCTCAGACTGGCAAGAAGATCCTTTCAGAGAATTTTCTGAACCAGAAGAAGGCGAGATCACACAAGAGCCGGATACTAGCGAATGGGACGATTACATTGTCGAAAAGCCCAGAAAGAAAGATTCTCCGGGTGGCTCTTCACCGCCGGATGATCTAGTCTCTTTTCATACTATCATCGGCAAAGCCACAGAATTGTTTCAGTTACAGGTCACATCGGAGGAGAAGAAGTCGGTGCTCTATGAGCACAGGGACAAATGTAGGAGAACGGTTACTACCATTCCTCTCCTCGACACCATTTGGGAGTCCGGATCCAAGATATTGGCCACACCTTTATCCACTCTGGCTCTAGTTTCCAGGCCAGAGAAAAAATACAAGGCTCCGGAGTCTGCACCTCTTTGTCTACGAGGTCATACAAAACCGGACTCGGTCATCACAGTAGCAGCTAGGAAAAAGTTGACCAATCCAGAATCACCTCTATCAGCCCCACCGGACAAGGATGGTCGCAAACTAGAGGCTATGGGCAGGAAAGTGTCTGCATCAGCATCGCTTACCATCAGAGTGGGCAACGCGCTGGCCATGAGGGCGAGATTCGACCCCAAGCTTTGGCTTTGCATGTCCAAGTTGGCCAAACAGCCACCGGTAGAACTCCAGGAGGAAGCCAGGTCGATTATCGCCAATGGGGAAGCAGCTTCGGATCACATGATTGACACTGCAGTCGATGTGGCGGAGTCAGGTTTCCGGCAGACGGCCCACGGCACAGTGCTGAGAAGACAGGCCTGGATGAAGGCTACCAATTTCAGGCCTGAGGTCCAAGTGCAGATATTGGACATGCCCTTCGATGGTCAAGAACTCTACGGGAAAAAGATCGATGACCACCTGAAAGGAATCAAAATGGTCACGGACACGGCACGTGCCATCAGCTCCTTGAACGACAAAGACAAGGATCGCCGGTCGTTTCGTCCTTTTCGAGGTTCATCCTCGAAGTACAGAGGTTTTAACCGCCCTTCCTTCGGCCAGAAGTCGCAAGGTAGTTCATACCAGGACACCAAGTACCAATCTTCCACCAAGTACACCCAGAGAGTGAGGTGGGGATCTGCTCAAGGGAAGTCGCAGAGCAAAGAAAAGTCACAGTCCAGCTCCTCACCCTCAACGTCACACCCTGGTGGGGGGAAGGGTGAGCCAGTTCTTTGAACGCTGGAAGTCAATAACATCAGATAAATGGGTGTTACAGGTGGTCCGTGAGGGACACACATTAGAATTTCTAAACCAGCCACCTTCCTTGCCCCCGACTCGGCGCAGGTTGCATATGTTAAAGCAAGTCATGTCCGAAATCCAGAAACTGCTGCACAAATCAGCAATAGAGCCAGTACCTTACTCTCTAAGGGGGAAGGGTTTTTATTCCCGTTTCTTCCACATCAAAAAGAAGAATGGTCAATGGCGACCCATCTTGGACCTGAGAGCGCTAAACAGATATTTCAAGTGCATCAAATTCAAGATAACTTTGCAAGGAGTGCTCCCTTGGCTAAACATGCACGATTTCTTGGGCACTGTAGACTTGGAGGACGCATACTTCCACGTACCAATCCACCCAGCATACAGAAAATTCCTCAGGTTCACTGTGGGCGATCTTCATTTTCAATTTCGAGTGCTCCCGTTCGGCCTGAGATCAGCACCGAGAGTGTTTACAAAATGCCTAGCACCAATGGCTGCAAAACTCAGGAGGACAGGAACAGAAGTATTTCCATATCTGGACGACTGGTTGATAAGAACAAGTTCCGCCTCAAGCGCACGCTTGGCAGTTTCAAAGACAACAAATCTCCTAAGAGGGTTAGGTTTCCCCATAAACAACGCAAAGTCCTGCCCAGTTCCCAGCAAGACAGTTTCTTTCCTGGGAGCCAAGCTCGACACCAACATTCCCAGTGTGAGACCTTCGGCAGAAAGAGCATCAGCAATTCTCTGCTTGACCTCATGGTTCTTAGGGAGAGAAACGACATTGGTGTGCTCTTACAAATCCCTCCTGGGTATGATGTCCTCATGTATATTCCTAATACCAAATTGCAGGCTTCGCATGAGTGCTGTTCAGGAGGCACTGGACCACCAATGGAAAGAAGCTCTCGGCTCATGGGAGGACATCGTCTAGATTCCAACAACGCTGCACAAGGCTCTTCGATGGTGGAATGCTCTGCAGGACCTCTTACAAGGAATGCCATTTCAGGCACCAATGTCGACCCTTCTCTTGAGGACGGACGTGTCTCTTTTGGGCTGGGGCACACATCTTGCGGACCTACAAACCAAGGGCTCCTGGTCACCCCAGGTGTTCCAACTCCACATCAATATATTGGAACTCAGGGACATACGGTGGGCACTGAAAGCTTTCCTTCCGGTAGTAGCGGGGCAGGTACTCACTGTACAGACAGACAACACAAGCTCCATACACTACACAAAACAGCAAGGAGGCACGTGGTCAGAGATCTTATCTCAAGAATCTCAACTACTATGGGCATGGGCCTTGCATCACTGAGTCCAAATTAAGGCAGAACACCGGTCGGATAGCACAGTGAGTAGAGTGCTCGCTTTGACATCAGAGCCTGCTGACGCAGGTTCAAATCCCAGTAGGGCCCAACTTGGCCTTTCATCCTTCCTAGGTCGATAAATGAGCACCACACACCGTGGGAAATAAGCAGCGCTCAGATACTTGAGGGTTCGTAGCGCTATATAAATGCACAAAACAAACAAACAAACCTTCCGGGAGTGGAAAATGTCCTAGCCGACAAACTGAGCAGGGAAACATGTCTTCTCACGAGTGGGAGCTGGACGAGAAGGAAGCCCAACAGATCTTTGCCTTATGGGGCCATCCACATCTCGATCTTTTTGCCAACAGGGCCAACAAGAAATGCAAAATGTTCGCCTCCAGGTACCCAGAGAGTCAGTCAGTAGGAGACGCTTTCTCTGTGGATTGGACGGGGAAATTTCTTTATGCCTTTCCCCCCTTTCCCTTCATTTCCAGGATACTACGCAGACTGAAAGAGCAGAAGTGTTCTAGGATCCTACTTGCACCGGACTGGGCGCGGCAGGTCTGGTACTGGACCCTATTGCATTTGTCCAGATGGCCCTGGATTCGCCTCAAAGCGCATCAGTATCTATTGACACAACAGAATCGCAAGGTCCTCCATCACGATCTAGCGAGCCTGTCTCTCAAGGCCGGGTTCCTGAGCAACGTAAGCTGATGAATCTCAATCTGCCTGCAGAATGCTGGTATATAATCAGGGCCTCAAGGAATCCTTCTACACACATAACCTACACTAGGAAATGGACTCGCTTTTCCAAGTGGTGTGAGACGTATGCTATTGATCCTCTCGCCGCTTCGGTGGAGCAAGTACTTCCTTATTTATTACACTTAGCCAAAGCAGGTCTTTCACTGTCCTCGAGCAAGGTCCAGCTATCAGCCATTATGGCATACACTACAGCCCCGGAGACGCAATCCTTCCTCTCCCTTCCAGTCATCAAGGTCTTACTTAAAGAACTTTTGCGTACATACCCGCCTACGCCCATGCCGGTTCCAACCTGGAGTTGGAACACTGTGCTAACAGCCTTCATGGAGCCTCCTTATGAGCCCATCCACAGGTGCGACATAACATTCTTGTCTGGAAAATGGCTTTCTTGATAGCCATTACTTCGGCCAGGAGGATCGGTGAGTTACAAGCCTTATCTTCTGAACCCCCTTTCATGTTGTTCCATAAGGACCGTGTCATTTTAAGACCACACCCTAAGTTCCTTCCGAAGGTAGTATCACAGAACGCATTGCCCTGACAACTTTCTTCCTGAATCACTCTTCAGAAGCAGAACGAACATTGCATTCTCTGGACATAGCAAGACTATTAAAGTTTTATTTGCAAAGAACTAGGGAATTCCGTTCTTCAAATAGATTGTTCATCGCCTTCTCTAGCGATACAAAGGGCCAGCATATTTCCAAACAAGGTCTGGTACCCTGGGTTTCTTCTTGCATCACCCACAGCCATCAAGCGAAAGGCGACCCCCTTCCCAAACCACCCTCAGCGCACTCCACCAGAGGGAGAGCGGCGTCAACAGCGTCCCACGCAGGGGTGGCCATGGTGGACATATGCAGAGCCGCCTCTTGGAGCACTCTGCACACTTTCGCTAAACACTACTGCCTGGCTGAAGAAACTGCAGTTGGACAGGCAGTGCTCTGCCACCTCTTTGCATAAGGTAGAACCAGCCTCCTTTTCCCACCTTTCCCTGAGTATTTTACCGTTGTGTTGCCGCATGGTAAAGGTTTGATCACAGATATGTTTTCTGTATAATGCATATATGTATATGATGGTGGCATGTTTTTAAATGCTTGGTATTCTATTCAAGCATCTGAATCTATGAAAGATCCAATGCTGGAGAAGTCTTAGTTACTTACCTGTAACTGTATTTCTCCAGCATTGGTATCTTTCATAGAATCACATGCGCCCACCCGCCTCCCCTGAGAGGCTGCTCCTACGCTCAACCCCCATCATACTGTAATTAATACGCTTCAAAATCTGAAGATGGTTGCCTGAGGCGGAGCTTAAACCCTGCCACCTCATTGGTTGGGGTCATAAAGGACCAAAGTGAGGTGGAGGGACTACACAATAGAATGCCTCATAGGCCATAATGGACTATGTAGATGCATTTCTATGTAGCAATGTGTGTATATTAAAACATTTTTAATAATTATTTTATCACCGAGGATTCCCAGTCTGACGACGGGGAATATTGAAGCATGTGAATCTATGAAAGATACCAATGCTGGAGAAATACAGTTACAGGTAAGTAACTAAGACATGCTGGTTGACATGGCACAGCAAGGCATCCAGCACCTGGCCCAGGACTGCGCAGAAAGTTGACTGGCCCATACCGTGCATCATGGCCACCAAGTGCTGGAAAGTGCCCATCCCTAGGAACTGTAGGACTGCCACCAGCTTGACCAGTGGGGCACAGCTGTGCGGATGTTAATCCTGCTTCCAATTTCATCTTCGATTGTAGCTAGCAGCTCAGTGATTGTGGCCCTGTCCAGACGGTAATCAGTTACCAAGTGGGTGTCAATGAGAGCCCAGGGTGATATCCTGACCCTGGGGAAGAATGTCCGCCTTGCTGGGGCTGGTCTCCTCATCCTCACCCCCAACACCCCCTGTGCTCCTTGTGCCCTGGCCTGGTTGTCCAGCATCTGGAGCTAACGGCGCAGCAGTAGAACCTGCATGTCGCAGCTTCCAACAGAGAATGGCAGAATGGTGTTGGAAAGTGTGTTTGGGCCTGGGTGGATCTTATGTAGCCCTCTGGTGTGCATTGTTTGCACCTGTGGCTTGATTCCCAACACGTGGGTTCATTTACCTGCAGCTGGAGGCAATTCCAGCTGTATTAGCGTTGGTTTTCTGGCAGCAATACCGCTGGACATGGAGTTGCGATAGGTCTGTGATGGTGATCTGTGTTGACGGTTGTATTACTGCTGGCTGTAATTGCATCAGCGGCAATAACATCAGCTGTATTACTGCCGGTACATTTTGGAACATGTGCTAATTGTGCAGGGTCATGATCGGGCGGAGCGGTATTCCAGGCGCTAACGCTGTTAATGCTGCATTTAAGGGCTACCGCCCAACTTGGGATCAGGGCCATAGTCTATTTGTTCAAACATAGGGCACGGTGAGTCCTTGGAGAGGGCTGTTGGATACTAACACTGAGTGAATGGTCAGGCCTGTGGAGCTGGCCAATGTGACGAGTGGAGTGCCTGGTCGGGCCTGTTGTGAGACCAGAGTGAATATTGAGCTGGGTGAGAGGGGGAGTGAGTGTAACGGGAGAAAAGGGGAAAGGAAATACAGAGCAGTTGGGGTAAAACACAACAGGGGAAGGGGGGATAATGGCTTATTTAGATAGTCCTCTGGATCATATGTGCCAAAAATTGCCCCCAGTATCACAACAAAATACTAAAGTATAATTTGCAATGGGCTCTGGAGACTGCATGTCAGTGTTACCATGCATGGCCCGGAGAGGGAACTTTTTTTTTCTTTTCCCAGTAACATTTTATTAGCATTTTCTACACTTTTTGAACACAAATGATATCCCCCCTGTTGTTGATCCTACGTTTGCCCCTTTCCTCCCTCCTTCCATATTGGCTTCCCCCTTTGCATCTTCACACTCTTTTGGAAGTATATAGTCCCTTCCACTTTGGGGAGGCCAGCAGACTTGTGGCCCTTAGGACAGTTGGCCAGGGCTGTTAACAGTAGACCAGTAGACCCAAGAGTCTCATTCTCCTCGGGCACCAGATTCCCCTGGCCCTTTCCTGTAGGAATTCCAACACCAGTGACCAATCAGCCAAATTCCCTTGGTGGTCTCCTTGTAGGGAGTAAGTTACCAATTCAGGGCCGCAAAATTCCATACTTTCCCACCCATTCGTATTCCGTTGGAGGATATTTTGATTTTTCACTTTTGTGCGATTACCAGCGCCCCGCCATCATTAGGATCACATAAACCTTGCGTGGGCAATTCGTCCAAAACTCCTCCCAATCCCATCATTGCAGTACCCCTGTTGCTCCTTCCCTTCACTCCCATGGTTTCCTCTAAAGTCTCTTGAATTACCCCCCAATATGTTTTGATGCGAGGGCATTACCACCAGATATGTATTCATGTTCCCTCCATTCCACATTCCCTCCAACTTGAGTAAGATACTGTGGGATAGTTTATGGATTTTTACTGCGGTTAGGTGCCATTGTAAAATATGTTTTAGCCATATTTCCTGGATTCAAAGGGACCTCGTAGGTTTGGGTTTGTTGGCCCACAGTCGCTTCCAATCTGTTTCTTCTAACTGTTGGCCTGTTGCCCCTTCCCAAATTGCCATATATCTCCTTTGACATTGGCTCCATCCCCTGTTTGGTGTGTGAGTAGATTTTCCCCAATATATGTTTGTCCCCTGTGTCTGACGATAGATATTGTTATATAGTCCATGTTATCCCTAACTGGACCCAATCGATCAATTTGTTATTTGTTCTTTATGGCGTCTTGCAGAGGTGGGCAGTTCTCCAGATAAACGTCTGCCATAGTTTTCGTTAACTTAACTCCCAGATATTGGCGGTAAAGTTGAAAACTTACCGCCAAGGTTGTAATGAGGGCCATTGAGTTTAGCTAAATGATTGTTGGTTATCAATCTGGAATTATTACAAATAGGAGTGTTTTACTCCCCTATAGGATGTACTGAATAACCATTCCTGGCACTCCACCATTTAAGAGGAACAGGTGGGCCGTCAAAAAAGAAGTATAATCACTAATAATATAACTTCAAGAAGAGAGAAAGACAGCTGAAGTGAGTATACCTTGCTGAAACAAACAAGGAAACTTGCATGCATTAATAACAATGCAAAAGCAGGAATATCAATCTAAACAGCCGCTATTTCCCGCAGGGAAGAGTGAGACATCTGATGAATGTGGGAGCCTGTGAATGCCATGGACAAAAACGTGGAAACTGCTTATCTGTCTGGCAAGTATATGGACATAGATAAAAGGTATCCTACATAGGATTTTGTGATTGAGTTTGAGCGGCATATTTATTAGAGCTTTTAATATTTCATTTTGTAGGTGAGATCTGATTGACCGGATTCTTACCTGCAAATGAAAATTGGATACATCCCAAAGTTCTGGATCACCCTCGCAGAGTGAAAGGTAGAGGTGAGACAGATTATATGACTATTCGTGAGTCCGTTTCTTGAGCCACTATGAGCACTATATGAAATAAGAGCGATGACGCAATAGAGAGATGATTATGGTTTTATTTAAGTTTTTAGGTGGTGTGGCTCGCCTTACCATGTGGAATAGGATATAGCGAGATCCCTGGTTTCTAGCCTGAAGGTTGCATGACTCATGGACTTTAATTGAGAAGTCCGATGACAACCTGAAACAGGTGTAGACATAAAAACTGTAGGAACAGGGATATGCAGAGTTGGTTACCAAACAAATAGTCAAAGGGAACCAGAGAATATGAAATATTGTGGATTACAGTGACCTATGAAAATGTTCATTTTTGTATGGGAGCCCAAACAAATAGTCAAAGGGAACCAGAGAATATGAAATATTGTGGATTACAGTGACCTATAAAAATGTTCATTTTTGTATGGGAGCACAGTAGTGTGTGAGGAAGAAAGGAGAGTGAATGAATGGTGGGAATTTGTTGTGAGTAAGCCTAAAAGTTCTTTATTGAATTGCACTGTTTTTTATCTAATTGTATGGATGACATTGTATGAACTATGTATGCGGATTGATCTATTTTTAATGAATGTATAACAATGAAAGCTGATTTTGTACTATAATAATTTATCGATATATATGAATAGATAAACTGGATTTAAGGTGTCATCCCTCATCCACTGGTCAATTTTTGCCTTTATATAGGTAGTCTTGCAGGGCCAGCTGAGGATCCCCCACATTTCAGGCCGAAACCTGGTACAGTGACACCGGCAGCACAGTAGCCCAAAAACTAAGCTGGCCAGTAACAGGACGGTTGCAGGGCACTTCTGAAGGCTTCCTTTGGCAGGGCACAGAGCAGACGTTGGGAATGGATGGTCCCTCCACTCCAAGGGTCGTAGCTCCTTCTCAGGACTACTAAAGATCAAGATCAAGACCAGGCTCCTCCAGGACAGCAGCAGAAGTTGGTTGCCAGGCCTCATTCAGTTGAGTCTCAGGTCACTTCACGGGTCTCTCAGCTGGATAGGATCCTTGGCTCCTTCAGGTTTCTCCAGGATCTCTGAAAAATGGGTGCAAGGGGCCTCTTCTTATCCTAAAAGCCAGGTAAGAGCTGAAACTCCCTCTAGCAAATAGCAGGATTAGCTCACACACACACCCCAGCAGTGGTCCAATAAGGACCACTGGCGGGAACATCAATCATACCACTCAGACACACAGAAACCAGTTTGTGGATTGGAGTCAGACAGACCCAGCCCACATCCTGCCAGCAAACACACATATCCTTCCAGTAGCCCACCAAAAGATTCTGCTTTCCTGCGCACTAGAGGTTGTTACAAGGATTTTCCTGGCCTCTTAGGCCAGGAAGAAGGCTAAAGAACAAGATGGCAAAAGAAAAGGCGAAAGATCTTGTGGCACGGCCATGTTTGACCAGTAGCCACAGTTAGTAGCCAAACGCAGTAAAGCTAAAACGAAAATCCTAAAAGAAGTGGGGAAAGTCACTGCTGCCACCAGCCTATTCTTTAAGCACACCTAGAGTAACCAAAAATCCTCTGAGTGTTAGTCTAGGGCAAAACAAAAGTGCACCCCATTGTACTGCAGTGTAAGCTGCATTGCACAATGATAAAAAGTTACCACAAGTGATACAAAAGTAACCAAAGTAGTAACATAGTAACTTGACTAAGGGAAACAATGTTTCCCAGTACTGATAGCCTGAAAAACATATCAGTTTCCCAAAACAGATGAGCAAAGGCCAGTGCAGTGAAGCTTAAGGCACCACTGTAATGCAAAATGTATAGGTCAGAATTGAAAATAAAAGCAACAGGTTTGGGGGTTCCATAAATATGGAAGGAAAGGTGCAGTAAAGAAAAATCTTTCCTAAGAGTTTTGTTCTGACCTTTCGCTGGAGGATCCCTAGGTCCCTGGTCCTCATCTTCAATTCCCAGAATTCTGGCACCCGCTTCACAGGACTCTATCCAATGGTGTTTCCCTTGCCACTCAAAGACCAGCCCAAAAGGGAAAGTCTAGCGATATCGAATGTCCTTGTCCCGAAGCACCATCAGAACTCTGGCCATTTTCCTCCTTTTGGACGGAGTTGTCTGGGATACACCCTGGAAAAGGAGTATGTTTTCTCAGTTGTAATGAATCTGTTTTGCCTTCCTTGAGGTGAACAGAATATTTTCCTTCGTCGTGTAATCATGCAGTGCTGCTAGGACGTCCCTTGGCCTTGCCCCTGGTTCTGTTCTATACTGTATGGACTATCTAGTCTTACATCTGTTTGGTCTTTTGTTTCCAAGAGGACTAAGAAGATGTTCTTAATCACTGCCTCCAGACCTTTGTCAATAACCTCTTCGGGCAGGCACTTGGTTCGAATGTTCGATCATTAGGGGACAGGGTAGGTCAAGGTGGGAAGAGAGGAGAGAGTGGTCAGACCAGGAGATTGGGATAGTAAGAAGGTTGGAATGTCTGTTGAGATGAGAGCATCCAATATGTGTCCGGCAGAGTGAGGTGGGCCAGAGGGAAGGATCCTGAAGGAAAAGAGTCACAGAGGTCAGGGAAGAGTACAGTAGCCACATGAGGAGAGTCCAGATAGATGTTAAAGTCCCCAAGGAAGATAGTTTTGGGGGAGGAGGCAAGAAGAGGTTGAGGACCGGTCCGCCCATTCTGAGAGGAAGATGAGGGTCGGTCCGGGGGGGCTGTAGGTGGTAGCAAGAGTAAGAGAGAAGGTAGGCGAGACAGATAGCCTGCAGACTAGGTTTTCGAAGGATGAGTAGGTTTGAGTGGGGAGTATGGAGGCAAGGACATCAAAGTTTAAAGTCTTCAAGGAGGCGACAGATGTCAGAGGAGTGTTTGATAGTGGTGCGAGAATTGAGGGTAGCTAAGAGTAGCTGGTTGCCCCCTTTAAATGATTTGGGAGGGGGACTCAGGGGTGGGGTGCTATCACAGGAGGGATGAAGGATGGAAGGAGGTGGAAATTGAAGAGAGATGGAAGACGCCTGTCAACGAGGAGGTTGGGGTGAGAGCCCTTGGCCATGATAGTACCATTGTGATAGACATTAATGGTGCACTTGGAAGATGCAAAGTGAGCCAAGATCACTTCCCATCTGGTGCCACCAGTAATGGATGAGGAAGAGAAAGGAAAGGGGGCAGAAACCATATGAGGAGTCCATGGGTCAGAAGATGGAACAGCAACGAGAATGTCAATGTCAGCATTGATGTAGGTGTCTGCAATGGGCAGACCAAGGTTGGATCTCAGGAGTGCCTTTTTAAATGGATTTCCTTTCAGACTTCGTGAGAGAAGGAGGATAGGTGATGAAGTATCAATTAGAATAGATAGGGGGACAGAGAGCAATATGGGGGCAGGGAAAGAAATCCGAGGATAGCAGGAGAGAGTGTTAGAAGCCCTATGCAACAGTAGAATCTCACCAGGCGGCCAAGCAAACAAAATCAATGCGCACACTAGAATGTCCAGAATCAAAGATCAGTTACCAAATTGGAAAGCACACCTGAATGCGAATTTGCCAATAAGCACTTAAAAGCTGTACAAAATGGAAGACGCACAATTGGAAAGCACACATAAATTCGAATTTGGCAGTAAGCCGTAAAAAGCAATGCAAAATGGAAAATGCATAGTTGGAAAGCACACTTGGTTGCAAATTTGCCAGTAAGCACTAAAAAACAGTACACAATGAGCGAGGTACAGTTGGAAAGCACACCTAAATTCGAATTTGCCAGTAAGCACTAAAAAATAGTACAAAATGGAGGATGCACAGTTGAGAGTACACCTGGGAATCAAAATTGTGAATTCATTTTTTTGAAGCAGGGCAATTAGGAAAACAGCAGTGACTCTTTAGAAAGAGGCACAAGATGCATGGAGTTTATAGTTAGGCAGGTAGGGAAAGGAGCAGGTAACAACCAGGCAGTCAGAGTGTCCCGGTGAGGTGTGATGTCCAGACAAATGTGATCCATGTTGTTTACCAGAGCAATTGTCAGAGCAGGATTTTGAATTGTGGGCAAAGCATGCAGTGTGAATCAATTAGGAACGTTGACAAATGGTAAGAGGTCATGTACTAGTGTCAGGGAGAAGCGCTCCCTCCAGCTCCGGACAGGGCCAGACAGGGGCCTTAGCGTTGGCGTCATCAGGGCTGAATCTCACCTGCCAGCTCCCTGTTTGGCCATGTAGAAAAGGAGCTGACCCAATCACAGAAGGGGCAGTAGTTGCATCAGGGTGCTCAGGAGGAAATGCAGCAGCCATGTTGTGATGGCAGAAAACGCAACGTGCACTACACAGCGCAAGTGGGCTCATCCAAGAGGGTACTGGGGGTTAGTCGGCAGTGGGGAGCACACCACAGCTAAGCGCGGCAATCAGGGAGCAGATATAGAAAATTTGCTGCGCTCACTGCTTCGTTGAAATCAGAAGTGGGATGCCGATGAAAAATCCCTTTAAGGCTTAAATAGTATGCTGCTGGGTCACTCGACTGCCCTGCAGCCTCATTGCAGGTGGAGATCTGATGGATCTTATGCTGCCGGGGAAACAAAGTAAAATGGAAGAAAGGAAGAAGGCCAAGATGGGGGACTAGCATCGTCCTTGTTGGGGGTGGCAGGTGGCTCTCGCTTACCGGCTCCCTGATTGGCTGTGTAGAAAAGGAGGTGGCCCAATCAATTTTTTGGTCTCAGTTTGTCTCCCTATGTGAGAGAGGGTATGCTCAGACGTGGGTCCCTTGCGCGCTCAATGAGGAGGCCCAACAAGGCCGAAACATATATGCGGTTGCTTGTGTTTCCGTGCAGTGGGGACCTGGCCTTGCAGTTTGGGCAGGGCTGCTCCTATTAGTGGCAGTACCTGACTGATTTGCATATGGATGGGCCCTTTTGCAATGGCGCAGATGGGCTAAAAAACAGTGGCATGGAAGGTTGCCCAGAGCAATGCCAGTGGTTCAGATTAATTCAAAATCTTCCACCCATCACTTTTTTGGTTTCAGTTTGTCTCCCTATGTGAGAGACGGTATGCCCAGACTTGGGTACCTTGCCCGCTGCATCATAGGGAACAAAACTGCACCTCACTGAGAAGGCCCAACAAGGCCGAAACATGTCTGGGTTGCTTGTGTTTCTGTGCAGAGGGTACCTGGCCTAGCAGTTCGGGCAGGGCTGCTCCCATTAGTGGCAGTACCTGACTGATTTGCATATGGATGGACCCCTTTTGCAATGGCGCAGATGGGCTAAAAACGGTTGTGTGGAAGGTTGCCCAGAGAAATGTCAGTGGTTCAGATTAATTCAAACCCTTCCACCCATCACTTTTTTGGTTTCAGTTTGTCTCTCTATGTGATAGAGGGTATGCCCAGACATGGGTCCCTTGCTCGCTGCGCCATAGGGAACCAAGCTGCACCTCACTCAGGAGGCCCAACAAGGCCGAAACATGTCTGCGGTTGATTGTGTTTCCGTGCAGAGGGGACCTTGCCTAGGAGTTAGGGCATGGCCCCTCCCATAAGTGGCAGTACCTGACTGATTTGCATATGGCTGGTTCCCTTTTGCAATGGCGCAGACGGGCAAAAAAACTGTGGTGTGGAAGGTTGCCCAGAGCAATGCCAGTGGTTCAGATTAAAGGTGCTTGCACAACACAGCCCAGGTGGGCTCATCCAAGTTCAGGAGGGTGCTGGTGGTTAGTGTGCAGTGGGGAGCAACCCACGGCTCAGTGTGTCAATCAGGGAACAGATATAGAAAATGTGCTGCACCCAGTGCTTTGTTGAAATAAGAAGCGGGATGCCTGTGAAAAAGCACTTCAAGGCTTACCTAGTATGCTGCTGGATCACACAACTGACCTACAGCCTAGTTTCAGGTAGAGATCTGATGGTTCTTATGCTGCCGGGGAAATGAAGTGAAATCTATTCCAGTGCACCCAGACTCAAGATACCAAGATACTTGACAGCTTTCACGTATTGCAGAACCAGATTCGAGTACCTTCGTTTGTCTCAAGGGTAGTGTGACTCACCTAGTATCTTAAACAGAGTGATCCAGATGCACCTGAGTAATGTACACATATCCAGCACAGTGATCCAGTATGTTGAAGATCTGTTGATATGGAGTGAGAATGAGGAAGAGTGTAGAGCAGATTCAGTGCACCTGTTAACATTGCTAGTAGACCACAGATACAAGTTGGACAAAGCGAAATTGCAATATTTCCAGGAAGAGGTGATGTACCTGAGACAGATAATATCCATCGAAGGGCGCAAGATAACATCAGAAAGGGCACAGGCAATTCACTCCACCACACGTCCATAGACAGTGAAGGAAATGCAGAAATTCCTGGGGCTATGCAACTACTGCATGGGGTGGGTGTTTGAGTATTCCACATTTGCCAAACCTCTATTGCAGGGCCTTAAAGAAGCACAAAAAGAGAAGACGGAATGAAAATGGAAATCAGAAATGAATAAGAGTTTCACAGAGCTAAAAGACGCACTGGCTCAAGCACCAGTGCTGGCCACCCCAAACTACAGAGAAAAGTTTTATCTGTTCTCACATTTAAATGGCTCAGTGATGACGGCGGTCCTCACACAAAAAAGGCCACAGGGACACCAGCCACTGGCCTATTACAGTGGTATTCTAGACCCAGGGATGCAGGGACACTTCCCCTGCAAACAAGCACTCGCGGCTGCAGCGTTTGCCATAGAAAAGGCAGCAACAATCACCATGGGGTGACCCATGGTACTCTACGTGAAGCACTCACTATTTGCCATCGTCGAGATATCAAAAAGCACATTAACCACACAAAGGGCATCAGACTACGAGGTAATACTGACTAACTCAGCCATCAAGGTGGTAAGGTGCTGTGTGGTCAACCCACCAGAGCCTGTACAGGAAGGGGACTTCATACACGATTGTGCAGCACACATGGACAAGATGGAAGGGAAAATACAGGTAAAGGAAGAAGGAATAGCAGGGGTTGACATGGTTTATATTGACAGGTTGTCGAATATAGAGCAGGAGACACACTGGAGCGGCGGTGGTGTGCAACATAAATGGGGAATATGTAATAGCATCCTAGCAGCGACTACCCTCACACTACTAAGCACAAGCAGCAGAATTGGTGGCAATGATCAGTGCATTAAACGTGATGGAAGGATATGCCGCTAAGATTTTTTCGGATTCTGCCTAAAGTAAATTAGCAATACATTCAGGATTAGCATGATGAGAAAGGAGAGGGTTCAGAAGAAGTGACGGGTCCCTTGTGCAACATGCAGAACAGCTTAAACAGTCAATTGAGGCTCTAAAGTTACCAGTAGAAGTGGCGATAATAAAATGTGCCATCCACAAAGTTAAACAAGACAGGATGTCATTAGGAAATGAAATGGCCAACAGAGCAGCGAATGAAGCAGCCTACTTACCTGAAGGAAGTACAAGAAGGTACCCAGGGGCAAAAGAAAGAGCCCCACTTATGGCAGCAGGAAGGAAGGTGGATGGGGAGAGAGAGAGAAGAGTTTCAACACAATATCCATTGTCCAAATTATAGAGATGCATGCTGAAGCACCAAGAGAGGAAAAAGACTTATGCAGGGTCGGACTGGGACACGAAATAGGCTCGGTCACCAAATGAAAGTGGCCCACCCCTCGCCTCACGACCCTTGACCACTGATGACATCACCGGAAGTGATGTCATTTTACCCCACATCAAAGTGACATCCTGGAAAGCGATGAAATATAACCTTTCACACCTTGACAAAACATGAAGTGGCATCAAATAGCATTGTTCCTAAGTACACTAAATTACTGTGAATCCAAGCAGACGTCCAAGGCCAAATGATAATGTTATTATAGCACTTACGCTTAAGCTCTTTTTTATAGAACAAATATGCATACGATATCACCCAACCTGTGTTGGTACTCACTTATCGACCTAAGAAGAATGAAAGGGTTTTTGAAAAAAAAAGATTTTTTTCTTGAAAAAATACTTTTCTTTTTTCTTTTTCTTCCAAACCGTCCCAGGCATGGGTAGAAACCAGCCCCTACTCCCTAGGGAAGATTTTGCCCCAACCACGGGGCCAATCCGACCTGGTTTTATGGTTACAGCATGGGTACTCACTGTCACCTAATTTAAATTAGATGGCTGCAAGGACATTGCACACGTGCGTTTCCAAATTAATTGTCAGCACTCTCAGTGCTTCCTTCACTTAGAAAAACACAAAAAGAAAAAAAGACTGTATTCAGGGGCAGTAGAACATGCTGCATTGAATGTATATCTAAGTCCCAGAATCAGCCAAAAATCTGCTGACTTAATGTCATATAATGTCAAAATCCATTGAATTTTATATTGGTATGTATGTTCACAATTTTGAATCAATCAGGGAGATGTCTTTTTGGCTCTATTGTACCAATACTAGGAGTATGTGCTTACTTACCACTCTCTATAAAGTTTGGCTGAAGATCGAAACTCTGTTGGGCCTATCGATATGAGCAATTGTACTCTGATTAATAACAAGCTCTGACTATAGAGTAAAGTTGGGTAGGAGCAATGAAGAGTTATATGTCTCCTTAATATATCTTTTTCCTCCTTGTTTATACATTTTTGCAAATTCAATTAAGTGCTCTCAAATTGTATTTGATTATTGATGATAAATGACTTATAGTGTTGGAAAGAAGTGAAGGGAAGCATTAGATGATGTACCAATGATGATGTAAACATGTACCAATGTTTGTAACTATTAATTACTCTCTTTGGTTGTTTATCCTCCTTCTTCTATTAATGATTTTTATGCTTTTATTTATATTATTTGAATGCAAAGAAATATGTTGGACTATATGTTTTGATTTTATGTAATATGTGTAAAGTTTATAATTTAAACTAAATCACATTAATAATAAAAAAAGTATATCTACAAATGTTACAAAACTGAACAGGAAAAAACAAAATCAAGCATCGTATACAGGACCGCTGCCAGGGCCTTTCCACCTTTTCAAATGATGCCGGCCTTGAGCCTCAGGGGGACCCCCTGAAACTTCTCCTATGTTTCCAATCTGCATGTTTATAATACAGCAATAGATTACTTAATTGGCTGGAGATTTGCAGGTCGTCATGTGGGCATTGCAGCGCTTGTTTACAAGTTTCATTTACTGGACCCCTTCAGGCCATCACTTGGAAGTGGCAACTTGAAAGGCTCCAGCAAATGACGGTTTTAACACGAGTGCTGCAAAGCACACATTTAAAACAAAGAGATACACCATTGGGTTAATGTCTGCCGATTATCACTAGATGGCCAGCAAGTGGTGAGCTGAAATACTAAATGACCACTGAAAAGCTATAAAGTTTTCTTTAACAGCAAGGGTGATAAGGAGGAACCAGAGTTAAAAGGAACCGAGGTGATTATCAGTGGGTAGTGTTTCAGCTCCCTGCTGGCTGTCCATCTTGTGATAATAGGTGGCTATTAACCGCTGGGTGTATTTCTTTGTCTCTGTTATGATGTATGTACACCAAGGTCGTCTCAGACTATTTTCAGCTCCAAGGAGAGACCTCCAACCATTATGTTGAAATGGGCCCCGCAAATCTTCAGCTGGGCCTGATCGTATGTGAGACTGCCCATTATGGGAAAGTGGCACACGTGATGCACAAACATAACTCAGAAACAAAAGGTGACTCCCAAAAAGCTTGACCTTCGACTCAAGCCCAGAAAAATACATTTTTTAAAAATGTTTTAGGACACCCCTTTGATTGGAAACAAATGATTGGAAAATCAATTCCGTAAATACAAAAGCAAAATTATTCAGAAAGAGCAAAATTATTCAGAAAGAACAAATGGAGAAATATATATATGTCATCAATTATCACGCAAGGAAATTAGCAGGACAGGATATTTCATGCTTTGGTATGTCCTATATAGCTTCCGTTTACAACATTTTAGATCTCTATTGGCATTTGCACTTCAGGAATGTAATATTCCAACACAGGTCTTTTCCTTTACACATATATATGATGTGGGGATGTAACCCACGTAGTAACACATTCCGTTGTAACATGGCCACCAGGTTTGTCTATCTGCAGATGCATGTTGCCCTTTTAGACAAAGACAATTTCCTGAAGAAAAAGGTTTGCATTTGTGCTAATTTGCATAACCATAATGCCTTGCTGTTGTGGCTCAGAACTGGAGGTGAACTTCCAGCGATGGCTACTAGGTGGCGTTGTGGAAAGTGTAACTTGGCTCAAATGGGCTTTCCTACTTTCACATTTCAGGTAAAAGTTTGACATACTTCTGCTTTAACAAGATGCTTTCCTGTAGCTATTTTTATTAATAGAAATCGGCATTACTGCTCTTAAGTAGGGCTGGAAAAGTACAAAGAATATCCAGCTCTTTAAGGTGATGGGTTCACATGGAAGCACATTCTGTGTCTTGTAGTTACGGCTCTTCAAGTATCATAATATAAAGAAAACAGATAAGAATGAGCCACACAGAGCTCAGCATGCATGTGGAATGATGTGGTGTAAACCCACACTAAGGCTGGACTGTTTGTGGTTAGACCAATGGCTCTCCACAGCTGCTCCTTGTGACGGTCTTCAGTCAATACTTTTGTATTTGAAAGAACAGCGAATGTGTGCATAAGGCTCCTGAACCTGGCTCAGGATATGTCCTGGGATGGTCGCATTCAAAACAAATACAAAACACCTCATACCCCACTATCATGGACAAGAACCTTGTCAGACTGAGCTGTGTTCTTTTCACAGTATTGCTGCCTGCAACCCTTCTCCTTCTCATGATACACTGATGCACTGAGGATGTGCAAGCATGCTTCTGAGCTAAATGTAAACTCATTGTTAACCTGCGGATGCAGCTGGGCACACCTTTCACATGAGGAGGTATGAATTCATGAGGGCAGGAGAGCACAAGCATGCTGTCCACCCTCACTTTAGCAAGCAAAGTCATTAGTCTAAGCCTCCTGTTCGCGATGTTTTACAGCTGAAGAGAACGCTAAGAAACATTCAATTGAATTTGTATAACTAATAGGTGTCTGGCTTCACCTTGCAGGGCAAGTCTGATGATAGAAGTAAAAAACCTTTTGGCACAAACCCAAGTTTTTGAAGGGTCACTCAAGAGTGTACAGACTCTACACCTTCCTGGTGTGCATCAAAGTGTGCATGCTCGTGTTCTTTGTCTCTGGACACTTCGGCAGCCTGCCGGCTTCAGAAACAATTGTCCATCTGGATTTGCAGAGCTCCTTGGTTGTGCATCTGCAAGTAGAAGAAGAACTCATCAGGCATGTTGTGCATGGCAGGCTTCGGCCTAACATCATCATAATAGTGATGGAGAATTGGATTCCGATGAAGGTCCTCGTCGAAGGGCCAGAAGCCGTAGAGCGTAACCTTGTTACACAGCTCCAGGGCAGCACTGACTATCATGAACCCTGACGAAAGCCTCACAGCCTCCACCCCTGCTGCTTTCCAGTAGATGGCCAGCTTTTTCATGTAGTCCGGGTGATAGTAGAGCATGGTTTGATTGAGCCCAAAATCCTCCAGTGTATAGTGAACTTTGAAGGCGATCGGCATGTTGGATGGGGATGAGAACGCCGGCATCAGGATGTAAGCATTTTTGTAGGCCTGCATGAAGTCCCCAAATGACTTCCTTCTGCTGTTTAAATTTTCAAACCTGAAAATAACAAAATAAAGTGTTATTTAAGCATTCATAACCACAAACCTCTTTAAGGAGTTGCAGACAATAAGACCACGATGCACCTGTCCTGATCTTGCTGGCATGGGAACGTGCAACTACTTTCCCTCCCTCCCCTTTTCTACAGATGCATTCTGATGCACGCAATGCTTCATAGTGAGGGAAGCATGTGCTCATCCTCATACACTCCCTGCTGAATGTTTTAAGTCTGTGCATGTATGTCTCCCAATATGTAGGGTAAGATGGGATTATTTTATAAAGTGGCTATCAAAGTATTTTTATGATCTTGCACTTGGTCAGGAGCACTTCCATCTTAGAGTTATAATTCTATGAAGAGCATATTTGTAATGTATTTACATTCTCTAGGTCAGGAGTCTGCCACCTGCGGCCCTGCAGATGTGCTAGGCTATGACTCTGATGATCCCTCACCATTGACTTTGCTAGCTAGAGCTGATGGTACTTTTAGTTCAAAACATCTAGAGAAGCAAAGCTATATTTTTGTAAAGCTGGTGATTGGACCAATTTTCTTGTATGTTCCCTTGTTCGGAACTTTTTTTAGGCATCAAAAAATGCTCCACCAGAAAACAAAATAACACGCTTTCGCTTTATTTTTTAGATCCAACCCCAAACTCTCCGAAAAGCCTGGTGGGCAAAAGCCACATCTCTGGAGGATCCCTGGATCTGCATAATTAAGAAGGCCTCTCCAAATACCAACCAGCATATCATCACCATCATCAAATTACTACACTTTTGGTAAAATATCTTTGAAAAAAGTGCATTTACATAAATAAAAGATGTTAACTCTTTCTTTAACATATCTAATAATGTGACCACTGAAGAGCACTTTCTCCTCCCAGACATGATGCGTCTTTCATCATTTTCCAGGATGAATACGAAAGTGAGCTCTTTCAACAAAATCAGTACAAGAAGGTCTTACTGTCCTACAAACCTGGCTACTTGGGAAACAGTCAACCATCCCTACTTCTTTGGTGATGCTCAATGTGATCCACCAAGGCAAGGTTGCCGTTACAATCCTCCCTAACTAGCAAAGTCGACAACTTGAGGTTATTGTCAAAGCTGAATGCATGACATAGTAGTTTTTAAGGCTAGTAGACACTTTTCTCTTGTTACCTCCTTCAAACACTCTTACCTTTCTCACCCCAAATGGTAGTCGGTCACAGAGGCCCCCATCATAGCCATTTGCCCTCACTTGGCACAGACACTATAGCACCCAAGTGACGATATGCATACCAACTTCTTCGCTATCAAGTAAAGGCTGCAGTTTACTGAATCTTCCATCATAAAACCACACACTTTGAATCCATCATGTGGGACACATCCACCTTCTCCACTGCCCTCCTTCCCTTAACTAGCCTTGAATCTATCAATAGCAGCCACTGTAGACTTGAAAATCAAGGTTTAGTGTATTCCGATAAGGAAAGTCCACCAAGGGGCTATTCTAAGTCTGATAAATAACACATAACTTGTACTGAGAAACCTATGTTTACAATGTATCTTGGCCCCAATGAGCAGTAGCATGCGTTACAGAGAACATGTATTGTGTGAGAAACATAGTGAGCATAAGCTGCTGAACATAGGACCCTATAGTGAGCGGGGTTTGGCTAAAACAGATTATAGAAACCGAGCTGTGGTAGGCTGGCTGGACACTATACAGAGAGGAATTTGGTTGAGACCACATATTAAAAATTAGGATGGGGGTAGGTTGTTAGGGCACTTGGTGAATAGGGTTTGGTTTGAAACCAGACTTCAGAAGTCAGTATGTTATAGGACACGATGGTGAGTGGGGTCTGGCGGAGGCCAGGGCATTACAGAAACCAGGACGTGGTAAGGTGGCGGGAAAATGTAATTGGGACAGGACTAGACTCAATATTGTACAGTGAGTTTTTATATATGTCCATTTTGAAAAATGATGCAGGGATAAATGGAGTAATTCATGGAATTATTGTGTGCTGAAATGTCTAGCGCAAGCCTGAGAAATGCAGCGCACGCGTGTAAAACATACGCATACACCAGTTCACTGATTCATGGAAGGCCCTGCGCGTGGCTCACCTGGGACCTGCGCTGAATCCGCGCGTGGCGCACACATCACTGCGACATCCCGAAAGCTGTGTGTGAGTCGCCCAGTGAAGGCGCAACAACATCCAGCGCACACACCTAAAAAGGGGGCAGAAAAACGCAAATTGGGAACAACGCGCAAAAATGTGGCCGTAACGGGGAAAGTACAGCAGTGAAACCCTCGCAACGCCCACACGCGCACTAACAACACGTATTCATGGAATTGAACAGGGCAAACTGCACACGCCAAAAGACGTGCAAAGCCAGAAACACGTCCGCCACGCGAAAGCAGGCGGAAGCGGCCCGGCGCAGCATAAAAGCACGCACAAACAACAAGCAAGCATATACAGCTACAATGAATGTCCCATTCCTCGCAGCAGTGATCGTGGAACACCACAGGAGGAGGAGGCTAGCCATGCCCTGCATTTTCTTACTCAGGACCAGCCTTTTTGGGATGCCTGATGACCAGGTCTATGGCAGGAATAGGTTTCCACCTCATATCATCCTAGACCTGGTCACTGAGTGGGAGGATGACCTCACATCACCCACCTTGTGATCCCAAGCACTGAGCCCCTTGGAAAAGGTGCTCAATGTCCTGCATTTTTTGGCCACTGGGTCATTTCAGCAGAGAACTGCCATAGTTGGGGGTGTCTCACAGGCCATGCAGTCATGGTGCCTCCACCAGGTGTTGGCAATCATGACTACACGCCCATCAGTCCGCAGGCACATATATATGCCCAGAACACTTGCAGAAAGGCAGGCCCTTGTCCAGGACTTTTACAGGATAGCACACTTCCCCAAAGTGCTCGGTGCCATTGATTGCACCCATATGGCCCTACGTCCACCTAGGGCCACTGAGCACATCTATCGCAACCACAAACACTGGCATTCCATCAACGTGCAGGTTGTTTGTGATGCCAAGGGAATCATCACCTCTGTCTATGTAAACTATCCTGGGTCCACCCATGACAGTTTCATATTCAGAATGTCAGCCCTACACCGGAACATGGAAGCTGGGAGGCATGGCAACACATGGCTCATTGGTGAGTACAAATGCCTGTGCACATGCATGCATGTCACACACAGACAAATCCACAAACCCAACTAATGACAATCATTATCACCTCCCCAGGGGACAGTGCCTACCCTCTGAGTACCCACATGATGACTCTAATACGGAACCCCACCACACCACCCCAGGTAAGATTCAACGCAGCCCATATTGCAACCTGGGGCATAGTGGAGCGCACATTCAGAGTGCTCAAGTCACGTCTCCGCACCCTTGACCGCTCTGGTGGGCAGCTACTATATGCGCCCCTAGTAGTGTGCAGGATCATTGTGGCAGCATGTTTCCTGCACAACATTGCAACCCGGTGGGGCGTACTGGTGGACATGGTGGTGCCCCCACTTCCCCGGAGAGGAAAGGGCATGTGGCAAGGCAGCCCGTACCCAGTTTGTGGCTACATTTTTCACCTAAACGACTCCCCGCGCCCCTGTGGAGTGCACACAGGCCTGGCACATTCCAGGTGACAATCGATGATGATAAAGGGACAGTCAACTGCCACAACCTTAACACTCTGAGAATGTGTCCTTGTAATTGCAGCATTGTGTGCATCCCTAAACACAATCCCGTGTGACCAAAAGACACACATGCAAGCTACAGATTCCAGCCCCCATGCAAAATAGCACATCAAAATATTGGTATGTCACCTAAACCTCCCTCAATCCCATGTCACCCACCCCACACACCATGCCATGGCATGCAATGTGAAAACCTCAATAAAAATATCAACACACATGACAAGGCTGTCACAAAGCACACTGTTACAAATGGAAACAGGCCACAGACAATCCCCTCAGACACGGACTCTGAAGAAAAGAATGAGCAAAAACATCCAACCTATACTAAAAGTATGTAAATGCATTCCACCAAAGGTCTGAACACCAAAACCTCAAACCTTTGGTGGCATGCATTTCAGGGAATTCCAAAAAAGAAAAGAAAATGCGGGTGCTGCGGGGTTGTCCCGCGCAACACCCCGCTCACTACACCACACAGTACAGTGAGTGGTGTTAGCGGCCTGGAAACCCCTGCTGCTGCATAAAAAAAACAAAAGAAAAAAATGAGCCAGCGGCGCCAGTTCACGATCACAAAAGTCAATGTGAACGTGTGCAGCAGGGACATAGCATGTCTCAGAAGGCAAGTAGTGTGTGGGTGGGCGGATGTTGGGGTGGGGTTGTGTTGTGTGTGTTGTGGGGGTGTGTTTGCAGGGCGATTCAATTCATGTTAGCATGGGAAATGCATGAACCCACAGTGTAGCATACATTTTCCATGTGAACCACTCTGCTGTGGACACATCTGCAATGGAAATATATTGCTGATCCTGTGAAACATCATAAGCAAAGCCAACACAGGACTATCAATTTACCAGCATAACACATCATTAACACAGGACCCAACAGTGACAATGTCAGACAGTGAGTAAACACCACAGCACAAGTGCCTCAATGTGGCATTGCTACCACACGTCCCCCTACCATCATGAGAGTGGCCTTGACAGCTAAAGGGGGCATGGGACCGCATATAGCATGCAGTGCATCAACAATGTACACAGTCAAGGCAATACATGAATTATCAAAATGAAATCATGCACAACCAACAATATGCACTGGGGAAACCATCATGAATCCCTACTAGGGGTGTATACACAAGTTGGACTTCAGACTGGCCACATATATGACGGAAGTCCAATTCCTCTGTGTAAGTTACTGTCACACGGTGCCATCCTTGTGAGCCCATGGAAAGGGGAAGCAGGAGTGGCATATGTGTCCAGACCCCAAGCCACAAACACGAGACAAGCCTGTATGGGTCCAGCCGGAACACACAGTGGATGCCATTGGATGTCACATAGTACCACACTGCAACATAAATGCACAATAGACAAAAAATAAAAATGGCCATAGTGGACCTGGGGGGAGGGGCACCTAGGAGGGTGGAGGTGCAGGGTGCACCTCAACATCCACATGTGTGGATGTTGAGACTAAAAAAACAAAAATCCTCCATGGCCTCATGGTCTTCACAGCATTACCTGAGTGACCCCCTGGTTGTACATCAGAAGGTGTGAATGGCACAGGTGCCTGATCACAGATAGCCCCAGCAAGCCCCTCCGTGGCAGCAAGCATGCCGGCCTGGTGAGCCTGGTTCTACATGAATATGGCACGGAGGACCCCATGCAACACCTCACGTGTAACACAGAGTTCCTCCTGCAAGTGTCACAATCAGCCCCTTGTCTCACCTGTTTGTCCTTTGTCGTTTTCTTCTTTGGAGATCTTTCTTTCCCGGACGTCCGGGACTTGTACAGGTACGGGAGGGTATCCTCTGCCTCCAGTGTGAGGACCGAGACCAGCCTCGACGAGATGGGAGTTCAGAAGTCCAGGAAGGTAAGAGATGGGCAGTCAGTGTCCGGGATGGAACTTGGAACCAGGAAGGGGTTTGTAATACTCACAGAGAGCAGAGGACTGGCAACGAGCACAGAGGAACAGGACAAGGGTCCAGGAAGGAAGAGGAAAGAGTGTCCCTCAGGCTGAAGCGTAAGGGTGTGAAGGAGTTCCCCCCTTCTCACCTGAGTTCGATCCTTGCTGGATTTCTTTATCGATTCCTTCTTGCGGACTGATCAAGTCTCTTCCGACTCCAGCGTGCGTTCAAAGTTCCTGGATGCAAGGATCCAGCAATCCGGGAAATTAACAGAGTTGGCTACTAGCACACGAGTCCAGGAATCAAGAAAGGAAGGAAAGGGACTAGGAA
Source organism: Ambystoma mexicanum (assembly GCF_040938575.1). Taxonomy (NCBI): domain Eukaryota; kingdom Metazoa; phylum Chordata; class Amphibia; order Caudata; family Ambystomatidae; genus Ambystoma; species Ambystoma mexicanum. The sequence continues at coordinate 142,715,922 of NC_090921.1, forward strand.
TGGGGTAGGCTGGAAGAAGCAAGGGAAACAATACCGCGAGCTACGGAGCACACGTCTGGTTGCTACTTCGCAAATGCATTGAGACGCGCAGAGCCGCAGGCGGCGTGGTCTATTAATAGAACACGCTACGTCCAAGGTGTAGAGCGAGGAATGTGTTTCACAGTGGACGGCCATGTTGGAAGTACAAGGGAGTGTAAGCCCCGTTGAGACAAGGACCAGGAAGTCCAAAAGGGGCGTGTTCTGTAGTTCATGACAGCATGCCTCCTCCGAAGACCCGTTCCTCTGGGTTTGCCCGGGTGTATAAGGTGAAATCTTCTGAGTAGTCGAGGGGCCTTGAGATTAGAAAGTGGTCCAGGTTCTCTTTCACTAGGAGGATAGCCTTTCCATTCAACCAGGTATTGAAGCTGACCCCATTTATACCTGGAGTCACATATTCGGGATACTTCATATTCCAATTGGTTGTTGACCAGCAGAGGAGGAGGTCGGCAGGATTTCCGGGAGGATTGGGTGTAGGGTTTTAATAAGGATGTGTGAAATACTGGATGAATTTTCTTCGAGGAGTCTGGTAGTCTGATCCGGTATGAAACTGGATTGATAATTTCCTTGATGGGAAATGGACCATAGTACCGAGGGGCCAACTTGTTTGGCCGTAGATGTCGAGGTAGTAATTTCAAGGACAACCAGACTTGATCACTGATTGCATAAGAAGGACCTGGTCTTCTTTTAGAATCTGCATACCTCTTAGTCTGTGTTCTGGCCCTCTCTAAGTTTTCTTTGGCCTCCTGGTGTACGTTGATGAGGGTTTCTATCCAGGAGTCGACAGTAGGTACTAGTGTAGGATGAGGGAGAACAGAGGGTAGAACCGATGGATGGAAACCTTGGCTACAATAAAAGGGACTGGTCTCAAGTGCTGAATGATGGGAATTGTTGTAGGCAAATTCAGCCACGGGTATCACGAGCGACCAGTCATCCTGAACCTTGGTGGCGAAACATCCAAGATACTGCTCCAGGGTCTGATTAGCACGTTCTGTGGCCCCGTTGGTTTGGGGATGTTAACCAGACGAGAGGGCGCGTTGGATTCCCAAAATGCGACAGAGATGTTTCCAGAATTGAGAGACGTATTGAGGTCCTCGATCAGATATGATCTTGGAAGGAAGTCCATGTAAACGGAATATGTGTTCCAGGAAGATTCCAGCAAGCTCGGACGAGGATGGCAGCTTACACAGGGGTGTAAAATGAGCCATTTGAGTGAACAAGTCTATGGTAACCATGATGGTCATGTATCCTCAGGAAGGTGGTAATTCCACAATGGAGTCTGTAGCATTGAATTCCCATGGCCTTGTTGGCAGTGTAGGTTGCAGTAGAGGACCCGCCGGTCTCTTGTTATCATGTTTATTTTGACTGCAGACAGTACAAGCTTTGATGTACTGCTGTACGTTGGTCTTCATTCCAGGCCACCAAAACTGTCTTTGTATGAGACACAGGGTGTTGGTTATGCCACGATGTCCGGAGTGAAGGGTATCATGACAGAGGTTTATTATTCTTTGTTGCAATTTCTGTGTAGGAATGACCAGTGCATTGTCCTTGAATAAATATCCTTCCTTAACTCTTAGGTTCCATGGATTCTTCCTTGAAATATCCTTCCAGAGGTCAGAGGATTGGGTTTGCACTCGAATTTCTTCCAGGAGGTTGACTGCTTGAGCTACAAAGATCGTGTAGGGAAACATCTTAGGATAGGCCTTTTCTTCAGTAGTTACATAGTCAGGACGTCGAGATAAGGCGTCAGCAATCATGTTTTGTGATCAGGGAACATGAGTGATTTGAAATTGGTACTGGGCAAAGAAGTAGGCCGAATGCGCCTGACGACGTTTCCTGCACTCCAACGACTGTAGAATTTGAAGATTCCGATGGTCTGTGCGGACCTGAACTGGATATCTAGCACCCAGAAGTAGATGTCGCCATTCAGTGAAGGCTTGGCGGATGCCTAACAGTTCCTTTTCCAGGACGGAATAGTATGTCTCACTGGGAGTCAGGGTTCGTGAGAGGTAAGCAATGGGGTGTTCCAGTTTATCCTCAAGTTCCTGCTTCAAGACCGCTCCTATGGCGTAGTTAGAGGCATCCGTTTCCACTAGGAATGGCCGATTTATGTCAGGTTGTGCCAAGATGGGGGCTTGCGTGAACTCTGTCTTTAAACGTTGGAATGCCTTATCTTGCGGTGTAGACCAGATAAAGGGGGTGTCTTTCTTCAAGAGGGCAATGATCAGCTGAACGATCTCAGAAAAGGTAGAAATGAACTTCCGGTAGAAGTTGGCAAGCCCCAGGAAGGATTGAACTTGTTTCACGGACGTAGGAGCGGGCCATGCCAGTATGGCCTTTACCTTTGAAGGGTCAATACCAATTCCTTCTGGGCTAGGGATGAATCCTAGGTAATGAACATAAGTAACGTGAAACAAGCATTATTTGGGTTTGGCTAAAAGTTTGTGTTCACAGAGTTGTTGTAATACTGCCTTTACATGTTCTTCATGCTTTAGAGGATCCTTGGAAAAGATCAATATGTCATCCAGATAGACAATGACGAAGAGGAATAACATTTCCAAAAAAACCCTATCCATAAAACGTTGAAAAACTGCCAAAGGGCATGACTAGATATTCATAGTGACCAAAGAGTGTTCTAAAGTCTGTTTTCCATTCGTCTCCTTCCCGAACACGGATCAAATGATAGGCACCCCGGAGATCCAACTTCCTGAATATTACGGCACCTCCCACAGCTTCCAGGATATCCGAGATCAGGGGCAGTGGGTACCGATTTTTGAGGGTGCATTGATTTAAGCCACGATAGTCGAGGCAAGGTCTGAGTTCCTTGGTGTCCTTCTTGGGAACAAAGAACAACAAAGCACCCGCTGGAGATTTTGAAGGTCTTATGGTGCTGTTTTCAAGGTTGGTATCCAGGTATTCTCGGAGGGCCTTTTTCTCTGGTTCGGAAAGGATGAACATTCTGCCGAAGGGAATCACTGCTGAGGGATGTGAATCTATGGCACAGTCTTCAGGTCTGTGAGGGGGTAAGGCCTGGACTATGGCAGTTGAAAATACATCAGCATATCCCTGATAGGCCTCTGGCACTTGTATGATATTGGAAACCATGAGTGGTGTTTGCTGGTCTCTTAGTGGTTCTTTAGGGGGTGTCGAGGAGGTATCCAGGAATAGACAGTGGGGCATACAAAACTCTGAGCCTAGGAATAGTGATCCTGCTGTCCAATTGATATACGGATTGTGCTTCTGTAACCAGGGCATACCCAATACCATGGGGTAATGAGCTGACTTAATGATGTCGAATGTAATCCGCTCTTGGTGATGGTTTATGGAAAGCTGGATCTCTTTTGTCTGCAGGCTTATGGGTCCTGAAGTGAGGGATCTTCCGTCGATTGCTTCCACCAGCTGCATGGTGCTTCGTGTCTCGTACGGAATATGATGACTAACAACCCAGTCTTGATCAATGAAAATTCCCATAGCTCCGCAGTCTACCAAGGCCAGAATGGCATAGGTCTTATTCTTGGAGGGTGACAGGAAGGCCTGTAGTATCACCAAATTGTTTTGTCCAGGAGAGTTCAAGGATGGAATTGATGTGGAGAAAACCTCTCTCCCGAAGCTCTGCTCCATCTAGGATCGGGAGCTGGCGTTTCCCGAACGCCGAGGAGGGGCTAGAGGACACTCCCTAACCAAGTGTTTGTCTGAGGCACAATACATGCACAACCCCGTATGAATCCTTCTCATTCTTTCTTAAGGGGATATAGGTCCACGGAAGGCTCATATCTGCATGGGTTCTGGTTCAGAGACTGAGCCTGGGTTTGTGTCCGTCTTGGTGGTACTCTCAAAGGACAGCTTCGAAGGATTACCTCTGGATTTCTTCTTCTCTGCCTTCCTTTCCTGGATACGGAAATCTATTTGCATGGCAAGGTCCATTAGTGCCTGGAATGAGTTTGGGCGAGCCACTCTGGCCAACTCATCCTTAATCTCCTCATTCAATCCTCTCCTGAAAAGGGTAAAAGTCGCCTCAGGGGACCAATCAGATTCCTTGACTAATTGCTTGAATCGGGTAACATAGGTGAGCATATCCTGGGATCCTTGCTGAAAGTCTAACAGGCGTTCCTGGGCACTATAGACCTGCTCTGGACGGTCAAACATGGTCTTAAGGGCTTGTATGAAGCCATCATAGTCTTCTAGGAGAGCATCGCCGGAATAAACGAGGGGCGTAGCCGAGGTTAAGGTGTTTCCTGAAAGGTGGGAAATTATGAACCCCACCTTAGCCCTGGGAGTTGAAAAGTAGTAGGGCTTAAAAGTAAAGTGGACGAAACATGAATCCAGGAATCCGCGAAGGGTTTTTGCTGACCCATCGTATTTGTCCACTATGCCGCCCAGCAACACACTTTCTTTTGTGGCAGAATCACGGGATAGAATTAATTGTTTGAGAGTGGCGTTTTCCGCCTTTAGATTGTGCACCTCGGTTGATAGCTCTTGCATGCCACGCATCAGGTCCTGGACAGCCGCTTCCATGTCCATATCGAGTTCGGTCGGTTGGCGTCTCAAACTGTCAAGGAGTTCCCCACTTCTCACCTGAGTTTGATCTTTGCTGGATTTCTTGATCGATGCCTTCGTGTGGACTGATCGAGTCTTGAATAAGGCTGCACGAGTCTCTTCCGACTCCAGTGTGCGTTCAAAGTTCCGGGATGCAAGGATCCAGGAATCCGGGAAATTAAGAGAGTGCGCTACTAGCACACGAGTCCAGGAATCAAGAAAGGGAGGAAAAGGACTAGGAATGGGGTAGGCTGGAAGAAGCAAGGGAAACAATACCGTGAGCTACGGAGCACACATCTGGTCGCTACTTCGCAATAACATTGAGATGCGCGGAGCCGCGGGAGGCGTGGTCTATAAACAGAACACGCTACGTCCAAGGTGTAGAGCGAGGAAGGTGTTTCACAGTGAGCGGCCATGTTGGAAGTACAAGGGAGTGTAAGCCCCGTTGAGCGAAGGACCAGGAAGTCCACAAGGGGCGTGTTCTGTAGTTCATGACAAAGGGCAGCACTATAGAATGCCAGGAAGGAATTAGGAGCCGATAACATCGGAGAAGTAGCACAGAAAGGAGGGAGGTAGTCACAAACACACTTGCCGAGAACTCGGAAGGGTAGCGTTGAGACGCGCAGAGCCGCGGGGTGTGTCTGTTTTCTAGGAATCAACGGATCTTTTGTAAACACTAGTCTGCAGGATTTCTGTGGCGCCGGCCATGTTGGGAGGATAGCAGATCCAATGTTGCGGTGCACAATGGACCATGAAGTCCAAAAGGGGCGGAAACGGCGAATCATGACAGCAAGGGCGCACGTGTTACACAGAGTTCTGCCAGGGAGGACTCACGTGACAGTCGGACCTCCTCCCGGCTTGCACGGAGTTGAGCGGAGAGGGTGCGTTCCAGCTGATCCATCCTCTGTTCTGCCTATGTCTCCTGGCCCATGATGAGAGCAGCCAGAGTAGTTCTGAGGGAGGTGTTATCTTCCCTTAGGGCTTCCCTGTTGGCCTGTGCATCAGCAGCAATAGCTGAGCGCAGATCCACCAGTTCAGCCCGGCGCGCCCTGTTGGTCCCCCTATCAGGGGGGAGAATGGAATCAGCCACACGTTCCATGCCTTGAGCCAACATCTCAATTGCTCCCCCCTGTTGCTGTGCAATGGCATACATGGCATTCTCCCACCTAGTGTTCCCCGGTGGCGCATGGCCACGGCGTTGCTGGGCACCACGCCTGTTGGGCCCAAGGAGAAGTGGTCCTTGCTTTGCCGTCACAGCCTGCGGCTGAAGGACTGCATTCCTCTGTCGATCTGCTGCACCAGGAACAGGAGCAACTAGTGTGGAGTGTGACTCTGCACCCGTAACCACCACAGGCCAACATTCCAACACTGACTGGCCCCTTGAGGGGTCTACCCTCACTGCAGGTGTGGCAGACAGAACAGAATCCATTGCAGAATCACTCACCGTCGACGGCATGGATTCATGAGCATCCGATTCAACATCAGAGTCAGAGAGATGCTCAGAGCCGTTCCCAGAGGCAGGCCTGGACAGGATGGCCTGGAGCACCGAAGGATGTTCGTGGCCTACCACACCATGACCAGTGGCGTAACACAAAATGTGGGGGCCCCCCTGCGAGACCTCCCAATGGGGGCCCCCTAAACTCTGCCCCAACATAGGTATGCCCCGCCCACCAGTTTAGACCATGCCCACCACGATATGCTGCGCCCATTCACATTTGCTCCACTCGTATATTTACGAGCCATTCGTCCCACTCATACCTTGATGAGCATCTGCACTCAAGTACAATGTTCTCACTCTTATTTCTCCCTGCACTTCTCCCTCTCCCCGTTTTTCTCCTTCTCACTCTCTCTCTTCTCTTTCCCTCCCTCGCTCTCTCTCCCCCACCCACTCTCTCTCGGTTTCCCTTTGTCTCTCGCTGTCTTTCTATCAGGCCAAGAGGTGCCTTTCCGGTGCACCTCGTCAGCCGGTTCTAAACTGCACACCCAGACTAGATGTTCTAGTAGTCAACCCCACCAGAGGAATCAGGCCGGTAAATAAATGAAGAAACACGTCACATGCGCAAAACTAGCAGTCCCATGATTACATGATTGTCTTTTGAACTTTAGCGCGTGCCTGCTCTTCTCTGCGCTTGGCTTTGTCGGTATACCTACCCTCTGCTACACGTAGCTCTGCTTCATCAACTTCTACCGTCCACACACCCCACCCTACCATATACGTCATATAAGGTAAAAAACAAAGAACATCTTGTTTTCTAGCAACGAACCCATTCACATGTGTATCAAGTCAAGTCCTAAAAATTAAAGTGGGGGACTCATCAACAAATGCAATAGGAGGTGATGTCACCAGAAATTAGCATATCAAGGTGAAATATGCACATTTCATTAAATTGGCTTTGCATAACCACCCAAATTAAACAAGACAAATGGCATTTGTCTTTCATAAAATCAACAAACACACAAAAGTTATGAGGGGATATTTTCTTCGAATAGTGTTTTTGAAAATTTTAAAAGGTGTGAATGTTTTAAACTTCAAGAACCAATAAAAATGTTTTCCCTGGGACTTGCAGTACCGAAATGAAACATTTCATCTTTATTTCTTTGCCATTTTTCATCAAGTTATATAGTGCAGTGGTGAAGTGTCTGGCCTACAAACCTGACAACTGTGGTGTGATCACTAAGGTCGGATTTAATTCATGAATTCAAAGAGGACATTCAATAGCTGGGGGGGACTGAGTACACCACCTGAATAAAGTGGGTGGACTCCGTCCCCCATAGTGGTTTTTAAAACTTTAAATGGTGTGCATGTTTTAAACTTCAAGAACCAATACAAATGTTTTCCCTGGGACTTGCAGAACCGAAATAAAACATTTCACCTTTAGTTGTTTGTCATTTTTCATCACGTTATAAAGTGCAGTGGTGAAGTGTCTGGCCTACAAACATAATTAACAAAACTGATTAAGTGCGTGCAGCATGTCCTTTGCAATGATTTGCAAAACGTTTTTTTGGGGGGTGACGTTTCCCCCTGTAAAACGTTTTTGTGAATCAGGGCAGGGTAGCAGGCCCATAATATTTTACACTCTCAACCAATAAAAAGCACCATTTCCAACAGGCTTACGTTACACATGTATAGTAGACATGGTTGTCCCTTAACTCAATGTACAGTCATAATTTACTACCACACGTAGGAGTAGCTTTTGCATGGCACCTGTAACAGGCTAATTTCAAATGACGCTCTCAATAGCACGACGCAGACTGCCTTTGTGACCACGTTTGTCTTCACCACCTGCTCAACCGCATATGAGGTATTTTCTTTGTGGTGTGGAAAAATGCATGCGACTATGTGCTATTTGTAGCTCCCTGTCCCTTTTTAACTGCCTCGGTCAGAAAATACTCCTCGGTCACTGCGTGCAATCAGTAACGACGGCCTTCATGTGGGAATATGGCGCCAATATTGCGCCCATCCTTACAGGGATTCCTGATGGATTATCAAAGGCAGTGAGAATTCCGTAGGCATTCAAGCCTCTCCACATTCACCAAAATAGATGGGATATACATGCTGTTGCTTGAGGAAACCCAAAGAGCGTATTTCCCACTCTTATCCCATCAGAGAAAGCTTAAACAAAATGGCTCTGATCATCGAAAATGCACCGAAAATGTGTACCCGCGTTTTTTTACTGATCCCTGCAATTTTAAAGCACTATTGAGAATGTTAATTTAAAATGAGGCTATACATCCTTACCTTTGCCAACCATAGCCATGAAGTCCGTGAATATTGTTGCGGGTCTCCTATTTGACAACCACACGTCATTCGCTATATATCACGTAAACATAGGCGGATGCATGGTAATGGTGATTTAAAAAAAGGATAATCTCGGATCGAATTTAGATAATGCGTGAGGAATAATGAACAGTGTTAATGCATCTCCTTCGAATAGGTGTTGCCAAGGTACTTTTCTCCGCAGGGCCTGCACTTTCTTTTTTATTTTTGATGGTTTTCTGGTTTCATATTCTAATGGCATTTAGTTACGGGAGGTAATATTTCTCAAGCAGCTATTGATAATTGCACACATTCAGAAGCGCACAGACCGAATAATGTACAGCATTAAAGGCGTAAGATCAGTTGAGTTTTCAAACGGATGAATTAACATGAGCTGCTCTGGCGTGCTCTGCTAACCGTGGAGCGTTATTTAAAATCACGCAAGATTAAAAGGATGACCCCGTGAAATTCCACATTAGGTCTATGGATTTGGAACAACATCGAAGGAAATGTAAAATAAACCCCATTTCAGACAGGTCATAGGCCTCAGCAAAACACTGCATGTCGGAATGTGCTGTTGTGACTTGTGCTGTGGCAGAGAAACGTGGGCGTGCTTGCGAGCACCCCTCCCTATCCTAGCCCGGCCAATAGAGTCACGCATGCACCATCATAGTAAGGCTGCCCCTGCTGCTAAGTTAAAATAAAAAAAATAACCTTAGTTGACGACGAGTCGACGTTAGTGAAGTCCCAAGTTCCGACCTTTCAAACTGAAGCCTCAGTAGATTCTGCCTGCCGAATTACAATGGATTACCACCCGGGCCGGCAACACACACTATAATCCAGTGTCTCACTACAATCATGCGTAGTGTGTCAGGGTGCGGGCCGTGTGACTCGCTCTCGGCTCGTGCGGAGGCAGGGCTAGCTTGCCAGCTGCGCATGCGCTTTGCAGCATGATGCAGCCCACGCGCAGGCTCAGCTCAGCAAATCTGCAAGGCAAGTTAGTGTGCCTGCCTGAGCCTACCGAGCGACAGTAACTGTGAGTGTGACCACTGCATCCCAGGTGCCGGGTCCACTGCAGACAGTGCAGACAGTCAGTGCAGCACCCCAACGGCACCATAGACCCAGAGACAGAGGGCCAGACCGTAGTCTCTCTGGGTTATATGGTGCCACTGAGGGCTGCTCTGACTGAGAGAACACAGTGATATTGCTGTGCTGGGACTGGGAGAGGCGGCCCCTTTCAGTGACGATGGCGTGGGGGCCCCCGCAGCCCCTGGGCCCCCCCGCACCGCGGGGGCTGCGGGTGCCCCTGTTACGCCACTGACCATGACCACCACTGGTGGATGGTTGGTGACCTGAACCCTCCACCCTGTCTGCCATCTCCTCCTCCACTGCTTCTGCTGCATCATTACCTGTAACAAAAAAAAGAAAATAAGCACACATGTCAGCAGCACATACCACACACATAGACAACACATTATTGAGGGCCAACACATGAAGCAGCCATGTCACACACGACACAAACTGTGGCATGCATGCAGTGGCAATGAAATGGAAGGGGACCCTGAAAGCAGACATGGATGCGTGTCAAATGCGAAACCCACACATGTACTGTATGTTGCATTTCAACTGCATCACACACAACCTTCTGCCAGGCATATATCTTAGCCACAAATTACAGATGTCAACAAAGAGATGGCACGTAGCATAGCCATGGCACAATTCCCAAATGGCCACAGCAGTAAGTCAAATAAAAGTGTCCATGACACATGCAAAATGCATGTCAACATGCACTACAAGAACATTAATATCAATAAAAGCACACGTGTCACAGGATGCAACAATGTAAGTGCTCTGAAATACAGTGAATGGAGGCACATGGATACATACATGGCAGGTCACTTTGACAACACACAAGTGAATAGGCATGTTGAAGGGTGAAAGATGGCTCAGAAGTGCGTGGGTGCAGTGCAGCACATGTGTACAGAGGCGTTGCTAGGGGGGGCTAAGGGGGCTGTAGCCCCTGATGTTTTGGTTGTAGCCCCGGATAGAATCTCAGGAGCTACAACCAAAAGGCTGGCTAGCCACTAGTCTCGAGAGTTGCGACATCAGCATAGTCCCTTGATCTTTTCTAGATCTAGCAACACCTCTGCATGTGTACATCCTCAACTATCAACAGAACCAAAAATGAAGTGATGTCAATCTTGTGACATAACGGCACTGTAAGGGCAAGTGCAGTCATCATGTGCAAAGTGTTGGCACTGGGTTGTAGGGATGCACTGCAGTCACCCCCCCCCACTCCCCCCCGGTGAATGGCAGGGAGCCAGTGCATGGCTCTGAATGGCTGATCAGAGTACTGTGAAGTTGCAGACAGTGTTAGCAGATGCCAATTGCATCATCTGAGACAACCGAGACTACAGCAGATGAGAGGGGGACAGAAAGCAGGACACATGAGGAACCATCACAAGTACATCTATGTAAGCAGAAGCCACAACACCAGTCGCCTGGAGGCAGGGTGGCTGTAACAGAGGGAGGCCTGTGCTCGACACAGACACAGACAAGGACACCATAAACATGTGCATGATAATGAAGTGACCCGGAGTGAGCATGATATGGATGACCAAATACCATGAGACGGATAAAATACTGGAGATGTTGTACAATGAGTAGCCTGCCACGGACCCATAGGGGCTTGCAGGGAATGCAATGGTCCATGAATGAACACTCATGTGCACTCTGAGCCTGTGCCATCTGCACGGTCCAAGTGAGACACTCTGCATGAAGTACAAATGATGTATCCCACAGCAAAGGTATGGCAGTGTTGCACAGGGAAGCGTGCATGTACACAGGAAAGGGGAACAGGCCATTGCAGTAGTCCAACATGGAAACCGCTAGTACCATGGAGACAGTGAGATGCAGGGTGGTGGAGAGGCAAGGAAGCATACCCGTGAGGAGGAGCAGCTTGCAGTGTCACCTCACATAGCGATCAGTCATGTGACGACATAGGCTGAGTGTTGGGTGGAACTACACCACATGCTATATGCAAACATGTCAGTGAGCTTGTACATGGACAGGAGAGGCTGCCGAGTGACTTGCATCTAAGTAGGGTGCATGTGTTGTAATTAGGACTGCGCCCATGTGCAGCACATGGTCTGCATGCAGACTGCATGACGACAAGCACCCATCAGTAAAGCATTGCATGTGTCACACATGTCACTCATTAATACATAGCCTGAACCGGCAGTCAATCACAACACATCACACAAGCAAAACACACATGGGCTGGACACACATGCATCAAGACTCACCGGATGTTGCGTCATAATCCGGCATCTCTCCCACTCCATGGATCTGTTCCTGATCAATGACCTCTGCAGCGATTTCCTTGTGCAGAGTGAGTTCATCCTCCTTTGGTGGTCCACTGCCAGTCGCCAGAGTCAGGGAGTAATTAGAGGCCCGCTTCTGTTTTGCACAGCGTCGGAGGTCAGTCCAACGCTTGTAGAAATCCTGAGCTGTGCGTCTCTCATATCCCATTGCACTCACACTATCCGCAATGCACTGCCAGTGGATCTGACGCTGGGCAGGCATAGTATGGCAACCTGAGCCCACCAGCGTATTGCGGTTGTGTGCAGAAACGTAGTCCACAAGGAAGTCCAGTTCAAATTTATTGAAAGGCTTCTTCCTTGCTGTGCCGGAGGCTGGTGCCGTGTCTGGGGTCCCAGCCTCTCACGCAGAAGCACACTTCCTTCTCTTGGCTGGTTGTGTGCACCCTGAGAGGCAAATACCGCTCTGGTCAGTAGGGGCAGTGGCGATGGTAGACTGGCCAATGGGAGTAGGAATTGGCATGAGGATGGAAGGCCTAGATTGTGTGATTGGCTGCTGGGTGCTGTTGCCAGGACCCAGAAGCACAACTGCCTCAGTGCCACGGGCTGTGACTGACACAGTCCTGGCTGGCAGACTCCCTGCCGGGGTGGTGTTGGCTGCATCTGCCCATGCAGCTCCCACCACCTGGCTGTTTGGGGCAGCAGATGTCAACACTGCCCCAGATACATGTGCCTTGGTCACAGCTACCTTGGACACACGTGGCTTGGCCTTCCTCATCTGAAAATCTGCCTGGGAGTCCTGTGCCAAGGCAGCCTACGCTGGCTGATCCCAAGCCTGGGTGGTGGTTGCCACAGCTGCACCTGCAGCTTCCACCACCTGGTGGCCCTTGCCAGCAGATGACACTGGCTGTGGGGTCAGATGTGCGCCAGGGATGACTGCAGCAGCAGACTGAGCCGCTTGGAGTGGTGGCATGGCTGTCCCAGCAAGTTGCTGGACATCCTGCTCCGGTGGAACACCCTGGCCATGCCCCCCTCTGCGTCCACCTTAGCCCCCCTGGACTCCCTGGCCACCCCAGCTACGTGCCCCACCACACCAAGCCCTTGGAGGTCACCCAGCTATGCCGCCCTTCCCTTTTGGTGGCCTCCCAACCATGGCACAGATGATATATTGCCAATGGGAGGTACACACAATTGTCCTGGGCAATTGGGGTGAAGGGGGCAGAGTACGTGATGTTAGACGCAGACGCACCCCTGTGCTCCTAGAAGGCTGTCTGTGACCCCTGGTGAGAAAAGACGGGTCACGCAATGCTCAGGCACCCCAAAAGAAAATGTGCACGCAAACCCCGGTAGCCCACGTGCGTGGAAAAAACCTCCTGCAGTACGCAGCGGTACCCAGGGACACAAAAAATATCTGTGGAACACGCAGGCTACTCTGATCTCAGAAATGGGTGCGCGACACACAGGGGCAACCGCAATATGAAAAATAAGCATGCGCGACTCACCGTCTGCCTTGCGTGGAAAAGAAAAACACATGCGCGTGTGCTGTGCGCGCAGGCAACTCCCCCGCCAAAACAAGAAGTACGAACTTTAAGCAGTGTGAAGTAATCGCGTGTGAACCCACAAGAAGAAGAAACACACACTGTCGGTCTCCACAAAAAGCACGTACAGCAAACTGCTTAGCCGCATGGACCTTTAACCCCTGCCGAAGGCAACGCTCGAACGCATCACGTCATTTACGCACGTACGCGATATAGGCCTTTCCTAGAATTCCATGCTCACCTGCTGTTTTTTCACATGCAGACTCACTCTGCATCAAGCTGGCGACGCGACAACACACGGAAGACCACACTCCTGCCCAGAAGGCCATTTACCTGCCCCCCAGAACCATGAGCAGCCTCCTACGAGCTATCTGCTGCTGCCAGCCTGCCTGCTGCCAACGTGCCCTGCTATTTGGTGCCTGCACAGAAGCCATTGCCAGGGACCCTGTTCGTAAGACCACCTCTGCTGACCCAGAAGACTCCCAACTGGTGTACCATTGTTCCATATCCCAGCCCCAGGACCCTGTTGCCCACCCACACCTGCCTCGGGGGTTGCCATATCGGAACAAACACCATCCGGGGCCAGTGGCAACCCCCTCGCAGAGAGGCAGAGGGCTGTCAGCTTCACTGCAAATGAAGTTGGCATCCTGGTGGAGCAAGCCCTGGGGCATTATGATGCTCTTTTCTCATCATCAGGCCTCGACAAGGAAGGACGGAGGAGGATCTGGTCAGACATCGTGGATGCCATCCACGTGGAGGGGGTGGCATCCCGCGACTGCAAGCATGTCCTGAAGCGCTTGGAGGACTTCAGGTCCAGGACCCACAACAAGGCCCGGCGCCTCGTACCAGCTAGTGGAGAAGTGGGGGGCCAGGAACAGTTGATCAACATCCAGATGTGGGTTCTGGAGCGCACACACCCAGCGCTTCACCACCAGGTCCTCGAGTTGCAGACCTGTCTGGAGTCAAGTGATAAGTGTCCATGTGTTCTTATCCAGTGTACTGCATGTTGAGTTGTGGCAGGAGTGTGTAGCTTGGCCTCATGTCTAGCATGCCCCATGTATGTATGTCTGTGTGCAGGGCCATGACAGTGCTACATGTGAGTCCACTCAAGCCTTTTCTACGTCAATGGTGTCTGTGTTGCAATGCATGATGTGCAGCAGCATGTGATGACACAGACATGTTTGCATGCCTGTATCTGGACTTGGCCATGTTTGGGGTGTGAGACATGGATGCTGATGTCACCGTCATGGTCATGCATGATGTACACGTGAGTGTGTCTAAGTAGTGTGTGTGAGACTGGGAAACAGCATGGATGAATGTCACATGACCATCACGATGCGTGAATTGACTGAAGCGACCTAGTTGTCCATGAATCCACTGTGACGGGAGGTAGACATGGCCAGATGCAGGACTGTCCGGTGGTGTGTGTGTGTGCATGTGATCAGCATGTCCCATGATACATGTGATGTTCAGCCCCCCATCGGATGTTCCAACAGTGCCTTGGACATGTATGCAAATGTCTATTGCATGTGCCATGCTTGTTTGTGCATGTGTGTTGCTTGCACTGACCCGTGTGTTGTGGAGGGTGATGATGGAAGTGACGTTTGACAGTGCCACTCATTTTCAATTGCTTTGTGTCTAGCAGACTTTTGTTCAGTACCCTGATGCTTGTGTTCAGTCTCTCCCTATCTACAGCGGCAAGTGAGGAAGAGGACGGAGATGGCGCTGTGGAGCAGAGCTGCAGGGATGCCTACACCAGGAGGAGACGCATGGCCCTGTCACCCTCCCATAACATGTAATCTTCCTGAAGGGAGGGGACTGGTGCCGTGTCCATGGCCAGAGCTGCCGAGGGGATGCCCAAAAGGCAGAGGTTGGGAGTGGGCTCCTCAGCAGCGGTAGGGGCAGGTGAGCCCCCGCAAGGGCTGTCCAGAGCGGAAGACTGTGCAGAGGCATCCAGGTTAGTGGTGGGTGAGAAGGAGGAGGAGGCCGCATTAGACCCACACATGGAGGCTGGTGGGGGTCATTCCACTGGTGCAAATGATGCAGTCCAGGGGCAGGGGCAGGAGGCAGCACAGGTCGCCGCGGAGGGGCCTGTGCCTAATCCTGTCCCTGATACTGAGACTGCATCACCATGCACCATCCCAGGCCCGTCCGCAGGTAGGGGGGAGTTCCACGTCAACTGACACTCCTCTACCTGCTGATGTGGCGACCCGCGATAGGGTTGAGCCCATCCTAGTCGGTATCGCTTTGCGCACATGCGGGATTCGTGATGATGTACATGCTTCCTGGCAGGACGACGCACATCATCACGGACAGGTGTGTGCCAACATTAACTGGCTAGGAGGGCTCATTGTCGGGTGTTTCCTCCATGTGCAGGGTGCTCTTGCGACCCTCTCCTCCTCTTCACGCACTATGTCCTACTCCATGCCATCTTCCGGCCCACATGCCACCAGGGTCCCCTGTGGACCTGCCCCAGCAACCACGGCCAGGCTGGTGGAGATCCCATCCCTGTCACAGTCGGGAGTCGGAGGTCCAGCAGAGGTGGTCACCCCAGCAATTGGACCCCTGGCAACAGAGGTTGTGCAGGCACCATCAGGCAGGGCACGTGCACGACAGCCCCAGGGGTTGCAAGAGGCAGTCGTGGTGGCACAGGCGGATGGCATCATGGCGGCAGCAGGCTCGACATAGAAGACGTTAAGACTCGGGGCTGACTACATCACAGGGGCAGGCATTGGCCGAAGGGCAGGAGGACCCGGGACAAAGTGTGTCTTCCATGTGGCAACGTTTGGGCCAGCGGATAGATGCAGAGCGGCGGCGGGCATAGAGGGCACAGCTCACCATGGTCAGGGCGGAGAACTCCATGTGGCAAGCCTTGAGGTGGGCAGACTTCCTCGAGGAGACTCGTAGGGAGTTGGCGGAGAGCATGGCAGCATCCCTGCGAGCCCTCGAGGATACAGTGCAGTCCTGCCTCCGGCCCATAGGCTCGGGGTTCGATGATGCCCTGGCCAAGACTCTTGGGAAGAACGGTGAGTTGTAGGACTAGCCCACCGCCATTGTAAATAGTTATTTAGGCTTAGGTTTCCTTTCGTTTTATTCTTTTTTTGGAGTCCACGGACATTGCTCCACTTTTTGTATATAGTTGTATTTTTGTAGAGTTTTTTGGTAATTTTCATTTTGTTTTGGGATCATGGACCCTCAAAATGTCATTGTACATAGTTGTGATACTGTGTATTTTATTATTCTTTTTTTTTTTGGTTTACCCTTTGGAATTTGATTTCTGGACTTTGGACATAGACCACTTTGAGGATTTGCTTTTTTTTCGGATTTCATGTTTTTTTGGATTTTGCATTTCATTTAACATTCATTTATTTTTCATTGTCATGGTTGCTTTTCCTTTGGTAAATTTCATTTTTTTAATACATTTTCATCAAGTCATATATTTGTGTTGTCTGCTTTCATGTGTTTGGTGCATGTGTCAGTCGTCATTGCCTCAGTCATGTGTCACTGCTGTGTGGCCATGTTGGGCATGTCTTTGGGTGCATGGATGTGTGATTCTGTGAATGAAATGCCATGGGGCCTGTACTGGGAAGTGGGGTCAATGGATGGGTGTGGAGTTGCACTGTGGGGGGGCAGTGTGGGGTGGCATTTGGGTGGACATTTGCTACATGATTTTATGTAGTGACAATGTGTTGGTTGTGAGGACCTGAGTCGGGGCCTGCTTGCAGGTGCCCGCCACTGGTGGGAGTCATGAGTCAGGCCTGCTTGCAGGTGCCCGTTACTGGTGGGGGTCATGAGGTGGGGGTCATGAGTCGGGGCCTGCATGCAGGTGCCTGTCACTAGTGGGGGTCATGAATCGGCAGCCCATCACCCGTGACCATGCCCCGCAGGCAGCCCACACCGCAGGGGGGACACCTCGACACCTGTCACCACACGCACAGCACTTTCCACATGATTTGGCTGGCGCAAGCAGGGTACACATATTGAAGGGGGTGCGCAGGGAGAATTACATGCATTTTGGCTGGCGCGAATGTGCTAATCACGCGATTTGGCTGGTGCGAGCGGGGTATGCGTATTGAAGGGTGTGCGTGGGGAGATTTCCACACGTTTTGGCTGGCGCAAGCAGGGTACGTGGATTCAAGGGGGTGCACAAGTAGATTTTCACGTGATTTGGCTGGCGCGAGCGGGGTACGCATATTCAAGGGGGTGTGCACGTAGATTTTCATGCGTTTTGGCTGGCACGACTGGGGTACATGTATTCAAGGGGGTGCACAGGGAGATTTCCACGTGTTATGGCTTCCATGAGTGGGGTACGTTGATTCAGGGGTACGCGAGAGCGCTAATCGTGCGATTTGGCAGACACGGGCAGGGTATGTGTATTGAAGGGGGTGCGCAAGTAGATTTTCACGCATTTTGGCTGCCGCTAGTGGGCTACGCATAGTTTTTCACGCGATTACGGTGTAGGGGGGCTGTTAGCTGGTCCAGGGTTAGCGCAACCCTTTGCGCCATAATGGGGATTTCTATGGCTTTTTCTGGCGCAAGTGGTGTTTTTGGGGGCGTAACTGGCGCTGCTGGATGTTCGTTGCACCACGGCTGCAAATGGCTAGGGTAATCCATGAATATGCAATGCGCCTAAATGCTATTTGGCGAACGTGGCTGGCGCATGCTCCCTCTCTGCGCCAAACGCGTGCGCTACTTCTGTGCTGAATTCTATGAATTGGCCCGAAAGCGTGATTTGTCCAGAATCACATCAATGTGCTGAAATATTTTGCTTCATGTGTGACTCCCCATCTTTGGGGCACTCTAGTAATAGCCGCATTATTATCCTCTTTTAAATTGAACTTTATTTATCAACCTCAGTAGGTGGATGTGATGCTGGAAATGCATTGGAGGGACAGGGCCTCCCTGTCCTTGTACTGTAGTACATTTTCATTTGTGTTCTGTATTGTTTTCTGCCCAGGAGTCCATATGGGACTGGTTTGGTGTACAGACCCTTGGGAAACCCTTATGGCACCCATTGGTGGGGGTGCAACCCTATGCCCCTAGTGTATGTTTTACACTAGACACCTATGTGTGGCCCACAGAGCAGGGTATGGGCTGGTGGCAGCTCCATGATGAATTTGACAAAGTAAAGCACCCGGACATCGATGCAGTCGAAGTCCATTGCTGTCAACCAGGGTTCGGAGCATCGCCGTAACCACTGGAGGCCCATCAAAGCCGTGTTGCCCAGAAGAGGGAACCGCTTGACGACGTGCCGACGACGACTGGAGCAGCACGCTCCTTTGCCTAAGACTTTAGATTCACGGACATGCTCGTCCGCACTGCCGCCGCCTTATCCCACCGGAGAAGGCCAGGCCGTTGTCGCGATGAGGAGCATCCGCCAGTGGGTTTCCCGCCACCCGAAGAACACAAAGACTTTGACGACTCGACGCCCTTGTCGGGCCACAGTTCTTCAGAAACTCTTTGCGGTCCTGAACTATCAAAATCCTGAGGTGCCCCACACACCTCATCCTCGCCGGACGTCACCGACGAGCACCACCTGGATCGACGCCGTGGTCTCAGCACCATCAAACTTTTCATCGACGCCAAGTTCACCTTCTTCAACGCCTCTCGACGATCCGTGGCTCCTGCTTTAAAAGGGAGTCACTCAAGAAGGATCAATCAATGCCTCCTCGAAGAACTCTGCTCTACCAGGTACACTGGGAGGGTAGAAACCTTATAGAAGGAAATAAGACTTATAGAACAATATATGGACTGGGCTTCTGATATATCATTAATTTACAGGTTGCCCAGGTAGGGGGATCTCCACACAGAATTATGCCTAGTTGGTAGGGGTCAATATTCTGCCCATTGTTCTAACCAACTGCTTTCCTCCTATATCTATTGTTGGTACTTCTATTCCTTGATCTGTGTGACATTTGACCAAAGTATAGTTGATGCACTTTAATGAGATCTGATAATAATTGTGGTACCACTTAAGAACTATATATTTGCCATTGTGGATTTTCTGAGCACAAAGTGAGTTATTGTGATAGTGTACATAACCTTGAATATTAATCATATAAAGACTGTGTTTTAACTAATACAGTGTGTGGACATTCCTTTGTGGGGGCTTGGGGACTACACTGTACTTAAGAACCAACCTGCATCACCTCCTGAGAAGCTAGGCCTTGATTGCTTGTCTATTGCTACCGTAATAGAGAATCTTGGCTGGGGTCCTCTGTGCCTCTCCTCTACCATATAGAGAGCAGAAGTGCAGTCCCCCCTCCGGTCTTTACACTGGTGGCAGCAGTGGGATGCTTATGGTTTTAAGAATCAGTGTATAACCATGCCACTTACAAAATATCTGCACTTTGTTAAATTGAGGTTTAGTTGTGTACAAGATAACTGCATTACAAGCAATGGAGTCTATTGCAAATGGTCAATTGACTAGGGTGAGCTTAGAGGCTCTGCAGAGTGCCTGTGAAGCCAGGGAGTTACACTTTGTGGATAAGTCTAGGGCTGAGCTTATAGCTGCCCTGGTGTACTACCAGGCTGATGGTGAAACTCTTGAAGGGGGGGGATGCAACCAATGAGGACTCTACCCCTGGGGTTGTTGCTGAATCTGATTCTGGGAATCCCACCATTCCCGCTGCCTCTGTTCCGAACCCCAGCACTGCTCTTCAGGGGGAAGCCCTGAAGATTGAACTTGGAGCTACAACGGGAACAGTTATGCTTTCAATACAAAAAGTTGGCACCAGAAGCTGAGTTGAAGAAAGAGGAGTTGGCACAGCAAGTGATACTCAAAGATAGGGACACTGAGCACCAAAGAATCCAGCTAGAGAAAGCTAGAGTGGAGACTTCAGCTACACCAGTTGAGAGTGGCAGGCCACCAGCCACCAAGTTTATAAAAGATTTGGTTGGTGCGTTTGTGGAGGGTTCTGATATCCTTCATTGGATTCAAGCGTTTGAAATGGCTTGTGCAATTCATTATGTTGATAAGAGAGATTGGGCTAAGTGTTTGTTGAGCAGAGTGCCTCAGACTGGATATGACTGTATTCTGAAACTGAGTGTGGAAGAAAGGGGTCAGTATGAGTGCATGAAGTCTGCTTTGATTGCCAAGTTTGGCAAGGTACCTACCCAATACCTTAAAAGGTTCGGGATTTTAAGAAGAGAGAGAATGTGTCTTGGGTTAACTGGGTGAGTACTGCTCACATAAACACGATGGGGTGGATTGATGCTTACAAAGTGAAAACATTTGTTGAATTGTCCCACCTGTTGTTTTTTGAGCATTTTTCTGAAGCCTGTTCACCAGAGCTGCGGCAGTATGTGGCTGACCAGAACATTTTGGATCCCTTTAAGCTGGCTAGGTTGGCTGACACGTGGGTCTCCCACTGGGTGTCCCCTAAGGACTCCAGTGGGAAGGACAAGGACAAAGAAAAGGGGACCTCTCAGAAAGCTGAGGAGTCCCAGAAGCAATCACAGTCGAGTAAACCAAAACCTTCCTCTCCTAAGACCCAAAAATCTAGTGGGGATAAGTCATCTATGGGTGGAAACAAGAGTAGTGGCCCTCCTGCTGCAAAGCAGGCTCCCAGTGGTTCCAGTACCATACCCTGCATTTCTGGCACCTGTTGGGAATGTGGAGCTCTGGATCACAAGAGGGGTGACTCCAAGTGCAAAGGAAAGGCATTTGGAGTACAGGCTGTCAGCCTGAGCTACCCTTACCCCATGTCTGAGGTGGAGGCCACTGTCCTCCCCTCCTCTAAAGGGATCACATTTGGTGCGCCTGTAGAGATTTCCTTAGTGTCCCTTGGGGCCTGGGATCAGTACGCGGAAGTACTGGCGACTATCCCACAGAACACCCATAGGTTTTTGAGAAGTGTCCTCTTGAATGGCCAGCCTTCTACTGGTTTGAGAGACACTGGGTCAAGCATGATGGTGGTGGACAGGACCCTGCTCAAGCCAGAGGACTATGTAGGTGCTCCTCTGAGAACCACCAGGTTAGCTGGTGGGCCTCCCAAATTATCACCTGTAGCCTTAGTCACACTCATGATTGGAGACAAGACAGCAAAGCTTCTTGTCCTGTTTCAGGACAATGTCCCTGCTAACATTCTGTTAGGTAATGATCTAGTAGAGTTGGGGTTCATCTCTGATGGTCTCCCCCTGACTGCTGCTGCAGTCACTAGGTTACAGGTGACATAGGGTCTGGCTGTGCGTCAAGTACCCGAGCCAAAGGCAAGGCCTAAGGCAAGAAGACAGAAGAACAAGGAGGCCACCTCTGTGAAGGGGGCTCCTTCTCTTCCTGCTGTTCCTACAGCACCCATTGGGATCCATGCTCCGGACAGGCTGGGTCCAGTGGAAAACCTAAACTCAACTCCTAAGGGAGAAGAGGCAGAAGGCTCTCCTGCGGGAGAGGTTCTCGGCCCGGAGGACCACCCCGGCCTTCAATGCCTGTTGGCTGAAGGGGGACCCTCCCGGGTGTACTTCTGTAAGGGACAGAGAGAGTGCCACTCTCTCGAGTGTCTGAGGAAACAGGCCCTGTCCCAGGCACAAGGAGAAGTGCGTAGAACATTCCGGATTTATTGGGAGGATGAGCTCCTTGTTAGTGAGCCCAATAAGCCTGAACCTGGTGCCCTCAAGAGGTTGGTGGTACCCCAGGCTTAGAGGCCCTTCCTGCTGCAGTTGGCGCATGAGGTGCCCTTAGCTGGTCATCTTGGTACCAAGAAGACTAAGCAGAGGCTCTCTGCCCATTCCTACTGGCCATGGATGGTAGTAGAAGTGGAGTCCCACTGCAGGACCTGCCCAACTTGTCAGTTGTCTGGCAAGACTGGAGGCTGTGTTATTTCCCCACTGCAACCATTGCCAGTGGTTGGCACACCATTTGAGAGGGTAGGCATCGACATTGTTGGTCCCTTTGACCATCCTACTTCAGGTGGACATCGGTTCATCCTGGTCTTGGATGATCATGCCACCAGGTACCCTGAGGCTATACTCCTTTCGGACTGTTACTGCCAAGGTGGTTGCCAAGGCTCCCTGGGCATTTTCACCTGTGTATGATTCCCTAAGGAGGTTGTCTCTGACAGAGGATCCAACTTCATGTCTAGTTACATGAAAACCATGTGGAAAGAGTGTGGGGTAACCTACATGTTCTCCACCTCTTACCATCCCAGACCAATGCTCTGGTTGAGAGGTTTAATAAAACTCCCAAGGGCTTGGCTAGGCGCTTTGGAACAGCCCCTAAGGAGGAAATGGGATCTCCTCCTGCCATGCCTGTTGTTCGCTTACAAAGAGGTACCTCAAGAGGGTGTTGGTTTCAGCCCCTTTGAGTTACTCTTTGGATATCCCGTGAGGGGGCTCCTTGCCTTGATCAGAGAAGGTTTGGAAGCGACCCGTCGAGGTACCACCAAGCAAGTGGGGGACTATGTGTTAGGCCTCAGATGGAGGATGACACTGACGATGGGTCAAGCAACAGCAAATCTCAAGGCCAGCCAGGAATTGAATAAGTACTGGCATGACCTTAAAGCCTTGCAAGTGGATTGGACTCCTAGACAGGATATCCTTGTGATGGAGCCTACCAAGCCTAGAGCTTTGGCAGACAAGTGGACTGGACCCTTCAGGATCATCTCCAAGATGGGCGAAGTCAATTATATGGTTGACATGGGAGTCCCTGGGGTAGCCCCTCAGGTATTCCATGTTAACAGACACAAGCCTTTGCACAGGCAAGCAGATGTCTCATGTCTCTTGCTAGCTTCAGAGCAAGAAGAGGATGAGAGTGAGCCCCTTCCTGATTTGCTGCATAGCAACCCTCAGGATGGCTCAGTGGAGGGAGTGCATCTCTCTCCCGATCTGACGACAGAATAGCAGAAGGCCTGCAGGGCTTTGCCCCGGCAATATGCCTCTCTGACACCAGGCCTTACACCGTGGTGTAGGCACGGAATGGACACTGGTGACAGTGTGCCTGTCAAAAGTAGGTGCTCCCGTATGTCAGATACCGTTAAGAACCACATCCAGGCTGAGGTCGCCAAGATGTTGGATCTGGGTATTATTGAACCCTCAACCAGTCCCTGGTCCAGTCCAGTGGTCCTTGTCCCCAAGGCAAGTTCCCAGGCAGGTACCAAGGATTGGAGGTTCTGTGTGGACTACCGAAGAGTCAATGCCGTCACCAAAATTGACGCGCACCCGTTGCCCAGGGCTGATGAGCTCATGGACACCATAGGTGCTGCCAAATTTGTGAGCACCTTTGACCTTACCTCGGGCTATTGGAAATAGCTCTGACGGACCGTGCCAAGGAAAAGACGGCGTTCCCAACACCTGAGGGACTCTACCAGTTTAGGGTCATGCCTTTTTGGTTGAATAATGCCCCTGCCACCTTCCAGAGATTGGTCAATCATGCGCTCAGTGGGCTGGAGGCCTTTTATGTGGCATACCTAGACGACATTGCCGTCTACAGTTCCACCTGGGAAGAGCATTTGACACATCTGGAAAGGTGTTGCAGGCCTTGAAAAAGGTTAACCTCACTATCAAGGCCACCAAGTGCCAGATAGCTCAGGGGAAATTCACATATCTTGGTCATGAGGTAGCAGCAGGGGGTCAAATCCAACCTCTCCCCAGTAAAGTACAGGATGTACATGACTGGGAGACTCCCACTACTCAAACCCAGGTGAGAGCCTTTTTGGGCCTCACTGGGTATTATCGCAAATTCATGGCGGACTATGGAACCATAGCTGCACCACAGACAGCACTGACTTCACCCAAACAGCCGAGGAAGGTTAATTGGACTGAAGACTGTCAGAGGGCCTTTGATGGCTTGAAAGAAAGTCGGTGTAGGGCACCTGTGTTGTTTGCGCTGACTACAGCCGAGCCTTTATCGTCCAGACGGATGCCTGCAACACCGGAATTGGAGCTGTCTTGTCCCAGTTAGATGACAAAGGGAGGGAACATCCTATTATATTCATCAGTAGACAACTCAAGGGTAGAGAACTTAGGTGGGCTACTGTTGAAAAGGTATGTTTTAGCATAGTTTGGAGCCTTAAGCACTTTAGGCTCTACCTTACGGGGTCTACCTTCAAGGTCCAAACAGATCATAAGCCCCTGAAGTGGCTTATGCAGATGAAGGGTGAGAACCCGAAACTGCTCAGGGGGTCCATTAGCCTGAAAGGGCAAGACTTTACCATAGAGCATAGACCAGGGAAGAGTCACGATAATGCAATGGCCTTTCCAGAAGGTATGTTGACCATCTGGATGATGGTGATTATCTCGTGGGAGATTAGGTACCCTAACCTCAGTCTGAGGTGGCCAACTGTGATGCTGGAAATGCATTGGAGGGACAGGGCCTCTCTGTCCATGTCCTACAGTCCTTTTTCATTTGTGTTCTGTATTGTTTTCTGCGCATGAGTCCATATGGTACTCCAGGCAGTGCAGCTCTTCCTGTTTTTGGTTTGGTGCACAGACCCATGGGATACCCTTATGGCACCCATGGGTGGCGGTGCAACCCTGTGCCCCTAGTGTATGTTTTTGGGCACCTATGTGTGGCCCACAGAGCTGGGTATGGGCTGGTGGCAGCTCCATGCTGAATTTTACAGGTGCTCCGAGTATCCTCCATTTTGGGATACCCAGGCCCTGCCATTGAAATCAGTTGATTCCTGATAGGAAACAAGAAGGCCCCTGGGGCCTCATGCTTTCTATTGCCTATTACCTTGTTTTCCAAATGTCATGGGAAGCCCTGACTCTGTCCCTTCCCCCTGACTGGCTGTGGGGTGGAAGTTCCATATATGGTGTTGTTGTGAAGTCCAGGCCAGACTGGCTGGAGCCTTCCCAGTGACTGTATGTTGTGGGTACACCCTGTGGGTGGGACCTGGGTGAATGGCGTGTGTGACCAATATGCACCTCTTGTTGTGGATGTCTGGTTTCAGGTGTATGACACAATAATGGGCCTCATTCCGAGATTGGAGGTAGTCATGGCGCTATTTGCGCCATGACTGCCTCCAATAAAGGTACCGGCACCAATCTCGTTCAATGGGGATTTACCGGTGTAGTCCGACCTTTGCGGAACCGGTAAGTCCCCATTGAAAAAAACATTCCCCATTCCCATTGAGCCCCCATAGGGGTCAATGGGAATGAGGAAGTAGCTAATAACGGTACCGCAATTTGCAGTACCGTTATTAGCTCTGAAGTCCCTTAACGGGTCCCGTCCCTAACACCTGGTTAGACCAGGCATTAAGAAAGAGACCCGTTAACGGACCTCGTAGTAGGGCAGTAAGGGATTACCGGCACCGGTCTCCTTACTGGTGCCCGGTATCTCTTACCGCCCTACTCGGAATGAGGCCCGACTGAGACAGCCCTGCCCGAAACGGGTATGAATGCAGTGTGTAGTGTTGAATGGCTGGGTACTTGTCCCAATACACATTCCTTGTTGTGAGTGTCTAAGAGGGAGTAGTATGGCCTGAATGCACTGTATGCCTGATTGGCTGACTGACTGCATGAATTTCCTTCTGTATGATTGGCTGCTGAGTGTGGCCCAGCAGTGTGGATGAGAGACAGAATAGTATATCTGGGGACCTCTCACCACTGGAAATTGTTCAGAAGTTTAGTTGACATTTGAAGAGTAACTGGAACTGCTTATCCTTGACGCCCGCGCTGGAAGAAGAACTGCTGCTGTATTTGCTTCAACCCGATCCGAAAGCTCTCGAGTTAATCAAGGACTGATCCGAGAGAGGACCTGGTTAGGCACCCTCTTCCCGTGCTCCGAGGAACCATCGAGCACCGCTAACCTTCGCCGGAGCTCCCTGGAAGTCAGACCCTCGACAGGCTGCCGACCGGAGACGGGAACCGCCGAGGAGAACGAAGTAAAGCACCAGGACATCAATGCCGTCAAAGTCCATTGCCATAGACCAGAGTTCGGAGTATCGCGGTAACCGCTGGAGGCACATCGAAGCTGTGTTGCCCAGAAGAGGGGATGGCTTGACGCCGTGCCACCGACGACCGGAGCTGCACGCTCCTTTGCCTAACACTTGATTAACGGACGCGCTCGTCCGCACTGCCGCCCACCTTATCCCGCCGGAGAAGGCCAGGCCGTCCACGCGCCGAGGAGCATCTGCCGGTGGGTTTCCAACCACCTGAAGACCACAAAGACTTTGACGACTCGACACCCTTGTCGGGGCACAGTTCTTCAGAAACTCTTTGCGGTCCTGAACTATCAAACGCTGAGGTGCCCCGCACACCTCACCCTCGCAGGACGTCACCGACGAGCACCGCCTGGGTCGACGCTGTGGTCTCGGCACCATCGACATTTTTATCAACTCTGTCGAAGCCAAGTTCAACTTCTTCAACGTCTCTTGATGATCCGTGGCTCCTGCTTTAAAGGGAGTCACTAAAGAAGGATCAATCGACGCCTCCTTGAAGAACTCTGCTCTACCAGGTACATTGCGGTGCTAGAAACCTTATAGAAGGAAATAAGACTTATAGAACAATATATGGACTGGGCTTGTGATATATCTTTAATTTACAGGTTGCCCAGCTGGGGGGATCTCCACACAGAATTGTGCCTAGTTGGTAGGGGTCAATATTCTGCCCATTGTTCTAACCAACTGCTTTCCTCCTATATCTATTGTTGGTTACTTCTATTCCTTGATCTGTGTGACATTTAACCAGAGTATAGTTGATGCACTTTAATGAGATCTGATAATAATTGTGGTACCACTTTAGAACTGTATATATTTGCCATTCTGGATTTTCTGAGCACAAAGTGAGTTATTGTGATAGTGTACATAACCTTGAATATTAATCATATAAAGACTGCGTTTTAACTAATACAGTGTGTGGACATTCCTTTGTGGGGGCTTGGGGACTACACTGTACTTAAGAACCAGCCTGCATCACCTCCTGAGAAGCTAGGCCTTGATTGCTCGTCCATTGCTACCAACAATAGAGAATCTTGGCTGGGGTCCTCTGTGCCTCTCATCTACCATATAGAGAGCAGAAGTAGAGACCCCCCCTCCATTCTTTACAGTGGAAAGGCTGAGTAAGTCTTGCTGCAGGATTTGAGCTTGCAAAGATCAAGCTGCCCCACAGGTCTCATTGCAAGTTCGGCAGTGCGGGACTAAAGTGGAGGCAAATCAGTTACAGACACTTTTTAGGGGAGGGGTAACAGAATTGCTGCCGTTTTGTCTACACTGCCGAATTACCTATTCAGAGGTAAAGTGGAGGATGTATCTCCAGCATAAAGCTGGAGATGAATCTGACACTTTACCCCCATGAATCTGCAAATTTACCGCACATCATTTCCGCCAGCAGTAAAATGGGGAATTACCACCACTTGTAATGCCATTGTAAATCAACAGGACCAAGTGATGGTAACATGAAACGATTTTGGGGGTAATTTGGCAGATGTACTGTTAGGGAGAATTCTCCAGAATGGCTAATTTCCCTTACCTACTGAGTCCCTCAGACGCTTTGCTGGATTTCTAGGATTTCTTTTTTTCACCTGGTAAGAGTGTGGGCCCTTTTTCCCACTCTTACATGTGTTTTGCTGTGTGTTTTACATTTTTGTGTTCATAGACTGGAGTCTCACCTACTCCATAGGCATCATCTTTTTACTGTATCACACAGCACCTTTAGTGCAGTGACACAGGGTTGTCTTTTTCCCACTTTAAACTCCATTTTCTGGGACTGACTACTATCTCCCAGAACATGTAAAGTTGCCATGGACTTTATTAGTCTTTTTAAATTCACAGACCCAGTACAAACTATCTTACATAGAGTACTGGAAAGGGTTAATAGCTCTCCCTTTTTGTCTGTCTCTCATTGAACATTATTTTGTTCCCCGTTCTTTAAGATTTGGCTGGTGGCAGTGGCATCTACCATATTTTTCCTAACGCGGTCTATGAAAATAGCCTTGGTACTGTTTTAGGCTATGTTAGTAGCCTCAAACATTAATCCGCTGGACCCCATTTACTTTTATTTGGTTCCAGCTGGGTTTATTCGCCATTTCTTTTTGCAAAGGTCTTTCTCGTGTTTTACTCTGCGTGCCAAACCAGGTTTGGTTCCTTTGTTCGCCGTTCTTTGGCAGGCTTCTGCACAGAAGCCCTCCTTACGCGTCCGAGAGTCTGAGTGGACAGGATGTGAGGGAGGGGTTTTAGGCCCCCTGCACAGGGTCTCCTTGGAGACCCAAGGCACACACTTGTTTGATTGGCTAGGTGGCTGTCCTACCAGGACAGCCACCCTGCTGTGTGACTGACAGCCAGACTGTGTGAAAGGGGGAAAATTGAATAAAAAGCAGGTCTCTGGGATTTGGAAGGCAGAGTTGCCACTGGATCGAGAGAACTGAAGAGAAGCTGAAGGAAGAGGACTGCTGCAACTACTGAACCTCCCGGTGAAGCCCTGCTGCAGTTCTGAATCTCATTAAACTTTGAAGATCTGCAAGGAATCTTCTTCCCTTGAGCTGGTGGGACCAACTAGTTCGCCAAACACCAAGCAAGGCCTCCCTCCCCTGGTCCAATTTGCTGTGCACTTGCTGCAGTGAACCGGATATCCAGGAGGACTGGACCCTGTTTAGGTTTTAAGGAGCGCACCTTTTATTCAATGCTTCGCTCTGATGCTGGTTTCTTCCCTGGGCAGTGCAGGACCCTCCAATCTTCCTCCTTCATGTCAGTCCGACAGTTGCTTCAGGAACCGTGAGCCTGCAGGACCTGCCAGGAACATCTGCCTCAGCTACAGCATTCTTGCATTCTTCTTCTTCTAAGGTACTGTTCCAACCCAGTTGTTTGTTCCGTCCGACCACGGTGAAAGTGTTTTAAATCTTTCGCCAATCCGAGGGCTTGTCCTTCTCTACTCTTTTAAATAATGTTTCTTCTGACCAACTTCGTTTCAAACTCTTGGTAAAGATTTAACCGCAAACTACTCTGAAATGTGTGACCCTCTGCAAAGTCTCTGAACCATTAACATTGGTCCAGGCCTATTGATTTGAATCCTAGTTGTAGTAAGCCTTTTCTAGATTGCCCTGCCTACTTACTCGTTGGTGTTGCTTGATTTTGAATAACCTCATCTTTCCCTCCCTATTTAAATTGCTGGAGTGCCATATTGCTCACACTGCATTTTGAGCTTAGCTTGTCCAGAATTGATTGGGTGTTGTGTAGTATATTAAGATTGCGATTTTCTGCTGTTTTATAATAGTGAATTGTTTTATAACTGATGGTGTAAATAAATGTATATTCTATTACTCAGAAACCTTGAACCAGTGTTTGTTTGAACCATAGCAATTGCTGTCCTTTGTGTAACTTCTGATACTGCTCACTTTACTCTTGAGATAAGTCTGGCTGCTCAGCCATTGCTACCACTTTACTGTGTAGTACAGGCTTGAACCAAAGATGAATGTGTGCTTACACGTGTCGTCTTAATTGTATGTGGTGTTCCCAAAGAGTACTGCTTATAATTCTGCCTAACATGTACCACCTAATGAGGCCCACCTCTTTACTCATGTACCTATCCACTATTGGCAAATAATGCATTTTTTAAAGGGTCTTCACTTTCATTGGCTTTGGCGGTCTGTGGCACCACTGGATGACAATCTATGGATAATAACTAGTGGCTAAAGGCACAGACTGGGCTAAGCAACAAAATGAAGAACCACACAGAGTAAGGACCATTACCAATGCCACTTTCATAAACAAATCCGCGCCAGCTACTCACCAACCAGTAATGTTTTTAGCAGCATTGTATAAGTTTACATATATTTTGTCAAATAAGTGCACAGCGAAGGCCCGGCCAGTCAGCCTGCTTATCCTGATGGTTGCTTTGCCAATGCTTGCTCTTAGCAGTGTCCTGTTTGAATGTCCTGCAGTGTTCGTGCATTTCTTGCTTTCTGATTCTAAAACAATAGGGCACATTCAGTAACTGGACGCCCCAGGGACACACATTTTGTTATAGTAAGGATAATGGTGATGACCACACCTGTTGACAACTTGGCATTACCACCAGAATCAACAACATTAGACGATTGCTTTGAGGAACTTGGTGGCGAGAGCAGCGAAAGCAGCATCAGTGACTTTAACACGAACAGTCTCATAATTTGGTGGAGTTTTAAAAAGTAAAAACACGTTGCCACTAAAAGCAACGAGCGCGCCCCTTGAGGTGGGCCCCGCTAGTTTGGATGTATGCGTGGATCTGGAGATGTGCTGTTAACCGTGAAACCTGCACACAAGTACTGAGACGAGATCCCAGGAATGCTGCTCCAATGCCACAAATGGGCGTATGGCCTTCACGCTATTGTATCTTCCAAACATCAGTGTTAATTAGCAGGTTTACATAAATGAGGACCCTCTTTGCATAGGCATTCTGGTAAACTGACGCTGGGTCTTGGTACAGAACAAGATTATCCTCTTGCTTCAAAAGATCATTGGCGAGCAGTATACATGTACTCTATTTCAGAGTGGTATGATCCTATTTTGGGGGTAGCACTGTTCTGGTGGATGTCTTCGGGGCTTGAAGACCTTTTTTTTAAACAGGATTGTTGATGCCATATAGGAAAGTACCGCAGTCTTTATCTGCCTCCTTAGTAAGCGGTATAAACTGCACTGTCGGTACCTCAGCTGCTGATGTAAAGTGCTAGAGGTATTTATTTAATCGCCCAGCTGAAGATTACAGTGATTTTTCAATTGCAATAAAAAAGTGCAAAATTGGTAATTTGTAAATTTGCTGCAACATTTTCGAGATGATCCAAATTGGTGTACACTATTGTATTTTACCTATCTGCCACTTACTTCTGTAAGTTCAGAAGCAACCTATAGAATGTGCACTTAGTGCTCTATTTTTTCCTTTTTCTTGTCACAAAATGTGGAACTCGGTGCCGCAATAACCTGGGGCCTCAATATCCTGGGGTGTCTGAACAGCTCATGTAATAATAGTCATGTGGGGACCAGCCCTGTTCTATACATTTCGCCAAGTCTTGACGCGGCCAACAACTATAAAATGCACTGAGCAATTGCAAAAGCCAAAACTGTTAGATTTGATAACCCTTGTATGTATTGTGGAAATGTAAGCAGTGTGATACAATGGAATTCTTAAGATTCAATTCTCCACATACCTGTTGACTATGATGCTTGGTTTTGCAGTAACTAGGTCAACCTTTGTCCCAACGTCATCCGTGTAATTTAGAGGAGGCAAGTTGATCCTGTAACGGGTAAAGAGCAGCACAGAGTGAGCATCAGGAGGACGAAAACCAATGAGAGCTGGATTAAGAGGGACGGGTCTAGCAAATCATGTTCCTCGTGAACAGAAGGAGGAGAGCAAAGGGCAGGAGTTATCGTGTAAAGTGTGTGAGGTGAATATGACAAGACATCTCACAAAGATTGTGGGCGGAAAAGAGAGATCATTTAGACTCTAGAGGGTTGAGGGAAATATGCAGAGACATCCAGCAGAGACTGGAAAAGGGAAGGAGAGACATGCAGAGTGTGGAGGGGAAAAAGAGACATGCACGGAGAGTGGAGTGGATTGGAGAGCAACATGGAGAGGATGGGGAAGCAGTATATGGAGAGTGTGCAGAGAGCCAGCAGGCATTATGTAGAGGAGTCGTGGAGAGACTTGGGCATAGCGTGGAAGCAAGAGGACAGATCTCCCGCACAGTGCGTGGAGGCAACGGGAAGAGCTCATTTAGAGAATGTGGAGGGCGTCGATGGGAAGAGTGTGCAGATGAACATGGGGAGAAACCATGCGCTGTGCATGAAGAAGATGGGAAGATCACTATAGGGAGGAGTGCCATTCTGTGCAGCAGAGTGTGGCGATGAAAAGGAGACATTATGTACAGACACCATGCTCAGAGTGCTGTGGAGAAAGAGACACCCCATGCATGCAGCGGATACTCGAGAGGACCCCACAACTGGATCTACAGTGTCTTGGAAACTGGCTACTATGACACAACACCTATAAAAACTCTCAAGCCAGGCCTTAGAGGCACTATGGAGGCAGTGCACCTGTCCAGGCTGCCCTCCGCACTACTTCCAGCACATTTCCCAGCATATTTGAAATAGACACACAAAAACCTGGACACTGGATTACCTGTACACATGCACCAAGAAGATGCTACACATTGGCATAACAGCACATTCCTCTTTAATCAAAGGATGAAACACTCGGGAACCACCCCTTATGAAGAGGGCACCTGCTTTCACCTGTCCAAAGATGGCAGCCAGTCTGTGGAAAGGCCTGGGACAAGTGGATATCATTGGGGACAACCCAGTGTTACTGTTTTTCACACACCACACTAGGAGCTCCAGACTTAAAAGCCTACATTCCAGGAGGTGTTACCTGAACACAAAGTCTGCCTGGTCGATGTTATCCCCACAGAAGCTGCCCAGTAAAATGCCACCATTGCCAACCACAGAGCAGGTCTCGTACCGCTTGTTCTTGAAAGGAGATGTCTGTGAAGAAAGAAGAAGGCCATCAAACTGGTAGGAGAGGCAACCACACGAGGTTTCCACCAAGGTTGAGCTGCCTACGGGGAGGGCTTTGGAACGCCTCCTCTGAGCTCAAGGCTTCGCAGCTGCAGGGAGCGCTGCATTTATTCATTAACAGTAACAGAACAGAAACACATTGTTTAAGGGACTTTGGGGTTGCAACACCAAGCAACGAAATGCTACACATTCACCAGTTACGGATCCTAAAGCAACCATGTCTCACAGACTGGCATGCACTGCTTGCCACACATGAACACGGAAATGACCTACACGTGCCCACATTTCATACAAGGCCTGAGCAAGAAAAAGTTCCAAGGAAATTATGTATTAAGCCAACTTAACTCTTCTTAGGGTGAATTCATATTAGATGTGAGGACCAACACAAAAAAGTCCAAAACAGCTCTAAGAAGGAATCCGAAGGCTCAATTGGTTAGTAAACCCAGCAGGTACGTCAAGAGTAGTGGGCGCGCTATGGATGTTTTACTATAGCAGCAGCGATTTATGGTTGCTCTGGTCATGATAACTCTGGAATTTGTGAGGTCACCCATTCCAATTGGCCATGCCACGTGGCACTATGCCCGGGGCATGGCTGGCACCCCTGTTGCACTGGTGGGTCTGCGTGCTAATATTACCCCAGTGCCCTTTTGTAATACGTATTGATGGACTCACAGACTTGCAAAATTCCAGCCTTTTCTTCCATTTTGTGTGTCTACTGCATCTCTCTGTTAACCCCTAGGCCCGACTTTACAAAAGGCCAGTGTACCCAGATAACTGTAATAACCTATTTTAATAATGTCTGTGGTGGGCTGGATCACGTAACAAATGCACCCATAGCAGCAGCATCCATATTTAACACACATTGGCAAAGCCAATAGTTTTGGCGACTGCTGTCTTTTGTATTTGTAGGCACCAGTGTGCAAGGAGGAGAGTGCAAACTTTCACAGTAGGATGTGATAAGGGGTGCAGGTGTGCAAGAGAATGAGAAGGGGAATAGAGCATGGGAGGAAGCAATTGATAGAGGGCGCCATTGATGATGAGCAACAGGAAATATGAGCGAGAAAGGGTGAGAGTGAGAGGTTAAGAAAATGAAGAGTGTGCGATGAAGGATGAGAGGTGGTAGAGAAAGTGGGTAGGATGGGAGGAGGAATAGAGGTGGTAGGATGGGTGGAGCTTGCGAGAGGCAGTAGGGCGCGTGGGTGGGGTAAAGAGTGGGGTTAGGGTAAGTGGGGGAAGAGATAGGGGGTAGGGTTGGAGTATGGGGTAGAGAGAGAAGGGGTTGAGTGGGTGGGGTTAGAATGTGGATGGGGTGGATGGGGTAGAGAGTGTAGGTATAGTGTGAGTGCAGAGGTACAGAAAGTAGGGGTATGGTTGTAGGGGGTGGGCAGAACAGGGTTGGTTGAGGGTAGAGATTGGGGGTGGCGTGGGTGTAGAGAGTGTCGGTTTGGGTAGGTGGTGGTAGAGAGATTGGGGTAACGTGGGTTTGGGGTAGAGAGAGATGGTGAGGGAAGGGTGTGTGCAGGTAGAGAGAGTTGTGGTATGACGGGTGGGGGTAGAGAGAGTGGGGTTAGGGAGAGTGGGGGAGGTTGGGTGGATTTAGAGAGAGTGGGGTGGGTGGGGTTAGGGAGAGGGGGTGTGTTTGGTGGGCGGGTTATAGAGTGGGAGTGGGGTAGTTGGAGGTAGGTGGATGAGTGGGGGTAGAGAGAGTGGGGGTAAGGCAAATGGGGGGGTAGAGAGTGAGCACAGAGTGTGTCACTGAGGTAAAGTAAGTGGGGGTATTTTGGGTGGCTAGGGTAGAAAAAGGGTAGGTAATCTGCGAGAGTGGGGGTATGGTGGGTGGGTAGTGTAGAGAAATCTGGGTAGGGTGCGTGGGGTTAGAGAGAGTTGGGGCAGGGTGGGTGAGGCAGTGCGTGGAGGGTAGAGAGTGGGGGTGGAGTGTGTGGGAAGGAGTATTTGGTTGGGGGCAGAAAATATGAATAACAAAGCAGCCCCGGTTGGACTTATTGAAAGTATTCCAAAATAGCCCAAACGAAACCCAAACAGCACATGTCATGGGGGAAGGAGGGGGTAGGGAGAGTGGGTATGGGGGTAGAGAGAGTGCGGTGTAGAGAGGCAGCCTCAGAAGGATTAAAAAAAGCAGATCTTTATCAATTGGGTTACTGAACACAAAAATAACTGTTGAGATGACTACATGGAGACAACATTAGAAGTGGTGCCATGTACAAGGTAATTGCACCATACGGAAACCATTATTGTATAAAAGAGATTAGGCCACCTGGAGGCAATAACACCTAGATATCTCTATTGCAGACCTACATAACCAACCCAGACAACAAGTCCGAATAGGACAAAGGTTGGGCGACACCCAATAAGATCGCAAGGTAAAAAAAACCCTTTGGAATATTTGCATTGAAAAGTGCAACAGTAACTCTTATGAGTCTTTACTAAAACCACTAATTGGAAATTACTGCTCTCAGAACAGCAAGTACACTGGTGTTCTGTTAACACATGAAGAAGTGGTCCGCATGTATGCATGAAGACAGGTGAGCCACTCTCCACCATTGATGTAGGAATATGAATAGAAACATACAAGGATTCGAGTGGGTATCTGATAGTGTTCCTCCTCTATTTATACCCCCTTCTAGGGCACGGAATTAACTTCCATCAAGCGCCCATCAGAAAATCCCGGGGAGATCCTCCTCAGTCCATGTGTGGGACAACATGACATGAAAGAAAAAAGTGTCTCTAATTGTTATACTAGAAATGAAACTGTACACAATGTTTTAAGAGGTCCTGAAGAAAGCGGAGAAATATTGATAACCGCTGAAACAGGTTGACACCATAGGAATAGGTTCAGGAGTGATGACCTGAACCCCGATATCCACTACAAACAACAAGTGGTCTCGGTGTAAGAACATCGTCACAGTAATTGTTTTAACAATTGGGCATTACAAGAAAACGACGGTTGTCCATCTCTAGTTTTTAACTATGATTTAATGATTTAATATCAGTAGAAAATAAGATACACACATTTGGAGTCGAGATGAATAAGTTTATTATCAACTTCCAAATAGTGTGCACATACTTAGGAAAGTAGAGAGAGAGGATAGGGCCATCTCTCGTCTATCCCTCACCCTAGATAGGCGTTACACCAGCGCTGCCTAGGGTTAACAGCAGCCAATTCCAGGGACAGCAAGATGTTTTTGACAGGGGCATTTATGTATATGTAGGGATTCAGTCTATTAGGAATAACTTTGTAATTGCACGGTTCTGTCTATTTTGTGTTAAAAAATGTGAATTTATAAACCATGGTCAGCTCGAAAAATGTTGGCCACATATTAAATACCAGTTATATTCTGTGCGCCTCCAGTCTTCTTTGATAACTGTTCGCCTACTGACAGCAATTTAGTTTGGAGTGGGCCAGCAAAGGACATCAAGGGATTCCTGGGTCAGACAATCACCTGGTTTAGCAACCCAATGCCTGTGCCCACAACAAACCGGACGGACAAGCGCTGTGACGCGAGGTCAATGTAGCACTCAACAGACCACCCAAACAAATAAGTGTAGCTACGAAGCACCACCTATTTTTTTAACCTCTTTATTTACATAGGTTTTTCTCTTTTTACACAAAAAAAACAAAGCAAACAAAAACATCATTCAATATCAGGGATAACCATAAGCAGTACATTTCAGTTTTATATGTATGTATATTGGATGCCAGCTAGCATATTGTTCTGTCGAGCGCTGGACTGGATTAAATTCTTCCTGCAGAACAGGGATCACCAGATATCCCCACCTCTCAAATCTTCTTCTTCTAATGCAATTTCTGAGATTGAATAAAAATGTGAACATACGTAACTACGCCAATGATATCCAATTCATCTTTAAGGTGAGACTGAAGGACCCTGGCCCTATCCATCTGTTAGCTGTATGCATTTTGACAATTGAGAACTAGATGGAGCAAAGCCAACCTGTTCCTAGGTTGTATTGGTAGGGGCTCTTGCTGAGGTGTGGCCGTGTAACGTAGGATATCATCGTTTGTGTGAAGGCACGAAGCCTTCCAAGGTGATGATATTCTGATAGGAAGTCTTTGATGCGGAAAGTTGAATGGCTCCGCAGCTCACATGAGTGGTCACGAGGAGCTTTTCCAACCGCAGGCTACTGAACAGAGTCTTCCTGTCCCTATACTTCTCAGGCAAAGCACAGTCAGCGATGCCGCGGTTCATGTAGACTCTCCTGGCTTTGTCTTAGTCCTAAGTATCTCATCCATCGACTTCTGCAGATCCACTGCTCCCCACCACCGCATGCAACTAAGGTGGCAAGAGAACGTCTACCCCGTGCTGCCTTGACTACCAATAGCGATTACTGAACATGATAAATCACTATTAATATCAAACTGCATGTTTGCAGTTGATAGACATTTTGAACTGCAGTCACTCAGTCATGAGTTGCCCAGGAAGATAAGCATTTTTCATGTTCTAATGTTTGCCAGATTCCAGGAGTTGCAGTAAGCAGCACAATGAGGCTTTCCCAAGGATTAGTGGCACTCCTAGTGGTGAAATGTCATAGGACACGTGGGTCAGTGCAGGTGGCCTGGGTCTCAGCTTTTATAGTAGTTATTTTTTGGATGTATCTTGATGGGATCGCACAGAGAACATGTATGGTATCAGGAGCAACTTGAACATAAGGTACTGCAGTTAGAAGAGCCTGGGGTCTGGGATAGACCAGAATGTGCAAACCAGGACAGGCCTTGGAGTATCAGCAAATGCAATTGGCCCTTTACTAATGGACGCATTGAACGGCGGAATTTCAATGTTTGTATTATGTGTGTTTAGAGTTTTGAGATATCTGTGTCACAAACTCCACTATAACACGACTTTCTGGGTTCCAAGGTCTGCAAATGAACTACTATGCTAGGCATGGCCTGCTGGTTACATGGTGAGTAAAACGTAGTGCGCCTTCCCTGCATTAATAAGTATTAGTTCCTTTGTTAAACTTGTTGCCTGGGAGCAGAACCTAGTGTTGGCCGATACTCAGTAGTCAGTCGAATTATAAAATTGGATGTAGAGATTATTAAGTTCAGATCGTGCGCCTGGGCGTCTAAATTGATTGCTAGTTTCAATGAGATCTTGTTTTGATTTTAGTTTGAATTGGTCTACTGGTTACATGGTGTTCTTGAGGATACATTTTCATTGGGATGTGATTCACCTTGCAGAACCGCACCACACTTATGTATTCATTCAGTTCTTGAATTGCTCCACTCAGACCTAACTCTCCCCTTCTGGAGCTCCCTGCGACCCTCGCGCCTCCTACCCAGCCCCGCTCGACTTCTACTCCTGCATCCTTACTTGTAACACCCTGGATGTGTCACCCATCTACATTACCTTCCCAGCTAAGTACACACTTTATAAATCCTATGCATCCTTAAATAAGGACCAGAATAAACTTGAAGGGCATCAATATGGCCTGTAGAGCTAGCCCTCTGAGTGTCAAGGTAAATCTGTACAGGCCTCCCTTCAGATGTTGCAGTAAAGCACTCCCTGTTGCTAACCCTAGAAACACAAAAAGTCATGCATGTTTTTCCCATTGCCGTAACTGTACCCCTCTAGTCTCTTCCCGGCAGGGTCGTTGCTAGGTATGGAAAAGATCCAGGACTACACTAATGTCGGGAGTGTCGGGACTCGGGGCTAGCTAGTCTTTTGGTTGTAGCCCCTGAGCTATCTGGGGCTACAACCAAAAGACCCGGGGCTGTATCCTCCTCAGCCCCCCTAGCAACGTCTCTGGTTCCCGGTGGGGCACTAGACACACAGTCCACTTCTCATGCACAGGAATTTAGCTGAGCGAATAGCAATGCATGATGCTGAACCCTCTGTACTTGTCTACGGGTGTCATAGTCATGACCCTGGTAGGGAAGTGGATTGAATGCTCACTTCTGAAAAGGGAGCAGCCGCGGGAGCTGAGGCCGATGCTTGCCTTCTCCAAAACCTTTCTTAAATTGGCATTGTTTTATTTTTTTTATTTTGATGTTTTTGTTTTTCCATCCAAAAAGAGTAACAAAAACAGTGATTGACAATATGGCGGTCGAAGCTTTTGCACGCTTGACACAACAACTGGCCTCACAGCGTGGTAATAGTGGAGGTTTGCTTCCACCTGTGCAGTGAAGTGTGATAACTTGAGGTAATCGGTCCACGGATCAAAGCACCCTGCTCCTCTATTGATAATTCATGTGTTTTTTCTGGGAGCAAGTACTCACCACAAGCTGAATTTGGAAATGTCTTCAATTGAATTGTAACTACTTAGGGTTACATGTCATATAATGCATTTAGCAGAGAACAGAAATCCCATCCATCAAGTGTATGGGGAGCTGCTAAAAGAGGAGGGGGGCAAAAGTGACACTGCTGCCTGCCATGAACCACTTGGCATCTGCTCAACCCTCTCTGCTACCCCACTGGCAAGCACTATGCCATGTGTGATCGGTCTCACATGTGGAGTGTGCAAGTAGCAGGCAAGGATGGTATCACACAGGTGCCGGTTGATTAAACTGTTGACCCTTGTGTTGGAGGAGAACATTATATGACAGAGCGTGTAAAGGTTGTTTTCACGTACTGATGGAAAGCACTGCATGTAAACACAATTCTACATGGGCACACCCAAAGGGCACCTCGCCTCGATTATGAAAAATT
Source organism: Ambystoma mexicanum (assembly GCF_040938575.1). Taxonomy (NCBI): domain Eukaryota; kingdom Metazoa; phylum Chordata; class Amphibia; order Caudata; family Ambystomatidae; genus Ambystoma; species Ambystoma mexicanum. Next base: position 142,755,213 of record NC_090921.1, read on the forward strand.
GTACAGCAGGATCTGTTACTGTTCATAAGCCACCTGCATCTCCAAAACATAGAGAAAAGAAGGTCCAAAGGCAACTTTGTGCTTGCAGGGTTCTTGTCTGTGTTTTATTAGTAGGCAATGTGACGGCATATTTAGTACACACAATGCGTCAGTGTCAGACCGGTCCTTGGGACAGGTTTGCGTTGATGTGATTTGATGTAGTTTTTGTAATGCGCTAAATCGCCCAGGGGCCTCAAAGCGAACAGATAAACAAACGAGACGGACAAACTCGAAAGAAGAACCCTAAACGTCAAAAAACAGAGAGCCATGATAAGAATTAGTCGGGTCATTCTTGAACAAGTGGGATTTTACTCCCTTCTTGAAGTCGTAAATGGAGTTGGTCTGCCTCTAGTGGATCGGGAGCTCGTTCCAGGCAATGGGAGCCTGAAGGTCAAACATAGTGCCACCGAACCCAGTGAGTTTGAATCTAAGGTTTTTCAAGGTCATAGGAATGCAGTGAGCGGCCCCCTCTACAAGCGGATAGCCAATCGGACAGATACTTGGGCACATCGGAATTGCGACATTTATAAGTCAATGAAAGAATTCTGTGCGTAATACGCTGTTTCACCAGTAGCCAGTGAAGTTTCTGTCTGGCCACTGAAACATGATCTCTACGAGACAGACAGAATACAGCTCTCACGGCATTGTTTTGTGTAGTTTGCAACCAGCCAGCAGAATATTTCCGTAATCGAGGCGCATATTAACCAATGCCGTAGCGAGCAGAGACATATTTTTTTAAACATTTTTTTATTTTTTTTAATTGTATCACCTTAATTAAATCAACCTTTCAAATATCGGTTACAAAAATAAATGTTTACATTTTACAACTTTACATATCAATTTCGAATCAAAGAATATATATTAGTCTCTTGCATTACATTTATCTTACTTTCTGCAAAATCACTAAGCTATGCATATAGACATATTTTGTATGGAAATATATGGTCGAGTGTGATTCAGAAGTTTAGTTACATAGCTACATGTGGCTTTGACCTGAGCAACCTGTGATTTCATGGTAAGTTCGGCATCAATCATGATGCCCATGGTCTTAATTGTTGTGGCTACTTTTATGGTATTATCGTCTATGATAGAACTATCATAGTCAGAGCCCATTTTTTTTTTTTTATTCTTGGAAGCAATAAACAAAAGCTCAGTTTTTTCAGCATTAAGGGCAAGTGAATTAGTGGCCATCCAAGCCTGAATGGTTTGATAAATGAAGTTCATGGTTTTGGTGTCGCTGAGATGATTTCCTGATAGCTCAATTATGACCCGACTGTCATCAGCATAATTAGTAAACTGGACACCCAGGTCTTCAAGGAGCACAAGAAGGGGATGGTATACATGCTATACGCATTAAATAATGTGGGTGAAAATACAAGAACCCTGTGGTACACCACAGGTAACAAGTGCAGGAATGGAGCAAACAGTATCAACTGCTACTCGTGCATATCTGAGGACCAAGAAATGATGCGATCCATTGTGAGGCCAGCAGGGAACAATGTGCCTGATCAACCAGTAAAGTAACCAGTCGAGAGTGATCGATCAATTCAAACGCAGCGGATAAGTCGAGTAATGTAAGGATTGCTGGTTTACCCCTATCGGCAATGCCCACAAAGGTTACAATTATAATCATAGAAACAGTGGTGCATTTGTGAAGGAACAGAACAGCCAGCACATGTTTCGACCTACGGGTCTTTATCAAGGCCAGGTGGTTTCAATATGTGATCCACTACTAGAGTTGGTCAGATGGTTCTGGGCTCCATGGGTTCGCACATAGTGTAGACCCGCCAACTTTAGTTGAAGAAGTGGTAGTTGAATTGTTTAGATAGTTGCAAGAATCTGTGCTTTATTGTCCGTGGCTTGCTGCATGTGTAGTCAACCCGAAGGTGGGTTCCTCAAAGGTTCTACTCCTGCTGTTTGTTTAAAAAGCTAGTAATCTTTGCTGCCCATGTGCGCGCCCTTCATTCTAAGAGGGAGCTGGTACTCTGTGTGCGTCCTGGCGGATAAGGTAGTCTCTAAAACATGGATGGAAATATTTTTGTTAAAAAATGACAGAAATAACACATCTACATTTTCGGAAATGCCGCAGGCAGAATTGTTTGGAAGCAAGACTGTCTCCCAATGTATAGTCTTTGCACAAGTGGGTTCTGATGGAGTCTAAATGAATAAACTCTGAGAATCAAAGGATATACTTGGAGGGCAGGTTGTTGTACATTGAGGCTAAGGACACAGACAGATGCCCAGCAGAGGCTAGTCATGCCTCTCAGCCACACACCCTTCCTATTGTAGCTAGCACACCGGGTGCCTTTGCCAGGTCAACTCGGACTGAGAGAGGTTCTGAGCACACTTTTCATACACCTCTTAGCAAGATGTACCATGCTGCAACTAGGTCTCCTCAATGCCCTTCGAGAGTCCCCCACTCCAAAATAACCCACCAATTTCCCTCTGAGCTACAGATTAGCATACCTATGGCCTTGTGCAGGTGAGCTAATCAAGAGAACATAGCAACACGTATATTTGAATCCACATCAAACTGAATACAACACTGCCACACACTACTAAAGACAGAACTCTATTTAATCCCACATTAAGAGTATGCCCTGCTACCTACTTCTAGACTCAAGTTAGCCGCGTATTAGTATAATCTTGCTACTCCTCAATCTGGATTCCCTTCGGAGGCTTAATGTTCCCTTGGACAACCATCTCCCTCTCTCACTCTGTGAGGTTCGCTCTCACTCTCCCTCTCTCTGCGGGGTCCGAGAAGAGTGCCGACGCCCTGCAAGATGGACCAACTTACATTTGTGAGGTTTGAACAGGAGCCCCTTCAAGTTAGAGGCGTAGCCAGGATTGGGGCTTGAAGATAATGTAATTGGACCCACCACAGTGACATTTATATCTGTAAATGCCCATACGGTGCTGCTGAGTGGGCATTTATAGATTTTGGGTGGGCCTTCCTGCTCAGGCTACACCCTGTCTACACCTCTGCTTCATGTATAACCCAGAAGAATGGTACTTCGCGCCCCAGAGCCTCATTCCATAGCAGCTATTAATTTAGTGCACCTGCTTCATTTTTATTCTCGTCTGACATTCATTGCGCTTGGTGCCACCAGTTGGCAACACACTACTATCCTAGCCTTTCGGAATGTTCACTTTCCGGTCCTCTGTCCTGTCTGTAGTGAGGGGGCAGCATATCTCTGCCATGCAATAGCAAGGCAATTGCAGTTAACACACTGCACATGCCAATGCAGCCACTTGTTTTGATCCTCTATAGTACCATTGCACAGTGCACATACACCAACAAACTTCCTAAAAAGGTTGTTTGGATAGTGAAAAGTCAGCTGGCATTTCAAGGGCTGGCTATCACCCTGCGCTATGCACCTGTGCTGATAGCTGACTATCGCCCTCTGCTATGCCCCTGTGCTGATAGCACCAGCTTTCAGTTAATAATAACAGTTCTAGCTCAAATGGATGAGAAAAGCAGAGAGTAAAATGGGACATTCTTTAACTGACAGCTCTCTAATTGAAAGCAAGGTGGAGCAGCTATGCAGAAAGAATGATAAACAATTGTTTGGGCTTCACATTTCTTTAGACCTTAACAGAAACTACATTTAGGAAACAAACATATAACTATCACTTAAATATGGAGCATGACAATAAAGGAATACATCTCACAAAGTTGCTTAGCCTGCACAGGCTGTACTTCACGAGGGAGCATAAGGCGGGAACTAGTCATGGGAATGCAAATAGTATTGTTTTTAAATATTTGGCAAATTCTGACATTGTGGCCATCTGGCGGGGTATTAGGCCCTCCCCTACGCCATTCTAACCTGGCAAGGGGGTGTTGTAGGATAAAAAATGCCAACCTGCAGTTGTGTATTTTTGTTTTTTACTAATCAAGTCTGCCCATTTTTTTCCTAATGAGTCTTTCACCAGATATATTGATGCTCTTGAGAGACTTTGAGGGCCAGATACTCCAAAAGGTTTTTCGCGCAAGTGAGGACAGCGCAATATGGAAAGGGCATCTGAATGAGCGCAGCTTAAATGCACTCCTTTTGTGCATATAAGGGGGCATTTCAGGGCATTTAAAAGTGCATCCAGAATCCACAAATGGGATGCACTTTTAAATGCCCCTGAAACAAGGGGCATCCCCCTGCGCCATTTAAATTGCTGCACCTGCCATGATTTGTTTTTGAAGTGTGACAGCCTAACACTGTCAGAGATTGGCTGCCTATCATTGAATATGAGGAGGTGTTGAGGCTTATCAAAAAATCAAAATCTTCCCGGGCGGCAGGACCGAATGGCCTGACCAACAACACTTTCAAGGGCCATCCTATTGCCTGGGCGCAGATCCTCATAGTGCTATTTAAGAATATTATAAAAGGCGGTGTATTTCCGAGTACTTGGTAAACCACATATGTAGTCCTTATCAATAAACGCTGTGAGAGACATCAGGCCCGAAACTATAGACCCATTGCATTAATCGATGCCGATTGTAAAATGTTTGCATCTATTCTGCTACTACATTTGGATGAGTGGATGTCCAGCTCCCATTGATTAAACAAACTCCAGACGGGGTTTAGAGTAGGCCACTCCACGAATCTGAATGGATTGGTAATGAGGGCACTTCAGGAAACTGCATGGGGAAGTTATGGTGGAGAAATGTATGTAGCGTCAATTCATCTGTCAACAGCCTGTGGGCTGAATTGGCAAAATGAGGGCTTCCAGGAGGCCTATTGAGGTTAATAATGGATCTTTATGATGATGCAGGAATCTGTGTTAGGCTTTACCTGGAGGGGAACTTGTCTGGTTGGATCGAAACCAAAGTAGGTTTGAGACAGGGGTGCTCTCTTGCCCCCGGGCTTTTAAATTTATATGTATCCAACATTGGAGAGTATCTGGCAGAAGTGGGCCCGGTAACCCCAAAACTGGGAGATCTGCGTATCCCCTGGCTGGCATATGCAGATAATTTCCTGCTGCTCGACTGCACCAAAGTGGCCCTCCAACGCTTAATTAGGAACAAGTTACTTACCTGTAACTGTTGTTCTCCAGCATGGGTCTGGCATGGATTCACAAGCTCATGAATATTCCCCGTCGTCAGGCCGGGAATCCTCGGTAAAGAAAAAATCAGTATCAGTTTCGTTTCTGATCTGTCTTTCTTAGTAGTAACCAATCACTGGTCTCTGGGTCATACTGCTCCCAGCCAATGACTGTCCTCTCCCTAAGCCCCCCCCCTGGCAGGCATCCTCAGATTCGGTAGCATGTAAAGTGGCAGTATGACCAAGTGAAGAGCTGCAGAGGGGTAAGAGGGAGGGTTCGCATGTGAATCCATGCCAGACCCATGCTGGAGAACAACAGTTACAGGTAAGTAACTTGTTCCTTCTCCAGCATGGGGTCTGGGATGGATTCACATGCTCATGAATATAAGAATACATAGCAGTACACACATGCACAACCACGGGAGGTGGCAAAGGCTCAACATTAAGCATTACATAAACTCAACATTAAGCAACTCTTACCTCCTCACCAGGCCCACCTTCAGGTGAACAGGTTGCGCAGCACTGCTTGGCCGACCCTGGACTCCTCCCTGGAATCCCGGTCGACGCAGTAGAATCTCGTGAAGGTGTGCGTCGACCTCCACGTAGCAGCCCAGCAGATATCTAGCAGAGGCACACCAGACAAGAACGCCGTGGTAGCAGCGATCGCTCTGGTCGAATGGGCTCTCGGACGGCCGGGCAACGGTCGGTTTTCTAACCAGTGACAGTGCATGATGCATCCTGAGAGACATCTGGAAATGGAAGCCTTTGAGAGGGCCTTCCCTTGGTTCACAGGTCCAAAGTTCACAAAAAGCTGTGATGTCTTCCGAAAACTCTTTGTGCGGTCCACGTAGAACTTCAGCGCTCCAGCTACATCCAGCGAGTGCAAAGTCCTCTCGGCCGGCGACAAAGGCGACGGGAAGAAAACTGGCAACACCAAGGACTCGTTGAGGTGGAAGTCCGACGGCACCTTGGGCATGAAGGAGGGGTGCATCCTCAGCACCACCCTCGTCTTGTGGAAAGTCAAGTATGGAGGCAGGATAGGGCCTGGATCTCTCCCACCCGTCGTGTGGAGGTGATGGAACTTCAACGGTGCCGAATGCAGAGGCTCGAATGGTGGCCCCATGAGCCTGGTCAGCACCATGTTGAGCTCCCGCGCCGGGGCCGGAGCCTTCACCTGCGGGAACGATCGGAACAGTCCTTTCATAAATTCCTTCACCAGGCGATGAGACCACAGGGATGACCGTCCTGCAGTTGTGGTGTATCGGGAAATCACTGCCAGGTGTATCTTGATGGAAGCGTGAGGCCAGCGACAGTAGGTACGGCAGCACTTGAGGGGCCGTAATCCGTAGAGGGTTAATCTTCTGTGCACGGCACCAGACAGAGCACCTCTTCCACTTGTGTCCGTAGCACTTGAGAGTTGATGACGCCCTGGCCTTCGCAAGAACTTCTTTGCAGTCCGCCAGGATATCGTACCCTCCAAACCCTAGTGCTGCAGGAGCCAGGCCTGCAAGTTCAGCGACTCCGGGTCGTGATGAAGGATGGCACCTCCTCTGGAGAGAAGATCTGCGTCCGTCGACAGTTTGACTGGTGGGGACGCTGACAAGTCCAGAAGGTCCGGGAACCAGATCTGTCTCGGCCACGCCGGTGCAACAAGGATCATCCTGCACCGGGACCTCTTGAGTTGGTTGAAGAGTCGAAGTAGTAACGGCAACGGAGGGAACGCATACAGGAACATGCCGTCCCAGGGAAACGAGAAAGCATCGCCCATGCTCCTCGGTTGGGGAAACCTGCTGGCGAACCTCTGGCACTTGGAGTTCGTCGCCGTCGCAAACAGGTCGATCTGGGGTTTGCCCCATCGTTGGAAGAGTCGATCCACTTGGTCTTGACGTAGTACCCACTCGTGGCACGAGCGCAGCTCCCTGCTGAGTGAGTCGGCGATGGTGTTCTTTATCCCTGCTAGATGAAAGGGTCCCCTGGGCAACCGCCCAATGCCACAAATCCTGGGCTTCCTTGGATAGGGCTGGGGATCTGGTTCCCCCCTGCTTCCGGATGTAGAACATTGTGGTGGTGTTGTCGGTGATGATCCTCACCACCTTGCACCTGAGGGACGGGAGAAATGACCTGAGGGCCCAGAACACTGCTCGGAGCTTCAGGATGTTGATGTGAAGTGGCCTCTCCTCCGGGAGCCAAAGGCCTCTCGCGTGAAGATCTCTGGTGTGCGCTCCCCACCATTCCAGGGAATTGCTTGGCAGAAAACTTCGTTGAGCGTGATCTTGTCCTCGAAACTGCCCGCCGCTTGCATCCAACGGGCGTCGAGTAACTCCTGTATGGGACGCATCTGAAGCCTGCATAGGCGCACCAGGTAGATGCATGAGGACATCATCCCGAGAAGGGAATTGATGGACCTGACCCTGGCCACGTCTGTGGCTAGCAAACGCTGCACCTTGCCCAGGATGGATCTTCGTCCTTTCTTCCGACGGCGAGGCCAATCGCGCTACTGTATCGAGCCTGGCTCCCAGAAACAGTGCGACCTGCAACGGAACCAGATGGGATTTGGGGAAGTTGATGGAGAATCCCAGGTCCGTGAGCAGCTGGACGGTCTTCGCTGTGTGCTCAACGGCGAGTTCCCTTGTTCTTGCTCGGATGAGCCAATCGTCCAGGTAGGAGTAGACGTGGATCCCCTGCAGGCGCAGCCGCGCCGCCACTGGTGCCAGGCACTTGGTGAATCCCCTGGGTGCCGATTTCAATCCGAATGGGAGGGCCTTGAATTGGTAGTGCCGTCCTTGGACTACGAACCTGAGAAACTTTTGGTGTCCTTTTAGAATGGGGATGTGAAAGTACGCCTCCTCCAAATCCAACGACGATAGGAAGTCGCCTTCCTCCAGCTGGCCCAGCACTTGCTGGAGGGTGACCATCCGGAACTTCTTTGCCTTGATGTATTTGTTTAATCGACGCAGGTCCAGGATGGGACTACATCCTCCAGTCTTCTTTCTGATGAGGAAGTATCTTGAGTACACTCCGGAGCCCCGGAGCCTCTTTGGGACAAGCTCGACGGCTCGTCTCTTGAGCATCGCCCTTACTTCTAACAGCAGTTGAGGGACGTGGTTTTCCTTCCTGGCCAGGGGAGGAATGCGGGGGCACTTTTTTAGAAATTCGAGAGTGTGCCCGCGGGCCAGGGCATCCAGCACCCAACGGTCGGTGGAGATGGACTCCCACACGCTGACGAACTTCGCCAGCCGGCCTCCCACCGGGGTGCTCAGGTGGTGGCCCGACGCTACGGCTGGTTCAGTCTTGCTTGGCAGAGGCCTTGCCGCCTTGGCCTCCCTGGCGACAACGGCGAGATCCACCTGACTTGCCTCGTCCTCTGTAGGCCTCTTGCGATGAGGATCGGGCCGCCTGATGGTACGTCGAGGAGCCACCGCCGAATCCTTTGGAGGCACCTTGCTTGCCTCCGGAGCTCCGAAAGGGCGGCCGTCGTTCCTGCAAAACTCCCAAGGCCCGAGCCGTCTCTGTGTCGGTCTTGATGGCCTGAAGTGACTCATCCACTGTTTTTCCAAACAGGTTGTTCCCGTCGAAGGGCATGTCCAAAACTATGGTTTGCACGTCCTGGCGGAAATCTGTTGCCTTGAGCCATCCCCGCCGTCGAAGGCAAACGCTGTTGCCCAACTGGCGGAAACCGGTGTCGGCAATGTCCGTGGCTACCGTTATGGCGTGGTTCGACGCCACCTCACCTTCCTGTAGGATCTCCAGGGCCTCTGCCCTCTTGTCATCCGGTAGGAAGTCCAACAGGGGGGTGATCTTGTACCACAACTCCCAGTCATAGCGGGCGACAATCGCTAGGGCGTTGGCCGCCTTAATTGGCATTGCCGCAGACGAGATGACTCGTCGTCCCATGGCTTCCAGTTTCTTTCCATCGCCGTCCGGTGGGGAAGTTGAAGCCGATGCCCCCGCCACTTTCTTCTTGGCCGCCGCCGAGACGACTGAATCCGGGGACGGCTGAGCCCTAAGGCACAAAGGGGCGGCATCGGGGACCTGGTACTTCTTCTCGTACCGGTCCCTCTTGGCAGGCATCGTGGACGGGTTCTTCAGAAGAGCAAGTCCCTCATCCCAGATGTCATCCAGCAACGGCACCATGAGGACCGTCTTCCTCTTGGCCTTGCGCCGTTGGTAGAGGAAGCCTTCCTTTTTATGTTCTTCGGGGCAGAGCTGGAAAAGCTTGGATGCCCTGGCAATCATGGCTTGGAAGGAGCCAATTTGGTCGGGCGGGGAGGCCTGAGGGGTTGGTGATGGGAGGCCCATCCCGTCGTCACCACCGTCGTCATCTGTCCCCGCTGTGGCTGTATCTGTTCCCGTGTCATCCCCAGAGACAGGGGTAGGAGATAAAGGCTGCGAGGGCCGTTAGGGCTGGAAGGGCGGGGGTGGATGAACTCTCCTCCTCTTGTTTGGAGGGCTTCCCTATGGGCCCGGTTCTGCTGGGTCATCCGTTGGGGGTAGGGGCAATCTCGTCCTTATCTCCGTGCATGAGGTTTGGATTGCCATCAAAATGGCCACCGAGTTGTCCTGTGACTCGGGTTGCGACAGGCGCGATGGTTGCTCCTCCTCCACGGGAACCTCATTGGCGCCGCCGTCGCTCTCTTCGTCCTCCTCATTGGGATTCCTCCTGTGGGACCGAACCTCCTCAAACTTCTTCTTGAGGCCCTCCACGACTTCAACCAGCTCCTCCTCGGAGGCTGTATCCGTGTCCGTAACGGCTACCGCCCCCCCCTCTTTTTCCACCGGTGTCTTCACGGGGTTCTTCTCGATGGGCTGAAAAGAGGATTCCCTCCGCGGTGGCAGGGAAACTCTGGGCCCCAAGGTCGCCTCCACTGGGGTAGCCTCCACAGGCTTTGCCAGGGCCGTCGCGACTACCTCGATAGAGGCCTTAGCCGGGTGAATCAAGGCCTTCACCACCTTGTGTGCGCTGGAGGCCTTCCCCTTGGGGGGAGGGTCACCGCCTCGCTCCCCCTCGGCTGGTTCCTTCGCGATCGACTGGGGCCTCTCCAGAAGCTTAGCCGGGTTCTCCGATTTTCTCTTCCCCGAGCCAGGGCGTTGGCTTGTGTTTGATTGCGCCGGTGAAGGTGCACCCTGCCTGGCAGCCGAGGAGCCCAACCGTTTGGCGCTCCCGGTGCCCGCGGACTTGCAGTGCTTTGCCTTTTGTCGGGTCGCCGGAGCGCCCTCACAGGACTTAGAAGACCGTTCGGACTTCTTCTTCTTCTTCTTCTCACCTGCTGGGCTCTTTCCTTCCAGCCAGTTGGCGAGACGGGTCCGACGATCCCTCATAGTCCGATCCGTCATGTTCATGCAAAACGTACAATCCTTCTCCACGTGCGTTTTGTCTTTGTGAAGGCAGTAGAGGCATCTAGAATGCTCGTCCTCCTTGAACACATTCTGTAATCTGCATCCAGGGCAGTTCCTAAACAGCTTGGATCCGGGTGTCGAGCTTCCCTTTTCCTGGGCCATGTCCACGAGGTAGGCCTCAGAAACTTCTGGAATCCTCCAAGAAGCGTAACTCGACGAAAACTTCACCCTTGAGGGGTGTAGAAAATTCCGAAACGGGTCCCCGTTGATCGGAAGTAGAAACGGTGGAGCTTGAGGCTCGATTGACCGAAAATTGAGATAAAACTCTTTGAAAAAACACAAAACGCAGTAAAAGCTCGAGAGCTATATCACGAAGACTCCCAACACTTGAACGTACGCTAAAAATCTGAGGATGGCTGCCAGGGGCGGGGCTTAGGGAGAGGGCAGTCATTGGCTGGGGGCAGTATGACCCAGAGACCAGTGATTGGTTACTACTAAGAAAGACAGATCAGAAACGAAACTGATACTGATTTTTTCTTCACCGAGGATTCCCAGCTTGACGACGGGGAATATTCATGAGCATGTGAATCCATGCCAGACCCCATGCTTGAGAAATACATTTGCAGCGTTTGCGTCTGAAAATGAATTGATTGTTAATCCTAGGAAAACCTGATTTTTGGCGCTGCTAAGGGGCCGGAGAAAAAAGGCAGGGTTGGAGCATACAGGGCGTGCCTATAGAATGTACCTCGAATGTCCTCTATTTGGGATTTCATTTAATGGAGCAACCTTAGGATGTGGACTTCGCTCTTTCCTTAAACAGAAGGCCCTACCCCTAACTAACCAGATGATGAAATTACCAGATGATGAAATTAAATAAAACATTTGTCAGTTTTTCCTATTAAACCGTCGATCTGTCTTTACGAGGGTAAAGTTGTGCCAAAATTGACTTAAGGGATGGACCTGCACTATTGTGAGCTAGAGATATTCTGGGAAACACTGGAGGGAAGGTTGTGGAGACGGACGCTGAAGTTACCTTACAATATTCCAATGGCTGCCGTCAGATAGGAATTAGGAATAACCTTGCTGCAGGACCGGGTAGAGATGGAGATTGTTATCCCTTTTTCGCAGCCTGATTGCCCCATTGTGGAATACACTTTATGCTGATTTGGGTAAATGGGTCCTTTGGTGCGGGATCAGGAAATGATCCCAGCAAGTATATGGCTAACATCCGGGATATATGTGATTAATCTCTGTGTGATCTTGACTCAGATAGAGAGAGAGGCTGGTAACAAACCCAGATACAGTGAAATGTTTGTTATATGAGAAGGATTGGATCGTAACCATAGACAAATTCCATACCTACCCTTCCTTGAGCCATCTACAGTGGGAGCATAAAAAGCGTGGGGTTATTTCACCCTTCCCCATGCAATTCCATTGTTATTATCTGACGATTCTTCTAAAACTACGTTGGAATATTTTGCCAACCCGTGAGCTGTTATTTAGAAGGAAAATGGTAGGCCCAGAAAACTCTCTTCGCCGAATTTGGGAGAAGGTAGGGGAAATTGAAACCAGGAAGCTCCTATTACTCTCATGCCCGGTTTTACGTGAAAAAAGATCTGCCCATATGGCCAAGTTTGCAAAATGGGGAGTTAGAGAGATGACAACTATATTTGGTCCTGGTGCATTAACATTCAGAACACCACTGAGAGCTTGACAATAGCGTCGTTTATTAAATCCCTGAATCTGTATAAAGACCAGGATACAGTATAGCGGTTTCTCCCTCCACGGGCCTTTAAACTGGGATACATAGGCAATAATGCAGCTGCTGCTTATTATGTAATCTATCTGGGACATACATAGCGATTCCTTTGCTTTGCGTTTCGGATTAATAGGGAGGAATTTAATGGTTTTACTGTGAACTTTTTTATAATAGGTTTTTATTGATTTTTTTTTAACAAGTTTGACATAATACATGTTGGCTTCACAGTAATGGTCAAAGGCGTGTCGGTACAACAACTACAAAGTGAGTATCAATAATAGAAACAAAGCGTAACTTGTCATAATTGCCCCTCCCTCCATCCCTCCCCAACCCGCACTCAACGTGATTTAATAAATCAATTACCCTGGAATGGTCGGAACTTTGCATAGCACCATTCATTGTACTTAATTTACATTGTACAGAGTACATTACAGGTTAATTTACATTAAAGGGAAGTCGGTGGGTGACTTGAGGCACTTCTAGTGGCACTGCTTAGTAATCTCGGCCTGGGTATCAGTCAGTTGGTCTTGCGATTCCCAGTATGCTGTGTAATATTCTAAATAGGGTAACCACATCATGTCTATGTTCTTACGAGACTCCATGACGGCGGCTGTCAGACTTTCCATTTCGTAAATTGCGTGTGCTTTGGCTAGCCACTCTCTTTTTGTGGGAAGGGAGGCTGCCTTCCATTTGACTGTTAAACATACCCTTGCCGCCAACAGTAGGTTGCGAGGCATATACGAGAGTGACTCACAAGTGTCTTCTTCATCTGATTCAACGCCAAACAAGATTAACACTGGTGTGAGAACTCTGGGTATCCCATCTATGGTGTGAATCCCCCTAGGACTTCCTTCCAATACATTTGCGCTTCCCGGCATTCCCACCACTGATGCCAATAGTCGCACTTCTCGCCACAACGTCTCCAACAGTATGGGGAAGTGCCTGGAAACATTTTAGTGTGAACCTTTTTAATACAGATTCCAATGTGACTGTTAAATTGTTGTAATTGTTGTAATTCAATTTTAGAAATGAAGTGAGAGGCCAGTTGTAATGCACCTAGGCTGTTAATCCACGATAATAGGGTTGACCTTATTTGATTTGACAATTTAGATCTCTTTCTTTTTTTGACTATACGTATGAATTCTTTGTTCCTAACATGAAAATAAGGCTCTTTGAACTGTAATCCTTATATGAAATTATATATTCCGTGAGACAGATGTAAAACATGGTAATATCCAAGTGTCCTCTATGAGTAATCCCTTGTGGTAATAGTAAAACTGGGTAATATGGTTCTTTTCTTTGTTGTATTCTTTTTTTTTAAACTTCTTTTTATTCATTTAGCGTGGCAGCAAAAAAGACAGGCGAACATCGCCAGACAGGTACAATACAGGAACAATAAGTACAGTGCAGGTAAAACATGGGTTACAACACAGATGTGTACAGCCGTTGGGCACCTTCATAACATAAACAACACGAGATCCGGGAGCTATGGTGGGGGCGTGAGCCCCGGTCGGTGGGGAGAGGTGGCTAGGGGAGATGTGGCTGGCGTCACGTTCAGATCTGACATATAAGATCGGAACCTGAGCCAGATATTCCTGGGCCTAGAGTGAGTGGGTTGTAGGAGAGACCAAGCTTCCTCCGAGTCCGAGGCCCACGTGACCGCTCTTAGCCACTGGGCGTGCGTGGGAGGCCAGGGGCGAAGCCAGCACAGCAGGATGGAGCGAACAGCCAGAAGCATGCAGAGGCCCGCTAGTTTTCTGGAGTTCCGGGGGAGGTCCGGGAGGTCGTGAAAGAGGCATACCACCGGGGAGGGATTGATGGGGTAGTCGAGTATGGCTGACACCGTCGAACAGACCGCTTCCCAAAACTGTGAAAGGCGAGGGCAGGACCAAACCATATGAATGTAATCAGCCGCATCGTGGCCGCACCTGGGGCAGCTAGAGGAGTGATCATTGGACATGTGGTGCAATCTGATCGGGGTATAGTGGAACCTATGTAGGATTTTAAACTGTATCAATTTGAATCGGGAGTTGAAGGACACCCTGTGTATGCGATCACATAAGTGCGCCCAAAGCTCATCAGACATTTCAACACCCAGGTCCGCCTCCCACGCCCGCCTCAGCTTAGTGAATTTTGGAATAGATCTGGATTGCAGCATAGTGTATAGTCTTGATATTTTACCTCTAGTGGGTGAGGGTGAGGTGAGCTCCTCAATGATAGGGTCATCCGGTGGTAGAGCCGGAAACGTCGAATAATTACGCTTAAGGGTCCTGCGAAGAGATGAATATTGGAGCCACACACTCCGGCCTCCTCTCAAGGACAATGGGAGGTCGGGCCACTCAACAAATATTCCCTGATCGAACACATCACGCAGCAACTCATATCCCAACTCAGCCCAGCACGGGCCATGGCCGATGGTACCCGTGGGACCCCAGGTAGGAAGTTCCATAGTGGGAGGTTTCCATGGAAGATGTGAGTGATACCAAGCAATTTCCACGTTTTGGCTAGTGCCAGGGATGTGCAGGTAACTGGGCTCTGTGAGTCCAGCTCCCGAAGGGTGGGCTGTATCAACAGGGAGCGAATGTCGCGGTCGCAGACCGCAAGCTTCTCGAGTTTGACGTGTGGGGGGGGGGGTCAGTTGTGTCGAACCAGTAGGATGTATATTGAATTTGGGATACCAACCAGTATTTAAAGAAGTCAGGGGCGCTGAAGCCCCCGTGAGCCACGGGGGTAGATAAGGTGTCCAGTTTAAGGCGGACCGCGCCCGAGTGCCAGAGAAAGGAATTGACCGTGCGAGTCAATTCCCGGAAGAAACCATCTCCCGGCCACAGGGGGATGTTAGCGAACTTGTAAAGTAACTGGGGTAACACCACCATTTTCAGTAGGCCTATCCTACCTGCAAGGGATATTGGAAGTTTGTCCCAGGCTAGGACCTTAGATGACAAATATACGAGATACTTTTGATAGTTCTCATTGAATGTCAACGCTCGATGACGTGTTATCTCGATCCCCAAATAGGTGAAAGTAGACTGAGCCCATGTGAACCCTAGGGTGTCCGGGGGGGGGGAGGGTGCATTCTGTAAGAGGGAAAAGTGTAGATTTCGAACAATTCATCTTGAGGCCAGAGACCCGACCGAAGTGCTTGACGTCTTCCAGTATTGGGAGCAAATTGACAGAAGGAGAACGTATAAGCAGCAAGGCGTCATCGGCGTATAAGGACACTATGTCTGCCTGGCCCGCAGTACGGAGTCCTCTATGTGCGTGAAATTGACGGAGCATGTCAGCGAAGGGCTCTATTGCTATAGCGAAGATCAGGGGAGAGAAGGGGCATCCCTGTCTCGTCCCTCTGGCAATCCCAAAGAGGGGGGAACAATGGTCACCTGTACGGACCCTAGCCACGGGGTCGGAATAGAGCAATCTGACCCAGGAGAGAAAAGAGGGGCCAAACCTACAGCTCTCAAGAACCCTCCACAAGTACCTCCATGAAACCGAATCAAACGCCTTCTGCATGTCGAGGGTGGCCGCTACCGCGTGTGTCTCGGGATTTATTCTGTTAATTATGTTGAAGAGGCGTCTAAGGTTCAGGGAGGTGGAGCGACCGGGAACGAATCCCCCTTGGTCCGGATGGATGACGGATGGCAAGAGGGGAGCTAACCGAAGTGCCAAAGCCTTAGCAAATATTTTGACATCGCAGTTTATAAGTGAAAGCGGGCAGTATGATCAGCATTGTGAGGGGGGTTTGCCGGGTTTAAGAAGTACCGTAATCGTGGCTTCGTGGAGAGAGGGGGGGAATACCCCAGCTTCAACCGACTCTTCCCAGAGAACTAACAGGTGAGGAAGCAAAAGTCGTTTATAGCGCTTATAAAATTCAACTGGGATACCATCCGAGCCGGGGGCCTTCCCCGAAGATAAGGAATCCACCGCGTCAGAGAGTTCCTCAAGCGTAAGTGGGGAATCAAGAGAACCCGCAGACTCCGGAGAGAGAGTCGTCAAGGGAAGGGTGTCGAGGAAGGAGTCGATCTCTACCACTGGCACCTCATCGGTGTTGGAATATAGGGTTCCGTAGAATTCGAAGAATTCATTGTTGATGTCTTGTGAGGCGACAGCCATAGAGCCATCCGGTCTCTCAATCCCTAGTATATGTGGGGACCCCGTCTCGTGACGGATCAGTCTCGCCAGAAAACGGCCTGGGCGCTCACCCTCCCCGTATCTCCTTGCCACGCCAGGGTTATACAAAAATTTTTGCTCGCGTTCCGCCAGGGATCGGAACGTATCCAGCTCTGCCCCGATGTCAGCCAGGGTTCCCGGAGTGGAGTGAAGTGAACATTGGGCCTCAAGGGTCGATAACTTGGATTCGCTCTCTGCTAGGTTTCTACGGATCGATTTAAGAACCCCGTTCTCCTTCGACAGCGCCATCCCTCTGATGTAAACCTTGAAGGACTCCCATAGAGTGGCCTGTGATGTTACCGATCCTGTGTTTGTCTCAAAGAACTCCTCGATAGATAGCTCGAGCTCAGAGCAAAATTCCGGGTCTAGCAGGGAAAAGGTCTTCAGTCTCCAACGCCGGGTACAGCCAGGGTCTGGCCCCCAATTCATGGTAATGGTCACTGGAGAGTGGTCAGATAGGCACCTGGGGAGAATCTGTAGCTGTGTAACATTCTTAACCAGAACATTGGAGATCACCCACCTGTCAATACGGGAGTAAGAGTCATGGACCGAGGAATAGAAAGAATAAACGCGGGAATCCGGGTAAAAGAACCTCCATGCATCGACCATGGCGAGACGGGGAAGAGACGATAGCGCAGCGTAGGCTGCTCTAGAGAGCTGTCGAGGCCTGGACCCAGACCTATCGAGGGTTACATCAAAAATTGTGTTGAAATCCCCCCCCAGAGGATAGGGACAAGGGGGAAGCTATTGTGAAGGGATGAGACCTGTACATAGAATTCTGGGTCATCTATATTGGGGCCGTATATGTTCAGTAGGACTGTCTCCCTATTTTGGAGCATAGCATGAAGCAGTACATATCTGCCCTGGGGATCTATGTGTGAGGAGATGAGAGTGAACTTGAGACTCCTATGGATGAGGGTCATGACCCCGCGGCTTTGGGAAGAGAAATCAGTGGAGAATCTGTGGGGTCCCCATGATTTGGCAAATCTTATGCACTGTTCCGTGCGGGCATGCGTCTCCTGTAAGAAGAGAACCTTGGATCCATGACGCTCGGCCAGTAGCAGTAGCTGCCTCATCTTTTTATAGTTACCCAACCCCCGAACATTCCAGCTCATAAAAGTCAAGTCACTCCCAGACATTGAAGTGAGAACAGAAATATCAGAGAAAGTACCCATAGCCAGTGGGCCAGTTGAACCACACTGCAGTAACAGTCATGGAGTACCATATCGCGGTCCGTAATTGCTGCCAACGCCAAGCTTTTTGTAACGTAACCCCCAACATGTTCCACCCCCACCCACATCCCCCCCCAATCAGAGGGATGACAATCCCAAAACCCCCCAACAAAAACCAAACCAGTGGCATCAGCGCCTGGGGGCCTGCAGGCCGAATTGGCCGTGTCTCTCCGGGCACGGCAGGACAAGTGAAATGACAAGTGCCAACAGTGAAAAACTTGTACGTAGCTTGGGCGGAGATATTGCACATGTTAATGCGGCACGTTTTCATGACAATGATCATTTTAAACAGAGTACAGAATATAAAACCAGCATGACTCAAGTATAGGAAGGTGGCAGGATGCGGGTCTTCCTTGTCCGGGCTGGAGGGTAGCAGTAGGATCTTGGACAAAGAGGGGGTATTAGCCTGGGAAATGCTCGTCCAGGAACTTGGAGGCCTCTTCTGGAAGAGTGAAGAAGAACACCCGGTTGGCGTGCTCCACCCGGAGTTTGGCGGGGTAAAGCATGGCATATTTAACTGAGAGATCACGCAGTCTGCGTTTTACCGCCAGGAAAGTCTTGCGCTCACGTTGAACGGCCACAGAGAAGTACGGGTAGAGGTGAATCCTCGCACCGCCCAGTGAGAGCTCCCCCTTGAGCCTCGCGGCCTTGAGGAGGGCATCGCGGTCACGGTAATTCAGCACACGCGCTATGATGGGCCGAGGAGGAGCGCCGGGCTTGGGTTTAGCCGTTAGGGCTCGGTGCGCGCGCTCTATGGAAAATTGCGGGGAAAGTTTGGGTGAGTCGAGGAGTGTCAGCAATGTATGTTCAACAAAGTCTTCCATTGATTCGTGAACTTCGTTCTCAGGAACGCCGATGATACGAAGGTTATTGCGTCGTGATCGGGATTCCAAGTCCTCATTCTTCCTTTCCACATCGAGGACCCGATTGGAGAGGGCAACGACCTCAGAGCGTAGAGCCCCCAATGCATCTTCAGCGGAGCCCACCCTTGTCTCGACCTCCGCTACCCGGCTATCCGTCCTCTCAATATGGGCCTTGATAGAGGATATTGTACCGTTCATATCATCTAGTTTTGAATGGAGTGCGGTGAAGCCCTCCCGGATAAAATCCATCATGTTTTGGGACTCCGGTGCTGTGGTGGACGATGAAGCGGGCGCTGGAGCCTGCTCGGTGGCTTCTTCCGGTGGTCTCACCGATGACTTCGCAAACAGATTGATGGAGCTCTGTCTCTTTGAGGCCCCCTTGGTCATCCTGGCAAGGTTGGAGTTCCAATAGAGTAAATGGGGGGTCTCGGTAGCTCGAGGGGGTAAGGTGTAAGAACCTCGCGGGACGTGTTTTTCGGGGGGGAGGTCGGCGCCTGTAGGCCCGATGTGTTGGGGCCGTGGCGGCACGTGAAGACAAAGTCAGGAGAGATTCAGGTGAGAGTGGCCCAGGGGCCGAAAGCAGTGGTATGTAGTGGCCGCTGCGGGGGCTGGGTGGTAGTTCAGGCGAGTCTGTAGGATGTGTAGGGAGGAGCCCTGATCGACCCCCCAACGAAATGGACAGGCTGAGACTCCAAATCAGCGATATAAAATGACCCAAGTCCCAAGGATTTTCAGACCGTGGGGTCCCTGAGAGTGGATAATGATAATGTTGTGGATGACTGGGTCCTTTTGAGAGATTGCCAGATCCGCAGGGGAGAGGGGCTCTCAGGCGGTGTAACTCCGGGGCGAGGCCGACCGCGCTGGGCGAGCACCAGCACACAGAAGGGTGGGCCCCAGGTTGCTGAGGCCGGCGCTACCCCAACGCACCACGTACCCTATTGGGCCCGGGGCCCCACAGTGTGTGTCCACAGGGGGAGCACGGTGCTAGGTGTCCAGGGAAGCACCGCCGCTCGACCCCTCCGCAGCAGCGACTCCAGCCGTCCGCCCCCAAGTCGAGAAGGACCTCAGTCCGAGGGGAGCCAAATCACAGCGGCGGTGAGGGCATACCGCGAGGCGGCGCCGGGCTGTATATGTGCCGCCCCACCGCGGAGGCCCCACAGACAGTAGACCCCCGGCGGGGTTCGAGAAGCCCGGCCCGACCCGCAGCCGAGGAAGGACGACGGCTCGAGCCGCCCCGCAGGTGGGGGAGGAGCGGAAAGATCAATGGTTCTCGGGGCTCCGGCCCCGTTCCGCGTCAAGGTTCGGCCCAGATGGGGCCCAGATCGTTCTCGATCGTGTCGCGCCCTCCGCGGCCCGGGTCACAGCGGCGGCGAGGGCACACCGCGAGACGGCGCCGGGATCCACGCGGCCGCGGCTGTGTGTGTGCTGTCCCTCCGCGATGGCAGGACACGCAGGGTCCGGGCTCCGGCGGGGGCAGGCGAGGATCCCCGCTGGAGCTTGTGACGGCTCCAGCCGTTCGAAAAGCCCGGCTCGGCTCGCAGCCGAGGAAGGACGTCGGCTAGAGGCCGCTCTGCAGGTGGGGGAAGGGTGGAGAGATCGCTGGTTCTCGGGGTTCCCGGCCCCGTTCAGTGCCAGGATTCGGCCCAGACGGAGCTGGGGTCCTCCTTGATCGTGTCGCGCCCTCCGGGGTCCGGTGCGGATCAAAGAAGGTGCCGCAAGATAGGATCCTGTGACTGCCTGCCTCGGAGAGTCACGTTCAGGCGGCCATCTTGTTCGGCGCTCAACAGCGCCCCTTCTTTGTTGTATTCTAAGGATATTAATGTTGTAAAGGATCTTTTGTAAACCAAATACAATAAATTAAAAAACAAATTAAAAAAAGAAGTGTAACAGCCACAGGTTAAGGGCGGCTGTCAGACTAGCATTTCCATGTCCCAATCATTTCACAGAGACAGGTCCTTTATTGGCCCGTCCCTGTGAAAGGCACTCCCTGCAACCATCTGGTTGCTGGGAGCCTGTCATCCATTCGTGCCTGGAGGTATGCAAAGGGGCTGGAGAGCACCTCTTTGCACCACTGTGCAGCCCCTTCTGAAATGTGCAGTGCACCTTTGGTAATAAGAATGGCCTGCACATTTCTACAAATAGCGCAAATTAAATGAGCACATTCTCTATTGTGACGCAAGGCATGCTGTTTCCTTGTGAGAATTCACAGAGCTCTGTTTTGTGAAAGTATGGGAACAATGTACGGATAAATGAAAGTACAAGGTGTTGCTGGTGAGCGCCGGCACTGGAACGGCACAGGGATGCTGGCGTCCAGTGTTGAGATTCATTGAAAGGCTTGCACTGTTTTGTAGCCATGTTGCCACCCTTTCAAAGGGTCCTTCTGAAAATAGAGGAGCCAGGGTTGGAGGTCACTATGAACCACAGCCAACGGCAGTGTATTGTATGTGGGCAGGGGCCCTCTGAGTCTGACTTTGGTGAAATTGTTGGGGTGCTTTTACACAACTCTTACAAAAGCAGGGTGAGTGGTAGCCTACAAAACTATAATAGCTATGAGGGCTACGCTGTGGTCAGGACTGTAGAGGCCTCTGCAAAGTTGTAAACTGACCCAATGACCTAATGTACCCCAGTCTCATTCCCTAACATTTTACTTAACACAGCACTTTGGATGTGTTGACAAGAATCCCAATACTCATCGTAAAAATGGTGCTATTATGCAAATTCCAGGCCCCTCATGAGATAGAGCCTGCAAGAAGCTATACCGCCGACACTAGTAAACGGGGTGGGTGCATGTTCATGCCAGGCAAACTCTTTCCCGTGATCAACAATGAATGCATGCCTGTGCCCATGCGCTCTTCATGCCCCGCCTCTCCTGTCGCCCTCTCTGTGACAGGTTGCTTTCTCAACCTATATGACATTGTGAGTTTTCTATATGTCTGTGGTGCTGTCCAGTCAAATGGTCGAAAACATTTGGTCGATTTTTTTTATTTATTTATATATCTTTTTTAGTTTGGGTTGGTAAAAAAATGTTTTTAATAAAGAAAACGGGGGGTTGGCGGGGGAACCCCCCATAAAAAAAAAAAAATCAACCCTTTTTTTTCGACCATTTGACTGTCGATCAAAAGGCATTCAATCCTTTTGTTTCCGACCAGATGACCTACAACCGTCTGTGGTACCACCATTCCTTGTGGCTATTCACCTGCTATTCTTGGACTCACCTGTGATTCGCTGAGCCTGCCCCAAAAACTCTCAGAGCCAATGCCTGGGAACCCTAGTGTCAGAGCTCTCCCGCCACTCGCTTGATATCTTTGCTAAATCCAACACCAGTGTGTCAGGGGGACGCTGAGACCAGGCTGGGTCCCATTCCAGCATCTGACAGACTAGCTCTGCAGCATGAGACTTCCAGTTACTGACACAGAGGCTGGCCCACTCACATCACTGCATGACCTGGACTTTTTTTTATCCAGTTATAGTAGGTGTTTATTTCGGTTACTGTGTTTTCAGGGCTGCAATTTTTGCTGTGGCTGTTTTCACTGTGGTGTTTTCATCCTGGCCGTTTTTTGGCGATTTTAGTTTTTTACAAATATATGCGTAGTGTGTGTGGTGGGTGCAGTGGTAGGGGTGGGTTATAGTTCTGGGTTGGGTGGGACACCACAATAAAAAAAATGTAAAACATCAGAAACGGCCGGGGTGATTACACTACGGTAAAACCGCTGGAGCAAACATTGGCGTGATTAAAACACGTGAATCTGGTTGTTTTTTAAAAAACATATGGATATTATTAGCTTAGTGTTCCTTAGAACACTATCTAGTATATTATAGCTCTACAATATGTAATAACAACTTGTGTAAGTGGACTTATATTAAATGTGATCAAAGTAAGTATTTAAGTAAGTATACTGTTGGTGACCAGAGTAATAACAGAGAAACCTGAGTATTTATGACATAAGTACTAGTGATTCTGAATGATAATCAAAATCTATAAATTAGAGTTAAACGTGTAACGCATTTGTTAGCTTTGACAGTGAGGATTCATTTTGGATTTGGTAAAAGAGTGCAAACATTTATTAAAGCTTTTAAGTACAAATGCTGTGCACTGAAGAGCAATTCTACTACTGTCAATGAGAGGGGTCTCCATGCAATTCCAAGGATTCAAGGGAAGCCTTGACTTTCAATGCATCCCTTTTGTTACTTGTGTAATGTGTACATCTGATTGCGGCCGAAGCATTAGAAGGAAAGCATGTCTCTGTTCTATTAAAGTAGATAACTCAGCGAGATAGGGGCTTGCTTCAGAAATCTGCGAGGAAAGCCAGGAGGCCGGCTGAATCCTTCATCCACCAGATACTACACATGAACAGTCATTACACTACACTGGATAATGCCAAAGCCTATTAAAGTGCTCGGAAGTGGGAGGAATCGTTCATGAAGCACTGTATACAAACAGGATTTTATTGGCCCCCTTCATACGGGTGCGCCTATTACGAGTTTCCCTTTGCAGGACCCGGATCAGACGTCTGGTAAAACCAGACGTCTTTTCCGGGTCCCGCGAGGGGAAGAGGGAGGTAACAACGGGACACTTGTTACCTCCCTCCCCATTCCCATTGAGCCCTATAAGGGCTCAATGGGAATAGAAAATGGTTCCTGCAAGGAGGATTTACCGGGTCTTACTAAGTCGGAATGACCCGGTAAGTCTCCATTGCAGGAAACCGGTAATGGAGTCCGGTTTGGAGGCAGCCATGGAGCTAATAGCCCCATGGCTACCTCCAAACTCGTAATGAGGCCTTATCTGTCTTGTGATTGCAGGCAGTGCTTTATTCATACAGAGGATTTATCAGCATTGTTGGGCAATGGATGTTCTTATTTCCTAAGTGTTTGAAAGTGAGAAAGGGTCATCCCAGTACATGAGTGTGTAGTGAGAGGAGTGTTACTGATTTTATTTAGTTAAAAATAATAAAGGGCAATAATTACAAGTATACCCAACATTACTACAACAAAGAACAACTTAAGAGACAGTAAAATATCTCAAAGATAAAATGAAATCATTAAAGGTTCACAGAACAGCATATATAATAACACATCTAAAATACAGAAACAATCATAGACTCAGCCTCAAAGCTTTATCCAACAGTTCCAAGCTCTAAATAGATAACTTATGTAAAGCAAATACTCTTAAGATCT
The DNA here is from genome assembly GCF_040938575.1 of Ambystoma mexicanum. Taxonomy (NCBI): domain Eukaryota; kingdom Metazoa; phylum Chordata; class Amphibia; order Caudata; family Ambystomatidae; genus Ambystoma; species Ambystoma mexicanum. The sequence goes on from NC_090921.1 coordinate 142,778,821, forward strand.
TTGGGAATTACCAAACTCTAATGCCCTGGTTAGAGAATTACCACTGTTTGCTTTCTGAATCGGAAGGAGCCACTTCTTTCTTAGTGTAGTTAGAACAGGGCAAAGTGGTCCTCTTTTTCAGCGCTGTACTTTGGGCAACACTGGCTTGTCCGTCTAACCAGTCTCTGGTATGGTAATTTAGGAGAAGAGTACCCAATCGGAGTTTAGATCAAACGTGTCTTACTCTTGGTGGGCTAATCCAAGAGAGATATCGTTCCAGACCTAAATGTTGTTTAATGCTTAGATACTTTTCAAATGTGATCTTCCACTCATTAGCCCAGTTCCAAAAGAAGGTATTCAAGTCTCTTGAGTTTGCAGATCTCAGTGACTCTGGGTTGTCCCAAAAGCAGCCTAGGCCAATCTTAGGAAGAACCTTTCGAACATGAAGAAACGAGGCCGATGGTTTAAGATGGTTATTTGCAAGGACATCCTGGATATCCCCCTTGTATTCTTGAAAATTCTATGATTGTCAATAACTTAACCCTTAGCATGACAGGGCTCAGTTGTGCATGATAATCAATTCCTGACTCCATTTTAACTGCTGTGTCTAAAGTGCTTATGGTTAGACCTAAATAGTTTTTAAAAAAAACATGTTTTCACTAGGTAATTTTGGTAATGTCACAAAGCCCCTAAGGTTCAGCTGCATAAGGTACTGCTGCTTGAGTGCAGAAGGCCTTTTTTAAGTCTTGCGGATCGTCTGCAAACAAAGATATGAATTCATTCTTTATTTACTATTGAGCATCTGTCGGGTTCACGAGCAGGAATGTAAATGATCATCAGATGTCCTGGTGTATTAAAATAAACAAACAATCTGCACTCTGATTACCAAGCGAGCCTGAAGTTCAATTATACCTAAGGCAGGCAGTCAGGGTTAGTACACTTCTTATAAACAAGCCTTGTATATTTCCAATGTGTACAATTCCAGTAAATTTACAATCTAACAATCCAGTTCACAGAATCCCAGTATCTGTCAATTAACTGTTCGTATAATCAAGGTACATTCCAAGTTTCCAAATCCTAGTATAGGTCCAGTTTCCCTAACCTCAGTATTTCCAGTTCGACAATCACATTGTTTCGCAGTAGCCACAGTCCAGGTATAAACTCAGTTTACACAATGCCAGTACATTGCCTCTTATACAGTCATGACATAGTTCTAGCGCCTGACATCACAGTATATTTCTAGTCCGACAAACCTAATATAGATTTCCATTGGCACAACATCCCACTGTACAGGATTCCAGTAAACTCTCACGTTTTGCAACACTGTATATATATCTAGTGACACAATCCCAGTAGACTCCCAGTTCATCATCCTCTGCCACATTTCCACAGTTGACAAAAGCACAGTATATTATCAAGTTGACAATCCCAGAGTCCCGATTTTTGTATACAAACCGTTCTATACTGCAATTTGTTAACTGTTGTGATGTGTTTTAGTCTTCCTCTGTCTTGCTGGCCATGGATGCATGATGGTAGAATGTTGGCGACTGCTATGATAGGCAGCTCAGGAGAATGTTGGGTGCGTGTTGTATCTGAGTGTTCTATGTGTGTCAGTTGGGGGCCCGAGCTGGAGATGAGAGGATGGTCGGTGGGGGTCTGCTTGCGTCGACTTGTATTCATGTCTTGTATTATACCTGCAAGTAACTGGAACTGTACCTATTTACATATGCATAATAAAGCTCCATGGATTCACCTCTGAGGCTCCACAGCTAGTCTGTGTATGAATGAACTGAGCCCCTCAAGACCATTTATAACATTAACTCGCACTATTTTTCCAGTTGACAGAACCCCATTCTACTTTCAGTATGCACTGTCTCTTACTCTGTAATCATAGTTTGCATAAACTCAGTAAATTCCCAATCTTACAAATAAAACCCCCAGTTTATTGCTCCACAGTTCCACTGTACACCAAGGGGATGATTCATGGATTTTTGTGTGCAGAAAATGGGCTACTTGCACCCAATCTGCACACCAACTCCTTGTCGATTCCTGGAATCGAACGCACAGCACTTTCCCTGGCCTGGCACACCTGTGCGAGCCGTCGAAGGCCTTGCACAAGACTCCGAGCAGAGGGTAGGGGTGTGGCCTGTGAAGAGTCCTGGGAAGTGGGCGGAAACACCAGAAATGGGGAATTACTTGCAAAGAAGTGGGCGTTCCAAGGGACGGCTTGCAGGCAGTCCCACGCACACTCACTGTTGCTCAGCAAGAGACGTATTCATGGAATCGATCGCACAACGTCTCTGCTGGGAAATGCCCACGCAAGTCCTTCATAGGATCCGCCACCCGAAAGCTGGCATAAGAACACGCGCATCTAGAATTTTCAGTGCACAGGTGGGATTGCATGTCTGATTTCGTGATGTTTGTACTCATTCGGGGTTCCGATGTAACGTAGGGGTGCACGTAAGCTGTGTAGCAGGGTGCAGGAACGTTTTATGTCGGTTTGCACGCACATTTCCCAAGTTGTTGTTGAATTGCGGTTTTTCGAATGCATGTTGTCGGGGTGCCGGATACAGTTACAGAGGACCACACGCAGGCTCCCCGAGTCGCAGGCCTGCTTACGGGGGGCCCCACACACTGTTTAAAGGGTGTGTGTATTTGCGCGCAGTGGAGCACTCAAAGGTAGCTGATCTGGCAGTTTCCTGCTTTGCATGTGGGCATGTTGGGGCGTTCCATTCGTGACTTGCGAATACGGTTACTTTGCACAAAGAATTCGATGAATCCGCGGGCGCCTTTTTTCTTCTTCGCACAGTGTCGTCCTTCTCAGCGCACGCCCCTTGTGCGTTTTCTGCATGAAATTACATAAATCAGCCCCCAGGCGTATACTACAGCTCAAACAGAAAGATGCCATTCAACACATAAGGCCTCATTATGAGTTGGGCGGTATCGGAGTGGTAAATCTACCGGAATACGGCCAACTGAATTACCGTTACTGCCACTTGGTCTGGCGGATTTACCCGATATATTGCGGTGAGTGGCAGAATTTACCTCCAGGATTTTCACAGAATCCTAGAGGCAAATCCTTCACTCCAGGCACAAACTCATAATTTGGCGTAGTGGTAAAGCTGGCGGTAACAAAGTTACCGCGTTGGCGTTAACAAAGTTACTGCTAACTTTACCACTTACTGTCAAACTCGTAATGAGGCCCACAGTTCTTTTCCCCATCAAACAAAATGTCAGACAGGGTGAGCACCATGATCCCCATTTCACTGAGGTTGGATTTCTCAACAGCCTGGAGCAAAACAATACTGATGACAGCAGAAGATGTCAATAACTATTCTGTTGTATCTTTGTGTTGTTTATTGCTAGGAGGTGTCCTGTCATACCTCAACAAACAGCTGAAACATCTCATCGGTCACCTTGACTTTTCTCTTGGCATCTGTTTCATAGGACATAGTGTGGCCCACAGGGCTGTTTTCCTGCGTCACAATGAGCTGGTGAGAAGCGTTGCAGCACTGCGCCAGCCTTCTTCTGTGGGGAATGAAGAGCAGGGTTAATAGGCATGCGTAGTAAATTTTACATGTTTGTGAAACGTAGAGAGAGATAGACAAATCTACGGTCAGAACGGTTACTATTGATTGGGCCTCATTATAAGTGCTGCGGTAAGGCAACAACGCTGTCGGTAGTGCTACCGGCGCGTTTGGTACCTCGCCGCAACATTACGAGTTCTGCTCGCGGGGGCCGCTCTGCACGCCTGGTCAGACCAGACATGCAGAGCGGCACCCGCGAGCCGTACCAGATGGTAGCAACGGCTCCGTTATTAACGGGACTGTTGTTACCATCCTCCCCATTCCCATTGAGCCCTATGGGGGCTCAAATGGGAATGGGGACGTACTCGTACTGGGTCTGGTCCCGTGAATAGGAATTACTGGGCCCGCAAAGGTCGGAATGGCCCGGTAATTCCCATTTTTCGCGACCCAGACCCGAGTTTGGGGGTAGCCATGCCGGTAAAAACGGTATGGCTACCTCCAAACTCATAATGAGGCCTATTGTGCTGAGCTCGTCCTTGCTAAGCTCGACTACAGTAGCACAATACTTGCTGGACACCCCAAAACGCTTGACCCTCTGCAAGCATAAAGAATACAGCAGCAAGACTCATTCTACATTCACCCAACTTCTCACACCTCGCCCCAGCTCTCTCCCAGCTTCACTGCCTCCCCATATCGCAGAGAATTGCTTTCAAGAGACTCTGCATTGGGTGGCATGACCAGGAGCTGCATGAGCAAGACGTGAGTGCTCGGAGCTCTGCTCCCTCGCCAGCTAAAATCCTACTAGATCCTGCTGAACACTTCAGACCCCCCCAACCCTTGGGAGTTGTAATAATGAGATGCAACATACCAGAGCACTTGCTACATTCAAATCGGTGACGTGGGGCAGAAGAAATTGCAGGAAGTCAGCCCACTGCATCATTTTGGCTGGTGGCAAACACACATAGCGGCCCTAATGGAAGTGGGCTCTTGATGGTGCCCTCTGAGGGCTTGGGTGGGCCAGCTGTCCCATGCATCCAGTATGCGGAAAGCTCACAGAAACTGGGCTAACCACCAACACGCCACTTATACCTTTTAAGCGCCCAGAGCATAATCAGAATTCCTAGTCCGGTTGACCCAGGGGCATGGCGTCACAGTGGACTGAGTATGGACTAAGGTCTATGCTTGGCCACCCCCTTTGAATGGCGGGTGCGGAAGTAGACAGTGTCCCACGACTGGTGGTGCAATCATCCTGAGGGGCCGGCCCAGACACCGGGGCTCCTTTGCCCGAAGTTGGTGATACTAGGGACAAGTCAAGAAGACGCAAGTACCCAAGGCAACGGAGGATGAGAGGTGCCACCCCACTGATCTGCTGCCATGGTGAAGGACCAACAGCAGCAGAAGTTAGAGCAATGCTTGGGCAGAAAAGGTGGACATCCCAAGCAGGGCCCGCCACAGAGGAACAAACCTGGTGGGGCAACAAGGCCTGTCTGCATTATTACCATAGAGCAATTAATGGTGGCAATTCAATACTCACAAACCTCCCTTGAAAATAAGGTGCAAACAGTTGGGGTTGAAGTGTCCCTGGTCTGGACTGATCCCAGGGAAGTCAGCGGGAGAGTTACGGAGGTTAAAGATACGATGAGTGCAAAGGAAGACAAGGTTGCAGTACTGAAGGCCAGATTCAATGGCCTCACACCGGCTTCAAGGCTCCTGGAAGGAAGGGTGGAGGATGCAGAGGGGGGTTCCCACAGAATCAACATCCAAATTCTCGGTATGACAGAAGCAGATGAAGGTCGAAGCATGGAACTGTTTTAAAGGCGCTCTTTGTGAACACTCTGAAAATACGGGGGCTATTGAAATGGTTTTCAGTTGAAAGGGCGCATAGGGGGCCTGGCAAGAAACCCCCAGTTGGTGCGCCAGTAAGACCAATTGCGGGCAAACGCCTCAACGTTTGTGACAGAGATGCTAGGATACCATAACAAATTCAGCGTACAAAGTGGGTAATGCTAAAATGATGATCTTCCCTGACTTTACCGAGGAGGTAGAGAACCAGCTCAGGTCTTATGACGTTGTACGACGGAAGCGGGGAGAGAGAAGGGTTACAAATACATGATGTTCTACCCTGCTAACCTCAAGGTGCTGGTTGATGGACATGCCTTCTTTTTTCACAGTACGCATGAAGCTGGGGACTGGTTGGAAGGAGAACAACCAAACAGGTCTGATACATCTGAAGGGTCAGGAGACGGATGACCGAGTGGGTCAGGTCTTCATGATTCAACAGCACCTACCCCAATCCCCACCGGAAGAGTCCTTGTGGGTCCAGACGGTGCCTTGCAGCTAAAAGGCTGGTCCTCCATGACTTGCTGGAGAAGGGGTATGCCCACCTCACCCGAAGTGGGTGTCATTTATGTAGAATGTTCCTTATATGGGCAGGCAGGGGGATGCTCCAGGGACCTCTGTGGAGGTACATCTCACTCTCCCTGATACAGTTATCACTAGTTCACAGTTGATGTTGGGCGACAGATACACTATGTTCACAGGCTGTATGGGGTAGGGGGTTACGGTTGGGGATGGGGTGGTTATTGTAGTTTATTTTATGTTTTCACAGCACTGACGTTTACTGGTCAAGGATTGAGCTCTATATTGGGCCATACCCGCAGTCGCTAGGCATATGAGACAGTTACAGCCCTCTCTTAAATTGGTGGAAGGGTTGACGCCAAAGCTCAGAAAATTGATTGTATGTCGTGAAATGTTAATGGCCTTTTTGACAAAATCAATAGATAAACTGTGTTACAAATTTTGAACAGGCATAAGCCCACCTTTGCATTCCTTCAAGAGACACACCTCATGGGTACGGAATGTGGATTTTTTAAATGATCTAACTACCCAGTTCAGGCACATGTGGGATTCATAAGGAGTTCCGGGGGGGGTTCTGGTGCTTATCCAGAAACATGTACATTTTAGGATCACAACAGTGGTCCGCGACACTGAGGGAGGTATATCCTAATAGCGGGAACATTTGGGGAGATGACCCTGTGGATACTTAATGTGTTTGCCCCTTTGCCACTAAAGATACAGGGACTATTCGTGAAACAGCAAGTAGATCACTGGCTCGTAGGAGGTGACTTTAATGAGGTGATGGATTATGGCTGGTATAGGTTCTCAAATACTGGCGGAGGAGGGGGCCTGAGACGTTCGAAGCTCTGTGCTTTTGTGCTTGCACTGGGCCTGGTAGATGTGTGGCACAATGCACGTTTGTGGAAACGTGGGTATTCCTTCCACCAGGGGCTCACCTCTCCCTTTCAAGGATCGACTACTTCCTTGTCCCTCACTCAGAGGTGCATCTGGCTAGCGATGCTGAGCTGCCATGAGGTGCATCCGAGAATTCCCTGTTGGTGGTGACTATGGGTTTGGTGGGTAGACCTGGTCGTCCCGCATGGAGATTGAATGCATATATTTTGGGCTTCCACGAGGTGGCTAGTAGGCTACATGATTAAAACACTATTTTGAATTGAACGTAACCTCAGCGGGAAGTCCTGCAACACTCTGGTAAGGCTAAAAGACAGTTATTCGAGGGGAAGCAATCACTGTCCTCGGCGCTAGGGAAAAAGAGAGGTCAGCCAAGGTGGTTGAGATGGAACTGCAGATATTGCAATTAGAACAACAATTCCTGGTGGACCGGCCGCAGACCAAGCAACGACAGCTGCTTCAGCCTAGAGACTCATATTGCACCCATGCAGCGGATGCCGCAAGGCAGGCATAACTGGCGTCGCGAACCAGGGCATATGAGACAGGGGACAAAGCAGGTGAACTGCTGGCGTGGCAGCAGGAGTGTAAGGCACCAATTAGATATGTAGGCAAGATCACAAAAGTGACCAGGAGGAGTGACGATGTGTGCGAGGTATTCGAGAACTACTATAAGTGTTTATACGCAATCCCTGCTACACACAGGGCCCCAACATATTCCTAATGTTGGTGGATATTCCTCTCCCACACATCACAGATATGCAGAAGGAGGCTTTGGAGGCTGAGATCACACAGGAGGAAATTGAGGCTGCAATATCGTCGATTCAATCAGGTAAAATGCTGGGACCCAACGGCTTTCCGGTGTTGGGAAGGGGGCATCCCCATCACACCCCCCCCTAAGCGCTTTAGAGTGCGGAAGATGCATTTGAAGCACTATGATGGGCCAAGGGGGAGTGGGAATGGTGAAAGGACCACCTCCCAATATAGAGGACCCCACTTCAATATAATCAGAAATAATCAACCCACATAGTATAGCGCAGGGCGCAAGAAACATTGCCATTTTGCGCAGATGTTAGTAATCATAGTTAGGAGACAAGGCCTGCATGGTGAGCGCGGCACTGCACTGCATGCACTAAGTCCCAAATTGCAAGACAAGGGAAATCTCCAGCCATGCCTGAGGTCCCATGATGACAGCCCCCAACCATCACAAAGTCCATTCAACAGGGGTGCAGAGATGTTTTTTAACTGAGAGGAATGTGCCCTGCAAGCCCACAATCAGATACCGGCTCCTGGTGGGCATGTTATCTCACACTGGCCAAAGTATGACCCAGGTCAATCCCAGGTGGCCACAAGTTATAGGCCATATAACTGACTGAGCCCCAAGACCCTTGAGTTCCATGGCACCAGGTAACCTTCGACCACCAACCCTAATGTAACCAGTCTTGAATGATCAAAGAATACGGACATTGCATGTCTTATGGACCACAAGCGTATGATTTGTATGATTTGTATTGCAAGGTGCTGGGAGGGATAGAAAGGTGTGTGTGGAGGTCAGAGTGCCCCAGAACCTCCTTTGAGCCAGCCTTAAAATCTGTCAGGTGCACAGTATAATGACAAAGTAGCATTGTGTTAGGAACGTAGTTAATTCGTTCTCTGACCTTCGTCGTGAGAAGAAGATGATCTCTGCAGTACCCGCGTGATGGAAGACGGACAGACTGGGCTGGAACCAATGACCTGGCATCTTTTATGGAGCAGGCGGATCATGTATAGGCGCACACCAACCAACCGCGCAGGTTTCTTCTGTATATGTTGCGTCATCCATGACAATGTTTTTCTTTATAAGATTCTGCTTGTACTACTTTTCGGCAGAACGTTCTTTGCTGTTGCTCTTACCTCTGTGTGAGATTAAAAGTTGTCATCCTTACAATATCGACTAGGGCTTTTCTTCCCTAGTGGGTTGTATTCTCTCGGGGTGAGCGTTCCGGGGCGTACATTCACCGGCAGAGCTGTGGAAAAGGTTGTACGATAGAATTCCAGGGCCGATGCTGTCCAGGTTTCAGAATAGTAAGAACAAGGGTATACTGCCCCCAGACCTCAGGCAAATGACAGTAATCGTGATACTGAAAAAAGGACAAGTCCTATCTCGCTCCTCAATATGGAGACTAAAGTGTTCCCAAAAATACTGGCTATGAGGCTTAATATGTTCCTACCAGCATTGATCCACCACCACCAAAAACGATTTTTTGCTGGACAGAGCGGCCCGAATGAATTTTTGCAGGCTCCAAGCAACTCTTGAGATGGCTGACCGTATCCTGGCAGTGGTAACCATTGACTTTGAGAAAGCCTTGGACTCAGTGTACTGGGAGTTCATTTTGGCAGTGCTGGAGGGCATGGGTTTTGGACCGTTATTTATTTATTTAATTTTTTTTTTACAGTGGATCAAATTACTGTATGTAACAACCCTGGTGAATATTTGGGTAAATGGGGTGACTTCAGGTAGCTTTCAGTTAGAGAGGGGAACAAGACAAGGTTGCTGCTCTCCCTGCTCTGTTCATCTTGGCCATGGAACCCATGGCAATTGGGCTCCGAGGTGACCCTCTTATGAGGGGCTTAGGTTGGCCAGCGGGACACGAAGATTGTGTCTCATTATACGCAGACGATCTGCTATTGTACCCAGGGGAACCCCAAAGGTCAATCCCATGGATAATGGAATTACGATGGATATATGGTGGGCACAGTGGCCTTAAGGTAAATTGAGATATGTCTATTATTTTCCCAGTCAGTTCGTTTAAATACTTGGGCATTCATATTTGCTGAGATTCGTACACCTTGCTCAAACGCAATTTGACTCCAATATCCGATAGATTTATTACCGAAGCCAAATTCTGGTTGGCTCTCCCCCTGTCCATATTGGGCAGAGCAGCGATGTCCAAAATGATGACATTGCCTAGATAGTTGTACGTTCCTCTCCAATACCCCTGTCATGATCCCAGAGAGTGAGATCCGGACCATTCAAAGAGCTCTGAGGAAACTGCTATGGCGGGCTTCCCAACCGTGGATTGCCCTGCGTTTTCTGTACAATTCAGTGTTGGAGGGAGGTTTTCTTCTTCGGAACCGCCAGAAATATTACTGGGCCACACCAGCTTGTGATCATGAACAAATGGTTACAGGGGGATTCGTCCCGCCCACGTGTTCAATTGGAATGGGCGTGCATAGTACTTGCAGACAGGGGTGGGGGGCAAGGCAGCTAGTATGCCCATAATTTCACAACAGGTGGTATGGGCTGGAGAAAGACGAGAACAGAGATAGGCTGGGCTGGAGTAGTGACCCTTCCAGTCGCTTTATGGAATAACAAGGATATGTCCGAACTGGGTAAGCTGGGCTTTGCACCTCTATGGTTTGGTAAAAATATACAGGTGGTGGGATATGTACTTCTAGAAGGGTGCCTGTGGTCCTTTTCTGGGATTCAACAAGTTGCGAGTTGACAAAATCAAACTCTTCTCACTACACTCAATTCAGACACGCTATGTGGTCGCGGTTCCATGGGAAGTATGACTGCTCTGAGCAGTCCCCAGTGGAAGCCAATGCATATACTGATTTGCTGGTCAAGAAGGCAATCTCCACCTTATACCAGAGTCTCTCTAGTTTTACTGTGCACCCCCTGACCAAAGTATATACAATCTATGTACATCCCTTGTCCCCCCAATGCATAGCAATGTTCCTCTTGGGCACTATCAATGCGTTCGCAATGGATGGCTTCTCGTACTGAGAATAAGCTGTATCGCCACATATGCCCAGCAACAACAGTACTGGTGCTGCGGGTACCGGCTCAGACACCATCTTGGAGATTTTATATAAGCATGTGGTAAAATAAGTGGGGCTATTTATCAACTATTTATGCAGTGCAGAAAAACCTGTAAAAGATTCATACTCAGGGACGTCATTTAGGGGTCGCCAGAGGTCGCAACTGCGACCTCTTTGGTCTCCCCTGTGACCTCTAAACATTTTTTTAAAAAACTTTTTTTTTGTAATGCAAGCTCATGGGCTGTGGCCAGCACAATGTGGCGCTTTACTTCTGGAGTGGCTGGCTTTCTTGTTCAGGCCCATTAAAAAAAAAGAAGAAAATAAGAACAGGAGGGGGCGTGGCTACATGGCCACGTAGGAAGTGGCGTTTCCCATGGGCTCCTGCTGATCCAATCACAATCCTTGAAAAACACGGCACATGAGATGAGCAGCGGAGCTTCATTCCAAACCCAAGGACACATGAACCTATTGGGAACACAACGGTAGCATGTCCGTGAAAATCCGACATGCAGTGAACAATTTCTGGGGATTTGAAATCCGGAGATGGTAAGCCGTAAGAAACTAAGATGGCGTCGTGAGAACAAAGGAGGGAACAGCAATAAAATGTGCAGCTGATCAAGTAAACAACAGGCGTTTTGCTGCTGTCCACCCACGGGACACCGCCAAAGGCAGCATTGGAGCGGTGACTTGCGGCCCCAGATTGTGTGCAGTACGTGGGAAGAGCAGTGACCGCGAAGTGCGGTCCGGAATGAAGCCGCGATGTGTACCGGCAAACCCTGTCCCTACTGAGTCACCGAGCCACAAGTAGAACTGAGGCGAGGGGCCGCAGTGAAAGTGGCAGAAACTATCGGAGGCTCGCACATGCTAACGCAATATCTGAAGCGAGGAGCAGTGGCACATGGAACGCCTCAGTGAGGGGGCGCTACACTAGCAAATGTCAGGATCCCTTGAGCATCAGTGACCGTATACATTGTAGCCAGCACAAACTGCAGGAGTACTGATCAAAGCACTGAAGGAGCGGCGCACAGAGCCAGCGCTGGGCAGATGGAGGTGCTGGGAACAAAGCAGAAACACTACGCGGATACGGACACAGGGGCCCCAGAGAGACACTGGCGAGGCTGCCTGTGAATGCAACACAAGTACTGTTTGGTCTGAGTGCATGGTGACCACAAGCCGGTGCAGCGTGTGGGCAGGAGGCGGACTGAAAGTATGGATGAAGCAGTCAAAACGCCTGAGGTGACCAGAAGGTCCATATGAGTGCACACAAGAGCAGTCAGACAAGCAGAGTCTGCAAACTGGAAGGATACATGAGTGCACACAGGGGCTGGGCAGCAATCAACGGACGGATAAGGATACCGGAGAGGAAGGCAAACAGTGTTGGAGAGGTGCTGGTACCCCAAAGAATTCCTGATCGGGTGTCGGAACAGGGAGCTGCGACTGGATCCGGAGGGGGGATGCACATGGTGCTATGTAGCTCCAGTCGAGCATAATGTGGCGAGATAATAAAACGAAACCCCTGAACGAGAATAACTGAAGAGCGGATAAGGCGCATATGAGCCGTGCAGTAGGAGCCTGCAGATCCCTTTTGAAACAGAGCAGCGGGCGGCGAGAAAGTTGCACCCGCCCGCAACAGCAGAAGGACCCAAGCAGTGAGACACGGTGCAAGCCGATAAGTCAAGAAGCATTCTGCCAAAGGACGGAAACACCCAGCCACCATCATAATACTGCAGGTGATCAATGGCGAATGCTGACACCTAAGTAGTGCCATCTCACAGTGTAACACAAACGCAGAGCTGACTGAGGGCGGAGATAAAGGTGCACGCATTAGAATCACTGGCTGACCCAAAGAAGATTGGGTGGAGAACAAAACGGTGGCGGACACACCACTAGAGAAACAGCGCACTTCCTTGACAGTACACCTAGGAATACATCCCAAGAGCTGTGGAAGGCGAGCTGAGGGCAAGGCATTTCTCGCTAGTAGCTGGCGGCGACAGAAACCTGACGTCAAAGTTGCCCAAATCCAAAAGCAAACAACCCACCATTGAGGAGTATGCCAAACAGTCACAAGCAACAGAAGGAGCTGGTGGGAAGGAACAAAGCTCTAAAGAACAGGACAGGACAGCACTCAACAGCCAACAGATATTGGACACCATAGCTTAACTGAAAACATTGATGGGAAGCAGGATGGACACAGCCATCCCAGACCTAAGGTCTGCTCTGGAGTCTAAAATCGACGCTGTGAGCATCGATGTAAACCCGCTTCGGCAAGATGTACGTGCACTGGTGGAGCGCACAGGAACCCTAGAGAAAGAAGTGAAAGACAACGCAAGTTCATGCAAGACCAACGCGACGGACGTCCACGTGCTACAACAACAAGTGCGGAATATTGAAAATAGAGCTGAGGAAGCGGAAGGCAGGGCTCGCAGAAACAACGTGCGCATTGTAGGAAGAGGGATCAGACGCGACAAACTACATCGAGAACATGTTGCTACAGGAGATAACGGGTGGAGCATTAAGTCAAGGGTTCACAGTGGAAAGAGCACACAAAGCCTTGACAAGGAAACCGCCACCAGGCACCCCACCACGACCGATTATTGCAAAGATCTTGAACTACAAGGACAGAGAGAAAGTCCTGGAACACTTTCGGAAGGGAGGAACAATAAGCAGAGCATCAACAATGGTCACAATATATCCAGACTACACACTCATGGTACAAAGGCAATGCCTGAACTATGTGGCAGTGAAGAGGAGAATGAGAGAGGCAGGATATAGATACATGCTGTTATAGCCAGCAAAGATGAAGGTGCTCCTAAAGAACAAAGCCCTATTCTTCGACTTACCAGAAGAAGTGGCGACATGGCTGGATTCGAGGAATTGCCCAGCAGGATCGGCTGACCAGAATGGGAGCGAAACAGAGATGTGAACTGGAGCTTTTGATACGTTGCATGGAGACATCAGACGGATGTATGGAGGGACCAGCATGTCACAGAAATCGACATTGGGACTAGATTATATTGCGGATTGTATGGAGAGTTGCAGGCTCAGAGGATGGAGCATATACTGCAATAAGCTGTCAGCGCAAAGCAGGAGGTAATACCAGGAGACACACTACCAACCCCCTAGAGGTAGTTTAGTTCGGATACTCTAGAGTAGTATCCCCCTGCAGAGCACCGGGTATCGGTTATACCGAGGGAAGGGCTAGATGCAGGGTAGCCTGAGATCCAGAGATGGAGCTGGGCAACTGTTTGGGAAGTTCGGGGAGGAGAGGGCGACAGTTGGGGCTACAGTTGGGAACGGGAAGGGAGGAGGGTGGGCATGGAACGGGAGGATGTGCTGTGATTTTGATTAGGGAACAAGCTTACACCCAAGCGCTGCAGTGCGGAACACAAGGGACAGAGAGGAAGCGGAAGACGGGGAGGGACAATGGAGGGGACTGGATATGGCCAAAATATGGGGGACCTTAAGATAATTACCTGGAATGTCAGGGGGCTCAATAGTTGCCTGAAGAGGAATAAGATTATGATGTATTTGAGAAGGCAGAAAATAGATATAGCCCTAATACAGTAAACACATCTTATGAGAGAGAAACAAGAGGTGATACAGAGGAAAGGGAAGGGGACCATCGTAGGAGCAATGTATTCAGCTTATGCCAGAGGAGTGATCACTTGGGTGGCACCACATGTCCCGTTCCAGTTGCTACATACCATAATAGGGGCGGATGGGAGGATGGTGGCAATAAGGGGATTGATAGAAAACAGAGAAATATGCATTATCAATACATATGCCCCGAATCAAGACACAGTGGCTTACTTCAAGACCCTATATAGCAAAAATGAGACCATACCTGGGGGGGGGTGATATGGGGAGGTGTCTTTAACTGCACATTAGACCCAAGGGTAGACATATCAGACAAACCCACCCCCGCAGCCAAAACTCTAAAGACCCTGTTGGTAGACCTCCGGCTAGAGGACATGTGGAGGCTGCACCACCCACATGACAGACAGTATTCGCACTACTCTGCCCCACAGAACCTGTACACACGACTAGACTATATGTTTGCCTCACAGGCGCTGACGGCGGAAATAGTGCAATCAGAGTACACAGCAAGGGTCCTTTCGGACCACTCGCCATTGGTCCTAATATGGCAATATCTGCCTCCAAGGGATAGGATCCCAAAGTGGCGACTCAGAGCTGAAGCGTTGAAAGACACAGTGTTCAGGGAGGACCTGAGAGAAGAAATCATAGAATACTTTGAAAACAACACTGGGAGTGTTGAATCAGCTGGCACTCTATGGGAAGCATTTAAGGTAGTGATGAGAGGATCAGCTATAGCTAAATCCAAAGGGCTACAGGGTGGCATACTAAGGGAATTAGACAGAGGCAGGAGACAGGGGCGAAACTAGAGACAGTTTTGGGAAATGGAGGTAACTCCCGGGAGGATGCCGAAACCATAAACCAATTGCAGCAGGAATGCGCAGGGCACTGGGAGAGATTGTGCAATCTTAGCTATAAGAAATATATAGAGAGGCAACACGCTGGGGGAGACAAGCCGGGGAGATTGCTAGCATGGTTATATAAAAGCGAGACCCCCAGACCAACGATTAGAGCAGTAATGGGGGAGAGGGGACAAATGTTGGATACCCAAGAGTGCGTGAATGGAGAGTTCCTTGAATTCTATAAACGACTGTATGGGGACGTAAGAGGGAGTGAAAATAGTGAGATAATGGAATCATTAGAGGATATTGGCCTGCCAAAAATAAGTGCTGAAGAGCGTGAGGTCCTAGATGCCCCAATCACATTGGGAGAATTAGAAGCGATGGTTGAGCAACTACCCATCAGCAAGACCCCGGGAGCGGATGGACTCCCCAGTGAGTTTTACAAAATGTATAGGAAAGAAGTGCTCCCCTCGCTGCTTGTGATGTTAAACGAAGCATTTGAAATAGGAACGCTCACAGAGTCCTTGAGAGAGGTGATCATCATCCCACTTCCCAAACCAAATAAGTCAAGCACAGACTGTGGGTTTTATAGACTGCTGTCGATGCTGAACCAGGACAGCAAGATACTCACGGCTGTGTTGGCAAATAGAATGAGACAGGTCATAAGCAGATTAATACACCCTGATCAGTCCGGATATGTCCCGTGCAGAAGCATATCAGACAACCATAGACAACTTCATTGGGTCATAGAGCACACAGTAGGAGACTCGAGCGAGATTGCAATTATATCACTAGATGCTGTGAAGGCCGTTGACTCTGTCAAATGGCCTTGGCTGATGGCTAATCTAAGAGAATATGGGATAGGACCCGGGTTCCTTAAGAGGGTGAAATTATTGTACAGTTCACCGCTAGCCAGAGTTAAAATGGGAGCAATCATCTCAGAGAGGTGGCAACTCAGTAGGGGCACCAGACAGGGATGCCCCTGGTCACCGATGTTGTACATCCTAGCATTGTAACCCCTGGCGATATACTTGAGACAACAATACGAGAAAGTTGGGATTTACACAAAAGGCGGACCACATTTAATTTCACTATATGCAGACAACTTGTTACTAACCTGAGATACCCTGAGGAAAATCTTCAATACATTCTGGAAGCCATGGAGCGATTTGCGTTGCTCTCTGGCATTGCCAGATGTTAATCCTAAAAATGTAATCCTTAGAAATTAAGTTAATTTCAGTTACTTTCCAGTTAATCCTAAGAAATCATGTATATTCCCCCTGGGGAGGTATATAGGAGTCCCGCAGGAAAAATTGCCAGTGTTACAAATACCCTGGGAGACCAGCACGTTCAGATACCTGGGGACTGACATTTGTCACACGGCAGAAGCAGAATATAAACATAACACAGAGAAAGCGGTAGTGAACATCGAAAATAGCACGAGGTTCTGGACTAAACTCCCCTTGGCCATCATGGGGAGGGGGGCGCTGTTGAAGATGGTCGTATTGGCTAGATTACTACATTTTTTTGGGAACTTACCATATAAGATACCAAAGCGCTTTTTTGTCAAACTCCAGAACATATGCAGGGGCTTTATTTGGCATGGAACTAGGAAGAGAATTGCCCTGTGGAAATTATAGAACACGTACGATAAAGGGGTATAAAACTGCCCAATTTTGAGATCTATTACTTAGCCAGTGAACTGCAATACGTAGCCAAATGGTTAATGGAAGACTCAACATAAGAGTCCAGACTGTTGAGATCGGAGTGTGCCCTCTTTTTTTAAAAAGAAATGATATGGCTGCCCAAACCCGAGCTAAAAGAGCGCCCGGGGATGCTGGAATTGGGATGGAAGATATGACGCAAAGCTTGTCAGGTCATGGAGAAACCGACCCTGTGTTCTCCGCAAGTGCTGCTAGCAGCATTGACGGGAGGAGACGTGCAACTGAGGAAGACTATTCGTAGGCACTGGGAACCGGTAGGGATCGCGACAGTGGGAGACATATGGCAAGTGGGGGAAGTAAAGGAATTTGGCGGGCTGGCGGATGAAACCGGTTTACCCGTAGGACAGTATATCACTTATACTAGGCTGGTACGGCGATCAGGGACACATGGTCTGAAATAACACTGGTAGACAAACCTGACACGTCCATAGAAACGATATACGATATAGCAGAGGGGGGGGCATGAGGTTTCTAGAATCTATGAGCTGCTGATGTCCAGGGTGGGGAAGGAAGTGACCCAATTAAGACAAGATTGGGAAGAGGAACCCGGGGAACTCATGAGTGATGGGCTATGGGAGCGGGCTCAAGGATACCATACAAAAAGTGTCTAGGAACGCAAGGATAGCCCGGTTTAAGAATGCTGAACAACAAACATGCCCCAAATGTGGAGAAGAAAACGCAGGGATGACACATATGTTTTGGGCATGTCCAGAAATTGGGAAGTTCTGGGGTGAAGTAGCCCACCGATTAAATGAGAAAGGGGTCAAGCTAAATGTTGAATCAGTGTGGGCATGCATGGTAGGTGGGTTCCCTAGACAGCGCCAACTTAAACATGTGAGCAAATTAAAAGACTTAGCATATATACTTGCCAAACGCAGGATTGCCATGGGGTGGAAAGCATGTAACAGACCGAGCATCGAAGTTTGGTGGAGTGATCTCCAGAAATGGACCGAAGCCGAAACAGCAGTATGGCATGAAGTGGTCCGTAGGGGAGGGGAGGAGGAAGCAGAAACCCTGACGGCCTGGAAACACTTAGTGGCCACATTGTATGGGTCCACCCAGGACTGTTTAAGTGATCAGGAGACCTCTGAGAATACAGAAGGGGAGGATCATCCGGAGAGAAGAGAAGCAGGAAGCTAGTGGTAGTAGGCTTGAGTTGGGGGGAGGTAAAGGGTAAGCGGTAGATACTTAACGATATGTACATGATGTTAAAGTATTATGATTAAGTACTGCTGGTTTTGTTGAATGTTGTTTGTTTGTTGAAAAAAAACAATAGAATTGTTTTAAAAAATAAAAATAAATAAGAAACAGAACAGGAGTTCCACAAGTCTAACACTTTCAGCACTGACCCTAAATGAGAAAGAATAGGAATACCAAATAATGTGTCTTTCTGGAATTCTATACTGTAATTGCTAGACTCATTAAAGGTTTATTTCAGGCACACTTCAGGGGGTGAGTCACTGATTTAGTCTGTTCTTAAACGCCTCAATTCAGCCTTTCATCCTTCTGTGGTCGATAAATGATTACCAACATAGGTTGGGTGATATTGGGTGTATATTTTTTCTAGATAAAGCGCTCAAGCGTAAGTGTTATATAATAACACATCATTATCATTTGGGCATGGACGTCTGCTTGCATACACAGTAATTTGGTAATATGGGCCTATACACACTGATCTTAATGATACATATGGTGATCAATTCTTGTATGAAATGTACATCACATTATAGTGATATTGTAACCATATTTTTCATAGTGTATAATGCTATGTGATGCCACTTCCTGTTTTGTCAACGGTGAAAGGTTGTGTTCCATCGTTTCCCGCGATACCACTTCAGGGTGGGGTCAAATGACGTCACTTCCTGTGATGTCATCAGAGTTCAAGGGTCGTGTGACGTCACTTCCGCTACAACTGGCATTTTGGTGAAATGACATCCCTGTTCATACTTTAACCATGGTTTTAATCTCTGTAAAATATGTTTAGAGTTGAGCAATGCTGTGTTTATATCTCTATTGCATTTATCTGCCTTACAGATGAAGAATGAATTAAAACAAGTCACCTTACATGGCACCTGCTGTTTCTCCCTGTCAATACGTCCCTATTCCACAGCATTGTTCCTTTTGCCACGTCTTCCCAAAGACAGTATAGAGACCCCGGGCAAATGAGCCACCAAACTTCCCAGATTCCACACTCTCAAGCTCCTCATTCATCAACATTACATTGAGAACTAACTTAAAATTCTCCAAACCTGGCTTGGAAACACAACCCAGTTATCACGAGGCTTTGGGACACACCCGCCTTCTTCTCCTGTTGCAGGACAATGGAGCACCCAATAGGACTGGAGTGCACCCATGCTATCACAAAACATTATTTCCCTGATGCCCCCCTCCCTCCCTCCCAGCGATCGTGCCATCTAGATCTTCCTCTTATAGTCCCCTCCTGCCTCGGCGCTCTGATACTATTTGGTCAGTAATTTGGCTCAGTAGAAAATGAATATTAACAAAACATAACAGCTAAGGTATACCATAGCAGCTTTTGACAGAATTCCAAGATTGAAATTAAGGCTTTTTCCATGAAGACTTTGAAACTAGTGTCCATGCTCATCCAATGAGACCTGATGCTGCCACTCACAGGTAAACACCTCTTTGAAGCGCAATGCTTGAGTACACTCAACACACAGGGGAGCTCATTTTCGATAGTAGCGTAACGTGAATGAAAGGCATAAAAGCCTTGAGGAAGGCTTTTATGCCTTTCATTCACACCACATTTTCAATCATTTGTATGGCAGAGAGGAGGGGCGGAACGCAACTTGAGCTTCCGCCGCTTTCCTTCCTCTCTGCCATACAAATGTTCCAGCATTTGTGCCGGCATGGATTTTCATGCTGGTGCGAATGCTGGAGATCCCTATTGGGCCCACCAGCTTTATGTACCAGCATAAAGCAGGCAGCCCCCATAAGGATTGATTGTAAGTTCTGCCTGCCATACAAGCATGGCAGGCAGCGTTTACAATTATAATTAAACACTGCTCGCCATGAGAGCATATCAGACCGCATTTACACACTTTGCACAGCAGAGTGCATAAGTGCAGGATAAAAGGCCGCCTTTTGCCCTGCACATTTGCACACACCAAAATTTGGCAGCTGTGACATTCCTACATTGCAGTGCAAACGTAATCGGTCCCTGCTGCCAAATGACGCGGTTTTCCAAAATGAGCCCCAGGGTGCTCTCAAAACGGTGCTCCTCAAAAAGATGAATGTTCCATGTTGGGACGTAGAAAAGGCAATTGAACATGAACAGTCATTGAACAGTATTTTTTTTTAAGCGACAAAGGATAAATATGTTCTTTAACAGGCATAGATGAAGTGTGATCACTTCCATCTCCAAGCTCCCTGCTGCTTGCCTTTGCCCACTATGTCTTGCAATGACTGTGTGTTACCTTCCTTTGTAAAACTGAATGTGTCGGGCTTTCTTACCGGTAACTTCGACGTTGAATACTGCTTCCTATCCAGGGACAACCGCTCAGGTCAAAAACTTTAGTCAATAGTTGTTTTGTTTGAAGCCTAAAACAGTACAAAAACATGCAAGTAAATAACACATTACGAGAAACTGTTACAAAACAACATACAATGGGTGTGGGTTGGTGACTGCATGCATATTGCCATATTAGGCTATTTCCACTCATGCCATGTCAACTTGGGTCCTCAGCTTGGCCCAGTTCAGCTTCTGTCAAGCACCGGTCATACCCATACCTGCCAACTCTTAAGTCTTTCTTTTCCAAGTCCCAGCAGTATTAAAAAAGATTTAAAACTAGCGTAAAAGGAGAGTACCTGCATTAACACTATAGGCTGTGCTCCTTGTTTTTGCAGGTTGAGCTATGGAATGGAAAAAAAAACTGCTCACCCTGCTTCCTACGCTCACCTGCACAATCCAAATGGTTTTCCACCAGTATGTCCTGTTTAGTGCTGGCAGAAAGCCACTGGCCTCCTAAGGAATCCACTTGTTTTTAGCACCTGGTCAAAGCAGACGTGTTCCATAGGAATCGACTGAAAACATGTCCTGCAATTGCTCAAGGAATTTACTTTTCTTGCAAAAAAGTGCGTAAAAAGCATGTTAACTTTTTTGGGCCAAATGTATCGCTTTTGTTTCTGCTTTATAGTGTAAATGATCAAACATGCAAAGAGGGCACCAAAGTGCAAAGAAGTCCAAAGGCAGGCAGTCCCCTCCATGCAATTTTCACTTTTATGGAAATGAGCACTTCAGCAATTTTGAATGCATTTTGGGACATCTTCACCAACGATGTGCTATGGTGGGGAGCAGCCAGCCGTACTACCTTTTTCGAGCCCAAGAGACCACGTTGGAAAACTAAGTTTAAGGCCGCCTATAATTGGAGCACCTGTGGATGGGGTGGAAGAATGCCAGCTAGCCTTCAGTAAAGTGCCCGTACACAACACTGGGCAGTCAACCGATACCTTTCTCAAAACTTAACTGTCTAAGCCATCAGCTGGGCTTCCAAGATAAACCACAATATCGACTCTCTGGCCACCCAGAAGCTAACTCCACATTCAACCATTTTTAACCAGCTGCCCAGAGCCTTTCCCCCGCCTTTGATTCCAAGTCCCAGACCATTTCCCATGCCTTCATTCCCAGTCCCAGACCCTTTCTTCCACCTTCGATTCTCATCCGTGGACTCTTTCTCTCACGTTTGATTCCCATTCCCAGACCGTTTCTCATGCCTTTGATTCCCAGTCACAGACCGTTTCCCATGCATTCATTCCCAGTCCTGGAACATTTCTCATCCCTTTGAGTCCCAATTCCAGGCGGTTAGCCATGCCTTTGATTCCCAGTCCCGGACCCTTTCCCATACCTTTGAATCCCAGTCCCAGACCCTTTCTCATGCCTTTGATTCTCAGTCCTGGTCCCTTTGTCAATTATCATGCCTATTATTCCAAGTCTCTAAACCTTTCTCATGCCTTTGATTCCCAGTCCCAGACCCTTTCTCCTGCCTTTGATTCCCAGTCCGAGATCCTTTCTCCTGCCTTTGATTCTCAGTCCCAGACCCTTTCTCATGCCTTTGATTCCCTATCCGAGACCCTTTCTCATTCATGCCTTTGATTCCCAGTCCTAGACCCTTTCTCCAGTCTTCGATTCCCAGTCCAAGACACTTTCTCCCGTCTTCGATTCCCAGTCCCTGACCCTTCCTCATGCCTTTGATTCTCAGTCCTGGTCCCTTTCTCATGCCTTTGATTCCCAGTCCCAGACCCTTTCTCCTGCCTTTGATTCCCAGTCCCAGATCCTTTCTCCTGCCTTTGATTCTCAGTCCCAGACCCTTTCTCATGCCTTTGATTCCCTATCCCAGACCCTTTCTCATTCATGCCTTTGATTCCCAGTCCCAGACCCTTTCTCCCGTCTTTGATTCCCAGTCCCAGACCCTTTCTCCCGTCTTCGATTCCCAGTCCCTGACCCTTTCTCATGCCTTTGATTCTCAGTCCTTGTCCCTTTGTCCATTATCATGCCTATTATTCCAAGTCTCTAAACCTTTCTCCTGCCTTTGATTCCCAGTCCCAGACCCTTTCTCCTGCCTTTGATTCTCAGTCCCAGACCCTTTCTCATGCCTTTGATTCCCTATCCCAGACCCTTTCTCATTCATGCCTTTGATTCCCAGTCCCAGATCCTTTCTCCAGTCTTCGATTCCCAGTCCAAGACCCTTTCTCCCGTCTTCGATTCCCAGTCCCAGACCCTTTCTCATGCCTTTGATTCCCTATCCCAGACCCTTTCTCATTCATGCCTTTGATTCCCAGTCCCAGACCCTTTCTCCAGTCTTCGATTCCCAGTCCAAGACCCTTTCTCCCGTCTTCGATTCCCAGTCCCTGGCCCTTTCTCATGCCTTTGATTCCCTATCCCAGACCCTTTCTCATTCATGTCTTTGATTCCCAGTCCCAGACCCTTTCTCCAGTCTTCGATTCCCAGTCCAAGACCCTTTCTCCCGTCTTCGATTCCCAGTCCCTGGCCCTTTCTCATGCCTTTGATTCCCTATCCCAGACCCTTTCTCATTCATGCCTTTGATTCCCAGTCCCAGACCCTTTCTCCAGTCTTCGATTCCCAGTCCAAGACCCTTTCTCCTGCCTTTGATTCTCAGTCCCAGACCCTTTCTCATGCCTTTGATTCCCTATCCCAGACCCTTTCTCATTCATGCCTTTGATTCCCAGTCCCAGACCCTTTCTCCAGTCTTCGATTCCCAGTCCCTGACCCTTTCTCATGCCTTTGATTCTCAGTCCCAGACCCTTTCTCATGCCTTTGATTCCCTATCCCAGACCCTTTCTCATTCATGCCTTTGATTCCCAGTCCCAGACCCTTTCTCCAGTCTTCGATTCCCAGTCCAAGACCCTTTCTCCCGTCTTCGATTCCCAGTCCCTGGCCCTTTCTCATGCCTTTGATTCCCTATCCCAGACCCTTTCTCATTCATGCCTTTGATTCCCAGTCCCAGACCCTTTCTCCAGTCTTTGATTCCCAGTCCAAGTCCCTTTCTCCAGTCTTTGATTCCCAGTCCCTGGCCCTTTCTCATGCCTTTGATTCCCTATCACACACCCTTTCTCATTCATGCCTTTGATTCCCAGTCCCAGACCCTTTCTCCAGTCTTCGATTCCCAGTCCCTGACCCTTTCTCATGCCTTTGATTCTCAGTCCGAGACCCTTTCTCATGCCTTTGATTCCCTATCCCAGACCCTTTCTCATTCATGCCTTTGATTCCCAGTCCCAGACCCTTTCTCCAGTCTTCGATTCCCAGTCCAAGACCCTTTCTCCCGTCTTCGATTCCCAGTCCCTGGCCCTTTCTCATGCCTTTGATTCCCTATCCCAGACCCTTTCTCATTCATGCCTTTGATTCCCAGTCCCAGACCCTTTCTCCAGTCTTCGATTCCCAGTCCAAGACCCTTTCTCCTGCCTTTGATTCTCAGTCCCAGACCCTTTCTCATGCCTTTAATTCCCTATCCCAGACCCTTTCTCATTCATGCCTTTGATTCCCAGTCCCAGACCATTTCTCCAGTCTTCGATTCCCAGTCCAAGACCCTTTCTCCCGTCTTCGATTCCCAGTCCCTGGCCCTTTCTCATGCCTTTGATTCCCTATCCCAGACCCTTTCTCATTCATGCCTTTGATTCCCAGTCCCAGACCCTTTCTCCAGTCTTCGATTCCCAGTCCAAGACCCTTTCTCCCGTCTTCGATTCCCAGTCCCTGGCCCTTTCCCATGCCTTTGATTCTCAGTCCCAGACCCTTTCTCCAGTCTTCGATTCCCAGTCCAAGACCCTTTCTCATGCCTTTGATTCCCTATCCCAGACCCTTTCTCATTCATGCCTTTGATTCCCAGTCCCAGACCCTTTCTCCCGTCTTCGATTCCCAGTCCCTGGCCCTTTCTCCCGTCTTCAATTCCCAGTCCCAGACCCTTTCTCCAGTCTTCGATTCCCAGTCCCAGACCCTTTCTCATGCCTTTGATTCCCTATCCCAGACCCTTTCTCATGCCTTTGATTCCCTATCCCAGACCCTTTCTCCCGTCTTCGATTCCCAGTCCCTGGCCCTTTCTCCCGTCTTCGATTCCCAGTCCCTGGCCCTTTCTCCCGTCTTCGATTCCCAGTCCCAGACCCTTTCTCATGCCTTTGATTCCCTATCCCAGACCCTTTCTCATTCATGCCTTTGATTCCCAGTCCCAGACCCTTTCTCCCGTCTTCGATTCCCATTCCCTGGCCCTTTCTCCCGTCTTCGATTCCCAGTCCCAGACCCTTTCTCCTGCCTTTGATTCTCAGTCCCAGACCCTTTCTCATGCCTTTGATTCCCTATCCCAGACCCTTTCTCATTCATGCCTTTGATTCCCAGTCCCAGACCCTTTCTCCAGTCTTCGATTCCCAGTCCAAGACCCTTTCTCCCGTCTTCGATTTCCAGTCCCTGGCCCTTTCTCATGCCTTTGATTCTCAGTCCCTGATGCTCATTTATTTTATTTATTGCATTTGTTGTACACACAAACCCTGGGGCATCACGGCGTACGTTACAGAAGGCTTAGCATCTCTGGTTAGACAGTGAGAGAAAAGTTACAACACAATAGTCAGAAGGGGTCATACATATGAAAACACTGGTTGTTCCAGACCTGGCCGAATACAATTTACAGCAGATTGTTGATGCAGTTACAGATCAGGATGGAATAGGTCTAGGCCTAGTCTTTATTAAAAAGCTTTTAGGAGTTTTTTTTAATTTTGGTTGTGATGGTTGCTTCTCAATGTCACTGGGAGGGAGTTCCAGGTTTTTGGGGCTAGGACCTGAAAGCTCCTCCCCCCTGCCCTCGTGAGTTTGAAACCTGGGACGCAGAGTTGGGAGCTGTTATTAGATCTCAGTGTTCTTGTCAAGGTGTTTGGCGTATCTGTATTAGTAAGGTACATGGGAGCAGTCTTGGCTAAACATTTGTGTGTGTTACACAGAGTTTTGAAGAGGATTCTTGCCTTGATAGGAAGCCATTTCTTTATTGTGAATCTGGTCGAGACTAGTCAACCTTACACAAACCTTTAAAAAAGAATCATAACAAACAATGCAACACATAAATATCATGGTAAAGACCATCTCTAAAAGTAGGAGGAATGTACAAGAAAACCCAGAAATCTGCTTGGCGGATGTGAACAATGTTAGTATTGGACCATGTTATAATGAGCTGATCCAATTATTACATCCTTTCTTTTTTCCTTTTTTTATTAGGATTTGGTTAAAATACAAACCTTTAGCCAATGTATAAACCTTTAGTTATATAGCTTAACCAATAATGATGAATTATAAACTATACACATAACATTTACAAAAGACAAAAATCAGTTTTACACAAAATACAAACATAGCAAAATGTAAGCAATCAATAATTTAGACATGTTAAACATACTTGCTATTTGTTGCATTACCATGTTCTATATATAAAAAGCAGCTCCAATTGGAGCAATGGATTCAGCGCTAAATAAAATACTCCAAAATTGATCGCCAGAAATTGACCTAATATTGTGTAAACATTTCCTGTAACCAGCAAGATAAAAAGCCTGAAGGGCCCAGCACTGAGTCAATAGATGACGTGAAGACTCAATATGGGCATTACATAAACAACAGACTCTATAGCAACGAGCTAGTTTAGTCCATCTACCCGTATGTTCCAAAGTCGGGAGAATATTGAGCCCTAAATACAGCATGAAACGCTGCATGTTAGAATGGAGTAATTTCGTCAAGTAGATACACAAATGACCTTGCTGAAAAGACTACCTAGAATAAATCTGATGCATAGACTTTTTATATAAGGCTTCAATTGTAGCCACCATGACTGCATTAATATGTTTCCTTTTCAAGAGAAGGTAAACATTGGGATGTTTCAGGAGCTCAAGCATATCAATATCAAGGCTGCCTAAATGTGCAAATGCAGAGAATTCAAGTTGCTTGAGAAACGTGTTAGAACTATCCTCCTCATATAATGGGGCCAAACAACTAAAGACATTCTCTGCCTTGAAAGGCATACTACAAATCTCAAGATACAATTTCCACTGCTGATACAGCAATAGTCAACTAATGGATTGGACCCCAAGTTCACAACGGATAGCCTCCACTGGAACAGAAGAAGGAACCCCTAATATGGAACGTAACAGTTGGGACTCCAAAATGTCCATCCATTTGATCATAGATTTCGGGAGTATGGGAGTACCATACAAAATCATGGGAACAATGCTTTTGCAATAAATGTCCACCATTCCCTCCATATTATTACCTCCGTTATGGCGAATAAACTTTCTGATCATGAGTCATTTCTTCTTTGTGTTGAGAACTATATCTTCTCCATACCTTTGTGCCGATGGAATACTATAAAAAGGAACTCCTAGGTATACATATTTATCCACCACTTCCAATACATCCTCACCATAGTGCCACTTAAAATTAGCCTTTGAATTCTTCTTCTTGCCAAATATCACAATTTTGGTTTTGGAACTAATGACAGACAGATCATTAGCCTGAGCATACAGAACTAGGGCATCTAAAGATCTTTGCAGCCCACCTGGTGTACGATCCATAAGGACCATATTGTCAGCATAACCAAGCCAAGGTACTGGGATTGTACCAATGCGGGGAGGGAAATTATGGGTACATTCTTTCTTTACAAAACCGGTGGGGAAGACCAGAAAAGTTACCCTTGGTAATAGAGGATTGTTTGATGATGATTGCCAGGCTTCAAAACAAAGCCTGATAGATTATTTAAAAAACACTGGCCTACTAGATAAAAAAACACTTAAGCACCCTGAGGGTGACTTACAAGCAAGTCCAAGCCCTGAAGAAATCTGAGTATGCACAAGACAAATGTAGCAAACTCTTATCCTGCTGTAACAGGGGTGACCACATAGGTTTTTGGAAATTAATTAGAGGGAGAGATTTGGAAATGGTGGGGTCTGGCCCGTATCATGTCTGCTCGAGACATGTCACCAGCACTTTAGCATCTTATACTGGATTGAACCTGAGGCATATTCTGAGGCTATGTTGAATGCTGATGCTGCCCATGAGGGGAAGGGTTCTCTGCTCCTTAAGTTGGGAGAGGTAGAGGAGGCAATTTTTGGACTGGGCACAGGGAAGTCTCCGGGCCCAGATGGCATCCCCATTGGCCTGCTCAAGGACAAAGTAGGAGTATGGGCTCCGTTACTCAATAAAGTATTTTATTTTGTTGTCAGATCTAAGAATGTCACCCAATCTTGGCGTGATGCTATTATCCTACCCATCTATAAGAAAGGTGATAAGAAACATTCTAGGAACTACAGGACTATTTCTTCATTAGACGCCATGGGCAAAATATATGCAAATGTATTGCTGCCACGTCTCTATCATTGGTTAACAGATGGTGGCCTCCTGAATCATCTAGAGGCTGGGTTCCGGACAGGTGTAAGTACTGTGGATCAGTGCTTTAGGCTAAGCGCTATTTTGGCCAAATATGTTTCAATTAAACACTTAAGAAACTATGCTATCTTTGTAGACGTACGCATTGCATTTGATTGTGTATCTCGAGACAAGCTCTGGTCAATTCTTAAAAGCAATGGGATTCCAGGATATTTGCAACTCATCTCACCTACCCTTCATACGGGTACACTGAGTGCAAATATTAAAATAGATAAATGTGCAAGTACATACTCATAGATTTCCTTTCAATATGGTTGGTCGATATTCCCTTATGTGCAAATGCGCAATAAACTGGTGCAAATGAGATGATAAATGGCTACAATGTTACAGCCTGATCCAGTCACAGGTTGCATATCATTTCATAGCAAGATGTCTTAACTTCCTTCTGTACAGATACGCAGTAAGGAAGTGGGCTAATAGGTGGATACATAGCTGCAACTACCCAGGCATTCTTATAGATCCGTATTGACTAACGTAGTCTAGATATCAACATTACTTGTCATTTTTATGACGATTTGATATTACGGTTTATAAATAACCCTAATGCTCTTTGCAAAAATAAGGAGTCAACATCTTTTGCCAAGGAAAGAAGGGTAAGCCCCTGACCTCTACAAGATATGAATTATCCCTGCAAGTGTCAGCAGTTTTAATGTTGCTATCGTTAGCAGCGTTTCCTCACCGCTAGCCATTCTATAGAAGATATCTTTGATGTTAGTATGATCTGAGTTCCATACAAATCTATCAAGTAGAACAAAGCGCTGGACTTGCAATGCCCCACATTCTGTCAAGATATGTTCTCGACTTTGTATCGAGTTTGGGGTGTTGCATAGCAAACAGTTTCCTAATCCTTTTTTTCTCTGCCTTCCCCCAGATCTCACCAGTTAATAATAAATGTAATCTTAGTCTAAGGCATTCACCCTGGCAATATGGGTTGGGGAGTTTCCTCAGATATAAATATAAGTATTCCAATAGTTTTTCGCAGGGCGAAAGGCTTCTTTACAATTTGCATGAATTCACTTTGTCTGTCGTGTGGCACCAATCAAAATCTCTTAATGTGTTCTTAACTAGGCCTGAATTTACTAACAGCAAGTCAGATTGTGCCCCACATTCACCCAAAACAAGGTCTTCTGCTTTTAAAAAAATCAGCTAAAGAAGGATAATTCCCTCGAATCATCGTTGATCCCAGATCACTATACAAGGAATCAGTAGAAGGGCTTAATAATAATCTATACTGTGACAGTATTTTCCATCTGTAGCGATAAGATAGTGAAGAAAGACCCAACTCCAGACACAGAGCAGCAATTGGCAAACAGTCAGGTAGAGTTAAGGCCTTCCTCCATATAATCGCATCTATCTTGTCGTAGTCTAGGCCCTGCAACACAGCAGCAATTTCCACTCCGTAAGTAAGTGCCGGCACAACTTTCAAGCTATACAAATCTAGACCCACAGTAGTGAAAATGTAGAATACTGCACATGTATCTTTTTAATCTTCGCCGCTAATCGCGCAGCTGTCAACTTCAGCTATCCCTCCGCAAATACCTCCCCTCTCGAGCTCTTCGCTCCTCTACCTCCAACTCCCTCTGTGTAAGTCGTTTTTCAAAGAAACAAGCTAGGGGTAGATCTCTGTCTTCGGCTGGGGCCTCCCTCTGGAACAGCCTCCATGCTACTCTAAAACTTGAGGAGAACCATCACTGTTTCCAAAAGCACCTCAAGACCTTCCTCTTTTCTTCTGCCTTCGCTCCCCCCCTCCCCGGCTGATCTGTTCTCTCTTGGCACGTGCACCTGGCCACCCTCTGTCCTCCGGGCCCAGCTACCTGCTCACCCTGCCACCCTCCCGCACTGCCTCCGGGCCACCACTTGCACTGGGGTCTGTAGCTGTACCCATACAGTCCCCCCTTTTTCTTCCTGCACTTATCAGACCTACCCTGTCTGATGCCTTAAACCTAGCACTTGCAAATTTCTGGCTGCACTACCACTGTTTGTTGCCTTTATTATTTATTTATTGTTATTTATCTGTTTCTCCTCTGCTTCGCACTTTCCACTTCTCCCACCTTCCATGCACTTTCCCCCTCCCCCTCTCCCATGCACTTGCGCATTCTGAATGTCACTGGGCCTAGTAAGATCGCTGTTTTGTTCTCCCCTGTTTCCCTTCCTTGCCTTGTGGCGCTCTGAAACACTTGTGTACGTGCGTGATAGAAATAAAATATCAATATCAATATCCTAGGCGAAACAAAGGATGCAACACTCAATCAATTTCCCAAGTCTGACAGGTACAGAATGAACAGGAAGGGGATCAGCACGCACCCTGCCTCAGCCCCCTGTGGGTACACAATTCTGAGACAGAGTCACCTGCCTCTTCAATCTGACTTGCAAGACCGACCCCCTGTGCAGGTGAATCAATATAGCCAGTAAGGACAGTGGTATGCCCCAGGCCTGCAATTGCACCCAGAGACATTAACGGTTGACTGAATCAAAGGCCATTGAAATAGCCATCAGATCTGCTGAGATGCCTCCGCCCATGTATGTTATTTTGTGAGGCGTCCGGCGGAGTTAGCCCAGTCCTCCAAGTCCTGCAAAACTAAACTTGCGAGCAGTCCAAGAGTGACACAGGACGGTAGTTAAGTAGATTGTTCCTATCTTTAAGAAAGGTGACAGAGACAATCACTGAATGTTTCCACGAGTCTGGGGTTACTCATTGGTCAACGCAGAGGTAAACAAAAGAAACAAGACCATTGTCCAGGCTCTAGGCTTCGACTTTAAAATATAAGATGCCTGTTGGGCCCTGCTGCCCTTGAGTTCGAGGACATTCTAATGATCTCTTCGATCCTTTCAACAGCCAAATACAAAACCCATGGGTAGTAATGAGCAGCTCTAACAACAGAACCGCAGGACGCCTGGAGAGTTGTTCAAAAGGTTTACCCCAAACCTCCTCCGAATTGGGATTATCATGTTTGTTGTCCTGGGAGTGGACCAGAGTGTTAATTACCCTACCCAAATGTTGTGAGAATCTCTATTAAGGACAATGCGTAACGTTCTTTCCCCATCGAGACTGGACTGATAGTATCGTTAGGATTTGAGCCAATTTTTAAACACTTGTTTCAATTTTCAAATCTGTTCAAACCACAAATTCATATCTGAGCATTCTCTACGTACTGTACAAACTTCTTTGCACAGGATACCTTTCTTTTCTTGAAGTAGTTGGTCAAATGGGTGTGAGCTGACCCCCATAGCTTTGCTATCTGGGTTGGAGAGTACTACAAACCTATTCAGTAGACAGCAAAAGGAGCACACCTTTAACATGTCTTGTTTCTCAAATTGGGAGGTTGCGCCTAACAAATGATCAAAATAATCTGTGCAAGGGCCACCGGGGGACGCAGGCAAGATGGCTGCATGAGACACAAGCTCCGTCCCCTGCCTTGGAAGAAAAGAGGTGATATGGAGACCTGCAGCGTCTGACTCCCGCCCGGAATCACTTCACAGACATGGGAAGCTGCAGCGATCCCTCAGAGCTAAGGAAGTCAAAGGGTGCCTACCCTGGGGTCAGCAATCCAAGGTGATTACTACTGTGCCAGGCCCTGCAGGCCGTGGACCAAGCTGCAAAGGCCGCTCAGAGGGTGCAGAACCGAAAAAGTAAACATACACGGAGGAGAACGGCAGATGTCAGGACCTGTCCTATCTTTGGGCTGCCACTCCGCATCCAGCACGCATCATTAAACACACAGAGGGCAGGTTTCCTACCCACATGGGGACCGCAGCGGTCCACTCCACACTGCCCCTCCTACGTGGGGCAGGAACGCGCAGTTGAGGGACAGCGGCGCCCGCCACCCACTTTGCCAGGCAGGATCACAGAGGAGGAAAGGTGCGTCAAGCACAGCTCGGATTCCCCGTTGCCGGGCGAGGTGAAGATGAGGAGGCGGACATCCCTCCCTGCAATGTATCGAGACTGCGAGCAGGCAATGGAGAGCGGCAGACATCATCAGTGCTTGCTGAGTCCCTGGGGCGACGGCTGTTGAGCTTCCAGAGCACGGACGTGGCAAGGAGGAGGTGGGAAACAGCGACATTGAGAAGATAGTAAGTGGGTTGATACCCCGGTACTGAAGGAGGAGCAGGCCTGGACTCTGGGACCCTATCCTGAAATAATACACATCCAAACCTGATAATCACCTGGACGAGCACTAAAGCTCAACACTGAGGTGAACACGGGACACAGAGAGGTGTCTTCTGGGGGACATTGACCTGGGACCTGGGTGGACTGGGCCCACTCACGTGGAGGACTCGAATCAGGGCCCCAGATCGCCGTAGTAAAAGTAGAGGGCAAGCCGTTTATCTCACAGAAAGCAAACCACCATTGAAGAGCCTGCAGCGTAGCCCCAAGGTGCAGGAAGGAGCATGGGGGGGCACTGAGCCATATCAGTCGACATATTGGCAGCAGAAGGGCCAGTCGGCGGGCAAGGCAGCCAGAGTCTGACCGAGACCCGCAGATCTCCGACCATCTCCCCGGGATACTGGAGAAGACTTGGAGCGCGTAAGAGCTGGGAAGGGGGCTCTAGCGCGCTTCCAATATCAAGGGGAGGAGACAATGGCATAGGCTAAACGAGAAGGGGGGCCCACCTCAGTCCCGGCAGAACTTGGATCTATCAAAAGTGATATACAAACTATCCTGGAGGAGATCAGAGGGATGAGGACAGATATGGGGGCAAAACTAGCGGACCTCTCAGCCAAGGTGGTCACCCTTGAGGACAGAATGGATGGAGTGGAGGCTAACCAAACCTCAACCGGACTCCTGGAGACGCAAATGGAGGCACGTTTTATGGCAATAGAGAGGCGCGAGGAGGAACTGTGCCTCATAGTGGGTGATGTTGAAAACTGGGAGAGACTGAACAATCTTCAGTTCTTTGGGCTGCAGGAGGCTGAGGGTGAATCATTAGTGGGCCTGGAACATAAGATACAGGAAATAATAGGGATGCTCCTAGGTTCCAGGTAAGCGGAAACGGCCAACAAATGACAGGGTGTACCGCGCTGGAGGTGGAATTCGCGGCTCACGCTCAGTCCTGTCGCGCATGCATTACTATGGGGACAAGATGAGGATCCTTGAAAAAGCGAAGCGCATGAAGGAGGTGGACTATGGTGACTCGAAGATAGCTATTTTTTAAGACCTCTCGGCCCATACGTTGTTGCAGCGAAAGAAGTGCAGGGCGCTCACCAGATGGCTTCAGGAGAAGGGGGTGCAATACCGCTG
This sequence comes from Ambystoma mexicanum, assembly GCF_040938575.1. NCBI lineage: Eukaryota > Metazoa > Chordata > Amphibia > Caudata > Ambystomatidae > Ambystoma > Ambystoma mexicanum. Next base: position 142,811,721 of record NC_090921.1, read on the forward strand.
GTGCTACCCCTACGCACTTGTGTTCCAATTCGAGGGGGAGTGATACCATCGTGTGGCGGAGGAAAAGATACAGCATGTCACGGAAGATTTGGTGGGCCATCGGGAGGAGTCTACTTCAGACCGCAGTCGCCAGGGCATGGACCATAACCGGGTCCCCCGGGGCCCAGAATTGGCCGCGAGGAAAGCATAGGGCAAGAGGAGCCTGGAAGTTCCAGAAGCTCAACACCCCTTCTCGGCAGAGCAACGATACTTGAGAGGGGGGGATAGACTTTTTGTGTTGACTCTCCTTGTTTTCGGGGGGGTTGTGCCCCAGATCCCTTACAGGGGCACAATTAGAGCTGAGAGGGTTGGATGAGAGGTTACTTATGGCTATTGGTTGGCCGGTTAGAGGTTTTGGAAACATAAATTGAGTTACGGAATGGAAGGGTAGAGATGCGTGTAGGAGGCACACAGTTGTTGGAGGGGGGATCCAGGCGTTGGGAGAGTTGGTTTATTGATTAAACTGGAGTCGGGGGGGCACCCCCTCAGGTTATTAGGGGACAGAAGGGAGAGAACAGCTGTCTGACATGATGTCCAAGGCAGGGTTCACATCCTTGATGGTTCGATGAGCGTGCCCAACATGGCTGGGGCACGTGATCAAACATCTCAGATCGGGACAGGGAAGGGTGGGAAAGGAGGGGGAGGATAGGGGTTGGAGGGGTGGGTGGGTACAAGGAAAGGAACCACATGGAACAAAGCTAACATGCAACAGGGGATATGTCCCCTATAGGACTCATGAGGGGCATCCAACGAAGGGTGAAGAAGGGGTATGGCTGAGGTGACAGTAGGCACGCTGAACGGTAAGGAATTGAACTCCCCGAACAAGAGATCTCTAACTAGCAACATGTTCCGTAAGCAGTAACTGGTGATCCTCTTCCTGCAGGAGACCCACTACAGGCAGGGGGGAGGAATCAGCAGAAAAGCGCAAGAAGATTGATAGGAACTTTTGGGCCTCTCACAGGAAGTCCAAGAAGGAAGGGATGGGGATCTTATGTGGTAAATCTTTTCGACAGACAGGGATTCAGGTAAAGAGGGGTTTTGGGGGGCGGTTCTTGGGCATAAAAGGAACCCATCACGTTTTCCACCTTGTACGCACCCAATGTGGGGCAGTTGGGCTTTCAACATCAGGTATTCAAGATGATGGATGGCTGGGCGAAGGGCGCAATGTTCCTGGGTGGGGACCTGAACTTGGTGCTGGACCCCGCACTGGACTGGTGGTCAGCAATGGAGGCAGGGACCAAAGTCGCGATTAAGAACAACTTGGACTTCCGGGACCTCCTGCAAGATCACTACTGGGTGGACGTCTGGCTGAGTCATTCGCTGGGCCTGGGGGGCTATACCTTTTCTCTCCCCCACACCAGACCTACATGAGCATAGACCGCCACCTGATCCTGAGAGAAAGGAAAGGTGAGGTTGGGGCACCCAGGGTGGAGGCGATGACATGGTCAGACCATGAGCTGGTTGTGGCGAATTGGCAGCTTCCCGAGCCTTGCCGTAATTCTCAATGGAGGTGCAACGACACCTTGCTGAGGGATCGGGTGTTTAGGGACTTCTTGGTGAAGGAGATACAGGATGCGGAGGGGTGTGTCGTGAAGGGAGGAAAGCTAATTTTTGACCTGCTTTGCTAAGTACTACAAGGAGTGATATGCCAAACCGGTGGAGCTGGAAGTGGAGGCAGCCCGGCAATACCTGGCTGAGCGATGCCTCTCCAAGTTTACAAGGGCAGAAAGTGGGGAGAGATAACCCGGGAGGTGCTGGGGGCCATCCAGAGACTGAAAATAGGGAAAGCCCCTGGGGACGATGGCTTCATGGCAGATTTTTATAAACAATACCATGCCCCACTGGCGGCACCCTTGGCCAAGCTGTTCAACTCTATAGTGGGGGATGACACAATACCGCAGACGTTTCTTCAGGTCCTCATAGCAGTTCTCCCAAAAACGGGGAAGGACCAAGCCAAGTGTTCCTCCTACAGACATTTCCCTCCTCAACGTTGACGCCAAGAACTTTGCTAGAATCCTTGCGTTGCGTTTAGACGCTTGCCTCCCCCGTCTGATTCACCCTGACCAGGTAGGCTTCCTACTGCATAGGCAGGGAGCAGATAACATGAGAAAGACGCTCCACGTCCTTAGTGCACCGGCGGCGGTAGAAGAAGGGGTACTCTTACTGGCCCTAGATGCTGAGAAGGCATTCGACTGGGTGAGCTGGACCTTTATGGGGAAGGTCTTTGCGTCCCAAGGGATGAGCCCAAGGTGGGCTGGCTGGATGGCATCCCCGTACTCAAAACCAATGGCCAAGGTTGTGGTTAAAGGGATGGAATCTCAAGCTTTCCCCTTAAAACAATTCCATGTTCTTGTTTCAGATATTACCTGTAGCGATGCCTGCGTTGTTTTTGCCAAGGTGAAGGTGGCTATGCAGAGATATCTCTGGGCGGGGGCCAGACACAGGATTGCCTATAGGACACTGATTCTGCCAAAAGAGGAGGTGGGGAGGAGGCTCCCTGACCTGGCTACGTATTGTAGGGTGACCCTGCTGCAGGTTCTGGTGGATCACTTTGACCGACTCTCGGGCAAGCAATGGGTGGTGATGGGCAATGCGGTATTGGCTCCGGTCACACTAGATGAATGGCTGTGGGTCCCTAGAGCCCATATTCCAAAGAGAGTGCTGTGTCACCTGGTCCTGGAGGTCTTGTGGTCCATATGGAGGGAGGGTGGGGACAACAGATAGCTCACAACATGGCCATCTCCCCTGAGTTGTATCTGCCGCCCCAACCCACTGAGGGACAGGATTGAAGAGCCATTGGCATTCCAACCCTGGCTGGACTGAGTAGGGCGGGACAACTGTGGGAAGGGGACACCTTCATCTCATTGGGTAGTCTGGAGGAGGACCTCAGACTTCATAAATTGTCCCCTTTTTCGAGTGCCGATGGGGTGCAAACCTTAGAGGGAACTGACGAGTTTCGAAAGTTTCTTGATCACACAGAGGTGATCCAGAGGGCTCATAGCAGGTCTGTACAGGAGGATCCTTCTGGCTAATCCCAGGGATCCCCTCCCATCTAGAATCAAATTGGGACAAGATCTAGGTAGGGACATTGAGGATACTTTATAGGCACGGATGTGCAGGAAAGATAACCGCCCCACGACATCACTCCAGTATACACACCAGGCCCTGAAGCTACTGCATAGATGGCACTAACCTCCAGCGATGATTGCCCGAATGAACAAGGGCTATGACCCACATGGCTGGAAGTGTCACGGGGAAAAAGGGGATTATATTAATTTGTGGTGGGGTTGCCCAAGGGTCGAGATGTATTGGATGTAGGTTCTGCATGGATATAAGCAGAGGATGGGATTCAGAGGGAGCTCCCGCCACGTTTTCTCCTTTTTGGGGTAGGAATAGAAGAGGAGCTGGAACCGGATCAGGGGCACAGATCATGTTGGTCTCTGCAAGATGCTGTCTGGCCCAACTGTGGAAAAGCCCAAGAATGCCGGTGGAAAAGGAGTGGGTTCTAAAGACCCGAGCCATTTATGATATGGAATTTCTCACTTATCTACTGGACGAGGCCAGGTCTGATATTGAAGGCCTATGGCTCCCTTTCTTTGAAAAGTACGGGCAGTGAGGGTGACAGAGGCGAGGATGGGGTTCCGAGATGAGGGGGGATTGCCCATCACGGGGGGAGGCCAACATGTTTTAAGCTCTGTCTGGTGAACTGCGGAACAAAACGAATGTCTGATTCACGGATAAGCGTGCCCTTGTAATACCTGGTTGGAAACTAGGTACCATCCTTTGTTTGAACTTTGTGGAGATAATGGAAGTTTGTTGCAAGGAAAGGGAGGGAAAAGGGGTAGGAAAAGTACAATTGTGCTGGTTATAGGAGAATGCTTTATTGCTGACCTGTGTTGTTAAAATTAAAATGGCAATAAAGTTTGATTTTGAAAAAATAAAAATTCTGTGTCCTTTGGGAATCCTCCTACCCAATCGATTTCATCCATTAGCAAGGATTATATTAGAAATGTTAGACTGCATGTTGGATTTAACTTTAAAATCTAAAGTTATTATTAGAGGATTGTGGTCACTCAAAGTAGTCACAGGAATTTTGGGTTCTAAACATGTCCTTGTTTAACAATCCGATAGCACAATATAATCGATCCAGGAGGAGGTGACAGCATTCTTTCACATTACCATTGACTGCCCCTAAGGCCCAATTTTGTAAAAACGATCTCCACAATTTGGCCTCCTCCTCCCCTCTTTGCTTAGAACCAATTGCACCCTCCTCCCCCAACACCACACATGGTGCATTTAGATCACCCCTCCCCCAGCAAGACATGAGCCCCAGCTTGATCACGTATAAGTTTCACAAATTTCCGTGAGTTTGTGCAAGAAGGAAGGTAGGTTGACACACAAGGGATTGCTATATATATTAACCAGCAACACCGGGGCTTCCCCCAGAATGTTCTTCAATCTTACTTTACTTGCCAGGATACCATAATCATTTTCAGAGACGACCTTCGACTCTATTAAAAGAGAATTTAATTTCACAGCTATGATAAAGCCGCCCGAGGGCCCTGCCCACATCCCCCTTCCTTGCCAGCTGCTGGAATGTTGTACAACCATCCAAGCTGACATGTCGGGTTAGCCAGACCTCTTGAAATAGCAGTGCGTCGAGTGTCAACAAATAATTGCTACCATTTAAATGTTTTGTCACATTAGAAAGAACCCTGGTATTTCAACTAAGAAGGGAGAACTTCCTCTCCTCTCCCCTCTCCCCCGCTAGCTTTCTCATGCCTTTGACGCCACTCTTCCCTCATCTCCTAGTTTACTGCCCATCTCAGATATCTCAGGATCCAAAGCCCAGCAAGAGAGACAATCAAGGGTTTCAGACAAAAACTTATGGTTTTAATAGAAGAGTTAAGATTTCAGAAGTCAGAGAGCCTTCATTGAGCCAATACGTGATTCTGGAAACAAGGGTGCTGAGGGTGCCTCCGAACCCCTTGGATTCATACAGAAGGATCTGAAGGAGTGGGGAAGAAAATGCTGCCTTTGAAGTTTTTCTTTTCTTGGAACATTTGTTCCAAACAATAACTAAAAAGAGGTGTTAAGAAGAGTCATGGCAACAATACCTTAAAGCAGATTATTGCTATCTTTTGTATCTATGCTTAGTTGCAAAACAAAGTGTGGGTATTTTTGATGTTGATTCTAGTGCTCCTCTTACCAGGCCCAGAGAAGGGTGTAGGCAAGTGGCTATGCCGAAGGTTTTCTAAGGCACGCAACAGATATAACAAGCACTGCTTATGCGGTTTTTAGAGAGAGCAGATTTTATGTTTTGAACATGAAAATGTGATTTACAGGCCGATTCATGGAATAAATGTGCGCCGAAAATCTCAGCGCAAGCGTGCAAAAGCGTGCGAATCGCAGCGCAAGTGTGAAAATCGCAGTGCAATCGTCCGAAAGCCACGCACATCGATTCATGGAAGTATGTGCACGTGTAAATTCTGGGATGTGTGCTAAAATCCTGCGTGGTGCACGCGGGAGCTCAGGTCATCAAATGGTGTGCACTACGCACACACCGAAAGCACACATAGCGTGGCGCACACAACAAAAGTAGGCGGAACACAGGGCATAACACGTGGAATGAGGAACAACGCGTGAAAATGTGGGCATTACGGGGGAAGTGCAGGAGGCAAATGCGCGGAACGCCCACACGAGCGGCTGCAACACATATTCATGGAATCGAACAGGGCAAACACATGCGTAAAAAAAGACGCGCTAATCTGGAAACTCGTACGCCAGCAGGAAGCAGGCGTACGCGGAGCCACGCAGCATAAAAGTGCGCGCAAACAACAAACAAGCTCAGACGCTACGATGAATTTACCGTTCCTCGCAGCAGTGGTCATGGGACAGGAGGATAGTCAGGGCCAGAATTTTTACACCCAGGACCAGCCTTTTTGGGATGCCTGATGACCAGGTGTATGGGAGGTACAGGTTTCCACCTCACATAATACTCGTCCTGGTGAGTGAGTGGGAGAATGACCTCACATCACCCACCCCGTGCTCCCAAGCACTGAGCCCCTTGGAAAAGGTGCTCAATGTACTGCACTTCTTGGCCACTGGTTCATTTCAGCGGACAAGTGCCATAGTGGGGGGGGTGTCACAGGCCACGCAGTCACGCTGCCTACACCAGGTGTTGGCCATCATGACTGCGCGCCCATCAGTCTGCAGGCACATATACCTGCCCAGAACACCTGCAGAAAGGCAGGCTGCCATCCAGGATTTTTACGGGGTGGCACACTTCCCGAAAGTGCTAGGTGCCATTGATTGCACCCATGTGGCTCTACGTCCTCCCAGGGCAACTCGGCACATCCATAGAAACTGCAAGCACTGGCATTCCATCAACGTGCAGGTAGTATGTGATGCCAAGGGAATCATCACCTCAGTATATGCCAACTATCCAGGGTCCACCCATGAAAGTTTAATTTTCAGAATGTCAACCCCAAAACGGGACCTAGAGGCTGGGCGGCATGGCGATACATGGCTGCTTGGTGAGTATAAATGCCTCTGCACATGCATGCATGTCAGATACTGAGTAATGTCACAACCCCACTAGTGATACCCATCATCACCTCCCCAGGGGACAGTGCCTACCCTCTGAGCACCCACATGATGACGCCAATTCAGAACCCCACCACACCACCCGAGGTAAGATACAACACAGCCCATATTGCAACCCGGGGCATAGTGGAGGGCACATTCGGAGTGCTCAAGTCACGCTTTCGCTCCCTTGACCGCTCTGGTGGGGAGCTGCTATACGCGCCCTCAGTAGTGTGCAGGATCATAGTGGCAGCATGTGTCCTGCACAACGTTGCAACACGCCGGGGCCTGCCGGTAGACATGATGGTGCCCCCACATACCCAACCACATGCACGGCCACTGTGCATGGGAGGGGAAAGGGCACGTGGTGAGGCAGCCCGTACGCAGCTGGTGGCTAATTACTTCACCTAAAATCACACCCCTGTGGAGTGCACACAGCCCTGGCACATTCCAGCTGACAATCAATGATGATGACCTAAGGGACAGTCAACTGTCACAACCATACCAGCCTGCGATTGGTCACCTGGAAGGGTTACATTGTGTGCATCCCTACCTACCTAAAGACAACCAATGCTGTGTCACAAAAAGACACACATTCATGCTGCATGAATGACTACCCCTTTGCAAAATACAACATGAAAATAGCGCCATGTCACCCAACCCCTACCCATCTCCGCCACCCAACACACCATGGCATATCATGCAATGTGAAAGCAAACAAATGAATGCACAACACATGACACATGTGTCACAAAGTGCACTGTCCCAAATGGAAACAGGCCACAGACAATATGCTCCCAGTAATCAATAACAAACAGCACACATGATCAAATACTTACCAGCAACACAATACAGCAACACAGCATGAAACATTGCCAAAATATGACAGTAGAAACTCAAAGTAGTGCAAGTCTTACAACCTGAATAAGCCAGCACATCGACCACTTCCAACTGCAGAGTGTTGCTGTCAGGCAAATGTGTCAGTGTACTGCATGCAACATGAACTGCATCTGTAAAGGAGACGGCCTTGTGAAGACATGAAGAAGGTACCTGCGAATAAGGAGGAAGACATGGATGCACAAGCACATATCAATACACCATGCAGTGTTCAATACAAAAACAAATCCCCACTAGGGATGTCCACACAGTTATGACTACAGACTGCCCACACAGCTCATGGGAGCCCAATGTCACTGTGTAAGTCACTGTCACTTGGTCACACCCTTTTCAAGCCCATGGAAACGGGAAGCAGGAGGGGTGTGTGTGTCAGGAACTGTGAGAGAACTGCTGCTGTCGCTCTCTTCACCCTCTGCTGCTGCATCAGGAGGTGGTGGTGCTGTGGGAGGCAGCCTACTCAAAGCCCTGGTATGGTCCTCCATGGCAGCAAGTATGCGGGTGTGGAAGGTCTCGTTCTGGAGGATTATAGTACAGAGATCCCCATGCAGCACCTGACGGGTTGCCTGCATTTCTGCACGCATGGCCTCGATGATGTCCGGATCTCCTTCCGATTTGCTTGCAGCTCAGCTGAGAGCGAACGTATGAGCTGCTCCAGCTGCTGTTCTGACCTAAAATTTCGGGAAGCCTCAAGTTCACCCAGAGTCTCCCTGAGGTTATGGAGGTCTACCCTCAGGGCTTCCCTGTGGCCCTGTGACTCTATAGATATGGCTTTGCGCAGAGTCTCCAGTGCCGCCCGTCGGTCCCTGTTGGACGCCAACATGTCTTCCCTGTGTGATTGGCAAATTGAGTCTGTTGCCTGCTGTTGTTGCTCCATCTGCCTTTCAGGGGGGAGAATGGAAGTGGCCACCCTCTCCATTGCCTGAGCCATCATTTAAACCGATGATCCCTGTTGTGCTGCTATACCGTACATGGAGTTTTCCAATACAGTATTGCCTGGTGGCGTACGGCCACCGCGTCGGCGGGCACCACACCTGTTCGGTGCAAGGCGATCTGCACCTTGCTGTGCTGGCACTGCCTGAGGCTGCAGGACTGCATTCCCCCTCTGATCTGCTGGCCCAGGAACAGGATCAGATGTTGTTGAGTGTGTCCCTGCATCCCTAACCGCCAAAGGCGGACTTACCAGCACTGACATCCCCATAGAGGGTTCTACCCCTGGTGCAGGTTGGTTGGACAGAGCAGAATCCCTGCCAGAAACACTCACCTGCGACAGCACATAAGTCTCATCATCCGATTCAGCACCTGAATAGAGGTCTGGGGAGGTGCACCCAGAGACACCACTGGACAGTATGGTCTGCAGTAAGATTGGGTTTTCACCCACCACCACACCACGTCCTCCACTGGTGCCCGGTCGTGCCTGGGATTCCTCCTGGGTCTGCACCATCTCCTCAACCTCAACAGCATCAAGTGCGTCATCACCTGCAAAAACATGAAAGACAACACATGGAAACAGGCATGAGCACCATAGCACAACATAGGCCTGACAAGACAGAGATCCTGTACATGATTTACTCATGTACCACATGACTATAACCCTGGCATGCATGCACTGTCAATGAGTTGGAAGGGGAGGCAAAAAGCAGACACTGAGGACACCAAGATGGAAAAGCAACACATTTGCTGCATGCTGGATAGCACTGGCATCACACATTAGCCTGTGAGTGCCATGTCCAATACACATACATGACACATGCCAGCACACAGATGGCATGTAGCACAGTAGCATAGTCATGGTACATTTGACAAGTACAGCCATATGTCAGTGAATGAGTACTGTCACCCATCCATGTGAGATGGACATGATGAGATGAAAAATGCTAAATAGTGTGACAAAATACGCATGTGCCACACACTGCAACACATCCAGTGTACAATAAAACAGTGATCACAGGCAGATGTACACATCAATGGTTGGTCACTTCAACATGACAGGAAACAACTATCATGTTCCACATTCAAACAGGCCCCAAAATGTAATGTGAGCAGGCCAATGTGGGGTGTAATCAATGACAGAAGCATGTGACATATGTTGCACTAGGGCTGAAAAATGCGTTGCAAAAATGGGAGAATTGAAACAATCAGCCTGAATGAACACTAAAAAATTCAGAACAATGTTGTTGCAAGATGACAGTTCAAGGGCAACTGCGGTAATGTGGCGCTAATTGGCTACTGTGGGCAGAAGGGATACTGTCATACCCAAATCCAAGGCCGGTGAATGTTTTGGAGGAAGCACATGGGTGACCCATACCACTCAGGAGTACACACCCTCACCTGGCACTCAATCAGAACCTGTCACCCAAACAACATACACATGGATTACACACACATGCATGGGCACTCACTGGACAATGCTTCGTAATCTGGTAGGTCTCCCATGCCTTGGACCTGTTCCTCTGTGACGAAGGTTCCAGCAACAGACTCATGTTCAGTGAGTGGGTTGTCCTCTGGTGGAGACCCACCGCCAGTCACCAGAGTAGAGGCATGATTTGAGGCCAGCTTGTTCTTTGCTCTGCGTTTCAGGTCATTCCACCGCTTGTAGCAATCATCAGCTGTGCGCCCCACAAATCCAATGGCACTAATGTGGTCCGCGATTGTCTGCCAGTGTGCCTTACGTTGACCTGGTGTGGTCTTGCACCCTGCAGCCACCACCATTTCGTGGCTATGTGCCGACACATAGGCCACAAGTGCATCAAGTTCGGCGTCATTAAAGCTAGGCTTCCTTGACATGCCGGAGTGTGTAGCCGTGTCTGAGGTCTCAGCCTGTAGTGCCAGAGCACCCTTCTTCTTCTTCTTTTTCAAAGGTGGTGCGGATCCTGAGTGGCTTACGCCGCTCTGGTCAGTAGGGGCAGAAGCGCAGGTGGACTGGGTACTAGAAGTGTGCGAATGCACAACGACCATAGGTCTTGGTGCAGGCATTGGCTGCAGGGTGATGTTGGCAGGGCCAACGTCAGTTTGATGGACCTGGACCAACACTGTCCCGGCTGGGAGACTCAGAGCTGGGGTGGATAGAGCTGCAGCTGCCCCTGCAGCCTCCCCACCCTGCCTACTTGGGGCAGCAGATGACATTGCTACCCCAGATCCACATGGCCTGGTGACAGCAACTTGCACCGCCACACGTGGCTTAGACTTGCTGACCTGGAAGTCAGCCTGGGAGTCATCCTGTGCCGGTTCAGGTGCCAAAATGGGCTGGTCCAACAAGGGCTGAGCTGGGATGGTGTCAGCTACGTTTCCCACAACCATGGGGGGGGCATGGGTGTCCCTGATTGGTCCTCCACACACGGGGGTCTAGGGGCACCCTGCAAATCCTGGCCACGGCCCCTACCGCGCCCACCACGCCCACCTTTTGGGGGTCGGCCACCTTTGCCTCCCTTACTGCTTGGTCGCCTCCCAACCATGGCACTGACGTTGTTGTGCGTATGGGAGTTGCAGTAAACAATAGTCCTGGGCAATTGAGGTGAAAGGGGTAGGGTACTAGATGGAATTCATACCCTCGTGCTCTAGCAAGGCTGTATGTGACCCTTGGGGGAAGATGACAGGTCACGCAATGCAGAGGCACCCCAAAACAAAAGCACACGTGCATGCAACCCCTGGTAGACCACGTGCATGGAAAAATAAACCCCCAGAAACACAAAAAGAAGTGTACGTGTGTTACACGCAGCCTACAATGAACTCTGAAAGGGTACGCGACACACAGGGGCAATCACAGTTGGAAAATACGTGCGCGACTCACCGTCTACCTTGATAAAGAACATGAAAAAGACCCGCGTGTGCACGTAGGCAACACCCCTGCCAAAAGAAGAAAAGAACGAAGTCTGAGGAAACAGGGAGTACGAACTGGAAACGTTGTGAAGTAATCGTGTGTGAATCGACAAGAAGTACAAGATACACTGTCTCGCTCTCCACAAGAAGCACTTACAAGGAAATAGCGTCATACTTGTACCTTTTAAGCTAGCCCACATGTGAAACGTCACTTACGCGCTTACGCGCTATGTCCCTTTCCTCCAATAGCACGGTGACGTGCAGTTTTCTCACATGCTGATTCACTATGCACCCGTGTTGTGGGCAACGCCTGCGTGCCTAACGTCACTGATGCGCTTACGCGCTAAGGTCCTTTCCTCGAATTACACGCTAACGTGCACATTTTTCATGTGCCATATCACTCCGTATCAAGCTGGCCACGCGAATACACATGGAAGACCACGCTCCTGCCCAAAAGGCCATTTTCCTGCCCCCCAGAGCCCTGAGCACGCTCCCACCTGCCATCTGTTGCTGCCTGACTCCCTGCCTGCACGTCAGCCAGGGGTGCAGTTGATGTAACCACCCCTACTGGAACTGAAGACTCCCGACTGGGATACCATCGCTCCACAGCCCAGCCCCAGGGCCCAGTTGCCCGCCCACACCTGCCTCTGGGGTTGCCATTGTCATGATCTCTGCTTCCAAAAGATCAGGACTTGCCCGACTCCCTTGGAAGCAGACCCATAACCCCGGTTCTGAGTGCCAGCCAGTCCCAATTGGGACCTTTTGGACCCTGTCCTGGCGCCAGTGGCACCAGGCTCATAAAAATGCCCAGTCCCAGCGCTGGAAGCGCCGGGCTCATAATGCTTGGGTGGACTTACCTGCAGCAGACCATGCTGCTTACTTACCTGCCAGTTGAGCCCCTGATCCTCTTCTGTTTGGGACTACTTTTCCTGTTGGGTGGGGCAGGAGCCACTCCCTAGGTTCAGAACACTGGAACTCTTCTGGAAAGCAGGAACTCTTTTCTTACCTAGCCGAGGCTGTGGAAGGAGACACCTAAGCACTACAGGAGGCTATTTAAACCACACCCGATGGATGAATCTTGCTTTGCGTTATTCTGCATTCTCTGCAGCAGAACGCTCATCGTGTCTTCTGCTTCTGATCCTGGGCCTAATGGAACAAAGGCTTACCATCCTGGAATCCAGTCTTCAGCAGCACCTGTAAAGACAAAGAAAGAACAGGTTAGCACTACGGTCTTCAGTGGCAGCGCATCTCTTACCTGGTCCATCGGCTGTCACCAACGCCTCGCGCTGCATTCCGGCATCTGAAAGACAAAGGCTTACCTACTCTTCGCATTCTCCGGAGGTCTTCGCACTGCATTACGGCATCTGAAAGACAAAAGCTTACCAGCTTTTCGCACGCTCCGGAGGCCTTCGGCGCTGCATCCCGCATCTGAAAGACAAAAGAAGGTGCGTTTAAAGACATTGGGCAACTTTATTACTCACGTGCCCTTACTCCTTCCCACGCCGAATCCAGTGGGTATTCCAGCACCCTTCAGCTTCTCTAAAGCTCCGAACTTGTACCTGCAAGATAAAAGGGACAGTTAGTGCGCATCGTGAAGCAGGCTACAAGCGCTTACTTACGTGCTTTCAGGCGCTTCTATTCCTCACGCGGGTTCGATCCTCAACTCTCATCAGCCCGCCATCTGCCATCGCCGGAACCATGCAAAACAAGAGATATCATTACAAAAGACTTTTAAGACATTTGAAGTGCCCAGAACTTCCCGTTCGTGCAGTTAACGACAGACAGCAGTCCTCTGAGGTCAAGAGGCCTGCACCCTTATCCAGTGAAGAAACTGGTTACGGCACCCTGCCCCGAGGCAGATGGAGAGCTCGGCATTCACTTACCTAAGGTGAGGGCGTTAACCTTTGGGGTTCTACAGGAGAAGAGAAAGGGAAGAGGAGAGAGGCACCCAATAACCCCAGTTCATTAATCCCATATTTTCTATCTGCAGACATCTTACTCTTCGAGTCAGACATACAGTGCACAGAGGACCAGCCCAAAGAGCCAACCGTGTGTTACACATCACCTTTGAAGATACGGCATTCACCCAGTCAAGACCGGCGCCTCTGCGGGAATCAGGTGAGCGTTACAGAACGCAAAGACTACCGCAAAACTCCCACCCAGGCGCTATGGAAACCTCGGATACCGACCAGCTAGCCCAGTTACTTGGGGAACTAAGAGCAGAAGTGCATGCAGCCCGTCAGGAAACGAATGCACTAAGAAGGGAACTGATTATTTCCAAGGAGCGAACAGACGATCTCGCTAGACAATTGCTACAGTCACAAGCCGGACAAACTCTGTTACCCGCATCAGGGGCAAATCTTCCTTCAACATCCTCTACGAACCCAGTGCAGATCAACCTACCTGGGAATATACCTCTGGCTCCGCCCGAACGATTTTCTGGTGACCCAAAGAGGTTTGCAGTATATATTAATCAGTGCCGGTTGCACTTCTTATGCCGGCCAGCAGCCTTTCCAAATGATCAACCTAAGGTAGCTTTCGTGCTTTCGTACCTTAGTGGCAATGCGGCAGACTGGTCGATCCCTCTAGTTAATCAAGATGATCCGGTTCGCCATGATTTTCAAGCTTTTCAGCTCAGTATGGAAAAACTGTTTGCAAGACATTCACAGGGGCAGGCCTTGGACAATGAGCTCCTCTCATTGCGACAGGGTAATCAAGACCTTTTGGCTTATATTGCGTCTTTCAACAGACTGATAGTGGAAACTCGATGGCCTGAGGACAAAAGGATTACACTGTTTTATAGAGGTCTACGTGGAGAGCTCAAAGATGTGTTAGCCCAAGTAGTGAATCCCCCGCAAGACTGTTCGGACTATATTGACTTAGTCGTTCAAATTGACCACAGACTGCAGAACAGGAAGGCCGATCGTTCCAAGTTTGATGCTCGAGTATTTTCCAAACCACCAACTCCTACCAAAGGAGTAGAATCCGGGGAACCCATGCAAATAGCGGGCCTGAAAGGACCACTAACACAAAAGGAGCGGGAAAGGAGAAAACAGCTGCAATTATGCCTCTAATGCGGAAACTCAGGGCACTTTCTTCGAGACTGTCCGGTGAAACCAGCCAAGAAGGCAGTAGGAGCTGCAGTTACCAGGGTCACAAACTCTGAGCAGGGAAACAACCTCGCCCGACAAGAATAGAGGTCCTCTTGCCGAGCGTTAAAACCAGTTCCGTGACCTCGCATTTCGTGATACCTATGGTCCTCATTAGCCCTGAACATCCGGATCGATTACATGCGATTGAAGCTTACGTCGACAGCGGTGCCATCGGCAATTATGTGGATCATGAAATGGTTTTGAGGATGAATCTGACTCTTTGTCCAAAGGCTGTAAAGGACGTCATTACTACGGTGGATGGTACGGAGATAGCCTCCGGACCAGTAACGCATACCACCCAAGAAGTGACGCTAGTAAGTCAAGATGGACACCATGAGAAGATCGTGTTCGATGTGATCAAGGCCCCTCAGTTCCAGATTATTCTAGGAATTCCTTGGTTAGAGAAGCACAATCCTCAGATCGATTGGCGAGCAAGAACGGTTCAGTTTCCAGAATGTGTCTCTACTTGTCACCCTCGACCTGGTGTTGCACTGGCAGCAATTTCCTCGGAGGCTCCCCAGTTACCTCCTGAATACCTAGAATTCCAAGATGTTTTCCGGAAGGATCAGGCTAACTCTCTACCTCCTCATAGGTCTTATGACTGCCAGATAGACCTGATACCTGGATCTACTCCTCCTTGTAGTAGAATGTATGCCCTCACCGAGCCTGAGAATCTTCACCTCCGACAATACCTGGATCAATACCTAGCGAATGGGTTTATTCGTCCTTCCAAGTCCCCTGCTTCCTCAGCTTTGTTCTTCGTTCCAAAAAAAGAAGGGGACCTTAGAACTTGTATAGATTATCGCGCTCTGAACCAGATCACTGTTAAGAATAGATATCCGTTACCTTTGATCCCTGAACTCCTGGACCAAGTCAGAAAAGCATGCATATATACAAAGCTGGATCTTAGAGGAGCCTACCACTTGGTACGAGTAAAAGAGGGCGATGAATGGAAGACGGCCTTCCGCACCAAGTATGGGCTATTTGAATGTCAGGTCATGCCCTTCGGACTTTGCAATGCCCCGGCCGCCTTTCAATATTTTATGAACGATGTCCTCAGAGAGCTCATAGATGTGTGTGTTGTTGTTTACATTGACGACATCCTCGTTTATTCTTCATCGGAAACTGAACATCGGAAACACGTGAAAATGGTCCTCGAGAGATTGCGTCGACACAAACTTTTCGCTAAGTTGGAAAAATGTGTTTTCAACGTGACTGAAGTTGAATTCTTGAGATTCATATTATCACCTAGCGGAGTGCGTATGGATTCAAAGAAGGTCGATGCAATTCTCAAATGGCCATCGCCATCCTCCGTAAAAGGTGTTCAAAGCATGTTAGGCTTCGCTAACTTTTACCGCAGGTT
The DNA here is from genome assembly GCF_040938575.1 of Ambystoma mexicanum. Lineage (NCBI taxonomy): Eukaryota > Metazoa > Chordata > Amphibia > Caudata > Ambystomatidae > Ambystoma > Ambystoma mexicanum. The sequence goes on from NC_090921.1 coordinate 142,827,573, forward strand.
TATCCCCGAATTCTCTCGAATAGTCCAGCCCATCACCGCCTTGTTAAAGAAAAACAAACGTTTTGAATGGTCTACCGAGGCGGAACAAGCTTTCCAGAATTTGAAGACTAGATTTATCTCTGCACCGATCTTAAAACATCCTCGCCCAGAACTCCCCTACATCGTTGAAACTGATGCTTCGAGCCTTGCCATGGGGGCAGTTCTATCACAAAAGGACCCAGTAACCAATCAGTTGCATCCCGTGGCATTTTGGTCCCGCAAATTCTCGCCTCCTGAAATCAATTACACTATTACTGATAAGGAACTTCTAGCTATCAGGTCCGCCTTTAAGGCTTGGAGGCATTATCTTCTGGGGGCCCGACACACCGTTACTGTGATTACAGATCACCGAAACCTGCAATATTTGAAAACCGCAAAAGCTCAATCCTCTAGGCAACTCCGTTGGGCACTATTCTTTGCCGAGTTTGACTTCATAATTACCTATCGACCTGGTACAAAAAACGGTAAAGCTGATGCCCTTTCTTGGATGGGAGTGGAAGAACATTTGATCAATCCTAATCCTGTACCTATCATTCCCGAACAAAGAATTCTAGGTGTAATCGCCACACAATCCATAGAGGAAGTTAAGGATAAAGCCAGGCTACTGGTAACTCCAGCAGACATACAGAATTGGCATCTGCAGGGAAAGGACTTTACGGTGAAGGACAACCTATTATATTTCCAAGAACGGTTATACCTGCCCAGCACAGATTTACAGAAAAGGGTAATCTCTTGTTATCACGATTCTTTAATGGAAGGACATCCCGGTATGACCAAGACCTCGGAAAAGATCAAGCGCTACTTCTGGTGGCCGTCTTGGAAAAAAGATATCAGAGACTTTATAATGTCCTGTGGAGTATGCGCCCAAAACAAGAGTCAAAAGGAAAAACCAGCCGGCCTCTTACGCCCTATTGACATCCCACCTCGCCCTTGGCATACGCTTTCTATGGACTTCATCACCGATCTACCTTCATGCTCCGGGTACAATACGATCCTAGTAATCGTGGACCTATTCTCCAAGATGGCGCATTTCATTCCACTCAAAGGCTTACCAACAGCAACAACTCTGGCCCGAGAATTCCTCGAAAACATCGTCCGACTGCACGGTTTTCCTTCAGTTCTCATTTCGGATCGAGGTAGTCAATTTATTTCTCATTTTTGGCGAAGTTGCTGTCGGTCGGCTCAAATTGATGTGAGACTTTCGACCAGCCACCAACCTCAAACCGACGGACAAACCGAGAGGACCAATCAAACTCTGGAACAGTATTTGCGCTGCATGCTACAACAAACTGAAAAAACTTGGAAAGATATCCTTTGGATAGCCGAATATGCCTACAATAACTCTGTCCACTCGGGAACTGGGAAGACCCCGTTTTTTCTTTTATACGGTAGTCACCCTCGAACCTCGGAGTTGGATCCACTCCAAGATCTTGGAACACCAGCAGTAGACCACCTGCATTCTACAATCACCCAAGCCTTTAAGGAAGCCGTTTCTCACCTTCAAAGGATTAAAGAACAATACAAGAAAGGAGCAGACCAACATCGGAAGGAAGCCCCCCAATATCAAGTAGGAGATCAAGTCTGGTTATCCACCAAATATCTACCTCTAAAAGGACCACGCACATTCAACCCAAGATACCTTGGTCCCTATTCCATCACTACCATAGTAAATCCAGTAGCGGTCAAGTTGGACTTGCCCCCTCATTTGAAGATACATCCGGTCTTCCACGTCTCTCTATTAAAACCCGTGCAACCTCAAACCCGACTAACTAAATCTCCAAAACCTATTCTAGCTGATGGAGAACTCGAGTTTGAAGTCAAAAGCATCCTGGATTCCAAGATCTCCAAATCTAAACTATTTTACCTGATTGACTGGAAAGGCTACGGTCCCCAAGAAAGATCCTGGGAACCTGCAGAATATGTCCACGCCCCTCGTCTAATCAAAAGATTTCATCGAACATTTCCTAACAAGCCCAAACCCCCGGAGAAGCCCGGTTTGGGAGGGGCCTTGAGGGGGGGGTGCTGTCATGATCTCTGCTTCCAAAAGATCAGGACTTGCCCGACTCCCTTGGAAGCAGACCCATAACCCCGGTTCCGAGTGCCAGCCAGTCCCAATTGGGACCTTTTGGACCCTGTCCTGGCGCCAGTGGCACCAGGCTCATAAAAATGCCCAGTCCCAGTGCTGGAAGCGGCGGGCTCATAATGCTTGGGTGGACTTACTTGCAGCAGACCATGCTGCTTACTTACCTGCCAGTTGAGCCCCTGATCCTCTTCTGTTTGGGACTACTTTTCCTGTTGGGTGGGGCAGGAGCCACTCCCTAGGTTCAGAACACTGGAACTCTTCTGGAAAGCAGGAACTCTTTTCTTACCTAGGCGAGGCTGTGGAAGGAGACACCTAAGCACTACAGGAGGCTATTTAAACCACACCCGATGGATGAATCTTGCTTTGCGTTATTCTGCATTCTCTGCAGCAGAACGCTCATCGTGTCTTCTGCTTCTGATCCTGGGCCTAATGGAACAAAGGCTTACCATCCTGGAATCCAGTCTTCAGCAGCACCTGTAAAGACAAAGAAAGAACAGGTTAGCACTACGGTCTTCAGTGGCAGCGCATCTCTTACCTGATCTATTGGCTGTCACCAACGCCTCGCGCTGCATATCGGCATCTGAAAGACAAAGGCTTACCTACTCTTCGCATGCTCCGGAGGTCTTCGCACTGCATTCCGGCATCTGAAAGACAAAAGCTTACCAGCTCTTCGCACGCTCCGGAGGCCTTCGGCGCTGCATCCCGCATCTGAAAGACAAAAGAAGGTGCGTTTAAAGACATTGGGCAACTTTATTACTCACGTGCCCTTACTCCTTCCCACGCCGAATCCAGTGGGTATTCCAGCACCCTTCAGCTTCTCTAAAGCTCCGAACTTGTACCTGCAAGATAAAAGGGACAGTTAGTGCGCATCGTGAAGCAGGCTACAAGCGCTTACTTACGTGCTTCCAGGCGCTTCTATTCCTCACGCGGGTTCGATCCTCAACTCTCATCAGCCCGCCATCTGCCATCGCCGGAACCCTGCAAAACAAGAGATATCATTACAAAAGACTTTTAAGACATTTGAAGTGCCCAGAACTTACCGTTCGTGCAGTTAACGACGGACAGCAGTCCTCTGAGGTCAAGAGGCCTGCACCCTTATCCAGTGAAGAAACTGGTTACGGCACCCTGCCCCGAGGCAGATGGAGAGCTTGGCGTTCACTTACCTAAGGTGAGGGCGTTAACCTTTGGGGTTCTACAGGAGAAGAGAAAGGGAAGAGGAGAGAGGCACCCAATAACCCCAGTTCATTAATCCCATATTTTCTATCTGCAGACATCTTACTCTTCGAGTCAGACATACAGTGCACAGAGGTCCAGCCCAAAGAGCCAACCGTGTGTTACACATCACCTTTGAAGATACGGCATTCACCCAGTCAAGACCGGCGCCTCTGCGAGAATCAGGTGAGCGTTACAGCCATGTCGGGCACAACACCATCTGGCACCACTGGCAACCCCTAGCCAGAGAGGCAGAGGGCCCCCAGCTTCAGTGCCAGGGAAGTTGGTGTCCTGGTGGAGCAAGTCCTGGGGCAGTATGATGCCCTCTTTGGAAGTTTGTGCGCCGACAATGAAGGAAGGACCAGGATCTGGATGGACATTGTGACTGCCATCAACGAGGAGGGGGTGGCAGTCAGTGACATCAAACATGTCCGGAAGCGCTGGGAGGACTTCAGGTCCAGGACCCTCGACAAGGCCCAGCACCTCTTGAAGGCAGCGGATGCCAAGGGGCGCTGGGGCCAGCTGTCAGACCACCAAATGATGGTCCTGGAATGCATACGCCCAGCACTCCACGTCCAGGTCCTTGAGAGGCAGACCCGCCTGGAGTCGAACGGTAAGTGTACATGCATACTGATTGGACGCTGTGCGTGTTGTGGTGTGCCAGTAGTGTGCAGGTTGCACATGTGTTTTTGTGGGGGCATGTATGGATGTGTATGCACAGGGGTGTGAGGCTGACACATGTGAGTCCTCTCATGTATGAGACACATCGATGGTGTATGTGTTGGTAAGCATGCTGGCCAAATGCAGGTGTGGGAGCACACATTTTTGAATTTCTGTGAATGTATGTTGGCATGGTTGTGGTGTCGAACAGGGATGGTGGTTCCTGCTGCATGAATCTGCACTGTGTACATGTGCATGTGTGTATTTGACAAGTGTGCAACTGTGATGCAACATGGATGCATGTGACACTGACATGCAGAAGGCAGAATGCCAGATGGGACATGGATGGGGATGTCATCACTGCGACAGTTTGTGGAGATGTACACATGCATGTAGGTCTGGTGGCGTGTTTGCATGTGTTGTGCACTACCCGTGTTTCATGTGACGTCAGGCTCACCTTCGGCTGCTCGTGCTGTTGTTTGTGAATGGATGGTGCTGCCTGGTGCAATATTGCTGTACAATTGCTCATGTGTGTGAGTTGAAATGACATGTGTGTTGGGGAGTGTGATGCCATGTCTGAAGTTTGACACTGCCACTCATATACAACTGTCGTGTGTATCAGTCCATTGTACAGTGCCCTGATGCCTGTGTTTTATCTCTCCCTGTCTGCAGCGTCAACTGACGAAGAGGGCAGAGAGGGTGCTGTGGAGCAAAGCGGCAGGGATCGCACCACCAGCCGGAGACGCAAGGCCCGGCTCCCCTCCCAGATTGTCATCTCCTCAGGGAGTGAGGAGTCGAGGGTAGGTCCAAGAGGCGGAGGTCGGAGGTGGACACCTCTGCAGCAGAAGGGGCAGCTTAGACCCCACAGGGTCTGACGGAGGAAGATGGCATGGAGTCATCCAGATTGGTGGGGGGTTTGGTGGAGTAGGAGACCACGGAAGGGACACACACGGGGTTTGGAGCTGGGGATTCCACTGGTGCTAGAGGCACAGTGCAGGGGCAGGGACAGGAGGAAGCAAAGGCGCCGTGGAGGTGCCTGTGTGTAATCCTGTCCTTGATCTTGTAACTGCATCATCCGGCACCAGCAAGGATGCCTATGTCCAGACCCGTTTTCAGGGAGGGGATGAGCGCACAACAACTGTCCTTCCTCTCCCTGCGGATGTGGCTATCCGGGACCGGGTTGAGCCTGTCCTGGATGGGATAGCGTTGCATCAACGGGGCATGCGAGCTGACCTGCAGTGTTTTCGTGACGACACTCCACGTCATATCAGATGCGTCTTTGACCGCGTTGACCTACTGGGACGGGTCACCAGTGCTGGATTCCTCCATGTGCTGGACCTTCTTGCGACCCCCTCCTCACCTGAGCCCCCTACGCGCCAGTCGTCCTCCATCCCATCTTCCCACCCATGTATCACCTGGGTACCCTGTGGAGCTGCCTCTGACCCAGCGGCCAGGCTGGTGGAGGACACATCCCTGCCACAGTCATGAGTCGGACGTCCAGCAGGAGTGGCCACCACAACAACTGCACCCCAGCTGGAGGAGGACGTGCAGGCAGCAAGAGCCAGGGCGCAGGCTCAGGCACAGCAGCAGCAGCAACAAGGTGGGAGCAATGATGGCTCTGGGCCTTCAACATCGGAGGGGCAGGCATCGGCCAGAGGGCAGGAGGACCCAGGATTGGAAGTGTCTTCCGGTTGGGTCAGGCCATAGGTGCGAAGCGGCGGCGGGCGGAAGAGGCATGGCTCACAATGGTCAGGGCGGAGAACTCCATGTGGAGGGCACTGAGGCGGGCCGAGTGCCTCAAGGCTATTCGCAGGGAGTTGGAGTCCAACATGGCATCGTCCCTGCAAACCCTCACGGCCATGGAAGAGGACCGCCTCCAGGACATTGAGCGTGAGTTCGATGATGCCCTGGCCCGGGACATCGAAAAGTGAGCCATCGGACTAGCCGCCACCATTGTAAATAGTTTTTAGTGTTAGGTTTCATTTTTGTTTTCTTTTGATTTGGGGTGATTGGACTATGCCCCACGCATTTGTATATAGTTTTTTTCTTAGGTAGTTTCTTAGGTAGGTTTCATTTCTTTCATTGGGCTCACGGACACTTGACAATGGATTGTATATAGTTTGACAATGGATTTATTTGAACTTTTCATTTGGATTTGAACATGGATTAATGGATTTTTCTTTTTACGTTTACTTTGGATTTGCTTTGGTGGAGGGATAGTTTGGACTATTTTTCTTTTGGATTTCTTTGTATTGGTTATACTTTTAATTTACTCATCTTTTGGACATGCTTTTCATTTCATGTTTGCTATTTTTTTATGCTTTCATTTCATTGCTTTATTTTTGTCCATAATACATTTTGATATTTTACTACTATGTGTTTAATTCGCTCATTGGGTTCATGCATGTGAAAATGTGGGTTTACACAATCAATGCCAACCAGTGTGTGTGTGTGACGGACATGTGTTAATGTACATAGTTGAATTTTGGTTTGTGTCTTGTGGGGTGGATTGGGAAATCATTGCGTCTCAAGACTGGGGTGGCGTGTTGTGGTATTTTGGTGTAGAAGTGGGCCATGATTGTGCATCTTTATGTCATGTGGGGGGGGACATGAGTGGGGGCCTGCTGGCAGGTGCCCCTCACTGCTGGGGGGTGGGGGTGCAGGGGGACATGTGGGGACATGAATGGGGGCCTGCTGGCAGGTGCCCCTCACTGCTGGGGGGTAGGGGTTCAGGTGGACATGGGTGGGACATGAGTGGGGGCCTGCTGGCAGGTGCCCTCACTGCTGGGGGGTGGGGGTGCAGGGGGACATGAGTGGGACATGAATGGGGCCTGCTGGCAGGTGCCCCTCACTTCTGGGGGGTGGGGGTGCAGGGGGACATGAGTGGGCCATGAGTGGGGGCCTGCTGGCAGGTGCCCCTCACTGCTGGGCGGTGCGGGTGCAGGGGGAAATGAGTGGGGGCCTGCTGGCAGGTGCCTCACTGCTGAGGGGTGGGGGTGCAGGGGGACATGAGTGGGACATGAGTGGGAGCCTGCTGACAGGTGCCCCTCACTGCTGGGGGGCATGCCCATGGTGGATGGGCTGCCTGCGGGACATGACCAGGGGTGCAGGGTAGTCTCCTGGGGTGTGGGCTGCCTGCAGGGGCTGTGGAGGGGGTAGAAGGCACACCTGGGAGGACCCACACTGCCAATTCACGTGTGGGACTCCCTGCGCACCCCACTGGATACACGTACCCCGCTCTGACAGCGAAATTGTTTGTGAAACTTCCCGCGCACCCCCGTAATACACGTACCCCGCCCGCACAGGGCCAATCGTGTGTGAAACTTCCCACGCACCCCCGAAATACACGTACCCCACCCGCACAGGGCCAATCACATGTGAAACTGCCCACGCACCCCCGAAATACACGTACCCCGCTCGCACAGACCCAATCGCATGTGAAACTCCCCACGAACCCCAGTAATACACGTACCCCGCTCGCACAGGCCCTACCGCGTGTGATAATTCCAGCGCACCCCAGGAATACACATTCCCCGCTCAGCGTTTGCTGTGTAGCGGCCCTGTAAGCTGGTCCAGGGTTAGCGCAGCTTGGGGATTTTGATGGCTTTTCCTTGCGCGAGGGTCGTTCTTGGGGGCGTAACTGGCGCTGCGGGATGTTCTCTGCGCCAGGGCTCTTTTTGTCGTGGGAATTCCATGAATACGCAGTGTGCCAGAATGCTGTTTAGCGCACACGGCTGGCGCACGCTGGCGCACAATCCCTCTCTGCGCTGCTCACGTGCGCTGCCTCTGCGCTGAAATCTATGAAATACCCCCTAACTGTCTATAGTATTAAAAGAGTGCATACATGAAAAGGTGGGTACACACAACCCTACAGATAAGGGGTGTATCGGCCACTTTTATTTCCTAAAATTAGGCACATTTTCTCCAAAAAAGTAAAACAGGGCGTAAAAAAACTCCCAACAAAAAATAGGAAACGGACACGTAGGACCTTGTGCTCCAGGTTTCACCTACACAGCTCCATGGATAAGTTTGTACCAGTAGTGCACATAGTACTGCAGGGAGAACCTACTACTATTACTGCCTAATTTGAAGAAGTAAACATGTATCTTTTTTTAATGTGTATGAATGACTTGGAGCAAAGGAATAATTAATACAAAAACATTTCGGTTTTCCAGTTAAAGTATTTTTGCCTGCTTATAAAATGCTCCCATTGGGAATTGGGCTTACCTTTTTACTCCCTAAAAAATAATTTTACTTTAAAATAAATTGGGAGTAAAATACGGGCACATCAAAATCTTATATGGAGCACTGTGTACACATATTCCTAGTCTCAGTCGAGAGGGCAAGGTTTGAATGTGAATGCTCACCTTTTTTCAAGCAGACAGCCAGAGAGTGAGTATCTAGCATCACTTGACGGACCCCTTACCCTCATTGAAGACGCTGCTTTTTGTTTTGAGCCTGTACTTTGCTTAGCGCCAAGAAGCCTTCGGCTGGAAGTGCGCTCTATAAATTGATATAACATAACACTTCTCAGCAGGGTAACTGCAATAATTTTAGTGCTGCACATTTTCAGCAAGCTTCCTATACATTTTAATAGGACTGTACTAGCTCTTCTCTGCAAGCAGTTACTTTTAAGTAGGTCGTCACTTTTTAGAAGTGCTGCTACTTTTTTGATAGAACCATTTCCGCATTTCTCAGCTGTGATGCCATACCGCTTCATGGGACAGCATCTGCACTTCCCAGAAGTGCTGCGGTGGTAGAGTACCACCACTTGTGGGCAGTCTCAGCAGTGACCCAAGCACTGGGACCAAGCCAGCCATATGTCATGTATGGATTATATGTGACTGACATAGCCCCAGCCCTACAACAATCCTCCCAGAAGCACCAGCCTCTGAGCAAATATAGATAGTTTGGTTAATGTACCTCCTGAAGAGATATAGGTTTATCTATTTCCATTCTATAAAGCTAGCCTGATTGGCTAATGGGCCTGCATTATGCGCACCATGTTATGAACATGGTGCGCATAATGCAGATTTATCATTCTCTCCTCGTCCTGGGTCTGACAATCAATTGACATTTTCCCATCCTTAACACCCTGAAAAGTATTTCTTAAATATTCTGTATCTCACAGTACAATACATTTGTTTTCTTTTTGATACCGCGTCAGCTCACAAAGGACAGATAAGGAAGGTTTTCAAGGGACTCAGTGTGAATAAGTGTAATGTACCACAAAACATTGAATCAGAAACAAAAACCTCTTTTAGCATTTATGAAACAATTATGATGATGTGTTCCAGCTGAGATGATTGAAGCCTCTACTTCTGACACTCTTCAGCATAGTTGGTGTGAAAGTAGTTACAAGAAATAATACAATTCAAACAATAGTATGGGCCTCATTACAAATCTGGTGGTCCGGAAATAGCGGTGGCGGTAAACTCGCTGCCACCATTGTTTCCGGAGCGCCTGATCCCGACTCCTTCAGGCAGGAGGTGATGTTCCGGCCAGGTTTGACCTGGCGGGTTTAACACCGCCTGCCTGCAGGCGGACGAGGAAACACCGGCAGCATTATGAGATGCTGCCGGTGTTTCCATGATCCCCATTCCCATTGAGTCCCATAGGACTCCCATAGGACTCAATGGGAATGGGGATTAACACCATTCTGCCTCCGTGATTCCTGGGAAACCGGGGTTGGAATGACCCGGTAATTCTGGGAATCACAGAGGCGGAATGGTAATACGAGTCCGGCGGGAACCAGGCGGTTTTACCGCCTCGGTTACCACCGGACTCGTAATGAGGCCCTTTATGTTGCGTTTTTAAAACATACAAAGATCCAACATTATAATCCTAGAAACTCATGTGGTAAAGAAACTGGGCCTATATGTGTTTCACGCTGCTTGTGCTCCAAATTAAGTTGAGTGCTTTTAGAGAATCTGCAATGATGTTATTATCATAGTAAAACCATAACATCCTTTTACTGAATTTAGTAGCACAACTTAAACATAATATCCCTGACTTTAAATACTGAATTTCATAGGTTTTTAGTAGCACAACTTAACCATAATATCCCTGACTTTAAATACATGTAACATAGAACATACTGAACCCCTAGCTAGTGATTTTGATGTCAGCGGACTACCGCCATGTTCGCGGACATATCGTAAATTTAAATAGTGTGCCCCATTTCCCCTTTGTGGTTGGCTCTGAAAAGAGACGTTTTTTTTGTTTTTTTTGCAGATGCTTGACAGACACCTGTTATTTTGTATTTTTCTTTTCTTTTTTTCTTACTTTACTCCTAAAATCTTCACATAACCTTCTCCAAAGCAACCCTTACATTCCAAAACAGCATGGCATTTCCCATAAAAGATAAGGAAATGCCATCTTCTTTAAAATAAACAGCATTACTGGAATCAATATTCTCATTATTCCAGAAGAATATTCCAGCTCTAAGCATGAAGGCACACATGCCTCGGTTGATTACACACCTGGCATTGTTTTGCTGAGGACAAAAAACTGAACTATTGTCCCATATTGCCCTAGGTAGTAATCCAGAAAAAATTACTTTGGCATTTGGAAGGATGTTCATTACTGCTTGAATCAAGTGTTCCAAATCTGCCAACAAAGTAGGGGCACTGACATATCCCATAGTGCAAAACTACCACATGCGGACTGTTCATCCTGCCCATATCTTCACAAACTTGTACAATTCCCTGTACATTGCAATCAAGCACAGTGCTCCACACCACTCCCACTCCTTTAACATCAAAATTCTTTGCAACATGCCTGCGTTGAGCATACTGTTGTAAACCATGCACAAACATATCTCTAAGCACCAACACCCTGACTTTCTCCACTTCTGCCATCTTCACTACACACAGTCTCTTTCAACACAAATCCACAACCTCAAAATCTGATTGGCTGATCCCTACAGTCTTCTTTCCATGCTGGATTTGCTGGAAAACCCCGGATGTAGCACTCCCTGTCCACGGACAGCCGCGGTGTCCGCGGACCGCGTAACTTTTGGACAGCCCTTCTACCATTTCCACTTCACTCTCTGTGCCATTCCCTCATTGCATACAGCTAAGCAGTTACACAATACGGAGAACGTCCTCAGAACACCCCCATTTTGTTTATTTTCGAACATTTCAGGACACCGCGAGTGTTCTTATAACACATGCAACTTGCCAGCGAACAATACGGACAACGTCCTCAGAACACCCCCATTTTCTTTATGTACGAACATTTCAGGACACTGCGAGTGTTCTTTTGGCTCACTCTTCTTTCTTTTGCTGACATATCTAGGCCACATGGTTTTCTTCAGTAACAGTCAGAAACAAAAAATTGTATTTTATTTGTAGAGTTATCCTACAAGTAGGTTCTTATAGTAATTCCCTTGGAGTCCAGTCACATCATCTGAAACATATACATAGAGGAAGACACAAGCTTTAAAGACAGCATTATTTTCAAGCAAATAAATGATGATTTCTCTGTTTCAAAGCTGCTATTTACCCTATGTATATGTATATTGGTATGTGTTCTTGTCTCTTTGTGTTTTCTCTATAGTAATGCAATTATGTAATACATGGGTTTTATTAGCTACTTATTACATATTTCACAGTACACAAAAATCTATTAAGAAAACAATTATCATTTCATTCTTCAACATATTAACATTACGAATATTATAACTTCATCGTGTACGCTGCACACAATGCTATGCTTCTGCATTAGTAGCTTAGTATACTAGATAGAACCCCATAATAGAATGCTATTTATATCAATGCATTGTTCAAAGCACTAATTAGGGTATGATATTTATTGCAATGATCCTTGACACTTTTTTCGCAACATTATAATAAGAATCCCTTGTACACATATTTCATGAAAAGTACATACACATGTGATGTCATCAGTGATGTCATCAATGACATTTGTGATGTCATCTTTGATGTCGTGGGTGTTAGTCTTAGCAGTGCATGGTGGTGGCGCGAGTTATGGTTGCTTAGCTTACCATAACTGGCAAATTTCAGGGGTTTTTCGGTTTTACTTGGAACCATAATGTCCTGTTAACAAAGTTTTTTTTTTAGTACGCAAACAATATACAAAGATGGAGTGTAAAAAGCAATTTCTCAGAGATGGCTGTACACAGAATGTTGCAAACTAAGAATTTATGGTCGTTTACAGTGAAGGTCAGCTGCTTCCACTTTTTGCTCGCGTGCCGGAGAGACCCACGACTCGCACTATAAGGTTCTATTGTTTTTTTACCTTGACAGACAGGGATCGTGCTGAAAGACTTCTTTTGAAGGAGTATTGCAAAAACGTAAGACACGATAAGGATGAAATTCCTGAAACTAAACCACTTTTATATATTATATCACTATGAGAAAGATCGTTGGCACAGACAGAGTCGTATTTTGGGACTGCACTACGCTTAGACAATGGAAAATGCCAATATAATGTAAGTAACCCTTTAGATTATTTTATACAGAAATATAATAACAATAGCGTGGCGTTAAAGCCCGGTTAAGTTGTACTTGTTCGTTCAATGTGGCATAGTGTTTTCTACTGCGCACTATCACTGCCGAATTGGTCCCCTGTCGCTTAGAGGGCTCTGAAAAAGGCAGAGGACAGAGGGTGGGTTAAGGGGAATAAGTTAACATATTCCGTTGCACTATCCTCGCTAGCAAATAGTTTCACGCCCTAATAAATAAAATTAATATTATTAATGAAGATCGGCTGGTGAGACTAATTTATGTTTTTTAAAACAGGTACGTCTTTCCGTACTGTCAATGCCACGGTTTTCAGACCCCAGCGGGCAGATTTTTTAACTGCCAGGTGCAGCTACTTCTAAACAACTTCATGACCCTCACCATTTTATGGGACAATCGCCAAGGACCAATATGCCCTTACGCGGTACTAGCGGCTAGAAGCAACATACCAACCATTATGGTGGTCTAATGCCTCGTTGTTGGAACAGCCTTCCGATTGTCAGTGCGACCATAGTGCTTCTTTTATCATAAGCCAACACCCTGTGTACCGCAAAGGAACAGCGCGTGACTCAAGATGAACTTTTGCGGATCGACAGCAAAGACAAATGCAAATCGCTGAATATTCTCTAAACATTTGATGTCAAATAAAAGTACTTTATGAAATGTACAATCTTGCTGTTTGCTTTTAAATCACAGTTTCATATTCCGAATTGTGGCGCGCTGTGTTGTGAGATGATCTGTGTTGTTTTCCGGGTTCTGTGTAAAGTCGCGTAGGACTGGAGACGAGTGGGCCTTACGCGGTACTAGCGGCTAGAAGAAACATACCAACCATTATGGTGGTCTAATGCCTCATTGTTGGAACAGCCTTCCGATTATCAGTGCGACCATAGTGCTTCTTTTATCATAAACCAACACCCTGTGTACCGCAAAGGAACAGCGCGTGACTCAAGATGAACTTTTGCGGATCGACAGCAAAGACAAATGCAAATCGCTGAATATTCTCTAAACATTTGATGTCAAATAAAAGTACTTTATGAAATGTACAATCTTGCTGTTTGCTTTTAAATCACAGTTTCATATTCCGAATTGTTGCGCGCTGTGTTGTGAGATGATCTGTGTTGTTTTCCGGGTTCTGTGTAAAGAAGCGTAGGACTGGAGACCACTGGGCGCGTTTGGCTGCGCACCCTGTACCGTCACAGAGAGAGACGGGGAATATGAATGCTTTGATAATGTCAGGCTTAGGGGCAGGAGATATGATTTAGTGTTGCAAAAGCAGGTCAGCCAGGTCGATGGGGCAAGTGATAGGATTATCACATAATGTTGGCGCACAGCAGCCTGATTTATCGTTTGTTTAGTGGACAAAAAGTTGGGTAAGGCCCATAGGAAATTGTAATGTCAACGGACATAAGGAGGGTTCTTAGAACACTTTCAACCTGACAACGAACAATACGAACAGGGTTCTCAGAACACCCCCATTTTGTTTAATTGCAAACATTACCTCCACGTCCACTCTTCCTCGTCCCAGTACTTACTTCATGAGGCCCCTGCCTCCGACACAGGACCTTCTTCTATTTCTTTAAATTCCTATAACTCCTCCCCCACATCCACATCACTCAGTTTCATATTACCAAGCCTGAGCATGGGATCTTCGCCGCAGGGAGGTTGAGGAGGGGCGTCAGTACTGTGACGAGGAAGAGTAGGACTAGGAGCAATGAAGATTACTGGTAAGTAATCAGAGCATTTCAGGACACCGCGAGTGTTCTTAGAACACATTCAACTTGCCAGAGTACAATATGGACAGCGTCCTCAGGACAACCCCATTTTGTTTATGTACGAACATTTAAGGACACATACTCAATTTTAACTTGCTTGCGAACAAAACGGACACATACTCCGACCGCAGAACACCCCAACATTTAGTTTATATAGAAAATTTCAGAACAGCCGTGTTGTCCGCAGACAAATCGAACACAAACGTGTCTAGCATATAAAAAAAACAGAACATTGAACCTATCTCATACTCCCCCACCCTCTCCAAACACTCTTACACACCAACACACTCCACTAAATACAATTTTTAATCCAATTTTCACTGCGCTGTCCGCGGTCGTCCGCGAATGCAAGATGGTGGGCGCCACAGAAAACCTGACGCGCTTCACGCACCTCGCCGTCCAATCAGCAAACACGTCGCATGTCCGCGGACATCACGCAAGCCGCTTGGCCAATCAGGGCACTGTCTGCGGAGCAAACCGGGAAGTCCGTCCACGGAGCGAATGGAGACATCACTAATTTTTTTGCCTTACATTTTGGTCATTTTTTAAAAAACGACTGGACGGATTTACACCAAATTTGCAAAAGCACACTTTCGGGACCAAGCCCCCGCTCCTGCCGCAAATTTGGTGTAAATCCGTCCAGCGGTTTGGGCTGTAGGCATGCGCAAAGTTTTTTCCCATTATGTCTATGGGAAAAAACAAAAGCTTTGGGACCCCCCCTATAACTTTGCCCTCTCAGACCAAACCTCTCCAAACTTTGCAAAAAAATTCAGAGTGGGCCATATACTTTTTTCGCAAAGTTTGGTGAGGATTCATCCAGAAGGAGCGAAGTTATAAGCCACCCAAAAAATGTTCTTCCTATGGAAACACCAACTTAACCATAACTACCGCGTCCATGTAATATTTAGCAATTGTTTTACTATTACTTGTGTTATTCAACTATATAGAAATGTATGCCATTGTTAGACTATTGTCCAATTTCGTATTTAATGTTTTTTTCAAAACATTAGGTTATCTATTGCGGTAACACTAAATAAATAAATGGTTCAATCTATGATTCTTGTTTTTTTCTCTATCTTTGTTAATTTATTTACTAGACTATTAAATGAACAAAGAAATTATTATAATATACTATGATTAAACAACATTGTAGGCCCTGACGAAGCATGCACTTTATGCTACAATTTGGAGCACAAGAAATGCGAAACACATGTGTTTATTAGATCTGTCAGCCGCCTTTAACACCATGGCCCATTACATCTTGCTTCGCAAAGCTTCAGCGGCCGGCATCACTGGCTCGGTCCTGGACTGGTTCATTTCTGAGTGAACACTCAAAGACTCTCTCTCTGTTTTTTTCTCTCAACCTCAAAATCTATTTCATGTGGTGTACCTCCAGGCTCTGCCCTTTGCCCTATTCTTGTTAATGCCTCTGGCCAACCTCTTGCCTATTTCATTCATTCTTTGGCCTATGCTGCTGCACAGATCATTGTCTCTCTGTCTTTTAACAACCTGCTGGAGCCTCCAACTTTAACAGCTGTCTGAAAGCTGTCAGAGATTGTTTGTGCCAAAACTGGCTAAAACGAACAGTGAAATAACAGAGGTTCCGACAATTGGATTGCCACCTGTCACTTCTCTTTGGACATCTGACTTCTGGCCTCCATCGTTTGGCTCCCCTCCACAGTCAGTCTCAGTAGTTAAGAACCTGGGCATTATAATCTCCGTTTCTCTATCTTTGGCAGCCCAAATCAACTCAGTCGGTCAACAAGGACATTTTAAACTTAACACCATATGGAATCTCCTTCCATTTCTTCCTCCCTTTTTGCATGCTCCAGTGGTTGCATTGCTAATCCTAAGAAGGCTGGACTATTGTAACTCTCTGTACCTTTCTCAGCTGGCATACTTACTCCATCGTCTGCAAGTATTACAAAATTCTGAGGCTCGGGCCGTCTACAACTTATCTACCCGTGACCATATCTCATCTAAACCTCGCCTGTCTTCACTAGCTACCAGTTTCACGTTATATAGATTTCAAGGCTCTTTGCCTAGTCCACCGGGCTGCCAATGATCAAGGCGCTGACTATATACGTGACAAGTTCTGCCTTTACATTCCTGCACAACGCCTTTGCTCCTCTACCGACTTGCTGATTCAAGTGCCCAGGATAAGGGGAACTAGAATTGGCGGCCGCGCCTTCTCAGTGTCAGCGGCACATCTATGGAATACACTGCCTCTGGACATTCATAAAGTTTCCAATCATTTAGTCTTACGATGCAATCTTAAGTCTTTCCTCTTTAACCAGTCTCCCAGTTCTGGTTCTCATCTGGCCATCTGCTTCAAACAAATCCTTCAGCGCCATGTTGCCTACGGGTGTAAGTGCGCTCTACAAATGTAGTTACCATAACAGGTAGGTCCATATATTTTTGGCCCATGTTGTCTAAATTTGCACTGCTGGATTTTTGCATATTTTAAAAACACAACCTATACTATTGGTTTACACATTATTTTTTGAAGTATGTTTTTGGAGATAGGAGAAAAATACATATTTACAAAAATGTTTAGTATCCCTTGTAAGGTATTAGAAATTAATAGTTTTAATACATTACAAAACCTTTCTGTTTATACAAATAATATATTAGTACTACACTGAACTCTAGAGCACTTAGTATTTCTTGAATTCTTGTTCCACAAAATATCAAATGCACAGATGATTAAGAGGTTGATCGCAGTGCTGCTTCAATTTACAAAGTTGTATTTTTTAGCCAGGATATACAATTAGCCCGTATTTATATGCTCAAAGACATACACACTTTACAGGCAGATAGAGCACTTGTCGGACAGATTTTAAAAGTACGATATCTTTCTTTAATTATCAATAGAAGAGAACTGACTGCTCTTTTGAATGAGACAGGCGCTTCAAAGTGTTGAAATAGCAATACCTTTGAAGGAGCAGCACCTACACTTCCCAGCAGGGCGAGTATGCTTTTAATATGAAAGCACAACTCTTCTCAGCAGAGCTGCTATACATTTCATATGTAAGCCGACCACATTCAATAATTTGTTCGCTCTAATTTCGGACATATATTCAACATTGTTCTATTCTCACAATTATTTCAAAACTGTTCTGAATTTCACATCTCAAGGCAGTCGTTTACTTTTTGTTATCATGTATCTGTGCACAGAAGGAGAGGTGTATGTCCCCCCCTTTATGCTGGATAAACATTTAAAGTTGATGATCCCTTTGGTATCACATGCCAATTCTCTCAAAATACAAAGAAAGGAGCAATGATGCAAAGCTCTCCCGGCCATGAGCCTGCCTATCCACATAGATACTGTATAACCGACCATCACTATGGGAAGGACACTGATTACACTGCTGAAACTTTCTGCTAGCATGAGCAATCATGTGTACTTCCTGTCATGTACACAAATGAATCCATGAGCAAAGCTCTTCATGAGTGTTCTGGTGTTAGTGGGTGCTACTGTAAAGGAGTCTTTTTATTACTGTTGATAATTTCAATACACCTGTTTTCCTATTTAAAATGTTTGGTCTTAACACAATAACATCATATTCAAATATGTCATAGCAATGCAACTAGGGGGAAAACAACACTCCAGAACTCTCTGGAGATACACCAGCCATGAGTCACTCCAAATCCAGTTCAAGAAATCTGTTCCATATATCTTCAAACACATTGCTTTTCTTCTGGTTCTGCACAGAAACTTTCTCAATATTTGAAAGAGAGTACATTTCCTGAAGCCACATAGATTTGGTTGGTAAGACAGTGGATTTCATATTCTTTTGGCCACCATAGAGGCCCTAAAGAGCCAGGTCACCTGTGAGTAGGAACGGCCCTCCAAATTGGTATCCTTTCTCAAAATCAAAGTCCTATAAGTCATGCTCTTTGTCTACACCAAGAACTGTGCTCATGATGCCTGATATTTCACTCCAGAAAGTCTTCACCTTATAACAGTCCCATAGCATATGCTCCAAAGAACCTGTTCTTTGGTTGGAGCCCCAAAAGGTATCAGATGTACTTAGTCCTTGCTTGCACATCCGATCAGGTGTCCAGAAAACCCTATTCAGAAGATTGGCTTGCCTCTATATCTCTCCAATGTTAGTAAACAAAAGTGGAATGTTTCTGCAAAGAGTTTCCAATCTTGGTATTGACATCTCAGATTTGACTCAGCTCGACCATTTATCTAAGAGTTCAGTATTCCATTCTGATGATCCACTCAAGAGTTTTTATACAGCTGAGGCCATATGTTCTTGTTCACCCAGGTGACTGAAAAAACCATTCAAGACTCTGGCAGCTGACTTAATGGTATAGTGGATTTACAGGATCAGTACTCTCCATTAGTGCAGTCTTTGATGTCATATCTAATTTGTATATTCTGGAAGGAGAGCCAGGAGGCACTGTGAAATATGTTGCCAATCCATCAAACCCCTCCGAAGTATGAATTTGACCAAAAAAGCAACTTGTTATTGATATTTGAGTGATTTATCCAAATTGATGTGCTACTATCAAGTAGTGCTTCTAGTTTTAGTAGCTTAGCTATCTCTAGCCAGTACCTGTGTAAAGATTAAGTAGAAACAGCAACATTCCTCCTTTTGCCACTTTCAGAATTCAAAAAAGCGACCACTCATCAAAAGGTTCCAGAAGAAAAGGCAGTATGTGTCGGGACATAAAAGCTAGGTGATACCTCGTAAAATTAGGGACACCCAGACCCACTATATCACTCGGAAGCTGCAGTTTCCATAGTTTTAAGCTTTGAGGCTTATGATTCTATAAAAATGTCTGAAGGAAGCTTTACAACTTTTGAATTAGGTGACTT
Source organism: Ambystoma mexicanum (assembly GCF_040938575.1). Taxonomy (NCBI): domain Eukaryota; kingdom Metazoa; phylum Chordata; class Amphibia; order Caudata; family Ambystomatidae; genus Ambystoma; species Ambystoma mexicanum. The sequence continues at coordinate 142,846,656 of NC_090921.1, forward strand.
GGTGAGAAGGAGGGAGATCATACTCATGATATATGTGATCACTTTGCCTCCCACTGAGAGATTGGGGGATTCCTATTTCGTCAGGTCCATTGATAGTTTGTCTGCAACCAATTTCAGGTTAGTCTCCATCATATCTTTTATAACATTAGTCAGCCAAACTCCCAGATACACATCTTAAAGGGACACCATATGAAACCATAGTTAGTCAAATTATCCCTATTGCAAAAATGAGAACAGGGCCAGAGCCTTGTTTTGAGCCAGTTTATCCTGTAATTTGAAAAATGGCCAAATCTTTCAATGTGATCCATTAAAGAAGATATTGAAGACGGCAAGTCCTGTAGCACCAATAGGAGGTCCTCAGCATATAGCCATAATTTCTGCAGAACACCATGAAAGTAAACCCCCACAATTCTATTCTCATATCGAATGACAACTGCCAATGGTTTCAGCGATAGAACAAAAAGCAAGCCTGAAAGGGGACATCCTTAACGATTGCCCCGATGCAGTTCGAATTTAGTGTAGAGGATACCATTGGTCATCACATCTGCAGTCGGGACTTTGTATAAGAGTCTCACCCAGTCCAGAAATGTTGGCACAAAGTTCATATCTTCTAGAGCCAAGAATAGGAAATCACAGTGGACACCATCAAAAGCTTTTTCAGCATCCAAAGAGATTGCTGCGGCATCAGTCTTCAATTTGTTGGCTTCAGATATTGTTAACAACAGTTTGCGCATATTTGTCTCCAAGTATCTTCCTTTAACGAAGCCGGTTTCACTGGGGTTCACCAGTTTTGGTAAGACCCCTTCCAACCTCTGTGCTAAGGCCTTGGAAAAGATCTTGCTGTCATAACTTATGAGGCTTATAGGTCTATAAGCCCAGGAATCTATAAGCCCAGGAATCAAAGGAGGCTTACCCTTTTTTAGAAGGACAGATATTGCGTCATGTCTAAGGGTAGTTGGAAGTGTGCCTTTGCTCTAACACAATCTAAACATACCCCTCATCAGACTAAAGACAACATCTGGCATTACCCTGTACAATTCTGCCAGCAGACCATCTTGCCTGTGAAGTTCCCCAAATTGAGTCTATGTGCTGCTTTCTTAATTTCATCAAGTGTCAAATCAGCATCTAATGTATTTCTCTCTTCAGCAATCAAACCTGGTAACACCTGCTCTTCTAGATACTGTGCAGTTGCTTCATCGCTGATGGCTTGCGATGGAGAGTTTCAGGCCTTTTATGAGAATCACTGTTTACCTCGGCAGGATCGTATGTTATCCTTCAAGAGAACCTTCAATCAGTGTGCTAAAAAGCGATTACATTTCTCAACTCCCTCGTAATATTTGCACTTAGTCTTAAAGAGTGACTCACTCAAATGTTTATTTAACTCATACTTTAACGTAATGAGTTTTCTTTTCTTATCTTCTCTGGGATCATATCTTCCTCCAGATCTTTAAACGAGGCATTCAGAGTGCCTAGTTCAAGTATCCCTTCCTTGCGGTTTTGACTAGAGAGTCTCATCAAGACACCCTGCAACACACATTTGAAAGCCTCCCATACAATATCCATCCCCACTGCACCATTCATATTCAGACTTAGAAAGTCCTCCGCCTCTTAAATCAACTGGTACCTTAGACCCTTATCCTCAAAACTGTTGTGTTCATCTTCTATGAGTGGGACCTTTTATATGTATAGTCCAACAACATCTCCATTCTATTCGGGACATGACTGGAAATCAGAAAACTTTCAATCTCAATTGTTGTGAAGTTCTGAGAGACCGAGCCAGTGGTCAATATATTGTCAATTCTATAGTTAACATCATGTGTACCTGAATGTAAGGTATAATCTCTCCCAGTTAGATGTTCAAGCCTCCAGATATCTAAAAGACTGAAGTCCTCATAAGCAGTTTCAGTGCATCCCTGTCTCTGTTCTTGCTATCGGGGAATCTATTACCACTCCTGTTCAAAATAGAATAAAGAACCACATTAAAATCTCCCTCCTCCCAAGATGTTCTGTTCACCTGTATTTTGCAAATGATGTCCTACCGCACCAAAACATGCCACTATTCATAGCTGGGGCATACATACTGAACAATATGATGGTGGGATTCTGGATCCTCAAAATCAACAAAACTAGCTGACTCTCCTTATCTTGATGTGAAGAAGCTATCACTCCCGATAAATTCTTCCTAATACCAATCATGACCCCCTTCGAGTGTGAGGAGTAAGACAAGTGAACTACCTGCCCCACCCATCCTTTGCAAATTTGTTCAGCCTCAAGAGTCAACTAGGTGAGTCTCCTGTAACGGAGCAATATAGGCCTTCAGATGACACAAATAGGATAAGATTTATTTTATTTGTTTTAATTGGATTATTGATACCATTCACATTCCAAGAGATTATAGTCAACCCATCTCTGCCAACCGAGCTAAGACTCATGATGTCTCAACTCCCTGGTCAATTCAATTGTATTCCCAGCAATGAGAGGAGTATCAAACTTAAAAACCCAATAAAGGAAGAACCATATAATAATAAAAAACAAACACTGCAAACCAAGTAACAGAGTTGCAACTGAATGACGCAACCAAAAACCTATTGTAGAAATAACCACTTCTGAGAGCAGTCGCCCATTAAATCCAGCCGAACATCAATATATATGCAGCCATTAAATGAATATCACTTTTCATAAAGTCTCTAACTTAGTACCATAATCTATCCAATGACCAAATTCCAGACTACAAAACAGCGCCCTCATCAGCCGCACAATCACACAAATAGTCTTCAAGACCATGTACATAAGTGTAAAAACAGTGTGTAATAGATATCAAATAATTCAATTTGGCAATCCCATGTGTGGATACTCAAGCATTAAACATTGGCCTGCAAATGAACCAGAGTCCCCAAGACAGCCAGCATTTTACTGGTGCTACTCAACGCTGGTTTCTGGGTAGGGTTATACTTGTGTTGTACTCTCCAAATTGGTTCTTATTTTAATGAAATTAGTAGCACATTGGGTAATTGAACATTTTAAAACAGTATGTTTGGGTTGTGGGAGTTAATGTTGCTCACTTTGTTCTGTAGTAATCGGTGAGATGTTGAAATCAGAAGCACCAGTTTTCTCCAACACAATTCTTTAAAATATGACTAGCGACTAGGGATCCCCTTGCTAGTTTCTCTGCGATTGCCTTTATTTTCTGTTTTTGTATGTATAATATAACATACCTTTTATGTAGGTGAACACTAAAAGGAATGAAAAAACATTAATTGTTGGGTTATTAGATCCCTGTCACTAATATATGAGTGGGTAGTCTGAGTGGGTAGACTCGTGACATGCACACCGGTCCAGTATTTCATTCTCCCTACATCCATCACAGATATATCTCTAGCAACATTAAACATACCACAGCCAGGACTACATCACAAAATCATGTTCCATACTATTCTTCACATGCTTAATATCGTGCATAGTATAACACATTTGAAAACAAGGATATGGTCATATTTCGAAAAGCAAATCAAAATGAGAGCAGTCCAAAGCAATTATATAATCCATTAAATTTGCATGCTAACCCTCAACAAACTAGGGATTCCAACTGCCCTAATTCACTGCGTAGACAGCCGTAAAATAAAGATGGGACCAGCAAGATATAAAATGTGATGGTGTATTAGAGAAAAGCACCCTCCATTGTTAACTAACATCTCCCCTGCATGTTATCAGCCCTCAGCAGTGAGCGAGTCATGGATCACGCGCCATAAACAAAGGTAAATAAATTTCCAACAATTACTAAACAGTTGAGTTGAAGCCCTGCAGAGGTGCCATATTAACCTTAATATTAACAATGTATTAAGCTACAATAATCCTATAAATACCACCTATGCTTGCGGTGCCCGTGTTTGCCTCAGGCGTCATTTCCGGATGTGCATTTCCTCTAATATTATTGGAATAGATTACATTTAAAAACCCTTTTAAGAGTGAAGAGCTGTGGAATTAGGCAGCCCATGCGAGTAGAATAACACCTCTGAGACTCACTTTCCCTTTGTGCTCTGAATAAAGGCATTTTGTGTCTTGTAATGCAGGGGTGTATGTAGATATTAAGGGACACAATACTAAGTGACAGCCATCTTTGTCTAACCTGACACAGGAGATACATTGAGAAAGTTCTTGAATCCATTAACCACCCAGTAGCCTCCCCAGCATCCTCTGTGCTCCTGGTAGCGCCAGGCAGAAATAATTCCAGTATGGCCGGTTTAACTAAAACAGCTTTAACATTTTTGTCCTTTGCCATCTTCTTCGCCTCTCTGAATGCCTTTCTCTCTACCACCAACTCCTTGGAGAAATCTGGAAAAATGGTGAGAGACTCATTATTGTAGCACATCAGGCCCTTATCCCTCGCTGCATTCAGGACCCTTTCCTTGGCACTTATCCTTGTAAAAACCATCAATACCTGACAGGGTTTTTAAGTAGTAGATTTTCCAATTCTGTAGACAAAGTCCAGATCATCTGAAAGCAAAGTTCCAGGGCCATATAAATGAGTACAAACTTGTGTAATATTATCCTCTAGAGTCTTATCACCAGAAACATTTTTAGAAACCGCCCCCCCCCAACCTTAGATTCAACATCCTGCTCTTCAAATCCAGAGCCACGATTTTAGCCCGCACTGGGGATAATTCACTCTTCATTTTGATGTATGCTCTAAGGCTGCCAGCAAGTGCAGTGGTTAATCCCTCAGCCTCCTTTTCAACTTTGCTGACTCTGTTCTCCAAGTGTGAAACCTTAGTGGCAACGTCTGCGTGGGAAGTTTTCACATCTCCCACATCTTGAGCCACTTTTAGCAGCAGAGAGTAGATGTCCTTGGAGCTGGGGCCTTCTCCATTTCTGCCTTGGATTTCTTAGATATACAACTGTCTGCTGTTTCAATCTTGTTTTGTGCTATTAATGGATGTTCATTATCTATTAAAAATATCTATAGTTAAGGAGGACAAGAGCTCCAGGTTCAAGCTGCTGCCAGGTCAGCCAACATTCCGGAATCCTTGTTGTGGCAAGTGTAATTACATTTTTTTTTTTATTTAATCAGAAACCTATGAATATTGCTTTATTGTAATGCACAGTTTTCTGGGCTCCATTCCATGCCACAACATTCTGGGGTCATGATCTGTCACAATTTTCAGCGGTGCATTTTTCCAGGACACAGTATTTTAAGGGCATTTTTCGATTCCACAGTAACACTGTGGGGCATTGATTCTACTGAAAGCATTTGATTTTTTTTATTGCAGTATTTCTCCTGGTACAATATATTTTATGTTGTGTTTTTTAAAGCACAGAGCAGTATATGGAGGGTGGGAATTACGTCTACTGTGGTTCAATGTTTGAGTACTTGGCAGAATTGAGACTATGACCCACTGGGCTTCATGTTGCATACATTTCTTAAGTTGAACCCACTACACTTCCACTCACTTCCAAAAGAGTTATTACTTCATCCAATATCCTTGGTAGTTCAGTACCACAAGGTCCGTTCAGAGTTCTGGTGGTAAGGACTCACCAAACTGATTTTGGTAAGGCGACAGAGGACATCCGCCCCACTCTGATCATCATTCCAACACCACTAATGAGGCTCCTGAGAGCTGGTAAGGGTAAGACTGTACTCCAAGGTTTTTGACTGACACCTAATGCATGGGACTTGAGTATGCATCCATCAACCTACATTACCTCTCTTTCTTCATCTTCAACCCAACTCAAACAAACACCAGCACAACCATCGCCAAACCAACTCAACTCAATGAAAACTAACTCAACCAAACGAACCTGAAACCCAACACACATCCACCCAACCACATTCAAACCACAAAAACATGCTTACCTTTTAAGAGAGTTTCCGTGAAGCAGCTTTTTCACCTTTATACATGCATCTATATTGACCTTTTCTGGAACGACAAACGGTCTGCAAAAACACAAATTGCACACTATTTAAAATTCTCTTTAACAGGGCAAGTGTACATTTTTCTTATTGAGTATTCAACCCATCTTAGACCACAGCACAATGAGTTATTTTCAGTTACTACATTTTATAACTTTGCACATATTTGCTGGGCTTTTTGAGAGGCTTTTGATCTGTGGGTTTGCATGGCTTCGTAGAGGGTCTAATATTAAATGTATGTCAATATTATTTCACAAAAGGAAATATCACCATCATACATGACAAACCAATGCAAATTCTAAACAATGCTCTTACCTTATGTGTCCATAAAACAGTACATTTGTCCTTCTACAATACATCCTCTGCTTGATGCCCTTCACAATCCATTAAAATGCTCATCCATGCAAGATACGAAGACACATAGGAGCTAATTGCAGCATTGGGGTTAATGGCAAAAACAGGTTGCACTTGTAAATTCTGTCTGTTTTTACAAGCCATCAAATTATGGTTCTGGCAGTACTTACCACATGCAGCATTCAAAAGGAATACCACATGCACCAATGACCCTGATTTGGAGATGAAATATCGCATCTTTTTTATCCAACATTTTTTAAAACTTTCCACTGAAAATTGTGCACATGTGACAGAATGCCTTCAGCCATGGCTGTAAATGCTCTGGCGTTTTAGGAATGAAAGATGGAAAATGATGCTGGTAGTTGTGTTTCTGAAAGGGAGGTCTGCTAATCAGACCCTCTTTGAAAATGATGCATGCAAAAATTACAGTGTACAAAGGTGCCTTGCTGAAATCAGTTTACTGACATGACAGTGCCAGCTCTGCAGTGACACAGAACAAGTTCAAAGGTCACCTGTTAATCTCTGACAGCTTCTAGAAAACAAAGGGCCTCATTCCGAGTTTGGAGGCAGCCATGGTTCTATTAGCACCATGGCTGCCTCCAAACCCGAGTCCGGGTCCAGTCTGGCTGAATGGGGACTTACCGGGTCATTCTGACCTTGGAGGACCCGGTAAGACCCATTCAGTAAACCATTCCCCATTCCCATTTGAGCCCCCATAGGGCTCAATGGGAATGGGGAAGGTGCTAATTACGGGCCCGCAAATAGTTGGCCCATTATTAGCGCCCTGGTCCCTTAGCGGGACCCACAAAGAACGTGTGGTCAGACCACATGTCCTTTGCGGGTCCCGCTGAGGGAACTCGGAATTGGCCGGTAAGGGTTTACCGGCACCTGCATCCTTACCGGTGCCGGTAAACCCTTACCGCCCAACTCGGAATGAGGCCCAAAGTCACTACGAGCAGAGGTAGCAATTTAGCGCCTGCACCTCTGATCTAAAATATAATAATCAGTGTGGTGGCAGGTTAATCTCTAAATATAATTTCCTGGATGTGGAAATCTACTATACAGAGAATGGTCTGAATACCAGAATATTTACAAAACCTACAGACAGGAATAGCTTGTTACTGGCTACTAGTTTTCATCCTACCATTGATAGTGTGCCATTAAGTACGTTTTTGAGATATCTCAAATGAAGTTGAGTACAGGAAACAAGCAGTATCACTACAGAATAAGTTGGAGAGGGGATAAAAAACTGATGTCATTCAGGAGAAGATCATTAGGCAAAAGTGGTCCATGATGCAGATGAACCCGATATTTAACAAGTTGTTTCCAGAACATCCCACCTTTGCGTATAGGAACAGACAGGCTCTCCGTAACATGCTGGTGCGAGCAGAACTGCCTTCTAAGAAGACACAGAAGGTAATATGCAAAGGAACTCTACCCTGTCTTAACTGTCAACAAGGACAACAACATTAGACACCCACACTCTGGGAAACCGATATAGCTCAAACACTCATGCACGTGTGATTCCACAAATGTGGCATATGCCCCCAAGTGACTGTGTGGTCTCTACTATAGGCATGACTGTGCGCAAGGCTAAAACGAGATGGACTGAGCACATGTCTAATATATGGACAAAAAAAAACAACTTGATATCCCCGATAGCCACACATTTAATAGAAGCCAGGCATAGAATTGCTCAATTAAAATGAGACTGGATTTGCTCAGCTCGCGTGATATGAACTGTGATTATGATTTAATGTGTTTTGTTTAGAGATCTGGACAATGATCAAAGGTGTGTTGTGTCTGGGCATTGTACTGAGGAGGGTTTGTTTGAAAATTGTATGAAGGTTGGGAAGAGTTTATTTCATTGTCTAGGATTTTGCAACAAGAATGTGATCGGGCATGCATTGCCCGAGAGGTTGAGACAATTATTACAAAAGGCACAGAGTGTTGTTAATGACTGGAAATACCTGCTAGAATGTGAGCTGACTTGCATTATGTGAAGCCAGACAGGTATGTCATGTGCCACTATATTATATCTATTCAGCACGATTAATGCATGTTTCACATAATACTTGATTATTTGTAATGGTTGGGTATTGTGCTAGGCGACCCTGCTGGCTTATGGGTAGCTGACTTGATAGGCGCATTTGACTTGGACCATTTAGTCCAAACATGACAGATTCTGCCAGCCCCTCGCAGGTGGTTGCAAGATGGGCGCTGCTCCGTTGGTGCACAGTAATGTGCGTGCATGCTTGCGGCATACCTCTAGGTTTGTCCGCAAGCGGGCAGGGCCGTTTATTGCGGCGGCGATGCTCTATGCCCCAATGTGAGTGAAATAATGAATTGGGAGGTTTCCAGCAATTACATTGGGGAAATGTAGGCGAGTCCCACACCAAGATGGCCATGGACCTCATGCTTTTGCACATGCGTTACATTGCCAAGGCGACAATTAGTGTATACATATGATCGAGGCGGAAGGCCGTTATCATGGTCGGCCGCCTCATGTCTGTGAGATCCCATGCCCATGAAGGTAGGAGTTGTATACATTCACTCTCTATTTACATCTGCAGTCATATATGGGGAGGGGATGACTAGCCGCGATCGAACGGCACAGAGATAAGATCCACAACCCGCAGGAGACCTGCTGCTATTTGCGCAGACGAGTTCCTCTAGCTGCATGGGTGGCAGTTTGGGCTCTGTGTTGGGCAATCTGTATTATACCTATTTCAGCACACTTAGTGATTGTGTTAAAGTTACGTGCGAGTACTCAATGCTGCATGACTTTTTGACATGGTCTCCCCATGTCTATTCCTCTTTAAGACCCTAAGGAGACAATTAGGAGTATTCGGCCGGCTAGCTTAAACACTCACAGGCGAAGAACACGCTGCACGAGTATGATGCTTATGGAATTATTTCATAATACACCTGAGGTTGTGTTGCTCAAAAGGAAGGACAAGAATATGTGGGATAATGTAGTGTTGTTTGTTTAATTTGTTCCAACAGGCTGGATTTATTTCGAGGCAACACCGTATACATTTGAGGGTAGTGTCAAGTGTGATTTAAGTTCAAGTGTACCTTGGGTAAAGGAAAGTTTGAAATGATAATTTGTAAAAAGGTTCAGCAAAAGTCACAAGAGTATTAAGCTTTCATCAGTCATGTGTTATAGGTACACAGATGAAAACGATTATTTATGTTACCTCACTAAACACAAGCCCTGATGATGAATGTTTAATCCGAAACGCATCAGCAATTGTTTAAATTGTTCAAATTGTTTAATTATTGAAAATGCTGTTGAAAGAATTGAACCTTTTTCTATTCTGAGCTACACAATGGAGAATTTGGCTGTGAATTGACCCTGTTTTTGTTATGAATCCCAGGAACTCAAATAAGTATGAACACATCCAGTGTTAAGTTAGAGGTTGTTGGGTGCGGATCCACCCGAACAACAATACATTTCAGTTCATTATTCATAAGTCGTGTTTGGTCAAAACGTTTCTTTATTCAAAAAAAGCTTTTTCCTTCCTTTGAATACATATGTATGTTGAACACTAAATGTGGATTTATTAAAATAGATACTAAAAAGGAAAACCACATAAGAGGACGGTGGTCCTCCAAGAGTGCAATTCGGTTACCTGTTGGCGACAACAGGTTGGTAGAATTGAGGTTAATCTCTAAATATAAGCCATGCCTGGTTGTGGCAAGGCAATTGATAAGAGCACACAATTATGAAGCCACAGTAATATGATATCAAACCAGTATCAACTCTGAGCAGGGCTATGATGTGATGTGTGTTGATATCTAGGCTGAATATCTCCACAGCTGCCTTGTGGAACAACAGCCAGAATGCTGCCTCCTTTGATTCTCCAGTAGGGTGAGACATACCTTACCCCATGGCATAGAAACTTCCCCCAAGAGTTCTCCTGGAAACAGTGCCTTTAGAACACTGACATAACAATTCCAGCCAGCACCAGGCAGCTGATCAATGGAATGCCTTTGAAGTCAGCAGGCATGGGAAGTGGGCAGACAGAGAGGGAAGGTTGGCCTGCAGAATGGTCTACTTTCTTGCTTTCTGTCCCTTTCCTGTACCCTTCATTTCCTGCAAGCAAAGCACTCCAAGTGTGATGTCATAAGACAAAGGGAACTTGTTACATTAACTGTGATTGGACCCCATAAAGCTGGGGCGGCTTGTGCATGATGGGCGATGGGGCTCCGACCCATCACCCATGCTGAACATGCCAAAGCTGCTGCAGTAAGCATCAGAGGGAGTACTCCTGGGCTGGTTTTATCTGTCAAATGGAAACGTGGTTTCCCTTTGACAGTTTTGGTTCCCCCGCACACATGCCCAGTGATCCATGCAAGGTCAGGGGCACTTTGAATCCCCAGCCTTCCATGGCCCACTGGGAATGCATTAGGGGGAACGGCAGGTCTGAACGTGGGTAGGAGGTGCTCCTGTGCCATTCTGCACATTCCAAAAACCTGGGACATTATGCTCTGAGTGCTTCAGCTCCTCTGTATATGTGCAGGAACCAGGAAGCTCTCCCACCTTTTGGTTCCTGTTTCGTTGTGCGTCAGAGCTGGTGGGCTTTCTAGGCAGTTGCAGGCCTACATTGAAGAAAGTTAAAACTGTGTAGTAAAGGTGCTAAAGTGCGTTTGCGAGCACGGTCTTACATTAGACAGAAGAATAACAAATGTAAAAGATCATCCAGACCATTATTGCACAATCAAATACAGCACTCTTTGGATCATCCGAGGCTCAACTTTCCATAACAGATTTTAGGGGGAGTAAGTTAAAATGGGTTCTAGTGATCAAACAAATGTTGACTTTTGCTGAAATCCAGGGAAAGGGGTGGGGTGCCAAATGTCATTTAGCGAGTAATGTCCGAAGGGTCCTAACAGGCGACTTACGCAAAATCTGGTGCAGATTGGTGAGACTGTGTGGAATTGCATAAGGAACAACGCTTTGCCCCAAATCCTGCCACAAACAAACTAATGTTGACTTTTATATATAGAGAGAATTACTAGCATTATGGCAAAGCAAAGAAAACATGAGTATGTTTTGATATGAGAATGCTAACATATATTGGTGTAGCCATCATAGAAGTGTATGGGTGTAGCTTGCATGAAAAGTTTCTAATATATATATTGATGGAAATGGCATCATAAAATGACATCATATAAGATTTATTTTGATAAATAAACACCATAAAATGTACACTATACATAGTACAATCAATATCAAGAAAAAAGTAAAAAAAAGTTATTACAAATCATTTCAATCATCCAATCAGAAAGCTCCAAACTTAAAAGAAGGTTAAAAAGGGCTTTTCATATAAGACAGACAATTAGAAATTAATTACTTTTCTCCTTGTTAATGCTGACTTTAGAAAAGTCAATAGCGTCCAGGAAATCAGAGGAGTGTCTGTCGCAAGTTAAATAAAAAACATTGCAGGCCTACATTGAAGAAAGTTAAAACTGTCTAGTAAATGTGCTAAAGTGTGTTTGGAAGCAAGGTCGTACATTGGACAGAAGAATAACAAATGTAAAAGATCATCTGGATGATTAATGCATAAATCACATATTACATTCTCTGGATCATCCGAGGCTCAACTTGCCATTATTGATTTTAAGAGTAAGTTAAAGCGAGTTCTAGTTATCAGACAGCGTTCATTTTAAAAAAATGAGTGCATAAAAGTAATTTGCGTGAGAATTCGAAAACAAAATATATTGGCGATTAGCAGTTTTCCGTAATTCTTATTCTTTCCTCTCAACACTCAGTCACTCCCGAAGTCTATTGGGGTATACTTTTTATTTGCTCTTTTTTAGTAACAGAGGCCTATTAAGCAAGGAGCCACATTTAAACATGTTTATCATCTTCTTGAAATGGGCATACCATGCAATAGCAAAAAATATTTTTTTCGGATTTCAACAGTCAAGAAATAATTTGTTGAGAGAGAACAGATTTATATTTTCCCCTAATACATAGCGATAGACAGAGAGGCTACAATTTAAACTTGTCCTCCAAATATTTATTGTCCTGGGCAGATCTTGCTTCCCCAGGAATGCCCCAAAGTCAATTCTTCTAAGGAAAGTTCAAAAAAACAAAAAGTTCACACAAATAAAAATCTACTGCTTCTTCGCTTGATGAAAAGATTCCTCTTTCCAAGTTCCACATAGAAAAACAACAGCACCAATGGGATTTCTGGATAGCCTCCTTCCAGGAAAGAATTAATAAAGTTGAAGACAAAAGTACCACTTCTGCTTAACAATTCTTCTACTTCTATCTTCTGCAGAGTCTTGTTGTATACAGTTTTGTCAGGATGCTTCTGCTTAGGGTTTGGTCTCTCTCCAGCAACTCCCTTAATGAAACTGTGAGAGCAGGCACCCTTGCTGCACAGCTGATTTCAGCTTCTGCTACATTCAACTACTACAGTTCGGTAAATTGTATGGACGACCACAGTTCTGCTGCTACTACTGCGATTTTGTAGGGTTAGTCAATTTCTGCAAGACTTCTTCAACCTCTACTACAGGTTGGCAAGGCACTCTTCTCTCTCTCTTGTGTGGTAAGAGAGGGCAGCCTCTTTGCCTTTCCTTCCGCCTTGTAGTTACCAACCAAAGTTATTTTCAAACAAAGTACCCAGTTTCCCTCACCAACTTCAATGACACTTCCCTGAAGTAACACAGCTTTAACAACTCTTAAACAACAGTGTTCAGTTCTTAAATGAGCTGGATAGGCTGTATTAGGGTTTGGGTTATAGGCTTGGCCAATACGTGTTCTCTGCTCAGCTTCAACCGCTTTTATAACTTCTGCTTCATTGTTCGGGATATTACAAGCAGTCAAGTTTTCCAATAAAAATGAAATTAAGGACAAGTGATTTCATTTTACGTTTGAACTACCACTTCAAAAGCTTTCGGTCAGCTTCTAATCTCCAAAGTACTCAGGAAACACTGTATCCTGCGTGACGTCTTCAGATGTTATAACTGAGCTTGTAATGTTTCGGGAGATTGAATTGTGATTCAGTAGTTTTACCGGCAGCGCTCCCCATTTTAACGAGAGCCACTTGGATGGCTCTGCATCGAGTTATACTTAACAATGGGCAAAGAAAAGGCTTTCACGACATGCGGGTTTTCAGCTCTGATAATTTCAGCAAATGTTACTTTTTCCTTGTTAATATGACTTCCCACTTCTACAAACAACTTTATCTCGCTTGAAAATACACGTGAGTGACAATAAAGCCGGCTACTGTTACCAGCAAGGTATTTAGGTTGATTTTGAGTACACAGCTTCTCTTTCCCAACTCCACAATCACTGACTGGGGGCTGCCTCTGCTTCCCAGCTTGGTTTCTTCAACTACTACTGCTGCAGGTACTCTTGGAACTCACACCCCTCTGCTACGCGGGTGTCTCTGATCCGGCCTCATGGAAGGAGAGACTTCCACTCTCCAGCTTTTCTCGGCTTGCTTCTACAAGCCAACCGTGGTGGATGCATGACTTCAGTTCTGCATTCACAGCAATTAAGCACACCTGGAAAGAGTGCCTGTTTCTCCACTCTCTTCCAATTCTGCCACAGCCAAACAGGGTTTGTGAGCACAGGACCAACTCTGAGCTTGCAGGTGAAATCTGCACTTCCTTGTCAACTGCCAGCCTTGTCCTCTGCTTCTTCTGCTACTGCCAACCTTACAGCTCCTACTCCAGCTTCTTTCTACTGCTCCTTCCTTTGGCATCCTTTTATGGCCCTCAGGTGTATTCAATGGTTTCAGGTACAGGCCCTTAGAACTAATTGCCCAACCCTGCCAAAAGCTATTAGGCTTGCCTGCCCGACCTGAACTCCTGCAAGTATCGTTAGCCCTCTTCTTCATCAGAGTACCTGAGGCATTCTGGAACATGCGGTCCACTGTAGAAAGTTTCAATGTCTCTACATCTGTAAAAGGATTAGGTAGAGATCTCCCTCTCTTGATGTTATTATAATAGGAGTTTAAATGTGTAACCTTTTTTTTTTTTTTTTTTGATGCTGTAGTTTATTTGAAAACTTTTTCATCATTTGCTTGAGTTGGATTGGCTTTTTTAATTTTGTTTGTTTAGTTCGAGTATAGAAGATAGGAAGAGAGCAATTGTGTAAGTGTACTTGTTGTTGTGGCCGCTGAGGAGAGCGGTCCATCTTTCTTGCGTACACATTTGTGTCGATGAGAGTTGAAAAAAAGCACCGAATTCTTTGCGTTGTGAGGCGAGTTCATTACATTCCATGACGAGGTGGAATATGGTTTCCTCGATTTTTTGGTCTTTGCAGAACCTGCAGTAGTTGTCTTCGTGCTTGATCTGTCTTTTTGTAGATAGGTATGCTTTTGTAGGAAGAATGTTTAGGCGAATTTTTAGAAATGTTGTTCGAATGATTTGGTCTGGGAAGGTTTGCAGGTAGGCTGGTGGTTTGTGGATTCTCCTATTGTCTTTTGTGCAATGTAGATTCTGTTTGTAGGTATTTTTTTGTTGGATGGTCTTTATCCAGTCGTTGTGCAGCAGTTTTATTTTTGCGTGTTGTGGACGAAGTGTAAGCAGTTCTTCTGTGATATTTTCACTATCCATTTCTTTTCTCATTGTATCTTTCCATTTTTGCAATATTGTCGTATTGAAGGTGTTTTCTTTATGTCGCAGTATTTGAATTGCTGGAGTTTTCCCTTCTGTCAGTATTTTGCGAAAAATATCTAGTCTTTTCCATTGTACGACTGATTCAATTGATTGAGTTGCCAATTCATAGCGTATTCTTGGCATTGGAAATGTTTGCGGGAGTCGAAGGATTTTGCGCCAGAAAGCCGCATCATATTTTGTCCAGTTGACTCTCTGAGCGTTCAACATTGCTTCAGTACCGTAGGTCAGAATCGGAATGTACTTGTGTCTGTAGTAGGAGATAATTGGCTTGAAGGAGAACTTGCCATATTTTCTGTGAAGGAGGCAGCCTTGTCTTGATAGAGTTTGAGATGTTTGTTCGATTTTGTCGATCCACTGCTCTTCTGATTTTGACTGGTTTATTGTGATCCCTAGGTATTTGAACGAAGTAACATTTTCTATTTCGGCATTGTTGATCGTAAAGATACGCTGGTTTGTTCTTTTTTTTAGTGGTTTGGTGAGAGTCATTGTCTTTGTTTTTTCCGTATTGATCGTTAGTTTGTTTTTTTGCATGTAATGGCTTAGGTCTGCCAGTGTCGTTTGTAACCCAGTCAGTGTTTTGTCTAGTAACACAATGTCATCGGCGTATGCCATGACTGGGACTGGGATCGAGTTGATTTTGGGGGGATTGGTTTTGTGTGATTTTAGATGTTCTTCGATATCAGCAGTGAACAAGTTGTAGAGTGTCGCTGCGAGAGGACAGCCTTGTTTGAGTCCATTTTCTGTTGGTATGGCAGATGTTGTAGCTCCTTGTCTCGACAGTCTAACTTTTATCGTGGTTTTTGAATACAGCAGAATAATCGGTTCTAGGATATCAGGTGGACAGTTCCATGTTCTAAGTTTCGACCATAGTTTTTCGCGTGAGATTGCGTCAAAAGCCATTTTTAGGTCAATAAATGCTGCGTAGATTGTCGAGTTGGAGTTGATAGCTTCATGTTTAATTACTTGTAGTAATATCAGGTTGAGGTTTGTTCCAACATTGGCCGTGAATCCTGTTTGTCTGGTCAAGAATTTATTGTTTTTTATGGCCCACGCGGTGAGTTGGTTTAGAAGTACTGCTGCAAATAGTTTTACTAGCGGATCGAGCAGAGCGATCGGTAGGAAGTTTTGGGGGTCTTCTCTAGGGCCTTGTTTGTGGATTGGTACAATTACTGCTGTTCTCCAGGAGTTTGGTATTCTGTGCAGTTTATTGATCAGTTTTGTGATGTGGCATAGGAGGCTTGCCCAAGCGTTAGGATCTTCTTTGATTATGGCATTGGATAGTCCATCTGGGCCTGGTTCTCTAGAAGTATTGAGTTTGTTAATCAGGAGGATGAAATCTTCAAATTGTGCGTGTACTTTCCATGTTGGGTCTGTTGTGGGCTGTGTATTCTGTTGATCTGTTTCTCGTGGTGCGTAAATGGTAGTAAAGTGCGTTATCCATTATTCTTGGGTTACATTAGCTGTAAGCTTGTGCTGTTTTTGTTGATTGTCATTGAGTAAGTTCCAAAGTTCTTTTGTATTGTGGGATTTGTGGATTTTCAATATGTTTTCTGCATCTGCTTGCTGAATGAGACTTTTTTGTGATTTAGTCCAGTTTCGATGGTTGTTTTTCAGAATTTTAATCTGGTTTGAGGTATCTAGAGCTGGGGTTTTCTTTAACTGTCTTATTGTTCGGTTTAAGGCTTTTTTCCTTCCGGCAATTTCTTGGTTGTAGGAATGTCGATGGTCTTTCTGTGGGCGATTTTTACTGGTTTGTCGGAACGGAATTAGGATCCATTCGTAGTCGATCTTTAGAGCATTTGTCAGACTTGCCTGTAGGAATTTTTCCGGTAATGAGGCTAAGGATGCTTGTGGGATTCTCAGTCTTGTTGTTGTTCCGTTTAGTTCTAATAGAGGAGATGGTAATGCTGACTCTATTTTTTCCAGTGTCGCTTCAGAGTGGGCGGTAAGTTGATTGTGGTCGCTCCTGTCTGTTAATATCGTCTGCACGTTTGTGACTGATTGGTGAAGTTTTTCAGATAGAAATATATAATCGATGATTGCATGGGATGAACCTCTGCTCCATGTTGGTGTATAGGATTTCGAAGTGTTCCCTTGACTTAGAAGGAGTAGGTTGCGTATCGTGGTTTCTTTTATCCATCTCTTTGCGTTTGCCGATAAATCTGGGTGCTTTAAGAGGCCACCGTCCTTATCATATAACTTGATGTTCAGATCGCCACATATTATTATTTCCGATGACGGGTATTTAGTTGTGGCCTCATCGATTGAGATGAAAACTCCGTCTAGGAACGTATCTGTTGATATTGCTAGTGGGTTCCAATAGAGGTTTAGGATTAGGATTGTTGAATTGTTTTTGTCTTCTCGCTTTTGCTGGTTTTTTGTACATATTATTGTGGTCAGTTGAGTCCAAGGGTTTATGTTCTCGGAGTGTATTGCTGTGCTGTGAGGGTTTATCTTGATTAGGGTGAGTAAGCCTGAACCTTTTTAAAGACAGATGGAGCAGAAAATGTCACATGTTCGCCGCTCATGTTGGCATACCTTTGGCATTGTGGAGGATATGGATTTTTAGGGGTGTATATATATTAGGTTCACCCTTAGATTGAAGTACCTCTCTAGCTTTTACCTGTTTACCCTTAGTAGGAGGCTGAGATATATCAAAATGTCAATAAGCCAATAAGCCAATTCCTCCTCTATGAAAAGTACAGTGTCTCATCCTGCGAAATCTCCCCACCTCCCTGGTGCCGGTCTCCCACCAGAGGTTCCTCCCACATACACCACCCCATGATTGGGATCAGGAAGCCTCTGTCCTCTCCTGGCCCCCTGGGAGGAGACTTTAGGTAGGGGTTTTAGTGGGGAATCCGCAGGATTCTCCACATTGGATAGCCCATCAGTTGTTTCAGAAACTTATTTTCATCAACGTATAGCTGTGACAGATTGCAGTTTCCTCAAAGGCCCATACCATATTTGGCAGTGGCAATGCCTTTGACATTTTATATTTTTTATATAATCTCAATTGGAGAACATCTGCAAGATTGCGTCCACTATTAGTATATTATTACAGATAGGAGATTTCAAGAGAGAAAGTTGGTGTTTTCTGGCTTTGTGACAATTAGTATCAAACCAAGATCTTGTATTTTTAACAGACCCATCAGAGCCCCTCACCTCTTTAAGAAAGATGCCAGGGTCTTGGGTCATATGAAGATGAATACAGACTCAAGATTTGGCAAGGTGGCATAGCATCATCCAAAATACTCATAAAGAACTAATTATGGTTTCCTGTATGAGTAAACCCCTGTTCTCCTTCTATCTAATGGTTTTCTTAGAAGGAGTTTTCCCAGGGTTGTCAATATGCAGAAACCCGAACCGTCTAAAATTAGAAAAAGGGACTAAAACTTGCCAGGAATTTGAAAAATTAACACTGTATATTTCCTGAGATACTCTAAAATACAGTCAATATTTCGACCGAAGTATAGACATACAAAAATAATTTATAGTCAATTTACCACAAGGTCCACAAACACGTATACTTATGTGGGCTGTCATTATGATGTCTGCCATTAATAGAACTCAGGGCCCATTTGATAAGATGAATAGCACATTTTAGCCCTAACCAACACATATGAGGATCAGTAATTATAGAACTACAGATATTAAGAGAACCATCCATGCTAACATCGAAAAAGCTGGAATCTGGACCATTGCCAATTTTTGCATTAAAATCACTGCCCCAAATTAGCTAATCAGGCCCAGCCAAGGATATATCATCAAGTAATTCCATGATCCTACATAAATCACATATAGGTTGATTATAAATACGCCTAAATAAAAACCAGTAGAACTGGAGTTGCCTAGAAGTAAAAATTGGACATAATTAGAAGTAAAAGTAACAGCATTGACACATGAAGCATAAACAGACATAACCACAATCACCATCCCCTCAGAGGCACGCCACCCTGATTTCTTTTTACAGCATAGGTTTGGAAGGAGACCTAGCTATCCAAAATGATGTCAGAGGTGCCCCCGGCGTCTTGCAATAAAATGGTATCAAACTTTCCAAACTGAAAATGTGTTGGCTGCCCCCATGCAATGTTGGTAACTTTCATCTATTGGATTATTCATGAGTTATCCTACAAAACCGATTGCAAACTGTATGGCTTGTTAATCCATTTATCACAGAAAAGGTACTGTACTTTTCACCATTTTAACCAGTAATTTAAAATATTTTCTTGGGGGGGGGACCGGCGCTCTTCCGAATTTCCCTTGGTTGGTTCAAGCTCCCTTTGCTGCATATTTGTAGGAAACAGTTACCCCTCCTCCACCAATTAAACAATTTACCAGCTACCACTGATTTACAGCATTCTTGCTTTGGACCAATCCACAGTGACAGTTTGCTTATAAACCGAGAGGGGCACACCCTCAGTATCTCATTCATTTCTGGACTCTTTGAAGAACAAAAAGAATGCATTTGGACATTTGTTCTAAGAAGACCAAAACGAATACTTTTGGACACCTGTTGGCAGTGCAGTCCATTCTAAAATCCTTTGCCAGGGAGGTGAAGACAGAAGGCAGAGGACATCTTTGTCCCTTATGAATCCCCTGGGAACAGTGAGGGTGAACGGCTGCAGACCAAGAACAGCAATTCTGCCAGCTTCACTGGAGCCCAGCTCCTCACTCGAGGGGAGGGAACACCTGTAGATGCCAATCATACTCTCTGGATTGAGAGTGTAGAGCAGGAAGGTCTCAATTTGTCCTGGAGGTTTGGAAGTCACAGCAAACTGGAAGTCCAAGAGCAGCTGGAATCCTGCTTCACCGCTTCAAGTCATTTTGAAGCTGCTTTGACTGTGCTCAATGCCTTTCGAGCTGGTACAGGACCTGCAGAGCTGCTATTGGAACACAGAAAACTTCAACGTGCTTACTTGTTTCTTTGAACCATCTTGATGCTGCCTCGCACCAGTGAAGATATCATTGCCTTGACTTGAGTGCTGGCTCACCTCTCTGCAAGCATCTTACTCAACTCTCACCGAGCATCACATTGATTCAACAGACCTCGTCTCAACCTGACTCAACCATCAACTTGAACCACTGAAAGCCACCGTGTCACTTGGAAGCTTGACAGCCAATTTGAACCTGTTACAAATCATCGACTCTAATCAAATTGAGAGCTGTCTCGATCGATATCGACCCCTATTCCGACACAGACTCGACCACAACTGGACGCTGGATCAACACGGCTAGGCCCATATCAACACTAGCTCTACTGCAGGAAAGAGTCTAGAAGCCCAGCTTAACGCCGTCGAGCACCCATGACACAGAAATATGGTACTGTAAAGAGGCCTTGTCCCCAGAGCCTTTTCCTAATATGACACTTTTTTCAACAGTGACATTGCGCCAACTGAGTGCCTGAAAACCCTTGCTATTTACAACAGCTTGCATTTTTTGTGTTTCTTAGGGATTGGTTTTTTGCTTGTGTTTTTAGTACTTTATTTGGACATTCTTTTATTTTGAAGTCTTTGTATTATTGGTGTTGGGATTGCAACTGTTATCAGCGTGCCCGTTTCACCTTTATGATTGGAATCACTGCAGATGTTGTAGTAGTCTGGGGCTGAAGAGGAGGGTTTAGCCACTACTCATCCCTGTGCTCCTGCAATATTTTTTTAATGTTTTTATTTGTGGTTACTTCAATGTTATAACCTTTCACAAACCGTGAAAAGATTCAAAAAAAGGAAAAGTGATTAATATTACAATCATATTTAAAATGTCATCACATCAAGCAATAAATATTTCAAAATTGCATTGGAAAAAAGCAAAAATGTTGTTAAATCCTTTTTCCCCTACAATAATGAAACACACTTCCCTCAGAAATAATTCCACAAGATAACATAATGCAGCAAATCACCAGGCATGAGAGACGACTATAAAACATATCTGCCCTACGGAATCACAAGTTAATAGTCTAAAATCAGGCATCAGATAACCAAAGACGTGTTGACGGCAATTTGAAAGAGTTTGACATTCAAGTAACAAATGTAAAATTGACTCACTTGATTTTCACTTTAGCCCCTAATATCTCATATTAATCATCAGGCAGAATGTCACAACGATTGCAAACAACTAATGATAATTACCGAATTCTGTACTTCCTTGGAAAAATCCAACCCACCTCCTACATAGAGCCCGAGAATGTTGGCCATTAACATATCATCGTTCAAGGAAATATATCGTGAAATACAACAGCTTTTTTTATTTTAAAAGAACATCCAATGTATTTTGGCTAACAGTTTCCATTTTAGTACACCTTGCAAGATCAACAATAATTGAAAGTATAGACAGGGTGGCATTAATAAGCCATTTATGTTGTGGCAATGGTTTCAATAATCAAATATTAAAAAACAGCATTGAAAAACAATTGAGTGAATGCTGGTCCTGTGGGTAGATACAAGCCTACTGGTCAGAAGAACTTCTTGGGTAAAATATACGGAAGGTTTTAATAGACAGAGAAATCTGCTTTCACTGTTTGGCCTCCCAGTCAGAAGAGGGTTCCCCATGGCTCACCATCTCTCTTTGGGGCTCACCATCCCTCTTTGGCCGCCAAATCATCTCTCGGTCGAGCTTGAAAAGACCGAATCCTCTGAATAAGTAGTAGGAGTAGAGGAAAGTCTAGGAACTTTATTTGATGGAGCGTCTTACCTCTAATTTGTAGTAGACTTACCCTGTCCATTCTCTTTTGGTGATGGTATATCTTGCATGCTTATTTGTTGTTCAGTTCCCAGGGAAGTGAAGAGGAGAGGCAGGTTTGGGAGGGGAGTTGAATGTTATGTTTTGACTTATTAGGTAGCGCTGAATGTTAACCATGCTTAATTTTCACATTTGTGAATTTTAGGCTTTGCTATTGTACATATTTTTTTGAAGGAGTTTGCATAACAGGTTTATTTTATGTTGTGCTTCATACCAGACTTCAGCCTCTAAAGGCAGAACCGCCCATCAAACATGTGCTGATCGGCATGGTCTTGTTTCCAACCCTAGCGCATTGCCCCTGAACTATAGCGATGCTACTGACAATAAAGCAAAACTATTTTGAACAATAAATAATTCTCTTTTTCTATGTATTTATGGAAGAAACGAGATAAACTGTTCACATTATACCTTGCCAGTACATCATTACCATGTCACATTAGGCTCGTCATCAAAATATATTATGCACACTTGCATATCATTGGCAGTTTTTATTACGCCCTGTTAGCATGTCATGGGTGGTTTCCAGTAAGCACATTTAGCACATCATTCCTAGTTTACATTATGTGCTTAATTGTCATTTACATTTTTCTCTATTAGTACCTCATCTTCGGATTCCATTATGTTTCATTAACCCATCATTGGCTGGTATTTCCTGTCCTCTCCTAGAAGTCTGACCTTCTTTTGTCAGCCCTGTAAATAAAGGAAGCCAGTGCTACCCACAGTGTCTAGGGCAGCGTTGTCCAACTCTAGGCCTCTAGGGCCGGAAACATGTTGGATTTTCAGGACATCCCTCATTAATATTCATGAGATAAATTTGCATACAATGATTCTAATTGACAGAGTGTAGATGTGGCCTGCAGGTGACATTTGATGAGGGCTGATTCATGTAAACTTGGCAGATAACCATATGGCAGATAACCATATAAACCAATTTGACTGAATGATTTCATTTCTACCTACCAGGGTAATTTTTTATACACCCTGGTAATACCAAGTCCACAGGAACAATTTGTTTCCTGGGAGGATATTTTCAGCAAATTAAGTTATTGAAAACTATCCAAACTGCTCCTTGATGAATAGACCACATTTGGTGTACTTATGTATATATGATGAATGCTATGTTTTATGTCTTATTCTTCTTTTGATATCTTTCCTTAACTCGTGAAAGAAGTAATTTGAATAACAATATGTGTTTTGAATAATAAATGTATTGTTTGTACTCTTAGGACTTTTCTTTGGTTTTTGTTCCTGTGACTTTCTCTGAAAGCATATACCTTGTACTAATATGGAGATTCAACCAAAAGAACTGACAGAAATTAGGACTGTCACCAGCGTGGGTACCTCTTTGTTTAAATCATGTAAACTCAAGTCATGACTGTATCTGCATCAATTCTTCTCTAAGGCCGACAGGGATAGATGATTGCTTTTTGGGCACACTGGGGGCTTGCAGATAACTCTGGCGGTGGTGCATGGTCCTAATTGTGGGCACAATCATTATCTACAAGCAGTGCTGGGGGAGGTGTTAGCATTTGTGGTGGGGCACATTATTTTTGTTGGAGGGACACAACCTCATCTTGCCTATGGATCCAAACTGGTACACTTCTAAGGGACCTTACAGGGGAGCGGAGAGGCCCTCCAGGGATATTCTTCAGCAGTTGACAGATTCCGACCTCATAGACACTTGGTAACGGACAAATCCCTTGGCAAGGGACCATGTGTTCTTCTCACACTCACATCGTATGTATTCTAGGATAGACTACTTTTGGGTGAGCAGGTGCCCAATGCGCAAAGTAGAGAAGGTTGATATAGGGAATATTGATTTCTCAGATCATGCCCCAGTGCAGATGTTTCTATTCCTACCTTGTGTCGGCAATAGGCCTGGGAAAAGGAAACTCAACACATCCCTTCTGAAGGACCCGGTCATGCGCACAGAAGTCAGTGTAGCGATCATTGATTTCTTTTGCAATAATCCAGTGGGCCAGATACAGTCAACGACTTGGTGGGACTCATTTAAAGCTTACATTTGTGGGGTACTGATCTCTGAGGCCACGTGATTCAATAAACTAAGGAGAGAGCAGGCCCTCCTACTCAACCGAGAGGTAGAAGCCAAAAACAGGGAGTACAGGAGAACAGTCTTGCATAAGGCATTCTGGGCATTACAGATGGCAAGAAGGCAGGTTAATTTCTTGGAGGCGGCCAAGGCTGAATTTGCACTGCTCATACAAAGCAGACTTATTTTGGAGAGGGTAATAAGGTGGGGAAAGTTTTGCCATGGAAGCTAAGGCATAGGGTTGGTTCAGGGAATATGGCAGGGATTCGAAGAGGAAATTAGGGGAATTTGCATACTGGTAAAGACATTTTGGGGGAATTTGATTGATATTACAGTTCCCTTTATGCATCCGATAATCCAGGAGCCAAGACAATTGGGTGGTTCCTAGACAGTGTTTTTCCTTGCCGCAGCTCTCAGGCAAACAACGGGACCAGCTAAATAGGGTGATTACAAGTGAGGAGGTTGTAAGGGTCATTTCCAATTTGATGGTAGTCAAAGCCCCGGGCCTCGATGGCCTCACGGCCATCTTTTACAAACAATTGACCGACAAGCTTGCTCAGCCTCTCCATGACCTGTTTAATTCAATGTTTTCACAGGGATACTCAACTGTTCCACGTGGGAGGCAAAGAATCTTGCTAATCCCCAAGGAAGGCAAGGATCCGGAGGTCTGCTCCTCCCATCGCCCTATTGCAGTTTCAAATAACAACAAAGATATATGCCAAGGTACTGGCGGATAGATTGGAAAGAGTTCTACTGCAGTTAATTGAGAGGGAGCAAGCTGGCTTTTTCAGGGGAAGGCACAGTACGGACAATGTTAAGAAGATATTGGGGTTGGTCAACATAGCACAGAGGACTCACACTCCCACAAAGCATTTGGGGCTTGATGCCAAAAAGGCATTTGACCAGGTTGAGTGGTTCTTTCTCTGCAAGGTAATGCGCACAGTCAATCTGAGTGACAACTTCATTAGGGAGGTCTTCCTCATGTACGTGGCACTCATGTCATGGGTCACCGCCAATGGTCTTCTCTCATGTTGACTAGGGATACCAGGCAGGGATGCCCCCTGTCCCCACTATTGTTTGCTCTGGTGGGTGAGCCACTTGCGGCTCGGATAAGAGTTGACGTCGACATCAAGGGCATAGAGAACCACGAGGGAGCCCACAAGAATGCGCTGTTTGCTGATGATATTATTCTTTCAATGACCGAGGTGGATGAATCGGTTCTGACACTCCCTTCATATCCTCAAGGCATTTTGGGCTGTCTCAGGCATTAAAGTTAATGTAGACAAAAGTGAAGCATTTAACCTGTAGCAAGGACACTTTAGATAGTTTACACCATACTGTACCCTTTAGGTGGTCCAATGGATCGATAAAATAACTGGGGGTAAGGCTGACTCCAACCACTTCGGGGTTGTACCAGGCCAACTATCCGAGAGTTATTTATAGTGATCTGGGCGGATCTGGGGTCCTAGGGCCCGAAGGCAATCTCGTGGTTTGGGAAGATTGCCACAGTTAAGATGAATATACTACCTACACTGCTGTATAATTTTCAGCCTCTCCCAGTTCTGGTTCCTTCATGGTCACTTAGGATGCAGCAAAATATTCTTTCTGGCAAGGTAGGAGAGGCAGGATAGCAAGAGCAACACTCTATAAGCCTAGGGTTGGGAGGCTGGCGCTACCAAATATGACGCACTACTACCAGGCTGTCAACCAGTCAACCCAGACACTGCTAAGAAATGGGCATGCCAGGAAGAGGAAGTAGCGGGGAAGCCTCTTAGATATATGCCCTGGCTCCCAAGGGCCAGGAGACCACTGGGCAGTAGGAGCTCCAAACCAGCAGAACAATCTTAAATGTTGACACATCTGTTTCAATAATCACTGAAACACTTTAGGTTTGAAAATAACTGAGAGAAACACATTCTTAATGACACCTCTCACCCTTATTACTAACCTCACGTCTATCTATCTATGACGAGCAAAATCGAGGTAGCAATGGTTTCTTTTGATTTAAAACTGACTTTGTTTCATGTGTTTTAGAATGTTTATGAATTTATATATGTAAAGATTAAAATATGTATATCTTTTAAAAGCTCGAGTATCTCTGTCTAAATTTAATTTGACAGTTTTCTAATTCTCAATGTTGTGGATATTCTATACCTAAGTGTGTTAGGAAGGGCAACTGTTTTGTGGTATATTTTGTTGTCATATTGTAGTGTGGATAAAGAACCTCCACTGTTTACTGATCACCAACTTTATGTACCCCCCCCCCCTTAATAACACTGAGACGAGGAAGAAGGATGGAGTGATGAAGATCACTAGAAGCAGAAAACCAGTGCTCCGTTCTAGTTGTTGGAGGATGTTAACATGTGCAGGTACATTCAAATATGGTACACCTGAGCAGAACGAGAGACTCAATCCTCCCAATGCTGGTTGGGACACAGGAGGAAAGCAGACTGCAGACCGGAGCAAGGAAACTGGCGAGAGCAACATCCAGGGAGAAGAGTGCTCGCTGAGCTGCCACTATGAAGAGTAGGGTCTGCTGAGCAAAGGAGAAGGCAAGGCAAGGTTGAAACCGAGAAGCCGACGAGACTTGCCCCGTCAGCAAACGGGCAGCACAGGAAGCGGTGAGACGCGAGGGATACCGAAGCTGCCAAAGAAGAACAGTAAGCCCACAGAAAGGGAGTGGGATATCGTGGCGATTTAGAGTGTATGCCGTGCACCATTAGTAAAGACTATAAGCACTGATAAAGGGATATAACACAGTTGGCAAAGGGTTGGTAACCTGACATATAAAGAATATAATTACCTGGATTCAGAAGAGAGTGAATGCTGATGAAGAATGTAAAACTAGAATTTGCACTCAAATATTGAACAGACTCAAAAGCCCTGGCACTCAGCGAGTCTGGGAACCGCACCCAAGTAGCAAGATAAATAAAAGCCATAGCAGGAGAGTAAACCAGGGATTCGAGAAAAGGCCCAGAGACCCCCAGATGTGAACTGTGAAACAAATTGCGGAAAAACTAAAAAGACTCAGGGGAAGAGATCTCCCCTCCTTGAATTGTAGATTAAAAGGGAAGAACCATACCCTTTTTGTACAAGGCATCAGAGATCCAGAGAAAGAGAGAGAGAACTGTATATTTGAAAGTGTTTTGTAAACTGAGAAAACTCAAGGGAACAGCCACCCCCCTTTGAAATTGTGGAATATACAATAGTGACATTTTAAGAACCAGAAC
This sequence comes from Ambystoma mexicanum, assembly GCF_040938575.1. Classification (NCBI taxonomy): domain Eukaryota; kingdom Metazoa; phylum Chordata; class Amphibia; order Caudata; family Ambystomatidae; genus Ambystoma; species Ambystoma mexicanum. Next base: position 142,873,576 of record NC_090921.1, read on the forward strand.
GACTCTGGGGGAAGGGAAGGCCCCTTGTCTGGTGGAACTTTATTGATTTTCTTATCTTCACGTTAGAACTTTTTGGATCCTTGGAAAGAAACTGCAGGTGTTCATATAAAACACATCCTCATTTCACATATCGAGTTTAGTGTGTGAGGGTCAGCTTAGGATTTTGGACACAGGACAGAGAACTCTTTTTGACATCCTGACACAGACTTTCCTTAGCTTTGTTGAGGCAGGGATAGCTAAGATTTCCCCACACCATCTTTTTCTTTTGATAATAAATGTTTTTGATCAACACCGAAAATGCCACTGTGTCTGAGTCTTACTCTTGATCCCTTACACACCCCAGTCAAGCAGTCCCAGCAGAGCAAACCCATCAGACAAACCTTCAGGTCCTTCAAGAACTTCCCGGTGGAAGCCCTTATAGAAGACCACGCCAATCTCCACCTCCGATAGACCGAACACCCCCAACCGAATTGCCACTCTCTACCAGAAGCCAGTGGTCTAAGTGGGTGGGAGCCATTGATAGTGGTGATCCTCTACTTTTTACTGTTCCTATATTTTAATTTACAAAAGAACTAGTTCCAGAATGGTTTTGTTTTCAAATAAAAGTGTAGGAAGAAACGTGTACTTCAGTGCAGTGCAACAAATGTTCCCAGTGCATTTGTCTAGCTGTTTGTAAGGCACACAGGAAGGGGTGTGGTGATGCCGTTTTTAGGGAGCGGGCACAGGCCAGCAGTGAACATAGTTCCACTACTTCTTTTTGTACACTTTACCCATTGCTGGAAGGACTCAACGCCACCCTCTCAGCATCTATCGACCGACATACGCCTCTGAAACTATGCACCTACAAACTGAAACTGTTAGCACCCGGGTACACGCAAGAACTCAAACTCAGCAAGAGAGTCATCAGGAAACAAGAGAAAAACTGGCATTGCTCCAGGACCGCATCCTACTTGGCGCTCCTCAAGGAACTCTAAGCAATCCGCTGACAACTCATCAACCCAGCCATGGCCTCCTACTATCAGAACACCATAGCAGAAGCTGACAACAAAAGCAGAGCACTCTTCAAAGCGGTCAAGCGCTGTGCCATACCACACTCCATTGAAAAATCCACTGCCATCAACACCTTCTTCATTGACAAAATCAGCACATAGACACAAGCTCTTTTCTTCATCGACAAAACCAGCACATAGACAAAAGCTCTTTTCTTTATCGACAAAACCAGCACATAGACACAAGCTCTGCATCCACAGACCTAGCTCACGTCCCTCCTCGCGAAATCTCCACACCTTTGACAACATTCAAGACACTCTCGACAGAGGACCTGGTGGAAACCTTGGCCACCCTCAAAGCCACCTCATATACAGACGACATCCTCCCAGCATCCATCCTCAAGATCCTCCCCACAGAACCTTGCCTTCCCTACCTGGAGATCATCAACAGCTCCCTAACTCAAGGCACCTTTCCATCGACCTTAAAGTCAGGACAAATTCTCCCTCTACTAAAGAAACCCACTCTAGATCCCGACAACCTATGTAACTATCGCCCCATCACCCATCTTTCCTTCTTAGGTAAGATCATCTAGAAACGCCCCGCAACTGCTGCAACACATCTACACCAACAATCTCCTCCAAATCTACCACTCCAGGTTCAGACCCATATGCACATGGAGATGGCAGCCATACAGGTGGTTGACGACGTCCTCAGCATCCTTGACGATGGCCACCCCAGTATCCCGGTTCTACTCAACCTCTCAGCCGCTTTTGACACAGTAAACCACCAGGCGCTCATGGACACCCTACATTGGTGCATGGGGATCAGCGACCTTGTCCTATGCTGGTTCAAGTCCTACTTCGCAAACCGGCAGCATTTTCTTCAGATGGACTCCTCTAGATCGCCTATGCAACCCATCACCTGTGGAGTCCTGCAGGGTTTCATCCTCTCCCCAGTGATCTTCAATCTACATGGAGCCGCTGGGAGCCCTCCTAGCCACACAGAACATCCACATGATTTAATTTGATTTATTTCTTATAAAGCGAAGCATGCCCATAGGCATCAATGCGTAACATAAAACATACAACCACAAAACTTTACAATTTATAAAAGCAAACATAAAACGAAAAAGCAAAGAAAAGAAATGGAGCCTCATGCAATGGTTAGCAATTTCCACAGGTGCACCAGATATATCAATTTAGGATCATTCTCAGGTCAGTATGATATAACATATTGCTCAGGAACAGTGGTAGATTACTTTGGCCGCACCCTATAATAATGCAATCTATATTGCTCTTAGTACAGCAATTGTTAATGTGCACCCTCTGCAGAAACCTCAGGTCCTGTGTTCTATACAGTTTTGCCCCGCTCTTTGATGCAGCCATGCCAAAACTTTGTTCCTGAGTGCCTCCCTTGGCTCAGGACCCGGCAGCTTCTACACATTGGTAATTATGATATTTCATGGGTCCACAGTATTTCATGGCTCCACAGAAAACTCCCTTAAGTTTATATCAGTAATCTGTGGCATTAGGGATTTTCTAATACGAATATCCTTTAGTGGTGAAACACCTGAATTGGAATTTGAAATGACCACCGATCCAACAGGTTTTGGGAAAGATGGAATAGCACCATGGGAATGTTCTACCACTGTACTGAGAAATGGACAGGTTTGCTCTGCCTGAAATGGAAGTTTACACAATTTCTATATTCAAGGTTCCAAAACAGGGATTTCAGTAAAATTCGTCTGACAATATTGATTAATGCTGGCAATGCTCTGATCAGTTTGGCAAGGCTTATCAGTATTAAACGTGTTACCCTTGTATTCAATGAGTCGGCCCAATATGTAAAGGCTTGTCAATATGTAAAGGCTTGTCAGTATGTAAACGTGTTACCCTTGTATCCAATGAGGTGACCCATGAGCAAAATTCTGCAAAATTTGTACATAAATTAAGGTTGTGAATCATAAGCTCCTTAACACATGGTGGCCATCTCTCAGCATTGATACATTCAGCATCCACCCCCATCCTAACCAAAGAGGATTGCACCAAAGTTTCCAATATGACTTCCTCCATCCCTTTCGTAGGAGACTGCATTGGCATAGCCAAAGAGAAGGCTAAAGTGTTAACACTGCCAATTCGATTCTCCAAAGGCGTTTGCCCAAGATGGCCGATAACCAACAGTGTGGATGAAGAGGATGATAAGTCCTTCCCCAACTCCATACTGGCCATATAAATATCCCAGAGTTATCCTAGTTCAGAAGCATCATTGGAAGATTGGAGCTTCCAGTCCTGAAGTCGTTGTCTCCTCTGAGCACTCTGTGCCATGACTTCGGTCTATCGACTCCTACTCACACTAGGAACTGGGGACTGCCATGGGGTAACAGTCTGCATAATAACGTGTTGTGTCCTTCTTGTTGGAACCCATTGCTTGTCCCTAGTCTGGGAGATTTAAGCTTAGGGGAGATCTCAATTACAGGTTTAGACGTCATTTTAGAGACATGGGGATAAGGGTGAGCTATAGTGATAGTCATTTTGGAGATCACAGTTAATAAGGTTAATGTGGCACATAGCCCCACACTTTCCCCAAATAACATGGCCTACCCAGGTACAACGAGCAACAACAGCCCCCTGCACCCAAATGCCCAAAGATATGAATGTTGTAAATCATAGCAAACCAGGGGGCACAAGCAACCGGTCTGGAGAGGACTAAAGCATATCCTTTCTGACATGCCCCATGCCTGATCCAGAAGTGCCTTGTAATGTGCCTGTAATGTGCCAAACTAAACACATCCCGAGACGGATTCACGAGGAGGCCAACACGGCAGCAGGCACACCAACCAAGGTGAAGATGCCAGCGTCTAAACCCCAACAAGGCCGGAAAGGATTCCCCGCCACAGTGCTGCGAAATCCAACGGACCAGGCAGCGCCATGCGGTGTAGAGGTGCAAAGAGAAATGCAGAATAAGTCACGCCACATTAGGAAGCGTCACTTAGAGAACATACCTGCCTCCGTCACCCGAAAAGCAAGACGCAGACACTCAACCGCTGACAAGCCGCACCGGAGCGAGCACGAAAAAACTTGCATGTAACCGACCGCTTACGTCAGCAGCACCTTCAAGTCTTGCTGCATCATCTATAAAACAGTCGTCCTCAAGTCACCCAGCTACCTCGTGGAGAAACTCAGCATCTCCGGCAGATAGCGTACCACCAGAGCCAGGACACATACAGACTTGGAATCTGTCACTGCAAAAAGGTAAGGACCAGAAAACAAGCATTCTCTGCCTATGCCCCAAGAATACAGAACCTCCTCCCAGTCAGCATCAGACTCACCCCCACGTGCCTACAATTCAGAAAAGAATTCAAGACCCACCTCTTCAAGGTGTCTCTCCACCTCAACACCTAGGCCATCATGACGCGCCCCGCAACACCTGACTCACTAGACACAGTTTTCCATCCCCTTCCTGCCACCCTGTACGGTTGTACTCCTCCTCTGTGCCCCTCTGTATCCTACCCCCGCTGTAAATCTGTTCTGTTACCTCTGAAAAGCGCTCCATTATGCATCTGTGCTTTTGTATACCTCTGTAAAGTGCTCTGTTGTGTATCTGTATTGTTGCATACCTCTGTCAAGCGGCCCATTGATTCTCAAAGCTAAGTCTGTGCTCAATAAATACTATGATAATAATAATAATAATAATAATAATAACAATAATAATAATAATAATAATAATAACAATACTGTATATGAGACACACTAAAAACAATTCAGATATCCTGTTCACCATTGACGTCACATCACTGTACACTAACATCATACATGAGGCCGAACTAGAGGCCATGGAATGGCTTCTATTATCATTGAATTTATGCCCGGCAGACAAGGTCTTCCTTCTAACAATTTTAAAATTGGTTCTCATGATTATCTTTTTCAGCTCAGGGACGAGTATGGGAGCAGCTATGGCTCCCAGCTAAGCAAACACATATATGCTGTACCTAGAAACATACCACGTCTTAAATTCTGCAAGATTGATGCAACATTTATCCATGTTTGTTTGATACATCGACGATTCCTTTGGTATATGGTATATGGACGGGACCAACAGACTACAACTGTTTGTTGGTGGTAACCTCATCCCAAACGCACACTAGACAGTGGGCCGTTAAGCCAATTTCTAAGGTATCGGCTTAATATAATGAATCTGGAGGACTATAAAAGCACAAACATTAAAGACAAATTCCTAGAGAGGAAATATGACCAGGATCTTATATAAGACATACCTGAAAGAGTTGAACATACCTCTAGAGAGATTCTATTAACACCAAGACGCTAAAGACGAGTCCCTCATTAGTTTATGTAACTACACATTCTACACAGAGTATCAGAATCAAGAAGGTAATAAAGAAATATCGGCTCATGATGCAAATGAACCCCACTTTGCATAGGCTATTCCCGGAACTACTGACCTTTGCATACAGCAACAGTCAGGCCCTTAGGAACACCATTGTGAGAGCAGAGTCTGCATTACCCAGAAGACTGTGTACACAATTTTTGGGAAGTCAACCTTGCTATAATTGCCAGCACTGCAGAAACATCATCAAGTGTAAACATAATTTTCAGGAAAGAAGATCAATCTGAAAAATATATATACATGTGACGCCATGAATGTCATGTATGTACTGAACTGCGCTTGTGGGTACTTTTATGTAGGAATAACAATACGCAAAGCAAAGGTCCGCTGGACTGAGCATAAATCCAATATTAGAACTAAGAACCTGAAATCCCTGGTGGCTATAGATAATGTAATGTAATGCAATTAAAATGTGCAGTATTGGAACAAATAACAATGCCCAAAAGGGGTGGTGACCTACAGAGGCGATTGATGCAGAGGGAGGTTGTATGGATCAACCTTCTAGATTCACTATCACCAAGTGGAATTAATTGTGAGTGGGATCTAAAATGCTATATTTAAGCCATAGACTGTGGGGAATTCATAGACTGTGAGCAGGTTCAGGCACTCTGATATATAAGATTGGGATAGACTGTGAGCAGGAACATCCTGAGAGGTTAGTCCTTAAGAGACACAAGAGGTCAGGTAATTTACAATGGACTAAGAAGTGATACATAAGGGATATATAGAGTGTGAGCATGGTTTATCTGCAAGTTATGCAAGGTCTGAATGACAGCTGGCCTAGTAAGATCATTGTCTGTCTTCCCTCTGTTCCCCCTCCCTTGCCTCGTCGCGCCTTGACACACTTGTGTATAGGCGTGTTATAAATGTCATATCATATCATTATCATTATCATATCATCACACCACTACATAGGAAAAGGTCATATGTGATAAGACATAGGAACTGGATTGACAAGAGTACTTTGAAGAGGTATTTGGGACCACACTATGAGTGAGCATCATAAGAGATATAGGGCTTGTGCTGACAATAGCACTTTGAATATCGTGGCAGATGTAGAAACATAGGTTAATTAGCTGGGCACAAACACGCTCCAAAATGGCTGCCGCAAGGACGCAAGCTCTTCAGTGGGATCTATACAGGAATAAAAAAACTATAGGCAAGGAACACCAGAACTCACCACTGGTCCACTGCTCTGATGCCTGATCCGCAAGTAGAAGATATTCGCCACAAAGGCTTGTGTGAGGGATACTGTGATGATTAACATTTAAGTACACTAATTAGAGTATTTTTCAGCTAATATAACGGCATGGGTTACATTCTCGGGGTGATGCACGATTACTAGTAGTACTTATTTGAATAGTGACTAATCGTTCACATGGTAGGAAATATGGAAGGAACAGCACCTTTGCATTGTGTCTGAAGCTTCGAACAGACAGGAAACCCACTTAAAAATGGCCCTTGTGGGATTGTGTCCATATCCATAGGGAGAGTGAATAGCTGCCACAAGAACTACATTTCCCTACTTCAACCAACGGAGGGCACCCGACCGGTAATGCGGTTCTGCTGCCCCGTCGTCTCAATTCTTTACCTTACATAGTAAATGCTGCCTTACACTTTTGGAGCATAATGAGATGGGTAATATGCCTGAGCTGATGCTGTACTAGGTCAAATATTATATTTTATGGCAGCCAATAAGTCGCATATTATGAAAAACGAGAGGCATGGTACTATTGCACTGTGACTCAAGCATACGATAGACGAGGATCACATTGAAAGATGGCTGCCTGTTATGTTGATAATATCATCACAGCAAGTGAACTACAAATATTAGACTTACTTAGCCTTACCCTAATGGATGCGAGTTACCGGTCTGCTGCTTCGCAGTCCGTGAATAGCTGTACCTCTACAGTAACAACTGTTTTACTGGTTTGTAGATGCTTAAAGACAGCTGTGACAATATATTGGGAGACCACACTCAACATAGGGAGCCCCCCCCAATTAAGATGGCCCACAATAAATAATTAATTTTATTTCTGCTAACCCTTTTTACGTGTCAATTCCCTGCACACTTGAAAATGCTACCAATTTTGAACTCACGCAGACTTTTGAAACTACTTTTGATTGATAGAACCTTTTTTTCTTTCTTCACCCCAAAAGCAATACAAAATCGTTCTGCTATCAGGGTCACTTACTCTCAGGAAAGAGTGTCTATTTTTCAGCTGATAATTACCCTTGGTTTCACTTGGCAAAGCACTTCTCCCCCCAGCACCAAAAACCCAGGCATCAATTATATGCAGAACCCCTCTGTTTGGAGGCAAGTTCTGGGAAGTGGTGACCGTTCGGAATTTCGTTTTGTGGCAATGACACCCGTGTTCATTAGAGAAGTCTGGGCTTGACAGGGAAAATAAAAGTACACAATTACTTTAATGACAATGGGCCTCATCAAGAGTTGGGCGGTAGCCCTCAAATCCGGCGATAACGGTATTAGCGCCACCAATACCGTTTCTGCCGGATCATGAGTGGGCACCTATACCACCGGACCCAAAAAGGCACCCACACTATTACAGCCGGCACTATAATCGCTGGCGCAATCACAGTCAGCAGTAATAAGGCTGACAACAGAACATGCACATACAGCCATATCACAAGTGCATTCTCTGCGGTATTAGCCCACAAAATCGGCACTAATACAGCTGAGAAATAGCTCCAGCTGGAGGTAATGAGCACAGGTGCCAGGAATCAAGCCACAGTTGAACACAATGCACACCAGAGTGCTATATAAGACCCGCCCAGGTCCCAAACACTGTTTGCAACACCATGATGCCATTATTTGATGCAAGCTTGGACAGGCAGCTGCTCAGGTTGCGCCTTGCCCTTCTGATGCAGGACTGCCAGGGCACAGGGAGTCCAGGGGAGGTGGGTGGAATGAGGAGGAGAACGACAAGGAGAGCAGCCCCAGCAAGGGGATCACCCATCCCCAGGGTCAGGCCATCACGCTGGGCATTCAGTGACACCCAGTTGGTAACTGAGTACCGCCTGGACAGGGAGGCATCACTGAGCTGCTGGCCACAATACATGACGAAATTGGAAGCAGAATTAACATCCGCACCGCTGTGCCCCTCTGGTTAAGCTGGTGGCAGTCCTGCAGTTTCTTGGGACGGGCACTTTCCACCACTCTGTAGCCATGATGATGGCATAGCACAGTCAACATTCAGCGCAGTCCTTGGCCAGGTGCTGGATGCCCTTCTACGCCATGTCGATCAACACATCGCACTGCCCACCACCCAGGCCCATGTGAATGACATGAAGGCCCGCTTTTATGCCACTGCACAACTGCCCAATGTGATAGCAGCCATTGACTGCACCCATGTTGCGTTGGTGGCTCCCCAGTCCCATGAGGTAGTCTACAGGAACCGCAAGCACTAACATTCCATGAACGTGCAGGTGATATGTGGCCCTGACCTCATCATAACCCACTGCTGTGCCCACTACCCACAATCCACCCATGACTCCATGGTCCAACGCAATAGCAACCTACCGGGATACATGGAGAGGCACAGAGGACAACGGACCTGGATGGTGGGTGAGTACAAACTGTGCCGCAAATGCATGTTGCAGCACAAATCAGAAAATTGGGGCGGGCGGGGCTAGCCACAGGAAGCATTGCATCCCAAGAGGAGGCACTGAAAGCACCCGTGCAGCCCCTGCAAAATCGATGGTGGTCAACCAAGGCTGCATGCACACGTTTGACACACCTGGACACACACATGGTGATGGACACACACTGCTACCATCACAATGACATCAGACCACATGTACCACAATGCATCTTGAATGTGCCACTGCGCAGATCCACACAGAAGCACCCAACAGCATGTCCACCTGTGCCACAGAGGTCTGTCTATGTGCAGTAAAGCCAGACACGGCACAGAACACCCAACACAAAGTCACTGTGTGCATTTACAGGACAAGTATTCAATGGCATAGTAGAAGAATGATGCACACCTATCACCCATACACATTGCATGTGCCAGATGCACACAAGAATGCCTACAGCTAACAACTGCCAGATACATTGAGACTGCAGGCCAATGCATGAGACAAATGAGTGATGTCCGTGTTACATCCCATGCAGGTGACTCCGGATATGCGCAGCTGGCGTGGCTGATGGTCCCTGTGCGTAATCCACATACACCACATGAGACTGCCTACAACCATGCCCACAGCCAGACCCGCGTTTGCATAGAGCGCACATTTGGACTCCTGAAGGCACGATTCAGGTGCCTGGACCGCACTGGAAGTGCCTTGATGTATGCCCTTGACAAAGTAGAGAAAATAGTCTTGAGTGTGTGCTATGCTCCATAATATTTGGAAGAAAGTGCCTCTAGCACCCGACGCCGATAGGCCACACCTATAGGAAGAAGGAGACGACGATCATGTGGCAGGAGCCAGGCCAGACACCCACAGGGATGAAGTGAGGGAAGGGAGATTGACCCGACAGGCGCTAATAGACAATTACTCTTTTTCTGTTTTGAAACCCTGCAGCGTTGTAGAACAGATTTTTCTTTTTTTAAATAGCCGCCCGGAAAGGGAAACCGGAGTCCATTTTCTCTTTCCATGGCGGCCATCAGGAACAGACGTGCTTGGGACAGAAGTGTTGCCAGCGCATTCGCTCTCGAAAAAGGACCAAAAAGAAGGTAAGTGGGGTTGGGAGAGCGCGTAAGGGATTGTTTGGAGGGGTGAAGGGAGAAAACACTTACCTGAATCCCCAGCGGGGGAGGATGGCAGCCTCCAGCCGTGTGGGGCTCGGAGCAGGGATTACCCCGTTTCGAGCCTCCTCATTGGCTGAGGGGCAGCGCGACCAGCAACCCCCCCCCCTCCACCGGGGATATGAAGGAATTCGAGGGATTCTGCGTTGGGTAAAGCCCAGACGAGGGCCAATCAGATTGCATGTAACAATCTGATTGTCTCTCGCAAGCTTTAAAATGACATGTGTCCAAACCCTGTAAGTATCACGGTTCAACAGTTACTGAGTAAATGTAAGTCTATGGCCACATATTTAACATAGATAAGATGCAGTTTAATGTCTTCAATGTCAGTTGCATGGAGGCCACAGCATCTGTTACAGTCTCTGGGCCCAAACGTTGACTTATGGCTGGTGTTAATACATTAGATCTTTGTTTTCTGGACTAATGGGTGCTGAAGAGGTTCTTATCATGCAGCATATGGATCACCTCTGCCCTCTTAAATCATGAGGCCATTCTGGCATTTGCCATTTGTCCTTGCAATCTTCAGTCTACTACAGTTCAGAGCTATACTTTGTATTATTATGAGCTACACCCACCCAGACTGGCTCTGTTGTCAATCAGCCCACCAGAAATACATGTTATGCATGAGCCAAATCCTTCTAGCCTCACAGAGATCTGACTTGCAGATAAAGAGCCAAGCAGATCTGCAATGGGGGGAGGTAGCTTTGAAATTTTGCCCAGCAACCTACAGTCATGTCTTTCTTGGGCTCATTAGAGATTTACATATTGCATCTGAAAGAAAACAGTCTTTTGAATCAGTGGCATGTCTTTTTCAGGTGAAGCCTGTTATTTAGTTTAATAAATGACATCTCGCCATCATAATTCAATGTCCTTCTGGATCAGTGTATTGTTTCCTTTCACACAACATTGGTTTTTCAATGTGTCAACTGAAAGTGAAACTCTGCTGTTCAAGTAAGAGCATACTATTTTATTTTGCCTTATCCCTTTCTGCAAGGCCCTTCTGCATCAGTGCCTTTGCCTTGCTTTGCACCTCCAGTATTTTTCATGTAGCATCGGAAACTGACAGGCTGCCCTTTCCTTGTGTCATTCACACAGGGACGTCATTTGGGGGTCGCCAGAGGTCGCAAGTGCGACCTCTGAGGTCTCCCTTGCGACCTCTGGGGTCTCCCTTGCGACCTCTAAAAAAAAAAAAAAAAAAAAATTTTTTTTTTTTTTTTTGCAATGCAAGCTCCTGGGCTGTGGCCAGCACCATGTGGCTCTTTAATTCTGGAGTGGCTGGCTTTCTTGTTCAGGTCCCTTAAAAAAAGAAGAAAAATAAGAACATGAGGGCCACAGGTCTAACACTTTCAGCACTGAACCCAAATAAGAAAGAATAGGAATGACAAAAAATGTGTCTTTCTGGAATTCTATACAATAATTGCTAGACTCATTAAAGGTTTGTTTCATGCACACTTCAGGGGGTGAGTCACTGATTTAGTCTATTCTCAAATGCGTCAAATCATCCTTTCATCCTTCTGAGGTCGATAAATGGGTACCAACACAGGTTGGGTGATATTGGGTGTATATTTCTTATATGTAAAGCGCTTAAGCTTAAGTGCTATATAATAACACATCGTTATCATTTGGTCATGGAAGTCTGCTTGCAATCACAGTAATTTTGTAATATGGGCCTATACACACTGTTCTTAACGATACATATGGCGATCCATTCAGGTATAAAATGTACATCACATTATTGTGATATCGTAACAATATTTTTCGTAGTGTACAATGCTATGTGATGCCACTTCCTGTTTTGTCAACGGGTGAAAGGTTGTGTTGCATCGCTTCCCGCGATATCGCTTTGGGGCGGGGGCAAATGACATCACTTCCTGTGATGTCATCAGGGGGTCAAGGGTCGTGTAATGTCACTTCCGCTACCCCTGGCATTTTGGTGAAATGACGTCCCTGCATTCACAATGTGCAATTTCCATTTTTCATTGTTCGTTTTGTCACCTTCAGCAAGACACACACTCTGCATTCACTAGACACCTTCGCTGTGTTAAGGTTTTGGGGCTGGCATATCATTTTTCCAGTGTGCCCTTTTCCATCAGACCAATGTATTTCGCATTAGAGGTCTAACCCGGCCTTCAGTTATGACATTCTGGGGCTTTCATTAAACCCCACACAGCCTGACCCACTAGAGATCTTTGTAGGTATACTATCTGTTTTAGCCTTATTGCAGAGGTTGTCAAAGTTCGAATTTCTTTGTGGTGGAGTGGAATCCCTTTAGTACACCCAGTGGAACTTAATTTTAAGGAGCCGGTGAGATTTTCTTTCTAATGCCTTATAGTGACTTGTACATCTAATCAGTAGATCTCAGAGAGCGATCAGACTTACAATAGAATCCTTTTTGTTTTAGATACACTTTAAGTGTGATCTCTGGGGAGCAGAAGAGGTCAGTGACAATAATTTATATATTACAGAATTGTTCAAGAGGGAAAAATACATTAAGGTAACACAATACTACCTGTTGTAGGTATACTGAAAAGAAATCCAGATAACAAAAGAACAGAGAAGGACAGCTTAAAAGCCCTGAAGATGTATAACATAATGTATCTGAAATGCGTCAGCATAAAAGAGAGCAATTTTTGTTGACTCAAATTAATAAGCTGCACCAAATGTCTAGAGTCGTTTTGAATCGTCTATGAGCAGAATAAATCAAGAGTGATTAAGAGATGGATGAATTTTTTTTTTGTATTCTGATAAACTTTTCTATAATTATGAGATACAATATTTGTGTTCTAACATTTTTGAATGTGATATTAAACTTACTTTTGTTATGAAATCTTTTTAATTTAATTTAATTCTAAGACAAATGTGAATCATATTGTAAGGACAGAGTCCTGTAGGAGTACACTTGGGTCTCCTGTTGGCAACAAAATGCTTCATCTCATTTGTGTTTTTGTTGTGTTCCATTAGGCCAGGAAGCAATACCCAGTTTCACCTGAAATACACACGAATTTAAACGCTTTATTAGTGCACCTCATCCCCACATTTGCTTCAAACAATGCAGAGTCTAACGTGTCTTGTGCACTCATAACACTGGACTTCTACGCTGGTTTTGATGCAATCAGTCATGAAATCCTGCTAAAATGATTGGAGGACATTGTATTAAAAAGAACAGTTATGCGTTGTATAACTTCTTTTCTCATGGACAGGACTGGAAAAACACAGGTCACCCTTCATGTCATGACACTCTGTCACACCTCCTTTTCAACCTCTAAATGACTCCACTCTTGCAACTTATCAATAATTCAGGTCTCACATTTTTCAACCATGCAGATGATACCCACTTCATCTAAAACCTCACCAACAACTCTACAGCGAGTTCAGCAGGCCTGACCACAACTCGTGAAGTTTGAATACTGAATTACAACAAATAGATTGCAACTCAACCCAACCAACACTGACTTTACAATTTGTGTCATCCTACCGCTGAAACCCTACAGCAATATCCTGGCCTGAAGACATCCCACCCTCCCTCTACCTAGTACAATGGTCAGAAAACTAAGGAACTTGTTGGACAGTGAATTTATACTCAAACCACAGGTTCAACCCATCATTAGGAGCTGCTTCTTTCAACTCCGAACTTTACTGCGGACCGTGCATTAGTTGATATTCATGCACAGAGCAATGGCAGTGATTGCACTAGTACTCTCAAGGTTAGACTGCGCGCCAACTGCCTCTACTTGGGCCTCTTGGATTCCCTACAGACCACAGGCTACACAGAGTCCAAAATGCAGCAAGTAGACATCTTCTGGTAGTACAAACATACAATATAATCACACTAGCCCTCCACTGGCACCCAATCAAAGGGTGGGTTCACTTCATAATTCTATGCATAGGTCAACACACCTTTCATGGCAGGGGCCCCAGAATCCACCAAAAGGAAATGTATCAAATGGAAACCATTGAGAAAGTTTCCACCAAGTAACAAAGCCCTAGCAATAGTCCCTGAAAACCAGTCTATTCTACTAACACCATCACGGGAAATGCAGAAAAATAATCACCCAATAGACTGCCATGCTGCATAGAATCGGTCAGACAGAATCTCCTCTGCCTAAAATTACACAAACATGCTACGAATCTATGGGAAATCAAACTAAATCGGACCAGTCTTCGCACAGCAATTAAACCGAGTCAGACCGAGATTTCCACGACCAAGCAATGAGACAGTTCATAATGCACTGGACAAGAAGTAAGGAGATCTGAGTCATTTAGGCCAGTCTAACCTTGCCCTTTAAACTAAACTGAAATACAAGAACCCTCATTAAAAGACTATAGGCCCTCATTACAACACCAGCGCTAAACCATGGCGCTATTAGCACCATGGTTGGTGCCGGTGTTGTAACGGGTCCGCCATGGTTCAATGGGGAATTACCACCCCATTCCAAGGTTGGCGGGGCGTTAATTCCCCATTGAACCATGGCCCTTCCCCATTCCCATTTTCGCCCCATAGGGCTCTATGGGAATGGGGAAGGCGCTAAGCACGATACCGCAAATTGCGGTTCCGTACTTAGCACCAAGGTCCCTTTGCGGGTCCCTACTTTAACGGCTGGTGTAAACCAGCCGTTAAGGTCGGGTCCCGCAAAGGGACCTTGTAGTAAGGCGCTAAGGCCCTCATTACGACCCTGGCGGAATTCGGAAAACGATGGCGGAAATGCAATACCGCCATCGAATAGCGCTCGGTGCGACTATGACCCGTCACCGCAAAGTACGAAGCCATTAGCGACACCGTAGTGAACGCCAACGCTAACTGCACCAAGCACGCGCGCGCGCGCCATGCCAAACCGTAAACACCACCATGGCGCAAGGGTACGCTAATTCCGACCCTAGCGGACATGTACCTAACGCCATCAAGCATGGCGGAATGTACCATTCCGCCATGGTGAGAAGTACGGCATCGCGAATCAACCGTAAACGGCCCCACTGAGTGCCTGTACACCGCTCCCTGTCCACAAAGTACAACTCCCCGTAGGTGCAATGAAGTCACAATGCAACCATTGAAATGTACAAGTCACCCATGCATGCCAACGAACAAATGAAACACAAGAGGGGCCAATGGGAGCTGCAGGGCACAGATGGCACGAATACAGAAGCCATCCCAATGGACATGACCACAGTCCCCCACCAAGAAACGCACGCAAACACAGGCACCTGTGACCAGCAATATTCCGAAAATCACATCATTCCACCAGTCCACCTGGCTGACCGGCATCTGTTACACAAAACCCAATCCCCCGCCCCTGAGCATGACAACATTCAAACAGTCATATTGGCAGCCCCCATCCCTGACCTCACGGGCTTCGTAGGCAAACGCGCCCAGTACAGTACCACGCAACTAAACTCCGAAGCTGGAACCCAATGCAGATCTCCTCACAATACATCGCTCCCCAAATAGGAATATGCCACATCACTTGCAAAGAAGAACGCTACACGGGCCAAATCAGAATAGAAATTTAATGCACAACAAAATCACCAAGCCCATACAGCCATCAGGCCATGAACTCCAAAACACATTTCACCATTGTGGGCTGCATCCGCAAGAAATGACCAGCCACTACTTGTGTGACGCCCTGTTCCATCATGGTACACAGAGCCACATTCACGTACGAAAAGGCAACATGGAAGCGCACAGAACCGCAGGGCCGTCCCAATGGGGAGGTACTAGTCCAGCTGAAAGGCCGAAATGTTGCTCCGAGCCACTAGTACTGCGTAAGGGCATGTGGCCCATTGGCGATCGTCCCATAAGATCGTAATGCTGCTCCACTGATTAACACGAAGCAGCAGGTGTCGGGAGTAAAAGCCATCTGCAGGAGTGGCATACAGATGGCAGTGGCAAAAGGGGAGGAGATACCTGTCAACCAAAAGAAAAGAAAAAGAACAGAATGGCCATCAGAACTACATCCGAACAACTCACTTCAATGATCACACTGAATCCACAGCCATATGCATGCTAGCCCACTCCAAAGGATCATCACCACCCCAAAACCACTTGCGACTCATAACCATCTATATCGAGGTGTAAACACTATCACAAACGAGTGTACCTGTGCATGCGTCTGTGAAAACAGAATCCATCTGATGGGATTGTTAACGTGCATGGACACAAGTGTCTGAAGGCGCGTCGAGAAAGGGAGGGCTCAACAAGGCCAGATAGACGATGGTCCCACTATGGCAGCCCTGCATCACATAGCGCAGGGGAGGCGGATAGATTCCAAGAAGCCCTGAACATGGCAAACTCTGTATCAAATCATCTGCCCATGCATCCATTCATCATTCCCTCATCCCGGTATAAAAACGCCTGAACATTTACTCACATAACATTAGAAATATCCATTGAGTCTGTGCGTTATGCAGCCTGCAAAATCCACAGTGCCCCAGCCCGTAATTCCAGTGTTGTGAAGTAACATGTATTTGGGAACGTCCGGCCTCATCGCCCACGTCGCTATTGCGCATCCCAAACTATTCATATCAATCATTGCTTCCTCGCCATGGCCCCTGTCTCAAGGACATTGAACAATAGAACGTTATATTTGCAGTCAGACCTGTGGGCATCTCCTCGCCGCGAGCTGAAAACCGAAAGCGCCGCCCTTCGAATTCCTCATTTGCAACATCACGTCGAAAAGGCATCTGTGGCCGTTTGAAAACACAAATTAATCCATCTAGTGCGGCTGTGTGTGAAAATGGCAACTGCCTTCACCCACAAATGGGACGCCCCGCCCGTCGGTGCAACTCGGTACAGTGATGCATGAGGGCCCACCGTTACTCGAGTACTACGTTCCACTGACCCTTCACAAGTCTGTTCGCGACGGCAAAGATTGTATGTGAAACAATGGGACCATAGCCGAATGTACATATCAACAAATGTTACACGGCCATCGGGTACAAATACATGATTGCAATAGCAAGATGCCATTACCGAATTGCAGCGTTGTGTGCGGGACGTGCTCGGCCAAAGGGGAGAGCAGCTTGCACAGGTGGAATGAATCACCACAGGTGGAGGCCATACAGCCTGAAAACACATAAATTGCACACCCAGTCTCCTCCCACAACCACACCCACTCCGAAATGCTACCGGCAGGACTCGCGATGTTGGCCCTGGGGGACCTGATAGCACTGCAAGTACTCCAACTCCAAGAAGAAGACGAACACCAACTACAACCGGCCGCACGGAGGAGACGCAGGAGGAGGAGGAGGGCAAGGCAGGGCCAGCAAGGGCCGCCAGCACAGCCACTACCACCACGCAGGCAGGCCGCAATCCCACGCCTCCGAGCACATCCGTTCAACCTCACTGATGAGCAGATCCACACCCTCTACCGTTTGGACCGGGACACCATAGCCGCCATTGTGGACATGACACAGGCTGACCTTGTCAGCATGATAGATAGCCCAACCGCCATCCCACCCCTACTGAAGGTGGTGTCTGTACTCCACTTCCTGGCCACAGGCACCTACCAGCACACAGTCGGACAGTTGCATGGCATTTCTCAGCCACTGTTCTCACGGACACTATTGCAAGTGCTCGATGCCCTCCTGCAGCACGCAGACGACTACATCTCTCTACCACGCTCGGAGCAGGAAATTACCAACACAAAAGTGGGATTCCATGCATTTGCCGGCATACCGGGTTGCATTGGTGCCATCGACTGCACCCATGTGGAATTGGTCGTCCCACATGCCATGGAGGCCCAGTACCGCAACCGAAAACAATATCATTCCCTGAATGTACAAATGGTGTGTGACTCCAACAGGATCATTACACATTGTTGTGCCCGATTCCCTGGATCAACCCATGATTCTATGGTCTTGAGGAACTCTACAATACCACGCTACATGGAGCGACACGCAGGGAACAGATCCTGGCTACTCGGTGAGTCTCATTACATGCATGATAATGTGGGGTATGTGATTCGGCAATGACCTGGCAGGAAGGGGGGGGGGGTGTGCGTACGTAGCAATGGCATTCCACATCATACGTTTATCGTCCACATACAGGTGATGCTGGATATCCACTGAAGAGATGGCTCCTCACACCAGTCCGGAACCCACGGGACCAGCATGAGGAGGACTACAACCATGCCCACTCACGTACCCGTGTAGTCATTGAACAGGCATTCGGCCTACTGAAGGGTCGTTTCCGCTGCCTCAGCAGGTCTGGCGGGGCACTCCTGTACCGCCATGAGAAGGTTGCAAAGATGGTGATGGCATGTGTCATGCTCCACAACATGTGCGTACGTAGAAATGTGCCCATGCCCCCTGACGCAGAACTGCAAGCACCTGATGATGGTCATGATGAGGGTGGGGATGTGGCAGCACCTCAAGGAGTCTGCGAGGCACCGGAGGGCCGTGACATTCGTCAGCATCTCATTGATGCATGCTTCTAGCACTCATGCCTGGTGGCTGATACATGGACACCGGACTCGTGGCACTGTGTGTGTCTGGGACATGCACAATATGGACTGTACGCCTATGATGGCCTAGTACACAAAGATCAATGTCCACACATCTCATTGGTTGATCGTGCACTGTTTATGGCATATGTGATATCATGTTGTACACCCTATCGACCCGCCACCCAAGTGAGCCCAACACACCCCCTCCACCCTCCTACCTCCCCCCCGAACACCAGTGTCCAAAGATGCTCATTGTCAGTGGGCAGTCGCTATTGCAAGCCCCCTCTGCGGGTATCAGGGGCACCCCTGCCTGTGGAGCGCAGGTTCCTCCCAGATCTACGTTGGGGGCTGCCCTGGACGGAACTTGCAACGGATGATGTCTCTGCCTGCTCACGTCCATGCATGTCCCTAAGTGTTTGTGAGAGCTCAGTGAGCACACGGCGCACTGCGGCAAGTTCGGCACATACGTCTGTGGACGTCGCATGCAGTTCCCCCCTCAGGCTCTCGGTGCTTCTCTCCATTTGGACTCTCAGGCTCTCGGTGCCACTCTCCATTTGGACTCTCAGGCTCTCGGTGCTAGTCTCCATTTGGACTCTCAGGCTCTCGGTGCTACTCTCCATTTGTGCCCTTAGTGTCTCTGTACTTCTCACCATTTCTGCCCTAAGTGTCTCAGTTGATGTTTCTATGTCTGCCTTAGTGCCCCCACATTCATCGGCATGGTCCTTGAGGAGCGTGGCCAGTTGCTGCTGTTGCACGATTAACTGGTCGAGGGACTGTTGCCTCTGCTGGGCCATGGCCATTTGCGGGGGTGTCACAGAGGGGCTGTTGACCTCATGTTGCCTTGCCACAGGGCTTGTGGGGGATGGCCAGTCGTCGTCTTGTGGGTGCCCCTGCGTGGTATCCTCATGTTGTACGGGATGGGACAGACAGGGGGATTGGGACAGGTCATGGATGGATCTGACTTCGACATCCCCGTCTTCTGTGTCGGAGCATGCTGCCATCAATGGGGTGTCACCTATGGTGCTGCTGCCACCAGAGGCAGTGCCTTCTGTGGCATCCGTTGGGGGGACCTGTGGTGGTGGTGTTGTGGGCATGCTGGCTGCTGGGGTGCCTGTTGATGTTCCCTCCTCTGTGCTGCCACCTGATTTGTGCTGCTGCCGTGTCTTGATGCGTGCAGCTGAGGTGGAGGGTCTTTGGCCGTTGGTCTTGGCCCTCTTTGCAGGTGTGCTGGTAGGGGTGTCCTGATGCTCGTCGTTTGGATCGGACCCTGTGGTGGAGTAAAGGAGGGCGAGGGTTATTAATGGGTCTGTGGGTATTGGAATGGCATTGTATCACATGCATTGGGGTGGTACCTGAGGGTGATTTGGGTCGGGGCCTTGGAGGTGCTTTCATTTGTATGTGGAGTGAGGGTGCAGTTGTTTGGCAGCCTGCAGTTAGGGTGTGCCTGCTGCACGTGTAGTGGGTGTTTTAGGGGTTTTTAATTATTTATGTATTTATTGTGAGTTTTAAAGTGCGCTATCAGGCCGATGTGTGTGGACGTTCTCCTGGACATGTGTTTCTATTGCACTATGTGGACACATGGTACTTCACATGATTGGACATTGTGGATTTAGCATTGTTTTATTTGGCCCACCTACCTGAATCTTCGGATGTCTGCACTCCTTTCTCCATCCCTCCGACTCCCTCTATGCTCTCCATTCCGATGGTGGAGGCACAGATTTCTTCCCATGGGGTCAACTTGATGGGTGATTCAGGACCTCCCCCGGTGGCTGTGGCAATGTTGCGGTTGGCAGAGAGTATGCTGCGGACGCGTATCCGCAGGTCGTCCCATCGCTTTCGGCATTGCTGTGGGGTGCGGGGTGCGGTCCCCACCGCACTTACCCGCTGTGCCACCAGAGCCCATATGGCCTTCTTGTTTGCAAGTGCCGTCCGGGTCATTTGTGTGCAGAAGACGACGGCAGCATTCTCCTGGAGGGTCTCTGTTAGCACGGTGAGTTCCTCACGGGAGAAGTGGACCTGCCGCTTGCGGTCGCACGCTTTCTTCGCTACTTTTCCCATTTTTCTTGGTTTCGCTAGGGTGGATGACGGGTTGGGGTGTGTCTCAGGGTAGTGTTTTTAGTGGTTGTGTGGTTTTAGTGGTTTTATAGGTGTACGGCGGGATGTTTCCCGTTCCGGGCCCATGTTTTTACTTCCGTTTCCGTATATTTACGGTCACCGTACTTTCCGGTAGGCGCACACTGCGGTGTCCGCTGTGATGGGTGGCGGTATTGCACCTAGGGCGCCGTACGGCGGCGGTGTGGGCCGTTTTGGGGTCATTTCCGCCATTGCGGACTTTGCACTTCCGCCATGCCGTGGTGCTCGTGCCCGATGGGTCGGAATGGGCCGCACTTTGCTCCTTCGTGCAATGGCGGAAACGCTATTTACGCTATGGCGGTCCGGTCAGTCACTTTCCGCCAGGGTCGTAATGAGGGCCTAAGTGTTTAACGGCGCTGCAGCCTTTTACGGTGCCGTTGAACACTTAGCGCCAGGGTCGTAATGAGGCCCTATAACCAATTTGTCTACCAACGTGTGACCAATAGTCTTGAACCAAAAGGCTCAAACGGTCCTTGCTCTTCCTTTCTAACGCACCTCACCCCCTGAATCACATCATCACAGCTCTACATCTTGCACTGTTGACACAAACAATCCTGACCCATGGGTCCTACTGTCTACAAACGCACCACAATAATAGCGCAACACCATCTCTCACTTTTCTAGCCCATTCCCCCCTCTCCAGCAGCTAACTAGGTCCGTCCAGCACTGACTCTCAATGATAAATCTTCCATTCTTTCTTCTGGTTGAAACTCACAACCAATGTTCCCTCAACCACTACCGACCAAGACTCACACCCCCACTCAGGGCTCATGTACTTCCAACTTGCAAGCTTCAATACCACAGGATTGCCATCTGCTGCTCCCTCTATCCCAATGACAACTCCCTTCCCTCTTTTCTTGCAGGGCCACACACAGTGAGAGCACGAAAATGCCAGACGAGCACTATACAAGACCACATAAAATTAGATGTGGTAACAGTAATTATGTAATGCGGAAATTCTGGTTAATATTCTGCTAAATGTATAATGAGGGCATTAGTCACAATATTAGTATATGGTATATACCTACTTTGCATTGTTCCAACATATTCCAGTCTAACAGTGCTCGGTTTTACATGCAATCACACTAACCAATGTTGGGAAGGAGCTTGTGCAGTTAAGGATTTCAATCAGGCGACACACACCCTGGTCTCGGCCTAGTCTGCAGCGCACGACTGAAATGCTCATCTTTTATATTGATTCAATATTGAGATATTGAGATGCTACACCACTCATATCACACCCCCTTTTCAAATACCCCAGGTCACAATGGACCATGAACCAGGCTGGTTGGTAAAATACAATATTTATTTATTTTAAAATTCAAAAGAAATCATACACTTTTAATATGGGACAGCAAACACCAATGGGGTGATAATTACAATGAGAAGGTGAGCAATGCACTGGGTTTAACTTACTATTGGAACATATACACCGCACAGCAGAATAGGAGCACTTTTGCTTTAGGCAAGATAGCACTTAAGTTAGAATTTCCCCTTGCAATGTTCGCTCAACCCACAAATAATCAATTATTAGTAAATAAACAGAAGCAGTAGGTAATCAGTACTGACAAATAGGAAACAGAATTCAAATCTGACCTCCCCTCCCCAAATAAGAGAAAAACTGATTTTAAACCCCTTTCAATGTTATAAAATGACACTCAGAAATGGACAATTAAATAATGAATGTATGTTGAAAACCTTGAAGCAAATACAATTCCTTACTAAAGCAACAATGCAAAGACACTAATAATCACAAGGAATGGTTTACCAAAAGTATACAGTTCGAAAATGAGTGGCAAGTTTAAAACAGATGTCAGCAAATGACACGTTATAAACTTTGCAATTTTGCAATTCCCGCCTGAAATTACCCAAAACGTTTTTTAATTAAAACGGGTGAAATACACTGATTTGGAGTGCGGGTTTTTGGTTGGGGTGTATCTATAGATCATAGGTACAATATGAGAGTGAAATTAAGTCTCTAAATGGAGTGAGTTATGCAAGATCTAGAAAGGCGCACTTTGAGTCAAATGAAGGCGCAAAAATAGGAAAGGAAATCAGTTATGGCAAGAACAGTTTTATTTTACATTAGAGTATTCAAGCTATGTCACCAAAGAGGCACACAGTAAGAGTCACTGTTGATTTGCGACTTCAATCCCGCCACCCCAGCGTCCAACCCTGGCGGAACCAGTCCGATCACTCGAAATAGGACTAATGGCTTAGCACTACACAAGACTAAAATCACTAAAGAGATGGTGCTAGCACTAGAAATCAAAGGGAGGGTTGCAAGAATGATTCTGACAGTTTGAACAAGTTAGCAAGGTAAGGATAGGATGACTTAGGGAGTGGGATAAGGACAAAGCAAGACAAGTTATACTATGGGTTCTATGGGATGGTGATTTATACTTACAGTCCAATTTTAGTTTGGGATTTTGGACCGTCAAGGGTTCTGGTCACTACAAGGCAGGGTGTCTGGCAAACAGCTGGGCAGTTCTGGTAACTGGATGCTACTTCAGGACTGGCAATTCTAGTCACTGAATACTAAGGATCAGCTGGATGGCAAGTTTGAAGCAAGCATGCAGTTAGTGGTATCAGGATGCTTCCAAATAAAACACAGCTTTCCCCTTTGGTTAGTTGGGAATTTTAGTGGGATTTCAAAATGTAGGCCTTGCTGGAGCAGGATCAGCAATGCTTGGGTTTTGCAGTGGGCCCTGGAGTAGGGTCTGCAATGTTTTGGCCTTGTAGTTGGGATCTGGATTCCGGATGGATGGAACAGGAACAGGAACAGGACACCGGCGTAGGAGAATCAGGAAGCGTGTCTGTGTGTCCAGAGTTTTGTCAGGGACTCTTATTTATAATGCCTAATGACATCAACACAGTATATGACTGGGGCAGGCTTAACTAAACCCTCCTCTAACAAAGGAATTGGACAAGGATGATAATCTCCGCCTCGCTCTCAGCTGGTTGGATTCCAAGAAAATGATGTAAGATTTATGGTGTGAGTTTTACGATGTCCAAAAACCTCCCATAGTTACTTTAACTAAAATCCGATTTTGCCACAAACATACATTTATACAAATGCGATCTCTTAGCAAATGATATACACGTTACATATTTTGTGCAGCACGTTGCAGTCCAATCCTCCATTCTGTGAGACCTTGTTCAGTCCTTCTACAAGTTTTTCGCACTTTGAGATTTATATTACCCAAAATTCTAAAACTTTATACATGGGTGTGGATTATAATAATGGATGTATGTACAAAAATGTGCCTTGGCAACATGAATGCTTTTCTCGTAATCTGCCATATTCTCCCATCTCTGTTCCCAAGGTGTCAATGAATTCTACCAAGTCCTAAAAGAAAGCCCATAAAATTATATTTAAAAATGCAAACTTTTTACATTTTTAATCATACTTGCTGCAGAGATAAAAGTCTTGAAAGTTTATTTCTGAAATAGTCTTTAGAAGCAAATGGCAGTCCTTTGTCTTGCCCTGGACCATTTCAGCTGCCACCAACTGTCATTTCCTTCAAAGCAAGGTGGGGGTTTCTCAGCTTAATTGAAGGTTTTATTGCCACTTCACCTGACAGGTTAGTGTCCCAGGACTTCTATTGTCCCAGCCTGGAGCATAGACAAATGTCTGACGAGCGTGTAAACTTTCTTTGTCCTGGCCCATTCAAAGTTTTTCAAGCTGGCAATTATCACTTTCGTGTCCTGGAAGTTTATGGCGTGTCTCCCTTCCTAGGGGGAAGTTTCAGGGCTGGCAACTGGAACAACTGCTTTTTTGAGAGCTTGCAATTTTATCCCATGTGTTTTAAATCTTTATTTTCTTATTTTGGTCCTGAATTAAAACACACCTGTGGAATAAAAATAGCCCCTCTATGTATTTTCACCTGCCACAAACCCCTACACATTGCTAGGTAATGGCAGGCTTTCCTTGAACAGTTTACTTTTTAAATGGGCATTTTTCTCCTTTAGTTTTGCAAAAGCCAATTTTTCCACATGTGTTGAGAATTGCTAGCATTTCCTTTCAAATTCGATTTTGCCATCTGCATTCCCAATATTGCCTTACAGCCACAGTTATTTTCTTGAATGCGGGAGTTTTGTTTAGAAGCACAGATCTATTGAAACTGACCTGGCTCAGAGAGTAGAGCCTCTTTGAACTGCTGAGCTTTGGGATACTTTTTGTAAAGACATAAATGTGTGTCCCCATGCAAGTAAAAGTGGAGTTCCTTGTTAATTTCTCTCAGAGTTGGTTTGACAGGGCCTGTCATTCAGGAATTAAGCCTGGTTTTGCTGAGGCACAAGGCAATATCCTGGGCATGGCAGGGACTTTTTAATCACCACTACCCAACCAACGTTCGACTGCTTTAGTCCAATATCAGCTGATCAATTTCTCAAACTTCTCTCGGCCTGCAAACCATCCGGCTCTCGGCTAGACCCTTGCCCAGCCACAACCCTCAAAGAAATGCTTCTACCTGCGCAGGAGAACACGCATCATAAATGACTCCCTTTCCTCAGGAATTTTCCCGACGCATTCAAAACGGTCCATGTCAAACCTCTAATAAAAAAGCCTTCCCTCGACCTCCTCGAGCCCAAAAACTACCGCCCCATCTCTAACACCAGGTTCTTAGCCAAGCTCATCGACCGAACCGCCTACTCCCAACTAAATGCCTTTGTCAAAGACAATAATCTCCTAGACCCCGCTCACTCAGGTTTCAGAGCCCGACACAGAACTGAAACCACCCTAACCTCAATCTGGGATGACCTTAAAAACACGGCAGACTCTGCGGGATGTGCCGCATTAATCCTTCTTGGTCTGTCCGCCCCTTCGACACAATCAATCACTCAATCCTCCTTGACCGCCTCCACTCCCTAGGAATTCGTGGAACTGCTCTCAAATGGATAGCATCCTTCCTCAAAAATAGGAACCAAATAACCCTACTCTCTACCTATTCCTCCCAAGCCCGACCAGTCGACACAGGAGTTCCACAAGGAGCATGCCTATCAGCCCTCCTGTTCAATCTCTACAAGGCCACCCTCCCACGAATAATTTGTTCACACAACATCCTGTGCTACAACTACGCTGATGACAGTCAACTAATTCTAAAACTCCTGAACTGAAAACCCAACTGCCGACCTGACCTCGCCTCCTGCCTCCTCGACATAGAGCTCTGGATGACCACAAACCACCTCTTGCTTAACCCCTCCAAAACCGAAGTCATGGTATGTGGCAACACCAAACTTCTTCCACACCCACTACCCTGGCCATCTGCCATGGAAAACTGCCATGGAAAACTCACTGACTCCCTCTAATTCAATACATTGGATGCACCCTAGACTCTGACCTAACACTCTCGTGCCAAGTCAACAACGTCTCAAAGTCCTGCCACTACCACCTTAAAACTCTTAGGCGCATTTATCCCTACCTCTCCTTTCCCAACAGACTCGCTGCAGTCCAATCAATTGTTACATCAAGACTGGACTACGCCAACCCCCTCTACCTCGGAGTCCATGCATACCAACTGTCTAAACTACAAAGAGCACAAAACGCTGCAGCCAAACTGCGACTAGCGCTTGGCCCGAGAGACCACATCTCCCCAGCCCTAACAACTCTGCATTGGCTTCTGGTTGCCCGAAAGGTGACTTTCAAAACCTTATGCATTTCTCACCGAGCACTGCATAAAACCGGACCTCAATATCTTCAAGAAAAACTAAAACCCTATCACCCTGAACATACTCTAAGATCCAGCTCAGCTGGCCTCCTACTCATACCAAAAACAAACTCAGTCAAGTTAGGCGTATCATCATTATCATCCTTGGCCCCCACGCTGTGGAACGCACTCCCACCCCACATCCGACTAACTGAAGATCTCATGTCTTTAAGCAAATTACTGAAAACTTGGCTCTTCCCCTAAAACCGACCCCGAACTCAATCTAACTCTACGGGATAACAGCATCTCAAAGACTTTGCCAAATGATAGATCATAAATAGCAATGCAGCATCATGATCCGAGCAAGAAATCGTAAACCAATAACCTCTATTGATTAGCTAAAAAGGACAAACAAAATAGAATGAGTAAAAAGGATCAAACCTGCGAAGTAGATAAAAAGAATAAGTTGTATGAGGGCAGTAAAGTGGCTGAATTTAATGAAATAGACAAATAAATGTAATGGACAAGAGGATCAATGTGGACGTGAGGAATAAAGTGGATAACAACATTTCAACTAACCCAAACTACTAGATCTCAAATAACAATAAAACAAATAATACAACATCATGATCCAAGCGAGAAATCGAAATTAATAACCTCTAATGCAAAATAAAAGGACAAATAGAATAGAATGAGTAAACTAGATCAAAGCAGTGAAGCGGATAAAAAGAATAAATCGTACGAAAGCAGTAAAGCGGTGGAAATGAATGAAATGATTGCAATGGACGAAAGGAACAAAATGGATGAAAAAAA
Source organism: Ambystoma mexicanum (assembly GCF_040938575.1). Lineage (NCBI taxonomy): Eukaryota > Metazoa > Chordata > Amphibia > Caudata > Ambystomatidae > Ambystoma > Ambystoma mexicanum. The sequence goes on from NC_090921.1 coordinate 142,900,774, forward strand.
TAAAGTGAAGAAGATGAAAGATGAATACAGGAGACGGATGAGTGCACAAACAGATGGCATGGATTGTATGAGTGCATGGTATAAATGGAAAGTACAGAATAGACGATTCAAGTACATGAGACGGGTGTAGTGCATGGGACAGATGGAGAGCACGGAACGGATTGAGTGTGTGCGAAAAGTGACATGGGCGGAACCGATAATATAGGATTAGTGAACGAAGGGAGTGGAGCGGATGAAGTGGGTTGAACGGATGAGTGCGTTGAGCGGATGAGTGTGTAGAGCGGATGAGTGCGTAGAGCAGATGAGTGCGTAGAGCGGATGAGTGCGTAGAGCATATGAGTGCGTAGAGCGAATTAGTGCATAGAGCGGATGAGTGCGTAGTGCGGATGAGTGCATAGTGCGGATGAGTGCGTAGAGTGGATGAGTGCATAGAGCAAATGAGTGCATAGTGCAGATGAGTGCGTAGAGCGTATGAGTGCGTAGAGCGAATTAATGCGTAGAGCGGATGAGTGTGCAGAGCGGATGAGTGCGCAGAGCGAATTAGTGCGTAGAGCAGGTGAGTGTGTGGAGCGGATGAGTGCATAGTGCAGATGAGTGCGTAGTGCAGATTAGTGTGTGGAGCGAATGAGTGCGTAGAGCGGATGAGTGCATAGTGCAGATGAGTGCATAGAGCGTTTTTGGTTGGGGTGTATCTATAGATCATAGGTACAATATGAGAGTGAAATTAAGTCTCTAAATGGAGTGAGTTATGCAAGATCTAGAAAGGCGCACTTTGAGTCAAATGAAGGCGCAAAAATAGGAAAGGAAATCAGTTATGGCAAGAACAGTTTTATTTTACATTAGAGTATTCAAGCTATGTCACCAAAGAGGCACACAGTAATAGTCACTGTTGATGTGCGACTTCAATCCCGCCACCCCAGCGTCCAACCCTGGCGGAACCAGTCCGATCACTCGAAATAGGACTAATGGCTTAGCACTACACAAGACTAAAATCACTAAAGAGATGGTGCTAGCACTAGAAATCAAAGGGAGGGTTGCAAGAATGATTCTGACAGTTTGAACAAGTTAGCAGGGTAAGGATAGGATGACTTAGGGAGTGGGATAAGGACAAAGCAAGACAAGTTATACTATGGGTTCTATGGGATGGTGATTTATACTTACAGTCCAATTTTAGTTTGGGATTTTGGACCGTCAAGGGTTCTGGTCACTACAAGGCAGGGTGCCTGGCAAACAGCTGGGCAGTTCTGGTAACTGGATGCTACTTCAGGACTGGCAATTCTAGTCACTGAATACTAAGGATCAGCTGGATGGCAAGTTTGAAGCAAGCATGCAGTTAGTGGTATCAGGATGCTTCCAAAAAAAACACAGCTTTCCCCTTTGGTTAGTTGGGAATTTTAGTGGGATTTCAAAATGTAGGCCTTGCTGGAGCAGGATCAGCAATGCTTGGGTTTTGCAGTGGGCCCTGGAGTAGGGTCTGCAATGTTTTGGCCTTGTAGTTGGGATCTGGATTCCGGATGGATGGAACAGGAACAGGAACAGGAACAGGACACCGGCGTAGGAGAATCAGGAAGCGTGTCTGTGTGTCCAGAGTTTTGTCAGGGACTCTTATTTATAATGCCTAATGACATCAACACAGTATATGACTGGGGCAGGCTTAACTAAACCCTCCTCTAACAAAGGAATTGGACAAGGATGATAATCTCCGCCTCGCTCTCAGCTGGTTGGATTCCAAGAAAATGATGTAAGATTTATGGTGTGAGTTTTACGATGTCCAAAAACCTCCCATAGTTACTTTAACTAAAATCCGATTTTGCCACAAACATACATTTATACAAATGCGATCTCTTAGCAAATGATATACACATGTTACATATTTTGTGCAGCACGTTGCAGTCCAATCCTCCATTCTGTGAGACCTTGTTCAGTCCTTCTACAAGTTTTTCGCACTTTGAGATTTATATTACCCAAAATTCTAAAACTTTATACATGGGTGTGGATTATAATAATGGATGTATGTACAAAAATGTGCCTTGGCAACATGAATGCTTTTCTCGTAATCTGCCATATTCTCCCATCTCTGTTCCCAAGGTGTCAATGAATTCTACCAAGTCCTAAAAGAAAGCCCATAAAATTATATTTAAAAATGCAAACTTTTTACATTTTTAATCATACTTGCTGCAGAGATAAAAGTCTTGAAAGTTTATTTCTGAAATAGTCTTTAGAAGCAAATGGCAGTCCTTTGTCTTGCCCTGGACCATTTCAGCTGCCACCAACTGTCATTTCCTTCAAAGCAAGGTGGGGGTTTCTCAGCTTAATTGAAGGTTTTATTGCCACTTCACCTGACAGGTTAGTGTCCCAGGACTTCTATTGTCCCAGCCTGGAACATAGACAAATGTCTGACGAGCGTGTAAACTTTCTTTGTCCTGGCCCATTCAAAGTTTTTCAAGCTGGCAATTATCACTTTCGTGTCCTGGAAGTTTATGGCGTGTCTCCCTTCCTAGGGGGAAGTTTCAGGGCTGGCAACTGGAACAACTGCTTTTTTGAGAGCTTGCAATTTTATCCCATGTGTTTTAAATCTTTATTTTCTTATTTTGGTCCTGAATTAAAACACACCTGTGGAATAAAAATAGCCCCTCTATGTATTTTCACCTGCCACAAACCCCTACACATTGCTAGGTAATGGCAGGCTTTCCTTGAACAGTTTACTTTTTAAATGGGCATTTTTCTCCTTTAGTTTTGCAAAAGCCAATTTTTCCACATGTGTTGAGAATTGCTAGCATTTCCTTTCAAATTCGATTTTGCCATCTGCATTCCCAATATTGCCTTACAGCCACAGTTATTTTCTTCAATGCGGGAGTTTTGTTTAGAAGCACAGATCTATTGAAACTGACCTGGCTCAGAGAGTAGAGCCTCTTTGAACTGCTGAGCTTTGGGATACTTTTTGTAAAGACATAAATGTGTGTCCCCGTGCAAGTAAAAGTGGAGTTCCTTGTTAATTTCTCTCAGAGTTGGTTTGACAGGGCCTGTCATTCAGGAATTAAGCCTGGTTTTGCTGAGGCACAAGGCAATATCCTGGGCATGGCAGGGCCTTTTTAATCACCACTACCCAACCAACGTTCGACTGCTTTAGTCCAATATCAGCTGATCAATTTCTCAAACTTCTCTCGGCCTGCAAACCATCCGGCTCTCGGCTAGACCCTTGCCCAGCCACAACCCTCAAAGAAATGCTTCTACCTGCGCAGGAGAACACGCATCATAAATAACTTCCTCAGGAATTTTCCCGACGCATTCAAAACGGTCCATGTCAAACCTCTAATAAAAAAGCCTTCCCTCGACCTCCTCGAGCCCAAAAACTACCGCCCCATCTCTAACACCAGGTTCTTAGCCAAGCTCATCGACCGAACCGCCTACTCCCAACTAAATGCCTTTGTCAAAGACAATAATCTCCTAGACCCCGCTCACTCAGGTTTCAGAGCCCGACACAGAACTGAAACCACCCTAACCTCAATCTGGGATGACCTTAAAAACACGGCAGACTCTGCGGGATGTGCCACATTAATCCTTCTTGGTCTGTCCGCCCCTTCGACACAATCAATCACTCAATCCTCCTTGATCGCCTCCACTCCCTAGGAATTCGTGGAACTGCTCTCAAATGGATAGCATCCTTCCTCAAAAATAGGAACCAAATAACCCTACTCTCTACCTATTCCTCCCAAGCCCGACCAGTCGACACAGGAGTTCCACAAGGAGCATGCCTATCAGCCCTCCTGTTCAATCTCTACAAGGCCACCCTCCCACGAATAATTTGTTCACACAACATCCTGTGCTACAACTACGCTGATGACAGTCAACTAATTCTAAAACTCCTGAACTGAAAACCCAACTGCCGACCTGACCTCGCCTCCTGCCTCCTCGACATAGAGCTCTGGATGACCACAAACCACCTCTTGCTTAACCCCTCTAAAACCGAAGTCATGGTATGTGGCAACACCAAACTTCTTCCACACCCACTACCCTGGCCATCTGCCATGGAAAACTGCCATGGAAAACTCACTGACTCCCTCTAATTCAATACATTGGATGCACCCTAGACTCTGACCTAACACTCTCGTGCCAAGTCAACAACGTCTCAAAGTCCTGCCACTACCACCTTAAAACTCTTAGGCGCATTTATCCCTACCTCTCCTTTCCCAACAGACTCGCCGCAGTCCAATCAATTGTTACATCAAGACTGGGCTACGCCAACCCCCTCTACCTCGGAGTCCATGCATACCAACTGTCTAAACTACAAAGAGCACAAAACGCTGCAGCCAAACTGCGACTAGCGCTTGGCCTGAGAGACCACATCTCCCCAGCCCTAGTAACTCTGCATTGGCTTCTGGTCGCCCGAAAGGTGACTTTCAAAACCTTATGCATTTCTCACCGAGCACTGCATAAAACCGGACCTCAATATCTTCAAGACAAACTAAAACCCTATCACCCTGCACATACTCTAAGATCCAGCTCAGCTGGCCTCCTACTCATACCAAAAACAAACTCAGTCAAGTTAGGCGTATCATCATTCTCATCCTTGGCCCCCACGCTGTGGAACGCACTCCCACCCCACATCCGACTAACTGAAGATCTCATGTCTTTGCGCAAATTACTGAAAACTTGGCTCTTCCCCTAAAACCGACCCCGAACTCAATCTAACTCTACGGGATAACAGCATCTCAAAGACTTTGCCAAATGATAGATCATAAATAGCAATGCAGCATCATGATCCGAGCAAGAAATCGTAAACCAATAACCTCTATTGATTAGCTAAAAAGGACAAACAAAATAGAATGAGTAAAAAGGATCAAACCTGCGAAGTAGATAAAAAGAATAAGTTGTATGAGGGCAGTAAAGTGGCTGAATTTAATGAAATAGACAAATAAATGTAATGGACAAGAGGATCAATGTGGACGTGAGGAATAAAGTGGATAACAACATTTCAACTAACCCAAACTACTAGATCTCAAATAACAATAAAACAAATAATACAACATCATGATCCAAGCGAGAAATCGAAATTAATAACCTCTAATGCAAAATAAAAGGACAAATAGAATAGAATGAGTAAACTAGATCAAAGCAGTGAAGCGGATAAAAAGAATAAATCGTACGAAAGCAGTAAAGCGCTGGAAATGAATGAAATGATTGCAATGGACGAAAGGAACAAAATGGATGAAAAAAATAAAGTGAAGAAGATGAAAGATGAATACAGGAGATGGATGAGTGCACAAACAGATGGCATGGATTGTATGAGTGCATGGTATAAATGGAAAGTACAGAATAGACGATTCAAGTACATGAGATGGGTGTAGTGCATGGGACAGATGGAGAGCACGGAACGGATTGAGTGTGTGCGAAAAGTGACATGGGCGGAACCGATAATATAGGATTAGTGAACGAAGTGAGTGGAGCGGATGAAGTGGGTTGAACGGATGAGTGCGTTGAGCGGATGAGTGTGCAGAGCGGATGAGTGCGTAGAGCAGATGAGTGCGTAGAGCGGATGAGTGCGTAGAGCATATGAGTGCGTAGAGCGAATTAGTGCATAGAGCGGATGAGTGCGTAGTGCGGATGAGTGCATAGTGCGGATGAGTGCGTAGAGTGGATGAGTGCATAGAGCAAATGAGTGCATAGTGCAGATGAGTGCGTAGAGCGTATGAGTGCGTAGAGCGAATTAATGCGTAGAGCGGATGAGTGTGCAGAGCGGATGAGTGCGCAGAGCGAATTAGTGCGTAGAGCAGGTGAGTGTGTAGAGCGGATGAGTGCATAGTGCAGATGAGTGCGTAGTGCAGAGGAGTGTGTGGAGCGAATTAGTGCGTAGAGCGGATGAGTGCATAGTGCAGATGAGTGCATAGAGCGTATGAGCGCGTAGAGCGAATTAGTGCGTAGAGCGGATGAGTGTGTAGAGCGGATGAGTGCATAGAGCGGGTGAGTGCATAGAGCGGGTGAGTGCATAGAGCGGGGGAGTGCATAGAACGGGTGAGTGCGTAGAGCGGATGAGTGTGTAGAGCAGATGGGTGCATAGTGCAGATGAGTGCGTAGAGCGTATGAGTGCGTAGAGCGAATTAATGCGTAGTGGGGATGAGGGTGCAGAGCGGATGAGGGTGCAGAGCGGATGAGTGCATAGAGCGGGTGAGTGCGTAGAGCGGATGAGTGCGTAGTGCGGATGAGTGCTTAGTGCGAATTAATGCATAGAGCGGATGAGTGTGCAGAGCAGATGAGTGCGTAGAGCGGATAAGTGCATAGAGCGGTTGAGTGCTTAGAGTGGATGAGTGCGTAGTGTAGATGAGCGCATAGAGCGCATGAGTGCATAGAGCAAATTAGTGCGTAGAGCGGATGAGTGTGCAGAGCGGATGAGTGTGTAGAGCGGATGAGTGCGTAGAGCGGGTGAGTGCATAGAGCAGATGAGTGCGTAGTGCGGATGAGTGCATAGGGCAGATGAGTGCATAGGGCGGATGAGTGCTTAGAGCGGATGAGTATGTAGTGTGGATGAGTGCGTAGTGCGGATGAGTGCGTAGAGCGGATGAGTGCGTAGAGCGGGAGAGTGTGTAAAGCGGATGAGTACGTAGAGCATATCAGTGCGTAGAGTGGATGAGTGCGTGAAGCGGATGAGAGCGTGGTGCGGATGTAGGTCGTGCTCCGGATGTAGGGTGTGAGTGGATAATAGTGTGGAGCAGATTTAGGTTGTTGAGCGGATGTAGGGCGTGATGGTGTTGAGCAGATTTAGGGTATTGAGCCGATGTAGGGTGTTGAGCGGATGTAGGGTATGGTGCGGGTGTGGAGCCGGTATAGATGGCAGAGCTGGTGTAGAGTGCAGTGCGGGTGTTGAGTGTGGAGCGGGTGTCAAGTGTGGGGCAAACGGATGATGTAGGAGGATGGAACCGGTGAAGTGGTTGGAAGGAATGGGTGAAGTGGTTGGAAGAAACGGGTGAAGTGGCTGGAAGAAACAGGTGTAGTAAGGGGAAGAAACGGGCGAAGTTGGGTGGTAAGAACGGAGGATGGATCTGAAAGAACGGATGATGTATATGGACAAGACGGGTAATGCATGAGGAAGGAACGGATGAAGTATGTGGACAAAATGGGTCTCATTTATCGAAGAGAACGATTGAAGTATGTGGATTGAACGGAGGAAGTATGGGATTGGAACGGATGAAGCATATGAGTGGAACAAATGAACTGGGTGGAACGGATGAACTGGGTGGAACGGATGAACTGGGTGGAATAGATGAACTGGGTGGATTGGATGAGCTGGGTAGATTGGATGAATTGGGTGGAACGGATGAACTGGGTGGAACTGATTAATTGGGTGGAACGGGTGAACAGGGTGGATCGGGGAAATATGTTGAAGGGACGGGTGATATATGTGGAAGGAACGGGTGAAGTATGGATGGAACGGGCGAGTATGTGGATGGAACAGAGGAAGAAGCGTAGAATGGATGAAGTGGGTGGAACAGGTGAAATGGTAGAACTGATGGAGTAGGTGGATGAACGTGTGATGTGTCTGGAATCAGTGAAGTGGGTGGAACCGGTGAAGTGGGTGGAACCGGTGAAGTGTATGAAACGTGTGAGGATGAAGTATGTGGATGGATGATGCATGGAGAAAGGATAACGTGGGTAGAACGAATGAAAGGAACAGTGCATAAAATGGTTGGAGTGCATAAAATGGTTGGAGTGCACAAAATGGCTTGGAATACATGGATCGGATTGGAGTGCATGGAACGGATTGGAGTGCATGGAACGGATTGGAGTGCATGTAACGGATTGGAGTGAATGGAACGGATTGGAGTGCAAGGAAGGCATTGGAGTGCATGGAACGGATTGGAGAGCATGGAACGGATTGGAGTGCATGGAACGGATTGGAGTGCGTGTAACGGATTGGAGTGAATGGAACGGATTGGAGTGCATGGAACAGATTGGAGAGCAAGGAACGGATTGGAGAGCGTGGAACAGATTGGAGTGCATGGAACGGATTGGAGTACGTGGAACGGATTGGAGTGCTTGTAACGAATTGGATTGCATAGAATGGCGTGAATTACATGGAATGGTTTGGAGTGCATGAACGTTAAAAAGAGCATTGAAACAAACGGTTTTGAGTGCTTGAAACGGTCGTAATGCGTAGAACAGTCTGAGTACATCGAACAGATGGACTACATTCAACTATTGGAGTGGGCTTGATCAAAAGCACCTAAGGTAAACCACCATATCACATCTCCACGCTTACTCTCTTCTTTACACCACCACTCAACTAGAACACAGCGATACTATGACACCATTCGGTATAGCTGTTCTCCTACCATCATCTTGCCTCATACTCCCCATCATCCTAACTAAACACTGCTGGTTACACACCCTCCAGCCTAGGTGTTCTCCTGAGGCCTAACGCAGCCAGAATCGGACTGGATAACAACCTGCCAGAACAAACACATACTCTTGATCTCTCAACCACCACACCTACCGCTAAGAAGCAGCTATCACACGAATACCACACCAGCTGCACACATATCCGGTGCTCACACGCACCTTTTGACTCCCTCTGCCTCTCTCTACTGACTTGAACTTCGGTTCCCGAGGGCGTTCAACCTACTAGCGCCTTGCGACCAAACCAATGGTACATAAGGTGCTATATAAATGCAAATTAACATAACATAACATAACAGTGGTTTCAGAATGAACAGATGGAATTAGCGTCAAAGCAGCATTTTTAAAGGGTGAAAAAAGCTTAATTTTGGGGTTTTGCAGCCAAGCAGTGCTGCCTTTTCACCTTATTCCATTTATATGTTTCCAAACACACTGGCACGCTCCTTCAGTGTGTCCCCTTGTTCCATCCTGCCTGAAGTGTGCTTGGCAGGACGGTCCAGCCCTCTTTGTGTTGCTGCAAAACGCAGTTTCGAGGTCATGGTGCGCACAGGAGCCAGCGGAGCCATTTGCTTTTTTCTTGTGCAAATGCAGCTTGGTGTCATAAAGCACCAAAGGATACAGATGGTAGGGTCTTCCGGATCCCTGTTCACACGATTTGATAGTTGTGAAGTCAAGTTTAGACCTTCCAAATGATACGACTCTCTGACTGATGAAACAGGCAGAGAGATGGATCACTGGAAAGGGCGTGGGTAAAGTATAGGAAGTCAGCCTAGAACAAAATAAAGTATCATAAGAAACTGCCCCAAATCGACTCTCTATGATAGAACAGTATTTGGCATTAATTCACACACTGACCTTATGACTGGTGTAGAAGAATCCAGCAGAAGTCTCTTGAGGAAATCCGGAATTGGAACAAATGACAAGGAAGGGAAGATTAGTAAGGAAGACTTATCCCGAACGGCACGAGGCTCACGCTAGATACCGGGTTGCTGCACCACAGGATAGCGTCCAAAGTACTGTTCACTGTCACCTTCCAACAGTCCTTGAAAAGCTTCCTTGAAAAGCTTCCTTCCCACGTAGAGAAAAGTATAGAAATGAATAAATCCACCTGTTAATATCACAGATGCAGGAGTCGGAAATAGCGCCCTTTTGTGGAATAAACAAAGTACACGCGGTTCTGAACAGCCGCGAAGAAAATAGTGTGCGCGTGTGGAATTACACGCAAATAGGATTCACGCAATCCAGGCCAGCCGCGCTTGAAGACAACGTGTGCGTGTGGAATTACACGCGAACAGGATTCACGCAGTCCAGGCCAGCTGCGCTTGAAGACAGCTTGCGCTTGTGGATTTGCACGCGAACAGGATACACGCAGTCCTGAACAACCGCGTTTGAAGACAACGTGCGTGTGTGGAATTACACGCGAACAGGATTCACGCAGTCCAGGTCCGCCGCTCTTGAAGACAACGTGCGCTTGTGGATTTGCACGTTAACAGGATACACGCAGCCCCGGACAGCAGCGTTTGAAGACAACGTGCGCGTGTGGAATTACACGCGAACAGGATTCACGCAGCCCAGGCCAGCCGCGCTTGAAGACAACGTGCGCTTGTGGATTTGCACGCTAACAGGATACACGCAGCCCAGGACATCTGCGTTTGAAGACAACGTGCGCGTGTGGAATAACACGCGAACAGGATTCACGCAGCCCAGGCCAGCCGCGCTTGAAGACAACGTGCGCTTGTTGATTTGCACACTAACAGGATACACGCAGCCCAGGACAGCCGCGTTTGAAGACAACGTGCGCGTGCCACCGGAACCACCGGAACCATGGATAAGGCATCTTTCAGTTCTTCTGAAAGACCCTTGTAGAAAACAGCCGTTTTCTTGCCTTCAGGCCATTGAGTTTCAGCTGTTAGTTGATTGAATCGGGCAATGTAAGGCAAAAGAGGTTGACTGCCTTGTTGTAGATTAAGTAACTCCAGATCCATAGCTTGAGTAGCATAACGCATGTCAAAGACTTTACTCATAGCAGCCAAAAGATCATCACAGTCGTATAACAAAGGGCTATTTGATTCCAACAAAGGGTTAGCCCAAGCAGCAGCTGTACCCCCTAAATGGGAAAGCACAAATGCTGCTTTTGTGGTTAGGTCAGGGAATGATGTAGGACGGCAAAGAAAATGGAGTCGGCACTGATTAACGAAGGTTCTATAGGTTTTGGGGTCACCTGTGAACCGTTCCGGAGGAGCCAAGGGAAACTGAGTGGGCATAACCACATTAATAGTTTCCTGTGGGGGTGTCATAGTCCCAGATCCAGATGCAGTGGCCATCGGAATCTGTGCTCCCTGAGGACTAGCGTGCATGGCGTCTTGCATAACGTCCATACGGTGCCGTAACATGTCCTGTGCCGTAACCATTTCATTTCTCAAATCGCTGATCAACTGAGTCAAAACAGTTAAAGGATCGGTACCCTCCATGGCTTCTGATTCTGTCATAAAGCACCAAAGTATTGACTGAAAAGGATACGGTACTCAAAAGGATACAGATGGTAGGGTCTTCTGGATCCCTGTTCACACGATTTGATAGTTGTGAAGTCAAGTTTAGACCTTCCAAATGATACGGCTCTCTGACTGATGAAACAGGCAGAGAGATGGATCACTGGAAAGGGCGTGGGTAAAGTATAGGAAGTCAGCCTAGAACAAAATAAAGTATCATAAGAAACTGCCCCAAATCGACTCTCTATGATAGAACAGTATTTGGCATTAAATCACACACTGACCTTATGACTGGTGTAGAAGAATCCAGCAGAAGTCTCTTGAGGAAAATCCGGAATTGGAACAAACGACAAGGAAGGGAAGATTAGTAAGGAAGACTTATCCCGAACGGCACGAGGCTCACGCTAGATACCGGGTTGCTGCACCACAGGATAGCGTCCAAAGTACTGTTCACTGTCACCTTCCAACAGTCCTTGAAAAGCTTCCTTCCCACATAGAGAAAAGTATAGAAATGAATAAATCCACCTATATCACAGATGCAGGAGTCGGAAATAGCGCCCTTTTGTGGAATAAACAAAGTACACGCGGTTCTGAACAGCCGCGAAGAAAATAGTGTGCGCGTGTGGAATTACACGCGAATAGGATTCACGCAATCCAGGCCAGCCACGCTTGAAGACAGCGTGCGCTCGTGGAATTGCACGCGAACAGGATTCACGCAGCCCAGGCCAGCCGCGCTTGAAGACAACGTGTGCGTGTGGAATTACACGCGAACAGGATTCAAGCAGTACAGGCCAGCCGCGCTTGAAGACAGCGTGCGCTTGTGGATTTGCACGCGAACAGGATACACGCAGTCCTGAACAACCGCGTTTGAAGACAACGTGCGCGTGTGGAATTACACGCGAACAGGATTCACGCAGTCCAGGTCCGCCGCTCTTGAAGACAACGTGCGCTTGTGGATTTGCACGTTAACAGGATACACGCAGCCCGGACAGCAGCGTTTGAAGACAACGTGCGCGTGTGGAATTACACGCGAACAGGATTCACGCAGCCCAGGCCAGCCGCGCTTGAAGACAACGTGCGCTTGTGGATTTGCACGCTAACAGGATACACGCAGCCCAGGACAGCCGCGTTTGAAGACAACGTGCGCGTGTGGAATTACACGCGAACAGGATTCACGCAGCACAGGCCAGCCGCGCTTGAAGACAACGTGCGCTTGTGGATTTGCACGCTAACAGGATACACGCAGCCCAGGACAGCCGCGTTTGAAGACAACGTGCGCGTGTGGAATTACACGCGAACAAACAGCTCCAGGAATCAGCGTGTGGAGGAAAACACACTATAGAAGGCCCAAGAAGCAGCTGAGGAAAACTGCAAGGACGCAGATCGGAGGTTCAGCTACACAACGCCAAATGATTCGATCAGAAGCAGCGGGTGAAGTTTCCACGCTACTTATATACGTAATGCCATAGATCACGTGACGAAGCAGAATTCACGTGAATTTAGCGACGTGAAAAGTGGAGACGTCGCTTTCCCGGCAATGAATCGAACAACCGCCATTTGGAATAGAACGGTCTAGCTGTTCTATGAGCGTAAGAGGTAGAACCACGTCCAGCATGCATGACACTTGGTGATGTGGTGAAATACTGTTGAGTGGGTCCATATATCCCACATACCCTCCCCCGACTCTTCTGAGATTTCAAGTTGAGGGATAATCAGGCAAGTGGGATTTTTTCATGGGACAAAGCAGGATCAGTCAGGTATGAGTCCTTCTTTGATCAAAGAGCGGTGAATCACGCTCCTCTCGCGGCATCTGGTTGGGACGTGGAACGACAACCCCAGCTTTCTCTTGGATCTTTCTTCATAATGTTGAGCGACAACCCCAGATTTCCTTGGGTTTCTTCTTCCCAGGTCCCCGAGGAGGTCGTCCTTGGTAGTGACGGTGCACCCAGTACAAATCTATGAAAGAGAACACAACCCGGTTACTACCATTTCCCACTAACTGCCCACCAATCGGGTTGACAGCAATGGGATACACAGGCATTTAATGATAACAAGTGACAATGAAAAAAAATACTCCCTGTTACATAATTATACCAAAACTCTATCTGTTCCCGTCTGGTTCTTCTTTTTCTTATTCTCATGTTTCAGACGTCTCCTCTATTTGATTCTCTTTTGGCTCCTCAATTTGCTGCAAAGCGTGCCTAGGGCGACAACTCTTTAGCTGATTAATATGGACCCATTTTTCTTCTGTCAATTCGCCTTTGAGGATGCAGATTCTGTAGGTGACAGGTGAGATTTTGTATACAATTTCAAAAGGTCCTCGCCAGCTAGGCAAAAATGTGCGCTCTTTGGTCTGGTTCCTTTAGAAATTGTACAAATAAACCCTGTCTCCTACTTGGTATTCCTTTTTGGTTGTTTTTAGATCATACTGAGTATTCATGCCCTCTGCAGATCTTTCTAGATCTCGCTGAGTGTACGCAAAAGCATGTTGAAGGTGTTTTCTTAGATTCTCAACATACTCATGAGTTGTGGGGGCGTTGATCAGTGTCTGCTCTTGTGTTCTATAGAGCAAATGCTGAGGTAGCACCATCCTTCGTCCAGTCATCACCTCACATGGAGACATCTTAGTTGCAGAAGAAGGTGTAGATCTGATGGCCATCAGGACAAGCGGTAGTCAGATGTCCCAACTAGGCCCATAATCTGCCACAAACTTTTTTAGAATGCTTACAATGGTTTTATTGTACCTCTCAACTCCACCACTAGACGACTGTTGGTATGCAATATGATGTTTCCTTTTTACCACAAGTATCTCCCACATCTTTGTCATCACTTTGCTGGTGAAGTGCCTACCTCGGTCTGACTCAATCCTTTGGGGTAGGCCAAAACTCGAGAAGATGTGGTTGATCATCAGGGCAGCTGCTGTCTCTGACTTGCAATTTGGGGCCGGGAGCCATTCCACCCATTTTGTAAACAAGCATGTTACGGTTAACGTGTACTTGTTCCCCCTAGCGGACTGAATCATGGGCCCGATGAAGTCTACTTGTAAATCTGACCAAGGCAGTGCCATCCCCCTCTTCTGGAGGGGAGCTTGATGTGTGAGTGATGTTGGCTGAAATTGTGCACACACAAGACACCCCTTCAAGTATTGGTCGAGGTCGTGCCCCATGTGTGGCCAGTATGCAACCTCTCGCAAGATTTCTAAAGTAGTATGAAACCCCCGATGACCGGCTGTGGCCACATCATGGGCGTGACTTAGCATCAGGCTTTGGAATGAGGTAGGGACCACCCACTGGTCACAGCCAGATATGGATTTTCTTACCAACAAACCGTCTTGGATTCTGATCATTTTTGGACATTTCATCAACACCCTGTGGTCCTCTTTCCCAATGTAATCAGTATCCGTCAGGAGAAAGTTCTCAGGGTCCTCCATGTGTTGATAAAATTTACCAATAATCGGAACCCCTTTTTGTGCCGTGATTAAAGCAGCATCAGGGGTCTCCTTACTCCATTGGGCAGTTGAGAGTTCATTGTGAGCATTTGTCTGGGACCTAGTGATAGCATTGACCTGGATTTCCCCCAACAGGGACTTGATTTCAAGGAGATCCTCCTGGATGGCTCCGGTTTTGGCCAACTGATCAGCTAGGTCGTTTCCCATTTTGTCTGGTCCCTCTATTCTGGAATGGCCCTTGATCTTCTTCCAATAGATGGTCCTCCCACTAGAGGTGACTAGATCATCAATATTTTGGATGAGCTTGCCATGGTTTGTTGTTAGCACATAGCATGCCTCTGGTTTTCCAATTAACCAGGTGCTCCACGAACCCGTTCGGACATAATCTGAATCAGTGATTATGACCAGTTCGTGGAGTTGGTGTTGGACGACAGTGAGGATGGCCTGATGAACTGCCATCAACTCTGCCACCTGACTTCTACGGGGACTGATTTTGTACCCAGCAGAGGGTTGCGGGGCATCATTCACCGAGGCATTCCCAACGCCAGCCACCAGTTCCTTTTCCCAGTTGTTGTCAACATGGTAGGAGCACCCGTCCACATAAACAGTGGGCATTCCCTCGCACTTGTCTTCTTCATAGACTTTGTGTTTGGAATTCAGGAACGCCTCCATGTTGTCCTGGGTTTTAAGACTTTCGTCCTTGAGACAGTTTTCTCTGGCACAATCATGCAAGACAGCCAGATCTTGCGCGAGAGTGCTCGTCTTGTTTTGGTCATAACTGACTTCCACAGGAAAGCCTTGCATTGACAGAATCCAGGAAGTAATTCTGGAATTACTCACATTTCCGGCCCGGATTCTGTCACTTTGGAGGTATTGCAAAGGCTTGTGGGTGACTTGCACTATGATGTGTTCCCCCTGGATGAACGGGCAGTCATTTTTCAATGCCCACTCCGTTGCCAGGAGTGCCTTCTCACAATCGTGGAATTTTTCCTCCACAGAAGATAAAGTCTTGCCTGCATAGGAGATGACTTTATTGATCTTGTCATGCTTTTGGAATAATACTGCTGTCAAGCATGTATTCGAGAACCCTGTCTCCAAGAAGAACTCCTTGTTTTTGACAGGGTAAGCTAGACAAGGCGCTTGTGAGAGGCTTCTTTTGAGTTGCTTTTCTGCCTCGGCTTGTTCTGGACCCCGCTCCCACTTGACCCCCCCTTCAACAGATGGATCAGGAGTCTTGTGATCTCTGCGTAATCCTCAATGAACTTCCTGCTGTAATTAGTCAGTCCAAGGAGGCTTCTTAGCTCACACAGAGTTGCGGGGTCTTTCAGTTTTGGGAGTGCTTCCACTTTCTTCTCCTGGGGAAAGAGACCCTCTGGAGTTATCTCATGCCCCAAGGAGTTGACACGGGTTCTGCACCACTGTGCCTTTTGGAAAGATAGTTTTGCTCCGGCAACCCTCAACTGTGTCAGAACATAACGGATTTCCGCTATATGTTCCTCCAAAGTTGAGCTTTTATTTCAAGACATCATCCACATAGGCCAGGTTACCCCTTTCACCCAAGTCGGGCATGGACTTATGTAGGAAGATGTTGAATTAGTTGCCGGAGTTGATGTATCCAAAGGGAGTCCGGGTCCAGGTGTATTGCTGCCCCCGAAGGTAAAGGCCAGCTTGTATTGGTCCTCCCTACTGACAGGCACGGTCCAGTACCCATTGGTCAGATCAATGGCAGTGTATACCTTTGACCCTTGGATCTGGGCCAGCCCTTGGTCAATGTAGGGGAGAGGCCATCGGGACATGTGGACCTGTTTATTCAGCTCCCTCAGGTCAGCACAGAGTCTCCACTGGCCATTCGGTTTTAAAATCCCCAGCACCTGATTATTTAAAGGTGCTGTGGACTGGACGAATTATCCCACGGGACTTAAGGTTTTTGATAATTTCTATCATGCACTCCATGGATGCGAGAGGCAAGCGGTATTGCTTCACAAACACTGGAGTCATTCCAGGGTCCGTGGGAATTGTTGTATGGATTTCGGTGCGACCACAGTCACACGAGTCCACCGCAAAGAGATTTTGAAAACCTGTTTCAACTTTTGCTTTTGCTCCGGAGTCTCAAAGGTATCAGCTAAATTGACTCGTTCTTCAACCATTTGCCTGAAGCCTCGAAAGACTTCCGGTTTTGCTATCTCAGCGGCCTCCTCCAGCCGGGTGGAGAGGTCCCTGGTTAGAGTGTTGACCTGGACACAGGGTTTCAGGTAGGCGAGGCTGTCATTGTGGATCTGGAAGATCACCTCATCCTGCCTGATGTCACAGGTCACCTCTTCCTCATCGTAAGGGCAGGAAGAGTACACCAGGAAATTCCCCCCTTGCCGGGTAAAGATCCTGTCTGGTGGTAAGTCATTGTCACTATCACTGTCAAAACAGTCATTGGGAATTGGTCCTATCAGTTCATTACCTAGATGCATGGAAAAATGTCGGTCATCAACCGCCATTCCAATAATAGTGCCTGGGCCCAGAGTGATACTCCTAAGGTTGCTGTTATCCATCATTACTGGAATGGTGTTGTGCTCTTCATTGACTAATGGTGATGGGTTTAGTCCCAACCCCTGCTGCTGGAGATGGGCATTGAGTTGTACATATGCATCAGGATTTTTCAGTTTCTGTCCTCTTTACTGTCCTGGGATGGTGACCTCCTCTCCAATTTGAACTTCAACTGCACACGGCAGCAGTTGGGCGCACCAAAATGCTTTTTCTGAATCCTCAATGTCCATGGGATTACCCCCTAGTCGGGACCGGGCTTTGAAATTCATCAGGTCCAAATTAATGGCAAACCGATTGAAAATGTCACTGCCTAAATAGAATGCAGCAGGGACATCTCGCACGACCCAACAGTTATGTACTATGCTTTTGTTTCCTATAGAAAGTTTCAGCATACACCTGCTAGGTAGGAGATGTTTGGAATTGGGAGTTTCCAGGCCCATTTCCCACTTATCGATCAATTTAAATGTGATAATGGCTGGATCTTTTGGCAGCTTTCGGAACATGGCTTCACTGATGAAGCTCTTACCGTTGTTCACGCACACTCGGGCGAGGACCGATTCCTTCCCCTCATTTAACTGAATAGGGATGAATAACTGTTCTCTAATTTTCTGAAT
The DNA here is from genome assembly GCF_040938575.1 of Ambystoma mexicanum. NCBI lineage: Eukaryota > Metazoa > Chordata > Amphibia > Caudata > Ambystomatidae > Ambystoma > Ambystoma mexicanum. The sequence continues at coordinate 142,918,254 of NC_090921.1, forward strand.
ATCAGCTACACTTTGAGCTGGTTTCTCATCACTATGGAATTGGGATTTTCAGATTGTGAATTGGTATAAAATGTCAAAGTATTTCCTCCCAGCGTGGAATGCCACTTGAGACTGGAAGGAAGGTTGATTTTCAGGAATGGAGAGGAGTTCCCATCACTAGTGTATAGCCCTATAGCAATTACGGTCACGTCAGGTATTTGGTTGTTCTGGAAATTAAACTCAATATGATCAGGTTTTTGTTCGCCCATGTGGCATGTGCCATTTAAACTAACATGGTTGACACTCTGCTTCAATTTTATTGGCCGGTTAGTCCAGAGGACCTTGTTCACACAGTCTGTAATGGGGGACAACCTGCGCTGGATGTCATTTCCCAGTAGACAGGGCGTACCTTCTAGAGTCACGACTATGACAGGGTGTTTCACCTTATGTCGCCCAATTTTTATTTCCAAATCCGCAGTCCCCTCGACAGGAATTTCATTCCCATCGAAGTTCTGGAGTTGTCCAGGAAGAGGGTTGAGAGGGAACTAGTAACTCTCCCCCTTCCTGAATTTAGCTGCTCAAAGGCCCTTTTTGACAGAAGAGTGGCTTGGGATCCAGTGTCCACCAGTGCCGAAAATGTACACTGCCCTTGCACTTGGACCAGGACATAAAATCTACCCTCCTTCTCATCAAGGGGGCAAATATAATGTGCATCTAGGGTGAGCTGGGTGGTCAATTTCCTTATTTTTGAATCTGACACAGGGGTAGTTTGGGCATAATTCTGTGTGGGAGTTTGTGGATCTGAAAGAAAAATTTGACATTTGTATATTTGGGGAGTTCCGTGCTCCCCTTTTTCTAATTCTGGCCTGCCCCCCCTTTTTAAAGGCAGTCAACAGAATTGGTTTGCAAGGTTTGGGATCCCTCCGTTACCATTGGGTTTCCTGGATGCTCATTCTGGGGTTGAAGGATTGGCGATTCTGACTTAGTCCCCACATCCACCTAGTCTTCATGAAAATCCTTTGGGACCCATTTTTCTTTGGAAGGAGTTCCCCCGTCCCTCAAGGAGAAGATCTTTTTCCCAGAATCCTCTGAGGATTCTTCCCCTTCAAATTGGAGGACACCAACTTCCTCCACAAAATGGGTCTTTTTGAGTTCTTTATTTCTCCTACCAACCCTCTGTTCCTTGGGTTGCAGATCTTCGGGGGCAGGAGATTTTTGTTCCGTTTCCTGGGTGTCCAGGGGCTTTCATGAGTAAGGAAGGAAGCTTCCTCTAGGGCTTTACATCCCCTTTCCCCCTCTGCCTCCTCCTCTGGAACCGGTGAGTTGTCAGGGTTCTTGCCCTGTCTTTGTTCTGGGGTACTAGACCCTTGGTTTGTGGGGTTCTGAGCTGCCATGTTTATCTGAGGGTTCTGTTGAGCCCTCAACATGCGACCCAGCTCCTAGGTAAGGTTTTGGACCTGGCGCTCCAGTTGGGACACCCGTTCCGGCTAGTACGGGGGTTTCTGGTCCACTCTGGGTGGATCACGGGAAGGGTAACTATCCCTTCTCTCGTAGTACCCTGGATGTGGTGAATTTTGGTAACCCTCCACCCTTGGCCTCACCTCTCCCGGATTGGGTTGTCTGGGTTCCTGAAATCGGGGAATGAAAGGAGGGTTGTCCTGCAGGTTGGGGTTTTGTGAGTACCGGGGGAAGAAACTCAACCCAGTATTTGGGGAATTACTGCCCTCCTGGGGGAAGATAGGAGGGAAGTTTCCTGGGTTAGTACTTACATGATTGGATCCCCCCCTTGGGCTGGGGGAGTCCATAAATACCCAGGATTGGTCGGTTGCCCTTGTCTCGGGGGCTGATATAATCAGGGGAGTTAGGGGTCCCACTAGTGGGATTACCTCCCTGACTGCCACCTGTTTGTGATTTGCCTGAAGGCATCCTGGGTCTTTGATTTTGCTGATTTGGTTCAGGTATATTTTTAGGCCCCCCATCTCTAGGTCTAAGATGGGGCATCCTTCACCTCCGCCACCTTAGCAGCAGCAGGGGTGTTGGCTGGTTTGGGGTTTTTGTTCAGATTTGTATTTTCTGCAGGTTTCTGACCTCAGAAATGCGGGTCACTTGCTCTATGACCCAGTCCAGAGATCTTTTCTCGTGCAAGTCCCTCACCAGCTGGGTCATAATATACTTGGGGAGGGCATGAAAGAAGGTGGTTACAAACTCCCTGCTATCCGTGCGCACCCTCCTAGTGGTTTGTGCGAAGGTGCGTTTGAGCTCCTGCACAAATTCTCATGGGGCCTGATCTTCCCTGCACAGCAGTCTGTAGGCCGTTTTGCGAGCCTCTGGGGGGTTTCTGTGGGCGGAAAAGTGTTTTAAGATGGCCACCCTGTAGGTGGACCATCTTGAATGGTTCTGGTCCTCCAGTCCAGCAAAGAAGCTGGAGTAATCAGGAGAGTAATCTTCTGACTCTTCCCTACTCCCAGGGTTGGCAGAGTATTCCCCCCACTGCCCTAATTGGGTAGAGGTCTTCAGGATGCTCTTTTTGGGCCTCATTCCATTGGGTTCTTCATCAAATTGGACCAATGGGTCTCTTGGAAAGTAATATTTCTGTGGATCAATTCCCTGACCCTCTCATCATAGGAGACTTCCTTGTCAGAGACATCAGCCTTAATGTTTGGGTATCTATACAGGGACGCCCATCCATCACTTTATGTGGGGCGCTGACCTGTCAGTTCCATCATGCTGGGTCTATTAAATTCTGATGGCCTCATGGTCTCCAGTTCACATGCAAACCGGCAGCCATGAAGTCAGCAGTGTACAACGTGTTAAATGGGTTTGAGTCCCTTAGTACAGATGTCCTTATGCTATGATCAGAGATTGCCCTGTCCCTCTCTACCTGTTCAGGGTCCCTGTAGTTAGGATTAAATCTAGCACACTCTTTCTCCAACTTTGTTAGTTTCTCCTTCTCAGCCCCTACTTCTTGATAGTAAGCAAAGATATTAGCCCTTTGCTCAGCTATCAAGGCTTTACTGGCCTCTATGACCCGCTCTTGTGCTGCCACTTGTTTGTGGAGCCCATCATTCTTTTCACAGAGGGCCTCATTGTCTCTCTGAGCTTACTGCATGGTTTGGGGATAATGAGACAATTTCTGTTGCAGGAAACTCACCTCCTGAGTTTTTGCATCTTTGGTCTGGGTGTTCTTTTCCAGAGCACCTTCTACCCGTCTGGCGTGCTCCAGTAGATTCCCATACTCTGTTTTGAGGTCATTTTGTTTCTGGATGGCAAACTCATTTTCCTGTAACTCTATTTTCAATTTGCTTACTTCCTGGCATAGTGTGTCTTTCTCCTGATTTAGGGTGCCTCTCTGTTCAGCCAGGTCATGCCTTTGTTGCTTGGCAATATTTAATTTTTGGCGCTCCTCATCAGTGTGGAGTGGAGGTCTCTCAGAATTAATTTATTATTTTCCTCTTTCAATTTTTCGACCTGGTCTTACAACATGGTTATTTGTTCAGAGCAGCCCCTGTTACAGGTTAATTGTTGAGTCAGTCTAGAGAGTCAGCCCTTTCCTGACACTCTAGTCTTAATGCATATAATTGGGCCTCTTGGTCTGCATTATTTTGCTGTTGGAGAACTAAATCTTCTTTTAATTGTATGATGTAGTTTCCATATTCTACCTCCAACTCTTGGCTCTTCTGTAATTTTTGTTCTGCTAAATTTAGCTCAGTCTGGATTTTATTTAACAGTTCAACTTGATTCTGCGCAAGAGTCGTGTTTTCCTCATGCCTTTCCTGTATCACTCCCATGTGATACATGTAGGCCGGGATTCTGGCAATTTTGATTTGCTCCTCTTTCATTTTTGGGGCCATATATAATTCACTCAAAGCTTGGTGTAATAGGCCCCCGTCCTGCCACATATCCAGGTTCATGGCGGTGACCTGTTGTGTTATTTGTTGTAGCCAGACCTTTTCACCCTGTTCTGGCCACTCACCTCTGACAAATAGCTTGTGCAGGAGGTGCTCCCTAGCCATATTGATTTCTACTACGGTCATTTTGGACATATTCTTTCTTTCTTAATTAACATACTTATTTATTTAAGGGTAACCTGTATTCTGTTGCTTTTCTGTCTATTTTGGCATTGATTTTAGTTTTTGTTTTCTAGACACAGGCCTGGTACTTGGAGTATTTGTTTTGGGGAGGCGCTTGTACAGTGTAACCAAGTATTCCCACCACACAAAGTATTAATATGTTGGAGGTTAGTCTGCTGTGTTAGACTGTCACGGGTGGTAACAAACTCAATCCCGGCACGATCCCCAAATTTGTTAAGGATTTCAATCAGGCGACACACACCCTGGTCTCGGCCTAGTCTGCAGCGCACGACTGAAATGTTTATCTTTTATATTGATGGTACACCACTCATATCACACCCCCTTTTCAAATACCCCGAGTAACAATGGACCATGAACCAGGCTGGTTGGTAAAATACAATATTTATTTGTTTATTTTAAAATTCAAAAGAAATCATACACTTTTAATATAGGGCAGCAATCACCAATGGGGTGATAATTACAATGAGAATGTGAGCAACGCACTGGGATTAACTTACTATTGGAACATATACACTGCACAGCACAGCAGAATAGGCGCACTTTTGGTTTAGGTAAGATAGCACTTAAGTTAGAGTTTCCCCCTGCAATGTTCCCTCAACCCACAAATAATCAATTCTGAGTGGATAAACAGAAGCAGCAGGTAATCAGGAATTATAAATAGGAAACAGAATTTAAATCTGACCTTCCCTCCCCAAATAAGAGAGACCCCTTTCAATGTTATAAAATGACACTCGGAAATGGACAATTAAATAATGAATGTGTGTTGAAAACCTTGAAGCAAATACAATTCCTTACTAAAGCAACAATGCAAAAGACACGAATAATCACATAGAATGGTTTACCAAAAGCATACAGTTCGAAAATAAGTGGCAAGTTTAAAACAGATGGCAGCAAATGACACATTGAAAACTTTGAAATTTTGCAATTCCTGCCTGAAATTACCCAAACGGTTTTTAATAAAAAACAGTTGAAATACACTGATTTGGAGTGCGGGTTTTTGGTTGGGGTGTAGCTATATATCATAGGTACAATATGGAAGTGAAATTAAGTCTCTAAATGGAGTGAGTTATGCAAGATCTAGAAAGGTGCACTTTGAGTCAAATGAAAGCGTGAAAATAGGAAACAAAATCAGTTATGGCAAGAACAGTTTTACTTCACACTACAGTATTCAGGCTAGGCCACCAAAGAGGGACCCAGTAAGAGTCAGGGTTGATTTGTGACTTCAACCCCCCACCCCAGCGCCCAACCCTGGCGGAACCAGTCCGATCACTCGAAATAGGGCTAATGTTAGGAATACACAAGGCAAAATCACTAAAGAGATGGCGCTAGCACTAGAAATCAAAGGCAGGGATGCAAGAATAATTCTGACAGTTTGAACAAGTTAGAAGGGTAAGGATAGGGTGACTTAGAGAGTGGGATAAGGACAAAGCAAGACAAGTTATACTATGGGTTCTATAGGATGGTGATTTATACTTACAGTCCAATTTTAGTTTGCGATTTTGGACCATCAAGGGTTCTGGTCACTGCACGGCAGAACGCTTCACAAACAGCTGGGCAGTTCTGGTCACTGGATGCTACTTCTGTACTGGCAATTCTGGTCACTGGATACTAATGATTAGCTGGATGGCAGGTTTGCAGCAAGCATGCAGTTAGTGGTATCAGGATGCTTCCCAAAAACACCACAGCTTTCCCCTTTGGTTATTTGGGAATTTTAGTGGGATTTCAAAATGTAGACCTTGCTGGAGCAGGATCAGCAATGCTTGGGTTTTGCAGTGGGCCCTGGAGTAGGGTCAACAATGTTTTGGCCTTATAGTTGGGATCTGGATTCTGGATGGATGGAACAGGAACAGGACACCAGCGTAGGAGAATCAGGAAGAATGTCTGTGGGTGTGGGTCTAGATTCTTGTCAGGGACTCTTATTTATAATGCCTAATGACATCATAACAGTATATGACTGGGGCAGGCTTAACTAAACCTGCCTCTAACAAAGGAATTGTACAAGGATGATAATCTCTGCCTCGCTCTCAGCTGGTTGGATTCCAAGAAAATGATGTCAAATTTATGGTGCGAGTTTTAAGATGTCCAAAAACCTCCCATAGTTACTTTAACTAAAATCCGATTTGGTCACAAACATACATTTATACAACTGCAATCTGTTAGCAGATTATATACACAGGTTACATATTTTGTGCAGCACATTGCAGTCCAATCCTCCAGTCCTTGAGACCTTGTTTCGTCCTTCTACCAGTTTTTCGCGCTTTTCAATGAGATTTATATTACTCAAAATTCTAGAACTTTATTCATGGGTGTGGATTTTCATAAGGGATGTATGTACAAAAATTCGCCTTGGCAACATGAATGCCTTTCTGGTAATCTGCCATATTCTCCCATCTCTGTTCCCAAGGTGTCAATTAATTCTACCAAGTCTTAAAAGAAAGCCCATAATTGCTGCAGAGATCAAAGTCTTTAAAGTTTATTTCTGAAATAGTCTTTAAAAGCAAATGGCAGGCCTTTGTTTTGCCCTAGCCCATTTGAGCTGCCACCAATTGTCATTTCCTTCAAAACAAGGTGGGGGTTTCTCAGCTTTATTGAAGGTTGTATTGCCCCTTCACCTGACAGGTTAGTGTCCCAGGACTTCTATTGTCCCAGCCTGGAGCACAGACGAATGTCTGACGAGCCTGTGAACTTTCTTTGTCCTGGCCCATTCAAAGATTTTCAAGCTGGCAATTATCACTTTCGTGTCCTGGAAGTTTATGGTGTGTCTCCCTTCCTAGGGGAAATTTCAGGGCTGGCAACTGGAACAACTGCTTTTTTGAGAGCTTGCAATTTTATCCCATGTGTTTTAAATCTTTATTTTCTTATTTTGGTTCTGAATTAAAACACACCTGTGGAATAAAAATAGCCCTTGTATGTATTTTCACCATCCACAAACCCCTTCTCATTGCTAGGTGATGGCAGGCTTTCCTTCAACAGTTTACTTTTTAAATGGGCATTTTTCTCATTTAGTTTTGCAAAAGCCAATGTTTTCCACATATGTTGAAAACTGCTAGCATTTCCTTTCAAATTCGATTTTGCCATCTGACTTCCCAATATTGCCTTGCAGCCACAGTTATTTTCTTGAATGCAGGAGTTTTGTTTTGAAGCACAGATCTATTGAAACTGACCTGGCTCATAGAGTTAGAGTCTCTTTGAACTGCTGAGCTTTGGGAAACTTTTTGTAAAGAAATAAACGTGTGTTCCCGTGCAAGTAAAAGTGAAGTTCCTTGTTAATTTCTCTCAGAGTTGGTTTGACAGGGCCTGTCATTCAGGAATTATGCCTGGTTTTGTTGAGGCACAAGGCAATATCCTGGGCATGGCAGGGCCTTTTTCAATCACAGTGATTTCAGAATGAACAGATGGAATTAGCGTCAAATCAGCATTTTTTAAAGGGTGAAAGAAGCTTCATTTTGAAGGAGAATTTTGGGGTTTTGCAGCCAAGCAGTGCTGCCTTTTCACCTTATTCCATTTATATGTTCCCGAACACACTGGCACGCTCCTTCAGTGTGTCCCCCTGTTCCATCCTGCCTGAAGTGTGCTTGGCAGGATGCTGCAGCCCTCTTTGTGTTGCTGCAAAACGCAGTTTTGAGGTCCTGGTGCGCACAGGAGCCAGCGCAGCCATTTGCTGTTTTCTTGCGCAAATGCTGCTTGGTGATGTGGTGAAATACTGTTGAGTGGGTCCATATATCCCACAGTGCATTTCTTCATTCCCAAGCTTCCCAAGCACTTTAGAATTAGGCAAGACTTTTGTTATCAGTTTTCTAAACACTACAAGAGTCCAGGGAGGAGGAGGGTCACTAAATGAAGATAGTATTTAAATATAAGGTGCTAATAACTATTTAACTGAAGGCATTTGTAATGAATGTTAATTGTAGTTAGTTTAAAATCTCAAAGCACAGTGAATGCAGCCTGTGCTAAAAGTAGACTACAGGCATTTCCTGGTGTCGGCTATCTCTGGCAGACAGCATGGGGTAACTCAGCAGCTGTTCCCTGTCCCTCAAAAGCCAATGGAGACTAAAAGATTCAATCCACAAGATACAGAACTATGAAATCAAGTTTAAAAAAAAATTGTAGGACCACATAAAAATATGAGTAGGATGAGTGGTGTATGAATGAAAATTAGTTATAAAAATGTTTAATTTTTCCTGGGGGCTAGGCCTCAAGGTTTGTAAAAATCTGCAGGGCTGCAGTGTGTGTCTATGTAAGGTATTACTATGTTAAGCAGCATGGCTGCCAGAAATGATGAAGAAAGGACGACTTTGCAGAATCCCTTGAAAGGCAAGAAGGACAGTTTTGGATGAGCTATGCCAGTATCCAGTAACCAGGTTCAGCAGTATATAAGGTGCCTGCTTGGACTCAGTCTGCAGGAGCTAGCCACGGAAGACAGAATGCTGGTCGTGGGTGGGGGGCAGAGTCCTCTGTCCCCTCTCCTCATCTTTGTACAGATTAAAGTTTGTTATCCTTGCAAGATGAAGACTTGTGGTCTTAATTCCCCAGAGGGGTGCATTTACTCTGGTGTGAGCATGATTAGGGGTACCCCAATATATTTAAGGGGTACCACTGTAAGTTGGGCTACCTTTCACCTATTAAACAATTCCATAGTGCTCTGAGTTTGCTGTCAATCAATTATAGTATACTCCCTGTTTCGACAATATTATATTAGGGTCTGCACAGTCGCAATAGTCTCCTCATTTGAAAAGCCCAGTGTACTCTTAGTTTCCAAAACACTGGTGTACTCCAAGCTTGACATTGCCAGGTTCACAATTCCAATACATTGCCAGTTCATCCAATACCCAGCAACAGTATATTGCCAATATGTACAGAGCTCCATTGCTTTCTAGTTAGGTCTGCACTTTATAAATCCCTTAAATACATTGCCAGGTCATGCAAACAGAGTTTATTCACATCCCGCACGCCCCCTATAGGAACACGGTTTGACATAACCACATACTCAGAGCTCAAACATTTCAGTGCACTCCTGTTTGACAACCCCAGTTTACCAGCACCCATTGTATTCCCCGTTTGACAATCCAAAAAAACTCCCAGTTGTCTAAACTCCTAGTATATTTTCAGTTTGAATATTCACAGTTTATTTCCTGTTTGTCCAATCACAAATGTTTGACTATCCAAGTGGTACCAGTTAGTTAGACAAACCCAATATACTTCCATTTTGACACTCCATTCTAGTCAAAATGTGAAAGTCTCAGCACATTCCCACTTTGCAAAATCTAACTTTTCACAATACAAAAGTGACTATTATAGTATATTACAAGTTAGTACAGCCTCAGTATATTCATAGATTGACAATCCCATAATACTCATAGTTTGACAATCCGCGTAAGGTCCCAGATGAGCTCATCGATTATACTTAAGCAATAAACCCAGATGGGCGGGGGTTTCACCAGGTCAGCTAATGCCCAGGGCCAGTTACAGGCCCGAGCAAAGCAATGGCATTAACATTAGCCCTGCGGATTAAAGCCCTCTTCGCAGAGGGGTTTATTGCTATAAGCATCCTGGCATGGTTTTCCGGGACGCTAATATTTTTTTTATTTAAGTGCAGAAACGGCACGATTGCTGGTTCTCAACTTAAAAAAAAACTGCAAACAAGATGGCTCCCATGGTCTGGTTATGCCCCTCGGGCGATAGTTACAAACCTGAGCGAAGCAAGTGTTTTAACATAGCCCCGGGGGCATTACCAGACCGGTAATGTACCCCTCTGGGGATTCCGTTGCTATTAGTACTCTGGCACTGAAACCGTTTCGAAAAAAAGGAAAAAAATGTCTGCCATGGATCAGGCAGAACGGACTACACGTAGTCCCTTCTCTCTTTCTGTTGTGCCATTCAATGGAAACAAATAAACTAATACAATTGAAACATGGCCGCCATGGAAAGAAGAGAAGGGACTACATGTAGTTCCTTCTCCCTTAACCATGGCGGCCAATGAAGAAATGGAAACACCTAAAATGGTCGCTACACGTAGTCCCTTTCCCCCTTTCCATGCCGGCTAATCGCGGGACAGAGATGCGCCAGCAAGGGACAAAACAGCAGACGGCGAGTGTGAAGGGAGAGGGGGGCCCTTAAATATGAGGAAAAGTGGGGTGGAGGTGGGGGACGCAGGTAGCGAGGAGCGCACTTACCCGATTCCCAGTGATGGAAGATTGCGGCTTCCTGCTCTGAGGAGGCTTGGAGCAGGGTCTTTCCCTGTGTGTTAAGGACCCTGTTCCTAGCCTCCTCATTGGCTGGGAGGTCGCCACGCCCCCCTAACCGGTTACTCAAGTCCCATAACCTAACCAGTGGACAGCAAGCACAAAGCAAAATACAGCACTGGCACCGATACATAGGCTACTGGCTTTGCACCGGAGTCACCTGCAGCCGGAGGGGAAAGTGTATTCCCAACATCAGTTGCGCAACAACAATTGGGCAGATCAGGCTTTAGCTTTAGCCCCCCCCCCGCCCCGCGCCTGATATGTTCAGTTATGTTGACTTCACCTGGCTAACCTACAGAGCCATGGCAGGACAGGACTGGAAATAGACAATAAACAGTGCGTGCGGCTCCACCTTTAAGAAAGGCCTGTTACTTAGCAATGTAAAGCATTTCATTGCTGCACCTGCATTTGTATGCATACATTTTTAGGCAATTGAAATCGTGATCGGGTGTTAGTACTTGCATGTCAGCAGAATGATTGGAAGGAGGGAGCAGGAGACATTTCATTCTCTCAGTAGTCCTTAAGCGTGTGATTTCAGACGTGAAGGAGAGAGTTAACTGCAACTGTAACTTTGAAGCAGCTCCAGAATAGTCTCATTAGAATGTTTAAAGAAGTTAGATGCAGTCTCTGCAATTAGCCCCGCTCCCAAAATTTGAACGGTTACTCCACCCCATCCCAAAATGTTTGTCTAGTTGCATGCATGCCTGACACATAAGCAGAACATTTAGGCATAAAGGCAGAGCCAGTGGCACTGACCTATCTTTCCTAAGTCAGCAAGTGAATTAAACATTGTCCACCACTCCCATCACCCTCTTACCAGTACTTGTGGAAAACTAAGAAGCAGAAATATAGTGCCTGGCAGGTTAGTGAACCAGGCCTGGGTATGCTATGCGATAAACCTGAGAGAGTGGTCTGGGACACATACGAATTCGGGGAAGCCCTGCAAGAGTAGACACCAGGATCTGGGCCCCGAACGAAGTCGGGGAAGCCCTGCAACAGCAGCACATCAGGGTCTGGGACCCACACAAAGTTGGGGAAGCCTCGCAAAAACAGCCCACAGGGGTGAGGGACCCATTTCAATCCAAAGAAGCACGCAACCAAACGGCTGAGGACCAAACGTCGGGGACGTCCTGAGACATTACAAAGGGGTCTCGGATCCACACAAAAGAGAGAGAGAATACGCACAAGTCAGAGAGATCCCGAGAGAACCCAGAGGGGTCTGGGACCCACACAAGAAAAAGAGAGAGAAGTGTGAGAAGTGAAGCGGGACCCATTGCTAAAAGAAGGGGCATTTTCTGGAACACTAAGATCTACAGTCAAGTCTGGCAGGTTAGTGAACTTGTTGACAACTTGTTGACAACTTGTTGACATTTGTGAACTGGAGAAAGAACCGGGGAAGAAGCTCCCCCCTGATACTTGGGAACATTGTTTTTGTGAAATAAGACTCTGAAAGAAAAGAGGAGGGAAGACAATTCCCAACTAATCCGGTTGTGTGTTTGTATACATTTGGAGGAGCATCTAACATTTTAAGTAAAATAACAACTGATTTGCCCTGATGATTTGATAATTATATTTATTTTCCCCCTCTTAGATCAGAGCATTCTGTCCAATTTACGACCTTTTTTTCATTGCTTATTTCAATTCTATTTCACACGGTAAACTATTTTTCTTAGCTTTCCTCTCCCCGTTCTATGTGCAGACTAGTATTTGTTATGCCCGATTTACATTTTACACTAGGTATCTGCATTGCATGAATTTTTCCTATCATTCGATCTTATTTCCCACTTTTGCGCTTCTTGATTCAAATGACTTCTAGTTTATTGAATATCTAGAGGTCCATACTCTATCACAACATATAACCTCGTTTCAAGATGGCCGATCTTTCGGCCTGATTACTCCTTAGTCCTTCTACTTTATCTATAACTCTAGTCCTCTATTTATCTGCATGGTCACATACTCTTTCCATGGTTTGTGAACAACAAGCTGCTCGGCTGAACAGACCCTGTTCAGGATTGTCCCTCTAGGCTCCAGGTAAGCGCTAATGCATTAGCATTTGTCTATCTAGGGACCAGGGATAAAGTTCCTTAGTCTCATTATTCTTTTTTCCTTACACTTTCTTTAGTTGATACTCTACCTAATCCATTACTGCCGGATTCTTCAGATGTAGACCGGCCGCACAATCTTGACATCAGTTTCACATCAGCTTCAAAAATTGTGCCTTGTGCACATCCTAATCATGGTCATTTTTAACATTTCAGTTTGCCTTTATTAAACATCACGTTACGTTTCCACTACTCCAGTTTAGATTGCTGAGTTTTTTATACTAATCAGGACTCCATTCCTGTTCAGCTTGTTTATTTGCGTGACAGAACTCCTACATTCTGAGGCACTCCTGCAGCGACAGCGGGATATTTGAGGTCCACACTTCACGTGGGCTCTTCTATTTATTATTTACCGCCATCCACATTCTGACTAGGTATGTTATTTGATTTGTATATATTTCATACTAGTGTCCGTTACTTTTAAACAATGAGCTTGACATTGATCAGGCTCTGTTATTTACAGATTTCTAATATCTTTTTGGGAATTGGCTGTGTCTCTAGGAACTAACTGATACACGAAGACAGTCTGTCTACTTATTTTTCCTGCTTCATCGGATTCTTTGTTTCCCACACTTTCTACACACAAAGGTAACGACTTTCGCATTTCTTCCCCACTAGATCGATAGAGCTTAGGAACTACTAGCTTTTTTTCCCTATATATTCACTTTAGCTTATGTTTCACCATCCTCTTGATAGGCCCCATTAGAGGGATCATTCCACTGAACTATAATATGTTGTACGTTTTACTGTCTATTTTACAGGAAGCGGTGTATAAATTGACCTTCAGTTTCTCTCTCTCAAACATGGACCACATAATTCACCTTATAATGTTGCATGTATTACAACGCATATTATGACATGTTACAACTAACGTCACCAAATTTTCTAAATTGTAAAATGGAATATGTTATGAACAATCTATGAATTGTGCCTACAATATTTTCTTTACTGAATTTGTGTTTTTCCTTTTAAATTAAGAGTCCAAGTTTGGCCTTATGAAGAAGAGGAGAACTTCCTCGAAACGCGTCGCTATTTAATTTGGACTCAATTTTTCCTCAATTTGAGCTTCATTTATTGATTCCATTTTGTTTCTATGCACTGTAAATAATTCCTCTCTGAACTATAATTCTTGCTGAAAATAATATAGCTTGGCTATAAATATATATTTGTTTATCTCACACTTCTGTGTCTGACCATATTTGTTAGAAACAAAAATATGTACAATGCCTATTACTCAATTTGAACAACTGTATTGGTTTAATCCAAACATTTGAAAGTGTGCAGGGGATGGGAGGGTTCCCAAGTTGAATACAACGATTTAACCCTGCTAAGGGTAATTGCTCCTAGAATAGAGTACCTATCTTAAGATCGGCGGCACCTGCCGGCTGGTTCAGAAGTCGAAACGGTGACCCCGTGCAAGGTTGCAGTTTTTTGTTACTAGACGAGAGCACAAGTTGGGGTTGTGTGCAATTGACTGGGGAAATTGGAGAGGGTTATGATCATGGTCCTGATTGGGACGGCGATACGGGAGGGGGAGGTGTCTTGAGTTGGGGAGAAGTTGTGGTAAAGTTGGGGTAAATTTGTTCAGCCAAATGCAAATAATGATTCAGAGAAACATAAAGAACTTAGTGCAGTAACATGGTACTTATACATTGGCGTCACATACACTTCTAACCTATGCCACCATGGAGACCATTCTTAGCTGGAATGTTAAAGGGTTAGGGAACTACACCAAGGCAAAGCAAGAAGAGTTACTGCCTATGTGAACCGACACAATATCCAGATATTGCTCCTGCAGGAGACCCATGCAACAGGCACTGGGAACACTTCCTTCGCAGCAACGTGGGGCCCAAATAGGTATTATACAGAATACTCAACACAATTCAAGGGAGTGTTAACCTTGATACACAAGAATACTGCCTTTACACAACTTCACACACATAAACATCCGGATGGCTGATATACGTTATTGTGCACTGCAAAAGAGGTTCTACTTGCGGACATATATGGGCCTAATGTGGACGACCCAGGATTCTACTTGAAAGTAGCAGACTTGCTACTGCCATCTGTACCTGTTGCAATAATTTTGGGGGAGCAACATGAATACTATATTAGACCGAAATCTTGACCGTACTAGTTCCAGCACCAGACCTTTATCGAAGGCAAACAGCTGTATCATCACTTTACTCAATAGGTTAAAGCTAAATGACATATGGCGCACACTACACCCAGGTGAGAGGCGATATGCCTACTACTTCAAGGTTCACGACATGTCATCAAGAATAGATATGCTCTTTGCATCAGATCACTTGGTGGGGCAAACTACGGAAGCTGATGTACATCCTCAGACCTACTCTGACCACTCCCCAATCACAAAATCCCTGTCATGGGGAAACACCCTGAGAGACCGGGGCATGTGCCAATTTAAATCACTGGCGCTGCAGGTCTTTAGAACTGACCACAAAGATGACATCTCTGCATACTTTTTGTCCAATGACAATGGCACAGTATTGCAGACCCCCTTATGGCAAGCATTTAAGGTATATATAAGAGGAATGGCTTTATCACGTGAATTTGGAGTGTTGAGTACCTTATAGAGGGACAAAATGCGAGGGAGAACTTCAGAAGTTATAGCACCAATATGCTGCAGCACCCAACGGTAATACCCTAGCGAATATCGAGGCCCAACTAGAGGCCTTCAAACATCTGGCTGATGGGGGGATACAGTACTTTGCCAAACTGGGCTACTGCCAGGAAGTACGATGGAGGTGACAGACCCGGGAATGAGCGACAATTATTGGTATATACAAAACAGGGTATCAATGACGTGATTACACAATTCTACGCAACTCTACCAAAAACATGGTGGGGTAGACTAACAAGGTTTGGGAGACTTATTGAACGACATACCCATGTACCTCTTATCCCCTCATGCAAGGACCCAATTGAATGTCCTAATGACAGAAGTAGAACATATGCATGTAATTAAATATCTGCCCAGAAACAAAGAACTGGTTCCTGATGGGCTCACTGCCTGGTTCTACATGAAATACAGCGCTCTACTAGTACCCTCTCTACTGAGACTCTGGGAAGAATCTGTCCGGGTGGGCCAACTACCATTGTCTCTACATGAAACCACAGTGATAGTCTTGCTCAAAACAAGTTAAACAAACGACAAATGCAGCTCTTATAGGCCATTATCATTAATGAACATAGACACCAAAATGTATGCTAAAGCCCTAGCCAATAGACTGCTCCCTCTAATGCCCCCTCTGATACATCATGATCAGGCAAGTTTTATCCCTGGCCGAAAAACGTCTCTTGATTTAAGGCAACTATTTAACTTTATGGCACGTATCTCCCCGGAGGCAAATGCAGTGGCTGTAGCCACAGACGCCCAAAAAGCGTTCGACATGGTCTTGTGGCCTTTCTTGTTTGCTGTCCTTGAGAAATGTGGTCTGGGAGACACCGTCATAAGTTATATTAGACTATTAAACACAAACCCTATGGCAGCTGTCCTTACAAATGTTACTCAATGTGCCCCATTTGAATTTGGTAGAAGCACTCAACAGGGTTGCCCCCTGTCAGCACTGCTGTTCTCTCTGGCAATAGAACCCATGGTGGATCTGATCCGCTCCCAACACCGAAATAGAGGCATACGAATAATAGGCATCCCGGAACTCATATCACTATACGCTGAAGACGTAATACTATATGTTATAGACCCACAACACAACTTGGACCCAATAATGCATGATAAAGCCCAGATTGGCACATATTATGCATTCACTGTGAATTTCAGCAAGTCAGAAATATTTCCCCTAAAAGACAATACTCCCCATAAAATGGTCCCCGGGCAAGTTGAAATACTTAGGGGTGACAGTGTCTAGAACTAAGGATACCCTTATGGTAGATAACTATACTGCCCTGCAAAAATATGCAGATGCTAAAATGTCTGACTGGTCCCGTATACCCATGTCCCTGGCGATTAGAAAGGCTTTAATAAAAATGATATTGGTGCCTAAAATGATGACACGTTTGTGAATGTTCCAACTTGGCCGGGGAAGCAATTTTTCTTGAATCTCCACTGAAACATTTCGCAGTCCTTGTGGCATGCCGGAGCGGTACAGAAAAAATGGATGAAGATGGCGCTACCATACACACTGGGGGGTTTAATGGACCCAACATGGAAGTGTATTGTTTGGCGGCCCAATTGCAACATGATACCTACTAGTACTACACAGATGCAGAACCACAGCATGTCAAACTAGAAAGTAAAGCAGCCAGCAGGGCAGAACTGAGGACACAGATACGTAACAGAATATACACAGACGATTGTCAATTTGACACTGTGCTGTGCACGTTGGAAGCGTGGAGGCGCATTCTCACTAGATTGAATATCAGGACTCCATACTATTGCTGGCTTCCACTATGGAACTTCCCTCACTTAACCTCTTCAAGTGACTCAGCGATTTAGTAACCTAGGTATCCCTGGGGATATTGCGTTATTGGGGACCTAATTTTGGAGGAGACATTCATGTCACTAAAAGGCTGTAGAAATAAATATGAGGTTACGTTGACCGATGTACTACACTATTATAGAGTGCGGGCAGCGATACAAGATAAATGGCCAGACTACCAGACGGAACCCCCCGGCAACCAAACTGTTATCATATATTGGCAACTCTGGAGGGTGCCGCCATATATTGACCACCCAAAACAGGGAAATATTGATCACGACCCCCGGGGGACAAGATCAGTCCTGGGAAAAATGGAACACAGAGTTAAGCCTCGTTATCACTCACGCGCAGTGGATTGTAATGTGTAAATTCACAACAAAGGTATCCATGAACATGCAACTAAAACTGATCCAATAATAAATACTACATATGTTACACTATACGCCTCTTAAACAAAAAATAATATACCCAGAATACAGTGGTCAATGCCTGAGATGCAGGACACAAATGCTGGCACTGTACATATGTTGTGGACCTGCCTAGTTCTTGTACAATATTGGGAGACAATATATGCTGCACTATTTAGTATCACCGGCAGGCGGATACATGAATCTCCACTGTCCACTAGGTTTGGATTATGGCACGGAATACCAGAAAAAAGGTTGAGAAGTCTTTTTATTTTTTTATATATTTTTATTGGGGTGCAGTATATTCGACAGTGATAACCATAAACAGTTTCCCTAACCCCACCTCCCCCTCCCTCTCTCCTCTCCCTCGAAGGATCTAGGCCATGGAACCTGAGTTTGTGCTTGAGGTTCATGAGCCGAACAGGTCTAGGATTCTGATTTTATGTGGGTACCATTGTTCCATGTAGTCGCTTTGCGAATATGTGAGTATTTCTCCCCATCCAGTCTTAAACTTGTCTTGGTCACTCTGGAGCTTCTACATGATCCATTCCATCGCCGTAAACACCCACACTCTCTGGAGCCATTCAATGATAGTCGGTGGGGTTTTCTGCTTCAATTTTTGCACAATTGCGAGCCATGCCGCAATCACCAAACCCATGAAGTTTCATTTTTGTGATTTCGTCAAAAGCTTTCCCCTGGAGTCCCATAATACACACAGCCAGACCCTCTTCCCAGGTCTTGGAACATCCCCTGCATCTGGGCTTTCACATCTGTCCAGAATTGTTGTATTTCGGGATAGTCCCACCAAATATGTTTCCAGTCCCCCACTTGGTCACATCCTTGCCAGCACCGATTCGAGGTTTGGGGGTACATTGCGTGTCGCCTCTCTGGCGTGTAGTGCCATTGGACTAGTATTTTTATCGACATTTCTCTGAGCTGGGATAGCCCTCCATATGTATTCCCAATGTGTCTTGCAAAATTTCTTCCCATTTCTTCATATAGTTCCATTGGAATTCTTCAGTGTGTCCGTTTAGGAATTTGTATGTGTCTGAGACAAAAAAAAGTGAACCCTTATGGGTTGTTAGGAAAGATTCAAAGGGGGTGAGTTCCCTTGTCGCCGCCTGGCGTATGTACGGGGTCGACAACCAGTGTCGGAGTTGTTCATATTTGTATCTATCAGTATTTGTCAAACCTAGCAGGGATTTACAGTCCTCATACGACCTAACCTTCTGCTCGTGAAACATGTCCGCTATTTTGATGCAACCCGCTTCTTCCCATTTCCTGAATGCTCCCTACACCATCCCCGGTGGGATGTCTGGGTTGCCGAACATGGGTTTGAAATGATCCGGGTCTTGTGTTAGCGTTCCTCCTCTTTTTGCCTCGTCCCAGACCTCCAATATCGCTTTCATTACCTCACTTACTTGGAGGTTTGGATGTCTGGAGTGTTTCCCTTTCTAGAGCATTTCTGATAGTGGGGTGGCCACCACCGCTCTATCCTTGGAGGCCCATATCTTGTGCGAGTTGCCCGGGACCCATTCCTTCAATATCCACAGCTAGACCTCCCATTTGTGTTGGTGCCATGAGGACCATTCTAGCTACTCTGGGTGGTTTTTCTTTCCAAATGTATGCCATGGTTGCTTTGGTCAAGGCTTTAAATTAAGATTTGGGGATTTTAATTGGTATCGCTTGGAAGAAGTACAATAGTGTGGGGAGAATGGTCATTTTTATCCAGGTTATCCGGCCCCACCAGGAGATCGCTCGAGGATTCCATCTCTCTAAGTCTTGTTTGATCCTCCCCAGTAGTTGCAGCAAATTCTCCCCGTAGAGCCGGTCCACTCGATCCGTTAGGGTGATTCCGAGGTAGGTCATCCCTTTATCAGCTACGCTCAGTTGTAGGGAGAAGGCTAGGCCTTTTAGCGTTTCTCTATCCTCTACTAGTACTAACATTTCCGACATCTGCCTATTAATCTTAAGGCCTGATTGTCATGATCTCTGCTTCCAAAAGGTCAGGGTTTTCCCAACTCCCTTGGAAGCAGATCCATAACCCAGGTTCCGAGTGCCAACCAGTCCCAATTGGGACCTTTTGGACCCAGTCCTGGCGCCAGTGGCACCAGGCTCATAAATATGCCCAGTCCCAGTGCTGGAAGCGCCGGGCTCATAATGCTTGGGTGGACATACCTTCAGCAGACCATGCTGCTTACTTGCCTGCCAGTTGAGCCTCTGATCCTCTTCTGTTTGGAACTACTTTTCCTGTTAAGTGGGGCTGGAGCCACTCCCTAGATTCAGAACACTGGAACTCTTCTGGAAGGCAGGAACTCTTTTCTTACCAGGAACTCTTTTCTTACTTAGGCGTGGCTGTGGAAGGAGATACCTAAGCACTACAGGAGGCTATTTAAACCACACCCGGTGGATGAATCTTGCTTTGCGTTATTCTGCAACCTCTGCAGCAGAACGCTCATCGTGTCTTCTGCATCCGGTCCTGGGCCTAAGGAAAAAGGCTTACCATCCTGAATCCAGTCTTCAGCAACACCTATAAAGACAAGAAAGAACAGGTTAGCATTCCGGCATCTGAAAGGCACAGGCTTACCATCCTGAATCCATTCTTCAGCAACACCTATAAAGACAAGAAAGAACAGGTTAGCATTCCTGCATCTGAAAGGCAAAGGCTTACCTACTCTTCGTGCGCTCCGGAGGTCTTCACACTGCATTCCGGCATCTGAAAGACAAAAGTTTACCAACTCTTCGCACGCTCCGGAGGCCTTCGGCGCTGCATCCCGCATCTGAAAGACAAAACAAGGTGCGTTTAAAGACATTGGGGAACTTTAATACTCACGTGCCATTACTCCTTTCCACATCTAATCCAGTGGGTATAAAAAGACAGTTAGAGCGCATAGTGAAGCAGGCAACAAGCGCTTACTTACGTGCTTCCAGGCGCTTCTATTCATCACACGGGCTCCATCTTCAACTCACTTCAGCCCGTCATCCGCCATCGCCGGAACCCTGCAAAACAAGAGACATCATTACTAAAGACTTTAAAGACATTTGAATGACTCGAAACTTACCGTTCGTGCAGTAAACGACGGACAGCAGTCCTCTGAAGTCAAGAGGCCTGCGCTACCTATCCAGTGAAGAAACTGGTTACAGCATCCTGCCCCGAGGCAGATGGAGAGCTCGGCATTCACTTACCTAAGGTGAGAGCGTTAACCTTTGGGGGGTCTACAGGAGAGGAGAAGAGGAAAGAGATAGGGACACCCCAATAACCCCAGTTCATTAACCCCATATTTTCTATCTGCAGACATCTTACTCTACACGTCAGGCATACAGTGCACAGAGGTCCAGCCCAAAGAGCCAACCGGGTGCTACACATCACCTTTGAAGATACGGTAGTCGCCCAGTCAAGACCGGCGCCTCTGCGAGAATCAGGTGAGCGTTACAGAACGCAAAGCCTACCGCAAAACTCTCGCCCAGGCGCTATGGAAACCTCGGATACTGACCCACTAGCCCGGTTACTTGGGGAACTAAGGGCAGAAGTGCATGCAGCTCGTCAGGAAACGAATGCTCTAAGAAGGGAACTAATTATTTCCAAGGAGAGAACAGACAATCTTGCTAGACAAGTGCTACAGTCACAAGCCGGACAGACCCCGTTACCCGCATCAGGGGCAAATCTTCCTTCAACATCCTCTATGAATCCAGTGCAGATCAACCTACCTGGGAATGTACCTCTGGCTCCGCCCGAACGATTTTCTGGTGACCCAAAGAGGTTTGCAGTATTTATCAATCAGTGCCGGTTGCACTTCTTATGCCGGCCAGCAGCCTTTCCAACTGATCAAGCAAAAGTAGCTTTTGTACTTTCGTACCTTAGTGGCAATGCGGCAGACTGGTCGATCCCTCTAGTTAATCAAGATGATCCGGTTCTCCATGATTTTCAAGCCTTTCAGCTTAGTATGGAAAAACTGTTCGCAAGACATTCACAGGGGCAGGCCTTGGACAATGAGCTTCTTTCGTTGCGACAGGGTAATCAAGACCTTTTGGCTTATATTGCATCTTTCAATAGACTAATAGTGGAAACTCAATGGCCTGAGGACAAAAGGATTACGCTGTTTTATAGAGGTCTACGTGGAGAGCTCAAAGACGTTTTAGCCCAAGTAGTGAATCCCCCACAAGACTGTTTGGATTATATAGACTTGGTCGTTCAAATAGATCACAGGCTGCAGAACAGGAAGGCCGATCGTTCCAAGTTTGATGCTCGAGTATTTTCCAAACCGCCAACTCCTTCCAAAGGAGTAGACTCCGGGGAACCCATGCAAATACGGGGTCTGAAAGGTCCTCTAACACAAAGGGAGCGGGAAAGGAGGAAACAGTTGCAATTATGCCTATATTGCGGAAACTCAGGGCACTTTCTTCGAGACTGTCCGGTGAAACCTGCCAAGAAGGCAGTAGGAGCTGCAGTTACCAAAGTTACAAACTCTGAGCAGGGAAACGACCTCGCCCGACAAGAATAGAGGTCCTCTTGCCGAGCGTGAAAACCAGTTCCGTGACCTCGCATTTCGTGATACCTATGGTCCTCATTAGCCCTGATAATCCGGATCGATTACATGCAATTGAAGCTTACGTCGACAGCGGTGCCATCGGCAATTATGTGGATCATGAAATGGTTTTGAGGATGAATCTAACTCTTTGTCCCAAGGCTGTAAAGGACGTCATTACTACGGTGGATGGTACGGAGATAGCCTCCGGGCCAGTAACGCATACCACTCAAGAGGTGACGCTAGTAAGTCAAGATGGACACCATGAGAAGATCGTGTTCGATGTGATCAAGGCCCCTCAGTTTCAGATTATTCTAGGAATACCTTGGTTAGAGAAACACAATCCTCTGATCGATTGGCGAGCAAGAACGGTCCAGTTTCCAGAATGTGTCTCTACTTGTCACCCTCCACCTGGTGTTGCACTGGCCGCAATTTCTTCAGAGACTCCCCAGTTACCTCCCGAATACCTAGAATACCAAGATGTTTTCCGGAAGGAGCAGGCTAACTCTCTACCTCCTCATAGGTCTTATGACTGCCAGATAGACCTGATACCTGGATCTACTCCTCCTTGTAGTAGAATTTATGCCCTCACCGAGCCTGAGAACCTTCACCTTCGACAATACCTGGATCAATACCTGGCAAATGGGTTTATTCGTCCTTCCAAGTCCCCTGCTTCTTCAGCTTTGTTCTTCGTTCCAAAAAAGGAAGGAGACCTTAGAACTTGTATCGATTATCGCTCCCTGAACCAGATCACCGTTAAGAATAGATATCCGTTACCTTTGATCCCTGAACTCCTGGACCAAGTCAGAAAAGCATGCATATATACAAAGCTGGATCTTAGAGGAGCTTACCACTTGGTACGAGTAAAAGAGGGCGATGAATGGAAGACGGCCTTCCGCACCAAGTATGGGCTATTTGAATATCAGGTCATGCCCTTCGGACTTTGCAATGCCCCGGCCGCCTTTCAATATTTTATGAACGATGTCCTCAGAGAGCTCATAGATGTATGTGTTGTTGTTTACATTGACGACATCCTCGTTTATTCTTCATCGGAATCTGAACATCGGAAACACGTGAAAATGGTCCTCAAAAGATTGCGTCAGCACAAACTTTTCGCTAAGTTGGAAAAATGTGTTTTCAACGTGACTGAAGTTGAATTCTTGGGATTCATATTATCACCTGGCGGAGTGCGTATGGATTCAAAGAAGGTTGATGCAGTTCTCAAATGGCCATCACCATCCTCCGTAAAAGGTGTGCAAAGCATGTTAGGCTTCGCTAACTTTTACCGCAGGTTTATCCCCGAATTCTCTCGAATAGTCCAGCCCATCACTGCCTTGTTAAAGAAAAACAAACGTTTTGAATGGTCTACCGAGGCGGAACAAGCTTTCCAGGATTTGAAGACTAAATTTATCTCTGCACCAATCTTAAAACACCCTCGCCCCGAACTCCCCTACATCGTGGAAACTGATGCTTCAAGCCTTGCCATGGGGGCAGTTCTATCACAAAAGGACCCGGTAACCAATCAGTTGCATCCCGTGGCATTTTGGTCCCGCAAATTCTCGCCTCCTGAAATCAATTACACGATTACTGACAAGGAACTTCTGGCTATCAAGTCTGCCTTTAAGGCTTGGCGGCATTATCTGCTGGGGGCCCGACACACCGTTACTGTGATTACGGATCACCGAAACCTGCAATATTTGAAGACCGCAAAAGCCCAATCCTCTAGACAACTCCGTTGGGCATTATTCTTTGCCGAGTTTGACTTCATAATTACCTATCGACCTGGTACAAAGAACGGTAAAGCCGATGCCCTTTCTCGGATGGGAGTGGAAGAACACTTGGTCAACCCTAAACCTGTACCAATCATTCCCGAACAAAGAATTCTGGGTGTAATCGCCACAGAATCCATAGAGGAAGTTAAGGATAAAGCCAGGCAACTTGTAACTCCAGCAGACATACAGAATTGGCATCTGCAGGGAAAGGACTTTGCAGTAAAGGACAACTTATTGTATTTCCAAGAACGATTATACCTACCCAGCACAGATTTACAGAAAAAAGTAATCTCTTGTTATCACGACTCTTTAATGGAAGGTCATCCCGGTATAGCCAAGACCTCAGAAAAGATCAAGCGCTACTTCTGGTGGCCATCTTGGAAAAAAGATATCAGAGACTTTATAATGTCCTGTGGAGTATGCGCCCAAAACAAGAGTCAAAAGGAAAGACCAGCAGGCCTCTTACGCCCTATTGACATCCCACCTCGCCCTTGGCATACGCTTTCTATGGACTTCATCACCGATCTACCTCCATGCTCCGGATACAATACGATTCTAGTAATCGTGGACTTATTCTCCAAGATGGCGCATTTCATTCCGCTCAAAGGCTTGCCAACAGCAGCAACTCTGGCCCGAGAATTTCTCGAAAACATCGTCCGACTGCACGGTTTTCCTTCGGTTCTAATTTCGGATCGAGGTAGTCAATTTATTTCTCATTTTTGGCGAAGTTGCTGTCGGTCGGCTCAAATTGATGTGAGACTATCGACCAGTCACCACCCTCAGACCGACGGACAAACCGAGAGGACCAATCAAACTCTGGAACAGTATTTACGCTGCATGCTGCAACAAACTGAAAAAACTTGGAAAGATATCCTTTGGATAGCCGAGTATGCCTACAATAACTCTATCCATTCGGGAACTGGGAAAACCCCGTTTTTTCTTTTGTACGGCAGCCACCCTCGAACCTCGGAGTTGGATCCCCTCCAAGATCTTGAAACACCAGCAGTAGACTACCTGCATTCTACAATCACCCAAGCCTTTAAGGAAGCTGTTTCTCACCTTCAAAGGGCTAAAGAACAATACAAGAAAGGAGCAGATCAACATCGGAAGGAAGCCCCTCACTATCAAGTAGGGGATCAAGTCTGGTTATCCACCAAATATCTATCTCTAAAAGGGCCACGCACATTCAACCCAAGATACCTTGGTCCCTATTCCATCACTACCATAGTAAACCCAGTAGCGGTCAAGTTGGACTTGCCCCCGCACATGAAGATACATCCGGTCTTCCACGTCTCTCTATTAAAACCCGTGCAACCTCAAACCCGACTAACCAAATCTCCAAAACCTATCCTAGTGGATGGAGAACTCGAGTTTGAAGTCAAAAGCATTCTGGACTCCAAGATCTCCAAATCTAAACTATTCTACCTAATTGACTGGAAAGGCTACGGCCCCCAAGAGAGATCCTGGGAACCTGCTGAATATGTCCACGCTCCTCGCCTAATCAAAAGATTTCACGGAACATTTCCTGACAAGCCAA
The DNA here is from genome assembly GCF_040938575.1 of Ambystoma mexicanum. Lineage (NCBI taxonomy): Eukaryota > Metazoa > Chordata > Amphibia > Caudata > Ambystomatidae > Ambystoma > Ambystoma mexicanum. The sequence continues at coordinate 142,943,370 of NC_090921.1, forward strand.
AACCCCCGGAGAAGCCCGGTTTGGGAGGGGCCTTGAGGGGGGGTACTGTCATGATCTCTGCTTCCAAAAGGTCAGGGTTTTCCCAACTCCCTTGGAAGCAGATCCATAACCCAGGTTCCGAGTGCCAACCAGTCCCAATTGGGACCTTTTGGACCCAGTCCTGGCGCCAGTGGCACCAGGCTCATAAATATGCCCAGTCCCAGCGCTGGAAGCGCCGGGCTCATAATGCTTGGGTGGACTTACCTTCAGCAGACCATGCTGCTTACTTGCCTGCCAGTTGAGCCTCTGATCCTCTTCTGTTTGGAACTACTTTTCCTGTTAAGTGGGGCTGGAGCCACTCCCTAGATTCAGAACACTGGAACTCTTCTGGAAGGCAGGAACTCTTTTCTTACCAGGAACTCTTTTCTTACTTAGGCGTGGCTGTGGAAGGAGATACCTAAGCACTACAGGAGGCTATTTAAACCACACCCGGTGGATGAATCTTGCTTTGCGTTATTCTGCAACCTCTGCAGCAGAACGCTCATCGTGTCTTCTGCATCCGGTCCTGGGCCTAAGGAAAAAGGCTTACCATCCTGAATCCAGTCTTCAGCAACACCTATAAAGACAAGAAAGAACAGGTTAGCATTCCGGCATCTGAAAGGCACAGGCTTACCATCCTGAATCCAGTCTTCAGCAACACCTATAAAGACAAGAAAGAACAGGTTAGCATTCCTGCATCTGAAAGGCAAAGGCTTACCTACTCTTCGTGCGCTCCGGAGGTCTTCACACTGCATTCCGGCATCTGAAAGACAAAAGTTTACCAACTCTTCGCACGCTCCGGAGGCCTTCGGCGCTGCATCCCGCATCTGAAAGACAAAACAAGGTGCGTTTAAAGACATTGGGGAACTTTAATACTCACGTGCCATTACTCCTTTCCACATCTAATCCAGTGGGTATAAAAAGACAGTTAGAGCGCATAGTGAAGCAGGCAACAAGCGCTTACTTACGTGCTTCCAGGCGCTTCTATTCATCACACGGGCTCCATCTTCAACTCACTTCAGCCCGTCATCCGCCATCGCCGGAACCCTGCAAAACAAGAGACATCATTACTAAAGACTTTAAAGACATTTGAATGACTCGAAACTTACCGTTCGTGCAGTAAACGACGGACAGCAGTCCTCTGAAGTCAAGAGGCCTGCGCTACCTATCCAGTGAAGAAACTGGTTACAGCATCCTGCCCCGAGGCAGATGGAGAGCTCGGCATTCACTTACCTAAGGTGAGAGCGTTAACCTTTGGGGGTCTACAGGAGAGGAGAAGAGGAAAGAGATAGGGACACCCCAATAACCCCAGTTCATTAACCCCATATTTTCTATCTGCAGACATCTTACTCTACACGTCAGGCATACAGTGCACAGAGGTCCAGCCCAAAGAGCCAACCGGGTGCTACACATCACCTTTGAAGATACGGTAGTCGCCCAGTCAAGACCGGCGCCTCTGCGAGAATCAGGTGAGCGTTACACTGATATTGCTCCAAACATTTCAATCTCATGCAACAGTGCATTGAGTGTCTTTTCATGGACTGACAGAACCATCAGCATGTCATCCGCATATGCCACTGCCTTATGCTGGATTCCTGCCATTTCTATGCCTCTCAGGGCTTCCGAGTCCCATATCCGAATTAATAGGGGTTCTAAGAAGATTACGTAGAGGAGGGGGGACAAGGGGCATCCTTGTTTCATTCCTCGCCTGATGATCACTTTGTCTGTAATCTCGCCATTTATTGCTATTCGGGCACTGGGGTATTGTAGTTGGCCTGGATCATTCTAATAAAGGATTCCCCAAATGCCATGCGTTTTCAATATGCAGAAGAGGAGTGACCATTCCACCCGGTCAAACGCCTTCTCGACATCCAGCGATAGCAGGCTAGCTGGGGTTTGGGAGATCCCTGTCTTTTCCCCTAGGTGTATTATTCTTCTTATATTATCATGTGTTTGCCTATTAGGGATTTATCCTGACTGATCCTGATGTATTAGCTTCAGGAGCACTTGCGTTAACCTGTTAGCTAGGATCTTTGTTTATAATTTTGCACCTAGGTTGATTAGTGCAATCAGGCAGCCTGGGAGTTCTGGATCTTTTCCTAGTTTGTGAAACACTGAGATCTTTGCCATGTTCATTGAGGGGGGTGATATTTCCTCCCTCTTTGAGTGTATTAAAGAGATCCGTTAGAATTGGGGCTAAGATGTCCATATTTTCCTTGTGGAATAATGCTGTATTCCCATCAGGTACTGGAGCTTTATTTCTGGTTAGTTCTAGAATGGCCTTTTTTACCTCATCTAATTTAATTTCTTCATCCAGTATCTTCCTTTCTAACTCTGAAATATTTGGGAATTTTATGGAGCCTAAGTATGCTTCCTGATCCAGCTCTGAGGGGTTCTCTGATGCATAAAGTGCTTGATAAAATTCCTTAAATGTATTCCCTATCTCTTCTATTCGGGTTTGAGTGATCCCTCCGTTATTTACCATTCTCTTCACGCAAGTTTTGTTTGGCTTTTAACTGTCTCGCTAGGAGTTTATCAGCTTTGTTTGCCTTTGTGTAGTACCTGTGATTCAAGTATAGAAGGTGCTTTTCTGCCTGTTTCAAAGGAGCTTTTCTGCCTGTTTCGCACAAAGAGTATATAGCTGACCTTGCACTTGTCGTAGTGCTTTCCTCAACTTGGTGGATGGCTTCTGTACTATTTCTGCCTGGATTTCCCAGGGTTTCCCTTCTAGGTCCGATTCCAACTGACTGTCTCTAGCCGTCTAAGTCCCTTCTGTGTCATTTTGGGTAAGGTATTCCACTATACCAGTATCTTCCTTTCTAACTCTGAAATATTTGGGAATTTTATGGATTTTTATCTAATTGTGTTCCGCAATACTTGGTCGAGTAGGATATCGGTCAGAAGTTTCCATCGCCAGAGTCCCGGCCTCTTAGGAGTTCAAGATAGTTTAGCCCATAGCAGAGCATGGTCTGATATTGAAATAGATCCTAATTCTAACTTCTGGATTTTCCCCAGGATTTTCCCCAGGAGCCCCGCCGATGCCCAAATGTAATCTATTCTGGGCATTGAATTATGTACATGTGAAAAGTGTGTGTATCCCTTCTGTTGACCCATGCTCCCCTCCATAAATCCACCAGTGACAGCGTTTCTATTTTTCTATGTAATTTTTTTGATGGAGCCCCCTGTCCCAGAATTTTTGGAGCTCAATCTGTCTAGGTTAGGGTGCCAAGCAAGGTTAAAGACGCCTCCCATTACCACCTCCACTGTGGCGAATTTCTCAAGCTTGTCTAGTGTGTCCCTCAGGAAGCCGTTATGACCCGTATTGGGAGTGTATATGGACGCTAGAGTTATTGGTTGCCCCTCGAGTTGTATATTTGCAAATACCGATCTCCCTGAATTGTCTGTTTGCGTATTCTGTACTTCAATTTTCACGTTATTGTTAAATGCCAAGATCACCCCAGCCTTTTTCTCTTGCAAGTTGGATTATATGGTTGTACCCTTTCAGGTGGAGTTTTCCCTTGTCTTTCCCCCTTATGTGTGTCTCTTGTAGCATTAGAATATCGATCTTGCCCCTTTGAAGTTGATGTTCTATCTTTTTCCTTTTTACTGGGGTGTTCAGCCCCAGTATATTGAAAGTCATCATTTTCTATCCCTTTCCCCTCCCTAGTCTCTCAAGTCTCCTTTTCGCCTCTGGCTTATCCCTTCGTGTGTTCCCTCCCCCTGCCCCTCTTCCCCCATCCCTCTTCCCTCTACGCGCCGAACCCATAACTGCCCTGAGGAGGACCCTAGGGCCTATGGCTGATCTGGCGAGTTGCCCACCGCACCAGTCCCTCAGTAAACTCAGGGATAACTTTGCGGGGGAGCCTAAACCCCACCTCGGTTCCATTGACTAGCCCCGGGAGCACCTTTACTAGTACATTTTGCCAGGATATCATCTTTAGAACCCATATTTATATAAGCCTTTACTTTTCTTGTAAGATTACCCCCCTTTCTACTAATCTTTTTGATTCTATTTCTCCCACTGCTAACAGCAAGATTCTGATAACAGTCTGAGATTCGATGTTTAGCATATAGTTCCAATGAAGCCATAAGTATATTGTGATCCCTCAGATGTCTTATTATAATCTCAAATCTATAACACCGCTTAAACATTAAACAAGATAATATTAGATAATCAATATAAGAAGACTGGTTGCCTCTTTTCCATGTGGGTCTTTTTGCTAAATTACCTTCCACATTCCCATTGGCGACCAACAAATCCCACTCTTCCAGCAAATCCATCCATCTCCTATTACTCCTAATCTTGGTGATTCTTCAATTAATTTTTGGACTCCATAAAACTGTTCAAATTAAGAACACCAGCCATTATCACATGCGATTCCCCTCTCGATCTCCAACTGGCTAAACACTCCACCATATGATTAACAAATTCAGCAATCTCTACAACGCTTTCATTCCGTTATATATTTACAATCATGATGTTCATCAATTTATCCACCGATTTGTATTTCACTATGTTGGCCAAAATTCCGAGCCTTTACAACAAGGCTCCCCTTGTCAAACACTTTATTGAAAAGAAACATGGTTTTAATTATTTCACATGGCTGATTTTGAAAAAGATGCATGGACATACCAAAATTGAAACGGATCGAAAATTATTGAATGTAGAGCAAAAAATTATTTTTAAATTACAGAGTAATGTGCTAGGTCTCAACGAAAGCATTGATTGGCATTTGGTCAGCCAAGTATGATTTTTGACAGTGTGAGATGCATATACCATATTGTGTTGGTGCCAGCATATCATTGTTTTAAAAAACACCTGTTTAGTGCTCGTGGTGTCCACTAATCTGTTCTACACCAGTAGGCTTCAGGTCCGTTCCAATATGGCCCTTCCCTTTGATGGACTTTTTTTCCAACACTGAGTAGTGTAGTCCTTTTTCTATGTTGCCGGGTCCGTTCCAACATGGCCCTTCCTTTTGATGGACTTTCCTTCCTACACTGAGTAGTGTAGTCCTTTCTTTGTGTTGCCGCACGACCATAGACGTACTGTTAGTGTGCAGCAGTTTTTGGTTTCACTGAATTCAGTGTTGGCTGTGTGCGTTTGGAAGCTGCCATTAGAGTGATTTAATCCCTCTGAGTGTACAGGTGAGTCATTAGCATTGTGGTTCTGTGTGTGATAATTTTCCCACTGCCGTTACATTCCCTTCCTGTACGCGTGGGGTAGTTTGGTTATCTTTTGCCATGGGTTCCCCACGTTGTGTAGGATGGATAGCATGGAAGTTTTTTCTGCATTCTATATATTGTACGGGCACTTAGTCTTAATCACGAGGGTGAAATAAAAGCACTCCCATCGGTACATGTTGAAGGGTGATGCCAGACATATGGTGTTCATTGCCATGCATCCATTGTTTTCCAGATTGATACTTTACGGCTTTACTGTGTGGATTTCTCCTTTGCAAACACGTTGATTGCTGCTTTGCTTGTTACAGTCTTGATCCCTACATCTGTGAAGGTAATTTATTTTATGATATTTGGAGCCCTGTTTTCATGTGTAATTGCATTTTGAAGCCCCTTTCTGGTTATAACAGAGCATGTGGTCTCTGTGTATTGGTTCTGTCTCATTTAGGTGTGGCGATACTTTAGCGGACTATGACGCTTTTGTGAAGTAGTGGTCTCTCATTTGGCGAGAAACCAGCGAATTTGTCATCCTGTGACGCGCTTTGAAGTTTCACCATTTAAAGGTAAATTTGTGGGTGCCCTGTTGGGACCCGTGTGAGTGTGGCATAACCTCTATGCCATGTTCTTTTTCTACATTTTGTAGTACTTCCTTTCCCTCTTTTTGGAACTCATTAGTTTTTCCTTTTACTCTTACAGGCTCGGAGGTTCTTTCCTTCCTTTGCCTGTATAGAAGTTTGAATCTACCCTTTCAGCACGGTGTTGAAGAGATTAGTGGATGCTTTTTTTAAAAAAAAATTCCCCTGAAGAATGTTCGCCCGAACTGGGCAGTGAAGAACAGAAACATGTTGGGATGGTTGTTGTTTTAGAGACACATTGAGATTTTTTTGTGTTATGTTATGTGATATCTTTTGTGTCATGCAAATAAGTGAACTTTGTATTTCATGTTTTAGTAACTGTTTTTTAGTGTTTAGTACACTGTGTTAGGTGAGGGTAGTGTTTTATGTTTAAATTCAGTTCGAATTATTTGAATAAAAATTTGTTATACACATTTTTTAATCAATCATAGCAGACGGTCTATTTTGTCAGGACTAGTGATGCCGGAAAACCTTATAGAGTTCCTGTGTAAAGGGGGTTGGATGTAAGTAAAACAAGACGTGTTATATTATTGGAGATAACATTTATCGGCTGAAATTTATAGTTTCTAAATGCAAATAACAATCTGCCTGCCGAACGACCAATTTTATGTTTTTGGGCCAATTGTTGAATCATTTGGAAACCATCTAACCATATCTGATTCAGCAGCCAGGTCTCTTGTAAAATCACAGTATCACTTGTAGAAAATATCTGATTGTTGTTTTCATGCTTCATAAAGCTGTTGAAGCCTCTATTCCACACTACTAGTCTTATGTTTTCCCATGTCAGAGCTCTCCTTCCCCAAACATTTCCTTCGCTAACTCACGTTTACGGGAATCTAACAACAAGCCCAATTACCCTGCATCTCCCACATAGACAGATTACTAAGTCTTTCCTGAAGGGTTTGAGCCTGTGATACGGCCGCTCTTACTTTTTGCGAATTAGACTGCACATCCTGCCACTGGAAATCCTGCCACTGCTCAGTATTCTTAAAATACTATTTAATTTCTTTTCTGTCCTGGTACACCATGCACCCAAGATTTAGTAGTTTATCTCTTTCTTACAATATCGATTTCAACCCGAATTAGGATTTAAGATGTATCTCTGCCAAATCTCACGTTGTTTCATATGGAAATCCTACAGACTTATATGCTCTGATGATATTCTTTCTAAGGCTGGTAACACATTTTTTTAAAATTTAATATTAGAACGATTCAGATTTAAATTTATATTTATGTTCAGTCTAAGTTCAATATATAACTAAAATGTCTTGGGGTCTACTTCCTTCAACACTCTATTTTTCTTGTCAACCCACTCAGACTTCGAGTTGCTTTTCCTTGGAGGATTCTGCACGCATGCTGGCGTGACCAAATCATTTATGCCAAAGAAGTACTTCAAACGATCTCCTTTGTTAGCTAAATGGGCCTCAGAGGGAGCAGCTTGGACTCCCCTCTTATTTAACCATCCCTGACACTCCCCAGTTCTATCCTTCTGTTTAATCATTTTACTAGACGTTTGGGGATTACTCTCTTTGGGTATATTCGATGTATTCACTATCAAGGTTTTTTTTTTAAATGGCTGCCCAACGCTCTCTGTCCTCTCTTCTTTTCTCCCCATGACAGGATAGTCTGATCTCTGTTTTCTACTTCTGACTGATGCCCAGCTTCTTCAACACCCTTAGATCGAGAATTGGACTTATTAACACCCACAGGCTTAATTATACAAGGCGTGTTACTGGGTGCAATAAGTTCTTTCCTCTGCGATGTTTGACAGGACATGTTGCATATGCCTGGCTTATCTGACCTTTCTAGAGGGACACTCACCCGCTTAGTAATTTTAGTCAAATCAATGCAAGTATGACTTTCTTTTACCAATTGGTTATCGTTATCATACTTTCCAGGGACTGTACACTCCTGTTCCCCTAATTCCTGGGCCCGAGGAACTATATGTGCACCATTCTCTTTTAACGCATCTCTAAGATATTTCCTGGAATCTAGAAGCAATTGATTCCTCCTCCCATTCTTTGATATCTTATGCGCCTATTAGAAAGTTTTTTTTTAACAGTGGTGCTACCTTCTATGGATTTCTACTGCAATTGTTCTGTGTGGTTTATAGTCAATGCATCGAAAAAGATGCATCGACTATAAAAGCGTTGACAGTCCATCTTTTACAAGTAAAAGTGCCTTTACATCGAAACCAGTCCATCGAAAATATAAATGGAGTGGTTTCAATGGAAATGCACTTTTCCATGTAAAATATAGCATTTTTTGTAATGTTAAAACGTTACATGGAGCTGTCCAGTGCTGAAATTGCTGCACTGGCCAGCTCCGTGTAATGTTTTAATGTTTTTTTGTATATTGGGGGTGGGGCGATTGCCCCACCCAGCCCCCCCACACCCACCCCCCTTACCCTAACCCATACCCCAATCTAACCCTAGCCCTAACACTAACCCAAACTCTAACCCTAATGTAAACCTTAATCTAACCCTAGCCCCAACCCTAACCCGTAACCCTAACCCTAATGTAACCCTTAATCTAACCCTAGCTCCAACCCTAACCTCACACCTTAACCCAAACCCTAACCCTAATCTAACCTTTAATCTAACTCTAGCTCCAACCCTAACTCCTAACACCTAACCCCTAACCATAACCCTAATGTAAACCTTAATCTAACCCTAGCCCCAACCCTAACCCCTAACCCTGACCCTAACCCTAATCTAACCCACAGTTTTATATTACTAATTTCGATGGATCCATCAAATTATATTCAACGAAATGGACATTCGATGGAATGGCATTTCGTTGCTTATAATTCCATGGTATGGTGTTAGATGCATTAGTATTCGATGGATTGGCCAGATACCGTTCTGTGTCATTTTCTTTTAAAGATGGGTTGTCCATGGTGACGTGTTGCTATTTCTCTTCGGACAAGACCAAAAGGCTCCTGTTGTCCTTCTACCTCTTCAGTAGCTATTTGTTTGTCTCTCATGGGTCTCTAATCCTTTTTAGACAGGTTTATCACTAGGTCGTTCAATATATCAATTTTAACATTTAGCTCACATAAGATTAGGTATGTGCTTTGGCTTCATCTTTTATGTTTTCATACAATTCTACTCAAGCACTGAGAACTGTATTCAAGGCCCATATCAATGGTGAGGTTAGCTTAATTTGCTCATCAGCCTCCTTCAATTTATGGTGTAAAGCCCTTGGACCCGTCTTTTCACTTTCAGCCACAATATCACTACGGTCCATTGCATCCAGGAGTTGTGAAGGGGAGCCGGCTAGCAGATCACTATCTTCCTGTATTATGTCTTCCATTGAAACACTGGGGTTAGAACAGTGAACCTCTCCGTATGCAATCAACAGTGGTTCAATTTCTATGTCTGCCTTAGTGCTCACCAGATCACCCGCAGACATTCCTACCCCCTCCAATATACTGAGGTCCGTAATATCCCCTGGAAACATCAATACCCCATTCTCCAGCCTTCTTGAGCTCTTACACTCAGTGCTACTGCCTATTTGTCTGTATTTTTAGGGTCAGCCTCAGCATTTAAATTTAGCTGCGCCTGGGATTTTACATTTTTGGTACCAAATTTCCCCCTCCCTTCTACCGTAGACTTATCAGGTCGTAATTTACTGATTCTATCAGTGCCTAACCCCTGTTCTTTATAGGCGGAGCTTAAAACTTGATCATTAATTCTTAGACTACTGGAAATCGAGTTAACCAAGTCATCCTCTGTTATAAGTGCATGCATTCTCAATTGTGTTTTAGCATCACTCTCAAAAGTATATATTTGGCCCTCAGCTTCTCTACTCAACGTACGGCAAATGGAATTTTTATAGGCAACAGGAGTTCTTTGTAAGCAGGTGGTTGTTGTTTCCTGGCTATAGGTGGCATACTTGTATCCTAATGACCCAATTTACCAGGGCACGAACGCAATTTTCGATATTAAGCAAAATCAGGGAAACACATGTTTATCACCCACTTTGCGCTCAAAAGCTAAACGCCCTTAGTCACTCAAGCGGGCTTCAAACAGGCTGGTTGCTACAACAGAGTTGCCTGAGCTGAATTTGGTGACCAATTAAGCACACTAGGTAAAGCTTCAAAGTTTCTTCTCTCACTCTGTGCCGAGCTCAAAGGGTATTAGCCCACCGTTACTGGCAGGGTGTAAAACAATGAAATGTGTCAGTAGATGAGGCAATTAGTAATCGCATCAGCCGGGGAGAAGCAGCAACCTTTCAACTACTCGCTGTCTTACCGTGTCAAGCTCATAGGCTATTTGCCTGCAGTCACTCGCACGGATAAACAAATAATTGAACCAAATTATGACGTCACAGCCACAGAGCGGAGGCTGCAGCCTTTCCACTGCTCCCCGTCTATCTGTGTCCTATCGCTTAAGCTGAGCCTTTTCGATACAGCGTGGTAATAGACAGTGAGGAACGACTTTGCAGCTTCTGAGATTCGCTATGCGCCAATGAGGAAGAGGAGAGTAGAAGGTGTAGCAAGTGTAATCTCCCAACACCAAACTCTCACTGCACTCTGCCACGCTGTGCCTAAATCCCAGCCTTTTTGATACGGCGTGGTAATAGACAGTGAGGAAAGACTTTGCGGCTACTGAGATCCGCTACGCTCCATGAAGGAAGATGAGAGTAGAAGGTGTAGAAAGGGTAATCTCCCAACACTAAACACTCACAGGTCATTCCTCTCAGGCTTTCCAGGGAACACCATGTGAATGTGCACAAAGGAAGAAGAGCATCTCCCACCTGTGAAGGCAAATGGATGGCCAAATATGCCAGGTCATCTTGAACAAGACTAAACCCACACCGAGTAGCCATTTTGAGTATCTGGTCCACCTAAATCCATTATTGAAGCTAAAAAGGCAGCGCGTCATGCTGGGAAGCATAGAACGAGACGAAAGTATTACTTCTGTCAAAACAAATGGGGCACAAAGTGTCCCCACAGGACTCCATTGAAAATGGTTTGTTCTGCACAGGAATATAACATATGTCATAAAGAGCGGATGACATCCCCTGCACTGCTGGGCACATGGGCTACACAGTGCCCCCAAAAGGTACATAGGAAATGCCTTCCAGCACTTCACAGAAGGAGAGATTTTCTGCAATAAGAAAAACGCAGATGCCAGAGCAAAGGTTGAGGCCCCAAAGAACTATTACCCTAAAAATGTAAACCAGTGTTCCCAGAACAAAATAAATGCACCTGGGGGGGGGGGTCAACCCAAAAGGGGAAGATATGCAAATATAAAAATCATTGACCATGCCAAAGTTGTCACTAAAAGACAGAAAATTTCCTGACTGCGTGCCAGGCAACTCCTTTCAATTTATCTTTTGACAGTGGACAGGTATGTGGGTGTACACAGTATTTTAAAACACCTTCGTCAAGTTGTTTCCTCCATTCCAGCCAGATACATGTAATGAGCCGCGTGCCAATCTACGCGCGCGTCCCTGCACAACAGGACAATGTACATGTTTGCTCACTTTGTGCCCAGAGTTAATTGCTCTCAATAACTATTCGTAAAAGCTCTCAGAAATCAGCCCGTCGCTTTCTTTCCTGCACTTATCTAAGTTCAATGACGAGTACAATTGAAAGAAGGTTTTTGAATGAAGCATTACCACGGGCATTACTCTGGCCAAACCTCAGGCCACTATAGAAGGGGAACATTCACATGTGAAAAATACTCGAACTGAACCCCAAAAGGGTCTCAAACCAAAATGCTAGGTATTGTCCCCTCTACACAAGACCAGAGGCAGCCCCTGGCATGTTTCGAACCTGATTGGGCATAACCAGTGAGTTGTAGCTTGGGGCACATCAGGCTCATGGCCCATACGTTCACTTGTGCAACAATGAGGAGTGATGCATGGAATGTCTTGAATTAGTCATAACCACTGGCATAGAGCCCCATGCTGCGCCTCACTGATGATGTTCACAGCAATGCCAGTGGTCATGAATGATTCAAAACGTCACTTTTCTGGGTTGCACTGCATACTACCTTGATTCAAAGTGCACATTCTGCACTGTGTACATGTCAGCGTTCTTCTCTTTAAGTGGGGATGCTATGCCGCAGCTTGAAGTGAAGACGGGAACTGTGTGGTACCAAAAGCTTCTGGTCAAATGAGTAGGAAGTAATGTCTGCCTCCACTCCCTATGACCCAAGCAGACTGTTCCATAAAGCCCATCTGAAGCCAATAGGGCTCATTATAAATTGGCCGGTGCGGTAATAACGTTTCAGTATTTACATATGCCTACACGTTACAGCATCGGCCATCTACAAGTTTGCCAGTGAGGTGCCTGATTTCCCGCCAGCTTAGAGGTAAGTCAGGCCCATTACCGGCAGAAATCGCTGGTATTACCAGCAGCGATATTACCGGTAGTGGTAATATTGGCAAATACCCCCATGGAGTCTAATGGGACTCCATGAAATTGGGATTAAGAACCGTTGCCAGCACTCATAATCCGGCAGTAATATCGCCGGACTGAGTGCCGATAACGGTATTACCATTTGCTGGTATCCTGGCGGATTTACAGACAGGATATCAGCAAAGTCATAATGAGGTCCAATGTCTCTCACTCTTAGCTCTGATAGTTCCAGACTCTGGGCCTCATTACAACCCTGCTGGTACGGTAACAACGGTGCCGGTAAGCCTACCGGCACCGTTGTTACCGGACCACCAAAGTACAAGCTTGCGGGCTGGATGCCCTTCCGCCCGCCAGGTCTGACCTGGCGGGTGGAGATACACCCACTCGCAGACTTTGACGGTAGCACCGGCACCATTATGAATGATGGCGGTGCTACCGTCTTTCCCATTCCCATTCCCATGGGAATGGGGAGCACCTTTTTCTGACGCCTGGGGCTGTAATGCCCTAGTGATTCCCCATTGCCAGGCGCTGGAAAAAATACACAACTCCGGCAGCAGCCTGCTGTTTTTACCGGCACGGCTACCGCCAGAGTTGTAATGAGGCCCTCTGTATCCAAGAAGATGTCCACCTTTTATTCTTCAAGCTGCCCTTCCGTTAGTGACAGGAACACCTTGCTTTAATATAGGTCTACCTGCATTTTGGGTTTAGAGGCTTCTCTTTCTCAAGTTTTTCATATGTGTCTTTAGTTTATTGCGGATTGTAATAGTATGGATTACCGTTGACTTTTTCCTTATTTCAGAAAAGCATGGAGGTTTTGTTTTTAGGCAATCGTCCTCATGACAAGTGTGTCAGTATTTCGGTGGTAAAAATGCTGAAATACCACAAAACAGATTTACCATTACCGCCACTTGGTCCCAGATTTTCTGCAGGATTACAGGTGGTGGTATGCGGTGTAAATCCCAATTTTTTCAGAGTGCATAGGGCTGCATGGGGATTTCGGCAGAATTACCGCCGACGGTCAATCTAACGATTTTGGCAGTAAAGTGGTGGATGTCCATCCAGCTTTTTGCTGGTGTAAAATCCCCCACCTCACAGCCAAGCCTGGAGAACGGCAGTGCAGTAATGCACGGGAATAGAATTACTGCCAAGTCACTGCCATTTTTTACCGCACCACCATTCTCATAATGAGCCTGAATATTAATCTATCAACTGATTTAGATGACCGTTCCCTCAAGTTCTTCGTGGGGATGGGGGATTCTCTATTTCCTGTGTTGCTGTTATTGCTTGCTTTCCCCGTCCCCAGTTGCAATCTTTAACACTGGCACAATATTGACCTTATTGAATTGTTAACGTTTGGGTGATAAGCACAGACGGGTGCATTTGCTTCTGAAAGTCTGCAGAAAGCTTTATTTAGCCATCCAGGTTTGTGCATCATCTTGAAACAATTAAAATTAATCACATGAAATACAGGTTTACCCCGTTCCCCTTATTTGCACACTGTGTGCTTATTAGAAACACGCAAAAGGGGAGTTTTGAGAAACATTTCCTTCAAATAATGTAAAATAACAAGCTTGCATGCTTGTGCCAATGACTAAACACAGGAGCCCTTATTACAAAGTATCTTTTTTCCAAGTCTTTGAAGTATATTTCCCAAATCCAGAGGACATTTTGGGTCCTTTTACACATCTATTCAAGATTGTGAAAAATACATCTACACGCACACTCTTCACTTACCACATGTCTAATAGGATATTTCTCATGGGGATGTATTATGATTTTTTGCTGTTTCAAGTCACCTCTATGAAACAGAGTATTCTGAGATGATATCTAGACGAGTGCCTACGTTGCAGACTGTACTCAAATCCCAGCTTCACCATTCTGTGATCCTGCACAAATTATGTAATCTCACTGCGCTTTATCTTCCAAAATTATAAGGCCCGGACGTGCTTCTGTTCTCCCTGTAGTAGGCTCCACACTCTCTAAAAAAAAAATGCCTACTCGGAATATTGCTCTACATATAATAATAACATGGCCGTTTAGATATTGCACACGAGTCTCTTCAAACCCCTCAAACTACTTGCAATGGAACTTCCTATGATGTCATCGACTACCAAAGACTGACGTCGCTCGCTGTGACGCCACGTCCGGTGGGGGCAATGCTTATGCACATTAGGGGGTACTGCGCCTCTTTCTTTGCACAGGGCCTGGGGAAGCTGCCTTTCATTCAACAGCACCGAAGACACAACCCCGAAATCCGCCACCCAAGTGGCTCGAAGCCATTCTAGTTGCCTTGGGAAGGGTGCCTGGAGAGAGAGGTGCCAGTAGGTTCTATATGTGGCATCAGGTAGGCGCTCTCCTCTGTCAACGGCTGAGATCAAAGATCTGGCGCCCCCTCCCCCAAAAGGCCTATAAAAGACACATCATCAACAAACCATACCGAATTATAAAACACATTTAAAAAATCAGGTCGAGCAGTGTACAATGTGCAGTACCTCACAGTCCTGAACTCCGGGGTCCACTCTCTCATCTCTTGCGCTTTGGCGTTCATGCCCCCCGTATACTTAACATAGTAGACGGCGAGAGCGGCACTGCCCAGCAGGAGGAGGGAGAAGTACTTCAGCCACGTTTTCATTGTGTTGTATGAGAAGGATGCCCGCTGTGTGTGTGTGGCGACGCCGGTGCGGGTGCGTAAAGAAAGGCAGCGCGCCACAGCCTGGATGCTGTCGTGCCCTTTGCTCCGAGATGGCCACCTGGGCCTGCAGGGGAGCGAGGGCAAGGCGCAAAGGCGGGCTCTAAACTGACCTCGGCTCGCTTCCGTAAAGGCCAGGCGTGGCGGACAGCAGCAGCCAACCCGTTCTTACATTCCCCGTCAAAGCGGACACCTGCCAGCCGCTCCTTTCTTCAGGCTGATGTGGAGCGTTTAAGACGCCTCCCTCCGGCTTATCCGTGCCTCCGTTGGGCTCGGTTCACCCACCCACACGCAGCCTCGGGCAATAGGGCAATGCCCGAACCAAAAATGCGGGTCTGGGACCGGTTTTTTTTGGTCAAAGTAGGACAATTTAATGAGTTACTTCACTATGCCGCTAGTAGCTTTGTCCATTGTTGCCGAATAAATATTCTTTAAATTGCACAATTTGAATTACATTTTGGGTGCTACTTAAACAGCCTGTCACAAATGGAATGAATTGCTATTTGCAACAGGGGGTCCCTTTTTCATTGGTCCCCGAGACAATTTTATGCCCCAAACTCTGCCCACACAGTAGCCAAAAGCAGTCGAGAGTGAGAATTCTTTAATTGAGGGTCTTACATATTTTCCACAAATATGCCAGAACGACCTAGCGAGTGAGCCCAACCGAACCAACCAATGGGGTTGGAGGGCAGGCAATGTCTCCCCATGACAACTTTTTTTAACAATGCGTTAAAATTGAGCATTTTACAGTACACTTGAATTGCAAAAATGTGTGATCCCGTACTCTTGGCCCTGTCATTTTGAAACAGCAGACCCTTTGTGCGGATGAGTGGTGGGCTTTAATGTTCAATGGAGCCAATCGCAAACTCATGTTCTCATTGATAACATTTCTCGAGGAACTAAAAAAAGTCTGCTAGAACATAAACTTGAGTAGGAAAAAGTCATCCTTAAACATGACGCGAAGGATTGCAGTCTGGTCCTGCCATGGAGTCAGTGGACACATGACGCGGCTCAGAATGACTCTCCATGAACTTGGTGGAAACTTGAGATGTGAAGGAGTGATAATTATGTGAATGAGTGTGATTTAGTTTTTTTAAAGGTTTAAATAAACCATTAAAAAAATTACAAAAAAATGTGTAACTCATGAAAAAATCCAATTGATGCAAGACGCCTACAGTGCACCGGAGAATTTGCCATTGCATTTTCATGATACCACGGCCCACAATATATGCCTGCATAAAACTTTTTTCAGACTGATTGTACCAATATATGTCAGTATTCCCATATAGGAATATACACGTTTGCTTTGCGCAAAATGAAGTAATCATACTATAAGCACAAACAGAAAAACGGATTACCCCTCTCTCTGTCCATATTATGTTGAGTGATTAGCCAAACAAATTTCTTCCACATTTCTCTGCCATGAAGCATACGTGAGACACTGTTGAATATTTCAAAACATTTATATTTTATTTTTTACATAAAAATGTTTTTTTGATATACATTTTTTACCAACACAAACAATGTCAACATTTTTTGAATTTATTTTTACAAATTACAACACACAATCAAGGGATAAAAAAACATTTGATGCGGTAGAGGGAACAGAACACAGAAACAAGATGAGAAGAAAAGTGAAACAAGCTACTAAATGGTCTCTGTTTTCTCAATTCTTAGAAAGGAATCAGTGTCTATTGTACTGATCTGGTACTATTACAACTTTCTCCAGATTTCATCATCAATTTCTGTTCCATCAACCATAAAACACAAGACGACTTGTGATTATTCCGGTCTTACAAGATCGTCGACATGTTTCGGCCCTAAATCTTAATGAGACACCATCTCTGATGTCATTTCCAAGTTGTTATACTGGCCTTCTTCAGGACAAGGTTATTTTTATGTTGTATAACATTAATCTTCTATAACCCGATGGAATAAAATGATCACACTATAAATGATAAAAAGACACATAGTCACACTTTTATGGTTCATGGCGTGATTCACAATTCAAAATAAAACAGTGTACATTACATGCAAAAATTCAACAGCCAAATCACTCTCTATTCTGCCATAACAAATGGACATGAGCAACTTTGTACTAATTTCAAAGTATTTTAGAAATTTCACAACTTCAATTTTGTCTTGACTTAATCTATTTTTCAAATTCATTTTTGTGAGTCATGGTATACCATGATCTTCAGAGTGTCATACCATTTTTAAAAAGAACCACACAAAAGGGCCCACAGCTCATTTTTATTACCTTAACAGGTTGCGTAGTATTCTTAAGAGGAAAGTAGATAGTCCCGATTCTATTAATCACAGGTTTTGCTTCTTATTATCACTTCCTTTTAAAACAGCACTTACATTCTATGAGCTGTGAAAGAAGCGAAGGGTGGCACACACACCACAACACCCAAATCACACGTGAACTGGACAGGATTATTTGATTATTTTCAAAAGACATTTGCAAGCCCAGGAAACTATTATTCAATCTTTAGTTGTCTTCATATTCATAATGATTTAATTCTATATTTTCTTTATTGGCTTTATCCCATCTTTATCATTTTCTATTTATTACGGGGCATCGTGTTCCACCAGATTTTAGGGAAATAGTAATTACACTTACTTTTCATATTTTCCAAAAGCAAACGACTTGTTCATCTAATCCTTAGTGTGATTGTTCATTCTTCACTTGCACAAATCACGGTTGAAAGGAAGACCCCTAATGGAAGCAGCACTTGAGGCCCTACAATTCTGAAGAAAGGAGGGGAAATAACAGATATTACTGCCTTATTTCAGAGACCGTCGCAGCTTGAGACAGGTCGGGTAAACAGTCCCTTTTCGTAACTAAACAAGCTAATTTTAACACACTTGTTTTTCTTCAAGCCACTAACAAATTATTTATTAGGTGGATAATTTCCTGGTTTATTTAGCACATGTGTGGTTTATGCTAATCACGTGTTATACACGCCATCTTGGATCTCTTGAAACTGATTTGGCGGTGGCCATCTTATAGTGGGAAAACACTTTTTTAAAAACATTATTTAAAAATCATCAACAGTGTTCAAACCTATTTCTTTCTATGTTTTTGTATTTGCATTCAACTTTCTTACTTTGATATACCCGTATCTCCAAAGTGATTAAGCATTTTTTAATAATATTTGTGGATGAGCGGCCTCCCGGCATGGATCGCAGTGCCCTACAGTTCTTCATACATGGAGGGAAAACAAAGGGGTCAATGTTACTGGCCAATTTCTGTTTTCAGGAACAGGCTGTATGCCAGATAGATGGAAAGAGACTGGTTGGTATAAGTACCAAAACAGATAGATGAGATCTATATACAGACAACAGCTTCTTTTTCGCTCACTTTATCGCCCGGCTACCTGGAGAGTACAATCCTCCGGCCCATGGTCTAAATTCCTCAGGTATATTTACTTACTTAGTGGTTATTCTGATTCAGGAAAATATCTCTTCCGGTGTAGTGTCTGCGACAGGAACCTTCATGTTTTCTCCAAAACACGTAATCTCGGTCTTGGGACGTATTTTTATATAGTCTGCTTAACACGTGATTTCTTTAAACTAATCACGTGTTTTTGGCGCCATGTCTGATCTGTCACGGATGACAAAAAAAGTGTGGCCATCTTGAGATGGCACATTTTGTATCTAAATTCCATGCTTCGTTTTTTGTCTTAGTGTTACATTCTTAGTACAAACATACCCAAAAAGAGATCAGGCCGTTTTGAGACAAGAAACTTTTTGGGATCTGGTTCTAGTTATTGGCCATTTTAAGTGTGGACATTGTTCAGTCTGTCCACTGACTAGAAACATCAAGACCATTGAATTAAATGGAAACAACTGGAAACCACAAAATGTCACCAATTGCGGTACAACGTGGGTGATATATGGGATCAAATGTCCTTGCAACCTGATTTATATAGGGAAAACAAAACGCCCAATAAAACAAAAAATATGTGAGCATCGCTCATGTCTCAAAAACAAGGTCGAGAACAAACCACTAGTCGCCCATTTTGTTGCACAGAAACATAAATAAACCAATATGTTTTGGTTTGTTATTGAAGTGATCAAATCAACTGAGAGAGGGGGCAACCGGGATCATGTTCTATCAAAAAGTGAACAGCGTTGGATATACAACTTAGACACAGTGAAACACGGTCTGAACTCCGCTATCAAGTGGAATAGCTTGATATTAGGCTGTAGTCTAATATAGCAATATGACAATATATCATCAGAGCATGGGTTTTCCCGATAAGGTGCCTCCATCTACTTGTCAACATCGTGGTACTTATGAAATAGCATTTAAGAACACCAGGGGCCAAGACAAAATGAGCATTTTTATGTATACCCAGAGACGTCTTACTCCCGACAACAACCCAGACGAGAAGTATTCTAATAAAGAACCCAGGATGTGCCTGGGTTACTCAAAATTGATCGTGACAGATCCGGAAGCTTCAAAGAGAGTTTCCCCGGTGGATTGTCGTGAGGCCGCTGAAGGAAGGGAAGACAGTAGCTGTGGGCTATGGTATCCAACACCGACGCATCTGAAGTTATGGCCCACTATTCTTCGAGATGCTGAGACAGTCTGCCCCCAACCGGCGAACCATGTAACATGGCCTCATGACTGTTTGGAAGCGGCTGCGGCAGTGCCTGAAGGCAAAGAGGCAGCTGTCTGAGCGACTCTGGCAACACAATTTCCCCGTCCACCACGGGTACCTTTCCGCTTGCCCCTTTGACTGGCGGCCCCTCTCGTACTACCAAAGGAGGAGTAGTACCGAAAGGAACCTTCCCTCCACTACTGTCCCCTAGGACGAAAAGGCAGAGGTTGACGCACCGCTGCGCTCAAAGACTTTGCCGCAGCTTTTGAGGTCTGCAACCTCTCAAGGCTCTCGTCAGCCTGCTGCAAAATAAATGTGCACCATCAAAGGGCATGTTGAGAAGACGGGCCTGCACATCCGGAGCAAACCCCGACTTCCGCAACCATGCAAATCTGCGTATCACGGTGCTTGCAGCCATGGATCGGCTAACACTGTCGGCCGTATCCAAACCCGACTGAAGGGATTCACACATGGCATCCTTGCCGTCTTGCACGAGAGCAAGGAAACCATCCCTTTCTTCCCCCTCAGGAATATGCTCAGCCACCAAGGAAACATAATTCCACAGAGTGTGTGAAAACCTTGCCAAGGCACACGTGGAGTTGGCCGATTTCAAGGCCATGCTCCCAGCATAAAATACCTTCCGGCCCAACCGTCGAAACGCTTGTCGTCCCTATCCGGAGGGATGGTAGGGTACGCCTGAGTAGACAAATAGCTGGGGTCGATAACGGAAGGGCGGCATTTCTTAGTAAGATTTCTATTCACAGCCGGAAGAGATTCTGGGGACTGCCAAGCAGCTGCCACCCTTTTCTGCAAGGTAGAGTGAAATGGCAAAACAGACAGGGTCAGAGGACGGACCTTGATCCAAGATGTACTTCAGATCATCCTGCACAAAGTCTTCTGGAGGACTAGACCAGCCCAGATACTCCGAGACACCTGCCATGAGTCTCCTATAAGAAGACTCCGCATGAGCCCCAGGTTCAGGTCTACCAAACTCCACGCCTGGGGAAGTGTCCAGGCCACTTGCATCATGGAGGGTCTGCCTCTAATCCTCCAACTGACTGTCCCCAGAAAAAATGGATCATCATCAAGGTCACCAGGTTCCTCAACCTCAGACCTTTCCTCCTCTTCAAAAATATCATCCAGACGGGGTTGAAACCCAGGTCTGGGGACAGAGGAGGGCCTGGAGGCCAAAGCCGGCCTCACTGACTTCAATGTAGCCTTCCTTGGAGGATCCATGATGTCTGGGTACTCCAACGGCAAATTTTGATAAAGAATTCCCAAAGGCGGCGATAGCGCGAAGGCTTCGACGTCGAGAGCGTCGACAACCTCGATGCCGGGATCACCGAAGGCTTCGGCATCGACGTCAACACAGGTGCCGACGGCGCCGTGGGCTGATACGACAGCAAATCGTTGATGTCCGAATCGGACGAACACAGCACCGAACAAGTCGATGCCGACCCCGAGCCCTCAATAGGTTGCTGCGATCTCACTGGAGACGAGGACCGAGACCTAGAGACACGTCCCTTGCGACCTTTCGATTCCTTGTCCATATGGGACCTCGACGGCTCCCGATGAGTGTCGCATCGCGAACCCGAGCCCGAAGGCGTGCGAGCCACGGACCAAGACTGATCCTGGCTGGCTTCTTCAGAAGGCGCGACCGGACCCGTGTCGTGCGATTGACAAATCGCCATTGTGGATTTTCAAAACGCCGCCCATTCCTCCGGAGTCGAGGACTTCTTAGGGCACGTAACCTTCCTCGAGGCACCATCCTCCGAGGAGGACGGGGAAGGCGACCAGTGACGGCTCTTCTGCGAGTGCCGGGACAAGGAAGACGAGTGGCGGGAACCACTCCGGGACCGAGATCCCCGGGCAATCCTTCTGACACAGAGAGTCGCCCCTCGAGTCATCGGTAGAAACCCCCTTGGACTTGGAAGGCCGGGATTTAACAGGCTTAGAGCCCCTACCCACCTGGAGCTTCCCCCTTCGCTCCCGCAAGGCTTTGGCCATCAGCAACTGGAATTTCGAGCAGTCGTCAGTGTCGTGCGACTCGCCCAGGCACCACAAACAAATGCAGTGGGGGTCAGTGAGCGACATCTTAGACTTGCAGTCCCGGCAGGTCTTGAAGCCGGACCGTGGAGTCGGAGGGGTCAATAAGAAAGACATCTTCAATGAACACACAAGGTGCGCCGAGTCTCACGAAGTTAACACGTTCGCAGCAAAAACGGAACTGAGGCTACGGGCGCCGTGCATCCTATTTATAACATCCTGTGACATCGTCCTTGACAGAGGCCCTCGAGGTACATGGACCTGACGCCATCGACGCAGGACGCCCTCTGCCAAAAAAGGTTCCGAAGTGAACAGCTGTGGACATTACATGTAAAAGATGTGGAATGCGTTGGAGGACACAATCCATTCGAAATGGCTAGACTAGCTGCACCAAAACTGTGCCTGTTATAAAATGAACACCTACCCCCTCCAATCAAATCAGCGCCCTGGGCCGGCACAAACCAAACACAAGCACATGCCCATTCACTCGCTCATTGACATGCGCACCCAGTCAACCATACATCATACACTGGAATACACATGAGCATACCATACACATGCATACATACAAAATACATGCTTACCTTCAGCCCTGATGCGGATGATGCTGCTGCTTGCTGTGAAAATAGAAGGATGGGGTGGGTACCACTGAAGTTTGTAACTGCTAATCTCACTCAACTCAATCTTATAGGCGTCCTCCAGAAAACCTGATAGACACTAGATCAGGGAAATGACTGAAGAAAAGCAATGTCTGGTGATGGACCTGGGGACACCTGGGGTGTAGTGAATACTACTGCATAATCAATATATTTAATTAATTAATCATTGTAAAGTAGCAAATAAAACGAAATATTCAAAATTGTTAATGTGGTGTTCTTCTTTTTATTTTCATGGCTTAGATGCAGAGACCAGTGTTGATGCATTTCAGACTAAAGTGTCCATCTTCAGGGCAGGTTCTATACATACATAATACCAAACAGAAACTCAGTGCCTGACACTTTGTGCACAATTCGAAATCAAGAAACCATAACATGGAACTGTAATAAACAAGAAAATTGCTCTATACAAAAACGTCATCATACCTGTCTCGCAATAAAGTTCTGGCACCTGGGAAAATGACAACCACATGTGTGAGAATAACAATCTGTCCAGGTTGTAGTACAACATCTTCACAATATGCTATCATATGAAAAAGGTATGTAAGTGTGATGGAGAGGCGAGGGACAAAACCCTAGCTGTGACTGATAGGTGAATAGTGGCTATGTTCAGGGCTGCTCAAAAGCTGAGCTCAAGGAATATATGTGCAGTCTGCCTGTGAAACAAGCATGCATATTTCAGGAAAATACCAGCAAAAGTAATTGCGATTTGTATTGAAACAAAAATAAAGGTCAAGGAAAGTAAAAAGGAGCATGACACTGTCTAAAGGTACATATCCAAAATACTTTCATACAAACGTAGAGTGAAAGATAACCTTTTTTTATTTTTTATATTTATTTTAATAATTTCAAACATATCAACAATATATGACCAACAATACAGCAAAATACATTTCTCATCACTCAGCATTACATAGGTTAGCATGTTAAAACCAATTCAGCATAATAAGAACCACTATAATACTTCAGATAACTTAAATTACTCCTCCTATGCATATTTACCCAACCATAATTCCTTTGCACATAAAACACCACCACTGAACAAATACAAAAACACGCCCACAGACTGAACAAAAACAAAACAAAAACAAATCCCAGATCAACACCCATTCTCACTACCAATTCAATAAAACCTATTGACTTAAACAATCCTCAGATACTCATCCACCATACAATTCATGAAATGGCGTCCAAAGAGCTAGATACTTAAGATAATCTTAAGGTCAAGGAAATCTCTCTGCTTAATGGTGGGCGTAGACATAAAGCCAAAGGCCCTTCCTGATGACGCACCCCTTAAACTCACACTTGACCTGGCCCCCCTAACCCCTTCAGCTGAACTGCCTTCAAGGCTAAATGATTTCCTCCTGATGCCATAACTAATTACTACGGGGTAAATGACACCGGGGAACTCAAATTTAGAAAAAAAGTGGGATGCAGGGAAAGCGGTTAATAGGGGAGCCATTATAGAACAGTCTGTGGCTTGGGGAGAGCTAGAATGCATCATCCAGCTTGGATTGAAAGGAAAGTCTGAGAAAAATAGAAAGACCACACAATGAAGGGATCTCTGCGCTCGCTCTGGGACCTGTGGGTGGCTAAACAGGCCTAGCAAACGCACCTTATGGGGCGGGCAACTCAGTCCATATTGCTCACGAAGCAACATTATTATTCCATGAGTAACAAGGGAAACAAGCTGCTAGCTGGCAAATTGCCGAAGGTGGCCACTCACAACTACATATGAGCTCTGAGGGATGCGACAGAGAAACGGGTGATCAGGGACCAGGGAAACTGGTATAACTGTAAAATGATCGAGAACAAAAATTACCTACTTAAAAAAGACAGAATATATTTTTATCAAATATTTTTTTAATAATGCCAGAGTACACCACGTCACCCCCACTTCCCCTACCTTAACCTTACCCATACCCCACCCCCATCTATTTTTTATAAAATTTAACACAAATCTCTAACGAATTCGACCCAACAAATTCGGTCATTTCTCATTAGGTATTTTTGTATTCGATTATTTCTGCAGATACCGGGAAACTGCAGACAATGGAGATTTCTCACTCTGCCTCAGAAGCACACCAGGTAAACCACACCTTAATACATGACTATCTCCCAATCAAACCTTTCCCAAGTTCCACTAGAAATGAATGGCCTCCTTGAAGCGAACATAACTGCCCAACAAGGAGCCCAGGCAATTCGGTCCCTCCCAACTGACAAAGCCCCTGGCACGGACGGCTTTTCCAATAAGTTTTCCAAAACCTTTGCTAATGTCTTAATTCCGTAATTAACCAAATTATTTCATTCTTTTCTAGACTCCGGCATGGTTCGGCTCTATGGCCCAGTCGGCTACTACTCTCCTATTATAACCAGGGAAAGACTCAGAAGACTGCTCTATCATGCCATAGCCCTCTTAAACCTTGACGCAAAGCTATACAGTAAGATACTTGCTTCTCGGGTAAGCGTGGTCCTCCCACATATAATTAATAGTGACCAGACCAGTTTTATTAAAAATAATGGAGCCCATGACAACATCAGGCGGGTAGTGAGCCTTATCGACATGGCCCACCAAAATCCAAGGGGATTGTCTCTCCTGTCTTTAGACGCACACCGTGAGTTTGATAGCATGTCCTGGGACTATCTAAAATTACTGCTACCAGCATATGGGTTTGGCCCAAAGTTCTTCAACTTGGTTTTGGCATACTTTCAGATCCCTGCTTCCCTGCTTAAGGTAAACTCCCTATGGTCTTCATTGCTCCCGTTGGTCAAGGGTACCAGAAAGGGTTGCCCCCTGTGCCCCCTAGTGATTCTGCTCGCAGTGGAGCCACTGGCGTAGAGGATGCACCTTCACCCCTGCATCTCAGGGTTCACTTATGGAGTGACTACCCACAACGTGGCATTATATGCTGATGATGTCTCATGCTTCCTGCGGGGCTCGTTATCCTCCCTGCCGGAACTACTCGATCTAGTGGATCAATTTGCATTGGTATCAGTGTTTTGTATCAATCATGGGAAATCCGTGGGGCTGTCCATAACAGAACCCCTGAGGTCTTGAGCACCTTAAAAGAAGCCTTCCACTTTTGGAGGGCTGACCACGAGTTCACATATCTGGGAGCCCGCATTACATCAAAATATAATTCTCTCATGAGGGCTAACATTCCTATGCTGTGGAAGAAAGCCAAAGATATGTTGCAGCATTGGGACATGGAGGAAATGTTGTGGGTGGGCCAGATCAGTGAGGTCAAATTATGCTTACTCCCAAAGCTTCTCTACGTCTTCCAGGCATTGTCAATTCTTATCCCAGAGCGTGACCTGCTTCAATTGCAGAAGGCAGTTTATTTGGCATCGCAGATCCCGTAGAATTCCTTGCAAGCTCTTATTCGGTCCAGGGGCTTTGGCAGTCTTGGGGTCCTGTCTACTCAGAGGTATTTTCGGGCTGCTCAGATTGCCACGATGCTGGACTGGGTGCCGGAAGAGAGGACTGTGAAGTGGAAGGAGATAGAGCAAGCCTGCTCACCCTTTCAGCTGGCCTACCTGCCCTTCCTCCCCAGAGAGGATAGATGTCTACACGAAGGCCTCCTAATGACCACTTACACTACCCTACAACGCTGGGATAAAGCATGCACTCAGCGGGGGTTTAAGTCAGGGCTGGGCCCTCTCTCGCCGGTGATCCATAATACTGCATTCCTGCCGGGGATGAGCAACATGGGAATTGATTGAGAGACCTCTGTAAAAACAGAGCTTTGGCCCTGGGTATCCAACAATCAAGTTAAACAGGCTGGCTGTCGTCCCCAAAGGGGATAGAGATTAGGATACTGGAGGGGCAGGAGTCGCGCACTGTTTCCACTTGCTACCGCTTGCTGTAAAATGCTTTTCCGGGGGAAAAGCTTCTTATATGACGCGTTAGGATAGGGAATTAGGTATAGACATTCCAGAAGAATCATGGGTGAACATTTGGGCCGGAGCACAAAAGAGCTCCCGCTGCACCCTCATCAAAGAGGGAGCCCTCCTCAAAATATATTTTTAGTGGTATATGACACCCCCACCCCCAAAGACTACATGCAAGCCACCAGGATTACTCACACCACTGCTGGCATGGCTGTGGTCAACTGGGGGACCTAGCGCACATGTTGTGGCACTGTCCGATCATGCAGACCTACTGGCAGGAGATCCGCTCCAAAATCAAAGACACAATGGCACGTTCCCGATGTCGGGCCATAGAGCGGACATAGCACACCTGCTGATGAGCGTGAGAATAAACCATGCTCGTTTCTCAAAGACCTCAGAAGGCCAATGCATTTCGTGCTGGTGGGTGAACGTATGGGAAATTATAGCGATGGAGAAATTATCAGCGCTCATATCAGACCGAATGCCAAAATTCTCCCAGACCTAGTCCGCTTTCCTGGACTTAATCCGGGACAAAGAGCACATGTTCTTTCAGCGGCATCTCATGAAACACTTTTCCTAAATTACCATGGTGGCGGGGGTGATCTGGTGTGATGGAGCTGTTGGCATTGTAATGTCGGGGAGCAGGCTCTCACAGGAGAAGAAAAGTGTGATTGTCGAAGACACATGGTGTTCACTATAATAACACTGCTCTCATTGGTGTGCCTTTTTTTCTCTTTCTTTCTCATTCTTTGAGGGATTTGTTCTGTTTGACATATTCAGAAAAGGAAATTTGGATGCATCGCTTGTGATACTTGATATGCTACGAATGTTAACCTGTAAACTGTTTGAGATTTCAATAAAAAGACAATTTAAAAATGAATATGATTGCATGTTTATTTTCCCTGGTCCTGAAGAAGCGACATGATGACACAACGAAAAAGAATGCATTCTAAAGTTACCAGCTTGAAGTCATTGTTTCAGACAGACTGAAGCTTGTTATGCACCCTTCTAATCACAGATGATTTGCACTTTTTAAGTAACATCCTACTAACAATAGTCAATCCCAATTACCCACTCAGGTCTGTGCCGTCAGCTATCTAAACTAGTCACCTTTTTATTTCATTAACATCTTTTTTACTGCAAACAAAGGTAGTCTGCGTTAAATACGGACCTTCTACCACGAGTAAAGATTACAAAACTCATCAGCACGTATCCTATCTCACGCCCCCTTCAAATCTAAAAAATATATCAATAATTAACTTTAAGTACATTTGAGAATTAGCTCAGCTTAGCTGAGAAATTCAGAACACCAAGCAGTGAATGCGCCTTAAAGGACCAAAAGAGCCTCACTGGTTGAAGGAGAAAGTACATAACAAGAGAGAACAGGAGACACTTCCAAAACATTTCACTAGATCATGTGTTTTCTATCCCCAACTTCCCTTCCTAGGAGACTGTTCTTCACCAGCCATTCAAAGCCATACCTCCCATCAACCCGGACCAGGGTCGAGGTGGAAAAATGCCCTGCACTTTCCCTGAGCAGGAACATTCTGACAGACTCCAAAAACGACAATGCCAACGCCTCCTGCGTAAAAGAGAATTGTTTCCTCCGATATTAATTCAAAGTCTAACAGGAGACCCCAGAAAAGCCATCTCTCACTGCACCTCCAGATTGGACTTTATGTCCAAAAGGGACCCTTCTTTGTAGTGTTTTTCGTGGCATCGATCAGGCTGTAGAAACATTTGATTTCCGCAAAATAGTTCCCATAGAAACACCTGCTGCATGAAAGCATTGATCACCTCAGGGGCCTGTATCGCTACAATCACCATGACCCATGGTCTGCAATCTATACATGGCCTGTATGGCAGATACATGGCAGGAAGTTCACCTGCATTTCAGAGCCACATGAGCAATGCATTGTGGGAATGCAAATGAAGAATATTGTAGGGTAATTCTATTCTATTATATATCCCGCTTTGGCTTTACTGTAGTTCAGGTTCTTGGTGCTTCTCCTTCCTCTACAGAACATATGATGACTTGTGAGTATTTTCATTAAGGTTCCAAGAGACTGTCGTGTCCATGTCCTGTTAGTATAGTGACTACAATTTCTTTTCTTCGGCCGTGCCCACTGTATATTTTAAAACACTACCTTTTTTTTTTTACTCACTAACCATGTTACCCCAATAGCTTTCTTCCGGTCCCACTAGCCATGGCCTTCAGCTGTGGCCCCACCACTCTACATATTGCTCCAGTAGGTTTCTTAAACAGGTCCACTAGCCATTTCTTTCGGCCATGGGCACACCACTAGGTTTCTTTTGGGCACGCCAGCCATAGCCTTCGGCGTGTCCACTTTCCAAATGGGACCCCTTGACATGTTGCCACAATAGGGTTCAATGAGGCCGACTAGCCATGCTATAACCTTCGATATTGCACCATTCAGGTTCCTTTAGTAACCCAGTAGCCATATACTTCGGCCACACCCAATATCCCCACCTGACTGTAGCTGTACAACTCTCATCACTGTGCTTATATTAGTAATGTACTACAAATAACCCTGATTATCCGTAAACACCCACAAATAACTGCAGTTATTTTAGTGTGACACATTTACATTCCTGATTCTGTTTTCTGCTACAACCGTCTGTATCCACAGTATAACCCCAGTTATGCAAGAACATTTGAGCTCATTTTGGTCACCAGGCCCACAACCCCTGAACTCCCCAATTTGTCATGGTGTCCTCTTTCTGCCTCCCCACCTCTAGCATGTTGCCAGATCATCCTTTTTCCTCCTACAAATGGCATAGTTACCACTTTGTGTTTTCGGCTAACTCTGCTTATACCCTATATAACCCTGGTTATCTTTTGCAATGAACAAAAATTGGCTGCTTTTTCATTTCTGAAAGGCCTCTGCTGCAAAACACCATGGTGGAAATGTAGCTATGATTTTGGTAGAAGGGGGCACACCCTTCTCCGTCAAATATATATATATTTTTTTAAATCTGGTTGTATTAATTTTAAACAAAAAAGTTCACATAATATAGTACATCATTTTTAGCTCATGGTTACATAACAAGGGCGGAACATATGGCATTGTTATAGTTTCAAACATTTATAAACGTGTCTTCATTCTCTGAATGTAACAGTTAACAAAAGAAACTTTGCCCTCGCCCACCCTGTTGGTTGAGCAGGCATTTTACGAATATTGTTTATGTGTGGGAAAAGTGGTCATAGTCCTACTGTTGCGGTGGTTTCTCGGTTGAGAGGTCTGAGCTGTCTTCCTAGGCCATCTATTGATCCCTTCGACTTGCATTAAGTCGCTGGAGATTCGTCAGATGGGGAGTTTGAAGTTGTTGCAAGGTATTTATTTTTGAAGTCATCCATAGGGTTTCGCATTGCGAAGCTTTGTTGTGCAGAGAGGCTGTGATAATTTCCATTTTGTAGATGTTGGAAGCTATATTGATCCATTCGTTTTTCCCCGGGACAGTTGAGGATTTTCATTTCATTACCAGTAAGGCACGAGCCGCCAGTAATAGTTGGGGGGGTCAGTCCTTTGATTCTGATCCAATCGTCTTCTATCTTTTCTAGCCAGAATAGGATCAAGTGAGGGTCGGCAACTGTTTGTATACCATCTATTTCTGACCTCATCCCAGAAAACCTTTATGTGCGGGCAACTCCACCACACGTGCCAATAGTTGGCTATTTCCCCACATTTTCTCCAGCATCTCTGACTCATTGTTTGGGACATTTTCGAGAGTCTGAGTGGATCATATTGCCACCTGTGTAATAATTTGATGGTGTGAAGTTTGTATTGGCTAGATATGGACGTTTTGGATGCCACTGTACACATTATTTCCCACAGGTCAGGGCGTATCTCGTCCCCTATGTCTTTTTCCCATCTACTTCTCAGAGGGTCCATGGACCCATCCCCTGCCGCTATTAGTTCTTTGTACATTGCAGATATGAGGCCTTTCATTTCGGATTTGGAGTCCAGGAGTCTTTCGAATGGGGTAAGGTCTCTTTTTATCCTTCCATTCAGGTTTCGTTAGAACGCCTTTTATTTGTATGTATTGGAATGTGGACAGTGTGCCTATTCCTAAGGCCTCAGTCAGTTCGGGGAGTGAGATGAAGGAGTCTTTTCTCTGCAGCTGCCCTACCCTCTCCAGGCCCACCTCATACCATGATTGGAACCTTCCTACATTGGGGATGTGGTCATTTATGCCAGGGGACCAGAAATGGCTGAGCGGGGATGGCCAAGTGCTAATCTTGCGCATTTCTTTGCCTATTCGCCATATACTCCATATGGTGCTTAATATTGTGTGGCCTTTGAGTCTGCGTTGAAGCTTTTTATGTGGGGCCCATAGCCACTCCGATACCGTAGCTGGTGATAAGTAATGGTTGTCCATTTGAATCCATTGGAGATTTTTGTGGTCTCGAAGGTGTGGGATTAGAATACGTAGCTGGGTAGCTTTGTAATAAGTTTGTAGGTCAGGGAGCCGTACTCCGCCTTTGTCTTTGGGAAGTGTTAGTGTGTTATATGGGATTCTCACCTTCTTCCCATGCCAGAGGAACCTTACCATGATCTTTTTGGCCTCAAGGAAGAATCCTTTTGGTATCTCAATGGGTAGCATTTGGAAGGCATACAGGAATTGTGGGAGGCATACCATTTTAACGGCATTAATTTGCCCTAACCAGGAAATCGTGAGTTTGTTCCACTTATTCAGATCAGCAGCGAATCGCTGGAGAAGGGGAGGGAAATTGGCCTCATATAAATCGGTTAGAGTTTTGGTGATCTGTATGCCTAGGTATTTCAATGTAGAATGTTCAATCTTGAGGCCTAGTGGAAGGAATTTGGCTTCATTTTCTTCTTTGGACCCCTGGAGGGGGAATAATATTGATTTAGTCTTATTCACTTTGAACCCAGAGAGTTGTCCATATTCTTCTAATAGATGAAGGGCGCGGGGGATGGATACAGAAGGATTAGTTACATGCAATAAGATAGCATCTGCATAGAGTGCTACCTTGTATTCTGTTGCCCCCAGCCTCATACCCTCTACCATGTGGTTGGTTCTACTTTTTTGTGCTAGGGGTTCTAGGGAGAGCGCAAAGAGAATCGCAGAGAGGGGACAGCCCTGTCGGGTTCCGCGTTTCAGTTCAAACCATCTGGAGTATTCTCCATTTACAAATATTGATGCTTTGGGGGATGTGTATACCACCTGTATTCCTTTTTGAAATCTCGCCCCTATTCCTACCTTCCGCAGGACCACTCTTAGGAATCCCCACTCAACTCTGTCGAAAGTCTTCTCTGCGTCAATCGATAAAAGGGCAGGATCACCAGGGAGGGTATGCGAGACGTGAACAAGGTGGAGTGTTTTGCGCATAGTGTCCACCCCCTGCCTTCCCAGTATAAACCCAACTTGGTCGGAGTGTATTAGCTGGGGCATTGATATTTCTAATCTAGAAGCTAACACCCTAGTGTAGATTTTGGTATCAAGGTTGAGAAGGGAGATAGGGTGGTCTGATCCACAATGTTTAGGGTTTCTCCCTTCCTTGGGAATCACCGTTATCAGTGCTCTTTTGAAGGAGTCTGGTGCTTCTCCTGTCTCTAGTATCTCATTAAATAATTCTGTCATAAATGGTGTTAGTTGCTTGTTAAAGGTCTTGTAAAATCCGGCCGTATAGCCATCTTCCCCTGGAGATTTGCCTAGAGTTAACCTTTTTATTGCATCTTGGACTTCCTGTTCGACTATTGGAAAGTCGAGCAGCTCGGCTTCTGAATATGTTATTTTGGGCATGTTGATTGGGGATAGGTAGGAGTCCGTGTCTAAATGGCCAGGGGTTATTTCTGAGGTATATAGGGTCTCGAAGAAATTGTTAAAACACTCTGGGATGGTGTGGGGAGTGTGAGTCGTGGAGGAGTTGTCCTCAATTATATCTTCTACCTTGCGCTCTGCCCTTTGTTCTCTAAGTCTGGCGGCTAATAGTGCATCAGCCTTGTCCCCTTTTTCGTAGAATTTCTGTTTAAGGAATCGTAATTTACGCCCTACTTGTTCGTGCTCCAACAGTCGTAGTTCCTCCCTTTTCTGTTGTGCTGTGTTCATTTTGTCAGGATCTACCTCAGGGTCCTTTCTTATTTCTCCTTCTAATTGGCATATGTCAGTTCTGAGTCTGTGTTCTATGATCTTTCGCTCTCTTTTCTTAGAGGAGCCTTCACGTATTAGGATGCCTCTCCATGTGGCTTTCCCAACCTCCCAGATTGTTTGCTTAGATACCTCCCCATTATCGTTCAACTTAAAGTATTCATTAATTTCAGTCTCCATCTCTGTTTTATAAACTGCATCTTTCCAGAGGCTCTCATTACACTGCCATTTCCCTCCTATAACAGGTAGATCCGCCCAGTTAAAGTCTGCCAGGACCATGTCATGATCCGACCATGCTATCGGGATAATTTCTGAGTACGTTGTGTGTCAAGGAGATCCCTTGTAAGGAATACATAATCAATACGGGTGAGTGTGTTGTGGGGGCGCGAATAGAAAGTGTATCCTCTATCGTTGGGGTGTATGATTCTCCACACATCCTTCATTTCGTACATATCAATTATTTCTAACAACTCAGTGTGGTCGCCTTTATTCTGGTTCCTCGTTTCGGGGTTACCTGGTTTCCAGTCTTTGGTCAGGTCTGCTCACTGGTTAAAGTCGCCTCCCACAATAATATGACCTGAGGCTTCCAACATTATTTGAGGAATTGTTTTCTCAAGAAATTTGACTTGTCCTGTGTTGGGAGAGTATACCGTAGCAATTGTTACCTTTACTTTTGCAATTTTCCTCGTTATCAGAAGAGCACAACCTCCCACATCTGACCATGTCTTATCTACTTCAAAGTTAATTCCCTTCTTGAGCAGGATTCTGACACATCCTTTCCTAAGTGGCCCAGAGCCCCAGAATTCCAGCCCTCCCCGCTTCCCAAGAATACTTTGTTCCTCTCCCTTTGCAGTTTGTCTCCTGCAAGAGAAGTATGTAAGTTTTGGATCTTCGAAATTCTCTAGATACCAGTGACCTTTTGGTTGGTGAGTTCAGGCCCTTCACATTGATTGTCCTGACTCTGAGAGAGTCCCTCCCCTTCTGTTCATCAGGTGATGCCATTGTTGGTTTTTGTTGGGAAGCTGTTTATGTTCCATGACCAGAAGATTATGTGCTGACCTATTCCCACACTGCCTTTAATGTTTCCTATTAGCTCAGATGTTGCTTCAACCTTTTCCCAATATCTGTCCCCCCTTCCCTCCCCCTCCCCTCACTCCCTGAGTTGAAGGCGGTCGATCGAACTCAGATGGTAACTCTGGTCCTGCATCGAACCACCTATGGGGACCGTTACTTCACGTACCCTTGCTTAATATAACATCTCAATTTCGATTGAGCCCCCTATGCCCCCCCCCATGTTCGTGTCTTGACCTTGTAGTCAACCAAAAAAAGTTTTTTGTCCAATCAGGTCTCTATCTTTTACATTGAAACAGATGTCATTTTACCAATCTTGGTGGATGTTCAATTGGTTGCCTCCGGGGAGGCATTACCTCTTCGGAATGCCCTCAAACCCTTCACATGTCTTCTCCTGGGACCCTGTCCTCTCGTCGTGGCCCTTCCCGGTTTTCTTCTTCTCAGTGCGGTCCAAGTAGGTCGCAGATGTATGTTTTGATTTCCCTTTCTGAGCTCAGCTTTATTTTGTTGCCTTCGTATTCGAAGCAGAGGCAGAAGGGGTATCCCCATCTGTATCTTATGTTCTTTTCTTTCAGATGCTTTGTAAGGGGCCGCACATCCGCCAGAGTGCAAGTGTCATGGATGACAAGTCTTGGTATATTGAGATCTGAGCACCTCCAAGCGTGATCGAATCGCTGCTTCTTGCCTTCTCAAGGACTCTGGCCTTATCCTGGAAGCGATGGAATCGGGCAAGTACCGATCTTGGTCTGCCCGGAGGGCCTCCGGCTCTATGTATTCTTTCGGTTTTAGGTTCATCAATGGCATCATCAGCGACCAGGAGTTTAATGATGTCGTGTAAAGTATTTCTCAGGTCGCTCTCCGTCTCCCCTTCTCGTTCCGGGATGCCGAAAATACGTATGTTGTTCCGTCTTTCCCAGTTTTCCAAGTCATCGAGCTTTATTTTGAAGTCCTCCTCCCGCCGTTCTAGTTCCGTCATCCTCAGGTCAAGTTGTACTTCCAGTGTGTCTATGGAAGCTTGGTTATTCTCCACTCCATCCAGCCTTTCCTCCATGCTGTCAGACGGTTCGTGATTTTGTCGATTTTACATCCAATGTTGGCCCCCATGTTCTTTATTTCTCCTAATAAGGCAGCGATGTCCCCTTGGTGGCCACTAATTCACTTGCCATAGTATCTGTGTTTGCCATGTTGGGTTCGCTGGTTCCGGAGGGCAAAGAGGCGTAGGCGAATGGGGCTAATTTCTCTTTTATGCTCATGGGGTTCCAGAGATGTCGAAGGTGGTGATAGTTCGGAACCGGGTCAGTATCGCAGTTCGTGTATGGGGGGCGTTTTTACCAGGCTGGTTCCGCAATTCAACTTTTCTATGTGCTCCGCAGCAATCATTTGGGATTTTTCCTTTTGTACTCTCTGTGTGGCGAAGTCTGAGGAAGCCTGAGGACTTCTTGAGGGTTAGGCTGTGTTAAGTTGAGTTTCCCTCCTTGTTGCTTGTTAGGCCAGGTAGGGGGGTGTAGTATGGAAATGTTCAGTTTATTTCGTGCCCACTTTTTGTGGAGTGAGGGGAGAGGGTTCAGGCACTTCGTGACGTTCAACTTAACTTGTGATGTGCAGGGCTAGGATACCCTGCGGCTGTTGTCTCCTCTCTTTTTGGTACTCCACCCCAAGGAACAGCTTGTGGTTTGAGATGCTATTTGTTGTCTCTTGTTACGATGTGTGTTTAGGGCCTGGGGGTCCGTGGTTCGCCACCTGCTCTCCCTGGCTCTGTAACGCTCGCTCAATATGTCCTTCAGAGTTCGGTGCCGGTGGGTGAGTGTTAAGGTGTCCCCGTTCCGTGTGGGGGTAAGTTTGTCTTTATCTCATGCCCTGCTCCATGAGCGGTGCATAGGGTGGCTAAATTAGTGCTGATCCATGTGGTCACAGCAGGTTCAGGGCCTTGCATGAATGTCTGGTGCACCGAGAGGTGCTGTGCGCCTGTTCCGTGAAAGCGCTGTGGCTTGATGGCGAGGTGGGTCCAGTGCGTGTTCTTGTCACCGAGGGCCGCAACGTCTTCTCCGTGTTCCAGTGGGGTAAGCCCCAGTTGGCTGATGCTGCGGTGGAGGGCCAAGGGACACAGCGGATGACAACCAGTTTTGGGTTGGAGGTCCTTTTCTGGTGTGGGGCCTCGGGCTGTTGCTTGCTACGGTATACTCTCCCAACACCAGAGCGGGCCTCCCAGGAGAGTGAGAGCATGCAGCACGTGTCAGCCGCCACGAGTGGGGCGGACGGTGCACGGCTGAAGGCACCTACCTCTTCATCTTATCGGGGCACCGGGGTCTCTGCTGCGGGTCCGTCTTTCGCTGTGGTCGAAGGCGGCGTGCCGTTCTGCTCGAGGAGCTCCCGGAGATATTTTTTTGGGCGGATGGCACGCTTCAGTGCCCGTGTGTCCAGGTAGTTTCACTTTCGGGTTGGTCAGCCTGGTGAGGCCGATCCGTATCGCGTCGATTTTCTGGCAATCCCTCCACCGATTTCCTCCGAAATTTCGCCACTTAAGGGGGTGGGGGGTATTCCCACGGCTGGTGTTTCTTTTTTAACTATGTGGGGGGTCCTGCAAGCTCGGGCTCAGTCCACTTTTTGGGGCTCTGGGAACAAAGCTCACGCAGAGAGCATGGATATCTCTGTGCCCCCTGGTGGCCAGTCTCCGTCAAATATTTTAACAACTACTGGATGGATTAACCAAAGAGCTCTCCTGGAAATCGAGTCAAAGCTTCATGCCCAAGTTCTTTCGTACCTGGTCCAGTCCTGCCTAGCAGTTTGTGCTGTGCACTGCATGGAAATGTAGACTTTTTCTCTATGGGAAAATGAACGGGAGTAGGCTGAAAACAGTGTTTCTATGTTTTCTTAATAACTTTTTCATTTTCAAATGAATTCCCAAAATATCCAGTTTAGTTGTGCTCTTCACAAACCGTTTGGAAAATGTCATCCCAATCCATCCTGCAAGTCAAAAGTTATTATCCTGGCACTGCTTCTCTGCTGTAAAAAAGCACACAGGCCAATGAAAAGGTTTTAAGGAGTAGGGGGCACTCCCTTCCCTGCCAAATATTAAAAAAATTACCTGAGTGATTTCCCCCTAACCGGTTAAGACATTTTAGTCAACGCCTTGTGCCCAAGTCGTTTTGCGTTTGGTCCAACTCTGCCTAGCAGTTTTCGTGCTAAATGTGCTAAAAAATGCACTTTTTCCTTATGGGAAAAGGGATGGGCTGCAAACTGTGAAACTGTGCTGTTTTGTTTTCTTAATAGCTTTTTCATTTGGTAACGTAGTGTTCCCAAACTATGCAGGGGACCCTGACAAACATATTGTTTGGAGAATTTCATCCAAATACATCCAGCAAGTCAAAAGTTATTAGCAATAGATTTTTGGGGAACAATTGATACTTTTTCACTTCTGAAAAACCTGTTAGCCTCTCTGCTGCAAAGCACCAGGGGAGATATAGCTATACTTTTGGGAGCAGTGTGCACCCACTTCTCCATCAAATATTATAAAAACCACTGGATGCAATTACCCCAAACCCATCCTGAAAATTGAGTTAATGCTTAGTGCCCAAGTTGTGTTGTACCTGGTCCAATTCTGTCCAGTGGTTTGACTGTGTGCTGGGGTAAATCAGTTTTTTTTACAGATCTTTCCCAAAATGTGCAGTCTGTGGGGGAAGGAGTTGTGTGATAAACTGTGTTTGCAAAATGTCAGTCAAATCTGTCAAGCGAGTCAAATGTTATTAGCGATTCATTTTTCGGGTTTCCTATGTATCACGATACTCATCTTAACTATAGTGTG
The DNA here is from genome assembly GCF_040938575.1 of Ambystoma mexicanum. Classification (NCBI taxonomy): domain Eukaryota; kingdom Metazoa; phylum Chordata; class Amphibia; order Caudata; family Ambystomatidae; genus Ambystoma; species Ambystoma mexicanum. Next base: position 142,980,477 of record NC_090921.1, read on the forward strand.
TCGACCGCTGCGCTATAATGTGTATATGTAGATTTTGATGTGTGTCTTTTGTAATCCAACATCAGGAGGACATGTTGGGTCTTTTGAACGGTTCTGAAGTCTATGCTCAATGCTTTCCATAGTTCGTTCGCTGGTGGAGGCGATGACATGGGGGGGTGAAGAGGGCGAGTAAGTGTTTGGCACCATATTCAGTGCCTCCTTTCCCTTAGCTTATAGGTCGAGAAACCAGACATTTTCCCACAGGCGGGACTTTACATTGTTCATTTAGGCGAATTCTGGACACGACAAAGGAGAACTGCAATAGACTCACTTCGTGGTCTACTAATAAGTAGCACCTGCATTTTTGCCACCTCTGCTTGAAAGTGAGCATCACAAATAATCCAGCACCTGTTACTATAACCACTGTATAGGAACATCCATGGCTGCTATCTGGAGTGCTATGAAACTCTTCTTGGAATGAATTCACCAGTGATTAAGCAACTCACCGCAACTTTTGGTAAGCATTCTTACAAGGTAAAAACAAGGATAGACTCTAATAAGATATGGGCACTTATTTTATTTGGAAACAAAGATTCATGATAAGCTGCACAGGATCATAACAGACCATTGGTGCATGGACCGCAGCAGTGCCAACCTCACCAATCAGGGCCACAGAGTTTGTCATTCAAATGCGTACATTGCATGTGGATGGAATGAACATCCGTCTGCCAGGGCTTTAAGTGGGCCGGGGCTATCCGGGGCCAAGCCCGGCAGTCTCTGAGATGGGCTCCCGAGCCAGGGCTCACGCCGACTAGCCCCAGCTACGCCAACCTCTCAGGCATTCGGTCATCTGAGCGGTTACACGGCTGCCTGCAGGTGTCAGCATTTCGGATTATAGAAAGGAAAAGCATTGACTTTTCTTTTTTCTAATCCGAAATGCTGACACCTGAACCCAGCCGTGTAACCGAGTAGCGCTTCTGCTTAAACCTGCTTTTGTTTCTGAGTAAAGAGCTAACATGCAGCAAGAAGCCCGTTAACCTGTACTTGGTTAAAGGGCGTCCATTGCGTGTTAGCACTACTAAGAAACAAAAGGAGGGGCTGGCCAATGCAACCCTCCTCCTGTTTCAGAATAAAGAGACATTATGCAGTAGGCAACCCATTGCATTCAAGGAGCCATGTGGTTAAAGGGTTGCCTGGGAGGGTCAGCGACAATTGAATGCAAAGGCTGGGCAGGATCTTGTTGGGGGCATGGCCTAAGCACTTGTACTTAGGCCAATCCCCCTAACAAGAGCCCCCCCCCGTCAATTTAGCACCCAACTTAAAGCACTGTTTGTCACATAATTTGCACTTCCTCCCCAAACACAAAAAGGAACTGGGATCTCAGTACACATGGGGTTTTTGGTTGCAAGTGTTTACTTACTTTAATAGTATATCAGCACAAACAGAAATCATGTTCATGCCGATCTTAGAGCTACATGAATACGAAATATGAAAGATAAAGCAACTGTTTTCAGGGGCTAAACAGGGCCGTCGATGGAAAACAACTTCAGGAAGCAAAATCCTGTGAAATGTACCCTCATGAAGTGAGGCCCTGACCTGCTACTGCTGCATTCCATGCGGGATGCCAATGACCCGAGGCATGCGGGAGCCAGCGGGCAGCGTGGGAACACACATGGAACAATCGGTTCCCAGGGGGTAGGGCCTGATACTCCCCAGTGCCTTCCTCCATGGAAGCCAATATACCCGATGACATAAGACCTGGGAGGAGAAGGCACAACGCTTGTTCCCTCCTGACCTTTCGTCTAATGCATAATGATTTGGTGCGTCTTCGTTTATTATTGGTTCTGTGCATAAAGGTCAGGATTAGTGGCAAATCCAGACTTCCGTACCTACACCCACAAAGGCTGCTTCCACGGCTCTTCCATGATATTTCCTTTCAAAAGTCAGAGCCCAGCGACTCGCGTTACTGACAACTAATGCTTATGTACATTCGCAAAATTACCATTCCTTTATAAGAAACCACAGTACTACCTAAAGTTGATTCCCTCTAACGTAAACTGAAATATATTCCTGAACACAAGGCTTAACCGCCTCAATGTTCTGGGGGTACGGGGAGCCTGGTTAAAAATCTCAGAGTAAAGGAGGATGTGCAGATTGCGCTGTAACGAAATGGAGGTGCTCACCTGCTATAAAAATATGATTCCTATATATGAGAAATATTTTGCAGAATATGATCTGACTTACATTGCCAGCAAAAAGTTTTGGTTGAGATGCTTAGCAGAATGGAATAGGAGCCTAAAAATTACAATAACCCAGAGTTGCAAGGTGGCAAACTCTCGCCTTAGGGAATTTGAAGAAAATTTGAAGCTATTAGTTGAGCTATAACTGCACTGTGTTTCCTCTTTGGCGGATGTAATATGTCTATTCTTCAGCAATTTTTTCTATCCTTCAATGAGAAATAGATACATTTAGTGTCTCTACACTAAGTATCTTTGTGGTTTTGTTCTGTTTTATGCTATTGTTAGTTCTGTAATTATGTTTTAATAATTTTAATATTGTACTATTAATGTTTAATTGATTGTTGTTTGTATGCTTATTTCTATTTCTTTTAATTGATTTGTTATACGATTTGTGGAACGTTCATTGAACTATAACACAATTAAAAAGTTAAAAAATAAAAATATAAAAAATCAAAAAAATAAACAGAAGCCATATCCAGTGGCATATGATTTTGTTGGAGGGAATGCAGACAAAGGTGATCCTTACAAAATTCGTGGTGGAAGGTCATTATGTTTTCAGGATTTTAGACATACACCGTTATTCGGTGTCTGCACAGCCGCAGTTTTTTCAACGAATTGCAAGATTACTGCTGTGTTATCGAATGAAGACATGCATGGATATCCCTAAATTTGCCACAAGACGTACAATACATACTGCCATATGGTGCAAACCAAACATATGCTATTTCTGTAAGCATCATCATCATCATCACTATTTAGAAAGCAAAGTGAGCAGTGCAATGCATTTCCATCCATTCCTGGAGATGGCCGGCCAAACAAGACATCATCAGAAGATGGTACAGGGAAGGCAAGATGCCAGGAAGCAGGGATTTGAGGTCCAGGGGTTGCTAACTGTGGAGGTGGTACATAAAGAGCCCAGCTCCAAACACGCTCAACAAAGAGGGGATCTTTGTTGTGGGTAATCCCTAATGAGCAAATTGGCAAACTGCTCTGCCATGATATGTAAACAGGCTAGCTCAAAATGGTTCCATGTCATTTCATCGCTGGATGTTTTTTCGCAGTTTTTTTTACCGCAGATTTTTAAATGAAAAAACCTAGCAATTTTGTATTTTATTATTTTGGTTGGGGGGGGATACCACCACAAGTTCCCCATTCCCTTTAATTTTTTATGCATTCCTGGACACACCCACCCCATAATATCATTTTCTACCCCACGTAAAAAATTTGATGGGTTTTTTCGTTAAAAGATTAGCGGTAAAAACCCATCGAAAAAACATCCCACGATGAAAGGACGTTTAAAAAACTTGCCATGGGAACACAAAACATCTTCAGCCATGGAACAGGACTGACCCAGCGTAGCAAGCCACATCTCCACCGCATTCTGATATTTCCTCTAATTTATTTTCCTCAGAGTGCACCTCTGTCTCAGTATTACTTTTGAAGTTCGAATTCATGCCAGTGTAGAAAGCATCGAGTGAGTTCCTCATTGCCCGCTCTCTGAGTCTAAATTCAAAGTCCTCATTGGCAGAACTAGTGGCCCTTTCTAGTGGCCACAAACTTTCCGGTCCTGGTCACTTCTACGATCCAACATGTTGCTGACTTCTCCAACAAAAAGCAAGACTGAATACACTGTCCAGTCACAGGCCACAGGCGCTGATGGGATCTCACTCAAGCCCCGTGTCAACGCTACTTTGGTGACGTCTGTTACGGCCCAAGGCTTTAATTGCGCAGGCCGAAATAAGTGCAAGCTACTCCGGTTGGTGCGTTTGGGAGTTGCCCAACATGCACAGAGCGTCGCCTTTTATTCTTTTTACGACATAGGACGTTTCCATTGCATGGGGTGTCCTACCTCATAAGATCCACACCCACGTGCCAAGTTTATTATTCAATAATTAAACAACTAATACACGGCAAACCCTTGCACACTTAATCACTCTACAACATCTCTGAATTGGCCTGGAATGTTCCTGTTCATTTCGTCAGGGGTATCTGGAGCCTTGATCCAGGATGATGGATTCAGACATTGGGGGCTCTTTGTTCATTCTCCATTGTTCCACTTAAGTCCCCCACATTTAACCGCAGAGGAGACATGGGTGTGCTTACATGATCGCTCTCACTTTCACTGCAGGCTAGAGCACTTTATAGTATGGTCATGCCATCAAAGGTACGGAATCAGCTTGCAGTCGTGAGTTATGGAGAATTCACCCTTTTCCGCTGTCACCATAGATCCTTGCTTCCCTGTGACAGTCCACGGGGCAGTCGCATATGGCAAGCATCCTTGCTGCTGGGAGTGACGCCTGCGGATCAATTCTGTATCCCCTCCTTACACTGGGATGTCCCATAGGAGACGCCTCAGACTCACTTTCTGGTTAGTGCTTACTTTTAGTTTGTGCAGTGGGTCTGGGAGTCTGAATTCTCTGGATGCATGTTCTGGGACTATAGATTTGACCTTGCGACCCAGAAATTGACTTGCCCATTTGCCCTCAGCCAGCAGACAATCCCATAGAACCGCAAGGGATGATCACATAATTTTAATGAAACAGAGGACCCGTTGTCCAATCTAACTGAATTTGGAATGCTGTTGCCTGCAAACATCTCTTAAAGTATCAGGATGTCGATCAATGCTGCCGTGGAGGCCACAGATCGTACCCCCGTAAACCTTGAGTACTGTTCCAGCACCATGAGGAAGTGTTGTGTCTGTTGGACAATTCTGAAATCTATGCTCAGTGTTTTCCAGGGTTCGTTCGCTGGTGGAAGCGATGAGATGGGGAAGAAGGGGGCGAGCTAGTGTTCCTGATGCTTGGCACTATACGCAGTAGTCTACTGCCTCCTTGCCCTTGGCTTCTAGGTCAGGAAACCAGACATTTTCCAGCCGACAGGTCTTTGTACTGTTTGTGCCTGGATGTCCAGCATTTGTCAGGAGTATGTCTCAATGGACAAAATCGGCTCATACCTTCCACATGCCTTAAAGGAACGCCTGCGCCACTAGCATTCACGGCCGGTTTTTAGTTGGGGAACCAGGTTCTCCATGCCTTAATTCCGCATAATGTCATCAAATATATTCTGCAGGGACATTGATTTAGGAATGAAATCTCTGGTGACCATGTTTATGAACCCTTTGACTTCCTCATCAACCTCCTTCTCTTCAATGGCAGCCCCTGTTGGATGCTGAGAGAGGTAATTGGTGGGGCTATTCACCCCTGCATTTAAGGGTAGCCTTCCCCCATAATCCTGGAGCTGTAGACTCTATCTCTGCAGTCAAATAAGAAGCTGTGGTGCGGATACCTGCATTATGATGATCAATCGCTTGCGATCTGTGAATATAGTCACAGGGGGACTAAAAATGTTCATCCCCACATGACAGCAAGGGGTTCTCTTTCTATTTGAGAGTATCGTCTCTTGGCGAGTTCGAGCGACTTGCTGGCATAAACAATTGGCCTCCGTTCGCGCCTGGCGGGCACTGCCACAGGACCAACTGGGCTTGCATGGACCACCAGCTTTGTGGGTGTTGAGGGTTTGAAGAACGTCATTGTCATTTTGGTAATGAGAGCTGACATTGAGTTGTCAAATGCTGTTTGTGCACAAGGGGCCCCAGGTCCAGTCACATCCCTTCTTTGTTAGTGCTCTCAAAGGTTAAGTGATGCTGGAAACATTGTGTAGGAAGCGTCCACAAATGCTCACCATCCAAAGGAAGCTTTACACCTCTGATGCGGATGTTGGGATTGCAGCCACCTTAATGGCTTCCAGATGGAAATCTGGTGACAGGAGCCTATCTTGAAATACAAATGCACAGCAATCCACAATGGCATTTTCATCAGTGTCAAATCATGTTGTTTTAGGCGATGAAACCCCACTGTCTGCCTCCAACGGCGCTCCTTTTCCTATGCAGCAAAAATGAGCACATTGTCACTCATGCTGAGGACAGCAGGGAGCACCGCCAGCACCTCCCTTATGGTGTGATGGAAAACCTCTGCCGCAGAAGAGACTCTGCATCCTCCTATATCTAAAGAACTTAACATAGGAAGAAAATGTGGCGATGGCCATCAAGTCGACGTGAAGTGGTATCTAATGAAAACCGTCGTTCAGTTTGATGCTTATAAAGATGATTGCACCCTGTAGGTCAGCCATTATATCATCTAGGGTGGGAGATAGGGAGTCTCTCCTGCTGTATGGTTCTGTTCAGAAGCCTCATGTCCATAAAGAACCATACTTTGTCCGGTAGCTAGTTTTTGCCTGCCACTACGATCGTATCCCTGGTGTCGGCCCCTCAACCCCCTCCATAATATTGGCTTTTCCAGTTTTTGGAGCTTAGCCTCAACTTTATTCTGGAGTTGAAATGGAATTATTCCAATGTGGCAAAGCCACGAGTTGAATGGAGGGGTCGATATGCAGCCATACCTCTTGGCCCTTCAAGCATTCAATAGCGTGAAAGAGATCTTGATACTCGTTCAGTAACTTTTCTATGTCTTTCTGGTACACCTGGTACGAGAAATGGTCCAGCCATACATCTTTTGCTGTGTTGAAGCTCAGTAGGTGTTGTGTCCTTCACGGTTAGTGTCACGTAGTGGCTCGTGTCGAGGAGTGATCATGCATTACTTGCACATGGAAAGGAAAGGGATGATGATCCCCCATAAGTTAACATATGGATATTCGGTTTTGGGGAGTTTGCCCGTGGTTGTAATAACTTAAATCGGGTCTTCAGCATAACATTTACTGATGCCCCAGTATCCATTAGGACTGGTACCTTGCTTGAAAGGATCTCCACAGAGTACCAGGGCTGGTTTTTTTCAATCCAGCCACACCGTTGACATGAAGAACACATCCTCAATGTTTTCCCCGCTTTCCTGCCGGACTGCCGGGATTTCCTGGTCATTTGCTATAACAGCGATCGTAGATAGACAAGGCCTTTTTGGGGGAGGAGATCTGTTTGTTGTTCACAGCCTGTAAGAATGTCATTGGGCCTCATTATAACATGTGCAGAATGGGTTTAATGGCGCCGGTAATGGTGCCTGCGCCGTTAAACCCACTCCGCACTATTACGAGGTCCCTTCGTGGGACCCGCTCTGGACGTCTGGTTTTTCCGGACATCCATAGCGGGTCCTGCGAGGGGACCAGGGAGCTAACAACGGGCCCGTTCGTAATGGGCCCGTTGTTAGCTCCCTCCCCATTCCCATTGACCTCTTTGAGGGCTCGAATGGGAATGGGGACGGACCGGGCCCGGGTTCCCTGAAGGAGGAAATACCGGGCCCTCCATACTCGGAATGGCCCGGTATTTCCCCATTCAGGGAACACGGACACGATTCTGGAGGCAGCCATGCCCTTATTAAGGGCATGGCTGCCTCCAAAGTCGTAATGAGGCCCATTGTATGTTCCCTTGTTCCCTCCCTTGCCTTGAAGCACTTTGAAACACTTTGTGTATAGGTGCTATATAAATAAACTATCATATCATATCATATTAGCGGCCCATTGTGCACAGCATATCGTGGCAAAATAATTCTGCCTTCTGCATCTCCCGCACAGTTTTTCTGCTTCAGGACAGGTTTGTGTAAGGTGGAGTGAACTGCTGCTGGCATCGCAGGTCGTCAGTCTTCCTTTCGTTTAACCCCAGGAGGTCGTAAGCAACTGCTATTTTTGGCATGGGGTCATGAGGGAGGCTTGGAACTGATGAGTGGCTTCCACATGAAATTATTTAAACACCTGTTCCATGTGGGTCACTCGTGTCGTGGCTAGCTTGTGAGCCCTAAACAGCTCTACGATCCTGTGCAACAATAGGTCTGCTTCTTTCAGAATCTGACAGAATGACTGCCAATGGGGCGCAATTCTGGATGATTTGCGCCCTTGTCCCGTCTGTCTCGTCATGCAAACCACAAGACATAGCCAGTTGGCAAAGCTTGGTGTGGTAGGCATCAAGAGATTCCGTCAGGCCTTGATGAGTTTATCAGAGATCTTTCTTAGTCTCTGTGAGCACATGTCAGAAGTTGGCTTGCTGGGCTTCCTTCGTGGCCCTGCATGACCCCACCCCTGGTTGTAGCATTTTGAAAATCGGTTGTACTTCACCTCCAGAGAATAGCAGCATGGACTTCTTAGCATCTTCGTCATTTTTGTGTTCTGCGGTGAAAGACATCTCCAGGTGCATGACCCAGAGGTCCCAACGTGGGCCTAGAGTGGTCGGGGCATCAAGGACATCATACTCAGGTACACAATTCCCTGTAAACACCCTGGGACTATATGTGCCAGGTGTCACTGGCATCCACTTGGGGGTATTCGGGATGTGGAAGATATATCCGCTAATTTGTCCATCATGTTCATGCTGGGGTGAGGATTTACGAGTATGATTTGCCAAAGACTAGTCGGATGAGGGACCATGGAGTGGAGGGTCGATGACTAGCGTAGCACCCGTACGCTAGTCATCACTTCTTCCTAAAGGAATTTTGTGTCTGCTTGGTGGGTCCGGGACTAGCCCTGCAGCGCAGGGCATCCCCATGTATTCTTTTTGTGATGCAGGAAGTTTCCTTCATAGGGACGTTGTATGTCATAACAATGTCAGGCCGGCAGTTTCATACTAAAGCCCCACACAGGGTTAGCCTCCCAAATGCTAAGGAGCTAGAGTGGGTGATTGGGTTTGCAAGAGTCATGTGAACATCTTTGCTGCTTGTTGGGGGTCAGTAGGCCGGGGGCTCTCGCAGCAAAAATACATCATAGTGATCCTAGATTAGGCAACCCGATGCCACAAAGCTTTTCCCATGGGAAATGACACTGCCCAGCACATCCTGAAACACCTCATTCCCTTCCTGTCCAGCATAGGGTTTCTTAACAAAATACTGACTGATCAAGGGGCAACCTTCATGTTCCACCTTACGCAGGCAGTGAAGGAAAAGCTTAACATTAAGACACTACAGACCTCTGTGTAACATCCACAAAAAGATGGCCTAGTTTAACGTTTCCATCAAACTCTAAAGCATATCCTTAGAAGTCAGGTAGAGACTGATGGAAAGAACTGGGCTATGATGATACAGTGGGCCCTGTTCGCAGTTAAGGGGGAGTATCCCAGTCCTCAATGGGATACTTCCCCTTTGAGTTGTTGTATGGTAAGGAACCCTGGGATGTGCTCGATATGCTTTGGCAAATTTGGGAAGGGAGAAAGGATGCTCCTTTACCCATATCCCAGGCCGCTGCCAAACTGAAGTCTCACATGGAAGCAGTGAGAGAGATTGTTAACACCCGCCCGTCCAAGGCTCAAGTGTACCAGAAGGAGAATTATGACCACCGGGCAGCTACCAGAGCCTTTGGGATTGGCGACCAGGTGTTAGTCTTATTACCCACTTCTGAGAATAAGATGGTTTCAAGATGGTATGGACCCTATAAAATCCTGGAGCACAAAGTTTCCCTAACCTATCTTGTCTCTCAGCCCGACTGAAGAGTAACAATCAAACCTTGTGATATCAACCTCTTAAAGCCCTGAAGAACCGACAGAGTGGAGCAAAGCACTGTGACTGTGTCTGCGCTCATGCTTGAGGATGGGGAAAAGATGAACCTAATTCCCAACAATCTTAGAAGGAAGCAACAGGTGGACCTTCAGGACTTATTGGTGAAGTTCCCTTAGATCTTTTCAGAGGAAATAGGGAGAGTTAAAAAAAAATGTCTTTCATTTGATCAGGACACATCATGGGCAGTTGGTAAAACTAAGACAGACCACAGCAAAAGAAATAGAAAAAAGGCTGAACCTTGGGGTAATAGTACTGTCAGTAATTCCATGGTTTTAGCATCATTCTCATTACAAAACCTGACAACTCATGAAGATTCTACATAGACTTTCAAAGACAAAACTCTATCTCAGTCTTTAATAGTAATCATATGCTCAGAATCGATAAGTTGATAGGACACCTAGGGAATGCCAAGTTTATCACCACCTTAGACTTGATGAAACGCTATTGCAGGTCCCACTGAAATCCAAAAGAGCAAGAAAAGTCCCCTTTTAGCACCTGTCACCCCATGGTTTGTACCAGTTTACCGTCCTCCCGTTTGAACCACATGGAGCCGCTATCATCTTCCAGAGGATCATGGACAGAGTCTTATAACCCTCCCCGTCCTTTGCTAGAGCCTAGTTTGATGATATAGTGATCCATAGTGCAAGTTGGAAGGAACATCTACACCACTATGAGGTTGGAAAGGCCTTGGGAAGGGCTGGGTTTACAGCCAACACAAAAAAGTGTCATCTGGCTCACTTGCCATTAAATACCTATGTTACTTTGTCGGCTATGGGTTAATACAGCCCCTAAGTTAAAAGGCAGAAGCAGTGGCCCAAACACCAGCCCCCAAAACCAAGCAGGTGCTTAGAACCTTACTAGGGCTAGCCATCTATAATCAGCAGTTTATCCCTAACTTTTACACCATTGCTGCTAGTCTGACAACCCAGCAAGCTTATCTGGACCCAGGAAAACCAGAATAGCCTGGACGCCCTAAAGAAGATCCTTTGCAGTGAGCCTATTTTTAAAACGTCCCGAATTTCATAAGGATTTTATATTCCAGACAGGAGCATCTTGTACCATTTGCATGAAGATCAAGAACGGTTTTGTACATCAGTCATGAATTATTTTCCCAGCAACAAAATTATGCAACTGTGGAGTTGGAAGCCCTAGACATAAAATGGGCCATCACTAGTTTGAGGAAGTTCCCGCTCATTACTGACTACTCTCCTATAACCTGGATGTATCTGTGAAAAGATAACAATGCCAGGGTAATGGGGTGATTTTTAGAACTAGAGCGTTTCTGCTTCATAGTTGAGCATAGAAAGGACAAAGACCTAGAGTATGTGAATTACCTCAGCCGTTATCCTAATAACCAACTAGAGGAGGGCCTGAATCAAATGCTGGGGGTTTGTGACGAATCCAGGGAGTTTGTCACTTCTCTCCAATGGGGAGCAGAAGCCAGCAGCCATCCCTTTCCTATGGGCAAGGCCCAAAAGTATATTTTGGTTGTTTATATTTTTCTTTTGAAGAGTAGGGAGAGAAAGTAGGTTAGAGTAGGATTTCTGGACAGAGGACTTATGACATCTTGACATCGTAACAAGCCTCCTTTTGACCTTCCTTCATTTAGAGTAGGGCTTCATAGTATAGCTATAGGGAAAGATTTAGTCTTTTACGTCAGAAGAGAGAAAGTGTATAAAGCTCATGTCTCCTTGTCCGTCTTCTTATTTTGACCTACCACACTTCACAACAGTTAAGGTTACCAGACTCTGCAGAACTTTGGTGTTACTCTACCCTTGTCGTTCTTGTCACTCGTGCACAGCAGTGCCAACCTGGACTTTAGAGGAGATCAGGCTCAATGAAACATACTCAATGTCCTGATAGCATTACATGTAAGATGATCGCAACCAACTAGAAAAACGTAATCACCTATCAAAGACAAGTTGGTGAAACCAAGTGGCCTACACACACAGTATGGAAAGATGTTTAACCAGGAAGCTTTACTGCCCCTTCCAAAATCTGGGTCAATGGACTTTATTAGTGGGCTTCCTCAGTAAATCTTGTGGCTGATGTACACAATTATTACCTGTATCAAAAATGACCTGTTTCAGTGTGATATAGCTAAGCATTTAAGCATGGTGTTATTGTGGGTTAACTGCATGAACAACTTCATCTCCCTCGTCTTTTTTAGTTAATTCTGTTTATCAACTGGCCCTAAAAAATAAAATATTAAGGTAGTGTGATGATCGGAACAGCTGATATATTCCAATACGCCTGGCGAATTGCATTAGCTTAGGATAGGCATCCAGTGGGTTATACCTCAAATTTCTATTACCTAAATGTTAGACCACACTATTGTTATGGGAATATAATGATGTAATTGGTATGACACGCTCTTGGGTCATAGTGATATAAAAAGGATACAGTGGTAGGTACACTTCATAGATGCTTTATTCAGTTCTTCAGTTACAGGATCAGATGACATCAAGTCCATCAGGAGATTAGGAGGAACATAAGTAAGAACCAACTGGCTCCCACCACCCAGGCTCACATAGCTCAACTTCCTGGGTTAGAACCCGTTCATACACAAACACTCCCAGTTTACCTAATACATTCCAGAAATGATATCACCACATGCACACAGCATTCAGAGGGTGAAACCTAAACCTAAGAAAGGAAGGCTAATCCCAACACCTACTTCCCTTACAATCTCAAGCACACTGTGTCACACAACCAGCATCACCCCTCACTATCACAAAGACCTCAAGCACCTCAACACCTCCTTCCCTGCTGTTACAAACTCAACAGATAACATGCACACTTTACTAATAGACAAGACATCCAACAAACCTAGCACAATTCCACTGCCAAGTTACTCTAACTAGCCAAGGCTGGACAAACAAGTGTAACTAACAATCCGGTAACGGCATCCCACCAACAAAACAACAAAACTTCTATCCTCCAAAACAAATCACACATTACCTTCCACCTGCCGCCACCACCAACGGGTAACCAGCCTGCCACGCTGGAGCGCAAACCTGCTCCTCTGGGCTACTAACCGACAAACCACATACAACCTGGGGAACCAGGACACCTCCTGTCCACCACTGCCACTGGCAGACCTCATGGCTGCCACTCCTGAGCGCAAAACAGCCACCTACATTGGCTGGCAGGAAGTCCGCTACACACCTACAAGGAACATCTCTAACCTACTATACCAGACCATAATGTCGTGACAACTAAAGAGACAGGCACATAGCATCAACCGAAGACAGCCGAAGACACACTGACTTGACTTCTCCTCAAACACTCAACATTCATTGCAACACTGACAACAAAGGCAACCAGCGAGGCACCAGTCAACCATACCACTAGATTTCCTCAAGGTGTTGGCTAGACACCTGCACTCTCATAGCTTCTAAAAACCAACCAGGTAACCCTACCACTGAGATGTTCTGTTGACGTACTCCCAAGACCATCCAAGAACCTAATCTAGGATGGCCCCAGAAGCAACATTTCAAGTAAATAAGCAGTAATAATCACCACTCACCATCAAGACTCCTCAGAGCCGCACATATCACCATATTGACTCCGCGGAACCGCACAAATCCCCATCATTACTCCGCAGAGCAGCACAAATTACTATCATGGCTCAGCAGAGCCGCACAAATCACTATCATGACTACCCCTAGTCACAGTCATCATGACTCTGCAGAGTCTCATGACTAGCCACAACCAGTCAGCGCACACAGATGTCACACTTGTTACATGCACCCCATGTAATCTCAAACAGTCCTGCAACATAGCCACTCAACCAATCAAGCAATGACATTTTTGTTGCAACTGAAAGAAACTTGTGGGGTGTGGGCAGGGCCATACCCACACTCCAAATCAAAACACGTGCTTAATAAATCAGATAGCAAGATAAACATTTCAATAATAAATGACTCTGAGTCTAGTGACGCTATCTAAAAATCCATGTTGTCCTTTCCTAGAAAACGCTAAAAGCTGCAAATCCTCAATATGGTTAAAAGCTAAAACAAGTCAGGAAGCATAAATTTGATATCCCCAGAAATGCAGTCCACTTCATGCTACACATATCAGCCATACATCCCATGCATAAAACTGAAAATTAACTCACTGGGAAATCCAAAAATTACAACTTCACTTACTTTTGCCCATTATACCTATAAATGTAATAAACATCCATCAGCACGAATACTTATCATATATGTTGTAATATACGACCAAATGCAATATCTGTAACAACAGTATGATGTCTTGTAGTATTCATAATGTGTCAACAATCGCTATCATGCCTGTACAATGAAACTAAGTTATTGCAATTAACAGCGCCTCAATGTCCCTGGGCTGCTTGCGCGCTATATAAATATAAATAAATAAAAAAATAAATATGATGTGAACTAGAATGTCCCTTTTTCTACATCACAACATAACTTTCCTGAAAAGCATCAAAAGGTTAACTCATGTAAAATACTTCAGTCACTACCCAATGCCCACACCCAATGCTCTACATCAAGCTCTCATAAGTAATGACTAATCATGAAAAATAGACATCACAAGGGGCGTGGCTTGGAGCCGACTCGATGAGGTCGCTCCTCTGAAGCCGCCCGTGGATTGCCCACTGCCGGGCCTGAATCTATGCGGTTCCTGGGCCCTAATCGATCCAACGACTTCGGCCGCAGGCGTGGGAACCGCTGGAGAATAAGCTGTCCTGAGATGAGGGGCTGATATCAGAGTTTACGCTCCAAATCGCAGTCCAGATCCCAGCTACCTCCCCCGCCCGAGAAAATCAAGATGGCGGACGCACGGCTGTGCGCATACGGCACAGGGACATGGAGGTGAACCCGGTCGCAGCACACAAGCTGGGGGAGTTGAGTGCCCGGGCTTGGCGAGCGGACTGGCTCCATCTGTCTGCGGGAATCCGAGTGGGGGGTCCCTGGCAGCAGAGGCAGTAACAGAGGCGATTGAGGCGGTCGGCGTGCAGAGAGGTCCCTCCGCTGCCCGCCTCTGAATCAACCCCGGGAGGATCCCACACCGGAGCTACGCCTGGTGGCCCCCCTGCAGCCAGAGAGAGGTGGGGGCCACAACTCCCGGTAAGAAGTCCGGGGAGACCCCAGAGAGCTTTCGCGGCAGCCCCGGGTGGATTCCTCATCATGCCCCTGTGGGTGGGCGGCCCAGTGCCCGCTTGGACACTCTGCGCCCTCCCAAGAGTTCCCGGACCCGCGCTGGTGGTAGGCTTGGCCCGCGTGCGGGTCCCTTGACTCTTCTTTTCCCCCTCCAGCCTTCTGAACTCTTCCTCGGGGGCCCCGGCCAACGGCCCTGTTCCCTGCAGACAAAGTTATAATCTCCACGAGTGAAGTGACACACCTTGGCTTCTTGCGAGGCTGCAGAGCTTTTGGCGGCCATTAAGTCGCCGCCGACAAGCAACACAATGTCTAAACTACAGAAATCCTCGAAGTCCTCGGACATAGCAGCTATGTTGATGTCATCTGAAAAAACGAAGAAACGGGACTCCTGCCCCTCTGTCTCACAGGAATCTCTGGATAACAAGGGACCACTGGCGACCAGAGAAGATATCCAGGAATTTATGGCTGACATCAAAGCAGAATTCCGGTCCTGCATGACGGAACTTTCTGCCAAGCTCGAGAATACAGATAAAAGGGTCTCAGAGGCGGAACAGAGATTGGGGTAGGTTGAGGATCGCTCCCGGGATCATACCTCCACCTTAGCCGAGGTCCAGCGTTCAATCAGATCCCTGCAGGACAAATGCGACATTCTGGAATACAAACAAGAGGACCTGGAAAATAGGGCCCGGCGAAACAACCTCCAAATCTGAGGGGTTCCTGCCTCGATCCCTGACAAAGGGTTGGCGGAATACGTGGGCCTCTTCTTTCAAACCCTCCTCCTGGACCTTGATGACTCGCAGCTGCTCCTAGACCACACTCACAGGCTGAACCGTCGTCGCGGAGTGGCATCGGATGGCCCACCTGATGTTATCACCAGGGTGCACTTCTTCACCACGAAGGAAGCCATCTCAGTGATCAGCCGTTCCAAGGATGACATCACATTTCAGGGGACCTCCCTCCAGATATTTTCAAGAACTATCCCCTCTCACGCTCCAGAGGAGGTGAGCCCTCCGCCCGCTAACTACCTTTCTGCAAGCCCAAAAAGTGTGCTACAGATGGCTTCATCCCACTGCTTTGCAATTCTCCTACAAAGTCTCTATAAGGAGAATTAGCCACTTGGAAGATGCTAAAAACATCTTGACCCCAGACGCTTCCAGCCCCTCACCCTCACCGCCCATCCATAGAGGCGTCAGCCGGCTCGGACCCTGTGGAGGCTCCTAATCCCACACAAAATTCCTGGTCGAAGGTTCTGAGATTCCGGAAGAGGAAATAGCCTAGCGGGGTCCCGTGATGAGGATGCCGGTTCTTACACTCCCGGTTCGTCGGTCCCGCACTCTGGAGCCGAACAGCACCCCCAGGAACACAGATGAGCGCCATTCCTAACGCAGCGGGCACCACTCCACGGCTCATGCCCAGCTCCAAGGCACTTTCCACCAATGAGTCCTTGGAATGATCCACTAAGACTAATTATGATCTTGGCCACGTTAGCCTTTCATTATTCATTGGCCCTGTTGGCCAGAGGGGGCTTCCGACCCACAAATGGTCTGTCTCCCCTAGTTAAATCTCGGTCCTCCCGTTGGTGGTCCGAGCAAATACCCCGAAGGCAAGGGAACATATGGCTGTATACTCCGCGATGTGATGGCTAATTCCTCTACATCTCCCCCCCCTCAGAACTTATCGGAGCCCCCGGAACTAGTCCCGGATCACCAGACTCTGCATTTTGTCTCCCTGAATGTTAGGGGACTGAACTCACCTCCAAAACGCAAGTCCATCCTGCAAAAACTCCAGAATGACAATGCGGCAGTGGCGATGCTACAGGAGACTCACCTACTGCCTGTAGATCACGGTCGCTTACGCTCCCGGAACTTTCCAAAGCAACTCTTCGCATCTGGGAATTCTAAGAGAAGCGGCACGGCAATCCTGTTTGGGAAGGGGCTGAACCCTCAGATTCTAGATTCCATGAGCTGCCTGGAGGGGCGATACATAGCGGTAAAATGTCTGATGCGGGGACAATTGTACTCCATAGTTTCAGTGTATGCGCCCAACTCAGGCCAGGCGCTTTTCTATGAGTCGCTAAGTACAGCTCTCTCTCCCTTCCTGGAAGGCCAGATTGTGATTGGGGGCAATTTCAATGGGGTCCCGGACCCCATCAAAGACAAGTCGCACCTGCCCTCTTCCGGGGACTTTGCTACAGCTTTGGCTCTCCTGCAATTGTTCAGAACTTTAGGGGTGGTGGACTTGTGGAGGGTACTCCATCCGTCGTAAACAACCTTCTCTTTCTACTCGTATGTTCATAGAACGTTCTGCAGGATAGACCTTCTCTTGGTATCCCCGCAAATCTTTACATTCACCAACGATGTAACAATTGGCTCCAGAATCCTGTCTGATCACGCCCCGGTGGCCCCGGAGATCCTAGTGCAGGAACCACTTAATCCCCAACAGCGTAGATGGACGTTATATGACCCGCTTCTGAACGAAATGCCTCTCAGAAACACAATCGCAACTACGATCACCAATTTCTTCAAGGAGAATCCTAGCGAAGACACCTCCCCCGCCAACAACTGGGACGCAATGAAGGCAGTGGTGAGGGGGGAATTGATTGCGCAAGGAGTGGCCTACCACAGGCATCAACGACAAACTCGTCGGAGCCTCGAGGAAGTACTTGATAAAGCTGAAAGGTTCCATAAGGATAAAGGCTGGACCCCTAAAACACAGCGGGCTATCCGGATAGCGCAGAAGAAGATTGAGGCCCATTATGCTGAACATACTGCCCACCAAATGCGAAGGCTAAGCAGTTTTACTATGCTAAGAACAACAAGGCAAATAGATTACTGGTGGCCAAACTGGCCAAGACAAGAAGGAACAACACGATTGTGGGTCTACGGGATCAACATGGCAAAATTCAATACGCCGACCAGGACAAACTTTGGCTTGCAACAGACCACCTGACCCAGGTGATGACCGCTCCAGTGCGAGACATGGGAGAACAAAAGGAATATCTCCGGGAAGCAGCGCTGCCCCGACTAAAGAAGACAGCCTATAACTCTTTGGAGGCACCGATCACCGACGAGGAAGTGGACGTGGCGATAAAAGCCCTTAAATCCTGGGCCCCCGTCCCGGATGAATTTACGGCTAGGTTCTACAAGATTTTCAAACCTCAATAGTTAGCGCCTCTGGTGCAGCTGTTTAATTCATTTAGAACCACAGGCACGGTAACCCCGTCCATGCAAGAGTCAATCACTGTCTTACTGCCAAAACCTGGAGGCGATCCGAGCGATCCTGCGTCATATAGACCCATCGCTCTACTTAATATTGACGCTAACATATATTCCAAAATTCTAGCAACACGCCTCTCCCAAGTTTTGCCAGAGATAATCAGCGCCGATCAAACTGGCTTCCTCAAACATCGTTCCACCGCCGACAATATCCGCAGGACCTTGGATATGGTGGAGCTTGCCTCCCGAGACTCCCGAGAGTTGGTGCTTCTGGCCCTTGACGCAATTAAGGCATTTGATAAAGTAGACTGGACCTTCATGAGGCTCACCCTCGAAGCGTTTGGTTTCGGCCCAGAATTCTGCACTATGACACTGGCTAACTATAAAGCGCCCAAAACCCTTCTCAGAGTCAATGGCACCCTCTCCTCCCCTATCGGCTTAACATGTGGAACCAGACAGGGATGTCCACTGTCACCGCTCCTTTTTGCACTAATTATGGAGCCGTTCGCCCAGCGGATCAGGCTGAACCCTGCAATCAAAGGCCTCCAATCGGGCTCAGCGCATCATAAACTGGCCCTCTGCGCGGATGATGTCCTTCTGACCATTACGGAGCCCCGTTCCTCCCTCCCTCAGGCCCTGGCAGAGATAGCAAGCTATGGAAGGGTCACAGGCTTTGCCATCAATTTTCGGAAATCAGCTGCCCTGGCGGTGGGCCTATCCTCGACGGACTGAGAAGCCCTAATCCCGCTGTGCCCAGTACAATGGACGACCAGCGAAATCAGTTACCTGGGGGTCCAGATTGCAGCTAACCCAAGAGAGGTTTACCGGGCTAATTTCCCTCCACCATTTACGGCCTTGGAGGCAGACCTCAAGCGGTGGGCAGCACAGGAGATCTCGCTGATGGGCCGTATCATGGCGTGTAAAATGAACTTGCTACCGAGGTTCCTTTACGCCTGCTCCTCTCTCCCGGTCCCGATTCCGGCCCCAGCCCTCCAAAACCTACGGAAGAAAATGTTGCAGTTTATTTGGAGAGGGAAAAAGGCCAGGATCCCTAAATCCACGATGTTGGGCAACGCAAGGCTCGACGGTCTCGGGGTTCCAGATCTACAAAAGTACCAGATAGCGCCCAGCTGGCCTGTATTCAATCATGGCAAATACTTACTAACCGCCCTAGATGGGTGGACCTCAAACATGCACAGCTACCCCTGCCCCTACGCTTTCTCCCACATGTCCCTTCTCCGGAGCGGCGGCGATGGCGGGAGCTCCTGGCGTCCACTAAACATACCATTTTGGTCTGGGACAAAGCGCTGAAACTAAAGAAGATTCCAGTGGGACTCAGCCCCCTCACCCCAGTGTTCATGAACCCGACTTTTTCACCTGGCCTGTCAATTCGGAATTTTGGGCCCTGGATTGCAGGAGGCCTGGAGACCCTGGGACAACTCTTCAAGGGGGGTCAACCCTGCACCTTCGAGCGATGTAAAGAACTCTTCAAGATCCAGGAACAGGATAGGTTCACGTACATCCAGTTACGCCACTGGTGCACTCATCCACAGACTCGCCAGGCAGCCATCCGCCCCCCCAACGGCCATTGAACTGACCCTTACTGAGCTGCCACCCCAAGGGAGAATCTCTACTCTGTACAAATGCCTCCAACCAGACTTCCTAATTTCCAAGCCCCAATACATGGCCCAATGGGAAGCGTACCTGAGCCACCCTATGGAGGACCAACTCTGGGTTGATATCTGGTCCCGGGCCCACACCTCTTCATCTTGTATCACAAATAGGGAATGCGCCTATAGGATCCTCCTTCGTTGGTATTTCCCGCCCTTGAGACTCCATCACATGCATCCCACTCTCGACCCACACTGCTGGAGACAATGTGGCCAAGTAGGCTCCTTCTTCCATATGTGGTGGTCTTGCCCCAAGGCCGAAGCCTTCTGGAAACGATGCCTGCGACGATTACTCAGGTGCAACTGCCCCTAGAGCCCAAACCTATTCTCCTTGGAGCTCCAATTCCTGGAATCTACCCAGGGTCAGGGCCTAAGGCCAAACTATTATCCCAATGCTTGCTGGCGGGCAGGAACGTGATAGCCCGCACCTGGAAGATGGCAGAAGGTCCCCTCATGCCGTTTTGGTGGGTGAAGGTCTGGGATATCTTGATAGCTGAGAGGGTGACGGCCGCCGGGGCAGGCCTTCTACATCGCTTTCATAACATCTGGGGTCCGGTCCTCGACTATGACCTAAATAAAAATAAAAATAAATAGACATCACAAAACTCAGCCGCAAAGCATCTTATGCATAATACGCAATAACAGTGTCCCAACTGAATTATTTCTCTCTTGAACGGAAACATAAACAGGCACACTATTTAGCGTGAAAAACTCTGCTGCCGAAATAGCTGCAGCTTCAGCTTCCCAACAGAGCAGTCCTACTCACTCCGAGTGACAGCAGCGACAATCATCTTCTAAAACTGATCAATCCGGGGAAAAGCCTCTCTTTTGACAGCAAAATGTTTATTTCATTGCTGCACAAGTCCTTAGCAAAACCCTTTACTTCACACGAACGCTTGCTTCATCCAACTACTGTGATCGCCTGCAGTGCTTCTGCTAGACGCACATCAGCAGAACCGTGCGATTTCCATATCACGCCACGTTAGGAAGCTTAAGGACTTTGGGACTTCAACCATACGTCTCAGCGGAATCACAGGCATCAAACGTCTGACTTCCACGTTGCCCTCAGTCACTCATCAGAGCATCGGGTATTAGTGACATAAGCAGGTGAGCATTCCACTCTATCGCCGCGCTTCACAGCAAAGCACTGACGTAATCATTTCAGTGATGGCCGCTGAGCCGCAAAGAGCTCTGCAGTTCTAGCGGTCACCTCAGCCGATCACCATGCCACCTCTCGACCTGTCCGTTGAGCTTGTCACCAGTGCCCCACGAAGGCTCCCTCATAAAGCGCAATTCAGTGCACTACCAAACTCTGCCATGCAGCATGTGTTTACACAGTGCATTAATTAACGAGTAGGGTGACCAGGCAAAGCGTGATCTGCCGTTTCTGCATGAACCATGGCACCAATTCAACCTTCAGGGGAATGACACTCAGCATCCGGTGGTTCTCACAAATAATGCTGAATATGACACTCTTTGGGGTTCCTGTTTCTCAAACTTCACCCCGAGTAAAACCACAGCTTCTCTCACTGAGCGCTGGCAAGGCTCCTTCTCTCTCCTCCCAGGATGTCTACTGGGGAAACCCTAACAGTGCTGGATCGAGCAATCACTTTGTTATTTCCCGCCATCCTAACACCAGTCTGACCTGGGCGCTTCTTCTTGCTCCTCCCAGGACACAAACACTTTCTCGGCCCTGGGTAGGACTCTTCCGGTACCATGTGGCACAGCGGGTTCTCTCTCTCTCTCTCTCTCTCTCTCTCTCTCTCTCTCTCTCTCTCTCTCTCTCTCTCTCTCTCTCTCTCTCTCTCTCTCTCTCTCTCTCTCTCTCTCTCTCTCTCTCTCTCTCTCTCTCTCTCTCTCTCTCTCTCTCTCTCTCTCTCTCTCTCTCTCTCTCTCTCAGATCACATCAAGAGATTAGGAGGAACATAAGTAAGAACCCACTGGCTCCCAACACCCAGACTCACATTGCTCAACTTCCTGGGGTAGAACCTGTCCATACACAAACACTCCAAGCTTACCTCATACTTTCCACAAATTCAATCACCACATACATACAGCATTCAGAGGGTTAAACCTAAACCTAATAAAGGAAGGCTAATCCCAACAGTATCGCAATGTTCTCCATAGACATGTTTGAATTAAATATTGGTCACCCTAGCTACAGTATTCATATCTATTTCTGTATTTTCTTCATACTCTTTCCTGTCTCTCTGTCCTGTCTGAGATCCTCTCTTGTTCAATTCCCCACTCCCCGGTTTCTTCCCTATCATACTCTGCTTCTCTTTCTTTCTTTTTCTCTCACTGGCTGTCATTATTCTTTCCTCTCTCTCTGCTTCACCCTCTCTTCACTCTACATACTCTCTATTACCAGAATATAATGCCCATACCTCTATCCTTTTGGTATTAGGATAATGTTTCTAATAACTGCTTGATCTCCTTTCAGGAGTTGATACTGATTGCTGTGTAATTTGATAAGTGAAATTTAAAGTTATTTGCCTTTATGATGTTGTTACTTTTTGCAGCTACTTCTCGAAGTATTATACTCAATAAAAACATAAAAAGGTTACCAAATGACCCAGTGGAGGGCTTTTATGTCTCCACTAATTGCATTCTGGGACTTATAATCTCGTGCCACTTCAATTAAATAAAATAGACTTAAGCAAAGCACAGGGCTAGGGTAAGGTGTTCTCAGTGACATTACAACATTTTAAATAATATATGTTAATATCCAACTAGCATTCATTTTATTGACTGTGTAAAGATGAAAGAAATGGAATTGTTTGTGGGGAGGCACAAATACTTTAATGTAGTGTATGACATTTGACTAAGTAATTAGTATTTCAGGGGATCCAGGTAAGTGTCCTTGGCTAAGGGGACACTGCTACTAATGATATATGTTTGAGCTTTGAGTAGACTCTAAGAAATGACTGGGCGCTCTTGAGGATACATCCCAAACTTCATTAAAGGATGCATTCCTCAATAAGTAGTATAAATAATGTTTGAATTTCACAAATGTATAATAGAAAAATAAATAAAATAATAACCTTTGACATCTATAAGAACAGTATGTGTAAATCACAATTTGGGGTCAAATTCTATTTTCATCCAACTACAATATGTGGGTAGTAGTAGTAAAAGTGTATTCGGCGTTAACCATAAACAAACATAAAAAGAATCCCCATAAAATCGATACATTACATATAAATATCACTTTAAAACCATACACCTTAATTTAAAAATGGTCTATCGTGCAATTCGAGTCTTTGCTTTACAAAGGTACATACATCAAATTCAAATCATTCCAATTCATTAATAGAGACATCGCTTTCGAAGTATCCCAAATACCAAACTTACCAAAATAATTTTTAAAGCATTGGGCCTCATTACAAGTGTGGCAGTAGCCTTGCCGGTAAAACCAGCAGGCTGCCGACAAACGTGCAAAATTTTTCAGCACCCGCGAATGGGCAAATACCAGGTAATTACGGCCCTGCTGGACCCGGTAATTGCCCATTCGCGGGCATGCTCCCCATTCCCACTGAGCCCCATAGAGTTCAATGGGAATGGGGAGGTTGGATGTACCGGCACCATTCAGAATGGTGCCGGTGCATACAACAGGCTCTGCTTGCGGGTGCCGCTATGCCCGCCAGGTCAGACCTGGTGGGCGGGAAGGCACCCGTGAGCAGAACTCGCAGTTTGCCGGTCCGGTAACAACGGTACCGGTAGCTTACCGCTACCGTTGTTACCCGCCGGCAAACTTGTAATGAGGCCCATTGTCTTCTAAGGGTAATCAAGAGGGGACATTTTAATAAAAAATGGAGTATGTTCTCCTCGTATCCATTCCTACAGGAACATTCTTTACGGCCGACCAGCCAAGACATTCTGGCTATCAAGGTTAGAAAGTTCAGTCGGACCATTAGCATTATTTTCCTGTGCTCTCGGGATATTCTGGCACAAGGCAACATAAAATGACATTGATGGGAGAAAGGATATGCAATTCATCATTCTAAAATGGTAGAGTCTGATAGCCTTTTCCCTAAGGACGATCTTCAATTTGGCTGGGGAGTTAATTTGGTTAAGATTGATGCCCAAATCTGTTAGCATATTTGTATCATGTATATTTTTCTTTGGCTGGCGACAAAAAAATTTCCTGAGCTACATTTAGCCTAATAGTGTTTGGGGTATCAAATATATTGGTTTTAGGATACAATTCCAATAACTTATGCTCTACTAGAACTGCTATGCTATTAACACCAAGTTCTGCTCGAAGAGCGTCCCGTGGTGCACTAGGGATAATCCCTACTATATTCCTTAGAAATTTGTTCTGCACCACGTCCAGCCTTGTGCAGTTGCGTGTCCCCATATTTCACACTCATACAATAAAGATGTGTGAATTTTAATTTCCATGACCATTAAGCATGTGTCCAGTCTCTTGCCCCCATACGTATAGTAAAAAATATGTCAACCCTCTGAGGTTGTTTGTGCTTGTTGTATCGCCCTTTCGATATGGTCAGACCAGGAGCCACACTGATAAAACAGAATTCCTAAGAAATTGTAGGTATTGACCACTGCAATGTTTACATCATGTATTGCCCATACAAACCTCTTATTGGGTTGCCAAATTGAACTATTTTTGTTTTTTCCAGGTTCAATTTGAAATGATGCCTCTTAAAAAACTTGGTTGCATAGTTTAAGGACTCTTGAAGACCCCTGTGTGTTAGGTCCTTCAGAGCTGTATCATCGGTGTACATTAATGCCGCATATTTTGACCCATTTAAAGCCAGGGGGTAAGTCCTTGCTAAAGAGTTATATGGGTCAAAATACGATAGAAACATCAGAGGGCATCCTTGTCTGACACCTTAGTTGGTAGTGAACTCCCTTGAGTAGGTTGCCAAGCCTTGGCATCTTACGACCGCACATGTATCCGTGTACAAAAGTTTGATTAATTCAAGTACACCCACAGGGACCCCTAACCTGTTTAGTTTTATCCACACAATTGCCCTATCTAGAGAATTGAAAGCGTTTGATAATTCCAGGAGGGCAACATAGAGACATCCCAATCTTTATTTATACTTTTGAATGATCGTATTCAGGAGAAAAACGGGATCCAATGTAGTGTATCCTTTTCTGAAGCCTGCCTGGCTTTCAGGTAACATTTTATTAATCTCTGCCGTCATAGTCTTGTCACTATATGTTTTAAAACATTTTGCTCGTACTATCAAGCAAAGAAATGGGCCGATAACAGTGGAGATTGGTAATTGATCCCTTTTTGAAATTCGGGACGATTAGGCTCTTTTTCCAAGACACCGGAAGAAGCTGAAAATGTTCTATCGCATTAAAAACTATAGTCAATGTGGGGACCCACCATGCAGGGAACCACTTGATAACCTTGACCTTGATACCATCAGGTCCCGGAGCCTTTCCCGCATTAGCAACCACTAATGAAGCGATAATCTCTTCTTCTGCAAAACGACAGACACTCCCGGCCCATTCTGGCTATCCCAACCTCTGATGAGCTAAATAAAATGCCAGAAAAATGCAAGCGCTATTCCGCAGGCTTGATTATATTAGCATAATTTGTATCATTCAATGTTGTATCTTTAGCCACTACCCTCCAGAAACCCTGTATGTTATTTTCTCATACCATTTGGTCCAAGTAAACCCATTGTTTTTCTATATAGTCTGCTTTTTTCCTTTTACATACGTTTTTGTAACCCAGTTTTAGAACATGGAATTCACCCCAATCCTAGATTCTTCACATAATCTCCATTTCACCTTCCTGCACTCTGAATCGAACCATGGTGCGTCCACTCTCCTTCTGGTTCGGATATTCACTGCTTCGATTTGCCTTTGACCAAGAGGCTTCGCTATTTCCTGCATTAGGAGTTTGTGAAATTGTCAACTACTTTAAGGACTTCCGTATTGGGGTTAAGAATCGCTGCTTTTGAGAGGCCAATATATAGACTATTTAACACTGATGCTATCCAATTCTTGGTAAGAGTTGATTTTGGTTTGCACTGGTTCTCTACAACCATTTCACCAGGGCCATCGATTAGGATCTCCCACTTAACCACTAGAGGGTTATGGTCACTCTCTGCACGGTTAACAACCCTAAAGTCCAGAATATTTTTAAATGCAAAATAATTTGTCATCCCATAGTCTATCACTGAGGACCGCACCCCTGATCTAAACGTGGGCCTCGGTGGGCAATCTCCAGGGCATCTTCCGTTTGACTCCACCAGTCAAGCGTGTTTCATAAAATCATTGATCATGGGATGCCACACATTTTTGCCAGAGCAGCCTGATCCTCGTCAAGTTCAGCCTTTATCACTAGTTTGGCGTTAAAATTCCCCACTATCAGGCAGCTGTGATTTATATCCTGCAATAAAACCTTGGTAAGCATGCCGCCAGTTTTAAACAAATTCCCGGCTGCCTCTCTTGGGTGAATATAGATGTTGACAATACATAGCTTCTCACCTAAACTCAGGTTGATATTCAAGAACATGATAATACATTCTTTATTATCTTGGGCATGTCTCTCTGCTTTATAACATAACCTCTTACGAATTAGAGTGGCAGTACCCGCATTCGGCCGACCTGGGCCCAAATGTCTTGCAGCAATCGAGAATATGTGATAATAATCAATATTTGTCAATAGACAACTCTCGTCGGCCAGCCATGTTTCTTTCAGACAGATTACGTTATGCTCTTTTAGCCGTGCTACCCATTCTGGGTCACCTGGTTTTTTTAAGAATTCCGGCAACCTTACAGCTAATTAAGCCAATAGCTTCCTGTTGCTCTAGAGAGTTGCTCTGAAGACTAACAGTTGAGGCTTTGTTAGGGCAGACTTGGGGGTGCATGTGTAATGCACCTGTACACTGACTTGCACGCCTGAGCTGATATTCTACTTTGAATCATCATATAAGGTGGACAAGAAGTTTGTCTGAAGTTGAGTTCTAATTCAAGGCTAGTTTGATCCATGATGAGACAACTATTTCCGAAGGTATTAACGGGTCCAATACTCTGGCCGCAACTCAATGATTGTGATGGCTCGGCACTCCCTTCAATATGCATTATCCACTTAGGGTCAAACCGTGTATCATGCAAGTGACATACTTCATGCTTTGTATCCTTACTTTTATTTATTGTTTATTTATTGGTCATTTGTTAGGCGCTTATACAATTAGCAAAACTGTTTCAAAGCACCCACAGGGCGAGAGTGTGGGGACAGAGGAGGTAGACAATGAATTACAACAAAGATAAATAATTGAATTATAGTATAAAAACAAATAGTGACACTAAAGGGCCGGGGAACCGAAACTACTATGCCTTGTGAGTGTTCAGAACGTGCAACTGCAGGGGGCAAGGGGCAAGGGATAGTTGCTGTGGTGCTAAGGAGAAGTGCTTGGGGTGAAGTGCTAGAAGAGAATAACGTAAGTGCAGCCTCCCGTGGGGAGAGAGAGCCAAGTAAGTGCAGTGAATAGGCAGAGGCCGGGATGAGAGATGTGGGAGGGTCAGGGCCCGAGGATACACTACTGTGTGATTAGCAGGGAAGAGAGATGAAGAAGGAAGAGGTAAAGAGAAAGGTATTGAGGCTTTTCAGGAAAGTTAAGGAGGTCCTGCTCAAGCCGCACAGGAAGAGGGAAGCTGTTCCGAAGGAGGGAGCCCGCTGAGGAAAGTGATCCCCACCAGCTCTCTGTTTAGCAAACACGCAGGGAGTTGTTGCCGCAGGAGTCTAGAAGGGGAGTATTTAGTCAGGAAGCTTTGAGGATAGGGTGGTCTCTGGCCCCAGAAAGCCTTGTGGATGACACAGGGATTTGAATTTAATCCGTGCTTAGACCGGGAGCCAGTGAAGGCTTTGTAGGGCAGGAGAGATGCAGTCCCTGGGCTTGAGGCCAAGGATAATTCTTGCTGCCCTATTCTGGGTTAGCTGGAGGGGTCACAGCGTGGATGCAGGAAGATTAAGGAGGAGGCTATAGTCTGCAATAGTCTAGCCTGGAGAGAACCAGAGCACAGGTAAAATGGAGTCTGTGGGGGAAGGTGAGGAAGGGTAGAGTTCCTTTGAGAAGGAAGACCTGAAAGTGGGACTTCTTGATAATGTCCTGAATATGGGGGGTGAATGAGAGGGAGGGATCAAAGATGCCTCAGAGATTCCTGGCTATAGAGGAAGAGGCAGGGGGGGCATAGAGGAAGGCCAGAGTGAGGGGAAGAAATAGAGTGCAGCGGATCCAATAGGGAGAAACTCAGTTTTGCTGGCATTGAGGCAGAGGTCATTAGCAGTGCACCAGGTCTGGATGGCAGAGAGGCAGTTAGGGATGAAAGAAGGTGCAAGGGCATCAGTAGAAAGTTTGAAGAAGAGTTGTGTGTCATCAGCATAGCACTGGAAGTTGGGGGAGAAGGAGGAAATGAGGCGTGCTAGTAGAGAAAGGTAAATGTTAAAGAGCCAGGGCGAGAGAATGGAGCCTTGGGGGATGCCACAGGTGGAAGAGGAAGTAAGGGGGAGAAAGGGCCCAGAATGGTGTTAGAGGAATGGTCAGTGAGGAAGGAGGTATCTCTATATGACAATGCTTCGCTACAATTCATAACACAGGACCTAAAGAGTGGGTTTGCCATCCCGAATCTGACATGGCACCCTCCACAAAACATACAATCTGATAAAATTTGAGGGGCTGCAAAAGTACTAAAGGAGAAATCTTGGCCTCCCAGAATATCAGCAAGGGCCTTAAGTAAAGCTCTTTTGTAGGAGTTCTTATTTCCATGTGTGAGGCTTTTGAAACAACATATATTTTGAATCCTCCAGCCCTCTAGGAAATCATCTGTATTTTTTGATGACCCATTTCATTCACCTCTAGGGGCAGGGGAAGAGAGATTTAAGTCTGTTGCTGGACCACTCAGCTCGCTTGCTGCACATTGGGCACTGTACCTCCTGTTGAGCCCATCCCAGTTTCGTCAGGACTTCCCACAATCATTGCTAAATGTGTTCCCGCTGTACTTAGTCCAGGATTTTTGCTCGACCTTGCACCAGGATCGCCACTTCCCGGGCTGGGGAAGTATGGGGGGGGGGTGGGTTGTACAGTCCCCGGTGCAAGCTAGATAGATTTTTTTCCAGGGGTGCTAAAGCCACTTTGTTCACTATAGCCGCCTTGGTATTTATGCCTGGAACTGTTTCAGAAGCCACGTCCCTCTTTTGAGCATTCAACTACCTCTTTCAATTTTTAGCTCTCTCAGCAGTGTTTGAATCCACCAAATTGGCGATAAGGTCCAGGCATTTCTAACTGTAAAACATCCCCATCCGTTCTTCTTGTAACAGATGCTGTTGATTGCTCATGTCAGAGCACTGAGCGTTCAACTGTGCTAGCCACTCAACTAGGTGATTGTCACTCAGCCTTGACTGGATCTTATATGGATCAATGCTAGACACACTGGTCCCTTCCTCCAGGTGGAACTCTGTGCGAGTAATTACCCATGTTTTCCAGCACTTCAGCTTCTACTCGATCAGGGGATTGTGCCTCCCTAAATAATTAGGTGAATGCAGCTGTACTTCCCTCAGAAGCAGGCCTCCCCTCCATCGTTCCTTTGGTTGGTTCAGTCGGTTCAGTTGATCTCGAGATGCGATTATCCAAGTTGACCATCCGATCCCTAATAACCCCACTGAAGAAGGGAATACGAGTGGCGACAGCCCTCTGCTGTGCCACGTCCTTGGCCTGCTCCCTCTCCTGATGTTGGCTGAAATGGCTATTTATTGAAGGAGTAAAAGCAGCATATGAGGCATTGTCAGGGGCGCAGCGGGGGGCATGACTCTGGTATGTAGGAACATCATTTTAAATAAAACCTCAGAATGAGTACATATAAAGAAAACATTAATTGTGTTGTAAACAAAAGGTTCGACAGTATGAAGCTTCGCAGGAATGTCACTAGGTGTATAACTCAGCTGTGTGATAGTTATTAGTCCTGCTGTCACTACGTGTTTCAGGAGTCAATGTGTCCCTTCTTTAGGTGAGTACATTTTGTCTTCCTAAAAAATATATATCACATGGTATCTACTATAAATCTGACTCATTTGCATTCATAATGTGGGAGTATGGAGATTGGCCAATTGGGGTACACTAACCTTCTCGAATTGTATGCCCTTTTAAGAAACATCAGATGTTGATGTCAAGAAAACTTCTGTATGTCGACATTTATGTGAAGAATTGAGCCATTCATACCACTGTACATACCAAGCCCACGGACAAGAACAGTGTGTTGATGTCCTCCAGTTTTCACCCAAATAGGACAATACAGAGTGTCCCGTAAAGCCAGTTCCTCAGGTATAAGCAGATTATCTCTGAAACTCTGAGACTGATGACAAAAGATCAAAGTTCATTGATAGTATACTCGCAGGACAACGCGGAGCTCCTGAGCTTCTCAGAAAAGAAGATTTTCCCTCCTTTTTTTCTCCCATGTCGAATTCTTGCTTGCTATGCAGGTTGTTGTGAATTGCTGTGTTTGTTGAGCCCTAAAGCCTCCGGGTTCTATGGAGCGCATAATAACTAACTAACTAACTAGCAGCTCGGGAGGCGGAAGCCACTACAAGACAATCTGCCCTCACTCTCATAAATGTCAATGCTTCATTCTTTTATTCATTTTTCTATTGTACATGTGTGAAATAAATACATTCATTATACTACTCGTTCAGGAAAGTTTCCTTTAATCAAGTTTGGGATTTATCCCCAAGAGCTTTGAGTCCACTCGAAGAACAAACAAAGATGAAAGAAAGTCAGTCCCGTCAGAACTTAAGCATATGCATGTTGACATCTATCCACTTTTCTCAATGAAAAGTGGATAGACTCATGTACGCCCCTATTGACATAGTGTACGCCCCTATTTCTTAAAAACATGCTGAAATAGAGTTCTTAAATCATGTTCTATAAGTCATGGTGTTTATATTGCATTGTCTTTTGCACTTCTGTTCCAATCATGAATGGAGGACAACATGTACCAGAATGCAATTTTTTAGTTCACATCACACCTGGCATGGCGCAAATCGAGATTTCCAAAAACTACCATATGGCTGTTCTACTTTCAGACATATTCACCGAGGAGCCTGTGAGACAGTCACCTGATTGTAGCCCTTGTTTGGCACAGTCCGACACATTGGACCCATGTATGATATACATACAATTTCTAAGTCAATCAATGTTGCTAAAAGCCGTTTCCTCAGATACCGAGGCAAAACAATCTGTTTGGGGTTGAGTTGTGAATATTCAGTTATTCATGGCCTTTATTTGTGGGTGTGTTATCACCTTTATAGGGCCAGTACCCATGTGGGAAAGATCTTTATTCATGGATGTACAGCTCATCCAACATGCTCCAGTCACAGAACAGAAACACTGCCCTCCAAGATGTGTGTTTAATGGGGCTATGCACCACCCCCATCAAGGGAAGCCACAGAAATAAGTCATTGATTGATTAATTGATTGATTGATTGATTGATATTTTATTTCTATCGCACTCATACACAAGTGATGCAGAGCGCGTCCAGGCAGGGAAAGGGAACAGGGGAGAACAAAAACAACGACCTTACTAGGCCCAGTGAAATTGAGAACGTGCAAGTGCAGGGTAGAGGAAGAAGGGGGAGAAGTGCATGGAAGGGGGAACAAAAGGAGAGTGCGGAGCGAGAAGGAAAAAGAAAAAAAATAATAATAAAAAATAATAATAATAATAAAATAATAAATAAAAAGGCAACAAACAATGGGAGTGCAGCCAGCAAGTGGCAAGTGCTGGGTTTATGGCAGCAGGCCTGTAGGTCTGAAAGTGCAGGAAGAAAAGGAGAGGGCTGTATGGGTACAGATACAGGCCCCAGTGCAGGGGATGGCCCGGAGGCAGTGCATGAGGGTGGCAAGATGAGCAGGTACCTGGGCCCAGAGGACAGAGGGTGGCCCGGTGCATGGTGCTGAGGGAGAGTAGAATCAACAGGGGAAAGGGGAGGAGAAGGCAGAAGCAAAGAGGAAGGTTTTGAGGTGCTTCCGGAACCGGAGATGGTTCTCCTCAAGTTTTAGAGTGGCAGGGAGGCTGTTCCAGAGGGAGGCCCCAGCCGAAGAAAGAGATCTACCCCCAGCTCGTTTCTTTGAGAAACGACTAACCCTGAGGGAGTTAGAGGTAGAGGAGCGGAGTGCTCGAGATGGGAGGTATTTGCAGAGGGATAGCTGAAGGTATGTTGGACCCAGGCCCCAGAAAGCCTTGTGGACAATTTAATCCTTGCATCCACTGGGAGCCAATGGAGAGATTTCAGAGCTGGAGAGATACAATCCCAGGGCTTGAGGCCAAGGACAAGTCTCGCAGTCCTGTTCTGGATAAGTTGTAAAGGGCGGAGACCAGAGGCAGGTAGATTAAAAAAGAGGCTGTTGCAATAGTTCAGCTTAGAGAGAACCAGAGCTTGGGAGACAGTGAACTTCTGGAGGAATGAGAGGAAAGGAAGAATACCTCTGAGGAGGTGCAGTAGGAGGTTTGACTTTTTTGATACATCAGCGATGTGGGCAGAGAAGGAGAGTGTGGAATCAAAGGTGACACCAAGGTTCTTGGCCTCGCAGGTGGGGATAGGAGGAGGGCCAAGGGAGGCCGGCCAGAGAGTGAGGGGAAAGGAAGGTGATGGTGTGCCAATGAGGAGGATCTCTGTCTTGCTGGCATTAAGACAAAGATCGTTGGCGGCACACCAATCTTGGATGGCAGTTAGGCAATCAGTGATGAGAGAGGTGGAGGAGGTGTCCGAGAGCAGACTGAAAATCAGTTGAGTGTCGTCTGCGCAGCACTGGAAGTTTGAGCAGAAAAGGGCAATACAGCGGGCGAGAGTTGCCAGGTATTGGTTGAAAAGCCAGGGCGAGAGGTTAGACCCCTGGGGAACACCACAGGTGGAGAGGAAGACAGATGATAGGAAGGACCCAAGTTGGACCTGGGAGGGTCAATCAGAGAGGAAAGAGGTCAGCCAGGCCAGAGCCTGATCGGTGATGCCCAAGTTATCCCGGAGATGGTTGAGCAGGATGGTATGGTTGACTGTGTCAAAGGCAGAGGAGAGATCAAGTAGGATGAGAACAGAGGGAATGCTAGAGTCAAGGTTGTAAAGCAGATCTTCACGGATGTTCAGGAGAGCAGTTTCCGAACACCACAGGTGGAGAGGAAGACAGATGATAGGAAGGACCCAAGTTGGACCTGGGAGGGTCAATCAGAGAGGAGAGGAAAGAGGTCAGCCAGGCCAGAGCCTGATCGGTGATGCCCAAGTTATCCCGGAGATGGTTGAGCAGGATGGTATGGTTGACTGTGTCGAAGGCAGAGGAGAGATCAAGTAGGATGAGAACAGAGGGAATGCTAGAGTCAAGGTTGGAAAGCAGATCTTCACGGATGTTCAGGAGAGCAGTTTCCGTGCTTCTGCCAGATCTGAAGCCAGACTTATGGTCATGGAGACAGCCAACAGAATCAGAATGAAGGTTTAGCTGAGAGATGGCCAGCTGTTCAAGGAGTTTGCCTAAGAATGGGGTAATGGAAATTGGGCATATTATATTTGATTAAATTAACAAAATGAAGTCAAAGGGTCTCCTGGGTCTTTATTACCCACTTGGCCCCCTCACCTCCTGTTCACTGTGATATTGTGGCATCCTCTTTTAAATGGTTAATGTATCAGTACCCTGTGAGCAGTATGAAAGGCAGCATATGCCCACTCCAAACACATCCCTCCCCATGCATTTAATGTGAAAGGTTGGGCTCTGCGAGGAAAAGAGGGTGTGGTTCTCTACACTACAGGGATTGGCCACGATTAACCAGGTTGATCGAAAATAGGCTCTAAGAGAGTCTGTTATGTAGCGCTAAGGAAAGGATACCACCTGCAGAGCACGTGTGATAATCAAGGGAGGCCTGGGGGGAGAAAAGAAACACATGATCACATGGGAAGGGAGATCGCTGAAAATACGGGCTGGGAAAAGAGTTTGTCAGACAATCCTGGGCACCAATTTAAGAACCTCATGCATTCTTGGAGTTGCATAACTTCAAAGAACACATTGGACCTAAACACCGGAACCCAAGGAATTGTAAATGGAAAGCCCAGTACTGGAAGCCTGGTGCGACAGTGTCATGGAAGCCCTCGTTCACCCTGAGCTCAACTCACTCAGCCACCTTTCCCGGTTTGCTAACCATGGGTGCTGCCCAGGTGTGGCCGTTTTGCATAAGTGAGCTGCAGGAATCACTCTGCTAACTGACAGTGTGGGAACTTCCGGATCCGAGCTCTAGAAGTGGTACAATCACAACTATGAAAACAATGCTGCCATTCTACAAAAACCTGTTGAGCAGGAGCGGCTGGAGCTAATGGGAATGAAAAATTCAAGCTGAGTGCGAATGTGTGATATTACTGAAGGCATCAATTAGAGGAGCCTCTTTTTGATACTGTCTCCTTTGCGGTAACAATGGCCCATGACAGTTTTGGTGGGTAGCTCACCCAGTCCTGTTCTGTGATTTGCTTTGCATTCTGGGATTTGTAATTCAGCATTCTTACTGCAAACGAAATCAAAGAACGAATGAAAAGAAACAGGCAATTCTATTCAGGATGATTTGCAAACCACTGAAGGCCAAAATAGCATCCAAGCACTGAGGTCTCTGAGACAAATGACAGCAAAGTGGGCTTTGGCGAGAACATTACTTGCATTTCTTTCTAAAAGTCTGAGATCCGGAGTCTGGCCGCCAAATCCTAGAACTTACGTCCCATGGCTTTGAACACATCTGAAGCATGGGTTGGCAACCAGATATTTATGTTCTCAGAGCAGCGTTCTCTATTAGGCTGGCTGCCATTTGACTTTCTTTTGGTGATAGAATGGCGCTGGTCATGGAAGGCCTTTTGCACCAAGCTGAGAGCCTTAAAGATTCCACTAGCCATCGCCGGGAGACAGTCTAGTCTCTTCTTTTTCTCTCCTTTGTGTACTAGAAGCAATTCCGTCTGTAGAATTCAGAAGCACGTGCAAGCTCCACAAGTCAAGGTAATGAAACCCAACAGTGATTTATTTATTTTATTGGTATATTTATTCATAAAGCGTCAACAAACCCATGGGCGTCGGGGCAAATACCATTTTACATTAAGACAAGACAAGGCCAACAGCTCAAACTAGACAGGACACAGAAAAAAAACACTTAAGAAATATCAAATGCATCCAGTCAAAAAACAAAGGCACCAGGAATCAAAGGCAAAGGATCCATCACTTAAAAAGATGAGCTTTCAAGGCTCGTTCGAAAGGCCACATAACGTTCATTCGTCTCAGATCAGGTAGACGTGAATTCCACAACATTGGTCCCATGTGATCAAAGGCATGTTTACCAGCTTGCTCTAGATGATATCTCGGTTGGATCAATTGACAAGTATTGTTCGAATGCAATGCTCTGCAGACAGGCCACTAATCAATTCTCTCCTTAAGATAAGCTGGGGTTATGCCGTACATTCATTTATGGGTAATAATAAGTAACCAGAACATAACCCTTGACTCAACTGGGAGCCAGTGATGTTCCTGGCGCGCACTTGACACATGTTCCTTACGTGGAACATTATAGATGACACGCACAGCCCCATTCTGGGCTATCTGAAGCTTTGCAAGATTATCCAAGCGAGTGCCCGCCAAGAGACTGCCACAAAGAAGATGACGGCTCTGCAAATGATGGAACAACTGACTTTAGATAGAAAGGGCTGAATTTATTGCAGTAGCTTAAGATAATAAGCACAGCTGGACGCTACACTATTACGCTATATGTGGCCTAATAGAAATATTGGAGTCTACATAGACTCCAAGAGTTTTTACCTTGTTGGCAACCTTAACGTTAATGCCTGCAATTCAAAAACTCTGCTACTCCTCTCCCAATTTCATTAAACGATTAGATGTTTTAATAATCATCAGCTAGGTTTTATCATCATTAAGCGAGAGATCGTTCTGAGCCATCAAGCTTTGCATATCAGCATAAACGTCATTAATGAGTGCAATGTTCTTCCCATGATCACCCGGCAATTGAAACAAAATCTGGGTGTAATCAGCATCATTCGTATAGAAAATATCTTTCTCATCCAGCATGTCGAAAAGAGGTTTTGTAAAATCATTATATAACGTTGGAGATAAGCAGGATCCCTGAGGTACCACACACTCCAGCGCTACAGGATTGGCAGACATGGATCCAAAGAAAACCTTGGCAATACGACTAGTCAGAAAGGAATTGACCCAAGCTGCTGCTTCCTGAGAAATATTGGCAGAGCTATTGAATCTGTCTGACAGTAGTTTATGATTCACCAGGACACAAACAGCCGGCAAGTCAAGCAGCATCAGTTGGGTAGCTTTTCCAGAGTCCATCATCTTAAGCATGCTGGACTTGAGATCCAGGAGTGCAAGGGGCTGGAGTAGAACATAGATATTGTTCCATCCTAGCAAGGATATTAGTCTGCAATTTAGGAACCATACTTAACAAGGCATATTGGATGTCGGAACACCTGTCCTTTCTCTGACCCTTTTTCTCCCACCTCCCCCTTTGCTTCCACACTCTCCTCACCTGAGCTGCTTGAGTCGAAGGCTTCGGTGGACAGGTTTCGCCTGGCGAGGTAGTCTTTCTCCTTTTTTGGTGGTAATTGCCTGTCACTGAGGGGAGCCACAGTGAACGCTGATGGAACAGCACGCCTGTGACTCACTCCCCGGGAGCAAGCCAATACACAAGTGAAAAAGCAAAGCGGCAGAAAAAACCCTTGTCAGGCGCCAAACTGCACTCTGTCCGACTCCATGTAGGAACTTTCGAAGTGGTGTAGCAGGAAGAGGTGTAGACTCAAAACGGCAGGGGTCCGTAGCAAACGTGAAATCAGAAGGCGTGATGGGTATCCAATGCAGCCCGGCAGGACACAGGAAGTATGGGACTCAGGTAAGAGAAGAGAAAGCTGAATAATAGGAAGTAGACTGGAATCCCAAATTGGAGAGGAACCCAAGGTAAACGGAGAGGAGAGAGCAGAGGGAGCAAAGGCACCGGGTCTCAAAGGAGAGAGACTCAGGAAGAAGGAACCGGAATGAAACCGGTAAAAGGCAAAGAAACGAAGAGAAGGGAAACTTTGTGCAGAGGACGAAGTAAATGACAGAACAAAACCACTGACGATCTAGACGGAGTCAGCAGCAAGAGTAAACCCGGAGACTGGGAAAACTATCCAGAGGGGTTGCAACACAGCGTCCACCGGAAGGAGGAGGAATAAATACTCCCGGCAGGCTCCACGCTGAGGGAACTGGGACGGCTGCTAGAGCCGAAAAATAGAGAAAGGACAACCAGTCTCTAAACCCATACTACCAGCGATACCGCGGAAGTATCCGCCAGTCTCGACGGCGGCGGATGACAACACCATGCTCGATCCTTAGTCACTGTAGCTGAAGCTCGCACTAAGGGTGCTTCTAAATCTTGCAAGATTTTGAAAAGTGCTGCAGTATCAGATTTTGCCTTGACTATTTTAGCTTCAAAGTGATCTTTTTTGACAAGAGGATAGGATTCTTTTAAGGAATTGACCCAGCAGCACTATTTTATGCCTCTTTGCTTGCCTGATAGGGAGAAGAAATCCAATGTCTGAGACACTTTCATTTATGTGCTCTAAGAGTAATACGATCTAAAGAGAATCAGGAGTTAGTATTAGGGCAAATGGTCAGAGTTTGGAGTTTCTTTGGTGCCAATGTATTTACTGCTCCCGAGAGTAAGGTGCCATAATGATCAACTAGCTCATCTAATGTTGCCAAACTATTAATATGGGCTATATCCGTTTGCAGAAGGGATAGCATAGCTTCCTTTGTGAGTTGGAGATGATTGTGTATTTTACAATATTTTTCCTAGCTTGAGGTATAGACCAAATGTTATCAGTAGCAATATCAAAAGAGACCAGAAAATCATGTGGGTGCGGGTCCCAGACTCACAATCTCTTTCCAGTGTCTCAGACTCTTGTTCCAGCTTTGACTTTCATCCCCTTGCTCCCCCTTGCTCCCCCGGACCTCTAACACCTATCGGGTAACCTACGTACCTGTTTGTTTGTTTCTTGCAGGTAACAACAATTCCTGAGCAGCTGCGTTGCTTCTCGAGGTTCCGGTAGTGTTTGGTTTGTTGGCGGGGTCTGCAGCAGGCGGGGTCTGCAGCGGATCTGCAGATGTCTGACTCTGCGCGGGTGCATCTCCTCTTGCTCAGACGTTTTGCCAGGGGCTGGTGCGCCCACAGGTTCTTTTCAGCAGCGGCCCGATTAGTCCATTCCTCCCAGACCATGTTCGGGTTCTCCTCCTCCTTTCATGACTTCCCTTTAGGCTCTCGTCTGTTCGCTTAATGCACAGCTTCCGTAATTCCTCAGAGGACAATTCTCCTCTAGCAAACCAGCTGAGTTCCTTTTGAACTCCCACGCTGGATTGTTGTACTCGTTTGGGCCAACCAGCTCCTGTGAGACGCTAGACTGCTCACTCTGGTTCACCAGAGTGAACCTCAGACTCTCGGTCATCTTCTTCACAGTACCAATTTTAAAACCAGATGCAACATACTTGGTATTCTTCAGTATTACAGCTTTGCCAAGTATATTAGGTTGCCTGCCTTGACAACAGAACATATTGGCTCTCTGTAGAGAGGGTCAAGGAGGATTTGGTAATGGAGAAGGGTTTGGGTATATTGAAGCAGGGGCATACCGCGCTCTCTGATCATAGTCATCCCCAACACCATAGGGAGCTTCCTTCTCCATGTTATCCTCCATTGGTAGACCACCCCCAGGGGGACTATTGTATTGTGGACACACTGCCCTGGCCCCATGGGAAATTTCTCCCCTTAGGGGAAATGGTACAACCATCCTCAGATTGGTCAGAGTACTCTTATGTTAACTCCAAAACCTTTAGTAATAACTGAATGCCTTCAGGAGGAACTGAGTCGCTACGTTGAGACTCAAACTTGCATAACCTAAGCATTGCCCATGTCACAGGCAAATAATTAACTTGTGAGCTATCCAGACGCAACAATTAGCACCTGGTGTAGACACTGGCTATCCTTCAGCTAAAGAGGATTCTTGGAATGCAAGTATTAATTGATGGAATTGCTTTGCAGTTCCAAGGATCCTTTTGACTTACACACCTTGCCAGCACCTTATCCAGGTGCCTAACCATTACCACACTATTATCACTTTCTGGACATCTTGATTTTCAAAACAGCGTTCAATGGGATTGTGCCATTGTAAATCTCTTTTGTAAATTAGGCCTCTTGTTTTTCTGCATCTCCAAGGCAACTCATCTGGATGTGTGCATTTTACTGTACTCACCCAGCTGTGGTCTCCTTCATCTAGTTGCTGATAGCGGTATCGCCAGCGGGTGCCCTTATCATCACTTAATTGCCCTTCATAGTAGTTAACAGGCACTAGCGGTTTTTGCCTCATTCCAAACTATAATTTGGGTAGCAAACAATTAAGTCCAGGTAATACCTGCACCCACAGATAAATAAACACACAAATGTAATTAGAAATAAAGTTTTAAAAAACAGGAAGGAAATATTTACGTTTCAAAACGGCATTGTTTGTCAATATAGCAGGTGCAGAATTGGAGATAAGGTTGTTCAGTGATTAGACATTGGGCCTGTGACGAGTCAGAAGTAGGACACAGATTCTCATTGGATATGGTGTACAGTATTTTATCAAAGTAATGGTATAAGGCCTAACTTTCCTTATGACAATGGGTGGTCCCTGCCTATGTTACTAACTAAGGTGCTCATTTGTCAGTGGTGAATGTCCAAAGAAATAGGTATGATGTCCAAAAAACTAACCTAACTGACCCTACTACTAAGAGTAAACTAACTTAAGTCAGGAGAATTCCTCCCTTCTCCTGAGGGTACTCCTATTACCATTCCGTAAATAGTCTCTCGTGATTTCTTGTATTAATCTATCTTGAACTTCCTCTCTTCACCTTAAATCACTTTTGGGTCTCTCTTAGTAGGTTTATGGTTTTTGTCGCAGACCCGAGTGTACCCTTCTGAGGGAATATGATTTTGATGGGTTTTGTTATAACAGTTCCACTTTTCCTGTATTACTTGGGTTTGTATCTCGCTTATGTGTAAAGGCTAAGGGCCATGTATTTCTTTCTCCTTAGTACTATATTGCTCTTGTACAGGATAGCATGTTAGTTTCCCCCTTTCTCAGGGTATTTTCTTCCATTGGTTCTCTTTCTCATTGCCCCGCTTCTCATCAACCTGTTTATCTATTTGGTTTCAAAGTTAACTCCATAGCTTCTACTATGACGAGCTAACTGTGGTATAATGATTCCCTTGAGTCTTCCCGTAACTCCATATTGCCCGGTCACCTCCGTTCTTGAAGGAGAACATTTTCGGAAGGCTTTTTTCCTCAGGACTCACTCTCAGTTCATGCACGGCTGACGTCGTCTTCTCTCTGGCATTTGTCTCTGTGCTCTCTCTCGTTTTCTTGTGGTGACCCGGTGTTCAACCTCACGCCCGGACACACCGTGATGTTCTATTGTCGGTGATATCACTGACGTTCTGCGGACCAGCTATCCACCAAAGATTTGTCTCTGTGGCCTCGCCACCACCTTCTCATGTGCTCCTGCCTTCTCAGCCTCTCAGGTGTCGGATCCACCACAACTCTGGCTTCCTGTGTAGCAACTGCGAGTGAGTTTGAAACTTGCAGTCTTCCTGGTTCTCGTCATTGGCAGTTGTTACTCAGCTT
Organism: Ambystoma mexicanum; assembly: GCF_040938575.1. NCBI lineage: Eukaryota > Metazoa > Chordata > Amphibia > Caudata > Ambystomatidae > Ambystoma > Ambystoma mexicanum. The sequence continues at coordinate 143,020,901 of NC_090921.1, forward strand.
GGGGCTCCCCAAGCTTGCGTCTGTGATCCCCTCCCCCTTCTCCTGCTCCTCCCTCACCTCTCTAGGGATGCACTCTCTTTAACACACTCGTCCCAGTAGAGTGGGCATTCTGGCTTAAAGGGACATGATCTTTTTCTCATAAGATAACATTATCTATTAGGAGTTTCTTCATCTCAGTTTTGATAGTTCATGTTTTCTTGTGCTTTACAACATCCCATATAGGCCACAGTTCGTCCAGCTTGAGGCAGTTCCTCACGAGAACGGGAGTCTTTGTCCCCAAAGGGGGAGTCTCTCCCGGTGTAGTCCCACTTGCCTCTACCCCTAGGGAGAGTTTTGCGGTGTGGGCTCACCTCCCTAGCCTCACAGGGGGTAGGGGCGCTCCCCCTTGGAGAGAATTGACAAATTCCCTCAATTCGTCGCAGGGTTCATTACGAGTTTGGCAGCATTGCAGCAGTACATCTGCTGAAATACTGCTAGATTCAATTACTGTTACCTCCACCTGGTCCAGTGGAGTTACCACAGGATTATAAGTGGTGGTAATTCCCCATTTGTGGAGTCCACAGGACTCAATGGGGATTTTTGGTGGATTTACTGCTGGCGTAATTACTGCACGGTAAAGCCATTGTTGTTTGGAGATAAAGTGGAGGGTTTATCTCCAGCAACATGCCGGTGGTAAATCCGCCAAACGTATAATTTTGCGGTGCAGGAAAAGTGACAGTACTGTAATTACTGACTCTTTTTCCCATACAGCCAAACTTGTAATGAGGTGTCCTGTATAAATATTAATGTATGGCTATGCTACATTTTAAGGGTACTGTGTTGTGTTTGAGGATCCATTATTTCATTGGCTATCATTAAGATGCTGTCACGACCCCCATCCAGAAGACCCCCTGGCAAGCCCATGGGCCAGGAAGGGTCTCTACTAAAACCAGGCATCCTTGGCCTAGGCCTTCTTGGCGCCAGGCTCATACTTGATAAAGGACTGGTATTGGGAACTACTTTATTTCAGTGTCAATCAACATGGAGGCATCCACATAGCTTGGCTCCTTGGAACCAAGCTATGCGGTATAGTATTTTTGGGTGTGGTACCTTAGGAACTATTTTACCTGGACTACTTTCTTGAAGCTATTTAAATCACGCCCGACTGGGATAACACGCTTCGCGTTACTTTGCAATTCTGCAACGTGATGTTCACCGTGTTCAGCTGCACCCGCGAACCTCGGAAGAACAGCATCTGTAAAGGAGAAAAAGGACATTGTTAGCAGCAGCAGCTTACCTGTAATTTCATCGTTAGCTGTCCACGGATCTTGAGATCAGCATCCTGGAACCAGCGCTCCTCCCGAACCGACAGATCGGCAAAAAAGAAAGAAACAAGGCATTAGACATTTTTACAATTTAATGAATGGTGCCGAAAGCTCACCTCGCAACCCGCTCCTCGACCAGCATCGCCTCAGGAATTCCATGCACCGGGTGATCGCCGCGACCTGTGGAAAGACAAGACAACAGGTTAGCAAGAGGCAAGGTATCACAGCGCTGCGCTTAGCGCCTACTCACCGCATCAAGGCGCTCTAAAAAAGCCATTACTTACCGGCGAGAACCAATTCAGTCTATGCCACATATTGGACTTCTGCGCACCTAAGGAAGAGAAAAGACATTAGTTAAACCGAAAAAGCATGCAAGGACTATAATATAGCACAGCAATAAGACCTACCTGAAAGACTCAAAGCGGGCGGGCATCAGTGAAGTAACTCGATCGCAAACGCCCACCAAACACGACGCGCCCCTGCCAAAAAGGCAGGACGAAGAGCACACCTGCATTAAAAACAAGGTGAGGAGAGGTCCAGTGGGGTCGCGGGTATACAGGGTGGTGGGAGACTGTTTACCCCAGTTGCCCAGTCTTGAACATTGCCCACCTGTATTCCAGGCAGAACCCTCCCGCTGGTCACACATGGGAACCGCAGATAAGGATACCTGAGTCCCAACTGCTGGGTGGCGTCCCCGTGGAACCAGGTGAGCGTAACAGAATGCGAAGCCTGCCAAACCAATCCACCTGGGCACCATGGAGACCTCGGAATTAGACCAATTGGGCCAATTAATAGGAGAACTGCGTGCCGAGGTTCATTCTGCCCGACAGGAGACTAACGCTCTCCGAAGAGATTTAATAGTGACTAAGGAGCGCACAGAAGACATTAGCAGACAATACTTGCAGTCACAAGCAGGACAGGCACCTCTGCCTGGAAGCAACCCAACGATGCAGAATCCTACCCTGCCATCCACTTCCTCTCCTCCGGTACAAATGATGCTACCAGCAACAGTTCCTTTGGCACCGCCGGAGTGGTTTACAGGTGATCCACGGAAATACGCAGCTTTCATGAATCAGTGCCACTTTCACTTTCTTTGCAGGCCAAGAGCATTCCCAAACGACCAAGCTCGGGTAGCCTTTGTTTTATCATACCTGAGCGGTAGCGCAGCAGATTGGTCTGTACCATTGGTGACCCATGATGATCCTTTATTACATGACTTTGGGGGATTTCAGGGGAAAATGGAGAAACTTTTTGCTCGCCATATCCGAGAGCAAGCAGTGGACAATGAACTCCTTTCCCTCCGACAGGGGAATCAGGACTTGTTAACGTACATTGCTACTTTCAACAGATCGGTTGCCGAAGCTAGGTGGCCTAAAAACAAAAGAACCACGTTGTTTCATTGGGGCTTACGAGGCAAATTAAAAGACGTTCTAGCTCAAGTAGTTGATCCTCCTTGAGACTGTTCATAAATCTGCTCGTACAACTCGACCACCGGTTGCAAGACCGAAAAACAGATCGTTCCAAAATGGATTCCCGGGCTGTGTATGTTCGGTCTGGAGACAATGTAACCCAAGCACAAGAAAGCACTGTGGAGCCCATGCAAATTGGGGGGTGCGACCTCCATTAATAAAACAAGAGCGAGATAAAAGAAGGCAACAACAGTTATGTCTGTATTGCGGAAAACCTGGGCATTTCCTGAAGGACTGCCCGGTGAAACCTCCAAGGAAGATCGTCGGGGCCATGGAAAAAGATGAAGAGAAAGAATCTAAATCGGAAAACTACCAAGCTCGGCAAACGTAGAGGTCAGTTTGTCGAGTGAGAGGAAAGAGCCACCGACCTCACACTTTGCAATACCAGTGATCTTAAAGGAATGGTTCGGTCAAAAATTTGTATTGCCCCTACGGGTTGGCCATGTGTTTTTACTCTTAATTCGCTCAATTTTAGAAAAAATTCCTATGGACCTTACCCGAGTTTTCATCCATTAAACGCACACGAAAACAGGCATCAGGGAGCTGCCATTTTGTGATAATCCTATCATTTCCCCCATCGCCCTGGCTGACCTGCTTTTGCGGCACTAAATCATATCCCCCGCCCCTGAGACTGTCATCAGCAGACGCGTACCGCCCATTTCACAACGCCAAAGCACGTCTCGTGTCAACAATCGCTGCGCTTCAGCTAATGACGTGTCGCCATGGAAATGGCAGGATGCCTCTTTCCTCAATAAGTATAAACAGACCGCTTCACAACACACAGCAGCAGATTTTCGATTCCATTCCTCTCTCTGTGTTACTTTGAGTATTCTGTGACTCGTTTATGTGCTCTGGTCAGCTACCTTCGTTGCTTGTAGCCCGTGTGGACAGATTCCAGTACCACCGCTATCAATTATTTTAGTTTGTGCAACACACAATGGGTACAATAATGCCCTACATGTACGAGCCCGAGTATACCGAGGTGGAACTACTGGAAAGGGAAACACGCGAAAACGATGGGGCTTCGGACAGAAGTTGGCAGGACGAATCAACGGATGAAGACACTGGACCTAGTCGCATGGACGGTGTTTCCACCTGGTGCACATGCAATTGGTGCGAGCTAATGCCGACCGAGGAGGAGAACTGCTGCTGCTGTGAAAACTCGGGATGCGTGGCCTACATTTCGGAAGGCGAGCCACGATCGCAATGCATCCCCGCGCTGCCAGACTTCAGGGCAGCCTGCCTCACACGGTCCGTGTTGAGGATAATGATGGTGCTTATGCACGAACTTCGCGCAACTGTTCGTCCTCGTAATCCGAGTAACGGGCAAGTATACTCTGCTTGTCATGCCACTCCCATTTCATGGTCTTCTACTATATCCAAAATTACATATACATATCATTGTAACGCATGAAAGTCTTTCAATAATGTGCAGTGTCTAGATAGCATTTGTCCGAGCAGAATGCCATTAGTTACAAGAATTGTCATTAACAACAAACGTTTATTAAACTTATCTTGGTCATTTAAAAACAGTTTGTTTCATTCCTTTTCACAGGTGGTACAGGCTGGTGGCCTATCGTTCCTTTACATGGTGGCTTCACGGGAGGCTTGGACACCGTGTTCAAAGAGTGATACCCGCCTGTGCCGTTCGTGCCATAAGAGAAACGTTCCCGAGTGACAGCGGTCAGTACAGGGGAGTTTCTCTCGCTGTGCTGCAAACTGAACTGTACAATGTGTAAACTTTTGTATTTTTGTGTCATCAAAATAAGCTACAAAATAAAACACCACATATATTTTAACAACGGTTGTTTTGATTTTTTAAATCAATCAAGTGTGTCTCCATTCAAGGATGGACGTCAGACAGCTGTGCTCGGAATGGGTGAAGTTCAGGTCGCTGTGAAGCGGGGTGGTCACTATCTAAGCTAACATAATATATTAGCAATAATGCATGCACTAAATAACACTTGTTCAAAGTCTTTCAGTCGGTTATGTCTCTATAAAAGTCACACATATATCAATACTATCAATTAACATTGGATTATACAGGCCTTAGGTCAAGGGTCTTGACCACTATAATACAGTGTTTGAAGTGTGGGTCTGTGCTCACAAGAATCTCTGATATGTGGCATTTGTTATTGATAGGCAACGATATACTGCAGTAGGGGTCTAATGTTAGTTGGGGATCTGCTAGATGGCCATCATGGCGTGGACAGTGGTCTGGCACATGAAGAGAATACCTTGCAGGGACACAGGGTCAGAATGGCAGTAACTTTCCAATGGCGAGGGTGCATGGGCAAGGACATGTTTGTGGAGATGAACGAGCCATGTGCTTGGTTCATTTATTAGCTGTTGCAAATACCTCTGGAGTTTTCCAGTCAGAGTGGGAACGAGGCTGTGGGCCATGTGCTCTGCGCGCTGTACTATCGCAGTGAGGCCTGGTCACCAAAATGGAGTAAAAAGGGGGTACAAAAATGGATGCCCCGTGTCCTGCTCAGTGTTCCCATCTACGTGAATGTCATGCAAAGTTAACATCACATAAGGGCAAGGGAACGGGCGCAAACGGCCAAGGTGCCAAACAGCATGTACACTTCAAAAGGTATCCCACGCCCAGGGGCCATCGCTCACATGGCCTCCTCAGACCCCGTGTCTCCAGGCAGGCCTCCCCTGAGACAGGCCGCCCCCCTGCAATCCACATAAGTGTGTCTCCATTCAGCAGTCTTCCTGTGCCTTATCTGCACGCCCACCGGGCCATCCATCCCACCCCCCTCTATCAAAGGCGGTTCGCACCCGGGGATGAGCGCTGGCATGGGGGGCTGTGACAGGCGCAAATGGCTAAGGTGCCAAACAGCATGTACACTTCAAAAGGTATCCCACGCCCAGGGGCCATAGCTCACATGGCCTCCTCAGACCCTGTGTCTCCAGGCAGGCCGCCCCCCTGCAATCCACATAAGTGTGTCTCCATTCAGCAGTCTTCCTGTGCCTTATCTGCACGCCCCAGGCCCATCCATCCCACCCCCGCTATCAAAGGCGGTTCACACCCGGGGATGAGCGCTGGCATGGTGTGCTGTCAAGGGCGCAAACGGCCAAGGTGCCAAACAGTACAATTCAAAAGGTATCCCACGCCCAGGGGCCATCGCTCACATGGCCTCCTCAGACCCCGTGGCTCCAGGCAGGCCTCCCCTGAGGCAGGCAGCCCCCCTGCAATAAACATAATACCACGACACACACACGTCATTCATTCACAAACACACCCTGTTTCTAATACTTTATAAACCACTTGATATGTCTCATGAGAACATCTTTGTGCTTTGCAAGTCAACTCCTAAACCTTCTACCTGAGAAGCACTGAGATCTATGCTAATCTGCCCGTCGCCGTGCTATCTTTGACCGCTTCGAGCAAACTCGTCAGTGTGCTACCTGTGGCCATCTACCTGTTCTCCTGCAACATACTGCTCGGCCTGCTGAATCCAACAGTTTGTTGGTCAAGGTAAGGCCATGTATCCTAGTCATATTTCGGTCATTTTTACATTTCAATCTATTTGCTATTACAGTACCCAATAGAGCTATGGTCATTGGTCTCATTGCTATTGACTTGAGTTTCAATTGTTATGCTATCAATAGATCTATTTATTTTCATCTGTGTCAATTGTCATCGAATTGCATCCTTCGGGGGTCCAGTCTATAATGTAAGCATGGATTCCTTTTCGTGCAAGACAGAACATCCAAGGGACGAGTCACATGTTCAGAGTTTAGTCACATAATTTAAAAAATGTCTGTAACTTATGCAAATACTAAGCCGCACATGATGAACTGGTATAGTTCCGGTGACCAAAACAAGGTCATTGCATTGAGCATGGTATGGTTCATTTACTTTTTTATGACATTTTTATTCATCAAGGTTTTATAATAATCTTGATATTTACTTTTCAGAATTTTCAACAATGCCTGCCTGTTCGATTAGCGGTAGCCCTTCGAAGACCCATGCTAAATCTGAAGGCACTACAATGCATGTATTCCTGAAAACTGTTGATCGAATAAGAGAATGGGTCAGACATTGCGGATATCCACTGGATGAGCTGGAAAGTAGAGTCCAACAAGTCTTACAGGACAAGAGGGGTGATCGATACCGCATCTGCAGCCGGCACTTTCCCTCGAACATGTACACCACATCTTGGGTAACAAAGAAGAACAAACGGCGATCGACACGAAAATTGCTCGCAAACGCTATTCCCACTCTATTCATCCATAATCCGCCACTGGTGAGTCAAGTGTCAGTTTCTAGCTTTAGGCCTTGCTGTAGTGTGTAGGTAGCCGAATGGATTCATTGATATTTTAGGTGTTGTTTCTAATTTGTAATACTTTCGACATTGATATGAGTGTATAGCTTTTTGAATAATGACATTTATCAATATATTATTTTTAGATTTCATAACCCACAAACGAAATCTATATATGGGCACAGGGAACTGTGCTATATTGCGCATTACTCAAGTATTCTGTATCCTTACATGGCAATTTTAAATATTGGCATTTCATTATCAAACAATAATTTACCTTTACAACTTCTTGACTATCCCTTGAATCTGAAGCAAGAACATTCTACTTCCGTCACGTGCTCGCAGTTATCAACCACTTCTAGCGCGTATCAGGTAATCATACTTGGCTATTCCGCTACAGACTTGTTTTATGCATGTCAAGTAATAGTTTGTATGTATCGTGTGATTATTTTACCAATTGTTTGGTTAGTGCTTTTCAATTGATATACACCTTAGTTGTCGTCCCCTGGTGTTTGCTTTCAGTTATAATTAGTGTTATCCATACTAATGCAAGTACTCTCTTTCAGGGAGATGCTGAAGCGTCCACCACATTGACAACAGCCCTAGATGTTCTTCAGTAGCCCGAGGTATGGATACTGACAGCTCAACTGACCGTGATCATCAGGACTGGAACACTTGTCGTTTGATTGTTCTACACCATGTTTCATATGTGGTTAGCCGTTGATATGTACCTGTGCAGTCGACCCCAAGCGTGTGTTGTGTTTTCAATATTGTAATCCTTACTAATGCAAATACTATGTTTCAGGCAGTTGTTGAATCGTCAACCCACGCACTTGATGCGGAGCCTGACATTCAAGTAATTCCGGTGGAAGCAGGACCATGCGAATACAAATCGGCACAACAGCTTTCGGAAGTGCGCACCACATTGACAACAGCCCTAGATATTCTTCAGCAGCATGAGGTATGGATACTGACAGCTCCATCGAGCATGATCATATAACGTAATTTCATTTGCTATACTTTCTTCCCTATTAACGCAAGTACTGTGTTTCAGGGAGATGATGGAGCTTCCACTACAATCACAAGATCCCATTTAGATGATGCAGATGTAAAGAAATCGGAGAAATAAGTCGATTAAATCTGATCATTTTTAAATATTCCTTGATTCTTTTAGACAATGCAACATTTGTGGTTATCTCTTTATATGTACCTGTGCCGTCGACCCCAAGTGTGTGTTATGTTTACGATATTGAAAACCATACTAACGCAAGTACTGTGTTTCAGGGAGTTGCTGATGCCTCCTCTTCAATACAATCATTTGTGGCAGTCCATGTAGAGCCAGAGGTATGGATACTGACATCTCCATCGAACTAGGTCATCAGAGCTCGAATACTTGTCGTTTGATTGTTCCACACAATGTTTAAATCGTGTTTGGCTATTGAGATGTACATGTGTGTTCGTCCTCGCGTGCGTTTTACGCTAACAATATTTTGATACACAGTAATGAAAATACTATGTTTGAGGGAGTTGATGGAGCCTCACTCCGTGCTGTCTATGCGGATACAGAAAATATAGTCGTTGCAGCGCAAGAGGAAGGGGAGACATGCGGATATGTATCGGAGCAACAGCGTGCAGATGTTGAAGGTCGAGTCAAAAAAGTTGCAAAGAAAAGAAACCAAAATAAGGTTAGTTACAAACAGTTCATAACTTTAGAAATATTTTTGTGCTGGGGACTATTTTATATTTTTTTCCAGTCAATTGTACTATACTTTATCTTGTGTTTAAACTGAACATCCCTTTTCCAATCTGTCCTCTAGTTACCCGTGGGTCTACGAACTATGCATACACAGACAGTGAAGCGAATGAGAGATGTTGCTTGCCAGACCATTTACACTATGGAGGAACTATTAATTCAGACGCGGCATGTTGCGACTCGGGATGCTCATGTCCAATGGCCAGAACATGAAATGAATGCGTCCGGAGAATCCAGCAAAGTTTTATTGGACCATTGCTACAGTACGACCGCACCGCCGCAACAGCATGATACTGGATGTATTGAAGATAGCTCTGAAGTAGTCGCAGATCAATTCACACAATCTACACCCACCAAAAAATTGCCGCCTAAAAAGCTATCGACATTGTTGTGTTCTCCCATAAATGTTGAGGTAGCAGATTTTGAAATGACAGAGAATGAACCAGCAGCAGCATTCACTGACGCATCAGAACTTGATAGCCGCAATATTTCTTTCAAATGTGGTGATATGTCCTCAACGTCACAGGCCGAAACAACTTTGACGCAGGATGATAGTCTAATGAAAGAGGGCAAATACATAGTATTCGATAGTTGTTTGATGGATATTATAAGTATGCTGAAATGTGGGCATTCCGTCAGAGGGAAAATATGTGGGAAGCCATTGATTCATGTGACTAGTCAAAAACAAGGCAGTAACGTCACAATACATGCCGTCTGTAGATTACATCATACGTTCTCATGGTCTGCACAACCGATGCTGGGGAAACTGCTAGCAGGCATTCTAGTGTGTGCAGCTGCATAACTTTTTAGTGGCTCCAGTTTTAGAAAGTTAGAGTCTTTCTTTCAGTTATTGGGACTCCATTTCGTTTAAAAAACGCAGTACTACAAATACCAACATGATTATCTGTTTCCGGCCATTAGTGATGCTTGGAAAATTTAACAATTGTCTCTAGCAAGTACATTCGAAGGCAGACGATTCAGGCTAGCTGGCGATGGACGGTGCGACAGCCCTGGATTTTCTGCCAAGTACTGCACCTACCACTTTCAGGACATGGATAGTAAGAACATTGTGAGTTCGGTGGTCGTGCAGGTAACACAATGTACATCCTCAGTGGCCATGGAGAAACTAGGTTTTATAGAATCATTGGAATATCTACAATCGAGGGGAATGCACATCGACCTCAGAGCCACGGACAGACACGTTTCAATTTCGGAAGAAGAAGTGGTTGAATCCATCTTCACCGCCACACAAAGCCATTGAGAAGATTGTTTTCGATAAAACTCTATCAAGAAATTTGAGGGGACTGACAGAATTCTGTCACACAGGAGGTTTGGAGGTGTTCCACAATATGTGCCTAAAGTACAGGCCAAAGCGCTTGCATTTCAGCATACAGGGCATGAGACATAGGACTCTACGAGAATCTCAGCCGTGAACAATCTAGGACTATGGGTAATGTAAGGATGCCTCGCTACACTAAGGCCTTTTCAAAAAGAAGTAAGCAATGGGTGAGCAAACCAGTCTATGAGGAAATGGAGTTCGACTTTGTCAAAAGCCTTATTGTTGCTGTATTAGAGAAGCACAGATATGGAATTTTGAAAGTTTCTGTGCAGAGCACTGATCCATTGTAGTGATACACGAAATTGCAACCTTGCCAATCAGGGCTTTAGATGACAGCAGTAGCCGCTGAAAGCCAATAGTGTATTCAAAGTATGTGCTAAAAATGCTGACAGTAGTCTGTTGTAGCACTTCCATTATGCAGTAGTGAGCTACAAGGAATATGCAGGCCTAGTATGAGTGATAGGTCACATTATGCATTGTTGATAGACAGGCAGGGAGAGGGCCCTAGCTCTGTAGCTAATGGACATTTTTGGAGTGTTTGGAACAATATGGCACCTATATAGCGCTTAGATAGCCAGTCTTAAGCGCTATAAACACTAAGCTATGAGTGCATGCCTTTTAGAGCTTGCAGATGGGGTTAATACATCACTGCTTCCCTTAGAATATTCAGCCTCACTAACGGTAGCCCTGGCCCCAAGCTAATCTTCCTTTTCTCTGGGAAGGCACTGATAAGACATTCCTGAGCTTTCGCAGATGGGAGCCAGGGTGGGGCTCAGACGGAGCAGTGGAAATTAACAGAGTTGGGTTTTTTCCATGAGCCAGCCTATATTTTGCACAGGGAAAGTTCTGGAACTGTGCGTCATGGACGGGCAGCACGAGATTATAAAATATCCATGCTCCCATGACTCGGGGGGAGATCGTCCTGTGGACTTGATTCGTGCAGAAACAAGTGCCCGGAATTGGCTCTGACGGCGTCCTGCAGCATTGTTTCTCTGAGCGGGGCTTGTTTAGAGCTAGCTTATGAGAGCCCAGGGTCTCCCAGTGCTGATTAAAGGGACGTAAGACTGTGTTTCTCTATGCTTCTCTATATTTCTCTATGTTTATCTAAGTTCCATGTTTCACTATATTTTGCATTTCTCTAAGTTTCATGCTTTGTAATATTCTCTAACTTGAATCCCAAATGTATATGAAATTCACTGCTTAGAATAAATATGCTAAAACTTTGAAAGTGTCATTTGTCACTAGCATGAGATCACTGCTCAGCACAATAGAACCTGTATTTTGGGCTGAATTGGGTATTTTTTGCTCTCAAAGGGCTGGCCCCGAGGAAGATTTTGCCCAGATCACGACATTTGGTGGCAGGGGTGGGATTTGTGAAGAGCAGTGCCGTGCTGTGAAATGACAAATTGTGTGAGAGAACACAGTGTAGAGTGGGGAGCAGGCTGTCGCATTTCCTTGGTGGTCTCACTGCAGCTCTGAGACTTCAAAAGACAGCAATGTTGTGTCGGCTTGCCGTGGCCGATAGCTTGTGTGGTTAAGACTCCCTTCAGTAAATCAGTTGTGACTGACTTATTGCTTGGGATGGAGCCAGGGAGTACAAGGCGATAAACAAGCGGGAAATGGCTTTGTTTAAAGCACTCCGATGAATGGTCAAGAAAGATGTATGCTCAATTAGAAAAGAATTTTATCATGCGGTTTCCCCAGTTTAAAGTTGTAATTTGAAATGCATAGTGAGACGGAGTTCTCATCTCTATTCTGTCATGAGGGCAGAGAAAAATAATTGCAAGGATTTGACATGCAAATTGTGAATAGTGATTTAACCATTGACTCAGCCCCAGTGTGCTAGCGAGTGGGGGTTGTAATGTTCGGAGGCGAAGGTTCGCTTTTTTGATGTATGCTTTTGAAGTGTTGACATTCCTGAAAAATAACGTGGGGAATGAGCCATGCTTAGAAGAAAGAGTAACATCTGTGCTTAGAGCCTAAAGGGTTTGTTTTTCTTTTGGCAACTGTAAATTCCATGTGCTAGTGGTGGCAAATTCTGTTTAAAGGAAACACACTAAAATGGTTATATTGCATTTTAAGCTGTGGCATGCTTATAATGGGTGAGAGACTCACTTAAAAAGAAAGTGAGTGAATGTTACTTGGATTTTCGATTTTTGTGTATTGATTTGAAATTGCAGAATCAGTTTGCAATGGTTTGGGGGGAGAAAAAACAATTTATATTTTTCTAAATTGCCTCCAAATTGCCCCTGGAGTATTTTTGACTGTTCCCACGCTATGCCATGGATTTGTGCTGTTGCCTTATAAGTGATGTATGATTTAGAAATAGTGACCTGTTGACTGTGATACATGATGAAAAAATGTTGTTGACACATTTAACAGCCCACAAGCAATATAGAGTGTGGGTTGCTTATGCAGGAAAACAGTGCAGAGAGCTGCACTAAACATGGCATTTTTATTTTTTAAATGCACTGAAATAAGTGGTTATATTTTGGCAATGGTACAACAGAATGAAAAATCTGTGTGTGATAAGATAGCACAAAGATTTAGTGGGTTGTGGGTTCATTTGAAAAATCGCACTGTGAATTGGAGTGAATTTGTGAAGCTAAACTACAAGGTTACGAGGAAGAAAAAGAAAAAAAAACGTATGCTTTTAACTGGGACATTAATCAGTTTAAAACAGGCAAAAAAAAGACGCTTTGACATTTTGCAAAATTACATGGAGTAGAATCTGATGAGAAGAAAAGTGCCTCTTTTGAAAATAAGAGTCTTGCTGTGTGTGCAGAGCTTGTGCCTTGAAGCTGTCTTGGGCGAAGAAAGAGTTAATCTGTATGAACTGTCTGAAACGAGTGCTTTCCATTGAAGCCGCCACAGAGTAAGAGTTATAGGCAAAGAGATAAGCTTGCTGCGTGCTCATGGCGCTGCCAGGTGCACACGAAAGATAAACAATGACATTCCTGCATTCCTTCCCCTGTGAGAGACCGTCAGTGAGCAGAAACCTGAGGAAGGGGGTGCAAAGGCAGAAAAGAGACTTTCTAAGGGGATGCAATAACAGAGCTGATCAGAAGTAAAGAATTTGCCCAGTAATACTGTGGTAGGAAAACAAACGCTGCATGCAGGATGGCAGACGGGCACATCACATCTGAACATTTGGGGAACCTATGCATCTGTGAATGGGCCAAGAAAAGACAGCTGCCCATTCCAACAGACATTACTGTGCAAACCGCATTCCAATGTGATGTGATGTGATGTGAAGTGAAACGCTATTGCTGTGCAAGCTGCATTCCCATGCACCATGTGATGTGAACTGAAGTAAAGCGCTGTGCACTGGAGAAGAAACCTCTAGGCGCTTTGAGAAGAGAAAATACACATCTGGCAAACTGCAAGCTACATTGCCAGGGATGGAGTAACTGACAAAGACATTATGGCATTCCAGATGGAAGCAAAACTGACAAAAGTGCTTAGCCGTTTTGCAAGAGACAACATGCAGAGCGGGGCTTTGAAGGACAACATGAACACTGCACATTAGCCATGATCCAGAAGCCTCATGGCTTAGTGCAAGAATGAATGATTTGTTGAAGCAACAAAAGAAACTGACTTAGACTATTGCACTCAAAGGGGTAGTCCAAGAAACAGCAAACCCCCTTTGAAAAAAAAATGACAAGTGAAAAAACCAGAGGCTTGAAAGACACCAGCTGTATGGAGAAATAAACAAAGCTGCTTGTACAACTGTAGGCGGTATTGGACTGAAGGACTTTACCTTTGAAAAATGGAGTGATGCCAGCAGGGCAAACTAAATCAAGATCATGAGACACTGGAAGCAAGTTGGCGCCTGGCATTCGTGATCGCTTTGGTGAAAAAGAAAAGCATTGTGCGACCTGGGTACTTATTATATGGCTTTGTAAAAGCACAGATCAGTCTGAGGTACCATTGACCAACTATGATTGCATTGCACAAATGAGTTTGTGATTAGGCAGTTACACCCCGTATGGTTGAGTGTAAATAAGCCCCCAGAAACATGCAGAAGGGTGATAAATAATTGCAGTAGCAATGATAAAGTGTGTAGTTACCTGATGAGACTTTTTGAAAATGGGGGTGGTATTATGGGAAGGGGTGGATAACGCTGATATTGAAGTTTTGATGACATCCTAACATGAAGAATAATGATATTGAACTTTTGATGAAATCCTAACATTTCCGTTTGTATTTTGCCTAGGCAAAAAAGACAAGGCATTTCACAATAACAGAAATAGATGTGTGCAGTTTGTGGGTGACACTGATCTCAAAGAATATGCGAGTCAACTGTAAACGTATCCTGCACCGCACTCAATGCTGCTATTTGTTCTGCAACCTGCGAAAAGTATCCAACAGAGTAATAACTTTTGCTGAACTGGCACGGTGCAGACTTGGCTAATTATCAAATATTTGATGCTACACATTCAAATGATTCAGTTGCTGGAAATAACTTAATTGACATGGCTTGCCCTTTCTTGTTTAAAGGACTGTGGACAATGAGTTGTGGACTGCAACATCATGCACCACAAACAGCTGTGTGACACAGCAATTGAATGCTAACACATTGAAAAATGGTTTTTAAATGCACTGTTAAGATGAATCTGAAAAAACGAAATGGTTTTGCTCTTCCAACTGAATTGCTTTAACCAGAGATGTTTTGTTTTTTTTTTTAAAAAAAAAAAAATTCTACGTTGCACGTAGGCAGGAAAATGATTTATGAATTGTTGGGGCAGCAGGATTATGCAAGCAGGAGCGTAATTTATTTTGAGATAAGATGAGTGCGCACATCAAAGTCACCTGTGCGTAGGTTAAGATTCTTAATTGAAGTAATGCTGCCAAGTGTGTGAGCTCTAATTTGAAATGGTAATCTTTGAAACACTGGATACTTTTACAGCCAGCTTAAGGCAGGTAAATGAAACCATGACTGACTTGATGTTTGATTTTATGACACAGTGTGTGACACGGTTTTTGTTAAACCAACCAGTTTCATGTTTTTGTGGGGACAGCTGTCTCCAGCACACTAATGCAAAGAGTCACCTTTTGATTGTAGACATTTGGAATAATTCTTTGGAAAAGCGCTACAAATGAGTATCCACATGGAATTGCTAGCGTACTGGCCTGGCACATTGTCGGGCATCTTTTGTCACTGAATGGATACGATTTGTTTAATTTGTTTAATGTGATGGTTTTCTGACCAAGAACTGCAGCGAGTGTTCTCGCCAAGATTTTATGGACTATAACTTGACTAAATGCATTTTACCATGGTGTGATGAAACAGCCACTGCCGGATAGTAGTATGGTGTTTGTGGCTAAAGTTAATATTGTATATGGTAGATATCCCACTTGAAGAAGGGTATTCCCCAAGTCACAGAAGGTAGACACTGTGAACATGTTAGATTTTCCAGTAGTAAGGCAACATGTAAATTGTAGACTGGTAATGCACACCTTCATTATTACAGTGATACACTTAGACATAGATTTATCATGAGGCAATGTTTCCTTAGTACTACCAAGCTGCTACAAATGGAGTCCATTTCTATGGCCCATCACTAGAGTGCGCGTAGCTAGGGAGCTAGATTCATTAATTGCAGGAGCTTTATATGCTTGTGACATAGAAACTGTGCACAATAAGCTAGCCACTATGGGTTCTGATGCCAGCTCTGCTATAGAACTTCTGGCCTAGTGGGGCCCATTGATACGCCCAACACTGCTACAAGTATTGACAACCACTGAAGATGGCAGAATTTTAGGTATGAAGACATTTTTGTCTGCCATAGGGCAGGTCAACAAGACTGCTAAATACACACGATGCATTGTATGGCAAACATTGTTAAATCAGCAGGTGTTGGCTTTTTACTGGGTGGGGGCGACCATCCTCCACACACTGGCACGCAGAGCTACAATTACCAGCATACATATGGATTGAATTTCTTGCTTTTGATTGCATGAATAACAAATGCCATGCTTGATGTAAATTAGTAGAATTGTTTTTATTTAGATAACCTGGTGCCCATGGGTTCACCTTGTTCACGAAATTAGATGGTTTCTGGTTGGGTACCACATACATGGGGGAAGTGTCTAGTCACACAGCCCATAGTCACGCTTGAATGCCCTGGGATCAGGGGGAGGTAGGCCCTTAGAGTGAAAGGCTGCCAGGTTTTAGAATTGGTAACCATACATACATGCAATGGTGCATTGTAGATTAGACTACACCGGATTGCCTTGACATTTTAACTGCATGCTGCTTTTTAACTGACACTCAGTTATACAAAATTGGTTTAGGTATTTTTGTGTAGGCCAGGTTTTGGCTAGAGTAAATGTCCATGTTCACTTTGTGTAGGTATTTTTGTGTAGGCCAGGTTTTGGCAAGGGTATATGTCACTGTTCACTTTGAGTACATTTTTGTTTAGGTAGTGTTTTACCTTGCATGCCACGCTAACTAACCACTAGAAGGTAGTTTGCTTAAACTTCTTGCAAAGCCCCAAGGTCTTTATCACTGCACTAAATACTATATTGATAGGTATTAGTCAGCATTTGTCGCACACACGTTGAATAGGGGTGGAATGTAGTGATACACGAAATTGCAACCTTGCCAATCAGGGCTTTAGATGACAGCAGTAGCCGCTGAAAGCCAATAGTGTATTCAAAGTATGTGCTAAAAATGCTGACAGTAGTCTGTTGTAGCACTTCCATTATGCAGTAGTGAGCTACAAGGAATATGCAGGCCTAGTATGATTGATAGGTCACATTATGCATTGTTGATAGACAGGCAGGGAGAGGGCCCTAGCTCTGTAGCTAATGGACATTTTTGGAGTGTTTGGAACATTATGGCACCTATATAGCGCTTAGATAGCCAGTCTTAAGCGCTATAAACACTAAGCTATGAGTGCATGCCTTTTAGAGCTTGCAGATGGGGTTAAAACATCACTGCTTCCCTTAGAATATTCAGCCTCACTAACGGTAGCCCTGGCCCCAAGCTAATCTTCCTTTTCTCTGGGAAGGCACTGATAAGACATTCCTGAGCTTTCGCAGATGGGAGCCAGGGTGGGGCTCAGACGGAGCAGTGGAAATTAACAGAGTTGGGTTTTTTCCATGAGCCAGCCTATATTTTGCACAGGGAAAGTTCTGGAACTGTGCGTCATGGACGGGCAGCACGAGATTATAAAATATCCATGCTCCCATGACTCGGGGGGAGATCGTCCTGTGGACTTGATTCGTGCAGAAACAAGTGCCCGGAATTGGCTCTGACGGCGTCCTGCAGCATTGTTTCTCTGAGCGGGGCTTGTTTAGAGCTAGCTTATGAGAGCCCAGGGTCTCCCAGTGCTGATTAAAGGGACGTAAGACTGTGTTTCTCTATGCTTCTCTATATTTCTCTATGTTTATCTAAGTTCCATGTTTCACTATATTTTGCATTTCTCTAAGTTTCATGCTTTGTAATATTCTCTAACTTGAATCCCAAATGTATATGAAATTCACTGCTTAGAATAAATATGCTAAAACTTTGAAAGTGTCATTTGTCACTAGCATGAGATCACTGCTCAGCACAATAGAACCTGTATTTTGGGCTGAATTGGGTATTTTTTGCTCTCAAAGGGCTGGCCCCGAGGAAGATTTTGCCCAGATCACGACATCCATTGCCACCCAACATTGCCACTGTGCCATGTCCACCCAAAGGAGAGCTGGTTGTGAAGTACAAATCCCGGTTTAAATAATTGTAATACGATTGTCTTTTTGTAAATAATTTTTATTGTACAGTGTGCATACAAAGTACGCTAACCCTAACCCCTACCTTCACCATCCTGGGTGCCGAACTACCTGGGTGTCATCTTTGAATTCTCTCTCTATTCACCTCATATTGCTGACCTTGTCTATATGTGTATGTATATATTTTTGTTGATGTAACTAATTTTCGCAATCTCTTATAAATGCTGGGCACTGTTAACCGAGGGGAGGCTTGCGTATTGCAAATAATAAAACAAACAAACAATAAATCTCACTTTCAACTCAACTTCTCGGGTACTTTATACTTTCCCTGACCTTCCCCAAAAAATTAAAGTCTCAATAGTTATGGTTCTTTGGGGCTTCAAAGCTCGCAGACAACGAGGACAAAATTGGGGCCGTAGAACGCGCCAAGCGAGCCGTTGCAGATGGGAGAGAAGCCAGTTCGCATTTGCACATTGAGGCGCACTACATAGATGGATTCGAAACTTCAAGTTCTCACAGATGGCTTTACTACGGGATGTTGCAAAGAAAGAATGTATGCTCATTTCTAGTGAAGGTCAGCGGCTTTGATTTTCAGCTTGCGCCCTGAAGAGGCCCACAACTCGTACTGGCAGTATAAGGTTCTATTGTTTTTTGACCTTGAGAGACAGGGACCATGCAGAAAGAACTTCATTTGAAGGGGGTTTGAGGGTGCAATAACGTTTGAGACGATAAGGCAGAAAATTCTTAAACTAGACCGAGTTTCATGTTAGTTCAGTATACGAAAAATCGTTGTCAAGAGCACAGTGGGATTTACGGACTGCATTACGCAGAGACACAATGGAAATTGCAAATATAATGTAAGTAACTCTTTAGACGCTTTTATACCAGAATGAAGAATTAATGAATGAATGCATGAATAAATGAATGAATGAAGAGCTTTGAAAAGGTTTGTGGGATCGTCCTTGTAGCGGGCACATGGGCATGCAGGTCCACATTCCACGCGCATGTAGACAAAAAGTCGTTTCTCATTGTGTACCAACCTCGATTTATTTTGTTAGTTTTCGCATTGATTTTGGAGCCGAACATACTCCATTGCACTATCCTTGAAAGCAAATAGTTTCCGCTCGGCCGTAATAAATAAAATGAATAATATTAATAAAGATCGGCTGGAGAGACTAATTATAAATTTTATGTTTTCAAAATAGGTACATCCTTCCCTTTTGCCCCTGCCACCAGTTTAAGACACCGGCAGATGGATTTTTTAACCGCCAGCTGCAGCTTAATGTAAACAACTGCACCATTCTGATGATCTTATGGGACGATCGCCAAGGGCCCATATGCCCTTACGCGGTACTAGCGGCTAGAAGCAACATATCAACCTTTACGCTGGCCTAGTGCCTACTTGATGGAACAGCCTTGCGGTTCAACGTGCGATAAAAGTGCTTCTTTGAACGAAAACCAACGGCCTGTGTACCATAAAGGAACAGCGCGTGACTCACTATAAATTTTTACGGATTTGCGGATAGAGATAAAAGAAAATAAATGACTTTCGGAGTTCATATGGCAATTGCAGAATATTCTATAAACATTTAATGTCAAATAATTTTACTTTACCAAATTTACTGTGTTGCTGTTTGATTTTAAAATACAGTTTCATATTCCGAATTGTGGCGCGCTGTGTTGTGAGCTGATCTGTGTTGGTTTCCGGGTTCTGTGTGAAGTCGCGTAGAAGACGACTGGGCGCGTTTGCCTACGCAGCACAGTAACGTCACGGAGAGAGGCGGGGAATATGATGTTTTGATAATGTCAGGCTCAGGGGCGGGTGATATGATTTAGTGCCGCAAAAGCAGGTCAGCCAGTGCGATGGGGGAAATGATAGGATTATCACAAAATGCCAGCTCCCTGGTGCCTGTTTTCGCGTGCGTTTAATGGACGAAAACTCGGGTAAGGTCCATAGGAACTTTTTCTAAAATCGAGCGACTTAGGCTTAAAAACACCGACCCGTAGGGGCAATAAAACATTTTGACCTAACCATTCCTTTAATCAATAACCAACCGTTGTCAAGAATGCATGCCGTTGAGGCATACATCGACAGCGGAGCAGTCGGGAATTATATAGATCAAGACCTGGCTGCAAAGATGGGGCTTCCCTTATGTTCTAAGCCGACTACAGACAAGGTGACTAGGGTAGATGGGACAGAAATCGCTTCCGGACCCGTAACCCAATGCACAGCCGAGATAACCCTGCTATGCCAGGACGGGCATCGGGAACTCATTTCGTTCGATCTCATCAAGGCACCTCAATTCCGGCTTATACTAGGGATGCCATGGTTAGTCGCTCACAACCCTTTGATCGACTGGCGGGCCAGGAAGTTAACCTTCCCCAGTGACTGCTCTCCAACCTGTTATTATCAAGAACAGAAACCAGCTTTCAGTATTTCTGCAACTCCCGGAGCGACAACATCAACCCTGGGTGTAACTAATACCTTGCCAGAGGAATACTGTGATTTCCAGGATGTATTCCTGAAGGACCAAGCAAACACCCTGCCTCCGCACAGGCCTTATGACTGTCAAATTGACCTTGTTCCTGTTGCTCAAGTCCTTTGTGGCAGAATCTATGCTCTTACGGAACCTGAAAATCTTCATCCGAAGGCTTACTTAGACCAATACCTTGCAAACGGATTCATCCGTCCATCGAAGTACCCTGCAGCCAGTCCTTTGTTCTTCGTGCCAAAAAAAGAAGGGGACTTAAGGACCTGTATTGACTACCACGCATTAAACCAGATCACTGTAAAGAACCGTCATCCCTTGCCACTTATCCCGGAAATGCTGGACCAGGTCAAAGATGCTCAAATTTACACCAAATTAGATCTTCGCGGAGCGTACCACCTGGTCTGGGTCAGGAGCGGAGATGAATGGAAAACTGCCTTCCATACCAAATATGGTTTATTCGAATATCAAGTCATGCCTTTTGGGTTATGCAACGCTCCGGCAGCATTCCAATATTTCATGAATGACGTCTTGAGAGAGTTCATTGATGTCTGCGCCCTAGTGTACATAGATGATATCCTAGTGTACTCAACCTCAAAACAGGATCATATCAAGCATGTCCGCTCAGTCCTTGCCAAGCTCCGTGGACATAGTTTATATGCAAAGCTTGAAAAGTGTTTCTTTCACGTAACCGAAGTAGAGTTTCTAGGCTTTATCCTTACTCCCAGAGGCATCAGGATGGACCTTCACAAAGTTGATGCCGTTCTCAAGTGGAGTGCAAAGTATGTTGGGCTTTGAGAACTTCTATCGCCGGTTCATACCAGACTTCTCCCAAGTTGTACACCTGATCACTGTATTACTACGAAAAAGTAACAAAAAAAATGTGCCTGGACCGAAGAAGCAGAAAAAGCTTTTCAGGAACTTAAGAAAAGGTTCACCTCAGCGCCAAACCTGCAACATAAACGTCCAGATCTGCCTTATATCGTGGAAACGGATGCTTCCTGTATAGCAATGGGAGCTTTCCTCTCACAAAGAGATCCTGACACCGACCAGCTACATCCAGTGGCCTTCTGGTCGAAGAAGTTCTCACCTCCAGAAGTAAATTACACCATTACGGACAAAGAACTCTTGGCAATCAAAGCCGCCTTTAAAGCTTGGCGACACTATCTTCTGGGGGCCAGACACACCATTACAGTTATCACAGACCACCGGAATCTGCAATTTCTTAAAACAGCTAAAGCTCAGTCTTCACACCAGTTGCGGTGGGCTCTTTTCTTCGCTGAATATGATTATGTCATTACATTTCGACCAGGGGTCAAGAATGGAAAAGCTGACGCACTCTCTCGTATTGACACTGATGACATAGTTTATACGGCCCCAGACCCAGTCCCCATCATACCCGAAGACAAACTCTTAGGCCTCACTACGGCCTTAACCCAAATGGAGCTGGGAAAAGAAATTCAACAAACCATGAATCTGGATGCCCTCCTTGCATGGCAAGCGCAAGGGGAACAATATTCCATCAAAGATCACTTACCCTTTTTTAAGGGTCATCTGTACATACCCACCAAGGACTTACAGCAACAAATCATTTCAGGTTATCACGATTCTTTGATCGAAGGACACCCTGGAATTACGAAGACCTTAGCCAAGGTAAAACAGAATTTCTGGTGGCCTACCTGGCGTAGAGATGTCATCCAATACATTCAGTCTTGTGGAGTCTGCGCACAAAACAAATCGCAAAAACAAAAACCATCTGGCCTTCTAAAACCTCTGGACATTCCTCCTGCACCATGGCACACTTTCCCTCATCTTCATCACTGACCTACCTTCCGGTCAAGGTTTTAATACCATCCTTGTAGTCGTAGACCTATTCTTAAAAATGACGCACTTTATTCCGCTCAAAGCCCTCCCTGACGCATCCACTGAACGGAACTACATGGCTTCCCATCAGTCCTAATCTCCGATCGAGGTAGCCAGTTCGTCTCTAACTTTTGGAGAAAGTGTTGTGCAATGGCGCAAATTGACGTCCAGCTATCCACTAGCCATCACCCCCAAACGGACGGTCAGACCGAGAGAACCAACCAGAACCTTGAGCAATACCTACGATGCATGTTGCACCATGAATTAAGTGACTGGAAGGACTTACTATGGATAGCCGAGTATGCATATAACAACTCCTTGCATTCCTGTACCGGACAAACACCCTTTTACACCCTATATGGTAGACACCCACGTACCTCAGAACTGGATCTGGAAATGCCAGCAGTAAAAACCCTTCACACCAACATCACTCAGGCTTTCAAAAAGGCCAAAGAACATCTAATTTGCGCCAAAGACAAGCAAAAACAATTTGCCGACCAACACAGAAAAAAGGCCCCAGACTATCAAGTAGGGGACAAGGTTTGGCTGGCTGCTAGGTTTATACCCATCAAAGGAACCCAAACCTTTCAACCCAGGTACTTCGGACCCTACACCATCAAGGTGATTATTAATCCAGCGGCTGTCAAATTAGATTTACCATCCAATCTACACATCCACCCGGTATTTCATGTGTCCCTTTTAAAACCAATGCAGCCTGGTACACGGATTGGAACACCACCAAAACCCATTCTTGTTGACGGAGAACCAGAATTCGAAGTTAAAGGCATAATGGACTCTAAGTATTCAAGGGGGGAAGTTATGCTATCTAATTGATTGGAAAGGA
Source organism: Ambystoma mexicanum (assembly GCF_040938575.1). Lineage (NCBI taxonomy): Eukaryota > Metazoa > Chordata > Amphibia > Caudata > Ambystomatidae > Ambystoma > Ambystoma mexicanum. Next base: position 143,043,958 of record NC_090921.1, read on the forward strand.
TTTGGACCCCAAGATAGATCCTGGGAACCCTGTGAAAATATTCATGCGCCACGTCTGATCAAAAACTATCATCGAAACTTCCCAACTAAACCCGGGCCGGATAGGAGGAACACCTTGATAGGGGCCTTGGGGGGGGAGTGCTGTCACGACTCCTATCCAGAAGACCCCCTGGCAAGCCCATGGGCCAGGAAGGGGCTCCACTAGGCCTTCTTGGGGCCAGTCCTGGCGCCTTTGGCGCCAGGCTCATACTTGATAAAGGACTGGTATTGGGAACTACTTTATTTCAGTGTCAATCAACATGGAGGCATCCACATAGCTTGGCTCCTTGGAACCAAGCTATGCGGTATAGTATTTTTGGGTGTGGTACCATAGGAACTATTTTACCTGGACTACTTTCTTGAAGCTATTTAAACCACGCTGACTGGGATAACACGCTTCGCGTTACTTTGCAATTCTGCAACGTGACGCTCACCGTGTTCAGCTGCACCCGCGAACCACGGAAGAACAGCATCTGTAAAGGAGAAAAAGGACATTGTTAGCATAAGCAGCTTACCTGTAATTTCATCGTTAGCTGTCCACGGCTCTTGAGATCAGCATCCTGGAACCAGCGCTCCTACCAAACCGACGGATCTGCAAAAAAGGAAGAAACAAGGCATTAGACATTTTTACAATTTAATGAACGGTGCCGAAAGCTCACCACGCAACCTGCTCTTCTACCAGCATCGCCTCAGGAATTCCATGCACTGGGTGATCACCGCGACCTGTGGAAAGACAAGACAACAGGTTAGCAAGAGGCAAGGCATCATAGTTCTGCGCTTAGCACCTTCTCACTGCATCTAGGTGCTCTAAAAAAGCCATTACTTACCGGCGAGAACCAATTTAGTCTATGCCACATATTGGACTTCCGCGCACCTAAGGAAGAAAAAAGACATTAGTTAAACCGAAACGCATGCAAGGACTATAATATAGCACAGCAATAAGACCTACCTGAAAACTCAAAGCGGGCCGGCATCAGTGAAGTAACTCAATCGCAAACGCCCACCAAGCACGACGCACCTCTGCCAAGAAGGCAGGACGGAGACCACACCTGCATTAAAAACAAGGTGAGGAGAGGTCCAGTGGGGTTGCGGGTATACGGGGTGGTGGGAGACTGTTTACCCCAGTTGCCCAGTCTTGAACATTGCCCACCTGTATTCCAGGCAGAACCCTCCCGCTGGTCACACCTGGGAACTGCAGAGAAGGATACCAGAGTCCCAACTGCTGGGTGGCGTTCCCGTGGAACCAGGTGAGCGTAACAGGTGCAACGCTTAGAATAATAGCACTATGAAATTCTCTTGCAAGGTATCCCACCAATAGCAGACTGCCTCCAGAGTCATTTTACTCTAAGCACCCCCATTATTTCTGTTATTTCTTGAGAAATCCTACTCTATGAGATGGCTCATGCCATGGTTATTAGAAGCCTTTGACCAGGGGATATTGGGACAGGCCCAGCTTCAAAGGAAGATACCACTGCATAATTTTCATTAAGGACCTTTCCTTCTCACAACAAATGACATTGAGAGCCGGCAAGTGTCACTTCCTCCTCAGCAGCATCAAAAACACCTTTCCCATGATGGACAGAAGGCAAGGGACTAGGCACAAGTTGCCATTGAGATCCATCTCTGTCAGCCAGTTTTGAAATTGGGTGCATTTGGTGGCCCCTCAGATGAAGATGATCTCTGCTTTGATGAGGTTGGGTTTCAGGTAGAGACCTTGTTTCAGCTGGTGAATGACATCGATGCAGCTGACTTTCACATATAGCTGAGTGTCATCAGCATTGTGGTTCATTTTGATGTCGAATTTGGCCATGAGTGACCCCAAAGGCTCCATGTATTTGTATTTTATGTATTTGTAAAGTGCTTTCGCCAAGGCGCTGTACAGATAAAAAAAACAGTACAATACAGAAATGATTATATAAGTTCAACCAATGACGGTCAGATGACATTAGAACGTGTTTTCGATTCAAAAGGGAAAATGGACAGAGAAGAGGGAAGAGCAAATTTACAGAGGAAGGGAATTCAAATGTTTGTGGGCGTGGAGTGCAAAGCAACATAAGTGGGAGGAAGCACATGAGGTTTAGGAACTGCAAGCAAGCGTTGGTTTTGGGAGCGGAGGGAGAAGGGTGGGATATAGCTAGTAGGGAAAGAAGAAAGGTAAAGGAGGACAGGGCCTTGTATGCACTTGAACATGATACAGAGGAAGGGTTGCTGGAGCACATCCGCTCCTAAAATGGTAAGGGATCACCTTGGTGATCACGTGATCAGTCACGTTAGCCAGTGGAAGGGCTCTAACTGTCCCACAGCTCAATTGAGCTAGCCGGGCGGGGAAGGAAGAGGCGGGTGCCCACTGCAGCACAAAGCAGGGGAGTCACCAGCAGAACAGTGGCACTGTTCTGGGCCCGGTGGTCAAGTGGAGGGTTGCTTGAACACCTATGTTCCTTGGATAGAAAGGGATGAACAGGGTGATCATGTGAGCAGTCACTTTAGCCACTGGGAGGTGTCTCGCTGCCCCCGGAGCTTGATAGAGTTGGCCAGGCAGTAAATGAGTAGAAGGGTGCCCAGGGCGGCACGGAGAAGGGGCGTCACCAGCAGAGCAGCACCACTGTACTGGACCCAGTGGCCAAATGGAGGGTTGCTGGAGCATGCCACTTACATCTACCTGGCTCCCATCCAAGAAATGAGCCCTGGCAAAGTCCAACTGCCTCCTTTTCCTATTTTATGTTCAACCATGCAAATCTCTGACGAAAGCTAACTCTTGAGCCTCAGTCTGCGCCAATGTAGAGGGAGAAGATGACAGGGGAGAGGATGGAGCGCTGTTGGACTGTGCAGGTCACATATACTGTTGGGTTTTCCAGGTGTCAATTTGGATAAATTGGTGTCTATTGGGGAATTAGGAGACAAACCATTGAACAAATGTGCCATTGAATCCCAGCAGGAGTACAGGGTGTTGAACAGTGCTTTGTGGTCAGCAGTGCCAAATATGGCAGAGAGATCGAGTAGGACTAGAAGGTAAGGGTTGCTTTTGTCCATGATGAGGGGTGCCTTGCTAATGATTCCGGATGGTGGTGGTCTCAGTGCTCCATCTTGGTCAAAATCTGACTGGCATTCTTAAAGTAGATTATGTTGGATGATATTTTCATGTAGGTGGAGTGTGATGGTTTCTCAATTATCTTGCCAATAAAGGGTACATGAGTGATAGGGTGAAGGTTTGCTAGGCTATCTGGGTGGAGTGCGCATTTACGATGGATCCTGCTTGTTTCACTGCTCGGGGAAGATGCATTGGAGAGTGAGGTTTTGATAGTTTAGAGGGGAGGAGTAGAGAAATTCCTCTGATGTTCATCAGGATGGCGGCTGGGATGACATTGCCCTACCATGGGATGGCATTGAGTGAAGTGAGGATGTTTGTGAGCTCTTGCAGTGTTAGGGACTTGAAATTTGACCATCTTGGACCATGGTATAGTGACATGGCAGCGGTGTCAGTGGTGAGTAAGTTGTTGTAAATGTGGCTTTGGATATTGTCGATTTTGTCTGTAAAGAACATGTTAATTGCATTGCATTTCTCGGTGGATTTAAGTATTGTGGGAGCTGGTGGGGTCGCTGATGCAGTGCTTGATGGCCTTGAAGAGTGCCCTGCTCTTCATAAAGACTTCTGCTATGGTAGTTCTGTAGTGATGTGCTTTGGCTAAGGTGATGAGCACCCTGAAGGGTGACAGAAGGCTTTTCATTGTAGTAAGACCTTCTTGTAGTTGTGTTTTTCTCCAGATTGCTTCTTGTTTAAAGATGGAGCTGAGCTGGATGTTGACATTGCACACTATTTGCACGTAAAATTGTCAAGTATATGCCATTTAGACCTCACTTTTATGAGTTATAGTATTGGTTCTCTGACACACTGAGAAGTAAGAAACTGATGCTTTCAGTTTTTAACATATCAGTTCATAGTAATTTCTAAAATGGCTTGCTTCCCATATAGTGCCTCCAGTGCCCAGTATATAGTTTGTCATCTTTCACCAACTGTGTCTCTGATATTTATGTGACTAAAGCTCCTCCAGGATGTGTGATTAGTCTGCTGTTTACTGCATGTGGATATTATATTGCGCATTTACGTGCATGTCGTGTGAACCTTGCATATGCCTTTGAATGTGGGCTGAAACGCTCTTTATTAAGCACCCAATAATAATGACCTTTGGTTTCTCATTAAAAAGTGTTACATATCAACTTCTATATGCCTCTTACTCCGAGGGGTTGGTTGTTTAATTTAATATAGGTTGACTGTGTTTAGGCCTGTTTCTGATTCGTATTGTGTAAAAGAAATGTATAGCACATTAAAAACATCATTTTGCCTAGTATGCAATTTAAAGCAAGTAATTCGGTCATAAACAGAATCAAAATAAAATGCTTCTGAAACTGACTATGCTTTTCCAACCATCAGTTTGGCCTTATACATGTATGAACATGTACTTGCCAGTACCCTCTATGTACCTGAAACCAGGAAGGGGTTTTCTGTGATTTAACTGTTGAGAACCTGACACCTTTTCCATGTTCTCCTGAGAAAATAGTTATGTTCATATGCTTTTGTCAGTGAATGTGTGATATGCAGATTTATTTAATCCTCACTGCCAATGTTCCTAGTAAAACCAATATACTCAATTCTGGCTGAGGATTTCTGGGTTTTGCTCTGCCCACCCTTTTTCTCTGTTACTATATGTTGGAAGCGTGGTATGCTTTCTGTCTGGATTTCCACACAACACTTCTCTTCCATCTAGTAGATCACTTCTCTTGTTTCCAGGTCTCCGTCACCGAGTGGCATCTACCTAAAAGCCTGTAGGTGGTTGATGCCATAACCCTGGCTTGCAGTATGAGTTTCCTGCATGTTTCTTTTAATGCTATACTGTATTCCCTCTTCAGCTCCCATTAGACTTGGAGAGGGGTCCAGTGCTATTGGTTGTATGCACGCATTGGAAGAGTATTAAACTGATCTGGTAACAGGTTGCAATGCATTGAATTATATGGGCCTGTGGCTGGAATTGAATCGCATGCCCCAATTGTAAGCCACTCACTGTCAATGGGCCATGTCTGGCCAGTGCTTTTGGGTGTAGCAGGCGTCCTGGAAACCTATTTTTACAATATGTTTTGCAGGTATAGTGTAGGGAATTTTTTGAGGAACATATTGCATTTGTTCTATGTCTCTTCTGTTACACAGTATTTCAAATCTGCCATTCAATCTGTTATCTGATGTGTTTGAATATAATTACTTGACTAAACATCGATGCTGCTTTGCAATTACCGTGAAATTGACATTGCTTCAATGGTTAACTAAAATAATCAACCATCTATTTCAACCAACAAATTCATTGGTACAAAATATTTGATGAGAAACCATTTTTTCTAGAATTTTTTGCATACCTTTTTCGGGAGGCGTTACCTGTCCACAGAAACACCTAAAAGAGAGCAGGTAGCAACTTCTTAAACACGCAAAAAACAAACAGACGGATCGACTTGACCTAACATTTGCATGATGCCCTCTATTAGCAGGACACAGTAACTGCAGCCCACGGTGTAAAGGCTAGGCAAAGGGTGTATTATGTAATGTAACTGCCATAAGTGCCCAGCCTCAGCCTAAGAGGATTCCTGCCTCACACACCAATGTAACCATTACCTTATAGGCCTTAGCAGGACTCAGGAACCTCCAACAAGGCCAGACTGGGGGATTTTACCCCCAGGGAAGCCATGGTTAAAATTCCACCCTCGGTTAGATGTGCCTATATTTCCTTCCATCCTTCCCATCGATAGCACCTGACCATTTGTGGGGGTTCAACGAGTAAGTAGAGGAGCTTTGCACACTGTGTTTTCTTGGGCATGGTTTTCTGACATGGTGGAAGGCTCAAAGCTCTGACCACGGCTAAGCCATAGACAGGTGTTGTGTCCCTAAGAACTTTGCACACAAGCACAAAACATAAAATGAGGAAACCAAAAAATAGGAGTATTCTTTGCTTACTTTTTGGGGAGCTTTTTGCAAACTTGTCAAATTCGGATTCCATACATACAACCTCTCCAAAATGATGTTGGGGGTTTAGGGAAGTAAGTAGAAGTGGTTTGTTGTCTGTGTTTTCTTGCGTCTGGCTTCAAAATTCCCAGGCACAACATGTAGTGAGTACATTTCAGACATAACCCCTGGTGCAGCAAACACCTCCTCTCCTCTCAGGGCTGTGCCCAATGGAACACAGTTGAGTCCTGCGATGACTTTGGTCCAATTGTACACATAGCACTTCCACCTTTTCCTTCTCATGCCTTCCTGAGCATCCAATCTATTCCTCACCTTCATCCCAACTATCTACCCGACTTTGCTCCTCTCTACCACTACTGAATGTTCTATCCCACTCCTCGTTTGCCTCTCTCACAGGCAAAAAGCGCTTCAACAACATAAATTAAGGCCTGAGGAGCTATATAAATGCAAGATACCATAACATAACATTTACTCAGACGTCTCAGATTGCTGAATGAGTCTAGATGCTACAGGTTAGCCTCAGCAAGGGCACCATCGAACATGATTTCTGTGAAATCAAAACTAGCCCCCCAGTTCAGACCGGCCCACAGGGTAAGAATACTGAATGGGATGAGAAGACAAGCAGAGTTGGGGTAGGCTCATATTGGATGCCAAAACTTCAGAGGATGAATTGGGAAGGTTTTTTTCTTACTAGCTTTTTAAGATTAGATCCATTAACCACTTCATTATAGTCATATTTAGTTTAGTTTTGTCAAAAGTAAGATTGTGAGTCAACCTTTATTTAATAGAATATATGCATGCATTTTTATACACAGGCCTAATTTATTTTAAAAGATAAAACATAGAGCAGAAAAGACTAGAGACCCAAGCGCTATATAAATGTACTATTGATAGCAGACCATATAGCTATGTCCAACACAGTTTATAACTCAATCCGCAGCAGATGAATGCCGTTGTGGGTATACTGCTCTATACTACCACAGTTAATCATAAACACAATTAGATATGCATTCACAATGCGTGAATTGTCTAAGCTTAAAGAATGCTGCGAAGTTGCAGACAATTGCGTGGATAGTTCAGCCTGACACGTGTTTTGAGCTATGTGCTCTTCCTCTGAGGCTGAATAATACAAGTGTAGATGATTAAGTGCATAAGGATATATTATCCCCAACAACACAAACCAAAGGTGCCCCTCCGTGTAAATCAACCAAAAATGAATTACACAAAACAATACCATGATCATGGTTGTTACCATACACAAATGATATATACATCAAATGACAATGAAAACACATAACATAAACAGAGAGAGAAAGATAGTAAAAAATACATGATTAGTGATTGGGATCTGTGGTTTAGACTAATCTTATATTGCAAACAAATTAACAATCTACCTTATCACTCCTCTTTGCCGGTGCCTCTCTACAAGGAAAAAATGAATGAGTCCTTGACAGAATTTATACTGATAACTCACAGGGCTCGACAATGTTGCCCAATAATATCGTCATATTACCAACTTACCTAATAATCATTTTCAAACTTCTCAAACATCTAGTGATGATTCACACGCATCTCATTAGTCTGCAAGGTATATCCAAACAAAACGAATTGATACAACGCCATTGATGCTGGAATGATGGCTGTTAACCCCAACATCTGATACTGTATGCATGCTTGGTTGTGCAACCTGTGCTACAATACTGGCTACAGTATGCAATCTACTGAACCACTTTGTGCATGCATTGTCATTACCACATATGTTTCCTGTCTGGTATTCATTCGCTGTTGCGGTAACTGTAAAATTACTCACGTTCAATCATAGAATACGATACATATTAGGCAGGTTGCAGAACCAAGCATGCATACGGTATCAGATATTGGGGTTAACAGCCATCATTTCAGCATCGATGGCGTTGTATCAATTAATTTTGTTTGGATATACCTTGCAGACTAATGAGATGCGTGTGAATCATCACTAGAAGTTTGAAAATGATTATTAGGTAAATTGGTATATGACGATATTATTGGGCAACATTATTGAGCCCTGTGAGTTATCAGTATATTATTGAGCCTCAGAGGAAGAGCACATAGCTCGAAACACGTGTCAGGCTGAACTATCCATGCAATTGTCTGCAACTTCGCAGCATTCTTTAAGCTTAGACAATTTGTGCATTGTGAATGCATATCTTATTTATTATAACATTTGTCCGGCATATTATCATGTTAAAGAATGTAACGCTTGCTGTGTCTTTGTTCTTCCAATTGTATAAAGCGGTAGTCTTAATATAACATTCTCAAACTTTCATCTATTAAAAACCATTAATCTACATATGGTTCCACCTGCTTCAATGAACATCTATATGTCTTTCCACAATGATACCTTATTGTAATGGATTAGCTCAGAATAAAGATTTTCCATAATAACTTACTAGAAAGTCTTAATTCTATTAAAGACACGGAGGCGAGCATTATGCTTCCCTTTCTTTAAATATGTAAAGAAAGCGCTCAGCAGCAAGATATTTTCTCATATACAGAAAGAATAACCATAAATTTAACACTGAAATGACAAAATATGACTTATAAGTCCTGTAGACAACATAAAACTACATTTCCAAGAGTCCTGAGGAAAAGTCCAGTTTAGGGTCAGCAAACACGTGACCAGTATCCACCAATGAGGCATAAAGTCCCCACATAAACAATCTTGAATATGATGCACTTCCTCTTTCAAAGCTGCGAACTTGGCCGATAGAAGATTCGGAACTGTAGCCAACTCGTAGTAGTAAGTAAAGAAGGAGCCTTGGATTGGGCGTATTTGTCGGTAGGTGCTGTCAAGAGAGAGAGAGAGAGAGATAACTGGAGTTAGGTAATGCATATTGCAACCCTATTTCCCATAGAGGGGAGGGAGAGAAATACATTGTGTTATTTCAAAGAAAACAGCCATGCATTTGAAATCATATAACAATTATCAACGCAGATAAATGGTCATTAGACGTGATGCAATCCGATTTCTCGGCGGGTGGGATAATGCTCGCCTCCGTGTCTTTAATAGAATTAAGACTTTCTAGTAAGTTATTATGGAAATTCTTTATTCTATGTCAAGACCGTAGGCTCCCATTATGCAAGTTTAAAGCTTACTTACCACAATAGATGCCGGCTGTTCTACCAGTTTCAGGTAGAATTGCTTGAATACGGATTCACTTGCCCAATCTGCCATCCTCATGATATCTCTCCAGTCGGATCCCAACTTGAAAGGCTTTAGAAGCCATGGCTCCTCTCACAGAGTGGGCTCCGAAGTGCAAGGTATCTATTCCTGCCTGGGTTAAAGTCCACCGCACCCAGCGCGCTAGGGTCGGAGCGGAAACTGCTTTATGAGGTCTTTGTAAGGCTATTAACAGCTGCCCATCAGGGGATGTTCTGAGGAGAGCCGTGACATCCTCGTAAGCCTTGAGGCATCTGACTAAGCAGAGCTTGGGCTGATCTCTAAAGGCAGGGTAGGAAATCACTCTGGAGTTGCACTTTGTCCTTCTATGTATGTGGAATACTATGCCGTCAGGGGAGAAGGTGCTGCCTGCCAGATCGAGGGCTCTGACATCAGAAACTCTCCTACAGGAGACGAGGCAGAGGAGTGTAGTGAGCTTACCAGATATGGGCGTGCGAGATAACTCCTTATTATCTAGCCAAGACAGAAAAAGGTTCAACACTTTGTTGACGTCCCAAAGTTTACCGTAACGAGACGGAGGCGGAGCAGTAAGCCTGATACCCTTAAGTAGCCTGCAGACTAAATGGTGTTCACCAGCTGGAATTCCTTTCATGGGTTCATGGCCTGCTGAAATAGCAGAGCGATATGCGTTAATCGTTCTGTAGGCCAGACCCCTTTCTACTATTGAGAATTTCCTCTACAGGAGCCGGAATTAGATGTAAGCCTTTGTCCTGACACCAGGTTCTCCAGACGTTCCATGAGTTGGAGTATCTTTTGAGAGTGGCCAGGGCCCAACCTCTCCTCGATGAGGCTGACTGCCATGTGAGACATGCCTGGAACTCTCCACCTAGACCTGAAATCCTCCAGGCTGCTAGGACCAGAGACCCTTGGAGGAGGAGAAGGTGACGCTGTCCTGCAGGATTCAATAGCAGATCTGGAAATTGGGGTAGAAGGATTGGAAAATCCTAAGAAAGTTCCAGAAGAACTGGATACCAGATCTGAGAGGTCCAGACCAGGGTTATCAGAACCAACTGATAACCCTGGTCTGTTCCTGACGGGCCTTCGCCAGGGTCCGTGTTATCATGTTGAAGGTGGGAAAGGCATAATGCTCCCCTTCGGTCCAATGTTGGAGAAAAGCATCTGTCGCGGTCGCTGCTGGATCTGGATTCCAGCTGAAAAACACTGGTAGCTGAGTGTTCAGGCGTGAGGCAAATAGATCTTTGGACATGGGACCCCAAATCTGTTGAAGTCGAAGGAAGACTTCTCTGTCGAGCCTCCAGTCGATGTAATCGACTGCATTTCAGGAATACCAATCCGCCACTACATTCGTCAGGCCTGGTAGATATTCCGCAGTGACTGAAATTCGGTGCTCTAGGCAGTAATGCCAAAAGTCTTTGGCTAGTTCCGCTAGAGGCCGAGATTTGGTGCCACCCAGGTGATTGATGTATCTCACCACCGAAATGTTGTCCATCTTTAGTAAGATACAACAGCTCACTCTGTCTTTGGTAAAGGAGCATATCGCGAAGGAACCCGCTAGGAGCTCCAGGCAGTTTATTTGCATACCGAGTTCCTGGGGTGACCATGTCCCTCCTGTGGCTACTGGACCGCATCTCGCTCCCCAGCCGGAACGGCTGGAGTCTGACTCTATCACTATGTCTGGAGCGGATCCGAAGATTGCCCGGCCGTTCCAGGCCTCCATGTGTATGAGCCACCAGTTGATCTCCGTTCTCGCCTCTGGTGATAGAGTCAGCCGTTGTGAGTAAGAAAGACTGTGTCTTAGATGCTGTCCCTTCAACCTCTGTAACACCCGAGAGGGTAGAGGTCCTGGAAAAATAGCTTGGATAGAGGAGGAGAGTAGACCTATCACTCTCGCTAGATCTCGAAGAGATATATCGTCCCTCTGCAGCAATCTGTGGATCTCCCGTTTGGTAGAGTGAATCTTGGACGCCGGAAGGCAGAGTTGAGCCGTTTCGGTGTCGATGAATCCTAAAAACTCTAGGTTTCTGGTTGTGTGGAGGAATGATTTCTCCCAATTTATAAGGAATCCGAGACTATGTAGCAGATCTATGGCCAACCTGATCTGCTGCTCTACCAGAGCTTGAGATTGCGCCATAAAGATAATATTGTCTAAATATATTATCAGTCTGACACCTTGTTCTCTCAAATGTGCCACTATTGTTCTCAGGAGCTTGGAGAAAGCCCACAGGGCTGAGGAAAGACCGAATGGAAGGCTTGTGAATTCCCAGTCTCGGTGTCTCCAGGAGAATCTCAGGTAGCTTGCGTGGTCCTGATGTATGGGCACCGCGAGGAACGCATCTTTCAGGTCCAGCCGCATGAGCCAGTCGTTGGGTCTCAGAAGGTCCCTGAGCATGTGAATACCCTCCATCTTGAATTGACGGTAAACAACAAAATAGTTGAGGGCCCTCAGGTTTATCACTGGACGTACTTTCTGTTTCCTGCGCACTAGAAATATGGGGCTGAAGAAACCGCCTAAACTCGTGCGGGGGCGAATCGCTTGCTTCAATGCTAAACTGTGAATTTCCTTGTCTAGTTCTACCTTGTCCTGCTTGGATATTGCGATTGGAATGGGACGGCCTGCCTGGAAGGGTTGTGTGAAGAATTCTAAGCACATGCCACGAACTGCGTCTCCGACCCAAGCGTCCCCTGATAAGGAATCCCATGCATGCGCAAAAAGAGCTAGCCTCCCTCCTATAAGCGTTAATAGCGTGGGCGCTGCGATAGGTAGACTGACCTGAGGTCTGTTGCTTTGCAGGGTACCGGGCGGCTCGCCTCCAACCGCAACCTCTTCCTCGCCCTCTCGATGGGAAGAAGGTGCCTGAGCGATCCTGCCAGGTTTGATGGTCCCTGGATTGCTGAGGTCTTCGGTCAAAGAAGTATCGGCCGGACAAGCGACCTCTGCCTCGACTGGCCCTGGCAAAAATTTTTGAAGAGAAGACTCTTTTGATGGAGGATTGTGCCTTGTCTAGTGCAGTAAAAGTGCCCACAAATTTAGCCATCTCCTTGACGAAGGAATCGCTGTTGAGCAGACCGTGGGCAGCGGCTCCGGACTCGGTGTCTGCCAATTCGGATAGCTTGTCGTCTATTTTGTGAAGGATACCCTTGCGGCGCTCGGCTGAAATGGCACAGCTGGCGTTGCCCAGCAAACAGTTTATTTTTGTCTTTAAATCATTTATTGTTTTTGCTGAATTTTATGTCTGTTATATAGTATTTGTTTGGCACGCATCTACTTTCAGGTTTGGCTATGCTCTATTACATTTGATAAATAAAATAAAAGGGTCTAGCTGGGTCACACATACTGCCCGACTATTTCTGATTTTATTGTGAATGGGCAGACTAAACGCAGCAAACTGGAGACCTTTAAAGGAGTCATGAGGCTGCAAGATCACATCATATGAAATGTAATGCAAAGGCAATCCACATTGATGATTCATTGATAAGGCAATCCACTCTTTCTTTATTGCACATAGCTAAAAATATATTTTGGCAACGCAAATGTAATTCCCGCTATCTCATTGTATCCTTTGATTTAAAGTAGGCGCTAATTTAGGCCCATGCTAACAAGTGTAATCTTTTCACAGCAAGAGTTGAAATATGAAATGATGCATGCTTCATAATAGATTGAACATATTTTATGAAAGTGAACATTTGTAAAGCAGTTCGAATTCTATGGCAAGACCGGAGGCGAGCATTATGCTTCCCTTTCTTTATTTAAATAAGTAAAGAAAGCGCTGAGCCAAGCCCGATAGAATCACTGGGTCAATAGGATCACCTGTGGCTATGGCTGCTTCAGCCAGGTCCATCATTTTTGCTAATGGACCTGAGACGTCTAACACCCTGGCAGGATTTCCAGGCATGATCTATGCCCTTTCTTGGATCCTTAGCATTCTTTCCCAGGAAAGTGATCATCTTGGAGTCTAACTCCGGTGTCAGGGCTACTTTGTCCGGGATTACCGGGCGTGGACACTCTGCTTTAAGTCTCGCTCAGACTTCTTTATCTAATGGCTTACGCAGCCTGTCTTTGATGTACTCCAATGTTCTTGGAGACGGCTCCCAGTCGGAAGATCGGGGATGCACTAGGTCTTCCGGGGAAAACATCCCCTTAGAGGAAGAATGCTCCTTAGCTGACTTCTTAGGGACGGGGGCTGCCACAATCCCTCCGGTAGAGGGTCGCAACCCTATTGTTTGCGTGTCCTTGTTGGAAGAGACGGGAGACAAACTGTTATCATCATAACCTTCTTGATCAAAGCCGTGTTGGTATCCCTCTGGGCTCGAGGGTCTGGTACCCCTGTTTTCTTCCTCTGGGCAAGAGGGTCCATCAGCAGAAAGGGTCTCCTTCCTTTCCAAAAAGGCCTTTTTCAGCCTTGAGAAGGCGTCTGAAAGGGCAGCAGTGGCTGGTTCTGGCTGCCTCGGGGAAGTCGTAGAGTCTTTACTCAGGCAAGCCGGGATACATCCCCCATCCGAAAAGTGCTTCCTTTTTTGAGTTCTTTTTCTTGCTAGGGAGTTCTCTTGCAGTTGCTCCTCCACGTTGTCCAGGCGCTGCTGGATAGGCAGGAGCACGTCTGAAATAGCTCTCTTGATGCTAGTCTCCACCGTGGAACCTAGAACCTTTTCTAAGCTGCTTGCCATCGCCACTTCATCAATTTCATACGTATCTTCCTCATATTCAGGCCAATCCTGGCCCTCTTGAGTGAAGTACTGAGCTGCCATGTTGTAAATTGCACCTTTCTTACTCCCTGATCTTTTTTTTCTTTTTTAATTCTTTTTATAAAATATATATACTTCTCAGTATATATTAATATTCATATATATATATATATATAAATATATATATATATATTCTTTTTTTTTTTAAATGTGGGCACAGACCGCCTTCTCTCAAGCCCACAGAGTTTGGGGAGTCTCTTATATATAGCCCTGTGATAAAGGGCTGTGTCAGCTTGAACTGTCCCCAATTCTCTTCTTTTCTTCTTTTTTTTAATTTTTTTTTTATATGCTTCCCGTGAAGCAGATCCCTAAAAACAAGCAAGTGAGGATGAAGCAGCTTCTGGCACCCGCAATCGTAAATTCGTTATGAAACGTAACGTAAAATACGATCGCGAGCACCAGAAAACTGAAGCAGGCACCTGCAGAAGCAGGCACGCCCTCTGGTGACCGCAGGTGCAACCGCGGTCACACAAAGGTTGGAGCCGCTGCTTCCCCGGCCTGCTTATCACAGTGCGGGTTGGGGAAGCAGGTGGAGAGAGCAAGCGAGGGCTCGCGAAGGCGGGTCCTCGATGTTATAATGAACGCGGCTTAATAAAGCCGAAAAAGCAAATTATATTGCTGCACCGTGCTCTCCGACGCCAGCAGGAAGTAGCTGGCGTCGGAGGGAACAGGTCCCTCAGCTGACAACGCGTAGTGCGACTATAAGGAAAATTAACTCTTTCAGGGCAAGTTAGATACAACATGCGGCAAACTTTAGGTATCAACTAAAAAACCTAATTTAATGAATCATGCAACAACATGCAGGAAATACAGACTGACGATCAATAAAGCAGATTGAATATGATGTACTTATCTCTTGCTGTGAGCAGCAAAGAAAGAGGAAGTGCATCTTATTCAACACTGTTTATGTGGGGACTTTATGCCTCATTGGTGGATACTGGTCACATGTTTGCTGACCCTAAGCTGGACTTTAGCTCAGGACTCTGGGAAATGTAGTTTTATGTTGTCTACAGGACTTATAAGTCATATTTTGTCATTTCACTGTTAAATTTATGGTTATATTTTCTGTATATGAGAAAATATCTTGCTGCTGAGCGCTTTCTTTACTTATTTAAATAAAGAAAGGGAAGCATAATGCTCGCCTCCGGTCTTGCCATAGAATTCGAACTGCTTTACAAATGTTCACTTTCATAAAATATGTTCAATCTATTAGGAAGCATGCATCATTTCATATTTCAACTCTTGCTGTGAAAAGATTACACTTGTTAGCATGGGCCTAAATTAGCGCCTACTTTAAATCAAAGGATACAATGAGATAGCGGGAATTACATTTGCGTTGCCAAAATATATTTTTAGCTATGTGCAATAAAGAAATAGTGGATTGCCTTATCAATGAATCATCAATGTGGATTGCCTTTGCATTACATTTCATATGATGTGATCTTGCAGCCTCATGACTCCTTTAAAGGTCTCTAGTTTGCTGCGTTTAGTCTGCCCATTCACAATAAAATCAGAAATAGTCGGGCAGTATGTGTGACCCAGCTAGACCCTTTTATTTTATTTATCAAATGTAATAGAGCATAGCCAAACCTGAAAGTAGATGCGTGCCAAACAAATACTATATAACAGACATAAAATTCAGCAAAAACAATAAATGATT
Source organism: Ambystoma mexicanum (assembly GCF_040938575.1). Taxonomy (NCBI): domain Eukaryota; kingdom Metazoa; phylum Chordata; class Amphibia; order Caudata; family Ambystomatidae; genus Ambystoma; species Ambystoma mexicanum. The sequence goes on from NC_090921.1 coordinate 143,059,584, forward strand.
TAAAGACAAAAATAAACTAGAATGTTAAGACAGTTAAATGAGAATACGTATATTTGAGGGCTTTACGGGGATCAACAAAGAAGTACGACAGATAGAAGGCGGAAGAGAATTCCAGGAACAGGGTGCAGTCAAGGAAAAGGCTTGTGTGGAATATCAGGAGGGTTTCTAGTAAGGGATGGCTAGTGTCATCCTATCTTTGCTCTGTCTGGTTCTGGACCCAGCTTGATGGTAAAGCAGCAGATATTCAAAAGCGTCTGAAAGAGAATAGGGAGCATGTGAACGGAAATCAAAACTGGGGTAATGTGGTCATAGTATCGAGAGCCAGGAATCAAGGGAGAATGAAGTACAGGCTCAAAGGAGACAAAGAGGATTCTGGCCACCCACGTGACATAATACAAATCCATCGTTGGCTGTGCAAAAATACGAATGAGGTCAAGATGCTTTGCTCCTCCTAAGAAGAGGCAACTGGGAAAAATAGGACTCAGCTAAACAAGAAACCTGAAACTTAAAAGGTAGATTAAAATCAAGAGTGAAATCGAGAGACACCAAGGTAAGAGTGATATCAAAACAATACAGAGGCATACATGGAAGAAAATGAGCAAGAAGATTGTAAACTTGACCTTTAAATAAGAAGATATACAATACTCAATACCACAAACAGTCGTGCAGCCAAGAGTATGTTCACTGGAAAGAATGCACTGAATGCACAGATCTGGGTGTCACCGGCAACCTGGTGCGCCTCAGAGCAAGACCAGGCTACCAGAGCTCCATGGGGCTCCATTTAGCTGTCAACCAATATGGCTGACAAGATAGACACCTGAAGGACTCATGAGAAAGGTACAAGACATGATCAATCCCATCTGCAAGAACTGAGAAAGGTCACCCAGGAATAGCGCTCACGCCCAATTAGGGCATACACTGTGAAGGAAAATGCTTAAAGTAAAAGAAGTCTCTTTTAAATAGATGACAAAATAAAAGGTCAAAAGTATACATCTTTGCAAAAACAGGGCAAGGCCCCTCTAGGGCTTATGCCTGCGGTCCGGTGCCCGACCCTTGTTCACTCCTGCCGCTCTCCAGCAGCAATCCTTCTTTGATGTAATGCACTTTGCAAACACACAAGCACTCATTATTGATGATTTTTTATAAAACTGACCCATCGCCTTGTCATTTTGAATCAATCATCACGCAGGCATGTTGTCCCATCTGGCATAGAAGGAGGGATGATGGAAATTGCACTGCATTCATTCTCTCTGGCATTCAACCACATGATGCATTATCTATTTCCACTTTTTGACCATGTGCCTTTTCTCTTTGATATGTGGGATGGTGAAATGGCACTTATGAAACTACATTTTTGGAATACGATCGATTAGCATTATTCTGCTCTGTCACCACGATGTGACTCTTTCATAACGGTTAATTATGAAGATGAACCACCTTGGCTCACACCTGCAAGATGGAACTGCTTACTTTCATTCAGAACTACAAAGCAGATGCTGAGTTTGGCTTATACCTTGTAAGCATTTTTGTCAGAGAAGCTTCACAGTGTTCAGCGTGTGCATATGTTTTGATAACCTGGTAACACTTTCACAGAAGGAACCACACTTACAATTAGCCTACGTTATAGCACACAAGTAATTCAATCCAGTTTCAATGTTGCACAATTGCCAAGTCCTTTTGTGAGTACGACCTACAGGTGCTTGAATTCTAAAATATGCCTAGAACAACATCTAGCATACTTTTCAATGTTATATCTTATAGTCCTTTGGAAGCATGTAAGTGCCTTGTGTAAAGTTAATTCAACTCAGTATAATGACAATGCATGTATATTACATGATGCAGTGCCAGTGGTCTGGTCAACTTTGTTCAAGCCACTATGATTCAATATTCCAAAAGAAAGAAAACTGGGCTACACAATTAGCAGACCCAAAACAGTCTATACATCTCTCTGAGAGCCCCCGTAGAAGCCCCCAGTGGGAATAAAAACCTCAATAGAGCAGGCAGGGGGTGCTCTAGCAGACATTGTGGAAGGTGGCAGCAGATCTTGGCAGAGATAAGTGAGCTAACATCCTCCATTACATCTTTTGAAGGTAGAGTGGTGCTGGTTGAGGCCCAGATCAAACGCATAATGGCAGGTTCAATCCCTGTGAGAAGAGACAACATGACAATTACAGAACCTATAATGGTAATGTGTCTGGACTCAGTAAATCTGGGAAAAACACGGTGCTGGGGTGCAAACTGGGGATGAACAACTCAACGTTTGGATCATTTCAGATAATGGTGAGAATGACACTTCAAATGAATATTGCCAGAGGCTATAGAAACACTGCCGCCAAGGAGTCTAGGAACAGACAAACCGACAGTGTAGAACGAGTGCGTCACAATAAAGACTTCCGAAGGAACATTTTTATTCCAGACTCTTCAATTCCAAGACCTCCCTACTAACCAAAAGAAAATCGTTTAATGAAGTTTGCAAAACCACCGAGTAAAGGCATATCAAAACTATATTATAAGGACATTTACGATCAGGAATCAAGAGGACTACAGCAGAGCAGAGGAAGCACTGCACAGCCGACAGGATATCAACAAGATGAAAAGAGAAGCCCAAGACACAAGCACTGGCCATGGTCTTCACAAAGCAATGGGGAGTACTGTAGTAACAAGGCATGCCCATAGAGTGTTTAGCTTCATAGGTAACTAAAGATTTCTAGTCTTAAATAGTTGAATTGATGCAAAATAATTGTTACGGTTTTATTTCTCTGCCTATCTTTAAATCAAGCAACGGTTAGGGAGGGTGTGGACCAATAAATGAAAGTGTGTTATGGAGGTTCTTAAAATGTTTATTAATGTGGGATTTTTATAAAATTGTAATGAAGTTTAATGGTAATAATGTAGGATATATCACAAGAATGATTTTAACCCATTACTGTCTTATATGTTTGGGATATGTTAATTTAAAAATATATATATATATATATATATTTGTGTATGTTTTGCTATGCTTTGTGAAAGGTCCTTTTTTACTAGAACACAAATTTTCCCGTTAAGGGGCTATTGGTGGTGGGGGTGTGTCGCACTCCAGTACTGTATTAAACAAAGACTGCCTGTGTCGGGGATACATAATATGGATATTTGACCTCTGGCAACAGGGGGGGGGGAATCAAGGACACAAACACACTCTCACTATTTGAAAAAGAAAAGTAATACAGCGCACAAGCACACTCACTGGGTGTGAAACAAGGCCCACCATGAGCTCCAATGGTACGAGCCATCAGGAGAGTCAGAACATGCCCCATATCTGATGCCGAATGACGCCACAGAATGCCCAGGTGTGGTGAATTGCCATTTAGCTAGGGTGTTGAAGCCCTGGCGTTTTGATTTTTTTAATTAATGATTCAAATTCCATCTCTGATAGGATAATCTGCTGATCAGATTCCCCTTTCACAAGCTCCATGCCAAAAGCATAGTGTTCACCTATGCCCTGCTCCATCAGTATCCGGGTCTGGAGAACCTGCTCTACTAGTGACACAGGGCAGGTTCAGAGGTTACAGGTGCCCTCTCGGCAGCTGCAGTGTCAGACAAGTCTCTGCAGCAAAGCGGCTGTATTTATGATATGCACCCCTGTTCCAAAATATTATTATTATAAGTAGCACATGCTTGAGGCAGGGTAAACTGTGCGAGATTAGTGTAGACAAGGAGTGCTCTGTACATTTGAGGGAAGGCTCCTCCCTCTTGTTTCTCTCTTCCTCTTCTTCCTGCCCCCTCCACTTCCTATAGCACAAAGTACTGTGGGTGTGATGTCAGAAGTCAAAATTCCACTTCTTCCAAGAACAGGGATTCGACCCCGGAAGCAGGCTAGCTTTAGTCCAATCACCTGTGGGCGTTTACCTTTAAACGACAAGGTCTCCCACCACTTCATTGAATCATCATTTGGGCTTCAACCCTTGAAGAAGATCGTTCTAGGAGAGCATTCCTTTCCAGAGTCCTCGAGTTGTGAGATGACTGCAGGTGTTCCAAGGGAGAGGCAAGCTCTGTACTCTAACCATCCCCAGAGAACATCAGGAGTGACCTGATGCTGGAGCAAGACCTGCATCTCTGCCAGCCACAGAAGTACAAAGGACCCCACTATGTTGGAGGACATCTCCAGTTGTGTGCCAGGACTAGGAGCATGAAAACAAGGACCCATCTTGTCTGGATTGGGCCTTGCAGGACCTGGAAGCCAAAACAGAAAGAGTTCTCAGTGTTTTTATGTCCAACCACTACAAGCTTTAAATTGAGCGTGTTCGATACCGTTGGAACCAGCAGGACATTCCAGAGCTGCATTCGGCATTCACTGTTCCTTCGAACAGCAGTTTGCGCATTTCGGACAAGTTTGCAGCTGAAGTGCGTTGTTGCCTCGGATTGAACATACCGCTGCTTCTGCATTGCTTAAACTGCAATACGAACCACCAGATTCTTCATCGCTGCACATGTAGGCCGATCAAACATGGTGTCTTCCGAACAGCGACCCTCAAGCCTCTCCATCGAACCGACTTGCGTGCTTGCCACGGTCAAACCTCAACCGCCGAATCCAACATTGTAACCACCTTCTGTTCAACCCCGGCTCGACGCCCGCCCACCATTGGATCACTGCAACCTTGAACTGAACCATTGAATCGCACCAAGAAGCCTTGTTCCACCACGTTAAACCGCCAAGATACTTACATAGGTATTATTGACGGTTATCTGCCCCCTGGGCCATCTGTGGGCTCTAAATAGGTCATTTTAATCCCTTTTTTCAACCTCAAGAACATACCCTTTTTTAACATTGTAATTGCCTTTTCTCCCCCGATCTCATTACCCAGAGCTACATCTGCTATCTTTGCATATTCTGTGTTCTTTTTACAGCAGTGGGTTTATATAGCGTTTTCTAGTTAGTTATTATTGCCCATGGTGTGTTTGATTAAAGTATATATTTTTATAGAACCGTGATTGGGCATTCCTTTCTTTTGGACTGTTCTACTTCGCGGTTTGGTTTGCTACTGAACGACATCCACACCACTCTTGAGAGCATAACCTTCCCTCAGCCCATGTTATCACAAAAAGCAAAAGCGATATATCGCTTAACTGTGCCTACTTTACCTTTATAATTGGGTTGGCTCTTGGTATGTATACGTGTAAGGGCTGAGTAGGCACTTTAGCCTGTCCTTGTACACGTGCAGGGAGAAGATAATTTTTCACACCCGGTCCCGGAAACTCTGAGATACCAGTGCATAACTGTTGGCGGGGAGTTGTGGGACCCAAGAAATGGAGTAGGCATGCCAGGTGGGAACCATCTGCAGCAATGACAGAACACAGGTTTAACATCCCAATTAGCAGCTATAACAGATCATATAACGGTACTTAGAAGGTGACAGCTAGAAGAGGGTAAGCTTTATTTAACTGTCAAATAAAGTTCTCTTTACTGATCACTGAAACCCCGTTTAATGCATGGAGGCCTTTGGCTCCTGGGGCCCAAGAGTTGATCCTACTGATCAAAGAAAAAAAAAAGAGGCGGTCCATAACAACACCCTGGTAAAGCCAAGTGATCCAGTATCTATTCTAAACAAAAGAAGGCCATTTGTGATACATTCATTAAACTGTTAGAAAAGTATGAAATGGGGGTGCTAGTGGGCATCTGAAATGAGGACCTCAGACTAGGAGAGCATATGAAAGGCATATACATATCTGAAGAAAATGTTCTGAAATGTGCCTCAATCAAAATTAAGGCTGTTTTCCTTTTTTACTGATTTTTACACATCAATACAGATGGAAATCACTCATTTTCCATTCAGTATTTATTTGCAAAACATGGATAAAAATGGAAATTCAGGTCTCTTGGTTGGGTCTTTAAATTGTCAAACATGTATGGCCGGTCAATGGATGTGCAAAGTCACATAACAGAAAGGTTGAAAAGGGAAATTCATTCCTTTTCAAATTGTTAAAATGGCTGCATATATGCCGCCCTTGACGTGCTGTGCAAGAACACAGCACTAGAAGTTTACTGTTAAATTGATCCAAATGCTAATGTGTTTTTTCCACGTGAATAAATGTGCTAGTTACAACTTCATTTTTAACACAGCAAAAAATAAATATGTATAGATACATTCAAAATTACTGAAAAATAAATCTGCATTAATACAGATAGAAAGGTTTTTATTTGTATTTTGTTAATTTGAATAGCGCACCTGGCACATAGGCATGTGGGCGCATAAATGAATACCATAAAACCGGGAGCCTTAATAAAAATATACTTGAAGGCGGTGGAACAGAAGAAGATGGCCCAAAATAGAACAATATTAAACTTGCTGTTGAACCTTTTATCAGTGAGCGGACGGAAGGACTCAGGACTGAACGCTGCTGCTGAACCACAGAGTACGATCTGAGATTAAAGGCTCGGTCAACTCACCGGGTGCTTGGTCCTGTGCATTGTCCAGAGACCACTAAACTGGTTATGGACTAGGAACTATATGTGGCAAAAAATGTATGCGACGGTTAGGTGCCAATAAGCAATTCCTGCTCCTGCGTTCAGAGCTGAAGGACTCGCCTCTAAGACTAGCAGGGGATTGCATCGGTAGAGCCCATGGGCGGCCCATGCCATGGAGCTGTGTGGATGGCTGTAAGCGATCCTTGTGCACATTGGACTTTGTACACATCTGTATTGGCCTGCGCGGATGAGAGAAAAGGCTGCAAGAAATTACAGAGGAGACCCGTAGCAGTGGAGAGGTGTGTTTCACCTGCTAGGGAAAGAAAGCATAAAAATCAAGGTCAACTCCAATGGTTCCGTGGAGTATCCATTGACTTAGGCAAGTTAAATAAGGATGGCAGCACTTTATAAACTTCTGACTATAATTAGAAATGGAAAAAACACTAGTGGAGCCCTGGCGGGAGCTCAGTCACATTTGCTGCAAGAATACTTGCACCCGGGCACCCAAAACAGGGGCTAGTGGCAGAACGCAGAACTGAGCACCAGGAATCCAGCAGGCTCAATGCCTCCTAAGGTGGCCAGGCTGACATCAAGTCAACCTACGCTGGACGCCTTTGCCAAGGCTAAACAACAGACCCTTGGTTACAACATGGAACCTGCGCATGAGAAGGGATGCAAGACTATGGAGTTGCATAAACGGGTGATGCAGGTGATAGCAGACTTGCCTCCCTGGGCATGCAGATTGCGGCAGTGCAGGTATACATCTGACTGCTGCACCAAGATGTGTGAAATTTAGCAGAGAGCACTATCACCCTTGAGACCCAGGGAAAGGAAAACACAGGAGCGCTCCGCGAGACGCAGGCAGATGTCCATATACTACAGCAGGTCAGCCTCCTGGAAAATAGAGTGGAAGAGGCAGAAGGACGAGCCAGGAGAAACAATATTCGTATAGTAGGTTTGCCTGAAGGGGAGGAGGGTGCTGATCCCACATCCTATATTGAGAACATGCTACTTCAAGAAATTGGGCCCGAGAACCTTATGCAAGGTTTCACAATTGAGAGAGCACATAGAGCACTGACTAGATGCTCCCCTCCAGGAGCAGAGTAAATATCAGCATACTCCACGCAAGGGGACAAATTGAGAAGGGCTTCAGCAGATTTGGCGGTCTACCCTGACTATGCTTTCCAAGTACAGAAAAGCACGTCGCAATTTTCAGCGGCCAAGTCAAGGCTCCGAACCGCACGCCTGAAGTATATGCTGATCTAGCCTAGGCTACTCAAAATCATACATAAAAATACATCCTGGTTCTTTGATCTTCCAGAAGACGTGCAGACCTGGATGGACAGTGACAAGATAGGCCCCAGCAGTACAGAGGGTGACGAAGCTGAGGAGAGACGGAAAGGAAGCTCTACGTAACCAGTGGCCAGGAGCATCTAGAGTGCTGTACTGGATTGAATAGGGAGGAAGTGTTCAAGTGACACAGACACTGAGCAGACACTTTGAGGCAAGAGATCTTTCCACTGGATCGGGTCCCTCCCGAGAACAGACTTTCTGCGCTTGCTCAGAGTTCTTTTTCTTTTTAGGGGCACTTGTTTATGTGCCTATCCGCTGTGCACTAGCCTCAAGTGGCACAGATTGTGGTGCACGCGAGGAGCGGACATGCCCGAACAACGGGAACGTAGCTGGGTATTTGGTTATGGTTCGGGATGTTGGGATGTGTTTGAGGGGGGAGGGAGGGTTGCCTGTACGTATGTCTATAGTCACCACATAAAAGGATCATGGTGAGGGAAGTGACATGGGGCAGATTATCCCAGGAGCAGGAGAAGAAGGCCAATGGCTGGATCTGTGCAAGTCCTCACATCGAATGTGAGAGGCTTGAACGTCTATGTGATAAGGAACAAGGTCTACTCGTACCTTAGGAGGTGCAAAGTGGACATAGCCATGCTGCAAGAAACACACCTTACGGCTGAGAAGCAAACACTGTTGGCAAGGAAATGGGGGGCGGGTCCTAGGCTCTATACACTCGTTTTACACACATGGCGTCCTAATATGGATTGCTCCCTCAGTACCTTTTAAAGGTAACCCATGTTAAAACGGATAATGAGGGAAGGATGGTGGTGGTGCAGGGCCTTCTTGAACAGGTGGATACATATCGGATTAATATGCACGCTCCCAACCATGGGGCAGCTATGTTTTTCCAGACCCTATATCCCAGGTTGGGCCCTTACAGGAGTAGTAGTATAATATTTTTTGATTTTTTGTATTTTTTTGTTTGTTTATAAAGCGCAGCCAGGCCCAGGGGCATAAGGGCACGTCAGTTTAAATCAGGTTGCAGAACGTTACAGTTACATACAGATAAGGAGATACATTAGTGTTACAGATACATACATGTTGCAGGTGCATATAGTAGACAGAGGAAGCTACAGTTAAATAATATAGTATAGTATTTACAATAGATACAGTAGAGCGGGAAACAAGTCTAAGATCCGGGAAGTTCAGCTGTCATTGTATCCAAGTCCTGAAGCCAACGCTTAGTGTTGCGCTTAAATAAGTGGAAGGAGGGTTCTGATCTGAGGGGCGCAGGGAGTGTGTTACATAGCTTTGCAGCCTGTACAGGGAAGCTAGCTCCTTCCGAGTTATGGAGTTTGAATCTCAGTGTGGACATTGTGTTTGCTTGAGCTGCTCTAAGTGGTCTTGAGGACGTATGTGGGGTGAGTTGGTTAGTAAGGTAGGCTGGTACAAGGTTGGCCCTGGCTTTGTGTGTTAGGGCACGGGTTTTGAGAGATATTCTATGCTCTACCAGGAGCCAGTGTAGATTGCGTCTAGTCTCAGAAATATGCAACTTCTTAGGGATGTTGAGGGCTGTCCTGATGGCATTATTTTGTATTACTTGTAGCTTGTTAATGTTTTTGTGGCTAGTACCTAAATAGAGGGCATTACAATAATCTATTTTGGACAGAACTAGAGTTCTAGCAAGTGTAATGCAGTTAGGTATGGAAATGAACGGCCTGCAGGCGGTGATAAGTTTACAAGTATAGGCGGATGATGATGCTACCGCATTCGTTTGTTTGGAGAAGGATAAGGTGGCATCAAGGTAAATGCCAAGAGTTTTAGTGTTGCTTGAGATGGTGATGGGTTTGCCATCTATAGTAAATGATTTGAATGCAGTATTTAGTTTTTTTAGTTTAACGTGAGCACTGAGGATGAGCAACTCAGTTCTTTTGTCATTAAGACAAAGACCATGTTGTGCTATCCATGCTTGTATTACTGCGTAGATTTCGTTAGGGGTTTTGCTGTCAGTTGCATAGTCTCCAGAGATTGGAATGAGTATCTGGCTGGCGTCCACATAGTTAGTATATGTGACACCCAGATAGTCAAGAATATCGAATAGGGGCTTCGTAAAGACATTATAGAGCGTAGGGGAAACACAAGAGCCTTGTGGAACCCCACAGAGTACGGGGGAGGGTTCGGCAGTGTCAGTAGGAGAGAAAACCCTCATAGTTCTGATCGCCAAGAAGGAGTTGATCCAAGATGTGGCTGAGTCAGAGAAATGGGCTGCAGATTTCAGATGATGACATAGCGTTTGGTGGTTCACCAAGTCAAAAGCTGCTGACAGGTCAAGCAGTAAGAGGAGTGCTAGTTTACCATTGTCTTTTAGTACTTGAATTTGGGTGGTGAGATCTATCAAGGCAGTTTCCGTGCCCTGTCTTGGTCGGAAGCCGGATTGCCTTAGTCCCAATAGATTGTTAGATTGTAGGTACGCCTGTATTTGCAGGTAGGCTGCTCTATCCAATTTTTTTAGTAAAAAGGGTACCGTTGTTATCGGCCTATAGTTGGACGGGTTGGCTGGGTCAAGGGTCAGTTTTTTAATTACAGGAATGACCCAAGTGTCTTTTAAGTTATCAGGCACGACCCAAGTTTTAAAGGAGGCCTTGATAAGGTTAGTAATAAATGGGGCGAGTTCATGTGCTGCTGCTTTGATGATCGGGGCAGGGCAGGCGTGGCCTTGGCAATTCGAAGGTTTAAGTTTCCTAATGATGTTTTCCACTTCCCAGATTGACAAAGGTGAGAAGCTGAATGGTTTACAGGTAGGCTCAATGGTGGAGGTATTATTAGGGTATTGTTTGTAATTTGGGTCAGAAAAGAGCAAACATTTTTTCACGTTGATTTTAGATTGTAGCAGAGCTATTTTATCTAATAGCGCCTTCTGAATGTTAGTGCACCATGATGCATCTGTGATACATTGTCAACAGGGGCGATAGGAGATTCCAGTTCTTTTTGGATCTTAAAAAGTTCTTTTTTATTTGATTCCGCTTGTATGATTCTATTGTTGTAGGTGTCTTTTTTAGCAAGTATAATGGCCTCTTTGTAGTTAGAAGATGCTAGGGTTAGCTCATTCTTATTAGTTACTGAAGGGCACTTCTTCCAGTGTGCTTCTGCAGTTCTTTTAATTTTACGTAGTTCTCTTAGATGCGGCGTGAACCACGAATTAAGATGACGTTGAGGTTTAGGTTTCCGCAATTTTAAAGGGGCGATGGTGTTCAAAGCTTTAAGTATATCCATGGGGAGGTGACTTTAATTGTACGCTAAACCCTTCCCATGGATAGATCAGACATGAAATATACTAGACCTGCTACGCCTACTAGGACCCTGCAGACATATTTGGACTCCTTTGCTCTGGTGGACGCCTGGAGGGTTCTACATGTGGCTACCAGGCACTACTCATACAATGCGGCACCACATTCTGTGCACACGAGAATAGATTACTTTTTCGCAGGCTGTGAATCAGTTCACTTTATTACACATGCACATTACAAGGGTAGAGTGTTGTCGGATCATGCACAGCTTAGTATGCACTGGCAGTATGTGCCCCCTAGGGCCACGATCCCTGTGTGGGGGCTCAGAAGTGAGTCACTGCATGAGCCCCCAATCTGTAATCGCATCAAAGACTGCATCACCGATTATGTTTTGCACGACAAGGGAAGTGTCCCTAGTGAAGGGATCATTTGGAAGGCACTTTAGGTAGTAATTAGAGGAATAGCCATAGCAGGGTCAAATAGTGTCAAAGCCGGCATAAGCAGAGGTTTGACCTCCGCAGAGGAAAGCTTGAGACTATCCCAAGAGCAGCCGCAGGACAAAAATGCAAAGGTGTTTGCGCTCAAACAGAAATGTATGGAATGTTGGGAGAGATTGGGCAAACATAGTTTTGCAAGATATACTGAGAGGCAACATATAGAGGGGGATAAAGCAGGACGCCTGCTAGCATGGCTGTATGAAAAGGAAGATAAACAGAGGTCCATACACTCCATATACACGAAACCGAGATTTGTGTCATACCCAGAAGGGTGTCAATGACGCATTTCTAGAATTTTATCAGAACCTTTATCAGGAGAGATCCCGGACACCTAGGGCTCATATAGTGGAAGTGCTGGACGAGATAACTCTTCCAGTGTCGAGTCAGGAGGTGCGAGATAGCTTGGAAGTGCCTATCTCCCTTGAAGATATTCTAAGTACGATTGTAACCCTGCCAACGGGAAAGGCACCGGGGTCAGATGGGCTCCCTAGTGAATTTGACAAGGAATATACCCAAGAATTGGCCCTGCACTTGCTTAGCACCTTTCATGATTCCTATGAGACGGGGGTCCTTCCGCTAAGCTTGAGGAAATTCATTATCGTTCCACTTCTTAAACCGCAGAAGCCTCCTGAAGAGTGTAGCTCTAATAGGCCCCTGTCAATGCTCAATCAAGACAGCAATATACTTACATAGAAACTAGCTAATCGGATGAAAAACTGATACATAATTTGGTGCTGCCAGACCAAACGGGGTACATACCAGGATGAAGCATGTCCTGGAACTTGAGGCAATTGTATCACGTGATAGATAGCACAACATTCTGGGACACACCGTGCACCATAGTCACATTAGATGCAATAAAGGTATTTGATTCAGTTAGATGGGACTGGCTCTATGCAACTTTGCGCAAATTTGGGTTTGGGCAGCGGTACATTAAGTGGGTACAACTAGTCTACACTAGACCGATGGCTAGCGTTAAAATGGGGAAACATCTCAGAGGCATGGGAACTCGAGAAGGGGACAAGACAGGGTTGCGCATTGTCGCCACTGCTTTATGTCCTAGCCAAGGAAGCTATTGCTCAGTATCTCAGGGCAGAATACACAGAGGCAGGTATTGAAATAGACAGGACTAGGAAACCGATATCGCTCTATGCGGACGATACGCTGTTTTATATTCAGAACTCTGAGGATTAATTGGAATTGTTACTGGTGGCATTGGCACTTTGTGAAATTTTCAGGAATTACAATTAGCATGGACAAGTCAGCCTTCTTTCCCTTGGCGGGGCTACGCAGGTTAGACATGGGGGCACTGCCGACTCTTGCACTACGATGGGAAGTGAACACGTTGAGGTATTTGTGAGTCAATGTCTATCACAATCCTGCAGTGGAGCATGCGCAGAACACGTGGAGGGCCTTGGAGGGTGTTAAGAGCTGCACGATGTTCTGGGCTAGATTGCCTCTTTCATTGATGGGGAGTGCAGCCCTGTTGAAGATGGTAGTACTGGCCAGGATGCTACACTTTTATGTAAACGTCCCATTCTACATACCTAGACTTTTCTTTAAAACTTTGGATAGCATTTGTAGAGGGTTCCTGTGGCAGAATGGAAGGAATCGAATAACGTTGTCTCTACTGCACAGGCCGCATGCGGAGGGCAGCATCAGGGTTCCGCAGTTTGAACTATATGGCGGGCAGGAGCTGTTTGTGGTGGACTGGCTGGCAGACGACCCTTCGCCGGACACTTTGTTGTTTGTTGAAACAGCGTTGGGTGGATCTGTGCCTCATTGCTGGCTTCCAATGGGGGTGGGAGGGTTTGTGCATATCATAATAGTGGGAACACAGGCTAACATGAATATGTTGAGAGGCAGATGTAGATGTCATCCGTGGCATCTACCCCTCCCTGCCACTATACTGTAAGAGTGAAATGAATACGTCACCAATGGCGTCTGCCCCTCCTCCACCTCTACAATGCAAAAATGAGAAACATTATGCACTAAGACAACCACGCCAACCTTATCCTGGAACAATACAAGAATAAAAAAAACATGCAAACCCAAGAAGGAATGAACATGCTGTAACTGAAGATGGCAAGACCAAGTGATCTCACTGACAAACTGACACATGAGAGCACAATAGACATGAAGCAGATATGCACTCACAATGAAGAAACACAAACACTAGGTCAAACATGCATTTGGACATGAAGAATATTACCTGCACCATATAGATATGGAGAACATAACATATTCAGTGTATTATGTGAAGGCATCATGACGTACGACACAGACTTCAAGTTTAAACAAAAAGGTATGTTTTTAACTGAAACGTCAGAATGGTCGAAGGTCTAACTTGCCCTATGTTAAAGTGGGTTCTCCCTACCTGAACGAAACTAAGGAAAGTCTGTGTCAAAGAGTTCAACTTAAAAGTCTGTATCCAAAAGCTATCCTTGCCCTCACAACTATAATAAACCTATGTGTAGGGATGTCAAACTCAAAAGAAACAGTGTTCAACTTAAGTTCAAGGTTCTGAGCTTCTTCCAGCTCACAGCTTTCTTTCAGCTCACCTTCCCAAAGCATAGGAAAGTTCCTATAAAAGAAAGGTCTCAAAGGTTCCCTTCTCCATTTCAAGGCAATATAGTTCATGGCCAATCCTTGGGGTTCCCTTCCCCAAGTTTTAAATTGCACAATCCAAAACAAAAAGGGTCTCTGCTCCAAAGACAACAAGTACAGTTTCTCAAGTCTCGGGATTCCCTTCCCAAGACTTCACTCCCCTTAGTCTTTTTAAAAGCGTTGCAGTGGTTTTGTTGAGCTTGTTCTGTGGTGTCCTTAGCTTTCACCATTCAGGGTCCTCTAGTCTGTACGCAGTTGTCAGACTACACAGTCTACCCATCACAGGCCGCGCAACCAGTTCCTTGACACTGGCTCCTGTGCACCGAGTTATTGTCACTCGACTCTTATGAACTGGCCTCCTGGCTTTAGGATGCAACCTTATATTCCATTGTAGACTCCTTGGTTGCTACGTGGCCCTGCCACCATGTATCACACACCCTTCACCAAGTTGTTGCCTTGCCACACTGCATTTACTCATTAAATTCATTGTTCACGTTTTCTTTTGCCTTTATTTCTTTTTATTTAGCTTTATTAGGTTTTGCTCATTGCCAGTCACACAATTTGAAAACAATGCAAAATTGAGGTTACAGAACAGTGTCTGAACGTTTCAATGCTATTCCATCATACATTTTGTACGTGCATTCGTCTTTGAGCTGCAACATTTCAACTTGACTTTCCCTTCACCTTCCCCCCACCCCCTGTGGATTTGAGCAGACATCTTGGGGAATATCTCTTTACGTGTATTTACATGGTCACCATTTATTAGTGAGGGAATTATTTTTTATTTTTTTTATTTTTATTTTAACAATTAGTTATTTGCACAACTTTAATTACAAAAATAACAACAATTCCTTCACCATCTTTTCCCAAAAAGAAAATATAATGTTCTGTATAAATTCATTATTAAACTTTGATACTTTCAAGATTAGACTTCCTCATTGAGATGGAGCCGCTTCTAGAATATTTTCTAGAACGTCTAACAAGGCACATGACTACATTTAGTGATTAAATGTTTCAGAGATTCTGGTTCAATCTTGCAGAACCTACATTTGTTGTCTGTTACTTCTTTGTGATGTCTCAACCACATCATCTCTTTTGTTTTATAGATGTCAAGCCGCAGCCTTAGAAATGTATTACGATGAAGCCTAGATGGAAATCTTACTAGATATTTTGGTAATTTATCTAGCTTATTGTATGTTAAGCCTAGGTTGAGCGAAGATGGCATAGAGTCCCGCATTTCAGTGTTTTTTATCCAATTCCATCGTCTAAGCTTCTTTTTAGCAATTTGCAGCGTGTCTATTACTGGTGATTGCTAATATCTTTCGTACTTTCTCGGCCCAAATGCCTAGAATTCCATTGTATGAATTTTCAGCCGATTCTTTAAGTATTTCATAGGCAGGTGCGACACTATTGAGGTTCATTTTGCAAAGAAGTGCAATTGATTTCCATTGAATCAAGCCATTCAGTGGCTCCAGACATAATTCATGTCTTATCGCCACAATAGACACATGGCTCACCCCTCTCCAAAATTGACCTTCTAGGATTGCCCAAATCCGATTGTCGATGTTCAATCCCGCCTCTAGCCCCGTATGTTAGAGCAGGGATGACTTTCTGCTGATAAAAAGTCATAATTGGGATCAAGGTGAATTTGCCATATTCGTTATGTAAGCGTTTGCCCTGCAGGGTGAATGCTGACATACAATGCTTCAAGTCAACTATCCAGTCCTGTTCTCTGATGGACTCTGATGGATTTATTTATTTGGACTCCAAGATATCGTATAGTAGAAACGGAGTCAATCTTTTCTCCATCTGCTGACCATCTAAAACTCTTCAGCGAACTTTTCTGCACTGTGCCAAACCCAGCATTAATTTCAAGGTCGTTTGCTTGTAAGTAGACCACAAGTGCATTTAAGAGTCGTAAACCGATCTCAGTTTGGTCAAATAGCACAATGTCGTCTGCATATATCACCCAGCTTATCATTTGATTGTTCAATTTTGGCGGAAAACAGCGGATATTTTGCAGTGCTTCAGGTAGGTCGGCAATATACAGCTTAAACATCAACGCTGCCAATGGGCATCCTTGTTTGACTCCTTGGGTTGTTAGAACCTCTTGTCAAAAGACCGCTGTTGTCAGTGGAGACTTTTATTGATGTTTCGTTATGTAAGGCCATGAGAGGATGGAGTAAGGCTGGTGGACAGGACCATGATGTTAGTTTACTCCACAGTTTTGTATGATTAATTCTGTCAAAAGCTTGACGCATATCTATAAAGGCCACAAAGATTTTCTTCTTGGTCTTTAGAGTCTCCAGCTTTAACAGATTCACCATAAGAAGATTGACTTCTGTACCGACATCTTTGGTAAAACCAGTTTGGCGGATATCTAGTTTGACGCCCAAGACGCAATTTTCTGTTGTAGGCAGGTAGGTAGCAAACATTTTTCCTATTATATACAAGAGGGCAATAGGGCGATAGTTGGCAGGATTGTCCCTATTGCCCTTCTTGAAAATGGGAACGATGACTGCCGATTTCCATGAGCTCGGAATTGACTTGGACACTGATATTATTTCAAATAGTTCAACAATAAAGTCGGCCCATAGCTCCTTTTTGTCTTTTAACATTACATTCGTTAACCCGTCAGGTCCTGCAGCACGAGAATTTTTTTGCTGTTTTATGAGTGTAACGATCTTGTCTCTGGATTTGCACACATCCCAGGTCTCGATTGACGTTTACTTCTACTGGACAGGTATAGTGGTGCGTAGTTATTGCCCGCTCCACTAAACAGGTTAATTCTAACAAGCTGGTCACTGTCATGGGTCTTGCGTATTGACATGCTGTCTACTTTCGGCCAGAATGATGAAGAGATCCAAATATAGTGTAGTATTCTTTGACTTTTGGCTCGTTGCCAAGTAGATCTTGGAGGGATGTCCCCTTGGATGGTGCTGTTAACCATCTCACAATTTCTCGCTTGCATAGCATCCATCCATTTGTCACCCCTTGTATATAACGTACCAGTTTGTGATGATGTTCTCGATGGTACATCAAACCATGAAAAATTAAAGTCCCCACAAATTAATATTGTTATGTCTCGGCAAGAAGTTAAGCATGGGTCAACTGTTGCTGTCACTGCTTTGATAAAACTTGCCGATGATATCATGGCAGGGTTCCAGTATAGGTTGATGACCAATAACTGTGGAGAATGTTCCATTGATATCGATGTTCGATGTAATAAAGATCCTCGTACAAAGATATTCGGAGTAAACGTTTGTACAATCTCCCAGCCATAGGAGTTATTTACCATGGTAAAAAAGGTCTTCCACAATGATTTTTTCCAGCTTTGTTTAACACGATGGTATACCCATCTTTTACCGGAGTCTCCCTCAGCCATGTCTCTTGAAGACAAATAATTAATTTGTTTGCCAGCGGGATAGGAAAGTCTTGGAACAAATGAATGAATCCTCTAGTGTTCCAGGATAATATCCCGCAAGTTTCCATTCCCAAATTTGATGGTTACGCTCGAGTGACTTTATGAGAATCAACTCGCCTTGTGGTTTCATCTGAGTCTTTCTGCGTGAATTTCGTTGGAGTCCCAGAAGCTCTTAACGAAAAGTGACTCCTCAATTCTTCACACCGACGTTTGTTTGATGTATTTAGATCTTTGGTTTTTAAAGCTTGTTTCAGGCTTCTCTCAGATTGAACTTCAAAACCATACAATAGAAGCTCGTCCCTTGCAGCTAAAAGGGTTTTTTCTACAGCAGTTGATCTAATATGTAAAAACAACTTGTCCGCCGATTCTTCAGAGATGTATTCGACAATCAGAATGTCTTCTGTAGTAATTGTACGCAGAGATGGAATGTTATGAAGTCATTTCATCACATTTCTTTTTAGATTCACGTTGCTGTCTTCAGGGAACACATTTTCCACCCTGATTTTCCACGCTTGCTGTATTCTCTCTGTCTGATGCCTTTCATGATCCTTTTTAATGTTTGATGTTTATTCAATTGAGCGGAAGTCATTCTAGGGTTTAGGTTTTGGGACGATTTCCAACATCTCTTTTTTGGCAAAGTCTGGGGCCTGGCGGTAAATTGTATAAGTATTTTACCTTTATCAGAATCAACTGAAGGTAGCGTAATGTCTTTGCTTGCATCGACCCGCTTCTTGTTTGTTTGTTCAGCCAAACCAGCCCCATTTATAAGCTCCTGTCTTCTTTGTGGCCTTTCTTCAGTACTTATTTCACCGTTGGGGGTGACTGAGTCTGCAGAATCAATAGAGTAAGTTGATAGATCGCATAACTCCACAGAATCCTCGTCATCTTCTGTTTGTTGTGTGTCAGAGTCTAATCTTGCCCGCTTATTTGGGTTGTGTTTCTGATTTAACGATAGCTTTACCACATTTGGCTGACTCTTTGGCTCCATCGGATGTGCCTTAGCTGAGTTATCCGATGGTTGACCTTGTGGTGCACGCTCAAATAAGCTAAGCTTTTGAGGAGTTGACAGATTCCTTACAAATTGTTTGACATTTGTGGAGAGCTTTTTTTTGGATTTTTCACTGCTTTGCTTGAACCAGGTCTTTGTTTTTACGGTTGTCTTAGCTGTCATTGCAGAGCGTGAAGAAAGATTCTTTGCCGAACCTGTGAATATGTCAAAGGTCATCTTCTTCACAATTGCAGACATATCAGCCACAGCTGGTACGATACTAGATTTCTCAGGCAATAGTATTGGTGCGTTTATAGCATTAATATTTCTCATAGTGTCTCCACAATTACTTTCGTCTGATGGCAGCAAAGGGGCAGCCAGGACGCTACTTGGCTCCCCAATCAGGCCCGGGACACTTTGAAGTGTCTACTTTGCAGGTATTGCTGTAAGAGTTTTAGGCTGGGCGACCTTTGCTAAAGTTAGAGCTGGTTCTAGAAAGTGCTGTGCAATTGTCAATGGTGCACTGTTTTTATTTCTATCAACCTCTCCGCTTCGTTGTCTGTTGATCTGTTCACGACTCTAATGAATGTTATGTCTCAACCATTTCATACATTCTAAGGTTGCAGACATAAGAGTCGAGTTATCAGCCTGTGCACTTGTCGCCAGATCGCCAAGGCGATATTGCCATTGTGATGAAATCTCCAACTCTCTTTCCAGTCTTTGTTGCAGGACAACATTTAGTTGTTACATTGATTCTACTTTTGTGATTAGGTTGTTGATTTGGACTCCTTGATCTTTTATGGACTCATTTAAACTTTCATATAACTTCACAAAAGAAATAAGAGCTAAAGAAGTGGCTGCTAGAACATTGTTATGGATTTGGATACCCACAGCCACTGACTTTTCAGATAGTGAGTGTGACAGCACTTCTTGTAGTTGTTCATCCCATGTTGCCTGACTCGCAGGGCGTTGCGGCATAGTCTCTACTTCTATTGCGCCGTTATTTGTTTGTTGTAGCCTCACTATGCCATAAACATTTGGCGAATTGTCATACAAAGAAGAAGAAGAGGGACTCTGCCTTGTTGGACTGTGCTGAAGTAAACTCTGCAAGTGAGTCGAGGGTAACGCTCTTAATTCAGAGTTAGGCCGTCTTGACAATTCAACTGTGTTGCATTCACTTCGGGCTGTATTTGAAGGTTTGTTGCTTGGGGTATGGACAAAGCTTTGGATTAGCTGTTCTTTATGCGTTTGAAAATCTGCGGTTAGCCTCTCAGTAAGACGTGCCTCTCGACCCGCAAGGTCGAGGATTCTTGGTGTGTTAACTGAAGGCATTTGCAACGTCTTACCTGTTTTTGGCTGTTTTCGTTGCAACGCCACTGCAGTTGTATGGTTGTGGGGAGTTCGCACACCATATGGTATGCCATTGCTGTCAGAGTTTGTAGTTAAAAGGAGATATGGCAAGTTGGGCCTGTCAAGTCTCCCTCTTGGGATTTCAGAGCCATCACTTGCTGTCACTACAGTGGCCTTTAACTCCACCGCTGTTTTGTGCCATGCATCCAAGTGAGGGTGAGAGGTCGATATCATACCAAGCTGGGGACTTTCGTTTGTAAATAGTCTACAATCGAGCTCACATGGCTCAGTTGAATTGTTCAAGTCATGCACGGACTTGTGTTGTCCCATTCGGGGTGCAAATACAAAATCAGACGCATTGAAGTTGTCAGCAGGCACTTGGATTTGCAATAGCTCTGTATCAGTTACATCAAAGGGAGACTGAAATGACGGTGTGTTCACCTCAATTCGATTCATCTCCGAAGCCAATGCAAGTGGGGCAGTTGAAGGGGTTAAGGTCTGTATTTGTGTATTATCACCGTTTACGAAATTTGCAGGAAACCCTGTGGTATCATTGGCTTCGGATCCTTCGTACGCAAATGCATTTTTGCTGTAAGCTGAAAAGTTAGCTGCGGCTTCTAATAGAGGAGCCGAGAGCGCCAAACAAGGTAGTATGATTACAGGTCGCAGACACGCGCCCGCTACTGGCTTGATTCCAAAGCGTGCAAATAACCTTTTCTCCTCAATAAAAGTCATAGTCAATGCAAATAGCGTTGCCACATTATGAGTCGCTGTGGGCTCAGTTCGTATGACATGTGCGAGGGGTGAAATGAATGTAAGGCCAGAGCTTACCTCCACATAGTCGCCAGTCGCCACAGCTGCAATGAGGTCACGACTAGCCGGCGGCACTTGGGAAGGGAAACCCAGCCGCCCAGACTCAAGTTGGATTTTCTGTTTCAGCCGCGTCTGTGGGCCCATCGTGCGGCTGTCTCTGCCGCTCGTGTGTTTCCCGAAAGTCACAAAAAGAATTTTGCCGTGGGACCATGGGTCTGGAGTGGAGACTGGGACTCTCATCGGTATTCCGCGCGGCGCTCCGCGCACGTGTACACCTTTTAAGGTGGAGTCACCCAGAGGCAGAGTGCAGTTAAAGAAACAGTATCTCAAACACCACTAACACAACATAGCTACAGCTCCTCAGTTGATCAGAGATTGGGGTAGACTGGGACTCTCCTCGGGACTCCGTGTGAGGGAATTACCCATTGGGTGAGTCTTTTCTTGTTGTCTCTCGTTCACAACCCCTTTGATCACTTCCTTTACATTTCAACCCATTACATCAGTCATCTTGACATTGTAAGATCCCTGATAAGTGTTTATTCACAAAGTCTGTCCATAGAGCCTCACATTGTGTAGATCTCCCATGAAGTGATGCTGTTATCTTCTCCATTATGCATAAATTGGATGCTATATTGACCCATTCATTCTTGCTCGGGACCACCCTGGATTTCCGATTAGTTACAAGTATGGCGCAAGCCGCTAGGAGATGCTGGGGGGTCAAACCTTTAATCCTTCTCCATTCGTCCTCACTTTTTTCCAGGTCGAATAGTATAAGATGGGGCTTAGGAGTTCTTTGAATGTCACTATCTCTTTGATCCAACCCAAGACCTCGTCCCAAAATACTCTTATTCGGGGGCAGCCCCACCACATGTGCGAATAGTCAGCGACCTCCCCACATTCTCTCCAACATCGTGGGTTAGTCGTTTGGAACATTTTAGAGAGCCTGAGGGGGTCGTATTGCCATCTGTGTAGCAGTTTAATAACATGTAATTTATATTGACTTGATAAAGAAATTTTTGACGCCGCCCTGCACATTCTTCCCCATATGTCTGGGCTAATCTGGTCACCCAGGGCTCTCTCCCATCGACATCTCAGTGGCTCTGTAGTCCCATCCCCAGCCTCAACCAGTTCCTTGTACATCCTAAATATCAGACCCTTCATCTCTGTCTTAGAGTCCAATAGCTTCTTGAAGGGGTCTCGCATCAGCTTGTCTTTCCATGCTGGTTTCGTTAGAATGCCCTTAATTTGTATGTATTGAAAGGTGGGCAGTGTGCCTATCCCCAGGGGGTCAGTCAATTCTGGGAGTGTGACAAAAGTCTTTCTTCTGTAGCTGTCCCACCCTCTCTAGAACAGCTTCGTATCATGTTTGGAATCTTTCTACATTTGGGATAGGATCATTTATTCCCGGGGACCACAAGTGACTCAGCGGGGAGGGCCATATAGAGATCTTTAGCATCCTTGGACCTTTCCTCCAAATTCCCCATATGGTGCTTAGGATTGGGTGACCTTTGAGTCGATTATCAAGTTTTTTCATAGGGGCCCAGAACCACTCTGAGACCGTGGCTGGTGATAAGTAGTTGTTGTCCATGTGTATCCGTTGGGGGTCTTTGTAATTGCATAAGTGGGGAATTAGAACGCGTAATTGGGCTGCTTCATAATATTTTTCAAATCAGGGAGTCCCACCCCGCCTTTGTCTTTGGGAAGTGTTAGTGTGTCGTATGCGATCCTTGCCTTCTTTCCCTCCCAGAGGAATTTCACCACAGCTTTCTTGGCCTCGACGAAGAGCTTATTGGGTATCTCTATGGGTAGCATCTGGAATGGGTACAGAAACCGGGGGAGGCAGACCATTTTGATAGCGTTAAGGCGCCCTAGCCAAGAGATCGTCAGCTTGCCCCGTTTACTTAGGTCAGCATGGAATTGTTGGAGGAGAAGGGGGAAGTTGGCTTCATATAAGTCGGCCAGTTCTTTTGTGATCTGCATTCTGAAATATTTTAGCTTAGAATGTTCGATCTTGAGTCCAAGTGGGGAATACCTGGTTTCATTTGTCTCTGTCGTTCCCTATAGTGGGAACAGAATGCATTTAGTTTTATTCACCTTAAACCTGGAGAGGCGACCATATTCTTCTAGTAGGTGGAGAGCCTGGCTAATGGACATCATAGGCCTGGTCATATGCAGGAGTATATCGTCGGCGTAGAGGGCCACTTTATATTCTATTGATCCCAGTCGAATACCCTCCACTTGGGGGTCAGTCCTCATTGTTTGGGCAAGAGGTTCGAGGGAGAGAACAAAAAGAATTGCGGAGAGGGGGCATCCCTGTCGTGTGCCACGTCCTACTTCGAAACATCTAGAGTATTCCCCATTCACAAACATCGATGCTTTGGGGGCTGTATACACCGCCTGTATTCCCCTTCTGAATCTTGGCCCGATCCCCACCTTCCTTAGGACTGCTCTCAGAAAACCCCACTCCACTCTATGAAAGGCCTTCTCTGCGTCAATTGAAAGGAGGACGGGTTCGTTGGGTGTGTTTTGGGATGTATGAATAAGATGGAGGGTTTTGCGCATTGTATCCGCACCTTGTCTTCCCAGTATGAATCCGACCTGGTCAGAGTGTATGATTTGTGGCATTAGTGTCTCTAATCTGGCAGCAAGAACCCTCCTGTATATTTTCGCGTCTAAGTTGAGTAGGGAGATGGGACGGTGCAATCCACATTTTTTGGGGTCTTTTCCATCTTTAGGGATAACCATAATCAGGGCAGGGATGAAGGAGTCTGGCGTTTCCCTGTGTCGAGTATTTTGTTAAAAAGGTCAGTCAAAAACAGTGTCAGTTGTGTACTAAATGATTTATAAAATCCCGCCGTGTAGCTATCTTTGACCGGAGATTTGCCTACTGTTAGCCTTTTTATTGCATCTTGTACTTCCTGCTCATATATGGGGGATTCTAACAGGTCAGAGTCAGGGTCTGATATCTTGGGCATGTTGATGGAGGACAGGTAGGTCTCGGGATGGTCCAGGTTTGCTTCCGAGGTGTATAAGGTCTCATAGAAAGTGGCAGAGCTTTTGGGGATGGTAGGGACAGAGTCTGCTGGGGAAGGGTTATCTTCTGTTATTTCTAGTACTTTCTGCTCAGCTCTCTGGTCCCTGAGTCTCGTAGCTAATAGTGCGTCTGCTTTGTCCCCTTTTTCGTAAAATTTATGTTTCAAGAGTCGAAGCTTTCACACTATCTGCTCATGGTCTAGCAGTCTCAGTTCCTCTCTTTTCTTTTTTATTTCGTTAATTTTATTGGGATCGTTTATCTCGTCTCTCAAACATTCTCCCTCCAGCTGACAGATTTCGGTTCTTAGCCTGTGTTCTATGTTCTTACTCTCCCTTTTCTTGCATGCCCCTTCTTTTATTAAAACACCTCGCCAGGTGGCCTTCCCTGCTTCCCAGACAACCTGCTTCGATACACTGTATCGGTTAATGTGAGGTATTCGCTAATCTCTGTCTCCATTGTTGCCCTGAAGACAGAGTCCTTCCATAGACTTTTATTACATCGCTATTTTCCTTGCATCACCGGCAGATTCTCCCATTGAATGTCTGCTACCACCATGTCGTGGTCTGACCATGAGACTGGGATTATCTCTGCGAGGGTTATGATGTCGGAGAGGTCTTTGGATAAATATATATAATCTATTCGGGTAAATGTATTATGTGGGTTGGAATAGAAGGTATAGCTTTTTTTCTTATGGGCGCTCGTATCTCCACACATCACCCATTTCATATGTGTCCATCATCTCCGTAAATTCTGTACCGCCGCCCCTAGTTTGGCCTCTTGCGTCGGGATTACCAGGTTTCCAATCTTTGGTTGGATCTGGCCATTGATTGAAGTCCCCCACCCCCCTGGATAATATGTCCCGAGGCCTCCAGCATGATTTTAGGGATTGTTCTGACCAGGAACTTGGTCTGTCCAGAGTTAGGGGAGTAAATTGTGGCAACCGTGACTTTCACTTTTGCAATTATTCCTGTGACCAAAAGAGGCCGCCCTTCTACATCAGACCAGATCTTGGTTGCCTCGAATTCTATACCCTTTCTGATGAGGATCCCCACTCCTCCCTTTCTTAAGGGTACGGATCCCCAGAATTCCATCCAGACTCGTCTCCCCAGGATTTGGTGCTCTTCCCCCTTGGCATACTTTGTCTCTTGTAGTAGGAGAACATCAATTTTAGCTCTGCAGAATTCTCTGGATACCAGTGAGCTTTTAGTGGGTGAATTGAGCCCTTTTACGTTGTGTCCCAATTCTAAGGGATTTTTTATTTATTCACATTTATTTAAAGCGCACGTCAGCCCGGGGGCATTGTGGCGCTGTTACATAAAGACATAGGGCCTCATTACACGGTAGGCGGTAAGGGTTTAACGGTACCGGTATTTTACCGGTAAAACCTTACCGTCTTACTACGAGGTCCCTTTGCGGGTTGGGGATTTTAACGCCGGCTTTTTGCAGGCATTAAAAACCAACCCGCAAAGAGACCCAGGGAGCTAATTACGGTACCGCAATTTGCGGTGCCGTAATTAGCGCCTTCACCATTCCCGTTATGCCCTATGGGGCAAAAATGGGAATGGGGAAGGGCAGTGGTGGAAGGGGGAATTACTGCCCCTCTAACCTTGGAATGGGGCGGTAATTCCCCTTTCCACCAAGGCGGTGCCAGTATTTTACCGGCATGAACCATGGTGCTAATTGCGCCATGGTTCACCGCCTACCGTGTAATGAGGCCCATAGTCTGGTTACAATGGAAGGAAGATGGTTACAAAGCAATTTTTATTAAAGGGCACATTTCGTAGCATAACTATGCGAGCAAGTGTAGGTGAAGGAGGGAGGAAGTTTAGTTGAATAGTGTAGTTATGAGGGATTTGCGAAAATAGTACAGCAAAGGTTCTGCTCTGAGTGAGTTGGGGAGGGCATTCCAGAGCTTAGGTGCTATGTGTGGGAAGCCAATGCCGCCGGCTTTGGCTCTTCTTACAGTGGGTACTCGGAGTTGGTTGGCGTGATGGCTTCTTCTAGGACAGATGGAGGAGTTCTTAGTTATAGTTTCAGATAAGTAGGGGGGTGCTGTGTGATTGATGCACTTGTGTGTGAGAGTGAGAATTTTAAAGTTGATTCTTTCCTTGACTGGGAGCCAATGGACGAGTCTTCTGGCCTGTGAAATATGGTCAGTTTTGGGGCTGTGTAGTGCAGCGCGGAGGGCATTGTTTTGCACTATTTGGAGCCTACTTAGGTTTTTAGATGATGTGCCTGCCAGGAGGGCGTTGCAGTAGTCCAATCTGGCTCCTATAGTAGCTCTGGCTATGGAGAGGCAGTTGGGCGTGGTAAGGTATGGTTTTATGGCATAAATGAGTTTGGTGGTCAGAGCAGATGCTGAGGCAATGGTTTGTCTGGTCATGGAGAGTGTGGCGTCCAAGTAGACTCCTAAGGTCTTGACGGCAGTGGAGACAGGTATGCTAATACTGTCGATAATCATGTGAGAGTAATCTGGGCTGAGTTTTGTTAGAGTTTCGCTGGGGGCTAGGATGATGATTTCGGTTTTGTCTCAGTTTAAGCAGAGAGTGTTGACAGCCATCCAAGTTTGGATAATGGAGTAGATTTTGAGGAGGGCTTCTGTGTCACGGTCGTAGTCTCCGGAGAGGGGGAGGAGAACTTGCGTGTCATCGGCGTAGTTTGTGTGGCTATGTTGAGTGAGTCCAATAAGTCAAAGAGGGGTTTGGTGAATAGGTTGTAGAGGGTCGGTGCAGTGCAAGACCCTTGTGGGACTCCACAACCTATAGTGGTGGGGGGGGGGGTCTGAGTACACTTTCATGGCCCTACCTTCAAGGAAGGATGTGATCCAAGTGGTTGCCTTGTGAGATAAGTGTGCAGCGTTGAAGAGGTGAGGTGTGAGAATGCTGTGGTCGACCAGGTCAAATGCTGCAGAGAGGTCGAGCAGTAGGAGGAGAGCAGGTTTGCCTGTGTCCATTATCTTGGTAATTTGATTTTTTAGATCTAGAAGGGCAGTTTCCGTCCCATGGCCTTTGCGGAAACCTGATTGTCTTTTGCCTAGGATGGTGTTGGTTTCCAGGTAGTGTTGGATTTGGTTGTGTGCAGCTTTGTCTAGGATCTTGAGGAGGAAGGGGACGGTGGTGATGGGGCGATAGTTATTAGGGGAGGAAGGATTGAGAGAGGGTTTTTTCAGGAGCGGGCGAACCCAAGCTTCTTTTAGGCATTGTGGTACGGTACCAGATGGGAATGAGGCATTGATGAAAGCCGTGATGATGGGGGTGAGGGATTTTGAGCACTCTTTGATTAAGGAGGGTGGGCAGATATCCCCTTTGCAGGTCGAAGGTTTGATTTTTTTGAGGAGGTCCTTGACTTCCATCTCTGAGACTTCTTTGAAAGCGAAAAGGGGTGTTTGTGGGAGAGAGTTGTTAGTGGGAGGTGTGGGCGAGCAGGTGGGGGTGTTGAGAGCTTTGAGTTGGGAGGCTATTTTGTTTTGGAGTGTGTTGACTTTATTGAGGAGGGCAGACTGAATGTCTGTGCACCATGCTTCATCCTTGATTATTTCATCTGGGCTGGAGGCAGGTGTGGTGAGTTCTTTGAATATGGAGAATATTTCTTTTGATTTGGAGTTGGCATTAGTGATTCTCTGGTTATAGGATTCGGATTTAGCGTGAAAAATTGCTTTTTTGTAGGACAATGAGATCGCTTTGAAATCGTTAAGAGAAGATTGGTTAGGCGCTGATTGCCATCTGGATAGAGCTTTGCGTTTCTTGGTGCGAAGGTCAGATAGTTCTTCAGTGAACCAGGAGTTGTAGTGCATTGATATTTTCCTTTTTTTATCTTCTAGAGGGGCAATGAGTTCGATGGCTTGAGTGAGTGCACTGGAGTAGATATTGGCGAGAGAAGTAGGGTCATGGGTAAATGGAGGCTTGAGTTCAGGGATGTCGAGGAGAGGGGCGAGGTTGGAAGAAGTGAGTTTTTTGGAGCTTCTTACTTTAGCGGGGGGGCATGAGTTAAGGTTTTATGGGTGGGCGTGGTAGGAATGGAGAATTGAATGAGGTAATGGTCCGTCCATGGGAGGGCCGAGATGGAGGTGATGGCAGATGAGCAGTTGTGGTCAGCTAGCCAGTCAATGGATCTGCCTTTATTATGAGCGGGTGCAGTCATTTTGTGTTCGAACCCCATGTGCGATAGTTCTTTGGCTAAATTAGCGGCTGCTTTGTCCTTCGGGTCAGATAAGCCAAGGTTAATATCCCCTAGAATGATGCTTTTGGTTGTGCTTTTGAGGTTGTTGCCTATATTTTGGAGGAGTTGATTTTGATAGTCAGGGGGGGTGATCCTGGTGGTCTGTAGGTGATAAAGAAGTTAATGGTGCAGTTAGGGGAGAGGGCTAGTTTAACGGCGAGATCAGATCAGCGTTGTTATCCCATTGTTGACTACACATTCTCATGGCGAGGGGGTCTTTAAAGATGAGGGCGACGCCGCCACCACCCTTAGAGTTTTTACGGTCCTGTCTGAGGATGGTATAGTTTTGTGGAAGGGCGAGGTAGATGGATGGGCTGGAAGCTTCATGGAGCCAAGTTTCGGATATGGCAAGTAGGTCAAGATTGTGGGTGGTAAGGTTATTGATTTCGATGGCATGGGCATGGACAGAGCGTGCATTGATGAGTGCACATCTTAAATCTGGTAGTGGAGTGTGTGTGTTGGCGTTGGGGGAGCTGGAGGTGGAGGGTGCGTGTTTGGGTGTGGGAGGCTGGGGCGTGATGGATGCGGCGTGATGGGTGCTAGGGTAATGAGCATGGTCAGAGAGGTGAAGCTGGGCGACTGATGTATGGGTGCGAGAGCCGAGTCTGGTGTTCCTGAGGAGGGTGGAGTGCTGCGGAGAGCTAGGAGGGGTATGGTGCGTGTTCTTAGTCTACAGAGCCTGAGGTGGAGTGGGTGATGTCCCATCAGATTGGTACGGTGGTTGAGTGTGGATTGGAGTGCAGACGATGGTGTGGTGTGTATGAGGTCAGATGGTGGAGTGGGGCATGGGTCAGCATGCTGGTCTGGGTGCGCAGGCGGCATGCTGCAGATGGCCGGAAGGGAGAGGGATATGATGAAGATGGTGGATGAGGGAAGGAGGTGCGTAGGCGCTGTGGGGTGTGTGCCAAGGGGCTGCATTTGTGGGCAATAGATGTACAGGCAGGCAGCAATAACACTGTTGCACAGGGCCGCTAGGGGCAGGCAGTTCACACAATAGGTCAGGGCCGCTGGGGGCAGGCAGTAAAACAATAGGTCAAGGCCGCTGGGGGCAGGCAGTTAACACAATAGGTCAGGGCCGCTGGGGGCAGGCAGTAACACAATGGATCAGGGCCGCTAGGGGCATGCAGTTAACACAATAGGTCAAGGCTGCTGGGGGCAGGCAGTAACACAATAGATCAGGGCCGCTAAGGGCAGGCAGTTAACACAATAGGTCAAGGCCGCTGGGGGCAGGCAGTTAACACAATAGGTCAGGGCCGCTGGGGGCAGGCAGTTAACACAATAGGTCAGGGCCGTGTAACACGGTAGTCCATTATAGTTATAAGGCTGTTTAAAAGTTAGACTTGTGCTCGAGGGAAGTGCAGGAGAGGTGGCGTGAAACGCTACGCCTGAGACTTGAAAGGGTCAGGGGGGCCATTGGCTTGCTAGCAGGGGGCTGCAAGGGAAGGATTTTTGGCGTGGCGTGCGGAAGACTCACCTATGTTCCTTTGCAAGTGGATGCGCGTGTGCGGCCAGCATGACGGCACCTAAGAGCCTGTGGCGCTCTGTCAGCTCAGTCAGCTGTTGGCCTTCTTCGTAGGCCTTACTCCGCCCGCCGGCTACCGCCTGACGGTGATTGGGCGTGAGTGATGGGGATGGGCACAGCCAATGGAGAGATTCCTGGATGCCTGCAGCCTCAGAGACAGGGTCAGGCAGATCCGGGCATCACGGCGGCGGCCATCTTGGAACTTCAATCGGCGGTCGAACGCAGAGCGGGACGGCACTGCAGTTGAGGAAGAATTAAGAGGGGCAAAGCTGCCCTAGCTGATCCGGAGGCTGGTGGTGGTGGGATTCCCCCTTCTTTGTTTCAATAGTCAGTGCCATTGGATATTTTCATGGGGAGATATCTTACTGTCTGCGGCCAGTATTTTATTTGCTCATCGGAATTCCCACTATGTCGGTCGTTTTGGACCAGTATAGATGCTACTTCAATCCCATCCCCTTGTCTGCTCTTTCTCCCTCGCCCCTCCCTACCTTTTCCCATTTGGTGGCGTCCGATCGAGCCCGGTTGATAGCACCGGTCTTGCATCGAACCACCTATGGAGGCCGTTACGTCACGCCCCTTAACCTAACATGATACCTCACTCTTGATTGAGCCCCCGTTTTATCCCTCCCCCAGATTTCTTTGTCATGGCCATACTGTAATTCGAAAAGTGGCCACCTAATCAAGTTGCTTCCTGAACATTAGAGTAAATACATCTTACTAAGTTCGAAAATGTTCAGTTATTCCCCTCCAGGGAGATATTGCCCCTCCATTACTTTGAGCCTTTCACCCGCTTCCTCCTGGGGCCCTGGATACACCAACCTCGATCTTCCCTTCTCGACTCCCCTCGATGGTCTTCTTCTTCTCTGGGTCCTATTAGTTCGGAGATGTATGCCTCGATTTCTTTTTCAGATCTTACTCTCATCTTGGTTCCTTCATATTCAAATGAAAGGGAGAAGGTGTAGCACCATCTGTATCGAACGTTTTTTCTGCTTCAGACATTTTGTGAAAGGTCCACACATGCGCCTGAGGGCCAATGTTAGTGAGGAAAGGTCTTGATATATGAATATTTGGGCGCCACCTAAAGTGATTGCGTCACTGGTTCTAGCTTTCTCGAGGACTCTGGCTTTGTCT
Organism: Ambystoma mexicanum; assembly: GCF_040938575.1. Taxonomy (NCBI): domain Eukaryota; kingdom Metazoa; phylum Chordata; class Amphibia; order Caudata; family Ambystomatidae; genus Ambystoma; species Ambystoma mexicanum. The sequence goes on from NC_090921.1 coordinate 143,090,190, forward strand.
TGGAATCGATGGTATCGGGCTAGGACTGCTCTTGATCCACCCCGGAATCCTGAAAATGCGCAGATTGTTTTGTGTTTCCAAGTTTTCTAAATCATCCATCTTGAGCTTGAAGTCCTCTTCTCGTTGCTCCAAATCGGTTATCCTTCGGTCGAGATGTGCTTCCAGAGTGTCTATGGACTCTTGGATGTTCTCCACTCCATCCAGCCTTTCTTCCATATTGTCCAGCCTTTGTGTGAACTTGTCTATTTTGCCCCCAATGTTGGTTCACAAGGGTCTTAATTTCCCCCACCAAGGCAGTAATGTCTCCTTTTGTGGCAGCGGAGTCGTTTTGTGTGGTCTCCATCGCTGTCTGGCAGAATCACCAGACCGGATTGGTGTGGGGGTGTAGGCGAACAGAGCTAGTTTTTGTCTCACACTCATGTAACCCTGGGGGGTTGCGCTGATCGTGCCCGGTGGACTTGGTGAGGGCGGGTTGGTCCAAATGTCAGGTGAGAACCTTCGGTGGGTGTCATCGGGGCCCTCCTGGACACAGGAAAGTGGGGCGATTGTCTCTGTCCCTTCTGAGAGGCTTATTGGTATTGCCGTCTATGAGGGTTCCGTCATGCGCAGGGGCGCATAGCGGGAGGGACAGATTAACAGTTTTTCTTTAGTGTGAGGTTTAGTGTCCAGTTTTTCTGCACTGAATCGTTTATATGGTGTATTAGGTTGCTCCCTTTACTGCTGTTAGGATGAGAGCAGTCGTTGTGTGCTGTGATGTTGTTGCGCCTTACCGGTCTCCTTTATGGTCTCCGGGGTGCGTAGGGACCCAGCGGGTGCTTTTCCCATCTCCTTTAGCACTTTACCTCTGAGCACTGTTTCAGACTGTTGTTATCAAGGCAGGCAGTGCTGTCGATTAGCTCTTGCTGTGATGAGTTGAATGTTCAGGGCTTGTGAGGCCTGCACTCAGAAACCCCCCTCCTGCTGGACACTATACAACTCACTCCCGCAATGGATTGATTGCCATTTATTAGGGGCTTTTGAGCCAACAGTATGCAGCGCTCTGATGTTTTGGGCCAATTTTCTTTATGGTTTAGCTGTGTGCAGTACTGGGTTGATTAGTGCCCTCCTAAGTTCAGTGCCGGCAAATGGATGATAGAGTATCCTGTGGGGCCAGTCCATGCTCCGTGTTCACTTGGGCAGCACCACGCAGGTCAGCAAGGTTTGTACCGGCCTGTGAGGCTGTAGCAGGTCCGGGGTCTCGTGTGACCGTGACGTGTTCCAGTTGGTGCCTGGGAGCGTTCTGTGGGGGCGCAGGGGCTTGGAGGCGGAGGAATCCCAGCACGTCCGCCTATCCCAAAGGGGTCACGGGCCCACCCCGCGTTCAGGAGGAGCGGTCTCCAATACACTGATGCTGCGGTGGGGGGCAAGGGGTGCCTGAGGGCACAGAGAGCGTCACAAGGGCCCGGACCGTGGGTTCTCCTCTGGTAGGGGGGCCTTTGGCAATTTCCGTTGCTCAGCCCGGGTCCGCGCCTCGGAGCACGGTTCCTAGGGGGACCCGACAGAGCAGAGCGCAAGGGCCGCCAGGGCTGCAGCAGTCTCCCAAAGCTAATCCGCGAGGGAGCAAGTCTCGACCAACAGTGGAGCGAACTGTGTAGCCGGGGGCACCCACCTCTTCTGCTTGTTGGGGCACCTGGGTCTCTGGTGCAAGTCCCTCACCCGCTGGGGTTAGAGACGGTGTGTTGGTGCTCTTGGGGGGCTTGTTCAGGGCTCCTTAAGGTCCTTTCTCTTGGCAGGGGCACCGTTCAGCACCCTTGTGTCACGGCAGATTCACTTTCGTATTTCCAGGTCCGGCAGGGCCGTATCGTGTCACGTTCATTCCCAAGGATCACCTCAACATTTCGGAATTTCTCCCACTGCATTTTTCAGGGCTGTGGCAACAGAGCTCACACAGAGAGCATAGTTGTCTCTGCGCCCCCTGGTGGCCAGTCTTTCTTTTGCCTTTAATGTAGTCACCTGTAAGGTTCAATGTAACTTGTTGTGCAACATAGGTTGACTATGATTTGGGTTTCGTATCAGAGTTCAAAAGCGTTCCTATATTGCATTACATTCAAGTTTTACTACACACTTAGTGTTGTCTCAAAGTTAAAGCATTTTGAAGTTCGCTATCCAACATGCTCTGTTGCTTCAATGGGAAGTTATACCTGGGTTTTCTTGCAATGTTCATATAGTTTGGTAGTCAGTATACCTTGGCTTCATGCAACATTTAAGTTTTCATATGGTTCAATATTCAGTATATGGACTAGCACTTGCCTGCAGTCTGCTTCTGAGCTCCCTGGTGTCTGCATGTCCCTCCTACACTCACCAGCAGTCTGCTCCTTTTCCTGACGGGTTCTGCTGCTATCTCTGCTCTGCTTCTTAGGCAGGGAACACCGCCAAAGCGAACCCTGCTCGCCCTCCCTTTGGCTTTCTCACGGACATGGGCGGCAGCCTCTGTGGTCCGGGTCTGCCGACGACCTGGCTTGGCGTCCAGTCCCACGACGGCTGCCCAACATAAAAAGCGGGTCTCCTGCTGGCCTCTACCAAGCCTGCCTCCATGCATCTTCTTCACAGTTCTCTTTGTGGGCTCTCTTGCAGTTTTCTTTGCAGGATCTCACCTTGCTCCCTCTCCCTCTGTCCCTTGCCTCTCATTTTCTATACCTGCAGCCTTCTAACATGCTGCAGGTGTGCCTGGTCAATTGGATCTGCCCGACCATAGTTAGGCAGACATGCTTGACCTTACCAGTGTTCGGGATGCAGCTTCCTTGTCCCAGTACCTAAGTGGTGAAGAGGGGTAATCTTCATCACTCTTAGTTGCGTCTTCTTCATCTCAGTACTGTCAAGTGTTGTGTGTGGAATAAGGAGGGTAACTGGCTTGCAACAGCCCATGAAAGTTGGGGGAGGGTTAGGTTGACTGTCACTAGGAAAAGCAGAATACCATAAATCTACCAAGGGCATTCCACTTCCAATCCTCAAGGACCCTCCACCCAGGAGATCCTGCCTCGCTTCTCCAAGGACAGGATCCAACAGCGATGGCCTTTCCCTGGCCACCTACGTAGAGGATTCAAGGGGAATAGGAGTGAGAATACCCTCAGGTTTCTCACAATACAATGAAACGCAATAAGAACGATATCATTGCGTGTCTACGTTTATGTGTATAACGAGTGGCCATCTTGAATAAAATGGATGGTGCAGCTGCATTGGAGTGAATTGGAAGCCTCGAAGCTGCACAGAGATTTGACTTGCTGAAAGTAGCTGAAATACAGATCTGTGCAGGTCAGACAGGGATGGTGCATCCCACCTCCTAAGGTTACTGTGAAAGAAGGGAGGTCAGGATAGCTCCAAAGAGAACAGAAGATAATTATTCCTAACTGTGAAATATATTTATATTAGATTAAATAGAGAACACACAGCCTTTGAAAGCCAGGTGCCAGCTAATTAAAAGCTAGGATAGATCGACCAAGTCTCCAGACGCCAGAGAGGGTAAGGACACCCATATTAATATGAGCTAAAATCCTAGTAAAAGCTGAGTAGAATAATTCAAAATACAATCTCCTCACACATGACCTATAATTGGGAGACAGTGTTCATTCATGAACTCCAGACACAAAAAAGCACCTGCTCGTCTCTCCACAGATTCCCAGAATGAGGGACGCTGGACAAGGCCAAGTACAAAGCTAGATGTCCTGGCCTATGGCATTGGAAATGAGGGATGGTGTCTTATTTAATTCGCAGATGCAGTTCCTTAATGTCACTCCACCTACCACTATTTTTGCTCATGTGCTCATGACATCCCAAGTACTCAAGGTTGGTAAGACCAATGCCAACCAATCCCAACTCTCAAAATGATGCCGCCCAGTAACTGTTGCTTTAGCCAATTACCTGTTGCTGAGATGATGTCTTTCTTACCTTTATCAATTATGGGGTGGTCCAAGATGGGGTCATCAGATAGTTCTATCCAATGAAAAGACTAACCCGTATCAAACTACATGCAGATGGTTCCCCTAACCAATCCCTCAACCCTGTAGGTTTTGTAGTGCGACAGCAATTATGATGTGTTTCTTGATTGTAACCATGATGTATTGGAGGGAGAGAAGAGCGCTTTTGAGACGTGCTTATTGCGGTCCCTTCTTTATGTGGATTGTTAGTAAAACAGACTTTGCCATTTATTTTGACTATTTCTGTCATTGGGCGTAGGATTTCCCGGCTGGTCTGTTCCACTTGTGCTAGATTCTTTTGGCACCCTATTACATATGGTAGCGGTTCGGATGATTCTGTCCAGAGCCCTTGGATTGTCGAGATCCCCAGCTACAAGCCTAAGGCCATGCAGGTTGACCTGTGGAGAGCGGTGAATCACGTATCTAACTGAGACAGTCGATGGAAGCTTCCTTTAGTGAAAATCCTGCCTGATCCCCACTGGCGGCCCACAGGGCGAGGGCGATGTGGCTGATTGAGGAAAGATCGATATCGAAGGCCTCGGACGATCCAAGGATGTAAGTATAGAGCATCGACTTAGCAAACAAGGAAGGAGGGATTTGTTTGTATATTGGGGAACTGTGAGATGATAAAGGATTAATTTATGAGAGGATACCTATGACAAGGTTATGCAAGGTGACGCACTAAACCACGTGATGAGTAAGATAGTAAGGATAAAGATTTCCTGCGACACGGTCAATGAAGAGTGCGTCACAAATCCCCTTCCAAGGTATGATTAAGGATAAGAATACCTTGTCAAGAGGACAGGAAGACGCAGTGGTTTTGTTGTGTTATGTTATATTGGAGCTGCCCCTATATATGCAGTGATTGTTGGCACCAGCGGGAGGGTGAGAAGTGGTTTGAATTTTGAAAAGTAAGGCTTTATGGATATTGGTTTACATTATAGAGCATGTGGAGCTGTGGTTTCGACCCCAAGGGCAGTGTCCTGAGTGTGGGCGGCGTTTGTGATGCTTGCCTGAATAGTTCTTGTAGCCTAAGGGTTGGGAAGAGATGTGGAAGTGTTGGAACTAGAGGAAGTATTGTTGATGGGAGATTGTGACAGAGGAATAAAGAGGGAGTATGTTTGAAGGTTTAAGGTCTGGTAAGTATCGGTAGTCAAGAGTGTGACGTCCCATCATGGGAGACACTCCCCTTATGCATTTACGTAAATCACTTCCTAGACATAAAGAAAGAATTCATAAATACCATTACAAATGGGTTAAAGGCACAGCTGGCAGACTAGGACATAATCATTGAGGAAGAGAAGGGCAAGGAAATGAAGAAGATAGAGAGGAGAGGAAGCAAAAGGAAGAGAAGAGAAGGGAATTAGAGAGAGAGTGAATGACGAAAGGGAAGGAGAAGACAAAAGTAAGAAAGGGGAAGAGTGGGAAAGCAAAGAGGAAAGAGAAAGGCAAAGGGAAGAAGAGAAAGAGTGAAGGAAATTGAGGATAAAAGAGAGGGAGATACAATGAGAGATGGAAATAAGCCAAGAAAAAAATATGAGATTGTCAGGGAACACATGCTCTGGGAAAAGGAGAGAAATAAGAAATGAGAGCAGGAAAAAGAAAGGATTTTAGAAAGACGTCAAAGAGAAGTGGAGGAGCTACTCAAAAATTGTATGATCCAGGATGAAGAGGGGGGAGTGGCAATACGAAGGAGGATTGGCAATTTGTACAGAAACAGGAGGATGGTTGTGTCTGCCAAGTGAAGAAGCATGTAGTAGGGCCCCACAGAGAGGAGTACAAAGTCTATTGGAAAAAGCAATGAAGGGATTGCATGGGTTGAGCCCCCTGGAAATATTAGATTTTGAGGACTGTGAAGATGAGGAAAGAAATGCAGGTGAAAATGAGGAAGAGATAGGAGCACAGGTCAGAGTTTGTTAAAAGCTCTGGGACTCATGTGATGAAAAGGAATATCTTATGTGAATAGGTTGAGAAATGTACTGGGATGAAAAAAAAAGCTGACGTTACAAGGGCAAGAACCAAGAAATGGGAACTGACAGTGAATGGGTGAACTAAAGAGTTCACAGAATTCCCATTATTAGAAATGGGGGAAGACGGCTACAATATATACCATGGCCACAAATGGATAAGGATAATTTGAGGTGTAAGTTACTGTCTATGATATCGGGAGCGTGTACATGGATCTATGACATCAAGGATGACGTTACCTGTGGGTGACATAAAAAGCTTGCTTGCTGCCTCCATTGGGGAAGAGATCTGACGACATTTGGAAGCAAGCAGGGTATCCCGGGTTGACAGATCAGAATAAGACTCATGATCAAGCACCGTTTAACAATTGTAGGGCAGATGTATGGAGAGCACTCAAAGTGCAATATCCCATTATGTCAGACATGAGTGCAATCATGATGCAAAAAAATGCACGATGACGAACACCCAGTGCTTACATTCAAGAGATTAAAGAGGGATGGCGTCTTGAGACAAGGGAACCATTGGATAAAAATATGTCTATTTCTTTTCTCACATATTGTGTCAGGGACTACCTGACCAATACAGAGAAAATTGAAAACATTTGTGTGAATGGAAGTGAAACCATGGCCAGAGATTCAATTAACTATACTTCATCATGGCCGATTAAGGCAAGAGAAAGCCAGAAAGAAACTAGAGGAAAGGAAGCTGGAGGAAACAAAGTTAGTTCAGAAAAAGCTATCAAAGTTTTCAGTGGAAGGAGCAGTGCTGACGAGTGGAGAGGAAGTGGCTACACAAGACCTACATCAGGCACAGCCAATGGCTGGAGGGAATTTCACAGGAAGGGGAGAATATTTTTTTAATAACTTTATTTATAATTTCAAACAAATCCAAACAATGAAGGATAATAACATAAGAAGTACAACAAAACCAGTTTTAAACCTTCCCATAAGCCCATATCAGTAAACATGTCTCATAACAGAATACCATAATGGGTAAAAAACAAGAACCAAATGATATTGCAATATCTAATAAAAAATAACAATTTAAAAAAAACCTAAACCATTTAGACTCATGGGGAGAATATTTTTGTTTTATGTTTATATGTAATGTGTGTGTATCTTGTCCAGCGCTATTAGGCCTTTCAGCCTTGGTGCATGCAATATATAAATAAATACAATTACTGGCCACAAGGAAGAGGTGGGGGTACCCAGAGTTAGAGGGTTTGAATTTCAAGCTCTACAAGGAGGAGGGCTTCATGGGGGCAGCCTAGATTCGGAAGACAGCCTCAACAATACTGGATGTGTGGAAAAATGGTGCACATTTCCAGAGCTTGTAGAAGCAGGGGACAGATGCAGCAAAATTGGCAGGATCCAAGAGGGGGGAATAGCATATTCTCCACCATACAGTGCATATCCATCTAAATATTATGCACAAGATCACACGCAGTATCAGACATAAGTGCCACCAATACAACCTGTACAACAGGCACCAATTCAAGCACAAAAAGCTCCAATGCAAACACATAAAGCCCCCATGCAAACTCAGCAAACAGAGATGCAAACACAAGCATCTGTACAATAGAACACCATGGCAACATGGAACACAAATGCAGGATCACAGATACCTACACCAGGAATAGTGAGTCTGACAGTGGAAGAAGGAAACCCTTATACAGGTACAAGTATGAACCTATATACAAAATGGGGCAGCCCACAGAGTGACTTCATGTGTTCAGTCCTATCCATTACACCAGACCCACAAGAGGAACAGGTTGGGGTAACCATAGGTGACATGATATTTTTCTTCCATGTAGCTACAGAGGCGACTAAGTCATGTGTTAGGGAGGCGAAGTACCCAATGGCAGGCATTGCCATGAATGCACAGGCCTTTCCTGGACTTACAAGTTTGGTTCCCTTTACCGATGACTTATCTATTACTATAGGAGAACATTACCTTTCTATGCCACTATTGTACTCTCGCAAGAGACAACATATTGGGGATGGACTTGGTGAGCAAATTAAATATGACCGTAGGCCACATCACAAGTTGGGCGGTATCACAGCAGTAATTGCGCCAGGATACTGCCCAACACAATTAGCATTACAACTACTCTGTCCGCCGCAATATGCGCCGGATCATGATCAGTCATAAAGCGGTAAATCCCCATTTCCCATTGGGTCTGTTGGACCCAATGGGATGGGTGGCACAATTACCACCAGCGGTAATAGCACCGAAAATGCCCATACCGTTGGCACATTCACCTCCAGTTCAGGGCTGGAGGGGAATGCGTCCAGGTAGGGCCATACTCATGATTGGGCGGAGTGGTAAATGTGGGGGTGATACCATTACCACTGCATTTTACCGCTCCACCCAACTTCTGATGAGACCCCATATCTTTCACTGACTAGGGGATAATATGCTCCAATTCAGGGATCCATGATGTAAATGCACAAGAATGTATATCAGCATTTATTGGCCAGAAAGAACAGCGGAGCATGCCACTAGATCCAGAAGTATTTCTTTATGGGGTTCACATCATTGCAACTACCTGCTGAAATTTTTGTTTAGACCAGAAATAGCTATGGATGAGGAGGAAGGCCAGGTGATTCCCATAGAATTAGAAGCAGTTATAGTGAGAGAGGAGAGAGATTATTCACAGAACTGATAATGAGGGAAAAGCATGGAGAGCAGTGATACCTCTTGACGAAGGACACAGACTGACTGATTTGACAGATGAGGAACTGTTTAGAGGTGATGATTCAGAAGATGGGGTAGTGTTCTTCACAAGCCTCGCTTATTGGGTGAATATATAGAGCAGAAAAGTGTCACAGTGAATGGCATTGAAAAAAAGACAGTGTCATTATTTTGAGAAGATTTGGCACAAGTACCGAGGATACTGTGGACCAGCAGTTCATAGGACGTTGGCCTATTGAAATGAGTAGGTGCAGTTAAAATCAAACTGAAGCCAGGAGCAATTTTGACACTAATGAGACAGTACCCAATGTCAAAAGAAGCAGATGAAGGCATTCATGACACATGTTCTGCTTTAGTGCAACAGGGAATATTAATGCCATCAGAATCCCCATGTAACACAGCTGTGTACCCAGTGAATAACTCAACGGGGGGAAGATTTATTCAGGACTTGCGCTCCCTAAATTGAAGCAGAATTTCCAATGGTCCCCAATCCAGCAACAATACTGTGTAATATTCCATCCAAAGCCACATATTTTATGGTGATCGATTTAAAATATGCCTGCTTTTCAATTCCCATTCATGGAGGAGTCACAAGACTTGACTTCATTTTCGATAGAAATAAAAAGTGGAAACATACTGGTTTACCTCTGAAAGGGGCCCCGTCTATGGAAACAAGGCGAGTCACCACACAGGATAGAGACGCCAGACACGAGGTTGTATTCCCAAAGCTAGGGTTTTATTGCAAAGCAAAAGTCTCACTTGGCCAACTCTGTCTCACGCCCCGCGACGTGCATCTCTAGACCTCGAGGGACGCAAGAGAGAGAATTACGTACATCAGTTACATATATACAAAATGCATATCAAACAATCAGCTATGACATGTTTAACACCCCCCCTTTATTGGGTTTCTTTGAACTTGGTGTGATGATGGACATCTCCGACCACTATGACACCTTCAAACACCTATTCTAGTAACAATTTGCAATTTGTGAGTGCGATTGAATAGAACACGGCGCTTCTGTTCTTGGAAGCAAACTACATACGGGGGGGGGGTGAGTTGCATTCCGGACCTTGCTATCTACCAGGTGCTTTTCGCGTCCTGGGAGCCGACATGCTCTAGCGGGCTCAGCAAAAAGGGGGGGGCCGTAAGAAAAGCATAATTCAAGCCTTCAGCGGTATTATTCTAACATATTCTACCATATAACGAAACTGGCTGGCAGCTGTGAAATGACTAAATGCCCTGCAGCTCTGCTTCAAGGCTACATTCGGGAGGGAGCCGGGCATTCTTCCTGGTGCTGCCTACGTTTGTGTTTCAGTGAACTCTTGTTATCCTCACGGCCCTGCGGCCTTGTCCTTTTCACATGCAGACAACAATGTTTCACAGTCGAGCAGTGTAAGCGGAAAATATACTGCGAAGCAATAGGAACAGAAAGCAATGAGCAATGGTTAGAAAACAAAATGGCGATTCTTGTTACATCAAAATGGCCGTTCATTGGCAAACTCGAAAACCTATATTTTGTCATATCGTGCATGAGACGGTTGGCCCATGGCCACCAAAATGCGCTTGCGGTCTCAAAGTAGAGGTATCCGTATTTCTAGACTGACAAACCCTCCTTTGGCCGTATGCCAAACGTCTCATCTATTTATTGAAACCTCCTCTAGTGATGATGAATCTGAAGTACTTATGTCTGAGTCTTGCATGCTATCGTGGACATCATTGTCTTCATCAATATCTATTGCCATCAACTCTTTTACTGCTCTCATCTCATTTGGGTCTGGGCTAGTTCGATCATGAGGTTGTTTTTTCTTTGTTATCATATGCATGCATCCTTCCGTACATCCCTCAGTTACCTCTGTGCAAACTATGGGTAAACAATGTATACAACAGCACGTTAGGAATATTCCGAACACCACTACTAATATTGATATCAAATTCCATTCCCAAGATCGTAGTATTCCCCAAAACCAAGATCCTATTCCCAAGCTCCCTTCTCCAATAGGGAGTTCAGAGCTTAGAACGTGCATTTTCTTTATTGCTTCAAAGATCGTGGGGGAATAGTCATCGACATAAACGCAACATGCTGATGCCACTATTTTGCAAATTCCCCCACGATCAACCAGGATCACATTGAGAGCCATTCTATTTTGCAGCGTCATTAACCCGATTCCTCTTTCTTCCAACGTCATGTTAAATAATATATCTGTTGTTGTGGTTATTGTATTCTTTAGGATTCTGGACAGTTGCCTTATATTATAGTTCACTATCTGTCCTAAGAATGGAATGAATGATTTTGCTACATCAGTTGCTATTAAAACACCTTTGTCAGTCCTTTTGACTCTAGTTTTGGATAATCTGGCCATGGCTGCTGTTTCTAAGAGGAATACTCCTGGGAACAGTAGCCCCAGGTTACATGTACCTCCCCAGTTCCTGGGCAACCAAGGGTAAGCTTTCTCTCCACATATAAAGTAAACTGGATCACCTACGTATACTGGTTCTATTTCCCATTTTAGTACCACTGTATTCATACAACCAGTATATGTTCCGACTGAAAAAGAGCCTTTCTTTTTTAGACAAAAAGGGACAGTTCTTGGGCTATAATTCACTGTGTAAAATGGGGGAATTGCATCTTTGTCCCCTTCTGTTCTTACACGAAACGTCATTACAGATGTTTTTTCTGGTGGGGACAATCTATCTCGTCTATTTTGTCGGGTTATCTTTCGTGTACTTTTCCTCGTGGGCTCTGGGGCTATTACTTGTGCTTTATGGAAAATGGAACAACCCACAGGCTTCATTATTATCTCCTCAAACTCATTCATGTTGGTTCTGTCTAATTGACCCGTATTACTCATTCCATTTCCCATAGAACATTGCACCTAAAGATGCACTACATGCAGAACTTAATGGTAATGGCTGCACATACCACCCTATTCCTTTTCCGGCATGCTGTGGTAAATGGGCACATACCCAGCAGTTTGTTTTCTTCAGGATTGCATGTGTCCTGTTCATTATCAGCAGTAAGGTGTTATTTCCAAAACCTTCCCTGTGTTTTTCTTCCATTGGGGGTAAGGTATAAGTGATCACCTGAACCGGGCTTTCAGTAGTGGATATATTAATTATTGGTAAAAACATTTCTAATGGGTGTATTGTTTCTACCTACCATAATATTAGGGCTGTCGATATTGGTGCTACCACGCTCATAAAGCACATTATTATCGTTAGTACCAGCATACCATTTTTTTTACCATGCGTTTTTCTTAAGCTTATAGTCTTTATAACTGACTCATTCTCAGCGGTGATGGTGCAGGAGGAGGCTGGAACCAGTCCCGGCATGTTTCTCGTCGTCTTTCTTTTTTTTATCACAGTTAGTTGTGGATCTCTTTCTTCGTCGCGCTTGCTCTGATGTTAATAAGTTCAACGGAATTGTCACAGTTCAGTTCTGCCTGTCCTTTTTAGCCTGGATTCCATTATTCGTTTTTAGGCGAGATCATTTGTCCCTTCTTTCACTGCTCAGAGGACCTTTGATTAGTTATCTCACTTGCCATAGTACCATGTGCGCCCAGCTTGTCCGCTCTGGTTCCAGACACATGTACTTTTTATGATCGCACCGAGGAGCCGCGAGTCTTGAATTGTCCGACTTGCACAATTCTCACGCTTCTCTCCTCTACACCTCTGGTTCTTTCTCCGTCCATGAGCTGAACCAGAGGTTGACATAAACATCAAAAAGACTGCGGATCACTTTGTCTTCCGAGGCCGCAGGTTGTATCGCCTTGCTCCTGGTATCGTATGATCCGTGAACAGTGCTGGTGCACTTCCAGATTCAGGCTCGAAGTCAGCCTGTGGCGCTACTGCAGGTGCGCGCCGCGCCAATGATGCAGATCTGTTTTTTGGCGTGCTGGCAAGTGCTGGTGGCCGCCAAAGGGGTACCCGATTTGGTTTTGCTGGTATCTGCAAGGCAGATTTCGCGTCGGTCAGCAGTGATGTCGATTCTGCTGGGCAACGTTGGGACACTCTTTGCCCTTCCCCCTCTTTGACAATCGTCTCAGGCTTTGTTTCGAGTTTCACTTCTCGTTTTGGCAGATTAGGTGGCTGCTTACTGGCAAGTTTCTTTCGTTTTTGGGACCGCTGTCTCTTTCCGGTCATCAGTGTCAGGCAAGTCTTTCAGTGCAGTTGGAATCTTCTTGGCATGGGTGGCATGGATCCACGACTTCCTTCCATCCACCCGTATTGCCGTCTGCATCGCCAAAGGTACTTGATGGGGCCCGCGTCACCTGGGTGCTAATGATGACTTTCTTTCAAAGTTTTTTAGCAGCACCCAGTCTCCTGGCTCCAGCGCGTGCCCCGGACCGGTGTATCTCACTGGTAATGCCTCCTGCACCTGCAGATGAATCAAACGCAATTTCTGCATGAAAAGGCCACAATAAGTACTAAGCACAGGATGTTCTATTTCACTAAGTCGTTTCGGCTGATGTGCGCACCAAACATTTGCCGGCCTCCCCATTACGATTTCGTACCGGGAGAGCCCAGTTTTAGCCTGTACAAATGTACGCATGCATAATAGTGCTATTGGTAATGCATCCACCCAACTCAACTTGCTTCCCGCACAAATCTTACTAATCTTTGATTTAAGAATCCCGTTGTGCCTCTCCACAAGACCGGCAGAACTCAGATGCCTTGAACTATGGAATCTCTTATCAATCTGGAGACCAGCACATATCTGTAATACCACTGCACCCACAAAATGCGGTCCATTATCAGACCATAGGACCCGGGGCAAGCCAAATCTGGAAAAGTACTCCTTCAACATTACTTTTGCCGTACTCATTGCTGTGCAATCCTTCTAAGGATATGCCTCCACCCACTTACTGAATGCACAGATCACCACCAAGACGTATTTTAAGTTCTGGCACCTCTCCATCTCTATGAAATCAAAATGAAGTACCTCAAAGGGCATGGAGGGTGGGCCAAAACTGCCTTTTGGAGTCACTGTTCCCTTTCCTACATTGTGTTGTAAACACGTGATACAGTTCTGCACCAACCTCTCTGCATTCTTTTTTATGTTTACATTCTGCCATACTGTAGAAAGATGCTGTATCATTTTCTTGGCACAGATGTGCGTAGGGCTGTGGGCCATTGTGACCATTGCAGTCACGTACGAATTTGGCAACATCCAGTTTCTAGTTCCCTTGACCACCCAACAACCCTCCAGATCCAACTCAGCAGATCCCTCTGCCCATCCCTGTATTTCATCGGCCGTAGCTTCGGCCTGCATTTCATTGACAGGCGCAACTCCATCTTCTATCATACAGGGTACTTCCTCTGTCTGAACCGTCATCATCTTGGTATTCAAATCAGTGGCAGTTTGTTTCGCAATTCTGTCTGCAAACGCGTTTCCCTCTCCTATTTTGCATGTTATGTGCCTCGCATTTCACTATTGCTAGGCGCTTTGGAAACGTGAGTGCAGACAGCAATCGTACAATCAAAGGGCCATGTTGAATTCTGGCACCCTGTGATGTCAGAAACCCTCTCTCAGCCCAGAGTCGACCAAAATTATGAACCACTCCAAAAGCATACTGACTATCAGTATATATATTCACATTCAAATTTTCAGAAATCTCGCAGGCTCTGGTCAATGCTATTATTTCTGCGGCTTGTGCTGAATTATAGGGGATTCTTTTACTTTCTACAACACTCTCTAGGGTAGTGATAGCATATGCGGCAGTTGTCGTGCCATCTGGTAATTTAAAACCTGAGCCGTCACAAAATAACTCTCCATCCGGCTCTTTCCGTGGAATATCACTTAAATCAACTCTTCCCTTGGTTTCTTCCTCAGTGACCATTAAGCAATCGTGGGGGGGTGAATCATTCTTCCCATTTTCTTTTAAGGTCAGTGGCATTAATTCTGCAGGATTCAAAGCGCTACACCTCATAATTTGGATATGGGGCGCGAACAAGATAATCTCATATCTTGTCAATCTAGCAGAGGTGAGGTGTTGCGTCTGTGTCCTATTTAATAGAACGTCTATGGCATGTGGCACCATCAGAATTAAAGTTTGCCCCAATACCATTCCTTCCGTTTGTTTCACTGACGCAGCAGCCGCCGCGACTGATCACAAACATCGTGGTAGTGCGCGCTACAGGGTCCAGCGCAGAAGAAAAATAGCCGCATAGCCTATTTCTTCCACCTTGTTCCTGTGTCAAAACCGCCAATGCACATCCTTCACTTTCACACACAAATAGTCTAAAAATGTTCTCATAGTTCGGCGTACCCAAAACTGGAGCCGAGCATAATGCAGTCAATCCATCAAATGCTCTCTGACATTCCTCATCCCACTGCAAAGGCATAACCGCATCCTTTCTAGTTAAATTCACTAATGGTTTCACAATTAACGCAAAATTACCAATCCATTGTCGGCAATATGAAGCCATGCCTATTATGGCTCTGACTCCTTTTTGTGTCTTTGGAATAGGCATACAAGAAATACTTTCTATGCGTTCTGGCGTTAGTCTTCTCCCTCCTTTCGAAAGTAGGTAGCCCAAATAAGCCACCTCCTTTCGATTATACTGAAATTTCTTCAAACTGGCTTTATGGCCATGTGCCGCTAGGTATGACAGTAGTAATACAGTGCTTTCTTTACAAATCTCCTCTGTGTCTGCAGCTAGCAATAGATCGTCTATGTATTGCAAAAGTACACAACCCATGGGTAATTCCAGCATATCTAGCTGTTCTTTTAATGCTCTACTGTAAATACTTGGACTTTCCGTGTAACCTTGCGGAATCCGCGTGAATGTAAATCGCGTGAATGTAAATGATCGTCCTCCTAATGTGAACGCGAACAAATATTTACTGTCCTTGTCCACTGGAATACTAAAGAATGCATTTTTCAAATCTACTACACTAAAATATTCTGCTGAAACAGGTATCATTGTCAATATTGTAGTGACATCTGGCACTAGAGGAAATTGCGGATCTACTACCTTATTCAATGCGCATAGCTCAATTATGAAACGGTATGGTACCTCATTACCTCCTTTTTTATAAACCGGAAGAATCGGGCTGTTGCATGTACTGCCTGTGATTTCCTCGATTACCCCTAATTTCACCAAATCAGTAACAATACTCTTCAATCCTTTCTCACCTTCAACCGACATTTTGTATTGGGGTATTCGCGGTAGGGTAACACCTTCTTTCAAAACAATCTTTACTGGCTCTATCTTTAAACATCCCACATCGTTGTCATGCATTGCCCATATACAGGTTGGTACTTTACTTAGCTCCCCTAGTAACACTTAAGACATGAATTCTGACACAGGGGCATCGTGTGGCCATATCGTTAGAAACACTTAGTCTGCTGTGCAATGTATAACAGAACCCAGTTTTTTCAACAAATTTAATCCCAACAAATTTTCTCCACAATTTTCTGTTAGAAGGAAAGGACAATGTTCAGTAAATGGTCCTATGGTAACTGTACTGGTTTGGACACTGGGTTTATGACTGGTGTACCTGCGAACCCTACGGAAATATTCTTTTTCCCTGACAGTGGTATATCCGGAACTAAGTGATGGTCTATTGAAAACTTCTGTGCTCCTGTATCTACAAGAAAGCAGTGCTCCTCATTCCCGACTCTCATTTCTACGTAGGGTCCTCTCTGATTTACGGGTATAGACACTGGTTCCGACCCCTGTCCTGGGCTGTCCTATTGGGGAAATAAACACATCATCCGATGTGTAATCATTACTATTACTGTAATACGTGTTTGGCTGTGTATCGAAAACATTTCCACTCTTCCCTCCATTTCCCCCATTCTGATTTCCATATTGTTGATTTTGCTGTCCCTGACTCTGGTTTGGGGCATTTTGGTTTTGGCCTTGGTTTTGATTACCTCCGTTATTAGGATGCTGCTGCATACTATTCCTATTTGGTCCATTCGCTCCTGGGTGTCCTCTATGCTGTCTCCTCCTTTACAATATGCACACTGATTCGGTCCCACTGTTCCCCCATGCATATTCGAATTACTCCTTCCTTGTGCGTTCCCTCGCCCTCTATTATATCCTGTTACTTGCTGTAATAGTACCTGTGTTCTTATTAGACATTCTTTTAAGTCTGCCCCCACCTCTTTTAGCAATGATAATTCGTTCACCATCTCCTTCTGCCCCGGCGATGGTAATTGCTGCCGTTTATTAAGCGACCGCTTTTCCCCCTTCCCAAGTCTCCCGACGTCCCTCTTCATGTATGCAAGTGTAGCAAACACTTTGACAGGTGCAGTAAACGTTTCGACATAATCATTATCTAATTCATCTCGAAGCTCAAAAAGTCTATACACATGTTCTCTCACTTCTTCATCCCTTTCCCTACAGCGTGCTAATGCATTCAAATCTAATAATCGCTGCAGTGGTAATTTCCCAATTAGCTGTTTCCATTTCTCCACCAAATATTCACCCATGCATTCCAACACTACCTGTCTTTCGTTGCTTCTACGGAAGTCATATATCGAAGCCAACGTTGCCGTCCCATCATTCCAGTCTATATACATCTCTGCTTGTTGCTGGAATTTCGCCTTCTTTCTTTGCTGATTGCGCTGCGGGTTACCCTTGTGCACCCCCGTTGGTCAGTCCCGCCTCCTGCCCCCGCGGTTTCAACTTCAACCCCGGGAGGAACGGACGCTACAGAGTCTGTGTCTAAGGCGGGAGGTGCGGATGGGACAATGGGAACAGGGAGTGTCTGTTGTGGGCCTGGTTGGCTAATAGGAAGTGTTACGTGCGCGGTCTGTGGCTGTGGGAGGGCTTGAGCTGCGGGCGGTTTCTGGGCAATGGCTACTGACGGGTCTGGTCTTACTTCTGATCTTGGGCCTTGTTTTGTATGGGTCAATATATTTTCTATCAATTCATCTGCTATGTGTAATTCTCGTTGTGGGTATATCTTTTCTATATTCAACTGGTCACGCCTGCCTGCCCTTCTTAGACTCTCAGTCCACTCCTCCTCTTCTTTTTCTTCCGCTACCTCACCTTTTGATTTATGCCTGCACGCATGCTTTGCTCTGCTTTTAAATCAGAGAATTGCTTCCTTTCTCCAGTCTTTAATAGTCTCAAATGCTGCAGGAAGCGCTTTCTTTCTTATCAAAACCCTTTCCAGGTTGTCTATCCTCGCGATCTCAAAACTACCATTAATCGGCACCTGATGGTCTTGTTGCTTTCTGGTTTGCCTATGCCAAGCCTCACAGAATATTATCGCACCCACTCCATACTTCACATACATCTCATACGCCGGCGTTCCCCCAGGTGGGACAATTTGGCCATCTTCCAAAGATTGTCTACCACAGTGGAAAAACCCTGCTAGGGTGGACAATACTCCAGGCATGTTTCAACCTTCCCCCTGGTTAATCAACCTTACCTAGGGTGTTTGATTCTGCAAAGTCAACTCTCAACCAATATCAGGATGCTTTGAATCGGGGAATGACTCACCTGATAAATCAAGTCGTCTGTATACTGACGCACCAAAGGACGTCGTGTCTGCGTTTCTTGGCTTCCGCCTCGTTTCGGGACCCTCGCCTCCTTGTTCTCTAGCCAGGCATGTCGATCAGGGATCAGATGTGTGCAGATCTGCAAAAGAGTCTCTCATCACTTTTACAGGGCGCCCCAAACACCTCTTGATCCTGGCTCGATCGTCCCGTCCTCGCCGTTCTCTGCCTTTCTCAATTACAACGTTACGCGATGGAACAAGTGGGGGAGGGTCCCCATTCGGGCGGCATCTTGAAAGGGGCCCCTAGGGGACCCTGACGTCTATGGAAACTAGGCGAGTCTCCACACACGATAGAGACGCCAGACACAAGGTTGTATTCCCAAAGCTAGGGTTTTATTGCAAAGCAAAAGTCTGTTGGCCAACTCGGTCTCACGCCCCGCTACATGTATCTCTAGACCTCGAGGGACGCAAGAGAGCGAATTACGTACATCAGTTACATATATACAAAATGCATATCAAACAATCAGCTATGACATGTTTAACAACCCCCCTTTATTGGGTTTCTTTGAACTTGGTGTGATGATGGACATCTCCGACCACTATGACACCTTCAACCATCTATTCTAGTAACAATTTGCAATTTGTGAGTGCAAAGGCATCTTTCGGTTATTGAATAGAACACGGCGCTTCTGTTCTTGGAAGCGAACTACATACGGGGGGGGTGTTGCATTCTGGACCTTGCTATCTATCAGGTGCTATTCGCGTCCTGGGAGCCGACATGCTCTAGCGGGCTCAGCAAAAAGGGGGGTCGTAAGAAAAGCATAATTCAAGCCTTCAGCTGTATTATTCTAACATATTCTACCATATAACGAGACTGGCTGGCAGCTGTGAAATGATTAAATGCCCTGCAGCTCTGCTTCAAGGCTACATTCGGGAGGGAGCCGGGCATTCTTCCTGGCCCTGCCTACGTTTGTGTTTCAGCAAACTCGTTATCCTCACGGCCCTGCGGCCTTGTCCTTTTCACATACAGACAGCAATGTATGTGAAAAGGACATTCTCCCCCTTGAAAACTTCCCCTATCACCTGATTCCTCTCTCCCCGTTCCTTCTCCTCTCCCTTCCTCTTCAACTTTCCCTCGCCCTGTCCAACTCCCTCTCCTCCCCCACCTCTTCCCTCTCCCCTTTCTACCCCCCTCAGTTAATTGCTCTTTGCACTGTTTTGTTGAATGATTCAAGATGTAAATTTTGCTCCCATTGTTAAGTGTTATTGGTTTTTTGTAATCTGTTGTTCCATTGTACAGCGTCTTGGTGTAAAGCGCTCTATAAATAAATCAATCAATGTTTCACAGTCGAGCAGTGTAAGCGGAAAATATACTGCGATAAGCAATAGGAACAGAAAGCAATGAGCAATGGTTAGAAAATGGCCATTCATGGGCAAACTCGAAAACCTATATTTTGTCATATCGTGCATGAGACGGTTGGCCCACGGCCATCAAAATGCGTTTGCCGGCTCAAAGTAGAGGTATCCGTATTTCTAGACTGACACCTCAATGGTACTGCGAGTCGCCTTCAATATTCAACACAGTCCTCCAGATGGACCCAAGCTACGTACACCTTGACAGTGTTGTGATCCAGCATATAGATGATATCCTGATGTATAGTGAGACAGAAGAGCAGTGCAGAAAAGACTCAATACAGCTGATTAGTCTTTAATTTACCATTTATTAAGTGCTACGAAACCTCAGGTATCTGAGCGCTGCTTTATTACACACGGTGTGTGGTGCTCACTTATCGACCTTGGAAGGATGAAAGGTTGAGTTTAGCCCCGCTGGGTTTCGAACCTGTGTCAGCAGGCTCTGCACAGATATCAAAGTGAGCGCTCTGCTATCGGACCGGCTAGAGAAGTCGTATAAAGTAGACAAGAAGAAATTGTAATGTTGCCAGGAACAGATCTTGTATATAGGACCGTTGATATCTCAAGAAGGAAGAAAAGGGACTCCTAAGAGAGCAGAATCTATCATGAAAACACCTAAACTAAAGACTGTGCCACAATGTCTGGGTCCTTGCAATTACTGCAGGGCATGATATAGGATTATAGTACAGATGCCAGGCCCCTCTTAAAAGGACTCAAGGAATCTCAGAAAGATGGCAGTGACATAGCCTGGACAGGTGAAATAATATAAGCATTAGATGAATTCAAAGGGGCAATATGCACAGCGCCAGTTGTAGGGATTCCTGATTACAGTGCAGAATTGTTCCTTTTCTCTCATTCAAATGGAGTAGTGATGACAAAACTTCTCACACAGAAGACCACCCTAGGACACAAACCACTACAGTGAGATTTTAGATCCTGTGATGAGAGGCCATTATGCCTGTGAACAATTATTAGCGGGCAGCAGCCTTTCTAACTGAGAAATCTGCCAGTGTTACGATGGGCTGTTCAGTAATGTTATATGTGGAGCATGCCCTATTCGCCATTTTTGAGAAACCCAAAAGCACATTGACCACACAGAGAGCATCTGCATACAAGGTGATCATCTCAAACCAGCAATTAAAATAGTCAGATGCCGAGTAGGGAATCCAGCAACATACATTGCAGAGAAAATGGAAGAAGATTACTTGCACGATTGCACCAAGAAGGGGAAGTCCTCATCATTGACGGTTCCTCGACGATCGACCAGAGCTCATGGGAGAGACACACGGGGACCACAGTAGTAAAAGTAAAACTGAATGGCAACTTTGAGACAGTGACAAGTGAAAGATTGTCTTTAAATTCTTAGTGCAAGCAGCAGAATTATTAGCGCTTATTATGACACTTTAAATGCATGAGGATGAGGAAGTAATAGTGTATTCTGACTCCACCCACGTGATGTCAATATTACACGCAGGACTATCACGGTGGAATAGGTGGGGCTTTCTATGTGCAGATGACACTCCAGTGCAGCATGCAGCCTTATTGGACAGGCTCATAAACGCACTACAACTACCATCGGCAAGGTGAAGTGCACAGCCCACACTAACGGGGCAGATTTAATTTCTCGCTGCAACAAACCCGCCAACATAGAGGCCAAAAAAGCAGCATATTTTCCCAAAGTATCTGACTTTGACACAGCACCAAATAAATAAATATGAATGCGCAGCATGGTAATGAAAGAAGAAAGGGGTGGGTGAGGGTATAACAGTTTATGAGTGCGCTCAGGCCGTTAAGCTTTGGGTGTGGCAGGCTGCGTCTCCAGTACAATGATATGTAAAAGCTAATCGTTTGTTCCGGTGGTTCATGCTAAGCCGGTAAGTAATAATTGATCATTCTCAAAGTATATCACAGAGTACTTCTGTACAATACATAAATTGAAAAGTGTTCTGCTGCAGATTTATTTTCCTGTTAGAGCTGACACGCGTTTCGACACTGGGTCGTTTTGAAGGCTGTTGATTTGAAAAAAAATCATGTTGAAAACATCACAAGTGGTGACAGTATCAAAAGAAAAGTAAATTTGCATGCCAAATTCATAGTTTGTGGGCAGGTAGGTGTGACATGAGGAAAAAACAAACAAAATCACATGTGATTCAAGTATTAATATTAAGCCTGATTGGCATTAACCTCATTTCCCCAGAGATTTCAATACAGATTGTGTGAAGCACTCAACAGCCTGTGCCCATGGTCCCTTTCTAGCACTCGTGGTACTCCCAAAACCTTCTTGGTTTATGTCTTGGTTACAGATACTCCATGGTGAACAATTATATGGTTTGTTGGTGCCACCTGATTAGTAGAACCCAGTGAAGCCCACTTGTGTGTCCCCACAGGGTAGGTAAAAGATGTTAGAAAAGACTCACCACTGGTAATACAGTATTGCTGCCTAAAAAGCAATTATTAGACAAGATTCAGTCTCTCCGTTTACTCTTTAATTGTTGTCAAATCTTTGATGTGCATGTGGCTAACAGTCACTTACCCGTTTGGTGTGTGCTATCTTCTCTGCATTATCCAATATATTACTGGTGTCCTAATGTTAGCTTTTCTTCGGTTGCTATTAGAGAGTAATAGACACTGGACTAAGTATAAGGAACAAGTTACTTACCTGTAACTGTTGTTCTCCAGCATGGGTCTGGCATGGATTAACATGCTCGTGATTATTCCCCGTCGTCAGGCCGGGAATCCTCGGTAAAGAAAAAAATCAGTATCAGTTTTGTTTCTGATCTGTCTTTCTTAGTAGTAAACAATCACTGATCTCTGGGTCATACTGCCCCCAGCCAAAGACTGCCCTCTACCTAAGCCCCTCCCCCCTGGCAGCCATCCTCAGATTTGGTAGCATGTAAAGTGGCAGTAGGACCAAGTGAAGAGCCGCAGAGGGGAAGGAGGGAGGATTCGCATGTGAATCCATGCCAGACGCATGCTGGAGAACAACAGTTACAGGTAAGTAACTTGTTCCTTCTCCAGCATGGGGTCTGGCATGGATTCACATGAATATAAGAATACATAGCAGTATACACATGCACAACCACGGGAGGTGGCAACAGGTTCAACATTAAGCAATACAACAACTCAACATTAAGCATCTCTTACCTTCTCACCAGACTCACCTTAAGTGAACAGGTTGCGCAGCACTGCTTGGCCAACCCTGGACTCCTCCCTGGAGTCCCAATCGACGCAGTAGAATCTCGTGAAGGTGTGCGTCGACCTCCACGTAGCAGCCCTGCAGATGTCCAGCAGGGGCACACCAGACAGGAACACCGTGGTAGCAGCGATCGCTCTGGTCGCATGGGCTCTCGGACGGCCGGGCAGTGGTTGGTTTGTCAACCGGTGACAGTGCATGATGCAGCCGTAGAGCCATCTGGAAATGGAAGCCTTCGAGAGAGCCTTCCCTTGATTCACAGGTCCAAAGTTCACAAACAGCTGTGACGTCTTCCGAAAACTCTTTGTGCGGTCCACGTAGAACTTCAGCGCTCTAGCCACATCCAGCGAGTGCAAAGTCCTCTTGGCTGGAGACGAAGGCGATGGGAAGAAAACTGGCAACACCAAGGGCTCGTTGAGGTGGAAGTCCGACGGCACCTTGGGCATAAAGGAGGGGTGCGTCCTCAGCACCACCCTCGATTTGTGAAAAGTCAAGTATGGAGGCTTGCAAGATAGGGCCTGGATCGCTCCCACTCATCGTGCAGAAGTGATGGCCACATGAAATGCTGTCTTCCACGACAGGAACTTCAACGGCGCCAAGTGCATAGGCTCGAATGGGGCCTCCATGAGCCTGGTCAGCACGACGTTGAGCTCCCACGCCGGGGCAGGGGCCTTCACCGGCGGGAACGATCGGAATAGTCCCTTCATAAATTCCTTCACCAGGCGATGAGACCACAAGGACGCCCGTCCTGTAGTTCTGGTGTATCGGGAAATGGCAGCCAGATGTATTTTGATGGAGGCATGAGCCAGTCCAGCTTTGGCCAGCGACAGTAGATACGGCAATACTTGAGGGGCCGTAATCCGCAGAGGGTTAATCTTCTGTGCACGGCACCAGACAGAGAACCTCTTCCACTTATGTCCATAACATTTGAGAGTTGAGGACGCCCTGGCTTTTGCAAGAACCTCTCTGCAGTCAGCCGGGATATCGTATCCTCCAAACTCTAGTGCTGCAGGAGCCAAGCCTGCAAGTTCAGCGACACCGGACCGTGATGGAGAATGGCGCCTCCTTCTCTGGAGAGAAGATCCGCGTCCATCGCCAGCTTGATAGGTGGGGACGCTGACAAGTTCAGAAGGTCCAGGAACCAGATTTGTCTCGGCCACGCCGGTGCGACGAGGATCATCCTGCACCTGGACCTCTTGAGCTGGTTGATGAGACGGAGCAGCAACGGCAACGGAGGGAATGCGTACAAGAACAGGCCGTCCCAAGGGAACGAGAAAGCATCGCCCATGCTCCTCGGCTGGGCGAACCTGCTGGCGAACCTCTGGCACTTGGAGTTCGTCGCCGTCGCAGACAGGTCGATCTGGGGTTTGCCCCATCGTTGAAAGAGCCGATCCACCTGGTCCTGGCGTAGTTCCCACTCGTGGCACGAGCGCAGATCCCTGCTGAGCGAGTCGGCGATGGTGTTTTTTATTCCTGCCAGGTGGAAGGGAACCAGAAACATCCGCTGGGCGATGGCCCAGTGCCACAGATCCTGGGCCTCCTTGGATAGGGCTGGGGATCTGTTGCCTCCCTGCTTCCGGATGTAGAACATCGTGGTGGTGTTGTCAGTGAAGATCCTCACCACTTTGTCCTTGAGGGATGGAAGGAACGATTTGAGTGCCCAGAACAAGGCTCGTAGCTCCAGGATGTTGAGGTGAAGAGACCTCTCCTCCGGGAGCCAGAGGCCTCTTGCGTGGAGATCTCTGGTGTGGGCCCCCCATCCCTTCAGGGAGGCGTCCATCGTTACCGTCTCCTGATACACTGGGGCCTGAAAGTCCATGCCTGCTGAGAGGTGCGCACGCGCACCCCACCATAGAATCGCCCGACAGAACTCCTTGTCGAGCGGGATCCTGTCTTCGAAGCAGCCCGCCGCTTGAATCCAGCAGGGGGGGGGGTCGAGGAACTCTTGTAGTGGACGCATCCGCAGTCTGCAAAGGGGCACAAGGTAGATGTGTTACTCTCACCTGGCTCCCACAGGGGCCGTCGGTCGGACCCGGCAGCTGCGGTCTCCACCTACGTGATACGTAGTGCAGCGATGACTGACTGGATCTGCCCTCCTAATCTTGTCTGCTTAACCCGTAGAAATATTCTCCTGCAAGTGGAGAGATGGATTTAGCCACTTGTGGATTCAAGTGATGGCACCCCCCACAGTCCTCCCCAACTAATCACCTCCAAAATGCCCTCACAGCAATCTCACCTTATATTCTTGAAAGATGAGCTCTCCATCCTGCGTGGATTTGCAGGGCCGCGTCGATTCCAGTTTCTTCACTGGTTTGAAGGCTCGGGAGAGTTCCGGAGAGTATTGATTCTGATGTTCCTGGTGAGGACTAGTAAGTATTAAGTTCATAGAGTTCAATATGTCCGATGTTCACTCTTGTTCCCCCCTTCCTTTCTTGTCTTGCAGCTGGCTCGTGAAAAGATGCTTTTGTGGCAGCTGGTGGCGCTCAGGTAAGAGTCTGTATTACCCGGCACTGTCCGGTAAATGTTGCACGAGGAAAACGTGTCGTTTTGTGTCTCTTTACAGATGCGGCACGTGAAAATATGGAGAGTCACAAAAGGATGCCTCCGGTGGTAAATCAGGTAAGTCTATGGTGGTAAGAATTAGATTTGTTGGTTCCCTCGGCTCACCTTGTGGTTTTCTTTTGTCTCCTAGGTGCCGAAGTTCGGCGAAGAAATGATGCAGGCAGCGCCGACCTGAAGGATGCTGTGAAAACTGGCGAGTATGGCGCGGCGCTGCAGCTGGAAGTGCAGCGTGTGCAGAAATGATGTTCTTTACAGGTCCGGAGACAAGATGGATCCAGAATCAGGTGTGGAATAGAAATAAGTTTGTTTTCTAACCATGTCCCTTTCTTTCCTCTTTGTTTTAGGAGCTCCGGATTCGAGGCAGGCGTGGATGAAGACTGGATGCAGGCTGCAGGCACGGTGAGTGTTACGCTGCTGGATGCAGAATAACGCGAAGCGTGTGTTGCTGGTTGCGTGTGGTTTAAATAGCCTCAAAAGTAGTCTCAGGTAAGTAGTCCCTAGAACCACACCCGAGTAAAAAATAGTCCCTGTAGAAAAATAGTCCCTTTCAGGCTTCATATTGGATTGGAGTCATTTGCAGCATGGTCTGCCTGAGGTAAGTAATGACTATGAGCCTGGCGCCTTAGGCGCCAGGACTGATTCCTACTATGAGCCTGGCGCCTAAGGCGCCAGGACTGAACCCAGATAGCCCCTAGCCGGGGCTGCTGAGGTTTTATTAAATGTCTAGATGCCTGCTCCCGGGGCTGAAGGGCTTGGTCCGGATGCCTGGGGGTAGGCATCATGACAGCACCCCCCCCCGCCCAAGGCCCCTCCTAAAGTTGTTCTTCCCCTGGGCCCTGGTTTGTCTGGGAAGTTCCGCCGATGGAATCTTTTCACCAACCGAGGTGCATGGACGTGGTCACTAGGTTCCCATGACCTTTCTTGTGGTCTGTAGCCCTTCCAATCGATTAAATAAAAAAAGTTTTGATTTAACCACCTTGGAGTTCAGGATATTCTTTACCTCGAATTCAGGTTCTCCATCTATCAAGATGGGGTCGGGTGGTTTGGTTAATCTTGTTCCTGGTTGAACTGGTTTTAAAAGTGAAACATGAAAGACAGGATGAATGCGCATATTAGAGGGTAATTCCAATTTGACGGCTACCGGGTTGATAATGGCCTTAATAGTGTAAGGTCCCAAATATCTAAGGTTAAAAGTCTGAGTTCCCTTCAGAGGTATGTGTTTTGTAGCCAGCCAAACTTGATCCCCAATCTGGTATTGTGGAGTTTTACTTCTATGTTGATCAGCATTTTTCTTATATTTCTCTTTTGCTTGTTTCAAATGCTCTGTTGCCTCTTTAAAGGCTTGTGTAATAGTAGAATGCAAATGACTAACTGCAGGCATTTCTAAATGCTGAGGCGAATCTAGTTCTGAGGCTCGAGGGCGATGTCCATATATGGTATAAAAGGGGCTTTGTCCGGTTCCTGAATGTACAGAGTTATTGTATGCATACTCGGAAATCCATAAAATATCTTTCCAATTGCTTTCGGTCTGGTGTAGCATGCAACGTAGGTACTGTTCAATGGTCTGGTTGGTCCTCTCCGTCTGACCATCGGTCTGGGGATGGTGACTGGTTGATAACCTCACGTCGATTTGCGCCAGTTAACATTTCTTCCAAAAATGTGAAATGAATTGACTACCTCGGTCAGAGACCAAAACGGAAGGAAATCTGTGTATTCGAACAATGTTTGAGGAACTCCTTGGCCAGAATTGAAGCAGAAGGTAATCCCTTTAGAGGAATAAAGTGGGCCATCTTGGAAAAAAGATCCACAATAGCTAAAATGATGTTAAATCCATTACATGGAGGTAGATCTGTAATAAAGTCTAACGATAAGGTGTGCCATGGTGTAGGTGGAATATCCAAAGGTTGTAAGAGGCCAGCTGTTTTTTTCTTCTGACTTTTGTTTTGGGCGCAAATGCCACAAGACATTACAAATGACTTTATGTCTTTTTGCCAGGTGGGCCACCAGAATTGTCTCTTAATTTTAGCTTCAGTTTTTACCTGGGTGTCCTTCCATCAGGGTGTCATGATAATTGGAGATGACTAGTTCTTGTAGTTCCTTGTGTGGTAGAAATAGTCGCCCTTGATAATAAGGTAGGTCATTGATGACTGAGTAGTCCGGGCCTTTCTTCACCCAGTCCTGCCGGACTGTTGGATTGAAGAGTTGTTGGATCTTTACTTGAATATCCTCTAGTGGCTGTAGAGTGGTTATGCCAAGAATTCTTTGTTCTGAAATTATAGGCATCGGTTCCGGGTTCGCATATGCTTCTCCCATCCCTATTCGGGATAAGGCATCTGCCTTGCCATTTTTACAACCTGATCGATAAGTGATAACGAAATCGAACTCGGCAAAGAACAATGCCCATCGAAGTTGACGTGACGATTGGGCCTTGGCTGTTTTTAAATACTGCAAGTTCCGGTGATCGGTGATTACCGTAATGGTATGCCTGGCACCGAGAAGATAATGTCGCCAAGCCTTGAAGGCGGATTTGATGGCTAATAATTCTTTAACGGTAACCGCATAGTTTAACTCGGGTGCCGAGAATTTTCTGGACCAAAATGCTACTGGGTGAAGTTGACCGGTTTCAGGATCCTTCTGGGACAGCTCCCATGGCTAAACTGGATGCATCAGCTTCAACTATGTATGGAAGTTCGGGGCGTGGATGCTTTAAGACAGGTGCAGACGTGAATTTCGCTTTCAGCTCTTGGAAGGCCTTTTCAGCTTCTTCGGTCCACAAAAAGCGTTTGTTTTTTCGCAAAAGTGCTGTGATAGGGTGTACAACATGTGAGAAATCCGGACTTAATCTGCGGTAGAAATTAGCAAATCCGAGCATGCTTTGTACCCCTTTAACTGAACTGGGTGATGGCCACTTGAGGATTGCGTCCACCTTTCGAGAGTCCATTCAGACTCCTTTTGGAGTCAGGATAAATGCAAGGAATTCAACTTCCGTAGCATGAAAAACGCATTTTTCCAATTTTGCATATAACTTGTGCTGGCGTAGTTTCTCAAGGACTGCACGAACGTGCTTCACATGGTCCGATTCTGAAGAGTACACTAGAATATCGTCTATGTATACAACAACACAGACGTCAATGAGTTCACAAAGGACACTGTTCATAAAATACTGGAAGGCTGCTGGTGCATTGCACAACCCTTAGGGCCTCACCTGGTATTCGAATAACCCATACTTAGTGCGAAAAGCAGTCTTCCATTCATCGCCTTCCTTTACACGTACCAGACGATATGCCCCTCGGAGATCTAATTTAGATTAAATGCAAGCGTCCTTTACTTGGTCTAGTAATTCGGGGATCAGAGACAATGGGTATCGGTTCTTAACCGTGATCTGATTTAATGCGCAGTAGTCTATGCACGTTCTGAGGTCACCTTCCTTTTTAGGCACGAAGAACAAAGCAGAAGATGCAGGCGACTTGGATGGACGAATGAAACCATTAGCAAGGTATTGGTCCAAGTATTGTCGTAGGTGAAGGTTATCGGGTTCCGTAAGGGCGTAGATCCTACTACATGGAGGTTGTGCGCCGGGTATGAGATCGATTTGACAATCGTATGATCTGTGAGGTGGTAGGGTGTTTGCCTGTTCCTTTTGGAAAACATCCTGGAATTCTTGATATTCCTGAGGTAACTGCACGACTGGAGTAGCGACTGTGGCCAGGCCTTGGTTCAAGGTTTTTTTTGGGTAACAAGTATGTGCACAATCCGGGAAGGTTATTCTCTTCTCTCGCCAATCAATACAAGGATTATGTGTTTCCAACGAAGGTATCCCCAGTATCATTTGGAACTGCGGGCTTTGATTAAATCAAACACAATAGTCTCTCGATGCCTATCCTGACCCAATAGTGTCATCTCTGCGGTGGAATGAGTTACAGGCCCAGAGGCAATTTCAGTTCCATCGACTGTGGTAATGACATCCAAAGTGGTCTTTTTGCAGAGAGATAGATTCATCCTAGAAGCCAACTCATGGTCCACATAGTTTCCTATGGCCCCGCTATCAATGTATGCCCTCACTGCGTGCATACGTGATGGCTGCCTTGGATCTATAAGGACCATTGGTATGATGAAGTGCGAGGTCCGAGTATCCTTCTTCAAGCTCGGCAAGCGGACCTCTACGCTTGTCGGGCGTGGTCGTTTCCCAAATCAGGCTCCGTTTGATTTTTATCCGCAACGCCGACTACTTTCTTAGATGTTTTTATAGGGCAATCCCGTAGAAAATGTCCTGTGGCCCCACAGTACAGACACAATTGCATCTGCCGTCTTCTTTCTCTTTCCTTTTGAGTTAAGGGTCCCTTGACCCCCCCCCCCCGATCTGCATTGGTCCTGATACATCTGTTCCTTTGAGGTTAACATTGGGTTTCACCAATACCCGATTCTCGAACTTAGCTCGATCAGCCTTTCTATTCTGAAGTCAGTGGTCTAACTGGACCACTAAGTCTATATATTCTACACAATCCTGAGGTGGGTTCACAACTTGGGCCAAAACGTCTTTGAGTTCACCCCGAAGTCCACGATGAAATAATGTAATTCATTTTACCTCTGGCCATCCGGTTTCCACCACTAACCTATTAAAAGTGGCGATATAGGTTAGTAGATCCTGGTTGCCTTGTCGTAATGATAAAAGTTCGTTATCCAGGGCCTGTCCCTGTGAATGTCTGGCAAATAGTCTTTCCATGCTCAATTGAAAACCTTGAAAATCCCGAAGAAGAGGGTCATCCTGGTTAACTAATGGAATTGACCAATCCGCTGCGCTGCCACTAAGATATGATAGTACAAAGGCTACTTTGGTTTGGTTGTTCGGAAAAGCTCAAGGGCTGCATAAAAAGTGCAAGCGGCATTGGTTCATAAACACGGCAAACTTTTTTGGGTCCCCAGCAAAACGTTCGGGTGGAGCTAAAGGAATGCTTCCTGGTAGAACCACTTGCACAGGATTGCTCGATGAAACAGGAGTTGGATTTCCCCCGAGTCCAGGTAATGGTGTTTGCCCAGCTTGGTTTTGCAGTAATTGTCTAGCAAGATCATCAGTGCGCTCCTTTGACACAATCAGTTCTCTCCTGAGGGCATTAGTCTCTTGGCGCGCGGAGTGCACTTCTGCCCCAAGTTCCTCTAACAACAGGGCTAGTTGGTCGGTTTCTGAGGTTTCCATAACGCCCGGGTGGGGATTTGTAGATAGGCTTCGCGTTCTGTTACGCTCACCTGGCTCTCACAGGGACATCGGTCAGACCCGGACAGCTGCGGTCACCATCCACGTGATGCGAGCGATGACTGACTGGATCTGCCCTCCTAATCTTGTCTGCTTAACCCATAGAAATATTCTCCTGCAAGTGGGGAGATGGATTTAGCCACTTGTGGATTCAAGTGATGGCACCCCCACAGTCCTCCCCAACTAATCACCTCCGAAATGCCCTCACAGCAATCTCACCTTATATTCTTGAAAGATGAGCTCTCCATCCTGCGTGGATTTGCAGGGGCGCGTCGATTCCAGTTACTTCACTGGTTTGAAGGCTTGGGAGAGTTCCGGAGAGTATTGACTCTGAGGTTCCTGGTGAGGACCAGTAAGTATGAAGTTCATAGAGTTCAATATGTCCGATGTTCACTGTTGTTCCCCCCCTTCCTTTCTTGTCTTGCAGCTGGCTCGTGAAAGATGCTCTTGTGGCAGCTAGTGGCGCTCAGGTAAGAGTCTGTATTACCCGGCGCTGTCCGGTAAATGTTGCACGAGGAAAACGTGTTGTTTGGTCTCTCTTTACAGATGCGGCACGTGAAAATATGGAGAGTCACAAAAGGATGCCTCCGGTGGTAAATCAGGTAAGTTTATGGTGGTAAGAATTATATTTGTTGGTTCTCTCGGCTCACCTTGTGGTTTTCTTTTGTCTCCAAGGTGCCGAAGTTCGGCGAAGAAATGATGGAGGCAGCGCCGACTCGAAGGATGCTGTGAAGACTGGCGAGTATGGCACAGCGCAGCAGCTGGAGGTGCGGCGTATTCAGAAATGATGTTCTTTACAGGTCCGGAGACAAGATGGATCCAGAATCAAGTGTGGAATAGAAATAAGTTTGTTTTCTAACTTTGTCCCTTTCTTTCCTCTTTGTTTTAGGAGATCCGGATTCGAGGCGGGCGTGGCAGAAGACTGGATGCAGGCTGCAGGCACGGTGAGTGTTACGCTGCTGGATGCAGAATAACGCGAAGCGTGTGTTGCTGGTCGAATGTGGTTTAAATAGCCTCAAAAGTAGTCCCAGGTAAGAAGTCCCTAAAACCACACCCGAGTAAAAAAAAAATAGTCCCTGTAGAAAAATAGTCCCTTTCAGGCTTCATGTTGGATTGGAGTCATTTGCAGCATGGTCTACCTGAGGTAAGTAATGACTATGAGCCTGGGGCCTTAGGCGCCAGGACTGATTCCTACTATGAGCCTGGCGCCTAAGGCGCCAGGACTGAACCCAGATAGCCCCTAGCCGGGGCTGCTGAGGTTTTATTAAATGTCTAGATGCCTGCTCCCGGGGCTGATGGGCTTGGTCCGGATGCCTGGGGTAGGCATCATGACAGATGCACGAGGACATCATCCCGAGGAGGGACTTGATGGACCTTACTCTGGCCACCTCCGCGGCTAACAGGCGCTGCACCTTGCCCAAAATGGCCTTTGTCCTTTCTTCCGACAGAGATGCCAAACGCTTCACTGTATCGAGCTTCGCTCCCAGAAACAGTGCCACCTGCGACGGGACCAGATGGGATTTGGGGTAGTTGATGGCGAATCCCAGCTCCGTGAGCAGGCGGACGGTCCTCGCTGTGTGTTCGACGGCGAGTTCTCTTGACCTTGCACGGATTAGCCAGTCGTCCAGGTAGGGGTAGAGGTGGATTCCTTGCAGGCGCAGCCGCGCTGCCACCGGTGCGAGGCACTTGGTGAACACCCTGGGTGCCGACTTTAATCCGAACGGCAGGGCTCTGAATTGGTAGTGACGCCCCTGGACTACGAATCTGAGGAACTTTCTGTGACCTTTTAGAATGGGGATGTGGAAGTAAGCATCCTCCAGGTCCAGTGACGATAGGAAGTCACCCTCCTCCAGCTGTCCCAGCACGTGCTGGAGGGTGACCATCCTGAATTTCTGTGCCTTGATGTACTTGTTCAACCGATGCAGGTCCAGGATGGGGCGCCAACCGCCTGTCTTCTTTCGGACGAGGAAGTATCTTGAGTATACTCCAGAGCCCTGGAGCCTCTTGGGGACGAGCTCGATGGCCCCCTTCCTGAGCATCGCCCTTACCTCCAACAGCAGTTGAGGGACGTGATTCGCCTTCATGGCCACGGGAGGAATGTGAGGATTTTTCTTTTGAAATTCCAGCGAGTGTCCGCGGGCCAGGGTGTCCAGCACCCAACGGTCGGTGGAGATGGACTCCCACACGCTGACGAACTTCGTCAGCCGGCCTCCCAACGGGGTGCTTCGGTGGGGGCCCGACGCAACGGCCGGTTCAGTCCTGCTTGGAAGAGGCCTTGCCGCCTTGGCCTCCTTGCCGACGGCGGCAAGACCCCCCTTGCTTGCCACGGCCTCTTTAGGCCTCCTGGGATGAGGAGCGGGCCGCCTGGCGGTAAGTAGAAGAGCCACCGCTGGATCCCTTGAAAGCTCCCTGTCTGCCTCCAGAGCTCCGAAAGGGTTGCCGTTGCTGAAGGACGCCTAGGGCTCGGGCTGTTTCCGTGTCTGTCTTGATGGCCTGGAGGGACCCATCCACCGTCTTTCCAAACAGGTTGTTGCCGTCGAACGGCATGTCCAAAACTCTGGTCTGGACGTCCTGGCGGAAGTCCGTCGCCTTGAGCCATCCTCGTCATCGGAGGCAAACCCCATTGCCCAGTTGGCGAAATCCGGTATCGGCAATGTCCGTTGCCACCGTTATGGCGTGATCCGACGCCACCTCTCCTTCCTGCAGAATCTGTAAGGCCTCCGCCCTCTTGTCGTCCGGTAGGAAGTCTAGCAGAGGAGCTATCTTGAACCAAAGCTCCCTGTCGTAACGGGCCACAATCGCTAAGGCATTGGCCGGCTTAATCGTCGTCGAGTGGAGTCCAACTTCTTGCCCTCGCTGTCCGGTGGGGAAGTGGAAGTTGAAGCTGCCGCACCCGCTACTTTCTTCTTGGCCGCTGCCGAGACGACAGAGTCCGGCGTGGGCTGGGCCCTGAAGCACAAGGGGGCGGCATCGGGGACCCGGTACTTCTTCTCATACCTGTCCCTCTTGGCGGGTGTCGTGGAAGGGTTCTTGAGGATAGCCAGCCCCTCGTCCCAGATGTCGTCCAGTAACGGCACCGCGAGGACCGTCTTTTTCTTGGCCTCTCGTCGTTGGCAAAGAAACCCCTCCTTTTTCTGTTCCTCAGGGCAGAGCTGGAAGAGCTCGGATGCCCTGGTTATCATGGTGTGAAAAGAGCCAATTTCGTCGGGTGGAGAAGCCCGAGGGGGGTTGACGGGGGGGTGATGACGGGATGTCCGTTGTGTCATCGCCGCCGCCGTCCGTCCCCGTCGCTGTATCCGTCGCCGTATCCTCTCTAGGGTCCGGCGAGGGGGATGAGGGGTCCACAGGCCTCGCAGGCACGAAGGGCGGAGCAGGGTGGACTCTGCTCCGCTTGTTCGGAGGGCTTCCCGATGGGCCTGGTTCTGGACCCTCCGTCGGGGTCCGTGGTAACCTCGTCCTTATTTCAGTACATAAGGATTGGATCGCCAACAAAATGGCCGCCGAGCTATCCTGGGGCTCAGGTAATGGCTGTGACGGACGGGATGGCTGCTCCACTGGGCCCTCGTCGATCACATCAGTGGGAACCGTCCCCTGGGATCGAACCTTCTCGAACCTCTCGTTGAGGCCTATGAACCTCTCGTTGAGGCCTTTCACGGTCT
This sequence comes from Ambystoma mexicanum, assembly GCF_040938575.1. Taxonomy (NCBI): domain Eukaryota; kingdom Metazoa; phylum Chordata; class Amphibia; order Caudata; family Ambystomatidae; genus Ambystoma; species Ambystoma mexicanum. The sequence continues at coordinate 143,124,341 of NC_090921.1, forward strand.
CCACCGGATCCTCCTCGGAGGCTGAATCCGAGTCCGTAAAGGCCACCGCCCCCCCCCTCTTTTTCTGCCGGGGTCTTAACGATGGTCTAGAAAGAGGATTCCCTCTGTGGCGGCAGGGAAACTCTGGGCCCCGAGGCCGCCTCCACTGGCGTAGCCTCTGCCGGCTTCGCCAGGGCCGCTGCGACAACCTCGATTGAGGCCTTTGCCGGGTGGATCAAGGCCCTCACCACCTTAGGTGCGTCCTGGGCCTTTGCTTTGGGGGGAGGGTCATCACCTCGCTCCCTCTCGGCTCCCTCCGAGATCGACCGGGGCCTCTCCAGAAGCTTACCCGGGTTCTCGGACTTCCTCTTCCCCGAACCAGAGTGCTGGCTCATGGTTGATCGTGCCGGGGAAGTCGTGCCCTGCCTGGCAGCCGAGGAGCCCAAACTTCCGGCGCTCCCGATGCCCGCGGACTCGTGGTGCTTGCCCTTCTGTTCGGCCCCCGTCACCAGGGCGTCCCCACAGGACTTAGAAGACCACTCAGGCTTTTTCTTCGCCTTCTCACCTGCTGTGCCCTTCTCCAACCAGGTGGCGAGGCGGGAACGACGATCTTGCTTGGTCCGTTCCGACAGGTTCTTGCAGAACGCACAGTCCTTCTCCACGTGCGTCTCGTCCTCATGAAGGCAGTAGAGACATCTCGAATGCTCGTCCTCCTTGAAAACATTTTGCAATCCACATCCTGGGCAGCTCCTGAACAGCTTGGATCCGAGCGTCGAGCTTCCCTTGTCCTGGGCCATGTCTGTTGAGGTAGGCCACAGATCTTCTGGAATCCTCCAAGAAGCGTAACTTGATGAAAACTTCACCTTTGAGGGGCGTAGAAAAATTCCGAAACGGGTCCCCGATATCGGAAGTAGAAACGGTGGAGCTTGAGGCTCGATTAACCGAAAAAATGAGAAAAATCTCCTGAAAAAGCGCGAAAATGCAATAAAAGCTTGAGAGCTAAAACACGAGTGCGCCCAACACTTGAACGTGCGGTAAAAATCTGAGGCTGGCTGCCGGGGGAGGGGCTTAGGTAGAGGGCAGTCATTGGCTGGGGGCAGTTTGACCCAGAGATCAGTGATTGGTTACTACTAAGAAAGACAGATCAGAAACGAAACTGATACTGATTTTTTCTTTACCGAGGATTCCCGGCCTGACGACGGGGAATATTCATGAGCATGTGAATCCATGCCAGACCCCATGATGGAGAAGTTAGCCACTATGCTCAATTGGCATGTATGGCCGGAAAAAATATGCCATGGCTTACTTCGAATAGCGTCTCATTCCATTACTGCTGTATCGTATAATGTCTAGGATGTAGCCTCAGTCTCTTTTGCATAGTGGTGTAAAAAGCAGGCTGCCATAAGCATGCAAATCTATAAAATTGATAAATTGCATTTGTTTTTGCAATTAAGTACAAACTTGGTTAGAGAACCAAGACATAAACACAAGAAGGTTTTGGGAGTACCACGAGCACTAGAAAGGGGCCATGGAGATATGGACTGGGCACGGGAGTGCTTCACACAATCTGCATTCAAATCTCTGGGAAAATTAGGTTGACGCCAATCAGGTTTAACATTAATATTTGAATGATATGTGTTTTTGTTTGTTTTTTCCTCATGTCACACCTACCTGCCCACAAATTATGAATTTGGTATGTAAATGTACTTTTCTTTTGATACTGTCACCACTTACAATGATTTGAATATGATTTTCTTCAAATCAACAGCCTTGAAAACAATCCAGTGTTGAAACACGTGTCGGCTGTAACAAGAAAATATATCCGGAGCAGACCAAATTTTTATCTTTTCAATTTATGTATTGTACAGAAGAACTCTGTGATATACTTTGAGAATGATCAAATATTACTTACAGGCTTAGCGCGAACCACCGGTACAAACAATTAGCTTTGGTAATAAAAGAAGGTTTCAATACTTTACCCATAGCACAGGCCACTGAATTACAGGGATGTGTTGCACCAGAAGAGCAGGATTTATTGAAGTGCAGAGGGTGCTCATTGTCCCCCACAGATGCAGTGTGGCAGCAGGACAGCACCGGCCAACCAGTTATATCCCTTAGATTACTTAATGTAGCATTAGACCAACTTCATTACTCAGCGCACACAACACAAGGGAGTCTTGCAGCCCTAATATCGGAAGAGTGGTTCATGTCTAACATGATGGAGCATGTTGCTGCTTTCATCACAAATTTCCCAATTGTCAGATATACACTGCAGGGCACACCCTGCAAACAGCGAGAGGAGCAATACCCTGTCATAACGATACCTTCCAGCATTTGCATATCAACCATGTAGATATGATCCAAATTCGTAACGGCTACAGATATATGCTGGTAGTCATATGTCCTTTCTCTCAGTGGATCGAAGCAGGTCCATGCACACATCCTGATGCCATATGTGCTTTGAAGTTTCTCGTACGTGAGGTCTTCCCGATTTTCTAAATGAAGTCTTTGAGCACATCACAATCTTATTGGATATGAAGCATAAATTCTCTTCGGCTTATCACCCACAGGCAAAGGGTATTTGGAGCGCCACAACAGCCGTCTCAAGGAACGGATTGCCAAGTTAAAAATGACCCTGAAAAAAGAATGGCTTCATTGCATAAACTTAGCCCTATTTGCATTAAACAATCAGCCCGGCTCAGACCATCACCTGACTCTTCACGAGCTGGTGATGGAACGCTATATGCATGTACTCCTTGCTCCTCCCACTCAAGTGCAAACTGGTTCCCATAATGCTTCTGATGTGGTACTGTAATGCATGAATACTTGTCTGCTATGATGGCGAGTGTCTCTTTTATGTCTCAACAGCTTCGAGCCCATCAGGGGGGTCAAAGAATGAAGACAATGAGCAAATCGATCCACAGACTTTACACAAAAAAAAGAAAATCCTGTACCAAGTGATAAAATTCTAATACAAAATGTTGTAAGGCACTGGCACAAACCGTGCTTTGAAGGTCCTTACCTTGTAGAGGAAGTCTCCCCCACAGCAGTCAGAATTCAAGGAAGATGAGCCTGGCTACACCTTGGTGATGTCAAACCCTACAAAGGAGAGACCCCCTGCCGCAACTCCCTGAATCTTAAGGTGAAGAAGATGTAGACACGATCAGCTGCAAGGAGCAAACAGCAATCAGTAGACTGAGAAAGACAATGAAACTGATCCTTTCAAATCAGCAAATGAAAACATGGAATAAAAAATAATCCTATGGATTTTATCTGCACAAATAAAGAGACAGTACCTTCCCAAGGAGAGAAATATAGACATTCAATGTTGTTCTTACAAACGCTATTATTTGCAATTTTCGCTTATATAGACAATACCTATCCTGCTTTGCGAGTTAGAAACGTAACTCTCACCACTCTTTTAGGGAACCTGAAAACGTGTTTTATTCTTGAAAGAGTTCTTCTTGCGATAATTGTGCAGTTTTTCTTGTAGAGATTAGCATTTTGAAAATAATATGAAAATCCAGTGAAAAGAAGATGTTCCTTTTCCCTTTTGTTGTGGTAATGTTTATTTGTATAGCACCTATACACAAGACAAGTGTTTCAAAGCGCTCAAGGAGGGGGGAAAAAGGAGGACAAAAAAAACAACAGTCATTCAGAGCCCTTGAAATACTGAATGATACACGTCTGCCCACCAGGCAGAGTAAGTGCATAACTATGTTTATTAGGGTAGATAAAAGCAGTTTTCCAAGAGCATAGAGCACAACCATGCAGGAGGGGAGAAATGATAGGCGATCTTCAGACATGGTACAATCAGATCGTGCAAGTGCACAGCAGGTAACATGGGAGTGGGGGGTGGGACAAGATCGACCGGTTAGTCAGAGTGCTGGTAAGAGCTGAGAGAAATCGTTCTCATGGGTCATAGACCAAGTGCAGTAGCAGTGGGGCAGGTGCAGGCCCTGAGGCAAGGGTTGTATGACTGACAAGGGAGCCAGGGACCTTTGAGACTGAGGTATTCCTGGTGGCCAGTTGGCATGCTGTGTGGTAGGGGAGGAGGAGCAGAGAGAGGGATTAGCAGGGCAGAGGGAGAAAGAAGGAAGAGGAGAAGAGCAAAGTCTTGAGGAGTTTTCAGAACATAAGGAGATGAGTATCAAGATGGAGGGCGGCAGGTAGGCTGTTCCAGAGGGAAGGCCCTGCTGAAGATAAGGATCTCCCTCCAAATCTCTGCTTACAGAACCGGCTCACTCGCAGAAGGTTGGAGGTAGATGAGCGGAGGGCTCGGGAGGAACAGTATTTGGGGAAGGCACTGATGTTGATAGGTGGGTCCCAGGCCGCAGAAAGCCTTCTGGATAATGCAGATGGTCTTAAACATGATCCTTGCAGCCACTGGTAGCCAGTGGATGGATTTCAGCGCCGGAGAGATGTGGTCCCAGGGTTTGAGGCCAAGGATAAGTCTCACAGTTCTATTCTGGATGAGTTGCAGAGGGGGCAGAAAAGAGGCAGGATGTTGAGAAAGAGCTTGTTTCAGTAGTTGTCGTGAAATACAAAGTGCCAAACTTGCCAATTAGGGCTTCAGATGACAGCATTAGCAGCTGAAAGCCAATAGTTTATTCAAAGTATGTACTAAATGCTGAAAGTAATGTGTGGTAGCGCCTCCATTACACTTTAACGAGCTACAAGGAATATGCAGGCCTAGTAGTGGTGGTAGGTCACATTATGCATTGTGCCTAGACAGGCAGGGCAGAGGCCCCAGTGTAGTAGCCAATAGAAACATTATTGGAGGGTTTGGAGCATTATAGCACCTATATAGCGCTTAGATAACCAATCTTTGAAGCGCTATGGACACTAAGCTATGAGTGCAGGCCTGGTAGAGCTTGCTAACATGGGGTTAATTGATCTCGGCTTCTCCTAGAATATTCTGCCTTCCCTTAGCCGAGGCTCTGTCGTGCTTCGTAAACAAATCCTCTTTCCCTGAGAAGGCCTGGTACGGCCTTGCCCCCACGCCGATAAGGACATTCCAGTGCCTTCGCGGAGAGGGCTCCAAAAGGAGGGGTAGGAGCGAGCAGAGCGCATCTCAGAGAGAGTTGGGTTTTTCCATGAGCAAACCTAGATTTTGCACAGGGAAAGTTCTGGAACTGTGCGTCATGTTGATTGACGGCACGAGAGCACAAAAGGTGCATGCACCCAGAACTGGTGGGAGATACATCCGCGAACCGAGTGCGTGTGCCCGGAACCTGACGCTCTGTGCGGCACCCTACAGCGCAATCATCTGAGCGGGGCTGGCAGCAGCTAGTTTAAGATGTCTCCAGCGCTGATTGATGATACCATCTTAAAGGGGCGTAAGACTGTTTCTCTAAACTGTGTAATTTTCTCTAAATCTTGGGTTTCTCTAAGTTTTGTGATTGCTCTAATGAGCTTTGTAATCTTCTCTAACTTGAATTCCAAAGTGCTGCTAAATTTACTGTTTATGCTTTTTGTCTAATAAATGCTAAACATTTTGAAGGTGTCATTTTTCACTAGCATGAGTTCATTGCTCAGCACAATAGAATTAGAGATGTCCGAGATGTGAGTGGAGAAAGAGAGGGTGGAGTCGAAGATGACCCAGAAGTTTTTTTGCCTCGCAGGTGGTTGTGGGCATAAGGCCGAGGGAGACTGGCCAGAGTGAGAGTAGGAAAGCAGGAGTCCCAATGCAAACGATCTCAGTTTTGATGGCGTTGAGGCAGAGGCCATTCGCAGCACACCATGACTGAATTATGGACAGGCAGTCAGATAAGTGCGAGGTACAGGAGGTGGCTAAGGGTAGCCCAAAGGACAGTTGTGTCTCACTGGAAGTTTGAGGTGAAGCTGGCAATCACATGTGCCAGGGCAGCCATGTAGACATTGAACAAGGGGGATAGGTTAGAACCCTGGGGACGCCGCACGTTGAAAATGATAGTAGATAGAAAGGGCCCAAGTTCTACCTGGGATGGGCGGTCAGAGATGAAGGAGGCTAACCACACCAGAGCCTGACCTGTGATTCCCAGGCTGTCACGGAGACGTGCAATCAGGATGTTGTGGTTTACCGTGTCAAGAGAGGTCAAGAAGAATGAGGACAGAGGGAGTGTTGAGTCAAGATTTGAGAGCAGGTCTTCACAGGTGTTCAGGAGAGCAGTTTCTGTGCCTCTGGATGCTCTAAAGACAGACTGATGGACATGGAGGCAACTAACAGATTCAATGTGGAAGGTGCGCTGAGAGATAGCTAGCTTCTACAGGAGTTTACCCAGAAAGGGGGTGATGGGGATGGGGTGGTAGTTTGCCAGAATGGAGGGGTCGGCCAAGGGTTTCTTAAGGAGAGGGTGCACAAGGGAGTGCTTGAGAGAGGTTGGAAAAACTCCAGTGGTGAAGGAGAGATTGCAGAGATCAGCCAAGGCTGGGGCGAGAGAGTCAATGTTGTCCTTAATGGTTTTGGAGATGCAGGGGTCCACCTGTTTGGATTAGGCCTTCATAGACCGGACTTGTCTAGCGACCTCATCAGGTGTGATTGGAGAGAATAGAGAAGAGAGAAGTGAAGGAGGGGCAAAGGGGGCTCCAGAGGTGTTGGTATGTGATGTGGTGTGTGAGTGAGAGAGGAAAGGATGTTGTGGGTTTTTGCGGTTAAGTGAGAGGCCAGGGCCGAGCAGAGGTCCTGGGTGGGGTGACAGAAGATAAGGCGGCTGCAGGATTGCCCAGTTCCTTGCAGACTTTGAATAGTTTGGCCGTGTTGTTTGAAGCCATGGAGATACAGGCTTGAATAAAGACTCTTTTCTTGGAGCAGATGCAGAGTCGATATTACCTTTGAAGGAGGTGGCAGGGCAATTTGTCAGAGGGTCCGCCAGTTAGATATGTTTTGTTAGATATACACCTTTAATACAAAACGCTGATACATTGACAATTATGTTTGTAGCTACTTTTTCCCCATTTTGCAGTCTCTACTTTATTATTCTCGTAGGATTACACAAGCTGGTTCTCTACAACGTATCGAAACTAGTGTACAATAATATAACTCCTATCACTATAGCAAATTAATTTGCAACTCACAAATGTTCTGCTACCACTAAGCAGATGAAAAGATTTAAAAGAAATGTGAGGGAGGACTTCCAACAAATAAATGAGTACATCACTGATTCTGCCCAGATGACTAATATTTGGTACCAGCACATGACCTAGGTAGGGAGATGGACATCTGATGAGTGCTGCTATGTGTGCTACATCATTCCATGTGCCTTCATAGCCACATAATTACTCATAGAAAAGGCTTGTGCCTGATGCACCTTGCACTCTGTCTAACTAGAGGGCAATTCCAAGCCCAGGCTGCTTCACTGGTGTGGGTATATAAAAACAAAATCCCAGCAAGAAGATTATATACAAGATATGAAGTCCACAGAAAAAACTGAAACAAAGGATAAGGTAAGAAGTGAGCAACCTGAAACAAACAAAGCAGGGATTAGCCTCGAGAAAAATAAAATGCTGCCGTATAATGACAGGAAAGGAAAGGAAATACACAGATGTTGAGAATGAGGGCAATTGCAAATAAAGGGAATTGTACTCACACCTGAATGGTGGACTAATGGATTAGGCATGTGGAAGGCCCTAGCACTGCAGGAACAATGGGAAGAGGTTGTGGTAAATACAAATAAAGTATGCCTTGATCAGTGACCTAAAATTACAAAGCTACTCACATGGGTCGATGATGAGTGGGGACCAGTACAGATGGTAATGGTACAATAGACGTTTGGAAAAATACTGTGTGTAAACTCATCTTTGGTGTACCAGGCACTAAGACAGGAACAACAGTATTAATGGACCACTATTGGGCTTGTGGATCCAGAGCATACATAAAGTTGACCCCGAAATGGGGAGGGTTATGTTCCATAGTGTTAAAAAACATACCCACCATAGTGTTAATAAACATACCCACTCTGGTAGTACCCCAAAGTTATATACTAATACGGACTTCCCTAAAATGTATGCACATTTGAGAAAGAAAATTATTTCTCAGCAAAATCAGAGGATGCTTACTGTGACATACCAGATGAGCATACATCGTTTAGTAAAACCGCAGTGATTTTCTCTGCTATTTTCCTCCCTTGAATGCAGACCGCTGCAAAAACAAAATGGCTCAAATTACAAGATGGGAGTTGTTGCAAACGATTAACACAAGAGTGAAGGGCTTTAATTCAATAAGGGAGGAGCTGAGAGATATAAGGCTCATGACCCTTCAAAAGAGGTATGCTCTTGATCTGATAACAGCCATTGAGGGTGGCGTGGGCGTAGAAATTGGCCCGTCTTGCTGTACATACACACGAAAAGGATAATGGGACCCTCACAGAGGCCATAACCTTGTTAACAGATCTACAAAACAAAATGGTAGAGCGGTGGAAGAAATCCTAAATGGTGACTGGTTCTCTTATCTATTTTCCTGGATGCCCTCCTGGCTGGCTAATGCATTCAAAATACTAACAGCCATACTAGAATTAGTGCTATTGAGATTCCGCACCCTGGTAATATCCTTAAACCAATGTAGAAGACTGCTAAAGAGGCAATAGGAATGAATATAGTGATAAACCTGAACACTAAAATCCATGAATGCACACAAACCAATGATCTACCTCATACTGACGTAAGACAAAGTCCTATTGTCCCTCCAGGAGTAATATGTTATCCCAGAGACACTCGAAATTACATGAGGTTTTGTGTATTCTGCAAACCAGATGGGTAGTGCTGCTATACTGCTGGAGTGTGGATGAGTATATACAAAATTCAGGTGACCTGGGGAGGTGTCAGGGGTGGAGGGGGGGGGGGTGAGTGACCAATATATGGATTCCCAAGGTACTTTACATGGGGGAGGGCCCTAAATGAGATGTGGTCGAAGACTCGACCAGAGGGGTGAACATCGAGAGGCAGAGGAATACATCATCCATGGCATCTGCACCTCCCCTGCCTCTATACCGTAAGAGTGAGATGAATATGTCACTAATGGCGTCTGCTCCCCCCCCCCCACCTCTATACCTCAAATTTGAGACACGTTATGCACCAAGACAACCATACCAACCTTATCCTGGAACAATGCAAGAAGAAATAAACATGCAAACTCAAGAAGAAATGAACATGTTGTAACCTCACTGCCAAACTTGCACATGAAAGTACAATAGACATGAAGCAGATATGCACTCACCATGAAGAAACAGACGCTACATCAAATGTGCATTTAGACATGAACAATTCTACCTGCACCATGTTATGTTAAAGGATCTTGTACCATGCACTGTTGCCACCTGCGTGGTCTCTTGGCACTCTAGTGGATCTGCAATGAAAGGAGAGAGGCTGGGTCTGTTAGTTGGATTTAGCGGGAGATAGAGCAAGAGAGCTTTAATGTGCTGTTGGCAGCTTCAGTTCAGAGAAACTGGTCAGTGAGCGTTGGTGCATTTTTTGTCAGCAGCTGTTATGTGGTGTTGAGGTGAGATTGTGTATGGTTGGTTTCATGTTGGGTGTTGTGAAGTGAGTGCGGTTTGTGGTGCAGTAGAGGTATGGGTGTGTTTAGTTCAGAATTTGAGGGCAAGTATGAAGAATGGGGAGTTTTTAGTGTGGTTAGTAGCAATACATTTCTTACCCCCAACAGTCCATCTAAGTGTAACCCATTAATGTTCCCAGCAATCCATCTAAGTGCGGTACATTTCCTACCCCCAAGAATCCCTCCAAGTGTGATACACCTCCAACCCACAACAATCAATGTAGGCGTGCTTTACTTCCTACCCTCAGATATATGGGGGTAGACATGAAGAAAATAACAATCAAAGTATATGCTGAAACACATAACGAACGATATACACAAATAGCTATAAACACAGAAACGCAATGGTAATAATAATAATAATAATAAGTGGCCATCTTGAATAAAATGGACGGTGGAGCTGTAGTAGAGTGAATGAGAAGCCTCAAAGCTGCAGAGAGATTCGACTTGCTGAAATTAGCTGAAATACAGATCTGTGCAGGCCAGACAAGGACTGCGCGTCTCCCCTCCCAAGGTTGCTTTGAAAGAAGGGAAGTCTGGATAGCTCCAAAGAGAACAGAAGACAATAATTCCCATATATTTCGATTAGATTCAAGAGAAAACAGGCAAGCTTTGAAAGTCAGGTGCTGGCTAATTAAAAGCTTAATTCTGCATGAAGGATCGATCGCCCAAGTCTCCAGTGTCCAGAGAGGGCACTGACAACTGTATTAATATGAGCTAAAATCCTAGTAAAAAATCGAATAGAATAATTCAAAACCTGGTCTCCTCATACGTGACCTATAATTGGGAGACAGTGTCCATTCATTAACTCCAAACACAAACAAGCACCTGCTCAACTCTACACAGATTGCCAGAGCGAGAGACGCCGGACAAGGCCAAGTACAAAGCTAGATGGCCTGGCCTGTAGCCTAGGAAATGAGGGATGGTGTCTTATTTAATTGGAAGACGCAGTTCTTTGATGTCGCTCCCCCTAACCACTATTTTTTTCTCATGTGCCGATGACCTGCAAAGTACTCCAGGTTGGTAAAACCAATGCCAACCAATCATAACTCTCAAAATGATGCCACCATGTAACTGTTGCATTAGCCAATCTCCTGTTGCTAACATGATGTCTTTCTTACTTTTATCAAGGTGGGGCCATCAGATAGTTATATCCAAAGAAAAGACTAACCTGTATACAAACTATACGTAGTTCCCCTCACCAATATCCTAACCCTGTAGGTTTTTGTAACTAAGATTGTAGTGTCACAGCAATTATGACGTGTTTCTCGGTTATAACCTGATGTTCTGTATTGGATCGAGAGAGAGCTTTTGAGACTTTTGAGGGTATTGCAGTCACTGCTTTATGTGGATAATCGAGAAGACTTTGCCATTTACTTTGACGATTTCCATCACTGGGCGTGAGATTACCTGGCCTGTTTGTTCTGCTTGCACTAGAGTCCTTAGATGCCCCATTACAAACATATGAATGCTCCTGTAACATTATATTGTAACTCTTGTGCATGTTCCCAGGAACGGACCAGGCTCGTGGCTGCAGAGCTGGAATGAATGGCATGTGCTCTATAGATTGAAAAAGGCTTTAAGAGCTGGACGTGGTGCGGTGGATTTAATTTGGGAGATGAGTAAATGCATACTCAACACTCTGATAAGCTCATACCAGATCTGCTATGTTTGGGCCTACAATTTGGGTAGGTGGATAAATAGGCAAGAACAATAAACACTCAAAGCAAACAGAACATGCTGTGGCTCAATAGATAGTAATCAATGGATTGGGATACTGGAATCTCTGAAGAAAAGCATTGATAATAGGACTCAAAAACTGGGCACCCTGGCAAATAGAGTTGAGATATCCTTGTTGCAGGTAGAAAAACGATGTGGAAACATGCCTGAAGCTGAACAGTGGCAAGGAAATATGGAGGACGATATGGCGAATCTTGAAGCAGAGCTTCACCTGTCGTGAACCCAATAACATTGGAAATAGGGGGACCCTTTCTGGAAATCTGCTGCTTGAGGTTCTTGGGGACCCTGCCGCCTCAACATTTTTTGGGGTGGAAAGAACTCACTGTGCTCTGAACCCGAGCCAACGTGAGTCACTGATGCCGACTATAGTGCACATCTCCGATTACAGAGATCCAGATGCAGTCCTGAGCACTCCAGGGAAAAGGGGGAGCTACGCTACCAAAATAATTAAATCCCAATATTACGAGACATTGGCCCCTCCATCCAGTTCGCATGGTAACATTTCATGGACGCTAAATCAGTACTCAGCCAAAGAGGAATCAGTTATGCAACGACATTCCATGTAAAATGATAGTTTACAATGGCAAAGCACATTTTCTATGGATCCTGATCTGGGTCTGGATTTGAGAAAACATGCATTACTTACCGTAATAGAATTCCTGATTGTTTCTGCTTAGATTCACATGCTATGCATATAGTCCGGCATCTAGTGGTAACCGCAGAGTATTGCATCTTGTCTTTCGAGGATTGAAAGCGGATGTCGGCATAGGCGTGTCTGTAACACTATCCCTAACGTGACGTGTAGTGTACCCAGATATCCTCACGCGTTGAGGTCCCTCCTATTGTATTTTTCCTACCGTGAGGGAGCCTTATGACTATCGTGAGCGAGTACAGAAAGAGAGAAGTAGTAAGACGTCTATGTTCCTTCCATACGAGGGGGGAGGAAGGGTGGGCGCATGCGAATCTAAGCAGATACAATGATCAGAAATGCTATTATGGTGGCCACCAGGGGTCTGACTTTGCGTGAGCTCTGCTACTTTGGGTCCCTAGGAGGGATTGAGCCCCCACTTTGACGACCCCCCCCAAGATTCTACGTCGGTGTGCCGCCAGCAGAGGACCCCACCCCCTCCGTTCGGTCGAAAACCTGATCGATAAACAGCCCCTGCAAACCGGAGATATACATCCCTCAAAAAGACGTCACACATAACGGCTCTGCGGCCCACTCGCAGGAAACTGCGCAACAGTCGGAAGCGGACCCTAGGCCTGCCGAACGGAGAAAACCTGAAAGACCCTGAACCCTGGCCACGGAATTCACACTCCTGGCGACGTTCCTCGCCGCAAAGGGGACGGGACAGCCCCGGTCGAGTCGGCGGAGCCTCCGAAGAGCGGGACCGGTCTAGGCCCTGAGACAGCGCTGAGCGGGGAGACGTTAGACCCATTCCATCTACCCCGTGAACAACGGAGCCACCACCAGGCAGCAGCGGTTTGCAACCCTCTGGGCCTGAATGTTTCGCCCTGCACAAGAGGAAAACACCCCCAAAGCGTCGCCGGACCTGAACGCTGCCTAAAGGACACCCCGGGTAACCCATACGCAGTACCCATGCCCCGTACCCTGGGCATATCAATAAACGCACAACAGACATCTCTCCCAACACCTAATTTACAGAGAACGTCAACGTCTGAGTGCAATGGGTAGGGCCCCCGACCCAGGGGCGTGTGACTCCTCTGCCTCCGACTCCATCTCCCATCGAACAGCATTGGTGACACCAAGGAGCTTTGGGAGAACTAATGGACATTAGGGAGAAACTAGCCACATTCTCCAACGTCCCGACTTCATCCGAAAACTGTGCCCATACCATGGCGAACCCAAATCCCTCGGGAAGTGAATCCGCAGCTACCAAGGGGGACATTGCCGCCTTGCTGGGCGAAATAAAGAATATGGGCGCCAGCATTGGCTCCAAAATTGACAAGATTACCCAACGTCTAGATACCATGGAGGAGAGGCTCGAAGGGGTCGAGAACAACCAAGCGTCCCTAGACACTCTTGAAACACAACTCGACCAGCGGATGACCGAACTGGAGCAACGAGAGGAGAGCTTCAAACTCAAGCTTGATGACTTGGAAAACCGAGAGAGGCGGAACAATCTGAGGATTTTCGGAATCCCGGAACGAGAAGGGGAGACGGAGAGCGATCTGAAGAACACCCTGCACGACATCAAACTCTTAGTCGCCGACGATGCAGTTGACAAACCTAAGATAGAGAGGATAGACAGAGCCGGAGGGCCCCCAGGCGGACCAAGATCTGTCCTTGCTTGATTTCACCGCTTTCAGGACAAAACACGAATACTCGAGAAAGCAAGAGGCAGCGACTCAATTACCCTCCAAGGATCCCGAATCTCAATATATCAGAACCTATCATCCATGACCCTGGCACTTGGACGCATGTGCGGGCCTATCACCAAACATCTGAAAGAAAAGAACATAAGATACAGGTGGGGGTACCCCTTCTCTCTGTCCTTTGAATACGACGGAAACAAAATCAAGCTAAGCTCAGAGGGGGAGATCAAGACGTACATATCTGACCTCCTTGGATCAAGCATAGAGGGACATGATCGGGGAGATCCGCGTCACGAAGAAAGAGGATGGCGTATACAGGGCCCCAGAAGGAAACGTGTCAAGGGATCGAGGAAATTTCGGAGAGGTAATACCCCCCCAGGGGGAGGGGGGAGGAGAACTGATGATCCACAACACTGGTAAGACGACATACTGTAATAGATATGTCCGTGGCCCGAACTGTGTAAGGATGTCTAGGCTCAAAAGAAATTCGGACCCTGTAAACAATGGTGGGGGGTGAATGGGGGCTCAATCAAGATTATGATGTTATAATAATCTTGGGGACCCAAAGCGAAGGTCCCTAAAGGTGGTTTGATGCAAGACCAGAGTCTTTATCTGGGTCTGCACGGACGACGTCAATGTGGGGAGGGTGGGGGGTGGGGGTTGGGGGTGTGGGGTTGGGCAGACAAGAAATGTACAGAGGATGAAGCATTATCGGCAACACAAAGGATCACTCAAGACGATGTGAGTCCTTATGACCAATATACTCACTTGACACGGGTCTCGAATCCACAACCGAAATACTCTGATAATGGCACCAATTGAAGAACAGAAGGGTGGGGAGTCCCTAAGGATAGGAACACTTAACGTGAAAGGCCTCAACTCGCCGACCAAGAGATCACTAGTGGCAAGGGTATTCCGCAGATCTCAAATAGACATTCTCCTTCTACAAGAAACAAAGTTTGCCAAGGGGGAGGAGAGAGGAATACTGGGAAAAAAGAGGGGGAATGGAATTCTGGGGCTCGGGCCCACTCAGGAAAGGCAGAGTAGGAATCTTGATCAAGAAAGGAATCAACTTCGAAGTGGATAAGACCTGGTCCGATGTAAGCGGGCGGACTCTCTTGATATCTGGGACAATCGCAAAGGTCAAAGTAACAGTCGTGGTAATATACTCCCCCAATGCAGGACAAGCCCAGTTCCTAGAAAAGACAATACCAAAAATAATGTTGGAGGCATCCGGCCAGGTTGTCATTGGAGGAGACTTTAACCAGTGGGCAGACACGACCAAAGACTGGGAACCAGGCAACCCTGAGATAAGAAGCCAAGTTAGAAGTGAACGCACTGGACTTTCAGACATAATGGAGATATATGACCGGCAAGATGTGTGGAGAATTAAACATCCTGATGAAAGAGGCTACACATTTTACTCCAATCCGCACAAAACATTCACCAGGATCCCTGTACCTCACCAAGGACCTCCTCGACACCACAACACTATCTGAAATAGCTCCGGTAACATGGTCAGACCATGACATGGTCCTATCAGATATAAGGTGGGCAGACTTACCTGTTTCAGGAGGGAAGTGGCGCTGTAATGAAAGCCTGTTGAAAGATTCAGTATTTAAAATTGAAATGGCAACTGAAATTGAGGAATACTTCAAACTGAATAACAATGGGGAAGTCTCCAAGCAGACAATATGGGAGGCGGGTAAAGCCACCTGGAGAGGCATCCTGATACGAGAAGGATCTACCAAAAAAAGAGAGAGAAAGATCATTGAGCACAGACTTAGGTTCGAAATATGCCAACTGGAAAGTGAGAACAGGGAACACCTGGGCACGGACCGCGACAACATTAACATAGCACAACAAAAAAAGGAAGAACTCAGACTATTGGAGTATGAGCAAATTGCGCGTAAACTCCGATTCCTCAAACAGAAATTCTACGAGAAGGCAGACAAGGCCGACGTGCTGTTGGCAGCCAGACTCAGGGAACAAAGGGCAGAATGGAAAGTGAAAGAGATAATTGAAGAAAACCCTACGATCCCCCCAATCCCCCACACTATCCCGGAGAGTTTTGCCAACTTCTAGGAGGCGTTGTACACCTCGGAAGTGACTCCAGGGCAATCAGATACAGAACACTATCTTTCCCAGATAGATATGCCCAAATTCTCGTGCCCCGAAACTGAGCTCTTAGAATCTCCGATATCCGAACCTGAGGTCCAAGAGGCAATTAAAAGACTAACTGTAGGCAAATCCCCTGGAGAGGATGGTTATACCGCTGGGTTTTATAAAACCTTCAGTGACCAACTAACACCATTCCTGACAGAGCTCTTTAACGAGATATTAGAAACAGGGATGGCCCCCGACTCCTTTACGAAGGCGCTCATAACAGTGATCCCAAAGGAAGGAAGGAACCCCAAACTTTGTGGTTCATACCGCCCAATTTCATTGCTCAACTTGGATGCGAAAATGTACACCAGGCTATTAGCCGCTCGATTGGAAGTACTGATCCCTCACCTCATACACAATAACCAAGTCGGATTTATATTGGGTAGGCAAGGGGCTGACACCATGCGCAAAACGCTACATCTCATCCACTCATCACCAGAACTTCCAAGTGACCCTGCCCTACCGTCAATAGACGCAGAAAAGGCTTTTGATAGAGTGGAGTGGGAATTCTTGAGGGCAGTCCTTCGCAAGGTGGGGATAGGGTTGAGATTTAGGAAAGGGATACAAGCAGTATACACATCCCCAACGGCATCTATCTCTGTTAATGGGGAGTATTCCAGATGGTTTGAAATGGGACGGGGTACTAGACAGGGGTGCACCCTTTCTGCAATACGTTTGCGCTCTCCCTAGAACCCCTGGCCCAAAAGATACGATCCGACTCCAGAATAGAAGGCATGCGATTGGGAACAAAAGAATATAAGCTAGCACTCTATGCTGATGACATACTTTTACACATTACCAACCCTTCTGTATCTGTCCCAAATGCTCTCCAACTATTAGAAGAATATGGCAAACTCTCCGGGTTTAAGGTGAACAAGACTAAATCAATATTGTTCCCTTTGCAAGGAACGAAAGAGGAAAACGAAACTAAGTTCTTGCCCTTAGGCCTCAAACTCGAACACTCTACCCTAAAAATACTTGGGCATCCAGATCACCAAAAACATAACGGACCTATATGAAGCCAACTTTCCTCCCCTCCTCCAGAGCTTCTCGGCCGATCTGAACAGGTGGGACAAACTCACAATTTCGTGGTTAGGGCGGATTACCGCCATTAAAATGGTATGCCTCCCCCGATTCCTATACCCTTTCCAGATGTTACCTATCGAGATACCAAAAGTGTTTTTTTGATGAAGCTAAAAAACTTATGCTTAGGTTCCTCTGGCAGGGAAAGAAGGCGAGGATTTCATTCGACACCCTGACGCTCTCCAAGGACAAAGGAGGAGTAGGTCTGCCCGACCTGCGAGCATATTAGAAAGCCTCACAACTACGTATCCTTATCCCACACTTACGTGATCACAACCACCTACAATGGGTCCACATGGACAACCATTACTTCATGCCGGCCACTGTGTCAGAATGGCTATGGACCCCTCACAAAAGGATACAACGGAAAATTAAGGGCCACCCGATACTGAGTACCATCTGGAACATCTGGCAACCAAGCAAGGCAATGAAAAAGATCACCACCTGGCCGTCCCCACTTAGCCACTTATGGTCCCCTGGTATAAACGATCATATACCTGTGGTAGGAAGATTCCAATCCTGGTACGAGGCGGGACTCGAAAGGGTAGGGCAACTCCAGCAGAAGGACAAATTCATTACTCTTCCAGACTTAACTGAAGCCCTAGGAATAGGTCCATTATCCACCTTCCAATACATCCAGATAAAAGGAGTCCTCACAAAATCAGCATGGAAAGAAAAACTGCAGAGAGAACTCACCCCATTCGAACAACTCTTGGATTCCAAGTCTGAAATGAAGGGTTTGATATCGGCTATGTCCAAAGAATTTATCGAAGCAGGCACCGGGTCCACAGAACATCTTAGAAGCAGATGGGGGAGGGACCTAGGAGAGGAGATAGACCCAGAACAATGGGAAATGATATGCAAAAACGCATCCAAGACGTCCTTATCCAGCCAATACAAATCACACGCCATCAAACTCCTACACAGATGGCAATACGACCCACTCAAATTGTCCAAGATGTTTCAGACCCTGAGCCCGAGAGGGTGGCGAGAATGTGGAGAAACTGCCGACTATTGGCACATGTGGTGGAGCTGCCCACGCATTAAAGTATTCTGGGAGGAAGTCCTGGCATGGATTAAAGACATAGATGGCATACAAAGAGACGTTGATCCACGTTTGGTTCTCTTCTGTATGGAAAAAAACGAGGATGAGAGGTCTAGACTCAGGGGTCTTGCCCCCACACCTACTACTAGCAGCCCGTGCACTCCTAGTAACAAAATGGAAATCCAAAAAGGTTCCAAGTAAGAAGGAATGGATCAATTTGTCAACCAACATTTGCACAATGGACACAATGGAATTGATCATGGCATCCCTGCATAACAAAGCATCGTAATGTGAGACCTTATGGTCGGACTTTCGAGGCAAACACCTCTCCGAAACGACGGACTCCCAACCCGAAGACGCTACAGGATCTGATTGAACCAAGAATCCCAAAAACTCTCAATACAGGACAGTTATGACCCAAAAATCAAGGAAACCTCACAATAGTGAACCGAACATTACTCGCTATGAACATGTCAACAGAGAAATGATGCCGCAATGATGTCTGCCCAACCATGGGGGGAAAAGGGGGTGGGTAAGGAAGATGTTATACTGATTGTTACTACTAGAGATCGGAAATGAACACAAGAACGATCAAGTGTATAATGAGACTTTAGTTTTGTTCTGTTGATGTAACCATATGCTAACAGAGCTGTAACAATTGAAATGTTTAAATCTTTTTATTTTTCTTTTTGTTTCAAAATCAATAAAACCAAATTTAAAAAAAAAAGAAATGCTATTACGGTTAGTAATGCATGTCTTCTGATGCTTGTTAATCTGCTTAGAATCACATGCTGTGCATGGACTAGCAAGCAGTACCTGGAGTTGGAGGTGGGATGTGAGAAGGAGCAGTAGTGAAAAGATGTCTTAGTACTGCTTGTCCCATCTGAGAATCAGACCTAGAGTGAGTGTTTTGTAAAGGTGTGTACAGAACTCCACTTTGCAAATGGATTCGAGAGGAACATTTGCAATGAATGCTATGGAAGCCCCGGTGCCTCGAGTAGAGTGTGCTCTAGGCTTGAAGGGCAGTTCTCTGTTGAAAGTTTGTAGCAGAGTGTGATGCAGTTGACAATCCATTTAGAGATAGCCAATTTAGATACAGGGTCCCCTTCTCTGTCAGCTGCCACTGAAACGAAAAACTGGTTTGTTTTCCTTAGTGGTTTAGTTCTTTGTAGATAGTATATGACTGCCCTCCACACATCTAGTGTGGGTAGGCTTTTTTCTGCCACGTTGGTAGGGTTCTGGAAGAATGAACGCAGTTCTATAGACTGGTTCACAGGGAACTTTGCAATGAATTTAGACGCAAACATTGGGTAGGTGCGCAGAACTACCTTATCTCTGAATTGTAACAAAAGGATCTAGACTAGAAAAGGCCTGTAGTTCACTAACTCTTCGTATGGAAGTGACTGCCACTAGGAAGGCTGTCTTGTAGGTGATTGCTTTTAGGCTTGCTTTGTGCATAGGATGAAAGGGAGACCCCATAAGTCTGGTTAACACCACATTAAGGTCCCATACGGGAGCCGGGTTGGAAATGGGAGGATACATTCTCTTAACCCCTTCCATAAAAGTTTTAATCACTGGGATCTTCCATCCAGACACTTTCTGCTGGGACGTAGTGTAGGCTGAAAGTGCAGCTAGATGAACCTTCAGGGAATTGAATGCAATACCCGAGTCCAGCAAGTGAGTCAGGTATAACACGATATCTGTAGGGGAACATTCAATGGGATTGATGTCCTTGTTATTACACCATATGACAAAGCGTTTCAATTTATTGGAGTAGAAATGTCTGGTGTCAGGTTTCCTTACCTCTCTGAGTATGTCCGTGCATCTCTGAGGAAGATGGAGATGCCCAAACTCTAGGATTTCAGGTGCCAGGCCGCTACATTGAGATTTTGTGGGTATGGATGGAGTGTCCTCCCCCCAGCCCCCCATCCTGAGACATGTTGTAAGGGCAAGGCAGCTCCATCAGATGGGAGAACCAGGGTTGGCACGCCCATAATGGGGTCACCAAGATCATGGGCACTGGTTCCTGGTGCATCTTGTGCATAATCTTGTTGAGTAGGGGAGTTGGGGGAAAAGGGTAAACAAATCTCCCTGACCATGCTAGCCAGAGACCGTTCCCCTTGGGCTGGTTCTGAGGGTACCTGGAGGCGTTCTCTGGTCATTGTCAGTTTTCCAGAGTTGTGTAGACGCCATTCGTACTATAAGGGTAGTGGGAAGTCTCAGCTGAGCATGTCTGCCAGAAAACTGAGTTCCCCTGGAACGTGTTGAGACAACAGAAACATCTTGTGTTTGAGAGCTCACTTCCAAATGTTTTGAGATAGTTTGGACAGCCCTGGAGAAGGAGTAGCCCCCTGCTTGTTTGTATAGGTAATACATGTCTGTGTTGCTGTGTTCCCCTGTAGCTGCGTCTGAAAGGCTTTCAGTGCTTTGAACACTGCTAGTAGTTCCAATAGGTTTAGGTTGTTGGAAGCTACCGCTGGTGGCCAAACTCCATGCGCCGTCTGATGAAGGTGAGCCCCCCCCCACCCTGTGAGGGATGTGTATGTCGTGAGAGTGGCTTCTACTGCTGGGGTGGTGAATGTTTTCCCCTTCAAGAGGTTTTCCCTCGACCCCCACTTGAGAGAGAGAGAACAAGGTCTACCGAGACAGCCACTAGATCGTCCCATAGTCCGCTGGACTGATACCATTGGGTGTTTAGCCACTCTTGCATGGGGCACATGCGCAAACGCACGTGAGGAACCAAGTAAATGCGGGACGCCAGCAGTCGCATGGCCTTGCGTACCGTCACCTTGCGTCCGTCTACATACTGAGGAATTTCAAACAGCATATTTTGAACCCTCTCGTTGGATGGAAGACGAGCCCATCTTCTGTCCGAATAAGAGCCCCTAGAAACTGCTTGACTTGACTCGAGTCGAGGCTGGATTTCTTCTCGTTTATGGAGAATCCCAGACTGAATAAAAGGTTGACCGTCCTTTGAGTGTTTGCTAGGCATGTTTCGTAGCAGTCCCCTGTTATGAGCCAGTCGTTGAGGTAAGGATAACATGGGATGGATTAGGTGAGCCACTAACGCTGCCAGTACCTTTGTAAATACCCTTGGGGCTGAGGTAATGCCGAAGGGAAGGACCTTGCACTGATAGTACTTGCCCTCTATCATGAACCTTAGGTACTTTCTGTGTGCCGGCAACATTGAAATATGAAAGTATGCATCTTTCATGTCCAATGTTGCAATGTAATCCCCTTCATGAGAAGAGGAATTACTTGTTGCATCATCGCCATACAAAACCTTTGGGGTTTAACAAACTAGTTTGCTGGGCGCAAGTCTAGAACAGGGCGCATGGTTAGATCCTTTTTGGGTACAAGGAAGTACACTGAATAAATACCCTTGTTTACCTATATAACGGGGACGACTTCGATGGCACCCTTTTTCTGCAGGATCTTAACCTCTTGCAGCAGGATTTGGAGGTGTTCCGTGTCAGGTGCCTGGATTTTGGGAGTCTGTACCGAGGTGGCCGGCTGAACTCTATACAGTACCCGTGGGTGACGATCTTGAGCACCCACTGTTCAGATGTGACAAGGCATAAATCAGTTTTCAAAAATTGATTAGCAGATTTTGCTAATTACATTTTTTTTATTAGCAAATTAACTAATTTGATTAGCAATTTTGTACTAATATTGAATGTCACCAGAATTAGTTGTACCCCAAGATATAGAATTAGCAAGAATGCAGAAATGATTTCTATGTACCTCTGAAGTATAACATCAGTGCAATGTTTGTAAAATGTAAAGGTTTGCGCAAGATATTTTTAGAATAAAACGTTGGGCTAGGCTTACCTCTCAGGGCCGTTCTTATTAAGTGGGAAGGACCTCTCTGCCTAATCTTCCTCTACACTGTAGACCAATTCCTACAAAATAGGCAAAAAGCAACTAATTTACCGGCTACCCACAACAATGCACACTCACTCTGGAGTGGGGGGGGCTCGAGAATCGACAGCCGAACAAATGCCAGCGCAGCCACTTGCCAACACCCAGCCCAGCAATCGGGGACAGCGTTGGGGCCTTTCGCCTTTACAAACAAGTGAGGCCTCGAGCCTCTTGGGGGGGGGGGGGGGGGGAGGTCCAGCAACTGCCCCCATGGTTCCAGTCCGCAAACTGGCCAGTGTAAAGGTTCCTACTGGCTCTGGCTGCTTGCCCCGTGATAAATAAGGCAGCTAACCTCCATGCACCACTGCAGCCTGCTCGGACTGGCCTATACAGGGCAATAGGTCCATGGCTTAACCAAGAACGCAAAATGCTTGTGTGGGCCCATATTTATTGGGTCAAAGTGAGCCACCTTTTTGGCCAATGTGGGCCAGTTTGATGAGTTACTGGAGTCCAGTAACTCAAATTGGCCCAATAGTTTTGACCAGTGTTGTGGTGCTGAAATTTGCCTCACCTCCCCCTTGGGTTATTCAAACAATGTCACAAAAGGAGTTAATTCACTGTGGAGCACTTTTTCGGTTGGTGCCCGAGACAATTGTATGCCCCAGTCCGACCCTGCCCCACTGTTTCCACCATCAGCAGTGAGGAGGCCAGTGGGCACACATCAGAGTCCCCTCCACGGTTCTAGATCTGGTCCTGCACCGTAGCGTCCATTATGTGCCCTTATTTAATGACCTTCACTGTATGACCAGTGGCGTAGCTAGGAGGGGGGCAGTGTCCAATTTCGGTACTGCAAAATTCAGGGAAAACTTTGTATTGGTTCTTTGAGTTTACATGCAAATGCCTTTTGTCCAATACAATTTGGGTGGTTGTGAAACGGCGATTTAATGAAATATGCATATTTCAATTTGAACCGCAAATTTCTGACTTCACATCACATTACAACAGAGTTTACCTTTTTGACATGTGGGCAGAGCGTGGTTTTGTGTGACTCACTGTGGGCAGGGCATAAATCTCAGGAATCTTTGATTTTCAAACGTAGGCAGGTATGGGTGCTGGGTGTTAGAGAGCGCCTGCTCTGTGACACCCAGCACCCGCCGTAATAACGCAGCCTTGTGCTCGTAGAAGAGACCTTCTACGAGCACAAGGCTGCGTTATTACGGCGGGTGTTACAGAGCAGGCGCTCTTTAACACCCAGCACCCACTGTAATAATGCTGCCTAATGCTTGTAGAATTACGTCGGGTGCTGGGTGTTAGAGAGCGCCTGCTCTCTAACACCCAGCACCCGCCATAATAACGCAGCCTTGTGCTCGTAGAAGAGGCCTTCTATGAGCACAAGGCTGTGTTATTACAGCGGGTGCTGGGTGTTAGAGATGCCCTCTAACATCCAGCACCCGCTGTAATAACGCACCCTGCTGTTCGTTGAAGGCCTCTTCAGGCTGCGTTATTATGGCGGCAAGTGTCTGATGATAATATTTCTCCCGCCCTTTGGGGCGGGAGAAATATTAGTCTCAGCCACTTTCTAACACCAGCACCTGCAGTAATAACGCAGCCTGCTGCTCGTTGAAGGACTCTTCTACGAACAGCAGGCTGCGTTATTGCGGGTGCTGGTGTTAGAAAGTGGCTGAGAAATATCATCAGAAACTTACACCCAGCAACGACACCATTATGAAAAGTGCCCGGCTCCCCCACCCAAACCTCCCCCAACACTGCTTCAGCCTCCTTACCCGAGGACGTTCAGCCGGACTGTGAGACGGGGGCACCCTCCTCTCACCACGTGATGACGCTGCATCCGGGCTATGCTGACAAAACATTGATACAATGTTTTCAGCCCAGCCCGGTGCTTCTGCCTCGCCTGCGCTGCACGTTGTGCACAGAGGCACAACTTTTAAAGGCACACAATCTTTTTTTTCTTCTTTTTTGCCATGGAAATCATATCGCAGTTGGTGCGCCATGATAGTTAAAATAAACAGCAAAACATAATCATTATATCGCGATTTGCAATGCGATACCGCTTATTTTATGACTTGTGTGATCCCTTCCCATGCATGCAGGAAAGATGTTCATCGTCCCCTGACTGGGGAGGCATGGGAGGGGACCCAGACTTGAGAGTCATTTTTGAACAGAGGCCTGGGAGCCTCTAGAGGTGGCGTTGCGACCCCTTCCCTTTCCCCGACATTGTCCACTGAGAGGGTAAGTAGTGGAGGTGTTAGAACCTTGTCCAGAAGACCAATTGTTTCCTGAGCCATACTGATTATGGGGGGGGGGGAACGTTGATAGGATTGGCCACGAAAGGATCAGCGAGAACTTCCCCCTCTTTTCTGAAAAATCTTTGGGTAATTTGGATCAAGGACTTGAGGGTCCCATGTTCTTTTTTGGCAGACTCCCTTGCCTCGTCCACTGCTTTTCCAAACAGATTGGAATCTTCCACGGGTTTGTTAATCAAAGATTCCTGAGTCTCGGGTTTAAACCTGGAATTTCTCAGCTAGGCATGGCGTTTTAACAGGGTACCTTGTGCTAGAGCGACCTGCTGTTTCAGCAGCATCCAAGGTATTCTTGAGAATGTTATGATTAACTTGCTTGCCCTCCACTACGATTGCTAGTAGGCAGGTGCACACTGGTTCTGCGACCTCCTGCAAGCCCTCTTGGGGTTAGGTTCCACTGGACATCTGAATAACTAGCCAACAGGGTAGAATTGTTGGCTATGCGCGTGGCGTAAGCCACTGCAGTGGTTATTCTTTTCCCCAGATAACTTCTTACACTCCTTGTCTGGTGGCGCCTCGCCTATAGACAAGGGTACCCCACCCTTTTCCTCGTAGTCGTGACCACCAGAGAGTCTGGTGTAGCATGACCTCTGATATATAGGGGATCAGTAGGGGAGGGTCGAAATAGTTTCTCCACTCTGGGATTAACAGCTGTAGTCTGAAAGGGTGTTAATACAGAGGGGGCTATATGTCTCTTGATGGAATTGAGAAGGGGAATAGCTTGGCTAGCCGGAGGCTTCTAAATCAGAGTCAATAACAGCCTCCTGTGTGGCTATCCGGAAGTGGTCCTGCAGCCTTCCTGAGAATGGCATGAAATGCCATTTGGTCGTCCACAGGAGAAGCCTGACGCACAGGGGGAGATGGAGGGTCAAGGCCAATGGCATCCTTGTCCGGGGTTGGAGTCAGGGATAGCCATAATGGATTCTCACCAACAGGTTGGTCATCTCCCCAATTCGGGGTGTGATCACGAGGATCATCGAAAAGATCATCCCCCCCATGTGTAAGTGTCCTGTGCATAAGGGCCAGGAGGAACCTCTTCTGGGTCTGAAAGATCGAAGACCTCATGGAGGTGGCCTGAGGTCCTCTGATATTTAGTTACTGAGGGAACATAAGGGATCTCTTCACAAGGCCTTTTTGGGGTAAACCTCTCTGAAAAATGTACAACTTTCTCTAGCCTGTTCATACACCCCTCAAATGTCTCCCTAGTCCATTTAGATGACCCAGAAGTGTCTAAAAGGGGGAAAAAAATCCTCTGAGGATCCTTTAGTTTAGAACGTCGAGCTCTTTCACTGAGAGTCTTAGGCTAGGGACTCTCTAAGGTCCTGACACTCTTTGGGGCATTCTGGTGTCTCTTCCGACGTACTTTTAGGCCTATTGCGCCCTTGCGGATGTTCGGATGCGTCTTTCGACATATCCTTGCGTTTGCCAGCTGCCGAGACAATCTTCGTGATGCTTTTGCCGATGTTCGGCGTTACGGGATGGTGTTTAGGCTGAGAGGGCGGCTGAGTCGAAACTTCGGTGCAACCAGAGTTTTCTTAAGCATCGGCGCGCTCTTAGAAGGCGCGTCGATATGGGATTTGGTGCTGGCGCCCTTAGTTACATAATGCCCGGACACATACCGCTGAGGTGGTTGCAGGGAGGGCTGCCAATCTTGCTAATCGGTGGGTGTCATCGAGCAACCCGATGCAACCGTTGACGTCTTGGACTGCTTCGACTGATAAGCCGCAACAGTACCGGGGGTTGTGCGTTTATACCCATGTGATGTGGGTGTGTCCTCGTTGCCGGGGTGTAATCCCCCATAGAAGGACTTGCGTCATGCCTATCAGGGCCGGGGACGGATGTCTTGGAGCGAGCTTGTTCCGTTGTCAGGTCAATGGCATCCATGTCAGAGCCATGGTCGTCGCTATGTGCCTCATCGTTTTTGGTGGCTGTGGCGGCGGGCGGTATCCTCGGCCTGCGACATTGCATAGGCCACCCACCATTTTACACAACGATCCCTTATAGTCTTAGGACAAAGGAGTTTACAGTGCCGACATGACGCTTCAGCGTAGTTGAAGGAAAGACACGTGTTGCACCGAAGGTGCTGGTCTTTTCAGGGAAATTTTCCCTTACAGGAAGCGCAAAATTTAAATGGCGTCTTGTCCATAGCAGAAGGTAACAGAAGCAACAATAATACCAAAAGGGCAAAGAGAGGGGATAAGGAAATACATTCTTAAAGAAGGGAACCCCCAAACCCTACTCTCCCTCTGTGTAGGCCGGCCAGAAGGTTTCGTCGGAACGCCAGCCGCTGAAGTCTGATGTTCTGTCTTCGGCGGCAGTTCAGTAATTGTCAAAGAGGGGACGAATGTTGTATAAATGACCAAGGGTCGGGATTTTTAGAAATTGCAATTTTTGATAGAGCTCTGTATAAGGCGACCAGCTAGCCGGGTGGAAAAAACCAATCTGAGGGACCTCGATGCGTGTGTATTTCTGGGTACACTACTCGTCACGTTAGGGATAGTGTTACAGACATGATTATGCTGACGTCCCCTTTCGATACTCGAAAGACAAGATGCAATACTCCCTGGTTACCACTGTATGTTGGACTAGATGCACAGCATGCGATTCTAAGCAGATTAACAAGCATCAGAAACACAAAATACAGAAACGCAGAACAGAAGGAAGGACTGAACGGTGGAAATCCTCAGCTCCCTTGAAATATATGCGTGATGCTCCAGACTAATATAATATAGCCTGGCTACATCTCACTGAACTTATGGCCTGCTAAACCTTGATGTTACATAATAACACCTAAGTACTATTGGAAGTTAAGATGCAAAACACCCATTGGCTGCCCACTGGCAAGCAAAACATCAATTGGATAAAAAAAGAAAGAGGTCCTATGATTTGTTGGACTGATGACTGTCACGTGTGGCAAAAGGGGTGATCGAGAAACGAAACTCAGCCAGCTTGAGGCCAGATTGATCTGCAAATACAGAAGTGTTACTCATGTATCGAATTTCGAGCATGTGTTTGATGTGTTTTAGTATTTCAGGCAGTTGGCTTTTCTAACTTGTGCGATTCGGGCCTTAATGAGACCTGACCCCACGGTTTGGACTGTACTTACTATTTGCCTAATGTTGTATTGAATTAATTTTTCCAGGTGTCGTTCTACAGGGGAGATCTCAACACAAGCCAATTGGTTCGAGAATTGTTACTTGCCACTATTTCCTAAACACTATTTGAGGTAGTGCTCAGTATAGTTTCTCCTGTGGTTCGGATGGTTTTTAAACCTTGAGGTTCTGGTTCATTAAATTGAAACTACTAACCCAGCAATTTCTGGTTTTACATTGCTATGTTGCACATTGCTCAGGTTGGTTGCCATGAACATTATTTTTGGGTAACAGTGCATATTACCCTGTTTAGCAACAGCACCGATAGCTTACTGTTCGGGTCCTAGTAGTAGGACATCTCAACTTGATTGTGTTATAGTTGTATAGTCAACTGCCTGGTTTGAACAGGAGAAGTTTAGTATTTAGTATGAGCATTTTTACTTGGTGGCAGTCATGACCCTGCTTTACCGCCACTTGTGTAGCACGCTTTCTGGGTCTGCACATTTATGACCCATTAACTCATGGAGGTTTACTTTGATATATTATATTTGGCTTCAGACCTGAATGTTAGTGATTTCGCTCTAGAGTGTTTCCATTAACTTTGCAGTGCTCTGTTGCCACCACTGCTTCATATTATCCAACATGGCCGGCAGGGATACGGAACTGGCTGAGTCTAGATGTCTTCCCTTCATTCCGAATCATATGATAAATCAGCTGTGGCCGCCAGCTAGCCAATTAGCGTTGTTGGTGCCAAAAGGCTGTCCATGGTTGCTGGAAACAGCAAAACCTAGGTACCCCATTTTCAAGGCATGTTCCTTTTCCATAGCCTGGCGCTTAATAATTACTGCAGGTCCTAAACTCTAGATTTTGTTTTATAATTGTTCAGGTTGCATTTCCAGGTAACACCACGCCATGGGTTTACTTCAGGTTGCTTGGAGAATGTTATACTTAATATTGCACTAAATGCATTTTAGTTTTCAGGCTTGATCAGGAAGCTTTTTACATGCTTTGGAGTTAGACGCGTTTGTCAAGCACTTCAATTTTTGTGCAAATGTATTATATTTATCATGTGTTATAGTATATTTGAGTTTGTCTAGATTCCATCTGCTTCTCATTGTGTTTTTCCTTTGATTTTGAATTTAGGACATAGACCTATAGAGGTTAGTTATTTTTGCTGCATTTTTGCCACCTTACGAGTTGGGAATTGCATTGGTACTGTAATGAATCATACAGAGTCATCGCTGAAGTCCCAGTGATGAACTCCTCCCACATGGCTAGGGGATAGCAGCCGCTACCTGATCCTGACCCAGGGGGTGGTATTATGAGGGAGATTGGAAGTTAAACCCGGATACCTTGCACTTAAACGAATACATATTTTTAGTAGGTCTTTAATTAATAGTGTAAGTGGTGAGCCGACATGCGTTTGGCTTGTTTCATGGTAACCAAGCCAACAGGCCAGACATCCCGAGCCCAACCGGGCCCTGGACCACTGTCAGACATCAGGGACGGAATTGGACCTCACACTTCAACCCAATATGGCTGGATGAGAATTAATCCTGATCCGCCAAAGGTGGTAACCACCAAATCAACTACTATAGCTTTGATAAGGACATGGATGGGCTAAAACACATGTTGGCTGACCACTTACGCTATTAAGTGGATTAAATGTGAAAACAAATAAGAACGGTATGGACTTCAAGTCACGAGGAAGAGGGGTCCAGAGTTACCAAACTGTAATGAGCAGTCTAAATGTTGTGATGACCCACACCTGAGCGGAACCTTTAAACATTTAAAGGCCTTTCAGGAGCAGGCCAAAGGGGAGCAGCAGGAAGAAGCAGTAGCTGGAGTCATTGCTGTGCTGACGGTGGGACGCTATGCAGAAAAACGTGGCAGAGGTCGGGATTCCTGTTTTATGCAGAGAATGCACATCAGGAAGCGGTATTGAGGCCATCTACCCCGAGGGAAGGAGAAGCTCTCCGAGTCATGTATCCCGCTCCGGTGTAAGATTCTCACCAGAGAGCATATGGAGCAGTGGAAGCTCCATTGACAGTTAGTGCAAGCAGAGGCAAACTGACCAGTGCTGTCAAACGCAGAGAGAGTCCCAACGAAAGAAGAAGCAGAACCGGTGAGTCAGAAGAAGACGGCAGGATATACTAATGAGTTGGCCTGATGCAGGTGATCCCAGGGTGCTCCGACGGAGATCGCAACTCTCCTATTAGGAGATGTCGAATAGGGGAAAATTGTAACCTGCATTGCAAAAGAGGAAATAATAAAGCAAAGTGAATACAAATTGCCTAATGAGAGATATCCAAAAAGGAAATATTGTAACCTGCAGTGCCAAAGCTAAAGAGGGGAAATAATAAAGTACAATTTACCTAAAGGGCGATATCCAATGAGGGAATATTGTAACCCACATTGCTAGAGCCAAAGAGGGGCAATTGTGACAAATCAACTTCTGGGGCACCAGTGGTCCAGGGGTGAATATCGGTTTGTAAACCATCAATCAGCCCCACACCTCTAGAACACCAGAAGGGATCCAAACAGATTGGAACAACAAGTACATTATAAACCTCCTTGTCCAATTTGTGTAACGTGGACGGAACAGCAGGCTTCTCTCGGAAAGGTTGGGGATCCTTGTGTAGTTGCAACACAGCAAGAATACAATCATCATCCGATGATAAAAGGGCCTGTCCTGTCAAGGGCTGTATAAAAATATCTACTTTATTATTATCACAACAGACAGTTCTAGCAACATGACGAAATACAACCCACCCTGTAAATGAACGCAGAGGACAGACAGTTTCAAAGAAGGAAAAGGGATGTACTCTGGATACTCACAGGAGGGTAGCGGGTATGGTAAATAATCACAACAGTGGTTACTTGGCTTTAACACAAAGGGAGCAACGGGTCTGTCCCTAGGGGCTTTCCAGGAAGGACCAGGGGGACAGAACCACAATGTATCTTGTTCTGTAGGTGTTCTTGGTGCTTGACAGGGTTGGGTCGTTTTGCAGGCTTGCGTGACAGGGTTCAAGATGGGAGTCAGCTGTGGGTATGAGGCGGCAAGACAGTTCACAAGCGAAGTTGGTCAAACCTCTACAGGCTGGTGTACACAGCGGCTCGAGGTCAGGAATGGTCTCAGTGCTGGTCGGCAGTTCTGAAGCATTGGTCGAGACATTCTCGGATGTCTTTAAGTGAATGCGGTGTAACATCGGTCAACGTTGTAGTTGGTTGCAGCTCGAGGAACTTGACTGGCTCGAGAATGTCCTTTAATGTGGCTGTCGGTAGATGCTTGTCGAGAACTTCTCCCAGCTTCTTCATTCGGCTTGTGTTGTCCTTTAAGGTGGACTGCCAAACTGCTGAGGAGTGTGTTGCAGGCAGCTGCCTTGTCCTTGGTTTTGGGTTTAGAGAGCTTCTGGCACTTCCTACCTAGGAAGCTTGCTGCAGAGCCTAGTAGGGCATGCTGTGTGCCGGCTGGGTACTGATTCGCTATCTCCCTCTGTTCCCTGGGAGATGTTTAGGGAAGAGATCTTGCTTCCCTCTTTGGAGGTTCTGGTCTTCCTTCACTGTTGGAAGATGTAAGGCAGACTATACCTTCAGCCAAGGACCAATCATGAGTTATTCTTGCTACCCCTTCCGAAGTCTTAGGATGATCTGCCAAAAGAGGCTCTCAGCCCTCTTTTAAAGCCAAATGGGGTACAGTGATTGGTGTAGGCTAAGCCTACCTTAATGAATAAATCCTGGGGTCCCTACCCACAATCTCCGGTATGCAGGAGGTCATCACCAGAGTGCTTTGCAGCAGGAAAGGTAAATCGGTGACAATCTGTGATTCTAAGTCCCACCCATCTTCCTGTCTGTTGTTGATCAAAGAGTCTCTCTGGTTAATGGATCTTTCTGTGGTTCCTGATTAAAGTGGCAGGTCTCCCTTGAAGCTGCAGCAAGACCAGACTCTCTGGCTCCTGTTAACCACATTCTTGTACCTTATGAAGGAAGTCTCCCTGTGGAGTAGATTACTGTAAACACGCAGTCCCAGGCATGACAGTTCACGGTCATTGATAATGAGGGCGAGAACTGGCTTCAGGTTGACAGTTGCATATGAAAGGTTGTTGGGGTTTTCCATCTCCTTTGTTAACATCTGCAGCCAGACCCCATGTGGGCCTGTTTGAATTACCCTGTAATTGGTATGCAAATCGCTGCAGCCAGCTGCAGGGGACATCAAAAGACAAGAGCGGATCCATGGAGCCTTTGTTATTTTAATCGGACTGGCCATGGAAGGGGAATGTTTGGTCCTCCCCCTTCTGAAGATGCATCCTGTACTGCTAATAGCACATCCCAACTAAACATGGAAGGGCAGACTATGGCTGTAGGCTGTGTCCACCCAGAGTACACAGGTCTACGCATTTGTCGTGCTGCAAGCATGGGATAATGAGTGTGGATGATCCCCACACATTTACATGAGGTTGGTCTACCATCATTCGATTTAATTGAACATTTCACAAAACGCCCAGGCGAGAGCACACCCACTGTGTGGATGGTCGAATTCTTCACAGCAATAATAAAGAAAAAGGAATACAACTTTCCTAAAGAGGGATATCCAGTAAGGGGACATTATAACCTGCAACCAAAGAAAGCTGAGAGTGACACCAAGGCCATTTGAATATAACAGTCCTAGAAGAAGATACCATGTGGGAGAAAGTTGTAAACCACATTGCCAGCAGCCAATAAGTTTTGTAAATGGAAATCAGAGACACAAGGGGAAAGGCCCTGCTTGTAAAAAGGATCAAGGGGTAGGGAACTGTAACATGCATTGCCCATGTCAAACAGAACAATGTGAGAATCATTGTTTTGTGCATTATACTTCTGGAAGAAGCTGTAAGCCAATTGTGTTGAAAGTCAAAAGACTAACCTGAGAAGCAGTTGTTGATTCAACTCTCCCAATTGAGGATTTAAGTATGGGAAGTTTGGAACAAGCCCAACCACAGA
The DNA here is from genome assembly GCF_040938575.1 of Ambystoma mexicanum. Taxonomy (NCBI): domain Eukaryota; kingdom Metazoa; phylum Chordata; class Amphibia; order Caudata; family Ambystomatidae; genus Ambystoma; species Ambystoma mexicanum. The sequence goes on from NC_090921.1 coordinate 143,156,474, forward strand.
GTACAAGTTGTAGTGGTTTGAGTTTTATCCTGGCGGGCGAGTAAACCAGGAAAGGGACACATAGTAGTTAGTCCTGGCAAGTGAGTGGAACAGAAACAAGGTCATTTGAAGTACTGTGAATGTGGTAGATGGTTGTGGTAGAATATAAGTGACAATTCCACTATTGTGTTTTGATGAACTGTTGTATAGCTATTCTGACTAAAGTATATCTTTTGGAATGAACCATCCTGACTAAGGTGTTGCTTATGAAGGAGAAATCCAATGTTATAAACGGTGATTGATTTTCAGATAAAAGTTCATCTACATTGACTTCTGACTTAATGTGTAAAGAGAAAGTCTTTTTGGTTTGCTAAGCAGAAGGTTGTGGAAACTTTAACAATTGGCTTTAAGTGTGAAGGAACCCTTTTGAACGAAGATAGTCACTTTGCCAAGTGAAGGACATATTGAAAAAAGAACTGTATATTCAATCTTTTTTAATATAACATTTTATTGTTTTTTGTTAACACAAAGAAAAGATACAGCCCTGATCAACGGGATAACCAATACTTCCCTTTCCCGCCCATTCGTAGTTCCACACCTTGTTCCACATACAGAGGAGCTTAGTATAACCGGATATTTAACCACATTAATATTGCGCAAACTGGTTCCCTTACGAGTCCTTGGGTTTTGGCACAGTCTGTCCATATAGGTTACTTTTCAGTGTGCATCTTCCCATTTTTGCCATATTTTCTGAGCTTTCTCAGGACATCCCCGGGATGTATATACTCTTTTTTTCCATTGCAATACAAATGTCCACATCTGTCAACCATTGCTCATAAGTCAGTGCTGTTGCAGAGCCCCAGAGTTGCGCTATATTCCTTTTCAGTATTGCAGAGGTGGTAGATAAAAACACTTTCATAACATGTTAGCTCGATATCCTCTTCTATTCCCAGCAGTAGTTGTTTGGGGCTCATGTGAAATCTTTTGCCCATTACCCTTGACAGTTCGCTGTAGCATTGCTGCCAGTATTGTTGGATGACGGCACATTCCCACAGTATGTGATAGTAGGAGCCTTCCTCCCTTTTACATCTCAAGCAGTGCGGGTCAGTGGTTTTCCCCCAGCTGAATAGTGCTACCCTCGGGTAATAAATTCTGAGCAGTATCTTCAGTTGTATTAACCTGAACCTGGAGGAGATAGCCACCTCTCTGGGGAACATTAGTGCAGCCACCCAGTCCTCAGAAAGTATGGCGCCCACATCCCTTTCCCATTTGGCCTTCAAACCTGACAGTTCTTTCGTGGCGAAGGAAGTTATGGCACTATATAAGGTAGATGTGACTGTGTCTAACCATTTCTGGGAACAGGTTGCGTTCCAGCGGGGAGTAGTCTGGCATGTCTATCATATCGGGGAGATGGACCTGTAGCGCATGTTTAAGTTGCACATAGTGGTACTGTTCATTAGGGGGACGCGTAAAACTGAAAGCTAAAACTTTGAATGGTATTATTTCGTTTTCTCTCACTACGTCCCCAATTTTCGTAATGCCTAATTGGGACCAGGAGTGCCATTTAGGGAGTTTGTTCACTTCCGGGAGGTGTTTATTATTCCACAGTGGTTGTGCTGGGGTTAGCTTTCCATCCCAGCCTAAGTATTTGTATATTCAATCTTGAGTGGATTGAATGAAAAGAACTGTGTATTCTACCTGGAGTGGAACTTTCCTGAAATTGTACTTTGGTTGAAAACATCCTGAATTGATCCAGGGGAAGGGAATCCTACCCTGGTTACAAGTATTCCCGTCTATAATCTTTATGTTTGAATTTATATGTTGCTTCTTCGTCTATAACCTCTCCTCTTACAAATAAACTCAGAAATGCGAAACCTCAAACACTTAAATGGTATTCCGAAGATGAATTATGTTTGGACAAACTGAAACATATTTTGTGCTGTGATCCTTTATTGAAGGTGGCACATTCCAATAGGGAATTCATCCTGCAAACTGATGCCTCGCATACAGGTTTAGGTGAAGTTCTTTCACACAGTCATGATGGTATCGAACATCCTGTCCTCTATATAAGTAAGACATTATTTCCCAGAAAGAAAAATGATGTGACTCTTGAACTTGGAGCCCTGGCCATCAAGTGGGCCATAACCTACCCTAAACATTATTTGACTGCTAGAAAGTTCTGACTCATCACAGACCATAGCCCATTAACTTGGTTGAGCCCTTGCAAAGACACTAATGCAAGAGTCATGCGCTGGTTTCTGGATTCACAGCCCTATCGTTTCACTGTGGTACATTGAAAAGGAAAAGAAAAGGATAATGTAGATTTCCATTCCCGGTTTCCAATAGATGCAGTAAAAAAAACCAGCGACAAGGGTTTGCGATGTATCGTCACTGAATCCCCGGTGACAAGCTCCTCCCACATGGCCAGGGAACGGCAGCCTCTACCTACCTGATCCTGAGCCTGGGGGTGGTATTATGAGGGAGGATCACGTGGGAGGGGATGACTGCCAGGAGGAAGTGATGACTCCTTTGGGAGGGATGCAGTATTCCCTTCTGTCATTTTGAGGACAGCACCATGACACCTAAACTGCTGATGGCAAACTGCCATTCTGAGCAAATAGCCATTCACACCTCACATGTATATAGCACACACATCACATCTCCTATCTCTGGTGATTAAGTACTAGGTAAAAATCCCAAACAAAATCACCTTGGAAGTCCTATTAAGCCTATGGACTCCATACTCCCATAACGCCTCAAGGAAGAGGAAGGAGTTGGTATGGATTGAAAAGAAAACTAAACTAACACGTGGACTAGTTGTTGCAATGTAGATCAGCTGCGCAGGACATTTAAAGATGGTTTTCACTTGCAATCAAAAAGTGGAGAGAAGAGAAGCAGCTCGGGGGAAGCGGGAAGCAGAACTGCAGGTGAAGGCAAGACGCATGGGAGCGGACCGTGCTGAAGCAGGCAGGTGCTTTCAAGCTGCCGTTTGTCAACATTTCTTATCGTAGTGGTGCGAGACCCTGAAGAGCATGCAGGCTCCAGGGAAGAGCCCTGAGGGAAACAGTAGCAGGATAGAGGCTGACAAGGACGCGGTCGAGCTGAACAGCAGCATATTTACTGGCAAGTGAATGCAAGGCTGGCGGAAGAGCTGAAAGAGGGTCTGCCAAGCTGGAGACACCATTCCTGAACAGAGATTTGCTGCAGAAACGTTTCACGGGTCAGAAATTCTTTGAGATACCCGTGCGCTGGCCCAGTGAAGGTGGGAACCCTGGGCGTACCGACAAGCCCATGAACATTTAAAAGTGCATTTTGAATATCGATTAAGTAAATTAGAAAGACAGAATAAGCACAATTCCTCACGCCTGAATGTCAATATGGAGAAAGCTGGAGCTAATGAATGTTAATGAAGAAGCTGAAAGAAAAGAAATTGCACAAGTCTCCAAATAGGAGAAGTTCATATGGGGGAAGTTGGATCAGGCATTGCCATAAGCAAATGAATACTGGTGAAGAAGTTAAGACAGAACTTGAACAAGTCTTAATTTTTTATTGTATTCATAATAAACTTGTAGCTTGAGATAGCTTTGCATATGAAAACAATACCACATATAACATATGAACCTGTTTGATGTGGTAAAACTTTTCATAGAAATTGTAATTGTAGCATTACAATTCATTTAGGGTTTAAAATATCCCAGCGGATAATGTAGATAAAATCTTCATACAAACAGCATAAAATGTCATCATCAAATGAATATCGTTGCCTTCTAGTGGATGATTCCATCTTATTTTGGCATCATCTTCCCATTTCATATTGTTATAAGCTTTCAAATATTGATTACGGAGAGAGGACAAACTATTTCAGTAGCACATAATAATGTTCTGCAGAATCTAACAATTCCTAGCCACACAATCGGCATAGTCGCTCGTTACGAGGGATGCTAAATATCGCACCCATAATTTCCAATACACCAGAGACATTGGGCCTCATTAGAAGTTTGCCAGTCCGGTAACAACGGTACTGGTAAGCTTGCCGGTACCGTTGTTACCGGACCGGCAAACTACGAGTTCTGCTCACGGGTGCCTTCCTCCCCGCCAGGTCTGACCTGGCGGGCGTACCAGCACCCGCGAGCAGAACATGTCGGACCTCCCCATTCCCATTGAGCACTGTGGGGCTCGAATGGGAATGGGGAGCATTTTTTTTCCGGCGCCCGCGAATGGGCAATTACTGGGTCCGGCGGGGCCGTAATGACCCGGAAATTGCACAATCGCGGGCGCCAAAAAAAAAAAATGAATCCTGCTCGGCTACCGCCGGTATTGTAATAAGTCCCATTGAACTTGAACAGGAGGTATTCTTTAATGGTAATACTATTGGGAAAGGCAGAACTCTATTTTGGGGGTTCATGCTAGGCTAGAAAAGATTGTATGAAGACACCAGTGTTAGTATTGGTGGATAACTGGACAAGATCGCATTCTGCATTGAAATAGCAAATTGTCTTTTTTACTTTCATTTTCCAAGTTGAAACATATAGCCTGTAACTCGGAAGCTTGCTAACATGGGTCCACCTATGGTGAATAGCCATCAAATGACCAAGACGTCCGAAAGTATCTCCTGTTGTACCCGGTTAAATGGGCTTGTATTAGATTTACCATGATGGTATCATTGTACAGTTGTGTCAAAGTCTCATAACTAGTAGTGATCTTGTATTCTATTCTGCCCACTATGCTCATGATATTGAATTCCTGGGATAGATATTTGCATGGAAAAAAAATTGCCATTCTAAACAGTACGTGCACAATTTTGGCCTCAAGTTTAGATAGTTCACTACTGTATCTAACACCCTACAATTCAATTCCATAGAGCATGCATGGAACAATCTTAGCAGAATATAGCAGCAGTATAGTCTTTATTTAGCATCCTCCATCGTTACCAATAAAGTGGCTAATGGCATGACACATCTTCATACATTTATTTTTCATTTCGTCCCATTGAGCATCCCACTTCAATTCATCATCGAGGGATACCCCTAAATATTTGTAGAATTTGACTGTTTCTACGGTTTTCTGATCAAGGTGCCAAGATGTCCGGTTAAATTTGTGAGTTTTTACTTTACCCATGAAGGTGACAATTTTTGTTTTCTCTACATTTATCTTTAGATCATTTCCTTGTCGAATACACCTAAACAATCAAGCTTCGCTTGTAGCCCTAATGGCGTTTAGTCTAACATCAGCATAGCCTAGCGAGGCAATTTGAAGGGGTCCAATTTTTAGCAGACAGGCTCTTACAGAGTTGTAAGTAAATGCCAAATCGGCTAACTATAAGTTGAACAATGTGGCTGCTAAGATGCAGCCCTGTTCACGTACCATCAGAAAGTGGCCGCTTATTCGCCCCTCACCATCTAGTCTTACACACAACGAGGTGTCGGGAGTAGAGCAACTTAATCATGGACAGCAGACCAGATGGAATCTTCCCATGTCGTCAGTGTATTCCATAGCTGGTTCCTCAATATTGTATCGAATGCGGCACTTATATCAATTAATGCACCATAAACAGGGAGGTGGCTGCGCTCCCAAACATATTCAGTTGCGCTGACTAGTGTTAATAGGTTATGCATCATGCTTGATTTGGCTCTGAATCCTGCATGATAGGGCGGGAGGATTTTGTTCGGATTTATCCACTGATTCAATTTTATTAGTAGCACCTTGTTGAAGATTCTTGTGGGAATGTCCAGCATGCAGTGATTCAGCGGATCATTTCAGCACCCTTTTTTTATGAATCAGCAATATTATTCTTCCTGCCAACTTACTGGGACAACGCACTGGCCGATATGGGAAAATAGAGTATGTAGTGCATTTTCCCAGAGCCCATGTGATAGGCACAAAACTCCATTGCATGTCCCATCTGGGCCAACTACCCTAGACATATGAAGATGCATAATTAGCTTGGAAATCGTAGAGATTGATGGTTTTTAACAGTTGTTGAAAGTTCTGCCGCATCTCTTTGTTCCCTGTTGTCTTTTAGTGCTGCGGCTATATCTTGTCCAAGTTTCTTTTTTCTGATCTGAATTCGACAGTGATATTTGTTGCCATATCAGCTTTCTCTATTCCAACGTTCAATAGTGCTCTTGTAGCATCTTTTTTTTGGCTACAGCTTCTTTTATTGTCATCATGGCTTTATCAAAATCAAGTATTATATTGTGATCAGGGTAGGCATCAAGTGCACACCACTTCTCTGAAAACGTTGGTTAAACAGACTCAGCAATTGCTTTGGCTTTTTCTAGTTTAGTAGGGTTCCACATGATGCGGTTAGCACCAGAATAGATGAAGAGGTCGCCATTTAGATCGGATTGATTAGTCGCCATTTTGGTTTTAGTAAATGATCGCTTTAATTGCATGGAATGTTGGGAAATTGAAAACATTCTAACTTTGCGTACCATACCACTAACTGGAGGTTGGACACGTCATCATCGTCATTTCTGTCACTTCGCAAATGGCTACAAATGTTACAATATTTATGGTACATGGGGTACGTTTTACAGTTAGGTTACCTTGTGTTATTTTATGTAGAAGCGATACATTTGTAGATTTGCATGCGCGCAGAAACAAAACGATGAAACTGTCACACGGAGGGCCCCTTCATACTCAGGTAAAGCAAGCGATTAATATGTGCATGTGGAGTTTAACTGTATGAATGGTGGTCATGAGAGGAAGATCATAATAGGTATAAAATGCACACATAATGGTACACCTATATGGGAAGTGCTTTTCGAATGTAGTAAAAGATATGAAATATATGAGGAGGGATTGCTGTGTGTATCATGGGTCTCTACATTCTGGAATAATTAGAAGGGTGATTTTGCCATCATGTCAAAGGTTTGAAAGGACCATCAGCAGTCAGGGAACAGGTTTTGTAAGTTGGTCAAGTGGGTGGTTGCGGTCAGTTTGCAGATGGCTCACGTGCTAGAAGGAAAGGGAAGTTATGATCTCTGGTGAACTGGAGAGCTCATTGTTGTAAGAGATAGGCATCTTGTGAAATCGTGGGGCGGTTTAAAGCAGGTGGCTCTCCTGGGGCACTTGTGGAGACCAGTAGCAATACATTTTAGGAGAATGATTGTGTTGTCAGAGAGTGGGCAGAACTCATGTGAATAGGAAAAGGTCAGCCACGTAAGAGTCATAAAAATCGAACACAGGACAGGTCTGAGCAAAGCGGTTAGAAAACACAAATAGGTCCAAGAGAATCCATGCGTCTTTCTCTCGTCTTCATGTGCTTAGGTATTTTTGGGGCAAGTCTGTGTGCGTCATCAATAGGAATTCTGTTATTTTGTAACTAAGAGGCAAGGATGCCACCAAATATGGAGAGGCTTTTGGGTAGGGGTGTGTTGGAAATGTAAACCTTGTAATTATACGTTTTAGGGGATTGTGTTATAATGTCTGTCCAATGAACTGTGAGTGTTTTAGATTCCTCTGCACAGGGCAACCATTCATGTTTGGGGGGGGATGATTTTGTAACGCTATCTGGGGGGATGTATTAACTGTTGTAAACTGTATATAACATGTGCTCTTTGTATGGCTCAGAGAAACCAGGATTCGTTTGACTCTTAGATGTCATCTACAGGAACAACAGCCATATCTATTACCACTTCAAGGCCTTTGCATTGGTAAATACATAATTTATAGTGAAACAATATTTGCCACTTATACGAGTAAAGGCTTTAGCTGCATCGCAAGAGCAGAAACCATTGAGCATCGTCATGTCCATCCTTTAACTTGACTGTTTGCTTCAGCTTACTTATGGGGCTTCTAATCATTGGCCACAGATTCGCTAGAGAGACCAATTCTGGCATTGAAGTCGCCAACCATCACTGTCGGCATGCAATTTCCATAGCATTTCAGGATTTCTGTTACAGTATTGATGTTTGTTTTGTTGGCTACTAAGTTAGCCGCATCATAAATATTTATGAGTAGAAATGTATTAAAGAGGGGAGTATCGCAGTCTACCATCACAGCTTGTATCATCAAGGTCGACCACTGAGTATCAGTAAGAGTCTATGGGTGACGTGCAGAGACCAACAGCCCACTCTTAGGTCTGCCAATAGGTCCCTTACAGCTTTAACTTACAAAGTGATGCGACCATCAGTGTCACACTGGTCTACCATCCATGTCTCCTGAAGTGCCACTATGCAGAACAAAGCACTATTTCCTTGAGAGGCCTGCATCGAGTCAACTTGCAGGCCACTCATCACTTCCATCACACAGTCATCCACAAAGGATTTTGGTTGTTTGCCCGTAACAGAAAAGTTTAAAGCCGAAATGACAGTAGCTAACTTGACCGTTACGGTCAAACAACCCAAAGCAAATGCCTCCCCAAACATGCCCCACAAATACCCGCCCTCCCATCTCGCCCCCCCCTTTACTTACCTTTTGGCGGCAAACCTCTATCTTTGCCGCCGACTGCCTGCGACACCGGTTCCCTTCACTTATGTGCTTGGGAACCAATGCGGCAGGGCCCTTTCCTTTCTTTTTTATAATCATAGGGGTGTCCCCTATGCGGGGGACACCCTGAAGATGCCAAACATGAGGAGCAGAACACCCCTGCAACGCCTGCTCCTCATGTTTGGTATTTTCCCATTCGTACGAAGGGTACAGCCCTTTTCCGGTCTTTTGTACCATTCGTACTAATGGATACAGTCTTTTGGACGTTTCCATCTACAAACATGCATTTCGCTGCCTCGAAGACGCCACAAATGCCTGTGTTATTCTTAGTTTTTGCTTTCTTTACTTCCTTTCTTTCTTTTTAGAGATTTTGAACACGCAAGGTGTTTGGGGGCTTCTCTTACTTTCTCGGTATCAGCACTCGGGTCAGACAAGTAGTTCCTAAATTCATTTAAGCCATTGTGTTCTTACTACTTAGAATCGGTTTGTGCACCATGACCAGTCGACTACTAGTGCCAATCGGTGTAAAAAGCTCTGCATCATTATTCACTTTGGTGTCACAGCTCTTCACTTTAGTTGTGTGCGCACCCACAATTCCATCCGCTGTGCCTTCATTAGATACTATATGGTCTAGATTTACCACACATCCATTTGCGACTATCACTGTTTGAGAGATTTTCTTTTTTTGTGGTTCAGCGTGGATAGGTTTCCTATAAGCCTTTTTTCTAGAGGGGCGATTAAAAGCAGAGGAGATGGTATAAGGATCCTTCAACAGTCTATCATGTGTCATCTCTACTTGTATTGCAACATCAGTTGTATTCTTTTGAGTACAGGTGGACCTAGTACTTACAGTGCATTTTTGTCACTGACAGAACATCACCCTTGTTGATGCTTCTGTGTAGCAGGATCGATTGTACATCACGTTTGTTTTCCATGCTCTTGCATCTCGTTACCAGGAGCGTCAACAGATTTTCAACCTTTTCAAACATTGCCTCTGATGAGATACTTTGAATACTATCATCAGGATTATTATTAGGTTCTCCTTCTGAGCTGGATACACATATATGGCTCATTGGGGTTTATATCCCGTTGAAGCATCACGTTCATTTGCATAGTTTTGTCAGGGTATACTGGTGACTTATTTAGGATGTTAGACGCCATATTCAGTGTTATAGGATGGATATCATTTTCACCTAAGCCAACGTTTACTGTCAAGCTGCGATCAAGTTATAAATGCTACATTTTCTTCGTCGAGTACAGGGACTGAGGTATTGGTGTCTAGATTGTAAATCACATTCACACTACATGAGGTTGCCTAGGCACTAGTTTGTTCTAGTGCTTCATCTTCAGTTGTATTTGTGTAGTCTCCATGAGAGTCGGAATTCATTACAGACGTGTGTGGCGTGTGTGTATGTGTGAGCATATCGTCCTTGGTAGTGGGCTCAGATATATCACGCTCAGTGATCTTTCCTTGCTTAGCTTTATCACTAATTAAAGCAGTCTCCGAGCTGAGTTAATCTCCAGCCGTATAGTGTTCACATCAGGTATCGCCATATTTTCAGTTGAAACTATTGTTGTTTCGGGATCAGGATCGGGGTTGGAAAGAGCATGTTGTTCAATTAGCCCACCTTGCAAGCACTTATCCTATTTCGAAAAAACCTTTTAAAATAATTTAGAGCTTATGCAAGGTAATGAATCAGTTATATCAATGGTGAGCTCAAAAGCGGCTTGTTGTTCTTCTATCACGTTCAGGTCCTTAGGGCTTTCAGCTGTTTTCTTTGGGTAGTATTTTGTGATTTTAATGTTTCTCCTAACTTGCTCATGTGCAGCACCAGGTCTGCAGATTGTTTTTGGTGTGCACGCGTGACGCTTATTTGAGGGTGCTAATGCGCAGCCTTCTCTCTATTCATTTTGGCCGAGGATTATGGGATCTGGGTACAGAGATTGAAGTCTGTTGCTACCTCTGCCATTGTTCACATTTCGTTATCGGACGGCTCATTGCTCTCAGCTCTATTCAGCTAATGGGATACAGCAATGAGGAAGGCGAGTGAGAAGGGGGTGAATATGGAGACACTGAGCACTCAGGGCTAGGTAATTAAAGGATTGAAGAGTTGGCAATGGTCAGAGTACCTGTGCCAATTCTGATCTCCCCCGCTCTCCAGCCGAACAGCACTTGCCAAATGCACTTCTGCTAATGTGCGTGCCCTCTTCAGATATAACCACTTCCTGGGTCACTAGTTTGTCCACAATAATAGCAAACACTGCAATGGGAGTGCCATTTTTCCTTCAGTACGCAGCATGGCAAACAGCACTTGCGAAATACACTTCATATGTGAGAGGTCCGTATGAGAAAGCTTGGACAAGTGAGATCTAGAGTAAAGTCAATGAAGTATAGACAGTGCAGGAGTACAACTGTGCTATACTGCAAAATAGAGAGAACATTGTGAAAAAATACCTAGGAGGAGAGTATACCAGGGAATCTAAAGAAATCTATTGAATAATTCCTGGCAGGGGAGTATACCTTGAAGCCATCCTTGAAGCAATAAAAAAAAAGACACTTGTGCCATCATTGAAACAACAGTTGTGTAAAAGAGACCATGTTGTATGGAAGGGACATTATTGCCCTCCTTAAGGAAACATTGTTTGGCAAAAGACACTCACCATCCTACCTGAAATAATCCAGGGAAGGGAACTACCCTATCGATACAAGGACATCTCCCTTGGAAGCACCATTTTTGTTGGATGTATCCATTTGCTTTACATTTGAACAATTGTTGTTTAAACATATCAGAGACATTTTTCCTTAAACTTCTTCGTTGTTCTTTTCTAGCGTGAGGGTCGGATATGTTTTGGATACAAAGACAGTTTACATAAAAGACACAGACTGATCTTTAGTTTTAGTTTCTTAGGCAGGGAAACTCTGTTTATGATGGGGACAGAGACGCCTTTATCCAACCCTCTTCTTTTGATAAAGATATCTGATGTTGAAAACACTACTACTTTGAGTCCGTCTCATATTTTTGAACCCTCACAGTACATATTAGTCACACTGGTATCTCAATCCAAGTTTTGTTTACACTCTAGGTGGACCATCATGTTTTTCAACGAACAATTTTCTTTGGGTCTTAATTCAAGTGGTTTTTCGTTACACGATTATGTGGCACATTTTGAAGGAGCACACCAATTGGTTAGTGGACTTGGCATCCCCATCTCATTGCCTCCCTCTCCCTACCATTTGGCTACCATTTGGCTATGAACTCCTTTAATGATTTTTGAGTTGCTGTCCTGTCAATCTGAAAATATAACACCGGGGCGGGGGTGCTAATTTGGCCCCACATTGTTGCGGCAATTGTCAGTCTGCCAAATATATCTCAGGGCGTGCACTGTTTTACTGTGTTACTACAAATAGAGTAGACATAAGACATACAAGACAAACTAAACCCAACACTAAGAAATGACACGAAATGAGATAACAATAACATGAGACAAAGAAAACACACAAATCGATTCAACAATAAAACAATTTATTCATGCATAGCACTGCATGATAAAACTCTAATTAGCAAGCAAATGTGCATGCTCACTAATTACTACAACATTATCAGCTCTTCTGGCTTCTATGCAAGAAGCCCAATTACTCAGTCCTGCTGAGTCTACAATGCTAATAAAAAGCATAGCTAGTAACAACATGTTTCTAATAGCAACATGTGGCAAGCTATTCTCTCTCTCTCTCTCTCTCTCTCTCTCTCTCTCTCTCATGATCTCCCCTTCTCTCAACCCAATACCTCTCTCCCCATATGTGCTAATTCCACATGTGTCTTAAACAGTCTAATCAATAGGCCTTAATCAGATTTGACTAGTATAGGGCAGGGGTGTGGCCTCACTCTCGTAGTGGAAATATATCAGTCAAAGAGAGAGGACTTGTTAGAAGAAATCCTAGAAGCTTTTGGAAACACTGGAAGATGCACCATCCCGACTTACTCAGTGGAATCCAAGATGGCGCCTACTCGATAACGTTTCCACTAACTAACATTAGAGGTCTAGTCTTTCTTTCAACATGGAGAAGCACGCCGAAATCCATTCATTCATTCATACTTAAGCTCCAAGAACGAACAGGTAACTGCATTGCTACTCGACTTCTAAGTTATCATTGCTCCGCACACTTCTGCTCGATAACCTTCCGGAGGTTATCCTTGCAATTACCTTGCACTATTCCTCTGTTTTCTGCGCGACATCTCTGTCGTATCCTTCCCCTCCCGCTGCTCTCGGCTCTATTCTACTTTCAGCACCCGACCGCTTTCGCCGCCCTCGGCTTAACCACCTTTCGGCTCCCTGCCTTCTATACGGAGATCTACTCCTCATACCTTCTTATTGCTGTATTCTTTACACTCTGTTCTACCTGTTGCCACGTCTTCAGGATTCCTCCTCTGCTCTCCTTCCACCCGGTGTCTTGTCTACTTACCTTTCCGCTTCCTTATTCCTTCCGTAATTCTGCTCTTTTGCAGTCCTATTCCTCTTTCCTTCGTTGCTATTTTTTTACTTGGCTCACATTGAGCTCAGTTCCAGTCTTCTCACCATTGGGCCTCAATTCCTCCTGGATACTACAGCTTTGAATCTAAGTTTCTCCAAGAGGACATTCTATACACCTTTGATTTGGATTTCCTATCGACACCGGATTCTGGGTTTTCTTCCCCACAAGTGTTTCCCAGGGGGGTAGCCCCCCGGTTGCACAGAGCATAGTTTATGACCTCTGGACTTCTGGGGGGACGCCTCTTAATTCTCTAAGACTCCAGCTAACCCGAAGACCCGTGAATACCATCATTGGCATAAGCATAGATTGTGGTGTTTGTAAGAGATAGCAATGACCAAAAGAAAGACAGAACATGGATCAACAAATCCAGCAACTCATGGCAGCCGTGCAAAATCTAAATACCGAAGTGCAGGCATTGCGCAATGAAAACACCATGCGTCGCCAAATGGTACATTCAAGAATAGAACTACCTCCAGGACCTTTACCCAAGGGAAAATATGAAGGCAATCCTAAGAGACTTAAGGAATTCATTGACTCTTGTACGGTACAATTTACCTTAAAACCAGCCTTTTTCCCCTCCAACGAACGATCTAAGGTTAGTTTTATGATATCTAACCTATCAGGGAGTGCTCTGGCTTGGGCTACTTGGGCTACTCCACCGGTGACCACAAACAATCAACTCTTAGATTCCCTAGACTTCACTAATAGCCTGGAGGCCATGTTTGGACACAGAGAATTAGTGGTCACAGCACAAGAAAACATTCTAGATTTGAAACAAGGAACAATGGATCTTCTGACTTTCATCACGCAATTTAAGCAGTTGGCTAACGAGACGGCATGGTCAGTTGATGCCCTCCTAACCATATTCAGAAGAAATGTGAACGAAGAATTGAAGGATGAGCTGTCTCGAGTTCCACGCCCACATAACCAAGCGGAAATGATTACTCTTGTCCTACAAATGGATTACCGCATTCAAGAAAGGAACTTAGAAAAGAGAAAAGGAAGGGGGAAGAGGACTTCCGTCAACCGTAAAAACTGAGTCAGTCAGGACCTCACGAGCCTCTGAGGATGAACCTATGCAAATAGGAACCACACGAGGACCTCTTACTTCAGAAGAGAGGAATAGGAGACGCACTCTGGGCCTGTGCATGTACTGTGGATCGGACAAGCATGTGCTCAAGGACTGTAACCTGGTTCCTCCACGGCGCTCGAGAAACGCTTCCACCCGTTCATAAAGGGAACCATGAATGGGTCCATGTTTCCGATTCACCTCAGATGGTGGTTTTGCCAGTAATTATTCAATTCAATGACATTACCCTCGAAAAAGTTCAAGCTCTTGTAGATTGTGGCGCAGCGGGTCTTTTCATGGATGCCGACTGGGCTTACAAAAATAAGATACCTCTCTTAGCCAAAACTACTCCTGTACCAGTTGAAGGAGTTGACGGAAAACCGTTATCTTCCGGACCGATAAAAGAGAATACCTCAGTCATTACAATGAAGATATCTACACACGAAGAAGAGGTGATCTTTGATCTTATTAAGGCAGCTCACTACCCTATAATCCTAGGGATTCCATGGTTGACTAAACATAATTCCTACATCAACTGGAAGGCCGGCACTATGTTTTTGGGATCAGACTACTGTATCTCTGCATTTTTACCAAGCTGTGCCACAGGGATACAAACCTCAAATTCACATATCACCTCTCAGAAACCGTCCTCTGTGGTATTGAATCTACAATTATTACCAGAATGCTATCATAAGTACCACTAATTCTTCTCTAACGAGAAATTAAAGTAAATGCCTCCCCACAGAAGAGAGGACTGCAGTATTGATCTCTTGCCGGATGCTCAGATCCCTTTTGGGCGGATGTATACTTTGTCTAACCCTGAAAAGGAAGCTTTAAGGGAATATCTACAGACCAATTTGCGCAATGGGCTCATCACAGAATCTAAAAGCCCAGCAGGGGCATCCTTGTTCTTTATACCTAAAAAAGATTGCAAGGAACTAAGGCCATGTATCGATTATAGAGGGTTGAACAGAGTCACACACAAAGATCGATATCCCTTGCCAAGGCATAAATTAGTTTTCAAAAATTGATTAGCAGATTTTGCTAATTAAAATTTCTTTGATTAGCAGATGAACTAATTTGATTAGCAATTTAGTACTAATATTGAA
Organism: Ambystoma mexicanum; assembly: GCF_040938575.1. Taxonomy (NCBI): domain Eukaryota; kingdom Metazoa; phylum Chordata; class Amphibia; order Caudata; family Ambystomatidae; genus Ambystoma; species Ambystoma mexicanum. The sequence goes on from NC_090921.1 coordinate 143,171,595, forward strand.
TGTCACCAGAATTAGTTGTACCCAAGATATAGAATTAGCAAGAATGCAGAAATTATTTCTATGTACCTCTGAAGTATAACATCAGTGCAATGTTTGTAAAATGTAAAGGTTCGCTGCAAGATATTTTTAGAATAAAACGTAGGGCTAGGCTTACCTCTCAGGGCCGTTCTTACCAAGTGGGAAGGTCCTCTCTGCCTAATCTTCCTCTACTCTGTAGACCAATTCCTACAAAATAGGCAAAAAGCAACTCATTTACCGGCTACCCACAACAACAATGCACACTCACTCTGGAGGGGGGGGGGGGCTCGAGAATCGACAGCCGAACAAATGCCAGCACAGCCACTTGCCAATACCCAGCCCAGCAATCGGGGACAGCGTTGGGGCCTTTCGCCTTTACAAACAAGTGAGGCCTCGAGCCTCTTGGGGGGGGGATAGGGGGAGGTCCAGCAACTGCCCCATGGTTCCAGTCCGCAAACTGGCCGTTGTAAAGCTTCCTACTGTCTCTGGCTGATTGCCTTGTGATAAATAAGGCAGCTAACCTCCATGCACCACTGCAGGCTGCTCGGACTGGCCTATATAGGGCAATAGGCCCATGGCTTAACCAAGAACGCAAAATGATTGTGTGGGCCCATATTTATTGGGTCAAAGTGAGCCACCTTTTTGGCCAATGTGGGCCAGTTTGATGAGTTACTGAAGTCCAGTAACTCAAACTGGCCCAATAGTTTTAACCAGTGTTGCTGAATTAAAATGTACAATTTGCCTCACCTCCCCCTTGGGTTATTCAAACAATGTCACAAAAGGAGTTAATTCACTGTGGAGCACTTTTTCGGTTGGTGCCCGAGACAATTGTATGCCCCAGTCCGACCCTGCCCCACTGTTTCCACCATCAGCAGTGGGGAGGCCGGTGGGCAGACATCAGAGTCCCCTCCATGGTTCTATATCTGGTCCTGCACCCTGGCGTCTATTATGTGCCCTTATTTAATGACCTTCACTGTATGACTAGTGGCATAGCTAGGAGGGGGGCAGTGTCCCTTATGCCCCCCCCTACCTAACCTGATCAAAAACAACTAAGGTGAATTGTCCAATTTCGGTACTGCAATATTCAGGGAAAACTTTGAATTGGTTCTTAGAGTTTACATGCAAATGCCTTTTGGCCAATGCAATTTGGGTGGTTGTGAAAAGGCAATTTAATGAAATATGCATATTTCAATTTGAACCGCAAATTTCTGACGTCACATTACATTACAACAGAGCTTACCTTTTTGACATGTGGGCAGAGCGTGGTTTTGTGTGACTCACTGTGGGCAGGGCATAAATCTCAGGAATTTTTGATTTTCAAAAGGTAGGCAGGTATGGGTGCTAGGTGTTAGAGAGTGCCAGCTCTCTAACACCCAGCACTCGCTGTAATAACGCAGCCTGAAGAGGCCTTCAATGAGCAGCAGGGTGCGTTATTACGGCGGCAAGTGCTGGGTGTAAGAGTCTGATGATAATATTTCTCCCGCCCGTTCGGGCGGGAGCAATATTATTCTCATCCACTTTCTAACACCAGCACATGCAGTAATAACGCAGCCTGCTGCTCATAGAAGGCCTCTTCTACGAACAGCAGGCTGCGTTATTGCGGGTGCTGGTGTTAGAAAGTGGCTGAGAAATATTATCAGACACTTACACCCAGCACCGACACCATTATGAAAATGGCCCGGCTCCCCCATACAAACCTCCCCTAACACTGCTTCGGCCTCCTTACCTGAGGACGATCAGCCGGACTGTGAGACGGGGGCACCCTCCTCTCACCACGTGATGACGCCGCATCCGGGCTGGGCTGACAAAACATTGATACAATGTTTTCAGCCCAGCCCGGTGCTTCTGCCTCGCCTGCAGTGCACGTTGTGCACAGAGGCACAACTTTTAAAAAGGCACACAATCTTTTTGTTTTCTTCTTTTTTGCCATGGAAATCCTATCGCAGTTGGTGCGAAATGATAGTTAAAATAAACAGCAAAACATAATTATTATATCGCGATTTGCGATGCCGCTTATTTTATGTCTTGCTTGCCACTTATACAAGATATACTTGATGCTGTAAGGGGTGCCTCCATCTTCACGAAACTGGATTTAAGAGGGGCGTATCATTTAATCCGGATCAAAAGCGGAGAAGAATGGAAGACCGCGTTCCGCACACCCTTTGGGCACTACGAATATCGCGTAATGCCCTTCGGGCTAGCAAATGCCCCTTCTGTTTCCCAGAGGTTCGTAGACCACTTGTTTTCAGAATTACTACTTCATTCATTAATCGTCTATCTAGACAATATTGTGATCTTCTCTAACAATCTGCAAGATCACATTAACCATGTCTCCAAGGTACTACACCGCCTTCAAGACAACCATCTCTTTGCCAAATAGGAGAAGTGTTCCTTTCATCAAGAAAGTATTCCTTACTTGGGATTTATCCTTTCTGAAAAGGACCCCCGAAAGGTACGAGCCATTTTGCAATGGAAAGCCCCACAAGGAGTAAAGGAGATTCAAAGATTTGTGGGGTTTTCAAACTTCTACAGGAAATTCATCCCCAACTTCTCCAAAGTCATCAAGCCATTGACTACTCTTCTACAGAAAGGTAAAAGATTCATCTGGTCTACAGAAACCCAACTAGCATTCGATGAGCTCAAGACAGCCTTTTCAACAGCTCCCATTTTAAGATTACCAGATCAAACCAAACCATTCATCCTTGATACAGATGCTTCACATTCGGCTATTGGAGGTGTATTGAAACAGACATCCTTAAGCGGCAAAGAACACCACATAGCCTATATGTCAAAAACTTTATCTTCTTCAGAACAGAATTACACGATTCTGGAAAAAGAATTACTCGCCATCAAGAAGGCATGCCAAGAGTGGAGACATCTGATCGGAGCAAGACATCCCATTACCATCAGAACCGACCACAGAAATCTAAAGGTCCTCCAGAATTTCGAATGTCAAAACAGCCGCCAAGCCCGCTGGGCGTATTTTTTTTCTTCCTTTGACTCTCTCATCACCCACATCCCAGGAACCTGTAATGAGTTGGCTGAAGCTCTGTCTCGGAGTCTCCAATCCGAGGAGGTAGTATTCCAGAGAAGATATTACCACAAGCCACTTTTGTATTTGTAGTCCCCTCATTTCTTCAAGAAGTCCATAGCCAAGGAAAACGAATCAAGGAAATTGATATTCAAAAGTATCAGCTCCAGGAAGAACAAGGACTATATTACCACCACACAGAACTGTTTGTGCCTACGGATTCCCTTAAACAAGTATTGCACATGTGTCATGACCACAAGATCGCAGGTCATAGCCAACACCCAAGAATTGATAAGTTGACATTTCTGGTGGCCGTCGTTATCTGCAGACGTTAAAGACTACGTTTCATCTCGTGCAATATGTCTTCAAGAAAAGACAGCGAGGAGATTACCAGTAGGAAAGTTGGTCCAACCCGCCATACCCAATCAACCTTGGGAAAGGATTTCTACCGATTTTATTGTAGACCTACCTCCTTCAAACCATAACAATACCATCATGGTAACCATTGATTCTTTGACTAAAATGGCCCACTTCTTTCCCATGGTTAAACTTCCAACGGCAGCCCAAATGGCCTCATGTTTTCTACAGACTATATTTCGTCTGCATGGCTTACCCAAAAGGATTACCTCTGACAGGGGATCTCAATACGTTTCAACATTTTGGAAAAACCTATGCCAATACATAGGCATACAACGGAATCGGACCTCTGGATATCATCCACAAACTAACGGCCAGACAGAAAGGCTAAACCAATCTCTGGAGCAATACCTTAGATGCTTCATCTCTGCTACACAAGACAAGTGGAATGAGTTACTTCCCTATGCAGAAGTCGCATATAACAATTCTCAACACTCAGCAATCAAAATGTCACCTTTCTACTGTACGTATGGTTTTCATCCTGTAATAATACCTACCACTTCTCCCAGGATAACAAATTCTCCAACAGTTGAAGAATTTGGGGCTAACATTCAATCTGGACATGCTCTAGCCCGTACCGTTCTGAAGGATACGCACCAAAGGAGCAAGACACAAGCTGACAAGAAAAGAACCCAGGAGCCTACTTACCATCAAGGGGACCTAGTATGGTTATCTTCTAGATATCTCCCTAAGAGACTAATACCTTCCAAATGATCCCCCAAATTCTTTGGTCCTTTTCAAGTATCCAAAGCCATTGGGAAGGTAGCTAATCAGATCCAATTACCTCGATCATGGTCCCGCATACATAATGTGTTCCACATCTCCCAGTTAAAGGCTCATGTATCCGACAGGTTCCACAGGCGAAGAACAATCACTCCTCCGCCAATCGACACACCCGAAGGACCCGAGTATGAGCTATCAGCCATAGCTGATTCCAGGTACCATCGAGGAACCTTACAATATCTCGTCGATTGGAAAGGCTATGGGCCTTCCGATTGAACCTTGGAACCAGCTTCTGCTGTTCATGCCCCTGCCTTAGTGCAGATTCCATAGGTTTCAGCCGTGGAAACCAGGTTCTTCCACCCCACGGGGAGGGCATACTGTTAGAAGAAATCCTAGAAGCCTTTGGAAACACTGGAAGATGCACCATTCTCGACTTACTCAGTGGAATCCAAGATGGCGCCTACTCGATAAAGTTTCCACTAACATTAGAGGTCTAGTCTTTCTTTCAACATGGAGATGCACGCTGAAATCCATTCATTCATACTTAATCTCCAAGAACGAACAGGTAACTGCGTTGTTACTCGAGTTCTACGTTAGCATTGCTCCGCACACTTCTGCTCGCTAACCTTCCTGAGGTTATCCTTGCAATTACCTTGCACTATTCCTCTGTTTTCTGTGCGACATCTGTCGTATCCTTCCCCTCCTGCCGCTCTCGCTATTCTACTTTTGGCCGCTTTTCGCCGCCTTCGGCTATTCTCTACTTTCAGCTCCCAGCCACTTTCGCCGCCCTCGGCTTAACCACCTTTCGGCTCCCTGCCTTCTATACGGAGATCTACTCCTCATACCTTCTTATTGCTGTATTCTTTACACTCTGTTCTACCTGTTGCCACGTCTTCGGGATCCCTCCTCTGCTCTCCTTCCACCCGGTGTCTTGTCTACTTACCTTTCCGCTTCCTTATTCCTTCCGTAATTCTGCTCTTTTGCAGTCCTATTCCTCTTTCCTATTTTTTTTACTTGGCTCACATTGAGCTCAGTTCCAGTGGAGTATCCTGCTCCAGTCTTTTCACCATTGGGCCTCAATTCCTCTTGGATACTACAGCTTCGAATCTACGTTTCTCCAAGAGGACATTCTATACACCTTTCATTTGGATTTCCCATCAACACCAGATTCTGGGTTTTCTTCCCCACGAGGGTTTCCCAGGGGGTAGCTACCTGGTTGCACAGAGCATAGTGACTGCTGGACTTCAGGGGGATGCCTCTTAATTCTCCAAGACTCCGACTAACCCGAAGACCTGTGAGTACCATCATTGGCATAAGCATAGATTGTGGTGTTTGTAAGACATATCAGGTTCAAAAGAATTTTTAGCAGCCAAATACTCGTAAAATCTGCACATGCGTTGCATACGCGAGATCAGAGCTGAGTCGTTGTCGAGAAAGGAATAGTGTAAACCAGGAGGGGAGTAAAAAGCATAACACCACCCCGGGAGTGAGGATTTCTATCCCGACCGGGGTATTGAGTCAATATGTGATGAGAGGCATTAAGTACGTGTCGTGTATAGATGAGATTCCATGTATTTATACGGGGACACAGCCCCTTTTTGGGCAGCATGCAGTGAAGTTGTCAAACACAGCGGTTCCACTGCTGGCACCATTTTTTTATGTTATGTCGATTGTGGGCAGTGCTATGTAGCACGCAAGTCAAAGGATTTTGAAAAAGTTCATTAGATCAACTTTAAAAATTGCATTACCCCCCCCCCCCATGTCCTCCATGCGAAATGGATGGACAAAGAGTATATGGAGGATTTGTGCCCCAATCGACCTTTGCATTTTTCAGAGTGCACCGAGGGTCGGAAAGATACGGTATTGCGATTGCCCTACACCTGCACATGATAAACAGCTACATAGAGGGGGAGTGAAAAGAGATATACATTTTTTATATTTTGTTCATGTTCCGCAACTGGGAGGAATAAACTTGGTGTTGCAGTTTTTTCTATAACAGAGGTGTGACTGGTGGCTTCTTTGATTTTTCCCTAGTGGATGTAAATTTGGAAGACCACGTGTGAGTAACTTACTGCAAGTGAAGTTGAACTGAGGCAGTCTACCTAGTTGCCCAGAATGAAGAAAAGGATCCATGTAAGTGATATGAACAGTATGTGACATACGAATTTGAAGCAACTATGTATAGAGAGAAGGTTTAGGATACTCATACATCCTTTTGTGAAGATTATATTTCTAGGTGCCTTATACTAATAGCAGTGATCTGGGTTTTTTATTTCCAGCATCAACACTACCACTGACACTTTTCTGGTTAGAGGTGAGTGTAGATGCGTACCATCAAATAGATGGATACACACAAGTGAATCGTGTCGCGATATAGTGAAGAGGCTAGAGACTGATAGATATGTTTTGTTTGTTTATTTTAGAGATATATATCCCTGAAGACATCATTCTTTCAGTTAAATTGGGAACCCTGAGTTAGGGCTCCCAGATCCTGAGGAAGGTCAAAATAACAGAGGACCCAGTGGGGTCCGAGCACGACCGAAACATATGTAGATCTGAGAAAAAGCAATTATAGCTATTCTTTTGAACAACAGAAGTACATTCATATACAAAAGAATACTGATATTGATGGGATTGTTTCATGTTCTTGTATGATTATTTAAACTTCATGTTTTCTTTGAAAGAGATGAGATATTTATGGTATGTGTGAAAGTTTGTAAGAGGAGAGACGTATGTGAAGGAATGTATGGTATATTATGAACACATGACATTTACATTTTGTGTTAATACAAAAAGAATTTATTATGATGTTATAAAAATTGTAATTTTGAAAAATATGTTCTCTAGCCTCATTTATGCCTAGGTCCACTGTTTATTTTTTATATACAACTTTACCTGGAGGTAGGGATGTAACGGTATAACGGTATACCGTTAAAGATACCATGAACCACTTAATTGAACAATAATAACCATCACATTGTTTATACCGTTATACCGTTCATACCGTAAAGTGTGCTTTTCAATCTGATTTGGAAAGGCTGCAGTAAGCAAGGGCTGCGCAGTCTTGGTCTTGCACTGTTGGATGTGCCGTCTGCCAAGTAGTTTCAGTTGGAGCAGTTTTTAATGCCATTCCATAAACCACACGTGCCTGACACAAAATCAATATGTTAGCAATAGGAAGAATAGATGCAGTGACAAGAAGGAAAAGGGTTTACTTTGGGTTGGCGGCTTTGGGGTTTATATATTTTATAATGGATAATGTTCTCTAAACATATGGCAATGGGGGATTTCCCTGGTTCTATCATTGAATTTACATATAATAAGCCACACTGCGAAATTCACTCATCTCTGTGGGTATTCCCTGCTGCCATACCAAAGGGTAACATGTCCGTGAGTACTGAACACCTTTTGGCCCGCAAGTAAACTAAAGGCTGTAACGTAAAGAGAGTGCGCGTGTGTGCATGCGTGCGCGCACGTGTGCGTGTGTGTATATATGCGCACAAGCGTATACTACCATCAGCCTCCATTGATCGGTGGCATGCAGGTTATCAAGATGGCAACATGTTCATCTTCACCAGTAGCCAGTGGGGGAGCATAAAGCCTAAATGACCACTTAAGAAAAGCTATTCAGTTTGCTTTGCCATTCGCAGCAGGTCTCCCCCCCGCCCCCCTCCTCTCCACGTTTGTGTTTGGTGGAAGCAAGGGGTGGCATTTCAGTGGAAAGTATGTTGAAAAGCCCAATTCTGGCCCTGGATGCCTGGTTTTGTTTGTGATGATAAATCTGTCAATTTATGACCTTTTAGAAAATATTGGTTAAGATTAGTTAACTCCACCTGCTATACCGCGATAACCATGATATACCGTCATTTGGCAAGAAGGTTATCGTACCGTCATAAAACTAATACCGTGACACCCCTACCTGGAGGACCCATGGTATTTACAGGTACCCTTCTATTTACCCTGCTGATTAAGCCAGCAAGCCACATTCCATTCACTCCTGCTCGTACAAATGTTACGGCCTTCCTGCCAAGAATCTGTTGACACATTCCTGCTCACAGCCTATTCATAACAATCTCCGCGGAACGAACAGCTTCCAGTGTCTGTGGCTCAGAATGGCTTCAGAGCCAGTTCCATTCATTCTGTAGTGCCTAGCATGATTTTACTCAGCCTAAGCACTACATGGTGGACTCATGCATATTTCTAAGTGTGCATGCATGCTTGTCTAATGCCAACTTAACAACATAATAGGTCTAAACAAGGCCTTCATATGACAGGCCTATCTCTCTAGTAAAATGCATGGTCAAAGTGCCACAATAATGTGGATAATGGATAACTTATGTGTCACTAATATAAATGAATGATGGATTAATGAATTACTAATGATAACATAACAGGCAAGCATAATATCTGGTTTTACAGTCCTATTTGTCAAGAGTTTGACTAATGTTTGTTTATTTTCTTATTTTGTCTTACCCATTTCACTGTATTTTTTTGTAACACCTTCTCATTTTCAAACAATTATCACTGAAGAATAGAACTTATCCCGCAAACCACGGTGGACTGCTCATTTGGATCCATTGAGTTGGACAACCATACGTCAGTGAGCCTGGTATTCAAAGTGAGCCCACGATGGAAAAATTAGATCATTGCTATATTTAAGAAGTTCTACAGAAGTCTTTACTCTCTTCAGCCTGACACCAACAACAAACCTCCAGCAAAACTGGAGGTCTTTGCAGGTAGCTACAAACCCTGGAAAGACATCTCGAACTAGACAAGACTTCATCAGAGAATATATATATGAAACCACGTAAACCGTCAGGCCTTAACCAATATAGGTTAATGTTCTACACAACCATGCGCCAATCCTGCTCCCCCATCTGTCTGCACTCTTAAGGACTTCCAAGCTGTGAAGGACAGCTAGATTGTACTTCCAAAAACTGTAAGTAACCCCACAGAAGCTGCTACCTACCATCCAATTTCACTGATACAAATAGATGTAAAACTGCTCACAAAGACCTGGGCAGACTGCGTAAATGGTGTCATCCACGAGATAATTGCAAGGGATCAATCAGGGTTTATTTGACAGTGAAAAAGAATTCAGCGACATCTTTCAAGATGTGGACACACACTGCATGGGTGAGGAAGAGGCACAAACACCACTTCTTGATTAGCCTGGACACTGAAAAAGCATTCAACCAAGCCATCTGGTCGTACTTCTTTAAAGTTCTGACGTTCCGGAGCGTTGACAAATCACTGAGAAAATCTTGCCTCCCCATACAAAAAAGATTACCCTCTATAAACACCAACAGAACACTGTCCTCCAAAATCCATACAACTGCCTCGACTCATAATATCGTGTTTGAACCACCAGCAATAGGCATCAGAGACAAAGGAGTTGTCAATAGGGTAGATTGGGTAATACCTCTCAAGACAATGGGCCTCATTCCGAGTTTGGCGGTAAAAATCTAGTGTTACCGTGATGGCAGTCCTACCGTGTCTGCCACAGCGTGGTGCCGGAAACAAGGCAGGATTACGGCTTGCCGGGCGCGCGCATCCATCATCACGTTAACACTGGTGTTGGCGGATGTACCGCCACCAATGTTTGCATGCATCCGCTTCCGCTGCGTGCATGCTGGACATGGCGGCACTGCGTACGTGGAGCCGGAAACACCGGAACCGGAAATAACATGATCGCTGAAACTAGAAAGAGGCCAGTGGCCATTACAAAAAAAAAATCACAATCCATTGCAATCTCCCTGTACCAGAAGCCATCCAGCATCAGTGAGTGGCCCAACACACACAGGGACATGTCTTCAAGGATACCCCAAAAACGCATGCAAAGCCACGTTTCAGTGTGGCCGAGCTCACCATGCTGGTGCTGCATATAGTGGCAAATTCAGGGGAGCTTTTCTCTGATGACCAGCGGCGCAGCACCCAGCTCAGGTGCAAGGCCATATGGGCAGAGGCAACCCAGAAGGTTACAGCTGTGGGTGGTGGGTGTGACAGCCCGTAGCGTAAAGGACTGCCACAAGCGTTGGGATGACCTCCACCTAAGGGTGCAGAACCTTCTGGCTGCCCACAGGTGCAAATGCACAGCAACAGGTGGCGGACCACGCTCACCCCTGAAGCTGCTCCGATGAAAGGACAAGAGCAGCAGTGTGCTGCATCTGGAGGGCATTGAGGGAGTCGGTGCAGCAGAGGCAGGAGCTGGGAAATGAAATGAAGACATTATAATTAATTTATATTGCGCTCATACACCAGTGTCGGTCGAGGCTGGTGAGTGCAGAAATATAAAGCTGAATGGAGCAAATCCTGCCCCCCCCACCATCAATGCACATAAATGCCCATAGCACTGTCCACATCACCCAGACCACAGCCAGTACCGCCATGCATGCCTCCTCACAGAATACAGTGCAAATGCACTCAGATGCCCTGCCCCTTAGTATGACCCATACACACCCACATGACAATGCACCATACATGAGTGCATGTGAACTGACACTATGGTTCGTGTAAGTAGACCAACACACGTGTGACAGGTCCAGCAAACACATGAGGATGGCCCATTACAGTATCTGCCAGGGCTGCAGCGGCCAACATGCCCGTCTGCGGCGGGTGCTGTGCTCCTGCCACGCAAGAGTTGCCATGTTATCATTGCCACTGTCAACAACTTTCACACTGCACATGCCTACCCACCCAAATGGGACTGTATGGAAGTCAACACAAATAATCAAGAACATCCTGCCGCCTGACTTCCTGTTCCCTGTCCTAGGTTCATCCGAGTTGAACTGTTAAGGCAGCATATGTACATTGGTAATGGCTCCAGTAGCAAGGTGCCGGTAGCACTGGCAAGGTCAATACAGTACCAATAATGAGGCAGTGTCACCTGCACACTGCAGCACATACACCCATGCTGGCACACCCATATACATCTGTATGTACATCATGGCTATGGCATAGGCCAAGCACCCAGGGCCCCCCCCCCAAACATTGACACACATCGCCAATATCTGCACACGGGCAGACATGCATGTCATTATCCACAGCCCTATGTGGGTGTACACATAAGCATACCCAGCACTGCTGTCACATGTGCCGTCTGCACAGTGCATGCAGCTCACTCAAGGCAACCAATGTATGAGATAGACATAACATGCATCAATGCCTGTACCCACAATGTGATCCAGCTCGATGACCATGTTGCATGTAATTGTACAATACTCATCCAGTCTGTCCCCTAACAGCATGCCTTTCATTCACTCACAGGATCCTCATCTGACACCGATGAGCAAGCAGGAATAACAGCGGACATGCACACCACACCGTCCCTCAATATCTGCTGCAGGCACCTCGGCAATCAGGGAAATAACAGCTATGATACACCATGCTGAGGCGGTCGACACCTCTGCTGCTGACACAGCAAGCCCCTCTGGCCATCACCCCTGCTGCATGTGATATTCCACTGGGACGTTCAGTACCACCAACCCACCAGGCCGAGTCCCAGTCCCAGTCCCATGGCACGGACAGCACTGCTGAGGAAGTGGCTGTTGAGGAAGGCAGAAACGGCAGCGATGACGAGAACACCCCAGATGTACTAGGCACATTCAGCCCCATGAGCCCCAGGAGTCTCATGCGCTCGCCCACCCCATTACTCCAGGAAATCACCATGCGTCTCCAATGGATGGAAGTGCGTCACGACATGCTGGCCACACTGGTGCAGCAGCACCTAGAGGAGCCAAGGTTACAGAGGGAAAGCAACCAGGCTATTGGGCTCCGGGTTGCACGTGCCATTGGGCGTGCCGCCTCTGCCAATATCTTGATGTCACAGAGGGTCAGTGTGGGCAATAGTGTCCAATCAAACATTGCCGAAACAATGGCACTGGCCCTACAGGCCAGAACACGTCTACCGCCTCATACTGCCCCAATGCTCTCCACCAGTGCAACGCCTACTAGACCCCAGACAGGCAGCCCAAGGAGAAGGTCACTGCGCCTGTCTGGGTCGTCGCAGAGGGACAAACATGCCGCCAAGCGTGGCAGGAAGTAGTGGTGATTAAGGGACTTCTTCCACATGTTACTTTTTTGGGGCTTTTACGTGGGAGGGTACGCTTGGGAGGGCGAGGGTGGGTCCATTGTTAGGATAGGTAGTTGGGGCCTGGGAGGGTACATTTGGGAGGAGGCGGAGGATGGGTCCATATTTGGGATATGTAGTGTGGTCTGGGAGGGTTTTGTCGTTGCAGTTTTTATCTTTTGTCTTCATCTTAATACACTGGGTTGTTTATCTGAATAAAGAGTGGACAATCTTCTCATGTGTGTGTATCGATTATTTAATGTAAGTGTTACAAATTACATGTGTGGATATGTGCTCCTTGTGCTTGTGAGGATTGTTCAGAAGAAATTGTGAATAAGTGCTGCCCGTGCATGTTGACATCCATTATATCCCGTCATCCCCATCCTCCTCATCTGCTGGGTTATCAGGCTACTGGTCCTGAGGTGATAATCCGGTAGAAGAACTAGTAGCGTAGCTGTAGAGTTCTTCCTACCAATGTATCCCTTTGTATTTCTAATCAAACTACAAAGGAATCAATTAGCCGAAAGATGGAGATCACTGCATCTGTTGTTGGAATGTTCAGACACCGTTGGTACTGTAGGGTTGGAGATTTCAATACCGTTGACTGTAGAAGAGGAAAAACCTGAGATCAGATCAAGATAATCTCCCAAGGACCAGAGCAAGAACAGGACACCAGAAAAATGTGAGCGATTTACTGAATTTCCAAATAATTGAAGAAGAAAGTAATAAGATCAGATTATGACTTACTACTTTGGGTCTTTGGCGAAACACTACCGAGGAACTCTTACACCACCCAACCTAGCCCTAAAACCCCGCCGGCAAGAGGACGCCTAGGCGGAAAACAGTCTCTAGTCCAGGATACTACCCCGACGAAACAAGGACGCCTGCCGGCCTATGCGCCAATGATCAGAGTCTCTAGTCCAGGCACTTTGGGATTTTGGATGGTGTAGGTTCGCTCTAGGCAGTAAGGGGAATGGAAACCAGACCCAAGGTGATCCGGAAAACGGTCAGCAGCGTATGGACAATAAAGGAACTGTAGTCCAATTAGTAGAAGCAGGTTGTTAGACGATCCAGAGTCAACAGCGTGTGAGCAATGACGGTAAGAAGAAGCAGGTCGTTGGAAGGTCCGGAGTCAGCAGCGTGCGAGTAATGCAGGTAGGATCTGATAAGCAGAAGCAGGTTGTTTGTGGCAGGCCGGGGTCGAGTACCAGGGGAGGACCAACAAAGACAAAGAAGGGCAAGAAGGTTCAAGAACAAGAGCAAAACTACGAGCAGAGACTAGCCTTGATTCGAAATCAGAAGCAGCGAGTGCGGCAACCTGGAAGTGTTTATAACGATAGCGTTGCGCTTGTGGAGAGGACGCCACAATCGCCATGGTAACAATGCTGTACGAGTTCTGATGCGGCTGTGTGTGTAACGGGGTACTGAATGTTGTGTAAAGTTTGGAGTGGTTTTGCCGGAGGTTTTGCCAAATGGTAATAACGACAAAGAGCGTTTTGGGCCAATCCTGACATGGATACATGTCTGGGGTAGCGCAATGTTCCATTGAATACACATATTGTTCAGCATGGCACATGCCAGGTCTATTTTGCCAACCTTTATGGGGCTATACATTAATGCACCACCGGATCTGCTGAGACAGCAGAACCTGGCCTTGAGCAGTCCCAAAGTCTGTTCTATGATGCCCCCTGTACGGATATGTGCCCGGTTGTAGGCCTCCTCATGCCTATTCTGTGGTTGTCTAACAGGTGTCATTAACCATGGCGTTAGGGGGTATCCTGCATCACCTGCATGCGAGTGACAGAGAGGGGATTGGATGTTAATGGTGGAAATTTACTGTCGTTGATGATAGCATGTACACAATCTCAGTAATTTGTTATCGCACAACATATTAGATGCCACATATGACACAATGCATCTTGCAACATTTGATTGCCACAACCTTTCGAAAGAGAAAACATTGCTCACTCATTGCAACCGAGACTGTTGCCTGCTCAATGTCTGCAGTCATGATTTGGCCTTCAATGCTACTACATGACTTGTTCCTTTCAAATGTACACAATGGTGTGTTTCTGCCTACTAGGAGCCTCATGTCTTGTAAGGTGCTGATAATCTGTGTCATGAACCCGCAGCGCACAAGAGTGAAGACAGTGATGTGCACAGCAGGAAAAATTGGTATTGTGCACATGGGAGCGGCTGCTACTTTCTCACTGGTGCTTATACACCCATTTAGATGTCAACATTGCATAGTGTGCCACGCCATGGTTAGGGCCTATTTCCATTAGCCAGTATATGGATTCCGTGACATGGCAAACTGTCATGGGCCTAATGGAGCGGTAAGCTGGGTTCACCCTGGTGAGTGCCCATTTACCGTCCCCCCCACTACACAGGGGTCATACATTGGTCATTCTACTCACCCAACAACCAGGTGCACTCTGGTGAGTGCCTATTTACCCCTCCATACCCCACTACACAGGGGTCATGCATTGGTCATTCTACTCACCCAACAGCCAGGTTCTCTCTCCAATGTAACGTGCCATGTACCCTGGCAACGTGGATTCCCGCAAGACCATTGAGTCGTGTGTCAACCCGGAAAACATGCACAGCAATGGGCGATGAGGTGTTCACCATCACAGACCATCTGCACGTTGAGGGAGTGGAATTGTTTGCGATTTCTATACACTGCCTCAATGGCATGTCTGGCAACCAACTCCACATGGTTGCAGTCTAACGCACCAATGCAATTGGGCATGCCTGAAAGGGCATGCAAGGTCACTTGGTGGCATTGACCTGGGCAAGGGTTCGGGGTAGGGCAATGTGGTCAGCCACATGGCACAGCAGTGCATCCAGTACCTGGAACAATATACTGGAAAAACAGGGTTGTGGCAGCCCGTATAGCTCACCAATGATGTTATGGTATGTGCCGTTTGCAAGAAAGTGCAGTACCGCCACTCTCTTCAGCAAGGGTGGAATTGCAGTCTGTATGTTTATCATGCTGCAGATGTCTCCATTGATATGGGTGACTATTGATATGATGGATTTCTGAACTCTGTCCTGGTGGCGCAGAAGTTCAGAAGGCCAACCTAATTACTTGGAACAGGGTAACCTCTGGACGAGCCAGACCAATCAAGGTAGCGAGCGCGGCGGTCAAGACTAGGTCTCAAGAGGGGTGAGGGTGACTGAAAGCCCGCAATGAGCACACAAAGCAAGATCACTTACAAACTACTCCAAACAGTTGTTATATAAAAAATATATACACATTTATTTTAAGGCCTTTAAAACAATGACCGTAGCGAGAAAATCACAATATCACAATATTAAACCAACACATACCATATCAACACAATATATATACAAATATGACAGTCACAAGCGTTATATGCACGAAATGTGTAGTCCACCTAAAAGGGACGGAAAACAGGCAGTGCGAAATAATGCTTAGACCCAGTTCGCCTTCAGAGGCACCTAACTAGATGGAAGTCCAAGCCCTACGAAGAGTGGAGCCTTGTGCTCAAAGTACCTGCACGCGCTGGTGCCAACGGGCAAAAGGAGAAACTCTTCGAAGGAAGTCAGGCAGTTCAGTTTAGTGCACAAAGAAGAAGAACAAGTTCCGCGACTCAAGCGCAGCCTCCACAATGGGCAGAAGCAGAGCGCGAGTACAGAAAAGGGTGCTGTTTGACACAGCGGGGAAAAGCAATGGGCTCCTGCAGGAGGGCGACCAGATCCTAGCTATGCTACTCACCGGTCCCCGATGCAAGCAGACCCAGGCTTCTCCGCGTCAGTTTCAGTAGCTGGCAGGTTCAGAAGAGCAGGGAACGCCTCGTCGTCGTGTTGAGTAAAAAGACGTCCCAATCGAAGAAACCCGCACAGTTTGTTACCACAGCAGGGCAACGGAGCGGCCGTGTGTATCTGAGCCAAATGTACACTACTCACTTCAGACCTGGGAACGCCAAGTGTACGAAGCGTGTGAGAGTGACAAGGACTCGAAATACTACACAACCTGGCGGCGGTTACAGAGCAAGACTCCCGTGTAAGCTGGTCAGTCAACTGGATGGCCCAGAGACGCTTCCGAAGGCTTACTGGCAGAAGATGGTGAAGATGCCGAGAATAGCTGTCCCCGCTATTCCAAGGGTCGAAGTACCAGTACAGGCCCTCTGGTTCGATCAAAGGTGAAAAGGGTTTCACAAGGCGACAGCAGTGCAGAGGAGGAGTCCTTCAGCGGGTCACCAGCGATTCCTCGGTCCAGCCTCTTGGTTGCAGGATACTTGGCTCCTGTATTCCTTCGTTCGTGAGAACTCAGGAGATCGACATGGTAGTGGTGTTTCCAGCCCCCTCTTATCCACGGTTCCCTTCGCGCCAAAACGGAGGGGACCCAATGGGAGATCCGCTCATCAACACTCACACCATTCGTGGACCAATCACGGACCACGGTGGTCCCAGGCATTCACACCACCCTAGACTCTCTGGCACCCAGGATGTGTATTGGGACCAGACATCCCAGCCCACATCCTGGAGGCACACACAAGACATGTAGAAGCCCGCGAAAGCATCCGTGTTTCGCGGGAAAGTACATGCCCAAATAAGGAAGGCCCCGGGTCGGCTCGACCTGGGGAAGGTGAAGGGAGCAAGATGGTCAGCGGACAGGACAAAGGAGCCTCGTGGTCTGGCCATTTTGGGAGCCAGGCCACCATTTTGGCTTAAGCGCGAGAAACGCGCTTAGAACGCCAAAAGGAGCTCAAAACACAAGAAACGATCGCTGCCACCATTCCCGTCCCTGAATTACTTGCACCGATCAGATACAATCCTAAACGAGTATCTAGGGCCTGTAGAAGGCTAGAGACCCAAGAGAGCTGTAACTTAGCTTACAGTGCCCTCTTGAGTCATGTTGCACGAAAGCCGCAACATGATAAAAGAAACTACGGGAAACAGCGTTCCCCGGTACTGACAGTCTTAAGGGCATGTCAGTATCCCCGTAAGAAAGGAGCGAAAGCCCAGAGGAGTGCGGCAGAAGGCTGCACTTCTCTGGCAAAGTCAAGAACAAGGTGAAAAACAACAGCAAAAAGTTTAGGGGTTGCCTCATGGAAGGAAAATTACCTACAATTACGAAATCTTTCCTAACAATGGTCTCCCTGTGAAGCCGGTATAAGGTGTGGATTTGGCTTGGGGTCAGGTTCCAGGGAGAGGCCCTGATGCAGGGTACTGGTGGCCGCCTGCGGGGTGTTACCTGCTGCATATTGATGTTAGGAATGGCCAACTGGTTCCTCATTCGCCTCCTGCGCCTACACCTCCTCCTCTGCCTCAGTGCTGCTTCATCCTCAATAGACACTTGCAGGTTCCCCTGCCCAATTGCTTCTACACCGACTGTCAGCATGGTTGTGTTGGGAGGTGGGCCTTTTGTACCTTCGCAGGGGTGAATAGTGTGCAGTTGAGCTAATTTGCTACACTTGGGGCCGGTTGCTGCTCACCTGGTCCGCAGTGCTGGTATTGCAGGTGCAGTGGTCACGGTTGCAGCGCCATTTTTATGGCAGTGTTTCCGTTTAGGCGGAACTCATAATGTACCCGTACTACTGCCGTGCCGGTAATTCAGGGATGTCCCGCGACTCGTTCCGCTGTTTGCAGTCATGGTACTACCGGGTGCACTTTGCAGTTAGTGTTTCTGCACTTGTGGGTCGGAATGTGACAGCCTGGAAAACAGTGCAGGTACAGTGCACCTGGCACCGTTGATTCCAGATCGGCATGGTTGTAATGAGGCCCAATAAAACTTTTCCCGTAAACCTATGGGGCCCTGCTGATCAGATAGAAACCTTAGCCTGGGTTGTCGGTCGCGGAAAAACAGGCCAAAATGCAGTGAATTACCAACATGGTGAGGGTGAACGGAGAGGACAACATAGTGTTAACAGACCCAGCATTAGGATCGTCAGGAGCTCAGAATAACATCACACGAGGGAGGTCTGCATAGAAAGCATATACTGAGTCTAGGGTTTCTTAAGAATATCTGTGCATGTCTTCGGCCAAAGATGCAGGTGAAAGCAGAGATTGGCATATGTTGTTGCAAAAAATAGAGGGGGATCGTTCATTAAAACTCTTTGAGGTGATGAACAAGACGATACATATGTAGGCACCTCTGGCAGAAAATCTTGTGTACAGCATGAAGGATACAGGTTTGAATCATGCCATTGCACACTTAGGCTTCCACAGCAGACAAAACGAGTGCTATTGAGTTGGGCTCGTGGGAGCTCCTATTGTTTATAATGCTACAAGTCCGCTTGATTTTAATATCAAGCTCTGTATAAAAAGATATCATGCTATAAACAGCAGGAGTCGAGTTTTTAGAATCTGTAAGCAGGCGTGACTGAAAAGTCGACAGCCAACAAGGGAAGAACTCTCTGGCTCCAGTGATTACCTAGTGAGTCTGATGTCATCCAGTGGCGTCACTAGGAGGGGGGTTGCCCCTCCTCTGAAATCCTGCCACCCCCAGTTAGCTACAGAGGCAGGGCTTCAAAAAAAGATGCACAAGCAAACAGATGCAAATCAAGTCCTTGCAAAGAGACAAACAGCATCTGTCTCTCAGACCCATCTTGCCATCAGTTAGCTGCACTAATGAGTGCGCCAGCCACCACAGCCAACTACCACACCCCACTGCACCTCCCCTCCCATCAGAATGTAGCAACCAAAACCGCCAATGATAGGTCATTGGTGACTTAATGGTTTAGTGCCTACAAAAGTGGTGGTCTAGTGTGCACAAAAGATTCTCTGCAGGAGTGCTTCTGACGTCACTCATTGCCCTTTTATAGGCGCCCTCCCTACTTTTCAATTGTGTATAAAGTTCAGCCTTCGCTGATATTAGTAACTGTATAACCTTGCACCGTTAGCCTCTGTAAAGGGAAAGTAAGCTTGGAAGGCCTCCTCAGTGTGGCAAAAGACACTGCCACACCCATAAAGATTCACCGGGAAAACCCCGAGTAACTGGAGAGCGTTGAAACGGCGCGCGGTCGAGCCAGTTGTAGACGTCAAGGGCTTGGTATGCATTATCTCTGCTTGAGGCTCTGGCTGAACGCAACTTCCTGGAGCACGTTGTAGGGGCTGGAGGGAGCTTCCTTGACTGACGCCGCACACTAGACTTCCTGACCAGGTACGAACCTACTCGCGCGCATTATACGCAACGGCCCGCCCTACCTTTTCAAAGCCAGCCCGCCTTGGCGTCCAAATCCCGGAGGGAAGCACGCGACGCTGGGCAAGCGTGGGATTTTGCCGTTATTTATTTCACGAGGGTGGCCAATTCAGCAGCCCCAATCATTCAAGTTGATGACGCACTAACGCAACTCGACGTCGAGTCCCGCCTGCTCCAGAACAGAGGCCTCCGCGGGCATCTAGCTACTCTCGCGTGATCTCGCGGCCGCGGGTCCTCGCAAAGGGCCCCAGATAAAATGCGGCTGAAAGGACGCCCTGTGAACCACCTGGCTCTGATGGTAGTCTCTTGCACGACATTCATCTTGCTTTACACGTTTAGTGTCCCAGCAGACAGGGAGCAAGAGGAACTCGTTTGTAAACGGTAAGGATTTTTTTTAATCTTACATTTGCATATGTATCTTCTTCTTCTTAATTATCGAAAGCGTGGGCGGACCCACGCAGGCGCTTCCTCATCCTATAGGATGATGTGCACCGTATCCACTAATTATTATTTGACTCCATTTAAGCTCACAACTCCTCCCACCTCCCCGTCTGCCTCACAAAATCCAATATCACACTGCTCCTCCTCCTGCCTCTCTCCCCATCACCTCCCAGTATAATCCTCTCGCTCAGCCACTCCCAACGCATTCAACCGAACCCTCATCAATTCTCTCTCCGTAACTTTGCATATGTATCAGAAGTGACTTCAGGGTAGGTAACTTTACACCAGACTTGGTCTTGGATATTCTCTAGGGCATCGGTGGTAGTGACATTAAAGTAATCCAAGAGACATTTTAGGGGGTGCAATATATGAATGGTCGCTATTATTCTGTAAGAAATGTAGAGTTTAGAAAAACATAACACGAGCAGGATTTTTTCATAGCGAAAGCTGCCAACCGAATAGCTTCTGCCGTTTCACCCCCCCCACCTTTAGTCAATACAAATAAAAATAACTTTAAAAAATGTTCTTAGGATCACATACTAAAGTGGTGAAACCAGGACTTGGGCCCAGTGGGCGATTTAAGCACCTGACCCCCTAGGCTCCCAGCTCTACCTCATATACGTATTTGTTTGGTTTCAATTTAATTTTTTCGATTTTTAATCATTCTTTTTATGACAATACCTTAAAAAGTACATACATTCCATAAGAAACTAAGCAGACATTATATACATTGCTATATGTTGAGCAAAAAGAACAAGGTTCCAGCTTTATTTTCTTCATCGTGAATGGAAGACTGCGGAAATGAGCCGCAAAGTCCTGCAAGCCTAAAGAAATCTCATGTGGGTTTTAAAATGGTATTCACAGTGAAGTAAAATGCGCATAATAGTAGGTGAGCTGCCTGAGTTGTTATTTCATGCAGCGTTATGCTTCCCTCCTACTTAATATCACCCAACATTTGACCATCTTCATGAGCTGTCCTTCACTCCCCCTCTCACCGCCCCATCCCTTGCGTCTGGCCACCCATCGGGGCACAAGTCACGGGAGCACACAGTTGGTCCGAGTCTGCCACTTCAAAGTCAGAGTTTGCTGCATTTAATTCAATCGCAGGTATTCGAACAGTGCCAAAGAGGGCTTTCAAACACCTGTCGTTTGGATCCCAAGCAGGATGTTTCTCCACAAGACTGCATTACATTATTAGCACATTTTTTAATTGTCTCATATTGGAATTTTCCTTTGAAGGGATTAGTTTCATAAATATTCAGTTTACAATGTGCTTACTTTTTACAATTTGCCATTACCATTATAGGAACATTTCCTCTATGGTTGATTTTTGGGTGTTGTGTTTTTTTCTCCTGGTAGGCACATTTTTCTCCTGGTAGGCACATTTTTATTTGATCTGAGCATCATTCCTCTGGGAAAGGCCAGTTAAATTAAATGTGTTAAATCGGGGGTCCCCAACCCAACCTTTTGTTCGCAATGAGCAAAATGTGCATATCAAATGAAATGGTGAGCAACATCCATTCTTCGAAAGTACGTATCAGCGCTCAGTTGGCATAAAAATGATTGCAACACAAATTAGACATGTAATACACTTTAAGAATGCTAACAGAACATTTTAACTTGCAGTACTTGATTATCTAGAACACATGCAATTCTAGTAAAGTAAATTTCCAAGGCCTTTAATTTCATTTGACATTAAGTGGTTGTTTACAGGAAATGTTAAGGAAATGGAGTGGTCAGTAGGACATTTTTAGGCAGATAGGACCAGTCAAAGTGTTCAAAAATATTGTAGAACTAAATAAACATTACCAGGGGCTTCAGGTTCTCGAGCAAAATATTTGTATAACATTTAGTGCAGATGATTGGACAGTAAAATTGGTCACAAATGGAACATTGATTTTGAGGTGTACTTTGGGATTCCTCCCAGCGATCTTTCTGTTTCTGGGATCTTTAGTGGCAAATTGTGCATTTCTAAGCATACACAACTAGTAATACTGTTTCAGAGTCATTGATTACTGTATTGTGGACCGTTTATTCAGGAATGTTATGAAAGTTTGTTTCAGATTGAACAGGGAGTGATCACTATCCACTTGAGTTAATTTCCCAATCAATGGCACATGTTGACACCAAGATGTCTGACAGCCTGAGGGGCGGGTTGGCTATGCCTAAGCTTGACAAGGAGGCATTGGAAAGAACTACCAATTCACAAGAAATTAATATATTGGGCCTCATTCAGACCATGCCTGTCCGGAAACAACGGTGCCGGTACCCTTACTGGCACCGTTGTTTCCAGACCGGCATATTACAGGTCTGCCTGCTGGAGTCGCCGTGCCAGACAGGTCAGACCCTGCCGGGCACAGAGGCTTCGGTAGGCAGACCCATCACGGATTCACTGGCACCGTTAACAGTACCCAGTGCTTCCGTGGTCCCCACTCCCATAGAGTCCTACTGGACTCTATGGGAATGGGGATTAACGAAATTACCAGCGCCTGACTTCCCGGACACCAGACTTGGTATAGACCAGGCAGTCAGGTGCCAGTGATTTTTTTACGGGTCTGGCGGAAACCCGCCGGTAGCACCGGCAGAGTTAACACCAGACCTGTAATGAGCCCCATTGCCTTAAAACTGTTAAACAGTTCAGAGGCCACATAGGAAAGTGTCAGTTTGTTTTTTGGTTAAAACTATCCAGGGATGTGCTATTGGAAAATGTCGTCCCCGAGTTCAGGAGGTCCAGGTTATAGAAAAGGATGCCCCATGGTTCGATGCAGAATCTCGAATAGAAAATGGAATCACGATTTAATGAGGGATGTGTACAATGCGGGCCAAATCTATAATTTCAAAAGGGCTTAAACTCTCTTTGGACCACCATCATCGCCCCATGGTTATAGGTCAATTTCCTTACTTGACATTGGCAGTAAGATATTTTCCAAATGTTGGTTGCTCAGACTGGAGGAGACTGGAGGAGTAGGCTCAAAAGTAACAATATCTTGAAGCCATCCCAAGCAGGTTTCAGAGGAGTGGACAACTGCTTCCCTCTGAGAACCATCATGGAGAAATACGGTAAGATTATGGGGCAGCGATTATTTGTGGCTTTTTCATATTTGGAGAAAACATTTAATTTGATTGATAGAAACTTCTTGTGGCATCATTTAATTTTACTGGGTCCCTAATTGTTTATTAAATCATATTGGAATGTGATAGACAGACATCTCAACGTATGTCCGATATACAAGTTGAGGGAATTATACATTGTCTGTCCCCACCAGTAAAGGTGAAAAGCAGAGATGTCAGTTGGCCCTAATGTATTCCTTTCAGACTTTGACTCTAGTGCTTCTCTTAGGAAAGCTAACCCACCCTCTGAAGGATACATTGGTATGCAGTGATAAAATCGCGGCATAAATGTCGCCTGTACAAATAATTGCGGCAAAAATGCTGTGGTTGAAGGTGTACCCCACACCATTTAAGGGAAGTGGGGGCTATGGGAGTGTCCCCCTCTCCTGAAATGGTATAATGGGTCCAGGGGTTGCAGGGTTATCCCTAGCATCCTTTACATGGATTGCAGCAGCAAAACCACAGCCTTTTTGCCATGATATTTTGTGTCCATGGCCATTTTTGCTGCGATTTTTAACACATGGAACCGATACATTTTATAGCATGCTTCTTTATGCTGATGACAGGCATTTTGGACTTAATGCCGGCAGGTCTTCTACAGTGCCTGCTATACACAAATGACTATGTTGGGAGCTAACGTTTGAAATGAAATATGATGAGGAGGTAGTCTCAAATTTATTTGAGCCTGCTCTTCTCAACGAGCGGTGCTTGGGTCAATCGTTTTAAGAAGACACCTGAAAGGGCATAATTAAGGTTCAAAATGCTTTTTAAAATGTTATTTAAAGTCTGGGGCATTTAGATTGGACAGGGTTCGAAATTAAGTTTGGATAAGCTGGGGCTAAAAGCAGCTCCTGGGTATCCAGCATTTATCAGTGACCAGGGGATACCATTGGGGAACAAGGAGTTAGTACATAGCATTCCGCAAATCTGACTTCCACATAAGCTGGAAACCTATAATTTTGGCCATCATGACTAAGGCTTCCAGTTATCCATTTTTACTGATTTTTACACATAAATACAGACGGAAATTGGTCTGCTTTCTGTTTGTATTTATTTATAAAAATGGAGAAAAAAAAACGAAAAATTGGTCTTTGTCTGGTTCTTTATGATGCCACTCATAAATCGCAGGCCAATTGCATTGCAGATTGGCGGCATGGAGAGAGTAAAAGCTGTATAAAAATAGCATTGAAATTCTTCTAATTGCTGACAGCATATATGTCACAGAAGCAACTATTTGTTGTTATGGAAAAAATTGAGCTAGCATTTCTTTCCTATATGGCTGAATGTGTGTGTTTAATAAATGCATTTTTATTTTTTTATTATTTTTTTATTTTTGATACAGCTGAACAAATCAACTTTTCAAAATTATCACACAAGTGTACTTTTCCAAATTCATTCAACATTATTAATAACAATAATTTTAACAATAGTAAAAAAAACAATGAGGAACATGAAAAGTGAAGCGGAATATGATCAAATAATGGAACAATTTAAATCTTAAAATGCATTTTTTTTATTAGAATAAATGCAGAAAATTACTGGTTGAGAATGATCTTTTTATGTGACAAAAAAATAAATGTGAATAAATACAGACAGAAATGGCAGAAAAATAAATATCATAAAACCGGAAGCCTTACTTTCGACCCCTTTTGCTTTAAAAGCAGTATAGATGTGTCCTAATGTTTATTTTTAGATTGTCCCAAAAGCTTACATTCACTTGCGTGTGTTTGTTTGCCATCATTTGACCAGTGGAGCCAAAAGTTGCTCTTGGCAGCTGTTGATGACAAGCTACCCAGGCTCTTCTGGGCTATAAGCAGGAGCTAAATAGCTCCCAGCTCGCCTCAATTTCGAACCCTGCTGGAGGTATATAAGGCAAATGTATATTCCATGATTTCTGATGGCAGCAGAAACTGTGATGCTTTGAACTGTCATAGCCTGGAGGGGGTTGCAAAATAAACTCCTGTGCCAAATAGCAGGCCTCCCTCCAGGTATGCCTGGTAGCACATTATGAGCAGAATTGAGGGTGTTCAATTTGAAGGTGTCGGACCAATTAAGATTTTGTTACTTATTTTTTAAAAGCGCATCTAGGATTTTCTGCAAATCAATGTAATTGTGATTACAGCCTCCCCTGGTAAAGAATAATTCTTTTGGAATGGGGGATTGTAAGGCCCTGTCCATTTAGATAGGGGCTGGGATATAACTAATTTTGGCACATTATGTCAGCTCAGAACTTGTCCGATGGGGATAGAGGTAGTTGTCCAAAAAATACATGAGCTGCCGTCTTTAGCTTTATATGCAGACTTATGTACACCTATAAAACGGCAAGGAGAAACCTATGAAACAAAATCTCCAAAATGCAGGAGGCTGATGCTAATGGTACGTTTGCATTTACCCAACCCTCAATAAATGAAGGTGTGCATGAGGAAGCACAAAGCGTGCCTACAAAATGAGGGTAAATGAATATTTGGTTCAATCTCAATCTCTGTTCATTTGTCGTGGTTCCAGTGTTTGGCGTAAGCGTGGACATGCATGGAAGCTATGTTTAATATAATTGTAATAAGCATGAGCATTTGACAACCACTTCATATAGGGGTGTGGTGGTGTTAACTAGGTAGTCAGATTGATTAATTGGCATGTTAATTTGTATGTATTAACAGTAACTTAATTGGAGTTCAATAAATGGCAAATTAATTGTGAAAAATGTGCTATGCATTTGCCTTATCAGCCTATTATCCACATGCCAGATGGACAGAATATCAAACAATGACTATTGTTTCACTGGTACACTTTGTGATAAATAGAGGTGACAATAAAAGTAATATTACAGATAATTACAGTACATGGTGGCATCAAACACAAACTTCACTTGTGCAAAAAGCAGTGCATGCAAATGATTTAATAGAGGAAAGTGGAGTATGAATGCCACTTATTTGTCCATTATCCTCCTACTAGCTGTACAAAGGCACAAAATATGACCATGTTCTCCAGGACAAAAACATGGGAACATGGTGCATTTATTCTGCTCATTAATCTGTTTGTCAGCTGGGCAAAGTATCTGACGATGATAGGGTTTTAACAATGAACTGCAATAATAAGTAAGGAAATTTACTGAAAAATAATTTGCATGGTGGCAACAAACTCAATCTTGCATCTTCGAAAATAAGTTAACTGGAACTGCAGGAGGCTCATTCGCCAACATTCTCGAACAGTCCAGGACTCTGTCCTAGCTATACTAAGGCTATCTAATGCGTTTAAACTTCTCAGAGAATTAGAAACCCTGTATGCCCCGCCCAATACCCTTATCAAGGACGAAACCTGGTGTAGCAGCATCTGGGATGCAATGTGTGCCAAAATTACATCCCTGCAACTCAAAATTGCCAAGAAACAAGCAGCAACCAACCCTACCAACTAGCCCACTGCCACTAGGTTGTATCATTCCTACCAACCTCTAAATTCAGAAATATAACCACTAAGGAAACGGCAAAGATACTCAAAACACTCAAACCAACAAGATGCAAAGGGGATGTATGCCCAGCCATGATCATCAAAGACTGCTCAGAAACTATAGTCCCATTCCTAACCAGATTTATCAACACCTCCTTCGCCTCTAGCCTAGTCCCAAATAGCCTAAAGGAATAGTGGGTACTCGCACTTGTAAAGAAACCCTCACTTTACCCTCTTTCCCTGTACAACTACCGCCCGATTACCACACTACCATTCTTACTCAAGATCCTAGATAGGGCAGCATACATTCAAATTCAGGCCTACTTAGAAACCCACCATATTATAGGAACATGCCAGTCCAGTCTTCGGCCAGGGCATGGCACTGAATCAGCCCTCCTCGACCTAACAATGAAGATGAAGACAAACTAGCTATCATCCTGCTCCTGGACCTCTCAGCAGTCTTTGACCTGGTCGACCATAGCACCACCTGACCTCATCTGCCAACTTATCGCCAGAAGCCACATCCTGGATCAACTCCTTCCTTACCAACAGGTCCATGAGTTTTTTCAGACACGGACAGCTCTCCCTCATCCCCATTACTTTGGGAGTCCCACAAGGATCCTGCGTCTCCCCATCCCTATACAATATCTTCACCAAGCCCCTCTTTGACCTCCTAGACTCCCTGGGCATCTCGTACACTAATTACGCTGACGACACCCAAGTCCTCCTCCCCCTATCTGGCTCCCACCTAGAGGACACCCTAACCAACAACAAAATCTACTCCACCATCCACACCTGAATGGACACCAACCACATATGCCTCAAGGATGAGAAAACAGATTCTACTTGTGGGCTCACCCTGCCTACTTGAAAAGCTACGAGGGGAATTCACCTCCTTCCTCATCGATATCCAGATTCCAATACCCACCTCAGTAAAAACCCTGGGAGCTCATCTGGATGCTACTCTCTACTCCACCAAGCAGGTGAACGCAATCACCCCCTCGGCCGACTACGAAAATTATTAACGCAGCCAGACACTTCCTCTCCCCAGCAAGCTGCCTAACCATTGCTAGAGCCATCATTGGAGCAAGACTCTACTATGGTAACGTCCTCCTCGCTAGTACCTCGCAACATAACCTGGATAAACTCAGTCATACAAAACTTTCCCTCCAGGCAGCTCTGAATATATCTAAAAGACCACATCTCTTGACACCAGGAAAAAAGTCCACTGACTACCTATCCGGGAACGGCTACTTTTCAAAGCCCTCCCCATCACACAAAAATACTTATGCCAGAAGATTGAGAGAGCCATGTCCACAAGACCAGTAAGGACAAGTTATGCCAACTGCCTAAAGATGCCATAGACAAAAATTCTATGTTTTCCATCAGTCACAGCTAAACTTTGGAACTCCCTTTCACCCGAACCGAGAGCAGAGACATCCTATTGGCCCTTTCGGAGAGGCCTCAAAACCTGACTCTTCGCCTAATCAGGCTTACCCTCATACTTGACCCCCTCATCAATCTCAATTTTCTTCAATATGTATAAATGTAACAGGTTGCAACAGTACCCTGATGCCCTTGGGCGCTGTACAAATGTAAACAATAAAAAATATACTGCTACTTAGGTCTCATCCCTTCAGCACCACCTTCTAGACCGCCACATTATGGCCCAGAGCAACTGGCAAGCAACAATTTAGGGGGCCACGAGAAACATGTTGCTCCCGAGCTACACATTGGGGATCACTGTGTTAAATAGTCTTTAGAACACAAGGCCATTTTGTTGTTTTCACGTAAACATTTATGATGTTAGAATAAATGTTAGTCTTGTATATAAAACATGCTCTTTTTCCTTTTTTTATTTCTTTTATTGTGTAATTGTAAGAATGTATGTGCTGTTTACTTTTGGAATAAAATGGTAAACATTTTCAATTATAACCTGTAAACATTTACAGTGTTAATCACAGAGCCGATGCTGAGGGATAACAGCAAGAGGATAATTTGTTTTAGCTATGTTAAGAGGTAAAGGTGCATCCTTTTCTACCACACCCTCTTTAAAAAAAAAAGCCTTTTTGACTTGTGCATTGGGACATGATTTTCTGTCTAGTCGGGTATTGCTATCATATGCCCAGTTAGTCACATCAGGGTAGGAAGCCCTTTGTCATTCCAGGTTCTCACATGATATGCTATTTTTTGCCATCGAACAGCCAAGTGCTGTGTCATCATGTGTTGGGTATTTCAATCAAATGGCAGGTATTGCAACTACGGATGGTCTCACCTGCGTGGATCAGAGGCACACCAGTTCAAACAACGAGGGTTCGACTCAGCTTGATTAAGTCGAACAAATTGGGGATAAGGTTCGGAATAACTGCAAAGATTTTGCAGGCTAGTGAAACAAGCCTTTTACATTATATACAATAAAAAGATAAAAATATGCACTACAAGAAAAACCTAGTTCATGATACATCAGTACTTAAAAGACCAAGGGCCGCATCACAAGTTGCTATAGGGTGGGCAAGTAGTTGTAATTACTAGGGATTTGGTGGTTTACCTGTCTGAGTTTCCTTTGTGCGTGATTGCGTGTGGTGGTGTTCCTTAGTCTGTCAGTTGGTTGTGCATCCTTCGCTTAGTTGATCCATGGTTGGAGAGGGAGGCGTGGTGGTGTGGTGTTCTGATCCTCTAAGATATTTCTCCTGTTATCTGTGCCCGTGTTCCTGTGTGTATTTCTTTCTGGTCAGTGATGTTATTGCTATGGTGTCCCTTTGTGGTTATTATTGTCTTTTGAATAACCAGGTTTTGAGTTTTTGCCTGAAGGTGATGTGGTTTCCACCTCACATAATACTCGACCTGGTCAGTGAGTGGGAGGATGACCTCACATCACCCGCACTCAGCCCCCTGGAGAAGGTCCTCAATGTACTGCACTTTTTGGCCACCAGATCATTTCAGCGGACAAGTGCCATAGTGGGGGGTTGTCACAGGCCACGCAGTCACGCTGCCTACACCAGGTCTTGGCCATCATGTCTGCACGCCCATCAGTCCGCAGGCACATATACCTGCCCAGAACACGTGCAGAAAGGCAGGCTGCCGTCCAGGATATCTACGGGGTGGCACAATTCCCCAAAGTCCTAGGTGCCATGGATTGCACCCATGTGGCTCTACGTCCCCCCAGGGCATCAGAGCACATCTATAGAAACCGCAAGCACTGGCATTCCATCAACGTGCAGGTAGTATGTGATGCCAACGGAATCATCACCTCAGTATATGCCAACTATCCAGGGTCCACCCACGACAGTTTCATTTACAGAATGTCAACCCTAAACCGGGACCTAGAAGCTGGGCGTCATGGCGATACATGGCTGCTTGGTGAGTATAAATGCCACAGCACATGCATGCATGCCAGATATTGAGTAATGTCACAACCCCACTAATGATGACGCCAATTCGGAACCCCACCACGCCACCTGAGGCATCTCCAGTGCCGCCCGTCTGTCCCTGTTGGACGCCAACATGTCCTCCCTGTGTGATTGGCAAATGGAGTCTGTTGCCTGCTGTAGTTGCTCCATCTGCTTTTCAGAGGGGACAATGGAAGTGGCCACCCACTCCATTGCTTGAGCCATCATCTCAACTGATGCTGCATGTTGGGTTGCCATACCGTACATGGATTCTTTCCATGCGGTATTGCTTAGTGGCGTACGGCCACCACGTCGGCGGGCACCACACCTGTTTGGGGCAATGCGATATGCGCCTTGCTGTGCCGGCACTGTTTGAGGCTGCAGGACTGCATTCCCCCTCTGATCTGCTGGCCCAGGAACAGGATCAGATGTTATGAGTGTGACCCTGCACTCATAACCGCCAAAGGCTGACTAACCAACACTGACATCCCCATAGAGGGTTCTACCCCTGGTGCAGGTGGGTTGGACAGAACAGAACCCCTTCCAGAAACACTTACCTGCGACGCCACATAGGTCTTATCATCCGAATCAGCACCTGAATAGAGGTCTGGGGAGGTGCACCCAGAGACACCCCTTGACAGAATCGTCTGCAGCAAGAGTGGGTTCTCACCCACCACTACACCACGTCCCCCACTGGTGGCCAGTTGTGCCTCAGGTTCCTCCTGGGTCTGCACCATCTCCTCAACCTCAACAGCATCAAGTGCGTCATCCCCTGCAAAAACATGAAAGACAAAAAATGGAAACGGGCATTAGCACTATAGCACACAAATAGGCCTGACAAGCTACAGAACCAGTACATGATTTACACATGTCCCACATGACTATAACCCTCCCATGCATGCACTGTCACAGAGTTGGAAGGGGGGTCAAAAGTCAGACACTGAGGACACCAAGATGGAAGGGCAACACAATTGCTGCATGCTGGGTAGCGCTGCCATCACACATTGGCCTGTGAGTGGCATGTCCTATACACATAAATGACACATGCCATCACACAGATGGCATGTACCATAGCCATGGTACATTCCACAAGAACATCCATATGTCAGTGAATGAGTACTGTCACCCATCTATGTGAGATAGACATGAAGAGATGAAAAATGCCACATAGTGTGAAAAGATACGCCATGTGCCACACACTGCAACACATCCAGTGTACAAAAATACAGTGATTGCAGGGCCATGTACTCATCAATGGTTGTGCACTTCAACATGACAGGAAACAACTAGCATGTTCCACATTCAAACAGGCCCAAAAACATCATGTGATCAGGACAATACTCATTCAGCCTGAATGGTCAAATCATTCAACTACCAAGGTGACACATGTGGGCCAATGTGGGGTTCTTCAATGACAGAAACATGTCACATATGTCACAATAGGGCTGAGGAATGTGTTACAAAAGTGGGAGAATTGAAACAATCAGCCTGAAATAACACTGAAAAATACAAACAATGTTGTTGCATGATGCCACCTCAAGGGCAACTGCTGTAATGTCGCACTAAATTACTACTGTGGGCAGAAGGGATGGTGTCGCACCCAAATTCAAGGCCGCAGAATGTTTTGGATGAAGCACATGGGTGACCCATACTGCTCAGTCACACACACACCCTCACCTGCCACTCAATCAGAACCCGTCACCCAAACAACATACACATGCATTACACACACACGCATGGGCACTCACCGGACAATGTGTCATAATCGGGTAGTTCTCCCACACCTCGGATCTGTTCCTCTGTGACGAAGGTCCCAGCAACAGACTCCTGTTCAGTGAGTTTGTTGTCCTCTTGTGGAGACCCACCGCCAGTCACCAGAGTAGTGGCATGATTTGAGGCCAGCTTGTTCTTTGCTCTGCGTTTCAGGTCGTTCTACCGCTTGTAGCAATCATCAGCTGAGCGCCTCACAAATCCAAGGGCACTTATGTGGTCAGCGATGGTCTGCCAGTGTGCCTTACGTTGACCAGGTGTGGTCTTGGACCCTGCAGTAACCACCATTTCGTGGCTATGTGCCAACACATAGCTCACAAGTGCATCAAGTTCCGAATCATTGAAGCAAGGCTTCCTTGAGGTACCAGAGTGTGTAGCCGTGCCTGGGATTTCAGCCTGTCGTGCCAGAGCACCCTTCTTCCTCTTTTTAGAAGGTGGAGCGGAGCCAGAGTGGCTAACACCGCTCTGGTCAGTAGGGGCAGAATCAGTGGTAGACTGGGTTGTTGGAGTGTGCGAATGCACATTGACCATAGGACTTGGTGCAGGCATTGTCTGAAGTGTGATGTTGGCAGGCGTAACATCCGTATGATGGACCAGGACCGACACTGTCCTGGCTGGGAGAGTCAGAGCTGGGGTGGATGGAGCTGCAGCTGCCCCTGCAGCCTCACCACCCTGCATACTTGGGGCAGCAGATGACATTGCTGCCCCAGATTCACGTGGCTTGGTGACAACTTGCACCGCTACACGTGGCTTAGACCTGGAAGTCAGCCAGGGAGTCATCCTGTGCCAGGTCAGGTGCCATAATGGGCTGGTCCAACAAGGGCTGAGCTGCGATGGTCTCAGCCACGTTTCCCTCAACCATGGGGGTGGGGGGGGCATGGGTGTGTCCCTGATTGGTCCTCCACACATGGGGGGTATAGGGGCACCCTGTAAATCCCGGCCACGTTCCCTACCGCGCCCACCACGTCCACCTTTTGAAGGTCGGCCACCTTTGCCTCCCTTACCGCTTGGTCGCCTCCCAACCATGGCACTGATGTTGTTGTCCGTATGGGAGGAGCAGTAAACTATTGTCCTGGGCAATTTGGGGTCAAAGGGATAGGGTACTAGATGGAATTCATACCCTAGTGCTCTAACAAGGCTGTCTGTGACCCCTGTGAGAAGATGACGGGTCACGCAACGCACAGGCAGCCCAAAAATAAACGTGCACGCAACCCCTCGTAGACCACGTGCGTGGAAAAATGAACCCGCACTACGCTGTAGCACCCAGAAACACAAAAATAAGCGTACGCGTGATACACGCAGCCTACAATGACCTCTGAAGGGGTACGCGACACATGGGGCAAGCACAGTTGCTAAGTACTTGCGGAACTCACCGTCTGCCTGGAAAAAGAACGTGAAAAATACGCGCGTTGGCAACACCCCCGCCAAAAGAAGAATTGTACGCTGTCTGAGGAGACAGGACAAAAGGAGAAGTGAACACTGTTTGAGGAAACAGGCCCAAAAAAAGTAGAAAAATGAAAGCTGTCAGAGGTAACAGGGAGTACGAACTTGAAACGCTGTGAAGTAATCGGGTGTGAACCGACAAGAAGTACAGAATCCACCCACTCGTTCTCCACAAAAAGCACGTACAAGGAAATGGCGTCCTACACGTACCTTTTAAACCGGCCCACACGTACACGTCACTTACGCGGGTACGCGCCCTTTCCTCCAATTACACGCGCTGACACTCGGACGTGCAGCTTTTCCAAGTGTGCTCTGTCATCACGTGCTATGAGGGAAACACCCGCGCGTGTCACGTCACAGACGCGCTTACGCGCTAAGGGCCTTTGGTCCACGTGCGCTGACGCGCTTTCGCGCTAAGGGCCTTTCCTCGAATTACACGCTGACGTGCAAGATTTTCACGTGCCAAATCACTCCGTATCAAGCTGGCCACGTGTTCACACACGGAAGACCACGCTCCTGCCCAGAAGGCCGAATTACAGCCCCCCCCAGAGCCCCGAGCACGCTCCCACCTGCCATCTGCTGCTGCCTGATTGCCTGCTGCCCACGTGCCCTGCCATTTGCTGCCTGCACGTCACCCAGGGGTGCTGTTGCTGTGACCACCCCTGCTGGAACCGAAGACTCCCGACTGGGATTCCATCGCTCCACTGTCCAGCCCAGTCCCAGGACCCAGTTGCCCAACCACTCCTACCTCTGGGGTTGCCATGTCCAGCACTACACCATCTGGCGGCACTGGCAACCCCCAGCCAGAGAGGCAGAGGGCCACCAGCTTCACTGCCACTGAAGTTGGTGTCCTGGTGGAGCAAGTCCTGGGGCAGTATGATGCCCTCTTCGGAAGGTCGCGCGCCGACAAGGAAGGACGGACCAGGATCTGGACGGACATCGTGACTGCCATCAACGCGGAGGGGGTGGCAGTCCGCGAATTCCATCATGTCAAGAAGCGCTGGGAGGACTTCAGATCCAGGACCCTCAACAAGGCCCGGCGCCTCTTGAAGGCAGCCGATGCTAAGGGGCCACCTGTCGGAAGACCAAATGAGGGTCCTGGAACGCGTATGCCCAGCGCTCCACGTCCAGGTCCTTGAGGCACACCCGTCTGGAGTCGAGCAGTAAGTGTACGTGCATACTGATTGGAAGCTGTGCGTGTGGTGGTGTGCCAGTAGTGTGCAGGTTGCACATGTGGTTTTGTAGGGCCATGTATGGATGTGTATGTACAGAGCCGTGAGGCTGACACATGTGAGTCCTTTCATGTGTGAGACACATGGATGGTGTATTTATGGGTAAGCATGCAGACCAAATGCAGGTGTGTGAGCACACATGTTTGAATGACTGTGTATGTCAGTTTTCAAGGTTGTGGTGTCACACATAGATGTTGGTTCCAGCTGCATGTATCTGCACTGTGTACATGTGCATGTATGTTTATCTGACAAGTGTGCAACTGTCATGCAACATGGATGCATGTGAGACTGATATGTAGAAGACTGATTGCCAGATGTGACATGGATGCCGATCTCATCACTGCGACACT
The DNA here is from genome assembly GCF_040938575.1 of Ambystoma mexicanum. Taxonomy (NCBI): domain Eukaryota; kingdom Metazoa; phylum Chordata; class Amphibia; order Caudata; family Ambystomatidae; genus Ambystoma; species Ambystoma mexicanum. Next base: position 143,206,203 of record NC_090921.1, read on the forward strand.
TGGTGGAGGTGTACACATGCATGTAAGTGTGGTGGCGTGTGTGCATGTCTAGTGCACTCCCTGTGTCTCATGTGATGTCTGGCTCACCTTTGCCTGCCCATGCTGTTGTATGTGTATGGATGGTGCTGGCTGTTGCGATATGGCTGTGGAATAGCTCGTGTGTGTGTGATTTGAAATGACATGTGTGTTGGGGATTGTGATGCCATATCTGAAGTTTGACAATGACACTCGTGTGCAACTGTCGTGTGTATGAGTCCATTGTACAGTGCCCTGATGCCTGTGTCCTGTCTCTCCCTGTCTGCAGCGTCGACTGATAAAGAGGGCGGAGAGGGTGCTGTGGAGCACAGCGGCAGGGATTGCACTGCCATCCGGAGACGCAAGGCCCGGCTCCCCTCCCAGGTTGTCATCTCATCGGGGAGTGAGGAGTCCGGTGCCGCGTCCCAGGTCGCAGCTGCCGAGGGGAGGTCCAAGAGGCAGAGGTCGGAGTTGGACTCCTCGGCAGCAGATGGGGCAGCTGAGACCCCACAGAGCCCGACGGAGGAAGATGGCACGGAGTCATCCAGGTTGGTGGGGGGGGTTTGGTGGAGGAGGAGGCCGTGCAAGGGACAGAGACGGGGTCTGGAGGTGGGGATTCCACTGGTGCTAGTGGTGCAGTGCAGGGGCAGGGACAGGAGGCAGCACAGGCCGCCGCAGAGGTGCCTGTGTGTAATCCTGTCCCCGATTCTGTGACTGCATCATCCTGCACCAGCAGGGATACCTAGGTCCAGACCCGTTTTCAGGCAGGGGATGAGCTTACGACAACTGGCCTTCCTCTGCCTGCGGACGTGGCTATCCGGGACCGGGTTGAGCTTGTCCTGGGTGGTGTGGCGTTGCCTCAACGGGCCATGCGAGGCGAAATGCAGTCTTTTCATGGGGAGACTGCATGTCGTCTCGAATGGCTCGTTGACTACGTCGACCTACTGGGACAGGTCACCAGGGCCGGATTCCTCCGTTTGCTGGGCCTTGTTCCGTCCCCCTCCTCAACTGAACCCCCTACGCGCCAGTCTTACTCCGTGCCATCTTCCCACCCATGTGTCACCTGGGTGCCCTGTGGAGCTGCCTCTGACCCTGCGGCCAGGCTGGTGGACACATCCCTGCCACAGTCGGGAGTCTGACGTCCAGCAGGGGTGGCCACCTCAACAACTGCACCCCAGCCGGAGGAGGATGTTCAGGCAGCAAGAGCCAGGGCACGGGCAGAGGCACAGCAGCAACAAGGTGGGAGCCATGATGGCTCGGGGCCTTCGTCATCGGAGGGGCAGGCATCGGCCAGAGGGCAGGAGGACCCAGGACGGGAAGTGTCTTCCGTGTAGTAGCGGTTAGGCCATGCCATAGATGCGGAGCGGCAGCGGGCGGAAGAGGAGCGGCTCACGATGGTCAGGGCGGAGAACTCAATGCGGAGGGCCCTGAGGCGGGCCGAGTGCCTCGAGGCAATTCGCAGGGAGTTGGAGGAGAACATGTCGTCGTCCCTGCGAACCCTCGGGGCCATGGAAGAGGACCGCCTCCGGGACGTTGAGCAGGAGTTCGATGATGCCCTGGCCCGGGACATCCAAAAGTGAGCCGTCGCACTAGCCCGCTGCCCTTGTAAATAGTTAGATAGTGTTAGGTTTCCTTTGGTTTTTTCTTTATTTTGGTTGCGCTTGGACAATGCACCACGTTTCTGTATATAGTTTTTCATTAGGTAGTATTTTTGATAGGTTTGATTTCTTCAGTTGGGATCATGGACCCTGGATTGTTCATCTGCATATAGTTCACTATTGGATTCATCTCTTTTTTTTTTTTGGATTTCCCCATGGAGCAATGGTTTTCACTTTTGTTTTTCCCTTGGATCTGAGTTGTTGGACTGTGACTTTGGACACCTTTCCTTTGAATTATGATTTCTTGTTTTTTATTATTTTACGGACATGCAGCTTTTCTTTTTTTATTCCCATTGTTGTTTGTTTGATTTTAATTCCATTCATGTTGCGTTTAATACATTTTTATTCTTCATACTTCGATGTGTGGTATTATCTCATTGGTGTCATGCATGTCATGATATGGGTTTTCACATTCACTTGCAACCATTGTGTATGTGTGACTGGCATGTGTTAATTTACATACTTGCCATTGGGGTTGTATCATGTAATTGCCTTTTCTATGTGGGTGGATGCAATACTTGGTTGGGTCTTTGGGCTGGGGAGGCTGGCTATAAGGGCCATGATTGAGGATCGTCATGACCTGGGGGCAGGGGGACATGAGTGGGGGCCTGCTGGCAGGTGCCCTGCACTGCTGGGGGGTGGGGGTGCAAGGGGACATGAGTGGGGGCCTGCTGGCAGGTGCCCTGCACTGCTGGGTGGTGGGTGTGCAAGGGGGCATGAGTGGGACATGAGTGGGGGCCTGCTGGCAGGTGCCCTGCACTGCTGGGGGGTGGGGGTGCAAGGGGACATGAGTGGGACATGCGTAGGGGCCTGCTGGCAGGTGCCCTGCACTGCTGGGTGGTGGGTGTGCAAGGGGGCATGAGTGGGACATGAGTGGGGGCCTGCTGGCAGGTGCCCTACACTGCTGGGGTGTGGGGGTGCAAGGGGACATGAGTGGGGGCCTGCTAGCAGGTGCCCCTGACTGCTGGGGGGTGGGGGTGCAAGGGGACATGAGTGGGGGCCTGCTGGCAGGTGCCCTGCACTGCTGGGGGTGCAAGGTGACATGTGGCTTGGCTGGGGGGCATGCCCATGGTGGATGGGCTGCCTGCGGGACATTACCAGGGGTGCAGGGTAGTCCCCTGTAGTGTGGGCTGCCTGCAGGGGCTGTGGAGGGTGTAGAGGGAACACCTGGGAGGACCCACATTTCCAATTCATGTGTAGGACTCCCCTGCACCCCCGAAATACACGTACCCCACTCGCACAGGGCCTATCGCGTGTGAAACTTCCCGCGCACCCCAGAAATACACGTACCCAACTCGCACAGGGCCTATCGCGTGTGTAACTTCCTGCGAAGCCCAGGAATACATGTACCCTGCTGGAATCGCGTGTGTAACTTCCCGCGCACCCCAGAAATACACGTACCCCACACGCACAGGGCCTATCGCTTGTGAAACTTCCCGCGAAGCCCAGAAATACACGTTCCCCGCTTGTCGTGTGCTGTGTGGCAGCCCTGTATACAGGTCCAGGGTTAGCGCAGCCCTTTGCGCTGGATTGGGGATTTTGATGGCTTTTCCTTGTGCGAGGGCGTTCTTGGGGGCGTAACTGGCGGTGCTGCAGGGTCACTGCGTCAATATGCGCCACGGCTGGTTTTGGTAGCTAAAATACATGAATACGCTGTGCGCGGAAATGGATTTTAGCGCACGTGGCTGGCGCAGAGATTCGCACGCGCACACTGTGCGCCAGCCGCGTGCGCCACTTTTGTGCGAAATTCTATGAATTACCCTGTTTGTTTAGGGTTATATGTTACTGTAAGAAGTTGATTTGTTTAACTAGAAATATAGAAGCATAGTAGAAATCTAGCTGTTTATCAAACTGCAAAAACAAGCGATTGGCACCAATCGGAGGTGGATAGCCGTTGAGGGAGGAAATCGAGCAAAATGAAATTCTTAGGTTGTCAATAATAAAACAGCAGGATAACGAGAATCGACAGAATTATAATAAAATAGCAAAAGAGAATTTTATTGTGTAGGGTTGAAAAATTGTTTTTAGAAATAGTTTTTGGGAAAGGGGAAGTGATTGATGGTGCTTGCCCGATGTGATTGTTGTGATATAATTAAAGTAATAGCAGAATAAAAGGTCCAGTAAGTATTGACAGTTAAAAATTACTTGCCATCATAGAACATTATCGAGGTACACACCTAAGATAAGGAACTATCATGCGGAATAGGTAAGGGGCATGGCTGACAAAATGTTCACCCCGTCGCCTCATGAGGTTTCCCTATCAAGAACAGTATTGCAACACATGACAACATACCTACATGCTGTATACACAGGGAAGAAGCTACAAAAAAGGTTAGCTATTTTAGACCTATGGAAAATGTATCAGAGCAAGAGAGAAGACCCACCCGAAAGGGAGTGGATTCTTAATCAGCATAAGGGGGCGAGCGAAGCACCCTCTGCTCCTCTTTCTCCTTCTGAAGACAAGAGTACAGACGCTGAGAAAACAGGGATTCTATTTTTTAAAGGAGTTAAAAGCAGCGTGGGGTCTATTATTTCGATATGTTTCCCTGCTAATAGTGAGGACGGTACAGAAGAGAGTAAGACTAAAGAACGCACATACATGACCAGACGTAGTAAAAGTGAGGAGTGCAACGAGAGAAGGCATATATAAGTAGAGATAGAAGAAAAGACCAAGAGAGAAAAAGGAGAGAAAGACAAAGCCAGTGAAATGACAATTGTACAGAATGAGTGATAGGGAGGACAAATATTACTCAAGTTAGACGGAAAGGGTATCAATGAAGTTAAAGAAAGAGGAACAGGAAAGCAAGTAAAAAGAATGAGAGAGCATACAAAGATAAGGAAAAAGGGAGGCAACAAAAGGAAGAACAAAGAAGGTATGAAAAGCAGATAAAAGGGAAAGAGAAAAGATGGGGAGAAGAAGAAACACGAGGAAATGAAAACACAGAGATTGAAAGAAAGAAGGTTGCAAAGAAGGTGAGACTAAGAAGAAAGAGGGAGATGAGAAGACAGGAAGAGGAAAAACAAAAGGAAATAAGCAGAGGACAAAGGGAGGATGAAATAAATCACATTGTTTATTGATTTGTAATACCAGTTGAAGAACAAGAACGATGGGAGGAAGAGAGAAGGTTTCAACACCCCTGCACGGAGCTGCACAACATACCTAGAGCACCGACATGAGCTGATGAGCATGAGTCAGAAGGCATAGGGAAAATGATTGGGGAATTATATAGACAATTGAAGAAGAAATATGGCTATGAGACAAGAGGGAGTATCGAAGGATCTCCACTGATGGAAACGAGATAGATCGGATTACATAATGATGGACAAGCATAGAACGCTGTCCCTAAGCAGACTAGAGCTCGATGATGAGGAAAGGGATAACGGCCATACCAATTGGGGTATTATGATGTCAGACGAAGAAAGGGAAGAAAACCACGAGGAGAGGGTGTATGTGGCTTTTCGATAGATCCAGACGTAGGAAATTGGGTAACACCAGAACCTATATCCTATCCCGAATGACCACAAGGACGATTGCATAGTGCAGGGGAAATGTCCCCACCTCATTTAAGCAGACTGAGGTCATTGCCAGGACAAGACGAGTGGGCGAAACTAGCCCTACTCGGAAGACAAGGTGGGTATGATTGTAAAAACAGGATTTACAAAATTCTGTTAGAGAAAGGCCACAGCTGGATAAGGATAATTTAAAATGCAAACTACCTAGTTTGACTGCTGGAGTGGGTAAATTGATCTATGGGTTCGAAAGAATGAGAGCAGGAAGGACATTAGCAGTGGGTGACATAAAAGGCCTAGCACCTATCCTAGGGGAGAGAGCTGACACCATTTGGAGATGAGCGGGATATGCAAGTGTGACGGCACAAAACACAACACACAATGGAGCGCCATTTAATAATTGCAGAGCAGACTTTTAGAGTGCACTTAGAGTACAGTATCCTGATGCATCAGACATGGGTGTGATTATGACCAGGAAAAATTCGAGAGAATGAATATCCTGTTGCTTATATTAATGAGATTTAAGAACGTAGGTGTCTTGAGACGAGGGAACCATAGCATAAACCAGTAGCATCATTTTATCATATTTTATGTCAGAGACTGCCAGAGCCAGTGCAAAGGCAGATGAAAAAACAAGTAGGAAGCGAAACCATGGGCAGAAATACAGTTGACTGTCGTACATCATTGCCAATTGTTACAAGAGAAGAATGAGAAAAAAGCTGAAAATAGTTAGTTCTGAAACAATTGTTGCAATTCGGCATAGAAGGAGCAATACTGACGAGCGTGCAGCTAACAAGCTGAATGTCCGAGGTTGGAAGAGAGTGCCAACTAGTCATGAGGGTCTATGTAATGGTGGACCATGCATTGTTGCCGAAGCCTATCCACTGCTGGTATTATGCGATTATCTGTATTTTACTTAAAGGTTGTTCAAGGCGTGGTTACCAGATAAGGGCCAGCCAATCATGTTACTAACACCTAAATTCACTATGGGCATATATGTTTCTGTCATGATCTCTGCTTCCAAAAGGTCAGGGTTTTCCCAACTCCCTTGGAAGCAGATCCATAACCCAGGTTCCGAGTGCCAACTGGGACCTTTTGGACCCAGTCCTGGCGCCAGTGGCACCAGGCTCATAAATATGCCCAGTCCCAGCGCTGGAAGCGCCGGGCTCATAATGCTTGGGTGGACTTACCTGCAGCAGACCATGCTGCTTACTTGCCTGCCAGTTGAGCCTCTGATCCTCTTCTGTTTGGAACTACTTTTCCTGTTGGGTGGGGCAGGAGCCACTCCCTAGATTCAGAACACTGGAACTCTTCTGGAAAGCAGGAACTCTTTTCTTACCTAGGCGTGGCTGTGGAAGGAGACACCTAAGCACTACAGGAGGCTATTTAAACCACACCCGGTGGATGAATCTTGCTTTGCGTTATTCTGCATCCTCTGCAGCAGAACGCTCATCGTGTCTTCTGCATCGGATCCTGGGCCTAAGGAAAAAAGCTTACCATCCTGAATCCAGTCTTCAGCAACATCTATAAAGACAAGAAAGAACAGGTTAGCATTCCGGCATCTGAAAGACAAAGGCTTACCTACTCTTCGTGCGCTTCGGAGGTCTTCACACGGCATTCCGGCATCTGAAAGACAAAAGCTTACCAACTCTTCGCACGCTCTGGAGGCCTTCGGCGCTGCATCCTGCATCTGAAAGACAAAACAAGGTGCGTTTAAAGACATTGGGGAACTTTAATACTCACGTGCCATTACTCCTTTCCACATCTAACCCAGTGGGTATTCCGGCACCCTGCAGCCGCTCCGAACTCGTACCTGCAAAATAAAAAGACAGTTAGAGCGCATCGTGAAGCAGGCAACAAGCGCTTACTTACGTGCTTCCAGGCGCTTCTATTCATCACACGGACTCCATCTTCAACTCACTTCAGCCCGTCATCCGCCATCGCCGGAACCCTGCAAAACAAAAGACATCAATACTAAAGACTTTAAAGACAATAGAATTACTCGAAACTTACCGTTCGTGCAGTAAACGACGGACAGCAGTCCTCTGAAGTCAAGAGGCCTGCGCTACCTATCCAGTGAAGAAACTGGTTACAGCACCCTGCGCCGAGGCAGATGGAGAGCTCGGCATTCACTTACCTAAGACATCTTACTCTTGAAGTCAGGCATACAGTGCACAGAGGTCCAGCCCAAAGAGCCAACCGGGTGCTACACATCACCTTTGAAGATACGGTAGTCGCCCAGTCAAGACCGGCGCCTCTGCGAGAATCAGGTGAGCGTTACAGAACGCAAAGCCTACCGCAAAACTCTCGCCCAGGCGCTATGGAAACCTTGGATACTGACCACCTAGCCCGGTTACTTGGGGAACTAAGGGCAGAAGTGCATGCAGCTCGTCAGGAAACGAATGCTCTAAGAAGGGAACTAATTATTTCCAAGGAGAGAACAGACGGTCTTGCTAGACAATTGCTACAGTCACAAGCCGGACAAACCCCGTTACCCGCATCAGGGGCAAATCTTCCTTCAACATCCTCTATGAATCCAGTGCAGATCAACCTACCTGGGAATGTACCTCTGGCTCCGCCCGAACGATTTTCTGGTGACCCAAAGAGGTTTGCGGTATTTATCAATCAGTGCCGGTTGCACTTCTTATGCCGGCCAGCAGCCTTTCCAACTGATCAAGCTAAAGTAGCTTTTGTACTTTCGTACCTTAGTGGCAATGCAGCAGACTGGTCGATCCCTCTAGTTAATCAAGATGATCCGGTTCTCCATGATTTTCAAGCCTTTCAGCTTAGTATGGAAAAACTGTTTGCAAGACATTCACAGGGGCAGGCCTTGGACAATGAGCTTCTTCTGTTGCGACAGGGTAATCAAGACCTTTTGGCTTATATTGCATCTTTCAATAGACTAATCGTGGAAACTCAATGGCCTGAGGACAAAAGGATTACGCTGTTTTATAGAGGTCTACGTGGAGAGCTCAAAGACGTTTTAGCCCAAGTAGTGAATCCCCCACAAGACTGTTCGGATTATATAGACTTGGTCGTTCAAATAGATCATAGACTGCAGAACAGGAAGGCCGACCGTTCCAAGTTTGATGCTCGAGTATTTTCCAAACCGCCAACTCCTTCCAAAGGAGTAGACTCCGGGGAACCCATGCAAATAGGGGGTCTGAAAGGTCCTCTAACACAAAAGGAGCGGGAAAGGAGAAAACAGTTGCAATTATGCCTATATTGCGGAAACTCAGGGCACTTTCTTCGAGACTGTCCGGTGAAACCTGCCAAGAAGGCAGTAGGAGCTGCAGTTACCAAAGTTACAAACTCTGAGCAGGGAAACGACCTCGCCCGACAAGAATAGAGGTCCTCTTGCCGAGCGTGAAAACCAGTTCCGTGACCTCGCATTTCGTGATACCTATGGTCCTCATTAGCCCTGATAATCTGGATCGATTACATGCAATTGAAGCTTACGTCGACAGCGGTGCCATCGGCAATTATGTGGATCATGAAATGGTTTTGAGGATGAATCTAACTCTTTGTCCCAAGGCTGTAAAGGACATCATTACTACAGTGGATGCTACGGAGATAGCCTCCGGGCCAGTAACGCATACCACTCAAGAGGTGACGCTAGTAAGTCAAGATGGACACCATGAGAAGATCGTGTTCGATGTGATCAAGGCCCCACAGTTTCAGATTATTCTAGGAATACCTTGGTTAGAGAAACACAATCCTCTGATCGATTGGCGAGCAAGAACGGTCCAGTTTCCAGAATGTGTCTCTACTTGTCACCCTCCACCTGGTGTTGCACTGGCAGCAATTTCTTCAGAGACTCCCCAGTTACCTCCCGAATACCTAGAATACCAAGATGTTTTCCGGAAGGATCAGGCTAACTCTCTACCTCCTCATAGGTCTTATGACTGCCAGATAGACCTGATACCTGGATCTACACCTCCTTGTAGTAGAATTTATGCCCTCACCGAGCCTGAGAACCTTCACCTTCGACAATACCTGGATCAATACCTGGCGAATGGGTTTATTCGTCCTTCCAAGTCCCCTGCTTCTTCAGCTTTGTTCTTCGTTCCAAAAAAGGAAGGAGACCTTAGAACTTGTATCGATTATCGCTCCCTGAACCAGATCACCGTTAAGAATAGATATCCGTTACCTTTGATCCCTGAACTCCTGGACCAAGTCAGAAAAGCATGCATATATACAAAGCTGGATCTTAGAGGAGCTTACCACTTGGTACGAGTAAAAGAGGGCGATGAATGGAAGACGGCCTTCCGCACCAAGTATGGGCTATTTGAATATCAGGTCATGCCCTTCGGACTTTGCAATGCCCCGGCCGCCTTTCAATATTTTATGAACGATGTCCTCAGAGAGCTCATAGATGTGTGTGTTGTTGTTTACATTGACGACATCCTCGTTTATTCTTCATCGGAATCTGAACATCGGAAACACGTGAAAATGGTCCTCGAAAGATTGCGTCAACACAAACTTTTCGCTAAGTTGGAAAAATGTGTTTTCAACGTGACTGAAGTTGAATTCTTGGGATTCATATTATCACCTGGCGGAGTACGTATGGATTCAAAGAAGGTCGATGCAGTTCTCAAATGGCCATCACCATCCTCCGTAAAAGGTGTGCAAAGCATGTTAGGCTTCGCTAACTTTTACCGCAGGTTTATCCCCGAATTCTCTCGAATAGTCCAGCCCATCACTGCCTTGTTAAAGAAAAACAAATGTTTTGAATGGTCTACCGAGGCGGAACAAGCTTTCCAGGATTTGAAGACTAAATTTATCTCTGCACCAATCTTAAAACACCCTCGCCCCGAACTCCCCTACATCGTGGAAACTGATGCTTCAAGCCTTGCCATGGGGGCAGTTCTATCACAAAAGGACCCGGTAACCAATCAGTTGCATCCCGTGGCATTTTGGTCCCGCAAATTCTCGCCTCCTGAAATCAATTACACGATTACTGACAAGGAACTTCTGGCTATCAAGTCTGCCTTTAAGGCTTGGTGGCATTATCTGCTGGGGGCCCAACACACCGTTACTGTGATTACGGATCACCGAAACCTGCAATATTTGAAAACCGCAAAAGCCCAATCCTCTAGACAAATCCTCTAGAGTTTGACTTCATAATTACCTATCGACCTGGTACAAAGAACGGTAAAGCTGATGCTCTTTCTCGGATGGGAGTGGAAGAACACTTGATCAACCCTAAACCTGTACCAATCATTCCCGAACAAAGAATTCTGGGTGTAATCGCCACAGAATCCATAGAGGAAGTTAAGGATAAAGCCAGGCAACTTGTAACTCAAGCAGACATACAGAATTGGCATCTGCAGGGAAAGGACTTTGCAGTAAAGGACAACTTATTGTATTTCCAAGAACGATTATACCTACCCAGCACAGATTTACAGAAAAAAGTAATCTCTTGTTATCACGATTCTTTAATGGAAGGTCATCCCGGTATGGCCAAGACCTCAGAAAAGATCAAGCGCTACTTCTGGTGGCCGTCTTGGAAAAAAGATATCAGAGACTTTATAATGTCCTGTGGAGTATGCGCCCAAAACAAGAGTCAAAAGGAAAGACCAGCAGGCCTCTTACGCCCTATTGACATCCCACCTCGCCCTTGGCATGCGCTTTCTATGGACTTCATCACCGATCTACCTCTATGCTCCGGATACAATACGATTCTAGTAATCGTGGATTTATTCTCCAAGATGGCGCATTTCATTCCGCTCAAAGGCTTGCCAACAGCAGCAACTCTGGCCCGAGAATTTCTCGAAAACATCGTCAGACTACACGGTTTTCCTTCGGTTCTAATTTCGGATCGAGGTAGTCAATTTATTTCTCATTTTTGGCGAAGTTGCTGTCGGTCGGCTCAAATTGATGTGAGACTATCGACCAGTCACCACCCTCAGACCGACGGACAAACCGAGAGGACCAATCAAACTCTGGAACAGTATTTACGCTGCATGCTGCAACAAACTGAAAAAACTTGGAAAGACATCCTTTGGATAGCCGAATATGCCTACAATAACTCTGTCCATTCGGGAACTGGGAAAACACCGTTTTTTCTTTTGTACGGCAGTCACCCTCGAACCTCGGAGTTGGATCCCCTCCAAGATCTTGAAACACCAGCAGTAGACTACCTGCATTCTACAATCACCCAAGCCTTTAAGGAAGCTGTTTCTCACCTTCAAAGGGCTAAAGAACAATACAAGAAAGGAGCAGATCAACATCGGAAGGAAGCCCCTCAATATCAAGTAGGGGACCAAGTCTGGTTATCCACCAAATATCTACCTCTAAAAGGGCCACGCACATTCAACCCAAGATACCTTGGTCCCTATTCCATCACTACCATAGTAAACCCAGTAGCGGTCAAGTTGGACTTGCCCCCGCACATGAAGATACATCCGGTCTTCCACGTCTCTCTATTAAAACCCGTGCAACCTCAAACCCGACTAACTAAATCTCCAAAACCCATCCTAGTTGATGGAGAACTCGAGTTTGAAGTCAAAAGCATTCTGGACTCCAAGATCTCCAAATCTAAACTATTTTACCTAATTGACTGGAAAGGCTACGGCCCCCAAGAGAGATCCTGGGAACCTGCTGAATATGTCCACGCTCCTCGCCTAATCAAAAGATTTCACCGAACATTTCCTGACAAGCCGAAACCCCCGGAGAAGCCCGGTTTGGGAGGGGCCTTGAGGGGGGGTACTGTCATGATCTCTGCTTCCAAAAGGTCAGGGTTTTCCCAACTCCCTTGGAAGCAGATCCATAACCCAGGTTCCGAGTGCCAACCAGTCCCAATTGGGACCTTTTGGACCCAGTCCTGGCGCCATTGGCACCAGGCTCATAAATATGCCCAGTCCCAGCGCTGGAAGCGCCGGGCTCATAATGCTTGGGTGGACTTACCTGCAGCAGACCATGCTGCTTACTTGCCTGCCAGTTGAGCCTCTGATCCTCTTCTGTTTGGAACTACTTTTCCTGTTGGGTGGGGCAGGAGCCACTCCCTAGATTCAGAACACTGGAACTCTTCTGGAAAGCAGGAACTCTTTTCTTACCTAGGCGTGGCTGTGGAAGGAGACACCTAAGCACTACAGGAGGCTATTTAAACCACACCCGGTGGATGAATCTTGCTTTGCGTTATTCTGCATCCTCTGCAGCAGAACGCTCATAATGTCTTCTGCATCGGATCCTGGGCCTAAGGAAAAAAGCTTACCATCCTGAATCCAGTCTTCAGCAACATCTATAAAGACAAGAAAGAACAGGTTAGCATTCCGGCATCTGAAAGACAAAAGCTTACCAACTCTTCGCACGCTCCGGAGGCCTTCGGCGCTGCATCCTGCATCTGAAAGACAAAACAAGGTGCGTTTAAAGACATTGGGGAACTTTAATACTCACGTGCCATTACTCCTTTCCACATCTAACCCAGTGGGTATTCCGGCACCCTGCAGCCGCTCCGAACTCGTACCTGCAAAATAAAAAGACAGTTAGAGCGCATCGTGAAGCAGGCAACAAGCGCTTACTTACGTGCTTCCAGGCGCTTCTATTCATCACACGGACTCCATCTTCAACTCACTTCAGCCCGTCATCCGCCATCGCCGGAACCCTGCAAAACAAAAGACATCAATACTAAAGACTTTAAAGACAATAGAATTACTCGAAACTTACCGTTCGTGCAGTAAACGACGGACAGCAGTCCTCTGAAGTCAAGAGGCCTGCGCTACCTATCCAGTGAAGAAACTGGTTACAGCACCCTGCCCCGAGGCAGATGGAGAGCTCGGCATTCACTTACCTAAGACATCTTACTCTTGAAGTCAGGCATACAGTGCACAGAGGTCCAGCCCAATGAGCCAACCGGGTGCTACACATCACCTTTGAAGATACGGTAGTCGCCCAGTCAAGACCGGCGCCTCTGCGAGAATCAGGTGAGCGTTACAGTTTCCTTAATGAATCCCCCCACCCGTAAAGTTTTTACTGTTTGCCACGTAGGATGATGTCATAGCTGACATACATTGTGGTATAAGCCTTTTTTTCCATAATTGAAATGTGCTGAGAGTGTGTGAGCTACAATCTGTTTGTTTGCCAGGTTTCCCTACTTTATTGAACTGATAATAAAGTAGTATTTTGCCATATTCTTGGAGTCTGTCCCGTTATTTGGGCCTGAGATAAATTTATTTGGTAATCCCATTCAGCACTTGGAATGCTCCAAGTGCTATTGCACAAATTTGTGACTTGAGACCCAGTTCTTGTATTGGGGCTACTGTAACCCGTTTTCTTTTCTCGTTCTTTAGAAACAGCCCTCCTCTCCTGATCACAGACTTGCGGATAGCTGCATATACAGCTCTCTTCCTCTTAACAATGGTCAAATCATATGGATTCCTTAGCTCTCCGATGTATTTATGTGCAAACAGATGTCTAAATTCATTCGGACAGAAATTATTTAGAATCTCCTCAAGATCCCAATTACTACTAAACAATAATTTCCTGGGTGTACATCCACTTCTGGACAGATAGGAGTGACTATTGATGTTCCCCATGGTCCAAGTTACTTGATGTCCCTGGATATTGACAATGATGTTAGCACAGGGCTTTCCCTTGTTTTAGCAAGATTTAACCTAAGAAACATTATTAGCATGATCACTCAATTCAGTTGGTAGAATGGAACAGTCTTTCAAATGAGCACTGATTAGAGCGTTAATAAATACAAAATCAATACAATTGTATGAACGGCCATTAGTCCAAGTAACCACAGTGCACCTGTCCATACACTCAGGAGGGGATAAGTTTAACTCCGACAATAGGTCCAACCATTGCCCACCTCTTTTGTATGTTTTGTGCACTACTTGATCCACTTCGTCAGGGATACCAGTCCAGACCTTAGTGTGCGTAGCACTCTTAGAGCAGTTGCCATTGAAATCCCCTGACAAAATTATGGGCCCCCTGTGCCCCAATTGGACCATGTGAGAAACCTGAGGGTGGTTTCACATATAGATGCTAGGTATTATTTGTTCAGGTGGCCAGGGCACAGCCATCGCCTTTGGAACCAGACCCTGGGGGTAGACCAGTGCGGGAGGATCACCTGGGCGGGGGATCCTTTGGGACTGTTGGAGGAATCCCCTCAGGTGAGAAGTGATATTCCCCTCTTGTCCGACACGCCACTACCGAATATCCCCTTTGTTTTCGGAGGATATTGACAGCAGAATCATGTCACACCTCAACTCTTTAACTTAGAAAAGGGAAAGGGAAAACCCCACAGGAAATCAAACCATCTTTTGACCCTTAAAAGTAACCTATTCCCCCTCTTCTAAACCCAGAGGACATTTAATACATCAATCCTTTTCTGACGTGTCCGTACATGAGCTAGCTGCCGCCATGACGGGGAAACTACAACTCCCACAATTCCCTTACCCACACAGAGACCGAAGACAGACTGCCCCATGTTAATACTGGTCTGTCCCACTAATAGTCAGGCAAGGACAGGCAGACACAGCCCAGAACCCTCACCTGCAGTCTGTTAAAGAAACCCAGGTGTATAAAAGGTGGCGTTCTTGGCAGAACAGGGAGCAACAGTTGGGAAAACTGAAGGGAGGATGTGTGGCTGAGTTCAGCAGGGGATCCCTTCTCAATACCAGCCCCATTTGCTACTTGGGTGAAGGAAAAGCGAGACGCCAAAACGCTCATCGGGTGTGGCTGGAGGCTTGCAGCCTGGAGAGGGAGCCAAAAGCAAGGACAGCTGCTCACAGCAGGCCAGATACAGGCCAGTGCTGCTTTCCCTGGGTGGATGTTGATCCCCAGTGAGACAGAGTGGCAAGTGCCGAGACCGTGACCTCAGACCTGAGAACGGCAAGTCTTTTCCCGACAGCATCGCGTGGACAGTGAGTTTCTGAGTGAGGGGAAAACCGGCACGCGTGTGAGGCTGTAGTGGGAACTTATCAGAAATATATGAACTTTTCTTGTGAGCATGAAATCCACTATTTAACCATAAGGAAAGGTGCATTATGGGACATGTAGTTGAAATAAGACATCTGCACCTTGCCTATAAGTTGTGGACAGATGCTACAGAGGAACAGAGTGGTCTGGCATAGTGAAAGTGCCCAATCGAAAGTCTCTGTTTAGACGAACATTCAAGACTGTGAGAAACTGTGAATTGAAGGGACTGGAAGTTTAGGGGAAGGAAAGCCCTACCAGTGTTGTGATTGTGAGGTCCGCGCCCGACTGAGGGAGACCTACAGGAACTTTTTTAATCCCTTGTGAAAGGTCCGAGCACGACTGAGGGAGAACTGTTAACTAACATTGTGCTTAAAGGGTACGAGCCCGAGCTGTGTTTAAAAGGTGTCCGCACCCGATCAAGGGAGACCCAGTATGAACTGTGACCATGAGCCTCAAGAACTTTGGGATCCTAAAGAGAAGGAACTTTGTTTTGTTTGTGTCCAGGCATTCTGCGAATCAGAGACTTTGTTTTGGAAAGAGACTTTGTCGCGGAAAGGCCCTGGCTTATGTCCTTAACTACTCCCTTGAGCCGAAGAAGCCATAGTGTTCCAAAGCCTGAGTGTGCCCCCTTGTCCTGTGGGGAAGGGAACCTCACTGTTCAGTCATCCCGATACACGCTTTCTTGAACACTGTTTTCTTTTGCATACACCTTTTTCCCGCACACATTTCTTGTAGCGGAAGGATTGTCAATATTATTTTTTAGTATAGGCCATTTTGATTTGACAAGACACTACTAGGACTGCGTTATGTATAATTTGGTGGTTGAGTTTACATCCATCCTTAGCTATAGGGCTAGATAGGCGTCTTTGCTAAATAAACACCCTTGAACTGTGCTTCATGTGTGTCTGTCTTCATTCATTATACCATGCCTTCCTTACAACCATGACCTTAACGCATCAGACACCTCCTTCATTGCTTTCTCTGTAATACGACCATCAGGTGGGTCATAAAGTGTTGCAACCAGAGTTGGCTTTCCGTCAACTGGGAAATTTGCCAGTGTCGCACACAAGAAATTTGGGTGACTTCTTACACCAGGCATCGTTCTTGATTTGAAGTTTGATTTTTGCGCCAATACAGAGTACCCCCATCAGACGCCCCCCAATGGAGGGCTGAGCCACGTGGAAAGCCAAAGTAAAACCATCCAAATCAAACTAGGTCATGAGCCAGATCTCTTGTAGTAGGAACAGTTGTGCTTTCTGCAGCATTTCTTTCCCCATAGGATGGCGCAAAAAGGAGTGATTGCCCCTAGAGCACCACACACCGTAGGTAATAATAAGCAGCGCTAAGATAACTGAGGGTTCGTAGCGCTATATAAATGCTAAATTATTATGATTATTATTATTAGGGAGCACAGAATGTCAGGTCATTAGGTTTCGCCGGTCAAGGCAAGGCTTCCATGGGATAAACCTAAATTCCTTCTGTTCGCAGTGGGGTCTGAAGTGAATTCTGTGAGGGAAGATGCACTAGATATTGAATGCCATTTCCGGGAAACAGCCATGCTATTTGGCTCATTCTCATATTTCGCATCTGTAGTATTTAACGTTACAAATCACTTGTCCCTGCTCCGTTTGGGCTTGCAGATTAATATATCAAAGCCCAGTTGCTGCAGGGCCAGTGAGCAAGTGCATATTCTTTCTACCACCAGAGAGGAAATTAAAGTAGCCAGGACCCAATTTGTTATGCTGTAATAATTTGGTAGTTCTAAACATTCGACATCACTTGATATTATTATCCTCAATTCAGGAATGAGGTGAAATATGCCCAGAATTCTCGCTCAATTTAAAAAAAGCATAGTTTCCCTTGGCGCTCTCTTTAAATGCTTGAGGGCCGCAAAGCGAGAGTAATCTAATGCAGATGTTGGATTATGAGATCCTTTCGCTAGAAAACCTTCTTATGCGGCCAAGCTAGAAACTCGAGTTAGGTCTTTCACCCCCTTATCTGGATTACAGTTTATGCACTCTTGTGGAGGAAGAATGGCAGTCAAGTGGGTAATAATAAGGTTATTTTGCATACCTATTGTGTTGCTAATAATTGTGCCGGCTCTGTGCACTGCTGTGCCAGCCAGGGCCCCACTTTCTGATATGCCCCCTAGAACCTATTTTTTCTGATTTAGTTTCGGTATATGGAGCCATTTCTCCCAGGCCCCAAACTCTTCTGTGCGCCTTCCATCTGGGACATCATTAGAGACCTTAGGGCAATGAGATTCAAAGCATAGCTTCTGAGCACACTAGCCCTGTGGTCTCCTGTGCCCCCTGCACTTCTTGTGCTAGTGTGGGCTTTAGGTTCTCATTACACTGGTTTGATTTGTGTACATACATCCATTTGTCCAGTTATGAGAAATAGGGGTTCATTTCTAGGCGTCTCTGGTCCGGCATTATGCTGGTATCCTTCGGTGGGAAAACCCTGTTTGTGGAATAGGCCCAGACGTCTTTGGCCTCTTGGTCTGTTTCCACTTGCTCGTTTACAGCCACACTTTGTACATTCTTTTTTCTTTTCTTTTTAAAGATGGGAGACATTTTTTGTGGTAATTCTACTTGTGTTCCTATGAACCTCTGGCTGTCGTAAATTCTCTATTGCGTGGTCGGACTCGCCAATCTTTTTCTTGGTTAAGATCCGAAGGAATTTCAGTTTTGCCCCATTCTTTATTTTTGTGCCTGGTTTGATTTTTAGTTTTCTGTTCCTGTTGCTCATGTTTGTTTACTTTGCTACACTCCTTCTTATGCTTCCTGTTTTTCCCAGCCATTACTAGACCAGCTTTAGGTTTGCATAGAGGAATTATTTCCTCTACGCCAGGGGTCCCCTCCCTCAGTGAGTCTTCAGCAGGTATCTGCGCCTATCTGATCAATTCTTCCTTGGTGGGATGCGACAGGGGACTGTCGTCAAAAGCGTTTGGGTTGTTTTCTCCAACCAGCTGATCCGAACTAGTGACTGTAAGCACATTATTCAGATGCTGGGCCTTTGTCATGGTTGCCATGTCCGCCTCTGTTGGTCAGATGCTTGTTCATGTTTAGTGAGTTGGTTTGCAAGACACATATTAAGGTTGCATGTTGTTTCAATCCAGTTTTTATTTTCCCCAACGTGTCTGTAACTATCGTGCTTATTACTGTTTTTTGGCCCACTAACGTAGAGTTGCAGCATTCCACCTCCTTGGTGAGCTCCAAAAGTATGCCAATGTGAGACTGCACCTTGACATACGCTGTGAAGTTGAGATGAAGTTCAGTGCTGTCGAAGTTGTTTAGCATGGGCCCTGTGGGCGGTCGGTTATTTGATCTTGTGTGGATAGAATAGGATTGTTTGAATCACTGCTACCAGGATATAATTTAGCTGATTCCGTCAAATTTGCAAAACCACCCGAGTCGCGTTGTCATGATTGGGCTCAAGATTAGCTAAATTTCAAGTGCTTTATTCATTTCCTTTGCAGAGGTTTTTGTTTCTCTTGTTTGCTGGATTAGTACCTCTGTCTCACAGTCCTCATTATGCTCCAGCACCTGAGCTGAGTCTCAGGCTCGTAGTTATCAATGTCTCTCAGGCTCCTACTGTTCCCCTTTGGGAAGAAATCTGTTATTTTTCTGTCCATTCATGCAGCCGGCGAGCTTTTTGTTTATCGGCAGGGGACTAGAGGCAATATTCTGCTTGTTTACTTTTAGCTTAATTTGCTGTAGATAGCAATTTGCTATGGAAGCATGTTGGGAATCGTCCTGCACTTTGCCATTCCAGATCAAATAATCAATTACTATCGCCTTGGGATCATCTCGGAGACTACTACTGTGCAGGTTATAGATGTTACTCATGCTGGGCAGTATTGTTACAGGCCTTTAATTTGATTAAGTTCTCCGCAGTGATGAACTAGACTGTCTCTCTTTGCGGGTAAGTGCAGCAGCTGTCTCTCCGCGGCTTCACTGCTATTTCTTGGCCTAATGCTGCTCCATGACTTGAATAGACTTAGAGCTTTCGTCTATTCCTTCGCTCCACATGGAATAAGGTGGATGCGGACTTGGGGGGGGTTGAGGGTACTCTTTGAATTTGAGCCTTTCCACTTCCACCTCCAAAACTGACTGTTTAATCGCTGATTAGCTAATATTATGTAGCACAACTTCCAAATTATGAAAAGAGTGACAAGGGTGATCTTTCCCCCGCTGCCAAGAGCCAATAGGTCCTAGAAAGCTAACTATTGGCAAGGCAGCATCTCAATCACACAGACAGGTGGTAGCACTTCACTCGCTACCAGGCTCGCTACCAATGAAATCTTGTGGTGGGAACACAGATCAGTGCCATCTGGAGCTGTAACCATGAGATGTGTGCTTGGCGCAACTGATTACTATTTTGCAAGTTAAAATTAAAACTGCGCTCTCTCATGCAGCCTTTACCACACTACAGTGCCAGGACATGCCTACCATCTTGGGCTCCTGGCAGAAATAGAGCAGTACAGAGTGACAGACAGGGGCACAGTCACCTCCATTCCACACATGTTGAAGCTACTCACAGTTCTCCATTTCTGTGCCACCAGCAGCTTCCAGCACACTGTTGCCATGGCGCATGGCATCACCCAGCTTCTTACACGTCCTCTCACAGGTCACAACTTCGATGATGAGACGGATGCAACGCCACATTGCCTTCCCCACAAATCCTACAATGCTCATCCACATCAAGGCGCGTTCTATTGCCATTGCAGGGTTTACCAATGTGGATGGAGCACTGGATTACACACACATGGCCCTCATACCACCCAGAACACAAGCACATGTCTAAATTAACACCTGCAGCATTCCATCAATGTGCATGCAGACCTGCCACCGTGTGATGACCATCACCCCCCCATTAGCATATGACCACCATCAACTGGAAAACCAGTGACTCCACGTAGTACACCTACCCACACGCAACTCATGGGGTACAGTTAGGCCCAATGTGAATTCACTGGGGCCTATTCTTTTGAGGGGTGTAACATAAGAGAGATGTATTAACGCCTTGCATAAAGCTCTTTGCATGTTTATGTCACACTCCATGTTCCAGCATTTGTATGCTGGAGAGGAGGGCGGTACCCAACTTCGAATCCCGTCACTCTCTTGGTCTCTGCCATACAAATACTCCCAGCATTTGCACCGGCATGGATTTTCAAGCTGGCTTAATGCTGTGGATCCCTGTTGTATAAACCAGTTTGATGTGCCATGTAAAAGCAGCCGTTTCACATAAGATCCATTGTAAATGCTGCCTTCCAGGCGTACATGGCAGGCACGTTTATCGACTGCGGGTCGAAGATGTCTATCACCGATCCTCACCATATCTATCTTTGGTGTCTGGACTCAGACCATCGAACCGGCGACTGTGGCTCCTGTCAGTCAATTGTGGAGAAGGCCCTCCGTGAGAGCAAAAGTAAGTTAGCGGTGGGGCGAGAGGCGTCGAAGGGCTCTTCGAAAGCCTTGTCAAAAAAGCATAAGAAATCCTCCGATTCAAAAGAATCGGAATGTCATAAACATTCGAAGAGATCCCGATCTCGTACCAGGTCGACGATCTTCTTCTTCTAAAAAGGAGACATAGATCTACATCGACAGAATTGGTTCAATGTCCACCAAAATCGGATTCCCCTTCAAAATGGGAGAGCTTTAGAAGAAAAATGATGCATGTCTTTAAGAACGCGGCCTCCACCCCCTCAAAGAAAACTCAGAAAAGCCAGAGCCCGGTCGCTCCACAGGACGACACACGGAAGTCGGGAACTACGGCGGTAAAACCCAGTAGTACCCATAAAACTCGAGTCGAGAGAACCTCGAGGATCGAGTGTTTCTCTGATCCCTCATAAAAGGCAGGAATTGTCGAAGTTGAGTGCAACTTCGTCGACGCCATCGGCGTCAACAGCTTTGACAACGAAGCCTATATTATCCTCAACACCTTTATCGAAGGCTTCGTTGAGTGTGTCGAAGGTTCCTTCGACCCCTTCGAAGAAAACACCTATTCCTTCGACGAAAAATCAGGAGGAAGAGAAAAGGTTTACACCTTTACCCAAATCGGACTTTTTTAGGTCCATGTCTTCAATTTTTGAAGAATCTGGCTCAGAGGATGAAAATGTCACTCCTTTTGGAGTAAAATATGGCACTAGACAGGTTCCAGAGGAACTTATAAACCCTGAAACAAAAATGAGAGACCTATGTGAAACTCTGCATTCTGCTAGTGGTATTGACACAATAACCTGAATTGGAGTTTGCTGCACCTGATCCTGCAGAACATGCAGACTCGGGATATAGAAATTTGATGAGTAGGGTGATTGAATATATGGGTTGGGGAAGAGCCTCCCCTACTTTTGAGCAAGACGATATGACGGACATTATAGTCCGGGGACCCCGGAAAGATCCAGTTCTCCCTTTCCATAGGGAGCTCCAAAGGACAGTTAAAAGGAGCTGGGAAAAACCTGATAGCATTGCTGCAGTAGACAGCAATCTTCCAAAGAAGTACAGAACTTCTACTTCTGATCCAGAATACCTGAATAGACACCCTACGTCAGAAAGTCTGGTTATTCAGGCCGCTACTACTCCAGGCAGACGGCATACACAACCATACCTCCGGACAGGGAGGATAAAAAGTTTGATGCTTGGGCTCGTAAAGTTTTTACTTTAGGTAGCATGGCCTTGAAATCGACCAATGTCACCTGTACCCTGGCCAGGTTCACACATACCCTGTGGGAATGCATTTCGGCGGCGGCTGAACATATTCCGGAAGGCGAGGAAAGGGAAGGCTTCCTGAATATAGTCAATGACTGGAAGGAGGCAATGGGGGACTGTCTCCAGTCTGGACTGGATACTGCTGATAGTATTAGCAGGTCCATGGCATCAAGTACAGTGCTACGCAGATTTGCGTGGTTGAGAAAGTCTGGGTTTGCATCAGATGTGCAGACCAGACTTCTCAACATGCCCTTTCATGGCTCGAGGCTGTTTGGTAGTAAGGCTGATGAGAGCCTGGAAAAACTACAGACCTCGAAAGCGGCAACTAAATCCCTTAGAGCCTCTATGCGACAGCCTCAGAAACCCTATTCAGACTCATTTTCCTGGAGGGGTCGTCCTTTTCGATACTACTCCTCTGTTGGTAGAGGAAGAGGACAGGCTTTTCAAAGGGGCAAAAGGAATGTCACTCGTGGTGGATGAGTAAAGACTACAAAGTCGTCTTCAGGAATGGCATCTATGCCCTCAGCCGCTCCTGCAACGGCCTCCAAATCTCTCTGAGGTCTTATCATACAAAACACCAGTGGGAGGCAGAATCTCTCAGCATCTGAAAGAATGGCGAGGCATTACTTCAGATGCTTGGGCACTATAAACAGTAGCCCAAGGTTACTGCCTTCCCTTCCTAAAAAGACCTCACGATCATCCACTGGGATCCAACTCTACCAAAATTCCAGACCCGCTCCTTTTGCAGGAAATTATAACCCTGCTAGAGAAAGGTGCAATAGAACATGTACCTGTAGCGGAGAGGAACAAGGGTTGGTACTCCCCTTTTTTTCTCATCCCGAATAAGGACGCAGGACTAGGACGAGACCCATCTTGGACTTAAGAAAATTGAACAAGTTCCTCAGAAAGGACAAGTTCAAGATGGTAACCCTTTCTCAAATCCTTCAGGCTCTCCAACTCCAGGACTGGTTGGTTTCATTGGACTTTCAGGATGCTTATTTTCATGTGTCAATCCATCCCAAACACAGAAAATACCTGAGGTTCGCAGTTGGCGGTTCTCACTATCCGTTTCGATTTCTGCCATTCAGGCTGACCTCCGCTCCGAGGGTTTTCACCAAACTGATGGCGGTAGTGGAAGCGAGTCTCGGGAGAAGGGGGATTCACGTCTATCCCTACCTGGACGACTGGCTGATCAGAGCACGTTCTCCAGAACAAGCTCAAGAACATCTGTCTATCACCTGCCACTTCCTCCACAACCTGGGCTTCTCCCTCAACTTCAAGAAGTCCGACATGATACCATCTCAACAACTCCAGTTTATCGGAGCAGTCTTGGACACTTCCTCGGGCAAAGCCTCGCCGCCCGAGGTGAGAGCTCTCCACATCCAGAAGATGGTAATAAAATTCCAGAAAGCCCAGCATCTACAGGCCTTCGATTTTCTGAGGTTGCTCGGTCTATTGGCATCCTGCATTTTTCTGGTGCCAGAGGCCAGACTGAGAATGAGATCGCTCCAATGGGCCCTCAGAACTCAGTGGTCCCAATTCTCAGGGAATATGTCAGATCTTCTGCATGTCCCGAGTGCAGTTGCTCAGGATCTATCGAGGTGGGCTTGCAACGACAACGTCCTCAAGGGAGAATCTTTTTGGCAACCATGGTCAGAGATAACAGTAGTGACGGATGCCTCACTCACGGGGTGGGGAGCTCACACCAACGATCTGACAATCAGCGGACGTTGGTCTCCATCGGAGTCCAAACTACACATCAACCTATTGGAGCTGAGGGCAATCGGACTAGCGCTGAAGGCCTTCCTGCCCTCCGTACAGGGAAGGAATGTCCTGATAATGACAGACAACACAGTGGCCATGTACTACCTCAACAAAAAAGAGGAGACGTAGGATCACTACCTCTGTGCAGAGAGGCAATGCAGCTCTGGTTCTGGGCGATACAAGAAGGAATCTCTCTATCGGCAGTTCACCTAGCCGGAGAGCAGAACACGGCGGCAGATGCTCTGAGCAGGCAGAGCAGTCTCCCACGAGTGGGAACTAGCTCAGGAAGTCCTCCTGGAGATCTTCGCCCTTTGGTGAACCCCTCAAGTGGATCTGTTCACAACCACGGTAAACCGGAAGTGCGATCCGTATTGCTCAAGGGAATTTCCCCCGAGAGGAGCTCTAGGAGACACGTTCGTAGTGGATTGGGATTTTCCCTTGATGTACGCGTTTCCTCCAGTCCCCGTGATTCCTCCAGTAATCAGGAGGTTAAGAAAGTTCAGGAAAACCATGATCCTAATTGCCCCGGATTGGGCCAGGAGGATGTGGTACCCGGACCTTCTGGACATGTCCATCTGTCCTCCAGTACATCTTCCACAAAGAGAGGATCTTCTCTTGCAAGAGAAAGGTCGTGTTCTCCATCCAGAGGTCAACACACTCAACCTTCATGCATGGTTTCTGAGAGGTTGAGATGCAAGGATTGGGATCTTCCAGATGACGTAATGGCGATTTTGCTTTTGGCCAGGAGGCCAGCAACAAAATCCTTGTACCGGTATCATTGGAATAAGTTCAGTAACTGGTGCAAGGATAGAGATGTGGAACCTTTTCAATGTAGCACACAAATGGTGTTTTCTTTTCTATTACATCTGGCCAATCTGGGGCTCCAGATCGGGACAATCAAAGGATATCTTGCTGCGCTGTCCATTTTTAAGTGCTCCTCGGAAGAGGTTTCTTACTTTAAAATACCATTAATAATACAGTTCTTGAAAGGACATACAAATGTATATCCACCAATACCATTTCATGTTCCAACTTGGGATTTAAATTTAGTTCTTAAATTCCTGACATGTATACCATTTGAGCCTCTGCACTCCTGTCCATTGAGGTTTTTAACTCTAAAGACTGTTCTTCTTGTGGCATTAACATCAGCCCGCAGAGTTAATGAACTACAGGCTCTCTCATGTAAACCTCCATATACCACATTTTACAAGGACAAGGTAGTTCTGAAAATTAAACCATCTTAGTTTCCGACTTCCATTTGTCATAGAAAATTATTTTACCAACATTCTATCCTCCTCCTCATTTGGGAAAAGAAGAGGAGAGATTACATAGACTGGACCCCAAGAGGGCCCTCAGCTTTTACATTTCAAGAATGACAAAATTACGTCAAGACGACCAACTCTTTGTGGGTTACACAGGTCGTAAATTGGGGTTAGCGGTGACAAAACAAACTATATCTCGCTGGATCATTCTAGCTATATTGGAATGCTACAGATTAGCAGGAAAAGACCCACCGGATGGGTTAGTGCTCACTCCACTAGGGGAATGGCTACGTCTGCGGCTTTGAAGAGGGTAGTCCCTGCAAAAGATATTTGCTCGGCTGCAACATGGGCATCAATGCATACTTTTATCAAGCATTACTGCTTAGATGCCTCCTCCAATGAGGGGCTATTTGCCAGAGCGGTACTTCACTCTGTCCATGAAAACAAAAACTAGCACTCCCACCTCCAAATTGATCACTGCTATGGGAGTCTATCACAAGATGAGGAATATGTGGGAGGACACAATCCATTCGTAGAATAAGTTACTTACCAACTGTAACGTTCTTTCGACTGGATGTTCCTCCCACGTATTCCTCATCGACCCTCCCAGCCTACCCCGCAGTACAGTTTTATGTTTTTTCTTACAATTTCCTCTCACGATGGGCCTATCAGTCACAGCATATGCCTGGATGTTCCACGAGTATTTCCCCAAAAAACAGAACTGAAGCCAACAGGCGCGGCTCGAGCTACTTATACCATCAGTGACGTTGACACGGTACGGAGCCCGTCGAGGGACAATCGATGTCACGGCCTCGAGCACTGCGCCCTCTGCCGAAAAATGTTTTCCGAAGCAGCGAAGCTTGCGATAACGAATTATCACAAGATGAGGAATGCGTGGGAGGAACATCCAGTCGAAAGAACGTTCCAGTTGGTAAGTAACTTGTTCTTCTGTGTTGGAGACCAGTCTGTGTAATTCTACAAGTAACAGGTCCCCACCGCCTAATTTCACAGAACAACCTAATGAGCTCCATTGACTGCACTGTTCCACCCCCACCATGCCATGCCCTCCTGCAGAATCGATGTGCAAAAAATGTCCCACATATGCACACTGGAAATTGAATGCTGTTCACCCAAATCGTTCAAAATATGTTAATTGAATCTCATGCAAAATACGTGCTCGGAAACACAGCATGCCACTGCTGTGCATGGTCCTGTCACTCATAAGTGAACAGAGGATAGCACAGGGTCAACGTGCTGGTCTTGGAAGCAGGGCCATGCAGAGCAACAGAGGTTCGAATCCTGGATCTGCGCTCAGAAACCAAACTCGGGTACTACTGTATTAGGCGTGATTAAAAAAAAATATATATATATAGGCCTTTCTGTCTTGCGCTTTCTCAATGTCACTGGCTGGGCCTAGTAAAATTATTCTCCCCTGTTCCCCTCCCTTGTCTGGTCGCGCTTTGAAACACTTGTTTACCAGCGCAATATCAATAAAATATCAATATCAATACCTGTCTGCCACTGATGCCAGAGTTGAATGGCCACAACAAGTATGACACGTAGCACTCACTGTGCCCTTGAATGCGCTACACTGTAATCTGTCCATTGCCCTCCCTAGATGATGCCTGATACCCGATCTGTCCCTGGCTGATGACTTCACTGCGCAATCCATGCATCAGCAGGTGCTGCATTACAACAATGCCCATACCCGCACCATTATTTAAAGGGATTTCGTCCATTTATGAACCGCTTTCGCTGCCTGCATCGATCTAGTGGTGCATTCATGTGTCGTCCAGTAAAGGTGTGCCAGATCATCACCATGTGCTGCATGTTGCAAAAGCTGGCCATCAGACGCAACATCTCTTGCCTGATGACGTCATTGCAGATGATGAGTCTGGTGATAAGGGCAGTGGTATCCAGAGACAGCCACAAGGACTTGGGCAGCAGCAGGACAATATTGATGGGCTGAGTAGAGGAGATTGTATCCATGCAAATAAGGCAGACACCACTCAAGGACATTTAACACAACTTTTCCAACCTATAATATTTATTGGACAAGACATGAAAATAGGGGAGTGAACAAGAAGCATCCTGTGCCATGCAGTAAAAGAAGGCTTAACATAAAGTCCAAGGCACTTACAAAAAGAGCACATAATCCAGAAAACCAAAGTCCCAGGCAAAATCCATGGATGATGTGTGCAGGTCAGGATCAGAAATAGAAAACACAACAGGTAAAAGAAAAGACAGGCATCATAAACCACACAGATGCAGTTGTAATTTGAAAGGGGGAACTAAGTAACCCAGGGTAATCGAGACATTGAGCCCTTGCTCACTGTACCTTGGAGAGGCTCAGCTTCACCACATTGAGGAGGCCCAACAAGGCCGAAACACATGTCTGTGGATGCTGATTGTTTAGAGGTGAATTGCTTAGCATTTTGGTGCTGGACTGCCCTTGTCGGTGGGACAAAGACTGATATGCAAATGGGTATTTCTTCTCTGTGAAGGGGGCATTGCGCTAAACGCGGTTGTAGACCCTCCTGAGTGGAAGAGATTCCATAGAACAGGGTATTTGACTGTAGTGTGAAGGAAGTTGCATTTTCCTTGGGTGCATTAGCCTGCTGAGCTAACCATATGGCTGCATTAACAGCTAAGACTAATGGCTGATTCGAACTGTGTGCTAAATGATGAAACAGAGCTTTATAGATGGATTAGTAATGATTTGGTAGCACCTATATACCAAGCATAATGAGCCTCATTGAACGTGCAGGCATCAAAAGGGTGGAAGGTTACATTCATAGCTTGCTTAGGCAGAGGCCCAGGTTTAGTAGCTAATAGAGACTTGTATTTGAGTACTTGAAGCATTATAGCGCTTAGGTAGCCTGTCTTGTAGTATCAAGACACTAGCTAGCAGAGTGCAGGCCCGGTAAAGCTTGCTAACTAGGGGTTAATGGCAATGCATATGTCAGCTTCACCTGGAATACTGTGGCCCTGCCATACTTTGTAAGCAAATCCTCTTTCGCATGATAAATTACTGCCTCGACCCGGCCATAACTGATAAGAGACAATCCTGCGCTTTTGCAGATGGGCTGTGAGGGGGGAGGAAGGAGCGCCTTGGAGAGTTAGCAAGCTGTTTTTTTTTCCCGATCAGTAAACAGGTTTTGCACTGAGAGAGTTCTAGAATATTTTATCATGCTGACTGACAGCACGAAGGTACAAGAATGCATGCACACATGACCCGGGGGGATTCTTCCGTGGACTCGCATCGAGCAAGTGCCCGGAGTATGGTGTGCTCCTGCGGCTCCTTATGGCGCTGTCATCTAAAGGGCTGGCTGAAGAATAACACCTGTTGATGGGTAGCAGTTAGTTTAAGATGACCAGGGTCCCCCAGTGCTAATATACAAGGAATGTGAGGCTGTGTTCTAAGTATTTGTGATTTCTTCAACTTGCAGTTTTATTCCCAATTGCTGCTAAAATTACTGTCTCCTTATATGTTGCTTTCTGTAAAATGCTAAGTTTTATGCTGAAGGTGTCATCTCTCCAGTAGTGTTTGTGGCTGTCGCGCAGTTTGGAATCTGTTAGTGGGTCTGTGGGATGTGTGCCATACATGATGTGTGGTTTGGTCCCAAGATGGTGCTTGCACTCCTTATCACTACACTTGGCGTAGTTTTATCGGATGGTGCAAAGCCATGCCATGCTGGAGAGATGACAATTGTGTAAGAGAACACAGTGCAGATTGAGGGTTATGCTGTCACATTTCATGTTGCCTCACTGCAGCTCTGAGTCAGAAAATGGCAGTAATTGTGTGTCGGTTTTTGCTGTGACCGATGGCTTGTGTAGTTGAGATTTCCCCTTTCAGTAATCGGTAAATGCTTGGCTGACTTACTGCTTGGGAATGAAGCCAGGGAGCAGAAGGCTCTGCGTGCAAAGTGTTGAAATGGCTATGTTCGCGAGCACGCCGAGGAATGTGTGAGGAAGGATTATTGCATAAATTAGGAAAGAATTTTATGCGGTTCCCCTACTAAAAGGTTTATTTTTGCATTGCAAGTGAAACGGGAGTTCTCGCCCTATTTTGGCATAAGGGGCAGAAAAAGTTGCAAAAGCGTTTGAAATGTAAATTGTGAATGGTGATGCAAACATGTTGTTTGGCCCCAGTGTATTAGTGAATGAGAATGGGGGGCTGAAATGTTGACTGGCGATAGTTCGCTTTTTGAAACTGATGCTTTAATTACTGGCATTCCTGAAGACAGCATGGAAATGGTTGAGTTGTTACGCAAAATAGTAATATCTGTGTTGAGAGGCTTTGTTTTTGGTACCTGTAAAATCCATGTGAAGGTGGCAAATTCTGTTTTAATTGGACACGCTAAATGGACTTTATCGCATTTAGCTGTGCCAGACATGGTTACAATGGGTGAGAAACTCACTAAAGAAGTGGGTAAACGGCATATGATTATTGACTTGTGCATGGATTTGGAAATGCAGAATCAGTTTGAAGTGATCTGGGGGGACAGACAATTTAAATGTACTAAGTATTTGAATATTCTCACTCTATGCCATGGATTGGTTGCTAAAGACATGGAAATATTACAATTGAGTGATGAATGCGTTGAATATGACATTGTTGCTATAATGTTAACTGGGAAAGAGTAAACAAGTGTCGAAAAATTGACAGCCCATGCGCAGAACAGACTTTGGGCAGTTCATGCAGAGAATGTGCAGGGATCTGCACAAAAAGTGAAATTTATAAGTGCAATGTAGTTTGGCTCAGTAAAGAAAATGATTGGTTTTATTGTGGCAACAGTTGAATAAACCTGTGCGTGATAAGAAAGCGCAAAGATTAATTGGGTTGAGGGTTCTTTGGAAACGTCACACGCTGCATTGGAGTCTGATTGTGAAGCCAAACTACAAGGTTACCAGGAAGAAATATGTAGTTGTCGTTGGTAGCTATGGACGCTTTGGTGAAAAAAGAGCATTGATCTATGGATCTACTGGGGTACTTTTAGTAAGCATTTGCAAAAAACACAGGTACATCTGAGGTACCATTGACCAAACTATGATCAGATTGCACAAATGATTTGTGAACGGGCAGTTACACCCCAAGTGTTTGAAGGCAAAGACCACACAGAAGAGTGAAGGTGGTTGTGGTAGCAATGATAGAAAGTGTGTAGCCATCTGATAAGAAATTGGTTGCTTGGGGAGGGAGTATTAAGCAAAGGGGTGGATAACACTGATTATTGTACTTTTGTGAAATTCTAACATTTCTGTTTGTTTCTGCTACTAGGCAAAAACCAAGAAAGTTGCATGCCATGATTGGGGTTAGACGTGAGCAATTATCGAGTACTTCTGACCAGTCAAGCAGACGCATTCTGAGAGAAGGCAGGTTACTGCGGGTTCCCATGTGAATATTTAATTTATCCTGCACCACACTCAATGCTACTGCCTTGCATGATGACCATTGTACTACAACCTGCGTGAAGTGCCCAACAGAGTAATATGTACAGAACTGCCACAGTGCTGACTTTGCATATTGTCAGACACTTGATGATACACATTCCAAAACGTTTCTGTTGATGGTTCTAATAACCTATTTAATGTGTTATGCTTTTGTCTAAAGGACTGGGGAGAATGCAACCGCAAAGGGTTGTGGACTATAACATAACCAAATGTGACACAAACAGTTGTGTGAAACAGCACTTGAATGCCGAAATGCTGCAAAATGTTTTTTCAGTGAAATGCAGTGAGAGATGGATTTATGAAAATGCAGTGATTTGCTTTTCCAATATGTGAAAAACAGTAGAGAGATCCCAAGTACCGCTCAAGGCGGCGTCCTACGTTGATTTGGGAAAACAAGGCTAGTCAATACATAGAAAGGCAGGACACTGGTTTTTTGTCAACAGCTATTCACTCATCAAAAACTGCATATCTTTATAACAGGTTGTCAGTTTTAATTGTTTTATAAAAATCAAAAACCATAATACATATAAAATACATCATCAGACACTCTAAAATGGTACACATATGTAACAAGGCACAAAACATATAACAATTTCTATAATATAGAGATATCAATCATATCAATATATATATAAACCTATGTTGTAATTCCTTATCAAGATAGGGGTTGTGATCCTAATGGATCACTCAAAGTTTTTCTCACTCAATCTAGTGTTCAGTTTAGATTGGGACACTCCCTAGATGGGATATTCAATACTACCATACAATTTAGTATTATTTCTAAATTGGGAACTCAACATGTTTCAGTCCTCCTTGTTATTGTAGGGGCTTTCTTCAGGAGTAGTCAGGAAAATAGTATTTAGAGTAAGGGCAGTTGGTCTGAAATCTTCTTGTTTTGAAGTTTATTCAGTAGAAGAGCATTAGCTGTTGACAAAACCATAAAAAGAATCAGTATTATCCAATGTGTTCTCGGGGCACAGTTCAATGTGTCAAAAGGAGTTCAGGATCAATAGTTACCTGGACTTCTTAGTGTAGGTTTTCTCTTGTTTTTCAGTAGAAAAAATCCACAACTGTTGGATGTGTTTTCTTAATGAGGGTTATATTCCTCTTTGACCTGAAACACATTAGTATATGTTTACAAGAGAGTCTTAAAATCAGTCTTTCATCTTTTGGGTTGAGCTAGACAAGTTCGAAAGATCAGGCATTAGTATGCTGTAAAAGTCCTGTATGCATGCATCGTTCCGTTTATGACAAGCTTGATAATCCGTGCAATTAGTTAATCATTTCTACATTGTTATGTAGTACACTCGCACTAGTAAGCGAAATTGTGGCTTACCTCATGTGAAGTCTGATAATATGAAGCCGCGGTCAGGTTAATGTGTAGATTGTCATCTATAAGAAGCTTCTTAATTGCATGGCGTTATTGCAAGTAGGAGAAAGCAGGAAGCTGCTTTACCCAGAGTTATTTATTTATTTTTTTGGCAATTACTACGTTGCACTTAACCAGGAGAATGATTTATGAATTATGGGGGCAGCGGGGTGCGGGTGAGAGTATTCAATGCTTTGAGATAAAATGAGAGTGTAAATAAGCTATCTGAGCTTATGTTGGACGGTTTGCTTTGAGGAAATGCTGCCAAGAGTATGAGCTCTGTTTGGAGATTGTAGAATTTTAGCTACGAGGAAATGTTTGCAGCCTTACTGCGGGTAAATGAAATCATAATGGACTCTACCTGCATTTTATGACACCATTTGTTGAACCAGCAAGTTTCATTTTTTCTGGGGACGGCTGTCTCCAGCACACTGATACAAAGAGAGTTCCATTTAACTGTAGATACTTAGAGGAAGCCATTTGGGTTTTTTGATTGTTAGAGCAATAATTGAGTTTTGATGCAAATGAGTAGAATATTTTGTTTTAGAAACCTGGTGCCCATATGTTAATCTTGCTCATGAAATTAGATAGTTTCTGTTGGGTTCCAGGAACATGGGGTAGTGTCTGGACAGCCAGAATCATGCAAGCCATAGTCACACTTGTATGCCCTGGGAACAGGGGGGTGGGTAGGCCCTCAGAGTGGACGGGTGCAATTTGGAGCTGGTGACTATACATGAATGCAATACCTCATTCAGATTGACCAACACCAGATTGCCTTGTTATTAATTGCATGCTGCTTATTAACAATGATCAGTTAGAAGATAATTTGTAGGTATTTTGCATAGGCCAGGTTGTGGCCAGGTTGTGGCTAGGTTAGATGTTACTATTCACATTGTATACATTTTTGTTTAGGTAGGTTTACATTAACCTTGCATCCACAGCTGACTAACAGGTAGAAGACAGTTTGCTTAAACCTCATGGAAAGCTTCAATATCCTTGACTACCTCGGTTATCATTGCACAGTATACATTAAGATAGATATAAGCCAGCATTGTCGCCCACACTTTGAAAATGGGTGGAATGTAGCGTGAAGGAAGTTGCATTTTCCTTTGGTGCATTAGCCTGCTGAGCTAACCATGTTACATACTAGATCCTTAGATGGCTGCATTAACAGCTAAGACTAATAGCTTATTCGAAGTGTGTGCTAAATGCTGAAACAGACCTTTATAGATGGACTAGTAATGATTTAGTAGCGCCTTAACCTAGCATAGTGAGCTACATTGAACGTGCAGTCATCAAAAGGGTGGAAGGTTACATTCATAACTTGCTAAGGCAGAGCAGAGGCCCAAGTTTAGTAGCTAATAGACAACCTGTATTTTTTATTTTTTTTATTTTCTTTTTATTTACTTGTTTATAATCAAAAGCATTCGATTTTTTTTACAAGATGTTGATACGCAAAACAGAGAAAAACACATTTTGTAAAATAAATATCATAGATGCAGATAAAAAAAAGAGGAAAATAGAAGTAAAAGAGGATAACATGAAACAGAAAAATAATTGAAACCAGGAAACTAGGCACTTCACTACAGAAACTTTGTGTCTCAACATAAAAGAAAGTCACTGTTCTTTTAATTACACTTGACTAGTTTGTAAGTTCTGGTTTAGGCTCAATGCTGCTTCTAAAATCTTTACTGTCGCTGTCGACCACTTAGTTCTGTCTCCAGCAATCAGACGACACCACCATGTGTTTTCCTCTCGGAGTGGTACGTCGTACATCAAAGGGAGCAAATGGGCTTCCCGCAAAAATGAGGTTCTAGTGCAAGTCATAAGTAAATGTCTAAAAGTTTCCACTTTTCCTGGGTCCAGACAGAATCTGCAAGTACGAGCGTCCGTTTTCGTACGGATTGCTATGATTTCCTGCGTTGGTAATTGATTCTTATTTTCATAAAAGTTTTCTGCATTTTTTTGTTGGGGAATTTTATGCAGTAGCTCATAGGTTGGTTAAGTGTATTTGTTGTTGCTGGTAAATAAGCCAGGAGTTTGTTTCCTATTGTTTTTTCATCAGTTTGGATCCAATCTGCTTGTGCTATTTTTGTCTTGATTCTGTTGGGGTTCGCGATCAGATCGTCTGCAGAACAAGCCAGATCTGCTAGTTGTTTTGTGAGTTTTTGAACCCAATTATTTAGTGCTCTGCAATGTCCTTGGTTAAGCTCTATCTGGACCAACTTGTAAATTGGAATGGTATCTGGAAGAATAATTTTCCGACGCATCTTGCTTTGGTCTACTGATGCTTGTAATGATAGTAAGCCCAATTCACGTCTAACAGCAGCAATTGCAGAGGATTTAGGCAGCCCTAACACGGCTTTCCATAGGTAGCCTTCCAGTTTGGTCCATATGATGTTATCAATGTTCAACGCAGCGTCCATGCCGTAGATTATAGACGGAACTACCTTTTGTTTGTAGTATTGGATCGCTGGAAGAAGCGAGAATTTACCAAATTTCCGATCTACTAATTTCATTTGGGTTGTCAGAGTTTTGGTCTTTGTCCATAGCGCTGAGATGGTCGCACTTTCTGACCTTTTTGAATCTATCATGATTCCCAAGTATTTTATAGTAGACACGGATTCAAGTTTTGTGTTGTTTAAATACCAGTGGTCTTGATGGATCGTTGCTGGACGACTTTTCCCCATCGTCAAAATTTTTGTCTTATGGATGTTTATCTCCAAATCATTATCGCTGATGTAACTTGCCAGGTTCGTAAGTTGGCGTTGGAGACCTATTTGGGTTTGATCCATCAGGATCAAGTCGTCAGCATATAACAATCTTGAGATTTCAGTATTGCCCAATTTAGGTGGAAAGGCTCTGACCGCTGGTTGTGTATGCTGGAAGTCTCCCATGAAGGCGATGAATAGGGCCAGAGCGAGCGGGCAGCCCTGTTTAACACCACGCTCTGATGAAAATTGGTCCGATAACATCCCTTGCCGATTTAAGCGTACTCTTAGTTTAGTATCCGTGTGTAATGCGATCACCGGGCATAGGATCTTTTCAGGGCAATTCCACGTTTTTAGTTTCGCCCAGAGACCTGTATTTGAGTGCTTAAAGCATTATAGCGCTTATATAGCCAGTCTTGTAGTATCAAGACACTAGCTAGCAGAGTGCAGGCCCTGTAAAGCTTGCTCACTAGGGGTTAATGGCAATGCATATTATTTCGGCTTTGCCTGGAATACGGTGGCTTTGTCATACTTCGTAAACAAATCCTCTTTTGCATGAGAAATTGCTGCCTCGACCCGGCCATTACTGATAAGAGACATTCCTGTGCTTTCGCAGATGGGCTGTGAGGGGGGAGGAAGGAGCGCCTTGGAGAGTTAGCAAGCTGTTTTTTTTGTTCCCCATCAGTAAACTGGTTTTGCACTGAGAATTCTAGAATATTTTGTCACGCTGACTGACAACACGAAGGTACAAGAATGCATGCACACTTCTGTGGACTCGCATCGAGCAAGTGCCCGGAGTTTGGTGTGCTCCTGCGGCTCCTTGTGTCGCAGTCATCTAAAGGACTGGCTGAAGAATAACACCTGGTGATGGGCAGCAGTTCGTTTTAAGATGACCAGGGTCCCCAGTGCTAATATGCAAGGAACGTGAGGCTGTGTTCTAAGTATTTGTGATTTTTCTAACTTGCATTTTTATTCCCAATTGCTGCTAAAATTACTGTTTCTCCTTATATGTTGCTTTCTGTCAAATAAATTCTAGGTTTTATGCTGAAGGTGTCATCTCTCCAGTAGTGTGTTCATGGCTGTCGTGCAGTATCGAACCTGTTAGTGGGAGGTGTGCTATAGTGTGTGGGCTGGTCCCAAGATGGTGCTTGCACCCCTTTTCACTACATTGACCTATGCTCATTCTCAGTAGAGGGCCTCCCACAATCCTTTGTAATTATGGAAATCTAGGGTAAGGCAGCAAACCCGGGTGCACCACCGCGGCATGGGTGCTTTGCCTGAGGACCCTGTCTGGTAGGATTAGGTGACTGGGGAACCTGTAGGTGACTGCTGGGTTGCGTATGTGTTAGCCCACATATTCGTGTATCAAAGCCAGAGAGTGCCCCTTGTGGCCAGGAAGTCTGTAATGTCAGTATGGGACTGTGTATGCTGCAGGCTGGCCTGCACCATCTGGCAGTAGAGGAAACCCATGCGGTGTGCCAAATGGCGCACTGCCGCTTGTGAGGCACTAGCAGCATTGCAAGCATCCTGTCTCTGTCTGCAGGCCTACTCTTGGGCTGATTGGGCATCTTCGCTGGCTCCACCCGAGTCCTCCAATGCCAGCTCAGCCGCCTGCTCCCTGGCAAGCCGAGCATCCTCCCTTGCTCCAGCCGATCACTCAATTGGCAGCTCTGCTGCTTGCTCACTGGGAAGCCGAGCCTCCGTTCAGGCCCCAGCCGAGGCCTCTGATGCCAGCTTCCACCGGGCTGCCTCCATCGCCGTCAGCCTCTCAGTGATGTCTCCAAATAGACCGGCAGCCACAAGGGCAGGTGTCATGGGAACAAGATGTGGGCTGGAAATGCTGGATGCATGGACTGCAGTTGACAGGTTTCATGAAGTCCCTGGAAGATGTGCACCACTCTCCGACCATGCGAGAGATGGCTCCTCAGGAGGGGCATTGATGTCCTCCACCACCACCAGAGTGTCCCCAGGCCTCAGTTGCGGGATGTCACATAGGGCCAAGGTGACAGTGCCCTGGTCCTCGTGGCCATGCATGAGCGATGTTCCACTGATTCAGAGCATGGGCTCAATGGTGTTAGGTGGTAGTGACAAGGTGTCCTTTGGAGCCTTGCTCTCATGTTGGTCATTTTGGCTTGCCTACTCCATTGCATCGTCACCGTGATCCTTTTCCACATCCACATCCACTTCCTAATCCTCGTTGTCATCTCCTTCCCCTGTGAATGAGAAGGCAATGTCAGTGTTGCAGGCATTTGTTGCAATATGGGCACCATATACACAAGTACATCAAATGTGCTGCCTACATAGGGGCATTTTTCAGTCTGCACGTAATTCTGCTGCAGGGACCCATTATGTGTAGACTTTCCTAATTTGCAGAAAGGACTGCATAAGGAGGTGCTGGAGAAAGGCAGCATACACGCCTGTATGGAACATTTTGCCCTCTCTTTTTGCACTGTGCCTGCAAATTGAGTAAACGCCACCTACCACGTGTTCATGGCAGGTGGTGTTTACAATGGATCCCTATGGAGTCCGGATGCTTTATGCTGGTGAACTCCTATAGTGATCCCCAGCATTTGCACCGGAATGATATTCTATGCTGGTGCTAATGCTGAGTATTCCTATTACAGAGAGGAAGGGAGCGGGAAAGGCAAGTTGCATTCTGCCCTTCCTCTCCGCCACAGATATGCTTGAAAATGTGGCGTGACATGAGAAACATGCATACACGTCTTACACAGGGTTTTTATGCATTTATTACATCACTCCCTATTGTGCAACTAGGACAATGGCCTTCTCCTTTAGGGGGGGGCAGGTTAATATCCAGAGAAGGTGTGAGGCCCTTCAAAAAGAGTATGGTGACTGCTTTCAATAGTAAATATGAGCAAATATATGGCAGGGGTACGCAGCAACACTATTTTGGTTCAATGTGAGGGAGGGGCTCAGAAACAATATTTTTACTCAATGAGGGGCTCAGCATAAAGAGTTTGAAAACCACTGGCCTAAGAGGTCATTTGCTGGAGTAATGATTACACACAGTGACGGGCATGTCAAACGATGCCCATGTGCAACATCACAGTGCACAATTATGTCCCTGACACTCTGTCCTTGCACATTGTTGAAACACATTTGTCCGTGCCATATGCTGCATGAGTGGGGATATGTATCAGATTTCTGGATCTGCTTAATGTCTCTGACAGTTGTCCTTGTCCTGGGCATTCCATGCTGTTTCATATGGCTATAGTTGAGGGATAGCAGGAGTGCGGTGAGTGGTTTTACTGCTGCTTCCATTGCACGGTGGTAATCTCCAAATTCACATTTGTATATAGAGTGCATTTTGCGTATGTGGTCGCTAATGCCTTTTTCCTTGGTCTAGTCTCCCATGTGAATATGCAGGCATGGATGCCGGAAAATGATGGCAGTCTCTCCTCCTGTCCCATCTTCCCTTTCCCCTCCGCTCTGTGTCATCAAGCTGTCTCTTCATGTGCTTGTGGACGTTGAGTGGAGTGGGTGGTGCGGGCATTTACCCCAGGCCATGTGTGCTGGAGTGCGATGTACAGCTCTGTGTGTCACTTTTGGCGTGCTGGTTTGTGGACAGGTGAATGGAATGCTGGTAAGTGCTGCCATGGTGAGGCTGCATAGTCTTGCTCTCTATTCACATTTCAATTCACATCCTGCAGTGCATGCTGGGGTTGGTTTCGGTATGGCACGTGGGCAAGGTGACTGTGTTACATAACTGTACAGCACATAGCCCCTCATGGTCCATTTGCTATACTATCTATTTGGCGATATTCCCCTGGTGTACTCACAAGCAAGTAGCATGAAACTGGGTATGTGGATGTCACGTCTGGTGGCTATCCATCTTTCCTATGGTGTCGGTGCCTGCATGTCATGTGATGGGACACACATTGGCCCAACGCCATCTGATGGGACAGATGCAGGCCTTCTCGCCGCACTTTCATGTGCCTTCTATGAAGCATCATGGGGCATGTGGTTCTAGGGCCAACTATGTGTGCATGTAGTTACACCTAGCCTACTGGTGATTGGTGGGTCACTTTACCACTGTTTTGCAGCTGAATGTGCTTGTTTTTGGGTGTGTGCTCAGGTGTGCACATGCATATGTCCTGTCCCATGCAATGTTCTGTCTCATGCAGTCGGCATCTCCCCAAGCTCCCCATGGTGATTATGGTATGTGGACACATGCACCATGAGGGGGATATCTTGGGTGTGCATTTGTCCTTCTGTCAGGTGCCCCTATTGATGTACACAGGGCTGGTGTACTTGGGCACGTGTGGTCGTTCTGGGTCATCGATTGGTATTGGGCTCTGTGCGGGGTCAGAATTGTGAAGCTGACAACTTTGTGAAGGTTTTTCAAAAGATTCAATTTTTATTAACTAAAAAGGCTGGATAAACTCCTCACTATGCCTACGCTGACGAGGATTTCCCTGCCTAAAATAAACTAAAAGAAACACTAACAAAATAAATGTTTCTGTCCCTCACGCTTCTAAATACAATAACTCATAGCAGTTCAAAAGCAACAAATCTACAAGTAAGTTCAGAATATGATAACCGTCTCTCCTTATAATCTGGGTGAATTCCCCTTCCCCAGAATGAAGCAGGATTATGTTCAACAGTTGCAAAAGAATAAAGAAATCCTGTCTTGTAACAAAGTTCCAACACTGTTCTTTGTGATTCTAACTTGTCAACAAAAGTTCTAACACTTCAGAATTGTTCAACAAAGGTTCTTTCTCTTCCAATGTAATAGTA
This sequence comes from Ambystoma mexicanum, assembly GCF_040938575.1. Lineage (NCBI taxonomy): Eukaryota > Metazoa > Chordata > Amphibia > Caudata > Ambystomatidae > Ambystoma > Ambystoma mexicanum. Next base: position 143,245,344 of record NC_090921.1, read on the forward strand.
AGAACTCAAACTGCCTTCTTCGCATAAACCATAAACACTTCCTTACTGCATCAGCATTAAGATAAACTATCTTTGTCAGGGTTGTGCTGCAAAAAAGCATTTGTTCTGAAGATGTTACACTACTACAGCCGTTTACACAAAGTTTGTCAAGAGGATTCTGTAATATTTTGACAAAATATATCAATAGTTTTACCACTGCTTCTTTAGCAATCACTTGTTTCCACAATGAAAGTTTGTCAGGATGATTTGTAAGTATCACTTCACAGCACTTCATCAACTTTCACCTGGTTTACTTCCATGCCAGGCATACTAACTACATGAATTCCACCTGGTTTACTCCCATGCCAGGCCTACTTCTTCAAAGCTCTCTGTTAGGGTATACTCCTCTGCCCAAACAGAAGAAAGTGTTACCACAACATCTGACCTGGTGTACTCCCATCCCAGGTCCGCAAATTACAAATAGGTGCCTCTGTGGTTAAGATCAGCTTACAACAATTTTACAAATATCTTTTGCTTTGCAACACCAGCTTTTAAGCAATTAATCAGGGAAGACAAGATTCACACATTTGTGTTCTTTATTAACCATTTGTGATTTCCAAAACCTCTGCAAGTTATGCTCCAGTCCTGAATAACCTTTACCAGAATGGCAGCCTTCTTGACACTTTTGTTTCCCAACTTCTTCATTAATCAAATACTGACAATAATATGGTCAAATTCTGATTCTTCTTGGCTTTGGCAATGTGGGTTTACACCAGCTTCTTAAATGCACTCCTTCAAACATGGGCAAAAAGCTTTACAAACTTTAGGACTTTCATTTGCCCCTTCCTGACTTTGGGATGTTTATTAGTTTTAAATTGCCTTGACTTAACTTTCTGTTGGCTTGGGTAATGGTAGTTTGGATTGTGTTCTGGAATTATTGCCCCATCTTGTTTCTGTTTTTTGAATAAACTTGCATGTTTAAAGTCAGTTTTTGTTACAAAAAAATGGTTTCTCAGCTTTCTGCCAATTTGATATTCAAAATTGCCTTCCTTTTGTGTTTTTCTCTCTATGCATTTGTTTTCTGGTGTTAAAGTACCTGCTCTGAGCATGCAAGCGGTCAGGGAGCGCTCCGGTGTCTCAATAACTTGGTGAACTCGCTGAGTATGGCGTGCGCATCCGTTTCCCTCGATCGCTCCCAGGTCCTCTGCCTCAGCTGCTCCTCTCGGTCAGGCAATCTGGTACGTCCAGTCTGCCGCAGCCCGCAACACTCGCACAGAGCTTTCCCTGCATCAAAGGCTCTCCGGTGCTCGCAGACATTATAACCTCCAATGACTTGGACTTCCTGGCCATCAGAGACCTGGCTCCATGCCGCATCAGGACCTGCCCTTGCACTCGCCATACCAGATGGATACTCCATAAATCGACTGGACAGAGATTCGGCAAAAGGAGGTGGGGTAGCATTTATTGCTAAAACCTCATTAAACATAAGGCCCATACTTAACCAAACACTAACCTCAGGGGGAACTACTATCAATCAAGCTGCCCATCTCAGACTCAAGAACACTTACCATTACCTCACATATAGACTGCCTGCGATCACCTCCACCTTCGAAAAAGACATTACTCTTCTCCCACAACACCAAACCCAGTTCTCAGATCTTAGTACTAGGAGATTTTAATCTAGGCTTCAAGGAACCTAAAGACGACAAAGCATCTACGATTGCCAGCACCATCTCTGAACTCGGTTTTACACACTGCATCACTCTTCCAACACACAACAAAGGGAGAACCTTAGATTGGTTGGCTGACTTCAACTGCGACACTAATATCCTCTCTAACACACCTTGCGCATGGACAGACTGCCACCTGATCACATTCACTATCAAATAAGACAACCCCTTGTACCAGCAAACTCCTACTGCTCCACCATCATTCACACGAAACAACCAAAATATAACAGTGGAGAAATTACTCCCACTACAAAAGCCGATCATTGATTTCACGCCCACCAACACTGACTCCAGTGCCCTAGTAGACTTATACAAAATCGCTGTGCTCAACGCCATCAATACCTTACCACCTCTAAAACTACGCAAACAAAACCTTGTGCCCATCTAAACTTATGGTTTAACCTAGAATTAAAATCCCTACGCAAGAACAAAAGAAATGCAGAATCTGCATGGAAAAATTACCCTTCAGCCACTAACAAGAACAATTTCATAATAGCATCCAATAACTACAAAGAAGCTATTCTCCAAACAAAAAGAAACACCTATAACGATCGAATTATTAAAGCTAAATCTAGCACGAAAGATCTTTAACATTCTAAGAGAGCTATACCCTCCCATACTTGACACATGCATTAAAGACACCACATGGTGCACCAATATCCAGAAGGCCCTACTTGATAAAATATCAAAATAGAGACCAAAAATCCAGTCTCCTCCCCGACAAATCCCAACGTCCACCACTAAGTGAACTTCCCAACACCGATGAACTATTCAACTTCTCACCCCTATCTATCAAAGAGGCTGAGGACATAATCTCAAAACTAAAACGGTCAAGATGCATGGGAGACATAGGGCCTCATTCCAAGATTGGAGGGAGCCATGGCCATATTTGCGCCATGGCTTCCTCCAATACCGGGTCCGTCACCCGTCTTGTTCAATGGGGACTTAACGGTGCATTCTGACCCTGGAGGGACCGGTAAGTCCCCATTGAACAAACCATTCCCATTTGAGCCCCATATTGCTCAATGGGAATGGGGAGGGTGCCAATAACGGGCTCGCGACTAGCAAGCCCGTTATTAGTGCCCTGGTCCCTTAGCGGGACCCATAAGGGATGTGTGGTCAGACCACACGTTCCTTATGGCTCCCGCTAAGGGACCTCTGAATTGGGCAGTAAGGGATTACCGGCACCGGTCTCCTTACCGGTGCCGGTAATCCCTTACCGCCCAACTCATAATGACCCCCATATGCCCGGCACCGGTCATCAAAGATGCAGCAAAACCTTTGCACCCTTTATCACAACACTAATTAATACCTCGTTCAAATCAAGTATAGAACCAACCAATCTGAAAGACGCCTATGTTCTACCCCTTCTGAAAAAAACCCACCTTAGACCCCAACATCACATCTAATTACAGGCCCATCACAACAGTGCCATTCCTCTTAAAACTCTTGGACAGAGTAGCCTACCTGCAGATCCAGAACCATCTGGAATGCAGATCGAGAACCATCTGGAAAACCACACACTTTTGGGCCTCAGGCAATCGGGTTTCCGATCAAAACACAGCACGGAAACTGCCTTGATTGACCTTAAGATACAAATGGACACCTTTAAAAGATAATGGCAAACTCGCCCTCTTACTACTATTAGACCTCTCGGCTGCTTTTGACTTGGTAAACCATGAAGTCTTATGCAACCACCTTCATCAGCAGCCCACTTTTCCGACAAAGCTAACGCCTGGATCCAATCCTTTCTAAACAATAGCTCTATGAGGGTCCTCATACCCTCAATTGCTGCCGAGCCAGCCCAAGTCAATTGCGGAGTCCCTCGGGGTTCCTGTGTATCACCAATATTATATAACGTGTTCACAAAACCCTTGTTTGACGACCTTGATCATTTGGGTGTCATCTACACGAATTATGCAGATTACACTCAAGTACTCATCCATTTTAACCGGAGACTATATCAAAGACTCTAAAGTCCTATGACATCTATATCATCATACAAGCCTGGATGACTAAGCATGGACTATGCCTCAACGACGACAAGACAGAGTTACTAGGTTCCCAATCAAGACTTGACAAACTCCACAGACAATACTCCTCATTTAACATCGACGGTAATAACATAATAGTATCAGAGTATGTCAAAACGCTAGGTATTTACCTAGACTCTTCACTTACCCTGACCAGGCAAATCAAAGCAATATCCTTTCTAAACTGACTACACTTGCAAGCTAATTAGCGCAGGCATACCATTTCTATCCACAACTAACTGCACCTCTATAGCCAGAGCGTCCGTACTCTCCAAAATCAACTACTGCAACGCACTACCTAGGCACGAGTCAATGCAACCTTAACAAGTTGCAAGTAATTCAATGTAATACCGCATTGAATGTCCCAACATATCTTGGATATGAGACAAAACACCCAGTGGCTCTGTCACCCAAAGGATAGAGTACAAGACTCTATTACTCACTCATAAGTGCCTTGCCAACTAGGCGCCTAGCTATTTGGCTGACCACTTCACCTGAAACAACACTGCATGTCCCACAAGATCTGCTCAAGCTCACTGCTTGAAGGTCCCCACGTTCAAGCTTCAGACACGCTAGAGGTAGCAGTTTCCCTGTGCTAGCCGCTAAACTGTGAAACACACTACCACATACCTTAAGAACAGAACCCTACTTTCACCAATTAAAAAAAACTCTAAAACTTGGCTTCTCTCGAAATAGGACTAAATCTTCAGATACAACTAACTAATTATTTCCGTAACCTTTGTTTCCTTCTCCTAACCTCAATCTTCCTGCAACAAACTGTACCTTTAAGTCATTTACAACATTTGTACCATTTGTCCTGTATCATTGTTTCTGCAACAAACTGAATTTGTAACTAATTCATAACAAAGGGGGTTCAGGCACTCTCTCTGCTGGCACAAACACAGCCCATTGACCTGTTCTTGGGTGGATGGCCCATGGGAGAGTCTCAACCAAGTCTTAAGCACATTTTCCCTTTCACAGAGGAGAAATATCCATGTATATCACTCTTTGTCCTGCCCAGGGGCAGTCCAACACCGAAATGCTAGGCAATTCTCCTCTGAGCAAGAGTACCAACAGCAACCCCATACACGTGTTTCAGCCTTGTGGGGCATCATCCGTGAGGTGGAGCTGTGCCTCTGAGAACAGGGAGCACGGGGTATGCAGGGATATTTCTTCTCTGTGAAAGGGACAGTGATGATGGCTCGGTGCACTATATGAATAAATAAAATCAATGGGTTCACCCAAGTGCAGTATCATTATTACATCCCATGCATGCTGTTCACTGACCCTCTGCCCTAGTCTCTACTCATCCAATTCCCTCAAGGGCATTTATGTTGGTGTTAGCCAGCGCTTGCCCCTCCCATGGTCGCAGGTCCAGCGGTGGTGGTGATCCTCCTCCTGTGGCCTGGCACTCCCTGTGGTGTTTTGCGACCACCTTGCGAACACGCCTCTTGAGGTCCTGCCAGCACATCTGGATCTGGCCCACCCTGTGGGGTGTTGATGCATTGACATTGACCAGGAGGGACTTATTGTGCTAGCATACTGGTACATTGTATCCTCCTGGACCGATGGGGCGGTCAACGTCCTTTGTGACACTCTCCACAAGGACCTTCAGCTCCACATCTGTGAACTTGGTGCAGTATTTCTGCCGCATGGTCCTGGTGTTAGGCAGAGAGGGTGGAACAGTGGTCTACCAGGGAGTTGCAAAGTGGTTGTCGACTCCGGAGAAGGGAATTGTTCAATGTTATGTTATGTTATTCAGATTTATAAGGCGCCAAAGCCCGCAGGCATCCAGGCGCCGAAAGACCGAAGTAGCGGGGGAAAACTAAAAGATTGATCCTAACTAAACAGAATTGTCTTTAACTGTTTGCGAAAGATACTGAGTTTGGGGGGATGACCGAAGATTTGATAACACTGGTGCTAGCCAGGCACATTGTAGGTGGTAATGCGTGGATGGTGGTGCCTGGAGCAGAAGGTGGCTTGTAATTAGGTATTTGGCCTCAAGACCTTTCAGGGAGTCCTGGGGGAATGGTTGCTCTTGGGGTGGTCCTGGGGAGGGGCTCTATGGGGGTCCTGGGAGCAGGGTCTCTATGGGGGTCCTGGGAGCTGGAGGTCCTGGAGACAGCTCGGTTGGGGCAGAGCTTTTAAAGAACAAAAAAATCTTTAATATTCTTATTGAACCTGAATTCCCACAGTTGCCCTTGCCTACACGTAACTGTATGGTACCAGGGTGTTTATAGTGCTGGTGGGGAACTGGAGGTCTGTCGTGATACACAAAATGCAAATTTGCCAATCAAGGCTTTAGATGACAGCATTAGCCGCTGAAAGCCAATAGTTTATTCAAAGTATGTGCTAAATGCTGACAGTAGTCTGTTGTAGCACCTCCATTACGCAGTAGTGAGCTACAAGGAATAGTGGTGGTAGGTCACATTATGCATTGTAGATAGACGGGCAGGGCGAAGGCCCCAGTTCTGTAGCTAATAGAGACATTTATTGGAGTGTTTGGAGCATTATGGCACCTATATAGCGCTTAGATAGCCAATCTTAAGCGCTATGAACACTAAGCTATGAGTGCATGCCTTTTAGAGCTTGCTCACATGGGGTTAATTCATCTCGGCTTCTCTTAGAATATTCTGCCTTTCTAACTGTAGCCCTGCATGGCTTCGTAAACAAATCCTGTTTCCCTGAGAAGGCCTGGTACGGCCTTGCCCACACGCTGATAAGGACATTCCAGTGCTTTCGCAGAGAGGGCTCCAAGGGAGGGGTAGGAGCGAGCAGGGAGCATCTCAGAGAGAGTTGGGTTTTTCCATGAGCAAGCCTATTTTTTGCACAGGGAAAGTTCTGTAACTGTGCGTCATGGACTGACAGCACGAGATTACAAAAATGCATGCCCACATGGATCAGGTGGAAGATCGATCCGTGGACTTGGTTCGAGCAAGATCGAGTGTCCGGAACCTGATGCTCTGTCGGCACCCTGCAGCGCTGTCATCTGAGCGGGGCTGGCAACAGCTAGCTTATGAGGGCCAGGGTCTCCCAGCGCTGATTGAAGGGGCGTAAGACTGTGTTTCTCTGTTTTTCTAAGTTTAGTGTTTTTGTAATCTTCTCCAACTTGAATCCCAAAGTGCTGCTAAATTTTACTGTTTATGCTTTTTCTGATAAATGGTAAACATTTTGAAGGTGTCATTTGTCACTAGCATGAGTTCACTGCGCGGCACAATAGAACCTGTATTTTGGGCTGATTTGGGTAAATTTTGCTCTCAAGGGCTGGTCCCGAGGAAGATTTTCCCCTTTTCAAGACATTTGGTGCCAGCTTGGGGATTTGTGCAGAGCAGGGCCTTGCTGTGAAATGACACATTGTGTGAGAGAACACAGTGCAGAGTGAAGAGCAGGCTGTCGCATTTCCTTGATGGTCTCACTGCAGCTCTGAGACATCAAATAAACAGCAATTTTGTGTTGGCTTGCTACGGCCGATAGCTTGTGTGGTTAAGACTTTCCCCTTCAGTAAATCAGTCGTGGCTGACTTACTGCTTGGGAACGGAGCCAGGGAGCACAGGGCGATAAACAAGCGGGAAATGGCTATGTTTAAAGCGCTCCAATGAATGGTGAAGAAAGATTTATGTTCAATTAGGAAAGAATTTTATCATGCGGTTTCCCCAGTTAAAGTTGTAATTTGGATTGCAAAGTGAGACGGAGTTCTCACTCTATTTTGTCATGAGGGCAGGAATATAGTTGCAAGGATTTGACATGCAAATTGTGAATAGTGATTTAAACATTGAGATCCAGATCCAGTGTGCTAGCGAGTGGGGGGCTGCAATGTAAGGAGGCTAAAGTTCACTTTTTAAATGTATGCTTTTGAAGTGTTGACATTCCTGAAGATAACGTGGGAATGAGCGGAGTTTAGGAGAAAGAGTAACATCTGTGTTGAAAGCCTAAAGGGTTTGTTTTTTGGCAACTGTAAATTCCATGTGCTGGTGGTGCATTCTGTTTAAGGAAACACACTAAAATGGCTACATTGCATTTTAGCTGTGCCATGCTTACAATGGATGAGAGACTCACTTAAAAAAGAAAGTGAGTGAATGGTATTTGGATTTTCGATTTTTGTGTATTGATTTGGAATTGCAGAATCAGTTTGCAATGGTTTGGGGGGAAAGACAATTTATATTTTCTAAACTGCCCCTAGAGTATGTGACTGTTCCCACGCTATGCCATGGATTAAAGTACTGTTGCTATTAAGTGATGTATGTTTTGGAAATAGTGACCTGTTGACTGTGATACATGGTGAAAAAAGTTGTTGACAAATTAACAGCCCACAAGCAATACAGAGTGTGGGTTGCTCTTGCAGAAAACGTGCAGGGAGCTGCACTACACATGACATGTTTTACATGCACTGAAATAATTGGTTTTAATTTGGCAATGGTACAACAGAATGAAAAATCTGTGTGTGATAAGACAGCACAAAGATTTAGTGGGTTGCGGGTTCTTTTGAAAGATCGCATATTGCATAGGAGTGAGTTTGTGAAGCTAAACCACAAAGTCACCAGAAAGAAACATGATTTTACATGGGACATTGATCAGTTTAAACAGGCTAAAAGACGATTTGCAAAATTACATGGAGTTGAATCTGATGACAAGAAAAAGTGCCTCTTTTGAAAATAAGAGTCTTGCTGTGCAGAGCTTGTGCCTTGAAGATAACTTGCACTGTCTTGGGCGAGGTGTGCGAAAAAAAAAACAAAAAACTGTTGGAGGAAGGCAGGAAAGCAGAAAGCCGCGCTCCTGTTCAGTAAAATGGTGTTTACAGAAGCTGGCAGATATGGGAGTTTTTGAGTTGCTGAAGCAGTGCAGAAAACAGTTAATCTGGGTGAACTGTCTGAAACGAGTGCCTTCCATTGAAGCCGCCCCAGCCTAAGAGTTATAGGCCTAAGAGCAAAGAGACAAGCTTGCTGCGTGCGTATGGCGCTGCCATGTGCACAGGAAAGATAAACAATGACATTCCTGCATTCCATCCCCTGTGAGAGACACCATCAGTGTGAGCAAAGACTGAGGAGGGGGTACAAAGACGGAATGCTGAAACTGGACTGAAGCCAATAATTGCTGTGAGTGAGAAGATGAAGAAGAGCTCAATCTACCTTACACATGCTGATGTACGCATGCTTTCTGACACTGGCATGCAATAACAGCTGATCAGAAGTAAAGAATTTGCCCAGTATCAACACTGCAAGGAAAAGAAATGCTGCATGCAGATGGCAGACTGGGCGCATCACGCATCTGAACATTTGGAGAAACTGCATCTGTGAATGGTCTAAGAAAAGACAGCTGCCCATTTCAAGAGACATTGCCGTGCAAGCTACATCCCCATGCCCCATGCGATGTGAAGTGAAGAGACATTGCCGTGCAAGCTGCATCCCATTACCCCATGTGATGTGAACTGAAGCAAAGTGCTGTGCACTGGAGAAGAAACCTCTAGGCGCTTTGAGAAGTGAAAATACACAGCTGGAAAATGCAAGCTACATTGCCAGGGCTGAAGTAACTGACAAAGACATTATGGCGTTCCAGATGGAAGCAAAATTGACAAAGGTCGCCGTTTTGTAAGAAACAACATGCAGAACTGAGTATAACATGAACACTGCACATTAGCCATGATCCAGAAGCCTCAAGGCTTAGTGCAAGAATGAATGATTTGTTGAAGCAAATAAAGAAACTGACTTAGACTATCGCTCTCAAAGGGGTGGCCCAAGAAATCAGCAGACACCCTTTGGGAAAATGACAAGTGGAAAACCAGAGGCTTGAAAGACACTAGCTGTATGGAGAAAAAATAAACAAAGCTGCTTGTGCAACTACAGGCGGTATTGGACTAAAGGACCTTATATATGAAATATGGAGTGATGCCACTTTGAAAAAATGGAGTGATGCCAGCAGGGCAACCTAAATCAAGATCATGAAACACTGGAAGCCAGTTGGCGGCTGGCATTCGCGATCGCTTTGGTGACAAAGAAAAGCATTGATCCATTCAGAAGTGCGACCTGGGTACTTATTATATGGCATTTGTAAAATCACAGATCAGTCTGAAGTACCATTGACCAACTATGATCGCATTGCACAAATGAGTTTGTGATTAGGCAATTACACCCCGTATGGTGGAGTGTAAATAAACCCCCAGTAACACACAAAGGGTGACAAATAATTGTGGTAGCAATTATAAAGTGTGTAGTTACCTGATGAGACTTCTGAAGGTGGGGGTGGTGTTAAGGGAAGGGGTGGATAACGCTGATATTGTAGTTTTGATGACATCCTAACGTGGATAACACTGACATTGTACTTTTGATGAAATCCTAATATTTCTGTTTGTATTTTGCCTAGGCAAAAAACCAAGACTGTTGCGTGCCATGATTGGGGTAGATGTGTGCAATTTGCAGGTGACACTGATCAGTCAAGCAGACGCATTCTCAGATAAAGCGGGTCACTGCGAGATGATATGTGAACCTTGAACCTGTCCTGCACCGCACTCAATGCTGCTAACGTGCGTGACGCGTGAGGACATTTGTTCTGCAACCTGCGAGAAGTGTCCAACAGAGTAATAACTTTTGCTGAACTGGCACGGTGCAGACTTGGCTAGTTATCAAATATTTGATGCTGCACATTCAAATGATTCAGTTGCTGGGAATAACCTGGTTGATATGTTTTGCCTTTCTTGTTTAAAGGACTGTGGACAATGGGTTGTGGACTGTGACATCATGCACCACAAACAGCTGTGTGACGCAGCACTTGAATGCTAACACATTGAAAAATGGTTTTTTAAATGCACTTTTTTAGATGAATCTGAAAAAACGAAATGTTTTGCTCTTCCAACTGAATTGCTTTAACCAGAGATGCATTGCTTTTTTTGAAAAAAATGTTTTTATAAAAAACTACTACGTTGCACGTAGGCAGGAAAATTATTTATGAATTGTTGGGGCAGCAGGGTTATGCAAGCAGGAGCGTAATATATTTTGAGATAAAATGAGTGCGCACACCAGAAGTTAGCTGTGCGTAGGTTAAGGTTCTTAATTTGTAGTAATGCTGTCAAGTGTGTGAGCTCTAATTTGAGATGGTAACCTTTGAAACACTGGATACTTTTACAGCCAGCCTTAAGGCGGGTAAATGAAACCAAGACTGACTTGATATTTGATTTTATGACACAGTGTGTGGCACGGTTTTTGTTAAACCAACCAGTTTCATGTTTCTGTGGGGACGGCTGTCTCCAGCACACTAATGCAAAGAGTCACCTTTTGATTGTAGACCTTTAGAATAATTCATTGGAAAAGCGCTACAAATGAGTATCCACATGGAACTGCTAACGTACTGGCCTGGCACATTGTCGGCATCTTTTGTCACTGACTCATATGACTGGTGCTTATAAAATCCTAGGCCCAAATTTTTCAGTGAATGGATCCAACAATTTGTTTGATGTTTTATGTTTTTTTCTGACCAAAGAACTGCAGCGAGTGTTCTCGCCAAGATTTTATGGACTATAACTTGACTAAATGCATTTCACACAATTGTACGATGAAACAGCCACTGCCGGATGGTAGTATGGTGTTTGTATCTAAAACTAATATTGTATATGTTAGGCATCCCACTTGGAGAAGGGTATTCTCCAAGTCACACAAGGTAGAAACTGTGAACATGCTAGATTTTCCAGTAGTAAGGCAACATTTAAATTGTAGGCTGGTAATGCACACCTCTATTATTACAGTGATACACTTAGACATAGATTTATCACGAGGCAATGTTTCCTTAGTACTACCAAGCTGCTACAAATGGAGTCAATTTCTATGGCCCATCACCAAAGTGCACGTAGCTAGGGAGCTAGATTCATTAATTGCGGGAGCAGCGGGGGGTAACAGGAGCTTTAAACGATTTTGACATAGAAACTGTGCACAATAAGCTAGCCACTATGTGTTCTGATGCCAGCACTGCTATAAAACTTCTGGCCTAGTGGGGCCCATTGATACGCCCAACACTGCTACAAGTATTGGCCACCACTGCAGATGGTAAAACTTTAGTTATGAAGATATTTTTTCTGCCATAGGGCAGGTCAACAAGACTGCTAAATACACACGATGCATTTTATGGCAAACATTGTTAAATCAGCAGGTGTTGGCTTTTCGCTCCGAGTGGGGGCGACCATACTCAACCCACTGGCACACAGAGCTACAGTTACCAGCAAACATATGGATTAAACCGCTTGCTTTTGATTGCATGAATAACACATGCCATGCTTTGATGCAAATTAGTAGAATTGTTTTTATTTAGATAACATGGTGCCCATGGGTTCACCTTACTCATGAAATTAGATGGTTTCTGATTGGGTTCCACATACATGAGGGAAGTGTCTAATCACACAGCCCATAGTCACGTTTGAATGCCCTGGGATCAGGGGGAGGGTAGGCCCTTAGAGTGAAAGGCTGCCAGGTTTAGAATTGGTAACCATACATAAATGCAATAGTGCATTGTAGATTAGACTACACCGGATTGCCTTGATATTCTAACTGCATGCTGCTTTTTAACTGACAATCAGTTATACGATAATTATTTAAGTATTTTTGTGTAGGCCAGGTTTTGGCTAGAGTAAATATCCATGTTCACTTTGTGTAAATTTTTGTTTAGGTAGTGTTTTTACTAACCTTGCATGCCACGCTGACTAACCGCTAGAAGATAGTTTGCTTAAACCTCTTGCAAAGACCCGAGGTCTTTCACCACCTCATTTATCACTGCGCTACATACTATGTGTATGGGTATTAGCCAGCATTGTCGCCCCCACTTTGAATAGGGGTGGAATGTCGTGATACACAAAATGCAAATTTGCCAATCAGGGCTTTAGATGAGAGCATTAGCCGCTGAAAGCCAATAGTTTATTCAAAGTATGTGCTAAATGCTGACAGTAGTCTGTTGTAGCACCTCCATTACGCAGTTGTGAGCTACAAGGAATATGCAGGCCTAGTAGGGGTGGTAGGTCACATTATGCATTGTAGATAGACAGTCAGGGCGAAGGCCCCAGTTCTGTAGCTAATAGAGACATTATTGGAGTGTGTGGAGCATTATGGCACTGTAGTGATAAACAGTACCCACACCTCCCTGGGATCCAGCCCTTTGTGCAAAGTAAATCACTCCTAATTACCTTCCCACACAAATAAGGTTTAAGACGCACGATGAACTCAGTCTGGAAAAAAGCCAATCACACAGAATATGATGCTTGCATTTATTATCTACAATGACTAATGAAAACTAAGCAGCAATTTATAATAATGTGGAAATAGAAAGTGCAAGCTATATAATGCCAATTATCAATCACAGTTGAATATGCAATTATTTGGTCTTACGCTCCTAATGAAATGTAGATGAAGGTACGATCTGATCACACCCAGGACCCTCGCCGCTACAGGTGCCCGGCACTCCTCAGAAGAGGAGGGGAGGACTGGCCAAGCCCCCACAGTCCTACACCAGAGCGGGGATGTGATGTTGGGAGTCTCGGCCCAGATAGTACACAGCTGGTCGTCCAGGCACTGTCCTTGATACGCGCGTCTTTCCAACAGTCCAGGATGAGTCCCCCCTCCCTGGTCCAAGTATAGTTCTCTTATTAGGAGCTGCACGTCAATCATCATGACGTGTCAGCTCTTCGAGAAGCTTCTAGGCTCTTCCCTCCTGGCAGTAAACATGTTTTTTGCTTGGAAAGTTACAAGACTGGAAACAGCCAGTCTTGGCTCCCAGGCTTCGGGCACTGTGTTTTTGCATTCTTGCCTTATCAGTGCACCTGACTCGCAGAGCGAAGACGAGCAAAGCTGTGCCTGGCTCCCACGGGCTGCATAGAGCCTCTTGCCAATGCTAGATGTTTTATGTCTTCAGAAAAGGCCTTTGCAATTAACCCCTTGCAAGCATGCAGGCTCACCCAGTTTGAGAGTCCTGGTTGATGTCAGCATTTTCCTCCACTCTTCGAATAGGCTCTAATACACAGAAGATAGCTCAGTGGGTTAGTGCAAATGCAGGTTACTGCAAGCGCCTAGCAGCTTATCGCGACATTCCACCCCTTTCGAAGTGAGGCCTGAAAATGCTGACTCAGTTCCATGATCTGGAAGCATGCACAGTGTGCTGTAGGCCAATTAAGCGTTTCTCTAGCGCAGTCATTCTAGTATAAAGGAAAGACATTCTGCGCAAGAGCCCAATGAAGACGATAAGTATGAATATTAGGGAAATCGGCAACCACAGCAATGGGTGCAGTATTATATTAAGCAGCTTAGTGGAGGAGGGAGACCATCCAGTGAATATATCCCACCAGTGGTGAGTAGTAACAGATTGCAGATGGTCAGCAGTTTTGATTAATTGGTTTCTGTCTATTATTAGCTTGTACTCTGCAGAAATAACTGAGGTAGCTAGCGTCTGGAAATCTTTCCAAGCAGTTTGAGCAAACTGTCTAATAGCTTGAAGCCGGGCAGTAATCACTCCATAGGATAGAGTCCAGTTAAGCAAATGCGTGAGCTCAGCATGCAGAGTAGTGTGAGACCACTGGGTTAAAGAATATAGGGTATGAGTAACAATGTCTAGGATAGTCGCAACTCGATCTATGCAAAATACTTGAGGATTCCCTAATAACCTATAATTGTTAATAAGCAAGGAATGATTAGTAACTACGCAAGCTGTATGCTGATCTATCTGAAAGATGTCAGTCCCATTTGTGGTATTGCATCCAGGTGCACTCCCCTGCTACGGGATGTATGCATGGGTCCGGAACCCTCCCAGTTAGGGGACACACCCACCCCTGATCCCAGGGCATGCAGGTGTGACTGTGGATGGTGTAGTTTTGGCTGTCTAACCATTCCCCTCTTATTTGCGGAACCCACCAGGAACCATTGATTTTCATAGGCAGTATTATAAAAGGGCACCATATTTCTAGAGCATAAGCGGTCCTACTCACTTGCATTAACGCATGGCAGGTGTTATTCATGCAATCAAAAGCAAGCGGCTTAATCCATATGTCTGCTGGTAACTGTAGCTCTGTGTGCCAGTGGGTTGAAGATAGTCGCCCCCATTCGGAGCGGAAAGCCAACACCTGTTAATTTAGCAGAGTTTGCCATAAAATACATCGTGTGTCTTTAGCAGTTTTGTTGACCTTTCCTATGGCAGAGAAAATGTCTTCATAGCTGAAATTCTGCCACTTCCAATGGTTGCCAATACTTGTAGCAGTGTTGCGCAGGGTAGGACTTATTAATGGGCCCCACTGAGCCAGAAGTTTTATAGCGCCGCTGGCATTAGAACCCATAGTGGCTAACTTGTTGCGCACAGTTTCTATGTCAAAAGCATTTAAAGCCCCCGTTCCCACTCCCGCTGCACCCGCAATCAATGAATCTAAACCCCTAGCTACGCGCAATTTGGTGATGTGCCATAGAAATTGACTCCATTTATAGCAGCTTGGTAGTACTAAGGAGACATTGCCCGTGACAAGTCTATGTCTAAGTGTACCTCTGAAATAATCGAAGCGTGCATCACATGTCTGCAATTTAAATGTTGTCTTACTATTGGAAAATCTAGCATGTTTACCGACTCCACTTTGTGTGATTTGAAAAACACCATCCTCCAAGTGGGATGCCTACCATGTACAATATTGGTTTTTGATACAAACACCATACTACCATCTGGTAGAGGCTGTTTCAACGTACAATTGTATAAAAGGCATTTGGTTAAGTTATAGTCCAAAAAATCTTGGCGAGTACACTCGTTGCAGTTCTTGGGGCAAAAGAAACATGAAACATCAAACAAATTATTTGATCCATTCACTGAAACTTTCGGACCTAAGATCTCGTAGGCGCCAGTCATATGAGTTAGTGATAAAAGGTGTCCGACAATGTGCCAATCTAGAACTCTTGCAGTTCCATGTGGATACTCATTTGTAACGCTTTTCTCACAGGTTACGGTGCGGTTGTAGTTATCACGCAGGACTGGAGCATCAGGTGTAGTGCATGCGATTCTCAGAGTCCATGTAGTGTCTTGCAATAACCCACTCTTTACAGAGAAAGCGTTGGTTTGGCAGGCCAGGAGCACCCACAGCAAGGCAAGTCCCATCCCCTTCATACTGCTCTACGTTCGTGGTGTGAGCCTAGTAGCGGGAATATAAACAGGCACATCAGAATTATGCAAAAGTACAACATAAGTACTTCCAACACCTTGACTTAGCACTTCCCCAGCCTCAGGCTTTTTGTTAGGATGGTGCACCCACACCTTTTTTCCCGTGCTACCGAAGCCTCCTTCCCCCCTCAATGTAGTGTCTGGGGATTGCTTGCTTTCTACTACTAGGGGGACAACTGCTTGTTCACAAATCAATTGTGCAATTCGGTCATATTTGGTTAATGGTACTGCAGATGCACCAGCATTATGTAAAAGTACCGAAACAGTCCCTCTATAATCAGGATCAATCACACCTCCTAATATGTCAATGCCTTGTTTTGCCAGGCTGGATCGTGCAGCAATGCGTCCATAAGTGCCAGCCGGCAATTTGATGCCAATACCCAGCGAGATGGATTTGGTTTGCCCCACCGGTATAACATCATCTTCACAGGTAGATAGATCAAGTCCAATGCTGCCTGCAGTGGCTTGCACAGGCAGCTTAGCTTCTTTGTCGGTTTTCCACACAACAAGAGTCTTTGTAGATTCCACTTTCTCACTTGTCAGTCTCACAAAGGGTGTCTGGCGATTTCCCAGTGGACGATTGTTCAGTTCAAACAGTGCATGTGCCAGATGTTTGGACCACCCCTTGAGAGTGTGAGTCTTAGTCAGCTTCTTTATTTGTTGCTTGAGCAGCCCATTGCTACGTTCCACCAGAGCAGAGGATTCTGGGTATCGGCTGATGTGCAGTGTCCACTTTATGCCTTGCTCTAGTGCCCAGTCTTGCACATTGTGTCCAGCAAAATGGCTGCCTTGGTCTGATTGGATTTCATCCGGGATGCCATAGTGTCTGATGAGGTATTCCATGCCTTGCAAGGTAGCCCGTTGATCTGCATGGGCGGCTGGATAAGCTAATAACAGGATTATATGATTGGGTACTCCCAATTTTTTGTTATCGAGGGGGCGGCACGAATCGGATCGTACGGATTCAGACTTGGACTGAAGCCTCAGTGTAATAACAAGTGCAAGAACACCATCACCATTGCGAATCGAGCTTAGTGAAGTTGTTGTAGCTCATCAGTCCATCAAGAAAGAAAAAAGAAAAACGAAAGACACAATATTTGAAATTGAATGGATGGCCACCCTGTAGGAACCCATCTGAATCTGCCGATATTTTCTACCAGATACGACCCAAAGAAATAGAGTTACTCTCAGATATTCTACCATTGGGAAAGTATTTAATACGGAAAATTTTCAAATCTGCGTCTGTCCTGAAGACGGCCATTATCCACATCTTGACCAACGGTACCAGAGAGAATCCCGTATGTGTCACAAAGGCCGAAACATATGTCGACGTGTTATTAGGAACGTGTATTAGCTGATTCCTATCTCTCACTTAGAATAAACCATGATAGGATAGCTGGCGTGTACTAAATCACCCGCTGCTACCCTGTATCCACACAAGTTACCTTACACAGAGTGATTAACCAATTAAGAACATAACATTACATCATTCACTCTGGTTAAACACCCTTGAGGTATTCATTAGAAGTTGGGAGACCACAATATATGTTGACTCTTCCCTGAAAGTACACATGCACATACCCACAGTAAGATATACTGTTTTTTCCCATTACCTTTCACTATGGTCACTGACGTTTTGAAAGGTCTGGTGCTTTGTCACCATCTAGATTGTAAGTGATTAGCACAGTTTGTTTTTATATTTCCTTAGGCGTTGTTTTGTATATTAATGTTTTTTATACTAATTTTTTGAATAATAAATTGAATATTGAATAATAACCGTTTGTATGAGGGTTGGTGTGTGTAACCTGAAAATTATATAAGGCTACCTTGGACATAACCTTTGGTGATTCAGGGTCTTGAGGTAGGGGTAGGCGACCTATCACTTCTTGTTTTATACATATAAGCTAATAACAGTCCAGAGTATGTGTCTACCATGGTCAACACATAATGCTTTCCATTCTCGGGCGGTAAAGGGCCAATGTAGTCAACTTGCCATACGCTAGCAGCTCTTTCACCTCTTCTCAAAGGGCCTTGAGGCTTCCTCTCCAGAGGGTAGTGCTTCACTTCACTGCACACGGAACATTGGGAGGCAGCTTGTCTGGCTTGATCCATGGTAATGGGCAATTGTCTCTTTTTTGCCCATTGATAAGTTCCTGTTTGCCCTAGATGCCCTGAGGTTTGGTGTGCCCAATCCGCCATCCCTTGCAGCACCTCAGCTTCTTGCGGTGTTGTCACTGGGCGAATCTTTGCCATTTGGTCCACTTCATTGTTGAACAGGGCAGCCAGTGAGGTGTCAGGGGGCATGTGTGCATCGACATGCCCAATGCAGATTTTGCACCTCTCACCTTTGCACCACATCTCTTCCCAGATGTCTGGCCCTCCCCAGATCGGCGTGTTCTTGATCTGCCAACCATCTCTTCTCCATGCCGGTGCCCGATGTGTCAGGCCTTGATATGTGGCCCAACTGTCTGTGTATATGTATGCAGTCTCTGTTTCCTTCACCTGTTCAATCACGGAGGCCACTGCTTGCAGTTCAGCATACTGACTTGATCCTCCCACACCTTCTCTCATTAGCGGTGTTTCTCGATGGGGCTGAAATGCGACAGCTTGCCAGTGTCTTTGCCCTTTATCATACTTTGCCGTGCCGTCCGTGAACCATGCAGACTTTTGTTCTTCTTCTGTCAATGTATCATAGTCGGGTGCGACTTTGAAGGGAGATTCTGGCAACGCCACAGGGGTGTTTGGTTCAGGCATCGCTTCCAGATCTACTGCCTCCAGCATTTGTTCTTGCAGTCTGGAAACCCCTGTGCGGCCAGCTTTCGCACGTTGCTGTAAATACCATTTCCATTTGACATGAGTGGCGTCTTGTGCTCTGCCACTTTTCCCATTTGCAGCAGTGTCACGCACCCAGCCCATGATTGGAATTTCTGTGCAAATTGTCACTGGTTGCTCGCCTGTGATTCTTTCAGTTTCAACTAGAGCCCAGTACACTGCAGCAACTTGTTTCTCAAGCGGAGTGTATCTTGTCATAGGATCTGTGAGTTTCCTTGACCAGAACCCCTGTGGCACTCTTTTATGTCCTTGCTTTTGCCACAAGCTCCACACAGCCACGTCATTGTAGACAAGAATTTCCAATTCAAAAGGATCAGTTTTTGTCAGGGGCCCCAGCGTGGTGTAATTTTGCAATGCGTCTTTAGCCTGTTGGAAGGAAGTCTGTTGCTCTAGGCCCCATGTAAAGTCATGTTTCTTTCTGGTGACTTTGTAAATGGGTTTCAGTATCAGGCTTAAATGAGGTATGTGATTTCTCCAAAACCCCATTAACCCAATGAATCTTTGTGCCTCTTTTTTATCTGCTGGTGGAGCCATCTGCTGAACCATATCAATTACCGGGTCGGGAATTTTCTTAACTGACCCAGACCAGATTGCACCTAGTAATTTCACCTCTTGAGCAGGCCCCTGTACCTTTTTGTGATTTATGGCCCACCCCCGATTTTGCATGTGTGTGATCAACTTTTCAGCAGCATTTTCTACATGTTCTTTCTCAACACTGGTCAGCATGATGTCATCAATGTAATGAGCAATAAATACATTATCCAATTGCACCATCTTTAAGTCTCTGGCAATCAATCCATGACACAGAGTGGGACTATGCACATACTCCTGGGGCAATTTAGTAAAGGTAAATTGTCTGTCTCCCCAAGTGATAGCAAATTGGTCTTGTGATTCAGTGTCAATATCAATGGAGAAAAATGCATTGGCCAGGTCAAGGACCACATGCCATTCACCCACTTCTCTCGTAAGGTTTTCAATCAGGGTAATGATGTCTGGCACCGCCGCAGCTAAGGGCGGCACCTTCTTGTTCAAAATGCGGTAATCAATCGTCAGACGCCATGCCCCATCCGGGCGGCGGACAGGCCAGATCGGCGAGTTGAATGGACTGACTGCCGGCCTCATTATGCCAGCTTTCACCAATGACTCAATAGTTTCACCAATCTCTTTATGTCCTCCTGGCAACCGGTACTGTTTCACACACACTGGGTCAGCAGGAGGAGGTAAATGCAAGGGGGACCATTTGGCATGCCCAACCACAACAGGGTTAATAACTCTCACATGGATTTTTCGATTGCCAAAAACAAATTCGCCTAAATCTGTAGTCACACTTTTGCCCAACAACACATCCATGCCAAGGATGTACTCCGGTATATCTGCAATCAAAACATTTGCTGTGAAAGGCAATCCCTCGCCAATTGACATTTTTACATTAAAGGCTTTTGCAACAGTTTCTGCTCCCCCATAACCATTGACCAAAACTCTGGGACCAGATAATTTACTGGGATTGCCATTCAGAATGGTTACCTCAGCTCCTGTGTCTAATAGAGCCAAAACATGTTTTACTTTCTCATCCAAGTACAAGGTAAGTGGCAAAAAAGGGCGTCTGTCTCTGGGACTAGTTCTCTTTATTAACCGTACCTCAAAGGCAGAGCCAGCCCTTCAATCAAAAATGGGGTCTGGGACCTCCCACTTGTTCTTTGCCAAATCAGGGTAACCTTTTGCTCGCACTTTGGGCTTCAACACCTCCTCTTCAGAGGGTGCAGAGGGCTTAGTTTTTTCCCGTCCCTGTCTTTTTAATTTCTTCCATTTCTCAAGCAGCTCAGATGTGGGTTTACCATCTATCTCTTCCCTTGGAATTCCTGCTTTTAGCAGGTCCACCCACATTTGTTTGCGTGTGATCTCAGGATCCAGCCCTTCTAGTTGCCCTAACAGAAGTGCCACTTCACCAATGGCTTTGCCCTGCGCTGGACCCAGCAATGAAAGCAATGCGCCCTTCATGTGACTCGGTGCATTTCTTAACAAACGTGCGCGTATGCCAGCTGTAAACAACTCCATGTCAGGCCCTGCAAAATTTGCACTGTACAGTGCACACTGCAAACCCATCTCTCTAAGCTGATTTGTTGCTTCAGTTAGTGATTGCCAACAGCCCCAACTCTCTTCCATATCCATTGGACTCCCATACAGAGTCATTAGGGCAGTCTGAAGCCAATTAAACAAGGAATGAGAACCTTGCTGTCCGAGCGCACTGCGCACTATCTGTCCCAACATAACAGTAGTGAGTGAACCCATCTTTAACAGTTCCTCTGGGGTTAAGAAGATACTATCGGCACCCGTGTCCCAGAGGCGAAGGAACCAAGTCAGATGTGCTTCACCTGGCTTCTGTCTAAATAACTTAGCAATCTCTAAAAGCTCTGTCTGTGTATAATCACGGACAATCCTTGTATTTTGAATATTTGCACCGCCAGCTTGGCCTTTTGACTTGTTAGTGATTAACGGGCGTGCTGGATAAACACATTTCTTTGGAGCACATTCCAGCTCCTCTTCATCAGACCAATTTAATTCAGCAAGTCTAATTTCAACAGACTCATTCCAGTCATATGTTTGCTCAGTTTCACTATCACTGACTTCACCCGACCATAAATTTGGGTCCCAGTTATCTTTCCTAATTAGCGCGCGAATCCTTATCTTTGACGGATTGCCCCGCCGCTGTCTGCGCTTGTGCGTGGCTACACGCACAGCTAAAGAGGCACACCTGTCCTCCATCTGATCAGCCCGTTTAACGGACGATTCATGGGTCTCTCTCATAATAATTTGTTGCTCTTGGAGCAGGGATATCTCATCTGTTAATTTACGAATCTGTGCATCTTTAAGCAATTCATTCTCATGCACCTTTCTGAGCGCCTGCAGGAATAACCAGCCTATGTTTCCTGCTGCCTTTAGCTCCTTTCTGCATTTCTCAAGCGGTAAACTCTCCAAGCACTTACTAATTACCGCCGGGGAAACATCATTTTCAAGCATGTCCCATGCCCTCGGTGCAGAGTACCGATGCAAAATATCTGCCACACCCGACCAAGCATTTGATGCCGGCCATCCTGGAATGTGACAGAGTGCACTATCTTCCCCATTGCATTCATCTTTTGCATGTTTTTTCCAGAATGGCATTGTGCTCGTAAACCCTGCTCACAGCGCCAAATGTAGTGATAAACAGTACCCGCACCTCCCTGGGATCCAGCCCTTTGTGCAAAGTAAATCACTCCTAATTACCTTCCCACACAAATAAGGTTTAAGACGCACGATGAACTCAGTCTGGAAAAAAGCCAATCACACAGAATATGATGCTTGCATTTATTATCTACAATGACTAATGAAAACTAAGCAGCAATTTATAATAATGTGGAAATAGAAAGTGCAAGCTATATAATGCCAATTATCAATCACAGATGAATATGCAATTATTTGGTCTTACGCTCCTAATGAAATGTAGATGAAGGTACGATCTGATCACACCCAGGACCCTCGCCGCTACAGGTGCCCGGCACTCCTCAGAAGAGGAGGGGAGGACTGGCCAAGCCCCCACAGTCCTACACCAGAGCGGGGATGTGATGTTAGGAGTCTCGGCCCAGATAGTACACAGCTGGTCGTCCAGGCACTGTCCTTGATACGCGCGTCTTTCCAACAGTCCAGGATGAGTCCCCCCTCCCTGGTCCAAGTATAGTTCTCTTATTAGGAGCTGCACGTCAATCATCATGACGTGTCAGCTCTTCGAGAAGCTTCTAGGCTCTTCCCTCCTGGCAGTAAACATGTTTTTTGCTTGGAAAGTTACAAGACTGGAAACAGCCAGTCTTGGCTCCCAGGCTTCGGGCACTGTGTTTTTGCATTCTTGCCTTATCAGTGCACCTGACTCGCAGAGCGAAGACGAGCAAAGCTGTGCCTGGCTCCCACGGGCTGCATAGAGCCTCTTGCAAATGCTAGATGTTTTATGTCTTCAGAAAAGGCCTTTGCAATTAACCCCTTGCAAGCATGCAGGCTCACCCAGTTTGAGAGTCCTGGTTGATGTCAGCATTTTCCTCCACTCTTCGAATAGGCTCTAATACACACAAGATAGCTCAGTGAGTTAGTGCAAATGCAGGTTACTGCAAGCGCCTAGCAGCTTATCACGACAGGCACCTATATAGCATTTAGATAGCCAATCTTAAGCGCTATGAACACTAAGCTATGAGTGCATGCCTTTTAGAGCTTGCTCACATGGGGTTAATTCATCTCGGCTTCTCTTAGAATAACTTCTAACTGTAGCCCTGCATGGCTTCGTAAACAAATCCTGTTTCCCTGAGAAGGCTGGTACGGCCTTGCCCACACGCTGATAAGGACATTCCAGTGCTTTCGCAGAGAGGGCTCCAAGGGAGGGGTAGGAGCGAGCAAGGAGCATCTCAGAGAGAGTTGGGTTTTTCCATGAGCAAGCCTATTTTTTGCACAGGGAAAGTTCTGGAACCGTGCGTCATGGACTGACGGCACAAAATTACAAAAATGCATGCCCACATGGATCAGGTGGGAGATTGATCCGTGGACTTGGTTCGAGCAAGATCGAGTGTCTGGAACCTGATGCTCTGTCGGCACCCTGCGGCGCTGTCATCTGAGCGGGGCTGGCAACAGCTACCTTATGAGGGCCAGGGTCTCCCAGCTCTGATTGAAGGGGCGTAAGACTGTGTTTCTCTATGTTTTGTATTTCTCTAAGTTTTGTGTTTTTGTAATCTTCTCTAACTTGAATCCCAAAGTGCTGCTAAATTGTACTGTTTATGCTTTTTCTAATAAATGGTAAACATTTTAAAGGTGTCATTTGTCACTAGCATGAGTTCACTGCTCGGCACAATAGAACCTGTATCTTGGGCTGATTTGGGTAATGTTTGCTCTCAAGGGCTGGTCCCGAGGAAGATTTTCCCCTTTTCAAGACAAGGTCCTGGGGTCAGGCTGGGCTCTTTCAGACAAATTCTTTTTTTAACTCCTGGCCCACAGTTGTCTCTGTGAGACTGGTGGGTTTGGGCTGCTGATGGCCCTGGGGACAGAGCAGGGACTTTTCGGAATTACATTTTCTTTTTTAACCCTTGACCCACAGTTGCGCTTGCCTGGGCTTACCTCTGTGGGACCAGGGGGATCGTAGTGCTGATGGTGGGGCTGGAGGTGCTTCTTTTTATTTATTTTTTATTTGATATAGCTGCAAAGACAAACGTTACAGCCTTTCAAATCATAAATCTATTACACATCACATCAAGCATATAAAATCTTCATTACTAAAATTTACAATAAACTAAAAGAAGAGCACAAGGAACACTCATATATCACATACATTTACAATTATTTCCTTTTGTTTTAAAAGTCCATAAACCCTTTTCTTTCTTTAAGATGAGCACCATATAGTAAACAATTAACAAACTTCCTTAATTACCACAGTTTTAACTAAGTCAAGTGGCACAGCGAGTAGAGTGCTCGCTTTGACATCCGTGCCGAGCCTGCTAACGCAGGTTCGAATCCCGGCACGGCCAAACTCAGCCTTTCATCCTTCCGAGGTCGATAAATGAGCACCACACACCGTGGGTAATAATAAGCAGCGCTCAGATACCTGAGGGTTCGTAGCGCTATATAAGTGCCAATTATTATTATTATTAAGTTTGTCTTTCTATTCATACATTATTAACAGCCACCTTTAACTCTCTCCTTCTTTTTGGCGTGAACATCTTGTTAAGATCAATTACATCAGACTGTTCGCTTAGCATTAAAGATTGAATAAATAGTACCATTGCAATATTCATTTGTGGAGTCTGGCTGTTATATAGAGAATTCGAGAGAATTTCTGAGTTCAAGATTGTTCGTCCAACATACATATGTTTGAAGCATCTTCTTCTTTCACTCAA
Organism: Ambystoma mexicanum; assembly: GCF_040938575.1. Lineage (NCBI taxonomy): Eukaryota > Metazoa > Chordata > Amphibia > Caudata > Ambystomatidae > Ambystoma > Ambystoma mexicanum. The sequence continues at coordinate 143,269,980 of NC_090921.1, forward strand.
TTCATCACATTCCACAATTAGATGTTTTAACGATTCTCTCCGCCCTGTTACTTTACAGAATCTGCAATCATCATTTCATGTGAATTTTCTCATGAATCTTACTTCATTGGTCATGTAAAGATTTAGGGGGTAATTCATAGAATTCAGCGCACAAGTGGCGCACGCGGCTGGCGCACAGTGTGCGCGTGCGAATCCCTGCGCCAGCATCGTGCGCTAAAATCCATTTCCGCGCACAGCGTATTCACGGATTCCAGCCACCAAAACCAGCCGTGGCGCACAGTGGCGCAGCGACCCTGCAGCAGCGCCAGTTACGCCCCCAAGAACGCCTCTCGCGCAGGGAAAAGCCATCAATATACCCAATCCAGCGCAAAGGGCTGCGCTAACCCTGTACCAGCACGGCAAGCGGGCTACGTGTATCACTGGGGTGCGCGGGAAGTACCTCACGCGATTGGCCCCGTGCGAGCAGGGTACGCGTATTTCAGGGGTGCGCCGGAAGTTCCACACGCGATTCCAGCAGGGTACGTGTATTTCAGGGGTGCGCGGGAATTTCCAAACGCGATTTCATCATGGTACTTGTGTTTCAGGGGTGCACGTGAAGTTCCACACGCGATATCAGCAGGGTACGTGTATTTCAGGGTGCAGGGGAAGTTACACACACGATTTCAGCAGGGTACGTGTATTTCAGGGGTGCGCGTGAAGTTCCACACGCGATATCAGCAGGGTACGTGTATATCAGGGTGCAGGGGAAGTTACACACGCGATTTCAGCAGGGTACGTGTATTTCGGGGTGCGGTGGAAGTTTCACACGCGAAATCAGCAGGGTACGTGTATTCCAGAGGTGCGCGGGAAGTTCCACACGTGATTCCATCAGGGTACGTGTATTACAGGGGTGGGCGGGGAGCACCACACGTGAATTGCACGTGTGGGTCATCCCAGGTGTTCCCTCTACACCCTCCACGGCCCCTGCAGGTGGCTCACACCACAGGGGCCTACCCTGCACATGTCCTGCAGGCACCCCATCCACCATGGCCATGCCCCCCAGCCAACCCACATGTCAACTTGCACTACTGCCCACCAACGCATGTCCACCTGCACCCCCAGCCACCAGGGGCACCCTCCACAGGCTCCCACCACCCCCAGCAGTGCATAGGCACCCTCCACAGGCCCCCACCCATGTCTCCCACCACCCCCCAGCAGTGCAGGGCCACCCTCCACCAGGCCCCCACTCATGTCCCCTATCACCCCCACCCCCAGCAGTGCAGGGGCAGCCTCCACCAGGCCCCCACTCATGTCTCCCACCACCCCCCAGCAGTGCAGGGGCACCCTCCACCAGGCCCCCACTCATGTCCCCTATCACCCCCACCCCCAGCCACCATGGGCAGCCCCCACCAGGCCCCCACTCATGTCTCCCACCCACCCCCACCCCCCAGCCACCATGGGCAGCCCCCACCAGGCCCCCATTCATGTCTCCCACCCCCCCAGCCACCATGGGCAGCCCCCACCAGGCCCCCACTCATGTGTCCCACCACCCCCACCCCCCAGCCACCATGGGCAGCCCCCACCAGGCCCCCACTCATGTGTCCCACCACCCCCACCCCCCAGCCACCATGGGCAGCCCCCACCAGGCCCCCACTCATGTGTCCCACCACCCCCACCCCCCAGCCACCATGGGAAGCCCCCACCAGGCCCCCACTCATGTCTCCCACCACCCCCACCCCCCCAGCAGTGTGGGGCACCCTCCACCAGGCCCCCACCCATGTCTCCCACCACCCCCCAGCAGTGCAGGGGCACCCTCCACAGGCCCCCACCCATGTCTCCCACCACCCCCCAGCAGTGCTGGGGCACCCTCCACCAGGCCCCCACTCATGTCCCTTATCACCCCCACCCCCAGCAGTGCAGGGGCAGCCTCCACCAGGCCCCCACTCATGTCTCCCACCACCCCCCAGCAGTGCAGGGGCACCCTCCACCAGGCCTCCACTCATGTCCCCTATCGCCCCCACCCCCAGCAGTGCAGGGGCAGCCTCCACCAGGCCCCCACTCATGTAATTAACACCCCCCACCCCCCCAGCCACCATGGCCAGCCCCCACCAGGCCCCCACTCATGTCCCCTATCACCCCCACCCCCCACCCCCCATGGCCAGCCCCACCAGGCCCCCACTCATGTCCCCTATCACCCCCACCCCCCAGCCACCATGGGCAGCCCCCACCAGGCCCCCACTCATGTCTCCCACCCACCCCCAGCCACCATGGGCAGCCCCCACCAGGCCCCCACTCATGTCTCCCACCCCCCCCAGCCACCATGGGCAGCCCCCACCAGGCCCCCACTCATGTCCCCTATCACCCCCACCCCCCAGCCACCATGGGCAGCCCCCACTCATGTGTCCCACCACCCCCAACCCCCAGCCACCATGGGCAGCCCCCACCAGGCCCCCACTCATGACCCTATCACCCCCACCCCCCAGCCACCATGGGCAGCCCCCACCAGGCCCCCACTCATGTCTCCCACCACCCCCACCCACCAGCCACCATGGGCAGCCTCCACCAGGCCCCCACTCATGTCTCCCACCACCCCCACCCCCCCAGCAGTGTGGGGGCACCCTCCACCAGGCCCCCACCCATGTCTCCCACCACCCCCACCCCCCAGCCACCATGGGCAGCCCCCACCAGGCCCCCACTCATGTCTCCCACCCACCAGCCACCATGGGCAGCCTCCACCAGGCCCCCACTCATGTCCCCTATCACCCCCACCCCCCAGCCACCATGGCCAGCCCCCACTCATGTCCCCTATCACCCCCACCCCCCAGCCACCATGGGCAGCCTCCACCAGGTCCTCACAATCCCCAATCATGTGCGTTATGGTCAGCCTCCACAGCCAAAAGGCCCTACCAAGTAACCCATTCACCCACATGGAAATGGAAATGACATGTTACACCCCCAATGTTCATAATGCAAATGAACCCATGTCCGTCACACACAATGGTTGCAATTGAATGGGAAAACACCCAACATGACATGCATGAAACCACTGAGATGATACCACACAGTGAAGTATGAAAACAAAATTGTATTAAAAAAAATTGAATGCAAATGAAATGAAACAAACTACAATGGCAATGAAAAAAAGATAAGCTGCATGTCCGTCTAAAAAAATCAAAACTAAAATCCAAATCCAAAAAAATGTTGTCCAAAGTCACATTAAAAATAAAATCAATCCAATGAAGAACTATGTACAAAACATCCAAGGGTCCATGAGCCCAACTGAACAAAGGAAACCTACAAAAAACCCTAACTAAAATGCAACTATATACAAAAAGTGGAGCAGTGTCCGTCGACTCAATCATAAGAAGAAACAAAGGAAACCTAAAACTAAAGAACTATATACAAAGGCGGCGGGCAAGTCCAGCGGCTCACTCCGTGGTGTTCCGGGCCAGGGCATCATCGAACTCCTGTTCGATGTCCCGGAGGCGGTCCTGTTCCATGGCCCCGAGGGTCCGCAGGGACGACGCCGTCTCCTCCACCAAGCCCCTGCGGATTGCCTCGAGGCACTCGGCCCGCCTCAGGGCCCTCCGCATGGAGTTCTCCGCCCTGACCATTGTGAGCCGCGCCTCTTCCGCCCGCCGCCGCTCCGCACCTATCTGCTGGCCCAACCGCTGCCACACGGAAGACACTTCCCGTCCTGGGTCCTCCTGCCCTCCGGCCGATGCCTGCCCCTCCGATGTTGATGGCCCTGAGCCATGATGCCTCCCACGTTGACTCCGCTGCTGCCTCCGACGCCACTGCCTCTGCCAGCACAACGGCATCCAGGCTGATGGAATCCACCGACGCCGTCGTGCACGTGCCCTGCCTGATGATGCCGGCACATCCTCCATCTGCTGGGGTACAGTTGCTGTGGTGTCCACCCCTGCTGGACCTCTGACTCCCGACTGTGGCAGGGATGGGATCCCCACCGAGCTGGCTGCATTGGTCAGGGCAGGTCCACAGGGGGCCCTGGTGGCATCTGGGCCGGAAGACGGCAAGGAGAACGACTGGCGTATAGTCTCCACAGAGGAGGAGAGGGCCGCCAGATTGACCGACACATGCAGGAAACCCCCGAACATGGACGATCCCAATTGGGCCATGTCGGCACGGTGCTCTTCGTGATGACGTGCGTGCTCCTCCTGGGAAGCACGCACGGCATCACGAATCACAGCCGTGCGCATCGCGACCCCAATCAGGACCTTCTCCATACGGCCAGGGGTCCCCTCGTCCGCAGGTGGAGGGGAGTCAGATGACATGGACATCCCCTCTACCTGCGGACGGGCCTGGGACGGGGCATCCCTGCTGGTGCATGGTGGTGCACCCACAGAGTCAGGGACAGCGACATGCACAGGCCCCTCCACGGTGGCCTGTGCTGCCTCCTGCCCCTGCCCCTGGACTGCACCACTTGCACCAGCAGGGATGCCCCCACCAGGCCCCATGTGCGCCTCAGTGGCGGCCTCCTCCTCATCTGTGGAAACCACCAACCTGGATGGCTCCTCACCGTCTTCCGCCGTAGCAGGCCCCTGTGGGGGGCTCACCCACCCCTTCCGCTGCAGCCGTGGGGGCATCCCCACCACCTTGCTCCACAGCGCCGTCTCCGCCCTCTTCTTCACTAGCCGCTGCGTAGAGAGACATAGAACACAAGCATCAGGGTACTGTACAATGGTCCCCTAGACAGGAAGCAATAGCAGATGAGTGCCACTGTCAAAGTACACTTCCATCATGTCCCTCCACAACACATGTCAGTCCAGGCAAAACACACACAGTGACAGTCATGGTGCATGCCATGGACATTTCCATACATGTCCAATGGACTCTCGAAACATACAATGTAATGGAACTCGCATGCATCATGGGTCATGCCTATCACATGCACACACTTCACCTCAGTCACATCCATCTGGCCCCGTACACCCCAATCACAGTGGATGCAAGGATGACTAGGCTGCATCAGTGAATCTGTACATTGTCACAGACATGTGTCATGCATCCATGGCATTCACAAGTCAGACACGCAGGTCAGGCACACAGACATGGATACCATATATGTACCTGGCATCAGCACCCATCCCTCACCCCCACCCATGTCCAGGAACAGAGACTGCCATGCTATCATGTGTACAATCTGCATAGGGCTCCCCATGTCGCATTTAAACACATGCAACGACCATGCGGTTCACACATCACTGGTCGCACATGCATTACCATGATGTCCCTGCACACATACATGCGTACATGGCCTATGTCACACATACAGGCAAGTATCAGACAACCAGCACACTGCAACATGCCCTGTCTCACACAGCAATGCTTGGCCACTTACCGCTCAACTCCAGACGGGTCTCCCTCTCAAGGACCTGGGCGTGGAGCGCTGGGTGTACGCGTTCCAGGACCCTCAACTGGATGGAACTCATGCGGCCCCGGCCCCCCTCCACGAGGCGCCGGGCCTTTATGAGGGTCCTGGACCTCATGTCTTCCCAGCGCTTCTTGACCTTCTGGATGGTGCGGGTTGCCACCCCCTCCGCATTGATGGCAACCACACAGTCGGCCCAGATCCTCTCCCGTCCTTCCTTGTTGGCGCGGGACGATCCGAAGAGGGCATCATACTGCCCCAGGACTTGTTCCACCAGGACACCAACTTCGGTGGCAGTGAAGCTGGTGCCCCTCTGCCCCTCTGGCCGGGGGTTGCCACTGGTGCCAGATGTGGATGTGCCCGACATGGCAACCCCAGGGGCAGGAGTGGGTGGGCAACTGGGTCCTGGGGCTGGGCTGTGGAGCGATGTTATCCGAGTCGGGAGTCTTCTGTTCCAGCAGGGGTGGACACAGCAACTGGACCCCTGCAGATGGCTGATGTGCAGGCACCAAATGGCAGGGCACGGTGGCAGCAGGCAGGCAGGCAGCAGCAGATGGCACGTGGGAGGCTGCTCGGGGCACTGGGGGGCAGTAATCCGGCCTTCTGGGCAGGAGCGTGGTCTTCCGTGTGTTTTCGCGTGGCCAGCTTGATACGGAGTGATTTGGCACGTGAAAATCCTGCACGTCAGCGTGAAAATCGAGGAAAGGCCCTTAGCGCGTAAGCACGCGTACGCGATTTCATTGGACCAAAGGCCCTTACAGCGTAAGCGCGTCTGTGACGTTTTGCGCACGGGCGTTGCCCTGGCAGTGCTTGGAGATCCCGCGTGCCTTTACACTGTTCTGTACGTGCTTTTCGTGCGGTGCGTGTGTTTTTCATCCGTTGGGGGTCACACGCTATTACTTCACAGCGGGTGTTGGCTACGCGTTCTTCTACACGCAAGGCAGACGGTGAGTGGTACCCCGCTCCCCCAGGCCCGATCGCGTGAAAAAGTTCACGCGAACCCCTGAAATACACGTAGCCCGCTCCCCCAGGCCCGATCGCGTGAAAAAGTTCACGCGAACCCCTGAAATACACGCAGCCCGCTCCCCCAGGCCCGATCACGTGAAAAAGTTCACGCGAACCCCTGAAATACACATAGCCCGCTCCCCCAGGGCCGATCGCGTGAAAGAGTTCACGCGAACCCCTGGAATACACATAGCCTGCTCCCCCAGGCCAGATCGCGTGTGTGACTTCCCGCGCACCCCCGGAATACACGTACCCGCTCAATCGCGTGTGTAACTTCCCGCGCAACCCCAAAATACACGTGCCCCGCTCGCACAGGCACAATTGCTGTATGTTGCCACTTTTCTAATGCGCAGGGACGCTACCGCCTGCCTTCGTGTGGCGGACGTGTTTCGGCTTGTGCGTGTCTTTGGCTGTGCGTGGCTTTGCCCTATTCGATTCCATGAATACGTGTGGTTCGGGTGCGTGTGGGCGTTCCGTCTGCTTCCCTGCAGTACATCCCCAGTTACGCCCTTATTTTCGCGAGTTGTTCCCCATTCCGCGCGTTACGCCCCGTGTTCCGCCCACTTTCTAGTGTATGCGCCGAGGTTGTGCGCTTTCACTGTGCGCGTCGCGCACGTCTTTCGGGATGTTGCAGTGACGTGTGCGCCATGCACGGGTTTGGCGCACATCCCGAGGAAAACACGTGCAGGGACTTCCATGAATCGCACGCGTGCGCGTGCGCCTGTTTTTTTCCGCTTGCGCCTGCTTGCGCGAAGATTTTCGGCGCACGTTTGTTCCATGAATCGGCCCCTTAGTCTTAACCGTAAATAACCAAATCTATTTTTCGGATCCAGATATTTTAGCAAATACTGTTCCATTTTTTATAACCCTTTGATTTCCCTTTGATTTCATATGCTTGTTCCTTAAAGACTCTTAGTTTTACACAAGCATTTCTTGTGATCCAGTCAAACAGCCATAGTTTTTTCTTGGCTCTTTGAGGGTTTGTAATATCGATACCTGCTTCCTCCATTATCTGATCTAACCAATTACGCCATTTACAAATAGCTTTGTTCATAGACTCCAACATATGTTTACACACTTTTGCCATCACAGTATTTGAATTTACTGATGTCCGGTACTTCCGATATAGCGATAAAACCTTCCAGCAATATATGGCATACAAGGATGTAATTGCTAACTCATGGCGAATCAGGCACATGGATACCGTTGTTGGCACACCACATATTGTTTTCCAATATTGTCCCTCCAAAGTTTTCCAAGCTTTCTCTAGATTGATGTCTCTCGTTTCTGCAGCATACGTCAGGATTGGAGTAATCTTTTGTTTATAAAAGATTACCGCCGGAGATGACGAGAATTTACCATATTTGGCCAAAATTATTTTGGTTTGGGCAATACCAGTTTGATTTATTTATTTATTTATTTTTTTTGTTTTTGTTTTTTTTGTTCTAGTTCTCTGTAATAAGGTCTATCATTTTTACCGTTACTAATTTGTGTCCCTAGATATTTATACTCGGACACAACATCTATAGTAACATTTTTTATGAACCATTATTTTGTGGTATTATTTTTTAGACCTGCATCATGATTTTACATTTTTCTTGATTTATCTTCAGCAGATTGGTATCAGCAAAATTTGTTAGTGCCAATAGTAATTCTTGTAGGCCCCTTGGAGTTTTTGCCAACAGCGCCAAGTCATCGACATAAAACCAGGGGACTATCTGATTTCCAATACGTGGAGTGTTCGAAGCAACACTACCAAAATCGTGCCGAACATCAAACAAATAAGTTAAATAAAGTGCTTGCCAAGATGCATCCTTGTTTTGGCCCACGACTTGTTTGAATAGGGTTAGACCAAGTGCCATCTAATGCTAACCTGATTTGCACTGTTGTGTTGGTATGCAATTCATTAATCCAAAATACCAAATACGAGGGACACTTTGCCATCAGTAGTTTTTTGATTAATAATTTTTTGCAAACCGAAATTGAAAGCGGCTTGAAAATCAATGAATGCCAAGAATACTGGTTGTTCTTTGTCTCGCTCTTGTTGTTTAATAATTTCCAAAATATGTAAGTTGACAGAGGTACCAATTCCGGGTACAAAGGCCGTTTCATTCGGGTCACACAAGTTGTTTGTATTTAGCCATTTGTTCAGATCTCTTAGAATCAATCTAGCAAATAATTTGCCGGGAATATCCAGCAATGAAATTGGTCTATAGTTTGCCGGATCGGAGTTCAGCCCTTTCTTATGAATTGGAATGGTGATTGATTTTCTCCATGACAATGGGATACATCCAGTTCTCCATGTATGTTCAAATATTGTGACTAAGATCAGTGCACAACCCTCGGGGTTCTTTTTGATCATGTAATTCGATAGCCCATCAGGGCCAGGAGCTCTGGAGGTTGATAGTTTAGATATAAAGAATAACACGTCTTCAACATCAAAGACAAGATCTACAGCTTGGGTGTTATGGATGATATTAGTATACGTGTCTCCATATGTTTTATAGTATGTAGCCCATACCTCTTGCGAAATCGGGTTAATTTGATGCACAGTTTGTATTTTACACTGAGATTCTTTTAATAATGACCATATTTTAGCAGAGCTTTTAGATCTCAGCCTTTCAAGCATTAGTTCCGCATCATCTTGGTACATTTGGATATGTCTGCTTGTTATCCAATTTTTGTACTTACATTTAAGCGTCTTCAGTTGGGATATACGTTTATCCAGATCAAGATTCTGAAGCTGTCTTTTTTTCATATCTATATTGAGTTTTACGCAATGCAATTTCATTGCTATAGGCATGAGGTTTCTGTGGTACTTTGGCACATGATGTTTTATTCTGATATGCAAAGATTTGTAATTCTTCAACATAGGATGACTCATTCTTTGGATAAAAGTTTTTACTGCATATTTTTTAGTGAGATTTTGATTCAGGGATTCTAACATCGGAGGAGTCCAAAAGAATCTATTTTGTGCAGAGTTCAAGATCATATTAGACGCTTACGAACTGTCAAAGCTTTTCTTATTCAGACACATTGACCATCTAAATAAAGGATAATTCTTCCAAATGAACATGAGTAATTTGTTAGCTCATGGTCACCTTTATCTTGCTGGATTATCTTGAACTCATCAATATAGTCAAACATTCCCTTATCTACAAAAGTGTAGTCAATAAAGGCGGATTGCACTCCTCGGAGGAATATCACCTTCTTTGGCACCATTTAATCTTAGAAGATGCCGTTCTGCCATTAGTGAGTTCCACCTCCTCGCCACTGGGACAACATCTTTTCCATTTTGCTCATAACAGTTGATATTCAGATCACCTGTGATTATTAGATGAACGCAGTTTGGATCAAGGAGTGTTAAATTTAACAATTCATCAAGCGCCTCAAAAAACTGGTTGTCAACGATGGCCAAGTGATTCCAATAACAATTTATTAGCCCGATTGTCATGGAGTCTATTTTTATTTTTACCAACTGTAAAAAGCTATTCGGAGAACACCACGGTTCCAATTGAATATGGGGGTAATTTTCGACAGCTACCATGAGTCCGGCCATGGGCCTACCTCTCACAGGTACAATAGCTGGGGTCATAATGATAATGTTTATCCCAAATTGGAGGTGTTGACAACCAAATTTCTTGAAAGGCTATTATGTCAAATTCCCATAGCATCGTGTTTTTGGAGGCTGTTAAAATGCTTGAAACCTCTGGTGTTCCAAGAGGCAACCGAGTATTTATATTCATATTGGCTTAGCTAATAATTCATCGTTCTGGTATCTGTTCCTTCCCCTCTCTGTTCATTTTCAACTGAGGGCCACCTTTGCTGTAGGTCAATTCTTTAGCATATCCCACTGATTTAGATACATATACATTTCCTCCTCTTGAGGGCTGATGGTTGTTCATTGACAATTCATTTGATAACAAAAAGCCCAGTTCGTATAAGTCAACTCTAGCCTGCCACATTGCATTTTTAACAAACCCCGATCTCATCCATAATTTGACCACTGATAGGTCATTTTCATGAACAAATTCAATTTGGTCAATGTCAGCAGAGCAAATCCCAGTTAAAGACGGTACATCGGCCAAGATATTCATTACCGATTGTCTATTTAAATCAAGTGTTCTGAAGGGTTGAGGCCGGCATTGCAATAACAAATGGTTTAATTCTTGTTTTTTCAGTATTTGCTTTTGAGGTCTAGGAGTAGCCTGCATCCCCTTTATAGATTGGGAGTGTTGGGCTTGATGGCTCGTATTTACTGTAGGCGTTCTAGACGTTTCACCATTATTTATCTGTGATGACGCCTCTTGTTTGCTTGTAAAATTAATCTTTTTAATGATCAATTTCCCCCCTCCAATCATCAATTGGAAGTCGAATTTCACTATTTGATTCAGCAGATTCCAGCCACATCACCTCCTTTGGTGTATTACAGTCAGATGCCCTACTCTGGGCAGAATCACTTTTCTTTGCCTCATTTTCTGTTATTTTCAGTTTTTGCTCATTACTCAGCTTAATCGGTGTCTAAAGGTTCATATGTTAATGATTTATTTACAGTTTCACGTTCTCTTGCCATTATGAGTAGGTGGACATTTTTATACTTATTAGCTATGGCAGTACGAGCAGTGGCTACTGCTGATTTAGGCATAGTTAGAGCTTGCAGAAAATGTCGTGTACCTGTGATTTTGGCATTCATCATGCTTTTAATATTTTTCTGTTTTTTTGAAGTAGTCTTTGCGTGCTGCGATGTTGGATCTTTGTTCTTTTTTTTAAAGATATTATAAGGTGGTGTGTTACTACATTCAGGTACTTCTTCGTCTTCTACAACAGGTGTTAGTTACCTTTTGTTTTTTATGAGGTACACACATTGCTGCATCCTCCAGATTTTTAGATTTCGTCTTTTTTTTAAGCTACCTCTTTCACCCACTTTGCATGGTTGAGGAGGTTCAATCACTGGGTTCTCAAGAGACATATGAATAGTTATTTTTTAGATTTTCATCATTTGTCATATTTTGTCATTTCTACTGTGGAGGAGACTTTGTTTTTACATTTTTGTTGTAAGACTTCTTGTTGATTTTGTGTACAATCAATCAACAAGACTTCTTCACATTCGGATGGCCTTACCTTCTTATTTAGATCATTTATATCCTATTATCAGAACATCGGGCTGCTTCTCACAATTTTTGCATTGTCTCTGTTTGGAGTTTATTTCATGCAGTAATTGTACTATGGTCATATGTTGTGCATTTAATTTGGTGTCAAGAGTGTCATATAAACTCGTGAGGGAGAATAAAGCAGCATTCATGGTCTGAAGTGATGTTTCCATGCCTATTACAAAATGACCCAGTGCAGAATGACCCGGTATTAAATGGGGCCTGTCATTAAGAGCTATGTTATTTCGTCGTGGGGTGGGATGAATAAATGAACATGAGAGAGCCGAAGAATTCTTAGATGTGGGAGAAAACATCAGTGATCGTGAGATATCATTCCTCGGTGAGTTTACCTCTTTTTGTTCTCTGACATGAGTATCAGGTTTACACGGGGTCGATATGTTATTCCCCCTTAGACTCTCCACCCATAAAGGGTTTACGGTATTCGGATCCTGATGGTTCAGTGGAATTCCCTTTTCCACAGAGAGTTTCTTCGGGTTGGTATTATCAGTCAGAACAGTCGTCCCGGATTTGACAGTTACGCCGGACCCAACCATTATTCTGTCTGCATTAAACTGTGTGTTTAAATCCAGAGCTCCGGCCGCTGCTAGAGTCCGGAGGCGTACATAGATTAATGGGTAGTTTATTTAGCACCACGGAAACCTTTGTCGTTTCCTTAGGTACGGGCGCATCTAAGGAGCTTATGGGTGGAGGGATCAACAATAGCCGCTTTCCACCCGTTGTTTCCCTCCCACCAACCTCACAAAATGTTCTAATATCAGTCATTGGGGAACACGCACGCTGATTGCTGGCGGATTTTGAAAGTCTCGCCAGATGTATAGTCCGTGTGGACGATTTTGGTGATGACATCGTCTCTTTAGAATACGCCATGATTTCTGCCATGATTTCTGCTCGTGCAGGCATACCTGATTTCAATGTTAGTACCATTGTTTCAGAGGCTCACAAGAGCCCGCTGTTAAGCAAACAGTTAATTAAATCGTAGTGATTATAAAAGGACAGAGCACAAAAGGAAAACAAAAATAAAAAGAGCACCTACAAGCTTTAGAGCTCCAATGTGCTCGCAATATTTGTAATGTTCTGAGCCTCCCGCAACCAGCTGACAGCCAACAGGCACTTCCCCAATGCGCGCGCGCGTGTCAGTGCGCGCAGCCCGTGCTTTAAGTAGGTATGCTGGGTAGGTAGAAGGAGCTAATAGCCAAGTCACGTGAGTCTTGCAAAAGCGCGTGGAGTTGTAGGAGCAGCAGTCTCTCCAGCCGATAGGCACTTCCAAGCACTTCCCCCAAGGTGCTTCTTCTAGGGGGCAAGGGAGGCATGGGACAGTGAAGATGAGTGCAGGGAACAAGATGGTGAGTAGACAGAGATACAGTCTGCTAGGTAGCAGGGGAAAAGGCCATTGGTACTCTCTAGACCAGGAGACGTTCTGCATTGAGAGCTAACCAGCATGGTGTCAGTTGATAGAAGTGGGGGAGGATCTGGGTAGGTTGTAGAGAGTGCAGTTAGCGAAGTTGAAGGCTTTGTCTAGAGGGAGGAAAGATTGGAGGTAAAGGGCAAGGAGTATGCATGAGTAGTAGTCCAGTTGGCTGAGCCCGAGGTTAGCATTTGGTGAGTAAGCAATTGATGCATTTCCTAAATGTTGAGAATGTTAATATGGCAAGCAGAGTCAGTGGTGGTGATAAATTGTTGCAATCGGAGGGCGCTATCAAAGAGGACTCCAAGGTTGGAAGGAGATAGGAGAGGGGGAGGCTAAGGTAGACTTTGGAAGTCGGGATAAAGATGACTTCTGTTTTTGAAGAATTTAGCATGAGGCAGCGCCATCCAGTTACCTTATAGGTACTTTACTTTGTTATTTGTAATGCGCCGACACACCCTCAGGCCACACATAAAAAAAAAAAGCTCGACGAAAACTGAAGTGGCAGCACTGGAAAAAAGACCTTATCTACTCTTCTATTAAAGAGGAGGGTCTTAACCCGTTGTTGCAGTGTACAAAAAGAAGTAGTGGAACTATGTTCTCTGCTGAACTGCCCCCGCACCCGCAAATCCCACATCACACATCCCTTTCAATGCGCAATCCAACCCCCCAAACAAACACACATGCTGTTTAAGGGAATGTTCAGTGCAGCACACTGAAGCGCAAGTGTCAACTTCTTCCTACACTTTTATTTTAAAACTAAATCATTCCGTAATGGTTTAAAAAAAAAAAAAGTATAGGAACAGTAACACATAGACGTCCACTAGGCTAAAGGTAGCCTAGCTAGGATTGGATGTACGAGAGAGAGGTATATCTTTCTATGAATGTGGGTCAAGGAAATCAAAACTGATTCATCCATATTTCCTCGGTTTGTACTGGCCTGGACAGCCCTGACCGCCTCATTCTGCATGACCTGTATCTTTTTAATGTTGGAGTCAGAGGTACCATCCATCAAGCTGTTACAATAATCAAATTGGCATTGATTAGGGCTGAAGCAATAACTGCTCTATTCTCAGTCAGGAGGTAGGGGCATATTTGCTTAAGCAGGTTGTTTAAATAGGCGCAGGATGAGTGCAGATGCGATATATGCTTATCAAGGCAGAGGTAGGAGGCAATCCAGGGATTTGCCAGTAAGATGGCTCAGTGATAGGGGTGGGTGAGCCAGAGAATTCATGGATTCAGTCAAGCCATTGGGTCTAGCTCGATCAGCCAAACACAAGAACAACTAGCAAAAGAATGTTGCCTTGGAATATTTTCTTTTACTTTCTTTTTTCTCCTCCATGGAATATTTTCTAAATCTTAATTGTGAGATAAGTTGTGCTAAAGCTGCAGCAACATACTTTTTCAATAATGTTTGTTTTAACAGATTTACAAGGCTGCAATAGGCTCTCAATCATGGAAAGTATTTGCATCTTTCTTTTACATTATTGTTAGTCTCCTTGTTTGGCTGCACAGTGATACTTTGACAATTTAGGACCAGGTTATTCTAATCTTTGACTGTTTTTCAACTAGTGCCGCCCTGTAAAGACGGCCATTTAGCCTGGTGCCTCAGACTTTTTCGATTGCTTTGAAGCCCACTTTCTACTCTTTAATCGCATTCTTTCTTTTGCATTTATAACTGCAGTATGATGCAGCTCTGTGCATTTTATGTCCATCCAAGCCAAGATAAGATAGGACTTGCCGGGTATGCAAGTAGAGTAATTGTATTGTCCAGAAGAATTTCTGCTCTGGTCTGCTAATCATTGTCTGCATAATAAGGTTTTTATTAGTCCAAATAATGTAGAGATTAACAGACAAATCCGGGATAAACAAGAATTGATGCCCAGAGAATCTTCAGCCATAGCAATGCATACCTCCGGTTCTATGTTCATTCATCCACAGTTCTTTTTCACTGTGTTTTTTGCTGAAAACATTTGCCCGAAACAACTCATTGAATGTTTTCTTTTTATTATTTGGGTGGGTCCCCTGGGACCCTCCATACCCTATTATTTATTCCCTATTCCTCACGCGCCCTACCCGTTATGTGACTCCCCTGCCCATATTTTTCAGCAAACCTTTTCAGCAAAAAACGCAGTGGAAAGAAAACTGGTGATGAACATCGTACCCACTGGTGATGAATGAACGTCGTACCCCCACCACCCGCCCTTGGCCAATACATATAGTTATCTCACAGACCAAAAAATTGCATTTGGCCAAGATCTTGAAAAACACATTACTCCTTGACCACTTAGATGTACTCAAATCAATGCTAGTTGGCTTGTTGAAAATAGACATAGGGCCTGGAATCCAGTATGGTGGTAGTGATAACACAACTGGTAATTGTCATTAGTGGGCATTTTACCAATCGGCTAGATTATGAGCTTTATTTTTTTAATTAATTTTAAAGACGGGTTCCGTGTGGCGGATTTTACAACAACCAAGCTACTATTGAACAGCGCCTATCAGTTATCGAGGGGCATCAGGTGTTAATATTTACCAAGATGTATAATTATCGAAGATGTAGAAAACAGATCCAGGTGCAATAATATTATACTCTGAGGAATCGCACAAGCCACTACTGATTTGAGCTTGATAATTATGTCGACAGACGCGTATCCGGGAATGTAGAGGCACGGAGGCTGCACACCGACCTGATCTTGGATCCTACACATTTGCCCCATATCTAAAGAAGAAAGACTTTCTTCCCGAGTTCTTGATCAATATTCAAGTCTTTCAAGGAACACACCTTCTGAGGAGCTAAACTCCATTGCTTTCAAGATCTGGCCCAGACCACCCTTCAAAAACTGCAAGCGATGAAACCAGTGAATTCCTGGCTCCAAGCTCCTTTTCGAATCTGGCAATGAACACCATCAGATATCAACTTTGGAAGAGTCCTTTCTTGCTTCATATTGACCAGATATAGTACCTCCTCTTCATCATCTCTTAATTTGAGTTGTGCATGCAGATTGATAGGAGCCCAGAAGAGAAGACAGCGCCATAAAAGAACCCTGTAAGACCACTAGGAAGGCGAACCAGATTAAAGATTGCTCTATAGATATAATAAGCAACGCAAAAGTAATCCTTTAGTGCAGGGCCTCTGGTTGGTTCCATGTGTTAATATCCCCGCAAAAATATCTCCTTATTTTTCTGGCGATATTAAGGCATGGAACCTGCGGGGGACACCCCTGCAACCCCTGCTCCCAAAAACCTCCAATATTATTCCCCTCGAAAATATTGCCTATGGCCGTTTCAGACCATATATATGGTGATATTTTTGGTGGGGATAATATGTAGTGATACCCCCTGGTTTTGAGTGACAGACTAGCCTTGGGGGTTCTCCATGCATGACAATGCCTCAGATAAGCCTTAAGAGGATTAGAGATGGAGTACATTTCGATAATCTTTTGCTACCGATTCCCCCTCTGAATTGGAGCTACACCCCTAACGGGTTTCGCCCATTCGGGAGTTCAAACATTGACAATGTCCTTTATTTTTTGCTACTTCTTTTTAACACAAATGACAATGTTATAACCTTACCATGCATAAATGTTCTAAATGTTTTGTTGATTGTGATCATCTCATGGGAAACAAGGTTACCTGTTGAGACACGCAAGGATCCAATTCTTGTTTTAGAAATTAGCCTTTAGGAACCATACATTTCTCAATGATGGGTGAAACGTTGCCAGAGTGATTGCTCTCAGTTGACCTATTCATGAAAGTGGTGAATAGGGGGAAGCCGGGAATGGAGAATACAGTACCATGATGAATCTGAACATTAGGATTCAATATTACAAGCATAGAGGCCAACAACTTAAAATCCATCATGTCTGTTAAGATAATCTCCCTAAGTATGCGAGGATGATCTCGCCTTTAAGAGGAAAGCGCTACTTCATAGGCTCTCCCACCAACATGTATACCGTGTCCTGCTTCAGAAAACCAATTAACTGCAAGCAGACAAAGGTGTCCCTTCTCACCCAAGTTTCTAACCCAATTTCTTTGTACAGAGCGGAAGCAATCTTGATTAATGCTAGGACAACCTTTATAAAACTTTCTAGAGACCTTGCAAGCAAACCTATTAACCTTTTCAAAATGTATGGCCCAATAAACATTAATCAAGGTTTTTTGACCGCCAATTGCACAGTTTGCGTAAGATTAATTATTTTTAGAGTGCAACTTTAATACTGTAATGGATCCAATCGGAGACAATTTTTTTAATTACCCCATCAAGTCATATTCGCTCCTCAAAGAACCTCACTCAGGGTATTAAGGACCTTGGGTTGGTTGACATTTGGCAACATCGCCACCCCACCAACAATGTCTATACCTTTTAGTCTCATGTCCGTTAATAGTCATAACAGGATTGACTAACTATTCTAACCCCTCTCCACTCTGGACTCCATTCAAGGGACACCATACAATACGAAACAAGCACCACTCAGATCACGCCATTATAGACTAAACTGTTATTTTAAATCGAAAACGGGCACCTAGACCCATAACTTGGTGTCTAGATAAGCTATTACTGAAAGACCCTATTCTATGGGGAAAATGCAAACATAGTACCCAATATTTCGAAATAAATGACACTGTGGGCATCTCATTAGAAACACTATGGGAAGCATGTAAAGCCTAACTCAGAGGCAAACTAAATTATATGTTATAAAACTCAGATCAATTCAATCCCAGCTTGCCGATTGGAAAACCCAGAATGCACAAACAGCCTTAGAGCAGAAAAATAGACGAACAGCATTGCGTAAAATATATTATAGGTTGAGGGCCACCAGAGGGTTGGTGGGGGCATTAGTCACTAATGAAGCAAAGAAAACACTGGTACATACTAAATGTTATGATACTAAAAGCAATAAGGCGAACAGCATACTTTACTACAAACTGTGTTTGTTGCGAACAGGATGTAAGGAGCAAAGGTAGGTGGATGTTCATGTTGACGCAAATGCTGCAGATTAATACGGAGTCCGCCTACTTTATGCAGCAGCATAAAGTAGCCGGAGCCCATAGGCATCCATTGTACACGCTGCCTGCCTTGCTCGCATGACAGGCAGCGTTTACAATTAAACACTGCCCAAAATACACACATGGTAATCAGTGGTCACAATGATAATTAAACGCTGCCCGACATGCGAGCATATCAGGCAGAGTTTAATTGTAATTGTTAGCACTACTTACCATGTGGGAAAAAAGTAAACTCTGCCTGGCATGCTCGCATGCTAGGCAGCGTTTACTCACTACATATTTGCACTCTGCCATGCAAATGATGAAAATTTGGCAGTATGGAGCTGCATGCATGCATTTCTACACATAGCGTCTACCCGCTACCAAATTACTTGACGAAAATTGTGCTAGGAGGTAATGGGTGTGCTGATAATTTCATAAAGAGTAGGGATTTGATCTTGGGAAGCAAGGTTGGCCTAGCTTTGCATAGAAGACCATTGTTCTAATTGGACGAACGTAAATCCTCAGATAAGTCATATAATCCTCCACTCATTGTATTGAAGTCAGCGTGCAGAAAACTGATAAAAATGTGCTTACAAAGGGGTGGGGTAACAGTTGTGCATTGTTTGAGGATGGTGTGCAGTCTGTTTTTTTTTTTTTTCATCCTACAATGCTGCTGTTAAAGATTTACCAAACTACCCTAATCTGAGATTTGAGTCCCGCATTTGTTTTGCGCAACATAGTATGAAATCTATGTCTGAAGTATAGGACGTCATGATACTAGAGACAGAATTACCACGTTAATGGGCCTCATTACGAGTGCGGCCACGGTATGAACGGTGCCGGTAAGGGACCGGCACCGTTCATACCGGGCTGCCTCATTGCGAGTTCTGCAGCGGGTCCCGCTCTGGACGCCTGGCCAGACCAGACGTGCAGAGCGGGACCCGCTTGCAGACCAGGAAGCTAACAACGGGCCCGTCATTAACGGGCCAGTTGTTAGCATCCTCCCCATTCCCATTGAGCCCTATGGAGGCTGGGAATGTACTGGGTCCGGGTCCCACGAAAGGGACCTATCGGGCCCTCCATGGTCAGAATGGCCCGGTAAATTCCCTTTTGCGGGACCCGGACCCAGTACCCGGTTTGGGGGTAGCCATGCCGATAAAAACAGCATGGCTACCTCCAAACTCGTAATGAGGCCCAATATCTTTTAGGCACTGTCTCTTTGTATAATAAGACGTGAGGCCCATAAAAAGAGGCACTATCCGTATCAGTATGCAGAGTGATGTTGGAAAAGCCCGGACTGGGTTATGTATGTACATAGCTAGGAAGCAATGCAGCAGTTTGCATAGGGGATGCACCCATGAGGCTAACAAGTTCAGGGGTAGCAGAGGAGCTTTGATGGTTATAGAGAACAAGGCGGGTGCGCCAAAGGGGGAAACCTAGGGTTAAGTGAAGCCATCTTTGAAGACTAGAGACTTCAGATTGTTCCTTAAGTGTAGGATAGAGAGGACCAGTTTTACCTGCATTGGCAATTCGTTCAAGAGACAGAATGGATATCAGGAAAAGGACTGTTCCCTGTTTTTTTTCCTTATTTCCAGTGTGCCACTGTTGCAATTTTGGGGTGGCATGTTAGCCTCTGGAGACAGTGAGTTTCACGACCAGCTACAATGACGTTATGGTTGTGACTGATTTTGTATATAATGCAGCCTTTCTTGAACGTGATGTATGCTTGAAGAGGGTCACCAATGCAGCTCTTTGTTTACTCCAATTATAGTTTTCATTATCATACATTCCTATACAATTTCACAATGACCTATGCCGGTTATCAAAAAAATTGACATGTATATACCAGTCAATTTAATCGAAACTTGTCAGTTACTAGGAAAATACTCAGTACTGATATAAGGCAATTTGAATAACTGCAATTAGAAATCTTTGAAAAAACTATATATAACAAGCTGGTGAAATGACTAGAACAATTTAAACCAATTAAAATCTTCCCACAATAGCTTAAGCAAGTTAAATGAATAAGATATTATCAAATACTCTTATTCTGAAGAAGTATTTGTAAAGATGTATGTAGGAGACCGCCCAGAATACCATTTTAAGGTGCCCTCCGTTTTCAAAGTATAGCATTACAAATAAGTGATGGATGCATAAAAGCAGTAAAGAAACATAAGGTTTAGTAAACCCAGAATCTCAAATAGCGGAATATCATTGTAACATTTTAGCAAGTCAGATCCACAGCCTTTGAAGATCATTAACCTCCAATCGTATGCAGTGTCCTCTGTTCATGAACAAAAAGCTTATAAATCATCAACCGTTCTTAGCAGTGATAGAGACAGTGTATTAGAGTATATTTCATTCCCACGACCAAGGCATGGAGTCATTTACCTTCCAGTAAGGAGAGGAAAGGATCCCGATGTTATAGGAGATCTGCTACTGATCATTTACTCTATAAATGACCATTTTGTAATTGGCAAGAGTGGATAAGCCACTTGAGCAGACTTTCTACTTGGGTGCTTTTCTTTTCTGTAGACTGATAATCCCTACTTTAATCGTCACTAAGGCAGCACTAACCCACCTGGCCATATGTTTGGTTATGGTGTCTATTCCTGAATGGTCGTTTGGGATTTCCACTTGAGCCTCTCCGGCTAAACATGCTCCTCAGTACAAGTGTAGATTGTGTCTCATCTTGTCTTCCAGACGTTCCTGGGTACAGAACATGTACAAATAACACAAACAATATTTGCATCTGCCTGACATCTCCATCAGTTATCAACTGGTTTCATTATATATATCATGTCTTGTGATATCAATACTAACCATGTATAACCTAGAATTGGGTACGTTTCATTAGAGCCTCTCTGATAACCGAACTATATTCACTTATAGTAACCAAGTACCAAAGGCAACTGTGCGCATGGAGGAGGTGTGGTAGGCAACAAAAGGTGTGATTTATTCAGTCATGAAACTGGAGTATTCCAAAACAAGGCTAAGGTAGCCTGTAAAGTGATACATTTACAAAATATAAGCAAATTAAATAATTGTCAAGGAACAACCAACAAGGCAAAGCAGGTGACTTGTGGGGTCCACCTACCGAATAAATCAGTCTTGATGTGGACTAAAGAAATGACATGAGTTTGGGAGCGGATGCGGTCAGGTCTAGTGAATTGAAGTGGAGCACTGCCTGAAGGTATCTGCATGTGCGCCTTGTGCTTTTTTGAAAGAAATACGTCTTCAACAAATTGTTTCAAATTGTAAAGTAATAGTGCTACAGATGATTGGAAATGGTACCTTTCGGTAATTTTTGCAGGATTCAGAACCTGGGATTTTGGAGCATGGCTCCGTCGGGCGCATGCAGAGAGAGCCTTTCGGCTAATGGGGATTCTGCGTTACAAATTCTATATCCACTTATGTAGCCTTACAATAGACATTGTGGTGCTTTCTCCCCCTCCATGTGTGTCTTAGACTTATTGATGTCGATTTAGAGCATAAGTCATATATTAGCATTGTATACAGTGCTGCGATTGGTATTTCTGGGTCAAGTCTGAGACAAATTTCGTAGCAAACTCGAAGGAGAACAGGACTTTCCCAATTAGTGATGATAGGGCTGTTGTAACAAGTTGTAGATATTCTAGAAGTTCAGAATTGAGTACTATACACCGTCTGATTTGTTGAATAAATTGTAAATTAGATTTCCATTGATTTTTCTTTTTCATTACCAGCTAGTTTAAAGTTTGTTTTTGTTTTTCCAGACTACTATTTTGTATAATAGTTCTTCCCTGTGCAGAAAGGGGTGTGCTGGTATTAGTATGTGTGATCTCTTGTAAAGTTAATACACATATTTTAAGGCATGTCCCCAATTTTTTGGGATGGAAGAAAAATATTCTAAGTTCCATAGGTTTTACCACACATACTCTGTGCAGCCTAACATAAATAATAGTGCACTGGCTTTTCCTTTGTCTTCCTTTATTCACACTGGCACACTTTTATGAACAAAGAATTCACCATTCCATATCAATAAATGAGTTAAACATTTCAATCACTTTCATGGTGAAGTGCTGTGGCTAAGCAATGGATTCCTACGTACACGGAATTAGCAGAAAGACTGAATGAAACAGCATAAAAATCACAACTATGCTGCATCCAACTGCGTCAACATGCATGTTTCAACCCTCTTAAGAACAATTAACAGGGATATTCACCAGGTTGCCAGATGCTTCATGGACCTGTGATTGAAAGCATGAATTTTCAAAATCCAATTTCAATATTATTCACTTTTGTTAAATTATTAATAAAAAAAGTATGATCTCCTTGTACCTAAAATAACAGCTACTCTCTCTTTGAAATACAATTTGCAAGTAAAAACTGTGCACCCATTTTCATGCACTAGCTCTGCTGTCATCTTAAATGTTACGACATTGGCGTCTGCAACACATTATAGAATTTGATCTTAATAAAACCCATTCCTTACTCATCTTTAGCAGTATTCTATTCATACTAGTGTGAGATGCACCATTTTATTGGAGATATTTTCACTTACTTTAATCATTCTCATTATTTTTCTCATTCTTTAGAATTGATGTCATCATTGTCATACTGACCTGGCTTCCTAAAAATTACGAAATATACACTTATATAATGAATCTGCACTTCATGGCACCAACTCACTCAAAATAGCAATATCTTACTTTAAATATGATCCACATCATAATCTAAACAATGTTGGAGCCATACAACACTGCAAACTGAATGATCTCGCTGGAGGACCTCAGTTTGAATCCATGCACACCCACATCTAACCATGCTATGTGACGCATCAGCATCCTATTAAATTACCTATTACGTGCTATTAAATGAACTATTCCAATCTTCTCAAAGACACTGATATACAAAACATAATTTTCCTACATCACGAATACTCAAAACAAAGACAAGGTCATGCTTCATTTTGCATACATGCACATTAATAAACTGGGAAATCGGTTACCCATTTTATAGTTAGCATATTATGATTTCTAGCCCTGGGTAAACACTGTATGTGTTCGTTCAGCCCTTGCTCAGTTGTTTTAAGGTGGTTTATCCAACGTTGTTTTTTCTGTTGGAGGATCCTTTCTGTGTTATGTTATGTTGTATTAGAGATTTGGTCACACCCTCTCTTTGAGATTAGAACAATGCTCACCAATGCGTTCAGTGATGCCTGAATACATAAGTTTAAAGGGGCATGTTATCTCATAATCTACTGTTTGACAATTAGTTAAACTGGTTGACTTCCAAGTACGTTCATTATATTCATAGTTTTTGGAAGGTTTTGTAAATTTACTGTTGACACAATGTCCACATGGTTAGTAGCCATACACTTGTGATAATGTGCATGCCAAAGTCAAAATACATTGAGTTCATTTTGTTACTCTGTGTAATTCGGTGACACGAACACATTGGTTGCATGTAGACCTATACGTAGGTGGGTCTCCATCACAGAATTCTGGTTATTTGCATGGTAGAGTGAAAAAGTGTATGGCAAAAGGCATTATACAAGCATGCACAGCGCTTTTTGCCATGCACTTTTGCACTCCATTGTGCAAATTGAATAAATGTTGCCTACCATGTACGCATGGCAAGCAGCGATTACAATGGATCCCTATGGGGCACCCACGCAAGGCTTTTACACATTTGTTCTAAGTTACGCCTCTCATCAAAATAAGCCCCAGAGTGTATCCCAAAATCGTGGAAAAGATCTCACCAACCTTTGTTTAGTATTACCCCCCCTCTAGATTTTCCTAAAGAGATTTAACCTGCGGTTAGAGCCCTCCTATACTTTGGCACCACAAGGCTGTGCTGGACTCTCGTACCAACTTATATTCCCTTTGACCACAGCCCTTAATCCCCCCTGTATCAGGCAAAGTAATGATTGGGATGTGTGTAGGGAGTGAAAATACCAGTACACATGAAAACCACCGAAGAGGACTTGAGATCAAAGAGCAAAAGACTGACAACAAAGACAAGACCAAAAATGACACAGAACCTGTGCACAGAAGTCGACCATAACCTCATCAAGCCAAGTTCTGCCATTTCCCCTTCGCAAAATCTTAGCAACCAATTGCAAGACTTGTTTGCTATGAGTATTAGGAATGTCAAAATCAACATTTCTTTCTCTCTGCTCCTTAACTTTCACTCACTTGCTGTTTTGTTATAAATGTTTGCACAAAGTTATCATGCTCATTAAAAAGATGCATTTAAACCCCTTCAGATCAGGTAGCAAGACTAGAGGGCTTTATTCCTGTGGCACTAAGTGTACTATCGGTCCAAACATATCCATGGAGCTGTGTGGATGAAAATAGAGCACAGCCTCCTCTGTGTCAGTTTTCAATTTTTGTTGTGAGTATTTTTACTCCCTGTTTTTATTTTTTGGCAGTATTTGCCTTTTTTTTTAGGGAGTAAAGGTTGCCAATTCTCCGCCTTAACTATAGGGCTGGGTAAGGCCATGGAGAACCTATCCACTGAATTGCTCGAAGACTGGTTGGAAAATGACCACTCCTAGAGTGTCACTAATCTGGATTTCGAACCTCTCACGGAACTGATAAAGTGGTTCTGGGCATCAGAGAACACATCCAGAGAAACTTGACTCAGGCCAACCACTGCCTCTTCCTTTTTGATCTGTCGGCAGCTTTCAAGACTGTCAAAAAATCAGTCCTCTTCATGACCGGTTCAAGATTTACCACTCTACTGTGCACAGCTAAAACCCTTCTTTTCTGGCAGCTCCTAACCAGTTCAATTTGGGCCTATTTTATCACATCACATTGACCAACACTGCGAGAGTTCCTCATGGCTCGTCACTTCTCCCTTCTTTTTAATGACTAGCTGACACCATTTGTGTATTTCACCAGCCCCTTCATCCTGGACTTTCAGATGTATGCAGAAGAAACGCATATGGTATGGGAGCTGGACTCCTCTCTGGCCAAGCCCTTAGTAATAATTGCTCACTTATCGCCTCCTTCCACAACTGTCTCTAGGCGATACATGTCCAAACAGGATGCACTTCAGAAAACTCACATTGCATGTAATTTTCTGTGACCTTGACTTCTGAATTAAACCCACTGTCTCCCCCTTCAAATCTGTATGAAACTTGGCATTCCAATTTATGGATGGACTGACTGTACACAACCAACTTAACCAACAGATCAAATCCTGCAACCTCCAACGTAAGCTAGAATGCAACACCCCATCTTTCAACACCTCTTCTCATTGGGCTTCCCTCATTAAAACCATAATCCTATCCAGGATCAACTTTTTTAATTCCTTTTACTCCTGTCTCCCCAAATCCTCCACTGTGAAACTCTGAAGCATCCACAGCAAAGCTGCAAGACTGATGTGCAACCTTGAAACGCATGACCATGTTTCCGCTACCCTTGCTAGACTCCACAGGCTCCACGACGCCTCTTGAATCCCATTCTGACTTCTCTTAATGACTCACCAAACAGCCCTGGATTTGCAAAGAACTTCTATTTGGCCTACCGTCCAGCAAGACACCTCCCATCTTAGGTGTCCTCTCGTGTAAACGTTGCAAGATTCTCTAAATGATGGCTGGAAGGAAGACAGTTTTGGTGTTGAAGGTCCCCCCCTTCTGGAACTCCCTGCCCTCCCATCTTTGACAGAAAGCAATCAAATTACTCTTGTTTCCCAAGATCCCATAACGCTAGATTTCTTTCTTCTTTCCTATTTTCCCCTGCTCTTCTCTCTTTTCTCCTTTGTCAACTTTTCAATCCCTCTCATGCTCAGTGATTATCCGTGTGCATGCAGCATTACCAGAAACCTAAATAAATAAAATATCTTAGATGGAGATGCACTGAAAGAGGGTCTTTGTTCTACGGGACCAAAGACTGGTGATGACTGAATTGTCAAAGCACCCATAGGCCTCTAAAGGGCTTTAACAGCGAAAAACAAATATTTTGCAGCACTGGATCTCCAGTTAAACGTTAAATCAAAAATTCTGGTGCTAAATTATGGAAGGAAACAAAAGCCAAAATATAAGTGGTCCAATCCTTTAAATATCTAGTGGTCGAATTCAACTCAAGGATATCGAAACAAAATTATTGATTGGATGCTGAAAAAAACTAAATTGAACATCTCTGAAACCTTCCCAATGATCAAATATTACCATAAAAATATTATTTGAGGTCTTTTGTATGGAGTGGAATCAGGTTTACTCTCGGATTGCTGGAGTAAAATGGAGTATTTGATATGGAAAAGATTACTCCCTCTCCTTAGGGGGACGCCCATATCAGTGATCAGACGTGAGGTGGGCCTAATTTCATTACAAGCACGGGCAGACTGGAAATATTTGCAGTTGGTAAGATCTCTTTTACTCCCTCCTGTGAACAGTATACTAGTGGAATTACGTAATGCAAACAATCGAGATTGCATGGGGGAACTGTGTGCCGTTAACCTGGCTTCCAAAATGAGGCCAAAGAGCTAATTGTGCTTTCTAAGACAGAAAGACACAGTCGTTCCTATTGATTACTCTTGCAAGTGATACTTTGGTACCTTTGTATATCTGCAGGCAGAGAGGGCTCTGATTTTGCTGTACCCACAGTTTACAGATATTTTGATGAGCATGCAACTTTACACAACTTAACCAGAACTTAACAACATTACTAAAAGATTTGGGAGGTTCTGAATGGCACGAGTACTTTTGTGAGTCTGAGTTTGGCTGAATAGCTTAACTTGCCATATTTGTTAGTTAGAACGATATGCCACTCCCTTGCTTTTTAATAAGACATCCTTTGGGAAACAGTGGTGCTCGTCAGAAAAGCTAGAAATACTTGCAGTTTAATGTATTGCTTTAAGGCACTGGTAGTCAAACCTTTTCATACCAGTCATCCCTGGAGTAAAGTTGTTTCTGTGCCCCGACCTAGCCCTTTGCCGCCCGTTTGGAGGGCCCAAGGATTGTCCAAGGAGGGGGCATAGGCTCTTTAAAATATAAGCGGATTACCTACTGCTTACAGTTTTTATTAAAATCAGTCACTTAATCCTTTTTTTATATTAAAAGAAAAGTCATCTTACTCCCTTTCTAAAGAGTCTGGGCCCCCCTGCACATCCTTTGGTCTCCCATGTTGAAGACCACTGCTTTAGGGCAAATCAGAATACTTATTTTTGTGTAAAGTAAAACTGCTTATAGACTCCCAGATTCTCAATGCCTATTTTCGATGTATTTCATTGATCTTAAGCCAACAGGATGCTACGTGATGTACTGCATTTGTAGAGTATGTTTATGATGCACAGGACTTGAGCTACAGTAACAAACAACTGATTTTCTTGCTTTTGTGTCAGCTGGCTTCATTTTTTTTCCAGGTCTCCGGAGGCCATGATTACCCATTCAAAAGCAAAATGCCAGAAATTACGTAGGATCTTCGCGACCCTGTCCGTGAATAAAACGTGAGTACAGCACATGTCGCTACATCATCCAGGTTGAGACACTTTTTTATGCACAGGAGGTTTGCACTAATGCAGGTTTACACAGTGAATATGCACAAGGAAAGCTTGCATACCACATTTTAATGCTGATTATTTACATATTATTTGGTCATGATAAAAACCTGAGTGGATTTTACTCTTTGGAGATCTGGTTGTTCGCTGCCTCAGATTGCCAGTTTTCTTTTCTATCGTGGAGCAGAGAGCTCCTCTGACTGAAATGGTGGCTGTGGAGGATCAGATGGTTTAGTCTCTTGCGGTTGGTCCTTCCAGATTTCTGTGATGTGTGGTTGCCTGCAGAGATAGAAATAAGACGGGCAAAAACTTGTTTTCCGAGGTATGCAGTGATACGAAGTGGTATCCCCAGATACAAACGGCACTTTGTGAGGTGATTGGAAGTAGGGCCCTCTCACCTGCCACAGTCCTACTCTGGGGTAGGACTTGCTCTGTTTTCCACTCTGACAGGCCTCCCACCATAGGCTGAGGGGTTCCCTTCCCCTTACGACAAAGACTGATTACTCAAGTCATTCAGACCTGGATTTTTAGCCAACACTATTTTCTGTGACACAGCCTGTTGGCCGATTGAATATAATTTTCTCTTGGGTGAAAAGCTCAGACTAACCTATGAGGTCACATTACATGGGGCTTCTTGGCAGCTGTCCCTTGGTATCCTCTGCATAAAGGAATTTGGAACCAAACTAAATAACAAAACCTAGACCCAAGTGCTGCAGATTATAATTGTGCCTGTGTTTCTCTTGATTCACATTTAGTGTCTATTTTCTTAGGATTAATGAAAGAAGCATAATGAGAAATGCAGTAGAGCTACAGAGATGTCCCTGGCTGGGAAACCGGAAGAAGAAAGAGTTCTACAGGTACGATTATAAAATTCCTGCAAAGTACACAGTTGATGCCTGAAATAATGACTTTTCAGCAGACTAGAATTTGGTTGCAAATGCGCCTTGTACTTTACTGGGGTATAATTTGGCAAAGTTATATGGTGTATAGCTAAGTCTCCTGCCAAGTATGCAGAGAATATTAGAATATATGTGCTGATTGTCATATATCTGTGTGGGAAGCACAAAGAGCCTGGACTCATAAGAGAAACATTATTTATAAAACCAAAGAAAAGAAACAAGAACCATGGGAAAAAGTCCATTTAAGTTAATATTGGTATAATCTCTCAGGTTCCCCAGTCCTGTTTGTTTGCTGGTTTAAATGGGGTTACCAAGCCCTTCTACTTGCTGTTTCAGGGGTTTTAGTGTTTACCATATCCTCCTTCCTCCTAAGTATCCATTGTGAGTTTGAAGGGGTTCCTGAACTTTGGGTCAATCCACATCTTTGTCTCCTGGATGTTCCTGTGGGTCACCCTGACAAGCCACTGGTACGAAAGTAGCTTCTTCATAGAGCTTAACTGGAGCCAAGCCTCTTTTAATATGCAGTCCACCGTACAGTCTCTGGACCAGGCCTGATCACCTTCATTCAGCTGTAACCCGGATGGTCTCCTCTCTTGAGTTCCCAACTCTTCACCAAATGCCCCCCTTTTTTTCATGCCACAAGCTCGTTCTTCCTCCCTCTGCGAACATCTCTTTTGTCTGACTTGTCTGGCTGTCCATCAGGGTTCTTGATGTTCTTTATCCTTTGTACTTTCTCCATCCACCTCCCGAACCCCTTCAACTACCCACCTGTTGATATTATCTGACCTCCTCCTTATTCTCGCCAACCACTTCCTGATGTTCGCCATACCACCTCCTCATGGTCTCCAACTCCCTTTTAATACCCCTGTCGTCTCTAGCCTCCACACAATCTTCTCCACAATCCTTTTAACATGCTCCAAGTTGCTCCAACCACCTTCCGCAACCTCCTTCTCCAAATTCCCACACTGCTAGACTGAGCAAGTTGTTTTTTTATAGCTCTGTATTTCTTCACTGTGGACTGGGCACCTTGCAATGGTATGCATCTGGGTCCTCAAACGTGTATATGGTTGGAGTTGGCTCTGATGTTTAAGGGTCAGACCAAGCCTTTAGTTGTCCCAGTCGCAATCTTGGAATTCATTCTGCATAACCTGTTAGAAAATACTGTCTAAGAGGTGCATAGCCTCTCTACCAATTCAGCATGGGATAATGTAGCTGGTAAATTTTTAAAAAGTGTTTTGGAATCTTGTGCATGTGAAGGAAATGGCTAGGTCTCTATTGCAACCTTGTTTCACACTCTAGTGAGAATGCTGTAAAGGGATGATGCTTTGGTAACAATGTATCACTTACTTCTGAAAAGGCTTATGCTGAGCAGTGAATTGGCAGCTTTCTATCTCTTGAGAGTATGCAGGTTACAGGAAAAATCTCTGTTGGGAGGGCTCTGGTTCACCGCCGGGGTCTCTCAGTTTCTTCATTGCATAGCAGTATTCTGATGAGACCTCAAGTTTGTTTCTTTCCCTCTGTGGATTTGGGTCTGGCTGATAGGAGTTTAATGTTCTTGAACGTTGGGTTGGGGGTACATACAGATTCCATCATCCATTCGATTGGGGAGACACCGGGACCGTTTGGTCACTGTCCTGAGAAGCACCGGGATTCAGGCAGCAGACTTTGTCAAAGGATATTTTTCAAAGGTGCACGTTTGTTATGCCACAGGTAATTAAACAACACCAGGTTAAGTGCCCCAAAATGTTAGAACCTTTCAAGAATGTTACTGCAAAGCAAAGGAGAACAGCATAATTTCAGGGAATTCTTCTTTCTCCTTTTACGCCTAAGTCCTCTCAGTCAGCCACTTTCATTAAATATTTTGGGGCTAAGATTTAAAACTGATGAATGAGGAAGGCGACTGAGGAGTGTGAAGGTAGTATGAGGAAGTATAATGAGAATGTCCTAAAGAAATGAGTAGTATCCATTATAGGAAACCTTCATTTCTCCTCCTCAAGGTTCCTCTTCACAACTAGTCATCCTCATCACTAATCATCCTTTGTTATTCCAAACGATTGAGGAGGCACAAGTTGTTCCTTCTCGTTCCTTAGTCCTCCTCTTAACCCGTCACTATGTGTTCTGTTTCCTAATGAGTGAAGAGGAATCAGAAGTCAGGAATAATAAATGAAAACTGCTGAGTAAGCGGGTGAGCAAGAGGTGGAAAGGTGGCATGAATATGTCGTAAAATGAAAACACTAGTGTCCCTTTAAGGACATCTTAATTATACCTCCTCAGATCTCCTTCGCACCCCTCCGTCATCCTCCTCACACATCAGTCTTTGTATTCTAATGAGTTGAGGAGGAGTAAGAAGGTAGGAATACAAATTAAGACTGATAAATCTGGTGGATGACTAAGGGGTGAGGAGGTGGGATGGTTAAATGAGGATGTCTTAAAATGGCTGAGTAGTGTAAAGAGACAAATTAAGCCATTTTACACATGTACACACCGCAGGGAGCATTTACAATGATTTCCTATTGAAACAACCTGCTTTTTGCAAAAAGCTGGCGGTTTCCATGGGATCTTCTTTGGTTTCACGCCAGCATGAACATCTCATGCTGCTGTTGAACAAGGTTGTTTTTGAAGTCAGAGGGCAAACAGGAAAGTAATTCCCGTTACACCCCCGTCCTACGCCTTAAAAAAACAATAAAAATCTCTGAGAGCGTGAATGGAGACGGCTGTCTTTAGCCCCTCCATTTACGCAGAGCGCATTGAAAATGGGCTCCATACTAAGAAGGACACACAAAACCATATGCATCACACTGCCCTCACTATCCCCATAATGGAGACCAGTAGGAAGCTGATCCCACTGTCAGGCGCACACAGATGGCTAGTGGAGTCACATAGCCATGGCTAGGTAATGGTCAAGAGGCTTGAGTGCACAACAAGGATGGGTAGGCCAGAGGGGAAGGTAGTCCGTATCAGTAGGGATGAACATGCGAGCCAGAGAGTGCATGCATGAGGAAGCCCTGGAACGTGAGAGTTATTCATTTCAATAGAGCTCTCTTGCCCTGCTCAGAGTATGAAAGCTACATCATGCATGTGCCTTAGAACATGCCCATCAGCCAGGTTGGCATTGATTATGTGTTGATGTCTCCCATAACTCACTGTCAATAATTGATAAAGAGGTATTTATGGTAGTATGTTTATTTAGTTCACTGCTGGAGTTTATAAAAATAAAGAGAGCAAAAGCCATTCTGCATATGACCACTTGTAAACACGATAAACCCGGCTTTTAAAGGCATTTTTATTAAACTGATTACAATATTTATTTGCAACACATTACAAGCTTTGCATTGTTGTGTGTTATTTCCAGCCATTCAGATTCGAAATCTATTCAACCTATCTACAGCTGGATGATCTCCCACATCAGAGTGAGACTATGTGACCTTGTATTATAAAAATTATTTAATACCCCTTTCCTTCTGCTTCGAAGCAGTCCACCTGCAATATTGGAGATTTCCAAAACTGTGAAAAATAAATTAGTTATCGCAGACTTTTGTGGCCTTATCAATGAACTCGGCCTTCAGCCATCTTCTTGAATATGCTGTTTAATCTTGATCTCAGACATCATAATGAACAACGAGCACCACTGAGCTATAATCCCCCCTTTGGTCAGTATGAAGTATGGAGCAATAATCTCCCAGTTCTGAAGAGCAGTGATCACCTCACATGCCAGTTCTTTTGTTGAGAAATCCCTCATTCAGTGCGGTCTGCAACAGTCACATGTGACAAAGGCACAGAGGGGACTCTGCCACCCAGGAAATTCAGCCTAATGGGGCATTATCAGAAGAGCCATGAGCTGCCTTGGGGTGGCATAAGGCGGGTGCTGCAGGGTCCCCTCAACACCCACCACGTCCCTGCGCTGATTCCTATACCAAGAAGACCCAGAGTATAGTGACATACAGTGTCCCCTCAAGACCTATACCTGATCTATATTTGCATTCCGTATATGCATTGGTGGAGAACCAGACCGTAAAAAGATCCCGGGGATAGTGTTTCCTCATGGAGAAGGTGTGAAGTGAGAAACGGACAACACTGAGCTTTCATCCTTGTGGGGCGCTATGTGCACATGGGGATCCTTACAGAAGTTGTTCAGTGGTGGTAAGGAGAAAGCCACGATTGAAAGTACTGTTGAGGCCAACCCAGCGTTAAAGAATCCCGTATACCAGCAGGTATCCCTGCGGGGGAAGCACTAGACCAGCCTCTCAATCATACACCAGGAAAAAGGCCACAAATGGCATCCCCGATACCCGCAGACTCATCAGACTCATGCTACATCCATACCATCAGAGGTAGCTCTAGCACAGAGGAGCCATAGGAGAGCAGACCAGAGTCGAGAAGAAGGGGTAAGACTCCCACCTGGAGTCAAAATGGCCACAGTCTTCTGTAGCCTTCGGGTGCATCAGACCTGCACCAGCTGGGAAAATCACCTCCTTGAGTGGTTGAGGAATTCTAAATGCTCTGAACAACCTAGGAAACCTGAGATGCAAAGGAGATCAGGGAAGGCTCAGGACAGGCCTAAATAATGCTACCACATAATAAGGATAGGGAGCCAATTTTCCATGGGCCGGGCCTGTGGCTCAGTGGTCTAATGCATCCACTACAGGGGCCTGTGTTTGATCTCATGGTTACAGGTTTGAATCCTGGCAGGGCCACTCAGCCTTTCATCCTGCCGACATTGAGTTGTGTAACAAATATCTTTTATCTGTTAATATTTCCAAGAACGTGCGCTCTACAAATACACCTGTTGTGTTATGAGTAAGTGATTCACAAGGATGTAGAGCGAGAGAACCAGACTCCCGAAATACATCAGAGAAGTATGAATCTGGATCACAGATGCCAACTAGCGGTGCAAGAATAATTTACTGTTATGGGTAATCTTGACAAGCAGGCCAAGCTGCTGATGTTTAAAGGGTTGAGTGCTGATGATTAAAGGGTTGTGTAGTGACATGAGGAGCAGGCGGTCTGGAGACTCCTGAAGAAGTTGGCCCTGCTCATAAGTGGGCTGGGCACTATATTCCTTACAAGTCAGAATGCCACTATATTCCTTACAATTGTGTTTCTTTTAAGCGAGCTGGGAACTACTCAGTGAGAGTGGCCCTATACGGACTCATTATGAGTTCCAAGGAGTGGTACAAAATGGCGGTAATGGATTTACTGCCACTTTAACAGCATCACCCAAGTTTGAACGTGGAGGTGAAGGGAAGGATTTAGATATAGCTGGAGGTAAATCATCCACTTTACTTCCAAAAACAGGTGGACCTGCTGTGGGTGGGGACATCACCTCTGCACATCCTCTGAATCTCCATGGAGTTTAGTGGATTCCAGAAGTGAGAATGAACGCCACCCTTATCCCACGTGTAGTCCTGCAGTATTTTGCAGGGCAGAGCAACGGTCGTAAACTTGTAATTAGGCTCATAATGTCCCTGTTGAATCAGCTAGGGTTCTAGAGGCCTAGAGCAGGAAGGAATAGCCAGTGGGGTGCTTGATCTTTGTGACTGTGAATTGAGCAAAGAAGTGGGTAATGGCTACATCAGTGAAACTAATTTGAGAGTCAAGAAGTGGCTGGCATTTATCCCTGTAAATGCCTACTGAGAAAAAGCATGCTGTGAACTTTATACATGATTTGAGAAACTGACACCTTGTAGTTTACCCATTCTGATACCATTTGCTTAGTTAGTTCCAAGATTAGAAACCCCTGTTTAGTTGGAGATTAACTACCAATCCTGATAGGTTTTTAACCTAACCACATCCTAATTACAAATAAACTAAGTTTGAAACCTACTTCTTGTGTCGTGTCTGTCTGACAAACATCATCCAGTAAGGTGTGGCAAAAACGGCATCAGCCAGTTTTGTGTAGTAATCACTGCATCTGGAGTTGTTTCCAGTGAGGACTCTATCAGTTATTAGTATTGTGAGGTATGCACACATCTAGTGTTGTACGGAATCTACCACATCAGCCATTATATAATAGTAATCGCCACATGAGTAACTAATGTATAGTGTGGCAAACTATAACTTTTTGTCCATTGCAGATGAACCATTATGCTGTTAATGGCTTCTAGAGGTTTTATAATGCATCTTGGTAAAAATTCCAAGGCACATAGAGCCTCATTCCCAGTTTGCTGGTAATGCCGCAGAGTTACTGCCAAAATCAGATATCACCACTCTGACCCACAGATTTATCATGGGATTCCAGGTGGTGGTAATTCCACACGAGTGGATTTACTGCCGGTGGAATTACTGTGCGGTAAAAACCCAGATATTTAGAGGTAAAGTGGTGGATTCACCTCCAGCTTTTTGCTGGAGGAAAATTCTCCAATTCACTACCAAACTCGTAGTATTGCTGTACAGTAATGCAGCAGTAATGCAGCGATAACAGAATTACTGCCATTGTAATGCTGTTTTTACCCAACTGCCGTACTTGTAATGAGGCCCATAGAATTACCATCTCATGGGGATATTTTTATGCTGTCACGATAACCAGGCTCTTGTATGATATGATATGGCATTTGTAACGCGCCTATACACAAGTGTTTCAAGGCTACAAGCAGGTGATAACTACCTCCTGGCAATTGGTTTCCTGCACTCTATTTGAAATACTCCTCTCATCTGGCACATCAGTGCAGCAGTGATTCCATCAGTCATTGCTGAGCAGCATTCACCCAATCAGCTATAGTTGTGCAGTAATCATAGCGTCAGCCAATGATTGGTACCAACTACTCCCCCCCACCCCATTAGACAGTGTTTTCAGCAATACCCCGATCAAACTGTGATTACAGTAATCACCCTGTCAGATGCCATTTGCAGGAATCACTCAATTACAGCAAGCACTCTGCTTAATGCACAAATGCTTCCATAATACTGCCCCACTCTTTTCAGGGCCAGATTCCATCGATAGACTCCTTGCACAGTGCTGCAGGCAGCCTCTGCGGAACATTTTGTGATGCCTATATTCAGATAAGAAAGATGGGGTGGCCGATCTTTCTCTGTCCAGGCAATTAAGCTATGAAATGGACTGCCTTATTGCCCGCTGCCTTATTGCTGATCAGCTGAAGTTCAGACATGGCTTGAAGACCTTTCTGTTCCCTCAGTAATTCTCCCCTTGGTTTCAAATATTCAGTCAGATTTGCGCTTTGGGGAGCCGCCTTCAACTCTATTGTACCTTGTCAGGGTGTATGTTGCGTTTTCATAAATCTCTATACCATACCTTACCAATCATATAGTGCTCCATTAAGCTGTGTTTGAAGTATTCACTCCGATCAGACACCATTTGCAGCAATCATTCATTATTTAAAGGGTTACAACACTCACTTAATGGGGCAGAAAAACACTGTATTTTGTAAACGGTTCAAAACACATCAATACTTTTAACATCAATATCAAGTGAGAGAAGTCAAATGGCAAAACTAGCCTTGACATGAGTCCAGATTACTGATAACATCAGTGAGCATCTTAAATCAGGAGGCAGAGCATCCCAAGCATTTGTGACCTGTCACATCATGGACATGAATCAAACCCCAGAAAGTAAAATGACAACCTCATCTTTTCTGTGATTTTAATAAGGTGAAAACTGGGAACACTACTAATGCAAACTCGTGAAACTTCCTTCCTTTTTTAGTATAGATCGTTTGGTCATAATTATTCAAAAGTTCAAATGGCTTTCAATTCTTTTTGTAACTTATATTTTATTGACTTTACACAAAAGTACCATGAAACATTTTTCCATATTATAACGCTCATGGTAAATATTTGAAGCCAGGCCTATACGTGGTTGGATATGCAGCAGGTAACCTAGCAAGCCAAACTCATTGTGAATGGAGAAATGGAAAGGAAAGCAATGAGGTGAGAAAGAGAAAGCCTTGTCTAAAGTTCTGGGTTCCCAGTGATGACTCTGACCTCAGATGATGTTCCAGTAGCTTCTTTATTGAAGTTACAGTACATTGTCTAAGGTTTAACTTGCCAAATACATCTGAGCTCCAGGCAACATGCACCGGCATCCTCTCGGGTAAGCTACATATCTCCTACTGACTCACTCAGAACTCTCAACCATACAACAACATTCTCACAGGCAGGATTCCGTGTCACTCATCCAACATTCCACTCATACTTACAAAAACAAGGAACCCAAATCACTATACCTTGTCCTAGTTATCCTAGTTTACTCCAGTTCTCTACTCCCTCACCTCACTGTCTAACATGTGAAAACATTGCAACTCCTTAATCCTGCGCTAGAGAAAGGGTTTATTTTTACTCCCGCTTTTATTTTTCTACTGTCCAAAACTTTCCCCACATATCCTAGTACTGGAATTTGTTTTATGTAATTATGCAGGTCCTAGAATGTTGTATAGTGTGTGTGGCAAGTGGAATGAACGAGCTGCTTAAGGACTGGCTTGGTCATGCCGCTACCCAATGCGCTTCCTAGAGGGATGATGGTGCAGGATCCCAGAGGCTCGCCATCCCCACCAAAATGCAGTACTACATCCTTCCTTAAAGTCCCTTAGAACCGTACCATCAGAGACTGTCAGAAAACCATGCTACTAAATTCTCATGCACCGTTATATGAGAATGGTAACTGACTAATATCCAGGGCATGTCTAGAGCAGATTGCTTTACAAAATCCCCACAGTAAAGCCATGTCAGGCAACATGCTATACAGACTCTGTCAGACTGGCACAGCATTTGTAAACTGAAGCCTGAAAGTCCACTCAGCATGAAAAGAGGTTTGCAAAGTGTAGTATGCTTGGTGGTATGATGTCAGAATGTATGCGTTGTGTGAAACCTGAAGGTGTCTCACCCGCTAGGCCCCGGGGAATCTGTCGTCCAGGTGGCCAGGACACGGCCATCGCTTTTGGATGCAGTTCCTGGGGGGGACCAGTGCAGGAGGATCACTTGGAGGAGGGGTCCTCAGGGAGTGGAAGTGGGACACCGATGGTTGAGACGCCGTATCCCCTTCCTAATAACACCTTTTCCCCATCCTACCAAGTAGGATACCTAGGAACTCGACATCCCCACCCAATCCCTTGTCCACATGAACACTTTTTCACAGACAGACCGACATGAAAGAAAACGGACTAACAACCGAGCCTTATACCTGACATGTCCCAAAAGAAGGGTCAGGCAGAGTCAAGGCAATTACTGATAATTACACAGACCGGACTTCCATCACACTTCCCCCACATGGATAAAAGGCAGAGCACGGAAGCACACTCAGAGCGATGCAAAGCACCCGGGGAAGCATCAGTTCTGAGAGGTCAATTTAGCAAAAGGAGAAAGACAGCGAGACCAGAAAGGGTTGCAAGGAGGAATTGCCCTTGGCCTTTTCAATGAAAGGAAAATGTTACTTTCAAGAGCCCTCGAGGATAAGAAACATAAGACCGTGAGCCAACTCTGAAGAACGGTGCATTGTGTGTTGAAGGTACACAGGGCTCTCCCACATCGATAGCCGAGGCGGGAAGGAGAAATTGCCACCATGGTACTGTCCTTGGCTCTTGCAACAAAGCCACTCCAGTAATGTCAGCGCAGCCAGTGAGCCGGGGAGACTGATAGGTGACCGGTCTGTGTTAGACACAAGGTCGTAAGCGACAAGGTTGTATGAAGAAAGCTGCAAGGAGCAAAGCATAAGGTGTATGTGATGAGCGACACGAATATAATTGAATATTCAAGGAGTGAACTTTTGATGCAGAATAGATACCATATAGAGTGGTCCGGCACCATGTGGGTGCTCAATTGAAAGTCTCTGTTAGATATCCAACAGAGTGTAAAATTGTGAACTGTGATTAATAAAGGCAAGTGTGAACCCGACGCAGGGATGCTGAGAAAGCTAGGGGAAGGGAACCCTGCTTCCTGATGAGCGCGTAATTGTAAATTGTGAAGTCGAAGTGGTCGTGCACCCGGTCAAGCCAAATCCTGTGCACATTCGAAAGTCTTGTATAGCAAAAGTCTTCAATAGCAAAGTTGAATTGTAAGGGATCTGAGCCCGACAGAGGAGGATCCAGGGTGAACCGTGGGTCAACCGAGAAATCATTGTAAAAAGGGATCTGTGCCTGACAAAGGGGGATTCGGGGTGAACCGTGAGTCACCTGAGAATTGATTGTAAAGGGGGATCTGAGCCCGGAAGAGGGGGATACATGGTGAAGGGGCTCTGAGCCTGATACAGGACGTTCCGGGGTGAACCGTGAGTCACCCGAGAATTGTAAAAAAGGGATCTGAGCCCAACAGAGGGGCATCCGGGATGAACCGTGAGTCACCTGAGAATTGACTGGGGGGATCTGAGCCCGGAAGAGGGGGATACATGGTGAAGGGGCTCTGAGCCTGATACAGGACGTTCCGGGGTGAACCGTGAGTCACCCGAGAATTGACTGTAAAGGGGGATCTGAGTACGAAAGACGGGATCCAGCTTGAAGAGTGAATCATCCGAATTGAATACTTATGAGAGGAAAAGAACTTTGTATTTTGTTTTGATACATCGGGCCCTCTGAATCAAGAGACTGATAAGTAAAGAGACGTGGGCACAGAAGGCACTTATGCTGGTAATGGAACTGTATCCTCGGGCCGAAGAAGCCAGAGTGTGTGCAATGCTCGAGTGAACAGCCTTGTCCCATGCTGAAAACGTGGGAAAGGGAGGCCCACGGCCTGAACATCCTGACTTATTCTCTGTGAACACTTCTTTCTTTTTCATGAACATTTCCCCACACTATTTGTAAATTAGCAGTAAGAATTGGCAATAGTTTTTTAAGTATAGGCCCTTTTTATGTTGACAGGACTTCACTAGGACTGCGTTATTATTATTTGATGGTCGTAGCTTGCTCCCATCTTAGATTTCGGTTTAGATAGGCGTTTATCACACAATAAACACTGTTGAACTGTGGTCACGTGTCTGTCTTGCTTCAATACCATGCCTTCCTTACAGCGTAGCTTTAGAACCTAGAATGG
This sequence comes from Ambystoma mexicanum, assembly GCF_040938575.1. Lineage (NCBI taxonomy): Eukaryota > Metazoa > Chordata > Amphibia > Caudata > Ambystomatidae > Ambystoma > Ambystoma mexicanum. Next base: position 143,309,283 of record NC_090921.1, read on the forward strand.
AGAGGGTAGATTGACTGTTGAGGGATCATCTGTGAGGGGAGGACACTCTGCTGGTGGGTTGTATGAAACATCACCAATAAAAGAAATTGGGCCTCATCACGAGATTGGCGGTAACCCGCCGGTGCTACCGGCGGTTTGCTGCCAAACTCGTAACACTGTTCTGTCCGCCTGATATCCTGGTGCCAGCAGGACATTACAAGACCCGGTGGCCTGGGATGTCTGGTGGCGGAAAGTGTAAGTTCCCTTGCAGTCTTATAGGACTCAACGGGAATGGGGACACAGAAGCACTGGAGGCATTGCTTCTGTGAAAACCATGCCTGCGGGAGCCAGCGCCCCCCGGCAGGTGAGACCTTTGGGAGCAATAGCCCCTGCAGGCATACTTGTAGTCTGGTGGTCCAGAAATTGTGCCGGGTTGCCGCTACCTGCACCATTATTTCCAGACAGCCAGGATTGTAATGAGACCCATTGACACACCAACGTAGCCTCATCTGTAAACTTCATCTGTTGTGACGAAGGTCAGCCCACCAGCACAAATCCACATAGGGCCTTCAGGCTGCATCCTGTACTGCCGCAGACGCTGCCTTTACTGGTAAGGCTCTGAACGTTTATCTTGTGCTCCATGAGTGCTGCGCCCTCTTCATTTAGTGAAAATTACGATTACAATTTTGGGGAAAATCACCAGTTCCATGAGCTCGAGGTTTCTCGGCCGCAACGCTCGAGCAAAAGGAACTGGTGCTTCCCCCAAAATTGTAATCAGAATTTTCACCAGTTGTCTAATCCAAGTCAACTGTTATGAACACATCCAAGCCGAAGATACCTCTTGAAAGGTACTGCTATAGACGTGATGCAGTGGCGCATCTCGCCAGCAACCTGCCATGTCCAGCAAGAGAAGTGAAATGTACCAAGTGCAAACGTAAAGGTTATTAAGCAAGATGTAGATCTCACACAGTAAATATGATTGACGAATGGTACTAATAGACAGAGGAAGCAGTGTTCGCTGTCACTGAGGAAGATGAAGATTTGGAAGGAACCAGAGATATGGTCTCTATTGATGGGTGTCAAGTGGAAATGTTGATAGATTTGAGAGCGAAATATACTCTACTTCCCAAGAGAGTGTTTGAAGAGATGTTTCCTGATACATCGTTGATTGAGGTAGACATAAAGACTCGATCATAGGGAGTGCCACGATCAAGGTACTTGGATGGTTTAAAGCAGACTATGTTCAAGGAGAGATGAGCATCAGGGAAGGTGTATGTCACAGAATGAGGTAGTATCCCATTGCTGAGTTGGCTACAACAGAAAAGGTTAAATATTAGGATGGATCCTAACGAGAACTACTGAGTGCTACGTTGTGAGGATGATCAATTATACTCAAAACTATTCAGAATTGATATAGGAAACTTGAAGGGTTTTTTCCACAACATAAGATTGATGGGTGGATCAAGACCATTCGTGCATAAGGTGAGGTCTATCCCTATAACCTTGAGGGATTAAGTAAGAAAGGATCTGCTGAAGATGGAGCAAGTGGGAAAAATAGAAAGAATTCAATCATCGGAATTGGTGTCTCCACTTGTTGTGGTGGCAAAGCCAAATGGCAAATTAAGGCTATGTGTTGAGCTTTGATCCTTGAACCGACGTGTCAAACCTGATCAGCATCCTCTTCCGAATATTGCAGAAGCACTGTCTACGCTGGGGGATGCTTGCGTATTTTCATGTCATGGCTAGGTACTCAGGACGTCCCGTGCATATACACAGGCACGGTTCTGTCGGCAGCAACACATCATATAAATCAGGCTACAAGCAAAGTGCCCGTAATGTATTGCCTACGTTTAGACGTGCCTTGCAGCATAGGGGGATCCGGAGGACGTATGACTGGAGAGTTTGCCATGGAAGCTCAGTAGTCCGTTGCTAAGGGGGAGGATCCGACATTCAGCACGTCTACGGTAGGGACACGTATCCACTCCTACTTGGGCCCGCCTCTGCTAACGCTCCTTGCTTCTGATTAGCATTTTTGGCTTTGCTTCTGAAGTTACGAATTTCCTTTGTTTCCTGTACTACCTTGCCTTTTTGGAATTGCCCGTATCAGTTCGTTTTGCTTTGGTTTCTTTTCTGGCTCTGCTTTGTCTATCACTCTACAAACTGCATTCTTGGCTATTCATTTTTTCTTTTGATTGTTTACCTGATCTCTGACCCGGACTGCAAACTGGACTCTGCTTCTGCTTTTTTCCACGGCTACTTTCTTTTGATCATCACAGCAACGACCCGGACTGCAAACTGGACTCTGCTTCTGTTTTCTCCACGGCTACATTATTTGCTCGCCATGGCCAAAGATCCAGACCGCACTTGACCTCGTCTTCGTGCCTCGCTTGCTAGCTTCACGACCCTACACGTTAGTTTGGGGTGTCTTACTTTTTTGAACTCTCATACTGCCACAACATCATCAGAATCCCCTGGATGTCACACACGGACTATAGACTTCCTTTTGTGTGTGTTTATCGCGTCCGCGTTTCGTCGGGGCAGCCTTTTGAGACTCATTAGGCTTACGCATGCCATCAGGAATAGTCTGTTTGGGATTGTTTTACTAACCACAAACTTTTCCTCCATTCTATGGATTTCCTCAGAATCAGGGGTCACTCCCGGTAAGACACTTATCCTTTGCCCTTGCTTCCCTATACTTTTTGTTATTCCTCTGATAGTGACTCCTCCTGTGTTTCCATTACAGAGTAATTACACGGTTACTGTGCACGTGTCAGATCTTAGGAAGTATTGTGTTTAACAGCTATCATTGCACAGGTTAGTGGATTTTCGACTTAGTCATTGTTTGGATCATTTTGGTGTCATTCAACACTAACCTTGCATATTTTCCTTTGCAGCCATCAACGTCTCGGGGGTATCTAATCTTTCAATTAATTGATCCTTCTGCATGTTATTTTTTACATCCAGAGGGTTACATTAGTGGGAAGAATTGTCTTCTTCACAACGAGGTCAAGTTTTGGAAGGAGAGTTCTGACATAATCAGAAGCCTTACAAATGGACCCTAATGAGACATTGGCTAGCATACTGCAGTTAGTGGCAGACCTCTGGTCTGACATGGCCACTGCTCATACCGCTACTCAGCAACAGATAGTTGCCTTACAGAATGCGGTGCAATCCCCCGCTGCGCAGTCAGTCCCTAGTGGATCGCTACCGGACCACCTCGAGTCGATGCAGGGCCCATTTATGTTGCATCCCAATTTCCACTAGCTCCGCCAGAGAGGTTCCACTGGGATCCTTAGCATTTTAGGACCTTTTTGAACCAATGTCGGCTACACTTCTTGTGTCGGCCAGGCTTTTTTCCAGATTCTACCACTAAAGCTGCATTCCTGTTGTCCCAACAGCAGCAGCATGGGCCAATCCTCTACTAGAAGGAGAGTCCATTATTGTTTGATAGTGACGCTTTGATTGAGGCCATGAGTAAGGTTTTTGATACCTTTTGATAGAATAGTTGAACATTCACCAGGGCGACTTGTCCTTATTTGGCTTATTTGGCAAAATTTAATCAGTTGGCTGCTGAAACTCAGTGTCCCGATGACCAGAAGGCCTCTCTCTTCTACAAGGGACTGTCTGATTCATTGAAAGACACCCTGGCCATGGTTCCGGTTGTTCCAAGCACATTTCCAGAATTGTTGGACCTAGTTTTGCAGATAGATGCCCGGAATGCTGCCAGAAAGGGGGAGAAGAGGGGTTGTCCCCTTACCTCATCGTTAGCCCCAGCTCCAGTGTTGGGAACTCTGGAACCCATGCAGGTGGGAGCAGCCACAAGGGGTCCTCTGTCTCCGGAGGAGCGAGAACACAGAAAAAAGAACAATCTGTGCATCTATTGCGGTTCCCTGGAACATTTATTGAAAGCCTGCCCAAAGAAACCAACTAAGAAGCAGGTAAACTGGAAAGCTCGGCAAAAAGAGGAATCCAGTTGCCGGGCTACACGTCTCCAATGGACTCGCAGATGGTGTTACCATTCACTATCGACGTTGCCTTTGTTAATGCTATGGGTGCTTCCACCTCGGCTGTGGCAGTATTGGATTCCTGGGCCACTGGAAGCTACATTGATAGCTTATATGCTAAGGAACTGGCTCTGTCTATCATTCAAAAGAAGGAACCAGTGGTAGTTAACGCTGTTGATGGCACTACTCTAGTGTCAGGTTTAGTAACTGAACAGTCGACCTGCTCATGGAAACTATGCAGGGTCACAATGAGACAATCTCTGTGGATCTCATTTCAGCCCCTCAATTCAGATTTATACTCGGAATTCCATGGCTCCGGTTACACAACCCAGTTATTGTCTGGCGTACTGGCAATATTGAATTTCTATCCAAGTTTTGCAAAGGGAATTGTGGGAGTGCTTTGAATCAGACCAACAATCCCTGTCATCCATTATTGGATTCGGCCCCAACCATTGGGGCAGTGATTGCTGGTACCCTACCTAAAGAATATTCTGAGTATAGTGGTCTTTGACAAGGGTGGTGGTGAGGTCCTTCCTCCTCATCGCCCGTTCGATTGTCCTATTGACCTCATTCCTGGAGCCAAGATCCCTTGTGGAAGGATATACTCTTACCCAGAAAGAAGATGGCATTCTCAAGGAATACATAGACAAGGCCTTAGCATCTGGTTTCATTCGCCCATCACGATCTCCAGCGGCCTCTCCATTGTTTTTTGTCTCTTAAAAAAAAAAGAGGGGGATCTTCGTCCATGTTTTGATTATAGGGCCCTTAATGCTGTTACATTTCGAAAGCAATATCCCATACCTCTTGTTTCTGTCTTACTGGACCAACTGGGGTCTTCCGTTATTTTCACCAAACTAGATTTAAGAGGAGTCTATAATCTATTTAGGATTCGTGATGCCGATGAGTGGAAAACTACCTTTAAAACCAAATATTGTTTGTTTGAATATTTAGTAATGCCCTTCGGGTTATGTAATGCACCTGCTACTTTTCAATTTTTTATAAATGACGTTTTTCACAATATAATGGACCAATTTTTGGTTGTCTATCTGGGTGACATATTGATTTATTCTCCTTCTTATGAATCACATGTACAGCAAGTTTCCAGGGTCTTGCAAAGGATACAAGAAAACAAGCTCTTTGCTAAATTAGTAAAATGTGTATTTAATACTAGTGAAGTGGAATATCTTGGGTATGAGATCACAAGCAAAGGTGTACAAATGAGTCAGTCCAAGGTTAAGGCAGTTCTGGAATGGCCCATACCCAATTCTTTGAAATCCCTCCAATAATTTCTGGGTTTCGTGAACTTTTGTAGGAGGTTCATTAAAGACTTCTCTACCATTGTTGCTCCATTGACATCACTCACAAGTAACAAAAGAACCTTTCAATGGGATAAGGGAGCTACTAGAGCATTCACCACGCTTAAGATCGCTTTTACCACAGCTCCTGTTCTCCAACACCCGAATCCCTCTCTTCCATTTATTGTGGAAGCTGATGCCTCCGATGTTGCTCTTGGAGCTGTTTTGTCACAGGCATGACCAGAAGCAAGTGGTCTGCACCCTGTTGCTTTTCATTCCCAGAAAACTTCTTATGAAAAGAATTATACGATCACAGAAATTGAGCCGTTAGCGGTTAGGGATGCTTTTAAGATGTGGCGTCATCATTTGTTAGGCACTGTCCTTCCAGTCCAAGTAATCACTGACCACAGGAACCTGTTGCCATTACAGTCTGTGAAGTGTACCACAGCACGTCATGCCCGATAGCATGAATTCTTCTCAATGTTTAATTTTGTCATCACCTACAGGCCTGGTTCCCTTCACACTAAAGAAGATGCTTTATCACGAATGCATGGGGCATCACCACACAAAGACATTGGAGGTCCACTTTTGTTATCTCGTCAAGTGATTTGTAGTTGTACATTACAGCCTACTTTACGATCAACCTTGAAAGACTGGGTAGCAAAGAACCCAGAGGAGGTTGAGCAGCTCAGGTTAGATGTCGTTCACTCGTTACCATATGCTGACGGATTGCTATACATTCCGGATATTGCTTCACGTCACAAGGCTATGCAATGGTGCCACGACTCCAGGATAGCGGCACATCCCGGTGTAAAGAAGACTCTGGACCTTCTACACCGCTGGTGTTGGTGGTCTTCTATGCAAAAGGATGTCACTTACTATTGCAGCTTGTTTTGTTTGTGCGCAATGCAAACACACTCCAGCTAAACCCTTTGGGTTACTCCAGTCTATGCCAATACCCGATCGTCCTTAGAATATGATTTCTATGGATTTTGTTGTTGAATTACCATCGGTTTCTAGTTACGATACCATTTGGTTTGTCATTGATTACCTGACCAAAGTGGCCTTGTTTGTACCTTGTCAAGGCTTGCTGTCTGCTCTCGTTCTGGTGGATTTGTTCTCCAAGAACGTGTTCCGCTATTTTGGTCTCCCTTCTGTTATCATTACCGTCTGGGGGTCGCAATTTACCTTGCGATTCTGGAGGTCTTACGTCTTCATTTGGTATCGACGATAGGTACTCCAGTTCCTATCATCCTCAGACTGATGGGCAGACAGAACGTTTAAATGCAACCATGGAACAGTACTTAAGATGTCTGACCCATCAGTATCAAAAAACCTGGCTTTCCGTTCTCTGTATGGCAGAATTTGCATACAACAATTCTCTTCTTCCACTAAAGTCTCCCCGTCCTTTGACCTTTACGGACACCATCCTAAGTCGTTGCCAATATCTCCAGTATTGCCAGCGAGGAGTCCAGCTGCGGCCTCATGAGTCACACGTTTGGTGTCCATTCAGAAAGGGGTTAGGGTTCATTTGGAGAGGGCACAAGAGTGTGCCAAGCATTATGCAGACACTCGTCGCGCTCCTGCTCCTGAATACGCTGTTGGTATGAAGGTGTGGTTGTCCACTAAGAATCTGCACATCCTTGGTCGGAAGGCATTGTTGGCTAGATTCATTGGTCCTTATGTGATTTCTGCCCTTATAAACCCGGTGGCGGTACGTTTGCTTCTTCCTATGAAATGGAGGGTGCATCCGGTCTTCCACATATCATTACTCAAAACCATCCATCCTGACACTAGGATGCCTTCTCGACCTCTTCCTATTAAAGTTCAAGGAGAAGAGGAGTATGAAGTGCACAGTATTCTGGACACTAAAGTTTCGAGGGCGTACGACTATCTAGTGGATTGGAAAGGGTATGGTCCTGAGGACCGGACAGGGGAACCTGCTGGTAATGTACACGCCCCTTGGTTAATAGCCAGTTTCTGGGAAGAGGGGACCATCTTTGAGGGAGGGTACTGTCATGGCTAGGTACTCAGGACGTACCGTGCATATACAGAGGCATGGTTCTGTCGGCAGCAAAACATCATATAAATTAGGCTACAAAGAAAGTTCCCGTAATGTATTGCCTACGTTTAGACGTGCCTTGCAGCATAGGGGGATCCAGAGGACGTATTTCCCTGGTGACTGGTAGTTGCCATGGAAGCTCAGTAGTCCATTGCTAAGGGGGAGGATCCGACGTTCAGCACGTCTATGGCAGGGTCACGTGTCCACTCCTACTTAGGCCCGCCTTTGCTAACGCTCCTTGCTTCTGATTAGCATTTTTGGCTTTGCTTCTGATGTTACGAATTGCCTTTGTTTCCTGTACTACCTTGCCTTTTTGGAATTGCCCGTATAAGTTTGTATTGCTTTGGTTTCCTTTCTGACTCTGCTGTGTCTATCACTCTACGAACTGCATTCTTGGCTATTCATTTTTTCCTTCGATTGTTTACCTGATCTCTGACCCGGACTACAAACTGGACTCTGCTTCGGTTTTTTTCCACGGCTACGTTCTTTTGATCATCACGGCAACGACCTGGACTGCAAATTGGACTCTGCTTCTGCTTTCTCCATGGCTACATTATTTGCTTGCCACGGTCAAAGATCTGGACCTCTTTTGACCTCGTCTCTACGAAGCTCCTCGGCTTCGTGCCTCGCTTGCCAGCTTCCCGACCCTACACGTTGGTTTGGGGTGTCTTGCTTTTTTTAATTCTCGTACTGCCACAACATCATCAGAATCCCTTGGATGTCACACACGGACTAGAGACTTCCTTGTGTGTGTTTAACGCATCCGCGTTTCGTCGGGGCAGCCTTTTGAGACTCATTAGGCTTACGCGTGCCGTTGGGATAGTCTGTTTGGGATTGTTTTACTAACCACAAACTTTGCCTCATTCTATGGATTTCCTCAGAATCAAGGGTCACTCCTGGTAAGACACTTATCCTTTGCCCTTGCTTCCCTATACTTTTTGTTATTCCTCTGATAGTGACTCCTCCTGTGTTTCCATTACAGAGTAATTACACGGTTACTGTGCACTTGTCAGATCTTAGGAAGTATTGTGTTTAACAGCTATCATTGCACAGGTTAGTGGATTCTCGACTTAGTCATTGTTTGAATCCATTTTGGTGTCATTCAACACTCACCTTGCGTATTTTCCTTTGCAGCCATCAACGTCTCGGGGGTATCCAATCTTTCAATTAATTGATCCTTCTGCATGTTATTTTTTACATCCAGAGGGTTACATTAGTGGGAAGAATTTTCTTCTTCACAATGAGGTCAAGTTTTGGAAGGAGATTTCTGACATTTCATCACTTGACCTTACGTCAGCGTATCATCGGATCAAATTGCAACCGGAATCCAAACATCTGACGGCTTTTATTATTTTTAGGGCCTTTTCCAGGGCCTTGCACTGTTATCAGCAGCATTAGTTTTTCAAACAATAATGCACCAGATATTAAAAGATGAGCAGGGTGTAATCTTTTGTCAGGATGATGACCTAGTGTTTGGCCCAGATCAAGAGACACATGATCATACAGTGAAAATTCTTGCGCATGCTAGTGGAGAAGGGTCTCCCATTGAGCAAAGAAAAGCGCAAATTTAATAAAGAGGAAATTGACTATCTGGGTCATACAGTATCTGCAAATAGAGTGAATGTAAAAAGAATTTTGGTGGACAACATGAACAAAGTGGCAGAGCCAAGTAATCGGGATCAGTTACGCTCATTCCTAGGCATGGCCAAGTTTTATTCAAAGTTCATTCAACACTTTGCGGACAGAACTGTAAACATGAGGGCACTACTATAAAGTAAGGGTTATTTTGAGTGGTTGGAACAGTGTGCATTGGAATTCTGTGATGTCAAATTGGCTTTAGGGAACGCTCGTCTCTGCAGAACTTTAAAGTTGGGTTTAAAACTATAATTACTACAGATGCAAGCAATACAGGTTTAGGTGTGGTTTTTACGTAACTGGAAAGAAAAGATGAACATATGATTGCTTTTGCCTCTCGTTTACTTAAAGGGCTGAGCTTAATTACTCCACGATCAAAAAATAACTTGTCGATAAAGTGGGAAGTTGGAAAGTTTAGAACATTTTTATGGGTTTTGTACTTTATGATACGGACAGATCATAAACCACTTAAGGAAACGCTGCATAAAAAAGGATTGGATGTAGTGTCATCCAGGATAAGGCGTTGGGTTGTGGGACTCCAAGAATATTGTTTGATGTGGCGTATGTTCCGGGGTAACAGTGTATCATAACATGTACATTTGTATGTAAATTGCAACTAAGTTCAACTGCCTGTAACAGCGCCACAATGCCCCCGGGCTGATGTCCGCTTTATAAATATTAAAAATAAAAAAATAACATCCCAGTGGACCCTTTATCACGGCTAACGACAGATGGAGATGAGGAAGATGACTGTGAACATGAATGTCTTGGTTGTGGTGGAGTAATAGATGATTGCAAAAAAGGAATGGGAGGATTGTATGACTCAGGACGTGGCATTAAGATGGGTGTAGGATGAACTCAAAGAAAGGGGTATAATCTCAGAGTTGCATATTGGAATCAAAATTGGAAGGGTTATGGATTGTGAGATGAGTTGCATGTGATGGAGGAATATGTGATGAGAGGAGTAAGAGTTATACCGCCACAGGGTGTGAGGAAGAGGATTGTGGCGATTGCCCATGGAGGGCATCAAGGTATAACAAACACGAAGCAAGCTGTTTGTGCAGAATTCTGGTGGCCAGGATGTGATATAGAAATTGGGCGTGTAGTAAGGAATTGAGTTTCATCTGTTTTTAAGTGAAAATAATTTAGTGACTAGGGAAAGCCCAACGTCCTTGGTTTCATTTCCCCATATGCCATGGGAGAGAGTGGGTATGGACATTGTGGAACCTATATGGAGCAGAGGGGTGCAAACATATTGCACTGTCCTGGTTGACGTATTATCTAAGTGGTTAGAGGTAAAGATTACAAAGAATATTATGACTAAAGATGTCATTGAATTCATGGAACAAGTGTTGAACGAGTGTGTGCCCATATATCATCCTCTAGCTAATGGGGTGGCTGAAAGATTTAACAAAGTGATTAAGGATTGCATAAAATGGGCCTCAGCGAATTGAGAAGAATGTGAAAGTGTAGTAAGAAGTAGAGTTTAGGCAGATCGCGTTGCCCCATGTGGGGCAATGGGTGTCGCCTTCTGAACGGAGTAGGTGGAGGAAAGCCAATTACAAATGATGTCCCCCATGGATGAAGAGGGAGAGATGGATTTGGGAGAGTATTCAGAGAGCAAGATCTTGTGTCAGGAAAATGCAGATTGCCAGCAAGGTCGAGTATGATAAAAGAAAGGCAGTCAAGGGTAATGGTATGTGTGTGATCTAGTCAGGGTGAAATTACCTTTGTCGTTAAGACATGGACCACTGAAGTGGTCTAAACCCTGTAGGGTTAATGAAGTGTTCCACAGTGCACTAATGACAGAAGATGGTAGGACTTGGAATCTTGGTAGAGTGGTGAAAGTAAAGTATCAAGGGGTGCCATTGGTCTCTAATGGAGGAGGGGAGAATAACGTGATTGAGAGGAAGAGATGTTCATGGAGAGAAGTGAAGCAAAAAGTTGATAACACGATGTGGTTGGTCAGTACGAGTGAGATGATGCTAAGTATGAGAACATGTGTCAAGCATAATCAAACTAAATACTTATTTTCTTATATCATTGTTTTGTAAGAGCACAACAACAGGTTCTTTGAGATGCTGAAAGTACTGATAGTAATGAAGGGCAGAGCGAGACCAGCATAACCATCAAAAATGATCTGACAGAAATTAAAAGATTTAGAAAGTGTTATAAACGACAACCAACGGTCACTGACGTAATAACAAAAGTGTCTTTTTTAGTACCTCCTATACAAAGTGAGGGTCAAACAACTGGAGGATCAGGCAGAAAGGCACAATGGGAAAGGGATCTAGACAGGGCAAAAAGAAACCCAAAAGCATACTAACAAGATCTCAGAACAAAAACAATGGAGTGATATAGAACAGACCAATACCATTGTCAATTTGCCTGATAAAATTCAGATAATATTAGAATAAGTATTAACAAAAGGTTTACCTTTTCCGCCCAGCTAACATCTGAGACTAATTGATGTCTATGTTGATACCTCCAAATTTTGTAGAAAGTACAATTGAAAAGGTTTTTTGCTAAATTATAGACACACATGGCACCAGAAAGTATTGAGTACTAATGTATCTTTGCACTCTTTGAATGACCTAGAACCGATAAAATTGCTGCTATCACTAGAAGATACGACACAAGCAGATATGACAAAGATTTTGAATGATTTGGATATTGATCATGGGGCAAGTCGTTGAAACTGTTTACGTGTCAAATCGAAATTCATTCCACCACTACCTCAAGATAATGTCATTGACCTATTTTGTAAATGATGTCTTATTTTATTTATTTGTTTGTAATGCGTCGGTAGCCCGCAGAGAGACAAATTAATGTTAGGCAAGCGGTGGGTAGAAAGCTAGGGAGTGGCAGAAATTATTTGAAGAGATGTCTTCAGATTTTTCCTAAAGATGAACAGATTTGGCTCTGCTCTCAAGGTAACTGGGAGGTTATTCTACTGCTGAGCTGCTCGAACCGGGAAAGATTTCCCAGCACCCATAGTTCGGGATGCGTGAGGTATCTGTAGCTTGCCTGATGTTTGAGATTTTAGGGCCTTATTAGGGATGTATCGTGTGAATTTGGCTCGAAGATAGGATGGGGCCACTCCGTACAGACATGTACTAGAGTCATGGATTTAAAGAGGATTCTCTCCTCAACTCTAAGTCAGTGGAGGGATCCTCTAGCCTCTGTCACATGGCTACTTCTGTCGATCCCTTTTATTACCCAGACTGCATTATTCTCCATTATCTGGCATTTACTGATGCATTATTTGGAAGCTCCCAGCAACAGTGAGTTGCCATAGTCAAGACGTGCCAGTATAATGGCCCAGGCTATTGTGGCCGTGTTATTTTCTGTCAGAAGACGGCATATAGCTCTCAATAGCCTAATATAGTATGCATTATTTTTGTGAAGATAGTTTGTTTGGGATTCTGATCCCAGGGACATCTCCAGCATTATCCCAAGTGTTTTAACGTGGGAGACCACCGTAATGCATGAGTCTTTAATAGTAAACTCTGCAAATTCTTTGCCAAGCTTACCCCTTGCTTGACAGGAGCCGAAAATGATAAGCTCCGTTTTTTACTGTTCAAGCACATCCAATTATATTCCATCCATTTGTCTATCAGATTGTAGATGCTTGTAATCTTTTCCTTATCTAGTTGATATTCTCCCTCTAGCTCAAACACCAGCTGTGCATCATTGGCGTATTTAGTAAAATGAACGCAGATGGATTCTAGAAGTAAGCATAGATATTTCATAAAAAGGTTGAAGAGCAGAGGGGAGATACTGGCACCCTGTGGTACACCTGCACTTATAGGGGTAGATGTTGAGAACTTCTCTTCCCAATGTATTCTGGCTACACAGTCTGTGAGCAAAGATGCTAACTGTGCCAAGGCTGCCTTGGAGCATCCCGCTGTTTTCTCCAGAACTTGTTGTAACAGAGTATGATCAATGAGGTCAAAGGCAGCACTTAAGTCCAAAAGCATTAGGATCCCTGTTTTGCCCTTATCTACTATGGAAAGCATGCGTGTTTGAAGATCCAACATTGCAGTTTCCAAGCTGTGGGCAATACGGAAGCCCGACTGCAGCTCATGCAGGATGTTGTTGGCTTCCACGTCTGTCGATATATGTAAATTAGATGATTAACGAACTAAGCTCATGAAAAAAAAATCCCAGAACTTAGTATCCCTTCCTACAGTTATCAAAAAGTTACAAGACTCCATAATTATCAAAGCAGCATATAAGGAAGGTAACATTGTGCTATTCAATAGACAGGATTATATACAAATGGGAATGAACCATTTACAGGATTTAGGTAAATATCAGATTTACACATCACAGCCATAGACGATGCTAACAAATCTGGTTCAGACCAAGTGTCAAGGGTGGCATAATGAAGACTTAATCAACAAAAGATTATCATTGTATGTCTAGGAAATGTCCCAGAAAACCATGCATTTACTTTTTACCAAAAATTCATAAAGCCTTCCACAAGATACCAACGGGAGGCCAATTGTAAACAGGATAGGGTCTTCTTTAGAACCTGTTTCTGAATTTTAATGATAGTTATATAAATCCCATTGTGACAACACTTCAATAATATACAAAAGATAGTATGCATATTCTCCAAAGACTATCTGAAATACAGTGGCAATCTACATTTTGGTTGTTAACTCTTGATATTGTAGCCCGGTACACATCTATTGAACATGATTTTGCACTAGAGGCTGTTGAATATTTCTGTAATCAAAAATTGGCAACCTTTTTTGGTGAAAAAAAGATGCAGTTAGATCTAATTAAATTGGTACTAAAAAATAACTTTTTCACATTTGATGGGACAATATATCCACAACTTTCTGGAGTGGCCATGAGCTCAAAATGCTCTCCATCAATAGCAAACTTATTTATGGGATTGTTGCAAGAAATGTATATCTATCCCAATCAGTCACAAGATGTAATAAGATGGTGGCGTTATGTAGACGGCATGCTGACAATTTGGGCATGCACAAAACAGAATCTTTTGTGATACATTGAGTTCTTGAATACTAATCAAAAAGGCATCAAATTTGCTGCCTTTTACAATCAGGTTTCAAGTCCCTTTCTTGACTTAGAAATCTCCATTAAAAATAATTGTATTGATACTCACTTACCTTAAACCTACTGAAGCTAACACAACTTTACCGGCAGATAGCTGCCATTTAAAAAGTATCACACGAAATCTCCCGTAGGGAGAATTTATAAGGGGAAAAAGAAACTGCGGCTCTCTGGATTCTTTTTCTAAACAGAGTGATGTCCTTGTGAATTTATTTAAAGAAGGAGATTGTTCTGATACCATTATCACACAAGCTCTCAATAAGGCAAAATGCAGACCAAGACCAGACTTACTGGTTCCAAAAGTAACATCTAATACTAATGAAAAAAGTACAGATTTATAACCACATATTAAACACAGTCGTCCAATATACAGGCTAGTGAAAAAGCATTGGAACATGCTAATGCAAGATCATGATCTGACAACATTTCTAGATCCAATTCCTAAAGTTATATTTAGAAAGGTTCCTACAAATGGCAATACAATTGCCCCAAATTTCCTAGATGCTTCCACAAACACAGCAACTGGGTCGCAACAGCTTACCACAAAACCACCAGGATCCTATAAACAAAAAATAAATAATTCATAAACTGCAAGAATACATTTCTGATTTGTGTGATCAAATGCATATGTTCCAAGATTTATATTGGCAGTAGAAAACAACAATTAAAATTTAAGAATATATGAACATTTCCAAGCTGTTAAAATACAGGATGACAGATATCCGGTAGCCACACATTGGAACTCTGAACATAAACAAATGGATCTGTACAAAAATCATTTTTTTTGGCCTAAAACGGCTTTCCGTGTGAGGGGTGGTAATCTAGTAAAACAGTTGAGGCAAGAAGAAGCTCGACTGATCATCCATTTCAGAGTGACTACGATCGGTCTAAACTCAGACCATGAAAAACTCATTTTTAGATTAAATAATACATGTAATGTGTTTGGAATAAGACACCAGTTAGTTACATAGGTTTCATGCAGTTTCAATTTGAATAAAGCAATCATTACAATTGGAACCACCGTAATATGGAATTGAAAATTGTTGATCTGTGACAAAGTCGTGTTTCTTGTGCTACAAAATTGGGTGTAAAAATACAATCAATGTAAATGTGCAATAAGTATCTTGAGCATACAGGCACCAGTCTTTATGATGAGAATATGAACGGCAATGGGTGGGTTAGCTTACACTCATTTCCCCAGTAAATACATTTGAATATTGGGAGATGTAACCTTAATATGTTCGTCAGCTCAAGTATCAACTAATGTGGTATGATACTCAAACAGGATAACAATGTTGGTGAGATCACACAATCCATTCCTAGCGATATGGATTGTGTCAATTGCGGTGTTCTTTGCTAAATACAGCGTGATTTGAACATACAATGTTGTCACATTAACTGCAATGATTATCAAATCTGATGTGATGTCATCAAATGGCTGCTTCCGCTGAGAGATGTTTTTGATTGGCTCAATTAATTAAGGAATGATTAGTATCGGGAACCGATTCCATTGGTCGCATATTCCCGTATGGTTAAAGGATACTTAAGACTAACTGTCACGTTCGAGTTAGTTGAGACATCATTTTGGTCTTTAGCTTATATATCAACTACTGCAGATTTATTGAAACTTGAAGATGAATCTCAATAGCAAAGGGACAATATGTCATTTAAGGGCCGGACAGTATGTTGTGGAATTAGACCTAACATGGGAAATGTGACACTCATCAAACTATTCATCATACAAGAGCCACACTAAGTAAAAAACTCAGACTTGGGGGAACGTATGTTATATGACATGATAATTAGAATGTTTCCAAATGGCTGTCTCTGTGGCTGAATGATAATAGCAATAGATGATTGTCTAAATTCGGTTAATGGGCAAATGTAATGTAATAGAGTTAGTTGTACTCTCCTAGATACTTGTAACATGAAGGTTCAGACATGGAGTACAAATAAGGTTGGATTACAATAAAATGAGTTCACTTACAAGGTCATATGCGTAATTACTATCGAATAATTGGACGCCAGTATAATGAATGTGTGGAGAGGCTTTCTCTTCCAAGATGGCGGACCTTAAGCATGCATATAAAGTGATGCTCTAAATGTCGGCTGTGTAACAAACGAAAACAATGTTTAACGCCAAAAGGCTGTTCCTATGAAGTTGGGTCACACATCTTGTGACGTTAAGAGTTATGTGGATAAATACCCAATTAATTTAAAGGACCAATTGTAATATACAGTAAAATAGCGGGTAACAAGAAATGGCTTGCATTTACAGGTTTGCTAGTGCACTTAACCAGGAGGCATTTGTCACAACATTTCAATGAATAACTCTGTCCATGTATCTGCACTACCTACCTGTAAACAGGTAAGACATGGAACCAGACTTATACTACTTGTTTCTAAGAATCATACACGAGATTACTTACCAGAATCACATTTGAATTAACAGATAAATTGCCAGGAATCAGAACTTGTCAAAAACACAGTGAGAGAGAATTAACAGTCTAAGGATAAACTATATGGATGAGTGAGCAATACAAACATATGTAATGTTGATTGCCACCACTAAAGAAGAGTAAACCGTATCTGCCTATGGTATGCTCGGGGGATTACCCACATATCCCATCACTATGTAATAGGTATCGGGGGAAGTCATAATACTATAGAATATGCTATACCAAAGATAGCTTGTTACAACAGCAACAGTATGCTAGTGCGTACAAGGAATCTTAATCAAATATTATATGAAGATACTACCAAATATTGTGACATAATTGAGCAAATTTGTTATAGACGTTTTTGTGTGATTTTGTTTCAGCCACAGTAAATTCATTTTGTTTTACTGCATTTTGACTAGATATAATAGAATTGACTTTGCCATGAAGAAGCTCTCTAGTCTTCACTGAAGTAAAGGTGTGGACAATGCGAAACATGTGGTGTTGTGAAAATTAGAGAACCCAGTTGAGAAATTGAGGAAAATAAATCCTACTCAAGAACTACATGATTTTTGATAATGTGTGTGCTCTGACTCTTTGATAATTGGTACACTGGTATATGGTGATGACTGTTACCAAAGTCGCTTATTGACAAAGTATGTTCTGTTTGTGTTATTGATAACAGTAGCACAATAGGGATGAAAGTGATATATATATATTTGTCATTGTGTTGTGTAGGTGATGTGTGGTTTGGCTGTTGGGGAAGGGAGGCGTGTAGTATGCTTGGGGGTATGTCAGTTAGAATGGATGCATAGATTTAGATCCTGGAAAGGAGAGGGCAGAGTGACTGTTGAAGGATCATCCGTGAGGGGAGGACTCTCTGCTGGTGGGTTGTACGAAACACCAATAAAAGACTCACTAACGTAGCTGCATCCGTATACTTCACAAACTCACTACAGAATGAGGAGTTCAGCTGGTATCCAAGCAGTTGGATGGATAGACAGCAAGATGCTAGGGGTCGTGTTCCTGCAGCAATCAAAAACTACATTCTGGCAGAAAGTATTTCCAGATGGCAGCAATGCTACAAGCTACACATAAAGATGCTGAAGGAACCGGTTAGAGGCATTTTCCGATGATCAAAAGCGGAGCGACTCATTCAAGTGGACTAGAAAATCCAATATGGAAGTGTAAAACAGGAGTGATTAAAAAAAAAAAAAGATTTTTTTTAAAGCACCAAAACGAATCCACCGCAGCCCCAATCATTCTGAAGGACGTAGACAGTTACTAAGCCTTTAGAGAGACTATCAAAGAGAAGGTTAACCCAGAAAAGGGGGAAGAAAGAGAAGATTTGAAGGAAGCCAACACATTTCCTCCCTGGGTCAAGAGATGGTACATGTTTTACCGATTGAGCATCAGTTACTAGAGAAAAGTATAGCAAAGATTTGACCCACAAGGGTATGCTGAATGAAGGAGGCAACCTGTGAAGGGTTCTTGAGACCAGCAGTGAACCTAACAGGAAGTCTGAAGATGAACGATTTCTTGAAGAATGAGGCCCCTTGAGAGTAACGTATCATCTTCCTGAAAATGACCAAGAATGAAGGGAGACCCCTGGATCAAGCCCTATTTTGTTCTGTACCTTCCCTGGAACTAAGGGATGTCCTTATTTTTAGCTATTTCCCTTCTCTGACAGAATTGCTAAATAAAGCCATCTCTTTTAACCACATTTATGTGGCGTTATGTGACTCATTGCGCAGCCTTACCACAAGTGCAATTAAACAAATTCTTTCTACTTTATCATAGGGCGATTTTTAGTAAGAATGGTGATTTCAAATAGAACCTCTTTCTCTTTAACTTCTTCATAAACTCCCTCCTTGTCTCTTTTATCCACTGTCTTCTCTTTTATTGCCACCCTTTATAAAATTATGTCTCATTCCTTTCCTGTCTTTTCTTCTTCAGCCCTTTTGGTAATTTCTCCTCTCCTTACTACTGGGGTTTCTTCTCGACGACTTCAACTGATCTTCGTCGTCTTATCTGCTGAATTTCTTCTTTCTGTTGCCCTTCTTCGGATAACCTCATAGTCCTTCACCACATACAGTTTCATCTCCAATCCGTTGTCTCCTACTTCCCTCCTATCTACCTTCACATTCTTTGGCTACCACTCTCCAACCCCGAGCTCTACTTGATTTGTTTTCCAGTCTCCTTGGTCTCTGTCTACTGGTTCAGGCTTGGCTCCAGCTCCTGCTCCTTCCACGATCAGTCCCCGAATTAATTCCTGGCTCCTATACTCACCTGTTTTCCCAGATTCCCTTTATACAGCTCTTACTCTGCCTTCTGAGAGGGTTCCTTCGTCTTGAGTTCGTGTGTGTCGGCTTGGTATGGGGAACTTGGGATTGGAAGTTCTGTATGTCTCGGCTGGATTCTTCTACCAGCTTATACTGCCTTAGCCTCTCCCTGTTGTACGAGTATTGACTGCTCAGATTGGGCCCCCTATGCCATATGTATTTGCCAAAAGCAGATTAATGTTTTGTAGGCACAGACTGAGGCTCTAAAAACCTGGTCTGACATCTTGGAAGGGTCCCAACTCTCTCAGCCCCACATGGGCACGAGTGTAGGCTCTTACGGCGAAGCCATGTCTTCTCTAGCAGGTGCATCGACCAAGGCACGTTTCCAACCTGCTCTACCTTCTATTCTGCCTGTGTAATTGTTTGTAAAACATTCCTTTATGCCAGTGACCACATCCACAGCGTCATTACTATTTAGGCCATGGTCTCGCATGGAACCGGGCACATGTGGCTGGGACAATGTGGCAGTGTCTAGGAAATACTCCCCACCCCCCCCCCCGTTCCATCCTGATCTAGATTGCAGAGCCCCCAGCGCACTTGTTCACTCCATTAACTATCCCCACAGTTAGACAAACAACTTTGTCAAAGTCCATATGCAAGAATGCGTAACCTCTCAGCATCAGATTATACTGTGAGGCCCATCCACCAGGAGGACCAAAAGTTGCGCTTGATTGATCTGTCGCTCCATGCAAGATTGCAGATAAAGCATTCTTTGTATCTGAAAAGTGCTCGAGACCATAACAAGCATGCTCTACTTTATATAGACAACAGGTAGCCAGTTCAAGTGGCAGTGAGTGAGCCGACAAGTTAAAAACATGGTTGGCTTTAGAAAAAGGGCATTTGTGGGGTCGAAACACTTCGAAACAAAAATCAATCATTTTATGTCATACAATTTACATGAGTGTACGCAGTACTCCCACTGTCCTGACATAGAAGTACCCAGTCTTAATTACTACAGCATTGTGTACATTTGGTTTCTAGTGATTGCATCGAATGCAAAAGCATCGAATGCAAAACCATTGAAAAAATGCATCGAAAAAATGCAGTTTGTGAAAAAAGTTTTTAATGGGGGTCCCCCCAACTCTTTTTGCCCCTTAAAAACCATTATAGTAAAAAAAAACTTTACCGACAAAAACAATGCATTTTTCGATGCTTTTGCATTCGATACTATGTATCCCGTATGCTTTTGCATTCGATACTATGTATCCCGTACATTTACAACACCTCGCTTGCATATTTGGGGGGTTGTAGCAAAACTTTAATCAATGGAAGAAACAAGGTGATCTCTATCATTCATTTCTTTAAAAATAACCTGGTTCTTTCTACTCACTACAGGTCGGAGATAAACCAATGCTGCAAGACTTCTCATGAGTTAATCTTGACCCAAGAGAACACCCAGGTTGGCGAGGACATTGTCTATGAAACACAGAAGTCGAAAAAAATCAACGTGACAACTAAGATATTCAACATGTTTCCAAAGGTAGAATCAGTGCACACGTGCTCAAAAGCACCCCTCTGAACACTACAGAGAGGAAGGTGACATAGATTAATTCATGTTTGATGGGTGAATGGGTATTAATAAACCACCAAAGCAATACACAAAGCAACTTTAGTGTCTTTTTTAAACTTCTTTTTATTGAAGTTTAGATGCAGAAAGAACATACACAAGAAAGTATACATTACATTAACATGTGAGAGGGTATGAGTGACAGACCATATTGTATTTAAAAGGTGAGCAAATGTGAAGGGAATGGAGCCCAAAAAATGAGTATGTAATCAGCGTTCACAAAATCTACTAGCCCACTGGCACTGGTGAAAAGATTTTATGAAGGGTGAGTACCATTTGACTGTTACTCAACCTTGCTTGCGAGTATGGTGGTGTTTGAAACTTTTATTTGACATTTACTTCAAATAAACTGTGTTTCACTGTTCATGGTGGGTCTTTGGGTGGCAGCATTGCACCAAATATGAAGTGTGGCTATGGTGGAATGCACAATTTTACAGAATGCACTGGAAGTATTTTGTCACCTGACACGATGGGAAATGGGAGTTGATTGGGGGTGACGGCACATTTCTCTTCGGTTGAGCACTTAAACTAAACTCTCCCGCAGGTCTAGTGAGATTCTTCAGAATTTGCAAGGCCTGGTAATATCAGTGCATCCGTACAGCTGGAAGGATATGACATGATGAGATAGGTTCTTTATAATGCACTTAATACCCAGAGGTTTCTAAGCGCAGGCCCGGGAATCGAACCTGTGGTGCTCCATGTCGACTTGCTTCCAAGGCGAGCACATTGTCCCTGAGCTAGAAGGATGGTAGACAAGGTCATACCTTGTCAATCGGATCGTGCAATTGCAGTAACAAGGAGTGTGGGGGAGACTGGAGGGGGGGAGCGCCAGTCAGGGCGTAACGGCCCATGGGTTTTGTGAGAGCCCGGGGGAGGCCAGATGGACACGTGCCATGCGAGTGAAGGGGAAGGGAGCCCGCAAGGGCAAGTGCAGGTTAGGGGGGTGGTCGGGGAGACCAAGTTAAGGGGAAGACTGGTCGAGGAGGGCCTGGTGCCTTGTAAGAATCTGAAGGAACCAGGCAGCCAGTCAAAAAGAGGCAGAAGGGGACATTAGCGGGGGGGAGGCGAGAAGGAATGAGGAAAAGAAAAGGAGGGTCTTGAGAAGCTTTTAGAACTTAAGGAGATCCGACTGGAGGCTGAGAGGGGCAGGGAGGCCATTCCAGAGGGAGGCACCTATGGAGTAGAGGGATCTACCCCCACTCCCTACTTGGAAAAGCCTCTGATCTGCAGAGTTGGAGCTAGAAGACTGAAGGGCTCTAGCAGGGATGTATTTAGGGAGAGCAAGCTGGATGTAGATCTCGAACATGATCCTCACAGCAACCAGGAGCCAGTGGAGAGATTTTATGGCTGGAGAGGTGTGGTCCCTGGGCCGGAGATCAAGGATACGTCCTGGATTAGTTGAAGGGGAAGTGTTAGGCCAATTAAAGAAGAGGCTGTTGCAGTAATCCAGCCTGGGGAGGACCAGAGCTCTGGAGACATTGAGTTTCTGGGAGAAGGTGGGGAAAGGGAGAATGCCTCTGAGGTGGTGCTGCTGAAAGTGGGCCTACTTGGCAAGTTCTTTGATGTGAGGAGAGAGAGGAGTCGAAGATGACACCAAGGTCTTTTGCCTCACAGGAAGGTGAGGAGACTGGGCCCATGGAGGGCGGCAAGCGGGAAGGAGGGAGCTGGGGTTCCAATGAGAAGGTTCCCCTTCTTACTGGCATTAAGGCAGAGCTTGTTAACAGTGCACCATGCCTGAATAGCAGACAGACAGGAATGAGAGAGGATGAAGAGGAGACAGTGGGGGAAACTTGAAGGAGAGCTGTGTGTCATCCGCATAACACTGTAGGTTAGGAGAGAAGGCGGAGATCAAATGGGCTAGGTAGATGTTGAAACTCCATGGTGAGAGGATAGAGCACTGGGGGACACCACAGGTTTAGAGTGAGATGGAGGAGAGGAAGGGGCCCAGTTGAACCTGGGAAGGTCGGTCGGAGCGGAAGGAGGTCAACCAGTCCAGAGCCAGGTCTGTGATGCCATGGGTATCACAGAGCCTATTTATAAGGGTGGCATGATTGACCATATCAAAGGCAGAGGAAAGGTCAAGAAGGATGAGAAAGGAAGGAGAATTTGAATCGAGATTAGAGAGCAAGTCTTCCGGGTGTTCAGGAGTGCAGTTTCCTTGCCTCTGGCTGCTCTGAAGTCTAAGCCAGACTGGTGGTCGTGGAGACAACCAACAGATTCAGTTTGGTGGATAAGCTGGGAGATGGCCAGCTTCTCCAAGAGTTTGCCCAGGAAGGGGGTAATGGAGATAGGGCGCTAGTTAGCCAGACAGGGGGGGTCGGTAGATGGCTTTTTGTGTAGAGGGTGCACAATTGAGTGCTTAAGGAGAAACGGGAAGGATTGTGTGACAAAGGATTGATTGCAGAAGTCAACCAAGGCTGGAGCGAGGGAGGCAATTTTGTTGGCCTCCCTTGCTCCCTTTGTCCTTGATAGTTCTGGAGGAGCAGGGGAGCACCTATTTGGATGAGACTTTCAGAGAGCGGACTTGTGTAGAGACCTTATCGGTTGATATAGGAGACAGAGGAGAGAAGGAAGGTATAGGAGGGGGCGGGCAAAGTAGGCCAGACAGCGGGAGACATGATATGACTTTTGTACCCCAAGTATGGACCCAGTAAACATACAACCTGGGAATACATCCTCTAACTTAACCAGACCCAGTGCTGCGAAGACTCTATTGAACCTAATATCCCAGGTTATAGGATGCCATCTATCTTCTTAAGGAAGCACTGAGATGAAAAACATCTGCCCATTACCATTTACTTATGAAGTCTCCAGAAGCCCACACTGTCATCTCTGCTGTGTCAATACCTTAAGTGCAACCTCTCAGCTTTTCAGTGAATGCACTAGCTAATGAGTGTGAAATCCTTTTCTATGCATACATGTATTAGCATTTTAGAGCCTGCATACCGACATCATGTGAAGAATATTTGAGTCCACAAATAATACAATACTAAATTGGGCATACCCATACCTCTGGCATTAAAGGGGTCAAGTAAAACCTCCCATTTACCCTGAGTTTGTATATTGCTTGAAACCAAACTTAAGATAGTTTTCTTCTTCTAATCTGGGAAAATAACATTTTTGGCAGTTTACTCAATGTTCAAGAAGAGGTGTAAATGTTTAGGGAGCACACTTATGTGCAATAAATAGACTCTATCCAATATATCAATAGGCAGCCTTGCCCATTGTTTGCCTTTTTCTCATATTCTTCAAGAACTCTAAAATAACTTGATGTATAAATCTGTTCCAAAGTGTGTACCAGATGGATGCCCAGGTATCTAGCAGTCCTCTTGGACCACTGCGGTTTGTAGTAACTATAGTATTAGAGTAATCGGGAAGAGTTCAAATTTACTTATGGTGAGGTTTCAGGACTGAATATAAATATCTAACAACCTCTAGAATGGGGTTAATATTGATATCTTTAATGTATAAGAGGAAGCTGTCTGCATGTAGGGACACTAAATATATATATATGTAATATAAATATTTTAGCCTTCCATTAACGCAGACAACCTTCTCTTATACATTAAAGCCATCAACATTAACTCCCACTGGTAAGCCTCAATTTACATGGCTATCTCTGAGATGGCATGCCAGTGGTCCAATTGTTATTGCAAATAAGTGGTGATTATGCCTGCGACAGATGGCAAGGACCACACAAGAAGTCATATTTCAATACAATAATTGTGTTGCGCTAAGATCCCTTTAAACCATCCCACAACCGCTTCTTCCAAGTGGTGATTGTGGACAACTCTGGCGTATGCCCATAGATAATATAAATTTAGTTGAGAGAGTTCAGTTTGTGATGATACTAACTGAAGGGTATTGTGTAAAGCAACTGCGCAATTTCTATGACGTTATCTGTCCCTTATGTGCACAGGATTTCAGTTATAAATGACCACTCGATCGAGTCAAATGCCTTTTGCATGTCCAGAAGCAGTGCTGATTCTGGTATTTCAGGTGTTACAAAATCTCAACCAATCTGCACAAGTTGTGGCTAGACGAGCTCCCTGCAGTACACCCTGCTTGGTCAGGCAGCACACCATCTGCCATTAGAGGTTGTAGCCAGTGAGCTAAAATGTCTGCTAAGTTATTATCAGTATTTATTATAGAGAGGGGTCTGTATGAGAATGCAAACTCTTATCCTTATGAGGGTTAAATAACAATTGTATGTTAGCCTCCTTAGTCGCAACAGGTAGGCCACCCTTATCAAATGAACCTTGATATAACTTCAATAGTTTAGGGACAGGCATGTCTTAATATTTTGTAGAAAATGTGCCTGATGGCCCCTCAGGACGTGAAGGGTGGCCCAATGCTAGTTCCAGTATTACTCTTGCTATTTCCTCTTGTGTGTGATGGATCTGTCAGGCCACATCCTATGTTCCTATACCACCCAAACCATCTTGATGTCTTCTATATGATATCTTGTAGGTGTGATCAGATCTGTGTCCAGAGAGAGTGAAGAAATGTATGCTCATAATATATCTTAAAGCAGGGGTACACATTTCAAGTTGCAAGCTACGAGCCAGGCATAAAAAGGATCTTGCCCCTCAATTCTCCGCATACCCACAGAATCCCAGACATAATACCATTTCTTACTCTCCATAAAGCAATTATCACTAACCAATGACTAGTGATGAGCGAGAATTGCGAATCCTGTCTTAAATAACTCATCAATGGAGGACATGTCTTGCAGCAGCACCCCATCTTCATCCCTAACCTCAGAAATTAGTGTTTTGTCCCTTTCATGTTTTAATAAGTAACAAAGGTGCTTCTCCTGGCTGCATATGTTTTATAGAGGAACTTAACTTCTCTCAGCAAGTACATTTAATTTGTTACCTTTACTCTTAATATCTACTAATAATGAGTCCTCCTTGCTCACAGTATGCAGATGCCCGAGAGCCCTAAACTGACCCTTTATCTTAGAGAGATGTTTCCAATATACCCGAGGATCCCAGCTTCCATGGCTATTCAGGCACCATGCAGGCAAACCTGAAAGGATTCCCACACTGTGTCGTAATCTTAAACTACGTCTACCTCCAAGCATCCATCAAAGAATAAAAAGCCATAGCGTCATATACCACAATAGCTAATTTCGATGGTCACCGACTATTAGTTTTGAAATATGTTGTGCATTTCCCAAGAATAGCTTGAAAGAAGTTAGGTGAAAACATTTTCACTAAAGTACATGGAGTATTCCTGACAAGTCTGTGTATAAGCACAAATCTACTCTTGTGGTCTGACTAAAAATATTCAACAAATGGAATGCTTTTTAAATCCTCTGGAGTCATTTTTTTTAATGGAGGAGTACCAAGAAAGCAGATCAGTCTCTTGCTATTATGCCATGTATTGTGTCAGTCAGGTGAGTTTCTTGTAGGAATATGACATTAATGGAGTGCCTACGTGTGTAAGCCAAAATCTTCCTTCTCTTGATCCCCTTGTTCCAGCAACAGATATTCCACGTGGCACATTTAAGTTGCAGCATGGGCTAGGCTACATCATAGATTCTCAAGTTAAAATAAGCAAGCCCATCTGTCTCGTGACAAGGAGTTGAACACAAAAACACCTTCAAACTCTCTGAGAAGCACCCACACTCACTTTCTAATGCCCCAAACAGTGTAAGAATTTCCACCCCAAAAAAAAAAAAATAATAAGTGATGTAAGGAAGGCATGGTATCAAAGCAAGAGGGACACTGGTGATCATAGTTCAAGGGTGTTTATTAAACTGTATAAACAGCTGAAATAAACGCCTTATCTAAACCTGAATCTAAAATGGGAGCAAGCTACGACCGTCAAATATTTAATACAGTCCTAGTGGATTCTAGTGAAACAAAAAGGGCCTATACTAAAAAAAAAACTATTGCCAGTCCTTACCTCCAAATACAAAATAGTGTGGGATAATGTTCACAAAGAAAGAAAGAAGTGTTCTAAGGTTAAATCAGGATGTTGTAGCCAGAGTCTCCCTTCCCCACGTTTGAAGCACTGGACAAGGCGGGACTCTTGAGCACAGCACACTTCTGGGCTTCTCCGGCCCGAGTTTACAGTTCCTTTTCCAATATCAGAGCCTTCTGTGCCCAAGTCTCTTCTTGCAAAGTCTCTTGCTTCAGAGGACCTGATGCCTCACAAACAACAAACAAAGGTTCCTTCTGTTTCTTCATGTCTGGCGATTACTCTTCACCCGAGGATCCCCCTTGGTCTGGCCCTGATCTGATCCCTTTCCCTCAATAGAGCTCAGACTAACAACCCACTGTACACATACCTCAGTCGGGTTCACGTTTATCACCACAATGCAGTTCACTTTGTTTTTTTCAATTCATCATCATCTTGCATTATTCATGAATCTCAAGAGCCTCATTACGACCATGGCGGTAGGGGGTTAACAGGGCCGGTAGAGATGCTGGCCCGTTAACCCCTACTGCCTCATTACGAGGTCTCCTCGCGGGACCCGCTAAGGACGCCTGGTAAAACCAGGCATCATTAGCGGGTCCCGCAAGCAGACCAGGATGCAAACATCATTATGCAAACGTCATTATCGGGCCTGTTGTTTGCATCCTCCCCATTCCCATTGAGCCCTATGGGGCCTCAATGGAATTGGGGATGTACTGGGTCCGGGTTCCCTGAATGGGGAAATGCTGTGCCCTCCAAGGTTGGAATGGCCCGGTATTTCCCCATTCAGGGAACCCGGACCCGGGGGGGGGGGTAGCCATGCTGCAAACAGCAGCATGGCTACCTCCATGGTCGTAATGAGGCCCAATCTCTTTTTAAACCATTTACTAGGTTACTGGTGTCCCCTTTACTTAGGTCCCCCTCGTCCGGGCTCAGACCTCTATCATCTGCTTTCCAAAACACTTGTCACTTTACACAGACATCCGAAAGGTGAGCACGTCTTGCTGGGTCACTCCGTGTTTCTATGGCAGGTGTAGGTTTCACTTCATCATAATCTATACGGTGTTCCCCTCAGTAATGCAGTTCACTTCAAAATGTCTCAAAGACTTTTGATTGTAATAGGGGTTTTGGCTTGACCCTTGTATTTCCACTTTGACATTTCACACCAGCCTCCCCTAGGAATTATTGGTTCTTACATTTCTCTCAATTCACCATATTCTCATTGTTCATGGGGCGGGTTCTTTTGTCAGAGTCTTTCGAATGAGCGCACACGTGACACCGGACCACTCTAATGCCCCAATCATCGATAACCAACCCTCCATTCCTTCCTGCGAATCACTCCTCGTTAAACTATCCCTCTCCCCATCGTCCTCACACAGCTTCCTAATAATCTACAGATCCCCTGGCTACGATAGACAATTCTCAAACAACCTCTGCGACTATTGCCACCCTTCAACTAAACCATCCCAACCTCACCCTTCTTGGAGACTTATATGGCTCGACATCCCCACCAACCCTATGACACACTCTCTGGTTGATGGTCTAGACGCAATTAACCTTCAACCCCAAATAAACAGCCCGACTCACTATAAAGGGCACACTCTTGATGCCATCTTTAGCTCCCACAACCGGATACATCTAAACCCCCCCACCCCTATAATCTGGTCCGATCACTTCATTGGTTCTTTCGCCATTCGCTCACCCGACCCCTTCCCGTACTCAAATCTGAACCTCCAAAGCTACGCAAATGCTGGAAAAAAACTAATAATCGTTCCTGACCTAACCAACGCACTCCTCCAGTCTCCACCACCTACCTGCCAACTCAATAAACATCTAACCCCCGACGCCTTTGACTCATGGCTCAACACCTCACTAATGCGGCTCACACCCTCTTGCAAACCATCGGCCCGCCGTGGCCTGTTCCCTAGATGGTTCTCACCTGAGTTGAAGACCACTAAACTATATAAATACCTAGAACGCAAATGGCAGACAAAACCCAGGAGAGCAGAGCCACTTTGGCCCGACACCTTCATCAGTACAAGGCCGAAATACGGAAAGCAAAAAAAGCCCACTACAACTCCCGATTCCTAAACTGCAAAAACCCCATCAAAAAACTTCACAAAATCATCTCCGAATTTACCAAACCGGCATGCACTATGACCGTCCCGACCCCTCACAATCACTGTGCGACTCACTCTCTCTCCACTTTTAGGCCACGGCTCTCGATAGAACAAATGCTCTAACCACCAAACTGGCTCTCTTACATCCACCAGGCAACCATCCCCCCATACCGGCCAACCCACCGCCTGCGACCACTACGCAACCAACGTTTGAATCCTTTAGTCCAATATCACCAGACCAATTTCTCAAACTTCTATCTGCCCGCAAACCATCCGGCTCTCCGATAGAGCCTTGCCCGGCCACAACCCTCAAAGAAATGTTTGCTTCCACCTGCGCAAGAGAACACGCAAGATCCATTATAAATGACTCCCTTTCCTCGGGTATCTTTCCCGACGCATTCAAAACGGTTCATGTCAAACCTCTAATAAAAAAAAATCCTTCCCTCGACCCTCTGCAGCCCAAAAACTACCGCCCCATCTCAAACACCAGGTTCCTTGCCAAACTGATTGATCGGACCGCCTACTCCCAACTAAATGCCTTTGTCGAAGCAAACAATCTCCTAGACCCTGCACAATCAGGTTTCAGAGCCCGTCACGGAACTGAAACTACCCTAACCTCAATCTGGGATGACCTTAAAATAACAGCAGACTCCGCGGGATGCGCCGCATTAATCCTTCTTGACCTATCCGCCGCCTTCGACACAATCAATCACTCAATCCTCCTTGACCGCCTCCACTCCCTAGGAATTCGTGGAACCGCTCTTAAATGGAGAGTTTCATTCCTCAAAGATGGGTACCAAATAACGATACTCTCCACCTATTCCTCCCAAGCCCGACCAGTCGACACAGGAGTTATAAGGAGCATGTCTATCTGCCCTCCTGTTCAATCTCTACTTGATCACCCTCCCACCGATTATTCGTTCACACAACGTCCTGTGTTACAACTACACAGACGACACTCAACTAATTCTAAAACTCCTGAACTCAAAACCCAACTGCCGACCAGACCTCGCCTCCTGCCTCCTTCACATAGAGCTCTGGATGACCCAAAGCCATCTCTTGTTAAACCCCTCCAAAACTGAAATCATGGTATGTGGCAACTCCGAACTTCTTCCACACCCACTACCCTGGCCATCCGCCATGGGCAACTCACCGACCTCCTCTAACTCAGTGAAAAACCTTGGATGCACCCTTGACTCTGACCTAACACTCTCGCGCCAAGTCAACAACATCTCAAAGTCATGCCACTACCACCTTAAAACCCTTAGGCGCATCTTTCCATATCTCTCCTTTCCCAACAGACTCTCTGCGGTCCAATCAATTGTTATATCAAGACTGGACTACGCAAACCCCCTCTACCTCGGAGTACACGCTTACCAACTGAACAAACTTCAAAGGGCACAAAACGCTGCAGCCAAACTGCTACTTGCGCTCGGCCCAAGAGACCACATCTCCCCAGCCCTTAAGACTCTGCACTGGCTTCCAGTGGCCCGAAGGGTGACTTTCGAAACCCTATGCATCTCCCATTGAGAGTTGCATAAAACAGGACCTCAATATCTACAAGACAAGCTAAAACCCTATCACCCTCCAAGCACTCTAATATCAAGCTCAGCCGGCTTCCTAGTCATAACTAAGACCAACTCAGTCAGGTTAGGCGGATCATCATTCTCAGCCTTGGCCCCCACGCTGTGGAACGCACTCCCACCCCACATCCGTCTAACTGAGGATCTAATGTCTTTCCGCAAACTACTGAAAACCTGGCTCTTCCCCTAAAACCAACCTGTACGCAAACTAACCCAAACAGAATAACAGCATCTCAATGACACCAATCCAACAAACCACTAGATGCGAGAAATCGACATCTAATAACCACTAATATGAACTAAAAGGACAAACATAATTGAAAGAGTAAAGTAGATCAAAGCAGTGAAGTGGACAATAAGAATAAATCGTACGAAAACAGTCACAAGATTTAAACTATTGAAATGGATGTAATGCATAATGAATGAACGAAGTGAATGGAGTGGTTGAAATAGTTAGAATGGATGAAGCGTGTGGAACGGATCAATGCGCTGAGCAGACAAGTGTCTAGATCGGACAAGTGTGCAGATCGGACGAGCGTGTAGAGCGGACGAGCGTGTAGAGCGGATGAGTGTGTAAGTACAAAGAAGTGTGTAGAACGCAGGAGTGCGTAGAACAGATGAATGTGCAGAACGGATGAGTGTGGAGCGTATGAGTGTGTAGAGCGCATGAGGGTGTAGAGCAGATGAGTGCGGAAATGCGGAAGAGTGGGTAGAAAGCTGGAGCAGATGAATGTGCAGAGCGGATGAGTGTATAGAGCGGATGAGTGTATAGAGCAGATGAGTATATAGAACAGATGACTGCGTATGAGCGAACGACTGTATAGAGCTGACTGCATATAGCAGATGACTGCGTGGAAAGAACGAGTGCGGGGAGCGGAGGAGTGCGGGGAGTGGATGGATGAGTGGAAGAGTACTCAGAGCGGAAGAGTGCGCAGAGCGAAAGAGTGAGTAAGAATTGAGGAGTGTGTAGAGTGGATGATTGCGTA
Source organism: Ambystoma mexicanum (assembly GCF_040938575.1). Classification (NCBI taxonomy): domain Eukaryota; kingdom Metazoa; phylum Chordata; class Amphibia; order Caudata; family Ambystomatidae; genus Ambystoma; species Ambystoma mexicanum. The sequence continues at coordinate 143,340,307 of NC_090921.1, forward strand.
GAACGGACTATTGGGTAGTGCCAACGAGTGTATGGAGCAGACGAGTGCGTATGAGCGGGTGAGTGCGTATGAGCGGGTGAGTGCATAGAACGGGTGAGTGCGTAGAGCTGCTGAATGCGTAGAGCGGACGGAACGGGTGAAATATGTGTGTGACGTATATGGATAGAACGAGTGATATATGTGAATAGAATGGATGACATATGTGAATAGAATGGATGACTTATGTGGATAGAACGTGTGACGTATATGGATGAAGTGGATGGAACGGATGAAGTATGAAGATGGTATGGGTGAAATATGTCGATGGAGTGCATAAAACAACTTAGAATACCCGGAACGGATCGGAGTAAATAGAACAGACTCAAATGCAGGAAATGGACTGGAGTGCGTGGGGCGGACTGGAGTGCGTGGGGCGGACTGGAGTGCATAGAATTGCGTGACTTGCATGGAATGGTTTGGAGTGCAGGGAATGTTTGAAAGAGCATATAACCCATCATACCACATCACCACGTTTACTCTCGTCTTTACACCACCACTCAACTAGAACACAGAGATACTATGACACCATTCGGTATAAATGTTCTCATACCAACATCTGCCGCATACTCCCCATCACTCTAAGTAAACACTGCTGGTTACACACCCCCCAGCCAGGCGTTCTCCTCAGGCCTAACGCAGCCACTTTCGCTCTGAATAAATCCTGCCAGAACGAACACATACTCCTGATCTCTCAACCACCACACCTACCGCTAGGAAGCATCTATTACACGAATGCCGCGCCAGCTGCACACATCCGGTGCTCACACGCACCTTATGACTTTCTTCTCTCTCTACTGACTTGAACTCCAGTTCCCAAGGGCGTTCAACCTACAAGCGCCTTCAGACCATACCAATGGTACATAAGGCGCTATATAAATGCAAGTAACATAACATAACATACCTCGCTAGTCCAGAAAAGACATTTGTCTATTATCTTCTTGTCTTTACGCAAAATGTTGCCACTGCAACCTTGAGTTTTAACACAGTCCGATCCCCTATCACTTTCTTTGGACTTATTGGCTGTGCTGAACTCGTTGGCTTTTCTTCCACTGGAGTCAAGGACGGTACCACAGCGGCAAGCTCTTTTCCCCTCCCTGGCTATCAGTGCGCGAGGGCCCTGTGTACCGTCGACATCTGTCACACCAATCTCCAGCTGTGTTTCCCTGTCTTATGTTTTTCATCGAAGTGTCAAAGTGTGCTCTTGTGCTCCGCGTTTTATCCCTGTGGGGAAGGGAAAGGGGCGTCAGGTGTGCGTAGTTATCAGCACTTGCCTGACCTTTGTGTTGGGACATGTCAGATAAACGGCTCTGGTGTTAGTCCATTGTCTTTCGCTGTGTGAGAAAGTGTTTGTGTAGGGGGGGTGCAGCTTTTGAATAACCTATGGGCTAGGATGGTGAAAAGGTGTTATAAGAAAAGGGGTACCACGTCTCACCTGTCAGTGTCCCACTTCCCCTCCCTGAAGAACCCTCATCCAGGTGATCCTCCCGCACTGGTCCACCCCCAGGAACTGGATCCAATAGCGTTGGCTGTGTTCTGGCCACCTAGATGACTGATACCCAGGGACTAGTAGGTGAGACACCTTCAGGGTTCTCACATTGACCTCATGAGAAACAAACAGTAACCAAAAAAAGGCATTTTGCCATGTGGCCGTTCCGCCACACTCGAAGAAGAATGATATTACAAACACACTACAAGTTGTCATAGCATCGGCTCACTACTTACACTTCAAAGATCCATCTTAAGTCATATCATCGCCATACCAAGCCCAGATGATGGGGGAAGATCAGATTGCACACAGTCGAGAGGTGATGAACTGTTGAGCATCTTGACGAGAAGTGAAGAAGTGGACTTTATCGCCATACACGACTTTAAGTTTGGATGAAAAGAGTATCTGATGTTGGCCCCCTTTCTGATGCAAAGCCATTTTCACCTCAGCAAAGGTGCAATGTGCAGCCTACACTTTCAGACTGAAGTCTGTATACAAAAAGTCTACAACAATGAGTTCTGATAAAAAACGTCGTCCATCTCCCTGGCGGCTTGAAGTATCAGGTCGCGATCACAATATTTAAATATCCGGGCAATGATGTGCCTGGGTGGTTGGCCTAGGGCAGGCATAGACCCCAGTGATCTGTATGCCCTTTCCACTACAAAATGAGAAAACGGGTATCCCCAGGGCTTCTTAATATTTCTTGACCTCCATGCAACATTTGGCCTGGTATGAAACCGCATTTTCGGATCCCATCGGAATCAAAGGACCAACTCATTAATTGATCTCATGCTTCCTCTATAGCAGCTCACACCAGGTTAAACAAGTCTCTTTCCTGTGCTCACACACAACCTGTGCGATGTCCCAAAGTTCATGTTACATCTCAACTACTGTAATGGACATATGCAGGGTAACATGGAAAAAAACCTGCATCAGCTTCAAACCCTGCAGCCTGCCTCATCTTTGCCCTAAAGCAATCGGATTCCTTCACACCAGTGCTGAAGACGCTACACTAGTTGGCTACCAAGCAACATATCCTGTTCATAACTCTCTGCTTGGTCAATAAAGCCTTGTATAGACACACAGATTGGCTTACCAAACTTTTCCCACAACAGGCATCCACACCCCTACGCTCAGCCTCCCAAAATCCGTCTGGTTATCCACCAGCATGACACACCCGTTTTGGTGGTAGATTCTGCCAGTACCCGTGCTTCTCCCTGTGGAACTCTCTCCACAATCCCTCCACCAAGAACCAGAGGGACTATAGAGATCACTGGAAACGTCCCTCTGTCAGTTCAGCTAAGGTGACTTTTGCAATGATTTCATAGTCTGGACTTTTCAACCTTCCCTTCTTCCTACAGCTGATTGAATTCATGTCTTCTTCCCACCTCTCCCCATTACGTGTATATCGCTCTGAAGCAACCATCCTGAATGCAGACGTCCCTTTACAAAATCCCACCCAAATATGAATAAAGTACAATGCTGTCCCATACTTCCCAACCCCTGTAATCCTTTTCCTCATGCTCCTTAATGTCAGAAATGTTGTGTGCACCAGGAATGGAAGACACCCTCAGCATTCACAACCCTCAGATATCATTAGCATGAAACCACAAAATTCTGACCAACTCTCAACAAACGCACCCTTGATACCTACTCACTGGAACAATGTGACCGCTCCAGAAAAGCAGAAAATTGAGTATGTTTTATCCACCTAGGCTCGTGGCTCTGCTGCATATGACACTAAGCATCATACACTTATTTAAAACACTCTCCTTTCGAAGGGATTGTGTCCTCCGACGTATTCCTTATCTTAGATATCTCCTTCCAGCTTTGCTGGCCTCGTAAAATTTTTCGACAGCCGCCGTATCGATGTCGACGTCATCCTGCCTATAAAGGCCGCGCGCAGCGTCCGTTGCTCAGTTCCGTTTTTCCGCGCTTACTCAGTGCCTCGGAATATCGTTGCTCAGTTTCGTAAAGAATTTATCCTATTTACCTCGAGATATTCGATCCATACTCGATGGCTTCCTCGTCGGAACCGACAACCCCTCGTTCCGGCTTCAAAAAATGCCAAGAATGTGGGAAAAAGATGTCGCTGACTGACCCTCACAGAGTTTGTCTGTGGTGTTTGGGAGATGAACACCATTGTTCGGAGTGCGAGGACTGTATGTCCATGACAGCTAAGGCCCCGAAGGAGCGTAGGGGGAAGCTGGAGAAAGGTAAGACTTCAAAAGCTTCTTCTTCCTCGACGAAGTCGAGACATTCGTCTCCTCGTCACCATTCGCGCTCCAGGTCTCGGATTTTGTTCCATCACTCCTCGAGATCGAAGCACTCGAAGAGGAGACGTCGAAGATCCCCTTCTCCGTCCTCCTCTTCCTCTGTTTCTCCTAAGAGAATCCCTTGCCCCACGAAACATAGTTCCCGGGCTGAATGGGAGGAATTCTGCAAAAATATGATGAGCGTCTTCGAGAAAGCGGCCTCGACCCCCTCGAAGACTGCCGAGAGCGATGCTCTGGTCGAAATACCCGAAGGTCAAAAATGCTGCGAGTCGCAGTACCCGGCGAAGGAAGCTTCTCGAGCGCGTCACGAACCCTCGAGTAAGGCTATGACCTCGAAACCTTCTTCGAAGGTTCCGTCGACGCCGAGGTCGGTGTCTTCGACGCCGTTGTCGAAGGGACCTTCGACACACGGGTCTGTCGACTCGACGCCATCTTCGACACAGGCGTCAACGCCAAGGAAAGTCACGGTTGCGACGCACCCAGTGGCTATCCCCAGGTCCCCGATGGCGTCGAGATTGTCGACTTCCTCGAGCAGAATCCCTATTCTATCGAGGACCTCGATGCCTCCGCCTTTGTTTTCGACGCCACGCCCGAAGCCTTCGACGTCGGCTTCGACGACATCGATGTTTTCGAGGCCAATTACAACAAGTTTGGCACCCTCTGCCTTGGAGATGGGTTTCACACCCTTTGTGAGTTCAGAACAATTGAGAACTATGTCCTCAATTATGGAAGAGGGAGAACTATCTGAACAAGAAGACTCATTTGAGTTGCAGGGACCTGCAACCCCAGTTCAAGAGGAGTTATCCTCAGAAGAACGCAGGTTAAAGGATCTCCATGATTCCTTACATGAGGCAAGTGGGTTAGACACTTCCCCTGAGGTGGAGTTCGCTAGGCCAGACCCGGGGGAGCATGCTGAAACCTCCTAGAGAGCCTTAATGGCCAGGATCACAGAATTTATGGGGTGGTCAACACCTTCACAGGCTTTCCAACAAGATGACCTTACGGATATTCTTGATAAAGGTCCACATGAGGATCCTGTAGTGCCCTTTCATAAAGCTCTTCAGAGGAAAATCATGACGAACTGGGAAACCCCAGATGTCGTTCCGGCAGTAAATAAAAAACTATCTACTAAATACAGGGTATCTTCTGCAGACCCGGAGTTTTTGTCAAAACACCCATCCCCAGAAAGTCTGGTGGTACAAGCAGCATCTTCTACTGATGTCAAGACTGCTTACCCTATCGTCCCACAGGACAGGGACGATAAGAAATATGATGCTATGGCAAAGAAAGTTTTTTTGGCATGTAGCATGGCGTTAAAATCTGTTAATGCCACTTGCACCCTTTCTAGATTCAGCCATACACTTTGGGAGTGTGCTTCTACAGCGGCTGACTGCATCCCGGAGGGAGAAGAAAGGGAGGCGTTCCTCAATATCATACAGGACGGTAAAGACGCTATGTGTGAATCCCTCCAGACGGGCATTGATTCGGCTGACCGTATCAGCAGAGCAATGGCGGCAAGTACAACAACCAGGAGATTCACTTAGTTGAGAAAGTCTGGTTTTGCCCCAGATGTGCAAGCCAGGCTCTTGAACATGCCATTCGATGGCTCTTCTTTGTTTGGGAAAAAGGCGGATGACAGTTTAGAAAAACTGCAAACATCAAAGGCAGTAGCAAACTCCTTAGGCGCTACAATCCGTCAGACACCTTTTTCGTCCCACAGGAACCTCTGCGAGGGGCAAGTCCTTTCGCTTCTACTCCGCATTCGGAAGAGGTAGAGGACGACCGGCTCAAAGGGGACAAAGAAGAACTACCCGAGGTGGACGGGGTAGATATTCAAAAGCCGCAGCAACAGCAGGTGCCTCTTTACCATCGGCATCTGCATCAGCCGCCCCAAAACCACTCTGAGGACTTCCCTCACAAGACACCTGTAGGAGGCAGGTTAACTCAACATCTGGCGGAATGGCAGGCTATCACGTCAGATGCTTGGGCATTGGAAACAGTTGACCAAGGTTACTGCCTGCCTCTCCTACGCATACCTCAGAGTCATCCACCGGGGATCAGCTCTCAGAAAGCTCCAGATCCGCTCCTCTTACAGGAAATTTTAGACCTGCTAGAGAAAGGTGCCATAGAACCGGTACCTGTAGCGGAAAGGAACAAGGGCTGGTACTCCCCTTACTTTCTCATTCCAAAGAAAGACGGAGGACTGAGACCCATCTTGGACTTGCGAGAATTGAACAAATTCCTCAGGAAAGACAAATTCAAGATGGTAACTCTTTCTCAGATCCTTCAGGCCCTTCAGTTCCAGGACTGGTTGGTATCTCTGGACCTTCAGGACGCTTATTTCCATGTGCCTATCCATCTCAAACACAGGAAATACCTGAGGTTCGCAATTGGCACCTCTCATTATCAATTTCGAGTGCTGCCATTTGGGCTGACCTCCGCCCGAGGGTCTTCTCCAAGTTAATGTCGGTAGTGGCTGCAAGTCTAAGGAGGGAAGGGATTCACGTCTACCCCTACCTGGATGATTGGTTGATCAGGGCTGTATCTACGGAACAAGCTCAGATCCAGCTAAATCACGTTTGCCACTCCCTTCACAGACTGGGCTTCTCCCTCAATTTAAAGAAGTCACAAATGATACCATCGCAGAGACTCCAGTTCATCAGAGCGATCCTGGACACTTCCCTGGGAAAAGCCTCGCCACCAGAGGTGAGGGCTCAAGATATTCTACAGATGGTTACCAAGTTCCAAAATGCCCAACGTCTCCCAGCCTTCGACTTTTTGAGGTTGCTAGGCCTCATGGCATCCTGCATTTTCCTAGTGCCAGAGGCTCGCCTGAGAATGAGATCCCTCCAGTGGGCACTGAGGACTCAGTGGTCACAATTCTCAGGAAGAATGACAGATCTTCTTCAGGCTCCCGACAGGGTGGCTCGAGACCTTCAGTGGTGGGCCTGTCAGGAGAACATTCTGAAAGGAGAACAGTTTTGGCAACCCTGGCCGGAGATAACAGTAGTCACGGATGCCTCACTCACGGGGTGGGGAGCCCACGCCAACGACTTGACCATCAGCGGTCGTTGGTCTCCATCGGAGTCCAGACTACATATCAACCTGTTAGAGCTGAGGGCCATCAGACTTGCGCTGAAGGCGGTCCTGCCAGCTGTACAAGGGAAGAATGTCCTGATAATGACGGACAACACAGTGGCCATGCATTACCTCAACAAAAGAGGAGGCGTGGGATCACTACCCCTGTGCAGAGAGGCGATGCAGCTCTGGTTTTGGGCAATCCAAGAAGGGATCTCTCTATCGGCAGTTCACCTAGCCGAAGAGAAGAACTTGACAGCGGACGCTCTGAGCAGGCAGAGCACAGTCTCCCACGAGTGGGAACTAGCTCAGGAAGTCCTTCAAGAGATCTTCGCCCTTTGGGGAACCCCTCAGGTGGATCTGTTCGCCACCAGTGTCAACAGGAAGTGCGATCTGTTCTGTTCAAGGGAATTTCCCCCGAGAGGAGCTCTGGGAGACGCGTTCATAGTGGACTGGGAGTTTCCGCTTCGTACGCGTTCCCACCGGTCCCTGTCATTCCTCAAATGATCAGGAGGCTGAGAAGATTCTGGAAAACCATGATCCTAATTGCCCCGGATTGGGCCAGGAGAACGTGGTACCCGGACCTTCTAGACTTGTCCTTCTGCCCTCCAATTCGACTTCCACTCAGAGAGAATCTACTCTCACAGAAGGGAGGTCAGGTTCTCCATCCAGACATCAAAACCCTCAACCTTCACGCTTGGCTTCTGAAAGGCTGAGGTACAAGGATTGGGACCTCCCTGATGATGTTATGGAGGTGTTGCTTTCGGCAAGGAGGCCAGCAACAAAGTCTTTATACCGCTGCCATTGGAACAGATTTTGCAGCTGGTGTAGAGAAAAGAATATCGACCCCTTTTCATGTGGTACACCAATGGTTTTGTCCTTCCTACTCTATTTGGCAAATTCAGGCCTTCAAGTTGGCACCATTAAGGGCTATCTCGCAGCGCTATACATCTTTAAGCGCACTGCGGAAGAACCATCCTATTTCAAGTTTGGTAATACAGTTTCTAAAGGGGTTAACTAACGTTTATCCCCCAAGACCATTCCAGGTTCCCCTATGGGATTTAAACTTAGTCCTAACTTTCCTGATGGGCACACCTTTCCAACCACTCCATTCTTGTTCGTTAAGGTTTCTTACCCTTAAAACTGTTTTATTAATAGAACTTACATCTGCTAGAAGGGTGAGCGAGTTACAAGCTCTTTCTTGTAAACCCCCTCATACAATCTTTCACAAAGACAAAGTTGTCCTGCAAGTGAAGCCTAATTTCCTCCCAAAGGTGGTTTCTGAATTCCATATCACTCAGAAGATTACCCTGCCATCTTTCTATCCTCCTCCTCATCCGGGAAAAGAGGAAGAGAGGTTACACAGGCTGGACCCTAGAAGGACTTTAAGTTTTTACATCAGTAGACTGGCCAGGAAAAAACAAGCAGACCAGCTGTTTGTAGGCTATGCAGGTCACAAGCTGGGGTTACCGATAACGAGGCAGACCATTTCCAGATGGATCATTCTAGCCATTTTGGAATGTTATAAACTGGCAGGAAAAGAGCCCCCTCAAAATCTTAGGGCTCATTCGACCAGAGGTATTGCAGCTTCATCGGCCCTCAAAAGAGGAGTGCCGGTTAAAGACATATGTGCGGCTGCCACATGGTCGTCCGTCCATACCTTTACACGTTTTTACAACTTGGATTCCTCCTCCAGTCAAGAGACTAGGTTTGGAAGGGCAGTATTGCACACTATTCATCAATAAAAGGAAGCATGAAGTCAGTACTCCCACCTCCAATAACAATATACTGCTATGGGAGCCTATCTAAGATAAGGAATACGTCTGAGGACACAATCCCTTCGGAGAACAAGTTACTTCTTTTCTTACCTTGTAACGTTCTTTCGATGGGATGTTCCTCCGACGTATTCCTTATCGACCCTCCCATCCATCCCCGCAGTACTACTTCCCTTGTGGTTGCAGTTTACGCTCCTTCAGGATGATTAGTCTAGACCAGACAGAAAAACTGTGGGCTACAAAACGGAACTGAACAACGGACGCTGCGCGCAGCCTTTAGGCAGGATGACGTCGACGTTGATACGGCGGCTGTCGAGGGACATCGACTCGGCGGACCTCGATGCGCAGCGCCCTCTAGAGAAAAATGTTCTGAGGCCAGCAAAGCTGGAAGGAGATATCTAAGATAAGGAATACGTCGGAGGAACATCCCATCGAAAGAACGTTACAAGGTAAGAAGTAACTTGTTCGTCTCTTCCCCCTCTCCTCAACAAAGGCACTCACATTTCATCTAATCTATACATTTCACAGCTCGCACAGGCTCGTTACAGAGGATTTCTCTGAACAAGTTGCATGTATGCATCACTCCAACAACACAATGCTGAGAATTCAGCCTGTAGGGTGATCCCAAAACCCAAATATAGGAGTCATTCCTTCCCCTTACACTTCCTATTTCCAACACATACCAAAAGCAACACCCCGATTTGTATCACCTCAGTCCTACACTATCCTGCGAGGCACGCACCCTTTAGACTGTTCTGAGCATCTTGCATCCCTCTGAACATTACAACTCTAGAAATGCAGAGATTGGCTCAAGCAAGATATATCGAACCTATGCATATTTCTGAAGACCCCTCACGCAGATTATTATAAGTAGACCCTCTCAACAAAATCAAACTACCAAGTACTGACCAGAAGTCAACCAAACCAAAACCCTCTGCATCTTAGTACGCAAGGCTGAAATGCTGACAAAAGAGCCATCTGAGAAAAAATGAAATGCTGCATCTCGTAGCTGCCATGGACATCACCTTCCCAAAAAAGATGACGGTAAATATTTCAGGCCAAAAACATCATCTCCTTACATGAACCACCCACACCCTTCTCAGTAGAAAGATACATAGCCATCAGAATATTTTTTTATCAATGAGATAAAAAAATGACAAAATAGAACCTGAACAGTAAATTCTTCACACAAATCTCTATTCCTTCCTAACTCATCCTCACATGGTGCTCGTTCCTCATCTATTACTCGCCAATATATAGGAGCTTTGAAAGCCACTAGCTACACTGATGATATTCTCATATCATCTATCATCAAGCAAATCTTAGAGGTGCTCACCCCCATCATTGAGGACATCGACAACTGGAACAGGAAATGATTGGCAAACTGAAAGTATTAGAGATCCCATAGCATACCCATTAGGGCAACCAGAGAGTATGTGGATCCCCCTAAAATAACAATCTCAATCAATGTGTGCCGTAACCAAACCACGTGATGCATAAGGCAGGGAAAACAGACTAAAAGTGTAATGTGTGAATTATATTTATACATAACTGAACCAGGATAGGCCTCAAGCAGGAGTGTCCTGCATTGTCCACTCACCAGGGGATCTTACAAATATTCGACGCACAGAAATAAACAGGTTAACAGTTTAAAAGACTAATTTGACTCCTGCATCCTGGAATGATGCTTCCTGTAAAGCTGTGGTGGATGACAAGACTTAACATGGACAGACCGAGCTGAGAAACTGGACGTAAGCAACTTTCCTAGATGGGGACTGTGGAATTTTGTTCTGTCAGGCTGGTGACTAGCCCACACATTGTTAACATGGGCACAAGCTGAGGACCATTGATAATCAGTCGTAGTGAAAGAGGAAGAAGTAGAGAGTATGCTGCTCCTAGATGCATTCTGGAAAGAATAGAAACGTAACAATACAACTATATTAAAAGCGGCAGCATGCATAATCAAATAAATCTGGTAGACTACAATAGAACATCTCAAGTTGTATAAAATGTCACTCGGAACCACCAGACGAAACAAACCCCAATTTTTGATACCTGTCCATCTGCAACTTTCTTTTTAATTACCTGCCTATGTCCTTTCCAACTCCTTTCAATGCCTTCATGGACCATAAAGGGGGTGGATAAGGGAAGCTTGAAAGACCCATAGACAACCTGATCCAAAGAAATATACCTGTGACCCTGGCCACTGTGGCCCTACTGCCCTCTGTAGCCATCCTCCTTCCCTCTCCAAACTCCTGCCGGCTTGGAAGGCAACAGGCATTAATCAGTTTGGGGTGCAGCTGAACAATATTGTAAGGCCACTGTGAGCTATTTAATTGTCATTTGTATAGCGTATTTTCCCATTTGTATGGTTTCAAAGCGCTGTAGGTGAACGCCCTCGGGGGACCTAAGTCCAAGGTATGGGAAATTTGTTAGAGGAGTTTAGAAAGAGTATGTGCATTTAAGCCAATACGAAGGTGGCTTGGGGTGGTCATGTCCCTATTAGCAACCCATATCTGGCTGGTATGTGGATGGGTGAGATGAGGTCATCTGGACAGTATGCGAGTGCGGGAGACTCATTTTGTGTCCAGCTAGACCACATTTTTGTTGTGATGGATAGCTGCATTCTAATGGCAGAGGTGTTGTGCGATGTGCATCTTAAAATGGTGTATGATGACAGATGTGTGCAGGTGGGTGGCCTAGCATTCGGCTATCTTCCATAGGTATGGAGTGGGATACATTATTTTTTTATTTGTTTTATTTGTTTTCATATGAACACAAGCACACAGTAAACCAGTTGCAAGGCAATGCCTCATACAGTCTCATCAGTATTCAAATCACAGTACTACTTAACGCTACTCCCCACCCTCCTCCCCACACACATGTCCAAACCCCTGCTTGATGTCAATGTTGTCACTACTAATAAGACTGGATCCCTTCTTGCTTTTATTAGGGTTCTGCAACTCTCTCCGTCTCCCTGGTCTCTGGGTCGAACAGGGCTTGTAACACCACTTCCCAGGCCATAATCCCTGTTATATTTTCTCCTTGACTAGGCTGTACTGCTCCCCTCTGGTGTCCGGTCAAATGGTCGAAAATAAATGGTCGAATGACCATTTGATCGAATCAAAATGGTCGGAAAAAAAGGGTCGAATTTATTTATTTATATATTTTTTTAAAGTTTTGGTTGCTTAAAAAATATTTTTAATAAAGAAAAAGGGAGGTTGGGGGGGGATCCTCCCCATAAAATTAAAAAAAAAAAAAAAAAATCAACCTTTTTTTTCAACCATTTCACTTCGATCAAATGGTCATTCGACCATTTGGTTTTCGACCAAATGACTGGTAACCCTCCCCTCTGAACCACTGTTTCAGCTAAAGCCCACCTCTTCATAACCCACCAGCCCTCATCTACATCTGGATCCCTGGGTGACCTCCATGCCGTGGCAATTCTGTGTTTAGCCAATATGTACGCCAGATTCTTCAATTTGGTGATATGTTTTTCCCCTTTAGGGCACGGGAAGTGGCCCAAAGGTCCAGCTGCTGGGGCCACCACATTCAACACCAGGCCCCCCTCTTCATTCTGCTTGCTACCTCCCGCCAGTATTGTTCCACTATCGGACACTTCCAAAACGTATGGCGCATGGCCGCTTCCTATCCTTTGCACCTGGGGCATACCTGTTCTGCAGCACCTGGAACCCATGAAATTTGCTGGGACGTCCTATATGCTCTGTGTATAATCTGCAGCTGTATCCAGCCCTCCAGATAAGGTGCATATAAGGACTTTTTGCGCACAGAAATCTTGTTAATACGGCCCTTTTCATTCTTCCTTGCGTACCACTTACACAGGCTATTTATGGCAGCACCCCCATAAATCATGGAGCTCACTGGTGACCGTATCTTGCAAATTCATGCTTGACTTTAGTAATCGACACAGTTCCTTGACAGAAGCAACTGGGATGAGTCCTGATATGTTTTTATTAACACTCTCCTCTGTTAATTATTCTATCAAGATAATAATTTGAGTAATGTAAAAGGAAATTTGTGTTTTCTTCACTTTGTTCAACTGCCTGAATTTTGAAGGTTACAGCGTTATTAAAGCATCTTGAATCATGAACATGTGTTTCACTTTGCTTTAGGACAGAGGTAGTATTGTGTAAAATGAAAAGTGTCTTAAACAAGGGCTGCATTTCTGCCTAATTGGCTTTAATAGAGGCAGCGCAGATGCAGCAGCATGGGCATTTCATACTTTCTTTTCTTTTCTTCACAGAAGCACCCCAATTGCATAGCTAGGCATGTGGTCTGAACTTTAACTCCCTTTCTGAACACCCACCGCAAGCAGGTATAATGGATACAGGTAGAAGCATTGCTGTATATATTTTCAGTGGCACAGATTGCACCTGTACCTCTCAACAGGACTGCTATATATTCAGGCAAAGTAGTATAATTTATCAACTGAGCTGCTATACCGTACGCATGTAATGGCAGAATGCCAGATATTCACAGCAGGGCTGATTGCATCATGCCCACATTTCTCAGCAGGACTGCTATGTTTTGGGACAGAATCTGAATTTCTTAACAGAGCTGCTGTTAAGAAAGCACGAACATGTGTTGGCATTTTCTTTAGCACGCTTAAGTACAGTGCGACAACAAAGCTCTTCCACCAACCTCCGACAGTGTGAGAAGATGGCATTGCTGTCATATACGTCAATCCCTTCAACTCGGTCTTGTGCTTTTCAAAATTTCTGCTTTTCCCATGTCCTATTACTGAGTCCCACTGCCAAATATCTAGCATATTTCAAAGCCTCATTATGAATCTCCTGACTAATGTAGGATAGTCCAAATGGGCTTAGAGCTTTTGACAAGCCATTTATGCCAGCCAAGCCTCACATGGAACTGCAGTGCCCTAAACCTATGCGCCTTTCAGTGTCAACAGCCTGTTGGGAAAGGCAGCTTAGTGGGTCAATAACCCTGCTGCAGAGATTATTGTGTAGCCTGTTAGTTCAAATCCTTAATAGGCGAGTTAATGAGTCTGCATCAGAGATATGCATTTAAGATGCAGGTAACATTCAATTGAAACACAGTTGACTTAACTTTCTACTTATCAAAAGGACTACTAAAGGTTTAGTGATTCAGAACACACATTTCATCCAGGTTGCTCTATTTGTAATGGCTGATAACGCACAACTCCTCAGGGCTGCTATACCTTTGATTGCTCAGAACACAACTCTTCAGGGCTACTATGCTTTTAATGACTCAGAACACACACCACATCAGGGCTGCTATACCTGTGATGGCTCAGAACACACAGCTCTTCAGGGCTGCTATACTTGTAATGGCACAGAACACATACCTCATCGGGGCTGCTATACCTGTGGTGGCTCGGAAGAAGCACATCCCATGAGGACTGCTATGTGTAATGGGTCCGAACACACACCTAATCAGGGCTGCTATACCTGTGATGGCTCAGAAGTAGAACATGCACATCCCATGAGGACCACTATACTTGTAATGGCTCAGAACACACACGTCTCATCTGGGCTGCTATACTTGTAACGGCTCAGAACACACACCCCATCAGGGCTGCTATACTTGTAATGGCTCAGAATACAAACCTCATCAGGGCTGCTATACTTGTAATGGCTGAGAACACACATCTCATATGGGCTCTTATACTTGTAATGGCATACAGTGTTGGTAAAGCATCTAACTCTATAATTCCCAGCCTAATGGCCAAAAGAAGGTTTGCACACATCTAAAAATGAACACCCAATGGTAAAGCTGCTCTATATTTTTAAATGGAAAAGGCATTTTCAGCTTTTTGGATATTTATTGGTGCTATGTTAAACGACAAACCGAAAAGCAGTAGCGGAAGAGCAACTCTGAACCTAAGAAATACAGAGGAACAAAGGTGTGGCAGGGAGGGGACGAAGGGACAGAGAACATACTAGACAATCCAAAACAGACATCCGAGCGACAGGAAGAGAGCAATGAGCTACATGATAGGACAACAAAGAAAGTGAGAAGTGAAACAGAGTTAATAATAGGACAGACACACAATAGGAGCGAGGGATAGAAACAGGAAAGGAGACATTTGGAGACAATAAAATAAAACACAGACCAACAGCAGGTGGGGAGACATGGAAATAGAAAAGCAAGACTAGAGAAGGGCAGGCCAATAAAGATAAAAAGGAGTAGCAACCACAACCGAGAAAATGAAAAAAAACTATATAGCCAGAGTAATGACATGAGGTAGAGGAGTTATATCAACCGAGACGGTGAGATGTAGGAGGAAAAAAGCAACAATAGAATGCAGAGATGGGAGAGGCAGAGTGACAGGGAAACAGACAGCAAAATGTGGCATTTCAACACTTATGTGTCGGAGGCAGAGCGTCAGAAAGTGAGACACAGGGGAAACACAGTAGCAAAGGGAAGGAGAGATGAGCAAATATATGGAGTGGCTGTCAAGCAGGTAGTGTCAGGCAGCAACAGTGGGCCCGAGAGGCAGAGAAGTGATGCTGGTAGAGTGAGGGACTTGATTTATGAATCACTGGCATCTGTAGTAACTATTAGTGGAGTTTGGGCCCAAGTATCATAAAGATGAAGCTGGGTAGTATGCATCTACAAGGTTCTTGTGTGGGGAAAATGTTTTCCACAGGTGCAATACGTTATTTAGAACCACTTTGAAATACAGCGGTTTTGTCACTTATGTTTTCAAACAAAGTTTTAATTGAACGCACAAATTGGATAGTTGTCAGGCACTTTTTACTCTCTTGCGAAGGAGGAAATTCATTTTTACTCTCTTGAAATTGGATTTACTCTCCAATTCTAAAAATTGGGAGCAAAATACTCACTCCAAAATCCTATCTGGAGCACTGGCTGTATCAATTGTAGTCTCTCATTTCGCGACACCTTCTTATGATATACCAGCACCCCCCGCCCATTGTGCATCTGTGAAAGGGGCTCCCAGGTCCTCCTCCCATTCACTCCTTATTGCCAGGAGGGTGGAAATCTTATTAGATAATAGGAAGTCATATATCCTCAATATTGTATGCCCCCCGCCCCCTCCGATATCTGGTACAAGATATCTACCATAGCATGCTGTTCTTTCAATTCGCTATATGCCGGCCACCTCTGCATTATCTCCCCCTTGATAGTGTTGTGCAACAAGTTTTGGTCTTTATGCAGGCCTGTGTGGTGGGCCAATTCTTCAAAGGGAATAAATGAGATATCCTGCCACAGATCACCTATCGTGGCCAACCCATGAGGTTCCCAGTACACTTGTATCTTTTGTCTCACCTGAGATGAGGCAGCCACTACTCTGACCCCGGGAATCTAGACCGAAAACAGGTCTGTGAGCCCTATCACTGCTAATGCTCTGTCCCACTTCTTTTCTCCCAAAGACATTTAGTGCGATCCGTGTTCTCACCAGGGCTTTCTATTCCACACCAATTCCTTTAGCTAATACCGTGATCCTGGGGATTGCAGCATCAGTGTATCCAGCGTTGGGTCATCAGCAAGCCAGTCCACTACAAACTGCAGTTGTCCCGCAATGTAGTACAGATCAAAGCGCAGGACCTTAATGCCGCCCTCTTCATATGGCCTATGCAACGTGGAAAGTGCTATCCTGTTCTGCACTCCGTTCCACAGGAACCTTCAGCTAATACTGTCTAGCGTTTTGAAGAAGGATTGTGGTATATAATATGGTACATTTACAAAAGTGCAACAAACGAGGCAACACTACCATTTTCAATAATGCTGCCCTCCTCACAAGGAGAGAATGAGCTTGGTCCAATATTTCATGGAGCTTTGGATGTCCACTAGGGCCCTTTGCGTGTTGTGTACATGCTCAGTAGCTGGATCGTGATATATATTGACCCCCAAATATCTGAACGTGGGCCCTGGCCACTGTAACGCCAATCCTGGAAGCACCCTCTGCTCTACCTTGCACAGACCCGCTAATGGGAACAGCACAGATTTATCAGTACTAATCGTAATCCCTGATAACCTCGCAAATGGCTCTAGCACCTCTGACAGCAACTCCAAGTTGTCTTCAGGGTTCTATATATACACAACAATGTGTCTTCCGCCTACAATGATATCAGATGCGTAGCTCTGTCTATTTCTATACCTGTCACCATATACTCCCTCCTTCGGTATTGTACAATTGGTACATTGCTATGATATAAAAAAGTGGGGACAGTGGGCAGCCCTGTCTAGTACCTTTACCCAATTCCCATGCTTCCGAGATGCATCCGCCAGTTTTGACTCTTGCCATCGGTCTAGTGTACTGCAACCTGACCCACTGAATGGATGCCAGCCCAAATCCGAATCTGCGCAGTGTTGCATACAAACAGTCCCATCTCACTGAGTCAAACGCCTTCACGTCTCCAGCGTGGCTATGGCGCATGGGATCTCCCAGTCCTCCATACTGTCTATCACATGGTGCAGCTGCCTCAAATTCCAGGACATGCTGCCTCCCGGGACGTACCCAGTCTGGTCCGGTTGCACCAGTGTGTGTATTACTTTCATCATTCTGTCCACCAGTGTAAATGTAAGAATTTTTCTATCCTGATTTAACATTGACAGAGGCTTTTAGGAGCTACATTCCGTCTCTGGCTTGTTTGGTTTGAGGAGGGGTATAATGACAGATTCCCGTAAGCTTGGGGGGAGAACACCACCCTCATAAGAGTCAGTGTAGGTGTTAAGCAAATGCGGGGCCAGTTCCTGAGCATATTCCTTATAATATTCTCCGGGCAGTCTGTCTGTGCCCAGCGTCTTCCCCATCGTCAGGGACCTAATCGTCCCCAGTATTTCCCCTACTGTGATGGGTCCGTCCAAACCATTCCTGGCTTCCTGATCTAATATAGGGAGGTCTATCTCGCCCAGCACCTCTTGTAAGTGCTCTTGCGATATTGAGGGTCCCTCTTTATACAGGCCTTGGTAGAATTCCTTAAAGGCCACAGTAACTCCCTTTTGGGTATGGCAGAGGTCCCCTTCTAGCGTGCGGATCGAGTGAATCGGGCTTCTCTTCTTTCTTGTATAGCCATGCTAATAGTTTTATCTCCTTCTTTGTGCTGCCTTTCAATATATTTAGAGTAGTTATGCTTGTCCTCCACCTTGCCCTGCTGAGGACTGTTCCAGTTCTCTTAATTGCTCTTCTGCCGAGGAAAGCTCTCTGTTAATGGTAGCCTAGACGTTCCCAGAACCTGCAATGGTTGCTCCCCTGACTACAACCTTCAGTGCCTCCCAGAATGTTCATGCCCTGGCAACACTCCCTTCTTTACATTTGACATCCACAATACTTTTCCTGAGGCAGTCACGAAACGGGGGATCCTGTAAAGTTTCTCCTTTGAGTCTCCACGTGGGTATTGTAGCCCTAGGGGGCTTAAGCCGCCATTGTAGACTAACAGGGCGTTATCTGACAGTATTTTACCTTCATACTGCACCCTATCAATTAAATGGTCAATTTCCTGCCTGCCCTACAAAGAGATAATCTATTCTAGTATGCACTGCATGCGGTGCTGAATAATATGAATAGTGACTAGTATCGCCATGGAGTACCCTCCAAATGTCAATCAGGTCAAATGCCCTTAACAGTGTACTCGGGGCCTTAAAAGGTGGGGCTGGCTTACTATACTTAGCATCTGACCTCTCCAGGTTTGGGTTAAGCGTGCAGTTGAAATCACCCCCCATATAATATTGTTCCTGTATAGGCCCAACCTCTGGTAGAGTGATTGGAAGAATACTGCCGCATTATGGTTGGGTGCATACGTGTTAATAATACAGGCCCTGTACTAAGACCGTCCTACCCTCATTGTCGGTTTTAATTTGGGTCGCCTTAAATGGTACAGTGGGCGCTATCCATATTGGGACCCCCCTAGCATAGGTGGAATACGCTGAACCAAACACCTGCCAATTCCATTTATTTGCCACCAGTGTCTGCTTTTCGGGTTTTAGTTGTCTATTTCTTTTCAGGTACGCATAGACTCTGTTCCATTTGACATAATCATTTAGTCCCCTTATGTTCCAGGTAAGCACCTTTATTGTTCCAGCCATAAGCATATCATCAGTTTGGGGAGGCTGTCTGCCCCTACCTCCGCAGGTGCTGCTCTTTTGCTGCTATTTGGGAATCCATTTAAGTATGTTCTACTACTACCCATCATTGACACGGGTGGACAAACCCCATTAACTCCCCCAAACATTAACATTTGCCCTACGTCTAGTACCGCGTTCGGGCATATCTGCTTCCCACATCGTCCTTCAGTGTTCATACCCCAGGATGGTGCATAGCGGGTGGGCGCATAAAACAAGTGCCCTATAAAATAGAACTCGGAGGAAGTGGCTCAGCACTACCGCAAATCTGGTCTCACCTTGTGTAGTTTGTATCATTGGTCAGTGGCCTCTCTCACGCCCTGTAGATCTAAATTAGGAGTCCACACTCACTTACAAAATCAAATAATAAAGTAATAAAATAATACACTAAGCTCCTCAGCCAAGCAATATACTTTCCATAAAAGCCCACTTGTCCCGGGGCTCTCATGATAGCAAGTCACCTTAAGCCTGTTAGAGGCCCATTGCCTCAATGGGAGGTCTCTCCTAGGACTCTCGTCCTCAGTTTCGGCTCATTCTGTTTACTTCTCCCGTGGTCTTCTCTCTCCTCTCTTCTGTCTGGACCTAGTTTCTCCCTATCCATCCACGCTTGGGCTTCCTCCGGGAGGTCAAAGAACCAAGCCCGGTTCTTGTGTATGATTTTCAGCCACGCCAGGTAAATTAGCATGTATTTTAGGCCCGCCGCTCTGAGACTGGCTTTGGCGGCCATGAATTGCACCCGTTTTTTCTTCACCTTGAAGGTGTAGTCAGTATACACTGCCAAATGCGCCAAGGCTCTCTTCAGTACACCCCCTTGTCTGGAGTAGGCCAGTATCTTCTTGCGGTCTTTGTAGTTCAGGACCTTTGCGATTATTGGTCTAGGAGGTGCGCCAGGAGGCGGGCGTCTGGTCAGCGCTCTGTGTGCTCTCTATTGTAAATCCCTGTGTAAGGTTTCCGGGCCTGATTTCCTGGAGAAGCATGTTTTCTATCTATGTAGTGGGCTCCGCGCCTTCCTCTCCTTCAGGTATTTGTATTTGTATTTGTATTTATTGATTTATAAAGCGCCTTACACCAAAGCGCTGTATAGTGGAACAACTTAATACATAAAAACATAAACAATATAACGGTGGAAGCAAAATTACAATATGAATCCATCAACAAAACCGTGAGCAGAGCAATTAACTGAAGGGGATAGGGAGAATAGGGTAGTGGGACTGGGTTGGGGGAGGGGTGGTGATGAGTATGAGGAGGGAAGGGGAAGGGTGAGAGAGGGGAGGGAGATAATCAAGGGGAAAGAATAAGGAGGAAGGGGATGCAGAAGGTAGCCCCACTATTTGAATATTGTTCCTCCTCACCTTGCCCTCTGCTTCCTCCACCCTGTTTTCAAGGAGGCTGACCTTCTGCTGCAAAATGTGCTATTATCCTGCGTCTCCTGTAGCGTGTCTGTGTTCTTCTCCATTTGAGTCTCAAGGGCGGTCGTATGCTCCGCCAAGCGGCAAACATCCTGTCGCAGCAGTTCCACATCTAATTGCACTTCCCGCATTTGTGACCCGTAAAAAGCCTTGAGGTCTGCAATAGCCTGCGTAACTTGGGGCTCTGTGATCCCTGTTGGGTCCTGTTGAACTACTTTAATGTTGTTTTCAATAGACATTTGTCCTGCCTTCATCTTGGTGGATTTGGGAGGCATGTATTCTGCAGAGCGCTATATTAGTGGTCTGCAATTTCTCTTGTCTAAATATAGCTGGAAAATACTGAGGCGCGACTTGTGGTGCTTGAACCAGAGACCACTATGCTACTGGGCTTCCTGACGCGCTGTAATTTCCAGGCTATTGATCGGGTCTTATTGTAGGTATTCCCAGTCCTTCTCCCTCCACTCCTAGTGTGCTTTCCCACCCTCCTGCACTCCTCAAGCAGATGTCTGAGCTCCGTGGCCCAATGCAGTCTTTTCTTCAAAGCAGACTGGTACAAGTGCCCTGCCAGCCTTCTCCAGCCAGAGGATTTTTAGTGCAGTAGGCGGCCCTTTAAATCGTTATTGCCAGGCTTGTGGGCCATCCGCTGGCTATGGGAATGTGCAGGCTGTAGTTGTGCTCTACATATATTGTGTATTGCGTAAGCACCACCGCTTCGCAACTGATGGCAGTCCCTCAGCTCTTCACTGCAGCCTCTGAATATCTTGGCAAGACTGCCCACATTCGCTGGCACTGCGACTGAAGTTGTTGTAAGGTTTTGCCGGTACACTTTCTGTACAGGGAGGGGCGTGTTATGTCCGCCTTGCATCCTGCTACACAGTGACACAAGGCGTCCAAAAAAAGGCCCGCCCCTGCTCCGCAGAGGCAGTTCCGGGCAGAACAACCAGCCGAGCGTGTCCGTGTCTTTAATGCTCCCGCCGGAGCTGTGCAAGCGAAGCCTTCACGCGTGGGCCCATTATCCCTGTCTCCCGCCGACGCCACGGCCGGGATAGGACTCAACACTGGCGATGAGAGACGTGAAACCAACGGCATGCGTGCCGACGTAAAATCAAGCGACAGCAGAATTTTCGGAAACACGGTGGAGGGGGGGCACACAAACCCCCACCAACCCAAAAAAAAAACATTTTTCGGTGAAAATGTGTTCCTCTGCTGCTGGGCCTCCTAAACCTCTCCTGATCCACTTACAACGCTGGATCGACCCCAACACGCAGCCGCACGGCACCAGAGGCCATCAACACTGCGCAACATGATCCTGGCTGGGGAGAAGGCACTCCACTCACGCCCCACACATGGACACATTTAAGGAAGGCAGAAGACCCACACAGGGGCACGCTGAGGTGAGACATCGACCCCCACACGTGACAAAGTGAAGCCCAGTCATGGCGACCGGCACATCCACCCCCAGGCCCGGCACGCCATCCAGACTGCCTGCAAACCTGTCGGGGTTCACACCGCAAGCCCGCCCACAAGGTGGCTCCTCAGTGATGATCCAGCCTTTTGACCCCTACACTGACCCATCATCGGTTGGCCCAAGATGGCAACTGTGGCTACAAAAGTTTGAGATGGCAATGGATTGTAAGGACATTACCACTGCAAGAAAGATGAGATCGCACCTATTGCTGAACGTGGGGGATGAAGTGTTACGCATCTTCAATTCTCTGACAATAGATGACGGCCTGGATGTCTACCAGCAAGCGAAGGATGCCCTCATTGCCCATTTTCTCCCAGAGCTCAACCCAGATTACGAGACATTCATGTTCTGTACAACAATCCAGCTGGAAGAGGAGACGCTAGATGCATACCACTCCAGACTCCGGAAGCTGGCAATATCGTGTGAATTCAGACATCGAGAAGGAAATCCGAAGACAGCTCATCAACGGTATCCAATCAGAAAAACTGAGAAGGATGGTACTGAGTGAGAAGGGCATTTCGTTGACCTGAATCCTTGAGCTGGGTCGCCAGAGTATACTAGCTCACGCCAGAGCAGCACACATGGGCACAACCCTTCAGAAACTACAGCCAGCCATCACATCGGCCACTGTGGCCCAGATCACAAATCGCCAACCTACGAGGGATGAGACCGGTGGAAACTACACGCACTCCAGGTGGCAGCCCCGATTCCCCGGGACCCACGAAATGTGGGTGGTGCAAAGGGCCTCGCCACGGAAGACGCAACTGCCCGGCCCAGGGGACCACATGCGGCGCATGTGGCAGGAAAGACCATTATGCCAAGGTATGCAGGTCGTCGGGCGCACAGCAACAGACACTGCAAGCACCCCAGGAAAGGAGTGGGGGAAAGAAAAAGAAACAGGCCAGCGCCCGGCGAATCGAAACCACGAACTCCTCCACGGAGGAAGAAGGTGATGACGCAGCACGTGCCCAATAAGGCTCTGAGCGAACAGTGGAAGAAAGGGAGGAAGGTCTACCTGGTGTCAGCCCTCAACCATGGAAACACCACGCCAAGGAAGAAGCTCTGAAGACGAAAATGCCAGGTGGCGATCCAGAACCAGAAGGTACTGATGACAATAGACACCGGGGCCTCGGTAAAACGTAATGCCACTGACTGACTGTTAGCTGTCCAATTGTGCCATTTCGCATCTAGTTATTCTTGTACTGTGCTTACTGACCGTTTTGCACTGATGCTAGCTGCCTAACTGCACCATTTTCGAATCCAGATGTCCCTGTACTGTGCCTACTTACCTGACTTGCACTGTTGCTAGCTGCCTAATTGTGCCATTTCGCATATAGATGCCCCTGGACTGTGCCTATTGTCCTGAGGTACACTACTCTGCACTGAACCCTTATAGCCATATCCTCGGCACATTGAGAAATTCAAGTTGCGACATGCAGCAAGAACCTTTGCCAGCATTATCCTTATATGTATAGTCCTCCTAGGACTATCAGCCTGCACTGCCGATAGCCTCCGCACAAGTATAACTAAGATTTTACTTATTCGCCCATCAATCATGCTCTACCATCCTGTGCCTATATCGAACCCTTACCTCAATGACCCAGCCCTCTGGCTCAAGCACTTTGCTACCAAACCCACCCCAAACATCCCATGTACTGTACAACAAAGGAATAGCAGACTTAGAACTAGACTGCCTAGACCACCTTGTATTGTGCACAATCGCACTGCCCTTCCACTACCCATCCCTACAGCAACGCCTAGCCATCCACCATCCACCCTACCTATCGCAGCACTCAAGGGAGCCCTTATCAATGCTAGATCCCTCACAGCACACGCCCTTGACATCGCTGATCTCATCACGGTCCAGAACCTTGACTTCCTAGCTATTACCGAAACCTGGTTACATGACGCCTCTGGTCCTCTCCTCGCTCTATCCCTACCCAAGGGTTATACCATCATCAGAAACGACCGCCACTCCAACTTGTCGAAAGGTGGTGGAGTCGCCTTTATTCACAGCAACAAAATCGTTATGAGAGCTGCTCCCCTCATACAATTTAGTTCTGCAGAATCTCTTATATACAGACCTCCAGGCCCATTAGGTTCATTCACAGATGAGGTTGCATCCACCCTGTCGACTAACACCAAGCCCAACTCTCAGATACTGCTACTAGGAGACCTTAACCTAGGTCTCTCAGATCCCAAGGACCACATGGCTACTGAAGTAGACACCACCCTCTCCAACCTAGGCTTCCAGCAGCGTATTCGTGATCCCACACACATCAAAGGAAGAACGCTCGACTGGCTAGCCGACCTTAACTGTAACACCAATGTCACTTCTAATGATGCATGCGCCTGGTCGGACCATCATGTTATTACCTTCCTCCTCCCAGCCACCAACCCCCAACCCATACCTACCATAGCCCCCGCTATACCTACCAGAAACAAAAAAGATATCACCAGGGAGAAACTGCTTCCTCTTATCCTCCCTTGCTTGAACACCTTTGCTGCACAGCAGAAGGATAAGGACCCCACTGTCCTAGTAGACATTTATAACAGCCTAATGACTAATGCCATTGAGAGCTTAGCTCCTTTAAAAATCCGTAAAGCTAAACAACAGTCCCACCTGAACACTTGGTTCACCCCGCAGCTCAACGCGATGCGTAAAGAAAAGCGCAAAGCTGAAGCCCTTTGGAAAAGCCATGCCAGTGCTGTTTAGCTTCACACCACTCACCGTTCTGGAGGTTGAAAAAATCACCCGCAATCTAAAACCCTCAAATTGCCAAGGGGACACCTGTCCAGCCCCAATCATTAAGGAGTCGGCTCATGACCTCGCTCCTTTTATAACCTCTTTCATCAATGCCTCCTTTCAATCGGGAGTGGTCCCCAATAACCTAAAGGATGCTTGGGTTATCCCTCTCCTAAAAAAACCCACCCTAGACCCGGAGGTTCCAACCAATTATAGACCCATCACAACTGTCCCTTTTCTGCTAAAGATCTTAGATAGAGCAGCCTATCTTCAGATACAGAACTATCTGGAATCAAACAACCTACTAGGCATGAGACAATCCGGCTTCAGACCGAAGCATGGTACGGAGACAGCCCTCCTTGATCTCAAGACCCAAATCGAGGATATCAAAGACAAAGGTAAACTAGCCTTGCTACTACTACTAGACTTATCTGCTGCCTTTGATCTGGTTAATCACCAAATCCTCTGTCACCACCTGAAAACTGCAGCTCACTTCTCTGACATGGCCACAAACTGGATTCAATCCTTCCTGGCAAACAGACAGATGAAGGTATTCTCGCCCACCTCTGCGGCTGACCCTGCACCAGTCCCGTGCGGAGTCCCCCAAGGATCGTGTGTTTCCCCCACCCTTTATAATGTATTCACTAAACCCTTATTCGATGTGCTTGATTACCTGGGTGTTACCTACACAAATTATGCGGATGACACCCAGATACTCATCCCCATCACGGGTGATTACACTTTAGACTCAAAAGCCTTGAACGATGTCTACCATGTCATTCAAACTTGGATGGCCCAACATGAGCTCTGTCTCAATGATGACAAGACAGAGCTCCTCATCCTAGGTACTCAGCAAAGACTAAACAAACTGAACCCTATGTTTAGTTCCTTTAACATTGATGGAAACATAACTAAAGTTTCTAAAGACACAAAAACACTTGGAATCTACCTTGACTCCACCCTCTCCCTTCACAGACAAACCAATGCAGTTGCGGCCGCCGCCGCCTATACCTGCAAGTTGATCACAGCCTGTCGTCCTCTCCTCTCCTCGCATAACTGCACTACCCTGGCTAGGACCCTGGTCATGTCTAAACTTGACTATTGCAATGCATTGTACCAGGGCACTAACCAGTGTAACCTAGACAAGCTCCAAATTATACAAAATAACGCCATCAGGGCAGCCCTCAATATCCCTAGATCTGCACACATCTCGGATACTAGGAAGAACCTTCACTGGTTGTCAGTCACCCAAAGGATCTTACTAAAATCGCTTGCCCTTACCTACAAATGCCTGAACAATCTGGCCCCCACGTATCTCTCCTCACGATTCACAATGTACACTCCAGTCCGATCACTTAGATCTACCCTGAATCAGAGCCTAACGATACCCAGATACAAGCTCCAAACAGCCGGTGGGTCTAGCTTCCCAGTCCTGGCAGCCAAACTGTGGAATACTGTCCCCTTGACTATCAGAAACCTCCCCTCCTTCAACCTTTTCAAACACAAAGCCAAATGTTGGCTCGCCTCCTCCAATGCCTAAGATTCTTACTAAAATGTGCTGCAATAACATCAGTAAGGATGCATTACTTGACTCTCCATGTACCACCTACACATGTCTATTTCTATGCCTTACTTATTGTTGATATATCATCATTGTATGCAACGTATGTAACCATTGCCTTAAGAAATGCGCCCGGTAGCCTCCGGGCCTGGTCTGCGCTATACAAATAAAATAAATACAAATACAAATACCACGTTCAGGACACTCCAGCCCCAACCTGACCTGAAAGCGACGGACACGCTACTATTTGCATACGGGTGCAAGACCCCTCTACCCATAGTAGGCAGGTTCCGTACCACCATCAACCACGGCGAGAAGGCGCTACAATAAAAAAAATCTACGTGGTGAATGCGGGCATTGAATGCCTCCTGAGTGGAGACGCAGCTGAAGACCTGGGGTTGGTGAGCTTCATCTGCGAAGTGACTGACTCACGAGAGGTCGAGAACGTGCTAGAAAAATACCCCAACCTACTCAAGGGGATAGGATGCCTGAAGGGAAAATCGATCAGGCTACACATTGACGAGTCAGTCCAACCAAGAGCAGTACGACACAGAAGGACGCCGTTCCACATGCGCGACCAAGTGGAGAAGGAGCTAAGGGCACATGAGAAAGCTGGCATAATCGAAAAAGTGACGGGGCCCACGCCTTGGGTCTCCCCCATGGTGGTCACGAAGAAGTCAAAACAACCTTGCAAGGTCAGAATATACATCGACATGCGCTTACCAAACGCAGCAATCAAGCGGGACCTCACCAGGTCCAGGATATTCTCCAAGGTAGACCTGAATGCTGGCTATCACCAGTTGAAACTACACCGGGACTCCCGGTACATAACAACTTTCTCAACGCACATTGGCCTACGCAGGTGCAAGCACCTGAGTTTTGGAATCTCTTCGGCCGCTGAGGTCTTCCAGCAAACAATACAGGAGGTGATTCGCGACATACCAGGGGTCCTAAATGTCAGCAACGGCATTCTGATTCATGCCAGCAACAGAGAGGAACACATGAAAAGACTCCACATGCTCCTTGGCAGGTTAGAAAGCGCAGGACTGACGATTCATAAAGAAAAATGTGAATTTATGAAGGACGAGATATCATTCTTTGGGTACACGTTCAATAGCACAGGCATCTCAGCGGACCCACAAAGTGGCGGACATCCAAGCTGCTACCCCACCGGCCCACCACGCCAACTGAGGTGCGCAGTTTCCTAGGAATGGCCACATACTGCGGGAGGTTCATCCCAAATCTGCCCACGCTCTCGGAGCCCCTTCGAGAACTCACAAAGGCCAGCACAAAGTGGGAGTGGGGACCTGCCTGCCAAGAGGTGTTCGAGCACATAAGCATCATTGTCAGCCGACACCACAATGGCCTATTAGGACACAGCACTTCCAACTGAACTGTATGTGGACGCAAGCCCCGTGGGCCATCCTCACACAAGTGACAAAAATGGGTGAACAGAGGCCGATTGCCTATGCCTCCAGGGCCCCAACACCGACGGAGCAACGATACTCCCACATCAAAAAAGAGGCAAAAGCTGTGCTATGGGGTTGCCGACACTTCCACCTATATCTGTATGGCCAAAAATTCACAATTTATACAGACCACAAACCACTGCTCCCCATATTCACAGGCACGTCCTCTCACCCTCCGGCCCGGATCGCCAAATGGCTATTCCACCTCCAACAATATAACTTCGAAACTGGCATACCAGCCTAGCAGTGGAAGCCCGGCAGACTTCCTATCAAGACACCCGAGAGCGGCAACACCTAAGGAAAAAATCCACGTGGCAGAGGAGACTGAAGAACACATCTGCCAGGTGATACACAACATGATGCCTCGAGCAATCAGCCTGGACAACATAGTTGAGGCCACACAGGGAAATGGAGGTCGTTCCTGCGGAACATCCACAACAAGACAGCAGAGGCAAAAGATTTCCTCACGGGGGTCTTCACGATCCGGCAGGACCTCTCCATCACGGAAGAAGGACTCATCCTCTGTGGAACTCGAATCATCCTCCCCCTGAGCCTTCAAGACAAGATGGTGGCATTGGCACACGTGGGCCACCAAGGGATAGTACGAACCAAAGCCCGGATCAGACACTGCTTATGGTTCCCCCAGATAGACAACAAAGTCGAGCGGCTGGTTGGCACCTGCCTCCCATGCCAGATAACGGGGCCTCCGCCCAACCCAGAGCCCATCCGGCAGTGCGAGGGTCCGGCAGATGGGACGCAATAAGCATAGACTTCTACAAATTACAGGAAGGCATCCACCTACTGGTGGCCATTGACGACCACTCCCGGTACCCGGAAGTCGAGATTGTCAAATCCACGGCAGCGGAGGGGGTCATACCCGTGATTGAAAAAATGTTCGACGCACGGACTACCAAGAAGAATCAGGAGCGACAATGGCCCACCTTTCCAAGGGGAAGAGTTCAAACAATATTTCAAAGACTCAACATCCGCTATCACTACATTATGCCGAGATGGCCGCAGGCAAACAGCGATGTGGAACGTTTCATGCGGACAATTAACAAGGTACTGCGCCTGTCACGTGTCAACGCTAGCCCATGGCAGGTCGATCTCTACCGATTCCTGCGGAACTACAGGATCACACCGCACAGCACGACAGGCATACCGCCGGCAGACCTGATATTCGGCACCATCATAAACTCCTCCATACGACATCACCCGAGCAGGAGCCCGGACAAGCTCGACAATGAGCAAACCGAGTCAAGAAGGACAGGAGCCAACGTGCACATGAGCGTCAAGAGGCGTGCCAAGCAGTCCGATCACCGAGTGGGTGATCAAGTGGTCATGATGAGGAATCCGTCCAAATCCAAACTGGACACCCGCTATGACACAGCCCCGTGGACAATCAGTAAACGGCACGGCATGATGCTAACTGCAAAAAGGGGGCAAAGACAAGTGATGAGAAATGCGTCATGGTTTAAGGCCGTGCCAAGGAAATTGTGGACCGACGGCAAGCGTCCCTCAGAAGAAGAGGATCCGCCGAGGACCGAGGGACCAGAGGACCCGTACGGTGGAAAAAGCATGGATGGAGGAGCCGAGGAACTACTGAGCGAACCAGAACCGGGCGAGCAGGACAATGAAGGTGAGCAGCCCGAGGGGACACTGGGGCCCAGTGCCAGGGGTGGAAGATATGGGTTAAGAACCGCCACCAGGCCTCCAGCCAGGCTCAGAGACTGAGTGGTAGATGGGGGCCCCCCCAAGTGACTCGATAAAAAGGGGGCAGCCCGTTGGCTGAGAAATGTATGTTTTGTTTACTTGTTCAGTCAAAATAAAGGAGGAATGTTATGTCCGCCTTGCGTCCAGCTATGCGGTGACGTTAGGCGTCCAATAAAAGCCCCGTCCCCGCTCCGCGGAGGCAGTTCCGGGGCAGAACAACCAGCCGAGCATGTCCTTGTCTTTAATGCTCCCGCCGGAGCTGCGCAAGCGAGGCCTTCCCGCACGGGCCCATTATCCCTGTCTCCCACCGACGCCTTGGCCGGGACAGGACTCAACAGGGCGGTTTTGACCCCCATGTCTGCGTTTCGTTGCAGGCTTCCGGCTGTCGCTCTGCCCCTCCCTGTAAGTTCCACCTTCCGCTGGGGCAGCAGCAGGGTTCCACCGGCCCTATGCCATTTTGGGGGGGGGTTGTCTCCTCCACAGCACCGCATTGCCTGGCCTGCGTTTGCCCGAGCGAGGCTCCGCATGAGCCGCCGTGCCACAGGAGTTTATTAGCCATATGTGGAGATTACGTTCTTATGTCCACCTTACCATTGTGGCCTCTGGCGTCTTGCTCTCATCTCAGGCTCCAGCGGACCTCACAGTGCGCCCCTTCGTATGTGCGCAGCCGACCTTCTCTTGTTCGCTCCTGATCTTTCACTTTTGCTCAGTGGGTGCTTCACTGCTGCCATGGTTGATCGATCTGTCCAACGGTACTTCTCACGTCTGCCGGGATACGCTCGCCCCTCTCGTTGTGCCTGTTCTCTGTCCCACAGTCTGCATCATCAGCTCCTCCCGGTCGCCATCTTGATTCGGGATTTGTTTGCAGCCCCCTTCTTCGGCACGATATATCCAGTGTTCTGTTCTGTGCAGGAGCCCTGCCTACACTTTTAGCAGTGCGCTCCCAAGCCTTTCATCTATTCAATCGCTTAGTTTCAGGCCAAAATTCTGCTGAGGAGCCATTTGTTTCTACAGACTATTAAGGATCAGGTGGGGGCTAGCTCAGAAGTCGACCTACTTCATGGCAGCTAGCCACGCCCCCATGGAGTGTGATACATACCCTTGTGTTCTGGCTTGCTTCTTGGTTTTCGTAGATGTGGCATGGATTCTGTCCTGCGGTCTGTGGAATTCATTCTCTCTGCCTCTCTGAAATTTCATGGTGGGTTCATTGCTTACCTGGAAGGAGGTGAACTTGCTCGAAAAGGATACGAGGACTCATCAGGATGCATGTTCTAATTTTATAATGATGTTAGGACAGCTACAAGGCCACCCCCCCAGAATTTAAAATGCATGTCAGTTGATGTAGAGTTAACTGATTGGGAATACACACTTACTGGGCATCGTTCCCTAACGAAAACATGCGATGGGCAGATGTTAATCTTAACCACTGGCATTGCTCTGGGCAACCTACCATGCCCTTTTTTTAGCCAATCAACGGCATTGTGAAAAGGGAACCTGCCATATGCAAATCAGTCTTGGTCCTGCCACCAATGGGAGCAGGCCCAGCCCACTGCTAGCCCACGTCACCTTCCCATGGAACCCCAAGGCAGCCCAGACATGTTCCGGCCTTGTTGGGCTTCATCAGTGAGGTGCAGCTAGGTTGCCTACTGTGCAGTGAGTATTCCGGTAGTCAGAAATACACAAAACATACCACTCAGTAACCCAAATAAAATTTCACGTGGGTTACTGCAGTGCAAAGCACGCCTGACCTCTGCAGTGATAAGACCAGATTACATTTTAGAGACACAAAAAACTGCTGGAGGTAACGGTTATATAAAATAGGCCAGGAACTCTTGAGCACATCCCAAGTCCATCACTTATTCATAACTTGATTTTAAGCAATTCCAACAACGTGTGGGGCTGCTAGCTGACAAGATAAGTAAACTGCTCTATATTAACTTATTAATTCTTTTCACAACCTCGCTTGGTCTAAACCCATACTACTATACATTCATCCCTGCACTCACTATCACACAACCCTATGCTATATTTCCCTCTTTGTTGTGACCTATGTCCATCTGTACTGTTTTTAGACTTTCTCTCTCTTTGACATGTCCCGCTTACCTTTTTTCCCATTTCATTTTAACTCCACAGACCATGGTCTGGTTTTACACCCTAGTTGGGGGTCACAGTTTGCCCAAAAGGACATGGTTTCAGTGCATTAAGACCACTATGCTGTTGATTTGCCAAGTATAAAAAGCCAATCAGCATAACATAACATACTACTGATAATAGTCTCATGAAAGGCCACCATGTTAACACGCAATCTGCTCCAACATCAGCCTTAATTTATGCTGCACAGCAGCTTGAAATGTATCCTTGCCATGTCTACATAATCACTATACAATTCCTGTATGTACCACCCGAAAATACTCCACAATCACAGTGACATATTTTCTAACTCACTACCCCAAATTCCCCTGGAAATCTTGTAATATTCACGTTGTTCCAGACTTCTCCCTGCAGGCAGCCTCTCTGAGTGCAGACCTAGGAAGCTCTCTTGGCCTCATCGTGGCATGTCACGTCAGAGCAGGGTCCAGTCGTCTCAGGGAAGCATCTGCCCTAGCAGCACGCCGTCTACTCTGGTTTATGCACTGCACCATTCTCCGCTCTACTCAGGGTGTCGGCCTGCGCATTCTTTATTTAATTTATTAACGTGTTTCCTCAGGACTTAACATGCAACATGCATGTTGGGGCACAACATCCTTTTCCAAAACACAGGAACAAACAATATATGCTATAATAAACTTAGGTTTATTTGAACATCTAAATCTGCGTATGTGCAAGTAGTGGCCTTCCTTCACCTGTCCTTGACATAGTCCAGCATGCGGAATGGGACCCTCTTCTCAGTCCTGCGAGGATTCCTTGCCCTTGGCACATCCACCAGTCTCTGGAGCAGCCATGAGCAGGGCTATGGTTCTGCTTCAAAGGTAGTGCCTGTTAGGCCAGATCTTTGAGGTATGCCTATTGCGTTAGGTGGCGTGTCTTCAGCATCCCGGCTTACTGCAATTTGTACTTTTCGTTAATTCGTTGTCATTTCTTGCTACTGATTGTAGCACTGATCCCTGTGCTGTAATCATGCAGCTGTTGATTGCTGACCGCCTCCAGGGAGAGAGGTATTGTACTGGGGTACTGGGTTTTTGAGCCTGACGACTGTTTTGAACCAGGACTGGATCACTAATCCCCAAACTGAAAGGTTTCAGTCTCTGTCGTTGTGATTCTTGATTGTTTGCTGTTGTTGGTCTTTGGCATTCCGTAAGGGAATCCACTTCCGGTAAAATTCTGGAAGAATGAGCCGGGATGGGTGTCTTAATCTTCTTTCCCATGAATGCCTCTGCCGCTAAACTCCCATAGAGGAATGCAGTCGCTCTGAACTCTGTCAGGAATTGGATGAGAGCGCTGGAGCAGTTCCCTTTTTGCACAAGCTACCTTGAAGATCTTGTTGCGCATATGCATACACAGTTCAATGTCTGCCTTCCTGTGAAGCCAGCAGAGGGTTGTATGCTTTATGCCATGTGCTCTGAGGACCTTAGAAAAGTTAGGTGGTTGTTGGATCTCCGCGTCTGTTAGGCTATATGTGCACTAGAATAACCACTTCAGCTGCTGGGGATTGTATGAATTCCACTTTTGCCCATCTAGAGAGTTCATGAGGTTACTCCTGAATTCTACACACATTCGGATGACATCCGGTTGCTTGGACTTAACCACCACTACTATGGTGGCAACCACAGAGTTGGGGCATGTACTTTTTCTATTATTCCTTTCTCCTGCAATTTGGCCAGCTCGTGTTCCACTTTCTATCGGAGGGGAACAGGAGTCTTCTGTGGTGCAGCACCACCGGTTGGATGGACCGGTCAATGTGCAACTGCACTTTCCTGTCTTTCATGCAACCAGTGACTTGGAAAAAGATTGCCGTTTCCTGTAGATACATCTTGATTTCTTGATCAGACACTGGATGCCATATATGCCAAACTAGAAGATGAGCAGACTCCCCATCTTTGTCCGAATCCTGCAGCATGGCAGTGCCAGGGGTTTATCAGGCAGGGCAGGGAGCAGGCATGTAGCACCAAGTTCCAATAGAGGAGGAAAATCATGTTTATTCTCCTTGGCCTTAGTGGTTGGTTTATTCAATGCCGAGTGCCCCCCTCTGTGAATGGGTCTGCCTGAATATAGTGCAGTGAGCCAGGGCCTCGTCGCCGGTCACCAGGCCAATGAAAATGAGGGGGAGGGTGGCGAGTGTCCCTTTTCACTCAGAAAAGAAGATCCTGCATCATGGGACAGGGACACGCTCGTCAGCAGGTCGGCTTTGTGGTGCATCCCGCCCGCCACTCCCATCTCTGCTCAGTTGGTCGGCCTGCACATTCTTAATGTGTTCATCAGAAACATAGCACAGACAGCCTCATTACGAATTTGGTGGTATCTCTGCAGTAATAACAGCGATACCACCAAACGATATTTCCGTTACCACCACT
Source organism: Ambystoma mexicanum (assembly GCF_040938575.1). Lineage (NCBI taxonomy): Eukaryota > Metazoa > Chordata > Amphibia > Caudata > Ambystomatidae > Ambystoma > Ambystoma mexicanum. The sequence goes on from NC_090921.1 coordinate 143,373,927, forward strand.
TGGTCCGACGGTCTTAGCACTTGATTACAAGTGGCAGTAGGCCCTGTTAGTCCCCAATAATTGGAATCCATAGAACTCCATGGGGATTTCAACTGTATTACCACTGTCAGTAATTCTGCCTTTTTCGCTGTTTTGGGGCAATAAGGTGGAGGAATTAACTCTAGCATCCTGCCGTAGGTGTTTCCTCTGCCTTACCCCCTAACCTGTAGTTCGGGGCTGTGGCAATGTGGCCGTTACCACTACATTACCATTGTTTTTTACCACACCGCCGAACTTGAAATGAAGCCCAGTGGGTGTTACTTCCCAAGAGTGGTAAGAATACCTTTCCCCATGTGCATAGAAAGGTTTGGCGCCGTTTTGGGACAGTTTTAAAATTACACAAGGTGTGCCTTTTATTGGATTTACTGAAAATACTACGCAGAATTGGAACGATGCATTAGCTTGCGAAGTCCCGCAAACTTCTTCCTCAGATGGTGAGAGTGCATTTGCAAACAAATACTTTAGAGCGGCCAATTGGTCCCAAATCATGTGTGATGCTTTCAGATCGTCCTGGCCGTTTAACCAATAGGACTGCGCATGCCCAAACTTGTACTGTACATGTTAAGCCCCACAATTCCACAACAAGTGCTGTTGGGCGAAAAGCCAGCGCTAGCAGTATTGGTCATGACAAAGGACAACTTGAGAGCCATTCAGGGATTGAGAACTGTTAAAAAGAAACCAGGAGAGGTGTGGGTGACAAGGGAAACCTCTCCGGGTGAAAGACCACAATGCTGTTGGACGGTGGGAGGACAGTGGCTTCAGTGTTAGGCATTTCCTCGGCTTGTAGTGGACTTTAAATGTGGTGGCAACAAGCGTGCTTTGAGAGTGTCCATGGATCGTTTTTATCTTGAAGCATATTCTGTTATTATAAGCAGTGTCTAAAACTGGGATAAACGGTTCTAAGTTGATATAAAAAAATGAATTTTGCTTGATATGCAAAACAAAAAGTTACAGAAGATGTTAGTAAATCGGAAAGAGGCGCACTTTACCAGGAACGTGTTGCTGGGAGCCAGCTGTGCCCACTTTCCCTTTAGCGATGAGTTTCCATCATACTCAATCATTTCATCATTTAAAGCCCGACTGGCTCCACCACCTGTAGCATAGTGTATTTCAATAGTTAGGTTAACTTGGTGGGCGGACGGCTGGTTGGCACGAGAGAGAGAAGAACGAGAGATGGAACGTGGGAGAACGAGGACAGCGAGATGCGGGTTTCGAAGTCCAACGCCTGCATTCACTAGTCGGTGGGGCCTGATGCGAATACTTGTTTATGGGAGATAATAAATACTAATCTCCAATCATATCGTGCTTGTGTTTCATACTTACCTTTACACCACAAGTGGCGACGAGGATTCAGGCTCCACCGCGCCCCGCCCTGAAGAACCGCGGTGCCGCGACGGATACGATATCCCAGTGGCCGCTCTGCTTTTCCCTCTGAGCTTTGCAGCGGCCACATTGATCAACCGATAGTGCCGGGGAGGAACGACTGCATCCACAGAGGCCGTTCCGCCTTTCCTGGCGTTGCAGCGCCAGAACAAGTAAGTCCCCGCCCTTTTCCGGATACATAGAGCCAATAAATCTCTAATAACATTACGGACAGCTAAAACTACCGTATTATATAAAGTAAAAGGACACTGAAATCGGGACATACCGTATTACATAGAGTAATTGAGCAGTGAAATCAGCACATACAAGTTTAAAGCCCTACAGGGAGAGTGAAAGTGATACAAAGGGTAATTGAAGGCTATACAAGCTCTCAAACCAAAAAAAAAAAAAAAAACACTTGTTCTTCCCACCGGTTACTTCCATCACTTGGGCTAATGATCCATTATTCTTGTTAGTGTTCATACCAATATTATTCCTTGGTGTGTCATTTTTGACTTCAATAGATTGTACTCTGTTCTCTAGTTCTCGAACACATTTCTCAGTGTGTTCAACTTCTTTGGCTATTCTTATAACTGTATCAAGGGGTGGGTCATCTTCAGCCCACAACTTTTCTCTCACCTTGCTGCTTCTGCATTCCAGCATAAACTGATCACGTATTCTCTCCTCTAATTGAGCATTGAATTTGCACGTCCTAGCCAATTTTCTTAATATAGTTACATATTGCTCGACACTTTCGCCTTCTTCTTGGACTCTTTTCCCAAACTTATAACATTCAAGGATGGTGCTCAATTTCTTTTCATAATGTCTACTCATCTTCTTTACTGAGCACTCATATTCATTTAGATCTGCACTATCTTCCGGTGATAATTCAGGCAAGTCTTCAAATTTTTCTTGTCCAGCTGGTCCCAAACAGTGCAACAGGAGTGACTTTCTTTTTTCCACGCTGCAATTCTGTCCACACACCACCCCTGCTCAGAGACTTCGCAACATTCCTTTATCCATGAGAGACGAAGTAAAAAAAGAAATAAAGAGTCTAGAAGACCAAGGTATCATAGAAAGTATCGATGCCAGTGAATGGGTGTCTCCATTGGTTGTCCTAAGGAAGAAGTCAGGGAAATTGAGAATATGTGTAGACATGTGTGTTATTCCTGACAGACACCCACTTCCCAACATTCATGAAATAGTTTCCACCATTGGGCCATCGAAACATTTCTCCACTCTTGACTTAACATCTGCGTATCATCAAGTAAAATTACATAGAGAATCCAGGTGCATGACAGCATTTATCACACCAGATGGTCTATATCAATATAAGAGGTTGCCTTTTGGGCTTATATCAGCGGCATCTGTCTTCCAGAAAATTATGCATAGTCTGTTTGCAGAAGACCAAGGTGTCATATGTTTCCAGGACGACATACTAATACATGCTATTGATCAGATAACACACGATGAGAGATTACAATATGTATGCAAGAAACTGTATGAAGCTGGAATGACATTAAGCAAAGAGAAATGCAGAATTAATTGTAGTGAGATTGAATATTTAGGGCACAATATATCAGCTGAAGGAGTGAGACCGAAGAAACAACTATTGGATGCCTTTGAGAACATGCCAAGACCCAAATCTAAGGAAGAAGTGCGTACTTTCATTGGCATGGCCGAATACTATTCGAAATTCATGCGAGATTTCGCTATGCATACAATTCCACTCCGAGAACTTTTGAAGAAGAAATCATTTGTATGGGACACGGAATGTGAAGAAGAGTTCGAATGGATAAAACATGAGTTGAATAAGGCACCATCACTAAAAAATTTCAGGAGTGGAGAGAAAACAATCATCGCAACGGATGCCAGCAATGTAGGCCTTGGTGCAGTGGTCACACAAATGATCAATGGCAAAGAAAGACTAATAGCTTTTGCATCTAGGCTGTTAAAAGGTGCAGAAAAAACATATGCAGCTATTGAGAAAGAGACATTAGCTATCAAATGGGCTGCAGGAAAATTTCAAAATTTTCTTTGGGGTGCAGAAGTGGAATTCCACACGGACCACAAACCACTGGTTCATGTCATAATGAATAAAGGCTTGGAAAATGTTTCGAGCCGCATAAAAAGATGGGTCATACTCCTGCAAGAATACAACTGTGTAGTTAAATATGTGCCAGGTACAGATAATCGTGCTGCTGACTGTCTTTCGAGACTCACCAATGTTTCGGAGATAAATAGTGATGACGATATGAACCCAGAAGTTGTACTTAATATTGAAGAATTATCCATATCGGAGAAGGAATGGGAAGATGCGGAGAAATCAGACATGAAATTTGAGAAATTGAGAGAAATACTACTGAGTGGTAAATCGTTGATCAAAACCAAATATGAAGAAAGTGGACTGATCGAGTTTTGGAAGGTAGCAAATGAACTCAAGGTGGAGAATAATAGAATTCTGAGAGGTGACAGAATCGTTCCACCTGCAAGTCTACGCCAAAGGATCATTACGCTGGGCCACGAAGGTCACCAGGGTATTGTGAAGACAAAAAGGAGAATACGTGATGAATTCTGGTGGCCAGGATATGATCTACAAATTGAAAGGAATATACGTGATTGTATCCTTTGCAAAGAGAGTGATAGAGGGTGTGTGAATGAGAAATATCCCATGGTAGTTACAGATATTCCGAGTAATGTGTGGACTGATCTAGGTATGGATATATTAGGTCCAATTTACAGTGAGGGAAAACAACAATATTGCCTGGTAGTCATTGATCTACTGACTAGATGGGTAGAAGTTATGATCAAACCATGCATGACTGCAAAGATGGTTGTTGAATTTTGACAGAGATCTGTGGAAGGGAAGGTTTACCAAAGAGCATACTAACAGATAATGGTGTCCAGTTTCGTTCGAAAGAGATGAGAAAATTTTGTGATGAGAATTCCATTGTGCATAAAAGAAGTGCAATATATCACCCTCAGACCAATGGAATAGTCGAGCGTTTTAACAGGGTATTAAAAGATGCAGTAAGATGGGCATGGGCGAATGGTGTGAGATGGGAAGAAGCGGTCAAACAAAAGATTAATGCTCATCGTTTCACAACACACTGCACCACAGGTTTATCACCATTTGAAATGAGTAGAGGTCGGAAGGCCAACACTAAGTTGACGCCATCCTGGATAAAAAGGATGACTGTTATAAAGAAAGATTTTGGAGATGCGTGTGAGAACATCAGAAGTATGCAATTGAAGAATAAAAAAATTCATGATAGAATTGTAGGAAAAATAAAAAAAAAGTCACCATTGGTGGTAGGAGGTTTGGTGAGGATCAAGCTTCCTCCTGTTTTGAGAAATGGCCCGTGCAAATGGTCAAAACCTGTCGGCATAGTCGAAGTGTTTAAGCATGCAGTGAGAGTTCAGGATGGTAGAATCTGGAATATGGAGAGGGTATGTACATGGGATATACCCAAAGCGAATGTGAAGAAACGTGGTAGTGATGAGAGAGACAGTGATGATGATAGCTCCAGTGATGTAGAAAATTGTGATAGGAGTGTAGAGAATAAGAAGAGCATGCAAAGTGTTTCCTTGCCAAAGGCTAAAACAGATATACCACGAAAGTCAAGCAGAGGAAGAATCATTCATGAACCCCGTGGATTAACAGACTTTGCGTGGGGTCATTGAGCCAATGGAAGACTATATATATATATATATATATATATTTTGAACTGTCTTAATGTAATTTCAGTTTAACATTATTTGTAGCATTAGATAGATTAAGAAGGGGAGATGTGTAGCATAGTGTATTTCAATAGTTAGGTTAACTTGGTGGGCGGACGGCTGGTTGGCACGAGAGAGAGAAGAACGAGAGATGGAACGTGGGAGAACGAGGACAGCGAGATGCGGGTTTCGAAGTCCAACGCCTGCATTCACTAGTCGGTGGGGCCTGATGCGAATACTTGTTTATGGGAGATAATAAATACTAATCTCCAATCATATCGTGCTTGTGTTTCATACTTACCTTTACACCACACCACCTTAGCATGGGGGTGGTAGGTATTGGAATGGAGAATGTCAACTGTTAGCCAGTTCCATCAGAATCAGGCCCTCCCTGTGCATTTGCCATTCTGCTGTCAGGGTGTTCATTGCAACGTTAATCCTGTAAGTGAGGTTGCAGGTACAGCGCCAGACATAACACAACAGGCCAGTTCACTGAAATACACTCTTGCCGCCCACGTGGGAAGGGCAATAGGCCTTCTGATGCCATATGCATATTAGTGAATGCTTTGGGGTACCCTTTCCACATGAAGTACCATTTATATCTAAGTTTGTAGTGTGTTGTTTGCTCCTTGAGCTCAACCCCTGTTGTACAACATGGTGGAGGTAGTCCAGGAAGGTTGGGCGAGGGCTGGCAGTTCACTCAACCCTCACTCTGAAGGACCCTAAAATCCATGTAATCAACAACTGTGTGATACGATCAGCCTTCTCCGGTTACATGTGGGCTACCACATGAGGGCATTTCATTGAGCTGTATGGCAGTAATGAGGGCGGGGGGCTAGGTAAATTCAGAAAATTCAGAAAATGCCTGAATTTCATGCTCGTCGATAACTATCTAAAATGTAGCGCATTGCTGTGAGTTTTGGTTGCAACAGCGCTGAATCCTGGAACTCTGTAGGCCATATGTAGTCTCTTTTCCAAAAATGGTGATCTTCATTCCTTGTTTATTATCGATACTATGTATGTAAGTAATTATTTTAAGATAAGGCAGAAGGTGAATTGATATAGTATTGAAATGTCTTCAGTTAATAAAGTCACGGGGGCTGATTAATATTTTGTGATTCATCTTGTGAGTCTTCAGGAATCCCCCTTTTCTGGGAAGGCCTACAAGACGTGTGCGGTGGTCGGGAATGGAGCCATCCTCGTGGACAGTTGCTGTGGACAGCAGATCGACCAAGCAGAGTTTGTGTTCAGGTAAATTCTGAAGAATCTAGCCACATCCAAGTGGTGCCTCTCAGTAATGATATTTATCTTTTTATATAGTGCACATGGCAATGTTGGTGGTCTCCTGGCACTTACATAACAGGTGTTCCTTCTACCAAACTCAAGGGTGCACTTTTTATTCACTGCATTGGAGTCTGTCTCCTGCCAGGATTCATGCACATGGCCTTCAGGTTTCGCCACTCCTGCATTAACTCATTGAGCTCCCTTACCAACCAAACTGATATAATGACTGTCTAGTTTAACCCACAATTTTATGGAGAATGGGGCCTTTGGGTCAGCCTTTGTCCTCTTCTTGGCTGCTGCGTGGTCATTGTGTATTATGCCTTTGCCATGACAACCTGAATTTCCCATCCCCATACATTGCTCGGAAGTTAAACCTTTCACTGCTGACATATTTGATGTAAGTTAATACACTGATTGTTTATGAATCACCTGCAAATAACTCTAAACACCTGCTGCCTTTTTAATATCCCATCACATAGAGCAATTTAATTCCAGGAGGAACATGGCACTTCCGAATGGATACTTATGGGGCAAAGTTAGTTCTACCAACCCCTTCTGCCCCATTTGTCAGTCAGTACTTTTAACAACCAAATTCCTCGAGTGCCCCCGTGTGTTGAATAGGAAATTGTCGCTGCCGCTCTCTGAGAGATGCACCCTGTCAGACACGTGGGTAGCAGGGTCTTGCAAGTTCAAGAAGGTACGCCTCAGGAAATCAAGCCCTTGGGTCCTGGTGTGTTTTCCTAGCGCCACATTTAGCCGCAGTCTGGAGCTTTGCAGGCTTTGTGCGACCTTGCTCCCCCCTCCAGGAACCCCTGGTTGTATCTCTGACTATATTATTAAGGTGCGAATTTCTATCAGTGACCTTTATCTTCTATAACAGCCCCCCCCCCACTCCCACCAAGCTCTGTGGGGATGTTGCCCCCTAAATTAATTATATTCATTGTGGGGATTATGGGGGGCAGAGTCACCTAATGGCTTTCTCTGAACAGTGGCTAACAATGAGTCCCATTTCATGCCCGATGCAACCATGTGACCAGCAAGAGTGTCCAATCACCCAGACGCGCATCATTTCTGGGCGACATTCACAATTTTGTTCAAGTATCCGTTTGATACCAACCATCACCGCTAAAACTTTTTCCTTTACTTAAAAGTGGCGATCCCACACAGCGATATAGTGTACCCGGATATTGTCCTTGGCACACAGACTTATTTTATTTACAATTATCTTGTCACTGTGGTGGTCCCCACACAGATGCATAGTAGTTCGGGATAACAATTTTCTATACTGGTACCCCCTGTGCTCTGTGAAGACGTCTGGCGTATACCTGGCATCTCCAACTGCCAGGATAAGCGAGCCGGCTCGTTATGTGAAATAACCCACATACAGTGCTGGTCATTGGGCCGGCTCTCACCGGATCCGAGATCCGGCACTAGATGTGTAGCCGGATCTCGGGATCCGGCCAGTCGGCCACCCCAAACCCCTGCTCTGCACTGGCGAGCAAGCTGTAACTTTCTCTCTTGACCCCATGCATGAGGTCACAAGAGGAAGTTAGTCCTCAGCCACGACCCGTTTTATTTATTTATGCAATGTTTGTTGAATACCTGTATCCGATACACATTGCATAAATATACAGGTATACAAACATTGCATGAATAAATACCCCTATTAACATCAGACACTATGCAGCCACCCAACTGCTTTCAGAGAAGAGCTGCAGGAGCTGTGCTGGGTGTGGTTCAAGTGAAGGAAAACGGTGCTTATGGCGAGTAGAAATTACCCGGTTTGAATAATACCCAAGGGGGAGTTTTTTTTAAATAACATAGGATGCAAATTGTGCATTTTAAAGAATATTTACTCAGCAACAGTGGTCAAAACTATTATCTGCAGTAATGAAGTAACTCATCACCAGTGCCATGAGTGGTTTAAAGTGGAATTGATATATAGTTTGGAAAAGAAGCAGCATGAAGGAAATAGTGCTGTTTTAAACTATTATTTTGGACATTATCTTTGATCTAGAGGTCAACTGCCAACTCTGCCCCACTTAACCCCGCCTCCTCAGGCACCGCCCCCCCAAACTCCACCCCCACCCTAGCCCTTGTTGGATCCCCCACCAATTGTTTTCCATTTTCACCATTAAAAGTGCAGGGCCGCAGCCCGTGTTGGGGCAAACGGATCGCTTGTACCTGTCGTATTTCCATAGCCGTATTTTCTGTGGGTCCTGTGCTGTTAGCCCGCCATTGGAGGCTGTCATTGCAGCCACTATTCAAAATGTGTGTGGCACAAACTCCTTTCCCTCCAGGCCCGCAGCAAAGTGAAGGCGTAGCCTGTGCCTGTCGTCTGCTCTGCATGAACTGAGCTAACTTCATCACCGGGTAGTGTTGGCGGGCAGGCCTGGCTCCAGGAATATTCATCTGGGTGGGCAGGTTTGTGATAAGGGGGGCCCAAATTCCATTGGGTTTGGGTCTAGGAGCACCCTAAAAAAGTGCTGGCATCGATCCAGATTTCCCAGATCCGTGATCCATCAAAACTGTCTTCCCAGATCGGGAAAAATACATTTGAACCCCTCTATAAAAAACAAAAAAAACAGTACAGAGCAAAAGAAGCAAGGAAAATAGTGTTGCAAAATCAATCTACCTAGCTGCCCCTCCCATCGGCTCTTCCACTGATATTATGTTACGTTTATTGTGTTTTATATAGCGCTTTACGCGAAAGCGATTGTCCTATCCTCCACCTTTCACCCCTAGTCACCTTTCTTTAGCTCCCTTAATCACTATTCCCATTTACCTCCACTCCCACCTACTCCGACCAGCCCCCAGCATGTCTTTCTTAGCTTGGCTGGGGAACATCGAGGGTGATGCATCCTCCACCTCCTCTGAGAGGGCTGAGCAGTGAGGCCCCTAGTCTTTGTACCATCTCAGATGGTGTTCGCCCAGCAATATCTTCCTGAACACTGTGGCTACTGCCAAGGGGCCCCAGAGGAGGTGCTTGTGGTAACTCCATCTTATGTGAAAGATAGACCCCCCCCCGAATACTGAAGTAAGGAATAGGAGATTTTGTTTCTTAGAAAATTACGCTGCATATTTTCAGCACATTTTAATTGAGTTGAGGGAGTGCTAGCATGTAGGCGAGAGTTCTAGGGCTGGGAGGGCTGAATGAGGAGGCAGACTGTGCAGGTTGAGGGGGTTCCAGTCTCCTGGTCGCTCCTGGTGTGGTGTGGCAGGGGAGAGAGGGCCTTGCTCCCGTGCCTTGACCTTGTACATCATTGTTTGGTACATACTGGTTATACTATGCAAGTGTCCATAATTACTTTTTGTTTGTGTTTACTTTGATTTGCTATTGAATAACACCAAATTGTTCAATGAATGCAGCCTGATATTTTCAAAGAAAGATGTGTGTGTTCTTAGCAGGTTCCAATGCTTGTGCTGCCCATCTATTAAACCATGAGTGGGGCGTGTGGAATAGCTTATAATGTAAAATGAATCTCTTCTAGGGGCACCTCATTTTTAGCAGGTACGACATAGTGACATTAAATGTTTTGTACAGGATCACACACTTTGGTTGAGTGGTAAAGCCAGAATTTGAGGCTAGCCTGAAATTTAGATACTTGACCATGCATCTTCCAAGCTCAACTTGGTACAAGTATGTGTTGAAGTTTGGGTTTGAATACCTACAATAATACCTAATTTTAGACAGATTGCTTTAAAAATGCACAAGTCAAATGATAAAGGAACCTGACAATGTATTCATCATTGTAGAAACATGTTGATGAAAAGAGTAAGAGGGGCATTTTGTTTTTAATCCTAAATTGCACAGGAAGGGACCACTCCTGTTTGCACTTTTTGCAAAAGGGGCAATTCATTAATTGTAATTGTTTCAACCAAGTACTGGAAAAGTAAAAACGCAGGCGAAAAACGCCTTTGCTCTTTACATTTCCACTAAGTGTTAAGTGTCTGGGAAAGTGTAAATCACTTCCACATTTAATGAGTGTGGGAGCCAACCGCAATGGATTCCTTTGGAATCTGCCTGCTTTTACCAGGTGTAAATGTCAGATGGATCCCAGAGGAATCCATTGGATTTCTGCCAACATACAAATACCTGCTGGTGGAAAACCAATCTGATTTGGCAGGGGGACCTCTGGTCTCCAACCTCACAAAAAATCATACAAAATCCTGCAGGTCATAAAAACAGGCGATAAATGTATTTATCATCACTTCTTACAGCTTCGCTTGGAAAATTACCCCCTATGTTTGTAGCTTTGTTTTCCCATCCTGAATTGAAGCATATAGGCTCCAGCATAGACATTAATGAGAATTTACAAAAAATCTCATACGGACACAAATTGAAATCAAATGCATGACAAGCTCATTGTTTCACAACGCTTGTTCTGTAGCCTAATCACCCAACAATCACACTTAAATAGCTTGTTAAAACCCTATATAATTTAAAGAAAATGTGCCACAGAAATGTTCACTACCTGTTACCTTTTCTCATCTCTGATTACTTTCTGTTAATCACTTCCCGTTGTAAATAAGTTTCCCCTGAAACACGTTAAAAAGATACAACCTCAGTGGCAGGGCCTGTGCAGCCCTGGTTGTTTGTATTTGGGGAGAGAGGCAGAGCAGGGGTGGTATGGGCATTTATCCCAGGTCCAAATGTTAAATCCACCTCTGATTGCAATCTTTAGGAAATATTTAAATACTGCTTTTTAGTTTTAAAAGAATCTTTTATAATTTGCATGCAACATTATAGGAAATGCTCTTCTCTCGTGTTATTTTAAATGTGCTCTTTAAGGGTTCCGGCACTGCCTAAACACCCAGCACCCAGGATTTAAATTATACTTTCCGAACACCCACAATGCACATGATGTACTCTGTTGGAATGCAAACTCTTAAGTTACTCAAACAGTATGAGCTTATCAGGTCAGTACTTAGTATGAGACATTTTGGCAGACTAGCTTCTACACAGATAGTTACATTCCATTTAGGTTGGAGCCCCACGTATGCATGAGAAGATCTGAAACTGGTCCATACTTGCCATCCTAGCCTTATCATTTTCAGGTAGGGCCTTGTTGGACCAACTCAGTGGGGTGCAGCTTGATTACCTAGGTGTAGAAAGCAAGGCACTCACATGTGGGCATATACATGTTCACTTCAGGAGACAAACTGAAACCAACATGCATTGACAAAGCAAACAGCTTGGGCTTTTGATTAGGCATGGATAGGCATTTGCCAGTCATTGCCATAAGGGTACCACCTGGGTACCACCTGGGCATAAGATGGGAACAGCCAGAAAATGCTGCAAGTACCTGGGCATATGATGGCAAGCAAAACCTGTTGGCTTTTCAATAGCTTGTTTAAGACAGTACTTCAGGCAGAGGCATTGACGAAGCTATTGCTTATAAAATCAACTGGCTGAAGACACATATTAGCCGATTTATGGAATTAATGTGCTCTGAAAATTCCTGCGCAAGCGTGCGAAACAGTGCGAATCGCAGTGCAAGTGCGAAAATCGCAGCGAAACCCGCGCACATCGATTCATGGAAGTCCGTGCGCAAGTAAAATCTGGGATGTGCGCTGAAAATCTGCGTGGCGCATGCCGGCGCACAGGTCATCTAACGGCGTGCGCTACGGCCACAGCGAAAGCGCACATAGCGTGGCGCACATAACTAAAGTAGGCTTAACACGGGGCATGACACACGGAATGGGGAACAACTCGTGAAAATGTGGGCGTCACAGGGGAAGTACAGGAGGCAAGTGCGCGGAACGCCCACACGCTCTTGGAATCGAATAGGGGAAAAACAGCGCACGGGCAAAGACGCGCACAGGCCTAAACACGTCCGCCACACGAAACCAGGTGGTAAAGTCCCTGCGCATGAAAAAAATGTGCGCCAAAATGTGCGCTAACAAAAAGCACGTATATACAGCTCTGATGAATGTCCCATACTGTGGCCCTCTTGGACAAATGACGTGCAAAGGGGTACGCAACAAACACTGACACCCGCTGACACCCGCTGTGTGAAAAATAGCGTGTGCGTGTATTTCGGGGGTGCGCGGGAAGTTTCACACGCGATTGGCTTTGGGCGAGCAGGGTATGTGTAAATCTGGGGTTCGCAGGAAGTCTCACACGCGATTTCAGCAGGGTACGTGTATTTCGGGGGTGCCGTGGAGTCCTACACGTCAATTGGCAGTGTGGCTCCTCCCAGGTGTTCGCTCTACACCCTCCACGGCCCCTGCAGGCAGCCCACACCACAGGGGACTACCCTGCACCCCTGGTCATGTCCCGCAGGCAGCCCATCCACCATGGGCATGCCCCCCAGGTAAGCCACATGTTAGCTTGCACTACTGATCACCAACGCATGACCCCCTCCACCCCCACCCCCCAGCACTGAGGGGCACCTGCCAGCAGGCCCCCACTCATGTCCTCCAGTACCCCCACCACCTAGCAATGCAGTGCAGGGCACCTGCCAGCAGGCCCCCACTCATGTCCCCCAGCACCCACACCCCCCAGCAGCGCAGGGCACCTGCCAGCAGGCCACCTGCCAGCAGGCCCCCACTCATGTCCCCTTGCACCCCCACCCCCAGCACTGAGGGGCACCTGCCAGCAGGCCCCCACTCATGTCCCACTCATGTCCCCTTGCACCCCCAGCAGTGCAGGGCACCTGCCAGCAGGCCCCCACTCATGTCCCCTTGCACCCCCACCCCCCAGCACTGAGGGGCACCTGCCAGCAGGCTCCCACTCATGTCCCCCAGCACCCCCACCCCCCAGCAGTGCAGGGCACCTGCCAGCAGGCCCCTACTCATGTCCCCATGCAGCCCAACCCCCCAGCACTGAGGGGCACCTGCCAGCAGGCCACCACTCATGTCCCCCAGCACCCCCACCCCCCCAGCAGTGCAGGGCCCCTGCCAGCAGGCCCCTACTCAAAGCCCCCAGCACCCCCACCCCCCAGCAGTGAGGGGCACCTGCCAGCAGGCCCCCACTCATGTACCCCAGCACCCCCACCCCCCAGCAGTGCAGGGCACCTGCCAGCAGGCCCCCACTCATGTCCCCCAGCACCCCCCCTCCAGCAGTGAGGGGCACCTGCCAGCAGGCCCCTACTCATGTCCCCCAGCACCCCCACCCCCCAGCAGTGCAGGGCCGCTGCCAGCAGGCCCCCACTCATGTCCCACTCATGTCCCCTTGCGCCCCCACCCCCCAGCAGTACAGGGCACCTGCCAGCAGGCCCCCACTCATGTCCCCCAGCACCCCCACACCCAGCAGTGAGGGGCACCTGCCAGCAGGCTCCCACTCTTGTCCCCCAGCACCCCCCACCCCCAAAAGTGCAGGGCACCTGCCAGCAGGCCCCCACTCATGTCCCACACATGTCCCCTTGCACCCCCACCCCCCAGCAGTGCAGGGCACCTGCCAGCAGGCCCCCACTCATGTCCCCCAGCACCCCCACCCCCAGCAGTGCAGAGCACCTGCCAGCAGGCCCCCACTCGTGTCCCCAGCACCCCCATCCCCCAGCACTGAGGGGCACTTGCCAGCAGGCCCCCACTCATGTCCCCCAGCACCCCCACCCCCCAGCAGTGCAGGGCACCTGCCAGCAGGCCCCCACTCATGTCCCCCAGCACCCCCACCCCCAGCAGTGCAGGGCACCTGTCAGCAGGCCCCCACTCATGTCCCCCAGCGCCCCCACCCCCCAGCAGTGAGGGGCACCTGCCAGCAGGCCCCCACTCATGTCCCCCAGCACCCCCACCCTCCAGCAGTGCAGGGCACCTGCCAGCAGGCCCTCACTCATGTCCCCAGCACCCCCACCCCCCAGCAGTGAGGGGCACCTGCCAGCAGGCCCCCACTCATGTCCCCCAGCACCCCCACCCCCCAGCAGTGAAATGGCGATCTCATGACACAAAGCAAAAGTCAACTATGTACATCAACACACGTCCGCCACAAGAAGGCAGGCGGTAGCGTACATGCGCGTTAAAAAAATGTGCGCTAACAAAAAGCACGTGTATATACAGCTCTGATGAATGTCCCATACTGTGGCCCTTAGGACAAATGACGTGCAAAGGGGTACGCGACAAACAGACACCTGCTGTGTCAAAAATAGCATGTACGTGTATTTCGGGGGTGCACTGGAAGTTTCACACGCGAAAGGGCCCTGTTGAGCGGAGTGCGTGTATTCCTGGGGTTCGCGGGAAGTTTCACCTGCAATTTCAGCAGGGTACGTGTATTCCTGGGGATCGCGTGACGTTCCACCCGCAATTTCAGCAGGGTACGTGTATTACGGGGTTCGCGTGAAGTTTCACACGCGAAAGGGCCCTGTTCAAGCGGAGTACGTGTATTTCAGGGGTGCGCTGCAAGTTTACAAGCGAAAGGGCATCGCCCGTGCATAATACGTCACAGATGCGCTTACGCGCTAAGGGCCTTTGGTCCAATGATATCGCGTACGTGTGCTGACGTGCTTACGCGCTAAGGGCCTTTCCTCGAATTACACGCTGACGTGCAAGATTTTCACGTGCCAAATCACTCCATATCAAGCTGGCCACGTGTACACATACACGAATACCACGCTCCTGCCCCGAAGGCCATTTTCCTGCCCCCAAGAGCCCCGAGCACGCTCCCACCAGCCATCTGCTGCTGCCTGCCTGCTGCCCACGTGCCCTGCTATTTGGTGCCTGCACGTCAGCCATCTGCAGGGGTCCAGTTGCTGTGTCCACCCCTGCTGGAACAGAAGACTCCCGACTGGGATTCCATCGCTCCACAGCCCAGCCCCAGGACCCAGTTGCCCACCCACTCCTGCCTCTGGGGTTGCCATGTCGGGCACATCTCCATCTGGCACCACTGGCAATCCCCAGCCAGAGTGGCAGAGGGCCACCAGCTTCACTGCCACCGAAGTTGGTGTCCTGGTGGAGCAAGTCCTGGGGCAGTATGATGCCCTCTTCGGAACTTCGCGCGCCGACAAGGAAGGACGGACCAGGATCTGGACGGACATCGTGACTGCCATCAACGACGAGGGGGTGGCAGTCCGAAGATTCCAACATGTCAAGAAACGCTGGGAGGACTTGAGGTCCAGGACCCTCAACAAGGCCCGGCGCCTCGTGGAGGGGGGCTGGGGCGGCATGAGTACCATCCAGATGAGGGTCCTGGAACGCGTAGGCCCAGCGCTCCACGCCCAGATCCTTCGGAGGCAGACCCATCCGCAGTTGAGCGGTAAGTGGCCAAGCATTGCTGTGTGAGACAGGGCATGTTGCAGGGTGCTGGTTGTCTGATACTTGCCTGTATGTGTGACATAGGCCATGTATGTATGTGTGTGTGCAGGGACATCATGGTCATGCATGTGAGACCAGTAATGTGTGAACCCCATGGTTGGTGCATGTGTTACAATGCAACATGCGGAGCAGCTTGGGGAATCCACACATTAATGCATGCCTGTCTCTGTTATTGGACATGGATGGGGTGTGAGAGATGGGTGCTGCTCTCATGGACATGTATGGTGTCCATGTCTGTGTGTCTGACTTGCGTGTCTGTGACTTGGAAATGCCATGGATGCATGACACATGTCTGTGACAATGTTCAGATTCACTGATGCAGCCTACTCATCCTTGTATCCACTGTGTCTGGGGTGTACAAGGCCAGATGTATGAAACTAGGGTGAAGTGTGTGCATGTGATAGGCATAACCCATGATGCATGTGAGTTTCAAACCACCATTGTATGTTTCAAGAGTCCCTTGGACATGTATGCTAATGTTCATAGCATGCGCCATGCCTGTTATTGCATGTGTTTTGCCTGCACTGACCCATGTGTTGTGGAGGGACATGATGAAAGTGATGTTTGACAGTGCCACTCATCTGCTATTGCTTCCTGTCTAGGGGACCATTGTACAGTACCCTGATGCTTGTGTTCTATGTCTCCCTCTACACATGGCAAGTGATGAAGAGGGTGGAGACGGCGCTGTGGAGCAAAGCGGCAGTGATGCCCCCACCGTCCGGCGACGCAAGGCCCAGTCACCCTCCCAGAATTTACCATCGTCCGGGAGTGAGGGGACTGGTGCTGCGTCTGCCACTACGGCTGCAGCGGAAGGGGTGGGTGAGCCCCCACAGGGGCTTGCAACGGCGGAAGACAGTGTGGAGCCATCCAGGTTGGTGGTTTCCACAGAGGAGGAGGGGGCCGCTACTGAGCCGCACATGGGGCCTGGTGGGGGTGGTACCACTGGTGCAAGTGGTGCAGTCCAGGGGCAGGAGGCAGCACAGGTCACTGCGAGGGGCCTGTGCATGTCGCTGACCCTGTGACTGCACCACAATGCACCAGCAGGGATGCCCCATCCCAGGCCCGTCCGCAGGTAGGGGGGATGTCAATGTCATCTTACACTCCTCTACCTGCGGACGAGGGGACCCCTGGCCGTATGGAGAAGGTCCTGATTGGTATCGCGTTGCGCAAGCGTGACATTCGTGATGACGTGCGTGCTTCCCGGGGGGAGCATGCACGTCATCACGAAGAGCAGCGTGCCAACGTGGCCCAGTTGGGAGTGTCCATGTTCGGGGGTTTTGTACATGTGTCGGCCCCTCTGGCGGCCCTCTCCTCCTCTGTGGAGACTATGCGCCAGTTGTTCTCCATGCCGTCTTCCGGCCCAGATGCCACCAGGGCCCCCTGTGGACCTGCCCTGACCAACGCAGCCAGCTCGGTGGGGATCCCATCCCTTCCACAGTCGGGAGTCGAAGGTCCAGCAGGGGTGGACACCACAGCAACTGGACCCCAGCAGATGGAGGATGTGCCGGCATCATCGAGCAGGGCACGTGCATGACGGCGTCTGTGGATTCCATCAGCCTGGATGCCATCGTACTGGCAGAGGCAGTTGCGTCGGAGGCAGCGGCAGGCTCAACGTGGGAGGCATCATGGCTCGGGGCAATCTACAATCAGAGGGGCAGGCATCGGCCGGAGGGCAGGAGGACCCTGGAATTGGAGTGTCTTCCTTGTGGCAGCGGTTGGGCCAGCAGATAGGTGCGGAGCGGCGGCGGGCGGAGGAGGCACGGCTCACGATGGTCAGGGCGGAGAACTCCATGCGCAGGGCGCTGAGGCGGGCTGATTGCCTCGAGGGAATTCGCAGGGAGTTGGAGGTGGACATGGCGTTATCCCTGCGAGACCTCGGGGCCAGAGAACAGGCCCGCATCCAAGACATTGAACAGGAGTTCGATGATGCCCTGGCCTATGACATCAACAAGTGAACCGTTGGACTTGCCCGCCGCCATTGTATATAGTTCATTAGTGTTAAGTTTCATTTATTTATTTTTCATTTGGGGCGCATGGACTATGCCCCACATTTTTGTATATAGTTATTAATTAGGTAGGTTTCATTGTAGGTTTCATTTATGTCGTTGGGCTCATGGACCCTGGATTTGCTATTTGTACATATTTTTACAGTGGATTTTTCTCCTTCATCTTTATTTTTCTTCACCATGGAGCAATGGATATTACGCTTTTCTTTCCCTTTGGATTTGCTTTGTTGGGCGGTGACTTTGGACACATTTTCATTTGGATTAATTTGGATTCTCATTTTTTTAATTTATCATTTTTTGGAACATGCTGCATTTTCATTATTATTGGCATTATTGTGTGTTTTAATTTCATTCACTTCATTTTGACTTGATTACATTTTTGTTTCTTACTTCAATGTGTGGTCTTCTCTCATTGGTTTCATGCATGTCACAATGTGGGTTTTCTCAGTCATGTGTTGCCATTGTGTGGGTCGGACAGACTTGTACTCATGCGCATACTGCTTATTTGTGATCTATCATGTAATGGGGATTTCAATTTGGAGTGGATGTAAAGCTTGTTTGGGTGTTTGGACTGGGGTGCTGTGGGGTGGGATTTGTGTGGCCATAAGAGCCAGGGATCTGGATTGTGATGACGTGTTGGCTGGGGGACATGTGTCAAGGCCTGCTGGCAGATGCCTGTCAATGATGGTGGGGGGGTGGGGGTGCAGGGGAACATGTGTGGTACATGTGTGGGGGCCTGCTGGCAGGTGCCCCTGACTGCTGGGGGGTGGGGGTGCTGGGGGACATGTGTGGGGGGGGTGCTGGCAGGTGCCCTGCACTGCTGGGGGGTGGGGGGACATGTGTGGGATATGAGTGGGGGCCTGCTGGCAGGGGCCCCTGACTGCTGGGGGGTGGGGGTGCTGGGGGACATGTGTGGGGGGCCTGCTGGCAGGTGCCCCTGACTGCTGGGGGGTGGGGGTGCTCGGGGACGTGTGGGGGCCTGCTGGCAGGTGCCCCTTACTGCTGGGGGGTGGGGGTGGAGGGGGACATGTGTGGGGGCCTGCTGGCAGGTGCGCCAGACTGCTAGGGGGTGAGGGTGCTGGGGGACATGTGTGGGGGCCAGCTGGCAGGTGCCCTGCACTGCTGGGGGGTGGGGGTGCAGGGGGACGTGTGGGACATGCGTGGGGGCCTGCTGGCAGGTGCCCCTGACTGCTGGGGGTGGGGGTGCTGGGGGACATGTGTGGGCCATGAGTGGGGGCCTGCTGGCAGTTGCCCCTGACTGCTGGGGGGTGGGGGTGCTGGGGGGCATGTGTGGGGACCTGCTGGCAGGTGCCCCTGACTGCTGGGGGGTGGGGGTGCAGGGGGACATGTGTGGGACATGAGTGGGGGCCTGCTGGCAGGTGCCCTGCACTGCTGGGGGGTGGGGGTGCTGGGAGACATGAGTTGGTGATCATATTGCAACGTGACATGTGGCTTGGCTGGGGGGCATGCCCATGGTGGATGGGCTTACTGCGGGACATGACCAGGGATGCAGGGTAGTCCCCTGTGGTGTGGGCTGCCTGCAGGGGCCGTGGAGGGGGTAGAGGGGACACCTGGGAGGGCCCACACTGCCAATTCACGTGTAGGACTCCCCGCGCACCCCCGAAATACACGTACCCAGGCCAATCGCGTGTGAAACTTCCCGCGCACCCCTGAAATACACGTACCCAGGCCAATCGTGTGTGAAACTTCCCGCGCACCCCCGTAATACACGTACCCCACTCGCACAGGCTCTTTCGTGTGTGAAAGTTCCTGCGAACCCTGTTATACACGTACCCTGCTGAAATCGCATGTGAAACTTCTCGCGAACCCCAGTAATACATGTTCCCCGCTTGGCGTTTGCTGTTTGGCAGCCCTATAAACTGGTCCAGGGTTAGCGCAGCCCTTTGCGCTAGTTTGGGAATTTTGATGGCTTTTCCTTGCGCGAGGGTGTTCTTGGGGGCGTAACTGGCGCTGCTGCAAGGTCGCTGCGCTACTCTGCGCCACGGCTGGTTTTGGAGGCTAAAATCCATGAATACGCTGTGCGCGGAAATCGATGTTAGCGCACGCAGCTGGCGCAGACATTCGCACGCGCACACTGTGCGCCAGCCGCGTGCGCCACTTTTGTGCAAAATTCTATGAATTACCCTGTAAGAGGTTTTTTTATCATACCAGGAGCTCATTTACAGTGGCAATTACATTTGTGTTACTATCAACCTTATCTTTTTACTTATACTCGAGTAGTTATGCAGCAGAATAAATACTTTGAATGTAATTTGTTAGGTCCCCCAGTTAGATGATGCACCTTCTTCAGAAATCTGTGTTCAAGCAACATCATCTGTCATTTATTGTTTGATATAGTTAACCATTTTATTCAGCATGATGCGAAAAACCGCTATATTCCCACAAAAGATAAACATGCTTTAAATTACAGAAAGCAAAACTGTGATTTTAGGTTTGAGAAAATAGTTGTAGGCAGCCAGCTTGAATAAGTATGCTACCTCACTTATAGGTGTGAATGGCCCTCTATCTCACTGGTCATTTCATGGCTGGAGGGGGCATACATCATTGTCTATGGCATGAAAACAAATCCTGGCCGACCTCCAGCAGTTCAGCCTCTCAGAATGATATCTCTGAGGTTGCTGCTGCATGTGTAGAGTGCAATCTACCCCCATACCAATATTCCCTCAGGTCCCACTGGCATGGCCTACTTTCTAGGGGGCTAGAGGGTGGACTTGGGGGGGGGAGAGGCAGTCTGGCCCCCCTGCTAGAGCCTTGCCTGCCTGGGGGAGCGAAGTCCATTGTTTCCCCTCTTGCTCTCTTTGTCAGATTTTTGGAGTGATGATGGCATACTTGCTGCTGCCTACACCCTCGCTTGGGTGCCCTGCATCTGTCATCCCTCTCTGACTTGGCACCCAGCTAGAATGTATACCCAGGTCTCGGATCCCCAATCCAAAGAACTCCCTTTGCAATCACATCATGTGCACTTAATGTTTATTTTTTAATTCTGCAGTGCATTGTTTAAACTTTGCCACGGGGTGAGATTTGAGATTTGAACCATGGTCTCTCGGTTAATTGGCGGGACGCTTCCCCACAAGACCATTTGAGGGACTTGGCTAAGACTGCGGCATACCGCACTGATTTGAATGGGGAGCTGCAAGAGGCCTGCAAGCTGTTCAATAGCAAATTTGCTGTGCAAAATCTATTGGGAGCCCTGTGGTCCCATTGTCGCGATTCCTCCGTGGCCCGGCATTTCATTGCTTCCCTGATGGGAAACTTCCTTTGTTATTCCTTTGGTGGTGGATCTTTGTTACTGAGGCGAGCGATGGCTCTGCTAAAGGCCGGATTCTTGGGTCAACAGCGCCAAGCTCCACAGTTTGTTCGGGAAGGGAGTCATCGCCTGGCTGGCTTGGGGGCAATGCAGCACGAAACATGCGAGAAAGGGCATCAGCTGCAACACATTCTTGACCACAGCAATGTGGCTTCCTCTAAACACCCCTTCGAGGGGATTGGGTCCTCCGACGTATTCCATATCTATGACAGTAATCACCACAGCTGTGCTGCTTCGGAAAATCTTTCGGTGTCTGCGTCCTGCGTCAATGACGTTGATACGCCGCCCTCAAGGACCTCCTCTGATGGCCGACGTCACTTAATGTTATAAGTAGGACGCACGACGCCCGTAGCCTCAGTTCCGTTTTTTCCGCGAACATGTTCACTTCGGAGATCTCGGCGCGCCTCGACTCTTTGGAGTTTCTGTTCTTTCGGTTCTTCAAACCTGTTCGTTTGGGAAGTTAAAGTCCTTTGTGATGTCTACCTCTTCTTCCACCCCGTGTCCGGGCTTCAAGAAGTGCGGGGACTGCGGGTCCAAGATGTCGGTGAGGGACTCGCACGATGCCTGCCTCTGGTGCCTCGGGGAGGCCCATGACACGGATGATTGTGTCGACTGCCAGTCGCTTGCGTCCAAAGCCTTGCGGGAGCGCAAGAAGAAACTGACGGTCGGTAAGGTGTCCAAGCCCCGGAAGTCTTGGTCCGCTGGGCTTTCGACGGACGATTCGAGAGGCGACTCTCGGCATCGTCGTCGGAAGTCCAGTGGGTCTCGGTCCCAGAGTGGGTCCTGCCACTCATCTGCCTCTTCGAGGCACTCCCGGAAGCGCCGTCATCGGTTGCCTTCCCCGTCCTCATCCGAGGACTCAGCCCGTCGGCGGGTCGCTTATCCCACCAAGCATGCGACGCCGGAGGAATGGGCTTTCTTCGGTAAGAAAATGCTAGCGATTCTCGAATCGCAGGGCACTGGTCTGTCCGCGCCTCTGAATGGGGTCGGTCGTGATCGGACTAGAGACACCGCTCGTACGCCTTTGGGCTAGGCTGGACAGCACGATTCGCGGGAGCGGTCCCACTCGGACAAGGGGAATCGTTCTAGTCCCGCCCGTTCCAGGTCCCGGTCCTCGACGCGCTCGAGACGGTGTGAGCCTGTGATGTCTTCGAGGAAGATGTCGACGCCTGTGGCGCTGAGGTTGTCGAGGGACTCTCTCGAGGCTCTGCCTCCGAGGAGGTCGTTGACGCCATCGGCACCCAGGATGTTGAGGGACACGCTCGGGGGTCCGCCCTCGAGGCCTGTGTCAACGCCGTCGATGCTGTCGGCGCTGCGTTAGGCTTCGACGCCGATTCACTCGACGCCTTTTGAGGCTATTTTGACGAGGGTACCCCGGAGCATGGTGGAACCCCCTAGAAAGGCTTTGGCCAAGGTCAAGCATGGCTTTGTTCCCCATTCTGTGCCCACTTTCCGCCATCTTGAGTACATTTCGGAGGTGGATGAGGGCTCTGATGATGGCATGGTTCCTGATACGGTGCCAGATGAGATTCTCTCTGGCCATAGCCAGATTGAGGACCTGCGTCAGTCCCTGCACGATGCCAGTGGTCTGTACACCTCTCCGGAGGTGGAATTTTGTAGGCCTGAGCCTGGCACCCATGCTGACTCCTCGTACCGGCACCTTATGTCTGGGGTCACCGAGTACGTGGGGTGGTCTGCTCCCCCAGGGGATTTTTTTCAGGATGACCTCACAGA
This sequence comes from Ambystoma mexicanum, assembly GCF_040938575.1. Classification (NCBI taxonomy): domain Eukaryota; kingdom Metazoa; phylum Chordata; class Amphibia; order Caudata; family Ambystomatidae; genus Ambystoma; species Ambystoma mexicanum. The sequence goes on from NC_090921.1 coordinate 143,396,649, forward strand.
TATCCTTGACCAAGGTACACCAACTGACCCGGTACTGTGGCTCTACAGAGGAGGGTGGCGGCGGTTTGGACTGCTACGGAGAGTCTCCCGGCAGTGGGCAAGTCTTTGCCGCGAAAATACCACCCAGCCAGTAGCGACCCCTGCTACTTGCCCAAGCACCTTACTCCGGAGAGTTTGGTGGTGCATGTGGCTATGGCCCCAGCAAAGCAGGCGTCGTATCCTACCATCCCTCCTGATAGGGACGGCAAGCGTTTTGATGGTTGGGCAAAGAAAGTGTTTTCTTTAGGGGGTATGGCTCTTCAGGTGGCCAACTCCGTATGTGCCTTGTCACGTTTCACGCACACTCTGTGGAACTGTGTTTCCTTAGCGGCTGAACATATTCCCGAAGGGGACTAACGGGATGGTTTTCTTGCTATGGTCCAGGATGGCAAGGATGCCATGTGTGAGGCCGTTCAGTCGGGTTTGGACATGGCAGATTGCGGCAGCCGGTCCATGGCGGCGAGCACCGTAATACGCAGGTTTGCGTGGTTGCGGAAGTCGGGGTTTGCTCCTGATGTGCAGGCCCGGCTCCTCAACATGCCCTTTGACGGTGAACATCTTTTTGGCAGCAAGGCTGACGAGAGCCTTGAGAGGTTGCAGACCTCCAAACCTGCAGCAAAGTCATTGGGTGCTGCAGTTCGCCAACCTCCGCCTTTTCGTCCGAGGGGACAGCAATGGAGGGGAGGTTCCTTTCGTTATTACTCCTCCTTTGGTAAAGCAAGAGGAGCTGCCAGTCAGAGGGGCCACCGGTGGAAAGCAGGGTACTCGAGGTGCCAAGGCCGCTCGGGCAGTTGCCTCTTTGCCCTCGGGCAATGCCGCAGCCGCTTCAGCTCACTCATGAGGCCATGTCCCATGGTTCGCCGGTTGGGGGAAGGCTGGTGCAGCATCTTGTCGAATGGCGTGCTAATACTTCAGATGTGTGGGTTCTGGAGATCACAGCCCACGGCTACGGTCGTCCCTTTCGGCAGAGGCCTCACGGCAATCCACCGGGGAATCTCTCGTTGCAGAGTCCAGATCCGCTCCTTGTGCAGGAGGTTCAAGCCCTGCTGGAGAAAGGCGCCATAGAACTAGTACCTGTAGCAGAGAGGAACAAGGGATGGTATTCCCCATACTTTTTGATTTCCAAGAAAGACTGGGGATTGAGACCCATCATGGACTTGCGCGGTTTGAACAAAGTCCCTGTTCCGTTGCCGTTGGAGAAAGTTCTGTGACTGGTGCAGGGTTAAGAATGTGGATCCGTTTTCATGTGACATTCCTGTGGTTATGTCTTTTTTGCTTTCTCTAGCCCACAGGGGCTTGCAAGTGGGTACTGTTAAAGGTTACCTGGTGGCGCTGTCCATATTTAAGCGCTCGTCTGAAGAGTGTTCTTATTTTAAGATCCCTTTTAATTTCTCAGTTTCTAAAGGGGCTCACTAATGTGTTCCCTCCGTCACCTTTCCAGATGCCCGGTTGGGATTTGAACCTTGTCCTCAAGTTTCTGATGGGTGCTCCGTTTGAGCCTTTGCATTCGTGCCCTTTGAGACTGTTAACTCTTAAAACTGTATCTTTGGTTGTTCGTCCTTCCTTTCTTCCGAAGGTGGTGTCGGAATTTCATTTAGGCCAGAAGGTTATTCTTCGGGCATTTTATCCTCCTCCGCATCCTGATAAGGAAAAGGAGAGGCTCCATAGGCTCGATCCTAGTAGAGCTTTAAGCTTTTATATTTCACGCATGTCCCGGGTCAGAGTGGACGATCAACTCTTCATTGGTTATGCTGGAAAGCGTTTGGGACAGGCTGTGACTAAGCAGACTTTGTCTCGCTGGATTATTCTGGCAATTTCTGAATGTTACCACTTGGTGGGTAAGGACCCACCGGTCGGCTTGCGGGCCCATTCTACCAGGGGTATGGCTGCCTATACTGCCCTACAGAGGGGTGTTCCTATTTGTAACATCTGTGATGCAGCCACCTGGGCTTCAGTCCATACTTTTGTACGTCACTACTCCCTCAATTCCATCCGTGCGCAGGATCTGGCCTTTGGCAAGGCGGCCCTTTGCTCCGCAATTTGATTGGGCATTCTAAATTTCTGTATTCTAAATAATTTTCCCACCTCCTTGAATTGGTACTGCTTGTGACCCAATCCCCTCGAAGAACAAGTTACTCCCTTACCTGGTAACGTTCTTTCGATGGGATGGTCCGACGACTTATTCCATATCGCTCCCTCCCTGCCTTCCCCGCTACAGAATTTCTTATGCGATTGCAGCTTACGTTTCTGCAAGGCTTTGTGTGGTCAGACTGGCAGAAGACTGATGCCACACGTTCTGGGAAAAAACTACAACAGAGGCTACGGGTGTTGTGCGTCCCACTTATAACACCCAGTGACGTCGGCCATCGGAGAAGGTCCTCGAGGGCGACGTATCGACATCGACGCAGGACGCAGACACCGAAAGATTTTCCAAAGCAGCACAGCTGTGGTGATTACTGTCATAGATATGGAATACGTCGTTGGACCATCCCATCGAAAGAACGTTACCAGGTAAGAGAGTAACTTGTTCTTCTTGTAAATACTTTCTTTTTTTTTTCCAGCTCCCTTAATGTACCCTGCGCTCTGTGACAGTTAGGGTATTCAGAGTTGATGCTAGGGCTGGGCGATATATATCGAGTTGTGGGAATATATCAATATATTTTCAAAATCGATATAGGATGAGACAATATCTCTCTATATATATATATGAATACGTATGCTACCATTTGTAATTTACATTTTGAAATATACACTGCTTTCTCCAGCATGGGGTCTGGCAGGGATTCACATGCTCATGAATATTCCCCGTCGTCAGGCTGGGAATCCTCGGTAAAGAAAAAATCAGTATCAGTTTCGTTTCTGATCTGTCTTTCGTAGTAGTAACCAATCACTGATCTCTGCGTCATACTGACCACAGCCAATGACTGCCCTCTACCTAAGCCCCGCCTCTGGCAGCCATCTTCAGATTTTTACCGCACGTTCAAGTGTTGGGAGTCCTCGTGCTTAGCTCTCGAGCTTTTACTGCGTGTTTTGTGCTTTTCAAAGTGAATTTTCACATTTTTTTCGGTTAATCGAGCCTCAAGCTCCACCGTTTCTACTCCCGTTAACGGCTACCCGTTGCGGGATTTCCTACGCCCCTCAAGGGTGAAGATTCTGTCGAATCAACTTCTTGGAGGATTCCAGAAGATTCACGGCCTACTTCGAGATGGCCCAGGATGCGAGTTCGTCACCCGGACCCAAGCTGTTTCGCAACTGCCCTGGATGCGGGCGGCAGAATGTGTTTAAGGAAGACGAACATTTGCGATGCCTCTACTGTCTTCATGGGGACAAGACTCATGTAGAGAAGGACTGCCAGTTCTGCAAGAACTTGTCGGAGCGGACCATGAGGGACCGTCGATCCCGTCTCGCAAGCTGGTTGGAGAAGGGCTCGACGGGTGAGAAGAAGAAGAAAGGGTCCGAGCGGGCTTCTAAGTCCTGTGTGGGCGCCGGGGGCCCAACACCAGGCCAAGCGCCGCGAGTCTGCTGGCTCCGGGAGCGCCAAAAGGTCGGGCTCTTCGGTCGCCAGGCGGGGCGCACCTTCCCCGGCGCCGTCAACCACGAGCCAATGCTCCGGTTCGGGGAAGAGAAAGTCCGAGACCCCGGGTAAGCTTCGGGAGAAGCCCCGTCCGATCTCGGAAGAGGGGGAGCGAGGCGTCGCCCCTCCCCCGAAGGAGCAGGCCCGGGACGCACCTAAGGTGGTGAAGGCCCCTACCCAGCAGGCGAGGGCCTCTATCGAGGCTATTGCGGCGACTCTGGCCAAGCCAGCAGAGACACCGCCAGCGGAGACCGCCTCCGGGACTAGAGTTTCCCTGCCGCCAAGGAGGGAATCCTCTTTTCAGCCCATCGTCGTGGCCGCCATGATGGATGAAGCGAGGGGGGGCACGGTGCCCTCCTCGAGCTCGGAGTCCGCCTCGGAGGAGGAACTGACCAAGGCCGTGAGGAACCTCAAAGTCCAATTCGAGAAGGCTCGATCCCGTCAGGAAGATCCTTGGGAGATAACCGAGGAAGACGACGATGGTGAGGAAGAGCGGCCTTCCCTTCCGGCGCAGCCGGATCCTAGGCCTCAGGATGGCTCGGCGGCCATTTTGTCTGCCATCCAGTCCTTATGCTCTGAGATAAGGACGAGATTCCCACGGCCCAGGCCGGAGGACCCGCAACCTGGCCCGTAGGAAAAGTCCTCAGAATAAACGACAGAGGACCAAACCCTCTCCTCCGCTCGCCCCCGGAAGGCCTACAGTTCCCTCCTCATCCTCCCACGAGTCAGGAGATGACGGTGCGTTGGGCTCGACGGCGGGTTCTCAAGGCGATGGCGACGACGGGACGGGTCTCCCGTATCCCGTCGCACGGGCCTCGCCGCCCGACGAGATTGGCTCATTCCACGCCATGATCGCCAGGGCGTCCGAATTGTTCCAGCTGTGCCCGGAGGATCAGAAAAAGGAAGGTTTCCTCTATCAGCGCCGGGAGGCCAAGAGGAAGACGGTCATCGCGGTGCCCCTAATCGATGACATCTGGGAGGAGGGCCTGTCGGTCCTCAAGAACCCCTCCACGGCACCGGCCAAACGGGACCGGTACGAGAAGAAGTACCGGGTCCCCGACTCTGCTCCCCTGTGCCTCAGGGCCCATCCAACGCCAGACTCAGTCGTCTCGGCGGCGGCGAAGAAGAAAGCGACGGGGTCAGGAGCCTCGTCGTCGAATTCCCCGCCGGACGGCGAGGGAAAGAAGTTGGATGCCATGGGGCGGTGGGTCATTTCGTCGGCGGCGATGATGATCAAAGCGGCCAACGCCCTGGTGATCGTGGCCCGTTACGACAGAGAGCTCTGGTTTAAGCTGGCCCCCATATTGGACTTCCTGCCGGACGACAAGAGGTCCGAGGCCCTGGAAATACTGCAAGAGGGCGAGGTGGCGTCGGACCACGCCATAACGGTGGCAACCGATATTGCCGATACCGGGTTCCGCCAGCTGGGCAACGGTGTTTGCCTACGACGACGGGGTTGGCTCCGGGCGACCGACTTCTGTCAGGACGTCCAGACCAGGGTGTTGGACATGCCGTTCAACGGCAGCAACTTGTTCGGGAAGGCGATGGACGAATCCCTCCAAGCCATAAAAACGGACACAGAGACGGCCCGCGCCCTAGGAGCCCTTCAGCAACGACGGCCCTTTCGGATCTCCGGAGGCAGACAGGGTGCCTCCAAGGGATCCAGCGGTGGCTCGTCGTCCTACCGCCAGGCGGCACGCTCCTCGTCTCAGGAGGCCTACAGGGGTCGCGGCAAGCAGGGAGCGCCTCGCCGCCGTCGGCAAGGTAGCCAGGGCGGCAAGGCCACCACCTCCAAGTAGGACTGACCCGGCCGTGGTCTCGGGCCCCCACCGAAGCACCCCGGTGGGAGGCCGGCTGACGAACTTCGTCGGCGTATGGAAGTCCATCTCCACCGACCGTTGGGTGCTGGATACCCTGGCAAGAGGACACTCTATTGAATTCCTGAAGAAGTGCCCTCACGTTCCGCCTGTGGCCAGGAAGGAAAACCACGTCCCGCAACTGCTGTTGGAAGTACGGGCCATGCTCAAGAAAGGCGCCATCGAGCTTGTCCCGAAGAGGCTCCGGGGCTCCGGAGTATACTCAAGGTACTTCCTCGTCAGGAAGAAGACGGGCGGCTGGCGCCCCATCCTGGACCTTCGTCGTTTGAACAAATACATCAGATCACAAAAGTTCAGGATGGTCACCCTCCAGCACGTACTGGAAAAGCTGGAGGAAGACGACTTACTATGGTCGTTGGACCTGGAGGATGCATACTTCCACGTTCCCATCCTCAAAAGTCACCGAAAGTTCCTCAGGTTCGTCGTCCAGGGAAGCCACTACCAATTCAGAGCACTGCTGTTCGGATTGAAGTCGGCCCCCATGGTCTTTACCAAGTGCCTAGCACCAGTGGCGGCGCGGCTGCACCTGCAGGGGATTCACGTCTACCCCTACCTGGACAACTGGCTCATCCGCTCAAGGACGAGGGAGCTCACCGTCGAACACACTGCGAGGACCGTCCAGCTACTCACAGACCTGGGATTCGCCATAAACTACCTAAAGTCCCACCTGGTGCCGTCGCAGGTGGCCCTGTTTCTAGGAGCGAAGCTCGATACAGTGAGGCGCCTGGCGGCCCCGTCGGAAGAACGGATGAAGACCATTCTAGGCAAGGTGCAGCGCCTGCTTGCCACAGATGTGGCCACGGTGAGGTCCTTCAAGTCCCTCCTAGGGATGATGTCCTCTTGCATCTATCTGGTGCGCCTCTGTAGACTACGGATGCGCCCTCTTCAAGAGTTTCTCGACGCCCGTTGGATGCAGGCGACGGGCACCTTCGAAGACAGGGTCCCCCTCAACGAGGAGTTCCGGCGGGTGATTCAGTGGTGGGGCTTTCGAGCACACCTCACGGCGGGCAAGGACTTTCAGACGCCGGCGTACCAGGTGACGACGGACGCCTCCCTGGAAGGCTGGGGCGTCCACACCGGGGATCTCCACGCAAGAGGCCTCTGGCTCCTGGAGGAGAGGCTCCTGCACATCAACGTCCTGGAACTCCGAGCCGTGTTCTGGGCTCTCAAATCGTTCCTCCCGTCGCTCAAGGGCAAGGTGGTGCGGATCTTCACGGACAACACCACGACAATGTTTTACATACGGAAGCAGGGAGGCACCAGATCCCCAGCCCTATCCAAGGAGGCACAGGATCTGTGGCACTGGGCGGTCGCCCATGGGATGTTCCTGGTTCCCTTCCACCTGGCAGGAGAAAGAAACACCATAGCCGACTCGCTCAGCAGGGAGCGGCGCGCGTGTCACGAGTGGGAACTGCGCCAGGATCAGGTGGATCAACTCTTCCGACGATGGGGCAAACCCCAAATCGATCTGTTCGCGACAGCGACGAACTCGAATTGCAAGAGGTTCGCCAGCAGGTTTCCCCAGCCGAGAAACATGGGCGATGCGTTCTCGTTCCCCTGGGACGGCCGATATCTGCATGCGTTCCCTCCGTTGCCGTTGCTGCTTCGACTCATCAGCCAGCTCAAGAGGTCCCGGTGCAGGATGATCCTCGTCGCACCGGCGTGGCTGAGGCAGATCTGGTTCCCGGACCTTCTGGACCTGTCAACGTCCCCTCCCATCAAGCTGTTGGCGGACGCGGACTTCTCTCCAGAGGAGGAGGCGCCATCTTCCACCACGACCCGGCGTTGTTGAACCTGCAGGCTTGGCTCCTGCAGCGCTAGAGTTTGGAGGCTACGATTTACTGGCCGATTGCAGAGAGGTTCTTGCAAAGGCCAGGGCGTCCTCGACTCTCAAATGCTGCGGTCATAAGTGGAAGAGGTTCTCTATCTGGTGCCGAGCACAGAAGATCAACCCCCTACGGATTACGGCCCCTGAAGTGCTGCTGTACCTACTATCGCTGGCAAAGGCTGTGCTAGCCCATGCCTCCATTAAGATTCATCTGGCGGCGATCTTCAGATATACCAGAACCACAGGACGGACGTCCCTGTGGTCTCATCGACTGGTAAAAGAGTTTATGAAAGGACTGTTCCGGTCGTTCCCGCCGGTGAAGGCCGCAGCCCCGGCGTGGGAACTTAACGTGGTTCTGACCAGGCTCATGGGGGCCCCCATTCGAGCCGATGCACTCCGCACCGATGAAGTTTGTGTCGTGGAAGACTGCGTTCCTGGTGGCCATTACCTCCGCACGACGAGTGGGAGAGATCCAGGCCCTATCCTGCAAAGCACCGTACCTGACTTTCCATGCATCGAGGGTGGTGCTTAGGACGCACCCCTCCTTTTATGCTCAAGGTGCCGTCGGACTTCCATCTTAACGAGCCCTTGGTGTTACCTGTTTTCTTCCCGTCTCCTTCGTCGCCGGCCGAGAGGACTTTGCACTCGCTGGATGTGGCTAGAGCGCTGAAGTTCTACGTGGACCGCACGAAGAGTTTCTGGAGGACATCACAGCTGTTCGTGAACTTTGGACCTGTGAATCAAGGGAAGGCTCTCTCAAGTCTTCTATTTCCAGATGGCTCTCCGGCTGCATCATGCACTGTCACCGGTTGGCTAACCGACCGCTGCCAGGACGTCCGAGAGCCCATTCCACCAGAGCGATCGCTGCTACTACGGCGTTCTTATCTGGTGTGCCCCTGCTGGACATCTGCAGGGCTGCTACGTGGAGGTCGACGCACACCTTCACGAGATTCTACTGCGTCGATCGGGATTCCAGGGAGGAGTCCAGGGTCGGCCAAGCAGTGCTGCGCAACCTGTTCGCTTAAGGTGAGCCTGGTGAGGAGGTAAGAGATGCTTAATGTTGAGTTTTTTTGTATTGCTTAATGTTGAGCCTTTTTCCACCCCCCGTGGTTGTGCATGTGTGTACTGCTATTTATTCTTATATTCATGAGCATGTGAATCCATGCCAGACCCCATGCTGGAGAAGGAACAAGTTACTTACCTGTAACTGTTGTTCTCCAGCATGGGTCTGGCATGGATTCACATGCGAACCCTCCCGCCTACCCCTCTGCGGCTCTTCACTTGGTCATACTGCCACTTCACGTGCTACCAAATCTGAAGATGGCTGCCAGAGGCGGGGCTTAGGTAGAGGGCAGTCATTGGCTGTGGTCAGTATGACGTAGAGATCAGTGATTGGTTACTACTACGAAAGACAGATCAGAAACGAAACTGATACTGATGTTTTCTTTACTGAGGATTCCCAGCCTGACGTCGGGGAATATTCCTGAGCATGTGAATCCATGCCAGACCCATGCTGGAGAACAACAGTTACAGATAAGTAACGTGTTCCTTGTGTATTCTGAAACAGTAAGAGGGATGCTGTATTTGCACTTTATTTTGATCAATGTCTTATAAATAAAGATGTTTGTGACATCTTACATGTACGTAGTGGCTTGCAACTGAGCATTTAACCCACATAAACAATATCGAGACATATTGTATATCGCCATGCAGTCCAGAATTATCGAGATATGACTTTTGGTCCATATCGCCCACCCCTATTTGACAGCCTGCACGACAGCATATTGTCGGGCCAAAATATCCCTTATTGTTGTTGAAGTTCTTGGGCTATAGGTAGTTCCAGGCCTATCATGTTACTTAAACGACCCTGTCTTTGCCGTGAGTCGGGCCTGAGTCTTGTCCGTTGTTAAGGTTGCACCCAGAGAAGCTGCCGTTGACACGGAAGCAGTCAAGGCTGTTTGACACTCCACAGTGCCCTTCCTAACATCAAAAGAGAAATTGTCCAAGTGATGTATCTTACTGCCCCAATGGCTCTGTCTCCTGAACCACTCGCTCCAAAATACCCAAAATGGTTCGAAGACAGATTGCATGCTGTCGGTGTGGACCTGTAGGAGCCTGAATGCAGACTTAATGTCCGTCTTCCTATATTTCCCTTGTTCCTTTTTATTATTTTTTTAACCACTCCCAGGGGCGATATGAGTGGTTGAGAAGGGGGAGCTGAAAGGGCAGCAAATGTGGCCCAATCATTACTCTTTTTCACTCTTCTTTTACAGTATTGGGTAATTTGATTACTGACTTCAGTTTTCTGGCATTTCTTTATCGCAGGACCTGCATAGGGGATTCTAAAGAAAGGATCTAAAGAAAGAATCTATGGGGATTCTAAAAAGGGGATCATTTCCAAAATGCAATTGATGTCTCAATTCAGCACCGCAATACCTAGCTGAGAAAATTAAAAACCAAAAGAGCGAAACAAGTAAGGGCAAGCTTCCCAGCGATAGCAATCAACCACTGGAACTCTCTCCCCACTGAACTAAGAGCTGAGAGCTCCTACTGGACATTTCGGAAAGCTCTAAATCATGGTTTACTGATAAGCACCCACTCTGGCCTTCTGGCCTCTGAACACGGTTTGCTGTTCTTAATCTGCTACGCTGTGCTATCCTTTAATGTGAAATGTACTATTTAGTTCACTAAGATTTTATCATGTAACTAGTCTCGGAACAGCGCCCTGGTGCCTCAGGGTTTGGGCGCTTTGCAAATGTAAAAAATAAAATTAATAAATAAAGCCCCTTTAAGCCATAAAACAAATCCCTTTCTTCAACCTTGGGGTACTTTGGCCCTTGTTCCATGCTTGCCTGCCTGCTTATTGTGATGGGCCTTTGGGGTTCCTTGCTGGATTATCGTCCCCCTGACTGTTGGTGATGGGCTATCGCATTGTGTATGTTAACTGTGGCTGTTTGCTCTTTGTTTCACGAGTTGCTGGGTTCCCTGTGGCTGAAACAGACATGCTGAACTTGCATGAGTGTTCACAAGAACACGCTCCACCTTTGTAGAAATGGCATGCAATCGTTGAGGGTCTGTGGGCGGGGCGCCCCTGCTTGCCTCTTTGCTGCCCAGAAAGAGGGGCAGCTGTTCAATCCGGCCCCAACTGGACCATTCCGCCCCCCTAGGGAATTGGCCCCTTGCTATGTTTCACCTCCTCTAGGGCGTGTGTGTCAGAGTTGCTGGTAGGTATACAGAACAGTTGTTTCTTGCTCGCATGAATTCACACCATGATTCGCAATCCTTCTGATCCTATGATATGTCATGGTGGAAATCGATCTGTAATGAAAATCCTAGTCATAGACTAACCAGACCATTCCATGTTAACTTTGGATTCTCCTTGTCTGATCTCCCTGTACTGGACCAACGCTGGTCCATGGTCTGGGTGTTTCTCCATTATAATGGTCTAGAGGATTGCGATGTTAATGTTTCACTCCGGCCTAATCATTCGTTCCTCTTTCTTCACTTCATCCTTTGCAGACATTCTTGCTGTGTCTGAAACCACCTTGCCATGCTCAAACCAAAAGGAAAGGGGGCTGGAGGGTGGAATAGTCTGTAGCCAGTTGTGCGCTCCCTGAATGATGGGTGCGCCTTGTTTGTTATGTTGCGAGGCCCTGTTTATGACATAACTATTATTTCATTTTTGTTGGTGTCCCACTGTAGTCCATCCCCAGACTATCAAACGGGATGGATCCTTGTTTGCTGCATCACTTCTATCTCGTACCCCCGCTGATCCTTACTGCCCCATCTGCCAGGGATCCATCTCCATGACAGATTTAGTGGCGGGTGGGTTAGTGGCCCCTGTGTCACCTCTGCTCTTTGGAGTCCCAACACAATTTAATTGTCTGTTTCCGCACTACTCCCTATTGGTCCTTGAATTCACCTCGATCATACCTGCCAGCGTGTTAAACAGATCCCTTGGCATAAGTGTACTACCATATTGGTTGCCACATGCTCGCAAAGGCTCTCCTGTCCTTGTTTGCTCCTTTTAGGTCAGCCCCAGGTCGACCCTTTGGATAGTTGCAGGTACTTACCGGTATCCTACTGCCTGGCTTTCTTCCCCGCTGTTGGATGGTGCAATCCTGCCGCAAAGTCAATCAGTGGCGCCAAAGGTATAATCAAAATTCATGTGGTTGATGGGTAAATGCAAAACATAGGAAATCCTTTTAATGTATGTGACATCGGGGCTCGAACCACGGTCTCCAGGTGCGCAGGACACTTCCCCCACTGCACCATATAACGTGATGATTGAGTTTCTGTAACACGCTCCATTCCAGGGGACAGCCTCTTAGTGCAGACCCCGGTTCCAAACCTGTGATGCTCTGCATTACCGTGCTGCCAAGACAAACGCATTGACTGGAGCTCTCCTCCCTGTCAAGGATATAGGCGCGACCTGGGGATCTGAACCCTTGTCACAATGTGCGCGAGCCGGGTGCCTCACTACACTATATAACCTCCAACCTATTTGCATTCGCTGTCTCTATGCCTTGTGCACATTGCATGCCCGGCTAATCTCTGCTAACCTACTGGGTCGACGTTCTTCATGCCTCGGGCCTGCTCTATCGTGGGCTATGCGTGCTCTCGGGCCCGTGAGGGGAATAAGCTCACGTTAGTCCATGCTTTTTCGCTGCCTGCAATGGCAGACTGGCCACCTTAGTTGGGGGAAGGGAGACAGTTAGGTGACACACAACTGGCATACCTTTAGCAAATTCTTATTTCTGCATCTGCTGTAGCAAAACCTGCAGTAATATTACAAATCATTTGTATTGCAAACTTCATGGTTGGAAATCTCTTCATTAAGGAACATGAAACGCAATGCTCCATTGTAGGACAGGCCTTCATCTTGCAAAGCATGTGTCAGTCTGCTTGTTGACTCCATGCCACTTGCAGGTATAGCGCCTGCACACTCTACCCGCCCTTGGTTGCAAATACTATTGCTACAACTTAGCTGTTCATACCCTGAAATACTTCTGTGCAAACCTATGTGGCACACTCTGGTGGTAGCATGCTGCCCACCACTAGGTGAAAACCTCTCATTGAGTATTGTAACCCTTGGTGGTGCCATGCCCCACTATGACCCCCGTTTCCCCAGGGTCTAAGACATCGATGCAATGGTTACATTCTACATAATAATCACACAGATAATTTGTATAGAATTTGGAAACACAAGATCACATTTATTGGAGTCGCACACAATTTGAGGGCGGTCCCAGCCATAAGTAAAGCAATCTCCTTAGACTTCTAAGGTAGCCCTTTTAGTTTTTCCAGGCTTACAATAGTTTTGTTGTCCCAGGTGACACTTGTCACTTACGGCTTCGCAGAGCAGCGGACGTCCGCCTCTGGTTATCAACTGCCAAGCAGCAATTTCCCGTGACCACTAAATCTTGTTGACGAAGAGTCTCAACTGTCCATAAGGGACTCCGTGCCCATCGCCCGAACCTGGCTCGAGTGCGGCCATCGGATATCGCCCACGACCGAAACCGCAGCATCAAGCTCCTCCCCGACCAGGACCACCCTGTAACTTTGTCTGTGACAGATAAAGAAAAGTTTGCAACATAATTACACAATTGTATGAACAAACTTGCGTTATGTTACACAATTCCGCAATATGCTGAAAAGGAACATTGTTATCATCAAATTCATACATTTCTTAAAAATGACGCAAATCCTTCAACCTACTCTATGAACTACATCCCTTTGCTTGACCTATCCTACCTAGTTGGGAGACCACTGTTGGTTGCCAATAGGAGAGGGTGGGTGGGACTTGGGGTAGGGGGGTTGTAACAAAGTGAAAAAAACTGCAGCTCCCCACCTTATAACTGACAAGGAGTCTCAACTGTCCATAAGGGACTCTGTGCCCGTCGCCTGAACCTGGCTATATTGCGGCCAGCATAAACCGCCCACGGCCAAAACCACAGCATCAAACTCCTCCCTGTCTCGGACCGCCCCGTAACCCTGCTCTCCTAATGCCCCTAAAACATCAGACCTTACCTACGTGCATCTACACTCCCCGTCTCTCATTCGCACATCCTGCCCATTTTAGAGCTTTGAACCACAACCACGAGGAAACATTTTGCCGTACATTGACACACATCCCTTCCCAGAGGGCCTCTGGTAGCAGACTGCCAGGTCAATCACTCCCATAACCTTTGTATGGAACACTCCTGTTACTGTTCCAGCGAGAACGGCCCTCTGCTGGTATCCGATTGCCAGGTCAGTCACTCCCATAACCTTTGTATGGCTCCTCATGTTTACGTTCTTGCGAGAACAACCCATCTCTGTTATCTGACCACCCGGTCAGCACTCCCATAACAATGCCCCCACAGTTTCGGTCCAATATACTCACCATCCCTCCTTTCGGGTGTACATTCACCATGGTGCAAAGCACATTAATACAATTATTTGGTCAGAAGAAGTTTATGCTTTTAGTCTGTGTACCTTCCAGGCTTGTGTTGTTTTTATATTATTCTTGTGACTGTATTACAAAGTACTTCACCGAGAATTAACTCGTCCTACTGTCTCTATAACAGTATAACAGACCTTTATTATTTTTAATACTTCTAGTTGTGTTTCTGCTGAGCATTCGTATTACTATCCAGTCTCCATGCTGAGCCTGTATCAAGTGGGAGTTTCCCATACCTTACTAAAATTCTGGCCCTTTCTGCAGTGCCCGTTGGCCATACTCTAGAGACAAACCTGAGGCGGTCCACTTCGTCCTCAGGTATCTCCATTCCTCTGACCGCACATACACCTAAACGGTCAGTATTCACACCGTAAGTATGCATAACAATAAAAAACAAAATAGCCCTTAAATAGTAACTCACACTCTTTGTCCTTTGGATAATTTTACAAATTCTTGCAACACAATTTTTCCCACTGGGGAGGGTTCTCTTCCCCCATGGATCTATTGGACACCTTTGTGTTGCCCCTCTGCCCCTACCTCCACTCTACCCCCGCATTCGAGCAATGGTGTGGAAATCCGAACCTTGCGCCCCCACTGCACCAACCCTTTGTTAAATGATCTGCAGGCCTGTACCGAAGTAAAACCCCTGTATGCTTGTACATTCCCCCCCAGTGCTGATGGGCCGTGGTGAAATGGCCGCAGTATACTCCATGGTTGGGTCCATCCTTCCCGTACAACGGCTTGTGTACCCTTTGACACCTCAACAGTCAGCTTACTGGCCCTGTCCTTTCCACCCATGAATTAAACCGAGCCTTCCATGTCCTTCTGATCCCATGTCTGATACCATTGACATTTTGGATCTAAAATCCCTGTCGTAAACTATCCAACCCGTGCAGCCATGCTTCCTTTGCTTGCTGACAATAGTGTCCCTGTACTTCCATAGGCAGGCCCCTGCTCTGGATATTTTCCCAGTTTAATATGTTCTCCTTTGGCCTATTTCTTTTCATATCCTCTTCATTGCTAATCGCAATGTCAGGACCTGCCTTATAATTGCTCCCCGGAGCCCAAAGCCGGATATGGCTGGGCAAAGGGACTCCCCTTCTGCCTCCACGGGAGGGTAGGTGCTAGATATGCCCTGTGGGGAGGGGGTGGCCAGAGGGGCGGCCCGCTATGTAGACTGTCCCTCTAGCGCCATCTCTGGGGGCTGGCCAGCCCCTTTTACGTACCAGTGTTCCCATCGAAGGTCACAGGACGAGAACAACTTGTGCCATAACTCGTCTGAGGGCCTGCACCTCCGTTCCAAAGTAACCAACGGTGCAGCGCACTGAGATCCTTCTTGAGCACCTTGATGCCGGTTGCTCAGCCATTGCTTGGGGAGTAAAAGTTTTGAAAGCGCTACTGCTGCTTCACTATGCCCTCATTGAAAAAAACACTTGGAACCAAGAGTTGGCAACTGAGGAATCATGAACACACTGTGCGCTTGCCCCTTATCAAATAATGCTTTCCGCTGTGCCAGACGCGCCCGATTTTGTTTGAACACTTGATCACCTCTGTTCCCATTAGGTTACCTGATGTCAACATGGCGCTGCCTGTAGCGGGTGGGCTTACATTTTTGGGGCTTTATGTTGTACCTGGTACCTCAATGCCATAAGCCAAGATGCCGATGGACATTGTTGGGGCTTAACGTTGTACCTGGCCCTTGTGGGGCCTTAATGCTTTTTATCATAAACATGGTCCCTATTCAAAGATAAGGGCGACAATATGCAACTGTAATCTTTCCCCTGTAAACGTTTGATTGTTAAACGTTTCAAACCCAACATCTCTTGCACTATTGTTGTAAACCTGCAGGGTCCAATGAAATTAAGTGCAATGAAATGCAATTAAATTCTTACGTCCTGCACTAATCACGTTACTTTTCGACCGTTAAATCCCAGCACAGCATTGATGTTCTCAGCCCCAATCACATCGCTCCATTCTAAGCTAATAACCTAACCATGCAATATCTGGTGCTGAGGCCGTCTTTGTTATAGATAGCCCTCCTGTACTTATTCCAAATCATTTAAAAATTGTTGCCCGCTTACCTTACAGCCTAGCTATCACTTCGCCTGACAATTGCCTCCCAGTCTAGTCGGGCCCCGTTTTGGGTAGGGGCGAAGTACATAATAATTGGTCCTTTGCTGCTTTTAGACCTAGACTTTCCTCGCTACATGCCACAAGAAATCCACATGCTCCTGGCATTCATTGCATTCCATTGAGCCCCCCTGCCCTGTGAACGATGACAGCCTGTGCCATTATGTAGGATACACCAAGAGCCGAGGTTTTTCTGTGAAATTGGATGCTCATGTACCTCCATCTCTGTATCCAACTCTTAAGTGCGTTTCATAATTCAATTAAAATTGCGGGCCTGGCTGGCTGTGTCTAGTCCAACAGCCTGGCTGGGTGTTCTCGGCACAGCGTAAGTTAAACCAAAGTACTTTTTTGAAAACAAATGTTTTTTTTTACTTCACACAACTGATTTTGTGTAACCTTCGAATTGCACTCTCTTCCACGACCTCACCCTTTATTTGGAAACAAGAACACCCCCCTCACTGCATGAAGTGGAAAAGTAAAAGGAGGGGCCCACCCCCTCGGCCGACTGGGCAGTTGGGTAGGGGGAAACGGCAGGGTTGTGTATCCCTTGCCAACTGCTCATTAATGCAGTGCCTTTTTTTAGCACAAACCTTCCACTGCAACATCTTCGCAAATGGCTGTTGTTGAATGCGCGGTGAACTCGCTGTATAATGAAGCCAAGTCATCTAAGTAAAACGGCATGTCACATTGGTTTATCACGGCTCTTAACAAAGCTAGGGTCGAACCTATAAAGATTTATGGGGTGGTTGAGCCTTCCAGCTGGTAGTTGGACAATAGTAGTAACATCGTTAAAGTCCCACAAACCTCACGCGATGACACAGCATTTACCACCTTTTTTATGCATAGTAAAAGTACGGTAGTATGAAACCAATCCATCTGCCTGCATGCGCATTGCCGTACTGACATTGTTAAAGACCTAAAATGTGGCTGCGAGTGTGCAGTCTCTGGCAGTCACTCTACTCTTTCTACTGTTGCTGTGGGTGGTGCTACTACCCTTCTGTTTCTACAAGAACCCTTCATTCCGCGGAGCGGACCACGGAGTGTGGCTGCGAGTGTGCGCTCTCTGTCAGTCTGTGCATAGCTGCCATGGCGGCCGTTACTGAAACTTCACCACTTTTGGACATTGCCTCTGTTACCGTGTCAGACTCTATGGATCTTGAGGAGGGCCGTTTGCTTAGAAGCGCACGGCCCAGAATTGCACAAAAACGACACCTTCACCCTAGAGGAGTTTCGAGCCTTTTAACCTCGGATTCATTATATTGCCAACTACAATCTCAAGTCCCCCCCCCGGCGGCGGGCCGAAAGTAAAGAAAACAAAGATCCAGCCGCAAGAAAAATCCCCGCCACAATGGCGCGAGGAAGTCAGGCTGACACAGAAACTCAGCGCGATGAAACACAGCGCGTCGCAGCTCCTCACCCACCTCTTGGTCCTGTGGCGCTGCGACTCCCGTTGTCACTTCTGCAGCCGCGGATTCCTCCCTCACAGCTCTGAGCCTGGGATGCCTCCGGAGGGAGGACCGAGGCCCGTGAGCGGGGGAGGGAGGAGCCCGCAAAGTGCTCTTCAGCCGCCCGCAAATCGGATCCCATTCAGGGGGAGGAGCCTGAAGACGCCAAGGAGGTGGCTCCAGCAGAAGCATCGAGCGTGGAGAGCAGTGGGGGGAGGGGACTCCTTCTCCCGCCCCGGCAAAGCAAACGCCACCATCGTCCCTCCTTGTGCGTCTGGACAAGTCCCCTCTGGGTCAGAGGGAAAACGGAGATCTGAGAGCTGAATCAAGTCCTCAAATTACTGCCGCCAACGCTCTGATACAAATCGAGGCGCAGGTTCATTTGGGCTCGGACTCACCAGCCCCTGTTTTCCTGGAGGACCGGAGGGCGCAGGATCTCAAACTGTCAAACCACTCGATCACACTTCATTTCTGCTTGCGGAGACGAGCCCTCCCTCCTGCACAGAAACTTTAAATCCAAAAAAATGTCGCTGGAAGGAGGTGGAGGCATCCGATTCCAGAAAATCTCGTTTTCCCAGAAGAAAAGGCCTGCTAAAGCAAAAAACAAAAAAATAAATCTTCACAAGTCTAGCGTCGAACAAAACTAAAACCAGCGGCCATTCCGTAAAAAAAACATGGAATCCTGAGTCCATAAAGCCCTCAGTGGCAAGTCTAGTTACAGACTTTTTCCACGCCTTCGCTCCGGATTCGCGGAGCAGACGAGCAGACCTTACCGATGAGGAAATTTTGTAGGCAGTTAAAACGTGTCAACCCCCAGAAAAAACAAGAAAAAGGTTCCCGGCGCCAGATCAGCTGGCAAAGATGAAAGACGCCGCAAACGGCTCAAATCTCTCCAACTCGGCTGCCGCGGGCTCAATCCCCGAAGGAACCTTCTCCCGACCTGCCTGGCAGAGTCTTATCAGCTGAACCAAGCGACAAGGGCGCAGTCGCCCAAACTACACCGACAAACAATAGTGAAAAGTCTCCTTTGGTCCTCACAGGAAAACCAGTCCTGGTCAACCAAATAAATACACTTGGCACGGTACATGGTTCTACTCATTCAAACAAGCAGACTAACAAGGACCCGCCGGGATGCCCAAGCCCAGGTCGGCCCCATTCCATTCATCCTTCAACTCCCTTAGACCAAAGGGTGGAGGCACCTCCAAAGGCTCGGATGCTTGAAACTACACCACAAGCGCTATGCCAAGCATCTGCTGACATAAGGCAGCAATCCCGTCTGTATCAGGACAGCCTGTTGGCCGATCTTCAAAATAAACCGACTCACTCGGACAGAATTAGACATGGATCCTTAGAGCTAGCATCCTCTCCTGTAGTAAGAAGACTTTTTTAAATGAGAGTCAAACAACAACTCCAAACCCGAAAAGCCTCACGCATCAACCAGTGCATCAAACGGACTCTCCTTCGCAAAACAAGAGGGACTTTCTATCAATTATGTCAGCGGTCACCATAGCGCTAAATCCGTTTACTAAACTCTACGAGGGGATAAATGAGTCCTTAAAAGACCATACCTCGATTCAAGCGAGGATGTATACAAAATTAACCTTTCTAGAAGGCTATATCACCGCCCTCGATGGCAAATTGTCAAGCTTAAAATCGGACGTAGTTAAAGGAAATAAAGCTTTTGCGGAAGTCCACACAGATAATCAGATGGAAGTCGGGGCGGGTGGTCAAAATAGGCTGGCACAACCTCCTACCATAGCCTCCACCTCGGCTATTCAAAGGCCTACCACTGCGGCTGCAAATAGATCAACACCGGAAGAAGTAATTGACATCACAGATGAACCACCGTCACTGCCTCCCCCCCAACATTTTCCGGGAGGAATAGAGGAACGTGCATATTCAATGTTCTCTTCAACGAGACCAGACCTCCACCCACAAAGAGGTGTGGTCCAAAAAAAAAAAAAAAAAAAGAAAAACAAGCTACCCCGCGGATCTCTACTCCAATTCTAAGAACTGAGGCAACTGAAAGTATGGCTCAAATTTCGGTTCTCCCACCGGCCACACAAAACTTGAACAAAGCCTCACCCCGTTCAACGGAGGAATTTCTGGCAGAGGCGGACATGATGAACCTCTCTCCGCATCTTGATGATCCCCAAGCCCAGCAACAACTGAAGGAAGGAAAGAAAGCACGGGGGCTTCGCGCTGCTGCTTTGCCAGTGGTTCACGGCGCTTTGGCTGACCTGAAAATTACTGAAGATTTATCAGAAGATGAATCATCACTAAAGTTCAGCACCGTGGAAGATCGCAGGAAGAAATTACACCAGGGGTCCAGACATAAGCTCCCTAGTTCCCCTAACTTTCGAGTTGTCATTTGCGTCCCCCGGGGACCAAGAGTGCACAAGGCTGATCCCCGGTATACAACAAGCACGAGAGAAGGTGGGCGTCGCGTTATCTAACAGGAACTCCACGTCACAAAGTACCAAATACTCGGGTGGAAAAACAAACGATAGAGGGAAACACCCAAAAACCCACTTTTCTTCACAAACTGAACAATACCGAAAAGCCAATTCACACGCAAGAGCGTCTCCTATCAAGCTGGCCCTGCATCCTGAAAACAAAGATGACATAATCCTAAATAGAAGAGGATTACATGCATTGTTCAGCCTCGTACCAGCTCTACGTGGGATTAAATCGTCAGACCTACAGTTAGTGGATCCTTACCACTCAAACTTCCGAGCAAAAGCCTATATTTACCTTGCCTCTACGAGTGCAAAAAAGGAAATTGTTCGAGCTGAAGAGGATTTGGCATTCCTTGGTTTCATTTTGGAAAATCAAAATCAGAAATCTCACTCTCACCAGTCAGGAAACCGAGGGTGCAATTTGAGAGGCAACGTCAAAGGTCACGATAACGAAAACAGGAGTGAAAGGAAAAGTCACTCCGATCCCAAGCAAGTTTCTGAACGCCACAACCAGAAGCCCTGAGCTTCCATCAACGCGACTTCAAACCGAAAATCTGCCCCGCGGGGTTTAAAGAAAACCTTCGACCACAGGGGGCCTTACTCGGCTAAAACGAAAGTCGCAAAGGTGACAACTATACCCGACACTTCCACTGTTCCAAGCAACGCCGCCCACTGTTTAGCTAATAAAGACCTGTCGGACAGCATCAACCAGTCAAAAGACAAACTTCAGAGTTTGTGGGCCTGGCTCCCAAAGGCTCTCACACTCAAGAAAAAATAGCAATGCGCAGGTCGGCCAAGAGGGCTTTCGGCCACTTCGACTGCCGACCCAACCCCACCCCCCCTTCGTCTCTGCTCTTGGAACACCTGTGGTCTTTCGCACCTAACAATGCCGGGCGACGCAAACCTGGCTGTTTTTGATATCATCTGCCTACAAGAGACCTGGCTCGAGAAATCGTCTGCTATGGATGGCTACGACGTCATTTTGGCACCAGCTAAAAAAGGACTAGTGGGCCGCCCGACATCGGGTCTTCTCATCGCCTACCGGCAGGGGAGGGGTCTGAAGATCAAGGCCACTCTCCTATCCAACCTTTCAATTCTGGCAGTATTACTTGACTGGGCGGATCAACCAAATTGCGGGCCCTCTCAAACCGCAATTATTAACACCTACTGGAACCCAGCAGCCATAAACCAACAGTCATACTTAGCGATGATGGAAAATCTAGTAGATGAAATTCAAGCTTCCAACCAGGTCCCTTCGATCATCATTTGCGGCGACCTGAACGCCCACTGCTCTGACCACTGCACAAAGTTGGGCAAATCTTCTTCTTCGAATCCCGCCGCAAAAAGAGGGAGCCTGTGGTCAACATTGATGGCATCAAGAAAAATGGAAAATTTGGACTCAGTTTTCCCCAACGCTGACCGTCCTCCCACTTGGGAGCAAGGTGCTCACCACGCCACTATTGACTATATTTTTGCCTCGCGCTACCTTCTTTCAAAGGTAAAAGACTTCGAGGTTCGCAAATCCAAAGCGAGCGATCATAAACAGCTCACCATGTCTCTGCAATCCCATTTTAACCCACCGGCACCGTATGTGGTAGGGGTTGACTCAAATTCACGAGGCAATCGCTTGAACCTGACAACGAAATCAGTCTTAGATCTGTCTGCAAAATATGCGTTGGGGCTACGTTCTGGCGGAAAAGATTTATTGGACTACGTACCTCTTCTACTACAATACAGGGCCAAATCAAAAACGTTGGCCCCTTCACTTACTGTTCCGAGACATTCTTTTGATTCAACACTGGTAGCAAAGAGACGCAAACTGCGCAGGCTGAAACGGATGCTTGGGACCCTTCCACAAAATCAAGACCAACTAAAGTCAGAAATAAAGGCCTACAAAAATTGGGCAAAAAACCATCGCCACAACTTGTACCAGCAGGACGCTGAATCCATACTAAAAGCAATCTGCGGAAACAAAGCAAAAGATTTCTGGTCTCTGCTAAAAACTTTAACACCTTCTCTAAACAACACGACCATCAACGCCACGGCGGAAGCAAAATGGATCAGCCACTTCTCGTCCCTTTTTCAAGCCCCACCCACTACAGGCTTGCCTGATTCGAAATCGAAAAACGAAAACTCGCTGAAATTGGACGACCTGGCGGAAATCAGAGATCAAATTAAAAAGCTGAAGAACTCCAGAGCGACAGGTCCGGATGGAATCTCAAACATAGACTTGAAAAAAAATGTAGACGAATGGGCACCATTTATCCTATCTATCTTCGCGCAGTGTGCGGCCCAGAAATCGCTCCCTCCATCGTGGACGAGGGCGGTTATCGTTCCAATTTACAAGAAAGGCGACATCACCGATCCACTAAATTACCGCCCTATAGCCCTCTTGGACTGCATTGGGAAAGTCTATGGGAGCCTTCTTTTGAAAAGATTCGATGCCTGGTCAAAGTCGGCCCCCTGCAATGACAGGTTCCAAACGGGATTTAAAAGAAATGTGGGAACAGCGGCAAATATACTCACCATCAGCGTACTGAAAAGCAAGGTCTTGGAGGGCAAACCAAGGATCTTTGTGACCTTTGTCGACCTCTCCCAAGCCTTTGACTTGGTTGACAGGCAGCGCCTCTGGTACAAACTCGAAGGCTGGGGGTGCCCCCAGGAGATTCTGCAACCAATCAAGGCTCTCCACTCAGAAACCACCCTCAGGGTCCGATTGTCACAACTGGGCAATTTGTCATCTGAAATCCAGACGGGTCGAGGGGTGAAACAAGGTTGCCCCCTAGCTCCAGCACTGTTTCTTGCCTATATTGGTGATTATGGCATCTCAGAAGATCCGTCAAGGGCTTTTCCGCCATCTCTGGCCACAGCAAAAATAAGCCACCTATTGTATGCTGATGACCTCATCCTACTCGACCAGACCCAGATTGGCCTCCAGAGGCAAATATCAAACCTCCTGCGTTACATGTCTGAGAACAACCTAAAAATAAACAAAGAAAAAACTAAAATCATGTCCCTGGAGTCCGGCCAGAAAAAAAACGCAGAAAACTTTAAATGGTATCTGGAAGAATATGTGATTGAGAAAGTCACAGTATACAAATACCTTGGAGTCGTGATGGACAGCACCAAACACGAAAGTTCAATGCAGGCCAACCTTCAATTCAGAATAAAGAAGTTGACATCTCAAGGAAAGGCGATTGACACAAAATTCGGTAAATTCTCTTGTATCCCTGTGATCGAATTCTACAGAAAGAAAGTCATCCCCTCCATCACTTACGGAGCCGAAGCCATGCCTCTGATTCCAAGTAAAATCTGGCAAAAACTTGAAAGTGTGTTCTGGAAAGGGGTCTTGTCCCTTCCAAAATCAACGTCCATAGCTGCTATCGGAGAGAATTGAGCCTAGTGTCTTTAAAGACAATAGTTGACATTAGTTCCCTGAGGCTGTACCGAAAATGCATCATGGATGGGAGTGATGATATTTTTGGTCTCCTAAACAAGGAGATAAATTCTGGCAAGGTGCAAATGCTGGTAGTATGGAAAGAAGCAAACTCGGCTTTACTCAACTCAGTCGCTTGCTCGGAAACCGACCTCACCTCACATCCAACTAGAGTGTTCAAAAAATTGAAAGAGCTTGACTGGATTCAAACTCAGGAGTCCGCCTCAAACAACAAACTTCTCCAGCACTTGCCTCCAACATTCCGTAAGCTCAATGAACCAATGAAGTACCTTCAAAAATTCCCCAACCGGGGGGCACGGAATGCTCTTCTAAGGATAAGGATGAACTTGGTGGCCACAAACGAAATTCGCAAGATCAGAGGTTTATCTGATACGAGCGCCTGTCGCTTATGTGAAAATAAAACCGAATCCATCAGACATTTGCTTCTGTCATGGCCGAAAAACCAGAACCTGAGATGGGCTTACCTGAATCATCTAATAGTGGACGATCGAGGGTGGGACGACGATACCTGGTGGAATAGACTGATCAGCGGAGACGGAATAACCTGGCTCCTGGCAACTGTGAAAATATTGGAACACACGATGAAAATGACAACAGCCACAGGGTCCCACCCTGGCTAGTTATCGTGCAATTTACTGCTTCGGTTCTTTTTGTAAAATTATTTTGAATATACACAAATAAAAAAAAAAAAAAAAAGACCTAAAATTCCTAATGCAACAACTTGACATTTTACCTTCGGTTTTTATGCTGGTACTGCTGGACCCTGGAGGCGCGCACCTCTTCAGTCCCCCTCAGGATGGGGGAGGTGAGCCGGACGCAGGGGTCCAGGGGAGCGGCCTGCTATACCAGCTGCCCCTCTAGTGCCCCCCTACGTGGGCTGTGGCATCTGCTAAGCGCCCGGCTGTTTGCTTTGTCAGCTCCCTACCGCACCAATACCTTTTTTCCTTCTGATCTCAAAGCAGGCAGTGAATTACAAAAATGTACACGCAAGACCGCAAATTATGCGGTAACAGCAAATCTGTTATGCCTGCCCTGCTCCCGGTCGAAGCTTCTGAAAAAGAACACACAATCGCCTATTTGAATTCTGTCTCCTTAACCCAAGAATCATAAGGGGAACCATGTGCTCTGGGCCTGCTACACCCTGAAGCACTCCCATTGTGCTGATGGCCACATAGCCAAATGGGCGGGTGAAACCAAGCCGACAATCTATGTTGACGGAGCAAGTGTGGTCCTGGCAAACGCGGGAGTCTGCCGTGCATGGAAAAGATGATGGTGCTGGGTTGGGAAATCGAAACTGGGCGAGGGAGGTCGAGGCTCACGAGGCCTGTCCGCATGGACAAGGCACTTGCAGGGTCCATGAAGAACCCTGACCGTCAACCCCACTCACCTCCCGCCGGATCCTGTGACGTGTGTATACCGAACAACGCTTAGGCTGTTAAAGAGGCTCAGTTACGTTTTGCTCCCTCGATAAAGGGGATTTTGTGACAACCCTCTCTTTCCTTCTATTGCAGGAGGGGGAGGAGCTTATGTGAGCCAGTGTAGAGAACGAGAGGGTACTGGCATCTGGGGTCACCACTAAGGTACGCCCCCCCCTCTTTTTCACCTTGCAGGCTAACGGGACGCTAACATTTCCTCTTTTTGACTTTCCGTAAAGTCGCCGTGGTTGTAAATATTAAGGTGTTTTATTTTATACTATGGATGGTTTTGAAGAATTTTTCAGAAGGGACTTGAAAGGCTGCACCAAGTAGGTCGTGTTTAGTGTACCCAGGGGTGTTATATCGGAAACTCTAAATTAATACCATACATAGCAGTGGCGATCAACACACAAGGTGGCACTGAACAGGAAATTGGAGAACTTGGTGGAAGTGTTGGACAGCAGACACTGGAATCCGCAGTGGCCGAAGACACGAAATAGAGGAATGTCAAGTAGCGGTGAGATAGGAAATCTGGGCTTTGTACGTCAGAAAATTGATAATGGTGTTTGTAGCTAGGACATTAAATTAGGGATTTTACATGTAAAGTGAGACAAGTATTTAAGGAAGCTGGAGGCAGGGAAGGACAGAAAATGTGGGGATGTAGTGGGAATGGAAATTAGTGAACGTGGGGATGGAGGGAACAGGAAATCATGAAACTTATTTTATTTCATTATTTTTACATTTTTGACAACCATGGGTTGCCCAGACCATGGGTATCGCAGCGTTAGTACATCATAATAGTGCAAAAGACAGGTGCAGGACGGTCATAACAGCAGAAATACATAGTATGGCCTGGTTGTTACTGGTATTTGTCGAACAGCCAATTCTTGGTACTTTTTTGAAAGGTAGGGAATGATTTCTCGTGACAAATGTGCCAGAGAGTGGGCGCTGTTACACAGAAGCTAACTCCGCCTGCCCTTTTTCTCTTGAAGCGAAGGGTAAACGGATGCTTGAATTAGATCTGAGATTGTGTGCAGGTGAGTATTGGCTGATGCAGTTATTAGAGATGGGAGGCCATCTTGTGGACACAGTGATGTGTGATGGAAAGTGTTTTAAATTCTACAAGGGCTTTAACGTGGAGCCAGCCGGCTTCTCATCTGGCACCAGAAATGTGGTCAGACCGTTTGAGGCCAAGGACCGCACAAAGTGCTTTGTTTTGTAGTAGCTGCAGTTTGGACATGTTGGCTTTGGATGTGCTCATGAGTAGGATGTTGCGGTAATCACGGTTGGAGGGGTAAGGGCTCGAGCGAAAGCGATACAGTTGCTAGGAGAGAGGAGTTGTCTAATCAAGGAAATTAATCTAGAAGTGTAGGCAGTGGAAGAGGCAAGAGCATTTATTTGTCCAGACATAGGGCCTCATCACGAGTTGGGCGGTACCCTTAAACGCTATTACTGCCGCATTTAAAGGTCCGCCCACTCACGAGTCTGGCAGCATTTATCCCCAGCTCTAAGCTGGGGGTAAATGCGCCAACTTAACACCCATTTTTGGGCGCAATTAACACGGTGCTATTAGCGCATGCTAATTGCGCTGAAAATGCCCCATTGGGTCCAAAGGACGTAATGGGGAATACCCATTACCGCTCAACCCTTGATCCGGCGCTAATAGCGCCAGGCGGTAACGCTATTAGCCAGGGCGGTATCCTGACGGTGATGCTGCCCAATTCGTGATGAGGCCCATAGTAAGATCTGCTTTGAGGTAAACCCTCAAGATTTTTACTTGCTTCGACACCGGGATGGAGGTGCCGTCATTGCAGAAAGATGAAAAAGTAGAGTCAAGGTGTCTGATCCGATATGGGGGACCGATGACGAGGAGTTCTGTTTTTTCATCGTTTAGACATAGGTTGTAAGTGGCCATCCAGTTTTGGGTAGTGCTATAAATAGCATTCATTTTGATGGTGTCAGTGTTATAATCGCCAGAGAATGGGATGATAATCTGGGTATCATCCGCAAAGTTAGTATAGATGATACCTCTAGAGTCTAGGAGGTCAAAGAGGTGTTTAGTATAGGTAGTATAGAGAGTGGGCAGTCCTTGTGGAACACCAAGTGGAGCTGGGATAGCATCTGCAGCTGATTCCCCTATGAACACCCGTGTGGTGCAACCACTGTGGAAGGACTTGATCCATGACGTAGCTTCTGGTGAGAAATTGAAGTGCTGGCAGAGGTGTTGGCACAGGATGTTGTGATCGACCAAATCAAAGGCCGCAGAGAGATTAGAGAATGGATCGCTAGGTTGCCAGTGTACTGGATGGAGTCCATTTGAATTTTTAAGTCTAGTAAGGCGGTTTCTGTACTGTACTTACGGCGGGAACCAGATTGTCTTTTACCGAGCAGTAGGTTGGTTTCAAGGAATTGCTGGACTTCAGTGTAGGCTAAGCAGTCCAGGATTTTTAGTAAGAAGGGGACAGTTGTGAGGGGGTGGTAGTTGGTCGGAATGGAGGGGTCCAGCGAAGATTTATTTAGTAGGCAGGGTGACCCAGGCAGATTTGATTGTGGAGGGCACAGTGCTAGTCATGAGGGAGGCATTTGCGAAGTCAGAGATGATAGGCGAGAGCGCACAACTTCATGATATGGGCAGGTAAAGCGTCTCCTTTACAGTTTGACGCTTTAAGGGTTCTAATGGTATCTGCTTCTTGTTTGGAATCCATATAAATATTCGGGGATAAAAAAGAATGGGAGATTTGTTTGAAAATTTTGAATAAATGTCCATTCAGTGTTATGGGGAGCGGGGGATACAGTGGTGTCCCCCGCACCCTTGTTCACTATAATGCCATCGCAGAATGTGGGGGTATCCCACGCTCCTGCTTAAACAAAGTTTGAAGAAAAAGAGGACCCTGCTGCACCAGTTCCAGTGCACATAAGTGAAGGGAACCGGCATCGCAGAGGGATGCAGGAGTTGGCGGCACACAAGGTGGTGTCCCGCCAACAGGTAAGTAAGAGGGTGGGGGCGGGAGGTTGCAAGTTACCAGAAATGTTCAAATGACTGTTTTGTCTCCCTCAAACATTTCTTTTTCAATCTATTCATTGATATCCCTACTTGTTCAGGTGTAACTTGGCTAAATGTAAAAGGAGAGATATTCAAGGAGCGAGCCCCACTGTGGTGGGGATAGCTGGGTCGAGCACCTTAGATTTGTTGGTGATCAGACCCTTTTTGGCATTGATTTTAGATAGAAGAGGCTCGATTTTGTGGGACAGGGCATCTTGAATTGTGGTACATCATTCCTTCTCAGTGCATGTGTTGGCAACGAGAGGAATGGGTGTTTCTAATTCCCGTAGGATTGAGAATAGTTCCTTACTATTGGAACTGGCATCAGCAATTTGGTCATTATAGTAGTTAGATTTGCAGGTAAAGACTGCTTTCTTATGGTTACGGGCCAATGTGGCGAGGGCCTGACAGCTCTTGGCAGAGGCTTTCTTTACACAGGTGTTTGGGGGATCTCTTTTCCCTGCGTAGGTGGACCAGATCCTCAGAGAACCAGGAGTTATTGGCCTTGTGAGGTTTAGGCATCTGTATCTGAGAATGGTGTGTATATCCAGGGCCTGGAGCAGGCACTCGTGGATTTGGGTGGCTAGGTTGTGGGCTGAATGGGCAGGAGTGGGTGCAAAGGAGCTAAAGGCCGTAAGGAGGGATGGTTTTAGGTCCTCGTGCTCTAGCTTTTCAGTGTTGCGGACTAAAATGGGGCTCAGTGGCGTGGGCAAGAGTTTGTTGAGTTTCATGAGGGGAATAGTAAATAACGGTCGGTCCAGGGTACTGGATCAATGGCATCAATGTTGATGTGGACGTTAGCCTCGAGAATCCAGTCTAGAATGCGCCCCTTGGAATGGGTGAGGGAAGAGAAGTTGGGTGAAGCACATGTCCCTGAGAGCTGCTGACAGTGCCATTGATTTAGGGTCAGAGGCGTCATTGAAACCAAGGTTGATATCACCTAATATAATGCATTTAGTAACGGGTTTCATGAATGGCGCGATCAAAAGCAGAATGTCGAGATCGGGGTGACTGGGACCATTGAGTTATCCATATATGAGAAGAATATTGATTGTGGTTTGGGTGTCTGTGGTTGCCTTCAGGAGTTGCATTTCGTACCCCAGGGTAGGGGGGGCGGTCCTGATTTGTAGTGAGGCCTTAGAAATGAGGGCAACTCCCCAACCTGGCACATCAGTGCAGTCGGCTCTATGGAAGATGTAGTTGGGTGGAAAGACCATGGAGCAAAGTAGAGCAGAAGCGCTGTGAAGCTAAGATTCTGTAGTGGCTAAAATGTCTAGGTGTGAATCCACAATGAGGTAGTGGATTTGCACAGCATGGGCGCCTAGCGACCTGACATTAATCAACACGTATTTGTGGGAGTCTGTTGATTGTATGGTGGTTGTGGCGGAGGGCGTTGTGAGATGTGTACCGGGACTCAGGCACTGTAGGTTCAGGCTGAGGTATATCCTTGTAGTTGGGGCAGGTTCTAGATCGAAGTCTGTGTCGGCAGTGTTTGCCCAAGCTGGGAGCTGAGTGATATGGGATCCGAGTGTTGTTGAAAGGCTGTAGAGGTATTGTGACAAATGTGCTGGGGGGGGGGTGTCAGGAGTAACACAGCCTGGGGTATGGCTGGAATAGATAGGCGAGGCTGTCAGAGTGGGAGAGATGGTTGGCTGCGCAAGTGGGTTGGCACATATATATTGGGAGTTGGAGGGAGTGCCTTGGCTGGTGACCTGGCATGGAGTAGTATGCACTGTTCTCAAGAGTGGGACTGGCACCGTCGGGGCAATTGCAGAACTACTACATGGTCCATGTGGGGAATGGCTAGTGTGGGTATGCACCTATCCATTCTAAGGTTGGTAGGAACGGAAAGGGCGGTAGGAGGTGGTTGGTAGTGGGGGCGGCGTCATGGATATTAGTTAGGGCCCCGGTATGTTGTGCCTCACTACCGGTGAGGTGGGCAATGTCGATGATGAGTGGAGGACAGATATAATTAGGGGTAGGCGACGGCTGACAGCCTTGTGTGGCCTTACTGGGGACTATGCTATTGTGCGCATGGTTCCAGATGAGGGCGAGAGCTGGGGGCAGGCCAGGAGTAAGTAGGCAGTTTGAGGGGCAGCCAGGCTTACTGTAGGAGCAAGATGTTACACGTTGCCAAGGTAATCCACTGGAAGGGCAGTAGTGCGTGAGGTAGTCTCTCTGCCAGAGCAGATAGTGCTAGGGTAAGGTAGCAGAGGAGAGCAAAGGCGACTAGCAGCTAGGCTGGTAGGGTTCTGCAATGTGATCCTGAGACGGGAAGTCGTGGCAGCACCAGCTGAGCAGAGGAGTGTGCAGGCGGGGGGGTGCAGCAGACACATGCTGGTCGTGTCACGCTATAGTGATGGTAATAGGTTGAAAAAAGTCTAGGAGGTTATAGCAATGGAGAAGCTTTAACGAGACTTTGGACCCTTTTTTCAATTTATGGTGGTCTCAATGGAATCACTCACACCTGGCAAAAGGATTTAATGAAATTCTGAATAGAATTCCCCAGATCAATGGAAGGCAGATAGAAGAGTGAGAGAGAACTACATCTCAAGATTTAGTTTACTGAAAATGTTCTGATGAGGGAGGGAATGGTCAGGGGAGTGATACAAGAACCACATATGTGAAGTTTGCAATATGTATGTGATATGTAGAGTTTTACAAAAAACGGATAAAAAGGGTTATCGAAAATGGCAGGAAATCAGGTCGCATGAGAGCCGTATGGGTGCGGACATCAGGGAAGAGAGGGCGGATGAGGTCCTGGCAGGAAACTAATTAACAAAATGGGGTTGGACAGAAATGTAGCAAACGGTTTGGTGGATTGGTACAGAAAATGGGGCAAGGTTGGGTCAGGATCTGGCCATAACAGAAATGGGAAGGGGGTTTCACACTAGTTTCCAGGCTCTTGTGAAGGTAAGAAGGACCCCCTGTGCAGATAAAGCCAGAAAAAAATGTATGGAATGAACATGTCTTTTTCTATTCATTGAACAGACTGCGCAGAGCGGTTTTTCTAAATCAGACTGTCTTGATCCTGCCGCACAGGGGTGCGCAGGGGCTGCAGGCATGGGCAGAAAAGGGAAGGTGTGGGAGTAAGGTAAGAGTGTTTACGGTGTGGGTGTGTGCATGCATCCGTTCTCTGCAGGAGAGGAGGAGGCATATTTGTGGTGGGGAAGGGAGGGTCGAGAGGGTAACTGTGTTTGCGAGAATATGCTAGAGAGGAGGAGGAACATGTTGGGCTGGGAAGAAGGTGGGGGTGATGAAAGATGGGATGGGGGAGGGGAGCACCCTCGGATTTTCAATAAATCCAGCCGGAGAGAGTGGTAGCGGGATCGCCTCCCCGGAAGGTGGGGGGTGATCAGAATCTCATATTTCTGCATTTTAAAGGCAACACAAAATCGGCTGAAGAAAATCGGTCTTCTTGTTGGCGTTTAAAATGTGTAAGTCACATAGAAACGAAAAACCAGTGGAAGTCATGTTCTGGGAACGTGGAACAGAAACAGTGGTGGTAAACTTGTACAGCCCATTTTTTGTGTCAACAGGATTTTCTTACATTTGGCAGCTGGAGTTGGAGAGCGATGTGACACGCCCCCCTGCTGCTTCAGTACTGCCTGTTAATTGATGGAGAATCAGTGGATTCCTAGGGAATCTGCCTGATTTTACCACCTAGTTGATGTAGTCAGATTTAATAGGAACCCGTTGTAAAAAGCCTCTGCAATCATTAACTGAGCGAGTCGTTTACACGTTTGCAATCCCGCAGTTCAAAAGTAAAGCATGAAGGTAATTGCACTTTTTGGTTTAATCTTTCATTCACAACTATGTGGTGAAAAAGTTGACAATTGCACAGAAGAGCCCTTTTGCACAGAAGAAAGTAAGTGGTCCCGTTCCTGCAACTACGATGTCAGAATAAAATTGCCCCCATTGTGCTTATTGGTTGATGATGGCCGCTAAGAGTCCTTTTCATAGGGCTCTGTCGAAGATTGGAATTTCTCATTCGTATTTCCTCTGTCTCTTCTCACAGATTCAACTTGCCACCTCTCAATTATACAAGAGACGCAGGGAGGAGGGTTGATCTGGTCACTGCGAACCCAAGCATCATGATAAACAGGTAAAGTACGCCCTTCACAACCTGTGCCCCAAGGGTCTCCCTCCAATTCACACATTTCCCAAAGAACTCCATTTCAATGGAGTACCAAAAAAGGATACAGATCCTCCCTTTTTCAGAGGTATTTGGCATAGGATCAAAGCACACCCAGATTCCTTACCAGTTCTGCTTTGATTTTCTAAACTAGAACTCACACTGACTCTAAAACATTCCATGAGTGATATACTTTTGACAGAGGCCGCTCACGATGCAACATGCAGTGTTAATGTTTTTGCAATGTTATATAATGATACAGGGCCACTTCATGCCAAGATATCGCGGGGCGTCATACAGTATGAGCTGGCAGTTTAGAATGCCACCTTCCATTTTCTCAACTACTTCTGCCTGCAGCCCTCTGCGGAGGCCGGTTCCAAGTTCCAACATGGGGCAGGGGGACGCATGGATTGCAGCTATTCCTGTTCTCCGCTCGTAGGTGAGCTTCACCAAAGGGATAATCATTACAGGACCGATAAGGATCAACTTAAGGGCATGAGAAGACTAGACCCTCATGCGAGAAGGTTACATAACAGTTAACCAGTATACATCCTTAAACCTCATGGAGTTGGTCTCATAGCCAAACAAGGATGCAATCCTTTTTACTGCCTATTGAAAGAAGACCATTATAGCACCTTGGCTGTGAGTTGCACACAAAGCGGCAAAGCACTATGGCTTTGGGACAGCGTTTTGTGAATCAAGAAGTGGCTGGGCGCTATAATCTTGTGACTGTGAACCTGATAAGATAGCATGCAGGGCTCTATATGAATGAGACTACATTGAGAGTAGGGATGCTGAAGGCTACCAGTATCTCTACCATGAAGGAAAACCCAACACTTTATAGTCCAACAAAAACCAACCCCTTTTTATATAGATTGTTCTAAGACCGGGATCTGCTAGCTCTCCAGATTCTTGCGACTAGGACTCCCTTGTTCCTTCTCCTTTGAGTATGCTGGCTAAAACTGATGGGAGTTGTAGTCCAAAACAACTGGTGAGCCAAGGGTTGCAGATCCCTGTTCTGACAGAAGTTCCATTTGTCTTGTCAATAGAACCCCTAAACTCATAGGTGTTTATCCCTATCCCCTGCTTTTCAGGATACGCTGTTGAAGAAAAGAGAAATTACCTTTGTTTCCGTGGATAGAATTGATAATTTTGGCATTTTATAGTTTGTCCTGGGCGACATCTTTTGTTAAGCTGGCTGCAACATACAAACACTCTCCTACGCTGTACATCTCTACAGGCATTTCTCTCAACCAATGCCTAACTTCTGTAAAATAAAGTTAAGACATTACTTGTGTCATGTGTTTTGTCATGCCAGCACAGAAGCCACAAATGAAACACCCAAGACTGCAGCAAGAGTTTTATAGGTAACCTTAAAATAATAATGACATGCTTGTTTGTTTTCTGTATCTCACTTTTAGGTTTCAAAGTTTAAACCAGAGAAGGAAAGCCTTTGGAAACACGCTGAGGGAATACCAAGGTGCCCTGATTCTGATGGCTGCATTCTCCCACACGCGTAGCACCCAGGTGGCCTTCAAGGTGCAGTACACTCTCGACGACTTTGGGCTGGGCTCACGAATGTTGTCCTTCCACCCAGTGTACCTGGAGAACCTAGCAAAATACTGGAGGTCCAAAGGGCTGTACGTGAAAAGGCTGTCATCGGGGATCATGTTGGTCAGTGCAGCCATGGAACTCTGCGACAGCATCACCCTCTATGGCTTCTGGCCTTTCTACTCCAACCTGGAGGGCAGAACTATTGGTTACCACTATTATGACAAGATGGCGCCCAACATCCAAGTGCACGCCATGCCCAAGGAATTCTTAATCTATTCTCAGATGCATGCGCAGGGGGCACTGAAGCTGCAAGTAGGCCAGTGCTCCTGACGTCTGCTTCTGCTATTGACTTTGTGGCTCTCACTTTGTGGGCTTGAGGAAGAACCGACTTTGTAGGTCACTAAGGTTCACATTATGTCGACATGTCTGTATAACTTTATTGAAAGAAAAGCCCTCTGAAATGGTCTCTAGTTGCGTCCTCTAAATAATGCATGTGATTGGTCTTAAAATAGATGTACGATTATGACGGTCCAATTCAATATATTATTTATCCAATTCATCGGGTATGAACTGGGTTTGTTGTGACCTTCGTAAGACCTTTAAAAGAGCCAAAGTAGGAGGCGCAAGCTTTGCAGTCCTACCTCCAAAAAACTGGATCGCACTACCACCAGCACTCAGAAAAGCGACCTCACACACAGTGTTCCGCACGGCTCTGAAAACTCAACTCTTCCACTAGCCACTGTCCCCACACTTGCACCCTTCTTTAAAATGTGAAAACCGAATGTGGCTGTCTTTGCAATGCATCTCACCTTTGTATGAGTATGAACACACTCTGTAAACTGCTGTGAACTGTATGTAATATGTACATTAACTGTTGTTCGTCGAAGCAAGTATCCTGTAACAGCGCCACGATGCCCAAGGGCTGATGAGCCCTTTAAAAATGCAAATAGAATTAATACATTAAAAAAATAAGGGTTAGAGTACACTGGAAATCATTGGGTTTTTATTGTAAATTCTTGGTTGCAGACAGCACCACGCTATTTCCTATTCGAAATGATGCACTGGCTTTAAAAAAAATGATGGCATTCTTATTAAGTGGGAAAGAGCCTGTCTGGCAACATTGTCTGACGCAGGCTCTAA
This sequence comes from Ambystoma mexicanum, assembly GCF_040938575.1. NCBI lineage: Eukaryota > Metazoa > Chordata > Amphibia > Caudata > Ambystomatidae > Ambystoma > Ambystoma mexicanum. The sequence continues at coordinate 143,431,187 of NC_090921.1, forward strand.
TATGGATGCATTGATTGGTAATCCGCAAGCTGTTAAGAGGAAAGTGTTTATTATTTTTTTAAACATCTATTTATTAGTATGTCAACAAATATCATTCATCACAGTATAATACAGGGGTGTTTAGCAAAGCCATAAATGACCAGTTCAACAGCATTTTGTTAATTATATAATAATAATAAGTAAACATTGCAATCATATTCACCCCCCTAGACATACTAAGCAACTTTCAATTCATGCAAGCAGTAGAAAAACATACCAAAAGATATAAAAACAGTTTATTTTTAGGACACAGACACAAATACAGGACTACACACAGACAAACACTAAACTAAATCACCAGCAAAGAAGATAAAAAAGGAGAAGGAGTAGAAAGAGAGAAGAAAGAAAGGGAAAGAGAAAAAAAGGGACAGTAGCCCACTCCTCATTATTATCCACATCTTGTTTATTCATTATATAAGGCATTGTATGGTCCACATATCGAAAGGTATTCTTCCTCTTTTTCTTTTGCCTTGAATGAGAGTTTTTCATAATGAGATAAAGTTTGCAATTGTACTAACCAGTCCTCCACTGAAGGCTTCTTCCTAGTTTTCCAGACCCGAAGGATCAGTCTCATTTCCATTAACATAAGCTTATCTATCCAATTGTTGTATTTTATAGAGTGCTTGGATCTATCCCGATGCATTAGTAAGATTACATTCACCGCTGATCTCTGTAAAACTATATTTAAAATTAGTTCAACTCTATCAATCACCTCATTCCAGAAACTTTGAACTCTTGGACAGCTCCAAAGAAGGTGTAAAAGGAACACCTTTCATTTCCACACCCCCACCATAAATCATCTGTTTGCATTTTCAATGTATACATTTTAACCGGTGTCCAGTATTCCCTGCCTATTATTTTCTGTCTGATCAAACGCTAATTTAAGTCTACTCCCACATTGGCACTCACCCTAAGTATACCTTTCCAATCTTTATCCATAAAGTCAATATTCATATCCACTGACCATGCAGCTCTTAGTTTTCCCCATGCTCCAACATGTTTGTTTTCCAATTGCATAAAGTTCATGTATGTACATTATATTCCTGTCCCATAAGTAATTGACACAGTTCAGGTTTAACCCCCAAGGAATCATTGACCATACTTTTCCTGAGGTTAATTAATGAGATTAAATCAATGTATCTTCTTCCTTTTCCACTCAAATCATATTTTCTCTGTAGTTCTTCAAATGACAAGACGATCACCATCTAGTATATCACCCCGAGTCCAAATACCCTTCTTGACCCAACTGTGCCAATTGAGGCATCTATTGTTGAGCTGTAGTTCCTCATTATACCAAAGTGAAGCATCCTCACTGAATCCATACTTCCGTTTATTCTCTCCAAACCACATCCAAAAAACTTGTCTAGTTCCCATTATTGGTTTTAACTTCAATCTATTGGCTGACATGTTCCCCATAGTATAGAGGTTTTTTAAATGGTACAGACTGCAAGTATCTCTTTCCATGCGCAACCAAGTGTACCTTTTAAAATCATCATTTTTGAAATAATAAGAGCCCCTATTAAGTAGGAATACCTTGGAGTATTTTTGCAAATCTGGATAGCCAAATCCATCCTCTTCAACCTTCTGCATCAATATATATCTTGGAATTCGAGGTCTTTTACCCAAACCCCATAAAAAAAATTGGAAAACTTTATCAGTCTGCAATATTAACTTTTTGCTAATTAATAACGGAATTGACTGGATAATATATAATACTTTTGGCAATAAAACCATCTTAATGGCATTGATTTTTTGCCCATAGTGATAGATTAAATCTTTCCCATCTTCTTATAGAGTAAATAATTGTATTCATAATCTTATCAATGTTTTATTGAACAATTTTCTTCAAATCACCTATGATGTGTATACCAAGATATTTAACACTATCAGGGGACCATTTACAGTTCCACAATTGTACGATGTTTCTGTTACAGTTTTTTGACAACGGGAAAATCTCAGTCTTGTCTCAGTTTACATTATGACCAGATAGCATACCTACTTCCTCAAACATCTGTTTTAGTAATGATCCACATTTTTCCGGGTTTGACAATAGGACTAACATGTCATCTGCATAGGATAAGATTTTAACTTCTATCCTCCCAACACACAATCCTTGAATTCTTTCACATTGCCTGATCTAGGCAGCTAGTGGTTCAAGTGCGAAGTCAAATAAGAATGGTGATGGGGGGGCATCCTTGTCGCGTGCCTTTTGTTAATGTAAAAGACTCAGAAATCAAACCATTCACAGTCACTCTTGCTTTAACTTCATGATGAATACATTTGGGGCCGATTCATGGAATAAATGTGCGCCAAAATTCGTGGCGCAAGCGTGAAAGCGAAAAGCGCTCGCGTGCGATTCATGGAAGGCCCTGTGCGTGTTTTCCCTGGGATGTGCGCCAAATCCGCGGGTGGTGCACACGGGTGCACACGTCACTGCAACATACCGAACACCGTGCGCGATGCGCACAACGAAAGCGCACAGAGAAAGCGCACGTTAGCGCACACACCAAAAAGGGGGCGGAACACGCGGAATGGGGAACAACGCGCGGAAATAAGGGCATAACTGGAGAAGTACTGCTGGGTAGTACACAGAACGCCCACACGGACGCGATCTACACCTATTCATGGAATCAAATACGGGAAAGCCGCGCATGCCAGAAGACGCGCACTGGCCTAAACACGTCCGCTACACGAAGGCAGGCGGAAGCGTTCCAGCGCAGTATAAAAATGCGTGCAAACACGTACATACAGCTACGCTGAATGTCCCATTTCTCGCAGCACTGATCATGGGACACCGCAGGAGGAGGAGAATAGCCAGTCCCCACATTTTATTGCCTAGGACCAGCCTTTTCGGGATGCCTGATGACCAGATTTTTCTTATTAAATTTATTTAATTATTATTTCATTTTTATTTATTTTACACCTCGTATCATCCTAGACCTGGTCACTGAGTGGTAGGATGACCTCACATCACCCACCTTGTGCTCCCAAGCACTGAGCCCCTTGGAAAATGTGCTCAGAGTACTGCATTTCTTGGCCACTGGGTCATTTCAGCGGACCACTGACATAGTGTGGGGGGGGGTTCCTCACAGTCCACACAGTCACGCTGCCTACACCAAGTGGTGGCAATCATGACTGCGCGACCCTCAGTCCGCAGGCACATATACATGCTCAGAACACCCTCAGAAAGGCAGGCCATGGTCCAGGACTTTTACAGGGTGGCACACTTCCCCAAAGTGCCCGGTGCCCTGGATTGCACCTTTGTGGCCCTACGTCCACCTAGGGCCACGGAGAATATCCACCGCAAGCACTGGCATACCATCAACGTGCAGGTAGTATGCGATGCACAGGGGATCACCTCTGTCAATGCGAACTATCCTAGGTCCACCCATGACAGTTTCATATACAGAATGTCCGCCCTGAGCTGGGACCTGGAAGCTGTGAAGCATGGCGACACATGGCTCATTGGTGAGTACAAATGCCTTTGCACATACATGCATGTTACACAGACAAATGCACAAACCAAAATAATGACAACCATTATCACCTCCCCAGGGGACAGTGCCTACTTCCTGAGCACCCACATGATGATGCAAATACGGACCCCACCACCCCACCCCAGGTAAGATGCAACGTAGCCCATATTGCAACCTAGGCCATAGTGGAGCGCACATTTGGAGTGCTCAAGTCACACTTCTGCTCCCTTGACCGCTCTGGCTGGCAGCTACTCTATGCACCCCTAGTAGTGTGCAGGATCATTGTGGCAGCATGTGTCCTACACAATGTTGCAACATGGCAGCGCGTAACGGTGGACATGGTGGTGTCCCCACATCCCCAACCACATGCACAGGCGCGCTGAGCATGGGAGGGGAAAGGGCACATGGAGGCCGCCCAACTGAGGCACCGTCACCTTTTGTGGCCTCCCAACCATGGAACAGATGTACTATTACCAATGGGAGGTGCACACAATTGTCCTGGGCAACTTGGGTGAGGGGGGCAAGGTACGTGATGCAAAGAGCACCCCTGTGCTCCTGCAAGGCTGCCTATGGCCCCTTAGGAAAAATGATGCGTTACGCAACGCTCAGGCATCCCAAAAAAGCATGAGAAAGAGATACGTGACCCCTGTAGCCCACGTGTGTGTAAAATAACACACGCACTACGCTGTGGCAGCCAAGAACAGAAAAAATGCATACATGATCAACACGCGGGCTAGTATTACCGAAAAAAGGGGTACGTGACAAACGGACACCCGCAGTGGGAAAAATGGCATGCGCGATTCACTGTTTGCCTTGCGTGTAGAAGAACACGTTGGCAACACCCCCGCCAAAAGAAGTACGCACAGTAGCTGCTGTGAAGTAATTGCGTGTGAACCCCAAGGTCTGGAAAACACACGCACCTCTCTCCAAGAAAAGCACATACAGAGCGATGAAACCCACGTGGGCCCTTTAACCTGTGCCAAGGGAAATGCCTGCGCACACGTTACGTCGCTTACGCGATAAGGGCCTTTCCTCAGAATTCACGCAAACGTGCTGTTTTTCGTGACAACACACGGAAGACCACGCTCCTGCCCAGAAGGCCAAATTACTGCCCCCCAGATCCCCGAGCAGCCTCCCACGAGCCATCTGCTGCTGCCTGCCTGCTGCCACTGTGCCCTGCCATTTGGTGCCTGCACATCTGCAGGGGTCCAGTTGCTGTGGCCACCCGTGCTGGAACAGAGGACTCCCGACTGGTGTTCCATCACTCCACAGCCCAGCCCCAGGACCCAGTTGCCCACCCACACCTGCCTCGCGGGTTGCCATGTCCGACACAACACCATCCGGCACCAGTGGCAACCCCCCAGCAGAGAGGCAGAGGGCTACCGGCTTCAGTGAAAAGGAAGTTGGTATCCTGGTGGAGCAATTTCTCTGGCATTATGATGCCCTCTTCACACCACCGAGCACCGACAAGTAAGGATGGAAGAGGATCTGGAAGGACATAGTGGGTGCCATCAACGCGGAGGGGGTGGCACCCCGCAACATCAAACACGTCCAGGAGCGCTGGGAGGACTACAAGTCAATCCAGGACCCTCAAGAAGGCCCGGTGACTCTTGGACGCAGCGGATGCAGTGGGGCGCCGTGTCCAGCTTACCACCCAGCAGATGAGGGTCCTGGAGCACATTCGCCCAGTGCTTCACCACCAGATCCTCAGGATACAGGCCCGCCTGGAGTCGAGCGGTAAGTGGCCATGCATTACGTTTAAAACAGTGCAAGTTGCAGTGTGGTGGTAGTTAGCTACTTGTCTGCATGTGTGACATGGGTCATGTATGGGTGTGTGTGTGCAGGGACATGATGGTGCTGCATGTGAGTCCAGTCAGCCGTGACCCACATGGATGGTGTATGTGTTACAATGAATCATGCGGAGCAGCATGCGGAACGCAGACGTGTATGCTTGTGTGTGTCTGTACTTTGACATGTTTGGGGTGTGAGAGATGTGTGCTGCTGTCATGGACATGCATGGTGTGCATGTCCGTGTGTCTGAGTAGTGTGTGTGTGCCATGGATGCATGACACATGTCCGTGATGTGTTGATTCACTGATACAGCCTAGTATCCACTGTGTCTGTGGGTTTACAGGGCCAGATGCAATACCCTCCGGTGATGCGTGTGCATGTGATCAGCATGTCCCATGATGCATGTGAGTTTCAGCCCACCATTGGATGTTTCTACGGTGCCTTGGACATGGATGCAAATGTTTGTTGCATGTGCCATGCCTGTTCCTGCATGTGTGTTGCCTGCACTGACCCATGTGTTGTGGAGGGACATGATGGAAGTGACGTTTCAGTGCCACTCATGTGCTATTGCTTTCTGTCTAGGGGACTATTGTACAGTACCCTGATACTTGTGTTCAATGTCTCCCTTTACACAGCGGCGAGTGAAGAAGAGGGGGGTGACGGCGCTGTGGAGGAAAGCAGCAGGGATGCCTGTTAGGGAGAATTCTCTGTAAAGGCTAATTTCCCAAACCTAGTGAGTCCCCCAGCAGCTTTTTTGGGATTTCGGATTTTTTTGAGGTTTATTTTTTTTCCTGCTAAGAGTGAGACTCTTTTCCTCCCACTCTTAGACATGATTTGAGGTGTTCCTTTGACTTTGTATGTGTTCCTTTACCCCACAGGGCTGCATGTGTTTTTGGTATATGGGTTACACAGCACCCTCCGTGCCGTAACCCAGGGGTGTCGTAGCGACCCCCAAACATAGACTCCATACCCTGGGACTGACTACTGTCTCCCAGGGCATGTAAAGTCACCATTGGCTTTACTAGTCTCAAATTGTGAACAGAACCAGTACAAACCATCCTATTGTGGACGTTCTGGTCGGGGCAATTCGATTGCCCCTGGGTCTGTTGTTCGAGGGGGCATTGTCCAGTCCCCCCGACCGAGTTTTGGCTGGTGGCAGTGGATACTACTTTTTATATTCGACCGCGAATGTATTCCTATGGGATTTTCCCATTGTTCGAGGCTACCACTTTTTGAAATAGCCTCGAACATACCGAGGATTTATTAAATTAATATAAATTCACTGGTTGGTATTTTTTGCCAAAACCTGGTTCCAAAATGGCGTTTGTGTTCGCTTCTGTGACTCCAACCCAAGTCGAGCCCTTTGTTCCACTTTTTGGCGGGCTTCTCCACAGAAGCCTCCAAAAGTGGTGCCACTCTATCTGGGTACCACAGGGGGTGTGGGAGGCGGTTTAGGCACCCTGGACAGAGTTGCCTCTGCAACTCTAGTCGCACTCTTGTGTGATTGGCCCAAGTGGTGAGCCGCCCGGCTCACCACTTAGCATGTTTGATTGACAGCTAGGCTGAATGAATGGGGGTTTTCTGCATAAAAGCACGGCTTTGGGGACTGGAACTTGAGAAGTCGCCACAGGACCTAAAGAATCCGAGGAGGGAGAAGCCGAGCCGACCTGCGACGACACCACCGGTGGAGCCCTGCTGAACCGTCTCACCACTTTTCCCGACGACAGAGGAGATCTCCAGTCCGGAGAGTCTTCTTCCTTTGACTGGTGGGGATAACCAGTTTGCCCGTCTTTTCGCCTTCCTGGACCATCTCGTGGCCGCCTTGCCTGTGCCAAGCACCCCGGCAACCGGAATACCACGGTTTACCACTACCGCAAAGAAAAGGGTGGTACCTTGGAACCGGGAAACTCCGCGGCTGGTTTCTTCCTTGGCAGCGCAACGACCTTCAGCTTTCCTCCACGTCGAGACCTCCTCTTCCTCTGGACGAAACACCGACTTGCACCCGCTGCCAGGAACAACTGCCCCCGCTGGAGTGTTCTTCCCACTTTCAGGTACTGTGTCCCGCCTGGCTTCCCTTGCGACAGATCGTTCGGGGTGACAGTAAATCCTCGACTTTCTAACCTGGGTTAGCCTGGGACCTGTTAACTAACTTTTCCTGACTTGATCTCAATCTTTGTGTGAACTATTTACAAAGACTCTTTGGGCATAACCCCACTGTGTGATCCTGGATACATTTCACTTCTCTCTCTAAGAGTGGGCCTGGCATTTGAACTTCCTTGCTCTCCAGTAGACTTTGCCTAACCTGCCTCACTGTGGTTCTTTTAAAAGTATTGAAATTGTGTGCTTTCATAACTCTGCCTTTTCCCTCCCTTTTTTTATAACTTATTAGAGTGCCATCTCAGGGTAAGCGCTCACCTCTGTCTGAAAATAAGTGGTGTTTCTCACTAAGACTTGTCTAATAAGTAATCAGGGTTGTATATCTATAATAGTGACTGTGTTGAATTTACTTATCTCTTTTTGTGCTAGTGTAATTTACAAGTGTGTCGTTAAATAATTATATACTTTTACACCAAAGCTCTGGTCAGTGTTTGCTTGTGCTACTGTATCTCTGTACCTATTGTGTATACTCTATATACTGCCTAACTCATCTTGAGAGAAGTCTGACTGCTCAGCCACAGCTACCAGGTAAATCTGGGTGGTACAGACTGCTACCAATTTGGTTTACTGCCAACCACCTGTAGTCCTAAATCTTTTGCAGTGGTCCCTAAGGGAACTGCACAGGTTTCTACCTAACAATGCCTCCACCGGCCGGCGACGCAAGGCCCAGTCACCCACCCTGGAAATTCCATCATCTGGGAGTGAGGGGACTGGTGCCGTGTCCGCCACTACGGCTGCAGCGTAAGGTGCGGGTGAGCCCCCACAGGGACTTGCGATGGCAGATGACGGTGCAGAGCCATCCAGGTTGGTTGTGTGTGCGCAGGAGGAGGAGGCCGCTACAGAGCCTCACATGGGGCCTGGTGGGGCTAGAATCACTGGTGCAAGTGGTGCAGTCCAGGGGCAGGAGGCAGCACAGGTTGCCGCGGAGGGGCCTGTGCATGTCACTGTCCCTGACACTGTGACTGCATCACGATGCACCAGCAGGGATGCCCCGTCCCAGGTCGTCTGCAGGTAGGGGGGAGGTCCACGTCATCTGGCACTCTACCTGTGGATGTGGGGACCCGTGACAGGATTGAGTCTGTCCTGATTGGTGTCACGTTGCACACACGTGACATTCGTGATGACATGCGTGCTTCCTGGGGGGGGACCACTCATGTCATCACGAAGAGCTGTGTGGCAACGTGGCCCAGTTGGGAGGGACCATAGTCGGGGGTTTCCTCCATGTGTCAGCCAGTCTTGCGGTCCTCTCCTCTGTGCACACTATACGCCAATCGTTCTCCATGCCGTCTTCCGGCCCAGATACCACCAGGGCCCCCTGTGGACCTGCCCCAACCAACGCAGCCAGCCTGGTGGAGATCCCATCCCTGCCACAGTTGGGAGTCGGAGGTCCAGCAGGGGTGGTCACCCCACCAACTGGACCCCAGCAGATGGAGGATGTGCCGGCATCATCGGGCAGGGCACGTGCACGACGGCGCTGGGGAATTCCATCAGCCCGGAGGCCGTCGTGGTGGCAGAGGCAGTTGCATGGGAGGCAGCAGCAGCCTCAGCGTGGGAGGCATCATTGCTCGGGGCCATCAACACCCCGGGGGCAGGCTTCGGCCGAGGAGCAGGAGGACCCCGGACTGGGAATGTGTTCCGTATGGCAGCGGTTGGGCCGGCAAATAGATGCGGAGAGGCAGCGGGCGGAGAGGGCACGGCTCAGGATGGTCAGGGCGGAGAACTCCATGCACCGGGCTTTGAGGCGGGCGGAGGGCCTCGAGGAAACTCGCAGGGAGTTGAGGGATGTCTGACGGACATGTATTCATGGGCATACTGGTTATTTGGGATTTATCATGACATGGGGATTTCAATGTAGAGTGGATGGAATGCTTGGTTGGGTGTTTGGACTAAGGTGGGATTTGGGTGGCCATACGGGCCATGGGTCTGGATTGTGATGACGTGTTGGATGGGGGACATGAGTCGGGGGGCCTGCTGGCAAGTGCCCGTCACTGGGGGGTGGGGTGGGGGACATGAGTTGGGGCCTGCTGGCAGGTGCCCGTTACTGGGGGTGGGGTGGGGGACATGAGTCGGGGCTCCCAAGTGCATGGTGCCATGTGGCCTGCCTGCAAGGTCATGGTCTGGGGGTGATGGGCTGCTTCCGGGGCATGCCCAGGGGTGATGGGCTGCCTGCGGGGCATGATATGGGGTGATGGGCTGCTTGCGGGGCATGGCCAGGTGTGTGGGGTGGTCCTCTGTGGTGTGGGCTGCCTGCGGGGCATGTGGAGTGTGGACACACCCGGGAGGGCACACACTGCCATATCATGTGTGAAACTCCCCGCGCACCCCCGGAATACACGTACCCCGCTCACGCCAGCAAAATCACGTGTGAAAGTCCACGCACACCCACGGAATACACGCAGGCAGCCCATTCACCCTCCCCATGCCCCGCAGGCAGGCCATCACCCCTGGGCATGCCCCCCAGGCAGCCCATACCACAGGGGGGACTTTTTCCATGCATTTTACCTGACGCAAAGGGGTATGCATATTCCGAGGGGTGCGCAGCGAGTTTTACATGCGATTTCGCTAGCGCGAGCGGGGTACGCATATTCGGAGGGGTGTGCGGGGAGTTTTACATGAGATTTTGCAGGAGCGAATGGGGATCACGTATTCCGAGGGGTGCGCGGGGAGTTCACGAGTTTTTTGTGGTTGGGGGCCTGTATGCTTGTCCACTGGCCTTTGCGCCACGTACTGGATTTGGGCGATGTTTTTGGTGCACGGGGCAGGGTTGGGGGCATAACTGGCGCTGCTGCAGGGTCGCTGCGCCACACTGCTCCATGGCTGGTTATGGATGTAGGTATCCATGAATCCGCTGTGCACTTAAATTGGTTTTGGCGCACGCGGCTGACGCAGACTGTCGCACACGCACTCTCTGCGTCAGCCGCGTGCGCCACTTGTGCGCTGAATTCTATGAATTACCCCCTTGATCATTTTCATAAACTGGGCCAAAACCCATCCTCAACAAGGTGTACTCTAAAAATCTCCAATTAACCCTATCAAACGCTTTTTCTGCGTCTAAAAAAACCTGATGATCCCCTTTGAGTCTTTATTGTGATGCATCCCTATTTATTTTCAAATTTGTTTATTGGCATTTGTTATTTAGTACATTTACAGGACACCAGGCGTGTCCGCATTTCCAGGATAATGAGCATTTCAGAATAAAACTTTTAACATTTAACACATTAACATTATAACATTCAACTATCTCCCAGTGTTTGCTGTTAAGGTGAAGTTGCTTGGTGGAGCAGGGGGGGGATCCTGATGGTCTGGAGGGGGCCCATGTCTGTGAAAGCCCCGTGGGGTGATAGCGTGGTGGTCACAGGTTTTGTCAATTCAGTTCATGGTTCTGTTTCAGTGGGTTCGTACCAGTTCATGGGGGCTTATCATCAGTGGGGTAAAACAGGGAGTCTGTGAGTTCTTTCCAGGCCTCAAGGGTCACACTAGAGTCATCTGTGGATCTGGCCACACTGTCCTCCCAAGCCGTTGTTTCTGCTCGTACCCAGCGTTTCAGTTCAGAGTGCCAGCTTTTCTGTTGGGGCCCACTTGTTTTCTTCCAAGACATTGCCATGGTCCTCTTTGCCAATATACACATAATGTCCATTAATCTGGTGAGGTGCTTGAGTTTGGCCGGTCTGGTGTATGTGCCGAGCAGGCATTCCTCCGGGGTCCATTTGTATCTAGTCACCCCCAGGTTGTCGCTCGTCTGCTGTATGGCGGTCCACAGGGATTGTGTCCTAATGCACTTCCAGAACACGTGGATCAAGTCCGCATTGCTCTGTCCACACCATGTGCAGTTAGAGGGCAACGTATTCTTGATTTTTGCCAGCCTGGACGGAGTTAGATATGTTCGGTGTAGCAGGTTAAGTTGTATTTGTCTGAATCTGTGGTTCCTGGAGACAGACTTGGGGAATGTCAAGGCCCTTTCCCATTCTCCATCTGACAGTTCCCGGCCCATGTCTGCTTCCCATTTGTCTCTCAAAGCGGGGCCCCGTGGGTTGGGGACGTCGCTCAGGTGGGCGTTTATCTGGGACACCGGCTTCCAGCCCTCGCCCAGAGCATAAAGTAGTGTGATCAGGGGGTTTGGCTCCGGTTCTTCCGGCCATGACGACCATTTGGTTCTTGCTGTGGTTCTCATGTTCTGATACCACAGGAACTGTCCCGTATGGACTCCATCTACTTCCTGAAGTGTTTCAAAGTCTTTAAAGGCCCCATCCGCAAACAGGTCCCCCCATGAGTATATCCCGCTCCTTTCCCAGTGTCTGAGGTGGTGCAAATCTGCGACGGAGCCACATAGGTCCGAGAGTAGCGGTATGTCCGGGGAGCAGTGGGGCTTAGAGCAGGCGAGGATTACTGCCCTGCGCCATACTTTTTGCCCCAGGATAGCCATGGAAGGGACATTTCGCATTAGGTGGGAGGGGGCCCAGATGAGTTCTTTCATATGCAACGGGGATACTAGGGTCTGCAGGGGGGGGTCTCAGATGTGGCTTCATAGCCATTTAGTGACAAAACTAAGCTGTGCTGCAAGGTAGTACTTTTCGAAGTTCGGGAGTTGGATTCCCCCTTGGGTGTACGGTAGCATCAGGGTGGATAATGCTATCTTGCGTCTCCCTGATCCCCACAAGAAGTCCCGGGTTATCTTTTCTAGGAGGCGGAAGAAAGGCGCATTAATGTAAAAGTGTATGTTCTGGAACCCGTACAAGAATCTGGGAAGGACAATCATTTTAATTATGGCAGCTCTTCCCATCATGGATAGGGGGAGTTTCGCCCAAAATTGCATGGATTTTCTCAAGGCTGGGATCGCAGTCTTCGTGTTGTGCTCATGCATTAATGTTGGGGTATGCATTATGTGTTTACCTAAATACTTAAATGAGGTCAGCTCCCAGTGTATTCCTACCGCAGGAAGTTCTGCTGTGTCTTTCCCCTTGAGGCCTGCCAGTGGGAAGAGGCAGGACTTTGCCCTACTAAATTGTATACCAGAGAACCTTGCAAAGTTGTCTAGGACGTCCAACATCGTGGGCACGTTATTTTGTGGGTCTCTGACGTACAATAGTACGTCGTCTGCGTAAAGAGAAATAATATGATCAATACCCCCCAGCTGTATCCCGGCATCAAAGAATTGTTTTCGGAAGTATATGGCAATGGGCTCCAGTCCCAGTACGTAAAGCATGGGGGAGAGCGGGCATCCCTGCCTAGTGCCCCTGCGTATGTCCCAGGCTTCAGCTATGTGTTTCCCTGTTTTTACTCTGGCCGTAGGTCTGTTATAAAGTATCTTGATCCATCTAATGAACCCTGGGCCAAAGCCGAAACTCAGAAGAACCTCCACTAGCCACTCCCAAAATATAGAGTCGAATGCCTTAATAGCATCCAGGGACAGGAGCGCATATGTCTCCATATTGGCCTCTGTCTGGGCAATAACCTGTTGCACTCTACGTAGGTTCATTGTCGTGTTCCGGCTTGGTATGAAGCCACACTGATCCTCGTGTACCACGTCCCCTATAATTTTAGCCAGTCTGTCTGCTAATACCGTGGTCAATATTTTCACATCGCAGTTAAGCATGGCTATTGGGCGGTAGGAGTCACATTTGTCGGCGGGCTTATTTGGCTTAATGATTGGAATTAACAAGGTTTCCCTCATGCTGTCAGGAAGTATCCCTCTCTCATGTGCCTCCTGGAAGACCTCATGTAACAAGGGTGTTAGGGAGGTCTCATATGCCTTATAAAACTCAGTGGGCAGTCCGTCACCCCCGGGGGTCTTAGCATTGGTCAGTGACTTGATTGCCTCTGCTATATCCTCCGCTGTGATGTCTGCGTCAAGGGCTTCAGCCTGTTCAGGGGTCAATTTGGGGAGCCCTAACTCCTCCAGGGTGTCAATGATTTGGTCTCGGGGAACCTGATCCCTGTGAGAGTAAAGGTGTTCGTAGAAGCCCTTAAAGGTTTCGTTTATGTCTTGCTATGTCTGTACTACCTCACCTTCTTCGGTCTGTATCATGGTAATCGTATGCTTAGGGTGTTCTTTCCTACACAACCAGGCCAGCATTCTGCTAGGTCTATCGGCTTCCCTGTGCGTTCTGTTTGTTTTGGTGGCATAATCAAACTTGGCTAGTCTTTCCCAAGCCTGGGCACATTTAACAGTTCCTTAAGGTTATCTTCTCTTTGGTGAGTATTCACCGGGGTGGATTCGAGCTGCTCAATCTGTCGCTCCGACTGATCTAATTCACCCCTCAATTGTTTCCTGATGCCCCCTGCTTTCGCGATGAATTCCCCCCTCGCTACTACTTTGAGAGCGTCCCACATCGTGCTCAGGCGGGCAACGGTTCCTGTATTCCTCTCAATAAAACTTTCTATAAATTCATGGAGTTCTTCCCTGAACACCGGATCAATTAAGGCGTCTATCTGCATTCTCCACATGGGGATAGGGGGTCTGGGGCCGGTTTGATTCCAATCTATTAAGAGCGGTGAGTGGTCTGATATGGTCCTTCCCAAATATTGCGCTTCTTCTATTTGTGAAAGGTGTTCTTTGTCTACGAAGATGTAGTCTAACCTCGTGTGAAGATCATGAGGGGAGGAGAAGTATGAGTACCCCCGAGAATCAGGATGGCGCTCTCTCCAGACCTCAGCCAGGTTCAACCTATCTGTCAATAAGGACAAGGCTATGGTTGCCGCTGAGGGCCCTTTCGGGTGGGGCTGGGACCTGTCGAGGCTCGCATCATGGACACAATTAAAGTTCCCCCCCCCCATAAGAAAATACCCTGTCTGTAAGGTGCGATTTTAGCATACATGGAGTTCAAGTGTGCTGGGATGTTAGTATTGGGGAGGTAAGAGTTCACTATGCATATTTCCTCCTGTTCCAAGTGGCCCCAGAGAATTACAAACCTGCCCTCGGGGTCTGTCTCAGACCTGGTTAGGTGGAAAGGGAGTTGGGGATGGATCCAAGTGTACACACCTCTTGCGTATTTAGAGTAGGTAGTGCCCAGGCCCTGTCCCCCCCCCGCCCCAGTGTTCTCCCAGTCTGGCCAGGGAGTCCGCCGTGCAGTGTGTCTCCTGCAGCAGCGCTATCTGCACTCTTTTCCTGTTCAAGTAAGACTTGATTCTATTCCGGCGTAAGTAGGTTCCCAGGCCCCTCACATTCCAAGTCATTATCTTTATTTTAGTATTAGATGCCATGTCGAATCAATCGAGTTGTCAATGAATCAATCCGGCACCTACCCGCGACTTCCACGGCGTCCCCATGTCCATGCCGTCTTCCTTCCTGTCCACCTTCTCCAGCATCGCTCATTTCACTCGTAGGAGATTCAGTAACTTGAGTAACTCCCATTGCCTTGAATGGGGAAAAACAAACAAAACAAGATGAACAGTCCCTAGCAGTTGCTCCCAACTTGCAATGCTCAGGGGGTCCCGAGCCTTCCAGGCCACTCCTGGACTTCCGGATCGGGTTTTGTGTGGGCAAGCTGCTCACACAGTTTTCAGTGGGGTGTGTTGCCTAACTTCACTCGTTTGGTCCATTGAGCTCTCGTCCGATATAGCTTACTTGTATAGCTTACTTTACTGAAGGCTTGCCTTGGATGGTGCTTGGTTGGGGTCGGTCGTTATGTGGGGAGTACCCGTTTCCTCCTCTTTCTGGTAGGTTCCCAATCAGCCCCGGTCCGACTTTGAAGGTCCTGTTCCATCATCTGCCAGGTTGTTATGTTCAAGCCACATATTGGCCGCGGCCGGAGTCTCTAGAAATATCGCTTTTCCATTATAGAGAACCTTGAGGCGTGATGGGTAGAGCAGCATGTACTTTAAGTTAAGATTCCTTAGGCGGGCTTTTATCGGGATAAAAGAGTTCCTTGCTCCTTGCACTGCAGGGGTATAGTCGGGGTATATAACTATTGTTGCATCATTCCTCTTTATCTCCCCTCCTTCTCTGGAGTATCTCAATATGGTTTCTCGGTCTCGGAAATGTAAGATCTTAGCTATAATTGGGCGTGGATGGGATCCGGGTGGAGGACGTTTCTGGAGGGATCTGTGGGCCCTTTCCACAGAGAACCCTTGGGAGAGGTTACCCGGTCCAATTTCCTGTAGCAACAGCGTTTCGATGAAGTCTGTCGGGTCTGGGCCCTCCGAGTCCTCAGGAACCCCAAGTATCCGGATATTGTTTCGGCGGGCCCGCCCTTCGGCCTCCTCGGAGCGGGCCTCCAGCCTGATCACTTTCTGTTCCAGATCTTAGACCGTCCTCTTCAGGACTCGGGTGTCCTCTACGTTTTCCTGGAGGGTGGTCTCTGCCACTGTGACCCTTTCCGTTAGGTTGCGGGCCTCTTGACGCATAAGCTGAATGTCCAATTTCACCTCTTCCAGTCTTCCTTCGAGTGATGTGCGGAGGGCCGCTATTGCTTGGAGGACTTGCGCATGTTTGAAATCCTCTCCTTGTTGGGGCAGTTCCTCGACAGGTTCTGGGTCTTGTTGAGACTGTCTTTGGGGTCTAACTGTCGTGAAGGAATCCATGGTGACCAGTTTCAGCTTGCCCTTGGGGGGAGACATTTTTTTTTTTGGGGGGGGCTGCAGGTTCGTTTCCGCGCACTGTGTAGATCGTCCTAGTAGCCCCCTCTTTTCGGGTGATGTTTCGCAAACACCCCTCTCTCGGTTCAAGAGCAGTTTGGGTGGGGTGCTGTCGCTGTTCGGGCCGTTGATGCGGCCGGGCGTAGGCCCTGGCTGCCCACCGGTTTCTGGGTGTCGGCCCGCCTTTGTCACTGTGTCTAGGAAGTAGCTTCCCTAGGGCCGGTCTGCAGGCTCTCGGCGCGTGAGTTTCAAATCCAAGATGACGTTCTCTCAGAAGCTTATTTGGGATTTGGAGGGGCGGGAGGGGTCCACCATCTATGTCGTCACTGGGTTGCCTGCGGGGTTCGGTGTTTCCCGGCCCTCCGTTGTCAGGGGCTGAATGTCCGCTCCTTTTCCGGGAGCTTCGATGGAGGAACCACGGGTCTATCGGGCAGGGTCCGCTCCCTCCTCCTCACCTGCTGCACTCTTCCCGGCTCGGGCGGCGTTCTCCGCTTCCACCTCGATCGCTCCGTAGGCCCGGGGGGTGGAATCCCAGACTTCTCCGCACTTCCACGCAGTCACCAGGGTAAAGGCGGAGCCGGAGCGAGGTCAGTTAGCCCCGGTGGCCTCGGTATCAGCGTGCGTCTCGCCCTGGAGTATGTCACACTTGGTCGCAGCTCTACTCTTGGCACGCAACGGGCGCCGCCATCTTGCGGGTCCCAGGGGGCTCGAGTTTGGGATTCCCGTTTTCTGGCTTTGCTTCTCCGATTCGGGCCGGGAGTCAGGGAGAGTGTCGGGAAGCGGTTCCCCTTCCGTTCTGTCCGGTCTGGTCCTGGATTACCGACCCGTTACTGCGGTATTTTTGTCATATGGAAGGATCACCGACGGAGCTCTGCAGGAGCCTGTCTTCACAGCATGCGCGCAGGCCACGCCCCCCCGTGATGCATCCCTATAACATTTAATACAGTCCTGATGTTATCATATCCATACCTCCTTGGGATGAAGCCCACTTGAGACTCATCAACCAAATCTCCCATATTCACCATAAGCCGATTTGCCCATCTTTTTGTAAATATCAAAGTCTACATTTAGCAACGAAATTGGCCTATAGTTACCACACTTTTTGTGATACTTATCAATTATTATAGCATCTGTCATTGATCCACATATTGTGCCCGACGTTAAAAAATCATTAAAAAGTACACATAAAATTGGCAATAATTGACTCTCAAACTTTTTATAAAACTCTGAAATTATCCCATATGGCCCCGGTGATTTCCCATCTTCCATTTGTAATATAGCATTATTCACCTCTGCCACATCTATCATAGATGCAAGTATTAATTTTTTATCTTTTCTAAGTTCTGAAAGATTTACTTTATCAAAAAAAGTCTGTAGGTCTTTTTCATTAGAATGTAATTTTGCCTTATACAACTTTTCATAAACATTTCAGAATTTTTCACAAATATCTTCACTTCTATGAAATGTTTCTCCTTATCATTTTCAATGGATGAAATACATGTGTCAGTCATTAGTCCTTTAAGCTTATTTGCTGAGAATTTGCCATTCTTGTCTCCATTCGCAAAATAGCTGCTTTGTATAAAACAACCCTTTCCCTGCATGTGTCTGCACTTGATTACTCAATTCCTTTTCTAGTCTTTTGAATTTATATATTTTTTATTCCGAGTCTACCTGCGCACAGCTTCTTAGTAGTTGTACAACCTCGTTTTCCAGCATTTCAATCTTTTTTTTCTTTTTAGAATGTGAAGCTCTACAAATCATTTCTCTCCGCAAAACTTCCTTAAAACAGTCTGATACAATCTTCACATCTGCTGAACCATTATTTTCCTTAAAATATTCCCTTATGAAGTCATCTAAGCCTGTACTTATTATTGAATCATTAAGGGCATTTGCTTGCATTCTCCACCTGTTATATCTTTTATACATATTATTCAAACTGATTTTTAAGTGTCTTAATGGATGATGAGAAATATTTCTTTCTCTAATACCAGAACAAAGTGTCTGATAAACTAGTTTATCACTAATAAAAAAAAAAATCGATCTGCGAGTATGAATTATGTACCAGTGAGTAGAATGAATATTCTCTATCTCTTTGATGATGTACTCTTCAAATATCTATAAGATTATACTTTTTTTTTTATTGTTTAATCAAAGTAAGATTTTACAATATTGGTTAATCATTCTTATTTGCGCATTTACACCATCTGCTTATGTAGTCTGTTTTTATCTTTGGTGATTCTGCTACTGTTTGTGCATTGTTTGTTGGTTTTTCTGCTTAGTAAAATCACAAATCAGCGGTAAGTAACTTGCTATCAATGTGTTCTAGGATTTTTGCTGTTGCAATTTGCCAAACTGTTTGTTTGCCGCCAATAAGCCTGCACCACCATGTCTCTTCTTGTAGGATGTCGAGTCCTACCATGGTGGACAGGTAACCTTGTCTAATTTCCTTGGTTGCTGGACAAACCATCAGAAGATGTCGTATTGTTTCAATTGGCGGCGGTACAGTGTCATGGCAAAGTCAGCACTGCAGCGATGACTAAGACCTCTGATGTGTAGTATTTCGTTAGTTTTGAGTAGATTAAGACGAGCTCGTAAAATTAAGTTGCAGGCTTTTTTGTTTGGAAATTGCTTTATTAGTTGTTGTGGCTCATTTCATTTTGATGTATTACTCGGCAGATGTGAAGTGAGTTGTAATTTTGCTGCAATTGCATTTGTCTTTGCCCAGTCTGCGTCTTTAAGTTTACGTAGAACTCTACAGGGATTGGAGATGAGTTCCTCTTCGTCTGAAGCAATTGTCTGGAGCAGAGCTTGGTTTTCTCTTTGCCATTTGATCAGCATCTCAGATTTTTGCCTGTCCATCTCAAGTTTGATCATTCGGAATATTGTGTTACTGTTTTCCATTCTGCATTTTCTAAAAAGCCTGATGGTGCTTCAGCTCACTGTACATTCTAAAGACTGAAGACTTAATTTGCGTCTGATTGCCACTCCTACTGTTGATTTTGGAAATTTAAGCACCTGTCGCCAGAACGATGCTTCAAGTTTGGCCCATATTTGCTTTGGGATGGTGGGCATTGCTTCAGTGCCATATGTGATGGCGGGCACAACTTTAATTTTGTAAAAATTGATAGTTGGCAACAGGGAGAATTTCCCGAATTTGTTGTCTATTGCCTTGGCTTGGGCCGCTAGTTTGTTGATTTTTGTATGCAGTTCGTTTTGCATGGTTGTTTCGTGCTGCGAGCAATCTAGATGGACTCCCAGGTATTTAAACGATTTGACGATCTCAATTTTTGTTTGACCCAGACACCAATTGAAATCTGTATTTATCCTTTCATGCTTTTGAAGGATCATGATTTTGGTTTTGTCTTTATTGATTTCGAGGTGATTATTATTTGCGTACTGTAGAAGGCCATTTAATTGCCATTGCAGCCCTATTTGTGTCTGGTCAAACAACGTGAGGTCATCCGCGTAGAGCAGGCGTCCTATTGTGATGTTTCCGATCTTTGGAGGAAAAGCTCTTGTTGACGCCTCAATTGTTTCAATTTCTCCAATGTAGGCAAGAAAAAGTGCTGAGGCTAACGGACAGCCTTGCTTTACTCCGTGTGTACTTGGAATTTCAGTTGACAATTCGCCTTCACGTCTCAAGCGCACTCTCAACGTGGTATTACAATGAAGGGCTTGTATTGGGGCTAAAAGGTCCTCTGGGCAGTTCCACTTTCTTAATTTATCCCACAAGCAAGATCTTTCTACACGGTCGAACGCTTGTGTGAAGTCAATGAATGCTGTGAACTGGCGTTGGTTCGTTTGGAGGGCTTTGCCTTTTAGAATGCTGAAGACTAAGATATTACAAGTGGTCCCGGCATTTTTTTAAAGCCTGCTTGCAGGCCGTCGTCGCATTGGGCGGTGCTAGCCCATAATTGGAATTTTTTCAATAGAAGTGTGGCGTAAACCTTGCCCATGACGTCCAGCAAGGCTATTGGGCAAAGGTTTGATGGGTCCGAAAGGTCGCCTTTCTTGTAAATTGGTATGATTGTTGCCTTGTTCCATGTTGAAGGTCTTTTGTCCGCGCAGCGCCGAAAGATGGCTCTCAAGAAGTCAGCCCACTCATTTGGGTGAGTCTTCAATTCAAAATTTGTCAGGCCGTCTGGCCCTGGTGCTCTTGAGTTTTTTAGTTTTTTGATAATGTCTAAGATGTCGTTTCTGTTTTCGAGGTCGACCCACTTCTCAACACCTTGACATTGGTCGTTGGTAATGTCCACAGTGACGGCTTTAAACAGTGTTTCAAAGTGTTTTTCCCAGGTTGATTGATTGATCTTGTTCAAAATGTGCTTGTCCAAGGGTTTGTCTGTGGCTCTCAGTAGCGACCATAATTCTCTGCCGTTTGTGATTAGCCTTTTGTGATTTGCTCAGCGTCTGCCTGGTATAACTTGTGCCTGTAGAATCTTACCCAGGTTTTATAAGGCTTTCAGGCCTTTGATGTTTGCCTGTACGTCTGGCATTAAACGTTGATTTTTTTAAAAAAATATATTTTTTTTTGCTGCACGCAGAGCTCTTCTGTAAATATGACAAGCTCTTTGTTGTAAGAGTGGTTTGTGTTTGGTCTTGAATTATTTGAGATTTTTTTCACCTGCATGTGTGGTATTAGCAAGGGCTGATATTCAATTGGGTTGTTTGTTTCCAATTGTGCCTTTGCTTTGTATTTTGACGTTAAGTCATTAATGGCCACAGCAGTTAGTTTTAGCCTAGTGCCTTGGGCATTTGGCTCAAGTAGAAGATTTGTTTGGGTGTATTTGGGTGTATTTCTTACTTGGTAATTGCCACGCTGTCTCTAGCAAGTTGTGATCGCTTGCTGATGTACACCGTACATTGAATGAATTTGTCATGTGTAGAAGCGGCTGAGACACAAAGATGTAATCAATTGTTGATGCAGAGTTTCCTCGCTGCCAGGTTTGCTTGCTGATTATTTGTGGAAACGCATTGCTCAGATTGTGCAGTCCACGAGAGGTAGTAAAATTGAGCCATATTTTGCCTCGTCGTTCTGCGGCAAAATTTGAGTTGGTAGCCGAGTTCTTTTGTTGTAGTTTACAAACTGCGTTTAAGTCACCGCATAAGATTATGTTGATCGTAGGATCTTCTGTCGTCGCTTCGTCGATTGTTTGTCCACACAGAGCGATACATTTGTTTGCGGTTATAGCTGGCGGATTCCAGTAAGTATTTATTATTACCACTTTGTTAAGTGGGACTTTGGCGTTGCTCTCAATGTTCCAAACAAGTTGGGTTGCCAGGATTGATTGGTTTGCAATTATCTTTTTGATGGCTATTCCGCATCCGTTACGGCATGCCATCATCAGTCCTGAGGTTGGACGTCCTGTGCTGCTCTGGCTGCTGGAGCTAAGATGACTTGATAGCCATTCAGAGATGGTGAGTGTTGCAGCCATGTTTCTTGGAGGCAAATGATGTCATATCCTCCGAGGTTTAGCCCACCCGGTTGAGTGAGATGCACGTGGCCTCGCGTGTTCCATGAGCAGAGCGTGATTTTTGTGGACACTCCTCTGCCTGTGGCGTTGACAATACCTCTGTGCTCTTGGATGGCTATTTGTTACGTTGTATTGTTACTGCTCTGGGTAACCAAGCCCATATTCCTTGTTTATCCATTTGCGGTGCTTTTGCTTTTTGATGAGAAGAGGTGTGAACCACTGTTTGTGCAATGGTTCTTTTCGTGTTGTTCACACTATTTTTTAACCGTTGTTGTTCTTTCTCTTTTTTCTGGTTAATTGAATTGCTTTTACTTGTAAGAGTTCTCTTTTTCTGGACTTCTCTGTTGTGTTCTGCTTCGTCTTGCGTATTTGGATCCTCGACAAATTTGTGTACCTTTTTTCTGTTCCATGTTCGTTTTTTTGTATTTTTGATGACGTTGTCTTGTCATGTGTGTGTTGTTGTCAAGCTCAAGTTTCTTGTGTCTTTCTATAACCTCATGGTTTTTATTGTGCGTTTGCATCTCTGCTTGCTGATCTCGCTTTGTTGCGTCTTCCACATTAAATCCACATTTGTAGATGTTCATGTTTTTGAATCTGTTTGTGGACGACTGCTGATTCAAAATGGAGTATTGTCACGGCTCTGTGGCGGTTGTTCCAGGGATCGACAATACTTATGTCTTCCGATTGTAGGCCTCTTAAACTATCCATTTGATGTAATATTGATAGTACGGTGCTTCTGTTTAGAACAAGCTCATCTTTGTTGTTGGATCTTTGTGTCATTTTGATTGACCATCTGAGGTTTTTCTTTTTTTGATTGACATAAGTGTTATTCTCAGAGGTCGGTCTAGTTTGAAAATTATCTGATTTTGTTCGCCTTGATCTTCATCCTCTTTTGTTGCAGGTTGTGTTCTGTTGTTGGCGACCTAGCGCCGTGTCTGTGTTGTGATTCGTATTGATGTTTTTCTTTTGATTCATGCTGCTGCTTGTTAAATTTGGGTGTGTGCTGGCGGGATCTGGACCTCTCTCCTATAAGTTGTTCCTTGTTTCTGCCTGCATCAGGATGTTTATTTTTTCCATCTGTGCTGTACCTGACGTCTTTTCTGTCTTCTGATTTTGAAGGCCCCTCTCGCGATGGGTTGGTGTTTTGCACTGGTGATTTTTTATTTTCCCGCAGCTGCGTTCTATTGAGTAGTCTATTTCGTTTTTTTTCCTAATGTTTCGTAATCTCGTTCTTTGTGCTCTTTGCTGTTGTTTTTGTTTTTAGTTACTCTCCTGGGGATGCTTCAAAAACTAAGCGATGGTTTTGCACTTTTGTTTGCTTGCTTAGAACTGGAGTAGAACTGGAGTAAATGGATAGTTTAAATTTTCGTCTGAATACACACTTAAGTTCATTAGTGTTTCGTCTGGGTCAGAGTTGTCTGCTTGGATTATGGCGTCCAAAGGACTGTCATTGACTTCGGTGTCTGCTAATAGGGCAGCAGCTAGCCCGTCTTGCAGGTTCTTTTTGGGGAACAATGGAGTTGGAACGTGCCACTTGCTGGCAGTCACGGTGGTCGGTTCAAGTTGGCTGTCTGTCATTTTCTGATGTCTAGCGTTGGTGGGCTGGTGTTGGTTGAGTCGTCAGCTTTTTCTTTAGAATTATGCGACTCAAATATTGCATATGAAGTTTCTTGAACCTCATTGTCAATTTTATTAGTTGTAGTCGGTTTATTCAGTACTAAGACTACTTTTCCGGCCTTTTTTTGTTTGTTCAGAAGTAACTTGATGTGAGCTGTCTATTTTGTTTGAGTCTTTACATTGGGTCGATGTCTCTTGAGGAACTGTTGACTTGTTGTTATTTGCGCTTTTACGTTGAGTCGCTGGTTTTGACTGCTCTAACTGCTGGTTGTCAAACGTTAAGTCGATTAATGTTCTTGTTTGATTGCTTGAATTCTTTGTGTTGAGGCCATTGGCGTTTTTTATTTCAAGTAATGTATTGATTGTGGATTTAAATGTATCCATTAATTCACTCGTCATTGCTTAATCGTCTCCTTGTTAATGTTGTTATCTTCTTTGGCTGTTATGTAGCCTTCGAGATGTAACACTTTAGTCAGGATCATGGCTTGGATGACTTGTTGGTCCTTAACTGTGTCATTTATTGCTTCGTACAATTTGCAGAATGGATTGAGTGCAATTGTTATAGATGACATTATATTTAACAGGTCATTTTTTCTTGAAGATGGGTCTTGGTTAGGGCCTGGCGTATGTGGCATGGGACTTCTGCCAGGAGTGTGTACATGATCGCTTTGTCGCCTTCGTGGAGTTTGTGGCACGAAGGCTACTATTGGAAGTTTGAGCGGTGATAGGTTGGCCACTAGAGGTGGTGAATGTTTCCTTTTGTCGTGATGGTTGCACTGTGCGTCCTGTTCTGCTACCGAGGGTACCTTGTTTGGTGATACTGCGATTACGTGATTCACACTAATCGATTTCTCTTTTTCCTTGAGATTTGTTGGATCTGGCCCATTTTTAACGTCTTTCTCCTGAGACTGACTTGCTTCATGTTGCCTAGTTGTGAGGGAGCTGGAATGTGGTACACTCTGTCCGGATGTTAGCTCATGAACAGATTCTGGATTTGTGTTTTGTTTTTTGGCTTCAGGCTTGAGAGTAGTCTCCTTTACTGTGTCGTGTGGTTCTTTTCTTGTTTTTCTTGCATTCGCGAGGGATATGTAATCTGCACCATCTTCTGATGTGTTAGGTTGACTCTGCAGTGGGCAGCTGATGGGTGGTACTCTGTGTTTGTGAGCTGTTGTGTCCTTAATTGGTGCATTTTGCTTGGCCAGTGCTTCTACTGGGTATTCTAGTATCTGGAAATTCCAATGGCTCCTGTGTTGTCCCCGGTAGTTTATTTAGTTTGCGCTGCTTTGCAAGAGGAAATGGTTCTCTCACTGCAGCCAACATTTCGGCGTCAGACAATTCACTGTATCTTTTGGTTTTTGTGAATATTTGTGATTCAAAGAAGTCTGTCAAGTATCGCATCGTGCATGCTTTCTTTCCTGCTGTTAAACTTGGGTTTTTAGTAGTGCTTTCTTTAATGGAGTGTTGAATATGCTTGCTAAGCACCCATGGCTGTGCTGTTCTTTTTTGGGTTTTTTTTGTTTGACATCTTGCGCTTGGTGCTGGTTTTTCACTGTCTTCTCTTGATTTTTTTTTTTCTATTTTTGTATGATGTTGATGAGTCAGCTAATTGGTCCAAGCAATGCTGCGTGTTGGCTTGATTTGGTGTTATTTCTGTGACATGCGCATGGTACTTGTCTCCATTGACGTGCACCTGAGCAGTCACTAACCGACCCGCCTCTTACGATGTGGATGTAAAAGTCCTGGAAGCGCCGCTGCTTCCCTTGTCCGTGTGAACCATGTGATCCTCCGTTCCGAGTCCTGGCCCTTGATCGCATCTTGGCTCCTGCGCTGCCCCCTGTAGATCCGTGTCGCAACCTAACACGGTGCGTTGGGGCTCCTTTACAGTTGCCGGACACCTGGGCTCTGCACTAGCCACCTGGCTGCCGACATGTGAGGCTTCAGCGACTGCCGCTGAGCCTTCGCTGCCCTGTCTCGTCTCCCCTCTGGGGGAGCGCAGCAGGAGCAGCGTGGTAACGCTGGTTATGGAAGCTGGGCCCCCCTGCGACACTTCGCCGGTCCCCAGCGCTGGAGGTGTGTCTCCTGCCTCGCGCAGTGTTTCCTCCTCTTCGACCTCGGGTAAGTCGGGCACTTCGAATGGGAGCATGGTTGGGGGGGCTGTGGGAACCTGCAAAGGTTGTTCCTTTGTTTAACCAGTTGGGGCGTGTGCTGGTGTTGGGGGGGGGGGGGCGTGGGTGAGTTGAGTTACGCCCTTTCTTTGTGTTAAGGAACCATATCCTAGTCCTCCACAGCCTTTCTTTGAACTACGTAGACTGCAGCCATTTTCCTCGTCGCACACAGTCATTGATAACTGGTTTAGAAAATTTTGATTTGAAAGTCATTTTACTTCTTTAGCTGTGTGTGTTGCGGAGGGCAATCAAGGCGGGGAATGTGGGGAAAAGTGTCAAGCACAGTTTGTATATCTTACCGTGGATCAGAAGCATGGAGCCGTCATCAGTCAGATATGCCAGATGGTATGATTGTTTCCTTTGGGCCCCTACGAACCCTTGCCGGCCCACGACAGACCACTTGCTTCAACACTTCCTCTCCACGCGCGCTCCACGCTGTAAATGCTGTTTTATGCTGGTGGCAGCCACAAGGGTTGCTCCTCCCCCAGTAATCTCCACAGTAAACACTCAAAGTTAGAGGAGTAGCCCACGACAGACCACTTGCTTCACCACTTCCTCTCCGATACTTAAAAGCAAACTGTTTCAATTCTTCACCTAATTTTCCACCATTATACCTGCAATCTGATTTCCTGACTAGTTTACTATCCATCACTAAGTTGAAGTCTCCACCCAAAGTTATTCCTTCCCCCTCCATCTCATCCAAAACACTATCCAACTTTCGAAAAAAAAGTGTATATTTGGTATGCATGGAGCATAAACTGTCCCGACAGTTATCTTCTTCCCATTGTACAGTACATCAATTAGCAGAATACGACCTTCTTGATCTTTTACTGTCTTTTCTATTTTAATTGATAATCCTCTGCTGAACAATATGCTAACTCCTCTGGATTTAGTGTCATAATAATTTGAAACCACCTGTGGATATTTATGATTAGATAGATAATCCCCAATTTGTTCATTCAAATGTGTCTCCGCAAGGAATACCACATCACCCCTACTCCTCCATATCCGTGACAAAACTTTCTGCCATTTGATTACACATCCAATGCCTTTAACGTTCCACGACACCAAATTTAACGGATCAATATCTCACTGTATAAGTATAACTGTTCTTATATGCAGATATGAAATTATTTTCTATAAGCTTACATTTTCTTTCCTTAATATCAATTGTGAGACAAAAGCATTCAATGAGGAAGTGGGAAAAGAAAAGAGAAAGAAGAGAGACAGAAACGAAGGAGAAAAAAAATCTATACCCACGCACACAAAAAACATTAGTTGCACATAGATATTTATCTGTTCCAAAAGTCCAACAACCATCAGACTTGTAATAAGCAGAATTATATACATCCAAACATCCATCCTGAACTATACTCACCAGTCGCCCCAGACCCTCCCAAACACAATTTACTTCAAAGCTATAACATCTTTAAATCCACCCCTATTTAAAATAATTACCTCCTACAATCTATTTACCTTCCTTATTAATTCTAGAAATGATAACTATAAATTAGGCCTTACAGCAAATCATCATAAACTGCCACCTCAATCACACAACAATATTCTTGTCTGCTCTCCCATTTATCAACCAATACTTCCCATTCCTCATTATCATCAAACAGTTAAATGCCATGCAGGCTCTCAGATCTACTGTTTCATTCCCAAAACCCAGTTACCTATCAATAACTGCAGCTTCCAAAACCCAACTTTTTATATGATATTGTTTATATTGATCTATGTACTGTAAATCTGCCGTACCATTTTCCAAACTATAGCCAGCCCGTATATTTCGAAGTACCTCCCAGTTACCCAATCATTCAAAGAAGATAGAGCAATCCACTCTGCTTCATCCTTTATATCAGCACAGTTCTTGGCCAATACCTGCTATGTACTTCCATGTCATGTATGCTTCCTTAAAGCCCACCCAAATGTTATGGTGTCACCACTATTCTTTAAAGCCTCTGCAATGCTAGCCCATCACAGAAATTGAATTGCTGACTCTTACCAAGCTACAGAGTAGAGCACACACCTTTCACTCTCAATTAGGGCACAACATAATAAAGAGCATGCACCCCTTATATATAACCTATACCATGAGTTTTTTGAACAACAAACATTTATGCAGTTCCTCTAGTATCTCATCTTTTACAATGCTCTATCATGAATGAGACATGAGTAGAACTTCGCACAAACACAAATGTTTGTTGGAAGTTACGTCTTAGCTGTTCAATAAAACCATTCAGCTGTCACATTTTATCCAAACATCTACAGTGACCTCACATTTGATACGTTTCATATTTAGTTACCATTTCAGAATTTACCCAACCAATCACCATTACGTAGTGTTTTATCTCATCATCTATCATATGAAGATAGCATTCCAAAAATTATCATTAGAGCATATATTTCAATAAAAGGCAATATATTGGGTGTCACATATACTAATTAAGCCAGGACACACATGGTTAGGATGAAGCCGATACCTCCCATGATGCGCATCATTTGCTTTCCCAAATGCAATCTACTCCACGAGTTGTCAGTAAAAATTATTTTCAGCATATTCAAATTTAATATTTACTCCCTGATGTCATGTGAGCTAATTGAATGCACATCAAAGAGCATCTTATCTGATAAAACAACTGAAGTGAATTCAAATGTCTGTAGAGGTTTGGCAAGACCGAACCTAGATCATAAAATGTAACAGCCCAATGTTTACCATTCTGCAATTGTCTTGAGTTACAACATTCTTGAGCAATGTCTCATTCTGTTCCATGTCTGCTTTTTTTATCAGCTCTGTAGTGATTTCTTTTAAGACATGTGTCCCTCCCCCTACCCCAACCTAGCTTCCCCTTTACAGAATCTGTGGGCTGAGCTCACAGTGGATACAAGTCAATTCCAGCTATTTCACTGCCCGTTTAGACATGTAATAGACAATGCCCCCAAGAGAATGTACAAGTTACGGCACAACCCGTTATCTATCAAAGGTCCATATTACAATTAGTCAGTGCGCCTTCCCATTCATCATAAAAGATAGAAGCACTGGTGTTGCATGACCCCATCGACATATCAGCTAACTTCTCAATCATTATTCAGACCGAAAAATGCATTATGAAACCGACCACATGTGGCTATCCAGGCCGTCTGCGGATATCCCCATGTGTAAGGTATAATGCCCACATATCTTGAGAAGCAGTTCTAAATCTCTGATGTTTACATTCTCTTTGGATTCAACATCACCTACTTATATCGCTGATTATTGCGAATGGAAATGAGACAACGTGTTTTGAGTGTTTGGCGCGGCTGACTGTGCCTGGAGAAGCAGTGCTGTGAGCAATCTGACGCTCTGGGATTGTCTCTACGCACACCCATGAGTCTGCTGGAGATGTGCACAGGCTCTTCCAAGCCTGTCAAAGACGCAGTAAGTGAATTGTATATTCCATTGAAGCTACTTATTCACGACGTAATCATGTCACGGCGTACAAGGAAGGACGTCCTATTCGTAAGCCATTCCATGTCATTACAAAGCAATATTATCTCGATCAATTGTATAAACTTTCCGTAAGCCATTCATCTCACCATCTTAGTAGTCCAAGCCGCATCTTCACTACCAGCCACATTTACATGCCGTTTGCCTTTTTTCAACCGTAGTATTTCTCACGTTACGTCTTTATCACGTACGCCCGTACATATTCCTGAGAGAAAGATGCTTTTCTCAAATTACTTCGTACAATGAGCTGGGAGAGTTAATCCACGAATATACATTTCTGTATACTTTCAATTTATTTGTAAAGTTCCAAACGGTTGCAGTAACGGCAAAACGCCAGCGGCCATCTTAAATCAATAAAATTTCAATTACTTAAAGTATAAAAAATATTAAATTGAACCTGAACTAAAAAAAGTTCCATTTTGTTTTAGTCCACAGTCACTGTAGCTCAGATCTTCCTTTCTTCTTTTTCACCATTGTATTTGTAGTTTTAAGATCTAATGAAGTACCTTCCATTGGATCCAGATCGAAGTCTGTCAAAGAGGCTTCTGCTGACTTACACTCACTGAATGTGTGCAATTGTCCTTCAACCACAACTTTTAAAATGGCGGGATAGACCATATAATATTTTAAGCCTTTTTCCTGAGTTTTTACTTTTCTTATCAAATGCCTTCCTTTTTTCTAGGATATCTTTACTCAAGTCCACAAACACCATCATTGTGTTTCCTCCCCAGTCAAGGTCTTTAAGTTCACAGGCTTTTTTTAAAAGAAGTTATTTCACTCCTGCTTAGCAAGTACCGCTTTCTAAGTACCGCTTGTCCGCTTGGATCTCTGCTGCAGCTACGTGCTACGATTCTGCTGTGGACTGTGTGCTCGTGCTGTTTGTGAAAAGGTGAACACCTGTCTGCATCAAGGATCTCACTTCCAAAACTTGATTTTGATCACTTTTGATGATGCTTTGTGCCGCTTTTGGTGACGCTTGTGTTTCTTTCTTTCTTTCAGGCGTTTACCTTTGAGTATTGGTTGTGGCCACTCCCACCCGCCTCAGTCACTTCCAACGTGACTATATAATCACAAATCCCGCGCTCCTGCTTAGCAAGTACCGCTTTCTAAGTACCGCTTGTCCGCTTTGCCGCTTGAAGCGCGGAGCGGAGCAAAACTTTATTGGTGATTTATATATGATTTTACTATTTCTTTAGAAAGCTTAATTAATTACTATTTAACTTATTTTCTTTTTCCTTTTTTTGTGAATTGTGGAATTCTTTGGATGTAATGGTTTTATTGTGTGAGGAATATATTTGTTAATTTGGTGTGAGAACATATGTTCACTGGTTTATATTCCCTTAGATCTAATATGTCTGACTATTTAGGTACAAGACCAGCCCTAATCCCTTCGATCAACCCCCGGATTTCATGTAAATCTATTTTTCTGACCCCTGTTAATGTTCGAACTGGAAGGTGCACTTCCAGTAATAAGGTTGTTTTATCTGATAATTTACAAGATCTTAACCTTTCCCGAACGAAGGCTGCAGTTCACCCTTTGTCGGACCATACTATGTTACAAACACCTGAACATAGAGTCACCCCCAATAAAAAAAATTGACGTCTTCACCATGCCCCCACTCCACAGGGAGTAAGGAAGACTTAAGTAATGGTGATATGAATATTTCAATTTATGCAAGTCAGTGCGAGTCGCCCATATCTATCTATAGCGACCGAACTGCGCAAAGGGGCCATCAGTCTTCTGATTCGCCAAGGGCAGCTCGCTCCCTCTCTTTTGTACACCCTACAACGAGACCATGCAGGGATAATCATGTGGAAAAAATTAATTCGGCTGGTATAATGCTAGCGATAACGCTATGTGCATTAAACACCACATTATCAAGCCTTTTCAAATTATTTGAGGTATTAGATAATAAAGTGGATAAACAGGCCGCACAAACGGACCAAATATTACTCTGGTTAAAATCTCTTTTAGAAAAGGGTATTACACCTAAAAACAATAAACGCAACCCCCTTGTTATCAATGCAGATAGTACAACTGACCTAGGTTCAAAACTGGAGAGTGCACAGAAGCTTACACCAATTCTGACAATTTTCCAAGAGGTAATTCGTCCGATAGTTGAAGAGGTATGTTTAAACCAATCCACGATGGGTGCAACCATAACTAACGTAGAAACTGTGGACGTTGTACCTATTGTGGCTGATACCGAAAAAGTGCAGGTCGATATGCCTCTACCCCTTTGTGGCAACAGTGGTGTCAGTAAAGATATGCTTAAAGGGCCTCGTACCTATACAAAAAAAACTAAAAAAAAATGCCCTTAGTTAGATATTCAAAAAATTCTGTCAGTTCCTTTTTTTCGGACCATGAACTTATTTCAAAATGCAAACAAAAAGGACTTAACGAACCCCAAAGTGCAAACTCAATTGCCAGTTGAAATGGACACAGAGACAGTTATAGACCTAACAAAGGTACTGATTCCAGTGCCCGTACAAAAAAAAGCTCAAACGGTCCACCAGCTTACTTGCCTCTAAATGAACTATTACAAGAAATTGAGAATGCAGCTTCTCCTGTTATGATTACTCAGGGCCCAAACACAATAGAGCATGTGGACCAACCAAAAATTCTGCCAGTGCCAGAAGAGCTAAATGCTGACCACTCAAGTAGCTCATATTTGGACCACTTGAAAAAAGCAGTTGATGAATACTTAAGTCAACGGCTGGTGAACACAGCCAAACAAACTGCTCCACCAGTTGCATGTGATCATCCTGGTGTTTCTTTAGCTGACATGGTCATGCCTTGCACCTCTAGTAATTTAGAAATGGCGCAGCCATGGCAGTCATCGAAACAAGTATATCCTGCAAGGACGATGGGCCAAAGTAATAACTTGTATGAACAAGAATCCTCAAGTGATCGCGTGTGGTCAAACTTGAGGAGACCAAAAGAGACTGAGATACCATTTCGGGGAGGGAACCAAACGCCTGTTAATAAGCAGATCCCGAAGCAGCGGTTGAAAATGAATGAAGCTTCTTGTCACTCATTTATTTTAAAATGTAGGGATGGACAATATCCAGCGTATGATTTGAACAGGCAATGTGTTTTAAACATACTTAGAGATGTCCCGGATATTGCATCAGGCGATATTGCACAGGTGGAATTTCTGTCTGACTTTGTCTGGTCTATTGTGCGGCTATGGATCCCCTCTACTGTTGTGATGAATTTGATCTGGAAAGTTAAGTTGAAACTTTTCGATATGGGATTCCTGGTGGCCCAAGATCCGGCCAGAGACAGTATAGAAGTTAAGAAGGTTGCTTACCAACCGGCCATTTATTGGGGAAAGTCAATGAGAAACGCAAATACAGATGTGGTGTGCTCGCAAGATTTTTCGAACTAACCATCAAAGCAATGCAAGACAACAGCGCTCTCTATCGCTAGTTGGAATACTAGAGGGCACTCACATTTGCAATCTTCGATCACTCGGCTATTATCCACCTTTCAGATAATTGCGATGCAAGAAACGTGGCTGACAGCTATGCCCGTTTGGGAAAATTTTGACATATGCCTACTACCAGCAACATCGGTGCAAAAGGATAGACCCTCCTCTGTTCTCCTAGTTGCGGTAAACAGGAGTGTCGGTTTGTCAGTTAAAGCTTGGGACACCGTTAAGGCTCACATCCAACTGGTTAGAATCATCGGGGCTGAACGGCATATAGCCTTACTAAATGTATACCGAAATCCGGCTACCATTTTGGAAGATGAGTTTTTTGATGGACTTGCACATTTATTGGATCTAATTTTACAAGAGAAGGTAGTGACTTGTACTATGTTGGTTGGCGACCTTAACTTAGATTGTTTTAAGCAATCTGTAACAGCGCCTCGTAGAGAAGTAGAAAAATTGATCTCTTTTATGTCTGATCGTAATTTTATATTGGTGAATGGCTCCATGATTGGTGATGTTCCTCCCCAACCCACGTGGCAGCGAGACCAGGCGCAAAGTATCATTGATTATATGTATGTTGATTCATATCTGTATTCAAAAATTGAACATTTTAAAATTATCATGGTAAAACAAAGTGATCATAATATCTTATCACTTACATTTAATTGGACAATTACTACCAAGAGTAGACAATATATGCAATCACAATTAACAATCAAAGATGCAAGAACACGCTTTCGATGGTCTCGGAATACGTTGGTAGCTTTTGAGAGTTCAGTCACAAAAAATCTGGGGTCTGCGCAATCCTTTTTCTATTCTGACTTATTACTTCCGTTTAGAAATGCACTGTCCTGCCAGAGTGGTAACCATAAGAAGCATCTACATGCTTTCAATTCGGAAGTCCAAGCGAAACGGGCTGATTTTCGAAAAGAAAAAAGGCAAATTATTCGTAATCGAGGTCCCGGTTGGGAGGCCGCTATACGGTCCCTGAAATGTAAATATAGAAATTGGACGAACTCGCGGAAGGCCTTGCTATACCAGGAGGATAGTGAGCAAATGTTATGTACCATGAATAATAAGAACTCGTCTGAGACATGGCAGTTATTAAACAATCATGCACAGTTTTTACAACCAGATGCGCAATTAAATGGTGTCCAAGAACAGCAATGGATTGCGTTCTTTGCTAACCTCTATGCAGATCAGAATTGTGATGTAATGCAATGTAAACAACAAACGTTTGGTGGTTGGACTGTTGACTGTTCCCAGACTTTGATACAGGAGTTAATTATGCAAGCTAGCTCATCACGTGCTGCTGGACCAGATGGTCTGAATAATCAGATGCTTAAAACATACGCGTATCAATGGTCACATATCCTATACAAAATATTCATGGAAATACTGAGAACCCGCAGCTTACCTCCTTCGTGGAAAACTTCCCTGGTTGTACCGATATTTAAGAAGGGTGATGGAACACTACCCCAAAACTATCGCCCAATAGCGTTATTGGACGTGCCAGGTAAGATTTTCGCAAAGTTGATACTGCGAGATTTTAATGCATGGACCATGGCAAAAACCTGCGAGATCCCAATCAAACGGGATTTGTCGCAGCGATGGGGACGCATGTAAATCTTTTGTGCCTAAATGCAATTAAAACACAATGCCAATTAACTAAGCAGTCAGTATTCTTTGTATTTGTGGACCTTAATTCTGCTTTTGATTCAATTTCGAGAGTGTTGTTGATGGCCAAATTAAACAGAGATCACTGCCCGGCAACGTTGATTGATATTATTCAAGCATTTCATTCAGAAACCTCTATACGTGTTCGTCTATCTTTAGACGGTCATTTAACACCACCAATACCGACATATAGAGGTCTCAAACAAGGGTGCTTGCTAGCAGCTTCAATCTTTAATTACTTTATACATGATGTCAGGAATGTATTTACCTCAGTATCATCAGACTCACCTATTCTTAAGAGTACAAGTTAAATCTTTGATGTATGCTGATGACTTAGTTCTTATAGCCAAAACTCCAGCGGGCCTGCAGAACTTGCTATCAGCATTTAATGACTATGTACAAACAAATGAGTTAAAAATGAACACAGGTAAGACACAGATCGTTTCATACATTGCATGTAAAAGTTCTGGAAATAAGTTTACTTGGACAATCAACAACACGAAATTGCTAATTGTGCCACAGTATACATACTTGGGCATGATATTCGAAGGTTGCATTGGAGCAAAAGCGCATGGCGAGTACATGGAGCGTAAACTGACCACAGCAATATCACAAACTAAAATTGTTCTGCATAAGTATGGCAAATTCTCAATAAAACCTGCATTTATATATTGGATCAAAAAGCGATTCCATCCATTCTGTATGGCATTGAAACCCAAATGCCTTGGCTTTCAACATCTTTAGACAAAATGGAAGGTACATTTTGGAGAGCAAACCTGCATTTACCACAGGGAACCCCAATTTCTTGGATACGCTATGAACTGGGCATTACATCACTCAAAGCGATTTATCATTGGCGGTTGTGCGCCCTGTTTCGTAAGTGCCTAATATCTACTAATCGAGTATTGATTTTAGAGACCTTGGCTTCATATTAGTTTGTGACACAGCATCATTTTGTAAAATCTTGGTTGAAGAAAGTGTATAAAATATTAACAAGTGCGGATGTTGGGATTGATCTATTGCTTGCCAACCCAGACAAAGCGAAAGCTAAAATATACTACCTAGATTGGATAGAGAACAGGGAAACATGTATGACCTATAAAAATGTTGATTCCCTGTAGATTTCCACAAAAGAAAAGTAAGGTTGTGGAATCGTATTTGCTGAGAGGTCCTTCTCCAGCCTTTCGCCAAAGTTTTTTGCGAATACGCCTTAATTTGTGTCATACCAGAGACGTTTTAGCTAAACGAAGAATGCTGTTGCAAAGCAATAATTTTTGTCGCTTCTGTTACAATCAAGATGTTAAGGAGACTTTAGAACACCTCATACTATGTTGCCCCGCATTGACTGCATAGAGAGCCATACATTTCCGAAAACACTGTTTATTTGTGAGTCTAATGAATGATAAACAAAAATGGTCCTACATAGTGTGTTCCTCTTATACATCAGTTCAAATTGCAGTGGTGAACTTTATCAATATGTTGAAATTAGGTGAATGAATTACCTGTATATAAAGTGAATTTTGTGTCTACCTTATGTCCTAAAAACTGAATAAGTATTATGTAGTGAATATGTATTAGGGTTTTCCTTAGGGTTTGTTTAGTTAGTTTATTTCAGCCTTCTTTTATATTGTGTAAATAATGATGTGATTTCGTATTTGAATTTTAATCTTATGTAAATTTGAAAAGTTGATTAATTTCAGCTGTAACAAATAAAAAAATAAAGTTATTTCACTGGGAATCTCAAGAACTTTACAATAATATGTCTTGGTCTCTCACCTAACGAGGGTTTAGGTCCAAGTGCTCGATGTGCTCTCTCAATTTCCAAGTTAACAGCAGAATACAGTTTCAATATTTTTGGTAAATTCTTTTGCAGAAAGTCCATTGTGTTGCCCTTTTCTGCATTTTCCGGAAAGCCAGCTTGACGGAGATTATTCGGGAGAAATTTTCCTGCTCCAACAATTTGGAAGTGATCTTTTCATTAATTTTAAGTCTCTAATCTGATCCATTAACTTCAACGTCCTTTCATCCACTGCAGTTAGATGTTTTTCAGCTGAATCCACCCTCTTGGTCACTGCTCCAAATTTCTCCTCTGACTTGAAGAGGGCTGTCTTTATCTCAGCTATGTCCAATGTCATCTTGCTAAGCAAATCCAAGAGCGTATCCTCCCTGTTCTCTCCTTTGTCTTCTTGTGAAACCCCTTTCTGTCTCTTAGCTGGTTGTGTTGCTTCTGGGGTACCTGGCACAGACATTTCCAAGTAAGGAGATCATTTGTGGCCTAGAGCAGGAGCACAGCAACTAAGCTGCCATTCCCTGAGGTTAAGGCTCTAAATACATTACCCAAATATTTGATGAAATCTCTGAGTGCCTCTTTCAGAATTTTTCTTTTTTTTAAAAAAAAGTGTTTTAACTTACTGCCAACGAGGGAGGTGTTAGGCACCAGAGCCAAATGGGATAAGAAGCTATGTGGTTGCAGGTTCTATGGTTTAACTCCGGAGCTAGAGACAATAAGACATGGGCTTGTAGACTGTAATAGCCTGGCAAAACAGAGAAGCCCTCTTTCGATAGATTCATAAAGCAGTTTAGAGTGCTTAACCCCAGATGAATAGTGGGCCATTCTGTTCAGTGGGCAATATGTGAGTTTATCCCTTGTGGTGATTATGTTTTTTAAACAACTATTTTTGTATTTTTAATGAGTCTCATGTTAGTTTATGAGCTGGCTTGGAGGATGGTGAATTTGTGTATTGTATGATTAATTATAACTGTTAATCAAATGTCCTATTTCTATTGTTTTGTTTGGTGGAGAAAGGTTTGCGTCATGCAAGCTAAACGCTTCATAAATACAAATAGAATATTATTTAATGAAAATTTCTATAGGATCCTTTTTGTTAGGTCCATCAGAAGACTTTCAAACGCTTTGTTAGTCTGTAAAAAACAAATCCCTAACCATCGCCTTGACCCCCTCCTGGGCAAGCATGCTCTGGTCTCAGACAATCTTTGACAATCCCCTAGGGGGTTATGGATCACTATACCCTCCCTCCCCCCTCTCCTCCCAGCTGCATTCGGATCTCAGGCCCTTTGTGCACTGTGTTACTCCTAGATTACTTCTATCAGAATAACATAAGACACAACACAAAAATAACACATGAATCGATTCAATTATAACAACGAAATACATTTATTTATGATCACACAGAATGCAAAGCATAACAATGCAGGCAATCCTAATGCTATGTCTAATTTGCACCATTTATGCTTCTGGTGCAAAGCTACCATGCAATATTTATAAGCCTTTCAGGTTTCTAATGCAAGCCTGTAATGTCTAATGCAGTCTAATGCAAGCGTCAGCATCCATATGCTTCATGGACAAATCCACACCATCTTCACACTCTCACTCTAAACAATCCCTGTCTGATTTCCCCTTCACCCAAAGGTCTTTGTGTGTGTGTGTGTGTGTGTGTGTCTGTTCTATCAATCAGTTTAGTGTAGGCCAAACCCATACTTCCCATTTTGCATGTGTTTCCAGCTCTGTCTTTGCCATCAGTCGGTCAGTGGCAGGCCTCTCAAGATCTGGTAACTGCCAACTGCCAAGCTCTCGATCTCATCAGAGCCAACAGATTGTGCTGTACCAAGACACCTCTCTCTCTCTCTCTCTCATCTCGTCTTGCACCATCTCCAGCCAACTCTCTGTAGCTCTCCCGAACTCCACTTCAGCAACCAACAACTTTGCAACTCCTCAGCAACTCACTCCAGCCAATTCCAGCCTCCTTGGTTATACTCTTTTCCTGACACACTCATCCCTATGGTTACTCACATTCTATAAGCTAAGAATGTCTCTGTCAGCATTTAGCAAAATGCCTGCCAGACTGTGTTGTGTGTTCCTGTCTCGTGTACTTTCATAGCATGTCCTGTGTCAGAGTGTCAAAGTTACATTGGAACATCATATCTTCTTTCATGGCCATCTGTGTCTGGTGTGGAAAACACCATCTATTCCCTATTTCTCCTCTCGTGCACTGTTGGCATCACGAAATGCTCTCTCTGTCATGCAAAAGCACTCCCATCTCCCCATCGTGCTCATGGAGCAGCCCCCACCCTTGTGTTGTCTCCGCGAACACCAGCCATGCTGATACTGATAAGCCTAGGCTGTCTCTACTTGGACATGGGTGACTTCTTATCTTACAGTGTTCCATAACAATCTTCGTGCTGAGCCCAGTGGCACTTCTAATGTGTCTCCATCAGCAAATGGCTCAGGCCTCGTGCTAAATGCTTCCTATCGTTTACAATTTCTCTCGCAATGCAAACACTACATAATGCGAACTCATTCTAAGCGCATACTCAACATGCATGCATGCATACATACATACATGACAGTCTCTAAATGTATAACTACAAAGCATAACAATCTGAATGGCGTTTCATGTCATTTAAAATATGCCTGTGTGTCATTTCCAGGCCTAATTCATTCGTTCTGCTCTCCTGCAAACAATAAGTTTCTCTCAGCCTAAGCGCTATTTCTAATGCAAACATAAATACATAGAAAATCATGATGCAAATATACCGTGTCTCTAAAGCACTACATGGCACTTCAAAATATGGTGCAAGTGTCATTCTATTGCAAATGGCAAAGTGTCTAGTATGTTTCTCTCCTAATGGCAAGCACTATATGCAAGCATGTCAATCTATAAGCAAATTGCAAATGCATACAAAGGTGAAAGTCTAATAATGTGGATAGTGTCTACTTCAGCAATATACTAATCAGAACTAAACAGAATGCAATAATGGAATGATTCCATAGAAAAGAGTAATGATTGGGTAATGGTGATTCTAATGATTCTCTAACAGTGAGTCTAATAATGGGTAATGGTTCTCTACAGAGAGTACTGATTCTAATAATGGGTCTTATGATTCTTCTAATGACAATCCAGGCTCCTCATTTTATTCCACAGCTTATGTCCATTCAATTAAATATATTGTTTATTAGCACCCTGGGAGGTGCCCGTAGCCAATGAAAATGTGTGGAACGCTGGCTTTTTTCACAAAGGAATGCCCACGTTCCAGGCACTTTCATTAGTGTCGGGCCCTTCCCTTCCCGGCTTCTCACTCCCCTTTCCCATTAGCACCCGTGTAGTTGCCTCCACGGGTTCTGATGTTTTAAAAAAACAAATTATTTAAGCAATAGGCCCCGAGCAGGGGGTGGGGGACATTACCACTTCAGGTAATGCCCTGGGGCCCATAGTTATGGAAGGCCCTGGGACATTACCTGAAGTGGTAATGCCACCCATGCGAGGGGCTTATTGCTATTAGTACCCCGGCTCGTAAGACCGGGGTACTAAGAGCATTTTTTTCTGTAATGGCTGCTGGGGAAGGTAAATCGATGTCTGTTTTTCCCTTTACATGGCAGCCATTCATGTAAAAAGGTAAACAAACAAAATGGCCACAATGGAAAGGGAGAAGGGACTATAATTAGTCCCTTCTCCCTTTCCATTGCGGCCATTCAAAAAATAGGGAAAATGTAAAAAAAGATGGCTGCCATGGAAAGGAGTGAAGGGACTACATTTAGTCCCTTCTGTTCCATGGCGGCCTGTCGTGGATCGGGAGTGGACACGTTGGGGGCAGACGTGTTCCCAGACATGTTCACCAGTGTTCCCAGCCTATCAGCTCCCGAAAATTGACAAAAAAAGAAGGTAAGTGGGGTTGGGAGGGCAGGGAGGGTATTCTTTGGATTGGGGGATGGGGCGGTGTAGGTAACAACACTTACCTCGATCCCCAGCGGGGGAAGATGGCAGCCTCGAGCCATGTGGTGGCTGACAAACCCCCCTTACAACTCCCCCCACCCCTGCCGGGGACAGAAACAAATGGAACATTATGGGGGGAGGGATTCCTGGTTGGGTAACGCCCCGGCGAGGGCCAATGGGATTGCATGTTACAATCTCATTGTCCCTCGCCGGGTACTAATTAATAAAAAGAAATTAAAACAAGCCTTTTATCTCAACGCCCTTCTTCGCACGGTGCCTTCAGCCAGGCAGTGCCTTCTTCAATGTTAAAGGCCTTAAACCGTCACGCTGTCAGGGAGACAGCTGCCCTGCAGCTGCCATTAACCCCTTAAGTGCCAAGGACGAGATATCTCGTCCTTGAAATTGCATACGCGGTGCCATGGACGAGAGCTCGTCCTTTTTGGCACTTTGTTTTGTGTGATCCAAACTCCGGGCTATGTGAGGGGGAAGGCTCCCCTCACTGCCAGGATGCTGGGTTACCTTCAATTTCACGTCAGCGTGCGTATGCACGTCGGCGTGAAACTGAAAGTAATTTTCACTGCAGCAGCCATTTCGGGCTGCTGCGGTGAAAATAGAAGGTGAGTGTTCAGCTTTCTCCCCCTTGATCTTCAGCTGTATTTCAAGCCGGAGATCGAGGGAGGTGTCGTTGGAAAGGGGAGTTTCTCCCCTTTCCAATGATACCCTGTGTGACAGCATTGCTGCCCGTGGATCGGGTGCAGGGTACTCGATGCGCGGGCAGCAATGCCCACTGGACCACCAGGGAAATGTTTGTGACGAGGGGGGCAGCTTACAGTAAGCAGCCCTCTCCTCCCCAGCCCCCAAAGCATGGGGCCCATATATAAAGACCCCTGGGGGCAGACAGGTGACCATCTGCCCCCAGGGGTGGGGGCATAAAAAAAAATCTGGAAAAGAAAAGTGATGGGGAGGTGGTTTGTTCGCCCTAGCCACCAGGGATTTTTTCAGAAAGGGTGTTGGAAAGGGGAGATTCTCCCCTTTCCAGCGACACCCTGTGTGACAGTATTGCTGGGCCCCGAGAGGGCGCAGAGCGCTCGATTCGTTCCCAGCAATGCCCACTGGACCACCAGGGATACGTTTGTGACGTGGGAGGAGGGGGGCTGCTTACAGTAAGCAGCCCTCTTCCCCTCCACCCGGCCCCCAAAACATGGGGGCACATATGTGCTGAACCCTGGGGACAGATGGCTGATCATCTGCCCCTAGGGAAGGGGTCATAATAAAAATAAAGATACTAAATCAACTGGGATGGGAGATGGGGTTGAGGGGGCCCTAGACTCCAGGGATTTTTTTGCCCCTCTGAAAGGGTGGTGGCCATCTCCCTCCCACCAAGTGGAAAGGGGGGCCACCCCTTGTAGCCCTCCCTGGGGGCAGATTTATGCCCCCAGGCAGGTGTACATGAGGTGCCCCCCCATCCAATTGGAGGGGGTGAGGGCCACCAGGAATAAGGGTGCAGGCCCCCCAAAGGATGGGGCTTGCATGTTAGCCCCCCCTGGGGGCAGATGGCTAATCATATGTGCCCAGGGAAAGGGGCAAAATAAAAATTAAAAAAACAAGGGAGTTTTCGGTGGGAGTGGGGGGGGCACTAGCCACCAGGGATTTATTTTATGGATAGGGGGGTAGCCCTCTACCCCTCATGTCAAGGGGAAATGGGGGTACCCCTTATAGCCCTCCCTGGGGTCAGATATCTGCTCCTTGGAAGGGGCATCTGACGCCAGTGAGGGCTGCATGAGATGCCCCCCTCTTATCTGCCCCCAGGGAGGGCTGAATGAGATTCCCCCCTGCATTTAGTGTGATGGGGTAGAGAGTCACCCCCCATTATATTAGAAAATGACCTGGCGGTTTAGGGTGCCCCTCAGCCCGCCGTACAATTTTCCATTTATTTCTTTGTTTGCAAAACTTGCCTTGGCGCAGAGGGGCACATTGGTGTGCCAATCTGGCCCCAGGGTGCCCAAACCATACTGCCCCACCCACCAGGGGGCCTGTCCCACACATTTTTGGTGGTCCTCTCACCCCAGCCCAAATGGAGGGGCGGTGTACCTCACGCAGCCGTTTGTAGGAGGCCCAGGGAGGCCTGCATGAGGTGCCCCCGCCACCCATTTGGGGTGAGGGGGGAGAGGGCCATCAAAAAATGTGGGACAGAACCCACCGTGGGTAGGGCAGTAAGGGTTGGGTACCCTGGGGCCAGATTGGCACACCAATGTGGCCCTCTGCGCCAAGGCAAGTTTCGTAAACAAAGAAAAAAATGGAAAATGGTGGAATGCATTTTAGGGGGGGGGGCTGTGGGCCACCCCAAAGGGACGGGGAATTTTCTAATGGGACGGGGTGGTGACCCAGTCTCCCCCACCTGCAATGGAGTGGGTGCCATGTCATGCAGCCCTCCCTGGGACCAGTTATCTGCTCCTAGGAAGGGATGCCTGAGCCCAGGGAGGAGTGCAGGACAGCCCCTCCCCTTATCTGCCCCCAGGGAGGGCTACATTTTGCTGGTGTGACCATAGGTAACACATGTTTTTTGTTTTGTTTACAGCTTTATCTATGCAAGCAGCTGCAACGTTATGTGAGTACTGTTTTTTATTATTCTATGGTTAGGGCCCACTGTCAGTGGGGTGGGTGAGACTGGGGCTGGATTGTTGTTGGTGTGGGTGGCAATTGGCCGTCTGGGCAGATATGTTGGTGGTCTGGGACACAATTGCAGGGGCAGGCCACAAATTGCCCCCAGAACATTGGTGGATCCCTGGGAGCGGATCCCTGCCATGTGGGTTGTCCGTCTGCAAGCCCAGGCTCCACCTCTGGCTGTGCTACGTTACAGATGTCACCTCCGGGGAGGAATGGGGATCCTGCTGGTGCTGCCTGGAGCTGCTGCTGTGCTTAGGGGACGGTACTCCCACACGTGGTACATGGATGTCCAAGGCCAAGGGCATCACCTCCAACTGTCCTGGAGTTGCGGCTGGGCTGCATTACAGCTTTTCCCTTCAGGGTGGTATTGGCACAATGCCGAACTCCTTGGTGGGGAGAAGCTGTAACGCAGGGCAGCCAGGGCTTCAGCAAAGTCGGCAGTAATATCCTGGCCTTGGCCACCCTTCTCCCATGTGGGTCTTTGCCGGGGGTTCTGG
This sequence comes from Ambystoma mexicanum, assembly GCF_040938575.1. NCBI lineage: Eukaryota > Metazoa > Chordata > Amphibia > Caudata > Ambystomatidae > Ambystoma > Ambystoma mexicanum. The sequence continues at coordinate 143,473,977 of NC_090921.1, forward strand.
GTAATAAATTCTGGGGCAATTTGCATAAGTCAGACCTCTGTGGATTCCCACGGGTGTCCTCTTTTGGGAAATGCATGGGGTTCCCTGTTTCCCTTGCTGACTTCCACACCCTAGGCCCAAATCTGTAGGTTGCCCACATGAACAAAATGGGCAGTGGCAAAAGGCTTGGGGTTACCAGTGGGTAACCCTTTTCCTTTTGCGCCCCCGGTATGTGCATCCACACATGTGAGGTACCGTTTTCATCGTGACTCGTGTGGGGACGCGGGAAGGTAGGCCATGTGTTGTTGCCGGTGTGTTTCGGTGAGTGGCCAGTGCGAAATGTCGGAGAATTGTCTTCATTTCCAGCAAATCTCAGAGACATTTCCCTGTGTCCACTCACCGAAACACGTTGCCGACAACAGATGTCATGGCCACATACCGAAATCACTAAAAAAGGCCTTGGCACTGGGGGAAATACCCATGGCACTTAAAGAGTTAAAGACTGTCCAGAAGACCTAGCTCCATTTCTTATCTCGCTTATCAATTCCTCTTTCACCGCCTGCTCAGTGCCTACCAGCCTTAAGAACACCCAGGTGCCCCTCTCCTAAAGAAAACCACTTTGGATGCCAACATTCCCACCAATTACAGGCCCATCAAATTACCCTTCTCGCTAAAAATCCTGGACAGGGCAGCACACCTTCAGATCCAGAGCTTCCTAGATTCACACAACCTCCTGGACCTTTGCCAATCAGGCTTCCACCCAGGCCGCAGTACAGAATCAGCTCTTGTGGACCGATTCAACTAGATTATATCAAGGATGCCGGTAAGACCGCCCTCCTCCTACTGCAGCATTTGACTTGGTGCACCTCTAAATATTGTGTCAACACCTGGCCTCTGCAGCCCACATTTCCCCTGATGCCATTGCTTGGATTTCATCTTTCTTGTCTGAAAGAACCATGAGGGTCTTCTCATTCAGTCCCGCAGCTCCACCGCCCCTGTTCTGTGCAGTGTCCTCCTAGGTTCTTGTATCTCCCCACCACTCTACAACATATTCACCAAGCCTTTATTCGACCTGCTTGACAACAAAGGAAATACATACACAAACTACGCGGACGACACTCAGATCCTCTTTCCCCTTACTGGCAACTAAGTCACGGACTCTGACAATCTACTGGCCATCTTGCCCACCATTCAGATGTGGATGGTCTCTCACCATCTTTATCTTAACGATGAAAAACGGAACTCCTCCTGGTTGGTTTTGACACTACACTTAAAAAAAACAGCCAACATATCATTTATCATTGAGAGTAACTGTATTCAGGTCTCCAGCAGTGCAAAGACACTGGAAGTCTACTGGATGCCACCCTATCCCTCACAATACAGGTTAATCCAATTGTCTCTTCGGCAGCACACATTTCTAAACGCCTCAATGCATGCAGACCTTTCCTGTCAGCGACTGTGTCGCCAGAGCCCTGATAGATTTGAGGCTTGATTACTGAAATGCCCTTTTTGCTGGGCTCTCCGCTCACAACCTAAAAAAAAAACGCAAACTATTCAGAACAATGCTCTCAGAGCGGCACTTATCATCCTTAACAGCGAGCCTTGGCCCATATGATCAAGGCAAGGGCAAGAGCGTTTGGTTTTCAGATGAGGCACATTCTGAGGACGTTTGAAAAGTTTACGGTCATCTCTGTGAGGAAATGTTATCTAGCTAAGGTAGTCCCTGCGCTCATCTATGGAGTGGAAATGTACCTGTCCCTATGTCAATTTGACTTTACTATTTTTGAAGGACTGATTTGAAAACAGCATTATCCCTCCTGATGAGTGTTGCTATGGTGGCACTACGGTTCAAATTGGGCCTAGCTTCAGTGGAGTAACTTTGCTGAAAATGTTGTGAGGGATATGACATCTAAATGAAAGGGGCCCCTTGACAAGTCAGTGGGACAAAATGGTTTGCCACAAAAGTTGAGGGGACTTACCTCCCCCCCTAAAATTACACTACTACGGACACTAACTTATCCAGTCCTAGCCAGGGCATAATGTCAAATGAGGCATCGCCACTTAAAGGAGCGCTTCTCAACGTGAGATCCCTTGTTGCCCAGGCCCTTGACCTAGCCGACTTAATCACAGAAAATAATCTAGATTTCCTGGTGGTAACCAAGACTTGGTTACATAATGTAGCAGGCCCATCACTAATGCTAGCCATCCCAGAAGGTTACACCATAACAAGACAAGACCGAGATGGTTCTCGAGGTGGCGGAATTGCCATCATCTAAAAATTGACCCTTTCCCTCAGAACAGCCCCCCCTCAAACCTGGCAATCCTGCGAAAACCTCTGCTAAATTCCAGATAAATAACACACAATCCCTCACCATCCACTTGATATACAGACCCCCAGGGCCTCTCGGAACCTTTGAGGAGGATCTGCACAGCATAATTACTAACAACCTCAAACCAACCTCTCAGCTTCTCTTAATAGGAGATTTAAACTTAGGCTTTAATGATCCCATGGATAAACAAGCCTTAGACATAGCCAATATCATTAACGCATCAGGCCTGTCTCAAAGTCAATAAACCCACTCACTCAAAAAGGAGAACACTGGACTGGATAGTGGACTATAACTGCACAGTCTCTATTTCCTCCATCTCTCCTCACCCATGGACAGATCACTCACTTGTAGCCTTTAACTCATAAACACTCAGACCCTCTCCAATGGTCTCATTGCCAGCACCACCCTGCCTAACCAGAAATAAAAATATTATCACAGTGGATAAAGTTATCCCTGCCATCTTACCCACTCTAAACGCTCTGCCCGACAATCTAGACCCTAGAACTTTAGTCCTGGAATATAATAACATAATTTCGAGGGGATTGGGTCCTCCGACGTATTCCCTATCTATGACAGTAATCACCACAGCTGTGCTGCTTCGGAATATTTTCGGCATCTGCGTCGATGACGTCGATACGCTGTCCTCGAGGGCCTCCGTCGAGCCGATGTCACCGGATGAAGTAGGACGCACGACGCCCGTAGCCTCAGTTCTGTTTTTTCTGCGAACGTGTTCACTTCGGAGATCTCGGCGCGCTTCAGTTCTACTGAATCCTATTCTTTCGGTTCTTCGAACCTGTTCGTTTGTGTATTAACAATTATGTCTTCGGCTTCTTCCAGCCCGCGGTCGGGTTTTAAGAAGTGTTGGGTTTGCGGATCCAAGATGTCATTGACGGACACGCACAACGCTTGCCTCTGGTGCCTCGGGGAGGACCATGATACGGATGACTGTCGACTGCCAGTCGCTTACATCGAAGGCCTTGCGGGAGCATAAGAAGCTGTCGGTGGGTAAGGTGGCCAAACTCTGGAAGTCGCGATCCACAGGACTTTCGACAGACTATTCAAGGGGCGACTCTCTGCATCGTCGTCGTGAGTCCGGGGGGGGGTCTCGGTCCAGGAGTCGGTCTCACCATTCCTCTGCCTCTTTGAGGCATTCACGGAAGTGCTGTCACAGGTCGCCTTCCCCGTACTTATCCGAGGACTCTGCCCGTCGGCGGGTTGCTTGTCCTAACAAGCATTCCACTCCTGCGAAATGGGATTTGTTCCGGCTGGAGATGATGGCAATTTTTCAGTCGCAGGGCTCCGTTCCGTCCGCGCCGTCAAAAGACGCCGCTGTGAGTGTGTTAGAGATGCCTCTTGTACGCCCTTGGGCCTACGGCGCTGAGGTCGTCGAGGGGCTCTCTCGAAGCTCCGACTCCGAAGAAGCCATCAACGCCATTGGCGCCCAGGCTGTCGAAGGTCACGCTCGGGGCTCCGCCCTCGAGGACTGTGTCGATGCCGTCAGCGCCTCGCTCGACGCCGATTCCGTTGACGCCCTTGACGCCTTTCGAGGCTGCTTTGCCAGAGGTACCCCGTGGCATGGTGGAACCCCCCAGAAAGGCTCTGGCCAAGGCAAAACATTTCTTTGTCCCTTTTTCTGTGCCCTTCTTCCAACCTCTGGATTATATTTATGAGGGGGTCTGAAGAAGGTTTGGTGCCTGATGAGATTTTGTCTGGTCATAGCCAGATTGAAGACCTGCGTCAGTCGCTGCACGACGCCAGTGGTCTGGACACCTCTCCGGAGGTGGATTTCTGTAGGCCTGAGCCTGGAACCCATGCCAAGTCCTCATACCGGCACCTTATGTCAAGGGTCACGGAATATTTGGGGTGGTCTGCGCCACCTGTGGATTTTCTGCAGAATGACATCACGGACATCCTCGGCCAAGGTCCTCCAACTGACCCGGTACTGCCTTTCCATATGGCTTTGCACAGAAGGATGGCAGCGGCTTGGACTGCCCCGGAGAGTCTCCCGGCAGTGAGCAAATCTTTGCCACGAAAATACTGCCCAGCCAGTAGCGACCCCTGTTACTTGACCACACATCCCACCCTGGAGAGTTTGGTGGTGCAGGTGGCTACTGCCCCAGCAAAGCAGGTGTACACCCTACCATCCCTCCTGATAGGGACGACAAGTGTTTTGATGGCTGGGCAAAGAAAGTGTTTTCTTCAGGGGGTATGGCTTTACAGGCAGCCAACTCCGTGTGTGCCTTGTCACGTTTCACGCACACTCTGTGGAACTATATTTCATTGGCGGCTCAACATATTCCCGAAGGGGAGGAACAGGATGGTTTTCTTGCTATTGTACAGGATGGCAAGGATGCTATGTGTGAGTCCGTTCAGTCGGGTCTGGACATGGCGGATTGTGGCAGCCGGTTCATACCGGCAAGCACCGTAATACGCAGGTTTGTGTGGTTGCGGAAGTCGGGGTTTGCTCCTGATGTGCAAGCCCGGCTCCTCAACATGCCCTTTGATAGTGAACATCTTTTTGGCAGCAAGGCTGACGAGATCCTTGAGAGGTTCCATCCTCAAAATCTGCAGCGAAGTCATTGAGTGCTGCAGTTCGCCAGCCTCCACCTTTTCGTCCTAGGAGACGGCAATGGAGGAGAGGCTCCTTTCGATATTACTCATCCTTTAGTCAAAGAGGCCACCGTAGGAGTGCCAGAGGTGGAAAACAGGATACTCGAAATGCCAAGGCCGCATCGGGCAGTTGCCTCTTTGCCCTCAGGCACTGCCGCAGCCGCTTCAGCTCAGTCATGAGGCCATGTCCCATGGTTCGCCGGTTGGGGGAAGGCTGGCGCAGCATCTTGTAGAGTGGCGTGCCATTACCTGAGATGTGTGGGTTATGGAGATCATAGCCCACGGCTACTGTCTTCCTTTCCAGAAGAGGCCTCATGACAATCCACCAGGGAATCTCTCGTTGCAGTGTCCGGATCCGCTCCTTGGCCAGGAAATTCAGTCCCTGCTGGAGAAAAGGCACCATAGAACTGGTGCCTGTAGCGGAGAGCAACAAGGGATGGTATTCCCCTTATTTTTTGATTTCAAAGAAAGACGGGGGGGGTTTGAGACCCATCATGGACTTGCGCGGTTTGAACAAGCTCCTCAGGAAGGACAAGTTCACGATGGTTACTTTTTCTCAAGTCCTCCAGGCCCTTCAACTGCAGGACTGGTTGGTGTCTCTCGACCTCAAGGACACTTACTTTCATGTGCCGATCCATCCCAAGCACAAGAAGTACCTGAGGTTCGCGGTTGGAGACTCGCACTTTCAGTTTCGGGTCCTGCCGTTCGGATGGACCTCCGCCCCGAGAGTCTTCACCAAGCTCATGGTGGTGGTGGCAGCGTATCTCAGGAAAGGGGGGAATCACGTCTACCCTACCTGGACGATTGGTTGATCAGGACGCGCTCTCCCGAGCAAGTCCTGGATCATCTGTCTGTCACCTGCCACTCCCTTCCCTGGCTGGGCTTCTCCCTCAACTTGAAGTCCCATTGAATGCCAACCCAGCGGCTATAGTACATCGGAGCAGTGCTCAACACATCCCTGGGGCAGTGTTGTCCTCCCCAGGTGAGGGCTGATCACATTCAGTAAATGGTGCACAAGTTTCAACACGCCCAGAGTCTCCCGGTGATTGATTTCTTGAGGTTGCTCAGCCTCATGACATCCTGCATTCTTCTGGTGCCAGAGGCCAGGTTGCGGATGAGATCTCTGCAATGGGCCCTCAAGTTGCAGTGGTCACAGTCCTCCGGCAGGATGTTGGACCCCGTTCAGGTGCCGCCCTCGGCTCCATTTTGGCTACCATGGCCAGCGGTAACGATCGTGACGGACGCATCCCTCATGGGATGGGGAGCGCATGCCAACGAGTTGACAGTCAGCGGTCATTGGTCTCCGTCAGAGTCCGTACTCCATATCAATCTGTTGGCGCTGAGGGCCGTCAGGCATGCCCTGGAGGCTTTTCTGCCGACTGTGCGAGGGAAGAATGTCCTGATTCTAACGGACAACTCAGTGGCCATGCACTACCTCAACAAAAAGGGGGGGGCAGGGTCACTTCCTCTGTGCAGGGAGGCGATGCAGCTCTGGGTCTGGGCCATCTAGCAGGAAGTTTCGACCTCGGCGGTTCATCTGGCCGGAGGCGAAAACGAGACGGTGGACGCTCTGGGCAGGCAGAGCGCGATCTCTCATGAGTGGGACCCGGCTCAGGAGATTCTCCTGGAGATCTTCGCCCTTTGGGGGACCCCTCAAGTGGATCTCTTCACCTCCAGTGTCAACCGGAAGTGCGAAAGGTTCTGCTCGTGGGAATTTCCTCCAAAAGGAGCCTTAGACGCGTTTGTGGTGGAGTGGTCCTTCCCACTGCTGTACGCGTTTCCTCCAGTCCCCGTCATCCCGCAAGTGCTGCGGAGGTTACGGAGGTTCGGTTCCCGGATGATCCTCATTGCTCCGGCTTGGGCCCGGAGGATGTGGTATCCGGACCTTCTCGACTTGTCCATCTGCCCTCAATGTCGTCTTCCCTACCAAGACGATCTGCTCCCACGGGAGGGGGGTCAGGTTCTCCATCCAGAGGTCAGATCCTTCAACTTTCACGCTTGGCTTCTGAAAGGTTGAGGTATAAGGATTGGGACCTCCCTGACGACGTGATGGAGGTGTTGCTTTCGGCCAGACGGCCGGCAACAAAGTCCCTGTACCGTTGCTGTTGGAGAAAGTTCTGCAACTGGTGCAGGGTTAAGAATCTGCATCCTTTTTCATGTGACATTCCTGTGGTTCTGTCTTTTTTGCTTTTTTTAGCTCACAGGGGCCTGCAAGTGGGTACTGTTAAAGGTTACCTGGCTCCGCTGTCTATATTTAAGCGCTCGTCTGAGGAGTGTTCCTATTTCAAAATTCCTTTCATTTCTTAGTTTCTCAAAGGACTCACTAATGTGTTCCCGCCGTCACCTTTCCAGGTGCCTGGTTGGGATTTGAACCTTGTTCTTAAATTCCTTATGGGTGCTCCGTTTGAGCCTTTACATTCTTGTCCTTTGAGGCTGTTAACTCTTAAAACTGTGTTTTTAGTTGCGGTCACTTCCGCTTGCAGAATGAGTGAGTTGCAGGCAATTTCAGTTAAGCCACCCTTCACTGTGTTTCATAAGGACAGGGTTGTCCTTAGAGTTCGTCCTTCCTTTCTTCCGAAGGTGGTGTCGGAATTTCATTTAAGCCAGAAGGTTATTCTTCCGGCATTTTATCCTCCTCCACATCCTAGTAAGGAAGAGGAGAGGCTCCATAGGTTGGATCCTAGGAGAGCTTTAAGTTTCCACATTTCACGCATGATCTCGGGTCAGAGTGGACGATCAGCTCTTTATTGGTTACGCTGGAAAGCGTTTGGGACAAGCTGTTACTAAGCAGATTTTGTCTAGGTGGATTATCTTGGCAATTTCTGAATTTTACCACCTTGCGGGTTAAGGACCCTCCGGTAGGCTTACGGGCCCATTCTACTAGGGGTATGGCTGCCTCTACTGCCCTGCAGAGGGGTGTTCCTATTCGTAAAATATGTGAAGCAGCCACATGGGCTTAGGTCCATACCTTTGTACGACACTACTACCTAGATTCTATCCATGGGCAGGATCTGGCCTTTGGCAAGGCAGTCCTTTACTCTGCAATTTGATTGGGTATTCTACATTTCTATATTCTAAATTAATTTTCCCTCCTCCATAAGTTGGTACTGCTTTGGGAGTCTGTCATAGATATGGAATACGTCGGAGGACCCAATCCCCTCGAAGAACAAGTTACTCTCTTACCTGGTAATGTTCTTTCGATGGGAGGGTCCGACGACGTATTCCATATCGCTCCCTCATTACCTGCCCCGCTACAGAATTTCTTATGCGATTGCAGCCTACGTTTCCGCAAGGCTTTCTCTGGTCATACTGGCAGTGGTTTGGTGCCAAGCGTTATGGGGAAAAAACTACAACTGAGGCTAAGGGCGTCGTGCGTCCTACTTATAACATCCAGTGACATCGGCTCGACGGAGGCCCTCGAGGACAGCGTATCGACGTCATCGATGCAGAACATTTTCCGAAGCAGCACAGCTGTGGTGATTAGTGTCATTGATATGGACTACGTCGTCGGACCCTCCCATCGAAAGAACGTTACCAGGTAAGAGAGTAACTTGTTCGCTCAACACATTGGACAAAATTGCCCCTCTCAAGCTCAGAAAAAGTAAACCCAAAGCTCACCTTAACAAATGGTTTACGCCTCAATTAAGAGACCTACGACTTTTAAAAAGGAAAAGTGAAAACTCCTGGAGATTATGTCCTTCAACCGAAAACAAAGCTAAACTAACCTCCATTTCCTCACGCTTTAAAAATGAAGTATGCCTTGCTAAAAGGAATTCCTATGATGAACGTATCACCAATTCCAACTCTAGCATGAGGGAACTCTTCTCCATACTGAAAGAATTAGTCACCAAGCCACACCCGATCTAGTTACAAGTCTTGGTGCGCAGATATCCAACATGTGCTAGCAAACAAAATTAATACGCTCCAAAAAAAAATACAGCAAAAAAAAATATGCTGAACCTACAGCACATCCCCAATACCCCGTCACCTAGTGACTCTCTCGAGGCGCACAATAACAAATTTCATTTTTCCAAAACTTCTCCTTTAGAGGTAGAAAAAAATCGTACTCTCGCTCAAACCGTCTAATTGTAAAGGCAACATCTGCCCAGCACAGCTCATAAAAGATGCTGCCAGAGACCTCTCACCATTCATTTCAAAATTGATTAATGCCTCCTTTGCATCAGGCACTATCCTAGCTAACCTAAAACACTCCTGGGTGCTCCCACTCCTCAAAAAACAGACTTTAGATCCGCTCATCCCGACCAATTACCGCCCTATTACCACAGTACCATTCCTCCTCAAAATATTGGACAAAGCCGCCTACATCCAGATACAAAAACACCTTGATCTGCATAACCTCCTAGCTTCCGCCCACTACACGGTACGGAAACCGCCCTAATCGATTTAAAGACCCAAATCGATGAGCTGAGAGATAGAGGAAGGACAGCACTCTTGCTTTTACTTGCCCTCTCAGCTGCATTTGATTTGGTCAACCACAAGGTCCTTTGCAGACACCCGGACTTTGCTGCTCATTTCTCTCCTGAGGCCATCAGATGGTTGGAATCGTCCCTGAGTGAAAGAACAATGAGAGTATTCTCCCCATCGGCTGCAGCTGACCCTACCCCCATCCTGTGTGGTGTTCCCCAAGGTTCTTGCATCTTGCCAACTTTATACAACATCTTCACCAAACCTTTGTTTGACAATCTGGACCTTGTGGGTATCACCTACACTAACTATGTAGATGATACAGATTCTCCTCCCACTTTCTGGGGATCATAGTAAGGACCTGGAGTTGGTGAATAGAGTATATCTTATAGTTCAAGCATGGATGGCCTCCGCGGCTTGTGCTTGAACGACGACAAGACAGAGCTAATAATCTTGGGTTCACACGCAAACATTAATAAACTAGGCCAGGGATTCTCCTCCTTCAATATTGACGGAAACATTATCAGGGTCTCCAAGGAAGTAAAATCCCTTGGCTTCTACCTAGACTCCACTCTGTCTATTTACAAACAGGTAAAATCTCTGGCCTCCACCACCGCCTATACTTGCAAGCTGATAAGAGCTGGCAAGCCATTCCTTTCCAATGACAATTGCATGACCCTGGCCAGAGCATTCATTCTCTCCAGGATCGATTACTGCAATGCCCTCTACAGTGGTGCTAATAAAACTACCATCCAGAAACTACAAACACTACAAAATAACGCCTTGCGAGCAGCGCTTGGCATAAATAAGAGTACACATCTCCACCATCAGACGCCAACATAAATGACTATCCACAGAGAACAAAATGCAGCTAAAAATGATCTCTTTGACACACAAAGCTTTAAACAATGCCGCCCCTAGCTACCCCATGAACAAAATACATTAAAAAAAACTCTATCAGTTCAACCAGAGCTGCCAACGCCAACTGCCTAGCCGTACCCAGATTCAAGTTAATCACTATTGGTGGCAATAGCTTTCCAGTGAAGGCTGCTAAAACTTGGAATTTACTACCAAACAACCTGAGAGCAGATCAACCATACCTACTATACAGAAGGAACTCCATCCAACACATTATCTCCAGTGACCATTAGTCACCATATTTCCCTAGTGGCACTTGCCCACCTTATTCCCAGGTCCTGACACCTGATACTGCTCCTATTCTCCTTGTTGAATTATGACATGTTATCCGTACCATTTTTGTGTAATTTACCCTGTTATTCTGTGATTCCTGTACAGTATTGTAACGTGTATAATCTGCAACATTTTAAGCTTCGCATTATCCTATTGCTGCGCCGTGCTACCAAACGGGTCTGGAGCGCATTAGAAATTAATAAACAAACAAACACCTGTGCATAGGTTCAGCAAATAAGTACATCCTTTGGAAGCGTTTGAACTAATTGTGGAAAGAGCACGGGGGAGGGAAATCCTTTTGTTGATGTCTGTGCAAAGGCCATGATACAGAGGGGCATTGGTCTGGCAGAGGTTATCCTGGACCTTCGTGCATTGAAAAAGAAGCCGTTCTCCCTAGATTGGTGTGACACGATTGGGACATTGGCCAGGTATAAACGCCCGTAGAGCTTGGCTAGAATGCATGAAAAATGTGGGGTGCCCTCACTATATCTGCAACAGTATCCTTCCCCTACTGTGCAAGAGGTTTACATGCATTTCTGCCTGAACTTGCTGAGTACAAGGGGTAACCCAATGATTAGGGGAAAGGAGCCGGGTGCTCCGACCTGCTGTAGGTTTTGTATGTTGGAACCAGAGACATTAAAACATCTGATGTTAGACTGTTGTTGCCTAGATGGGGGAAAATGTTTGCATTTTGAATGTTTTGTTAACTCTACTAGTTTCGTTTTAAATGAATCTCTATGGATTTTTTCAATACTAGATCAATAGTTTTGATTATTGCACTGTTGCACTTCATGACAGACACTGTCCTTACTGGAGGGGCCGTGAAGGGCCTTTTATGGTACAGTCGTATTCTTATGAATCAAGATTTTACAGTATTGTATGATGAATGGTTGTTTTGGGAAAGATGTTTTAAATTATTGTATCATGAAGTTTTAAATGCTTGATGTTCTATTGTGTACAGTTTGTTTAAAACCAATTTAGCACAATAAATACAAATAAAAATACAACCGGAACTCTGTGCCAGCAGGTCCCTCATGAGGTCTCTGAGCCACCAGTTATCTAACAAAGCAAAACATTATCCTGGCTCCCTTTACTGCAGGCACATCAGTATGTTGGAGAGTAACATAGAAACCTATGCGCTTAGAAACCAATCTCTGGTATTAAGCCGTTATAAAATAATTATTATAATTATAAACATTGTTACAGATAGATCCCTTCATGTAGTTCAAATTCTCAACAATTCTCCGCTCCTATTATACTCTGCTCCTATCTAGTGGTAGTAGTACGCATTACAATACTACTAACTACTTGAAATCCCTGCGGTAGACATTAACCCACAAATCACCCAACACTAAGCTATTTAGGTCTCAGCGGCCTGGAATTCGAATCTTGAGTATTTGAACTTTAGCTGAGCTGATTGGCTAGCCTGTTACAGAACAGGTGGATGTCAATAGCTCAACCAGAAGTCTCAATAAGGTAAAACACCTACACCATAATGAGGGTGCCTCGTACTCCTACGTCCCATCCCCTTTCCTCCATATTGTATGGGCGTCCCTCGCTAGGGATGGGAGACTGAACTTTCTTCACCAGAAAAAATCATCTTCTTTAAATTTAGAGGCGCACTGGCCGCGGCCCTGGGAGTATGCGCTCTCCTGACTCCACCCACCGGCGGCACTCCCCAGTCCTCTTTTCCACGTCGATGGGAACGGACCGCTTTCACCAGCGCTCCTTGGTTAGGCCTCTGGCCTAGTAATTGGATGCGCTCTTCCCTGGAGAAGTATTCTTGTCTTTTTTCTTTTTCAATATCAGGTACTGCTTTGTCCCCAGGCACCACACTTCTCTCTGGCACATGTCGACGACAGCGGCTTCAGCAAGTGTCCAGCCTGCGAGGGTCCCTTCCCAATGTCTGACCCCCCACTCCCTCTGCCTCTGCTGCCTTGGCCCAGACCATGGCTGGGACGGCTGTACCGCGTGCAATGACTTAACTCCATGCGCGCACAAAACCGACTAGCCAGGTAGAGGGAGCGCTTCGGAAGATTGCCTCCTGAGGACCTCAAAGCGTTTGTGACGCAGAAGACCAGGCCCACGGTAGGTACCTTGTTCTCCTCCGCACCCTGCAAGGGTGACTCCTTCCCAAGGAAGCGCCCGAGTGGGAGGGACCTGACATGTTCTAAGACCATCAACAACACTGAGGCTGCTCCAGCTGCCGGTAACCAGGCCGAGGGGTCGCAAGATTCTACCGGTGCTACCACTGAGGGGCCACTGTTAGGCAGAATCCTGTGCAGTGCCCTTAGGAACCACTACACACATTTAAGACTACAAGTTGTAATACAAGTTCACCTTTGGTACAAGCCCGTACTACACTGTTAAAGTGGTAGCATTAGCGGAGCAGCCAGACTTATCTCAAGAGCAAATGAGCAGTAGTAGAGATTACACAAAGGACTACAATTACTGTGACTCAAGCAAACACTGACTCAAGGTTTTTGGTTTAAAAGTAAAAGTACATTTATTTTAAACCATCTGTTCACAAAACAATTCACTTCTATTAAATTAAAACCACACTAATTACCCCATTAAATGCTACAATCATGGCCCATCTTTTAGCTAAGCACAAGATTAAGGACTCTGGCCCACTATACATGGCATCTATAGATCTTACCTCTGCGTTTGACTCAGTTATTCGTGCACTTTTATGGAAAAAAATGGCTGTAATGAATATACCTGATTATATAATACAACTAATAGCGAAACTTCATACAAATACCACTTATTTGGTAAGAGTAAATAGCGAAGGTGCCACTACCCACCCAATAAACATCGCTGTCGGCGTGAAACAAGGCTGCAACCTAGCTGCTACACTATTCAACCTTTACATATGTGGCATAAACGACATCTGGAACTCTTTGATCTCGTATCCGGCAAGGCTCGGCCATCTTAGAGTACAATGGCTAGCCTTTGCTGATGACATCGTATTATTTGATCGCACGCCCAAAGGGATGCAAATTAAATTAGATCTATTTGCATCCTACTGCATGACCCACAATCTGAAATGTAATGTGGAAAAGTCAAATATAGTAGTGTTTAGAAACCACAAGAGAAAGAATCTTACACGCAATTGGAAGATTGAAAGCTTTTCTATAGCCACTGTGCCGGAAATCCGATACCTTGGCTATACTATATATGCAATTCTATCGCTATGTTGTGCGATGTACTACACAAAAAAGCGGCACCTCTCGCCACACAGATGCGGCTGGTATATCTAAAGTTTTGCAAATTCTCACTGCTACCACTACTCCAATTTTATATCCTAAAAGTGGAATCTATCATCCTTTATGCTTTAGATATGTGTTTAGTGGACATCAACAACCATCTTGATCAAATACAAGGATGTATGTGGAAGGGAGCCTTAAGATTGGCCAAATCGACACCGAATAGCCTATTAAGGCAGGAACTTGGTATCACTGCATTATCTGCACGTCGTAATTGGCGTTTATTAGCTAACTTTGCCAGAATGTTATATCCTCCTTCTAATTGCTTATATGAGGATTTGGGACAGTTAACGATAGCGCCAGAATGCTCGTCTTTCACAATCTACTATGCTCAAATGGTGCAGATACTCGACGGAATTGCACTTTTACCAGCTGACTTAGAATTCCGACAGGGATATGTGAAACATTGTCTCATAGAAAATGACTGGTGTAGAACAGTAATGGAAATTGAATCACTAAAGAGTTATAAGGAAGCGGCTCGTTTCTGTTCTACTAGAAGACCGCACAAACCTTATTTAATTCAGTTTCCCTGCAATAAAGCCAGAGAAATATATCTTCGTTTTAAATTGAATCAATGTCTCACCCTAGAACGAATTTGTGGCTGGAGTCCGTATTGGAAGGCTATTGCAGATGCTGGATGTAGGGTTCTGCAATGACTGCTCAGCCAAGGAAACACTAAAACATCTAGTCACACTGTGCCCTCATTTTGAAACAACGCGTACACTAACTATCGCATCTAATGGTGTACCAACTGAGGACAACAGGGAATGGCTTTGGTTGGCCTCGATGTGGGGAACGCGAACGAGTTTCATATTAGCTCTATGTAGATTCCTAACGATTATAAACACCGATCTTGAGACGAGGTTTCGAATGAGTGAGCCCCAGGGGAACATGTAATGCAAGAAAATGTGCACTTGCATTCCTCTAATACTGTAATCTGAATGTTATGCACTGTATACGAAAACTTAAACATGACTGCAACCCTCCTCACCACATTAGCAACATCTATTCAAAATATTGTGAAACTGTGTTGAAAGTTTTAAGAAGATATTAGCATATTCAGTTTGTCTCGTTATATATGAAAACTGCTCTTAAAACTTTCTCAACATATTGTATACACGAGAGTTTGCAGATTAACTTTGTCTAATTGTTAAAAAATGAAAAATGAAATATTTTATATGTAATATGAAAAGAACTTATATTTTTATAAATGTTGTAAAAGTTTGTTGATCGAACTAACAAAACAACGGTTTAAAATAAAAAAAAAACACACTTCAAATACACTACACACAACCAATTCCCCTTGTGCAGAACAACTCAAGGTAAGTATTTTAGGATTTGACAGACCGCTGTTATGAAACAAGACGTTACCGGGAATACATATGCGATCACTTTTTGACAGTAATGCGGTCTTTACTAAAGATATGCGTACCCACGGGAAGAAATGTTACCGGAGTTAAAACACACTTAGCACCTGAGTTAACACAAGAGAGTTGGGGATAAAAATCATAGGCAATACTTTTGTCAAGGCTGACAGAATCAGAGAACACTTCAGAACAAGAAGATAAAGGTCAATAGGCCTGTGCCAGTGTGAAGTGGAACTGGGTTCCTGTTGTCGAGGATCACACAGTCGGACAGTTCACGATTCCAGGTTGCCAGGAGTACTTGGATATTGTCAAAAGAGGCAGCAAAAGTAATAAGAGGGAAGGAAGAAAAGGACAAGCCTTTAGTGAGGAGAAAAGGGTTCACCCTAGTTCCTCGAAGTCGGACACAGTACCTTATTCTTTGAAGAGGCTGGTGCCACGGCAGTTGTTCCTGGTAGTTTCCTGCAGACTCACAGTTCTTGAAGCTTCAGTCGTGGGGACAAGAAGGATGTCTGGAGTGATCTGCACTACCCAGGGATGAGGCAAGCAGCAGCGGCAGTGAATAAAAGGTGTGCTCCTTAAAACAGGAGAGGCTCTTCAGATGGCTATCTGGACCACTACAGCAGTGTGCAGTGATTTCGACCACGAAGAGGATCCTCTGGCTGTGGAAGATATGCTGCTTGACCCCACCAGGCTCAAGGGAAGAAGACTCCGGACTGGATCTTCTCTGGTCATTGAAGGGTAGATAGCTCAGGACTGCAGCAGGGCTTCACCGGGACTCGGGTTTGCAGCAGCCGTCTTCTTCTCCGCTTGTCTTCGGTTCCTTGCAGTTCCAGTGGTGACTGACTTCTAGCCCAAGAGTCCTGCCTTTTATGCGAAAATCCCCCATTCACACAGCCTGGCTGTCAATCACACAGCAGGGGGGTTGTCCGGCCCGGACAACCACCCCAGCCAATCATGACAAAGTGCGACTTGGATTTCCAAGGATACCCTGTGCAGGGGGTGACTACACCCCTCCCTCACATTCAGCCCACCTAGACACCCAGGCGCCAAGAGGAGGGCTTCTTGGGAGAATCCCGCCAAAAGACGGTGAACAAAGAAGGCAAACCTAGTTTGCCCCGCGAAGTAAAACACAAGAAGGACTTTAACAAAAAGAAATGGCAAATAAACCTGACTAGAGCCAAAAGAAAGAGTATTTGGTCAAGCGGGTTTATGTTCGAGGCTAATATAATAACCTGGAACAGTACCACGTTTATATAATATAATCGTGGTAGAAAAGTTAGGGTAGATACCACTGCCACCAGCCAGGTCTAAATGTTAAAAGAGCAAAACAAAGCTCAGAGAGGCACAGACAAAGAGGGATAGGACTTAAACCTTTTCAGTACTCCATGTAAGATGGGTTGTACTGGGTCTGTAGTTTTAAATGACTACATAAAGTAAATGGCAACTTTACCTGTTTCTGGGGGACAGTAGTCAGCCCCAGAAAAAAATGGAGTCAGTGGGAAGTCTGAAAGACAACCCTGTGTCACTGCACTGATGGTGCTGTGTAACGCACACAAAAAGTGGGGGCTCATGGAGTGGTGTGCTCCAGACCCCAAGATCACACAAACAGTAAAACATACACATGGCAAAACACATGTAAGAGTGGGAAAAGGGCTCACACTCTTACCAAGTGGAAAAAATAAACTCCAGAAATCCAGCAAAGCTGCTGGGGGACTCACTAGGTGAGGGAAATTAGCCATAGAATGAGAATTCTCACTAACAGCCGCAAGGTTCTATTACCGGGTCCCAACCCGAGGGGCTATGCCCTAACACCGGACCCATGTCTGAGAGAGCGCCTGCATGCAGCACTACCGGCACCACTGCCGAGGGCACTCCGCCTACCAGGCCCCGTCCTGAGGTGCAGGGTAGGCCTCAACCACCACTGATCAGCATACTGGTGGAAGCCGATCCCAGCTCAGAAAGCTCCACGATGCAGACACGTGGCATGGAGCAAAACAAAATGGCCACCGGCCTAGACAAAATGGTGGCTCACCTGACACCTTTTCCCTTCGGAGACCAGGTAGGGGAAAGAGTTTCCTGTGGGATTGGTCAACTCCTGTCACTTGGTCCACATCCTATCCATCCACTTCTCAGGGCAGGTATACTTCGCCTTATACAGCGAGACAAGGCACACCCCCGGCCCCTATGCCTGTACCATCAGGCACCCCTCCGGCATGTGAACACAGGTTCTTCGAGAAGTTCCTCGCACTCATGAGATCTCCACAGATGGGTACCATCCTCAGGGATGTGATCGTGATCAGGGACATGCTCCCTCCCGTACAGCCGCAAGCACCCACGGCCACACCACCCCTGGGTCCATCTCAGCCCCTGGCTCCCATGCCGGTACCAGTCACGGCAGCCCCGGCTCTCCCACCTCAGCAGCCTACGGCGCTGATACTCAGCACGCCACAGCTGCCTGTGCCCAGCACTACTCCGGCTCGCCCGGACCCGCAGGACACAACAGTGGAGACAGATGAGGAGGAGGATCCTGACACTTCATCAGCCAAAGCTTTTCACAAACGGCTTGCGGGCCAGGCTGAGTGCCTAGGAATCCCAAAGCCACAGTTGGAACAACCGGAGGCGTAGGTACTGGCTGAAGTTCTCAGTCTACGCCCTACTGCTAGAATGGGAATCCCACTACAGAAGGACGTGGTAGCACTTGCCAGAAAAGGGTGGCTCAAGCCACACTCTATCCAGCCTACTAATAGGTGTTTAAATGCTAAATACAGGAAAATGAAAGGGGACCCCCTCTTACTGTTGGCTCACCCCCAACCACATTCCTCAGTGAAAGCAGCAGCATCACTGTACTCCAAACCACAATCATCTTCTGCGACTTTGGCCTCTGCACTCCCGGGCAAGGACGAAAAGATCTTGGAGGCGTTTGGGAAAGAAATGTATTCCAACGCCACTCTCCAGCTGCGCCAGGCCAAAACAGATGCCATGTTGGCTGCTGTCAACCAGAAGCTATGGCGGGAGATCTCAGATTTCCTCCCTGAGCTCCCTACCCACAGCCAGGCCCGCTTCAATGCTGGTCTGGCTGAGGCCAAAATCGTGGCACAAGACATAATGGAGTCCACGATGGTCCACATTGACACTTCAGGTCGGGCCATTTGCATTGCCACCAACATGAGAAGGATGGCTTGGCTAAGGGTGACCAAATTCAACCCAGATGTGCAGGAACGCATTCTAGACCTGCCTTTCGAGGGGGGGGAAACTGATCCATTTGGCAACGGACAAGGAACTCGATAAGAAAAAGAATAGCTCAAAGACAGCTAAATCTTTATCGCTCCTCACCAAGTCCACTCCTAAGACCTACAGCCAAGTGCACCAGCGCTCAGACAAGGGTCAGTCTTTCGGAGGCTTCAGAGGCTTTCAGTAGAAATGGTCCAGGCAACCGGTCAGATCCCCTAGCCAGCATAGGTGCAAGCAGAACAAGGTGGCTAACAAAGGGTTTTTCCAGTCCTCTTCCTCAGGGAAGAAATTGTGACAGGCCCATCCGGATCCACGAGTCTCCGGTGGGGGTCAGGCTTGCCCTTCACGCACACTGCTGGCGGACAAGGTTCACTGACCCATGGATCCTCTCAGTAGTATCCCCATTCCTCCTCCTTCCTCCTCTCCGCTCCGACAGAGTGGTACAGCAACTCTGTTGGAGGATATACGCTCGCTTGTAACGAGCCAGGCTGTGGAGGAAGTTCCAGCATCAGAGCAGGGCATGGGCTTCTATTCACAAATTTTCACTATACACAAAAAGAATCAGGTTGGCCTGAGAGTTGTGTTAGGCCTTTCCACCTTGAATTATTTCCCTTCTCCTCCAAAAGTTCAAAATGGTTACCCCAGCCTTCATAGCAGAGACATTGTGTGCAGGAGACTGGGTGTGCTCCCTGGATCTGAAGGATGCCTACCTACACGTCCCGATTTGGGAACTCCATCGCTCCTTCCGGAGGTTCAGGATCATGGGTTTTCACTTTCAATACAAGGTTCTACCGTTCAGACTCAATTCGGCCCCCAGGGTCCATACAAGGCTAGTGAACGCAGTGACAGACCTACTCGAGGAGCAGGGCCATCATATTTACCGGTTTATAGTGATAATACCGAAAACAAAAATCTCGAAAACAAAAATCTCGAAAACAAAAGGCCGAAAAAAAAAAATATCGAATTTTTTTTATGACATTTTTTTCTCGAAATGGGGGGGTTCCCCCCCAACCCCCCTTTTTTTCTATTTTTTTTTTTATTTTAACCCTTTTTTTTTACTTACCTGACCCCAAAAACACATATAAATAAATAAATAATTCAATATTTTTTTTTTCGGGATTTTGTATTCGAGATTTTTGCAGTTCGAGATTTTATTTTCGGTATTTTGACCGACCACCATATTTACCCATATCTAGATGACTGGCTAGTCAGAACGAGATCTCCGGAGATGGTCTGGCATACGGCATCCGTCCTCATGGATATCCTATACGACCTGGGATTTCCTATCCATCTCATAAAGTCACAGTTGGTGCCCACACAGAGCCTGACCTTCCTGGGACTTATCTGGGAGACAAGCTCCAAGATGATCTTCTCCTCAGAGGACAAGATCATGGCCATGAAGAGGGCCACAGGGCATTTTCTCAGTAGATAAGTGACCACGGTGTGGTGGTACCAACTCCTGTTGGGAGTTATGGCTGCATGTTTTCTTGCAGTGTCACATAGGAGGCTCAAAATGAGGCGGCGGCGGCACCTACATTTCTTAGCCACCTGAAACCAGGAGAAGGGTTTGCAGGCAGAGCAGGTTAGCATACCACAACAGCTCCACCAGGATCTGATCTGGTGGGGTACGGACAACAACCTGCAGATAGGCGGACTCTTCTGGCAACTGACATCTCAGGTCACCCTTTCCACAGAATCATCGCTAAAGGGATGGGAGCTACCCTGGACAGTCACAGCATCCACGGAATGTGGTCCAGATAGGAGCAGCTGGTGCACATCAACTGGCTTGAGATGATGGCTATCTGGCTTGCTCTCAAAGCCTTTCTACCTATTATCACTGGCAGAACGACTCTCATTCAAACAGACAGCTCCACCTGCATGAATTACATCAACAAGCAGGGTGGCACACAGTCCCCTCCCCTCTGCAGACTGGCGGTCGACATTTGAGAGTGGGCTCTGGTGAACAGTCAGCAGTCCACCTCCCGGGGAATCCAACCTAGAGGTGCACAGGTTCAGCAGACTGGGCGCGGACAACTATGAATGGCAGTTGGACGAGCAGGTCCTTCAGGTGATCTTCAACAGATGGGCTCACCCGCAGGTGGACCTCTTTGCCACCAGTACCAACAGGAGATGCCCTCAGTTTGCCTCCAGGCAGGGGATCGCTGGGTGACGCAATGCAGATCCAGTGGAACAACATGGCCGCTTACGCTTTTTCCCCCCACTGCCCTGGTGCACAGGGTCATCTGCAAGATCAGGGAGTCTAGGCACCTCCGGATCATCCTTGTGGCCCCATGGTGGCCAACACGACCCTGGTTCTCGGAGCTACTCAGCCTGTCAGACCAGGCCCCTATACACCTCCCGATGGGCCCAGCGCACCCACTTACTCAGCAGGGGGGCACAGTCATCCACCCCTCCCCGCAGAAGTTAGCCCTTGCAGCGTGGTTCATGAACAGGTCTCCCTGAAGCATCTGTACTTGTCACAGACTAACCTGGCCATTATACAGGGGGCTTGGAGTGACGCCGCCAGGAGACAGTACAAAAGCAAGTGGACCAGGTTCTGTCACTGGGCAGAATCAAAGGAAATTGATCCTTTGACTTGCACGTTGGACGATGTGCTGTCCTTCTCGGCGCACCTCGCACACTCAGGTGTGCAAGTAGACACATGCTGCACTTATCTGGCGGCCATTAGAGCTTACAAGAACACTCAGGAAGAGGTATTCTCATCCTCGAATCCAGTGGTTAAGAGGCCCTTAGCGGGCCTGACTAGACTATATCCACCTATCAAGAAACCACACCTGGTTTGGGACCTCAATGTTGTCCTGGGCACCCTGGCGCATAAACAATTGGATGTGATGACATCCGCGAACATCAGGCTGGTAACCATTAAGATGGCTCTCCTAGTGGGCCTTACCTTGGCACACTGAATCAGTGAGATCCAGGCACTAGTGGCTTCAGAGCCATATACGTCATTTCATAAGGAAAAGGTGGTGCTCGGAACACACCCCGCATTCTTACCTAAGGTTGTCTCCTCCTTTTACTCAAATGAGGAGATAGTGTTACCAACTTTCTTCGCTGAACCTAAGGATGACGCTCAGATGTTACTGAACTGTCTAGATGTCAGACGTGCTATAAAATTCTACCTGTACAGATCCAAGAGCTTCCGCAAATCAGACACCCTCTTTGTCACCTTTGGGGGGTTAGAAACAGGCTTTCAAGCCTCCAAGGCTTCCTTAGCATGGTGGATGGTTAGGGCCATCAAGGAGGCTTATGAAGGGTAGCACAAATCATGCCAACAAACATGCATGCCCACGCCATCGGAGCTAATATCACAGCAGTAGCTTTCCAAAGACACGTTCCGTGGCAGTTTATCAGCAAAGCGGCTGGCTACGTGGGCTAATCCCTCTGCCTTCTGCAAGCACTACTGTTTGGATGCCAGTGCCAGGTCGGATGTGAAATTTGGTCAGGCAGTGGTAAGGAACTTGTTTTCTTAAGAGGGGCAACTCTCCATAGTGGGACTACATTCAGCTGTAATCGCCCATACAGTATGGAGGAAAGGGGACGGGACATAGGAGTAATTATAAGCTACTCACTGTAGTGACTAATGTACTCCTAATCCATAGTCCCCTTTCCTCCATACGTCCCACCGTCCTCCTCATAACAGAACTGGTGTCATTAGGCAATGTTAATATTGTTGACGTGTCAAAGAGAACTTAGGAGTGGCGCCGGTGGGCGGAGACAGGGGAGCGTATGCTCCCAGGGCTGCGCCCCAGCGTGCATCTGATTTTTTTTTTCTGATCAAAAAGGTTCTGTCTCCCGTCCCTGACGAGGGACACCCATACAGTATGGAAGAAAGTTGAGTATGGACTAGGAGTACGTTATTCACTACGGGGAGTAACTTATCATTTAGAGTTAATGCGAGTGCAAGAGGAAATCCACTGCTACGGCTGCCACCCATAGTTATACGTTGTGTAGCTTCTGTCTCTAACAATTGCCATAGACCGGGATAAAGCTTGCACGGCTATCAGTTCTACTAACAGAGAATAGATGAGAAAAATGCTGGGGCTTGAATGCTGAGTAACAGAGTGTAATGATGGTCCTCCATGCAGTGATCAGTTGGCATCAATCTTTTATTATCAAGATATCTGCAAGGATAAAGACCCCCAAACCTGTGCCCAGCAAGTTCTTACACCAACTGCTCTGAGATGATACAAGACATTCTATTCAGGAACACAAAGCTCAGGTTCCACCCTCATGTTCCATCCCTCCCTTTAAGCATAACAACTCAACACACCTCCCCCCCTTACACAACACACACCACATTGTCTGCAACATCAATATTTTCTATGAACTATGTGCATGTGAAATGTACAACATTTTTGTAACTATTGACACTCTAATAATCTTTCTTGATAGTTGTCCTGGTTCACAACCTTAGCATTGGATGATGTCAAACCCAGATACAGAAAAAAAAGTATACAATATTACATTCTAATAATCTTTCTTGATGGTTGTTCTGGTTCAAAACATTAGTGTTGGATGATGTCAAACCCAGATAAAAGAAAACAATATGCAATATCAAATTATCTTTCTCCATTTTCAGCCTGAGCAGACCTTACCACCACCTTAGCAACTCTGGACATATTCCAAACTTGTCCACTTTGCACTCACAGGACCCCTTAACACTTGTGTTACCCTTACTGGCTCAGAATAATACATTGGATCGGCTTTGTTTATTGTTTGTTGATAATTCCCTTCCTGATACCCAATAACCAACGTCAATCTTGATTGCTCTTTTTGCCGATCTCTCATTAATTCTTCTCACCCATTCATCTTTCCTCTTAATCATTCTCTCCTTATCCTCTTCCACCACACAATCAGATTCTCTGGCCCTCCCTAACCATGGTGGAGATACCTTCTTGTTGGGCTTTCTGCCCCTCATCAACTCAAAGGCACTCATGCTGGTCTCGACATGGGGTGTCAAGCCTAATGCGTAGCAGCCTTTTTGTCCTTACCACAAGCTCCGCTCATGCGTGCAGCTTCCATGATACAACGATTTACTCTTTCTACCATCCCATTGGTCTGGGGCTGACACAAAGCTGTTCTTTTATGTTTTATCCCACACAACCTCAAGTAATCCTGAAACAATTTACCTACAAACTGTGTCCCACTGTCCATCAGTATGGATCTTGGTAACCCTTCTCTCTAAAAATACCTTGTAAAAACGCTATCATACAATGGGATGACATGTCCTCACAATCTTAAATTCCGTCCACCTGGAAAATAAATCGATCACCACCACACTGAACCTACCACGCCCATTTTGCCAATTCCATTGGTGCTACGGTATCCATTGCTAAGTTACACCACACACCGGCTGGTGCATCCACCTTTACTACAGGTTGACGTTTGGCTACGGCATTCTTGCCTGACACTTCACATTCTACGCATGTTCCCATCATCCTTTCAACATCACAGGCAAAAAACGGCCACCAGTAGTCATCTCTGAGCACTCCCTTGGCTTTTTACACCCCAATATGTCCTTCATGACCAATCTCGACTAATATTCTCTGCAAGATACTTGGAACTACAACTCGATCCCACCGATATAAAATTCCATCTCTCACACTCAACTCTGACCTTACTTCCCACATTGACCTCTCCTCCCCACTCAAAGGTCTTTTGTCGGGCCACTTTTCCCGAACGAACTCGTCCGATCTTAATTCTTCTTCCCATTCTCCACTAGTGATCACACCATCATGAGATACATAAACCATATCAGTGGGATTATCCTCTGGTGCTCCTTGATTCAACTCCCCATTTTCCTTCCACAATCTAGATACCTGGTCCGCTTTTATATTTTCCATCCCAGAAATGACCTCTATATCAAACTTGTGACCTTGTGACCTGGCCACTCAACAGGCCACACTCATAGAGACCTTATCCAGACCTTTCTATTCAAATATTGATTTAAGAGGCTTATGGTCAGTTTTTAAGGTAAACTTTTTCAATTCCCCAATGACATGCCAAAGCCTCTTTTTCTAGGACTGAATAATTTCTTCCAGCCCCCTTCAGCATTCTTAACGCATGGGTTATGACCATATATCTGCCATCCACCCCAACCTGAGATAAAACTGCTCCAATACCCGACTCAATGGCATTCACTGATATAATGCACCTCTTCTTGGTATCAAACATAGATAATGCAACTGCCATATCATTGTTTCTTTTTATGTTCTTAAATTCTTCCTTGCATGCACTATTCCACTCAAACTCTACTCCCTTCACCAGACTTCTCATTTTATCAACTTTGTCAGCAAAGTTATCCACAAACCTATGATAGAAATCTATCATGCCTAGAAAAGACTGAAGATCCGCCTTGTCCCTGGGCGATCTTATTTTCTTAATCCCTCAACCAACTTCTTCTTTGGACGGAAACCTTCCTCAGAGACTTCATGTCCAAGGTAATCCACAACATTATTTCCAAATGTACATTTTTCAGCTCTTAACGTAATACCCTTCCGACTCAAGATTCTTACCACCTTCCTCATGTTCTCTTAATGTTTCTCCTCAGTCTCCCCACATACTAAGATGTCATCCTGGAAACACCATACACCTTCCATACCACCCAACAATCTGTCCATCACCTTCTGGAATACTGAAGATGCCGAAATTAATCCAAATGGCATTTTACAGAATTGGTACACACCTTCATGCGTGATAAACGTAAACGTTTCTTTGATTCCTGATCTAGTTGAATCTGGTATTATGCAGAGGCCATATCAAGTTTCGTAAAATACTTGGCTTTCTCAATCATAGTCAACATTTCAGACATATTTGGTAGCGGGTGCCTCTCCGCCACCACACAATTGTTTACCTCTCTCAAATCAATACAAACTCTCAATTCCCCACTGGGTTTTTTAACTGTAACCAATGGTGATATCCATTTAACACTTTTTGCAGGCTCTATTATTCCTGCATTCTTTAATCTCTCAAGCTCTTTGCGCAACCCATCCCTGAGGGTCAGTGGAATCGGACGAAGTTTTGCACTTACCGGCTTACTTTCATGACAATTTTATGAACCATGCCTTTGACACACCCTACTTTCTTAGAAAAAACTTCGGGAAAGCAACATGTGTTCCATCCATTATGTGCAGCACTTGCTCCTTGGTATTAGGGTCTAGCCTTATCCGCAACCTTTTTTGTTCCCTCCATCCAAGGAGTGTCTCGCTGTTCCTTGTCACATATACCTTGCCTTGTGCCTCTCTTCCCTTAAAATGAAATGAGGCAATAAAATATCCAATCACATCAATCTTTCCACAATTGTATCCCCCAGGCTTTTTGTCTGATAGTATCAAATCGTCAATTTTTCCACCCACCACATCTTCATACACCTCACGCGACATCAGAGAAAGCTTTTCACCGGAA
This sequence comes from Ambystoma mexicanum, assembly GCF_040938575.1. Lineage (NCBI taxonomy): Eukaryota > Metazoa > Chordata > Amphibia > Caudata > Ambystomatidae > Ambystoma > Ambystoma mexicanum. The sequence continues at coordinate 143,499,804 of NC_090921.1, forward strand.
TCTGCCATCATACGTACGACCCTACCATTCACACGAATATTGGCAAAGGGATTGTCACATCCGTCCATGATCACACATCACCATGTTAACCGTAACTACCTCAACTTTTTCTTCCTCCTCCTCTCCAGGTGATTGACGCACCTCCTCTCCTATATATAACACCTTTCTTCCACCTCCAATAGCATAATTCTTATAGCAATTTGCATTAAGGCCTCACCTCTTATACTTGTTGCACATTGCTTTTCTACCTGGGCACAGCAGGGAATTCGCAAAATGATTAGAAGTCGCACAACGGAAGTACAACCTCTCCTCCCTTCTAGTTCCTCTTATCCTTGAACTTTTATCATCTCCCACCTCAGATCCTTTAAAGGTTTTCTCTCTTGGCTTCTCTTTGGCACTTCTTTTATATTCCTTCTTATGCTCATCTACTCTCAATAACTAATTTGTCACTGGTTTGGTCTCCTTCCTTGGCAATCTAGCCACACATTGCATCGTATGTTCAACTCTTTTGGCCAGTCCAATCACCTCCTCCAAATCAGGCTCATCCTTTAGCCATATTTCTTCTCATATTGTATCATTCGAACAATGCAACATAAATTGATCACAAATTTGTTAGCCAAGTTTATCCCCAAATTTACAACTTAAAGTGAGTTGGCGCAGTACTGTAACATATTCTTCTACATTTTCCCCTTCCCTCTTTTCCCTCATCCCAAAATGATACCTTTCCAGGACCGTTCTGACTCTTACATCAAAGTGGCGATCATGATCCAGTTCGTGAATATCAGTTGGTTTCAAAGATTCTTTGCTTCTTATAACCAATAAAATGCATAAGCAGTGATACTTTGCATTCTGACGATATACTATTGCCGCAGGCTGCTTTAATATAGTGCAGGAAGCCTTTTTTCCAAGCAGGCCACTTTATCTAGATGGTCCTGGGCTGACCATAAAAATGGGGGGACCTGGCACTCCTGCCATAGCCATTATATGTGCACTTTACTGTATTCAAATCCCTTGTACAAGCAGATTTCTTCAGTTAAGTTTCTTTTGTTGCTCCTGCTCACTGAATAACATCAATTCTTTACTTAAGCATGATACACACTTGAGCCCTTGTCACACAAGTTACTTTTGTTTTTGTCTCACCTCAGTGTCTGCTGCTATTTTTTTAAATTATATCCACAGCGAGATAAAAGAAAATTAAGAATAGGCACAGAAAAGACATTTTCAGTAGGGCCTGCACACCCTTCCCTTTGGGCCCTGGACGTACACGCCGTTGTACCTCTGTACACGCGGCCTGTGATTAGACTGTTATCTGCTTGGCTATGAAGGTTTGTGCACAGCTCGTTTCCTCCGAGCTTTCAGCATGTTGACGTCCTCTTAATCAGCTGACAGTGTTCCTTGTGTGCGTAGCTTTGCTCCGCCACCTGTGCTCTATATACGTCCTAACCTGCTGGCACTGTGTTCTCCTTCCTTATCTGCGTCTGCCGTATGTGATGCTCCTTCCTTGTTGCCATGGATGCGGCTTGGGTCACAGGTGTCGTGCGCCCCTCCGTATTATGCCAGTTCGTCCACTTCCATAACAAATAACATGCGCAGAAAAGGATGTGTGTACATTTGAAATGATGTCAATTCAAACACAAACCAGTGTGTTGCCGCTCCGCCGTCCACGGAAATACCAATGAACGTATTTCCAATGCCTATCAGTTCACGATGTCGGCACTCAAATATGCAGGATATGCTCATGCAACACTATTGTTCTTTCCATTCATTGCGCGCTTACTAACACAGCTGCTGGCACTCTCAATTTTTCCACGAGACCCGCCTCAGTGATACCCTCTTACCACAGTTGCCTTCTGGGTATGGGTCTGCAAGGCAGGTGTTGGTCAAGCGTTCAGCTTGGCAGGGTTTTCCCTTATCCACGCAGGGAACAAGACAGGATTCCTCCGTTCAGGGCGTCGTCCTTCAAATGCATCCAATGTTGGAGGTCTGCCAGGGCCTTTTTAAATTCTCATCGCCAATGTAATGATGGTCCTCCACGCAGTGATCATTTGGCATTAATCTTTTATTATCAAGATATATGCAAGCATAAAGAGCACCAACTTGTGCCCAGCAAGTTCTTACACCAACTGCTCTGAGATGACACAAGACATTCTATTCGGGAACACAAAGCTAAGCTTCCACACTCCTGGTCCGTCCTTCCCTTCAAGCATAACAACACAACACAAAAGTGGAAAAAGCAAATAGCACAGAAAATTAATCCTTTACTGTGAAATTCCCACCATACTGAAGAAGGCGTCTAATAGGAACACAGAATGATATGTTCCTCATACAGAGATACTGACATCAGTGAATAGGAAGAAATGAGTAGTGAGGGCCCTTTAATCACATCAGTAAGCCCATCTCTAAGTGCATGCAGCCAATAGATCCCTTTTTTTATCAGAGCCAGGCAACACTATATGTCCATTTGTTTGCAAATGAATATATAGAACTGTTACCAGGAATACCCAGTTGAGCTCTGTCTCAATGTGCTGTAGCTCTTGGTAATACTAAGTCATGTGGGCAACATTAGACTGGATTGTGGTGTTCATTAATTATAAAAATGATCACATTGGTTTTCCTACACACACCTTTGAGCGAGGGCGTCGAACAAGATAGGCATCTCCATTCCTTTTACAATTGGCAGGTGTTTTACACCTTTGCATGCACACTTTACTGTTTTAGTGGGAAAGGGGCACTCCAAGTATCCTACTGTTGTGGGGTTTAATCACAGCCCCAACAGATATAACTGAAGGGTCAGGCTAGTCCCACTGGTGAATGAAAAACCTGCCTTAAAACTTCAATACTGATAAATGTGCCTAGCAAATCTCAATTGAGGTATTTCTGCAGTTGACGCAAGGAACATTGTAACATGGAAAAGACACATCACTGTGTTGGCTGGGAGACAACAGCATTTAACTTGTATCTGCCACAGAAAAATGAGTTTCTCAGCAATGATAAGTTGCACCAAGTTCATTCCACTGCAAATTCAGGGCAATTTTCAAGGCAGCGGTATTGATATAATTGTCATTCATGTGTGATTTCGGGAATTTCAGTTACCACCAAAAATGTGTTTTCAGCCTCCCCGAAAATGTCCTAGATCTAATTAGCCAGCTGATGGCTTGTTAAATTTGGTATCTGGATATTAAATTTAATATTAATAACTATTACACTTTTTGGGCGAAATACCATAGCGCCCATGCTATAACATGCTGAAATCAAAATAGCTTCTACTGGTCCATCATGAGTAGGAGAATATTGTTATCTATATATCATGACCTTTATTGGTAAATTACAAAAATGTGCGATGTAGGGACCTTTTTGGTAAAAAAAACCTGTCATGTTAAGAAAAATGCAATTGATGGGAGGCGTGTACCTTTCTGTCAGGCTGAGATTTGTAGAGCTGTCCGCAGGAGCTGCTGAACGCTGACAGACCCACCAAGGTGTGACGCACTCAACCAACTTATTTACTGTTGAGCACACCACACCCCTGGGGGGAAAAAGAAAGTGGATAAAATAAAAAAGAAACAGATTCCTTCTATGCCCTCAGGATTATCTGTAGTGGGAAGAAGAGAGAACAACAATTATGGTTAAGTATCACATTCTATCTCTGATCTACCTCCCTGAAATCCCAAGATCAAATGTTTTAAACTGAATATACCTGTTATTCCGCAGCAAAATGCCCAGAGGAAGTTCTTTGTTGATTTTAGATTGGATTTGAATGTGCTGGGTTAACAATCTTGTCTTTGAATTCTCCTCTTCACTTACTTTCAGTGCTAAGTTTTCCTCTTACCTTTCTAGAATCTAAAATACTCCTGACCTCAAATTCCTCCAACCCATCTTCCACCTGAATCAGACTAGCAGGGCTCCCTTACAAACCGGTTTTAGAAGGCTCACATGCAAAGTTGGATGAACTTTAAGACTACCAGGTAATCTAAATTTAACTGCTACAGGATTAATCACTTTCTCAATTTCAAAAGGGCCCACGAAATGAGGACTGAACTTATTCCTCCCCTTAATTCTGAATTTTCTTGTCGATAACCAAACCAAATCTCAGACCTCATACATTGGACTTGACTTCCTCCTTGCATCAGCAAACTTCTTATATCTTGCCTTACTTTCTAATAACACCTTTCATGCTCGTTCTAGATTGTCTCTCATGCATGAAGGTGATCTTCAACTCCTGTGTTAACCCCATCCATCATAACTTCATCACATAAGAAGCATGGATGAAAATCCCTTCCCAAAAAGAATGGAGACATTGACGCAGCATCCTTCCCACAATTATTATAGGCAAATTCTGCCAAACATATCAGCTCCACCCAGTCTTCACTTTCTTCCAAGTAACATCTAAGAAATGATTAACTCTCTCCACCTGCCCATTAGTCTCAGGATGATAGCTGGATGTTAAACTAATTTCCATTCCCAACCTTGTACAAAAATCCCTCCATAACCTGGAAACAAACTGAGAACCTCTATCAGAAATGATCTGACTAGGCAACCCATGTAACCTGACTACTCCCTACCTCTTGCAAAACAATTTGAGCCAGACTCTCTGCGGTAACCTCTCCCTTGATTGGAATAAAGTAACTCTCCCTGGAAAGCAGATCCACCACAACAAGAATGGAAGAACAGCCTTGATCCCCAGGAAGGTGTGTGATACAAACCATTGAGATAGTATGCTTAGGGTGTGGAGGAACAGATAAAGGTTCCAAAAGGCCTGCCGCCTTCCCGGCTTGATTCTTTGCACGCGCACAAACAGTGCACGTTTTTACAAAATTCAAGGTGTCCTGTCTAATAGTGTCCCACCAGAATACTCTCCTTACTAATTCCAAAGTTTTCTGGAAACATGGATGACCAGTCATATGCATTATGCGACAATTCTTCAAAATTCTCTCTCTCAACTCCAGAGAAGTCAAATACAACTTCTTATCCAAGAAAGGCAAGCCATTTCTGATACTTAAGGCTGGATCTTGAAGCTTCTAATCCTCCATCTGCAGTGAAGACATTACTTTCTTGATCTCATCAGCTAAATTCCATCCAACCTGAGTACCGGCCAGAATAAAGCGTTCAGAAGCAATTAAGGGCAAAGGATCACGTTCAATATTTGACTCCCTTTCAGGAAACTGCTGAGACAAAGCATCTGCCTTACCATTTAGGCGTCCTGGTTTAAATGTGACCGCAAAATCATAATCTGCAAAAAACATAGACCACCTAGGTTGGCTAGGGGTTAAAGTCTTAGCTGGCTTTAAAAATGGCAAATAACGATGATCAGTCAGCACTGTCACCGTATGTCTAGCTCCCTTGAGATGATGACGCCACTCCTCAAAAGCAGATTTGATTTCTAAAAGCTCACGATCGGAGATCGTATAGTTTATCTCAGCCGGTAAAAACGTCTTGGAGAAAAAAGCCACTGGATGTAACTGGTCTGTAAAATCGGGTTTGGTTAACTAAAGACTGTCCACTTTAATTCAAAAAACGACTTCAGTCTGAAAAAGTTTACCTCCAATTTTAAATTAAACTAACTATTATGAAGGAAAACTCTCACACATTTAGAAGTAAACTTAAATAGTAATTGCTGCAGGTTCACTTAGCTTAGGATTTCATGGGTGCATCACAGAACACTTAAGTCTGCTTGTCGTATCCATATAAACGTGTCAATACAGTTTAAATTCCTGGCTGGGCCAAAGTACAGGCCTCAATTATAGGAACTTCCCAGATCCTGACCTTCTAAGCTGGACAAAGGACAATGAAAGACAGTTGAGAATGTTTCCTAACTGACCTTGTGTAACACCCAGCCAATCAGATCACCGGTTGAGAACGCCATCCTGGCGTGGGCTATGGTCCACACTCTAAATGGAATTGTTAAGGCCCAACTCCATGAATGAAGGAGTGAAACACTATTTCTACACCATATATAAATTCTGCCCAAAACCAACATACCATGAATAAACAGCAACACTAGTCCTGAATAGAACCCTGACAGTGTAAAAAACTGTCATGATAAAAAAAACAATTGATAGGAGGTGTGTACCTTTCCTTTTCACATCAATCACAGAATTCCACTAGCTTATCCGCAGGGAGGGGTGGGTTTTTGGGAGGAGAAAGAGAGGATACTCATCCAATGAAAGGTTAGCACCAATCAACTGACACCTTCTAATTGTAATAATCAGAACTGTGGCTTATACATTAAAAAGCACTTGCTCTATGCAGGAGGGGATCAGCAGAGGAGAACTAAAAAGAAGGATAGAAGGAAAGAGAGAGAAGGAGAAAAAGGAGGGCTGCTAAACATCTCAGAGGATTTGCCCTTATTTCACGTACGGGGTATCCTGAGACCTTGGGTGGAGAGGCCTTACCATTGAGAGACCTTAAACGTTGCCAGGGAAAGAGAGGAACTGGGGGACCCAACAGCTGAGCAGGCCCTGATCCTTAAGGAGAAGTAGGATGAGGGATAAAAGCTGATGCCAAGCTCTGACTGTAGAGACCCGACCATGTGCCTTCCAGAGAGGAGCCTGTCCCATGTAAGTAGAATTTGAAACCAATTGTGTGGGGAATCTGGATGCCTTTCCCTTAATAGTGGGAGGGGGGGCAAATTGTGTACCGCCTTAGCATCTTTGACTGAATATTCATTTAATGAACTCCCAAATAAATTTACGCAGGGGGAAGCTTGTAAGAATTCTAAACTTCACCCTCTCTCCCAGCAGGAATAATGTTGTTATAGTAATGTAAGGTAATTGGGGTGTCCTGGCCACTAAAATGAATTTTGTAATTGTCACCATTCCCAAACCTTGCCTTTAAAACAAAAAGGTGTCTGTTCCATTCCCAAACCTTGCCCTTAAAACAAAATGGTCCTTGTCCCTAAAACGAAATTCCCAAATGATACCACTTCCTAAAACCATGCCTTCCAATGAAAGGTGTCCTTGCCACAAAAACTAAATTGATAATTGTCACCATTCCCAAACCTTGCTTTTAAATAAAAGGTATACTCCTCCCAAAACAAAAATTCCAATTGTCACCACTCCTTAAACATTGTATTAAACAAAAGGGGTGTAAGTGACCCTGCCAGCAGAACGATTTTAGTTGGTTGTTGGGAGAAAAAGAAACGGTGTGATTTGCCACATGCATTTGCCAAATTCTGTGTTCAATTTCTCTCACACTTGAAGAAATGCTTGCGGTTTTGGAAACAAAGGACCACATGTACCATGTGTGAAGTGTTTTCATGTTGAAACTGTGCTTTGTGTTTACTTTAAACTTTAGTAAGTACTATTTGCCTGTTTTATAATTGATTTATGTGGCTTTAAATGAGTCGTCAATAGGGCCAGCACTAAAAAACGTACAAATCATTGTGTGGCTCTTTGATTGAGGGGTGAAGATACTCCTCAGGTTAAAGCTGTTCTCTCAATATAACGCTACACTATGGCAGGGAGGTCCTGCATATGTCTGAATGTATGGGGTTGCTTTGGAGAGCTCATACACAAGTTACCAGGTGGTTTCTTAGATTCTGGTTTCATTTAACTGCGAATAGAGGATTTCCGAAATTCTCCTTTATGAGAGTGATGAAGAGCCGACGGACTATGATTTCTAAAATTTGTCAGACACATCAATTTGATAGTATGTGTGGCCTGTACCTTCACTTCAAGGAGAATCCCCCTTATTTTGTGTGTCCCTTTTCAGTGGTCTGTTTGTGTTTCATCCGTTCTTTGTCAAAATACCTTTTAAAAAAAAAAGCGATTAAAAAAAAAAAAAAACAATTTAGAAAGACTACTCTGAGAATGCTCAGAGCGGTCTTTCTAAATCTTAACTGTCACGCCCCTGCCGCACACAAGTGCGCGCAGGGCATGGCAGGCTTACGGAGATGGGCAAGGGAAGACGAGTTAGAGGTAAATGTGTGCGTGTGTGCATGAAAGGGGTCAGTGTTTGTGGTGGGGAGGGAACTGGGAGGAAGGAGTGGGTCTGTGTGTGTGTTTCTGAGTGTTTTGGTATATAAGGGGTTGCTGGAGAAAAGGTGTGTCTGCATTTAAGGCGTGGTTGAGGTGGGGGAGAGGTTGAAGGGATGTTCGGTTATGAAACCCATGATTTCAAATGGCAGAGGGGGAGGAATTCAAGTATTTTGAATATTAAAGGCTGGCCAAAATTGGCCGAAAAGAAATCAGTCTTTTTTGGTGCGGCCTTTAACATTCGAGATAGAACACTTTCATCTAGAGCAAACCTTCTCGAGTAGTCTACACCCCCAGATCTAGCGATATCTGCAGTGGGGCACGTTTTCCGATATCTGCAGAGGGCACGTTTTCTCAATGTGCTATTAGACGTAAACTGGAAAGAATATTGAACAGTTGTCATTTATTCATTTTATTATGTTATAGCCGAGACAAATAGACTTTTCATAAAACAAGATCCATCTATAACAACATACAACAAGTAAAAAAGAGATACCAAGATCTCATTATGATTGGAGACTCAGACCACTAAAATAAAACGTACAGGTAATGTTTAAACATTCAGAAAATCCAACTCGTGCAGTATTATAAAAATGCCATTGGTTAAAAAGGGTTTGTGTCCTGCAATCAATCTCTCCCAGAAATCATTAGTGTGCAGGTTTTCTTCCCTATGGAAACATTTTTCAATAGTCAAACTTTTAGTTCTTCCGTGCCAGTGCACTCCAGTGTCTGTGAAACAGGCTTTTTACAGAGAGCGCATAAGATGTTATCTAGGGGTATATGTTTCCGAATCAATCTTATTTCTCCAGTAGGCAGGAGATTCAGACGGAATCTCAGAAAATGTAGTCTGCCTATGGAGTTGGGAAACGTCCTTAGATTTTTGGCAAGGTAGCTCCTTGGTCTGTCAAAGGCAGACAGTGGTTTTGCGAATTTGGAATTTTGCGCTTGTTATGGTTGTATATCCAGTCGCATCTGAGCATGGATATCCTATTTATTTGTGGATGGCGCATTAGTTCGTCTTCTGTGCAATTGATGCGCTTGAAAATTTCCTTGGCATTACCTGCTAGATCATTTAGACATTTATAGGAGTTATTGTTTAGCAGTATGTTAATGTTTTCCGTTAGGGAGCTGCACAGTCCTATACATTATAAGAGTCTTCCAGTCAAATTGGGTCTGCATGGAAGACAGACCAAGCTTGTATCGGGGGCAGTAGATTGGAAGACTCAAAGGTAAGCCAAGCGCTTTTTTCCAAATACGGCCTTCCAGCCATGCCCAATTTACATTTTTGATCATGGGATTGACTTCTGTACCATACAGGAGAGAGTGAATGACCTTCATTGTATAAAACATTACCAGCGAGAGAAGAGAGAACGACCGAGGACAGCAGTTTTTAAATTTGGCATATGAGTTGGTCAGCCTTTGCATCCAAGACAAGCTCGAAAGTGGCTAATGTAGGAAACACTCTTAGTTTAAAGCCCAGATATGTGGTCTCATTACCGATTGGTATTGCTTGTTTATTCAGTTTCCTTGTGAAACGCAGGGAGTGTTTACAGGGCCTTTTGAATGAAATTATTTGTGATTTAGCAGGATTGATGACGAGGTCATTGATTTTGGCATAAGTGTCTAGGGTACTTAACATTCTTTAGAGACCGATGGGGGCGTAATCTAGCATCACTAGGTCGTCGGCATAAGCAATGGAGTTGCGTTTTTCTCCTCCAGTTCTTGGGCTGTTTAGTGCAGATGGACCTAATGCCTTTCCTAAATCAGCTAGATATAAATTGAAAAGAAGGCACGCTATTATACAGCCCTGATGAACCCTTCTTTCTGTGCTTATGTCGTGGGTTAGATGCCCTTCCAAATTCAATCTGACCTGAAGCTTTGTGGTATCATGGAGTGACACTAAGTTCGCTAAGAGGGACATAGGAATTCCCCAGGCTTTGAGTTTGTGCCACAGGCATTCTCGATTCATAGTGTCAAACGCCTGTGAAAAGTCCACCCACGCTCCATACAAGATCGGACCTCCCTTTTTCCCATGCAGGGAAAAAGGGCGATTGAGCGATAGTTCTTAGGATCTGCCCGATCGCCATTTTTGTAAATCGGAATGATGACTGCTCGTCTCTACGATTCTGGCATTTGTTTTGCATCTTATGATTTCCTAAAACTGTTTTTCTAAGATGGAAACCCATATATATATGTCAAGTTTCATTACTTGGAAGAGAAGTGGAGGCCTTCTTGATTAGCTCTGTTATGCCTCCCTTTGTAATGTCAACTTGCCACAGAGTTTCGGCATGAATTCTGAATGTCTGATCACTGGGTTTTTTGTATAAATTACCAAAAAACGTGCACCATACTGACTCTGAGACAGCGTTACCCTGTAACATGCTTTGGGTTGCATATAGGTTGTGCACTATGATCCAGATGTTTTTTTACTCTTTTTGTTGTAAAGATTCAAGCATTAATTCACCATCATGTTGTAGGCGCTGAGGCATTTGACTTCTTGACAAGTTTCTATATTTATTTTTTAAGGATTTTAACTTGGTTACGTAGTCTGTTGGATTGCAATTTTCCCACTTAAGACAGCAAATAGATTTTCTCAAAGCACTTTTCTTTTGTGCGGTTTTACCATCATATGCATGATTGCGTGTGCATTGAGCTTTTGTTTCGCCCGCTCTCGCCGGATCTAATTCATGTAAAAAATGTGTGAAGGACTTTGAAGAACAAAGTTTCAAAATTTCTGAATCGAGCGCTTTTTTCAGTTGTTATTTAAGTTTTTGATTTAAGACAAGTCCATGTTCTCTAAACTTTCTAATCTGATTTCTACCCCGGTTGACTGCTATTTCTTATGTGTACATGGATGTTTTTATATTCTGTGGTAAAGGAAAATGTAGCTACTAGCATGTTATGGTCACTAGTTATCTGATGTTGTATATGAAAATTGAAATATTTAGATGAAAGCATGTTAGAAACATATAGTCAATTATGAAGCTTTTGGCTCCCCGCATCCATGTTCTTTTCGGGGGGATGTCACCTTCTATGCTCCCATTTGCCATTGTAAGAGCCCAGTCAGACATAAAGCAGGACCATTGTTTGACTTTGTTATCAGCTTGATTGCAATTCCTTCTGAAGTTGGTTACGTCACTCTTTATACACTGTGAATTCAGATCACCAGCAATCAATAGGGTAAAGCCTTCATGCATGTTTCCAACAATCAAAATGACTGACATTAGGCATTGTAGAAACGCTGTTAGAGTTGGCACTCCAGGGTTTCAGTATACACAGATAATCGCTATCTTAACAGGGATAATACTGTTTTTGGCTGTCAACCCAATTGCTAAAATGCCAGCACACTCATTACTAATGAGAAAGGATTCTGATATGGTTGAATTGCGTACAGCAATTAAAAGGCCACCAGATGGACGGCCGCCTTTCACATTAAGAGTCAGTTCGCTGAATATTGAGTAGTAGTCCACTCCTAGATGACTCAACATCCACGTTTCCTGGAACAGGACCAAATCGAAATGACCAAATATTGAGTTCCATGTATAAGTCTCTTTAAATGAGCTGGAACCACGTGTGTTCCAGCACACCACATTTACCCATTTTTGGCTAGGGAGAGGCATTCACTAGACCCATTTGCGTTAGAACCTGGGTGATCATTTCTGGCAAGGGGACATATCTTCAATTGTAAGGCAGAGTGCCACTCTGTTTTCGTCTTCTTTCCATCTTGAATGTACCCAATGCTTGTGGAATATTTGGCTTCTAAGTCCTTGGCCTCTCTGGGTTCTGCCATTCGTTCCTCTGTATGCTCTAATTCAGGGAACGACTTGGTCACCATAATTCCGATCTTGCTTAGGTCATGGCTAGCTTTGATTAGTGCTTGCACCCATCCATGACTTTAGTCCCAGTTCGACAATGTGAGCCTGTTTCATGCATGGAAATCGTACATATTCAAGATCTTGGGATGAAAAGAAGTAAAGTGCCTGTATTTTTTTTTTAAGATGGATATGAGCGTGCTCCTATTTAGGGTTTCCCATTCAGGTGGCTTTCCATCTAGATTCTCGGAATGACAAAAGGATTGGACTTATTTGTTGTGGTAGTATGATTGCCCATAGTCTCTTCATTTTCTTGCCGAGGCTCATTCAGTGGCTCTAAGGGAACAGATCCTTTCCCTTTGCCACCAATCCAATGTTCAGCTGTCTCCTGTCCATTGGTTTGTGAATTTCGTCTTCTCTCAGCTGGATGAATTTTTATTGATTTTTTTTTTAAATGGTATTGTGTTTGTCAGAAATATGACTTTTCACAAAGAGTCACAATTTAAATCTCATACAACAATTAAAAAGAAATCAGTTGATTCATAAAAACAATACACCATCACTGAGAATATTCAAACAGAAAATTATAAAAAATGAGATAAAAAAGGAAAAGAAGATGACATCATCACTGCAAATCACTGATAACCTCATTACAAATATTAAAAATAAGAAAACAACAACAATGATCATATGTTTCCTGGCACATATGGTCCCCACAAACATTTGTTGACACTATCCAGTATTCAATCCCACCAAATGCAACTTTTTAAACAATTTTGCGATTTCTATTGTCAGTAAACTCTCGTTACCCGAAACTAACCTCTCCCAAAAAGAATCTGTGTTCAGCCACCAATCAAGGCAGACAAATCTAGACGGAGATATGAACCTAATTACTGAGGTGCCTGTACAACTGACAAACAAATGCCTCAATGATTGAACACAGCCGTCCTCACAAAGATCACAGATATCGTTGTTAATTACATGTCTACATCTGATAAAGGATTTCACGGGGTAGGCAACAAATTCAGACAAAATCTCAAGAAATCAGATCTGACATAAGGGTCAGGAGATGTATGTAAGTTCATAGGATGTTGTAGTGTCCGCTTCACTGAGGGGGCACTCCCGCTGTCCACCTTCTCTTATTTTTATTTTTAAAGATGTGTCCTAATTTCAGCTTTGGAAGTTCTCCCACTTTACCATTGTTGCCTGTTTTGTCACTCTGCCTTTGAAGGTTAATACTCGACTGATTAGCATTGATCGATTGCCTTCTGCAATTGGAGTCCGGCAGTGTCCTTCTGCATCTGGGCTTTTTTTTAAAGACTTGTGTCTGCATGCTACTATTTGAGGATTTCTTCTGAGGTAGCGATATTTTGCAAAGAAAGTGCATATTTTTTGCTCTTGTGTTTTTCTTTTTCTTGAGATGTTTAGCATTGTCCACTTTCCAGGTGCGGTAAATGGTGGAGCAGCTGTTACTGGAGATTCCTGCACTAGAGGGACCAAATCATCAAGTGCTTCATTCTTATTGGTTTTCTTTTTCTTTTTCTTTTGGGATACTGCCTGCTCTTGTTCAACTGTGGAGGATGTTTGAGGGTGGCAGATGGCCTCAAAATTGTCAGCTGTTGTAGAATTATTGGTGATCTGGTTTTACATTGTACTATCAAGAGCATCTCCTCCTATTTGGACAAGCCGCATGAACTCTCCGAGAACAGATTCTGAAAGTGGATTGTCGTCTACATCACAGTAGAAGACTGCTTCTGCGATTGGGCCCAAATTGACTTCTTCTGATCAAGACGTCAAAATCTTCTCTTCTAGGGAGATTATTTTCCCTTCTAGGAATTCCAAGTGTCGGCACAATGTTTTTATAATTTCATGCATTGCTCCAATGCTCCTATTTTCTTCAATTGCCTCTGTTTTTAGGTCTTTGAGCACTTTTATTATTTTGAGATTTTGTGTCGTCTCGATATTAACCACAGGTAAGTTTCATTTAGACATTTCTATGGTCATATCCATTAAGACACTGGAGTGGATCAGGACTTCATCTTTCACTAGTTAAAACACATTGACAAATGAGTTTAAAACAACTCAGAGCTGTCAGTGTGTGTTACTTTTGACTTTTTCTGTCTCTAGATGGTCCATTTTTGGTGTCTTGAATTGGCTTCCTTTTTCCCAGAGCTGCATTCCCATATGTCTTCACTACATCTGTGGAGTCAATGCGATTTTCTTAAGGCTTTATTGTAATGCATGAGTTAAATAGAGTAGAAGAGGGTGGATAAATATCCCTTCTTTCCCTCTGCCGCACCTTGTGGTTGTAGGGGTGTTTGTGTCTGTCACCAAATTTACCACCAATCTTTGTCGGGTCCTGTACTACTTGCATCTCCCAAACTAAGACTCCTTCTTGGGAAGTAAACCTACATTTTGGCTTTCAGTGTCGCCGCTGTAAAGGTAAAGGTAGACTGGATGATCATGTACATTGGGTCCTGCTTCTATTATTGAATTATCTGCAGGTGAAGTGTCCTCTAATAACAAAGGCTGTCCCTGCACTATGGTGTTTTCTGAATTTTCCAATGTATTTGTTGGGCAGATTTTTCCCATTAAAGGTTTGCTTGCGGGTCCTGGCTTGTATGACTTTATTGGGGTCTGGTCCCAGCTTTTCTCCAAGGAAGAAGGGTTAATTTTTGTGGGCCGTAGATCATCCTGTAGCAAGCTGCTATGTGGATCGTACCAGTAAGGCATGGTTATGAAACAGAGAAATTATTGGGTTTTATTTGTTTTTGGTTTGTTTGCCTTCTATTCCTGCTCTCTTTGTTGTGCACTCTGGACGCTTTCGCCACCCCAGGAGAGGTTACGGGAGTAAAAGCGGGAAGCGCTGCTTGGAAAACTGCCCAAAAAGTTTGTTTGCAAGAAAAGAGCACTCCGTAAGTACGAGGCTGGCTTCTGAGTTGAAGCTAAATTTACTGGTTGTCAGAATTGTCACTTCTGACTATTTGGCCTAGATGATGTCTCACTATTGCACCACAGCCGGCGCAGCTCAAAGGCAGACAGCCCGCAGTCACTGCGCCTAGGAAGGAGCAGAAAGACGTGTGCCTTTAGGAAACACTATGCCTATAGTTGATTTTATGCGGTTTTCATTTCAGGTGTCTCACACGACTGGTATGAAAAGGGGCGGAGCTTCTCACCTTAGAGGGTGCGTGTTCATTACGAGCACAAAAACAGAGGTGATCCTTGTTAACTGGGGCTGGGAGCATTAGTAACCACCCTGAGGGCTGTAGAGTTTCATTTTTGCTGGAATGTGTGACACAGGCACCCAATCCTAGTGATGGTTCAGTGCTAAAGGAAATTATATGGGAAAAAGATGTCACTTACGGGAAGAAAGGGCCTCTGGACTGATGGTCCGCTAGTCCCAATTACTGGGATGGTGTCCAAGCCCGGGCAAGCACGCTCCGTCTCCCCACCTTCCAAAAACACACTGCAGCACATTGCTGCGCTCTGCCAAATGGAAGGCTCATATGCTAGAAGCCACCGCCTCCCGGAATTAACAGCGTGGAAAGACTGTGTGTAACACCAAACACACACTACAGCACACCGCTGTGCTATGCCTAATGGAAGGCTCATATGCTGGAAGCCGCCTCCTCCAGAAATTAACAGCGTGGAAAGACTTATATGTCGCAGTGAGTAACACCTAAACACACCTAAACACACACTGCAGCACACTGCTGCGCTCCACAAAATGGAAGGCTCATATGCTGGAAGCCACCTCCTCCAGGAATTAACAGCACAGAATAAACATGGGCCTGAGGGCATAAGCTGGGAGGTGAGGTTGTCGTGGGTCCCGCTTGGGCAGCACCTTGTAGGTGCTCGCCCAATTAGCATGCGGGTGGCCAGGCCCCAGTACAATGGGGACCCAGACTGCCGGGTGCCCGCCACAGAAGGGAGGTGGCAGGGGCAGGTGACGACAGGCAGTCCCTGCCCCTGACACCCACATCAAAGGCCCTGCTCCCACCGGGCGGATGGGAGACAAAGGGCCTGTGGCTGCTTCCAAGGGAAAAGGGGGCTGCCTGCCCTCAGGCCAATTCTGGCCTATATCTGTAGGAGGGCAGGCAGCCCCCTGTCTTCGTTTCCCCGGCCCAGCAGCATGGCAGGAGCACTACCACCGCCGGCGCTCTGAGAGATGGGTGACTATAAGTTTTTAAAAAACTCCCTCCCACCCAGTGGTAGATACACTACCAACTTGTGAATAGTGGACAACGGGACAGGAACCAATGGAAAACTTAAGGCTAACGGTAAGAGCTGGCAACAATCAAAGGCATTAGGGCACAAGAATGCTCTAAGAAACGAGTTATCACAGGCCTTACTTTTCTAATGTAAGTGGGAAGTATCAACTAGCATTAACACCGCTGTTGGCAACTTCAAAGCAAGTAAGTATAATAGGCGTCTCGAATCCAATAACAACGCATAGTGGGTTCAAGCACAAGTGGATCATGAGCAGAGAAAGATCCAAGTAAGGCTCATAGAACCCACCCCAGAAGAGAAACAATGCAATAAAAATGCATAAAAGGCAAACGCTGTTGCAAAGCCGCAAAACATTTTTTAAGATTAGGCAGGGACCTAGTTAAGAAACATAGGTTCACAGGAACATGCAAAGTTATCAGGTACATCAAAGGAATCAATCGAATAAACAAACCACTTGGGCAGGTTGCCTAAATTGAGGTATAGTTGGACGTATGCTGAAGCCCAGTAGGTGCCTCTCTGGTTTAATCATAATAACCAAACCACATGGGCAGGTTGACAAACTTGAAGCAAAAGTGGAAGGAAGCCGAAGAGTGGTAAGTGCCCCAATGGAGTCAGGTAAATATTAAAATCAAAGGGGAGAGTTGCCAAACATTAGGTTAAGACTGAGGTAAACTGAAATCCAGTCCATGCCTCACATGAACTAATTAAATTAGCAACCCATAGAGGCAGGGGTCCAAACTATAGGTAAAGTTGAAGAAAGAAAATTGAAGCCAAGGAAATGCAGCAAGGTTCACAAATAGAAAAACCAAACCACAGAGGCAGGTTGCCACACTTGAAGCAAGTATTGACATAAGCAGAAGCCCAGTTATCCGCCAGTAAGGAGGAAAAACCTTCCAAATGGTCCTATAATAATAATAATATACAAATTCAAAGGCCAAGAATGGAGATAAACACGGGCAATGGAACGAGAATGCAATTATTAAAACACAGGCTCAGAACATACCCCGGAGGAAAACAATGCAATAAAAATGCATAGGGGATTTTTCAAACACAGGTGGATCATGAGCAAGTAAAACGCCAATGTTACACCAAATTGGGATACACAAAGGTTAAAACGCCTTCAAAAAATGATCAAATGATAATAATATACAAATGCAATGGCTCGAAGAACCCACCCCGAGGAGAAACAATGCAATATCAATGCATGGGGGTTTCAAACACAAGTGGATCATGAGCCAAGAGAACAGCAATATTTGACCCCAGGATCATGGGAGGGCACGAGCCCCAAACCCAAATCAGGTGGCATGCAAGTGGAAGCGCTATAAACCACCTCTGAGGATGAAAAATAATAGCACCTCAAACAGGGACCAGATCACAAGTGGGACACGAGTGATAAGAAGGTATGCATGTACCCCAAAGCGTGCAAAAGCGCTCAAAGGTTGATTTAAGGCGCATGCCTCTCCACTTCACATGACAAAGACAAAGGTATGCAGAGGAAAGTCAACTGCAAAGCCAAGAATGAAAGAACAGACGAAGCTTACGCGCTGGGTCTACCAAACGTCACAAGCTTTGTCTATGAAGGGCAGCAGGGATCAGCCTTGAGTTGGCCCTATATGGAAATCGGGGCCCCCGCTCACCTGTTCCCTTGTTCCCCAAAATATTTGTGTGATATTATCATTATGTTTGGTTGGTTTTCTTCGCACTACAGCTCATGCTATAATAAAGCTTGTGGCCAAGGTTTTTCCACCTTACCTTTTTGTTATGCCTCATCATGATGGCACTGTCATTACTGTCACCTGTCACACCCCCTTGCATGGCTCCCCCACGCTAAAACACTTCCAGGCTTAAGACATGCTGTACGTCGCTGTGTGTAACACCTAAACACACACTGCAACACACCGATGCACTCCGCCAAATGGAAGGCGCATATGCTGGAAGCAACCTCCTCCAGGAATTAACAGCGTAGAAAGACTTGCTGTATGTCGCTGTGTGAAACACCTAAACACACACTGCAGCACATGTTATGTGGTGTCCTGCAGATGTGGAATAATCGACTACACAAATGGAATTGTCTGGGGATTTCAGGACATGGCTAATGGAATTTGGTAGCCCTCTGGCATGGAACCAAGTTAGGAAGTTTACCTGGCCACGGAGCAAGAACATAAGCTTCATCCCTCAGATAGAGTCCATTGCTCTGAAAGAAGGGACTGTACGTATTTCACATAGTACCCTACTCTATAGCTATAATACCAAAGCGCAGGTCAAAGGCAGCCACGTTTGCAGTGCCCTTCAGTTTCAAGAAAGATGTATATTTGTGCATAAAAATGGTATACTCAAATGCGGTTCTGATGCAGTCCACTATTAACTACTAACTCTGGGACCTCGGCGCACCAAATGGTGTTTCTCCAAGGCACCGGATCTGGTTATTATGATTGCCTTTCAGAGAATATTTGAGTGTAGGGCTCCGGTGTTGATCAGTTCAAAGTAGTGCGCGTACATGCTCAGGGGCATGCCCAGGGAGTGGCCTCGGGTAGCACGTGCTACACCGGTAATCCGATTGGCCACACCATTATCCTAAACTAGGATCATTATGTTTGTGTGCGCTCGTACTTCATGCCACCCCTGCATAAGTCAGTGGCCCACTTGGGTCACCCCAGTCAAGAGTCTGGACACGCCACTGTAAATGCTGTCCTTGATAATGCTCAAGCACAGCAAGGGAGGCCACGCTTGTTTAATGGGATTGCGGATCGAGGGGGTATCTCCTCCAGAAATCCTTCTACAAATGGGTGTGAGCCATGAATTCTGAAGCCCAAATATTCCAAATACCAGGATGCCAGGTCCTAGTGCCCCCTGGTTTGCCCCAACGTCGTCCTCGTTGATCGAGTGCTGCCCCATTTGGCCCTCGCAGCCTTAATTCGGCTCAGTGGTGCTCTCTCTGCCCCAGTTCTGCCCCATGTGGCTCTCACTGCCCAGTTCTGATATATGATATGGCATTTATAACCTGCTTATACACAAGTGTTTCAAGGCACGGTGAGGCAGGGGAGGGGCAACAGAGGGAAGACCGAGACAACAATCTTACTTGGCCAGGTATCATTCAGATCGTGCAAGTTCAGGGGAAGGGAGAAGGGGAACAGTGCGGGGGGGGGATGGGGAATGAGCCAGTGCAGTACAGGGCAAAAAGAATAAATAAAAAACAATAAATAGAATAAATAAGTGTAGTGAAAAGGGGGAACCCGCACCTCCCTGGGTCCAGCCCTTAGTGCAATAAAATCACTCCTAATCACCTTCCCACACAAGTTTATGCAAAAGCACAATAAACTCAGTCTGGAAGAAAGCCAATCACACAGAATATATGATGCTTGCATTTATTTCTACAGTGTCTAATGAGAACTAAACAGCATTTTACAATAATATGGGAATGAAAGTGCAAGCTGAATAATATCAATTGTCAGTCACAGATGAATATATGCAATTATTGTGTCTTACACTCCTAGATAATGTAGATGAAAATACGATTGATGAAAATAGATGTAGATGAAAATACGATCAGATCACACCCGGGACCCTCGCTGCTACAAGTGCCCGGCACCCCTCGAGAGGGGAGGTGAGGGGAGGGGAGGACTGGCCAAGCCCCCCACAGGCCTGCACCAGAGCGGGGATGTGATGCTAGGAGTCTCCGACCAGATAGTGCACAGCTGGTCGTCCAGGCGCTGTTCCTCTTCGTGCGCGCATTTCACCAACAGCCCAGGATGAGTCCCTCCCTCCCTGAAAGTTACAACTCAGAAACAGCCAGTCTTGGCTCCCAGGCTCCGTGTACGTTGTTTTGGCATTCCTGTGTTCTCAGTGCACCTGACTCGCAGCGCAAAGAAGAGCAAGGCTGTGCAAAGCTGTGCCTGGCTCCCAAGGGCTGCGTAGAACCTCTTGCAAAAGCTAGATGTTTATGTCTTCAAGAAGGGCCTTCGCAGTTAACCCCTTACAAGCATACGGGCTCACCCAGTTCGAAAGGCCTGGCTCATTTCAGCATTTTCCTCCACGCTTCGAATAAGCTCTAATACACACAAGATAGCTCAGTAGGTTAGTGCAAGTGCAGGTTACTGCAAGCGCTTAGACTTTTCACGACATTCCACCCCTTTCGAACTGAGGCCTGAAAATGCGGACTCAGTTCCATGATTTAGAAGCATGTACGGTGTGCTGTATGCCGATTAAGCGGTTTTCTAGCGCAGTCATTCTAGAATAAAGGAAAGACATTCTGCACAAGAGCCCAATGAAAACGATCAGAATAAATATTAGGGAAATCAGCAGCCACAGCAATGGATGCAGCATTATATTAAGTAGCTTAGTGGAGGAGGGAGACCATCCAGTGAATACATCCCACCAGTGGTGAATAGTAACCGATTGCAGATGGTCAGCAGTTTTGATTAATTGGTTCCTGTCTATCATCAGCTTGCACTCTGCAGAGATAACTGAGGTAGCTAGCGTCTGGAAATCTTTCCAAGCAGTTTGGGCAAATTGTCTAATAGCTTGAAGCCGGGCAATAATCACCCCTTAGGGTAGAGTCCAGTTAAGCAGATGCGTGAGCCCGGCATGCAGAGTAGTGTGAGACCACTGGGTTAATGAATATAAGGTGTGAGTAACAATGTCTAAGATAGTCATAACCTGATCTACGCAAAATACTTGAGGATTCCCTAATAACCTATAATTGGTAATAATCAATGATTAGTATGATGAGGAATGATTAGTAACTACGCAGGCTTTATGCTGATCTATCTGGAAAATGTCAGTCCCATTAATGTGGTATTGCATCCAGGTGCGCTCCCCTGCTACGGGATGCATGCATGGGTCCGGAATCCTTCCAGTTTGGGGACACACCCACCCCTGATCCCAGGGCATGCAGGTGTGACTGTGGATGGTGTAGTTTTGGCTGTCTAACCATTCCCCTCATATCTGCGGAACCCACCAGGAACCATTGATTTTCATGGGCAATACTATAAAAGGACACCATATTTCTAAAGCATAAGCGGTTCTACTAACTTGCATTAAAGCATGGCATGTGTTATTCATGCAATCAAAAGCAAGCGGTTTAATCCATATGTTTGCTGGTAACTGTAGCTCTGTGTGCCAGTGGGTTGAGGATAGTCGCCCCCATTTGGAGCGGAAAGCCAACAACTGCTGATTTAACAAAGTTTGCCATAAAATACATTGTGTGTCTTTAGCAGTGTTGTTGACCTGCCTTATGGCAGAAAAAATGTCTTCATAGCTAATATTCTGCCATCTCCAGTGGTTGCCAATACTTGTAGCAGTGTTGCGCAGGGTAGGGCTTATCAATGGGCCCCACTGGGCTAGAAGTTTTATAGCGGCGCTGGCATCAGAACCCATAGTGGCTAACTTATTGCACACAGTTTCTGTGTCAAAAGCGTTTAAAGCTCCCATTCCCACCCCCGCTGCTCCCGCAATCAATGAATCTAGCCCCCTAGCTATGTGCAATTTGGCGATGGGCCATAGAAATTGACTCCATTTGTAGCAGCTTGGTAGTACTAAGGAGACATTGCCTCGTGATAAATCTATGTCTAAGTGTACCTCTGTAATGATAGACGCGTGCATCACGTGTCTGCAATTTAAGTGTTGTCTTACTACTGGAAAATCTAGCATGTTCACAATTTCTACTTTGTGTGATTTGAAAAACACCATTCTCCAAGTGGAATGCCTACCATATACAATATTGGTTTTAGATACAAACACCATACTACCATCCGGCAGTGGCTGTTTCAACGTACAATTGTATGAAATGCATTTAGTCAAGTTATAGTTCAAAAAACCTTGGCGAGTACACTCGCTTCAGTTCTTGGGGCAGAAGAAACATGAAACATCAATCAAATTATTGGATCCATTCACTGAAACGTTTGGGCCTAGGATTTCATAAGCACCAGTTATATGAGTCAGTGACAAAAGGTGTCTGACAATATGCCAAGCTAGTACTTTTGCAGTTCCATGTGGATACTCATTTGTAGCGCTTTTCTCACAGGTTACGGTGTGGTTGTAGTTATCACGCAGGACTGGAGCATCAGATGTAGTGCATGCAATTCTCCGAGTCCATGTAGCGTCTTGCATCAACCCATTCTTTACAGGGAAAGCATTTGCTTGGCAGGGCAGGAGCACCCACAGCAAGGTAAGTCCCATCCCCTTCATACTGCTCTACGTTCGTAGTGTGAGCCTAGTAGCGGGAATATAAACAGGCATGTCAGAATTTTGCAAAAGTACAACGTAAGTACTTCCAACACCTTGACGTAACCCTTCCGTAACTTCAGGCTTTTTGTTTGGATGGTGAAGCCACACCTTTTTCCCCATGCTACTGAAGCCTTCTCCCCCCACCCCCTCCGTGTAGTGTCTGGGGATTGCTTACTTTCTACCACTAGGGGAACAACTGCTTGCTCCCAAATCAATTGTGCAATTCGGTCATATTTGGTTAATGGTACTGCAGATGCACCAGCGTTATGTAAGAGTACCGAAACAGTCCCTCTTTAATCAGGATCAATCACACCTCCCAAAATGTCAATGCCTTTTTTCGCGAGGCTGGATTGTGCAGCAATGCGTCCGTAAGTACCAGCCGGCAATTTGATGCCAATTTCCAGCGATATGGATTTGGTTTGCTCCGCTGGTATAACATCTTCACAGGTAGATAGATCAAGCCTAATGCTGTCTGCAGTGGCTTGCACAGGCAGCTTTGCTTCTTTGTCGGTTTTCCACACAACAAGAGTCTTTGTGGATTCCACTTTCTCACTTGTCAGTCTCACAAAGGGTGTCTGGCTGTTTCCCAACGGGCGATTGTTCAGTTCAAACAGCGCATGTGCCAGGTGTTTGGACCACCCCTTGAGAGTGTGAGTCTTAGTCAGCTTCTTTATTTGTTGCTTGAGCAGCCCATTGCTGCGCTCCACCAGAGCAGAGGATTCTGGGTACCGGCTGATGTGCAGTGTCCATTTTATGCCTTGCTCTAGTGCCCAGTTCTGCACATTGTGTCCAGCAAAATGGCTGCCTTGGTCTGATTGGATTTCATCCGGAATGCCATAGTGCCTGATGAGGAATTCCATTCCTTGCAAGGTAGCCCGTTGATCTGCATGGGTGACTGGATAAGCTAACAGCAGTCCAGAGTATGTGTCTACCATGGTCAACACATAATGCTTTCCATTCTTGGGCAGTGAAGGGTCAATGTAGTCAACTTGCCATACGCTAGCAGCTCTTTCACCTCTTCTCAAAGGGCCTTGAGGCTTTCCTCTCCAGAGGGTAGTGCTTCACTTCGGAGCATACGGAACATTGGGAGGCAGCATGCCTGGCTTGATCCCTGGTAATGGGAAATTGTCTCCTTTTTACCCATTGATAGGTTCCTGTTTGCCCTAGATGCCCTGAGGTTTGGTGTGCCCAGTCTGCCATTCCTTGCAATACCTCAGCTTCTTCAGGTGTTGTCACTGGGCGAATCTTTGCCATTTGATCCAGTTCGTTGTTGAACAGGGCAGCCAGTGAGGTGTCAGGGGGCATGTGTGCATCGTCATGCCCAATGCAGATTTTGCACCTCTCACCTTTGCACCACATCTCTTCCCAGATGTCCGGCCCTCCCCAGATCGGAGTGTTCTTGATATGCCAGCCATCTCTTCTCCATGCCAGTGCCCAATGCGTCAGGCCTTCATATGTGGCCCAACTGTCCGTGTATATGTATGCAGTCTGTCTCTTTCACCTGTTAAATCACGGAGGCCACCGCCTGCAGTTCAGCATATTTACTGGATCCTCCCACACCTTCTCTCATTAGCAGTGTTTCTCGGTGGGGCTGGAATGCAACAGCTTGCCAGTGTCTTTGCCCTTTATCAAACTTTGCGGTGCCGTCCGTGAACCATGCAGACTTTTGTTCTTCCTCTGTCAATGTATCATAGGCGCGTGCGACTTTGAAGGGAGATTCTGGCAGTGCCACAGAGGTGTTTGGTTCAGGCATTGCTTCCAAGTTCACTGCCTCCAGCATTTGTTCTTGCAGTCTGGAAACCCCTGTGCGGCCAGTTTTCGCACGTTGCTGTAAATACCATTTCCATTTGACATGAGTGGCGTCTTGCACTCTGCCACTTTTTCCGCTTGCAGCAGTGTCACGCACCCAGCCCATGATCGGAATTTCTGTGCAAATTGTCACTGGTTGCTCGCCTGTGATTCTTCCAGTCTCGACTAGAGCCCAGCACTCTGCAGCAACTTGTTTCTCAATCGGAGTGTATCTTGTCATAGAATCTGTGAGCTTTCTTGACCAGAAACCTTGCGGCACAAGCTTTTGCCACAAGCTCCACACAGCAACACCATTGTAGACAAGAATTTCCAGTTCAAAAGGATCAGTTTTTGTCATGGGGCCCAGCGTGATGTAATTCTGCAAAGCGTCCTTAGCCTGCTCAAAGACAGACTGTTGCTCTAGGCCCCATGTTAAATCATGTTTCTTTCTGGTGACTTTGTAGATGGGTTTCAGTATCAGGCTTAAGTGAGGTATGTGATTTCTCCAAAAACCCATTAACCGAATTAACCTTTGTGCCTCTTTTTTATCTGCTGGTGGAGCCATCTGCTGAACCATATCAATTACAGGGTCGAGAATGTTCTTAACTGACCTAGACCAGATTGCACCTAAGAATTTCACCTCTTGAGCAGGCCCCTGTACCTTTTTGGGATTTATGGCCCACCCCTGGTTTTGCATGTGTGTGATCAACATTTCAGCAGCTTTTTCTACATGTTCTTTCTCAGCACTGGTTAGCATGATGTCATCAATGTAATGCGCATCATACACATCATCCAACTGCACCATTTCCAAGTCTCTAGCAATCAATCCATGACACAGAGTGGGTCTATGCAAGTACCCCTGGGGCAATTTAGTAAAGGTAAATTGTCTGTCTCTCCAAGTGATAACAAATTGGTCTTGTGATTCAGTGTCAATATCAATGGAGAAAAATGCATTGACCAAGTGGAGGACCACGTGCCATTCACCCACTTCTTTCGTAAGGTTTTCAATCAGAGTAATGATGTCTGGCACCGCCACAACTAGGGGCGGCACCTTCTTATTCAAAACGCGGTAATCAATTGTCAGACGCCACGCCCCATCTGGGCGGCAGACAGGCCAGATCGGCGAGTTGAATGGACTGACTGCCGGCCTCACTATGCCAGCTTTTACCAATGACTCAATAGTTTCACCGATCTCTTTGTGCCCTCCTGGCAACCTGTACTGTTTCACGCCCACTGGTTCAGCAGGAGGAGGTAAATGCAAAGGGGACCATTTTGCGTGCCCAACCACCACAATATTAACAACTCTCACATGGATTTTCCGATTGCCAAAAACAGATTCACCTAAATCTGTAGTTATACTTTTGCCCAACAACACATCCATGCCAAGAATATACTCCGGTATGTCTGCAATCAAGACATTTGCTGTGAAAGGCAATCCCTCGCCAATTGACATTTTTACATTAAAGGCTTTTGCAACAGTTTCTGCTCCCCCATAACCATTGACTAAAACTCTGGGACCAGATAATTTACTGGGATTGCCATTCAAAATGGTTACCTGAGCTCCTGTGTCTAATAGAGCCAAGACGTGTTTTACTTTCTCATCCAAATACAATGTAAGTGGCACAAAAGGGCGTCTGTCTCTGGGACTGGTTCTCTTTATTAACCGTACCTCAAAGACAGAGCCAGCCCTTCAATCAAAAATGGGGTCTGGGACCTCCCACTTGTCCTTTGCCAAATCAGGGTAACCTTTTGCTCGCACTTTGGGCTTCAACACCTCTTCTTCAGAGGGTGCAGAGCGCTTAGGTTTTCCCCGATCCCTGTTTTCTTAGTTTCTTCCATTTCTCAAGTAGCACAGGTGTGGGTTTACCGTCTATCTCTTCCCTTGGAATTCCCACGTTTAGCAAGTCCACCCACATTTGTCTGCGCGTGACTTCAATGGTGTCAGTTTTCTCTTTAGACTTTACATTTTTGCCACGCTTTTTCTCTGAATCATTATTCGCTGCCACTAGGCGCGCCGCTTTGCGACATCCAGCCCTTCTAATTGCCCTAACAGAAGTGCCACTTCACCAATGGCTTTGCCTTGCGCTGGACCCAGCAATGAAAGCAATGCTCCCGTCATATGACTCGGAGCATTTCCCAGCAAGCGCGCGTGCTTTCCAGCTGTAAACAGCTCCATGTCAGGCCCTGCAAAATTTGCACTGTACAGTGTGCACTGTAGACCCATCTCTCTAAGCTGATCTGTCGCTTCCGTTAGTGAGCCCCAAACGCCCCAATTCTCTTCCATATCGATCAGACTTGCATACAGATTCAATAGGGCAGTATGAGGCCAATTAAACAAGGAATGCAAGCCTTGCTGCCCTAGCGCACCATGCACTATCTGCCCCAGCATTACATTGGTAGTGAGTGAACCCATCTTTAACAATTCTTCTGGGGTTAAGAAGATGCTATCGGCACCCGTATCCCACAAACGTAGATACCACTTCCGAAGTGCTTCACCTGCCCTCTGTCTAAATAACTTAGCACTCTCTAAAAGCTATGTCTGTGTATAATCACGGACAATCCTAGTATTCTGAATGTTTCCACCGCCAGCTTGGCCTTTTGACTTGTTAGTGATTAACGGCCGCGCTGGATAAACACATTTCGTTGGAGCACATTCCAGCTCCTCTTCGTCAGAGCAGTCTAACTCTGCAAGCCTGACTTCAATTGATTCATTCCAGTCAAATGTTTGTTCAGTTTCGCTGTCACTAACTTCACCCGACCATAGATTTGGGTCCCAGTTATCTTTCCTAATTAGTGCACAAATCCTTATCTTTGACGGATTGCCCCGTCGCTGTCTGCACTTGTGCGTGGCTACACGCACAGCCAAAGAGGCACACCTGTCCTCCATCTGATCGGCCCGCTTAATGGACGACTCAAGGGTCTCTCTCATAATGATTTGTTGCTCCTGGAGCACGGAAATCTCATCAGTTAATTTGCGAAGCTGCACATCTTTAAGCAATTCATTCTCATGCAACTTCCTGAGGGCCTGCAGGAATAACCAGCCTATGTTTCGTGCTGCTTTTAGCTCCCGTCTGCATTTCCCAAGCGGCAAACTCTCCAAGCACTCACTAATTATCGTCTGGGAAACTTAATTTTCAAGCATGTCCCATGCCCTCGGTGCCGAGGACCGATGCAAAATGTTTGCCACACCCGACCAGGCATTTGTTGCCGGCCATCCTGGAATGTGGCAGAGTGCACTATCTCGCACATTGAATTCATCCTTTGCTTGTTTCTTCCAAAAAGGCATCGTGCTCGCAAAACCCTGCTCACAGCGCCAAATGTAGTGAAAAGGGGAACCCGCACCTCCCTGGGACAAGCCCTTAGTGCAATAAAATCACTCCTAATCACCTTCCCACACAAGTAAGTTTATGCAAAAGCACAATAAACTCAGTCTGGAAGAAAGCCAATCACACAGAACATATGATGCTTGCATTTATTTCTACAGTGTCTAATGAGAACTAAACAGCATTTTACAATAATATGGGAATGAAAGTGCAAGCTGAATAATATCAATTGCCAGTCACAGATGAATATGCAATTATTTTGTCTTACACTCCTAGATAATGTAGATGAAAATACGATTGAATCACACCCGGGACCCTCGCCGCGACAAGTGACCGGCACCCCTCGAGAGGGGAAGGGAGGACTGGCCGAGCCCCCCACAGGCCTGCACCAGAGCGGGGATGTGATGCTAGGAGTCTCGGCCCAGATAGTACACGGCTGGTTGTCCAGGCGCTGTTCCTCTTTGTGCACGCGTTTCACCGACAGCCCAGGGTGAGTCCCTCCCTCACTGGCTCAGGTATAGTTCTCTTATTAGGGGCTGCACGTCAATCATTATGACATACCAGCTCTTCGAGAAGCTTCTAGGCTCACCCTTCCAGGCAGCAAACATGTTTTCCCCTGGAAAGTTACAACTCAGAAACAGCCAATCTTTGCTCCCAGGCTCCGTGTACGTCGTTTTGGCATTCCTGTGTTATCAGTGCACCTGACTTGCAGCGCGAAGAAGAGCAAGGCTGTTCAAAGCTGTGCCTGGCGCCCAAGGGATGTGTAGAGCCTCTTGCAAAAGCTATATTTTTGTCTTCAAGAAGGGCCTTCGCAGTTAACCCCTTACAAGCATAAGGGCTCACCCAGTTCGAGAGGCCTGGCTGATTTCAGCATTTTCCTCCACGCTTCGAATAAGCTCTAATACACACAAGATAGCTCAGTAGGTTAGTGCAGGTAACTGCAAGCGCTTAGACTTTTCACGACAATAAGCAATAAGTAAAAGTACGGGCAGCTGGTGGCAAGTGCAAGAGTAGGTGCAGAGATCAGGTTTCAAGTGCTGGCAGAGGACAGTAGGGATACAGAAAAACAGTCCCCGAGTGCGGGGGTTGCCAGGGAGGCAGTTCAGGTGTGCAACTGGTGGGGAAGGGTACCTGGGCCCAAGATCAGAGGGTGGCCAGGTAACCTGTGCAGTAACGTGCAGTTTCAGCCAGAAGTTCAACGGTGCAGAGAAGGAGAGAAAGCAGAAGCAAAGAGGAAGGTGATAGCATGTCTCTCTTAGTGGCCAAGTACTGCCCCGCTGTCGCTCTCAGTGCCCTGGTCCTGCCTCGTGGGGCTCGCATCCACTTTGTCGTTCTTGTTATGGGTTATTAAAGATTATGTTCCAGGCATTACCGATGGAAATGAGGAAATTGCATTTGAAATGGTCTTATCTCTGCTTCTTTGTAAGTGAATGGAATCATTCCTGTAAGGGGCACTCTGGAGTAAGCCGCCGCCGCCTCTTTGTGCTGCTCCAAAAGATAGATTGAGGATTGACGCTACAATTGAAGAATTTTTATCCCTGGCATCTGAAATGGAAATTCTTTTATCCCTGAAGAAGAGCAGCAGGTGGGAGAAAATAGCATTGCAGCAACCACACAGCACAGCGCTCAATTCTCCAACTGCATTGTCCTTCAACAGAGGGATGCGAGTTGCGAGAACCATTGGTTGCTCGACGATGACATCCTGCAGCATTGACAGAAACAGTACCTAAGGTTATTTTGTGTTGACATCCCTTTGAGAAAGCCTGCCTAATTTCGTAGCTTCAGGCAGGGAGGAAGACGGCTATCTGTCACCTTAATTATGTACGTTTATCAGGGAAGGATGGCAACAGGAAAGCATCGATTTCACCAAATGTTCCCAGGTTTTGGCAGGCATGCTCCCCGGACTCAAGCGCCTCCACGGTCATCTACCGGGGATGTGGTGTGAGTAGATCTACATATTCATTCCAAAATTCTGCACCAGTCTTTCCAGACCAGGAGCCTTAACAGGGACGTTGCTAGGTCTGGAAAAGATCCGGGGCTACACTAATGTCGGGACTGCTGGGATTCGGGGCTAGCTAGCCTTTGGTTGTAGTCCCTGAGCTTCCATCCGGGGCTACAACCAAAAGACATGGGGCTATAGCCCCCTTAGTCCCTCCTAGCAATGCCTTTTATGGGCACAGAGAGCACCTCCCTCTTTACTGAATCGATCCAGATCTGGTCATGATAACAATGAATGTCTTCTGTAGGTCTCGCCAGTCTGAAGGAATATATCACTAGCAGGAAGTGAAAGAAGGGAGTGAAGGAACAAGCAATGTAGGGAGAAAGAGACCAAAGAAGTGACAGAAATCGGTTAGGTGGGAAAGGAAAAAGAAAGGAGGGAGGGTAGAAGAGATGTGAAACAAGGGAGGGGCAGAGGAACAAAAGAAGTGAGAGAGTGAAACATGGATGGGAGAGCAAGAAGAAAGGGAGAGAAATAAGGATGGGAGAGCAAGAAGGGAGGGAGAAAAAAGGATGGTAAAGCAAGAATGAAGGGCAGAAAGAAGGGAGGTACTGGAGGAGTACAGTGAACAGTCTTGAGGAAGGAAAAGAAACGTGAATGGAAGAAGATATAACCAAAGGTAGGGCGTGCATGAGGCAGTGAAGGAAGGGAAGAAGAAATTAAAGAGGGTGGGCATATAGGGGAGTAAGGAAACTGAAGAATGAATGAAGGGAGTAAAACAAGGAAAGGAAGGAGCAAAGAAGTGAGGAACAGAGGAAGTGGGATGGAGTGAAGGAAGGAAGATAGTGAAGAGAATAACGCAATGCACTAAAACAGGGGTCCTCTATTTGGAGCTATCCAGGTGTTTTAGACTACAACATCCATGATTCCTCACCATCCATAATGTTGCCTGAGGCTGATGGGAGTTGTAGTTCAAAACATCTGGAGAGCCAAAGGCTGCAGACCCCTACACTAAAGGAATGCCATAAAGTAAGGGAGTAAAGGAAAGAAGGGAGGACATGAATGAAGGAAGGAATAAAGGAAGGAAGGAAGGAAGGAAGGAAGGCAGAAAGAGAGTAAAAGATGGAATGCAGTGTTGGAACAGAATTGAAGAAGGAAAGACCCGGAAGAAGGAAATGGAAAGAGGCAAAGGAGGGGGGGGGATTGAAGGGATGAACGAAAGGTAAGCAGTGAAAGAAGGAAGGTGGTGAAGGAACACAGGGTATGAAAGGAAAGAGCACGACAGTGACAGAAAGGAGGCCCGTTTAAAGCTTAGGTTTGTGAATACCTGCACTTTGTTTTCTCCATTTAAAGTGCTGGTCGGCAGCCATCCTTGGACTGCAGGGTGGATGCAGTGGACTGGGTCTGTGGCTCCTGGCAGCGGAGCACGGTGGACCATGGGCAATGAGGTTTTCTGAATTCCAGGTGCTCCCAGATGGGAGTGGCAGGCGTCTCCAGGAACCTGGGGAACGCGGCGCACGTATCTATGGTGGGTACAGCTATCTTGTCAGCACTGCACATGTGTGGAGGACCAGCTACCCACATCTGCAGCAGGAACAGCATTCCCTGTAGCCTTGATAATTGGCACAAGGATGCTTGAGTCTCGATCCAATGAGCCCTGCGATTGTCCTCTGCTATGTAGAGGGAGTGCTGCAGCATGTTTGTGTAATGCCACCAGGGGACTATCACATCTCTTCCCTCTACCTACTGGTCTCCCATTGGGAAAAACGTCGGTTTTCTGATAGAGAGCGATTTTTTTTAGATTCTCCCTAGATGAAGGACTCCCATTCAAATTCCCCCATATCCGAGTTGTTCCCCATTACTTTTCTAGGGAAGATAGTCTTTTTTGGCCTGTTTTCCAGTGCTCGAGTCTGTCGGGTTCAGGAGCCTTGGGGTCTTCTCATATCTAGACACTTCCGGTTTCTGACTTGCTGGCTTCCTGCGCAGTAATCTGTGTGTCTGGGATGTAATACCCCGAGCAGTTCTCCATGGTCTTCTTCCTGGACCGCTGGTGGCATATCCTTTGGTGCCTTGATGTGAATGAGGTTCCAGTGCGTTCAGGTCTCCAATATCTCTTCTGGCTCCCTTGTGGTTTCTACTTTTCACATTTTGGCTCATCTGTCTGTGGGGAGCTCTTCTTTGTGTTCATTGTGTATTCCTTGGACTGTGCCTGCAACGTGATCTTCAGAGTGCTGTCTCGCATGGCTTGTTGCTGGGGTAGATTACCTATCAGAATCTGGCTGGAACTTGATAATCTCTCCTTTCTAGCTATTGGGCTGGTTGTGACCTACCTCCCACTGGTCTCTGCAAGGGCTTGCTTCAGGGATATTTCTGCCATCGCTTTTTGCTGCCGGAGCATTGAGGGGTTGCAAGCTGACTCTCCCAGCTTTCTCTCAAACCACCACCTGCATCAGACATTGCCTTCAAGGTGTCCCGGTTCTGTTTCCCCGGTCTGCCTTCTGGGTTTCTCACAGTTTGTTGATGGGATCAGTCAGTATCAGAGTTGGGGCTTCTTATCCAACTCTTCTTCTCAGGCACCTTGTCTGGGCGTGAGAGAAAACAATCACCTCCTCTCTTTGTATCTTGAATGGCCGCTTTCTCAGATTGTAGATCACCAAGTCTAGCTCCCAATTGATCGTTCTGGCCCGATGGAGGTGATTACTTGTATCCTTTCTGGGCATTGGCATTGTTTATCACAAGGTCATAAAAACCTACCAGGACTCTCACTTCCAAGCTGGTATTGTATTGTATTGTATTGTATATGGATATAACGCTCTTTTCCCACTTGTGTGGCCTCAATGCGCTTTTTCCTGGTTGGAACACCCTTGGTGACTGTAGTCAATATGGTAGGGAGTTTAGTTTAGGAGATGTATGTGTGCATGTTGCCGTTATGATATGGCATTTATAACGCGCCCATACAGTGTTTCAAGGCACGAAAAAGCAAGGGGGGGGAACAAAGGGAGAACCGACAACAAGCCTACTAGGCCAGGTGTCATTCAGATCGCGCAAGTGCGTGGGATGGGGGAAGGGACAGTGCAGTACAGGGGAATAGATAATAACAATAAGTAATGTAACGGCCAGCAAGTGGCAAGTGCAAGGGTAAGTGCAGACATCAGGTGTCAAGTGCTGGTAAGGGGACTATAGTGTACTCCGGAGACCCCCGGCCGGCCCATAGAGCCGAGGCTTGCTCCGAAGTACTTTAAGATGAGATAGCTGCACCCTTGAGATGGATGGGGGTGCAGATTTATTACTCCAACACCAATCAATAAGGACAACTTAATGGTTTGGCAAAGGGAGTCAGTTTAATGACAAGTACAAAAAACATTGAGTCAAGGAAATCAGCAGTGATACAATCGTCCTTCTCACTTCAACTCCAATGAACTTCATAAAAATCATAGTATTTATACTGAAAACGTGTCATAATTGACGTATAACATTCAAAAGTTAATATGCAATTCTATTGGTTAGGAAAAGGTAACTTTAATATAGGTACTATAGCTGTATATGTTAACGGAGTGAGGGGATTGGGTAAACACTGTCAGGTGGGCGTCTAAGCTCTTCCTTCAAAAATGATTATTGTAGACGTCACTAAAAGTACGACGTCCCATTGGTTTTACTAACTATAGGACCCTAGATTATTTGTTCCATTGTGATTGGGTTGGCACCAACCCCATGCATAATTTTCAACTTTGATTAGCAGCACGCAGAATGGTCAGCCAGGTGCAGGGTGCCCCCTAGTTACCCGGCCTTTCTCCAATTAAGCTTACAATCACACATCGCTTCAGCAACTGTGTGTCAATTATTTTACTGTGATTGGCCTCGAAACTACATCTTCTGTCTGGAAAAGTTCTGATATCTCGGCCTGGGCGGATGCCAAGCATAGTTGTGAACCCGTGCTTATCCGTGCTCGGCTGGTCACGTGCTTCCCACACCTTGAATTTGTCTAGTTTCTCTCAATTTGTGCATTTGATTCTTATTCAGCTTGCCACCTGCCTACGCCTCCTTATCTTGACCTTTCAGGGACAGGATATTCTGTTCTGAAGTTTCAATTATATGTAGCTACTGTTCGTTCCTTCTATTGGTATGAACTTGTCTCTCCTGGCACGAGTTGCTTCTGCCGAGTTTTGATTCAGCCGTCTCTTCTCATTTTGCTAGAATATGAATCTCTGCGCATTTGGCCTTTAGTAACCTGGGTTGATTTTGCTTTGTTTGCAAAGTGGAATAACACTTATAATACTCTGCTTCGTTTTGAGGTAGATTATGTATAATGGCGCTTGCCGCACTATTCTTCTACTTAGCATTGCAAGCCGCATTGTTTTCTTAGCTTTCTTGCGGTACAGGTGTTAGCTGGCCGCTACATCCTGTTTACAGCTGAACCCTCTTTGTATTTCAACATCGTTCTCCCCTTTTAGGTTCACGATATCCTTATTCATGGCGTTTCGTCTCTGTGTGTCATTCTTGCGTTGTCATTTCTTCTATTGGTAAGTCAGTCCGGGTCTTTGTGACGTCACCATTCGTCTTCCATTAAGACCTTTTTGGTTTCTTCCGGGGCTGTACTTGGGCAATCTTCATTTCGTCTCATTTACTGGTAAGGTTTCCTTAATGGATACCTTACTGTCCATGGTTTTCTTGGTATCGGTACTTCAATAGGTGTTGCTCTCTTAATAGGTACTGGGCAGAGCCCTACTGCGGCTCTCTGCTGATTTATCTGCTCATCATATGTCACATATTTTGGTGTGAACGTTCCTGCTACTTCAAAATGAGGGACTGGAGTGCAGGCTTTATTTGGGAACTCCTCTACACTCCCCCCTCTGGGCGATTCATCGACCACTTTCATCTCCGTCTTTGGATTCAACTCACTCGATTCTTCTGTATTTATCTTCACTCCATCGCCTGGGTTCATTCCTTCTTCATCTTCTGGGTCTATAAATGATGGTTTGAAGAAGTCTCTTTGGAGTCCATATTTTTATTACTCCTTTCGGCTTCCTGCTGTCCTTACATGTTCATCTTTATTCCATGTCATTAGTTGACATTGTCCATTTGGGCTACAGTAAACCCATCTTCCCACATAATTGCTGTGCTTCCTGGGATAGAGAAACTTTGTTCCTTCTGGTGCGTGAATACTGGTCTTCACAAAGTCTCTTATTTCTTCATCAGTCAGGTCTTTGGGCTTCAATCCTGGCTTGACATCAATCATGATCTTCATCCCTATGGCTTTCTTCTCAGTCTTCTGGCACTGAGACATTATTATCTTGAGAACGCAAAATCCTAGCAATATCATCACTAGCAGGGCTCCCAAGAACTTGAATGCGTCTACCATCCATTGCGGGACCCACGAGAATAGTGATCCAAACCAGCTTTCATCAACTTCATAAGTTTCATTGATCATCTAGTTCTGCAGGTTTGTCAGCATACCTATGGCCTCTGTTAAGGTTCCATTCTCCTCATCGTGAGATGGTATAAATGTGCAACATGATTCTCCGATTTTTGCACAAACTCCTCCATCCATGGCTGTGATCATATCAAGGACATATCTGTTGTGAAGAGTCATCAGTCGGATGGCTCTTGGCTCTTCCTTGATCGTATTGAATCCTTTTATGGTCATGTTGATCGTCTGCAGCAACTCCCATCTGGTTATCTGCAACCATTTAGTATTACTCCGACTTGGATTCTTGACATAAAAATCGTTGTGAACACTGATGAGGTGAGGCTGAACAGCCTGTGTTCATATGGGATTGCATGAAAGGCTTCTTCCGATTTAGCAGAGAAGTAATTCTCTCTCTTCATCCGAGTTATCAGTTCCACAGATCCTCAGGTGAGCATCTGCTTTCGGAAAACTGTCAATATTCAGGTCACTTTTAGGGATCACCAATGCTGGAACGTGGACATTCACTATTGTGCATATTCCTCCCCAGTCTCTTGGCAGACTGATGTATGGCTTGGATCTGCCCAATAATGATCCATAATTACAGCAGTTCCATGCACCATTCCTGGAGCGTCAAAAACTCGTCCACAGTTCTTATTCCCGCCCATCTTTCTAGTGCCATTATTCATGAAGCAGAATTTTGGGCTTTCTAGTGGAACTATCTGCAAGGGTCATCCTCTGTCTTCGACCCATGTCAATAGTTTTGCAAGTTTCAGCCACAATGGCTTGCAGCCATTCTGCACAAGGTCTACAGTTTCTTTGTAGAGTCCAGTGATCACCCAGGCTCTGCAAATCACCACTCCTTTTTCCCATTCATCTGGTGAAAGCACTGTTCCCCAAATCTGCATTTGGGCTCTATTCTTCCACTTTCGAGCTTCCTCTGGAGTTTTTCCTTGGACGTTTAGTCTCAGGTTCACTTCCCATCTTATTCCAGCTCCTTTAACTCCAGGCTTCTCGTACCTGATCACATGAGTCTGAGTATGAGCTCTGTTTCTTGTCTTAATGTCTTGAACATAATCATGTTTGTTGGGATAGGCTGTTTCAGTTGCCCATATTATTGAGGCATCACTACCCATGAACTGGCCTCTGGTCTTGCACATTGCTACGTGTGACAGTCAGTATGCTGTCTGGACATCGATTTCTACAGCTACGAAGATCTTGGATTTCCCCATGCTGTATGGTAGGAGTGTAGAAACAAAGCATTCCCCTTTTGAATTTCGTATTCCAACTTATTTAATATGCTGGTACCAAATCCTGTTTTCCAAATGTGCTGTGCTGTCCAGGTAGTCGTTTAGTTCATTGTCATCTCTATACATGCTTCTCTTGATTCTAAGTGTTTTCATGTAGTTTGCTATAACTACATCCCTAAATGCATCTGTATGGCTCCTTCTTGCTGGAGGATTCTCAGGTATCCCGGTCCATGGTGCAGGCTTCCTCATCTGTGCCATTTGAGTGGATAAGAGTCTGGCAGCTCTTTCCCTCTCTTCATACATCCTTTTCTGTCGGGCTAGAAATGTTCGTATTCATTCTGGCATTGGTCTAGTATATGGTTGTACTGTGGAACTGGTACTTGGCCCCTGTGTTGGAACATATATGTTTAGCAATACAGTCTCTGTGGTTTTATTCTTCAGTTCCTCTTGTATTTTCCTTGCTTTGGCTATGAACGGCCATAAGAGTCTACTATCAGTTGTGCTTGTGAGATCTTCCTTGAGTTTGTCTTAGTCTCATCAGTGTTGTCTCAGGGGTGTTTATCATTATAATTTCTGTTGGTTTCTTCTCCGATTCCTCTTGTCTTTCCACAATGTCTGTTGTGGAGTTTCTTATGGCAAACAGTATCTTTTCTACTGTTTTGGCTTGTAGTTCTGCAGTCATTGACACTAGGCCTGCTTTGTGTGCATTCAGTGTTTGCATGCGTGTGGTTGTCAGTAACCTTTCTTCATTCATTCTTTTCTGTTTGTTTGTTACCACAAGTGTGCATGTGTCATTGCTAATCGCATCCATTTCAAGTTCATTCATGCCTCCGTCAGATCTTCTAGGGACTGGAATGACTATGTAAGGCCTGGGTGCTTTTGAGGGTTTCATGCGTGCATCATTAGGTGGGTGCACTGGAATTGGAACGCTTTGTGCACCAATAAAAAATGCAGTTCTGATCATTAATGACAGTAAAACAATGATGAATATGATACATAAATACATTATGCCCCTGTAGGTCAGGCAGCAGCATTTACTTCCAGAGAAGTGTGGTCGTCTCTCCTCCTGTGGGAGGACCAGATTGTTGCTCTGGATCCCCAGCTTGATCATTCACCAAATGTCAATGTTTTATTGTATTCCTTTACACAATATTGTCTTTCAGACTCTGTGGTTAAGGGTCTCAGGTGTTCCACAAGTGTCCCCCCTCTTGCGGGCGACAAATAGTCTCTTATCCCAGGATACAGTTCCTTTGCTAGACTATAGGAAAAAATCAAATTAAATAGCACTTCAGTAAGTCCTTTTACTTTGCATGTGTGAAGTAAGTAAGCTCCCAGTCCACTCCTCGGATTTGCTTCAGTCCTGAGGACATATTGTATGCTGATCAGTATGAAGAAATAGGGACAAAATAACAACAAATGCAATAAGTGAAGTCCTTGACACTGCTTCCTCGATCTGTCCCTCGGCGGAAGGCTTTTAGAATCTCCTCAGATAGTTCTGCTGATGGTTGGAGAGTTCTACTTGGAGCACAATTCCATGCAAGGGCATGCCCATCTGTGCAACATTATCTGGATAGCTGATGAATGTGAGGACGTCACCATTGATCGGTCTCCCCACTAGCTCTGGAAAGTCAGTGACATGTGAAAGAGGACGTTGTGGGCCAATCTGCTGTCTTCTGGTGACTGGGGCATTCGTCCTGTCTTGCTAAATTTCAGGATTATATGTTCTCTCATTGATGTAAACAATGTCTGCACTGCTCGGTTGCGTGGAGTGCGACTAGGATCACAATTTTATGTAAAAGTTGGCTTAAATGTTCTGTATTTGCAGGGTCTCGAAGAAACGTGAGCGTGTCTGTTGATCTTCCGACAATAGTTGGACAATCTTCGATTATGTGAACGAACAATGTGTTGATAAGCTCATTTATTTCCATCTGTGTTTGGGACATTTGGTTCCTTCGCACTGTACTCAGGAAGTAGGAGAAATTGTTCAGCAATGACAGTAAGCAGTCTTCTTTTTGTCTTTTTGTTTTCAGGATCTTGAAGAAAGTCAGTGACATTGGTGAGCCTCCCTACCAATGATGGGTATGATCTTAGCACTAGATCAAAATAGGTGACCACATCCTTGGCGATGTCGCTACTGCGGGACACCATAAGTGATTCCGAATAGGGTCTCGGTGTGGAATGAGTCAGGATACTGTATTTGCTTCCAATGTAAGCGTCCTCGGTCAAAATTTGGCATATTCTTTTCTCATCAAGGCTTAAGTAGGCCTTAATCCAAAGTTCAAAGTTCACAGGCTATGTTGTGGCTTATACGTGCAATTTTCTTCTTCACCCTGCAACTAGGATGCACAGAGTGTCCATTTTTTATGTCCTTATCCCCTTTTTTGCTTCGAGGAAGTGTCTAATTTAAGCCACACTTTGCAAAAGTTCTTTGTCTTTGGCTGGTCATGTGTCCTTTTTCCTCATCATGGATCTCGTCTGCACATGCTGTGATTCTTCCCCGTCGCTTGTTGACTCCTCTCATTGGGGTCCAGGCAGGAGGCCTTCTCCGATGTAGGGTTTGATATCGCAGAGAAAAATCCAAGCTCTCCTGCCTTGTAGTTTCACTGCGGATGGAGTGCAGTCCTCCACCGTGAAGGGACCGTTAAATCTTGGCTCATCACACTTTTCCTTGTATGGATCCTCACAAGGACGGTGTCTCCAGGGAAGACGGATGGAACACGTAAAACCTGAACTTGGTCTGTTGTAGTATCTCCTTCTGTGTTCTGTGCTGCTCTGCACCCTTTTCGTTGTCACTGCAGCTGGTCTGAAATTACTGTAAGGCAAGATGTCATGCAGTTCAGATAGTTTTGCATTTCAGACCCTAAAATTTCTCCTGTTGACTGGGCATCACATCTAGGTCTATCTCGGGGTATCAAGGGAGTTCTCATTCTTTGTCCTGTGGCTATCTCCTGTGGCGTAAAATGATGGTCAGAACCGGGTTGGTTCCGAAGTGCATACAGTGCCAAAGGAAGGCAGTGCAACCATCCCTTTCAGCTTCAACTTGGCTATCCTTTCCTTTAACAAGCCGTTGAGTTTCTCACAGACACTGTTACCTTGCGGATGATACGCAGATGAGAACTTGTGTTTTATACCA
Source organism: Ambystoma mexicanum (assembly GCF_040938575.1). Classification (NCBI taxonomy): domain Eukaryota; kingdom Metazoa; phylum Chordata; class Amphibia; order Caudata; family Ambystomatidae; genus Ambystoma; species Ambystoma mexicanum. Next base: position 143,538,878 of record NC_090921.1, read on the forward strand.
AGCAGCAAGCTAATCTGGTCAAATGTCTTGTTTACAAAATTTGCTCCGTTATCTGATCTCATGACTTCACACACCCCCCACCTACGGAACACCTCTCTCACAAAATATTTGGCGGCACAGTTAGAGTCTGGGTGTGTACATGGACCTGCCTCAATTCATCTAGAGAATGAACACACCACAACAATTAAGTATCTATACCCGTTACATACTTGAATCATGTCAACGTAATCGACATGCAAGTGCTGAAAAGGCTCATTTGGCCTTGGGATGACTCCTCTCATTACTTTTAATGTGTGCCCAGCCGTGAATTTCTGGCAGATTATACAGTTTACTATAAAGAATGCAACATGCTCGGTTAAATTCGGTATGAACCAGTCTTCTGCGAGTGGTGCTGCTAAATTCTCTTTTGTCATATGTGCTGGATAATGTAACTGCTCCAGTGCTATTTTTAATAGGGCTTGCAGGCATTACTGTTTAACCAGTTCTGTGTTGTCGACACAAGCTGTCAGAGGGGTTTAAAGAACACCCTTGTCGTCCACAAATATTCTTTTCTTCCTCTGGTGCCTCCCCTTGGAGTTCCATTAGCTGTGTTTGACCCAAATTACTGTAACTTTCAGGTGCAGTTCGTGTAACCATCATTTGCTCATTGGCATGGATAACTTCCACGATCATTTCACTTTTGCATGCCATACGCTTGGCTTCTGTGTCTGCTGCTTGATTTCCGCGTGAGATCAAATCTGTCCCATTCGTGTGGGCGGCGCATTTCACGACCGCTATGCCCACTGGCAGCTGTAGTGCCTTGATCAGCCTGTCCAATAAGGCTGCGTGCTGTACTGGCGTGCTGTCCGCTCAGAGGTAGACCCTCCTTTTCCAGAACGCTAAGCCTGCATGCACTGTTGACGTCACTTAGGCACTGTACACTGTTATTTCCTGGTCTACGTGATTCTCAATGGCGAGTATCAACCCAATAATTCTGCAACCTGTGCTGAGTAATGAGATGGTATTCGCACACTAATAAGCACTCAGAATTCTCCATTTGCTGTGTGCTTCACTACAGCAACACCAGTATATCTTTGTCTGTCACTTTGATCGATCCTCGAAGATCCATTAATGAAGACGATCTCTCCTTCTGCCAAGGCATTTTCTTTCACCCTGAGGATTTCATCATAGAATTATTCATAGTTTGCACAGTCATGTATTGGCTCTCCTTCAGTGACTTGCTCAGCTATGAACATTGTGTCGGACTACCTTAATCGATGGATTTGATATGATCACTTCATAAGCAGAGATGTCAATGTGCCCTTTGTGCCCTTTGGTTTCTCTAGAATAGCAAATAGTGAGTGCTCGATGTACGACGTACAACATCAAGGAGCATCCAATCACAATGGTTGTAGCCTTCCCTATGGTGAACGCTGCTGCAGCAGCTAAACTTTGTTCACAAGGAAAATTACCTCTCCTTACTGGGTCCAAATTCCAACTGTAGTATGCCAGGGGTTTGTACCCCAATGTGGTTCGCTGTGCGAGTACTGCCGTCATAACGCTGCCATTCGTGTGTGGAAACAGGTAAAATTCCTCTGCATAATTGGGGAACCCTAGAACTGGTGCTGTGCAAATGGCTCTATTGAGTTCAGCAAATCCTTTCTCCATGGTCTCAGAACAGTCAATCTTTTCTTTCATCACTTGGGCCTTCTTTAGGGCCTGAAGTAAAGGCTTAATGTAAGAGCTATAATCGAAAACCCATGCCCTAACGTAGTTGCATAGGCCTAGAAAGCTCTGCCTCTGTTTTATCGTGTGTGGCTTAGCCGTGTTCAGTATGGCTTCAGCCCTTCCTGGGGTCGCTCTCTTTCCTTCATGTGAGATCAGCTGGCCTATGTACAGCATTTCTTGTTGACAATATTTTAACTTTTCCTTTTCAACCTTATATCCTTTCTCAGCCAGTATAGTCAATAGCTGAACAGAATCGTACCTGCATTGCTCTTCTGTTGTGCTGCGAATTAAGATGTCATCCACATATTGTAGGACAACACTTTTTAGTGCAATATTGCTCAAGTCCATCTGCAGGGCTCTGTTAAAAATAGATGGCGACTCGCAATACCCCTGGGGTAGTCTTGTGCTTTTCAGACGCATCGGTCTGAATGTAAATGACGTCAGATCTTGTGAGTCACGGTGCAACGGGATTGAGAAAAATGCATTTTTCAAGTCAATCACCGTGAAATATTTTTCCTCAATGGGTATATTGCATAGAATTGTAGACTGGTTTAGGACTAGAGGCAACTCTGCCTCAACAATATCATTTATTGGCCTCAGATCTTGAATTAGCCTCCAAGACCCTACCTTTGATTTTTTGATTGGATAAACCACGGTATTGCATGACGACTCTGACGTCACTAAAATGCCCTGTTCCATCATTGCAGAAATTGTCTTAAAAATCCCCTCATCTGCCTGTCTGGACATGGGATATTGTCGGGCTTTTGGTAGAATTGCTCCTGGTTTCAGTTTAATCTTCACTTCTCCAACCCCCTTCAAAAGGCCTACGTCATAGGGTCATGTAGTCCATACTGAGACAGGCACTTGGGCCATGTCGTCATCAAAATATTCAGGACGGTTTCGTGCCAACATCATTCTCTGAGGTACTTCTCTTTTGCTCATTTTTACCCAAAAGATGACTCACTTCCACCATTGTCTCTCCCATATCTGCTTGTTCTTCAAACAGATCGTCATCGGTGACGTCAGTCAACCTATATCATTCTTCAATGGCAATCACTGCGCACCATTATGGGCCCTCGTCATCACAACCATCAATCAAGGCCACCCTTCCTCGTTCTGCATCTGTGTGTGTCATCAAGGGAAATACTTGTCCCTTTTCTTCATGTATCGGTATTCTTGGCCTGAATAGGAATTCATCAGGGGTTCTCATGATTCTGTCTGCAAGGCCTGGCAATCCTGACATAAGCACAAGCATACCAAAAGTGAATATTTCTGGCTCTAATGGTATAGCCCTCATGGCTGTGTGCCCTGCGTATGCTCTGATTATTTTGCATACATTTGAATAGTGCATTCCTGGAGTTGAACATATTATGCGCTCCTCCGTGAACAAGATTGTCATGTTTAACTCTGTCATTAAATCTCGCTCCAAAATGTTTACTGGGGTCTGACGTGAGTATAGTAAAGGCACATTCATTTCACATTCTCCTATGGAGACTGGAAGTGCATTTGTGTTGCCTTCATGTATTCACGAGCGTGTTGCACCCGTGTCAACTAGGAAGGAATATTCTTTATCCCCCATAACGACATCCACCCTAGGTTCCCTGTGAGGGTCTGGAGTCACTGATAGGATAGAACACATCAGAGTTCCCAGTGAGCTGTCCTAATCCATATACAAATTTGGCCCACTGTGTGCAGGTGGATTTCCCCCATTCCCATTGTTACTTCCCATTCCAGGGTTTGTGGTCTGCCCTGCGCTCATCGTCTGCGATAGTTGCAACGGTGCTGTTGGGATTGTCTTTATGGAAAATTCCCCATGCTCAGAGGTTGCACGCCTTGTTGCGCTCCTGGCGCTTGGTGTTGCACTGTGTGATTCTGTGCAATACCCTGCTGTAAAACTGCAGGTGGATTCGCCATGCCTGCTCCTGTTCCTTGGCCATTCTGCATCATGCCCTGGTTTCTGCATGTGCGAGCTAAGCGCCCTTTCATTCCACACAACCAACATACTGGCGGTGGTCAGATCATTTGCCCGTTTGACATATCTTGATTACCATTTTGCATATTTTGAAAACCTCCTTGATTATTTCGGAAACCTCCCTGATTATTCTGCCATCCTCTTCCCCTAAATCCTCTTCCCCTAGGGTAAAACCCTGTATTGCCCTGATTATTTTGCTGTGGATTAGTGACATGTTGCATGCTTGATTCAGCTGCGCTAGTTATCATGGCTCCCTCAAGGGCATATTTTGACAGTTTCTTCTGAAACAATTTCGCTTCCTCACCCTTACATGCAGCTTCCTTTTTGTGATTGTTTGCTTGCAGCAATTTGCAATTGTGTGCGATGGTCAGCTGTATTTAAGCCCAAGGCTTGGCCTCAATTCCCACCAATTTCTTGAGCTGTTTCTGCACTGGCTCTGGCAGCCCTTGGCACAATATATGGTACAACACAGGTATAGATTTCGTCCAAGATTCATGAGTCTCGAGCACCCATACGTCCTGAAACTTCTGTATATAAATTAACGGATCCTCAGACTCCTTCATTTTTCGTGCCATTATGGCTCCCATATCGGAAGTATCTGGGTATATCACTCGTAGCGCTTTCCATACTGCAGCTCTACAATTGTTCAATGGAGCTCCGTCATGCCAGGTATTAATTGTGGTTACATCAGGGTAGCCTGCTCGTGCCCACACATCGTCTGCTCTCTCACCAAGTATGGTGATTAGGAGACCTTTGCTATACCCTGTAGCTAACGTGTTCCCTTCTGTCATTTTTTCTAACTCATGTATCCACTTTCCGGCTCCCGATGTCAGCATTGTGGAAGCTTGTTTTTCAAATGTTCTCGATCCATGTGTGGCCATGGAATATATTGTGGTCTTACTCCCCCTTTCTCGAGTAACGGAAATTGGGATGTATAGTTCTCTCTCTCTTCCCTCATGGTTCTTCTAACTATGGCAGAGGTAATATTCCTGCATCGTCGCCTGCCTGGTAGGGACCTAAGTCTGTCCACGTACAGCAGTGATGACACCCCCCCTCTGACCGTGAGATACTTCTTCATGGTGGTCTGACTGCGTGGCGGATTCTGATGCCTTTGGTACAGATTCACTAGTGTCTAACCATCTTATTCCTTTCTTTCTTTGGAGTCGTCTTTCGCTCCATCTCCCTTCCTCATTTTCCTCGCGCTCCTCCCTTTCCGAATCAGACATTGTCTGTCCCCAATTCGTGCAACTTCTTGTATCTTCTTGGTTCCTACTTATTTCTAATCTATCCAGGGATAGTTCCATATTCCCACTACTTCGGGTGACTCAGGGTCTTACAGCTGAGTGCTCTCCAGGCGCTCGTCTTCCCCTTCCCCTCGGGGTGTTTGTTCCAGACCCATTTCATCAAATATTTTATCAATCGTTTCTCCGATGCTTCTGGTGTTTAAGTCATCTTCAATATTCGCCCTAGACATGCCTGGTACAGAATCGTATGCAGTGTAAAGACCGGAGGGGGGTGTCTGTACTTCTGCTCTCTTTATGGTAGAGGAGAGGCACAGAGGACTCCAGCTAAGATTCTCTATTATGGTAGCAATGGACGAGCAATCAAGGCCTAGCTTCTCAGGAGGTGATGCGGGCTGGTTCTTAAGTACAGTGTAGTCCCCAAGCACCCACAAAGGAATGTCCGCACACTGTATTAGTTCAAACACAGTCTTTATATAATTAATATTCAAGGTTATGTACAATATCATGATAACTCACTTTGTACTCAGTTATCTATAATGGCAAATATACAGTTCTACATGGTACCACAATTACTATTAGATCTCATTAAAGTGCATCAACTGTACGGTTAAATGTCACACAAATCAGTTCGTAACGGAAACCAACAATAGAGGTAAGAGGAAAGCAGTTAGTTGGAACAATTGGCAGAATACTGGCCCCGATACCTAGACACAGTTCTGTGTAGAGATCCCTCCCCCCCCCCACCTGGGCAACCTGTAGAATAAAGATATATCACAAGCCCAGTCCATATATTGTTCACCAGAGACTTCCCAATAGTTCTGCAACCCCAAAGTACCTGGCGTTGTAGCGTTCCTCGTCGGGGAATCGACGGCCCTTCTTGTGTCCTCCCTTTAAGGCAGGAGTCACGGGTCGTCGAACGTCCGACAGAGAACAGGGTGAGCTACGACGGTGAAGTGGCAGCTTCATTCCTAGCGGTATTCGTTGATGGGGAAGCATTAACATCCTGCAAGGTAGAGGCGTGCGGGGCACCTCGGTGTCGCTAGTTCTGGACCGCAAAGAGTTTGAAGAACTGTGGCCCAGGAAGGGTGTCAAGTCGTCGGCATCTCTGTGGTCTTCGGGTGGCGGGAAACCCACCGGCGGATGCTCCTCGGCGCGTCGACGGTCAGGCCTTCTCCAGCAGGATAAGGCGGGCGACGATGCAGACAAGAGCGTCCTTGGATCAAATGAAGTTCTTAGGCAAACGGGAGGACGGCGACTCCGGTAGATGGCGGTCGTCGACAGTGGCGGACAACCGTCTGGGTGCTTCTCTTTGGGATTCCGCGGCAGTCCCCGTCTCGGGTCAGCAGCCTGTCGAGGGTCTGTCTACCAGGGAGCTTTGGCAAAGATCAGCTGGTGCACGATGGTCCCTTGTAGCTCGGGAAGAGGGCGCTTTACGAGGTCCTCTCTGGGTCAGTCCTTGGAGACACAGCAGCTTTCGGATTGATGAAGAAGGGCAACAGCAATTCTTCTCTTCCAGCAGGGCTTCAAGGTCAAGCTTCAGTTTCACTCCAGTTACTCTTCAGCTTCTGAACACGAATTCTAGCAGTGAGAGGCCCTCAGATATACTAGTTGGTCTCCCATTCATTCTGCTGGGTCACACTCAGGCAACCAATCGGTCAGAAGGGCATTCATGCAGGCAGGCAGCCAATCAGGTGCATAGTGCATTCAGGCCATTCATTTCTCTCCAGACACTCACAACAAGTTATGTGCATTGGGACAAGTACCCAGCCATTCAACACTCCACACTGCATTCATACCAGTTTCGGCCAGGGCTGTCTCAGTCATTGTGTCAAACACCAGATACTAGACACCCACAACACAGAATGCGTATTCGTCACACACTCCATTCACCCAGGTCCCACCCACAGGCGTACCCACAACATATGGTCATTGGGAAGGCTCCAGCCAGTCTGGTCAGCACTTCCCCACACTACCATACATGGAACTTCCACCCAACAGCCAGTTAGGGGGAAGGGAAAGGGTCAGGGCAATAGAAATCAAGAGGCCACAGGGGTCATCGTGTTTCCTATCAGGAATCAACTGATTCCAATGGCAGGGCCTGGGTATCCCAAAATGGAGGATACTCAGAGCATCTGTCAAATCCAGCATGGAGCTGCCACCAGCCCATACCCTGCTCTGTGGGCCACACACAGGCACCCAAAAACATACACTAGGGGCACATGGTTGTACCCCCACCCATGGGTGCCATTAGGGTATCCCATGTGTCTGTTCACTAAAACCGAAAGAAAGAGCTGCACCGCCAGCAGTCCCACATGAACTCCTGCACAGAAAACACATCAGGACACACAATAAAAGGCAGTAAAGGACAAGGATACAGAGGCCCTGTCCCTCCGATGCATTTCCAGCATCATACGCAGTAAAGAAGTCTTCTATGTCTTCCCAATTTACTAGTGGACTGGTTTTCTAACCTCTCTCCCCAGATATTCAAGATCGCGTGCTCTGTCTCCGCTTACTTTCTATGTCGTCATCAAGTTCTCTGCGCTTCCTCGCCTCTTCTCTCACTCTTTCTTCTTCCTTTTTCTTTTCATTTCTACGTTCATCTGCCCTTCAAATTTCCTCATCTCTTTGTCTCTTTATTCTTTTCTCTCATATTCTTTATTCTTCCTCTGACCTTTGCTGTTCCTGTCTGTCATGATCATTTGCTGCTTTGTTTGCGATTGAGCTGTCTTTCTTGCTCTTCGCGATATAGCTGTTCTCGCCTTTGTCTGTCTTTCTTTCTTATTTTTTCATCTCTCAACTCCTTCTCTTTTCCCTTTCTCTGTACATCCTCTATCCTTTCCTTTTGTTTCGCGTCATCAATGCCTTTGCCATCAAGTTTCAATAAAATGTGTCCTCCCATCCATTCATTTTTTGCGAATGCTATCTCGTCAGTTCTATCTTCGTTTCCCTTCCATCTCTTCCCTTCTCTCTCATTGTCAAGAGATGCGCTGATCTGTGCTTGATCCCTTCTTTCATCACAGCGTCTCCCCTTGTCCCTTGGGACCGTGGAGGCAATATCCTTATCTTTATCTTTCCCTTGATTTTCGTCACTACTATGCGTAGGTGACTCATATGCCGGGTTGCTGTACCCCATGGCTGCTTTAAGCTCTCAACGGGTAGAATCCCTCGTCCTTACTTTCTTCACCCTTTGTTTCAGATGGGGCAGGTGGCACGGTAGGCGTCTCATCCCCCTCTGAGCATATATTAAGTATCCAATCTATTGGCGGCTCCTCTTCCTTTCCCTGTTCATACATTTTCCAAAGTTCTAGAACAGCGAGGCGTTTGTCTAACTGTTTGCCTGTGTATGTGGCGTGCAAATATGTCGTTATGTGTTGCAAGACAGCTCTAGATAAGGACCCATCCTGTGACCATGGCATAAACATCTTGTGGGTGGTTCCTTTAACCCACTCTCTACTTAATTTCTTCAGTTTAGGTGCGTGTTTCGGCAACTGTTTGCATAAGTGTGTCAATGGAGTTATGTCCTCCATGCTCAAATCTGTTCCCGTTCCTCTTATGTAACACTTGTCAACACTTTTGTGTGGCTTAAACAGTTCCAACAATATGAGCAAGCCCCAAACGCTACAAGCTCTAATCCCGAATTTTCACAAAATTGTATACCTTCTGTTTTACTCAAAAAACATCAATTCATATGCAATATTATCTTAGCTATTCAATCGCATAAAATTTAAATCAGTTTTCTCCAAGAACATTTTTCCATGTATGACGTCACAACAAAAAACATGTAAGACAGACGCTTAATAGACTAGATGAACACCAGCTGGTCACAGGTATCTCTGCCTCTAAACATTACCCCTTCATGGAGTCTAAACGTACCCCTTTCACAACGTCTTTAACCGTTGTGGTAGTCTAATCGTTCAACCTTTAGCTGGGACTCTGGGTACACGTTTCTTCTAGCCGCTTGTATTAAAAGCATAGGAATAAGGTGAATCCTCTCACTTCTCGGGTGTCTTCCCCGGTACCCTCTCTCTTCTCGGGTGTCCTCCCCCGTAACCTTTATTTACTTAATTATTCTCGAGTCATTATCCCTATATATATATATATATATATATATATATATATATATATATATATTCTTCTCTACTTGTAACTATATTTTGTTTTCCCACTTCCCTCTGTTACCTTTTCCCTTTACTTGTTCTAAGGCATGCATTTTTGCCAAAACATTCAATCTTTTTTACTCACTGTTCTCATATTTCTTCTCTGGACCCTCGGGATCACCACCTTTGTTACCGCCTTCTTCGGTTTTTCACCCGATCAGCTGCCCGTAGGAATGGGAAGGGATAGCGTTGGGAACACGGGTCACTTCAGGCCCTGGTCTGCAGTTTTTCTTACACTACCACTGTCTAAGGGGAGCTTCACGGTCTACTCAGCCGAATGGCAAAGGACTTGTGATATTGCCGAAGACCTAGAGTTACTTTATGTTGACGGTCAATGGGTGTCTTATTCTAATCAATAATCGATAAACCATACTCTGCTACCAAGAGTACTCTGGAGACCCCAGACCGGCCCATAAACCCGAGGTTTGCTCCGAAGTACTTTAAGGCGAGATAGCTGCACCCTTGAGATGGATGGGAGTGCAGATTTATTACTCCAACACCAATCAATAAGGACAACTCAATGGTTTGGCAAAGGGAGTCTGTTTAATGACGAGTACAAAAACCGGGGAGTCATGGAAATCAGCAGTGATGCAATCGTCCTTCTCGCTTCAACTCCAATGAACTTCATAAAAATCATAGTATTTATAGTGAAAACTCGTCATAATTGACGTATAACATTCAAAAGTTAATATGCAATTCTATTGGTTAGGAAAAGGTAACTTTAATATAGGTACTATATCGGTATATGGTAACGTAGTGAGGGGATTGGGTAAACACTGTCAGGTAGGCGTCTAAGCTTGTCCTTCAAAAATGATTATTGTAGACGTCACTAAAAGTACGACGTCCCATTGGTTCTACTAACTATAGGACCCTTGATTATTTGGTCCATTGTGATTAGGTTGGCACCAACCCCATGCATAAATTTCAACTTTGCTTAGCAGCACACAGAATGGTCAGCCAGGTGCAGGGTGCCCCCTAGTTAGCCGGCCTTTCTCCAATTAAGGTTACAATCAATCATTGCTTCAGCAACTATGTGTCAATTATCTTACTGTGATTGGCCTCGACACTGCATCTTCTGTCTGGAAAAGTTCTGATATCTCTGCCTGGGTGGATGCCAAGCGCAGTTGAGAACCTGTGCTTCTCCTCGTTTGGCTGGTCACATGCTTCCCACACTGTGAATTTGTCAAGTTTCTCTCAATTTGTGCATTTGATTCTTATTCAGCTTGCCACCTGCCTACGCCTCCTTATCTTGACCTTTCAGAGACAGGATATTCTGTTCTTAAGTTTCAATTGTATGTAGCTACTGTTCGTTCCTTCTATTGGTATGACCTTGGCTCTCTTGGTACGAGTTGCATCTGCTGAGTTTCAATTCAGCTGTCTCTTCTCGTTTTGCTAGAATATGAATCTCTGCTCATTCGGCCTTTAGTAACCTGGGTTGATTCACAGTGGAATAACATTCATAATACTGTGCTTCGTTTTGAGGTAGATTATGTATAATGGCGCTTTCCGCACAATTCTTCTACATTGCATTGCAAGCCGCATTGTTTTCTTAGCTTTCTTGCGGTACCAAGCATATGTACAGGTGTTAGCTGGTTAAATATCTTCATCCTGTTTACAGCTGAAGCTTCTTTGTATTTCAACATCGTTCTCCCCTTTTTAGGTTCACAATATCCTTATTCATGGCATTTAGTCTCTGTTTGTCATTCTTGGGTTGTCAATTCTTCTATTTGTACTTCAGTCCGGGTCCTCGTGACGTCACCATTCGTCTTCCATTAAGACCTTTTTGGTTTCTTCCGGGACTGTACTTGGGCAATCTTCATTTCGTCTCATTTGCTGGTAAGGTTTCCTTAATGGATACCTTACTGTCCATGGTTTTCTTGGTATCGGTACTTCAATAGGTGTTGCTCTCTTAATAGGTACTGGGCAGAGCCCTACTTCGGCTCTCTGCTGATTTATCTGCTCATCATACGTCACATATTTTGCTGTGAACCTTCCTCGTACTTCAAAATGGGCGACTGGAGTGCAGGCTTTATTTGGGACCTCCTCTACAATAGGGATACAGGCTAATTTCCCTTACCTACTGAGTCCCTCAGCAGCTTTGCTGGATTTGTAGGATTTATTTTTTTACCTGGGAAGTGTGAGAGCCTTTTTTCCCTACTCTTTCCCTTTTTTTGTGTGTGTTTAACATTTTTGTGTTTATAGACTGTGGAGCTTCACCTACTCCATAGGCATCATCTTTTTAATGTGTGTTACACAGCACCTTTAGTGCAGTGACACAGGGTTGTCTTTTTCAGACTTCCCACTTTAGACTCCATATTCTGGGGCAGACTACTGTCTCTCAGAACATGTAAAGTTGCCATTGACTTTATTAGTCTTTTTAAATTCACAGACCCAGTACAACCTATCTTACATAGAGTACTGGAAAGGGTTAATAGCTATCCCTTTTTGTCTGTCTCTCATGCAACATTGTTTTGTTCCCTTTTCATTAAGACTTGGCTGGTGGCAGTGGTATCTACCATATTTTTCATACCGCGGTTTATTTAAATAGCCTTGGTACTGTTTTAGGCTATCTTGGTAGCCTCGAACTTAAACCCGCTGGGCCATGTTCACTTTAATTTGGTTCCGGCTGGATTTATCTGCCATTTCTTTTTGTAAAAGTCTTTCTTGTGTTTTACTCTGTGCGCCAAACCAGGGTTGGTTCCTTTGTTCACCGTCCCTTGGCGGGCTTCTGCACAGAAGCCCTCCTTAGGCGCCTGAATGTCTGGGTAGGCAGGATGTGAGGGAGGGGCTTTAGGACCCTTGCCATGGGTTCCCTTGGGTAACCCGAGTCCCTCTCCTGTTTGATTGGCTAGGTGACTGCCAGCCAGGACAGCCACCCTGCTGTGTGCTTGACAACCAGGCTGTGTGAATGGGGGAAAACTGCATAAAAAGCAGGTCTCTGTGACTGAGAATGCAGAGTCGCCACTGGATCGAGAGAACCGAAGAGAAGCTAAGGAAAGAGGACCACTACCACGACTGAACCTCCCGGTGAAGCCCTGCTGCGGGTCCAAATCTCCAAGCTTTGACGACCAAGAAGATCTGCAAGGAATCTTCTTCCCCTGAGCTGGTGGGACCAACCAGTTTGCCCAAACTCCAAGCAAGGCCTCCCTGCCCTGGTCGAATTTGCTGTGCACAGCTGCAGTGAACCGAATAGCCAGGAGGCTCAGACCCTGTTTGGGTTTTAAGGAATGCACCTTTTATTGTTGCTGTGCTCCACTGCTGGTTTCTTCCCTGGGCACTGCAGGACCCTCCAGTCTTCCTCCTTTGTGTCAGTCTGACCGTCGCTTCAGGAACCGTGAGCCTGCAGGACCTGCCAGGAACTTCTGCCTCAGCTACAGCCTCCTTCATTTAAGGTACTGTTTAAATCCGGTTGTTTGTTCCGTTCGACCGCAGTGAAAGTGTTTAAAATCTTTCTCCAATCCGAGGGCTTGTCCTTCTCTACTCTTTTAAATAACTTTTCTTCAATTTAACTTTGTTTCGAACACTTGGCAAAGACTTAACCGCAAACTACTCTGAACTGTGTGATCCTGAGAAAAGACTGTGACCCATTAACATTGGCCCTGCCCTATTGATTTGAATCCTCATTGTAGAAGCCTTTACTAGATTGCCTGACTCGTCACTTGTTGGTGCTGCTTAATTTTGTATAATCTTGTCTTTCCCTCCCTTTTTAATTGCTGGAGTGCCATTTTGCTCACACTTCATTTTGAGCTTAACTTGTCCAGAATTCATTGGGTGTTGTGTAGTATATTAAGATTGTGATTTTTCTGCTGCTTTGCTTAGTGAACTGTTTTACAACTGATATGTAAATAAATGTATATTCTTTTACTCAGAAACCTTAAGTCAGTGTTTGTTTGAACCATAGTAATTGTTGTCCTTTGTGTAACTTCTGATACTGCTCATTTTACTCTTGAGATAAGTCTGGCTGCTCAGCCATTGCTACCACCTTTCTGTGTAGTACAGGCTTGTGCCAAAGGTGAAATTGTTCTTACACTTGTAGTCTTAATTGTGTGTGGTGTTCCCAAGGGTAATGCATATGATTCTGCCTAACAGTCCCCAAGTGCGCGGGTTGCCAGGCAGGCAGTGCAGGTGTTTAAGACTGGCAGGGGGGGACCTGGGCCTGAGATCAAAGGGGGTCCATGTAGCCAGTGCAGTTCGAGTTACAGCCAAGAGGTCAGCAGGGGAGAGGGGGAGAAAAAGCAGAAGCAAAGAGAAAGGTTTTGAGGTGCTTCCGGAACCAGAAATGGTTCTCCTCAAGTTTAAGAGCGGCAGCGAGGCTGTTCCTGAGGGAGGCCCCAGCTGAAGAAAGAGATCTACCACCAACTTGTTGCTTGGAGAAGCGGCTGACCCTGAGGGAGTTGGAGGCGGATGAGCGAAGAGCTTGAGAAGGAAGATATTTAGGAAGAGAGAGTGGAAGGTATTGAGGCCCCGTGCCTCAGAAGGCCTTGCCATTCTAAGGCTTGGGTGGCTGGCAAGGCTCGACTAAGCAGCCCAACGGAGTTCAGATACATGGATGGGTGCTGTTGAGGGTTAGAGATAGATTGCTATTGTTGAGAGAGTCTATATGAGGCCAGCTATACCGGGTTCCTTTCGGGTGGTAGTGGCAGAGGTGTTGAGGTACATCAGGTGTTTCAGTCTGGACGGCTATGTGTGATGCTAGACCGGATGTGCTTAGCCATAGCCGCATTCCATCATACATGGATGCATGGCCGTGCCTGCAACCTGTGTCCACACTAGTGGTGTGAGATATACGTACCGTAAGCTGCAATATTGTTGGGCTGGGGCGATGTTTGCCCAGGTCCAGGTCGACAGTTGAGAATCGTATACCAGTTGCCCTAGGTTTCACAGTGTAGCATGTAACAACCTCTCCTTTTTTCTGGTGTTAATTAGAACCCTAAAACTTGCAGGTGCCTCCAGATATGCCTGTGAAAAGATTTGGAGGATGGCAGTCCACGGATTCCGGCAGGATGGTCTATCGCATAGACCGAGCGTTATAAGAAGAGAAAGCTGTGGAGCAGAAAACCGTGGCGAAGTACTAGCACAGGAGGTGAAAGCAGAGGCTAAAGGAACCACTGGCCTCTGTAACTCTTGAAGGAGCATTTCCAGAAACAGCTGTTTGTTTTGTTTTTGGCTAGCATAGAGCTGCAAATGTATAGTGTAGGTTTGGTGAATACTTGTGTTGGGCAAAACGTGGAACATTTATTTATTAGCAGAGGCTTTTAAGACTAGGCTTGAAGACGTCCTGTTGCCCACATCATTGGAACTTTTTCTTTATAGCATAGGGAGTGCCAGGAGGGGCAGAATTAGGGATTACTTTGAGTTAATATGTTAGGAGATTCGGGAGCGGAGAACCAGTTATTTCCATAGCCCATCGCAACACTGTTCTGTAGAGGGATCCCTCTTTAGTTTAAGAGTTCTCTAGTTCTCTTATGCATTTGTCCAAACCAAATCCTAATGAACCTGGCACCAAATGTGATGGGGTCAGAGGCCTGACCCTGTCAAGAGGCGATGGGGGGACACTCTCAACACGGGGCAGGATGCCAACCATGGGGTATTCCACAGCCAGTCTTGCCCCAGAGGTGGGGTGGGGGGAGTTTGGAGGGCCCCAGTCGCTGTCCCTTCTACATGTACCTGCCTGAACATGTCAATCACCACTTCTTCTTGCTCCATACCTGTTGCACACCATGCTCGCCAGTGTTCTTTCGTTCCTCTAATGGGACACCCATACCAGGATTCCATGTGGCAGAGAGCCCAGTCCGCAACTCACCTGAGAAAGCGGGACAGTGGCAAGCAGAGTTGCAGAAGTATGCTGCAAGCACCTCCTCACTAGAGGTACAGAGAGGCAGTGGCAAGCAGAGTTGCAGAAGTATGCCGCACGCACCTCACTAGAAGTACAGAGAGGCAGTGGCAAGCAGAGTTGCAGAAGTATGCCGCACGCACCTCACTAGAAGTACAGAGAGGCAGTGGCAAGCAGAGTTGCAGAAGTATGCCGCACGCACCTAACGAAGTACAGAGAGGCAGTGGCAAGCAGAGTTGCAGAAGTGTGCCGCACGCACCTAACTAGAAGTACAGAGAGGCAGTGGCAAGCAGAGTTGCAGAAGTGTGCCGCACGCACCTCACTAGAAGTACAGAGAGGCAGTGGCAAGCAGAGTTGCAGAAGTATGCCGCACGCACCTCACTAGAAGTACAGAGAGGCAGTGGCAAGCAGAGTTGCAGAAGTATGCCACACGCACCTCACTAGAAGTACAGAGAGGCAGTGGCAAGCAGAGTTGCAGAAGTATGCCGCACGCACCTAACGAAGTACAGAGAGGCAGTGGCAAGCAGAGTTGCAGAAGTGTGCCGCACGCACCTAACTAGAAGTACAGAGAGGCAGTGGCAAGCAGAGTTGCAGAAGTGTGCCGCACGCACCTCACTAGAAGTACAGAGAGGCAGTGGCAAGCAGAGTTGCAGAAGTGTGCCGCACGCACCTAACTAGAAGTACAGAGAGGCAGTGGCAAGCAGAGTTGCAGAAGTGTGCCGCACGCACCTAACTAGAAGTACAGAGAGGCAGTGGCAAGCAGAGTTGCAGAAGTGTGCCGCACGCACCTCACTAGAAGTACAGAGAGGCAGTGGCAAGCAGAGTTGCAGAAGTATGCCGCACGCACCTAACGAAGTACAGAGAGGCAGTGGCAAGCAGAGTTGCAGAAGTATGCCGCACGCACCTCACTAGAAGTACAGAGAGGCAGTGGCAAGCAGAGTTGCAGAAGTATGCCGCACGCACCTCACTAGAAGTACGGATGCTCAAAATAAACCAGACACGACCTCCAGAAATTACTCTGTTTGCAGCGCACCACCATTGCCAAAGGCCGCAAACCCGTGTGGGAAAAGGGAGCGGGGCCTGAGGCCTGTTATATCTTTCTGCAATTGTATACCACCCTTGACAAAAAGGAAGGCAGCGGTTTGCCCAGGAAACCAGATGACAGGGAAGCGAATGGAAAGACAAGTGGAGGATAAAAAGGGGATGTGACCAGGACATTGGGGGTTGTTTTGGTGGGGTCAATGGAGGAAAAGGAGGA
This sequence comes from Ambystoma mexicanum, assembly GCF_040938575.1. NCBI lineage: Eukaryota > Metazoa > Chordata > Amphibia > Caudata > Ambystomatidae > Ambystoma > Ambystoma mexicanum. The sequence continues at coordinate 143,555,049 of NC_090921.1, forward strand.
CCAAGAGACCAGGTGGACGAAGGAGGGTGCAGCTGAGCATGGAGGAGAATTAAGTTGGGCGTGGATAAGGGGAGGTCTTGCTTGCTAAGAGAAAGTGTTGCTTGTGTGCTAGTGCATGCAAGGTGAGTGAGCAAGGCTAAGGGAGAGTGCAGGGTGTGTGATTGAGAACGGTAACCGAGAGACTAAAAGGAAGGTGACTGTGGAAGCAGTGTTGTGTAGTGGTAGTAAAGCGGGAGGAATGGAGAGCAGTGGGTGGGGTGGAGTGCACTGGGTGGAGGATGCAGTGGAGGAGATTGTAGTGGGAAAGGAGAGCATGAAAGAATAAGATATGAGGGTGATGTAATGAGTAGAGAAAGTGAGTAACATAAGAGGGACAGAAGAGCCTCTGCATGTTGCCTCTCCACCAACCTCCCATCCCCTAAACAATGCTTACCTCTTTCCCACCCCATCCCTCCCTGCTTACCTGCTTTAACGGAAATTAGCACTCCGGCCCGAGCGCTCCTCCCATCTCCCGGCCACCGCCATAGAAATGTAAAAGGGACAGAGTGCCTTTTCCATATGGCGGCGGCCATCTATTTTTGTTTTTCCTTGGGAGATTGCATGCGCAAGTGACGCCAATCTCCTGAGGTGAAAAAAAACATTTGCTCACTGGATAAACCCCCGGGGTGCAAATGGCTTTCTCCCCACCGGTCGTGCCTGGACATGGCCTTTAATGTTATGATATGATATGGCATTTATAACGCGCCTATACACTAGTGTTTAATGGCCCACAGCCCTCACTGAGGCCCTTGCGTCACTCTAGCCTACCTGGGTTTGGGCTGGTAGGCCATTAAAGGTCATATCAGCCCCCCACAGAGGGGGTGAAAGCCATAAACTGCCCCTACCACTTTGAAAAACAACTTAAAAGGGAGAGCGGGCAATACAGGTCGCCCTCAGTGTTCTTGACTCTGCCGTCTCTCTGTATTTCCAGGAATCTCTTCTAGTTTCAGTTCCCTGTTTTATTCAATAGGATACAGGACTCCTGACTTTATCAGTTTGTAACCATCTTGTCAAATTTCCAAATACAAAAAGGTTTTCCTCAGGAAAATGCATAAACTCCCAAGAAAGGTCCATTCTCTCAAGGATCTTTCCTTAACCCTCCTCGACCTACTGCCAGCAAACGGGTCTCTGCCCACGAGATTCCAGTCTTGTTTAAGGTAGTTGAGGTTGTTTGTCATAGGGTTATGCCTATCACCTCTTAATATATCTTTCTCTTGCTTTTTGAGTGTGGCTTTGAACTATTTAGCTGGTTCCAAGGCTTGGGTTTAATTCTCTTTGTTCCTTCTCCCATTCTCATGGTCTGGTCTCTGTGACCCCCTCTACTGTAAGCAACCAGCGTGTCTTCTGTGTGGCAGATCCTGCTCCAGCGAGCTGTCTTCCACTCAGTGACACTGGCACTCTGTCCAGCTCCTGGGCATCCTCTCCTTCACGCAAGCAGGAATGTTTCTTTGCTCACATCTATGTTACTCTCTCTGGTATTCCGTACTGAGAGGTGGGGACTCATTCCTCTTTCGCTCAGAGGATTCGGCAGAGCTTTCTATGCTCCAGTTCCACCACTCCCTGTGCATGGTCACGCCTTCCCTCGGGATCTGCTCCACATGGTCTTGCTGACTCTGCACAGCCCTGTGCCTTGTTGGTCACATTTCTCGTTATCTCTGGCTTCTCACTCGGTTATTCTCCTCGTCTTTGTCCGGACCGCCATCCGGGTCCTTCTTGACACTACAGCTGGCTCTACCTCCCAATGAAGTCAGAGGCTCTCCTCTGCGTTTCGTTGCTTCTCCTCCTCCATTCAAAGGGAAAAGTCCTTTTATTCTTGCTACCGGGGACCAAACAGGTTTGCTTAACTGTCAAGCCCTTTGAAATGTCATTGTTTGTAGTTTCACAGCTGACAGTCAGAACCACTTCTGGTATTCGTATATATGCAGACAATGGGCCTCATTACACGGACGGCGGTAAGGGTTTACCGGTACTGGTAAGGGTACCGGTAAACCCTTACCACCTTACTACGAGGTCCCTTTGCGGGTAGGTACTTTAACGCCTGCTGTTTAGCAGGCGTTAAAAAACAACCTGCAAAGGGACCAGGGTGCTAATGACGGTACCGCAATCTGCGGCACCGTACTTAGCGCCTTCCCCATTCCCATTGAGCCCTATGGGACAAAAATGGGAATGGGGAAGGGCAATGGGGGAAGGGGGAATTACCGCCCGCCAACCTTGGAATAGGGCGGTAATTCCCCTTTCTACCAAGGCGGTGCCGGTATTTTACCGGCATGGACCAAGGTGCTAATAGCACCTTGGTCCTTCGACTACCGTGTAATGAGGCCCAATGTCTCAGTTGTAGGGAGTTTCTTATTGGAATGGGAGTCTCTGTTCTCCGTAGCTTCATATGGAGTGGCTCCCCCCCACAGAAAAGGGGACAACACCTCCTGATTTGTCACATGTCCTCCATCCATTTTGTAGGAATAACAACAATAAAAGCCTATTCAATGCTGTATTATTAAGTATCCCCTAAATTTCGAGGATTAAAACTTTACAAAACACTTCATTTGGTCTTGTAACGAGGAGGTGAGTATTCTCCTCCTTGGCATCCTCCAATCCATTTTTGTGGGGATATCGACTATAATAGCTAATATGATTCTGCAAAAATTGGATTCCTTTGATTTAGAGGTCTAATGTTTAACAAAAAGCTTCTTGAAATTATTTGTATTGAGGAGGTGGGTAGAATATGTGCTTGAATTATTTCCTCCTTATTGGAGTTTTCTCATCATGTTCTTTCCAGGGGCTTCGACTGGGCTGGGAGTAACACAGAGCTCATCTCAACACCACACTCCATCTATCTGCCTGAGGTTGCCTAGGGAGGTGAAGAGACCTACAAGAAGCATCCAGGATCGATCTAGGGACTGCTCACTTGACCTCGGATGAAGTTAATTCCGGGTTACTCCAATCCACCACCAATTATACTCAGGAACTATTCAACATTGTAAAGCCCATCTCTAAGCCAACATCCACAGCTTCCGCACTCCCATCCGCTGCAGTTTGCAAAGCCCTCATGAACGACCTCAACTCCAAAATACAGAGCATCAGGACAGCCCCCCTCCCCTCCGCTCTCCCACTGACACTCCCACTCCCAAACATTCCACACATGGGACACCTTCTACCCCATCGATACTGCCACCCTCATCACCCTCACTGCTAAAACAAAACCTGCACACTTCCTTGATGATGCCTGCCAAGCTCAAGTTGCATCCACTGGCATCACTACCCTTGCTCCACACAGGCTCAACATCATCAACTCCTGTCTCTCACATGGTACTTTCCCCACTGCACTCAAAACTGGACAAATCTGACCCCTCCTTAAAAATTCCATCCCTCAACCCCATGCTCCCTGAAAACTACCACCCCATTACTATCGTATCATATCTCGTCAGAATCATTGAACGCTTTGTCACTACCCAACAGCAATAAAACATCACCACAAACAACCTACTCAACCCCTTCCAATCTGGCTTTTGACCTGGACACATCATTGTGACTGCTACTCTTCAAATCCTCAATGACCTCTACAGCATCACAGAAAAAGGACACAGCACTACTCATAGTGCTCAACCTCTCTGCAGCCTTTGACTCCATCAATCAACCCATTCTACTAGACATCCTAGCCCACAGTATGAATCTCTCTTACACCTTACTCAACTGGTGCATCTCCTTTCTCAATGACAGGACACACTTTGTCGCCAGACCCCAGTGTTTAAAGTGGGCCGGGGCCTGCCGGGGCCGGGCCCCGGCAGTCTCCAAAAAGTGGGACTGAGCCGGGGCCCTGCCGGGCCCCCGTCCTACCGCAACATTGGCGGGATGCATTAACCCGTCGCGGCCGCAGCCGCAACGGGATGATGCGCCTGCAATGAAGTCAGGCGAGCTGATAGAAGTGGCAGCCAGCCACAGCGACGCTGTGACTGGCTGCCACTTCCGTCAGTCATAGTAACTGCATCTGGTGACCCCTAGCGCGAGAAGTCACCACTCAGAGGTAGTTACTGTCCCTTTGTTTCCCAGGTCGCCGAGGCGTCTTTAACCCTTTAACCTGGGGATTCCTCGACATATTTCGAGGTTTATAAAAGATGACTTTGAAAGTACACATTTCAAGCGATCTTTTATAAACCTGAAATGTTTAAAAAAGATGGCCTGAAAACTAGGCAAACCGTAGGGTATGCACAAAATTATATATAAATGTTATATATTTGTGTGCGTACCTTACTATGGTTTGTGTACTTTGCAAGCCATCTTTTATAAACGTAGAAATATGTAACATCAAAAACTGTCTCTACACCATCACCAACTGGATGGTCACCCACTTCCTCAAAATAAACCCTTCCAAAACAGAATACCTCCTCATCTACCCCCCGCACCCCAAGGCACAAATTCGACCTGGACAACCCACACATATCCCTCTCCATACCTGTCAAATCTCTTGGCTTCACCATCGACCTCTGCCTTTCCTTCACACACCACGTAGCCACTGTAACCAAAACATACAATTGACAACTACACCTCTTATGCAAAATCAGACATATCCTTCCTTCTGATGACTTCTGCACCACAGTCCGAGCACTGGTTACTCTAAGCTGGTCTATGCAAATGCTCTCCTCACTGGACTCCCCAAACGGTTCCCTTGCCCCACTCAGGCCATACAGAATGCAGCAGCCAGACTCGTACACCACCTACCAAACATTCACACATTACCCCTGCATATTTAAAGCCAGCCACCTCAAACTCAATCTTACCTTCATGACAAACTCAAGCCCATCACCCACACAAACCCCAGACAAGCCAGCCAACACCTTCTACACATTCCACCCTGCAAACTCACATGCACACAAAAACAAGCATTTACCCACTGGGAACCCAGGGCCTGGAACACACTACCTCTTCACATACGCACTGCATCCTCCATCACCACCTTCAGAAAGATCCTCATAACATACTCATTTCTCCACACATAACTCTTCCCTCCTCCACTGCTATCACTTGTCCATTCTAATAAGCCTATCCTTTCCTGAAAACATTTAGTAACTTATTTTTTCAACTCCCACCTTTTTTAAACTTTGAGCCATATAAGGTGCTCCGAGACCCTCTGGGTAAGGTCAGCTCTAAACAAAAATTAAAATAAATAATGTATAGGGTGCCGCAATATTTGGTATCCCTTTGATTTCAAGGACTAACCTTCAAAAAAACACCACTTGAATTGCCTTCTTAGGCGGCGGTGTCTAGAATGGTATCCAGTCATATTTTCAAATGCATTTTTTCGAAATGCAATTATCTCAAACATTATGTAAAACATTTTTTTTAATGTATTTTTTGGGGGGTTTCGTAAGTAAAAAAGTGTTTGAAAAAACAGGTTTTTTTTAAAACAAAGAATAAAAAAATTAATTAAAATAAAAAAAAGAAATCTAACATTTTTTTTCTGCAAAATTGATTCAAGAAAACGGCATTTGAAAAAAATTACATTCGAAATAGTCACTATAAACCGTCTAGAATATGTGCCCAGGCTATATTCTTCTTGCATTCATCTGTGATGAATCTTCGGATGTCATCCCTCCCCCCCCCTGAGGCCAGGGATGTGAGCCCACTAACCGATTGTCCCCCTAGGGGTGGTACTCAGTGGGAGGATCTCATGCGGAGAGATTCCCCCCCCATGGGACGACTATCTGAAGAGAAGGTGGCATCCCTGCCAATCACCTGACCCTCGACCCCCTTCGCACAACCCCAACAACAACCCCTTCCCTAATAGGATTATGAGTTACTGTCATACTACCATTCCCCTAAAAAGTACTGGGATGAGGAAGAATAGGAATGAACTAAGTGAAGATCCCTTTCCTACTAATGTGAGAAAGAAGAACACCATTGACTCACAAGAGAGCCATATGATCAGTACTGTGATGAGGGAGAAGTGTGGAAGCATGAAGATTACCTATGAGAACCACATTGAACAGTCAAGTGGTTGCAGACTTCCTATTGGTCCAACAGTAGTAGAAATAGAGGAAGGAAACCAGTAGCTGTTGAGGAGCATGGAGCAGGAATGCTGTGTTGTAAAAGAAGGGGCTGAGGACTACAATGCTGACCAGAGACGGGGGAACCCTTGAACACCAGCAGGCTTGAGAGAACTGAGGGAATCTGGAGACTCCCTCAGTGGAGGAAAAAGGGTCTGGTCCTCCCTGAAGGAACCGCGAGTGCCAGGATCAGCCCGACGTGCAGCCGTTTGTTGACCGGGACACAGGGAGGAAGGAGACAGAGAGTCTAGGTCCAGTCCAGGGCAGGAGGGACCACAAGCAGACCAAGATTCAAGACGCCCCAGAGATCCAAAGATCCGGAAAGGAAGAAGACTGCAGAGCCACCCCAGGGAAAAGGAAGCTCTGAAAAGTTACCGGAGGGCAGCGAACAAACTCAGCTGCCTCAAGGGAGCCAGCACTCGCGTAAGCCATACCACAAGGTAAGCAGGAAGCTGAAAAGTCTCTGAAAGCTCAAGAAGGTGGTTGCAAAGCTGGGAAAGGAGGGTCTGGGACCATAAAAAAGTGGGACAAAAGCAAGAACGTACATGGACTTTCACTAAGGTTTGGCAGGAGAGTAAGCCAAGTCTACGGAAGGGAAAAATAAAGCGGGAATTGTGGGTGTGGGATTAGCCCCCAAATGAAGAGAACTGGAAGGTAGTGGAAAGTCCATCCAGTGCTTGGCAGGTTAGTGAACCAAGTCTGTATGACCCACTACAGCCTGGAAAGTGCATCCAAGCCACTCTTCTTCATCACAGTACCTGGTGAGAGGGAACCAGGTCAGGGACCCACTGCAGCTTGGAGAGAGCACCCAGGCAACGCATCTTTGTCGCAGTACTTGGTGAGAGGGAACCAGGTCAGGGACCCACTACAGCTTGGAGAGAGCATCCAGGCTGTTCTTCTTCAGCGTAGTACCTGGCGAGAGGAAGCCAAATCTGCCACACGGGGTCTGGGACCCCAAGGAATTGCGTTGTAGGCCTGAGGAAGGCTGGAGATAGCGGGGCATTTCTCCAACAATAAAGGAGTGGCTGGAACCACATTGGGAAAAGAACTGCCTTTTGCCCAAGGGAAGGGAGTCATTCCTCCGGATCAAGAAGACATCTCCTTTGATTTAGTTAGATTAGTATGTAAGGGACAGAGATAGGATTTTGACACAGCACATTCTGACACTAGCTATTTCCATTGAGGCAAACCCCCCTCTTAGAGTTAGGGTTTTCTTTTTCCTTTTACCTTTTAATGAAATTGTATAGCAAACAACATGACCCCTCCGTGTCAGTGTTAATTCTGCACCCTTACACATCTCATCTGCTTTTGTGGAGATTATCAAATATCACAGGTGTTATGGTGCTGTAATGTTTGGTATTCCGTTTGATTTAGAAGGCTTACATTTAACAAAATGCTGCTTGAACATTCCCCGTATTGGGGAGTAAAGTATATGACTACACTACATTCTCCTCCTTGCAGTCCACTGTGGTGTGTTGACGGTAGGACTTGGACAACTGGACACTTTTTTACGTGATTTATTAATCGAAAGACATTTCCTCAATTAGTCCTACCCTATGAAGAGGTTTCCCCTATCTTAAAAGTAAATGTCAAAGGGGGCTCGTCAGGACGTCCTACATAAAACAATACTGACCTCAGTCCCAAACCTAACCTACCTAACGGACGCTACCACACCAAGGAAAGAAGGAAAATTACAATAGGCCACAATTCTGGCTTGGTTACTTGATGCAGCTCCCCTGCATGTCCCCTTCTCAATGTCCTTTTCACACTTTCTCAGTCATAGGGTTTTCTGATAACAGATTCCATCTGTTTTAAAGGAATAAAAGTCTTGTATAAAATTAGTCTTGGCTCGTTCTTCCTTTCAGTCTATTTTAGTCCTTTAAACACCCATAACAATAGCTTTCCTCGTAGACCTTTTTAGTACGGAGACACCCCAAATGTATACCGAGTATTCAAATCAAATGAATGGTCTGTCATGGGCCCCTTCCTGGGTGCATGGCAAGCCCGGTCAGTATACTTCTTACTCGCTTTAACAGCTGGTGCACGTCAGAGGATATTTTTGGTAGCACTTAAGCCTGGAAGTGTTTTTGTGCTGGGGAGTGGCATGCGGGTGACACGGATGGATGGCAAGTGTTACAAGACAGGCAATACAGAATGACAATTGCAGGAATGAGGAGACTGACGACCAGGATGTTAGGTGGAAAAAACTTTGGCCACAAGCTTTATTTTAGTACCAGCCATGGTGCAAAAGAAAAACCAGCCATAACATCACATAAGGATAACAATACCATATTTTGGGGACAGAGGGAACAGGTGAGCGGGGGGCCCTAATCCCAATTAGGGGCCCGCTCGAGGCTGATCCCCGCCGCCATTCATATGAAAGCTTGTGACAATTGTTTGGCCACAGCGTGTGAGCTGTGACATGTTCATAATTGCTTGTCTTTGGAGCAGGTTCATCCTGCTTTCTCTTGTCCTTTCCAAGTGAGGTGGGGAGGTGTGCGCTTGTGTGCCTTTTACTGATGTCCAACCTGACCAGGTTTAGCACTTGCGCCCTCTCTTGCTCACAGGGTGATTTTCGCTGTAGTTATGGCTCTTGATCCGTATTTCTTGATAGAACAAAAACCCTGCGTTGTGAAGCCTTTCACTTGATCCTCCGCGGGATGTGTTCTTGGAGCCATTTTGATTTTTTGGTCATGTGTTTTGTACTTTTCCACGGATGGAGGCGTTTTAGCCTCTTGGTCCACTCTTTGGAGATGAATTTGGCACTTTCTCCACACCTGATCCACTTGAGTTTTTGAAGCCCCCACGCTCCGTTCGCGGGCTAGTTGTTTCCTCGGGGGTGGGTTCTAGGAGCCTTACTAGGGTCTTCCCTGCTCCAGATCCACTTGTGCTACGAGATCCCTTCTGCGCATTAGGCTGCTTGTTTTACAGCCGGGGTGGGTTCAAAGAGCCTTACTGGGTTTTTTCCCTGCTCACAATCCACTTGCATTGTGAGACCCCCTCAGCACTTAGCGCTGCTTGTTTTTACTGCCGGGATGGGTTCAACGAGCCTTACTGGGTTTTTTCCCTGCTCCCGCTCCACTTGCATTGTGAGACCCCTCAGCGCTTAAGCTGCTTGTTTTTACCGCCGGGGTGGGTTCAAAGAGCCTTACTGGGTTTTTACCCAGCTCCCGATCCACTTGCATTGTGAAACCCCCTCAGCGCTTAAAGCTGCTTGTTTTTACCGCCGGGGTGGGTTCAAAGAGCCTTACTAGGTTTTTACCCTGCTCCCGATCCACTTGCCTTGTGAGACCCCCTCAGCGCTTAGCGCTGCTTGTTTTTACAGCAGGGGTGGGTTCAAAGAGCCTTACTGGGTTTTTACCCAGCTCCCGATCCACTTGCATTATGAAACCCCCTCAGCGCTTGAAGCTGCTTGTTTTTATAGCCGGGGTGGGTTCAAAGAGCCTTACTAGGTTTTTACCCTGCTCCTGATCCACTTGCGTTGTGAGACCCCCTGAGCGCTTAAGGCTGCCTGTTTTTACAGCTGGAATGGGTTCAAAAGGAGAGCCTTACTAGAATGTTCCTTGCTCCCGAACCAGTTGTGTTGTGAGACCCCTTCAGTGCTTGTGTTGTACTATTTCGCTGCTGGGGTGGGTTCTAAGGGCTTAGCTGGGAACTTCCCCCGCCCACGATCCACTTGCGTACCCCAGTGCGCTTATCTTGCATAAACAAAATTGTGAGGGGGTGGGTTCCAGAGCCTTACTAGGAACTTACCCTGCTCCTGATCCACTTGTTGTGAGACCCCCCGTTCTGCATGCATGGAGGTGGATACTTGAGGCTTACTAGTACATGTTTCTGCTCAAGTTCCTCTCTCCTTTTCACTTTTGTTATACCCCTAGGGCTCCCACCTGTATTGATGTTCTCTGGTGGATTCTGAGCGCCTGGGTCTTCTATAACTGTATTTTCCTGGAATATTAACTAATAGACAAAAAGACCCCCCGGTATTTTAAGAAGGCCCTTCTTGGAGTTGAATTTTTATGTTTATTTTTTGAAGTGAGGCGTTTTAGCCTCCCCTAATTATATGATTGTGTTCCATCTTCTACCTGGCCCTTGCTATAGCTTTACCTTAGTTATTTGCAGGGTGGGAGGGATGGTTTTTTAGACCTGCAGCCGTCCTGCTGCTGTTCGTGGCTGGCGGGGAGGAAGCATGAGAAGGGCCACCTTGCCCCCAACAGATAAAGGCAAAATTCGGCCTGGGGGCAAGGCGGCCCTTTCTTTGAACTTCAAAAGGCCCCCGCTCAGCATCCGCAGGATGGGAAGGGGGGCCTTTGAAGTATGGAGGGCAAGGTGACAGGGGGCAGCGACTGCCGGTTGTCACGTGCCCCTCTCACCTCACCCTCCTGTCTTGGCGACGCGCTGTCTGGGTTCCCATTGTTAAGGGACCCAGCAGCCCGACCCCACCATGTGCATGCTAAGTGGGGCAGCGCCAAAAGGCACTGCCCCACCGGAGTTAGCACAAACCCCCCACCTCCCAGCTTATGGCCCCGGGCCTCCCATCCGGGTGGGCCCGGGTGTATAAGCCTGGAAGTGTTTTTGTGCTGGGGAGTGGCATGCGGGTGACACGGATGGATGACAAGTGTTACAAGACAGGCGATACAGAATGACAATTGCAGGAATGAGGAGACTGACGACCAGGATGTTAGGTGGAAAAAACTTTGGCCACAAGATTTATTTTAGTACCAGCCATGGTGCAAAAGAAAAACCAGCCATAACATCACATAAGGATAACAATACTATATTTTGGAGACAGAGGGAACAGGTGAGCGGGGGGCCCTAATCCCAATTAGGGGCCCGCTCGAGGCTGATCCCCGCCGCCACCCTGAGGGGATGCTGACCGGCGTCTCCCAGGGCCCCCCAAAATAAGAGATTGTGAATTAAGTACAGCCTCTGGCTGCTAGGGACCAGAAAATATTCCTGGTGAAGGTGTCCATACCTTCAATAGACAGGTGAACCCGTCACTGCAGAACATGGCCTGGTTGTGTACCGAGATCCCATGTTTAATAAATTTGAGGCCTGAGAAAAGGCAGAAATTGGCCACAGCTTTGTTCAGTTTGCGCCTAGAAATCTCCATGGCTTTGTTGCACTCTGCCCCATGCCAATGTTGGCGAGGGATGATTTCTGACATCATCACTTCTGTTCGAAGTCTTAGCATGTGTGCCAGAGATCTGAGGGAGGTGCAGATTTCAGCCAGGAGAAGCTTCCTGCCCAGCTGAGGCAAGTCATTGCCCCCGAGGTGTATGATGAGAAAATCGGGGGGAGTGAGCAGGCCCCCAGTAGGCCAGCCAATTTGTCGTGTAGGTCTCCCCAGCGCATGCCCGGCTTGCCCCACCAGTAGGTGATGGTGTCCTGGAAATGCATGCCGTCCTGGGTTTCCTCAGGCCATCTGCTGGCTCTGGTAATGAAAGAATGGCCCACGATCCACACCGTCTGGGACGAGGCGGTAGCCTGAGGTTAGAGGAAAATGGAGGGGGGGGGGGAGACGGAGGATACTGTTAGATCAAGTCTTTTCTGATGTATCTTTTGTAAGCCCCCGATTTCCAACCCCCAATCCCTTTTATGGCTTTCTCTTGCAGCCCCCCCATCCAGGCTGAAGTGGCTGCTCCTATCCTGAAGGAGTGAGATCCAAACTCAGTAGGATTCCATCCTATAGCTATTATAGTCTTCTTGAGGACAGACCTCACCTGGAATCTACTGAGGGCAGACCCATTTTTGTGTGTGAATAATTGCCCCCCCCCCCGACTGGGGCGCTTGCTCATGAATGCCTTGGTGGTGCAAATGGGGCAATATTCTGTTTCCTCAATCCAGTACAGGTTGATTATCCTCCCTTTTCCTAACTGATCATTTGATCCAGAGAGAAATTAAAAATTGTTTTGCCCAAATATAACTTCTTGCGCCCGCTCCGGGGCTCGAACCAATGTCCTTATATGCTTGGGACTGACGCTCTGCTTGTCGTGCTATGGAGGCTCTGCTGATGCAGCCCTGCTCACTCCTTGTGTTGTGCTCGAGGACCCGCCTTCTTTGGGCTCTGCAAGCTCCGTGTGCGGCCGTGCAGACCTCCTCGAGCTCTTCAGAGACCTGCCTTCTTTGAAACCAGTGTCCTCCTAGGGCCGGATCGAAATTAGAAAATGTTTGCCAAAATATAAATCAAATATCCGGGGCTCGAACCTATGTCCTTGTACGACGCTCTGCTTGCTGTGCTATGGAGGCTCTGCTGCTGCAGCCCTGCTCACTCCTTGTGTTGTGCTCGAGGACCCGCCTTCTTTGGGCTCTGCGAGCTCCGTGTGCGGCCGTTCGCTGCCGTGCAGACCTCCTCGAGCTCTTCGGAAACCTGCTTTCTATGAGTCCAGTGTCCTCCCAGAGCCGGAGCAAAATTAAAAAATGTTTGCCAAAATAAAATTCTAGCGCCCTCTCCGGGGCTCGAACCTATGTCCTTGTACGACGCTCAGCTTGCCGTGCTATGAAGGCTCTGCTGTTGCAGCCCCGCTCACTCCTTGTATTGTGCTTGGGGACCCGCCTTCATTGAGCTCTGCGAGCTCCGTGTGTAGCCGCTCACTGCTGTGCCGACCTCCTCGGGCTCTAGATGTGCGAAGTCCGTGTGCAGCCGCTTGCTGCAGGCTTCCTCGGGCTCCTTGGTCCTGCCTTCCTTGCGTCCGTAGACCTGCAGCCGTCCTGCTGCTGTTCGTGGCTGACGGGGAGGAAGCATGAGAAGGGCCACCTTGCCCCCAACAGAAGGCAAAATTCGGCCTGGGGGCAAGGCGGCCCTTTCTTTGAACTTCAAAAGGCCCCCGCTCAGCATCCGCAGGATGGGAAGGGGGGCCTTTGAAGTATGGAGGGCAAGGTGACAGGGGGCAGCGACTGCCGGTTGTCACCTGCCCCTCTCACCTCACCCTCCTGTCTTGGCGACGCGCTGTCTGGGTTCCCATTGTTAAGGGACCCAGCAGCCCGACCCCACCATGTGCATGCTAAGTGGGGCAGCGCCAAAAGGCACTGCCCCACCGGAGTTAGCACAAACCCCCCACCTCCCAGCTTATGGCCCCGGGCCTCCCATCCGGGTGTATTAGGCTCTTTCCTTAGGACCCTCTGGTTGGGCAGGCCCACACCTGGCTTGTATTTCTCTTGCATGTCCTCTCAGGGTTTCTCTCTTGGGTTCTCTACCCCTTTGGCGTAGATAATATTGGGTCTCCCGTTCCACCCTGCTCGGGGCGACTCACCCCTAACTTTGTCATATGTTAAGTAGATCCCCCCTCTCTGGGGTTTTTCTTCTTGCTTCTGCTTGCCAGTACCTCCTCTGACACAGGGGTATGGGATCCCCTCTCTCGAGTCTTTGTGATGCAAAGGTCTGTGTACTCTGTGGTCCACTAACAAACTCAACTGCCCCCTCCCACTCCGGCTCCAACGCTGCATTCCTGTCACTCTGCAGTCTTCTCTTAGGGGCGGGGCAGTCATTTCTTCGGCAGTGGTCACCGCCTCTGTGAGGCTCTCGGTCTGGGTTTCTACCGGCAGGGTTCTGTTCCCCAGCCCAACGGTCTTCCACATCGATGGCAGGGGGGGAATTGGGCCACGGTAGAGAGCCGGGAGCATTGTTTCGGCGGTGGTACTGGGCTCAGCAGCATTGCGCAGGCTCTCTGCCCACCGTGTACTCTTTGTTTTGCTTCCTCCAGGCCACGCTTTCTCCACGCGGTAATGGCAGCGTCTGCTCTGTGCTTCTCCCTCCCAGGTGACTGACTTCACGTAAGCACTCCTCCTGATAATGGGGCTGGCTCCTTATATGTTGCGGCCAGCAATGGGGGACACCTTCCCATTGGCTCCGGAGCTTGCCTTTCAGGGAGGGGTTTGCAACCAAGCCAGGTATATTATTATTATTATACTTTATTGTGATACAATCCAAAAATTGGATTTTACACAACTCATAAGTATATACATCCCAATAAAAGCACACATATATATCTCAAAATACAAACAGAACAAAACAGAGCATAAGCAAGACAGTTCAACTCAATCATATAAAATATAAGATATTGAATATGAGAAACAAATACATCACATAGCAGCCACGTGGTGGGATTTAAGAATAAAAAGATAGGTGGGTTACTCTACCAGGTGAACACCTTTAGTTATTGGTTATTGATAATTCCCCAACCCAATACGGCAATAAACAGAAAAGAAGTAATAAGGTTTTCAGTGAAGTAAAGGCTTCACATGGTCCCATACCCTAAAGAGAGCTAGCCGAAGGCCTAAAGTGGATGGATTTAAACATCCAAACCAAAAGAACTCATCTTTTATTGCCTCAAGGTTGTGGACCCATTTTTCGTATGAGTTCATGTATACCGGTCCCAATTTTGGGCAAAGTGTTAGTACATGACGTGCAGATTCCAGTGCTCCTGTTTTCTTACATATTCTACATGTTCTAGATTCACGAGGGATTTTTAGCCTTGGTCCAATTATGGTAAGCAAAGCGAGCTGGTTTGTTCTTAGTTGTAGCAAAAAGCATCTAACATCAGGTGCTGGGGTGAGCAAGAGATACACCTGGGGTCTAAGATATCTATGGGTGACATGAAGTACTGCCTCATACCCTTTTAGGGTAGCTAAATGCTCCACATTCAAGCACCAATCCCACTTATTCAGCTTATCTTGAAATGCTCTTTTCTGGTGAATAAATGGTAAGTGTTTTAGCTTTTCATAGGGCCAGTCAATCTCCATAAACAGTGATTCATTCAATTGTTTATAAGACCCCCCCTAGGATGTTTTTCCAGATCGAAGCATTGCCCTGCCAGTTTGAGCAATTTACAGCGTGGGTTGGCTAGGGCTTTCAAGTAGAAGGAACCGCTCGCGCGAAGTGCCATCCCTCTCAGGGACACAAGACCCAGTTCCAATCTTAAGTACTGTACTGAGCAAGAAGGTCCCAGTCCAAAAACAGAGCGCCAGTAGTGTCCCTCTAGTATATTTAGCCACATCAAGTCTTGCATTGCTAAGGCCTCCAGGCCGTATAGCGCAGTAGGGACAAAGCACTGCATATACAACTTCATAATACCAGCCATGCTAAAGCCAGCCGTCCCCTTAGCAAATCTACAGGCCTGGAGGGTGAGCAATTTAGCTCGTCTTTTTTTGTTTCTGATAATGGCTTCATAGTCTGATAAGGCCATAAAATCCAGCCCCAGATATGGGTATTGCTTCACCACTGCAATGGTTCCCAAGTTAGTATCAATGCCAGATCTTCTTGGCCCTTTTCTTGCAATAGCCATTATTTTTGTTTTTTCCAAGTTTATAACAAGACCCAGTTTAGCAGTGTATTCCTGTAGTTCATTAAGTAGGGACTTGATACCGGATAGTGTCCGGTCAAATAGAATTAGATCATCTGCATATAGCATTCCCGTAAGTGGGGTATCCTTCAATTTAGGAGGGCAGTTTGATTTTAATGCCATACATGCCAGTAAATCTGCTACATATAAATTATATAGCATAGGGGCCGTTACGCATCCCTGCTTTACTCCTATGTTGGTGTAGATCTCTTTGGATACCTCCCCCCGATCATTAAGGCGGACCCTTGTTACGGTATTACTATGCCGGGCTATCAAAATATCTAAGATCCAATGTGGACATTCCATATATTTTAACTTGCACCACAGGGTATCCCGATCTACCAGATCAAAAGCACTTGTGAAGTCTACAAAAACAATGAAGAGTGTGGCATCCTTACAGCTCATGGTGTTATTTATTAGCATGTCTAGGACCCTGATGTTATGGGTAGTGCCTGCTCCAGGTCTAAAGCCAGTTTGGGCAAAATGCAAGATCTGTCTTTCAGTAACCCAGTTTTCAATCTCTTTAAGAACCAGCGTGTTAAAGATTTTGCTACTCACATCCAGCGTTGAGAGTAGGCGATAGTTGGCCGGTAAAGATCGCTCCCCCTTTTTGTATATAGGTATCAATATAGACTTTTTCCAAGAAGAAGGAATTTGGCTAGATCTACAGATCCTTGAATATAGTGTGAGTAGTATCTGTGCCCAATTATGTGGGTCCTGCTTCAATACCGCATTAGCCAGACCGTTAGGGCCTGGAGCATTGGATGATTTTAAATTCAGTATAGCCTGTTTTATACAACTATAGCTCAGAGGGAGGGGCCAGGTTTGTACCCCCATAGTACTTTGTATGTTGGTCGTATTCTCTCTGAAGAATTTGTTAGAAATATAATCAATTATATTATATATATTATATAATCAATTATATTATATATATTATATAAATATAATAGAAATCTACCCATTTTTCTTCCTGGATGGGGTTTAGAACCTTCAACATCTGTTCTCCCCCCACCTTTGTTAATATTTGCCAGATCTTGCGGCTATTTTTGCTGCAGAGAGCTTCAGCAAATTTTTGCCATTTACTTATTTTTTGAGCCTGGCGGTACCTTTTTAGCCAGTTGTGATAATTACGTTTTATCTTTAGGGTCTCCAAAGTAAGTATGTCCACCTCAAAGATAGAAGATTTTTGTGTTCTTAAGTATCTTAAGGCTCTTCGCATAAGGCGTTTCTGGTCTCTGATATTTGCGTCAAACGCTCGAGTGCTCCCACTCTTCCAACTTATCGTCGAGATAGGATTGGCTTTAAAGAGTGAGTGTGTTAAGTGGGTAATCCAATTTTCAATTTCCTCAGGACTCTTACCCCACATTAATTGTTTAATGGTCTTATCGCTAGGGAAGGAGATAGAGGTAATTTTTTCAATATATCTGTGTCCATCTAATCTTGTTACCCACAGAATTAGAAGTCAAATTTTTACAGGAATCCACCTTTATACTATCCCCTCCACCTTGTACAGCTAATGTGAGGGGTCCATGATCACTAAAGTCGTTCAGCATGATGTCTAAATGCATGACATATGAGAGAATACACTCCGATACTGCCACATAGTCCAGAACAGAGCTCTTTTCCCCCACAGACCAGGTAGCTTTCCCAGGTATATCTCCCCTCGTACGACCGTTTAAAATGGATAGATTCCATTCTCTCATAATGTCCAACCAGAGGCTTCCTTTGTTGTTGCTCTTCGATAGGGGATTATCACATTTATTCTGGACATAACGATAGTTCCCACATCCTTCCAAGTCCATGCATTGTGCATTCAGATCTCCACAAAGTATCACTGCTGGCTTCTTATCCCCGGTGTACCAGGCAGACAGTATGGTGTCTAATTTATCTCCTATGGATTCTGTATTTTGCTCACCCGGCGGATCATAGATATTGATTATTAGTACCTCATTACAACCTGCCCAGCCACCTGGAGGTTTTATTTCAATCGCCAAGGCATTGCCTCCTGGGCTGTCCTGGTAAATCAAATCCGGGTTGTATGAGGACTTTACACCAATTAGAAGACCCCCTTTCGGTCTACCCCTGTTACCCCTTACTGCCATACATTGAAATATAGTATAGCCATCAAAAGCCACATCAAATGTTGCCCAAGTTTCTTGCAATAGGAATATATCCGCAGCTAAGAGGATATTACAAGAGATTCCCTCGTTTATCCAATGGCTATATCCCCTCGTGTTCCAACTGGTGATGTTAAAAGTTCATTTCCTTTTCTTCTGGTCAAGCATACCTTGCAGCCATTCCCACCCTTGTTCGTCGCTGAGTCTTTCAGCAGTCTTTGGTATTGTTAATCCAGGTGCGCCAGGGGCACAAACACAGGAGCATTTCAGACACTTTTCCTCCGTCGAGACAGTGGGTATGGGTACATCTAATTTGTATCCCAGATATTCTAGGGACGACCAGTTAGCCCTTATCATGGCAGCTGTCTCTGGTAAGCAGCAGTGTATTGTGGTTAATTTTACTCCCTTTTGGAGCGAGGGTTCAACAAAGCTGACATCGCTATTATTTAGTATCCTTAGCGATGGGATTTTTGAAAGAAGAGCAAAGAGTGCAGATGTATTTAATTGAATGCCCATTTTTTCGCCCTCAATGGGCGCTATGGTAACATTTTTGATGTCCAGTTTAATATCCAACTTTTCAGAGCTCAAGGGCCGCCTATTCTCCCCACAAGTAGTTTTGGTAGAGATGTGTTGGGGGGGGGGGACAGGGGTCGATACGACAGCCTCAGTTGCCTGCCTGAGTATAGGTGCAGTGTTTTGTAGTCCTGCTCCTAATTCTGAGCAAATTGACATCTGTGCTTCTGAGTGCTGGCTGGGTTGTCCTCGTTGTTCCTCCATTAGCCAACTGGTTAATGTGCCCGCTGTTTGGGCCGATCTTCGTTTCCTTCTAGCCACCCGTTTACGTTGTTTTTTAGTTAAGATTTTAGCTGGTGGTCGCGGGGTTGAATTTCGGGGGGGGGGGGGAATTGTTGTTTTTTTCCTCAGCTTTCTTTGCCTGTCTTCTGTTTTCTGGAGGGTTGTGTGCTGTTTTCCACCACCCCCTGCCCCGCAAGGGACGTTCCATGTTCCACCTCCATCGTGGTTACTTTGTCTACTGTCGGCCTTGGGATTGTCTTTCCCCGACCCTTTGGAGATATAACAGTGAGTGGTAGTTGCCGCAAGTCGATGCAGGGGTTATTTGATGATTTGACAGTGACACTCAATAAATTGCGGAGGGCCAAGACCACTCTCCCCTGAGCTTTTAGGTCTTCATGGATCCTACCACAGAGTTTTAGCAATATTTTGATGGCAAAGTTAAGTGTAGAGTTACCAGATTGTGATGTTTCATGAGTACTATAATCTGGTGGTGCAAGATCATGTACAGAATTTCCAGATTCAAAGACCATATTTGGGCTAGCCGATGAGCATGGGTCCCTTAATGGGGGTATAGTGACAGTAGATGGTGCGGGGGAGGCCAAGGGAGGGTCTGTTTGCGAGGCAGAGGATACAAAAATGGGATGTTCCACATCCCCCAACAGTGGGGTTTTGGTCAATTTCTCCAGGATCAGCAGCGTGGTTCCTCTTGGCGCCAGGGTATCTGATATAAGATCACCAAGGACAAAGGACCCTCCAGCTTCATCCTCCATTAGTTTCCCCTCTTGTGTACCCACTTGCTCTTGAAGGGCATAGCACAACTGTAGCAGGGAGTTATTATCAAGATCCAATGGTAGGTAGCTACCTTCTCCCTCTATTAGAGGCGTGTTCCCTTTTTTTGGGCCAATAACGTGCCTTCCCTCATGTGGTTTACTGGGAAAATATGCCTCCAACGGGCCCTTTTGGGGGACCACCTCATTGCCTCCTGCCGCAATTATGTCTCCATTTTCCGCCATATGAGTTTTACTCAAGTCCACTATAGGTCCTTTATTAGATCGAAGGCCATAGGGTTTCCTCCCCCTTGTCATTTTATTTCGATTTGTTGCCTTACCCGGCATTCTTTTAACCAAATTAAATCTAGTTACAGCTCCTTTCTTAGCTCTATTCAGGTCCAAGCGGGGGGAAATCGATAAGGAGCCGCCTTTTTTTTAAGCAGCGCCACTACCTTGGGCTGTGGCATCTTTTTCTCCGCACTCCCAAAAGGTTTTGTCTAATGAAAAACCAGCAAATTGCAGTGAGAAAGAAAGTTAGGGAGAATTTAGGGCTTTTAACTTTCCCAAAATACCTTGGCCTTTTGGCACTAAGGCAATGCCTAGCTCTAGTCTGACTTCTTCGCCTTCCTCACTCTCCTGTTTTATAAAAGCAATTTTCAATATTCACATAAGGATGGTGTGGGCTGGTTACCTGTACGTGCACCGTGATGTTTGAGTCCGGACCTGATGTTAGGCTTAGGTGGGAATCCTGAAGGGATCAAAGAGGTAACTATCTCCGCAGTCTCCCTCAGTGCACCACCAGTGCCCAACAGCCACACAACAGCCAATGGGCTTTTCTCCGTCGGGCTTAACGCCGCAAGGGTAAACGGCGAAGCTTTTTCAGCTGGTAAAAAGTCACGTGATGAGTCACGTCCAGGGCACAAGCCCCGCCTCCTCAGCGCTGCAGTCGATCTCCTGCAAGAGCCTCTGCCTTGGCTCGCAGTGCAGGTTTAAGCAGCTCAAGAACACTCGTTCAGTGCCAGCAATTAGTTCAGGAGTCAAACAGTAATGCGCCGCTCGGTCAAACGGCGAAGCTTTTTCAACTGGTAAAAAGTCACGTGATGAGTCACGTCCTGGGCACAAGCCCCGCCTCCTCAGCGCTGCAGTCGATCTCCTGCAAGAGCCTCTGCCTTGGCTCGCAGTGCAGGTTTAAGCAGCTCAAGAACACTCGTTCAGTGCCAGCAATTAGTTCAGGAGTCAAACAGTATATGTACCACCCTGACTTTATTCAGATTAGCCTCTATTCCTGTCTATTCTGAAAGGATGGTGGCCATTAGTGTTAAGGGAGATCGGGTCTGCTTATTCAACTAGGATTCCTTGCCCCCTAAGGGGGCGTCGACAACAACAAACTTTATTCGGCTTCTTCCATTAAAAATAGTACACACTGTTTATGAATTTGCTGTAGTTAAAAACAAATTGAGTTACACAACTTCATAAAATTGAATAAATACACTGTGATTAACACATAATCCATTAGCTCATGTATGCACTTTAATTCTGTAGCTGGATTTCAAGAGTATTATGACTTGAATGAAGCGAGACACATCTTAATTAAGCGGAACGTCATGGCATAATAAAATCGTCTTCTATCTTCCCTTCTTGTTTATGTTCCCAGTCTGAGAGACATTGCCTAATTAGTCTTTCTTAAAAGCAAATATTTGGTACACAACAGTAAAGAATGAGGTAGATCTTCTATTCCTACTTATTAGTCACCTGGCTAGACTCATTGGCCCCTCATTTTTCGCCAGTTGGGGGAACATTGAATCAGATACGGATTAAAAGCGATCTAAGCCTTGTGGCGAGTATAACGTTTAGATAATAATTCAGAGGCCAGAGGGCCTTTTATTGTAATCCAACATTCTAAGGCAGTGAGCTTATTTGCAGAGACCAGTCATTCTGATGCAAATCTGCTTCTGTCGCCATTTGGATTCTTCTCGGAGCATCATGTAGCGTCGACTCCTCTTTAGGTTGGTTTATCGGATTGTGAATATCCCTCCTCTCACAGACCGTTAAAATGTGACCACCAACCAGAGCGGTTTCTTGCATTCCCTTTGGTGAATTCATTTATTGCATTTTTAAAATTACGATTGAGAACACGGCAGACGAATTCTTAACAAGATACCCGATTTGAGCAGCAGCGCACCGAGAGGTCCGATGAGGGATGCCCAGCTCCAGCCCTATTGCACATGCCGCGGGGTATACAGTGTTTACATTGAATGAATGGATCTCGAAACCGTTTTTAGCGAACATCTGCTATTGAATTTTTTATTGTAATTCCTATATATCGAATGTACTTATATTGAAAACTATGTTAAACTAACATAGTGCTTTATTTCTTAAAACTAAAATAATTTAAATTGTTTTCTGCATTATCTTTTTTCACCACTTAGGGGGCGCTCTTTCCTCAATTTTTTCCATTCCGACGGATTTCTTCTTGCGGCCTGGAAGCTGCGTTTCTTTGCAGTTCCTGGTTTTTGGATTATTCATTTGGATTTTTTTCTTTCTTTACTTGGATGTTTTCCCCCTTTTCGGATGGATGTTTCTGTACTTTTGTGGATTTCATGGAATCGGATTTGTTTTTTATGGTTACACAATGGTTTTCCTGGAGTCTGTTTTGGATCTGTTATTATTTTTAAAAACTTTTTTGCTTCTCGTATTCTTGGTTTTTTGGTTCCCAATCCCCCCTCGGATGGATTGTACTCATTTGGATTCGTTTGTGAATTCTTGGACTTCACCCGTGCGGTGGTACGTACATGTTCAGTTTTTTAACAGTTGAAAGCATATGTATTAATGATATTGGTGCCTTTCGTTAAACATGGTTCCCTATATAAACCGGTTTAATTTTGTGAATAAGAATTCGATAAATGTGTTTTCGAGATGTATTTTGCGGTAAAACTTGCTTTCACTGTATGATATTTGATATAAAGACATGTAACCATGGGGCGGAACAGTTCGGGAGACACATGCTAGATCTTAAGACATGATTTTGAATCCTGGGCCTGAGTGTCTCCAAACATCAGCTACGTACAGACCAGTCGAGAAGACTTCAGCTTTAAGTACCTCAGCGCATTACGTATGTACTTGGGGCACCGTGTAAAAAAAAAAAAACCTGTAGCAACCTCACCCCACCCAACCCCCAACAGCATTAGGTTTAGCAGGTTCCTTATTCTCAGTCTGTGTGATATCCAGGACGGTTCCTAGTGATTGCGTCGACAGCCAAACAATTGACAACCATACCATTGAAAAAAGAATCTTTAAAAAAATAAAACATTGAATACTTTTTTTACATTTCTTTTATGGGGGGGTTCCCCTACACCTCTTCTTTTTAAACCATTAAACACTTTTTTTACAAAACTAAACCCTTTACCATTGAAAAAAATGCATTCAATGGATTTTTCAATGGTATGTCTGTCGATGCTTTGTATTCGATGCAATGACCGGATACCATCCAAAGGACCCGTTGTATGAAAAGGTAATAACCAGGAATATGCATTTGTTTACCACCTCTATGTTAGTTGCTTCTGACCATTTGGATGAGCATCTTTTCCTACCAACTGGTACACATTTCGTTCTTGCGAGGTTCACTTCCAGCTTCAGAGATTGAGAATATGCTGTTGCTGCCTGAAGATCTCTTTGTAGGCCTATCGGAGTCAGATCCAGCAAGATTGTGTCAGCATACACTGGAGCGCGATATTTCTTGCCATCGAGAGAAGAGGCTACAGGTCTCTGGTTAATAAAGAAGCACTAAAGATCTGCCAGCATTAATACAAATAGTAGAGGAGCTGCCTTGTCCGATATTGGACAACCTTGAGATCCCACAGGGCCTCCTTAAATTATTCTAACTGATATACAAATAAAATCTCTGGAGGTAAGGTGGGGATCAGGCTCTTCAGCCCTCTTTGACTGAAATAGAGTGGGCTGCCTTGTCTGACTCCTCTGTTTGAGTCAAAAGAAGAGCCTGATCCCCACCTTACCTCCAGAGATGTTTTTTTGTATATCAGAATAATTTAAGAAGGCCATCTGGGATCCCAAGGTAGTCCAATGTATACCATAAAGTATTCCTAATCACATGTAAAATGCCGGTTTTAAATCAAGGAAGGTTACATATAAGGTCATGCCTTGAATTCTGTTGCATTTGTCAACAAGAGCGGCCAATAACATACAATGATTGGTAGGTGAACTTCCCGGCCGAAAACCAGCTTGATTGATTGGAATAATATTTGAGGAGTGTATCCATTCCTCAAGTCTGCTAGAAATCCAGCATGAGATGTCCAGAAGTGCTGTAGGTCTGTAGCAAATCAGGTCTGCAAGATCCCCCTTTTTGAATATTGGAACTATGACAATGATGTGTTATTTATATAGCACCTTAATCCAAAGCGCTTTACAGAGCACATATTTACAAACAATATCACCCAACTAAAATTGGTACTCATTTATCGACCTCGGAAGGATGAATGGCTCAGTTGGCCTTGCCGGGATTCAAACCTGCGACCTGCAGATCAAGCTCAGATCGCAGCAGCGAGCGCTCAACCTGCTGAGTTATTTTACCGGTTTATGCTATGCGACCAGGAATCCGGGAGCATGTTCGTCTGCATAATTGTACTAAAAATCTTCAGCAGAATGTCGGCACACCAGTCCTGATGCGCAAGAAGCATCTCTGGTTTCATTCTACCTGGGCCTGTCCTCTCCTTAACAGATTAAGTCTTGTTTGAATTTCGGCATGTGTAGGTGGTAGAACTTGATTCAGATAATTTGGGGTAGATATTTGCATTGTGTCTATCCCAGTGCGATCCCACTTCCCCTGAAACGCCTACAGAGAGTTTTGCGTAGCAGGCGCACCTCCCTCCCCGTTCATTTAGGCGCAAGCCACTGCATGCTCCCCAAGTGCGATCTAATTGATCCACTTACTCCGAGCTCTAGCTCACACCACTGGCCTACAGCAACCGCATACCTACATTACGTATTGGTGCCTAATTACTCTCCTTCACCTATTGCACAGTTACACCAGACACTGGACATGTCAGTCCCTCCCACCTACTGAATACACTTCCACCTTCACACCTGATATAGTTATCGCCCACACTTTGGGGATTAATACTATGGTCTGTGCCAACCCTTACCTGGATGATCCAGCACTCTGGAAACGCCACTTTGCTACTAGGCCAACACCAAATTAACCTTGCTCCATTACTAATAGAAACCTTAGACTTAACTCTAGAGCCACCCCGCTAAAACAGCGCCCATATTTGAAGCTATACAACAGCTCACCCTCACCTTGCAACAACATCACAAACAACCATGCTCAAACTTCACCATGTTCTCACCACCCTAGCATCACAATCAGAAACTCTAGATTAGGAGCCCGACTGTGGACTAAAAACCCTCAGCCTCATGTTCATAAGTGTATCAAACACGTATAACAATTCTGCTAACCAGGCCACTGACTTAGACACCAAGTTAGCCCCTATCACCTCGTATGACTTACCCTTACCACCACAGAAAACCCTCGCAAAAGACACTTTCATCAAAACAGCCTTGGTGAATGCTAGGTCCCTCCCCGCCCACGCACTGGACATCGCTGATTTCATAACCTCTGAAAAGCTTGATCTCCTCGCGGTCACGGAAACATGGCTAATTGTTGCCTCTGGCCCTTCCTTGGCCCTAGCTATACCGAACGACTATGCTATCATCGGATGTCATAGAAACACCAACCAGATGAAGGGAGGCGGACTCACCTTCCTCTTCAGAAACACCATTGTCATTAGAGTCATTCAGGACCTACAAATCTCTTCTGCTGAATCCCTGTCTATCAAACGAACACTATCACCCAACCACACAGCAACAGTGCACCTCATCTACCAACCACCTGGACCCATTTCCTCTTTCACTGAGGACATTGTATCCCTCATATCCACTGACACTAAACCCAACTCGCAAACTATCCTACTTGGGGACTTTAATCTTGGGCTTAACGACCCTATGGACACTACCGCCCTTGATCTAGCCAACACTCTATCCAACCTGGGTCACACCCACATTATCCAAGAACCTACACATATCAAAGGAAGAACCTTGGATTGGCTCAGCAACATTAACTGTTGTATCGACCTCCTATTTAATGAACCATGTATTTGGTCGGATCACCATAAAATAACCCTCTCTATCAAAGCCAACACACAACGTCCGCCCCCAATCATCGCTCCAGCTACCTGCACCAGGAACAAGAAAGACATTACACCAGATAAACTCCTACCGTTATTACTCCCCCTTCTTAACAATACTGCCACTTCTGACTCTACAGTCTTAGTGGACATTTACAATCCGGCAATACTCAAAGCTCTGAATACCATCGCCCCTCTAAAATTACAGAAAGCTAAACCACAAGGTCACTTGAATACGTGGTTCACGCTGCATCTAAGAGAACTACGCAAAACTAAGAGAACTGCAGAAGCACATTGGAAAAAGTGCTCTACAGTCATTAATAAGAATGGGCTAACTCAGTGAGCTAACTCTAGCATCCTCTAACTACAAAGAAGCCATTATACTCACCAAAAAAGACACCTACAACAAAAGGATCATACAAGCGGAATCAAACACTAAAGAACTTTTTAAGATTCTAAAAGAATTAAAATCCCCTATTGCCCCTATTGAAAAATGTATCACAGATCCACTATGGTGTACCAACATTCAGAAGGCACTATTAGATAAAATAGCTCTGCTACAATCTAAAATTAACGCGAAAAAATGTTTGCTACTCTCTGACCCCGAATACAAACAATCCCCCAATAAGACGTCCTCCTTTGAGCCTACTTGTAAACCATTCAGTTTATCACCCCTCTCAATTTGGGAAGTGGAAAATATCATTAGGAAACTCAAACCCTCAAATTGTCAAGGAGGCGCTTGCCCTGCTCCGATCATCAAAGCAGCAGCACATGACCTTGCCCCATTTATTACTAAGCTTATCAATGCCTCCTTCAAAACTGGAGTAGTGCCCGACAACTTAAAAGACGCTTGGGTCATTCCGCTAATCAAAAAAACGACCCTTGACCCAGCCAACCCGTCTAATTACAGGCCCATAACAACAGTACCCTTTTTACTAAAAATATTGGATAGAGCAGCCTACCTGCAAATACAGGCTTATCTAGAATCCAACAATCTACTGGGACTAAGGCAATCTGGTTTCCGACCTAGACATGGCACGGAAACTGCCTTAATAGATCTCACCACTCAGATCCAAATTCTAAAAGACAACGGCAAACTAGCACTCCTCCTACTGCTTGATCTGGCGGCAGCTTTTGATTTGGTCAACCACCAAACGCTCTGCCTTCATCTGAAATCTGCAGCACATTTCTCTGACGCAGCCACTGCCTGGATCAGCTCCTTCTTGGCAAACAGAACTATGAGGGTCTTCTCTCCTACTGACTCGGCTGAACCCTCGCTGGTACTTTGTGGGGTCCCGCAAGGCTCCTGTGTGTCCCCAATGCTCTATAATGTCTTCACAAAGCCCCTATTCGATATCCTTGACTAATCTGGGTGTCACGTATACCAATTATGTGGATGACACCCAGATACTCATTCCTATCACGGGAGACTATGCAACTGACAGCAAAACCCTCAACGAAATCTATGCAGTAAAACAAGCGTGGATGGCACAACACGGTCTTTGTCTCAATGATGAAAAAACCAAGCTTCTCATCCTTGGTACGCACGCTTAGCTAAAAAACCTAAATACTGCATTTAAATCATTTACTATTTATGGCAATCCCATCATTGTCTCAAACAACACCAAACCCTTGGCATTTACTTGGATGCCACCTTATACTTCTCCAAACAAACCAATGCGGTAGCATCATCATCCTCCTCTTATACTTGTAAACTTATCACCGCCTGCAGGCCATTCATTTCCACACCTAATTGCATCACATTGGCTAGAACTTTAGTTCTGTCCAAATTAGATTATTGTAACCCTCTTTATCTAGGTACCAGCCACAGAAACATTAATAAGCTACAAGTATTACAAAATAACGCCATCAGGTCAGCCCTCAACATCCCTAAGAAGTCACATATCTCTGTGACCAGACACAATCTGCACTGGCTCCCGGTAGTGCATAGAATATCTCTCAAAACTGTTGCCCTTATACACAAAGCCAGAGCCAACCTCGCACCAGTTTACCTTACCAACCAACATACCCCACATACATCTTCAAGACCACTTAGAGCAGCTCAAGCAAACACCATGGCCATACCTAGATTCAAACTCGGGAGGAGCCAGCTTCCCAGTAGAGTCCTCAAAGCTATGGAACACACTCCCCGCTCCCCTCAGATCAGATCAGAACCTTCCTTCCACCTATTTAAGAGTAACACTAAGCGCTGGCTTCAGGACTTGGATACAACATCAGCTTAACCTTCCGGATCTCTGACTCCACGCCTGCCCCTCTGTTCATACTGTAAATACCATATTATATTATTTAATTGTATCTCCCATTGTTTACTGCCTGCAACTACAACATGTATGTACCTGTAACTTTAATCTGTATGTAACTGTAACGTTCTAAACTGACGTGCCCGTATGCCCCAGGGCCTGGCTGCGCTTTATAAATAAAATAAATACAAATACAAGTATCAGTCCCATTATATTCTCCTTCTTAGGGTCCTCGCATCCTGTTTTTTTGGGGAATGCCAACTTGAAGAGCCCATTAGGTGCTGTAATAGTCGGTAGCCCCCTGATTCTAAGGGCTAATGTTTACCAAAAACACCACTTGAATTGTCGTTATATTGAGTAGGTGCGTAGAATGTTCTCTATCTTGGTGTCATGCTCAGGAGGAGTACCAACATGCACCCTATCATGCCTAACAGTCAGACCACTGCAGATAGTGATATCAGTACTCCCATTCCCGGTTACCCTCTAACAAGCAGTACTGCTAGGCTTCCCAGGGCACACCCAGTTCAGGGTCCTAGGTTTCCTGTTGTGCTAGGGAAGCGTAAACGGTCCTTGTTTCCGAGCAGGGGCAGCGGCCGTCCTCATTGGGTGTCTCATTTTCATTGGCAACTTCCCTGGTCGGGCAGGAGCAGCCGATCGCTATCACTTCCTGGTTACGGGACGCTTTCCCGATCACATGCCCTGTCATCCGCTCACGTGATCGGGAGCTGTGCATAAAAGCCGGCAGATTCGAAACGCTTGTTGCTTTACAGCTGTTTCTCACGCAAACACTGTTCGGTGTTTCGATTCAGGATTCAAGATTCACGGTACTTGACCTCGGCTCACGAATCACGGACTGCTCTCTCTCTCTCTCTCTCTCTCTCTCTCTCTCTCTCTCTCTCTCTCTCTCTCTCTCTCTCCTTGGTACTTCTACTTTGATCTACACGGAATACTGACCTTTTGGATAACGAACTTTGGACTGCCTCTGAACTTCTCCCTGGTTTTTCATCCATACCACGATTAGCTGAACTGAGACTCGGACTGTTTTTGGACCTGCCTTCGTTTTGCCTGAACTGTTACAGTCACGTTCAAGTGTTCCACGTTCTACCAAGTGTCAAGAAACATCCAGGTGTTTGCAACCGGCACTACCATCGGGTGCCAGGCTTCAGAGACCATCTTGCGCGCCCCTTGCACCACAACTCCCGATCCCGGCCCCTTCTTATCGGGTTTAGGTAAGCTCCTTTTTGGCTATTAAGGTTTGCCTGTGTAATGAAATACTGTGCCTGTTTGTGCTAATATTTGGCTTCCTTCCCACAGCCTTGGGGTCTTCGGCTGCACCTGGTTCCTGTTGCAACTACACCAACACCTGTGGCCTCAAGGCTCTCACAGAGAGTATTTTTATATCTCTCTGTGGGGAACTTGGGGACAGAGGCCCTAATACTCTTCACGACACAGCAAGTTTTGACACTTGGTTCCAATCATCAATTTTTGTGAGAATACCGACTACAATATATTCTATTCAGTGCTGCATTATTTGGCGTGACCTTCATTTTGAGGGTTAACTCTTTACAACAGTGTCTTGATTTGGGCTTGAAACCCTTCTTTTTTGAGTCCTTCAATTCATTTTTGTGGGGATGCCAAATATAGCAGCTGAATCAGTGCTGTAATAGTTGATATCTCCTTGATTTCGAGGGTTAACATTTAATAAAACACGACTTGAACTATCCCTTGTATCGGGGAGGTGAGTACATCATTTGTCTACACCAGGACTCCTTCAAGACCTCCCATCCTTTTTTCTAGAGATACCAAATATAACAGCTGATACTGCGTTGTAATAGTTGAGGCCTACTGCGTAAACAAATATCACTTCAATTGACACTGTATTAGGGAGGTGAGTGCTCTGTGTGTCTGCATTATATTGTCTTTCTTGGAGTGCTCCCATCCATTTTTGTTGGAATACCAACTATGATAGCTTATATAGTGATGCCATAATTGATATCCCATTGCTTTCGAGGGCTATCATTTAACAAAACACTGCTTGTGCATGCCTTGAATTTGGTAGGTTAGCAGAGCATGTGCCTACACTATATTCTCCTTCTTGGAGTCCTGCCATCATCCTTTTTTTATGTAGATGCTTAGTGTAGCAGTTGCTTCAGTGCAGTGGTATTTTGTATCCCTTTGATTTCGAGGGTTAACATTTAACACAATGCCACTTGAATTGGTCTTGAATTGAAAAGGTGCGTAGTTATTAGTCTACACCATATTCTCCTTCTCTGAGTCCTTCCAACATGTTTTTTTTCGTAATGCCAACTTTAAAATTCCAATTCCCTTTTTGTTCTGTTTTATTTGGTATCCCCTTGATTTCAAGGGCTATCGTTTAACCAAATGTCACTTGCAATGGCCTTGTATTGGGCAGGGGAGCCTCGTATGTGTCTACATTACACTCTTCCTTTTGGAGTCCTTCCATTCATTTTAGTACAGATGCCAACAAAAGCAGCTGATTATGTGCTGTAATATTTGGTATTCCCTTTACTGGGAGGATTAACTATTAACAAAACGGCTTGAATGATGCCTTGTATCTGTGAGGTAAGTACATAATTTCTCCACACTATGGCCCTCATTACAAGTTTGGTTTATCCCACGGGAAAATAACACCAAACCGTAATAGTGTTAGCGGCATCTGGACTGCCAGAAATACCGGCAGATTACAGGGGCCGGTAAGTGTATGTCATTTACCATTCCATGGACAGGACTCCATGGGGAAATTGCTCGGAGCTGCTGGTAAATCCGGCCACCCCGCCACTAAACCTGTAACTTGGCGGTGCAGGAAAAGTGGAGGTAACAGAATTACCACCACTTTTTTCCTGCACCACAAACGTGCATTGAGGCCCTATGACTCCTTCTGGAAGTCCTTGCATCCTTTTTCTGGGGATAGCAAATATAATAGCTGATATAGTGATGTAATATTTGTTAACCCCTTGATTTCAAGGGTTACATTTAACAAAACACTGCCTGGACTATCCCTTGTATCGGGCAGGTGAGCACACCATTTGTCTACACCAGGACTGGAATTACTCCCATCCTTTTTTCTGGGGTTAGCAAATATATTAGCTGATATAGTGATGTAATATTTGTTAACCCCTTGATTTCAAGGGTTACATTTAACAAAACACTGCCTGGACTATCCCTTGTAAAGGGCAGGTGAGCACACCATTTGTCTACACCAGGACTGGAATTACTCCCATCCTTTCTTCTGGGGATAACAAATCAAATGGCTGATATAGCATTGTAATATTTGGTATCCCCTTGATTTTGAGGCCTGTTGTGTACTATAATACCACTTCAATTGACATTGTATTGGAGAGGCAAGGAGCATGAGTCCACCGCCCACTTACGCATATTCGACTCGAAAGAAGGTCTCATTGTTGGAGGTTGAATAAAACCAGTGCAGTCCCAACATGGCTGCTGGGTGTCTTTCACCCAGTGCCACTAAACGCTAAGCTTAGCACTCCTTATTGTGCATGGTCCGTTCACAACCTCAAACAAGCATTGTCAAGGGCCAAAGGCACAGCCCTTAACTATTGTCTGCTAGGATTTACAGAAAAATAATAAATGCTCGGGCCTGGACTATATGGGGGTGGCCAAGGCATCCAAAGAGGAAGGGTTGTGTTTTAACACGTGCCATCCCTCCCTCTGTATTCATTTGCCCTCCCTGCACTCGATTAGATATCCATCGGGACATCGTACCATTTCACATAGCCTGAAAAAGAGGTTGGCAACGCTGACAGTAGCCTTCCATGCCATCATGTGCAAATTACTCCTGGTTCTGCCACCAATTGGAGCAACCTGCCCAGGACTGCCAGACAGTAGGTTGCACAAAGGGCAAAAACATTTGCTCTGTATGCTCCTTAGCCAGTCAAAGCCCAATGTATGGCATGTAATTCATGTTTCTGTTAGGAGATATCCATGATTCAAATGTGACGGTGTCATGCGCGAGCTAACAGAAAAATGACCCTGTGGTGTTTACTACACACATAATATTACTATTATGTTTGGAACACCACAGTTGTCTATTTAACCATGTATGAATGAGGCATTTTTGGTGTAGTGCATATTTCACAAAACCACTTTGAGGTGATCCCAGTTTCGAAAGCCATTGAAAATATGACCCATTTGGGTCACTTGATTTACTGAAGATCTCACAGAAGCCGGAAACAGCCGGGCTTAACATTAAGGGCCCAATTCATGGAAAAGTGCGCATTTCTCACACAATTGGCACGTGCCGGGAATGACACTGCCTGAGCCTGTGTGCAGAATAAAAAAATAGTACCACGCATATTCATTGAATGTACTGCCCAAAGTAACCGTATTCGCAAGTCATGCCAGGAACGCCCCTGCACAAAGCATAAGCAGCCAACAGCTACCTTTGCGTGCTCCCCTAGTGTACTGGGTCCCCCGTAAGCAGGCCTGTATCTCGGGGACCCTGCGCAGGGTCCCCCGTACCTGTTGCCAGCACCCCGACAACATGCGCATGAAAATGTTTAACTTGGGCTAAACACAGAAAATCTGCGTGCGAACCCACACAAACCATTTCTGCACCCTCAACAGTGCATACGTGCACCACTAAGATTGGAACTCCGGTTGCATACATGCACCCCTAAATCCGACATGCAACCCAACTCCGCGCTGCGATTCCTATGCGCAAGTGTCTTTACAACTGCCTTCGGGTGGCGAAAAGATCGAGGGATTTGCATGGTCATTTCTATGCTGAGAGGCTGCACGGGTGGTTCCATGAATATGTGTCGTTTGGCGCAATTGTGGGCGTGCAGGGGATTGCCTATAGCCGTCCCGCGGAAGGCCCACTTTTTTGTATGTTCTTCCCCATTTTCGGTGTTCTGCCCCCTTCCAGCCCTCTGCGTGGTGTCTCGCCCAAGGCGCTTGACGGCTCGCAGAGACGTCCCGAACATGCGTGAATTCTATGCAAATCGTTGAAAAGTCCTGTGCGTCCGATTGCATGAATCGATTAACGGGATTTCACATGCAGTTTGGCATGCAAGTTCCCTATTTCCCATGCAAATTATTCCATAAATGGGGTCCAGTTTTTTCTGTACATTTTGAGTAATGTATACAAGTTTCATAAAGTACAAGATGAACAAGGGCTGGGCGATAATCTCCTGAATAAGCTGGGTACATTGGGTATTGGCAGGGGGGCAAAGACGGGATGCAGAGGGAAAGCGCGGTATATGCATAATCCGTCTTTATCGCAAAGAACGCTCCCTGACAGTTTTGCACCGTCTGCTTGCAAACAGCTTTGAAACTCGTCCTTATTTTATTGCAAACAATGTCCCTACTTGCACACAGCTTTTTTTCAAGGTCGTTATTTTATTGCAACATATGCTCTAAATGTTTTCCAAGCAAGTAACATAGTAGCATGGAGGAGGTGGGGGAGATAGGGTTTAGAGGGAATGTGAGGTATGTGTTAGCTTTCAAAATTAGCTTTATTCTCCTAATGGTCCTTATTGCATTGGGGAGAAAATGTCGCCATACTTGCGGCTCTCAGTGGAGTGCTTGTGCGCCCTGACTCTGAGGGCACTTCATTTCACAGTTCTCCTGGGAGTTAGAGATAAATTGTCCACCGAGCCGTCATGGCCGACGGCGATGAGGAGGGTGGAGCTAATAGAGACACTGGAGACCAGGATAGAGCGGTAGCATCACGCCCATGACTGTTGTTGGATGTACTATGGCCCTAGATGGAAACTGCCCGTGGAGCAGAGCCACGGGGATGACGACAAGGGAATTAGCTCCCACAGATGGGTGTGTAACTAGAGCCAATGGTTGCCTTGAATGACTGTTTCAGTCTGATGACAAGTATGAATGATACTTGCTGCGAGAGGCCCAACAGAGTGAGACGGAAACCCTGGATGACTTTCATGCAAGGCTGTGATGGCTAGCATTCACACGCAGCCTACTTAATGAGGAGGACGACGTTCGGGAACAGGCCATTCAGGGCTGTCATTCGGTAAACCTGCACAAACGGTTCTATGTGAAATTTCCGAGCCTTCAATATTCAGACATGTCATAATTTCAGGGGAGGGGTTCACCCCCCTCCGAACCCCTTGAATACCATTCCCCACCCTTCCTCACTCTTCAAATCACCCCCACCCTGCCCACCGAAGGGCATCCAAAAACAACGAATATGCACCTACATCCCCCACCAAAAAACACACACACACTCTCTTACCTGATACAGCCGCTGTTTCACCTGTCCTTCGCCTGGCCCTGTCTTGCCTGTCAGCCCCTGCACACACTCGCGTGTGGCAGAGGCATGATTGGTCACTTTAGAAAGACCGCTCGAAGCCCATCGGCAGGCGGCAGAGGGAAAGAAACACTAGACGGAGTGGCGTTCCTGGGAGGACCAATCAGATGGTAAGTTCCTAAGCTTTGACGAGAGAGTGAGCCCTCAAAGTATCTTCCACTGAGTCCCTAAAGGTCATTATCTACCAGGTATCGTGTGAATGTCCCCTTTCCCACCAGCTGCAGGGTGTCTTGTGTCCCATTCTCAATGGTGCTGACCAACTGCAGTGTATTAAAGTTCCGGCGGACAGCACAAATCTTGCTTCATTAAGATTCATTAAGATGTTCCGGGGTGGGTTGTGAATAAAATGTGGTACCAAATGGTGAGGTGATGGGAATCTATTAAACTGTTTGCTCTAATGACACTTTTACTAATTAATGTAACTATCGAGGAGGTGGATATTGCAAACCAATCAAATCCCTGGGAAGCACAGAAAAAACGAATCCTCCAACTTGCAAGTGCCTCTCATGGCTTCCGACTAGTGTATTTCTTGTTATAAAAATGTTGTTCATAGTGCATTCGGATGTGAGCCTCTCGATCAGAGCAAATCCACAGTTCTATCTGATTTGATCTCAACCAGCTGTAATAAACCGCATTGCTTCTTGCCCGGTTTGTGCTCCAATTTTTGATTATGTGGTTTTTATTATGCACTAATTAGCGGACCCCTGACTACAATACTGTTACGCCTGTCTGTTAGGCAGAAACCTGTGCATTTCCCTTAAGGACCACTGCAAAAGGCTTAGGACTACAGGTGTTGGCAGTTAACCCAATTGGTAGCAGTCTGTACCACCCAGATTTACCTGGTAGCTGTGGCTGAGCAGCCAGACTTCTCTCAAGAAGAGTTAGACAGTATATAGAGTATACAAAATAGGTACAAAGATACAGTAGCATAAGCAAACGCTGACCAGAGCTTTGGTATAAAAGTATATAATTATTTATTTAAAACTACACTTGTAAAATACACTAACACTAATATGGCAAGCAAGTTCAAACCTAGTCACTATCAATATATATACATCCCTGATTAATAATTGAACAGGTCTTAGTTAAAACACCACTTATTTGCAGACAGAGGTGAGCGCTTAACCTAAGATGGCACTCCAATAAGTTAGTTAAAAAGGGAGGGAAAAGGCAGAATTAGGAATGCACACAATACCAACACTTTTAAAAGAACCAGAGCAAGTCAGTAAAGGTAGAATCTACTGTAGAGCAAGAAAGTTCATAGGCCAGGCCCACTCTTGGAGAGACCAGGGCGGAATGTGTCCAAGATCACACAGTTGAATTATACTTTAAAAGTCTTTGCAGATAGTTCAAAAAGAGTTGGATCAGTTCAGAGAAAGTTAGTTAACAGGTCCCAGGTCACCCCAGGATAGAGAGTCAAGGATTTACGGGACACCTTGAACAGTCTGTTGGAAGGGAGACCAGGCGGGACACAGTACCCGAAGTGGTGCGAAAGCTCCAGCGGGGGCAGTTGTTCCTGGCAGCGGGTGCAAGTCGGTGCTTTGTCCAGGGGAAGAGAAGATCTCGACGTGGAGGAAAGCTGGAGGTCGTTGCACTGCCAGGGAAGAAACCAGCCGCGGAGTTTCCCGGTTAAAAGGTACTACCCTTTTATTCGCGGTAGTGGTGAAGCGTAGCTATCCGGTCACCAGGGTGCTTGGCACGGGCGATTCAACCACGAGACGATCCAGGAAGGCGAAAAGAGGGTGAACTGGTTATCCCCACCAGTTCAGAGGAAGAAGACTCTCTGGGATGAAGATCTTCTCTGTCGTCGGGAAGTGGTGAGGCGGTTCAGCAGGGCTCCACCGGTGGTGTCGTCGTTGCAGGTCGGCTCAGCTTCTCCCTCTTCGGATTCTTTGGTCCTGTGGCGACTTCTGAAGTTCCAGTCCCCAAAGCCCTGCTTTTATACAGAAAACCCCCATTCATCAGTCCTAGCTGACACTCAAACATGCTAAGTGGTGAGCCGGGCGGCTCACCACTGGGCCAATCACACAAGAGTGCGACTTAAGTTGCTGAGGCAACTCAGTTCAGGGTGCCTAAACCCACCCTCCCACACATCCTGTAGACCCAGACAGAGTGGCACCACTTTTGGTGGCTTCTGTGCAGAAGCCCGCAAAAAGTGCAACAAAGGGCTCGACTTGGGTTGGAGTTACAGAGGCGAACACAAACGCCATTTTAAAACTGAGTCCTGGCAAAAAGACCTGACTGGGGAATAAATATTAAATAAATAACCTGGCGGTATCTTTAACATTGCACCAAAAAAGTGGTGCGTTTAAAATGAATGGGAAAATCCCATAGGAAATATTCTGGTGGAATATTTTGCGTGGTAACCACTGCCACCAGCCAGAAACTCGACGAGGGGGGACTGCACAGTGCCCCCTCAAAAAACAGACCCAGGGGCAATCTAATTACCCCTACCAGTACTTCCACAATATGATGGTTTCTACTGGTTCTGTTCACAATTTAAGACTAGTAAAGTCAATGGTGACTTTACATGCCCTGGGAGACAGTAGTCAGTCCCAGTGTATAGAGTCTATGTTTGGGGGTCACTATGACACCCCTATGTTACTGCACGCAGGGAGCTGTGTAACACACTTACCAAAAACACATGAAACCCTATGGAGTGAAAGACCCCATATCCCATAGAACACATTACAAAGTCAAAGGATATCTCAAATCATGTCTAAGAGTGGGAGAAAAAGAGTCTCACTCTTAGCAGGAGAAAAAATTCAACCCCAAAAATCCAGCAAAGCTACTAGGGGACTCACTAGGTTTGGGAAATTAGCCTATACAGAGAATTCTCCCTAACACTGTCTTAATGCCTGAATTCACACTGCTGGGGATTTTCATTGTTTCTGAAGGTGGAACGGGAGTTACATTTCCACCTCCCATTTGCCCTTTTTGCCCGTTTGCAGTTTTTCATGCTGGCGTAAAACCAATGATTCCCTATGAAATACACCTTTTCATTGCACCGACAAAAAGTAGGTGGTTTCTATAGGAAATCCTTGTAATCTCTGCCAGCCATGTGTGCCATGGGAGGCCGTGTTTACTCTTTTTGCACTGTAGTGCAAAAGAAAGGTGTAAAGCTACTTCACCTTCTCTTTCCAATTCCCATTTGCACTCTAATGTGCAATTGGTGAAAATTTCACAGAGGGGACCTGTCTTCACTTAACAAAACGAGCTCCTAAATGATCACTTAAAAGTGGTATTAAGCACACCACCAGGCCTGGGTCATCTACAGAATGAGGGTGATCTACTCACTGATAGAATTGTCTACATCTCCGAGGGAGAAATTTATTTCATTTTACACGTAGTTCATGTAGAAGCTGAACGATAGGGAGCTTTATTTGCAGTATGGGAACAGGAGCGCTTGTGTCAATGATGAGTGTTCTAAAGTACATTGCACGGATAGTATAGATCAGTGGGAATGCACTGATCTTGTAAGCAAGTTAACGCTGAGCAACAAAAATTTGTATCCCAGGTCCGCGCTTAGAAACCTCTTCAGTATTAAGTGTGTTATAAATAACCAATTATCAGTGGCCGAAGTGTACAAAAAGAAGTAGTGGAACTATGTTCCCTGCTGTCCTGCCTGCTCTCCACACACCCCATAGCCACGCCCCCCCCCACACACAATTCAAACCCCCAAACAAACACACCTGCTATTTAAGTAAATGCTCGGTGCAGTGCACTGAAGTGCAATCTTCAACTTCTTCCTACACTTTTATTTTAAGACTAAACCATTCCAGAACTGTTTCTTTTTCAAATAAAAGTATAGGAACAGTGAAACTTAAAAATTAAAAGTATAGGAGCACCGCTCCTGCCTACTTCGACCTCTGCCAATTATACTAATAATAATTGCACGGCCTCATGATGTATTGCTTGTTTGGGGGTAAGCAAAGACACCTGCTCCTCCTTTTAGGTTACGCTAAGCCCAATTTGTCCACGCTAACTTTCACAGCCTCACCCCCATCCCCAGACATGCCAAGTGTAGACCTAATCGCGAGACTGCAACGCCAAGCTCTCGCAAGACTTGGGATTGAAAAGCGCGGGAGCCACATTGGAAGGGCATCAGAGCGACAGAGCAGAAACAGCTGCCGGCACTCCTCCTGCAGAAGGAGCTGGCGACCTCCCCAGCACACAGAGTCGGCCTAAAAGCCCAAACACTTTAGTAGCTAAGTCAGTGAAGTGAAATGCCACCTGAAGTTTACTGTAATTATATGCCTTTAAGTATTTGCATCATTAAAGCCAAGGTTGCAACCCAGCACAAGGACTGATTAATTTACAAGTTTCTCTATGAGGTGGGAGAGAGATTTTGCTCTAGAAATCGGGAGAAAGGAATTTTCCCATAGGATTGCATGGGGGTTTTAATTATTTTAGGTGGGAGCGAGTGCTGGAGTTTCTCTCCCTCTGCTGAAGAATCCCGTGAGTTGCGAGAGACTTGGCATGACTGCCTGGTGCGCAATGTCATTGAGCTGACCGGGCAGATGACCCCCTCCACCCCCCAAAATGTTAGTTGAGGGGCGGGGCTTCCATGCCCTTTAACAGTTCAAAGGATCAGGAACATAATTCTGGGTGCATTTTGTTTTAATGATCAAGCACTGCCGTTTCCCAGAGTCACAGCCCCCCTGAGACACACAGGCTCTGCAGCCAGTGCCGTAAGGAACTCGACAACACGTTTCTTTTGTCATCAGCAGCAGCATAGCCTTTCTTATACATGATGGTGAATTTCCAACTGAAAGACCACCAGTCACCTTACAAATCTGCGACGGGTAAAGCGAGCAACACAATAAAACACAATGTCCTTAGTTGAATGTTCTTAAAACCATACACAACAACATGCTGGAGGTTTGTGGCAAATCTCCAAACCTAAGTGAGTTTATGACACAATTTATTTTATTGTGTGTCTTAAAGCGCTTACACTAAAGTGGGTAAATAGATATTTTGCCTTTTGCATCTTATAGTTTTCCATTCAGGATGTGGACAATAAAGGTACACTGATGTTATTTTGGCCCAATATGCTGCTATAAGGATTTACATGATGTCATGATGCTTTACTATGCAATTTGTGTATTTTGCAAGTAAACTCTATAGGACAGTATTATTGTAGGTCTTGACACCCAAAACTTAAATATTTGTTCCAAGTAAAGCATGGAAGAAGGTGGCTGTGCCCAAATTACAGAATGGGCTAAAATCCCTGCTTCGCTGTTTAGCGTAAGAGTGTGATCCCGGGCAAATAATGTTATCTCACCCTGACTTCAACTACAAAAATTGGAGTGCTTATAAGTGATTACGTTTACACCCTTACAATAGGACAGTTTTAATAAGTGTAGGGGCAAATTGCTGTACCCTGGTGCTCCTCTGCTAGTGGCTCCAATACTGTCACATAGAATTGCATTATTGCTGCAGTGTCCCTCCCTCCATGCTGCACTGGCCCTCACCCAGTCTTGCAACACTTGATTTGACAGGCAGATATAGTCTCACCAGTCAGTCAGTGCACCAGAGATTCTAGTATATTTAAGTTATTTCAATCCGGCAATTCACCTAAGTCAACGCCTAGCGTGTACTGCACAACTGAAATCCTTATTTATTTGTGTCTAAAACTTGTTATTTTATTCTGAACGATGTACCACTCATACCACGCCCCTCTCCTGGAACCCCCCCCCCCCCCGAGTCTCACTGAACCAGGAATCAGGCTGGTTTGCAAAGTTAAAATATTTATTTATGTAGTTACAAATGAATCACACTATGTTTAATGGGTATACAATAATCACCAATAGGGTGATGTAACACTAAGCAATCTCTTTAATGCACAAGGAGCAATAGTGAGCAAAACAATTCAGCACAGAAATAATACTTTTGTGTATGTTCAAATCAAATAGCAGTATGGTTACTATTTCCCCCTGCACACCCCTCAACCCCCCAACAGGCAATGTAAAGAGATGAGAGGAGAGAGAGCAGGTATTCAGGAATGGCAGAATTCAAACAAAATATCAATCCTAATTTCCCCCAGCAACACAAGAGAAAAACACAATTGATTGGCAAACTGTCAAAATGGTTTTTAAAGTTATCTGAGAATGGAATGTGTAAAAACACTAAATATGGGCTAAATCGCTGAAATTATAGCAATTCATATAGGAGCCGCTTTAGATAGTTACAGACAAACACTAGCAATGATTTAATACTAAGAAGCAATGTGAAATCTTGAAACTGAGGTCAGGAGCAATCAAGTTTTTTTTTACACGTGTCAGAATTTCCCTTAAAACGAAATTCGTGGCAAACTTTTCAGTTCGCGGTAATCGCGATTATGGGAGAACCGTATGGATTTGGGATGCGATTATTGATGCAAATTAAAAATTAAAGCTGTGGATGGTAGCTACATGCAGAAGTTTGTTTCTAGCACAAAAATGGAGGAAGTTATGAACGTTTTAGTGGAGGCCGTTTTTTTCGAGAGCACTTTTAAAAGACAAATGGGATTTCTTACACTAGATTACACTAGATTATGACTATAGAAAAAGAGAATGCCACACATGAATCCATCAGTTCCTGGCCAGGGAACCCTTCACGTGGTGGATACTCAATTCCTTTCTGGGATTCACTTTAGTTACTCACAACACTAATGACTTATGATCTTTAGAATACCAGTAAGAGAAGTTCAGCGCAAGAAATGTTCAGACAATTCAAAAATACCCCTAACAATATCAGGTTCTGAAGACAAAAGAGGATGGGTTTAAGATAGGGATTAACTATGGACAGTACATATGCTAGTGACACAGTTCTATTTATGGATACTCACTAGATATGTTTCAAACGGAACCGTCAGGATTCTGGTCAGGACAGACTGCTGGGCAC
The DNA here is from genome assembly GCF_040938575.1 of Ambystoma mexicanum. Classification (NCBI taxonomy): domain Eukaryota; kingdom Metazoa; phylum Chordata; class Amphibia; order Caudata; family Ambystomatidae; genus Ambystoma; species Ambystoma mexicanum. The sequence continues at coordinate 143,595,808 of NC_090921.1, forward strand.
ACCGGACTGGACTGGGTCTGTTTACAGCACAGCACGGCACTGGACTGGATCGGGTCTGCATTGGCTCTGGTCACAGCACAACTGGATTGGATCTTTGGTTCTGATGATAATTCTTTTAACAGGCAAGTAGTACAGCACAGCCCGGCTGTATATATTTTGATGCTCCCCTTTGGTGGTGGGATTCTGGTTCTGGAATTTAAGGCTTAGCTGAGAATGGTTCAGCTATATAATGGGCCTTTCTGCTTTGCCAAGTTTCTGGAGTCTGGAGCAAGTAAGCGGGATAATTCTGCTGCAGGGTTCTTCGCCAGCATCGGGATAGTGGGTGACTCTGTCTGTGTTTTTTCAGTGCTGAGCTGTCTCTATTTATGCTTATGATAAAGGTGTGTGTGTGCTGGTTTATCCTAAGCGTGCCCCTTTGTCAGGGATTGGTCAGGGTCTCCTCTCTGCCTTGATAGTAGGAGAAAAACAGGGTGTCACCTTAATGGTGTGAATTTATGAGGCCTAGAGTCCACCCCTAGCTTCTTGAACACAAAATCAACTTTTGACACAATACATATTTACACATATGCAACCTCTATAACAACCACATATATAGATCACATATTTTGAGTAGCAGGTACTCCACAAAACCCCGTCGCTGTAGGATCTTGTGTCTGCTTTTCACCCAATTTTACCTTTTTTTATCAGGAACACAATGTCCAGTTTATCAGACAATTTGTACAAATGTGCGCGTTGAACATGGACATTTTGTGTAATATCACATGCCGGTCCGATAGCACAGCGAGTAGAGCGTCTGGAGCAAGTAAGCGGGATAATTCTGCTGCAGGGTTCTTCGCCAGCATCGGGATAGTGGTTGACTCGGTCTGTGTTTTTTCAGTGCTGAGCTGTCTCTATTTATGCTTATGATAAAGGTGTGTGTGTGCTGGTTTATCCTAAGCGTGCCCCTTTGTCAGGGATTGGTCAGGGTCTCCTCTCTGCTTTGATAGTAGGAGAAAAACAGGGTATCACCTTAATGGTGTGAATTTATGAGGCCTAGAGTCCACCCCTAGCTTCTTGAACACAAAATCTACTTTTGAGACAATACATATTTACACATATGCAACCTCTATAACAACCACATATATAGATCACATATTTTGAGTAGCAGGTACTCCACAAAACCCCGTCGCTGTAGGATCTTGTGTCTGCTTTTCACCCAATTTTACCTTTTTTATCAGGAACACAATGTCCAGTTTATCAGACAATTTGTACAAATGTGCGCGTTGAACATGGACATTTTGTGTAATATCATATGCCGGTCCGATAGCACAGCGAGTAGAGCGCTCGCTTTGACATCTGTGCAGAACCTGCTTACGCAGGTTCGAATCCTGGCAGGGCCAAACTCAGCCTTTCATCCTTTCGAGGTCGATAAATGAGCACCACACACCATGGGTAACAATAAGCAGCGCTCAGATACCTGAGGGTTCGTAGCGCTATATAAATGCTAAATCATTATTATTATTATTATTATTTTCCGCTGTTTCTTCCCAGAACATGTCAGAGTTCTGGCGCCTTTTAAAATGTGCAGCCAATATTTACATTAACAATGCTGTTATTTTTGTGTTTTGGACAATTTTACACTGTAAGTTATCAGTCTTTTTAAAATGTGCCTTTGGTCCTTTTTAAGCAACAAATGGTTGTTTGTCTCCACCTCCTTCTGTCTCTCTGCAGTTGAGAAGCAGTCTCCTCCCAGTTCCTCCTGGGCCCAGGCCATGTACGACTCTTCACACTTGGCATTCCTTTGAGCTGGAGGAAGTCCATTGTCTCCTTCCCCCTGCAGACCAAATTCTTATCCCAGCGGTATAATCATCACTTAGGTGTGATTTCCTGGTGGAGGGAAGCAGAAGGTAGAGGCATTGCCTCTGTGGGGGAAGCTGTTATACTGGTTTGGTTGCTTTTAGTCAGGCTTGAATTTAATGTTATTTCTATTGCATTTCTCCTTTGCTCAAAACGAACTTGTAATTTCAAAACAGGCAGCTAGAACGCTTATTCCAGATTCTAAACCATGGGATTAAACAGTTACAACATAGGTTACTCTCAGTAACAGGCCACTTAGTTTTCAACCATTTGATTTCAGTTTGTACAAGTTTAAAATGTATCCTGCAGGCTTCTGACAGCTGTCATTCAGGCGGCCGAAGGTACTGCGCCCAAATTTTGACAAATTCCACAGGCATGCAACTTTGGCTGTGGATGTTTCTTTGATACTTTCAGCTTTTCAGAACATTGTATGTTCACTATGATTTCTTGAACTAAGTGAATTGTAGCACTCGGCAAGAATTTTTGATGTTTAAGGGTGTTTTGTGCCAGCATTTTGCAGTTTCAGCAACAAAGAAAAAAGATTTAATGCAAGATTTTTGGATTTCCTTTAGCAGAGCCCTGCTTTTCCCTCTGTACTCCATTTTCACTTGTTGTGGAGCCCAGTGACATATTTCAGGAGTGAGATCTCTGTTCCACCACTGACAACATGCGTGGTAGATTGGGCAGCCATATTTTTGTGTTTTGCACAGCACGGTTTTCAGAGGTTATGGCGCGCAAAAGGGTTTTGCAGCCATTTTGATGTTTCTGGCACCATCAGAACACAGTGATGCCGCATGGCAGAGCAAAAGTGGGTCCAGACATCCCACATATAGCGGACTTACTGTTGTAGAACCAACCTTACATTTTCTCCCCTGTTGTCCCCAGCCACTGAAGTTGCTTGGGCCGTCCAGAGTACTGCCCCACACTATGCAATGTCCTGTTATGCTATGATATTGAGTCTTTCATTGCACGCCATCTGCCATTTTCACACTTTCTAGGATCTTCAGGGTCTGCAAGAAGTGGGTGTTTTCAGACTTAAAGGAGAGAGTTAACTGATTGTAACATTGTAGCTGCACTAGAATAGTCTTATTAGAACGAGTAAAGAAGTTAGATGCCCCTACGCAAGTAAGTTTGTCACTTCCCCACTGTCTCTGAAGTTAGTGCCTCTCCCAACATATGAAAGGTTGCTTCCGCCTAAATGTTGGCCTAGGTGCACCCCTGGATGTGCGTATTTGCATTTTGTTAAACAGAGAGGCGAGGAAAGCTTTTCCCCGAAACTGGCAGTGTTAAAGTTTTACTGTGTTTGTTCAGAAAAATGTACTTGAACAAACACAGTGAAACTTTAAAGCTGCTACTTTTAAGAAAGACTTCCATCGCCTCTCTGCATATTGTGCTTTAAAATATTATTTGATAGTTGGTCCCCACACCAGACCGTGGTGGCTAAGGGGTAGTCACGTGGGGCTGAGCCTCCAAGTTTGCCCCGCCCATTTTCGGAAGTGGCTCCTTCTATCACCACTTAGCACCCCCCCAAATGTAGGTTTCGTTGCACCCCTGATGAGTGTCATCATACCCCCCTATTAGGATCCCACTAAATGCATACTCACTAGGCTGACTGCATGATTAGTTCAGATATTTAGGATTTGTCTGAGCTTCAGCTGCTCCTGCAATTGAAGAGCCAGGGCGAGAATTTCCTCCATAGTGCGAGTTTTTCGTCACAATTTCTTTTTGCATGACGAGGACTCACACCCAGCAATAATAAGTGATTTGAGGGCTTTCTACTTGTTGCAGCCAAGACGCTGGACACAAACGTATGACTGCTTATAGCATTTCTTTATGTCTGTTTTCTAGTGACCCTGTGCTTCCCACGTCCGCTCTCGAGCACCCTTCTTTTCCTCTTTGCTCTCTCGTCCTAACAGGCCAACATCCGCATAACGACACGGATAGTAGTGAAAGACAAAATCAGCAGTGCAATATCTCAAAGTCTTCTCAAACGCATTTCCCAAACGTAGAGAAAGCCTTAAATAATAGTTATGTCTACTTGTATATCTTTTATTCATTTTGTTGGCAGATTCGCAACCTTTTCCACTCATGAAAAAAAGCGATAGGTGTGGCATAAGTGCTTATATAACGGCGGGGGAGGCTATTACAAACGAATTGTGCTGTTTTACCTCCACCTAGTGGTCAAGTGAGTACATTGCTCAATGTATTCCCTTGCGTAGTTTTTAGGTATTTTAATAAATATCACAACAGAGCTCCAGGAATCTGTTTAACCTTGACTGCAGTAACTGTTCACTAATCCGGCTAATTATCAATATCCTTCATTTCTCCTAGTCCTACTCCTCTTCATCACAGTACTTGTAAGGTACTGACCTCTATACCAAGAATCCATTCCATCTTTTCACCAACACCCATACCTGCTCCCAGAGGCCTTGCTGAGGGGGCAGGGTGGGAGATGGGTCTATAGCCCTGGGTCTTTTGGTTTTAGACCAAAAAAGCTAACTAGCCCCCAGAACCGACGCTCCCAAAATTAGCGTAGCCCCGGATCTTTTCCTGATCTAGCAACACCCCTGCCTGCTCCACCCCTCCAAGGAGTACAGTACTCCCCACACCCGCACAAAATGTTAGTTTAATACCCCCTAACACATCATGGATGTTTTTTTCACGCCGCACCAGGGCTGGTGAGCAGGGCCGTAAGTACTGTGATGAGGGAGAGTAGGACTAGGAGTAATAAAGAATACTGGTAAGTATCCGGGTCATTACCTTCACGTCCCTCTTCCTCGTCATGTATTTACTTGTGAGGCATACCAAAGACAGCAGTGAGAAATGGATCCATGAACACAAACTGAGACCAACCAGTGTGCAGTTGCAACATCCCACCACCAACTTTATTTCATAGCACCACAACAAATCTACCCCGAGTCAATGTCCCAGCACTCAACATCCCCCCCCCAAAGGAGGAAGACCCTTGCACGTGCCAATTGAGGCAATAGTGTCTGATGAACGTATTGGAGTCGGCCCAGGGAGCCTCCCTGCAGATCTCCTGAATCCGTACTCCCCTTGCCTCCGCCCAAGATGTCGCCATGCATCTTGAAGAGCGCCTCTGAACAGCAGCAGGCAGAGACCTGTGCCCCAGAATAGGCTAAGGCTAAGGCTAAGGCAATGGCTAATCGTAGGCACCAATGACTTTATGTCAGGCTTCAGACTCCCTAATGTTACAAACAGACAGTTTGATTGTAAAAAAAAGATGCTGTTCTGTCCAGGTAGGCCAAGACAGACCATTTCACGTCCAAGTTATGCCACAGCTCCTCATCAGTTGAGGCGGGATTGGGAAAAAAAGACAAAGCACAATATCCTGTCCCTGATGGAACTTTGAAAGGACTTTAGAAAAGAAACTCAGATCACATCAAAGAGCCAAAGAATCTGGGAGAAATCGCAGGAACAGAGCCGCGCACAACAATGCTCTAATTTCACCCAGCCTCCTTGCCGAGGGAATGGCCACCAAAAACATTGTTTTCCATGTGAGAAACATAATATCGATGGACTGCACTGGTTCAAAGGGAGATTCCTGCAAAACGAAGGGAAGGTCCCAAGGAGGAACGGAAGCACACTGCATGGGGTTCGACAATAGAAAACCTCTGAACAGCTGGAAGACCAATGGCTCACACCCAGAACTGAGATCCCAGGGCACCCTGAAAGCCCAGAACGCCGCCCACTGTGCCCAAAGAGAGGGCACAGCGAGACCCAGGTCCATTCCATCACACAGAAACTGCAATTCCAAAGGAACGTAACAGTCCAGGGCACGCAATAACTTCCTGGCGCACCACCATGCAATTTCTCCAGTGCGCCTCATACACCTTCAGTGCTGAGGGACACCTTGACTTCTGAATAACAAATGGCAATTGTGGCATTAAACCCTGTCTGCGTAATCCTTGCCTCTCAACTTCCAAACCCCACAAGTTGGAATCGGAAAGGCAGGAGGTCCTCGCCACATCCAGAGTGGCCACGGCACGAGGGCAGTAACCATCCCGGAGCCATAGCCAGGTCGGGAAGAAGAGGGTACCAAGAGCGCCTCGGCACACCACTCTCGAATCTACAGCAGTACTTTGGGAAGCAGTGGGATTGGAGGAAACAAATAAAGAAGCCACTGCGGCCATTCCAGCGTCAAGGCATCCACACACCAAGTCCCTGGATACAGGATCTTGGAGCAAAACTGGGGCAGTTGAGCATCCATCAGAGAAGCAAGCAGGTCCAGCACAGGTGACCTGAACTTACAAAGGATCCTGAGAAACACTGACCTGTGTAAGATCCAATCAGATGACTGGAAAATCCTGCTCAGGCCATCGGCCTGTACATTGTCCACTCCTCAGGCCTGAACTGCTCACAAAGACAGCAGGTTGCTCTCCGCCCAACACTCCAACTGGAACTCTAGAGACTCCAGGCAAACTGATTTTGTACCATCCAGTCGACTGACATATGCCAATTCCGACGTGTTCTCCGCCTGGAGCAGAACAACGGAACCCCGGATGGCACTAGAAAACATGTTGAGAGCCAGGAAGATCACCACCAGCTCCCTACAATTGGATGAGTGTGACGACTGCATCGGCATCCTGGGCTCCTGAGCACTCTGGGCCCTAAGCACTGCCCCCTATCCTTGGCAACTGGTAGTAACAATGTTCAGTAAAGGGTGAACCAACGGTAAACCCAGCAACAGAGTGTCCAGATCCCACCACCACCGGAGCTGAACCCTCAGCTCTGGGAGAATGGCAATCCGAGACTTGTACATCCGTGAATTCATCCTCCAAGAGCATTGTGAGTGGGACACCAGTGGTCGCAAGTGTAGGCGGTCCCACAGGACTACAAAGACACATGCCGCCATGAGAACATCCCTGGCCGTAATCCAGTCCTTGCTCAGCAGAAGCCCCAAATGGCACTACAGGTTTGACTGCCAGATCCAGTGGCAGCAGAACCCGGCCCTGTGCAGTCCAGAAATGGGCCCTGATATATTGCAGATCCTAAGAAGGCTCCAAACAAGATTTGTCCCAATTGATCAGGAACCCCAGAGATTTCAACACTCCACACACAATGGTTACCTGCTCCATCAACAGTTCCCTGGAGGAAGCTTTAGTAACCAGCCGTCCAGATACAGAAACCACATGTATCCCCCTGGCATGAAGGAATGCCACCACCGGACCCAACTCCTTTGTGAAGACCCTGGAAGCTGTGGTTTGGCCAAAGGGAAGGGCCTGAACTGGAAATGCCTTCCCAGAAAGAGAACTTGCAGATACGTCCGATGAGAGAGCTGAATGGGAACGTGAAAGAATACGCGTATTGGTGATCCAGGGAAGCCAAAAAGTTAAAATCCTCGATCAACGGGATGATCCGTTGTAGATTCTCCATCTTGAAATGCAGAGTACACATTTGTTCAACTGCCTGAGGTCCATGACCAGCCAGAACTTGCCATTGGCTTTGGGCACCACAAATATGACAGAATAGAAGCCCATGGCTCTTTATGTCCCGGGAACTACCTTCTACAAACGTTACAGGATGCTCTGGGTCATGATCAAAGCACACACCCCCCCTCTTGGGAAGCAGAGTTGCCAACGCTATCAAGCACAGGGGTTGGGGGGCAGAGGGGGGTTGTGATACAAAGTTGGTCCGGTACTCCCCACGAACAATCCTGTTTACCCACAGGTCAGAAGATATGGCCCTCTAGGCTGGCTAGAACCAACAGAGCCTGGCCCCCAACACATCTGGCATCAGAACTTCTGAAAAGGCGCCAGAACAAAGGGTTTGCCAGACTTTTGCAGCCCTTTGGGCTGACTCCCACCAGCAGGCTTCCAAAAACTTCCCTTGACACAGCATGACTCTGAAACTTCTTGTAGCCACCAGAAGCCCCAGCCCTGGGCTTCACCTCCAAGCATCGACAAATCTTGTCAGCGTATTAATCTGTTTTGTAAACACGATGAACCCTGTCCTCCAGCAAAGCACCAAACATCTTGCCCGCATATGGAATCTTCAAGGTCACTGCCTTCTGAAGCCCATCATAATGCCAGTCACGGAGGTGCAAGTGAGGCAGCCCGAGACCGCAGCCTCCACTGCCACAGCACGAACCCCATCATATGCCAAGTCCGACAGGAGCTCACCTGCGACTACATAGCCTGCTACAGGGTAGCACAGGCCACCCCCTCCTCCACAAGCGGAACCAATTCATGAAAACCACCCAAAGCAGTCTCCGCTGTGTATGAGGGGTATGTAGCAGGCCGAAAGGCCATGCGTGCCCCAGCGTAAGAGGGTTTGCGGGCCAAATCCCCCTTTTTTTGTCCAACGGATCCCGAACGGCCACCTCCTCAGCCGCCATTGACTACGGAAGCGCATCCTCATCTCTATGCAAGGGAGAAATCATGGCCATAAAACAAAGAATCACCACCTTTTCAGTTTACCGGCAGTCATAGGGGAGTTCGTCCCAAATTTCAGGAAGTAACAGCTGTCCTTTACAGATATGATATATTTTATTTATAACGCGCCTATACACAAGTGTTTCAAGGCGCGACAAGGCAGGGGAGGGCAACAAGGGGGACAAGACAACAATCTGATCTTACTAGGCCCAGTGACATTGAGATCGCGCAAGTGCAGGGGAGAAGCAAGGGGAGAAGCAAGGGGAAAAGTGCCGGGGGAAGGGCAGGAGGAGCAAGTGCAGGACATAGGGTCGAAAAACAAACAAGAAGTTCGCCCAGCAGGTGGCAGTGCAGGGGTTAAGTACAGACAGTAAGTGTTAGATAGAGCGTATACGGGGACTGTAGGGTTCCAGATACATATCCCAGTGCAGGGATGCTGTCATGATCTCTGCTTCCAAAAGATCAGGACTTGCCCGACTCCCTTGGAAGCAGACCCATAACCCCGGTTCCGAGTGCCAGCCAGTCCCAATTGGGACCTTTTGGACCCTGTCCTGGCGCCAGTGGCACCAGGCTCATAAAGATGCCCAGTCCCAGCGCTGGAAGCGCCGGGCTCATAATGCTTGGGTGGACTTACCTGCAGCAGACCATGCTGCTTACTTACCTGCCAGTTGAACCCCTGATCCTCTTCTGTTTGGGACTACTTTTCCTGTTGGGTGGGGCAGGAGCCACTCCCTAGGGTCAGAACACTGGAACTCTTCTGGAAAGCAGGAACTCTTTTCTTAGGCGTGGCTATGGAAGGAGAAACCTAAGCACTACAGGAGGCTATTTAAACCACACCCGATGGATGAATCTTGCTTTGCGTTATTCTGCATTCTCTGCAGCAGAACGCTCATCGTGTCTTCTGCTTCTGATCCTGGGCCTAAGGGAACAAAGGCTTACCATCCTGGAATCCAGTCTTCAGCAGCACCTGTAAAGACAAAGAAAGAACAGGTTAGCACTACGGTCTTCAGTGGCAGCGCATCTCTTACCTGGTCCATTGGCTGTCACCAACGCCTCGCGCTGCATTCCGGCATCTGAAAGGCAAAGGCTTACCTACTCTTCGCATGCTCCGGAGGTCTTCGCACTGCATTCCGGCATCTTAAAGACAAAAGCTTACCAGCTCTTCGCACGCTCCGGAGGCCTTCGGCGCTGCATCCCGCATCTGAAAGACAAAAGAAGGTGCGTTTAAAGACATTGGGCAACTTTATTACTCACGTGCCATTACTCCTTCCCACGCCGAATCCAGTGGGTATTCCAGCACCCTTCAGCTTCTCTAAAGCTCCGAACTTGTACCTGCAAGATAAAAGGGACAGCTAATGGGCATCGTGAATCAGGCTACAAGCGCTTACTTACGTGCTTCCAGGCGCTTCCATTCCTCACGCGGGTTCGATCCTCAACTCTCATCAGCCCGCCATCGCCGGAACCCTGCAAAACAAGAGATATCATTACAAAAGACTTTTAAGACATTTGAAGTGCCCAGAACTTACCGTTCGTGCAGTTAACGACGGACAGCAGTCCTCTGAGGTCAAGAGGCCTGCACCCTTATCCAGTGAAGAAACTGGTTACGGCACCCTGCCCCGAGGCAGATAGAGAGCTCGGCGTTCACTTACCTAAGGTGAGGGTGTTAACCTTTGGGGTTCTACAGGAGAAGAGAAAGGGAAGAGGAGAGAGGCACCCAATAACCCCAGTTCATTAATCCCATATTTTCTATCTGCAGACATCTTACTCTTCGAGTCAGACATACAGTGCACAGAGGTCCAGCCCAAAGAGCCAACCGTGTGTTACACATCACCTTTGAAGATACGGCATTCACCCAGTCAAGACCGGCTCCTCTGCGGGAATCAGGTGAGCGTTACAGATGCCAGGAGGCAGTACAGGTGTACAACTGGGAGGGCTGGGGCCTGTTATTCAGAGGGTAGCCAGACAACCAGTGCAGTATCAGACAGCAGATCAGCAGGGAGGAGGAAGAGAAAAGGTAGAAGCAAAGAGGAAAGCCTTGAGCTGCTTCCGGAACCGGAGGTGGTTCTGCTCAAGTTTCAGAGAGGCAGGGAGGCTGTTCCAGGGTCTTCCCCCAGCGTGTTGCTTAGAAAAACGAGTGACCCTCAAGGAGTTGCAGGTGGAGGAGCGAAGGGCTCGAGAAGGACGATAATTCAGAAGAGAAAGCTGGAGATATTTTGGTCCCAGACCCCAGAAGGCCTTGTGGACAATGCAAAGGGTCTTGAACGTGATCCTTGCAGCCACTCTAGGCCAATGGAGAGATTTCAGTGCTGGAGAGATACGATCCCTGAGCTTGAGGCCAAGGACAAGTCTTGCAGTCATGTTCTGGATGTGTTGCAGAGGATGGAGAGTAGAGGCGGGCAGATTTAAAAAGAGGCTGTTACATTAGTCAAGCCTAGAGAGAACCAGAGTTCTAGAGACGGTAAGCTTCTGGGGAAAGCAGAGGAAAGGAAGAATACCTCTGAGGAGGTGCAGTTGGTAGTTTGACTTTTTAGAGACTTCAGAGATGTGGGGAGAGAAGGAAAGTGTGGCGTTGAAGATAACCCTGCGGTTCTTAGCCCTACAGGTGGGAGCAGGAAGAGGGCCAAGAGAGGCAGGCTAAAGAGTGAAGGGAAAGAGGGAGGCATGTGTGCCAATGAGGAGGATCTCCGTCTTGCTAGCATTCAGGCAGAGATCATTGGCAGCGCACCACTCTTGGATTGCAGACAGACATTCCGGGATGAGAGAAGGAGACGAGGTGGCATAGGGGAGCCTGAAACGAGCTGGGTGTCACCCGCATAGCACTGAAAGTTGGGGCACAGAGAAGCAATGCAGTGGGCGAGAGGTGCCAGGTATTGGTTGAACAACCAGGGAGAAAGGTTAGACCCCTGGGGAACACCACAGGTCTAGAGAGGGATAGAGGAGAGGAAGGACCCAAGTGGGACCTGGGAGGGTCGGTCCGAGAGGAAAGAAGTCAGCCAGGCCAGAGCCTGATCAGTGATACCCAGGTTAACACTGAGTAAGTTGAGCAGTATGGCATGGTTGACTGGGTCAAAGGCAGAGGAGAGATCAAGTAGGATGAGGACAGAGGGGAGATTAGAATCAAGGTTAGAGAGCAGGTCTTCGTGGATGTTCAGGAGAGCAGTTTCTGTGCTTCTGGCTGCTCTGAAACCAGACTGATGGTCATGGAGACAACCAACAGATTCAGAGTAAAGATTAAGCTGGGAGATGGCCAGCCTTTCCAGGAGTTTTCCAACGAAAGGAGTGATAGAGATCGGGCGATAATTAGCCAAAAGGGGCGGGGGGTCAGCTGAGGGTTTCTTGAAAGGAGGGTGCACAAGAGAGTACTTCAAGGGGCACGGGAAACTTCCAGTGGCAAAATGGTGGTTGCAGAAGTCAGCCAAGGCTGGAGCGAGGGTGTCAATGTGGTCCTTGATGGTTTTGGAAGAACGGGGAAGAACCTGTTTTGATGAGGTTTTCATCGATCAGACTTGTCTAGAAACCTCATCAGGGGAGAAGAGAGGAAATGCAGAGAAGGGAGGGTGTGGATGGAGGAGGACCGGAGGAAGAGGAGAGAATAGAGGGAGAAGAAGGAGAAGCTGAGAGAGAGGACAGGATGTCCTGGGTTTTAGAAATTAAGTGAGAACCCAGGGCCGTCCAGAGGGCCTGGGAAGGGACAGGAGAGGTAGAGACTGCGGCAGTATTGGCCAGCTCCTTGCAGATTTTAAAGAGTTCGGCCCTGTTGTTAGATTCCGCAGAAATTTGGGCTTGGATGTGTCCTCTCTTCTTAGTGAGGAAAGAGAGTCGGTATTGCCTTTAGAGCAGGCGGCAGGCCAGTTTGTCAGAGGATGTAAAAGATCCCAACCATTTCCTCTCAGCCACCCTACACTTGCGTTTAAGGTTGACGAGATGTGAGTTGTACCAGGAGTTGCACTTGGCTTTAGGCTTTATGTGGATCCTCATGACAGGGGCACGAGTATTGAGAGTATCGGAGATAGCAGAATGGAACATGGAGAGGGCTATGTCAGGGTGTGAGTCGGGGGGGAGGGGCGGGCGGTTGAGAGAAAGAAGTGGCGAAAGCCTCAACTGACACATGCTTCATGGGTCAAATGACTGAGAAGGTGGCAGGCAGTGTGGGGGTAGGTTTGGCCTGCGGGGTAAAGAGAGAGAGAGAGAGAAAGAGAGAGCGAGAGAGAGAGAGAGAGATGAGAGGAGAGGAGAAAGTGTCACTTTCTTTTGTTTGTTTTTGGTTTATTCAATTATGAAAACCTTTCCAATTAATTTTCAACATTTTACATACAATACAAAATTATTTTTAAAAAGGAAAAACAAGAGAAAATTCACCATACAGCTACTACATTCTTATGTGATCCTAACAAAACATTTTTTTTTTTTTTGCCCTTTTCACAAAATACATGAAACTAATGAAAAAGATAAAAAATAAGACAAGAGCTTCAGCGTACAACCTTCATGTTTCTTAAAACTGAATATAAATCAATCCAAAAATACAAATCGTTATTGTATTTTTTACGTATAAAACCCATTCAATAACTTTAGTACCTATATGGCCTTCCAGACTAAACATCAAGGTAATGGTAGGGGACCAATTAATGTATTATGTGGTTACAAACAAAAAGAAATCAGCACTACCCCACAATGTCTAATTATACACTTTGCTGTTCCTCGCACAATTTTTCCTCTATGATTACAAGGAAGTCAATTAATTTTAATATACATTTTTGGCTAAATCCTTCCATGCAACGTTTCCATAGGAATTCCCTAGCAAGGTATGACTTGTTTGATAAGTAGCTCTCAAATATTCGAATTCGGGATTCCTCAAAAAATGTACAAAAAATCTCCAGATGTTTCAATGTTTCAATCACATCATTTGCCTCACAAAAACGACATGTTCCTGAACCCATAATCCCATGACATCTGTACCAATATTTTGTTCATGAGTAAGTTTGGAATTGATTTAGTCTAAAACGCATGTACGTTTTCCTTGCAGCTGCAGATGGAAACTGAATTAGATATTTTAGCCTTGTGCCCCAATTACCTCGGAAGAGATTGTATTCCTCAAAGGAAGAATAAGTCCCCATAACATCCAACATGCTGCACCAATAAAATCTTTGATATTTTTTCTTTTGACTAGGTAGCCACATGCTCATGTATTCTGGGGTTTCATTAATGGCATTTAAGATTGCCTTGAGTTTTAGAGTTTATTTATTCAACGATCTAATGCTAGAATCGCCTAAAGTTTTATTCAGCTCTACATATAGAGTATTTTTAGGCGGATTCAACATTTTGATGTAATTAGTTATGCTTCTCCAATTGCGTGTTACTGAAAGGGGTAGCAGGTTTAACTCATGGCATAGCATTACATTAGGAATTGAAAGTGCGAGGCCTAGTGCATTTTTCCAAAGTTTCCCCTGTATATGTCAAGAAAATCATCGAGCTCATAACTACACATGTCCAGTATATATAATATTATGGGTTCTACTTCTCAGCAAGTAAAATTGAATCAGAGGTAACAAAGAAAACATGCAGTATTTGTGAAATATGATTTTCATTTGTGATGATAGGCTTTTAACCTTGTGATCTAAGAAGTCTTTCCACATTTTCAATGAATAAGAATCTGAGCAGGTAACCTAGATAACGAATCATAGATGCATGTTCAATGTTAATCCCGTTGAGGGACCAGGTGAAATGATAGGGCTTACGTTTACCATCAGCAAAGATTAATATGTAAGATTAGGTATTAGGTTATGTTCGTGTGCGAATTCTGCAAATAGATCTAATTTTTTTTGCAGACCAAAGGGGGTTCTGTCAAAGAATAGCAGATCATCCGCAAATCCCATCCAATCCAATTTAAAGGAGCCTAGTTTTACTGAGAAACTCCCCTCACTTTGCCATCGAGTGTCTAATCCCAGAAGGTATAAATTGAATAGAACTGCTGCCATATTGCACCCCTGTTTCACCCCCAGTTCAGTTGGAATGGGGTTGGGTGAGTGTACCTTCTCGGTTCAGACGAACACGATAATTAGTGTTTTTGTGTAATAGCACAATAAAAGCGACCAGATAGGTAGGAATTCCCATTGCTAACATTTTTGCCCAAAGTATCTCTTGAACTACGCTGTCGAAAGCTGCAGTTAAATCCAGGCTAGCCATGTATACCGGGCAGCTTTTGGCCGTCGAAGTTTGAGCCTGAAGGCGGCATAGGATAGTAGCATTCAAAGGACAGCCAATTTGTTTTCGAAAACCTACTTGATAAGGTGACAATAAATTATGTTGATCAATATGCATTTGCAACTGATGTAACGGTAGTAGGGAAAATATTTTTGAGGAGGCATCTGTTAACGCTATCGGATGATAATTGGATGGAGAGTCAGGGGGGCCCTTTTTGTAGATGAGAATGACAAGAGCTGAACACCACAAGTGGGGAATTATACCAGTTTGAAGAATTGTGTCGAATCTGATTTTTAAAATGTGAGCCCAGAAAAACGGATTGGATTTGTATACACATGCTGGCAGGCCATCGGGCCCATGAGGTCGTGGGTTTTTTAACTTCCCTCTGGCCTTGATGATATCCCAAATCGACCACATAGGTTGCATACCTAGTTTAACTTAGGTTCTCCCCCTTTAAGCGAGATAAAGCGATCAGGTAATTGATATTTTGCTTTTAAGTGCGACACCCATACTTCCGCTGTGATTACTGATTCTATCACATTAGCAGGTTTAGAAGTTATGGTGCGCAGGGTGGAGCATATTTGCCTGGAGTTGCGTTTTAGAAGGTGGTATATTATTTTTTTATTCTCTTCGTAATGCAATTTACTTTTCATCCATTTAAGTTTGTTTCTATACATTTATTTAATCCTTTTTATTCGTTCCATTCGTTCTTATGAGTGAGGTTTTATTTTTAATAAAGGCCTAATAGCTGAATTGTTTTGGGCTTTCAAAGTGGATAAGTGCAAATTAAAGGAGTGAACATGACAGGTATGCAACGGGACTTTCTTAATTCCTTCAGATGCCAATTTTTGCAAATGGATTTGAATTCTGGTAGAATTCTTATTTTCTATTTGTAACAGGCTAGTACCCCCTGAGGCTATATTAGTGATGATTTCACTATCCAATTCAATGTATTTTATAAGAGTGTTACAAGCTCTAGTATTCCATCTCACAGATAAATATTGGCGATCGGGTTCTATCAGGGATAAAACAATCTCTTCAGAAAAACGGGCTATTGGAATGTTTAAGATCAGTTTGATATTCAGATGGTCTCCTAAAGTCGGATTGGTTATCGTTACAGAGTTGGCATACCAATAAAGCCCCTAAGAGACAAAACCATAGACAATTAGTAACCTGCACCCTCCCCTTGCCCAGATATAATTATAAGGTTCCAGCATAAAGGTTGGGGCTTGCGTGTCCCAGTCTAGAAAAAAGAAATTCCATATTTGCCCGTTTTTCTTTGACAGTTTCGAATGAGTGTTCGCCAAAGCTCTCGATTGAGAATTCACATCATAACAATAGCAGTTCAGATCGCCGCCAGCAATTATTCTTACAGAGGGATTTGTTATCAATACTTTTTCTATCAGAGAATTCAATTCATCAACAATGGCATAAATTGTCGTGTTACATTTGTTCCAGTATATACAAATCAATAGGCGAATGATGGATGGATTCCTCATCATCTATTAAAATAATTGCCAATATAGAATCAGAGTTGCTAACCAATTCTGTAGAGCACCTGCAGGCAGTATTGATCAGAATAGCAAGACTGCCCGATGGTCTTCCCAAAGGTCCCTGACAAGCTGCTTGAATGTAGGCAAAATAACCCTCAATAGTAAATTTTGATTGATACATGGATTCTTGCAGGAAGAGGATATTGGGCCTATGTTACTTGTTAATACTGTACCATTTTTTGAAGTTGTTTAATCCACAAGAATTCCAGGAAATTATGTGGAATTTAGTGAGGCTATAAATCCCTCATTGAATCAGAGTGGTTGCCTATTTGCTGAGTCATGTGGAAGAGGGGGAAGAGGAGAGTGAGGGGGGTTGGAGACACTGGGGGAGAACACGGGGGTGGAGGGGTGCAAGCAGAAGAGACAGTACAGGACAGGAACAGCAGGACAAATGAACACAATGCAGCCACTAGGTACAGCTAAATTCGAAATTAGCAGGAACAAAATGAAAACCCAATGCAGCCACTAGGCGCAGCTACATTTGAAATTAGCAGGAACAAAATGAAAACACAATGCAGCAACTAGGCACAGCTAAATTTGAAATCAGCAGGACAAAATGAAAGCAGAATGCGGCCACTGGGCACAGCTAAATTGGAAATCAGCAGGACAGGGTGAAAACACAATGCAGCCCCTGGGCACAGCTAAATTAGAAATTGGCAGGGTGAAAACACAATGCTGCCAATGAGCACAGCTGAAATAATAAGAGTGGGATTCCAGTAGAGAGGGAGAGAGGTAGGAACAGTCAGCAGTGCAGGAGGCGTTTTTTTGTATATGCAACTCACCCACAGGGAAGTGAAAGTAGCACGATGATTTCAGTGGTTCCTGGAGGAATGCAGGATGAAATTGGCCGCAAAGCGTTCATGTAGGGTGCAAAGGTGCAAAGGAGGGCTGCAGACCCGACCAGGCAGCGTATAGGGAGCAGACAGGGCCTTGGAAAGTGGGCCTTCGAGGTGTGGGCCAGCTAAAGCTTGCCGGTCTACAATAGGCCAGATATGATTAGCCCCTGGCCAATCACATGAAGAAAATGAACTCCAAGGGGGAGCCGCTTACAGACTGTGGAAGGCGGTGGCCATCTTAGAATGGCAGCGATGCCGGGAAACAAATAGGGCACTTTGTGAATAATTCGTTTCAGCCTGTGTGCTCGCCACCCAGAGTGACGGAGGGCAGCAGGCAGGGAGAGCGAGATGCCGGTGAAAGAATGATAGCGTGCAACAAAAAATATAAAGTTGGTCCGTTTTTTTTCTCAATTTTTTTCAAAATTTAGAATAAATCTGCTTTTCTTCATTATACATCATTCTTGGAATCCTCTTACTTTGTGTGGAAATTGGGTAAGGAGGAAGTGCAAGGGCATCAGTGGAAACCCTCTGGATCCAGCAAAGTCTGCAGGCAAGGAGCCTCCTCCACGTGCTCAATGATGAAACAAATGAAACACAAAGATGAAAAGGCAAATAGTGCAGGCTACAGAGTGGGCCTTTGAGGTGTGGGCTGGCTAAAGCCTGCCGGTCCACAATAGGCCAGATACAATAAGCCCCTGGACAATCACATGAAGAAGATGAGCTTCAAGGGGGAGCCGCTTACAGACTGTGGAAGGCGGCGGCCAACTTAGAATTGCTTCAAGGCTGGGAAACAAATAGGCCACTTTGTGAATAATTCGCTTCAGCCTGTGTGCTCACCGCCCAGAGTGACGGCGGGCAGCAGGCAGGGAGAGCAAGATGCCGGTGAAAGAATGATAGCGTGCAACAAAAAATATTAAAGTCGGTCCGTTTATTCTTTTTTTTTTTTTTTCAAGAGGAGGAGGTGCAAGGGCATCAGTGCAACCATCTGAATCCAGCAAGGTCTGCAGGCAAGGAGCCTCCTCCATGGCCTCAGTGATAAAGGAAAAATATAGTATGTTTGAACTGGCTGGCAGAAGGTCTGGATCCAGATGTCACACTAGGCACAGAGGGCGGTTGATGAAACCTGATCCGGATACTTTCCTATGGGATCTTCAGCATCGGCGTGCACCGCAGAGGAAGACGTGGACTGCCCCGTCAGAAGAAGGAGCAGATAAAAGTACCACAGCTTTGGAGCGTCTAGACTTCTTCCGCACACCAGCCTCCCTCCTGAGGACCTTTCTTATAAATGTGGACCAACAACCTATCCAACAGCACAGAGGCCTTCTTATGCTTGGAGGAGGAGCGCCGGCCAAAGTCCGTAGAGGAAGACGGGGAACTCACTGTGTCGCACTCCACCTTCACATGCTTCAACTTACACTGCCTTTTACCAGGAGCCATGGCAGCCAATAACAAAAGGTAGAAACACTACAGGCAACCCCCAGCAAAAACGTGCAGAAGTCAGCAGTAGAAAACATCAGAAGCCAAGAGCAGGGCAGCAGGACAGCAGCACAGCAGCACAGCAGCACAGCAAAAGAGGCAAATAAACTGAAGCAGAGCCCCTTAAAGTAAGACTGCAAGGACAACCCAGGTGCAAGCCATGTGAATCAGGCAAAACCCCATGCCGAGGCCTCCTGCTACAGCACCAGCACCCACCCACTGACCACATGACCCAGTTAAGCAGCCCGCAACATGCACACGCCTGGCAGAAAGAGGCACAGAAAGCACAACCAACTCAACCAGGAACCCTGCTCATCTAAGGGGCCTTGGTGACTAACAACCCCACCCCAAAGCCCAGCAGGGAATGCAGGCAAACACACAGGTGCCCCTCCAAGCCCAGCAAAGAGAGAAAACCACAATCCCTACCACCCACCGAAGATCCTGACAGGTAGGCAGAAAATTAAAAACGATGTTGTGGGGGAGTATGGAACTTTCTGGTGGAGGGGTGGGGCAGGTATGTGTGCTAGTGAAAAGAGGGAATGGATTCCTGGTATGGAGGTCGGACCTCACAAGTAAGTACTGGGATGAGGAAAAGGGACGTACAGAGGTAATGGCCTCTCATACTCGGTGACCATACATAGAATTTTAGATCAGGTCCACCTTGCGCCTGTTTTTAGGGTTTTAAGCCAATAATTGATCTGGAACTTCCTACACATTTCGACCATTTAAACATGACTATATATTACTGCGGTGTATGGTAACGCAAGGAGGATATTGCCTACTCAGGGGCCGTCCTCCGCAGCTTGTTGTTGTCTGACCGATTGCTGATTTAGGTATGCATCGGGAGGATAGCTCAGGGGCAACGTGCTCGACTTGGAAGCAAAACGACATGGAGCAACACAGGTACGATCCCCGGGTCCGCGCTTGGAACCCTCTGGGTATTAAGCGCGGTATAAATAACCTATCATCTCATAAGACACACCCCAGTCTCTGGAATCGAGTGTAGACTACATAAGGAATTTAACCCAATGTAAAATTGCAGACACTAACAGGCTACACGAACTGCTATTAGGCATTGCTTGCAACCGCCCTTTGTCACATAGTAGCATCTATCAAAAGCACACCCTATATGTCTGTCTATTTAATTTGTATTTAGTCTGTTCATATGTAATTCATTTTGACGCTCTAAACATCTTTTGTTACAAGATGTTTGGCTAGTATAACATTGGAATGGAGTACCTGTGAAAGTGAAAAGGAGCGCTTGGTGAAACAAACGTTTATTGAGGAGCTGACTACTACAGCTGCGAGGCCAGCAGCATTGCGAGCAGGAGCTCTTGCTGCACCCTGCTTCCTGGAGGAGGCGGGGATTACCTCGCTCACGTGACAGATCACGTGATTACAACCAAGTACAAATTGCCGGCCCAACCACCCTTGCGGCGTAAGCCTTGGTGGAAGAAGGGCTGGTGTTGCTGTTTGGCTGGTTTGGGTCCACAAAGATTACAAGTAAGTGCAAAGCGGAATTATATCCAATGATTACAATTCTCATTGATAACATCACCAAGCGCATTTAAAAAGGCGGGTCCAAGGAAAATAAACATTGCTCCAGGCCCGAGATAGAGAAGAAAAAGGTATAAAATTTGCAAGAGTTGGAAGTTCCTTGTTCGGTTAGTTTCCGATAAAGTACGGGAGACTGTTGGGGCTTCGACCTCTTTGATCCTGTGAGGTACGTGTATTGGATATTCATTGTTAAAACACTGGTGAGAATCATTATGTAAATATGGTACAACTTGAGAAGTGGCCCAGCGGCAGAGACACATAATGACCAGGTGGTGGAAAGCCCACTGAGTCATAATGATCGACAACAGGATGATATTATGTATGAAGTACAAACGAGCATCCCTGCGAGTCAGACAGGGTTTACACATGTACAAATCCATAACCCTGCTATTACCAACGATAATGGGAGAGATGACCCTGGCAATTCTGTCTTCTCATTAGTTTCCACACTTAAATGAGGAAAGGACTATACACTTACAACTACAAACATTAAGGGGACAATAGAACAATATTTCAAGACAAGAGGGCATAGAAATCTGCCCGATGGTGGAGAAGGTTTTCTAACTCCCTTGCTATATAAGGCCAAATCAGTAGAGGAGATAGGAAACACTACCCTTCCAATTACAAATTTAGATCTCTCTGAAGGCAGCAACCTGTCTGTTATTCTACCACAGGGGGCACTAGATTCTGATTCTCATCGGAATGTAACAGAAAATATCAGAAGCGAATTAAGGGATCATTTAGCTTTAAGCCCACCACCAAATCCACACGAGCAGATCCCTTTGAGAAGTGAACCATCTAAAGAACTCTTGGCCAGTGAGATAACTCTAACAGCTTTGCACTTCGTCCTAAAATCCTTGGTGGGGGTATTTGAGATGACAAAAGGAGATATTCAAGCTCATACTGGAATATTGCTTGAAATATCTAAAAATTTTGATTTGTTTGAGTCCTCAATAGTGGGGCTGTCTAACGCCATAAACAGTGTAATCTTACCATCAGTAACATCACATGCAGATGTTTTAGCATCACAAAAAATGGAGATAGCGGATATTAAGACTATGCTTCAGAGCATAAGTTTAGAAAGAAAAGAAACCAATTTAATGCTACAAAATCTCATTCAGACCTATGGGAATGTCAACGGGTATGAGCAGTTGCCACGGGCAGATTCTTTTAAAATCCGATCCCCCTCCACCTGGGACGACACTCCACTATCCTCATCAGTGATGGAAGAGTTTTGCCGCTTAGTACACTTGGAGGATATCAATATACAAGATGAGGTGATTTGCATAGAAGAAGACGCATCTCAGAAACAAAGCACTGCTGGGGAGGAAGAGAGTCCTGCAGAGGAAACTGCAGGCCAAACATCCCAAAGGAGGAAGAGGAGGACGAGAAAAAAGAAACAAAAAAATGCAAAACATAAATCGCAACAGCCCACTAGACAAGAAAAGAAACCCAAAAATATGAAGTCAAAATAAGCAAATCACGGTGACTCAAATAAGTTTATTAACAGCCTAGCAAACTTATCGAAAAATTTAAAGAAAGACTAGAAAGATAAAGGAGAGAAAACCATGTTTAGAAAAAGAAAGGGAGTCCCCTGATGTGCAGGATTCGGAGAAGAACAAGAAAGAGCGAAACACTTCATTGAGGCCCGCTATCAAAAACGCCCCTAATAAAACATTAGGAATACAAACTGATCAAACGGATAGTAAAATCCCAGAAAATACGACAGGCCCAGTGGGGGGAATTCTCCCACCGCTGATAGTGGGGAAATCAATAAAGTGGGCCCCAATTTTTCTCCCTAGAGCCAAATTGGCTCCAAACAAGTTTTCCCCAAGTTAAAGTCCCGGCTTTAAAAATAGCCCCAATCTTCCTGCAAGGACCAAAAAAATAAATATAAAAAAAATCAGTAGCTACTCAGGGGGCAAGATATGAAATATCAAGCGGGAGTTTACCACCAAACCAAGGTCAGGAAGAGCGGACAACACTGCCCATAGGGACAGAAGACTTAAGACAGAAGATTTCTGTAGAACAAGCTAACCATAATGATGATGGACTAAGAAAAGAGGAGGTGCAAAATAAAAGGACAGAAAGGGAATCATCACTTGGGAAAAATCCTTTTGCAGTTCCGCGGCTTTGGCTCAAAGGTCATAAAGATAAAATGAGTTGCAAATATTTGAATAGAGGGTCACTTTTGACGCTTTTCAAGAATATACCAGACTTATATCTTTTCTCATCAAAGGAGATTGAGTATGTTAGATTCCCGGACCATCAGCTGAATCATTTAGTGGAAGTTGGGTTTACATCTGCAAAGGCAATCCAGGATGCAGCAGACCTTTTACAAAAACAAGGTATAATTATATATGAAGACATGCCCTTAGACATCAGGACTGAGGAAGGAAGGAAGGATGGAATAACAAAAGGGGGAAAAATTAAAAAAAGACCAAGCAAAGGAAACGTCAGCAGATGTACAGGGTAAAATGGAGGGTGACAAATTGACAATGTGGGCACTCCTCCCGGAGATTATAACACAGGTGTGTCAGAAAATGGGTGTGGGTGAGACATGTCTTTAGTTGGGAGAGTATGAGGGTGGTAAGCTGGAATACGCGAGGCTCCAGTTCCTTTAAGAACTTAAATATGAGATCAGAAGTATTTGGTAAGAACAATATAATCCTACTACAGGAGACATGGCTAGTTAACGCACCAGAATTAGAGGGCTTTATAATAACCACCCAAGCTGCAACAACAAGGAGGAAAGGAAGGCCAAATGGAGGTATGTTATTTGCCTGTAATGCCACTCGATTCAAGGAGGTGACAATAATCTCAGACGAACAAGAAGGGATCTTGGCAGTAAAATGTGTGGGCACAACTTCTAAAGGACCAAAACAAATAGTAGCAGTAAAACTGTATTGGAATCAGGCATCTGTAAAGCTTGCCACTTTCCTGGATGTTTTGTCTAGTGTACTGACAAAAATAAAATTAATTCATCCAGATGCATATGTTTTGGTAGCAGGGGACTTAAATTCTCAATGTGTGGAAGTTTGCAAAGAGAAAGGAGCACCGAAATACAATGCCATCTCCCCCAATGGAAATATTTGGGGGTCCTTCTTTAAAGAATGGGACCTGAGAATGGGAAATGGATCATTAGAAGGAGATATCCCGCCAGCAAGCACATGGTCCCGGGGAGCTTTAGAATCCACTTTGGACTATATGTTCATGTCCCCTAGTATGTTCGACCAATGTGAAACCATGAGAATAAAATAGGGTGGTACAAGTGACCACAAACGACTAGAGATATCAGTCCAGTGGCAAGATGTAAGGTCGGTAAAGAGGCTGAAAGAGCACTTCATAGTGAGCAACCAAAAAAATCGATTAGTGAAATATAACAGGGAAGGAGTTAAATTGAACAAAGCCCTGGATAAATACAGTTTTGAAAACAGCAACAGAAAATTGGAAGACATGTGCGATCCGTATGTTTTCCATGATTTTTTGTGGTCAGTTGAGGCCCCCGGTTTAGTGGTGGGCCAAATGAAAAAAACGTATAAGCATACATTTGACGAACATACATGGGAGCAGAAACGTGATATGCGGAGGGCTATAAGTGCTATCAAAAGGGAGGAATTGGTTAAAGTTATTATAGAGGCCAAAATAAAGTCCATCAAAAGTAAATATAAACAATGGTCGAAACAACAACGTATGTCCCGTGCCCAGAAAGATGGGGAAACCATGCTTAAGGCTGTCTTAAATAAGAATTCACAGAATTTTTGGTCTTTAATTAACCAACAATTTATAGACCAAGCTGGAGCCTTATCAAACATGGTCACCGAAACAGAGTGGGTAGAATTTCTATCAAAGAAATATGCTCAGACTAAGGGTGAGCCTCCTTTCTCTACTTCTGGAGACCAGTGGACTTTGGATATAACAGAAGAGGACATCTACGCCCTAATAATGAAATCTTCAGCTTCAAGGGCGGCAGGCCCTAGTGGCCTAACATATCAAGTCCTGAAGGGAAATCACAAAAAGTGGTCCTATTTGCTAAACACATTGTTTCATGGTATTCTGAGGTTTAAAAAGATTCCCTCATCTTGGAAATCGGGAGTCATCGTCCCTATCTTTAAAAAGGGGGATCGAAGAGACCCCTTAAATTATAGACCAATTACCCTCCTTGATGTGGAAAGCAAGCTATTCACCAGCCTAGTATTAAGAGACTTGGAAATTTGGGCTGAACAAAATAAGATCTTGCCAAAACAACAGACAGGCTTCCGAAAGGGGCATTCCACTTCGCTAAATAGTATAGTACTGGCCACCCTTTGTAACAGTAAGATCGGGGGGCAAGAATCACGACTATATGGTGCCTTCATAGACTTATCAAGTGCCTTTGATCTGGTGAACCGAGGTTGGTTCAAACTAAAAAAGAGAGGTGCTCCAATCCATCTCATCGACATATTGGTCTACCTCCATGAAGACAATACGGTCCAAGTAAAACTCAGCCAAGATGGATTATTGTCAACCCATATCCCAGTGAAGAGGGGGTGAGACAGGGGTGTATGGTCGCTCCCTTTTTGTTCAATTTCTATGCAGCCGATTTTGGATATGCGGTAGAGACAGCAGTGCTGGGTAGCGCCAAGTTGGGCACAAATGTAATCAAGTGGCTGATGTATGCTGACGACATTGTGCTCCTGGACAAGACACCAGTGGGGCTTCAGAGGCTACTAAATGCCCTAGAACAATACATGAAAGATAATGATCTCAAAGTAAATCCGGAAAAATCGAAAATAGTGATTTCTGGAAAGAAAGGAGGCAAAAAGGTAAATACTGTTGGACAGTGGGGGGCAAACGAATACCAATAATGGAGGAGGTCATCTATTTGGGTTACACCCTGTATGCTACACCTAGAATTGGCACACTATGGGCAGAGATGCTACAAAAATGCACCCAATTGTCGGCTCAACTGCAAAAAATCATCAAGCAATATTGCAGGTTTTCTCTCCTGCCTGCTATCCGCTTTTATCGAGCAAAGATTGTCCCTGTCCTCCTATATGGTTTAGAGGCAAAACCATTAGCTTGGTCAATGGACTGGCAGATACTAGAAGCGAAGATCTGGAAGAAAGCCCTACGTCTTCCAAACTGCTTGCCAATGGCCAGTTTGCGCTTTGAGTTGGGGCTCTCCTCATTAGGGGTCCAAGCAGACTGGAAACTTTTATCTCTTTTCAATCTGATAACCAATCCAAGGCATAATACATTGCATGAAGACCTAAGAGACCATTTGAGCCATGCATTAGTGGGGGTACTGTATGACTTTAAAAAAAGATCTCAAGAAATCCTAGTTAGATGTAACAGTGAGATAGACACTCTAACCACAAACCCCATGAAGATAAAGAGAGAGCTACTATCACCGGATTGGATAATGACAATAGATAAAACACAATCGTCGATAGTGGCTCCCTCACTTTCACCAACGGATAAGAGTCTTAGTTCTTTAGCAAACTACTTGTTGAAATTCCCGGATTCAGAAGTGAGACAAAACTTTCTCAGACTCCGTCCGGGTTTGATACGTACAGGAGCTGATCTTGCGAGATGGGGTTGGGGGAGAGGTGTAATCATTTGTGTTTTAAATGTCGAGACCCAAAAGTCCAGTCATTGGAGCATCTTCTAAGATTCTGTGAAGGAACATGGGAGGTGCGAAAGAAACATCTTGAACGTTTTGTCTGCTCTAATGACCGGTTGTCATCAGAAGACTTTTGGGTGAGAATGACTTCAGGTCACGAAACAGCATTGACTATAAATGTGGTTCGAGTTCTACAACAGTTAGGTTTTACTGGAAACTAAAAGTTCTTCAAATATCTAGACTGAAATAGGACAAGAAAATTGAGAGAAAAATGTTGAATTTTTTTTGTGTTTTTTTTAATGAGGTGTAAAAATGTAAAAGTTATTTCTTCATCTTTTAAATAAGTTCTTTTTGTATTTGTAAAAAAAAAACAGGTTTGGTTTATACCACAATAAAATAAATAAATAAATATGCCTTGAGGAATTTCCCTTTATAAATGGCAGCCTTCTGTTTCCCTAGTCACCCACGTGACTTGCTTAGGGTCATGTGCTCTCCGAGGTGTCTGCCACCTGTGGCCCATCAGATGTTTTAGACAACAGCCCCAGTGATCCCTCTCTATTGACTGGGCAGGCTATGGAGGATGGGAGCTGCTACAGCAGTTTATTCACATACCCCATGTTGAGAGCTGTACAACCACTAACCCAAAGGTGGGGCAAAGCACCCAACCAGAAAGAAAGCCAACCGTCTCTTAAAGGTAGATAGCGCGCGGAGCAATCAGGCTCAACTCTGAGGAAGGGGTAGCAGGCGAGCACTGAGGTACAGTTAGTCCACAACGCATGCATATAAAATACACCACACTAGTATACTGAAAAATGTATACATTTATTACGTTACACATATAGTTCTCTTTCAGTTCAAGTAAGTTCATGAGCACCTAATACACATTGTTAAAAATCGATAGTATATTCTAAAAAACATTAAATGTCTTTGAGGTCTCACCTCAACCCTGTACTTTAGTGTGAGTTCACTATCACAGTTACACATAAAACATATAGTGACAAGGGGCTGGGGGGGATAATATCGATGCCAGACAATCTAACATACAGGTAAAAATCCCTAGAACCTGCACAGCACAGTACATTCTCCAATAGACACCATCCACTCTAGTTTTACAATGACTGTAGGCCCTATACCTGGTGGTGAAAACACACCACACATAGGCAAGGGGTGGGAAGACAACGGAACCACACATTTGAACAACCAGGAAACATAGTCGTACAGGTTCATAAGGCCAATGATATGATATGGCATGCAAACATTTCACAGTACTTCCGGCCATCTAGGACATATTATTTGTACAATTGAAATGCACAGGGTTAGAGGATGGAAAACAAATCAGAAAACACTTTGGAAGGCCTCTGGAAAATCTAGATACATTTTACACACAGGTACCATTTGCAATTCACATAACTACACAGTCACCAACATTCGATACAGTGTACATCTACACCGGCAGTCAGAAAAGTGGGGGTTATGACATGACTTTAAAAATACATCTACAATCACAGGTAGGTGCTAAAAGCCTAGAACTGCATGAACATCAGGGAAGTACAGAAGAAATGTCCATGGGCAGGTATGCACCCTAAAAGTCACTTACAGGGAGGTCAAAGTGGAGCAGAAAGTTCAATTGAGCTAACAGGGACAAAGTCAGTAGGCCAGCCGTGGTTATGGGGCAAATTAAGTTAAGCCTATTTTACCCCACGTGTGGATTTGGCAGCAAACAAACCAGCTTCCCGATCCCTTCATTTGGGTTTCTAGGGTTGAGAACCCAGAGCCTCAGGAGGATTTTCAGAACAGCAAGAAATCCCCCAAGGTTAGCCAATGAGAAGTGCACTTCTGAAAAGCCTTTACCCTGGACAAGAGGGACCCCTAAGGAGAAAAATCGATTTGTGCCAAGAGCCCAGAAGTAAGGACTCAGAGTGCTGGTTGTTGGTTTCAAAGAAAAAGGGCTCCAGCAACTCGAAAATACTGTATGTATGTGGCTTCTTTCTAGGTGCACTGCAGAGGAGATAGGGTAGTGGTGTTCCACCACCCTACCAGGCGACAGTAGATCTCTGTACCAAATTGGGAGATCCTCTCAACAAATGGCAGACAGATGTGGTACGCAGGCATGGAAGCCCGACTCAACACTGAGGTGGAGTCAGCAGGAGGATGCAGGAAGTCCTTCTATCAGCAGAAAACGCCAAACCGGATGTGTCCAAACCACTGTATGAAGCCAGCATGGCCAAATGAGGCCCTAGAAATGCAGCTTCGGCGGGAAAGCCTCCATTGTATTAGGGAACCTGCTTCTTTCAAGATCCAGCAACAAGAGAGCAAGAAATGGCAGGGTTTCCCCTGCATGTACTCAGAGGGGCTGGCTTCGGATAGCTAATCACACGATGGGGCTAGGGACAAAGGGGGTCAGGCAGCTAACCATTCTGGATGACCTTTTAAATTGCTACTCATACATGGCCACCCCTAAAAGATGTGAGAGGCAGAGCCACATGGATTATTCTGGTCTAACCCAGTACAAAACAATATGGAGGCTGTCATGTGGGCCACATGGGCAGCACAGCTATTTTAAGCCTACTGTGAGAAACCAAAGATTGTCTCATACGCTAGTCCTCAGGGACTTATCCTGGTGGCCCGGACAAAGCCATCACTTTTGGATCCAGTTCCTGGGGGTGGACCAGTGCGAGAGGTTCACCTGGGTGAGGGGTCTTCAGGGAGTGGGGGTGAGGCAGCTGGTGGTGAGATGCAGTATTCCCCCCTTTTTGTTCATCTACCCCATCCTATTTTTTAGGATACTCTGAGATCCCAACTCCCCAAACCCTTTTTATACAAACACTGGGCCGATATGATATGATATGATATGGAATTTATATCGTGCCTATACACAAGTGTTTCAAGGCGCAACGAGGCAAGGGAGGGGGACCAGAGGGAAGACAGAGACAACGATCTTACTAGGCCAGGTGACATTGAGTTTGCGCAAGTGCAGGGAAGAGGGAAAGGGAAAAGTGTGGGGGGATGGGGAGGGGACAGTGTAGTACATGGGATTGACAGTAAAAATAACGTTTGATAAAGTTCAGGTTTCCCTGAATAAAATTCAATAAAAACAAAAAATAAAAATAGAATCCGAGGATGAGGGTGACTAAGAGTAACCAGCCTAACTCTCTCACATCGTACTGGCCATGTCCCATTAATCGGGTCAAGCAAAGTCAGGCACTTTACACTAAGTGCATACACCAGATACCAGTTAGCTCTCCTCATACAAATGTAAAGATGATGTCCTTATAGCAAAATGTGTATTCCTAGGAGGTGAGCATTAATGTAAAATGTGTTCCTTTATCCTGCCATGTTAGTAGTTCATTGAAACTATATTTTTGGAAGCTCAAGAATAGGAATGGAAAATCTATTGAATTTCATTTTGCTTTGTGATGCAAATTGAAAAGACAGGTCTACTTTTATGAATGAAGAAATTAAATCTAAGAGAGATGGAATGCAAGAACAGAATTGGATTACATTGTAGGCTTCTAATACACGTGAAGGCATACTTAAGAGGACAAAGGTCTCCAGTTTAGTGGGAACTGGATAAAAAAATAATTACAGATTATGGTCAGGCCAGGTGGCTTTTAAGATTTCCCCAAGATGTTCTTTTATTCTATACAAAGCATGATTGAAAAGCAAATTAACACTACATTTACTTCAGCCATTCACTCATGACAACAGTCTCTGCTTTCAAAGAGAATGTATAACTTACTTTATAATCCATTAAGTAAAGACTCTATTAGCCTATGAAAGATTAACAGATCAGGTCACTGGCATTTAGATGCATGGCAAGAGCCATCTATCTTGGTCTACTCAAGGTTAAAAGTCATTTAGAATATGCACTTCAAGACAGTTTACTTTGAATACATGGTGACATAGAAAGGGAATGCTTCTCTGGGAAAGAGTCATCTCTGCTCTCTTGTGGAGAAATGCTGCAATAACACACCAAAGAAACCCCAATACATTCACATGAACAAAAATAATGCCTTACGGGTGCAAACACGAAATTAAGGTTTGCATCGACCATGCAAGTGGAGATTGATCCCATATCTGGACAGTTTATAGATAAAAGTAAGGTCTGTTGGAATCATAAATCGTAATTATGCCACCATACTAACAGTTATCTTAATTTGCTCAAAACCTGTGCAATTGTAAAAAGGTATCAGAATTTCATCATTCAATAAATCAAAAGGTTTGCCTTGATGTGCAGAATTTGAAAATATAGGTTTCATCAAGTTAGTATAATAAATGTAGTCAGAAATGTGAGAAAGAGAAAGCTAATATTTTTGGACATGTGGATAACAAACCACTCCTCTGTGACAAACCAGGTGTTGGATTAGAAGGAAAAATGATGGGTGTCCATAGGCCAGTAGGATAGATTATGAAATATTGGGGCGAGGACGAGACAAGAGGGAGCCAACTGGAGATTGCAGAGCAAGAGAACTGACTCTTAGCAGATGACAGACCAGTCCATGAGAACTGTCTATTGAGAGAAGGAAGGCAGAGCAGCCTATAGTGGGATGACCATCCGGCGCTTGGTAATTGATTTTAAAAAAGCCCCCTGAATTGAGGGATTTCTGACAGGATGATGCTTTCCTGACTGGGCCCCTAGCAATGGCATACACTAATTTAGATTAAAATGTTTGAAAGGATGCCAGGATCATCAACGACCATGAGAGATTGTGATTGGAACAGTCCTAAACTGCAACTCAGGAAAGAGGTCCTTGTGATTTTAAAAATTTTCTTGATTGATTACTCGACTGAGGTCTCATCAGCAATGCAAATATAAGTGATGTGCCCTTGAGATTCAGGGTCAGAGTATGCCGAGTACCTTGTTTTGTCTTGCATGAATATTTTCCCTAAACTTATTGGTTAGTTGGGGTGCAGGTGATACTCCAGGGGCAGCTCTACAGTGCACTGCAGGGTTTCCCTGCAGTGTACAATACTGGACTTCAACAGGCTGCTCTTCTAGGGAGAACTGGATACAAATGGCGGCATGCAGGGGGCTGTCCACACCAGCCATAATTGTCAGGCAGACAAGAAAATCGGCATTGCATGGTGCAATGGTTAGTACAGATCTAACCCAATAAGGGGATTTCCTGGCTGAGCCTTATTACTGGATCAGCTCTGAAACTACTTAGATAACTGAATCTGTCAGTTGTCTCCATGAACATCAGTCTGGCTTCAGAGCTGCCAGAAGCACGGAAACTGCTCTCCTGAACATCCATGAAGACCTGCTCTCCAATACCCCCTGTGTCCTCATCTTACTTGATCTCTCTTCTGCCTTTGACACGGCAAACCATGACATCCTGCTCAGCCGTCTCCATGATAACCTGGGTATCACCGATCAGGCCCTGGCTTGGCTGACCTCTTTCATCTCAGGTTCTACTTGGGTCCTTCCTCTCCTCTATTTCTATCTCTATCTCTACCTGTGGTGTTCCTCAGGGGTCTAACCTCTCTCCCTGGCTGTTCAATCAATACCTGGCACTTCTTGCCCACTGCATTGCCGCCCTCTGCCCCAACTTTCAGTGTAATGCAGATGACACTCAGTTCATTTTCAGGCTCCCCTCTGCCACCTCTTCTCCTTCTCTTATCTCTGACTGTCCACTATCCAGGAGTGGTGTGCCATCAATGATCTCTGCCTTAATGCCAGTAAGACTGAGATTCTCCTCATCGGTGACCCTGCTCCCTTGCTCTCTTGGCCCTCTTGCTTCTCCCACCTGTGAGGCTAAAAACCTTGGGTTCATTTTCGACTCCACTCTCTCCTTCTCTCCTTCTGTCCTTCTCTCCTTCTCTCCTTCCATCTCTGCCGTGTCTAAGAAGTCACACTACCAGCTGCACCTCCTCAGAGGTATTCTTCCTTTCCTCTCCTTCTTCCAGAAGGTCACTGTCTCCAGAGCTCTGGTTCCCTCTATGCTGGACTACTGCAACAGACTCTTTCTAAATCTGCCTGCTTCTACTCTCCGCCCTCTGCAACTCATCCAGAACAGGACTGCGAGACTTGTCCTTGGCCTCAAGCCCATGGACCGTATCCCTCCAGGACTGAAATCTCTCCACTGGCTCGCAGTGGCTGGAGGGATTACATTCAAAACCCTCTGTATTGTTCACGAGACCACCTGAGGCCTGAATACCTCCAACTCTCTCTTCCTAAATATATTCTTTCTTGAGCTCTTTGCTCATTCACCTGCAACTCCCTCATGGTCACTCGCTTCTCCAAGCAACAGGTTGGTGGAAGATCTCTATCTTCGGCTGGGGCCTCCCTCTGGAACAGCCTCCCTGTCTCCCTGAAACTTGAGGAGACCCATCTCTGGTTCCGAAGCACCTCAAGACCTTCCTCTTTGCTTCTGCTTCCTCTCCCCTGCTGAATTCCTGACTGAAACTGCACTGGTCACCTGGCTACCCTCTGATCTCGGGCCCCGGTCCCCTCCCCACCCGGAGCACACCTGCACTGCCTCCCAGGCAACCTCTGCACTTGGTGGCTGTTTCTGTATTCTTACAGCCCCCCCAGCCCTTGACACTTGATATCGACAATTACCCCTGCAATTGCCACAAGACGGCCGCACTTTTACATATTGTTTTATTTATTTTATTTATTCTTACTGTTGATCCTATGTATTGCACTGCCCTCGCCCCCGCCCCTTCCCCCCGCACTTTTCCCTTCGCCCCCTCCCCTGCACTTGCGTAATCTCAATGTCACCTGGCCTAGTAAGATCGTTGTCTTTGTCTTCCCTCTGTTCCCCCTCTGTTGCCCCTCCGTAACCTCATTGTGCCTTGAAACACTTGTGTATAAGCGTGTTATAAATGCCATATCATATCATAAGACTGGTCTGAGTAGGGTATCTGGGGCTTTGTCTGGGAGAGCACATCCCAACCCAAAGCCAATGATCAGACTCGCAAACTCTGAATGTGGCAGTGCTCAATTATTGAGTGGGCATCAAAATGCTTAAAAGAATGCATCTCCAGGATTGGAAGATGAGTTTCCCCCTCAGTCCCCTTTCCCCCATAAAAGGAACTCTGCACCATTCCTTTGTTCAATCTTAAGGCACATTCGTAAGGTACCAAGAGAGCACCTGACTAAAGGAACTATGTGTAGATTTGAAGCACATTCTGGTCCAACCCTACTTGTGCCAGGGTCCTTGGGGAGGGTAATGCCAAGAAGTGGGCATATCAGCTGGTAGTTAGCATGAAGTTACCCAGTTATTTCTAGACTCTGGTTTTGCAGACCTTCACAGTTGGCAAATATAGGTTTTCTTATAAAGGTTAAGTTTCCATTAATTTACCCAGAGGCAGGCACACTAGTTCTTACTTAATTTTCTTGAGGTATATTGTCACTTAGTTGAAGTTTGTGTTCTATATTTGTTTCTTTTTTTTTTTTTAACTTTGTTTTATTGGCATTTTTTATAATACAACAAACAGGCTCGAGACAAATTCAAGAAGAAATGCAAATTACTGGCCCAACTGCCCACCCCCCTCCCATCCCCCACCCCACACTGACCCCCCCACCCTGAAACTTCGACCCAAATGGGTCTCCTTGTTTGGGGAGACGCTGCGGTAATTTTGTTTGTCCGGAGCACGCGAAAAAAGTAGTACGTTGGCTGTGTTTGTGGCTGCAAATCGTCCACCCGTTCCCGGGCCGTGGGCGCCCGATCCCTCCTTCTTTTTCTCCTCGTGGGTCAATGCACGTCCCATCCCTAGGTCTGCTGTACCCCGAACCAGTTTGCTTGGAATGTGCCCAACTTGTTATTCATCATTGCCGTCAATTTGTTCATCAGAAACATGTTTTTGACCTTTTTCAACCAGACCTCCTTCGTTGGGGTCTCCGGGCTCTTCCATTTTTGTGCCAGGGCCACCCTCCGCGCCCTCAACATGGTTTCCCACTTCCTTGGGTATCGGGGTATGTCTGTGTCCTCTGGGGGGAGGCCCAGCAACATTGTTAGAGGGTTCTGGGGGAGCAGTTCCTCAGTGATTTCAGCGATCCAACCCCGTACCTCTGCCCAATATGTCTGGACTTTCGGGCAGTGCCACCACATGTGACCTCTTGTGCCAACCTGGTCACACCCCCTTGGACATGTGGGGGACACTCCCGTGAACATTTTCGCCAGCTTAGCAGGATCCCTGTGCCATCCCTGCAGGATATTGAAATTATGCTCCATGTCCGCTGTAAATAGGTTCCCATGGAAAGCTATCTTAAATATCCTTGCCCAGGCGTCCTCCGAGATCTCCTCCCCTGCCAAATCGTTCCAGAAGGTACGGAACCTCCTCCTCTCCTCTAGGTTGACAGTGTTCAATATTCTATGCATCCCTGATACCGCCCCCTTCCTAGAGGTCGCTGTATCCACGAGTTTTTCGAAGGGGGTCAGCTGCCTTTTCAAATTCTGTCCCCAGGATTGGTCGCACAAGATCCCCTTCAGGCGAAGATATTCGAAGATGGAGAGGGCTCCCTGACCCAGGGCTTCTCTCATTTCCTCGTAGGGGCGGATTTCCCCCTCCTTGAATATTTGCCCTGCCCATTCCATCCCCGAGTCGGACCAGGATTGAGCGTTGCGAAACCCCTGCTTCCCAGTCTAAGGGGGTGACCCCATAGCGATGACATCGGTGACGGCCATGACGTTAGATGCGCTGTCTGGGGGCTTTCCCTCCAGATCGCCCAGAGGACTCCCAACATTGGGTGTGATCTTAATCTGTTTGGGATGAATTTGCTTGGGGCCCACAGGAGGTCTCTGACTTTGAGTGGGTGGGCGTCCATGTCCTCCAAGTACGTCCAGTATGTACCCATCCCCTCCTTCATGTGTTCGAGAAGTACGCGCAGCTGGGCTGCGCGAAAGTAAAGTTGGAAGTTCGGCAGCCCGAACCCTCCCTCCTCCCTTGGAAGGGTCAGGATTGCTCTAGCTGTCCTCGGGGTCCTACTCTGCCATATGAACTCACGCACCGCATTCTGGAGGACCCTGAAAGTTTGGTCGGGAATGTTGGATGGGAGGGCGGTGAAGAGATACAGTAAGCGCGGGAGTATGTTCATCTTCACGGCCGTCATGCGGCCGTACCAGGACAGGATCATTGACCCCCATCTCCTCAGATCCGCAGTGACCCTTGCCATTACAGGGTCGTAGTTAGCTGGGGCGAGGTTGGACAGATTCCGGGTGAGGAGGACGCCCAGGTATCGGATGGAAGACCTCCCCACTTTTATCCCTCCTAGGCTGGACATAGGGTCCAGGGTCGGGTCCCTTGTTCTCATGGGGAGCAGGACTGATTTTGAGGCATTTATCTTGAGCCCCGAGAGGCGACCATATGCTGTCATCAGGGACATGAGGGGGGGGAGCGAGGATCTCGGATCCACTAAGTAGGCCAGGATGTCATCGGCGAACAGGGAGAGTTTAAATTCTACCTCCCCTCTCTGGATCCCCCTGATGTCTGGGTGTGCTCTGACCGCTATGGCTAGGGGTTCCATTGTGAGGACGTAGATGAGGGGGGAGAGCGGGCAACCCTGCCGCGTTTCCCGCGAAAGGGGGAAAGGCTCCGACAGCCTGCCGTTCACCTGGACCCTGGCCCTCGGGGCCCTGTACAGTGCCGCCACCCAGCCCATGATGTGTGCCCCGAAGCCCATTTTCCGGAGGGTGGGTTCCATAAATCTCCACTCCACCCTATCGAATGCCTTTTCTGAGTCGAGCGATAAGACGCACGCGTCAAGGTCTGACACCTGGGCGTAGTGGAACAGGTCTATAGTTTTTCGGATATTGTCTGAGCCCTGTCTCCCCCTGATGAACCCCACCTGGTCTCCGTGGACCAGCTTCAGGAGGACCCCCTCCACACGTCCCCCGATCACCTTAGCCAGGATCTTTACATCGGTGTTCAGCAAGGAAATTGGGCGGTAGGAGGAACACTTCGAGGGGTCCCTGCCGTCCTTGGGGAGCACCACGATTATCGCCTCCATCATGGGGTCTGGGAGGGGTCCTCCTTCCAGCACTGCGTTAAATACCTTAACCAGGTAGGGGGACAGGGTGGGGCAAAACCTTTTGTAAAAATAGACTGTGTAGCCGTCCTCACCGGGGGATGTACCCCCTTTCATCCCTCTGATTGCCCGCTCCACCTCCTCCTCCGTTACCGGGCCCTCCAACCCCTCTGCCGTCTCTCTTGATATGGCCGGAACCCGTATTGAGTTCAAGAACTCCTCAATCTCCGCCCCCCTCCCGTTGAATTCAGACGAGTATAGTTTCTCGTAGTATTGGCGGAAGGCCTCTCCAATGTGGGTTGTATCGTAGCCTATCTCCCCCCCTCACTCCTGACCGCTTTCACTAATCTGCCCCTCTGTTCCTCCCTCAGCTTCCAGGCTAAAATCCTGTCCGCCTTGTCCCCTTTTTTTATAATACTTTTGCTTAACCAATTGGAGGTTTCTCTCTGTCTGGTGGAGGAGGAGGCGGTCCCTCAGCTGGAGTATACAGTCTTCCAGAGCGGTCACCTGGCCTCGGTCCAAGGGGGCCGTGGAGAGCCCCCCCGGTTGTAGTTGGGCTATTTTCTCCCTCAGTAGTCTTTCCTGGGCCTCCCTTTCCCTCTTTTTCTGGGCACCCATTTTGATCAGGACTCCTCGTAACGTGGCCTTAAAGGCATCCCATAGGGTGTGTACCCCTACCTCCCCATTATCGTTCAGGTCGAAGAAATCTGTGATGGCCTCGAGGACTTCCTGGGCTAGTACCTCGTCCTTTAGCAGGGAGTCGTTGCACTTCCACCTCCCCCTGCGTTCGCTTAAACCTCCCCTTGCTATCATGATTCGGACCAGATCATGGTCGGACCAGGGAATGGGGTCAACCCTATGACCCGAGGTAAATGGGTGCAAGATCTCGTCCACCAAGATATAATCTATCCTGGAGAACGATGCGTGGGTGGCCGAGTAGTATGTGAAGGGGGGGGGTGTCCGTTCTGGGGATCGGGATCGTGTCCAGCAGTCCCAGGTCTTGATTAACCCCTTGGAAATTACGCGCCATGGTCTCGTCTGATGCCCTGGAGGGCTGCGGGCCTGTGCGTTTTCTATCCCGGGTAGGGTCTAGGACCATGTTGAAGTCCCCCCCACCACCACCGAGCCATGGGCAAAGTGTTTGATTTTGTCCCCTACCTTTTCCCAAAATAGGGTCTAGCCTTCGTTTGGGGCATAGATTACAACTAGGGTGAGTGGGGCCCCCTGAAGGGACCCCCGTAACATCTGATAGCGGCCCTCCAGGTCTTTCAACTTGGCCTCGTTCTCGAAGCCTGTGTTCCTCGATACTAAAATGGCAACCCCTCTCTTTTTGCCTTTGTGGGAGGCACTGAAGATCTCCCCTATTCCTCCTCCCCGCATTTTGGGCTCCTTACCCCACGGCCAATGAGTCTCTTGCACAAAGAGGAAGTCAAGGTTGGCCCTTCTGAATTCCCTGCAGACCAGGGACCTCTTCGTGGGGGTGTTTAAGCCCCGTACATTTAGGGAACCCACGCCCAGGGAGGGCAGACTGTCAGCCATGATCTAAGACTTCCTCTCTCTCGGTCAACGTACTAGGCATACTCTTCTTGACGTGCTCCCCTGGAACGATTTTCCATCCCCCAACTCCCCCCTCCCTTTCCCTCCGTGTGGGCCAAGAACAAAACCCCAACTGCCCCACTTCCCTGAACCATAACTGAACAACCCTAACTTCGTGACCCCCCTCCCCCTTCCCCGGCGTCCGGCCAAGTAGTTCTGCCATCCCTGGCTACTGGCCGAACCACCAGCTTACCCGCTGCCGCAGGGCATTCTGTGGAAAGCGTGTTTCTGTGAACCCCCCCTCCTTCCTAGCCTTGCTGTCCCCCTCCTGGTTCCCCCATACTTGCTGTTCGTAAGGACGCTGTCAATGATGATTCCGCTGGCTTTTCTCAATGTCCCTCATGACTCGGTGGGTTTCCCTAGGTCTCAGCCTTCGGGATCGTTCCGCTCCCCCTCCTTGACTGGCGATGGGGTATTCATTTTCCTATATTTCCTTGCTCCAGTTTTACGTCTCCTGTCCTTGGACGGGCCCGGGCTCCCCGGGGTCTCCCTCCCCGGCCCCGACGGGGCCCTCCTGGGGTCCAGGTCCCCCACGTAGTCCTGGATGGCCATCCGTATGTCGTCCTCCGTGGTCAGGGTTGATCGCTGGCCCATGTACTCAAAGGTCAGAGAGAAGGGGTAGCCCCAGTGGTAGCAGACCCCCTTTTCCTTCAGCAGGAGTGTTAGTGGGCGACACATCTTGCGTTTGGCCAGGGTGTAGGCAGAGAGGTCTTGGTAGATTGAAATCTGGGCGTTGTTGTAAGTGATCTCCCGGGCCTTCCTGGCTTCCTCCAACACCTTTGTTTTTTCGGAGTAGTAGTGGAACCGGACCAGGACAGAGCAGGGGCCCCTTTCCCTTCCCCCAGCCCTGTGCACTCTATCGAACGTGGGTTCCGTGGTCATCTCTTCGGCAAAGAGGAGGGTGATGATGTCTCTCACCGCGCGAGCAATGTCTCTCTCCGTTTCCCCGTCCTGTTCTGGTATCCCGAAAATTCTAAGATTGTTCCTCCTCTCCCTATTTTCGAAGTCGTCCATCTGCCTGGACCTTTCCTTCTCTCTTTTCTCCAGGGCCGCTATCCTCATTCCTAGGTCCATCTCTAGGGTCGTTGCTGATGTCTGATTGGCCTCTACTTGCAACAGTCTGTCTTCGACCTTGTCCACTCTTTGATCTATTTTTTCAAATTTCTGGGCAATGTCTGAACGCATGTCCCTGATCTCATGTAGTATGGAGGCGAAGCCTCTTTCCATGGCAGACACGGGGGGTCCTGGGGTCTCCGACTGTGCAGAACCCTTGGGGGGGCTCAGGCTTCTATTGCTGGACGCCATCTCCTGAAAGCGGAATTCCTGTAGGGTCTGCCGCCAGTCCATCGAGCTTTCCCCCTGGGTCCGCCAACGACCCCCCCGGGGCTCCCGGATCGGGGGCGCGACTGCCGGCAGGGAGGGAGCTACCGTCGCGAGCTGTTGCAGGGGGTCTTCACCGGGCAGGGGCCACACACCCGGGTCGAAGAGGCCGCAGTCCGCCCAGGCCGCCGCTGGTCTTTATGGGCCAGGATGCATGGGCTGCCCCCCTCAAGCCACCACACCTCCGCTCCCAAGTGAGGGGGGGGAAAACGCTGTCGTCCCGGGCGGGCACACGCCCCACCAAGGTCCGGAGGGGGCCTCGCTCCCGGGGACTGTGCGTTATTGCCGAGACTCCCCTCATGGAGGCGGCGGGGCTCTGATTTCAGCACGTGCGGAGCACCACGCCTGCCCGGTCCCGAAGGGTCTTCCTGCTCCGGGCCTTGTGTTTTCACGGTGTGCGGCCGCCCAGCAGATCCTCGTCTGGACTCTTCACGTTGTGGTGCGGGGTCGGCTATCCCACTGGGGGGGGGCCCCCCGGTGCCCCGGGGCAGTCACCCGCACGCGTCTTCCCAGCGCTGGTTTCTGTCCCTCGACGGGGCTGAAAGAGGCCGAGGGGGGGAGGGGCGCGGGCCCGCTGTGTTGATCCCTCCGGGCCCCACGAGCCGCCCCGGACCCAGTGCTCGATCGGGTTGAGGAGTCCGTCGGGGAGTTGAGGGATCCGTCGAGGAGGGCGGGAGAGGGGGACGCCCCCTCCGCGTGTGCGTTGCTTCCCCGGGGCTCCTCCACGCTTGTTTGGCGCGGCGGTCGCCGAGGCCTGGTGCGGCCCTGTTACCGCCTGATACTGCGGGTCTCGTTCTCGCTGGTCCCAGGGGCCCCGAGCGTCGCTCCTTCGCTCGATGGGTGCCCGGGGGGTTCCTCGTACCCCTCCGTCCTACTTCGTCCGCCTGGGGGGTTACGGGGGGCTCAATTCCCTGTTACGGCCCAGCTACGGTGGGAGCGGCACAATCAGGCAGTCATTGCCTGCGCGCCACCTGGTGGCCTCTCTTATATATTTGGTTCTTAACGGTTTATCACCTTTTCCACAAAACAAAATGGCAGTTCCCTGAGCCAAGAAGATGGCGTGATGAGTGAATAGTGTCAGCCATGAGCCAGAATACAATTATGGAATTCAAGCTGTAACCAACCTACAACCGAATTGCTAGAGCAGAAGGTCACAGGTTTGATTGATTTGATTTATCTGCAATGCACGTACCTGACTAACTAAATCGTATTTGTGCACAGATGGCTCATCAAAAAGTAATAATTGGACACAAGCATAATCATCAGAGTTCGACCTATATACAATAGGTAGGGTTTAGTAACAGGTCCATACATCCCCCGTATACAACAAACTTATTTCAAATAAATGAGTCTTTAACAGTTTCCGAAACTGCCTCAGAGATTCAACTGCTCAAATCTCTAGGGGTAGTCTGTTCCAAATTCTAGGTACGTAGACAGCAAAACTCTAGTCACCCCTGGACACACAAAAAGAGGATGATGGAATACTTAACAGCAGTTTATCCTCGGACTGGAGCAACCGAGTTGGATAACATCTGTGGGTCTTATCTGCCAGATAGGCCGGAACCAGAATGTTTGGGCATTTAAAGATAAGACAGAGAACTTTAAAATCAATTCTGTCCCTCACAGATAGCCAATGCAGGGAACGACGGGGTCCAGAAATATGGTCAGACTTCTTTGCCCCCCCACCACCAATCTCACTGCAGTCATTGGCACTGCTTAAGGGGGATTCCTGCAAGCAGACTATTTCTGTAGTCTAGTTGAGCATTTACTAATACTTTGACCACTGCAGCCTGCTTGTCTGATGGTACATAAGGTAGGACTTGACGCAGAAGCCGAAGATTATAGTAGACGGACTGCAACTTAGCACTCACCTGAGACTCGCTGCTCAGATTCCCTGCCCATATGCAGCCCAGTTTCTTAATCCTGGTGGCTAGTGGAAGATCCATTCCCAGAAAGTGGGGCGCCTGAGGGTAATTGCCTGCTTCCTAGAGATGTTTTGGTCCAAACAAGGCCACCTCCATTTTCTTGGCATTAAGCCGGAGCCAGTTAGCTGATATTCAGCTACTAACCTCCTCCAGACAGTCCTTAACTCTAAGGAAGGACTCTTCCACATTGCCTATGTTGACATATATCTGCGTATCATCAGAGTAAGACTGAAAGTTCACCCAATGCTTCCTCAAAATGTGAATCAATGGACGCAGGTATAGGTTAAACAGGGGAGAAAGGGAGGATCCCTTCACTGTCTGCTCCGGTTGTGTATCTGATAGAAGAAATACTTTAAGAAGCTTACACAAACATACACACCACTGGAACGGCAAGTCATGCGACAGTGTTCACTAGAGCTGGTTTTGGCGCAGGCATTGCATTAGTACAAAAATGAAACACTACTTACTGGGCATGTGAAGAAAAAACAGTATGAATGTTACTAGGGACACATAGACATTTGTAAGAAAAGGAACACTAACTCTGTTTATGAATGCACACCATCAGTAAAGGACAAGCAAAAGACTAGCAGAAACAGCAACACAGAACTTTAGTAGCTAGTTTTAGTTAGGCCTTTCTTTCTAACTACCTCAAATTAAACCTAAGTTAATATAATACATCTTTAATAGAAAAATTAAGATTCCTTTGAGCAAGATGAATAGGTGAACTGTAGCCAGAGGTCAGTAGGAGATCAGCAAGAAACCCCATGAAAGCCAGAAACCCGAGAAGTTCAATCACCAAGAAGATGTCCATTATAGAGACCTCCTTGCTCAGAGGATTTGGAGGGAAAACACAAGAGATTTAAGCTGGCAACCCGTCACCCAACACACAAGAAGGTTGAACAGGTGTTTTGGTGACTGTAGGAGGGGAGGTCTACAGCAAACAAGTGTTGCAAAAGCAATTTAAATTGATTGCCCCCTACTGGCAAACCAAGAACAAACATGAGTTGCAGAGAGGTTTGTTATTTTGGCCAATCCGTACACAATTCTAACACTAGAGTGACTGTGGGAGCAAAGTGTTGGAGGGCTGCTGGGCCATAGCTGATATGGATGGCAGTCTGCAAGGCCCACTAGGGGACCAGCAGCGGTGTCAATTCAATCGGCCATCTGCTTAGGTTTACAAAGGAACGTCACAGGGTTACAGATTAGAAAAAAAGGATATAATCATGTTGGACTCTGGGAGACTGAAAACCTGTGACTGAGAATTCATCTATGAGTTGGAAATACCAATTGCAAAAAAGAAACACATAGAGAAGGATAGGGCCATGGACAGAAAATAGCCACCCTTTGGCCCGCTTACATGGTGGAGCTTTTAATGATTAGTCATGGGGCACATCAGGAACGAATGACGTTTGATTTTTATTGGACACTCAACACTAATGCCTAGTACTAGGAATGCCATGATTTACTACTCATGATTTTCTAGTAGTTGACTGAGGGCCAGTACATGTATGGTGGCATTCGCATCTGTTTTGATGGGAAAACTAGAGGACTCTTTTGCTTGCACAGATGGCTAGTAGGTCAGTGTCCATAGGGTCATCCCTGGTGCAGAGGTCCACCAGTTTTCACACTACAGGGACAGCTTGTGAATTGCTATCAGGATGTATCCAATACTTTTGAAGAAGTGGGGGCTAGTGTGTTGACCTCTCATCTGACTTGCGAATGTCATGTTGATTTGGAGACTCGGGGCTCCAGTAGCAGGCGGTCGCAGTCATGCCCTGATGGAAAAGGAGGACCAGCAGCTCAAAGATTCTCACAATTTGCAAAACGGTTTAATTCGACACTCGCCAGTATCTTCTGCACGCTTTATGTATTCCAAATAGGTTGTGGAATTGAACATGTGCACGGATAGAGCCTTGACCAGAATTATCATCAAGAAGAGGAACCCTCTTGTTAAGCCAGAATTCCTTTTTGGGGCGCCTCAACTTTTCCCTTTTCACCCTTTCTTTTCTGGTTCCTTTATCTCTTTATAGTGGCCAGAGGGACTTCTCCTGAAGTTGCCCTGCCATTAACTCCCATTACACCTTATATAAGGCACATGATATTGGATTGCCCCTAAGGTGCCCCTCAGTCACCCCATTTCTGCCATAGTGTGATTATTTCACTATAAATTGGCTTTATGGAACAGGTTGGTGATAGCTGTGCCTTAATTTTGGCTTCATCAACGATGCACATTTGCTGGGGTGAGCCCTCCACTTTGTTCTGGGCCATTTTACCGCTGAGGCCTGCCTTTTACTGCCAGGATATTCCTCTTGGCTGTGGGCAGGGCTGCTGCAGGAGTACAGAGAGGTACTCAGCAGGGCACAAGTCTTAAATAAAATGTGGGGGGGACTGTGATGCACGCAATCGAAAGTGACATCACTGAGCTGAACATATCGTGAACATGAAATATACACATTCCTTTCAGTTGTTCGTTCCCAAATGCATAAAATATGTGCACAGGACAAATGAGCATTTACCAAAAGCACAGTTATCCCTACAACATTGCTGGCTAATTATAAAAGGTGCGCCCATTTTATGACTACAAATCTGTAACAAAACTTACAAGACGTTTTACAGATCATGCGGAGCAACTTGGGGGGTCTTGTAGTTGTGTGAACTACTAGCTGCATGACCTGGGTTGATACCGATCACAGCACTATTTAAGTGGGGGCCGATTCTTTTTTTAAATTATTTGAACACACACAGGGGGATGACGTCCTCTCTTTAAAAAAGAAAGTGGGCAGGTGCTATCCAGCCCTGTGGTCCTTTGACGTGTGCTCTGGTGTTGAGAGTCCATCACTCTGCCAGACCTTCAGTTTGGGAAGTCTGAGGGTGCCATCAATCTCTGTCCTGGGACCATTTGTTGCTGTCTTCTTGTGTTCACCCGCTGCTGGGAGGAGTCTGTTTGGATTCTCTTGTCTTCCTGAAATCTTCTTCATCCTCCTGGATTGATGATAAAGTCCTAGGAAGAGCCTTTGCTCCTTTCCTGTGTCGCTAGGATCATCATTGGTTCAGGGTGCAAAGCCCTGGAACCGTATCCTGAATACACTCCTGGATTGATGATAACGTCCTAGGAAGAGCCTCTGTTCTTCTCCTGTGTCACTAGGATCATCACTGGTTCAGGGTGCAAAGCCCTGGGAACCGTATCCTGAATACACTCCTGGATTGATGATAACGTCCTAGGAAAGAGCCTTTGTTCTTCTCCTTCGTCGCTTGGATCCTCACTGGTTCAGGGTGCAAAGCCCTGGAACCGTATCCTGAATACACTCCTGGATTGATGATAACGTTCTAGGAAGAGCCTTTGTTCTTCTCCTTCGTCGCTTGGATCCTCACTGGTTCAGGGTGCAAAGCCCTGGAACCGTATCCTGAATACACTCCTGGATTGATAACGTCCTAGGAAGAGCCTTTGTTCTTCTCCTTCGTCGCTTGGATCCTCACTGGTTCAGGGTGCAAAGCCCTGGAACCGTATCCTGAATACACTCCTGGATTGATGATAACGTCCTAGGACGAGACTTTGTTCTTCTCCTGTGTTACTATGATCATCACTGGTTCAGGGTGCAAAGCCCTGGGAACTGTATCCTGAATACACTCCTGGACTGATAACTTCCTAGGAAGAGCATTTGTTCATCTCCTGTGTCGCTAGGATCATCATTGGTTCAGGGTGCAAAGCCCTGGAACCGTATCCTGAATATACTCCTGGATTGATGATAACGTCCTAGGACGAGACTTTGTTCTTCTCCTGTGTTACTATGATCATCACTGGTTCAGGGTGCAAATCCCTGGGAACTGTATCTTGAATACACTCCTGGATTGATGATAACGTCCTAGGAAGAGCCTTTGTTCTTCTCCTGTATCGCTAGGATCATCATTGGTTCAGGGTGCAAAGTCCTGGGAACCGGATCCTGAATACACTACTGATTTGATGATCATGTCCTAGGAAGAGCCTTTGTTCTTCTCCTGTGTCGCTAGGATCATCACTGGTTCAGGGTGCAAAGCCCTGGAACTGTATCCTGACTACGCTCCTGGATTGATGATAACATCCTAGGAAGAGACTTTGCTCCTTTCCTGTGTCGCTAGGATCATCATTGGTTCAGGGTGCAAAGCCCTGGGAACTGTATCCTGAATACACTCCTGGATTGATGATCATGTCCTAGGAAGAGCCTTTGTTCTTCTCCGGTGTCGCTAGGATCATCAATGGTTCAGGGTGCAAAGCCCTGGGAACCGTATCCTGAATACACTCCTTGATTGATGATAAAGTCATAGGAAGAGCCTTTGTTCTTCTCCTGTGTCGCTAGGATCATCATTGGTTCAGGGTGCACAGCCCTTTGAACCATATCCTGAATACACTCCTGGATTGATGATAACGTCATAGGAAGAGCCTTTGTTCCTCTCCTGTGTCGCTAGGATCATCATTGGTTCAAGGTGCAAAGGCTTCGGAACCGTATCCTGAATACACTCCTGGATTGATGATAACGTCCTAGGAAGAGCCTTTGTTCTTAGCCTGTGTAGCCAGGATCATCACTGATTCAGGGTGCAAAGCCCTGGGAACCGTATTATGAATACACTCCTGGACTGATAACATCCTAGGAAGAGCATTTGTTCATCTCCTGTGTCGCTAGGATCAT
This sequence comes from Ambystoma mexicanum, assembly GCF_040938575.1. NCBI lineage: Eukaryota > Metazoa > Chordata > Amphibia > Caudata > Ambystomatidae > Ambystoma > Ambystoma mexicanum. The sequence goes on from NC_090921.1 coordinate 143,640,805, forward strand.
CATTGGTTCAGGGTGCAAAGCCCTGGAACCGTATCCTGAATACACTCCTGGATTGATGATAACGTCCTAGGAAGAGCCTCTGTTCTTCTCCTGTGTCACTAGGATCATCACTGGTTCAGGGTGCAAAGCCCTGGGAACCGTATTATGAATACACTCCTGGATTGATGATAACGTCCTAGGAAGAGCCTTTGTTCTTCTCCTGTGTCACTAGGATCATCACTGGTTCAGGGTGCAAAGCCCTGGGAACCGTATCCTGAATACACTCCTGGACTGATAACATCCTAGGAAGAGCATTTGTTAATCTCCTGTGTCGCTAGGATCATCATTGGTTCAGAGTGCAAAGCCCTGGAACCGTATCCTGAATACACTCCTGGATTGATGATTACGTCCTAGGAAGAGCCTCTGTTCTTCTCCTGTGTCACTAGGATCATCACTGGTTCAGGGTGCAAAGCCCTGGGAACCGTATCCTGAATACACTCCTGGATTGATGATAACGTCCTAGGAAGAGCCTTTGTTCTTCTCCTGTGTCGCTAGGATCCTCACTGGTTCAGGGTGCAAAGCCCTCGGAAACGTATCCTGAATACACTCCTGGATTGATATCTTAGGAAGAGCATTTGTTCTTCTCCTGTGTCGCTAGGATCATCATTGGTTCAGGGTGCAAAGCCCTGTAACCGTATCCTGAATACACTCCTGGATTGACGATAACGTCGTAGGAAGAGCCTTTGTTCTTCTCTTGTGTCACTAGGATCATCACTGGTTCAGGGTACAAAGCCCTGGGAACCGTATCCTGAATACACTCCTGGGTTGATGATAACGTCCTAGGAAGAGCCTTTGTTCTTCTCCTGTGTCGCTAGGATCCTCACTGGTTCAGGGTGCAAAGCCCTCGGAATCGTATCCTGAATACACTCCTGGATTGATATCTTAGGAAGAGCATTTGTTCTTCTCCTGTGTCGCTAAGCTCATCATTGGTGCAGGGTGCAAAGCCCTGGGAACCGTATCCTGAATACACTCCTGGATTGATGATCATGTCCTAGGAAGAGCCTTTGTTCTTCTCCTGTGTCACTAGGATCATCACTGGTTCAGGGTACAAAGCCCTGGGAACCGTATCCTGAATACACTCCTGGGTTGATGATAACGTCCTAGGAAGAGCCTTTGTTCTTCTCCTGTGTCGCTAAGCTCATCATTGGTGCAGGGTGCAAAGCCCTGGGTACCGTATCCCGAATACACTCCTGGATAGATGATAACGTCCTAGGAAGAGCCTTTGTTCTTCTCCTGTGTCGCTAGGATCCTCACTGGTTCAAGGTGCAAAGCCCTGGAACTGTATCCTGAATACACTCAAGGATTGATGATAACATCCTAGGAAGAGCATTTGTTCTTCTCCTGTGTCGCTAGGATCATCACTGGTTCAGTGTGCAAAGCCCTGGGAACCGTATTATGAATACACTCCTGGATTGATAACATCCTAGGAAGAGCCTTTGTTCTTCTCCTGTGTCGCTAGGATCATCATTGGGTCAGGGTGCAAAGCCCTGGGAACCGTATCCTGACTACACTCCTGAATTGATGATAACGTCCTAGGAACAGCCTTTGTTCTTCTCCTGTGTCGCTAGGATCCTCACTGGTTCAGGGTGCAAAGCCCTGGAACCGTATCCTGAATACACTCCTGGATTGTTGATAACGTCCTAGGAAGAGCCTTTGTTCTTATCCTGTGTCGCTAGCATCATCATTGGTTCAGGGTGCAAAGCCCTGGGAAACTTATCCTGAATTCACCACGTGTGAAAAAGAGCTGTTCACTTACCAGTTTGTTTCGGGCCACTGGAGCCGTTTCTGCCAAAACCACCGACGGGAATATCTACCTTGGGGTGCTGGGAAGGGTGATTATACACTACACTCACTGCTTGGTGTCCATGGTAGAGCTTCCTGGACGGTGAATCCTGTCTGCGGTTTCCCATAGACTTTCATTGGGGTCCCCCGTTCTGCAACTTCTTCTGGGGTCCATCTTTCGACCTCTGGGACTCTTCCGTGGGGTCTCCAATGGTCTTCCCTGGGTTTGATCATTGCAGCCTCTGCACCGGTGGGTAGATCAGACTTATCTCCAGTACTATCAATCAGCTTTTAACTTTTCCCATTATCTCCGATGGAACTGTGAACGGACACTGACTGTGGCGTACTTACTTGCCCCTGGACATTTTATCTGAATCGTCCTATGGGTTGAGTTTGCTCTGAACAAAGTTTCGCCATTTTTGTACTTACTTGTTATTTTATGTGTATTTTCAGAATCATCCCTCTCATTTCTGCTATAGTAAAAGTACTGGAAACTTACTGCAACTTGTAACAATGTGTTTCCTTTCCATGAAATGTTCAAGGAAGGTAACTGTTACTGAAATGTCTATTCATTCTTGGACGCTTTCGCTAAGGTTCACTATGATACAATTTTCCTTGGGGCTTTAATGTATTATTCTGGGCATTAATAATGTTATAAAGCCCTAGGAGGTCTAGCTTTATGAGGATTTGTTGTTTAGGCCTTAGGCATTGTATATCTATGTTTCCTTAGGATAACATTGTGTTTCCCTTTTTAATCCCATACCCTGCCACGTTATGTGCTGACCATCGGGTCTAGGGCTTTCCACACAGACTAGGGTTGGGATGTGTCTTTAGGACAATGCACTTAGCTGTGCAGATTACTGGGTACTTATCTTCTTGTTAGGGGATGTGGTAGCCTGGTTTCCCCCACCCCTCTGTTATTTCATGACGGGTGCTCACCATTGGCAAAGGGCCCACACATGTCCTGGGAGGATAGCTCAGCAGCAACGTTTCCGCCTTGGAAAGAAGACGACACGAAGCAACACAGGTTCGATCCCCGGGTCCGCGCTTAGAAACCACAGGGTTATAATCGCAAATTATAAATACGCAAGTAAGAGACATAATCCTGTAACAGCGCCTCGATGCCCCCGGGCTGTGTGAGTGCTTTTAAAATGCAAATAAATATAGACACTGTGGTTAGGCATTGCTGTTTTTAATCCACCTGGTATGTTTTGTATACTGTGTATTATGACTCACGTACTTCTTTGAACTGGTAGTTCTTTAATGTTTAACTTTAAAGTATATATCTTTCAGTATATCAGTGGGGTGTATTTTCTAGATGTATGTGTGTGGACTAATTGCACCTCAGCGTCGACCAACTGCCTATACCAGAGATTTAAGGCTTACCGCTCTGACCACGCTACCCACGTTTATGAGTGTTTTGGCTTTTTGTGTGCTTGCCGTTCCCTTAGGGTTAGTTGTTGTGGCATACTGAACAAAGGGTGGTTTATAATGACTGCCTGAACACCTTATTTTAGGGGGATTTCCCTTTGCCCCTGTGTTCAGGGTGTAGGAAAAGACTACCCACAACTAGGCGGCAAGATTACTCTAAAAAGCCACATGCCGCTCTTAGCTCTGAACACGAGTCGTTAAGACAAAACACTAATAGGTGGAGAAGGGAAGTTAATTCCACTGTAAACACTTGACATACAATAACACAATGTCCATACAATATAGTACTCAAAATGGATTATCAGCTTCTTGGCAGGAAAGGGAAATGCAGTGTTCCATGTAAAACTCAACCTGAGTTAGAGTTGTGCTGTCCCAAAATGGGTGTTTATTCTAAAAGGAATAAACCTCTCCAATAGAATTCGATTCTGTGGTGCGATGGCAGTATGCACATGTGCAGGGGTACAGAAAAACAACCAGGAGCTGTCAAAAAAAGTTGAGAGCTACTTTGGAAAGTCAAAGGACACTTCTGTCAAAGATGGACTCAGGTCAAAAACGTGGAATCTGGCGGGGGAAAGAAAAGGTTCCACCATCAGTGAGGGAGTCTTTAAAGTTACCAGGAGGTTTCTGGGATGGAGACAAGGGTGATTTGATGCAGGGGGGTAAGTTGCAGCTGTCCTGTAGCAGACAGATCCAGCGATGTAGATCAGGTAAGCGGGAGCCCCCCCCCCACCCCCCACCCCCCAGAATCCAGGGGTTCATAGATGAAGGGGGTTTCTTCGATTCTTGAACCAAACCAAGTTCAGCCCTGAACACCCCTTTTCCCCCAACCCCAGATACATTTCTGGAAACAAATGAAGTACAGATGATTCAAGAATAAATCGCAATATCTGTTGGGCTGAAGGTGCTCTGGTGCTGAGGAAAGGCCTAGCAGCAGCAATAACTTCTAAATACCTTCTTGCAATCACTACCATGGCACGAGATCCAGCAGGAGGGTGCAATGCCAGGAAGCTGGTATGTATCAGCATGGAGCAGTATGTAGAGTGAAGTTGTTTAGACTTTCAATTAAGAAATGTACGGCTGCTTAGCAAGGTTATACATACCAGTTGCTACTCAGTTTTCCTTAGTACCAGGTATGCTCTGCCTGAGTTACATGAGTAATGTGTATTTGCACTTCAGCATTTATAAGGTTGCACACTTCCACAGCCATTTCATGATCAGCGGGCAAAGGCCTGTTCCCTGCAGGTCCCCATTAAAATGGTGAACTGGATTTGTAAGTCCAAGGACTCTGGACAATGAGGCCTTGTAGCTTTTATGCATGGAAACACATGTGTGCCTGGAAAGATGTACTCAGACAGTCTGTAAAGGTTGTCAGAAGCAGATTTATTATTTCATAAGTAAAAACTTCACACGGGCCCCAGCCAAAGAGTTTGCCCCAGAACCAAATCACAAGGACACTCCAGATAGAGGAAGCAAACGCTAGAGAGGCAGAGGGTGCGGATATGGCGTGAGAACATTATATAGTCCTACGTACAGTAAGGGCATAGCCTTCCTGGTGTTCCGTTTGGAGCTTCAGAGTGGGACGGAACCCAAATAGGTTAGCTACCAAATGTTTTAACAATGCCATGGGTCTGATAGAAGGCTGTATGTGCATCCAGCCTCTACAATCTGTATAATAAGGGTACCGCTGTCAAACCCCGGGTCTCTGCTTCCGCACCGTCAGATGCGATCCTTGACTTGACATGCACAGATGAGTAACCAAACCACCACGTCTCTTTAGACTAGCACAAGCTAGCCACTTCACCTTCTTGTCTTGCGTCCGAGACCCAAACACGTATGCAATAGCTTTGCAGTAGACCGTTCACAGTCTACTGCTACCTGTTGGGGAGATTTTTCCTTCGGCCTTACTTTTAGAGCCCAGATAGATCGCCCCATCTTAGCTTACAGGTAATTTTATCAGATTATCCAGACTCCAAGAGATAGTGCAGCAGAGAAGTCAGGCCAACTGTACAAAAAGAAAAACCAGAACCGTCAGCATCACTATGGGTCCAGGGCATCAAGTCCTTTGCTGAGGTTCATAGGGCGCAATGGAATTGGAAACCATTGTTAGACAATGCAGAAATAAAAATCAATGGCCTAACACACATTAATGGAGACTCTTGACACAGGGCAATCTAGATAAAAGTCATCACAAAGAAGAGCTAAACAGATGTGGGAACCCCACTGAAGAGGAGGGATCACCAAATTCAGCTCACCACCTCATTGACAGCAGGTTGTCATCGGGGTTCTCAGACATCGCTAGCCAGGGAAGTCGCAGTCCTGCTCTCGATGGCCTTGGGTGAGCACAAGAGCCCTACAATGCTGGGACCTCAAAAGCAAGGCACAACGGTGAGTCTGAGGACCTCCATGAGGATATCCATCTGACGAAACCAGCTCTGAACAGCAGAGGCACCACACTTGCAGAGGTGAATCCTCGACCAATGGAAGAGCATGGTCGGTACAAAGACCGTGCGGGCGATGCAGCGGATTCAGTGCCTCTGGAGGACTCCTCATATGAAGCAGATAAGGTAGCCTGTAGAGAAGCGTCCTTGGAGTATCAGCCAGAGATGTCACAGCGGTCCCCATGACAAGCACGGTCAGCAAACGAAGACCCCAACCACAGAGAAATGGACCACAGACCCCAGATGATAGGGAGACCCCTCTAAGAGAAGACCAAACGGAGAAACAGAGGCTTCAGATGAAAGTAATCCTATCCAAGGTTACAGCATGGTTGGAACACAGTGCAGCAGGACATGCTCCTAGAGCTCTCAACACAGAGAGGGTCGTACAAGGGTCCAGTTCAAGCATTGAGGAATGCGCCACCCGCAGCAGAACAGCAAGACTACGGGAGGATGGGGTTCTCAGCTTCCAGAGTCAAGTGGCACAGATGAATCCTGGTGAGTCAAATCTCAGCATTTGAAAAGCCCTGGTGCTGTGTCTGATTATCGGCTTCAACCAGAGTGACCTTGTGCTCCAGTTATGCCCTTTCACCATGCAAGCATTTAGTGCATAGCCAGTCGCTGCCGGTTGCCACACAAACATTATTTTTTTTAAATTATTTCCAAAGACGACAAAAGAGGAAAAAAAAAGAGAAACAAAAAAGCATACAACTAATACAACTGGTATCCCTGCTTCGTTTGCTATTAATACAATCATAACAATGTATGCGTTTCGCAGGACCTCTTAATAGCAATAAACAAAATCCATGAGTGAAGCAAGGCAATCCCCACCCATCACCCATAAAGAAAAGTTACCAAACCGCTGCTCGTGAATTCCAATCCAAAACCATAACCTAGCATGCGAGTATCGGGGGGAGCACACGATATGGAGAACATGCATTATCTATAATTCAAGGTCAGTCTTCTGAAGGGGCAGACATCACCTGTGTGAGGGAATTCCAAGCGTCCACTCCCCTCCTTCATACCTACCCACACAGTCCTATACCAGACAGATGTCTCTGCAACAGCCCATCGCTGCAGGTCACGCCACCACGCATCTACATGGGGTCCCTCCTTTGCCTTCCAGGTCTTAGAAATTCAGCATTTGACTAGAGTGCAGATCAAATACTTCACCCTGATAAGGGGTGCAGTGTGATTTTTACTCCTCGGAAAAATCCTCAGGAGGCAAGCCTGCAGGGGCCATGATGGCCTACCTCAGACATATCATGCATGGCTTCCAAGACCAAGCCTGGCTCAGTTCCGTCAAGAAAGTCTGGCCACCTGCCACTAATCACCTTTAGGAGGCCCGAGTGCAGTAGGAATTGGCCCTTATGTATACCGATGACCTGGGCCAGAGTTTCAAGGTCCATCACCTCTCCTCCATACAGCAGAACACCCAATGTAGCCACCCTGTTGACCTACCAATATCGCCTAACCTTAGTGTCGGTTTAAAGCGTGCACTCAACACCACCAGGGGATATTTAGGGAATAAGGATCCGTAGTCCCCAGGAGCCTCCACACTCTCCACCACACAGCTCTCCCCAGCGTGAACAAGTGGGGAAAATGCAGAAGTGAATTCCCCTGCACCCACAGTACCTCCTTCAAAAAGTAGTGTTTGAGGGAGACTTGCAATAGGTATGTGTCCAAAGACGGCTTGTTCGATAGCCAGCCCGTAACAAACTGCAGCTGACCCGCAAATAGATATAATTCAAAATGAGGTAGTCTAATCGCCCCTAACCCATAGTCCATTTGTAGGGTGCTCAGTGCTATCCTATTCTTCCGACCCCTCCAAATGTAGTGCCTGACGATGGAATTCAACTGAGTAAAGAACCGTTTTGGAAATTTTGTAAGGGACATTAACGATATGATATAACATGGGGAGCATCACCATCTTCAAGATAGCAGCGCTCCCTATCGACGGAGGCAGCTTATTCAAAAACACAATAGATTTCTGCACTCCATCCAGGGCCCTCCGCATATTAGGGACATGCAAAGCCTGAAAATCGTGCCTCACGTTCATCCCCAGATATCTGAAAGCGACCATCTCCCAGGCCAGGCTGAAATCGGGAAGCTGACTCCTACGAAGGCCTCGCAGCCCAGCCAGTGGGAACAAGCAGGATTTCATTTTACTGACATGGATGCCAGAATACTCAGCAAACCGATCTATTACATCAAGAAGATACTGCAAATTCACTCCCAGACTTGCCACATATAGGAGCATATCATCTGAGTATAGTGAAATCAGATGTCTGACACTGCCCATCAAGAGGCCGGCCTCTGAATATTCAGATCTCAAAAACACAGCAAGCGGCTCCAGGGCCAGGATAAACAGCAGAAGGGATAGCGGACAACCCTGTCAGATGCCTTTCCTCAATGCCCACCGATTAGAGATCTGCCTGCCCGTCCTCACTATAGCCCTTGGTTCTTTGTACAACAGGCGTATCCAGCATAAGAAGCCCTCTCCGATGACAAAAAGGTGCAACGTCCCATATAACAAATCCCATCGGACAGAGGCAACCGCTCAGTCCTCATCCAGATCCTCCGTACTATCAATTATATGGTGAAGTCTCCTCAAATTCCATGAAGTGTTCCTGTCCGGAACATACCCAGTCTGGTCTGTGCACACCAGAGCTCCAATCACCTTCCTTAGCCTGGCAGCCAGCAAGGCCTTAAAGATATTAAAGTCTAGGTTGACCATGGAAAGAGGTCTGTATGAACTACAGTTTAAGTACTGGGACTATAATGGATTCCTGTAGGCTGGCAGGTAGTATTCCCATCACATAGGCCTCTCCTAGGGTCCCCAGGAGCCTTGTCGCCAGCACCTCAGCATATGCCTTGTAGAAATCCCCTGGGAGTCCGTCGGCCCCTGGGGCCTTACCGGCCGGCAAGGTGTACATAGTGGCCTACAGCTCTTCAACAGTGAGCGGGGCATCTAGTGTTTCCCTCTGCGCCACATCCAGGCAGGGCAGTTCTATATCGGACACAGCCTCCCCAATATCAAGACCACCAGCTCAGATCCAGACGAATAGAAGGCCTCATAACAAACAGAGAACATTGCGTTAATCTCCTCCTGCCCATACATAACAACCCCCTCACCCCCACACCCATCCCCGCTGATACCAAATGGCACTGACCCATCTTTTGCCTATCTTCCATGCTGTGCAGCCAAGCCAGCAGCCTGCCAGGTTCATCTCCCTCGGCTTGCAGCTTCCGTGTGTATTCTGCAAAATCGTACTTGCCCAACCAGCCCCACACCAGAAGGCACTGCTGTTGCAGTGTGGTCAAGGTGCCCGCTTCACCCCCAGTCACCACATCCCTGCGCTCCATCTCTGCCTTATCTGCCTCAATACTCGTCAGGCAGTTCTGTAGCACCCTTCGGAGCCCACCCATCTTGCCAATCTCATCCCCACATTCCACTGTTTTGAAAACTCCTGCAGTGTGCCCATTTCCTCCACGCTACCAGTATTCATATCAAAGAAAGTCTCCATCGCCTGTCCCAAATATGCTCTGAATATATCACCCGTCAATATGCCGAGGGCCTACCCACATGGCCCGGCATCAGGATGGTGCCCCTGCTGGGAAACACCATCCCACTGTACTTGCTGTGCCTTGTGATAATGGCTATTGGTGCAACCCTGGCGTGGGTGCCCCCATGACCCCTGCCATGTCTATGCTCCGTGGACACAGCTCTATGGTCCATATCGGGTGATCTTGACATCTTCGGTGGCCCGCTCGGTCATCCGGGAGCAGGCCACAACAATGGCGATGAAGGGTGGTCCAGGGCTATCCTGCTTTGTTGAGAATGGGCCACATGGTGCCCACAATGATGGAGGGTGGCGTCGGCCACTGAGGATGCGAGTGGCCCAGGGCCCCATACGTTGCAAGAGCACGGGTGCCTGGTGCCCGCAAGGAGAAAGCGGCTGTTGCGTTCTGGCTCCGCACGGAGGCAGAACGTTGAGGGCCTCTGAAGTAGGCCGCAGTGGCGCAGCTCCGGCCGGAGCGAAATGAAACACGCCACATGTTGTTAAAGTCTTGGCCCGGAACTGCCTCCCTTGCGTGCGGGCGGGGCTTTCATTGAGACGCCCTGCGTCACCGCGTTGCGGGGCACAGGGCGGATGTAACATTCCTCCTATATTATAAATTAACTTAACAATAAACAACATGCACACAAGAGATATGCTAAAGCTTGCAAACACAACAAACCAGGTAATTTTTTCGCTTCAACAGTTCTCGGGAGGCAACCTACCACACATAGGGCCTCATTCCGAGTACGGCGCTAACCAATGGCGCTATTAACGCCTTGGTTGATGCCGTACCCGGACCGGCAGCGCCTTGGTGGATGGCGAAATTACCGCCCCATTCCAAGGCTCTTCCCCATTCCCAAATGAGCCGCCATAGGGCTCAATGGGAATGGGGAAGATGCAAATAACGGTGACCGTTCATTACGGTCACCGTTATTGGCTTGGAGGCCCCTTTGCGCCCTCGACTTTAACACCTGCTCAAAGCAGGCGTTAAGGGTGAGGGCGCAAAGGGAACTCGGAGTATGGCGGTAAGGGATCACCGCCACCGGTCTCGTTACCGGTGGCCGCTATCCCTTACCGCCATACTCGGAATGAGGCCCGTAGTCCTTGAGCCGAGCTGGCGGCTTGGTGGCAGTTCTTAGTCCATATCTCCCAACCCGGGAGCTGGCCCCCAAAGTCTCATCTGGTCTCTCACCTTCCATCTCCGGCTCACCCATGACCGGTTCACTCCACTGCTCCCACGCACTGTCACCTGCCTCTTCTTCACCCTGAAAGCTGGTGAGCTCGTCTTCGATCAGCTGGGAGTCTTCATCTTCTTGGGGACATTCCCCATCAGTCCATAGGTTGCGTGGCACCGCCTTGAACCACGACGCATTGCGAGTCACCTGTCGGTGCCCTCTTTGCACGGTTATCATGGTCCCTTGTGTCTCACTGACGGTCCATGGGAGAGTATCATAGCGGGAGTCCAGCTTGGACTTTGTCGGGTTCCGCAACAAGACCACCTGGTCGCCCACCTGGAGGTTGGATGGTTTCGACCTCCTCTTGGCACTCATGTGGGCATTGGCATCTGTTCTCCTTCTTTTGGCACGCCCAATGTCGAGCTTGTCCGGTCTACGGCTGGGGTGATGTGGAATGGACGACTTTATGACGGTGCCGAACATGAGGTCAGCTGGCGGGACACCGGTCGTGCTGTGCGGGGTGACCCTGTAGTTTCGCAGGAAACGATAGAGGTGACTTTCCACGGACTGGCATTGGCTTTTGATAACCTCAGCACTTTGTTGATTGTTCTCATGAACCGTTCCACGTCCCCATTCGCCTGGGGCCACCTTGGCATGATGTGGTGATACCGGATGTTCAGTTCTTGCAGGTAGTGTTTAAACTCCTCCCCTTGGAAGGGTGCGCCGTTGTCACTCTTGATCGTCGTGGGTAGTCCATGTGTCACAAACATCTTCTCGATGGCCGGGATGACCACTTCCGCCGCCGTGGATTCCACCACCTCGACTTCAGGATATCGGGAGTGATCATCGATGGCTACCAGGAGGTACAGGCCTTCTTGTAGTTTGCAGAAGTCGATGCTTATCGCATCCCACCTGCCAGAGCCTCGTTCCACCGACTGGATTGGTTCTGGATCAGGTGGGGCTCCGGTTATCAGGCATGGTAGACAGGTGTTGACTAGCCTTTCCACCATTACATCTATCTGTGGAAACCACACTTGGTGTCGAATTCGAGCCTTCGTTCGAGCCATCCCTTGGTGGCCCTCATGGGCGAGGGCCACTATTCGGTCCTGCGGGCCCGGCGGGATGATGATGCGATTTCCGCGGAGCAGCAATCCTTGCTCTGTTACCGACAGGTCCTGGCGTACGGTGAACATCCCTGTGAGGAACGCCTTTGCTTCCACAGTCCTGTTGTGGGTGTTCTTCATGAAGGACCTCCAGTCACCTGAGATGATAGCATCCTTTACAAGGTCACAACACGGGTCCTTGCTCGTTTCCTCTGCAATGTCGTCGATGCTGACAGCCTTTGGCCTCATGGCCCGCACCACCTCGCAGATATGCTCCTCGGTCTCTTCGGCCACCCGAACCTCCTGTGGCGTCACCTCTCGAGGGAGTCTTGAGCGGAAATCTGCCAGATTGCCGCTCCCCGGCTGATATGCCAACTCAAAATTGTACTGCTGGAGATGGAGCAGCCATTTGGCTATTCTGGCCGGCGGGTGCGAGGAGGTGCCTATGAAGATTGGCCTGAGAGGTTTGTGATCGGTGATCGCCGTGAACCTCCGGCCATACAGATAGAGGTGGGAGTGGCGACACCCCCACAGTACGGCAATTGCCTCCTTCTCAATGTGAGAGTATCGCTGCTCTGTCATTGTGAGGGCTCGTGACGCATAGGCGATGGGTCTCTTCTCACCCTCTTTGGTGACCTGCACGAGGATGGCCCCCAGGCCGACAGGGCTGGCATCCACAAAAAGTTCAGTCGGAAGCGCAGTTTCGTAGTACGCCAGTTTCGTGTCCACGGATAGCGATTCTTTGATGCTTTCAAATGCTTCCTGGGAAGCTTTCCCCCATTCCCACTTCGCGTTGAGAGAAGGCCTGCAGTGGCCGCAAAAAGAAGAGGGCATGCTCTAAAGCGAGCCACGGGCCTGCAGTGGTGATGGTGTGAAGCGTTGCAGCCCAGTGGAAAAGGGGTGCGTATCATCGTGCCCCGCAAGGGAGGGAACTGCAAAACCCCTCAACATCACGGGCCACCTGGTGCCTGCAAGGAGAGCAATGTAACTGCCCTTTTAACATCGCGGGCAGCATCGGCAGAGTTTGAAGAAAAAAAAGTGAACAGTATCCGAGCATGCAAAAAACAAATGGGAAAGGAAAGTTGCGCGCTGCAGCAGCCGCGTAGAAGCAGGAAGCCTCCAGCAGCCGTAAGAGAAGATACAAAGGAAGCCTGCAGCGGCTGCGAGGAGAGGGGGTGTGACTTGGGAACAACAAAACGCTGAGGCCTGGCTGGCACGCCGTGTGCTAGGTGGGGCCATATGCGCTGCCTGCGCCATTGAAGTAACATGCTGGCTGTGGAGTGCACACGCAGCCCCCCAGAGGTGAGAGCCCATATTACAGTTGTACACAGATCAGCTAGGGAGCGTGGCGCAGGGGCCTAAGGACAGGCCCTAAGGGCAATAAATTACCCTGGTGATGGGTAGTTATAAAAAGGAAAGGCCCTGAGGACCGCCAATCACCCTGGAGAGAGGGGTTGGGAGAGAACAAAACGAGGGAGCAGCACTGAAGAGCCACATCCAGTTGCTGGTGGGCCCAGTGTAGAGGGCACAACGTGAGGTGCTGCACCTGTCAGTTGGGGGGGAGGGTGTGTGGTGCAAGATCGCAAAGGGTAGCCCCGGCAAGCCCATCAGCAAAAGCAGCACGAAAGAGAACTCCATGCTCACCCACGCAGAGAGGGCTGCACTTCTCACGTAGCAACAGGGTAGCAGCTCCCCAAGGAGCGCTTGTGAACCCTCAGTGAAGACCAACTAGCTGGTTCACATCAGGTGCCCCTCAGCGGCGAGTGCAGACTCCATTCAGGAGCAATATCATGCACATTCACAGTGAAGAAAGTGCGGGGCTGCCCATGCTCGCCATACATGGGCAGGCCCCATACCAGCATACCAAACGTGCGGTCACCACCCCAGAGCCAGGTGGCAGTGACTCCCAAGAGGAAAGAAGAGGGAGTGGAGGAGGGTTACAACTCTCGCAAGTGCTTGTGCGCCAAATGCCAGTAGTCGTGTCCTGCATCAGCCCGGGTGGGGAGGGGGGTGTGCTGCCCCAGTCTTGGAAGTAGTGCCCGTCGTCTAACACCAGCACCCGGCCATCGTGCTGCCAGTCTTCCTGCTACCATCCAGAAACTAGGCCACGGTGGCCCCTGGTACTCCCAGGTGCGGCTTTGCTGGACCTGAACTTTGATCTGGCCCATCATTGTGCCACCAGCATTCTGCTACAGTCTTTGCCCCTCCAGCTAAGGACTAGGTCGATGTGGCCCCTGGTGCTGCTTTGCCGGCCCTTGAGCTCTGAACTGTCCGGAAGTGATCGCAATGGAAGTTTGACCAACATCCTGCGGTCCGGCAAGTGCGCAGTGTGGACCCAGTAGTCCTACACATCAAGGCTGGGAGCCTGCAGACCCTGGACATGCTAAAAATGGCCCAGCCAAAATACTGGGCTAAGCTGTGCTCCTGCGCTTTTGGGTTTGTAGGGAGGGGTGCCAGGTGCGAGCGATGTTGTTGTTTCAGTGTAGCAAGGTCCACTCACCCAGGTTAATAAAGGGTGTGCTTGTATGTGGGGTTTTTAACGTCTTACCAGTAACTCACAAACCCTGACAGTCACCCCCATGGGTATCCTGGGCCCCTAAGTGTGTGAAGATTAGTGGTACTTACAGTCTGAGTATTATTGTGTGTTGTGGTGTGATGTTATGTTTGTTTGGTCGTTATGGAATGGGAAGTGTGTTGCATGTCACCCCTCCTGGGAGCATGGCAGCTCCCAGGATTTGTATAATGGTCACATGGGTTCCAACCAAAAGACAGACCATACTCTCTTTGTGGGTAGCGATGGCAGAGCAGTAAGTCTTCACTCAACGGAGAAAGGCTGGGTGGTGGATAGGTAGCAACAGATAACACAAGACGACACTAAAGAAATACTGAAAAAAATTATCTTTATTAAAGAGCTACACATACATTACACAGCTAAGGGGTGTGGAGAAAAGGGGTGACGAGGAAAAAATGCCCCAGTAAAATACATAAGCAAGTCATGTTCAGGGCCCACAATGCAATGACATGAACATTCCCAGTAGTCATAACCTCTAGTGTACAGCAGAAACGGGGTGCACACGGGTACACCAAATACTTAAATCAGGCCCCTAGAGGGAGTACACTGGTTAACTAATTTTTAACAATACCCAGAAGGCTACCAACAATCTGGATAAATAGACATATTTTACCAGGCCACAATAGCCCCAACTGCACTCCCAGAAATACATGGAAACAAAATAACCAAGGTTAAATACAGTATCCCAATAGTTCTCTCTTCTGTTTGAGTTGGAGCAACTTGTGCAATGGCCACTCAGCAGCTAACACCGCACATAACACAGCAGGGTTGGGGGAGTGGTGTGCTCCTAATCCTTGGTCGAAGATTACGATCTGGCTTTGTTTCCTATATTTCCCCCTAGTAGCAGACAGATGGCAGTAAATGCAACATTATTCTCCTAGGCTTGGTGTAGGCCAGTTACATCTGGTGTTCAGTCTTATGAAACTCCTGCAGGAAAACCAGTCCAGACTGATCCTGCACCACATCCTTCAGCCACCATCTTTGTGGGGCACAAGAGTCCAGACTGACCAAATCCACCTCTTTGGGTGAACTTCACCCCTAGACAGGTAGGCGGGGGCATCGATGAGGAGGCTCCAAGAAAAGTACAGAGCACGCACAGAAAGGATTCCCATAGACTCACATGACAAGACCTGCACTCTATCAGCGAAACAAATAATCAGCCGTGACTCACGGATACGTATCGCAATCTCTCGATGAACAAGAACTGGAGTCCTCCTAAGGCACAGCCGCCCACCCTCACACATCTGCAATCACCCTCTACTTGATCACATATTGCACATCACCTCTGCCACTAGAATGCAGCTAAGTCCCACAATACAAATTTGGTCAAACTGGACACAATCAATCTCCTTGGCTCGCATATTCCCCTGCCAGACTTCACAGCACCCATCCAAAAGCCAGTTCCACATTGGTCGCAAGCAGGTACGTAGCCACCCCTACCTACCTCGTACTGGCTAAAATGCACACATGCATTCTAACTTCCTCTGAAGTTCAGATCAGTAGAGAGAATCGAAAAGGTGCATGTGGGCACCGGGTATGTGTGCAGCTTGTGCGGTATCAGTGTAATAGCTGCTTCTTAGTGGTAGGTGTGGTGGTTGAGAGATCAGGAGTATGTGTTAGTTCTGGTAGGATTCATCCAGAGCGGAGGTGGCTGTGTTAGGCCTGAGGAGAACGCCTGGCTGGGGGGTGAGTAACCAGCAGTGTTTACTTAGAGTGATGTGGAGTGAGTGGCGGATGTTGGTATGAGAACAGATATACCGAATGGTGTCATAGTATCTCTGTGTTCTAGTTGAGTGGTGATGTAAATGAGAGAGTAAGTGTGGTGATGTGATATGGTGGGTTGGATGGTCTTTCACACATTCTCTGTATTCAACCCTACTATAAACATCACTTCTATGCACTCCAGTCCGTTCCATGCACTCCTATCCCTCTACGCACTCGACCCCTCTACGCACTCGTCCCCTCAGCGCACTTGTCCCCTCATCCACTCTATCTACTCATCCGTTCTATCCACTCATCAACTCTATATATTCATCCGTTTTATCCACTCGTCTACTCTATCTACTGGTCCACTCTATACATTCGTTCGCTCTATGCAGTCATCCGGTCAATACGCTCATCCACTCTATACATTCATCCATTCTATCTACTCATCCGCTCTATCCAATCATCCGCTCTAACCACTCGTTCGCTCTAACCCCTTGTCTGCTCTATATATTAATCAGTCATATACATTCATCGGCTCAATACACTCATCTGTTCTATACACTCATTTGTTCTATACACTCATCCACTCTGTATATTCACCAGGTGTGTACATTCATCTGCTCCAGTGATCTAGATACTCTCTGCATTCGCCAGGTCTGTATATTCATTTGTTCCAGCGATCTACACACTCTCCGTGTTTCATATTCATCCGTTATCCATACTCATGTGCTCAACATACTCCTCCGGTTCACATACTCACCAGTTCTACATACTTATCCGCTGTGTGCTCATCCTTTCTGGATATTCAACTGTTTTACGCTGTTCTTCCACTCAATCATTGTTCCACTCAGCACATTCCTTTTGTTCTATCTGATTTATCCATGCTAACTAATTCACCCACGCCATTAATTTCGTTCACTCCATATGCATTCTGGTCATTCCAGGAGTTTAATTCACTTTACTGT
This sequence comes from Ambystoma mexicanum, assembly GCF_040938575.1. Lineage (NCBI taxonomy): Eukaryota > Metazoa > Chordata > Amphibia > Caudata > Ambystomatidae > Ambystoma > Ambystoma mexicanum. The sequence continues at coordinate 143,657,577 of NC_090921.1, forward strand.
TTCCCGATGATTTACTCATATTAACTCTTTCACTGCTTTGATCTATTTTTTCATTTAATTCTGTTTGCCCTTCTCAGTTATATTAGGGTTGTTGACTGTTAGTTCCTTGCATCAGGTGGGGTTTGATGGATTAGTGTCCTTGAGTTGCTGATGGACTGTTTGGGTTAGTTTGGTACGGTTTGGTTTTAGGGGAAGAGCCAGGTTTTCAGCACTTTGCGGAAGGACATTAAATCTTCGGTTAGGCGGATGTGGGGTGGGAGTGAGTTCCATAGTGTTGGGGCCAAGGCTGAGAATGATGATCCGCCTAATCTGGTTGAGTTTGTCTTCGGTATGACTAGGAGACCGGCTGAGCTTGATCTTAGGGTGCGTGGAGGGTGGTAGGGTTTTAGCTTGTCTTGAAGATATTGAGGTCCGGTTTTATGCAGTGCTCGATGGGAGATGCACAAGGTTTTGAAAGTCACTCTTCGGGTTACTGGAAGCCAGTACAGTGTTTTAAGGGCTGGGGAGACGTGGTCTCTTGGGCCGAGCGTAAGTAGCAATTTGGCTGCCGCGTTTTGTGCCCTTTGGAGTTTATTCAGTTGGTACGCGTGGACTCCGAGATATAGGGAGTTTGCGTAGTCCAGTCTTGATATAACGATTGATTGGACCGCAGAGAGTCTGTTGGGAAAGGAGAGATATGGAAAGATGCGCCTGAGGCTTTTAAGGTGGTAGTGGCAGGACTTTGAGACGTTGTTGACTTGGCGCGAGAGAGTTACATCAGAGTCAAGGGTGCATCCAAGATTTTTCACTGAGTTGGAGGGGGTTGGTGAGTTGCCCATGGCGGATGGCCAGGGTAGTGGGTGTGGAAGAAGTTTGCGGTCGCCACATACCATGATTGCAGTTTTGGAGGGGTTTAACAGGAGGTGGCTTTGGGTCATCCAGAGTTCTATGTCAAGGAGGCAGGAGGCCAGGTCAGGTCGGTAGATGGGTTTTGAGTTCAGGAGTTTTAGAATTAGTTGAGTGTCGTCGGCGTAGTTGTAGCACAGGATGTTGCGCGAACAAATTATTGGTGGGAGGGTGATCAAGTAGAGATTGAACAGGAGGGCGGATAGGCATGCTCCTTGTGGGACTCCCATGTCGACTGGTCGGGCTTGGGAGGTATAGGTGGAGAGTATCGTTATTTGGTACCGATCTTTGAGGAATGAAGCTATCCATTTAAGAGTGGTTCCATGAATTCCTAGGGAGTGGAGGTGGTCTAGGAGGATTGAGTGATTGATTGTGTCAAAGGCAGCGGATAGGTCAAGAAGGATTAGTGCTGCACATCCCGCGGAGTCTGCAGTCATTTTAAGGTCATCCCAAATTGAGGTTAGGGTGGTTTCAGTTCCGTGCCGGGCTCTGAAACCTGATTGAGCGGGGTCTAGAAGATTGTTGGCTTCGACAAAGGCATTTAGTTGGGAGTAGGCAGTTCGGTCTATGAGTTTGGCAAGGAATCTGGTGTTTGAGATGGGGCGGTAGTTTTTGGGCTCGAGAGGGTCGAGCTGTAGTGATACACAAAATTGCAAATTTGCCAATCAGGGCTTTAGATGACAGCATTAGCCGCTGAAAGCCAATAGTTTATTCAAAGTATGTGCCAAAAATGCTGACAGTAGTCTGTTGTAGCACTTCCATTATGCAGTAGTGAGCTACAAGGAATATGCAGGCCTAGTAGGGGTGGTAGGTCACATTATGCATTGTAGATAAACAGGCAGGGCGAAGGCCCCAGCTCTGTAGCTAATAGACATTATTGGAGTGTTTGGAACATTATGGCACCTATATAGCGCTTAGATAGCCAGTCATAAGCGCTATGAACACTAAGCTATGAGTGCATGCCTTTTAGAGCTTGCTCACATGGGGTTAATTCATCTCGGCTTCTCTTAGAATATTCTGCCTTTCTAACGGTAGCCCTGCATGGCTTCGTAAACAAATCCTCTTTCTCTGAGAAGGCACTGATAAGACATTCCTGAGCTTTCGCGCAGATGGGCCCCAAGTAGGGAGGGGCACAGAAAAGGAGCACAGTGGAAATTCACAGAGTTGGGTTTTTCCATGAGCAAGCCTATATTTTGCACAGGGAAAGTTCTGGAACTGTGCGACATGGACTGACAGCACGAGATTATAAAAATGCATGCCCACATGACTCAGGTGGGAGATCGATCTGTGGACTTGGTTCAAGCAAGATCAAGTGTCCGGAATTTGTGGCTCTGTCGTCACCCTGCAGCGGTGTCCTCTGAGCGGGGCTTGTTACAGCTAGCTTATGAGGGCCAGGGTCTCCCAGTGCTGATTGAAGGGGCGTAAGACTGTGTTTCTCTATGTTTCTCTAAGTTCTATGTTTCTCTATATTTTGCATTTCTCTAAGTTTTGTGCTTTGTAATCTTCTCTAACTTGAATCCCAAGATATTGCTGAAATTCACTGTTTAGAATAAATACTAAAACTTTTTGAAGGTGTCATTTGTCACTAGCATGAGTTCACTGCTCGGCACAATAGAACCTGTATTTTGGGCCGAATTAGGTAATTTTTGCTCTCAAGGGCTGGTCCTGAGGAAGATTTGCCCAATATCAAGACACGAGCAAAGGCTTTTGAATTAGAGGTTTGACATGAACCGTTTTGAATGCGTCTGGAAAGATACCAGAGGAAAGGTAGGCATTTATGACGGATCTTGCATGTTCACCTGCGCAGGTGGAGGTGAAAATTTCTATGAGGGTTGTGGCTGGGCAAGGGTCCAGTGGTGAGCCAGTGGTTTACGAGCAGATAGAAGTTTGAGAAATTGCTCTGGTGATATTGGACTAAAGGATTCAAATGTTGGTTGAGTAGTGGTCTCTGGTGGGGCGGCCGGCATGGGGGGGGGAATTGGTTGGAGGATGTAAGAGGTCCAGTTTGGTGGCTAGAGCATTTGTTCTTTCGAGAGCCGTGGTGAAAAAGTGGAGGGAGAGTGAGTCGCACAGTGCTTGTGTAGGAGTCGGGACGGTCATGTTGCAAGCCGGGTTGGAGAATTCAGAGATGATTTTGTGGATTTCTTTGCTTGGATATTTGCAGTTTAGGATTTGGGAGTTGTAGTGGGCTTTTTTTGCTTTCCGGATTTCCGGATTTCGGCCTTGTACTGATAAAGGTGGTGGGCCAAGTTGCCCTATTCTCCTGGGTTTTGTCTTGCTGACATTTGCGTTCTAGGTATTTATATAGTTGTTTAGTGATCTTCAACTCAGGAGTGACCATCTGGGGAAGTTGCGACGGCGGGCTGATGGTTTGCAAGGGGGTGTGAGCCGCATCAGCGATGCGTTGAGCCATGAGTCAAAGGTATCAGGGGTAATTTGTTTGTTGAGTTGGCAGGTAGTTGGTAGAGACTGGAGGAGGGCGTCGGCTAGGTCCGGGACGATTATTAGTTTTTTCCAGCGTTTACATAGATTCATAGGTTCAGATTCAAGTACGGGAAGGGGGTCGGGTGAGTGAATGGTGAACAAGAGAATGAAGTGATCGGACCAGAGGATAGGGGTGGGGGGCTTTAAATGAATCAGGGTGTTGGCGTGAAGAGTGTGTCCTTTATAGTGAGTCGGGCTGTTAGTCGCAATTAATAGTGGAGGTTAATTGTGTCCAGACCGTCAACCAGAGAGTGTGTCGTAGGGTTGGTGGGGATGTCGAGCCATATGTTGAAGTCTCCAAGAAGGGTGAGGTTAGAGTGGTTTAGTTGAAGGGTGGCGACAGAGTCGCAGAGGTTGTTTGCAAATTGTCTATCGTAGCCAGAGTGCCTGTAGATTATTAGGAAGCTGTGTGAGAGTGACGGGGAGATGGATAGTCTAACGAGAAGAGATTTGCAGGAAGGAATGGAAGGTTGGCTGTCGATGATTGAGGCGTGATTGAGGCGTGGAAGAGAGACTTGAAGACGAATGCTACTCCCCCTCCTCTGGAGGGACGGTTCAGTGGGATGAGGGAGTAGTCGGGGGGGGGGGCCTTCATTAGCTATTGGGGCGAAGTCGTCAGAGAACCAGGTTTCGGTTATAGGTTATAGGTCAGAGGCGAGGAGGTCAAAGATAGGGTGTCTATTATTTGCTACAGATCGGGCTTGAAACAGGATGCAGTTCAGATTGGCAGGTGAGGTTGGTCTCAGAGCTGGAGCGGAAGGGGGTGGAGGCAGGGGGAGTGGAGACTGGGGAGGGAGAGGAGTGTGATGTTCGATGGGAATAGTGGGCGAGCAGACAAATTGGCGGGTTTCAGGTGGGATTGGGTAGCTGCGTGTGTTGGGGTGATCGGGTTTGGTTTGGGGGATTTGAGGGTGAAGTGTGGGCAGTTAGGGGTTTCAGTTGCGGTTGATTAGAAATTGAGGGAGCAGGGTTTTCGGGGGGTGAAGACACGGGGGAAGGAGGTGATTGTGGGAATGAGGTGGCGGGTCGAGACAGGGGAGGTGAGGAATGCTGAGAGATTGAGGGGGGACCAGGTATGTTTCCTCTTTAGTTTCTTTGTGGCGATTGGAGTATGAGAGAGGGTAGGGGGAATGGAGGGAGAGAGGGATGCAGCCTCGGTTCTTGCTAGGGCTAGGCGTGCAGTTTTTAGGGAGGTGAAAGGGTTTGGTCGGGGGGAAGCTGGTTGGGGTTTGTGGGTAAGGCGGGGGGTTGATGATTGCAGGGCGTGGGGTACCTGCTGTGATAGAGAGGGGAGCGGGCATGGTTAACACTGGCTGGTCTGTGGTGGGATTCGGGGGAGGAGTGGACATAGGGTGGTTGGCTCACCATCGTGCCCCTCTGGCTTGGTGTATGGAGAGGGGAATGTTAGGGAGAGCAAAGGGGGGTTGGATGTCTTGAGCAGGGGGGGGCAGGAGGGCAGGCAGGTCAGGAAGTGGGGGTTGTCCACGGTGGTCGTCTCTGACAAACTCTGGTGGAGTGGGTGTATTCATGCTTGGTACAAGCTTTTAGATGGATTTTATGAGTGCTTTCTAATCGGCACCTCTAAGTTCAATTTGCACAGGGATGATATTAGACTATTAGGTGCACTTCTCGGTTTGACTGTACACCGAGGTGATATTGGGCTATTAGGTACTACTAGGGACACCTCTAAATTCAACTGAACGTAACTTTCGTAACTTTCACAGTGAGGCTTTTGGGCAGACTTCTAAATGCAACTTTCATAGTGGGGCTATTGGGCAGACTTTTAAAAGCAACTTTCAAATAGAGGCTAGTGGGCACACTTCAAAATGCAACTTTCAACACTGAGGCTATTGGGCTACACTTCTAAACGCACTTTCAATGAAGGCTATTGGGCACACTTCTAAAGGTAATTTTCACAGTGAGGGTATTGAGCACACTTCTAAATGCAGCTCTCACAGTGAGGCTATTGAGCACACTTCTAAATGCACTTTCAATGGAGGCTATTGGGCACACTTCTAAATGCAACTTTCACAGTGGGGCTATTGAGCACCCTTCTAACTGTGGCATTCCACAGCCAGGCTATTGGGCATACTTCTAAATGCACTTTCAATGGGGGCTGTTGGGCACACTACTAAAAGTAATTTCACAGTGAGGCTATTGGGCACACTTCTAAATGCAACTTTGACAGTGAGGCTATTGGGCACACTTCTAAATGCAACTTTCACAGTAAGGCTATTGGGCACACTTCTAAATGCAACTTTCATAGTGGGGCTATTGAGCACACTTCTAACTCTGGCATTCCACAGACAGGCTATTGGGCACACTTCTAAATGCACTTTCAATGGGAGCTGTTGGGCACACTACTAAAAGTAATTTCACAGTGAGGCTATTGGGCACACTTGTAAATGCAACTTCCACAGTGAGGCTATTGGGCACACTTCTAAATGCAACTATCACAGTAAGGCTATTGGGCACACTACTAAATGCACTTTCAATGGAGGCTATTGGGCACACTTCTAAACACAAGTTTCACAGTAAGGTTATTGGGCACACTTCTAAATGCACTTTCAATGGCGGCTATTGAGCACACTTCTCCTACCTAACCATCGGGGAGTTAGTGTGGCTGCTGGTGTAACAGTGTTCAGCATATTAGATTCATCTTCTGCCTATCACCAAGTGAATCTTCACCTTGATTCAAGGGATTACACAACAATTGTCACACATGAGGGTATGAAGAGGTTCAAGATAATGTCCTTCGGGCTGGGATCGGCAGCTTCCTTCTAATAAAGGGGAATGCATTATATTTTAGACCTTGTCAAGGGAGTTGTATACTTCCAGGACGATATTTTGATTAAATGGGGGAGCATTGAGGAACATGACCATAGGCTTACCAGAGTTCAGCAGACACTGCCAAAATCGTTCTTATTCTCAGGAAAGAGAAGTGTCACTTCAGGGAAGAGTCTACAGATTTCTTGGGATAAGCTGAGTGCAAGAGGGCGAGAGCCAAAAGGGGAATTAGTGGATGCCATCTTGGATTTGGAACCTCCCTTGGATAGACAAATGGTCATGTTGTTCTAGGAATTAACTATTATGCGACATTTGTCAGGCACTTTGCAGACAGTAAGATGTAAGAGCGTATGGGAGTTGTGCAAGAAAGGGGTACCCTTTGTTTGGAATGGTGACTGTCAGAGAATTTGATATTAGGCAAGCCAAAGCGACTGCTCCAGCTTTGGGGAAATTTGACACAAAGTGTGAAACGTAGGTCATGACTTATGCCAGCGAATCAGGGTTGAGTTCCGTCCTTGTGCAGAGGCATTGCAGGTGTGAAAAGGTGATTACCTTTGCATCCAGGGTTTTGAGGTCAGCTGAAGTGTGCCACTCCGTAACCGAGATGGCGGCCCTTAATGTGGTGTGGGCTGTACAGAAATTCAAGGCCTTTCTGTGCGTAATGACACTTAGGATTTACACTGATCATAAACCGTTGGTGAGTGTGTTCATGAGTAAAGTGCTCAATGGTGTTTCCAGGAGTATTGTCAGGTGGGTGACGTCAATGCAGGGACAGCAGTACGGTATGGAGCACATCCAGGGGGAAGGAAACCTTGTTGGCAGACTATTTGTCCAGGTCTCGGCACTGGAGGTCACGATGAGCTGGAGTATGAGGAGGAGGGGGCAGAGCAAGTGTTTGTCCGCAAGGGTGCCATATCAGAGCAAAAGTGGAGGCAAGCCGCCAATGAGGATACAGATCTTAATAGAGTGATGTCATGAGGCACTCTTTGGAATGACAACAATCTAAGAGAGGCTGAGGAGTGATTATTGGTGGCCAGGGTTGGATGCAGAGGTAGAAGAGATGGTGAAGAGGTTGGGGGCATGTGGAGAAGCTGACAAAACACTCGGGAATTACACCCAACCTCTTAGGCCGATTGAGTTACCTGGCATACCATGGGAATATATCGCCCTAGACATTTTTGGACCTATGATAGGAACAACGTGGCTGAGAAAATACATTATCGTCCTCATGGATATATATTCCAAATGGGTGGAGGTGGAGATAGTTTAGGAGGCACACTCAAAGGCTGTGGTGAGGTTTCTGGATAGGGTATTCCAGAGGGAGGATTTTCCCCAAGAAGATGCTTACAGACAATGGTGTCCAGTTGACATCTAGGACAATGGTGGCTTTTTGATGAGGAATTAGGGTGGTTCATCACAAGACCACGCTTTACCACCCAGAGATGAATAGGGCAGTGGAATGCTTCAAATGCAACTTTGTGCAACACATCAGGATGTCTCGAGAGGCAGGGATCTGCTAGAAAGATACCATTGAGAAAATAGTGTTCCTATAAATTAGCCCCACATGCCACCACAGGCTACCATTTGTGTTGATGAGGAGAAGGAAACCTCAACCTGCAGTGCCTCTGCAGGGGTTAGGGTAGGGTGTGTTTTGCAGATTGGGAGGATAGGCGGAGGATGGTAGTGGTGGAAAAGGCTGAAAGGACGAAGCTGAGGTATGATCTGCTTCAGTGTGCTCATAAGACAGATGTGGCAGAAGGTGGCAGTGTACCAGTTAGGAAACCACGTGTAATATAAAGGCATATTCGGGTGGCCACAAGTTGTGAGGAGGGTGATGACCGAAGCAGAGGAGATGGGACAGTGTGGAATAAAGGGTGAGTGACCTTGAGAGGGAGGTAGATCTCCATGCGAGTACTTCTATATGTGTGTACGTCTGTATGATAAGACTAGAGGTGTGTTATGGTGCATACTCATCATAGCGTACATAACTGTATATAGTTTATCGTTGCTTGGGTTCTGTTCTTGAACCAAGCAGGCAGAGAGGAATGTTAGTTAGTAGTTATTAGAAATTAGTAACCGGCAAGTGGGGGTGTGACAGCCTCCCAGCCTATCAGGAGGCTCCCTACGGGGGATTTACCACATGGTAAAAACCCCGCTTTGAGCCTCCTCGAAGCTGGTGGCCGCCAGCTTCCCCCACTGGGTCAGAGGTGAGCCTGCCCCTGCGCTCCCCAGTGTTGCCTTCCTCCAACCCCCTTTTCCACATATATAGCTCCCCCACCCCGTCCCACTTAGCTGGCACTCCCTTGTCCCTTGCTGGCACCGGGAACACTAATGTTACTGGGACATTCCTGACGCGGCAATGGCTGCCATGGAAAGGGAGAAGGGGTGTATGTATAGTAATCTTCTCCCGAATCCAAGGTGGCCATCTGGTTTTGTGGGTTTTTTTCAAGTTCAGAAACGGCAAACACTATTAATATCCCGATACAACGTGTTGGGAAACTAATAGCATTAAACCCATCTTGGCGGGTGCATTGACCCTGCCAGCTGGGTTTATCGCTCAAGTGTCAGTTGCATGCTGGCGTTGGCAGGCAAGAATTATCCCAGCTGGGGGCCTCTCCGCTACCCATGCACTTGGTCTTGTGCCATTTGCAAATAAAGTTACCCGTTTGACAGAGCCTCTGCCTCTATAATATTTAGTCACTTTAGAGCAGTTAAACTGTTTGTAGAAAGTTTCTCCATAGCAATCAATGGGCCCATGTCCATAGGCAAACTTTGGTTATAGATTCAAGCTAGTTAAGTACTAGGACACCTGCAGTGTGCAATCAACACCAGGAGAGACCTAATTGAAGAGCACCAGTTTTAGCTTCGAGGCTCAGTTAGGCTGGGAAGGATGGGTGGACAGCAATATTGGCGCTAATGCAAGTCAATGGCAAACCGTTACACCCCTCTACTCCAGGACCAGGGGGACTCCTGAAGATCATCAGGACCAAGGGACAAGCACTTACAAAGCTGGTGACTGAAGATGTTATTCTGAACACATGGAAACTGGTAAGTACAGGACTTATGTTACTGTGCTAGGACAAGAGTTGGGTATCCAGGCACTTGAACCCAAGAAAAAATAAAAGAATAACCAATCTTTGCATGAAAGCAACAAACCAACTAGAAGCTGAATCAGTGACAGAAAACACCAGGATGATGTAGCAACCTGACCGAGAGGATCAAAGAAGCCCATGGGGCATGACAGGGCAGCCCACCAACAGTGAATGGTGCTTTGACTGGAGCAACTGATGGGGAGGCCAAGGACAGCACAAGACAGAGCTGAGGTGTAGTAGCAATGGGCCACCACTGTTTTAAGGTGCTTTGTCTATGATGATTTATCAGGGGGGTAGCAATAACCCAGAAACAGTCCCAGCACTGGTCTGCCAGTTCAGCCAGTTCAGCCAGCAAGGATGACTTGTAAGACCACAAGGGAAAAAACAATGGATTTCAGCAGCCAAAATAAGAAACCAGGAGAAAAGTCTGAGGGGCCAGAGGCCAGCCAATATTACCAAAAGTGGTCCTCTGAAGCAGCAACCCAGCTTCATGATAATCCTCCAGTGATACAGGTAGGAATTTAAGGAATGCACAGGGTCTCCCCCCCCTAGAGAAACATTAAATAACTTCACGATCACACCAGAAATAGATTTGGCAGTCAGTCAAACAGGCTCCAAACACTTAGTTCCACCCACACATGATGTGTATTGGCCAGTCTATGGTAGAATACTAGGAATTGCCAGTTTAAACTGCACTAGAGTGCAGTTTGACTCACAGAGAGTTTGACTAGAGGGTTTGACTCACAGAGAGCCCAAGCCAGCACATCAGCCATTTTAAGCATGGCCTATCCCACAGACAAAGGGGTGGCGCAAATCAAAATGGCTGAATGTATGGCTTTGTAGAAATGGCAACCTCCACGTGTGGACCCCTGACAGCCTTCACTTGTGTTTCACATGTATGTCACTTGTTGTTTACAGTGAGCTTTCTGTATTTTTCATTTTACCAATGTATTTTTCATCTTGCACTGTATTTGACTGGTCTGTACGCGACTGTATATTGTTGGGGATTTGGAAATCTTACCATGCACCTGCCCAGACAAAGGTTCTCTAATTCCTTCCCTATCCAGGCCAACCCCACTAGAAACGAAAACTGTTCCCAGCCCAGGCAACAGTTGCCAGTTTTTACAACCAGTGTAATCTGCAGCCTGGGGTTGGCCCTTTCATAACGTCCTCCCCTACCCACATTGCTTGAGCCCACCTATGTTTGCCCACTTGTCTTTTACCCTGTGATTTACCTCCCCTTTTCCTGTCACCAAGCATCCTTGGACACTGGGAACAAGTGTGTTTATCACAGGGTTGGGTGTGGGCGGACTCTGGAGTGGGGGGAGCGTCAGCCTTCTAAGCGTGTGGAGAGAGGACCTGGGTCTCTTTTCTGGGTTCCCTGTAGTAGTGTGCAGAACATGAGGGTGGGAGCAGAGAAGCTGAGGAGGCCCTTTAGAAGGTGCCCTTTAGAAGGTACCCATTTTCCCTGTCTGCCCTTCACCCTCTCCCTCCCTGTTCCTCTTTCTCTCCCAACCTGCTTTATTTTCCACTGCTTGGCCTCATGGCTGTCTCTGCCCCCTGTTCATCCCTCTCATTTTCTCCTTTCCCCTTTGTTTCCCTTTCACCCCATGCTCTCTCTTTCCCTATTCCCCTATTTCCCCCTCTCTCTTCCTCTTTCCCCATCTCTCAGCCCCGCCTTCTCTACCAGCCCCTTGTCTCCCCTCTCCCGCCAGCTATTTTTCCTTGTTGCTCCTCCCTCTTTCATATCGCTCTCCAGCTCCCAAATATTTCTCCTCTCTCTCTCTCCAGTCTCCCTGTCTTTCTCCAATCTTTCAGCCCCCACCTTCTCTACCAGCCCCTTGTCTCCCCTCTCCCACCAGCTATTTTTTCCTCCTTGCTCCTCCCTATTTAATATTGCTCCCGAGCTCGTAATTATTTCTTCTCTCTCTCTCCAGTCTCTCTCTCACCTCCTTCCCTGCAACCTCCACACTCAGCTTTTCCCTCTCCAACTCGTCTCTTCTCCCCCACCCTCTGAATCCAAGGGTACTCCACAGGCCCCACGTCCCATGAACGCTAGCCTTTATGCATGCCGTTGATACCCCGCCTCATGCCTGTAGCAGTGTGCCTAACGTATTCTGCCAGCAATAAGATTGCTTCTCTGACAGTAATAAATCTGCTCCTGATTTCTGACTTGAACAAAGACTTTGGTGCAGTCATTTGGTGTTCACATTCTTTGGTTTAGCCTGCCTCTTATTGCCAGGGGAGGGTAGGGGGGAACCAGTCTGCATGCACAACGCATCCTCACTGTCTTAATCCCTGACCCAAAACAGTGGTTCTTTCTGGAGTCTCCCACACAGCCTTCCCCATGTTGGCCTGCCTCCCAGGTCCACGGCTTTCTGGTGCAGTGATTCAGATAGAGAACCTGGTCTAGGTCCCTGATCATGTGAAGATCACCTCAATGGCTACCCCTTCTATAACTGGACTCACACCTGTTCAATATTTGGTTGGTGACCTGGTCGATTAGTTCCTACATGCTGTGTTGTCCAAGTACCAACTGCATGTGGCAAGAAGTCATTTATGGCAGGCAGGCTGTGTCAAGGTCGATGTAGCTCAAGAGCAATTTGAAGTGGTAACTGTTCCTTGACTTTTGGGTTGCTGGGAGGCCCCATCCAGAGTCTTCAGGGGAAAGGGTATTTCTAGTTCTGCACTTCCACCCCAGGAGCGTTACCAGAGCACCTTCAGGAAGTCTTAGTTACTTACCTGTAACTGTATTTCTCCAGCATTGGTATCTTTCATAGATTCACATGCTTGAATATTCCCCGTCGTCAGACTGGGAATCCTCGGTGATAAATTTAATAATAAAAAAAAAAAAGAATTTTTTAAATATACACACACTGCTACCTAGCAGTGCATGTACATAGCCCATTATGGCCTATGAGCCATTTCATTGTGTAGTCCCTCCACCTCACTTTGGTCCTTTATGGCCCCAGCCAATGAGGTGGCAGGGCTTAAGCTCCGCCCCCGGCAGCCATCTTCAGATTTTGAACCGTAGAGATTACAGTATGATGGATGCCGAGCATAGGAGCAGCCTCTCAGGGGAGGCAGGCGGGCGCATGTGAATCTATGAAAGATACCAATGCTGGAGAAATACAGTTACAGGTAAGTAACTAAGACTTCTCCAGCATTGGATCTTTCATAGATTCAGCTGCTTGAATAGAATACCAAGCAGTTAAAACATGCCACCATAATATACATATATGCATAAATACAGAAAAACATATTTCTGGTCAAACCTTTACCATGCAGCAACACAACGGTTACATACTTCGGGAAAGGTGGGAAAGGAGGCTGATCCTACCTTATACAAAGAGATGGCGGAGCACTGCCTGTCCAACTGCAGCTTCTTTGTTGGTATCTTCAGTCAGGCAGTAGTGTTTCGCGAAAGTATGCAGAGTGCTCCACGTCCTTCAAGGCCACTCCTGCGTGGAATGCTGTTGACGCCGCTCTTCCTCTGGTGGAGTGCGCAGATGGCGGTCTAGTTAAAGGGTCGCCTTTCAACTGATGGCAGTGGGTGATGCAGGACGATACCCAGCGTGCCAGACTTTGTTTGGATATATGCTGACCCTTGGTACGGCCAGAGAACGAAATGAATAGCCGGTTTGAGGAGCGGAACTCCTTGGTTCTTTGCAAGTAAAACTTCAACACTCTAGCAACGTCTAGAGAATGTAATGTCTTTTCCGCTTCAGAAGCGTGATTCTGGAAGAAGGTTGGTAAAACAATGCGCTCAGTGAACGACATCTCCGAAAGTACCTTGGGGAGGAACCTCGGGTGAGGCCTTAAGATGACGCGGTCCTTCTGGAACAGAGTAAACGGAGGTTCTGAAGACAAAGCTTGCAACTCACTGATCCTTCTGGCTGAAGTGATGGCTATCAGGAAAGATGTCTTCCAGGACAAGAATTTCATATCGCATCTGTGTATGGGTTCGAAGGGAGGTTGCATGAGGGCTGTTAAGACGGTGTTGAGACTCCAGTCTGGAACTGGTGTAGGTGTAGGCGGATAAGTACGCATCAGTCCTTTCAGGAAGATCTTAACCGCTGGTAAGGAAAGTAAGGCTTGCGTCTCCGCGGTTACTGTGTAGGCCGCTATGGCTGACAGATGGACCTTGATAGAGGACAGTGAGAGCCCTGACTTAGCCAGGTGCAACAAGTAGGGCAGAATCTGATCAACCGAGGCCGAGAGGGGATCGATCGCAGAGGTCTCGCACCATTTGGAAAACCTGGTCCATTTCCTGGTGTAGGTAAGTTGTGTGGACGGGGCTCTAGCGGCCCTGATGATATCCCAGCATTCTGATGGTAACTTTAGGTGCATCAGTTTGGGCTGCTCAGGAACCATGCTTTGAGAGACAGGCTCCTCGGGTCGTGGTGGAGGACCTTGCGGTTCTGTTGTGTCAGTAGATATTGATGTGACTTGAGACGAATCGGGGGTCGGCAGGATAGGTGCCTCAGCGTCGGGTACCAGACTTGCCGTGCCCAATCCGGTGCAATAAGAATCAAAGAACAATCCTGTTATTTTACCCTGCGAAGTACCCTCGACATGAGTGGAATGGGTGGGAAGGCGTAGAGGAACTTCCCCGACCAATCCACTGAGAACGCGTCTCCCAGTGATTGGTGCTCCGGGTATCTTGAAGCAAATCTCTTGCATTTTTTGTTGTTCCTGGTGGCAAAAAGGTCGATCTGCGGATGGCCCCATAAGGCAAAGATCCGTTGGGTTTCTTTTTCGTCCAGCTCCCACTCATGTGACGCTGTGTACTCTCTGCTTAGTCTGTCCGCTAGGACATTGTCCACTCCTGGAAGATGCTCTGCCCTGATCTGTATCCCGTAGCGCAAGGCCCATGCCCATAGTTGTTGGGCTTCTTGCGACAGGATCTGAGACCTCGTGCCTCCTTGCTTGTTTGTATAGTACATGGAGGTCATGTTGTCTGTCTGGACTGTAAGAACTTGACCAGCTATAACCGGTAGGAAAGCTTTCAGCGCTAACCTTACGGCCCTGAGCTCTAACACGTTGATGTGGAGCTGGGACTCTTGTGCCAACCAAGATCCCTTGGTTTGGAGGTCCGCCAGATGAGCGCCCCAGCCTGATAAGGAAGCGTCCGTCCGCAGCAGGAGGGTCGATGTCGGTGCTTGAAACGGCATTCCCTGCAGAAGATTCCTCAGAACATTCCACCATCGAAGGGCCTTGTGCAACGTCGATGGAATCTGGACAATGTCTTCCTAGCATCCGAAAGCTTGTTTCCATTGGTGGTCCAGAGCTTCCTGAATCGGTCTCATGCGAAGCCTGCAGTTCGGTATGAGGAATATGCATGATGACATCATGCCCAATAGGGATTTGTAAGAGCGTACGGATGTTGTCTCTTTCTGTAGGAAGTTCGAAGTTGAGCGTAGAATCGCTGCTATTCTTTCTGTGGATGGCCTCACTCTGGGAATGCTGGTGTCGAGTTCGGCTCCCAGGAAGAGAGCTACCTTGCTGGGAACGAGGCAGGACTTCGTCTGGTTTATGGAGAAACCTAACTCTTTTAGGAGGTTGACAGTCCTCGACACTGCCGAGCGAGCCTTTGCAGCGGAACTTGCCTTTATCAGCCAATCGTCCAGGTATGGAAAAACGTCCATTCCTGCCCTCCTGAGACTTGCCGCTACCGGTGCCAAGCATTTTGTGAAAACTCTCGGAGCCGATTTTAGCCCGAACGGGAGCACTTGAAACTGAAAGTGGAGCTCTCCCACTGTGAACCTGAGGAACTGTCTGTGCGCTGGATGGATCGGAATATGGAAGTATGCGTCCTCCAAGTCTAAAGTGGCCAAGAAGTCGTGCTTGTTTAACCAAGGTAGCACCCCTTGTAAAGCTACCATCTTGAATGTTATGCGCTTGATGAATTTGTTGAGTGCCCTCAGGTCCAAGATGGGTCTCCATTGACCGTTTTTCTTTTTGACGAGGAAGAATCGGGAGTAGAAACCTTTTCCCCTCTGAGAATAAGGTACTGGTTCTACTGCTGCCTTCTGGAGCAGTTTTTGCACTTCGGACATGACCTGTCTTAGCATATGCACTCTGCGAGATGTTGGAGGCAGAGAAGGAGGTTGGTCCAGAAATTCTAAGGTGTGACCCTTTCGGATCACCTGCAACACCCATCTGTCCGATGTAATTGACTGCCAGCGCTGGAATAACTGGCTCACCCTTCCCCCCACCGGGGTGTGGTGAAGGGGGGGAGAAAATTGGTTGTCAGTTTTGCTTGCCTTGTGACTTCCCTTGGGCGGAGCCACGTCTGCCTCTATGGGTGTATCTGTTGGATGACTGATATTTATTGTCTTGGTACGTGCCGCCTTGTGCTTTTTGACCATAGGAGGAACGACCGTATCCTCTGAACTTGGAAGATGAACCTCTAAAGGGACGAAAAGACCGATGGTCCTTACTTTTGTCCTTTAAAGAACTGATGGCTCTGGCTGTGTCTGTGTCTGTCTTGATTGCCTTCAAATGGTCATCTATCTTTTTTCCAAAGAGATCTTGGCCATCAAACGGCATGTCTAATATCTGCGCCTGGACTTCAGGTCTAAAGTTAGTAGCCTTCATCCAGGCCTGCCTTCTGAGCACTGTGCCGTGCGCCATCTGCCTGAAGCCTGATTCGGCCACATCAACCGCTGCGTCGATCATGTGATCCGATGTTGCTTCACCATCCGCGATTATCGATTTTGCCTCCTCCTGGAGCTCCAGTGGTAATTGCTTCGCCAAGTTAGACATGCGGAGCCAAAGCTCGCGATCGAACCTTGCGGTCATGGCCAGCGCATTGCCCGCTCTGATTGTAAGGGATGCAGAAGATGATACTTTCCTGCCCATGGCTTCCAGTTTACGTCCGTCCTTATCCGGTGGTGCCGACAACGGTGAGGAGGGGTTGGCGAGTTTCTTTCTGGCCGCCACTGTAACAACCGAGTCTGGTTTCGTATGACCCCTCAAACAAAGCGGTGCCGAATCCAGAGCTTTATATTTCTTTTCTGGCCTGGACACCAACGCCGGAGTCGATAAGGGCGTGGATAGGATCTTGGATCCGGAATCCCAGATGGTATCGAGGAGAGGAATTGTGGTCACTGTCCTCCTTCGTTTGTCCCTGTGCTCATAGAGCACTGATTGCCTTTCCTCCGAAGAAACCTGAATTTTAAACAATTATGCGGCTTTACCTATAATGGTGTGGAAAGAGACGAGATCATCCGGCGGTGAGGCCTTGTCCGGCGAGTCTCTCCTCCTGGGCTTCTCGACTACGTAGTCATCCCACTCACTGGGTGCGTCTAGCTCCTGTGTTATTTCTCCTTCTTCTGGTTCCGAGAATTCTCCAAAAGGATCCTCCTGCCAGTCTGATACCGAGATGGTGGACGGTACCATCGTAGGATCCACGTCCGGAGATCGCGGTCTGTGCGATGACTGTGGTGACGGGACTCTTGTAGGTGAAGCACTGTGGGTGCTGCTCCTCGGTCTTCGAGCAGGTGATCTCATCCGTTTTTGCAGTCTACTCCTGTGAGGAGAGCAACCAGATGTGCCTGGAATCGGAGATGACTCTCTAGGAATAATTCCTGCTTCTAAGGGATTAATCGGGATTTGCTTCTCCCTTTGCCGTTTGTAAAATTCTTCTACAATCCTCTGCACGGATAACATGAGTATCGGGTCATGAGGATATTCGGATTCTCCCGTGGACGGGTGCCAAGGAGGGCTGTATTGTTTCGGTAAGGGACCGATGGACTCTTCCACCACTTCCGCATCAGAGAATTCTTCCTGAAGAATTACATCCGGAAGTTCTGCCATGTGCCCCAAAGGTGAAAATTGCTGTACCAGTGGTTCAGTCTCAGTATTCTTCTCAATGATATTGCTTTCAATGACAGGAGTTTCAAATGTGGACGGCAGTAATTCCTCCGTAACTGCCGAAATTTGTGGTGCCTCTGAAGGTGTTATGGACGATGCTATCTTCGTCGACGACTGAGATTTTCCCGTCGACGAGGGCTTCGCTGCCGACTGAGATTTTCCCGTCGACGACTGAGATTTTCCCGTCGACGAGGGCTTCGTCGACGACTGACATTTCCCCGTCGACGAGGGCTTCGTTGACGAATGTGGAGTATGTTCCGTGGACGACTGCGTCATGGATGAATGCTTCGTGGACGAGTGGTGTTTCTTGCTCGTCGACGATTGCTTCGTGGTCGACATGTCCGATGACGATGATCTAATTGTCGACGATGTCTTAAGCGTCGTCGTCGTCGATGATGGTTTCGTCGATGGTATGGCCGATGACGGGCCTTTACCTTTCCCTTCATTCGTGGACGGTTTACCCCGCCGACGACTGCCCCACCCCCCCTTTTTTTGCAAACTCCTCCTTACCTCTGGAGGCAGATTTTGCTGACTTTTTCTGGCTTGGCAAGTTAACTGGAGGCAGAAAGGGTATCAATTCCAGCTTCCTCTTTTTGGACTTGGGAGAGGAACTCCTTTCCACTGAAGAGGCCCTTCTCTTTGAAGTTTGTCTCTCAGATGGAGTGCTGGATTGGACAGGAGCTGTTCTGACAGACTCTTCGTCCGAAGATTGATCCCTGGATTCCAGGTATGAAAGGAGTCTTCTATGCCTGTCATGAAGGGTCTTGGTGGAAAAAGTTCTACAAATCTCGCATTTTTTAATGTCATGCGGGTACAGACAATAAATGGAATGCTCGTGGGGGTCTTTGTAGTAAACCAATTTCTTCTTACACCTCGTGCAGTCCCTGAACAGGGAAGGCTTCCTGACAGCCTGAGGTGCCTCCATTTCTGAAGAGAAGTTCAGTCGACGATTTTGAGAGGAAAACAACAAGTTTTGTCTCCAAGGGTAATTGAAAACAAAGCCCCTAAGAAGGGGAACAAGATGGAATATATTTTTCCAAATATATTCCACACAAAAGTAGAAAGAATTTGAAAAAGCTCAGAGAGCTTGAGGATTCCCTGTGTCTGTTAGACTGCGGTGAAAAATCTGAAGATGGCTGCCGGGGACGGAGCTTAAACCCTGCCACCTCATTGGCTGGGGCCATAAAGGACCAAAGTGAGGTGGAAGGACTACACAATGAAATGGCTCATAGGCCATAATGGGCTATGTACATGCACTGCTAGGTAGCAGTGTGTGTATATTTAAAAAATTCTTTTTTTTTTATTATTAAATTTATCACCGAGGATTCCCAGTCTGACGACGGGGAATATTCAAGCATGTGAATCTATGAAAGATCCAATGCTGGAGAACTGATATTTCCAGTAAGCAGGATCCTGGTTTGAGTTCAGCCCACAGGAAAAGCCTTGTCTAGACAGCATCTTCACCCCAAATATGCCCCTGGGGTGTTTGGGGACAAGGGATTGTCTCTTGCTTCGAGGCATCTGGCCTTGACTTCCCTGTCAGAGGACTTTGGAGCAGACTGTAATCACAATCAGTTGTTTCCTCCTTCAAGTGTCCAAAGACCTATCACCTAAGGGGAGCATTCCTCTGCCCCATATATAGGCAAAACGCTATAGTGGATTGGATCCCACTTGCTCTTCTATAAGGCATAAAATCCAGGCTGATTCCCTTGCTTGGTAATGTAATTCCCAGAGTGCGGGGGGCAACAAGAAGTGAGCAAGCCCAGGGATAATTCAAGATTGTGTGTCCCTTGTGTGGACTGATACTTCTCTCCTGGCTACTCTGTCTCTATCCCCTTCTCCTGCCCACCTACCTCAAAGAGGTTAACACCCTGGTGTGAGTTCCTTTGGCCTACCAGGCCCTGGTCTTTAAACCACTTCTCCTCTCCCTACCCACAAAGGGCAGTTACTGCATATCTAGGAGGTGACAACCCTTTCCCAGGGGGTGTCATATGTGGCTAGGTTCATGAATGTACCCGTTTGGGTACAAACCCACCAACACCAGTTTGTAAAACAGAGCCTGGTCTGAAAGATTGTTTAGCAGATCTAACTTCTTGACAGAATCAATTACTGGAGCTCCTAAAGCTTTAGAAACATGTGGAACCCTTCCTCAGAGGTTAGCTGCATTAGATCCATTATCAAACGTCTTAAGAATATGAGGATACAAGCTTCCCCCCTTTGGAAGCTTACGGGAAACAGTTACCCAAAAGGACCAAGTTAACTACATTTTTCATTGTGCCCTTTAAACTCAAGAGGAAGCCTTGCAAAACTACAATAAGATCTCTTTTTCCTGCATTCATAATTCTCTTTCTCATTTTGCTGCAGTTCCAGAAGTGCATCTAAGGCACCATGATACACTTTAGAAGCAGACAGCGCACTCATAATTAGGCATGCCAACCATCCAGCCAGTACTCTCAAAGAATTTCAACCACAACAAGACATCACTCCCCCCCTCCTTGTATTCACTCACTAATGCCTTGGGAATTAGGTGATAAAGATATGACTTCTTGCCATCACCTGTTGTGATCTCAAGGGTGCACTTGGACTTGGCTTCTGAAAGTGTCACCTCCTTCATTTCAGTTGTATTTCCAGCTTTTAGCTCTTGCCTTTTCCTGTTCCAGCCTCCTCCCCCTTTCGTTCTTTTCCTCCGCCCCCTTGAGGTTTAAATGCTCCATTTTTATCTTCACGTATTGTTCTTGTCTTGCCCTTGCTGAGTCTGCTCGCACTTTAGGTTTCAACACTTCTTCAGGGGGTGCACTAGGACAAGTCTTTTTCTGCCCTCCCCCTTCATCTTCCATTTGTCAAGCAACACATATTGACTTTCAGTCTGTCCCTCATTAGGACCCTGGCGTTAAGGGGTTAACAGCGCCATAAAAGGCTGCGGCGCCATTAACCCCTTAACGCCTTACTACGAGGTCCCTTTGCGGCTCCCGACCAGAACGGCTGGTCTGGACCAGCCATTAAAGTAGGGACCCGCAAACGAACCTTGATGGCAATTACGGTACCGCAATTCGCAGTACCGTAATCGCCGCCCTCCCCATTCCCATTGAGCCCTATGGGGCAAAAATGGGAATGGGGAAGGGCCATGGAGAAAGGGGGAATTACCGCCCCGCCAACCTTGGAATGGGGTGGTAATTCCCCCTTTCTCCATGGCGGACTCCGGCATGAACCATGGTGCTAATAGCACCATGGTTTAGCTCCAGAGTCCTAATGAGGGCCTATGGCCCTCATTACAACTCAGGCGTTAAGGGTTTAACGGCGCCGTCGGCACTGTTAACCCTTAACGCCCGATTACAAGTGTCCCTTTGCGGGTTGGTGTTTAACGCCTGCTTTTAGCAGGCGTTAAAAATCCAACCCGCAAAGGGACTTTGGAGCTAATTACGGCACTGTAATTTACGGTGCCGTAATTAGCACCTTCCCCATTATGCCCTATGGGGGCAAAAATGGGAATGGGTAAGGGTGAATGGCGAATTACCACCCCACTCACCTTGGAATGGGGCGGTAATTCCGCCATCCACCATGGCGGAATTGTAACCTTAGCACCATGGTCCTCCGCCAAGGTTGTAATGAGGGCCTCTGTCTTCTTTTGGTATCCCTACCTTAAGCAAGCCAACCCAATTCTGCCTGCACATTACTCTATGGCCCTCATTACAACCTTGGCGGAGGACCATGGTGCTATTAGCACCATGGTCCATGCCGCTAAGGTTACGATTCCGTCATGGTGGATGGTGGAATTACCGCCCCATTCCAAGGTGAGTGGGGTGGTAATTCCCCATTCACCATTCACCATTTTGCCCTTCCCCATTTTTGCCCCCATAGGGCATAATGGGAATGGGGAAGGCACTAATTACGGCGCCGTAAATTACGGTGCCGTAATTAGCTCCAAAGTCCCTTTGCGGGTTGGATTTTTAACGCCTGCTAGAAGCAGGCGTTAAACACCAACCCGCAAAGGGACACTTGTAATCAGGCGTTAAGGGTTAACGGCGCCGTTAAAGCCTTAACGCCCGAGTTGTAATGAGGGCCTATGTGCGTCAGTCTTATCTTTACTTTTTGCAAGACTTTTTCTGATGCAACCAGATGTGCTGCTTTTCGCTCATCTAAACCTTTCAATTGCCCCAGCTACAACGCGGTATCTGTATAAATTGAGAAAAAAAAAAGAAAACATATGGTAGAATTGTTTGAATTTCGTCTGTACCAAAATTACATACAGCCGAACATTTCAAACAATTCTACCATACTTAACTATTATAGGGAAGAAGGGTTGCCCCATACCCATGCTCACTTTAATGGCATCAGAAGTGTCCCCATGTTCCAAAAAAAAAAAAGACCATGCAGCACCAGTTGCCATCCACACAGGTGACGGGAACAGGCATCACAGGGAGACAGGGCCACAGAGCAAAGTGTGCCGCCAAAGTACGGTCGGGTGAGGGGTGGGGGGTGAGTGGGAGCAGGTTGCCAGAGATGACAGCAGGAGAAAAAAAACAAGTCATTTTCGGTCAAATAACTCTTTTCTCCCTCAGACATTTCACATTCGATTTTTTCATGGACATCACAGCAACACTACTTGATGAATAGCTCTGCCCTGCACGGAACCTAGTAATGACAGCAATGCCCCTTTCATGTGGCCGGTAGCATTTCACAACAATCGTGCTCATGCCAGCTGTAAACACTTCCATGTCAGGCCCTGTAAAATTGGCACTGTACATTGCGCACTGCAATCCCATTTCTCCAAACTGATCTGTAGCTTCTCACAATTAATTCCATGCACCCTAAGTCTCCTCCATGACCATTGGCGTTGCATACAACGTTGTCAAAGCTGTCTGTAGCCAATTAAACAATTAATGTGTTCCTTGCTACCATAATGCTTCTCAGATTTGGGCCAACATTAAATTGGTGGCAATCAATCCCATTTTTAATTTTTCTGGTGATAAGAATATTCCATCAGCTCCTGTGTCCCATGTTCTGAGTAACCAACGAAAAATGATCTCCTGCTTTCTGGCTGAATAAATTTAATTAGCAATGTATAATAGCTCAGTCTGAGTGTCATCTTGGAGGATTTGAGTATTCTGAATGTTTGCGCCCCCAGCTTGGCCTTTTGATTTGTTAGTGATTAACAGCCACACTGGATAAGCACATTTTCTCTGGGAAATCTCCTGTTCTTCTCCCCCAGAATTCTCAATTTCAGCAAGCCTCAACTCTAGGTCATCCCAGTCAAAGGTCTGTTCTGACTCATTGACACTTGCATCAGCTGACACATAAACATGGATCCCAATTATCTTTGCAAATCAGTGCTCGAATCTCTATTTTTGAAGGAGTACTCTTCCTCTGCACACGTGTGTGTATAGCGACACGCACAGCTAAGGAAGCACACACTACAGACTCAAGCATCTCCTTAATAATTTGTTGTTCTTTTAGCAGGGATATCTCACTTAATTCTCAAATCTGTGCATAAGCAATTCATACTCATGCATTTTCCAGAGCGCATGAAGGAACAGCCAGCCCACAGTGCCTGCTGCAATCTGCTCGCTTTTACTTTTCCCAACCGGTAAATCATCCAAGCATTCACTGATTACCGTAGGGAAAACCTCGTTTTTCAGCATGTTCCAAGCCATCAGTGCAGAGAGCCAATGCAAATCTGTCACAGATTACCATGCATTAGTAGCCGGCCATCCGGGGATGTGACAGAGAATTCCTCCCTCACCATCGTTCTCAGCTTTTCCCTGCTTTTTCCAGAATGGTATCTTGTTCATAAATCCTCAAGACTACCCCAAGTGTAACATGAAGGGTGTGAGCGTTTTCCTGGGTCCAGCCCAAACACAATATGATACCCTCTTGTGGCACACAATGTTCTAACTCTAGAAAAATGTTAAGCCAGAATATGACATACGTGCATTTATTTGACAATGAGCAGATAATATGAATGGAGTATATATTTTAGTAAAATGGAAATAATGCAAGTTATAAATCACAAGTACACAGAGCACAAAATCTAACGTGCCTAGATCAAGCGTTCCCCCTGGACAGCACTGGATTGGCCTCTGCCCCTCCCTGAATTTAACAGGTAGGTGAGATATGACTGGCTAGGAACATCTGCACAGGAGTATGCTGTCGATTCTGGGCGCCTTACATGTGCACAAAGCAAGGCCCACAGATGAGTCCTTCACGTCCTCTTGTGTGCAAACCTTACCACTCAAGGCGACGTTACCTTTCTCGAACCTCCAGTAAAAACATGTTAACTGGTGGGACAAAGCTCCGCTGTTGAGCGACACAGGTGCGCAGGAGATGCTGCCCAACTATACGCAGCACGCTTTGCTACATCCACGCTTCCGTGCCTATAAGAACAGAGGTACCGACCCTCTGTGACAAAGCCCTCGCAGGACAAGACTGTGCTGTTGAGCGATGCAGGTGTTTGGCAGCGATGGGGTAGCATTGTAGACAGGGAGTGCGGATGACCTCACCCTCCTGTCTGCAGCCGCCAGGTAAGAAGGTGCAGGGAGAGTTTGCTTGCTACACTCCACACAACACCCCTGACCTGGTGCCCGTCTCACTTGCCCCCCACCCAATCCCCTGGCTTATTTGAAATCACTCACATTTTAGGCCACGTGCACCCAGTCTACTTTAGGATGCATTCACTCCCTCACTTAGGCTGCGTGCACTCCCATGCAACTCTAGGCCATGTGCACCCCAGCACATTTCGAGGTCACATGCACCCTCTAATCGGCTGCACACCCCCCTTCTTCCCTCAGTCACTGCACTCCCTGCATTCCCCGTGGGCCTTTTCCTCCCCTCTTGGCTCCCTCCCCTGATCTTTTGTGCATTGTTCTTGACGTTTTGTTCTCCACGTTTATTGGCTTACATTGCATTGCTTGCATTTCTGCTGTGTTCATTCTCTACTTCTAGGTTCCTGTGGTGATTATTCTGATCCCGTCATCTGTTTCTCCAGGGTTGTTTGCTTTCATTGTACTGCCTGCTGTGTCCATTCTTTACTTCCAGGTACCGTTGGTGAACGACTGGTCTATACACTGCATCTGATTTTCTGTCCTCTGTATAACCCAACTCCTTCCGAGCCCCCTCTAGTGTTGCACCCTGGCCGATTTCCTGATCTATTGCACATCCCCTCACTGCTTGGGCTCCCCGTCCCACTCCCCCCCCATACTTCCCCATCTGCTTTTCAATTGACTATCCTATCCCTCTCACTAAGTCCATCAGGAAGGAGCTCAAAAGGGACATGCTGGTCTCCAACCCAGGTCTTGCTATCACTGATACCTACATCAATGCTTCCTCCAGACAGACCCTTACCGACATCCTCTTTGTCATTCACTCTCCAGGCCTATGGACCCCCCCATACGGTCCATTTCCTCCTCCTTCTCCTCCTCTCTAACCAGGATTCTAACCCTCATTCTCCTCAATCTTTCGTCTGACTTTGATAGTCAACCATGCCATCCTGCTGAATCGCCTCTGATAACCCAAATATCACTGATCAGGCCATGGCCTGGCTGTCCTTCTTTCTCACTGACCGACACTCAGGTCCAACTGGGGTCTTTCCTCTCCTCTAACTTTCTCTCTCCTTGTGGTGTTCCCCAGGGATCTAACCTCTCTCTCCCTGGCTGTTAAACCAATACCTGGAAACTCTTCCCCACCGCATGCTTCCTTCTGCTCCAACTTTGTGTTATGCAAATGACAACCAGCTCTCCTTCAGGGGCCTCTCTACCGCGCCGCACATTCCAGATTGTCTGGCCGCAATTCAGGAATGGTGTGCCACCAATGAGCTCTCTGCCTTAATACCAGTAAGACTGATATCCTACTCATCGGAACACCAGCTTCCTCTCTCTGGCCTCACACTCCGGTCCCTCTTCCTGCTCCTACTTGTGAGGCTAAGAACCTTGGGGATCATCTTCGACTCCACCCTCTGCTCACATCTGACATCTCTATAAAGTCAAACTATCAGCTGTGCCGCCTCAGGTATTCTTCCTTTCCTCACTTTCCCCCAGAAGGTCACTATCTCCAAAGCTCTTGGTCCTCTAGGCTGGACTACTGCAACAGCTTTTCGAAATCTTCCTGCCTCTACTCTCCAACTTATCCAGAATAGGACTGCAAGACTCCTTGGCCTCAAGCCCAGAGATTGTATCTCTCCAGCACTGAAATCTCTCCACTGGATCCCAGTGGCAATAAAGTTCAAGACACTCTGCATCATCCACAAGGTTTTCTGTGGCCTGGGACAGCAGTACCTTCAACTCTTTTTAAACATCTCCCTTCTCGAGCTCTCAGCTCATCTACCTCCAACTCTGAGGGTCAGTCGCTTTTCCAGTGCAGATAGATAGAGACAGATCTCTATCTTCAACTGAGAACTCCCTATGGAACAGCCTCCCTGCTCCTCTCAACTTCAGCAGAAGCAACTCAAGACCTTACTCTTTGCCTCCGCTCTATCTCGTCCTCTTCCGCTGTTGATGCCCCAACTGATCCACACACTTGTCACCTGGCTACCCTCTGAACTTGGGCCCAGACTCCTGCATGTCCAGTTGCACTTTGCACTGCCTCCTGGAACCCCAAGCACTTACGGGTCTGTATCTGCAACCCTACAGTCCCTTCTCTCTGCACTTATGAGCCACCAGTGGCTGCGCTTTTGAGTTACCTGCACTTCTCACCCCTGAAGATCGCTGTTTTTTCCTCCCTAGGTTTACCCCCCCAGCTTGTATTGTCGTGCCTAGAAACACTTGTGTACAGGCGTGTTATAAATGCCATGTATCAAATACCTTCCCTGGAGAAACCTGAGACATTTGGGAACTAAGCCCCACACACCCTAGAAATTGAGAGAATTGTGCATGTTATTGGTTCTAAGAATTTGACATACAGTACTTAGCCACTTCAGCTGGTGTTAGGGAAGTTTTTCTACAGTCCAACTGGTGTGGGGCTTTGTAAGACGTCTTTCTTGGTATTAGAGAGCCAACTCTTAATATAGGCCTGTACTACGCAAGTTGGTAGAGTGGCTGAGCAGCCAGGCTCATTTTAGGAGGGTTACTGTGAGCTGTAGAGCAGTACACTGAAATCAGTAAACACTTTAGCATGCATATATATATCACCTTTTGGCACATTGAACTTGGGAGGCAAAGTTTCAGAGTTAGATAAAACACACTTTAGCAACTGTTGAAATAATCTTTGCTCTCAGAGGGAACAAGCACTGCCCAAAGCAACAGGGTTGCGAAAAGGAGCCTTTAGCAAACCAGGATTACCAAAGTCAAGTGGATAGTTCTAGTTCTGAAAAAGTTATTAAATCAATATTTCTTGAAGAGTTCAAGGAGCCTCTCCCATGGTGCAGATGCTGCAAAGCCTGCACAGGTGAGTTGAGGTCAACTCTAGATGGGTCAAAACAGCACTTACCAAGCCAGGAAGCACGGACCATGGCACAAGGTAGTTACACCACAAGCCCCACAAAACCTTAAAGATGAAGATTTTTCCAGCAGGCTTCCTTCCTGGTGCAGTGATGCAGACCCAGATTCCTGCTTCTTGGTTCATGGTGACGAAAGGGTGGCTGGGGAACCTTTGGCAGGATTCTGCCGCAGCACTCTGAAGAGGGACTCTGCCACAATGGATTCCACTCACTTAAACAGCGCTTGGTGGTTTTGGCACCTTTTTCTCTTCACCAAGGAGTGTTAGGAAAGATTTCCCTTTACTGTACCTTTCCTTCCATTTTAATGGACCCCATACGTTTTGCTTTTATTTTTGATCCTGACCTGTACCTTTTACAGTGCAGTGAAGCCCTAAGCTTCACTACACTGTCTTTTGCTCATCTGTTATGGGGAAACTGACATGTCCTTCAGGCTGTCAGTACTGAGAAACATGGTTTCCCTTAGTCTTGCGACTGTGTTGCTACTTTTAGTAACTGGTTATCCCTTAGGGTAACTTTATATCATTGTACAAAGCATCTTACCATGCAGTCCAATGGGGTACACTTTTAGTTTTGCCCTGGACTAACACTCAAAGGATGTTTGGTTACTCTAGGTGTGCTAAATGGCAAGCTGGTGGCAGCAGTGTCTTTTTACAATTTTTGGCGCTTTTCGTTTTAGCCTTACCACATTTGGGCACCAACTATCTAGTGCCCAAACATGGCCATGTCACATGGTTTTTTGATTGTCCTTTGGTCATCTTGTTCTTTAACCTTCTTCCTAGCCTGTGAGGCCAGGAAAATCCTTACATGGACTTTCAGTGCAGAAGCTTTTGGTGGGCTACTGAAGGGCTGTACGAGTTTGCTGGCAGGATGTGGGCTGGGACTGTCTGGTCCCAACCCACAAACTGGTTGGTTTGTGAGTGGTATGCATGAATGTTCCCACCAGTGGTTCTGACTGGACCACTGCTGTGGGGGGAGGAGGGCTAGTCCTGCTATTGGCCAGTAGGAATTCAGCTCTTACCTGGCTTTTAGGAGAAGAGGACCCATTTGTGACAGATTCTGGAGTAACCTGAAGGAGCCAAGTCCCTGTACAGCTGAGAGACCAAGACTCCTGTCCAGCTGTGAGACCTGTGAAGAGAACAGAGACCCGACAGAAAGAGGCCTGGTGTCCAATTTCTGCTGCTGTTCTGGTGGAGCCCTGTCTTGCTCTTGGTTTTTAGCAGTCCTGTGAGGGAGATGTGCCCCTTGGATCAGAGGGAAAATCCAATCTGGGCGTCTGCTCGGTACCCTGCAAAGAAGAGCCCTCGGAAGTGTACCAGGACCATCCAGTCGCTGACCAGTGGGCTGCCGATGTCACTGTTCCTAGTTTCGACCTGGAACTTTAGGGATCCTCAGCTTGGCGTACAACACTCACCACAGCAAACTGTCAGCGTCATAGCTTCAAGGGGACCCAATACAGACAGGAAAGTGTGACCATGATAAGAAAGGCCCTTTGCATCGCTGTGCTGCAATGACCACCATCCGAAACCACGTACCTGACCCAAGTCCAGTCCTGAGGGGTCCTGCATCAGGTTTTGCTGCATTCTTCATCCGAGAATGCTTGCACTAGTGAAAGACTACAACCAGAGATCAGCTCAAACCTGCAACCCCTGCATATCGAGGACTGCGACCAATGCTTGGAAAAGCAATCTCAGGCCCTCTTCCATCAACCTGCCAAGTCTGGGGAAGAATCTGAGTATGGGGGGTTACGTTACAGTGGTTCTTACTTGCCCCTATACTCCCTTTAAAGGTTTCCTAACTTTTACAAAACTTAATATACTTTGTTTTACCATAGATTGCTGGCACAAGCATTCGAATAGTCACAAACCTGCAAGAATGCTGTAGAGAACCCCCACCTCAATCACTTCACCCATATTGCCCATATGTTGGGAGCCAGAGTGTGAGAGAAGTACAGAGCCATTCAAACTAGATACCAAGGAGAATCCAAGAAGCAAGGTTCCCATTGAGAAAACCATACCTGCATACGAGACAATACGATGGCCGTTCAAATGAAATTCCAGAAGAAACAGGACAAATGAATGGCGAAGATGAATGAGGAAGTCACATGAAGCAAGACTGACGTGCCTAGAAGAGATGCAGAGACTAGAGGATGGAGATATTCTATAAGGCTTCAAGAAAGTATCAAAGATGAGTGACATCTCGAACTGATGAAGATATCAAGGGGTTGGAGTCAGTAAAGAATGGATGTTTCCACCAAGTACAATAGCAGAGCTGAGAGGAAGGAAGGGCGCTTTTCCAGTATGTCGCAGTAAGAAAACTAGTGCATTACAGGCAGATCTCAGAAAGGTGAGGCAGGATGAGCCAAGGAGCCAAGAAGCCAAGGCCGTACCAGACGGGAGTGAGCTGACATTTGATACAAATTGTGTGAAAGAATGATGTTCCTGTTCAGGAAGCATGGACAAAAACAAAAGACGTATAGGAATAGTATTTTAATACATGAGAAGCTCAATTTCGTGGTCTTCTGTCACATGTGAAGAAGTTGGACGAGCATGGCGGTGACACCTACGCACGAGGGCAGAGCCTTCACTCCCCTGAATTCTCCAGAGCAAGGAACATTTCCAAGGCCGAGTTCAAAGCCCTGATTTACAGCAAACCTAATTGGTGAGAAGCTATGGTTAAAATGAGCTCACCAGCACCTGGAAACTCAGCCTGCGTGTTGCTATATGCAGATGGGAAGATACTGCCTGAGGTTAGAAGCTAACCAATGATAGAGGGCTGCATTATTAAGGGTCCTATAGTTGTGTAGCCAATAAAACATGTATTTAGTGACGTTCATAGTGACAGGTTTAAGGGAAGTGCTTAGTTACCCCATCTGATGTTGAGAAGCTAATCACTTTATTCCACTGCCCTATACAAGTACGGATCGTATATTTAGATGATCCTTTTAGACCACATCGCACTCACCATTAGGTTTTTGTAGGATGACGTTAGTAATACGTAGGTTAATGTCACCTATGATGATTTTTTGTTATACAAGCATATTTTTTATCAAGATGCATTGAGATAGTGATGTGACGGGTGCTGTCCATTGTATTCCCTGTTTTAGATAATGGATATTAAAACAGTTGTCCTTTTGCCAACTACCTGAGTCATTTTGGTTATTAATGTTTGAATCATTTCTGCATCCACATCCATCTCAAGGGTATTGCTACCACATTTTAAAGGGCTGGGAACCCCAGTTAACGTGGTAGCTGAGAGGATGGTTAGATATCCATCAAGATAAGTAAACTTTGGGGTCCCGGAAATATCGCACGACCTCTGCCATTTGGCTGAAAGGGCGTGAGGCTCCCTGTAGAAAGCAGTTTAAAGTAACGCAAAGTCTTGCAAGCCAGGTTAGACGGGTTCCTTGTTTTCATGCAAAATCCGCTCTTGGCGTCGACAGGAAGCTGAACAAACGGAAAGTTGGAGAGGCTACTGAGGAAGCATACGATCGAGAGTCAGAAGTTAAAAATTCAAATGGCGAGTAAAAAACTGAGCGAGGTGGCAAAAGAGTGAATGGGCTGTGGGTGAAGAAAGTGAAAAGGGGAAACAAGTAACAGAGGGAGGTGGGGAAAGGGCAACTTGAGAAAGATGAGAGTTAAAATATTGAGTAAATTGACGCGGAGAGGCCAAGCAATTAAGAAGTATTGTGAGGAGAGTCCACAATAAAGAGTACACCTAGAAACCTGCGTTTTACAGCACCTAACATCCCATAGAGGAAGACGTAGGAGATGAACCCTGGTAAAACGGGCTTAGGGAGGGCTGTTCAAACTCCATAGGAGTATTTGTAGAGGCAGGAGAAGTCTTAAGGAGAAAGGCTAAGATACATGTGGCCAGCCGAGTTTGTTTGTCTGTTGTATGTGATTGTGACAGGATGACGAAATAATCGATGATACTGATAAACAAAAAGAGGAGAAACGTGAGAGATAATTACTTCGCATATATTTAATTAACTCAAAGTGACTGTATTTTTAGCAGATTAAAGTAAAAACATAATAATGGATTTGAAGCTATTCCAACAAGGAGTGCATGCTCATTTTATTTTTTGAAACGTATCGTTTTGCTAAGTGTAAAGGTGAGTATTGACAGTCAAAGAGTGATGTGCCAAAATGGAGGATGTTACTCCGCTTATACATACCTCTGCAAGCAATTGCCAAAACACGCACCTAAGCTTAGACAGTGCAGTGCAGAATGGGGTAAAGGAACTGCAGACAAGATGTTCATGCCATGGCCACAAGGGGGATCACTTTCTAAGGCAGTTCTGCTACATATGATGAAATATTTGCATGCTGCATATACAGGAAAAAAGTTGGACAAACTACTAGCGAGCTTAGAGCTCTGGAAAATGTACCAGGAGGAGAGAGGACCCACCTCCTGTCGATTAGATACTTAATTTATGCACAGAGCAGGGTGACAAGCCTTCCGCCGCACCTGAAGTAGACAGCAATAGTAAGAAGAATGACGGGCTGTACCCATTAAGGGAGCTCAAGGCAGCCACAGGGTATAGCAGCCCGGCATATGAGTCAGCTGGGCAAAGCAGTGACGAGGGCCCAGAGAAAAATACTGAGAGATAAGTAATCTCTAAGGTCCCGTGAGACAAGCAGAGAGGCGATAAGGAGAAAAGTGAACAACCAAGTACATCGAGAAATCAAGAGATGAAAAGGATAAGACTGATGAGTTAGCACACAAATGGATGGATGGCCAGATTTTGCTCAAACTCGATGCTAAAAAAAAATAAAAGGACATAAGGCAAAGGGAAGATTGAGATGAACAAGATAAAGAAAGGGAAGAAAGATCGAAAGACGATGGTACAAAAAGGAGAGAAAGACAGACGGAAACAAGATGGGAACAGTTGTATCAAGAGGAGCAACTGAAAAAACAGGAAAGAGCAGAGAAAGTATGACTGACAAAGGGCAATAGAACAGCAAGAAAGACTAGAAAGGAAAAGGAGGGAAGAAGAGGAACAGAAATGTAGGGATAAAAGAATGCAAAGATGCAGAGATAAAGAAATATGAAGGGCAAATGAGAGCCAAGACATGAACAGAAAACAAGAAGACAGGGTAAGGGAGGAAGCAAGGAAACAAAGAATTTGACAACAGATTAGAATGAAAGAGAAGGCAGAGAGCAAGCGATCTTGATCACATGGAAAAGGAAGTAATGGATCCTAATCCAGTAGTAGCATAAGAGTTCTTCCCAACACATGAGCCAAAAGCAGCACCATCCAGAGCAAATGTGGAGGATGAGTTTGAAATCTAAAAGCATTGGGGATGCTATTGATAAAGTCTATCATGATATGAAGACTAAAAAAAGAATTGAATGGGAAGGGTAAAAATGATCAACTCGAGAATACACAGTTGTACGACAAAGAGGGCGCCTCATGTAGTTTTGAACCCAATGAGCTGTCTTTAGATAGACTGACTCTGAATAGAGATGGAGAGAAGTCACATGAGTTGGGGATAGGTCAGACGAAGATAGAAAACTTGTTCATGAGGAAGGTAATACAGCTGGACCTGAAAGGTGTTTATCAATGGATAAGGAAGTAAGATGGTCAGATTTAGACCTCCCTTTATCTCGGGCGTCGGACTCAGTGACGCGGCTACATCGACCCAAAGAGAAATCCCATGGTCAGAGGGGGGACTCACTACCATATGTGAACAGATTAAGGTCACTGCCAGGTAGAAGGCGGTGCGGAACCATTGTGTCTGCTATGGACAAACAAACGATGAATGTGAGTTTGGGGTTTCACAGTTCCTGTTGGAGAAGGGAGGGACCAGCCCACAGTACATACCTTGGCTGCAAATGGATAAAGATAATTTAAGGTGCAAACTCCGGAGTTTAACGTCTGGTGCTGGGAAGTGGATACGTGAGCTAGAGAAAATGACAGGAGGAAACAAGTATGCTATAGGGGACAGCAAGGGTCTCCTGATTGCTATTCTTGGGGAAAGAGCTGATAATGTTTTGTCGAGAGGAGGATATTCTGGTGTTAACACAGTAAACACTGCTCATGATGGAGCACCGTTCAATTGATGTAGAGCAGCAGTTTGGAAAGCGCTTAGAGTGCTGTATCTGGACCCATCAGATATGGGAGCTATAATGACGAAAAAGATGCAGGATTGGGATGATCCACTTGTTTACATTCAGAATATTCAAGAGCAGTGGCCTTTGAAGACGCATGAGACTTGGGGAAATCTATACATGTGTGCCAAGGACTGCCAGACCCAGTACAGAAGCAGCTGAAGACATTGGTGGGCATGGAAGCGAAGCCATGGTCAGAAATACAGCTGACCATTGTGCATTATTGCAGGTTTTTGCAAGAAAAGAATCGAAAGAAAGAAGATATTAGAAAATGCGAAGAGGCAAAATTAGTGCAGAAAAAGCTATCCAAGTACGCCATTGAAGGGGCAATGTTTACTAGTGGAGACTGGTCCGGTTCACAGCAAACATGCCACAGGTAAAATCAAAGGCAGTTTGATCAAGGTAATAGTGGATTGTACCACAGGTAAGGGGAGGCCTTTGAGATGGAGGTTTTCAGAATAATCAGGGAAACTTCCAGAGCAGGGTTCCAGAACATGCAAATGATAATCAAGGTACGCAGGGGGGACAGATGGGGAGACCTCCGCCTATATGTTGGACATGTGGTATGACCGGTCATGCAGAATAATCAAATGGGTCGGGGGGGACGGGGGGACTTTAAACCCACCTGCATATTCACAGCAAAATGGAGATGGGTTTGCTCAGAATCAAACGATGCAGCAAACAAGCAAAGAGTACAGCAAGACTTTCAAACACAGCAGGCAAAGAATCTGTCACAAGAGTAGTCACAGCAGTCACCTAAACAGATACAGCAAAACAGGGACTCCCTTCACAGGTACAGGAATGACACTGTACCCACTATAGGACAGCTCACTGGGAGACTTGATGTGTTCAATACTTTCAGTAACGCCCAATCCTCAAGAGGGACAGAGGGTTGATGTTAATATAGGAGGCAAATATTTTTCTTTTTTAGTAGACAGGGGTCCAATGCGCTCATGCATACGACAGGGGACATTTTTGATGTCTGGAAATACCATGAATACTCAAGGATTTACAGGAGCTACAAGTAGAGATCCTTTTACTGATGCACTACCAGTCTCTATAGGAGAGTGTGACATATCTGTAACGTTATTATATTCAAGACAGACACCTGTCAATATTTTGGGTCGAGACATAATGACCAAATTGAACCCGACAATTTAGTTTACTGATGAAGGCATAGTGTGCTCAATACCTATTTAAACGCGAGTGTTATGGCATTTGCAGGACAGGTAGCCGTACGAGGAGTGCCATTAGAAGCAGAGGTTTTTCATTATGGAATACACATTCTGTTGACATGGCTACCATGCTCAGTGGGCAAAACGGTGAAAACACCAGATTTTTATTCAGGCCAAAGATACTGATGTTGGAAGTGGAAGGACAAGTCTTTCCTTTAGAGTTACAAGCAGCTATAGTACAAGGAGAATTAGCTATGCTCGACAGTTTATTATGATGGCAGACAATGGTGCGCCATGATTGCCATTGGGGAGGGTTACAGATTGACTGACGTCACCGATGAAGACTTGTTTAGAGATCATCCATCCGATAAAGTAATCTGAAACAAGCATCACTTATTGGGTGAGAGCAAGAAGAAGATGTTAGAACAGAAATGTCGAGTATTATGATGAAGACATAGCAAAGATACCAGTTTCTTTATGGGTAAAAGGCCCCTATGACATAGGCCTATTGAAGGGGGCTGGGGAAGTAAAGATTAAATTGGCACCAAGAGCAATTTGACCTCGAGCACGACAGTATCCTCTGTCTCGAGAGACAGAGGAAGGTATTTTTAAGACAATATCTGCTATGAAGGAACAGGTTATTTTAGTGACGTCAGAATCACTGTGTAATACTGCAATCTATCCGATGAAAAAGGGGTGTCTTGGCGTTTAATTCAAGATTTGAGACCAACTAACCAGATTGTAGAGGCAGAGTTCCTTTTAGTTCCTAATCCAGCAACAATCTTATGTAATATACCTGTTGAGGCACGATATTATACTGCGATTGACTTGAAAAATGCATTTCTCAATCCCATTGCATAAAGACTCGCAAGATCTGACATTTACGTTAAGAAACTCACCTGAAAAGGACTCGTTTACAGTCCCCATCGATTTTCAATAGGGTCCTACAAATGGACTTCAGAAATATTGATTTAGAAAGTATTGCGTTATAGTACGTGGATGACATATTGGTCTGTAGCACCTCAGAAAGGGTGCAGACGCGATTCAGTTCAACC
Organism: Ambystoma mexicanum; assembly: GCF_040938575.1. NCBI lineage: Eukaryota > Metazoa > Chordata > Amphibia > Caudata > Ambystomatidae > Ambystoma > Ambystoma mexicanum. The sequence continues at coordinate 143,692,471 of NC_090921.1, forward strand.
GATTATTCTTGCAGGCAAAGGATATAAAGTAGGAAAGAAGTTGCAGTACTGTCAGGAAGAAGTGCTGTATATAGGCCAGTTCATCTCGCATGAAGGAAAGGTTACTTCTGAGAGGTCTGAGGCTATATTAAAAACAGTAAAATCAGTCACAATAAAACACATGCAGAGATTTTTGGGATTATGTAAGTTTAGACCCAGTAATGAGGGGTCACTTCCCTTGCAAACAATCTTTGTAAGCTGCCAGTATAGTAATGGAATATTCTATGACATTTGTTGAACATACATTGTTTGCCATTTTGGAAAAGCCTAAAGGCACGTTGACATCTCAGAGGGCTTCTGCCTATGAGGTGGTCATATGGAATCCAGCAATTAAAATAGTCAGATGCAGAATAGTGAATCCTACCATGTTTGTAGCAGATCCACTGGCAGAGGGTGAGCATGCACAGGATTGTTCAAACTATGAGGAGTTCTATGATGAGCTCCCAAGGGTGAAAGAAAATGCTTTGGCAGCTGGGGAGATTTTCTTTGACGGTTCTTCTAGAATCAATCATAATGATGGGCAAAGATATACTGACATGTTACATGAGATGGTTCAACAAGCGTGTAAGAGAAGAACGAAATCCAAGAGAAGTGCTAGGGAGGATGAACATGAGCTAAATGATTACCTGGACAGTACAGCACATTTGGGGAATATCATTTGGTATCAGCATGTGAAGGAGGACCTCGAAGGAGGAATGCTTTGTATGAGCACTCCTGCCTTTATGCATAGGGAAGTCTAAGATCTTCATAGCTATTGAAATAGATGTCCAGACGAATCCAAGTGATTTTACCGAACCCAAAGGTTCGACTTTCCAAAAGTTTGACTTTTTTTTTGTTTTAATTTCCTGCAAATATGTATGTGGGGGGAGATCCCCCACAGACCCCTACACATTTTTTTTATATACTTCACCCCCCCCCATATATATATGCGGGAAATTGGGGAATCGAACTTTTGGGAGTCAAACTTTTGGAGTTATCATGGGTCAAGATGCTCATCTCAAATGGGAAACTGAATAGACAGATCCAGATGAAGAGGACTATATGCAAGACACAAAGAATAGAAATAGCAATCATATCAAGAACCACGTTATCAGAAATGAAAAGCCTGGAGTAAGGAGCTGGAATCAGATGGGAAGTAAACAAAAGACGAGAGTCCAGGAAAAACTGAAGAAGACATCAGACATTCGAAAAACAGGGGCCAGATGCAGATTTGGGGGAACAGTGTTCTCACCAGATGGCTGGGAAGGAGTGGTTATCTGCAGAGCCTGGATGATATAGGACGATCCTGAATTAACTGTGTGGAAGGCACAGGTGGGGTGCAGAACATTGTGGCCGAAACTTGCTAAACTATTGACCTGGGTCGAAGACAGAGGAGGACCCCTGCAGATAGTGTCTTTGTAAACTATTAAAAAAGTGTTTCAGAAACAATGGCACAAGAAAAGTCAGAGAGAATCAGAACTGTAGTCAGATCTTTGATGCACCAAAGATGAATCTTGGAACAGTAGTGATCATGGATCACTATTGGGCCTGTGGAGCCAGAGCTTATTTGAGATTGCCTAAAGATTGGGTAGGAATATGCACTTTAGTGAATGTTCATTTTGCAGCATTGGTGATTACTAAATGTGACTTGAACATTGACAGTTTCCCAAAAGCAGATGTTCATCTAAGAAATAAGATCTGTGGAGCTGATAAATCGAAGAGAACCATTTCTCTGCAAAGTCAATAGAAGCCTTCAACTCTATTCCATATGAACACAGACTGTTTAGCCTAGTCATATTAATCGTTATGCCAATAATACAGATTGAAGCAAACACAAATGGTTGCAGATTACCAGATGGGAGTTGCTGCAGACTATCAATATCACTCTTTTTTTATTTATTTTTTAATGAATTCCAAGATGTGCATCATACAGTGCGACACCCATTATACAAGTCGATACAATCATACAGCTCCATGTTGCATTTTCTCCCATACTGCCCCCCCCCACCTTGAGCCTACCAATCTGCCAGACTTCCTTAATCCACTTTATAGGGCGTACCTCCTTCTCCACCACTCAGAGGGCCATCTTCTACTTGACTTGCTTGGTCAGATTCAGACAGTGTTGCTATTTGTTTCCTGGCCACCAGCGTGTAGGCCCCCCCGTTAACTGTTGCATCCAAGACCGCTGTCTCAGCGTTCGCCCATTTCTGCAGATCATACCAGCAAGCTTCTACCCTCAGTCTCCTGCTCGCTTTCCACTACATCTCTATTCTGCCCTTACCTAGTATATTTGCCAGATCTGCCCGTGTTGATAGAGACCACTGTGAGCACCCCGCCCCCCACCCCCCAATCACCCTTTCCTTCGTGGCGCCCAAGCGTCCTGAGCCCCCATTCTGTCCAAAATTAACTTAAAAATCCCCCTTGAACACCCACACGCCCTTGCTCCTGCTTCCTGGTCTTGCCTAACCTACCTCCCTAGCCCACCTCACACAACCCGAGATCACTCCAGGACAGCCCTCTGCCCAGCAGCCCCATCGGCTAAGGACACCGAGGCAAAGGACAGCTCCAACAAGGCAGCTCCAGATAGTATCTGCAGGAGAAGCCAGTAGCCTGCCATCATCCACCACCAACCAAAAAGTAAGAGTGGGGACTGAAGCAATACACACCCTACCACTTCTACTTAAAAAAAAAAAAGCTGTTTCCCTGCGCTTATTCAGACATGGCATGCACCCCGAAGTCTGGAGCTACGAACTCTGCTGCCCAGCTCCCTATCACTCGCCAGCTGTGTGGAGTCCGTGCAGGTCCCTCCGTTCACTGATGCTCCAACTCTGCTACGCCCGCAGGTAATGTTCTTGTGAGTTCGTGGGTCCCACGGCTGCTCGGTCTGACGGCAGTCCATACCTTTGTTATAGGATGGGCACCATTTTCTTTTTCCGCCGTCCCTGGGCTCACAGTCGCAGTATCCCGCAGTGTTATGGTTCTCTGTGGATGATCTCTTCATTACTCAGGCCATCTGTGCCGTGAATATTCCAACAGCTGTGTCTCCGTTTTTAGTGCCAATGTGTAGTGTAGATTCTAGCAGTATCAGCATGGGCACCAGGCAGACACATCCTATCCCATGGCTACTTGGCCACACCCCCCACAATCAATTCCACTATAAAGGGATTCAATGCCATCAGAGCAGAGATGAGAGCCATTTGCCGGATGACTTCAGAAAAGATACTTCTTGGACATGATCACAGCTATGGATGGAGGCGTCTGAGCAAAGATTGGAGAGTCATGTTGTACATTCACACCTTCTCACAATGACAAGAATGGCACCTTGACAGAGTCCAGATAGACAAAGTAGGCGTTATTGCTGACAGCTGTTTTGGATCACTTTTTTTCTTGGGTCCCACAATGAACGGCAGACATGTTCAAGTTCCTTGGAGCCCTGATCATGTTAGTGTTACTGGGATTCTGTGTGATCAAGGTAACATTCACAGTGCAAGAAGACAGCAACGAAAGCTATATGATGAAAATCATGATCAATGTTGAGCCAGGATGGAAGGCAAGAGATCTGATCAGAGACTTTGTGAAGGCCAGTATCCATGCACCGGAGGGAACAAAGTTCCTGTATCCAAAGAACCATAAGAAGTAGGTGGGGAGATGGATCTATTGCAGTCAAAGTGGACAGTGCATGTTCATGATTTGGAACAAGGATGAGCATGTGAAATCAGCTGGATGCCTGAAGGGAGTCAAAGATATGGATCCCAAAGAAGTATTTCTTCAGGCAAGGATGCTAGATGTGAAGAATGATGGGAGAGTGGTTGGGGTGTAGAGAAAGAGCCCAGCACCCACACCTCAATCACCTCTCCCATATGGTCTATATGTTGGGGGCCAGTGTATGAGAGACGTACTGAGCCATTGAAACTATAGATACCAAAGAGAATCCTAGAAGCAAGGTTCCAGTTGAGAAAACCATACTTGCATACAAGACAATACGATGGCCGTTCGAAGTTAAATTCCAGAAAAAACAGGACAAATGAATGGCAAAGATGAATTACATCACACGAAGCAAGACTGGTGTGCAAAAAAGAAGGAGACTAGAGAATGCAGTTATTCTATAAGGCATCAAGAAAGTATTGAAGATAAGTGACACCTCGAGTTCGAGATAAAGAGGCTTATGCTATGAAAATGAAGATAATCTGTAAATGTGCAAAGAAACAAGCAGATGAAGTATTCCTGAGGCTAGCTTTATAGTGAGTAGATTGCAGCATGCGCCAACATGTACATATATATTGGAGTCAGTAAAGAATGGATGTTTCCACTACATACAATAGCTGAGCTGAGCAAATGAAGGAATGCCGCTTTTCCAGTATGTCACAGTTAGAAAACAAGTGAATTACAGGCGAATCTCAGCAAGGTGAGGCAGGATGAGCCAAGAAGCCAAGGATGTATCAAACTGGGGTGAGCTGACATTGGACACAAATAGTGTGAAAGAATGATGCTCCAGTTCAGGAGGCATGGACAAAAACAAGAGACGTCAGAGGTCCATTAGAAAATAGTATTTTAATACATGAGAAGCTCAATTTTGTGGTCTTCAATCACATGGGGAGAAGAAGTTGGATGAGCATGGCGGTCACACTTATGCACGAGGGCAGAGCGTGCCTTCACTCCCCGCCATTTTCCAGAGCAAGGAACAATTCCAAGGCCGAGTTCAAAGCCCTAATTGACAGCAGACCTGAGGAGATGATGAAAATGCTAATTGGTGGGAACCTATGGTTAAGACAAGCTCACCAGCACTTGGACACTCAGCCTGCCTACTGCTATACATAGGTGGGAAGGAACTGATGGAGGTTAGAAGCTAACCAATGATAGAGGGCCACATGATTACGGGTCCTATAGTTGTGTAGCCAATAAAACCGGTGTATTAAGTTCATAGTGACAGGTTTAAGGGCAGTGCTTAGTTGCCACACCTGATGTTAAGAAGATGTAAAGAAGCAAATCACTTTATTCAACTCCCCTAGAAGAGTATGGATCATATACTTAGATGGTCCTTTTAGACCCCATCACACTCACCATTAGGTTTTTGTAGCTGGCCACATTGGATGACGTTAGGAATACGTGGGTTAACATCACCTAGGACGATTTTTTGTTATATAAGCAAGCTTTTTTTCAAGATGCATTGAGATTGTGATGAGACATCTGCTGATGTCTGTTGTACTCCCCGTTTCAGATATCCGTTTGCCAACTACCTTTCAATTATTGATGTTTCAATAATTTCAGCATCCCCATCCCCAAGGGTATTGCTACTCGAAACATTGCACCCAATCTCAGCATACGGTGCAAACCGAATTGGAGCCGCCAACAGAACATCCCACTTTCTTATTCCCACTGCACCCTACTAACCACTCCTGCAGCCTCCCTGTAATCACACCGGTGGTGATTGTGCAAGGTACTAGTCACCTTTAACATTAGTTAGAATACATTGTCCTCTAAACCATGGAACTGTTCTGTGGACCCCAGAGTAACAACCTTAATTTTTTCCCAGCTACAAACTTTGTCGGAACCTTCATGAATAAGGCCCCAGACAACTTACGCAAGGACAATTGAAGTTAAGGTCAACTTTGAACTATTGGTGCATAACCTAATCTGTACCTTTTACAGGGGTTCGATTTGTATTATGCCCTCAACCAGTGACTGTATGTAATCTATAATTAGAGGTATGTGATATTTCGACCAGTTAGTCATTTTTCATAGTAATGCTTGGCCATAAATAAATGACTACTCATTTATTTATACATACTTTCTAGGTGTAATTTGTGATTCCCATTGTGTGTACTCACTGTGGACCCTTTACAAGCTCACCACCTCTTGAGACTTAGCCTAGACCAGCCATACTCAAACTGTGGGGCGCACCCCTCTGGCGGGATGCAGCCTCATGCCCAGCAAGTGGGGCGGGGTGGCACGCATCCACAGCCTGAAAAGCTGCCAGACAACAGATTAAGCAGCCTGCTGTGCCAGTGAGCGCTCCACTCACGTGTGGCTGCTGCTCTGCCGACTGCGATGCATTTGGAATATGCAAACAAAGGAATGTATATTCCAAACGCAGCATGTGAGATGCTCTGGAGTCACACAACATGCACCCCTCATTCTTTGTGTTGACAGCCTTTCGAGTGGGGCAATTTATAAGTGACGGCTCAATTAACAAGCCATTGTTCTTATACAGTATACGCTTAACATTTCAGTGTTAAGAACTAAACATGGGTCATTTCTATTCACCAGGCCAACACAAGTATCAGTTAGATGACCATACCTATGCAAAAGAGAATTAACATGCCACACAGAAAAGTTTAAAACCATTTTCTTTATTTGTGTCTGACACCAACACTTTTTAAATATGACTTTTTAGTTACATATAGCGCATCCCTGTAAAGCTTAACTAATTTTCTTGCCTACGTATTCGTAATGGCTGCTTTGGGACAGACTAAATGCATCCTCAGCATCAAAAGCCTTTTGTCTAAACAAGCCAGCCACTGCCACAGGGCCAGGTCAGTGGGCCCCCAGACCAATAGGCTGTTCACACACCACAGTGTGCCAGTAAGACTGTTTGAAACTTCATTCAGGCAAGGCCTTCCCTAAGAGCAGGTGACAAAAACCCATTTACTGTAAGACTGTTTGAAACTTCATTCAGGCAAGGCCTTCCCTAAGAGCAGGTGACAAAAACCCATTTACTTGGGTAGCAACAGCTGTGTTTTTACATTAGAATTCTTCTGTAAAGTATTTGAAGAACAATGTAATGAAACCAGCTTCCTTTATATAGCTTTATTCATATTGAGGAAGGGCTTTGTCGCACAACAGAGGTGTAGTTTGGGAGTGATGTGTGCCAGTCAGTGGGGGTGGGGTGCATTATGAGATTTGCCTTGTGCAAAAGGTTGGCTAGCAACTACAGCACACCTTTTGCAGGGATGACTAGTCCCTCCCATCTGAATGCAGAGCAGGAAATCACTAATGATGGTTCATTAGTGACATACTGCCCTACTTTCAGATGGTATGGGGAGTGTGGGGGGGGGGGGTAAGCAACTGCCCCCATGTTGCCAGTCAGAATTCATTTATCTCAACAATGTATTCAGTTGTTTTTTGTCCTGGTGCTTAAAATGTGTGCTTTGCATTACAAGCTGTGTGCCGCAGACTGGTTCCACTCTAAGCGGGGGAGGAATGAGGACTGCGAGGACTCTGTACAAGTAAGTAGAACAAAGAACCCATGGTGCCAGGGCATTTCAATGTTTTCTTATGAGGGGCCTTCACTGTGCCAGATAATCCCCAAATTCTCTTTAAAAGCTGTATTTTATTTTGACACTTATTTTACTCACTGAATGCTGATCAAGTCACCAAACATTAAGGTCCAGCTTTGATTAATACTTCCCTGAAGAAAATGGTGGCATTAATGACTGGGTGGTGCAGTCTTTTTTGGTGGAGGAGTTGGTGCATTTTGATGTCCAGGAGGTGCTGATTGCAGTTCAGTCGGACACTACTCTAATCTGAATTTAGGAACATTGCAGTGGGTGACTTTTGGCTGAAGGTAATCCTGGAGCATACTACATTGGCAAGGTCTGCTATACAGTCTTACCCTTCGGGTCTTTCTACTTGTGCGAAATAGGCTTTTTTGCATTGGCTGTACTGAAAACAAAATAAGGCACTAGGCTTGTGTTGGACCACCACTTCAGAGTGGCAGTCTCAAAAATAAAGCCACATCGATTCACTTGACAGGCCCCACCCTTCCCATTAGTACTAACGTCTGCTGAATATACGAATAGGAATGTATTTTGAGAAAATAAAAGCCCTACTGGAGAATTTTGCGTTTACTTGCATGGTTATGTTAGTGATTGTCCTAATGTCTTGGAGTGTCTCCCCAACATATCACTTCAACATTATGGCATCATGCATTCTGCAGCCATCTCTATACCAACACAGAGGCAGTCAACCCTCGTCACTGCTACCTTGAACTGGTTTGGCTATAGCTAGAGTTGTACATGTCACAGGCTATATGTGGAATGTATTTGACCGAATTACAATATGCTCAAGTCAATTTGACTGAAAAAAGGGTCACATTTTTTTGTGACTTGATTAATTTCTGCCTCTATTGGACCCCGCGGTTGTCAGCCAAATTCGTTATTTTGAAGACTATGCACTCGATGGTCCAAGGACCACAGGTAATGGGGTAGTCGTGAAAACGGGGTCAGAACAGCTGCAAGGCTTCACCAGTGCTTTTGCGGTCCTGGGATATGCTGCTGGTATCTCTGCTCATCCTGATGTTGTTTCAGTGGTCGACTGCAGTCCCAAAATTCTAGCCTTTTAATGCAGAATCTCATTCAGTCACAGCTGTCAATCGCCTGGGGGTTGGCCGTCAATCAGAACAGACAGCCACCAAGTTAGAACTGGTTTCAGCCAGGCATTCCTACAAATGACAACGAAGTTTCAGGCTCCTCACTCACTCTTCCTGCCTTCCCAGACACGGAGCCTGGGCAGGCTTCAAGGCTGAAGTCCCCCAAAGGAAAAACACAAAGGACTCAACCCTAGTCTAAATGATAAAGTCAAAGCCCATATGGAACTGAAACAAAACATTGCGCACAAAAAAAAAAATCATTTTGGAAAAATAGTCACTCATGGGAGCTGTACTGAAGCTGAGAAATCACCTTGCATAAAAGGTAGTAAAAAGTAACCACCGCCACCAGAACAAGATCAGTGTAACAAAACATGAGAAGTGAGATAAGGAGTTCCGATTTAACGTCCCAGCACTCCACACAGGGTGGTGTGTGCTGGACCCACAAAAGAAGGTAAGGGAACATCTCTCAATATTCTTGGATTATTCTTGGGAACTGTAGTTTAAACAAGGGGCTCCTCAGTGGCACGGCACAGAGGGTGCCGTGTGTCACTATGCAAAAAGCAGATGCCTACGAGTTTACCAGAATTAAACAGTAAGAATTAAAACTGACAGTCAGAAAACAAAAACAGGGTGGTAAAAAGGGCCACTCAAGAAATGCAATCAAAAGTCAAGCAAAAGTGCTGGGAATCTCAGGTTAAAGGGAACACAAACTGAAAATTCTCCCTTGATTGATGTAAGTGTACCTACTGGTGAATATATATTTGTGATAATACTACCTGCTAGATTAATTTTAGTGTGCTCTGAAAGGCCCAATTAACTATTTATATACATGATCAGGTCTGTCGTTCAGTGGACTAAATCATCCACTACAGGGGCTTGTGTTTGACCTCCTGGTCACAGGTTCAAATCCGGGCAGGTCCACTCAGCCCTTCCTCCTTCAGAGGTCAATATAACTAGTACCATTAAGTTTGGTAACAAACATCTGAACGCCCCATCGGGAATGAATGTGCGCTTCACAAATACTCCTGTTATGTTACTGTCTAAGCTGAATTATTGTGAACTATTCTGTGTGGACTCTTTGGGGCCCTAGACCACTCACCCTTCTGCTACTAAGCAGTGATTGCTCTTCAACGTACCTTAATCGGGTTTTGGTTAAACTCTGAGCTCCCTACTCACCATACCCATGGTGGACTTTAGAAACCCAGCTCAACATGCATGATGCCCTAAAGGAGTGTTATTGAACAGTCTTACACGAACTGCAAATAGGGGGAAAACCCCAGAGACGTTTGCTGGAGCTAATGGAACCTTGCTGAGGGCGAGCAGCCTTGCCTAATCCAAAAACAGTGGGGGCCAGAATCCAGCCAAGAGCATGTCATTTGGGGAAGAAGGCCCCTAGGAGAATTGCGTTTACATTAGATGCTTTCCGTTTTAGTAGTTTAGTGGTAGGGGCAGAGAATCTGGCTAGCATACATTTTAGACAGCAGAACAACTATTTTGTTTGATATGTTGATGTGCACCCTTTTGAACTCCTTCAGCTTAGGGACCAGAAGCGTAGCGTTAGTATAGAGTTTTGGCACTTATCACAAGCCATAAGTTGTCCATCTCTTGATTCCGACTTACCACAGTACTTACTCCACTGGCTAAATGGCCCAAAGGATACAGTTTAACTTGTTAAATGAGGAATCCTATTCTGATGGGGCAATACTAAAAGCATGTTAATCTGTTAAAGGTATAATTTAGAACAAATTGCTTTGGTCGGCTGGGAACACCACGATATCTAGGTTTGACGGTTCTAGCACACTACATTGTTTATGTCCAAGTGAAGCTATATTTGGCAGGTAAACAAACTGTCCCATAGTGTGAAAAATTGGGAAGGCTGGGCTTAGAACAAAACTGGCAAAGCCTGCAGTTTACCCACTAGACTATATCCATTTATGGCAAATATTAGTTCAAGTGCTTTAACTGAGCCCACCCCAAGCTCCTCAAAGCATATGGAGAGGATTTGCCCCAGGTCACATAATTATGGCTTTGCCTTTTAAACAAAATCCACATGAATACCAAAGTTTGTAATTTAGCAACAAGCCGATTCCCAACTCAGACCCCCTCTTAGCTACACGCCCATCCTATCTTGTGCTGTGAAAAGCGTCGAAGGAGGAACTGGGTCTGTACAAAGGCGGTGGGGAGGGGGATGTGCCTGCAAAGCGTTGGATAGTAAATGGAGCGATGCATGTGTGGGAATTTGGGTTTATGGGAGTGGGTGGAGTGTGGGCAGGGGGCCTATCGGGTAGATGAATGGTGGAATGTGTCTGAGTAATAGGACTTTAGGAGTGGATAGTCAAGTTTTGAATGTGGAACTATGGGTGGTGAGGAGTCTGAGGAAAGGGAAAGGTTTCTAGGGGTTGGGGCATGCAAGTGTGGCAATGTGTCTGGAGGCGCAAGCGTGCAGATGTGTTAATAACCATGCTTTGTCCGTGATCAGTACAGCTATGTCCTTTGTACTGTTCTTTCTGATCTCTTGCCTGTCGGTCAATAGTCATAAAATGCCTTTGCAGGGGTGATGCTATGGTGTGTGCAAAACCATTATATTAAAAAAAGACAAGTCAACGTTGCTCATTTGGGGGAACATTGGTATATTGCAATAACTAGAAGCTTATTTTTCAAAATTAGTAAAACTTTATTTAGCATCGAAGGAAAGGAAAGTCAAAACAGACCATGTGCTACCTCAACCATTCATATTCTATGAACATCACCCATTCGAAAAGATACTGCACTCATTTACCTCCTTGGTAGCGGATACAGGTCCCTTGTCAGAACAGCATCTTGCTTATTCTCCATGATAGAAAAAAAAAAAACGAACAATAAAAATACAAGGAAAACATTAACCAAGAATGGAAAGCAGGAATCTTGCCCGAAAAGGGGTCGCTGGACTCCTGTTCAGATGTCAATCTGGCAGGGATCCCAGTCAAGAGGACATCCACATGGTCATAAATATATAAAGCCTGCAGCTTCCCATAGGTGGATGCAGGGTGGGTTAAAGCCTTTACTTTTATTTTTTTAGACAGTTTTTTTTACTTGTGTTTTAACACCATCAGAAAATCTGTCAAGACAGAAGTGTTAAAATGCTTCTCCTAAAGGAAAAGGCTTGTAATATTGCAGTACAGACTATTTCAAAGAGACCTAGCAATAGAAAACGCTATGCAAAAGCCTGCACATATTTTTACACACCTAAAGATCTTTAAGTGAAACTGGTTTTAAATCTTCAGAGCCTCTGCACCAGAAATCACAAGCTGCTTAACATAAACCATACCGTCGGCAGGCTGGCCATCTGGCGGGGGCCTGAATACCCAGATTTGGGTAATCATGTAGTCAAAATAATATTTACAGAAATAATGGTCAGGTCCTGACCCAAAAAAATAATGAACATAACTAGCTTTCAGCAAATTGCCATGTTGATGGGACTCCTTCCAGGATTATCATTGCACTGTTAAAATGGGCATCCTTGCACCTTCGAAGGAAAATCCAATGAAACCTGATACCAGAGAGAAGCAAACCAATTCTGAGAATACAAATGGGCTGCCATAGCAATAAAAGTTTTTTGGACCATTCAAAAGCAGTCCGCTGCTATAAAGTGAAAAGTAAATTGTTGGTTATTCCTCTGCCTCACTCCAATTAGAGTGTCCACACTCAGAAGGAAACCAACATGATCTGGTTGTTAGCCTTGGGATGTCGGCTGGTCAAGTGTTTGCAGAGCATCCCTGGCATTGATGACTCGCACCAGGTTACCAGCCCTTCAATTCTCATCGTCGCTGTCCTCAGGACTGACAGCTGGGCTGGTGATGCTGTACGTTGGAGAGGTTGGGCTATATCCAGGTGATGTGGGAGAATAAGTGGACCCCTTCGGGCTGGTGGGAGAGTATGTCGGTGATGTGGGAGAGTACTTTGGAGAGGTAGGCGAGTAGGTGGGGGAAGTAGGGGAATACTTTGGTGACGTTGGGGAATATTTTGGCGATGTGGGGGTATACACTGGAGAAGTTGGGGAGTATGTAGGAGAGGTTGGGGAATACTTGGGTGTGGTTGGAGAATAGGTCGGAGAAGTAGGGGAATACTTTGGACTTGTTGGACTGTACTTTGGACTTGTTGGACTGTACTTTGGAGAGGTGGGAGTATACTCTGGAGAACTGGGACTGTAAGAGGGGCTTGTTGGTGTGTATTTTGGGCTTGTTGGGGAGTAGCTGGGGCTGCTCGGGCTGTAACTGGGTGAGCTGGGGGTGTAAGTGGGAGATTGTGGGGTGTAGCGAGGACTGGAAGGGGAATAGCTGGGAGAGGTCGGACTGTAGCTGGGAGATGTAGGCGAGTAACTCGGAGAGGTTGGACTGTAGTTGGGGGAAGTAGGGGTGTAGTTTGGAGATGTTGGGGAATAGCTGGGAGATGTTGGGGAATAGCTGGGAGACGTGGGGGTATAGTTGGGAGACGTGGGGGTATAGTTGGGAGACGTGGGGGAGTAGGATGGTGAAGTTGGAGAATAGCTGGGAGAGGTCGGACTGTATGATGGACTTGTGGGAGAGTAGCTAGGTGAGGTCGGACTGTATGATGGACTTGTGGGAGAATAGCTGGGAGAGGTTGGAGAATAGCTTGGACTTGTGGGGCTGTAGCTGGGTGAAGTTGGACTATAACTGGGACTGGTGGGAGAGTAGGAAGGTGATGTGGGCGAGTAACTGGGAGAAGTTGGACTGTAACTGGGCGAGGTGGGAGAGTAGCTAGGAGAAGTCGGACTGTAGCTGGGAGAAGTGGGGCTGTAGCTAGGCGAGGTGGGAGAGTAGCTAGGAGAAGTCGGACTGTAGCTAGGAGAAGTCGGACTGTAGCTCGGCGAGGTGGGAGAATAGCTCGGTGAGGTGGGAGAATAGCTTGGTGAGGTGGGAGAATAGCTCGGCGAGGTGGGAGAATAGCTCGGCGAGGTGGGAGAATAGCTCGGCGAGGTGGGAGAATAGCTCGGGCTGGTGGGGCTGTAGTTGGGACTGGTAGGGGAGTAAGATGGAGATGTAGGAGAATAACTGGGACTCTGGGGCGTGTATGCTCCTGGAGACCGTGGTTCATATGCAGGCGACGTTGGAGAATAGCTGGGAGACATTGCACCTCCTGCAAGGGAAAAATACAAGTCTATTTAATGAGGCTCCAATAATTGAGGTTTTAAAATTAAAATCATACAATACTTTTGGACTCTACACTAGATAAAATGGTCTACATATGACAATTCTATTATGTCCGGAGTCAAAGCAATCAAAACAACTCACCTGGAGAAGGAATGTAGGGGCCAGGAGATCCCGGAGAACCTGGGGTTGGTGACCATGCTGGAGAGTAGCCTGGACTGAAGCCACTAGCATCAGATGCGGCACTTGGTGAAAATCCTGCAGCTCCTGGGGTCATTCCACTCCCTGAAATGCAAAGTTACCATTAAACTACAGTATTAGGTGAAGTTCTCAAAAGCCATTTAAAACGGGATCACTAGTTTGAAGAGAAAAGGGGAAATATTTTCTTAAGAGTGGACATTGATGGATATTTTATTTCTATCGCGCTCGTACACAAGTGTTTTAGAGCGCGTCAAGGCAAGGGAGGGGAACATAGGAGAACAAAACAACAATCTTACCCAGTGACATTGAGAACACGCAAGTGCATAGGAAAGGGGAGGGGGAAAAGTGCATGGAAGGGGGGAAGTGGAAAGTGCGAAGCAAAGGAGAAACCGATGAATAAAGGCAACAAACAATGGTAGTGCAGCAAGCAATTTGCAAGTGATATGTTTAAGGCAGCAGACAGGGTAGGTCTGATAAGAGCAGAAGAAAAAAAGGGGGGCTCTATGGGTACAGATACAGACCCCATTGCAAGGGGTAGCCTAGAGGGAGGGTGGCATGGTGAGCAGGTACTTGCGCCCGGAGGGCAGAGGGTGGCCAGGTGCACAGTGCCAAGAGAACAGATCAGCAGGACAGAGGGGGAGCGAAGGCAGAAGAAAAGAGGATGGTCTTGAGGTGCTTCCGGAACCAGAGATGGTTCTCTGCAAGTTTTAGAGTGGCAGGATTTTTTGTTCCAGAGGGAGGCCCCAGCCAAAGACCGGTCTACCCCCAGCTCGTTTCTTTGAAAAATGACTGACCATGAGGGAGGTAGAGGAGCGAAGAGCCCAAGAGGGGAGGTATTTGCGGAGGGATAGCTGAAGGTATTTGGACCCAGGCCAAAGAAAGCCTTGTGGACAATGCAGAGGGTTTTGAATTTAATCCTTGCATCCACTGGGAGCCAATGGAGAGATTTCAGAGCTGGAGAGATACAATCCCAGGGCTTGAGGCCAAGGACAAGTCTTGCGGTCCTGTTCTGGATTAGTTGCAGAGGGCGGAGAGTAGAGGCAGGTAGATTTAGAAAGAGGATGTTACAATAGTCTACCTAGAGCGAACCAGAGCTTGGGAGACCATGAGGGGGAAGGAGAGGAAAGGCAGAGTACCTCTGAGGAGGTGCAGTAGGAAGTTTGACTTTTTAGAGACCTCAGATGTGGGCGGAGAAGGAAAGTGTGGAGTCAAAGATGACCCTAAGGTTCTTAGCCTCGCAGGTGGGGGTAGGAGGAGGGCAAAGGGAAGCCGGCCAGCGAGTGAGGGGGGAAAGTATCATGAAGGTGTGCCGATGAGGAGGATCTCAGTCTTGCTCGCATTGGGACAAAGATCATTGGCAGCACACCAATCTTAATGGCAGTTCGGCAATCAGAAGAGAGGGAGAGGAGGTGGCAGAGGGCAGCCTGAAAGGAGTCTAGTGTCGTCAGCGTAGCACTGGAAATTTGAGCAGAAAATGGCAATGCAGTGGGCGAGAGTTGCCAGTATTGGTTGAAAAGCCAGGGCGAGAGGTTAGACCCCTGGTGAACACCACAGGTAAAGAGCAAGATAGATGATAGGAAGGAGCCAAGTTGCACCTGGGAGCGTCGATCAGAGGAAAGAGGTCAGCCAGGCCAGAGTCTGATCAGTGATACCAAGGTTATCACGGAGACAGTTGAGCAGGATGGTATGGTTGACCATGTCGAAGGCAGAAGAGAGATTGAGGAGGATGAGGAAAGAATGTTTTAGTCAAGGTTGGAGAGCAGATCTTCACGGATGTTCAGGTGAGCAGTTTCCATGCTTCAGGCAGCTCTGAAGCCAGACTGGTAGTAATGGAGACAGCCAACAGAATTGGAATGAAGGTTAAGCTGAGAGATGGCCAACTTTTCCAGGAATTTTCCCAAAAAGGGAGCAATGGAGATTGGGTGATAGCTGGACAAGAAGGATATGCTGTGGGTTTCCTGAGAAGAGGATGCACAAGGGAGTGCTTCAGAGGGGAGGGGAAGGATCCTGAGGCAAAGGAGTGGTTGCAAAAATCAGCAAGTGCTGGAGCAAGGGTGTCAATGTGGTCCTTGATGGTTTTAGAGGAACTGGGATTAACCTGTTTTGACAAGGCTTTCATAGATCATAACATACCATTACGTAGTACATTATGTAACCAAGCATACTCCCAACACCCCAAATCTAAAACTACACAAGCTCAAACTGGGCAGACGAGACCCAGCCCTTCACTGTCACCTAAAACTGCTGCTCATTTATGAAGCCAAAACCTACTATGCTAGTCTTTATAGAGGTCTTACTTACCAATACTTGGAGACCAAGCACCATAAGCTGGGGTTGCTCCTTGATTCCATGGGGTCATCGCAGGGGACATGCCACCCATTGGACTTGGGGCGGAGCCAAAAAACATGCCAGTTGCTAAAAAGAAAAAAGTAGATTAGAATCTCATTTCAAACATTTTCAAAGTAAATTTGATCATTCCAGCCCTTTGCCAGTCAAGACAAGTGCAAAGGGAGCCCAATGAAAAGAGCAGGATGCTTAACTGCCTTGCGTGCAAAACCGACCATCAGTTGACTCTTGCCCAAAGATGCACAACTTGCTAACATAATCTGCTCCAGGACTGTGGTATTGCTCAGCATACTCATCAGCTGAGAAAAAGTGAACTAAAGCCACACAAGTCTTCCACTAACAGAAGGGGCTAAAATGATTCTCTTCGTACAGTACGTCACTCTGATAGTACTTCCACAGCTACACATTTGGAACATAGCATTCATAGACATGTAGGAGCAGATACTTACCCCCACCAGCAACCCCGATCCCAGGGATGTTTGTTGGAATCTCCA
This sequence comes from Ambystoma mexicanum, assembly GCF_040938575.1. Lineage (NCBI taxonomy): Eukaryota > Metazoa > Chordata > Amphibia > Caudata > Ambystomatidae > Ambystoma > Ambystoma mexicanum. The sequence goes on from NC_090921.1 coordinate 143,709,045, forward strand.
TGCCGTACTTGCACTTCTCAGCATCGAGCAACAGATCAAAGCATCCAGTGCCAGCAGGAGCGAGCTGCCCCAGCATAATGTTCTCAGAGACGCCCTTCATTGGATCGGACTCTCCATGAGCAGCAGCCTCCATCAACACATCAACCTGAGGAAATGGATTACAAAAAAAATGAGCTCCACCCAAAACGGAGTGCATTTAGCAAAAGTAAATAGTGATTATTGTAAAATATTTTTCGCTACCGTTGCATCCCAATTTTTAGACAAAAAGGTAGTGGGAAGAAACTAATGTATGCATTTCAAAACAAATTGAGCTAGTGACACAAAATGTCAATTTCTTCTAAATTAGATTACAAGAAACCAATGCCCCAAACAGCATGGTGGCACTATTACCCGAAAAGACGTTAAAAAGCCAAATGTGCATTTTGTGCGCATTTGGATTAGTATAAAACTTTGAATGCCATAAAGAGTCAGGGTCCACCATTATGCGATTCTGGGATTGCGAGAGTATACCCTGCTTACATCAAAAGCAGAGGGAGAAATTTGAAAAAAATTCTAAAAAGGATGTTGACATTTTTAAAATACAAACACATCAACTTCACATTCAGCCTAGTTCTTTTCGGTGGCGGTTAACGTAGATCCGGGTGGCAAAGCCAGACTACTGTGACCCCTTTTGATTCTTTATCTTCCTCTCGCAGATTACCGGTCCAAAGAAAGTGGCCTAATGTTTGAAGTATTTAGCACATACAAATCCACCTCGCCCCACCAGCATAATAGGCAAGCTTAGCAAGCAAGCAGCTGGCTAGGCAGAGTTAAGAGCACGAGCAGACCGCACAGTCAAGGTGGGGGGTCTACATGTAGAAACCCAAAAAAGCTGGGGCAACCGGAGAAGACTGGTAGTGTTGCAGATTAGCCTTCAATGTACTATGAGAAGCATCACTGTTTGGGACACAGGTTTCTGAAATCTGCTATCATATCCATTTTACCAATTCCAGGTGTGCAATCTGAACGTACCGTTTCCTCAAAAGAGCACTTCATGAGGGGGCCAGTATCCATCCTGTTCACGCCGTGACGTGTAATAGCCATCAAGTGACCACGGCAAGTCATTGTGTCGCAAAGCAAGGCCAAATGGCGGTAGTTAACGTAGGAGCCATCAAAGGAGATGACATGGTTCATCTCCCGCTCCAGGGCCTTGCGAACTGCTTCAATTCCCATCACCTGGTGGTAGAAAAAACATGCATCTGACAATACAAAGCAATAACTACCCAAACAAAAACTGCAACCATGTAACATTTACAGCTTGATTAGAAACCACTCTCTGCAAGGCATTCCCAAATCAATACCCCCTTTAAAAGACTCACTGTATCTCTTCAAGACTCCTGGCAAGTTTCGAAATGTTTCCTGAATCTATGGTTAACAGCATGGGATTGGATCACTTCCCGGAGAACCAATATCACAAGTAAAATTCCCCATTACTGTTCTCAGAGTGGATTCAGCTGATATTTGATTCAAACCATGACTGGGAGGAGAAGCACATGTTTCCATTAACGTGTGGCTACCATAAACAAGAAGAGCTATGCTCATCATGAGTTTATCTTACAAGTCACCTTATCTTGCACCTCCAAAGTCACCTCTCCTGCTGCCCTCCTTTCCGATTAGACATAAGGAAAGCCAAATAGGGCCCTTCTAGATTAGGATGCTTCCCTAATGGTGGAGTACATTTCATTGGGATCTGACATAAGGACAGTACAGTCTTGGAGACTGCCATCTCTGGGCTGGTTGACAACCTACTTAAATAGTTATTTATTGACACACTTTGAAGTCCCACATTCCAACCAACTCGGACTCACAGTAAAGATCTCCACAATGTCGTTGGACGTAGTCCTAATAGGGTCCACATCCTTCTCACTCAGGACCCTCATCAGGCCCACACCATCAGTTTCCAGGATCCACTCCTGCAGGGCTTTGAACTCTCCATCTTCTGTGATTATGATTTTCTTCTTGTTGTCAGTCTGTGGCAAATGCATGTAGACCTGAAAGAGCAGTGGAATGCTTATTACAGGATTTTCCAGAAAGCAAGACCCCCCCCACTCCCTCCTCTCCAGCTCCCTGCACGCACACACCAAACTGTACTAGGGCCCTAACCTTACTGATCTGTTCAATGCCCTGGAGGGTCATGTCCGTCAGCATGTTGGATTCAATACAGCGCAGAAACACGTCGTCATCCATTTTATCGACAACCTCTTCTTCCTGCAATGTAAATTTTTTTAAAAAGTCACACCACCAGTGTGAGCATATCTGAAGGATACAGGCAGTATTTTCCCTCCCCCAAGTAACAAATTAAGAATTAAAATGTCCAGGCCAGAACCATCCGTTGTAGCCATATGGAAAGCAATCCTAGGGAAAAGACCTTACTTTTGCAGGAAAGCTAGAAGCAAACGTGGACAACAGTGCGTCACTGTAGAACTAGCATCCATGTTACAGGGTAAATGAGCAATTGACAGCTCTGTTGATCAACTAATTTTGTAGAATTGGTGAAGTTGGAGATCCCCTTCAAAAGAAAAAATAAAATGGGTAATGCAAGTGAACGGTTTGATATGTCCAAAAGAAAGCAGATGAGGATTGGAATAGCCCTCTGGAACAATCTCTTCAGTAGTGTTACGTTAGATTGGTTAAGTACAACTATGCCATTTACACAAACGTACGAAAATGCATGCACATAGTCCCCGAATCCTGGCGCTGTTGTGACCAGTTGTGGTGTGCCTTTTCCGAGTCTAGGCAAGTGGGGTCTTGTTTTAGTACCAGGAATGTAATAGACCCATCAACTTACAGTCAAGGCCCGCCAGTGATGGAACAAGTTACTTACCTGTAACTGTTCTCCAGCATGGGTCTGGCATGGATTTACATGCTCATGAATATTCCCTGTCGTCAGGCTGGGAATCCTCAGTAAAGAAAAAAATCATTATCAGTTTCATTTCTGATCTGTCTTTCTTAGTAGTAAAGAATCATTGATCTCTGGGTCATACTGCCCCCAGCCAATGACTGCCCTCTCCCTAAGCCCCGCCTCTGGTAGCCATCCTCAGATTTGGTAGCACGTCAAGTGGCAGTATGACCAAGTGAAGGGCCGCAGAGGGGTAGGCGGGAGGGTTCGCATGTGAATCCATGCCAGACCCATGCTGGAGAACAACAGTTACAGGTAAGTAACTTGTTACTTCTCCAGCATGGGGTCTGGCATGGATTCACATGCAGCAGTATACACATGCACAACCACGGGAGGTGGCAACAGGCTCAACATTAAGCAATACAACAACTCAACATTAAGCATCGCTTACCTCCTCACCAGGCTCACCTTAAGCGAACAGGTTGCGCAGCACTGCTTGGCCGACCCTGGACTGCTCCCTGGAGTCCCGATCGACGCATTAGAAACTTGTGAAGGTGTGCGTCGACCTCCTCGTAGCAGCCCTGCAGATGTCCAGCAGGGGCACACCAGACAGGAACGCCATGGTAGCAGCGATCGCTCTGGTCGAATGGGCTCTCGGACTGCCGGGCAGCAGTCGGTTTACCAACCGGTGACAATGCATGATGCAGCCAGAGAGCCATCTGGAAATGGAAGTCTTCGAGAGAGCTGTCCCTTGATTCACAGACCCAAAGTTCACGAATAACTGTAGCGTCTTCCGAAAACTCTGTGCGGTCCACGTAGAACTTCAGCGTTCTAGCTACATCCAGCGAGTGCAAAGTCCTCTCGGCCGGCGTCGAAGGCGACGGGAAGAAAACTGGTAACTCCAAGGGCTCGTTGAGGTGGAAGTCAGACGGCATCTTGGGCATGAAGGAGGGGTGCGTCCTAAGCACTACCCTTGTGTCATGAGAAGTCAAGTATGGAGGCTCGCAAGATAGGGCCTGAATCTCTCCCACTCGTCGTGCAGAGGTGATGGCCACGAGGAATGCGGTCTTCCATGACAGGAACTTCAAGGGCGCCGAATGCATAGGCTCGAACGGGGCTCCCATGAGCCTGGTCAGCACCACATTAAGTTCCCACGCCGGGGCAGGAGCCTTCACCAGCAGGAATGAACGGAATAGTCCCTTCATAAATTCCTTTACCAGGTGATGAGACCACAAGGACGCCCGTCCCGTAATCCTGGTATATCGGGAGATGGCAGCCAGATGTATTTTTATGGAGGTGTGGGCCAGTCCAGCTTTGGCCAGCGACAGTAAGTACGGCAGCAATTGAGGGGCTGTAATCCGCAGAGGGTTAATCTTCTGTGCACGGCACCAGACAGAGAACATCTTCCATTTATGACCGTAGCACTTGAGTCGAGGACGCCCTGGCCTTTGCAAAACCTCTCTGCAATCAGCCGGGATATCGTACCCCCCCAAACTCTAGCACTGCAGGAGCCAGGCTGGCAAGTTCAGCGACTGTGGGTCATGGTGTAGAATGGCGCCTCCGGAGCAGCAACGGCAATGGAGAGAACGCGTATAGAAACAGGCCGTCCCAAGGGAACGAGAAAGCATCGCCCATGCTCCTCGGCTGTGGGAACCTGATGGCGAACCTCTGGCACGGAGTTCGCTGCCGTCGCGAACAGGTCGATCTGGGGTTTGCCCTATCGTTGGAAGAGTCGATCCACTTGATCCTGGCGCAGTTCCCACTCGTGGCACGAGCGCAGCTCCCTGCTGAGTGAATCGGCAATAGTTTTTATTCCTGCCAGGTGGAAGGGAACCAGAAACATCCCCTGGGCGACGGCCCAGTGCCACAGATCCTGGGCCTCCTTGGATAGGGCTGGGGATCTGGTGCCTCCCTGCTTCCGTATCTGGAACATCGTGGTGGTGTCGTCGGTGAAGATCCTCACCACTTTGTCCTTGAGGGACGGGAGGAACGACTTGAGCGCCCAGAACACTGCACGGAGCTCCAAGATGTTGATGTGAAGAGACCTCTCCTCCGGGAGCCAAAGGCCTCTTTCTTGCGTGGAGATCTCCGGTGTGGGCCCCTCAACCCTCCACAGAGGCGTCCGTAGTCACCGTCTCCTGAAACGCCGGGGTTTGAAAGTCCGTGCCCGTCGTGAGGTGATCCCTGGTGCCCCACCATAGGATCGCCCGACGGAACTCCTCGTCGAGGGGGATCCTGTCCTCGAAGCAGCCCCCTGCCTGAAACCAGCGGGCGTCGAGGAACTCCTGTAGCGGACGCATCCGAAGTCTGCCAAGGGGTACAAGGTAGATGTACGAGGACATCATCCCGAGAAGGGACTTGATGGACCTCACCCTGGCTACGTCCGTGGCTAACAGTCGCCGTACCATGCCCAGGATGGTTTTGGTCCTCTCCTCTGAAGGGGAGGCCAATTGCTCCACTGCATCGAGCTTCGCCCCCAAAAACAGTGCTACTTGCGACGGAAACAGGTGGGATTTGGGGTAGTTGATGGAGAACCCCAGCTCCGTGAGCAACCGGATGGTCCTCGCCGTATGATCGACGGCGAGTTCCCTTGACCTTGCCCGGATTAGCCAGTCGTCCAGGTAGGGGTAGACGTGGATCCCCTGCAAGCACAGCCGCGCCGCCACTGGTGCCAGGCACTTGGTGAAAACCCTGGGTGCCGACTTTAATCCGAACGGTAGGGCTCTGAATTGGTAGTGGCGTCCTTGAACCACGAACCTGAGGAACTTCTGTGCCTTTTTAGAATGGGGATGTGGAATTAAGCATCCTCAAGCTGTCCCAGTACGTACTTGAGGGTGACCATCCTGAATTTCTGCACCTTGATGTATTTGTTTAACCGACGCAGGTCTAGGATGGGGCGCCAACCGCCTGTCTTCTTCCTGACAAGGAAGTACCTTGAGTATACTGGAGCCCCGGAGCCTCCTGGGGACGAGCTCATGGCACCTTTCTTGAGCATCGCCTTTACCTCCAACAGCAATTGAGGGTTGTGATTCTCCTTCCTGGCTACGGGAGGAATGCGAGGGCACTTCTTTAGGAATTCCAGCGAGTGCCCGTTGGCCAGGGTGTCCAACACCCAACGATCGGTGGAGATGGACTCCCACACCCTGACAAACTTCCTCAGCCTCCCACCGGGGTACTTCGGTGGGGACCCGGCCGTGTCAGTCTTGCTTGGAAGTGGCCTTGCCTCCTTGGCCTCGACGGCGGGAACCCACTTGCTTGCCGCGACCTCTGTAGGCCTCCTGGGAAGAGGAGCGGGCCGCCTGGCAGTAGGTGGAGGAGCCACCGCTGGATCCTTTGGAGGCACCCTGTCTGCCTCCAGAGCTCCGAAAGGGCCGTCGCTGCTGAAGCACCCCAAGGGCCCGGGCTATCCGAGTCGGTCTTGATGGCCTGTATAGACTCATCCACCGCCTTACCAAAGAGGTTGTTGCCGTCGAACGGCATGTCCAACAATCTGGCCTGGACGTCCTGGCGAAAGTGTCGCCTTGAGCCGTCTGAGGCAAACTCTGTTGCCCAGATGGCGAAATCCGGTATCGGCAATGTCCGTTGCCACCGTAATGGTGTGATCCGACGCCAACTTGCCCTCCTGCAGAATTTCTAGGGCCTCCGCCCTTTCGTCATCAGGCAGGAAATCTAGCAGGGGAGCCATCTTGAACCAGAGCTCCCCGTCGTAGCGGGCCACGATCGCTAAGGCATTGGCCGCCTTAATCGTTGTCGCCGCCGCCGAGATGACTTGTCGTCCCATAGAGTCCAACTTCTTACCCTCGCTGCCCGGCGGGGAAGTGGAAGTTGAAGCCGCCGTGCCCGCTGCCTTCTTAGCCGCTGCCGAGACGACCGAGTCTGGCGTGGGCTGGGCCCTGAGGCACAAGGGGGCGGCATCGGGGACTCGGCACTTCTCTTACCTGTCCCTCTTGGCAGGTGTTGTGGCAGGGTTCTTGAGGACAGCAAGCCCCTCGTCCCAGATGTCGAGGAAAGGCACCGCGAGGACCGTCTTCCTCTTAGCCTCTCGTCGTTGGTACAGAAACCCCTCCTTTTTCTGTTCTTCAGGGCAGAGCTGGAAGAGCTTGGATGCCCTGGTTATCATGGTGTGGAAAGAGCCAACGTCGTCGGCTGGGGACGCCTGTTTGGGGGGGTAGACATTGACAGGATGTCTGCTGTGTCCTCGCCGCCGCCGCCTTCCGTCCCCTGGCGAGGGGGATGAGGGGTCTGCCAGGCACGAAGGGCGGAGAGGGGTGGACTCTCCTCCGCTTGTTCGGAGGGTTTCCCTACGGTCCTGGTTCTGGATCCTCCGTCGGGGTCCGTGATCTCGTCCTTATCTCGGTACATAAGGATTGGATTGCCAACAAAATGGCAGCAGAGCTATCCTGGGGCTCGGGCAATGGCTACGGCAGACGGGATGGCCGCCCCACTGGGCCCTGTTCATCGTCATCATCGCTATCTTCGATCACCTCAGCAGGGACCGTCCCCTGGGATCAAACCTTCTCGAATCTCTCGTTGAGGTTTATGAACCTCTCGTTGAGGCCTATGGACGTTTGAGGCCCCTTTGTCTCCACCAGTTCCTCCTCAGAGGCTGATTCCGAGTCTGTAACGGCCACCGCACCCCCCCCCCTCTTTCAGCCAGGGGCTTCAACAGGGGTCTTAGCGGTGGGCTGGAAAGAGGATTCCCTCCGCGGCGGCAGGGACACTCTGGGCCCAGAGGCTGTTTCCATTGACGTAGTCTCAGCCGGCTCCGCCAGGGTCGCAGAGACCACTTTGGTAGAGGCCTTAGCCGGGTGGATCAAGACCCTCACCACCTTAGGTGCGTCCCGGGCCTTCGCCTTGGGGGGAGGGTTAACGCCTCGCCCCCCCCCCCCCCTTCGAGATCGACCGGGTCCGCTCCAGCGGCCTACCCGGGTTCTCGGACTTACTCTTCCCCGAACCAGAGCGCTGGCTCGTGGTCGAACGTGCCGGGGAAGTAGCGCCCTGCTTGGCAACCGAAGAGCCCGACCTTTCGGCGCTCACGAAGCCCGCGGACTTGCGATGCTTGGCCTTCTGTTGGGCCCCCGTCGCTGGGGCGCCCTCAAAGGACTTAGAAGCCCGCTCAGACTTCTTTGTCGCCTTCTCACTTGATGTGCCCTTCTCCAGCCAGGTGGCGAGGCGGGAACGACGACCTGGTTTGGTCCGTTCCGAAAGGTTCTTGCAGAACGCACAGTCCTCCACGTGCATCTTGTCCCCATGGAGGCAGTAGAGACATTGCGAATGCTCGTCGTCCTTGAAAACGTTATATAATCCGCATCCAGGGCAGTTCCTGAACAGCTTGGATCCGGGAGTCGAGCACCCTTTGTCCTGGGCCATGTCCGTTGAGGTAGGCCGCAGATCTTCTGGAATCCTCCAAGAAGTGTAAACTCGACAAAAACTTCACCCTTGAGGGGTGTAGAAGAATTCCGAAACGGGTCCCCGTTATCGGAAGTAGAAACGGTGGAGCTTGAGGCTCAATTAAACCGAAAAAATGAGAACATCTCCTGAAAAAACGTGAAACCGCAGTAAAAAACTCGAGAGCTAAACACGAGGACTCCCAACACTTGAGCGTGCGGTAAAAATCTGAGGATGGCTGCCAGAGGTGGGGCTTAGGGAGAGGGCAGTCATTGGCTGGGGGCAGTATGACTCAGTTGTTGGTTACTACTAAGAAAGACAGATCAGAAACGAAACTGACACTGATTTTTTCTTTACTGAGGATTCCCAGCCTGACGGGGAATATTCATGAGCATGTGAATCCATGCCAGACCCCATGCTGGAGAAGTGGCATATTTCCGATTCCATGGCTGGCTTTCAAAGACATTGGAGCAATGGAAACCGTAGGACCCCATCTAAAAGTGCAATTATGTGCTGTTGTGGGGGTATAAAGGAGAGAGCAGAAGGGAAAGACTAAGGTGGAAGGAGATAGGTCTAAATAAAGAAAGGGAAAGTGGGAAGTTAGAAGTTTGGTAAACACGGGAAGACATTGTTCCTTCTCAGTATTTGTGTGTTCTGTTTCAAGAGTTCATATGACTTCAGGCAGGGGCACCCCCTAACATTGTCCCCGAGGAAGTTTTGCCATTCTTGGTCACTGGATGTTTGCATCACACAACTGGTCAGCCTGACAGCAGGTGCACCTGGGATAATGTTGACTTTTCCTTTATGTGAAAGCCCCTCCGAGTGCATCGGTGTGTTTGGAGGGATGACCTGCCATTGGATGAGGATCCCGTGTGAATGATTATTGGTGTGCGATTGGGTGCTGTAGTCTCCACGATAAAAGCAGATTCCTTAACCACCCACCCAGTGTACTGCTGGAACTAGATACCTGCATTCTTGGAAGGCTTGATGCTAGACCAGGAGCGAAGCTCTGCACCAGAATCATTTGACCCTCCACCGAATCAGAGTGTAGTTCAGCCTCACCAGAAGGAACAGACTAATGCTCCCCAACTCACCCCTGTCCAACCAGGTGGAGACAACTGGATCACAGCTCAGACTCAATGGTCTTAAACTCCTATTTGCATCATCAGGCCCAAAGGTCTGTTGGCTGCCAAACAGGCCAGCTTTTCTACATCCGGCAAACAAAAGTGGTTCCACTTAACCCATCTCACAAACTACAGGGGCCCCTTTGAACATAACTTATGATTGATGAGTCACTACGGGTCAACAGGATACATCTATACATACACACATAAAACTGAAATAAAGCACTCCGTTTCCTGCTTTTTGGGTCTGGTCAGACGATTCTGTGCATGACACCCCCACAAACCAGAACCCATCTGGGGGAAATGAAAGGCAACACAACACCCAGTCCAATACAGCAAGTTCATAAATGGGTGCGATTCAGTATGCTAGCATGGAAGTCTGTTCAGATAACCTCTGATCACCCCCGACCCCTGCACTCCTGGTAATGCAGCATATTCAGGCCATTTCAAATCATTGCATTGTCAGGACCCACCTCCTGCATCTTGCTCTCATCACTGTTCATGATTCGGATGCGAAGCACCAACTTCTCAGCATTGTCATCGTTGAAGATGCAGTTAAGGTCATCGCCAAATCCTGTAATCAAAGTAATATAGGTTCAATACATGCGCTTCAAACTACGAAAACCCCAAGGCCTTACAAAATCCGTTTCTTTGGGAGACGGAATCCTTCTTGGGCATGCACCATCAGCCAATCTACCTAGTGTGTGTGTGTGCACAGATTTGATCATGCAAATAAGGTTGGCACACTCACCAGCATTGATTTTCTCAGCAATCTGTTCCATGGTTAGTTTACGGTCAGTCATGTGTTTACGGTCCAGCTCCACACGCAGCAACCAAGGAGAAATCCTGGTCACATCAAAGTCTGGCATCTCATAGTATACGTTCACCCATTCTTGGTCCTCAGCCACCACAGTGTTCTGTGGGTTGGGGTCATAATAAATGGCAGTGTTGGCAGTCACCTTACGGAGGGTAGTGTGCTCAAGTCTGCATAGGATATCCTGCAACGATTGTATATGGAGGCAGGGATTATTAAGCCATCACAATCCTCTGACACATAGCCTGAAATGTGATTACTACATCTACAAATAAAGTAATGTAAATGCAGCCAATTTTCCTACAATATCTCTAGTTTGACACTACAGGACTCTCCAACACCCCAGCTTCTACCAATGCTTAGATAGCACTGTCCCAGAGTGTGAACACAAGAATACATTTCACCTAATGACCTTTGCATGACCGTATTTCTAAACTCAAGTTACACTGCATTGCTTTTAGTTTTCATTAAAGTAGGACATGTCACATCCAACTAGTTCCCTTTGGCGATCTGCTTTCACGTGATCTAATTAGACAAACCAGGCGGCAGAATAGTGACAATTAGCGGAGGACTACATCTGCGTACTGTTCTAACAGCTAGCTTGATTAAAGGTGACACATCCAGGCAAAGGACTTACCTTTGCTCGCTCAGCATCCCTAGCAGACTGACCCAGAAGGAATACCGTCAAGGAAGGAGTCTTGGGTTTTTTGGAAATGTTAATCAACTCCTTCAAACGAGGCACTCCCAGGGTTACATTCTTAGCAGACACACCAGCATAGTGAAAGGTGTTCAGTGTCATCTGGGTGGCAGGCTCTCCCAGTGACTGTGCAGCGAGAGCACCCACCATTTCACCTGGATGAGCCTGTTGGTAGAAAAGAGCAAGTCGAACATGGGAGGCATCCAAACTTTATACATGCAATGTAGAGTATATTTGCAGCCTCTAACATTGAACGGGGTATGCAGGAATTAACATGGTCGGGTACAGAAAAGAAAACAGTGGTTCTGATAATTAAACTATGTTGGTGGGCCCTATTGAGTTCAACTGGTACGGTTTAGGTTAGTGTTTCAACTCCTGCCTCCCGTGACCTAGAAAAGTGGCAGAAGATAATATATAATCACAAGAAAGCATTTCTTACAATGGCTTGATTGAACTTTGACTCTATTTCCCCTAGTAGCCAGTCAAAGGCTTCGCTGCTGAGGCGGAACTCCTCAATCATGCGTCGGCTGCAGAGCGTGGACCGCAGGTGGATATTGAAAAGCAGTGTAGCATTCTCTTGTGCCTGCCGACTCAGGGGGTCTTCACCATTCACAATTACTAGCTTCTGACTAAGGTCCTTCACACCTGAGGGAAAAGATTTAGTATTGTCATTTCAGGCACAAGACGTGAAACTAAGAAAAAGCTATTTGTCTAATAAAGACACATGGACCAATCCCAACAGCTTAGTTGAGCAACGAACGCCTGCAGTGTGACAAAACACAAAGTTGCAAAGTTGATTGAATGCTCTGCCAAGTATCCTTTTGCCAACTTGGTCTCAAATGTATTTTCTTTTTTCCAAATATTCAAAGCCTATGTGCAAACATTTTATAATTTTAGCATTGAGCAGGAGCATTTATATTAAATTGAACAGAAAAAAGGAAACACTGGCTTTCAGCAATCAGAAGGCTTGAAAACTGAAAGGTTCCCTTCGAAAAACTACAGAAGGAACTCCAGTATATGCAGTATAAAAACTGGGAAGACGTTTTAACTGCTCAGATCAGGGAGTGGCAAAGGACAGGAGAACTCCAGACAAGTTGAAACTGGAAAGTATTTCGGGACGTAAACTGCCAGAAAACTAGGTTAGCATGTTAATGTTTTTTTACGGCATACTTGCTGTCCACCGCCTACTGGCATCAGCATACTTAAATGGATAAAAATGCAAAATATGTATAAGAACGGCAATACAATGCAGGCTTTGGAGCAAATATTGCTATTAACCAAGACATAGTACATGCAGCACCCATGTTTATTTGGCAGCATGTCAACAATTCTGGGGAGGGTTAAGTCTGTGCCTGCCTGCACTCGCCCTACTTAAAAGGCACCTCCCTAGCACTGGGCAACATATCATTTCGTCATAGTTTAATGCATCACTGTGCGCCTGCTGCCTTGCCAGCCCCTTCAAACCCAAATGACCAGCTGTAATCACAGTACAGCATGAAAGTTCTCAAAGGCTAAGGAACAATTGGAACCCCCGTCCAGTGCCAAAGACTTACCATCAAGAACTTTCATCGGGTGGAGGTCAGTGGGCACCCTTGTGTTAATGTGGAAAATCTTCTGTGCATTCCAGATCATTCTCAGTAGGTTACAGGGCAGTACCACCTACATAGATCAAAGGTATGATGCAATTAGGGCAATGAGCTAATGAGTGATCTACATTTTAAAAGCCATGATTGGGACACTGAAAGGGGGACGGTCCGATCAGAACAGTCATCCCACTATCAAGCAGCCCCCTACAGACTGCAGGAGTGTAGCTTGAGATAGAATAGCCTCATAGTACACACCTTACTGTCACCTGTAGGAAAAATCACTCTGAGAACCTCCCGATCCTCCTTCATTCGGTCAAACTCCCTCTCCAGCTCATTCTGGATGTGAGCATCGCTGAGAATGTCCTTCACCAACTCTTCATGCAGGGTTCTGCGCAGGGCACGTTCATTGGCATACTCAAATTTAAACCTGCAACAGGGGAGGAAGGAGGATTACAAAAACAGCAGTAAGCATAGCAGGGGGCAACCGCTAAAATCTTTCCTGTGGAAAGAATTCCCATCCATGGAGCAAAGATTAACAAAGCATAGGTTGGCCCATTCAAGAGGCAATACAAAAAGGCTATCCAGCTGCCTGGAGGTTTACCCCAGAATAGAAAAAGGGCAGTCTTTGACTTCTGTTAATTGAAGTGTCCCTCTGAATTTCACCATTAAATATGGCATAGAAACAAATTACAACTACTTTTGCAGATGTACTTACATTAATAATACTACTTTTAACTTCACAAACCTCCACAGGAAAAACAAATCGAGAAAAACAGAATTCAAAAGTTTATTTAGCAGGCTTTTTAGAAGGCCAAGAGCCACAGCAAGGGATTTGCCAATTACAGGTAGGGGAATCCACTCACTTCTTCTCAAATGCCTTGTTAGATGGCTTCAACGTAGCCAGATTCTGGAACTCTACACACTCCCCTGCCAGACCGTCTTCACCGTATCTCAGCTGCACCACCTGGTTGATAGAGTTCCTCACGGTGGCATCATACTTCACCATCACAGACTCCATAGACTTGATCAGACGCCGCTGGATGTAACCTGCCAGGGTCAGAGTAATCACAATGTGTTAACAAATGTAAATCCAAAGAATTGAGGGCAAAGTAGTGGGTCGTAAAAGGATATGGCAGCAATACCTTACGACTTCCCCAAACCTTCCTGCCAAGAATAAATGGCGACTCCAGAAAGTGCAGAGCATGTACAGAATGGATTCCTATAGACCTGCACGACAGGACCAACAATATGACTCGCAGGTATAGATCACACTCCATCTCCAAGGAAGACTGCCACATCACTTCCAAAGGCACAGCCACCCACCCGCACATGTGCTACCCGATATCGCATATCACTTCTGCCACTAGAATGCAGACAAGTCTGGGATAAAAAGGTGGTCCAGCTGAACAGTCTCCTTGACTCGCATACTCTCCCAACAGCCAAGCCAGTTCTACTTGGGCTGCTAGGAGGGACTTAAATACACCCCCTACCTCTGTACTGGCTAAATGCACACGCATTCCGAATTTCCCGGACTAATCTCATACCTCCAAGGGCTTTCACCTACTGCGTTCGAGGCCATACCTTTGGTAAAAGGCGCTATACAAATGCCATATTACGTCTGGTAATGGACCAGTTTCACTTTTTCCAAAGGTACTATATTCGGTCCCCTCAGGGCAGATGGTAAGTCGTAACCGTTATGGAGTCTCAACACCCTTAATGTGTACTCTCACCCAATTACCAACGTTTGGGAAATTTGCTACTGTGTGGGAGGATTGGGGAATAGCTTCTCAAGATTGTAATCTATAAAAAAAAAAAAAAAGAATTGCATCACTGCCTGTACTAGACACGATTTCAAATGTTGGAGGTAGAGGTTCATTTAGTGGTTCAAGATGGACAATATATGCCTACAAATTTAAATCTGACTCGCCCGTTAAAAACCTACCACTATGCACACAACCAATTAAACGAGGTGGAACCCGATTCAAGGTAGATATGTAACCCCTCTGGTATCTTGCTGGATAAAGCAATTGCATGATGCACGCTCTGAGGCCCATGGGCATGGGGCGCAATGCTATAAGAACTTTGAATAAATGTGGTTGCCTACCAATTTCTTCTGAGATGGCTCCATTTCCACACCCCCATTTAGTACAGCTCATACGTCAGTGAACTTGTGTTTGGGAAAATTTTTCTTTTTGCCACTCTTTCCATGGAAAGAAATGTAGCTATTGTGGTGTACCTTTCCTGACTGAGGTAAGTGATGGCTTATTTCCTACACTTTGCCAAGTTCATCTGTTCTGTGGGCACTGAGTATAGGGCTATCAGTGCCGGAGAACTCAGGTCTCTATAGTAAAGTGGTCCATTTTCCTCTGCACACTAACTTCTGTGAAATGCGGTAGACAATTTAACTTTGTGGTTACTTGCAGGCTACGCCCAGGATGGGCTGGTGGCAGCGGAAACTTAGTATTTTCTTTTTTGTACCATTGTGAAGGTTTGCATTTTACTGCTTAATGCCACAGAGTACCACAAGGCATAAATTAGTTTTTAAAAAATTAGCAGACTTTGCTGATTAAATTATTTTTGATTAGCAAACAGGCTTATTTGCTTAGCCATTTTGTACTAATATTGTTAATATCAACTAGAAGTGATTTGTACACAAGACATGAAATGAATAATACAGAAGTTATACATAACGAGGAGAACCATCTCCGGTTCCAGAAGCAGCTCAAAACCTTCCTCTTTGCTTCTTTCTCTCCTCGTCTCCCCTGCTAATTTCCTGATTGAAACTGCACCCAATCGGCACCGGGCCACTCCCACTGATCTCGGTCCCAGGCCCAGCCACCTGCCCCTGCCCCCCTAGCAACCGTGGGACTGTCTCTGTATCCCTACAGCCCCCTCCCAGCACTTTGTTCTGCACTTACCTTGCACTTGCCACCAGCTGGCCCCTTATTTATTTATCTTATTCCACTTTCCCATGTTCTGCACTCCCGCCCCCTTCCCATGAACTTGCACGATCTGAATGATACCGGGCCTAGTAAGATCGTTGTCTGTCTTCCCTATGTCCCTCCCCCCCCTTGAAACCCTTGTGTATAGGTGCGTTACAAATGCCATATCATATATACCGCTGAAATAAGACATTAGTGAGAGGAGTCAGGCCTTGCAAATTCTTTAAACTTCAACTAGACCTGCAGGTCGGGTAACTTAGTTTACCTATTCAATTTAAGAGAAATGCACCCTACCCAAAGCAACGGAGGACAACACATTTAAAATGTGGTCTCTTTAAAATGATACATGCCCCTTCAAACCCACTATGTTTGGCACACTGCTGCCACCCAGAGGCCAGCCATGCATAGTGAAACTGACTTTTTCTGCAAAATAAATGTTACATAAAGTTCCAAACAGTTCTTGCAAATGCTACTCAAAAGGTTAGCTGCATGAATGGACACGAATAAATAGATATGATAAAAAGGTTCTGAAAACAGTTTGGCCAGCTGTCTCCTGCAGGTGGTAATACATAATACAATCATAAGGCCAACTACAGTGTTTGGTATTGCAGTAGATCTGTAGATGTACAGACTGAATGGAACTATTGATCACTACTTTGCATAAGCATCTAGTTTGCTTTATGTATTCATTATGTAAAGGGTAAGAAAGACTAAGTGAATTGTGTAGCACAGAGAACTGGGCAAACTAGATGGAATATTGTAGTTTGTGGTCATTTCACTTTCAGGATCCCTGGTATAAAGCAACAGAGTGATAATACAGAATTTCAAGGAATATGGGTTTGCTCAGGGGTTGATCACCAGTTGCAAGATGTATGCAACCTGCAGGTTACAGAACTAGGTTTGCCAAAAGAATGATCATGTTCAAACGTGTTCACTTGTCAATATGATGCATCTTTTCCAACAAAATGAAATACAGTGGACACTGCCATGTAGATACACTAACCATGGAGATGATGCAGTTTGTTCCAGTATCAATACTGTAATTTTGCATTATGTAAAATTTTAGGAACGGAATTGCATGATTCTTAATAAAAATATAAAGTTGAGACATTCTGGTCTTTGCCAGATAGGATATAGAAAGCTTAAAGGTATCATTCTGATTAAGTCTGGTTTGCAATTATTTTAAAAATAAATGCTTTCCTACCACTCCCACACATGCCTTTTGCACTTAAGAGTGGAGATTTACTGATGCACCTTCTCTCCATTAGCACTTTGAAGTGAACAGCGAAAAGAGGGTGAAGTGAGCACGATGGGCAAGAGGAATGCAGGGCAAGCTGTGTGTTCATTGAAGAGGGCAACTTAAATAGATAACTTTGCTACACAAGTGTCCATTTGATTAGCAAACCTACAGAATTGCACAGCAAATTGCTATGAGACACTGCTTATTTTATGCCTTGGTACCAGTAAAATGGATGGGAGTCCTGAGGTATTCGCCAGAATGGTGGTCCAGCAGTCTGCATCCAAAACTGATGCGTCTCGTGGCTGGATTGGGAGAGGGCATGTTAAATACTTTATCTACATAACTTTGGAACACTTAAAAACTTCTTGTTGGTGCAAGCCAGCACTTGAAACTCCACAAAAAGACTACTAGCCTCCTGAAAAGACTTGTGACTAAGGGAACTAGACCGGTTTTTCCAGCTATAGAAGGATAGTACTTTATTTTTAAGGCTTTTTATTGTGTTTTAGAACTAATAGCGTGAAGTTAGCAAAGTGTTGATTACTTACCTGGTTCTATTTCTTAATTTACTTGCTCTACAGTATTCTGCTAACTGTTTTACTTTTTTACTGTATTTTACAAGTGAAGTCTGTGCTCTCAGCAGATCATGTCAAGGTGCAAGTGTATATATTAGCAGCAACTGGTCATTGGTTTTCAATTCTTGAGAGTTTGAATATGGCCTAAATAAATGTGCATACATTCTGCCTAGTGCTCTGTGTGTGCGCTTAACTGAATAATTTAAGTCTAAGACTTGCTGCTCAGTGTCACTACCCAGATAAAATGTAGCTAGACATTAGCGTTTGTTCATGTTTCTCAGAATAGGGTGGCCTCTCTGAATCGGGCCACAGGGATCATTCTGAAAATCCACCTTAACCGCTTGTTGAAGCTCACCAGTTTCAGCAGTCTTCACAGCAGTATCAATCAGACCTTCTCTGCCACCCATGGCATGAAAGAAGAATTCTGTGGGAGTCAGGCCAGCCAGGTAAGAGTTTTCCACAAATCCTCTGCTTTCAGGCCCATAATCATCTTTGATAAAGTGAGGGAGCGTGCGATGTTTGAACCCAAAGGGGATACGCTTGCCTTCAACGTTCTGCTGCCCCACCACAGCAATAACCTACAAATGGAAAGAGCTTTGTAAGTTGGAAGCATGTTTAAAACTAGCTTCAGCTACACAGGACATAGCACCAGCAAATGCACCCCCCCCCCCACCAACTCTACCCCAATCATGCAGGATCTTCCTTTGCAAACACATACACCCTACTAGACAGGTCTTCAGCTGTTAAAAGCTGAAAGCTATTCAATGCACCCCCTCAAGGCATTCTGATACGATGTGGGGGCTGCAGAGCCTCCAAAGGCAACTTTCTAAAGTGCTGATATGATCATTGAACAGGCACAGATTTCTTTGGCAGATACCAAGAAAAAACATTTATGTACCTGTGAGATGTTAATCTTGGAGCCTTTGGCCCCGGACACCACCATGGACTTGAAGTTGTTGTATTCAGAAAGCGACTTCTGAGCAGAGGATCCAGTTTTATCACGAGCGTCATTCAGGATGCGATTCACCTGGTTCTCGAATGTCTGACGCAACGTGTTACCAGGTGTGGGCTCCAGCTCATTGTTGTGGGCTTTTTCAATCACCTAAAGTATTTACCAGATCTTGTTAGGACACCAGGTGGAAGAAACTCTAGAAATTCTGCACATAAAGTATGCAAACGTAGCTGGTGCAGGACCACTTTCCCAACATCAGTCGCACAAGAAAATAAATGTACTACAGAACACAGTACATCACCAGATTACCTCTATCACATCTTGCTTGGCCTTCTTAATTGTGTTCTGAATATCTTGGTAAGTCTTGGCATCAGCAATAGAGTCTCCAATTCCAATTGAGCCACCTGAGGAAGACAAACGCCTTAATGATATGCAATTTCTAGCAATGCCACACATGGTCTTGCCATTCACAGCAACAAAGAAAAATACACACCTTCAATCAGCAGCCAGTTGTTAACGACTGTCTGAATGTTACCGTAGAAGAGACGTGTGATATCATGCCCCATCTCCAAGTAAGAGAGATGGACAAGGGACCCCGCAGACGTCCCCAGAGACTTCTTACAGAGGATCCCCATGATCAACTCTCCATTCTCGACAATAACCTGGAGAAAGCAAGGGTTTATTAGCAATAGACAACTCCCCCTAATCCCAATAGTTCCTCCGCCACAAAGAAACTGCTTCATTAATGACAAAGCCTCATCTCCCAGTAATCGAGTCAACAAGGACCCACAATTGGCTACACATCCAGTCGCTTTCTTTGCCCTCCATTGGCAACACCTAACCAAATAAGCAGCCCCATCAGACAGACCAACACTTCAAGCTGCCCAATCAAGAGCTGCCACCATCAGTTCCACAGGGCTGGTTGTTGATAAAGGAATTATACACTTAGGTACCTTGGTGTCACCAGGGGAGATGTGCTTGTAGGGCCCGCTGTCTTCTTCATCTGGGTGAGTGCTGTGGGTTCGGATGGCATTGATGTGGCCAGGGACAATTAGGGACATTATTTGCTTCCCCGTCCACAGAGGTCGTGGCTTCAGAATGGACGGTTGGGGGACTTTTCCATCCCAAGTTGAGAGGAACATGAGAAGATTCATAACTTCCCCCTGAAAATAAAATACTCTTTAGTGCACATATACCGAGCGCAGTTACAGTGCCAGAGTAGGACAAACCCAAGTGCCACCACAGTTCTCCACTCTTCAAAGAGATCAAGGATTTTCTTCTAAAATGACCGTGCTTTTATTTTTGGTATATAATTTAAAAAGTCAAACTGGCACGTGGTTATAAGATTGAATTTAGCATGCACACTAAAGGCAAAAAAAATAAAAAATCTTCACAAGAACTTGCTGGCTTGACAAATACCAAATGCGAAGCATACCATTAGTCTGGGCAAAATGCCTCAAACCAAGCTAGAGTGTCATACACAGTAGCCACTGCAGCTTTCAGAAAATTGAGAAATCTAAATATATGTGATATAACTAAATGGCTTCAAGATCTCATTTTGAAAGCCAATAATGGAGATGTTCCCAACTGATAAACCCTACCATGGAAGCAAAATAGGCTATGCCCTTGGTTCAAATCATAATCATGAAATTGTCTAAACTTTCCATGTTACGTATGCGGCTACTTGTTGCCACAAAAGACATACCACCACCACCAGTGCGGGCAAAAGAAACCTGGGATGCAAAAAAAACAAAACAGTACATAACTCACCCTTTCCAAAAAGACGTCACGTTTGGTGAACTTGCGCACCGCTGTCAGGGTGTCCTGCACAATTCCCATGACAGGCCTGTTAGACTGAGGGGTGACAATCATTCTTGGCACCACTGCCAACTCTTGGATCTCAGCCCTAGTCTCCAGTGACTGAGGAAGGTGAAGGTTCATCTCGTCACCATCAAAGTCAGCATTGTATGGTGTGGTCACACTAAACGAAAACCAGGAATGGATTAGAAGACTACAGGGTGCTCAATCTGCATAGTGCTGTCAAACCAGACAATGTTCAGTGCAGTCAGGGCTCTGATTTTTGGGCAAAATCAACTTTTTTTACAACGTAGAGAAACAATGAATATCTCCATTTATCGATTTAGATCCATTAAAATGATACAGAAACTAGTAATAAAAGTTTAAACTGCAAAAAATAGAATAAAGAAACACAAATGATTGTTTAGAGTATACAAGACATTTAGATTTTAGGGTCCGCATTTTTTTAAACAAAGGGTTTGGTTAGGTGTAATGTCCTTTTTACCGGTTGCGCATTATCCATTTTCTCCAATCCTGACTTAATGTAACGCCTCTCTGGGAGAGCCTCAAAGCATAGTGCAACCATTTTTCTAGCTGGGGTCCTTTGTGTTTTTATTCAAATCATTAAGCATGCAAGATTTGAACAATATTTAGAACACCATAGTATGGTCCGCATTGACATCAACAAAAAGAATATTAAAGTAAGATGTCAGTCAATAGTGTGATTAAACGGCATACCAACCTAGTATATGAGTATACAGAAATAAGCACAAATGCAGTAGGCTGCAAGTTTGCATATACTATTAGTTATATATGACAAAGACCTTGAATACATACATTTAACTAACATGAACACGAGGAGGGATGGGGAGGGTGCAATGGTCATTAAGGTATGTGAAAACCAGTGTTCAAATCTTTTCCAAATGCCTATAACTCATTATCTAGATAGTCCAGACATTGCCATTTTAATTCATGTTTATACAGTAGTTGTGGGGATGAAGCATTACACTTTTCTATTCTATGGATCTTGCCAACTGAATACCATACTTTAAATGTATACTCTTGGAGATTCTGCCATTTCAATTGCAATGACCATAAAGATATCAAACTGGTGACATTGTGTCTTATAGCGGGTTGGATGCTTTTGCTTCCAAACAATAAAACCGCAAAGGAAAACACTAAAAGAATCTTAAAAATTAGTTCTAGAGTTGTCCACACCTGCTTCCTCCAAACATGTATGAACCTTCCCTGATTACAAAGATAAACATCTACAATCTGGGGATAAGCCCCCTTTGACCAACATTAATGGGGTGATATATGCCCTATGAGGAAAGAACATTGTTTGGAGAAAGCTAGCTGAAACAATGGTCTTGGAGATCTTGGACCACATAGGGCCAAGCTCTCCTGGGGGTCATTGAGAAAGCAGTCTTGGCTCCACTCCTCTAGACATTTAAGTAAACATGGCCGCTGTGACATCAGGATTAGGTAAGTAGTCTATGGGTGGAAAAGGCATTTGTATTATAAATTAGGATATTATAATTTTCCATAATAGCCTCTAATATCCTAGCATATTGGTGTAAAAAAAAAAAATGGTGCATTAAATTTGGCTACAAACTCATCAAAAGTGAGAGGAATACCTTGATCGAACAGCTGTCCCACATATTTAATGCCAAGAGAAAGACATGGTCTCCAACATAGGGGTCTTTTGTTAATTTTTAGTAGAGGGTTCATCCAAATATACTGGGAAATGAGTGGAGATCTTTTTGAAGTTAGCGGAAGTAAATATGATCGGATACACACAAGTGAAACTCTGATACTCTTACTATTGAAACATTAAACATTTAACATTTTTGTAAGGGCAATCCATTAGGCAATGTGGGACGACCACCGCTTTCACCAATTAGGCATATCAGGAAACGTAGTGATGAACCACAGTTGAACTGGTTGTAAAATGAAAGTCCTTTGTGTTTTTATTCAAATCATTAAGCATGCAAGATTTGAACAATATTTAGAACACCATAGTATGGTCCGCATTGACATCAACAAAAAGAATATTAAAGTAAGATGTCAGTCAATAGTGTGATTAAACGGCATACCAACCTAGTATATGAGTATACAGAAATAAGCACAAATGCAGTAGGCTGCAAGTTTGCATATACTATTAGTTATATATGACAAAGACCTTGAATACATACATTTAACTAACATGAACACGAGGAGGGATGGGGAGGGTGCAATGGTCATTAAGGTATGTGAAAACCAGTGTTCAAATCTTTTCCAAATGCCTATAACTCATTATCTAGATAGTCCAGACATTGCCATTTTAATTCATGTTTATACAGTAGTTGTGGGGATGAAGCATTACACTTTTCTATTCTATGGATCTTGCCAACTGAATACCATACTTTAAATGTATACTCTTGGAGATTCTGCCATTTCAATTGCAATGACCATAAAGATATCAAACTGGTGACATTGTGTCTTATAGCGGGTTGGATGCTTTTGCTTCCAAACAATAAAACCGCAAAGGAAAACACTAAAAGAATCTTAAAAATTAGTTCTAGAGTTGTCCACACCTGCTTCCTCCAAACATGTATGAACCTTCCCTGATTACAAAGATAAACATCTACAATCTGGGGATAAGCCCCCTTTGACCAACATTAATGGGGTGATATATGCCCTATGAGGAAAGAACATTGTTTGGAGAAAGCTAGCTGAAACAATTGTCTTGGAGATCTTGGACCACATAGGGCCAAGCTCTCCTGGGGGTCATTGAGAAAGCAGTCTTGGCTCCACTCCTCTAGACATTTAAGTAAACATGGCCGCTGTGACATCAGGATTAGGTAAGTAGTCTATGGGTGGAAAAGGCATTTGTATTATAAATTAGGATATTATAATTTTCCATAATAGCCTCTAATATCCTAGCATATTGGTGTAAAAAAAAATGGTGCATTAAATTTGGCTACAAACTCATCAAAAGTGAGAGGAATACCTTGATCGAACAGCTGTCCCACATATTTAATGCCAAGAGAAAGACATGGTCTCCAACATAGGGGTCTTTTGTTAATTTTTAGTAGAGGGTTCATCCAACTATACTGGGAAATGAGTGGAGATCTTTTTGAAGTTAGCGGAAGTAAATATGATCGGATACACACAAGTGAAACTCTGATACTCTTACTATTGAAACATTAAACATTTAACATTTTTGTAAGGGCAATCCATTAGGCAATGTGGGACGACCACCGCTTTCACCAATTAGGCATATCAGGAAACGTAGTGATGAACCACAGTTGAACTGGTTGTAAAATGAAAGCTGAGTGGTAATTTTTGTAATCTTGGAAACTAACTCCACCTTCTGTCTTAGGCTCCTAAAGCTTACACGATAGCCTTATTTTCTCCCCCCGCACCTCCACCTGCCCCCGAAAATTTGAGGATACATGTGTCCAATGATTTGAAAAAAAGTAAGAATACGAGTAGGAAGC
This sequence comes from Ambystoma mexicanum, assembly GCF_040938575.1. NCBI lineage: Eukaryota > Metazoa > Chordata > Amphibia > Caudata > Ambystomatidae > Ambystoma > Ambystoma mexicanum. Next base: position 143,732,517 of record NC_090921.1, read on the forward strand.
ATATATAAATAAGAGTACAATAGGGGAAATCATAGTTAACAGTTTCGATTCTAAAGTTAGGGTTCCAAAGCTAGAATAGGAGTGAGAGGGGGCAAGCTTGGCGAGTACCCCTATAGAGGCAAAAAAGGAGATAAATGTTTAGAATATCTTCCGATTCTTTTTTGAGCTTCTTGGCAGCAGAATGATATGTGGTCCCCCCTCTACCCCCCCTCCAAAAGTACTGCTTTATACCAATCCCTTATGTACTGAGGTATCAGCTGAGGAGTTTATCGAAGAAATAAGCATGTTGGTGAATAAATTTCACAAGTCTCGAGTTGAACCTCCTCTTATGATGAACATACTGTGTACTGGATAATCTAATGTGAACAGGGGCATGATCAGACAAAGTGAAGCTCCATTGTTGCCTCTAACAGGCGATTATCCAGTGATTTGGAATATAAAGACCCAATTAATTCTTGAAAAGGAGTTTTGGGGAGCTTAAAACGGTAGTGGCCTTTGTCGTCAAGAAAGCGCTCCTCCACGCGTTAACTGGAGTAACATTTTATAACAGGTTTGTATTGAATGAGGCACTATTTTTCATATCCAATTATCACTGAGACGGAAGCTCCAGATAGGAGATAGTCTTAATCAGCGCTTGGCCACGCCCCTGGGGTCCTTTAACCACTCACCTTGAAATCACTGAAAGGCCACTTGACATCTATCCCTTTGTGTGAGCAAGTGTATGCCATTCCTTCTAAGCGCAGCACCATTGCAGCCTGAACCAGTTCAGACATATGCTTCTTGGGAGAATAGATTTGACCTGTGTGTGAAACCCTCCCACAATGAGTTAAGATGAGTTTGTCAACAGCCACTGGCTGGTCTGCAATTAGCTTGGTGTGCAAAAGAAAACGGGGTACCACAGCCCCTACACCCCCCCCCCCCCGTACAGATGGAGACTACCAAAATACTCAATTTGTCTTCTGCTGGAATCCAAACCTGAAGACCAGCTGCTCAGGGACAGCTTGATCACTACCAGTCTTCATCGCCTGTCCCAGAATCAACCTCCATCAATGCTTAACCAGATTATCCCATCTGTGGATATATGGCAAGAGTCAAAATGTACTCCTAACTAAAGAAAAACAAGGAGTAATATACTCCCACCTAAAGTCTGTCCTGGAGCCCTGATCTGGAAGAAACCCTGCGAACAGAATGACCTAGCCTGGAAACAGTATCCAAGGAAAATCCCCTCGAGAGGCTGGAACAATCTAGGTGCAAATCATCCTGTGTGCTTGCATTGGCAACACGATTGTGCAAGCACTTGGTTATTCTTCATCACACTGAATGGTTTCCAAAGAAGCTGGGATTTTGGGTTTTCTAAAGATGGAATAACCTTTACAGGACCCCAGGGAGTAAAAGCAAATGAGTGATTATTTTTCATATTGTGTTTTGATTCCCACCTATGAACAGAAAGGAGTCTTTCATAAATACATACAAAATAGTGAAAGAGGATATCCTTTAAAGGAAGAAACAAAACATCTGTCCTCTACATTATACATAATTCATCACATGTACCAAAATAAAAATGAATACATCTTTACAAGGAGCTAGCCAGCTACCTCAAAGACCTATTTCTTATTTTCTTCCCTCACTCTGCCTAATTTCTCCAGAATTTCAGAATGTTTGTAGAATACGTTGCATAGGGCTAAAATACGGCTCTCTGCATTGTCCACCCATCAAGCCTAGCAGGCTTCATTTCCATAGCGCCGTACAGGCAAAACAAGATTTATTGTTTTTTTATATTGGCCATACTACATAACCTGGCCATACCACATAACATACAACATATTACCATTCCATGTACCCACTCTTATCGAGCTTTGGGAGTGGATTCATTCGGAAGTGGAGGTATAAGAATCTTTTAGAACATGGGAAGATAAATATATATCTCAGGATTTGTTCCCTCCTATATACCAATCTTGCATATTCTTTATATAGGCTAGATTTGGTCATATCATTTGATGTTTTACCCCAGTCAAACAACTTGTTTTGCTTTTACCCGATTTGCAATCTACTCTTCAGTAGATCTTATCTCACTAAGTAGTTTGTTCATCTCGTCCTTCATACTGGTTATAGTGTCTCCAGATGTGTCTCTGAACTTGCCCTCGTTTTTCATAGAGTGTGTCTCCTCCAGTCTGCCCTTGAGGCCAATGAGACTAGTCTAAACTCACGGCGAATGATTGAGTTTGGTATTGATTTTGCTAACCTTAAAGTCTCTTTCCAGAGTTTTCCTTGGAACGTGCTTAGATATTGTCCCAAGCGATTAAGATTTATATCTAGCCCATACAAGATCGATGGCTCCACACACCTCATCTGGTAAAACCGTATGAGGTGATAAACTGCAAAGCTGTGCATATACCTAGCATTGAGGCAATTTACCCCTCTAATTTGGAGGTAGAGTTTAAAACCTTATACCCCATTAAGTTCGAGCAGACACTCTGGTGTTTCACATACCCTCCACAACTTATGGGTCTTTTTTGTTGAGAAGATGCAGACTTGATTTGGCCCCATTTACCTTGGTTATTTTCCACTGCATGTGTGGAAAAGCATTTGCGTTGCAGTCCAATTGGGGTGAGGTCGAACGCCACTACATCGGCAGCAAAAGCTATTCAATCCAGTGTTGCCGACCCCAACTTCAGAGTTCGTACCCCCCTCCCGCCTCCCAGATTTTTAGCAATATCTGCCGTACACAGATTATATAGGGTTGGGGCTACAATGCAACCATGCCTTAACCCCACATATGTACCTATTAAGAGGTGCCATCCCCCCTGCTTAGCCTCATGTAACTGTGTGCAGCATTGTTACGCGATTATTGAATCCATAAGGAGTGGAGACAGACAGGAGGGAGCCAACAAAAGCAAAAAGCAGACATGAGGATCAACCCTGAGACATCGGTTAAGGGGAAACGTTTAAGGGAGGGGGTGGTTGGGGGTAGAACAAGTGGGGGAGGTTGGGCAGGGATGGGGGGGCCAAGACACTTGCTAATATTGTGGGCAGTGTTTGGAATATTTACTCTTTTTTTGAAATGTCTTGTTCCCTTAACAAATGCAAATAGAAATTACCCGACTTTCCTTTCAGGGACTTAATTACAAAACTTATTTTGACATACAACTTTATACTTTCAAGGTGGTGGTAAACATTGGTACGGTCTTGCTTAAATAAACAATCTTTAAATTGATTGATTTTCTGGGGGGTTGCTTGTGTTGACTTTCACGTTTCCTTAATATTTATAAGGTTCATTTGATCCTCCATCAGCAACTGCATTTAGTGAAATACACACATGTTTATAACAGAAGAGCTGTGTTCCACTAGGAAATCAAAGGGTAAGAAGACTGGGTAAGAAGGCTACACAATCTGAAAAACGGTAGACACTCTACATAAAGAAGAAAATAAAGCACAGATGTAGAATAAAACTACAATTTTTTGTGTCACATTAAACGTCATGGGTGCAGTGCTATATACACACACACGACATGTGTGTAGGAGCAGCTTTGAAATGTATGGGCACAATTCAAAATTGTAACCGTTCCACACACTTGTGGCCTTTTCCTCGTTCAGCCGATCCCAATACCCATTGTGCATTTCTTACTCCCAATGGAGTGCATTTGTTGTTTTTTAATATAGCATAACAGTCCAGTTTGGGATAATCTACCTTTTTTGGGCAATTGTGAATACCCAGAGGTTTCTAAGCGCAGACCAGGGGATCGAACCTGTGGTGCTCCGTGTCTTGCTTCCTAGGCGAGCACATTGCCCCCAAGCTATTCTCCCGAGACTTTGAACTGAGATAGAAGAGCCTCATCACCAACAGCACAAAGTGCCCCCCCCCCAAATATATCCATTCAGTGTGTAAAACTACAAGCTATAACCAAACAAATCCAAGGAGGAGGCATGCGTACCTGAGGTTGAGCCTGAAGGTGGACCACGGCAGGATACGGACTCTGTGTCCCATCATAGACATTTTGTGCAACGTAGGCTGCCGATTGAAGATGACTATGTCTCCGTCACACATGTGCCTTTCAACCTGAAAAAGAGATAGTTAGGAGACTTTCCCTAAAAGTACACATCAACTTGAGGTTTTTAGGAACACGGTCAACATGCGTCAGTTAAAATGAACAACTCTCTGAACTAAGTAGTCTTGTGCAGCCTGTGTTACGGGCATTCTCTGATCACGGCTGACAAACCGCCATTGCAGTCTGATATAATGCAATTATTGCAGCTCTTTGCCAGTAAAGACATGAAAACACAGTAACCCCGGGCCAGGACTGAAGTTGGGTAGGTCTGGACTCGCATGCACGGTGGCATGAAAACTGGCAGACTGTTTGGAGAAGACCCGTTTGATCACTTGAAGACCCAACTACATACTTTTAAATACTCATTGTTAGGGAGATTCATTTTAGTGCTGAATTCCTCCCACCTTAGAGACACCCAGCACTTTTTAATTTTAACCCTGAACTGAGTGGGACCTTTTGCTCACTCATGTGTTTTGACATTTTGGATTGTATGTTTCCTCTGTTTTGTGGAGTCTGACAAACTCCATGGGTATCTTTGTATGACAAACACCACCCTCAATGTAGTGTCACAGAGAAGTCCATTAAGATTTCTCATACGTTTTAAATACCTTTTTTTGTGTGAGCTACTGTTCCCAAGAATAGTAAAGTGAAATTAACTTTACTTCGCCTTCCTCTTTGTAGGTCCAGCACCATCTTATGTGGAGTGCTTGAGGGTTACCTAGTAGCAACCTATCCTACATTCCCCTGTACCATATCTTATGTTAACCTCACTACTTTAAAAATGGCTGGTGCCAGTGGTTTAATGTTCCTACCATTGTGCTTTTCTACCGCAGGCTGAACCCTCAGCTGCGATATAGCACCCATGAGTGACTTTTTTGTCAAAATGACCCTGGTGGTCTTTTTGCCATTTTCTGTTTTGGGGGGGGGAGGGGAGGGGGAGGAGGAGTGTCTTTCTTGGGTTTTACTTTGTGCGCCAAACCAGGTTTAAGCCCTTTGTTCGTTTTGCCTTTGGCGGGCGTCAGTGCTGAAACCCGCCCCGACTCCAGTGTGTCTGGAAAGGCAGGATGCGAGGGAGGTTCCCTAAATTCCCCTGCCCTTTGTCTCTAGGAGTGCATGAATGCAACCAGTCCCAATTGGCTGGCTGTCCTTTCAAGACAGCCACCGTGCCGTTTTGAGTGACAGCCTAGGCTGTGCATGAATGGGAGAAACGTGATTAAAAGGCAAGGGTTTTGACACTAGAGGCAGAGTTGACCAATGGGAATAACATCTAATGAAGAAACTGCGAACGAAGCTTGCTGCATCCTCCTGGACCTTTTAGTTACATGGTGAAGCCCTGCTGCTGTGCTGAAACTGGGACGATGTCTTCCCTTGGGTTAGTGGGACCAAGTAACCCAGAGACAAACTCCACTGGACCATCTTCTCTGATTGTTCCTGCAATAGCGATGTACAGCCAGAGTGCCAGGGGTCGAGAAATCCATGCAATGTCTGCAAACCAGCCAGAAGCTTCATGAGTCTAAGGACCCTCCAGAAGCAGGACGACTAGAGCTCGAGTCCCAGAGTGCAGAAAAGTGAAGGAAGCCGGACGGGTATCCGTGATGGTTCCGTTTACCGCACCCTGAAACCGTGAAGTGACTCTGATCCGAAAAGAGCCTGTAGCTGCAGACCTGCAAATTGCTGCAACAGGACAGAATGCAGCTGGATCACTCTTCTTCAAACAAGAGGTAATGTTTAGCCTTTGAGTACTTACCTTGTTGTCTTGAGCTTCTCAGTCGAACCTTGCATTGGCTTACCTGATTCCAACTCCGCTTTTCACAAGTGTAACAGTTTGCGACCCTACAAGTAATTTCTACAAAACTAACTTTGTGCTACACTTATTGTCTAACAAGTGACTGTGCGCCAAGTTTGGCTATCCTGGCTCCCTGCAGACTCTTCTAATCCATTGACTGACTTCTGCCCCTCATAGGTGGGAATTTTAGACTTACTACTGGGAAAGGCTTGTCTAGACTTCATTGGAAGATTTAAGTACACTCACATGCCCTGAGAACCTGTTTAACTTTTTCCTTCCTTTAACCTTGCCTCTGTGCAACCTCAGAATCTGAAACGTATAACTAGTGATATATAAATGCCATTACTGTCCTACACCCGGAGGTGACTTCATTCATAAGTAGAATGTAAAAAGCATATCCAAAGAGTATCCACGCATTTATGAATGTTTACTTGGCAACTTGTATTTGCAAATTTCATTGTTACAGCTCTACAGCTCACATTTACACCTCTTGAGATAAGCCTGGCTGCACAGTCACACTACCAACTTGTGTAGTAAAGGCCTATACCAAAAGGTGGGTTACCTAATAACAAGCAGATGTGTTGTGTAGTCAGCGTTACCACATCAATTCTTACCCAACAATCATGACTATGCAAATTAACAAGTCTCTAGTGCTGCAGGGCTGGACAGTGTTGTTCCCTTCCAACGGGTTTAGTAAATTAGATTGTAATAGGTAAAAAAACACAAACACATGCACTTATTCTCTGTTGCATGCAAGGCAGTGATACATGCCTGCTACAGCTCGGCGCACTGAGGACCTATGCCATCCCCATCTACCTCCAACACTGAAGGCCCCCAGGTGAAACATTCTGGGCATACACTCTACTTCAAGCTACATACAACTTGTTACTTCATGCCTCAGCATAGCAGCTACCACAACTAATCCATGCTAGTACTATACCTCTTTCCTGTCTTGAACTCGCAGTCACGCAATGTAGTTGTTGCACATCTTTTCTGCGTACTTACCTGACGCAGCCAACCTCCCCCCCTCACCACTAGGTGTGGCCTGCCAGGCCAAGCACACATACCAATGTTACTCTAACTGTACTTGCTTATCTGATGCACGAGATGTGCGGCCATGCACCCGCCCCAATGTTACTACTGTACTTTCATATCTGATGTAGCCCCCCTGTACCATGAGGTGAGGCTTTGCCAGACCAAGCACCCGTACCAATGTTACCTTTTACCCAACTGTACTTGCGTATCTGATCTAGCTCCCCGTACCATGAGGTGTGGCTTTTCAAGATTATAAGTTCCACTTGAATGTTGCAACTCCTGCATGTTCTTGCACTACGCATAATGTCACTCTGCACTCACTGTAACAAGCACCTAGATGCCCAAGGGCTTTGTGTGCTGCCATAAATGCACAATAAATACAAAAATAAGTCCAGGACAAGTGGGGTTGTTATTGTGCACACCAACCTTGTAGCCAATCTGAAGATGAAGGTCGCTTGGTTTTGGGTGGAATCGAAGGTCAATTCTGTCACCATTGTCACGAATAATATATTTTGCTCCAGGATACTGATTGTTACCTCGGCGCACCAATTCTTGCAATCTAGAGAATTGGGGAGGTAGAGAAAACAACAATTACATTTTGTGCTGAAAAAAGTTCTCAACGGCTCTAGCACAAAAACAGTTGCTCTTCAAAGCCCATAAAATCCGAATGACACGTGTGACCAACCTGTCAATGTTAAACGGTGTTACAATCTCAGGGAAGGTCATGTTGGCTGCAATTGAGCGAGGCACCCCAACCTGGTCGATGAAAAGATTGGGATCTGGAGTGATGACAGTGCGGGCAGAAAAATCCACACGTTTTCCCATCAAGTTACCTCGAACTCTGCCTTCCTTGCCCTTCAGTCTCTGCTTGATGGATTTGAGGGGACGACCAGATTTTTGCATTGCCTGAAATATGAAAAATAGATGTACTTAAAGACTTTCCCCACCAAGGGAACACCCACCATTCCATAAAAACTCAATGGGCAGGAAAACCCCAATGACCGATAGACAAATCCAGACAAATCCAGACAAATCCGATCTCACCAAGGTCACTGAAGTTACACACCCCATGACTGACAACCACCATTGAGTAGCTAGCATACGTCATCTGTTACCCTCCACCACACTTACCAGTACAACAAGTCACCCCCACTGGATGGAAAAGTTACTTTTGGAACCTAGGTTCTCTATCACGGCTATATGGATTGCATTCATGAATGCTTTTAACAAATATATTAAACATACCTGTCTTACATCTTCACTATGGCCCCACACACAAAAGCACACATTTTTTTAATGCCACGGTGTCTGCGTATTAAAAAAAGATGTGCAGGCAGATCAATACAAAAAAAGGCAACTGTCACTAATGTGGCAAGGTTGCTCTAGTAACCAGTCATGTAGGGCAGTGACAAAGCCCAGGTTTATTTTTCGACAGGGGAGAAGCTATACCCCCACCAGACTAGATCTGGGTCTTAATCTGCAGTAGTACCTGGCACAGGAGAGACAGCCAATCAGATTGCAAGAATGCTGCAGTGATACCCCAGGTAGCATTCCCTGGAAGCTCCATGATCTTCACCACACAAGTCCAACTACCGGAGGATCCTTCCATTTCACCTCCTGCCACCAGACATGGCTCACCCACCCCAGATTTACCAGTCACACCTCTGCTCCCAGCCACAAGGTACTGCCCCAAAACATGCTCCTTTCTCCTACCACCAAGCACACAAGAAGGCTTCTCACTATTTCTTGGCAGCAATCTTCCATTGGCCTAATCTCGAGTACTCTGGCACTCACCAGGGAGCTCCATCTAGGACACACCACGCCCCAAGGCTGAATATGGGGCTTAATGGTATTAGCAGCCCGGCATTTCACATGCAGCGCTAATGTTACAATAAGTGACGTTTTCAGAGCTACATCGAGTGGAAAACTCAACTGAGGGTCTGCTCTCCTTGATTGGAGCAGCCCCCCCATAGTCTTTTTGCTCGCACACCCTTGCCTAAGGATTTGCTATGAGCAAAGACAAGACAGCAGTAACAAAACAATCTTGCTTTTATGAAGCTCCAAAATTAAAAAACTGGCTTGGAGTATATTTTAGAAAACGTTTCAATAGTGTTCAAAAAGTTTTGGATTCCCCCTGTCCTAGTCCTTCTGTCGCACTGGGCAATGGGGTGCCATGTGGCACAGCACTATAAAAAAATTTAAATGCGTACTCTTGGCAAGCCAGGCAACTCGTTATCCACCATTGTGGCCACATGGAACTGCAACAGCTTGACGTCTTCTGCGATGACATGGGCTGCAGCGCCATTGAGCTCATTGCGCCGAAGCTGGTTGTTTATCTTAACAATATCAGCGAGCTTGTGCGTCAAGTCATCCTGAAAAAGAAACATTACCAGACAGTTATGGGACGGTGTACGCATTATCAAACAGGTTGTGCGGCCACACCCCGTACATTAGCAGGATATTCAGATAACAATGACTAGTAAACAGTACATCGCACATTTCTCATGCATGAAAAATATGTCGCCCTCCATGTAAACACCAAGCTACTCAACCTCTCACCCCAACATTGGTGCATGTTCTCCACCGACTATTAAGAATGTTAATCACCCATTTGTCAAATTGGCAAATTATGTCCATAGGATCACATTGAAGAGACCATCTTAGAGCTAAATGGCCCTTTGTATGCTTCCCCACATTTGGGAGGCAGTAAGAGATCAATGACCACACACAAACCCTCACCCCAGTACAAAATGTATTCACTGTGGTGATCCATGTGAATTGGTGCACTATATTCTGCCTACTCTATAGAATAGATTCTGAACTTGGAGCCATACAAATTCAGATTCACATTTGTACCATGGCCGTTAATTGACTCATTTTATTTTTTACTAGTGTCTTAATAAGGACATTCTTTACCAGGGCTCAAAATGTGTACTGATAGTGATAATTGACAGCTAGTGAGTCAAACTGCGTGCGGATTGAGGTGGCGAGTGACTTTATGCTGGCTAGAAACTTGAAAAATGTTTAGCATGTATTTACGTATATCAATCACAATAAAAGTAACAAATATATTAAGCCCAATATGATTGACACGTAATAACCATTTAGATAATTAAATAACCCAGAATGTCTTTAAAGGCTCATGCTAAAAAAGCAACAGCTGCATTAGTGTACAGTCAATCCCTTTCATTAATTTTAAAATTCCCTCCATTGTAAATTCCATATTACAGCAAAATAATAAATTTCATCCTGCACATCTAGACAGTTTGTACTTAAATCGTTAAGGATTCCAAGCATATCTGTTTATCCCCATAAATAACTGGTCGGAAAGATTCCTCTTTACTGCACCTTTACTTCCATTTCTATGGACCCCAAACTTTTTCCTTTTATTTTTGTATCTGACCGGTTTTTGCACTGCATTGAAGCCTTAAGCTTCACTACACTGGCTTGTGCTCATATATGTTTTAGGGAAACATATCCTCAGTACTGGAAAACAGTTGCTTAGTCATGTTACTTTGTTACTACTTTTAGTAACTTAACACTTGTGGTAACTATCATTGCACAATGCATCTTACAATGCAAGCCAGAGTATAGAAAATCAGTGCCAAGAAAAAAGTCCTGCTGTGCTTTATTCCTAGCCCCAAGAATGTCAAAGTATCACATTTTAGTTCATTTGCATACGAGTTCTCCTCCTTTTGGAGCAAGGACTGGGATCATCCCCCTCTCCTGCATCATTTGGATGTACTCTAGTAATGGGGGGTTTAAACTACCTAGGTAAATGGGTGCACACTAGGTTTTCCATTGTCGAGAAGAGGTTATGGTATGCACAAAGCAATGAGACTAGGTCCATGTATATGCTCCCAGAAGGCAGACCTTACGTGATCTCAGTTCATAACAGACGCTGTACAATTGGATTAAACTGTGCCAGAAGACAAGGGTAAATGAGTGAACTTTGTTGCTCGCTGCCTCAAACTACACATGCTCCAGATGTTGGACCAGCACCCATCCTGGACAATAAAAGACTATTTATGCATTGTAGCAAAATCAGATTCTCTCCTGGATATATAGGAGGAAGAATCTCAAATCACTGTTCGATCAAGACTGTTATAAGTTAGTGTTCGACATATGCAACACCCAATATAAAAGCAAGTTTTTTGATCCAGAAATCGAAACATGTGGAAGACGTTATGCTAGTTTACAGCTTGTGACGGATCCATGAGAAAAAGCACTCAAATAAGTCCACCACAGACTGTAGACTGCAGCTCCCAACAGAACCTACAATAAAGTATTTCCCAGCGCACCTGGTTTCTGGCAGAGCCTTGCATGACAACCGCAGGACGGACGGACAAAGGAGGAACGGGCAGCACCGTCACAATCAGCCACTCTGGTCGTGCGTACTTAGGGTCCATGCCCATGATGACACACTCTTCATCTGTGATGCGTTTAAATATCTCATGCACCCGCTCGGGGCTCAGCAGAATCTTTTTCTCCTGGGAATCCTCATTCACATGTTTCCACTCAGCATACAGCTCCAGACCTGTACGGCGAATGCGAGGCTGATATCTACCACAACCGCCATGACCCTGGAACAAAAGATATAGGACCCGTAAGAAAGCAATAACACCGTAAGCGCCTCATGGCAATACTTTTTTGCATAGCTTTTTATGTCCAGGGTCTCACCTTCTCCTTTGTGATATCTTCATCCCCTTCTGGCTGCTCCACGCCAAACTTGTTATCCATCTCCTCTCCCCCTTCACAGATATTCTTGCCCTTGCACAGGTCATAGACATGGGTCAATCGCTTTTTAGGCTGCCCCTTGGATTTTATCATAATGTCTTTTATCTTTGGGTTGTTCTGGGGAGAAAAAAGTACAGGAAATTGTTTACTTCAAACGGTCAATCAAAATAGAAAAAGATAACCACTGGCCAAATGCGTAATCAGACCCAAGCTTGTTAAAAAAAACCTATAGGATCAGACTCACACAGCAAGCACCCAACCCAGTGATTATCCATATATATCTACACGAGTCAGGACTCCATGTATGTTATGTGCCCACTTTCAGAAAGGGGACGCAGTCGGTTGAGGATGCGGGACAGCACTAAAATGGTACTCACATTATCAACCAGCAGCTTTGAGCAGAAGAAACAGACACAGCGAAGAACCTTCATAGTTTTCACCAGAAAGCCAACATGGAAAACTGGCTTAGCTAACTCTATGTGTCCGAAGTGACCAGGGCATTCAGTCATGTTACCTGCAATAAAAATACAAAAACAAAGATCAAACAGTACCAGAGACAAGTCTCAAAACACATTAGTGGGCAATGCTTGCATAACCAACCAGCAGCCCTCAACACCCAAGTGCTGATCCATCTCTAGTCAAATCTCCCTTGCATGAAATGTCAAGATTTCACATTGGAGACACTAAACACTTGCTACGGTGCCCTGTTCTCGGGGGCATATTCTCAATCACCATACACCCTGCACAACACTGCTCTGCAACTTTGTCCACCCCTTGAACAAAGTTCCCATCCTCGAGCCCCCCCTTCCCGCTTGCTAGTCACTGTTTTTGCTTCTGTGCCTACATTCGGCATTCAGACACCAAGGAAAATTGCCATTTTGTAATCAATGGTAATCTTTGACCTAAAATGTATAACATAGTAACTGTGCCTTTGTAGTCAATTACCACTAGATACTAAATGATACCCCCAGCACCAGCAGTGATATGGGCAAATACTTTTTGGAAAACAAACTACAAACATTAAACAGTACCTGCACAGGTCTGGCACCGGCCGGACCTCTCAATCACTCCTTGGCGAGGGTCCATCAGTCCACCCAATTTGGGGCGGCCGCCTTCAGTTGTTTCAGAGTACTTTATTCCACCCTCTGTAACAGACATCCTTTTCTGCAAAAAACAAAAAAGCGGTTTCAGAAACAGCACTACTAGCAAGTAACAAGCACACGAATTGGAAGCATTTACAAACGTTTCTATTAATACCCACTGAATGATTCAGAGGGGTCACAGATTACCATCAGCCTGCAGCAAACATGAAACTACATAGTAAAACTTCCCAAACAAATATAGCCGAAAGCAGAGGAGTGTCCTCTTGCAGGCACACATCAGCCCAATTACACGCATTCCTTTTCACTACACTACTTTAGAGGCACACACCGATCTACCTAAAATGTTGTGGGAAGGAGGGACTGACTTTGCCATCTCTACCAAATACTGCACAACACTTAAGGCAAGGGCTACCTGGGAAAGAGATCATCATGCTAAATAAACCAGCTGGCTATTATGACTACTTTCAAAGATTGGCAGCCCTATACAGCACAATGTGTGATTTTACCACTTCATACAACAAGCTCTAGGGATTCCAGGACATAGTGATGGGAAATGGCCATAAGAATTGGTATGTCCATGACAGCCAATGGGTGGGTAAACAAATGTCCCCACGAGCGGTCTTCATGTATCTGTACTCAAAATGCAATCGTTTTGGTTTCAGAAATGACCCAGATTAGCAAGGCAGGTGTCCCAAAAGGAACAAAAAAACTGTCCCAAACAATAGCCAGAACTCGTAGCTACTAACAGCACAATGCACTTCCTGCCAAAACTCAACCTGTCCCATTTTTCTGAGGCCACTGGCAAAACCAGCAACTCTGCATATTTTTCCATGGAAATATATGGGTAGAGGCCCCAGATTATCTTTTCGCCAAATAAGCCATTGCCACCAAGGCAAACACTAAGCATCAAATTATTAGGAGCCACTTTTTAAAGAGTATGGAAGTCAAAAATGCATAGCAAGAATTCAAACAATTTCCTATCATTTAAACAAAGAATTCTAAAAATGTGTTCACTTTTGTAGCCTGTGTGCAAAATACAACCTGCCAAGCATCAGCATTGAACGTGTGCTGGTGGCTGTTCAATTCAGTACCTTTCCAGAGTGGGAGAGTAAGGTCATGGAGGGAGAATGTGTCAGTGTGGCTTTGCAATTAGGGCCCACTTTCACAGGGACATTGAACGCCCGTCCTATAAGCCGAACTCGTGCTTAGCTGGGCCATGATTGAACAAACAAATTAGATTTTTTTTTTAAGTATTGATGACAAGAATACCTTGCTTAACATCCCAACCGAAATGAATACTAAGGCGGTTGTTGGTCAATTGAACACTCAACAGGAATTTAACTTCTCACCCATCAGAGTTACAATTAGCAGGAGTCAGACAACTCAAAATAAGCACTTGCAAAGGGGACCCCGGTTCGGCGCTGATCATTAAAGAATGTGCACCTACTTTATTACCGGCACTAACCAAATTCATGAACACCTCACTCGTTCAAAACCACATGCCAAAAGAATTAAAGTTAGCTTGGATAACACTGCTTCTATTAAAAAAAAAAAAAAGTTATGCCCACCCTCTCCAAAATTTCAGACCAATTACAAATACACCCTTCCTTCTAAATATTCTGGATCGGGTTGCATGCAACCAAATTTCAACATACCTCAATCATCAGATACTAAATGAACACCAATCGGCTTTCAGAAAATACCATGGCGCAGAGAACGCCCTCAACTGAAATCCAAACTACTGGAAGCAATGGATATAGGACAAACTCATTGCTGATGATCCTCTATCTCTTGGCGGCATTTGACCTGGTGGACCATTCCATCTTGACCACCAGGTTGAAAGACAGCCTGAGCAAGCAATTCAATGGATTGTATCATTTCTAAGTGACAGGCAGGGCAAAGAAGCCAGTGGGAAGGACCGGTAAATTTAGTCTATGGAGTACCTCACGGTGCATTCTTATCCCCTTGCCTGTACAACATTTTTATGGTACCATTCTTCAACATGCTGGAACACAAGTGCATCATATTCTCTAATTATGCTGACGACACACAATGTGTTATTCCTCTTACAAGGGTACACAATATTGATGAATTTGAAATCAGTAAAATATGATATATGGATGTTACATAATGGCCTAGCTTTAAGCAATGATAAAACAAAGCTAATGGTGGTGGGAACAAATGGCAAGTTGCCCAAACTAGGAACATTGTTCTATAGTTCCATATCGAGACTCTCAAGGAAAGTTAAAACCCTGGGCATAAACTTGGATACAAATCTATGCAACCCCAAGTAAGCATCCCCATCTCATCTACCTATCTGAAGCTATTGACTCACCTTCGGCATCTAATATCACAAAAAAGGCGGAAGCAATTGGTAGAGCTATAATCGGCATAAAGATCAATTACTGCTGCAGCCTACTTATAGGGACTACACAAGCACAAAGTAACCTGTTACATGTAATCCAAACTAGCGCAGTTAGGATAGTGAAAGGTCTTACATAGCAAGATCATGTATCTGCTGATAGAAGCCTGCATTGGCTACCCGTGAAGGCAAGAATCCAATACAGATTGATTCTGATGTTCATAAATGTCGGCCATGCCAAATGCCAATCTACCTAATGGAAGGTGTGGTAGAGAAACAGAGCCAGATGACTCGGATCTAGTAATACCCACCTATTGAAAACGCAGCGATGCAAATCTAGCAAAACACTGAAGGGAGCTTTTAGCTTGGCAGAGCCCATACTTGAGAGAAACAGCCCACAGATACCTGCTATTTTATTAGTCTACAGAACACTGAATAGGTCTTTGGCCTCAGGTGACATTCTAGTGTTATCCTGATCTTTTGTAGCACTTTGTCCTGTCCTTGATATGTGCACCCATAAGCCTTTGTGTACCTTGGTGCGCGTTAGAAATAAAATTAAGTAAAAAAAGTAAAGTAAATGTATGGGGGAACAGTACTATTAGTTTTGTGCAGAGAAGTGGCCACGGCCGCAGGACAGTTGTCATAAAATACTTTGCATGAACTACTACCTGACCGACGGCACTACTCTACCTGGGTGCCCCAGCCTACCAACTAAAAAAGCTCCAAAGAATCCAGAACTCTGCAGCCAGGTACCTCCTTGCCCTCTGCCGAAGAGAACACATCACCCACACCTTAAATCATCCAGAATTGGAGGCTCCACTTTTTCAGTCCTGGAACCCACCATCTGGAATTCCTTGCCTCCCCACTGACACACAAGACCACATGACTTTGCAAAGGGCTCAAGATATGGCTAATCCCCTCAGCATTATGAATTGAACCATGTCCATGATTCGAGTGTTGTGGATCCTAAGCACCATTTGCTGGACCGTTCTCTTGTGCTCCTGAATGAGGGCGTTCTCTTGTGCTCCTGAATGAGGGGAGCCCCCCCCGCCCCCAATTCATTTTTACCCCCTACCATGGGAACCCTGTTCAGTGTGTTTTACTTTGGTTTGTGGAGTCCGGCATTCCCCATACTTTTTAAATGCATCTGTGTTTCACAGATGTTGCTGGGAGCGCTTTGGGTTCCCTTTTTATATTTTTTTTTCCTTAATAACTACTGTTCTGAGGGTTGGGGGGGGGGGGGGGGCACTATCATTCGCTTTTCCTTTTGTGAGATCAGCACACCACCCTATGTGGAGTGTTGAAGGGTTACCGTGTATCCCCTTTTTCACTGCTCCTGCAACATTTCTGTTACAGTAACAGGATGGTGGCAGTGGACATGTCTACCACCTTTTGTGCGATTTTTAACCACAGGAGGTCTCCACAGCTGTGTTTATGCACAGATAGGTCACTATTGACCCCCAAATGGCTGCTTCTTTTATCGTCATTTGTGTGCTTGTCCTTTCTTGGTCTTTCTGCCATTCAGGGTGGCGGAGGTCCAGATTTGAGCTTTTTCTTTGACAGGAAATGTGTGTAGCCCGCTGAGGCTCCGGTGTGCCCGAAGAGAAGCAGCAAGGGAGGATCCTGTCACTCTGCTATCCTTTGTCTTCTGGTGTGCCCGAGTGAAACCAGTTACCACTGGAGGAAGGGGGGGGGCTGGCTGTCCTGAGTGGGCAGCCACCTGCCCTTTTCTGCAGGGAGAGTTTGCAGTGGACGAGTGAATTCCTGATAAAAGGCCAGCATCCTGATGCAAAAAACAAGTCACCCACTGGAACAGAAGAACCGAAGATGACCAGAGACTCCTGCAGCCCCTTCCACAAACCACAAAGAGACCACTGCTGTCCTGGTGCCATTTTCAAATTGACAGGAACGCTGAAGAGGACTCCTTCCCTTTGGCAGGTGGAACAAACAGAGAATTTTCATTTCTTTGCCAATTAGACACCCAGGTCCTTTGCTGGTCTGAGCTTTTACATTTTTACTCCTGAGTGGGACTTTTTTTATCACTCCCTCGTGTGTTTTTTCTGACTAGGATTGTTGCGTTTCTCGCCGTTTCATGGAGTCTGTTAAACTCCACAGGCATCTGCTTTTGCACTGTTGCAAAGCACCTTTTGTACAGTGCCACTGAGGTCCCGTGGACTTCTCAACGTTTAACTACATGTTCTTGGGTGAACTACTGTTCACATGAATGGTAAGATGAACCCTGTGTTACTTACATTTTTTGTGGGTCCAGCAAACCACCCTATGGGGAGTGCTGGGGGGTTAGATAAGAACTTTTCCCCCACTCTCCTGGCTCCACAGGAGTTTGCAGGTTAGTGCGGCAGTGTGCGCAACCCAATTTAGGCAATTTTTAGTTTTATTTAGCAGCCCCAAGCCCCGTGAGCCATTGTCTCCCCAGGAACCTCTTCCTGGTTTCTCTTCCCCTCTCCCACCTCCCATCATTGGCTCTCCCCAAAGCCATCACTGACCTCTCCACGGTAGCCCTCTGCCCGTGCAGCCCCGCGGCAAAGGGCAGCTCCTACAGAGGCGGCTCCAGATCGTAACTGCAGGTAGCCGCAGGAGAAGCAAGAAGCCAGTAGACTGGCGTCAATCAGCTCCGACCAAAACCTGTGTGGCAAGGGTGGGGACTAAAGCAATCACTTCACACCAGAAAGCCCTACCACTCTTACTTATATGGTATAGTTGAACTTAGAAAGCGTGCCTAATAGCTTAACTGTTAGGAAGTTGAATTTAGAAAGTATGCCCAGCAACACTGAGCCAAATGCTGAATCTAGAAATTGTGCCCAATAGCGTCACTGTGGTTTAGTTGAATTCAGAAGGTGTGCCTAATAGCATCACTCCACCAAAGTTTGAATCTAGAAAGTGTGCCTAATATCACTGTGCTAAATGCTGAATCTAGAAATTGTGCCTAATGTACGCCCCCTGTACTGCTCTCATGCTTGAATGCAGGCGCTTTACTGATAAGCGCCATATCACACTACTACGCTTACTCCCCCTATACACCATCATTCAACTAGAACACAGACATTAGGTCTAGCTGTTCTCATAATATGACCCCACAAAATCCACATCACCCTAATAAAACACAGCTAGCTGAGCACATCCCGGCTAGCTTAAGCATCTCTTCAGGCCTAACGCAGCCAGAACTCAGTCTGGATGTCCACCCTCGAGTACACATCCGGTGCGCCCATGCACCATACCACACTACTGACTGAACTGCGGTGCCCGAGGGCGTTCTGTGATTGAGATAAATGTAATGTAAACAAAGATCACTAGCCAGTGGCAAATACACGTTTGGAGACCTTTTTTGCACTTTCCAAAGACTCATGTTGAGCTGAACATGGAATCTGAAAATATGTGCAAAGTGGAGAAATCGACAGGATGTGCAACCAGGGGGCAACTCCACCAGATTGAGCCCCTGAATATTTGCCATGGGTTATACTATACGGATGTGGGTTGAGTAGCAGGGTCATATGCAGCCCGCTGTCTTTCGTCTTGAAATACACAATCAGGGGTTCCAGGGTTTTACAAAAGGTTGTGCTGGTGTGGGCATAACATTTAACATATAAGAAGTGTGCAAAATGTGCACTAGTCATAATTGACGGGCTTAACATTTCACATGTAATCAGTGTGCAAAATTTGCACTAGTCGATGGCTAGTGATAATTGACTCTTGGTATGTAAGAAATGGCGTGTTGGTTTTCAAAATTGCTCTGAGCTACTTTGCTCCCTGATACAAGCCTAGGAGACACTTGGCATCTCAAACTACTTTTACTTCCAAGGTCAACTGGTAACTTACAAATGTGCAGAGGGCACATTAGCCGAGTATTTGAGAATGTTAAGAAGAATTAGGGCATATTTAAGCAATCGACCTGTAGTGATGGACTGTTTTTATCTGTATGTAGTAGGGAAAATAAGAACCACCACATTGATAGCTCAATAAGAATGGGTCACCCATTTGCTAGGCCATACCATGCAGAGGAACAATTTAAAATTGAAAGCTACTAGCCAAGCATAGACGTCACCTCCATTTCTTCCTCTCCAAGAGTGAAGAGTCACATGTGCAAAGTCCGAGGCCTGCTGTGGTAACATTTGTAAGATTAATAGATATGGATCATTTGCATTGTGAGTGCCATGGCATAGCCAGCCATTCCCAAAGACGTCAGTATTCTCCAAAGCAAGACTACCCCTACTCTCAAATCTCAACATGCTTTATATACAAGGTTCAATCTGAAACGGCCAAAAACCACACATGCCACCGCCTGCCCCCTAAAAACCCACACGTGCCACCACCTGCCACCCCAAAAACCCCACCGCCTGTCCCCCAAAAACACCACCACCTGCCCCCCAAAAACCACAGCCACTGCCTCCTCCCTCAAAAAGTATTAAACACTGCCACACAGCACCCTCAACAAAAACCACTAGCCACCTCATGCAAAAATCTACCCCATCAATTCATACTCCCCAGACTGATCACCTGCCAAGCACCATCCTTCCAACCAATGAGTAAGTTTCTCGACCCTCGAAATGCAACTGATGCAGTTTACACACCACCCGGAGGCAACATCGTCCGAACTCATCGCAAGAGAACAAGAATCCCTCCCACTTTAGCATTTCCATGTCAGTCCCCGAGTGTAGCAAGCACTTCAACTCAAATTTAGGACGTTAGGATGATAGCGAGTCTACACTAGTTGCGATTGAACACCCGGCAACAGAGTACGGAACAGAACACCTACAAGTTCATCGGGGCCGAGCACGCCAAATTGGACGCGTCGGATGGTTCGCAGCGGGCACGCGCTGTCTCCGGTGGGTGGACCGCCGCTCATCTTGACGCCTGCGCAGCAGTCGCCGCCTTAGACGGAGGCTTTTCTCGGTTTTCGGACGGGGGTTTCAGTAACTGGCTTCTCACGCCGGTTGGGTCGCTCACAAGTGTCTCACGCGCCGACTTTCGCGCGAGATCTTTAAAAGCACTTTTTAATCAGTTTGCCGCGGAGCTTCCCTTTTAGTATCCTGTTCCGCTGCGCTTCGCAGCGCATCTGGGCGAAAAGCGTTCGAGCAGCCATATATATAGTCTCTCACAGCTGCGCACAGGGTTTCCCATATGAACGGCAGGGGTAATGGGCGGGGCCTTGAAGATGAGACTGGAGTTGAGCGCTCAGGCGGATGGAAGAACGCAGGCGCGTCACGCGCAAGGGGCGCGGCACCGGCATCTTATGCTTGTTTCTTTTAAGAAGAGGTGTGTGTGGGCAGGCACTGGCGCGCGCGGTACGTGAGAACGCTTCGCTCATTAATAATGTATTACGCTTGTTCTGTATTCCTGATCAGTACTCAGTTGGCGTAGGCGGTTTCCGAAAGTTAACGATCGTATTCGGGCGATTAGCAGCCGTTCGGAAAAGAAACTGTGTCAGAGATGGTGCCGGCGGTGACTGGAGAGGGTTTTGCTTCTCCACTGAAAGCGGAAAGTCGACGGGAACCGAGAACCGACCTCCGCGGGGTGTAGTCGAGGCCTTGTGGTAGGGCCCTTTGTCTCTCCGCGCGCCTCGTTTTTTGCCGAAGGATATGCTGAATCCCCGGTCTCCATTAGCGAGAAATGGCCCGATTCGATTAAGCGTCCTCGGCTGCGTGTTACCTGAGCCCCCGGCTTTTAGGCCGTGTTAGGCCCAACTGCTTGCGCGTTGTTTCAGATGGTATATAGAGGACGGTGATCCAGAGCAAGGCGTGTTCGTGGACATTTACTTGGTGGGCATCTGTTTCTTGAACGACCTTTAGGTACCTCGGCTCCAAGTGAGCCTCGCAGCGGTGACAACACCAGGCTTTGGGTTGAAATGCCCCACTCTTGGGATCCTGCGACCAGTATCGGAGACGGCGTTTACTGCGCCGATCGCTAGCGCGCCCCCAGATCCCATTAATTTCCTTTTTAGTCTTCATTATCGTGGTGCTTTATTCCCCAGCCCCCATATCTGCATAGACGAGTTGTGTTCTCAAGGTACCAGTGACGAGTTTACTTTATGAAACGGTGCCTTTAAAGTGTACCCCCTCACGGTCTTCTGAAACGACTTATTTTTATTTTTACAAATCTTTATCCTGAAATGAGACGTTTCATCGTATGTGATCGCGTAAGTATTTGTTTACATGGATGCATCTGTGTAAATGAATGGGCTGCTTTCAGGGACACTCGCATGGGTGGCTGCTCTATCCATCTTCCGCGCTTCCGGGTGTTTGTCTCCTTTTCCTGCGACTTGAATCTGCTCCAAGTTAATGGACTCTGTAATACTTTAAGTACTGCTATCGTGCCCTTTCGTTTCTATGGCTTCCCTGACGCCCTTTTCAGGTTGGTGTCTTGAGGGTCAATACAAGATCAATGCCAATCGCGTAACGTGCCTTTGTTTGCCCTTGTTATTTAATGTCACATACCCATCCCCGCTATATCACTCCTGTAACGGGCTTGATCCTGTCCGCGCATCATAGTTTATTTATTGTATGTCACTTCTGGTACAAAATCATACCGGCTCTTGGAAGTTCTGTTGTGTCGGACTTGTATAGCTCACTTTTGCCATTTGCACCATCACTTGGCATGCATTTTGTGTGATTGCTGTGCTGGCAGGGGCATGTAAGTAAACCTAACCACCCTCCAACACCTTCCAGTTCTCGTTTGAAGTGGCGCGCGCACTGGTGACTGCAATCTCGTGCTGTCAGTTTTGGGGCTAAGAAGTCTGAAAGATCACCATGATTTTTCTTGGACGGGAACCAAATTTATGTCGTGGGAATTTGCTGTTGTTGGAATGTTTGCTTAAAAGTTTTGGCGAGCCAATGGTTTTGGGGCACGACTACCAATGAAACATCTTGTTGGAAACTCGTTTCTAGTTTAATGCCGAAACACTTACTACTTTGGTTCTCTACAGCCATTTACTACACTAGCCGATCATCTGGCTCCATTCCAACCTTCTAAACCTCGGGCATGTCCTTCTGAACCCTGGTTTTCTTCCTGTCTAGATAAGCTACATTTGTCGCTGAAAGGCGCAAAGATGTGTTTTGGGCTTTCCGCTTGGCGCCCAGATAGGTACACCCACACATGTGATTTACCGTTTTCATCGGGGCACCTGTGGGAACGCAGGACGGTAGGCCATGTGTTGTTGGCGTGTTTCGATGGGTGCGCCGAGTGAAATCTACGGAAAATGCATTTCCCCCCCCCCACATTTCGGACTTTGCGGGGGTGTCTGGGTAATAAATTCTGGGTCAATTTGCGCAAATCATACCTCTGCTGATTCCCACGGGTGTCGTCTTTTCGGAAATGCATGGGGTTCCCTGTTTTCCGTGGTGGCTTGGACACCCGAGGCCCATATCTGTATGTTGTGCTTGTATGGAGAAAGTGTCAAATTCAGGTGTCGAAACAGACTTGGGGTTACCTGTGTTTTAGTCTTTCCCCTTGGCGCCCAGGTAGGTGCATCCACACATGTGAGGTACCGTTTTCATCGGGACACCTGTGGGAACTCAGGAAGGTATAACATTTGTTGTGTTTGTGTGGTTTTCATAACATTTTGACCATTTGCTGGTACCCTTTGTCACACAACCCTTTCATTTCCCAAATGTGACCTACATTTAGGTGCTGCTTTAGGCACCATACACTTTGTAACATGCACAAGTTACTTACCCTTGAAAAGGTCTGCCTGTGCTTTTTCAAAAAATGGATGCTTGCCGTTCCTCACCAAATTGGTTTTCCCGATTTACACATGCTAAGTGCTT
This sequence comes from Ambystoma mexicanum, assembly GCF_040938575.1. Lineage (NCBI taxonomy): Eukaryota > Metazoa > Chordata > Amphibia > Caudata > Ambystomatidae > Ambystoma > Ambystoma mexicanum. The sequence goes on from NC_090921.1 coordinate 143,755,364, forward strand.
CTGTTCAGACCGTGAGCATAAACCTCCTGTGTACCATGGCTCAGTGTTTGGCTTGTGGTATTGCTTGTTTGGTAAAACACTACAAAAAATGTGTGCTTTCCTAACTGCAAGAGGCGGGGGGGGGGTGGGTGTAGCAGAACATTGCTTTTCTCAAAATTCATAGAAGCCATTGCCGTACCAAGCCAGCCATGTCCAACACATACCTTTTTTTCCGGTCATTTTCCTGCTTTTCCCCCAATCTATGGCATTTTCCACCCCCTTTCCTAAACTTGGAAGTTTGTCTACTTTTCAGAAATATATGCCTTTCTGTCCTCCAATTCGGCTTTTCTTCCATTCCGTCCATGCATGTCCATTTGGCAAAAATGGGCAAAATCGCCTACCTCACACAACGGTTGATAATCACATCAATTTTTTTTTTCCGGTTTCCACTCAACCTGTTCTTGAAAGCCAGGAAATTGGGGGATTCGGCACAGCATACCATTTGTTCCTAGCTCTTACAAGGAAAACCCCCAATATTTTAGCCCTATTTGCTTATTTTCTCTCACCACTCCTACAACAACCTAGGATTCCTGGGTGGTGTTACGAATGCCTACATGTGGGGGGAAAAAAGGAGCCAAATTTGGCCGAATCGCCACATACCAAAATCACCAAAAAAGGTCTTGGCACTGGGGGGAAATACCCATGGCAGTTAAAGGGTTAAATACTGCAGCTAAATTACTCGTACACTGAGGACCAAGACAGCACATCTCCCCTGCCCTCAAGTTTTCCATTGATTTCCGATTGGCCGTCGCGGCACCTTAGAGTGATGCGTATCACCCACCGAGCCATCTACAAGAAAGGTCCTGAATACTTTCAGCAAAAGATTTGGTGCAATAGGCCCACCAGAAACCTCCAGATCTGGATCAGCTTGCCTAATAATAATTACAATGATATCATATCAACTCATATTGGTGGCACCTCCCTTTTCAGTTCAAGTCCCAAAGATTTGGACCTCACTGCCTATAAACATCTGCCAGATAGGTAACCACCGCCTCTTCAGGAAAGCCCTCAAAACATGGCTCGTCCACCCTGCTTGTCAATCTGATTACCTATAACCAAGCCTATTACGCTGCTAAAACACCACACTTACCCTTCGATCGTCCCCAAAAGCCTATTGCGCTGCACGGCCCAGTAACTGGGGTAAGGTGGGTTGTGGGGTTCTACAAGGTCATCCCTAATCCCATAGCTGGCTTCCGTCCCCATGAGATACACCCCTAGGCGGACTGTTGGGTAGCAGCCTTGCCTCTCTGGCCTTATGGGAATGGGCTTCCCCTAGGGGAGAAGTGACGACATCCTGGGATTCTCCAAATTATTTTCACATTGTATTCTTCTGTTGTATTATGTTGCTTACTGGTTCTCATATCTGTTCTTGTACCAATGCAATAATTTTGTAAGTGCCTTGCTGAAGGCACTGTCGAAACAAAATATAAAAAAACAACTAAACAAACACAGCGCAAAGAGAATTTTCCAACTCATTTTCATGATGACCTTGCCCACTATATATGCCAGTATATAAACGTTTTCATGCTACCTGTGCCCATACATATGCATGCAGGCTACACCAATTCATGCCAGAATTATCTAAGAATATGCTCTTGGCCTGTTAAAAATGCCATGTCGCAGTTAGACAATATATCCAGGCTAGCTGCAAAAATGAAGGCCTGTCTAGCCACTTAATAACACTTATGTTTTAGTTTATCCTTCATGCCCAGTAAAAAATGCCATGCCGCAGGAACAAAATGTAACCAAACTGACTGCATCAATGTAGGTCCATCTAGTCACATAACAATTATGTCCAGTAACAAATGCCATGACAGTGCCACAGTAAGAAGATCAGACCAGACTGGCTACAGCAATGCTGGCCAGTCTAGCCACATAATACCACTTGCCGGTCATTCATACTAAGTGTTACTATGTGGCTAGACTGGCTTATGCTGCAGCCAGTCCGATTACCATTTCTGACTCTAGCAGGGCATGTTTTACTGGGCATCCTGGTTAAAACAAACATGGTAAGCAAACATTGTTTGGTTTAAATGTGATGCCCAGTATAAAATGCCAGACCAGTCAGAAAATGTAATCACACTAGCTGCAGCAATACCGGCCAGTCTAGCCACACAACAAGCCTTATGTTTGCTTTAAGCATGATGCCCAGTAAAAAATGACATGCCAAGACATAAAACGTAAGCAGACTGGCTGCATCAATACAGTACATTTTAGCCATGTAACACCTAGACAGGTGACGCCAAGTCAAATAGAACACAAGCGACACCCATAAAGACAAACCAACAACCCTAGCCAACATCCTCGCTTGCCCCATAGTTGCTACCAGGTACCACACTGTTACAGAATTGGCTAAATGTTAGCAATCACCACACTGAAACTGAGTTGTGGACATTAGCAGGTACACCGGCCATATGAGTGGGAAAGGAAGACAGATAAGGTTATGAAGGAAGTTGATGTAAGTGGAGGCCAGGTGTGAAAGGGACTGAATAGCAGACGAGCCCAGACCAGGACAGAGGTGCATAAATGCGCCCACATCCCATCTGGGCAGATTACACAAACCCAGCGCCTCAACGTCGAGACAGAAATGCCAACTAACCAATCCACTAACAATTTCCCCCCAGCATTCACCTCTCAAACTCCAAACCAAGAACAACAAGCCTCACGTAACAGTACATGACTACCAGCCCGCCAACACCCCAGGCCCAGCCAATTGACCCACCGCGCTGAGGCCGCCAATAGCACATCACTGCTCTCTTGCACTTTTGCAGCTTCCTCCCACTAACTCGCCCTCCCTTCCTCTTTCAGCACCGCCAGGGGACCACTCCGGTGGTGATGGTGTGCGGTACAAATGTCCTTTAACATTAACACTTGCCATGCAGACAGCCCCTGCCCCTTCTTATCCCAAATCGGGTGCCTTCTCGGATTTGGCAGCCAACCCTATATATATATATATATATATCTCCCATACATCACCATGAGTACCCCCTCCCCGTAGGGGTTGTCTCTGGGCCAACTTAGACCAACGGATGATCCTGACCCTACGGCAGAGATAGATGACTGGGCAAAGTGTAAACTCGGGGGTGGGAGCAAAGGGGGGGGCGAAGCACCCTAGTATTTGTTCCACATCCCCTCTACTCCATTTTAGCTACAATTGGCCTACTGAGGGTACTTGTAGTGCCCAAAGTGCGCCATGGGCAATGCTGTAACTCAGCTGGACTGGGTTCAGCTCAGACCTCTAATGCCGTATGCTCAAGCCCTGATAGGCCTTTAGTTGATCTGCATGCTGGATTAATCGCATGTTGTCGTCGTCCACGCTCCAAACGTTCTAACATCAGAAAGGGCCACCATACACATGCATACTGCCTATTCTGATGACATTAATACATTTAATTGAAATTTCACTTTCTATAAAATGTTAAATGTAATATTTACAATTTGCATAAAAATTGCTCAAGGAAATGGGTACAGCTGCTGTCAAATAGAGGGGAGCATTGGAAAGCTTCTGAAGAGAACAGCTTCCCATCCAGATGCACTTGAAATAGAAAAATGCTTTCTCGCTCTAAGGCAGCTGAACATAAAACCTTTGTCCATCAATGCATCTGCAATAAAATGCATGCAAGTTGAAATTCCTTTGTGATATTAGATCCCAAGCAATGGATCCTAGCCAGTCGAGGACCCTCACCTTTCTGGGAGTAATTTAAGCCAGTAACAGGTGTTGCCTGTTTTGCTTGATTCTTCTACTTCTGCAGGAGTGTGTCCTGATAGATTCTGGTTTCACCGTCTTGTGGCCAATGCTGGATTTGACCTTTATGGACTTCATTCACGGCGCATCACTCTTTTTCAACTCTCATGCTGGACTTCCTTTGCATCTTGTATTCATGGTGGCCCTGAATCATGCTGTTCCCATCTTCCTCTTGTATCCTGGCTGCGACATTATGTGTTACTGACTTCTGCAATTGTATTCGCTCTCCACTCTTGCTTCTCCACACTTTTTGACTGCTAACTCTGTTCTCTCCTCCTTTCCCTTCTCCCTTTTCCTATCTCCTCCCCTTAGTTTCTTCTATGCACTTACACTATCAGAATTGTCCATGGACCTAAAATGATAGCAACCTCGTCTGTTTCCTCCACCCTCCCATTACTGTTTTTTCTCCCCACGGCCCCCCCCCCCCCCAGCCCTATCTGAAATGTTGTCAGGCCTAGTATCATAGTCACTTGTTTTGTTGCGCTCCTCTCCCTCACCTTTTTGTTTTTCTCCGGCTCTACCAGACATGCCGTCAGGCCTAGTACGGTAGTCGCCTGTCTTTTTCCATTTCCTTCCCACTCCCTCCCTACCTTCCATATATATGTCTTAGCTCTTGCACTATCTGAAATGTTGTTGGGCCGAGTACAATGGTTAATTTCACATCCTTACTGTTTATGGCCTGTAAGAATGTCATTGTATTTCCCTTGTTCCCTCCCTTGCCTTGAAGAGCTTTGAAACACATAGTTAATTTTTTATAGCGCCTATTCACAATCATATCAATGTACTTATGTGGTTCACCATATGACTGACATAGAAGCAAGTTTTATACAAAAATGGAGCACAGAGCAATGGCAAAATATTAGATGATCAGGCTACTAAGGGCAACATCTGAGAATCCTCTAACCCACAAGTGAGTGCACCTCCACAGAGCGCCATCCCAAATCTTCTAGGGAGGACCCCAAGATTAGCTTGGCTGGGAGACCCAGAAATCAGCCACTTAAATCTCAGGAACCAAAGTTGATGACACAGAGTTGGTGATATGCTTGGTTTCTGCAGTAATTGACACACTCTAGCCTAGAGCAGCTCACCCTGCCACCTGCAGTGCTGCTTCCTCGGGGGAGCAATGAAGGCAAGCAGTCTGCTGCCTTCTAGGTAGATGCACGATGTATAAATCACCTGCATACATGATGGGCATGCCACCCCCGCCAGGCTTGCCTCTGCAAATCCAGCCACCTGAAGGGGTTACCGGTTAGACAATCTAAAAGACTCATGTGGCAGGAAGCCCCCTGGCCGACTCCACTGCACAGACTTCCATCGTGTCTTCACACCACATGGAGAGGCCTGCCCTGCCAGGAGCACTTTTTAAAGCCGGGCAGACTAACCAAGGGCAGAAAAGATGTTAGCCTGGTCGACAGGCCTCACCCAGTTGTACATCCAGGCATAGCAGTTTCCCAAACCTTGCACTGGGGTTGCCACGTTCCTTCTATCTTGACGGACACTGAATAAACCGCTTCCCCTGTTTTCAGGGGTCCAGGGTGAACTCATAGGTACATACACTCCAAAAGGACAGCGCAGAGGTGGACAACCTGCGTTTTATTCTTGGCAAGTGCATGGCAAAATAGAAAGCGAAAGCAATCATCCAGCGCAACCATGACACCCCCTCCAGAGTGGAAATAGCTGAGCAGAATCCAAACTCTGGTTAGGCTTTGCTACGTCTCTCCAATCCGCATTTTGAACAGATTCTTGGAGCCACAGTGATGTTCCACTGAGAACAGTGTCATTGACCCCAGACGAATTCCACATGTGCATCCCCCACAGTGCAGGAAGGTCAGATGAATGTGGACTGTCCACAGGGACAAACGCTTCTGCAGCTGGAAAATGAACCAGGGCACCGCTTCCTGGCCCCTGGCTATGTTCTCACCACAGGATGAGGCTTGAGGGACATGTAAACTGTGGACTGCTCAGATCCGCCGACCGCTCGGTGTCTGAGCACCACTTCAAATCCATCATTAGATTAATCCGTCTGTCCAGTGAAGAGCTTTCTCTCACTGGGAATGCGCAGCATTGTGGAAAGGTCACATTGTTACATGTAATGATGTGGAAAGTATATCAACAAATGAGAACATTGCTTTTCTCAAATGCTTGAAAGAATTCAGAAATTAAATCATTAACGAATGAGATCTTCTTATTTTGAGTTTGATTTTACCAATAACGCTCCTGGCCATCATTTCTGACTTAAAACTTGTTTATGAAAAGAGTTGTCGAAGAAAAATGTCCTGGATCCCAACCCCTTTGGTCCCCAAACAGATTTTTCATCAGTGCCGTCATTTTACCCAGATAGTTCTGTGAACCTTGTTTTTTAATGATGTGGTTCTATGTAGGAAAGGACAACACTGAAATAATAGTTAATATAGACCCGCATTAAAGAGATCCTTTATGCGGAGGTCCTTCCAGTAGGGTCAGGACCCCCAGCCTCAGAGCTCCAGAGGCATCGGCAGGGGTTCGGCAGCTTCTGAAGCACCCTGCTAGAACATGCAATGACTCCCTTCTGTTTCGACCCCTATACAACACCCCTGTGTAGGCGGAGGGCGTGCTACCTGTGAGGTGGCCACTGCTGACTTCGAGGTATTAAGTGCTTGGAGCAAGCCTCCCTTTTCAAATTACCCCCCGCCCCCCACCTTAATAGTCTAGTCTCACTAAAAATATCACTACCATCATCAAACATTGAATTGGAAATCAAATCAATGCATCAACATAAATGACACCAATCACAGCTAATATAAACCTGCACAGGCTCTTGTATTTGTGAACTTTTCGGCGAAATGTTTGAGCAATATGGCGATATGGTGTTAAAGCACTTTTTTTTTTTGGTAAGAGGTAGGAAAAGTAGGATTCCAACCTGTCGACGTTAATGTAATACAATCAGTAAGCATCCCCTGTGGTCATGTGACACGTCCGTTTCAATAATTTCACTTAATGTTTGTAATAGCTGTTGCCACCCTTATACGGTGGCAGGACCTTGACATATGGAAGAACCCAGCTTTACTCACTTGACAACACTGGCATTTGTGTGACCTAGAGGAGTGGCAGGGGAGTGTGGTGGCAATGGGAGTAGTAAAATCTGCAAATACATTGAGATGAACCAGGCACAGGGGCTACGTGAGATGTTCCTTGTAAGTTCACTGATTGGTCTTCTCGTCCAGCATCTCAGGCAGATCCTCACGCCACTTGTGCCGGGCTGTGGGTGGATTCACTCTTCTAATAAGTTGTATATAATTGTATATCATAGACAACAATCCAGCAGTACTCTCCGCAATGACTACCACCTGGACAATATGAGCTGTCGGTGGCGCTCTGGGGACATTTTTGCATTTGCTTTTCACTGCAGGCCTCAACCTATCACCTGCGAGGGTGTTGCCTAACATCCCCGGAAACGTTGAAAAGAAAGTGGACCCTCTAACATCAGGTCTCCCATTTAGTGATTACGAGCTGCGAAGAATGTCGCTTGTGATCAGGAAGGATACAATTAATGAAAACCTCTGACTGATCGCATTTATTGTGTCCCAGGTGCGTTTTAAGGTGGCCACCTCTCAGCCCATGGCTCCAACTCTCCAGACGGGCTGTCATTTTTTGAGACAAATGCTTCCATTTGCCTGTAAAAGGAGCCACTGGCATTTTCGGACATTTACAAATACCCCCAGATGAGGATCAGAAGAAAGAGACGGACGTGGTAAAGGCATGTTCTTCCTGTGAAGTTTATTTTATTTAAAGTAAATTAAGGCCCATCTCTCCCTATAACTACGGGGTGTACCATGCCTATCCTTCTAGCTATGGTGCTAATCAGCCAGGATGAATGTCCAAAAACACATCCGTCCCCTGTCCCAGTCTAAGCTATTTTACCCCCCTCCCCCCACCCCACTATAATTAACTAATCTCATGAGAATGACTCCCTTCTCCTGGTGCTCGTGTTTTGTCCCAAGTTCATTCTCTCTCCCCTTACTCCTTTAAATAGGCCATATGCAAATAGTCTCTTGTCATCCACTGTATTACGTTTTACAGTTCTTTTTAAGGGACTGGTACTTGCCTAGTCCTTATTCATTCTTGTCAGTTTAGGTCTGTTTAGGTTCCTTTTCTCCCTATTTTGGGGTTCCTAAATCTGTTGCACTCTTCTCCACTCTTTTATAGTAGCTCAAGTTCCAATTACAATTCCCTCGTTCCCAGAGTTTCATATGAGTTTGGGCTTCCCGGGTTTATTTTATTTATTGAGCATTTGTTAGTCGCCTATACAACACAATTGTGTTTCCAGGCGCCACAGGGCAAAGTGGGGAGGGAACAAGGGGAAAGAATAACATTGTCTATTTAATTCTCCTTCTTGGATGTGCCGTTCTCATCGGACTGGGAGCTGCCTACTCACCTGGATGGTCTCGGAGCTGTTGTACAGGCAGACTCCCCAACACTTTAATTCCCTGGTCACGCCACCACTGCTTTCTCTGCCTTGTTTGGCTTTCTTCTGCTCTCGCACACCAGTTGCGCTGCAGTGGCAATGTCGCACGTCAGCTCCCCATTCTCCCAGAGCCCCACCGCCTTTCGCTTTATTATGGTCTCTCAGGTCTTTGCTCTCTCTCGACCTCCTCTTTCTCGCTGGTTAGTCTTGCATCATTTCTCAGCCTCCTTGTTGCAGCCCATTGGAGACTTAAATTTAAAGGGATAACTTCCAGAAAAATAGAATCCTTAATTAAACGAACAAAAATGCACACCACTAATAAAAACCTGACTCGCCCACCCATGTAGAGGAAAACACAGAGAAAGCAGACTTTAAAATAAACGGGCCCTCTGGCATTGTAGATATGGGTGCTCAGTGTGACAAACCTGAATATATTTTCACAAGTAGATCTTAGGAGACCCTTATTCAGGTGGCCTGGGGAGGGCTGGCACTCTCAGATCTCAACCCTGGGGGTGGACGAGCAAGGGAGGATCACCTGGTTAAGGGAGCCCAGGGTTATGCTCAGGGAATTGGGGTGGTATTGTACTGGGGAGGATGTAGAGGAGGATATCATTTTAGGACTTTATAGGCTATAATATGTTTACCCACCTTCTTCCCGTTAAATCTATCTTACCCAAACCTACCATTCCCTCTGCATGTAACAAATCCTCTAGGATACCACATCCCGTTGCACTCCAAAACCATCTCTCTCAGAATCCCTGCTTTCCTGTTCCCTATCCGAATACTCCCAATCATTCTTCTTCACGTCCCTCTGGTTATTCTGTCCCGAACACCCAGTAAACAGCATTGACAACACAATCCCCTGTTCAAATCACAATAAAAACGGTGGTCATTCTTGTTCATTCCACAACCCTCCCAACTTCCTAGTAAGAACTATAATCCTGTATAACACCTTTTCTCCAACCTACCCCGTAGGATACTCAAGAACTCTACTGCTCCCCACCCCTGTTTCCAACCTGAACACTTCTTTAACTTGTAACAGACAATGGATTTGTAATAAAACTGTTTACCTGTCCTGACACACGGGTCAGGCAATTAATCAGAATCACACACACCTGAAGGCCCTTTACTTTCCCCACACGGATAAAAGGTGGAGGAAGAGAGCACAGTACGAGCAAGGCAGACCGCACAATGAGACAGCTATCCAGGGCCGGCAGTTCAAGAGGAGGGGAAAGGCAGCGAATATCGAGAGGCTGACAAGGAGAGACGCAACCTTGCCCTTTTCGATGCAGGCCTGTGAAATCTCTGCAGAGGGAATCGTATAACTGAGGACCAATAGCCCAAGTGTGCAGTAACAGATGTCAACGGTACATGGAGCGTATCCATGCTAAGTGGGAGCAAACGAGACTCCTGCTTCTGTGTTACTGGCCTTGATTCCAGTTAAGAGGAAAGCCCAGCGGTACATCACAGCTGGCGAGTCGAGGGGAGAGCCGATAAGAGCCGGGCTGTGGTGAATGAAAGATGCAAGTTGTACTAGGTTCAAGAACTGTTAAAGTGTTGAGGTGAGACCAGCTGTAGAAGGCAGCGGCACCACGTGGGTGCTAACTCTAGAGACTCTGGTCGATTCCATTCTGAGTGAAACTACAGATGCCACAAGGCTGTAGTTGAGCCGTCAACCTGGGTCAAAATGGTCATACAGGAGGTCAAGCCTTTGACCTAAGAACTGTAGAGAAAGTAAGGGAAGTGAATCCCGCAAATCATTGAAAGCAAAGTGAATGTGAAGTTGGCAAGAGTTAACCCGGAAGAGGGATGCTGACGAGAAGGGGGCAAAGTCTAAAGTCTCAAGAAACAGTTAGTTCACAAAGGTGAACCCGGCCAAGGGATGTCCATTGGAACAGTTATAAAGACATTGAGACCTGTAAGTGAAAAGACAAGCCACAGTTATGACAAGGGAGGCTGAAAGAAAAGCAGGGATCCAAGCGTGAATGAGGGAGATCCAGGGGGAAGCCATCGCCCAAAGGTGAGAAGTCATCGTGAACCCGGTGGAGGGAGGCTGAAGATTTGAGAAGGGTCTGCACCCAGAAGAGTGGGGACCCAGGTGTGGAAACTTATCACCCGAATAAAGGGAAGAAACCCTTGTGAAATAACATTTTGTTTTGATACTTTGCAAACTATCAGGCCCCCGGTACCAGGAGGCAAAACCACGAAAGCCTCGATACTGATGGGAACTGGTTTTGAAGGCTCCAAGCCCGAATGAGGGAGATACAGGGGTGAAGTCATCACCCAAAGAAAACGTGAAAAGGAACTTTGTGTTTGTTTTGTTATTGACTACGTCAGGCCCTCGAAGGCAAGAGATTTTCAGGAGAAACGTGGCTTGGCCATCAATGGTCCCGATAGCTGCAAGTGGAACTGTCATCTCGTTCTGGGGAAGCTCGAGACTACACTGTGCTCCCAAGATCCCACCTTACACCGTGCTTAAAACGTGGGGAAGGGAGAACCAAGCTACCGAATCCTGACATATTTGTGAACGCTTCTTTCTTTTCTTGAAAACTACCCCACACCCTTTTTGTATTAGTTGTAAGGTTTGGCAATAGGTTTCTTAGTATAGGCCCTTTTATTTTGACACAACACCACTAGGAGTGCCTTTTTTTCATTTGATGGTCGCACTTGCTCCAATCTTAGATTTAGGTTTAGATTAGATGTTTTACAGTTTAATAAACATCCTTGAACTGTGATCACTTGTGTCTGTCTTTACTGTTGCCACCATGAGTTCCTTACATCGGGCATATATTTTGGCATCGAAATGTCAGTTATTGAATATGTCCTTCAAAAGGTAGAGAAGAGCACCTTACAAGTCACTAGAGATGTTGTCTGCCTGGTCATCTAAGGTGGGCAAAGGGCACAGATTCTCTTCATATAACTTTTATTTCTTGTCTTTCAGGGCTAGGCTTCCACGCTGCCTTTATAGAGTGAAGTCACTGTCAAGACACCCGAGTGGTGCTGTCCCTATGGCAAGTATGCATCAAGACGATTTCAAGGTGGTGCTCCCAGTGCATCGAGACAGTTTGTAATGGGTTGAGTCGATAGATTCCAACAGGTCGAACCAGCAGTCAAGTAGGATTGAAACAGTGGTTTTGCTGGGTCAAGTCGGTGATCGCAACAGGCCGATTTGCCATTGAAATAGCTCAAAAAGTAGGTTAGCCGTTGAAGTACTTGGAGTGCCAATGGCAGCACCGCAGGTCCTATAGCAAGTGAGTTGAGCACCTTCAAGACAGCTTGAAACATGTCTAGATGTGGTAGACAGGATTTGAGCTGCTTTCTGGGCTTTCCAGTTTCTGGGAGATCCAGTCCAGTGTGTTGGGGGCAAGGTCAGTCCTTTCTTTTGCCCTTCCTAGTTTGTGGAGAGCACTTGCCGGTTTCCCTCCCCTCCAGTGGTAGGCCCATGGGTACCAATTCCAAGTGGCAGAAGGCCTTCACCGCCCTGCTGATCATCCCAAATAGACTCTTGAGATGGTTTGGGCTCTTTCTTGGAGTTCTGTCTCTTCATCTGTATAGCAGTGAATTATGGAGCAGACTACCACAACAGAGGTCCAAGTGGATCCTTCAAGAATGGACCATAGATGAATCAACTAAGCGGAGGACCCCATGGGCAGAATGACACATTAGACTGGTCCACAGTAATCCTGTTAAGGATCCAATCCTAGCTGCTGTAACAAATGTTCTTTGCCTGTTGATGTCATACCATCGTCCCTCTGGGCCCTGGTTCTCAGATGAACTGAAGGCCCGTGCGTTTCTCTGTAGGCAGTTGGAAAGGAAGTGGCGAGCCACCTATGCTTTGGTTGATAACTCTAACTACGGCATCTATCAGAAGGCTATTATCGCTGCCAAACCATCCTTTTTTGGTATAAAAGTTGAGGCAGATATTAAGCAACGCAAAGCTTTGGTTCACTCCCTCTCCTGTTAAGGTCAGTTCACGGACTGTGCCCTCAGGTTCTCTGTGATGCTCTGACTTCTTTGTTAATAAAATCGAAACCATTCATCAGAACATTAGCAATGATGATGTGCAATCTGCAACTACTCCTTTTGCTTCTTCACCTATGCTTAATGTTAACTGGTCTACTTTTCAGACCAGGACATCCTCATTGCTATTCATGAGCTTTAATCTGCTTCACCACTTGATCTTATTCCTGTTGCTCTTCTCAAGGAGATCTCGGGGGAGATTGTTACACCGATTACATATTCAATATTTCTTTCTCCACCGGGTATATTTCCAGTGCTTTGAAACATGCACTGGTTATCCCCCTGCTTTAGAAACCCTCCCTTGATCCTTTGGTGCTGTCTAATTTCCATCCTATTTCGCTCCTTCCTTTTCTTCTTATGAAGCTGCTTGAGTCTTTGGTGTCCCCGCTGCTCTCATCTTTCCTTGAAACTTCTGGCTTCTTTGATTCCTTTCATCTGGTTTTCGCTCTGTGAGGGGCCCAGAGTCAGTCCTTACATCTGTGATTGATCTTGTTTGCCTGATCAGGGTGGTGTCGGGGGCAGTGATTTCATTAGAGATTTCTGCTGCTTTCGATACTGTTGATCATCCCACCGTGATCTCCCGGCTATCGTCCGTGGGTCTGTCAGGCCAGGTGTTGGCCTAGTTTTCTGCCTTCCTTGTAGATCGCTCCCAGTCTCTTTCTCTCTCGGTTTAGCTTCAAGCCTGTTCCTCTGTCTTGTGGAGTCCCGCAGGGCTTCACTCTTTTCCCCACACTATTCAACATTTATATTCAGCCACTTCTCCGCCTTATTCATTTCCCGTGGCTTCCGTTGCTACTCCTATGCCGATGATACGCAGATCATGGTTCACCTCGATCTTGCTAGGCCTGATAAACTGCTGCACGGATTAGGGGTACCTTGAAGACTTGGGTTTATGGATGGCCGAGAACGGGCTGAATCTAAATGGTGGAAAGAAGGAGGTTCTGGTTGTTGGCACCTCCAGCCCTCTGTCTTTCTGGACCCCAGACCTTTGGCCAACTACTCTTGGACCATTTCCCTCTCCTGCCTCCGCTGTTAAGGATCTGGGGGTTAAAATCTATTCCTCTCTCTCTGTGCGATCAGGTCACTTCGGTTTGTAAATCTGGCCATTTTAAACTTAGAATTCTAAGGGAAGTTCTTCAGTTTATTCCTTTGCAATTTCATGCACCTGTGGTGGCTGCTCTTGTACTCAACAATATTGACTATTGCAATGCGCTGTATTTAGCTCCTTCAGAATGCTGTGGCTAGATCTGTTATTCGCCCCCTTTGGCGACCATATGTCTTCTCTTCTTCGACAGCTTCGCCAGCTCCCAGTCGAGTAATGTGTCCTCTTTAAGTCACTCTGCATTGTACATGGAGCTTTCTATAAAAGTGGCACAGAATATTTGCAGACTAAATTCTTCCCTTTATGTTACTTTGCGATCACTTTGCTTACAAACTGCCTTCCTGATTCTAATTCCTCGGGTCACACTTTCTTGCATGGGTGCCGCACCTTTTTGGTTGCTGCAGCAAAGGCTTGGAATTCTCTTCCTTTATCCCTTCGTTACATCCTTGATCATCTTTCTTTGCGTAGGGCATTGAAAACTGTTTGTTCTGCGCTGCCCTATCCTGCTTTTTGGCCGTCCTGCTTGGTGAGTGCCATGATGCCTCAGGGTGAACGGCGCTTTATACGTTCTTTTAACATAACATAACAGAATGTTTTGTCTGCAGGAAGTCAGGAGGGGACAGGACCTTTGGGAGACCTAGCAAAATCCAAGATCGTGAGACCCCTCTGTTGAGTGAAGCTGTACCCTGGGCTACTCTAACTCCACCCCTTCCTCTCTGTGCCTGCAACAAAGGGGCTCCACTGATCAGCACCCTGGTGAGAGGTGCCATTATATTGAAAGGACTGCTTTTGAAGTACTTGTTCCAACTAAACCGCCAAGGGAGTATACCTATTTCCTGGAGGATGTGGCGGCCTTCTCTGGGGCATCCAAGGGATGCTTACTAGGTGGAACCCATATGGCTTTTGTGGGTACAACCAGCCCAGATGACCTAATGTGTACCAGGCCCTGTCAAGAATGAGTCACCATCCAAAAGCCGACAAAATTACATCAAATGCTTATAGCTGTATAATTGTGCAATCTCAGTAGCCACCATGTGAAATTAGTCATGCCCTATATTTAGTTTGAACTGCCACCAGGCTGCTTTGGTACTCAAGAATGCTATTTTGAACCTAAGGTGCATACAGTTAAAAAGCCATCTATGCCTGTTGGAACCTTAGGTTTCAGCAGTTGTGTTCAGGAATGCACATGCGACCTTTGAACATGCCTTTTTGCCACTGCATGGCAGCTACTGGGGATGTCAGGAGAGACGGACAGAGCAAAGATGCATTGGTGCACTATGCTTTGACATAGGGCATTATGAAAGTGGGATCTCATTGGCAGAGCCAATTTTCAGAAATGGAATTACCTGCATCATTTTATCAATACAAAAAAGCTTAGGCTAGCCTGCCTTCGCCAGATGGCATTCTGTCACAAGAGGTTCCACATCTATCATTATTTCAGTGATTGAATTTTGAAGAGTATTTCAGCTCCATACACTAGTAAAACTCAACAAGCAAGGTCCAGGGATTATCCCTAAATTGGGGGAGCTCTTGTGGGACCCCCGAATTAATTTGACCTTGTGGGAGGCGGTGCAGGCACAATGACAATGTTTCCGTTCATGCGGGAGCACCTGTCTGATGCAGAGTATGATGCAGAGCTGTATCAACTTGTTTGTCTGAATCGATATACACCTGGGCTGGTGCTGTCCTGCACCCCCTTGATACTAAATGCCCAACTCTGACATGATCCTCTTGTAAGAATGTATTCATAGAAAGTAGAGAAACCAGCAAGCTCTTGGAGTTGTCTCATATAAAGTATCTTCCCTTGAGTGGCTGAAAAAGGGGGTCAGTCTGAGGGGGCGTCCCCTATGTAATGGTTACTGTTTAGATGTTTTGGACATCAAATTCCGACAGCCCTAGCCAGCATAGACAGTGGTGAAGGTACATGGGAGTAATAGTCCCAACACATTTTGTGTGCCACATAATTAATAGCACTGCTCTATTAATGAGCAGGAATTCGAGGAGGATGAATCCTTCCAACCTTTAAACACAAAACTGTCTTGGTTCAAACAGACAATCCAAAACAAAACATATACTACATAGGGAAACAATGGGGTGGGGAGGAGCAAGGTGTGTAATCCTCACAAGGGATGCTTGGGGATTGGGTCTGTATGTTTTTGTACAGATTTGTCAATCTATGACACACACTCAGATACAGTTACAATACCACACAGCAGTAGGAAGATCTAGGACAAGGTAGAGATGCAGTAGCTGCAGTCATGCCGGAGTAACAACTAAGGTGTATTCAGGTGTTGTGTGATTGTCACAGTGCTGCAACTACTGTCACTGCATTCAAATCCATCACACTATGGAGACGCACAGTTGTTTACCTTTGATCCTGGCTCCTCTTCGGCTGTACTCAGATGGATAGACAGGGTAGGGTCTGAGCGGGCAAGGCGCACCCTAAATCTGCAAATGCCCACTTAGCAGCGACGTGTGGACGCTTACAATGTTAATGTCACTGCGGTGGACCTAAATATTGGCTTCAGGCCCCACTAGTTAGACAATCCTGTCATTAATATCGGAGTATCTGCATATATTTTACAAATCATATATTGCCAGTATGTGTCACGATTCACTCCCTTCCCTCCGATTCCCACCACTTGCGGGCATGATTTGGGGTTTATTCCCTACTGGACTTTCCTTACGAACTTTATGCTACAGTGCTGTGGTGAATTGGGAGCGCTAAATCCTCTTTTTCCATGCTATTCCCCTTCCCGATCCATTCCAGGTTTTTGGCAGCCAGTATGCTGCTTTAATCAAAAAACTGCTTCCCAGAATGCCTGGCCCACTGCTTCATCTCCATCCTTGCAGGACCAGGTTGGGTGGAGGAAAAGCAACACCTGTGGCTGGCAGGTGCAGTAAGCAGCACACCTCAGTCGTGTGCTCATTAAGCAGCTTTAAAAGCCTCAGTTTGCTTCAATCCAGCGCTGGTCATTGATGCAGTGTTCCTGTTTGTGACTGGTCCCATGTTCCTGGTTCTTAGCTTAGTGTCTAGTTCCTAGTTTCTACTTTCTTGTTCCTTTTCCATGGATTTCGAATTCATTGTGCTTGTTAGTGATTTCTGCTTCCTGGTTTCCCTTGCTGTCTTCCTCTGTTTTGCAGTCAGCACTTCCCAATTTGCCTGTGTTCTATATTTCTTTTACTTTGCCCTATTCTGCTATGAAACCTTGATCCTTTAGTCTCTCCTCGTTTATAGATTTAGCATTTTCTTTTTTCCCTGGATGGGGAGCTGGAGGTGTTGCCTTTGTAATTTTGTGTTCCCTGCTCCTGTTACTTTACTTTCTCTTGGAATCTATTCCAGGTTTTCCCTTGTACTTCTCCATTTGTTCCCTATTGATTATGAGGTGTGCTGTGCTGTGGTAGATAGCTCCTGTGTAAATGCCTATGATTTCCTCACTAGTCTTACTTGACCCTTGTCACGATGTATTAAAGTTATCCTCCCATTGCTGTTATAGCCTTTCTGGGTCCCAGTTTGATCAACAGGGTTTCTGGGCTTCGCTGCCATTTCAAGTGGTATTTCTCATCCTCGTGAGTATTGTCTTTTTTTTTGTTTTTTTTAAATGTTTATTTTTGAACAAGGCAGGAATCATTACATACATTTGTAATCGACATTTAGAATGCATTAACACACAAGAGTATTGCTTCCCCTTCCCCTCTCAGAGTTCATTTAGTAGATCAGTCTCCCTCCTCTTGTTCTCGCTCCTGCGGGGCGGGCCAGCTCTCCAAGACTCTCCTGGCCAGTTGGGGTTTATATGTTAAGGCTGGAAAGTCAGTCAAATTCGAGGATCGGGTTCCAAATGTTCTGGAAGCGATGGAGAAAGCCTGCCCTGGCCGCAGTCACCTTCTCCGCAATGAGTACATCCCACAGTTTCATCCACCATAAGGGCAGGAGCGGGCCCTCCACCGACTTCCATGTACGGGCCACCACTATTCTGCCCGCCAGCAAGCAGTGTGATAAGAGTCTAGCTTTGGGGCCCTTGCGCGGGAAACTCCCCGGAATCGGGGCGCCTAAGAGGATGGGTTCAGGCTCTGGTGGGAGTGTGATGTGTGCCATTGCTGCAATGGCCGCCAGGCATTCTTTCCAGAAAGTTTGGGCCTTGGGGCAGGTCCACCACATGTGGGAGAAGGATCCTACCTGGCCGCGTTGTCTCCAGCAGGCCGGGTCCATGCTTGATTCATGTGGTGCAGTCTCAAGGGGGGATAGTACCATCTCAGTAGGATTTTGTGGGCGCATTCCCTATTTGTAACACAGGAGGAGGCTGATTGGGTACGGGTCCAAATGTCCACCCAGGACTGGTCCTCTATGGGGTGTCCCAAGTCTGCCTCCCATTGCGCCATGGCCCTGGACTTGAAGGTGAGAAAGTCCTTTTGGAGGAGCTTGTATAGTGTTGAGATCTTACCTCGGAGTGGAAGGTCGTTGAGAGTGAGTTCTATGGGTGTGGGTGGGCGTGTTGCTGCTTGACGAATCTGTGGGTGGGAGCACCAGTGACGCAGTTGGAGGTAAGTGAACCTGTACGTTTCTTGAAGGTGGAAGTTATCCTTAAATTGTTCGTAAGAGCGCAGTTGTCCTCCCTCGAAAAGTTGTCCTATGGTCTCCAGGCCACCCGTAATCCAGTTTTTGAAGTTCCTGGGGTCCAAGCCCGGGGAAAAGACAGGATTCATAAAGATGAGGAGGATGAGGGACTGAGTCCCCTGGGGACTTTCTTCTGCTTCAGCGTCCTATCCCAAATGGCCACAGTATGTCTGGTGGATAGCAATAGCTCCTGCCATGGCCGTCTGGTCGCCGGTGAGATGTGGGGAAGAAAGTGTAGGGGTAGAGCTGGACGTGACTGTTCCAGGCCCACCCACCTAGGACGATTTGTAATTGTTTGCCATGCCTGGGTGCACGCTAATTGGGCCACCACCTGGTATTTCTGAAGGTCTGGGACTCCCAGGCCACCAAGTTTCGCGTTCCCCATCATTGAGTCCTTTGGTATTCTGGCTTTTTTCCCCCTCCAGATAAAGTGCAGCATCTTCCTCTGTAGGTTCTGGAGTGCTGAGATCGGGATCAACACCAGGAGGGCAGAGCATGCATACAAAAATCTTGGAAGCAGGTTCATTCGACATGCAGTGATCCTTTCCATTAGGAAGATCTCCTGGGAAGCCCAGCGCTTCAAATCCGTCTCCAGTTCTTGGAAGAGCGGGGGAAAATTCACGCAGTAGACATCCGTTGGTTTGGCAGGGATCTGGACCCCCAGGTAGTGGATAGCCTTCGTCTTCCATTGGATCGGGCATATTGGTATCAATTCTTCTCGCTCTCTCGGTGAGAGGCCGACTCCCAGCGCTGTTGATTTATTAAAGTTGATAGAAAAGCCTGTGACCCTTCTATAGTCTTTCAGTTCGGCCAGGGCGTGGGTTAACGATCTGCGGGGGTCGGTGATCGTTAGCAAGACATCGTCCGTGTAGAGGGCCAGTTTATGGTGCGAAGTCCCTACTTGGAGACCCTTGATTGCGTGGTTCAACCTAATTCGTTGAGCGAAGGGTTCCATGATCAGGGCAAATAGGAGTGGGACAGCGGGCATCCCTGTCTCGTTCTGCAGGTCAGCGAGATGGGGGTCGAGAGATTGCCGTTGATTCGGAGTAGGGTTCTGGGGGATTCATAATTGGCTAGAATCATCGTGCGGAATTCTGGGCCAAATCCAAACGACTCCAGGGTGAGCCTCATAAATGTCCAGTCCACTTTGTCGAATGCCTTGGTTGCGTCTAGCGCTATAAGCGCCATCTTTTTGTCTCCACGTGTGGCTAGTTCCACCAAATTCAGCGCTCTGCGGATGTTGTCTGCTGTAGATCGGTTCTTCAGGAAGCCGCATTGGTCGTGCTGAATTATGTCTGGAAGGATGCGGGCTAGGCGAGTCGCCAGGATCTTGGAGTAAATATTGGCATCAATGTTGAGGAGAGCGATGGGCCTATACGAGGCTGGGCATCTCGGGTCGCCTCCCGGATTTGGGAAGCAGAATGGTGATGGACTCTTGCATAGATGGAGTTATTGCATCGGTCTCTCTAAAGGAATTTAATAGCTGTACCAGTGGGGCTAGTAGCTGGAGCTTGAAGACTCTGTAGAACCTGGTTGTGTAGCCACCCGGGCCTGCCGCACGGGATTTCAGTGATTTTATAGCTTCATCCACCTCCTCCGAGGAGATTGGTGCCTCTAGGAGGTCCCACGTAGCGTCCGGGATACGGGGGAGTGCTGCTCCATGAAGGTATTCCCTTTGTTCTTTCAGATCCCGTGGTGGAGCGGTCATTATCTGTGTCAGATGTTCAGCTGCCAGGCGTTGTTTGTCCTGCTCTGCATAGTGGATTCGGTTTGTGTGTCCCGAAGCCCAACTATTGTATTGTTTCATTTTGCTTGGGCTAGTTTGGCCACCAGTAGCCTGTTAGCTTTATTGTATTTGGCGTAATAAAATTGCTTCGCTTTTTTCCATTTGATGTGCTGTATGTTCGGCGTAATGGGCCTCAATCTTCTGCCGTGCGGAGGGCTCGTTGGGTCTTCGGGTACCACCCTTTTTCTTTGTGGGTCCGCTCCGCTTTCCGGAGGTCATCCTCGGGGGTCAAGCAGGTCTGACGTCTAGCTTTATGGAAGGCAACACCTTGTGCTATCAGCTCCCCCCTCATCGCGTCCCATGTGTTGGTGGGCGATGTCTGTTACGGGGTTCTCCAAAAAAAGTACTTGATTGTGGTGGCAATTGAGTCCCTAAGCGGTATATCGTTGAGAATAGGATCTTAGAGCGTCCATCTGCGTCTGGCTGGGAGAGGAGGGACCTGAGCTCGGATTTCCAAGGACACTGGCCCATGGTCCGACAGAATCCGTGGGCCTATGGAGACCTTGTTGGTGAACGAAAGCAGTTGGGGAGAAACCAGAAGGAGGTCGATCCTCAAATGTTCTGTGGACGTGGGAATAGAATGAGTAGTCTCTTTCAGAGGGGTGTAAGACCCTCCATGCATCCACCACTTCCAGGGTTCTGAATAAGCGTAGCACCGCCAGGGCCAAGGTGAGGTCCCCGGATGATGGGGGATGGGACTTGTCAACTGTAGGATCCGGCACACCATTGAAGTCGCCGCCGATAATGACTTGGCCTTCCAGGAAGGCGGGTGGTGCATAAAAGGCGGCTTGAGCTGAGTTGGGGGCATATATCGACACAAAGGAGTATAGTTCCCCAAGCAACGAACCGGCCCTCCGGACAAAGTTTCGTGTCGTGAATCTGAGGATCCACTCCTTCCCTGAAGAGAATAGCTGTACCACCTTTTTTGGCATTTACAGATGCGCCAAATTGTTTCGGGAAGAGGCGGGAGCGTAGACGTCCGAAGTCGGCTGGCAATAGGTGTGTTTCCTGCAGCATGGCCACCGTGGCCCCTTCTTTGTGAAGTTTCTGTAACATAGATTTGCGTTTAGCTGGGGAATTTAGGCCTCCGACATTCAGTGAGATGAAATCCAAAGTGGAATGGTCTGGGCCATTTGGCACTACTTGTGGGGGAACGGGGAAAGGGGTTGTATCAGCCAACATCTCTTGTATCTTGCATCTGCGTGTTTCCATGCCATTGAGTTTTTTGCTCCAACCTCAACGGGGTGGTGGCGAATTAACTGGATGGGGGCAGGTTTGTGTGTCCAGCACCCCCTCTTGGCCAACGTGGCCATGTAACTGTCCGTAGCCAACATGGCTAAACTTGTGGGCATCGTCTTCCAAGGACGTAGACGGATTAGTCCACAGAAGCAGGCGTGGGGTGGGGCCCGTTGCCACGATTAGTGGGGTCATTTTGTTCCTTAAAGATGGTAGGATTCTTTGTGTCGCTATTTCTTCTTTCTGAATCTCGGGACTCTGGACCATGAGTTTACTTTGGTGGTGGGCGATTTCGGGAGGTCTGGTCGGAGGCCCTCTCTACGTTCACGGGTGATGGCGCTTCAGCAGGGGTCGGGTTCATGATCTGCTCAGCATCCTCCAAGTGGCTGATTCTTCTCTGGGTGCCTTTGTAGGCAAACTGTGGGGAAGAGCCACCGGTAGCGAATTTGTTGATCTTGTAGGAAGGCTGCTAAAGGTCGGAGCTCGTCGCCTCTGGAGCGTGAGAACGGACAAGTCTTGATAAATTTGGATTGGGGTGCCTTGGAAAGTTATTAGATCAGGGGATCGGCTGATTGCGGAGATAGCTTCTTTCGTCGTGAAGAAATGACCCCTGGTAATGACATCGGGTGGGGGGGTCTGTATCCACTCCCCAGCGAGGGCGCATCCTATGAGTGCGGTCCAGGAGGAGCTGTGACTTCTCGAAGTCCGGGAGAAGAGCTTGAAAGAGGTCCCCCACGTATTTTGCCAGGTTTTTATCTGGGATAGAGGTCGGGACCCCCCGAATGCAGAGGTTGTTACGTCGGGCCCTGTTTTCTAGGTCCTCCTGTTTAAATTCCATTGTTTCACATTTGTCCTGGAGGAATCTGAGCGTTGAATCTCCTTCAGGGTAGACGCTTGGTCCTGGGTCCGGTCTTCCACTTCTCCTAGCCTCTGTTCAGCAGTTGTTGCCCTTTGGTCAATGTTCTCTAGTTTGGTAGAGAGCTCCAGCATGCATGATCTGAATTCCGATTTAATGTCCGCCATGAAAGCTTTGATGTCATTTTTCGTGGCGAGGGAGCACATGTCTTCTGGAGTCCCCATGGAAGGGGGATCTGGGGGGGTCTTGTCTTTTGGGCTTCTCAGACACCAACAGCATCGTTGCAATATCTGCGTTTTTGCCGGCTTTGGGTTGTCTGGACATGTTGTTCCCCCGGGCAAAGCAGGGGATCAATGTACCCCGGAGCCTGGAGGGAGGAATGTTGCAGCGTTAGCACTCAGTCACAGCAGGCAGGGGGGGGGGAGAGGGTGGGCCGGGGCGCCCCAGGAAGATCTTCTCGTGTGTCCGGTGAACGGGCAAATGGGCCCAGCTGGGACCTCCCAAGTTGTTGAGGGGGGCGGGGGGAGGCGCCGCCAAAGCTCCACCTCCTCCCCCGGCTCACCTCCACCCCGGGCCGGGGCCTCTTCACTCGTCAACAGCACTGCACAAAGTCCCCACCACTACCTCCCGGCTGTCTGCGGCGCGTGCGAGGCTGCAGATAAGGTCGCTGGGATGTCCGTAGGAGCTCCCCCTCGCCAGCTCCCAATGCTCCTCCACTGGTCCCTCGCGGCTGGGATCGGAGGGGCCGTTATGTCGCGGCTTCAACGCTGGCCGTAGGGATCAGGAGGAGGGAGCTGCAAGTGCGCTGGAGAGAAGACTCTCGGTGGGCTCCCAAGGGTAGGAGCTCCTCCCCCTCCTCTACGCCAGGCCGCGGCTTCTGCTGTTTCCTAGGCCCTCGTCCGCCATCTTGGAGGGAGGAGCGGGCGGGGAACTCAAAGACTCGTAACTTTGCGGCAAAGCCCTGGAAAGCTCCCGGAGCGCGGCCACCACTGCCGCAGGCTTTCCACGAGCCCTGGTTAGAGCGGGGCCCATCGTCTTAGCCTATTTGTGGCCCCAAAATGTCACGGCAACGGGCACCCCACGGAGGCCATCAAGGGAGCGACTGCATCGTCGGCGCTCCAGGCCACACCCCCAAGTATTGTCTTTAAGTTACCTTATACAATACCATCATGGGTGTTACCTCACAGATCTGTCTTGCTTGCCCTGTATGTGGGCTGAGCGCTGTCAGTACCTGTAACAGCGATTGTGGGTAAGGAGCTTGCCGACTTTCTTTGTAATCATAAGGCGCTTCTAAGTGCTTACCCCACATCCCTTTTCATATATTTGTATTGTTATCCCGCTCTACTTGCACTTTCTGGGTTTTAGTGTAAATGTGTTTTAGATCCTGTGTGCATGTTTGACTCAAGGCTATACACAGTGTGATCTTGTGCAAATTTCCCTTGCCATATTCACTGCCTTTGTCCTCATAACAGAATGACCAGCCCACTATTCCCATTGAATATGGTAAATTTAAGAAAGAAAGGCAGCAAAAACGGGTTTGTACAGAAAGGATCCCCTACATTTACCTGCAATAATGAAATTGCCAGTTCTGACATAAATTAACTCATTGTCACGAATGGGCATTTACGTGCAGAGTATCTTTCCCACAGGATGGCACATTTTCCATTGCAGATCGTAGTTCTGTGTTTATTCCATTTCTGATTCTATGTCTGCACAAGCCTTAGCGGCAGAAAACACACTGTTAGGCTTACTACACAAGAGTACTTCTGTTTGTGAACCCCATGATTCCAGTTATGCTTCTCCTCAGATTGAACAGTTTCATGATAGAAACAAATAATGGAGGGGTTCCTTGCATACATTCTACGCACCCTCAGTCTGTAGCATACACCTCTGTAAAAGAGCATACTATAGTCCCCAATGCCAAGAGGTCTGATGTTAATAGTTTGCTTAAGGGAAACACAGACCAAATTGGTAAAAGAAAGATGAAATCACAGAACCTGCAAGCAGTGAGTGATGTACAGTTAGTGCAGAATGTTAGGCAGAATCATATGCAGTACCCTTTGGGAACACCACACACAATTAAGACAAGCAACTGTACAAATACACCTTTGGTACAGGCCTGTACTACACAGTAAAGTGGTAGCGATGGCTGAGCAGCCAGACTTATCTCAAGAGTAAAGTGAGCAGTATCAGAAGTTACACAAAGGATAGAAATTGCTATGGTTCAAACAAACACTGACTCAAGGTTTCTGAGTAAAAGAATATACATTTATTTACACATTGATTTGTAAAACAGTTCACTAAGTAAAGCAGCAGAAGAATCATAATCTTAATATACTACACAACACCCAATCAATTCTGGACAAGTTAAGCTCAAAATGAAGTATGAGCAAAATGGCACTCCAGTAATTTAAAAAGGGAGGGAAAGACAAAGTTCTCCAAAACCAGACAGCACCAACAAGTAAGTAGGCAGGGCAATCTAGAAAAGGCTTGCTACAATGAGGATTCAAATCAGTAGGACTGGGCCAATGTTAATGGTTCAGAGTCTTTGCAGAGGATCACACAATTCAGAGTAGTTTGCGGTTAGTCTTTGCCAAGAGTTTGAAACGAAGTTGGTTGAAGGAAAAGTTATTTGAGAGTAGACCAGGACAAGCCCTCGTATTGGCGAAAGATTTAAAACACTTTCACTGTGGTCGGATGGAACAAACAACTGGGTTTGAACAGTTCCTTAGATGAAGAATGCTGTAGCTGAGGTAGAAGTTCCTGTCAGATCCTGCAGGCTCACAGTTCCTGACGCGACTGTTGGACTGACACGAAGGAGGAAGACTGGAGGGTCCTGCGCTGCCCAGGGAAGAAACCAGCAGCAGAGCAAAGCAAAGAATAAAAGGTGCGCTCCTTACAACCCAAACAGGGTCCGGTCCTCCTGGCTATCCGGTTCACTACAGCGATGCACAGCAAATTCGACCACACTCTTAACAGGTGAAAAAAACGAATCCTAGAAATCCAGCAAAGCTGCTGAGGGACTAAGTAGGTAAGGGAAATTAGCCATTCTGGAGAATTCTTCCTAACACAGGACATGCTGAAAGCTAAGCCCAAGGAATAAAGGCTAGAATTTGTTTCTTTATTAGAGGAGAATAAAACCTTAGTCTTTACTGAATACACCTCGGACCTTGTCCATTGTTGATGATGTGAACACTGCTCAGTCCTTGAGTTCAGAGACTTTAGTAGACTATGATATTTGTCAATATGTAAGATCTACTGGGAGTGAAAGTCTTCCAGCACAGCGCTTAATCAGGGCACAGTTTCTGACATGTATCCTTCTGTTTGTCAGGGATTCCAGTTAGCTGAAGATTTACTATGCACTCCTTTACTTAAGATTTCCTTTGTAGCAGATTGTCACAACCCCGAGCTAGAACACATGCAAGCTTCTCGTTTCCAAACACAATCCACTAGTGGCCTACATAGATTCAGTCACTACAGTAGGCTTAGGCTCTGCTCCTGATCCAGCTACTGAGACTGAAGCAGATGTGGAAAACAATGCTACCTCTGTGTTCCCGCTTTCTTCTGCCAATTCTGGTCACAACGAACAGTCCGAGAAAGTACAGATTTCATGTTCTGATTAACTCATTCCACAGTATACCGAACCAGAAACCTGGCAGGCGATTCCAGAACTGTTGATTGTTAATCTGCCTCTTTGAGAGGCTAAGACAGATGGACAATTGACAAAATCTTGATTAAAAGAGACTTTACTATGGTGATTCCTCTGGTCGATTTTGACTTTTACAAAAAAAAAAGACTGTCATCCACTAAGGAAAGGGACTGCAAAGGTACAGCTCAGTCTTTGGTTACTGGTGCCAAGGAGTCTACTGCCCTAGCGGTGCCTCCCATTCCTGAGCCACCAATGTGTCTGTTGACTTCTGAGACTTCAGTCTGTCCTCCTACATCCATTGACTCTTCTACATTCCAGTCCCCAGCTCTTCAGTCATCTTAGGCACACATGTCCTCAATCAATGAACCTCCGTCATTTACTCAGAGCCTCCACCATGCACATGGTCAGTCCAAGAGACCTTTACATGTTTGTCTTCAGCTGCTGAGATAGCTCCAGTATGTATCGACCAAAATAACTTATTGCACCCCCAACAATCTGGCTTCAGAGAAGCCCATGGAATAGAATCTGCACCACTAGACCATCACACTAAAAGGCTAGGTATAATAGAAAAGGGTATATCCGGACCGCTGATCTTGTTGGACCTCTCGGCAGCTTTTGATTTTCTAGATCATCAGAAGCTGAGAGAGGCCATAGCTAAGTCAGGCAATTGCTCCCAGGAAGCCATTGAATGGATTTCCTCTTTTCTTGGAAATAGGTGTTCTAAGATCCAATGGGCAATCGTTCATCAGCCCCCCCAGCCGGTAGACTGTGGTGTGCCTCAAGGAGCCAGTTTCTCACCCCTGTTTAACATTTAAATGCGTTGTTTCTGCACCCTCCTCACCAACATTGGAATATTTTTTACAAACTTCGCAGATGACACACAGTTGGTTATCGAACTGACTGGTTGTCACACCACAGATAACGACAAACACAACTCCCATCTACAACTCCATTGAGGCATGGATGAAGACCAGGATGAAGACCAACTGGATGTGCCTCAATGGAGGGAAAACCGAGCTCATGGTCTTCGGTTCTTCTCAAACCAGAGCCAATCTTGACCCAGCCTATATACAGCATTTAAAATCAAAAGTTCAACGGTGAAGGTCTCAGACAAAGTAAAGACCCATGGTGTATATCTACAGGCTTCACTGGGAGCGGATGCACACATTGCATATCTTAAACTTGCCAGTACCACCAAAAACTGCTGAGACAAATCAGGCCCCACCTAAGTCAGGAAAACGGCTCCACTATTGCTAGAGCTATAATCCTATCCAGGTTAGTTTATGGGAACTCTCTAATGATAGGAGACAGCAGTACATACATTAAACAATGCAAAATCGTCCAAAACAATGATGTAAGGACAATCGCTGGTAAATCAAAAAAAGGAGCATATTACCAATGAGAGAAAAGCCCTTCAAGTCAATGTCCTTGGTCCACCATTGTTTATACAGAACTGCACCTGAATAACTGAAAAAACAAATCAGCCCATATGTACCTGGTTGGACTTTAATTTCGAAAACAAAGAGCTAGTTAAAGCAAAAAAAAGCAAATGGACTGGGAGGGGCGTTCCCCACCAGAGCAACTGCCAAATGGAACAAAACTCCCACCCCAACTTAGACTTGAACCGAACTACTTTAAGTTCAGGAAAAACCTGAAAACTGTTCTCTTCAAATGAGCTAGTTACGATAAGACCTTCCCTCACTACTGACCACTAGTACTTGAATGTCCTGTCTCTCTTTCACTGTTATCCTGGCCTTTTTTTTAAGCGCCTCGATGCCTGCGGGCTGCAGCGCTCTATAAATAAATGTCTTCAGCCTCAAAGTTTACTCTAACCTGCCTGTCTTCAGCTACAGCGACTCATCCAGCATATCACCAGCCATGGAGCCTCCGGCAGTCCGTTCTAAGTGCATGTCTTCAGTCCCAGAGCCTACTGCTTGTTTGGCTTCAGTTCGTGAGACAACTGTGTCCTGCTTATCCTCGGTGCCAATATCAGAGGTATACCTGTATACACTGTCCGATTCTGCTGCATGTCCTTCAGCTCCATAGATTCCCAACCATTTACTGCCGAAGAACTTCCAGCCTGCCCTTAGACTTCAGAGGGACCAACCGAATGCCTGCCTTCTACACAAGATGATTCTCCCAACTGCTTGACTTCAGCACCAGAGCCTCCCGATTATATTCAGCATCAGATTTTGAGACTTTTTCCCGCATGCTTGCAGTTTCCCCGCCTCCCCCCTGTCCGCTCTCAGCAGTAAGGCTAACAGACCATCTACCATTGTCTAATGCGTGTTACTCTAGCCTGCCTTCATCCTCAAGCACTTATGTGTCCGCTCCCAGTGACCGAGTTTCCTGTGCCTTCCAACTCTGCTTCAGACCCTGAAAGTCCTTAATGCCTTTCTACGACTCATGAGTATCTTCCTGACCAGAGGCCTGCATATGATTCTTCTATACTGCAGCCTAATACTATGTATTCCAGTCCATCTTCTTTTGTGAACAGACCACCATTTCCATCAGTGCCACCTCCAAAGAAAAAACGACTTCTATCATGGAAAGAAGACAGCCGTGGGAGGGGGTATACTGTCACGATTCACTCCCTTTGTTCCCATGACTTGGGGGCATGATTTGGGGTTTATTCTGTAAAAGCAAAAGGAAAGATCGAGGCTGAGTACCCCAAAAGGAAATACACCAAACATGGACTTATAAAGATTCACAGATCTTTATTCTAAAACTGTACAGTTACAAAGAAACAAAGTATCAGATACAGATCGGCTCTCAGTACATCACAGCGAACACCAGCCCTTTCGGTGTGAGAAGTGAGAGGTACTGGACGTCTAAACAGTTGCACATTTTATACATTTCCAATTATCATGTCCAGGTTAATTACAGGTTAATTATACAGGGTCTAGAGTTTGTGCCGAGTTCACTTCTGGTTTGTCCAACTATATACTCATGGATCATCCTAAATTCACATACAAACAAGTTGCAATGGTGTATTCACGGGATTAACAATAAGCCTTAACACATGTCCTATACAATGCAGTTCAGCTAGTGTCCATGCTCAGTATTGGTATTACATTGTAGTTGATGTATGTCCGCGGATCGGACTTGTTGGCGCAGACAATCCTCTGTCTACAAGCCGGGCATGGGACAAGGTCTCTTTACTCAACCTAAACATTCGGCCAACGGACAGTTAACACATTAACTAACGTACAAGGTTCAGGACGGCTCAGTTACAAGCGGGAAACACTGTCCACCATTTTAGAACACAGAATCACTTTAGAATAGAAATCAAAATGGCGGACGGACCTAAAATGACGGCGAAGTAGATCTAAGATTGGAACTTTGCAACCCGGTTTTCTTCGCAGAGAGACTGGGTTTAGGCCAATATATACAATAAAGGAGGCACAATATATCCTGTTTAACAAACCCTCCTTTTGCCCTAAGCCAAGCGCTAAACTACTTCTTGTCACTTTACGAGTGACTCCACGTCTCAATGTCCATACATCCTGAATCACTATCAGAGATATCAATTGCCATGAGGTCAGATACTGAGATTTCCTTCAGCACAAATTCATTCGATATTTTCTCTGGGGTGTATACTTTGTGTCCTGAAGCACCCATCGCTTGTGCACAACATCCTCCTAACATTGAACACGTACCAGGAAGATATTGTATACAACAACAGAAAAACAACAGAATACCTAAAATAATTAAAGACCGAAAGTAGCTTCCATCCCCAAGATCGCAAGAAGTCCCAGAACCAAGTGCTAAGATCCCAGTTTCCCTCGGGAACATGCACTTCTGAACTAAGGACGTGCAGATTTTGTATTGTTCTGAAAATCGTTGGGGAGGAATCTGGCACGAATACACATCAAGCGGACCCCACTAATTTACATACTCCACCACGCTCAGCCAGGATGACCCCTAATGCCATCCGGTTCTGAAGTGCCACTAACCTTATTGCTTTTTGTTCTAAAGTCCTGTTATAGAGTATATCAGTGGTCCGGTTGATGGTCCTCTCCAGTACTCTCGCTAGTCTTCTGATATCTTCAAAGTTCAGTATTTGCCCCCAAAATGGCACAACAGATTTAGCTACATCGCCCATAACGTGTGCTGAAGTATCGCCATTCTCGTCCCGCTGTGAACGAGCCTCTGCAATTTCTACAGTGCTAGCAATGAATACCCCGGTTAACAGAATCCCTAAATAACAGGTTCCCTGCCAATCCCTGGGTAACCACATTCTACATTACCGCAAACAAAGTAGACCGGGTCGCCTACCTACAAAGGTCTGTCCTCACTAGTCAAATTTGCAACATTGGCACAACCATTGAAATCACCCATTGACTGAGTACCATTCCTCTGTATGCTGAAAGAAATTGAATCAGGGTTTTGATTAACAGTGTAAGAAGGTGGCGTGGCATCCCTATTGCCTATCTTGAAGGAGATCAAAGATTGAAAAGGACGGGACAATCCATCAGAAGGCCTAATAGAAGCAACATTAGGCTTGCTCCTATTCGTGAAGAGTGAGCATCCCAAGGGCGTTAGAACACGTTTCTCAATATCATTCAAGTTAGTTCCATGAAAGTTCCCCGAGATGCTATCGTTCCATCGGCCAAAGAATAGTGCCCTTAGGGAAGCATAGTATGCAGTCGTCAAAGGTAAAGGATGAATATACCAACCCAGCCCTTTATCCCCGTGTTGCGGTAAATGCGAGCAGACCCAACAATTGGATTTATTAAAAATGGCATGTGTGGCATTCATAATGAGTAATAGAGTATTGTTATGGTAACTCTGTCTGTGCTGAGAGTCTCTAGGAGATGAGCAGATGCACAAAAGGTGTAGAACAGTGGGTACATTTTCAGTGGGTAACAAATTTTCAAGCAGATGTACTTCTTCCAAAATCCTAAGGCAATGACTATTGTGAAACCAGTTAACATAATCACGGGACAACAATATGTTTTCAGGGCCCACGCATTTGATTGTTCATTTTTACGGTTGGTCACACAGTCTCTGTTCCGTACGAGAGAGCGGTTACAGGCATTGTCTCTTCAAACTAATTCACCAAAGTTAATTTGCTGGCGATCTCCAGATCGAGCGTTTTCTTAGTCTTTTTTCCAAACCCTAGCCAACAGAATCCCCTTATGTACAAAAGATCGGACCAAAGAGACACGCCCTTCGATGATTTTCCTTGATGGCACAGCCAAACCGTGCAGTAAGTCTACTTCCTCGTATGCAGATCGTACCTTATGATCCCTGGTACTGAGCGATCTGTGAACAACATGTTGTTACTTCCTGATGGAAGGGGTGAATTCAAAGCAGGATCCAACACAAGTTTCGAAAAAGGAACTGTTGGAGAGTGTGGAGATGAAGCGCCTGTCTCTCCAGGCCCCACGGGCTCAGGGAGAGTCTCTGACGCACTCTCAATGCTGTTTGATGCTTCCTGATCGTTGGTTACGGTATTGGTGAGAGGTTCTCTGTCTTCTGTATCGTGTGGCAAAGGGAAAGGAATCCTCTTGATGTGGGACGCGTGGATACAGTGCTTCCTGCCCTCCACTCGCACCGCTGTCTGTGTGACCAGGAGAAATTGATGCGGGCCCCTCCAACGAGGTGCAAGACAAGATTGTTCAAACGGCTTGATGAGGACCCAACCTCCTGGCCTGGGACCTCGTACCTGACAGGTAAAGCTTCTCACACCTGGTGGTAAATCAAATACAGAATTTTTGTTAACTGTCCACAATAGTCAGAAAGATGTACATGAACAACATCGTGTAGCGAACGGGGCTTTGGCAGACCCCAAATGTTAGCCTGCCTACCCATGACCAACTCAAATGGAGAGAGCCCAGTCTTAGTTTGAGGGGTCGTTCTCATGGAAAATAATACGATCGGTAAGGCGTCCGGCCATTTCAGTTTGGTGCCGGCACACATCTTAGCGAGCTTGTTCTTGATGATGCCGTTATGTCTTTCTACTAAACCAGCGCTCTGAGCGTGCCTAGCCGAATGGAACCGTTTATCAATTTGTAATCCCGCGCATATCTGCAGAATTACAGCAGCGATAAAATGTGGACCATTGTCCGACCAGATGACTCTTGGCAAACCAAACCTAGGAAAATATTCCTTCAGCATGGTCTTCGCCGTTGTCATAGCTGTGGCATCTTTAACAGGAAAAGCTTCAACCCATTTACTAAAGGCGCAGATGACCACTAGTACGTACTTGTAGTTATTGTAACGCTACATTTCAATGAAGTCAAAAGGTATAACTCAAAGGGGACAGAAGGTGGACCAAAACTACCCCTAGGAGTTGATGTGCCCTTTCCCACATTATGCTGCAAACAAATCATACACCCTTGGACAAAGCGCTCAGCTACCTTAGAAATGTTATCATTTAGCCACACATTTTGTAACATTTTGGTAACCTCTCGTGCACAAATATGGGTGGGACTATGAGCCATAGTGACCATCATCGTAATGTATGCATCAGGCAGTAACCATTTCCCTTCTACTTTGTCCACCCAACACCCATCGTCATCCAATTTTGCCAAACCCTCAGCCCATTTCTTAGATTCCTCTAAAGTGGCATCAGCTTGAATGTTTTCACAGATTCAATACCCTCATTCAAAGTACAGGCATTTGTGCCTTCCCTTGAAGTATACATTTCTGAAGAGAGATCAGTGGCAGTGTGTTTGGCTATCTGGTCAGTAAAAGTGTTCCCTTTTCCTACATTATTTATGATCTTATGATGTGCTGTGCATTTCATAATTGCTAGCTGAGTAGGGAGTGCAAGCGCTGAGAGTAACCGTACTATCAAGGAGCCATACTGGATTTTAGTGCCATGTAAGGTCAAGAAACCTTGTTCTGCCGAAGTTGTGAACCGCCCCAAAAGCGTACTGACTGTCAGTATATATATTTACGGTAAACCCTTCGGAAAGTTCACAAGCTCGGGTTAATGCTATAATCTCTGCGGCCTGCGTGGAGTTATGCGTGATTCTTTTGGTCTCCACGACCGTGTTCAATGTGGTGATTGCATAAGCAGCTGTGGATGTACCATCTGGGAGTTTGAGACAGGAGCCATCGTAAAACGGCTCCCCTTGTGGATTGTTCAAAGGAGTATCTTTTAGATCGATTCTGCCTTTGTGTCTCATTCTGTAGTGTAAAGTCAGTCATGTGAGTCTTCGTCACTGCAAGCAGTACCTTGCGGGAAAGTTCAGCCGGATTCAATACACACCTCTTTATTTGAATATGCGGTGCAAACAAGATCAGTTCATATCTTGTTAATTGTGCGGAAGTGATGTGTTGCGTGTGTGTTCTGTTTGATAGAACATCTACAGAGTGAGGTACCATCAGGGTTAAAGCATGGCCTAGGACCAGTCCCTCGCTCTGTTTTACAGACGCAGCAGGGACAGCTCTCAAACATCTTGGCAAAGCGCATGCAACAGGATCAAGGGTGGACGAAAAGTAGCTGCATGGCCTATTCTTCCCTCCATGTTCCTGCGTTAATACAGCGAAAGCGCATCCATCACATTCATGCACATACAACACAAAGGCCTTTTCATAGTTTGGTGTGCCCAAAACTGGTGCCGAGCACAATGCAGTCTTGAGCAGATCAAGTGCTTGCTGGTGTTCCAAGTTCCACGGCAATGGTGAAGAAATGCCCTTCTTCGTCAAAGCCAACATTGGTTTAATCACTAAGGAGAAGTTCGGAATCCACTGCCTACAGTACAAAGCCATTCCTAGCAAGGCTCTGACTTCCTTCTCTGTATTTGGGACAGCCATGCTAGAAATTATTTTTATCCGCTCAGGCGTCAACCTTCTTCCCTCCTTTGACAGGAGATAGCCTAAATAGGCGACCTCCTGTCAACAATACTGAAACTTAAGTGAAGCTTTGTGTCCATGTCGTGCTAGGTGAATAAGCAACGACACAGTGCCCTCCTTACAGGCGCTCTCTGAGTCAGCAGCTAAGAGTAGATCGTCGACATACTGAAGCAGTGTACAAGTGGTGGGCAACTCGAGTGTGTCGAGCTGCTCTTTCAAAACCCTACTGTAAATGCTAGGACTCTCCATGTAACCTTGCGGTGCACGGGTAAAGGTAAACGAGCGTCCCCCTAAGATGAACGCAAACAAGTATCTACTGTCTTTGTGTATAGGAATACTAAAGAAGGCATTCTTTAGATCCACAACACTAAAGTGAGTAGCTGAAGCTGGATTCATAGTTAATATTGTCGTCGCATCAGGTACAATGGGAAATTGTGGAGCAACAATCTTATTGATGGTACATAAATCAATAATGAAACGGAAAGGAATTGCATTATTGCCTTTTTTGTACACGGGCAAAATCGGACTATTGCACAAACTACCTGCAATTTCTTCAATCACCCCACAACGCACAAAATCCGAGACTATGCATTTCAAAGCTTGCTCACCATCGGCCGAGATCTTATACTAGGGAATACGTGGCAACTTTACTCCATGTTTCAAAATAATCTTAACAGGCTCAATTTGCAAGACACCGACATCATTATCATCAATTGCCCTTAAACACTCTTGAACATCACTGAATTCTGGTGGCAAAGGTCTGGTCAAGAACTGAGAGACAGAAAGTTGCTGTGGTGAAATCGTCAAACACACCCATCAGAAGAACAATGAATTATCGCATTTAATTCCTTCAACAGATTCAACCCCAACACATTTTCTCTGCAATTCGTAGTGGACAGTGGTCCGTAAATGGACCCAAAGTAATCGGCATCAGCGAAGAAACTAGACAGACTGCGGGTGTACCAGAAAACCCTACAGAAACATTGATGTGCCCTTACAGTGGAATGTTTGGAACCCGTGAATGGTCAATGGAACACTTCTGTGCCCCTCTATCTATCAAGAATAGATGTATCCTATTTTCCACTAACATCTCAAAGTAGGGACCTTTCTGATTAACGGGAATAGGCGTCTGTTCCAAACCCTGCTTCGGACAATCCTAAAGAAACAAAATGTTATCAAAAGGAAGTTCTTCAGAGAGGTAAGCAGCAGAAGGATGATCAAAAATGTTTCTATTATCCACACTTGGTGTCTGATTATCCTATGAAAAAGGTTGCTATGAATCCTGCGAAAACTGACTTCTACCAGGACCCCCTCCCCCAGGGCAGCCTCTGGATAGTCTACCCCTATTACCAAATGCGTTATTCGACCTCTGCTGGAGGATTGGGCATTGTGCACGCCAATGACTCTCTTGTCTGCAATAAGCTTAATGAGCACCCGCCTCAGGTGTGCTGCTTGCTGCACCTGCACATTTGCTTATCCTCCACCCAACCTTGTCCTACAAGAGTGGGGATGAAGCAGTGGGCCCGGCATTCTGGGAAGCATAGTCTTTTGATTAAAGCCGAATGCTGGCTGCCAAAAACCTGGAATGGAGCGTGATCATATAATAACGCTTTTTTGGCGTTTGTCATATGACGGCACGCATGTTTTTCCCTACTCTTAAGTTGCTGCATAGCTTCTTTCTTCCAATTATGTAAAACATCAAATGCTGCAGGTCTAGCCTTTTTCTTTAATAATATGGATTCTAAGTATTCAATACGAGGAATTTCAAAACTACCATTAATTGGCCACTGAAGTTCGGAAGCATGTCTAGTTTGTCTGTGCCAAATATCATTAAACACTATACTAACAATGCTGTGCTTACAGTACAAAGTACACGCCGGCAACCCCTCCGTTGGTGCCGGTCGGCCAAAGTCCAAAGATTGTCACTGCAGAATAACGCCCTGAAATGGGCAGACAATTTCCCAGGCATATCAGAATACTGGTGTTACCTGGTCAATAATTACACTTGCAAGTGTAATACGCCAAAACAAATTATCAGGATACTTAAGAATCGAGTCACAACTCACCTGATCGAATCCTAAGGAGCTCTGATCGGATTTCAAAGAACTAACAAAGGTCCCATGTGGTTGGTGATTTCGGCAAATCTGAGGCAGTGCTCGTTAAGCAGTTTTAAAAGTCTGTTTGCTTCATTCCAGTGCTGGGCATTGATGCAGTGTTCCTGTTTGTGACTGGTCCCTTGTTCCTGAGCTTAGTGTCTAGTTTCTAGTTTCTTGTTCCTTTTCCCTGGATTTCGATATTAATCTGCTTATTAGCGATTTCTGCTTCCCGGATTCCATTTCTGTCTTCCTCTATTTTGCAGGCAGCACTTCCCAGTGCTTTCCTTTTTCTGTGCAACCCAGTTTGCCCGTGTTCTTGATTTCTTTAATTTTTTCCCTATTCTGTTGTGAAACCTTGATCCTTTAGTCTCTCCTCGTTTATAGATTTAACATTTCGCCTTTTTTCCCTTGATGGTGAGGTGGGAGGTTTTGCTTTTGTAATTTCGTTTTCTCTGCTCCTTTACTTTCTCTTGGAATCTATTCCAGGTTTTCCCTTGCACTTCTCCATGTGTTTCCTATTGATTATTAGGTGTGGTGTGCTGTTGCAGCTAGCTCCTGTGTGAATGCCTAGGGTTTCCTCACTATTCTGTAATCACTGGTCCTACTTGCCCCTTGTCATCCTCCCATTGCTGTTATAGCCTTTCTGGGTCCCTGTTTGATCAACAAGGTTTGCGGGCTTCGCTGACATTTCAGGTGGTATTTCCCATCCTAGTGAATATGTCTTTAAGTTACTTTATACAATACCATCAAGGTTGTTAGCTCACAGATCCTGTCGTTGCTTGCCCTGTATGTGGGCTTAGCGCTGTCATTACCTGTAACAGCAATTGTGGGTAAGGAGCTTGCCGACTTTCTTTGTAATCATAAGGAGCTTCTAAGTGCTTACTCCACATCCCTTTTCATATATTTGTATTGTTATCACGCTCTACTTGCACATCCTGGGTTTTAGTGTGCATGTGTCTTGGTTCCTTTGTGTATGTTTGATTCAAGGCTATGCACAGTGTGATCTGGTGCATATTTACCTTGCCATATTGACTGACTTTTTCCTCTTATGAGAGTATGTTTATAACCATTCTATAGTCTCGCTATCACCCCCACCACGAGGACAACCACTACCTGCTTATTTATTATCTTGACCTTTTGTAAAGCACCTTGCACCGTGATTGAACCACTTGCTGTAAACATCCTTATATACCACGTTTCTGGTTAAATCATTCTCCTTACTGTGCTATGACATACAAATGCAGAGAGGAATGCAAGGGTTGTTACTGCAGTTGGGGAAGCCTTATGAAAACAACATGGTAATTATTTAGTTTCACAGCATCACGACTACACCGGTGTAGTTGTTGCATCAGAACAGCTTAGGGAATTCCGTAGGATTCTTACAATAGTTACGCAATCTTAGTAATACTCAGTTATAGATACTGCAGTGGAACGGCCCTTGGAAAACCATGGGGTACTGTGCAGTCACACAGCATTAGGGATTCACAGGCACAGTTACTGCAGGATAACAGGCAAAATGGATTCCATGGTGTAGCCACTGAAAGCGTTAGGTATTCACAGGAATAGTTGCTGTAGCGGAACAGCTTGGCACTACTGTGGAGTAGTTAAAGCAGTCATAAATAATCATCAATTCACAGGGATAGTTAATGCAGTGGCAATGCCTGGGAATATTATAGTGTAGTCAAAGAGCAACAGTAACAGCATATAGTTATTTGAGTGAAACCGCCCTAGGAATCCCAAGGCGTAGTTAAGGAAATCATGCAGCATTAAGAATGCACGGGTGTGGTTACTCCAGTGGAGCAGTCTGGGAATACTTTGGGCAAAGCAACTGAAATGTACAGGGTTAGTTACTGCAGTAAAACTAGTAACAAAGTACCTGAAATTTGTAGTTATTGCAGTGAAATAGCCCAGCGAATACCATGGAGTTTTTACTGCATTCACACATTATTAGGAATTCACAAGGGT
Source organism: Ambystoma mexicanum (assembly GCF_040938575.1). NCBI lineage: Eukaryota > Metazoa > Chordata > Amphibia > Caudata > Ambystomatidae > Ambystoma > Ambystoma mexicanum. Next base: position 143,792,726 of record NC_090921.1, read on the forward strand.
TTGTACGCCAATTAGTTAGTGCACTGAAACAACCATACATCATTTGGAATTCAGAGAGACATTTAATGCAGTGGGACCAGCTGAGGTACATTTGTGCTGCCAGAAGGGCATGTTTTCTTATTGTTGCATGGCATTTGTCTACTGACATTAACAGAAGTTCCAACATAATGAATGTTTTTACTTTGTGGTGGTACACTTGTGCAGACCAAAAGGGCATGTTTTCGTACGGTGGTATGGCATTTTATTTTACTGGCATGAAAGGTTAAGCCAGCCAACATGATTAGTGTTCTTACATTTGGGCCTGGGGTACATTTGTGCAGTCAGTGAGGCAATTATTTCTTACTGTGGCCTGATATATTTTATTTATATTACACCCATACCTAAGTGTTTCAAGGGGCTATGAGGAAGGGGTAAAATGTAGGACAAAACAACGATCTTACTGGGCCCAGGAACATTGAGAACACGCAAGTGCAGGGGAGAGGGAAGAGGGAAAGTGCAAGGGGTAGGGGAGGAGTGTAAAGTGCTGAACACGTGATCAAAATAACAGGTAGTGTGGCCAGAAGGTGGCAAGTGCAAGTATTAACCGAAGACGTGTGTCAAATAAGTGCAGGAAAGGGGACTGTAGGGTTGCAGATACAGACCCAAGTGCAAGGCTTCACACAAGGCAGTGCGGGTATGCAGCTGGGTGGGCAGGGATCTGGGACCGAAGTCAGAGGGAAGCCACATACCCAGTGCAGAAACAGACAGAGATCAGCAGGTGAGAGGAAGAGCGAAGGCAGAAGCAAAGAGGAAGGTCTCGAGGTGCTTCTGAAACCAGAGTTGGTTCTCCTCACGTTTCAGAGAGGCAAGGAGGCTGTTCCAGAGGGAGGCCCCAGCCGAAGAGAAATACCTACCACCAACTCGCTGCTTGGAGAATTGACTGGCCCTGAGGGAGGTGGAGTAGGAAGGTATTTCCGAAGAGAGAGTTGAAGTTATTGTGGACCCAGGCCCCAGAAGGTCTTGTGGCCAATGCAAAGGGTCTTGAACTTAATCCGTGCAGCCACTGGGAGCCAATGTAGAGATTTCAGGGCTGGAGAGATACGATCCCTGGGCTTGAGGCCAAGGACGAAGTCTTGCAGTCCTGTTCTGGATGAGTTGCAGAGGACAGAGTAGTAGCAGGCAGATTTAGAAAGAAGCTGTTGCAGTAGTCCAGCCTAGAGAGAAACAGAACTCTAGAGACTGAGCTTCTGGGGGAAGGAGAGGAAAGGAATAATAACTCTGAGGAGGTGCAGTTGGTAGTTTGATTTCTTAGAGACGTCAGAGATGTGTGGAGAAAAGGAAAGGGTGGAATCGAAGATGACCCAGAGGTTCTTAGCCTCACAGGTGGGAGCAGGGAGAGGGCCAAGGGAGGCCAACCAGAGAATGACAGGAAAGGAAGGTGCAGGAGTGCCTATAAGGAGAATCTCTGTCTTACTGCCATTAAAGCAGAGGCTGTTGGTGGCACACCACTCCTGGATTGCAGACAGACAGTCAGAGATGAGAGAGGGAGAGGCAGAGTGGAGTCTGAAAAAGAGCTCAGTGTAATCCGCATAGCACTGAAAGTTAGAGCAGAGAGCAGCAATGCAGTGAGTGAGGGGCACCAGGTATTGGTTGAAAAGCCAGGGAGAGAGGTTAGACCCCTGGGGAACACCACAAATGGAGAGTGAGATAGAGGAAAGGAAAGACCCCATTTGCACCTGCGAGGGTCAGTTGGAGAGGAAGGTGGTCAGCCAGGCAAGGGCCTGATCGGTGATACCCAGGTTATCATGCAGGCGGTTGAGCAGCATGGCATGGTTGACCATGTGAAAGGCAGAAGAGAGATAGAGTAGGATGAGGACAGATGGGAGATTAGAATCAAGGATGGAGAGCAGATCTTCACAGATGTTCAGGAGAGCAGTTTCCATGCTTCTGGCTGCTCTGAAGCCAGACTGGTGGTCATGGAGACAACCAACAGAATCAGTGTGAAGATTAAGCTGAGAGATGGACAGTATTTCTAGGAATTTGCCCAGGAAAAGAGTAATACAGATTGGGCGATAGTTAGCTGGGCAGGAGGGGACAACTGTGGGTTCCTTGAGAAATGGGTGCATAAGAGAATGCTTCAGAGGGGAGGAGAAGACTCCAGTGGTGAAGGAGTGGTTGCAGAAGTCGGCCAGGGAAGAACCTGTTTTGACGAGACGTTCATAGATCGGACTTGTCTAGAAATCTCATCAGGGGAGAACAGGAAAGGCAGAAGGGGGTAGGAGAGGTAGCCACAGGGGTGGCGGAGGTAGAGGAGAGAGAAGAGGGAGAAGGAGGAGAGGACGAGTTGGGGGACAGGATGTCTTGTGTTTTAGAGATGAAGTGAGAAGCTGGGACCGGCAGAGGGCCTGAGAGGGGGCAGGAGCAGTAGAGACTGCAGCAGGATTGTCCAGCTCTTTTCAGATTTTAGAGGTCTGCCGAATTGTTAGATGCCGCAGGCACGAGGATGCATGGCATTTTTACTGGCTTTTACCGTAAAGCCAACATAATTGTTTTTACATTGGGGGAAGAAGGTATAGTTGTGCAGCAACAAAGGCATGTTTTCTTACTGTGACATGGTATATTTACTGCCATGAATGACACAGCCAACACGGTGATTGTTCTGTCATTGGGGGTGGGGTATATGTGTGCAGAAAGCAAGGGTATGTTTTATTACTGTGGCATAGAATTTTGTTTTCCTGGCATGAAGGGCACACCCAAGCCAGCATGGTGGCTGTTCTTGCATTGTGGGAGATGCACTGGTGTTTTTCTTTACTGTTGCATGGTATTTGTTTACTAGCAAGGGCATGCCATTTTTTCTTACTATGGCATATCATTTATACTAGCATTTATAGCAAACCCAACATGAGTGTTCTTACATATGCTTGGGAGGTACATTGGTGCAGTCAGCAAGGGCATGTCCTCTTACTGTGGCATGGCATTTTTACTCGCATTCATGGCAAAACCGTCATGGAGAGTGTTCTTAAATTGGTGGTGTACATTTGTACAGCCATCAAGAACAGGTTTTAGTACGGTAACATGGCATTTGTACTGGCATTTAGGGCAAAATCATCATGGTTAGGGTTCTTATATTGGGGGGTACATTTGCACAGCCAGCAAGAGCATGTACAGTGGCATGGCATTTAGGGATAAGCCAACATGGTGAATGTTCTTCCATGGAGGGTGGCTGTACATTTGTGCAGTGAGCAATGGCATGTTTCTTAAGAGCACATTAAACACCATGGACAGAGTCCAGCTATATTCATCCACTGATCTAATGAGTTCCTGTCAGGGCAGGCCCTGTACAAGAAAACAGTCTGGCTATGTTCTTTTGCATTATCCTACAACAGATCATCTTTCTCATGTACAATATACTCCATACCAATAATAAAATCAAATAAACTAAATTACTACTATCGAATGTTCCAAATGATTGTACAGAAATGATTGCGTATTAAGTGAATTAACTCTACATTCATATAAAAACATTCAGTAAAGTAAACAGTTTCATAAACTTCAAATGACAGTCAAAAAACCAATTGTCCATTAGAGAAAGTATGTGATGCACCAATAATCTAACAATCTCCAAAAATCTTTTACATTGGCCTTACAGACCGGGACCGATTGTTCAGCAGCCCATGCCTGACCAACGACCCCTCACCCCTCAGCAGCTGCCTGCATGCTTCCTTGACTTTCGGAAACCCAGTACAGGTGGGCACCATCCACCTATGTACCAATAGCAACCCCTGGAGAGTTGGTTTCCCCCCAGGCTCTCACCAATACCCATATGATCTCCATTCACTGCCTCTCTTTGAGACAAGTGCCCAGGACAGGATCGAGCAACAGGCCCAGTTTGGGAAGGGAACCTGGTGATGGTGTTTGTCTCCTGGAGACCTAAGGAACTTGGTCAAAGAATTTTCAAAAATAAAAAGAGGAACTTGACAGATTTGTTGAGACGCTCCAGACAGTCATCCAGTGTTACAACCCCACTTGGGCTGATATGAATTGGCTGATGCGAGTGTTGATGCTGGTGGAAGTCAAGCAGACCCATATTGAACTTGGTCAGTGGCCAACTGACCCAGGGAGAGAGACACAAACGCAAACAGGCTCCACTTAACTACTATTCCACAGGTATGCCACAGGAAGACTGATTGGGGCTAAAAACAACTACAGATGGAATAAAGGGGAGTCGCCAGCAGACTATTTGGACTATTTGCTCATAACATTCACCAAGCATTCAGGCATAGTCAAACCTGAGGATACTGCCAAAGAAGCAGTAGCCAGTGCATTGGATGCAGTACTGCAGCCCAAACTCCATGCCCAGTTGAAAATGATCTACATCAGATGGCAGAATAAATCCCTGCCTGAACTTGACACAGTGGCAAGCCATTGTGTTGCTTGTCATGAACAATTGAACGAGAATATATAAAACCTGTTTTTTGCACTGCAGCTGCAAAGTCTCCAGTAATAGTCTGCTCCAGTGAGGGGGTGGGCATGGGACGAGAGGTCCCTCATAAGGGGAAGTGGTGCTTCATAGGAAGGTCAGCTAGGAGGGTTCCACAGCCTACAGCCTCTAATGATTGTAAACAGAAGGCCCTCTAGAAGAAGGAATGACCTTACATGCCCCAGTAGAATAATCCACCTCAACCCGTAGGGCAGGCCATGCTCCCTAATCCAAATACCCCCACAAACAATACTGAGACAGTCTGAGAGAAGACCTCAACATGAACTCTTTGATAACAGTAGACCAAGATGGACTGTATGTTCAATGTGAAGCTATTGGATAAACTATTTCATGTTTAGTAGACAGCGGAGCCAGTAGAACTGCAATTTATTCAAATTGTTTTCCAGATAGTCCCTTATCCTCTGAGACTGCCAAAGCCTTAGGCATCCTAAATTCCCTATTATTTCCCCTGTTATGAAATTAAATGATATTTTATTTTTATCACGCTCATACACAAGTGTTACTGAACCGTTGTATATTACCATTGGACTTATTACTGATAAATTACCTTCAAACACATTAAATCCATTAGGGACTTGTTATGTAAACTTAACTGCACTATACAGTGTATGTGTATTTGGTTCTTAGAAGTAGAACCACCAAGTCCATACTGTCAACATTGCATGTTGCACAGACAAAACCAACAGAACACAAATGCACACTTTGGCCACCAGAGTGAGGTATTGCTAACTTCAATCACTGACACGCTTTGAACCACTGGCATCAATGAGGTCGGGGACATTAGGAATGCAGTACCATTAAAGATTATGGTAGATCACTCCTAAAGGTGGCCCAGAATTCTGCAATATCCACCACATCCAGAAGTAGAAGAAGGTATTGCACCTGTGATAAACTCACTAGTAAAGCAAGGAACACCCCAATACTGTCAGTTAAGAAACCAGGAAGAGACGCATACAGATGTGTTCAGGATCTTCAAGCGCTCAATGCCATAGTCATACCAGCTTTCCAATTGGTAGATGTGTGCTCAGATTTTTTTCTCAATTCCAATACATCCAGATATACAGTATTGGTTTGCTTTTTCATACTAAGGAAACCAGTACAGATGGAGTAGGCTCCCACAAGCTTACATAGAATCGCCTGATATTTTCGCACAAGAGGTCAAGAAGGATTTAGATGACATTACATTTGCGGAAAATTTTGTTTCAGTATAAATATAATATTGTACTCATCTCCCCCTCCTGTGAAGCCTGACACAGGAGACAGTGTTTTTACTTACCACATTAGCTAATAAAGGAAGTAAGGCATCCAGGAATATTACTGCAGTTATGTATGGAAAGGCATCACTTTTTAGGACATGAAAGTATGCTAAGGCATAGATTCATAGCAGTCTCCAGTACAGTAGTTATTCTGAACATACCCTGGTCACAGACAGTGACACAAATGAGAGCGGTTCTAGGGATGACCGCATATACTGTAAGCAGTGGATATTAGGTTATGCTGAGATAATGAAAACCCTACAACACTATATCAAAGTTAATATTCCAAAACTCCTGCAATTGACACACCAGAAGCAGAAGAAGCCTTTCACAAGGTCAAGAGCGCATTATCATATGCGCCAGCATTATGGTTGCCAGATTACAATAAGAAATTCACACTTTATTGCCAAGAAAGGAAGGAATTTGCTTCTTTAGCCATCCTCACACAGGCACACATACACAAACAGCCATATTCTTATTATAGTACAGCCTTTGATCCAGTTATGTCGGGGCTACACCCCGGCCTTAGGTCCATAGCAGCAGTCCCCAACACAGTGCAAGAATATTATATTAGGGTCATTCTTAGAGATAGAAGTTTCTCGTGTCACAGTTGCCCTATTATTGAAATCAAAAACATAGCACATGTCTCGATCAACAAAATATTAAACGTTACTGCCAATGTCTTCAAATGTTACACTGACTCATTGCCCAGCTCTTAATCCAGCCTCATCACTACCAACATCCTTAGATGGAGTACCCCATGACTGTTGAGCGCAGCTATCCCTGACAAGCTTGTGCAACCAAGACAGGACCTTTTTGACAGAACAATTCAAAACACAGATGTTCACTATTTCTTGAAAAGATCTTGTTACTGAGACAAGAATGGGCAATTGATAGCTGGGTTTTGTGATGAATCCTGCAGAGTCCTCACAGAATCCCAGCCTAAAGTCTCTTCCCATGTGGCTAGGGAAAGGCAGTTGCTACCTGAACCTAACCCTGGGGTGATGTCGGGGGGGAAGGGTCACATGGGATGAGAAGGCTGTCAAGGGAATATAGTGACTCTGCCAGGAGAGACACAGGCCCTCATTACGATACTGGCACTAAACCATGGTGCTATTAGCACCATGATTGGTGCCGGTATCGCAACAAGTCCGCCAATGTTCAATGGGGAATTACCACCCCATTCCAAGGTTGGCGGGTGGTAATTACCCATTGAACATTGGCTCTTCCACATTCCCATATTTGCCCCATAGGGCTCAATGGGACTGGGGAAGGCGCTAATTGCGGTACCGTACTTAGCACCAAGGTCCCTTTGCGGGTCCCTACTTTAACGGCTGGTCTAGACCAGCCGTGTAGGTCGGGTCCCGCAAAGGGATCTCTTAGTAAGGCGCTAATGGGTTAACGGCGCCGCAGCCTTTTACAGCGCCGTTAACCCATTAGCGCCAGGGTTGTAATGAGGCCCACAGTATTTATCCTCTTCTGAGAATGAGGGTCTCCTAATGCCCGAGTATTTAATGGCATGTTACCACAGTAGGGCCTCCCCTCTCTGGCTTATCCAAGGTACCAGGTAAGAGATCCACCTTTTGTAAACCTGAAAATGATGTATATAAGGAACAGGGAGCTAATAAAACTACTGTTTGTAGTTTTTATTCCACATTGTTCTCTTGGATTGGAACTCCCAGAGAAAACCATTACTTCCCTAAATGTCCATCCTATATATTACAAAAACAAAGTGGAGTAAATTATTTATTTTAAAACTAAGAACATTATGGACTCCAAGTTCATAATGAACTGTAACCTGCATTGCCTGTGGCAAATAGATCAATGTGAGAATCCTTGTCATTGTGTACAGCATGTTTAGGAAAGAAGATGTCCAATTGTGTTGCAATTTAAGAATCCGTTGTGGATTCAACTTTTTACCCATTGAGGAGTTAAGTTAGGAAAGTTTGGAACAAGCCTCACCACAGAGTACAAGTGATAGTAGTAGGAGCTTTATGCTGGCAGGTGATTACACCAGGAAAGGGACAAGTAGCGGTTAGTCCTGGCAGGTGAGTTAACCAGGAAGAAGATAATTTAAAGTACTGTGACTGTGGTAGAAGGTTGCGGTGGAAAAGTAGTGGTAATTCCACTATTGTGTTTAACGAACTGTTATTTAACCATCCTGACTAAAGTATAACTTTCTGAATGAACCATCCTGATTAAGGTGTTGCTTATGGAGATGAAATGCAACGTGATACAAAGTGATTGGTCTTTTGAGAAAATAACTTTTTACATTACTTTTCAACGTGATATATGACAAGGGCATCTTTTTGGTTCTCCAAGCAGAAGGTTGTGAAAACTTTAACTAACAAATTGTCTTAAGTGTGAGAAACCTTTTTGAAACTAAAATAGTCACTTTGCCAAGTGAAAGACTGACTGGATGAAATGAACTGTATTTTCTACTTGGAGTGGAACTTGGCTAGTAAAAAGAACTTTCCTGTAATTGAACTTTGGTTTTGGAACATCCTGAATTGATCCAGGAAACGGGATCCAACCCTGGTCACAAAGATTCTGGTTTTCTTTATGTTTGAATGTATATGTTATATTGTGAAGTTTGAAACTGACATGTAATTCCTGATTGATTTGGTTGTATGTATTATTATGAGAGACGGATACATTTTGACATTAGATAATTTTCTTCTAGCCTTAGTTTGATAGATAGGGAACTCCTTGTTCGTTCAGGCAAAGATTGGCATTTGTCTAACCTTTTATCATTTAATAAATGATGACTTGTGAGAACACTCCACCTATCTGTTGTCTCCGATGTCTAACTCCTCACAGTTTGCTGTCTGTTCCTTGGTAGATGTTATAGGGAAAGGTAGATTGCCCAATGTTACTTGTGGCATGTAATCAAAGGTCCCAAAACAATGGAACTGAAGGGCCCACTGACAAATTGGTCTGCCAGCATTTATAACAATACTTTTACACTGAAAATGGGCCTATTAAGAGAGACTGTGGGGTTTCTGCAAGTAATACAAGGAAGTGCCATGTGAGAAAGGTCTACCTGTCATTACAAAAGGAAAAGCAGCATTTTAATTTGCATTGGCAGAAGAAAGGTAAAGGCCTTTTTCACAAGGAAAGCAGGATTTTCAAACACTGCCACCAAAATGACTTTGCATGGGCATTTGCAGTTTAAAGCAAGACATGAGAACAATGTACCCCTGTTAACATAACGATGTCAAGGAAAAGACTAAATGTAATGTATATTGTGCTTCACATGCAAAATACTTGCAAACATTTGAGACGAAAAGCCCACTTTGTTTCCATGAAAAGTTCCTGTAGGCCTGAGGCAGACATTTTGCTGGTTGTAGAGAACATTTCACATAGGACTCCCCCGCTGAAAGCCTGGCTTTAATACTAGCTGTTTACAACTGCAATAAAGTGAGGCAGCTAAGGGTGTTGATAACACACTTTGTACAGACTGGGAGTCTCTGAAAGCCCCTTTCTGTGCAGGGTAGATGGTCTAGCCAGTGCATGCCCGTAATGTAGTGGGGGGCATGTGAAAACAGGGACCAAAATCAAGGCTGAACTAATACAGGAAAATAGAAGCTTTCCAGATTGAAATGGTGGTCCCCTTCAGTTAAGAGGACAGGATGCCAGATGTCTGCAGGGCCTTGTGACATCACAGGGCCAGCCTAGCTCATTATCTGCAGTGGGGGATCTCTGTGTTGGCCGGCGCATCCTAGGTAGTTACAATCTACAGCCTACACTTCAAACAACACAGAGACTTATAATTTTCAATTCATGTTTTATTTGTTAGATAATCTCCAAGCATTTAAAAAAAAAATCAACCTACTGCGATTTAGGGAATTGTAATGACCAGCTAAAAGGTGTTCCTAGCTGCTTTTAACACTTTCGGAATTTGAGAGTTGTCGAACTAATGAAGGGTAAAGTTAGGACTGTGGGGAGTAAATTGTAAGTTCCTAACAATTATGTTTTTTGTAAAAACGGCAGAAAATTACCAAACGCCCCTGCAACTGGGTGTGGATCCACTGTCATTTTGTTTAATTTCCCATGATTAGCCGAATCAGAAAATGTCATTTATGGCAGTTACTAGTAAATCATAAGGTTTTGCCACATAACACATTTTTGCCAAAATGTTGACATGGGAACAAAAGGGGATTTCAAATTGAAGATGCCATATGTCTGTTCCAGACTCCTAAACCAATAGAGGCTGGACCTGGGAGAGGAGAGAAGGGTTACTGTCCAATCCTGGTTGCGAGAACTCTTGCAGGGAAATGCCCAATAATGAGATCTTGATAGTGTCATAACTGGTATATAAGGTGGATGCACTAGGAGAGGGGGAGAGCTGCTGAAAATTACCATCTGACAGCCACAAGGAAACCTCAAAGAAAAATCAACATTTCATCTGGGTGGAACTGTCTATTGCTGGGGAGGCCTACAAATCTGACTGGGCCCTATGGTGAAGAGCTGGGGACCATCCGTGAGAGTGGAGTGACCAGATCCCCTGCATTGTCCTTGCAGAGGGTCCTGAAATGCAGCTGGCTTTTTTGAACTCTGAACAGAGACTTTTAATGTAAGTAGAATTGAGCCAATTGAAACCAAACGTTGGGAAATCTGCTTGCCTGAACTCCTCTCCTTTTGTATTGGGTTGGGGGGGGGATTTGTTTAGAACCTTAACCTATTTAACTAAAAAATATGAATTTAATTGATTCCCCTTGGCAGATCACAACAGGGTGATATTCGTTAAAATTCAAAATTAACAAAGCCCATTCACAGTGGGCACTTAAAAATATAAAATAAAGACTGTAATTTAATTGGGTAATCTAATGGGTCCAGCTTCCCCAACTCAGGCCTTTAATTGGGGGGGGAGGGGGGCTGAAAATCCAAAATTCTTAAATCATCCCAATTGTGTACTGTTCAACCTCCCCAACACAGAACTTTAAATAAACCGCCAAATCACTTTGTGTTTATTTTAAAGAAAAAGTGTGGGTGAAAGCATAATTGCCACATACGTTTGTACCAATCTATAAACCAAAGTGCTAGCCTTTTAAGCGTGCTGGAAAATCGAAATTGCACAGCAATACACGTGTAAATTGCTTCTGTTCACTGACCAGTGTTGAATATTTCTAGAAGTGGAATTGGGATAAAGTAAATTATTGTGATTTCCAACCAACCTGTGTGTTTTATTTGTGTAACCAGATGTTTAATTGTGAGTCACGAAAAAGGTGGTGTGTGTCGTTTTAGTGTGATCTTCATTGTTCATCATTCAAATAAATACAAATATATTTCCTTTACCCCAGCCTGGTTCTTTGCTCACTGTGGGCGCATAGGGGGAGGTTTGTGCGACTCTATATGAGTCTTCAGTAAGGCCAGCACTAATAAACGTAAGCAAGTATTGCAGGGATCCTTGATTGGGGGTGGGAAGGAACTCCCCCAGGTAAAAGGTGGTCTCAATATAATGTGACAAATTGGGCGCTCATGCACTGGAATAACTCTGTAGAGTGCAATGCAAAAAGGTGATTGAGTAAGGATTTTTGATTTTTGATGTGGTATTGTGTCAATCAAGCAAGAACATTGTGATTTTTGCCCCCGGACAAAGAAGGTTTTACAAAAGTTGCAAAAGGCCATTATAAAATGATTATCATAGAAGTGTGTGATGCCAGGAAGCACCACGTGGCTAAACTACTCCTTTGAGGGGAATGGGGTGAGGGCGAAGCAGGGAGCTGGCAAACTAGAATAGTGCAAGAGGTCACCTCAGTGAGCACTGGCAGTTGGTGTGAAGGTGGAATATTGCACAAAGCATTAGAGGGATTTCATATGACCCAATGACCCAAAAACCCTCTAAACAGCTTATTACTTATACTTCCACACACAGACAGAGAGAGAGAGAGAGACAGACAGACAGACAGACAAACACTGTTACTAATGGCACCAGTGCTTCCTGCTTTGGTGAAAACCATGCCTGGGGTCCAGAAAGGGTGCTGGTACGTTGCTACAGGCACCCTTATTTCCAGATTGCCAGACTTTTAATGAGGCCCTAAGTCACCTACATCCCCAATTGCATGACCAGACTGGTCCTAACATAGGGTGATTGAATTATAATTTTTCTTTTATAATGCGACTGGCTTAAGTGCAGGGTCAGGATTCTAACCTGTGTTGCGCTGCGTTGTCTTGCTTCCAAGGCTAACGCGTTCACCCCAGAGCTATCCGTCCTCCCATTGACATTGTGAACGTCATACAACACAGTAGGGAATTGGAGAGGGAAAATAGTCTATCATTAAAGAGATGGACTCACAAAAGGTGTTTTATGAAATGCGGCAGAATGTAAATATTCTGAAACAAGAGAATTTACCAGGAACACCAAGATGCATACAGGTTAGGATGCAGAGAAGGAACAGTCAGGTCCTCCGGAACTGACCAGAATTAGTGAAGAAAGGAATGAGCGCATGTGAGACAAATAGAAGCTGAACTATTAGAGGCCGCGAATTGCAGGGTGAGTAATTCAGACCCGGAAAACTCCTATGATAAGTGACAAGATCAGGGAATTTGACGTGCAAAAGAAGAGGATACAAAGAGAGCACCTGGCTTGCCTTTTCTGGAAGAGAAAAGGCAGAGAATAAACCCAGGGATAGCATATTACAAAGCTAAATCCATTCAGGGGGGTGGGGGTCGGAGGGAGATTTTCCCCAGACTACCTGAAAGAAGGGAAGAAGAGAGTAATCCTGTGCCTAAAAGTATCTACCAGGAAAGGGCCCCTGAGAGCTCACTGCAGTCCAGGCGAGAGGAGAGCAGATCCTATGACTCTGCGAAATATTCCTGATTTCATAGAGATAGGAAGCACCTAGAAGACAAGGTATGGAGTACACAGAGTAACTCTGAGTCATAAAATGAATGGCCTCGGGTGCAGAGGAAGAAAAAGACAGGGAAACAGAGCAAAGTGTTTGTGAAAGACCCAATTAGACGAATCAAATCCATGAAGAGCTTCCTGACCCCATACCGTAAGAATGGCAAGTATTTGGTATGGGAGCACTTAGAACTTTATGAGCAGATGATGGCATCATTCCAGATCGGAAACAAAGTGAATCGCATAGCATTTTCTAAATAGACTTTCTCACCTGAGTACTCCAGTTTCTTTGCAGGACTGGAGCACTGGGATCATTATAAATGGTACGCCTATAAGGCAGCCATTTTAAAACATTTCTCCTAGGCCAGTCACCATGTAGTGGTCTCTGGGCATCCAGTGTGTCTTCCCTCATCAACACCAGAGAACATCATGCTCAATTCCGCTCATTTGACTAATGATTGCATTATTAAGTATTGTCGAAACAGATTGCTTCTATCAGATTTGTTCACACACAGGTACGGAAGGCTCTGCCGAAGGAACCTGAGGAAGCGTGCCACTCCATCAATCCAGGAGGTTATGTCTATATCAAGGGGTTTCAACTCCAGGCCGTACTGGCACCCAGCTGATGTGGCCCTTTTCAGAGAATTCTGATTATGGGGACTGCAGGCATGGCCAGAGAGAGATCTGCCTGTGTGCGATTTCTAATATGGCAAAAGGAACATGACACCAGAAAATGGGGCGCAATCGGCTGGTGATTAGTTACATAGCAGCAGGCTTTTGGTATTTTCTGGTGATACTGAATGACATTTGTTATTGGAAAATGTGAGTGCAGCTGCAGAGACTATTGATTTGACTATTATGAGGTTGTCGGATGTGGAATCCTGGCCCTAGTATCGTAGGTACTAGGTGATGTCCTGACAGGGAGGCACGTGCAACTTGTGGAGCACATGGGAGTGTGGGGATGATACCATTTGATACTTAAAAATTGTACTGTTAAAAACAGCATTTCGTCCATTACACAGAAACTAATTATCCTTAAAACTGGGTAACCATCAAATCAATGGTAGCCAGTTTCTTTGCACCAAGTGTGGACTCTGGCAAATAGTGGAGCATAAATATTTTGCCACAAATAAACAAGTTTGTGTCTATATAATTTTTTCTCTCCTACTCTTTCAAGGAATACCATTAAAAAACCTTTTCAATTATTTAAATTTGGACTGTTTTCATTTCAGGAGGAGCGCAACCTAAGGACAATACTTTCTTTAGTTTGAATATCAGCATAGCTCAGGTCAGCCTCTGAGTAAGTCATAAGGCTGCAGCACCTTCTCACTTCCAACTATTTACTAAATCCACTTTTTCATATTTATAACAAAAAGGAGGGCGCCTTCACTGTCCAAAAGGAGGACCCCTTTCTTTTGAGTGTGGGGATGACATGCTTCTAGGGTTTCTCCCTTCCCCTGACAAATGTAAATAGGAACAGGATGTACACCCGTGCCGCACCCTTCCCCAATTGCCATCTATTGCAGATTCTTTAGCAGCAATTGATCGCTACTAGCAGATGCAATAATTCATCTAACATAGGCCCCTGTTCCTGCTCATGTGCCAATTGTCCATAACGAATTGAATTGGCCTAAACCATCACACTTGTCTAATATGTTTGAAGACATTCATTTATCTCAACTGCAGCATGCCTTATAGTCTCAAATAAATGGACGGATCTAGGGAATAGAGTGTGAGATTCAGCAATACAGCTCTTGCAATGTGCTGTTTGTATTGCGTTCAATATCTTAGTCCACACTTGGGTCGATTAGAATGAGCCCTTAGGCCTATCACTGGGGAATATCAGTGAGCTGAGGATCATCTCAGTCTTCAGTTCAACCACAAAGGAACTGTTCACAACACTTATCTGGAACATTACAACGGCAGGAGCTGCTTTGGGGTGATACTTTGCCTCTGCAGAGGTTTAAGACTTCCTGTGTTACCAGATCATAAGCTTCCATGAAGAGAGCGTAGCATCAAGCCTTGCTACAAGAGCTTGGCACAAATGTCAGGATCCGTTTAGATCTTTGGTCCTGGAGGAAGATGTGTATATATAACAGCTGGAGATGTGCAGGATTGCTGTGTTCCTTCCAAGCCAGGTGACCAGCCAGTGGTGTCTGGGTGTCGACCAGTCAAATCTTAACTGGCCCGTAGGATGGCTGCATTTGGGACTGGGTGACTCCCATATATTTGGGAAGTAAAAGCCCCAATCTGGATACGATTAGGCATTGATTGGTTATTACGATAGTCATTATCCACAGCTGCAATATCTAAGTAGGTTAGCCAATGGCCTAGTAATGCTGGTAGGAAACCAAATATGTTATGAGGGTTTGGCTGTGTGTGTTCCATCTTATTATACTCTCCAGGACAAATGAATTAGTATGTGGATGACTAAAACACTATCGGTTGACATATACATTTTACTCTGAAGAAGCATTAAGGTAAATGCGTATTGTGGCCCATCAGAATGTTAAAGATAGTAAGTGTTAATCCCTAACTATTGGGTAACTGGACCCAGTTAATTAAGCCCAGATGTTCACAATCCTTTAGAGATCTTGCCCTAGGTAAAGACGACTGATGAGGTGAAAAAACAATTACATGTGTTAGACCAGGGCCATCCTTTCCTCCTGATTTTCCATGACCTCTCAGCCACGTTCGACACAGTAGACTACCAGACACACTCTGACATTGCACATCACTGTATGGGGATTAGCAAGACCATCATAACTTGCTGAAAGCCACCGTTTCATCTAAATGGATTCCTCTAGATCAGAAACTCTACCCATTACCTGTGGAGTCCTGCATGGTTCTATCTTCTTCCATGTTATCTTCAACCTTTACATAGAACAGCTTGGTACCCTGCTGACTCCACACAACATCCACCAATACACAGATGACTTGCTGCTCTACCTCAAGATGTCCTTCATCAAAGACATCCACAGGCTCAAGGCCTGCCTTCCATTGATCCAGTCCTGGATGTCCAGTGCTTACCTGAAGCTCAACCCCTCCAAGACCAAATTCCTAATACTGACCTGCAACACCGAACACCCTGACATGCAATCCTGGCTCTCCGCTATGAACGTAGAGGTCTTTACAAACTAGTGAAAAAGAAAAGGTTTGGAAAATATTACTCAAATGCGCCAACCTTACTCAAAAATTTTTTGTTCAAAGGTGAGTCAGTTCAATTTTGTCTTTTTATTTTGCACAATAGGTTAAAGAACATTCAAACAAAAATAGTTCCAATTTTGTGTTTACTTCACACCATTACAATCCTTAATGCAACTTAATGTGAGGTGTTAACTCCACACTTGTAGTTTGGTGGCTTTTTTTGTATTTACTTCACATCATTTTAATCCTTAATGCAACTTGATATGAGGTGTTAACTCCACACCTGTAGTCTGGTGGCTCTTCAAGAAAAGACCTTTTTAGTTTATATTGTCCTCAATTTAGACTAATTATCTATGCCTTACTATGTCTCTCTCAACACATGTTTCCCCATTGTTGCTAACAATGGTTCATCAGGAGAGGAAGTGTGTATCTAAAAGAAAGAAAAAACAGAATTTCGTTTTAAATAATGCTAAATTGCACGTGCTAAATATTGCTGTTTTTTCCATTCCCAAAAATGCATTGTTTTGATAGTTTGCCATGACTCACCCAATCTGTGATTTTAGCATTCATCCAGCTATTTTTGACAGGTTCAAGTGAATGATCAACTAAGCTCGATGGTTTTATTTTAACAAGGTTTGCCTCTTCTCCCAATTAATGGGTAAAGTCCAATATTGTCACTGGAGGGAAGAAGGTAAATAGAAAAACAACAAGAAGGTATTTCCTGTTAATGTGCTTGGAGAAAGGATCACAGTTTGAAAACTAGTTGCCTGACACTACTATGTTACTTGAAGGTCTACAGAAATCATGCTCTTACCTTGTTTCTTTTTCAGCGATCCTCTGCCATGATAAGCATCTGAGTTAATGGATGACTTACTTTGGCTTGTTCCTGCTATTTATGCCGCGATTGTGCTGTGATGACATCATCATGCCACGTCCACATGATTTAACGTGACGTGATGACGTCATCGCGCACGTTTTTACGTGCCGGCGGCCATTTTAGATTGGTAAATCTACCTCTTAGCTCAAACCTTCCTAAAATTTTTAATCATGTTGTTTGCTAAATCAAAATATTGTTGATTCTTTTTAATATTATTACTAGTTGCTCATTTAACTAAAAGTTATTCTGCTTCTTTAGTTTGATGTTAATTGAACATCAAAAAAACGAAAAGTTACTATTCTGTTAATTTGTTTTTGTGTGGTTCACTAGTACTACTCTGTTTGTAATTACGCATTGATAAGTCGTTTATGAGCTAATCTTGTTTTTTGTTGGCTAATTTTTAAATAATTATGGTATGTTCATGCAGCCATAATTGTAGGCTGACTTTGAATTCTCATTGGCCATTAGGAAATACAATTTCCAAATCATATGTACTAAGCAAATCATATCAAATTTAACATTCATGTATAGAAAATAAACAGTTAGTGAAAACCAGTCATAATAAATAAATATTTAAAGCCAATTATACATTTCTGTGTCATATTTTAAAGCTGTGACACAGGTATCCATGATGCAAATCCATTTATATTAATTTTTTCGCAATAAAGCCTCCCTATTTCCTCCTCTTGGAGGTAGAGTCACTTTCTCCAGGCCAAATATTCTCAAATTGGAGATGTCAAAGTCTGGGTGATTTGTGATGATATGCACTGAGATGGGGGATCTTAGATCTTTGTTTCTGATTGCTCTTATATGTTCAAACATTCTTGTTTTTAATTTTCTTATAGTGCTCCCTATGTATAGCTTCCTGCAGGTGCATTCAATCCCATAAATAACATAAGTAGAGTTACAGTTCATCATCTGATTGATTTGTTTTCCATTCGGTAACTCAATTTCCTTTTTTCCTTGTTTTATGAACGGACATAGTTTGCAATGACCACATTTGAAAGTTCCTTTGTTTGCCATTTAAAAAAAGATTTTTCTCTCATTGGGTAATGGACTCAGAAAGCTTGGGCTAATCAAATTCTTAATAGTCGGTGCTTTTCTAAAGCAAATATTTGGATGATTATCCAGGTGTTTTTGTAAACTTGAGTCTGTGAGAAGAATATTCCAGTGATTCTTAAGTATTTGTTTGATCCTACTGGCTTCCGTACTGTATGTGATAATGAAAGGAGTTTTAGGACTTATTTTCACTGATTTTGGTTTGTCTTTCAAAAGAGAGTCCCTTGATACAAGTTCTGCCTTGTTAGTTGCCTTTTGGATGATTTTTGTATCATAACCTCTCTGTATGAATTTTTTATGGGTTTGTCGAAAATTGTCTTGAAAAGTAGGAATAGTTCTACAATTTCTTTTTATTCTGAGAATCTCCCCATATGGAATACTGTGAACAGTGTGCTTAGGGTGATGAGATGTTGCATAAAGTAGACTATTTCCAGCTGTAGGTTTTGTGAATAATTTGGTTTGAATTTGTCAATTTTCAACAAAAAGTTCTAGGTCCAAAAATTCTATATTTGTGGCACTGGCTAATTTTGTGAATGATAAATTGAAGAGATTGTTGTTGAGATGAGTTACGTAGTTGTCCAAATCTTGCATGTTACCTTCCCAAATTATTAATATATCGTCTATGAAACGACCCCAAAATTTGATGTTTTGTGAAAAAGTTGATGTTTCCAGGCATGTTGCAACTCAAAAAAACCCATAAAGAGATTTGCGTAGGGATGGGCAAATTACGACCCCATAGCAGTTCCTTGGAGTTGTTTAAAGATGGTATTATCAAAGATGAATATGTTATTGTGCAAACCGAAGTGTAACATTTCAATTATCATTTTGTTTTGCTCGAGAAATGAAACAGATCTTGTTTTTAGAAAAAACGTTGTGCTTTCCAGACCTTTTGGTGTTGTATGCTTGTGTATAGTTGTACTACATCCACTGTGACAAAGTGGTAATTTCGTTCCCCTGGTATTAAATTTAACTGCTGAATGATGTGTTTTGAATCTTTGACAAATGAAGCTAAGTTTGCTGCCTACGGTTGTAAGTGAGAGTCAATATATTGTGAAGTTTTCTCTGTTATTGAGCCAATCCCATTTATGATAGGTCGAAGTGGTGGAAAATCTTCATAGGGTTTATGAACTTTAGGCAAAAAGTATATTGTTGCCATGATGGAATTTTTGCAAATCAAACTCTGATATTCCTTGTCACTTAATAGGTCTTGTTCATGCCATATTTGAATCTTTTCATTTCAGAGAGTTTCCAAGTCGGGAATAGGGTTATTAATTAGCTTTTCATAACAATCCACTACGTTAAGTTGTTTAGATCCTTCTCTGATATAATCAATTCTGTTAAATAGGACAATTTTTCCTCCTTTGTCTGCTGCTTTAGTTATTATTGATTTATCTTAATCATTGATTGCCAGTTTTTCTTCTTTTGTTAGGTTTACAAAATAGCTGCACCAAGTCCCTTGGGTCTAGATTGACAGGAGCCTCTCCTTCAAGGAGCACATAGCAAGAAAGACAAATTTGGCTTGTTCACAACTTTCCTTCCTGTGGAATATCAACACCATGCCATCCAGATCTGGCTCTCCGAAATGAAGCTTGAGGGCTATACACCCCAGCTTACCACCTGCATCAAGCTATTGGGTCCGAAATCGACTGACACCTTCAGTAATTATGTTTGACGCTGGAGACGGACAAGAGGTCATGTTACAACCTGTGCTTTATTAAACAAAAGAGAATAAGGCCTATACTGTCCCTACTCCTAGTTGTTCTTGGCCCATCTGAAAGAAAACAATAAAGGGTGCTTGCCGCCACAACACAATTAGTCCTCTGTCCAAATCCTAATCTAACCTAACTTCTGCCCCTACCCAGGGAAGTCATTTCACCCAAATGCTAGGGGTAGCGGAAGTGACATCACACACCCAATGACATAACAGGATGTGATGTCATATTACCTTTGACCTCGATGCTATCACATGACATTTAACCCTGTTTTTAGCAGCTAAAGTGACGGACGGGTATAAAAACACACAAAACCTTACATTTCATGAAATACCAAACCGGCAGACATAAAGCATTTTTAAATACCAACCACATGTTAAGAATGGAGCTGCCTTAAGGATCCTTCTCACTTTTTTTTTAAATAAGCAATTACACAAGCCATACAGATCTTCTTTTGTTACAGGCCTTTAAACCCTCAAGATGGTTCAATTTACTCAGAACCATGATTAGCTTTTGGGATCAAGCCACATTGTCAAATTGAAAGTCAACTGCTATGAATGGCACTACTCTCTGACATAGTGGCAGCACTGCTTCAATTGGCAATAGGCATTCCCCTATTGTGGCATGCTGCATTGTGAGCTGGCGGCATATTTCCCTGTCATAATATGGTGCAATTAAGAAATGTGTTGTTCTGGCTTGGAACAACACATTTCTTTTTTTCCACAGGCCTCTGAATCAGGCCCCCTGTTGGACTAAAATAGACCTAGACAAACAGGCTGACATACTTCTTATGCTCCGGGTTTGTAGTTGGATGATGGGCATTAGGTTGTGTCGCAGCAAAGCTTCTGTCTCACCTGCTTCTTCCCGACATCAGGAAAGCAGCATGCAGTACTGAGGTGAGTCTTCAAACCTATTCCCGCACAGTGTGAAAAGCAGTAAAAACATAAACATAATTCATGGAAAAGCAGGTACTGAGAAGAGCAACGCGCTTTTTCAAGCATGTTGCAAATTTCCTTTTTGCGACACTGGCGCTGAGAGTGAGAACAGCACTAGTTCATGCATTACCAACTCTGAGAAGCTGTTAAATTAAGTGTTGCATGGGCGCTGAGTACCTGATGTTCCTGGTGATTGACAGCGAGGCAGTCAGTCTGTCAACCTATGCCAAAGCGATGTAGCAGCAATGCGGTGTACCAACCCAACTCCCTCCTGCCAGATTCAGAACAGGTTGGAGCTGGACTGTCTCCCAATGCCACGGTTGGCACTTCTCTGATTTGTGTGGTGTCAGGACAGTTCAAGCACTGGCAGAGAAGGCCTAAAGATGGTTCTAAAGGTAGACTTGTGAGGATCTTGATGAAGCGAATAACTAGTTCCAGAAGAAAGGAAGTCAGGTTCCACGGGGAAGGAGCGCTGCTACTGACAGGCAGGTTCCCAACAAGGTCACGGCAGGCCAGAGAGAAGAGACAAGAGTCCACCCAGGGAATAAGCAACTGAACCACTGAGCGAGTTAACCATGAACCAAGGGAAGAGAAACCCAAGGGAAATGGACCTCAGGAAAAAGGACAGGAAACAGACGGAGCCTAAACCGGGAGCCTGGCGGGGAAGGAGAGAAGCACAGGAAAGGGGCTAGCAGCCCAAAGTACTCAAGGAGAGCAAAAGGGGCTAAGGCAAGAGCAAGAAACAAGGTTAAGACACGGTCTGGAGTGGGAACACGTTCAGAGGTCTGACCGCATTGAGACGCAGCAAACTACTGCTGGCGGGACCTAGTTAAAGATCTGGGCCCATAAAGAGGCTTGGAACACAAGCTCTTGTAACCAGGCATACTGCGCATACGCAGAGTGTTGGGCATGGGCATCCACGCATGCGCAGTCCCACAATCATGGCTGGGCCCAGAATGCTCGCATTCCGGACTCCGCAGGAATGGGAGAAGCTCCATCGAGGATAGAGCCTCCATGTCTGGGCCTGCAGGACCCGGCGTGCCCACCTCTTGAACCCGGTAAGTGGCGGCATAACACCATGTCCCCTCCCAGGAAGGCCAGGAGCCCCAGGTTACCAGGGATGCCAGAGAAAGAATTCACGAACCAACCGCGGGGCTTGCCCAAAGCTGCAGGTTTTCCCAAGTGCGATCACAAGCTGGGTAGCCCTTTCAATCCACCAAGAACTGCAACACCTCAAGGCGGATCCGCAAATTACAGATCTCCTGCACCTCGAACTCGGGAACACCCTGCACACTTAGCCGAGGCAGGACAAGGGCAGGAGCGACCATAAGTGTTCCACACATATGGTTTCAGAAGTGAGACATGAAACACGCGGTGGACACGGCAAGTGGGAGGTAACTGCAAGTGAAATGCCACTGCTGGCACACGCTTGGTGATCATAAAGGGCTCAAAATAACAGGCAGCAAGCTTAGTGGGAAAATTGCATACAGGCAGGTTCTTGGAAGATAACCACACCATGTACCCAATCAGAAGCATTGGATCAGGGGTGTGTCTCTTGTCAGCCTGTACTTTCAGGCAGTCCTGTGCCTCTGCAAGGGTACCAGCCACCAGTTTGTGCTTGTCTTGGATGGCAGTCACCAGGCCATCAGCAGACGGAACAGCACTGGACAGCAGATTGGGATGTAGTCAAAGGAACAATAAAAAGGACTAAGACCAGTAGCAGAATTTGGAGTTGTTATGTGCCCCCTCGCTGGTATCCAGATAGTCCAACCAATTGTGTGGTGTTGGCGTAGCAGTTTAAGTATCGCTCCAGTGTTTGCTTGGTCTGTTCAGTCTGTCCGTTGGTCTGCGGGTGATAGCCAGAACTCAAAGCCTGTTGTATGCTTAAATGATTACACAACTGGTTTCAGAATGAAGAAATAAACTGGGAACCACAATCGGACAGTATCTTCTCAGGCAGACCATGGAAGCAATACACCTCATGAAGGAAACTGCGAGCCATCTGGATGGCGGTAGGTATCCTTGGGAATGGAACAAAGTGAGCCATCTTAGTGAAGCAATCCATGATCACCATGATAACCATGATACAGGTGTACCCATTGGAAAGATCAATGATAAAATCAAAAATCAGTAGTGATGGTGTGCCATGGGTAGGGAGATGCTTCAATTGGCTGTAGGAGATCCAATGGACATTTACATGGGGTCTTGGTCTGAGTGCAAACCAGACAGGATTTCACATATTCTTCCACTTGACTGGCCCATCCAGGCCACCAGAATTGTCTGGTGATCAACTCTTAAGTGGCTTTCACTCCTCGATGACCACTGATGATGGAATCATGAAAGCCCCGTTATGATAGTCTGGAGTGTAGCAGTGGGAACGTAAAGACGATTCCACCACATTCATATACATGGGGGCGACCCAATAGCATTGGTCTGGTTGGATCGGATTAGGTGTCCAGCAAGAGGAATCCTAAATATGGTACTAGAGTGACCAGGAAATGTTTTGGTGCAATCAATAGAGTGCCTATATCTGTTCTTTCAACATCATTCTCCAGGGAGCGTGACAATGCATCAGCCTTCAGGTTCTTGGCAGAAGGAATGTATGTCACCACAAGGAATGTATGTCACCACAAAGTAATAATGAGAAAAGAAGAAGGCCCAATGAACCGGTTGAGAGGTTCAAAACTGCAGGGAGCGTAAGAACTGTATGTTTTTGTGATCAGTGCGTCCCTCTACAGGAACCCCCCCCCCGACCAGTTGAGTGAGTAGTAACCAATGGGATGTTCTATTCCGGTTTCTGGATCTTGTTGTAGCAGAACTGCTCAAATGGTGAAATTGGATGCGTTGGCCTCTACTAGGAACAATATCTCATTGTTGGGATGCCGAAGGATGGGTGCAGACATAAAGGCATCCTTTAGTGTCTGAAAAGCATCATATGCTTGGGAATCCCAGAAAAAGGGTATGTTGTTGCTGGTCGGGCGAGAAAAAGAGTGTGAAAAATGAGCGAATCCCAAAAACCACTGAAGGGATATTAGATTGTGCGGTTGTTTTCAGTCTTGAATAGCTCACAACTTGGCTGTATCCATCTGGACCCCTGTACCACTGATCACATAACTAATCGCATAACCCAAAAACTCCATTATTTCTTGATGGAAAAAGGCACTTCTCAGCCTTGCCAAGTAGATGATTTTGTGACAATCTTAGTAATACTTCTTTAACGTGATCCACATGTTCCTTTGGACTAGAGAAAAATATCGGGACATCAAGGTACACCCAAATAGTTGTTCTGATCAGATCAGAGAAGATGTCGTCCATGAAGTGTTGGAAGATGGCTGTCGCATTACACAAGCTAAAAGGCATAACCCGTTATTCGTAATGCCCTGATGGGATCTTGAAGGCCATCTTCCACTCATCGCCTTCTTTAATCCGAACCAGATGGTAGGCCCCTCTGAGATCCAGTTTTTGGTAGATTCGAGCATCACATCGATATTCTACGATATTGCAGATTAGGGGTAAGGGGTAAGGGATACCTGTCCTTGCATGTGATGTCATTCAACTGACGGTAGTCTATACATGGGTGGAGAGTTCCTTCCTTCATCTGCACAAAAAACAAGGGAAAGCCTGATGGAGACTTAGATGGTGCTATGTACCACTTCCTGAGACACTCCTCAATATAATCTTGCCGGACCTCCTTCTCTGAAGAACACAATGAATACACCCATTTCTGCAGGACCAGGCAATCTGGGAGCTACTGGAGACC
Organism: Ambystoma mexicanum; assembly: GCF_040938575.1. NCBI lineage: Eukaryota > Metazoa > Chordata > Amphibia > Caudata > Ambystomatidae > Ambystoma > Ambystoma mexicanum. The sequence continues at coordinate 143,816,799 of NC_090921.1, forward strand.
TGGGATATGTCTTTTCACATCTGCATCTCTCCTCTTCTTTCCATCAATCTATCGTCAATACAAAGTACCAGATCCACGAGAGCATATAGAGTATCGGGTTCCAGAATATGCAACAACTCGTCTCTCAGGCTATGATGAAACAGAGTCTTCTGAGTGATTTCCGGCCATTGTGAATCGGTTGCCAACTGTCGAAACAGGCTGATGTAGGCTATGATGTTGCTGGAACCCTGTCGGATGTCCATCAGGTTTGGTGACTTGAAGACATCCAAAAATGCTTTTTCAAAAGCTACAAAGTCGTTCAGTATGGGACTGTTAGAGGATACAAAAGAAGTGGCCCAGTCAAGAGCATTTCCTGTTAAATTGGCCAAGATATAGCCTATCTTGGCTTTGTCCTGACTGAAAGCAATTGGCTGGAAGAGAAATGGATCTTACAGTGATTACACAATTCAGCCACTCGGCGGGGGTCGCAATTGTATTTCAACTGAGAGGTATGAGCCATGGCACTCGCAGCCTGTGGAGCCGCTCCTGCCCCCTAAAACACTGTTTGACGTAAAGTGAGATTCTCCTTATGTAGAGCCTGTAGTTCATCCCGGAGTACTTGGAACTCCTCCATGTCTGGTCCGGAAGGAAGGCGTCTCAATCTGTTAAACGGAGCATTGCATGTCCGCTGAGTACCTGATGTTCCTGGTGATTGGCACAGAGAGGCAGCCAGTCTGTCAACGTATGTCGAAGCGATGTAGCAGCAATGCAGGGTACCAACCCAACTCCCTGCTGCCAGATTCAGAACAGGCTGGGGCTACACTGGCTCCTGCGCTGTGGTCAGCACTTCTCGGATTTGCGTGGCGTCTGGACAGTGCAAGCACTGGCAGAGAAGGGCTAACGATAGTCCAAAAGGTAGTTTTGCAAGGATCTTGATGAAGCGAAGAAATGGTTCCAGATGAAAGGAAGTCAGGTTCCACAAGGAAAGGGTGCTGGTCCAGATGGGCAGGTTCCCAACAGGGGCACAGCAGGACAGAGACAATAGTCCACCCAGGGAATAAGGAACAGAACCACTGAGTGAAGGAACCAGGAACCAAGGGAAGAGAAACCTAAGGGAAATTGACCCCAGGGAAAAGGACAGGAAACAGACAGAGCCCAACCCGGAATCCAGGCGGGGAAAGATATAGGCCCTGGAGGGGGCTAACAGTCCAGAGAACTCAAGGAGATCAAAAGGAGCTAAGGCAAGACCAAGAAAAAAGGTTATGGCATGGTCTGGAGCGAGAACGCAATCAGGGATCTGATCCGCATTGAGATACGGTGAACTACTGCTGGCGGGACCTATTTAAAGGTGCAGGCCCATAACGTGGCTCGGAACGTAAGCTCTCGTAACCAGGCATACTGCGCATGCGCGGTGCATTGGCGTCCACGAATGCGCAGTCCCGCAACCATGGCTGCGCCCAGAGTGCCGGCATTCCGGAGTGGGGGAGAAGCGCTACTAAGGACAGAGCCTCCATGACGGGCCTGCAGGACCCGGCGGCCACGCCTCCTGAACCCAGTGAGTGGCGGCATGAGAGAAGCATCTCGTTAGTCATGTGATTTACATTTTTGTGAAGTTATGACAGAGAAGCAAACGTGTCAGTTCTGTGAGACCTTTTTCTGCCAAGGTCATTTAGTGTTTTATTTAAAAAGAAAAGAAATATCAAACAGATTTTGAACATTGAAATCTTTTCATCACTAGTGTGTATTGAAAGTACCAGTCATGGGATCTTTTCGGGCAAAGAGTTATTATAAAGTTGAGAGCCAAAGTACTATCTGAAAATGTGTCAGCCCTGGACGCCATGCTGGTGGATAAAACAGCCAGGGATTCCTCTGCTGCCAGCAGCATTTGCAGCCAGTATTGTCTTCCTATGTGCTGTGACATTTTTAAAACTAAAGGTGGACCGGCTGGCACAAATTATATTCCGTTTCACATGTCAGTTCTGCATATTCAAAATGTTCTTTTAGTGTGCATACCTTACACTGAGAAAGCCTTCTGAATTATCTGTATTTTTACATAACAGCCACTGGTATTTATTTCCGTAAATATACAATATGAAGTTGTAATATTAGAAATGTATTACTGTGCTTATTTTAGGATCTGACCCTATTTCAGGCAAGCATTCCATCCATATATATATATATATACCCATATATATATATATGGATGGATATATATATATATATATATATATATATATATGAAAGGGAAACTTGTGGCTGTTCTGTGTCTGTTCAGCATACTTCCCAACATGCTACAAACCTGAAATTCGGCGTGTGGGTAGGTTGCATGGTGTAGACAGTGTAAAAAGTATGAAATCTGCACCCCCCTACCCCAAAAAGGTAAGCGATCTGCAATGCTTGTGTGTGTGTGTGTGTGTGTGTGTGTGTGTGTGTGTGTGTGTGTTTCTGTTTGAAATGTTCAGCATACCTCCCAACATGTTACACACCTGGTATTTGACATGTGGGTAGGTTGCATGGTGTAGACAATGTAAAAGTATAACATCTACATTTTCTTTAAGCGTTTTCTTTTTTAAGCGGTCTTCAATGCATGGCTGCGTGTGTGTCTCATGCAAATGTGCACCAACACACTGAGCAAGCACAAGTTCTAGTCAATTCAGGTTACATCAACGACGCTTGAATACCAACACATGCCCAATCCAGCAGAGTTAACATAATCTAGGTCATGATTTTAAGACTTGCTGCTCATGGATTCTCTTTTAGCGTGTAGGATTAGGGGCCCCCACAGCGAGAAGGGCCCTTTTATTGTAGAAGGCCTCAGACATGGGGGCCTCATTATGCAAGACCAGGGGGGGGGAAGCTTGTGCTCTGCTCTCACATAGCCTGCTATTCCCGGGATAGCGCATATACCTGTGTGCCTTGGTCAGGAGACTGCCACTTCCAAGCTGTACTCGCCATGATTCTTTTATTTTTTACCAAACATGGGATCTAACTTCTTATTCTAATTGAAAATATATTCTGAATTTAAATACCACTTTGTTCCCTCGCTTTACTTGATGCTCTAGAAACTTTTCCCCTTGGGTAGCTCTTTGAATGGCACGGTCTGCACAACCTGTTTGCAACCTCTACAGGAATATTACTCTATGGTGGAGACTTGGAGGCAACCTTGTGAAGAGACACATTGGGAGAGCAGTCAAACCAATAAAAAGGGATTCTTATCTTGTATCACCACACTTTCCCATGAGAAAACGATCTAATAAATGTTGACAGCAAGTCTACACACTGTTTAATATGGGTTTAAAAAATGTATTTTTGGCCAGTGATAGGAAGGGACACTGACCCCCAAATGACGTCCATGCCCCTAACTCACCAAAAAGGATTAAGATAAACTCAACTGGAAATATCTGGGAAGGGGATTTTCTGCCAATCCTTGAAGTGGCAGCTGTTTTTTGTCCCCCACCCAAATGTCTCTCTGGTTTCTCCCAGATCACATGACGGGTTGCACAGTACAGTTCATAGTTCTGGATGAAAACATTTCTCTTTTTTTCTTCCTGTTATCCTGAAAGATAGTCTTTAACGCTGCAAGAAATAGCCTGCTCTGAAGAGGAATTAATTCAGAATCCCATGAGAATAAAATCTAAAATGGAATGGTTGGATTGGATAAAAACTAACGACAACTCAACTACGAACAAGCTACTAACTCAACTGCCACCAATTTATAACAAATTAAAGCAACCAATGGAGTACTGTCTGAAATATCCATCTAAGCGCCTCATGAGAACTCTACTCAAAGCCCGTTTAAATCTTCTACCGACTCAAGAGGTTCTGGCAATTCGGGCCGCATCGAAAGATAAATCCTGCAGACTCTGTGGAGATTCCCAATCCACAGAAACAATCAAACATCTTTTGATGACTTGTCCTTCAATTGACCACGAAAGAGAGGCCTTTCTCGGCCCTATGTTAAAATCTTCATATTTCATCGACAACAATGTCTGGTGGAATCGTTTGATCACGGGAGCTAAAACTAGATGGCTAATAGCGGCTTCTAAGCTAATAGACATTGCTTTGGAGAAAATCCTGCAAAAAAATTCAGCAATCGAAACCCGCAACCAACCAGCGGTATGAGCATGCCAGTGTACACAGGAAATGGTAGACCTTGTTTTCTCTTCAGTTAACAACAAAGAAAGACTTTTCTTCTTCTTTTGTAAAAATCTAATTTTGATTAAATACAAATTAAAAAATTAAAAATAGTCTTTAAGTCTTGCAATTGGACTGTGGTCCCTCAGCCCCAGATTATGGGTTATTTCCAGCGCCTTGCAGGGGAGGACTGGCAACCTTTAGCCTGGGGGGGGTAAGGGTAATGTTATGCAGCGATCCAAACTTCCAGAACAAGTAAATTCAATACCAATCTCTTCCCCCTCCCACACATTCTCAAGTATATATAGTAGAGATTATTGAGAGTACTTCGCTTTTATGCAACATATCTTTCTGTTATGTTTGCGATTTCTTAGAGTCCTGGACCCAAGGTAACTTTGACTCATACCAAACCTAGTAAAATAATTTCACAAGGCTAATATCATTGTTGATATGGGAAAGCTGGGATTTGAGCCAGGTTTCATCGTGTCCCAGTTTGCAATTTGGCAGCGGTCCACATCTCCTCCCAACCCATCCTATCTTTAGTTTTATACCAATGTAAAGAGGTAACGAAGCAAGAGAATTCATGGGTAGAGCTGAGCTGCTGCTGAACCAGAAGGTTTCGCGTCACTCTAAAACATGAGCTGGCACAGAAAATTACCCAGACCTGGCTTTCAGCCTCCCCAGCCGACAACACAAAGCCCAGACCTGGCCCCCTGTCCACCCACCTAGGATGAAATTAGGCCTTGACATATCTGTGCAGTTTATGGCATCCTTGGACCTAAAAGTTAATCCAGCCAAAATCGGTGGTTGTCAGTTTTGCATTAAAAAAAATGGATCCAAAAGGAGATTAATTTTTACCATCTGAGCCATTTCAGCAAAAGACGAACATCCTCTCGGTGAGCCTGAGGGCCTGCATCCATTTGCATCTCCATTTGCAACTCACTCCATCTCGCTCACAGCCCTTTCCCAGACCCAGTCGTAAACAAAGCCGAGGGAATACATATTTCAGTTACAAATGGAACTACGAAGTTAAATGAATTCATGTAAGGCAAATGGCGCAGAAAGCGGCAAACGTGCTAATATTGAATATCGAACTGAATGAAAACAGCAAACCTGTTAATATTGAATAGTGAACTAAATGAAAGCTGCAAATATGCTAACATTGAATGACGAACTGAATGCGAATAGTGAACCTGCTAATGTTTAATCATGTACCTAAAGAAAATGGGAAGCTACATCGAATGAAGGACTCCGACTGCATAGTTGAAGTCAAATCTGAGAAACTGGTCGGTTTTGAATCTACGTTTGAGAAACTATTTGTTGAATATCAAACTGCCAGAAGGAGAACCATAGGTTCCTGGTTGTGCAACCATTATTGGGGGGATCGTGTGGTCTGACAACTGCGCCAAGACCATAGAACCCCTATATGCTGACGAGGAAACCTATATTGTGTCAAAATGAAAAATACTATTGGTGCATATAAGGCTTGGCGAAGAGAACCCTGAGGTGTGAAGAATTATTGGAACTTAGCTTAAAGACAAAGCTTCAAGGTAACATCTTTTGATATTGAACTTGGGGAAGGGAACCCTGAAACTGGCTACAATGAAACTGTATTGAATTTGGGGAAGGGCATCCTGACATTTAAAAAGGTGTGGATAGCCCGGGAGGATAGCTCAGGGGCAACGTGCTCGCCTTGGAAGTAAGACGGCACGGAGCAACACAGGTTTGATCCCCCGGTCCGCGCTTAGAAACCTCTGGGTATTAAGTGCGGTATAATTAACCTATCATATCTTATAATATTACTTTGAATCCGAGAGAAGGCAACGTGAACATTGTGGTGAACCTGTTGATATTTGGGGAGGAGAAGCTGAAGAATAAGCATGAGCTGGAAATAGCTCAGAACCTTACTTTTGGAACACTGTTTAATGCATGGTTGACATCCCTACAGATTGTTTTGTTTGTTAGTTGTAAGTTCAAGCATAGGTTTTGGACACCGACAGACTTTTAAGTTCTTACTGACAAAGACTATCCTTAGTTTCTTTAGGTAGGTACATCCCACCTTAGCATAGGGCAAGTGAGGCCTTACACCATTCTGACATTTAAATTAATAAACTATTTTTGTTACATTGAATCTGTTGTCTGTGTCTCCTTCCATAATGCCAACCTCAAAGCCCCCTTACCAAGGACTCTATTTGCAATCCACTCCCTCTCGCCCACAGCCCTTTTCCAGACCACCCTCCCCTGACCCGCCTTCTCCACCCTCCAGATGCCCATTGGCTGGTTGTCACACCGCATGACGAGAAGTGCTCCTGCACACTGGAGTGCATTACACCATCGGATTTGTCTCCCTCAGCCAATTTAAGCCACCACAGCTGAAGACAAACACCCTCTCGGCGAATGCCTGCATCCAGGTGAAGAATTACCCATCCAAGTAACAGACTATGTGCGGTTTGAAAGACATGAGTGGAACCAAAGAAGAACAGAATTTTAGTAGCCTTGAGAGTCCCGAGAAAGCAGTAGAAGAGATTAGTCTACTAAATCAAAGGCAGCTGATAGATCTAAAAGTACCAGTAGGAAGAGAGTAGCAAGCTGAGAGAAGAGAGTTTGTAACAGAAAGTAGAGCAGTCTCAGTGGAGTGAAATGGCCATCAACCAGATTGATAAAGTGGAAGAAGAGATTTAGAGTTAATATGTGAATAAACCAGAGAATAGACTAATAGAGCTTGGAAACATACAGAAGGAGAGAAATAGGGTAGATATTATAAGGAAGAGAAGGGTCTAGTGAAGGTTTTTAAGAATTGGAAGAATCATAGCAGGCTTGAAAATAAAAGGAACGTCTGAAGATTGGAGAGAGGCATTAAAAAGAGAAGTGAGATACAGAAGAAGAGGTTAAACTTTAGGAATGGAAGAGGATCAGTGGGAGCAGAAGTGGGATTGGCCTGAGAAAGGAAGACAGTTGTATCAGCGTCAGTAATAGGAAGAAAAGAGGAGAACAAGAGCGATGTAGGGAGAGGCAAAGTAGGATCTGGGGAGTGTAGAGACAGCAATAAAAGAGCAATGCAGATCAGTATAATACTTTTGTTTGGTCTTAAGTAGAGCAGAATCATAAGTAGTATGAATGGTGGAAAGAAGAGACTGGTTTGCTGGTGACCATGATTTTCATTAGGGGCATTTAGTACGGCAAAGGGATCATTGTAGTGAACGAAGTGAGGGAGCCTTCCAAGGTTGAGGGAGTTTGTGCCTGTGAATGAACGGGGAATTGGGGTAAAGAGAATCGACAGTGGTAGAAATGGCTAATGAGAAGAAAGCAAAGGCAGAATTTGCAAAGGAAGAAGCAAGTTCTTGTAGAGTTGAAAGCGAAGAAGAAATACTAGAGTTAAATAATGAAGTGTTAAAGTTGCATGGATCATGATGAAAATTCCTATCACCTTCCTCCACCGCTCTATACTTAGAAATACACTTTGACCCAATCACACCCTCTGTTAGGTTTTTGTAGTTTGCCATGTAGGATGACGCTGGTAATGACGCAGGTCAAAACGCCAATGATGACCAATTGTGGGTATAAAAGCCCAGTTCTTTATGAAGTAAGTAGAGTCAAGGATCGGGCGATTGCTGATGTTCGGTGTACTCCCTGTTTCAGATACTTGACATTAAAACAGACAAACTTTCCCAAACTATTTGTGTCATCTTGATTATTTATGTATGAATAAAATCTGCATCCCTATCCATCTCCAGGGTATTGCTACTTATCTTAAAGGGCTGTCGAAGAGAACACTCTGCTCACTTGGTAGCAGAGATAGGCTAGTTTGATAAGTTAACCATCGGCCGTCGACATAAGTAACTTTAGAGTTTTGGCAATATCACACAACCTTTGCCATTCGGCTGACAGGGACGTGAAGCTCCCCGTAGATAGTGGAAACAACTCCTTACAAGGGACGGTTTGACGGGACCCCTATTTTCAGATAGAAACCCCTCCGACATATACGAAAAGCAGCTCAAAGAGGTGGTAATGAAGGCTGTGATACTGGGGGTCCGAGGGTCCGAAGAAGAAAAACATGCGAACAGTGTGTAAATAGACCACAGAGTGTGTCAAAGGAATACATGTATAGTAAATAACAGAGAGTAATGGAGGGAGGTGGGTTAAAATATAACGTAAGAGTAAGAGTGTAATATATATGTATATGGGAATGAAAATATTGTATTGAGTGTGGCCGAGCAATATATAAATAAGAATAGTCGTGAGTGAGGCCACGATAAGAGGATACGCCCTGTTCCTAAACTTTAAAGAGTGTTAGTAGAAACTTGAATTCAGAGCTCCTTAGCGGGACATATTGAAGACGGGACCGGTTAAAGAGTGTCCGAAAGGAATTAGTTTAAGTTCCAATCGGAGCAGATTTTAGAGGGCAAGACGAGTCTTAAGGAAAAGATTGTGAATAGTACATGTGGCCGGTCAAGTCTGTCTGTTTGTTTTATGTGATTGAAAGGGGTGATGACGTCAGAGTTGAAAGAAAATGTTTTATGTAATAGAGAAGTGTGAAGTTGAGACATAGAAATTGATTGTTTACATTTGTATTCTGATGGTTGTTTTTTAGCAAGATTAAAGTAAACGATTGTGTTTTGACGGGATTGGAGCTTGCGATGGTTGGTGCTCGCTCATATTGTATGGTGATTGAGACATAGTTAAAAAATGTGTGATTGAAAATTAAGTAAGTGTTAGAAAAGAGAAAAGTGAAAGGTTAAAAATGGAAGCGGTTACTCCGTTAGTGGATCTTTGCAAGCATCTGCCGAAACACGCACCCAAACTTAGACAGTACAGTGCAGAATGGGTTAAAGGAACTGCGGATAAAATGTTTATGCCATGTACCCAAGGCGTATCATTATCGCAGGCAGTCCTGCAGCATATCATGACATATTTGCATGAAGCGTACACAGGAAAGAAGCTATAAAAGTGCCTAGCGAGTCCAGAACTTTTGAAAATGTACCAACAAGAAAAGGAGAAGGAGCCTCCTTTAGATTGGATACTCAATGGGCCTCGTTCGGAGGTAACCACGCCGCTATTTGCGGCATGGCTGCCTCCGAACTCTTCCAAACTCCGGCCTGGTGAATGGAGTAATTACCGGTTCATTCCGAGGTCGGAGGGACCGGTAATTCCCCATTCACTAGGGCCATTCCCCATTCCCATTCGAGCCCCCATAGGGGAAGGAAGGAAGGACCCGCAAAGGGAACTCGTAGTAGGGCGGTAAGGGTTTAATGGCACCGGTCTCGTTACAGGTGACTGTTTACCCTTACCGCCCTACTCGGAATGAGGCCCACTGTATGCAAAACGGGGGTGAGGAGCCTTTTGCTCCGCCTGCCCCGTCTGAAACGAAAGACAAAGTTAAGAAAGACGATGATTTATACCCATTAAGGGAATTTAAAGCAGCAGCGGGATATAGCAATCCCTTATATGAGTCACCTACACAAAATGGTGACAAGGGCCCAGAGAAAGATACCGAGAAAGCTGTAGCCTCCAAAGTCCCGAGAGACCAGGAGAGACGCGACAAGGAGAGAAGTGATCGAGCAAGCACATCTCTAGATATAAGGAGAGAAATAAAGAGATGGAAAGGAGACAAGGATACAACTGAGGAGATAGCGCTTTTACAGAGCAAATGGATGGGTGGTCAGATTTTACTTAAACTCGATGGTAAAGGCATTGAGGATGTAAGACAACGGGAAGATCAAGACAGACAGGATGAAAAAAAACAGGGAAAGAGAAGAACGATTGAAAGATGAATGAGCGAAAAGAAAAGATAGACAAAGACAAGAACAGTTATATCAAGATGAACAAGCAAAAGAACAGAAAAGGGCAGAAGAACAAAGACAATGTGACAATAGACAAAGAACGGCTGATGAGCAGGATAGGATAAAAAAGACAAAGAATAGATGATAAACAGGAAAAGATCATAGAGAAAAGAATGCAAAGACGAAGGGATAAGGAGATACGAAGGGCATATGAATGAAGGGATATGAAAAAGAAGAGGAAGACAGAGTAAGCGAGAAAGCACAGAGAAGTCAATGATGACATGGTAAGTAAGAAATCCTGATCCATTGGTAGAATGGGAAGATACAGAGGAATTTATTCCCGAATACGAGTCATTACCAGGCCCGTCTAGAGCAAATCTAGAAGACGAGTTTGACTCAAGAAGCGTTGGGGAAGCGATCGATAAAGTATATCAAGACATAAAAGCTCAGAAGGAAGCTCAGGGGAAAGGAAAAATGATTGTCTCAAGAGCACTCAGTTGTATGACAAAGAGGAAGCCTCATGTAGCACGAGACATAAGGAGCTGTCTTTAGACAGCCTAACTCTGAATAGAAATGATGATGAGAGAAAGTCACACGAGTTGGGCACAGGAAGTGTCAGACGAAGAAAAGGAAACCTCGCAGGGGGAAGAGAGAAGTAATGTATGTGGTTCAGAGGGATGTTCACCTATGGATAAGGGAGTAAGATAGTCGGATTTAAAAATACCTGTGTCTAAGGCATCAGAGCCACTGAGAGTCAGACCGACATAAGGGGCTTCCCCACGGTCAAAGGGGGGAGTCCCCGCCTTATGTAAGCAGGGTAAGATCATTGCCAGGCACACAGCGATGTGGGAATATCACCCCGGTGGTGGATAGACAAATGATGAGAGATGAGAACGAGTTTGGCGCGTCACAGTTTCCTTTGCTAGAAAAAGGAGGAACAAGACCACAGTATATACCATGGCCTCAAATGGACAGAGATAATCTAAGGTGTAAACTCCCGATTTTGACTTCTAGTGCTGGGAAATGGATACATGAGCTAGGAAAGAGAACGGGAGGAAATACATTGGCAATAGGGGACATTAAAGGTCCTTTGAGCGCCATACTTGGTGAGAGAGCTGACGATGTATGGACACAGGCAGGCTACCCTGATGTGACTACAGTCAACACTGTGCATGATGGAGCATTGTTTAACAATTGCAGAGCAGCAGTTTGGGGAAAATTGCTTCGAGTACTATATCCGGACACATCCAATATGGAAGCTATAATGACAAAAAAGATGAAAGAAGGAGAGAAGATCCTTTTCTTTACATTAAAAATTTCCAAGATGCCTGGGCGCTCGAAACTCGTGAATCTTGGGGGGAAATCTATACCTGTGTTCTAACATATATTATGCCAAGGGCTGCCAGAGCAAGTGCAGAAGCAGCTAAAGATATTAGTGGGTATAGAAGCTAAACCGTGGTTGGAAATTCAGTTGACCATTGCACATTACTGCAGACTTCTGAAGGAAAAGAATCGCAAAAAAGATGATACTCGAAAAGGCGAGGAGGCAAAATTGGTTCAGAAAAAAATGTCCAAATACGCAATTGAAGGGGCAATGTTAACTAGTACAGACCAAACTAATTCACAACAGATAACGAACATGCCACAGGTGAATAACCAAAGGCAGTTCGATCAAAGCAACAATGGATATGCTCCACGAGGAAGGGGTTCCCAAGGAAGAAGTTTGGCCAGGTAATCAAGGGAATTGGCAGAATCTTAGGGGAGGTTTTCAAAGCAATCAAGGTGGGTTTCAAAATATACAAAATGGGTAGATGGGAAGGCCACCGCCTATATGTTGGACGTGTGGAATGACAGGACATTTTTCTTGTACATGTAGAAGTCAAGGCATAGTACAGAATGATCCGTTTTCAAGAGGGTGGATGTCAAATCCACCTGCATACTCGCAGCAGAATGGAGATGGGTTTGCACAAAATCAAACAGTTCAGCTGCAAGCGCCGAGAGTGCAGCAGGGCTTACAACCACAGAAAATGACAGGTATCCCACCGCAAGGACAATCCCAGCAGTCCCCTATGCAGCTCCAACAGAACACAGTTACAGGACAGGTATCGAATTCTAGAGTAGGAAGCGTCATTGTTGATGGAGGAAATCCTTTTACAAATAATGAGACAAGGCTGTGCATGGAATAGGACTGGGAGACCTGATGTGTTCCATACACTCTGTGACACCAAACCCTCATTAGGAGCCAAGAGTTGATGTTAGTATAGGAGGCAAAAAAGATTCATTCTTAGTGGACACGGGTGCAACACGCTCATGTATACGAGGGCACATTTTCAATGTCTGGCAATGCCATGAATACTCAGGGATGTACAGGAGCTACAAGTCGTGTTCCTTTTACCGAAGCACTACCAGTCTCAATAGGAAAAGGTGACATGAATGTGCCACTACTTTATTCGAGACAAACGCCTATCAATATATTAGGACAAGATCTGATGACTAAGTTTAATATGAAGATCTCGTTCACTGATTAAGGCATAATATGCTCAACAACAGGAATGCATTATGTGCGAAATAATTATGGCTTAGGCAGGATGAATGGCTATGAGAGCAAGCCAATTAGAATCAGATTTTTCAATATGGGGTGTGCATATTGTCCTGGCTGCCAGGAATAGCAAAACAATGAGAAATCCTGTGAGTTTTTGTTTAGACCAAGGATACCCATGTTTGGGAAAAGGGGTGAGCATTTCCCTTAATGATACAAGCAGCTATAGTGCAAGGAAAAAATAGCATTGCTTGTTGGCTCCGATGATGAGGCAGGCAATGGTGTGCAGTAATCGCCATTGGAGAAGGCTACAGATTGACTGATGTCACGGATGAGGATCTGTTTGAGATAACCCATCTGATGACGAAGTAATATTTGAAATAAACATCACTTACTGGGTAAAAACAATTACAAGAGAGGTGCCTCAGAGAATGATGTTAGCACTGAAACGCCCTGAATATTTTGACAAAGACATGGCGAAAGTGGCAGTCTCTTTGTGGACCACTTGCCTCTATGACGTAGGCCTACTAAACGGGGTCGGGGAAGTGAAGAGTAAATTAAAACCAGGAGCAATTTTACCTCAAGCACAGCAATATCCCATGTCTCGAGAGTCAGATGAAGGAATTTTCAAGACAATTTCCGCCATGATGGAGCAAGGTATCTTAGTGACGTCAGAGTCACCATGTAACACGTCAGTGTATCCTATCAAGAAATTTAAGGTGGGGTCTTGGAGACTAAAACAAGATTTGAGACCAATAAACCAAATTGTAGAGGCTGAGTTCCCTCTAGTCCCGAACCCGTCTACAATTCTAACAATACTATGTAATATACCTGTTGATGCATGATATTTCATGGTGATTGACTTGAAAAATACCCTTTTCTCAATCCCATTTCACAAAGACTCACAAGATTTGACTTTGTTTACCTTCTGACAAGTTCGTCTGAAAAGCACACGGCTGCTCCAAGGGTACTGTGAGTCCCCATCAATTTTCAATAGTGCTCCAGATGGACTTAAGCAATATTGCCTTAGAAATGGTGGTGCTCCAATACGTTGGTGACATTTTAGTTGGCAGTACCACAGAGGAAGAGTGCAGATGTGATTCTGTTCAGCTTATGATTATACTTGCTAACAAAGGATACAAGGTTGACAAGGAAAAGTTACAATATTGTCAACTAGAAGTGCTGTACATAGGCCAATTGATCTTGAATGAAGGAAAGAAAGTTACTCATGAAAGAGCTGAGGCCATTTTAAAAACAGCTAAACCACACACGATAAAAGATGCAGAGTTTTTTGGGACTATGTAATTATGTCAGACCATGGATCTTTGACTATAGCTCATATACAAGGCCTCTCTTACAAGTCTTGAAGAAAGTACAGGGAACGCAAGAACAAATCGTGTGGACGGAGGCAATGAAAGAAGGGTTTGATGAATTGATAAAAGCTATTTGCATGGCTCCAGTTTTAGCGATCCCCAATTATGCAGAGGAATTATTTTCATTCTTGCATACAGATGGTACTGTTATGACAGCAGTGCTTACGCAGAGAACCACGTTGGGGTACAAGCACCTTGCATATTACAGTGGAAATTTAGACCCAGTGATGAGAGGTCATTTTCCATGCGAACAAAGTTTGGCAGCCGCCGTGGTCACCATAGAGAAGGCCACAAGCATAGTGGTGGGATGCTCTATGATGTTATTGGTTGAACATGTCTTTTTTGCCATTTTGGAAAAACCAAAAGGCACGTTGACTTCTCAAAGGGCTTCTGCCTGTGAGGTAGTTATATCAAATCCGGCAATCCAAATAGTTTGATGTAAAATAGTTTATCCAGCTATGTTTATTGCTGAGCCAATCAAGGAAGGAGTGCCCATACATGATTGCGCAAACTATGGAGAGTTCAATGATGAAATCCCTAAAGTAAAGGAGAATGGACTAGCAGGGGGGATGATTGTGTTTATTGACGGATCTTCGAGAATCGATCAAAATGATGGACAAAGATACACAGGCACTGCTGTGGTAAAGCACCTGACAAATGGAGAGTTTCGAGTGCTCATTAGTACTCAACTACCATCTCATTAGTCAGCATAACCTGCCGAATTATTGCCATTGATACTCGCACTTGTGAATCACGCAGACCAGGAAATAACAGTGTACAGTGACTCCGCCTATGTGACATCAATGGTGCTCGCAGGATTAGCGCGCTGGAAAAGGAGGGGCTACCTCTGAGCGGACGGCACGCCAGTGAAGCACGTAGCCTTATTTGATAGGCTCATTAAGGCACTACAACTCCCCGTGGGCATAGCAGTCATTAAATGCGCAGCTCACACGAAAGGGAGAGATTTTATCTCATGCAGAAATCAAGCAGCAGACGATGAAGCCAAGCGCATAGCAAATACAGATATAGTACTGATGAACTTTGAAATATGTATGGATATAATCATATGTCCAAAGCGCAGATAATGGAACTCCAAGGGGAGGCATCGCAAGAGGAAAAGAATTTATGGACGCAACGTGTTCTTTAAACCCCTCTGAAGCATTGTGGCGACAAGACAGCACTGGTAAACCAGTGATGCCTGTAGACTTATTAAGGGTGGCGCTGGGACAGCTACACTACCCCGCACACACAACTAGGGAGAATCTTGCTGTGTCTATTGCTGAGGAATGGTTCGTACCGGACATAATGGAGCATGTTGCATTTTATATGGTAAATTGTATAGTTTTTCAACAGTTCACCGCTGGGCATACACTGTGCACAGTTAAGGGAGTCATTCTGAGACCTACTAGCCCTTTTCAGCACTTGCATATCGACTATGTCGACATGATACAAGTATGTAATGAATACAGATATTTAATTGTTGTGGTGTGTCCCTTCTCAAGATGGATAGAAGCAGGTCCATGTACACATGCAGACTCCATTTGTGCGGTCAAATTTCTAGTATGGGAAGTATTTCCTAGATGGGGAATATGTGAAGTCATGAGGTCAGATAATGGTCCTCATTTTGTTAACAAAGTGTTTGAAAAGATCAGCTTGTTGCTTGGTATAAAGCACAAGTTTTCTTCAGCTTATCATCTGCAAGGAAATGGAATCTGGGAGAGGCTCAATGGTTTGCTTAAGGAAAGGACAGCGAAGTTGAAGCTTACTCTGAAGAAAGGGTGGTTGCATTGCCTACCACTGGCATTATATGCATTAAGGAACCAACCAGGTTCTGACCACCATCTTACACCTCACAAAATCATGACAGGAAGGTGAATGAGAACACCGCTAATGCCTCCATCCCGAGTTAGAAGTGATGCTCAGCCGACAGCAGAAGTGCTAGGATTGGAAATGCAAAACTATTTGAACTGTATGACTTCCAGTATTTCTGTCATTTCAGGACAGTTGCAGAGACGAGGGTGTAGGGTAGTACAGAACACCGAAGGAGATGCTTCAACAATCCATCCTCCCAAAATTTCATCTTACCCAACTTTACCCCGGAGATGCGGTCCTAGTGCGTAACCACACAACGGTCCCTTTGTCGTTGAAGACGTAACGCCGCCTGCTGTCTAATTGCAGGGCAGGCGTGCTTGGATCTTCTTAGGGGACGTAAATATCTACTCTGGAGAAACTCTTCTGCCTACACCTCTACACGAAGAAGCTGCAATCATCGGGGAAGAACCACTGCACGTGCAGACGAGATCTATGATGAGGAAGAAGGATGCATAACCTGACAAGTGGAAAGAATAAAGAATCTTGTAGTTGGAATGTGGCTTGGCTTTGGACACTCCCTTTTGAGCTATTTATAAAAGGGTCCAAGGAAACATTCGAACACTATGTGCATCTTAGTTGCAGGGTTAAGGGAAGATCTGCATTCTTAAAGCCACAGTAGTTTATTGACTTTGGACTGAGGCATGCTTTAAAGCCTTGATGAAAGGAAGGTGATAAAGGTTTATTGACTTTGGACTGAGACATATTTAAAGCCTTGATAAGAAGAGGAGTATGCCAGACTTTCATTGTGGATACAGCAATTGGAAGAGGGTACAATACCCTGATTCATTCCACACTGTGTCATGAACTACAGAACACGCCCCTTTTGGACTTCCTGGTCCTTCTCTCAACGGGGCTTACACTCCCTTGTACTTCCAACATGGCCGTCCACTGTGAAACACCTTCCTCGCTCTACACCGTGGACGTAGCGTGTTCTATTTATGAACCACGCCTCCCGCGGCTCCGCGCATCTCAATGCTATTGCGAAGTAGCGACCAGACGTGTGCTCCGTAGCTCGCGGTATTGTTTCCCTTGCTTCATCCAGTCTACCCCATTCCTAGTCCCTTTCCTACCCTTCTTGATTCCTGGACTCGTGTGCTAGTAGCACACTCTGTTAATTTCCTGGATTCCTGGATCCTTGCATCCCGGAACTTTGAACGCACGCTGGAGTCGGAAGAGACTCGTGCAGCCTTATTCAAGACTCGATCAGTCTGCAAGAAGGCATCGATCAAGGAATCCAGCAAGGATCGAACTCAGGTGAGAAGAGTGGATCTCCTTGACACACTGAGTTCTTGTTTGGATCTACTTATGGTGTTACCCAGTGATGACCTTCCTAGGAACATACTCACGTATTTTGAGTTGGTGTTGCATTCTTATCCTTCACTGGTGGGGAGAACTTGCTGGATTCCAGCTTTCATTCGAGCTCCTGACAATGAGAAAATTCTAAGAAAATTGCTCATACTAATCACTGAAGAATTCTTGAAGTTACTTGAGTACAGTGAAGAGAATACAAATACCCTTATCAGCCGACGCAGCACATAGACTAGTCAGTGTGGTGTTCTTTCGTCTAATTGAGGAATACCCGCATCTTGCTGGGAGACACACTGATGTGGTAACCTTTGTGAGAGATCCAAGAAACACTGTAAATTTGAATGTGATCTTGGAGGGGATTATAATCCAAGTGAGCATCTATTATGAAAGAAATCACTGAGCAGTGTGGAAACCTTCCTCTGAGGGACAGATCGAGAAAATGTATAAAGGACAAACTTTGTTCATGCTGACAGGGAAGCAACATGTCGTCTGGACTGAAGCAGATTTGAGGCATTGATTGGGAGCTGATCTATGAAGCAGAGCTCGTATAGACTTACAGAGGTAATTTCTCTTTGCAAAAAAGGAACATTTGCATCACGAGTGGGGAGAAAACTGTTTCCAGACGTACAGAGAAAGGTTATTCTTGTCATCCAGTGAGCAGACAACTGATAAAGGACGAGGCACTGAAGCAAGTCATCATGCAGACCTATTAAAATACGTTTTTCATTCCTTAGCATCAAATGATCGAGATAGGGAATTTTAATAGCAGCGTTGTGTTGCCCCACGAGAACAGACGCTCACATTGTCCAAGAAGTAGATGTTGTAAGATAACCTAGGACTGCATAATATACACCTGCATTGTGTCTATACCCATATTGCATTCACTGACTGTGAGAGCTGCATTTTACATAGGTGCAAATGGAGCTAAAACGCCTGTGTATCTTCCTGAGCATAAGGAAGATATACGTGTAGCAACTTCAAAGCTGCCTAGACCCTATATAGCAGGGATCCCCAACGTGTAGCTCGGGAGCGACATGTTGCTCGCGGCACCCTAAATTGTTGCTCGCCAGTTGCTCTGGGCCATTGTGTGGAGGCCTAGAAGGAGGTGCTGAATGGATGAGACCTCAGTAGCACTGTAGTCAGTACAGAGTCCCGGACTGTGCAAGAATGTTGGCCAATGAGCCGCTGTGTTTCCAGCTGGCTTATTTTTATACATGCAAGATTTGTGTTTGGTGCCACCATGCACATAATTTTACAGTAAATGTCCTTACTAGTTATGGTAGTCTCATTGCTAAAACCCTGTCATCTCCAGTTACTTTGCCCAGCTGATAAATGTATTAATGAGTACATTATTTGAACCATGTTTGTATCATGGAGAAAATTGGCCTATTCCGTTCCTTGGTACAGCTAGTATGAGCATAGTGGACAAGGAGGTGGTATGCATACCCAACTTTCCTTTATTAAATAATGTGCAAGCACACTTTCTGTACAAGTGAGGTTTGTGTTTGATGCCACCATATTTATCGACAACATTCATTTTGGTGTCACCTGAATTTATATTACATAGTGTTCTAGTGGGAAAATGGTAATCGTTTGATACTGTGCCCATCTGGCACATGGTTAATGGGCAGATACGGTAAATGCATGCCCACATTTTTCATAATTAATTTTCCCTGTATTCCAATCCAATTAAGTTATTGTTAACTTTAAGGCAATTTTTTATGCCATTTTGAAACTATAAATCTGACCAGCAGTGTACACACCCCTCATTAAATCATGGTTCAGTTTTCTTTTTGAGATTCTACATTCTGCATCGAACCATGGTGCATCCCTTTCTATAACCTGGAGCTCCTAAACTTGGGGGCATGGTTTGCCAATAGCTCTGTCCTGGATAGTTTCTCCTAAAGACTCAAACAAACTCACGCTTTCCTTTGTGGCCTCTGAACTGTTCAACAGTTTTAAGAGAATATCTTTATTTCTTGTGAATTAGTAATTCTTTCCAATGCCTCCTTTTTGAGCGTAGGCATCGCCAACCAGCCGCTCTGGCTGTCAGATATCTTCTTTGTGGTGCCTACCCTGGCCATTGGAAAATGAACTCCATAGGATTGTGTTTACTCTTTGTTCAATAAGAAATGTAACATTTCATAACATTCCTGAAGAAAAAAAACATCCACAATACAGTCATCAATGACTGTGGAACAGTATTGCTGATCTCGTATGCTTAGGAATGCACCATTTGCCATTAAAGATCCCATAAATTCCTAGGCAGAATCTCAGTAGACCTGAAAAATCAGTGCCTCGTTTGTGGCCCTTTTTACTGTCCATACATTTGCACTAATATTTTGCTCAGGAACCTGAAACCCCTGGTAATGTTTACTTACTCCTACTCTATTTTTGAACAGCTGGACTGGTCCTATATGTCTAAAAATGTACTACTGACCACTCAATCTCCTCAACATTTCTTGTAAATCACTAAACGTCAAATAAAGTTAAAGGCCTTCCACATTTCCTTGACTAGAATAACACATGGTCTAGATATCTATTAAGTACTGCAAATTAAATGTTCTATACACAGTTTTAACTTTGTTACATTTCTAATTTGTGTTGCAAACAATTTGTCCGCAAACTGTGCGCCGATATGTTCCGTCGAAAAATTGATGTTGCTCACCATTTAATTTGATATGCCAATTTTGCTCATTGCACACAAAAGGTTGGGGACCCCTGCTATATAGTTATTCCGGTCCCAAGAAAAGATGGCAGATACCTGAGCTTGAAATGGATGTTCTTAGTACTCAGTCACACACAACACTTATTTCAGAGAATGCTTTTAAATGCCGGAGACAGGGTCGGCGGGTCAGGCAAAGTAAGGGGTTAATAGAGGTT
Organism: Ambystoma mexicanum; assembly: GCF_040938575.1. Taxonomy (NCBI): domain Eukaryota; kingdom Metazoa; phylum Chordata; class Amphibia; order Caudata; family Ambystomatidae; genus Ambystoma; species Ambystoma mexicanum. Next base: position 143,836,667 of record NC_090921.1, read on the forward strand.
GGGCCTACCCAATTAATACATGCCAATACACCTGGTCCAGTGACAAGTGTCCCAAGAACAAGTCCCAAGGGAAAATCCCTAATGAAGATTATGAGAGACATTTCTGTACCTAAAGGATTTGCTGAGAAAATAAAACTTGCAGAGAGGAAGAGACCTGCTGAACTTTCTTCTATACATGGAACCCGGATGGACGCTCCTATAATTAAGCCAACCAGAAGGAGTTATGTTGATACATTTAGAGACATAGTCATAGAAAACTACATGAAGAGTTTGAGAACCAAAAGATGGATCCAAGAGGATAATCATTAACAAAATTATTATCTGGACAGCACAGCAGACTTGGGAAATAACATATGGTGCCAGAAAATGAAAGAAGTTGAAAGAAGGATGTCAAATGAAGAATGCACTCCTGCCATACAGCATGGGGAAGTCGAAGATCTTCATAGCTATTGAAATAGATGTCCTAACTGCACACTGCATAGTACACCTAGCTTTCTGTAGTAAAAGAGACCAGTTTTTGGGTCGAACTGCCTCTCTCAAATGGGCAACTGAATGGACAGATCCAGATGAAGATGACTATATCCAAGATGTAAAGACAAGAAACAACGCCAAGACTAAGAATCTTGTTATCAGATACGAGGAACCTGGAGTAAAAGGAACTGGAATAAGAATAGAGTTAAATAAAAAACTGAAAGTTCCAGGAAAATCTGCAGAAGACATTCGTAGATGGAAAAACAGAGGCCAGATGCAGATTTGGGGAACTGTTCTATCACCAGATGGCTGGGAGGAAGGAGTAGTGATCTGCGGAGACTGGGTAATAATGGGTCAATACCAACCAACAATAGAAAATGCAAAAATGTTATGTAAACCATTATGACCAAAACTTTTTAAATTACTGACATGGGTCGAAGACAGAGAAGGACCCCATGCAGATAGTACCATTGGAGAGTTCTTAACTGTGCTTCAGGAACAATGGTACAAGAAAAATGGGGAGAATCAGAACTGTGGGTGAATCTTCGAAGCACCAGGAATGAATATCGGGACAGCAGTAATCCTGGATCGTTATTGGGCTTGTGGATCCAAGGCCTTGCCTACATCAGACTGCCTAAAGATTGGGGAGGAATCTGCACATTAGTAAAATGTCCATGTTCCTGCGTTGGTGATTCCTAAAGGAGATCTGAACATTACTAGTTTCCCAAAAGCAGATGCTCACCTGAGGAAGAAGAGATCTGTGGAGCTGATAAAGAGGATGAAGAGAGAGACCTACTTTTAAGCCAAATCAATAGAAACGTTTGACTCTATCCCATATGAACACAGATTGTTCAGCCAGACTTCTTCAGTGTTCATATTGATCTTCATGCCAAGGATCCAGGTTGGAGCAAATACCAAGTGGATTCAGATCACCAGATGGGAATTGCTGCAGACGATTAACACTACTGACGCCAAAATTGCGATTCCTACCTGCTTGCAGCCTGCTGTTTGAAGCCATTAATCCTTGAAGCCCCAACGCTGCTTTGCGCTCGCTTCCTGGAGGTGGCGGAGCGCGGTCACGATCACATGACTCATCACGTGATTCATTGAGGGCTTTTATTCGAGGGCAATCCACCCTTGCGGCGTTAAGCCCGCTGCAGGGGCAAGGGCGCTACTGTTTGGGCTGTTTGGCTGGTCAGCTGGGCACGAAAAAATACAGGAAACACCCCGTGGACGTCACGTGTAGGTGGGTCACTTATTTTAAAAATCATTTGTACATCTGGGGGAGATCCCAAAGCTAAACAAGTCATATGACCAAAGGAAAAATAAATCGCTAGGATCAGCCCGGATAAAGAAGCTAACATCACCTGTTGTTAGTTTGCTGGGGTAGAGAGACTGTTGGGGCTTGACCCCTTTGATCCCACCCTGCGAAATGATTAAAAATTTGGATTTAAAGCTATAAGCGAAGGGAGACTGCTGGGGTTTGACCCTTTTGATCCCGAACCCTGCAAATAACTGATATAACCTGACAACATCAGGGGAAAGGATACTTACAGCCCCATTTGAAGGTTTGATATCAGTGCTCCAAACTAACATATATACGATCTTCAAATACCTAATGGCAGAAGTAGGGTTAGCAACTAGATTGGGTGACCACCCTCTACCAAACAACCATATAGACGATTTAATATTATCCGAAGACAAGGATACCGATTCGGTGCTAGTTAAGGAAAGCATGACTCCGAATCATGGAACGAAAGATTATAATCAAGGAGTAGTACTCGGTCCATTCATGATAGAAGTTAAGATCGGCAATCAAACAGGGAGGGAGCAGCTACAGGAAGACATACAATTAAACTCAGAGAGCAATGAGGCCAACCTACCCAGGAACGATTTCATATTCCATCAACTTGATAATACGATTGAAACGGACGAATCACCTCAGCCTCAGGCAAATTAAACATCCGACAAAAATGATCATGACTTAGAAGCTATAAGGGAAACTGACCTTTCAAAGGAAGAAGTGTCAGTGAAGCCATCAACTGTACTAGAGATAAGATCAAAACCAGTAGAAGAAAATATTTCTAAGGCAAAAGATTCAACTATCTGAGGATATTCCCGGGTTGGAACCCAACACCACGGTGGAAGATTTAGTAAAAACAGCAAAAGGAACCTTTAATGGAACGAAAGGTAAAACAATAACCCCTAAACCAATCAGAATGGACTTTATAAGATATACAGACCTAGAAAAAAAATATGGAAACCCAGGACCCTATCCTCAGGGGATGCTCAAGACAAAAATGATCATTCTTTTGGGAAACAATCCTTATTAAACTGGGGGACAGGCATTTCTGGGAATGTACCTAAAAGGAAATCAACTCATAAAAACATCACGGCAAATGAAATCCCTGACGCTGTTATGCTGGAAAACTCAACTTTAATAGATAAAGAGCCACAGACTGTAGAGACGGCCGCTCAAACCGTGAAAGGAGAAACTAAAAACCAGTTAATACAAACAGACAACGACCATGACTCAAACTTGACCACGCTACCATCAACGACAGAAGCACCTCAGAAAGAGAGGGAGATGACCAATAAACCTAAGACAGGGGGAGAAAAGTGTGAAAAGGATGACTTCCTGATGATTACAACAATGGCAGCGATCCTGGCCCCTTACATGAAACTACATGAAGATGCTACGGATACTCTGAAGGACCACACTACATTGCTAGCAATGGTTCATTCTAGGACAATCTTTATTGAAGGATTCATATCGGCCATCCAAAAAAATATGCTAAATGTTGAGCAAAGAATCTCCGATATGTTACACACTATTCTAGAACCAATTATGAAAGAGAAGGAAAACCGACGGAAAGATCCTAGGAGCGATTCTCTAGGTGGTTCGGACTGCTCCGTTTTTCAATCAAAAGAATTAGCAAAATTGAAACCACAAATTGAAGAAAATGCAAATTAAAAGCATTTGAAAGAACGTACTGAAAATATGATGGAAAAAGGGACCTTAGAAGAGCCAAGTATTAAGGTCGAATGTCCAATCCTAACTCAGAGGAAAGGAGAAACAACTAAAGATACAATGGACACAATAAAAGGAAAGGAAAAAAATAAAGAAAATAATGAACTGGTGCCAAATACCTCAAAAATCTCTGTGGAAAACAAAACTCAAAGAGGAGCCACGGCGAACAACGATCTGAAAGTAAAACAGATCACAAAAAAAGGACAGCACACACCTCAAAAAACCTTAGACCTCGGGCAGCATGAAAAAGATATTGATGCATCAAAAATAGATAAGCAGAACTCACAATTATGCGAAATCTTTAAAAAAAAGGACGTAAAACAGTTGGAAGGTATCATTGTGTCGCAACGAAAGGAGCAAATCGCTATGAATGACAAGAAAGCGAAAACTATTCAACCATCAAAGATACTCAAAAAAACAAAAAATCAACCGCCGCGGAGGATATGTAAATCAAATAAAAGTAAATAATTCTTCAAATATCTGAGTACACCAAAGGAAGCAGCAACTATTGTAGTAAATCGAAACATTGGTAGCCATACGCAAACAAGTACGAGTCTAAAGAACAAAGAAGCAGTAGAAACGGATGACTCCGATCAGGAGTTAATGGATATGTCCACTTATTCCATCTCGGATGATAACGTTTCAACTGATAGTGACTCAGAAGAAGAGGAAATTGAAATAATTGATGAACAAGCACAGACGGAACAACAAAGAGGAGTTAAACTAATGTTGGATGACAAGAGGATAATTGGGGAAAACGCAAACAAAGCTGAAACAACAAAAAAGGAAAATAATATAGTCAAGCCCGAAATTGTTAGCAAGAAAAAATTAAAGACAACGATGACGGGAAGCTCAAACATACCAGTTAAAAGTCCAACAAGAAACCTGGAAAGTCAAAATATAAAGAGCCCCATACCTATTTTGGAGTTCAAAGAATACACCACAGAAGAAAGTGAGCAGAACAGTGGAACTGTTGATTTCTGGACTAGTCCCTTGAGACTGCCGAAACAGAGATTAAACCCGGAAAAAAAGGGCAGAGGTCTTCTTTTGGAAAGACTAGTACATCCAGACGATGGTCTTATCCTAAACCGGGCAAATGTCCTAAGGTTGTTCCACCATATAACAGCCTTGAGATTAATCAGCTCTAGTGACATAACCCTGATAGAATTTCCTGACAAAAGGTATATGGATAGTATTCGGGTTTCTACATGCTCCCAGGTGATTCACCAGCTATTACTATCCGAAAAGAGGACCATAAGAAAGAAGGGGCTCAAGATAACCGAAAAAAAAAATAAAGAAACAGAACCAGAGGTACTGGATCAAGAAACTATCTCAAAGAAAGCTCGTTTTCAAGAGGCGTACGATACGCATAAAAAAGCCATGGAACAATCGCAGGTAACCCAACCTCAAGATGGAGAACAGGAGAGATGGGTATGGTTGGCCAACCTAGCAGCAGGAAAAATGAAGACACTATAGAGCCGGAAAGGAACACAAAAGGAAACATGGTCCCTTATTTCCTGGAATACAAGGGGATTCAACCACCTTCTAACAAAAAATGAATTTGAAAAAGAGATGCCAGATGTACTATGCCTGCAGGAAACGTGGTTGAGAGAAACTCCCCTGATCGACGGCTATTCAGTAAATATAAATCCAGCAAAAAAAGGAGAAAAAGGAAGACCAATGGCGGGTCTGCTGATAGCGATAAAAAAAGAACTAAATTGGAATGTGATTCATTCTTGGAACTTGACTCCATATATTCAAATCTTAGTCCTGGAAACACTGTCGCCCGTCGACGATCAACACCACCAGAACGTTGTGCTGATGAATATATACTGGGTGCCAGGAGCTAAAGGAAACAAATCCCTTCCAAGGGATGTAGCAGAGGCAATTGATGATCTGAAAGCTAAATGGCATGACCCATGGATAATATTGGTGGGCGACCTTAATTGCACTTGCCTGGACGAAAACAATAAAGTACTCGAAGACGTACCAAAAATGGCCACAACCAAACACAAAAGAGGGGTCAATTGGAGGTCCACATTACAATCTAGAGATTGCACAATCCTAAATGGAGTCACGTTAGGCGACATTCCAGGGAAACCGACGTGGCGAGGGCTGAAATCCAAAGCCATCTTAGATTACGTGACAGTTTCAACTAATATGTCAATGTTTATTCAAAAACTTGAGGTGCAACCGATCAAGGCTAGTGACCACAATGCTATCAAACTTACTTGTTCTAGTTTTCTTCCTAAGAACGTAAATGAAATATATCCATTCAAGATAGAAATTAATACTGGGAGAACTCGAGTTAAAATGAATCCTGCAAAATTACCAACGCTGAATGACAACTTGACATCCACCCTAAATGAGCTACCTCTGCAAACCATCCTCTGCTAAAAATATTCCATACTAGAATTAAACCTGGGTCTACAAAACCAATAATGTCACATCGACAGATATTCGATCAAGCCGTGGTCGACAAAAAAAAGACTATGAGGAAACAGCTAAAATCACTGAAAGACTTGAATGAGGTAAATAAAACTGATAAAGTACGAGAAATAAAACAAACCTTCAGAAATTTGAGAAAGTTGCACAAAAAAACAATGTTAAACTATGACTCCCAGGCAATGTTAAGAACGATATGTGAGAGAAATACAGCAGAGACGTGGGCTTTAATAAATAACAAAGAGACTTTGCAAGATGCTATAATAACAAATCCAGTCACAGAGAAACAATGGCAATTATACTACAAACAACAACAGCCAACTCTAAAACCTCTTATAAATGATCGGATTATACCAAAAAGGGAAGAAAGTTTGCTGACCATAGACAGTGAGACATTAGAAGACATGATTAAAAAACTAAAGAACTCTAGAGCACTAGGGCCAGACGGCCTGACTAACGAAGGTCTGAAAAAGGACCCAGCGGAATGGGCTAAAATCCTACACCAACTGTTTAAATATATCTTGGCTTCAGGGAAACTACCGACTTCTCGGAAGACGAGTATTGTGGTGCCAATCTTTAAAAAGGGCCTAAGAACAGTCCCAGAAAATTGCAGGCCAATTGCCCTTCTAGATGTGGCTGGAAAAATCTTTGCCTCAATTCTTTTAAAATCTTTGACAAATTGGGCAACTCAAACAGGCCATAAGGACGAATGGCAATCTGGGTTTGTAAAAGGACAAGGCACTCCATTAAACATCTTTATTCTAAATCTGTTGAAAGCTCGAACCCTGACCAACAAAGAGGCGAAATTCTATATAGCTTTTGTTGACCTATCAAAGGCTTTTGATGCAGTTGATCGAGAGAGGATGTGGAGGAAATTAAAAAAATGGAATTGCCCAGAAATCATACTTTACAACATAAAGGAATTACATTCGAACACCTCAATTAAAGTGAAACTAAATAAAGCCGGCCTGTTATCGGACACAATTCCTACGACCATTGGGCTTAAGAAAGATGCCCCTTGGCTCCAGAATTATATAAACTATATTCCTCAGATATGGAAAAAGCCTTTGCAGATATAAGATCCTTTCCAGCAAAACTTGCTAATATAGCAATTGGACGATTGATCTATGCAGATGACATAGTGTTAATCGATCAGACTCCTATAGGTCTTCAACATCAACTAAAAGCATTAGAAACATATGTAGCCAAAAACAAAATGTCCATCAATCCAGAAAAATCTAGGATTTTGACGCTCTCTAATACCAAAAAGAAGAAAAATATAAACTCACCCCAATGGTATTTATCCAATAAAAAGATAACAGAAGTAACAGCTATTACATACCTGGGAGTTTGTATCAATACCAACAGATATGAAGCCCAGAGATGTCAGGACTTAAAAAACAAACTTGGAAACCTAATAGGCCAAGCTAAGATTCTACTGGCGCGATTCTGTAGATTCTCCATGAAACCGCTGATAGACTTCTATCGTGCAAAAGTAGTGGCAATCCTAACCTATGGATCAGAAACCTCACTCTTATAGGACAACATAATATGGTCACGGCTAGAAGGCAAGTTCTGGAGATCTATTTTGGGATTGCCAAAATCCTTCCCAATTCAATTAATTAGAAGAGAGCTGGCACTATCCTCTCTGAAAGTCATCGTGGAGTGGAAGATATTGTCTTTCTACAGAAGATGCCTAGAACCGGCAACAAAGGGGGGTTTTGCGGCCATAAAAAAGCAATGGAAGAGAGGTCAGAACCAATATTGACTGAATGGGCCAAAATATGCCAGATGATCCTTCTAAATTTAAATGAGACGGAAGAATCCTTCTTAAACAATCCAGATCAAGTGAAAAAAAAAATGTACACTAGAGATTGGATCGATACACTGGACGAGCTCACTAAATATAGAGGCTATGAAGAATTCTGGGCAGTCCTGCGAAAACTGAACATACTACCCAAATACCTAACTCTTTTCCCCAATTGGTTCTTGAGGCAAGGCTTCTTAAAGCTGCGTTTGAATCTTTGGCCAAGTAGAACCAATCATTATAGAAAAAGAGAGAGAGATGAACCAAAGAACTGTAGATTATGTAAAAATGTATTAAAAGTTGAATCATTGAAACATCTGCTGCTGGAATGCCCTACTGTGAGAGGTGAAAGACAGACGTACTTAGGTCATATCTGGCAAGAATATAGATTCAAGGACATTGATCTTTGGTGGTCATACCTGCTGGAAGGAGATAAGATCTCAAACAATCTTGCGGTCATAAAATGTATCCAGTTCATCTTTGAAAGAATTGAGGGACAAGACGAACCTCTTGGAACAGTGAAACACTGAAATCAAGCAGACTTTTGCAGTGTTAAACACTAAGCAACATAAAAGAAAAGAAAGAGAAATGAAATAAGAAACAAGCATTTTTATAAATGTTTATTAATATTTTAGTATATCTGTAGAACAGAAGTTTGGGAAAATGCTACTCTTGTTGTCTTGGGTTATTTTTATTCAATTATTTTTGATTTTTAAAATGTTTTTTAAGCTTTCTTTAACGATTGAATTAACTCTCGTCTTGATTTTGTATAGTTGTACTTGCTTCTTTTCTACTCTTTTTTATGACATTTTCTTATCTTATATGTTGTTTTCTGCTCCTTGTTCGTTAAAAATAGCTAAAGGTTTTCTTGTGTAAACCAAAGAGCTACAATAAAAAAAAATTTAAAAAAAATTAACACTACCATAAAAGGATTCAATGCAATCAGAGAAGAACTGAGAGTTGTAAGATTAATGACTCTCCAGAACAGATACATCCCAGATATGATCACAGCTATGGACGGAGGTGTTTGTGCAAAAATTGGAGAATCATGTTGCATGTTCATACCTTCTCATGATGACAAGAATGGTACCTTGAAAGAGGCCATAGACATGCTGACGAAACTCCATGGCCAGGTGATAGACGAAGTAGAAGACATTGCTGATGACAGCTGGTTTGGAAATCTTTTCTCTTGGGTTCCACAATAGATGGCAGACATGTTCAATTTCTTGGAGCCCTGTTATTGTTAGTGATACTTGGATTCTGCGTGATCAAGATAATAATCTCACAGTGCATGAAAACAGAAAAGAAAGCCATAGGGATGAAAATCCTGATTGATGTTGAACCAGGATGGAAGCCTAAAGATCTGACTGATGAAGAAATCAGAGACTTTGTGAAGGCCAGTATCCATGCACCTGAGGGAACAAAGTTCCTGTATCCAAAACACCATAAGAAGTATGTGGGAAGATGGATCTATTACAGTCCAAGTGGACAGTTCATGCTCATGACATGGAACAAGGATGAGCATGTGAAATCAGCTGGATGCCTGAAGAGTCATAAAAATATGGATCCCTAGGAAACATTTCTTCAGACGAGGATGTCTAGATGTAAAAAATGATGTGAGAGTTGTCGATAAATCACCCAGATGGGGGAGTGTAGAGGAGGAGCCAAGTACCCCCACTCCTGTCCCGCCTACATTACCTGAAAAATATGAACCAAAGTATGTGACATACACAGAACAGTTAAACCAACAAAGAGAAGAGCGTGGACTCTGTGCAGTACCCATAACAGTACCTATACTTAAGAGAATATGGGAGGTAAAGTGCCCATTAAGGAATCCATACCTGCATACAAGACAATATGATGGCCATTTGAACGGGATTCCTGAAGAAGCAGAGAAACTTAAAGGCAAAGATGAATGGTGATGTCATACAAAATCGAATTGACACCCATAGACGAGATAAACAGACCAGAGGATGCAGACGAATTTATAAACCATCAAGAAAGTATCAGGGATAAGTGACATCTTGGGATCAAGGTGAAGAAACTTATGCCACAGACCTGATCAAGATACTTAGTTTAAACGTGTACAGATGCAATGAAACGCAAGCAGCAAAGCAATCATGAAGCTAGCCACATGCTTTTGAATAGTTACACCGCGGCAAGTGCCAACATATATCTATATCTATATCTATCTATCTATATATATATATATATATATATATATATATATAGATATAGATATAGATATAGATATAGATATAGATATATATAGATATATATGGACAAATAAAGGATGGATGTTTCCACTACGTATATAAGAAGTACTGAACAAAGCAAGAAGGCCTCATTGTAGTGTTGCAGTTAAGAAAAGCAATTGAATTAAACAGAATAAAAGCTCAGCCAAGGAGATGACTGAGCCAAGAAAGCCATGGTCTTATCAAACTGGAATTGGCTGACATTGGATACAATTAACGTGAAAGAACAGAGGCTCATGTTCAGAGAGGTCAAGCAAAAACAAAAGACGTCAGAGGACTATTGGAGAATAAAATCAAATACACGAAAAGCTCGATTTCATGGTGTCCAGTCAAGTGGTAGAGGGAAGTTGGACGGGCAAGATGGTCACCTGGGGACCATTGAGGTGATGATGGATCTTATGCTAATTGGTGAGAAGCTGGTGCTAAGACGAGATCACCTGCACCTGGTTGTTCAGACTGAGTGCTGCTAGGCATAGGTGGAAAAGTACTGACAGGGATTAGGAGCTAACCAATTGTAGGGGACTGCGTAATTAAGGTTCCTATAGTTTGTGTAGCCAACGGGACGTCGTACATTTAGTGACGTTCATAGAGGCCATTTTAAGGGGAGGGCTTAGTTGCCCCACCTGATGTTAAGTATCCTATCACCTTCCTCCACTGCTCTATACAGATATAGAGCCTATACTTAGAAATACACTTAGACCCAATCACACCCTCCATTAGGTTTTTGTAGTTTGCCATGTAGGATGACGTTGGTAATGACGCAGGTCAAAACGTCAAGGATGACCAACTGTGGGTATAAAAGCCCCATTTTTTATGACGTAAGTGGAGCCAGAGGATCGAGCGATTGCTGATGTTCGTTGTATTCCCTGTTTTAGATACTTGACATTAAAACAGACAAACTTTCCCAAAATATTTGTGTCGTCTTGTTTATTGAGGTATGAATAAAATCTGCATCCCCATCCATCTCCAGGGTATCGCTACTTATCTTAAAGGGCTGTCTGAGAGAACACCCTGCTCACCAGAGAAGTAATGTAGTCATACATTTCCTATCCTAACACATCTGACTGTTCTGACAATCTTTCAATGCTCTTGTGGGAGTAGCCAGGGGGAGTTGCATGCGCTTTCCTGTCACCACCTCATGGGGCATTAAATGGTGGTCGGACCCTGGTTTATTGTGCGATTTGAGGCCAAAGGTAAACAATGCAGCCAGTTTTTCTAGATGCTTTGCTCTGTTTTGGATATACACTCCATACAGGCGTTCACACACTCCATTTGCTTGCTGGTGGTATGCACAGGAAAATTTATGCTTGATGCCTAGCAGGATTGTGATGTGCTGGAATAGTTCATTGGCAAAGTGAGGGCCGGTGTAACACTGTAGCACCTCAGACATGTCCCATCTCAGGAAAACTTCCCTGACCAGAAACTTGGCCACCATAAAGGTGTCGGCATGTGAACAGAGCCCTGCCTCTAGCCACCTAGAGAATGGGCAGGCAACCACTATCATGTAGCGGTATCCTAGCAAACTTAAACCATGTCAGCGTAGACAACGTGGAGATGCAGAAATGGGCCTATGGGTTTTGGTATGGCTCCTCTCACAACTCTCAAGGTATGCCCTGCTGCAAATTGCTGGCAGGTCAAGCAATTACTTATAAAATCAGCTACATGTTCATTCAAATTTGGGCAAAACCACGTTTCTCCAATGCGTTTAGCACAGACCTCTTTCCCTGTGTTTGTTGGATAATGCAATTGTGCTAATGCTGTCTTCAGCAATGCAAGTGGCATGATCACTTTCCCTGTGTTGTTCTGTCACCATATGGCATCTGTCGGAGACATGGAGCACCCTCTCTTTATCCATAGCTCTTTCGCCGCTTGTGGTGCAGCTCCCTGCAGCTCCATAATCTGTGTTTCTGGTAGTACATTATAACTTTCCCTCATCACCATGTTTCTCATTCCTCACTGAGCCATTTGTTTCTCCTTGAGTTCCCACAATTGCCCAAAAGACGCTGCGCATTTGGCCTCATAATCTGCTGCTTCATTAACTCTTGAGATAGGGTCTTCCCCTTTTGTGTGGGCCTGGCACTTCACTAGCGCTACCTGTTTTGTATATGCAATCACCTCGATCAATTTGCCCAATAATAGCGCATGCTGCATTGGGGTCCCGTCTGCTCTCCTGAACATTCTCCTAAGTCATCACGCCAGTCCTGAGTGTACTGTTGACGTCACGAAGATGGAGTCAGAATACATTGTCACCTCCTCCTCTACACTGTTTTCTAGTGGTAATATGAGAGCCACTAGTTCTGCTGTTTGTGCTGAATAAATGGATTGTAGTTGTGCCCTTACAACCGCCTTGCTTGTCCCGTCCTCCTTCAGTCTTACCACTGCAGTTCCAGTACGTCTGATCCCATCAATTTGATCAATTGTCAATGAACAGTCAATGTACAGCACAGCTCCTACTGAGGTCTCACCCCTTCTCTCTCCAATAATGGCATCTGTGTGTATGCTTCTTTCTCCTCAAGCCACCTCCTCGTCAACCTAATTTATTGAGGCTCTCTCTCGTCCTCAATGTCTGTGCATATATCAACTGTTTCCAATGTGGGCACTCTCTTGTTATCGTTATAAACTCTGGACAATCGTCATCTCGAGCAAGCTATGGCTGTCTCGCCCCCTCCTATGTCCTGGGACATCCCTTAGTCTATTAACATATGTGTTATGCGTGGTGCAAAGGTTGTTCATCTGCTGTGCCTGCTCTTCTGAATTGGCCCCTCCTTCTCCTTGTCTATGGGTCCTAAACTCCCATGATGGACGCGTGGACTGTCACAGGCCTTGTTCCCCACTATTGTCCCCACTGTATTTGTCGTTGTCAGATACAATGTCCATGTTGCTATAATAATCATCAGCAAAATGTAGTCTCCTCAATGTCAAGTCTGTGTTAGGTTTCATGCTAAGATCAGTGTCTACTAAATCATACTTGCTACCTCATGCCCAGACCCCTAGGCCTGCTCCTCCTCCCTCTGTCGTGCTCATGCCTCGTGAGTTTGTGCTATCTGGCTCAGCTTGTTTGTCCTCTTTTGCCTATTCATTTCCCTATCCAGCACTGCCTGCGTTCTCACTGGCCTTATTGCTAGCTCGTCCTCCGCCCTGTACGCTCGTTCCCTTGCCAGTCAGTCCAAGTGTAACTTCCTCTGTTTCCTCTCTGCTAACTTAAGATTTTCTTGCTCTGCTATCTCTCGCTGCCTCTCTGCCTTATCTAGCTCTCTCTCCCTTTTCTCGCTCATCTCCCTTTCCGCTCTCTTCCTTTCCTTAAGATCTCTCTCTACTCTTCTTCCCTTTTCCGTTCTCTATCTTCCCCCTCCAGTTTCCCCTCTCTCCGTCTCTCTCTGTCCTCACACTCTAATCTCACTTCCCTGTCCTTCTCCCTCCTATCCTCCTCATCCATTAGTTCTGCCCAGTCTGTCATGCCGCTGTCCCTCTTCAAGCTTTCTATCACCTCGTCGCCCCTTCTGCCTCTTTATTTGTCTTTCCTTAAAAGTACCTGTGCTGCTATCCATTCGTTTGCGCTTATACCCTCGAACTCCTCCTTTGCGTGCTGCTGTGCCTCACTACTCGCCCCAGCGTCACCTGCTGGCTGCCCTGCGCCTTTCTGCTTATCCTCCTTTGTATATGGTGGTGGCTTATACATCGGATTTGCATACCCCTCCAATGCCCTTAGTTCCCTCATTGGATACATCCCTTGTTAATCATCTGAATCATCAGATACTACACTCGGAAGGCAGGGGGATGTGCAGAGGGATGGGTCCCTTGGTCCTTCACCTCCTGCTGGCTTAATATCCACCAACACCTTGCAGCATACCCCTCTCCCTCCTGGACCATGCACCACAACTCAAATATGGCCATGAATTTGATCAATTTGTTCCCCTTGTAGGCACCCTCTATGTGTATGTAGCGATTGCTGCATGTTTTTGGAGAAACTTCCACAAGGTGGCTATGGTTTTGTTAATGTACCTTCTGTACTTTTGGACCATTCTATGCTATATTTGCATATCTTTTCCTTATAAGGTGGAAGTGTCTTACATAAGTGCTGAAGGGGAGTAGTCCCCCCACTGTTACCTTGATACATATCAATACCTTTTACCTGACCTCAAGTCGAGGGTTTCGCTGATGTGCTGTTTTGGGATAAAAGTCACACTGCAATAATAGTACTTTTCAGTTTCTACAAGCCTCTCTGGCTGTACAACTTATCAGGCGAGCACCGCGCACCGCCCCTCCTTCACAATCGCTGCCTCCTTAGGCACAAAACCACAATCCTTTGCATACCAAAGCCATGTTCCCAATTTTAGCTCCTCACCATCTCAAACTCTCTGTGTCCTATTTGCAAACCTAAGGGTGATGTCACCAAGCTACCAAAACAATATAGGTAAATCAAATATCGTGCGCCACTGTATTAGCCCGTTACTCTCAAACCCACACAAAGCCCCACAGCTGTCGTCCCGTCTCTAGGCAGAGTATACCAATATTCTCTTGTATTGACCTGCACGCATTGCATTGCCTAACGTGTGCCATGAAACTTAACCAGCCGACTCATCTTCCACAATCTAGGCTAGCTCCCTTGCTAACCCTCACGGGGACACCATCATCTATGACCCGAGCTAAAACACCCAACCCGCATAACTTTTTTCATCCAAGCCCTTGAGTCAATAGTCTAGGTTATTGACCAGAACCTTTTGCCTCGAAGACCGAATGTGCCCTAAGCATAGAAAAGGGACTTTGTACCTCTGCTCCTGTAGCTACTCACTAGAACAATACTAAACGATGCTATAACACTAAACCATGCTATAACACCACTAAACAATACTTCATGAGCACTCAACAATACTAAACAATACTCCACAATACTCAGTACCCTCCCACACACCCACAGTTGCCGTTGAACTGTGTCAATACTTAGGTTCCATGTTGTGCTAGCGCTGCTCGGCTGTCGGCTCCCCGTCCTGCTCGTTGACCTCGGGCAGGATTATTTCCAAGTGACTCCTGATGCCCTTTAAAAGGGCATGCATTTTCCAGTTTTTCTCAAAATATGCGAGGGTCCCACAGCCTCTCGGGTTCAGCGACGGAGGAGCCGACCAGGTGCCGGGCTGGCACAGCCAACCATCCTCTTACTTCCAACATGTTGGAACAAACCCCCAGGTATGCCAGAGGGCCACTTGGAGTTTGCGTAGGACTCAGTCAAACGGCAAGTTCAAACTGTGGTTTATTACAGCAAAACCAACAGGGATCAGTACAAGGATAGAAGAAATCCGTGGACCACTCAACGTCTCCTGGCTTGCAGGCCAGTTTTATCCTAAAGTTGCGTCATAGTGACGTCACAACCTGGGCCCCTATCTAGAAAATCTATCAAACTACTGGATTCGGTACTGAGTAACAGACCACCTATAGTGGACATTATACATGTTAATCTACTGGTTCTCGCATGCCAGATGGCTGGCCTGGTCCATCCCCAAATTTCTATCTATACAATGTTGCAGTGTGAGGGTCTTACCATTGGTTCTAGCCCATTGCTATCCACCCCTAGGAGTCTGAACTGTGATTGGCCAAAGCTGACCTCCCCAGGCCTGGGATCCACAAAGGTTCTCAGCTCTGTACCTTCTCAAGGTAATAAGAATGACTATGTGTCTGTATTGTATCTTGTGCGTACCATCTTAAACTATGAGAGTGCTCGTTCATCTCGTGCAACATTTGTCTCACATTGTAACATCTTTGTTGTAAGCTTATTTTTGGCAGCGTGAGATCGCTCCCTTTCCCAGCTCTGGTTGCTGCCCATTGTCTGAGTGGGCCGGGTCACGTTTTCGGATACCATGATATGGAGCTCTGCAGCTCTGAATTATGAAGAATAATTAGCATTTATTGCAGCCAGTGTTACTGTCGTGGAATGTCATTCATATCTGGTGGCCATGGCAGCGGATCCTGTCTCACACGTTTGCTCTTGTCCAGCCTGAATTCACCTCAGCTCAGCTCTTGCTGAGAGGCTTGTGGCCTGCTGTAATTTTCCGAAACCATTATGTGGTTCCTACAGTGTCCATGCTATTCTACATTCTCCATATGTTAGTCACACGTGGCTCTGTCAGGTCCCAGAGGTGCTGCTGCAATTCCATAAGGTTACTTTACTCGCATATAAGCATCTGCAAGCTTTACTCAGGATCCCTTGCTTCTTGCAGTTTCTGTGTTGCTGCATTAAGCTAGTGACACAATAATAAAGCAATAGTAGTATGTATATGTATCTGTCCTCTAACGATAGAACTGTTCGCTCTAGTTCTTCATGTATTTGAGTGTGGGTTTGTGTCCCAATGTGCGAATGGCACGTGTGCTTCATTTCTAACGCAGCTACGTCATGGTGTCTCTAACAACGTCAGTGGCTTGGCTTACTGGCGCTTTAGTCAATACTGTCAATTGAGGTCTCTTTGATTGCAGCCTGGGGCTCCTCATCCACTCTGGGGTAGACTTGTACCGCTCCTGGCCTATAAAGCTGGCTGAGGGTGTACCTCTCGACACACTTGTCTATCATTGGAGCACTAGGAAATGGTCCAAAATAGTATGGGAGTTCACGGTACCTTCTGGCCTTCTTCCGCGTCATGTATCTCATAAGAGGGGGATGAGGGGATGAACTTCCACATCTCTCTTCAAGGGTGAGGGTGCAGGGAGTGAAAGTCGATCAGATGTTAAGGATCTGGTTGGTACGGCACAGAAGGAGCAGGAAGAATAACTAACAAAGGGGAACATGATAGTAGAAAGGGTGTGTGGCTAGAGCCAGTAGGAGAGGACAGAGCAGATTGCTCTCATCTTCAAACAGTTGCAGACAGCAGTGCGATGACTTTGCCGGGCTTTGCCCCGGATGCAGGTCTTAAAGTCTCCAGTTCCCGTATCAGGGGAAGGGGCTTTGGCAAAAGTGGACAGAGCTAGCCGCAAAGAGAGGGCCACAGAAGAGGGTTGTTCCCTCAGGTGGAGAGCAGACCCAGGGCAGGGGAAAGCAGCACGTTCCACAGCAAGCTGAGCCAAGCTGGACTCCCAGGTGTTAAGCAGGCACAGGAGTGCAAGGCACCAGCAGCCACAGCAGAGGTAAGGCTCCTTCCTTCCCAGCAATGCACAGCGAGTGCAATGACTTTGCTGACAATGACTTTGCCGACGCTTTGCCCGGCTGTACTCTTGTGTGTATTTTAAAGGCACCAAGTGACATGGTAAAGGGACCGCTTTATTGAAAAATATATATCATTGTGGTATCTCGTCTCTCACCCCGCCTTGGTGTGTCAAGGCCACATCTTCGGGTCTCAGTTCTCTCACATCCCAGTCTTGGGGCCTTCCATCTCTGACCCCACCTTGGGGACTCTGCTCTCTTACCACTTCTTGTGGTATGGCCTGGCCGATCTCCCTTCTTTCGCACTCTGGAACACTTGGGTACGAGTGCGATATAAATAAAATATCATATCATATCATTTCACGAGACAGCTGCATACCTTGTTTGATGTAGTGGCACTCCAGAGGAGGGGCAGTCTTCTCGGCTGGTGTGGAACCGCGGTTTAGGATTTCATTCAATTTTCTGCATCTGTTCATTGGTTCGGCTGCTTCCTGCCGGTCTTTGACAGGTTCCATGTGTTAAAATCGTGGCAAAAATGGCAGTGAACACAAAATATTGCGGCACAAAGGCTGTGGTTTTGTCTCCGCAATCCATGTAAAGGATGCGGCGGATACCCCCGCAACCGCTGGACCCATTAGACCATTTAAGAGGAGCGAGGGGCACAGCTGCATCCTCCGCTCCCCTTAAATGGTGTAATGGGGTACATCTTTAACGGGTCAAACCACAGCATTTTCGCCGTGATTTTTTGTACATGCAACATTTTTGCTGCGATTTTATCACTGCATACCCTGTGACATGCGGGTGCCGGTCAACCACTTCTTGTGTGATTGGTACTTCTCTTCTCCTTCAGTCAGGTCTGTCTCGCTCTGCACTGCCTTGAAGATAGCAGTGTTCTACGTCCTCCTAGGCTTCTCTCTGTACAATGCCTTCTGTGCCGGGCTGCTTCCTGTCCCCGCCTTCCAGGAGAAAGTATCTTGCAGCTGGCTCAACAAGATTTCCCCCACCTTCGACTGGCTCTGCAGACTTTCCGACACAACCTCCTGTGCCACTCGTATGGACTCTTTATGTTTCAGGCAGAAATTTGATTGGACAACAATTGATTCTGTAGTTCACGTAGGCAGCGTGTTACAAAAGGGTCAAAAACCACACCAGCCATTTCTAAAGGGCCATGAAAACAATTGGGCTGTTCAATCCCGATATAGCCAACAGACACATGGGAATGTTCACTTGAGGTAGGATTAAAAAAACTAAGAAACCTTTCTGAGGATTCCTTGCCCTCTAAGGGGGAGTCACCATGAGTGTTATCTGGCTTGCCCTGTCCTTTAGGGGATGTTACCCGTAGCAGGCTTACCTCCCCAGTCCCAAAGCCTCTTCCACGGTTTACATAGCCAAACTTATCGCACTAAGCAGGCCCCTACTCTCCCCAGAAAATTGCCTCATGCTCCCCAGAGCCCTCATCCTTACAAAGATAGACTATTGTAATATCCTCCTATTAG
The DNA here is from genome assembly GCF_040938575.1 of Ambystoma mexicanum. NCBI lineage: Eukaryota > Metazoa > Chordata > Amphibia > Caudata > Ambystomatidae > Ambystoma > Ambystoma mexicanum. The sequence goes on from NC_090921.1 coordinate 143,855,298, forward strand.
GCACTTCAAAGAAAAATTGAAACAAATTGCAATTACTACAGAATAAAGCCCTTAGAGCAGCAATGGGCATTAATAGAAAGAAACACATATCACAACACAGAAGAGAAGCACACTGGTTGCCAGTACAAGCAAGAATACTCCACAAAACCCCATCTATCTCTGCCAAAGCCTCTCACACAAAACCACTCCGAGAACACTCAGATCCAGCGCCAACACATACCTTTCCATCATCCCCCGCTTCACTAATGCTAAATCAGGAAACTCCAGCTTCCCCATAGCAGCCCTGTGAATCTGGAACTCACTACCCACCAACATATGCAACAAGACCTCTTACCCAAAATTTAAGAAACGTCTAAAAACATGGCTGTTGAATAAATACTAACACATGAAGGTCAGACCACCACCCACACCACTGACCCCACTGTGTCTTCTGGCTCTTACCCTCACAATGTTTTCTATACGTCTACAACTAACCAACCAGTTGTGTAACCATTTGTTTTTTTTCTATTTCCATGTTCAACCTAATGTGTAACTTCTGCATGTAACAGTCAAGATGCTAAGCATATTTGTAACCTACGCCGTGATACCTAAGGGTTTGGGCGTATATCCAAAAGAAATAAATAAAAATAAAGGGCTTCACTTTCTTTGTGGGAGAAGGAACACATTCCCTGGATTCACCACACACCTTTCCTTGAAGGAACACACTGTAAGGAAGACACAAACAGCGTGGTTTTAACTTTCCCTCTTGATGAAAATCATATGCAGACTTGAACCCCTCCAGTGCAGGAAGGAAAGAACCATAAAACAGGCCTCCCATCTCTGTACCCCCAAACTCTGGAACCTCCTCCCCGTCAACACGTGACTTGCCCCTTTGCTTCTACGTTTCTGGAAGGAGCTCAAGACACTTGTCTTCAAGGACTGGCTCCTCCCTAATGTCTAGGTCCACACACCCTCCACTCTCCGCCTAACCTCAGACTGGGCAATCTACTTTTCCCTTTTTCCTCCCATGTTTGCTTGTAGATCCCTTGCTGCCAAATAGAGCTCCCTCCCCGTGCCCCTGTTATTAGTTCACTGCTCCCTTGTATGTCTGTTTCACTCACTTTGTACTTCACCCTGTGATTTGCATTGCTCCTGCTAGGTCCACGCTTTATAAATACCCTAATATTATTTTTAAAAATCACTGCATCCCAGCAAACAACTTCAGATCTGCTGTCCAAAGCGCGGTCCTCTCCCACCTGGACGGTGGCAATGCCCTCCTGGAAGGCCTTCCAGCGACCACCCTGGGAACCCTGAGATGTATCCTGTAAGCTGCAGCAAGCCTCAAAGAATTCTGCAGACTAAACTACATCACTCCGACGCACATCGAAATGCAGTGGCTCCCGCTGAGAGCATGAATCACCGTCAAATCCTACTGCGTCATCTACTAGGCCACCACCCAGTCCCCAAACGACCTCACTGAGATGCTCATCATCTCTGAGGCCTGTGATTCACCAGAAGCAAGGACATGTGCAGACTTGAACTCCGCTGGTGCAGGAAGGAAAGATCAGAAGACAGAGAAGTAAATGTAAAAGTGTGAATTGCATTAGTGCATATGCCTCCAGATCTGCAAGGACTGCCGATGATATAATGTTTTCGTTCCAGAGCTGGAATCAACAAGGATGTATATGATTCTGATAGTGAAGTAGAGAAAGAAATTGACGCCCTGATGAGAAGTGAGTTTTTGAATGCATTTCAGGGATTAGTAAAGGCCTTTTTCCTCAGGTTCCCTTGAAATCTTTTCTCGCATGCAATCAGGTGAAGGCAAGATGTGGGTAGAAGTGCTGTGTTGCACTGTAGTGCAAAAGGGGGGGGAACATGAATGAAAATTATTTTCTTACGTTCATTGATAGATTGGGCCTCATTATGATACTGCCGTCGGTATCATTTTATTTCCGGTGCCCGCGAATGGGCAATTACCGGGCCATTACGGCCTTGCCGGACCCGGTAATTGCCAATTCGCAGGCACCGGAAAATATTCTTCCCCATTCCCATTTAAGCCTCATAGGGCGGTGCCCTTCGTGAATGGTGCCGGTGCATCCGACATGCTCTGCTCGCGGGTGCCGGAACACTCGCCAGGGCAGACCTGGCGGTTGAAAAGGCACCTGCGAGCAGAACTCGTAGTTTGCCGGTCCAGAAGTAACTACCGGCGCCATTACTACCGGACCGGCAAACTTATAATGAGGCCCAATTGTGTTTAAAGTGAATGTCTGGATGAAAAAATTTTGTTTTATGCCTATTCTATGTCTTTTCTTTAACTACAAACCAACCTAGACGACATACTGTTGTAGGAATGTTTGGAGATAATGGTATGGGTGGGAGGCCCTCTTCCCGCTGTGTTGGCGGAGTATGAATTCTAGAATGTTTCTGATAGTTTTTTTTTCGGTCACCTGATGACCTATAACAGCCGAGGTCTGGCGGTTGGATCAGGTTGTTGCAGTCAGTTCCAGTGCTGTGAGATGTCTGTCTGTCTTAGTCTAAAAGACAGAGACAACTTTATTTGTCTTGCAGCTACAAACCCATACTTAATTGTGAGCCTTTTCTCCAGCAATAATCATGAACTGATCGGGAGTCACAAGGCACGAAGGCAAGATGCTCATCGCCCTGCCCCAGGCCTACCAATCGGCACGCATTTAGTGTAACACTCACGACTGGCTCTTCCCTAACACCTAGGTCCACACACCCTCCAATGGGCGATCTGCTCCCCTCTGTTTCCTCCCATGTTTGCCTGTAGATTCGCTGCTGCCAAATAGACGTCCCTACCCCACCACCGTTGTTAGCTCCCTGATCCTTTGTATCTCTGCTTCCCTCGCTGTGTTGTTCCCCCTACGACTTGCAAAGCGCCCTGTTTTTCCTGTTTTTCCTGAAGCTGGGTCCGCGCTTAATAAATACCATAATAATAGAAAAAAGCACTTCATCCCAGCAAACAACTTCAGATCTGCTGTCCAAGCCTTGGTCCTCTCCCACCTGGATGGTGACAATGCCCTCCTGGAAGATCTTGCAGCAACCACCGTGACACCCTTGAGATGTGACCTTCATGCTGCAGCAAGTCTCAAAGGACTCCACAAATTCAACCACGTCACGCCAACCCTCATCAAACTGCACTGGCTCCCGCTGCAAGCCTGTGTCATCTTCAAATCCTGCTGCATCATCTAAAAGGCCACCACCCTCAAGTCCCCAAGCTGCCTTGCTGGGAAGCTCAACATCTCTAGAGGCCTACGACCCAACAAAGACAAGGTCATGTGCAGACTTGAACTCCGCCAGTGCAGGAAGGAAAGAACCAGAAGAAGGACTGTTTTCTGTTTTCTCAGCATGTTTAATGGTATGTTGCTGTACATGTATTACAGGTGAGAATTGCATTAGTGTATATGCCTTCAGACGTCCAAGCACTGCCAATGGTACCATTTTTTTATTCCAGTTTATTTGTGTGTGCTTTAATTTATACAAGTGTAAAACCTTTTACAAATGATACAAAAACCTATATAAAACAAAGTCACATTAGAAAGAAAAAACAATGTCTTTCAAAATATATCCAAAAAGAACACAATTATATGCAATATAGTATCAACCAACCTCACGTAATTTGTCCTACCAATTTTTCCAAAACAATCTTGAAAAAGGAACATAGTGTCAGTATCAATTTTTGGTTTGTGCCCCACATTAGGTTGCACCAGAAAAGTTCATTTATGGCCTCTAACCCAATAGGCGCGTTCTGAGGTTTGATAAGGCCGGACAAGCCATCACCAAGTACTTTAAGGTCCCAACCATGTTCTGGTTGTTCCCAGTTGCAACCTCATTCCAAGGTTGGAAACATGTTGAACCAAAAGTGCAAGTATATTTGGCGAGCAGTCGGGCATGGAAAAATAAGAATGTACAGCAAAATTAGAGATCTTTTGGTACTAAATTTTGCATATTCTGTGTAGAGTTTATAGGAGCCCATTTGGTCAATAGTGTTCCGCCCGTCATGTTGATACAACCTTTTTTTAACTAAGGGCAGATGTTGTCAGTTCTTCAACAGATGTGTCTATCTTCTGCCGAGTTTCAGTCATCTGTTCCTTGAACCTAGTGATACCACTACCTGAACTACTCATCTGTGGGGGACCCCACCACTGATATAGTGAATTAGGCAGAGGATTTAGTAGTCTTGTATACTCCACCAACTGTCTCCACAATGCTCTTGTCGCAAGGCAAATCATACCAGACTTGTGCCTAATTATAGCATTTGGCACACTTAGCCAGCCCCAAGGTCCTCTTCCAAAACAAGCCCTGAATAGTGTTGAGATAGCCCCCCATATCAAACAGGCAGATGTCTAATCCGTACAAGAAAGTTGGTTCTATCTTCTGGAGATAGTAAAGATTAGTAGAGGTTTCAATGAGAAGCAGCATTGTTGTGAATCAATTCGCTTTAATCTAGCGATCAAAGGGAATGATTTACGTTTTAGCATTTGCTTCTAGCCCTCTTTAGACCAACTTTTAGAGACATGGTACCCCAGGTGACACAACATTTGAACCCTTTCCATGGGGTTGTCACCTACTCTCCATGCAAAGGTTTTAGGGGACCTCTTGGTTGAATAGACTGCTATCTTGGACTTTTGGCCATTAATTGTTAAGTTGTTTTTCTTTGCATATTCGAAAAAGAGACACAACTTGCGCTGTAAGCCCATGGGAGTGAGGTCAAATAACACTATTGACGTCCTCAAAAATGATGGGATTGAGTGTTACCATTCCCAGTCTAACTGGGATTGTTGTACCTGCTTCCCAGAGTACACCCATGTCTGCCATGTAACGATTGAAGAGTGTTTGTGCCGCCACACAACCTTGCCTCAACCCCACAAAAGTGGAGACCGGCTCAGACAGCGCACCCTCGCCACTCAACCTCACCCTCAGAGTGGTACTTGGGTGTAGCTGAGCGAATAGACTCAGTAGGTGAGTTTCGATCTTGTATGCCACCAATTACTCCCACAGCGTATTCCTACTAACGATGTCAAAAGCACCGGACATGTCTATTGACACCAGATAAACAGTCCCAACTCCACCCTTCTTCACTGCCTGTTGTAGTTGTGACATAGTGTATGAATTCAGGGAGGTTCCCATACCAGCTCGAAACCAATTTGAAAGGGGGATAACAGATTCAAAGATCTTATGTTCACCTTGAGTTCCCTCAGCAGTAGCGAAGCGAAGATCTTGTAATACCTTTTAGGGTCTGATTTGTCTCCTTGTTTGTAAATGGAATGATGATCGACTGCCTCCAGGTATCCAGGACCTTACCTGTTGCAGTAACGTGATTAAATCCCCCAGGGGACGACGCCAAATACCCACATTATTTTTGATCAATATCGGGGGAATGTTGTTAGGGCCAGAAGCCCTCAAGGCTTTCGCTCTGCCAATCTCCCAAGCAACGTCATCGCCTCCCCAGCTGTATATGGATGCTCCCCCTTCAGAGCTACCAATAAAGGGGAATGCACTATCTCCCTCAGGTAATGAGTATTTAGTCATCAAGAAGGTTTCCCACACCTGGGATGTAATAGGGCACATCATAGCATCCTGCGTGTCTTTGGTTCTGTCTCCCATTAATGACCAGAATTTAGAGTGATCTCCTTGGATCAATGTAGTAATAAGATCCTGTTTTTTTCTTATATATACTTCTCGTCTTAGTTGTTTCAGGGTACCTTAGTATGTGGTGATAATTTGCTTCTTGGTGAGCATGTAGCCCATACCACCATTTTGTGTCGTTGCCAGGGCCTGCAATGCCCTCCTCTTCACTGCTCTTGCTTTGCTCATCCTTGGATCGTGTATGTGGGTGTGAGTAATTTTCCCATACAATTTGCCCCTGTTCGAGATATCTTTTATGCATACGTGTACCAGGTGACTATAGTTTTCCGAGGTGGGTTTCTGTCCTTTGCGTTCCATCCGAAGTATCCCCTACATAGACTTCCCCTACATAGCACCTAGACTCTGGAACAATCTCCCTCACGCTCTAAGAGCAGAATGCTCCCTTACAGCTTTTAGAAAAAAACTCAAAACCTCTCTCTTCAACTAGCTTCCACTACCCACAGCCAAACATACACATGTTGCTATTGTTTTTCTATTGTAGAAACCTGCATGCGTGTATGCCTCTAGGATGTAGCTAAGTTTCGCTTTCTTATTGTAACCAGCGCCACAATGCTTCAGGGCTGTTTCTGTGCGCTTAACAAATACGAATAAATAAATAAATAAATCACTTGTTCCCATTTCTTGATGAACAGTCTGCAGGCCTTAGAATTCCATTTCATGGTTAGCCGCCCCCTAAGTGGCGTAGTGACGGCCAAACAATGGTCTATATAGAATGAGGATGTACTAAGGCTTGTGGTTAGGAGTAGCGGGAAGTAATCACTAACATGGGGGTCACCCCTCACCAATGGTTCGCACCCCCTCGTTATCGATGTAGAAACATAGATAGAAGTGGTCGATCCATGACTTACAGAGACCCCTGCACCAGGTGTGAAACCCTCCCTCACCCCACACCTGTCCCCCCGTCGGCATGCATACTTGCAAGTCCCAACTAGACAGAAATTGGCCCCAGATGAGGCCATTGAGGCTCAAGGCCTGACTTGCCCCCTCCACATGAATCATAACCCTCTTACTACCTGTGTGTCAATGCACAGTGAGTTTAGGTCCCCAGCCAAAATAATGTGTTGGTTATGGTCCTTCCCCAGCCAGAGTTCAAGCACATTCCCCAGCGCAGCATGGAGGTTCTCAAGAGTGGTGCTAGCCCAATTCCAGTAGACATTTACAAGAAGTACATGTTCTTTTAAACCTGGGAAAAAGGTGTTAACAGCCATTAGGCTCGAGGAGTTCACTGGAACTTCGCTATGCAAGCAGTTTAGAGTCCGATCTATTGCAATGGGTAAGCCCCCTTTCGGCCTGCCTTTGGGGCCCTTAATAGCATTTTTATTAGTAAGTGATAACATGGACGTCTAATTCAAAGACATGTGTGGACATGGTTTCTTGCAACATTACGAATCCCATTGCTTTTAGGGTCTCTGAGATTTTCATGGAGCGTTTGTAGTAACCACACATGCTCCAGGAGAACCACCCGTAGGGAGTCTCCTCTAAAGACTATTCAAGTTGGACTTTGATTTTTTAAACATGGCGATGGCAGCTCCCAGCCCAGACCAGTCCTCCTCCGCTGTGGGGCCTGTTTAGTCACCGCTGGGGAGTGGTCTATGGTAGGCTCTTCCATGGGTATTTTCAGAAAGCGTTCAGCGTGCTCCCGATATAATAGTTCAATCAACTCATATACCAAAGATTTAGGGTCTTCCGATTGTTCCATACTATTTGAGCAATCAGGTTGGTTGCAAAGAAGCACACTGAACAATCCACCCCCCCTTTTTTTTTGGAAATGCTACCCTCAGGATGTCATCTGAGCGAAGTGCCCATATATAGCTTGAAATCCCTTAATGATTTGGCCTGTGTTCATGTGAAGGTGGTAATCAATGTATGCAATGATGGACCAACCTATGATTGTGCCTCGAAAGTCGTCTGATGTTGCTAAGATGTCAACTATGCGTAAATCCCCATGTATAACATCTGGCTGAGGTGACTTTGAGGTTAGCACTGTACTAGAAGTGACTGTTGACCCATTTTCCAGTTGTAGCTCTTCCGTTCTCTTAGTAGTTGGAGTATCCGGTTGATGTGGCACGCTAATTGGTGTCGATTTGGGCATACCAAGAGAGCACCATCCCTGCTCCTCATTGTTGCTCTCAAGGAAAGTTGCTAGTTTTGCCTGTTTTTTTCTTCTTCGTTGGCCTCTTAGGTCCAGCGGCCACTCCTGTCGTCAATGTCGTGGCTGGAACTGTTTGTGAATCCTCTGATTCAAGGCCCTCTACTTGTGCACCTTCCGCAGTTGTAGCTTCTAGATGATGCATCACAGCACTGACATTTTCTTTTTAGTTGCTTCTTTTATTGCGGTGCTGTGCGGGGAGAATTTTAGATTTGTTTGACGTCGTTTGCGTCCCTTCTGTTTTTGTCCAGTTACCCTCGTCCAACCCTCACTGGCACCTTGCATGGAATCAGTGGTTGCTTCTTGCAGATCACTGTTAGACACCAGGAGCACTTCTACGACTCCCTCATCTGAGGGGTTGTTGGTTGTTGCTTCTTTTACTTCTTGTGCGCATAGATGTGGGACTGTCTGGAGTGTCCCTAAAGCTTGTAGCTGGCGTTGGATGGTAGCCAGCTGAGTCCAGTTGAGCCACTAGTTGGCATGATGGCGGCCTGTAAAGAGGATTAAGTTCCTCATCTGTTCCACTCTTCTTATCTTCCCGCCGCCACCTGTTTGGCTTGAGTGTTAATGACAGAAGCTGTCCCATCACTGAGTCCAGCGAGTTTAATTTCTGCGTGTTTTCCTGCACTCCTTCCTTAATATTGTCATAGAGTTTTAACAATGACTCTAGGACCAGGTGAAGTGCAGAAATCGACGCGAGACCCAGTATTGTCACTTGTGGCATGATGTCTGAATCTCGCCTTAAAGAAATGTTTTTAGGAGTAAAGTAGTTGTCTTTTCAGAGGTGTTTCAAGGTGCAAGGAGGCCGCACAGTGTTACTCGTTTCTACTTCTACTTCCTGGAATGAGCTTTGAGATCTGAATTTGGACGTCGCCCAATTCGGATCCCATGGAGTGCGCTTGTGGGGTTTTCCATCCAATTCGAAAACTTCTATCCATGATGCCATCCATTTCATTGCATAGTTTTTCAAGGAGTGATCCAACACACTATATTCGATTGTTGTGTATGGCTCAGCAATCCTTCACAATTCTGTCCTGTGACCAACAAAGTATGTGCGTGGTCTTGCATATGGTTTAGGTCGATTTGTTGTGCGAAAGTAACCTGAGTAGTGGTTGCAGTTTGAGGTAGTTCTTCATTGGTGTACTGCTCCGCAGCCTGTAAAACCAGTTGCGTTTTGTGGGGGGGACGGCCCCCTGAGTCGCCATATGTCCTGTTGACAGCCGCACGTTAGTCCTTGCCACTATTTCAGAGTAAGGTAGCTGCTGGGTAAACTGGGAGAGACCTGAGTCACTTGACTCCCCGAGCGCCAATGAGGTAGATGGAACTTGCGTTGAGTGCATGGAGTCCCTGAGGCCATCGTTAGTCCGAACTTGGCCACCAGGTTTGAACGTATTAGTCAGATTAGCCTTCGACTTTGTTTTAGATAACAGCAGCTCTCTTTCTTCATGAACCTGCAGAGCCACTCTGCCCTTTTCCGTTATAATAAGTTTGCCGCTCCTAAGTTTGGTTTTTACTTGGGGGCTTTCCATGTTGTGTGTGGTTAGAGGGACCTCGAAGAGGTGGAAAATGCGTGCGCAGTGTTTGGAGCAGCAGTGTAGACTGGCAAACATGTCCGCGTTTGTAGGAATAGAGCTGCAAGTGAGGTCAGGTGCTTCACAGTGGCGTGGTTGGAGTCACGATTGCACAATTACACAGTCCTCACCTGGGAAACGGTGATGCGCTACCACTCCTGCCCCAATCTGCACCAGACTGCCATGACTCTGCAGCAACTCCGCTGTGCTTCGCGTCCTCACGGGGTCTCGTTCAACAGACTCGGCCTTCTCTCAAACAGCCAGGAAAGAGAGACGCAGTGAGGGTGAGGAAAAACCACTTTTGGCATTCCAATTTTGGAATCAACAAGGACATGTTTGAAAGAAATGGATGCCTTGATTAACATTGAATTTTAAAATATATTGGGGAGGGATTAGTAATGGCCTTTCTGCGCAGTCCCAATTCCCTTGAAATCCTTTTCGCATGTGACAGGGCGAGAGGCACGATATCCAGTGGATTGTTGTATTGCCTATTAGTGCATAAGGGGGGAACGTGGATGAAAAATTGATCTCTTATGTGCATAGGTGAATACGTTCAAAGAGAATTTCTGGATGTCAAGATGTTGTTTCATGCCTTTTCTAACAGTCTTTTCTTTAACAACAAACTACACTAGATGACAGACTATTGTAGGAATGTTGGGGTGGGAGGCCCTCTTCCTGCTGTGTAGACCTAAGAGTGTGAATTCTATAATGGTCCTGATAGGTTTTGTATTGTTTACCTGGCGACCTATAACAGCAGAGCTCTGGAGGCTGGGTCAGGTTGTTGCAGTCAGTTCCAGTGCTGTGAAGATGTCTGCTGCTTGTTCTTTGTCTTCCAAGTCATATAAGGTTGTCTCTATCTTTAAAACTACCATGGGTTTTCCCCCCAGTGCCAAGGCCTTTATGGTGATTTCAGTATTTCACCATGCAAAGCCTTCTAACATTTTCTCCTTCATTAACCCCTTAAGTGCTTGGCACTGGGGAGGTAATCCCAAGGACGAGATACCTCGTCCTTGGCACGTAAAGAGTTAAGTACAAACCCATAATTATGTGTGAGCCTGGTTTCTCCAACACTCATGAGCTGTTTGGGAGACACAAGGCAATAAGGCACTTTTTTTTAATGCACTTTGTCGCATTTGTGCAAGCCAAGGCATAGGCAACACATTGCAGTGTTCATAATTGGTGGCGGCTGGGAGCTATGTGGCTGCATGTTATGGCTATAGAGTGCCTAGATGAATCAACATCAACATCAACATCAACAGCTACTATAAGCTACCTTTGACTCATTAGGGCATCTCGTACCACCTACTATGTGACATTAAATCTCAGCGTTTGGGAATGTGCATAAATAAGCATTAGGGCACCTCTAGAAGATAATTAAACCATACAGGCTCATATGTAAAGGCAACCGTTATAGTTTGTGTGGGGTCAATATGTGGCAATATAGCTCCTGCTTGCTTGGTGATTCCAAATATCCTGGAGCTTCTTTTCAATTAAATCATCAAGCATAGCATACAGGCCAACATGGGCCATTACTTTGCATTCTGGGACTTGTATTGCTGAATGTATAATAAAGATTACTAATCCCAGAATGCAAAGTTACAACCAGGACTGAACTAGTATTTCCCTTATGTAATGGGGCATGTGATGTTTTTAAGCAGATGTAATGCAATGCCTTAATATAATGTTCATTCTTAGGACAGACATTTAACCTGGCCTATTCCAAGATGTCCTTTCATATTCAAGGAGGAAAAATGCAGTTGTATGAAATGAAGGTTTAGAAGAAAGTAGGGGGAAATGACTAAGAAATGTACTCGTAGTGCCTGCACTGGCCTGGCATAGACATACTAATTTCTGAATTACATTATGTACCCACACACTTACTACAGCTACAGCACACACTTATGCAATGTCACACGCACACTGCTAACCTTTATATTGGTACACGTTGCCCTTAAACAGAATGCGGATAAGAATGGTAGTTAGTACCTGGCAGAGGAGTGTGGGGGTGTGACAGCCTCTCAGCCAATGAGAAGGCTCGGAACGTGAGGAATTACCAGTGGTAATCCCCCTGCTCCAAGCTGCCATCTTCCCCCGCCGCGGAATGAGGTAAGTGCTCCACACCCACCTCTCCCCTCCCTCCACAGATTTCCCTTCCCTCCACTTACCTTCTTAGTTGCTCATCATTGGGAGCGGACGTGCTGGAAACACTTCTGTCTCCAGCACATCGGCTCCCGATCTGCGACAGGCCGCCATGGAAAGGAAGTAGTCCCTTCTCTCCTTTCCATGGCGGGCAATTTTTGTTTAACAGTGTTCCTATTTTTTGAATGCCTGCCATGGAAAGGGAGAAAGGAGTCCCATCTCCATTTCCATGGCAGCCATTTTGCTTGTTTACTTTTTAAAAATAGTTTCAAAGGCCGCCATGTAAAGGAAAAACAGACTTCGTTTTCCCTTCCACGGTGGCCATTTTTTAAACTTTTTTTTTTTTGCTTGGAAACACTGGAGTGTTTTGGAACAGAAAAAAAGGTTTTTCGTACCCCTGTATTACGGGCTGGGTACTAATAGCAACACACCTCTCAAACTCTAAACACACAACCACATATTGCACACCAAACCGCAAGCACTACACTTCATTGCAGCAACAAACAAACCACAAACAGTCTCGCACAACAGCAAATGGGAACCCACAGATCCGTAAACCGCATCGATGCTCAGTGAACGGTGCTCACCGAACTGAAGCTGCCAACAGGACATCACAAATCTCGCTCTGCCTTTATCCACTTGCATGGAAATCTACCGAGCAGTTCTGTAGCTGCATTATCGCCTACATGAGTAATCAGCTCTTGAATAAGCTTTCAGCAGTCTCTGTATTGGAAACTGCCAAAGCCTCACAAACAGTGCTGCAGCTGTACTTCTTCTTCTTAATTATCGGATGCGTGGGCGGACCCACGCAGGCGCTTCCCCCATCCTAAAGGATGATGTGCACCCGTGTATGGCCTGCATTTTACAGACATCTCTTTATTAGGCTGAGCTTGACCAATTAAAACAGAAAAGTCCATTATTCACTTTAAAGGGCTTCCACCTAAATCAATATAAAACATATTTAACATTTAAAATTGTGGACATTATGATGTTCCCATAATGCTCTTTGCTTTTATGCAAATCGCTAGGATTGGGTTCCATGAAGAGGTACTATGTTGTGCAACCTGACCAGGGGCCATGCCCCTTGGCCCGCCTCGACCTTCCCACAGCCCTGCCCCGCTCCTCCAAAGAGGCGTCAGTTCCCACCTCCCCCCTGACCCCCCTCCAAAATTGTTTCCATTTCCAGCACTGCACATACAAAAATTGAAAACATGGCAGCTATGCCCGTGTGTTTATTTACATTACGCCCACTCTATCTTTTAAGTCTTTCTGTTCTTTCTCCTCCTTGTTTCCCCCTTTCCTGGAGTGACTAATCAATCGCTTCAGCAAAAGCTGTCATTTTAGCCCATTCGATAATCGTCTCCCTGTTCCTGAAGTTGACACATTTTGCTTGTATGGGAGAGAGCGATAAAGACCAGCACTGGTCTCGCACTGACACCTGCTGGCTGGATCAGGAAGCGCTGCTCGATCGGTGCAGTCCAGAAGAGCAAGTGGCAGCTAGCTATCTTCTGCACCAACAATGGCTGCTTATAAACACACTACGACGACACATACTCTGTAATCAATGCATATAAAATATCAAATAACAATAAATCGTTGGCCCACAAGGTTGAACAATCCATGTATTTTGTTAACAGGACGCCATGACAGTTGACTGAGCTGGACACTGCTGGACATATGTTTGTTATAGGAGGAAGGAGGGTAGCGAGGATCGTAGAATGGTTTTCAAATCTGCTCACGCCAAGTGCACAAAAACAGTTATAGGGAGGAACATCTGGTTTATGCGGTAGTTTGGGCTGGGGGTCCAACTCCAACCACACTTTCCTGCTTGGCCACCATTTGGGTCATCTGTAGAGCAACGTTCTTTGATTACTGCTGGAGGCTGCGTGGGGCAGCTGCTGGGCACCCTCTGGCACTGCTGCTGGGCACACTCTGGCACTGTTGCTGGGCACCCTGCGGCACTACTGCCAGGTACTCCCGGTTGACACTGCACGGGACTTTCTGGTTTTATTGATGAGAATGGCCTTGTACCAAAGACTTCCTGTTACCATCACCAGAGACTTCCTGGTGCTGAATACTCCATGGTACGGCCTCCAGACACTTTCCTGTGACGCTGCCGGAGATTGTTGTGCTACTGCTGGGTAACTCCTGGTACCTCTGCGGGGGACTGGCAGGTGTCCTCACAGAAGACTTTTGGGTCCCACTGCCAGAGACTTACTGTATTGCCTGAACTGAAGATTTCCTGGTGCCACCACTGAACACTTCCTGGTCCCAACACCAGAGACTTCCTGGTCCCAACACTGGAGACTTTCCGATCACCCACTGGAGACGCTCTGATCCAACAACTGGAGAGGGGAGTTCCTGATCCAACCACTGGAGACTTCCTGATCCAACTACTGGAGACTTCCTGATCCAACTACTGGAGACTTCCTGGTTCAACTACTGGGGACTTCCTGATCCAACCACTGGAGACTTCATGATCCAACCACTGGAGACTTCCTGATCCACCCACTGGAGACTTCCTGATCCAACGACTGGAGACCTCATGATCCCACCGCTGGAGACATCCTGGTCCCACCGCTGGAGACATCCTGGTCCCACCGCTGGAGACATCCTGGTCCCACAACTGAAGACTTCCTGGTGTCTCCACTGGTGACGTCCTGGTGCCTTCTCTGGAGACTTTCATGTCCCATCACTGGAGACTTCCTGGTGCTCCTATTGGAGACTTCCTGGTCCCACCACTGGTGACTTCCTAGACATACTGCTGGAGACTTTGTTCTACAGTCGCCACCTGAGCGCTCTCCAATCTGCCACACTTGGTCTTAGGGAGGATTGGTAGCAACTACATGCAGGTTCACGGTGAGGCCTCGGCGAGGCATGCAGGCTAGTTATTCCTCTTCCTTGGCTGCCGTCGTCTCTGTGTCGCAGCTGATATTTTGCGCTGTGATGATGGAAATGCTGCCAATGATGACCCAGGCCCCCACAATGTCGTAGGGTGTCACGTCCTCCCGTAGCATGTAGTACTGGAAAGCCATGGTGACCACCACCTCGGAGTGAAGCACAGCACAGACCAGAGCCGGGTGAGTCTTGGTCACAGCATAGCTCGCGCAGAGGAAGGACGTCAGGGCCAGGAGGCTGATGCCCACTACACAGGTCCAGGTGAGTGGATCGCGCGGTACGATGGGGCGTTGCATGATGAACATAAAGAGAAAACTGAGGATGCTTCCCACCAGGCCAAACATGAAGGCGGCTGTTAGGAGTTTCGACTCGAAGTCTAGCTTGCGGAACTTCACCAGGCCCAGGGCCAGCGCCAACCCTCCTAGGGAGGCCAGAATATAGCCAACAATGTCATTTGCCCTGGTTTTGGCATCCATCTGAAGCAACCCAGGCACAACGATGATTAGCAACCCCACCATGCTACCCAGAAGCCCAAAGCAGTTGAAGCCGGTGAGCTTGTCCTTCTCAATGATGAGGGCAAGCAGTGTGGAGGAGACTGTGGAAGAGCCCTTGCGCACCGTGGCGGCGTTCCCCGTGGGCACCACCATGAAGGACCAGTAGGCGCAGCCAATGGAGATGACGTTCACCACTGCATGGACGAGGATCTGCTTCCTGGCACCGGGTGGCCCAAAGGCAGGCACTTTCTTGTAGCGCATGCAGATAATGAACGAGAGATGGAAAAGGCACCGGAAGAGGAGGATCTCCAAGGATGGGATGTTGGAGGCGCTATTGGCCATGCGGGAAAATGGGGCCACTAGCCCTGCCGGGACGCCCCCGCCGAAGAGGGCCACCAGAAGTCCCTTCATGTTGTCGGATAGGCGGCAGAGGCCTCTCATGCTGTCAGTCAAAGGGTCCTTTCTCGCCACGTCATCCGCCCTGCCCGTGCTCAGCGAGGAGTCCAGCAAGGGCATCGCTGACAACGACGTGGTGTCAGACATGGCGGCCGGGCTCTCCGCTTCGGTGCGGTGTGCTGTCTTGGCTCCGCTCTTTCTGCTCCTTGAAGCACTGAACGCGAACCTGGAAGAGAGCAAAGGGAGAGAGTGAGAAATCAAAACACCAGTCACAGCCGTGCAATACAAAACACATCTAAAAGTGATGCAAACACTAACATTGTTGAACACCTTGTTTTACTGGAATCTTTGGCCCCCAAATCGGTTGATATTGGTCTGCATGTTTATAACTGATTAGTGAGTTGTTTTATCAATTTAAAATGTACCGTGTTATAATAAAATGACAGACCGTTTAGACAATCATGTGTAAACCATACATTAAATCATTGTACACTGTATTACTCATTAGTCCTTCAGCTTTCCTATTCCCAACGTGTGAGAGGCCTGCCATCTAGTGGCAGAGATAGGGAAGTGCTTAATAAAGCTGTTTTCCTGAAAGCTGTAGCGCACACAGGGTCTCATTACAAGTACAGAGGTGCGGTAAAAAACGGCTGAAAAAACAGAGGTAATACAATTTTGGCTCTGAAGTGGAGGATTTTCTTCCAGCAAAAAGGTGGAGATAAATCTGACGCTATACTGCAGAAAATTGGTGGAGTTACCGCTGCCGGAAATACCGCTGGCAGAATTACTGTTGGTGGTAATTCCAGTAAAAAGTGCTTTGGACTCCAATAAATGGCGACTAACAGCACCTAATACCACTTGCAATCCAGCAGTAAGTCCGCCAGACCTAGTGACGGTACCAGGTAAATCCGTATGTTGGTATTTCAACAGATTTACTCCTGAAATACCACCCAATATGTAATGAGGCCCACAGTCTAGCACCGTGCATAAAAGCAGCCATGCCTGTCTGTGCTTGTGGTTACACCTGT
This sequence comes from Ambystoma mexicanum, assembly GCF_040938575.1. Lineage (NCBI taxonomy): Eukaryota > Metazoa > Chordata > Amphibia > Caudata > Ambystomatidae > Ambystoma > Ambystoma mexicanum. Next base: position 143,871,622 of record NC_090921.1, read on the forward strand.
CAGTTCCCTTGTTCAACCAATGAATGAAGCCCCAACACTGCGTTGTTCACCTTCCATAATTACGAATTCAGCCTGTTTTCCTCTTGCTAGTGGTTCCTCATTCCCCGGTTACACTTCAGTGCCAAACCAATGCTTTTTGGGCCACACGTTTAAGCAGCTGACACGCAATGTTACTGTATCCCGTGCCTAAGGGGAAGCCATCCAGTGAATGCATGAATGAATGTATGTAGATAGAAAGAAACTGAGCACTGTACAAACAAGCATTTGCAAAGCCAGTCGTTTTGGCTTTTGTTTAGGGCTTGTATAATAATTTACCAGGTCCTGCATGGTACTGCCTGGCCATAATATGGCAACACATGGAAATGGTGGGAGTACCAGGGCATATGTCTGTGCCTGGCAAATGCCTATCTAATACTACAATCCAAAAACTGTTGGCTTTGCAATGCTTACAATAAATAGGACGTGCAAGGAACATATGCAAGGACACACACATTGACTATAAATCAAGTGGTGGAAGGCACACTTGCTTAGGACATTTTAATTATACCAGGAGCTCATTTACTGCAGCAATTAAGCCATTAACTCCCAGAAGACTGCTTAGAAACAACACTGGTAGGCCCTATGCAGCACACATTTTGATATTACTGCATGACAGAGATAGATAAAGAGATCCCAGGAGGGTGTGTTTTAGGCAGGGAGGGTCAGGTAGTGAGCAGAATGGCTATAAGGATTAGCACGGCCATGGGCAGTCAAATGGGAGGGTGCATAACCACCCTAAGACCACAGACTGTGTCTTCCTGGCATCCTTTTTGTCTCATACAAGCACAGACATGGCCAGCATTCTCTTGACTCTTGATGTCGTACTTCTTCCTTATGGCTCTCAGCCGTAAACCAACAGTGAGTGAGAGGTTTAATCCTGACACAAAGCTTCGATCGAGTCTGACCTGCCACCCTCCACACCTCAGCAACCCGTATCTCCTGACACAAGCAATCTATCTGAGCCTTGGCCAAATGCCTACCACCTCTGCAGGCAGTCAAATCTCCTGACACAAATCTTCTTTCTGGGCCTGACCTGCCACCCTTGCCACCACAGAATCACATATTTCCCAACACAACCCCTCTACCCAGTCCTCCCCTGCCACGATAACTAACTCTGTAGACCGTCACCCTGACGCACCGTCCCTGGTTGGGCCTGCCCCACCACCCTCACCACCCCAGGAGCCCATAGCCCCTGACACCAAACTCCCAAGTTGGCCTGCCATGCCAGTGACACCGCCTCAGAAGCCCACAGCTCCTAACTTAATCACTCTACCTGGGCCTTAATAACACCTCTGCCGCACCTATGTTATAAATAAATAACCTATCATATCATATGTCCTGGCACACATGATCTACACAGGCCTATCATGCTAACCCTTACCACCTCAGTAGCCCATCCTTCTGACACTTACACTCTTACGTGGGCCTTCCCAGCCACCCACACCACCTCTGCAGCCCATAACCCCTGACCAAAACCCTCGACTTGAGCCTACCCCAGTGGAGTGCCCACCCAAGAATCCTAGGCTGGTGAGCATCAATCAAAGCCTGGAGACTGGTACAAGTGACAATGAGGATTTAGGGCGTTTAACGAGTCAGCCCAAAAAAGGGCTTTTCAGATCTGGGCTAAACACTTCAATCCCATCAATAATGATTGGATTGAAGCTGTGCCGGTCAAGTGGCACAGCGAGTAGAGCGCTCGCTTTGACATCCGTGCAGAGCCTGCAAACGCAGGTTTGAATCCCAGCAGGGCCAAACTCAGCCTTTCAGCCTTTCATCCTTCCGAGGTCGATAAATGAGCACCACACACCGTGGGTAATTATAAGTAGCGCTCAGATAGCGCTATATAAATGCTAAATTATTATGGTTCTGCTTCATAAACACACCAATGATACCTTCTTGCAAGGCAGGTGCTAAAAAGAGGCTGAAGACATCTGACGGTAACCAAACCGAGAGATTTACCTGCCTCCCTGCCCCTTTCAGACTTGAACCGGATCTCCAGAAGATTCTCAAGACCTTTGTTTTCTCTTCCCCTATCCCTCTCCCCAGGTAATTTCCCCCTCTGCCATTATTGACTGGCTGCCTGGTTCCTCCTGATTCTTACAGGGCTCCAGGCCCGCCTGGACCAGTCTACCCCTGCACTTGGTCTCCACTGACCCCCCCTCCTAAATCTGCACTTGCCAGGTGCCACCCCCCTGTACTAGCCTGGCTGGGTCTGCCCCCTTGAGCCCTTCAAGCCGCATCCATCGTACTTAGCACGTGGACCTTCTTCCTCTGCACTCGCTGCTTTCCGCCTGGCACTTGTCCACCTGGCCTCCCCTTGGCACTCGCATAACCCATGGGCCTTTCCGCCCTGACGGGCACGTCCCCTCTCCCGCGCACTTCTTGTTACTGCACTTGCATGGTCCGCATGACACAAGGCCTAGTAGGACCGTTTTCGTTTTTCTTCATCCCTACCCCCCCCTCTCCCTCTCTTGTCTTGTTTCGCCGTGAAACACCTTGGCGTATAGGCACATTATAAATACCCAATACATTTTATTTTAAAGTATCAAATAGTGGAGAATACGTCAAGGGCTCCAAAAGACATGACCATCTTTGTGTTGCCCCGTAGCCCTGGCAACTTGAGGGCTTGGTGAGATATAATATATATATGGTATTTATTGAGCGTGGACTTCGCTTCGCGCAGCAACCGAGACATTTACAAGTTAAGTGATAGCTGCCTCCCTTAAGGACAAGACCGCGTTTCTCCACGTAGACCAAGAATTGGACCCCCGGAAGAATCTTAGCAAGGCAATATAACACTCAGACCATCTCTCTTTAAGGCAAGCAATTGCCATTAATTTGCTTTTTATTTTCATTTATTTTTGTGAATTTGTATATTGCTCTCACCAAAGAGCTGGCAATAGGTACTAGAGTGGATCAGAAACAGCACAATGCACAATGGAGCAATTGCATAAGCAACCACGTCAGAGCTAATAGGAGGATATGGTGTGACATATCATAGGGAGTGGAACACTGAGAGGGCCGCGACAGGTCGCAGAGATGGAGAGGGTACGCGCCACAATTTAGGGGCTAGGTGCAAAACACCCAGGAAACTGGATCAAGCGCCAGGCCAGAGAGAGAAGTACTTGGGAGGAAGAATGAAGAGTGAGAGGGGGGAATGGAGAGTGATGTGGGACAAACCATGAACACACATATAAAAGTGAAATTCACATAGATCCATGGGGGGAGACATCCAGTGTTTAATAACAGACAGGCACCTAGAAATAGAGGTGAGGAGTCGTTCAGACACCAGAGAAAAGGATGAAAGATTTGAGAGTTGTCAACATAAAAGTGGCAAATCAGATCACGAGGAGAAATAATTGAAGAGACGGGAACAGAGTAGAGAGAGAGAAAAAGATAACCAAGGTCAGACTTTTGGGGAACCCCGTAACATAGTGAAAGATCAGGGGAGCCCAGAAAACAGAGTAAGTGCGATTAGAAAGGTAAGAGACTGTGGAGAGTCCACCTGCCTGTGGGCAGGGTGCAGTCACATTCAGGCCATGTGGGGCACATCCAGGGACCCAAAGAGCCACCAGAGTCAATGGGAGCCAGTTCAAGGGAACCTTATAAACCGCTTTTGATTGTGTGGACCGCAACACTCGCTGGAAGATATTAACTAGACTGAAAGACCGAAAGTCCCAACAGAAACCTTAAACCCCATCCAGAAATTGTATGCTGTTATACGATACGGCCAGGAAGGTGGGACCACTGACCCATTTCCCATTGCAAGTGGTGTGCCATTCCCGGCCTAACATATGCCGTTCTAGCATGTCTTAAAGATCCATATCGGTCGGTACTTCATAGGGTCACTTCTGTCCCCCTTCTTAAATATTGGAATTGCCATGATTGCTTCCAGGTAGGGTGTGTACGTCCCTGTGACTTATTAATGGTCATTGAAAAGGCAAATTCAAAATTCTTTTGAATTTGAAAGGCATATTTGTATCAGATGGAATGAGAGGTATGCGCGGTATAAGAACAGTATCTAAGTTCCATCAATTACACGGGCCTCTATGATTTGTCTTTGTAGACGCGTAAATGTCAACCTTGTTCCTTTGCAGAGTCCCTGTGATGGCATAACATTACGTAGCAGCATATTTATAGCACCTCCTTTCAGTTTTATCTCGTGCGGAGGCATTCGGCCTACAGCTTTTCTCTCTTTAGAGACTGAAATGTTGAGTCAGTAATTAACTGTTCATTGACACTGGAACCGCCGTGCCCTATGTGAAGGGAAGTGGGGGTAGCAAGAAGTAACTTGAAATTATTCAGAATGTTTGCGATAGTGGAAGGTGACGGTGGCCGCGTAGAACCTTGCTCATCTGTTTGTTAAAATGATAGCTGTTGTTGAATTGGAGGGGCACACTGAGGTGCACTTTGCCATTTGGACAGCATAGGGGAACCTAACACTGATAAATTACATCAGCTGAGTACAGAAACCAGTCACCCTCTTTTGGCACTGCCGTTTCACCGCAGCAGCCGATTTGGTGCGCCCATTTTGGTGCAGGCCATTTGGCGCGAGGGACGTTTGGATGTAGCTGGCAATGCAACCACATCTAAACTCCCTCACGCAAAAATTGAAAAGCATAATTCGGACATAGGAACCCTTCTGGCTTTTTATGAGGATGGAATACACAACGTCCCCAAAGCCGCAGCTGCCCTCCCGGGCCAATGCTTTCTACGTCACTGCTCTCATGTCCAGCGCCGGCTCCAGGTAGAAGGGCAGCCACGAAAACACCATCAAGCAGCTGGGTAAGTGCAAGCTGGACCACCTGTAAAGTGGCAGTTCAGAGGAGTCTGCCATGTACCGTGCAGCAATCCGTGGGCTTACAGCCCACTAAAGCCTCACTGCCCTGCCGAGGGTGCTTTAAAATGCCAGGGCATTGTGGAGCTGCTCAGGCAGCATATGCTGTCTAATGGGAGCCTACAACACATCTAGTCAAGGAGAGTGCGAGGAAATGCTAGGCCACTGCAGGGCTTCTCTGGCAGAACACAGGTTCAATGGAAAACCAACTGAGCCCAGCAATCCTGCAAGGGCACTAACTGCATAACTTCCTTGGCAGCACATACGGTCTATTGGGCGACCACAGCACACTTACGCAGTGATAGAGGTTTCTAGGGCACTGAATGGATAACTTCCTTGGCAGCACCTGGGGTTCAGTGGAAGCCCACAGCACACTTATGCAGTGCAAGAGGCTTCTAGGGCCATATAATAAGCTTTAATGGTGGCAGTGAAACACATTTTAAGATTGTGAAAAACTAGGAAAAAGCTGCAAGTGGAGGACTGGGTCAATGATATGCAGTTGTTGTCGGACTTTGAAAAGTATGTGTATTACAGGAGAAATCAGGAGGGCGTTTATTTGGATCTTTAGACACCCTTTAATGATTTGTATGGTTCATAGAAATGAGTTTTGTGAATTAAGTCTTGATCAAAAATTGGTGTTTGCATGTTCATACAGGTTGGGATACATATGAGGTATGATATGTGTGTTTTGTGTGTGGGTATTTCTTTTGTCTTGTGTTTTTGTCTTTTTTTTACTTTCTCCTTCTCTTTCTTTTCCCTCTTATTCGTTCTCTTTATTTTCTAGATCTTAGTTAATATGCAAACACATTGGTTGTGTACAAAGGGTTGAAAACAATACGGTGTTGATATTTTTGTTGATGTATTTGTTAGATGTTTATAATCTTTTAGGAATTGTTCATTTAATTCATCGATAAATGTGTAAGCTATTAATATTGATGTTAGGATTTTGAGAATTGTTACTTGTTGTTGACTCTGTTGCATATTTTTTGGAAAAGGATAAATAAAGTTTAAAAAATAAATAAAATAAAGAAGCTTCTAGGGCTCTAACTGCATAACTTCCTTGGCAGCACATGGGGTTTATTGCGAGCCCACAGCACACTCAGGCAGTGCCAGAAGCTGCCAGGGCACTTCAAAGCACCTCTGTCAGTGCGCCCTTGGGGTCCAGTTCAGCTTAGAAAGCACTGTTGGAAACTGCGAGGGCACGGGTTCGAGCCTAGGTAGCACTTATCCAACGGCAATGGAATGAAATACCCATTTTCATCGCAGAACTAAGTGGACAGCACCCGAGCTGAGCCCAGTGAGAACGGGCCACACTCACACTGATGTAACAAGTGTATGTGCAGGTTGGGGTTGGGGGTTGCAGAGAATGAGGAGGTTGCTGTGGCAAAGGGTGCGTTAACAAACGTAGCAGAAAGTACAACCAGTCAGGAATGTTAACATACATATTTCATTTTGGCGTGACACTGTCATAAAGAAAAATATTGGCAGTGTTGCAGCAAAACATCCCAGCGGCAAAATGTTCCCGCGCCAAACTGTGCGTGCAAAAAATGGGCACTCCAAAATGTCTGTTGCACCAAAGCGGTCGTGCTGATCCGGCCCGCACCAAACTGGCGGCACCATTACGTTCTGCTCCGTACGGAAACATACCTAAGTGATATGATATGGCATTTATAACGCGCCTATACGGAGGGGTCAGTGCAGTACATTAGATCAACAGTAGAAAATATAGAATAAATAGAAAGCCATAAGTAAAAGGTGCAGCCAGCTGGTGGCAAGTGCAGGTAGTGGACTGTCGGGATACAGAAACAGTCCACTAGTGCGGGGGTTGCTAGGTAGGCAGTGCAGGTGTGCAACTGGCAGGGGGGGAGACCTGGGCTCAAGATCAGAGGGTGGCCAGGCAACCAGTACAGTTTCAGTTTCAGCTTCAGCCAGGAGTTCAGCAGGGGAGAGGAGGAGAGAAAGCAGAAGCAAAGAGGAAGGTTTTGAGGTGCTTCCGGAACCGGAGATGGTTCTCCTCAAGCTTTAGGGGGGCAGGGAGGCTGTTCCAGAGGGAAGCCCCGGCCGAAGACAGAGATCTACCACCAACTCATTGCTTGGAGAAGCGACTGACCCCGAGGGATTCGGAGGCGGATGAGCGAAGAGCTCGAGAAGGAAGATATTTAGGAAGAGAGAGGTGAAAGTATTGAGCCACCAGGCCGCAGCAGGCCTTGTGGACAATGCACAGGGTCCTGAACTTAATCCTTGCAGCCACTGTGAGCCAATGCAGAGATTTCAGTCCTGGAGAGATACGATCCCTGGGCTTGAGGCCAAGGACAAGTCTCGCAGTCCTGTTCTGGATGAGTTGCAGAGGGGGGAGAGTAGAAGCAGGCAGATTTAAAAAGAGGCTGTTACAGTAGTCTAGCCTAGAGAGAACCAGAGCTCTGGAGACAGTGAGCTTCTGGGGGAAGGAGAGGAAAGGAAGAATACCTCTGAGGAGGAGCAGCTGGTAGTGTCATTTCTTAGAGACGTCAGAGTTGTGAGGAGAGAAGGAGAGTGTGGAGTCGAAGATGACCCTGAGGTTTTTAGCCTCATAGGTGGGAGCAGGAAGAGGGCCAGAGAGGCCGGCCAGAGAGCGACAGGAAAGGAGGGCACAGGTGTGCTGATGTGAAGAATCTCAGTCTTAGTGGCATTAAGGCAGTGATCATTGGCGGCACACCACTCCTGGACAGCAGACAGACAGTCAGAGATGAGGGAAGGAGAGGAGAAGGCAGAGGGTAGCCTGAAAATGAGTGTCATCTGCATAGCACTGAAAGTTGGGGCAGAGGGCGGCAATGCAGTGGGCAAAAAGTGTCAGGTATTGGTTGAACAGCTAGGAGAGAGGTTAGACCCTTGGGGAACACCACAGGTAGAGAGTGAGATAGAGGAAAGGAAGGACCCAAGTTGGACCTGGGAGGGTCGATCGGAGAGGAAAGAGGTCAGCCAAGCCAGGGCCGATCGGTGATACCCAGGTTATCACAGAGATGGTTGAGCAGGATGGCATGGTTTACCATGTCAAAGGCAGAAGAGAGATCAAGTAAGATGAGGACCCAGGGGGTGTTGGGACTGCCCAGCAGGACTGCATTTTGTTTAGTTGGACTCAGCTGCATTCTAATGGCAGAGGAGATGTGCGTAATGCAATCAAGTAGCGAATTGTTGCAGATGTATGCGGGTGAGTGGCTGCACCACAGGAGGGATAAGGCATTGAGATGGAGTGCTCTACGTACCTGAGAGCCAAAGCTGACATCTAGTTGTGCTGTGGCTATGCAAATCGTATCATACGGATCAAATGGGATTCTTTCAGTGCAAGCTAGGTACTGTCTTGTCTCCTCAAAACACTCATCGGTGCCCCCACCTACCTGTCAGCGGATGCTAGTTAACACAGGACAACCAACCAAGAAAACAAACTCAGTAACAACAGAGAAAAACCATGGCCATTGTTTTCCAGTGGAAACTGATGGCAACAGGCATCATGGCCAGAGAGTTCCAGCAAGATAAAGAACTTTTCCAGTCAAGAGGGAGTAAAAACACTATCGCCCCATCCACCACAAAAGAAAACAAGACTCCCAGCTACAGGAAGAACTTCTATGGCCATTGATAACTTGGGCAATATCCAGCCAGTCAAAGACCGTTCTCAGGTCCACCTGATGACAGTATGCCAGAACGGTATCTATATCCTGCAACCTTTAGACCATAGATTATGAAATCCATACAAGCACCTGGGCAGTACCCGGCTATTTGGCAAACCATGCATATGCCCAATGAGTCATTACATATTCCCATAGCTCATGACCCGATCCGATGAGGGCAGAGACCGAATAATTCAAGAACCCCAAAAGGTCAGAACTGAAACCACAAAAGTAGGAAGAAAAATAGAACCTGTGAACCAGCTTCCCAGAGAGACGCAGCACAGTTAGGAACTGCTTATTAAGTGTACCCTAGCCGATAGCATCCTGGTAATGCAGGGGCAAACAACCACCAGTGGGCACAAAAAACTACACAAATCCAAACCACGGCACGGACATCCTACCAGCCACAAAGCAACAGCAACACCTAGTACGAAAGGGCTCCACTCAAATAGAGTACCCGACGATGCCCAGAAGCTCTGTAGGAAAAGCAGAAGAAATGCTAATCCAACTGCAGATTGACATTACTGTGAAAAACAAGATATATATATCGGCCCAAAAAATATGAGACAGCCATTGTGACCCAAAGCAAAGACAGCACAATACTCCTAACCCATAGGAAGCAATCATGATCATCACAAACACAACATACTCATCCTGGGAACCCAAGACAAAAGGGTTTAGGTCTATTTGACCAAAAAGAAATTGACCTTTTCCAATTTGACCAAATTGTTTTTGTTCATTTATTTGATCAAAAATGTGGGGGGAGACACCCTGCTCCCCCCACTTCCTCCTGCCTTAACCTATTCCCTTACCCCACCCCACATATATATTTAATTCAAATTGACTAAAATTCGCCCCAAAAATGAACAAAACAATTCGGTCAAATTGAAAAGGTCAATTTGGTTTGTGATCAAATATGCTAATACTGACAAAAAGCCTTTCATTATGCATCTGTAATGCGCTCTGCGGTGTATCTGTATTGTTGTACACCTCTGTAAAGTGCTCTGTTGCTTCTTGAAGCTAGGCCCACGCTCAGTAAATACCAATAGAATCATTTCTGGGGCCTCGTTCAGCACACAATCTCCCTGATGCAGACCTAGACCTCCTTTGAATGGTCCAGGAGGGGACTCAGAGGCACACAGCCGGAACAGTGCCAGGAAATGCTGAATTATTGAAGGATATAGGAAACTCTATCCCAACCATGTGAACAAGAAAGACAGTCCTGTTGAGAAATCTCAGAAGACAGCATGCACTCTATGGCAGGCACAATACAGAACATCGGGTGGTAATTTAGTTTCCAACCCCTCAACACCTGTGCCCTCATAGGCCAAACAATGAACACCCTTTTAAGTACCACCAAACGTTGCAGACTGCCTGTATAATGAGGCAGAATAGTATAGAATCCAGAAATAAGCCCTTGTGCACTGACAGTCTTATCAGACACGACAAAGCACACAAAGTGGTCTGACTGAAGGCCCCAAACTTACTGTGATGAATTGGATTCTGCCCTGCAGGAGTATAAGGGTGAGTAGGGGTGAAAATGTCCACTCAGCCCTCACACCTCTAGAAGCCAAGAGCCAATGCAATCATAGAAGTAAAACAGGCACAGTTAAAAAACATACCTCCTTCAGCATTTGTGGTAACGTGGGCTGAGAGAAGGCTATGCTCTTAAGAGGGGTTTGAATGTGATCCAGAAGTGAACTAAACCCTAATACAGTACAAAATAAAGGGAATGTCCAATCTATATAGTTTGATAAAACATATTTACTTGATCAAACACACTATCTGCAATAGAGATATAGCGAGATTGTGTGCCAATAATTTCAACATCATACAATATAATAAAAGGCCAGATGTATGTTTGTCAGATGCAGTCATGCGCAGTAGAGACTTCTCACATTCCCTGTTGTCATCGCTAGAGGGAGCTGCTGCCTTAGAAATACAACCAAATATATCATATAACATATTGACACTCTGAGAATCTCTTTCCTCACATACTTAGGCCTGTGTACATGGGCTTTCAAACTAGTATACTAATATTGCAGCAGATTGTGTGCCAATAATTTCAATATATACTAATAGTGCAGCATGTGATGTGTGTGATTTAGTATATAAGCACTGATATGTAGTATTGAGGGTAAACCAAGGGGGTTAGATTTTGTAGGATGCATGGACCTGTGCATGGACACACCAGCTTTGTTTGCGAGTGTTAGGTTCAGAAAATGGAAGCAGAAATGAAAGGGTGAACAGTTGTTTGCAAGGAGAGATGCACAATGTAGCAAGATGAGGCCTTGGAAAATAAACGTGGTCATTGTTCGTGCAGGAGCGCAGAAAGATAGGATAGGATGCTTCTTTTCGTTTCCGAGTGCAGGAAGAAACAATAGGCAGGGAAGCAGCTTGTCAAAAACCAGGGGGCATGAGTTGACACGAAAATTGTGTGAGATGGGTACTAGAAGACACTCGAACATTCTCAAATGTTCCAGCACGTGATAAGTTAGAAGTGACTTCATGAAAGGTGAACGCTGGTAACAGCTGACATCACCAGATAGATGGGTAAATATTGTTAGAATTCATGTGTGATATGGGAGGATGGGATGGTTCTGGAGAAGGGTTTATAATGGGCTGTCCACTGGAAGGAAGGGTCTTTTGCCTTGGGTTTTGCTACATGACTTGTGGACCTGGGTTTTGGCATATGGCTTTTTGGCCTGGGTTTTAACTGGGGCTGGGTGTTAACAAAATCTGAGCAATGCCTAGAGTTTTTGTTTGTTGAATTTTGCAAGAGTTCTGAGACCTGAAAGGGAGGGCGAACAATGAGCTTAGCCACCACCGCTGATTGCATCAAGTGAGAAAGCAATGCTGTCTGATAGGGTAGCTGTGCTGCTCTCAAGCATAAGGCTTCGGCCCATACCTCGATGGGACCTTGAGCTGAGGACTGTGAGCTGAGACAATATCTGTTGGCAACTAGCAACTAGCAGAGAGGGAGCACGATACTGCGTGTGTGGTTCTTCGAAGACAGTGTCCTGAGATTCCATCTGCTGAAAGGAGGGGCAGCTGCCGAGTGGCGCCCAGACTGTAGACAGGCGGGAAAGGCTGGGTACACCAGAGTCACAAGTGAAGTAGAGTGAGTATTAATAGGGACAAGATTAGCTGGAATCTCTTGCAGTGGGTGATCTGTCATGGCATAACTCCCTTGATTTCTAAGGTACCCAGAGGTAAAGGTAGTTGCCTGAATCAGAATTGGTTATTGGGGTTGTTCTGCTATGCTGGAGAGTCCATATTGTTTAATCTCATACTAACCTACCTTTATCTAAGGACAGTGGGTAAATGGGGATTCAAGCTGTACATTTAATGCAACTGCCTTCATAGTCAAAGTGCCAGATAGTGTGTCTCCTAGTCTCTTCGCTAACTTAATAGTAAGCAGGGGTTTGGGAACAACTAAGGGTGAACTTGTTTCGTGTTGTTTTACACTCATTATTAATGAAGGTCAACTAGGGGTTCTCAAAACAAACAAAATATGCTTCATTTTCTACCACTCACCAGTGTAAATTGTTGAAACATGTTGTTTTCTTACCTGAAATCAATGCCTATGAAAGCTTTTGTGGTTTTGCCAACAGATCTAAAAATCTTCATGTAAAGAGTAAAAAGGTGAGCATCTGTGGTGGTTTATTGTTTCTGGAGTATAAAGTGTTACAAGAATCTTGTGTGTGCCTGGTGCAGTACTAGCCTTCTGGTGTATAGCCAAAGAGCCCTAAAACTAATATGCCGGTGGTAACGGAGCAGTGTCTGGAATGTATCCAACAGAACTATCTAGAAAGCACAGTACAAAACCCACCCCTGTGGGAAAGCAGAAAATGCAACATACTGAAGAAAGTAGCACTCTGGGCATGAATACAGGGGTGATAGGCAAGCTACCAACCACAGGATATGTCTTTGGGTGAAAGAAGGTGCAGTAGTGACGTAACCAGTCCCTAGGGTCCAAATGTATGTTCAACAGTACCTTGTTTTGGTTCTTTGGTGGGTTGACGGTTTCAAAAGGTTTAAAAGGTTGATGAGTTGCAATATAAAACTTATTCAAACTGCATGCGCATAGCTTTAGGAAAGAGCCACCAGCAGACAACATGACTTCCATAACTTCATCCTGGATGATGCAGTGATGGGATCTGCTTCCCAACACCCAGACATGAAAGCTCTGGATCTGATCTTTTGCCTCACAGCCATCGTTATGTGTTCAGTGCTGTGGCTATTACGAACAGACATCATAAAATACCCAAGATACAAAAAATCTAAAATATTCCCATCCTTACAGTCACTATGAATATGTATAATTACATTGTTTTTTAAGGAAAAATCAACAAATGGTACGTTTAAAATAGGAACATTCATCCAAAGGTGGTTCAGGAAAGTATTCAGAAGGAATGGAGAGAAGAGGCGTGTTTATGGCTTTTTCTAATATCTTAGGAGGTGATATCCAGTTGGGCAGTAGTGTTAAATCTGGCAGCATTTGTGGAATGCTTCTAGATTTGCCGTCCGCCAATTCAGGGATTGGAGAACTATCTCTGGTGGTATTCCATTGAAATACTATCACCAAAGGATTTGCCTCTTATGGATTTTCAGCAATGTAAACTCTTATGTTTACCTCCAATTAAAAAATGGTGTTACTAGGGTGGTGCTGTTGTGCACCGACTAAGATGGCCGCCTAGTTACCGAGCCGTGCTGCAAACATAATCCTGAAAGGAGCGTTGGGGGGAAAGAAGGGGCAGACGCAGCGTAAAGCGCAGAGGACACTGCTGGCATCTAGTAAAACGTGGGGAAACTATACAGTCGCTTACGCCACAAGTTACTGGTAGAGCTTGCATTACAGAAATCAGCGGCCAGGGCGGCATCACTCTTCCTCCTCCACCCCCACGGAACTGCAACATCCGCACCAGCTCAAAGGACAGATAGCTCCCAGGCAGCCTCTGTGTAACCGCAACCCTCATCATACTAGTGAAAAAAACACCCGGTTTAAAGGACCAAGAGGGGAGCGTCACCCGCCACTAAAGTGGAGCTCAGCAAGGCCCCGCCCCACTGAGACTAGGTCACCACCTGGGCTCCCATGTAGGGACCAGATGACACATCACAATGTTCTCCCACATCACACCTAAGAGTTCACTAGACGTGTGTCACAAACATTACCTCCACAGAATCCTTGGGACAATATTAAATCATAGTCTGACCATCACCAGGACAGCAGGCGGCGCCACCACTGGTTACTCCACACACGGAACACAGTAGGGGTCACCACAACATCAAAGGCCCATACAGCGGAGCCCCACACCTACCGGCATACAAGGGACAAATCACTCTGTGTTCAATTACATCAACAGGACTGCAACAAGGTGCCGACACCAACGCCGGACTGCAGCACTCACGGACAGTGTTACCCGGTGCAGACATGACACGAGGAGCCAAAAGGGTCAGGAAAGGCCCCATGGATGCCCTCACAAGCACAAACCTGGGAGAGAAGGCAATGCGATCACCACAATAATGTCTGTCACCAACCAAACTGAAGCAGAGGGCCAGCCGGACCCATACATGATGGCTCTGCAGGTCGGATTTGACAGCATTAACAGTAGACTGGACGAAATAGGTAACAATATCTCTTCCATTAGAGCAGACCTGCAAAAGGTGAACACTAGAATCACTGAGCCAGAGACGAGAGTGAGCTCTCTAGAGGACACTAACATAACACATGGCAAAGACATAGAGAGTACCAAGAAAAGCCTGAAAGCGGTACAGTCCAAGTGCGACGACTTGGAATTCTGGTCCCATCGCAACAACATCTGGGTGGTGGGCCTGGAAGAGAAACCCCATAAACACAACAATGGACATTTTTCTAGAGGAGGCAATCTGCTCAATGCTGCGGAGGCCCAGTTTTCACAGCAATTCTTAATAGAACAGGCCCATAGATCTGTGGAACCGCCGCCCAAACTTGGCGCCCCGCTACGAACCATTATAGCTTGCCTGCTCAACTATAGAGACAGGGACCAGATCCTTTGCCTCTCCCGTGAGCGGGCACACTAACCTACGACTCTGAGGATCCACATTTATCCAGACTGTTCAAATGGAGTGCAGGCAACTAGACGCTCCTTCGACCAAGCTAAGAAGGCGCTCAGAGCAAGATCCATCCCACATGCCATGCTGTTCCCGGCAAAGCTTCGCCCTCAACATGCCAGAAGAGCCCACTTCTTCGAGACTCCTGAAGAGGCCATGGCATACATCGAGCAAAATATCCCAGCACTATCGAGCCAAAACGGACTCACCCTGTGACAACATATGACCACACCCAGAAGGCACCGATTCCAAAAGAAAATAAAATTGCATCGACAGCCGAATCGCAACCCGGAGAGTTCTGTCCACACATTGCCACCCACAGTTGCAAGTTGCACGCACAAGTTATGGGAATACAGTGTCTAGTTAGGGGGATGGTGATGGTGAGGAGACTGGGGAGGGGAGGCCTGTTTCCTAAAAAGAGAAAGCAGAGAGTTCAATGGGGGTGTTTGGTTACTAAACAAAATAGACGGTTACATAAGACTTAAGATATGCGGACATGAACACATAGTGGAAATGGAATATAACATGGACACATCATGGCAACACAAATGCTGAGTCTGGGGATTCGACTCCTGGCATGGAATATCAGGGGTCTGGCAAATCCTATAAAAGTTAGGAAACGTCTGGCCTACGCCAAAAGACATAGGATTGACATCCTCCTATTGCAAGAGACACATTCTATCAAAAAAGTAACAGAGTCATTTGCCCGGGACTGGGGCCCGATTCGAATCAGACCTGAGTACTCATCGCAAGCTAGAGGAGTCCTGTCCATTATACACCAACGCACTGGGTTCCAGATCAATAAATCAAAGGTGGATGCAGAAGGCAGATATGTAATCATATGGGGGACAATGTATAACCAGGAACTGATACTGGTCAACACTTACGGCCCAAACTGGGACTCCCCGGAGTTCTACCTACAGATCGTCTCACTGATGTCGCCACAAGGGGAAGCCAGGATAATATGGGGGTGGGGGCCTGAACACAATCCTGGACCCATCAAAAGACAGAACATCCAGGAGCCACAGGTCACACACACCAAAGCGGCAGCGATCATACAGCAAGCCATGTCAAAATACCCCTTGCAGATGCATGGAGAGTAACACACCCCATTCAAGAGGTTTACACGTTTCATTCACATGTGAATGGCTCTAGTCCCCGAATAGATCACTGGTTGTGTTCCCCTGATTTTATCCCCTGGGTGAAAGAATGCGCCATAATCCCACGCAGAATGTCAGCCCACTCACCAGTCCTACTAGAACTAATGAAAACCGACTCTGAGCAAAATGTGCAGTATTGGCGCATGCCATCGACAATACTAAAGGATGACGCAGTGATCGAGCTTTGACCGAAAAGAGGGCTCAGTGAGTTCGATGTCCACAGTCTGGGAAACGTTCAAGATATGGCTGAGAGGGCATCTGATGTCACTTACGCTAGGCACACTAGGAGAAATAAGGAGAGACCTAAACCAAGCAGAAAGCACATTGAAGGTCCTAGAGAATGCATACTCCCTGGCGCCTGGGTTAGAAACACTAAAGCCACTACAAACACAACACACAAAATGTAGAACCCTAGCGGACCGGGAAGTACTATACATCACACAACCAATAAGGGCCAGGAGATACGGGGAGGGGAATAAAGCGAGTAAATCCCTAGCTAATCTTATCAAATCAGAACAAGGGGCGGGACCTATCACAGGGATCATGGGAACATACGGCACAGTACACACAGAAGCCAAAAGGGTCAATGAAGTGTTCACAAAGTTTTACTCTGAGTTATACGCAAACACAGACCTGGCGACAGTGGACAAAATGAAAGAGTACCTGGCCTCCTTTCCACTAACCCAATTAGAAATGGACGAGAGAGAAAAGCTAGAACTCCCTTTTACTCTGGAAGAAATTAGCCAGGCAATCAAGGATCTGTCTGCCAGCAAAGCACCAGGCCTGAACGGGGTCCCAGCAGACTTATAGAAATGTTTTAACACTGAACTGGCCCCCAAACTGGTGGAAGTATGCGAAGAGACTATAGGATCCGGTATACTGCCAGGTTCCATGAGAGAGGCCATTTTCATAGTCCTGCTTAAGCTGCAGAAGCCCCCACATGAGGCCACCTCATACCGCCCCTGTCCCTGATAAATTCAGACACTAAAATATTTGCCAAAGCAATCGCCAATCGCTTCTTACCATACATGAACAAACTAGTACACCCGGATCAGTCCGGCTTTGTTCTCACACGGTCTACAGCCCTGAATCTCTGCATATTTTCTTTAATATATTTTTATTGTTTTTGGTAGTAAAATTAATTTACACCTTAACAAAAAATATTACCAATACATAAAAACAGGTTTACATATCCAGAATCTCATTATTCCTTATATAAAACAAAAAATAAAATCAACTCACGATCCAACAGAAACAAATCTTACAAGTCATCACACAATTCATCACTCAAATGAAACCACAAATCGTAACACACTTTCTAAGATCGTTCACTAAATTCATTTTCTAGCGCGTCTCATATGCAATGGGACAACACCTCAACAACTTCGGATCATAATATTTCTAAAATGTAATGCTTTCAACATACAATACTTGTTGCTGCATTCAGTTATATAACAGAAAACAAAAAACAAGACATGAGAATGAAAAATTACATCATTACC
The DNA here is from genome assembly GCF_040938575.1 of Ambystoma mexicanum. Lineage (NCBI taxonomy): Eukaryota > Metazoa > Chordata > Amphibia > Caudata > Ambystomatidae > Ambystoma > Ambystoma mexicanum. Next base: position 143,888,897 of record NC_090921.1, read on the forward strand.
AATAATGTCAGTGCCAGCGTTCTTGTTGCTCACATGCAAAGGAGAAGTCACGATGTTACAAACCCTTCATCCTGCACAATATGCAAACTACCATTAAGCAACCGCAGGGCATTCTCAATTATGTTCACAAGTCTGACTGTCGCCAAGATGGTAGCATTACAAAGTCCCCACATACAGCGCAACCAAACCAAGTTGCGTTCATAGGAAGAGTTAGACCCCAAAAAGGATCCAAAACAGGTGAGCCTCTGTAGTTCAAAATGCACACAGCGCATGAATAGGTGTTCTAAGGTTTCAGGCTCATCTACTCTGGCACAAAATCTACAATGGTCCCACTTCCCAGATTCTTTATAACCAGACCAGTTCCTAATACGAGAGCCCGTGAGGATAAGGTCCAGATGGAATCTCATGTTGGTCCTTCTGGCATTCGTATCAGGAAAGCACGTTATGTAGCGCAGACGTGGAGTAAACCCGTGTCTAAATTTTGGAGAGCATAGGACTTGAGTCATGCGTTTTTGAAATGAAGAAATAGATAACGGATCATTCACATGTAGGATTGCCCTAAAATCCTCATAGAGGGAGTTAGACGGTGGAGACAACATTTTCATATAGCTAGTGAGCATACGCCATTCATATTTGTCAGCCAAGGGGTATTGAATCTCCACATATTCTTTGCCATAACATCACAATTGGACCTCAAAGCCAAAACAGTGGTGTATGCACTAGATGCTGAGAAAGCATTTGACTGTGTCTCCTGGAACTACTTGTATGCCATATTGTGAAAAATGGGGTTTGGGCCTGTTTCATACATGGTATCCAAGTGCTATATAACAACCCAAAGGCCAGAGTCAGAACAAACAAAACCCTATCACCGGAATTTATGCTGCACAGAGGCACGAGACAGGGTTGGCCTCTGTCACCACTCATATTTGCCCTCACCATAGAGGGCATGGCGGCAGCCTTACGACATAAACACTCATGGCATGGAATACGAATAAGAGGACCCGCCCAATTCATATCAATATACGCCAAAGATACCATGCTATATATAATAGATCCCGAAACTTAACCCCCCCCCTGTGATGCAAGCGATTAATGAATTCGCTAAATTTGCAGGCTATGAAATCAACTGAGCTAAAACAGAGGTCTTCCCCCTAACACAGGGCACGGTAAGGACGGCAGCCACAGCACAATTCCGCTGGTCTCCGAACACAACACGATATCTAGGCATCATAATGGCCACGGAGAAACAAACTCTCTACGCCAAAAACTACAAACCCTACATACTGACTCCCGGGACTAAATTGAGTGTTTGGAACAGGCTTCCTCTATCATTATATGGTCATATAGCCCTTTTGAAAATGGTAGTGGTGCCAAAACTACTCTACTTATTTACCAATATCCCAATATGGCGAGGATGCCACTTCTTCGACATGCTACAAAGGCTTGCTTCCAACTTCGTATTGGTGGGCGGTACGGTAAGGATTAACTGCCCCAAACTATGCAAACAGTATGACACAGGTGGTCTGTCCGCCCCAGACTTTCTGCTATACTACCATGCCGCACAGGCCCACTTTGTGAAATATTGGTCCCAAGACACGGAGCAATACGCCCATATACAAGTAGAAAAGTTTGCATCGCCCCCACAAACCTGCAATCTATGATTTTTGCAATGGCAAGCAAAACTACAGACAAGATAGACCCCGTAACTTGCACAACACGAGCATGGCAACACTCTTCCTTAGGTTGGGATGTTCAGAACCATACTGGCCACACGCTCCCCTTTGACACTACCCAGACATGTCGCCCACTTTTGACACGACACTGCAGAAGAGCTGGGACTCGGGTAAAGAAATGCACCTAGGAGATCTCTTCCACGGATAGAGTTTGGGCCTCATTACAACTCAGGCGTTAAGGGTTAACGCCATCGTTAACCCTTAACGCCTGATTTAAAAGCAGCCGTTAAAATCCATGGCGCTAAACCGCCTTGGTGCTAATTACGCCACTGTAATTTACGGTGGCGTAATTAGCGCCTTCCCCACTCCCATTATGCCCTATGGGGCAGAAATGGGAATGGGGAAGGGTAAAATGGGAAATGGGGATTTACCGCCCCACTCACCTTGGAATGGGGCAGTAAATCCGCCATCCACCATGGTGTAAACATAGTTTACACCATGGTGGTAAAGTTGGCGTACTTACCGCCTGGGTCGTAATGACCCCCTTTGTCTTACTATAAGAGGTACAGGGGAAGGTCAGGACTGGACTGAACACAACACTGCAATATCACCGCCTGAGGGCAACATGCAGAAACAAGTGGTTGTCATTCCACTCAGCTCCAACCATACACCCATTCTTGATCAGCACCCTTTCGCAAGAGGAGTTCAAAGGTAGCATCTCCACTGTATATAAGGCGGTTCAGACACACACCCCCTCAAAAAACAACATGAAGAATGAGTGGGTGAAAGAACTGAACATAACCATAGAGGATACGCAATGGGCAAAATACTGCCCACCACTACACCAAGTCCATTTCCCTCTGCACCAACTTTAGACTGATACAATTCAAAATGCTAAACCACTTACAATTCAAAATGCTAAACCACTTACACATAACCCCCAGCAAGATACGTAAATTCGACCGATCCAAGCAGACACTTTGTCCCAAATGCAACACTCCTGATGCTAACTTGTTGCATATGTATTGGGAATGTCCCCTGGTCAGACAGTTCTGGGAGGCAGTGGCCACCATACTCAGTGGCATTCTGGACATATGGATCCCGGCCACCCCACTGAAATACCTACTGGGTGATATATGTAAGGTGTCAGTAAAAAAACACAGACTCTTTGCAGTGGCAGGGGCTGTGGCTAAATGGAATATCCTAAAGCATGGAAGGCAAAGGTGGCACCCACATCCCAGACATGGCTTAAAGACCTGATAACCGTACACGAATGTGAAGAGACCTATGTCAAAGGGGTAGTTTCCACATGTAGACCCAAAGACATCTGGGCTCTGCTCCGCCGATACCTATCTGACACTCAAGACGACATAGCGAGTATATCGGGCACACTCAGTCCCGTGTGACATGTAACAAATGCCTGTACTATATTGTTACTGTCAAATGTGAATAGAATATGCATATTAGTGTTATATATAATGAAAATGAGACTTTCCACAGTGACTAACAACTAACTCTCACCCTTGTACCCTACCCAATACCATTGGGCCTCTGTGCAGGTGCCATCTACCTACCTTATGCTGCTCCTCCACTTAATAGAGCATCTTCCTCTCACACCCTTCACCCTCCTCTGCTCCCACACCCTCACACTATGCAATTACCAACACACCAGTTACTACCGATGGATATGCCGAAGCAAGGGAGTATGATGTCTCCTGCCAACTACCGACATCAAGCTAAACGCACCCCACCCCATCCCTAACAATTCATCACTTACCCGCAGCAGAGCACAGTCTCTCTTATCTGCTTAGGACCAGGACCTCAGCAACACACACCACACATTTACATGCAGCAGAGAATAGTTTGCCCTATCAGCCAGGAACAAATCACTGCTTTAGCAACACACATCAACACCTAAATACTTATCCACAGCAGAGGGCGGGTTTAACAGTCTGCCGTGCATTACAACCTTTACAAAAGCAGCCTTGCTCTACTACCTCTTCCCTATTATTAACCCCAGCCCTCTGGCTACCTTAAAAGACCCAAAGCGCCAAGAGGTCATGCAAATGTCAGTCACAATATATAAGAACCAATAACAAACCATGCCACAAAACAACCTAAAACCTACCATAAGAATTTACCTCAATAGGACACCTTCCATTTGATCATCTGATTAACTTTTTATGATCTCCGAGGTCTAGACACAGCTGGGCCAGTCTCTAAGACAATTATAGTCAGCGCATCCAGCATTGCTGCTTTTTAAAACCTGAGGTGACTCCAGAGACTAGCCAGATCCCTCAACCAGAGCTAAAGCTTTATTAGTGCCATAGACAGGGTGTGGCATGAAAGGCAAGGCCCACACTCCTTGTCTAAGGACTAATATGCCATGGGTCAGCTGTGTTAAGATCAGTTCCTGTCAGTGGATGATCATGCATAATTGCTGGTTTGATGCACGCAACAAGTGTTAAACATTGGTGTTGGATTTCAAACATTATGCACTTAATACATAAAAATGAGCTGCATCCTGTGTCAAATAATGACAACAAGCAAGTGCCTTTGTCAAATATGTTCTGAGGTTTGTTATGTCTTGAATATAGTACAACCCATTGGGTGGGATCTGAAATTGTCACATGCCAGCTGTGAAATAACCAGTCTTGGCTTCTATGAGCATGTTATATTTCATTCTGGAACTTATAGACCTATATTTATAACATGTACAGGAATGCAAAAGAGACGCATGCTCACAGTACTAGGGCCTACAGAACATTCAGAAGTTGGGTGAGGAAATTGGGCGCAGCTTTGCCTGCATTACAAGCTTTGGTCTGTTTACAGTGAGCCATTGTTATGCATTCAGATTACAGCTTTGTGCTAGAAGAGAAAACATGTATCCATGATATGATATGATATTTTATTTATATCGCGCTCATACACAAGTGTTTCAGAGCACGACCAAGCAAAGGGAGGGGAACAAGGGAGAAAAAAAACCAACAAAAAAACACGATCTTACTAGGCCCAGTGACATTGGGAACGTGCAAGTAAGTGTATGGGAAAGGCAAAAGGGGGAAGTGCATGGCGGGGGGCAGGGGGAGAAGTGGAAAAGTGTGAAACAGGGGAGAGAGCAGAATAAATAATAATAAGTAAAATAAAATAAATAAATAAGGCAAAATAACAGTGGTAGTGCAGCCAGCAAGTGGCAAGTGCTAGGTTAATCAGATAAGGTATATCTGATAAGAGCAGAAGAGAGGTGGGTGGGAGGCTGTATGGGTACAAATACAGACCCCAGTGCAACGGGTGGCCCGGAGGCAGTGCAGGAGGGTGGCTGGGTGAACAGGTACCAGGGCCCGAAGGATAGAGGGGGGCCAAGTGCACGGTACAGAGAGAGAAAACAGATCAGCAGGGGATATAACGGGCAAAGGTCGAAACGAAGACAAAGGTCTTGAGGGTCTGCCAGAACCGGAGATGGGATTTATGTGGTGCCTATCTAGCTCTGACTTTAGGTGTTAGCATTTCGAATTGAAAAAAGAAAAGGGATTCCTTTTCTTTTTTCTATCTGAAATGCTGACACCTGCAGGCAGCTGTGTAACCGTGCAGCGCTCAGCTAATTGGCTGCCTGAGAGGTCGGCATGGCTAGGGCTAGTGGAGTTGAGCCCTGGTAGGGCCCTGGCTTGGGATCCCATCTCAGAGACTCCAGGGGCTTGGTCACGGCTAGCCCTGGCCCTCTTAAAGCCCAGGCTGTACGATTGGGGAGGTTACAGAGAGAACACCGGAGAGAGCCAAGGGTGAAAGGAGGCTAATTTAGAGAGTCCATAGCCATGTGGCCCAGATTGCATTTATGTAGCTCTCCAGAGATCTTTTTGAAATCTCTGTAGACATGTTCTGACGGGTCTTTTCTGGCGTTCATCTTTACACAGTAGATACAATGAATAGCATTTAGTTATTTTCAATGCAGTTTTGATAGCCTGGTTGATGGAGCACACAAAAAACACTCAAATCAAATCTATATATAAGTGCAGAGCCACCCTGCTGTGAATCTCTGGGTACACCGCTGATTGTCCATGTGTCGGCCAGTGCCATCTGTACAGCAGCTGTTTGGGTTACTCACATGCATTTTTCTACATAGGGTGACCAGACATTCCAGGTTCGCTGGGACAGTCCCGGAATTGGCCGCTCGGCCCCCTCCAGTTTTGGGGAAAGGGAGGGTGACAACTTAATTGCAACAATTATAAACATCATAATATTATCGGAATGTATCCATCACTGGATAGGCTTGAACCCCTAACTGTTTAGGTACTAGCCATTAACTGATTGTGCCACAAAGACCAAGTAGGACAAAATAGCAAGGCCTACAATATCAATCAGAGCACAAGCTCTTTTGTTATTAACCTGCCTACATCCACAATAAGAACCACAAATTCTCCAGCACGGGGTCTGGCATGGATTCACGTGCTGATGAATATTCCCTGTCATCAGGCAGGGAATCCTCAGCAAAAAAGAAAGTAGTCTTTCTGTAGAAGCTTGAAAACTGCCTTTCTCCCATTAACCAATCACTGGAGAATGGATCATACTGCACCCATCCAATGACGACTGTCTCCCTAAACCCCACCCCTGGTGGCCATCTTCACATTTTTACTGCATGTTTCAGTGCAGGGAGTCCTCTCTAGTTGCTCTTCGACCTAATTTTTCCAAGTTGAAATTTTCTACAGAACAATTGTCCTATTTTTGTCTGAAACGTTCTTGTTGGCTGCCGATTGGTCAATGCTGGCAGCGATGATCTGTTGCCAGTAAATGTCGTCGACCACTACACCGTCGGATCTTTGATTTTCAAATTCAAAAAGGCCTATCTGAGGCCTACTTTGCGCCTAGCCATGTTGGAGGAAGGCAAGAGGAGTCTGTTCAGGCTCTGCTCCCAGTGTGGCTTGAGGAACATCTACAAGGACCAATGTTACATCTGCTGAGGTTTCCCCGCCAAGATGAACCAGGACTGTTACTGCATGTTGGTGGTGAGGCTGAAGGAAGAAAGGGTTCCAGGCGCTGCCTGCAGGTGTGGCAGGCCCGCTGCAAGTCCGGACTTCCTTTGGATCACTCTCCCCCGGGGAAGAGGTCGAGATCCACTGAGGATGTTCCTCCACAGGATGTCCACAGAAAGCAAAGCACCATGCTGCAGATCTGACAAAGGGCGCTGCTGCCGGGGGTCCCAGTTTGGACTCTCCTTCATCTCTCCTCCATCTTCCCCGTCAATGGTAAGCTTGCCCGTGGATGGTGTATCTTCAGAGAGATCTTCCAAGCATGGCCCTTCGTCGAAGGATAGAATTAAGAAGCATTCCTGTGAGAAAGGCACTCCGAGGTCCTTGTCAACGCCTACGCCCACAACTTCGCCAGCAGCAAGACTGTCATACCCTCACAAGCAGAGACCCCTGTCTGCGAGATTGCCATAAACCATGACTCCAATGACCAAGACCCTGTTGGTGGTTGCCCCATCGACGACTCAATAGATGATCCCGTCAACGACTGTTCCGTCGATGACGACAGCAAAATGAACGGTAAAATCATAAACAAGGGTTACACTGCCTCCACGGCCCACGGCTATGACCGCTCCGGCCACGACTATGACCGCCTTGACCATGACTACTCATTCTGTGAAGGCCCCAGTCATTTCCCTTTTCCCGAAGGAGGCACGAAGATCAAGGGAGCTGTTGTTGCCGATGGATTTTCTCCCTAGACTTTCAGTGGGTCTGAAGTGGGTCACAAGAGATCCTGTCATGGCAATCTACACAAGCTCAGACGATGAGTCCTTACAAGAAGGCGGCTACTCAGACAAGGACGGACACAGTCCAATGGGTGTTGAACCCCCTAACCCCCCATGGGAGAGGACCAGCCATCAATCCCGGTGAGGTGCACTAGCCCTTTGTCAATGCTGCCAAGGCACACTAGCCCTCCTTCAATACCATTGCGGCGCTCTATCTAGCCCTACATCAGTGCGTACCCCAGTGGTCCCTCAACAGGGCCCTGCAGACGTGTCCCTGGATATTCTAAATAACGCTACATACTTTGGTGTCAGAAATACAGCAGCAGCTTTCTCCCCCGGTGGCCCCGACGGGGAGCACCCCAGGCACAGTCCTCGGAGACCGCAGCACAGACACCATGCTGCTAATCCAAAGCGCCATCCAAAACTGAGGCGGCCAATGCCACCCACCCACTCCAGTGGTACCTTTAGGGGATCCACCCCATACAGATACTGGCACAGGCACGGATATGGGCACCACAGAGATGGATGAGTTTTATGATATACCCCGGGGCGTCTCCTCCTGATGAGTTTGGTTCATTCCACTCCATGTGTTAAAAGACATTTACTGTGAGAAACCTGAAGGTGTGTCACCCGCTAATCCCTGGGCATCTGTCATCCAGGTGGCCCTGACACGGCCATCGCTACTGGATCCAGTTCGTGGGGGTGGACCAGTGAGGGAGGACCACCTGGATGGGGGGGTCTTCGGGGCGTGGACGTGGTCCCCCATTCCATAAAACACCTTTTCCCCATCGTACCAGGTAGGATACCTAAAAATTCAAGCCCCCCCCACTTTCCGTCACAAACACTTTCTCACAGGCAGTTCAACGTGAGCAACAATAGACTAACACCAGAGCCATATACCTGACATAACACAAGTGTCAGGCAGAGCCAGGGAATTACTGATAATTACATACACCTGAATTCCATCACACTTCGCCACACGGATAAAAGGCAGAGCACGAAAGCACACTCTGAGCAAGGCAAATCGCACGAGGAAGCAGCAATTCCGAGATGGTAGTTTAAACCGAGGAGAAAGGTGGCAAGATCAGAGAGGACGACAAGGACGGAATTACCCTTACCCTTTTCACCAACGAACCGCGACTTTCAAAAAGCCACAAGGTAAAGAAACATAAGACCGGGAATTGCAGCTAACGAATGGTGTAAGTGTGTCAAAAGTACACAGGGCCCTCCTGCATTGATTGCCCCAATGGTACTGTCCTTCACTCCGTTAACCAAGCAAGGTTGCAAGCGGCAACATTGTATGAACAAAGGGAACTTGTATACGATTGAACTTTATGAAGCCGAAATAGGTACCAGATACAGAGTGGTACAGTGCCATGTTGGTGCTCACTCAAAGGTCTCTGTTTGGTAAAACACACCCCCTTCTTGAGCAAGTAAGAACTAATGAACTGTGAAACTGAAGTGGTCCTGCAGTGGGTTACGTTGAGTCCTGCGCACATTCGAAAGTCTTTGATTGTCTGTAAACTGAAATTGGTCTGAGCCCAGCTGAGGGGGACTAATTGTAAAAGGGGATCTGAGCCCTGAAGAGGGGAATCCTGGAAACAGAAACTGACTTGAAAAGATATTGCAGTGGCAAATGTGAATCCGACTAAGGGATGCCTGAAAATTAAAGTTGGTCTGAACCCGAATGGAGGAAGCTAATTGGGAAAGAAGGATCTGAGCCCAGATGAGGGTGATCCAGGGTGAAGAGTGAATCACCCGACTTGAATATTTTGAAAGGAGCTTTTCTTTGTTATTTCTGGTACATCAGGCCCTCTGTTGCAAGAGACTTTGAACGAAAGAGACTTCAGCACAGAAGGCCCTGATGATGGTAAAAGGAACTCTGACCTCGTGGCGAAGAAGCCCAAGAGTGTGCTGTGCTCGAGTGACCAGCCTTGTCCCGTGCTAAAAACGTGGGGAAGGGAGGCCAACAGCCTGATCATACCGACTTATCATTTTGTGAACACGTCTTTCTATTATCCCACACTATTTGTAGCATAGCAGTAAGGATTGGTAATATTATTTTTTAGTATAGGCCCTTTTTATTTGACTAGACTCCACCAGGAATGTATTATTATTATTTGATGGTCATATCTTGCTCCCATCTTAGATTTTGGTTTAGATAGGCATTTTTCACACCCCTGATAAAGTTCGATAAACATCCTTGAACTGTGATAACTTGTGTCCGTCTTACTTTGATGCCATGCCTTCCTTCCATCATCCTCTTAGACTTAGTGCCCAAGGAAAAGAAGACAGAGCGATTTCTTTACCTGATGCGCACAACGGTCAGGAAGACGGTGATGTGTGTTCCTCTGCTGAATGAGGTTTGGAATGAAGACCTGGCACTGATGAAGACCCCAAGCTCCACACCAGCAAAACGGGACAGGTTTGAGAAGAAATACAGGGTGCATTACTCCGCCCCTAAATGCCTTAGATTGCATCCGTACCCGGACTTTGTGGTTTCAGCCGCAGCCAGTAAGCGGTCTGCAAACCCATCCTCCAAATCCATGGTTCCCTGACCAGGAAGGGAAAAAGATGGATGCAATGGGCAAGCGTGTCATCTATACTGCTGTATTGACTTTGAAGGCCGCCAAAGCCCTAGTCATCCTGGTCCGTTATTATAAGGAGTTGTGGTTCAAGCTGGGACCACTCCTGGATTTCTTGCCTGATGACAAGAAGACCGAGGCTTTAGCCCTATTTCAGGAAGGCGAGGTGGTCTCTGACCATGCCATCGCAGTGGCTAGGGATGTCGCGGACTCAGGTTTTCGTCAAATGGGGAACGGAGTGGCACTCAGATGCCAGGCTGGCTGAAGGCCACTAACTTCAGACCTGACGTCCAGGCCCAGGTGGTGGGTATGCCCTTCAATGGGGATAATCTCTTCGGCAAGGTGGTGGACATAAACGCTGCAGATGATAAAGATGGACACTGAAACGACAAGATCGCTGGGGACCTTGCAGCAGTGGCGGTCTTCGTCCTTTCGATCCTACAGAGGTACGTCGCAAAAGATGTACAGGGACCAGTTGCAGGCCTTCAGTGGAGGGGCACAGCATCGAGGTAGTCTGCAAAGCATTAAGCAGATACCCAAGCAAGCCTGACTCAACCCAGGGCCCGGACCACCACTTTTGCACCGCGGTGGGGGGGTCGTCTGACACACTTTGTCTACGAGTGGAAGAATATCACCACTGACAAATGGGTACTGGATATACTTCATTAGGTACACACCCTGGAATGCAAACACATGTGCCCTTGCATGTCCCCTGTAGCACGAAAGGAGCTGAACATGGCCCAGCTGCTTGGAGAGGTACAGGCATTGTTGCAAAAAGCAGCAATAGAACCCGTCCCTTTGCGCCTCTTGGGCTCCGGAGTGTACCCCAGATACTTTCTGGTCTGCAAGAAGTCAGGGGGGTGGCATCTGATCCAAGTATTGCGATGCCTCAACAAATACCTGAAGTCCCAAAAAATCAGGATGGTCACATTGCAGCAAGTGCTCGGCCAGCTGGAGGAAGTGCATTTCCTGGCAATGTTGGACCTAGAGGACGCCAACTTTGACGTCCCTAAACATCCAAAGCATTGGAATTTCTTGTGCTTTGTTATTCTGGGACGTCGCTATCAGTTCAAGGCTCTGCCCTTTGGCTTCAAATCAGCACCAAGGGTGTTCACATAGTGCCTGGCCCCGGTGGCAGCGCACCTGCATCTCAAGGGCATACACGCTTATCCATACCTGGACAACTGTCTCATCTGATCCCCCTTTCAGGGAGGAGTCAGCCAGGTGGTGCTATGCAACCTGTTTGTTTGAGGTGAGTCTGTTTAAGGGGTAAGTGGTTGTTTTTCTGTTGAGCCTTGCCACCTCCCGTGGTTGTTGATTTTTGCTGCTGTGTAATCTTTATTCATGAGCATGTGAATCCATGTAAGACCCCATGCTGGAGAAGGGATAAGTTACTTACCTGTAACTCTTGTTCTCAAGCATGGGTCTGGCATGGATTCACATGCAAACCCTCCCTCTTTCCCAGACTAGTGGCACCTCACGTGCTTTCGAATCTGAAGATAAGCGCAGAGGGTGGGGTTTAGGGAGAGGGTACTCATTGGATGGGTGCAGTATGACCCAGTCTCCAGTGATTAGTAAATGGGAGAAAGGCAAGACTGCTTTCTTTTTTACCGCTGATTCCTCGTCTAACGACAGGGAATGTTCATGAGCCTGTGAATCCATGCTAGACCCGTGCTGGAGAACAACACTTATAGCGAAGTATCGTGTACCATGTATACGCAGGAGCAGTGCTGGAAATACTTGGGGATCCGTTGGGGTCAGGGATTTTGGGGGGGAGGAATGTGAGTGGCGGTAGTCCTTATTTTATGTTTTTGGCTGTCACGGTTTCTTGTCTTGAAAGTCTGGTGAGGTTAGTTACGCCCTAGATTCAGCTTGAGGACGTGATGCTGATTGCGGCCAGTAAGCCCTTCCAAGTTTGTTTGCCAAGACCATGGCTGCCCAGTGCTGCTTCCTCCTTCTTCCTTCCGGAATTCTCTCAACAGCTGGGAATTGAAAGGGGCCAGGACATGGGTGCAGGAAGAAGTTACACTTACGGTGACTCCTCTCCTCCCCCATCCATGGAGCTCTCCCTTTCACACTATAGCAAACTCTTGCCATCCCTTCTGTGATTGGATGAACTTCCGCCTATGACGTAACCAAGGGGGCACAGGAAAGAGGAGTGGCCTTGGAACTGCATACCCACGCATGCACATTGATAGGCTGCGCCAAGCATTCACGGGCGTATTATCCAACTGCCTCATATGCTTAGGAGCCCGAGCCCCTTGGTTCAGGGGGAGCTGTAGATTCCAGCCTGTAGCCCCTATTTCCTGTTTAACGTTGCTGCACTGGCAGCATTTTTTTTGCAGGCTGCTCCAGCCTGCCATCCTTGTGCCAGCTGCAATGCAGGTGCACTTGTGTAAAATGACAATTGGTTACAGATGGCTACAATTGATACGAGAATGGGGCTGTACAAAGTCAGCAGCTGAGGCATCCTCAAGAAAAGGTCCTGGTTTGGTAGAACGCATGACGGAAGGGCTGGGTGTCAGGGGTGGGCTGGCCTGCAGGAACTGGGGAGGTTTCTCGAGGGGGTGGGGTGTGGGGGGTCTCTGGACCATGGGCCTCTTTTCTGTGGCATGTCTGCCTTTCTGCTCCTTTCACCCTCTCTGCCATTGGCTGCGCCCTCCCTTCCATCTCTCCCCAACCCCACATCCCCTTGAAGTAAAGAATGTGTTATAAAGCATCCAGAATGTTTCCCCTCATGCTTAACAAATATGGCAGGCCAGTTTTTGCTTATGTTCACCTACTTTTTTAATCCTTATAAAGGGAGGAATTTGCATTTTTTCCAACTTTCTCATGGAGGAATCCACAAACCCTACTTAAAGGGATTCCATTTGCTTGCAGTGTAATTGGGCCAGTCAAAAAATAAATTAAAAAAAAAAACACTTCCAGGGCCACTCATATATTAATTACTATCACACCCATTCTTGTATTCACACGTGTCAAGATATCTTAACTGATTTTCAGTATGACAACATATCTTTCAACAACAACAAAAACCTACAAACTAAGCCAATGTGGCAGCCCTGTTTTAAACTACTTTGAGAGCAGTTTCCAGTCCCCGCCACTAGAGGGCAGAGCTCTTACACGATATGAGAAGGGAAGAGCCACAGACCGGGATTAACACGTTTTCGGTTTTGTGTGGGGGTGTTGGCCACCAGGAGTTTTCTCCAGGCATGGCGAAAACATGAACAGATGACGTTATGATTATTCAATTAAAGGAGTATGACAAAGTTGGGTGGTTAAAATCCGGCCTTTCTCTGTATTAAAATACACCTTTTTAGTGTTGGCTATTATGTGGCTCTGATCACATAGGCGTGCAGATAGGAGGAAGATGGCAAATGAGGAGGGGGGGGAACACAGCTTGTGGGCGTTCTTTGGTTATTTGCCTACCTGTTAACTACCAATGCTCATACTAAATCTTATGGCCACTCACACCCATTTCCGGCTCTCCCACCCCATCCCAGGCCACACAAAACACATCCTTCTGGGATCTCGTTGAGCTTTCCCTAGCAAGCAGTAACATCAAACTGATGTGCTGTATAACGCCTGCCAGTCAAAGCAGTCTTCTGGGAATTAACGGCTTAATTGCAGCTGTAAATGAGCTACTTGTGTAATAGAGTTGCCTTTTTCAAGTGTGCCTTCAGCATGTTGATTCATAAGCAGCATATGTATCCTCACATCTGTTCATTGCACTGAAGTCTCTTTAAAAACAAATATTGGCAAAGGCAACAGTTTGGCTGTATAGATATTAGATAGGCATTTGTCGGTCACTGCTATCATACGGCCAGGAAGAAATGGATCACTTTACAAGTCATAGTGTGGAGTGCAGGGTGACGGAAGATCGCAAGGGAGGGAGGAGGTAAAAAAAGGGAAGGAGAAGGTGGACAATTTGGCACCCAAGGATCTACAAGTAGCTACAGATCGCGGTGTGGGTGTGTATGCATGGGTGATAAGTGGGGGTGTGTGTCCATGTGTTTGAAGGCAGGGACGGCATCATAGAAGTTATTGATAGTAACAATGTGGCTTATAGGGTTTGTGCAACATCATCCAATATTCTATAATGAGAATTGTGGAATAGATTTTGCCTGCAACGTTATCAGCATTATTTACAGAGGCCATACAAGCCTACATTGAGTTCGCTGCTTCATATTTACAGTTACCCCATTGCCATAGATTGTGGCCACCAAGTGAAACTGCTTTACGCTAGGAATGCTGACATTTATTATTGACTCAGCTTCATGAAATGATTTACACTGGCAATGCTGGAATATTTTGCGGTCACAGCTGCATACATATGACTTACAATGGCAATGCTGGCATATGTTGTCAACACAGGCATCATGGAAATGTAGTTAAATGCCCCTGTGTACTGCTGGTGCTATGGAATCTACTAGAATATGTTCATGCATTGTCCTAAGGAACCAATTGCAAATCATATGACTTTTTAACCCATTTTTCTAAAAACAAAATATGCTGCAAAAGGCACCATTTCAACAGATTATTTTTTGTAAGCGTCTGGGGAAATACACCCGATCCCCCCTTCACTCTCTGGGTATGCAATGCTTGCTCACTTGCACTGATTGGTGAACTTTGTTAATGCCCCTGCACTAAAGATATTCATCTGCCGCCACTGACCTTGAATCCTTAAAAACCTACAGTGCACCCTCAGAATCCACCCGACCTCCTGACACCAAAACCTGCCCCCACTACTCCCATGCGCATACTAATGTTGCTGGTCGTACACAATGGTGGCTTATTCGGGTGCCAAGAGACTAGGTGCTACCACCCTTGTGTCTATATTCAATTTTATTCAAAACCTTCACCTGGTGCAGCTTGCATCATGCCGCTGCGGCAGCATGATCATCGCCATTTGGCATGAGTGGTGGCCCTGTCCGGCCCGAGAGTCTGTGGCACAGAATATGCTTCAATAAGGAGTGGGGGTGGGTGTCCAATTTCGTCTCCCTCTCCTCCCCACTCTCCTCACCTGATTGGTAATCCTCCGATTCTTCCGTCTTGAGATGCCGACGTGAGCAGAAATCTCTCTTCGTGGTTGAAGATACTTGCCTACCACGAGAGGAAGCCACAGTGAATGCTTGAAACAAGCAGTCCTGGGACTCCTTTCCCGTAGTGGGCGACAAGGGGAAAAGCCTGGATGGCAGAAAAAACCCTTGCAAAGAATGAAGCCAAACCGGAGTCTTCCAAGGATAATGATGAAACGTAGTCTGTAGTAGTAGAAGAGTAGGTTTCCGGCTAATACGGATTTGAGGAGGAGGATGACAAACGATGATGGCAGAAACAAGGCAGAAAAACACCTTGCTAGAGGGAGTAGTGAGAGAGACTGTAGCCGGCGGCAAGATAGAGCCGCAAAAGCTAAAGAAGGTAAAGCAAAAGGGGAGAAGGGAGAGAGAGAGAGAGAGAGAGAGGAAGAAGCCTCGCTCGAAAACTAGGAGAGGCGAAGGTAAAGGCACGGACCAAGCCGTGTAAGGGAAATACTAGCGTTCTCACCCAAAGCAGGAAAACAAAAACACTATGGGGGTTGCAACACAGAGATTGCCGGGAGTGAGATACTGAAATACTTCCCGGCGACGCCATCTTGCCGGAGAACTAGACCGCGGCTGCACGTAAAGAAAGCAACGTGCTGGAACTACGGTCTGCGCCGGAGCCTCCAATGCGGAAGTATCCGCCAATCGGCCCGGCTGCGCATGACAGTGGGGGGCTCAGCAGGACTCACAGGGATGGCCCTCATATTGTGTTACACCACTGACCCCGGGCAGTCCAACACAGACTTTCTTGTGCACTAATTATTGCTTAGTCCTGCTTTATTCTGCACCACGTCTCCTCTCCATCTTCATCCTGTCAGAAGGCCAGCATAACATCTCTGGTGGACAGTGCACCACCAGAAGCCAGGACACGTGTAGACTTGAAATTCACCACTGCAAAAAGAAAAAGGACAGGAAAACAAGCCTCTTTGCCTACGCCCCAAGACTATGGAACCTCCACCCCGTCAGCCTCATACTCGCCCCCACCCTCCTACAATTCAGAAAAGAACTCGAGACCAACCTCTTCACGGAGTCTCGCCTCCTCAACACCTAGGCCATCACGTCTCCCCCACACCACTTGACACGCTTTGCGCCTCCCGCCCCTCTCCTTCCCGCCACCCTGTACAGCTGTAACCCTCCTCTGTGCCCCTCTGTATCCTACACCCCGCAGTATATCTGTCCAAAGAGCTCCGTTATGCATCTGTATACTTCTGTAAAGCGATCCGTTGCTTCTCAAAGCTAGTTCCGCGTTCAATAAATATAATATAACATTATGCAATCTCCTTCCCTCTGCTTCGCCCACCCTCTACCTCTCGTCCCACTCTTCTCTACTCCCGCTTTACTTTGAAACAGCCTAACCCTAATTGTTGTATTATAGGCACTATTTTCTTCTAACACATTTGGAGAGCTTTGCTGCCTGATGACGGGCCTCGATGCCCAACATACCGCTTGTCATTATTTTCGGTGGGCTGTAGGGCTCATTTTGAGCAGTCCCAGAACTTTTAGCTAAGAATATCTTATCTTGTTTTAGTCCTTTCAAAGTAAGCATCATTGTTATAGCTAAGATAAAGTTTAGTTTACCCAGAGTGGTTTCTGAAATATTGGGGTTGGGGGGCCTTAGGGAGGGGAGTTCCTTGAACCAAGTAAATGTTCTGTTTGCTAAGGAGAAGCTCTTGTTCCAGGTGGTTGCACTCAGAACACATGGCGTCCATAAGGAACCTCCCCAAAACATGGCTGTCAGTGGACAGCCTCAATTGCCAGGTAAGGTAAGGTTTCCTGTGTCCAGCTGTGCGTTCTGTATGTGACCAGCCTAGCAGGGTGGAACAGGAACCACAAGCCGGTATTCTGAGCCGTGACCTCGAGCCATGTTTGCCCCTGAATGGGTTGTCTTGCCCATGAGAGCCACGGCCAGTGGAGTCTGCCCACAGTCCTTCCATGCCACCTGTTTTGTTCCCAGGTGGGGCAGTCTAGTTAATTATAATTATAATTATAATTGTTTGTTTATAACAAGCTTAATAGCAAGAGGTTTCTAAGTGCGGACCCGGGACAGAAGGCGAGCGCATTGCCACTGAGCTTTACTACACATGCAACCTATTAGATGAGGGGAGGAGCCCAGCACCAAGGTACTTCTTGACCTGGGACCTGCATAGGTTCTGCCAGGGACATATGATAGCTGCTGCACTGGAACCTGAGTGCCTTGCGTTCTGTGACCCGTTGCTGTACCAGATCTAAAGTTTTTGCTTCCCTAGGTGAAAGTTCCTAAGTGCACCCCACAAGTCTCCAATGAACCCACACAGTCAAGAGAGGGCAGAGGCTGCACTCTGGGCCAAGCACAGATGTTTCATTAGCCCTTTGACCCATCTCCCTGTGTTTATTTCTATTGGCAAGCCCCAGCAAAGATTCTCGGGTGGCCCAGTTGGGTGAGCATGGACAGGCCCGTAGTGCTGACCACTTCCGGTGGCGGGCCTGCATGATGTCATCTGCCGCTCCCGCACGGCATCAAGAAGCATAGTTTTGCGGGTTTAGGATGTGAGCTGGGTGAACCGGAGTTCAAAAGGCACAGTCACCGGTCTTCCCCACCAATAAGTGCTGTACAGAAGAGAAGGGAGTCAACCTCAACCGCACCATTGGCATGCCCACCCGCTGCAATATTTATCTATGCATTTATAAAGTGCACTAAACCTGAAGGTTCCAGTAGGATTGCTCTGCTCTCAGAGCAAGAGGTAGGGTGTGCCAGTGCTTAGTGGCAACGACTGGGAAGCTCGTCCCGACTGCCCTTGTTCGCTTGAATCTTGGGGTGATGAGCCGGTTGCGAGTAGGCGGAGCAAGTAGGTCTTGTGGATTGTGCTTTTTTGAGTTTTTGGGAGAGGTATATATGGGCAGAACTGGAAAGGCATTTGTGGCTGATTGCCAGAGTGTTGAAAGTAATGTGATGCTGAGTTAGGGGATTGCGGGTGAACAGAGGCACTGACTAAGGGTCGCCTGGACAGCTGCTTTTCTCCCTAGAGGTGGTCCTGAGGATAGGAGCCAGCGGGGAAAGTTGTCAGGCACTCACCGGAGGGTTCTGAACCGGTAAGGGCTGCACGGGGCGGAGGAGCAGGGTCACAGGGCAGTCGGTTCAGGTTGTGGGATTCCAGTCTCCTGGAATTGCTCCAGGGCATGGTGGAGGCATGGCCTGGAGACCGAGCATTGCTTGCATGCCAATTAGATTGGTGCCGAGGAATTGATGTATATAATGCCAGCTGAAATTAACTGTATGTAAAATATGAATTTTGCCTGCTACGTTGCGCAACTAAATGTTTAACCAAAGGAAATGGCATCTTGTCTTGTTGGCGGCCCCCGGCCCCTGCAGGACCCCTCTTTCATCCTTCTTATGTCTCTTACTATCCATCAAGCCATCTCATCATTCATCCAACAACCTTTCCTTTGCATCCACCCACCTTTCCTATCCATAAATCCATCCCACCCTTCTCAGTTTTCTTTCAACCCTCTGTCCTCATTTTCCTTCCATCCCTCTGTCCCAGTGTTTTCCCTTACGTTGATTCTTCATTCACGCCATCCAATCATCGACTCATATGTCCATTTTCCCTTTAGCCCAGGGACGCCATTTCACCAAAATGTCAGGAGTAGCGGAAGTGACATCACACGACCCTTGACCCCCTGATGTCACCACAGGAAGTGATGTCATTTGACCCCACCCCCAAGTGATATCGCAGGAAGCGATGGAACACAACCTTTCACCCGTTGACAAAACAGAAAGTGGCATCACATAGCATTGTACACTACGAAAAATATGGTTAGGATATCACTATAGTGTGATGTACATTTCATACCAGAATGGATCGCCATATGTATCGTTAAGATCTGTGTGCATAGGCCCATATTACCAAATTACTGTGAATGCAAGCAGACGTCCATGGCCAAATGATAAGGATGTGTTATTATATAGCACTTCCGCGTAAGCGCCTTATATAGAAAAAATATACACCCAATATCACCCAACCTGTGTTGGTACTCATTTATCGACCTCAGAAGGATGAAAGGCTGAGTTGTGACGTTTAAGAACAGACTAAATCAGTGACTCACCCCATGAAGTGTGCCTGAAATAAACCTTTAATGAGTCTAGCAATTATTGTATAGAATTCCAGAAAGACACATTATTTGGTATTCCTATTCTTTCTTATTTAGGGTCAGTGCTGAAATTGTTAGACTTGTGGCACTGCTGTTCTTATATTTCTTCTTTTTTTAAGGGGCCTGAACAAGAAAGCCAGCCACTCCGGAAGCAAAGAGCCACATGGTGCTGGCCACAGCCCTAGAGCATGCTTTACAAAAAAAACAAAACGTTTTTTATTTTTATTTTTTTATTTTTTTAGAGGTCACAAGGGAGACCTCAGAGGTCGCAAGGGAGACCTCAGAGGTCGCAGTTGAGACCTCTGGCGACCCCTAAATGACATCCCTGCTTTAGCCATATGTTAAACCATCTATTCTCCCTTAATCTAGACATCATCTATTCTCCTTTCATGATCCACCAGTTCTTTCTTTATCCATCGTGCTATTCAGTCCATCCATCCATCCATCCATCCATCCATCCATCCATCCATCCATCCATCCATCCATCCATCCATCCATCCATCCATCCATCCATCCATCCATCCATCCATCCATCCTTTCATGCTTCATGCATCCTCCCTTTATCTGTGAATATTTAATATTATATCCAGGCTATAATTATGCCTCGCTTGGATAGCTGCAACGCCTTACTGAGCAGCGCAGGCAAAGGGAACATCCAAAAGTTGCAGATAGTCCGGAATGATGCGGTCACAATAATCTTCAACGCAACAAGAAGGGAGCACATCTCACAGTATCGTAAGAAGCTTCACTGTCTACCGACAAAAAAAAATCATTCAATTCAAGACACTAACCCTTCCTCATAAATGTGTACATGGAAAGGCCCCACCATATCTGAAGCAAACAGTAAGAAAATATGCGCCAAGTAGGTTTCTGCTCTCTAGTGCTTCTCATCCCCTGATCACAGCACAGATCAAAAGAGCTACAGGATTGGGCCTATCTTTCCCTTCTGCTGCTGCTAAAAACTGGAACAATCTCTCGTCTCAATGCGAACAGAAGCAAACAATGAGGCTTTCAGGAAAAGCCTGAAAACAACCCTGTTTGAGTAAACCTGCCATTACATTGAATAGCTTCTATGCTGTAGGTTTTGCACCCTGATGCCTGTGGGCTATAGCGCCGTATAAATAAATAAATTAAAAAATGTAAAATCAATTGGCCATTTAGGTACCCATTTTCCCAAGCAACCATTTCCTTTGCCTTCCTTTGCATCCTCCTTTTTCCTTCTTTCCTTCTTTCTCATCCATTTCCTCTTGCTTCCTTCCGATACATCGCCCTTTGCATCAGTATTGAGGTTTACATAGCGCGGATCTAGTTAGGAAGTAACGGAGCCCTGTACTAGTAAATTGGGGTTGACAGGTCGGTGTTAGGGGAGGTAACAGGTTATAGTAGCCATACTTAGGAGTAGCCGGCCCTAAGATCTTCGTTTGCTTCCTGCTTGAAGGGGCGTTGGTCTGTTCCTTTCCCCTACCGGCTGCACCCTGTCTTTTTCTTTTTGCCCGGTTCTCTTTCGTTTACCTTCCTACGCCTCTTTCACCTTTCTTCTTCTCTCTGCTCTTTCACCATGTCTCCTTGGAAACCTCTCAGACACCCCGAAGGTCAAAGTAGGCGGGAACCAAGGGATACGACAATCCCTTATTTTTTGGGTAAATTCAGCATTGTTCCCTTACTTTCTGTAACCCAGAGCACCGTTCCAGGACGGCAGAGAAGGGCCCGTTTGTGTTCTTTTATCTCTCCTGTACGGGCAGAGATAGAAGTGTAATATAAATCAGTGGTACGCCGTACCACTAGTTCAGTTGCTTTTTACAGAGCGTACCTTCAGTTCAAAGACTCGAAAAACAGTTTGGAAGCTTTATCTTTCTCCCGAGCCAGTTATAGAATCGGCTCAGGCCGGACATTCAAGCACTGCCAGTTTCCCAAGTCGCTACTCGGCAGACGCACACGCAGCGGCCCTTTATGGCTCTGCGGGTTGTTCAGGTGCTCAGGTTGCAAAGACATGTCTTTTATCAGTGGCAGAGACTTTCATATGCATGATGGCACATTTCCAACTCAATCTGTGATAGTTAAAGTGAGCCACACCAAGCGCCCGTTTCAAGATGTATTGACCATGATGCCCACTATCTTGATATGAAATTGCTTCAAGTCACTAATCAGATGTTTTCAACAATGTGCGGGAAGTTTGAGACACATAATCTGCATATCTATCTTTGTTTATTACACTACTTCTTTTATTATATGTCTTAAATCACTGAACGTACAGTGGGATGAACTAGATTTTTCAGGATGACATTATCTTGCATTCTGGGACTTATAGTTTACCATTCATGCAGCCCGTGTTGGGCCTTGTGGGAGCACACCGAGACCCCGCTTAGACTTAGCTCGGCGCCTGAGGCTCTGGGCAGGGCCCCGCTGGGGGTGGGTGCGAGATCGGGTACCACTTCCGGGATAGGGAGAGGCAGAGCTGCCGCGCTGCTCAGCCCGGGGCCTCACCATGAGCACTTTCCTGGGTCGCATGCTGGAGTACCCCAGCATCTCCATAGACCGCTTTGACAGGGAGAACCTGGCGGCCAAAGCCTACTTCCTGTCCCACTGCCACAAGGATCATATGCGAGGACTGAGGGCCCCTTCCCTGAAGCACCACAACCCTCTGCATTGTCCACAAGGCCTTCTGGGGCCTGGGGCCTAAATACCTTCAACTCTCTCTTCCTAAATATCTTCCTTCACGAGC
The DNA here is from genome assembly GCF_040938575.1 of Ambystoma mexicanum. Taxonomy (NCBI): domain Eukaryota; kingdom Metazoa; phylum Chordata; class Amphibia; order Caudata; family Ambystomatidae; genus Ambystoma; species Ambystoma mexicanum. The sequence continues at coordinate 143,910,832 of NC_090921.1, forward strand.
CCTTCGCTCATCCGTCTCCAACTCCCTCATGGTCAGCCGCTTCTCGAAGCAACGAGCTGGGGGTAGATCTCTCTCCGCAGCAGGGGCCTCCCTCTGGAACAACCTTCCTGCCTCCCTGAAACTTGAGGAGAACCATCTCCGGTTCCGGAAGCACCTCAAAACCTTCCTCTTCGCTTCTGCCTTCTCTCTCCCTCTCCCCTGCTAAACCTGCTTAACTCCCCTCTGAATTCTGCACTAAACCTGCATCTGGGCCACTCTCAGCGACCTCTGTCCAGGGCCCAGCCACTCTCCACTTGCACTGCCTCCCTGGCTCCCCCCTACACTGTGGGACTGTCACTGTATCCCTACAGCCCCCTTCCTAGCACTTGCTCTGCACTTACCTCGCACTTGCCACCAGCTGGCCCTTTTTATTTATTATTCATTATTTATTATTTTATTACGCTACTTGCCTTGTACTGCACTTTCCCCCCCACCTCCTCCCCCTGCACTTTCCCCTTTTTCCCCCTACCTCTGCACTTGCGCGATCTGAATGACACCTGGCCTAGTAGGATCGTTTGTCTGTCTTCCCCTTGTTTCCCTCCCTCCCTGCCTCGTCGCGCCTTGAAACACTTGTGTATAGGCGCGTTACAAATACCATATCATATCATATCATATCATTCAGGATGTGAAAATGAAAGCCATGATAATATTCTTTTGGCTTATGCGGCTTCACATGTTGTCATGTGGCTTTATTATGCAATTTGTGTTTTTTATGTAAGTAAACTCTATAAGGCATTATTAATGTAGTCCTTGAAATCCAAACTATTTGTACCAAGTAAAGCTTGGAAGGTATGTGGTCAAATCTCCAGAGTGGATTAAAATCCCTGCTTCACTGTTCAGCCAAGGTTTGTGTTCCTGGTCCCCCGTACCTGCACACCCCCCCCCCCCCGTCCCCCCATCACACCTCCACCACCATCTGTTCGTCCATCCCACTCCCTCCTTTTTGAATGCAGCCAGAGTACCACTAGTTCCTTTTCTGCACTTCCACCCCTGTGCACAGGGGATTCGAGCCTGGACCCTTCCGGTAACAGTATGCTGGTGGGTTCAGCGCTTGCTGCTGTGATCTGTGTGTGACCTGCAGGTCGCAGGTTTGAACCCTGGCAAGGCCAAATTAGTCTTTCATGCTTCAGAGGTCGGTAAATGCGTACCAGCTCCTGTTGGCTGATAGTGCCTGTATATATGTTCTATGTAAAGCGCTTAGGTGTAGGCGCTATATGAATAACACATCATTATCAATGTCACTCCAGTGTCCCACCATTCTGTCTCAGGGCTGAACTGCCTTTGTTCATGTGTGTAGACTGCTTGGGACATAACACCCATTGGCAAGTCACCACAAACCTCTGCTCTGCAGGGATCTGTGTTTGTCTGCTGCAAGCAAGCATGGATTGCTGCAGACTCAGCTGTTTGTACGGGTAACGGGTGGGGACTATAGTCCCTGTCATGTCCCTTAAGAGGTGAGAATGGAGGCTGATTAAGGCCGCATGCTGTGGGCTGTGGGGGGAAATGACAAGCCAACGGTGGTCATTTAAATGCACTTTTTCATTGTTTTCAGTTAGGCTTGATAGTGCTGTTGTGAAACACAGCAGTGTGGCGTGCGGTGGAGGAAAGGAAGGTTTGAATTCTGGGGGTGAGGATGGGGTCGGTGGGAGTTGGGGTGGAGAACAAGGAGGCGGACCTAGTTCCACTACTTTTGTTTTTACACATGGACCCCGACCCCGCCCCCCACCCCACAGCCCCGCCCAGTCACCACCCCCAGGCCTGTTATTTATGACCTGCTAACTGGAGGCCTGCGATGCTGAGGTCAGAGATAAGGGCAGTGAGGTCACTTAGGAGCTGGTAACATTGTTTGTTTGATCTGGCTTTTCAGCCACCCCTCACCCCCTAGTGTCGCTGCCCATGACAAATAGGTACGCGTGCCCGGTTAAAGAGCCGTTCCGGGAAAAGAGACGGTATATCCTCTGAGGTCAGGTGCCCGCATCCAGGCCCTGGATAGGCCAGGAGGGAAAGCGTGGATTTCACGTTGGCGCTGGAACTTGCTTGACCAAGAGGTTCCAGCCTGGGTGCCTGTGGGCGGCTACAGAAGCTCCAAGTCTTCTGCCTCCTAAACCAAGCTCTGTGTGTGCCCACGGGCGCACGCCTTCAGAGAGGGTTCAGGGGGCGAGGGGGGGCGGGCTCGTGTGACCAGAGACTGCTCGGTGCTACTGCACTGGCGCAGTCTGTGCCCTACAGATGTGTTGGCCTCAACTCTTATCAGCCCTAGCCTCCATATGGCGAGGGACCATGGGAATGGTAGGTCGAGAAACATCTGGCAGAGCCAATGGTGGCAAAGCTCTGGCCCATCGATGTGTACAAACAAGGCCAGGCCTAAGAAAGTCCCCGGCAGTGGATGGCAAGCCAAATTGGTCTGCAGCAATATGAGGAATTTAGGAAGAGGACAGTCTGGCCTTGTACGCCCACCCTTTCTAACGCCAGGTACCAAAGAAAGGCAGTATAAACACTTGTCAACATAGAACTCCAGAAAGCTGCACTCCCAGTTGGCCTCAGAATTAGGCCTGGCATGTGGGATGGTCACGGCCATTTCTAGGCAATATGGCGCTACGGACTAACAACTAAAAGGCAGCCCCCAGGTGTGGATGCGCACACCCACACCACAGACTATGTCCCTGCCGCGCAACCACTCCCCAATATCCTGCCCAAGAGCAGTGGGTCTCTCTCGCCTAAAGCACCAAAACGGCAGAAGATGGAGACTCCAAAGCCACTGGCCCAAAGAGCTGGGACTAGGAGAGGCGAAGGAATTGGACAAAGATATGATATATGATATGATATGGCATTTATAACGCGCCTATACACAAGTGTTTCAAGGCGTGACGAGGCAAGGGAGGGGAACAGAGGGAAGACAGAAACAACGATCTTACTAGGCCAGGTGACATTGAGAATGCGCATGTGCGGGGGGGGGGGGAGGAGAAAAGTGCAAGAGCGAAGGGGGAGGGGAAGTGCAGTACATCGGATAAACAGTAAATGAATAAAAAAAATAAGAACAATAAATAAGAGCCGTGGCCAGCTGGTGGCAGGTGCAAGGGTAAGTGCAGACATCAGATGTCACTTGCTGGTAGGGGGCTGTAGGGATGCAGAAACAGGTTGCCAGGGGGGCAGTGCAGGTGTGCAACTGGTGGGGAGGGGCCCTGGGCCCGAGAAAGAAGTGTAGCCAGGTGACCAGTGCAGTTTCAGCCAGGAATTCAGCACGGGAGAGGAGCAGAGAAAGCGGACGCAAAGAGAAAGGTCTTGGGGCGCTTCCGGAACCCGAGATGGTTCTCCTCAATTTTCAGAGAGGCAGGGAGGCTGTTCCAGAGGGAGGCCCTGGCCAAAGAAAGAGATCTACCACCAACTCGTTGCTTGGAAAAGCGACTGACCCTGAGGGAGTTGGAGGCGGTTGAACGAAGAGCTTGAGAAGGAAGATATTTAGGAAGAGAGAGTTGAAGGTATTGAGGCCCCAGTCCCCAGAAGGCCTTGTGGACAGTACATAGGGTTTTGCCAGTGCAGAGGTTTCAGTCCTGGAGGGATACAATCCCTGGGCTTGAGGCCAAGGACAAGTCTCGCAGTCCTGTTCTGGATTAGTTGCAGAGGGCAGAGAGTAGAGGCAGGCAGGTTGAGAAAGAGGCTGTTGCAGTAGTCCAGCCTACAGAGAACCAGAGCTCTGGAAACTGTAAGCTTCTGGGGAAGAAGAGGAAAGGAAGAAAACCTCTGAGGAGGAGCAGCTGGTAGTGTCATTTCTTAGAGACGTCAGAGATGTGAGGAGAGAAGGAGAGTGTGGAGGAGAAGATGACCCCGAGGATTGTAGCCTCACGGGTGGGAGCAGGAAGAGGGCCAAGAGAGCCAATCTTTCAAGGGTCATGCCTGAAGGTGCAGTTTATCCTTCAATTCACTCTTCTGTTAGGAATGGACTTGTGCCACATAGAATGATGCCATGAGTGACCAAAGGGACCATTCAGCCTATGGGGCGTAGTGCATAAATCTTATGTATGATAAACACCAACACCAACCACTGAAATGACTGAAATGACCTTGGCGCCACAGCCTTGGCCTACTTGACACTCTCTCCTTCCATGATGCATAAACATTGGTCCCGCTGCAATATTTTGTCATACTCTCCCAACATGTAAGCCTGTAACCAGCGCTTGAATGCCTCTGGGCTTAGTGCGCTATACAAATAAAATAAAATAAATAAATTAATACTGCAGCCCATTAAACTGTTCACTAGTAAGGCTTTTTGTGTAGTGCAGGGTGAAGTATTGAGGGCTAAAAAATGTCCTCGCATTTTTCAGAGGTTGGCCAACCAAATACTGGTTGACATCGGTAATTTCAATCTGGCACATGTACATGTATGCTGTCTCCAGTGCCATATTCAAATACTACCTGGTACATCTCAAAATGTTCCTGGAAATCTAGAGAACCAACCTGCCAACGATCCAATTGTAAGATAGGGCAGAGTTTAGACCATGCCACCCTTACCATTCAGGTAAAATCTAACTCACCCAGTGTAATATCCACCCTGAAGTAGAGTAGGTGGCACCCAAAATCCAACCTGATGTGGAGTCAGAGGCATACAAGATCCAGCCAGAGGTGGACTAGGAGGTACCCAAGATCTAACCTGAGGAGGAGTAAGAGCAACATAAGATCTGGCACAAGGTGGAGTAGGAGGCACTCAAGATTCTGCCTGAGCTGGCCGTAGTAGCTGCCAAAGATATAGCCTGATGTGGAGTCGGAGGCACTCAAGATCCAGCCTAATGTGGAGTAGAGGGCACACACGATCCAGCCTGAGGTGGAGCAGGAGGCAGTCACGATTCAGCCTAAGTAGAGTAGGAGGCACCCACGATCCAGTGTGAGTTGGAGCAGGAGGCACCCATGATCCAGTTCTAGGTGGAGCAGGAGGCAGCCACGATTTAGCCTCAGATGGAGTAGGAGGAAGCTAAGATCAGTTTGAGGTAGAGTAGGAGGCACCCAAGATCCAGCCTAAGGTGGAGTAGGAGGCATCAACGATATAGCCTGAGGTAGAAAAAGGGGCATCTAAGATCCAGCCTGATGTAGAGAAGGAGGCACCCAAGATCCAACCTGAGTTGGAGTAGGATGCTCCCAAGATCTAGCCTGAGGTTGAGTAAGAGCAAACTAAGATCCTGCACAAGCTGGAGTAGGAGGCACTCAAGATTCTGCCTGAGCTGGAGTAGTAGGCGCAAAACATATAGCCTGAGGTGGAGTAAAAGGTACCTAAGATCCAGCCTGATGTGGAGATTGAGGCACCCAAGATCCAGCAAGGTGTGGAGATGGCGGAATCCAAGAGTCAGCCATAGTTGGAGTAGGAGGCTCTCAAGATCCAGCCTGATGTGGAGTAGGAGGCAATCAAGATCCAGCCAGAGGTGGACTAGGAGGAACCCAAGATCTAACCTGAGGAGGAGTAAGAGCCACATAAGATCTGGCACAAGGTGGAGTAGGAGCACCCAAGATTCTGCCAGAGCTGGAGTAGTAGCTGCAAAGATATAGCCTGGTGTGGCGAAGGAGGCACTTAAGGACCAGCCTGATGTGGGGATGGAGATATCCAAGAGTCAGCCAGAGTTGGAGTAGGAGGCTCTCAAGATCCAGGCTCATGTGGAATAGGAGGCATCCAAGATCCAGCCAGAGGTGGAGTAGGAGGCACCCAAGATCTAACCTGAGGAGGAGTAAGCACCACATAAGATCTGGCACAAGGTGGAGTAGGAGGCACTCAAGATTCTGCCTGAGCTGGCCGTAGTAGCTGCCAAAGATATAGCCTGAGGTGGAGTAAGAGGCACCCAAGATCCAGCCTGATGTGGAGGAGGCGGAACCAAAGATCTAGTCTTATTTGGAAATGGAGGCCTCTAAGATTCAGCCGAAGTTGGCGTAGGGTGCCACCAAGGTGTAGCCTGAGGTGGAGTAAGAGCAACCTATGATCCTGCACAAGCTGGAAGTAGGAGGCACCCACGATTTCATTTGAGGTGGAGCAGGAGACAGCCACGATTCAGCCTATGTGGAGTAGGAGGCACCCAGGATCCAGTATGAGTTAGAGCAGGAGGCACCCAAGATCCAGTTCTAGATGGAGTAGGAGGCAGCCAAAATTTAGCATAAGATGGAGTAGGAGGCACACAAGATCCAGTGTGAGGTGGAGTAGGAGGGACTAGGAGGCACCCAAGATCCAGTGTGAGGTGGAGTAGGAGGCACCCAAGATCCAGTCTGATGTTGAGTAGGAGGCACCCAAGATCCAGTCCGAGGTGCAGTAGAAGGAACCCAAGATCCAGCCTGAGGTGGAGTAGGAGGCACCAACGTTATAACCTGAGTTAGAGAAAGAGGCATCTAAGATCTAGCCTGATGTAGAGAAGGAAACACCCAAGATCCAACCTGAGTTGGAGTAGGATGCCCCCCATATCTAGCATGAGGTGGAGTAAGTGCAAACTAAGATCCTGCACAAGCTGGAGTAGGAGGAACCCAAGATTCTGCCTGAGCGGGAGTAGTAGGCGCAAAATGTATAGCCTGAGGTGGAGTAAGAGGCACCTAAATTCCAGCCTGATATGGAGAAGGAGGCACCCAAGATCCAGTCTGATGTGGAGATGGAGGTATCCAAGAGTCAGCCAGAGTTGGAGTAGGAGTCTCTCAAGATCCAGCCTGATGTGGAGCAGGAAGCATCCATGATCCAGCCAGAAGTAGAGTAGGAGGCACCCAAGATCTAACCTGAGGAGGAGTAGGAGCCACATAAGATCCAGCACAAGGTGGAGTAGGAGGCACCCAAGATTCTGCCTGAGCTGGAGTAGTAGTTGCCAAAGATATAGCCTGATGTGGAGAAGGAGGCACCCAAGATTCAGCCTGATGTGGAGATGGAGGTATCCAAGATCCAGCCAGAGTTGGAGTAGGAGGCTCTCAAGATCCAGCCTGATGTGAATTAGGAGGCATCCAAGATCCAGACAGAGGTGGAGTAGGAGGCACCCAAGATCTAACCCAGAGGGGGAGTAAGAGCCACATAAGAGCCAGCACAAGGTGGAGTAGGAGGCACCCAAGATTCTGCCTGAGCTGGGGTAGTAGCTGCCAAAGATATAGCCTGAGGTGGAGTAAGAGGCATCCAAGATCCAGTCTGATGTGGAGGAAGTGGAACCCAAGATCTAGTCTGATTTGGAAATGGAGGCATCCAAGATTCAGCCGAAGTTGGAGTTGGATGCCCCCAAAGTCTAGCCTGAGGTGGAGTAAGAGCAACCTAAGATCCTGCACAAGCTGGAGTAGGAGGAACGCAATATTCTGTCTGAGCTAGAGTAGTAGGCGCAAAAGTATAGCCTGAGGTGGAGTAAAAGGCACTTAAAATCCAGCCTGATGTGGGGAAGGAGGCACCCAATATCCAGCCTGATGTGTAGATGGAGGTATACAAGAGCCAGCCAGAGTTGGAGTAGGAGGCACCCACGATCTAACCTGAAGTGGAGTAATAGCCACATAAGATCCAGCACAAGGTGGAGTAGGAGGCACCCAAGATTCTGCCTGAGCTGGAGTAGTAGGTGCCAAAGATATAGCCTGAAGTGAAGTAAGAGGCACGTAAGATCCATCACAAGGTGGAGTAGGAGGCACCCAAGATTCTGCCTGAGCTGGAGTGGTAGGTGCCAAATATATATAGCCTGAGGTGGAGTAGGAGGCACCTTTGATCCAGCCTGATGTGGAGAAGGTGGAACCCAAGATCTAGCCTGATTTGGAGATGGAGACATCCAACATCCAGCCGAAGATGGAGTAGGATGCCCCCAAGATCCAGCCTGATATGGAGAAGGAGGCACCCAAGATCCAATCTGAGTTGGAGTAGGATGCCCCCAAGGCCTAACCTGAGGTGGAATAAGAGCAACCTAAGATCCTGCATAAGTTGGAGTAGGAGGAACCCAGGATTCTGCTTGAGCTGGAGTAGTAGGTGCAAAAGTATAACCTGTGGTGGAGTAAGAGGCACCTAAGATCCAACCTGATGTGAAGAAGGAGGGACTCAAGATCCAGCCTGATGTGTAGATGGAGGTATCCGAAAGCCAGCCAGAGTAGGAGGCTCTCAAGATCCAGTCTGATGTGGAGTAGGAGGATTCCAAGATCCAGTCGGAGGTGGAGTAGGAGGTACCCAAGATCTAACCTGAGGTGAAGTAAGAGCTACATAAGATCCAGCACAAGGTGGAGTAGGAGGCACCCAAGATTCTGCCTGAGCTGGAGTAGTAGGTGCCAAAGATATAGCTGGAGGCGGAGTAAGAAGCACCTATGATCCAGCCTAATGTGGAGTAGGAGGCATCCAGGATCCAGCCTGATGTGGAGATGGAGGCATCCAAGAGCCAGCCAGAGTTGGAGTAGGAGGCACTCAAGATCCAGCTTGATGTGGAGTAGGAGGCATCCAAGATCCAGTCGGAAGTGGAGTAGGAGGCACCCAAGATGTAGCCTATGGTGGACTAAGAGCCACCAAAGATATAGCCTGAGGTGGTGATGGAGGAACCCAAGATCTAGCCTGCTGTGGAGAGGGAGGCATCCAAGATCCAGCCGGAGTTGGAGTAGGATTCCCCTAAGATCTAGCCTTAGGTGGAGTAAGAGCCACGTAAAATGCAGCACAAGGTGGAGTAGGAGGCACCCAAGATGCTGCCTGAGCTGGAGTAGTAGGCACCAAAGATCTAGCTTGAGGTGGAGTAAGTGGCACTTAAGATCCAGTCTATTTGGAGTAGGAGGCACCCAAGATCCAGCCTGATGTGGAGATGGAGGCATCCAAGATCCAGCCAGAGTTGGAGTTGGAGTGCCCAAGATCCAGCCTGATGTGGAGATGGAGGCATCCAAGATCCAGCCAGAGTTGGAGTTGGAGTGCCCAAGATCCAGCCTGATGTGAAAGCCTTCCTAAGCATTTCCATTCCTAGGTATTTCCCTATGCTCCTGAGACTAAAGAAACTTCATTGAAAGTGGTAAACTACTTCAACTCATCACTCATTTGATATCTCCTCTTGTTTTCATTCATACCGGCCTGCATCGCACCTCTGCTCCCCCTCCCTTGCTCTCCATATGTCCTTCCCTTCTGCTCGCTCTCTCTTTCTCAGTCTACTAATGGCTCTTTCCAGGGCCCCTTTCTACTGCATATCTTACATTCTGCCGGCGATCTCTCCCGCTTTCTCTTTCCACTCTTCCTCCTTTTGTTTTCTATTCATTTCTGTGTTTTCTTTTCCCTTCATCTCTTTCCTCCCTCTCCTGATGCTGGATTTCTTTACGGCACACTTGTTTCTCTCCCTCTTCTACTTCTACTCTTTATTTCCCTTTTCCCTTTCATTCTCCCATTCGCGGCCACTTCTTTCTACATTTTCTCCTTGCTTTCATTTCATTCCTGTTTCCATGTCCTCTTCTGTCATTTTCTCATCACTAAACCTAACCTGTCTTTCTCCCCCTCTTTCTCACACTGACCCCCTCCTTCCTTTCAAACCGCCCCTGGTAAGTCTCTCTCTAGGTGGGGACATGTGGGGGCTCTTTAAAGTTAAGGGCTGTTGAGGCCGACAGATAGTTGCTGTAGAGGAGCAGGTGGACGCATTTTCCCTAACTCCCGTCCCCTCACCGCTATCATACAGGAATAGCAGGAGAAGGGCCGTGTGTGAGACTCCATGTGTTATGCCAATACTTCACTGAATGTATGAAAGACGATATGCACTCAGACAAACGTATCAAGTGTACTCTCACATTGAACATGTGGAAGGATACTATATAGAAGGATGTTAGCACGCACCATTGGACATCATAGAGAGCTGCGTATAACCTGATGTGGGCAGAGTGATGTCAGAAAGACGATATACAAAGCTATGCTGAAACAATATGAAAATACTTAAGAGTAATGATGTAACTGAAGTGACAAGAGAAACATGTACGAAGCGATAAAGTAATCATGAATGCAAAAGAAGATAAATAACTTGCTGACCAGTAAGTGTAAATATGCAGTAACGCAATGTAGGAAAGATACATAGAAGCTTGCTATAGAGCAATAAATAAGGTGGCAAGGACAGCCATTGTTGGAAAATGTACACTATCGCATGTAAATTTTCATTCCAACTACCTCAGAAACAGACCAGGGTTGAAGAGTCAGAAGACGCTGGAAGAACAGCTTTGTGTTCAAAGAGGAGTCAATGTTCAAGGAGGTTATCTATCTATCTATCTATCTATCTATCTATCTATCTATCTATCTATCTATCTATCTATCTATCTACATTTCTTATATAGCGCAATTCGCCAATGGGCCCCAAGGCTCTCACAAGACCTAACACCAACAAGAAACATAGAAGGGGACTTGCAGAATGATGAGGCGAGGCACATACCAGGTTTAGCATGTATTCATGTAAAAAATGTAGGTTTTCAACTGTTTTTTTAACTGGGCACTGGAAACACACCCCTTAGGAAATGAAGGCAGTGAGCTCGAAAGACTTGGTGCCCAGGCATGGAAACTCGAGCCTCCATTCGTTTTCAGCAGGACGCGGGGTTGATGAAGGAGAGTGTCCTTGTTGGAACGTAGGGTCTGCCTAAACGGAACCTTAGAAACATGGGATGACAGATAAGCAGGAGCTTCACCTGCCAAGCACTTAAACACCAAGATGGTGCTTGTAAACCTAACTCTTTGACTGACTGGCAGCCAGTGCAGTTTGCTGCGAGACTCGGATACCAGGGAGCGACGACCAACCCACAAACAGCATGTACTGCTTCATTTTGAATCACCTGGAGACTCTTTATATTCACCTGGGAGGTTCCAACCAGAAGACTATTACAACAGTCAAGCTTGGTGTTGATAATAGCTGCCGCAATCATGGCCCTGTTAGATTCTGAAAGATAAGGACGAATCTGCCATAACAAGTGAATAAAGTATGAACAAGAAGACTTGAGATATAACATGTTTTTTGAAGGATGAATGAGAGTCGAAGAAAACCCCCGATGTTTTAACTGACTCAGAGACCTTGATGTTATTGTTCGTAATGGAGAAGCCATTGTATGATATGGCATTTATAACGCGCCTATACACAAGTGTTTCAAGGTGTGATGAGGCAAGGGAAGGGGGGGACAGAGGGAAGACAGAGGCAAGGATCTTACTAGGCCAGGTGACATTGAGATTGCGCAAGTGAAGGGGGGGGGCAAGTGCGGGGAAAGGGAAAGAGGGCAGTGCAGTACATAGGATCAACAGTAGTAAATAAATAAATAAATATTATAATAGGTAAAGTGTGGCCAGCATGTGGCAAGTGCAGGGGTTAATGGTGGGTACTGTAGGGATAAAGAATAGCCCCAAGTGCAGGGGATCCCCGAAGGCAGTGCAGGTGTGCAGCTAGCAGGGGGAGGCGACCTGGGCCCGAGATCAGAGGGTAGCCATGTGACCAGTGCAGTTTCAGTCAGGAGATCAGCAGGGCAGAGGAGGAGAGAAAGCAGAAGCAAAGAGGAAGGTCATGAGGTGCTCCCGTAACCGCAGATGGTTCTCCTCGAGTTTCAGGGAGGTAGGGAGGCTGTTCCAGAGGGAGGACCCAGCTGAAGAAAGAGACCTACCACCAACTAGTTGCTTGGAGAAGCAACTGACCCTGAGGGAGTTGGAGGTGGTTGAGCGAAGAGCTTGAGAAGGAAGATATGTAGGAAGAGAGAGTCAAGGATGAGTGTTTGAGATATTGTCTGGAGGAGATACATCTAATCTTATGGTATTTTGTTATTGTGATAAAATGGTGGTATATTTTGTGGTAACGCATTGGTGTCTTCCCTATCTAAAGTGGCAATGCTCCCCTCAGAATATATCCTAATGCCTGTATTTCATGCCTGGGCCTCCCAAAGTAAATGTTACCGGACTTGTTATACATATATTTTGACAGTAACACTGTCTTTCCTCAGCAACTTATTTACAAAGCTGAAAATATGCCTTGATGGCAGATCCGTCCATGCTGTACACATGCAAAATTAAATACTGCACACTCGCTCACTTTCAAACTACAGAGCCCACAATAGATCATTCTCATGAAAGCATTTACCATTACGCACTTGCCTGTATGCGCAGATTAAATACAAAGATCCAAATGCTATATTTTGTAATGTGTCTTTATCGTGACAGATAAACTTACCAATTATACACTGCAACAATTATACATGGAACACATTTGTCAGTGCGAATATGGAGAAGAAAAAAGAAACAAGTTCAAAAGGCACAACTCAATAATAGAATGAACTGTAATCAGTTCAACAAGCCGGCCTTGAATTACAGGACTTGGCAGTAGCTATGATTAGTAAATAAAACGTGTTTTTTCAGAACTGCATTCACTTTTGAGATTGAAACATTACACATGAAATGAGCCCCACCCGCCCCCCGGCTAACTATGAAAATGCATCCATACGTTCAAGCATGCACCTCACTTATAGATTGGTTTATATTCACCTTGAACTCTGGCGAGGTTCCTGCACTGTTATCTCTGGAAACCTGCTCTCGGCACCAATAGGAGGTATTGCGACCTCCGCACACCCGAGCAGCCCACAAGAAGAGCACGACTTGTATGCCAGGATAACTGCTTCCCTAGTCTACCGCCCGTCTCCTGCCGTCTCCCATGAAGTTTCTGAAGCTCTGCTCTGCCATTCTGACCCACACCCCCTGTCTCTCTTCCTTTTAACAGCTACTCCTGTCACTCAACAGAACCTGACCCTCTTCCTGAACATGCCCACATCATACGAGCTGCCTCAGTACTTTTCCCCTCAACACAATAGTTTTGCAATTGCTTCCTGCGCATACAGTGGTGCTTTTCAACAGTGCCTATTTCAGCCTCGCAGTTTCTGCCATGCTGAAATGAAATCACACAGCCAGTAAAATATATTTGCACGTCTTATCTCCATTGCATAAAAGCACTCACATTCAGTACATCTCATTTGAGTCCATTTTGCACTAATTTGCTAATGACGAGTTACAAGTTACTGTGAAGGGGTTGTTAATTGATTAGCTCATGTTAGTATTTATATACATAGTACAAACTGGACAGATGATCTGTTCCCTGAACTCTTGGCATTTTAAAACATGTGCTCACTGCAAGAATGTACATTTCCATTTGGTGCACGCGCTGGCCATTTCTGATGTTGTATTTTTGACATGAACCCCTTACCACCACTCATTTGTGACCCCTGTACTTCAATGCTCTCAGTGTCCCTACATATTCCTTCCTTTTTTTCTACTGCTGGGATCCCCTGGGTCATCACTGCAGGAGAAAACAAAACAAACTCTTTAAAAGGTATGTGTCGACCCCAATTGAAATTTCCATATTTGAAAATAAATACTATATACATTGAAATCCAGGCATCATAAATTATGTACATCCCCTGGCTTCATACAAATAATCAACATTCCTATCATTTTTATCAGTGGATTTTTTATCAAATGCAAAACAATAAAATGGAAATCAAATAACACATCCGAAAAACTGCCAGACCATTCTTTCTAGGACAATGTTGCTTCAAATCCTGGCTTGGGCTCCTTGGTTGCCTTTCCTGAAACCTCCAGAGCCTTCCGTTTGATCTCCTCTAGAGACTTCATGAGGACAAGAAAATGCATCCTACATAACACTGCACTTGTGTCCTGTCATCACCATTGAGGAGAGCATTCTCACCTTAGCAGCTGCACTAAGGGCTCTTATCAGCAGTTCTTTCAGCCACAGTGAAGTTCCCCCTTTGCAAGAACTGCTTGCCTTCTTCAGACCCATGAAGTCCCTCGAGGCTCAGTTTTACCTCTTTAATGCTATGTGAAACCACTGGCAGATTCCTTAGAGTCGTTCCCAAATGCATGCATAGAACTTGCAAATCACCTTTAAATCACCTTGCCAAAACAACACATAGCATCTCCTTCTGTGTGGTCATGATTCTAGACTGATTGGCTGGCCATCACATGAACCTTAGTGCGTTTAAATGTAAAATTGTCTTCCTGATTCTGAGAATTGCACACACCTTCCCCTTTCACTAGCTGGCTACTCTGGGCCCCCACCTCACCTGTCGTGGAGTCCAAAACCTGGGCATGGGGTCTGACAATAGTATCAGATTAGGACGCTTTCATAAACCTCATTTTGCCTTGCACAAACTGAAGCATAGTTCTTCTTTCCTGAGCATGCACCATAAGGTTGTAGTAACTGGAGACATGTTGCTGGCAGGAATGGGCTTTTAAAACACTCTGTACATGACTTCCCAAAGCATCTAATACACCCCCTTGAAACGAATCTCTCTCTATAGAAAGCAGAATATCTGTTAGTTTGTCCTTATACAATTCCACACCGTTCCACCAATCTGCACCACATTTTGCATCGTTACCTGTTGGGATCCTCCGGATATTACTGACTGCATGAAATTTGGACACCCCACCCCTTCCCCTGGATTTCAGCCCCTTCACACATGAGACAGTTACCTGTAATCGGCAAAACATCAATGTGGTCGTAGAAGGACCTGACAAAGCTCATTTTAAGCGTCTCGACGCGAGAAACAAAACTCAAAGGTCCATGAAAGCCGTGTTCTAAGGCCCTCAGATGCACTGTTTCTGAAATATTTGTACTTCAATACACTGCACCGCCCCAGTGTGAGCGGACAGGTAGGGAAAGCACACAGAAGGTCCCACTAGGCTGCAGCACGCCAACTCTCGCCTCCCCTCTACGTTTGCTCCGGGGTATGTCAGCCAGCCACACACGCTCATTCTCAGTGCAGTTTACTTCGGAGTGCAAAGCACATCAAGCAATCAGCGACTCGGAACAGTGACCTACAGGATCATTGTTTTTCGACAATTGATAAGGGTGTTATCATGTCTGTCTACAGAGCCCATGAGGAGTACGGTCAATTTTTGCTAGTACAAAATAAAGCAGCATGGCTTTTCACAAAGCAGAAACCACAGGCCCATATCACCCTGGCATGGAAAATCTTGCACTGGCTAACCCCAAATTAAATAATTAAACTCAAAAGCCTCTGTATTACATATAGGGCCAGCATTGGAGGCAGGCCTTGAAACCATGCATCAGTGGGGAAGGCACTGCCTGAGAATGAGCGACCGCTAGTGGCTAGAAGGCTTTGTATGTGTAGGTGCAGGAAAAAGAGACTTGTTCTGAGGTCTGTCAGTTCAGGAAGCACCTCACTCTGCAGCCAGCTGCTGGGGACCACAACTGAGGAACACCACTAAAAAGTCTGTGACGGCACTCATCTTTTGAGGCAAGTGTATACTCCTGACTGCCCTATCTCATAATTTGGCTCACGCCAAAGCCTTCATGATACCACTGTTTCTATGGGGACCAGGATCTTACATTGCATGTCAAACCTCCTCCCAGCAGACTCTTGTGGCCATGTGCTGGATGACCACTCTGGGCGTGAAACATTTACCACTTCTGACAAGTTGCCTTCCACACTTTGTACAAGGGTTACTGTCGCTCTAAACCCCATACATTGCCCTTTACTGTATGCAACACCCATGTGTGGAGTCCTCATGTGGACTTTGCTCTGCTTTTTCGGTAGTTCCACTTTCTCACACTTACACTGTTTCTGCTAGGATTCCCCATCACAACTGCACTTCACCCATTACCCTGCAATTGCACTGTTAGACGTCTGAATGCACCAAGAACTCTGAATGACTTGTTAACCTCGCCCCTCCTCTGTCTCGTTTCCCCACTCACTTCCTTTCCCTCTTATGGTGCCACGCAGCAACCCTGAACCGTGGTTGGTGACTTAGAAGTCAACATTTAAAGAAATAACCTGCATACTGAAGTCAGAGCAACAAGGAAAGCTCTCTTCAACGACAGAAATGTAAGGCCGAATCTGTGCATTGGCTCAAAATATCTTAATGTTATTAAATTAGCATGGACCTAGCTTCGAGAAGCAACAAAGTATACAACAATACATATACACAATGGAACGCTTTGCAGAGGTATACAACAGTACTGGTGCATAACACAGCATTTTTCAGAGGTAACAAAAGAACAGATATACAGCGGGGGTAGGATACAAAGGGGTACAGAGGAGGGGTACAGCTGTACAGGGTGGCGGGGAGGAGAGGGGCTGTGGTGTCTAGCGAGTCAGCTGGTGTGGGGGAAGATGTGATGGCCTAGGTGTTGAGGAGAAGAGACTCCGTGAAGAGGTGGGTCTTGAGTTCTTTTCTGAATTGTAGGAGAATGGGGAAGAGTCTAATGCTGATGGGGAGGAGGTTCCATAGTCTTGGGGCAGAGGAGGTTTGTTTCCTGGTTCTTTCCTTTTTGCAGTGGTGGATTTCAAGTCTGCATGTGTCCTGGCTGGTGGTGTGCTGTCTGCTGGAGATGCTGAGTTTCTCCATGAGGTAGCTGGGTGACTTGAGGGTGACTGACTTATATATGTTGATGAGGGCCAGAGTGATGTGGTCATATCTGCGTAGACCCTTGATGAGACGTGCAGCCGCGTGTAGGCCACTTCTCAGAGGCACAAGGGAGGAGGACAGGAGGCTTTCGAGGAGGGCATTGCCCCATCCAGGTGGGATTGGACCAGTGCTTGAACGGTGGATTTAAAGCTGTCCGGAGGGAGGAAGGGCTTGACTTTCTGCAGGAGGGAGATCTGATGCCAAGCTGTCTGACTTTTCTTAGCTATGTGTGTCCCTATGTGTGTCTTCATGAGCCAAGCCAATGCAATGTTATTCCTCATGAAACTGCAGGTCTAGAGGCCGCAGAGTAGAGACAAAACAGTCCCATGAGAAACTATTTTGCCAAAGTTGGGGTTTCGTTCTTGGTGTTGTACGATATGAATGGATAAAAAAACTCAAAACAAAAGATTGATGGAGGCCCTGATGGGACAAGTGAAGACTTTAGGGCAAGAGTGGATGCACTTGAACCTGTAGTGGGTAGATGAAAGCAGATGACCGCAAACACAGCGCCTCTTGCATTTGTGCTGAAATGTCCATTTGTAGATGGCGTCCATGCCTCTACCAAGACTTGCACGCACTCCTCAGACAGACCTAGATGTCTGAGACACACCCACTTGGGTGCCATGTTTATAGTGCCAGAGACCTGGGATCGTGGAGCGGAATCCTGCCCCCTTCCTTCATGAGCGGGTGAAGAAGTATGAGAAGCCTGAGGTGAGTCTCGATGGAAAGTTCTAGGAGAACCTGCTTGTAGCCCAGAGGAGCCTACGTAGCTTGATACCCAACATCTGCTGGGGGATACTTTTGGCTCCCCAGGCCAACTGATGTCACCTAACAAACATACCTTTGTTACATTAAGTTTGTATATTTGGAATGATCTATAAACAAGCATTAGTACGCATCTATATATATATAGCATAGGCTATCCTAAATAATGGGCACCATATTACATTTGTATCTTATATGAAAGTTAGATCTGTGGACCATTATCTACAACTAGCTCCTTGTTCTACATTGGTAGCTCCTGGTCACTGGTTATTGCCGGATACCCAGGAGCTGCTTTTAGCTCCTGTTTATCTAATCCTAATTTCGAACCCTGGAACCATGTACCAAGGATAAAGCTGCTATAGCAAGGCTATCAGGATCATGGCGCATTCAGAGAGCAGGAGCCAGGAGATCATCCTGGGGATCAGAAGAAAAGCACAAAGAAAGCTCCTTGACCAAGGAATGAAAAAGCTTCCCCATCCGCCTGGGTTGATAAAAACGTCTGGCAATGGTGCCGCATTTGGCATTATCTGCTGTTGTGTAGGGACCAATTTTGGTTGGGCCCACAGGTGGAAGAGTTGAGGCAGTTTATCGTTGTCAATTTCGCAGTCATTCCAATCTCCCATATCCGGCGTTCTGTTACCAAGGTGCAATCGGGCTGGTCTTCCAAGGACATCTGTGGAGACCTCGTCTTCCCTTGTTTTCTCATGTAGAACATTGATGTGCTGTTGCTCATCTGGGCTCCTTTGGTTGAGCTCTTCTTGAGCATGGCAGGTAAAGATCTGAGAGCCAAGCATATGTCTCTGAGTTCCAGGATGTTTCTCCAAGGGTATCTTTCGAAAGGAGACCAAAGTCCCTGTACTTGACGGTTGAGAAGCGCCACCCAGTTGGAGAGTGACATGTCCGTCCACATGATTTGCACCGGGAACAGGTCCTCAAACGTCAAGCCCTTGTCTGTGTTCATTTCTGTGACTACCCGTTACTGGCCCTGTGGAAGTTGTTATCTAGAAGCAGGCGATCCTCCCAATCACCCGAGAGCTGAACCCACTGGGAGTCAAGGACCTCCGGCAACGGTCTCATCCATAGTCAACAGTGAAGGACTAGCGGTATGCAGGGTGGCATGAGGCCCAGCAGCAGGATGCACCTCTCGAGTGCGCATGGGGTTTGTACCTGAAGTCCTTGACGATGGAGAAGCGGGTTAGATGGGGGCTCTTTGGGCCACGTAGTAGCAGTATTAGTAGTCAGTAAAACATTTATTAGCATGCAATCATTCACCAGTATCTCATGCAAGCATACATTTCTCTGAATGCTATTACAAATAGAATTAAAAATAATAATTTAGAATCCAGAATGTGCAAATGAGCAAATAGAGATGGTCAAATGAAATGCAAATTAATGCAACAAAAAAAAAACAGTATCATCAATTGCATTTAGCTCTAGTTTGTTTATCTACATCAGCATATGGTTATCTCTAGGGATTGAACTTTACCAAGTGCCTCATTGCAAAAGGCTTTCCTGGAGATTCTTAAATAACCCTTCCCTTTTACATTGTTTCTTTTCTTTTATCATCTTTTTTCTTTCTTCCTTAGAGGTCTTTAACTAGTCTCTCCTTTTCACCGGCATACTCTCCTTATACATTGGCACATGGCGAAACCAACATGCATGTTATCTGCTCTTCGGCGGGCTGCAGAGTATGGATCCCGGGTTGAATTAACACAGGTTTCAACAATTACAGTAATGAGGGCACAATAGAAAGACATTTCCCAGGAACACAGAGTATCTGAAATTCCGCAATTTTTCCACCCTCTTTGAGCCTGCAACATAGTCATTAGCTGAAGGCATAACTTAAAATAAAGTATGTGTAATTGGTTCAGGTGCATTAGGTCGAGATATTGTTATATCCAAAGAAGCACAGGTCTCATGGCCGCCTGATGTGCCAATGGCCTCAGACCAAATCCTGCAGAGGAAGACGCTGAAGGGTCCGAGGAGGGGGGCATTGATCAACCCTTTGGGATACCTATTCTCTCAGATTGATGACAATCTCGCATCAATCATTCTCCAAAGCTCTGCTCCATAGAGGCAACCCCCAGAGCATTTGCCTGGTGTGTTCCTAATGCCGAAACAGTTCTTCTAGACTTCTGTGATGATGTCTATAATCATGATGATGGCCCTCATTAGGACCCTGGCGCTAAGTGTTTAATGGCGCCGTAAAAGGCTGCAGCGCCGTTAAACACTTAGCGCCTAATTACAAGGTCCCTTTGCGGGACCCGACCTTAACGGCTGGTTTTACCAGCCGTTAAAGTAGGGACCCGCAAAGGGACCTTGGTGCTAATTACGGTACCTTAATTTGCGGTACCGTAATTAGCGCCTTCCCCATTCCCATTGAGCTCTATGGGGCAAAAATGGGAATGGGGAAGGGCCATGGCGGCATGGGGAATTACTGCCCCACCAACCTCGGAATGGGGTGGTAATTCTCCATTCCGCCATGGCAGACTCCGGCATGGACCATGGTGCTAATAGCACCATGGTTTAGCGCTGGGGTCCTAATGAGGCCCGATGTCTATAATCTAGATAACGCCCAAGTGACTGGACAATGGCCCGGTGGTAGAGAGTGGTTAAGTAGGGCCATCCCGGTGAGAGCTATTAGAATGCTGCTGTTTGCATACGTGCTTATTATCAAGTCCACTTTTAATGCAATCAGCTCATTGACGGCTTCATCTAAGAACAAACTAAAAAGCACAGGGGCAATAACTCCTCCTTGTCTAGCTCCATTACTAATTCCTCTGTTGCTACAAATCTTACCCTCGCCATGTTAGCAGAGTATAACAATTGAAGCATTGCAATGAGTCCCGGTGTCATTCCCATATTCCTCAGAACTTTCCTAAACTGTGGCCCATAGCACTGTGCCAAAAGCCTTTCTTAGGTCAATAAGGCCGTATGGAGTGCATCTCCCTTTTGGGACACATATCTTTCTATAATTAAAAATATTGTGAAGATCTGATCCGAGTATCCCTGCCCCTTGCGGAATCAGGCCTGCTGCTTCCTCAATGACTTCTGATCATGGATCTGGACCTTCAGTCTAGAAAGCAGAAATGTTACCCACATTTGCCCAATCACCTCTAAAAGGGAACCCATCTAAAGTAGAGTCTCTTTTTTTGTGAATAGGCACTTCTACCTCCGTACACCAGGACTTTGAGATGCAGCCACAAAGTGCCGCATTTATGATCCTCAAAGCAGTTGGGGCCCAGAGAGCCAGATCCATCTGGTATAGATGAGCTGGTACCACGTCTGGTGCAGGAACTTTCATGTATTTTCTTGCAATAATGACCTCCTCAATGGAGAAACTTAGGTGGCAATCGATTCCGCACTACGTGAACAAATGTGCCCAAAGTCAAAGTCAGCACCAACACTGCTTGTCCATACAAATTACTAAAGTGCTGCCCCTGCAATGTTATTAGAACAGTAGCTTTGTTTGCCGGTCATTACACAAGCTATATTTCCAAAACCTTTATGGTCATTGTAGAGAATCCATTCCTCCAACTCATTCAGGTTTTTTGGCATATTCACTCTTTTTCTTCCTTAACAATAATATATCATCCTTTCTGAGTGCACTCACCCTTGAGCTATCACATTTAGATGTGTTATTTAAAGCATTCCTGAATGCAATGCTACTTTGACAGCAAGACCTTCTTTATCAAACCAGCACTGAATACATTGAGCGTGGAATGGCCAGCTAGTCAAAAGTAGGTTTAATCTTCCACAACCATGTTTCACAGGCCCTTAGCACCTCACACGATAGTGAAGAAACTTCCAAAAGAATACTAAATTCCTCTAGAGCCATTATGCCAGGAATAGGAATTGGAGACAATCAGACCAAGCGGAGGGTGATACAGCTGGGCGTAAGAGGGTTTCCACAATCAACATACATGGTAGACATGTAACAGTACATATTGGTTCAGGATGGCTTTCGTGTTTTACTGGCAAATCATATTGTCGCAGGAAAATATGCAACTAGCAAGAGTTTTGGATCTGTGAAAGACTAGAGCTCAACATTAGTAACTATCATTATTATGGTAGTTATTGAGAGCGGACCTGGTTTTGGGAAGCAACAGAAGAGGGTGGAACACAATGAATTAATATTAGGCCCAGGACAGCCGAAGAAAGAGACGTTTGAAAGTATGTCCTTGCAGGCAGAAGGGGGAAATGTAGCTTGGCGGCTAACATTATATTTCCTCGAACGCGTATAGCTTGCAGCACTGGCAAGCTATTTACAGATAGGCTTACACCGCCAAGAAATAAATCAGGGCACAATGATAAAGTTACTTAAAACACATGCGGTTAGAAGAATATTAAGGCTCAATTGTGTTCAAGGAATGCATGTGTTGGCTATCTTCTGTAGTCTCAAAAGTGATCTTGAGTGCCTGGCTCTATGGAGGCAACTATTCTGGTAATTGAGGAAGACCGACATCCTTCCCGGGGAGATTTGAGAGGTTAATTATAACGCACTTAATACCCAGAGGTTTCTAAGTGCGGACCCGGGGATCGAACCCGAGTTGCTCTATGTCGTCTTGCTTCCAAGGCGAGCATGTTGCCCTTGAGCTATCCTCCCGAGAGCGAATTAAATCTCCCATTCGTTCCATTGAATCCAACGTCCTGGATAATGTACAAAGGTCAGTGAATATTGGGGTGGCGTAACAGCCTGGTGAAGGCTAAGATCTTGTATATGGATTATGACAGGACAGAGTAATCCTAATAGCAAGTCAAAGACATGCTCAAAAATATGAAAAGTGACATGGACATGGAACTATGTCCATATCAACGCCAGGCCACCCCATCAGCTAGCTGTCACAATGTGCCTGTTGTATCTGTCGCAACATTGATTCTAATATCGGAGGCATTTTCTTCTACCCAAACAAATTTCATCCTGCCGCTGCTTGTCATCAGAAAGGTGCTGGAGTGACTGTGACGGATGTAATAGATTATAACTTTTTGCCCGCAGCATAGCGTATTCGTCCCTCACCGTCAGGAAGGATGGTTAAGGTATCAAACGGGTTGGGAGATCCTCTTCTTGCTATTACTGTCACCAGGAGTCTGAATTGGAATGTCCTCTCAAGCAAAGAGGAGTGGAGTTAGTCGCCTTGTACGTTTTATCCAGTCTAGAAGAAGCTGGGGTAAAGAGAGAGGGGTCTTGAAAAGATGGTGTTGGGTGGCCCAAGTGTGTTCTAGAAATGGAAGAGGTAACTGCGCTACCACTGCAGATGTTGCTTGAGTAACATAGCCGTCCATTGTTTCTTGAGGTTGAACAGTGTGGAGGCTATTGCACGATGGACACAATATCGTCAAAGGGGAAGCTGATGACACAGGAGGCTTTTTCCTGCTTATCCGGCACATCATTGGTCCACTCGCCTTCCTCCATGAATATAATTCCTTCTCTTCTGGGACATGGGTCATCCAGAGGATAACGCTCGTCTTGCTCTTCAGAGATGTCATTATCACCATATTCCTGATGGACTGCACAGTCTCATGGATCTGCACCTGGAAGACAGACCAGTGCCTGGTTTGACACCTTTACCGGGACCAGATAATGCAATCCTCTCATTGGGAAGGGAGCCGGTGGGGCCTCGCTCCTTGGTGCTGGTGCCAGTGACGTGCGTTCATCCATTCGCGGGTCCGCTTCCTTCTCAGATGAAGAGTCCTCACCAGGCCTTGCATGCCCGGTTGGTTATGGAAGGCTGTAGGTCTTAGAAGGTTTAAGCATTTGATGCTGGCTACAATGTATTGTAATGACTATAATAATTATAGTGACATGAGTGACGTCGTCTCCTCTTCATCAGAGTAGATATCTTCTTGCAGTTTCCTGAAGAGAGAGTTTGATTATATCCTCAACCGCGCAGCAGGCTGTGCAAACCATTAAATGGTCTGGAACCACTGCATTTCCTTAAAAGGGAAAAATGAGCGAGGTGGTTAGCATTTCTGAATTGCCCCAAGCCTTGGCCAATGACGCTGCTGGTGGTGTTAGCCCTCCTGTTTATGTGCGGGGGGTTGTATGAGGACATTGTCGTATACCCAGTGACAAAACCCCAGACCTTCTGGGATATGGGGCCTCAATACCTTCAACTCTCTCTTCCTCAATATCTTCCGTCTCGAGATCTTCGCTCATCCGCCTCCAACTCCCTCAGGGTCAGTCGCTTCTCCAAGCAACAAGTTGGTGGTAGATCTCTATCCTTGGCTGGGGCCTCCCTCTGGAACAGCCTCACTGAAACTTGAGGAGAACCATCTCCCATTCTGAAAGCACCTCAAGCCCTTCCTCTTTGCTTCTGTTTCTCTCCTCCTCTCCCCTGCTGAACTCCTGACTGAAACTGCACTGGTCACCTGGCTGCCCGCTGATCTTGGGCCCAGGTCTCCTTTCTCAGCAGTTGCACACCTGCACTGCCCTCGGGCAACACCTGCACTTGGGGGCTGTTTCTGTATCCCTACAATCCCCTACCAACTCTTGACACTTGATGTCTGCACTTCCCTCTGCACTTGCCAAAAGCTGGCCGCACTTTTTTCCTATTGTTCTTATTTATTATGGTTTATAGTGATAATTTCGACAACAAAAATGTCGAAAGTCAAAATTTCGGAAAAAAAAATGTCGAAAAAAAAAATGTCGACTTTTTTTTTCAATGCATTTTTTTTTTAAATGGGGGGGGTTCCCCCGGGGGGGTTCCCCCCCAACCCCCTTTTTTTAATTTTTTTTTTAATTGTTCCCTTTTTTTTAACTCCCGAACCCCTAAAATAAATATATAATTAAAAAAAACGAAAGTCGACATTTTTTTTTTCGACATTTTTTTGTCAACATTTTTGTCTGTCGATATTTTTTTTTCGAAATTATGACTGGCCACCATTTATTATATTTTATTATTTATCTTATGTATTGCACTGCCCATTCCCACCTACCCCCAGCACGTTTCCCTTTCCGTCCTTCCCTGCACTTGCGCGATCTCAATTTCACCTGGCCTAATAAGATTGTTGTCTTTGTCCTCCCTCTATTCCCCCTCCCTTGCCTCGTCGCGCCTTGAAACACTTGTTTATAGGTGCGTTATAAATGCCACATCATATCAGAGGATGGGCCTTTGGTCATTGATGGCTATTTGCTCACTGATGGGATATTTATTAAATGACAAGTCCTTTCCTGTCAAGTCACCCATAGATGGCTGCCACTCGTTGATGGGCTGCTGACAAGATTTCCGCTATCAATGTAGAACTCAGCATAGCCAAACTTGTTACAGATGTCGATGACAGAACATTCCCTGTTGATAGCAGTTTCGTGGATGGAGTCTGTGTCTTTGAAGACCTATCCGTTGGCAGGGGTATGCTGGAAGCCTCCGCTGGCATTTGCACCATAGTTGTGGTTGTGCGTGAATTCCCCGTGGAGGGGGAATCTTTTCCTTGTCACTGACACATGGACCCTTTGGTAAAGTGAGTTCCACCATAACATGTGTCCTATCCTTAGCTGACTTTTCATGGTGTTTGGTGCGGGCATCCTGCGGGGGCATCCTGCCTCTTGCCAGCTTGATGTCTGTTCTCTGAGTGAAATCATTTCCCAGATGTCATAGGGAAGTACATTTATAATGTTCTTAGGGTACCATGGATGTCTCTCACTGATTTGAGCCCTGAGGCAATGACTACCCCCTCCCTCAGGTATACTAGGAGCCGCCTGCTTCATTCATAGAGGGAATGTTGAGTAAATGTAAGGCCAATATCATATTCCTCAGCAACATGATACATGCGGAGCTGTTTATGCACGCTCAAGTGAGCTCATAATGCATATGTTCATATTCTCACACTTTTTTCAGTCCTTAAAGAGTGATTGCGTTGCTCTTATTGGTGATGGTGCTACCTCAGGACTAGACATGCTTCCAGTAAATCACTTATAAAATCACCCAGTTTGAAATTCACTGAGAAGCCATGCTTAGAATGTGGCAAAAGTAGATGAATCGAATGAGATTAGAAACATCTGAGAATGGCCTCCTGGCAGGTGCTTATGCGAAACACCTAGTTGCGAGTGGGCGTATGGACCTAAATGGGGTGGAAAGCCTGCAAACTTTGTTTACATCCTGTATGTTGCTATGGCAAATGCAAACTGAGGATTCCCTGATAATGAGGCAGCATTCCACGCATGTTAATCTATGAAATATTCAATGCTGGAGAACATTTGGGATGGAGGGAAGACATAGAGAAGACCACTTGGCCAAGGAATCTAGAATTGTCCACTTCCCAACCTTGCTGACCCCATCCCCAGTGCAATACTGCCCGTCCCGGATGCAATAGCACCAGGTCTGGGCATTGTCCCTGGATACAAGGAGGTCCATCTGGGTCAGCCAACCTCTGACAGACCGTCTGAAAAAGAAGAGGAGACAGGCCTTAATTCTATGATGAGGCTTACACTGTTTCACCTTCCCATTGTTTTTGCCCCTGGAAGGAATGGCTCTTAGAGAAACAAGCTCCGGCTTGGCCCAATGAACCAGACTGCATACTAAGTGGGACAGAGGAGATCACCTGACACACCCCTTCCTGTTGACATATAATACCGCCACGAGCTATCAGTCCTGACTAGAACCCTTGACTAAATCAAGGGAAGGAACTCCAGCAATGCCTTCACATTCATCCTCAGATACTTCCAGTTGGAGGAGTGAACTATCTCTAATGAAGACCACTGGCCATGGGCTTCTTTAGTTTCCAGTATTGGACCCAGAACCCACAGGCTTACCATCCATAGCTTTGATCTTGCAGGAGACTGTAGAAACAATAAATACTGTTTCAAGGGCTGAGTAGGAGATGGATGGATATGAAGGATCCCAATCAGATTCCCAAGATCCATTCTATAAGGATCCTAATAAGAACAGGAATGGTGTCAGAGGGGGCGTCTATGACGTCTGGCCCAAGGAACCAAAAACTGATTTTGCCACGAAACCCTAATTCTGCAGACCCATTCAATCAGGAAGTTCTTCTCAAAGAGAAACACCTGTCCCAATTCTGTCAAAATCTAGTTCCAGTAAAGAACAGGTCATGGGTTGGAACCAGGTGTAACTTCTGTCAGTTTAAGCAGGTGCCCAAACCATTCAAGGGCAGGGAGCACTCTAGGCTAGTCCTTCTGTAGTTTGGCCTGGGAAGTTGCCATCACTAGGCGGTCCTCCAAGTAAGAATATATCAGGATGTCCTCTTGGTGCACAATCCGCATCAGGGGAACCAAAAGCTTGGTTAAGATGGGGGTACCTTATTTCATCGGTAGGGTTCTGAAATTGGGGATGACGATTCACCACTGCAGACCAGAGGAAATTCTGGGATGGCCGGGGCGGGTCAGGGGGCAGGCAGTGAGGGAAAGAGCGCCTGGCCATTTGCTGCGTGGGAAAGGCCTGCACAGTAAATGTCATTGGAGCAAAAACATGCAACCGTTTAGTTATATAATGGTGCTTGGGTGTTAGAGACAGCACAAAGAAGTGGGATATGTTTCCCATAAATGTACCATAATGAATTTGAGATGTATTCGTGCAACAATTCTACCCACCAATGGAGAACACAAATCTCAATGGAAAATTTGCTCAAGATGCTATGGGTACCCAGGTGATATCAATATCTGAAAAAGGGTTCCACATCCTGGTCATGCCATGGCAATGCTTGGCAAAGAGGTATC
Source organism: Ambystoma mexicanum (assembly GCF_040938575.1). Taxonomy (NCBI): domain Eukaryota; kingdom Metazoa; phylum Chordata; class Amphibia; order Caudata; family Ambystomatidae; genus Ambystoma; species Ambystoma mexicanum. The sequence goes on from NC_090921.1 coordinate 143,937,687, forward strand.
TGGTTATATGATAAGGTGCCTATGCATTTGATGGCAACACCTGGCAACGAGGTGCGTATCTGGGTGCATGATGATGTGCCTATGCATTTGATGGCAACACCTGGTAACAAGGTGAGTATCTGGGTACATGATGATGTGCCTATGCATTTGATGGCAGCACCTGGCAATGAGGCGAGTATCTGGTAGATGATGTGCCTATGCCTTTGATGGCAACACCTGGCAACGAGGTACGCATCTGGGTATATGATGATGTGCCTATGCATTTGATGGCAACACCAGGCAACGAGGTGCGTATCTGGGTGCATATGATGTGTCTATGCATTTGATGGCAACACCTGGCAACGAGGTGAATATCTGGCAGATGATGTGCCTATGCATTTGATGGCAACACCTGGCAACGAGGTCTGCATCTGGCTATATGATGATGTACCTATGCATTTGATGTGGCAACACCTGGTAACACAGTGAGTATCTGGGTACATGATGATGTGCCTATTCATTTGATGGCAACACCTGGCAACAAGGCAAGCATCTGGTAGATGATGTGCCTATGTCTTTGATGGCAACACCTGGCAACGAGGTGAGCATATGAGTATATGATGTTGTGCCTATGCCTTTAATGGCAACACCTGGGAACGAGGTGAGCATCTGAGTATATGATGATGTGCCTATGCCTTTAATGGCAACACCTGGCAACAAGGTGAGCATCTGGGTATATGATGTGCCTATGCCTTTGATGGCAACACCTGGCAATGAGGTGAGCATCTGGGTGTATGATGATGTGCCTTTGCGTTTGATGGCAACTCCTGGTAACAAGGTGAGTATCTGGGTACATGATGATGTGCCTATGCATTTGATGGCAAAACCTGCCAACAAGGTGAGCATCTGGAAGATGATGTGCCTATGCCTTTGATGGCAACACCTGACAACGAGGTGAGCATCTGAGTATATGATGATGTGCCTATACATTTGATGGCAACACCTGGCAATGAGGCGAGTATCTGAGAGATTACAACAATAATTGTGTGGCATAAGACTTGAACCACAAAGCGCCATAGCTTGAGCTATGTAAATATTAACCCTCTTATTGAAGGTTGAGAATTGGTCGTTACTCTAATGAAGGTGTAGGGGGCAGTTGGGATGATTTCGACCCTATGCCCAGGGCAACCAACAAGGAATTCAAGTACAATGGATTCACAACCACACTGCACTCTCCTTGAGAGTGGATGCACGGCAAGCTGCCAGGGATGTCAGAGTTGAGAGTTACACAATTGGGGCTAATATAATTTACTGTAAACAGTACACTTTAGGTTCCCACAAGTGGGAGAACAGAACACAGTCAATCCTGGAAGAAGACCTTGAGGTCGAAACACGTGTTGGCTGTTTTACCTTTCGTTAAAATATTCCATTCATCTAAACTTAATGTGTATTCACAGTGTGGTTGTGAATCTGTTATACTTCAATTCCATATCTGGTAGATGATGTGCCTATGCCTTTGAATGTAACACCTGGCAACGAGTTGGGCATCTGGGTATATGATGATGAGCCTATGCATTTGATGGCAACACCTGGCAACGAGGTGAGGATTTGGGTGCATGATGATGTGCCTATGCATTTGATGGCAACACCTGGCAACGAGGTGAGGATCTGGGTGCATGATGATGTGCCTATGCATTTGATGGCAACACCTGGCAACGAGGTGAGTAGCTGGGTATATGATATGTGGGGTGAAAATACAGCCCCAGAGTGACAGAGATTGAGAGGCCATGCAAGACCCTATTATCAGAATGAAGCTGTGTGATGTTGATACTATTGGACTATGCAGGCCAGTCCAAAACACTTCTTTTGCAACATGAGGCCTAGTGAGGAAATGAAAATGGGCTTCCCTCAACTTTGTCAAATGAAAGGCACTCAGCAGAAGGAGAGTGTGTCTCAGAACGGTAATATTTGTAACTGTGTCGAATGGATTCCAAAAAGACACATGGTGCTGCAGATGCTGACTTCGTGTAAATGGGGAAAAGATACATTGAAATGCTGTGCATTTGAAAAATACAATGGAGGAATTGTGCCTTACATTTAAGAAGTGAAGCAAAGTGACATATTTCATTTGTCACGGAGAAAGACACTTACTTTCCACAAATAAACTGAGATTTAAATGGAAAGGCCTACTTGTTGTAGAAGTGAAGAATAGTTTCCTATGTTAACTGTGGCCTATGAGTTATAATACCAAAAGTGAAGTTATATCTGTTTAAATATTGTTTTGTAGTTATAAACAGCAGGGCAGATGCGATACAAAATGTCATGGTGAACACATATTTTGAATTTAAAATGCTATTCTGTTAGAATGATGTATGTAGCTTGTTTTCCCCATGGAGCTGAAAGGTCTGTGCCTCTGAAACCTTGACCTCAAGACATTTGGGCTGGGCTCCCCAGGAAAAGCAGGCCTGGTTTTTACTTTAAAATACAAAGAAATATAAATAATTAGATCAGAAATGTGGAGGGTATAGATAAGACGGCTAGCAGAAATGACCATTAAGGTCAGGTCTCCCCATTAACAGTGCAATAGCTCCGAACAGAGACCTTTGAAGACATTTAATGGCCAGGGTGGAATAATAGGAGCCAGGCAGATGTTCGTGTCATATGACCGGGGAGAAATGAAACTCAGGAGGGGCTTTGTTGGGAATATGAAACTACGACCTTCCATATTTATGCATTGCTATTGATTAACATTGAACTCCCTTTTCTTTAATAACAGGAGAACCATACGTCACAGTGAGCCTGTCCAGGTCTCATATTAAAGATCACAGAATGCCTGTCTGTTCTATGTATCTCTTAATTTGCTGTGATGTATAAAACTTGAGTTAGGAAGAAAACCATGATCCTGACCGTCTCATAATTCGGAGGAATTCAAAGGTTTGTGAACTGATACAATGGCAAATTAACATTTCAATAGTGTAATGGCATATTTTTCACTAATTCAGGTCAGAGGAAAATTGCAAAAAACGAGACCTCCTCCCAGGAAGGTTTGCCAAAATAAAATTAGTATTCCCCGATTAGCCATGTAAAATTCAAAAATATATATGCTCATGCAGTTCTCTGAAAAATGAAAGTTGTTGCCATCTGTAAAAAAACAAAATGCAAAAACATGTCATTTTGAAATGATCCATCTTCCTCCTCCCCATTATCCATAATACAGACCTCTAAACTTCTTGCCTTATCAGATAACAGTGAGCGGATCAGTGGGAGTGAGAAAAAGAGAGATGTCAAATCCATAGCGTGGGAATATTCAGAATATGAAAGTGTCATCAGCGCTACATAATATCAGTTTTCAATCTAGAGAGAGAGAGACGGAAGGGGAAAAGAGAGGAGAGCAGACTGACAACAACAGAGTGCTTACAGATGGAAGGCTGACACCCTGGAGAGCAGATAGACAGGGGACCTTTGGCCACTTTCTGGGGACTTTTGCCTGGAAGGCGGGAGCCCTATCTGAGAGAGAGGCCTAAAATCTGGCTGGAGGGACCTTGCTGTGAATAGAGACCAGAGGTGTGAGCTTTCTACATATTCCTAAAAGAGAGTCTGAAATCCGGCTGGCCTCATGAGCTAAGAACAGAAATCTCCCCTGTAAGTAGATATATCCCAAAGCTATCAATTGTGTGGGGTGCTACCTGCCTTAATTCCATTTCATTAGTGGGTGAGAGGGAGAAATGCTGGGTAGGCCCTGACCATATTTGTCTAAAAAGATAAGCTCAATTAATTCCTCATCCCCTATCTATTTAAATTGAATTGTGTTGGGAAATATCTGCCTTTATCCTGTCCATTTAACTGTGGGTGGGCGTGGGAGGGAAAACTGTGTAGACTCTTAGCACATTTAATTACAGTTAATTCAATTAATTCCCATATAGAAAAGATAATGGAATGAGTTTTGTTACAATTCGAAAATAACAAATTTCATACACAGTGTGTTAGCGCCATTACAGTCAATAAAGTACTTGGGTGACTCTACCTTTCTGAAACCCCTGACTTCCTTACAGAAGGGGGCTGTCCATAATCCCAAAATAAGTAACCCTAAACTCTGCCATTCAAGTGAATGTAGAGTGTGCAAAACAACATTTCCCGTTTATTCACTTGCATCCCAAATCAGAATCCCAAAGCCCTGCATTTTATTCGAATAAATAGCCCAAAACGGTTTTCCCTTTGAGTTCCTTTCCCAAACCCTGACTTTTTCATAAAAAGCCAAAACGATGTTCCTACTGTATTCCCACTCCCTGCACCTTGCCTTCAAACTAAGAGGTCATATATATAACTGATGCCTGTGGGTTGCTAGGAGAGAAGGGTATCCCTACAAAATATCCCCACCAAAAATATCGCCGTTTATATGGCTGTTTGTCTCGCCATAGGCAACATTTTTGGGGGGGGATAATTTGAGGGAGCGGGGCTTGCGGGGGTGTCCCCCGCACATTTTAAAATAATGCAGGGTTGCGGGGGTGTCCCCCGTGGGCTCCATGGGTCAATATTGCCGCAAAAATATGGCAATATTTTTGTATCGCGATGTTCTTGCGGGGGTATTAACACATGGAACCGAGAGAAGAGCATTGCGATAACCCAAGCAATCACTGGGTGTTGTTTAAAATTACCTATTGGTTAATGTGCAAAGAAATCCTATGTGTGTTTTGATTTCAAATCTCCAAATTCAACCTGCATTTGTGGTAACTGAAAATCTGTTAAGAAATATATGTTGGTCAATTGATGCAAGTCATTTGCATTTGTGATTATTCTGTGTTATTCAGTGAAGACATTTTAATAAATATGCACTGTTATTTCTATACACCGGCCTGATTTCTAGCTTATTGGTGAAACAGAGGGTATCTGATAAACGTTGTTATACAGGTTGGAGGCCTAACCAAATTTGAATCTGCTAAGCGCTTTGTGTGGGGAAGTAGGAGGGACTCCCTGAGTTGAGAATGACCACCCAATAAACCGTGACAGATGATGTGCCTTTGCATTTGATGGCAACACGAGGCAACGAGGTGAGTTTTCTGGGTGCATAATGATGTGCCTATACATTTGATGGCAACACTTGGCAACGAGGTGGGTATTGTGTGGGAGTGGCAGGGCCATTCGGGCCCCCCCTCACCCATCACTTGCTCGACCAACAGTGGAGGTCGCTCCCTATTTTTGCCCCGTGTACATAACCAGCCTCCGTGCTGATGACGACGCAGGTGGGGCTGTTGGAAAGACACTTGGCATCCATCTTGGACACCTCCGACTCCATCTTTGGGTTAGGCCTCACCACGATACTACGAGAAGGCTTCTCTCCCCTCTGCAGTGCTGCGCACAGTGCTCGCAAAAGCCCCCACCTTTTCTCCCCGTCTCTGAAAGCCCTGCAGCTCCATTCTCATACCGGAGGTAATTGAACAATATAAATGTAACGCCTCACCCTTCCTCTGGGATCACTGTCCTGTGCGTGAACCGGCACGAACCATGCCTTGCAAACACATCCATCTCCACAAAACCTGCCTATGCCCCCCTCATCCCCGGTACTGGAAAATTACTGCCAATACAGCCCCTTGGCCCCGAAAGGTATTCTTCTGATGTGCCAGACATGTAACCCCAGTACGATGCCCACCCCAGTGTGCCACGACTGATAAAAGTCGTCCTCTGTCACAGTATATTGCACCACAGAACTAACAAATGTCAGCATGCCCCTTAGTCTCTTTGATGCGCCTAGAACCACCCCATGATCAGCGATCCCACCTGGATCGAGCCCTCCCGAGTTGTGATAAACCCCCAAAGACCCCAGTGAAATATGATGTGGTTGTAGGCTTAGAATTTATAGAGGATAATGATTTGCTCAAAGGAGACTCAGTAACTGTTATTTAGTGCATGCTTGAAGCAATATGTTATGTTAGATTAGCTAGGGCCTGCCCGGCTTCATCGTGACCTGACCCTCACCCGACCCGGACACAGGCAGCTGGACCTCGTGGTATGAGCCCTCCCGCCAACTGAATAACCAATCCAGTGTTAGGCGATCCTCTGCACACCAGTCCACTCCACATCAGAACACTGCTCACATTCCCCCAACATCTCCTCCCACAGTTCGAGGCTCAAGTGATTCGGTAAACCCAAAGGTCCGAAAACACCGTACCAGCTTTGATGTACGGGCTCGATTGCAACCCTTTCTGCATTGGCAATTGCCTTGGAGAACATATAGCAGAAGGGGCGGCGTTACGTCTTCACGTCGGTCACGTGATCCATTGTGGCGTTCCTCACGTGACCTTGGTGGACGTCACATGACCCAGAGACGTCACATGACCCAGAGACACACAGTATAAAGGTCTGAGAGACAGAATGCTCATTGCTTCTCAGCTGTCTTCAGACCCTGTTTGGCGTTACGAATTGCTCCTTGTTACTTTGATCACGGAACTCTACCTCGGACTCCTTCGGACACCCCTTTGTACCTTTGCTTGGAACTGTATACCTGTTGCCGGATTTTGGACTTCACCTCGACTTGTCTTTGGATCATCCCTTGATACCTTGCTGAACTTCTACGCCATTTTCCTTCTGGGGATTCAAGTCAAGCCCTCTCTCCTACAGGTGGCTAACCCTACATCCACGCTCACCTGCGGTTCTACTATTCCAGGGACCGCCGCATCATCTCGAACCTCTCTACTAGGTTACCTGGGTTTCCCCAACACCAGATAGGTAAGAGACTTTAGACCCTATTGTTTACCTGATTGTATTGTAATTGCCTGGTACTTAACCTCGTTCCCTTTTGACAGCAGCATCGGTGTTCCAGAGGTTCCGTGGATCTGGGAAGACATCTCTCACCTGTGGCCTCAAAGGTCGCACAGCGGGTTTCTATTAGTCCCCCTGTGCGTCACTTGGGGACGGAGGTCTCATCGGTCTACACGACTCTCAAGTCAGAACAGACTGAGAAGCCGTTTAGTCGTGTTTGACGATGCAGGGATCCACGGAAGAACCCATAGCTGCCTTAGTCCAGGCTATTACAGTATTAAGGGCAGATATGGCCGCCGCGAACACGGTGATCCACCAAAGGTTAGATTCCATACAGAGTGTTCAGCATTCCCTTCCCGCAGACCCTGAGTTTGGAGATGCTAGCTCCTCAACTACTCCTCCTCCCTTGGCTGCTGCTACAGTCCCAACCCCGGTGGTCCTCCCAACCCCTTCCCCCCTGGCTGCTCCTGAACGCTATCAAGGTGACCCCAAGAAATTCAGGACCTTTGTTAATCAGTGCAAGTTACATTTCTTATGCAGACCTTTGGCCTTTCCTACTTCCACAGCTAAAGCCGCTTTCGCCCTTTCCCATTTAGCCGGGTCAGCTGCCGCTTGGGCTAATCCCCTGCTGGAGAATAATAGCCCAGTCCTTTATGACTTTGATCTGTTGGTTCTAGAAATGTCTCGAGTATTCGACACCCGACACAAGGCACAGTCTAGGGATTTGGAGTTGTTAGAATTAACTCAGGGTAGAAGGACTTTGATAGACTACATCACCGATTCAATCAACTAGTTGCTGAAACATCATGGCCAGAAAACAAGCGGGCGGTGGTCTTTTATAGGGGGTTGAATAACATCATGAAAGATGCATTAGCAGTGATCCCTTCTGTGCCCACTCAGTATCAGTAATTGGTTGATCTCGCCCTGCAGATAGATGCACGGCGATCGGAGCGTAGAGCCGAATTGGGGGTCTCTTCCCATCCTACTCTTGCTAGTACTCCTGCTCCCAGTACAGAAGAACCTATGCAAGTGGGAGGTTTACGTAGTCCTATTACCACATCTGAGAGGGAACGTAGGAGGGTGGATAATGCATGCTTTTATTGTGGCACCACTGGACATTTTGTGAAAGAGTGTCCTCGACGTCCCAAGAAGAGCCAGGTTTTTCGGACAGCTCGACCTTAGACCCGGAGAACAGGTCGAGTGTTCCGTCATCATCTCCGGGTACCCCTCTTGCCTTTGCTCGGGTTCGACCCATCTCTGTAAAGGCTACTCTATGTCCCTCTACAGGCCTTCTTCATGCAGTCAATATCATCATTGATTCAGGTGCTACTGGTAATTACATAGACATTGATTTGGCCCATTCCCTCAACCTGCCTTTAGTGGTAAAAACACGACCTGAACATGTCCAAGCCGTAGACGGCTCTGCGTTAGTTTCTGGTCCCGTTAGACACCAAACTGCACCTCTCTTGTTGAACATCCAAGAAATTCACACAGAGACCTTAAGTTTTGATTTGATTACCACACCTCAATTCGGTATCATATTAGGGATTCCATGGTTACGTGAACACAATCCGCTGATCAATTGGCAGTCAGGCACTGTGCTCTTCGAGTCCGAGGTCTGTCAGAATTATTGCCTCCCGGTCCATCAAACCACTGACACACCTTCTCGGGCCTTGGGAGCCTTAGCTCAACTCACGCTGACTGTTGACGATCCAGAGATTGTGCATTCTCATACTGTTGGGGGCTTGGTGTCTGGGATTCCACCTGAGTACAAAGCATTCGAATCAGTTTTCGATCGTGGCTCTTCTGAGGTGCTTCCTCCACATAGACCATATGACTGCCCAATCGAAATACTCCCTGATTCCGCTATTCCTTCGGGCAGGATCTATTCCTTGTCCCCTTCGGAGGAACAAGCGTTGAAAGAGTATGTACAGAACGCCCTTCGTTTAGGACATATCCGCCCCTCAACTTCACCAGCGGCAAGCCCTATATTCTTTGTACCCAAGAAGGAGGGGGATTTACGTCCTTGTGTGGATTATCGGCGTCTTAACGCTATCACAAAAAAGGATAGATATCCAATCCCGTTAATCACACCACTTCTAGATCACTTATCACATGCTTCTATTTTCACCAAGCTTGACCTACGCGGCGCATACAATTTAGTGCGCGTTCGCGAGGGAGACGAGTGGGAAACTGCTTTCTGTACCCGTTACGGCTTGTATGAATATCTAGTCATGCCCTTCGGCCTATGTAATGCCCCGGCCACATTCCAACGATTCATGAATGACATATTCAGGGATATTCTGGATGTATACATGGTTGTGTACTTGGACGACATCTTAATCTTTTCTCGTAGTCTTGATGACCATGTAAAGCATGTCCGAGAAGTACTATCCCGTCTGAGAGAACATTCCTTATTCGCCAAACCTGAGAAATGTCAGTTCCATAAAACGTCTGTTGAGTTTCTGGGTTTCCACATTACCCCTGGGGCGTTATCCATGAACGAATCTAAGGTCAAAGCAGTATTAGATTGGCCAGTACCTCAAACACTCAAGTCCTTGCAGGCCTGTTTGGGATTCGCCAACTTTTATAGACGTTTCATTTCTTCCTTTTCCACAATTGTTGCCCCGCTCACGGCTCTGACCAGTCCTCAGGTACCCTATCGTTGGCAGAGAGAACATCAGGAGGCTTTTGAGGCTTTGAAAACCACCTTTACTACCGCACCGGTACTCCAGCACCCCAATCCTGATCTTCCGTTCATAGTTGAGGCGGATGCTTCTTCTTTTGCTCTCGGTGCGGTACTGTCTCAAACATGTCCTACAACAGGCAAGTTACACCCAGTGGCATACCATTCCCGTAAGTTTTCCAGTACTGAGACTCATTACACCGTTACGGAGAAGGAACTCTTGGCTGTCATGGATGCCTTTCGTGTTTGGCGCCATCATCTTCTGGGGGCTAAACATCCCATCACTGTTTACTCAGATCATCGGAATTTACAGGATCTGGCTTCATTGAAGTGCATTAATAGCAGACAGGTCCGATGGCATCTTTTCTTTTCCTCCTTTGATTTTCATATTATGCATCGTCCTGGCACTTCACATGGAAAAGCAGATGCCTTGTCACGTTCCCCGGGGGGGGTCGAGTTGCCAACCTTCCCGGTCACTGTTCTCGGAAAGAGTCATGTGATTTGTCTTTGTACACCTTCGTTGTCATTATTAGACTCGGTCCGATCCTGGACTAGCAATCATTCCGATCAGTTGCGAGAATGGGAACCAGTGTATTCTTTCGTACATGAACGTCTGTTCCTTCCTACACCTGACACTCGTAATCTGGCCCTTGAGTGGTCTCATGATGCTCCCTTTAATGCCCATCCCGGTCAAGAGCGCACTTTAGATCTTCTCAAACGTTGGTGTTGGTGGCCCTCTATGAAGCGCGATGTAGAGTGTTATGTCAATTCGTGCGCAGTATGTGCTCAGGCTAAATATCGAAGGGGTCGACCGGTTGGGTTGTTACTTCCGCTTCCGGTACCTCCCAGGCCCTGGCATACGTTGACTATGGATTTCGTTACCGATCTCCCCAGGTCGAAAGGCTTTGATCCCATCTGGGTAGTGGTGGACACGTTCACAAAAATGGCTCGTTTTGTTCCTTGTAAAGGCATTCCTTCGGCCCCGGTCTTGGCGGACTTGTTTTTTGAACATGTGTTCATGTTATTCGGCCTTCCTTCGGTCATTATATCCGATCGAGGATCACAGTTCACCTCTCGGTTCTGGAGGTCGTTGACGAAATTACTGGGCATTGATACCAGGTATTCTTCGGCCTATCATCCTGAGACCGATGGGCAGACCGAAAGGACGAATCAATCTATGGAGCAGTACCTTCGTTGCCTTATATTGCAACATCAGACCTCCTGGTTGGCCGTTTTACGGCTTGCTGAGTTCGCGTACAATAATGCGGCTCATTCAGCTACTGGTTATTCTCCCTTTTACGCCCTCTACGGCCAACATCCCAAGGTCTTGCCGGTCCCTGATGCTTCTATTTCTTCGAATCCTGCGGCCACAACATGTCTTAGGGATCTGTCTGCTGTACAGGCTAGTACTGTGGTCCATCTCACCGAAGCAAAGGCTTCTATGTAGACCCGTGTGGATGGCAAACGTCGAGCTGCTCCCCCTCTGGTGGTGGGTTCTAGGGTCTGGTTGTCTTCACATCATCTTCGCCTAGTGGGTTGCCGGAAATTGCTACCTCGTTTTGTCGGTCCGTATGTGATCTCTCAGGTTGTGAATCTGGTGGCTTTTCGTCTAGTGCTTCCTAGTTCTTGGCGTATCCATCCTGTATTCCATGTCTCCCTCCTCAAGCCTTGTCCCGATTCTGTCCGTCTCCGAGCCCCTGTTGCGCCGGTGTCCCTGGCCTCTCCTGATGTCTTTGAGGTGTCGGCCATTTTAGGGTCCAGATGGTTTAGGGGTAGGCTCCAATATCTGGTGGATTGGAAGGGCTACGGCCCGGAGGAGCGTTCATGGGTTTCCGCCTTAGATCTGAACGCCCCTCGCTTGGTGGCCCGCTTCCATAAGGATCATCCGTCCTGCCCACGGGGTCGTGGGCCGTTGGGGGGGGGGCTATGTTAGGCGATCCTCTGCACACCAGTCCACTCCACATCAGAACACTGCTCACATTCCCCCAACATCTCCTCCCACGGTTCGAGGCTCAAGTGATTCGGTAAACCCAAAGGACCGAAAACACCGTACCAGCTTTGGTGTACGGGCTCGATTGCAACCCTTTCTGCATTGGCAATTGCCTTGGAGAACATATAGCAGAAGGGGCGGCGTTACGTCTTCACGTCGGTCACGTGATCCATTGTGGCGTTCCTCACGTGACCTTGGTGGACGTCACATGACCCAGAGACGTCACATGACCCAGAGACACACAGTATAAAGGTCTGAGAGACAGAATGCTCATTGCTTCTCAGCTGTCTTCAGACCCTGTTTGGCGTTACGAATTGCTCCTTGTTACTTTGATCACGGAACTCTACCTCGGACTCCTTCGGACACCCCTTTGTACCTTTGCTTGGAACTGTATACCTGTTGCCGGATTTTGGACTTCACCTCGACTTGTCTTTGGATCATCCCTTGATACCTTGCTGAACTTCTACGCCATTTCCCTTCTTGGGATTCAAGTCAAGCCCTCTCTCCTACAGGTGGCTAACCCTACATCCACGCTCACCTGCGGTTCTACTATTCCAGGGACCGCCGCATCATCTGAGTCTCGAACCTCTCTACTACGTTACCTGGGTTTCCCCAACACCAGATAGGTAAGAGACTTTAGACCCTATTGTTTACCTGATTGTATTGTAATTGCCTGGTACTTAACCTCGTTCCCTTTTGACAGCAGCATCGGTGTTCCAGAGGTTCCGTGGATCTGGGAAGACATCTCTCACCTGTGGCCTCAAAGGTCGCACAGCGGGTTTCTATTAGTTCCCCTGTGCGTCACTTGGGGACGGAGGTCTCATCGGTCTACACGACTCTCAAGTCAGAACATCCAGTTGGAGCAACATCATGTATTACATATGTATCCAACTGTTTTATCCAATCCAGTGTCTATATAGTCCCCTATGCAATGATGTCATGTATGACGTGATATTCTTACTTAAGCTGCCACCTTTGTAATGTTTGCCAGAGCGCTCTCGGGCAGCAGAGTTCTCTGGATGCCACATTTTATATAAACAACTAACTCTTGCAGCCTGTCCTCCTGGTCTCATTCCCCGCTGGGGTGTGTTATATTCTTTTATATCTTGGGCATGCAAGTCGGGGAGTGGGCCTACATTTTGGTGACCCCCGCAATGTGATTGGGACAGGTGCCCCGAGGCCCCCATGCCGTGCAGCAAGATCCGGGACGCCCCCCATCAAAACCATTGCCTCCACGGTCGACCAGTTTGTGCGCACAAAAGAGCGGGTCCAAGAGTTCCCACTTGCCAAATACCCAACTAAAAACTGCTCGGCAGGGTGGGCCACGGTTTGGTTGGGGTGCGGACCAGATTGTGGATAGACCACGAACGGTGGCTCTCGGACCACCCAACTGAACACGTGAGTACTGGCTGCAAGACTTTGCAAGGGGAAGAAAGGGAGTGGGTAGAAAGGGACAAGGGAACGGCTTGGGTAAAAGTACAGAACAGTGGGGGACAAGATACAGGGTCTGTGTGAATGTTACTGAGGCTTTTTCTCATCTATCCTTTATATGGCCATTAGGTTTTTAGTAAAAAGAAGTAAATAGGGAGTACGGAAGCCTAGCTCAAACAGGGTAGAATGCGGCGCCGCATAGCATTGTCTTGTCCAGTGCAGGGAACAAGTGAATATGAAGAGAAAAAGTAGGAGTCTCGTATATTGAGTAGGCTCGGAGTAGTAATTTAGATTATTCTTTTTCCGTGTGAGCAGAATTCGTGGAAAGGTAACCTGAGGGGGCTTAAATGTGGGGAGTGTGTGTGAGACAGCAAGAGTGAGGGGCGATAGCGTTAAATAAGCCAAAGTAGGGGATAACAAGAAGGCAGTTTATGTTACATGTACTTTGTTTTTTCTGTTATATGTTTGTCTGTCAGTAAGTACCGTTGCATGTGTGGTCTGACAAATAAAATGTTTAACAAGAAGTAGTACTGACAAAATTGTGATTGACGATCAAAAGTGTTCTGAATATTGGAGAGTTGTTGGAATTTTCTTTTGGTAAACGAAGTTGTAAAGTAAATTGAGAACGTTTATTTGACCCGGGGAGGGAAAAGGAAAAAGAGGTGCTAAACACGAGCCAAGGTAATACAAACGCCACTATGGGAGGGAGCACGACACTAGCACATATCTGTCAGCATCTCCCTCTATATAGCGAGAAATCAGTAGGTGTCAGAAATAAAAGGAGATAGCGTACAGCCCATATGGCCGGAAGGAGAGTCCTTCGATAAGAGGGTATTGGATCTGGTATCAACACATTTACTAGCAAAATATAAAGGTAAGCAGTTGCAAAACAGAGGGGAAATACTAGATTTGTGGTGCATGTTCGAGGAGGTAACACCTAGCAGTGAGGTGAGTAAAAGACCCGATAGTAAAAGAGGAAGAAAAACAGGAGAGGAGACTGATGCGCAATGGGGGAGTGTTCAACACCACTAAAAGAGAGCGAGTCAACAAAAATGTACCCGTTGCTGGCAAGGCCTGCAGTGGGGTTCAGTGAGCCTGTATGTTCCAGCGTGCACCACAGCAACCCCAAGAACAGCAGCATCTCCCACCGCCCCGCCCCCCTATGAGACAGGAGGGCTGTATGGACCAACTATCGTGCCCCCGGTGAACATAACACGACCAACAGGAGACTCAGATAGACAGCTAGCACATGCACAGATGGAGATAACGAGGTTAAGAGTATTGTGTGACAGGAGCCACATGTTGCAAGGGGGAGGGGAAATGCCACCATTGACGACTGGTGAACTCACACCACCTTCGAGTGTTGCAGGATCAAGTATCGCTGGAGAAAGTGTTGTAGGGGGGACCCCACCACCACCAGCACCTGTGCAGATACCAAGAGGACAAGAGCAAGAGTGGCAGTCTGGAGAGTTCCTGTTTCATCTAAATGGCAAACCGGTTAGGATAATACGACCGGCAACACCAGACAGCCAACACGGAGAAGGACAAGGGGAAAGGGAGTCAGAAGAAGAGGCAAAGGAAGTGTGGAGTGACTTAGATGAATGCGAAGAAGGAGCAGCAGCAGCGGGAATAACATTACCATTCCATTTTGATCAAGGAGATGTTAGATCGCCACCAAGGTGGCAAGGGGGGTTGAGACAGAGAGTAGGAAACATGCTGGTAAGTAAAACAAAGAAGGGAATGGTAAGTAAAAGAGGGGGAAAGACAAAGCTACAGATGCCTCTTATACACAAGGGGGCAGGGAGGCCCAATTACATATCATGGGCGCAAATGGACAAGAATAACTTTGGGTGAGCGGAGAAGTGGATACACATGTTCGAAAAACATACGGCAGGAGTCCCTCTAGCGATAGGGGATGTAAAGAGTTTGTTGGTATCAGCGGTGGGCGATCAATCAGATGCAGTGTGGGTAAAAGCGGGGTACCCAGGAGTGACTATGAGTTGTGACCGCCATGACGGGTCAGCATTTAATAATGTCAGATCTATGGTGTGGGATGCATTACGAAGGACGTTTCCTGATACTCCAGATTTACACTTAGTGATGCAATGCACAATAGGAGAGGAAGAGGAGCCTACGCAATTCATCCTCTGGGTGCAGGACCTGTGGAGAAGTGAAACTGGCATGCCCTGGGACCAATCAACAGCCTTATTTTATTTTATAATAAAGAAAGGGCTCCTGAAGGAGGTTCAGAAGGCCTTGGATAAAATAGCTGGGATAGAAGCCAAAGGTTTGCCAGAGATTCAAAGCATAATCGTACACAACTGTGGGAGGATCAAAGAAAGGGAAAAAGAAGCAAAATTGGTACAGAATAAATTAGTGAAGGTTGTGGCTATGAATGCAACAACATCAAAAGCCAGACAGGAGGAAGGCCAAGAAGAGGGAGGAAGCGGCCCAATAAAAATGGCAGCAACATGGACAGGAAACGGGCAGGAACAGTGGGATGGAGAGGAGCAATACAGAAGGCAACAGTGGCAAGGAAGGACACCAAGAGGACGAGGTGGGTACAGAGGGCCGAGAGGGGGGTTCGGAGGATTGGGAAATAGAGGATTTGGAGGACCTGGAGCCAGCGGAGGGCCACAAGGATCATGTTGGAACTGTGGAAGGTGGGGGCATTACTCACGAGAATGCAGGATGAGCCATATGGGATACTACCAAGGGCAGCCCCCCATGGGAAATGAGCAGCAATATGGCTACCCCCACCCAGCCTGCATGTACGGGTTACCTATGGGTGGAAATGGACAACAAGGACAAGGGTATAACAAACAAAAAATGCAACAGACACAGCCACCACAGCAGCATGTGCAGCAGAGAGGTATGCCACAGCAGATGGCAAGACAAAACACTATGGCAAAGGCAAACAACAATATTTTCCCAACATCTGCAACCGGTGCACCAGCACCTTTCCGAGATGTAACAGTGGTAGGGGATAATATATTCTCTGTTCCAGGAACTGAGACATATGCAGATTAGGGCAGCCCACAGAAAGCACTTGCGTGTCCAGTCCTATCCACCACCCTATGTGCAGAAGAGGAACCACTAGTGGGGGCGGAGATAGGCAACAAACAGTTAATCTTTAAGGTGGACTCGGGAGCTAAAAAATCGTGCCTCATGGAAGGCCGGTTCCCGCTCTTGGGCCGAAATTTGGAAATGCAGGGGTTCTCTGGGGCTATTTTAAAAGTTCCTTACACAAAAGACCTTGACATAACAGTGGGGGGAAAAACAGTGCGAGCACCCCTATTGTATTATGAAGACTTGCCAATAAATTTGTTGGGAAGGGACCTTCTGAGTAAGTTGAATATGACCATTTCCTTTACTGAGCGGGGAATAGTTGGTTCTACCCCAGGAGTATGCCCCATGCGGGCAATGTTAATGACCAGCACAGTGACAAACGAGGTGGTGGTCAGAGGAGTACCTATAGATATGGACATGTTCATTTATGGTATCAGAGTGCTGGTGCCTGAGATAACAAGAAAAGAATGGAAGGTGCCTGCAGATTTCGTTTTCCGTCCAATTGTAAATACAGACACTGTCCCTGGAACAATTTTGTCTATTGATTTGGAAGCAGTACACGTATCAAGTAAACGTATTGCGGTGATAGGACTGGACACACATAGGTGTGAATGGCGAACAGTGTTATGCATAGAGCCGAGTATGATGCTGCGCAACCTAACTGATGAGGAGCTATTTACTGCCAATGAATGTGATGGAGAGATAATGGAAATTAGTGGGCCCTGTGATATTATGATCCAACACAGAGCCCACTGTTACCCCCCTGTGATATTATGATCCAACACAGAGCGGTACACAACCCCTCATGGCCAGTGTCACTATACCACCCACTATATTTGAGAAAGACATGGAAAAGGTATCGCCAGAGATTTGGACAACAGGCCCACATGACGTAGGATTAGTACAAGAAGTGACACCAATCAGGATTAAATTAAAACCAGGTGCCCTCCCACCTAGAGTAAAGCAGTACCCTTTATCAAGAGAGGCAGAGGAAGGGATAAGAGAAACTATAAACGCATTGCTTGAGCAAGGAATAATAGTGCCATCGAACTCGCCATGTAACACAGTGATTTTTCCGATCAAGAAAGCAAAGGGAGGGGCTTGGAGGATGATCCAAGACCTACGCCCACTCAATGACGTCATACAGAAAGAGTTCCCACTAGTTCCCAATCCGGCATCAATATTATGCAGCATACCAAAAGACGCTTCCTGTTTCACAGTGGTAGACTTGAAAAATTCTTTTTTCTCGATACCGCTCGACGCAAACTCTAGGTACCTCACAGCATTTACACTGTGGGGTAACAGGTACGAGCACTGCAGATTACCACAGGGGTATTGTGAGAGTCCTAGTATTTTTAATAGGATATTACATGAAGATCTTGGCAACATTGACGTGGAGAGCACCATAATACAATACGTAGACGATCTACTCGTCTGCAGTGACAGCGAGGAAAAGTGCAGGGCCAACTCAATAGCACTACTAAATTTGTTGGCCAGAAAAGGGTACAATGTAGACAAAGGAACATTGCAATATTGCTTAGCAGATGTGCTTTACCTAGGGCAATTAATTTCAAAAGATGGCATAAGAATCTTACCAGATAGGGCGGGAGCAATAAGTCACATGATCATACCAAAAACTGTAAAAGACATGCAAATATTTCTCGGCATATGTAATTACTGCCGTGCATGGATTTTGGATTACGTAGTTTACACACGCCCACTGTTGCAGGCCCTGAAAGACGCACAAAAGAATAATGTCCCAATAAAGTGGTTGCATGAAATGATGACACAATTTTTTAAATTACAAGAGCTCATCACACACCCTCCAGTGCTAGCGAACCCTGATTATGATCGGGAATTTTATCTCTTTTCACGCAGCAATGGTATACTCATGACTGCAGTGCTCACACAAAAAACATCATTGGGCCACAAGCCATTGTCATATTACAGCAGCACACTAGATTCTGTAATGTAGGGCCACTTCGCATGGGAACAAGGTCTCGCTGCAGCGGCCTTCGCAATAGAAATAAGCGCCACAATTGTCATGGGATGCTCAGTAACACTACACGATGAGCACTCGCTGTTTGCAATACTAGAGAGATCAAAGTCGACATTGACAACTCAAAGAGCAACAGTATATGAAATAATCATCTCAAGTCCCAATGTCCATGTGGTCAGGTGCAAATCAGTAAACCCTGCCACGTTCATCACAGAGCCATGCACAGTGGAATACATTAAAACACACGATTGTGCCACGTATGACGGAGAAGGGGATGACATACCGAAGGCCAGTGAAAATGCACTACAAGAAGGGGAAATATACTTCGCAATAGACAGTGAAACAGGGGAAAAACATGTAGGGGCAGATGTGGTACGGTTGGAAGAGGAAGAATATGAGATAACAGTACAGAAACTGCTACCGTCTCATTACTCAGCACAAGCAGCAGAACTAACAGCATTAATTGAAGCACTACGCACAGCTAAGGGGTGTGCAGTGACAATATATTCTGACTCAGCATATGCCACAGCGACAGGTCATTCAGGGATATCACAATGGAGATGCAGAGGGTTTCAGAGGGCGGATGGGTCACCTGTGCAACATGCTGCCGTACTGAACGAATTGATAGATGCATTGGCATAACCATCAGTAATAGCATTGGTAAAATGTCAGGCACATACAGCCAATACACCAATACAGATTTCATCTCATTGGGAAATGCGGCGGCAGACGCAGCAGCAAAAGATGCCGCGTATTTCAATATGCCACAAGCAATAGAGTGCATCTTTAAAACACCAACTACAGAGACACTAGGGGACGGGTGTAACAATACGCCAACCTCCCAAGTAACAGAGCTCCAAAGGCGGCACCAACCGAAGAGAAAGAGTTGTGGGCCAAAAGAGGGTGCAAGCAATCAGCGACTGATTTGATATGGAGAAAAGAGTTAACCGGAAAAGTAGTAATGCCATTAGAGCTACTAGAAATTGCATTCCAGCAGCTGCATTTCCCAACACATGTAACAAAGCAACACATTGCAGCGTACATACAGGAACAATGGTTCATTCCCAACTTGCAAGAGCAATTGTCAAAAATTCACAATACAATGTAAAACATGCCAAACACACAGCTCAGGTATGACACTAAGAACATTAAGGGGGACACTGCCATGACCGATAGGCCCATTCAGAGAACTACATATTGATTATGCAGATATGGGAGAAAGATGCAATGGAGCGAGGTACTTAATTGTGATTGTGTGCCCCTTTTCAAGGTGGGTTGAGGCTGGACCAAGCGCTCACCCCGAGCTTCAAAATTTTTAGTGCTCGAGGTGTTTTCAAGGTCGGGCATTTGTGCTGTGATACGGTCAGATAACGGCACACACTTTGTGAATGACCTCTTCAAAGAAGTGACTACACTGCTGGGGTTCAAGCACAAACTGTGTTTGATTTATCATCCGATGGCCAACGGTATGGTAAAAAAGATAAACGGCCTACTGAAAAGAAAATTATCAAAACTATGCAACACGTTGAAGAAAAACTGGGTTTACTGCCTGCCACTAGCACAGTTCCAGCTCAGAACGCAACCAAGCAAGGACCACCACTTGAGCCCGCACGAAATAGTGACGGGCAGATGCATTCATATGCCACTATCCCCCATACAAGGAGCCTCGGATGCTCACAGAGTGGCCACAGTGCTCGAGGATGAGTTTAAGGAATATCTCACCAACTTAACTCGTGCAGTACGTAGCATAGCAAGACAAATAGCACCACCATTCATAGATAATGCCGCGACTGATACTGCCATGCCAGCGAATGATAGCCCAAAGGGGCAACCAATGCCTGGGGAAAATGTTAACGTTCAGAGCTTTGTGCGGAGATGGAATTCTCCAAGGTTTCATGGCCCATATGAAGTGATTTATTGCACACCCACAGCTGTTAAGTTTAAGGGTTTGAAATATTGGGTGCATTTGTCAGATGTGAGAAAGGCACATGATAGTACAATCCCTGAAAATGCACATGGTACGAGCAACGAAGTTGCGAGCGGGTGATGGAAAGTACATAGCACAACACTATGAGTATGAGAAGATGACCAACAGATCAATAGAAAAAATGTATATATCCACTGACATATCCCAGTGTCTCTCTCTTTATCCATCTCGCCATATATAACCTCATACTGTATCTGTCTTTACTGCTCTCTCTCGCAGTCTGGTCCTCGCTAACTGCCTACAAATACTTTGACATATAGTTCTATCTAAAGTTCATTAGCTATCGCTTATCTATAGCTACATATCTAGTAGATGTCTATCTCGCCCTCCCTCTTCTCAACATTAGCACCATTAAAGTGACCACACACCGATTTTGGGACAGAATATTTGCAAAGTATGAACAAACGTCTTGATGATAATATGGTGCAATAGTAAAATATAAATATAAAAATAAAATGTGTGAAATGAGAAGAAAAAGATTCCAATTGTTGAAAAGATACTAGAAAATAGTAAGATGTGCACATCATAACATAGAAAAAGGAGTTGTAGAAGAATAGAGTAGGAAAAATAAAATAATATGTGTAAAAATTATAATGTATATATGCATGTTACTTAACAACTTCATATTGCCCCTTCGGGTAACACAATGGCAGAAAAGACTGCGCTCACGGATGATGACACAACCTTAGTTAGAAATAGGGTAGTGAATAGAAATAATAAGTTGTATAATTATGAGTGTGGGGTGAGGTAGAATATCATATTGTTTTCCGTAATGTTATTTTTTATGGCGTGGTATTACACGATTTCTTTTATTGTAGAGAACATAAAAGAAGAGGGGAGTGGGGTAAACCTAATACGAGAAGGCTCAGCACTGATTTGGGCCGGGGTCAAAACAATGTGGAAACACAGTCCCTCTAATAATGTAAATCTCACCACGTTGCACACGAATCGAACAGAACCAATGCCTCTTTTTTCACTTCCAAGTACTGTAAATGAGACCAACCAATATGAGGGGGACTATCTTTGGGAAAGTGAACATGATTTAATGTATATTAATGCATAGGCAGCCATAGAACTTACCTCGCAAAGCACGGTAATGCACTTTAATATTGCTGCTACTAGTAAACCAGAAATGCCAGACACATAGGCCTGGGAAGCTGCTAACAAACACACTATCACGGCATGGGCAGGGGTATTTCCCATACATTATCGAAAAGTGAAAATGTCCCAGAATCACAAAGGGGGGAGGAGGAGACGGAAAAGGGGGGCGGGAGGGAAGAGATATGACATATACCATGGGTTGGGATTACATGAAATAGAAGACCCCCGCCACCCAGACCAGTCCAACAAATGGTATTCAGACATGAGCGCAACTGCAAAACAAGCTACTAAGGAGAGCTGCTATGTCTGTTCCCTCATACCGCACGCATCAGGAACTCCTAAAATACTAGTACCGCAGGAAGTACCCTTGCAAGACGCCCAATGTTTGATTCATCTAGTATTATGTAGAATTCGAAGTACCTTCCAGGCACACACAGTTACAATAGAAATGCTGGAGAATGAAAAAACGTGTACAAGTAAGCACCAGGGAGTCATTTGCATCAGAAAATCATTTTTTTGTCATAAAGGGGACCAGATTCACAGATAATAAGTGGCATGACGAGAGAATAGAGTGCAAAGCTGAAGCACTAAGAGTGCTAACTGAAGAAAACTTCCAATGGGTCAAAGACACGTGTGCTTCCATCTGGTCCAGTATCATGATGAACATTTTTGTTCCAGTCATCGTTTTTATTTTACTATTTTTCTGTGTGTGCCAACTAGGGATCTGATGTTGCGCAAAGTCTATGCATAGTTCAGCAATGATGATGGTAACAATGGGCTGACAGGCAACGGTAGCAACAATGATAGATGTACAAATGCAAACTGGAGAACCAAACCCCCCAAAATACTGCATGACTGCTGTCTACCGTCAAAATGGGGACAGGGTAGACAGCTTATATCATACCACAATCAAAGAGCCAACAGAGCTGCAGTGGTATAGGGAAGTGTGGGTGGACCTGGATGGGGATGAGGAATCTACATGACCTGTACACCCGATGAGTACGCCAGGAATGGGCACAGCTTGGTAAGTGTATGTAGAGCATGGATGCCCATAAAAGGCACACCTGCATGGGACAAAGTGCTATCTGAAGCAGAGTATTATCGTAATGAGAGTAAAAACAAAAAGTAATTTGTTACTTTAGATGTAACGAAAGGGGGAATGTGTGGGAGTGGCAGGGCCAATCGGGCCCCCCCTCACCCATTCAGTTTAAGATGCATCACTTGCTCGACCAACAGTGGAGGACGCTCCCTATTTTAGCCCCTGTGTACATAACCAGCCCCTGTGCTGGTGACGACGCAGGTGGGATGTTGGAGAGACACTTGGCATCCATCTTGGACACCTCCGACTCCATCTTTGGGTTAGGCCTCACCGCGATACTACGAGAAGGCTTCACTTCCCTCTGCAGTGCCGCGCACAGCGCTCACAAAAGCCCCCACCTTTTCTCCCCGTCTCTGAAAGCCCTGCAGCTCCATTCTCATGCCGGAGGTAATTGCAACAATATAAATGTAACGCCTCACCCTTCCTCTGAGATCACTGTCCTGTGCGTGAACCAGCTCGAACCATGCCTTGCAAACACATCCATCTCCACAAAACCTGCCTGTGCCCCCCCTCACCACCGGTACTGGAAAATTACTGCCAATACAACACCATGGCCCGATGGGTATTCTTTTGATGTGCCAGACATGTAACCCCAG
Organism: Ambystoma mexicanum; assembly: GCF_040938575.1. NCBI lineage: Eukaryota > Metazoa > Chordata > Amphibia > Caudata > Ambystomatidae > Ambystoma > Ambystoma mexicanum. The sequence goes on from NC_090921.1 coordinate 143,960,380, forward strand.
TGCGATGCCCACCCCAGTGTGCCACAACTGATAAAAGTCAACCTCTGTCACAGTATATTGCACCTCAGAACTAACAAATGTCAGCATGCCCCCTAGTCTCTTTGATGCGCCTAGGCCCACCCCATGATCAATGATCCCACCTGGATCGAGCCCTCCCGAGTTGTGATAAACCCCCAAAGACCCCCAGTGAATAATGATGTGGTTGTAAGCTTAGAATTTATAGAGGATAATGATTTGCTCAAAGGAGCCTCAGTAACTTTTAGTGCATGCTTGAAGCAATATGTTATGTCAGATTAGCTTCATCGTGACCTGACCCTCACACGACCCGGACACAGGCAGCTGGACCTCGTGGTATGAGCCCTCCGGCAACTGAACAACCAATCCGGCGGGAGCAACGTCATGTATTACATATGTATCCAACTGTTTTATCCAATCCGGTGTCTATATAGTCCCCTATGCAATGATGTCATGTATGACGCGATATTCTTACTTAAGATGCCACCTTTTTAATGTTTGCCAGAGCGCTCTCGGGCAGCAGAGTTCTCTGGATGCCACATTTTATATAAACGACTAACTCTTGCAGCCTGTCCTCCTGGTCTCATTCCCCGCTGGGGTGTGTTATATTCTTTTGTATCTTGGGCCTGCAAGTCGTGGAGTGGGCCTACAGTATCTGTGTATATGATGGTGGATAAAGGGCCACTATCTGGCAAATGGTGTTGATTCACCTGCTGCTGATGTTTTTGTGAAATCAAAAGGTGACACATTTTAATCCTGGGAGACTGAATTTAGACTTTTATCCTTTTGATAAAATGTTGGCTTATGATACCAGTGCCTGGTAAATGGTGTCAGTAGAGGGGCATATATTGCTATCGGGCAGATGGTGGCAATAACTAGCTAATTATGTGTATACCTGGACAGAGTATAGCAATTCCTAGCACCTGGGCATGTGCACGCTGGGGCAATGACCCTGTGTATTTCTTTACCTTTACTGCTTTGGTTTACGTAATATTTTCCATGATGGAGACTCATCTGAGGCCACATCAAAGATGCAAACACTTATATTGCCCTCTGAAAGACCCAGGGGTCAGAAATTCAAGCCCCTGCAAATGTTAGAAAATCAGTCCACGGATTACATGTGCAAATGTTAGATAATTTGTCCTAGAATTACTGGTGCAAATGTTAGATAATCTGTCCTAGGAATACTGGTGCAAATGTTAAATAATGTGCTTTAGGAGTTACTGGTGCAAATGTTAGAAAATCAGTCCACGGATTACATGTGCAAATGTTAGATAATTTGTCCTAGGATTACTGGTGCAAATGTTAGATAATCTGTCCTAGGAATAGTGGTGCAAATGTTAAATAATGTGCTTTAGGAGTTACTGGTGCAAATGTTATAAAATCAGTCCACGGATTACATGTGCAAATGTTAAATAATTTGTCCTAGGATTACTGGTGCAAATGTTAGATAATCTGTCCTAGGAATACATGTGCAAATGTTAAATAATTTGCTTTAGGAGTTACTGATGCAAATGTTAGAAAATCTGTCCACGGATTACTGGTGCAAATGTTAGATAATTTGTCCTAGGATTACTGGTGCAAATGTTAGATAATCTGTCCTAGGAGTTACTTTTGACTCCCCAGGCCACCTGGTGCCATGCAAGCAAACCCATGCAACAGCAATTCTGTGTGCTTGGGGGCATGTGTAAAGGAGCATTAGGGCACAACTCGAAGACATTTAAAGCACAGTGGGTAATACATAATCACAAAAGATATCTACAATTCATCTTATGTGGAGGTTTGATTTTCACCACCCTGCATACTAGCTCCTGATGCCCTGTAGATGCCTTTAGCTCCTACTCATCAAATCTATATGTTTGTCTCTGGAGACCACAGGTCCCTCAGATTTGGGGTAGCCTATCTTCTTGTGCGAGTCTCCACACATGATTGGCCCTGTGGTCTCCACTCGTTGCCAGCCTATTTGTCATTAAGGTGAGGTAAAGCTTCAAGCTGTACTTGGGCAAGGGGTCCCTATTGGGAAACCCATGTAGAGGCTAGAACTAAATCAAATGGCCAGACCTTGCTCACGCAAGTGAGTGGATGTGGCTACATATGGACGCATCTAGGGCTACCGTGGCCAAAAGCTGATAGGCTATGCTGGTGACTGGGTTCCTGGGATGTCAGCATGAATGCACACCTGAGAGCAAGCTGGGAAGAAGCCTGCAAAAGGTGAATGTGCTGACCCCCCCTTGATTGGCTGGCCCCTAAAAATATTTGAATGCAATCAAACCTGTTATTTGGCGATGGACTCCCTCTCCAACCCCAACATCCCTTTAAAGGTGTATGGTTTGCTCCATTAGCCTGTAACAGCTGGAGACAAGTCCCAAAGCAAAGAGGAATACACCAATCAGGGAGTGGATCTTGTGGACCCCTTGCCTGAATCTGCAACCTGCCAAGACCCTTTCTGACAGTGAATTTCTGCTCCCGCCCTGACTGAGACAAGGTGCTCTCCCCTCCTGGCCTGCCAGAAACAGGCTTATCCTATGGTGCGCCCGGGCTACTCTATAGTAAACTCAGGATGCTAAGACCCTGGTTGACCTTGAACCTTGCGGTTGACCTTACCGAACGAGAAAGAGACCTGCAGAACTGGAGACATTATACGGCAAATATGGCCTCTGGAAGTAGATAGTATATTATGTTATGGTAAGGGTTCTTATGGCACACACTGTCACCACCTGCGTAGTCCCTTGGCGCTCTGGCAAATCTGTAAGGCAAGAGGGTAACGGGGTGTAAGTTAGTAGGACTGAGCGGGAGAAAGACCAAGGGAGCTGTGATGTGATGTTGGCAGCTACAGTTCGGTTTACACTGTTCACTCAGCGTAGGTATGTTTTGCAAGGCTATGTGTGGTTTGTTTAGTTGTTGCAATGTGGTGAGATGCATGCAGTTTGCTGCTGTAAAGATGTGGTTGTGTTTAGTTTAGAGTTTGAGAGGTTTATGCAGAAGGGTGAGTTTTCTAGTAGGGTTGCTTAGTGGCGGTAACCAATGGCCTCTCCAGGAATCAAGTTTGGAGGGAGCATAGAAGGGGCCACAGGCAAAAGTTGGGAGGCCGTCCTATAAAAGGGCTATTAGTAGGCTTTCCCAAACTGACGTGGCCCCACACCTGGCATCCTTCCCCCGCCACTCTGAACCTAGGCTCTATACCTGGCATCCTGCCTCCCTGCCGCCATAGCCCAGACCCCTTACCTGGCATTCTTCTACCCTACCTTGCAGAGCCCAGGTCCCTGGCATCCTGCCTCCACAGAGCCCAGGCCCCATACCAGACATCCTTTCACCCCCACCACCCGGAGGCAAGGCCCCAAACCTGGTATCCTGCCTCCCCACCACTTTAGCCCAAGCCCCGTACACAGTCTACTTGCTCGCCCCCCTATTACCCAGGGCCCAGCCACCATACCTGTCATTGTGCCTCCCCACCACCATTGCAAAGGCCCCATACCTGGGATCCTGCCTCCCCGCAACCAGAGCCCAACTCCCATACCTGGCATCCTTTCCCCCCCAACACCTAGAACCCAAGCATCCTACCACGTCACCACCAGAGCCCAAGCCCCACAGCTGGCATCTTGCCTCCTCCCCACCAGATCCGAATATATGGCATCCTGCCTCCTCAACAGCCAGAGGCAGAAAGCAAGCTGCATACCTGGCAACCTGCCTCCCCACCAGCATAGCGCAGGTCCCATATCTGCAATTCTGCTGCCCCACCAGCAGAACCCAAGCTCCATACCTGGCATCCTGCCTCCTCCACACCAGATCTGAATACCTGGTATCCTGCCTCCTCAACAGCCAGAGGCCAGAAAGCAAGCTGAATACCTGGCATCCTGCCCCCTCACCACCAGATCTGAATACCTGGCATCCTGCCTCATCCCCACCAGATCTGAATACATGGCATCCTGCCTCCTCAACAGCCAGAGGCCAGAAAGCAAGCTGAATACCTGGCATAGCGCATGCCCCATTTCTGCCATTCTGCTGTTCGACCAGCAGAACCCAAGCCCCATACCTGGAACGCTGCCTCCTCAACAGCCAAAGGCCAAAAGCCCCAAAACTTTCCCCCCACCAACACCAGAGCCTAAGTCCCATAATGATGTTTTCCATTGATTCAAGCAAAGAAATGACTATCGGAGATGTTTCCAAAGTGAAAAAGGTTGCTTCCAGTTTTTATCAGGTGGTCTGTTGAGCAATGTATGGTTACATTAACTACCTGCACATCTTTCTATCCCCCTCTAAGAAGAAGCACATCTTCACATGCAACTCCTCACTGAATCAATACGGATTACACAATAGAACTCATTCCACCCGAAGAAATTCCTTAAATAGCACACTAACCTACCACAGATACATCAATGAAGCTCCCCCACACTCCTTAAACACCACAAGGACAGACACCATAATCACATTAACAATGTAAGTTACCAACCTGGAGTGTACATTAACCACTGCTCCAGACAACTCACAAAATATATCAAACGTGAACACCACAGAGAATCCTACCTCTTCAGGTCATGCAGACATCAACAACACCAACGCAGCCTTCCCCTGCTTCTGCATTAGTTTCCTACCCCAGCTCTTGAAGATCCTGAAAACCCAAGAAACTGTGAAAATGGTGGACTGTGTACTATACACAACTCAATAGCATAGCATAATAGGGCATAGCAACATGTTTCACTCGTTCTCCTGTGAGGCCATACCTTGGACGGCCCATGCCATTTTGGTGACAGGATGCAATAGAGGAGGAAATCATTGTTGGCTCTGATGAGGTCAGTCTTCTATACATGAAGAGATTACATTATTTGCCCAGGATCACACACTTTGGTTAAACAATAAACTGGGGTTTTACCCCAATCCACAGTTTAGGCATTTGAACACATAACTTTCAGACTCAACTTGCTACAAATATATGTTCATTTTGGATTTGAAAGCCTACAATAATACTGCCTGGTAGAGCAGAGTGCTGACGTTTCCCATGGCCATGAGTGAGAAGGCAACCCTGTTTATGCTTGTAATTGTGAGATGTGCAGATTTCCTACATTTCCAATGGGATATAAAAAAAATACAACTCCCAGAATCCAGAGGGGGAAAAATAGGACTGGGTGGCCTTCTTGTGTCTGCCCACTGGAAACTGGAGAGTTCTGATAGCTTACTTGCAAAATACACATATCTCAAATTAAAGTAACCTTACTATATGTAGATCCTTAGTGAAACATGTTAAGCTTAAATAATATTGTTGTAGATCTTTCAATTTACACATCCTGAAATGAAAAATTGAAGTCGCAGAATGCAAAATAATGCAAGCCTGAAAAAAGCCTTCCTTTTACACAACTGTACTTAAGAATCACAAAAAAAAAAGGTTTTGTAGTAAATTCACTAGGATAATGATTACATTTGTCAGAAACCTACTGCTTGCTGTGCAACTTTTTAAGAACATTTAACTATCCCTATGAAGCTATCCGATTTTTCCATGTTAAAGTAGTAGACTTAATTAGTAACTTTATAAAAGTAAGCTTTCTGGTGTAACTTTAAATATCTTGTGAGTGTACTCCCATGTACAGGTAGGCCAGCGGTTAGGAGCATCTCAGATGGAATACAGAACTCATCAGATAAGACACAGGACAAAGGAGTCATTGCAGGACATTAAGGCCACGATAAGGGCAGGGCTGTGTGCAGGCCAGTCAAGGAGCTCTGATCAGCTGCGAGATGTAATGGGATTTGCTCCCCGAGGTGGGGGTCGGGCGGGGGGCACAAAGGAGAGCACAGCATTTTGCAGTGGAGGCCAGTGCCCCCCCGGCCCTACCCTAGCAACACCACTGGTGGTACCCTATCCTACCCCCACTGTTTTGATGGACTATGGCCCGTGTCCTTTCCCCTGTTGCATATTCTAGTCGGCTACTCTTACCACTGCTTTGTTGTGTGCATATCAGTGGGTCCTCAATGGGTTATTATGTGGTAGTACCTTTCTACCCCAGCGTTCAGACCAAGTGCTGCCCATATCCCTTCTCTCTTAGCTCACACTGGCGCCCAGAAAGCACCACCTCCACAGGTTCTTCCGGGGGGGCCGAGGGCATTGGGGTGCGCTCCCTGTGCTTTGCGGTCCATCAGTTCCGAGATCGGGGATGCCTCTCCCTCCACATTTATAGGTCGGACTCGTCACCTTTACCTGTTTCCTGTTTGACACTCTATAGGGAAAGGGTACACCTAAGTCGCCCTCCCATTCAGACAGCTCCCTTCTCTTCACTCCACTCCGCTTTGTCTTACACCCCAGTCTTTCTTATGGGACAAGCAGCTAGATTTGGGGCTCAAAAGCAAATGCAGTGACACCCAGATCTGAGACACAGCAGCAAATGATAAAATGCCTACATTTGAGGTACCTCAGTATATGGAGAAATGCCCAAATTGGGAGTCAACAGTGAACTCGGTGACACCTAGATTTGAGATACAGCAGTGAGTGATAAGACGCCCAGAACTGAGGCACTCCTGTGCCCACGTGTTCCATTTGACTCGCGATTGGCTCTAGAGGAGACCAGTATCCTCCAAATAGTAGTACCTCTAGTTCTGGGCAGATGTGGGCAGGCAACAGATGAGGGCGCAATAGCCAAACTATGGCTTCCAAAGCGGATGCACCGCTCCAGGTGAGGCCACCGGAAATACTCTAGGTGCTGGCTCCATAGACGGACACATCATTGTAGAAGGGGCCTCAGTGAATGAATTACTTTATACAAAAATGTGACGCGCGTATGTTACGTTGCTCAGTCATCGTTATACGTGCGTTCAAGAGAGAAATGGTAGTGAATTGGCAATAGAAAAGCCGGGGGCTGTGTATGTGCCTGTGTAATAAAAGAGCTCTCGAAATGGGCAGGCTAGTGGAACCTTTTTTCCGTCTATGAATCCTAGCATAGAACATCATAATTAAGGAGGCGGCTAAAGGTGGGAACATTGTTATTATGAACAAAGTGGACTACATCAAAATGGCCCAAAACCACCTAAAGACACCAGGCAGCTATGAAAAACTAGCAAACAATCCTCAACAAAGAATCCTAATAGAACATCAGGAACTACTGAAGCATTACCAAACCAAAGGACTGATCACGGATGAGGAATACGATTTCCTAAAAACAGACTTCCCAATCATGCCCACTTTTACTTCCTACCAAAGATACATAAACATTTCCCAGAAGGACGACCAATCATGAGTGGAATAGGAGGCCTAACAGAAACACTTGCAAGATACATCAACAATGGCATACAACCACTGGTCATGGAGATACCTACTTACCGCAGGGACTCCATGCATACCTTGGCCATACTCTCCCAAATACAATGGGAGCCAAAAATTTTATTGGCGACACTGGATGTAAAGGCACTGTATACGTCCATTGACCATGAACTAGCTATCACCAGCCTGGGATATTTACTCACCAATGAATCAGCATCACATTGGGACCAAGCAGAAATGATGAAGGAAATTCTCGCTGTGTAACAACATATTTCTCTTCAACGGCGAATACTACAAACAAACACGGGGGATCGCGATGGGTGCAAGCTATGCCCCAGCGTGAGCCAACTGCTTTATGCATGCATCGACCACATGGGGCAACTAGAACCCCTCTTTACTTGTACCCACCAAAAGTGTTAACAAACAAAGAAAATAAACCAACAGTGCTACAAATATAGCACTTCAAATACAAGATTGTGTGGACAATATATTATTCCATATATAAAACTAAGACAAGGTATCCAGGTTTCCCTTCTTTTCCTAGCATAGAACAAGCCTCAGCAGGCCCAAGCAGCGTATATGATAGCTCAGTGTGTGGATGTGCCTGCTGCCCTTAGGTTTTTATATAATCGGTAGGGAAGGTAATAGGTTGGCATGAATTTAAGTTTGGCTTCCCAACCAGGCCGTGCTGCCTCTGCTTCAGTCATCAGTATTTGGGACCCTGGTGCCCTCCCCTCCTGATCAACCATCCCTGCTTTTCAATCCTCAGTGTGACCCCGCCTCCCAGACACATTTCAAACCCACTGGCACCCTCTCAGCCTCCCCCCTTTGCATTCTGAGGCGGCAGCCCATCACTTGCACTGCTCAGCGTCCCTGAACCAACTGTGTGTTGTGCATGCAAATATAGGTGGCCGGTGACAAAGGGGCGACTGTCTCCCAATCCCAGGTGGAATAAGCCTCAGCAACCCACACGCAGAGAGGAAGACCGCTCACCGTGCTAACGCACCTGCTGCAGCACCCTGCGTGCAGTCAACAAGTAAGTAACACGACTTCCGCCTTTCAATGACCATTGTGTTGCGGATACGACATTACTAGTATTGACCTCTATTATTCAAGCGTCATGCAGAGCGGTGCACACACTCATACTTTCCAGCCAATGGTATTTCTAGCAAGGGGGGTCTCAGCCAGGCGCCACACGCCCATCCTCACCTCTTCCGACAGCGGTCCGCTATGCCCCCTTAATCCAAGGCACAGAACGTTCGGGCGCCAGCAACAAATATTAGGAGCCGCTCCTTCCCGCGCCAAAGGGAGTCTGCTGACACGCGGCCACAATGCCTGCGGGTTTATTATGATAGAATAGAGCGCAGCGAGGTCACGACATTCGCACCAATCAGCGGCCTCGGCTCGTTTGCACTGTGACGTCACTCCCCGCCCAAGGCTCCGTTCTGCTCTGTGAATAGGCTTTTATTCTGGGCCAAATCGCCGCAAAAGTAGTTTCAGACTGGGGTGCTGGGGGGGCTGGCAGGGGTAGATTCCAGACCTTAGTCTGCAAGAGAATGGGAAGGCGGGCAATAGATTCTGCATACACGGGGAGGGAGTGGTGCAGCGAGGGAAGGCAGCGAGGGTGCATGTCCTCACGGTGAACCCTAGTTCTGAAAAAGAGAGGAGATGGGGTGTCACAGATCACACGGCGCTAAAGGATTTTTAGGGGAATGGAAAGATGCTAACATAACTTGTATTGGAGTTTTGACGGCCACACATGCAGCAAAAACGTATTGGCAGGTGAATCACCTCAAACTCTGCCTGTGTGCATAATCACGCGCACAAGCACCCCTACCCCAGCGAGGCCATGCACTCTTGGACACAGTCTTTGCATTGGCATCATTCCAGTTTCGGTTTTTCCATTGAAAATGCATGAATACATCCCCAGAATGAACAGGAATGCATTGAGCAAGGGTCTAGTTTAGAGCTCTGGTATAGTCAGTGAACCCCCCTTTTTAAAGGGACGTTATGAAGGCCAACACAAGGCAATGGTGCAGCACAGGACAACACAACCCACAACAAATGAGCCTCTTTGATTTCCAAAGCTGTCAGAGTTCAGCCAGAGTCAGAGTTGGTAACCGTAACTCGGCTCCTAGCATGCACTGTGTTACGTGTACAAGGCAGGGTGAGCCATGACGCGGATGCATTGGGGCAAGGGATCGGTCTAGGGAGGCTTTATTCCAAGTTAGTACAGGATGCTGTCTTGGTTAAAGCCTTTAGGTGCATAAAGGTCAAAGGACACCCGCCGGACACCTGGCTCACGCCAGCTCAACCCCCAACTCAGCCTCCTCACGGAACACACATTCAAAGCACTCATCCAACACGCCAAGGTTTTCTGAGCTGACATGCACTCATTCATGTTGTAAAGTGCTCATCTGCGAATGCATGAGATGTGAGAAGGTTGGAGTCTAGCGGTAGAATGTTGTCCTGTGAGTGTGTGAGAAGGTTTCAGCCTGTGCCAGTTGGAACTGGGCCTACCTGGGTGATGGGACTCAGTGGTGTCCTCTGTTGTAAGATCTTGATGTAACTGAGAATAAAGCATAAGTGTTTGACCTGCAAAGCATACCGAGGCTGCTTTACATCAATGGCGACGAGGGAAACAGAAACAAAGAGCAAGCGCGCTGAAAGTAAAGAAGAAACAGTCTGCTGATGGAGGAGCAGCAAAATGAGAAGAGGAACCACTGCCCCCCAAAGAAATGAAGTAAGTCCCATCACCCAGGGAACAAAGATGAGAAAGAAAAGCCCAAAGTAAGGGGAGTCATCACCCAGTGCGATATGCAGGGGGAGGAAAAACCCAGCTTAACAAATGTAGAACCCCATTAGTTAGTGTCCTGCGCAGAACCGAAGAGAAATGCCAGCATAGACAGGAGCAATAATAAATGGGTGAGTGATAATAGTTGTCCCCTGCGCAACATGTTAACTGAGAAAACATAAGAATGTGCGTTTGAAACAGGCAAGAGACATTAAAAGGAAACGAGTTGAGTGTTAAGAGCCCAAGAAGAAAGAGGTTAAAGCCAGGTTCAGAAGAATGTTGCAGGAGAGCTGTAAGAATAACACTGGGGGGAAGTAAAGGTAAGCCCCAAAGGTGAATTGATGCCCCAAGAGCGAAGCAAGCCCCAACGTGGAGAAGTATAAGCAGGGGCAAAATGCAGGGGGAAGTGTAGTGAAAGAAGGCCCCAGTGCTTGCCCAGCGCACCAGTGAAGAAGAAGAGGGGCACTCCAGAGAAGTATCAAAGGGGTTGCTGAACAAAGAGGTTTCCCCAGTGCAGGCTCTAAAGAGCAATAGTGAATATGAAGGGGAGTAAAGCCCAGTGCAAGGGTGGATGCAGCCTCAAGTGTTAAACCCGGAAGAAAAGATAGTCCCAGCGCTGATTCAAGGGCTAAAAAGGGCTCGAAGAGCTGCACACGCAAGTGTAATCGCCCCGCAGCAGGTCAGAGTAAAGAGAGCCCAGCGCATAAGGCGCCGTAAAGGCACTGGGCATTGTGTTCTTGGCCAGTTCCTTGGTATGGTACATGTAGGAATACAAAAGACACATACCAGCCAGTGCAATTAATGGAGCTGCGCCTGGCAAAGAGATCCTGGAGCGGCGTTTCAGGGTATGCTGGGAGTTGTATGGCAGCCACAAGGGGCTAGCAGGACAGCGTCAGGAGCATAGAGAAATTGTTTGGGAACAGAAGCAATTCTTTTGCGAGAGGTGATATAAAGCAGTGAAGTGATGTGCACATTCATGGAGCATAATTCTGAAGATGAAAAGGAAGTTATCGGGTGATATTATGTCTGCTGTATCCTTTTTTTAGGAATTCGTTTTTACAATGTATGACATGGTTTATGAGATGTCACTGTTCTTGTTAGAATTGTCATGCATGTAAGGTATGTGTGCTAGAGCGGCATGTTGAAGTAGTTGGCTGAATTGATGATTAACGTATGCTGCAATAGAGGATATAACGTTTTAAGGATTTGCAGGCATCTATGGACTTTTATGGACTTTTTAGAAATACAGTCATTGGGCCTCATTACGAGTCAGGCGTTAAGGGTTTTACGGCGCCGTAAACGGCGCCGACCCTTAACGCCTGATTACAAGGTCCCTTTGCGGGATGGTGATTTTAACGCCTGCTTTTTGCAGGCGTTAAAAACCATGCCGCAAAGGGACCTTGGTGCTAAGTACGGTGCCGCAATTTGCGGCACCGTACTTAGCGCCTTCCCCATTCCCATTATGCCCTATGGGGCAAAAATGGGAATGGGGAAGGGCCATGGCGGAAGGGGGAATTACCACTCCGCCAACCTCGGAATGGGGTGGTAATTCCCCATTCCGCCATGGCGGAGTCGGAGAGTTACCGGCATGGACAATGGTGCTATTAGCACCATGGTCCATCCGCCAGGGTCGTAATGAGGCCCATTGTGTTAAGTTTGTTTAAGTGAAGAGCATGAAGTTTGCCAGGAGTGGCGAAATGGAAGAGCCTGTGTGTGCGAGTTAGTGATAATGATTTTGAGGCTTTACAGGTATCTGTAGATTACTGATGGACATTTATGGACTTTATAGAAATGAGTTATTGTCTTGCTAGACAATCGTATGTGCGTGATGTAAGCCTGGTATGGCATGATGTTTGAGCCAGTGTAAGTGGGCAAGAGGTAAATCTTTTTGAGGCATTACAGGGTATATGTTGTGCAATACAACAAAGACTTTTAGCACTACAACATGACTTTTCACCATGCATGTTTTTGTTTGGTCCTAGCAAAACCAAACAGAAACATGCATGGTGAAAAGTCATGCTAAGTGATCTGAAATGTACCAAGGATGACAGAGAGATCAGAGTGATTATGTCAGCAAATGTGCAAGAGTCGAGTAACCTCGAATGTTTAAGTTGAGGTTGTGCCTAATATACTTAAATAAAGGAAGGTCGTGCCTCCCACATTGAGAATCTGGGTGTCAGATTAAAGTAGGGATGTGAAGTAGGGGCCATGCCCAAAGAAGTTGTTACACAAGGCCATGCCTCAGCAATGGTTAAGGGGTGAGGTCACGCCTGCACTCAGATATATATGTGGGAGTAGTACTTTTCCCAATATATTTAGTAAGAGGTCACACCTCTACAGGGTGGTAATGGTTAGGTCGCTCCAAGGACCATTTATTAGAAGAGGGAGGGTTCCCTGAAAGTTGTCATGGGGAGGTAGTGTCTACCGCCATGCATCCTAAGGGGGGGTAGTGATTTACACAGAAGTGAAGTGAGAGGTCACGCCTCCATTGGATGATGGTTGGGACGCGCTTGAGCCATCAGTGTTTCTAAGTTGGCAGTGGGGTCAACCCCATGATGTTTTTAGAGTAGCACACCCTCTTTGAAGGGTGCAAGTTGCTGGGTGAATGTGCGTTGTGTTTTCGTGAGGAAAGGAGATGTGTTGTGAAGTAGATTTGTTTATGTGTGTGTGTCTGAAGTAAGAGAGGGAGATATGTTGTAACGTGCTTATCTGTGAATGCATGAGATGTAAGAATGTTGGAGTCTTGCTGTAGAATATTGTCCCGCGAGTGTGTGAGAAGGATCCAGCCTATGCCAGTTGGAGCTGGGCCTACCTGGGTGATGGGACCCAGTGGTGTCCTCTATTGTAAGATCTTAGAATAAACATTAAGTGTTTGACCTGCAAAGCAAACCCAGCTGCTTTACATCAATTCGCCAGCATGCTATCACCCTGGCGGGACACAGCTCTTCTCCCTGTCACAAACAGCATCTTCACGAAAACCCAAACGCATGCAGAGGAGACATATCGCCACACCCATCGTCACAGGCACCCACGCTGAGATTCACCACCCTCTCTTCACAGTGCAGGGACGTTGCACACGCACCACATCCAGATACATGGGAGATGAGGGTCACGTGCCCAAGGTACACTAAAGAGAGGAACCTCCAAACATCCAATGACACTGCCAACATGGAGCATAAATACCACCGCAGGCATCCACAGGGAAGCAATCAGCTGCCCGTGAGCTGATTCCCCTCTGAAATAGGGTCTTCAAATTCATTTTTACAGCCATGTTTTTTTGTACTGGCCCTTACTTCTTATTTGAAATGACCCTAACTAGTTTAAGGGGCATTCTCCTTTTTCTTAGCTCCTTTTTATTGCTCAGGTCCTGTACGAAGTGTGGTAACATGCATGTGACTTTTGTTAGATGTCTGTGGTAGCGGAGGATAGCATGGGGACAATGTGCTGGACTTGGATGCAAGACCCTGCAGAGCAACTAGAGTATTCTAATCCCGGATCTGCAAACTCGGGTATTAAGCCGTTATAAGACTCGATCCTCCACCTCTGTGCCTTTTCCAATATTGGAGCATACCTGATCAACGCTACCCACTGAAACCAGCCATGAGCACTGCGCAGACTACTACACCATACTGCTCTCGCCACATGCACACTCACTATCCCATCTCATGGTCATTTGTCTAGCCTGCTTTCAACACTGGCCACGTGCAGCAAATATTTTCATTTGCGCCAATAAATGCCTGCTGGACCAGTTGCCTTTTTAGCAACCATTCTGTTCTAATCACTTGATGTATCTGCGACACCTGTGACTTGTTAACCATGCATAGCCTGTCATTACTTGATCCCAGCTACATTATTGTTTGTATTTGAAATGCATATCGCTCTCTCTGTATTTTTAAGGAAAGGTATGTACCTAAAACTTACAATACTCCATTCATTGTTCACTCTAACATGCTTAACCAGTGCATTTTGAATATTGAACTGCAAAGGTACGATTAATATTACCTGTACATGGCGTGTTCCTAATGTTTTTAATGCTAATTAGAAATTGGTGCCAATAGGTGTCTACTGGACACCCCATTGAGCCATCAAATTGCCACATGTTGCTTACCTACCTTATGTGACTCTACTAGCTACCCTACTCTACATGAGGCCACGCACCTACCTGAGATGTTTATCAAGTGTAGTATTTACTGAGGAATTGCAAAGTTCCCTAGTACCTTAAATGCTCATTAGTAATTGGTGGTCAATATAATTCTGCCATCATCCCTATTCAGCAAACTAAACTGGCCATAGGTCGCCGACCGACGCTCTCACATACTACTGCCTGTTGAGATCTCTCAGATTTATACATAAAGTCTACTCGCAAACCCGCTTACCGATGCTCACCCACTCCTTATTAAAAAAGATCTCACCTTTGCCAGAGTAGTCTCCGCGCAACACCCACTCTTGGCAACCGTTCAACTGCTCTTCCAGAACGTACCCAGTATTCATCATAGCTACTAACTAATAACGAAATAAAGTCCTTCCTTCAACTCATGTACCATACCCTGCTGCACATTTGCAAACTTAAACTACCCTAAGCCTGCTAGTCATGCTCCAGAACAACTGCAGACCATCGTGCATACTGCCGGCAAGCAGGGCTGCCTTTCTGATCATAATGATCCTCTGTGCCTCAGTTGACTCTGTCAAAAATGAAACGCACCAGACCTTATGGCCAATCAATGCCCCTTACTCTACACCAACCAGACTCAGTATCTCAATCACTATGTCTACATTCCTACCTCACTCCGACACAATAGCACCCATGAAATGTTTGCCACTGTGGCCCACTAAACAACATTCCATTGCTAGAATTCTAGATAATAATACCAACTCACTCACGCCTATCCAATGGATCCAACTATACGCCCTACAACCTGTCCCTAACCTACCATGTCCTACACAAATCAGGAATCTGAGATTACGATCTAGACTCCAACAGACCTACCTTCCCTCATCCAATTATAGAAGCAT
Source organism: Ambystoma mexicanum (assembly GCF_040938575.1). Taxonomy (NCBI): domain Eukaryota; kingdom Metazoa; phylum Chordata; class Amphibia; order Caudata; family Ambystomatidae; genus Ambystoma; species Ambystoma mexicanum. The sequence continues at coordinate 143,975,445 of NC_090921.1, forward strand.
AATCAACAATAATACCACGACTACTAGGAGAAAGATACATACACTTAACAATAGCACTACTAAAAATGACTCTATCATATTAACTAATACTACATTACCTATAATCAGACCTAATAACATTACCACAACTATCAAGTGAGCACTTATCAATGCTATATCCTTGACAGCTCATGCCCTAGATATCGCTGAACTTATTACATCTAATGACATTGACTTCCTAGCCATAACCGAGACGTGGTTACACGCCGCTGCAGGTCCAACACTCTCGTTAGCCATACCAGATAGCTACACCCTCACCAGACAAGATAGAGAATCTTCCAGAGGCGGCAAATTTTATTTTCAAATCCTATCTTGGCTTAAGAGCTATTCCTAACACTCCATTACCCTCAGCTGAACGCCTATCGATTAAGCTACCACTCTCATCATCTCAAACAGTAAAATTACACCTCGTGTACAGACCTCCTGGACCAATATCCTCCCCTTCGAGGAAGACATTTCACAACTCCTCTCTGCCAACACCAAACCAGGTTCACAAATCCTGCTGCTCAGTGACTTGAATCTAGGCCTCCAAGACTTAACTGATGATAATGTCACTGCCCTAGCGGACTCGATTACTGAACTAGGATTCTCTCGCCGTATTACCGAACCCACACATAACAAAGGGAGAATATTAGATTGGATTGCAGCCCTCAACTGCGACACCAACATCCTCTCCAATATACCATGTGCTTGGTCGGACCATTACATCATATCTTTTACCTTACAGAATAATATCCAACCTAACCCGGGCAACACCCTGGCACCACCGGCTCTTACTAGGAACAAGAAGAATATCACAGTAGAGAAACTATTGCCACTTCTACAACCCATCCTCAATCACCCTACCACTAACACAGTTCCCTCAACTTTAGTAGAGTTATATAACATTACACTACACCAAGCTATCGATACCGTAGCTCCACTGAAAATTCGCAAAGCCAAGCCACATGCTCATCTAAACTCCTGGTTCACCTCCAACCTTCAAACCTTACGTAATAATAAAAGAAGTGCTGAAAACCTATGGAAAAAACAACCCTCAGCATCAAACAAAGAAATCTTCTTAAAAGCTTCTAGCTGTTACAAATCTGCCATTCTCCAATCCAAACGTGATTGGTATAATAATAGAATCAGCAATGCTAAATCAGGCACCAGAGAACTCTTTACTATCCTTACAGAGCCAGAGCCGCCCACACCTCCACCTGAAACCTGCTCTAAAGACAGGACTTGGTGTACCAATATACAAAAAGCCCTGCTTGATAAAATATCGTTGCTACAAGCCAAAATTGAAAACCAAAAACTTAGCATCTCTCGTAACTCTCATCCACAGGAGGCCCAACCTCCTTCTGTAAAATTGTGCAGTCCATTCAATTTCACCCCTCTCTCCACTAAGGAAGTAGAAAATATAATAACCAGCCTCAAACCTTCTAGCTGCCATGGGGACATCTGCCCTGCAACCATTATTAAAGAGGCTGCGAGAGACCTTGCACCTTTCATCACTGTACTCATAAACTCATCCTTTGAATCCTGCTCAGTCCCATCTAATCTGAATTTTCCTGGGTACTACCTTTATTTTTTTTAAAAACAACCTTGATCAGGCCATCCCTACAAACTATAGACCAATAACTACAGTACCATTCCTGTTGAAAATCTTAGATAGGACAGCCTATCCACAGATCCAGGCACACTTAGGAACTAACAATCTTCTTGGCCTTCGTCAATCAGGGATCCGACCAAAACATGGTACCGAAACTGCCCTTATAGACCTGAAAACACAGATGGGTTACCAAAAAGACAAAGGAAACATAGCCCTTTTTCTTCTGCTAGACTTATCGGCCGCCTTTGATTTGGTCAATCACAAAGTCTTGTGCAATAACCTAACATCAGCAGCGCATTTCTCAGAAAAAGCAACTGCCAGGATCCAAGTCTTCCTTGACAACAGAACTATGAGAGTCTTCTCTTCTACGGCATCGGCTGATCCAGCACCAATCATCTGCGGAGTCCCACAAGTGTCTTGCGCCTCTCCGACATTTTACAATATTTTCATGAAGCCCCTTTTTGATGATCTTGACCATTTGGGTGTCACCTACACCAACTATGCAGATAACACCCAAGTTCTCATCCCCATCACTGGGAACTACGACTTAGACACAAAACTGCTGAATAGAATGTACCTTATCATCCAGGCGTGGATGGCCACACACACACAGCCTTTGCTTGAATGATGATAAGACTGAATTACTTCTTATCGGCTCTCAATCTAGACTAGATAAACTTGACATACAGTTTAAATCCTTTACTATAGATGGCATCAACATAAAGGTATCCAAGGAAGTTAAAACACTTGTATTCTACCTCGATTCAACCTTGACTTTGTCTAGACAAGTAAATGCATCAGCCTCAGCCACAGCTTATACCTGTAACCTAATAAATGCCTGCAGACCATTCCTGTCGACGGCAAGCTGCACTACACCAGCTAGAGCTCTCATCTTATCTAAATTAGACTATTTTAATGCACTATACCTAGGAACCAACAAGAGAAACCTAAAACAAACTACAAATACTTAAAAATAATGCACTCAGATCTGCCCTAAATATACCTCGAAATCATCATATCTCTTTCGGCCAGGCGCAACTCCAAATGGCTTTCTATCAAAGATAGAATCACGTTCAAGACCTTAGCCTCACCCATAAATACCTTTCTAACTCAGCACCTAAATATTTGATCTGACCTGTACACACAGCAAAAATCAATTAGACCGACCCCCTAGGGCATCACAATCACACTGCCTCAAGGTCCCCAGATTTAAGCATCAGAAATCAGGGGGCAGTAGCTTCCCTGTATTAGCACCTAAACTCTGGAATTACATCCCCATAACTTTAAGAGCAGAACCTTCATTCCCCCGCTTCAGGAAAAATGTGAAAAATGTAAAAAATGTAAAAAATTGGCTTCACCCTAGAGTCACAATAAACGTATGCTTTCTGTTCGCACTTTTCTGCATTGAACTATGAAACTTTGACCTACTGTACCTGTATATGTAATGTGTGTAACGTTTGACTTTGTCCTCTTCTCTGCATGTAACACATTGTGTAAGCTCACATAATTGGCCCAGATCCCTTAGGGTTTGTCGCCCTATATAAATATACACATAAATAAATAAATATAACAAAGCAGTAACAAAAATAAGCCAATATTTGTGATGTTTTGTCTTGTTTTCTCGAGCAATTGCCACCTGCGGCATATGTGTGTTTGTAAGTGTTGAGTATGTGTTCTAAAGGATTCCCTTTCCCTTTTTTGTCCGCTGCTGCATGCTGAACGCTTCTAAAACAGAAGTCAATTTTCTCCCGCTTCCAATGCCTTCCATACCCTGTACTCTCCTATATCCTTCCCGTCTGACCTCCTTGCTCCCTCACTCGAGGCTCACAACCTTGGGGTCCTCTTTGATAGTGACCTCTCACTGTAACAATTCCTCCGACTCTGCTGCTCGTATGACCCTTCTCCACAATTGGGAAACCCCTCCAATTCTTACTACTCCCAGCAAACTAAACTACTGCTTGAGTCTACACCTGGCCTTCCTCTCTGCTACTTCCTCCCTCCAAACAAAGTCCTCAACTTTGCTACCCACGATCTCTACAACCTACCCAGTGCCTCCCCCATTTCTAGCTAATGGCTCACCATGCGCAACCTCTTACTTTCCAAGTTCCTTCTCCTAGTCTGCAAAACTACCAATGGACTTTTCCCTTGGTCCCTGTTCAGCTGTATTTTGGTTTACTCCATCTCGCCCCCCCTGCTTCTCCTCTGCACTCAGCGTCACTCTACCACGCCCCCTGTGCTTCCTCTCAATTCCGCTCCCTTGCTCCATGTCCATGCTACTCCATTGGAACCTGCTGCCCATCACAATCAAAGCTATTTGACTGTGGATCTTTTCAAAGGTTGACTTAAACTTGACTTGCCAAAGAAGGAGCTCCCTATGTCTCTTGCCCCACTCTTGTAGCTCACCTTGTATCTAGCCCATCCTCCCTACCTGACCCCACCACTCCCTTCAGTGCTGCTTAGTAGTGTAATTCTGTATATTTATACAGTAATCCTCTTTAGTTTGAAGCAATTCCCTCCCCAGCCCTCAGGTTAATGTTACATTTGCAAGTCACATGTTTCTTATATTTAATTTGTCTGCTTTGTTTTGATCCAAGGCTATATCCCACTTTGTTGACATCCTCACATACTGGCTCACCACTTTTTCTAAACTTTGTGCTATTGTTCAGGCACCCTTCTGAGGAATACCTCTGCCATACGTAAATGTGTTATTGTAAGTCATTTCTGATCAAAATTGACCTCCCTCTTCTTCAAATAAATACAAATACATGCACAAATAAATGAAATACAATGAACAATCTTAGATGTTTAGTTTGCATTTTAGAACACTGGGGGTCATTACGAGGTAGGGGGTAGCCATGCCGCTGTTAGCGGCAAATCTACCCCCTTACCTGGTCCGGGTTCCTTAAATGAGGAATCACGCGCCATTCCAACCTTGCAGGGCCCGGTAACTCCTCATTCAAGGAACCCGGACCCGGACCATCCCCATTCCCATTTGAGCCCCCATAGGGCTCAATGGGAATGGGGAGGCTGCTAACAATAGGCCCGTTAATAATGGGCCCGTTAATAACAGGCCCATTGTTAGCACCCTGGTCTGCTCGCGGGACCCGCTAAGGGCGCCTGGTAAAACCAGGCATCCTTAGCGGGGTCCCGCGAGCAGACTCGTAATGAGGCAGTAAGGGGTTGACGGCTCCGGCACCTTTACCGGTGCCATTAACCCCTTACCGCCTCACTCGGAATAACCCCCATTGTGTTTGGATGTGGTGTGAAAGAGTGGCTAGAAAGAGTCCCTGCCACTAGGTGGTGAGTCTTGTGGTGTTTCCGTTTGTTTTTGAATGTGGATATGAAAATGTCCTACCTCGCCCATACATTCCTCTATGGATCAACCATTCTTACCTTAAAGAGAGTCTCATACAACATACTCCCTTTAGGTTCACACAGTCTTCTAACACCTCATGCCTAATATAGATAACTAAGGAATTTGCTAACATTTCAGAAACGCTTAAAGACGTCCTTGTTTGATTAAATGGTCCTTCTAATACCCCGTTCTGTTGTGATATGTCCTTGGGGTTGATGTGTGCCCTAATGCCTGCAGGCTTAGGCGTGAAACAAATAAATAAATGTGAATTGGTGTTTTGTGTGAGGTGTACATTTGTATGAATTGTTTCAAGGTTGTTTATTGTGCAAGTGATTTTTCACAGGCCAATTGTTTGTGATGGGCTACATGCATAATGCCATGACAAATCAATTTTAGGGCTGTATATTGTCAGTGTGCATGCTTTAGTGTGGGGATTCTTTTTGTATTTTATAAAAAGTTAATAGCGCTTTCACCAAAGTGCTGCACAGAGTTTAAAATAAACAGTAAAATATAAGTAAAGGTGAACACATGATGCCATCAGTAGCAAAAGAGATTAAGCATAGGGGAGGGATGAAAGTAGATTGTTCTTTAAGAGTGTACGAAAGACATGAAAAGAGGTGGCAGAGCATACAGGAAGAGGGAAAGAGTTCCAGAGTTGAAGTGCCGGTACCGAAAAACAGCCAAAAACAAGACGTGTGGTGACGTGCCTTAATCTGCCCCTTTGCTTGGTTTGCCCCCTTCAACAAAATAGGGCTGCAAGACTTATCCTTGGACTCAAACCCAGGGACTGTACCTCTCCAGCCCTAAAGTCTCTAAACTGGCTCCCAGTTGTTGAAAAAATCAAATTCAAGAACCTCTGCATCATCCACAAGTCCTTCACAGGCCTGTCACCATGCTATCTGCAGCTTTCTCTCGCTAAATACTCTTCTTCCAGATCCCTTCGATCTTCTAGCTCCTACTCCCTGCCGATCAAACATTTCTCCAAGCAGAGAACTGGTGGCAGATCTCTCTCCTCGGCTGGCTCCCTCCTTTGGAACAACCTCCCCCTCTCTCTCTGTCTTGAGCCGGACCACCACCCACTGCACTTGCATGTTCCGAAGATCACAAGGCCCAGTAGGACCGCTGCCGGTTTTATTATTTATTTATTGTCATTGTTAGGGTCTTATTTTCTCCCTTGTTCCCTTCCCTTTTTGCCTTGTGGCGCCTTGAATCCCTGTTCGGTTTTATAGGCGCCTTATAAATATGCAATAAATAAATAAACGTTGGCAACGAAGTGTGCGAGACGGAGAGTAGACAGGGATAAGAGAAGCAAGATAGGATGGGGCCAGGCCGTACATGAATTTGTAAATTTGTGATGGGGTATGAGATGTTTTGGCAATCGAATTGTAGGGTGTGGCCTGGCAACCCACATTTTAGCATGCTTTCATGTGCACGCATTTGACTTGCCAGCCTCGCTGTCAGATGTGGTAGACATTTAAGATATGCAGTGCAAATAGTATATTTTAATGGGAGATTTCTCTGTACGAGCACTGGTCTAATGGGGGCCCCAGCAGCCCTTGCGGTGCCATGTCCTGGGGGAGAGCCTCCATAAGCATCTGAAAGAAACCGTTTCCCCGGTGGTGGCGCTCTCACTTTAAAATTGTACCCATGCTCGTCTTCATTTTTATAAAACACCCCCTTTCCTTGTTTTCAACATTCATTTGAAACACCCCTTATTTGCGAAATCAAGGAGTCTGTAAACAATTACAACACCCTGATTCTTGAAAATGTCTTACCTTTATAAAACAACCAGACATCTGTGTATTGCCCTACTTGTCTTCACATCACAGAATTGTTTCACACAAGCATCGTCTGAATAAAATGTGCAAGTGTGCATGCATTACACTGCTTCAGGCTTGTGTGGTGCAGGCATGCACTATAGAGAATATACAGAATGAGGGGCTTTGAAGTGCAAATGGCCCTTTCCCAGTGCACTGTAACCTGTTAAGGAAAGGGGCCATTAGCACTCCGCATTTCACACTTGGGCCTGCCCACTCTAATAATAAGAGATAAGACATCAAAGAAACAGACTTGGGGAATAACCTGTGTCCTGTGAAGCCCGGCTATGGCCATCACAGTGCTTCAAAGCCCTGGTTAGTGCCAACCTGCAGTATCCACACCCCAAAGAAAACGTTTGTTACTTTTTCAAGGAGGCAGACCTCCAAGTTTGCACTTCAAAAAAGTACCCTTTTCTGTGTTTTTGGGGACGAGGATGCGTACCACAGAGCAGTTTAAGTGCCACCACCGGGCACCGCGGGATGAAGGATCTATTCCCGCTGCGCAACTGGAACGTTTCTTTGTAATGGGGGTGCCCCGGATCCTTTGCGCGTGTCAGCAACAAGGAAGCAGGGAGAGCACCTGCTTCCTTGATCCTGTCATCGTGGCGGCGCTCAGGGTGCCCACCCGGATGCTTGCCTGATAGGGAAGTCCCTCGCGCCAGCAGCAGGTAAGAAAGGAAAATACGTTTTTTAAAGTATATGTGTGTGAGTGCATGCGAGCCAGGGTGTTTTCATGTGTATGATGGATGTTTGTATATATGTGTGCGTGCATTTAAGCGTGAATTGTGCTTTGTAGTATGTGACTGACTGAATGTATGCTATATGGTGGCTCTGTGCATGCATGTGACTGAAGAAGTCTTTGGAGTATGGCTGTTGGTGTGAATGGAGTAAATGAGAGACTGAATGATGTGGGGGTAGTCAGTTTGTCAGTGGTGTGGCTGGAACTGAGGGGCGGAGCTAGGTGTCAAGTCATGTGGGTGGCCTTAATATAGGTGGTTGCTTTGCATAAAAACAAGGTTCACCAATTTATCAAACACGTCTGTGATAGTAATTAAAATGTGCATTCCATCTGAGCATGCAATGCACACTTGGTATGATGCTCATTTCCTCTGTCAGATTGGTCATCGTGACTGTAAAATGTGTACAAAGCATGAGACGTATGTACAGTTTTGCACTGTTTCAATGTTTGAGTTTGGGCTGTCCTGGTGAGCAAAGGGCGGCTTTCAGATGAAGTTTGTGAAGGCGATATTGTTGCACGCATTGACACTCGAAATGCACAACTTGGGGGAGTTTGGTCCTCGGGTCTTAACTGAATGGCGCTACGCAAGACAATATTTACCGAAGCGCAGGGAGCATTTGTGCATTTTTGGGCATCAATCCATAATAAAGCGAGCTTCAAGCATGATAAGTTATTACCTGGCGGGAGTAGCTTTTGGGTTCAGGCAGTCAAACCATTTCTTACCGTGGCATGACATTTTGTACTGGCCATGTATGATAAAGCAAGCATGATAAGTGTTATTACTTGGCTAGACTGGCATTTGGGTGCAGTCAGTTTGGCCATTTCATACACGTGGCATGAAATGTTCTAATGGACAGCCATCATGATTAAGCAAGCATGATATCTTGTTACATGATAAGCCTTATTACGCAAGTAGACTGGCATTTTTATGCAGCCAATTTGGACATGTTGTCTTATTGTGGCATGGCATTTTGAATGGAGAAGTGAAGAAGCCAACAGGAGTAGATCTTCCGCAAGGATACTGGCAAATATTATTGACTGAGCCAGCCTGGAGATATTTTCTTATAACACCATTACTAGCTTTATGCACAAACAAACATGAGTATGTTCTTATATGGGAATACTGGCACATACATAGGTGCTGCGAAAGTGGACATGTATGGGCACAGCCAGCATGAAAATGTTTTAGTATTGGCATGTATTGTGGGCAAAAACATTATCAAAATGCTTCTGTGCACTGTTGGTGAATTGCATCTGTTGGATATTTGGGTTAAAACCAATTGCAAATTGTCTGGCTTTTCAACCATTTTTCACAGAAAGTGTGCTATATAACGCACCGTTTTAACCTAGCATTCCAAAACATATCTCGGTGAGGGAGGAACCCGGGATGGACCCTTCCTCACCCGAACCCTTTTTGGTGATTCGGAACTCCCTTCCTACGCTCGCATCTAGCATATTTGTTGGAAATGTTTACACCCCTCCGATTAACTTAATAACCAGCCGCCAATGGGTGAGTGGCTTGTGGGTGAATAAGTATGAATGTGTGCACGCAAGGCCGTGGCCCTGGCAAGGGGCATTGTATCGTAGATGTTTTCTTACATGTTTTACCGGCATTTTTGGGAAAAGCCAACTTGATAAATGTTATTACATGGAGGAGGGGTGGGGGTTTACAGCACAACAGGGCAGACAGACTCGACATTTTCTTATTTTGGCATGGCATTTATCACTCACATAAGAGGCAAGGCTAACATGATGTGTGTTCTTAAATGGGGACGTTGGGGGCACCTGTGCAGTCAGCAAGTAAAAGTTTTCTTACTGTGGCTGGCACCGAGGGAAAAGTCAACCTGAGTTTTCTTACATGGTGGTGCGGGAGTTGGGCAAGCAATATCTGCAGCAGCAGTAAGATGTTTTCTTCTTGTGGCAGGAGAGTTTTACTGCCATTAAGGGCAAAACCAACAAGAGAATGTTCATGCATGGGGGAAGAACCAGCATTAACATGTTTTCTTATGATATCATAACTGTGCATAATATTACTGTGTTGGCTGATACATTTGGGTGTCAGGGGCCAGGTGCAGCTCCCTTGTTTTTATGCTAGGCAAAAGATTTAAGACTTGATTAAAACCCATACTTCCATCGTTTGACTAGTGCAGTATGCAGCATTTCCCTGCAGCAGAATACTCATCATGCACATTGTACATGCATGGTGGTCGAGGCATGCCAGGAGTGTGGCCCAGCCCATGCTTTTTTGCTGAACTTGGGGGGAGGGAAAGCCCTCAGAATGGCTTGCAGGGGGCCCTCACATGTTGTGTTACGCCACGGTGTACGTGTGTGTGTGTGTGTGTGTGTGTGTGTGTGTGTGTGTGTGTGTGTGTGTGTAGAAGCATTTTGTTTTTTTCTCAATATGACTTGTGTCTAGGGTAATGGAACTTTAATGTCATATGAGTATGAATGTGGTTGTTGCTATATAACTTGGTGTGGTTACGAAGGAGTGCATCTAAGTGAGTGGGCATTGTTTTGGTGACATTGGGGGTCATTACGAGGTTGAAGGTAAAGGGTTAACGGCGCCGGTAAAGGTGCCAGTGCCGTTATCCCTTTACCGCCGCATTACGAGGTCCTTTAGCGGGTCCCGCTAAGGGCGGCTGGTTTTACCAGGCGCCCTCAGTGGGAGCCGCTAAAGGACCAGCATGCTAATAACGGGCCAGTTATTAACAGGCCCGTAGTTATCATGGTCCCCATTCCCATTGAGCCCTATGGGGGCTCGAATGGGGATGGGTTCCCTGAATGGGGAAATACCGGATCCTCCAAGGCTGGAATGGCCCAGTAATTCCCCATTCAGGGAACCCCGACCCGGTATGCGGTAAGGGGGCGCCACGGCTACCTCCAACCTCGTAATGACCCCCATTGTCATTATGGTGCACAGATCATCACACCTGCTCACCACCTAAAGGGGTAGTTCAGTCAGAAATATTATTGGCCTAATGGATTGGGCATATATTTCAGAGCATTCATCGATCATTCTTAAATAAATTTCCAATGGAACTTACCTGAGTTTTTCACACTTTAACACGTGAAAACGACGGCTCAGGTACTGCCATCTTGTACTATTCTTATCCGTTGATCAATCATCCTAAGTTCAAGTGACCTTGCAGCACTGATTTGGTTTGCCCGCCCCTAACGCTGACATCGCTAGACGCTCACGCCCCATTTCACAATGCCAATGCACGTCTCATGTCAATGTCCTCTGTGCGCAATCTATTGATGTGTCTCCATGGAAATGACATGACGCCTCGTTCCTTCACAAATATAAACAAACCCTTTCTGATCACACATCGTTGGAGTTTCTTTTTCCTTCGTGTCAGTGTATTTAATTTCGAGCCTCCCTGACTTGTTTCTGCTCTGTTTAGCTCTCTGCCAAGTATGGCACAGTGAGAACAGGTACTTCTACGGCCTAAAATTAATTAACCCAGTAGTCGCTTTTCATTTCTTATATTTTGTACAGAGATCTTTACCAAACCATATTTAGACATGTGTCCATGGGAATCTTTACAGTTTGAGACTACTAATCTTGCCTTTTACGGTGTGCTTTTGTAACATTGGCTGTTTCTTTGCTTGTCTTTCTTTAACATTCAATGTTAATGGGAAACCTCTTTTCATTGCTTTACACAAAAAAAGGTGTTTATTTGCCTCTCTGTTGATTCTGTGCTTCTTCACTATTCAGGCACTATGGCAACAATTCAGCCCTACATGTACAAGCCGGAATATTCAAAAGAGGAGATCCTTGAAAGAGAAAAAAGTGGAGACTATAATCAGTTGAAATTCATGAGGATCAAACGCCGGAGCCTTCACCCAATCGCATGGAACCCAGTCGCATGGAACCGTTTCCACCTGGTGTACCTGCTTTCTTTGTGAGCTTTTGCCTGCTGTGGTGGGGAACTGCTGTTGCAGAGAAAGTTCTGGCTGCTTGGCCTACATTGCCAAAGAAGAAACACCACTGGGATGCGTTACCGAGCTGCATGACTTCAGGGCAGCCTGCCTTACAAGATCCGTGCTGCGAATGATGATGATCCTTATGCACAAACTGTGAGCTAGAGTTCGCCCTCACAATCCAAATAACGAGTAAGTTCACTCTAGATCTCTTATTTGTTTGACAATAGAGATGGATACTATAATATGTTGTTCCCTTTAGATCAATATAAGTTCGACGGATCACTGACGCAAGAATGTTTCTGTAAATTGAATAATTTACTCATTGTGAAATGAAGCCAAAGTGTTCCACTGTAGATTTATCATCCGAACAATGGGCCTCATTACGAGTTTGCCGGTCCGGATACAACGGTACCGGTAAGCTGTATCTGGACCGGCAAACTCTGAGTTGTGCTCGTGGGTACCTTTCATTCCACCAGGTCTGACCTGACAGAATGAAAGGCACCCGCGAGCATAGCTTGCCTGTAGCACCGGCACGATAATGAACTGTGCCGGTGCTACAGTCATGCTATCGCGCTCAAATGGGAATGGGGATCACCTGACTCCGGCACCTGTGAAAGCGCAATTACTAGGTCCGGCGGGGCCAGAATACCCCAGTAATTGCCCATTCGCGGGTGCCAGACTTTCTTGTAAGTTTGGAGGTAGCCATGCCTGTTTTACCGACAAGGCTACCTCCAACCTTGTAATGAGGCTCAATGACTTTTTTTCACTTTGAAGTATTTCCCAAAACTTTCTTTCTTTAATGTGCGTTCACATTTGTAACTGACCCCTGCTTGAAATCACAAGTACTGTCAGTACGTTGTATGAAAAGGTACTTTTAAAATCAAAACAATGCTGTACATTTTACAAGGTAGTGCAAATAAAAAATATGTAATTATTGGGTTCATTCCAGTAAACTACATCTTTATCTCTTACACAGGTGGTTCGGGCTTGTGGCATATTGCACGTTTATATGGTGGATTCATGGAAGCCTGGGATTTCACTTCCGAAGTGTAATACCTGCCTGTGTGGATCGAGCCATTCATGATGAATTCCCCAGTGACAGCAGACAATACTGTGGATTTATGCAGATAGAACCTCAACCGCAGCAGTATAATTTGTAGCAACATTGACATCCACCTTACCAAACTAAATAAACAAATACAAAATAATTCAAGCTGAACAAATCAAAATATCAGCCTATTTCCAACATTCATTTATGTACATTATCAGACGCAGAACCCTGCATGTGCGAATAAAAAACATGTTAAGACAGTGTTAGCCTAGTGTAGTCGTACTGAGATTGTGCGTGCTGTATGGCCATCTCTACATTATGGCATTCTTTATCAGTCCAGTGAGCATTTCCTGTACAGTTCTATATCTATTGGTGGCAACGTCTATACTATTAATTTATTTCTATCAGGCTTGCCATATGGACATCAGCTGCTTGGGAGCGCCTGACCATTGGGTGATTGGCACACTCTTGTTCAGGGAATGATCAGCTGTGGGAGGAGTTGTTGAGAGTGGAATACTACTACTGTCTTGTGATTTGTCGTTGCTGTAGCGTTGGCCCTGTTGATGGCGAGTGGGGGCGAGGCCGATGCTTTGTAGGCTTAATGTCGTGGAGATGATACCACACTGCTCTGTTTTCAAGTTTTATTGCCCTTTCCGTAACCTCCTCAACTGTGTGAGGACCAGTAAATCGGGGTGAGTTCCACCTCCTCAAATAATTCTTCAGGAGCACATGGTCTCCCTTTTGAATAGGCAGTTTTTTGTGGGCTCCTGAGTGTCGTTGATTTCTTGTATGTCGTTCCCCGACCTCCCCTGTGTCCGTCAAATCTGTTGACAGATAAAAGAGGCGCTAGAAACAAGTGAATTTACATACTCATGCATTTCTGTACCAAATATTTAATCAGTCCCCTCACAATCTCTTATTGCCCTTGTGGGTGGAGCTAACGGGAGTTGCATCTGGCATCCGGTCACCACCTCGTGGGGCGTGAGGTGGTGATCTGACCCTGTGGTTGTTCCGTAATTCGAACAGAGCCAAAGGCAGGCAGTACAGATAATTTTTCTTTGTGCTTTGTTGTGTTTTAGCTATGCTTTCTTTGAGAAGTCTGTTGAGGCATTTGCAAACACCATTCGCTTGTCGATGATATGCACATGAGAACTTGTGCTTTATCCCTAGCAGTGTGGTTATATGCTGGAATAATTAATTTGCAAAGTGAGGACTGTTGTCAGACCGCAGGACCGCGCAGGCGCCCCACCTTGGGAATACCTCTCTAATCAGAAATGTTGCTGCCCTTAATGCATCAGCATGGGAGCACGGGCCAGCCTCTATTCACCTTGAGAAGGGGCAGACCACCACGATCATGGAGCGGTAGCCTTGACATATGTTGATCATGTCGACGTAGTCAATGTGGAGTTGTAGAAATGGACCTTCGGGCCTGGGTATTACTCCTCTTATCACCCTTAGTGTGCGGCCAGCAGTGAATTGTTGGCATGTTAGGCAGTTATTGATAAAGTTGGACACATGGGCGTTTAACTCAGGACAGAACCATGATTCTCCAATGCGTGCTGCGATCACTTCTTTTCCTGTATGTGTAGGATGGTGTAGTTGTGTTAGGGATATTTTTAATAGTGCAAGGGGCATTACTACTTTTCCTGCGCTGGTTTGCTTCCACAGGGGATCTGTAAGGGACATTGAGCACTCTCTTTTTACCCAGAGTTCCTTTCCCGCCATTGGTGCTGCTGCCTGTAGTTCCATAACTTGAGTTTTTGGTAGGTGGTTATAACCTTCTTTCATTAGCATTTGTCTCTCCCCTCCCCTCTCTTTTTGTTTTTTTTAAGGTCCCACATTTCTCCAAAATAGGAGGCCTGTTTTGCATAAAAATCTGCTGCTTCATTCCCTTTTGATATTGGGTCTTCCCCATTAGTATGTGCTTGGCACATTACTAATGCGAGTTCTGTCGGGTATGTTACAACCACTATTAATTCTCCCAACAAGAGGGCATGTTGTACCGGGGTCCCATCCGCCCTTCCGAACTCCCTTCTTAACCACTTTGCTGGGCCGGAATGTACTGTTGAAGTTACGTAGGCACTGTCCGAATATAAAGTAATCCTTTTTCTCTTCGCTTTCTCTGAGGGCTAATATCAGTACCACTAGTTCTGCTGCTTGTGCTCATTACTGAGGGGGTAACTTGACACATTTTACTGCCTCGCTTGTCCAATGTTTTTTCAATTTCACCACTGCCGCCCCCGTTCTCCTCATCCCATCACCTTGATCAATTGTTGATGAATCATCAATGTAGAGCACCTCTCCCCCCTCAAGCGCATCTTCCTCTACCTTGCGTGTCCCTGTGTAGTACTCAATGGCTTTTATGCAATCATTAACCTCGTCTCCTTTTTCATATTCTTCTTCCAGGAAGTGTGCTGGGTTCACTGTCTTGCATCTCACTATCTTTAGTTCGGGCCGTGACAGGATGATTTCATATCCTGTGGCTCTCTGTGTTGTCAAGTGTGCTTTTTGGCTTGTGCAGGATCGCAAAGAGGGCATGTTCCACATAAAGTGGCTTTTTCTTCAGTGAAACAAATGTTGCTTGCGAGGGAAGGGCCCTGTCATTACTAGGTCTAGTTGTCAACTATAGTATGCAATTGGTTTGTGACCTATGCTGTTTTTTTTGTGTGAGTACTGCCTTCATGACCACCCCATCAGAGTGTGAGAAGATGAAGAACTCTTTTTTGTAATCTGGGTACCCAGGACCGGGGACGTTAATATTGCCTCCTTTAGCGCATGGAATGCATCTCTCATTTCCTGTGTCCATCCCAGTTGTTTCCCCTCCCCTTTGTGCTTCCTTGAGGGCTGTAAGTAGGGGGCATGTGTTTGTGCTGTAGTGGAATATCCATACTGTACAATAATTGCATAGACCAAGGAACTGTTGTAACTCTCATACTGTTTTTGGTTGGGGAGTATCGAGTATTGCCTATTCCCTCTTTGATGCTATGTGCCTGCCTTTTTGAGATATTAGTTGGCATATGTACAACACTTTCTCCTGGCAATATTGTAACTTTGCCTTGTCTACTTTGTATCCTTTTTCTGCTAATACTGTGAGCATTTAAATCGAGGCACCCTGTCTCTGTTGTGCTGCAGATGGGAATGTTGTCCACATATTGTAGAATCGTACTCTCTGTCTCAATATTTCCTAGGTCCATCGGTATGCAGTGATAAAATCGCAGCAAAAATATCGCCTGTAAAGACAATCGCTTCAAAAATGCTGCGGTTTGACCCATTAAAGGTGTACCCCATTACATCATTTTAGGGGGTGCGGGGGTGGCCCCCGCATCCTTTACATGGATTGCGGCATCAAAACCACAGCATTTTTGCTGCGATATTTTGTGTTCCCAACCATTTTTGCCGCGATTTTAAGACATGGAACCGGTCCATCTGGATCACCCTGTTGAAAAAGGATGGTGATTCACAGTACCCTTGGAGCAGTCTAGTGTGTTTCCACTTTGTGTTGCGATACATGAAGCTTGTTTGATCTTGTGAGTCTGGGTGCAAAGGTATCAAGAAGAAGGCATTTTTAGGTCAATCACAGTGAACCATGTAGCCTCAGCTGGAATGCCGCAGCAAAGTATTGTTGCCGTGTTAGCCGCTACTGGGTACTCTGCTTCTACAATGTGGTTGAGAGGTCGTAAATCTTGGATAAAACACCACAAACCCCCATTTGCCTTGTGGACGGGGTACACAGAAGTGTTGCAGGGGGATTCTGATGGCACTAAGATGCCTCTTTCTATTAGGGCACTTATTGTCTCATAAGTGCCCTCGTCTGCTTCTTTTGATAGAGTATATTGTCTTGCTCTGGGCAGAATTGCTCCTTTTTTCAGTTTTATTTTCACTCCTTCTATGCTTTTGATACACCCTACATCATAGGGACTTGTGGTCCATACTGAGATGGGTACTTTAGCCAAATCTTCATCGCAGAAGGGAGGTGGTGCAGGGAGGGGTGCTTCCAGTGCCATTGCTATTTTCTGGGCCACTTTTCTGTATGTCAAGCGTAGCCAAACATACGCACTCATCCTCAACATCATCTCACTCTCCCCCCTTTCTTGCGAGAAAAGTTCCTCATCTGACACTTGTGTTAATCTACACCCTTCTGACCGCCCTCCATGCCTTTCCTTCATTGTCTAGGGCGTGAACTGCAATCCAATCTTTCCTTGCCACAATTCCTTTTATGTCTATGGACAGGAATGTTCCTTCCTTTCATCCGTTGGTGTTTCTGGCCTAAAGACGTAGTCACCTGACCTTCTCCAAACCTTTCCTGCAATCCCGGGCAGCCATTCTAGTGCCATGTCAGTTCTGTACTGGAATATTTCTGGGTCTACTGGCTCCCCCCCTTTTTGCCGCAATAAGCCTGAAGTATTTGCCTGGCTGTGAGCATGTGGATGCCTGGTGTGGAGCATACTATGCCCTTGTCAGTAAAAGAAATGGTCACGTGAGGAACCTTCGCTCTTCTTCGGCGGTCACTCTCAATTATCCCAAATTCAGGACAGCCAAATTTGGAGGCACTGCACTGGATGCTCAGGGTCCCCTTTTGTGGGATACACTTCCAGCAGGTATACGGCAGATCCAGAGCTATAACGCATTCAAACGTGCCGTCAAGACTCACTTATTCAACTTGGAATAATTTCCTGACTCACTTCTCCTTCTTCCTCTTTTCTTGTTTGTCCTCGTCTTGTTCTTGTTGTATGTGCGCCCTGAGGCCCACAGGCATGTTGGCGCTACAAAAATTTAAATAAATAAATAAATTAAATAAATGTTTAGCCTGCTCATTATGTCATGTCCCAATATTTTCACAGGCACTTGCTTGGGGTAAAGTAAGGGTAAAGATAAGTCATGATCTTCTATGGATAAGGAGATGTTATCAGTGAAGGGAACCACTTCTCAAGCCCCAGAAAATCCTTGAGTGTTCATGGCATTGCCTGACAATGTATATTTCCCCTCCCGTACGCATGACCTAGTGGCCCCGGTGTCAACCAGAAAGGAAAGAGTTTTGTCGCCTATCGCCACCTTTATGCGAGGTTCCTCTGCAGGGTTAGCTGTTACTGATAGGATTGGACACAACAAGTTGGTCTGTGGGTCTGTGGGCTGTCCTATTGTGGGCATAGCGATTGTCCATTCCCAGTGTAAAAGGTGTGTCCCATTATTGTGACCCCTCCCATTCTTGTCACTGGCACCACCGCCGTTGTGTCCATGGGCTGTTGTACGTCATCCTGCAATTGAGTCCGTTGCTGTGCTGTTTGTATGTGTTGTTGTGGTGATGCTGTCATTTGTTGTTGTGGTTGTTGATGTGTTTGTGGTGTTTGTAGTTGTTGGGTCACTGGCACTGTTCGGCGTTGCATCTGTGGCTGGGGTATGTTTTGCTGTGGTATAATTTGCAGTTTCCCTGCCTGTTAGGGGCCCTGTGGGTAGTACTCGTTCTGTCCCCCTTGGTAATTCTGTTGTCCTTGCTCACCCCACCCTTGTTGTATCCCTCTGTAACTGCATGTGCACGAAATCTGGCCTAACTGCCCACACGTCCAGCACTGGGGTGGTTCCCATGCCTGCCATGGCAATCCACCTCATCCCTCCGCTTGGCTTTGTTGCCCCTGCTGTGGGTAGCCCCGGAACCCACCCCCCGGATGGATAAACCCTCCTCTTCCTTTATTTTGGTACCCGGGGATACCCATATATCACCCCCGCATTGGTTGTGTGTATTGCTGGACTGGGTTGTACATTGGCAACTGATGCTGGAGCTGGGGTTGGGGTTGCGATACTGCTGTTTGAGTTTGTGGGGCCGGGCTAGTGATTAGTGCCCCTTCTAGGGCATATTTTGATCATTTCTTCTGAACCAATTTAGCTTCAATCTGCTTTTTTATCGTCCGCCTGTTGTTTTATTTTCTCTTGCCATAGTCTACAATTATGCACTATTGTGAGTTGTATTTCTGACCATGCCTTAGCTTCCATCCCCACCAGTTTTTTTCAGTTATCTTTGCACCGGCTCTGGTAATCCTTGTATTAATAAAAGATAGCTATTGTTTTGTCCCACGGCTCTCGAGTCTCAAGGCGTCAAAACTCTTGAATCTCTTGAATTTATCTAACGGGATCCTCATCGTCATGCATCTTGCGTGACCTAATTGCTCCTATGTCTGATGTGTCAGGGTATTGTGTCCTTAGTGCCTGCCATACCACATGCCTGCAATTTGCAAATGGATATCCGTCATGTGTTGTGGTTTGAGTGGTCACCCTAGGGAACCCTGCCCTCCTCCAAATGTCATCTGCTTCTTCACACAATATGGATACTAGCAACCCCTTGACGTCACCCACAGCCAGTCTGTGCCCTGCCGTCAAATTTTCCATTTCATATATCCATTTTCCTGGTCCCCCGCTTAAAGATGGCAACCTGTATTTGACGTTTTCCTTATTTGTGTGTTTCCATAGTACGTACTGTGGCCTTGTCCCCCCTCTCTCTAATAGTGGCATCTGTGAGTATTCCACCCTTTCTTCAGGCGTGAATCTATACTGTCGTATCTGGACAGGTCCTCTCTCATCTTCAATGTCTGCCATTATATCAGCTGAATTCAATGTTGCATGACCTGTGTGGGGCGTCCCGTGTTCCTGTGTGTCTGCCCCACTGACATGAGTGCCCACTATTATGTGTTACTGCTGCCACATCTCTCCTGCGCCCAGGGAGGTTCTGGAGCCTATTAGTGTAGGGTGTGTGCAGGGCTGCTTCTACAGGTGTGTCATTTGCCTAGTCGCTAATGTGTTGTCCCCGCCCCTTTCATCCTGTGTCATGCACTCCCATGACATTCCTGTGCCTGTTCGTGTAATATAAAGCTTGTTGAGCCCTTCTTTTTCTACATCATCACTGTCTTCTTCTTCCTAGCTACAAAATCCATCTGAGAATGTTAGCTTGCATGGCAGTGGATAGCGCACTTTTACAGTTTCAAGATCCATGTTTGTGAAATCACCTGTGTTGTCTTCCTTCCTTCCCCCCTTGCCTGGGACGTCGGACCCCTTGTATGCGCCTCTATCGGTCTTATGCTATTCCATGTGTACCCCTTCGATGCCTGCCTGTTCTGTTGTTCTTCCCATTCCATCTGGCCCCTTCTGGTCCTATCCAGTTCTTCCATTATTTCTTTGCTTACCCTTTGGAGTACTCTCTTGTCTTTTTCCCTCTAATTCTGTGCTCCCCCTGCGCTTGCCAACCTTAATACCTTCAATCTGCTTTCTTCGTATTTACGTGTCCATTCTGAAAGTATTTTCCGCTTCCAAAATGCCATTTCTTGTTCCGCTTCATCTCTTTCCTCTTCTTCTATTGTATTTCCCCTAATCTCTGTACTCACCTTGCTTCCCCCTCCCATCGTGTTCCTCTCTATCACCTCTCTCCATTCCCTTTCCATCAGTTCCTCATGTTCCCTCCTTTCCCTCTCCACCTTTTCTCTCCTTTCAAGCTCCAACTGCTCCTGCCTTTCCAGTTCCTTTAGCTCTAGCTGTTTTACTAACACATTTCTTTTTTCTTTCAGTTCCGCTATTCTCGTTTCCAGCTTAGCTTCCTCTTCTTCCCGCAATTGGCCTTCCCTTAAGTCATGTGTTCACCTCCCTCTACATCCCTCTACATCCCTTTCCCAGCTCCAACTGTCCTATGGCCTTAGATAACCTTCGGCCTCCCCTGTAGTAGCCCCTTGTAACTTCAAGAGCACACTTGTGACGCTATCGATTTATCTGGGCCAATACCCGCAAATTTGTTCTTCGTCTGCCGCAGCCCACCTCCGTCGAGGCCTGGGCTGTCTGCCTCTGCCCTTGTCCTGTCTTGCGGGTGGGGGGGCATGTACGTTTGGGGAGTACGGGGGTGGTTTGTATGTGGGGTTTGAGTAGCCCTCTGCAGCAGTTAATTCTCAGGGCTCCGTAGCCTTTCTCAGTTCTCTAATCAGATATAACCCCTGCTCCTCCTCCTTCCCCCTCCTCCGCGTCATCTGAGACAACGCTGGGAGGTGCAGGAGGTGGAACACAAGAATCCCGTCCCCCACTTCTTTTATCTCCTGTACACTCCTCATTCCTGGGTTGTACCACTGAAACATGCGCCAGATCTCAAAAATGTCCATACGGTTTGCTAACTTCTTCCCCTTGTATGTGTTGTGCAGGTAGATGAGTAGTGACTGCAGCACGTCCTTGGAGAAACTGCCATTAGGCGGCCATGGTACCGTTATCTTCCTATCCGTACCCATTGTCCATTCCACACTGTATTTTACTATTATGTCTTTATAAAAGGGCAGGGTTTTACAAATGTGCTGAATTGGGGTCATTAGAGTCCCGTGGCCACCGTATGAGGTTCCTCCCCCGCCCCCGTGGTACATCATTGTTTGTTTGTAATTGTACCTGACCTCGAGTTAAGGATTTCTGCGTTCCGCTCTCAGTACAAGGGTAAAAACTATTTTATTATACAGCTCAATGTTCAGTTAGCGACACCTGCAGCCTTCTCCGGCCTCACACCTTGCGCGGCGTACTCTTAAACCACCCCGCCTTCACTAGGGTAGCCGCTGCTCGGCAGGCCCCCTTGATCATGTGCCAACATTCTCCGTGCACAGCCATCTGTTCACCTGCCCAATACTTTCAGCGCCGGGCCGTTAACCCCGTTTTCGTTGATAACACAACATTCTATGCAATTGCCTACGGGTGATGTCACCAAGCTAAAACTTCACAACAGACAATTCGTGCACATATTACGCAACAATCCCACCATTTCAATCCCACCCCTGTAATCCACACCGCTGTCGTCCCACCTCCCCCGGATTGGAGTATACGTCATCAATCAACTCTTCTCGTGATTAAGCTGCACCCGTCACGTCGCCTGACGTGTGATATGTTTCTCACCATGGAAACCTAACCAGTCAATCACCTTCCACAATCTAAGATAGCTCCAGCTAACTCTTATGGGAATCCGACATCTATTCACCGAACTAGAACATTCGATTCATAGGAAAACCACATCTATTCACCGGGCTACAAAGTTCGATTCATAGGAAAACCACATCCCTACACATATGTTCACTGTCCAGACCTATCGGTGTAACAATACTTATTACACATGAGAACCTGCTGCCACTCCCCGGAATGTTCATTAACACAAAAAGGGGACTATCTCCGCTCCATTCCCTACAATCGTACACGTGCCAGACACCGCCTCGGTACCGAACGTTATGACAATGTTACATTACCCTCCTTCTTATTCACACATCCCCCCACCCACACAATAGTTTGTTGCTGGTTGTGTGGACCACACCTACTTTAATTTCACGTCTGCCGGTTCCTCTCGGCTCGTCTCGCCCCCTCTGGACTGCGTCTGGACACTCACCAACCGCAGGCGGGATGATTTTGAAGTCGGCTCCGGACGGCCAATCTCTTGTTGAGGTGTCTGGTTTTTCTCACAATTTCCAATGGTCCTGCAGTCCTCTGAGGTCCGACGGCAGAGGGGGCAGCATCTTGCCGAGTTGACATCACAAACAATCTCGCTGGGGCCTCCAACTCGTTAGGGTAAATCTGGAGGTCGGCACAGCCGTACCAATGGTCCACGGACCTCCAGCTCTCGGAAGGCCCTAACTCCTTCCAATGTCCCAAAGAAGTCGAGGTCCACACAAGGAGCAAAGGGTTACTGCCATTTTATTATAACAAATAAGCAGGGGTCATATACTTGGAGAAATCCAGTACAGGCACATCTCGCCGAATTCTGTCTCGCAGGCTCTTTTTGTGCACTCGTGACATCACAATCAGCGTTACTCAGCAAAAAGTCCTCCCCTGAACCTAACACCATGAGTGGTAGGTTCAGTATAGGAACATATAGTGTGTGATATTATTGGCGGCCACTGTGTCAGGTGGTGTACCTGGATCATCCTTAAAATTGTTACCTGAAAAGTGTTACATTAGAGACCCCGATGATTGACTGAGGAGTCCCGCTGCCAGCCCCTAGCCCCCGGTGTCCTCATTGGTCAGGCCGCAGGCCCCCAAGCCTGGGACTACTGTTGTTCCAAGCCCGCAAGACACCTGCTCACATACATTGTATATCATCAAGGTGTGACTATTTGACAGTGTGTAACAATGGGGTGCTTCTACTAATGCCATGAGAGCGGTCCATTCCCACCGCATGCTGTAGGTGGATTGTTTCAATTTGTTGCAAGCTCGGTCCAAGACGTGAGACGGCTGCGTCTTCCCAGCCTCCAGGCCTTGGCATCATGTCAGTTCGGCCGGGTCACGTGAATTAATCAATTTTTTTAACGACTTTTTGCTAATTACATTTTCACATGACTACATTTTCCTTAGGACATTTTTCACATAGAACCAATTCTGTGGTGTATGGGGGAGGGTGGGGTCCGGAGGGCTTTGAATTTGGTATCCGGCCAGGAGGGGAGAGTCTGACACTCTTCTAGTGGTGTGTGGCATGGCAAGTGTGCCTTGAGGGCTATCTAGCAGGTTGAGGAGTGATTTTACTTGGTTTAGGGGCATGGGGGAGGAGGCAGGGGCATAGGTACGAGAGGTAGTCTTGGGTCTGGACTGTAGCTAGGGGAGGCGGCCAGAAATGCACATAAAGTGCTTAGAGGTGTAAAGCGTGTATCAGAGTGGTGTGATTGCAGTGTTTGTGGGCGAGTTGGGGTGGGGGTGGGAGAGGTCAAAAGAGGTGTAGACATGGCAGTGAGCTGCAAGGGCAACCTGGAAGGGGGAGTAGGTTGTGGCCGTTCATGAGTGCTGGGGTGTGCGGGAGGTGGCAGCATGTAAGGGTGCATCTCATAGGTTTAGTGGATGCCTTTCTGGAGCCCCAGTTAGCACCTCTGATTTTTGAGCTGTTAGCCATGGTGGGAGGTTAGAATATAGCAGTGGTGGGATTCAAAGTGGGCAATCCGCCTGGAACACTGTGGGAAGAGAAAATGTGAGTGTGGCAGAAACACAACGGTAGCGAGATCAAAGTAGCAGAACTACATTTGGAGTGTTCTGGGGATGCATGTGTGGCTGAATATAGACAATGGATAGATTCACTGTGACAAACCTACACTTTGAGCTCTCTGGGAAACACAATACCAGTGTGGTAACTACGGTAGTGGTAATAATCGGTGATAACGTCTCTTACCTGGAAGTAGCTGCAGAGGGTGAGTGTGGCATCCAGTGGGGCTTCAGTGTGAACAGGCAAACAGGGATGCTAGATGCCCAAAGGAAGGCGCCTTTTGCCTGTGGCTTCAGCAGGGCTGCCATGAGACTCACCTATAAATGGAGAGTGTTTCCTAGGCCAGCTGACCCTCCAGAACACCAATCGTCCCTCAGGGGGGCAGGTAGAGGGAGGGGGAAGGGAGCTGGCCTGGTTCCAGATGCCGATGCCGTTGGATTCAGCTGAGAGGGAGAGGGGAAGGCAAAATACCAGCCTCTGTGAAGAAATGGCGCAGGAAGGGCAGGGGACTTATTTCAGGGGAACGGGTCATAGCAATGATCCTGATTTTTACAGGGAAAGGATGGGTCAGTAAATAACCAAACGACACCTACAGGCTTTTATATCGCTCCTCATATGACATCTCCCTCCTAGCTGTACTCCAATACAATAGTTTTGGCTTGTAGGTGTTATTGCCTAAACAAAAAATGAACCAAGCATGGATTACAATGAAAAACCATTGACATGGAAGTCAGGGAAGTACTGCAAGCCTGTATCATCTTCAAATCCTGCTGCATCATCTACATCTACATATACTAGGTTGTGACCCTGCAGTCCACATGCTACCTCACTGAGAGACCCAGCATCTCCAGAGACCTATGGTCCACCAGAAGGACAAGTGTAGTGCAGGAAGGAACAAAACAGAAGACTAGCCTTCTCTGTCTATGCCCCAAGATTATGGAACCTCCGCCCCATAAACATCCAACTCGCCCCCTTGCTTCGTTCGGTTCCATGTAATAATGTCCCTGCAAAAATGTCTCCAGACAAAAAAGTCACTGTTCTTTGAGGAGACATTGTTACATTGAACATGCAAGGGAGCAGGGAACATCCCTGCAACTTGTCCCCATACATAGTGTCACCATATATAATGTCACCAATGGCTTTTCCCTCCGACATTATGTATGGGGACATTATTATCAGATACCCTTGCATCTATAGTTCAGTAAGGAGCTCAATCCCCTCCTCTTCAAGAATGGCTCATCCCTAACATCTAGTTCCATACATTGTCCACTCCCCACCATACATGAGACAGGGAGATCTGACCCCACTTGAAGATCAATTGCTGGCAATTTCCCCCCGCCCCCTGTTGTTCGATCTCCTGTGTCTCTGCTCCCTAACCTTGATCTTCCCTCTATGTTTGTAAAGCGCTCTGTTCCTTAAGCTAGGTCAGTGCTCCATAA
The DNA here is from genome assembly GCF_040938575.1 of Ambystoma mexicanum. NCBI lineage: Eukaryota > Metazoa > Chordata > Amphibia > Caudata > Ambystomatidae > Ambystoma > Ambystoma mexicanum. Next base: position 144,000,363 of record NC_090921.1, read on the forward strand.
ATACCCTTATAATGATAACACATGGATAGACCACAGGTCATTCACGTGGCTATCACATGGCTAACAATGTAATAAATGAATGCAACCAATCATCAATAACTAGCACATATCTCTCACAGGGTACTAGCACATATCTCTCACAGGGTTATTATTATTATTATTATAATTGTATTTGGTTTGTTCAAAACCTTTACAAAAAGACATCTCACATAACTAATACATTAAAATCACAGGAATTACAATCAAGATTCATAAGTATTAATCAGTTGATTTTGGTTTTTTCATTTACATGATCCATAATTCAATTCTTAAAATTTTATTTGATCACAAACTTATTGCAGTTGTACATTAATTATGTCTAAATAACGAGCAAGAGTAATCATTAGTACTTCATTTTCACCCCACATGAGACGTAACCAAAATAAATGTCTAATAAATTCGGATACACCTAAATTATTTAGCCCGAAGATCCCAAGCCCGGTGGATCGAGGTAGGAACAGCTAGTTTGAAGGTGTTTCAGTGTTTCCAATGAATAAGAACCATCGCATATTCGACAGCTCAAGTTGTCCTCTTGAACATTTGGTGTGGTCCAATATTGTATGTGCTCTCTAGTTGCAAAACTATTACATTTAAAGCGAATGTACAGTGCTTGTGCATGATTGCAGGGGAAACGCAGGAGATATTGACTCAAATGTTATCTTTTGTGGGTAAAATTTGCAAACTCTTTATGAAGCGTGTATCCACTTAACAATTTGATGGTTATAGAGCAGTAATCGTTCAAACGATTTCTTTTCACACTTTCTCGACAATTATTAAGTTCTTCTTCCGATGCATCTATATCGTAGAACAGGTATTGTATTTTTAGCCTAAACTTCCAAACTGACTTTGGTGTGTTTTCCTCTAACATTTTATTTAAATCCTTATATATAGAAGTGGGTGGAGGATTTAAAATCTTCATAGCAGTCGAGATGATAGAGATACTAATCCCAACTCGTGCCTGATGAGGCATTTCGCAACGCACATGAAAACCCAAGCACTTCTTTCCACAAGCGACCTTGCAAACTGTTCATATAATCTCCCAAGTCTAGAAGACACATGTCTAACCCATATAACAGAATGGTTTCTACTTTAGAGACCTAGTACTTTAAGGCTGGTAGCATTGAAAACGTACGGAGCTTGCTGTAAATACACTTCACCTGCGACACAATAGGTCGTACCTTACAGACAAGTGATTCTTTCCACATTTTGACAGAAGCTAAATTACAAAAATTATAACCCAGATAACGTAAGTTAGTAACACATACAATTGGTTCTTTACCCAAGGACCAGGTCATAATGTTTACCTGTTTAGATCTTGAAAATACCACGATTTTAGATTTTATAGCATTAGTCTGTAGGTTATTAACTTGGGCATATTGCAAAAATAGATTGAGTTTAGCTTGCTGTCCAATATGCGTTCTGTCAAAAAAGATCAGGTCATCAGCGAATGCCAACCAGTGGAGTCGCAAGAAACCCAGTTTCACAGGTGTTATTTTTCTCCCGTTCCACATTTCATCCAAATCAGAAAAATAGAGATTGAATAATGTTGCGACCATATTACACCCCTGCTTCACTCCTGTATATGTTCTGATTGGACGAGTTACTGCTCCTTCTTGATTAATACGAATTTGATACATGGTATCCTGATTTAAAATGGATACCAAATGTACCAAATCTGTAGGAATACCGTATCTTAATAATATTTGCCACAAGATTGCTCTTATTACTTGCTCGAATGCAGATGTCATATCAAGAGAATCCATAAAAATCAGTCCTTTTGAACTGTTCTTGACCGTATCTAACAAATGAGCCAAGATAGTTGCGTTCAGAGTGGCCCCATCCTCTTACGGAAGCCCACTTGAAAATGTGATGCTATACTTGATTGTTGTATAATACTCTCAAGATCTTTCAAGATTAAGATAGAAAAGATCTTTGATGAGGCATCTGTGAATACTATTGGCCTGTAATTGGAAGCGTCACAAGGGTCATCTTTTTTGAAAGTTGGCAATATCAGTGCTTGAGACCAAGTGCAAGGAATATTATTAGTACACAAAATTATATCAAAGTTGATTTTGAGAATTGAGGACCATAATATGGGTTCTCTTTTGATTTCATATGCTGGGATGCCATCTGGGTGTCATGGTGCATGCCCCAGACGTCAGGAGCAGACCAGCCCATCCCAGTTGTTGGCACCCATGGGGAACTTTAAGGCCCCAAAAGGTTGCCGCAAGACTTCCTGGAGTCAGTCCTGGCGCTGTTGGCGCCAGGCTCATATTATTCCATCATGTAAAGCAGGTTGCAGGGAGCATGGAGACACACATAGCCCACCCTGGAAGAACTGAGCCATACAGTCTAGCTTCAGGTGTGGCTGGGGGAACTACTTTACCTGGGACTACTTGTGCAAGGCTATATAAACTACACCGTAAGGACAGAACACGCTTTGCATTATTTTGCACTCCTGCAGCGTAATGCTCACCGCGTCTGCTAAGCTCCAGTTCACCCGGTCTTCAGCCACATCTGCCTTGGGAACCACGAACCATCAGCAACTGTTTGAGAAAAGGGAAGGAAGAGAGAACAAGAACAAGAAAAGCGGTTGAGTCCTTACCTGAGAGCAGTCCATCCGAAAGGCTTTCTCTTCCGCCGCTCCCCGGAATCGTCGCATCTGCAGAAGGGAAACACGAGCACAGAGAGCCAATACTCACCTGGAGGCTGCACTCTTCCTGTAATCCATCGAAGCGGTTCACGCGATCGCCGCTCCGGAGTCACAACGCACCTGCAGAACAGAAAAAAAGACATCAGGTTAGTCGCGCAAGGGAAAAAGAACCATTTCTAAATATATTTTGACGCCGGGCTCTCCCGCTAATACTCACCTGCAGGAATACTGCTCAGCGTCGCAGAGAGGAGTCAATCCTTCATTTGGCACCTCCAAAACCGCACCTGCAAAGGAATAAGCACAATAGTGACTTTGGCAACAAAGAACATTTAAGAAAACGATACCAAGAATCTATTGGCATAGAGACTTACCTACAAAGTCACAGTTGTTCAGGACTCCGCTACAGCCCATAGGATCAGTGACGCAACTAAATCCAGAAGAGAGGCTTATGAACATTAACGCGCCCCTGCATTCAGTCGCAGGACTGAGAATGGGCCATTAAAACACCTAAGATGCGGCATAATCAGAGGGGTGCACTAGGAGGTTACGGAAGGTGGGGTTCTATCCCGCCCCTTGCGGCTGGTTAACATCTCGTTTCAACATTCTAGGCAAACGCCCACTCGTGAAAGAAGTAGTGAGACAGAGAAGACACGGGCAGGCATTCATCGCTCAGCTTCGTGCGATGCACGTGCAGACATTCATCGCTCAGCTTTGTGTAACACCCCCGTGGAGAACATGTGTGCGTATCACTGGGCCAGCCGTTCTTGATGCATTTATTTTATTAATTGACAGACGATAACCTCCTTGCTTCATGGGCATGAGCCCTTTAAGGATTGTCCCTTGCAAGGGTCATTAATTGCATTGAATGATAATGGCAATTCATATTTGGTAGTAAAATATTTGACCCAGGCTTCAATGATACCTTTGTCTTCCCTGTTGTTGGTTTCATTGGAGATCAAAAAGATATACTATTATTTTTGCATAAGTCTGAAATCATAGCCTGATTGTCGCTATGATATAATTCATTTTTCAATGACAACACAGTTTTTACGAATTTGTTGAATGCATTTTTTACCAACTAAATATTGGGTGTTTGAATAACCTTGTGAGGTAGCCCCCTTAATTATTTTGTGTTTTTGAGCCACTAATTAATTATAGACATGTCTCTTGGGTTTAGTTGTTTTAGAATTAGTCTTGGCCACACATAGTTTCAGACAGTTGATGACTATTTTGGTAATATTGTTTTCAATATCTTTACCATTACTATATTTGGAGTTCAATACATCTGCATTTTGACAATTTTTTAAAGAGGTTTGTGAATAAGTTGCAAGAACTGTTATTCGACCTAAGGTTGAGCACAGAACGTTCTATATCTACAAAAGCAGTTGCCGGGATTATCTCCAAGACTGGCGTTTTTTTGTGCAGTTTGAATTGCAAGATCATGTGATCACCCAGTCCTGGATTTGAAATCTCAACACTCACACATTTAGTTCTTATACTTGCGGACACATAAAAGTAATTGATGCTATATTTTGCAGTTCCCATATGAGTTCAGGTCTCTTTCGCAGCTTCCAGCTGGCATACATCCCATTTTGCGAGCAATATGTTCCATTCCCGTCCCTTGGATTCACATGCATGTCCCATTAGATGTGGTTTCAAATAATTACTTAGCCATGAATCCTCCAAATAATCACAGTTAAAGTGCCCCCTATAATTATAGGTCCCTGTGAGTGCTTAGTGGCCCCTTCTTCAAGATGTAAGGTCAATTTAGACAAATAAGCCGCTAACTCATACTTACCCAGATTCCAGTACAAGTTTACTATTAGAAGGGGAAATACCTCTTCACCCACCAAGTTTAGTTTAACTGCCAGCAGGTCTTCAGATGAATGAACTACTTGTGTCATGTTTTTAATCCCCTTATCTATAGCTATAGGTAGTCCCCCACTCGGGCAACCGGCTACGTCTCTCTTTGCCGGGCTTGTAAAGGTATCGTAGTCTTTAAAATGAAATGTATTAACAGCCATATCCTCTTGATGTAATGCACAATCATCCTCAGGGCATTCAGAGTCTCTCATCAGGCCCCACGGCTCACCCATGCTTACACGCTCTATTAAACAACACTTACATCAGGGACCTGTTTCTTCAGATTGGAGTGGGCACAGGCAATACTGGAGAGGATACCAGTGCTGGTATGGTAAATGGAAACCTCCATGGCGCGTGTACACGCGGGTATGTGGAAGCGTTTCCATGGCAATGCAATGCAAAGAAAAGATAAGGACCAAACAGGGAGCGCCATCTCGAACGTTTGGCCACGTCTGTTGTCACGCCCCCAGTGTTACAAGCTTTCCTGTCAACAAACGACGGCGCCCGGCACGTGATACACGCAGCCGGATCACGTGACACGGATCTCGCAGTAACGCCTAAGTAACGCTATTCTATACTTCTCAGCTGATCTTGTCGGCGTTTGGCGTTTGCGTTGCTCGATCTGGGCTATTGTGTTTTTGAATTACGGACCACGCTTCTTGGACTCCCTTTGCATAATCCTTGATTACCTCACCTACGGACTACTGTTTCCGACCTTGGAACGCTCCACGGACTGCCTTGGGACTCTCCTTTTGTTCTAGATGCATCGGAACTCTGCCTTCAGTTATTCTCCAAGTTTTCAACGCTACGTTTTGTCTACTCAGGTGCTTCCAGTGCGATTGGTTAACATCCATATCTGCCTTGTGGTACTTTCTACTCCTCTCTGCTTGCCCCACTGAGGGAACAGGTACCCACTCTTTAACCTTCTGCTACACACCATGTGGCCTCTTAGTAGATCACTTATTCCAACATCTCCTGGTAGGTGCCCCCTTTTGTTACAACTGATATTGTTACACTCAACTGGTACTGCATTCTACTAACCATTCATTCCGTTTCAGCAGCCATCCGGAGGACCTGTTGTTCCTGTTCCTAAACCTGTGGCCGTAATCCTCGACCAGCGAGTATATTATACCTCGCTGTTGGTTTCTTGGGGACGGAGGTATTCATATTCTTCGCGACTCTCAAGTCTTGACAGAACATGTCACTTGAAAAAGCATGAGTGTGGGTTTTAATAGAAAACATAGGATCATAGAACCATGAATACAAATTCTTCAGGCTGCATACGTTCCATGACATTACGTCAAGGGATTGAATGCTGGGGCTGGGTTAATCCTTGCTGTAGTCATTAATGTTTTTATTGCAGACTCTAACCATGAGCATTCTTGGCCAATAGCAGTGGGGTTAAGTGACTGTACATTCATCCTACCATTAGTGCCTATGACTTTGGTTTAGTTTGATTGTGAATTACTTTCTTTTTTCTGAAATTTTAGCTTGAAACCCTACAAAAATATTGGCTTCTTCCATGGATTTCATTACATTGAGCTTATATCCCAAAATCAGAAAAGCATCACGTTGTTCTAAAATGAGTTTTGAGATTGTGATTGAATGGAGTTCCCATATCATCCGATTGTTGTTTATTTGTGGTAGGGTGATCCAGTCTATATCATCGGAATTCATGGATCTCAAAGCAGGAATCTGCTTGAACAGACTTAACAGACATGGGTCCTCATTACATGGATAGTGGAGAACCATGGCGCTATTAGCACCATGGTTCATGCCGGTAAAATACCGGCACCGCCTTGGCGGAAAGGGGAATTAGCGCCCCATTCCAAGGTTGGTGGGGCGGTAATTCCCCCTTCCACCATTGCCCTTCCCCATTCCCATGTTTGCCCCATAGGGCTCAATGAGAATGGGGAAGGTGCTAATTACGGTACCGCAAATTGCGGTACCGTAATTAGCTCCCTGGGTCCCTTTGCGGGTTGGTTTTTAACGCCTGCAAAAAGCAAGCGTTAAATCCCCCAACCCGCAAAGGGACCTCGTAGTAAGGCGGTAAGGATTTACCGGTACAGGTATTTTACCGGTACCGGTAAATCCTTACCGCCATCCGTGTAATGAGGCCCATGATGTTTATTTTTTATTTATTGAATATCTGTTCATTCATTTTTGTTCCGTAAATTTTTTATTCACTTTCCCAACCTACAATTTTGATTTTCTGCATTGGGAGATCGGTTGAGTTACAGCTGCACTGATAGAAGGGATATTATTTTCAATACAGTTCACCACCTGAGGAATAGTGTTATTTAGCTCCTTGTCTACAGAGTTTGTAGCGATAGATGAAGTTGCAATACTTTGCCCAACGGCACCTAAATTAATTCCAGAAGCACTCAACCTTCCTTTAGATGTTTAAGATTTAGAAGAAAAGAAGGTTGTCATTTTATGCCAATGTCTCCATTTAGAAACCGTAGTGGCAAGGTCATGTCATAAATCACTGATTTTCTAATTTTACTAACTGTAATATCATTGCTTGTAACGGTGGAACACTCTGCAGGAGCTGAAACCTGTATTTCATTTTGGGTTTGTATGGATTGACCATTTAGAGGGCTACCTGCCTTGTCTTTTGATTTATGTTGCGTCTCTTTCAGTTGTACCTGTAGATTATTTAGATCAATTGTTTCATCTACCTCAGATAGATTTCATACATTAATAATTGCAGAATTGTGTCCCACAATTTTATTTGCTTGCATGTCTTTGGTTTTTATGTTACACCATTATTGTGGTTCTTACTGGCCTTTCTTTCCCACCCTTTTCTCTTTTCGCCTAGTTCGCTGAGAGTTTAAAGCTATGGAAGCAGGAGAGCTAGAGGACACTGATAGAATTGCTGTGCATTCTGAGTCTTTTTGTTCTGTGAACACTTGGACTGTTCAATGATGTCAGTCAACAAAGTTGGACTATTAGGTGAAAAGCCATCCTCGCATATGGATTTTTGTTTATTTTCTGAGCTTGGTGCTACAGTCTCATCATTCCCTCCCATAGCACAGAAGAGGATATTCATATTATTTTCAAGTTTGGAAAGTTTTACAACATTGGTATTTACTATATCCCATATGTTTTCACTAACTTCCTGAATCGTCTGATGAGACACTAGGCCATGTGATGAGTCTAATTGCTATATTCCTTCACCTTCCAACAGACCTGATCCCAATTGCATTGTACTTTTTGTTACGTGTGTTGGAGGGGTCTGAGAATCTTTAGAAACATAGGTGTTTGCGATTTTTGATCTTCTCTCAACCCTGTCTGTGCTGCTATGGTGATAGCAGGCCTCCCTTTTAGTGATCTTGTTTGGTAGGAGTTTGTATGGGATTCACAGGCCAATATAAAGCCTTCTAGTTTATTCATTTTAGTGAGAATCCTATATACAGAAAATTTGATTTCCCCAATTTCCTAATGTTTAACATCATTTTCTTTATCAAAAAGATTTAGAATTCTTGTAATATCTGGAAAGTAATACGTATCTGTATAAGTAGAGTCCTGCGGAGTGCTGTTGTTGGTCTGGGGTGTGGATAAAAGGCCCCAATGTGGCGAGTGGATATTAGAATGGCTTAAATCTGGTAGGTTAGGCTTCTCATGATTTCCATTTAAAAGAACTGGACTTTCATTTTGTGTCATGTGATTTTGGTTCTTTGAGGGACCTGTTGTCACATTTATTCTCAGTTACATTAGTAGGTTTTTCTTCTAAGTTAGACAAAGACACATTTAATTTGTTAAACAGACACACTTCGTCCATGGCATATGGTAGCTTTCTCACACGTTTGCCCAATTCTGCCATCACAACTGGTGCTAACATTGAGACATCAGATACGTAATTATTGTCCCCACAAGGTTAACAATAGGTAAACAGTGTACACGGGCATTCCATGTGCACAATCATACAAATGGACAAAATGCAACATGTTCCGAAGAGGAAAGTAATATAATTGTAACACAAAGCTAAACGTGTGATTGGTAGATGAAGTATTCATAATTACTAAAGTAATGTTGTTTTTAAGATTTTTTACATGTTCTCCAAAACAAGTAAGCTCTATAAATCTGTTAAATGGACCCCATCGGGTTGTAGCATGTAACTGACTGTTCTTATTGTTATCGCCTCTGGCCCTGTCCGTCTTGTGGTCTGGTATGGTGCAACCACACTCAACACGACGCAGGGCGTTGAATGCCCCATCAAGTTGGAAAATGGTGAAGTACTTATGTCAAGTCGCCCTCATCTTCTCCATTTGTTTTAATAGATCCACGGTCATTGCCCCCAACAGGGAGAACAAAGGCATCGGGGGCACCATGAGAACTAGGAGTCATGTCTGAATTATGCACGACCACATTCCGCCATTGATTCGGTGCCAAAATGATCCCACACAAGGCTGCTTCCACAGTTGGGCCCTGATTGTTCAGTGCAAGTATTCATGTAGCTGCAAAAACCATGAATCCTCCAGGATCCAGTGGAAACATTTGCGCACACAGGCGCAAAAACGGACACGTACATATTACACAGGTATGTCCCCATTGAGATATACATTACAACACATGGATGCTCATGACACGTAACACACAGCATATGTGTCTGACTGAATGCGTCATATGTCAATCACCATATAATGGACACAATCCTATATGCACAAGGACACACACACAAATCCTTGCAAATTAATTGTGGCACGAATCTACGTCACACCTCCCATGTACACAACACATGACGCCCAAGACACATAATCCTTGTAAATTATTTGTGGCGTGAACCCACGTTATAGCCCACATGGCCGACTCATAAAGAAGACAAATGTGACCGACTCGTGTCACGTGGTCAAACGTCGTCGTGTACAAGTTTCACAACGTCACACCATGCCCAGCCACGTTCACGCATAAATGCAACGACTTTATCGTCCAGGAGACGTAGGGAGCCTGCCCACACCACACGCTTTGAAAGTCGCTTAAAAACGCAGTCCTAAAACGATACTGAGTCACTTCCATCCATCTACTGCCACAGAAAATGGCCGAGCACGATGCGGACGCGCCTCAGACCTTCACATGGCTGGACAGTAACATGGTTAATTAAGTGTAATGCATTTTGTGGTCCTTACATGTGGGTGCCAATAAGAAGACAAGTGTACATGGTATTGCATTTCATGTAATGCATGTATAACACATATATATTTGTATGTATTAGTTTATATAGCGCTTTACACCAAAGCGCTGCACAATTGAACAACTTGATACAAAGAACATAACATAACAATATAACGGTAGAAGCAAATTACAGTATGAATCAATCAATTAAACCATTAAGAAGAGCAATAAGACTGGAGGGAATAGGGAGAGAAAAGCAGTGGGAATGTGGGGGAGAGGAGGGGAAGAGAAAGAGGAGGGGGGAGGGTGAGAGAGGAGTGGTAGGGAGTGGAGGGAGGGAATCAAGGGAAAGGAGAAAGAAAGGAGGGGGAGGAGGAAGGGGAGGGAGTTTCAAGGCGGGGGGTGTAGGAGGAGAGATTTAAGAGAGGTGGAAATGAAGAGAAAGTAGGAATAGAACAAATTGAGAGAGTTAGGGAGTTCCAGTGCAGGGGAGCTAGGAGCTGGAAGGAGCAGAAACAGGAGGGGGCACAAGGGGACGGAGGCACAGTCAGAAGGCACTGATCAGCTGAACGAAGGGAGCTTGAGGGAGTGTAGAAAGAGAGGGGGGAGGAGAGGTAGGGGGGAGCGCGAGTCCATGGAGAGATTTGAAGACAAGGCAGAGGAAGTGAAATTTAAGTTGAGAGTGAAATGTAAGCCATCCAAGGGAGGAGAGGGAAGCTGAGATAGCGTCGCGGGAGGTAAGGAGACAGAGGGTACGGACAGCAGAGTGGTAGATAGACTTGAGAGGATCAAGATGAGAAGTAGGTAGGCCAAAGAGTAAGGAGGAGCAGTAGAAGAGGCGAGAGAAGATAAGAGAGGAGATTAGGAGTTTAGTAGCATGAAAGGTGAGAGAAGGGCGGATTTTGCGAATATTGAAGAGGTGGTAGCGACAGGCATGAGAAGTGAGAGATATGGTGGGAGAAAGAGAGTGAGGAGTCAAAGTGGACGCCTAAGTTACGGGCGTGGAGGGAGATAGGGAGATTAGTAGGAGGGAAATGAATGAAAAGGGGAGAGCAGGGAGGGGGAAGAGAGTTGGAGGGGAAAAAGACGACTTCAGTCTTGTCAGTGTTGAGAGAGAGAAATGAACACACATAGAAAAACCTACACTCCTTATATATCGTAGTAGGGGTGTCAACAAACCGAAAAGTACAATAGGCAATGTCGTAAACTATCACACACGAGAGAATGTACTTGCGACCTGTCACAAGCACAACATAAAGGGGGGCATACCTTGCATTGTTCAGGCGTACAAATGATTGAGCCCTACCCACTACTGTGTTCCTATGACCGTACCCACATGTATGCATGAGAAGATTAACATTTCGGCTATGCCTGACCATGTTCATATTGGGGCAGTGATCGAAGTGAGCGGGAACGGTCAGGAACGGTGCTCCACTACTTTTATTTTGTTTCTGTTTATTATTCCTCTTCTATTCATGACCATATTCACCATTCTATACAGAGGATTTGTCCATTAGTGTCCCAGTGAAAGTTCCATACCTCTCAACTCACACGCTGCAGACTTGTGACTCCCACCTTGGAATGAATTCAGTCACCCACCAAGCCCCATACGCGTCCATTCATTTCAATGGGCTCCCACCCAACGTCTCCATTCATTTCAATGGGCTCCCACCCACCCATTCATTTCAATGGGCTCCCACCCACTCCCACCCACCCAAAAGAAAATTCTCCTTTTTCACCCATCCTGGGGAATTAAAAGGTTTAGAGGTATGTTATGCACTTCTTTGGTCCTATGACCCTAGGCACGTACAAGTGTGTGAGCAGTGGTAGAAGTGTGCCGATAAAAGTAGTGGAACTGTGGTCTCGCCAGGGGAGAGGGTTGGTGGAAGCATAGTGCAACATATGACCAGGTGTTGCAGCCGGGGCATACTAATAGTCTAAGTGACTAGTAACTAAGCCTGCTATTACAACTTTACACTTTCGTTCCTGCTCACTTCGATCACTGTGTCTGAAGTGAGCATAGATTCAGTAACGCAACACCTTGTAATTATGGGCTGGTAATTTTCACACACAAAACAGTTAAAGGAGCCTTTGCTCATACTTGTAGGAAAGGAATGCATTGTATTGTCCAGCGAAACACAGAAATCAACCACTCTTGGATTTGCACCCGAACACAGTTGCACCTGCAACACACAGTGTCGATTCTCAAACGAACATTAGATGACATATCAATATTCTCTGCACAGATTCTCCACAGCTGCAATCAACACCTCACATAGCATGCCCCCAAATGAGGCACTAGGCCACTATATCTGTGCCACGTCTGGCAGGGGCCACTTTAGGTATGACGCCTCTACCTTACAATGGGATTACAACGTGGAATGACCACAAACACATATTCTGTTTGTAAAGTGAAATGTGCTCAGATCTGCTAATTGCACAGAAGTTGTGTGTACCATTTTACACATGCAATTCATGTGGATGTGGCGCGTGCCATCAATCCTTGTTGTATTCTTCTTACACAATCTGACCATGATAAGTCCCTGTGAATGATTCCCTTTACATCACTAATTTAAGCATGCACACATGTGTAACTGTAGGCTGTAGACCTACATTCTCATCCTTGTAACACTGTGCCTGTAGTGGGGAGCAGTCACGTGTGTAGTTGGGATCATGCCGCTACAAGTGCTTATGCTTGTGAAAGCCATGCGTGTCCTTACGGATGAATGCATTAAAACTTGACATACATCAATGTAACCCTACAGTGTTGGCATGTTGAAAGAGCTAATATGTTCTGTACATTTAGATGTGTAATATCCTGTGTCTGGCATATGGTACAATGGGGATAGTGCAGGCCACCAAATTGAAACCTCTTTCGTATTGGCAGAAAGGCTGGGCATCTACCCCTCTTCTCACATATACAAAGGATCCAGTAGATCTTCTCCATCAGCCAGGATCCATAGCACTACCATGATTTAAATTCCTTGGACAGGTGAGCTGTAATATGAATCTAAAACATCTATGGACGATGGCTTAAAAACGACTGTGCCTCGTTTACAAGGAGTGGTCAGATGACTTTATGTTATCAAACTGTTAGATAAATAGTGTGTTCTATGATGACCTGCAAGCCATAATATACTGCAGGACTGGAGAGATACTTCGACATCATTGAACCCTTTTCAGACAAGACCCTGTATGTCAAGGTGTGCTCAGGGATGTTACCCTTTGCAACTACTGTTGCCTGTTGGAAGAGGTCTCTGGACTAGAAGTGTTGGTACTATGAGTCTTATACAGAAGACCTCTCACAACCTTTGTGCTTGTTTGTCCAGTTTATCACCTTATGAGGAAGGCCTGGCTTAGTAAACTGTTTTGGTCTTTTGTTATAAGAACTACTCAAAGGCACTGAGGTTATGCTGCTCACACGACCACGGTAAGGTCACTTATGAAGTTGCTAGTTGCATGTCTGGAGCTTGGCCTCCACTAGCTAGATCAATGCCGACACTTTGTGTTTTATTTGTGCGGCAGCTGCTCAGGGTTTAAATGTGAATTGTATTGTTTTTAGCAAGATCAAATATAGAGATATTGGGATATTTTGATATATATGTCTTGGTTTTTGTGTGCCATTGCATGTGTAAAATTGATTGGTGCTTGATGTTTTGTAATGTTTAATAGATTTTATCAAAATAAATATTGATGTGGATGATTATGAACATTAATTCAAGTTTTAAAGTCTTCCATTCCTGCAAAAAGACCAGAAAAGCCTGCACTATTTCACAAACAAGCAGCGCATTGAGTATGGTGTTGTTGGTGAGATCACGGTATGCCAAAGGACTGTGGGTTACTACGAGCTCACCTGTTCAGCTCCCAAGGGCCCAACAACCCTTCCCCAAGGACAAACGGAGGACTCAGCCAAGGGCAAGTTAGAACTGCCCTTTATTACAAAAACCGACAGAGATCACACAGGACATTGCAAATCTCCAGAGTCATCAATTCCAACAAACATGTCTCCCCTTTTTGATGCACAATTGTGTCAGCCCCTGAGCTCTCCCCAAAAACCATACACACACATTAATTGGGTGCTCTGAGTGGTAGACCCAATAGATTGCCTATATACATCTGACTCTATTGGTCCTCCCATGTCAGGTGGCTGGCCTGCCCCTTCCCCAAGAAACTATCTATTACTAACTATCCCGTCCTTCCTCTTCAGTGCACCGAGCCTGCAGCAGCTCTGTTAAGCCTCCACTCCACAAGTCTTCTTTAATCTCTCTCTGGTGACAATTGCTGCAAAGCGGAAAAGCAGGTAAATCCAGATGGGCTTGGGATGATGTCTAAAAAAGTGTTTCCCTCGTTTCCAGTTTTTTGTGAAAACGCATGTTAATCTGCCCAGTGGGGCGTGGCTGCTTTCAAATGTGTTGGAACCATTTGTGCACACATATGGCTGCCGTTTCAACCTCATAGCATTGAATCAGCCAAGCTGGATGATCAGATTACCTACCTCCACCACTATCTTCAATATGGCCGACACCATCAGCACTTGGGAAGTGTCTCAGCAGCCCGGCCTGATGCAATGGTGATTGGCCAGACTGGGCCACTTAATCTCCAATCACGATGCCGGCAGGCGAACACTGGCCCCCTCTAAGGTCCACACTAAGGCCATGTCTGAACCTGTCTGGACTTGTTTTGGAATGGGGCCTCTATTTATATTACTGCTGCCATAGTCAATCATGCTGCTTAAATCTGAGTACCTCATCCATGCGCCTCTGGACTGTGGCATTCCCTCCTGCCATCATGTGAGTACTGACTGTTGCTTCATTGCCTACCTCATCCTTCCTTGACGTTTACCCTCAGCCCCTCCATTCATCCTCATTGCTCTATCGGTGCTGCCTTATGTCCCCTTGTACTTCATGTTCAAACATTCACATTGCATTTTCACTCCCTGAGCCATCTCCTCCACTTTCCCCACTTTTGTACTGCTGTGCTGCAATATCTGTGTCACATTATATGAATTTAGGTGTGGTTTCAGCCTGCATTGGTTGTGACTGATTAGTTTAAAAATCGAATTTAGGTGTGTTTTCATCCTGCACTGTTTGTGACTGATTAGTTGAAAATCGAATTTAGGTGTGTTTACATCCTGCATTGGTTGTGACTGATTAGTTTAAAATCGAAATTAGGTGTGTTTTCATTCTACACTGTTTGTGACTGATTAGCATTAAAATCGAATTTAGCTGTGTATTCAGCCTGCATTTGTTGTGACTGATTAGTTTAAAAATCGAATTTGGATGTGTTTTCATCCTGCACTGTTTGGGACGGATTAACTTAAAATCTAATTTAGGTGTTTTCATCCTGCATTGGTTGTGACTGATTAGTTTAAAAATCGAATTTATGTATGTCTTCATCCTGCACTGTTTGTGACTGATTAGTTTAAAATCAAATTCTGGTGTGTTTTTATCCTGCTTTGTTTGTATGCCTGTAGTTAGAAATCGATGTTAGGTTGTGCTCACATCTGCTTCTATTGTAACTGTGCTGACTGGTCACTCCCTTTGCCCTCTGTTCTGTCTGTTTTCTGCTCCCTTACCCTGTCAGTTTACATTGTTTTTTCCCAGTCCTTTTTGTATTTCCTTTGTGCGCCTCCTGCTTACTCCCCCCTTGCCACCTCACGTACCTCAGCTGCTCTGACTGGTTAAGTGTACCACACTCTGTGCCCTTCTCCATGGCGCTTTCTATCTCGCCTATCTTCTCTAACTGCTTCTCTATCTCCTATCTTTCACCTCTCACTATGTCTGGCAGGAAGAAACTCAAGAAAGACACACTGGGCTCCAACCCAGGCCTGCCTATCGCTGACACCTACGTCAGTGCTTCCGCCAGAGAGACTCTCAACGACATCCTCTTTGTCGTTCCTTCATCCGACCTCTGGACTCTTCATATGGTTACTCTGCCGTCTTCTTACTCTTCCTCACACATTAATAATGGCACCCGCTGGGAGGTCCTTCTTGCCTTCTTCTCCACCTCTAGGGTCATTATAAATGTCTATCGGAATGGTACCATCCTAGTACAAGGGCCTCAATCCAACCTACTTTTTTCCTACCTCGCCTTATCAACTTTCCGCCGTCCTCATTACGGCTTCCTTGCTATTTGCTTTCACGACCTCACTGGCTCCCTCGCCTCCTCCTGACCATATGGTCTCTCTCAACAAGGCTCCCTTGCCAACTGCAACCTGCCTGGCTCCCTTGCCTGCACTCTCCTCACTGACATCCTTGTCATCTTCCGGTCCTCTACCTCCGTTTACCTTTAACTCTCGGCATTCTCGCTGCTCACGGGGGAACGTCTGTTCCCTGTATCACCCGTCCCCCTGTAAGTCTCTCAAAAATTGCAACCTGCTCCATGTTGCCACGCTTAACTCTCGTTCTGCTGTCAAGCACTCCTCTGACATCTGCCACCTCCTTGAACTCCTGGACCTTGATGTTATTGCTCTCACTGAGGCACGGTTTAAGGACAGCTCTGTCACAAGTTTTGAAACACGTCTCCCTGAAGGCTACAAGATCCTCTCCGAGCCCAGGCCGAACAGGCCAGGGGGTGGAATAAACCTCATCTTTCCTGAGTGGGTCCCAGTTTCCGTTATTCCAACTGAGGCCTACTCCTCCTTTGAAGGCCTGGTCTGCAGGCTCTCTCTTCTGTCTCCTCTCTTACTTTGGCCACCTTCTATCGGCTGCCGGGCCAGTCTACCCTCTTTCTCTCGGAATGGGGGAACCTGGCCTCTGTACTCCTTTCCTCCTCTCCCCAACTCCTCCTGCTGGGGGATCTCAGCGTACCTTGACTCTCCCCATTCTTCAGGACCTTTCTGCTACCTATGAGACTCTCTTTCTTTCTCCATTCTACCTTCTGGCCCGACACACACCACAGGCCATAATTTGGATGCTCTCACCTCCACAGACTTACCTCTCTATATCCCTCTCACTACCTCACTATCCTTGACGGCACACTCTCTTCTCTCTTCACACTTGAAGCTCTCTTCTCCTTTTGCACTGGCACACCCTGCACCGCCGACCGCCTTCAAGGTCTTCCGAATTATGAAAAGAGTGTCAGTGACTGCCTTTGCCTCCACCTACTCTCCACCTTTGACTCCTGCAACTGACTCCCAACCTGACACAGGCCTCTCTAATGCTCACCTTTCTATCTCCAACACTCTCGACATTCTTGAACCCTGTCATGGTAGTCACACTGAAGCCTGCTAAAATAGTGCAACTCTTGGTACAACTATGATCTGGCTGCCCTTAAATGCAAGTACAGAGCAGCAGAAAGGAAATGGGGATCCTCAGGTGCACCCTCTGACAAGCTGGCCTGCCTCCTTCTTCAAATGCAATACAGAATCCTCATCGGTCCAAAAAGGGATTCCATATACAAGCCCACATCTCCGCAGCATCTAACAACATGCTCAAACTTTTCAAAGTATGCAAGGAACTGGCCAATCCTACTGCATCGTAATCATCTACTGCTCCCACCCAGGCCCTTTGCTCATCCCTGGCTGCACATTTCACCGTCAAAACACAGGACATCCTGACCTCTCTCGCCTCAGCACCCACTCATGCACCAACATCTCTTGGTCCCCCATGACCGCCCCCACCCCTCACCTTCTCTCCTCCCTCTGCCCTGTCCGACCTGAGGAAGTCTCTAGACAGGTTCGGTATATGAAAGCCTCTTCCAAACAGGTCACCCCCTGCCCTTCCAAAACCATGAAGGACAACATTGACATTCGCTCCAGCCTTGGCAGACCTCTGTAACCCCTCCTTCGCCACTGGTGTTTTCCCCACTTCTCTCAAGCACTCTCTTGTGCACCCTATGTTCAAAAAACCTTCTGCTGACCCTTCTGTTCTGGCAAATTACTGTCCGATCTCTCCTTTCCTGGGAAAACTCCTGGAGAAGTTGGCTATCTCTCAGCTTACCCTCCACACTGAATCTGTGGGTTGTCTCCATGACCATCAGTCTTGCTTTAGAGCATATAGAGGCACAGACACTGCTCTTCTGAACACCTGTGAAGACCTGTTCTCAAATCTTGACTCTAACTCTCCCTAAAATATCCCACTGGTTCTTCAATGCCTACATGGCCCCTCTGGCCCGCAGGATCTCTGCCTTCATCTCCAACTTTCAGTGTTATGCAGATGACACACAGCTCTCTTTCAGGCTACCCTCGGCCTCCTCCTCCTCGCACATTCCTGACTGTCCGTAATTAAGTCTTGGTGTGCTGCGAACGATCTCTGCCTCAATACTAGCAATACAGAGATTGGGCCTCATTACGACCCTGGCGCTAAGTGAAAAACGATGGCGGTAAATGGTTACTGCCATCGTTTTCCGCCAGGTCCGATCATGACCCGTGACCGTTAACTACGATGCCATTAGCGGCATCATAGTTAACGCTACCGCTAACTGCGCTAAGGGTGCGTGCACGCGCCCGGCCACACCGTACTTAGCGCCATGGCGGAAAGGTACGCAAATGCCGACCCAAGCGGACATGCACCTAACGCCATCACCCAGCCCGTTAAGTACCTTAACGCCATGGTGCTAATTAACCAACCGTAAAGGGCCATGTAAAGTGAATGCAGCTGCCACAGGTGCACAGAAACAGCACAGGTGAAGGCAATACAGACTCAGGAAGTACAAAAAGAGCACACCCCACCCCTTCCCACACCCAGTCACACTCCACAATGATACCAATACGACTAGCAATGATGGGGCTGGAGGACCTGATAGCAATGCATGTGCTACAACAGCAACAACAACAACAGGCAGCACAGAGGAGACGCGGGAGGAGAAGGAGGGCAAGGCAGGCCCAGCAAGCCCCACCAGCACAGCCAGTGCCACCACGCAGGCAGCCCCCAATCCCACGCATCAGAGCCAATCCATTCAACCTCACTGCTGAGCAGATCCACACCCTGTACCGTTTGGACCGGGACACCATCACCGCCATCGTAGACATGATACACAACGACATCGTCAGCATGATAGAAACTCCAACCGCCACCCCCCCCCCTACTGAAGGTAGTGTCTGTACTCCACCTCCTGGCCACAGGCACCTACCAGCACACAGTGGGGCACTCCATGGCATTTCACAACCATTATTCTCACGAACACTCATCCAAGTGCTCGATGCCCTCCTCAAGCACACAGACAACCACATCTCATTACCACGGACTGCCCAGGACATTGCAAACACCAAAGTGGGTTTCCATGCACTAGCCGGCATACCCGGTTGCATTGGTGCCATCGACTGCACCCATGTGGAATTGGTGGTTCCACGTGCCATGGAGGTACCGTACCGCAACCGGAAACAGTTCCACTCAATCAACGTGCAAATGGTCTGTGACTCCAACAAGATCATCACACATTGTTGTGCCCGATTCCCCGGATCAACCCATGATTCTATGGTCCTGAGGAACTCCACAATACCACGCTACATGGAGCGACATGCAGGGCCAAGATCCTGGCTACTCGGTGAGTCCAATGTCATGGAAGTGGGCAGGTGAATGACGTACCGATGCATACTCCACCTGGCTGAAAGGGGGGGGGATGATGCATGCTCCACCTGGCTGATAGGGGGGGAATGATGCATACTCCACCTGGCTGAAAGGGGGGGGATGATGCATACTCCACCTGGCTGTTAGGGGGGGGGGTGATGCATACTCCACCTGGCTGATAGGGGGGGGGGAATGATGCATACTCCACCTGGCTGAAAGGGGGGGGGGATGATGCATACTCCACCTGGCTGAAAGGGGGGGATGATGCATACTCCACCTGGCTGATAGGGGGGGGGGAATGATGCATACTCCACCTGGCTGAAAGGGGGGGGTGATGCATACTCCACCTGGCTGATAGGGGGGGGAATGATGCATACTCCACCTGGCTGAAAGGGGGGGGGGGAATGATGCATACTCCACCTGGCTGTGAGTAACACAGAGAACGGAGACAGAGGATGGGCACTCACAATGCACTCAACCCCTCTGCATACATTGGGTGATGGCATGCAAAACAGGCCAGGGGAGCCAGGAGCATATACTGGTTGCATTGTGTGAATCAATTAGTGCATGTAGAAGTGAGCCGAAGTAACAGTTGGATGCAATCCATGGTGGCACATCATGTTCTTGATCAGACGACATGACTGACACATACATTCTCGCCTACATACAGGTGATGCAGGCTATCCCCTGAAGAGGTGGGTCCTTACACCAGTCCGGAACCCGCAGAACCAGCACGAGGAGGACTTCAACCGTGCACATACACGTACTCGTGTGGTCATAGAGCAGACATTCGGCCTATTGAAGGCACGGTTCCGAAGCCTCAGCAGGTCTGGTGGGGCACTCCTGTACCACCATGAGAAGGTGGCAAAGATCGTCATGGCATGTATCATGCTACACAATATGTGCGTCAGACGGAATGCGCCCCTGCTCCCTGACGCAGAACTGCAACCACCTGACGATGAGGATGAGGAGGGTGCAGATGGGGCGGCACCCCATGGAGGAGGCGACGCATAGGAGGGGCGTGCAATGCGCCAAAGTATCATCGACCACTGCTTCTAGCACACACGGCTGGTGTGAATCACACGGAGACTGCACTTGGGGCACTGTGTGTCTCTGGGACATGCACACTGTGGACTGTACACCAATAAAGCACACATACGCAATGAAAATGTCCACACATTTCATTTTGGGAAAGAAAAAAGTGTATTTAAACTATGAAACGTCGTGACACACCCCCTCCCCCTTCCCCCCTGCACACCACAACACACCCCCTCCCCCCTCCCCCTGCACACCCCAACACACCCCCTCCCCCCTCCCCATTGCACACCCCAACACACCCCCTCCCCCCTCCCCCCTGCACACCCCAACACACCCCCTGCACACCCCAACACACCCCCTCCCCCCTCCCCCCTGCACACCCCAACACACCCCATGTAGGTGTCAATAGATGCCTGTGACAGTGGCCACAGGCTGTTACAAGCCCCCTCTCCCGGCCCCCGGGGCACCCCTGGCTGTGGAGCGCAGGTTACGTCCAGAACGTCGGACGGGGCTGCTCTGTGCAGAACTGGCAATGGAGGATGTCCCTGCCTGCCCCCGTGCATGCACGTCCTGTCGGGTGTGGGTGAGCTCAGTGAGCGCACGACGCAAGCCGGCAAGTTCAGCACAGATGTCCCTGGACATGGCCTGCATGGCATCCCTCAGGGTGGCAGTGCTCTGCGCAACTTCGGCCCTTAGGGTCTCCGTGGCCTGTTCAATGGTTGCCCTAGCCCCCACACATTCCGCGGCATGCTCAGCCAGCATCGTGGACAGTTGTTGCTGCCGTTCTGTGATGTCCTCGAGGGACTGCTGCCCCTGCTGGCCCATGGCCAGTGCTGGTGGTGTGATGGAGGGGCTGCTCCCCTCCTGTGGACTGAGGACTGGGCATGGGGTAGAAGGCCACTCCTCTACCTCTGTGTGCCCCTGTGTGTGATCCTCATGGGGGCTGGCGTCTGACAAACAGGGGGAATGTAGTAGGTCAGTGGGGCTTCTGACTTCGTGCTCCTCAATGTCTGAGTCTGAACATGCAGCTATTGCAGCTGTCTCACCCATGTTGCTGCTGGCCGCTGACCCGGTGCCTTCTGTGGCAGGCAATGTTGGTAGAGGTGGAGCAGCTGCTGCTGGCCTGCTGACTACAGGGGTGCTTGCCGGTTGGACGTCCGGTATGCTTGCAGTGGGTCCTGCTTGTTGTGGGGTCTGCCTCACTGCAGCTGAGGTTGAGGGTGCGGGGATGGTATTATTGGCCTTCTTGGCTCTCTTCGTCGCAGGGGTGTCCTGGTCCTCGGGGTGTGAATCTGTGCCTGTGGTGGAGCAAAGGAGGGAGGGCGTTATTGATGGGTCTGCGGACTTTGGAATGACAATGATAGACATTATTCTGGTCAGTAGATGAGGCAGATTTCAGGCAGGGCCATGCAGGTTGTCTCCTTTTAGTGTGGAATGTGGATGCAGGTATGCGGGTGCCAGCAGTGTATACAGGGTGGTGCTCGCATGTGGCTATGGGCAGTGTGGAAATGTGTTGCATTTACACTCTAGGGCAACCTTGTGCTACACATGAATGGACTGCAGTGACTATGGCATGTCTTGTTTGAGGCACCTACCTTCATCGCCTGATGTAGGAGCTCACCTTTCCATCCCTCCGATGCCTTCAATGGCTTCCATGCCAATCGTGGTTGCACAAATCTCCTCCCACGGTTGGAGTTTTAGTGGGGATTCCGACCCTCCACCGGTACCCAGGGCAAGGTTGCGGTTCGCAAAGATGACGGCTCTGACCCGTATGCGAAGGTCGTCCCAGCGCTTCCTGCACTGCTGTGGGGTGCGGGGTACGGTCCCCACCGCGCTGACGCGCTCGGCCACCAGGGCCCAGATGGCCTTCTTTTTCCCTATCGCTGTCCTGGTCATTTCCGGGGAGAAAACGACAGCTGCGTTGTCTTGCAGGGTCTCCGCAAGCATGCAGAGTTCCTCCCGGCTGAATCTTTCCTGGCGCTGGCGGTCACATGCCTTCTTAACAGCTTTAGGCATTTTTGGGTAGTTGGATGGGTGGGTGATTGGTTGGGACAGGTGTCAGGGTTGGATCTGGTGTTGTTCGGTAGGATGGCAATGGATTGTGTTTTTAAAGATGGCCGACGTGCTGTTTCCCGTTCCGGCGCGATGACGCTATTTCCGGTTCTGCTTTTTACAGCCACCGCTAATTACGGTGGCCGCTAATTACGGTGGCCGCTACTTACGGTGGCGGAAGTGCACCTTGCTCGCTTTACGATGCCGGTAGGGGCCTTTTCCGCCATGGCGTTAATTGCATTACCGCCATGGGGTAATGCTTGTGCGCGATGGGTCGTAATGCTCGTGCGCGATGGGTCGTAATGTGGCGCTCTTTACGCCATCGGCCCACGGCGTAAACGCTCATTACGCCATGGCGGTAATGACGGAAGATTACCGCCTGGGTCGTAATGAGGCCCATTGTCCTGATTGGGACCCCTGCTCCCGCTTTCCCACTTTCTCTCTGGCTGGCCTCCCTTGGCCCTGCGCCCGCAACCACTAGTGAGGCAGAAAATCAGGGGGTCCTCTTCGACTCCACTCTCTCCTTCTCCTCTCACATCTTTAACATCTCTAAAAAGTCAAACTACTAGCTGCACCACCTCAGAAGTATTCTATATGTTCTACCTTTCCCCCAGAGGCTTACCATCTCCAGAGCATTGGTTCTCTCTAGACTGGACTACTGCAACAGTCACTTTCTCAATCTTCCTTCTTCTACTCTCCGACCTCTACAACTCATACAGAACAGAACAGCAAGACTTATCCTTGGCCTCAAGCCTGTAGACCGCATCTCTCCGGTACTGAAATCCCTCCACTTGTTCCCTGTGTCTGCAATGATCAAGTGCAAGACCCTCTGCATAGTTCACAAGGCTTTCTGGGGGCGGGGCCTGCACTATCTACAACTCTCTCTCCCTAAATACTCTCCTTCTAGAGCCCTCTGCTCGTCCTCCTCCAACTCTCTGTGGGGGAGCTGTTTTTCCAAGCAGAGATTTCGGGGTAGATCTTTATCATCTGCAGGTGCCTCTCTCTGGAACAGCTTCCCTGCCTCTCTCCATCTTGAGCCTGTTCTCCTTAAGTTCCGGAAACTCCTCAATACCTTCCTCTTCTCTTTCTATTTCTCCCTCTCTCTCCCTTGCTAACCTCCCCTCTATTTCCACCTACATCCCTCCTCCTTATCTTCCCTTACTCTGCTCCATTTTGCTGACTGGTCGCCTGTTGCACCTCCAGAGCTACACAGAAATGTATTGTCCAGCGAAACACAGAAATCAACCACTCTTGGATTTGCACCCGAACACAGTTGCACCTGCAACACACAGTGTCGATTCTCAAACGAACATTAGATGACATATCAATATTCTCTGCACAGATTCTCCACAGCTGCAATCAACACCTCACAGAGCGGGTGTAGATAGCATGCCCCCAAATGAGGCACTAGGCCACTATATCTGTGCCACGTCTGGCAGGGGCCACTTTAGGTATGACGCCTCTGCCTTACAATGGGATTACAACGTGGAATGACCACAAACACATATTCTGTTTGTAAAGTGAAATGTGCTCAGATCTGCTGCTAATTTCACAGAAGTTGTGTGTACCATTTTACACATGCAATTCATGTGGATGTGGCGCGTGCCATCAATCCTTGTTGTATTCTTCTTACACAATCTGACCATGATAAGTCCCTGTGAATGATTCCCTTTACATTACTAATTTAAGCATGCACACATGTGTCACTGTAGGCTGTAGACCTACATTCTCATCCTTGTAACACTGTGCCTGCAGTGGGGAGCAGTCACGTGTGTAGTTGGGATCATGCCGCTACAAGTGCTTATGCTTGTGAAAGCCATGCATGTCCTTACGGATGAATTCATTAAAACTTGACATACATCAATGTAACCCTACAGTGTTGGCATGTTGAAAGAGCCAATATGTCCTGTACATTTAGATGTGTAATATCCTGTGTCTGGCATATGGTACAATGGGGATAGTGCAGGCCACCAAATTGAAACCTCTTTCGTATTGGCAGAAAGGCTGGGCATCTACCCCTCTTCTCACATATACAAAGGATCCAGTAGATCTTCTCCATCAGCCAGGATCCATAGCACTACCATGATTTAAATTCCTTGGACAGGTGAGCTGTAATATGAATCTAAAACATCTATGGATGATGGCTTAAAAACGACTGTGCCTCGTTTGCAAGGAGTGGTCAGATGACTTTATGTTATCAAACTGTTAGATAAATAGTGTGTTCTATGATGACCTGCAAGTCATAATATACTGCAGGACTGGAGAGATACTTCGACATCATTGAACCCTTTTCAGACAAGACCCTGTATGTCAAGGTGTGCTCAGGGATGTTACCCTTAGCAACTACTGTTGCCTGTTGGAAGAGGTCTCTGGACTAGAAGTGTTGGTACTATGAGTCTTATACGGAAGACCTCTCACAACCTTTGTGCTTGTTTGTCCAGTTTATCACCTTATGAGGAAGGCCTGGCTTAGTAAACTGTTTTGGTCTTTTGTTATAAGAACTACTCAAAGGCACTGAGGTTATGCTGCTCACACGACCACAGTAAGGTCACTTATGGAGTTGCTAGTTGCATGTCTGGAGCTTGGCCTCCACTAGCTAGATCAATGCCGACACTTTGTGTTTTATTTGTGCGGCAGCTGCTCAGGGTTTAAATGTGAATTGTATTGTTATTAGCAAGATCAAATATAGAGATATTGGGATATTTTGATATATTTGTCTTGGTTTTTGTGTGCCATTGCATGTGTAAAATTGATTGGTGCTTGATGTTTTGTAATGTTTAATAGATTTTATCAAAATAAATATTGATGTGGATGATTATGAACATTAATTCAAGTTTTACAGTCTTCCATTCCTGCAAAAAGACCAGAAAAGCCTGCACTATTTCACAAACAAGCAGCGCATTGAGTATGGTGTTGTTGGTGAGATCACGGTATGCCAAAGGACTGTGGGTTACTACGAGCTCACCTGTTCAGCTCCCAAGGGCCCAACAACCCTTCCCCAAGGACAAACGGAGGACTCAGCCAAGGGCAAGTTAGAACTGCCATTTATTACAAAAACCGACAGAGATCACACAGGACATTGCAAATCTCCAGAGTCATCAATTCCAACAAACATGTCTCCCCTTTTTGATGCACAATTGTGTCAGCCCCTGAGCTCTACCCAAAAACCATACACACACATTAATTGGGTGCTCTGAGTGGTAGACCCAATAGATTGCCTATATACATCTGACTCTATTGGTCCTCCCATGTCAGGTGGCTGGCCTGCCCCTTCCCCAAGAAACTATCTATTACTAACTATCCCGTCCTTCCTCTTCAGTGCACCGAGCCTGCAGCAGCTCTGTTAAGCCTCCACTCCACAAGTCTTCTTTAATCTCTCTCTGGTGACAATTGCTGCAAAGCGGAAAAGCAGGTAAATCCAGATGGGCTTGGGATGATGTCTAAAAAAGTGTTTCCCTCGTTTCCAGTTTTTTGTGAAAACGCATGTTAATCTGCCCAGTGGGGCGTGGCTGCTTTCAAATGTGTTGGAACCATTTGTGCACACATATGGCTGCCGCTACAACCTCATAGGATTGAATCAGCCAAGCTGGATGATCAGATTACCTGCCTCCACCACTATCTTCAATATGGCCGACACCATCAGCACTTGGGAAGTGTCTCAGCAGCCCAGCCTGATGCAATGGTGATTGGCCAGCCTGGGCCACTTAATCTCCAATCACGATGCCGGCAGGCGAACACTGGCCCCCTCTAAGGTCCACACTAAGGCCCTGTCTGAACCTGTCTGGAATTGTTTTGGAATGGGGCCTCTATTTATATTACTGCTGGCATAGTCAATCATGCTGCTTAAATCTGAGTACCTCATCCATGCGCCTCTGGACTGTGGCATTCCCTCCTGCCATCATGTGAGTACTGACTGTTGCTCCGTTGCCTACCTCATCCTTCCTTGACATTTACCCTCAGCCCCTCCATTCATCCTCATTGCTCTATTGGTGCTGCCTTATGTCCTCTTGTACTTCATGTTCAAACTTTCACATTGCATTTTCACTCCCTGAGCCATCTCCTCCACTTTCCCCACTTTTGTACTGCTGTGCTGCAATACCTGTGTCACATTATATGAATTTAGGTGTGGTTTCAGCCTGCATTGGTTGTGACAGATTAGTTTAAAAATCGAATTTAGGTGTGTTTTCATCCTGCACTGTTTGTGACTGATTAGTTGAAAATCGAATTTAGGTGTGTTTACATCCTGCATTGGTTGTGACTGATTAGCATTAAAATCGAATTTATCTGTGTATTCAGCCTGCATTTGTTGTGACTGATTAGTTTAAAAATCGAATTTAGATGTGTTTTCATCCTGCACTGTTTGGGACGGATTAACTTAAAATCTAATTTAGGTGTTTTCATCCTGCATTGGTTGTGACTGATTAGTTTAAAAATCGAATTTATGTATGTCTTCATCCTGCACTGTTTGTGACTGATTAGTTTAAAATCAAATTCTGGTGTGTTTTTATCCTGCTTTGTTTGTATGCCTGTAGTTAGAAATCGATTTTAGGTTGTGCTCACATCTGCTTCTATTGTAACTGTGCTGACTGGTCACTCCCTTTGCCCTCTGTTCTGTCTGTTTTCTGCTCCCTTACCCTGTCAGTTTACATTGTTTTTTCCCAGTCCTTTTTGTATTTCCTTTGTGCGCCTCCTGCTTACTCCCCCCTTGCCACCTCACGTACCTCAGCTGCTCTGACTGGTTAAGTGTACCACACTCTGTGCCCTTCTCCATGGCGCTTTCTATCTCGCCTATCTTCTCTAACTGCTTCTCTATCTCCTATCTTTCACCTCTCACTATGTCTGGCAGGAAGAAACTCAAGAAAGACACACCGGGCTCCAACCCAGGCCTGCCTATCGCTGACACCTACGTCAGTGCTTCCGCCAGAGAGACTCTCAACGACATCCTCTTTGTCGTTCCTTCATCCGACCTCTGGACTCTTCATATGGTTACTCTGCCGTCTTCTTACTCTTCCTCACACATTAATAATGGCACCCGCTGAGAGGTCCTTCTTGCCTTCTTCTCCACCTCTAGGGTCATCATAAATGTCTATCGGAATGGTACCATCCTAGTACAAGGGCCTCAATCCAACCTACTTTTTTCCTACCTCGCCTTATCAACTTTCCGCCGTCCTCATTACGGCTTCTTTGCTATTTGCTTTCACGGCCTCACTGGCTCCCTCGCCTCCTCCTGACCATATGGCCTCTCTCACCACGGCTCCCTTGCCACCTGCAACCTGCCTCGCTCCCTTGCCTGCACTCTCCTCACTGACATCCTTGTCATCTTCCGGTCCTCTACCTCCGTTTACCTTTAACTCTCAGCATTCTCGCTGCTCACGGGGGAACTTCTATTCCCTGTATCGCCCGTCCCCCTGTAAGTCTCTCAAAAATTGCAACCTGCTCCATGTTGCCACGCTTAACTCTCGTTCTGCTGTCAAGCACTCCTCTGACATCTGCCACCTCCTTGAACTCCTGTATCTTGATGTTATTGCTCTCACTGAGGCATGGTTTAAGGGCAGCTCTGTCACAAGTTTTGACACACGTCTCCCTGAAGGCTACAAGATCCTCTCCGAGCCCAGGCCGAACAGGCCAGGGGGTGGAATAAACCTCATCTTTCCTGAGTGGGTCCCAGTTTCCGTTATTCCAACTGAGGCCTACTTCTCCTTTGAAGGCCTTGTCTGCAGGCTCTCTCTTCTGTCTCCTCTCTTACTTTGGCCACCTTCTATTGGCTGCCGGGCCAGTCTACCCTCTTTCTCTCGGAATGGCAGAACCTGGCCTTTGTACTCCTTTCCTCCTCTCCCCAACTCCTCCTGCTGGGGGATCTCAGCATACCTTGACTCTCTCCATTCTTCAGGTCCTTTCTGCTACCTATGAGACTCTCTTTCTCCATTCTACCTTCTGGCCCGACACACACCACAGGCCATACTTTGGATGCTCTCACCTCCACAGACTTACCTCTCTATATCCCTCTCACTACCTCACTATCCTTGACTGCACACTCTCTTCTCTCTTCACACTTGAAGCTCTCTTCTCCTTTTGCACTGGCACACCCTGCACCGCCGACCGCCTTCAAGCTCTTCCGAATTATGAAAAGAGTGTCAGTGGCTGCCTTTGCCTCCACCTACTCTCCACCTTCGACTCCTGCAACTGACTCCCAACCTGACACAGGCCTCTCTAATGCTCACCTTTCTATCTCCAACACTCTCGACATTCTTGAACCCTGTCATGGTAGTCAGACTGAAACCTGCTAAAATAGTGCAACTCTTGGTACAACTCTGATCTGGCTGCCCTTAAATGCAAGTACAGAGCAGCAGAACGGAAATGGGGATCCTCAGGTGCACCCTCTGACAAGCTGGCCTGCCTCCTTTTTCAAATGCAATACAGAATCCTCATCCGGTCCAAAAAGGGATTCCATATACAAGCCACATCTCCGCAGCATCTAACAACATGCTCAAACTTTTCAAAGTATGCAAGGAACTGGCCAATCCTACTGCATCGTAATCATCTACTGCTCCCACCCAGGCCCTTTGCTCATCCCTGGCTGCACATTTCACCATCAAAACACAGGACATCCTGACCTCTCTCGCCTCAGCACCCACTCATGCACCAACATCTCTTGGTCCCCCATGACCGCCCCCACCCCTCACCTTCTCTCCTCCCTCTGCCCTGTCAGACCTGAGGAAGTCTCTAGACAGGTTAGGTCTATGAAAGCCTCTTCCAAATAGGTCACCCCCTGCCCTTCCAAAACCATGAAGGACAACATTGACATTCGCTTCAGCCTTGGCAGACCTCTGTAACCCCTCCTTCGCCACTGGTGTTTTCCCCACTTCTCTCAAGCACTCTCTTGTGCACCCTATGCTCAAAAAACCTTCTGCTGACCCTTCTGTTCTGGCAAATTACTGTCCGATCTCTCCTTTCCTGGGAAAACTCCTGGAGAAGTTGGCTATCTATCAGTTTACCCTCCACACTGAATCTGTGGGTTGTCTCCATGACCATCAGTCTTGCTTTAGAGCATATAGAGGCACAGACACTGCTCTTCTGAACACCTGTGAAGACCTGTTCTCAAATCTTGACTCTAACTCTTTCTAAAATATCCCACTGGTTCTTCAATGCCTACATGGCCCCTCTGGCCCGCAGGATCTCTGCCTTCACCTCCAACTTTCAGTGTTATGCAGATGACACACAGCTCTCTTTCAGGCTACCCTCGGCCTCCTCCTCCTCGCACATTCCTGACTGTCCGTAATTAAGTCTTGGTGTGCTGCGAACGATCTCTGCCTCAATACTAGCAATACAGAGATTGTCCTGATTGGGACCCCTGCTCCCGCTTTCCCACTTTCTCTCTGGCTGGCCTCCCTTGGCCCTGCGCCCGCAACCACTAGTGAGGCAGAAAATCAGGGGGTCCTCTTCGACTCCACTCTCTCCTTCTCCTCTCACATCTTAGACATCTCTAAAAAGTCAAACTACTAGCTGCACCGCCTCAGAAGTATTCTATATGTTCTCACTTTCCCCCAGAGGCTTACCATCTCCAGAGCCTTGGTTCTCTCTAGACTGGACTACTGCAACAGTCACTTTCTCAATCTTCCTTTTTCTACTCTCCAACCTCTACAACTCATACAGAACAGAACCGCAAGACTTATCCTTGGCCTCAAGCCCAGAGACCGCATCTCTCCGGTACTGAAATCCCTCCACTTGTTCCCTGTGTCTGCAATGATCAAGTGCAAGACCCTCTGCATAGTTCACAAGGCTTTCTGGGGGCGGGGCCTGCACTATCTACAACTCTCTCTCCCTAAATACTCTCCTTCTAGAGCCCTCTGCTCGTCCTCCTCCAACTCTCTGTGGGGGAGCTGTTTTTCCAAGCAGAGATTTCGGGGTAGATCTTTATCATCTGCAGGTTCCTCTCTCTGGAACAGCTTCCCTGCCTCTCTCCATCTTGAGCCTGTTCTCCTTAAATTCCGGAAACTCCTCAATACCTTCCTCTTCTCTTTCTCTTTCTCCCTCTCTCTCCCTTGCTAACCTCCCCTCTATTTCCACCTACATCCCTCCTCCTTATCTTCCCTTACTCTGCTCCGTTTTGCTGACTGGTCGCCTGTTGCACCTCCAGAGCTACACAGGTCCCAGGTTCCCTCACTAGTCCTCACACTTGCCCCCAGGCCTCTGCACTCTTCTCACTATTACTGCACTTCTGGAATTCGTTGCATGAGAAGAGTAACCTCTCTGCACTTATCCCAGAGCCCTGCTGGACTGGAAACACTTGTTCCCTTCCCCCTCCCTTTAACTTCCCGTCTGCACACTTACATTACCTAGAATGCACTAAGCCTAGTCCTTCAGGCTTAGCACAGCGGTTTTGTGCTTCTCTTTGTTCTTCTCCTTCTCCTCCGCCCTTACCACCTCACACTTTGACATGCACTTGCACTCTCTGAAATGTCGTTGGCCTAGTACGGTAGTTTATGGATTGTATGTTCTTCTCCTTCTCCTCCCCATTTCTCGCCTTCCTTATTGTCATGCACTTGCACTAGTAGTAATGCCGTAAAGCCTATTCTGCTAGTCTTTTTTGTTAGATCATTCAGAACTTCAAGGCCTACGAATGACTCTGTGTTCCCTTGTTCACTTTCCGCCTTGAAGCAATTTGAAGCACTTCTCTTGTGTATAAGCGCTCTACAAATAAACAATTACATTGTTGCAGGGTCATCGGATTCCCATTGGCCCATGCCACTTGCCATCCACCCCTGGATCTCGGTCCTCTTAGTGGCTGGAACTGGTCTCCTCAGGCCTGGGACCCAGTTCGGTTCTCAGCCCTCTGTGCACCTCTTCAAGGTGAAGTGAAATTACTATGTGTTCCCAATGTATCTGGTAGCAACACTACTCTTGCCTATGAGAGTGCTCTCCACGATGCAACATTGTTAACCTGTTCATGTTTCCCTTCTCATCTGGGTTGCTGAGAACTGTTTGTCTTCCCACGGTAGTGAGGGACCATTGTCTAGCTCGGCCGCATAACATGGTTGTGCACCACAAAATCAAGCTCTTCAGGTCTGTAATTATGAGGATTTATTCAGCTTTTATGCAGGTGGCCCATGTTGTTTGAGGTTTGGAATGTGCTGTCTATCTCCGACCTTGGCTGTGAGCTCTGGCCTTCCCGCTCTGTGCAGCCTGGTTCTTCTTCCCTTGTCTCTCATCCTACGGCTTGAGGCCTTTTACTATTTTAAATAGACTTATACTAGGATTTCCAGACACTTATATCGTGCTATATTTCCCATAGGTTATGTCATGTCCACAGTTAGGGGGCACACGTTGTGCCACAAGCAGGCTCCCGCCAGCACCCTGAGGGCCTTAAAACCACTGTAAGGGCTCCTGGAGCCAGTCCTGGCGCCTTTGGCACCAGGCTCATATGTGGTAAGGAGGAACTGTTCAAATTAGGTCCCATTTATGTACATGGGCCTTTAAATCCAACATGGAAGCAACCGCATGATTCAGTTCCTGTGAACCAAACCATGCGGTCTAGTGTCTTGGTGTGGCTGGGACTTGGAACTACTTTACCTGGTACTATTTTACAGGGGCTATATAAACCACACCCAGGCTGCAGAACACACTTCGCGTTATTCTGCAACTAGCAGCATGACGCTCACCGTGTCCAGCTCCTGGTCGTCAGCATCTTCCTGTAGTCCTGCAAGAACAAGATTATTCTGTCTTACCTGCGAATACACCATCCAGCACTCAGCATCTCAACCGGGCTGCAATCTGTGGAACCGAGAAAAGAAGAAACATCACTCATCTGTGAGTACTAGCTTAAAGACTTCCGGCGAACCGCTACCACAGCTGCTACTCGAACATAGTGACCTGCAATAACGAGAAAAGGAAAAACAATATTATAGCGCGCGCACTTCCAAAACATAGAATTCTATCAGTCTCACCTGAATTCCATCGCGCTACGCTGCGCTTCCAACCAAAGCACCATAGCAACATCCTGCAAAGGAAAAGGAGACATATTCAGGCTTGCTTTCAATATACAACAACCGCACAGCGCTTACTTACCTTAACAGATTCCGGGGGCCAGTTTTTCATCGCACTCTTATCCACTCGCAGCACCACAGTGGCCTGTAAGGAGAAGAAGAAGAAAACACAGGTTAGCTTTTAAAAAGACAATAAAGGTGCTGCGCTTCGTGCTTTCTCTTGCCTAAAACCGTGCCTCTCCATCCGGCACGCCAGCAGCAAAACCTTCGCACCTGAAAAGAAGGTGATAAAGACATTAACGGAATCCCACCACAAACTGAACTAAGACTTACAATTAACAAACCTACCTGCCAATCAGCAGATTCGGGGTCACAGCAGGCCTGGGCCCAAGGAAGGCGCACTGCACCAGTGAAGCAACTCGGGCAGCCCCCCAACAAACGTCAAGCGCCCCTGCACAAGAAACGCAGGACGGATAGCTCACCCTACAAATAACTAAGGTGAGAAAGACCCTGTGGGAAGGGGATCGGTCAGAGGGAGGAGGGAGATTCACCCATTACAGACAGTTATCACAAATCCTCCCTTCTGTAATTGCAGATTCATTATTCAGCACTGGGCAACTACTCATCCGGGGTTCCAGATCTCAGAGCCTTCCAGACACCCCTGGGGATATCAGGTGAGCATAAAAGGTTAGTGCTATTTGGCCCTGCCAGGTTCCTTATCTGATCCCCTAGTTCCATAGGGTTAGTTG
This sequence comes from Ambystoma mexicanum, assembly GCF_040938575.1. Taxonomy (NCBI): domain Eukaryota; kingdom Metazoa; phylum Chordata; class Amphibia; order Caudata; family Ambystomatidae; genus Ambystoma; species Ambystoma mexicanum. The sequence goes on from NC_090921.1 coordinate 144,033,364, forward strand.
CCATAAGCATTTTCAAACTTGCTCTCCATCTCTTCATTGCCTTGCATTCCCCGTTTCTGCACTTGGCTAATGTGAAAAATAATAAAAGCTTTGACAATATGTATATGTATCTGTCCTCTATCTACAGAAAAGTGTAAGCATGTTCTTCATGTATACAAATGTGTGTTTGTGTCAAGCTGTGGATGGTTGTGAGTGTGCGTCATGTCTTACATGGCTATGTCGTGGTGTCATTAAGGACGTCATCACAGTGGTTTCTCTGCCTTTAGTCCACGTTATTCATCATGGCATTTGGATCCATGACCACTGTTAAGGCACCTGTGTCCATAAAGACATTCACTGGATAAGGTTGGAATGGCTGTCTTAGAGACTATCTCTCTGCATACATGTCAATCACTAGTGCTCCTGGGGGTTGTCCGAAAAAGGAGTAACTTGGTGCATTGTTGACTCTTCGGGCCGTCATGTTCATGGGGGTGAGGAGGGGGCATTCCTGGCACCCTCTCTTCAGTGTACTTTCTGCAATAACAATGCGGATAACAATAAAGATGTGGATAACATGAAAATATATACAATGATAATATTAACTTATTATTAATAAAATTCAGGTCTGGCCATAGGCACGTGAAGGGGAAAAAACTAAACATCATGAAGAAACGCCATAATCACAAAATTATGTAATGTAATCTATATAAAGACTATTGTAATGAAAAATGTAAACTTCTAATATACATATAATTAAGTTAAGATTATAATTTACATCTAGGTAAGGTAAGTGGTCATATATAATTATGTTGGCCTCGCTGCACATGGCTCTGTAAGAGAAGGATGGCTCACTGGCTCCCCATCAAAGCTTGTACTGAATTTAAACTCCTTACTATCACCTACCGCTGCTTACACAACACTGCCTCCCCCTACCTCACGAACCGTATCACCAAGAAACCCAAAATGCGCAATCTCCGTTCCTCCGCCAGATCTGCCTTGCGCATACCTAGATTTGCCAGAAAGTGAGCTGTAGGCTCCTGCTTTACTACCATCATTCCCACCCTCTGGAACGGCCTCCCTCAATATGTCCAAGACGAACCTTCTTACGCACTCTTCCGAAAGAAAGTTAAAACGTACTAAACAACAAATACTTGTAACTCTTACAGCCTTCTGCCCACGTTGAACATGACTAACTATCTATGATGAAATGTAATGACCTTACTGTTTCCAACAATCTTGTAACACATTATGTACCGCCTTTTTAGCTCTGTGATACCTCCGGGTCTGGGTGCTACCAACAAATACATTTTTTTAAAATAAATGGTGGTGGGGTGTTAGTTACAGAGCAGGAAAGCAGATGCAGAAAACCTATGGTGTTAATGGGTGTAGGTTGGAAGTACTCGTTACCTCTGTAGCGAAAGGAAAACTCTCTGTTCTTTGGTGAGGGCTATGTATGAGTGCAGGTTAGCCATAAAGGCAGCCACTGGTTGCGAAGCAGTGATTGAAGCGAAGTGGTTGTTGATAGAAAATGAACAGCTAAAGGAATCAAAAGGTCACTGTACATCACTTCCAGCAGACCTGATTCAGCCTCACAGAGCCCACCCTGAGGGACGACAAGTCCGAAATGCATCGCCATGGGCCTCTGCTTATTAATTTTTGAATAAAGACAAATTGTATACAAGACTGAAACTGGAATCTGGAATCTAAAAAGTGAATTAATTTGTCAGTCCATTGAGATTGACTACACAAGAAGAATCACAATTCTGTATTTTGATAAAGACTCATCTATAAGTAGTATTTACTACAGTACAGGCGTCTCCAAGCTCAGTGGAAATTCCACTGAGCACACTCTGCCTGTTAGGAATCTCTTAAATACACTAGATGATGCAGGTGTCTGATGGGGATGAGCTAAGTGAAAGGGTGCAAGATTTTATTAGTTTGGAGTTTAGTAGAACGATGTAAAGGGTGGGGAAAGGTAGTGGTGTTAGTAATGTTGTCCATTCCTGGGTTTTTGGTGTGGATGACCTTAGCTGATTGAGGTGTGGTCCTATTTCATGCAACAGGGCATCATAAGCTGACAGTGTATCCCATGAACGTTAGTTTCCAGTAGTTTGCGTGGCTTGGCTTGACATGTAGTAAAATCAAGATTGCAAGTAGGATTTCAAACTGAATGTTAATGGATATATTATACTGAGGTACTTTTTTTTAACCCAGAATATAACCAATTCATAGTAAGGAATCGGGAGTTGGGTGTGAATGTTTCTCACTGGTCAGGGTTAAAGAAGGTAAATCGCACAATATAGTATGTTTGCATGATGGTATGGACACCTTGTTCATTTGCTCGTGCCAGAATCGGGAGGATATCTGTTGCCTAGCTCTTTGGTATGCTAGTGTATCTTACAAGTCGGTTAGTCAAAGAGTTGTGTCTGGATTTGTTCGTGAATGGCAAGTGGTTCACTTCCAGCTGTAAATGCTTAGGTAGAGTGTTCCCAAGTCTCGTGGCCAGAACGAGAATGAGGATACTCTTTTTTTAATAGAAGTTAGTGCCCCAGAGTAGTGCAGAGCTGCTGTAGGATAGGAGGCCCCTTCAATTATAGGAGCTATGGCTGGCACAGGGTTTTGAAATTAATACTTTTCTTGATGGCCAGCCAATGGAGGATGCATAATGCTGATATGATACGCTTGAATCTCTTCATCCTGAGTACTCTGGCTGATGCACTTTGGACTCTTTGTAGATTTGTCGTCAGGTAGCCAGTGAGTCTGAGACAGAGGCAGTTGGCATAGTCTAGTCTAGATTGAACTAAAGATATCACAGCCATGGTTCTGTGGGTGAAGGTTAAGTAAGGTATGATATGTTATAGTTTGTGGAATTGAAGCGGTTTCTGACAATGGCCCTAACCTGTGGTTCAAGGGTCAGCGTATTGTCCATCGTGGTACCCCTGTTCCTTACTGTAGTGGATGGTATTCATCGCAGGCCCATCTCAGGCATATGGACTGAGGTGGTGCTGGGCGTTTCTGGACTGCAGACCATCAGTTTGGTTTATTTTGGTGGGTTGAGTTTTCTGTCATCCAGGCATCCATGTGTACAGGGCATGGTTTAATATCTGGAGAATTTGTTGACTGAGTGATCTCAATTTGAGAACTCATTGTTCTCTTCTCTTTCCTTATGTGACACCATTTGAAACATTGTAGTGTTTTCTCTTTACCATCAGTTTGAACTCTGGTTACCTTGCACATGTGGTCCATTATGGACATGCACTGCACAGAGTGTGTAATATGAGATCAGACCTCTGGAATCAATTTGGACCTACACACGCTCTAGAATCATCTCTTGTATGTCGATATCAATTAAGCATTTTCTGACTATCTCACCAATTATCTCTTGATGCACCAGTCACTTTGTGCTTTATGCTTGATTTACTTCAATGCCAGATCAATCGGGTATATGCAGCCTGCTCTCAACAAACCTGCTCCATTATGTGAAGAGTGTGATAGACACTGCCCGTTGATGCAACAGCACCTTATTAAGGATGCTCACTACATTCATAGCCACTTCTTTTCAAGAGTTGCATAATGGTAGGATAAGGATAAATTATTCTTAATGGTATGTTCTTGCAGATATGAGAGTAATTGTATTACACACAACTCTTTAATACACTTGCACTCTCTACATCTTTAGAATTTAGAGTATTGTATTACTCAATACAGGATCCATGACTGTGAGTTACATGTGTGTGTACATATTAGAATGTTGCACCATCTATATTTGGCAACATAAGTATTTGTAAAAAAAACATCTGCCATAACCGACTGTTTTATCCCAACGAGACATGCATTAGCTATCGCAATATACATGACTATTGTTCAGGGGTATACTGGGTTAATAGGTAAATGTTCTCCTTTGCTTTACATTTTGTTAGTGTGCATTAGCATTAGGAAATACAGCCTCACACTCGACTATTCTCAGTGCATTGTGAGAGCGTGTGTTGTTGGGAATGGGTAACAGCTGTGTCCATTTTCTAGCACTCAGCCCATCAAGCGGACTGACTGCTGCATTGTGGGTTATTGTTTAAACACAATGCGGCTATGAATATCATTGCGCACTGGCGCGTGAACTCGTGGATACTATTTTGCATATTTCACCTCTAATGTGAGACACGGTAGTTGGCCCACGCGGAAGCTGCTTATTAAGTTGATCATCAATTTGGTAATAGACTGCTCCTACTGAGGGGCATACATGCACTAAGACACTTTAACAATGCGGATTAGCTGCCTTTAGAACCATAGAGTTCTTTTTAGTGACGAGTTGATGTTACACACGTTACGCGCGCTGCACAGCGAGGCGGGCCAATTTCTCCTCTCGCGAGGTTATACAAACATGAGAAAGTGAATGTTCTGAACCATCACAAGCCTGAGGAAGCTTGCGAGTCGAGCGGAACGCAGGGGGATTTTCCACCCGCTGGGGTGAGTGCTTCATGACACCTGCTCTGCCCAGGATCTGTAATGTATGCTTTTTATGACTTTTGCACATTTTTTGATACAATAAATGAATTTTAGAACTCAGTATTGGTCGTGAGTGCTTGGGCATTTTGGCTGGTGTTTAGCTGACTTCATCATCTCACTTGCACCCTAACCTGTCTTTTTAAATATATAGAGCTCAGCCTGCTCTAGCCCTGTAGTACCAGCTCAGTAATGAGGCTGAGCACATTTAACTGGCTAAAACTTTTTGGGAGATAGATATATATAAAACCTTTCACCTGAAATGTGAAAGTGGGAAAGTACATTTGAGCCAGGTCACACATTCCACAACCCTACCTAGTAGCCATTTGCTCAAATGCAAACCTTTTTCTCCAGGAAATTGTCTTTGTCTAAGAGGGCAGTGCTACTTTATGCATAGCTTAATCAACCCAAGACAGATATTTGCAAGGTTGCCAGGACACCTCCATACCTGGTTTCACCATTATTGCTTTGCAAATGTCTGTCTTGGGTTGAATAAAATATGTATAAAGTAGCACTGCCCTCTTAGACAAAGACAATTTCCTGGAGAAAAAGGTTTGCATTTGACCTAATTTGACTAAAGATTATGTATATTATGCTTCACATGCAAAATACTGTCAAACATTTGAACAGAAAAGACCACTTTGTTGCCATAAAAAGTACCTGTAGGCCCGAGGCAGACTACGAGGGTGTCTTTTTGCCATGTGTAAAGACTGGAGGGGGGGTCTGTACTTCTGCTCTCTATATGGTAGAGGAAAGGCACAGAGGATCCTAGCCAAGATTCTCTATTACGTTAGTAATGGACGAGCAATCAAGGTCTAGCTTCTCAGGAGGTGATGCAGGCTGATTCTTAAGTACAGTGTAGTCCCCAAGCACCCACAAAGGAATGTCCGCACACTGTATTAGTTAAAACACAGTCTTTATATAATTAATATTCAAGGTTATGTACAATATCACGATAACTCATTTTGTACTCGGTTATCTATAATGGCAAATATACAGTTCTACATGGTACCACAATTACTATTCGATCTCTTTAAAGTGCATCAACTTTACGGTTAAACGTCACACAAATCAGTTCGTAAAGGAAACCAACAATAGATATAAGAGGAAAGCAGGTGGTTAGAACAATTGGCAGAATACTGGCTCCTACCAAATAGACCCATTTCTGTGTGGAGGTCCCCCCAGCTGGGCAACCTGTAGAATAAATATATATCAAAAGCCCAGTCCATATATTGTTCACAAGAGTCTTTCCAATAGTTCAACAACCCCAAAGTACCTCGCGTTGCAGTATTCCTTATTGGATAATCGACGGCCCTCTTGAGTGCCCTCCCTTTAAGGCAAGAGTCATGGGTCGTCGAACGTCCGGCGAAGAACTGGGTGAACTACGGCGGTGAAGTGGCAGATTCTTTCCTAGCAGTGCTCGTCGACGGGGAAACGTAAACATCCTGCAAGGAGGAGGCGTGCAGGGCACCTCGATGTCAATAGTTCTGGACCGCAAAGAGTTTGAAGAACTGTGGCCCAGCAAGGGCGTCGAGTCACCTGCATCTGTGATCTTTGGGTGGATGCTCTACAGCGCGTCGACGGCCAGGCCTTCTCCGGCGGGATAAGGCGGGCGATGGTGCAGACGAGTGTGTCCGTGAATGGAAAGTTCTTAGGCAATAGGAGCACGGCGGCTCCAGTCGGCAACGACGGTCGTCGACAGTGGCGGACAACAGTCCGGGCGCTTATCTTTGGGATTCCGCGGCAGACCCCATCTCCGGTCTGCAGCTTTTCATAGGTCTGTCTACCAGGGAGCTTTGGCAAAGATCAGCATGTGCACAATGGTCCCTCGTAGCTCGCGAGGAGGGTGCCTTACCAGGTCCTCTCTGGGTCAGTCTTTGGAGACAGAGCAGCTTTCAGATTGATGAAGAAGAGCAACGGCAATTCTTCTCTTCCAGCAGGGCTTCAAGGTCAAGCTTCAGTTTCACTCCAGTTACTCTTCGTAGGCTGGACTTCAGCTTCTGAACACGGTTCCTAGCACTGAGAGGTCCCCAGATATACTGTTGATCTCCCATTCATTCTGCTGGGTCACACTCAGGCAGCCAATCACTTCGAAGGGCATTCAGCAGTCAGTCAGCCAATCAGGCACAAGGTGCATTCAGGCCATTCTTCTCCATCCAGACACTCACAACACAGAATGTGGATTCGGACAAGTACCATGCAATTCAACACTACATACTGCATTCATTCCAGTTTCGGGTAGGGCTGTCTCAGTCATTGTGTCAAACATTAGATACCAGACATCCACAACAAGAAGTGTAGATTCATCACACACTCCATTCATATATGGAACTTCCACAGGGGGAAGGGACAGAGTCAGGGCTTCCCGGGACTTCGGGAAGGTCAAGGTAACAGGCGATGGAAGGCAAGAGGCCACGGGGGCCATCTTGTCTCCATCAGGAATCTACTGATTCCAATGACAGGGCCTGAGCATCCCAAAATGGGGGACGCTCAGGGAACCAGTCAATTCAGCACAGAGCTGCCACCAGCCGTACCCTGCTCTGTGGGTCACCCACAGGTGCCCAAAAGCATACACTAGGGGCACAAGGTTGTACCCCCACCCATCGGTGCTATAAGGGTATCCCATGGGTCTGTACACCAAACCAAAAGAGAGAGCTGCACCGCCAGGAGTCCCACATGAACTCCTGCCCGGAAAACACGACAGAACACACAATAAAAAAGCAGTAAAGGACAAGGATATGGAGGCCCTGTCCCTCTGATGCATTTCTAGCATCACAGTCGCCCCCCCAGACTGAGGTTAGGTTGCCTAAGGAGGATGAGGGATGAGATAGACACCCTCATCCAGACGGTCAACATACATTCTGGAAAGGCCATCTGCATTATCATGACTCTTCCCTGGTCTATGCTCTATGGTGAAGTCTAGCCCTTGCAGGCTAATGGACCACCTGAGCAGCTTTGGGTTTTCACCCTTCATCTGCAGAAGCCACTTCAGGGGCTTACGATCTGTTTGGACCTTAAAGGTAGACCCGGTAAGGTAGGGTCTGAAACGCCTAAGGATCCAAACTATTCCTTTTCAACCATAGCCCACCTAAATTCTCTAGCCTTAAGTTGTCCACTCATGAATATGATCAGATGTTGTCTTCCTTTGTCATCTAACTGGGACAAGACAGCTCCAATTCCGGTGTTGCAGGTGTCATTTTGAACGATAAAGGGCTTGCTGTAATCAGGTGCACACAACATGGGTGCCCTACACAGACTTTCTTTCAAGCCATCAAAGGCCCTCTGACAGTCTTCAGTCCAATTAACCTTCTTAGACGGTTTGGGTGAAGTCAGAGCTGTCAGTGGTGCAGCTATGGTTCCATAGTCCACTATTAAATTGTGATAGTACCCAGTGAGGCCCAAAAAGGCTCTCATCTGGGTTTGAGTAGTGGGAGTCTCCCAGTCATGTACATCCTGTACTTTACTGGGGAGAGGTTGGATTTGACCCCCTCCTACCTCATGACCAAGATATGTGACTTTCCCCTGAGCTATCTGGCACTTGGTGGCCTTGATAGTGAGGTTAGCCCTTTTCAAGGCCTGCAACACCTTATCCAGATGTGTCAAATGCTCTTCCCAGGTGGAACTGTAGACGGCAATGTCGTCTAAGTAGGCCACACAGAAGGCCTCCAGCCCACTGAGCGCATGACTGACCAATGTCTGGAAGGTGGCGAAGGGCATTCTTCAACCCAAAAGGCATGACCCTAAACTGGTAGAGTCCCTCAAGTATTGAGAACGCTGTCTTTTCCTTGGCATGGTCCATCAAAGCTATTTGCCAATAGCCTGAGGTAAGTTCAAAGGTGCTCGCAAATTTGGCAGCACCTATGGTGTCCACAAGCTCATCAGCCCTGGGCAATCGGTGTGCGTCAGTTTTGGTGACGGAATTGACTCCTCGGTAGTCCACAAGGAACCTCCAATCCTTGGTACCTGCCTGGGAACTTGCCTTGGGGACAAGGACCACTGGACTGGACCAGGGACTGGTTGAGGGTTCAATAACACCCAGACCCAACATCTTGGCGACCTCAGCCTGGATGTGGTTCTTAACGGTATCTGACATACGGTAGCACCTGCTTTTGACAGGCACACTGTCACCAGTGTCAATTTCTTGCCTACACCAAGCTGTAAGGCCTGGTGTCAGTGAAAACAGAGAGGCATAATGCTGGAGCAAAGCCCTGCAGGCCCTCAGCTGCTCTGTCGTCAGATCGGGAGAGAGATGCACTCCCTCCACTGAGCCATCCTGAGGGTTGCTATGCAGCAAATCAGGAAGGGGCTCACTCTCATCCTCTTCTTGCTCTGAAGCTAGCAAGAGACATGAGACTTCTGCTCGCCTGTGGAAAGGCTTGAGCCTGTTAACATGGAATACCTGAGGGCTACCCCAGGGACTCCCATGTCAATCATATAATTGACCTCACCCATCTTGGAGATAATCCTGAAGGGCCCAGTCCATTTATATGCCAAAGCTCGAGGCTTAGTAGGCTCCATCACGAAGACCTCCTATCCTGGAGTCCAATCCACTTGTGATGTTTTAAGGTCATGGCAGTACTTATTCAATTCCTGGCTGGCCTTGAGATTTGCTGTTGCCTGACCCATCATCTGTGTCATCCTCCATCTGAGGCCTAACACATAGTCCCCCACTTGCTTGGCGGGACCTGGAGGAGTGGCTTCCAAGCCTTCTCTGATCAAGGTCTGATCAAGGCAAGGGGCCCCCTCACGGGATGTCCAAAGAGTAACTCAAAGGGGCTGAAACCAACACCCTCTTGAGGTACTTCTCTGTAAGCGAACAGCAGGCATGGCAGGAGGAGATCCCATTTCCTCCTTAGGGGCTCTTCCAAAACGCCTAGCATGCCCTTGAGAGTTTTATCAAATCTCTCAACCACACCTTTGGTCTGGGGATGGTAAGCGGTGGAGAACTTGTAGGTTACCCCGCACTCTTTCCACGTGGTTTTCATGTAACTAGACATGAAGTTGGATCCTCTGTCAGAGACAACCTCCTTAAGGAATCCAACACAGGTGAAAAAGCCCAGGAGATCCCTGGCAATCACCTTGGCAGTAACAGTCCGAAGGGGTATAGACTCAGGGTACCTGGTAGCATGATCGACCAAGACCAGGTTGAACCGATGTCCACCTGAAGTGGTAGGGTGAAGGGGACCTACAATGTCAATGCCCACCCTCTCAAACGGTGTGGCAACCACTGTCAATGGCTGCAGTGGGGCAATGACACTGCCTCAAGTCTTTCCAGACAACTGACAAGTTGGGCAGGTCCTGCAGTGGGACTCCACTTCTACTCCCATTGAGAGCCTCTGCTTAGTCTTCTTGGTACCAAGATGACCAGCTAAGGGCACCTCATGCACCAACTGCAGCAGGAAGGGCCTGTAAACCGGGGGTACCACCAACCTCTTGAGGGCACCAGGTTCAGGCTTAGTGGACTCACTAACAAGGACCTCACCCTCCCAATAGATTTGTAATGTCCTCAGCACTTCTCCTTGTGCCTGGGACAGAGCCTGTTTTCTCAGACCCTCGAGAGAGTGGTACTCTCTCTGACCCTTACAAACGTCCGCCCGGGAGGGTTCCCCTTCAGCTAACAAGCATTGAAGGTCGGGGTGGTCCTCCGGGTTGAGTACCTCTCCCACAGGAAAGTCTTCTGACTCTTCTCCCACAGCAATTGAGACTGGGTTTACCACTGGACTCAGCCCATCCAGAGCATGGATCCCAATGGGTGCTGTCAGAACAGCAGGTAGCGCAGGAGTCCCCTCCACAGAGGAGGCCTTCTTACTCCTCCATTTCCTTCGTGCCTTGGGTTTCCCCATCAGCGAGGGTACCGGGCTCGCAGCCGGACCTTTTGTGATCTGCGATCGGGTGTCCGCCACAGCAGCCATGGGTAGACCATCCGTGATCATCCCCAACTCGACCAAATCGTTACCTAACAATATGTTTGCAGGCACGTTGTCCTGAACCAGTACCAGAAGCTTTGCTGTCTTGTCTCCAATAGTGATGTTGACTAAGGCTACAGGCGATAATTTGGGAGGCTCACCAGCTAACCTGGTGATTCTCAGAGGAGCACCTACATAGTACTCTGGCTTGAGCAAGGTCCTGTCCACTACTGTCATGCTTGCCCCAGTGTCTCTCAAACCAGTGGAAGGCTTGCCATTCAAGTGGACACTTCTCAAGAACCTACGTGTGTTCTGTGGGATAGTTGCCAGTACTTCTGTGTACTGGTCTCAGGCCGCAAGGGACACTAAGGAAATCTCTACGGGAACACCGAATGTGATCCCGGTACAGGAGGGGAGGAGAGTGGCCTCCACCTAGGTACGGAGTAGGGGTAGGTCAGGCTGACAGCCTGGACTCCAAGTGCCTTACCCTTACACTTGGGGTCACCCCTTCGGTGATCCAGAGCCCCACAATCCCAACAAGTGCCGGGAGTGCGAGGTACAGTACTGGAACCACTGGGACCCTGCTTTGTAGCAGGCGGACCACTACTCTTAATCCCACCCACAACAGACTTATTCCAACTAGGTTTTTGGGTCCTAGGAGAGGAAGGTGTTGGTTTACCCGACTGTGATTGCTTGGGGGACTCCTGAGCTTTCTGAGAGGTCCCCTTTTCTTTGTCCTTGTCCTTCCCACTGGAGTCCTTAGGGGACACCCTGTGGGAGACCCACTTGTCAACCAACCTAGACAGCTTAAAGGGGTCCAAAATTTTCTGGTCAGCAACATACTGATGCAGCTCTGGTGAACAGGCTTCCGAAAAATTCTCAAAAAACAAAAGGTGGTACAATTCAACAACATTTTCACTTTGTAACCATCAATCCACCCCACCATGTTCATGTGCGCAGCACTCACCCAGTCAACCCAAGACATATTGGGCCTCATTACACGGATGGCGGTAAGGATTTACTGGTACCGGTAAAATACTGGTACTGGTAAATCCTTACTGCCTTACTACGAGGTCCCTTTGCGGGTTGGGGGATTTAACGCCTGCTTTTTGCAGCCGTTAAAAACCAACCCGCAAAGGGACCCATGGAGCTAATTACGGTACCGCAATTTGCGGAACCGTAATTAGCGCCTTCCCCATTCCCATTATGCCCTATGGGGCAAAAATGGGAATGGGACAGGGCAATGGTGGAAGGGGGAATTACCGCCCCGCCAACCTTGGAATGGGGCAGTAATTCCCCTTTCCGCCAAGGTGGTGCCGGTATTTTACCGGCATGAACCATGGCGCTAATAGCGCCATGGTTCTCCGCCATCCGTGTAATGAGGCCCATTCTCTCGTTTCCTAAAATCCCTGAACCTTTTAAGGTATTGGGTAGGTGTCTTGCCAAACTTGGCAATCAAAGCAGACTTCATGCACTCATACTGACCCCTTTCTTCCACACTCAGTTTCAGAATACAGTCATATCCAGTCTGAGGCACTCTGCTTAACAAAGACTTAGCCCAATCTCTTTTATCTACATCATGGATTCCACAAGCCATCTCAAACGCTTCAATCCATTGGAGGATATCAGAACCCTCTGCATACACACCAACCAAACCTTTCATAAACTTGGTGGCTGGGGACCTGCCTCTCTCAACTGGTTACGCTGAAGTCTCCACTCTAGCTCTCTCCAACTGAATCTTTTGGTGCTCAGTGTCCCTATCTTTGAGTATCACTTGCTGTGCCAACTCCTCTTTCGTTAACTCAGCTTTGGTTTGCAACATTTTGTATTGAAAGGCTAACTGTTCCCGTTGTAGCTCCAATTTTAAAAGTTCAATCTTCAGGGCTTCCCCCTGAAGAGCAGGGGATTCCAACAGAGGCAGCAGGAATGGTGGCGTTCCCAGAATCAGATTCAGCAACAACCCCCGGAGCAGAGTCCTCATTGGTTGCATCCCCCCCTTCAAGAGTTTCACCATCCGTTTGGTAGTCCACCAGAGCAGCTATCAGCTCAGCCCTAGACTTACCCACAAAGTCTAACTCCCTGGCATCAAAAGCACTCTGGAGAGCCTCTAGGCTCATCCGAGTCAATTTACCATTCGCAAAAGATTCCATTGCTTGTAATGCAGTTATCTTGTACCCAAATAAACCTCAATTTAACAAAGTGCAGATAGTTTGTAAGTGACACGGTTATACACTGATTCTTAAAACCATAAGCATCCCACCGCTGCCACCAGTGTAAAGACTGGAGGGGGGTCTGTACTTCTGCTCTCTATATGGTAGAGGAGAGGCACAGAGGACCCCAGCCAAGATTCTCTAGCTCTGGATGAGCAATCAAGGCCTAGCTTCTCAGGAGGTGATGCGGGCTGATTCTTAAGTACAGTGTAGTCCCCAAGCACCCACAAAGGAATGTCCGCCCACTGTATTAGTTAAAACACAGTCTTTATATAATTAATATTCAAAGTTATGTACAATATCACAATAACTCACTTTGTACTCGGTTATCTATAATGGCAAATATACAGTTCTATGTGGTACCACAATCACTATTCGATCTCTTTAAAGTGCATCAACTGTACGGTGAAATGTCACAGAAATCAGTTTGTAAAGGAAACCAACAATATATATAAGAGGAAAGCAGTTGGTTAGAACAATTGGCAGAATACTGGCCCCTACCAACTAAACCCAGTTCTGTGTGGAGATCCCCCCACCTGGGCAACCTGTAGAATAAAGATATATCACAAGCCCAGTCCATATATTGTAACAAGAGTCTTTCCAATAGTTCAACAACCCCAAAGTACCTGGTGTTGTAGCGTTCCTCGTTGGGGAATCGACAGCCCTTCTTGAGTGCCCTCCCTTTAAGGCAGGAGTCACGGGTTGTCGAACGCCCAGCGAACAACATGGTGAACTACGGCAGTGAAGTGGCAGCTTCTTTCCTAGCGGTGCTCGTCGATGGGGAAACATAAACATCCTGCAAGGAAGAGGCGTGCGGGGCACCTCGATGTCGATAGTTCTGGACCGCAAAGAGTTTGAAGAACTGTGGCCCAGCAAGGGCGTCGAGTCGTCTGCATCTCTGTGGTCTTTGGATGGCAGGAAACCCACTGGCGGATGCTCCTCCGTGCGTCGACGGTCTCGCCTTTTCTGGCGGGATAAGGCAGGCGGCGGTGCGGACAAGCATGTCCGTGAATCAAAGGTTCTAAGGCAACGGGAGCACGGCTGCTCCGGTCGGCGATGGCGGTCGTCGATGGTTGCGGACAACAGTCTGGGCGCTTCTCTTTGGGATTCCGCGGCTGTCCCCATCTCCGGTCGGCAGCCTTTCATAGGTCTGTCTACCAGGGAGCTTTGGCAAAGATCAGCTGGTGCACGATGGTCCCTCGTAGCTCAGGAAGAGGGCGCCTTACCAGATCCTCTCTCTAGTCAGTCCTTGGAGACACAGCAGTTTTCAGATTGATGAAGAAGAGCAACAGCAATTCTTCTCTTCCAGCAGGGCTTCAAGGTCAAGCTTCAGTTTCACTCCAGTTACTCTTCGTAGATTGGACTTCAGATTCTGAACACGATTCCTAGCAGTGAGAGGGCCCCAGATATACTGTTGATCTCCCGTTCATTCTGCTTGGTCACACTCAGGCAGCCAATCACTTCAAAGGGCATTCAGCAGTCAGTCAGCCAATCAGGCACACGGTGCATTCAGGCCATTCTTCTCCATCCAGATACTCACAACACAGAATGTGGATTCGGACAAATACCACGCCATTCAACACTACATACTGCATTCATTCCAGTTTCGGGCAGGCCGTCTCAGTCATTGTGTCAGACACTAGATACCAGACATCCACAACAAGACGTGTAGATTCGTCACACACTCAATTCACCCAGGTCCCACCCACAGGTGTGCCCAGAACATACGGTCGTTGGGCAGGCCCCAGCCAGTCTGGTCGGCACTTCCCCACACTACCATATATGGAACTTCCACCCAACAGCCAGTCACGGGGAAGGGACAGAGGCAGGGCTTCCCGGGACTTCAGGAAGATCAAGATAACAGGCGATGGAAGGCAAGAGGCCACGGGGGCCATCTTGTCTCCATCAGGAATCTACCGATTCCAATGACAGAGCCTGAGAATCCCAAAATGGAGGACGCTCAGGGCACCAGTCAATTCAGCACAGAGCTGCCACCAGCCCGTACCCTGCTCTGTGGGTCACCCACAGGAGCCCAAAAACATACACTAGGGGCACAGGGTTGTACCTCCACCCATGGGTGCCATAAGGGTATCCCATGGATCTGTACACCAAACCAAAAGAGAGATCTGCACCGCCAGGAGTCCCACATGAACTCCTGTGTGGAAATCACGACAGAACACACAATAAATAAGCAGTAAAGGACAAGGATACGGAGGCCCTGTCCCTCCGATGCATTTCCAGTCACACCATGGAAATCCAGAGAAAGCTAAAACAAAAATGTAATCCAGGCGCAGATTGGAAGAGCACATCACATTGCTGGCTGAGAATTAAATGCAGCATTTTCACTGAAACTGCCACCTATCAAAAAATGGTGCACTGTGACAAGTCAGACCCACTTTTCAGCAGAAAAACCAACAGCAGATTATTAAAAGGGTATTTTATTAATGACTGAAGGAAACACCCAGGGCTGATACCTTGGGAAAATGACGGGAGGAAATATCAGACAAACCAGAGGTTCCTGAGGAGGGGGCCCTGGTGGAGGGGAGATGCCAAGTCCTAGAGGAAGCTTCCTTTCTCACCCCAACAGAACCCCTAAAAACTCCTCAGCCTGAACGTGACTCTTCTACCCCTGAAATGTTAGGACCTAAAGAGCAAAGGGTAAGTAGGAGAGGCCAAAGAAGAACCCACTTTGTGGAAGAACTTAAGATCATCCCCTTAGGATGAGAAGAGTCCCTGGAGGACTCAGGTATACACATCTTTTCTTTCAGGAACAGGGGGATCCTTCCTAAAGGAAAATGGGTCCCAAACGACCGTGAGTGGGACAGGGTAAGTATGGAGACCAACCCAAAACAAGGAACTTATTCAACCCCCAAAATGTGAGCCAGAGATGGTAGAAATGGAGGGGGCCTTCCCCCAAACAGGTTATGAGAACTGCCTCCAGGAAAAGGGGGACACCAAAGAGTTGGGGGTGGGGAGGATTCCCCAAATGCGCCAATTGCCTGATGTAAAATTTTCTTTACAGATTCCGGATCTACGACACAGAAAATCACCCAAGATCACACAGGGTTGGATTTCAATATCAAGTAAATGACCACCGGTCTGGCAAATAACTCACACTTTCTTTGCACCCTGGAGGAGAAAGAAGCCTGATTCTACGCACTGGGTACAGGATCAGTGTGAATTATCAGCTCTGGAGAATACTGGATCCCAAGCCACCCTCCTGTCCAAAAAGGCATTTGACCAACTAAACTCAGGAGGGGGGAGGGCCATCAAAGTTCCCTCACACCACTTCCAGACAGCTCAAAAATGTCAAAGGGAATGGTATTTCTGTCGAAGGGACTGTGAATCTGGAAATAAAAATTGGGCAACATCGACTGAAACATCCGGTGATAGTCGTGACTCCAGAGTGCACAGCTTGTTTACTGGGGAACAAACTCCTGAGGGGGTTATTTTTTTTTTTTTTAAATATATTTTTATTTTTATATATAAACCAAACGACAATACAACAGAACATAAATAAACACATTTAACAACAAAAGCACTGCAATCCCCATCCCTCCCCCCTATGAGCCTGTGTGGTGTCCGCCATCGGTATCCGCTGTGAACGGAGGGGTGTCATCGCTCTCAGATTCAATTGGAGCCGACCCCGTTCCAAACAGTTCGGCTATCATCAATTTCCATGCCGCGAGGGAGCACAGTTCCTCCTCCTCCCCTGCAATACTGGTATCCCTCCACACCGCCGTCTCGGCCTCCGCCCATTTTTGGAGATCCCTCCACCAGACCTCCACTCGTGGCTTATGACACTCCTTCCATCCCATTGCAATCCTACGTTTAGCAAGCACATAAACCAGATCTTTCAATTTCTCAACATGTCTGAGTTTACGCGCTCTGGGATATCCCCCCAGTAAGCAGGCCCAGGCTGAATCCACTTTGAGCGTGATACCCTTCCCTGCCAGTTTCTGCGCCACTTCACCCCAGTAGCCTGCAATTACTGGGCACGCCCAGAACATGTGTATCATGTCTGCATTCTCCTCGTCACACTTGGGGCACGCCTGGCGCCCAACGTCCCGAAATTTGGATATTCTCAAGGGGGTCATGTATGCCCTGTGCGTTATATAAAGCTGTATTTGCTTAAACCTGGCATTCCTCGATACTTTTTTATGATACCCCAAAGCACGCTCCCACAACCCATCTGCCATCGGGGCCCCCATCTCCATTTCCCATTCCAGTCTCAGTTGCACTAAATCACTCCCAACCTTTGTCATCAACATCTCATATAACCTAGAGACCTCATGCCCGCCCTCCGATGTGTCGTATAGTATCTCCACCGTGGCGTCCGGTTCATCGGCCAAGGTAGTTTCAGGCCACCTACTCCGGATCTCCTGCACTATCCTGTGATATGTCACATATTGACCCCTGTGCAATCCCGACCCTGCCTCTAGTTCTTCGAACTCCATGATGGTCCCATCCTGCCAAATATCTCCCATGGTGACCAACCCCACTGACTCCCAGTATGTCCGGATGATTGCTCTGAGCTGCCCGTCTCCCTTCGCCAGTGCGACCAATGGGAACTGCGACACACACGGCAAAGGGTTACCCATCATCCGGCAGGCCCGTCTCCACATGTTCCGTCCCAAAGCTAGCATTCTAGGCCGCTCCCTCATGCATGCATTAGTCACCCAGATCACCTCTCGCAGATAAAAAGGGGAACAATCCCTCCCAAACAGCCTGTGTTCAGGGGTCTCGTCGTCAGAGAGCCACCTGGACACATATTGCAGCTGCGCTGCCACATAATATGCCTCAAAGTTCGGCAGTTTAACTCCGCCCTTCTCGTAGAAGTTCTGCAGCTTCCACAGTGCGACTCTGTTACGCGTGCCGTGCCACAGGAATTCCCTGCAAACACTATGTAGCCTCACAAAAAACTTCTTAGGAATCATGTAAGGGATGTTGTTAAAATAATGCAAAAGCCTGGGCAGTACCACCATTTTAAGCATAGCTCCCCGGCCCATCATCGCTAATGGCAATCTTTCCCAGAACCTCATGCATTTCTCGATCTTCCCCACAGCAAGTTCAGTGTTGTGCTTGTGCTCTTCCTCAGTCGTGTGATACACGTCAATTCCCAAGTATCGGAAGGAGCTCGTCGCCCACGGGATCTGCAACACTGGCAACCTCTCCACCGGAGACCCCACATAGCCTCCCAGCGGAAATAGAGTGGATTTCTGGGGGTTTACCGCTATACCGGACAACCAGGCATACCTCCCCATCACCTCTAAGACATACTGCAAATTTTCTTCTGGGTATCTTAGGTATAGCAGCATATCGTCTGCATACAGGGATATAAGGTGACACTCTCCTCCTACATCGATGCCGACCGGGTCATATTGCTGCCGGAGGTAAATTGCCAAGGGTTCTAGGGCCAGGATGTACAACATTGGGGACCAGGGACACCCCTGCCTAGTGCCTCTGCCCAACTGCCATCTCTCTGACACCACTGCACCCGTGCGGACCCTGGCCAGTGGTGCACTGTATAGCATCTCGGCCAACCTAACGTAACCTGGTCCCATCCCGTACCATCTCAGAGCCGCCAGCAGCCAAGGCCACCGAACAGAGTCGAACGCTTTAACCGCGTCCAATGCCACTATCGCCATTTCGCCGTCATCACTACATCCCCATTCGACCACCCTGTGGAGGCGTCTGTGGTTGTGAGTAATGTTCCTGTTTGGGACATAGCCCGTCTGGTCAGGGTGGATCAACTTGCTGATCACTCTACGCATTCTAGTAGCCAGGACAGCTGTCAGGATCTTGCTGTCCTGGTTCAGCATCGACAGGGGCCTGTAGGAGCCACAATCGTGTCCCGGTTTATTTGGCTTGGGGAGCTGTATTATAATCGCCTCCCTAAGTGACTTCGGCAGCCGTCCCACCTCGTACGCTTCGTTGAGCATTTCCAGCATGGGCGGGAGCACTTCCTCTGCATATACTTTATAAAATTCACTGGGGAACCCATCCGCCCCTGGGGCCTTGCTAGTGGGCAACTGCCTCACAATCTCCTTCAACTCTTCCAGGGTGATCGGAGCATCCAGCGTCACTGACCCTGGGCAAGCCTACATCTTCCAGCACTTCGTCTATCTCCTCCTGGCTGCCCCCCTCACAATCTTCGTATAAGACCTTATAGTATTCCACGAATGCCCTGTTTACGCCTTCTTGGGTGTCCACCTCCTCACCCTTTTCATTGATTACCAATCTGATCGGGGATCGTGGGGTCTCGCTCTTGTACAGCCAAGCTAGGAGTCAGCCCGTTTTATCTCCCCCCGCATGCAGTCTCTCAATATACTTTCTATAGTTCAGATTACAGAGCCTGTCCCAATGTTCCGCACACTTCTGTTGCAATTTGGAGACCGCCTCCGCATCTATCCCACCACCTTCCAGCTCCTCCTCCAGCTCAGTCTCAGCTCTATGCAGATCTGCCAGGACTCCCCCCATCAATCCCTTAGACTTCGTAATGGCGATCCCCCGCATTACGACCTTAAAGGCCTCCCATAAGGTGCCAGCCGACTTAACGCTCCCTGTGTTCACCTCAAAATAAGCAGTTATCTCCTCCCTCATATCCTCTCTGAAGGCAGGGTCCTTGAGCGCCTCCGCCCTGAGGCGCCATGTTGGTATACGCGCTCGTGGGGAATACAGCTGCCATTGCATGACCAGGGGCGAGTGGTCAGAGAGGACTCTCGCCCTGTAGTCTATATGGTCGCACTCCGCGACTATGTCCGGCGTGGCGAAAGAGTAATCAAGCCTCGTGTGCAGTAGATGCGGGGCCGAATAATGCGAGTATTGCCTCCTGCCCGGGTGTTTCGCTCTCTACACATCTACCAGGCCAAAATCCGCCAGCAGCGTCTGCAATACCTTGGCCGCCGGACTGGGCTTAGCCATCTTGTCATCCGACCTATCCTCCCTGGGATTCAACACGCAATTAAAGTCGCCACCCCATATCACCGTACCCCCCATCCCGACACTGAGCTTGGTGCACAGCGTCCTAAAATATGTCGCCGTGTCCTGGTTAGGCGCATATGTGTTTACAATGCACACTACTTTGTTCTCTACCAGCCCCTTCACCATAACCAACCTCCCATCCGCCTCCACAACCTCCTCAATTAGCTTAAATGGGACATGTGGCGCCACCCACACCAGCACTCCTCTGGCATAGGCGGAGTACGTTGATCCTACCACTGTCCCCTTCCACTTCCTCCCTACCAGCTCCAGTTTCTCTCGCTTTAGATGTGTCTCCTGTAGCAGGGCTACGTCTATCTTCTGCCTCTTAAGATACAACATGACTTTATTTCGCTTAAGATAACTGTTAAGCCCTCTAACGTTCCACGTTAATATCCTGAGGTCTCCCATGGCCTATCAGTAGTTTCCTCCCCCCATCCGAGGCAATCCCTCCCCACTCTGCGGACACCCAATCCCGATTTCACCCCCAGGCTCATACAAAAACTAAAACACCCCCCCAAACCTCTACCCCAAACAACTGCCCAGCTCCATCCCTGGATCTCAGGCATCCCTGTGTTCGGTCCTCCCTGGGAAACCCAAATAGAGAACCCGACAGGGTGTCACCCCACTAACAGTGACTAAACTAAACACAAAAAAGGGGTGTAAAGAGCGGCCTCTGGAGGCTCCTCTCCCTCGCAACCATGTCCGTGCTCACGGACCATGTTTCATAACCACTGACGCGCGCATGTTCTCCAGCGAGTTCAATGACTATATTCAAGTCCCAATGTTCGCGACCCGACCGGGCCTACAGCGTTACTTATCTCGTCTTTTTTTTTCGCCAGCCGTCTGAACATCTGGCTCCTGAGGGCAGTTTTGTGCATCCAGCCACTCCATGGCATCCTCCGGAGTGACAAAGAACAGCAGCTTGCTCTGAAAGAAAACCTTCAGTTTGGCCGGATAGAGCAGCATGTATTTAAACCCCGCTTCCCGCAATCTCCTCTTCACCGATCCAAAGTTCATACGACTGCGCTGTACCTGCAGGGTATAATCGGGATAGGCAGTTATGTTCGCCGCTCCTCGTTGTATTGTGCCTCCCTTGCGGAAGTGTTCAAGGATCCTTTCTTGGTCCCGGTAATTAAGGATCTTGGCTATCACCGGCCTGGGCGGGTTTCCCGGCGGTGGCTTCCTAGTTAAGGCCCTGTGCGCTCTCTCCACCGCAAAACCCTGCGACAGGGTGCCTCCTGTGATCTCCTGCAGTAGCATGTTCTCGATAAATTCCGTTGGATTATGGCCCTCGGTTCCCTCCGGCAGGCCCACGATACGGATGTTGTTCCTCCGGGCGCGTCCTTCTGCCTCCTCCGCCCTACTCTCCAAATTGCCCACACGTTGCACCAGGGCATGGAGTTCACGCTATGCACAGCGCAGTCCGCCGCGGTAGGGCCCATTTCTTTTTCCAAAGTCTCCGTGCGCTCTGCCAGAGTACGCACGTCTTGCCTTAGGAGGTTCACGTCCTCCTGCACCGCCCCAACCTGGAGTTCCATTGCGGTCTTCAGTTCAGCCACAGCGAGCTGGAGCTTAGTCTCCCAGGTCGCTTTCAGGTCTGCGATCGCAGCGAGGACCTCCTGGTTCGCACCCCCGGCGGCCATTTCCTTGGCCTGAGTTTTATCTTTGCTTCTGGCTCCGTCTGGGCCGGGAGGCGTCTTAGCGTATTCGTCGAGCGTGGGCTGTTTGTTCTTCGCTCTCAGGAGCTTATTAGACATGTCTCCCGTCCTTCTATCCCCGCTCGGATCTGGGGCAGGGTGTCACAGTGCGCTCTTCGGGTGTCCCATCGCTATCGCCACATCTCCGACACAAAGTTCCTTTGTCCTCCGGCTCCCCCGGCCATCTTGTCTACTACCTAGCTAGGCCAGGTCGCGTCTCACCCTTTGAAGCGCACTTTAGGCCATGAAGAGTCAGGGGCACAGTTTCAGGTCACACCGCACGCTCCCCTGCTATCCGCACGTCCGGTTACAAAGTACCTTCGGCCAGGCCCTGCTCCCTTCCCAGGTCCACGCCGTCGGCCTCGCGGGACCGGGTGTCCTTAATGACCACGATGCACCCGAGTCATGCTCCTTCACCACCACCACGCTCCAGTGCGATCGTCAGGCGCCCAGATCAATCACTCCTTTGTTCCTTCGTTAAGCGGCGGCGGCCATTTTCTCGTTCATCGCACTCTCGCCTCCAAGTCTTCTCTTAGCTTCTTGTTGCGCTTTCACGGTGCAGGCCCGTATCGAAACGTGTCCACACGTTCACCTGAGATTCATGTACGCAGCCATATCAGTCTCAGCCAAATTACATCGGTCCTTGCACGGTTTTCAGTCGGCTAATGTACGGATCTTCGGGAGCCCCCGTACAGACACGTCCTTTCACATGGCTTCCTAGCCATGCCCCCCCTCCTGAGGGGGTTATTACCTCTCATCAACTGTGTAAACAAGGTCCTCTGGACCCAGACTAACCGGCCTATACAATTTTAAATGAGTATCAATGATGTAAACTTGAATGGTACTTGTCATTTAATTGATTCACTTTCTGAGAATGCAGAATTCCATTTCGAGAATTACCAAATTCCACACATCACTGTCATCTATGTAGGAGAACAAACTCGTAATGGGAACCCTTCTCCATTCTTGAAAATCAACCTTCCTCCCAGTTTTAAGTGGCAATCCACACTGGAATCGAACACCCTAAAATTGTACACCAGTCCAAAGTCAGAGGAAACCTTGAGTCCCATGAAAACAGACAAGGAGGAACCCGCTCAAAGTCTGACGGACATTCAGAAAAAGGGCAAACAGTTTATTTTCCTCATTCATCTTAATGAGGGGGGGCGTTGCCCGCCAGAGTCTGCCTGAATAATGGAAGTAGCTTTGTCAGCAAAGAATTATTCAGAAAACTCCCAAAATACCAGACCATTCCCACATTTAAATTGATTGACAAATGGGAAGTAGGTCTGGAAACGTCTAACTCCAAACATCCCCTGTAAGCTTAAGATTTCCATTGTTAACAAAAGCATAGGATATATTTGTTGGGTCGTGAAAGATGTCCCTTCTCAGATAAAAGGCAGAAGTGACATTCTCAACCGACTCGCAATCACTTTGAACCTAATTGATGATAAAGCTAGGTCACGACTGAGGGGTAACCCCATGGGCTTTGACAACACCGAAAAAGCTTTCCGGTCAGCTCAGTTGCTGCCTTATGCGGTTAGAGTTCAGGTGCAAGATGAGGTTATCATCCCAGAACAGGTGTGACAATTTACTGTTCCACTCAAAATTAAGCGAGGACAGAACCTCAAACATCAGGACACCTATATAAATTTAAATTCCCATCTCCAACAACGAGGTTTGTATTTAGATCCGACACCTCTAGTAGAGCTAGGACACAACACCATTCGAATATTGGCGGATAACAGCGACCCTCGAAGTGTCACTTTGGGCACAGACACCTTTGTTAGAATGGCAGTTGATGCCCAACATTATTCTATTGGTTTAGGTAACGAAATCATGCAACCAATCCCAAACAAATGTTTTGACATCAGCGAAGGGATTCCTCCAGAAAAGATTTTTACTAGGCATGGGCGAATTTACTTTTCCTGCCCCTACGGGCTGGAAGAGGTGACCTGTGACATCAGGAGGAAGGAGGTAGTGTTCAGAATCAGGAATCACTTCCTCGAATCTCTGGAACCTACTGGCCAGGTCAACATCATCAAAACCAGAGGATACCGCTGAAATTGCCAAGCCCGAGGTATTTCCAGGCTTCAAGCAGGTGGTCGAGGAAAGGATCAATGTTGCTGATGCCTATGAAACCAAGGAACAAAGACAAAAGCTGAACCAGGTCTTCCTGGAATTCCAAGATATCTTTTCAGTGGACCCATACAACTGTGGATGCACCTCCATTAATTCAACCACCATTCCCATGGAACCCGAGATGGCTCCAGTATTTGTGTAAGGTTGTATAGGAATTGTTCGTTTTACAACTGTTCGAATTACAATTGACCTTTTCACAATTGACCGAATTGTGAAGGTCAATTGTAACATATATGTGGGGGGAAACTCCCCACAACCCCCCACCCAATGCCACACCCCCCAAAACCCATATATATATATATATATATATATATACGGTCAATTGTGAAAAGGTCAATTGTGACCCTTTAAATTCAGTCAATTGTTCATTCGAACAATTGTAAATGAACATTTTGGGTAATACCTTTGTGAAACAATACTGGTTACCTCGACCGTCCATGGAATCACTAACAAAGATTATTAAGAACTTAGAATCCCATGGGATAATTTGTCCGATCCACAGTATGTTCAGCAATCTAGTACTAGCGATACTCAAACCAAACTGCCAATGGAGACTATGTTCAGACCTGAGGGAGTTGAACAAAAGGTCCAGATGTCAAGATGGCCCGTTCTCTACATCGATCAGGGGCTGGCACAGATCCAAGGGTCAACAGTGTACACCGCCATTGACCTGACCAATAGCTACTGAACAGTACCCGTGAGAAGGGAAGACCAGTACAAGCTTGCCTTTACCTTTGGGGGGCAGCAGTACACGTGGACCCGAACCCCCTTTGGATACATCAACTGCGGCAATGAGTTCAACACCTTTCTACATAGGGCCATGCCCACCTTGGCTGAAAGGGGAAACCTGGCCTATGTAGATGGTATTCTGATCAAGAGCTCAAACGTGGAGGAACATATAGCATAGACCCGCTATGGTCTAACACAGTTGCAGAAAGCCATAGAAAAACTGTCCTTGCAGAAGGCACAGTGGTGTAAAACCTGAGTGAACTTCTTAGGGTACGAGATCACCCCTGAGGGATTTAATCCCCAGACAAAGAAGGTAGAAGCCTTAATGAAATTAAAAGACCCTACTACTCTGCGAGAATTAAGAAGCCTTCTTGGACTCACTAATTATAGTCGGATGTTCATTTAAGACTACGCAGAGGTCACTCGATCCATGGTCCATTTATTAAAGCCCGGAGTCAAGTGGGAGTGGGGTGCGGAACAAGCCGATGCAGTTACACAATTGAATAGAAGTCTTTCCCAGGCTCCTTGTTTGGCTTACTGCATAAAGAACAAGGAGTTCTTCTTGGAAACAGGGTTTTCAGATACTTGCCTAACAGCGGTGTTGTATCAAAAGCATGACATGGTATGCAAGGTCATCTCATACATGAGCAACACTTGGCCCTCGGTGGAAGAAAAATTCAATGACTGCAAGAAGGCACTCCTGGCCACGGTGTGGGCATTGAAAAACCTCGGCCCATTCATCCAGGGGGCGCACATCATTGTCAAGACTCCTCACCAACCCTTGGAATATCTACAAAGTGACAGAATCCAGGCAGGGAACATTAGCAATTCCAGAATTACTACCTGGATTCTGTCTATCCAAGGCTTTCCTGGGAGGTCAGATATGGCCAAAGGGCCAAAACAAGAAGAGTCCCTTAGCGTAAGGGTTGGCGAACTTGCATGAATGTGCTCAACAAACCTGTCTCGAGGACGAAAGTCTAATGACCAAAAACAACATGGAGGCGTACTTAACTTCCCCACACAGGGTCTGTGAAGAATACATGTGTCAGGGGATACCTACAGTTTATGTGGATGGGTGCTCCTACCATGTTGATAACAAAGAGGAAAAAGAACTAGTGGCCGGCATTTGGAATGCCCTGGTGAATGATACCCCGGAACCCTCTGCTGGTTACAAATTAGGACCCTGTAGTAGTCAGGTTGCAGAGTTGATGGACGTTCATCAAGCCATCCTCACTGCAGTACAACACCAACTCAATGAACTGGTCATAATCACTGACTCCGATTATGTCAGGAATGGGTTTGTGGAGCACCTAAATAATTGGAAGAATGGTGACATGCTTTGTTCCGACAATAAACTCTTAAAGCATGACAAAGTGATAGTCAATTGACGATCTGGTGACCTCCAATGAGAGGGCCATCTATTGGAAGACGAGGTCATTCCAAAATAGAGGGGCCACATAAGACTGGGAATGACCTGGCTTACCAGCTTGTTAAAACTGGAGCCCTGTAGGGGGGATTTCATAGAAACGGAATCTCTGCTGTGGGAAATACAAGTTGCTACTGTCACCAGGTTGCATAATGAACTCTCGACTGCCCAGTTAAGTAAAGATACCCCTGATGCAGATTTGATCACTGCACAGAAAGAGGGCACAATCATTGGAAAATTCTATCACCATGTTGAAGACCCTGTGAGTTTTCCTCTAACAGACTCGGATGATACCGGTGAATAGGATCTCTGGGTGTTGATGTAGTTTTCCAAGATGTTCCGAATCCAAGATGGTTTGTTGGTAAGGAGAGACCCTATATGGCTGTGACCAGTGGGTGGTACCTACCTCATTCAAAAGCCTGATATTGAACTACAACCATGACACGGTCACTGCCAGTCATAGGGGGTTTCACACGACATGAGAAATCCTACGTGAGGTTGCCTACTGGCCACACATTTATTTTTATTTATTTTATTGGGCATTTGGAACACGCTTATACATCAGGTAATTGTGTTTCAAAGCGCCCACATGGCAAAGGGAAGGGAACAAGGGAACAGGAAGATAATGGAATATGATAACAGGGATGAGCAAATTATAGTAGTGGTTCTACTAGGCTTGTGAATATCTGTATTTGTATTTGTATTTGTATTTGTATTTATATATTTATATTGCGCAGCCTGCCCACGGGCATCAGGGTGCATGTTTGGAAAGGTAGTTACAGGAAAGTGTTACATTGCAGTTGCAGATTACAGATTATATACAAGTATTGCGGATTATATATACAGAGTACATCAAATATATACATACATTTTACATGTGGAAGTCGGTCAGCTACAGTATCTACAAAGGTAATCGAGAGGGAGCAACGGGCAGCAAGAGTTACAGACGGGTGTCCGGCACATCATCTTGCTCCAGGAGCCATTGTTTAGTTCTTTTTTTGAAGGATTGGAGGGATGGAACGTTCCTAAGAGCATTAGGTAGGGAGTTCCAGAGCTTCGCTGCCAGGACTGGGAAGCTCGAGCCTCTAGCAGTCTGAAGCTTGAAACCGGGAACGATGAGCGTGTGCGCTTGTGCCGATCTTAAAGGTCTGGATGCTGTGTGTTGTGTGAAGTGCGCTGACAGGTAGGCCGGTGCCGCATTGTTCTGAGCTTTGTGGCTTAAGACAAGTGTATTGATGGCAATGCGCCGTGAGATGGGAAGCCAGTGTATGTTACGTCTGGCGGCTGAGATGTGAGCGCGCCTCGGTATGTTAAGAGCGGTCCTGATGGCGTTATTCTGGGTTACCTGCAGTTTATCAATGTTTCTCTGGCTCGTTCCGAGGTAGAGGGCATTGCAGTAATCAATTTTTGATAAGATAAGTGTTCTTGTGAGGATCAGGCAGTTGTCCATTGTTAAAAAGGGACGGCAAGCTGTGATTAATTTACAAGTATACGCGGATGCTGAGACTACTGAGTTGGTTTGTCTGTTGAGGGAGAGGGTGGAATCTAGGTAGATTCCGAGGGTTTTAGTGACATTGGTGACCTTGATGATGTTGCCATCAATGTTGAAGGCCTCATATTTCTTGTCAAGTTTTGAAAGTTTGGACTGAGAACCTAGGATGAGTAACTCCGTTTTCTCATCGTTTAGGCAGAGCCCGTGGTGTGCCATCCAGGCCTGGATGTCGGAATAGACTGCATTGAGTGCTTTGATGTCAGTTACATAATCACCTGTGATAGGGATGAGTATCTGGGTGTTGTCCGCATAATTTGTGTGGGTGACACCCAGATGGTCAAGAATATCAAATAGTGGTTTCGTAAACACGTTATAGAGCGTAGGTGATACGCACAAGCCTTGTGGGACTCCGCATGGAACGTGAGCTGGGTCAGCGGCAGCAAGAGGAGAGAAGACCCTCATGGATCTGTTAGCAAGGAATGCGCTGATTCAGGAGGTAGCTGCGTCAGAAAAGTGGGCGGCAGTTTTGAGGTGCTCGCAGAGGATTTGGTGATCAACCAGATCGAAGGCTACAGAAAGATCCAGTAAGAGTAGGAGCGCTTGTTTGCCCTTGTCTTTCAGATCTTCAATTTGAGTTTTTAGATCTATCAGGGCTGTTTCTGTGCCGTGTCTAGGACGGAAGCCAGATTGCCTGAGTCCTAATAAGTTGTTGGTGTTTGGCGATAAGCGGCACGGTCCAGGATTTTAAGGAGGTAAGGCACCATAGTGATAGGCCTGTAGTTGGTAGGGATGCTAGGGTCTAAGGTTTTTGATTAAGGGGATTACCCAAGCATCCTTGAGGTTGTTTGGTATTATGCCGGTTTTGAAGGAGGAGTTGATGAAGGAGGTGATGAAAGGAGCGAGGTCAGACACTGCTTCCTTTACAACTGTTGCTGGGCAGGCGTCACCTTGACAATTGGATGGTTTTAACTTTGTCATGATATTTTCCACATCCTTAATGGTAAGTGGTGAGAAGCTAAAGGGTTTGAAGGAGTGTTTAGGGGAAGGTATGTTGTAGGATTGGGTATTGCCTACTAAGTCCAGGAGATGGTTTTTTTCGGTGTTGATTTTAGCTTGGAGTGTGGTGATTTTGTTTAGTAGTTCTTTTTGTATGTTGGTGCACCAATTGGAGTCAGGGGTACATGTCTCAAGGGGGGCGACAGGGGACTCTAATTCCTTAAGGATTTTAGAGAGTTCCTTTGTGTTGGATTGCGCTTGTATGATCCTGTTATTGTAAACTTCTTTTTGGCCGCAAGTATATTTTATAGTTTATCTTTACGGAGTTCACGTAGGTGTGGGGTAAACCATGAATTAAGATGGTTGCGCTGTTTTTCTTTACGCTGTTTGATGTGGGCAATGGAATCAAGGGCTTTTAACATAGCTCGGTTGTAAATATCCACAAGGACGGTAGGGTCATCACAGGTGAAGGAAACCGAATTTAGAAGCGGGAGGATAAATGGGAGTAGTTTCTCAGTAGTGATATCCTTCTTGTTGCGAGTCAAGGTAGGTGGAGCGGTACATGGTTTGTCTGTGGGTGGACAAGAATTAATAGAGAATGTTATTATATGATGGTCGACCAAGCACAAGGTGACACTGAGATTATGTTTAATGCACAATTCATGTCTGAAACCCAGTCCAAAGTAGGTCCCTTGATGTGAGTAGGTTCATTGACGTGTTGGGTAAGGCCAAAGTCGGATAGGACACTGGCTAAATCACAGGCTTTGGTGTCATTGGTATCTAGGTAACCTAAGTTAAGGTCTCCAAGTATGATGATTTGGGATTTAGGCTTCGTGCTGGATGCTAAGATGGATGAGATATCCTCTATGAATGTGGAGGTGGGGCCAGGTGGCCTGTAGATGAGGTGCATTAAGGCGGTGTGATTGGGTGAGGTTGGGATTTTAATTGAGAGTAGCTCAGCGGAGGGCAACTGTTGGGTGTTGACAGCTCTCAGATTGAGAGAACTCTTGAATATGAATGCTAGTCCACCCCTCTTGGTTTGGTTAGTGTCCCTGTCACACCTAATGATGGAGTAGCTGTGGATTTGGATCGGCAAGTGCAAAGAGAGTGAGAAGGGAGAGGAGAAGGTGGTAAGTGCAAAAGGCTCCACAGAGGGGTGAAGTGCCAGAGAGCCAGTTTGGCCAGGACCTCAACACTTACCTAATAGGGCATCATGTGTGTGCTCAATTTCAAACCAGTTCACTCACACAGAGAGCTCCCATATAGAAAA
Source organism: Ambystoma mexicanum (assembly GCF_040938575.1). NCBI lineage: Eukaryota > Metazoa > Chordata > Amphibia > Caudata > Ambystomatidae > Ambystoma > Ambystoma mexicanum. The sequence goes on from NC_090921.1 coordinate 144,062,692, forward strand.
GGGGAATGACACAGCCTTGGTCAGCTTTGCAAGTCGATTGCATTGGGCCAGTGATTCACTCCTCTAGAGGAAACAAGTACATGTTGACTGTGACATGCTTGTTCACAAAGTGGGTAGAATATCTTCCAGCCACGAACTGTAAGGCAGAGACAGCTGCTGCACTAATGATCAACCACATCTTCTCTCGTTTCATCCTCCCGCAAAGGATTTAGTTGGACCGAGGAAGCCATTTTACCAGTGAGGTGATGGCGAAGATGTGGGAGATTCTAGGTGTTAAAAAAAACTCCACATTGCCTACCGCCGTGCCTCAAGCGGAGGGGTAGAGAGCTACAACAAGACAATTGTGAGTATCTTAAAGAAGTTTGTGACAGGCTCCGGACCCAGTTGGGACATCCGATTATCACTTGTCCTGATGGCTATTAGGTCTACACCATCTTCTGCAACAAAGATGTGTCCATTTTTACTTATGACCTGACAAACAATTGTTTTACCACAGCATCTGCTCTATAGAACTCAGGAGCAGACACTGATAAATCTGTCCACCACTCATGAGTAGATTGAAAAGTTAAGGAAGCACTTTCAGCATGCTTTTGCTCAGCACAATTTAGGAAATTTGGCTGAAGTAATGAAGACTTATTATAATCTAAAGACCACCAAGAAAGAGTACGAAGTAGGAGACAAGGTTTACCTTTACAATTTTCAAAGGAATCAGACGAAGGAGGGGATGTTTCTCCCATCTTGGTGTGGTGCCTTTGGCATTGTAGATAAAATATCACCTGTCACCTACAGGATCTGCACACCGAAAGGAGGGCAAACCGAAGAAGAATTGGTCCAAATCCATCAGTTCAAAAGCTCTCGTCCCAGACTAGCTTTACAACTAATTGAGGACCCAAATGAAAGTCAAGCAGAGGACCCATCTGAGGAATTAAAAGGAAGGATGAAAACTGGAAACTAAGATATGTATATATACAGGGAGTAATTTACTTAGTGCCCATTGAAAAGAGAAATAAAAGAAATGAATGAATATGGATTTATGAAATGGTGAACATTTATTGTGTTAAAATTGTATGCTGTTGTTGTTTTGTCAATTCTCTGTAAATCTTCTGGGGAAATACCTTGTGTGAAAAGTACGATAATTAACTTCCTTCACTTCCAGCCTGAAGGCAAGAGGGAGTCCGGGAAAAACTGCAGGGACCCTGTAAAGAATGATGAAAGGGGGTGCCATGCTACACCCGCAACCCAAAGATGGAAAAGGAGACTGGAGTGCCTACTTCCTAATGAAGGACATTGAGCTGGACGTGCTCCCACAGGAACAGAAATATACCATAAAATGTAAAATATTGTCAGATGAATACCCCACTCTACCCTGCTCTTCCCCACAATAGAATCTTGGAAGAACGGGAGGGGCATGTGGGGTGTAATCAAAGGCACCAAACGAACGGAACTGAAAGGCCCACTGAAAAAGAATGACCTGTCAGCATTTATAACAAAACCTTCACACTGAACAGGCCTATTAAAGCCGACTGTAGGGTTTCTGAAAGTAACTCAAGCAGAGCCGTCACGAGGGGTTCCTGTAGTGATACACAAAATTGCAAATTTGCCAATAGAACCTGTATTTTGGGCTGAATTGGGCAATTTTTGCTCTAAGAGCTGGTCCCGAGGAAGATTTTACCAATATCAAGACATTTGGTGGCAGCTTGGGGATTTGTGCAGAGCAGTGCCTTGCTGTGAAATGACAAATTGTGTGAGAGAACACAGTGCAGAGTGAGGAGCAGGCTGTCGCATTTCATTGGTGGTCTCACTGCAGCTCTGAGACACAAAAGACAGCAACGTTGTGTCGGCTTGCCGTGGCCGATAGCTTGTGTGGTTAAGACTCCCTTCAGTAAATCAGTCGTGACTGACTTATTGCTTGGGAATGGAGCCAATGAATGGTCAAGAAAGATTTATGTTCAATTAGGAAAGAATTTTATCATGCGGTTTCCCCAAGTTTAAAGTTGTAATTTGAAATGCAAAGTGAGACGGAGTTCTCAACCTAATTCTGTCATGAGGGCAGGAAAATAGTTGCAAGGATTTGACATGCAAATTGTGAATAGATCTAATCATTGATTCAGCCCCAGTGTGCTAGCGAGTGGGGGGCTGTAATGTAAGGAGGTGAAGGTTTGTTTTATTTTAAAATGTATGCTTTTGAAGTGTTGACATTCCTGAAGATAACGTGGGGAATGAGCCGTGTTTAGGAGAAAGAGTAACATCTGTGTTGAGAGCCTAAAGGGTTTGTTTTTCTTTTGGCAACTGTAAATTCCATGTGCTGGTGGTGCATTCTGTTTAAGGAAACACACTAAAATGGCTACATTACATTTTAGCTGTGCCATGCTTACAATGGGTGAGAAAAAAAAAGAAAGTGAGTGAATGGTATTTGGATTTTCGATTTTTGTGTATTGATTTGGATTTGCAGAATCAGTTTGCAATGGTTTAGGGGGAAATGACAATATATATTTTTCTAAATTGCCCCTAAATTGCCCCTGGAGTATTTTTGACTGTTCCCATGCTATGCCATGGATTTGTACTGTTGCGTTATAAGTGATGTATGTTTTGGAAATAGTGACCTGTTGACTGTGATACATGGTGAAAAATGTTGTTGACACATTAACAGCCCACAAGCAATATAGAGTGTGGGTTGCTCTTGCAGGAAGAAAAACGTGCAGGGAGCTGCACTACACATGGCATGTTTTAAATGCACTGAAATAAGTGGTTATATTCTGGCAATGGTACAACAGAATGGAAAATCTGTGTGTGATAAGACAGCACAAAGATTTAGTGGGTTGCGGGTTCTTTTGAAAGATCGCACATTGCATTGGAGTGAGCTTGTGAAGCCAAACTACAAGGTTAAGAGGAAAAAGAAAAAAAAAATATGCCTTTAAATGGGACATTGATCAGTTCAAAACAGGCTAAAAGACGCTTTGACATTTTGCTAAATTACATGGAGTAGAATCTGATGACAAAAAGTGCCTCTTTTGAAAATAAGAGTCTTGCTGTGCAGAGCTTGTGCCTTGAAGATAACTTGCACTGTCTTGGGCGAGGTGCGCAAAGAAAAAAAAACTGTTGGAGGAAGGCAGAAAAGCAGAATACTGCGCTCCTGTTCAGTGAAATGGTGTTTACAGAAGCTGGCAGATATGGGAGCTTTTCTGAGTTGCTGAAGCAGTGCAGGAAACAGTTAATCTGGGTGAACTGTCTGAAACGAGTGCCTTCCATTGAAGCTGCCCCAGTTTATTAAGAGTTATAGGCCTAAGAGCAAAGAGGCAAGCATGCTGCCAGGAAAGATAAACAATGACATTCCTGCATTCCATCCCCTGTGAGAGACACCGTCAGTGTGAGCAAAAACTGCGGAGGGGGGCGCAAAGACAGAATGCTGAAACAGAACTGAAGGCAATAATTGCTGTGAGTGAGAAATTGAAAAAGAGTGCAATCTACCTTACATGCTGATGTACATATGCTTTCTAACACCGGCATGCAATAACAGAGCTGATCAGAAGTAAAGAATTAGCCCAGTATCAACACTGGAAGGAAAACAAATGCTGCATGCAGAATGGGCACATCGCATCTGAACATTTGGGGAACCTGTGCATCTGTGAATGGGCTAAGAAAAGACAGCTGCCCATTTCAAGAGACATTGCCGTGCAAGCTGCATCCCCATGCGCCATGTGATGTGAAGTGAAGAGACATTGCCGTGCAAGCTGCATCCCTGTACTCCATGTGATGTGAACTGAAGTAAAGCGCTGTGCACTGGAGAAGAAACCTCTAGGCGCTTTGAGAAGTGAAAATACATAGCTGGCAAAAATGCAAGCTACATTGCCAGGGCTGGAGTAACTGACAAAGACATTATGGCGTTCCAGATGGAAGCAAAACTGACAAAGGTAGCCGTTTTGCAAGAAACAACATGCAGAGCGGGGCTTTGGAGTATAACATGAACACTGCACATTAGCCATGATCCAGAAGCCTCACGGCTTAGTGCAAGAATGAATGATTTGTTGAAGCAAATAAAGAAACTGACTTAGACTATCGCGCTCAAAGGGGTGGCCCAAGAAATCAGCAGACACCCTTTGGGAAAATGACAAGTGGAAAACCAGAGGCTTGAAAGACACTAGGTGTATGGAGAAAAATAAACAAAGCTGCTTGTGCAACTGCAGGCGGTATGGGACTGAAGGACTTTACCTTTGAAAAATGGAGTGATGCCAGCAGGGCAACCTAAATCAAGATCATGAGACACTGGAAGCAAGTTGGCGCCTGGCATACGTGATAGCTCTGGTGACAAAGAAAAGCATTGATCCATTGAGAAGTGCAACCTGGGTACTTATTAAAAGGCTTTTGTAAAATCACAGATCAGTCTGAAGTACCATTGACCAACTATGATCGCATTGCACAAATGAGTTTGTGATTAGGCAGTTACACCCCGTATGGTTGAGTGCAAATAAGCCCCCAGAAACATACAGAAGGGTGACAAATAATTGTGGTAGCAATGATAAAGTGTGTAGTTACCTGATGAGACTTCTGAAGGTGGGGTGGTGTTAAGGGAGGGGGTGGATAACGCTGATATTGTAGTTCTGATGACATCCTAACGTGAAGAACAATGACATTGTACTTTTGATGAAATCCTAACATTTCTGTTTGTATTTTGCCTAGGCAAAAAACCAAGACAGTTGCGTGCCATGATTGGGGTAGATGTGTGCAATTTGCGGGTGACACTGATCAGTCAAGCAGACGCATTCTCAGAGAAAGCGAGTCACTGCGAGATGATATGTGAACTTTGAACCTGTCCTGCACCGCACTCAATGCTGCTAACATGCATGACGTAAGAGGACGTTTGTTCTGCAATCTGCGAGAAGTGTCCAACAGAGTAATAACTTTTTGCTGAACTGGCACGGTGCAGACTTGGCTAGTTATCAAATATTTGATGCTGCACATTCAAATGATTCAGTTACTGGAAATAACCTGGTTGATATGTTTTGCCTTTCTTGTTTAAAGGACTGTGGACAATGGGTTGTGGGCTGTAACATCATGCACCACAAACAGCTGTGTGACACAGCACTTAAATGCTAACACATTGAAAAATGGTTTTTAAATGCACTTTTTGAGATGAATCTGAAAAAACGAAATGTTTTGCTCTTCCAACTGAATTGCTTTAGCCAGAGATATTTTGCCTTTTCTAAAACTACTACGTTGCACATAGGCGGGAAAATGATTTATGAATTGTTGGGGCAGCAGGATTATGCAAGCAGGAGCATAATTTATTTTGAGATAAAATGAGTGCACACATCAAAGTCAGCTGTGCGTTGGTTAAGGTTCTTAATTTGTAGTAATGCTGCCAAGTGTGTGAGCTCTAATTTGAGACGGTAACCTTTGAAACACTGGATACCTTTACAGCCAGCCTTAAGGCGGGTAAATGAAACTATGACTGACTTGATGTTTGATTTCATGACACAGTGTGTGACACGGTTTTTGTTAAACCAACCAGTTTCATGTTTTTGTGGGGACAGCTGTCTCCAGCACAATAATGCAAAGAGTCACCTTTTGATTGTAGACATGTAGAATAATTCCTTGGAAAAGCGCTACAAATGAGTATCCACATGGAATTGCTAGCGTACTGGCCTGGCACATTGTCGGGCATCTTTTGTCACTGACTCATATGACTGGTGCCTATGAAATCCTAGGCCCAAATGTTTCAGTGAATGGATCCAACGATTTCTTTTTCTGACCAAGAACTGCAGCAAGTGTTCTCGCCAAGATTTTATGGACTATAATTTGACTAAATGCATTTCACACAATGGTGTGATGAAACAGCCACTGACGGATGGTAGTATGGTGTTTGTAGCTAAAACTAATATTGTATGATAGGCATCCCACTTGAAGAAGGGTATTCTCCAAGTCACACAAGGTAGAAACTGTGAACATGTTAGATTTTCCAGTAGTAAGGCTGGTAATGCACACCTCTATTATTACAGTGATACACTTAGACATAGATTTATCACGAGGCGATGTTTCCTTAGTACTACCAAGCTGCTACAAATGGAGTCCATTTCTATGGCCCATCACCAGAGTGCGCGTAGCTAGGGAGCTAAATTCATTAATTGCGGGAGCAGCGGGGAGTAACAGGAGCTTTATACGCTTTTGACATAGAAACTGTGCACAATAAGATAGCCACTATGGGTTCTGATGCCAGCTCTGCTATAAAACCTCTGGCCTAGTGGGGCCCATTGATACGCCCAACACTGCTACAAGTATTGGCAACCACTGGAGATAGCAGAATTTTAGGTATGAAGACATTTTTTCTGCCATAGGGCAGGCCAACAAGACTGCTAAATACACACGATGCATTTTATGGCAAACATTGTTAAATCAGCAGGTGTTGGCTTTTCGCTCCGAATGGGGGCGATCATCCTCAACCCACTGGCACACAGAGCTACAGTTACCAGCAAACATATGGATCAAACCGCTTGCTTTTGATTGCATGAATAACACATGCCATGCTTTAATGTAAATTAGTAGAATTGTTTTCATTTAGATAACCTGGTGCCCATGGGTTCACCTTGCTCATGAAATTAGATGGTTTTTGGTTGGGTTCCACATACATGGGGGAAGTGTCTAATCACACAGCCCATAGTCACGTCTGAATGCCCTGGGATCAGGGGGAGGGTAGGCCCTTAGAGTGAAAGGCTGCCAGGTTTAGAATTGGTAACCATACATAAATGCAATAGTGCATTGTAGATTAGACTACACCGGATTGCCTTGACATTCTAACTGCATGCTGCTTTTTAACTGACAATCAGTTATACAATAATTATTTAGGTATTTTTGTGTAGGCCAGGTTTTGGCAAGGGTATTTGTCACTGTTCACTTTGTGTACATTTTTGTTTAGGTAGTGTTTACTAACCTTGCATGCCACGCTGACTAACCGCTAGAAGATAGTTTGCTTAAACCTCTTGCAAAGCCCCAAGGTCTTTATCACTGCACTACATACTATGTTGATGGGTATTAGTCAGCATTGTCGCACACACTTTGAATAGGGGTGGAGTGTAGTGATACACAAAATTGCAAATTTGCCAATCAGGGCTTTAGATGACAGCATTAGCCGCTGAAAGCCAATAGTTTATTCAGAGTATGTGCCAATAATGCTGACAGTACTCTGTTGTAGCACTTCCATTACGCAGTAGTGAGCTACAAGGAATATGCAGGCCTAGTAGGGGTGGTAGGTCACATTATGCATTGTAGATAGACAGGCAGGGCGAAGGCCCCAGCTCTGTAGCTAATAGACATTATTGGAGTGTTTGGAACATTATGGCACCTATGTAGCGCTTAGATAGCCAATCTTAAGCGCTATGAACACTAAGCTATGAGTGCATGCCTTTTAGAGGTTGCTCACATGGGGTTAATTCATCTCGGTTTCTCTTAGAATATTCTGCCTTTCTAACGGTAGCCCTGCATGGCTTCTAAACAAATCCTCTTTCTCTGAGAAGGCACTGATAAGACATTCCTGAGCTTTCGTGCAGATGGGCTCCAAGTAGGGAGGGGCACAGAAAAGGAGCACAGTGGAAATTCACAGAGTTGGGTTTTTCCATGAGCAAGCCTATATTTTGCACAGGGAAAGTTCTGGAACTGTTCGTCATGGACTGACAGCACGAGATTATAAAAATGCATGCCCACATGACTGAGGTGGGAGATTGATCTGTGGACTTGGTTCGAGCAAGATCAAGTGTCCGGAATCTGTGGCTCTGTCGGCACCCTGCAGCGCTGTCCTCTGAGCGGGGCTTGTTACAGCTAGCTTATGAGGGCCAGGGTCTCCCAGTGCTGATTGAAGGGGAGTAAGACTGTGTTTCTCTATGTTTCTCTAAGTTCTATGTTTCTCTATATTTTGTATTTCTCTAAGTTTGTGTTTTGTAATCTTCTCTAACTTGAATCCCAAAAATGTTGCTGAAATTCACTGTTTAGAATAAATACTAAAACGTTTTGAAGGTGTCATTTGTCACTAGCATGAGTTCACTGCTCGGCACAATAGAACCTATATTTTGGGCTGAATTGGGTAATTTTTGCTCTAAGGGCTGGTCCCGAGGAAGATTTTCCCAATATCAAGACAGTTCCGGGGAGGCAAACTGCCCCGGGCATCGTGCTCAGGCAGGGCCTCACACGGGTCACGGTGTCATGAGAATAGATTCAAGCCAAGGTGTGAGTGTGCTGCAGCCTGCCATTGAGTTGCTGGGATGTGTGAGGTCGATCAGCCCGGGCCCAGCCAGGCCCAGCAGCCAATCAGTGAAAGTTTACTGCCATAGTGTCCTGCCAACCCGGCGCCAGCCCAGGCCGCCCATGCGCATCGGGTCTGGAAGCTGACTGGGTGGGTCAGGTGCAGTGCCACACCACACCACACCACACCACACCTGAGCACATCACATGCTACCTGGCTGGGAGACTGGCCTGGCTGGGATTCTGGACCTGGCTGGTAGTAGTCGACTGCAGAGTGCAGGAGAGAGACGGGTGACGAGCTGCGCTGCAGTGCCTGCCCTGCTGCTGCTGGTTGCTTGCTTCTCATCTGATTTATTTTGTGCCCCTGCAAAAAGTGCAAAGTAAAGTAACTAAAGTACTGGCGCCTGCCGCTATTGTTTTAAAAATATATATTTCAATTGTGCTGCCTCTGTGTGTCATGCCAGCCGACGACGCTGACATCACAACTAGCAGATTATAATATCTGACTCGTGGTGGGGGTGGACCACGTGGTGGGCATGGGCCTTGTGGTGGGAATGGGCCTCGTGGTGGGAATGGGCCTCATGGTGGGGGTGGGCCTCTAGCAGAAAGAGGAGATGGTCCCTAGCTGCGGTGCGGGGACAAGCCTACCAGGAATACCTGCTAAAGTTAACTGACTGCAGAGAGCAGTGAAATAGTATCTCTCATGCACGATGAGATAATGTCACAACTACCCACCAACGTTATAGATAGCTGGTTAACAGAACATTCTAAATTGTGAATTATGTCCATTATGTTACACGTGGACCCTCCTTAGAGGTGTGGTCGTTTTTTTTTGGCCCAGATTACTTTTTGGCCCAGGTTACTGCCATCAGTAATTACAATTACCGCCAGTGGTAATCTGAGTTGAACTGCTTGAGTGCAAGAATAAATTCATTTAGCAAAGGCCTGCACGTTTTGTAAAAATGTGACTGCTGGCCACAAAGGGGGAACGTGCACAATGCAACAGTGCAGAACATACAGTGCAGCTGGTAGAACAACCAGAAGGCCAGAGCGGTAGTCGTAGGTGTGCGCGCTGTTATTTAAGCCCAGCCATGTGCAGCATGTAAGGTTTTGTTAAGGCGCTTTAGTTGTCAGCCCTTCAGCCCCTGAGCCCTTGATGTTTAAGAATGTGGGATTCTCCACGACATGCGCTGCAATGGCTGGGCACATGGTAAGTGTAGATGGGTTAATCATACATGAAATGCAATGTGCAATCATGTACTATTTATATATGCCGTCGTCCTCTGCGAATGGAATATTCAGAAGTTGTTTGTGTGCGTGCCTCCCCAACTCTTCAGAGGCTGTGGGCAGCCGCAGCTCTCTAAGGAGAAGGAGAGACCACAGTCTATCCTCAATCAGGTGATGTACCGACCGTTCCTTGGCATCTTCTAACCATCATTAGGAGCTGGGCCCTCCGTGCCACCATCTCTCCTCATGAGGGAGGGCTTGACCCTCGGGGGCACCCTGTGCCCTGGGTCACACAACTCATATGACATAAAAACCTTATTTTATTTTATTCAACAATGCAAATTCTCATACACATTCATATCTAAATACCTTAGTTCACACTTGCAAATTAGCAAACATATTAATTCCATTAAGCAGCTTTTCAATTTCCGTCCACAGTGTAATAATAGCAATAGTTAATGGCATTTGGGTGCCAGAGGGACATTGAGCCGAAAATAGCTCTGTTTTAATAACATGCAGATAATTTACAAGTTTCCCTAGGAAGTTTAAGTGCACATATTTCAGACCCTTACAGATGGTTAAAACATGTCAGGCCCAGAGACCCCAGCTACACCTAAATGATTGCACATAGTGAGGACCAAAAAATGTCTAGTGGCTTCGTTGGGGGCCTAGCAGTTCGGGCTGAATTGTGCCTTTTGATGTCGCACTAGGTCTATTTTGCATATATTTTTTATCTTCGATGGAATGAAAGATTTTCTGGCCCAGTTGTCAGTGGTTATGATTAACTGAACACCGTTTGCATCAGCCTTCAGTGTTGCAGTGACAGTGTGTATGATACGATTTTAGTACTTTGGCTAACCTGAATGCTTCACAGGCGCTGCACTCGGGTGACACAACAAGGCGTTTCTTAGGGCCAGTGGAGGGTGTAAGCAAGGGATTTAACTGGCAGCTGTTGTGGTACACTACCCCATCTGCCATCTCTTCGGTCTTGCGTTACTAACCACTCTGATGCACACACTAGCTAGACTAAACAACCAGCAGGGGCCACATCACTGACCCACTCCTCCCAGCCTACCCGTGTGTACCTCCCCGGCTCTGATCAAACCTGACGTGAAGGAACTCGTGTAGCAGCTCCCCAGCTGTGGGCAGAGTCTGGCGGACATCTCTGCATGGAACAGACTCATAGGTAGCTCCCCAGCTGTGGTCAACTCTCTATCGAAGAGACTCACGTGTAACTCCCCAGCTGTGGGCAGAGACGTGTGGGAATCTGGGAAGAGTGGTATGTAGCTCCTTAGCTGTTGCTGACCCTTCAAGGAGGAAGCTCGTGTGTAGCTCCTCAGATGTGGTCAGCCTTCCTGTTTAGAGACTTGTGGACCGCTTTCCAGAGACGAGAATGGTGTGCAGCTCCCCAGGTCAGAGGCTGTGGTCATCCCTCAAGGGAGCAAGGGAGGAGACTAGTGTGTACTTTCCTAGCTGGGGTCCTACCTCTAGGGAGTAGGCTCATGGGCAGCCCTGTAGTGAAGATAGTTGTGTGTAGCTCCAAAGGTCAGTGGCTGTGGGCCTCCCCCCAGGGCAGAGACTTGTGGGCAGCGCTGCATGGGGGTGCACGTGCTTCATCAGAAGAAGGACAGGACAGGTGCAGGGGGCCCTCATATGGTCCCCTCATATGAAAAACAGGATTTTTAAACACTGACACGAAAATGGCTTTGCATGTGTGTTTGCAAGTTAAAGCAAGACATGAGAAAAATGTACTCCTGCTATCATAAAGATGTCTGGGAAAAGACATGTTGTGTGTTTTGATAAAAGGTAATTTATACTATGCTTCACATGCAAAATACCAGCAAACATTTGCCATGAAAAGTTTCTGTGGGACAGAGGCAGACTATGTGGGTGTCATTCTGCTGTGGAAATCCAGAGAAAGCTAAAACAAAAATGTAATCAGATTGGAAGAGCACATCACATTGCTGGCTGAGAAATAAATGCAGCATTTTACCTGAAATTGCAACCCATCAAAAAGGTGGTGCACTGTGACAATTCAAACCCACTTTTCAGCAGAATATTAACAGCAGATAATTAATAGTGTCTTTTATTAATGACTGAAAGAAACAGCCCTGTACTTGCAGCGCAAAGCAAACCCTGATCAGTAAAACACACGTATGTCAAAGAATCAAGGCTGATGTTAGAAAATGCAATATGTGAGTTCCTTTCAGCCAAGGACGAATGGCGGGTTTGTGGTAAAAGAAATTCACAAAGGACTCCCCCACTGAAAGCCTGGCTTGCATCCCAATTGTGTAAAACTGCAATAAAACGTGGCCCGAATTGTGTCAAAAACAATTTTCCCTAGACCTTCTGTTTCTCAGGGCAGTTCTGAGCAGGCAACTGTTCTAGTCAGTGCATGACATTAATGTGGGGAGGGGGTACAGCAAAGAGGATAATACAAAATACAAATCCCTTGTCAAAGTCTGGCCAAGGGTGACAAATGACACAGAGGAAGGGAAGCTAATTTTTGCACATATGAAGATTCCCATTGTTTAAATGGACGGTCACAATAGTTGCTTTTTCTCAGACACTACAAATCACACTGCATACATGTATATTTTATTTTTTAGATAATTTCATGGCGATTTTGGTGATATAAAATCCTCCACCTGCAATTTAGGGAATTGTAATGACCAGCTAAAAGGGTTTCCTGGTTGCTCTGAACATGTTCAAAATTTGAGAGTTGGCGAACTGCTAGAGGGCAAAATTAGGAATGTGGGTAATAAACTGCACGTTCCTAACAATTATGCTTTTTGTAAAAACAATGGAAAATTGCCAAACGGCCGTGCTAAATGGTGCAGACCCGGTTGTTTTATTAAATTACCCCTATTTAGCTGAATCTGAAAATACATATATTATGGCAGATACCAATAAATCTCAATGTTTTTGACACATAACTAATTTGTGTCAAAAAGTTGACATGCGACCAAAAGGGGATTTCAAATGGAAGTTGCCATATGTCTGCTCCAGACTCCTAAACCAATCCATAGAGAGATGCTGGTCTTGGGAGGAGAGAGAGGGGTAACTGTTCAATCCTAGTTATGGGAACTCTTGCAGGACACTGTCCAAAATTGAAATCTGGTATATAAAGTGAATGCACTATGAGCAAAGGAGAGAGTTGCTGAAATGTATCATCTGACAGCCACAAGGAAACACCAAAGGAAAATCGAAATTGCATCTGGGTGGAGCTGTCTATTGCTGGGAAGGTCTACAAATCTCACGGGGTCCTATGTTGAAGAGCTGGGGACTATCCTTGAGAGTGGAGTGACCAGACACCTTCCTGTCCTCCAAGAGGGTACTGAAATGCAGCTGACTTCAAACAGAAGTTTTAAATGTGCCATTTGAAACCAAAAGGTAGGGGAGTCTGCTTGCCTTAAATCCTTTCTCTTTATAGTTGTTAGAACACCCACCTGGGGAATTAGTCGGAGGGGTCCTTTGGGGTGGGGTCGAGCCGGACAGTTATATCCCCGTTTCTAGATATGGAGGAGAGGCGCCTTTTCGGGTTCACCATCTCCTGGAATGCTGTCTCACGTTACGTGAGCAGGTGCGCATGCATTTGGGACGTGGGTCGCCGGAGAGCGATCTTGTGTTTCAAACCTCGTTCTCGCGGCGGCTCCACTTCCGCGCATGCGCAGGGTTGCATTGCGGTCCAAGCTTCACTTCCGTGCCGGGTTCCAATATACGCAAGCTGGTCCCGTCACTCGCCGCGTCTCAATGTGGTTTGGTTCTGCCTTCCCGCTTTGCTTCCTGTATTGACAGTTTTGTCAGTTTCCTTGCCCAGCTGGTATCCCTGGTCCTGGGTACCCAGTCCTTGCTTCTTGGGACCTCCTTCTGCTCCTATCCAATCCTGGTGGGGTCTTGTCTCCCGGTTCTCCGCTCCTTGGGACCCTCTCCTATTTTCTGGCCTGGTTGGCCCCGTCTGCCCCCTTGCCTGCCTGCCTTGTCTTTCCCTGCCTTTCGGAGTCCTCCCTCCTTGTCTTGCCTTCTGCCTTGTCCTGCTTGGGTGCCAGTGCCTTGGACGTCCTGTCTCCAGCAGCTGCTCCTCGCATACTTACCTGTCTTCAGCATTCTGGATTACTTCACACTCAAACCTGCAAATCTTCATCAACTCCTTTCATACTTACCAGCTTTCAGCAGCACGGGTCACTTCGCACTCAAGCCAACAAAGCAACAACTACTGACCTTCCCTGCCAGTGCTTGCACGTACAAAACAGGAAAGTGTCCATCCGTGGCATCAGGAACTCGTCCCCTTTCATTCCTGTATCTTCAGGACGGAAGTGGGGCTGGCTCTTTTGTGTCGCCTTTTCATCTTCCTGTTTGCAACTCAAATGATCTGGCTACTCCGGTGCGCAAGTCTCCTGGATCCTCAGGTACGCAGCGTCCAAGGGACGCACATCTTGACAATAGTGGGCAGGGACGAGGGGCGATGGCAAAACACTGTGTAGATCCTTAGCCTATTTACCTAAAAATTTAAATGTAATAAATTCAACTTGGCGGAACACCACAGGGTGATTTTTGTTAAAATTCGAAATGAATAAAGCTCATTCCCAGTGTGCGCTGAATATTAAAGTCTGTAATTTAATTGGACAATCTTTCTGACCAGCTTCACCAAGACAGGCTTTTAAGTGGAGGGTGTCTGAAATCCGAAATTCTAAAAATCATCCTAATTTTTTCTGTCCAGCTTCCCCAACCCAGGCGTTTAAGTGGAGGGAGGTCTGAAATCCAAAATTATAAAATCCTCCCAATTTTTACTGTCTAACTTACCCAACACAGATCTTTCAGTGAGGGGGGTCTGAAAACAAACTGCTAAACCACCATGTGTTTATTTTAAACCAAAAGTGTGGGTGAAATCATAATTGCCATATGTATTTGTACCAATCTGTCAACCAGACTGCAACCCTTTTAAGCTTGCAAGAACATTGAAATTGCACAGCACTACACATGTAAATGACTTTTGTGCATTGACCAGTTTGATTATTTCTTGAGGTGTAATCTTTGAAAAGTAAAGAATTGTGATTTGTGTTTTTTCCAACCAATTTGTGTGATTTATTTCTGTAACAAGAAGTTTAATTGTGAGCCACAAAGAAGGTGGTGTGCATTCGTTTTAGTGTGATCTCTATTACCTATCTTTCAAATAAATACAAATATATTTCCCATACCCCGGTCTGGTTCTTTTCTCACTGTGGGCACAAGGTGGGAGATTTGTGTGACTATGAGTATTCAGTTATTTAGTAAGGCCAGCGCTCAAAAACCTAAGTGAATATTGCAGGGCTCCTTGATTGTGGGTGGGAAGGAACTCCGCAGGTTAAGGGTGGTCTCAATATAATGTGACAGATCATTCGTCACCTTCAACGATCCAGTGGGAATTGCAGCTTTAACACCAAATTGTTGACACTGTCTGGAGCAGATGTGGGTGGTGTCCGCCCAGGTGTATCAGGCGTGCTTGGAAATATTTGGTGCTTGACACTTATTGTCTTACAAATTAAGCACTTTGGTAGTTCCCTGCATGTAATTTAGACTTTTTGCAAAATTACCATGTGAAAGTAGTGACTTCATTGCACTGTTCTGTAGTAGTATTATACCAGGAGTAGCAGAAGACCTGCATCACTACTTCTTCTGATACATGCTGATTTTCTTGAAAACCATTTGTACCAATTTACCATGGCCTGAGTTCACAAATGTTGCGCTTTAATGGTGCCTGCTAAACCACTCTTTCATCTATCAAGCACTGTGTGCACGCATGAGATCAGTGATGCTATATGTGATGATATGGACATGATATACTTTGATGTGGCATTTATAACGCGCCTGTACACAAGTGCTTCAAGGTGCGACAAGACAAGGAGGGGGAAACAAAGGGAGGAAAAAATAACGATCTAGGCCTTGTGTCATTCAGATCGTGCACGTGTGGGGAAGAGGAGATGTGCCAGGGGGAGGGGAAGGAGAATGTGCAGTTAACGCATAGGTTCAGCCAGCTGGTGGCTCATAAGTGCATAGAGACGGGACGGTAGGGTTGCAGGTACAGACCCTTAAGTGCTGGGGAGCTCAGAGGTAGTGCGAGAGCAACTGGACAATCAGGAGCCTGGGACCGAGTTCAGAGGGTGACCAGTGCATGGAGCAGTCAAGTGCATCAGCAGGGGAGAGGAAGAGAGAAAGCTGAAGCAAAAAGGAAGGTCTTGAGTTGCTTCCAGAAAAGGAGGTGGTTCTGCTCAAGTTTGAGAGAGGCAGGGAGGCTGTTCCAGAGGGGGGCCCCAGCTGAGGAGATAGATATGTCCCCAACTCTCTGCTTGGAGAAGCGTCTGACCCTCAGAGAGCTGGAGGTGGATGAGCGGAGAGCTTGAGAAGGAAGATGTTTTGGAAGAGAAAGTTGGAGGTAGAGCGGTCCCAGGCACCAGAAAGCCTTGTGGGTGATGCAGAGGGTCTTGAAGTTGATCCTTGAAGCCACACGGAGCCAGTGAGGAGATTTCAGAGTTGGAGATACTTGAGGCTAAGGACAAGTCTTGCATTCCTGTCCTGGATAAGTTGTAAAGGTTGAAGAGTGATGCCGGAAGACTTATAAAGAGGCTGTTCCAATAGTCCAGCCTAGAGAGTGTGATGCTGGAAATGCATCGGAGGAACAGGGCCTCCGTATCCTTGTCCTTTACTGCTTTTTATCATGTGGTCTGTCATGTTTTCCACACAGGAGTTCATGTGGGACTCCTGGCGGTGCAGCTCTCTCTCTTTTGGTTTGGTGAACAGACCCGTGGGATACCCTTATGGCACCCATGGGTAGGGGTACAACCCTGTGCCCCTAGTGTATGTTTTTGGGCACCTGTGTGTGACCCACAGAGCAGGGTACGGGCTGGTGGCAGCTCCGTGCTGAAATGACTGGTGCCCTGAGCGTCCTCCATTTTGGGATGCCCAGGCCCTGTCATTGGGAATTGGTAGATTCCGGATGGAGACAAAATGGCCCCATAGCCTCTTGCCTTCCATCACCTTTTACCTTGATCTTCCCGAAATCCCGGGAAGCCCTGCCACTGTCCCTTCCCCCTGACTGACTGTTGGGTGCAAGTTCCGTATATGGTAGTGTGGGGAAGTGCCGACCAGACTGGCTGGAGCCTTCTCAGCGACCGTATGTTTTGGGTACGCCTGTGGCTGGGACCTGGGTGAATGGAGTGTGTGACGAATATACATTCTATGTTGTGGCTGTCTAGTATCTGGTGTCTGACACCATGGTTGAGACAGCCCGGCCCGAAACTGGTATGAACGCAGCCTGGAGTGTTGAATGGCTCGGTACTTGTCCCAATACACATAACTTGTTGTGAGAGTCTGGAGAGAAGTGAATGGCCTGAATACCTCGTGTGGCTGATTGGCTGCCTGCCGGCTTGAATACCCGTAGAAGTGATTGGATGCTTGAGTGTGACCCAGGAGAATGAATGGGAGATCAACAGTATATCTGGGGACCTCCCACTGCTAGGAATCGTGTTCAGAAGCTGAAGTCCACTACGACGAGTAACTGGAGTAACTGAAGCTTGATCCTGAAGCCCTGCTGGACGAGAAGAATTGCTGTTGCTCTCCTTTGCAATCTGAAAGCTGCTGTGCTTCAAGAACTGACCCAGAGAGGACCTGGTAAGGCGCCCTCTTCCCGAGCTACGAGGGACCATCGTGCACAGCTGATCTTTGCCTAAGCTCCCTGGTAGACAGACCTTCGACAGGCTGCCGACCCCATACGGGGACTGCTGCGGAACTCCAAGGAGAAGCGCCCGGACTGTTGTCTGCCACTGTCGACGACCGCCATCGCCGACTGGAGCCACCTGCTCCCGTTGCCTAAGAACTTCATTGATCCAAGGACGCTCTCGTCCGCATCATTACCGCTGTATCCTGCTGGAGAAGGCCTGACCGTTGACGTGCTGAGGAGCATCCACCGGTGGGTTTCCCGCCACCCAAAGACCACAGAGACGCTGACGACTCAACGCCCTTGCTGGGCCACAGTTCTTCAACTCTTTTCGGTCCAGAACTATCGACACTGAGGTGCTTTGCATGCCTCTTCCTGGAAGGACGTTTACGCTTCCTCGTCAACGAGCACCGCTAGGAACGACGCGGCCACTTCACCATTGTAGCTCGACCTGTTTTCCGTCGGACGTTCGACGACCCGTGACACCTGCCTGAAAGGGAGGACACTCAAGAAGGGTTGTCGATTTCCCCGACGAGGAACGCTACAACGCCAGGTACTTTGGGGTGGCAGAACTATTGGAAAGTCTAGTGGGAACAATATATGGACCGGGCTTGTATCTTTCTCCTACAGGTTGCCCAGGTGGGGGGGATCTCCACACAGAGCTGTGTGTAACAGTAGTTACCAGTATTCTGCCTATTGCTCAACCATCTTGCTTTCCTTCCTCTCTCTACTGCTGGTTTCCTCTTTATTTTGATCTGTGTGTCATTCTGACCGTATGCACTTTAAGGAGATCTAATAACATTAGTGGTACCACTTTAGAATCTTACATATTTACCATTGTTGATTTTCGGAGTACAAAGTGAGTTATCGTGATCGTGTATATGACCTTGAATATTAATTATATAAAGACTAT
The DNA here is from genome assembly GCF_040938575.1 of Ambystoma mexicanum. Lineage (NCBI taxonomy): Eukaryota > Metazoa > Chordata > Amphibia > Caudata > Ambystomatidae > Ambystoma > Ambystoma mexicanum. Next base: position 144,080,754 of record NC_090921.1, read on the forward strand.
ATTGTAACCGATACAGTGTGTGGACATTCCTTTGTGGGTGCTTGGAGACTACACTGTACTTAAGAACCAGCTTGCATCACCTCCCGAGAAGCTAGGCCTTGATTGCTCGTCCACTGTTACCATAATAAAGAATCTTGGCAGGGGTCTCTGTGCCTCCCCTCTACCATATAGAGAGCGGACCCCCCTCCGGTCTTTACAGAGAGGAGCAGAGCTCTGTTGACAGTGAGCTTCTGCGGTGGTGCAGCTGATAGTTTGACTTCTTAGAGATGGCAGAGATGTGAGGGGAGAAGGAGAGAGTGGAGACGAAGATAACACTGAGGTTATTAGCCTCAGAGGAACGAGCAGGAAGAGGGCCCCGAATGGGCGGCCATAGAGAGAAAGGAAAGGAGGGAGCGGGTGTCCCAATGAGGAGGAGCTCAGTCTTACTGGCATTAAAGCAGAGATCATTGATGGCACACCATTCCTGAATTGTGGCCAGACCGTCTGGTATGAGAGAAGAAGCAGAGTTGGCTGAAGGGAGCCTGAAAGAGAGCAGAGTATCATCCGCATAACATTGAAAATTGGAGCAGAAACTAGCGATGTGGTGGGCAAGAGATGCCTGGTAGTGGTTGAAGAGCCAGGGAGAGAGGTTAGACCCCTGAGGAACACTACAAGTAGAGAGATAGAAGAGAGGAAAGACCCCAGTTGGACCCAAGTGGGTCGGTCAGTGAGAAAGGGGGTCAATCAAGCAAGGGCCTGATCAGTAATACCAAGGTTGTTGTGGAGGCAATTGAGCAGGATGGTATGGTTGACCATGTTGAAGGCAGAGGATAGATCGAGGAGAATGAGGACAGAAAAGAGATTAGAGTCAAGATTGGAGAGCAAATCTTCACGAGTGTTCAGGAGAGCAATTTCTGTGCTTCTGGCAGCTCTTGAGCCAGACTGATGGTCGTGGAGGCAACCAACAGATTCCGTATGTAGATTAAGCTGGGAGATGGGCAGCTATTCCAAGAGTTTACCCAGGAAAGGAGTGATGGAGATCGGGCAATAGTTAGCCGGAGAGGAAGGGCGATAGTTAGCCGGAGAGGAAGTATCGGCTGAGGACATCATTTGTGGTCTCATATGGCAGAAGTCTTCAACCTCTGTCTCTCTGCATTTGTTGGATTATATCTCCCATCATCCCTAGCCAGCATTGTCCATAGTGAGGGGGGCAATTGTAGTCCGAAACATCTGGGGAGGAGCGAGTTGAAGACTCCTGTCGTATGGGATGGCCAAGTTTGTTTTATTATTTATAATGCAAGCCGGATCCGAAGGTATCAGGGCGCAGAGAGAATCAAGTACATTTTCAGCTTAGGTTACAGTGCTGTACAATAAATGCAGAGAATGTGACAGACAGTTAGCAATTGTGGGATATACAGATATATGCAAGAAATATATGCATGCAAAAATATATACAAGTAGAAAAGAAAGGAGGCAAAAGCTGTATGCTGTAGTAGGGCATAAATTGTGAAGGGTGTCTAGTCAAAGGATCGACACCAAAGGGTCGACAGGTCAAAGGATCAAATTTATTTTTTTAATTATATATATTTTTTTAGGTTTTCGTTTAGGGTAAAAAAGTGTTCTTTTTAAGCAAAAAAGGGAGTGGGGAGGACCCCCCCAAAAAATAAAAAAAATATGTGAAAAAAATAAATAAATAATTCGATCCTTTGACCTGTCGATCCTTTGGTGTCGATCCTTTGACCTGTCGACCCTTTCAATGTCGATCCTTTGACTGGCAACCGTTGTGAAGTATATAATATATACAGTATGGGAGGTGGTAGATGTGGTGGAGGGTGTCTCAGGTTTAGTGGTCGTTGTCCTTGAACCACTTGATGATAATATGTCTGAAGTGGGGGTATGTTTGGTCGGCTCTTAGAGTGGGGGGTAGGGAGTTCCACAGTTTTGCATCCTTAACTGGGAAGGTAAATCCTCCAGATTTGGACAGTCTAAATCTTGGAACGATCAGGGAGTTGGTGTTGGCTAGTCTGGTTGGACGGTTAGAAGTGTGTCTCTTGAATTTTCCTCGTAGGTAGGGAGGGGCTGTATTGTTTAGGCACTTATAGGTAAGTGAGGCTGTTTTTAGTAGCATTTTATTGTTGGTGGTGAGACAATTGTTAGATCTTCTTAACTCTGAGATGTGATCTTTTTTGGTAATGCCCAGTGCCGCTCTGAGGGCATTGTTTTGTAATATCTGAATTTTATTGATGATGTATTTGTTAGCTCCCAAGGGGAGGGCGTTACAGTAGTCTAATTTTGATAAAATTAGAGCTCTGGCCAGGGTGATGAAACTGTGTGTTGAAAGGAAGGGCTTGGCAGCTCTAATTAGCTTACAGGTATAAGCCGTGGCTTTGGCCATGGAGCTGACCTGTTTAGAAAAGGAGGGTAGCGTCCATGTAAAAACCTAATGGTTTAACCACCTTAGAGACATTGATAGTGTTGCTGTCATTTGCGAAACTGCAGTAAAAGTGGCCAAGTTTGCTCAGGTTGGGGGTAGTGCCAAGGATGATAAGCTCATTTTTATCATCATTCAGGCATAGACCATGGGAGGCCATCCATACCTGGATGATGAGGTACACTCTGTTCACCAAGGCTAAATCCTTGTTGTAGTCTCCCATCAATGGTAGGACGATCTGAGTATCATCTGCGTAGTTGGTGTAGATGATACCGAGACCGTCAAGATCATCAAAAAGAGGCTTGGTGAAGATGTGTTACAAGGTCGGGGAGACACAAGAGGCCGGGGATGCCCCCATACCCATCACCTGAGGGACTCTGCAGGTGATGGGTATGGGGTCAGCCGCTGCAGAAGGTGAAAAGGACGTGCATAGTCCTGTTGGTCAGGAAGGATTGTATCCAGGCTATAGCTTCGATCGAGAAGTGTGCTGCTGAGTCTAAGTGATTACATAGGATTTTATGATCTACCAGGTCGAAAGCTGCTGATAGATCAAGTAATAGTAGTAGAACAGTTTTACCATTGTCTCTGATAGCGTTGATTTGGGCTTTAAGGTCTAATAATGCTGTTTCAGTCTCGTGTTGTGACCTGAAACCTGACTGGCGAACTCCTAGGAGGTGTTTTTGTTCTAAGTACTGCTGGATTTGTAGGTATGAGATCCTGTCTATAATTTTAAGCAGAAAGGGCACAGTGGTGATGGGTCGGTAGTTAGTGGGTATGGAGGGGTCTAGGGTTTGTTTTTTGAGTAGAGGGAGTACCCAGGACTCTTTAAGATTACTGGGGATGGTACTGGTGGCGAAGGATGCGTTGATGAGTTTAGAGATAAAAGGGGACAGCTCTCTCGCAGCATCTTTGATGGTTTGGGCAGCGCATGTATCTCCCTTGGCAAGTTAGTTTCTTTAGGAACCATAACAGACGAATTTGGGAGGTTTAGTGGTGTTATACTGCAACCATAATGTCCTTTTACCCAAAATGTTATTTGAGTATATATAAATATATTTACACACATATATATATAATACAATCTAGACGCTAAATGTCCATGACACTACAACCTGTCAGTGTCTATGTCTGTTGGGTGTACGTACCCACGTATACCTGTACCAGCGCCGCATAAGCGTTCCTTTACGTTTCATTTCTTGTTAGGACGGACCATGCGCCCCTGCAGCCTCCCCTTAACCCATTGGTATGTATGGCCTCCTACCCTTCCCCCTCCAGCCATCGCTGTTTTTCACTCCACATTGAAACCACGCCCCGTCTCATGACTTGGAAGCCTCTGCCTCCCTTTGCATCCTACGATGGAAGCACCATCTCTGCTACAGGTGGGCGAGTAAAGTGGCGTTGCTGGATGGGGGGATGAGTGGGCAATGACACATTCCAACCCATCTACATGTGATGGGAGTGTTGGTGGGTCCTTGAGTACACGGGCCATTCTGGGACTAACGGTAAAATACAATGGGGGGTTTGAAGGGTATAAGGCAAGATAAAAGTGTGTTAGTAAGATGAGCCAAGGTTATTTGCATTACTAAATGCGTTAAAGGTCCCAGCGATGCATTTGTGTAGTACACGAAGGGCCTGATTCACAGAGCGTTTTTCAATGGGATCGCGCCATTATAAAACGCTTATGTGAATCAGGCCCAAAAGCACGCGGTGTACGGAATGTGTTTAGATTTTGGGTCACTGGGACATGGCACGTCTTCGTTTCTGTCCGTGCCAGTGTCCTACATATGAAAACATTGGTTAGGGGGTCAGTGCTTGAAACCCGCGCCTCCTCGGCACCGAGCCCTGTGCATGGCCCATCATTGTGTGTGGGGGCTTGAATCTCAGCTCTGATGGAACCCTGCTCGTCATTCTGGTACCTAGGCCACTATGGACTGGCGGTTAGCGAATGGACTTCGCATAAACACGTGGCACATCGGAGCGAAGTCTCGTCCATGCCCTCATTCCATCCCTGTCGATTGAACCCGACCCGCATCAGCGCAGCCAGCTGCAAGCGCATTTGGATTTTGCATCACTTTTCTGTCACCTCGGAAGCTGCACGTGAATGCCCATGATCTTTTATTCAACTTGAAGCCGCGCTATTTCGAGGCAGTGTGTAAAACAGTGGTATTCAAACATTTTCATTCTGATCTCAACCTGGAAAAATAGTGTTTATATTTTATTCTGAGTAAAAATATAGTTTATTTTTAATTTTTTGCATTTATAAAGCGCACAAACAGCCCGTGGGCCTCGTGTCGCTGTTACATGGATGAAAGTTTTAGTTACAGGGAGCGTACATAATGTTTTGCATGTAGAGACATTACATTACATATTGTCATAGTACACATTACATTATATATTATACCCCACCCCCCATGGTTGGCGCCCATAGGACGTCCAGGGGAGCCAAAGGCTCTTTAAAAAAGGATTAAGGTGACTGTTTTCAATAGAAAATACAAGCATTAGAAACGTATCTTATATTTACATTAAAAACAGTAATCTTAATCCCCTTTTAAAGCGTATGCCCCCCCGCCCCCCTTGACCAGCCCCCCAGTTTGAAGACCACTGATCAAAAATAATGTCCATTTTTTTTCTTCTGAGAACAAAGCCCCGGGATCCTCGGACAGCGTGGCTACGCAATGCTTTTTTCCTGGAACTTAGCCGGCCACAACAGCAACACATAAAGGCCTTTTATTTATTTCTTCTACGCCTCCTAGACCCTATATCCGTTTGGAATCAAGAGGTGTGAATTCCCCTGCCTCCTGAATACTCGAGGAGTGCTGTGGGACTTGAACCCGTGCTACGTCCGAACGGCATCCCTTGCAGCCTGCCCCCTACCGGGGCCGCATCGTAATGCCACGCCCGGGTGGCATCCGAATGCCATCTCGTTAAGGGCCCCCCATCTATTGAAACGTGCGCCTACACGTTAATGCCCGGTCTAATATCCGGGTGTGTCACACCTGGCCGTGGCCGAAGGCGCTATCCGTTTTGTGGGACTTGAACCGAGCCCACACCGCTAACGCCCCACCGCCTATCTGCGACACGAACCCGTGCCTGCCTTGGAAACAGCATCCCGTTAAACGCAATGCCATTTTTGTTTCTTCTTCTGGTAGTTGAACCGCCGACGTATCATGGAAAATCCTCCCCCAGCCCCCACCCTGCACATAGCCCTACAGCCCCCACCTGCCTAAGATCCCATATACACTTCCCCCCAGGCCGCCGTAGCCCGGAACCGTCCCCTCCCTCCCCTGCCTGTGCGGACATGCGACGCTCCCTTCCCGGCACCCCCGAGCGGCTGAAGCCGGCCACCGCTTCTGCGTTCCAGCCGCCATCGTCCCTCCAGGCAAGGTTGGTATCGCAGCAGCACAGTCACACACAAAAAAAAAATCCCAATTCGACGGTCACGGGGACAAGTGGGGCTTGTGTGGCGGAGAGGCGGGCGGGGGCGCAGAGGGGGCTCGGCGGCGGTGGGGGCGATGTGCGTAGCGAGAGACCTGCGCATGTTAACGTGAGGGGGAGCCAGAGCGCGCGATCGAAGGCCCCGCCACGACCGGAAAGTTTCTGCCCCCCCTCTTGCGGCGGCACCGACCGACGGCGGTGATGTCAGAGGCGGGGACCGCGGCCGCAGCGCACACGCGTCGCCGCCGCCGAGAGAGCGCCGCCGGCCGGGCTACGGCACCACACCACCGAGCCGAGACTCCATTTTGGGCCGAGTTCTGGGCACCGCAGACCCCCACTTTGGCATGACAGGTAGGTAGGACCGTCTCCCCCTGCCTGGAAAGGGCCTGGTTTCACCGGCACCGCGGAATGGTCTGTGCCTTCCTTTCCGTGACCCGCGGCGACACTCCTTACTGGGCACCTCTCCAGCTGGGCACTGCCCGGTGCCTGCGTGTTTTAGCACGTTTGTGTGTGTGTTTGTGTCGTCGCAGTTTTGTGCCAGTGCAACCTTCTGGTACAAAATGCCACAAAGCTGAAAATATCATGGGGATGGCAGGGGGCTGGGGATTTCGGAAGCCATTTGAAGAGACAATCCCAGGAAGTGGCCTGCTCTCATTAACTAAATTAGTTATATTCTCTAAATCGCCCCCACTGTCGAACGGTAAATCTCTGAAACCTGCACCCTCTATACACCCCCATGGTCCCACGCACCAATACATTGGGTATGCAAACAATTATGAAATGAGAGAACATCCAAGTGGCTTCAACTGGCCTAACCTAATACCCCCACGCGCCACTCCAATCTGTGCTGCAATGTTCCAGCAGGTGCTGGAAGTCACATTCCTTCCCTTAAATATCGTTTTGCAAATCCCCACTATACCACAGTGCCAAATGACAACTAAAAGTGCCGGTGTCGTCCAGGTGGAGGCCTCGAATACTCTCGGGCCTTTGAGAAATGAAAACCCATTGGGCACCAGACTGACAGCAGCACTTATGCCACAATTGGCCAACACAGGGGCATCTTCCTTCCTTGCTGTCCACCATGACCCCTGCCTGTTGCCTAAAATCACGGACGTTGGTCCCATAGTTAGGAAAGAAGAGATCCCGACCTTGAAATGTGAGGGAGACTTTGCCACATCCAGGAGGGTGGAGACATCAAGAGCTCAGGGGCATCAGATGGTCGCTTTCTTACACCAAGATGAAGAAGTGGCGGGTTGAGTAGCGCCCCCTTTCCCTTAAAGTGTGGCATGCCTGTCTGCTGGGAAGTTCTTTACTCTGGAAGGCACTGGTCATTTGGGGCCTTGGGCGGTCTTTGGTACTGGAGGCCAAGGAAGGACTACCTGTTCAGTGTCATTATTTTCTGTCAACTGTTAACACATTGGCAGGCTTCTGAAGGGCAGGATATGCAGGCAGTAAGGCCCAGGGCCTCATAGTGGCCTCACAATGTGAGGCCCTGACATTAGCCAACCTCGAACGAGGTCTTAGGGCTGAGTTATTTGGAGGGTGTTTTGCTTTATGGCTCTCTGGTCAGGGTGCGGCTATGGCTCCTGATATTGATGTGTTGGATGGCAGGAAACGCTTATGATCTGAAGGGCTGAGTGGGCACTGGGCTGCTGGTAGATCCGCCCATTTCAGTCTTGGCCGTGTGGAGGTGTGCCCATGCATTTTTGTGAAAAGGACGATGAAGTCGGGCCTGGGCGATGAGTCACTGCTGGCTGGTCAGTGTGTGAGTCAGAGGCCCCGCTCTACGGACCAGGGACGTATTGTCCAGTGCCCAGCAAGCGGTGGCAGAGCTCGGGCCACGGATGCACGCACTGACTCGCACCCACGAGAAGTACACGCTGCAAGGGCACACCTGACCCTGCTCTGCGTTTCCTAGACTCCGGGCCGCTGAGCTAGCCACCTCAGGTTAGAGGACAACCGATCTGGTTAATGCGCCTGCTGTTTCAGTAGTCTGAACGCACAGGCGAGTTTAACCACTGGGCCAACTCAACCACTGACCCTTACGAGGTCGAGGAAAAAAATAAAAAAGAGATGTCTGTTATTTGAGTGCAGGACAATATGAATTTGTTTTACATATATGATGACACAATGTAGATGGACCTAAAGCTGTTTACAAAACTCCTCTCATTTCGCTTTCAGGCGGAAATGGCGCTGGTGAGCCTGGTTGATTTCCCCACACGGACCGATTTCTGAAATTGTATCACATAGGTAAGACTTGACTGCTTAAACGTTTCACCATTAGCCGTCTAATTTTATAATGGCGTTAGTGCAATGGAAAAATGAAATGGCAGTCAGTGCCTGAAGACTCCTGTACGTGTGTCCGGGGAGTGGGGGTTCAGCCAGATGACCCTCGGGAGTATGCAGGTCAGGTCGTATTTTCTGAGGACTCGTGTTTGCCAGATAACTGACAGGCAAGTTTACATATTGCAAGTGAAACGATGACTGTGCCGGGCAGCGCTCCTCTGCCACTGGTATGTCTTTGCAGCGCTTCCACCGGCCTGTGCGCGCCATCCTGAGGGGTTCTTTGTTTCATGTTGGCTGTTGTTGGACATTGTGCAATAATTACTTTTTAAAGAAGCGATTTTGAAAGACCTGGAAAGCATAAAAGAAGCATGGGTGCAAAGGCATAACAGCTGGGAAATGATTAATCTAAGGCTTTAGAAGGGCTGTATGGAAGCATACACGTGTGCAGCATGAACGATTATTAGAGGTTTGAAAGGCATGAAAAGAAAATGGTGAATAAAGGACTTTTGGTTACATGAAAAGGAGACATTGGGAGACACAAATTAAACCAGTAGTGTTGCCACCTGCCCGGATTTAGTCCAGACTAATCATATTTTGAGAGCGTTGTCCTGTTACCAGGCTGTTTCCCGAGGCGGCATTCAGAGTTTAAGACACAGAAGCCATTGTCAGCCAGATCGGTTCCTCCAAGCTGTGGTAACACTGTTATTTTTGATAGGCCATATGCATTTTAAAGACAAGCCCAGAAAATAAGTCGTCCAAGCTATTTGGTTCATTTGTGAAAGAAAGGGTCCACTTTAATCCACAGAGTTGCCTGCTTGTTTGAATGCAAAACACTTTTTTTCCGAACTGCACATTTTACTTACAGATATGCAAGACATTATGCTGGACGCCTATTTTCAATAATGTAAACATCAAGCAACATTTATTAATATGCATCCCTGCTTCACAACCACCAGATAGAGAAATGAGGCAGTGGAGGCAAAGAAGCTGTGTTTGTGTTTGCTTTTAAGCCAATGCCAATTTGCTTTGTGATACAAACATTGAAGAAAAGCTAAACTACAAGTCCCAGGATGCAAACCGCTTTTAAATGAACAGCCAGTGCTGGATGTGAAGTGTCAGCCAGGCTATGGCACCACTTCTCACCGCTTTAGACTTTCTTGGAATGTAGTCCCCACTCTGCAGATCTATAAAGCTAATCAACTTCAAGTGACAGATACACTATTATTATTCGGTGTGCAGTAAGAAATTGTGGCAAAAAACGTCTGTAAAAAATTGCTGTAAAAATGTCTCTGGTTTGACCCGGTAAAGGTGCACCCATTATACCATTTAAGAGGAGCAAGTGTGTCCCCTGCTCTCCTTAAATGGTATAATAGGTCCTGGGGTTGCAGCGGTGTCCCCTGCATCCATTACATGGATTTCAGTGGCAAAACCACAGACTTTTGCCGTAATTCTTTGTGTAAACAGACATTTTTGCCACGATTTTAACACATGGTTCATTAGTTGCTATCTTGGAAATTGGTTATCTATATAGCCCTTTCCATAGAACATATTTCTATACAATATCACCCAACTTAAGTTTGTACTCATGTATGCACCTTAAAAGCACGGAAGGCTGAGTTGAGTTGGCTTTGCAGGGATTCAAACCTGCGACCTGCAGATCACAAACAGATCGCAGCAGTGAGCGCTCAACCCGCTGAGCTATTTTACCGGAATTCATGGCATCCATGCCCACATCAAGCTTCAAGACTGCTTCTTGCAGATCTGAATTTCATTGGGAAACTTTAACTTCACTGTTGTGTAAGAGAGCTAGAGCTCTATAATCAGTGGAGTAACTGCTTAAAATGTTAGGGGGGCCATGACAGCTAAATGAAAGGGCCCCCTGCTAAATGAGTGGGAAAAAATTGTGTGCGACCAAAGTTGGAGACAAACACTCTTGCCCCTACCCCCTAAAATTCTTGCCATGCCTATGGTATTGCTCTATGATATGCCTAACAAGTACAACACAGAAAGATAAAATGGGGATATTTAATAACAGGCCATTAACTTCAAAAGGCCAGGAGGAACAGGAAAACATTTCAGTCACAAGTCTGTGTATCCAGCTATATTTCTCAAAATCGCAACCGACCATTCTATTATTGGTGTGCGCTTTCTAAAATGGTCTGAACCACTGTCACCTGTAAGCCATGTGACTTTGTTTTGGAATTTTTGCTTGGTGGGATAGTGTGCTTGCTGTAGTGATTTATCTGAAACCTGCAGCTAGATCTGTGCTGCGGGTTCTTAACGCACTGAGCTATTCCAATCATTCACTAGCGTTCAAAGCTTAAATTAAAGCTTCTAGGAAGGTTTTTACAGCTGTTTTTAAAACTAATAACTATTTTAGAAATTAAATGATCAGTGTCATTTATTCACCTGGCAAAATGGGCCAAATTGATTAATTCACATGTTGTTAAAATATGATCAGCTCACAGGATCCAATTTTGTCAGAATCGGGTTAGCTTCCCATTGCTCCGTGGTCAAAAAATGTATGTTATATAATTTAGTGAAATGTACTTTTCAGGCTTATTTTGTATAGGGATAATGTAGATTGCTTAAAAAAAGAAGAATATATGTTAAATAATCTCCGGGCAAGATTGTTTCTTTCCCTTTGCTATTGTACTACAGACTCCAAACCTGTAAAAGGGGCATGTATTCTAACATTGTGGCAGGGGCTTCAAGTCCGTTTTTTTACTTCAAACAAAGATGACAACCCTAAAGAATCCAGGAGGAGGGGTATCAGCAGAAGGGCGGCTGAGATTTTTATCCCCCACTTTGGAATGCATGAGATAACGTTTTTTTTCTAGTAATGTCAGAGCCATATAACAGGCATGGGCATTTTTGCCTTCAGACTTTGCGAGTGCGACTCTCTCTCAATAACCACAGATCACTCTTAGCATGGGTGAGAATTGTGTATTGATCCGGAATGTGAATGTTTGAAAAGGCACCTTTGTGCTGTTTTGAGCAAAACAATAGCAACTAGAACATTGTTTAAATCGTCTTTACCGATTGCACAGCCGGCGTCCAAATGACATAAGCCTGGCGGTGGCATAGTGCATAGTGCTGGGGAATTACACCATATGCAGCTAAGTGTTGCTGGACCCATCCATCCCACCCCTGCCCTCCCGCTCCTTGGAAGCATCAATGCTGGGAAACCAGGTAAGGTGGAAAAGATTAGGCCGTAAGCCTTATTACACAAACCTAAAACATGATAAATAAGCAAACAACAAAATACAATTGTTTTGGGGGACCAGGGATCAAGTGAGTGGTGCCCCTGCTCCAAAGTAGGGCCAACTCGAGGCTGATCCCTTCTGCCTTATCAGTAGCCTACGACGGCCTATGCGTTCCTGCTGTGCTCTTCACCGTATGATCTTGGCCAGTGTTCCTGCTGTGCTCTTCACCGTATGATCTTGCCCAGCGTTCCTGCTGCTCTTCACCGTATGATCTTGGCCAGTGTTCCTGCTGTGTTCTTCACTGTATGATCTTGGCCAGTGTTCCTGCTGTGCTCTTCACCGGATGATCTTGGCCAGCGTTCTTGCTGTGTTCTTCACGATATGGTCTTGGCCAGTGTTCCTGCTGTGTTCTTCACCGTATGATCTTGGCCAGTGTTCCTGCTGTGCTCTTCACCGTATGATCTTGCCCAGCGTTCCTGCTGCTCTTCACCGTATGATCTTGGCCAGTGTTCCTGCTGTGTTCTTCACTGTATGATCTTGGCCAGTGTTCCTGCTGTGCTCTTCACCGTATGATCTTGGCCAGCGTTCTTGCTGTGTTCTTCACCGTATGATCTTGGCCAGTGTTCCTGCTGTGTTCTTCACCGTATGATCTTGGCCTGTGTTCCTGCTGTGCTCTTCACCGTATGATCTTGGCCAGCGTTCCTGCTGCTCTTCACCGTATGATCTTGGCCAGTGTTCCTGCTGTGTTCTTCACTGTATGATCTTGGCCAGTGTTCCTGCTGTGCTCTTCACCGTATGATCTTGGCCAGCGTTCTTGCTGTGTTCTTCACCGTATGATCTTGGCCAGTTTTCCTGCTGTGTTCTTCACCGTATGATCTTGGCCAGTGTTCCTGCTGTGCTTTTCACCGTATGATCTTGCCCAGTGTTCCTGCTGTGCTCTTCACCGTATGATCTTGCCCAGCGTTCCTGCTGCTCTTCACCGTATGATCTAGGCCAGTGTTCCTGCTGTGTTCTTCACTGTATGATCTTGGCCAGTGTTCCTGCTGTGCTCTTCACCGTATGATCTTGGCCAGCGTTCTTGCTGTGTTCTTCACCGTATGATCTTGGCCAGTGTTCCTGCTGTGTTCTTCACCGTATGATCTTGCCCAGCGTTCCTGCTGCTCTTCACCGTATGATCTTGCCCAGCGTTCCTGCTGCTCTTCACCGTATGATCTTGGCCAGTGTTCCCGCTGTGTTCTTCACCGTATGATCTTGGCCAGTATTCCTGCTGTGCTCTTCTTAATTGTTGTGCCCAGCGTCCCTGCTGAGCTCTTATTATTTATTCTGCCCAGTGTTCATGCTGTGCTCTCATTATTTATTATGCCCAGCGTTCATGCTGTGCTCTTATTATTTATTCTGCCCAGCGTTCCTGTTGAGCTGCTCCTTTTATTGTATTTATTTTAGCTTTTATATTTAGGCATAATGCCCTTGTTCCTTTATATGTGCCCGGCTCAGCGTTTCTGCTGTGCTCATTATTTTCCCAAGCTCTTGTCCTTGTTTCATTAGCCCCGCTTCTATAAATGCCTATGTTGTAACGGGTGAGACGGTGGGTTTATATCCTGCGCAGAGTTTGTGGATTCTGCCACAGTGCTGATGAGAAGGGCATTGTGAGCCAGCTCAACAACTACTTCTCCTCTTATGGGCACAATGGCCCTGAGGGCACATTGGCACCTCTTGGCCTTCCCTGGCCCTCCCCGGCCCCCAGACTGCCCCCCCCCATTTGGCATTTGGTCTTGCAGCCCAGACATTGTTCTGCACCCTTCAGGTATTTGTCGTTTGCTCAAAGGGCATCTGGGACGCCAGTGAGTCTGTATCCCCATTGTTCCGGGTCAGTCCCTCTCCTAGCCCACCCCTGTGTGAAAGGGAGGTGGGTATTTGGCTATTGCCGTTCCTCCTTTCCCCCTACTGTCATGGGTGGAAGGAGGCCGTTGCCTCTTCCCATGGCCACCTCCATGGTTACGTCCCTGGGCCTTCTATCTCGGGGGCCCAGAGTAAACTCAGTTAAAGTGTGTTTGTAAAATGGGCTGAAACTTTGTTAGGATGTGCCTCTGAACTCTGGTCACGCTGTGAGCATGTGATAAGGAGAAGAATCTTACAACTGCCTAAGGGCTATCCAACTGCATGCATGAGATATGAGCTGAGCCTATCGTCTGCCAATGCGATAGTGATTTGGAATACCTTATCCTTATATAGGAAAGTTGCGGGAGCCGACGATATTCCCCATTTCAGAATTCTAACAAATCCTACAACTTCACAAAATGAAGACCTTCTAAGCTGTTGGAGAGCTTCCTGTGAAACCATATTACAACAACTACAAAGAAACTCTTATTCTCAACCCTATTGGAGTAAAGAAAAAAACTACTAGGAAGATTAGAAAGAAACATATGATAAAAGAAGCCGTCATGCTAGAATGGAAAATGCGCCAGCTGAAGCCAAGAAATAAAATGTGCTTCCCAAATACATGATGGCATTCCCATGCAGAAAGAGAAGATTAACATTTCTAAAATTCAGGCTAGACGCTTGGGAAACAAGAGAAACCTCATATCAAAAGAATAAATGTAGTATTAGTCGGCTGTCTAATGAATCGCCTGAAACATTAAAACATTTGGTGATGTCCTGTCCGAAGCTTGAAGATGAAAAAATGAGATGTTTTGGACAGGAGATGGACAAACACGCAACCTGGACGACCGAGGAATGGTGGTCAATGATACATCAAAGCGAAAGTAATAAACTGGTCTTTGCCTTCACAGCCTTCATAGAGATCTTACTAAAATGAATAGCGATGAGCTAAAAAAAATGACCTCCAAAGAATCAGCTGGAAATGTGCTGTATCATAATCTCTATGAGCCGAGGAGAAATAGACCTGCAATAGCTGAAAGTTAGATATAATTTTAACATGACAAGATCAATGAAAAGTCGTTATTGCTGTCTCTTCTTTCTTTTTTAAAATTTTTAAAATTTTAACTTTTTCCTGTCCCCTTTGAAGAGAAGATGGATGTAAATTGTCTTTGGTTTTTTAAAAGCTTGTAATAAACTAAAAAAAAAAGGCCTCCATTTCTCGTTATTTTTAACAATATTCATGTTTGCGGCAGGTGGCGTTCGGCGGGCACAGCTCATAGACATGCAGACGTTTGATCTGGGTGGATGGGACGAGCAGCGCCCCGGGTTTTCCCCATGTCCTCCCATAGTTTTAGGGTGTCCTTCACGCGTATATTCCCCAATGCCGGCATACAATGCTGCGGCCTGTAAAAATACTGGCAGGCAAAAAACTGGGCCTGCATATGTATTACGACGCCATGCTGGCACCTGCATAATAATTGCGAGGCAATGCGGGTCCTGCAAAAAAAACGTGAGGCTATGCAATGTGTCCGGCAGCATCAAAACCTCCAGTGGGCCCCCGGTTTTGGGGCTTCTTCTGCACGCAGTCAGTACCCGCCTGTCTTTCTAGGCAGTCCATGGGGCTGCCTTCACACAGTCAAAACAATATAGTCACGAATTATAGTAATTAGAGTACATTTTAAGTACTTTTGTCACTCGCTGCCGCCCTCTCCCCTACCCAGGCATCGTTAGGAGCAGATGGTTCACAGCTAAACAGCACGTTTACTTACAATAGGAGGAGGGTTGGCAATTCACTTCCTCACAAATAGCGCCGAGTTAGGTGCTTGCGGCTGACAGCTGTTTTAACACTGTGGGTCACATGTCCAAGTCCCAGAAGTGCCAGCCCGCTTGTTCATCTTGATACATTGTGTACCATTACATTGACTAATATTAAAAGGGCTGATAGGATTAGACTAGATGCTTAAAACATCAGTCACTGTGGGGCACTCATCTCTAACTGCCAATTAGGGCTGGGTAGAGTTAGCCAGATGTCAGGGCGATGTATCTTAAAGTAAAGCAAATATGGTTGTACAAGCGTCAGTCATCTTTCCTGTTGGTACTTCTGAAGGCCAAAAGGGCTGGGGAGAACCATTAGGGCTAAGGTGTAGATGGTGACATGGTAGGTCATGGTTCGATATGTCTGGGAACTATTTAGTTTCGGTTGTAACATAGGTGATACTGGTGAGGTTGAAACGAACAGCTACCTGGAGCTTCTTTTCGCTCCATAGGTCATCTGGCACCATACAAACACACATTTGTTATATGCACTCGGTATGTTTAGAAATGTGTAGGAAAGAGAAAACAGGGCACATCCAAGGGACATTTAAAGCATAATTGATCATATGTACTGGTCTGAAAGTTAGAGCTTGCATCTCACACGCAAGTTAGATTTGCAGCACACGTTATGATAGGTCCCGGTTCCCTACCAGCATACCGAGTAATGCCTGTTAACCAGGCGCTTCTTCTAGCTCTTGCTCATCAAACCTTAATTTAGATCCTTGTCGCTGGTGCCGCTAAAATTCTGTTAGCATCAGGAAGCTCTATGAGACTTTGGTGATTTAGGTCTGAATACATATTCATAACGTTTTGTTTTGGCTGGGCCCTACACTGCAATCCGCTCCCTGAAAAGTTTGTAGGGAGAGTTGTTAAGGTGCTGATATTACATACTTGATGGAAATGCGGCTAAGATACTGCAGAGCAGTAAGCGAATGCATGCTTTTCTGTGTGAGTACGTGACGACCCGTCGCAGTGGTGGAAGCAAGTGCTCAGTACAGAGCAGAGCTGCATTTGGCTCATCTTTGCTTGATTGCGCTTTACAAACATAGTGACTGTGGTTCTAATCAACACCCACCCTCTTTCATTGCATGGTGGAGCTCCGGGTGCCTCACACACAAAATAGAATGTACATTAGCCAAAGACCCATTTGCACTATCAAGCTTTTCTTAAAGTCATAGGGCATCCTAAGAAGCCACATCCACTGGGATGGTTCAATAGTGAGTGTAAACAGGCAAACACAGCCTTATCAAGAGCCTTAAAGGCAGCTGATACTGACAGAGCAAAAATCAGAAACAAGTGAGTTAACGAACCAAGAACTCTATCAAATGTCGTAAACGAACCAAGAACTCTATCAAATGTCGTAAGTAATTCCAGCCTAACGCTTTTCCTGCAGATCTTTTTAAGTCACTAGAAGAATTTTGGGCACCTTTTTGTTATTGTTAACTGTTTTTAACCATATGATAGCACTGAGCACTTTTCCCAAACCTTCGTGTCAAGCTATTTTTAAAAAAGGGCATAAGAGAGACACCATCCGCAGATATACTCATATCCTTCACCGATGCACAATTTAAACATTTTGGTAGATTCGTTTTAACTCGCCTTTGGGAGTGGTGTGATAATGGTAACATGTTAAGTGAACTCCAGTTTGGTTTTAGAGCAAGCTTGGGAACAAGTGAACCGATTTTAAATGTGTATCTTATTGTCTTAAATTCTGCATATTAGAAAACATGTAAGATTTACCTTGTATTCATGGACTCCTCAGCACTGCCCTTGACCATGTAACTAGATCGAAGTTAATGGCAGATGCTGAGTTCCATGATTTTCCCACAGATTTAATTGTGCTTCTGGCCAAACTACACCATGACAATTAAGCCTGTTTCCGTTCGTGCAGTATGGGACATTGTACTCCCTAGTTTCGTGTTATAGCTCCTTTGCTTTTCTCCCTGTACATCAATGGTTTATCTGATGCTCTATATAGATGCATGACAGATGGGCCTCATTTAGGTTCCAAATCTATATTGGTTCTTGCATTTCCCTTGCAATGTCTAATTAATGTTTACACATAATTCATGCAAAAGCTTGTCCTAACATTAAATATAGCTAAATCAGCCACAATGACTTGTTAACCTTCTGGGATATCAAGCAATCACAATATATTTCTGAGCACTAGTAAGAAAATTACCTATAGTGCAATCTTAAGATTATTTGTGTGTCACCTTTGCTTCCAATTTAAAGGTGATGAGCATTAAAGAATGAGGAGCCTAAATGCCACAGTCACTTGGTGGCATCGCCCGCTTTGAAAAAAGATAAAAAGCCCAACCTATTGAGAGCCTACTGCAAATGTTTACAATTAAAACCAAAGTCAAAGTAGTGGGCAGCTAAGGTGCCGGGATCTGGGGTTTTGCTGAAAACGTTCCATTAGGCACCCTGGAAAATTCCTTTCAGAAAAAGATGTTAGGTCTTCCTCAGTGGCATCCAATTACGCCTCCCAACTAGAGTGGAATATGCTTTTTTAGTCGATGTTAGAACCTAGTTTCCTTTGGCTGAGGGCTTGGGCCAATGGGAAAGCTGGTCTTAACCAAATTTATATTTTACTAGCAAAGTACCCATAGTCCGCACGGGGTCTGTAAACAGACATGATAACACACTCATCAATTGTTGAAAATCAATGATCCTGCTGGTCCCTGTTTCGTGTCGCGTATCGCTTGATGTGCTTTGCACTCTGAAGTAAACTGCACTGAGAAAAGGTGGGTGTGGCTGGCTGACGTACTCGGGCGCAGACGGGGAGGCGAGAGTTGTCGTGCAGAAGCATTCTGGGACCTTCTGTGCGCTCTCTACACCTGTCGCCTCACCATAGAGCACTGCAGTGCAGTGCAAATATCTCGGAAACGGTGCGTCCTACGGCCTTGAAACGCTTTGTGTTTTGTTCCCCGTGTCGAGATGCTTAAAATGAGCTCTCTCCGGTGCTTCTACGACCACATTGATATTCTGCAAATGTCAGGCAGTCGTCTCATGTGTGGAGGGGCTGAAATCGGTGCGGTGGGGTGTACAAATGCCATGTAGCCAGTAATGTCCGGAAGGTACTAACATGTAACTTTGCAAAATCTTGTGCAGATTGGTGGAACAGTGTGGAATTGCATAAGGAACAAACTAACATATTTTCTGCTTTATGTATATATATATATATATATATATATATATATATATATATATATATATTATGATATATATATATATAGCGATAACATTTTAAGCTCTACCAATATTTGTATGAAAATACCTTGGTTCATGCATATTAAAACCTCCCTAAGCAATATCAATGTAGAGATATACTTAACATGCAATCAATCTTAATTATCAAGGAAAATCTGATTGGGATAAGTATAATCTGTATGGAGGAAATGTCATGATGCCTACTCCCGGGAAGCCAGTTCAGGCCCAGCGTCCCCGAAAGCAGACATCATGTCCCCAGGGAGGGACCCAGCAACCCCTTATAGGAGCTCTTTGGACATTGTCCTGGCGCCTTTGGCGCCAGGCTCATAGAAGGCATCAGTCCTGGCACCATAGGCGCCAGGCTCATTATGGGAGTGCTTGGATGGACTTACCTGATGCAGACCATGCTGCCGGATCCAGACCTCCTTGAGGTCTGAAAGGGACTATTTTACCTATGGGACTATTTTACCACTCGGGCGTGGCTGAGGAAGAATACTTACCTGGAACTACTTTGGGGGCTATTTAAACCACGCCCAGACAGCAGCTCACGCTTCGCGTTGTTCTGCATCTAGCAGCTGGACGCTCACCGTGTCTGCTCCTGCATCCTGGCTCCAGCCACGCCCGCCTGCAACCTGGAACACCTGAAAAGGAAGGAAAGGAGAGAAAGGTGAATAATTGAACTTTACCTACCTCCATCCGGAGTCCGGAACCATCACTCCGACGATCCTGAGAAAAGACATTATTTTTAGAAGCGCATCGCTCGCTGCAGCGCCGCGTTCCACTCGCCTTCACGAGGCGCCCTCGGGCTCTTCAGCGACCATTGGCACTATCCGTCGCCTTTCAGTGCCTAAGGAGAAAAAGAGACAAAACAAAGGTGAGCGAAGGAACAGATTGAGAAAGGCCTGATTCTTCCACCTTAAGACTTACCTGATTTTTGTTGGGACAATCTTTCCACACCTCGGGTCGGCGCCGCTTCTTTGGCACTGCCGTACCCCGTCCCCCAAAGGGGAAAAAGACACACGCATTAGTGGGTGAAAGCAAGATCACTAAGGGAACCATCCATCAAAAAGACTCACCAGAGTTTACCTTCGGCGAATCCATTCCTCTACGCGGATTCTTCATCCTACATCTGAAATAGAGAAAAGGAAAACGGACAATTAAGGCTTGACCTTTTGCAACTGAATACTTATGGCCTCATATCGGAAAAATCAAGCGGAGTTGAATACTCACCAAACCCGAGATCCAGTGAAGTAACTGGAAATCAACGCGCCCCTGCATCGGAAGCAGGATGGAGAGCTCGTCCTTTCAGACTCTAAGGTGAGACTCTACGGGGAATCGCGGAGGGCGTTCGAGGATTGTGAGAGGGGGAAGGGGGGAATCCGACACATTATCCAGCAGACAGTTAATCCCCTTTTCCATCTACAGAAGGATTCTTCTACGGGCCAGACAGGCGAGGTTTGGGGGTCCGGTCCAGTCCGTCTTCCGAGTCCTGCGCATCACCTTAGAGAGGTCATAGCAGTCCAGAACAGGTCGGCGCCTCCGTGGGAATCAGGTGAGCATTACAGAACGCGAAGCCTACCTACAATTTCCCACCCGGGCGCTTTGGAGACTTCCGAGACAGACCAGCTGGCCCAGCTATTGGGGGAATTACGGGCTGAAGTTCATTCCGCTCGCCAGGAGACGAATGCCCTCAGGAGAGAGTTAATTGTATCTAAAGAACGAACTGATGATCTTGCCAGACAGCTATTACAAGGTCAGGCTGGTCAAACTCCTTTACCAGGTTCTGGGGGTAATTCCGCCCCAGTGGTTTCAAATAACCCTGTGCAAATGAATCTACCTGGAAATATGCCACTGGCCCCACCGGAACGTTTTGCCGGGGACCTCAAAAGGTTCGCCGTATTCATGAATCTATGCCGATTGCACTTCCTCTGCAGACCTGGGGCCTTCCCTAACGACCAAACCAAGGTCGCTTTTGTATCTCGGCGGGTGTGCTGCGGATTGTTCAGTTCCACTGGTTACTCAAGATGACCCAATTCTTCAGAACTTTCAAGCCTTCCAGACAAGCATGGAAAGACTTTTTGCGCGGCATTCTCAGGGACAGGCCCTGGACAACGAGCTTCTATCACTACGACAGGGTAACCAGGACCTCTTAGCCTATATCGCGACCTTCAATAGGTTAATTGTGGAGACTGGATGGCCGGAGGATAAAAGAATCACGTTATTCCATCGAGGTCTACGTGGAGAACTTAAGGATGTCCTGGCCCAGGTCGTAAATCCACCCCAAGACTGCTCTGAATATATAGACTTGGTGGTCCAATTAGATCACAGGCTTCAAAACAGAAAGGCAGATCGGTCCAAGATTGAGACCCGGGTTTTGGTCAAAACCCATGTTAACCCCAAGGGTGCCGATGTTACTGAACCTATGCAAATTGGAGGGGTTAAAGGACCTTTAACTCAAAAAGAGCGTGAACGAAGACGGCAAATGCAATTATGACTTTATTGTGGGGCTTCTGGACACTTTTTACGAGATTGACCCATAGAACCGTCTAAGAAGGCGGTAGGAGTCGCTGATAAGAACCTGATGGAATCCGAGTCGGGAAACGACCACGCCCGACAAGCATAGGGGTCCGCTTGCCGAGCTTAAAAACTAACTCTCTGACCTCGCATTTCATCAAGCCAATGGTCCTCGTAAATCCGAAGCAGCCTGGGTGGTTACATGCCATTAAGGCATACATCGATAGTGGGGCTATAGGAAACTATGTGGATCGTGAATTGGCTTCCAGGATCAACCTCCCTCTTTGCCCTAAAACCAGTAAGGATGTTATCACCACAGTGGATGGAACCGAAATCGCCTCTGGGCCGGTAACACACTCCACTACTGAAGTGACATTGTTGGGTCAAGACAGACATCGGGAGGCAATTGTGTTTGATGTAATCAAGGCTCCGCAATTTCAAGTAATTCTAGGAATCCCTTGGTTGGAAACACATAATCCTCGAATTGACTGGCGAGCAAAGAGGATAACCTTTCCAGATTGTGCACAAACCTGTTATCCAAGAAATCCAAATATTGGCCTAGCTACAGTAACCCCTGTCATTTTGCAAATACCGCCAGAATACCAAGAATTTCAAGACGTCTTCCAAAAGGAACAGGCCAACACTCTACTGCCTCACAGGTCGTACGATTGCCAGATCGATCTATGCACAACCCCCTTGCAGCAAGATCTATGCCCTTACCGAACCAGAGAATCTTCATTTACGACAATATCTAGATCAGTACCTAGCCAATGGTTTTATTCGCCCGTCTAAGTCTCCTGCATCCTCGGCTTTATTCTTCGTGCCTAAAAAAGAAGGCGACCTCAGAACTTGTATTGACTACCGTGCATTGAACCAGATAACTGTTAAAAACCAATACCCCTTGCCTCTGATCCCTGAACTCCTTGACCAGGTGAAGGATGCCTGCATATACACCAAGTTAGATCTCCGGGGGGCCTACCCTCTGGTGCGAATAAAGGAAGGCGATGAATGGAAAACTGCCTTCCGCACCAAATATGGGCTATTCGAGTACCAGGTGATGCCTTTCGGATTGTGCAATGCACCGGCTGCCTTCCAATACTTCATGAACAATGTCTTTCGGGAACTCATCGACGTTTGTGTTGTCGTATATATCGATGACATTCTTGTGTACTCTCTTCGGAATCTGATCATAGAAAACATGTCAGGGCAGTTCTCGAGAAATTGCGCCAACACAAACTATTTGCTAAACTTGAAAAATGTCTTTTCCATGCCACGGAAGTCGAGTTTCTTGGTTTCATCCTGACACCTAAAGGAGTCCGCATGGACTCACGAAAAGTGGATGCTATCCTCAAATGGCCATCGCCTAGCTCCGTGAAAGGTGTTCAAAGCATGCTTGGCTTTGCCAATTTTTATCGCAGGTTTATCCCGGAATTTTCTCGTGTGGTTCAACCCATCACTGCGCTCTTAAGGAAAAATAAACGTTTCGAATGGTCTGAAGAAGCCGAGCAGGCCTTTCAGGAACTAAAAGCTAAATTTACCTCTGCACCTGTATTGAAGCACCCGCGCCCAGATCTCCCTTATGTCGTCGAAACTGACGCATCCAGCCTTGCCATGGGAGCTGTCCTGTCTCAAAGAGATCCCGAAACTAACCAACTGCACCCCGTTGCATTTTGGTCCAGAAAATTCTCGGCACCCGAGGTTAACTATGCAATCACTGACAAAGAACTGTTAGCCATTAAATCCGCCTTTAAAGCCTGGCGGCATTATCTACTTGGCGCTAGACATACCATCACGGTGATCACCGACCACTGGAACTTACAGTATTTAAAGACCTCCAAGGCGTAGTCATCTCGACAGCTCCTTTGGGCTTTGTTTTTTGCGGAATTCGATTTTGTAATCACCTACCGTCCTGGCTGTAAGAATGGCAAAGCGGACGCTCTATCCCGAATAGGAATGGGAGAAACTGATACTAACTCAGAACCTGTACCGATAATTCCCGAACAGAGAATTTTGGGCATGACTTCTTTACAAACGCTTGAAGACATTAAAGCTAGAGTTAAACAACTCCTGTACCCTACAGACTTACAGGATTGGGTACAAAAGGGATCTGACTTTACTATAAATAATGATTTACCTTATTTCCAAGGGCGCTTATTTCTGTCACACAAGGAATTACAAGAGCTCGTTATTTCTCGTTATCATGATACACTAATAGAGGGGCACCCCGGTATTGCCAAGACGGAAGAAAAGGTGAAACGACAATTCTGGTGGCCTTCTTGGCGAAAAGATGTTAAATCATTTGTGATGTCCTGTGGTGTTTGCGCCCAAAATAAAGGCCAAAAGAAAAGACCAGCCGGTCTCCTTCAACCTTTAGACATTCCGGCAGCACCTTGGCACACCCTGTCATTGGATTTTATTACGGACTTACCTCCTTGTTCAGGATATAACACTATTCTTGTTATTGTGGATTTATTTTCCAAAATGGCCCACTTCATTAAATTGAAAGGTTTACCTTCAGCGTCAGTTCTAGCCAAAGAATTCCTTGAAAATATTGTTTGTTTACATGGATTCCCGTCTGTACTAATCTCAGACCGGGGAAGCCAATTCATTTCCCACTTTTGGCATAGATGTTGTCAATTGGCACAAATCGATGTAAGATTATCGACTAGTCACCACCCTCAGACCGATGGGCAAACAGAGAGGACGAATCAGACCCTTGAGCAATATTTACGGTGTATGTTGCAGCAATCTGAAAGTAACTGGAAAGACATTCTTTGGATAGCCGAATATGCGTATAATAATTCGGTACACTCTGGAACTGGGCAAAGTCCTTTTTATACTTTATATGGGCATCACCCTCGAACCTCAGACCTCGACTCGCCTCAAGGCCTCGGAATGCCCGCAGTGGACCATCTGCATCCTACAATTACCCAAGCCTTCAAAGAAGCAACTACACATTTACAACAAGCCAAGAGAAAATACAAGAAGAATGCTGACCTGCATCGGAGTGAAGCACCTCAGTACCAGATTGGGGACCAAGTATGGCTGGCTACCAGGCACTTATCGCTCAAGGGACCTCGAACTTTTAATCCAAAATATCTGGGGCCTTACTCCATTACGGCCATAATCAATCCAGCGGCCGTTAAACTTGATTTACCAGCTAACATGCAAATTCACCCTGTTTTTCATGTGTCACTTTTGAATCCTGTGCAACCTGGAACCAGACTAATCAAGCCTCCAGAACCCATTCAAATAGATGGAGAACCTGAATTCTAGGTGAAGAACATTTTAGATTCAAAGATGTTAAGGTCAAAACTTTTCTATAATCGATTGGAAGGGATACGGGCCACAGGAGAGGTCGTGGGAACCCAGTGACCATGTACATGCACCTCGATTAATTAAAAAATTCCACCGGATCTTCCAAAACAAACCAAAACCCCCGGAGGGAACAATCTTGGGAGGGGCCTTGGGGGAGAGTGCTGTCATGATGCCTACTCCTGGGAAGCCAGTTCAGGCCCAGCGTCCCCGAAAGCAGACATCATGTCCCCAGGGAGGGACCCAGCAGCCCCTTATAGGAGCTCTTTGGACATTGTCCTGGCGCCTTTGGCGCCAGGCTCATAGAAGGCATCAGTCCTGGCACCATAGGCGCCAGGCTCATTATGGGAGTGCTTGGATGGACTTACCCGATGCAGACCATGCTGCCGGATCCAGACCTCCTTGAGGTCTGAAAGGGACTATTTTACCTATGGGACTATTTTACCACTCGGGCATGGCTGAGGAAGAATACTTACCTGGAACTACTTTGGGGGCTATTTAAACCACGCCCAGACAGCAGCTCACGCTTCGCGTTGTTCTGCATCTAGCAGCTGGACGCTCACTGTGTCTGCTCCTGCATCCTGGCTCCAGCCACGCCCGCCTGCAACCTGGAACACCTGAAAAGGAAGGAAAGGAGAGAAAGGTGAATAATTGAACTTTACCTACCTCCATCTGGAGTCCGGAACCATCACTCCGACGATCCTGAGAAAAGACATTATTTTTAGAAGCGCATCGCTCGCTGCAGCGCCGCGTTCCACTCACCTTCACGAGGCGCCCTCGGGCTCTTCAGCGACCATTGGCACCATCCGTCGCCTTTCAGCGCCTAAGGAGAAAAAGAGACAAAACAAAGGTGAGCGAAGGAACAGATTGAGGAAGGCCTGATTCTTCCACCTTAAGACTTACCTGATTTTTGTTTGGACAATCTTTCCACACCTCGGGTCGGCGCCGCTTCTTTGGCACTGCCGTACCCCGGCCACTAAGGGGAAAAAGACACACGCATTAGTGGGTGAAAGCAAGATCACTAAGGGAACCATCCATCAAAAAGACTCACCAGAGTTTACCTTCGGCGAATCCATTCCTCTACGCGGATTCTTCATCCTACATCTGAAATAAAGAAAAGGACAACGGACAATTAAGGCTTGAACTTTTGCAACTGAATACTTACGGCCTCATATCGGAAAAGTCAAGCGGAGTTGAATACTCACCAAACCCGAGATCCAGTGAAGTAACTGGAAATCAACGCGCCCCTGCATCGGAAGCAGGATGGAGAGCTCGTCCTTTCAGACTCTAAGGTGAGACTCTACGGGGAATCGCGGAGGGGGTTCGAGGAGTGTGAGAGGGGGAAGGGGGGAATCCGACACATTATCCAGCAGACAGTTAATCCCCTTTTCCGTCTACAGAAGGATTCTTCTACGGGCCAGACAGGCGAGGTTTGGGGGTCCGGTCCAGTCCGTCTTCCGAGTCCTGCGCATCACCTTAGAGAGGTCATAGCAGTCCAGAACAGGTCGGCGCCTCCGTGGGAATCAGGTGAGCGTTACAGGAAAAAGAACTAGGTAACATTTCTAACAAAATACATATACTTTTTACATCTGGTCAAATTCCTGGCTACTTATTGTGGCCCAAATACAAACGATATATATTTTTGGTCGCACGTGCGTGATTTAGCTTCCTCGGGCTAAGAGGTGTGATGCCAAATGGACCAATATGAAGATCACCCCTGAATGGAGGATAGCACAGGGGCAACGTGCTGGTCTTGGAAGCAAGACCACATAGAGCAACAGAGGTTCAAATCCCAAATCTGTGCTTAGAAACCGAATTCAGGTATGGTATTAGGTGTGTTATAAAAACCAATTAAATAACATAAATAAATAATACATTCCTCCAGGTATATCCTAGGATAACAGAATATTCATTTATTTCTAGCACAATGTCCTGGAAGCTAACAGCAGCCCTTTTCCTCGGTGCTCCCCTCAAACACCTCCTACTACACCACTCACTCGTTCCTATTGTACACAGGATAATGATGATGCATAGTAAAAACACAGGGAGGTCGAATTGTTGAGCACAGAAAATCTGATTCATTCCTTTAAAATACCACAGTTTTCTGCTAAAACAGATAAATGAATTCGCTCCATTGCATCCTACTGTTTATTCTCTTTTTTTTTATGTCACATTAACTTTCAGACTCATATTTCCTTGGCCTGTCTTATCCCTCCCCGTACCTATTAAGAATTAATTTGCTTTCATGAATCAGTCTAGCTCAGCTCACAAATTAGTACAACTTTGGCTACAAGTAAGCTACAGAACAAAAGGATTTCTACGTTCCTTTATATTTCCACAAACTTTGAAGATCCTCACATAACACTCCATCATTACGGACAGTGATTTATGAGTTGTCAAGTTTAGTATACGTAAACTGTTTATACACACACCTTTTAAACTGTCGTAACACCAATCCACTTTGCATCTTTTTGTTATCAGTAATGTTTTGTAATTACAACGTTCAATAAACAAAGTGAAATAATAAAAAACAACACTGAAAACTCGATTTAGGGCCTTATTTTGAGTATGGTGATGAAGGTAAGAATGTATAAAATGAGCTCCTAGGAGTTCTTCCATGTAGCTGCATTGCATTATGCTTTTTCAATTTTGTTAACTGATTTTATCTCACCACTCCTGCTGGAAGTCAAGTCCATAGTTTTGAAATATTTTTTGAGGAACAGGTCTGAGCCCCCCAGACATCCTATCTCTTGATCCATCTCTTTGATCCAGTTTTCATCAGGAATACTCTGTATTTAAATATCTCATATTTTCTTTCCCCATCCATCTATAAACATATTGAAGTCCTTGACTTTCTCTTTGGAGATCTGCCCTAGACAATATTTATTTGCATAAACAACAGCAAGTGCTAGATAGGTGAAATTATTACAAAAAATCTCTTTTGGTCTGCATTGACAAGGGACCTTGATGATGGTTTGTTTTGAAATCAAGGTTGCCTGTGACCTTGTGTCTACCAGAGCTGATAAATCACACTGACCTTGTATAAGGACAGGAGCATAGACTTACCTTCTTTAGACTTTAGTTTACAAAGAAATTGTTGGTTATTAGACAGCTCAGCATTAGTTTTCTTGATGTCATTAATATTTTGCACTTGACGGTGAGTCGGTCGGCACCATGTAGGCACTTTCTTCCTTGAGGTCAAGTTCATGCGAGCTGGTTTGGGAACCTGTCAGAATAAACACACATTTGGAGATATGATATGGAGCAGGTTCAGTCCTCCTTTCCACAGACCTTTTGTTGTCTTCTCTTTTCAGAGGACAATCTTCATATTCTTTAGGAGGGAGGGTAACTCTACTGTTTCTGGATTTTTTGGGCTTATAATATCTGTTTTTTTAGATTGGCTTTCGCATCTAGGGGTTTCTTTGCACTTTTTGGTCTCTTTTTGTACCTTCTCAGATTCAGGGTCCTTTATTTTTACCCACTGAGGTGTCAATCCATCTCTATAAGAGAAGACTTTCTTTTCTGGGTTTTCTTTGTTCTATGTCTCAAAGGTGACTACTCTATTTTTCCTTTCATGGAATTTCACACGTTTACTCTGTTCATTTGGTTCTAATTCACATAGGGACGAGTCGTTGCTACTAGTTTCTTTTACCTCTGTATTTAATTCAGGGGTCGTTGTATGGGTCAGAAAGGAAGCTTCTTCTAAGTGTTGGCATATATTTTCATCCCTATCTCCTTTTTCTTCCACTTGGACACCGTTACTTGGATTGTTTTTCTCTTGTCATTTTTCCCCTTGGGCACTTTACCCAGACAATGGGGCATTTTGGGGAACACTGGTAGTCTGAGGGTTCTATTGCACACTCAACATCTGTCCAATGTTCTCAGTCAATTGTTTGACAGGTTGCTCAAGTTGAGAGATCTTTTCTTCTCCCTCGGAAACGTAGGGAGGTCTTGGGTCATACCTACCTTTTTTGCTCCCTGGAAGGGTAGGTAGCCCTCCTAGCAAAGGAACGCAGGCATGTTTGAAAGTTACCATTGTAGCCTTCTTTTCTGGGTCCCCCCTCCCTTTGATTCTGGGCTCCTGAAATCTAGGAGGAGGAACATTATTTTGAAAATGTTTGGTTTTGGAGGGGCTGTTGGATTTCTTTCCTGCGAGAAATTCTGATCAGTGTTTCCTGAGGTAACTGTCACTTGAATTTGATTACCCTCCCACCCCTCTGTTGCGGTGGAGTGTATCTGTATCCCACCATAGGCCTAGGGCCCATGTACTGTGGTCTTATGTATGTATGTATGTGTAAACCCCGGCCCAAATAGCTCCCTTTCAGGTAGTGGGTTATAGGCAGGTGCATGCAGGGGATAAGGTAAAGGAAGAGCTAAAAGAAAGAACTAAGACACAGATGCAGGGCTTTTAAAAGTCTTTGTTTGAATGTGCATGTGCTTGACTGGACTTGCCTGACTGACGCATATATCCCCAGCATGGGAAACACATAGAAGTCTGGCACAATGGGCAGGGCTTCCCTGCCAGGAAGAATGAAATTATCTGAGGGAATTCACTGAAGGAAAGACAGTTAAAGGTGCCATTTGGAAGAAAGGAAAAACAGAGCAAGGAAGACAAAGATATACAGAGAAATAAGGAAGGAGAAAAGAGGAGAAAGAAGGAAGATGAGCACTTCCTCTCGGGCCCCCTTGGGCATCAGGCAGGTGCCTGTCTGTGATTTGTATGCCAGCTGACATCCAGCAAAAGATCAAAAGCCCTGGGCAGCATGCATGGTGCGGCCCATGTGAAGAAGCGCCTCTAGCACAGAGCCACGGGAGTGAGACATGTGGCGGGGAGGCCTATGAGGCAACGGCCCACCGGGGGCAGGGAACAGGGAAAGCTTGGATTGCATAGTGAATGTGCGGCCTGGTGAAGAATGATGCCCCAGCCTGGGGCCATGTGAGCGGGCTTCCCTGAACTAGGGCACGGCTTGTGAGCTACGGTCCACCCGGGGGCCGTACCTGGTAGGCCAGAGAAGATCCAAGCGATCCAAGCCCTGGGGCATGTTGTGTACAGCCAGGCTGAAGATGGCGGAGTGGCTGTGTGGGGACGCCCACCCGCCCCTGGGGCCAGATGGTGCGGGTTGTGAAGAGGAGGATCAACGCTGATGATACTAACGGCATGAGCGGGGCTGCCAGCACCGCCAACGTTCCTGTAGGTCATCCTCTCTCGCCGGGGGCCGACAGGGAGAGCTCAAGCATAGGGCTGACTTGGTGCCCAGCCCCATGAGTCCTTTGCAGCTGGGGCTCATTACGGAGTGCACGGTGGTACAGTGAAGGCTCTGCCCAGGTGGGCGGGAGCTGGCCACAGCCTAACCAAAGAGACTTTCCCTGCCCGCTGAAGGAAACGGCCAAGTGCCGCCACAGAGGAAATAGAAGGGTTGTCAAAGCCCTTTAACCAACACGCAGCTACTGAGGAAAGTGAAGGGCTTTGAAAGCCCTGTTGACAAAAGCACCGCCACGGAGGAAAGAAAAGGACTTTATCCGGCCCTATTAATTACCCACACACCGCCACAGACGAAAAGAATAGAAGACAGCAGACACCAAGGTCCCAAAGTATCACTTCCCATACCCATGGCAGCCACGTGCGGCAGAGCAGAGGTTTGACCATTTTGTGCATCACAGCAGTGAGGGAACCACATGAAGGTACTGTATTTACTTTGCAGACTTTTCTCAGGCCTGACAAGTGGGGACTGGGACAGGAAAAGTTAAGGGAAGTCTGCAGCTACCAATGTTTTTTACTTTTCTTTTGCCAGTGCACCATTTACTTTTTAAATTACTCTTTTAGTTGAATTACCTGTTTCAGGTCAGTCTCTGTTGCAATTTGTCCTGTAGACGCACATTTGCGTCTTTCGCATTGGCTAGTTCTTGGGAAGAGGCTTGACCAAGGCCCTCACTTTCATGCGCTTGAGGTACATTTTGTATCAGTTGCCGTTTCTCATGTATTAGAGCGTCACATTCTAATGTGAGCGGATCTCTGTCGTTTATGTCACACTTAAATGATGATTAATTTGCTCAAATTCGTTTTTGGGACTCAACTTTGACATTTAATTTACTATTAATTCGGATATGTGTTATTTCACTTTCATAATGTTGCCTAACAAGAATTTTTAGACACAGATTGCTCATTATATTTTTCTTGTACCTTATTCTGTACCTCCATACACTGCTGCTAAATGTCTTCCAGTTTGCTGTTGCACAATTAATTGGTGCTTAGGAGCTCTTCATAATCTTTCTGGGCCACTTATTGGCACTGTTTAATCTGAGCATCCCTGTCTGCTTACCTGCCCTCCACCAATTGGAGGTGGAAATACGGGTTCGTAGAGAGGCAGTTCCGTTTCAAGTTTTCTTCTTTGACAATTGAAGTCATACATAGCCTCTGTAAGGACTGATGTAATGGGCCTCTCTCATCTTAAATCATTATGTCTAGCATCTCTGTCTTCCCAAGGTCAATAATATCTGTGGCTGTCCAATTCCATTTCAAATACATATATATAACTTGGAAAGAACATAGACCTTTGCCACAAGTACTGCTATGTCAGATATATCTCTGTTTAAAATGTAACAACATGCCTCTAAAATTCTCGCTAATTAGAATTGTAAACCTTTCTTACTCTTCTTACTATTTTGCCACTGTTGCTCAATCACGTACAACTCCAAATTCAAACCCTACTCATTTTCTATGTAACAATCTCTGCTTCGGTGCACACCTTAGTATTTCCTTGTAAAGCTGTGGTATCGACACCATATAATTCGGTACAACACAAAGCTTCCTCGCACCTTTGTGTGCTCTGAACAAGTTTGAATTAAAAAGGTATATGTTGCAATGACACTTGTTACCCTAGAAATTATATCTCTGTGTTGTAGAATGTTTTAATCATCTAATTTGGGGGAACGTTTAACCCACCCCAAAGGTGCCGCCTATAAAAGGCCACAAGCACCTGATGACACACTAAGGCTTTCAATAGAGGGCTTCAGCAAAGGCTGGACACCTTTGAATAGGACTTTGTTCACCATTGAAACCCATTAAATAACTCATTGTAGGCAGAGCCATGGTAAACGCTTAATTGACTGAGGCATTGATCCTCATGTGAATCTCCGAACTGTGTGTGATGCTAAACGGCAAAGCATACCACGGCAGTTAGAAAAATGATGGACCAATGCTACCTTTACCAAAGAGAGGATCGAAGAAACCCTGGTAAAGCCCTGGAAGATAAAAGCCCAAAGATGGGAAGAGGCGTAAGAACATTACTTAATATCACTTACTAAAGAGCCCCCGAATTATCGTAGAAGACAACATCCAGGTGCTGTTTTTGAACACTCAATGAACTAACTCAATGGGAACACTGTGATGCTGGAACTGCATTGGAGGCACCAGGCCTCCATGTGGTCCTGTAATCCTTTTATCATTTGTGTTCTGTGTTCTTTTCTGCACAAGAGTCCATTTGGGACTCCTGGCAGTGCAGCTCTTCCTCTTTTGGGTTGTGGTGAACCAATCCTTGGGATACCCTTATGGCACCAATGGGCTGGGGTACAACTATGTGCTCCTAGTGTTTGTTTTCGGGCACCTGTGTGTGGCCCTCAGAGCAGAGTATGGGCTCGTGGCAGCTCCAAGCTGAATTTGACAGGTGCTCTGAGTATCCTCCATTTTGGGATACCCAGGCCCTGTCATTGGAATCAGTTGATTCCTGATAGAAGACACAATGGCCCCTGTGGCCTCTTGCTTTCTATTGCTTGTTACCTTGTTGTCCCAAAGTCTGGGGAAGCCCTGACTCTGTTCCTTCATCTGACCGGCTGTTTGGTGGAAGTTCCTTATATGGTATTGTGGGGAAGTCCAGGCCAGACTGGCTGGAGCCTTCCCAATGACTGTATGTTGTGGGTACACCCGTGGGGTGGGTCCTAGTGTGTGACAAATACACATTTAATGTTATAGGTGTCTAGTTTCTGGTATGTGACACAAAGACTGAGAGAGCCCTGCCCAAAACTGCTATGAATGCAGTGTGGAGTGCTGAATGGCTGGGTGCTTGTCCCAATCTACATTCCATGTTGTGAGTGTCTGGATGGAGAAGAATGGCCTGAATGCACTGTGAGCCTGATTGGTTGCCTGCCTACCTGAATGCCCTACTGAATGATTGGTTGCCTGATTGTGACCCAGCAGAGTGAATGAGAGACCAAAAAAGTATATCTGGGGGACCTCTCACTGATGGAAATCGTTCACAAGCTGAAGTCGAAACTTGACGCTTACCTTGAAGCCCAGCTAGAAGAAGGTTTTGCTGCTGCTTTCTTTTGCCGCAATCCGAAAGCTTTCGTGTCTCCAAGAACTGATCCAAGAGAGGACCTGGCTAGGAGACCTCTTCCCGAGCTACGAGGGAACATCGTGCACCAGCTAACCTTCACCAAGGCTCCATGCAAGTCAGTCATCAAAAGACTGCTGACCGGAGACGGGGACCGCCGAGCAAGCTGAAGCGAAGCGCCAGACATTGAAGTTCATTGCCGTTGATGACCAACATCGCAGACCGGAGCCAAACCCCTCCATTTCCTAAGACAGGTTGAATCAAGAACTCACTTGCTCATCACCGTCGACCGATTTGTCCCGCCGGAGAAAGTCAAGGTCGCTGACGAACCGAGGAGAATCCGCCGTGGGGTTCCCGCCACCCTAAATCCTCAAAGATGCCAACGAAGATCCAAAATCAGCCATGGTCGAGGCCGGATCGCTGACACCAGCCGCTGATGACCCAACCCCCTTGCTGGGCCAAAATTCTTTATTGGCTCTTTGCGGCAATTAACTATTGTTGCCGAGGTGCACCGCACGCATCATCTTCGCAGGACACCCACGACCGATCGTCAACGAGCACCACAAGGACAGAAGCTGCACCCTCTACAGCATTGTTCACCCCTTTTCTTCGTGGAATCTCTATGATCCGTGGCTCATGCCTTAAAGGGAGTTCACTCAAGAAGGATCCATCGTCAAACTCTGCTAAACCAGGTACATTGGGGTAGTAGAACATTTGTAGAAGGAAATAAGACTCTGCTAAGCAATATATGGACTGGGCTTGTCATATATCTTTATTTACGGGTTGCCCAGGTGGGGGGATCCTCACACAGAACTGTTCCTAGTGGTAGGGGCACAGTATTCTGCCAATTGCTTAACCTACTTGGTTTCCATCTCAAGTCTATTGTTGGTTCACATTATTAATTGATTTGTATCATTTGAAATATGTGTACAGCTGATGCATTTTAATGGAATCTAAGAAGTAATCGTGGTACCACCTATAGACTGTATACATTTACTATTTTAGAATTACCTGAGCACAAAGTGTGTTATTGTAAGTGTACATGATCAAAACCGTATTTATATAAATAACTGTGTTATCACTAACATAGTGTGTGGACATTCCTTCATGGGGGCTTGAGGACTACACTGTACTTAAGAACCATCCCGCATCACCTCCTGAGAGCTTAAGCCTTGATTGCTTGCCCCTAGCTACCGAATAGAGAATTTTGGCTGGGGTGCTATGAGCTTTTACTCTGCCATATAGAAGGCAGGAGTACAGAAAACCCCCCTCCAGTCTTTACACTAGTGGCAGCGGTGGGTTGCTTATGGTTTTAAGTATCAGTGTGTAACCTTGCCATGTACAAAATATCCACACTTTGTTAAACTGAGGTTTAGTGGTGTACTATATAATTACATTACAAACAATGGTGTCTATTGCATATGGTAAATTGACTAGGATGAGCAAAGAGGCTCTCCAGAGTGCTTGTGAAGCCAGGGAGTTAGACTTTGAAGACAAGTCTAGGGCTGGGCTGATAGCTGCCCTGGTGGACTACCATATTGATAGTGAAGCTCTTGAAGGGGGTATGCAACCACTGAGGACCCTGCCCCTTGGGTTGTTACTGAATCTGTTTCTGGGAGTGTCACCACTTCTGCTGTCTCTATTCCGAACCCCAGCAGTGTTTCTTCAGGGAGTCCCTTGGGACTTGAATTATAGGGGATGAAATTGGTCTTTGAATATAGAAAGTTGGAAACAGAAGCTGAACTTAAGAAGGAGGAGTTTGCACAGCAAGTGATACTCAAAAATAGGGATATTGAACTCAAAGTCCCCTGCCACCAACTTTATGAAAGATTTGGTTGGTGTGTATGTGGAGGGTTCTGATATCCTTCAGTGGATTGAAGCGTTTGAAATGGCTTGTGGAATCCATGATGGCGATTAAAGAGATTGGGCTAAGTATTTGTTAAGCAGAGTGCCTCAGACTGGTTATGAATGTATTCAGAAACTGAGTGTGGAAGAAAGGGGTCAGTATGAGTGCATAAAGTCTGCTTTAATTGCCATGTTTGGCATGACACCTACCCAATACCATAAAAGGTTCAGGGAATATAAGAAAAGAGAGAATGGGCCTCATTACAAGTTCGGCGGTAGCCTTGCCAGTAAGACCGCCAGCCTGCCGCCGAACTTGTGAATTTTTACCGGCGCATGGGAATGGGCAATTACTGGGTCATTACAACCCCGCCGGACCCGGTATTTGCCCATTCCCGGGCGCCAGTAAAAAATGCTCCTCATTCCCATCTGAGCCCCATATGGCTCTGCTCGCGGGTGCCGGTCCACCAGCCATGTCTGACCTGGCGAGCGAAAAGGCACCAGTGAGCAGAACTCGTAGTTTGGCGGTCCGGTAATTATGGTACCACCA
This sequence comes from Ambystoma mexicanum, assembly GCF_040938575.1. Classification (NCBI taxonomy): domain Eukaryota; kingdom Metazoa; phylum Chordata; class Amphibia; order Caudata; family Ambystomatidae; genus Ambystoma; species Ambystoma mexicanum. The sequence goes on from NC_090921.1 coordinate 144,115,548, forward strand.
AGGTGGTTGCCAGTGCTCTCCTGGGCCTTTCCACCAGAGTTGGATTCCCTATAGAGGTAGTCTCTGACAGAGGATCCAACTTCATGTCGAGTTATAGACTTACATGAAGATGATGTGGAAAGATTGTGGAGTAACCTACAAGTTCTCCACCTCCTACCATCCCCAGACCAATACTTGCTGGGTGCTTTGGAAGAGGCCGTAAGGAGGAAATGGGATCTCCCCCTGCCATGCCTGCTGTTCGCTTACAGAGAAGTACCTCAAGAGGTTGTTGGTGTCACGTTCCGACCTTGGAAATGCTGGCATAGATGGAGATTGGGGAGTATCATTCGCCCCGACCGACCGACTTCAGCGTTTTAGTCTATTCATAAAATGGCTGCTGTAGTTATAAATTATGTCACTTCCGGATACGCTTTGCCCTCGCTGCAGTACTATTGCTTTGTACTAGCGCTATGTTACATTTCTCCATTGCCTGATTCTATTCTTGTTTCTATCTTTACCTCCTTCCTCGTTTCTGTTTTATTGTGCCCCTTTTCTCAACTCTACCTTTTTGCTTCCGTGCTGCTCGCAGCACGGACGTTACTCATAGTCTTCTCTCTTTGTGTCTACGGAAGGTGGTATTATTCTTTTTGCTTCTTTTTTCTGACTCCAAGGTTACCCTTTTCATTTATTTTCTGTCTCTCTTACCTGTGATCCTTTTGGTCCTCCAGCTGTATCGGTTTATAGTCGTTTTTTTTCTTTTCGGTGTGTATCTGTCCTCGTAGCCGTTTCCCTATCGCTTACCTCCGCTTTTTCCTTTCTTGATTGTGGAGGTCACTCTCTCGGTGCTTAAATTTTGGTTGTTCCGGTTGTCCCTTTTCTATTTTTTACATCTTTGCGGGGTAATCTTCGATATTGGCTCTCTCTAGTTTCCTGCTGTTTTCTTTTTTGCTTACAGTCTGTCTATTCCGACTCTGTCTCTTCAGTGATCATTGTCGCTGGGTTCTCTGTGAACCACCTCATCTTCAAATAAATAACACAACACTATCTTGCCATACTCTATTGTCAGCCGCAGGTGGTATCTGTGTTGTGCAAAACAGAAAGTCTTACCTGGAGTGGACTTCTACCGTTGTACATTATTGGAACAAGACTTTCTGTTCTACAAAAAGGACATCTTTTCATCAAATCCCATGCCTCTCTGGCAAGCCCGAACTCTCATCTCAACCAGGGTTTTTTCTGCCAATTCAGGCTTTTTCCCTGGACATTTTTGGGAGCTTGCTCCTTGGGGTTCACCCTGATCCTGTTCCCCTTGCAGGTCACGGTGGCCTCCGAGGGAGTTTGCCCTTATTTACACGATAAAAAAGAAAGGAGATCCAAGGAAACCAAGAAAGCCCGAAAGAAGAAAGTATCTGAGGAATTAAAAGACTCTTTAGAAGGTTCAGGTGAGGAGAGGGAACGGGGAGGTACCACAGACTTTGACAGTTGGTTTTAGCCCCTTTGAGTTACTCTTTGGACATCCCGTGCGGGCACCCCTTGCCTTGATCAGAGAAGGTTTGTAAGCCGCCCGTCCTGTTCCTGCCAAGCAAGTGGGGGACTATGTGTTAGGCCTCAGACAGAGGATGACACAGATGATGGGCCAAGCGACAGCGAATCTTAAGGCCAGCCTGGAATTGAACAAATACTGGCATGACCTTACAGCATCACAAGTGGATTGGACTTCAGGACAGGAGATTCTTGTGATGGAGCCTACCAAATCGAGGGCCTTGGCTGATAAGTGGACTGGACCCTTCCGGATAATCTCCAAGTTGGGCGAAGTCAATTATCTGGTTGACATAGGAGACCCTGGGGTAGCCCCTCAGGTATTCCACGTCAACAGGCTCAAGCCTTTCCATAGGTGAGCAGAAGTCTCATGCCTCTTGCTAGCTTCAGAGCAAGAAGAGGATGAGAGTGAGCCCCTTCCTGATTTGCTGCATTGCAACCCTCAGGATGGCTCAGTGGAGGGAGTGCATCTCTCTCCATATCTGACACCAGAGCAGCAGAGGGCCTGCAGGCCTTTGCTTCGACCGTATGCTCCTCTGTTCTCACTGACACCAGGCCTCACCCCGTGGTGCAGGCACAAAATTGACACAGGTGACAGCGTACCTGTCAAAAGCAGATGCTACCAAATGCCGGACACGGTTAAGAACCACATCCAGGCTGAGGTCGCCAAGATGTTGGATTTGGGTCTTATTGAACCCTCAACCAGTCCAGTGGTCCTTGTCCCAAGGCAAGTTCCCAGGCAGGTACCAAAGATTGGCAGTTCTGCGTGGACTACAGAGGAGACAATGCCGTCACCAAAACTGACGCGCACCCATTGCCCATGGCTGATGAGCTTGTGGACACCATAGGTGCTGCCAAGTTTGTGAGCACCTTTGACCTTACATCAGGCTATTGGCAAATAGCTTGGATGGACCATGCCAAGGAAAAGACTGTAACACCTGAGGGACTCTACCAGTTTAGAGTCATGCCTTTTGGGTTGTAAAATGCACCTGCCACCTTCCAAACATTAGTCAACCATGCACTCAGTGGGCTGGAGGCCTTTTGTGTGGCCTACTTAGACGACATCGCTGTCTACAGTTCCACCTGGGAGAAGCATTTGACTCATTTGGATAAGGTGTTGCAGGCCTTGAAAAGGGCAAACCTCACTATCAAGGCCACCAAGTGCCAGATAGCTCAAGGGAAAGTCACGTATCTTGGTCATGAGGTGGCGGGGGTCGAATCCAACCTCTCCCCAGTAAGGTACAGGATGTACATGAATGGGAACCACCCACTACTCAAAACCAGGTGAGAGCTTTTGTGGGCCTCACTAGTACTGTAACTTCATAGCGTACTATGGAACCATAGTTGCCCCTCTAACAGCTCTGACTTCGCCCAAACAACCGAGGAAGGTTAATTGGACAGAAGACTGTCCGAGGGCCTTTGTTGGCTTGAAGAAAAGTCTGTGTAGGGCATCTGCCTTGTGTGCCCTTGATTGCAGCAAACCCTTTACTGTTCAGACTGATGCCTGCGACAACGGAATTGGAGCTGTCTTGTCCCAGTTAGATGACAAAGGGAGAGAACATCCTATCATATTCATCAGTAGACAGCTCAAGGGTAGAGAACATAGGTGGGCTACTGTTGAAAAGGAATGTTTTAGTATAGTCTGGAGCCTTAGGCGTTTTAGGCCCTACTTTACGGGGTCTACCTTCAAGGGCCAAACAGACCATAAGCCCTTAAAATGGATGGCTTATTCAGATGAAGGGTGAAAACCTGAAACAGCTCAGGTGGTCCATTAGCCTGCAGGGCTAGACTTCACCATTGAGCATAGGCCAGGGAAGAGCCATGATAATGTGGATGGCCTTTCCAGAAGGTATGAGGATGTCGATCTCGTGGGAGATTAGACCACCCTAACCTCAGTCTGGGGGGTGGGGAGGCGACTGTGATGCTGGAAATGCATTGGAGGAACAGGGCCTCCATGTCCTTGTCCTGTATGTAGTCCTTTTATCATGTTTGTTCTGTGTTATTTTCTGCACACACGTCCATGTGGGACTCTTGGCAGTGCAGCTCTTCCTCTTTGTGGTCATGGTGAACCGACCCTTGGGATACCCTTATGGCACCAATGGGTGGGGGTACAACCCTGTACCCCTAGTGTATGTTTTGGGCACCCAGAGAGCAGGGTATGGGCTGGTGGCAGCTCCATGTGAATTTGACAGGTTCTCTGAGTATCCTCCATTTTGGGATACCCAGGCCCTGCTGTCAGCTCCCACTGACCTGCCTTCCTCAAAGTCCCTTTTCTCCACCTCCTCCACCTCACCTGAAGTTCCAGAACCCGAACTGATGAACAATTGTGGTCTCCGGGCGTTGTAATCCTTCACCTTTTTTTTTTAGAAGAGAGTGTCTCTCCCAAAATGAAGCCACATTGGTGGAAGCCTTAGGAGACAGCTACCCTGGGGGCTTCCTTCCGGAAGGAGACAAAAGGGGGAAAAAGCCTTTTTAGGCACATAAAACCTCTGTGTTGAGGAATGGTCCGTAAGTGATTCCAGCTGCGACTCGTCTCGAGAATGAAGGGGAGATGGGCTCGTATGGCTGGGAGGCGAGCGGTCTCTATGGACGTGTGCAAAGCAACAAGACCAGAACGGAATATCCCGTGTGGACACAGCAGTTTACAAGGAGGACACGAAGAATCAGGGAAAGTAGATGAGTAGAAAATCGGGGAAAAAAGAGGAAGCGCTGCTGCCAGGGACAGAGCGGGAGAGAGAGGACACAAAACCCAGAGAGAGAAAGAGAGAGAACGGGGAGCCGCGGCAAAGCCGGACCGCCACAAGAAATCAAAAGGCATGCGAGCCAGAGCAACAGACTGCAAGGAGTCAGAAGGAAGAGCAAAGAAAGAGAAAGCTTGGTTCTTAGCAAGGAACAAGGGAAAACTTATTAGCGCTGTGCACCGAAAGGCAGATGGAAAGTAACCGCGTAGGTTGCAACGCAGCGAGCAGCACAGTGGGCGTGGCTTCAATACAGGTCCAGCGTGCGTAGAAACACTAGACTGCGGCTCGTGGCTGCAGTGTAACGCTGCAGGAAGACCAATGGCCCCCTAGACGCGTTCTGGGCCACAGGCGCCACAGCAAGAGGCGCATGACACCTGCCTTTGGAATCAGTTGATTCCTGATAGAAGATCAGATGGTCCCTGTGGCCTCTTGCTTTCTATTGCCTGTTACCTTGTTTTCCCAAAGTCCCGCTAAGCCCTGACTCTGTACCTTACCCTGACTGGCTGTTGGGTGGAAGTTCCATATATGGGACTGTGGCCAGAATGGCTGGAGCCTTCCCAATGATTGTATGTTGTGGGAATGCCCTTCGGGTGGGACGTGGGTGAATGGAGTGTGTGACAAATATGCATTTCATGTTATGGGTGTCTAATTTCTGGTATGTAACACAAAAACTGAGACAGCCCTGCCCAAAACTAGTATGGATGCAGTGTGGAGTGCTGAATGGCTGGGTGCTTGTCCCAATCCACATTCCGTGTTGTGAGTGTCTGAATGGAGAAGAATGACCTGAATGCACTGTGAGCCTTATTGGCTGCCTGCCTACCTGAATGCCCTTCTGAATGATTGGTTGCCTGAGTGTGACCCAGCAGAGTGAATGAGAGACCAAACAGTATTTCTGGAGACCTCTCACTGATGGAAATCGTTCAGAAGCTGAAGTCGAAACTTGATGCTTACCTTGAAGCCCAGCTAGAAGAAGAAGGTTTTGTTGCTGGTTTCCTTCGCCGCAATCCGAAAGCTGTCGTGTCTCCATGAACTGATCCAAGCGAGGACCTGGCTAGGAGACCTCTTCCCGAGCTATGAGGGAACATTGTGCACAAGCTAACCTTCACCAATGCTCCCTGGAAGTCAGTCATCGAAAGGCAGCCGACCGGAGATGGAGACCACTGAGGAATCTCAAGCAAAGCGCCTGGACTTTGAAGTCCATCGCCGTCGACGGCAAACTTCGCCGACCGGAGCCACATGGCTCCATTGCCTAAGACACTTTGAATCAAGAAATCAGGTGCTCATCACCGTCTACTGCTTTGTCCCACTGGAGAAAATTAAGGTTGCCGACGGACCGAGGAGAATCCACCAGTGGGGTTGCCGCCACCCGAAGTCCTCAAAGACCGCGTGAAGATCAGAAAGCCAGCCGTGGTAGAGTCCCGATCGCCGACGGTAAGCGCCGACGATCTGACACCCGAGCTGGGCCAAAGTTCTTCATTGACTCTTTGCAGCAACGAACTATCGTCGTTGAGGTGCACCGCATGCCTCATCTTTGGAGGATGCCCATGACCGATCATTGACGAGCACCACAAGGACCGAAGCTGCAACCTCTACAACGTTGTTCACCTCTTTTCTTCATTGAATCTCGAAGATCCGTGGCTTCTGCCTGAAAGGGAGTTCACTCAAAAAGGATCCGAATACGACCCTTCGTAGAACTCTGCTAAACCAGGTACATTGGGGTAGTAGAACATTTGTAGAAGGATATATGACTCTGCTAAGCAATAGATGGACTGGGCTTGTCAGTATATTTTTATTCACAGGTTGCCCAGGTGGGTGGATCCTTACACAGAACTGTGCCTAGTCGCAGGGGCCCAATAGTCTGCCAATTGCTTAACCAACTTGGTTTCCTCGTCAAGGCTATTGTTGGTTCACATTATTAATTGATTGATATGTCATTTGAAACTGTCTACAGTTGATGCATCTTGATGGAATCTAAGAAGTAATCGTGGTACCACCTACAGACTGTATATATTTACCATTTTGGAATTGCCTGAGCACAAAGTGTGTTATTGAATGCGTACATAATCAAAACCTTCTTTATATAAAGAACTGTGTTATCACTAACATAGTCTGTGGACATTCCTTTGTGGGGGCTAGGGGACTACACTGTACTTAAGAACCAGCCGCATCACCTTCCGAGAGCTTAAGCCTTGATTGCTCGCCCATAGCTACCGAATAGAGAATCTTGGCTGGGGTGCTCTGTGCTTATACTTTGCCATATAGAGAGCAGGGGTAGAGAAAACCCCCCTGCAGTCTTTACAAACACCATACCCTCCCAAGTTTCTCTGAGCAGATATCCACTTTTGAACATGAAATGACATTTCTTACGGGGGGGAAAAAATTGACTGCTGTTCTGAGTAAGATGCAGCTGCAAAAGAAGATAAATAATGACGGATACAGTTGCTGGGACCATAGTAATTTTAAGCAAAGTGTATATGCAGCGCATCGTACCCTCAAGGTGTTTTTTGTAGAGGTCAGCAAAAGTGCAGGAGGCTACTCTGGTTTCTTTTGTTGGACAAGAATCTATGCAATGTTCAATAGAAGCAGGTACATGAATGCATCCCACAAGATGTCCCATCATAAACACACATAGTGGTGGATTTGATAGGGACTTTAAAAACTAATCATGATCCTCGTGATCACGTACTGTGCTACACACTACCCCTTCCATGACAGATGTCAACAATATCATAGTTGGGCGCACTCATTCCTTTTATGTCTCAGATGGAAGGTTGCAAGGCAAATCACACAGGTCAAGCAAGGCGCATACATTTTTTAAGCATCCAGAGGAGATGCATCAAGTAAGGCAGGGTTTACTTAAACAATAAGCTCCGAGCAGGGAGGGGCATTACCACTTCTTGTAATGCCCCGAGGCATATAGTTACAGGCCCCTGCTCGGGGCTTATTGCTATTAGTACTGCGGACCATAAGACCAGGGTACTAATAGCATTTTTTTCTGTTGCGAAACGCTCTGGTGTTTCGCAACAGAAAATAAGGAGAAAATGGGCAGCGGAGAAGTGAAAACATAGTCCATTTCCCTTTCCATGGCGGCCATTGAAAACAATACAAAAATGTAAACAAACCAAATGGCCCAATGGAAAGGGAGTAGGCACTTTACGTAGTCCCTTCTCCCTTTCCATGGTGGCCATCCAAAAAAAAGGAAAAAAGGAACAAAAAGAATAGCAGCCGTGAAAAGGAGAGAAGGGACTACATGTAGACCCTTCTCTCCTTTAGCAGATATGTGTGAGGGGGAGGGAGGGAAGGAAGGGGAGAGGGGATAGAAGCACTTACCTCATTTCCCGGCGAGAGGCGATGGCGGCCGCCAGCCCTGAGTAGGCTCAGGGCAGCGGGATTACCGTCTGGTAACGGCCATGTTCTGAGCCTCCCTGCTGGCTGGGAGGTGCACCCCCGCTCACTCGCTTGTTAATAATAAATGGTAAATCCTGTGTTCCATGCAGACCACTCAACCATGCTGCCATTGTTTTAACTTGTACTGTCCCACACAATTTCCCAGCGCTCACCACATGCACACTCCTCTAGCCACTGTATCGTAGGTCCTTGTTATACCCTACTTCCTGGCCCACACTTAACCTGTTATTCTCATCCCTTTGTCCTTTATCACCGCGGGTATAGAAAAGAGACTCTGTTTCTATGCCTATGGTGGCCATTGTTGTAAAGTGGGTTTCTCTGTATGAACACATCAGTACATATAGTGCTGGATTCCATAATTGAAAAGTACAGTGCTTTATTTACACAGTTACTGGTTCCATTGACTCTTGTATGTTGTTAGCAGGGGTACACCCACCGGCCATCCTCAGGCAAGCTAGCTCAGGTCTCAACTGACACTGAGAACACAAACATGTAATGATTCATCCAACATTCCTGAACTCTGAGCTCATTCTATCAACCATAAGGAATCACCAGCAGGGATCTGCTTAGGGACATATAATACATTGTCACAAAGACAAGACACAACACACCTCCTTCCCTTTATATGAGAAATGCAACACACCTCCTTCCCTTTATATAATCCAACACAAAACAACACACCTCCGTTACCATGTACAGCACATAGCCTTGAATGGGGAATCATACCCAAATAAAGAATGAAAACATTTCAAAGCCCAAAATACCAAATTTCTATAGCCCCGTTTTACCCTGTATATAATAATATATATTTTTCATATAGCCATGACCTAGGACATATCTACATACATTACTATTATTACCCAATCAAAATTTGCACTCATTTACCGACATCGAAAGGATGAAAGGCTGAGTTGGTCTGGCCCGGTTTCGAACCTGCAACCTGCAAAGCAAACACAGGTTACAGCAACAATCGTTAACCTGCGGGGGCGGTGGGCTAAGTTAATAACAAGAGTATTGAGGAGGCTGCAGCATGTCTTCCCTGGCATACAAAAAAAATAAATCTGTATTTTGGGATTCTAAATTATATTTTCAAAATAATCACATAGATCCTTCAACAAACAAAACATGCGCTTAAACAGAACTAAAAGCACTGTGACCTCTGCTAATGAATCAACTAATGCTCAAATTTGAAAAATGCTCCATGACTTACCCACCAGGGATGCTTTGATGTGCAGACACTCCTCAGCAGCCAAGACTCCCTAATGTATTCCCTTCTTGCAGTAATTTAAAAATCTGATGCAGCACAGTAATCCCTGTTGAACTCCCTCAGTATATTGACATACGCCAATCTGTGTGTATTACTCCAAGTAGGGAGTAATGGGGGAGTGCCAGTATGCCATACCAAAAGCTCTTGGCTCCCTACTTTCTCATATGAAGGAAAGAAGGTTTGTTGTGTCTTGTCACAAAGACAGGACACAACACACCACCTTCCCTTTATATGAAAAATACAACAGCCATCTTGTAGTCCTTTTTAAGGGAATTTCTGCATGGGCGTTCTGCACAAACCCAAATTCCATTTTTCACAAAGACAGGACACGGCACACCTTCCTCCCTTTATATGAAAAATACAACAGCCATCTTGTTGTAGTCTTATTTAAGGGAATTTCAGCATGGGCGATCTGCACAAAACAAAATTCCATTTTAAAAAGCCATTAGTACCCTGGCTCTCATGCCCAGCGTGCTAATCGCTTTGTGTGTATACAAATACACACACACACACACCTCGCAGGGGGCTTTGTCAGCTTGTAACGGCCCAGGGCCCCCAATAAGGCCTTGGTTTCACTCTGGCCTCCAACCTACCAGCCGATAAAGGTATATTCCACTAATTATGAAACATGTACATATTTCTTCACTTGTTCCTCTCTGTAGAGCTTATTGCTCCTTGTGTTTTTAATAGCATTTCCTTCTTAAAGTGCCTAAACCTCCCTCCGCCAAGTCTCGCTTACATTCCTTCTCACAGACACCTGAGCCAGTTACACATACCGCTTAGATCTGTTTTATTCTTCTTCTTTCCGTTCACAGTTTAGGTAGCGGTTTTTAAAAATGGTGTACCTTGATGCTTGTTAATCTGCTTAGAGTCGCATGCTGTGCATATAGTCCGACGTCTAGTGGTAATCGCAGAGTATTTTATCTTTTTTTCAAAGTTCGAAAAGGGACGTCGACGCTATCCCTAACATGACGTGTAATGTGCCCCAGATTGTTATTATCTGCCTTTCTAGTTGGTCGCTTAATGCAGAGCTTATCTTCGAGTTTATGTTGCTAGATTCTGCATATGTAGCGCACTCATCGCCAGACTTCCTCGATGGCTGTTGGACGAAATGTTCGGCGATCCTTTCGACGGCTGATCCAGTTTTGCAGATTCTACATCTCCAGTGACGCAACTGCTGTTTTCTCAGCCTTGGCTTCTGGCCCAGCCTTACTGTAGGGAGAGTGGGGACATGGTTTCTACTGATTATTCTCTTTGAGAATGACTTTTCCATACCCTTCCTCCTCTTCCTCTATCTCTCTGTCTGCCTTTTCCCTCCATTACGGAGTGCACTCCCTTTAAATGTTGCCGTCTTTTAACAGCAAATTCCTGTGGAAGGACACCCACAGGGTGTGTAATCTGTGTCTCCCTCGTGACCACGATGAACGATGTTGCATGACCTAAGAGCTCTTCCAGCCTAAGACCCTTAAGGACTAGCGCACCAAGCGGTGGGCGGCCTACGCCATACAGTCTGAGAGTCACTCTCCCACCGGCGCTTCGGACAAGGAGTCTATTAGCAGCCACGGCTCTGATTCAAATCCCGTAGATGCAACTGTGGAGTCTACTGATCCCCATGTGCCCCGGCTCCTATAAGCATGCTGTCAGCAGTGCGATGGGGACTTAACACCCTGGCGACAACAGCACACATCATTCCCATAAGGCTAAGCACACAACCCCTCGGCCTTCACCAACGGATACGTCGAAGAAGACATCAGCGCCCATAGGCCCGTCAAAGGTTTCGGCGGGGCCTACTAAACCTTCGGTTCAGGACCCACTTTGCCTCCACCATCATGACAGACGCAAGGCCCTAAGGCTTTGGCCTTACCTGGCGCCATCCCATAATCCTCGGCGCATGTGGCAGTAGTGTCGAAAGATGCGCCAAAACGCCTTCCCTTGTAAAAACAGTTAACTAGAAGAGAAGCTTTCCGAGTTCTCTTCACATTTCTCTGCCCCCAAGAATACCTCGCCTTTACCAGAGGGATATTCTCCTTCCTCTCCATCTCTGTCACAGGCCCTTCAACAAGACCCTGTTTTGTCTAATCCTCCCTTCCCTCCAGTTGATGAATCCTCTTTCTTTACATGAACAAGGAAACCTTTTGAGGCCTGAATGGAGAACATGTCAATTAATTACATTTTCAGACATACTTGATGAGGTTCTTAAGAGGCCAGAGCCTATGGATGACTGCCCTAGGCGCTTGAAGTCCCCCAGGCATCACTCTACTGGGGCTCACATTTCCTTTCCACCCAGGCAAGGACATCACTCTCCTGAAACTCACCTTCATCCTCCTAAAGACATCTTCCAGGATGATCAATATGACCGTGATGAAAGTATGTATTATGTCCCAGATAAGGTCTCTCAGGACCCGGTCTGTCAAGACCCTGATACTTGGACTCCCGCTGATGACCAGGACACCTGGCCCACTACACGTCCACATGAAGCTGAACAGGTTAATATTTTTCTGGATGCTTCTCCCGTTTCTTAACCCCAGGAGGCTTCACCAGTTGATGGCGAAATGTTGTTGAACACCTTCTACAGTGGTGGTCCAAGCAGAACCTCCTGTGGGGGAAATCCTTCACCACCCCTGCTCTAGAAGCCACTCTCACCATGGACGCATCCCTCTCAGGATGGGGAGCTCACCTCCTTGAACAGACAGCACACGGCATGTGGTCTCAATCAGTAGCAGCCAATCATATCAATCTGAAAGCCTTTCAAACACAACCTCAGGGGAAGACCGTTCTAGTCGTTACAGACAGTACCAAGGCCATGTATTGCCTGAACAAACAGGGGGGCACTCACTCTCCAGGACTGTCCAAACTGTCACAGAACATTTGAAAATGGGCACTCAAACACAACATGTTCTTACTTTTAGAACATGTTCCAGGGGAACACAATCTTCTGACAGACGTAATCAGCAGAGACTTGCACCTATCGGTAGAGCATGAGTGGCGATTGCAAGAACACATTCTACACAACATCTTTGCAGAACAGGGTCATCCAGATATAAGGCCTCATTACGAGTGCTACCAGCGGATTGCTTCTGGACTCGTAACACTTTTCCAGCAGCTTACTTCCTGGTACCACCGGGACATTACAAGTCCCGGCGGATTGGGAAGTCAGGCGCCGGAAAATGTAACTCCCCATTCCTGTGGAGTCCCATAATACTCCATGGGAGTGGGAAGACGTAAGCGCAAGCACCGTTGCTAATGGTGCCAATGCTTCTGTGAAAACTCTGCGGGCATGTGCCGTTACGCTCGGCATGTCAGACTTGCTGGGCGCAACGCTCCCTCTCGCAGTCTTGTAGTGTGGCGGTCCAGAAATGGGTTACGGTACGACCGGCACCCATTATTCAGGACCGCCACACTTGTAATGAGGCCCATAGACTTGTTCGCAACTCTGGAGACTGCGAAATACCCAGATTATGCCTCAAGGTACCTGCAGAGAAAGTCCATAGGGCATGGCCTCTGGATAACATGGTCAGGGAGATTTGCCTACAATTGACCCCAGTTCCCCTACTCAACAGGATAGTTCACAAGATGCACCAAAAGTAAGTCACTCAGCACCTGGTAGCACCAATGTGGGCTCGAAAGCCATGGTTCTCTCATCTCATGAGAATGCCAGTCTCCCCACGCAGGAAACTGCCTTGCCCATACAACATGCTTTCGCAAGAGCAAGGCAAGACACTACACCCATGCCCTCAAACGCTCAATTTAGAAGCTTGGCTCCTGAAGTAATAGAGTTTGAGCACCTCCAACTACCCCAGAAATGTATGGACATACTTAGAGAGGCACGGAAACCACCAGTAGATACCCATTTGGGATGGCACAAAGACACTTCTTACACCCTGAGGTGACTTAAATAACTAGGAGACGGTGGACATTGATATATCACGGGTACATTTAGAGCAATACTAAATTTAGTGTCAAAAGGAAAAGGTTAGGGAATAAAACAATGGTTAACAAATACTCTTAAGCAGGTAAGCACTTTTGAACCCCCCAATGCAATGTAGACTAACCCTTTCCCAGCTATAAAAGTAAAGAATGTATGACGTTTTGGAGAGATAGTTAAAACACAAAGTCAGAGGTTAGAAGAGTCTTCAGGGAGCCAGGACAGCCAATGTCAATTGAGCAAAGTCTAGGGGAGCTGGAGTTTTTCTTGAAGGTAAGTAAAAAGTCTTGCACAATATTATAGAGATCTTTTGTCACGATTCGCTCCCTTAGCTCCAGTTCCCACCACTTGGGGGCATGATTTGGGGTTGTTCCCTACTGGACTTTCCTTCCGAACCTTATGCTGCCATGCTGTGATGAAGTGGGAGCGCTAAATCCTTATTTTCCAAGCTACTTCCCTTCCAGATCCATTCCAGGTTTTTGGCAGCCAGCATGCTGCTTTAATCAAATGCCTATGCTTCCCAGAATGCCTGGCCCACTGCTTCATCTCCAGCCTTGCAGGACAAGGTTGGGTGGATGATAGGCAACACTTGTGGCTGCAGGTGCAGCAAGCAGCACACCTGAGGCATTTGCTCGTTAAGCAGCTTTAAAGCCTCAGTTTGCTTCAGTCCAGCGCTGGCCATTGATGCAGTGTTCCTGTTTGTGACTAGTCCCTTGTTCCTTGTTCCTGGTTATTAGCTTTGTGCCTAGTTCCTAGTTTCTATTTCTTGTTCCATATCCCTGGATTTCGGTTTTAATGTGCTTAATTGATTTCAGCTTCCTAGATTCCCTTGCTGTCTTCCTCTGTTTGCAGGCATCATTTGTCAGTGCTTTCCTTTTTGGTGCAGCCTAGTTTGCCTGTGTTCTATATTTCTTTGACTTTGCCCTTTGTTGCTGTAAACCTTGATGCTTTAGTCTTCCTTCTTTATTGATTTAGCTTCCTGCCTTTTTCCTTGGATGGATGGGGGAGGTTTGCCTTTGTAATTACATTTTCTCTGATCCTGTTCCTTTACTTTCTCTTGGAATCCATTCCAGGTTTTCCCTTGCACTTCTGCATTTATTTCCCATTGATTATTAGGTGTGGTGTGGTGTGCTGTTGTAGCTAGCTCCTGTGTGAATGCCTATGTTTTCCTCACTGTTCTGTAATCACTATTCCTACTTGCCCCTTGTTTTGAGTCTTATGTATTTAGTTATCCTCACATTGCTGTTATAGCCTTTCTGGGTCCCTGTTTGATCAACAGGGTTCGTGGGCTTGCTGACATTCAAGTGGTATTTCCCGTCCTTGTGAGTACTGTTTTTAAGTTACCTTATTCAATACCATCAAGAGTGTTAGCTCACAGTTCCTGTCGTTGCTTGCCCTGTATGTGGGCTTAGCGCTGCCAGTACCTGTAACAGCAATTGTGGGTAAGGAGCTTGCCGACTTTCCTTGTAATCATAAGGATCTTCTAAGTGCTTAACCCACATCCCTTTTCATATATTTGTATTGTTGTCACACTCTATTTGCATTCCACTTTAGTATACCTGTGTCTCGGTTCCTGTGTGCATGTTGTTTGACTCAAAGCTATTCACTGTGCGATCTTGTGCACATTTGCCTTACCATATTCACTGCCTTTGTACTCACCTGACATCTTTGTAGAAAATGAAATCTCTGTTGGGCCACAAGCTGGGAGTCTTGTGATGGGCAAAGCTGCAAGCAACTCTGCAAAAGGCAGCCAAAGCAAGTCTCAACTGAGAGCTAGCAAGGCTGCGCCCTTAGTTCACAGAAGCTTAGGTCTGAAGAAATTGGTTCCAGCGGGCTTATGTTCCTGTTGTAGGTCCTGCAGATCCTGTTGTTCCTGGGCCTCAGTAGCGGGGACAAGAGGGAGGACGTCTGGGGACTCCTGCACTATGGATCGAAGGTCGGCAGCAGCAATGGGAACATTTCAGATCAGCAGCACTTCGTGGTTTCAGCTTCTCTTGAATAGCACCACTGTGGTTCTCGGATACCTTATGGGCTTTCCTCGCATCTGGGGTCCAGCACTCCGTTGACGTGGCTCAGGCCTGGTTAGTCCTGTTTCGAGGGAATCCGGAGGATCTTCCTAGAGCTTGTGTCCGACTTAAAGACGATGCACTCGATCTGGTGTTCCTCTCCCTGGCAATCGGTCCCTACAGCAGCAATGGAAGTACAGCCAGCTACGAGAGGATTTGCAGATGAGTTTGTCTTGGGATCGATTGGTCCCACCAACCCAACGGAAGAAGTTGTACTTTCAGGGCTTCTTTAGTCGAGGCCAATTCGGAGCTTCAGCACTGCAGCAGGGCTTCACCGGGCAACCCAACGGTCCACGAGTTGCAGCAAGCATCTCTTCCAAGTTCTTCTTTGGATTCCTTCATCCAGTGGTCGACTCTGCCTTCTGTCCAAAAGACCATGCCTTTTATGCAGGTTTCTCCCATTCATTCGCAGCCTAGCTGTCGCTCACACAGCAGGGTGGCTGTCTTTCAATGACAGCCAGCCAGCCAATCAGCCTTGGGTGCATTCCTGTAACCAAGGAGACTAAGCACAGGGAGTTTCAGGCACCTCCCTCACTTCCTGCCCTGTCAGACACGCTGGAGCCAGAGGCAAGCTTCACTGGTGAATCCCGCCAAAGACAAAACAAACAAAGGGACCAAATCTGATTGGGTGCGCAGAGTTAATCTCAAGAAGGACCTTTCCAACACGAAATGGCGAAAAAAGAAGACCCGGGCCATTTTGACAAAATGGGCACCCATGGGTGCTGTCTTGCAGCTGCAATTGCAGCCCGCAGTAGAAACACTCAATGGTAGTAAAAAGTAACCACTGATACCAGCCATTAATAGTAGAAAGGGTAACATAAAAATGTTGCATGAGAAACTAGACAAAGAGGATACTAAGTAACCCCTCCAGAACCCTATTGTAAGATAGATAGTGTGTGTTGGGTCTACAAAGTTACAAATGTAATTAATGTCAATTGCACTTCACTGCTCTTGGAAACAGTAGTTTAACTAAGAGAAGGTATTTAAACCTTTTGGAAATCTGAAAGACTTCCCTGAGCCACTGCACTGAAGGTGCTGTGTGTCATAATGTAAAAAGATGATGCCTACGGAGTTTGTCAGACTCCAAAAGCAAAAGAAACAGTGTTCAAATTACAGAAAAATACATGATAGAGTGAAAAAAAGGTCTCACTTTCTCCAGGATAAAAATTCAAAGTCCTAAAGTCCAGCAAAAGAGCTGGGGGTCTCTAAGGTGGGAGGAATTAAACACTAAAATTAAAATCCTCCCTAACACTCGTCCCCCCTAGACTAAGGGACAAGATGATTTAATCCTCACCAGCAACCTTTTGTAACCCTTGCTATGGCACTTTTTCCAGGTGTTTTCATTTGTAAGCTTTATGACCTACAAATACTGTGGGGTACATCTTTCTTATTTAATGTATGAGGTATCTGAGTTAACAGTCCCTCAGAAGTTGTGACAACCTCTGAACCTGTAATAGGCTTTTTCAATGGGTTCTTTAAAAAACTCCCTAAGACCTAGAGGGGCCTCCAGGGAGCCTCACCACCTCTCCCACAAGAGCATGTTGGGTCTCAGGTGTCTTGGAGGGGTTGTGGTCAAGCAAGGTATATGCTCCACTTCCTCTTATATCTGGTTTTACCTGGCCTAGAGGTGTGGAGTCTTCAGCAAAAGATCCAGCAGTCTGAAGGTGTTTTAGCCTTAGACTTGTCTTTCCTGGTTTTCCACCAGTTTTGAGAATTACCAGTTCTCACAGGTCTAGATAGGGGTCCAATTTGTCTATCCACCTCTTCTTCAGAAGCAGTGTGGGTCAAAGACTTTACAATTAGAGTGGCAATGATGGAGCACGGTTCGGGCTCCCCTTTCCCTAATAGTCTAGCCTTGGATTTGCCTTGGTTAAAGGTTTACTTACTAACACAAGGACTTACAGTAGGGTTCTCTGTAGAGGGTCCCACAGGCTCAGAGGGATCTCTTAAGGTGACCTCTCTAGCCAATTTGGTTTGGTTCTGTTTCTTCCTACTGGGAGGCCTGAGGGTACTGGACACTACTCCTGGAGTTTTTAAGTCATTCCCCAACAGGACTCTCCCAGGAACCTCATTCTGAATACTGACAAGGATCTTCAATGTCATATTGTTACACTGAATGAGAGCAGTGTCTCTCATGGCAGGAGTTTACTGGCCATTCACAAGAACACTGTCCATATAAATACTCTTTGGTGTTATATGAAATGGAGCTATACACATCCGTATTCAGATTTTTACACAGACCTAGAGACACTTACGATGTACTGGCATGAACACCAAAGGGGTCTTCCGCCAGTAGGTGAACGCAGTAGGTGCACGTGGGTACTAGCCATTTGTACTTCACCCACCGGTATGAAAGCTAAGGAGGCAGTGCTGATCCGGGAATGTTTACCCTTGCGCCTGGGATCTCCGTTCCTATGGTCTACAGACCCACAGGCATAGCATTTACCAAATGCTCTCTGGAATAGGGGTTTCCGCTGACCTACCTCTCGTTGGACACCAGAGGGTACACTAGACTGACTAGGTTTCCCATGGGATCTTCCCTTATATGGTTTGGGGGCCTCTTCTGGGTGGTTGGAATTAGAAATATCTTTATTCTCACCTTTGTGTTGAAAAAAAAAATTCGACCATTTGACCTGTCGACCTTTTGTTGTCGACCATTTGTCCTGTCGACCATTTAGATTCGACCAAATGACCTAGAACCTTTCCCTGCTCCTTCTTGTGTGGTGGCCCCAGAATCCTTATGAGTGGCCCTGTTGGCTACCCATGAGTCAGCTGCTCTTGCTAACTTTTTGGGATCATTCTCATTTGAGTCAGCCATGTGCTGACACAGCTCAGGAGAGCAGGCATCAAAAATAGACAAAAACACATTTCTCATTCCTTCAAAGGTGTTCACTTTGTAACCCTTAACCCAGCCATCTATGTTTTTCAAACATTCACACACCTAGGTAGCCATCAGTCTTTTTGAGGGTCCTAAACCTCTTAAAGTACTGTGAAGGATTTTTCCAAAATCTGGCTATCAAGCCCAGCTTGACCTTCTCATACTCCTGTCTTTCAAGTTCACTCACCTCCATTACAGCATCAGTTGCAACCTGGGGAAGCCTAGACAAAAGCCATCTGATTCCCTGTCAGACCCATGATTGTATTCAAATGCACCCAACCAATCCAAAATATCAAGATTCACATCATACATACTCACTGCGTCTTTAGGCAGGCAAGGACTCGTGGGACTGGAAGACCTAGAGGACTCTGGGAGGGAAACATTTTCAAGAATCTTTTCATTTCAAGAGCATGTTGCATTTCCAATTCTGTGAGCTTGATGTCCTGATGTTTGGCTTCAGCTTGAGCTTGCAACCTTTTAAATTCAAATTCAAGTCTCATTCTTTCAAGAAACACATATTCTGGACTCAGTAATGGACCTTGTGGGGTCCCAGTGGACATGGTTTGAGGCGAAAGGGCTCCTATCCTGCCTGTGACTCCTCTACCTCTTCTGACTCTTCTAAGCCATTAGAGTTAGACTCTGAACTATCATCCTCATTATCAATTTACACATGTATGTTGGTAGGTGTTACAGGCCTACTACCCAAACTTTGGTGATTCAACAACCTTGTAATCCACTCATTTCTCTTTCCTTTTACAGTAGGATTCCTGGCTTTACAGCAAAATGGGGCAAGGACCTGGGAATCGACTTATCCGGTCAGTTGTGGGGAAAAATATGCAGGAGAGTAAAGATGTCTACGTTGTCTCTACAATATTGAATGCAGGTATTTAAATTGATACATAGGTGGCATTACCCACCCGCAACTCTAGCAAAGATATATCCAGGGGAGGGTTCACGCTGTTAGCGCTGTAGGTGGACAAACAGTGATTACTATTATATGTGGTGGAGCTGCCCCCGTATTCAGATATATTGGGAGGATGTACTGGAATGGCTGAAGGATCTAGATGGGGTTCACAGGCCAATGGACTCAACCTTGCTCAAGAGTGCGGGAGAAGGAGGAGGATATGGGGGAGGAGAGTCACATGGTCCGAGCCCTATTAGTAGCAGCAAAGAGTTGTGTGGCGCAACATTGGAAAAGGGGGAAGTGCCCACTGAAATGAAATGGGTACAGAAGGCAAAGTCCAAATATGATATGGAATACCTGACCCATTTCCTGGACGAGGCACAAGCGGACATTGAAGGGATTTAGCTGCCTTTCATCAATAAGTATGGGTGATAAGCTGCCTTGGGAAAATAGAGGGATGACAAGGGAATCTATTAGTTGTGGCAGAGGTATAGGGCGAGGCGGTGGTATTGCATGTAGGGGGTGTGCAAGGTGGATGTAGGGGGGGTGATCTCAAGAGTTAAATGTTGACCATTGTGGTGAAAATATTGATGTGTTGCAAAGAAATGACAATAAAATAAAATTTTCAAAAAAAAAAAAACACCTTACCTTAGCCTTGCCAGAACCTGTACAGCTTAAAAATATAAGGCATGAGAAGATGCCGTCATGTACATGACTTTGCCAGACTCAGTGGTAGTGGCTACTGCTGGAAGAAACTTTTCGAACCCAGTGGTCGTAACATCTGTACCACCAGATCAAGAGGCTATGGAATTGGACTTTTAATGCAAAGTATCCTATATAAAAAAGAGAATGAAGCCCACACCCCTGTGGTGTCATCCAGAACTTTAGTAGCAATGAGCTTTCTCCCTCAGACTACAAAATATACATGATACATAAACAACCACGTAGATGACTCAGAAGTGCCTCAGAGCCATATTCTGGCATTCTCAAAGCAAGGGATTTTAGTATTAATGTGAAGAGCCCCTTGACCCTCATTCTGTGTGAGCGCCTTTGGCCGAGTAATTGTTGGAACTGAGATACCTGCCTGACCCACGAGAGCTGTCCAATAATCCTTAGTGTACAGGGAATAAGCTAAACCAGCCCTGCTGACTTCTCTAAGCCCGCAAGTTAATACTAACCAGATAAAATATGATACAGGCAAAGGGAATATGCAGCATTTCTCCAATCTATAGAAGAAAGCAGCACCAGTCCCACTGGCCTGAGAAAGACACTGCAGCATACAATGTCAGCATTAAGAAAATAACCAGAAAGAAGCTGAACTACCAGTACTGCCAGCCTCGAAGAGCCTTGCATTGCAACCTCAGCCAGAAAGTTGATTTGCCAAAAAAAGGCGGCTGTGCCCTTAGCCATACTGGCCATCAGTCTGTAGCTCCAAGGTGCTACAGGCCAGTGTAGCTGTACCTCTAGGAGGTGGTATTGCAGTCCAGACACATAAGCCTGTGTATGTTTGTGTTCCCATTTTTCATTTTTGGAGCATCCAAAGGTTACGTATGAGTTTTATATGGTGTTATTTCTGTTTTGGTAATCTACAGCTAATGTTAGTACATACTCTTGGACGTATGGTTAGTAAGAAGTAATTTAAAAGTGATTTTAATCCAAGAACCAGTGACCTGTGGCATTGTGCAGGAACTGTTTTAACAGACCAGCAAACGATGAAAGGTCTTTAGCTCCAGGTTTGGAGAAAAAAAGCGAGAGGAGAACTTAATATCGCAGAGACTCTGTGACTCTGTTGCATTGTGGATATTTGTGCACACCGTTCTGCAGGGATGTCATTTCACCAAAATGCCATGGATAGCGGAAGTGACATTGCACGAACCGTGACCCCCTGATGACATGACAGGATTTGATGTAATTTGACCCTGCCCCCAAGTGACATCAAATTAAGTGGTGGTAAACGACCTTCAGATTTTGTAGATTCATCTAGCACCCGTGTTTCCAGGTGCTCTCGTCTCAGCCAGGTATAAGAACCGAGCCACAGAGGGATGCATAATTTGTCCACGATTACCCATTTGGGGAATGCCATTTTCCAGATTCGACATGGGATCTATATGTAAAACATACATAATGCCGTATTTGTAACAGGGTAACCGAAATCTGTAACACAGGCTACAGCTAGTGTATGAAACATCTATAGGTTAATGGACACAGAAGTACAAGTTATCTGTGGCATTGCTGTGTTAAACAAGCCAAAAAAGCACTGACCTGGGGAGGCGTGCGCTGCTGTTTAACCAGGAGAAAACTGCTGTACTAGCAAGGCCTGAAAATTAAATAATTGACCAGGATTTAGTATCAACAAAATTCCCTGGTTCTAAATGTATATATGAGTCAGCTACCATTACGATAGAAGAAACCTATTAGACTGGTATGAGTGCACCTTATAATGTTATCTTTGCTGGAGTATAATACCTGGGAAAGTTTCTTTCACTATACCCAAGACCCCCCCAGCCCCCATAGTTTTTATTAGCTAAGCGTAATACTGGGTGCCAGAGGACTTTAAAAAAAAAACACCATTTAATGTAATATCATTGCTGTACACATACATTCATAGCACCACACAGTTATTTAAAATTGAATACACCCACAAGTTGCTTCTCACCCCGTGACTCACTGGCAGACTTCAAGGTGCGCACTGCACACTACCCCTTTGTCAGACCCAGTGGTGCCCAATGGCGTAGCACACAATTTGGCAGTTCCCATGCTAGCCACTCTGTGGGGGCCCCCCCACAAGCTACATAACAAAGCACAGGCACGCCACACCCGGGCCGGTCCATAGCACCACGTGTGCGGAATGTCCATGATGATTATGCCGCTGCAGGGGCATGCACTACTGCAAGTGAATGAAGTAAATATGTTTTTCAATCAAAGCTTAAATGTTGAGAAGGGGCGGTGCCTGGTCCACAAATATACCAGCCACCAGTGGTGGCTGGTGAGTTATTTCTCTGGAGAGGGTGTAATTATTTGCCACATGTATGTGATTGCGATGGGTTGGGGGTGGGGGCGGCGGGATTCTTCTCCCTCCCCTGAGTAAATGTTTGGGTTAAATTGGTGCATTACAAAGCACACTTTCTGCGAAAATGTGGGTAAAAGGCCAACCAAAAGTACACAGAGCATATCCCAATGCATTATCATGCCGGTCCGTCTAATATATGCTAGTATAAAAAACATTTGTAAGCTGGCTGTGCCCATACATTCCCATATAAGGCCATACTAACGTTTGCTTTAAGACGTTTTTATATAGTATCATTACTAGTACTGGGCGCAAAACTGGCTCTGCCAATATATGCCAGTCCTCCTATGTAAGTACATGCTCCCGTTGGTTTGACCCTTAAAAGTGACATGTCACAATAGGAAAACCTGTCCAAACTGGTTTCAATGTAAGCCAATCTAGACCCATAAGAACACTTACCTTGCTTGATCCATTATAGATGCTCAGTTAATAAAATGTCATGCTACAGCGAAGAATATCCAGGCCGCTATGCCAAAAAATCAGTCTAGCGAGGAAACACTGCTTATCATGCTTGCTTTTTTAAAGATGCTGAGTAATAAATGTCATGCCAAAGTAAGCAATGGCTAGACTGGCAGCACCAAATCGCCAGTCTAGCCAGTGAATGGCAGACATGAACTTGCCTTTGCCCAGAAATACTAGTAAAACATGCAAAGCCATTAAAGGATGTGGCAAAAATGCTCCAGTGAACCCCAGACTCCCAGGGTCTTACACATACATGCATCTCCTTTTCACCCAGAACATTCACACACACACTACCACATGTATTCTCATTCACCCACCCGTCACTCACACTTTCTCTTATATGCACTCATTGCATTCTCTACACAGGCACACGCCCACCCACTCAGAACATTCAAAAACACGCCATCACATTCATACTGATTCACTCACCAGTCGCTCAATCATACACCTTTTATTACCTCCACCCATTGCATTTTCTACACAGGCGCTGCACCCACCCAGAACATTCAAAAAACACATCACATCACCTCCCATTCACCCACCAGTCACTCACACCTTCTATTACAACCACTCATTGCATTCTCTACACAGGCTGTTAGGGAGAATTTTCATTTTAGTGTTTAATTCCTCCTACCTTAGAGACCCCAAGCTCTTTTGCTGGGCTTTACAACTTTTAATTTTTATCCTGGAGAGAGTGAGACGTTTCTCTGTAATTTTTACACTGTGTTTCTTTTGGTTTTGGAGTCTGACAAACTCCATAGGCATCATCTGTTTACATTGTGTCACACAGCACCTTCAGTTCAGTGGCACAGGGTTGTCTTTTTCAGATTTCCCAACATTTTAAATACCTTTTCTTAGCTAAACTACTGTTTCCAAGAGCAGTCAAGTGAAATTTACTTTACTTACATTTGTAACTTTCTAGACCCTGCACACACTATCTTACAATAGGGTGCTTTAGGTGTTACTTAGTATCACTGTTGTCTAGTTTCTCGTGTAACATTTTTATGTTACCCTTTCTACAATTAATGGCTGGTGGCAGTGGTTTACTTTTTACTACCATTGAGTGTTTCGACCGCGAGCTGCAATCGCAATTGCAGTAAAGCACCAATGGGTGCCCATTTTGTCAAAATGGCTGGGTCTTCTTTTTTTTTCCATTTCTTGTTGGAAAGGTCCTTATTGAGAAGTACCTCAGCCCCGGTGCTACAACACCCCGCCCAGATCTCTCATATGACGTGGAAACAGATGCCTCCAGCATGGCAATGGGGGCTGTACTTTCCCAAAGGGATCCCGAAAGAGGCCAGTTACATCCCGTGGCCTTTTGGTCGCGAAAATATAATACACCTGAAGTTAACTATGCAATAACAGACAAGGAACTCCTAGCAATCAAGGCAGCCTTTAGGGCTTGGTAGCATTACCTCCTAGGCGCCAGAGATACCATCAGAGTAATCACAGACCATCGCAACATACAATACCTCAAGACGGCAAAGGCTCAATCATCCTGTCAACTACGATGAGCTTTATTCTTCGCAGAATATGATTACATAATCACGTACCGACCTGGAGTCCAGAACGGAAAAGCCGACGCGATATCCCGCATGGGTATTGATGAGAACGCATATTCAACCCCAGACCCGGTGGCCATTATTCCAGGTGACAAACTACTAGGACTTACAACAACGTCATCTCTGGACGAATTCCAAAAGGAAATTCGGCTCCTAATGAACACCGAGGCTCTACAAGACTGGACCACTCAAGGTGAACATTACACAACAAAGAACCAACTCCCGTATTTCAGAGGGCATTTATATCTACCGAATAAGGCACTACAAGAACAAGTAATTTCTGATTATCACGACCGACCCCATGATAGAAGGACATCCAGGAATTACCAAGACGCTAGCTAGACGATTACATGGTTTCCCCTCCGTCCTGATTTCTGACCGAGGGAGTAAGTTTGTGTCTAACTTCTGGAGGAAGAGTTGTGCAATTGCCCAAATCGATATTAGTCTATCCACTAGTCACCATCCCCAAACTGATGGCCAAACGGAGCGGACAAGCGGACAAATCGGACACTAGAGCAATACCTACAGTGTTACATCAAGTGGACGAAAGCTGGAAGGATGTGCTGTGGATAGCCGAATATGCCTACAACAACTCGCTACACACCAGTACCGGACAGAGTCCATTCTATACCGTATATGGAAGGCACCCACGTACTTCCGAATTAGGTACCCCCATGGCCTTGGAAATGCCTGTGGTGAAGACTTTACATACAACCATCACTCAAGCCTTCAAAAAGGCAGCAGAACACTTGATCCAAGCCAAAGAAAGGCAGAAAAGATTCTCTGATAAACACCGAAGAAAAGCCCCAGACTACCAAGTCGGAGATGAAGTCTGGTTGGCGTCTCGGCACGTGCCCATAAGAGGAACTCTAACATTTTGTCCCAGATATCTAGGGCCCTATACCATCAAGGCTATTATAAATCCTGTGGCAGTAAAACTAGCTTTACCACCAAATATGCAGATCCATCCCGTATTTCACGTGTCACTCTTAAAGCCTGTTCAGCCTGGAACTCGGGTCAAAACACCACCAAATCCGGTACTGGTTAACAGAGAACCTGCATTTGAAGTCAAGGACATCCTAGATTCTAAACTCAGCAGGTCCAAGTTATATTACTTGATGGACTGGAAGGGATACAGCCCTCAGGACAGGACATGGGCGCCTAGCGAGCATGTCCATGCGCCACGCCTGGTAAGACGATTTCATCGGAACCATCCAACCAAATCAGGGCCAGACGGAGGACATACCTTGAGAGGGAGTGCTGTCACGATCCATGCCCCTGACCCCCTCAGGTATAACAGCCCCCTGGCAGTGGGGCTAAAGCCCTTCACACTGGCCTCAAGGGCCTTACAACTTACAACCCCATCAGAAACATACACGGAGTCAGTCCTGGCGCCTTTGGCGTCAGGCTCATTATCAGGAATAAAGTAATACCAGTTTTGTACCTTAATCCAACATGGAATCCTATTACACAGCTCAGTTCTTTAGAACCAAGCCATGCGGTCTAGTTTTTTGGGTGTGGCTGGGCCTGGAACTACTTGGCCTGGAACTTCTTTACCTGGGCTATTTAAACCACACCCAAACAGCAGAACACGCTTCGCGTTATTCTGCACTCCTCCAGCGTAACGCTCATCGTGGCCTGCTCCTGCTCATCTGCTTCTCCGGCGCCCCGATCCTGAAGCCCTAGATCCGGATTCCATTAATAATCTGGAAGAACAAGGACAGCATTAGCGAGCAAGAACACTTACCTGTGAAGTAACCAGCCTTGAATCCATCCTGCGCTTCGCTTACCTCGCCCATCTCTGGGTTTCACCGCAACCTGCAAGGGAGAAGAAACAAGGTCAGCATTAACAAAGCACTTACCTGGGCAAACAGCGCTTCGATCGCTCATCAGTCCGGAACAGCACCGCAACCTGTACAAAGAAGAGAAGAGAACACAGGTTAGCAATTAACACCAATAAACAGTGCAGCACTCCGCGCATCAATAACTGGGGTAAATTGCAAACATTCTTGTATTCACTGCAAACTAATTGTGTACATGCAGATTCATTACATTTTCTTAAAATGCACATAATATCATGGTGATGCACTACATTTATTTTGCTTGCAAAGTATCATGGCGATGCAAATATACCAGTGAGTATATTGCTGCTGCTATCTCTCACTTGTTACAGTGTCCTGTCAACTAGCATTGGACGCTAGCACAGTAGGCAGGGGTCGGGGTGGCGGGGGTAAGGGTCGAAGGGCAGAGGAAGCCACTTCTTGTGGGTAATTAACAAATTAGTAACTTTCAAAAACCAAGTGAGTTGTTTTGACATTACATTACAGTCAAGGAAATGTGTTGTTTGTTTCCTAATGGATATGCAACTCTAGTAACAGTCTAGAGAACTGCACCTTCTATTTCTTTGTATGCTCAGCTGCTGAGAGCATTTCAATATAAACATATGTTCTTTATTTATTGACTCAAGCATCACCCTGCATCTTGTTTAACTGATAACAATGAATTACAGAGGGATCCCTAGTTACAGAAGAATACACTCAAGCTGTTCTACCTCTAAGCATTGATGCTATTAACCTCAGAATGTCTTCTACCGGGCTCCATAACAAACCTCAGTAAGGCTCTTGTTGAA
Source organism: Ambystoma mexicanum (assembly GCF_040938575.1). Lineage (NCBI taxonomy): Eukaryota > Metazoa > Chordata > Amphibia > Caudata > Ambystomatidae > Ambystoma > Ambystoma mexicanum. The sequence continues at coordinate 144,141,972 of NC_090921.1, forward strand.
TTTTATCTAGGTTGTGGTTAGGAAGGTTGGGCAAAAGTATAGGCTGTATTATGTGCTCAGTCATTTTACTTCCTATGTCAGGGTTACAAGCGAGGCTCTCATAAGAATTTACTTCCTGCTTGGAGTGAAATGATTTTTCAGGGAGTACATAAATAATTAGCTTTGCCAACAGGGATACTTTATGCTTATTAAAAGATGTTCTTTCCCCTTAAAATTCATCTTGAGATTGTGCAGAAATATTATTAGAGTTCCTTTCTTTGTCACTGCTGTGTTGGGCACTGATTTGAAAAAATATTCGAAATAATATCAGTGGAGCTTTGTTGATAGAAGCCAAGGGTTGGCTCCTATGTGTTCATTGTTTCCTGTTTTTGATGGGCCCATTTTAGGGATATTTTTCTTAGCTGTAAGGCTGGGTTTGAGTAAGTGCTGCCGTAACTCACAGGACAATGTAATGTGTTTAGTAAGCAGAATCTATGGGATTTGTATCATCATATTCTGTGGTGCAGACTTGGATGCAATTCCCATCCGTACACAAATTATGAGAGTCATGTTTTCTGGGCCCCTAAATTACTTAAAGTGACACATGCATTCCTATTAGCATGTTTTCTGACACAATCCTTTTAGTTGCCATTATTCCATCTGCAAATATTGTATCCAGTCTGATTTCTTGACAGCCACATCAGTTATGAAAAGCGATAATTGGTTATTGCAATACACAAGTGTTTTTCCAGTGGCATAAAGCACACATTTTTCTCTGCACAGGAGTACTTTTGCAGATTGTGAGATCTTGAACTGGTTGAGGTCTCTTTATAATCATAAATAATATTTGTTTTTTTAGCCTATGTATTTCGAAGAATTGTTGTATGATGCACCTTTTACACAGATTTGTAAAGAATTACAGTGGTTGGGAAGGGAAAATTCCTTTCCAAACTCGCTTCGGAGATGGTAGCTCACTAACTTTGCATGCTCCCAAAGTGGCTTACCTCGTTAGTCGGTTGCGCACGTGGAAAATAAAGTGTCCACGAAAGGCAACCAGTTCCGCACTTACAGAAAAATAATTAGGGGGAACATTGATGAGGACTAATTGTATGTTAATTTTGTCATCAAACTTGCTCATCCGAAATCTGACAGTTGGTGTCTTATGTTTCATGAGCCAAAGCTGCCTACCATCCTCATTGACTACAGTTTTGTGCTTCTTAAGGAGGTCTATAGGCTACCTGTAAGTCTTTTTTTATTGTTTCGATTGGTAATACTGCTGTTTATCATACCGTGTCTTCCATTGCCTGATGCAGGCATGAATGCTAAGCATCTACAATTCTATTAGTGCAGTATTGATGATCTCAGACATTCCTCTTTGTGCTCCTTTTTCCAATTAATAATTATAATTGTTCCTTTATAACGCACTTAATATCTTCTAAGCGCTGGATCGGGATTCAAATCTTTGTTGCGCTGCATTGCCTCTGAGCTGAATTCTTACCCAACTGATTAACGTGGAATGCTGTAAAATCTGTCATTATGTTCTAGATAATCAAAGAGACTGAACACACAACGATCATCTCTGTCAAAGAAGAATTTCAGGGCAGATGGGATGTTGGCAGGGTCAACATATCACATTTTCAAAACAATTTCGGGATACAACCTTCAATCGGCACAGGCTTTCTTGCAAGATCAAACCTTTCTACTACGGGGGTAAAACTGGTGAGCTACAAACAAGGCAACAAAGGTCACTTGCCCAGTCAGTCCTTCAGATACACACCATACACCATTTCTTATTTGCTGAGTCAATTACTACTAGCTAAAGGCTAGTGGTGAGTGCGTGTTTGGTGGTCTGTGCTACAATATACAGTTGGAACCTCCACATTTTTACATTTGAGTATTGGTGTCATGTTATGGAATTTTTGGACGCACAAACATTCAAGCAATGACGTGCTGCTGAAAATAGCTTAACCTTGATGATATCCGCATGCACAATTACCTTTTGATAGTAAACTTAGTCAAAACCACTGGCAATTCTTTCAGGCGGCTTTGCAGTCTATCAATTCTGGCCTACCCTGATTTCACAGAACGGGAAAAAGCATATACTAATCAACTGAGGTCCCACCCCAAAGAAAGTCCACAAGTAACCCCGGTCATGCTTCTTCCTAGTTGAAGCTCATTATTGTGGTGTACTTTGGGATTTTAGGAAGGCTCCCATTGCTGTGAGGACCAACACTGATTTTAATTTGTGTCAAGCCTGGCTGTAATGGCGCAGGCGGGACAAAATGAAGGAATGGAAGCTGCCTAGAGGAATGCCCAATGCTTGGGATACATTTGGAACTTTCCTTCCATCAGTTTTGGTGTTTCTAGTGATTCAATATAGGCACTTTAACCTAATTTAGTGAGTGAAGCCCCTTCTCTGCAGAAGAATGACCAGTCTATCACAAACAATAGCGCAGACTTACCCAGCAGTTTAAAATACCCCCGCTGGGCTGGTATGGGGGCCACTTTGACAGCAATTTGTGAGTCTATTAAAAAGGCATGCAATACCCACCCACACCTTTGAAGGAGTGTCCTTCCTTGTGCCCCAAGACTGAGAGGTTAATGAGTGGCAACTAGACGCTCCATTTCTAGGCACTCTGCCTGTGTCAGAGGAACACATACCTTGTTGTCAGTCAGCTCAAACTCCATTGGAGCCTGGTGGGTGTGAGTGAAGAGACTGCGATTGGAGCATGGTGCACTCCAGTGCTGATATGATAGCAGTGGTGCCCAGGTGGACTTTGGCAGGTCACTGCACTGCAACCGACACAGGCACGCTGGGTCGATCTGAGGTGTTGGTGTCGGTCATGCCCGACCTCTGGGCCCGGCTTTGCCACTGACCCCCAGCATGATCTTTGCCATGGGACTAATTTTGTAACCCTGTCTCTGTGTATTCAGCTAAAATCCAGGGTCAATAAAATATTCCATGGAATCTTGTGTATTTGCATCTAAGAAAAGCCATATACTGGTATTTTGCACTTAGAAGGTGGCTGTGGATACTTCTGGGAAAACATCCCCTGGGAACAGCGGGGTGTAATGAGAAGTAGCCCATTATAGGATTATACGTATCTCACCACCCAAGCAGTATACTTAGGGACAATACTATTTAAGAACTATACCCCATGCAAAGACACATCAATGATTACAATCTTGCAGTTAAATAAACCCTATAGACTAGGTCATTTATTTAACATTTGGGAGACCTCCACACAGGGAATCTTTACAGCTTTTTCACCTCCAGCGGCTGAATCCCACTCTCCCTTTCCTCCCTAACCTGCTGCAAGCCCGTTTGCTCTCTCCCCTGCCCCATTAGCACAAGGCAGGGGACACGTGATACAGAACCCTTTCCATTTCAAAATGCGATGTCTAGCCTTGCCTGTGTTACCATGCCCAGCACTTTCACTCCTCTGGCCCTGGACTCGGATCACACACCGTCCAGGTAAAGACAACGGCCAAATCCCAGTCACCCCAAATCCCCGCAGACATACACATACATATCTCCTACAATTTTGCACATAGGTGTCCTCAACTGCGATTTTCCCTTTTGGTTTTCCCCACTAATTTTGCATTTATGTGTTCCCCAATGTAATGTTTCTTCAAGGTGTCACCACTGTAAATGTGTTCATTTGTGTCCCTCACTGCAATTTTACTCCCAGCTAACCACTACTGTAATTTGGCTCCTAGGTGTTGCCCCTGTAACTTTGACCCTAGATGTGCTCAGCTGTAACCCTGCTCCTATGGCCACCCTCTCTTTATTTTGCTCCTAGGTATTTGCTTCTGTAATTTTGCTCCTAGGTGTTCCCCCTGTAACTATGACCCTAGGTGTGTTCAGTTGTTACCCTGCTCCTATGGCCACCCACTCTTAAATTTGCTTCTAGGTGTCTGCAGTTGTAATTTTTTTGTGAAGTGTCACGATTTTATTACACGGCACACTCCAGCCAGGCACTCCTTCCTCGACAATGAATGTGGCGTACAATAAAGCGCTATTTACTTTTAATAGACCACGAGTTATTTTATTTGAGTAGGCCTCCAACCCATCTCTCCTCCAACCTCCACAAACACTCTGTGTCGCAATGGACCAGGCATCAGGCCTCAGGCCGGTGTCTATCAATAAGATATGTATTTATTTTTTAATGGAAAAAGAAACTCAAACAATTTTACAGCCACTACTCTTGTGGTACACAATTGCATTAATCTCTACAAAACAATTCAGTGAAGATATACTGTTACAATTATCAAAATCTTTAATGGCAACGCAGACAAAGAGCAATTTTTAGAAAGAGATAACCCCAATGGTTTTGCACTCCCCTATGCAATACTCACCCCCAAACATTAGCTAACTTGATTCCTTTGAATGGAAGGCAGTGGCAAGGAGTAGGGATAGAGAGAAAATCGAATTTTGAGTAAAGCCCACCACCCCAGGACGGGAGGCCTGCTAAGAAAGTGAAAACCCGTTTTTGGAGCAAAAGGGCAGAATTGGATTTTGATTATTACTCACAACTGCTATAGGACAGAATAAAAGGAAATTCGTGTTGCTACACTTGAGGAGATAGGGAAGCTTAGTGACTACTAATCAGCACCCCAGGGCAACGTGGAAATAAAGTAGGACTTTTGCTTTCTGCAACAGTGCTTCCTGCTGAGTGCTGACTGTTCGGCTGTATCCCCTGTTGGATTGTGGATTCAGGAATTCTCTTCTACGGCTCATTGTACTCTCTGTTGGAATATACTGGGCCAAGCCACGCCCATTTGCAGCCATAGCACATAAGCAGCAGGCGACGTGCTTCCTGCGCGCATGCTTCCTGCAAGAGTGCTTCGTGCCGAGTGTTGACTGTTCAGCTGTATCCCCTGTTGGATTGTGGATTCGGAAATTCTCTTCTACGGCTCATTGTACTCTCCGTTGGAATATACTGGGTAGGACCTCTTTAAAGAAGAAATATAGAGACAGATAAACATTGCCAAAGTGATTAAAACGCTTTTATATCTACTTTTTAGGCTAAGCCATGCCTATTTGCAGCCGTAGCACATAAGCAGCAGGCGACGTGCTTCCTACGCGCGCACGCTTCCTGCCGAGTGCTGACTGTTCGGCTGCCCCGCATGTATACATTGAAAACAGACATGCCGGAAAATCTGACAAATGCAGTGTCCTGCATGGATGAACCCATGAAGGAGGTGGAATCCTTGGCCTTACTTGCAAAGCTTTCAATAATTCCCGCCGAAGTGCGAGTACAGCCCTGTATGGACAAACCTCTAAAGGAGGCGGGTACGTTACCATCGGCAGCTAAACTCCCAATGACTCCCACTGAAGCGCAAGTCCAGACTTTAACGAAAATAATTAAACTTAAAAACAACACTTGTTCGAAATCTGTGGGTGCGAGTGCAGATTTGAGGAAATTGTGGACTATGACGCCCAAGTTAATTAACTTGGTAACAAGCTCAGATGATTTCCAGCTACAGCCGAAACTGCCGGTTGTGTCAATGGGTGAGTTACTCTGTCCCAACTCTGACCCTGAAATAAGAAATACACATGTTACAGACGAGGAACTGTTACAGATTAACCCACAAGCAAACTCGCATATGTCTAATGATGTTTCTCAGGTACCTGCTTGAACCCGGAAATGTATCAGTGTGTGACAAGCTGGATTCCAACATGGTGGCTTTCTCTGTACAAGTGAATGTTAATGCTAGTGTAGATGTGCCTTATCTTTACTCACAGACACTTATGAGCCAGGAAGCCCGTATGCATCATTTAACTAACACGAGTGAAACAGGTATTAACATATAAAAACAATTACAGTGCCGATGATATCGGCAGCAAATGCTATCTGACACTATGAGCACTATCTGACGATATGAATCTTACCCTAAGTAACCAACCCAAAGGAGACAGGCAGGGTACTACTCATAGTGATAGCTCACCTGAAACTCGTGTAATTAATACACCACCTAATCTTTTGAATCAAACAACAATCTGTACACAGGAGCTAGACAGATCAGAAACTCATGTCAGTTTCCAATCATTTGAACCAGACAATGACTTCCACACAGAGATAGATAAACTAGATACACTTAAAGATACTCGTGTGCCAGAAACTCAAATGAATCATAACATCACGCTGGATGAAGTGATTTTGAGCAGATATACAGCCAACCTTTCTGCCTCACCCCACTTCATTCCGCACGCGGAGATAGACATCATGAATTCTACCATGTCATCAGAGATGTCTTATATTAATATACCTATTTGGCAGCCTTCGTCAACGGGAATTATCCACGTTAAGAGCCCCCAAAAGCACCACGTATGGTAATATTAACCTGTTATGTGGTCCCTCTATTCACCATATAGGGAATATGACAAACATAATTAGCTATAGATTTAGCTCCTCATTTGTCCTACTTTCTTTTAATCCACAGGTTGCACGGACAGACTACACCTTTCTTCTCACAAAGCAGTTGATATTTTATATTGGGATTTTCATAATATTGACTATCTCCTGATGAATGTTCTCTAAGTAACTCTATAAGAACAGAAACATGTCGAGACATTTTTCCTGGATCAGTACAGGGAAAGAACAATCGATGTTATCTAACAATGATTAGAAGCTGATACAATACCAGATAGAGGTCGTATTTATTTATTACTCTATGTCAATCAATCATTTGAGTGTTAATAACTAAATCCTATGTTTTTTATAATGATCTAGAGAGATCCTTATGCATTTATCTAGCACTTGTATTATGAATGATAATAATTATTATGTGCTTTATTAATTTCTTAATGTGTATTAAATTAAAATGTGTATATTGATTCCTTTTGAACTTACTATGCCATACAACCTGCTTATTGAGCTCTGCCTCATATATAATATTGAAGTTTAAACCCCCCCGGGCATAGACAGAGCAGACACTTGCTTCACCCCTTTGGTGGACCAGTGACTACCGGGATTCCTCTTCTATTAACAGATGTCTTATATTAAACCTACACCTAGACCAGATTTTGGATTTAGAAATCCGAATTTCCTGGCTTACGATATTACTATGGCAGCAATGAACACAGGTATCTACAGTTTAACTAAAATGTATGAGCATCTTGAACAAAAAATGGATAGGTGCGTGGAGATAGTGAATGGATACAACGTTCACTTCGACCAGGTGTCTAGTGAGTTGAACGAAATAAACATCAAAATGGCAAACATGAAATCACAAAGTTTGGATGAAGTAAATAAAATGCAACCAAATTGTGACTTGCGATATTTAATTCATAATCAAAAAGAAATATGTAACGAAAATTCCAAACATAACAAACAGTCGCTTAACAAATCTAATCTTATAGATTTGATTTCACAGGATAATGTTCCATTGACAACTTCATTGAATGAAGTGACACCCATTCCTGACGTGAACCTTGTATCCTCTGATGCTGATCCTGTTGAATCAGAAAGCATTAAGAGCATGCCACTTTCCAATGACAAGCCGATGTATGATATTTTCTATCAAAGAAAAATATTTTTTTAAAAGAGGAGTTAGGCACTTAAAAAAACAAAAAAACAAGCGAGTATAAAAAACAAACATCTAAATACAGAAAACAGAAAATGTTTAAAAGCTATAACCATACCTACATCTAATAAAACACATAGAATGCTTGAAAAAAATAGCCGGACCAAATGATTGAAGATATAACATCAAATGAAGATATCAACTCAAATGTGAGTATATCATTGGAGATGGAGTCTGATCCGAATATGGACATTTTGTTGAACATGACAACTTATTCTATTGCATCCATAGAAAGTCGAGCTGAATCTCATGATATTCCTGATGCCCCATGGTTAGAACAAGTTAACCCTAGCAATGAGCACTGGCCTTCAAAGTTTGTAACTATTGAAGACTGAAGATTGCATGTGACCAGATCTAAAAGAGAGGTAACAGAATATAGATGACATCATCAAGATTTACCCAAAACGGTCAATGAAATCAAAGATGCGATAATAGAAAAAGATGCAATAACAAGAGGAGACCAGATAGTATAAGTGAGGATGATGATGGGGAACACATCACCATACAATTACTTAATCGCCAACATGATGATCCATACGCTAATCGGCAGAGTTTATTACATCTGTTTAAGTCTATCAAATCTCTCAACACCATTAGATCGCAAGATATAAAATCTGTTACTATCACTAGACACAGAAGAAAAGATATTGCTTACATTCATGTGCCTTCTAGGCTGGTTAGAAAAACGATATGGCAAGAGAGCTTATCTAATGAAAATCATGGTTTTAAACTGATAAGCAAAAAGCGAACATCCGATAGACAAGCTCCTGGACCCAGCAATTACGACCAGACCAATCAGAAAACAAGAACCCATACTGCAGCATTAACTGAGACTCTAGTCGTAAATTGTCAAGGCACATTGGGACAGTTAACAAGAGAAGTATATTATGAAAAAGAAAAGCATGAAATTATTGAGAATAAAGCGTTCACTTGGTCATGGCTAGAGAAATCAAAGTCAGAAACTATCCATAAGATCCAAAATTAGCATCTATTAGACAAGGATACCTTAAATTTTCAAGTTGATATCTGGAATACAAGAGGACATTCCCATCTTATAGTAGCCGGCACAAATAATAGCCTCAATAATTTTGATTTAATACTTCTACAAGAGACTTGGCTCACTCAGGAGACTGTATGGTCAAATAGACAAATATGCGCGGTACCGGATATCAAACAACATCAGGGTAGACCTATGATGGGATTACTTGGTGCTCTTAAGATGTCCTCTCCTGGAAAGCTTTCAAAATGGATGAATCCATGGCCGGATCTCCAGTTACTGAAATATGAAATACCTGAATCAAACACAAAAATTGCTATCATACATATGTATTGGAAGCCCATCAGGATCGAAGATAACGATCTGTTGATGTTAGCTACTAAATTGCTTGACGTCATTGACATAGAACCATTAGTCAAAATGACTTTAATAACTGGAGATCTTAATACCCACTGTTTAAGTAATTCAAAAAAGGTATTATGTAAAAGTGTACAGAAATGGCTTACCCTTATGGAAGCAAGAGATATGGTGATGCTAAATGGATGCATCTCGGGTGATGTGCCACCGCAATCATCATGGTTTAGAGGTTCATCTAACAGAATATTAGACTGAATTTTAGAATTATGAAATCTGAACTTAGTGATCATAATATTATGGCGATTACATGCAAACTAATATTTAAAACTCAAGAAAACAAGTACTTCACCTACGCGCTGGAGACAAATCAAGGATTAAATCAAATAAAATGGTCTGCAGCTAAAATAGATAAGTTACTAGATATCATATTAATGCATCCATTAAAATCATACGATGAAGTGCTATATAAACTTGCATCATCCAACAATGCCAGCCCTAGGAGGAAAAAAGAGTTTGTCATATATGATCCTATAATAAGAGAAAAAAAGAGATAAAAGAAAAGCGATATGACACATCCCTAATGAAAAGCCTAAAAATCAAATGATGCAAATACACAAAATTAAGACAAACTATAGAAACTTCATTAGACAACATTCTATTCCTAAAACCCAAATGGAAAGTGAACTGATGTTGAGAAATCTAAGCAGCAAATCAAGTGCACAAATATGGGCCTTGTTGAGAGATGGTGCTAAATTAGAAGTTCATCTGAACACAAATCCTATAAGAGAAACTGGATGGACTGAACATTTCACTCATCTATTTTTTAAGAAAGATTTCAGATAAAAAATTGTGAAATTTGTAGAAATTTCCGACAAGAAAATAGATATTAGCATAGAACAAATAGAATAAATAATCAAAAAATTGAGTTCATCTAGAGCACCTGGCCCGATGGCATCTCAAACGCCATACTCAAAGAACACCCGAAAAAGTGGGCCAATATATTACATCAGATATATGTTAAAATCTTAAAAACAGGTGACACCCCCCAATCGTGGAAAAGGTCGATTGTTGTGCCGGTTTTTAAAAAGGGCAACTGCTTAGATCCAACAAACTATAGGCCTCCGGCATTAAGGGACGCCTCAGAGAAAATATACGCCAAGATTATATTATCTGCACTGAACAAATGGTTAATTTTAAACAACCTATTAGATCCAAACCAAGCATGTTTTGATGCTGGAGTGGGCACTGCCCCGAACCTACATATTCTACAAGCACTTAAATCACAGTCTACAGAAAAAAAAGACCATTGTACATGATGTTCATTGATTACCGGCAAGCATTTGACAAAGTCTCAAGACCTTTACTATGGAACAAATTACAAAGAGCAGGTTGCCTGATACACTTATTATATGCCATACAACAGTTATATACGGGCACATCGATTAGCAGCAAATTAAATCGAGCAGGCTTGCTGACTAGTGACATCAAGACCAACATAGGGCTGAAACAGGGGTGTTTGTTAGCATCAACCTTATTTAATTTGTACATTTCTGAAATAAATAATTACTTTGCAAACATTAATACATATCCTCCTAAACTAAAATCCAATCATGTAAAATACTATGTGCTGACGACTTCATTATATTTGATCTTACACAAATAGGCTTGAGTTGTATGATAACTGCCGTAGAAAAACATGCCAATGAGAATAAATTACAAATTAATTTAAAAAAATCAAATATAATGATAATTGGAGGTACCAGGAGACAAAATAATAAACTTAGCAGAAGATGGCAAATTAATAAACAAACACTAGAAGTTGTCAGGCATTACAAGTATTTAGGAGTAAGCACAAATGATCTACAAACAGAAACACTATATGATGAAGATGTAAAAGCGAAAATGATCATGCTCACTTCTCAAGCTAAACTTATGCAGCACAAATATGGAAAGTTTTCAACAAAACCGGCCATCACATTTTACCACCAAAAGATGGTTCCCACTGTAACATATGGAGCCTTGTGTAAACCCAAGATCCATCAACCAAAGTGGATCTACTTAGAGGGCATGAATTGGAAGACAATATTAAAATTCCTGAAAATCTTCCCGATGCAAATTATACGTTATGAATTGGGCCTTTGCTTGCTTGAATTCATGATTGAATGGAACTCCCTATCTTTATATTCCAAATGCAGAAGATCAGAGAAATGCAAGAACGCAGTGATTGGCTACTAATCACCATTAGTAGCCAAACACTATTTGATGGTGATTTGAAGCAGGGAAATAAGTGGCAAGAAACATGCCTATTAAACATGCACATGGCTAGAATCAGCAAAGGAAAATCATTACAACACAGATTGGATAAAAACGAGAACAGAAGCCGAGAAGTATACATGTTTTCAATCAGGTATTTTCCACATAAAAAAATTAAACACAATACCAATGTACATGCTAAAACATCCGACCAAGCAATATAATAATGAGATTATGAGATTCAGGTTTGATACTATACCGACAAGAGCTGCTACAGCTAAATGGTCAGCGTTGAGAGATGATGCTAATGTAGGAATGACAAGCAAACCGTGTAGATTTTATAAGAAAGATAAGGTTATTGAAACTTTAAAACACATCATGGTACAATGTGGTAAGGTAAGCTCCCTAAGGTGTGAATATTTTAAGAAATATTTTAAAGAACGTAGATTAATCACTGCTGATACAATATGGGACAAAATGGTCAATGCCCAAAAGTATTTAGTAAAGTGAAAAATAATTGAAGCAGAAAAACTGTATGCGAATTAGGAATTCTTTTTTGAATGTAGTTTACAAGACAGCATTCTTAACAGTTTGGCTGTATATTGCTAATATTTTAATTCCAGTTCACACTAAAGGTCACGCTTAACATATCTACCTGTGAGAAAAGAGGTTTGCAATGTTACCAGAAAGATTTGGAACATGCTATATGGAAAGGATAATAACTCACAACTGAGAATTTTTCAAGGGACTAACTGTTAAATTTGTAAATTCATCCCTTTTTAATCTCTTGTTATTATTACTGTATTAGTTTTTTTGCTTTTACTTACGTATTCATTTCTTTGTTCATTTTCTATTGTTTTAATTTAGTTTTCATGATAAAGAAGTATAATTTTGATTGGGATTTTAACAAATTTGAATTTCTAATATGTGTAAAGTTGGATTCAACTAAATCAAATTTAAAAAAAAGTTTTTTTTTTAAAGTAGGAAAATCGATTTTAGGGAGAAAGCAAATGCAAAAGGAAAAATACAAATGCCAAATGGAAATTCGTTTTATACAGGATTTACAATGACAGGCAGCTCAGGGAAGGGGTATAGCTTAGAATAGGCAAATCTGTTTTCATTGACACGGACAGAGACACATGACAGGTAGACATGTAGGCAAAAGGGATTGCTCTCAATGGGACTAATGTTTGGGTTTTAATAGGACAGATGGAACTAGGAATTCGTGGGGTAATAGACACAATACACAGGCAAATTAAATGTTCAGTTACAAGGAGACTAATTATTTTGAGGCAACACTTTAACGACTCTGCTATGATTATTAAAGAAAGGCACTAGGCAGAAGGAGGTTAATTTAGAATTTTAACCAACCTGCACAGTGAATTTCAATGGGGGAATTCATTGACTTACTTAAGAATATGCTAAGGATTTACACAGACACTGAGAGATTTACCAAAGGGAATATGCTAACATACATGGGCTAAACACAGGTTCTTCTATGGGAAGGCGGTTGAATTACATGTTTTCCGGCATTGTGAGCCTCTTCCAAGGTGATTGAAGTCTTGTGGGTGGAACATAATGTACAGTGTTTAGTCAACCCCCTACCCACCGCATTTTTCACTGATATTTCTGTGCGAGCAAAGTTATCCTTTCACAGTGGCTTTTTAAAGTAATTTCTTTATTTTTTTACACTTGTGCAAGCGTGGATGTTTGAACTCCTATCTTGTATGACACAGGATTCTTTAATTTGTCCTTTTTGTGTGAGTTGGCATTTTTGAGAATGAGGGGTAGGCCCCCTTCCACCGGGTTCTTTGATTTGACACTAAATAAAGAAAAAGCCACGCCGTTTTTCATTTGCAATGTTTTAAAAGGCAGATGTTCACGTGAAATGGATAACAAAAACCATGTCTGGTTGTAGGATTGCAATTCTTGCCCCTCATGTGAATGAACAGTACAATAAGGCCGTTTTTAATGCAGTGCATGACTTCATGTCATTCAAGTGAAGCAAAAGCAACGCAGGGCAATTTTTGGATTGCAGCGTTCAACTGCTTGTCACTCGTGTGACAGGGAAAGCAAAGCACAGTTTTTGGTGCAGAGTTTCAATACAGTTTTTCAAATGAAGAGATTTTTGTTTAGGGCCTTAAATGCACCCCACATAAGTGATCCACACTGTAACTTTGATCCTAGTGGCCCGCTACCATAATGTTATTCCTGGTTGTCCACCACTTTAACGTTGTATTTCGGTGCCTCCCCCACTGTGATTTTGCTTCTAGATATCCACCCACTGTAAATATATTCATAGGTGTCTGCTACTATCATTTTGCTTTTTGGTGCCTGCTGCTTTCAATTTGCTCCTGGATGTCCACTACTTACATTTTTATCACCGTGGTTTTACCACTGAGGTTTTGGTCCCCAGAGTTCCCCGCTGTTACTTAGGCTAATAACCCCTATACACTGTAAGTGTACCTATAATACTTTGCTCCCAGTATCCCCCACTGTAACTCTGCCACCATGTGTTGTACTGCTAAGTGTTTCCCACTATAAGGTGGCTCTTTTGTGTTTTGCTTCCAGATGCTCCCCACCACACATGTATTCTCTGCTCTACAATTCTCTTGTGACACTCAGTAACAAATCACATAATCAGTCAACTGGACAATATACGTTTTGCGAATAGTGGAACACTTATTCTAGGTACAGTAAAAACCTATAACTACTTTTGTGATTATACACAGTTATACTAGGTGAGTAAAAACCTATAACTACTTTCGGGATAACACAGCTAACTCAAGGTAAGTAAACCCCATGTATTTTTTCAAGGACTTTCAGCAACCTGTGGCAGGTATAAACCTAAGGCTCTTTTTGTGTCTGTCTAAACAGCACAGGGAAAGTAAAACCCAATGTTAAGCTTTACTGAATGGCTCAAAGTTGTTCAAGGTAGGTAGGCCCTAATGCAGACTTATTCTGGACAGGCTAACAGAAAATCAGGGAAGCAAGACCCAGTTGGGGGGCACTCATACAATTATCCTAACAGGAATAATCTGGTGAAACCAACACATTACTTTTGGGAAGAGGTACAACCAAATCACAGGTGGGTAACATACTTTTGAGAATAGTGCATCACACATCGAAGGTAAGTAAGAACTCTTGTAACTGTTCACTCTTAGAATTACAGTTACCAACAAACTCTTTTTGCAAGTAAGTAACTTTTAAATTATTCTCTTTACTAGGCAAAAGGCCCAATCCCTTAAAAGTCTTTCCCTTATTCTTGGAGCATTAGTGTTCTCAGTGGCAGAAGGGGAGCCACTAATATCTAGTGTCCAACAGGCAGGTTCAGGATAGGTTCTTAAGTAGCAAAGGGCAGAGTTCCTTAGGAAGACTCGGCAAACAGGTGAGTACTTTACTTATAGAGGTAGAAGAGGGTCCAGGGGCCTCACAGAAGACACCCTGGAAGGATTCTAGCAGTGGAACCGGGTGCACTCGATGAGAGGCCTCCCCATCACAGAAAACACCCCACAACTACACAGGAATACTAAGAGACATAAGGTGAGTACATACCCAAGTCAACACAGTACCTCAGCATTGAAGAAGATTTTGCAGCTGGAGAACTTCAGGATCTGCAGCCAAATACCCAGTCGGTGGATTCCTTGTCGTGGTTACTGAAAACAAGTCCTCAGAGTGAACTTTGCAGCAGGGATCAACGGAGAAGGCTCTAGGCATGGTTTTCCTCGCGGCTGAATGCAGGTCTGTGGATTTGGCATCTTTTCAAGGAGCACGGAAGAAGACAGAAAATCGTGGTTGAATTCTCGTCGTTACAAAGGTCCAGCACTCTGGCTAGGCGACATTTCTGACTCGATTTGTGTCTTTGGAGCTACACCAGAATGCACACGAAGTTTCAGCGAGATTTGGAATTCGGAAGGCTGTGCACTGCACAATGGCTCAAGATCCCAAGGTATTGCAACCCTGTCCACGCTCTTCCTCCTTGGTCCTCTCACCGCATAAACACTACAAGCAAGACCCCTCACTGTCCTTACGATAATATGTGCTACTGACAGCTTACTCTGCTGCCTGCGCTCCAGTGCTCACTCATGCTCTGTTGTCACTATCAGGACCGTTCTCAAGAAACCTTTTTTTTCTCACCCCACTTAACATGTTACTTTCAGAACAGCTTGACAAACCTGCCAGGACAACCTAACTGGAAACCCTAATGCATGGTCAGGGTACGCAAAGCAAGATGAATCTCCATCTAAGGCAAACCATGTTGCTCATGGAACCTATCAGAATTAGAGAAGAAACACCCACCTTCAAGGATCTTAATGGTACCCGAGACTCCATTTTGAGCTTGGAGTTCAACAACGGACCAAAAGCACTAGAGGAAAAACTGTCTCCTTAAACAGGTGAGGATCTAATTCTGACTCCAGATAATGTGCTGTCATAGTCTGCCAAATAGCTATTAAGCGTTTTCCAAAACGGAACAAAGTGTTTTTGACCTTATAGTGAATATGCAAGTATATATCTAAGTGTAAGTCATATGCAGTGCACCAGCTGAACACACAACAATAATGTAAACATATTTGTCTGCTGTTAAACATGCTCAATTTGGCTCTTAAATACGTTATTTTCGCTATCAGAAGAGCCACTTGAGAAACAAACCGATTTGGAGTTAGAATGTTACGTTATACTAATTCTAATTAGGAACAAAGGATATACAAGTGAATGTAAATCTTAATATTGTCCTATTTCAGATACAAATGCAAGAGCCTCCATCACTTTAATGCACGCTGCCTTAATTTATGTGTAAGAACCCTAAATATTCCTCTGAAAAAGTCCAGAAGCCAATGCGCCAAGAGGACAGACAATTCATGCCACCAACCTCAAATGGAACAACTTTTTGATCAAAAGACTCAAACCACAAAATTCTGACAACTCAACTCATCACTATTCGAACCACCACAGATTACACTGTCCATCACAAAAAACTCACTGACTTCCACTGGAGCCAAGAAGACAAACCCAACCTACTCAGCCTCTTTGAAGATAAATTCAGCACACACCAGAAAACAGAACACCTTGACATCAGGCAAACAAAAATCTTGGAAAAACTCTACTAGATAAAGCGATAGCAATAGAAAATACATGACACCAGAGGCCTCCTCTTTGACGCGCGCTCCATTGCGAAACACTCTGCAGACATCAACGATTGTTCATCGAGAACAAGGTGGGCCTAAAATACTGTTCATTACTAAATCCTGACTGACAGATGACCGCTTGTTGATTACACGCATGGCAATTGCTTCAGATAACAACATTAAACTTGCCAAGCAGATCGGTAATAAAGGAAATGGAATCGCCCTTGCATGGAAACACTCAGCCAATGTTAAAATAAGGCCTTCAGGTACTATCCAAGACTGTAAATGGCTCTTTCTACCTTGCTCTCCTTCCCAAACATCTACACTGAGAATCCTTCTTATCCATAGATCCCCTCATGCAATCCCTCATTCTTGCCAAGCCTTGATAACCTGTGGTTGCCAACCTCTTGCTAGACAGCAACACTTCACTTTACTGGTAGACTACAAAAAGGCAACATGACTATGGCATCCCTCTCAGCGCATTCCCTGCACTTCAAGCAAACAGTAAGAGATCTCACTCAACCAACTGAAAGCTAATCATCCCCATTACTTATTCATTCGAGGCGCCAAGTTACCATAAACATCCCAATTAGAAATTCCACTCACCCCTCCCTCTCTAGGAACCAGAAAAGGGGACCAGATGAACAACTCCACGACCTTTACACATGGATGTCTTGAAAATGTTAAATAAAATTACAAAACCCATTAGCCTGCAGCACTGCACAACCCCATATCAACAACTCTGTAACTCAACCCCAGCATACTTCAGTCACAACCTTCTACTGATCCAATTCCTCTTAGGGAAGAGGCCCAACGACAGCACTCATGTCTGCGATTAAAGTAGCACCCGGCAAAACCACAATACCCACACTAAGAGCTTTTGACTTCTTCTCGATGTAAATAATTCTTCACCATCCAAAGGCTCATGCCCCGCAACATCTGCAAGACCATAACCCAACTGCCCAACCCCCTTGCCCCCTATTCCTGTCACTCCTCAATTCACCATTGGAAGAATGCTTTATTTCGCAAAGCCTTCAAAGCCTTTTTGGTTCATCCTGTTCTCCTGAAAACCACTACTACCCCTGACGACCCGCCGATCTACTACCCCATCTCCAGCACACTAACACAGATATCCTTGAATAATTCATCTTTCAACAACTCTGGGACTATTTGGAAACCATCAACCGCCTTCAAAAGTCACAACACTAATTTGGATCTATGAGGTGAACAGAATCTGCCCCCTCTTCCATATGGGACACAATAAAAAAACAAAAACAGATGCAAACATAGAAAGTGTGCATTCTTGAAATCTCTGAACCTTTTGACATTATCAGAAGGACAATCTTGCTTACAAAACCTTGTGGACATCATATTAGAGGGAACTGTGTGCTGGATAATCGCATTCCTTGTGAACATGGCAGAGACTACACGACATGGCTCCTTCAGGACTCAACCCAACATCACTTTAGCCTGCTTATCATCACACCACTTCTCAGCATCATCACACCACTTCTCTTCTACAGCTACATGGCCTCACTTTTAGAAATCACCAATAACTCATGCCTCAAATGCTTGGCACTCAAATTATCGAATTACTTTCTACGACTCTGTTAATGGGTTTCGCGGTAAAGGTAAATCATCTGGTATCCCTCCACATTACAAGCACAATAATGCATGCAGATCTAGCAGATGGAATGCGTCCGAAATTAAAACATGCAGTATCAGTGCAAGCAGCATGCTTTAAATACTGTATGCGGACACTTATTAACGGATGTGGATAACACAACATGATTAGGACTACAAATAACACATAATATAAAACATGTGAAAGACCAGATAATTGCTGGCTGCCTAAAGCAGGTGAAAATTGCCACCAGGTGAAGGAAATTCACTCGTAGGGGCCAGCAATCACCATCCAGGATAAAAAGCCAACCATTCCCAACGCACAGACCACCATGCAGGTAGGAGGCACACACCCACTGGATTTAGGTGAGCTCTATATACAGATTGAGGTCAAGATGAATACAGGCATCATGAGGCAGAGGGCACTGTAAGCTGCGAGGCAAATTCACAGGCCTCCAATACCCAGACCCAGGCTGTCCCCAATAATTGATTTGCAGATCATGCAAGCATATCTTCTTGACAGGCCAGCCCCATCATGTACATTGTTAGGGAGTTTTACTAAAGTCCACTTATCGCAGGACTTGAGCACACTCACTCTTAGGTATTCAGGGCTCCAATTCTTAGGTTTGTCCTGAACTAGCCAGAAGGTTTGGTAGCAATGGACGAGCAGCCAGGCTTAGTCTAGGAGGGAGAAGGGCGGTAGGAAGTACAAAGATCTCATGGCACACATAGAATAAAGAACACACTTATACACAGTATTTTTATAGAAATATGGTTATTTATTATAAATACTAAAGAAACTAACACAATATTAGAATAATAGTTAAGTAAACGTATTCACATTTATACAGTAAGACAATTAAGGATTACTCAAAGTAATAGTAGACTTTAGATGAATACAGGTTAGTAGGCAAAGTAGCATTCAAGTTAAGCAAATCAATTCTTGTTACATAAAGTAACCCAACACAGATACTAGTAAATACTTTAAGGCAGCCTACACTTTAAAAAGTCCAATCCTATCTGGGGATAAGAGTCAGAGTTAGAGGAGGCACTGGGGAACCAGGGCCCCTGGACAGCAACGCAAAGGAAGGCAGAAACTGTCACAAATGGCAGGTTTGTCCTGTGTTGCAGGTAAGTAAAATATTTAGTTAAAAGGTGGTCCAGGGACATCAGGTAGACCTCTTGAAGGTTTTTAGACCGAAGGACCAGTGTCCTTAGGCCTGGGAGAACACAGCTGGGTTGTCCACCCCAATGTGTCTCAGGAAGCTCAGGAAATGTCTGATTCAACTAGCAAGCACCAGGTGAGTAACTAGGAGCAGGACAGTACCTTTTTATGAAGAAAGAAGACAATGTCACCGGCGAGTCCCCAAGTGAGGCGATAGCAGCTCCTGTTTGGATTCTTGGCCTGTAGGCTGAAGAAGGAACATTTGGCTGGAGCAGTCTGCTTCTTGTGATGGGGCGACAAGCAGATGATTTTCATGATACTGGCTAATTGGGACTCGACATAAGCTTTGGTTCAGTCACATAACGGACTTCTCTCCATTTCTCAGCCCCCGACTTGGAAGGGGAGACGGCCCAGAGCAGGAAAGAGTCACTGGAGGGCAAGCAGAATGCCCACAAATTTCCATCCAAAACCACGCTTTAGGAGACGATGCACAATAAATTGGTCCAGGTCTAAGGGTATTGGCGAATTGCAACCCAGGATGCTCGAAGCTCTCTGAGGGACGGCTCCAAATGCAGATGGTCTCGAGACTGGTTGGCCACACCAGTACAGGGGAGGAAGCCGTCCGGTCTGAATGTTCCATGTCGATCCGAAGTGGAGGCCGGAGCTGTAGCGGTCTCTCAGCAGTTCTTGGCGGTAGCCTCAGACCTTCTTCTTCCTCAGATTCTTCATTCCATGTGTCGACTCTCTCTTGCTGCAACAGGATCCTCTCCTTTATGCAGGAAAACCGGCTGTAACGTCCAATCACCAATCAAGCCATACATGCAAATATGGGTGATGGCTTGTCCAGAAGGACAGCCAGCCTCCCAGTTCGAAATGGATCCAGGCAGTCACACTGCAGAACAAAGATCAGGGGAGTTTCAGGCACCTCACCCACTTCCTGTGCTTTCAGGCACTAAGAGAGCCTTTGCAGGCTTTTGCAAAGACAAAAGAACCATCAAGACTTCACCCGCCCAGCTAGGTAGAAAGAAAGGACAAATCATAAGAGTTGATGGAAAAAAGTAGACAGGCACCATCTTAGTACAATGGTGCCCCATGTGTTCCTTACCGCAGCCTGCCTGTACGTTTTACAAAAATTGGTAGAAAACATCCACTGCCACCAGCACTCAGATGAACATGTCACTTTAACACTGTAACTAGAAAGGAAAAAGGGATACATTGTGTCCCCTCAGCGCTCCACATAAGATGGGGTGTGCTGATTCCACAAAATAAAAGGTAAGCAGGATCGAAAGTATCTCTTGTGAGACCGGCATTGTATCAAGAGAGACACAGACTTTAATTTCAAAACCTTTATTTAGTAAGGTTCCTGGGTTGGTGTAATGCCTAACTGGCCCTAACTGTAAAGAGATAGTTGCCTTAACTGATGTTTCTAAAGGTTGTTGATGTCTAATAGTTACAAATAAAAGTCTATCTGTTTCTAAACCTATGCTTGCCCGCACTCTAAACAAAAATGTGATAGTAAGTCTTTAAAAATGAAAAACAGTGTTTCAACGAAAATAGGAAATCAAAGTTGGTTCTAGGTGGTCTTCTCACCAGGAGTAGTTTGGTCAGTGTCACAAAGATGAGTTCAATCAAAAAAGAGCTGTTCCTAAGACCTTCTCCAGAGAGCCCCTGTAATATTCTCAAATACTCTGTGTCTTTGGTTCTTTTGGGTTCCCTTCCCCAAGCTTCAACTTGTTCACCTTCCAAACATCACAAAAGAAATGTAACAGTTTCTTTTGAAACTTCTCAGGGTTCCCTTCCCCAAGCTTTCACATTTTCAACACTGTAAAACAATAAGTATCCAACTTTGCTAGGCCTCTCAGGGTTTCCTTCTCCAAGCTCGGGCCTCTTTCAGTCTCCGACACAAATTCAGTTTTGTCAAGCTTTACTTTGCTTTTCCTTCAATATCATGAAATCAAGATCTACTTTGCTTTTCCTTCAATACCATGAAACAATAAGAACTCCACCCAGTTAGGCCGCTCGGGTTCACTTCCCCATGACCATGCCCCTTCTGATTTTCAACACAAATTCAGCTTGTCAGGATGTACCTTTCTTTTTATATACAGTTCTTTCACACACACTTCACTTATGGTGAATACAATCAGAGACTTTCAAAACTGCCTGGTTCATTGCTCCTGTAACGCCTCTCTTTATTCTTTGCTCCTTCTTTTACACTAGTTTCTTTCTCGTGCACACTTGCACCTTCCCTTTTCTGTTCCTTGTTTTCCACTGTGCACTCTTGCACTTTCCTTTACTTTTATCGTGCCTCTTGCACGCCTCTCATACTTTCTTTTCCTTACATGCACCTTTGCACTTATCTATGTCTTTCTCGTGTTTCCTGCACACTTGTTGTCCTCTCTTCACGATGCACGCTTTATTTATTTCATTTATAAAGCGCACAAACAACCCGGAGGCATTGATTCGCTGTTATAGGTACAAGTTGGTAAACGTAGTTCATCATACATTTAGCAGGAGTTACATCAGTAGTGAGAGAAATAAATCAATTGCCAAGAACAGAGGTGGTATCATACATCTTGCTGAGCAGCATACAGTTAGCATGTACAGTTCAAAGGGAAGCGTGGGAGGGGTTGCAGTAGGGGAGGAAACAAGTTATAAGAAGAGCTGTGTTTTGAGCACTTTGCGGAATAGCCAGAAGGATTTCGCCGCTCTAAGGGAAGGGGGGAGGTCGTTCCAAAGTTTAGCAGCAATGTAGGGGAAGCTAGAACCTCCTGCTTTGTATCTCTTGACTTTGGGCACGACTAGGCGGTCAGTGTAGGGGGATCTTGTGGGTCTAGAGGAAGACGCTGGTGATTCTGTGTGTGAGGTACGGGGAGCTGTGTTAAATAGGCATTTGTGGGTGATGGATATGGTTTTGAATCTGATGCGTTCCTTTATGTGGAGCCAATGTGCTTCTCTTCCAGCTTTAAAGTCTCTTTTTGGGATGTGGAGGGCCGCTCTCAGGGCATTGTTTTGTACCACTTGTAGTCTTTGTATATTACTTACTGAGGTGCCTGTGAAGAGGACATTTCAGTAGTCGATCTTGAAGCCAAAGATTGCGCAAGTAATTGTGAGGCAGTTTTCTTTGGTGAGGAAGGGTCTGGCTGCGTTCAGGACCTTGGTGGAGTAGGCAGCTGAGGAGGTAATGGCGCTTACTTGTCTAGTCATGGTAAGAGAGGAATCAAGGTAAACTACTAAGGTCTTGATAGTTGATGTGACAGGAATTGTGCAGTTGTCTATCTTAAAGGCAGAGTACTGTTTGTCCAGGGACTTCAGGGCAATTGGGGGGCCTATAATTAGAATTTCTGTTTTATCACTATTGAGGCAGAGGTGGTTGACTGCCATCCATTCCTGTATGGTCGAGTAGATGTTGTTGAGGGTGGTGGCGTCAGCTGTGTAATTGCCTGATAGAGCGATTGAAATGTGAGAATCATCAGCATAGTTAGTATAGACTATGCCTAATGAATCAAGGACGTTGAAGAGTGGCCTCGTAAAAATATTGTAAAGCGTTGGTGCGATACAGAATCCCTGTGATACGCTGCAGGTGATTGGAGAGGGCGCAGAATGTGCAGTGTTGGAGAAGACCCTCATAACCCTCCCTTCCAGAAAGGATGCAATCCAGGCAGTGGCAGGTGGGGAGAAGTTGGCGTGGGTGGTGAGGTGGTGACACAGGATTTGATGGTTGACCAAGTCGAGTGCCACGGACAGGCCTGGAGGAGGAACAAAGCAGAGTTTCCTTCATCTCGAATTTCATCAAGTTGATTCTTTAAATCGAGAAGGGCAGATTCAGTACCATGGCCAGGGCGAAAGCCAGATTGACGCATCCCTAGAATATGGTCATCTTTCAGGAAGTGCTGGACTTGTAGATTGGCTAAACGTTCTAAAAAATTCTTTTTTTTCAAATTTCAGTTTTATTAGTTTTCAAAAGGTAGAAGTTTGGTAATGGTTTACAAGCAGTTTCCACCAATAAGACAGATAAAAAATTATAACAAAAAGAGCAACCGTGTATAGAACATATAAAGTCTTTGCAGAACACATAAATTTCCAATTGCTACGTCCAAACCAATTGCCTACACCCCACCCCGCTCCCCCCTATTCCCATATCGCCGACTGATAGGCTAGAAGAAGCCAGATGTTACATTAGAACCATTTTCATATACATAACATAGGACACATGAGCACAAAATGACCTGTGAATTCGACATAGCAGACAATGTGAACCATTGCATAGATTGTCTCTGAGTGTAGTAACGCTTTGCACACATTCTGTTTATGTGACATATTTAGCACGAAATTCAGACCATGCCTTCTCAACTGTGGTGCGATCCCCATGTAGGGACGCAGTCAGATTGTCCATTCTGTATATGTTCAGTGCAACACCCAACCACTCAGTTTTGCTAGGGAGCTTGGGTCTCTTCCAAGCCATGGTGAGACAGGCTCTTGCGGCCATAAGAAGGCCTTGTATCATTTTTGGTGCTTTCAAGGTCGTGTCGTCCGTTTCAACCAGGCCGAACAGAATCAACAGTGGTTGTTTCTCCTATACATCCTCATCTAATTCCTTGATCCAGCTGAGAACCTCTGGCCAGTAAGCTTGGACCACCTCACATCCCCACCACATATGCCAATAGTCTGCTCGCCTCCCACAACCCCTCCAGCAGTGTGGGATTATCCCTTGATACATTTTAGCCAGCCGGATCGGATCATACTGCCATCTATACATCAACTTGATGGCATGCAATTTGTATTGGCAAGATATAGATGATTTCGCTGTTCGTCTACAAATTTGTAGCCATAAGTTTTGTGAGATCTGCCTGCCCATATCTGATTCCCATCTGTTCTTGAGTGTGAGGAATGGTGTAATATCGACCTCAATCAGCGCCGAGTACATTGCACTAATGAAACCTCTAGAGGTCGTACAGGTGTCGAGAATTCTCTCGAACGGGTGAGGTCCCTTTGTAGCTGATCTTTCCATATCGCCCTTGTCATCACCCCCTTTAGTCTAAGGTAGAGGAAGACCTATAGCGGGCCTATGCCAAGTGCCTCCTGAAGCTCCTGAACAGTAATGAAGGTGCCATTCCTCCAGAGTTGACCAGCCCTTTTCAATCCCGTGTCATACCAGGTCTCAAAGCTCCCTGGGCCCGGTATTGCATGCCGGATCCCTGGAGAGCAGAGGTGTCCTAACGGGGAGGGCCATGTTGTAGCTCCCACCATTCTCTTGCCTGGCTTCCATATTGCCCATATTGTTCCAATGATGGGGTGATTTCTGACACTATTGCGTAGATGGGGACCTGGAACCCATAGCCATTCACCCAGAATGAAAGGGCGGAGATGGTAATGGTCCAAGGCTATCCATTGTGGTTCTGACTGCTGCCTGACATGCGGAACAAGTACACGCAGCTGGGCTGCCTTATAATATGTTTCTATGTCCGGGAGGCCTACCCCTGCATTGTCTTTTCGAAGCTGGTGCAAAGATCTGGGGACTCTTGGCTTTTGAGTTTGCCACAGGAAGGTTAAAAGGGACTTTCTAGTATCCATAAAGTATTCTTGGGGCATTTTGATGGGGGGCATTTGGAACAAGTAGAGTATTTTGGGAAGAATCACCATTTTTATCGCATTTAAACGGCCCAGCCAGGAGATGGTGAGTCTGGACCACCTTTGGATATCGTTTTGAAGGACAAGTGATAGAGGGGGGAAGTTAGCCTCGTATAGGGAATCCAAGTTGCGTGTAACATTGATGCCTAGGTATCGGAGTGTGGAAAGGATGACCTTTACTCCTAGGGGGGCAAAGCGTTCCGTCTCAGAGTCTCTACTTGTTCTAACATTTTTAATTGGAAGGGGACTGTGGTGATTGGCCTGTAGTTTGATAGAATAGCAGGGTCAAGGTTTTTTTTTTAAGAGAGGGAGCACCAAGGCTTCTTTTAGGCTGACTGGGATGTTACTCGTAACGAGGGAGGCATTTATGAAGGCGGTCATGACTGGGGCTAGCATGTCAGCGCAGTCTTTAATGAGAGTAGCAGGGCAGATGTCGCATTTGCAATTAGATGGTTTAAACTTTTCATCAGTTTAAGGACTTAATTTACGGTGAGATTGCTGAAGTAGAACTCTGTGGAGGATGTCGTGGGGGGCGAACAGCTGATATTGGTGACTATGAGATGGGTGTTGAATAAGGCTTGTTGGGAGAGCATTTTTGCATTTAAGGTATCGATTTTGCCTAGTAATGCTGCCTGGATATCTGACCACCACACAGCATCTTTGGTGAGTATAATGAGCAGTGGGGCAGAAACCTCAAGTTCTCGGAAAATATTGAAGATTTCTTTTACGTCAGAGTTAGCGTTAGCAACTACCCTGGCACACCTGAGATGTGTCCTGCATACTGCAGCACGACTCATTCAAGGACTCTGCACTGGCTCTTGCTGCAAGCCCATTTCATCTATAAATCCTGTTGCATCATCAACAAGGCTGACACCCTGAAGTCCCCAAGCTACCTGCCTGAGAAAACTCACATCTCCGGAGGACCGCGGTCCAACAGCCTTCTCTGTTTATGCTCCAAAGACTCTGGAACTTCCTCCTGTCAACATCAGACTCACCCCATCGTTGCTGCAGTTCAGGAAAGAGCTAAAGAACGTACTCTTCAAGTAATGGCCCCTCTGTAAAACATAAGTCTGCATAGCCTCCACTCCCCAATGTACCCGAGACTCTGTGATATGCTCCCCACTGTCTCCTCCCCTGTTTGCTTGTGGATCCCTTGCTGCAAATTGCCCAACCGTGCCCTCTCCTATTAGCTCCCACTCACTTTTTCTCTGCTTCCCTCACTGTGTTCTTCACCCTATGATTGTAAAGTGCTCCGTTGCTCCCAAAGCTAGGTCCAGGCTCAATAAATACCCTAATAATAATAATAGTAATAATAATAAAAGCATCACCTACACTATTGTGAGATGTTTTGACTCACTAGGCTCTGCCCTGTGGCATTACTGTGTGCTGGTGGCACCAGAATCAGAAAAATGGCAGCGAAAATCCAATCCGTGCCAAAACCTAAGGAAATTGTGCTCCACCAAGCTCAAAAAAGATTGCTGCCAAATCTACCATGCATGTTGTCAGTGGTGGAATGGAGACCGCACTCTGAAACATGTCATTGGGCTGTCCAACACGTAAAAATGGAGCATAGTTGAAAAGCAGTGCTTGCTGAAAGAAATCCGAAATCTGCTTTTAAATCTTTTCTTGGTTGCTAAAAAATACAGAATGCTGGTCCCAAACACCCGCAAACATCCAATCTTCTTGTTGGGTGTCCCATGCTATGGAATACAAGGAATTATTGTGTGTTTGCAATATCCAGGAAAGTTGAATTGGTCACAAAAACATCCACAGCAAGTTTGCCTGCCTGGGAAAGCTGCCACAATATGGGCGCAGTACCAGCGGCCTCCTGTGACTGTTTCAAAAGCCTGTTATAAAACTGCAAAAGTTGTACCATTAAGATCTAATGTCTCAAATCTAAGTGACTTTTTATCAAGAGCAAACTAGGTTGTCACTAATTAAACTTCATGGTTTAGAGCCTAGAATCATTGTTCTAGATGTTTGTTTTAAAATTGTATGTTTAATTTCAACAAAGAAAAATGTAACACATTTACTTTTAAAGTAAGCCTGATTCAGCCAAAACTACAAAGAAACTTCCCCCACTGGGAAAGACACCTCACTTCTGCTTCCCACCAAAAGGCCAGGAAATCACATTCAGGTATTGATGAAGAGGGGAGTCGATTTGGGCTGCTGCTCCTGGTAGAGACAAAGGACCTTCCTGGGCTGAAAAGATATGCAGATTAAAGTGTCAACAGTGCTCTCTGCCAGGAAAAAGGCAGGGATTGCTCTTGAGCTACAAGAAACCTTTGGAGGCGGGATAGACTGTTTTGTTGATTCACAAATGGACAAAAATCAGATTTCTAATAAGACTGATCATTTATTGTGGACAATTGTTAAAAATATAGAAACCCCAAACTTCTGAATCTAAATTTTGGGGGCACATTTTAAGAGGTGCCAGAACTCTGTGGTATGTTCTGGGACATAACTGTATAAATTGTGGTTTTATAGCAAATGCATTGATACCAGAAATGTGCACATGTGTACCAAGTTTGGACAAAATAGATATTGTATCCCGGACAAAAAAGTGCGAAAATGTGTCAAATCCAGACCCAAGATCCTACAGAGACAGGGCTTGGATGAATACTTGCTCCACAAAATATGTGACCTAGATCTGCTATTGCTATCAAGTTTGTAAAATTGTAAATATGTATTATATGAAAGGTAGTTTTCATGTGCAAAAACAAAGGGGAGGGTTTTCCTGCCTCATAAACCACATTGTCATGATGACACTCTGTTTTCTTCTCCAATCAAGGGAGAGGAAAGACCCTAGCCAATAGAATACCTAGGGGTGCGATTAGGATAATTCAGCCTACCCACCCCTTTAATAAATACATAAATAGAGACAGCTAAGGGCTCACAGAAACACAGATTCACCCACCAACCGATTGCTGGCAGAGCACTTTGCAAAAGAAATCCATATTCCAGATTCTAGAATCCAGAAACTTTGAAAGCAGAAAGGCCCATTTCCAAAGCTGAACCATTCTCAGCTTGGCCTTTAAAAATCCAGAAACCAGATTTTACCCCAGACATCCAAAGGGAACCAAAGAACAGCCTGGCTGTGCTGTAGCTGCTTTCCTGCTAAGAATTATTGCCAGAATCCAAAGATCCAACCCATTAGAGCCACGCTGTGACCAGATAGCTGTGAACCAGAACCAGAGCAGACCCAGTCCAGTCGTGCATGTGGTGTCCAGAGGGCCTTGCTGATCGCTGACCCGTCCAGTCCGGTGTGCCCAGCAGTCTGTCCCAGAAAGTATCCCTGACCAAATCCCTGATGGGTCCATTCAAAACTATATAGTGAGTATCTTTAGTATAGGACTGTCACCAGTCTAGGTACTATCTATAGGCATCCCTATCAAAATCCAAATCTATCTTATATCCAGAACTGTATTGTAAGAAATCCTTTTTGTCTTGCCTGAACTCTCTCTCTCTTATCCTATAGTCCTTCTGTAATGATATTGTTAAAATCATCTTTGCGCTGATATATTTTCTGAAGAAGGCGAGCGTCTCGGCAGGCAAAAAACACCTGGTGACGTCCTGTCATGGTGGCTGTGCTTTCGTGTAGTTTGCATCTTCATAGTTTATCCCTAGTGTAAAGAAAACTTGTTTGTAATTTTAAAAGCGCATTCTTGTTTTGCAATTTTGCCTCTTCCTGGAAAAAAACGACCTCCACAAAAACCTCCATAACTTCTTCACCGTTTATGCTAGAAACAAAATTTAAGTGTCTATTTGAAGCTAACATCCTAAGCATTCCAATGAACCCAGACCCCAGGAGGTTTTTCCGTAATCGCGCTTGTCGCGCGCGGAAAAGTTTGCCGCAAATTATTCGTTTAGCTCAAATCTATAATGTGTGAAATAGCTTTTAATTGCACCCGACCTCAAAGTTTTCAACTTGCTTATCACTCTTAAATCATTGCTAGTGTTTGTCGGAACCCATACAAAGTGGCTCCCATTAGTATTTCAACAATTTTAGTGATTTGAACCATTTTCAGTGTTTTTACCATTTCATCCAAGCCAACTTTAAAACCATTTTTGACAAGTTTGCAATCATTCCTGTTTCTCTCTCTGTGTTTGCTGGGGGAAATTGGGATTTATACTATTTGCTAAAATTCTGCATTCCTGAAACCTGTTCTCTCTCCTTCTATTTCTTCTTATTGCATATTGGGGGGATTGAAGGGTGTGCAGCGGGAAATATTAACCACATTGCCATTTGAGTGAACACACAAAAGTATTATTTCTGTGCTGCATTATTTTTTCCATCATTGCTCCTTGTGATTAAAGAGATTGTAAGTGTGACATCACCCCATTGGTGATTATTGTATAACCATTAAACATAGTGTGATATATATTGTGCAATCCATAAATAAATATTTTAACTTTGCAAACCAGCCTGCTTCCTGGTTCAGTGTGACCAGGGGAGTTAAAATAGAGGGGCGTGATATAAGTGGTACATCTTTCAGAAATAAAAGAACTTATAGACACAAATAAATAATTAAGGATTTCAGCTGTGCATGACATGCTAGGCATTGACTTAGGTGAAGTGCCGGGTTGAAATCACTTACACTATGTAACCAAACTAGTCTCTCAAATATCTGAAATTGACGGTAAGCAAGCAGGCTACTTGGATGTGTAACCTCATCCCATGCTTCCTATTCTTCCTATTCTTAGTATCTATGGCACACAAGCGCTTTGAAGCGGTCCCCTTGCAAGTTAATGCATTGTACAACTCAAATATGAATTTGCTCTCTAAGGATTTTGAAGAGACACGTGTCATGCTCAGCATGCGCAAATTTATCATTGCTAATATGACCCAATAAGTGGAGAGGAACATTGCAATATCATTTACTTGGCATGCAAGGATAATGGGTATGTGATATGGCTGGTATTACTAGTCTATAATAATAGGGCAACAGACATTCAGCCAATAGAATGATTTTCACACAATCTGCATTCTTTCCAATTGTTCAGAGTTGAATTTGGCATAGGCCTTATCAAATTATTCTGTAACTTGTGCTATACAAAACGGTTTCAGTTATCAGTTGTATAGCCCTACCTAATGATAAAAGGGTGGGGTAAATTGCAAACATTCTTGTATTCACTGCAAACTAATTGTGTACATGCAGATTCATTACATTTTCTTAAAATGCACATAATATCATGGTGCAGCACTACATTTATTTTGCTTGCAAAGTATCATGGCGATGCAAATATACCAGTGAGTATATTGCTGCTGCTATCTCTCACTTGTTACAGTGTCCTGTCAACTAGCATTGCAGGCTAGCACAGGAGGCAGCAGGTTCGGGCGGAGGGGGCAAGGGTCAAAGGGCAGAAGAAGCCACTCATTGTGGGTAATTAACAAATTAGTAACTTTCAAAAACCAAGTGAATTGCTTTGACAGTACATTACAGTCAAGGAAATGTGCTGTTTGTTTCCTAATAGATATGAAACTCTTGTAACAGTTTAGAGAACTGCATCTTCTATTTCTTTTTATGCTCAGCTGCTGAGAGCATTTCAATATAAACATGTGTTCTTTATTTATTGACTCTAGCATCACCCTGCATCTTGTTTAACTGATTACAGAGGGATCCCTAGTTACAGAAGAATGCACTCAAGCTGTTGTACCTCTAAGCATTGATGCTATTAACCTCAGAATGTCTTCTACCGGGCTCCATAACAAACTTCAGTAAAGCTCTTGTTGAATTATGTCCAGGTTGTGGTTAGGAAGGGTGGGCAAAAGTATAGGCAGTATTATGTGCTCAGTCATTTTACTTCCTATGTCAGGGTTACAAGTGAGGCTCTGGTAAGAATGTACTTCCTACTTGGAGTGAAATGGTTTTTCAGGGAGTACATAAATAATTAGCTTTGCCAACAGGGATACTTTATGCTTATTAAAAGATGTTCTTTCCCCTTAAAATTCATCTTGAGATTGGGCAGAAATATTATTAGAGTTCCTTTCTATGTCACTGTTGTGTTGGGCACTGATTCGAAAAAATATCAGTGGAGCTTTGTTGATAGAAGCCAGGGGTTGGCTCCTCTGTGTTCATTGTTTCCTGTTTTTGATGGGCTCATTTTTAGGGATACTTCTCTTAGCTGTAAGGCTGGGTTTGAGTAAGTGCTGTCACATCTCACAGGATAATGTAATGTGTTTAGTAGCAGAATCTATAGGATTTGTATCATCATATTCTGTGGTACAGTTACTTGGATGCAATTCTCATCTGTACACAAATTATTAGAGTCATGTTCTCCGGGCCCCTAAATTACTTAGTGACACATGAATTCCTATCAGCATGTTTTATGACACATTCCTTTTAGTTGCCATTATTCCATCTGCAAATATTGTATCCAGTCTGATTTCTTGACGGCCACATCAGTTATGAAAAGTGATAATTGTTTTGTGATACACATGAGTGTTTTTCCAGTGGCATAAACCACACATTTTTCTCTGCACAGGAGTACTTTTGCTAGCTACTGTGTCAGATCGTGAGATCTTGAACTGGTTGAGTTCTCTTTATACAAAGTGGCTTACCTCGTTAGTCGGTTGCGCACGTGGAAAATAAAGTGTCCACGAAAGGCAACCAGTTCCGCACTTACAGAAAAATAATTAGAGGGAACATTGGTAGAGAGTGACTTTTGTCTAGAGGGAGGAAGGAGTAGAGAGGATGACCAGGGAGTAGACTTGAGCAGTAGCCCAGTTTGCTGAGCAGTTTGCTGAGCACAAGAGTGGTGATTAGAGTTTTTGTACAGTGGTTACTAAGAAAGGGATGAATTTACTGAATGTTGAGGAGGTTAATATGAGCAGTAGAGGCAGGAGTAGTGATGAATTGTTGCAGTTGTAGGTTGCTATTATAGAGGACCCCAAGATTGCGACCCCTGGTTGAGGGAGCAAGAACGTCAGTCTGTAAGGGGATAGCAGAGGGGATCATAGCAATGACATTGACAGCTGGGAGAAAAATTACTTCCGTTTTTGAACCATCCGGTGACGAATATCAGTGAGACAGTTTGTAATCTCTTCTGAGATGGCTGGAGTGAAGGAGGGAAAGGAGAACAATATATGAGTGCCATCAGCAAAAAGGCATCAGTGAAAGCCAAAGGAGTGGGATTAGAGGGATGCGAGTTCCAGGGGATTTTAAAGGATCAGCCTTCAAGGTTGGAGGTGTTCAGTTGGAAATATGCATGATTGTACTCTCGGTGGAGTGTTTACTGCAGAAGCCAGACTATAGTCGATCTCCAAGGCCATAATCCCCAATGTACTTAAGTGATTCAGTCGAAGACCACCCACTCAAGGACTTTTGAATAATGGGGAAGGATAGAAACAGGGCGATAGTTTGCTGGGATGTTTGGGTCAGCAGAGGGTTTCTTCAATGGGGATAAGATAGTCGCAGAACTGAAGGAGGTAGGAATGAGCCCAGCTGAGGGAGAGAAGTAAAGGAGCTCAGAGAGATAAGGGAAAGTGATTGAGACTAAGGGCCTCATTACGAGGTCGGCTGTAAGTGGTTAACGGTAAGGGTGCCATTGCCGTTAACCCCTTACCGCTGCATTACAAGGTCCCTTAGCGGGTCCCACTAAGGGACCAGGGAGCTAATAATGGGCCCGCTAGTAGCAGGCCCGATATTAGCTCCATCCCCATTCCCATTGAGCCCTATGGGGGCTCGAATGGGAATGGGGAATGGTTCTCAGAATGGGCACTTACCGGTCCTCCAAGGTTGGAACGACCCAGTAAGTCCCTATTCCGAGAACCCGGACCCGGAATGCGGTAAGGGGGTAGCCATGGTGGTAATAGCACCACGGCTTCCTCCAACCTCGTAATGAGGCCCTAAGTCTTTGACCATTTTGGAGCAAAGGAGTCGATAGAGGTAAAAGATGGGTTGGTATTGCAAAGGATGGGTGCTAATTCAAATGGGGAGAGGTAGCAGAGAAGTAATCGAGCATAGAAGAGGTAAGGGGGAGAGGTGGTGGACAAAAAGAGGGTTGGGGAGGGAGAGAGAAGAGGGCTGTGAGAGTGTCTTGTATTTTAGAGGAAACGTAGTGAGCAAAATCATTAGCAGAAAGGGAGGAGGTGATAGATATTGGTTTGGGATGTCTGAGCAAAGATTATAAGGTAGATTAATGTTTTGTGTAGAACAATGATTTGGCAAAGTCAAGTGCAGAGGTTAGGGTAGCAAGGGAATTTTTGTAGGCTAGGAGTAGAGAAGGTTTTGTAATTTGCACTTGCGTCGTGGCACAAGGCTCATGTTTGCTTTGAGGGACATTCACTTTTGCTCTCTCCACCCCTCAATACCATTACTCTGCAAAGTAGTACACATACATGAGGGTGCAACATTGATACTAATTGCACCAATGTGGGCACCCCTTGCCCACTGCATTGCTGCTCTTTTTCAGCTTTCACTGCTATGCGGATTCTCTCACCTCTGTCTATCATCGATTCAGGGGTGGTGTGCCGCCAGTGATCTCTGCCTTAATACCAGTAAGATGGAGATTCTCCTTATCGGCACACCTGCACCCTCCTTTCCTATCACTCTCTGGCCGGCCTCCTTTAGCCCTTTTCCCGCTCCCACCTTTGTTGCTACGAACCTCTGGGTAATCTTCGACTGCACACACTCTTTTCCTCACATCTCTGACGTCTCTAAAAATTCAACTAAAAATACAACTCAGAGGTATTCTTCCTTTCTTCTCATTCCCTCAGAAGCTTACTGTCTCTAGAGCTCTGGTTCCTAACCTCTTTCTAAATCTGCCTGCTTCTATTCTCCGCCCTCGCAACTCATCCAGAATAGGATTCTGAGACTTGTCCTTGGCCTCAAGCCCTGGGATCGTATAACTCCAGCTCTGATATCTCTTCATTGGCTCCCAGTGGCTGCAAGGATTAAATTCAAGACCCTTTGCAGTGGCCACAAGGCTTTCTGGGGCCTGGGCCCAAAATACCTTCAACTCTTCCTCTGTAAATATCTTCCCACTCGAGCTCTTTCGCTTCTCCACCCCAAACTCCTTCAGGTTCAGTTGCTTCTCCAAGCAACGAGTTGGGGGTAGATCTCTTTCCTCAGATGGGGCCTCCCTCTGAAACAGCCTCCCTGCCACTCTGAAACTTGAGGAAAACCATCTCTTGTTCTGGAAGCACTGCAAGACCTTCCTCTTTGCTTCTGCCTTCGCTCTTCCCGTCCCCTACTGATCTGTCTGCTTCGGCACCTTGCACCTGGTTACCCTCTGATTTCGGGCCAAGCTCCCTGCCCACCCTGCCACACACCCGCATTGCCTCCTGGCATCCCTTGCACTTGGGTCTGTATCTGTAACCATACAGTCCCCTTACCTGCACTTGCCATCTTGCTGGCTGCACTACCAGCTGTTGTTGTTTTTATCCCTTGCTCAGCACTTTCCATTTCTCCCCTCTCCCTTGCACTTTCCCCCTTCCCTCTCCCCTGCACTTGCACATTCTCAATGTCACTGGGCCTAGTAAGATTGTTGTTTTCTCCGCCCTTGTTTCCCTTTGTTTGGCCTGTCACGCTCTGAAACGCTTGTGTATGAGCGTGATACAAATAAAATATCATATCATAAGACAAATTGGTATCCTCACCTTTTAACAATGGTGTTAGGGAGATTTTTTTCTTTTTCAAATCCTACTCTCTCTGTCCTGACCCTCCCAGCACTACTGTTGTACTCTCTAGTTTTGGGACCACTGGACACCTTCTTGTATAGACCCAGTGGACGGGAGTGCTCTCTCCTTTGTTTTTGGCCCATGCTTTCCTATGGCAGTAACACATCATGTGGGATGTGCTGCCAGGGACCTTAGTGCAATGTCGCTTTGGGTTCACCGGTGAGTCCTTAGACTCACCAGAACACGAGTAGTTACCTCCTTTTTGTGACTAGTGTATTCTGCTCGTTGCAGCACACGCCTCCTTCTATGGAGTGCTGTGGAGACACCATGTATTCCCCTAAAACTCAACTCAAAAGCACGAGCTGTAAGGGGGACCCTTGTTCCGCTATCATCATTAAGGAGTGCTCTCCAATTTTGATCCCGGCACTCACTAAATTTGTTAGTCTCCTTTGATCAATATCGAGTTCCAGACGACCTAAAAAACGCTTGGATTACCCCCCTATTGAAGAAAACCAAATCTCTGCCCACTGACACCATCCAATTACAGACCCAACACAAGCACTGCCTTTCTCCTAAAAATATTGGATAGAGTTATATATAATCAAATTTCACCATTCCTTGAGAAGAACCAAATCCTCCACAATTATCAATCTGGATTTCGACAAAATCACGGAACAGAGAACACCCTACTAGCCTTAAAATCCCATCTCCATCAAAATATATATAAAGACCAAATCTCCTAATGATCTTAGATCTCTCGGCATCCTTTGACCTGCTGGACCATGCCATTCTGTCCACCAGGTTAAGGGAGAATGCCAACTTCTCCACCATGGCGATCCAATGGATCTCTTCCTTTTTGAAGGTTAAGCAAGTGACCTTGCAGAAGCTAAACCAACTACTCTTCTGTATGGGGTTCCGCAGGGAGCATGTGTCTCCCCATGTTTCTACAACATTTTTATGATCACTTTCTTCCATATGTTGGAACAGGAAGGGATCATATTCGGAAATTACACGAATAACACTCAATGTGTTATTCGCCTCACAGGTATGCATTACGAGGATACAAAACTGGATGGTGGCAAACGGCCTAGCCATCAATAGTTCAAAAACAGAACTCTCGCTTGTTGGCTCAGATGCCAAACTAAAAAAATTATGCCCGCTATATAATAACTTCATTATAGATAGCTGCAACATTGAAGTCAAGAGTAAGGTGAAGACCTTGGGTACTTTTCTGGACAACAATCAGGACATGAAGGCCCATGTGAATAGCCTGATCTCCTCCTCTTCCTATTTTATTAAACTATTCCGCCATCTGTGCCCCCTCATATCCGAAAAAAACTCTGACAGAACAATAGCCAGGGCAACAAAAGGATCCAAATTGGAAATTGCTGCAGTTTGCTAGTGGGCATCCCCCAAACTGAACTCCCCGCACCTCCAGGTCATTGAAAATGGGGCTTTGAGGGTTGTTAAGGGCCTCCACAGGAGAGACCATGTATCGGAGGCAAGAAGAAATCCATTAAATGAATATCATTTCCCGCCATACATTTCTTCCACATATCTACTGTCATTGTGCTATCACATTTGTTGTTGTAGCATTTAATCCAAGAAGAAATCTGCACTGGCTTCCTATACAGGCCAGGGTATACTTCAGGCTATTTATTACTCATAACCCATAAATGCCCGAAGGGCCAACGGCCAGCCTACTTGATGGAAGCCATAGTAATAAAACACAGTACATGGTCCTTGAGATCAGACAATACCAACCTTCTTAACACCATTTGCTGCAATACCAACAAAGCACGAAAAGGAGCCTTTAGGATAATGGCCCCACTGGCCTGGAACGCTCTAATGCCAGCATTGAGAATCATATCATCGACGGCGGTTTTTAAGAAAAAACTTAAGACGGTGCTTTTCTCCTAGTCCCATTTATTAGATTCCCCTCTGCTTCTTCTGGCCCTTGCTCTCTGTGTGTTTCTTTCATGTTTCTATGTTCGGTATATGTGAGTCAGCGCCTGTAAGCCTTCGGGTACCAGGAGCGCTTCACAAATACCCTAACATAACATACAACGTTTCTAAGTAGCAGTTTTGGTACTTTCCAGGCATCTTCTGAACAGGCTGGTAGCAGTCGATTCTTTGTTTTTTAGTTTAAACTTTCTTTGTTCGTGTTGCCATTACAACAGAAAATTAGTGTTCACACAGTAGCATAATAAGTGTCCCATCCCAGACAGCATTGACACACGAGTTATGCGTTAGTTACAATCCCACCGTATTACATCGGCAAGTAGTTTCTCAAGTGACACCAAATATCTCCTGACGGAGTGAAGTGCCACACTATGGTAGACCTCTTCACAATCATTAGCACTGATCAATTTTTGTACCCATTGGTTCGTTGTCGGCATATTTATACCCATCTATCGCAAGGCAATGCATTTATGAGCCAGAAGCAGCGCCAACACGCTAAGTTTTCACAAACACTTAGGGAGGGGTGGAGAGAGACCCAAAAGACATGTCAAAAGGCATTCTATGACTTTAGTATTGGTAGTATCAGTTATGTTGCATCGTACGATGCCGTTAATAGCGGACTGGGCGCGGGCACGCATCCCACCATGCTGGCAATAGCGGCATGCCATAAAGTGGAGATCACAAGGTAAGCAGACATGCAAATAACGGCTTCATGAAGGCGTTAAAAGTGCCTACCGGCATGCCGTAAATACCGGCATCGCTGACCTACCGTAAAATGCCATGTGCAGTGATCCCAAATGCCACAGGTGCACACAATCAGCACAGGTGGAGGCAATGGGAGTTTGCCCCACTACAAAATGAGCACACCCACACACCACAACCCTTACCACACCAAGATCAATACAATAGCAGCATCAACACTACAGCTGGAGGACATGCATGCATTGCAACACCATCAACAACACCAACGACAACAGCAGGCACCACAGAGGGGACGCAGCAGGAGAAGGAGGGTGAGACAGGCCCTGCATGACCCCAATCACAAACATCAGAGACAGTCCCTCCAGCCCAATCCTGCAGCACAACTACACCCCGTACCCTCTGGACCGGACACCATCAACACCATTGTGGACATGATACACAACTGTCAGTCCCATTGAAATATGCACCGCCATCCCCCATCTACTGAAGGTACTGTTGGTGCTCCACCTCAAGCACACAACGGAAAACAAATCTCAACCACAGACTCTCCAGGAGATACTAGAAACAAAAGGTGGCCTCCATGCCATGGAGGTGGTTTAACGCAATCACAAACTATACCACCACAAGCAGGTGGAGATGGAAGGTGACGCAAGCAAGATCATCACACATTGTGGTGCACATTATCCCGGATCAGCCACAGGAATGCTGCATGTCATCATGGGAAAAAGCATTGCAGAGGGCCGAAAATTGCAGAGGGTACTGCCAACGCTCACCATCTGAAAATCACCGAAAGTACACAATGCATTAGCTACAATACGGCAGAGCACACCGTGTACCATTGTGAAGATGCAAACCACACCATTATTCCATGGCAAAGGACACATTGAGGGCCCAATAATAGTTTGCATACAACCAGGGACATGTGCATGTGACCAACGATAATCTGCCGGCATGTGTGACTAGTACAGCTGTCCATCATTATTCTCATGACATTTACTTTTAATTGCCTCGCATGCAGGTGATAGTGGCTATCCCTTAAAGCCGTGGCTCATCACCCCTGTCTGTAACCCACAGAACAGGCACGACGAAGACTACAATTGTTCCCATTCCCGTACCCGTGTGTAAATCGAGCAGACCTTTGGCCTGTTGAAGGCACGATTTCACTGCCTCAGCCGGTCGGGTGTGGCACTCCGCTACAGGCATGAGTAGGTGGCCAAGATCAACATGGCATGTGTCGAGCTGCACGATATGTGCATCCACCGGAACGTGCCCCTGCCCCCTGATATTGAACTGCTACCACCTGGTCATGATGAAGGGGAGGAAGAAGAAGTGGCTGGCCATCATTGCGTTGGCGATGCACAGGAGGCCCGTACTGTGTGCAAGTTTGTGATTGCACAATATTTGTGACACACATGGCAGCAGAGGGTGACATGATGGTAGGACAGAGGGCACTGGGTGTGGGGCTACATCTACACCATGCACTGTAACTGAATAATTGACGCATGCGCATTGATAAATGTCCACTCAGGTATTTGTTTTCCACACATCCGGTTTATTAAATGTAACAAAGTAAAGTTAAGTGACAAAACCCTCATACAAACCTCACCTCCCTCCCCCACCCCCCACGACTCCCCCACACACGCCCACCCCCTGCCCCCACAACTCCCCCACACAAGTCCCATTGAGTCCCCGAAGCATACATGAGGCTGCCATAACTATTACTCTGCACTCCCTGACCTAGGGGGCGGCATGTCTTGTCGCTGCTGTGTACCTGCCGACCTGCGGAGTGGGCTCGCTTGTGTGGAACTGCAGACGACGGTGTGGCCGCCTGCTAAGGTTGTATGGCGGGCTGCCCTGCCTCCATGGCATCCGCAATGCGCCCTAACACCTGCCGGAGGGCCGAGACCTCCTCGCAGAGGCGGCTGGTGTTGTCCGAGAAAGATCTCACCATGGAGGCAGTGTTGTCCATAATGGACCGGCCTAGTGCAGCTAACTCCGTACACCACTCCTCCCTGGCCTGACGGTTGTCCTGTACAAACTCACAAACGAGTGCAGTGAGCAGGTCAGCCCGCTGCGGCCCTGCGGGTGCACCTGTGGATGTATTGGGCACCTGGCTGTCATGCCCAGCCTGCTCAGCCTCTGCAGCACTGAAAACTGGACTGAGATGTCCCTCTGTGTGGTCATGGCTGGTGTGGTGGCGTTCCCGGTATCGAACGATGATACTTGGGGAGATGCAAGTTGAGTTTGTGTATGGACCACATCCATTAGATCATCCTCCATGCTGCCCCAGATGTCCTCCGGGTGTCATCCAGTCAGGGGTGCTGTGGCTGCCACCTCCCCAACCACACTCGACTCCTCCGAATGTGGTGTCTCACATGTGTTATCGGGCTGACCGGTGGGTGGAGGTGTTGGTGGTGCTGTGCCCTCCACGGGCCTTGGTGGCACAG
Source organism: Ambystoma mexicanum (assembly GCF_040938575.1). Taxonomy (NCBI): domain Eukaryota; kingdom Metazoa; phylum Chordata; class Amphibia; order Caudata; family Ambystomatidae; genus Ambystoma; species Ambystoma mexicanum. The sequence continues at coordinate 144,181,423 of NC_090921.1, forward strand.
GTGCAATGTCTACCTGCCGTGGCTTGGATGCTGGTAAACGGCGCCCCCTGGCTTGTCCCCTGGAGGTTGACAGCCGGTTGCTGTCCTCCTGGGACCTCTTCCGAGGTGTGGCCTGTGGAGGGGTAGCGTCCTGCCCATCGCTGTCATGGTCAGTGCCTGTGGGGGTGGAAGAGAGGGGCGGCAGAGAGGTGCGGCATGAGTGATGTTTTGATAGGCATCATACATACATTTGGACAATTTCTCATCCACACAATTGGGGGTAATAGGCATTTGTGTTTGGATACATGGGTGGTAAATGCAGGCATATGTCGGCGTCACTCATGTTGGCCAAGAACAGTGCTCTCTGACACTATGTTGCTCATGCAAGCTGTGTGCCTCGTGGAATTTCCTACTTTGTGTGGTATGTGTCATGTACGATATTGCCTTGCACCAAGCATCAGCATGTGTATGTGATGGTTCGGCCTACTTTACGGGGAGTGTATGTGTGTGGGCGACCATGGCATGACTCTTCGGACTGACATTGGGGTTGACATTCATCAGATTTGACATAGCAGTGTTTACTTTGGACACTCACCTCCATCGCCCGATGTTGTGGCGCCACACTCCATCTCCCCTATACCTTCGATGGATTCCGTCCCAATCATGCTTGTGCATATGTCCTCCCACGGGGTGAGCTTTATGAGGGAACTGGGACCTCCTCCTGTTCCCATGGCCTGGCTGCGATTGACGGATAGCATGTTGCGCACCCTTAGGCGCAGGTCGTCCCATCGCTTACGGCAGTCTTTCACTGTGCGTGTTGTGTTGCCCACAGCACTAACCTTCTGGGTAACAAGTGCCCAGATCTCTTTTCCATAGCACTGCCTCTCTCCTCATGGTGCTGGAGAAGACTGTGGCTGCATGCTCGTGCAGTGTGTCCACAAGCATCTGGAGCTCATCCTCATTAAATGGTTCCTTTCTCAGCCGAGCAGCTCCCTTCTTCAGGGCCTTCGGCATTGTGGACTTGGAGGAGTACGTTTTCTAATGATCAGCAGTGTCCCAGGGGTCCTGTGTGCTGAGGATGGCAATTGATTGTGTTTCTAAAGATGGCCGCTGTGCTCCTTCCCGTTCCTGTGCGATTACGCAACTTCTGGTTCCGCTTATTAGCGGTGACCGTAAATAGCGGTGACCGCTAATTACGGTCACCGCTATTTACGGTCATCGCTAATGGCGTATTGGACAATGTCGGTAGTGTTATCTGCGCTACGCTTGATGCCGGTAAGGGATTTTTGGGAGCCTTTTGCGGCATGGCACTAGATACCTTACCGCATGGCGTAAAGCTTGTGCCCGCGAAGTCGTAATAGTCCTCTATTAGCGGACTGGTGCCAGCACAGACACACTATTTGCGCCATGCCGGTAAGGGACGTTACTTACCGCCAAACTCGGAATGAGGCCCATTGTCCTTAAGAATGAAGCAGTAAGGTGAATGGGAATGTTAGCAAACATATATAGGCATCCGGGGAGTATCACCATTGTAATTAGAGATATCTGGGCCATAACGGATGTAGGCAGACCAGCTTTGTAGCTCACACAAAAGGGGGCCATATTTAGTGAGTACAGTTGCGTCACAGTATGTGCTATATTAATATCCAAATATCTAACAGTCTGCGGTGACCACCTAAACGTTCACAGAGTCTTCCCAGCTTCGTTGCTTCAGTCAGTGGGATTAATTTCGCCTTGTTTAGTTATTTTGTAACCCTGAATGCAATCCAAACTTGAATATTATTTTGATATTTGTTTATTAATATACTTTTAGCCAAACCAACTTTTTATATATACAATATTGTGTTACAATACATCATTAAAATCATCCAGTCAATCCTATACCACAATCTATTAAAATATCACATAACATAACACCCATCTTGCCACTGAAATTGACGTTATATACTCAATACACCCTATACTTGTTTGGCCAACAGTATCATACTTTGCAATATAAACATTTCCTTAAGTAAAAAAATTATATGACATCTCGTGATAATTCATTTAAATTTTCTACACATTGCATAAAACATTTCATGAAAAAATACACAACATTAATATAATTTCCCTCCATAAATTTCTTTCACATATCTACTGTCATTGTGCTATCACATTTGTTGTTGAAGCATTTAATCCATTTTGCCCATAAAGTGTTTAAACTTTCACAGTTAATAAAAATATTCTCTGCTGACTCTGTTGAATTAAAATATCGCATCCACAACGATTGCTAGATTGCACTCCAGGTGCTTCACAACCTGATACTACCAGGTCACCTGCATAGAGTGAGAGCACTACAGATGGGTAACATAGTTTAAGGCCCATCTTCATGATGTTAGCTAAGGATTGCAGCGAGCGGTTCAATATCTAGCGCGAACAGTCATGGGGAGAGAGGACATCCCTGGCTATTTTGGTCAGTTAGAAATGTACCGACGTCACTCCATTCCTGTATACCTGAGCAGCGGAATTAGTATATAATAGGGATACTAAATGTATGAAATGAGACCCAATAGCAATTCTGGTGAGCACCTCCAACATGAACAGCCATTCCAATGAGTCAAATGCCTTCTCGGTGTCTAGGAAGGCAGCAGCTGCCGGGATCGTTGGATAGATCAGTGCCATAATACTGAACAGTTTCCTTAAGTTATGCAGTGTTGATCGACCAAGCATGAATCCTGATTGATCATCAATGATCATATCAGGAAGAAAAGGGATAAGTATACGGCCCAACGCTTTAGCATACATTTTGTTGCCCAGGTTCGGAATTGACAATGGACGATATGACCTGTGGTCCCTTGGGGCGATATTGGGCTTAGGTAGCACAACTATCCTAGCCTCTTTTGTGGAGGGGGAATTGTTAGGCAAGATTGTATGCAGTACTCTTAGGGTGCACTACAATAACCTTGACCTCCTGGCAATAGGAACCCAACCTTTGGAATAAGTCTGGACTACACAGGTTGGTAGTGTGGCTGAGCAGCCAGGCGTATCTCAAGAGGGGTCAATGTGAGCTGTAGGGGTGTTACACAGAGATTCACAGTGACAAGTATTCAAATAAACACTTTCTTGAATAAACCATTATTAATGTATTTATCAGTCAGTTAGAATAAGCCTTCTTCAGAAGGGAGAAATATAAAAGCAACACACAAATACACTCCAAAACTACAGACTTAGTTTCTAAATCAGTGAGGACCCTTTTAGGATGGCCCGCAGTCACAACCTACACCCTCATGTGACTTCAATAGCTAGGGTGCTGGGGTTATTAATATCTTACTGTTGCATTTAGAATACTCTTTGAAATTGGTTAAAGGAAAAGGTTATTAGAACAAACAAGATACCATAAATATTCTTAAGCAGGCAAATACTTTTGGATCCCCTAAGCAGAGTCAATCAGTATAACAGGCTAAGCCAAAGTGAATGGGCAAAAGACTTTAATGGGCTGAAGCACTTCTGGTAGGTAAGTAGAAAAGTCTTTGCACAATGTTTTAGAAGTCTTTGAAGAAAAGAATGGATCAATGTAGGGGCGCAAGCTGTTTAGACTTGTGAGTAGTTGAATATGCAACTCTACAATGAGAAGTAAGTTCTCTCAGACTTTACGGTACCTTTGTATTGAACAAAAATGCATCAGATGACTCCTGTTCCTGGGCAGCTCGGCAGATCTCACTGTTCCTGGGCCTCAGTCGTGGGGACAAGAGGGAGGACTTCTGGGGACTCCTGCACTGCAATGGGATGGTCACTGCTCGCAACCGGCAATCTTTCCAACAAGTGGCACTTTGGTGTTTCAGCTCCTCGCGACTACCGCAAATAGCAACACTGCGGTTTCTGGCTGTTGAGATGGACCTTCCTTGCTTCTGGGGTCCCGCACTCTGTTGAGGGAGCTCAGTCCTGCTTCCTGGGAGTCCGGAGGATCTTCCTGGAGTTCTTAGCCAACTTAAAAGCAATGCACACAATCTGGTGTTCCTCTCCCTGGCATTTTGTCGGTTTCCAGCAGCAACTCTGTGGAAATGCAACCAGCTCTGAGAGAATGTCCAGGTGGCTTACTTTGGAGTTGATTGCTCCCACCAACTCAAGAGGAGAAGTCGTCCTTACAGGGGCTTCTCTGTCAATACAAATTTGGAGTTTCAGCACAGCAGCAGGGCTCCACCGGGTAAACCAACAGTCCAGGAGTGGCAGCAGGCGTCCACTTCAAGTTCTTCTTTGATTCCTTCATCCAGTGGTCAACTCTGCCTTCCAAACCAAAAGCCTCGCCCTTTATTCAGTTCTCTTCCATTCATTCCAGCCTAGCTGTCAGTCACGCAGCAGGGTGGCTGTCCTTGCCGGACAGTCAGCAAGCCAATCATCACAGAGTGCTTTTGGGTCTCCTAGGAGACTAAGCACAGGGAGTTTCTGGCACCTCCCTCACTTCCTGCCCACCCCATACACCCTGGAGCCAGAGGCAGGCTTCACTCGTGAATCCTGCCAAAGGCAAAGTGAACAAAGGGACCAAACCTAGTTCGGCGCGCAGAGAAAATCTCAAGAAGGACCTTTCCATAAAGAAATGGCAAATAAAGAAGACCGGGCCATTTTGACAGAAATGGCACCCTTGGGTGCTTTACTGCAACTGCGAACGCAGCCCGCGGTAAATGCACACAACAGTAGTTAAAAGTAAACCACTGCCACCAGCCATTCTTCGAGGAAAGGGTAACATAAAAATGTTACATGAGAAGCTAGGCAAAGGGGATACTAAGTTAAACCTCCAGCACCCTATTGTAAGATAGTGTGTGCTGGGTCTAGAAAGTTACAAATCTAAGTAAAGTCAATTTCACTTTACTGCTCTGGGAAACAGTAATGTATCCCAGAGAAGGTATTTAAATATTTGGGAAATCTGAAAGACTTCCCTGTGTCACTGCACTGAAGGTGCTGTTTGACACAACGTAAAAGATGATGCCTATGGAGTTTGCCAGACTCCACAACCAAAAGAAACATTGTTAAAAAAATCACATTAAAATACATGAGAGAGTGGGAAAAAGGGTCTCACTCTTTCCAGGTTTAAAAAAATCAAGTCCTCAAAATCCAGCAAAGTTTCTTGGGGTCTGTAAGGTGGAGGGAATTAGCACTTTCCTGAGAATTCTCCCTAACACTCGACCCTCCCCCCAAACTAAGGGACAGGAGGATTTAATCCACCCCTGGATGAATCTCCTTACTCCAGTTGGGCCTACTTTCCGGAGGGACCATCAGCATTTTGGTGATTACACCCTGACCTGTGTTCAATGGTAAAATCAAACCCTTCTAGGCTGATTGACCATATTAAAAATTTAGGATTTCCCCCCTTCATCTGCATTAACAATCTCAAGGGTTGGTGGTCTGTTTGAATCACAAAAGTAGATCCATACAGGTATGGTCTAAACTTCTTCAAAGACCACACAATGGCAAAACTTTCACATTCTATGGTGCCCACCTTTTCTCAGGTTCCTTCAGTTTCCTACTGATGTAGCAGATTGGGTGTTCCATGCCTTTCCCATCCAGCTGATTCAGAACTATACCTATACCTGTATTGGAAGCATCTTTCGAGTGGATTGTGTCCTCCGACGTATTCCACATCTATGATAGGTAATGTCCACGGCTGTGCTGCTTCGTAAAATCTTTCAGCAGAGGGTGTCCTGCGTCGATGACGTCGATACGTTGTCCCTTGAGGGCTCCCGTCGAGGGTCGACGTCACCGGATGTTATATATAGGACGCACAGCGTCCGTTGCCTCAGTTCTGTTTTTTCCACATCGTGTTTGCTTCGGAATCTCGGCGCACTCGATTCTTCTGTTCGAATATGTCTTTGACTTCTTCTGCTACCCCGAAGTCGGCATTAAAAAGTGTCGGGACTGCGGGTCGAAGATGTCCATCACAGACCCGCACGACATCTGCCTTTGGTGCCTCGGCGAAACCACGCCACCGACGACTGTGAGGAGTGTCAGTCCCTGACGTCTAAGGCCTTGCGGGAACATAAGAAGAAATTGAAGGTAGGTAGGGTGTCTAAGCCCCGTAAGTAGAAGTCCGCTGGGCTTTCGACCGATGACTCGAGGGGCGACTCTCCGCGTCGGCGGAAGTCCAGGGGGTCTCGGTCTAGGAGTGGTTCCCGCCATTCCTCTGCCTCTTTGAGGCATTCTAGGAAGCGTCGTCGTCCGCTAGATGGTTGACTTGTCCCACGAAGTCTTCGTCGCTAGCAGATGTTGGCGATTTTCGAATCGTAAGGCACAGTTCCGTCCGCACCTTCGTAAGAAGCCGGAAAGGAACAGGCTCGGTCCACCACTTGCACGCCTTTGGGCTCAGGCGGTCTGCGCGCTCATCGGGAGCCGTCGAGGTCCCGCTCGGACAAGGGAGATCGCCATAGCCGTGCCAGGTCCCGGTCCTCGACGCCATCAATACTGTCAGAACCTGGAAAGCCTTTGAAAAAAAGGCATCAAAGCCATTGGCGCCGTGTCCGTCGAGGGGCTCTCTCGAGGCTCTGCCCTCAAAGAAGTCGTCGACACCATCGGCGCCTTGTCTGTCGAGGGACACCCTCGACGCCGTTTGTGGAGGATTTGCCAGAGGTGCCCCGTAGGGCTGTGGAACCTCTGAGGAAAGCTCTCGGTAAATCTGTGAGGCCTGTTTTTGAGCCCTACTCTGTTCCTCCTCCCAGATTGGATTTGTTCCAGCCTTTGGATTATATTTCGGAGGTGGAGGAAGGGTCTGAAGAGGAGATGGTTGTGCCTAATGATCATCTTGATCACCTTGTGTCTGGGCACAGTCATTTGGAGGAACTCTGTCAGTCCTTGCATGATGCCAGTGGTCTTGATACCTCTCCGGAGGTGGAGTTTGGCAGGCCTGAGCCGGGGACGCATGCCGAATCCTCTTATAAGTGTCTCATGTCGAGGGTGACTGAATACTTGGGTTGGTCTGCTCCACCTGTTGATTTTGATCAGGATGATCTAACGGACATCCTGGACCAAGGCCCACCCACTGACCCGGTGTTGCCATTTCACATGGCTTTGCAAAGAAGGGTGGCGGCAGCTTGGACTGCTCTGGAGAGTCTCCCTGCAGTGAATAAGTCGCTTCCGAAAAAATACCGCCCAACCAGTAGTGACCCCTGCTACTTGTCGACGCACCCTACTCCGGAGAGTTTGGTGGTGCAGGCGGCTAGGGCCCCCGCAAAGCCATCTGCGTACCCTACCATCCCTCCTGATAGGGACGATAATTGCTTTGATAGTTGGGCGAAGAAATTATTTTCAACGGGGGGTATGGCTTTGAAGGAAGCCAACTACGTTTGTGCCTTGGCGAGATTCACTCACACACTGTGGAATTGTGCATCTTTGGTGGCTGAGCATATTCCCAAAGGGGAGGAACGGGATGGTTTTCTAGCCCTCATGCAAGATGGCAAGGATGCCATATGTAAAGCAGTTCAGTCGGGTTTGGACACGGCAGACTGTGTCAGTCGGTCCATGGCTGCGAGTACCATGATACACAGGTTTGCGTGGTTGTGGAAGTCGGGGTTTGCGCCTGATGTGCAATCTCGGCTTCTCAACATGCCCTTTGATGGTGTCCATCTGTTTGGCGGCAAGGCTGAAGAGAGCCTTGAGAGGTTGCAGACCTCCAAACCTGCAGCAAAGTCTTTGAGCGCTGCAGTCAACCTCCGCCATTTCGTCCTAGGGGACAGCAATGGAGGGGAGGTTCCTTTCTGTACTACTCTTCCTTTGGTAGATCGAGAGGAGCTGCTAGTCAAAGGGGCCACCGTATGAGTACCAGAGGTGGAAAGCAAGGTGTCTCGAGGTGCCAAAGCCGCTCGGGCAGTTGCCTCTTTGCCCTCAGGCACTGCCGCAGCTGTGTCTGCTCAGTCATGAGGCCATGTCCCATGGTTCGCCGGTTGGGGGCAGACTTGCGCAGCATCTTGGAGAATGGCGTGCCATTACTTCAGATGTGTGGAATTTGAATTTGAATTTCTTTATTTGTAAAGCGCGCCTTGCCCTCGGGGCATCTGGGCGCATATTTTGTGGTTACAGCAAGTATATAAATGGCAGCATTGTACATCATATAGTGAACGTATAGTCTCTATTTACAATAATTTACAAAAATGTACAAGAATTAACAATATTACAGACACGTCATATATAGGGTGGCAAAGATAGCAGTGCAGACATGGGACAGGAAGCGGAGCTAGTTGTCACTGTTCTGGAGCCATAGTTTATTTATTGCATTTGAAGGCATGGAGGGAGGGTTCGGACCTGAGTGTGAGAGGCAGAGTGTTCCAAATTTTGGTTGCTAGAACAGGGAAGCTACATCCGCCCGCTTTCTGACGCTTACATTTAGGGAGGGTCAGGCAGTTGGCTTGTGCAGATCTCTGCAGTCGAGTGGAGATGGAGTTGGAGCTTGGTTGGAGAGGCACTTGTGGGTGAGTGTCAATGTTTTGAGGGAGATTCTTTGGGATACTGAGAGCCAGTTGCGTCTGGTGGCTGAGATGTGGTTGTTTCTAGGGATGTTAAGGGCTGCTCTTATGGCGTTGTTCTGAGTGACCTGCAGCTTGTTTAGGTTCCTCTGGCTAGTAGTTGGGTAGAGCGCAATGCAGTAGTCGATCTTGGACATGATAAGGGTTCTGGCTAGGATGATGCAGTTGGCCGTGGAGAGGAAGGGGCGACACACGGTGATCCGTTTGCACGTGTATGCAGAGGCAGATGAGACTGAGTTGGTTTGTCTGGAGAGGGACAGAGTGTAGTCAATGTAGATCCCAAGGGTTTTGGTGTCTTCAGAGACCTTGATGATATTGCCATCAATAGTAAAGGACTTGAAAGCAGGATCCAGTTTGCTGAGGTGGTAGTGTGAGCCGAGGATGAGGAGCTCCGTCTTGTCGTCGTTAAGGCATAGCTCATGTTGAGCCATCCAGGCTTGTATGACCAGGTAGACGTCATTCAGTGATTTAGTGTCAGCCAAGCCAAGTAGGCTCCAGTGATAGGGATGAGTATCTGGATGTCATCAGCATAATTTGTGTAGGTGACGCCCAGATAGTCAAGAATATCAAAGAGAGGTTTGGTGAACACATTGTAAAGTGTAGGGGAAACGCAGGAGCCCTGAGGCACGCTGCAGGGAACAGGTGAAGGTTCAGCGGCAGCTGAAGAGGGGAAGACTCGCATGGATCTGTTGTCAAGGAAAGATCTGATCCATGAGGTGGCAGCATCTGAGAAATTAGCGGTTGAGGAGAGGTGCTGATAAAGGATGTCGTGGTTGACAAGGTCGAAGGCTGTGGATAGGTCTAATAGTAGCAACAGTGCAAGTTTCCCTTTGTCTTTGAGGTCCTCAATTTGAGTTTTCAGATCAATAAGGGCTGTTTCTGTCCCGTGCCTGGGTCTGAAGCCTGATTGCCTGAGGCCAAGGAGTTTATTGGATTCAAGGTATTCTTGGATCTGGAGGTAAGCTGCCCAATCAAGGATTTCGAGCAGGAAGGGGACCGCGGTAATGGGCCTGAAGTTGGTGGGTATATTTGGGTCGAGAGTGGGTTTTTTAAGTAGAGGTATGACCCAAGCATCTTTTAGATTGTTGGGGACAATGCCTGTTTTAAAGGATGCGTTGATGAGGCTGGTGATGAAGGGGGCTAGTTCGTGAGCCGCATCCTTGATGGTTGAGGCTGGACATAGCTCACCTTGACAGTTGGTTGTCTTAAGCTTGTTGATGACGTTTTCAACTTCGGATGTGCTAAGAGCTGTGAAGGTGAAAGGTTTAGGAGTGGAGCCGGAGGGGGTGATCCGAGTGGGAGGGGGTTGAATGTCAGTTTGGAGACATGATTGTTTGGCATTAATTTTGGCTTGGAGCGTGGTGATTTTGCCCAGTAGGGCATCTTGAATGTTAGTACACCAGGAGCTGTCTTTGATGCAGGAATCTGAGGGTGTTGCAGGAGATTCAAGTTCCTTGAGGATCTTGAAGAGCTCTTTAGTGTTGGATTTGGCTTCCATGATGTGGCCGTTATATGTATCTTTCTTTGCTGGAATATGGCTTCTTTGTAGTTAAGAGAGGCGATGGTTAGGTGGTCTTTGTTGGTGTCGGACGGATGACTTCTACAGCGGGATTCAGCTTAGTGTTTGGTTTTGCGGAGTTCTCTTAGGTGAGGGGTGAACCAAGTGTTAAGGAGGGCTTGGGGCTTGGGTCTCCTCAGTTTGAGGGGGGCAATAGCGTTCAGGGCTTTGAGCATGGACTGATTGCAAGCGTCAACTAGTATTGTGGGATCTGTGCATGTGGTGGCGATTTTGTTTGAAAGTGGCAGGATGAGGGGGAATCGTTTATCCTTGGTGATGTCTCTTTTGTTTATGGTCTGGGTAGCTGTGCAGGTTCTTGTTTGGGGCAGGGGTCCGTGGTTTTGATTTTGAATAGGATTGTGTTATGGTCTGACCATGCTCAAGGGGTGTTGTCCTGGAGGTTGATGCAGCAGTTGGATTCTGCTATCCAGTCAAGGGCATGCCCTTGGGAGTGGGTGGGTTTCGGTGATGAGATGGGTGAAGCCTTGGTCAGTTAACGAGTTAGCTAGATCTAGCGCTCAGGGGTCATTAGGGTCTTGGTATCCAAGATTGAAGTCGCCAAGTAGTATGATTTGTGAATTGGCTTTGGCTTTATCGGCTATGATGGACATGATGTCATCAGAGAAGGATGATAAAGGTCCGGGTGGTCGATATATGAGGTGGAGTGTGGCAGTTTGATTGGGGGAGATGGGAAGTTTGACCATGAGGAGTTCTGCGGACGGGATTTGTTGGCTGTTAATGCTTCTGATGCCTTGGGAGATTTTATGGATGAATGCGACACCGCCTCCTTTGATTTGGTTGGTGTTGCGGTCGCATCTGATAATAGTGTAACCGGCAGGAATGGCAAGCGCGAGTAGGGGTCCTGAGGCGCTATGTAGCCAGGTCTCAGTTATGGCTACGAAATCGAGGTCATAGGTCGTAATCAGGTCAGCAATGTCTAGGGCGTGCACTGGGGGTGACCTGGCATTAATCAGGGCACCTTTGTTGAGAGGAGCTTTGGGTGGATTGTATGGTGTAGGTGGATGTGGGATGCAGCTACTGTGGGGAGATTGTGTAGATGGGGGGTTCTGATGGGGGTGAGAGAGCCACTGGAGGGCACAGCTGTGGCGTGGGAATCTTGAGCACAGTCTTGCATTCCTGATGGTCACTGAGCAAGGTAGGTTGGGTGTTGGTCTAGTGGCGAAGTGTTCCAGCCACAGCGCAGGTGAGTTCAAGTAGGGATTATGTGGGGGCGGGGGATGAGATGGCGTGTTGGTAGGGTGTGCTATGGCGATCATGGGCATCATGCAAGGTGAGTGTTGGGAGGGGGGCTGCATACGCTGATGATGGCTAAGGTGATGAGTAGAAGAGGTGGCCAGGTGGTGTTATGTGGTAGGGGGGGCAGGCACATAATAAATGGCAGGCTGGGTTTTGGCTGTATTCTCTGGTAGTTGTAGGGTGCAGGTGGGTAGCAGTTAGGTTTTAGTTGGGACCAATGGCTACAAATGCTAGTTATGAGCGCAGTGGGCTGCAGAAGTTTGACATGGGACAACACAGTGGCTAATTGTGAGCAAATCAATGGCTAGGTAGATGCAGCACAATGGCTAGGAATGTTCAGTTATAGTGCTCACTAACATGGGCTCTGGCTCATCTAGATTCGAATTTCCCACATACAGCACAAATCACAGTTGGTCACAATACTCATAATGCAGCACAATGGCTAGGAATGTTCAGTTATAGTGCTCACTAACATGGGCTCTGGCTCATCTAGATTCGAATTTCCCGCATACAGCACAAATCACAGTTGGTCACAATACTCATGATTCAGCACAATGGCTACAAATGTTCAGTTATAGTGCTCACTAACATGGGCTCTGGCTCATCTAGATTCGAATTTCCCACATCCAGCACAAATCACAGTTGGTCACAATACTCATTGAGCCTAGGGGCTCTGGATCCTCTAGATTCGAATTTCCCACATGCAGCACAAATCACAGTTGGTCACAATACTCATGATGCAGCACAATGGCTAGGAATGTTCAGTTATAGTGCTCACTAACATGGGTTCTGGCTCATCTAGTTTCGAATTTCCCACATAGAGCACAAATCTCAGTTGGTCACAATACACATTGAGCCTAGGGGCTCTGGCTCATCTAGATTTGATTTTCCCACATGCAGCACAACTCACAGTTGGATACAATACTTGCTAGGCATGGCGCGCATGGTTAAGTATCGAAGCTCTGTGATGAACGGTCAGCAAGTTCCAAGTGGCATGGCTATTTATACAGTGTTAGAAGCTTAGGCAGGAGTGAGAACATTGTTTCTGGTGTGCTGCAGTAATGGTGACGGAACATAGGCAGCAGAACATGCGGTAATGTGTGCGCACACAGTTATTGTGACAGCAATGAAATTATAAGTGGATTTATGCAGAGTTGGAAGAATGACAGCATAACGTTGCAGATGTGTACAAAGAGATATACCGAGAAGGGCTCGTTGACACGATTGTAGTAGCACCGGGCCACATATGGGGTATGAGGAAATCACTATATCGAAGTGGGGCGGAGGCTATGATATTTGGCAATTATTACCTCTATTGGTGCACAGGGGTCTCACAGTCTCAGGGCGCACAGGCAGGGGGGGCTGGCCCCGGGCTCTGGTCAGCTCAGGACATTCTCAGGACAGTTGCTGGCCTTGCCCTCAGGGTCTTCCCAGGAAGGGCCGGCTCGCGCCTCCCGGCGTCGGATAGGCTTAGATGTTGACAACAGAGGCCAATCAGCATAAGGCTGTCCTCTAATGAGGAAACGAAGCAAAGCAGATGAATCAAACAGCACGGGCGGCCATCTTGGAATTACTAATGCCTCGTGTGCTGTAATGGCGTCTTGGCGGATCCTAAAGGCAAACGAGGTCGGCACAGCTTTTTGTGTGGCACGGATACGTTATTAAGAAATGCACTTAATTATATAGAAAAATGCTGTGGATTACCGCGCCTGATGCGCTAAGAATAGCCCAATTAAATTTGCTTGTTTAAAATAGGTAGCATTGATCAGCATACCTCTGCAATGGCCTGCACTTCGGGGGTGGCTGCTACGACCTACTGCTCCTGCAGTGGTCAGGAGCTCCTGCTCAGGTGTGGATGCAAATGTCCTCGTCTCAGGGCGAGTGTGGAGATCATAACCCACGGCTACTGTCTTCCCTTCAAGGAGAAGCCTCACGACAATCCACCGGGGAAGCTCTCCTTGAAGCGCCCGGATCCGCTCCTTGCGCAGGAAATCCTATCCCTGCTGGAGAAAGGCGCCATAGAACTAGTGCCTGTAGCGTAGAGGTACAAGGGATGGTATTCCCCTTATTTTATTATCCCGAAAAAAGACGGGGGATTGAGATCCATCATGGACTTGCGTGGGCTGAACACGCTCCTCAGGAAGGACAAGTTTGAGATGGTAAATCTTTCTCAAGTCCTCCAGGCCCTTCAACTTCAGGATTGGTTGGTGTCTCTCGACCTCAAGGATGCTTACTTTCATGTGCCGATTCATCCCAAGCACAGGAAGTACCTGAGGTTCGCGGTTGGCAACTTGCATTTTCAGTTTCGGGTCCTGCCATTTGGATTGACCTCCGCCCGAGGATCTTCACCAAGCTGATGGTGGTGGTGGCAGCGTATCTCAGGAAAGGTGGCATTCACGTCTACCCCTACCTGGATGATTGGTTGATCAGGGCGCGCTCTCCCCAGCAAGCCCTAGATCATCTGTCCGTCACCTGCCACTCCCTTCACAAGCTGGGCTTCTCCCTCAATTTAAAGAAGTCTCATTTGACACCTACCCAGCGGCTCCAATACATCGGAGCAGTGCTCGACACATCCCTGCGGCAGTGTTCGCCTCCCCAGGTGAGGGCTCATCACATTCTGCAGATGGTGGACAAATTTCAACGTGCCCAGAGCCTACCGGCGTTCGAGTTCTTGAGGTTGCTCGGCCTCATGGCATCCTGCATTTTCCTGGTGCCAGAGGCCAGGCTGCGGATGAGATCTCTGCAGTGGGCTGTCAAGATTCAGTGGTCTCAGTTATCCAGCAGGATGTCGGATCCCTTTCAGATTCCGCCCTCGGTTGCACAGGATCTTCTGTGGTAGGCCGTCAAAGGCAATCTGAAGAAGGGAGCTCCGTTTTGGCAACCTTGGCCGGAGGTGACGATCAGGACGGACGCATCCCTCACAGGTTGGGGAGCTCATGGCAACAAGTTGACAGGCAGCGGCCGTTGGTCTCCGTCGATCTGTTAGGGCTGCGGGCCGTCAGGCTAGCCCTGAAGGCTTTTTTGCTGTCTGTGTGAGGGAAGAATGTCCTGATTATGACGGACAATACAGTGGCCATGCACTACCTCAACAAAAAGGGGGGGGCAGGGTCACTCCTGTTGTGCAGGGAGATGATGTAGCTCTGGTTCTGGGCCATCCAGCAGGAAATTTCGATCTCGGCAGTTCATCTGTCTGGAGACGAAAACGTGGCGGCGGACGCTCTGAGCAGGCAGAGCACGGTCTCTCACGAGTGGGAGCTGGCTCAGGAAGTTCTGTTGGAGATCTTCGGCCTTTGGGGAGCCCCACAAGTGGATCTCTTCACCACCAGTGTCAACCGGAAGTGTGAAAGATTCTGCTCGCGAGAATTTCCTCCAAGCGGAGCCTTTGGGGACGCGTTCGTAGTGGAGTGGTCCTTCCCACTGCTGTACACGTTTCCTCTAGTCCCCATCATTCTGCAGGTGTTGCGGAGGTTCGGTTCCCGGATGATCCTCATTGCTCCGGCATAGGCCATGAGAGCGTGGTTCTCCAGCATGGGGTCTGGCATGGATTCACATGCTCATGAATATTCCCCGTCGTCAGGCTGGGAATCCTCGGTAAAGAAAAAATCAGTATCAGTTTCGTTTCTGATCTGTCTTTCGTAGTAGTAACCAATCACTGATCTCTGCGTCATACTGACCACAGCCAATGACTGCCCTCTACCTAAGCCCCGCCTCTGGCAGCCATCTTCAGATTTTTACCGCACGTTCAAGTGTTGGGATCCTCGTGCTATTGCTCTCGAGCGTTAGTGCTTTTTTCACGTTTTTTCTCAGTAAAATTTCTCTTTTTTCGGTCAAAAGAGCCTCAAGCTCCACCGTCTCTTCATCCGATCAACGGGGACCCGTGTCGGATTCGTCTACGCCCCTCAAGGGTGAAGATTCCGTGGAGCCATGCTTTTGGAGGACTCCAGAAGTTTCTCAGGCCCATCTCGGACATGGCCCAGGAGAAGGGAAGCTCGACTCCCGGAAAGCTGTTCAGGGTCTGCCCTGGATGCCAGCTTCAGAATGTCTTCAAGGAGGATGAACACTCCCTTTGCCTTTACTGCCTACATGAGGACAAGACGCACGTGGAGAAGGACTGTGCGTTTTGCGGCAATATGTCGGAGCGGACCATGAAGTACCGCCATCAACGTCTCGCCAACTGGCTGGAAGGAAAGAGCCCGTCAGGCGAGAAGAAGAAGAAGTAGTCCGAGCGGTCTTCTAAGACCTTTGAGGGCGCCCCGGCGACGGGGGTCCAACAGAAGGCCAAGCACCGCGAGTCCGCTGGCACCGGGAGCGCCGAACGGTCGGGCTCTACGGGCGCCAGGCAGGGCGCATCCTCCCCGGCGCCATCAACCACGAGCCAACGCTCTGGCTCGGGTAAGAGGAAGGCCGAGCACCCGGCAAACTCCTGGATAGACCCCGGTTGTGCCCTAAGGCCCCATCAGAGGGGGAGCGAGGTGGTGACCCTCCCCCCAAGGAGAAGGCGGTGAGCGCACCTAAGGGGGTGAAAGCCTTGATCCATCCGGCCAAGACCTCTATCGAGACAGTCGCGGCGGCCCTGGCTCAGCCTGTGGAGGCTACACCAGTGGTGGCGACCCCGGGGCCCAGAATCTCCCTGCCACCGCGGAGGGAGTCCTCTTTCATGCCCATCGACAGGACCCCAGTGAAACCTCCGACGGAGAAGAAAAAGGGGGCGCAGGAGGTCGTCATGGACTTGGCCTCAACCTCTGAGGAGGAGCTGATCGAAGTCTTAGGCCACGGCTCTTGCGTGGAAGAAGGCCATCTTGTCGGGAGGGACCCCGACGTGGAAGATGACGAGGGCGTCGAGGATGCCGACGGGCTCCTGATCGCCCGTCGGATCTCCCTCAACCAGTGCCGCAAGACAACTCGGAGGCCATTTTGTTGGCTATACAGTCCTTATGCTCGGAGATAAGGACGAGACTGCCGTTACCACCAACGGAGGAACCGCTCCCGACGGGGGACCCGTAGCCAGGCCCTTCTGGGAGCCCTCCCCCTAAGAGAAGAAGGATTCATCCTCCACCTCCTTTTCAGCCATCGCGCCCTGTTCAGCCCTCCTCCCCGTCCACGACACGTGGGGATGATACGGGGACTGACACGGCCGCGACGGGTACAGACGACAAGGTTTACGACGAGGATCTCCCGTCGTCACCTCCCACCCGGGCTTCCCCGCCCGACGAGATTGGATCGTTTCACTCCATGATCGCCAGGCATCCGAGCTTTTCCAGCTCTGCCCGGAAGAGAAGAAGAAGGAAGGTTTTCTTTATCAACGGCGCGAGACTAAGAGGAAGACGGTCCTCGCTGTACCTCTACTAGACGATATTTGGGATGAGGGCCTCGCCCTCCTCAAGAACCCATCCACGACGCTGGCTAGAAGGGATCGGTACGAGAAGAAGTAACGGGTCCCGGACGCGGGCCCCTTGTGCCTTCGGGCACAGCCGACCCCGGACTTGGTCGTCTCCGTGGTGGCCAGGAAGAAAGCGGGGGGGGGCGCGGCCTCTACGTCAACCTCCCCGCCGGACGGCGAGGGAAAGAAATTAGACACGATGGGACGCAGAGTCATCTCGTCGGCAGCGACGACGATTAAGGCGGCCAACGCCTTGGCTATCGTAGCCCGCTACGGCAGGGAGTTGTGGTACAAACTGGCCCCCCTGCTGGACTTCCTACCAGACAAGAGGGCGGAAGCCCTAGAGATCTTGCAGGAAGGAGAGGTGGCGTCGGACCACGCCATTACGATTGCGACGGACATCGCTGACACTGGATTTCGCCAGTTGGGCAATGGCGTGTGTCTTAAGCGGCGTGGTTGGCTCAAGGCTACTGACTTCCGTCAAGACGTGCAGACCAGAGTCTTGGACATGCCATTCGACGGAAACAACCTGTTTGGGAAAACAGTGGACGATTCCCTTCAAGCCATCAAGGCGGACACGGAGACGGCCCGGGCTCTTGGGGTTCTCCAGCAACGGCGGCCGCCCTTTCGGAGCGGCGGAGGCAAACAGGGTGCCTCCAAAGGTTCCAGCGGCAGATTTTCCACCTACCGCCAAGCGGCCCGTTCGTCGTCACAGGAAGCTTACAGGGGACGAGGCAAGTCAGGCGGACACCGCCGTCGTCGCCAAGGAGGACAAGGCGGCAAAGCCTCGTCGAAGCAGGACTGAACCCGCCGTGGGGTCGGGCCCCCACCGAAGCACCCCGGTGGGAGGCCGGCTGGCGAGCTTCGTCAGCGTGTGGGAGTCCATCTCCACCGACCGTTGGGTGCTGGACGCCCTAGCTCAGGGTCACGCGCTCCAGTTTCTAAAGAGGTGCCCGCGTGTCCCCCCTGTGGCCAGGAAAGAACATCACGTCCCTCAACTTCTCTTGGAGGTGAAGGCGATGCTCAAGAAGGGCGCCATCGAGCTCGTCCCAAAGAGGCTTCGGGGCTCCGGAGTTTACTCAAGATACTTCCTCGTGAAGAAGAAGACGGGAGGATGCGTCCCATCCTGGACCTACGACGACTGAACAAATTACAGAAGTTCCGGATGGTCACCCTCCAACACGTCCTGGGTCAACTGGAGGAGAGCGATTTCCTGTCGTCGTTGGATTTGGAGGATGCCTACTTCCATATTCCCATCCTAAAGGGACATCAAAAGTTTCTCAGGTTCGTGGTCCAAGGGCGTCACTACCAGTTCAGAGCCCTTCCCTTCGGATTGAGGTAGGCACCCAGGGTGTTCACCAAGTGCCTCGCACCGGTGGCGGCGCAGCTGCGCCGAGAGGGGATCCACGCCTACCCCTACCTGGACGACTGGCTCATCCGAGCAAAGACGAAGGAGCTCGCCGTGGAGCACACGGCAAGGACCGTCCAACTGCTCACGGACCTGGGATTCTCCATAAACTACGCCAAGTCCCACCTGGTGCCCGCGCAAGACGCACTGTTTCTGGAAGCGAAGCTCGACACAGTGTCGCTTCTGGCCTCTCCGTCGGAGGAAAGGACGAGGGCCATCTTGGGCAAGGTGCAGCGGATGCTGGTTACGGACGCGGCCAGGGTGAGTTCCATCAAGTCCCTCCTCGGAATGATGTCTTCTTGCATTTATCTCATCCGCCTGTGCAGGCTCCGGATGCGCCCGTTGCAGGAGTTCCTGGTCGCGCGCTGGATCCAGATGACGGGCAGCTTCGAGGAGAGTTTCCGACGAGCGATCCGGTGGTGGGGCACCCGCGTGCATCTGACGGCGGGCATGGACTTCCAGACCCCCGGCCACCAGGAGACAGTGACCACGGATGCCTCCCTGGAAGGGTGGGGAGCGCACACCGAAAATCTGCACGCGAGAGGCCTTTGGCTTCCGACGGAGAAGTCCCTCCATATCAACGTCCTGGAGCTCCGTGCAGTGTTTTGGGCCCTCAGGTCCTTTCTTCCGTCCCTCACTGGCAAGGTGGTGAGGATCTTCACCGACAACACTACCACCATGTTCTACATCAGGAAGCAGGGCGGTACCAGATCCCCAGCCCTGTCCAAGGAGGCGCAGGATCTTTGGCATTGGGGCGTCGCCCAAGGGATGTTTCTGGTGCCGTTTCATCTGGCAGGGATAAAAAACACCATCGCCGACTCGCTCAGCAGAGAGCTGCGCTCGTGCCACGAGTGGGAACTACGACAGGATCTAGTGGACCGCCTCTTCCGACGGTGGGGCACACCCCAGATCGATCTGTTCGCGATGGCGACGAACTCCAAGAGCCGGAGGTTCGCCAGCAGGTTTCCCCAGCCGAGGAGCATGGGCGATGCTTTCTCGTTCCCCTGGGAGGGCCTGTTTCTATACGCGTTCCCTCCATTGCCATTGCTGATCCGGCTCATCAACCAGCTCAAGAGGTCACGGTGCAGGATGATCCTCGTCGCACCTGCGTGGCCGAAGCAGATATGGTTGCCGGACCTTCTGGACTTGTCAGCGTCCCCGTCAATCAAGCTGCCAGTGGACGCGGATCTTCTCTCCATGGAAGGAGGCGCCATCCTCCATCAGGACCCGAAGTCGCTAAACTTGCAGGCCTGCAGCGTTAAAGTTTGGAGGATACGACATACCGGCCGACTGCAGAGAGGTTCTTGCAAAGGCCAGGGCGTCCTCAACTCTTAAATGCTATGAACACAAATGGAAGAGGTTCTCTGTCTGGTGCCACGCACAGAAGATTAACCCTCTACGGATTACGGCTCTCCAGGTACTGCCGCACCTTCTGACGCTGGCCAAGGCTGGACTGGCGCACACGTCCATCAAGATTCATCTTGCTGCGATCTCCCAATACACCAGAACCACGGGGCGGACGTCTTTGTGGTCTCATCGTCTGGTGAAAGAATTCATAAAGGGACTGTTAAGATCGTTCCCGCCGGTGAAGGCTCCGGCCCCGGCGTGGGAGCTCAACGTGGTGCTGACCAAGCTCATGGGACCTCCGTTCGAGCCTCTGCACTCGGCTCCGTTGAAGTTCTTGTCGTGGAAAACAGCGTTTCTTGTGGCCATCACCTCCGCACGAAGAGTGGGAGAGATCCAGGCCCTTTCCTGCAAGCCCCCGTACTTGACTTTTCACGACACGAGGGTAGTGGTCAGGACGCACCCCTCCTTCATGCCCAAGGTGCCGTCGGACTTCCACCTCAAAGAACCCTTGGTGTTGCCTGTTTCCTTACCGTCGCCTTGGTCACCGGCCGAAAGGACTTTGCACTCGCTGGATGTGGTTAGAGCGCTGAAGTTTTACGTGGACCGCACGAAGTGTTTTCGGAAGACGTCACAACTTTTTGTGAACTTTGGACCTGTCAATCAGGGGAAGGCTCTCTCAAAGGCTTCCATTTCCAGATGGCTCTCCGGCTGTATCATGTACTGTCATCGGTTGGCAAACCGACCGCTGCCTGGCCGTCCGAGAGCCCATTCCACCAGAGCGATCGCAGCTACCACGGCGTTCCTATCTGGTGTGCCCTTGCTGGACATCTGCAGGGCTGCTACGTGGAGGTCGACGCACACCTTCACGAGATTCTACTGCGTCGATCGGGATTCCAGGGAGGAGTCCAGGGTCGGCCAAGCAGTGCTGCGCAATCTGTTCGCCTAAGGTGAGCCTGGTGAGGAGATAAGAATTGCTTAATGTTGAGTTTGATGTAATGCTTAATGTTGAGCCTTTGCCACCTCCCGTGGTTGTGCATGTGTGTACTGCTATGTATTCTTTATTCATGAGCATGTGAATCCATGCCAGACCCCATGCTGGAGAAGGAACAAGTTACTTACCTGTAACTGTTGTTCTCCAGCATGGGTCTGGCATGGATTCACATGCGAACCCTCCCGCCTACCCCTCTGCGGCTCTTCACTTGGTCATACTGCCACTTCACGTGCTACCAAATCTGAAGATGGCTGCCAGAGGCGGGGCTTAAGTAGAGGGCAGTCATTGGCTGTGGTCAGTATGACGCAGAGATCAGTGATTGGTTACTACTACGAAAGACAGATCAGAAACGAAACTGATACTGATTTTTTCTTTACCGAGGATTCCCAGCCTGACGACGGGGAATATTCATGAGCATGTGAATCCATGCCAGACCCATGCTGGAGAACAACAGTTACAGGTAAGTAATTTGTTCCTACCCGGACCTTCTAGACATGTCCATCTGCCCTCAACGCCGTCTTCCCTACCGAGGCGATCTGCTCTCACGGGAAGGTGGGTCGGGTTCTCCATCTGGAGGTCAAGTCTCTCTGCCTTCATGCTTGGTATCTGAAAGGTTGAGGTATAAGGATTGAGACCTCCTGAAGACGTGATGGAGGTGTTGCTTTCAGCCAGAAGGCCCGCAACGAAATCCCTGTACTGTTGCCGGTGGAGAAAGTTCTGTGATGGGTGCAGGGTACAGAATGTAGATCCTTTCCAATGTTCCATTCCTTTGGTTTTGTCTTTTTTGCTTTCTTTAGCCCACAGGGTCCTGCAAGTGGGTACCATTAAGGGTTACCTGGCGGCGCTGTCCATATTTAAGCGCTCGTCTTTGGAATGTTCTTATTTTAGGATCCCTTTGATTTCTCAGTTTCTAAAAGGGCTAACTAATGTGTTTCCACCGTCACCTTTCCAGGTGCAGGGATGGGATTTGAATTTGGTTTTAAAGTTCCTAAAGGGAGCTCTGTTTGAGCCCTTACATTCTTGTCCATTTCGACTGTTGTCCTTTAAAACTTTATTTTTGGTTGCGGTTACTTCTGCACGCAGAGTGAGTGAGTTGCAGGCACTCTCCACCAAGCCACCCTTTACTGTGTTCCATAAGGGCAGGGTTGTCCTGCGGGTGCGGCCTTCTTTTCTTCCGAAGGTTGTGTCGGAATTCCATTTGAGCCAGAAGATGATCCTTCTGGCGTTTTATCCTCCTCCACATCCTGGTAAGGAAGAGGAGAGGCTCCATAGGTTGGATCCCAGAAGGGCTTTGAGTTTCTATCTGTCACGGATGTCCCGGGTCAGAGTGGACGATCAGCTTTTTGTTGGTTATGCTGGAAGGGGCTTAGGTCAGGCTGTTTCCAAACAGACCTTGTCTAGATGGATCATTTTGACGATCTCTGAGTGTTACCATTTGGCGGGAAAGGACCCTCCAGTAGGCTTGCGGGTTCCCTCTACTAGGGGTGTGGCTGCCTCCACTTCTCTACAGAGGGGTGTTCCGATTCGCAATATTTGCGAAGCAGCCACATGGGCCTCTGTCCATACTTTTGTGAGACACTATTCCTTGGACTCCATCCATGGGCAGGATTTGGCCTTTGGTAAGGCAGTCCTTTATTCAGCAATTTGAATTGGGCATTCTAAAATGTGTTTGTCGGTACTGCTTTGGGAGTTGTCATAGATGTGGAATACGTCGGAAGACACAATCCCCTCGAAGAACAAGTTACTTGCCTTATCTGGTAACGTTCTTTCGATAGGATGTTCCTCTGACGTATTCCACATCGAACCCTCCCAGACTGCCCCGCTACTAAGAATTTCTTATGCGATTGCAGCTTACGTTACCGCAAGGCTTTCTGCAGTCATACTGGCAGGGGATTGGTGCCACACGTTTTGGGAAAAAACTACAACTGAGGCTACGGGTGCCGTGCGTCCTATATATAACATCCGGTGACATTGACCCTCGACAGAGGCCCTCGAGGGACAACGTATCGATGTCATCGACGCAGGACGCCCTCTGCCGAAAAATTTTCTGAAGCAGCACAGTTGTGGACATTACCTGTCATAGATGTGCAATACGTCGGAGGAACATCCCATCGAAAGAACGTTACCAGATAAGGTAAGTAACTTGTTCGTCTATACAATAAAGGATTGGTTGTAGTCAGGAGCGCGTAAGACTGGAGCTTGACAAAGGGCTTGCTTATGTCTTTCAACTGCCTTAGTGCACCTGACCTTCTTGGGGAATTTGGGTGAGGGGATCACAATCAAGGGAGAAGCTATGGTTCCATAGTTCTCAATGAAGTTCCTATAGTAACCCGTGTTCTCACTTGTGTTTGAGTAGTAGGGCTGGCCCAGTCTTGTACAGCTTGTACTTTGCTAGGCAATGGCCTTATTTCACTCCTCCTACTTCATCTCCAAGGTAAACCACTTTACTCTGACCAATTTGATATTTACTTGCCTTTATGGTCAGATTGGCCTGCTCAAGAGCCTGCAATACATAAGTGGTCAATATGTTCCTTCCAAGTAGGGCTGAACACTGC
This sequence comes from Ambystoma mexicanum, assembly GCF_040938575.1. Taxonomy (NCBI): domain Eukaryota; kingdom Metazoa; phylum Chordata; class Amphibia; order Caudata; family Ambystomatidae; genus Ambystoma; species Ambystoma mexicanum. The sequence continues at coordinate 144,204,384 of NC_090921.1, forward strand.
AATGTTATCCAAGTATGCCTTGCAGAAGTCCACCATCCCATTCAGATCATGATTCACCATCCTTTGGAATGTAGCAGTTGCATTCTTTAGTCCAAAGGGCATAACCTTAAACTGGTAGAGGCCTCCTGGGGTTCAAAATACAGTTTTATCCTTGGCATGGTCTGTCAGAGCTATTTGCCAATAGCCTGAGGTAAGGTCAAATGTACTGAAGTACTTGGCTGAACCAAGTTTGTCCACCAGCTCATCTGTCCTTGGTAAAGGATGGGCATCAGTCGTGGTGACTGCATTAAGAGCTCTATAGTCCACAGAGAATCTCAACTCATTGGAGCCTGCCTTTGGTACTAGCACAACTGGAATAGACCATGGAAGGGTAGAGGGCTCCATTACCCCAGGATCAAGCATCTTGTTGACCTCTTCCTTGATGTGGGTTCTTACATGGTCTGACATTCTGTAACCTCTGCCTTTAACAGGTAAACAGTCACATGTGAGACTCTAATGCTGGCCCCAAGGGGTCAAGCCTGGTGAAAGTGAAAACAGGGGGGAAAACTGATTTAACAGAGTTTTGCACTCCTCCTGTTGTTCCAATATCAGATCAGAAGAGGGATTAACTCCTTCTATCTTTCCATCTAAAGGATGTCCCCTGAGGAGGTCAGGTAAAGGTTCACTCTCTTCCTCCTCTTGAGCAGAGGCTAAAAGCAAAGCTCCCAGTTCTGGTCCAGAGACATAGGCCTTTAGGCGGTTGGTGTGAAAGACCCTGGGGGCCTCTTCAGGATTGCCTAAATCCACCAAATAATTGACCTCTCCAGGTTTTCCCACAACCTTGAAGTGTCCAATCCATTTGTCCTGTAAGGCCCCCTGTCTTGTAGTTACCATAACTAGAACTAGCTGGCCTTGAGTTAAGTCAACCATGTTGGCCTTCTGGTCATGCCAATGCTTCACCAGAGCCTGAACTGCGTTCAGGTTATCTGAAGCTTCTGTCATCATGTGTGTCATTCTCCTTTGGTGACCTAACTGAGTCTCCCTGGCTTGTTGGAAGGAGCACTCTCCAACCCCTCCTTGATTAGGGCCAACGGACCTCTAACTGGATGACCATAGAGAAGCTCAAAGTGATTAAATCCAACCTCTTCTTGAGGGACTTCTCTATAAGCAAAAAGAAGGCATAGCAGTAGAAGGTCCCACTTTCTTCTAAGGGGTTCTTCTAAAGCACCTATCATGCTCTTCATAGTTCTGTTAAACCTCTCCACCAACTCATTGGTTTGGGTGTGGTAGGCTGTTGAGAACTTGTAGATCACTCCACATTGTTTCCACATGGCTTGCATGTAGTGGGACATAGAGTTGAATCCAATGTCAGAGATAACCTCCTTAGGAAAACTTACTGTGGTAAGAATACCAAGTAGGGCCTTAGCCACTGCCTAAGCAGTAACCGTCCTCATAGGTATAGCTTACGGATACCTAGTAGCATGGTCTACCACAACCAAAATAAATAGGTTGCCTGAAGATGTTGGAGGGTCTAAGGGGCCAACAATGTCGATTCCTACCCTCTCAAAAGGGACTCCCACCACTGGGAGAGGCACCAAAGGTGCCACATTCTTGGATCCACTCTTGCCAGAAGTCTGACAAGTGTGACAGCTTCTAAATATTTTATGTACATCAGACCCCATTTTAGGCCAGTAGAAATAAAGAGAAATCCTTTCCTTGGTCTTCTTAAAGCTTAAGTGACCTTGCAAAGGAATCTCATGGGCTAACTGTAGAAACCGGGGTCTCACCTCCTGAGGCACAACAAGTCTTCGGTAGTGCCCTGGGGTAGACTCAATAGGTTCACTCTAGAGGAGGCCATCCTACCAGTACAACCTGTGCTTCTCTGGCTCTTGCCCTTCTAGCTGGGAAGCTGCCTGTTGGCGAAGTCCTTGAAGAGTAGGACACCCTCTTTGACCTCTGCTGAAGTTTGCCCTAAAGGGGCCACCTTCTACAAGAAAAGTCTGCCGCTCAAGATGGTCTTCAGGATCCAGATCTCCCAACAGGGGGAAGGTCTTCTTCCAGCTCTGTGTCATCAGTAGCTGATTCACCATCTTCTGGTTGAACCTCACACTCAGCCTCAGCTGGTGGAGTAGTCACAGGTGTGACTTTGGACTGTCCTCTCTGGGATGTCCTGGTTTGATGCACGGGAGTGCTATCTTTCTTGTTTCCTGAGACCTGGGGTTTTCTTTGTCTCTTTCTTCCTGGAAGTAGAAGTTGGCGCTCCCTGTGGACTGGGTGTTATAGGTTTTTCTGTAACAGCCCATTGAGAATCATTCAAAGTGAGCTCTCTGGCCTTCCTAGTCTGCTCCTGCTTCCTTTTACTGGGAGGCCTGGGGGTGCTTGATACAACTCTAAATGTTTTTAAGTCATTCCCCAGTAGGACTCTCTCAGGCACCTCATTTTGTACACTGACAGGTATTCTTAGTCATATTGTTGCACTGGATGAGAGCTGGTAGTATTTGAACCATCTGGATAGGGCCTCCAGCAAGCTTGGTGGGGTCTTTGGGTGCCTTAGCAACATTCTCAGATTTGAAAAGGTTTCACCCACCACTGTTATGCTGGTCGCAGTGTCTCTAATGGCAGGGGTCTCCTGACCATTTACAAGTACACTGCCCTGGTAGTATTCTTTTGTGTTATCTTGTATAGAGTTATACACATCTACATTCTGCTGTTCCCACAGACCCAGGGACACTAAAGAAACACTGGCAGAGACTCCAATGGGGTCTTCAGCCAATAGTTGAACGTTTTCACTTGCCATATGTACTTCTCCCTCAGGTATGAAGGCTAAGGAGGCAGTGTGGACCCCTGAAGGGTTACCCTTACATCTGGGATCCCATTAAACATGGTCAGTTGACCCACAAGCATAACATTTTCCAAATGTTTTGACAAATGGGGGTTTCTGCTGACCTCGCACTGGTTTGGCACCAGAGGTTTCACTAGACTGACCTGGTTTCCCAAATGGCTTTCCCTTCTTATGTTTGTGGCCCTCTTTTGGATGGGAGGTTTTAGAATTCTCTTTGTCATCATTTGTGTGCTGTTTCCCCTCATCCTTTTTGTGAGTGGCCAGAGACTCCTTGTGAGCAGCCCTGTTGGTAACCCACAAGCCAGCAGCTTTTGCTAGCTTCTTGGGATCAATCTCTTTTGAGTCAGCCAAGTGCTGTCTCAGCTCAGGAGAGCAGGCATCAAAAATAGATTCCAACAAAAATAGATTACTCATTCCTTCAAAAGTAGTTACTCTGTAACCCTTAACCTAACCGCCTAAGTTGTTCAAACATTCACACACCCAGGTAGCCCAAGGTACTGGGGAGGAGTTTTCCCAAATCTAGCTATCAAAGCTAGCTTCACATTTTCATACTCCAATCTTTCAAGTTCCTCCACCTCCATTACAACATCAGTTGCAACCTGGGGGAGCCTAGACAAAAGCCAAGGAATCAACTGATCCAAAATATCAAGTTTCACATCATACATACTCACTGCTTCTTTAGGCATGCAAGGTCTCTTTGGACAGGAAACCCTAGAAGACTCTGGGATAAAACCATTTGCAAGAGACAATTTCTTCATTTCAAGAGCATGTTGCATTTCCATTTCACTTAGATTGATGTCCTGATGTTTGGTTTCAGCTTGGATTTGTAATCTTTTGAACTCTAACTCGAGTCTCATTTTCTCAAGAGACCCACATTCTGGACTCAGTGATGGACCTTGTGGGATCCCTGTGGATACAGGTTGAAGCAAAAGGGCCTGTTGAGGTAAAGAGGGGCTCTTTTCCCGAGACTCCTCTGACTCTTCAACAATATTAGAGTAAGACTCTGAATTATCATCCTCATTTTCCACATTTCCTGGGTTAGTAGGTGTGACAGGCCTACAACCCAGACTTTGATTATTCAACAATCTTGCAATTAGTTCATTTTTCTTTCCTTTAACAGGGAGATTCCTGATTTCTTTCAGTTGCTCTACTGCTCTACTTTTAAGATCAGGGCTTCCTGCCTGAAGTTATTCATATCTGGCATGTTACAATTGCTTTTCTAGTGGAGCTTAGCCTTATGAAGGTTTTTAGTGGAACAAAAGCAAAGTAAATTCTTAATGTAACAAACCTTACAATATATCCTCACCGCCTGCCACCAGTGTTGGGCAAGATTGCATGCAGTACCCTTCGGGTGCACTACAATAACCGTGACCTCCTGGCAATAGGAACCCAACCTTTGGAATACGCCTGTACTACACAGGTTCGTAGTGTGACTTATCTCAAGAGGGGTCAATGTGAGCTGTAGGGGAGTTACACAGAGATTCATAGTGACAAGTATTCAAATAAACACTTAAACACAAGGTTTCTTGAATAAAAAATTATTAATTTATTTGTCATTCTGTTAGAATAAGTCTTCTTCAGAAGGGAGCAATATAAAAGCAACACACAAATATACTCCAAAACGACACACTCTTAGTTTCTAAATCAGTAAAGACCCTTTTATGATGGCCCACAGTCACAACCTACACCCTCGAGTGACCGCAATAGCTAGGATGCCGGGGTCATTAAGAGCTTACTGTTGCATTTAGAATACTCTTCGAAATTGGTTAAAGGAAAAGGTTATTAGAACAAACAAGACACCACAAATATTCTTAAGCAGGCAAATACATTTGGATCCCCCTAAGCAGAGTCAATCAGTATAACAGGCTAGGCTAAAGTCAATGGGCAAAAGTCTTATATGGGCTGAAGCACCTCTGATAGGTAAGTAGAAAAGTCTTTGCACAATGTTTTAGAAGTCTTTGAAGAAAAGAATGATTCAATGTAGGGCCACAAGCTGTTTAGACTTATGAGTAGTAGAAGATGCAAGCAACTCTACAATGAGAGGTAAGTTTTCTCAGACTTTACAGTACCTTTGTATTGAAGAAAAAGTGCAGCAAACGACTCCTGTTCCTGGGCAGCTTTGCAGATCTCACTGTTCCTGGGCCTCCGTCATGGGGACAAGAGGGAGGATTTCTCTGGACTCCTGCACTGCAGTGGGACGGTCACCGCTCGCAACCGGCAATCTTTCCAACAAGTGGCACTTTGGTGTTTCAGCTCCTCGCGACTACCGCAAATAGCAGCAATGCGGTTTCTGGCTATCGAGATGGACTTTTCCTTGCTTCTGGGGTCCCATACTCTGTTGAGACGGCTCAGGCTTGGTCATCCCTGCTTCCTGGGAATCCGGAGTATCTTCCTTGAGCTCTTAGCCAACTTAAAAGCAACACACAATCTGGTGTTCCTCTCCCTGGCATTTCAGTTTCCAGCAGCAACTCTGTGGAATTGTAACCAGCTCCGAGAGATTTTCCAGATGGCTTACTTTGGAGTTGATTGGTCCCACCAACCCAAGGGGAGAAGTTGTCCTTTAGGGGCTTCTCTGTCGATACAAATTTGGAGTTTCAACACAGCAGCAGGGCTCCACCGGGCAAACCAATGGTCCAGGAGTCCTCTTCAAGTTCTTCTTCGGTTCTGTCGTCCAGTGGTCCACTCTGCCTTCCAAGCCAAAAGCCTTAACTTTTATTCAGTTTTCTCCCATTCATTCCATCCTAGCTGTCAGTCACCCAGCAGGGTGGCTGTCCTTGCCGGACAGTCAGCCGGCCAATCATCACAGAGTGCATTTGTGTCTCCAAGGAGACTAAGCACATGGAGTTTCGGGCACCTCTCTCACTTCCTGCCCACCCCAGACACCCTGGAGCCAGAGGCGGGCTTCCCTCGTGAATCCCGCCAAAGGCAAAGTGAACAAAGGGACCAAACCTAGTTCGGCGCGCAGAGAAAATCTCAAGAAGGACCTTTCCATAAAGAAATGGCAAATAAAGAAGACCGGGCCATTTTGACAGAAATGGCACCCTTGGGTGCTTTACTGCAACTGCGAACGCAGCCCGCGGTAAATGCACACAACAGTAGTTAAAAGTAAACCACTGCCACCAGCCATTCTTCGAGGAAAGGGTAACATAAAAATGTTACATGAGAAGCTAGGCAAAGGGGATACTAAGTTAAACCTCCAGCACCCTATTGTAAGATAGTGTGTGCTGGGTCTAGAAAGTTACAAATCTAAGTAAAGTCAATTTCACTTTACTGCTCTGGGAAACAGTAGTTTATCCCTGAAAAGGTATTTAAACCTTTGGGAAATCTGAAAGACTTTCCTGTGTCACTGCACTGTAAAAAGATGATTCCTATGGAGTTTGTCAGACTCCACAACCAAAAGAAACACACTGCTCAAAAATCACATTAAAATACATGAGAGAAGGGGAAAAAGGGTCTCACTCTTTCCAGGTTAAAATAATCAAGTCCTCAAAATCCAGTAAATTTGCTGGGGTCTCTAAGGTGGGGGGGAATTAGCACATTTCTGAGATTTCTCCCTAACAGGAATTCTCTGTGTTCATGGGCGGACCCATAACTAGATAGAGGTTCCGGGGCCAGTATATCAGAAAACCTCTTGTAGAACCCAGTTGTCAGGCCGTCCAGCCTGGGCACCTCTCCATAGGAAGCCAAAGCATTGAACAAGTGTCTTTTATCCACAGTAATTCATGGGTATTGAATTAAATTTTTACTAACATTGCACTTTCTACCCCCACAAAAAAGAAGGCTCCATGCCAATCAAGTTCTTCTGCAGGCAGAGATTGAGTCATTGATCTAGAAGGGAGCAATAGAGGAGGTTCCACGATCATAGGAAAACAAGGGTATTAATTCACTGTACTTGTTCCAAAGAAAGACAAACAAAAATATGTGTTAGACTGAAGACTGGCAGACAAATATGTAAAGCCACAAAAGTTCAGAATGACCACATTACAAGTCATTCCTCAGCACTTCAAGTGTTCACAAAGGTTGTTGGTCAGTGGTGGTTATCAGAGGCGTAAACAGGGTAGAGCCTAATCGGGCAAGGTCCACCCAAAATCTGTAAAAGTTCACTCAGCAGCACTGTGTGGGCATTTACAGATGTTAACGCCCCTGCAATGGGCCCAGCTATATTAGCTTCAGGCCCCACTTGTTGGACAATCCTGGCTACGCCTCTGGTGGTGGTGGTGGCAGTACACCTTTGCCGGGAAGGGATTCCATTTTACACTTATATGGACAAATGGTTAATAACAGGGGAAAGACCATAACCATGTCACCTTCATAAACAGGCCACTGTCAATCAACTGCTCAGCCTAGGGTTCTCAAACAACAACAAAAAAATCAATTCTGTATCAAAACTATAGCAAATTGTTTTTAGGGGCATTAATAAATACACAATGTTCAATAGTATACCCTTTCAACGAAAGACTGCAAAACATTCTGGGCTAAATCCATTGTTACATAGCTGGTCGTCAGATAAAAGTCAAAAAGGTAATATGGCTAGGGCACTGTTGAGTGACCAACATGGCAGTAAAAAGGAATCAAGAGGCAGTGGGGGGCAAAAGAAATGAAGATTACAGGAATGTCATGGTGAGATTAGCCTTTCTCAACAAGACAAATACACAGAAGATGAAATCACTGTATGATCAGGATTTTGGCACAGGTCAATCCAACTTCTTAGCACCAGATGTAGATGACACCAGTCAAATCTTCAACCACTGATGATATCTGCCAGTATAACTACCTCTTACGCGGGCCTGCTCTAAATTTTGGAATAGACAGACAGGTAAGTAAGACACTGATTTAATTGAGGACAACTTTCATGAAAAAAAACTGCATCATCTGCATACAAGACCAGAATAGCTCAACTGCACTGATGGCCAGATATAACAGAGCCCAATGGGATCAATTAGACGTTCCAGAGAAAATTAACCATGACATGTCTAAAATTGTAAATGAGGGGAAGTGTCCACAAACACTGTTATAAAAAATGCACTAGATTCTGCCGACACACCAGGTAGACAAATTGTGGAAGCCACTGTAATAAAAAATGCATGAATGGTTACAAGGGTTTAAGCCTGAGAGTCAGGCAACCCTATTTAGTAAATTATTGTATTAATTTTTTTTATTGGGGAAAAGCAAACACAAAAGCATACACCATCAATGTCAACAGAGTCAATTCCCCTGTAACGCTTTCTTTTTTTTCCCCTTCCACCTTCCCATACCAAGCAAAAGTGATTTCAGCCAAATAATAACCATATTCACCATGACTTAGATTTGGTGCCCATCTGCCCAGTGCGAAAATATCTCCTTATGACAGACCCAAGTATGCAAGAAAAAGGCTTTCTGTCCCCCTTCCTCCAGCCAGGTTACCACCATCATGTGTCCCTCCTATAGGTCTACGTCTGTCCCCTCTGCCCACATATCCTGCGAACCCCCCCTTGAATGGCCTTCATCCCCCATATAACAACTGTTCCCCACTAATCAGTACACATAAGCCCCACTTCTGTATCACTGGGCCCCATTCCTCCCTGAACGTACCCGCACAGTCATGAACCAGGGCCGTCAACTTATCCATAAGAAACATTCCTCTGAGTTTACGTTTCTAGTTGTCCTGGCTCGGTAGATCTGAGGCCTTCCATTTCGAATGGATTGTGTCCTCCAACGTATTCCACATCTTTGACATGTAATGTCCACAACTTTGTACTTTGGAAACTTTTTTGGCAGAGGGCGTCCTGCGTCGATGGTGTTGGGTCGATATCCCTCGAAGGCCTCCGTCGAGGGCGACGTCACCGGATGTTATAAATAGGACGCACAACGCCATAGCCTCAGTTCTGTTTTCTCCGAAAACGTGTTTGCTTTGGAGACTCGGCAAGCCTTGTGTATTCCTTGTGAATATGTCTTCTTCTTCAACCCCTCCTGCTCAGCGGTCTGGCTTCAAGACTTGCCGGGACTGCAAGTCGAAAATGTCGAGTACCGACCCGCTTCGCATTTGTTTGTGGTGCTTGGGTGAGAGTCACAACACTGACGACTGTTCCAAATGCCAGTCGCTAACTTCTAAGGCCTTGGGGGAGCGTAAGGGAAAGCTTCAGGTAGGTAGGGGTTTGAAACCCAGTAAGTCCCGTAAATCGAAATCCAAGGGTATGTCCACCGACGATTCGAGGGGTGACTCTCCGTGTCGGAAGGAGTCCCGGGGGTCTCGGTCCCAGAGTGGTTCCTGCCATTCGTCCTCCTCGTCTCGGCATTCTAGGAAGCAGCGTCACCGGTCACCTTCCCCGTCCTCCTCGGAGGATGGCGTAGCAAGGAAAGTGTAAGTCCTCGACTCCGTAGGAATGGGCTGCCTTTAGGGAGCAGATGTTGGTGATTTTCCATTTGCAGGGCACAGTTCCGTCCGCGCCTTTTAACAAAGCCAGCAAGGAACGGTTTTGATCCGTGGTTCGCATGCCTTCGGGCTTGGGTCCTCGGCACGATCCTCATCGGGAACCTTCGATGTCCCGTTCGGACAAGGCTCAGGATGGTCGCAAGAGACGTGCTTCCAGGTCTCAGTCCTCGTCCCCAGCGAGACCGCAGAAACCTGCTAAGAAACCTGCCTTTGTATCAGCCCTAGGCGCCCTGTCGGCGCTTTAAGCCCTCAACGCCTTCGGGGCCTTTTGGCCGAAATTTACCGTCAGAGATCCCTGGTACTGTGGATCTTCCAAGGAAGGCTACTTCCAAGTCTGTAAGGCCTGTTATGGACTCCAGACCCTCGGCTGTTCCGAGACAGGACTTTTACCTCCCTCTGGATGACATCTATGAGGAGGAGGAGAGGTCAGATTTAGATCTTGATCCTGTTGAGCCAGATGTGGCTCCTGTCTTTTCAGGGGATCACCAATTGGAAGACTTGAGACAATCTCTTCATGACGCTTGTGACCTGGACACTTCGCCTGGGGTGGAATTTAGCAGGCCGGAGCCTGGGCCTCATGCTGAGTCGTCGTACAGGAGACTTATGGCTAGAGTAACTGAATACCTTAGTTGGTCCAGTCCTTTTGAAGCTTTTATTCAGGATGTCTTAACTGACATTTTGGATCAAGGTCTGTCCTCTGACCCGGTGTTGCCATTTCATTTGACCTTGCAGAAAAGGGTGGCGGCTGCTTGGCAGGCCCCGGAATCTTTTCCGGCAGTTAACAAATCATTAACAAAAAAATACTGCCCTTCCGGTAGTGACTCCATCTACCTTTCATCTCACCCCACTCCTGAGAGTTTGGTGGTTCAGGCGGCTACGTCCACCTAGAGGCAGGCGGCGTACCCTGCCATCCCTCCTGATAGGGACGACAAACGCTTCGAGGGATGGGCACGCAAGGTGTTTTCTGCGGGGAGTATGGTGCTAAATTCAGTCAACTCCACTTGTGGCTTGGCAATATTTTCACACACTCTGTGGAACTGTGTTTCTCTTGAGGCTGAGCATATTCCTGAGGGGGAAGAAAGGGATGGGTTTCTTGCTCTCATGCAAGATGGCAATGATGCCATGTGTGAATCCCTTCAGTCGGGTTTGGACACGGCCGACAGTGTTAGCCGGTCCATGGCTGTGAGCACCGTTATACGCAGATTTGCGTGGTTGCGGAAGTCGGGTTTTGCTACGGATATGCAAGCCTGTCTTTTGAACATGCCTTTTCATGGCGCACATTTGTTTGGCAGCAAGGCTGACGAGAGCCTTGAGAGGTTGCAGACCTCAAAAGCAGCGGCAAAATCTTTAAGCGCAGCTGTACGTCAACCTCTGCCTTTTTGTCCTAGGGGACAGCAGTCGAGGAGAGGCTTTTTTCGTTACTACTCCTCCTTTGGTAGAACGAGAGGAGCCACCAGTCCAAGGGGTCAGCGTAAAGGTACCCGTGGTGGTCGGGGAAATTGAGGTGCCAAAGCCGCTCAGGCAACTGCCTCTTTGCCTTCAGGCGCTGCCGCAGCCGCTCCAAAACAGTCATGAGGCCATGTCCCATGGTTCGCTGGTTGGAGGCAGACTGTGTCGGCATCTCGAAGAATGGCGAGCCATTACTTCGGATGCGTGGATTCTGGATACAATCGCCCATGGCTACTGCCTTCCCTTCCCAAAGCGGCCTCACAACAATCCACCGGGGAATCTCTCTTTGTAGCTTCCAGATCCGCTCGTTGTCCTGGAAATCTTGACCCTGCTAGAGAAAGGCGTTATAGAACTGGTGCCTGTAGCGGAGAGGAACAAGGTATGGTATTCCCCTTATACTCCTACGTCCCGTCCCCTTTCCTCCATACTTATGGGACATTCCTCCATCCTGTGGGACGGGACCGGAACACTTTGTAAAAGCATCAAAAAATGTTCAAACATTTTAGTCCTTCCTCTCTTTCTACGTGGGGTACAGCACGCGGCCGTAACCCCGCCCATTTCGGATCCGCCACGCGCATTGCCCATCAATCCTTTTCTCTGCTCGCTCGGGACTGGACGGACTTGCATCCGGAGAAGATTTTCTTCTTTTCCTCCTCTCTGACTCTCGCTAGCGATGGAATACTAATTTGTCTATGTCCTTTAAACTAGACTTTCCAAATTGTTCCTCGTGTCAGCGACGCTTTGCGAAGGCGGATCCCCATCCTCTGAGTGTTTGGGTCCCGATCACCGTTGGGACTGGTGCTTCTATTGTGATTCCCTTTCGGTCCGGGCACTTCAACGTCGGTTAGAGCGCTGGGAGGAGGTGTTCCAGCGTACTCCTTCTACGCATTTTCAATCCTTCATCGACCAAAAGAAGAAACGCCCGGTGAGTTCTTTACTTTTTAGAGCACCTCGGCCGGGAGACACCTTTCCGGGGTCTTCCCAGTCCGGGAAGGGCGTTGAATGCTCGTCACCGGGGCTTGCCCCGAGGTGCCTTCTGGGCCTAAAAACTGTATCGGAGTTTTCTCCGAGGGTCTCCGTAAGGGGCCTGTGGATACCGGTGTACACTCCAAGGCCCCTCCGGTGGGCGCTGCTTGTAGACCTAGTTCTACTGAGTCATGCGGTACCGGAGCTTGCTCCGAGGCCTCCTTATCGGCTTCCCTCAAAAGTACCGGGGTGTGCCCCGAGGCCTCGGCTAATACCAAACTTATGTTCGAGGCCCGCTGTGGAAAGGCTGCTACCGGACCTGGGTCTGAGGTCCTTCGTACAGAGGCTAAAGAAACCAACAGTTCTGAGAGGCCTTGGAAGGCCTTATCAGTGAAAGGTTTTTCTCACCATTCCTGCTCTTGTGGCGACGCCAGAACCGTTGAGGGGGCAAGGAGTGAGCCAAGTTCCTCCTTTACCGGCAGTGCCGAGGTCCTTCCTGTGAAGGCTAATTTGGCTATTGGTATGTTGCAGAAACATTCCAGGCCGCATAGTACCGGCTCGGCTGAGGTTCCTTGTGTAAAGGCTAAAATGAAGACCCCTGATCCACCGGCGGGGACCCCTGCCTCACTTCCACACGTGCCACAGTTCCTCTCAGGTGGCGGCAAAATGGCGGCCCTTCCCGCCACGACCACAGTGGCCATTTTGGGCACTTCCCCTACAACTACGCCATCGACCTCAGGTGTGGGGAGCGGTTCTGTAGGTGAACATAAGGTTTCTTGTGCGCACCCGTTTCGTCCAGTTTACGACTGGACCGCTCGGATGCCCCTTCCGCACAACATCTCGCTGCCTGTGGGTTCAGTACCCTTGATTTATGTGGACACCTCCGGGGATGGGCCTACTTGGCAACCTCCCCTCTGCGTCCTTGGAATTATACTCCTCATGAGAGGCCTTCTCCGGCAGCTCCAAAGCTTTCTCCGGAGGATGCATTTTTTGGCAAGTTTCAGGTACTCATGCGTACCGACCCGGAGTATTTCAAGGGTCTGTTTAGAGAGATATGCCCGCCTGCGCCTCCGGCTCCACCCGTGCCTACGGTGGTTCCGCCGGCACCGCCTTTGCCTACGGTGCCTCCCCTACCCTTCCGCCCTTGCCTCCGTTGTCCCCTGTGGACAAGGCGGTGCCCGACGTGGTCCAGCAGGACCCTGACCTGTTGGATGATGCGCAGGTTGATCAGGACAGCGAAGACCAGCCCCACTCTATTAGAGCTTTTCACGACCGGGTACTGGACATGATGTGCTTATTGGATGTTAGAGTGCCCGAGGCACCCGCTCCGCAGAAGGGTGTGCTTTCGGGGGCGTTCACCTTGTCTCCTTCGGAGCGAACCGGCCTGTTCTTGCAGAAGGATGTTTTGGCCGAGGTCCGTAGAGTCTGGGAAAAGCCGCACTCTGGACTTTTCGTCAATAAGAAAATTGATGCGTGCTACAGGCTGCATTCCTCAGAAGAGGTGGCTCTAGCATCTTGTCCACTCCCCTCCTCCACGGTGGTGGCTACGGCCATTTTACAGTCCAGGCCTGCAGCATCTTCTTCTACGATGGCTGCTCAGGTCCTGGGGAAAGAGGACAAGCTTCTCGACTCCCTTGGAAGGAAGATTTTTGCTAACTCGGCCCTGCAGCTGCGGCAGGCCAATGCAGAACTGGTGTTAGCGGAGGCGCATATGAAGATGTGGAAAGGTCTGGCAGAGTTCGAGGAGTTCATTCCAGTCGAGAAGCTGGACGACTTTAAGGTGGGATTATCGGATGCCAGGGCCTTGGCCCAGGATCTGCTGGAGGCCGCGGCTCATCACGTTGACAATTCGGCTCGGGGCCTTATGCTTGGGGTTGATACCTCTTAGCAGGCTTGGTTGCACGCCACCAAGTTCTCAAAGGAGGTGCAGGACAAAGTGTTGGACCTGCCGTTTGACGGTAAGGAGCTTTTTCATTCTATGACCGATATAGAGCTCACTAAAACGAAGCACAGCAGCCAGATGGCCAAGTCCTTGTCCGTCTTGGTTAAAACTCCTTTTAGGACCCAGAGACCGTTGTCGTAAAGCCGGCCCTTCTGGTTTCAGAGGGTTTCTAGATCGGAAATCCCACAGAGTGGTTACCCCTTTGGGAAATTCCCGCCGGAGGCAGCAGTGGACTCGGTTTTTCTCCTGCTCCTCAGCCTCCTTCTCGGGTTCAGGTGGTAACACCACCAAAAAACCTGCCAAATGAGGGTTCTCGTTGCTCGTTGCGTCTCATTGCGTCTCATTGGGAGACGTGGCAGACCATCACTGAGTACCCGTGGGTCTTGTCAGTCGCTCGGGTGGGCTTCCACTTACCCCTTACCCCCTACCCCACCCTTCAACCCTCCTTTCCAGAAGTTGGGGTCGTCCTCCCTAAAAGCCGAGGTTCAGAAACTGCTGGACCTCAGAGCTGTGGAACCTGTTCCCCTAGGGGAGCGAGGGGGGAGCTTCTACTCCCGACTGTTTACGGTGCCCAAAACCAACCAGGCTGGCCTGCGCACCATCCTAGACCTTTCCCAGTTCAATCTTTTCCTACCCAAAGAGAAATTCAAGATGATCACGCCCGGCCAGATACGGTCCTCTTTGCAGATGGGCGATTGGCTCAGCATGGTGGACCTTCAGGCTGCGTACATGCATATTCTGATATGGAATCCACACAGGAGATATCTCAATTTCTCTATGGGAGAGGAGCATTTCCAGTTTCGAGTGCTTCCTTTTGGCCTCAGATCGGCGCTGCGTGCCTTTACGAAGATGATGTTGGCAGCCTATCTTCGTCTGCAGGGTATCCATGTGTATCTGTTTTTGGACGATTGGCATTTACGCTGCCCTTGCCCGTTGAAAGCCGCGTGCAATCTTCAGTCTCTCCTCCAGCTCCTGTTCAATCTCAGGCTGTCGGTGAACTGGCGTAAATCTTCCATGACGGTCTCTCAAGACTTGATTTTCCTGGGTTTTCGCTGGAACACGATCGACTGCAGAGTTTACCTGACTGGGGACAGAATGGCGGATCTGTTGGCCACGTGTCAGATGTTTGCGCAGTCGGAGAGCATGTCGGCCTGGTGGTTCCAGAGGCTTCTGGGCCTCAGGGCCTCGTGTGTTTTGGCTTTACCTCACGCCCGTCTCAAGATGAGGCGGACTCAGATGGCTCTTTGGAGTTCTTGGCGTCAGGCCGTGGATACGGACTCCAAGTTGATATTGATTCCGGCTTCCATGAGTAGTCTCTCAGCAACCTGTCGGCGGGAGTGGGGTTTCAGGATCCGGCCCGATGGTAACAGTCACGACAGACTCCTCCCTTCTAGGGTGGGGTGCGACGTTGGATCTTGTTCAGGTCTCGGACCTTTGATCGCCTCAGGACCATCTCCTTCACATAAATCATCTGGAGCTTCTGGCGATTTTCCTAGCGCTCAAGGCGTTCAGACCGATCATTGCCAACAAGGTGATCTGTATCCGCACGGAAAATGTGGTGTCAATGTATTACATCAACAAGCAAGGGGGCACCAAGTCTCCCCCTCTCGTGGACCTGTCCATCCTGATTTGGAAGTGGGCGGTTCGTCATGGTGTCTGGCTGGTAGCAGGACACATTCCGGGCCAGCTGAAAGTCACAGCAGATGCCCTCAGTCGGCGGACGATGGTCAGCTATGAGTGGGAACTGAAGGCAGAGATCCTCTCATGGATTTTCCTGTGTCGGGACACCCCGGTGGTGGACCTCTTCGCAACAGCGGCAAACAAGAAACTTCCTCTGTATGCCTCCAGAAATGGTCTGGGAGCCTCCTCGCTGGGGGATGCGCTCGAGATTCCTTGGCACAACATGAGAGGTTATGCTTTCCCGCCACGGCCTCTGATTCATCGGACGATTTGCAAGCTGAAGAACACGGTGTACTGTTCTCTTCTGCCCATAGCCCGTGGTGGCCGGCCAGGCTCTGGTTCTCAGAACTTCAACACCTGTCGGAGTTTGCACCGATCAGGCTGCCGGTGACTCCCGATCTTCTTCACCAGGGGAATCAGCAGCTGTGGCACCCCTCCCCACAATCGTTCAGCTTGGCGGCATGGTGCCTGACCTCAGGTCTTTACAACATCTCAACCTGTCTAAAGATAACATGTGCATTATTGAAAAAGCCAGGAAACCCTCGACTAGGTCTCAGTATAGAAGCAAATGGCTTAGGTTCTGTCATTGGTGCTTAGACAAATAGCTGGACCCTAGGGCGACTATGATTGAGACTGTGCTGTCCTTCGTATCCCACCTGGCAGAGTTTGACATTCATGTTCTGTCATGCAGACCAATGCTCTTACTCTCTGTCTAATCCAGTGGTTAAGAGACATTTTGCAGGTTTGATGCGCCTTTATCCCCCGGTTCGAAAACCGCATCCGGCGTGGGATCTGAATGTGGTCCTTACGGTGTTGTGCCATAAACCCTTCGAACCAATGGATAAGAAGGTTCCTCTGTTATTGCTTAAAGGTCTCTGACCTGGCGATAGAAAGGACTGATGGGCGATGCGCAGGGCGGAGCCGAGATGGGCTTGGTTACGGCTGCGTGTTGTACCCTGCGTAGAAAGAAAGGAAGGACTAAAATGTTTACAACATTTTGGATGCTTTTACAAAGTGCTCCGGTCCCGTCCCACAGGACGGAGGAATGTCCCATAAGTATGGAGGAAAGAGGACTATGGACTAGGAGTAAGGTGGTCACTACAGTGAGTAACCTGGTTATTTTTTTATCTGAAAGACCGGGGATTGAGACCAACCCTGGACTTGCATTGGTTGAACAAACTTCTCAGGAAGGACAAGTTCAAGATGGTCACTCTTTCTCAAGTCCTCCAGGCCCTTCAACCTCAGGATTGGTTGGTGTCTCTGGATCTACAGGATGCTTACTTTCATGTACTGATTCATCCCAAGCACAGAAAGTACCCGAGGTTTGCGGCTGGCAACTCGCACATTCAGTTTCGGGTCCTGCCATTCGGAGTGACCTCTGTCCGAGGGTCTTCACCAAGCTAATGGTGGTGGTGACAGCATATTTCAGGCGAGGGGGGATTCACGTCTACCCCTACCTGGACGACTGGCTAACACATGCGCGTTCTCCCGAGCAAGCATTGGATCACCTCGGCCTCACCTGCCGCTCCCTCCACAGGCTGGACTTCTCCCTCAATTTCAAGCAATCGTCTATGACACCTTCCCAACAGCTCCAGTACATCGGGCTGTGTTGGATACATCCTTGGGGAAATGCTCACCCTCCAAGGTGAGGGCTCATCACTTTGTGCAGATGGTGGACAATTTTCAACCTGCCCAGAGTCTCCCGTCTTTCGAATTCTTAAGGTTGCTCAGCCTCATGGCATCCTGCATTTTTCTGGTGCCAGAGGCCAGGCTGAGGATGAGATCCCTGCAATCGGTTCTCAAGATGCAGTGGTCGCAGTTCTCAGGCAAGATGTTGGATTTCATTCAGATTTCACTCTCGGTCCCCCAGGATCTTTTGTGGTGGGCCAACGAGGGGCACCTGATGAAGGGGCAGCTGTTTTGGCAACAGTGGCCGGAGGTGACTGTAGTGACTGACGCTTCCCTCACAGGATGGGGAGCTCATACCGCAGACTTGACCGCCAGCGGTTGTTGGTCTCCGTCGGAGTCCAAACTCCACATCAACTTGTTAGAGCTGAGGGCCATCAGGCTGGCTCTGAAGGCTTTTCTGCCGTCTGTGCGGGGTAAGAGTGTCCTGATCATGACGGACAACACAATGGTCCTGTATTACCTCAACAAAAAAGGGGGGGGTAGGGTCACTACCGTTGTGCAGGGAGGCAATGCATCTCTGGTTCTGGGCAATGCAGTAGGAAATTTCGCTCTCAGCAGTTAATCTGGCTGGAGAGGAAAATGCGTCAGTGGACACTCTGAGCAGGCAGAACATGGACTCTCACGAGTGGGAGTTGGCTCAGGAAGTCCTTCTGGAGATCTTCACCCTTTGGGGAACCCCACAAGTGGATCTCTTCGCCACCAGTGCCAAACAGAAGTGCAAGAGATTCTGCTCAAGGGAATTTCCTCCGAGAGGTGCCTTAGGAGACGCATTCGTAGTGGATTGATCATTCCCACTGCTGTATGCGTTTCCTCCAGTCCTCGTCATTCCAAAGTGTTAAGGAGGTTGAGGAGTTTCGGATCCGACATGATCCTCATTGCTCCGGATTGGGCCAGGAGAGCGTGGTACCCAAACCTTCTAGAAATGTCTAGCTGCCCTCCATGCCGTCTTCCCTACCAAGAGGATCTGCTCTCGTGCGAGGGGATGGGTCAGGCTCTCCATCCAGAGGTCAGGACTCTCAACCTTCACGCTTGGTATCTGAAAGGTTGAGGTATAAGGATTGGTACCTCCCAGATGATGTGATGGAGGTGTTGCTTTTGGCCAGGAAGCCAGCAACAAAATCCTTGTGCCGTTGCCGTAAGTTTTACGACTGATGCAGAGGACACATGTTGATCCTTTTCAGTGTTCCATTCCTGTGGTTTTGTCTTTCTTTCTTTCTTTCTTTGGTCCACAGGGGCTTTCAAGTGGGTACCATTGAAGGTTACCTGGTGGCAGTGTCTATATTTAAGTACTCATACTTTAAGATCCATTTGATTTCCCATTTTCTTACAGGGCTCACTAATGTGTTTCCACCGTCCCCTTTCCAGGTGCCGGTTTGGGATCTGAATTTGATTTTGAAATTCCTGATGGATGCTGCGTTTGAACCTATGCACTCTTGAACTTTGAGATTATTGTCTTTCAAGACGGTGTTCTTGGTTGCGGTTACTTCAACTCTCAGAGTGGTTACGGCTGCGTGTTGTACCCTGCGTAGAAAGAAAGGAAGGACTAAAATGTTTACAACATTTTGGATGCTTTTACAAAGTGCTCCGGTCCCGTCCCACAGGACGGAGGAATGTCCCATAAGTATGGAGGAAAGAGGACTATGGACTAGGAGTAAGGTGGTCACTACAGTGAGTAACCTGGTTATTTTTTTATCTGAAAGACCGGGGATTGAGACCAACCCTGGACTTGCATTGGTTGAACAAACTTCTCAGGAAGGACAAGTTCAAGATGGTCACTCTTTCTCAAGTCCTCCAGGCCCTTCAACCTCAGGATTGGTTGGTGTCTCTGGATCTACAGGATGCTTACTTTCATGTACTGATTCATCCCAAGCACAGAAAGTACCCGAGGTTTGCGGCTGGCAACTCGCACATTCAGTTTCGGGTCCTGCCATTCGGAGTGACCTCTGTCCGAGGGTCTTCACCAAGCTAATGGTGGTGGTGACAGCATATTTCAGGCGAGGGGGGATTCACGTCTACCCCTACCTGGACGACTGGCTAACACATGCGCGTTCTCCCGAGCAAGCATTGGATCACCTCGGCCTCACCTGCCGCTCCCTCCACAGGCTGGACTTCTCCCTCAATTTCAAGCAATCGTCTATGACACCTTCCCAACAGCTCCAGTACATCGGACTGTGTTGGACACATCCTTGGGGAAATGCTCACCCTTCAAGGTGAGGGCTCATCACTTTGTGCAGATGGTGGACAATTTTCAACCTGCCCAGAGTCTCCCGTCTTTCGAATTCTTAAGGTTGCTCAGCCTCATGGCATCCTGCATTTTTCTGGTGCCAGAGGCCAGGCTGAGGATGAGATCCCTGCAATCGGTTCTCAAGATGCAGTGGTCGCAGTTCTCAGGCAAGATGTTGGATTTCATTCAGATTTCACTCTCGGTCCCCCAGGATCTTTTGTGGTGGGCCAACGAGGGGCACCTGATGAAGGGGCAGCTGTTTTGGCAACAGTGGCCGGAGGTGACTGTAGTGACTGACGCTTCCCTCACAGGATGGGGAGCTCATACCGCAGACTTGACCGCCAGCGGTTGTTGGTCTCCGTCGGAGTCCAAACTCCACATCAACTTGTTAGAGCTGAGGGCCATCAGGCTGGCTCTGAAGGCTTTTCTGCCGTCTGTGCGGGGTAAGAGTGTCCTGATCATGACGGACAACACAATGGTCCTGCATTACCTCAACAAAAAAGGGGGGGTAGGGTCACTACCGTTGTGCAGGGAGGCAATGCATCTCTGGTTCTGGGCAATGCAGTAGGAAATTTCGCTCTCAGCAGTTAATCTGGCTGGAGAGGAAAATGCGTCAGTGGACACTCTGAGCAGGCAGAACATGGACTCTCACGAGTGGGAGTTGGCTCAGGAAGTCCTTCTGGAGATCTTCACCCTTTGGGGAACCCCACAAGTGGATCTCTTCGCCACCAGTGCCAAACAGAAGTGCAAGAGATTCTGCTCAAGGGAATTTCCTCCGAGAGGTGCCTTAGGAGACACATTCGTAGTGGATTGATCATTCCCACTGCTGTATGCGTTTCCTCCAGTCCTCGTCATTCCAAAGTGTTAAGGAGGTTGAGGAGTTTCGGATCCGACATGATCCTCATTGCTCCGGATTGGGCCAGGAGAGCGTGGTACCCAAACCTTCTAGAAATGTCTAGCTGCCCTCCATGCCGTCTTCCCTACCAAGAGGATCTGCTCTCGTGCGAGGGGATGGGTCAGGCTCTCCATCCAGAGGTCAGGACTCTCAACCTTCACGCTTGGTATCTGAAAGGTTGAGGTATAAGGATTGGTACCTCCCAGATGATGTGATGGAGGTGTTGCTTTTGGCCAGGAAGCCAGCAACAAAATCCTTGTGCCGTTGCCGTAAGTTTTACGACTGATGCAGAGGACACATGTTGATCCTTTTCAGTGTTCCATTCCTGTGGTTTTGTCTTTCTTTCTTTCTTTCTTTGGTCCACAGGGGCTTTCAAGTGGGTACCATTGAAGGTTACCTGGTGGCAGTGTCTATATTTAAGTACTCATACTTTAAGATCCATTTGATTTCCCATTTTCTTACAGGGCTCACTAATGTGTTTCCACCGTCCCCTTTCCAGGTGCCGGTTTGGGATCTGAATTTGATTTTGAAATTCCTGATGGATGCTGCGTTTGAACCTATGCACTCTTGAACTTTGAGATTATTGTCTTTCAAGACGGTGTTCTTGGTTGCGGTTACTTCAACTCTCAGAGTGAGTGAATTGCAGGCACTTTCATCTAAACCACCCTTTACTGAATTTCACAAGGATAGGGTTGTACTG
Source organism: Ambystoma mexicanum (assembly GCF_040938575.1). NCBI lineage: Eukaryota > Metazoa > Chordata > Amphibia > Caudata > Ambystomatidae > Ambystoma > Ambystoma mexicanum. Next base: position 144,225,162 of record NC_090921.1, read on the forward strand.
AGGTTACGTCCTTACTTTCTACCTAAGGTAGTGTCTGAATTTCATTTAAGCCAGAGGGCCTCATTCCGAGGTTGGTGCTGGTCATGGCGCTACTAGTGCCATGACTAGCACCATTACCGTTACCGTGTCCGCCCTGGTTCAGTGGTGACTTACCGGTCTAGTCCGACCTTTGCGGGACCGGTAAGTCCCCATTGAAAATGTCAATCCCATTTGAGCCCCCATAGGGCTCAATGGGAATGGGGAGGGTGCTAATAACGGTACCATAAATCACGGTACCGTTATAAGCTCTGAAGTCCCTTTGCGGGTCCCGTCCTTAACGCCTGCTAAAACCAGGCATTAAGGAAGGACCCGCAATTGGACCTCGGAATAGGGCGCAAAGGGATTACCGGCCCCGTTGTCATTACCGGTGCCCGGTATCCCTTTGCGCCTGGGTTGTAATGACCCCCAGAAAGTGGTTTCACTGTCTTTCTATCCTCCTCCTCATCCTGGTAAGGAAGAGGAGAGACTCCATAGGTTGGATCCTAGGAGAGCGCTGAGCTTTTATATTTCTAGGATGTTCAGGGTCAGAGTGGACGATCAACTCATATACTGGACACCGACTGGTCCAGGCTGTTACCAATCAGACCTTGTCCAGGTGGATTATCCTCACCATTACTGAATATTACCGATTGGTGGGTAAGGACCCTCCTGAAGGGTTGTAAGCTCATTCCACTAGGGGCGTGGCTACTTCTACAGCCCTACAACGGGGAGTTCCTATTAGGAATATTTGTGATGCAGCCACATGGGCTTATAAACATTATTCCCTGGATACCATCCATGGTCAAGATATGGCCTTTGGTAAGGCGGTTCTTTATTCCGCCATCTGATTGGGTACTCTAAATTCTTTTCCCTCCTCCATTTTCTAGTATTGCTTTGGGAGTCTGTCAAAGATTTGGACTTCTTTGGAGGACACAATCCATTAGAAGAACAAGTTACTTACCAACTGGTAACGTTCTTTCGATTGGATGTTCCTCCACCGGTATCGGCCACGGGTCAATAAAGTCAGCAATAAGTGACCCGTCTCCCTTGTATTCTGACATATATAACTTCTCGTAATATCGCCTGAACTGATCCCCAATACCCTCCATATCATAATGAACTACCCCGTGGTCAGTCCATATCACACCCACTATCGTACTTCTCTGGGCCTCCTGCAGTTTCCACGTCAGGATCTGGTCCGCTCGGTCACCTTCCTCATTATATTTGTGCTTAAGGAAGAGCAACTTCCTTTCTGTATCATTCAACATTAATTCCTTAAGCTGCAATTTGTATTCCAGCAGCTTTTCCGCCCGTGCCGGCTCCATTACCCCACTGTCGGCTCCTCCCTTGCTGCAGTGCCGCAATATTACTTCTCAGGTCCTCCTCCTTTCTCAGTCTGACTCTTCTTATTAGAACCCATCCTGATCAGTTACCCCCCGATAGTGGCCTTGAAACCATCCAACAGCGTGGCCCGGCCCATTTATATATTTATTTATTTATTTATTTTTGATCATTTTATTTATAGTTTCAAAATAAAACATACCAAAGAACACTAACATCAACATATCCATAACATCAGCGATCTGCCCTCAGAAACACAAGTATGTTATACAATTGAACATACAATTTTGCAATTCGAAAAATGTACATTTAAAAGCTACTGCAAACCTCTATTTAACAACCTAACGATAACAGACAATACAACACCAACAAACACACAACACCATATAAGAGTCATAATAATCCCCCAAATACTGCATACAGAATCTAAATTATGTGGTTAAAGGGCTTTAACTATACAAGTCAATAAAAGAACCCCAGATCTGAGAGTACAGCCCCTCCCACTTTTGTTTTGCTTGCATTACCTTCTCGTAGTTAGATAAGGTGTGGATGTCTAACAGCCATTCATCTACACTTGACTTTTTCCTTGCTTTCCAAACTTTCAGTATTTGCTTAGTCATCATTACCAAAACCCTATTGATCCAGTCTGTTTTCACTCTGACCTTGTCCACTCTCCCTCGGTTCGATAACAGAATAACCGAGTAGGGAGTGCTCGGGAGCGAGTCCCCCAGTATAATACCTAATCTGGTTAAGACTTCACTCCAAAAGGTGGATACCCTTGAGTATGACCACAGCATATGTAGTAAAGAGTCCCCACTGAGACCACAACCCCAACAGATATCAGTATCCAGCAGTCCTAATTTAGCCATTCGGGCAGGGGTCCAATACAGTCTGCAAAGAATTCTTTGCCTAATATTCCTTAGTCCAAGGTCCATTTTTGACTGTACTCCTATATGGAGTAGATGCTCCCATTCTTCACAAGGAATATCCATACCAAGATCCTCCACCCAAGCCTGCCGGAGTCTATCCCATGCTTCTGTATGTGAATTTTCTGTCGGCATTAGTTTCATGTACGTTGACACTGCACAAGGGAAAGAACAGATGATCTCACAGGCTGAAGGTCTCTCTCTCATGACATCCTGTAGCATTCCCTGCCTTTCTGTCAGACGAATATTGAAATCTCTATAACGCCCCCGTTCTCTACCCCCAATCCCAAAGGCTTCCCTGAGGCGTTGAAATGAGATCATATGGCCATCCTCCCAAACATTGCATATTCTAAAAATGCCCTTTCTGACCCAACTCCACCAGCATAAAGTTTTATTCGCTATTTGTAACCCACATTATGCCAAAGAGATGCATCGTAGTGTATCCAGATGATATCCCCTCTATTTGCCATAACATTTTGTAAAGCCTCTCTAGTTGTACACATAGTGGCTAATCTCACTGTAGAATTTGGCATTTTAGACATCGAGTACATATCACATAGAGCATAAACGAAAACTGTTCACTCTCAATAATCTGCCAGTAAGGGACATATTTGTTAACTTGGAAAAAATAGAAAGTTGCTTTCTTTTTAGAACAAATCCAGTGCAATAATTCATACCCAAATCCTCCGTCCTTCACAGGGTGTGTTAAAATATGCCCAGGAATCTTGGGCATGTTGCCCTCCCCCCAAAGAAACTCCTGAAAGACCTTATCAATACTACCAATAACCTTCTTGGTGAATTTTAGGGGGACTGATTGGATAATATAAAGCACTTTTGGCAAAAGAATAATTTTTTGGCATTCATTTTCGCCCACAGTCCCAATGTTAAACACCCCATATCAATATTTCTCTCAATTTTCTCCAGAGTTTTTAAAATATTATATTCCGCCATTTTGTTCAGGTCACAGACCATGTAAATTCCTAAATATTTCATTGCTCCCGTCTCCCAATGGCAATTCCAGGAACCTATAACATTCCTAGTTTGTACAACATCCAGAGGAAAAACCACTGTCTTTTTCCCAATTTATTTTGTGGACAGACAATAACCCCACTTCCTTGAACATACTTTGAAGCTTCTCACATCCTTCCAACGGGTTCGACAAGATGATAGTCATGTCATCTGCATAACATAGGATTTTAACTTCACTATCCCCATATTGAAGCCCATGAAGACTCTGCTCTTGTTTTATATATGCAATCAACGGTCCCAGTGTCAAATTAAATAGATACAGTGATAACGGGCAGCCCTGCCTGGTACCTCTGGACAAAAGGAATGGAGAAGACATAACACAATTGACCCAGATTCTGCCACTAATAGATGAGTTCGATGTTTTGATAACTTTTATAAAAGTGGCCCCAAAACCCATTTTCCTGAGTGTGTATTCTAAGAAGGCCCAGTTGACCCTATCGAAGGCCTTTTCTGCATCCATAAAAATCAAAGTGTGTCCTGAATCTTTTCCTTTGTTAATCCCATTATGTCTATTAGTGTCCTTAAATGGTCATAGCCATATCTGCCCCGCATAAATCCAACCTGAGACTGACTGATCAAATCACCAATGCACCTATGAAGCCTATTAGTCATTATTCGCGTAAATATTTAGAGGTCAACATTTAATAACTACATCGATCTGTAGTTTTCAAATTTTTTCAGATCTTTCCGTGATTTCGGGATCACCATAATGCAAGCCTCCTTAATTGAGGGACATACAATTCCATCAGACATGAAACCATTATACAGCGTACACAAGAACGGTGTCAATACTTGACCTAATGCCTGGTAAAACTGAACCGGAAGAGCATACAAACCTGGCGATTTACCTATGTAGAGCTGCCCGATGGCCGCCAATATTTCTTCCCCCGTGATAGCACCATCAACCGTCATGGCTTGATCGGCAGACAACCGTGGTAAAGCCACTTTATCAAAAAAAAATATCCATACTCTCGGACTTTGGGAATTGGTCTTCCCTATATAGAGATTCATAAAATTTCCTGAATCTCTCGCATATATCACCTCTCTTAACTTTATATTCTCCTGTATCGCCCTCTAATTTCTGGACAAAGGAGTTATCAACCAGACTGTGTAGCTTATTTGCTAATAACCTACCACTATTGTCCCCTTGTTCACATACTTCTGCCTCATGAAGAACATGCCCTTTTCATATTGGATGTCCATCTCCTGTCTCTAAGGCGTTTCCTCAATCTCTCCACATCAGCCTTATCTTCTCTACTTTTTGTTATTTGGTATTTCCTCTGGCCTGTGCCCAACTCACTTTCCAACCTCTTAAGCTCAGCCATTCCTTTTTGCCTCGTACGAGCTGTAATATTCATCAGTTCCCCCCTAACGGCTGCCTTAAAACTGTCCCAAACCATTATGTTGGATGCAGAACCCTCATTTATAGCAACAAAATTCCTGGTGAATTCTTGTAGTAACTCGACCACTCCTTGTTCTTGCAGTATGTGAGTTTTCAAACGCCATTTACAGGATCCAGACCATTCCATTCCCATATACAATCTCATTGTCATCAAGGAATGATCCGAGATACCCCTTTCCTTAATATCTACACTCGAGATCTTTTCAGCAAGTCTTTCCGAAACCAGGAAGTAGTAAATCCTTGAATATGAATCATGGACTGGTGAAAAAAAGGAAAACTCTCTCTCCTCGGGGTACATGAATCTCCAGGCATCGACTAGGTCCAGACTGTGTAAAAACTCATTAAACACTTTACTTGTGCTCTCCGCTGTATATCTGCACTAGGCAGAAATGTCCATCCTCCCATCAAGGACACAATTAAAGTCATCCCCCAGGACCATGTATTCCCCATTCATTCCGTTTAAAAGGGCCATTATCTTCCTAAAGAAACTGCTCCCACCAACACATGGTCCATAAATAGACCCTATTGTGATTAAACTACCTTCATATTTAACACCTATCAGGATTGTCCTCCCCGCCTCGTCCATCACAACTTTCTCCATGCTCAAATTCAGACCCTTGCGCAGCAGTATTCCCATTCCCCTAGATTTGGTACTGTGACAGTTTAATAATACTCTAGTAAACGGAGTGTTTTTAAGGAGGTGCTTGGATTCTTCCAACAGGTGAGTTTCCTGTATAAAAGCGTTATCAATTTTCTCTCGCCTCAATCTTGCCAGTACCTCCCTCCTCTTCCTAGGGATATTAAGGCCCTTAACATTCCATGAACAGATGTTTAATTCACCCATCTAGCGCCATTTTCCAAAATGTATCCAACCGTCTAATTCAAATACCTTCCTCTCTGGCAGGAAATGAGGGGCCAGAGGACCATATGACTTATAGATGTTCACAAAACAACAGACAACAAAAACAAAAACACATAACCTACTAAAACACTTAAAAGATATGCATGACACAACACCCAGTATCTCCGCAGGGTGATACTGAGCTACAGTATGTACAAAAGCATCCTTGTCTTGAACTGAAATTACTCCAAAGCCTGCGCCTCATTTCTGGTTCTTTAAGCAAAGTATAATAATCATCCCTACCCCACCCTTGACATCCTCTGTTATTCGACAAACATTACGATCTTCCTAACCTCAGGTCATTAAGCTAACCAAGTGTATAGCGCCTTAAATCATCTTCTGTATTGGCCAACAACGTTTTCACTCACATTCCCCTACTGTTCATTCATCTCCACATAAGCCTCATAATTCATTGGACAGGCCCCTCCGATGAAATAGTAGCTATCTGATGATCCTTTGCATGTTGTGTTCCAGCATAGGATGTACATGCTCACAGTACTTCATCACCCACATGATCTACAGCAAATGTTGTCATTTCCCGCAGCGGCCTACTCACTCATAGAATGTATTCAAACATTGGTTCCACTCGCACATAACAGGCAGCATGAACATTACAACGAGAGCTCCCCAATTCAACATCTTGTCCATCACAGTATGTAGCGCAGCCCACAGCCAAATATCTTGACATCCCGGTATTGTTCATCAACCTATTTTCGCATATTACCCCAATCAACAAGGACACCATTCATATCACAGTGCGTTATGAAATAATAACAGTAGTATTCTTGGCCACAGGACATTGGATCACATCTCATTGGTTGTACCTTAAAGCAATCAGTGTGAGATTAATGTGATTACTTCCAAACAATTCAGAAAACATCTCTTATTTGCCTTGAAGTCAATGGTGGCTGGGAAGCTAACAGCTAATACAGACTAACAATTACTTTAATAAAACAACTGTCCAGCAAACGCTGTTAAATTAGTGTGTAATGAGAGAGAGACAATACAGTATGAATAGGCCACGGCCGGAAGCAACAGAACAATTAACCATGACCCACACCAAAACACTTAGCTATACCCTATATTGACAGTCACTTTATAAATACACAGCATAATGGAGATGTGGGTCTCTGTGATGTAGAACAAATAACCAAGGTTTACACTTCCCACTTGTTGTTATAGCTCTCCACCTGCAGTCCCTGTGGTTATAATTACATTCCGCAGTGCAGCGTTATAGTCAATAAGGGAGCTATCGCCAACACCCACAACATCCTGTTTAAGTGTATATTGTTGTACTCCGCATATCTCTGTACTTTTCCAAGTCACTCAGGAATGCTTCCGCTCCTTTACTATCACTGAAGGAGAACAGTCTGCCATCCATAACAACTCTGAAGATGGCTGGGTAAACCATGTGATATTTGAGGTTTTTCGCCCTTGCCTTTTCTTTTGCAGCTTTAAACTCCCTCCTCTTGTCCAAAACATCACGGCTTAAATCCCCAAAAATCATCACTCTATGACCACCCCATGTGAGGTCATTCAGCTCACGTGCTTTCCTGAGCACCGTTTCTTTCATCGGGAATCTTAGGAACTTAACCACAAAATGTCTAGGTCGCTGTCCCAATGATGGTGTTGGCCCCAGACTCCTGTGTGCTCTCTCCAAATCCAGGCTTGTTTTGGGTCCAGCTTGAGTAAAGAAATTAGAGCTTTTTCAATAAACTCCATAGGTTTCCCTCTCTCAATGTCCTCAGGAAGGCCAGCAACCCTAACATTATTTCTCCTTGAGAAATGTTCAGGTTCAGAGATCTTCAAGGACAGTTTTTCATTCTTTATCTGAAGGTCCTTAATCTGGTCTTCCATCTTTTCCACCCTGCCATCCACCTCGTTCAAATGAGTCTCCACTCTCTTGATGTTGGAAGTTAGTTCAACATATCTTTCCTCAGCAAGTCCAGTACCTTGTCTTCTCTCTCATCTGGGGTCTTCTCTCCAACCCCCTTCTGCCTTTTTGCAGGCTGTTTTGGATCAGTTTGAGTCAGCCATGGTAGAGCAGGGATTCACTTCAGGTGCAGGAGCTCAGCCTTCAGACAGCCATCCCTAGAGCTGGCAGTTCTAGAATTGTATATATTTATTTAAAAATGTATAAAGCGCACACTAAGACCCAAAGGCGTCTAAACGCTGGTATTGAAATTATAGAGATAGAAAAGCCCTTCATGAATTCACACACTAGCCTATTTAAAACAAATGGGTTTTAAGTGCCCTACGAAAAGGAAGATGATACTCAATGACTCTCAACGTTAATGGAAGTAAAATCTATAATTTAGGAGCCATTACTGAGAAGGACTGGCCTCCCAGGCGGGCACGCTTGTACCTCAGTATTTTGAGGAGTAACTGAGAGGAAGAGCGCAGCTGCCTAGCTGGATAGCAACGCTCCATCTTATTTTTCAAGTAATCTGGACCTACACAGTAAAAAGCCTGGTGAGTGACACAGGATCTTAAACACAATCCGTGCCGAAACCGGAAGCCAATAGAGCGGATGTAGTACCTGTATATGTTGTATCCGGGACTTAGGTTGCCCTAGATAGGTCCCATTGCAGTAGCTCAGCGATCCCATTATGGCCGACGTGACCATCATAGTTCAACTGTCCGAAGGTAACAAGGCATTATCTTCTTCAGAATTTTAAGTTTCCCAAAACCTAAATTACAGACAGCCGAAATCTGTGGTTCCTGCGAACCACTGGGTAAAAGCCTTACCCCAGGCATTTTACAGATGCACATACTGCTGGACATAGGCCGAGCGAGTCGGGCCACAATTGGGAATTCCAGAGACTACTAGCAGTTGGGGACCAAACACCAGAACCTCTGTTTTATCTCCATTCAGCTTAAGCCAATTGCCAGACATGGACTTGCCTATGTTGTCCATGCAACCACAAAGTTTGCAGAAGGTTTTTTTTTTAGGGGAGTCTAGCCCAAACACTAATTGAGTGTCATCGTCATAGATGTGAAATAGGGCTCCAGACTCTGCAATCGAGTCTGCCAATAGGCACACATACATGTTAAAAAAAGGGGGGGACAAGGCTGATCCTCAGGGGACCCCACAAGTCAGTCTAGAAGTGGGAGATTGACAGGCCTGAAAGGAAATGTTCTGGGTCCGTTCCACAATAAATGACTCAAACCATGCCGGTAAGGGCCCTGTAACACCGGCTTGCTCAAGACGGGTCCATAGAATGCCATGATCCACAGGGCCTGATTCATGGACCGTTTTCCTATGGGATTAAGCCATTATAAAACACTTCCATGAATCAGCCCCACAGTATCAAACGCTGCAGATCTGTCAAGAAGAATGAATGCTCCAACTTCTCTGTGATGAAGGGTTAAATCATCCCGGAGTGATATCATGACAGATTCTGTGCCCATCGATGGTCGGAATCTGGATTGCAATGGATGTAGGCAGTTACTGTTTTCCAAAAATTGTGAAAACTGCAGTGTGATCACTGCCTCCACATGTTTTATGATGGCCGGAAGTAAGTATATGGATCTATAATTAGCCACCGCTAAAGGATACAAATTTGTTTTTTTTAAGAAGAGAGGTAACTACTGCATGTTTCAGAGCTGCCGGCATTTCCCCAGAAGTGAAAGAGTGCTGTAGGGCTACATTGAAAGTAGTCCTCTGCGGAAGAGCCTTTAAAATATTTAATGGTGATGCATCAAACGGTGATGCTGATTTCAGACCATTCAAGACCCTCAATGTAACATCACATCCTCATCGCTAGGTTCCAAACCAAATGTTTCCGCCGAGATAGGCATGGTGGATCCCCTCAGACGAGGGCCCTGTAAACCATCATCCTTCGATGCCATTTGTCCATTTGTAATAACTTGATGGATGTCTCTAATTTTATCAGAGAAGAAAGTGCTGCATTGCAGTTGTGCATCTGACAGTTTGTCCTGCTTCTTCGAAGGACAGACAGTCAGCTCTTTAGCCACTATAAACAATTCCCCAGAGGAACACAGTGCTTCAGATATCCTGTTTGCATAAAACGTAGATGTTTCCTGCACAATCATCTTGTGGTAGCATGAGACTGCATGTTAATAGGTAATGCATACATTGATCTGTTGGATTTTAATTGCATTCTCACTTATATCGAAGCTGCCATAATCTGTGCTCAGTTTGTCCCGGGCCTGTTTAGACCAAATAATCATTAGCACCGTCTTGCTGCCGTTCAGGCACAGCCAGTTCTCAGACATCCAACTTTTGATGTGACAATAGTTGTTAGACAGAGTTTTAGAGTCTGTGGCATAGTTGCCAGTGAGTTCCAAGACAATTTGGGTGTCCTCAGCGTAGTTTGTAAAAAAGGCACCCAGATTGTCAAGAAGCGCACAGAGGGATCTGATATATAGGTTGAAAAGCACCAGCAAGATAGGAGTACCCTACTCCGCAGCGGATAGGTGCGGAGGAAGTGAAGGCAGATCCCCACTGTATTCTGGATTCACGATTTGAAAGGAAAGAGTGGAGCCAGTCCACAGCTTCCTTGGAACAATGACCCGGGTCTTTTAGGAATGTAAGAAGGTGTTCATGGTCTATCAGATCGAAGGCCGCAGAAAGTTCCAGTAAAATCAGCAGCCTGACCTTCCCTCTGTCCATGATCGCCAGCATTTGCGTCTAAAGGTCGACAAGGGCGGTCTTAGTACTGAATGATGTTCGAAAACAAGATTGATGTTTGTATACGATGCAAATGGACTCCATGAAAGTTTGTAGCTGTGTAGTAGCAAATTAGTCCAGTATTTTAAGAAGAAATTGACAGTTGGTAATGGGTCTCCGATTACTTGGTTCTCTAGGATCAATGTTAAGTTTATTTGGAATGGGGGTGACTATGACTTTTTTGATGTCGTTAGGTACGTGATTGTCCCTAAAAGAGGCGTTGACTAGACATGTCAAGAATGGGGCAAAGAAGTCTTTATGCTCCGGGATCTGTTTGGGTGGGAGGAGAGTGAATGGGCAAAAATTAGGATGCATGGAGGACAGCATGGTTGAGATATCTTTGACATATATTTCAGTAAAGCTAAATTCCTGGAAGTCATGTCCCTTTGGTTCTAGATAGACGTGTTTCATGAGGGGGGAGATGCAATTTTGGGCTACTGTTATTCTGTGTTGAGCCTTTAAGATTTTTGCGTCAAAGGCAGCCTGAATTGTCAAACAATCTAGGCTAGTAGGTGTAAAGGAGATCTGAGATGCCTTAGGTTTTTTCAGAGAATTTTTGGATTTCAAAAAGATTCCCTGTATAGTTGGAAGAGGACTCAATTTGGGCATTAAAGAAATTGTTTTTTGTGTCCAAAATTAGAGATTTATAAAATGTATCAGCCTCCTTCCAGGCATTCCTGGTATCATTAGATTGGTGTTTCACCCAGCAAGCTTTTATTTTAATGCTTGTTTTTGATTCCTCAGGAGTCCGAGTTCCGGGGTGAACCAGGTTTGATGAGTTGAATTGTCCCTGCCCTGTTTAGTTTTCATAGGGGCTAATTGGTCTAGCATTTTGGTGAATATATCAGAAAAAGAAGCAACCATACTATCAGCTGCGGCCTCTGGATGTATGTTGGACATAATGTTGCTTAAACAGGACTGTAGATCTTGCTAAGATATTTTTATAAAATTACGACAAGTGACTGTTTTTATTTGATTAGAAGGTTTATGCGATGGGTGGAGGCTCTGGATGTTAAATGGTGATAAAATGGTCTGACAATGTGCAGGGATTGGTTGAAATGCTGTTAACTAGGAGTTTCCTTGTCACAATCCAGTCTAGAATGTTAATTTTTGCTCTGGTAGGTTCATTATTCTGGTATGGTACCTTAACAATAAAAGGCACCTGAAAATGAACAGACCAGGTGACTGGAACAGGAGCAAAGCTTGTCGTCAGACTTTCTTCAGAGAAAATGAGGTCAAGCATCTCTCCATTATCATTCAATTCAAAATACTCCTGGTGAGCAGGGACCGGGTAGGCTCCTTATCCTGCAGAAGGGAATCATTGTATTTCCACTCTCCCTTACGTAGACCCCCAACCCTCTCCTACCTCCACCCGCACCAGATAGTGGTCTGACCGCGGCACTGGGTCGATACGAGCATCAGAAAGGTGTTTTCGCAGGGCACTATCAACCTGAATATGGTTGATCCTCGAGAAGGAATAGTATACTCGAGAATAAAACGTGAATGGAGGGTCTCCCACCGAGAGGGGCGTGAGGGAGTCCACTATCCCCAACTTGTGGTTTTTCCGGAGTCTCCCGTCCAGTATTTGGTTTCCCCTGCCAGCCCCATATTCTTTCTATCTCAAGTATTGTCCAGGACCATGTTGTAGTCCCCTCCCACAATCAGCCGTTCCTAGACAAAGGACACAAGTCTATCCTTTAGCCTTTCGCAGAACGTGACCTGTCTTCATTTGGACAATAAACTGTGCCGAGGGTCCGTTTTTTCCCTTGAATGATACCCTGCAGGAACACAAACGTACCCTCCGAATCCACGAGCTCTTCCTCCACCCGGAACGCCATCATAGAAGACAGGATAACTGCTACTCTCCATTATTCTGCCATAAATTAGGCATAGTGGACCCCCTCTGTCCTTGTGGACCTAAAACGGGGCTCACTCCCTCTTAACCAATGTGTCTCATGTAGGAATAACACATCAAGCTTAGAACAAGAAAACTTATGAAGCAACAGAGACCTCTTAGTTGGAGAGTTAACCCCCCTAGCATTTAAGGACCTTATCGTCATACCCTGTCAGAGAAAAAGCTTCCCCAAGGTACAAACCTCACCAAAAATACCACCACTATTTTCCAAAACAGATGACCTAGGCGCACCAGTCCTGGGCACCCTTTCCTCCCTTTGATGGTGAAAACCCCCATTGAAATCACCTGAACTCCCTCCCGGTCCCCCAAACAAGCACCCCCAATCCCCACCCCTACCATTCTCCCCCCTCCCCAGGTGTCCAGTCAGAATTCACTGGCACCCGACTGAAAGTAAGCATCCCCCAGAAAGGCAGTAACCCCCCTTTAATGAGAGGCAGTAAAGGACACACCCCAGGAGGGAATGAGACCAGGACCAAGTGTGGGTGAAGTTAAAAGGGTCTTTATAAAGCAATATAGGGCAGGCAAAGGACTCTGCAAATTCCGACAGCGCTCTGTCTGACAATAGCAAAGACAGTCATATTTATTACAAAAATACGTCACACGTCCTGTAAGCTACAGGGGGCACATAGTCTCAGGGATTGGCTGGCGTTGACTAGACTATAACGAAATGTAGAAGAGCTGCTTGCAGGATTGGTGAACGTCTGCGTGGTGCCAACGTGGGGTGGACGGGTCAGCTGGGCTCGTCGGGGTGGAGCTGTCAGGCGGGACGCGGTCTGTATCGATGATTGATGGCTGCACTAACACTTTGCCCTTGTGGCGGGCCTTGGCGGGAGGAGGGGGAGATGGCCTTGTAACTTCGAGCGATTCTCTATCCACTTTGGCTGTACAAAATACCATTAGAGGGGACAGATACTAAAGCTAGTAGCATCAGGATGATTTCACATTGGCTTGGGTTGTAATTACCTTATGGCATTTTCGGTGCTTCCTGACTTGGGAAGTGCTGTTTTCTTCAATCGAGATTTGACCTCAACTCCTTTGTGCAGGTCCTGCAGCTTGTGCACTATCAGGTAGGCTCTCCTTGAGCTTGTGTGTTTCTTCAGAACCACTGACTTGTTAACTAACATTTCATCTGAAGATCTTCATCAGAACTGGAACTGTCCATTTGATTTTGTCTGTCCTGGTTTTCCAAAGGTCCATCTTCTGATCCTATTGGCTTTGGCAATGCTGGTTCCTCCATAGATTTTCATTGTGCACACTTTTATTGCTGGGAAACAGACTGCCTATATCCCTCTGGTAGAGTGTACTTGTTATTAACCGTTGCTAGTTGTGTTCTTCCTAACTTTGAAACTTTCCCTCCCATCTCCATTTTGAAGAGTTAATATATATATGTGCTGATACTGACCTTAATTGATGTCGCTCTGTGTGCTGGATATGTAAAGCATAGAAAAAGTTACTCACCTGCATTATTGTTTCTTATTGTTTCTTATATAAATTAATTCGATTTCACATTGAATGTTATTTTTTTTATTGTATATGTGAAATGAAGACGTGCACATACCATTGAAGGGAGAACAAATGGTTTTATAGTCCCATGGCTCTGCCAGCAACACCAACAATTAGTTCACATTCTCTTCCAGCATTTTTCCCTTAACATTCCATGTTCTGTGTTCTATATTCATATAAGGATTGATATACAGAGCACAGAACCCGGTTCACAATTCCACAGTTTAATCACAGTAAGATATTACACACCTCCCTTCCTTATACACATTACACACAAAACACTAAAAGTCTAAACTCTACTGTGTTAGGCATAACACAAAACTTGAGAGAAACTTAATACATTTTAGAAAATTGGTTTCAACTGTAGAAAGATTACTCAGAATCTTTAAAAGAAACTCCATTACGGTTGTCCTTACATTGTTACTAACTTGATATGTACATGCTAAAACCCAAGGATATGCAAACCATAATAGATCGAAAATACTTAGTCCACATAATCCCTTAGAAATGCAGGTTTGCCTCATATACGTTTGGTGCGTACAACAACCTTTTCTCGCATTCCATTAACTTTTCAATTGGTATTGTCCTTTCCAGGATTCACACTCCCATCATTTAATTCAGAAATGCAAGACCTTCTATTATAACTTTTGCAAACCCTGTTGACATTCCAGACTCTACCATCTGCTACATTAACAGCTCCATGAAACCTCCTCACCACTTGCGTAGGTTCCAACCATTTAGAATGACCACCTATTGAGGTCTGGGGAAACTTAATGTGAACCCAATCACCCACCTTCACATCACATTCTTTTACAGCCTTCCTGTGTGTGCAATATTTTACTCTCAACACCTTTGAGATTGATATCCTTTAGTTGAGCTCTACCTAACCATGGAGGGCAAACCCTAGTATTAGGCTTCCTACCCCTCAGCATTTCAAATGGTGATATGCCCGTGGTGGTATGTGGTGTGAATCTATGAGCCACAATAGTATTCTCGACACTGCTTTTGTCCAGTCAATGTTACCTGCTAAAGCCCCTCTAATGCTCTTTTCTATCTGCTTATTAAACCTCTCAACAATCCCATTGGTTTGAGGATGATATAGGGAACTTGTTTTATGTTCAACTCCATTCTCTTTGAGAAATAACTTCATTTCTTCAGACACAAGCTGTACCCCATTGTCTGTAACAATCGTGGTGGGATAACCTTCCCTTTTAAAAAACAGCATCCATAAAGGAAATGATGTCTCTTGAACAATACATTTTTTACCCATTTTGTCTCCACCCATCTGGACAACATGTCAATGAGTACAATACAATACACAGCTCCCTTCGCTTCTCACCGGACCCACAATGTCCAGACCTACTTGTTCCCACGGCATGCTTGGTATCGACACGATAGTCATTAGTTCTTGTCTTGACATATACCCTTTGGCTGAGTCTTCACATACACAACAATCTCCTATACATCTCTCAACTTCCAAATCCATGCTGGGCCAAATCTATTCCACACCCCCTTCACCCTTCGACAAAACAGCACCCAAACCCTGATTGTTGGCATCAGTAGTAATTTAACTTTTATTGTTAGGGTTGAATGATTTGAAAGTGGGAGCATTGTTCAATTCTGCTTTAACATTGCCAAACTCACATTCACACTGTTTGTTCCATTCAAATTTCACATTCTTTTCCACCAATATCCTCATATTAAAGGTCTTACTTGCTAAATCAGGAATGAATTGGGCATAATACTCTGCCATGCCTAAAAATGAAACCAATTTATCTTTACTGGTGGGGCTAGGAAAATTAATGATGGTGTTTACCAATTCAATTTTCGGTTTGATTCCTTCATAAGAAATCTCATGACCAAGTACTGTATGTTGGACCTGTTGAACTTGCATTTGTCCCTGCTAAGGGTGAGGCCTGCTTCCTTAAATATGTCTAAAACCCTGTGAACTCTATTATTATGTTCTGCTTGGTTTTTCCCATACACCAAAATGTCATCCTGGAAGCACAAACCCCTATTCATTTGATGAAAAGGCTGATAAATTATCCTTTGAAAAACAGATGCAGCAGATATGAGACCAAAAGGCATTTGTTTACATTGGAATAATACCTCAGTGGTAATGAAAGCTGTGAGGTTTTTAGAACTGGGATGCAGTTTAATCTGGTGGTATTGAGATTTCAAATCTAGGGTACTCATTATCTTGGCATCTTTGATTGTACCCAACATTTCCGTGATTTTGGGCAATGGATGTCTGTCCAGGAGCACACACCTATTCACACATCTGAGGTCTATACACAATCTCAGCTTCCCGTTTGGCTTGTATACAATTAGCAGGGGTGACACCCATTCTGACGACTCCATTCTCTCTATCACCCCTTGTGTCTCCATCTTCTCCAGTTCTTCCTTTACTACGAACCTAATGGTCAAAGGAACAGGTCTAACCTTTTGAACAACTGGAATTGCATCATTTTTCCATCCAAATCTTATGATAGAAATGTTTTAGAGAACCCAGTTCCTCACGAAATACAACGTGTTGGTCAAATGATACTGGGCATTTATCCTGCTCCACAGCATAAACAGTTTCTTCGGCGCTGGGATCAAGCTTTATCTTCAGTCTCCTTTGATGTGACCAACTGAGCAGTGGCAACCTTTCCTTTTTTGAGACGTAGACTTTCCCTTCTGCCGTTCTATCCTTAAATTTCAGAGCAGACCAAAACCACCCCTCAAGCTCAATGCGCCTGCCACCATTGGCAACAGGTCTTGCAATATCTACTTCCTTTAAGGTGATAATGGTCTTAAAATTCTCCTCAAAAAGTACCTTTGACAGAAGTGTGTACTTAGCTCTAGAATCAATGACCATGCTGAAACTGACACCATTCACCTCTATCATTACCATTGGTTTCTCTAAGTCTGCATCATCATCAATCTTATTGGCTTTGTCCTACAGCAATTAGTGGGATGTCCCTTCCAAGTACACCTCTTACACATCTCTTTGATAGCAGGACAATCCTCACTGCTTGCCAAATGCTGTGTATTGTTACACCGATAGCATCTCCTACGGTCTTGAAATTCTTTCCTTTACTTGAACCTTCTTTTACTTTGAATCATCAACACATCAGGAGTTTGAATTGCCTCAATTTCATTCTGTTTGCTTCTCAAGTTTCCTCACGCACCTATTAGTGTGCTCTACCTCTTTTGCAGCCCTAAGACCTACTCCTGGGATGGTTTGCCTTTAGACCACATTGCCTCCCTTACCTTGCTGTCATAACATTCTAGCATAAATTGATTTTGTAACCTTTCATCTAAGTTAATTCTAAATTCACACAAGGTTGCTAAACCCCGCAAAGCAGTCATATATTGCTCCACAGACTCTCCAGATTCCTGTTTTATTTTGCCAAAGTGATGCCTTTCAAGGACAATACTCACGGATTTCTCATAATGCAAATCTAGCATCCTAACACATTTCTCATATTCTGTGAGACCATTTGCCTGTTCATCTGACAAAGCAGGAAGATTTTCAAAATTTAAACCATGGGCTGCTAGCACATATTGTTCAAAACGCTTCTTCCACTTTTTCCATGGTAATATTGGATCTCCTTTCATGTCCAAAAGATAATGTGGAGGTGGTATTCCTTGCATAGCTGAAACTGTAATATTGTAGACTGGCTATAGTTATGAAAATGCACAGATTGCTGTTAGAGCTGGAGTCCTGCAACATTTCCTTTATTTCTTGCGTGTGGAAAGAAACACAATGTGTCTCACTCTGTTACGTATGACATATGAAACACGGTGATGGTGATTGCCCAAAAGTCTATAACTTTGTCTCAATATAGTGTGGGCTACATTGCATATTCTCGCCAGCTAATGGACAGAGAACTCAGTGTTTGAATTATTATACTTGTGACTGGATTTATTGGTGGACTATGCACTTGAACAATTGTCACTGTGTAATAGTCATTTGTTTATAATACCGTGGCAGGACTCTCCATGTTAGTCACACTGGTATATTTGTAACAACGGGCTTTCGTTGGGCGTTAGAATTAGGTTAGCGGCTTCGTAATAACATTGCTAAGTAACTGGCGTCAGACAATGTAGACAACATGGCCACACGTCGTCTTACGCTTGTGGGTCCCTTTCTCTGAAGCATGCGTCGTGTTGCTGGGTAACCAAACTCAATTGAAACTCAATTGACATGTACAAACTGGCAGCACATGATAATGCGCTCTTAGTTCCATTCCTCTGAGGCATGCATAGCGTCACTGCAAATCCAAGGAGAGCTTGCGCTATGACGGTGAGTGGCTTCTCACAGTGGCACATTCAAATGATGCAGTTCTCAAACACTCGAAAACTTTTGCGTTGTTGTTGCTAAATTCCTCAAATGACGCCGTGCATCGATTGGGTGGGAAAGGCACAGCAAAATGTATATCAGTTTGCAGCAGAGCGGAGTTACTTCTCTTTCTCTTCTTCTTAGTTCGTTGGGCTGGCATCTCAACCACTTTGGTGTCCAAATCAAAACACTAGCGCCTGCCTACACCGCAGTTCAATTCCTTATACTTGGGTCTCAGCAGAGTGTTAGTACCGCCCAAATGATGCATAGTAACTACCAACACCTGTCCGTAGATTCTGTTGTGGGAAAACCTTGCTGAGGTCGGACGGCTGCTCAGTGGGCTGCCGATCCTTTATCCCATCCTCGTCGCCATTGAAATTAAGACGTGCACATACCATTGAAGGGAGAACAAATGGTTTTATTAAGTGCACAATAAGGCCCACCGGCTCTGCCAGCAAAACAAACAGTTATGACAAGTTAACATTCTCTTCCAGCATTTTTCCCTTCACATTCCATGTTCTGTGGTCTAAATTCATATAAGGATTGATATACATAACACAGAACCTGGTTCACAATTCCACAGTATGATATTACAATATGGGTTATAAACAAACCTTTACAAAGATAAAAGACATCGGGCCTCATTCCGAGTCTGCCGGTAAAACTCCAGTGTTACCGTGATGGCGGTCCTACCCTGTCCGCCACCACGTGGTGCCGGAAACAAGGTAGGATTATGGCTTGCTGGCCTGGTGCATCTCTAATGCGCAGTACCGGTGGCACCGTTCACACTGGTGGAGACGGAAGTGCTGCCACAAATAATGGCGGTGCATCCACCTCCACCGCGTCAGAGGCATTGCTAATTGCGGGCTCAGGGGGCTATAGCCCCGGAACTTTTGGTTGTAGCCCCAGATAGAAGCTCAGGGGCTACAACCAAAAGGCTAGCTAGCCCCGAGTCCCGACAGTTCCAACATTAGCTTAGCCCCAGATCTTTTCCAAACCTAGCAACACCCCTAGCTGCGTGCATTCTGGACATAGCGGTACCACGTACGCAGAGCCGGAAACACCAGGACCGGAAATAACATTATTGCGGGGACTGGAAAGAGGCGACAGCCATTACAAAAATCACAATCCACTGAAATCTCCCTGTACCAGAAGCCATCCAGCATTAGTGAGTGGCCCAATACACACAGGAACATGTCATCAAGGAATCCCCAAAACCGCCAGCGGAAGCCACGCTTCAGTGAGGCAGAGCTCACCATGATGGTGGAGCATATCGTGGCCAATGCAGGGGAGCTTTTATCTGCCTACCAGCGGTGCGGCACACAGCTCAGGCGCAAGGCCATATGGGCAGAGGCAGCCCAGAAGGTGACAGCTCTTGGTGTGGCAGCCCGTAGCGTAAATTACTGCCACGAGCAGTGAGATGACCTCCGCCTAAGGGTGCAGAACTTTCTGGCTGCCCGCCGACGCAAATGCACATCAACAGGTGGCGGACCACCCTCACCCCTGATGCTGCTCCCATGGGAGGATAACTGCAGCAGTGTGCTGCATCTGGAGAGCATTGAGGTAGTCGGTGCAGCAGAGGCAGAAGCTGGGACACCTGTTGAGGCTGGCGAGTACAGAAAGTGCACAAATATAAAGCTGGTGCCGGTAGCACTGCCATGGTCAATACAGGGCCCATAATAAGGCACAATGTCACCTGCACACTGCATCACACACGCACCCATGCTGGCACTCCCATATACAGCTGCATGATCAGCATGGCTATGGTGTAGGCCACGCACCCAGACCCCCCCTACGCCGCCATAATCCGCACATGCGCACACAGAAGAACAACTCTCTAGCAGACCCAAATACCTATGCCACAAAACATAACCTACGAATGCAACAATGTGCATCCTGGTCATGAGTATTGAATGTGTGTCTGCCATGCTGCCACTGCCAGCACATCAAAATACTGGTACGCCCTCACCTGCATGGAGACATGGGCACACACAGATTGTGGAGTGCATGTTACTAATATGAACCTGCAGCCCACCATGAAAATACCACACACACATTCTGGGATACACATTACAAATATCTGCACACAGGCAGACACGAATGGCAGTACCCACAGCCCAATGTGGGTGTACATGTGAGCATACCCAGCACAGCTGCGTCACTTGTGCCGTCTGCACAGTGCCTGCAGCTCACTCAAGGCAACCCATGCATGGGATAGACATAACGTGCATCAATGCCTACACCCACAATGTAATCTAGCTCGATGACCATGTTGCATGTAATTGTACAATACTCATCCAGTCTGTCCCCTAACAGCATGCCTTTCATTCACCCACAGGAACGTCATCTGACACGGATGGCGGAGAAGCAGGAACATCAAGGGACAGCAGACGTGCAAGGCACACAGCACACCGCCTCTCAACCTCTGCTGCAGGCACCTCAGCCATCAGGGCAGTTACAACTGCTATGATACACCACGCAGAGGCAGCTGACACCCCTGCTGCTCCTGTGACACAGCCAACCACTCTGGCTAACACCCCTGCTGCCCCCATTCACAGCCAGCCCCATGTTCATTCCCACAGGGACGTGCATCATCGCCAGCCCATCAGGCCGAGTCTCATGGCACAGACAGCAGTGCTGAGGAAGTGTCTGTTGAGGCAGGCAGAAACAGCAGCGAGGACAATGAGAGCACCCCAGATGTACTGGGCACATTCAGCCCCATGAGCCCCAGGAGTCCCATGCGCGTGCCCACCCGATTACTACAGGAAAACACTATGCGTCTTCAATGGATGAATAAGCGCCAGGACACACTGGCCACGCTGGTGCAGCGGCACCCAGAGGAGTCACGGCTACAGTGGGAAAGCAACCAGGCTATTGGGCACCGGTTGCACGTGCCATTTGGCGTTCGGCCTCTGCCAATATACTGATGTCACGGAGGGTCAGTGAGGGCAATGGTGTCCACTCTAACATTGCTGAAACAATGGCGCTGGCCCTACAGGACATCATGACACATCTACCACTTCATAACACACCAGTACCATCCACCAGCACCACGCCTACTAGCTCCCAGGCAGGCAGCCCCAGGAGAAGGTCAATGCGCCTGTCAGGCTCGTCTCAGAGGGACAAACATGCCACGAAGCGTGGCAGGAAGTAGTGCTGATTGAGTGACACTTGTTCCAGATGTTGCTATTTTTGGGCTGGGAGGTGGGTGGGTATGTTTGGGAGGGGTAGTGGGGGGTCTGTTTGGGAGGGTCATTGGGAGGTGCTAGTTGGGATAGGTAGTTGGGGTCTGGGAGGTGGGAGGGTACGTTTGGGAAGGGGGAGTGGGTCCATAGTTGGGATAGGTAGTTGGGGCCTGGGAGCTGGGAGGGTACGTTTGGGAGGGTATTGTTGTTGCACCTGTTATCTTTTGTCTTTATCTTAATACACTGGATTGTTTATCTGAATAACAAGTTGTAATAATTCACAATGGTTGCTTCCATTAAATAATGATACACCAACAGTACAAGTAATTAGAAACCACCAACCTGAATGTTTCGTAATTCCTGATGCGGTAGGAATCTACCAGACTACCTTTCGATGCCCCGTGTATAACATGGGAGCAGCGTGAAGTCGCCAGGGAAACCCTTGTGGGGGAAAAATCCCTGAGCAGCTAGGATGCGTTGAATCAGATGTGGTGGAGAGTGATCCGAAGTCGTTCAGAGACTGCCTTCCGTACCGCATCTGGTTTCTAAAATGAAAACAACAGGGTAAGCAGGATTCAGGTAAGTAGTAGAAGAAAATAATGAATGAGGCTATGATTACCCTGCTACTGAAATCGTCCTTCTTTACAGTATGGAAAGAGCTGCATACCTGGATGCGGGGGTAATCTCTTAAAGAGAGCGGAAAATGGAATATGTTTATAAAGCGCTTTAATAAGTATCGTGGGTAAGAGTCAGTTGTGAAACCTACCGATCGTAGAATGCCGGAAGAAAGATGGAAGAAGGCTGGTGAATGGGATTGTGCAACCGAAACGGCGCCTGCCGGGTAATGTAGTCCGGAAGCGGTGTTACAATTGTTTCTGCGAGGAGTGAAACTAAAACAGTGAATAAGAGGTGGCTGAAGATGCAATGTGTAAAAAAGAGGGAAGCTAACTAACGCTAACCTACTTTCTAAAAAAGGATTTATTCTTTCGTAGGCGTATCCCGACATGAAGTGCTGGTGGAGTGTGGAGTCGGAGAGAAGGGAAAAGCCGTGTCTGCGTGAGAAGGGGGTAAGAGAGAAAGGATATAAACACGGCCAACGTTCTTGGTAGAAATATAGGATTCTGTACAAGACAGAGATTACTCACATAGCGCGGCCACTAGCGGAGTAGCAATGCACTGTTGCACTGGTCGTGGCTTCTGAAATACTGTGTTAGACAAGGTGGGCAGAGCCAAAACCTTCCACCTGTGAAAAATGCATGGACCGCTAAGCAGAGGAACGGCGGCCCTCTTGCTAGTACATTTCTGCAACCCCATTACATGGTGCCAGCGATGCCGCAAAGACCAAGGACGTTGTCTCATCATCACAGTATGCCCCCTCCGAAGGGAAGACCACCCCGGTTTACCCGGGTGTCAAAGGTGGAAAGAACAAACCAATCGGGGAGCATGTACAGCCGTAGCACCTCCCCAAGTGCGATCTGCCGGGGCATAGCCCTTCCAATCCAGCACATATTGCAATGTACCCCTGTGGTATCGAGAATCACACATTTTGGCCACCTCGCACTCCGTACCTGAGGGATTCTGAATAGGTGGGGAATACACAACACTGCGGGATGAAAGCGATTACGCTGATCAGGCTTGAGTTGAGAAACTTGAAAAGTAGGATGTTCCCTGCTTCATGAAGCAGGAAACTGGAGACAAAATGCAGCAGTACCTTTACACTCCAGCACCCGAAAAGGCCCAAAATAATGGGATGACAATTTGGAAGGGATCAACCTTCGGGGTAGGAATCGAGAAGCCAACCAAACCTTATCTCCTACTGTGATAGGTGGTGCCTGCCTGCTGCGTCTATCGGCAAACCTCTTGATCCAGGATTGGGCTTCTTGTGATGCACTGCAAGCTGATCGATGCCATTGTTGAATATTATCAATCAGTGCATCGATATCCGGAAATGAAGAAGACTGTGGAACCAAGGTGGGGAAAACTGGTGGATGAAAGCCCAAAGTACAATAAAACGGGAAGATCTTGATTGACGTTTGGTAGCATTATTATAAGTGAATTCCGCCACTGGTTACATCTCCCTCCAGTTATCCTGAGCTGAAGAAACATAACAGCAGAGGTAGGATTCCAAAGTATGGTTTAGACATATAGTCTGCCCGTTCGTCTGGGGGTGATAACCAGAACTCAAAGCCGTTGAGATACCCAGAATGTGACATACCTGTTTCCAGTACCTAGAGGTGTACTGCGACTCACGGTCAGAAATGATTGTCTCAGGCAAACCGTGAAGCGGAAAGATCAGCTCAATGAATAATCTGGCCATTTGTGCTGTGGAAGGGATACTTGGTAGCGGACGAAAATGGGCCAATTTAGTCAGAGAATCCACCGTAACCATGATCACTGTACAACCCTCCGACAGGGGAAGACCCACTATAAAATCTGTAGAAAGGACCGGCCATGGTTTCGTGGGAATCTGCATCTGTACCAATTCACCAATAGTCTGTAGAAGACAGGACAGGAGATTATGTACTCCTGCACAACTTTTACGTACAGTCGGCCACCAAAAATGTCTTTGCAGGATCTCGAGAGTGTTGGCGAATCCACGGTGTCCAACGGTCCTAGCGCCGTGACTTGAACGTAAGACTTCTTCACAAAGGTGGTCAGTTGGGAGTTGGGAGATAGACACAGTGATCTTTGAAAAAACAACCCCTACTCTTTGTCAACTGATGTCCCTGGATAAATGCTGGATTTTCTTGATCCAAAGTGTTGGAAAGTTCCTCTACTTTCTGCAGAAACAATAATTTGGATTTAAATGAGGAAACAGTATTCTGATCCTTTCTTGATAATGCATTCGCCCAGAGATTAATTTGTCCAGGGATAAAAGTAAAAATAATACGATAAGGAGAAAAAAATGTGCCCAACGAGCTTGCTTGCTATTACGAGTCTGTGCATATTGGAGTGCTCACAGTTTGTGATGATCCGTCCTCACTTCAGTAGGGTGAAGGACTACTAACAACAGATGCCACCATTCCTAAAAGGCACGCTTGATGGCAAGCGATTCCTTTTCTAGAACTTTGTAATTCAGTTCAGCAGGAGATAACATCTTCAATAAATATGCCACTGGTCTTTGCAATCCTTGTGAATCGGCTTGTAACAATACTGCCCCTAGAGCATGATGCGAAGCATCCGACTCTACGATGAACTTGCCTTTTTGGTCTGGAGTCACCAAAATTGGGGCCCTGGTAAATAATATCTTCAATTGAGTAAAAGCTTGCTGAGCTTCTTCTGAATAATAGAAGGGGATTCCTTTATTCAAGAGATGTGTCATGGGTTAAGAAAGTGTAGAAAAATGAGGGATAAAGCGTCTGTAGAAGTTAGCAAACCCCAAGAAGCGCTGGATGTCTTTAATGGATCCCGGATTTGGCCATTCCAATACTGCTTGGACTTTGTCCGGGTCCATGGCTATGCCCTTTGCGGAAAGAACATATCCTAAATAGGTTACTTCGGGTCTATTAAATTCACACTTGTCCAATTTACAAAATAAATGGTTCTGTTAAGGACGCTTTAACACCTCTTGTACATGCTGAATATGATCTGTAAGGGAGGTTGAAAATACCAGAATATCATCTAGGTAAATGATAACATAATGCAGGGAAATATCAGCGAATAAATGGTCCATGAACCTTTGAAACACTGCCAGAGCATTCACTAACCCAAATGGCATGACTCTGTATTGGAAGTGTCCAAACAGAGTGCGAAAAGCCGTCTTCCACTCATCGTCCTCCTTGATACGGATCAAATTATATGCTCTGCGCAGGTCTATCTTGGTGTATATCGAAGATCCTTTAACTGCCTCGAGAATATCAGGGAGGAGAAGCTTTGGATATTTTTCCGGTACTGTAATCTTGTTTAAACCTTTGAAGCCGATACATGGCCTGAGTTCGGAAGTATTCTTCTTTGGGATAAAAAAGAAGGAAGCGGCTGCCGGTGATGTAGATTTAGATATCAAGCCATTCTTCAAATGGGTGTGTAAATATTCTTTGAGGACCTCTTCCTCTTTGGCAGAAAGAATATACATCCCGCCAACAGGTAAAGGACAATCCGGGATGAGGTCAATAGCACAGTCATCCCTTCTGTGGGGAGGTCGTTCTGAGTATTCAATCTGCGAGAACGCAGTTTGATATTCCGGGGGAAGGGATGCTACTTGATTAAGATCGGTGCTCCTCTTAGGAGGTGAACTATATGCTGAGGTATCTTCAATTTCCCCTAATGTCTCTTGTGAACAATGTTGGAGGCAATACTCTGAGCCGAAAAAGAATGTTCTGGCTGTCCAGTTGATATAGGGATTATGTTCCCTTAACCAGGGAAGCCCTAATATCACCGGATAATGAGCTGTCTTGATGATGTTTTGTTCTAACTGTTCCTGGTGGGAGGCGATCCTCATGATCAAAGGTTGGGTCTGGTTTGTTATAGTATAGGACATGAAATTAGAGTACTCCCATCTATGCTTTCCACTGGGATTACCATGGTTTTTGCAATCCGAGGGACCCCATGTATAGATGCCCAATGACCGTCAATCGAATTCCCCGCCGCTCCTCTATCAATGAGCGCAGGGATGTTTTCTATTCTGGTGTTGCCCATTGTGACAGAGATAAACAATACCATCATCGCATTTTCTGATTCAGAAGCATAATGGGAGGATTGAGCGGGAATAGGGGAACTCGTAATTTGAGGATGTACCCATACCGTTGTTCCCTCTACGGCCAGGCAGAAGCGTTTCCCTGTTTTTGGGGAGAAACAATAGGACAATCTTTAACTGTATGTGTACTTGCCCCACAATACATACTCAGACCCTGGGATCTACGTCGATTGCATTCTTCACTAGACAGGGGGCCTCTAGCGGTTCCTAATTGCATAGATAGGTTCCTCCATCGAAGTAACTTTACTGGGACCTGGACTAACTTCAAGGGGAGCCCTATAAAATCTACCCCTCCTTTTCACATGATGTCTTTCCTGAAGACGATGATCCATTTGCATTACCAATGCTATGAATTCCGTCAGGTTGTGTGGACGAGGAACTCGTGACACCTCGTCTTTTAATTCCTCTGTCAGACCTCTGCGAAATATTGTAATCAAAGCATCATCAGGCCAGGCAGTATCTGTGGCCATCTGTTTAAATTTGGTTATATAGGTGAGAATGTCCTGATTTCCTTGTTTAAAGTCAAGTAATTGTTCTTGGGAGGCGACTGTCATTTCCTGTCATCCAAACATATTTTTAACGCTGTTACAAAATGCCAGATATTAATACAAAATATGATTAATATTTGTTACCAATGGCGTGGCCCAGGCTAAGGCAGCCCCCGACATCTGAGAAATCATGTGCTCCACCTTGTCTAGGTCGGTATGAAAAAAGGCCCCCTTAAAGGCGAATTGCACTGTATATGACTCGAGAAATTCCTTTACTTTATGTGGATTTCCATCAAAACGGCCAAATGGTAAAGGACCGGGAGGAACTCAGAACATTGAAGTGTCCCACCCACTTGACGCAATGCTGCGTTCTCCTGCTTCAACTGCTGTACCTCTGCAGTTAACGATTGTACTGCCGAGATCAGCTGTTGAACCTGCTGATCCATATTGGTGTTACTAATACTCGCACGGAGGTGACCAATAAAAAAGGCGTTGCTAGCTGTAATAATTCACAATGGTTGCTTCCATTAAATAATGATACACCAACAGTACAGGTAATTGGAAACCACCAACCTGAATGGTTCGTAATTCCTGATGCTGTAGGAATCTACATGACTACCTCTCGATGCCCTGTGTATAACACGGGAGCAGCGTGAGGTCTCCAGGGAAACCCTTGTGGGGGAAAAAACCCTGAGCAGCTAGGGTGCGTTGAATCAGGTGTGGTGGAGAGTGATCCGAAGTCGTGCAGAGAATGCCTTCCATACCACGTGTGGTTTCTAAAATGAAAATCACAAGGTAAGTGGGATTCAGATAAGTGGTAGAAAAAAATTATGAATGAGGTGAATGAGGCTATGATTACCCTGCTGCTGAGATCGTCCTTCTTCACAGTATGGAAAGAGCTGGATACCTGAATGCGGGGGTAATCTCTTAAAGAGAGCGGACAATGGAATATGTTGATAAAGCGCTTTAATAAGTATTGCGGGTTTTGGAATTATGATAGAGTTAGAGTCCGATGTGAAACCTACCGATCGTAGAATGCCGGAAGAAAGAAGGAAGGAGGTTTGCGAATGGGATTGTGCAGCCGAAATGGCACCTGCCGGGTAATGTAGTCCGGAAGCGGTGTTACAATTGTTTCTGCGAGGAGTG
Source organism: Ambystoma mexicanum (assembly GCF_040938575.1). Classification (NCBI taxonomy): domain Eukaryota; kingdom Metazoa; phylum Chordata; class Amphibia; order Caudata; family Ambystomatidae; genus Ambystoma; species Ambystoma mexicanum. The sequence continues at coordinate 144,252,729 of NC_090921.1, forward strand.
AAACTAGAACAGTGAATAAGAGGTGGCTGAAGATGCAATGTGTAAAAAAGAGGGAAGCTAACTAAAGCTAACCTACTTTCCAAAAAAGGATTTGTTCCGTCGTAGTCGTATCCCGACACAAAGTGTTGGTCGAGTCGGAGAGAAGGGAAATGCCGTGTCTGCAGGAAAAGGGGGCTAAGAGAGAGAGGACATAAACACGGCCAACATTCTTGGTAGAAATATAGGATTATGTATGAGAAAGAGATTACTCACATAGCGCGGCCACTTGCGGAGTAGCAACGCACTGTTGCACTGGTCTTGGCTTCTGAAATACTGTGTTAGATAAGGTGGGCGAAGCCCAAACCTTCGACCTGGGAAAAATGCATGGACCGCTAAGTTGAAGAACAGCGGCCCTCTTGCTAGTACATTTCTGCAACCCAATCACCCAGCGCCAGCCATGCCACAAAGACCAAGGACGTTGTCTCATAATCACACACGTGGACAATCTTCTTCTGTGTGTGTGTTAATTATTTAATGTAAGTGTTACAAATTACGTGTGTGAAAATTTGCTCCTTGTGCTTGTGAGGATTGTGAATAAGTGCTGCCCGTACATATTGCCCATCCATTGCATCCCGCTGTGGTCGCACTCCCATCCCATCATCGTCATCGTAATCCCCATCCTCCTCATCTGCTGGGTCCATGTCCAGGGGCAGTGCAATGTTCTGTCGAATACACATATTGTGCAGCATGGCACATGCCAGGACAATTTAGCCAACCTTTATGGGTCTATGCTCAGTCAGGGGAACCTGGCCTTGAGCAGTCCAAAAGTCTGTTGATGATGCAATGTGTACGGATGTGTGCACGGTTGTAGGCCTCCGAATGCCTGTTCTAAGGTTGTCTAACGGGTGTCATCAGCCATGGCGTTAGGGGGTATCCCGCATCACCTGCATGGGAGTGACAGAGAGGTAATTGGATGTTTATGGTGGAACTCTGGTGTCGGTGATGATAGCATGTACACAGTTTCAGTATTTTGTTACTACACAACATAGTAGATGCCACAATGTATTTTACAAAATTTAATTATCACAACCTTTCTATATTCCAAACTTTGCTCACTCATTCCTACTGAGACTGTTTTGCCTGCTCAAAGTCTGCAGTCATGATATGGCCTTCAATGCTACTACATGTCTTATTCCTTTCAATGTACACAATGGTGTGTTTCTGCCTACAAGAAGCCTCATGATTTGTATGTTGCTGACAATCTGCATCATGCAACAGCGAGCACAAGAGTGAAGACACTGCTGTGCGCGGTGGGATAAATTGGCATTGTGCACATGGGTGCAGCTGCTACTTTCTCATCCGTGGCAATACACCCATTTACATGTCACCATTGCATAGTGTGCCACTCCATGGTTAGGGCGTATTTCCATTAGCCAGTTAGTACATGGATACCCGTGACATGGCAAACTGTCATGGACCTAATGCACCAATAAGCTGGGTGCTCTCTGCAGTGGTCATTCTACTCACCCAGCAGCCAGGTGCACTCTGGCGAGTGCCTATTTACCCCCCCAATACACACACAGGGGTCATGCTTTGGTCATTCTACTCACCCAACAGCCAGGTGCACTCTGGTGAGTGCCTATTTACCCCCCACTCCTCCAATACACAGGGGTCATGCATTGGTCATTCTACTAACCCAACCGCCAGGTGCTCTCTCCGATGTGACGTGCCATGTACCCTGGCAATGTGGTGTTCCGCAAGACCGTTGAGCTGTGTTTCGATCCTGGAAAATGTGCACAGCAATGGGTGATGAGGTGTTCAACATCACAGATCATCTGCACGTTGAGGGAGTGGAATAGTTTGCGATTTCTATACACTGCCTCAATAGCGGGTCTCGCAACCAACTCCACATGGGTGCAATCTAACGCACCAATGCAATTGGGCATGCCTGCAAGGGTATGGAAGGCCACTTTGGTGGCATTGACCTGGGCAGGGGTTCGGGATAGGGCGATGTGGTCATCAATTTAACAGATTATCATCAATGAAAACATAATCTAAAGTCGAACTTGCTCCTCTGAACCAAGTTCACATGTTTTGAATTTCACCAAAGTTCCTCCCATTCAGCAGGTAGAGTCCTAGCATCTCAAAAGCCAGGCACCAGCTCCTGCTTGTCTGTGATTTAAAGTTCTGGGAGAACATATCCGCCGACATTTCCGATATTTCAGTTCCAGCATCCTCACAATCACATGTAGCATCCAAATCTCCAGCAACAATCACCCTCCCATTACTATTCAGGGTTAGCCATAGTAGTATTATTTCCAATATTACAGCTACAAAACGGCTAAGATCGGAAATCCCCTTCTGCAAGTAAATATTAACCAAAAGAAATCTACACGACTTATCATTCGAAATTAAGGACAATGCTATAGCTCCAAATATAAAATCTTCCAGTGCACTTGCATTTATTCCCAGGGCAGAGTTGCCAGCAATTATGGGCCTTCACACCCTTACGCGTCCTAGTCGATTGAGGCAAGACCTGATGGCCATCCATAACCGGAGACTCAATCAATCACGTCTCTTGTAGTAGAATGCAATTTGCCCCTTTAGAGGCTGGTCACTACCGGGCTAGTAAGTAAATTATGGCTTCCCCTCGAGTTACAAGATTTTATACATAGTGGCATCTCTCTCTTTTCAGCCTTAACTTGCCCTGGTTTGCTGTGGGTCACATTTTCTCCAGAGGGTTGACGTGAGTGATGGCCAGCCAGCATGATAACTATCGGCACAGTCATCTTGAATGGTAGCTAATCTCATTCCCTGATAGTCAGATCTATATTTCGTCCCCCTAGGGGACCCATAAATTCCTCATTAGCAGAGCTCAGGTTACATACATCAAAACCAAGGGCTTGCAGACTTAGCCTTCTAGTAAAGACTAGCTCTTTCACTGAATTAGAATTAAATAATGACAGACTCAAGGTGATTTTTATCTGGAAAAGCTACCTGATAAATATCAGTTGACGAAAGAACTGCCAAGTCTGGGATCTCACCAAAGATCGTCAGTATATTCCCTCTGTTACGACAACCCAGAGTATCAGATCCTGCTTGGCTTTAATACATACTCAGTTTTATTTTGATTCAGATCATTCTTTCCGCCCACCTGACTTGGAAACTTTCAGACCCAATTCGTATCCCATACAACGTGGGGCAAATATGCTTGGGCATATTTACATGACCCCAGTTATGCAGGTGTAAAATGGGGGTATGTAGTCTGCTTAGTATTTGCTGCATTTTAGACTTGCTGGTGTGCCTTGTGTATAAATAAATACAAATATATTTTTTTTAAAGTTGTTTTTATTGGCATTTTCAAAATATACACACAAACATTTCCCCCCCACTCCCTTCCCTTTTTACCTCCTTCCCCAGACCTACAATCTAAAGTCTTCTTCCATTATTCCGCGGTCACCAAATAGTTCAACTTCTTTACAGTATGTCCAGTTTTCTCCTGATTTGGGGGCCCATTGTAGTTCGGCTTCTTTACAGTATGTCCAGTATTCTCAAGTTTTGGTGGCACCATTGCATTACATAGTCCCATCATAGATCGTCAAGTACCTATCCCCACTCCTGTTGTAACCTCTCTCTGTCCCCTTGTATTCCATATGTGATCCATTTAATCGCGACTATGCCCCATATTTTGCGAAGCCAGTCGTTTTTTGTGGGAGGCTCCTTCTGTTTCCAATTCCGCGCTAAGACTGTCCATGCCGCTATCAGTGGGATCATATATGCCTTGCGCTGAGGTTTTGACGGAATCTGGAATTCTGGGCCAAAGATGCTGCACATCCATTCCTTTAATGAGTAAGTTGGGGGCCCTGGACTATTTTCTGGGTCTGGGTTTTGATGTCTTTCCAGAAACCTTGTAGCCTTGGGCAGTCCCACCATACATGCCTAGGGTCCTCCCCTCCCTGAGCAGCCCCTCCAGCATTCCTGGGACACCCCACGGAACATAGCGTGCAGCCTCTCAGGGGTGTAGTGCCATTGCACCATCATCTTGTACCAGGCTTCCCTGGTCTGAATAGATTTTGTTAATTTTGGGATTTGTGCCCAGAGTGTTTCCCAGTGGTTTGTGGGTGTTTCTTCCCCAATAGACCTCTGCAATTTTTCCATATAGGGCCACGTAGGCTCGGGGTCCCCTCCTTGCAATAACCCATATAAGGAAGATAACAGGTCTTTGTCCCCTGTGTGTGTGGTTATGAACTTTACTAATGGTGTCAAGTCTCTCACCCCTGTCGGTTGCACCTCTGATTGTTTCATCCAGTGTCTTAGTTGGTAGTATTCTAGTCTGTCGTTCTTCTGCAGGCACATAGCTCCTTTGCATTCTTTGAAGTATCTGAGCTCCCCCATCTCGAACATGTCTCCCACTTCCATGCAGCCCACTGCTCTCTACCCTGCAAAAGCTTCTCGGCTCAATCCCGTGGAAAACTGCGGGTTTCTGAACATCGAGGTGAAGGGGGATAGGCTCGTAGATAAGCAACCTTGCTTAAGTAGTCTGTCCCATATGTCACAAGCCGCTGAGAAAATGTGGTGCAGTTTCTAGGTCTATTTTGACTGTTCAGCCACAGCACCTCCTGAGGGGTGTCCCCGCTAATGCCTGATCTATTCTGGCCCATGGTTTAGCATGTCGTTGGTGAGCCATTCCCGTAGAACTCTTAGTTGGCTGCAGCGTAATATCTCTCGAAGTTCAGATCAAAGCCCCCCTTAGCTTTAGGTGCCATTAGGGTCTTTAGAGCTAGCCTGGAAGGTTTCTTTTGCCGTATAAATTGGGTTTGGATTCTCTTCAAAGATTTGAAGAAGTGGGACAGTATTTTAATCGGGAGGGGACTGAAAGAGGTATAGGACTCTGGGGAGTAAAACCACTTTTATTGAGGCCATATTTCCCATCCAGGAGGTCTGTTCAAATCGGCTTTAAGATTCAAAAGTAACTCGGGGAAGTTTGCCCCGTACATGGTCGAGATTGAGTTCATTAATTTCACCCCCAGGTAGGATATCCTATCTGTCGATTTGAATGGGGAAGTTCTCTGTAGAGATCTAACGTGGTCTCGTGTTAGCCCTTAGGTTAGAAATTCCAATTTTGTATTGTTAATTTTCAGCCCTGATACATTTTCTACCACTGAGAGTTCCTGTATTAACTCTGGTAACAAGGAAGTTGGTTGCGTCAGGGTCAGTAACATGTCGTCAGCAAAGGTTGCTATTTTATGTTCCTCGCCCCCAAAACCTATCCCTTGTATCCACGGGTTGTGCCGGATGGACTATATGGCTGACTCTCATCCTGACACAGCCCTTTCCATGCTCCACTCTGCTATATCTGATACTCTCGATATTCTTGCCCGTCATGAGAATCCGCATGAAGCCCAAAGCCAAGTTCAACTCTTGGTACGACTCAGACCTCATCACCCTTAAATGCAAGTACAGGGGGGCTGAGAGGAAATGGCGCGCTTCATGTACATCCTCTGACAAACTCGCCTGCCGCCTGCTCCAAAGGCAATACCAGATTTCTGTCCTCACCAAGAAGAGAGCTCATATCCAAGCCCGTGTCTCTGCAAGGAACTGGTCAACCCTGCCACAGTCTCTACCTCTCCTGTCCCTTCCCAGGCCCTCTGCACAGCATTGGCTTCTCACTTCATCTCGAAAACTCAGAACATCCTGTCCTCACTCTCCTCCTCTCCCCTCCCTCCCTCTACCCACTGCTCTTCCTCTGGCCTTTCTGCAGCCACCTCTCCTCCCTCCTTCTCTGCCTTTCCCCTGTTCTCCGCTGACGAGGTTTCTAGACAAGTCTGATCTATGAAAGTGTCGTCCAAACAGGTTCACCCCTGTTCCTCCAAAACCATTAAGGACCACATCGACTCCCTGGCCCCTGCCCTGGCTGACTTCTGCAACCACTCCTTCGCCACTGGAGTCTTGCCATCCCCTCTGAAGCACTCCCTTGTGCACCCTCTTAGTAAGAAACCCTCTGCCGACCCCTCCTGCACTGCTAACTTTCGGCCAATCTCCATCACTCCCTTCCTGGGCAAACTCCTAGAAAAGCTGGCCATCTGCCAGCTCAATCTCCACACTGAATCTGTTGATTGCCCTCAGGACCATCATTCTGGCTTCAGAGCCACCAGAAGCAAGGAAACTGCTCTCCTGAACATCCGTGAAGACCTTCTCTCTAACCCCCTGTGTCCTCATCTTGCTTGATCTCTCTTCCGCCTTTTACACGGTCAACCATGCCATCCTGCTCAAATGTCTCAGTGATAAGCTTGGTATCACTGATCAGGATCAGGTGTGGCTGACATCTTTCCTCTCTGACCGACCCTCCCAGGTCCAACTTGGGTCCTTCCTCTCCGCTATCTTTTTCTCTACCTGTGGTGTCCCCCAGGGGTCTACCCTCTCTCCCTGGCTGTTCAACCAATACCTGGTGCCCCAACTTTCAGTGTTATGCGAATGACACACTGCTCATTTTCAGGCTACCCTCTGCCACTTCCTCTCTGTCTCTCATCACTGACTGCCTGCTATCCAGGAGTGGTGTGCCGCCAATGACCTCTGCCTTAATGCCAGCAAGACTGAGATTCTCCTCATCGGCACACCCACTCCCGGGGGCGTGGCCAGCACGCATGCCGTAAAGACAGACCTCCACGAAGCTCCGTCCGCGATCCTAAGACTAATGCTTAACTTTCGCTGATTCCAGGTTCACAACACGAGTTGAGGCCAGAATATTGTGGGGGAACCGATTGCCAGCACTCGGCAACAATACTGGGCGGAATCGGAGTGCGGACGACGGAAAACGGGAAGCCCGAAGCCGAGCCCCCTGGGACTCCAAGATGGCGGCGCCCGCCGCGGAGTAAGATCGAGCCGGCCTCGGCCCCCCGGGTCATCCTACGGACCGCTGCAGCTGGGGTGGCCGCTGTGGAGGAGCCTGTCGCCTGCTCCGCCGACGGACACTCGAGAGCGGGAGGCCGACGTTGGTTGCTGCTGCGGCCGCGGAGGTCGGAGGAACCGTGGCGTGGGCGCGGCCAGGAGGAGGTTGTGTCCGCCGCGGACGCTGGAGCCTGGAACACAGAACAGCTCCAGCGGCATGAAGGTGAGCGCGACCACGATCACAGCTCACAGCTGAGCGGAGATACGGGGAACGGTACAGAAGGCGGCGGGACCCCCAGTAACACTGAAAGCGGGACCGGGTTCCCTTCACGACACTTCCTAACGGGATCACATGAAATTGCCCCATACGGCCTCCCAGCAGCCTGAAGGAGCGAAGGCCTAACGCTGACTCTCGCGAGGAGGACTGGCCTAGACCTGTGGGACCCCGTTCGCCCTAGAGGCTGCCTGATACGCAGGAAGTTCCATGTGAGGTAGACCCCAGCAGAAAGATCCCACTCACTAAGGCCTGAGGAAGAGAAGGGCGAATAATATACTGGGAGCCCCAGGGAGCCTGACCCACAGGCGGCGGGACGACACCTGCCTGCCAGTAACCCATTGGAGACGCAGGCAGGAACCAGAACTAAACTGATCGCTACCTGCAGCCCGGGACTTATTTGCACCACTACGACTCCCAGAACTAGGCCCTCCATACAACCTGTGCCCACAGCCACTGGTCAAGATCTTGAAACCTAATTGTGGAAACACCAGCGACCAGAAACATCCGAAAAGCTGGGGTTGGATCCCTGGGTCCAAAGTTCCCTTGAAGCCCACACGTAAACTTTGATACAGGGGTCGTCGACAGATCTGCACTCTGCAGGGGGTAGCACTTGTAGTCCTCAAACCAGGAGATGTCTCCCCCCAGGACCAAGCCGAAACTAGTCACGATGGACTCATTCACGACGGTCAGACCCCAACGGCAGTCATCTCAACAAGACCGAGAATTCCCTGAAGACTCGCCTCAACAAGAGGAAGACCTTAAACACACGCAAGTCCTCCAAGCAATAGCCGCCCTCCGCACATCACTCGAGGGACGGCTTGAAGAGGTGAAGTCAGACATGCAACTCATGCGACAGGACGCCCGTAACCTAACGGAAAGAGTTACGGTGACAGAGACCGCTCTACAGGAAAATGTTGAGAGCACCCGAGACCTAAAGATGACGGTCAGAGATCTAGAACAAAAGGTGGCAAGGCTAGAGGCCCGCTCTGAGGATGCAGAAGGTCGGGCGCGCCGTAATAACATTCGTATACTGGGGGTCCCGGAAGACCTAGAAGGTCCAGACCCGACGACCTTCATTGAAACGCTCCTACAGCAAGAAATAGGGGCGGCAAACCTCTCCCAGGGGTTCTCTGTCGAAAGGGCCCACAGGTCTCTCCAGAAACGTCCCCCACCTGGATCTCATCCACGCCCAATCATAGCAAAGATTTTAAATTTCAGAGACCGCGAAACCATACTGCGGTTCTCTAGAGAAGGCGGGGAGATAAAAAGAAACGACTCAACAATAGTTATATACCCGGACTACACCCCTGCAGTACAACGAGCCAGAAACTCTTACATTCCAATAAAAGCCCGGCTGAGAAAGCTCAACTTGAAATACATGCTCTTATACCCGTCACGTCTCAAAATTCTATATAAAGGGAAAGCAACGTTCCTAGAGACCCCAGCCGCAGCAAACATGTGGCTTGAGCACAACAACCTGGCGGACGACAAGGAAGAACCACTGAACTCAGATCGAGGATGACCACCCACCCCCAGACGAACGCAAGCAGAAGGCAGCCCCTGCAGATAACAAAAGGAAATCAACACGAACCGTAGTCGGACGAACCACTATGAAAGTCCTACTACAAATCTCGCAACATCGGACGTGAGATCGGAGGAACACGCAAGCGGCGGACAAACAACCCACCCCACCAGAAAAGGTGTAAGCAGTTTGCTCACACACAGTCCTGATCCGGAAGGCCAGGAGTGGCCTGGAAGGCTCAGGAGCCCCTGAGCGCTGTAAGTTAAAAGCAGCTGCTAGGGTCTGTTTGGAAAGTTTAGTTTAGTTTTTTCCCCCATTCAACACAATGGGATTTACACAAGTTCAAAAATCTCCAACCAGCGAAAGACTTGGGGCCGGAACGAGAGGACAGGTGGGGAGAAGATCAGGACAGGATGGAAGGACCAACGAGGTCAACAGGAGACGGACAACTGTGAGTGTTACTCCACTACCCCGCAATGGCGGCTAAAACAAATATAAAAATATTGACCTGGAATGTGAGGGGCCTGGGTTCATACCCACGCCGGAACAGAATCAAGTCCTATTTAAACAGAAAGAGGGTGCAGATAGCGCTACTGCAAGAGACGCACTGCACGGCTGAATCCCTAGCGAGGCTAAGTGAACATTGGGGAGGCCAGGGGGTCGGAACTTCATACTCTAAGTATGCTAGAGGGGTATATACCTGGATTCACCCACAACTCCCTTTCCAAGTAATTAAGTCCGAGGTAGACCCAGAGGGAAGGTTTGTAATACTATGGGGCAGGCTAGAACAAATAGATATTTGCATAGTGAACTCTTACCTCCCCAACACTAACATCCCATCGCACCTAAACTCCATGTACGCCAAGATTGCGCCACATAGGCATGAAATCCTTTTTTGGGGGGGAGACTTCAACTGTGTCCATGATCCGATAATTGATAGGTCCTTCCCGCATCCAAAAGGGCCCTCAGCGGCCACAACAGCCCTCTCCCTGTTAGTCGACAGGCTACACTTGGCAGATACCTGGAGAGAGTGTCACCCTGACGCTCGAGGGTACTCATATTTCTCCTCTCCGCACGGTCTCCACACCAGATTGGACTATGTTTTCATAAGTAACGAACACCTGCCACAAATAGAAGAAGCCCAATATCTGGGCAGAACCATTTCCGACCACTCGCCACTCCTGGTGGGTTGGAATCACACTGGCCCCAGACCTCCTATCCCAATGTGGAGAATGCCGATAGATGCCCTGGGAGATCCGACATTTAGGGAAGACCTACACGAATTCATAGAAAGCTTCATAGAAAGAAACACCGGAAGCGTAGATCGCTTAAGCACAATGTGGGACGCCCTAAAAGTAGTAACGAGAGGGGAAATAATAGCAAAGGCAGGGGGCATTAAGAGACAACTTACGGACGAGCTGATCCACTGGGAGCAGCAAATAGAGCAATTGGAAGCAGCCCCGGGCGCCACAGAACAAAGGGAGGATAGCCTCAAAGTACTCAGAACTAACTCTACCTTAGCATGGAATAGGCTCGCCAAATTTGATTATGCCACCAAAACTAATAGAATACACACGGAGGCAGACAAACCAGGCAGAATGCTAGCTTGGCTCTGCAAGAAAGAACACCCCAGACATACAATCACTGGGGTACAAACTGAAGAGGGGGGGATAGCACAGACCCAGCAAGCCATAAACGATACCTTTAAGGGCTTCTACGAACGCCTTTACTCTCATAATGACCAGATCCCCCTAGACAAAATCATGGACACCCTCGAAGAGATTGAACTCCCCAAGATGCCCCCTGAACAATCAGAGGCCCTAGATGCAGAAATCACAACCGAGGACATCACAGAAGCTATTAGATCACTAGCTACTTGCAAGGCGCCTGGGAGCGATGGTCTGCCCACGGAGTTTTATAAGGCGTATGAGTCCACCCTAACGCCCCTGCTACACGAGGTCTTTCAAGAAGCACACGAGACAGGGATATTACCCGATAGCATGAGAGAGACCCTCCTGATCCCGATTGTTAAGCCTAATAAACCCCCTGATAGATGTGACTCCTACCGCCCGATAGCAATGCTTAACTACGATGCGAAAATTCTGACAACAGTGTTAGCAAGTAGACTGGCCAGAATTATAGGGGGAGTAGTACATGAAGACCAATGTGGCTTTATACCAGCCCGAAACACATCCATGAATTTGCGCAGAGTGCAGCACGTTATCGCCCAAACTGAAGCTTGCACAGAAGCATACGCACTGCTGTCCCTGGACGCCATTAAGGCGTTCGATTCGATCTTTTGGGAATGGCTATTGGCGGTCCTGGAGGGGTTTGGCTTCGGCCCGAGGTTCATTAGGTGGATCAAGATACTATACACGGAACCTAGAGCCAGAGTAAAAACTGGGAAGCACATATCGGAGGTCTGGAACATATGCAGAGGAACTAGACAGGGTTGTCCCCTCTCTCCCATGCTCTACGTACTAGGCCTAGAACCCATTGCTATCTATTTCCGTAAGCAATTTTTTGATGCTGGGATCTGGCTGGGAGACACTGACCACATTATCTCTCTCTATGCGGACGATATTCTTTTATTTGTTAGAGACCCATACTACAATGTGCCCACGATGCTGGAGGTCCTAGACAATTTCGCGAAGGTTTCTGGAATAAAATTCAGCAGAGCTAAATCCTGCCTCTTCCCCCTGGCAAATCTTAAGGGACAGGAAGAATCGGAGCTTCCCTCGGTGGGAATACGGTGGGAACATACCTCGTTCAAATACTTAGGCATACACATAATGCATTCCCCGGAACAAATGCATGAGCGCAACACTAAGGCTGCTCTCCGGGTCTTGAGGAAATCTATAGCCTTCTGGGCAAAACTTCCCCTATCCATGATGGGCAGGGCCTCCATAACTAAAATGATCGTCCTTCCCAGATTCTTGTATGGATTCCAGAACGTACACTTCTACATCAAAGCGCCCTTCTTTCGCCTACTGGAAAGTATGCTGAGAGATTTCCTGTGGGGGAAGGGAAGACGCAAGATAGCGCTTACCACGTTGTCATTACCGTATACTCAGGGGGGAATCCAACTCCCGAACTTTGAAAAATACTATCTGGCAGCGCAGCTTAGCTTTGTCACCAAGTGGCTAGCAGACGATGCCACATCGGAAACCCCTCTCCTGCAATCACTGGTCTCCCCGTTGTATATGAAAGAACTTTCCTGGGCCCCCACCCACCTGATAAGAAATGCCCCCCTAATGGTCACTCTTGGACGCAAAATCTGGCATAGGACTGAATCCCTCGCCCATGTCAAACATCAATACTCCCCGAACATACCGCTTGTCTCGGACCTATGCAGATCCCCCGGGGATCTGCAACACCTCAGGCACTGGGAACAGAAAGGGATATACTCATGGGGGGACTTATACACGGAGGGGGTGTTCAAAGAATTTGAAATACTTCAAGAAGAAAATGATGTCCACACAGGCCAGTTTCTGTGGTATCAAAAATTAAGATCCACGGCACGCGCCAGATGGTCGACATGGCCGGAGGAACCAGACACAAACCCCCTGCTTACGCTACTGTATGAACTGGGAGAAGGAGGGAGACCAGTGTCTCAGATCTATAGCCACCTAAATGATACCCCCAACCCACGCAGTGATGGACTGAAGTCCAGATGGGAAACAGACATAGGCCGAGAATTAACAGGTGGGGAATGGGAAAGAGCTCTGACATTTCCAAAAACAGTATCCAGAAATCATAGATTTAGACAAATACAATTGAATCTTCTGCATCGGACATATCTAACCCCATCCAGGCTGGCCAAACTCCATAAAACCCAGAGCTCCAAATGCACCTGGTGCGAAATGGACAATGCGGACCTGTTCCACGCATTCTGGCGGTGTGCCAGAACACAGTCCCTGTGGTCTTTAATTCAGCAGACAAGTGAAAACCTGGGGCTGACCAGATATAAATGGACTCCTGCGGAGTGCCTACTCGGCACATACCCCAGACCAGCAAAGCTAAAGCACCTCGTTAGATTAATGGACATTATGTGCATTCTGGCCAAGAGGACAATTGCAATGTCCTGGAAGAAACCATCGGGACCGCAACAGAAAATCTGGCACAGTGAACTGAAACGATGGGTGCTGGCAGAAACGAGAGCCTGGGAGGAAAGCGTGGCCAGATCCACAGATGTCTCGAGCACGACCTTAGACGCCTGGAAAGGACTCACAGACCCCTTGTTCTACCCCTCCGACGATAAGCCCCCATGAACCAGCACAAACCCACAGTGGGTAGACCCACGGACAGAATTGGACTCCTCGAGGCAGCCCAATCCAAACTTCATGCGATCCCTGCCACGGGAAGTTTCCCCCCCCCCCTGAAAGTCCCAATCCCCCCCTGTGCCCCACTCGGCACCGGCTTCACAAGATACAAACATTTGGAGATAGTTAAAGTTTTAATGTTAAGTTGTAAATGTTAATAATCCGAGATGCAATGTGATTTATTGTTTGATGGCACTCATGGCACTTTTCCTGTGCTTGTAATAAATAACAAATGCCAATAAACAGATTTGAAAATAAAAATAAATCGGCACACCCACTCCCTCCTTTCCTGTCACTCTCTGGCCGGCCTCTCTCAGCCCGCTTCCTCCTCCCACCTGCGAGGCTAAAAACCTTGGGGTCATCTTCGACTCCACAATTTCCTACTCAACTCACATCTCTGACGTCTCTAAGAAGTCACACTACCAGCTGCACCTCCTCAGAGGTATTCTTCCTTTCCTCTCCTTCGCCCAGAAGCTCACTGTCTCCAGAGCTCTGGTTCTCTCTAGGCTGGACTACGGCAACAAAGTCTTTCTAAATCCCACCCTCCTCTACTCTCCGCCCTTTGCAACTCATCCAGAACAGGACTGCGAGACTTGTCCTTGGCCTCAAGCCCAGGGGTCGTATCTCTTTAGGACTGAAATCTCTGCACTGGCTCCCAGTGACTGCGAGGATTAATTTCAAAATCCTCTGCATTGTACGCAAGGCCTTCTGGCGCCTGGGGCCTCAATACCTTCAACTCTCTCTGCCTAAATATCTTCCTTCTCGAGCCCTTCGCTCATCTGCCTCCAACTCCCTCAAGGTCAGTCGCTTCTCCAAGCAACGAGTTGGTGGTAAATCTCTTTCCTCAGCTGGGGCCTCCGTCTGGAACAGCCTCCCTGCCCCCCTGAAACTTTAGGAGAACCATCTCCGGTTCCGGAAGCACCTCAAAACCTTTCTCTTTGCCACTGCCTTTTCTCCTCCTCTCCCCTGCTGACCTGGCTGAAACTGTATTGGTTACCTGGCCACCCTCTGACCTCGGGCCCAGATCCTCTCCCCGCCAGTCTCACTCACCTGCACTGCCTGCCTGGATACCCCCACACGTGGGACTGTTCCTGTATCCCTACAGTCCCACCACCTGCACTTGATACCTGATTCCTGCACTTACCTCTGCACTTGCCACCTTCTGGCCAATACTTACTTTTTGATTACTTTCCCTGGTACTGCACTGTCCCTTCCCCCCCTGCACTTTACCTTCCCCCATCCCATGCACTTGCGCGATCTGAATGACACCTGGCCTAGTAGGATCGTTGTCTGTCCTCCCTTTGTTCCCCCTCCCTTGCCTTGTCGCGCCTTGAAACACTTGTGTATAGGCGCGTTATAAATGGCACATTATATCATATCATAGGAGTGGTTATAAGTATAACGCGTAGAGTAGCGTGGACAGCGGGCACCCCTGTCTCGCGATATTTGTATTTTTTCGGATAAACGTGAGTTCATGGATAGTGTCATAGTGGGATTATTGTAGACAGCCTTTACCCTCTGTAGAAACTGCGGGACACTACCATCTGCTCTAGTACCTGAAACAAGAATGGCTATTCCATGCAATTGAACGCTTTTTCAGCGTCTAGTGCTATTATGACCGCTTGCATCGTGCTTCGCTCAACCTTTTCTATTAAGTGGGAAACTCGTCTTGTGTTATCCCACGTGTGTCTGCTCCGAATGAACCCCGACTGGTCATAACCTATCTTATTTCTTTATATGGGTCTCTTAGAGCATAATTATTTCTGCTTGGTAGCGAGTGTACATCCCTTCTACCTTTTTGCACTTAGCGGGTGAGTTTAGTCCCCTTATGTTGCACAAAGTGACTTTAAGTGACCTTATTCATCCAGTGGACATAACCTTTACATAGGGTCAGCGCTGGACTGGCTCCGCTACATGAAGATACTCTGTTGGTCTGGTGTCCCCCCTCCCCTTTCCCCCCCTACGCCTTTGAACTCTCCCCTCTGTGAAGTGTTATCCCCTCCTTTCCCCCAACATTAAATGTTAAACCCCCAACACTACCTACCCCTGTAACCCCCCTCTCTCGTCTCCCCTTCTCCCGGTTAGGGCCTGGTTTCCCGAGAACTGCCCCAGAGACTATCCTGGAGCCTTGGACCTGATACAACCCCGAATAAACCCCTGAAGGGGTGAACTACACCTTTTGACTGATTCCATGGTCATCACCTACTCTCCCCCCCATCCAGGCTACATTCCACCATCACCCTCCCGTGCCATTCTTTTCGCCTCCTCTTAGTATGGCCCAATCTGGCCGACAATGTCTCTGTGATTCTTTCCCTTTGGTTTGCAGCCCTCACAAGGACATGTCTCTGCCCGCTCTTCTGCCTTTGCGTTCGGACCATTCCCATGGTCTGTTGGCTTTGTTGTAAGGATTGGGTTTAAGCCTCTGTGGTCGATGTGTCCCTTCTTCCTCCTCGTTCATTATTGCTAGGCCCTCTTCATAAGTGGTAACTCTTTGTTGTCTACCCTGCCAGGGGAAGAGTAGTCCAATGGGGAATGTCCACTTGTATGCTATATGTTTTGCTGTTAAGCTTTTTGTAAGCAGGTACATTCTCTTTCTCTTCTGCAAGGTTGAGAACGCCAGGTCTTGGTATAGATGAATCTGGGAACCAATGATCGTGATATCCTGCTGAGACCTGGCAGTTCGTAGAATGTCCTCTTTCATCACGTAAGATGCCAAGGCCAGGATGTCTTGCGGTCTTGTTCCGGGCTCTCTCCTCTGGGGCCCAACACGATGTATTCGATCGATTCTTACTTCCCCTGGTTGTGTCCCAGTCAGGAGGCTTCCGAAGCATTGCTGCATGGTGTTCCTCAGGTCCACGTCTGGAATCTCCTCGTTCAAGTCTTTTACCCAAATATTCGACATGCGGGAGCGGCTCTCCAGGTCCTCTGCCTGTATCTCCAAATTGTGGGTGGCCCTAGCCAAGAGCTCGCTGGTCTGTTTGACCTCTTGTGCCACTTCTGATAGCCCCTTCTCGGGAACATCCACTCAATGTCCTAGGTCGATAACCTCCTTCTTAACATCCTATAGCGAGGTACGCAGATCATTCATTCACAGACTTGGGTCTTTCCCTGCTGCTGCTTCCAACAATGCTCAAGTTGGTCCCCTTGCCTCTCGGATTATCCTTTGGATCTGGACAAGATGGTCTTCACCTTGGATCCTGGCATTTGTAGATCACTTCTCCCCGGTCGCCTCCACCCCCCATAGTTGTTATTGGGGAGGCAGATCTTTATTCCTTTCGTTTGGATCCCTCTTTAAGGATTGATGCCTTAATGTGGCTGTACTCTGCTGTTAGTTCTGCCGAATTGAGACTACTCACAGGGGTCCCACCGTTCCCTGTGATTCAGAGGGACCTGCACCCAGTGAGGCACTTAGACAGGCTCTGGTCTGTATTTGCTATTAGGTGTCGGCGGGGGGGAGGCTCCATTTCCTCCAGGCTGCAGCTGTAATTAAGGTGGCTCTCTGTCATGAGGGGAAGGGGCAGCATAGGTTTGAACTTGGGCTCCTTCGGGGGGGCCTGTTTCCTCGTTCCTCCAGTCCCCGTTAATGCTTCTTCTGCAATCCCCCCACCAATTGGTATGACTTCTTTGTGGTGTGGGGAGGGGGTGGAGGAGCTCCACCCGACCCCTTTTCCTTTATTTTCCTCTCTTTATATGTGTCCCCTTCTGCCCACCCCCCAGCTCCCCCGGCTCATTCACTCCCTATGCAACCCACTCCTCGTCGCAGGGTTTCCCGGACGGAGTCGGGCCATGTTGGCTTTCCTCTGCAGGTAGAGAGGGTCTTTCTCTCCCCCCGCCCGGGGGCTGACTGGTCTGCCCACGCCCGGGAGGCCTCTCCCCTCACCCCAGTGACTTTCAGGTGGGGGGAATCCGGCAACTCTCCTTTCTTCGGGGGTTCCCTTCGCTCAGCCACTTACTTGATCCTCCCACAGGGTGCCGGAGGACGTTGTACAGGGACGGCTCCCTGCCCATTGCTGCAGTGTCTGGCTGGTGGAACTAAGGATATTGCGCTTCTGCTGTTCGGAAACCGAGCCTCTGCTCCGCTCCTCTGTTCACATTGCCATTCCTTCAACCCTGGTCTCCACAGGGCTCCAGGGGGTGCTCAGCTTCTGTGGGTGCCCTTTATGGGCTTCGCTGGGAGAGAGGGGTGGTGGGCCTCTCCCTCCTGAGAGAGAAGGAACACAGCGGCGGACACTCTGAGCAGGCAGAGTACAGTCTCCCACGAGTGGTAGCTAGCTCCGGAAGTTTTTCAAGAGATTGTCGTTCTTTGGGGAACGCCTCAAGTGCATCTGTTTGTGACCAGTGTCAACCAGAAGTACGAACTCTACTGCTCCAGGGAATTTCCTCCAAGAGGAGCTCTAGGAGACAAGTTGGTGGTGGAATGGGAATTCCCACTTCTGTACGCCTTTCCTCCAGTCCCTGTCATTCCACACGTGATCAGGAGGTTGAGGAAGTTCTGGAAATCAATATCTTAATTGCCCCGGATTGTGCCTGGAAAACATGGTACCCCGACCTTCTGGACATGTCCATCTGCCCTCAAATACGTCTTCCACTAAGAGAGGACCTTCTCTGGCGAGGGGAGGGTCGGGTTCTCCGTCCAGAGGTCAAGACACTCAGCCTTCATGCATGGTTTCTGAGAGCTATAAGGATTGGGGCCTCCCGGATGACAATGGAGATTTTGCTTCCGGCCAGAAGGCCAGCAACTAAGTCTTTGTACCGCTGCCATTGGAACAAATTCTGCAGCTGGTGCAGGGACAAGAATTTGGATCCTTTGCTATTTAAAACACTAGGGGTATTGTCCTTTCTGCTGTACCTAGCCAATCTGGGGCTCCAGGTTGGACCTATTAATGGCTATTTGGTGGCGCTATCCATCCTCAAGCGCTCGTCTGAAGAAACTTCATATTTTAAGATACCCCTGGTAATACAATTTCTGAAGGGACTCACACCTGTCTTCCCTCCATCTCTTTTTCAGGTTCTCGTTTGGGACCTTAATGTGGTGTTACCATTTCTTATGTGTGCACCATTTGAACCACTCCATTCATATCCTTTGGGGTTACTAATGTTTAAGTCCATCTTGTTGGTAGCACTAACTCCAGCCCATAGAGTGAGTGAGTTGCAGACACTATCCTCTAAACCACTCTTTACAGTATTTCACAAGGACAAGGTCGTCCTGAGGTTTAAACATTAATTTCGGCCTAAGATCATTTCGGACTTTCATGTAGGACAAAAGATTGTGTTACCCACTTTCTATCCTTCATCCTGGCAGAGAGGTTGCACAGGTTACAGTCACTTAGAGCTCTGACTTCTACATTTCTAGATTGTCGAAACATTGTCTGAATGACTAACTATTTATAGGTTATACTGGTCACAGACTAGGTCAGGCTGTCACAAAGCAGACCTTATCCAGATGGATTATTCTAGCAATTTCAGAATGCTACAGGCTGGCAGGCAAGGATCCTCCAGAAGGCTTGAGGGCCCATTCCACCAGGGGCATGGCTACCTCTTCTGCTCTGCAAAAGGATGTTCCTATTAAAAACATTTTTGAGGCAGCTTAGGTGGTCTACAATACACACTTTCATGAAGCATTACTGTCCTGATTCTCCGTAAGTCTGGATGGAAGCTTTGGAAATGCTGCCCTCCATTCTGTTCATGGAAACCATTGCTAGCTAAATTCTTACTCCCTCCACAAACACTGCTTTGGGAGTCTATCAAAGATGAGGAATACGTGGGAGGACACAATCCATTCGAAGAACAAGTTACTTAGCCCTGGTAATGTTCTTTCAACAGGATGTTCCTCCCACGTATTCCTCATTGCCCTCCCAGCCTACCCCTCAGTAGAATTTCCCATGCTATTGTAGCTTTCGCTCCTTCAGAGCCTAGTGCGGTCATCCATGTGTTGATGCTGGTAGTTGTACTGAAGAAAAACAGAACTGAAGCCAACTGCGCTGTGTGTGCATTATATGCCCTCGATTGCATCATTCTCAAGACGGAGGCCCTCGAAGGACATCGAGTCGACTGCATCGACGCGCCCTCTGCTGAACAAAAACACATTCTGAAGCAGCTGAAGCTGGATATTGAATATCATATATCAAAGATGAGGAATACATGGGAGGAACATCCAGTCGAAAGAACGTTACATGGGGTAAGTGACTTGTTCTTCTGGGGCACTACCAAGGCTGGTGTGTTCATTTGAACCAAGCAACATATTCCTCCCCAATTCGGAGGCAGCTGCATATAGACACTGGAACCGCAGGCCGAATAGTGATCCATATGGAACCATGAGCACTGCTGTGCCGACCTTCATACCCGGGTATCTTTGATACATGTTTGCACCCTTCATTTGCTCCAACCTTTACTGGGCCATCATTCTGGATGCATAGTGCAGCGTTCTTGAGTGCTATTATGGATAAGGGTCTTGCTTCATTTTCTACCCATGTGAGAAACATTGTGTAGTCTGCCTATTCCTTGAGGCATTCATTATTCTCTTTCTGTATCACCTCCACTGGCACTGTCAGGAGTGCTTGTGCTTTGCATCCCATGAGCCCTTTAACCCATTCCTCTCCTGTGAACACCTGTCAATATTCTAGTAGTTGACGCCTTTCCCAACATCCAGACATTCTCCCTATCTCTCTCTTCCCATTTTTTGGACACGTAACTCCTTTTGTGTTACTATTGTAGCTACCCCTCTGTTTGGGCATTCCAGTGTATATTGTATCATTGTATCCTTACACCAACAATTATCTATCATTGTTTGTGTCTTTAAGTAGCTCTCCTCATAGGGGAACGTCATTTGTGACATCCTTCGCACTCTAGCCCACTTCCTTTGGAACTTACCCCTAGTCGTGCTGAGCGCCAAGTGCATAAGGCACTGTGCCATAGTATCTGGGATTTCTGTAGCTACAAAGGTTCTGGAAGCGTTCATGGCATAGGAAATGAGAGAACAAACATAGCAGCTCTCCATTGATGTCTCTCTCCCCACACGGGTCCTGGGCTGGTACAACATGTTTTGGTGATGTGGGCTGAATTAGTTATGTAGGCATGTACATGATCAAAATTATTGCTAATGCCCCGTTTGAGCCTTTTTATCTCTTTAGTGGCACTGGTGAAAGGTTGGGTCACTACTTCATTTACTAGGGGAACGGGGGTTACATGAGCATTTGCTTGTTCGTGCGGCTGATAAAGAGCTGCATTCTGTAATGCTAGTAGGTTAAAGAGGTAGAGGCAGCCGAATGTAAAAAAATATGCTACAATTGTTTTTGCTGTTGTGGCCAGATGCTGCAACCATGCACCCTCATTGCGTTGTCCTTGGGCAAAAAGTTTGTGCTAATCTCAACATAATGTATGTATAGTTCTGAGGCTTGTGGATCTGCTTAGATCACATACTCTGCATAGTCTGACATCTTGTGGTAGTCGCCGAGTATTACAAGATTTGTTTTTCGAAAGTCGAAAACAGACATAGACAGGGCTTGTTAGTAATACTATCCCTAGTTTGACGTGTACTCGACCCATGGCCCTTCACGCGTCAAGGTCCCTCAGATTGTTTCTTTCCGCCATGGTGGTTGGTCGCAAGTTGTAGAGTTCCTTCCAGGCTGATGCCTTTGACTTGTTAAAAGTTTATTTGTAGACTTCTCTTTCTTTCTTTATTGTCCTCTTTGCCACAACGTCATCCAACTGCCCGACGGGCTTCGACGGACAACGCCTTCGCCGACGACTTGGCTGAATCTATGACCAGACAAAGCCTTCATGGTCCTCTTCAGGCTTCCGCCCTTTCAGTAAGGAGAGAGGGGGGGAGTTCTTTCATACTGACTTCTTAGAGAATGCATATTCTGCCACCCCTTTTCCTTTTTCCTCACCTAACTGCCCTTTGCATTTATAATAGGCAAAATACCCTTTACATTTTCCCCAAACTGCCATAGAAAACTCCTGTGGAAAGACACGCACAGAGTGTGCAATTACTGTCTCCCTAGGCATCACCCCAAAAAGCTTTGCAAATCCTGCAAACTTTTCTGTCTGAAATCTCTCAAAGGTCACTGCACCAAGCGCTGCGCCGTCCACGCAATGCAGGCCAAAGCCTCCATCGATGTGATGGAAGACTCAAGTGAGGGCAGTATCTGTGTAGTTAGTGACGCCAAAGGCGACCGGGGTTCGTCGGAACCCCATGTACGGGCCCCAGACTCCAATAAGCAGGCCGGCGGCTCTGTGACGGAGACAACACCCATCGGCCATAGCATACACACATCTAAAAACATTAAGCACATACCCCACTGCTGATGTTTGACAAAATCGCGAGCGTCAAGGCCCACGCGGTGTCTGCGGAAAAAAGCCGCTACATCTTCCCTGTCCTCTGGTTCAACGCTTACCCTTTTGCCACATGACAGGCCTCCGAAACTGCCACTCTAAAGTCGGTTCGGACACTGCGCACAAAAATTGCTCTCCCTTCGTGTGCCGAAAAACATGCGACAAAAGACGTATCAGCGTCCCCTAAACATATGCCAAAAAAAAGAACTAATTAAAAAACACGTCCCTGCTAAGTCACTGAAAAAGTCAAAATCCTCGACGACTTAGGCCTCCAAAAGTATTCAGGTATTGGATTCTTCCTCCCCTATAGACACACTCTCAGGGGCTATGCATCACAGGGACCAGACACCTTCCCAATCTACCCCTTCCTTATCATGCTTCCCACCATCATGTGACTATACCCCTGAACAATTTAACAGAATTTTTAAAAGGCTGTCATGCTTTGTTGACTTCCCAGACAAACATCCAGAAGAACTAACGTCCCTTAGGGACTCCTCTCAGCCAAGGGCTTCAAGACATCAACCCGCAGCCAAAAAAGGTTGTCTTGAGCCACAGCGTAGCCCCCTGGCCTCCACCTACCTAGATCCCTCTCAGGACATGTATGATGTGGATCTCTCAGAGTTATAAGACCCCGTCTCTCAATGGGACCTATATAGTCAGGACCAATACTACGACGACCACCAAGACCAGTCAGTAGCAGATTCTCCTATAGACAATCAACTACAATACAATGTACTGCTGCTGGAGGCTGTCCAACACCTAAGAGGCACAAGTACACAAGGACTTTGTGGAGAACATCCTGGGAGACAGGAAGTCTGCCACTCTGTTTATCCCACTGCTACAGTCTGTAGAAAGACGCATATAGCCCTCCCTACTTGCTCCTAGCCTCACATGGTTGGTTTACCCCAGAATCGAGAAACTATTCAGGCCAGCGCCCATAGTCCATCTGTATATTAGTGGTCAGGTTAAACCTGATTCACTAGTCGTCACCACTACCAGAAACTAGGGCTGGCCCTTCAGCTGATGCCAGACAATGGAAGCAAGACAATCTACACTTTCGGAAGGAAGGTTACCTCCTCAGCGGCATATCATGTTAGAATCGCTCCTGGCTAGTTATGGCTGCCACAAGTGGGATGACTTGGAACCACAGGTTGAATCGGTTCCAGAACCCCTAAAATCGCAATTGCTAAGCACTATTGCAGAGGGCAAGCGGGTATCAAACTGCATCCTCAAGAATAATCCCTATGCAGTAGACAATGTGGGCTGCATCAACGCAGAAGGCATGCTCATCAAGCGCCACGCCTGGCTCAGACAGTCTGGTTTTAAGCTAGAGATTCAGGCCACCCTCCTTAACATGCCGGTGGCGCCTAATGTACTTTTCGGTAAGGCTGTCGAAGATACCCTCAAGAGTGCAAAGGAGGCGTATGATACTCTTAAATCCCTTGGCCAGTTAACAAACAAGCCCTACGTACAGCGAGGCTCCTCAAACTCCATAAGGGTTCTTGGTCACGGTTCTAAACGCTCTTCCGGTTACACTTGGGACAGTCAGTCTTCAACTTGGGGCGCATCGCAAGGACAGTCTTCCTCTTCTAGCTTTCAAAGAGGAAATAAAAGATCTTGAGGAAGAGGCAGATCCTCACCTGGTAGAGGCTCCACCCCTTCAAAACATTGACGCACCGCTGCAGGTCCCCTCCCATGCCACTCCAGTAGGAGGTCGTATTTCACATTTCACCCACGCATGGGAGGGCATAACGTCAGACAAGTGGGTGTTTTCCACCCTGTAAGGCGGTTATGCATCGAACTGTTACAAAAGCCACCCGACCGCCTGCCAGAAGAGCGGCGCGTACTGTTAGAAGAAGTAAAGACACTGCTGCAAAAGGACGCAATAGAGATTGTCCCAGCAAATCAGTTAAACAAGAGTATGTATTCAACGTACTTCCTTGTGCCAAAGAAAGACCTCTCTATGCAGACAGTACTAGGTCTGCGCCCTGCGAACAAATATGTCAAGCCCCAAAGGTTTCGCATGATGACGCCTCAAGAGGTAATCCCCCTCTTAAAACGAGGGGACCACATGGCAACATTGGATATGAAAGATTCATACTTTCATATTTCAATGCTCCCTGAGCACAGGAAATATCTGCGGTTCAAGATAGCGGGAGTTCACTACCAGTTCAAGGTAGTCGCCTTCGGCATCGCCTCAGCATCGCCTCAGCATCAAGAGTATTCACGAATGTGCTTGCGGTAGTGGCAGCACACCTATGCAGAGAGCCAGTCCCTGTATATACCCTTATCTGGATTACTGGCTAATCACTGGGGAATCGCCTCAAATTCGGAAACAAAATACACTGAAGACAATAGACCTTCTTTTCAATTTGGGCTTCTCATCAACAAAAAGAAACAAGTCTAGTCCCCAGCCAAATAAAAAAATTCTGGGAGCAATTCTAAAAATAAAGCTGGCTTTCCTATCAAATGAGAGAGTACAAAACATGCTGTTTCAAGTACCTCACTACAAGGCCGGTCGCCAGATAACTATTAGCAAAGCAATGCGCTTGCTTGGGATGAGGGCCTCATGCAATCGCTTGGTTCGACACGCGCGCCTGCGCCCAATGTAGGAATGGTTAGCGAAACAATGGTCTCAGGCAAGCTGTCAGTTGGACGATCTAGTGGTTCGCGTTCCACCAGCACAAGCAATCCTAACTACAGACGCCTCACTCGCAGGATGGTGGCTCACTTCCTTCACCACACAGCCCACTGCCAGTGGACACGTGCTAAAGCTCAAAGACACATCAACTTCCTGGAACATTTGGCAGTCCTCAAGGCTCTTCAAGCCTTTGAGCAACATCTTACAGGTCCACTATTGGAAGTCCTTAAAGACAGCACCACTGCCATGTTCTACATAAACAAGCAGGGAGGCACACGCTCTCAAAGTCTGTCCAAGCTATCCCAAGAAATATGAAAGTGGGCTCTCAAGCAGAACATGTTCCTAACTTCTCAACATGTTCCATGGGAACTCAATTCTCTGGCAGACACCCTAAGCAGATACCCTCTAGCAGAGGAAGACAACTGGCAACTCGACAAAGATATCCTAGACAGAATATTCTCACAATTGGGTCCTACCCCATTAGACTTGTTTGCCACAAGCCAAAATATGTAATGCCCAGACTTCGCGTCCAGGTTTTCCCAACCAGGATCCAAGGGGAAAGCCCTATAGATGAGCTGGTCAGGGAAATTTGCTTATGCTTTCCCCCCCACACCACTACTGAGCAAAACAGTGTGCAAGATGCTCCAGGAACATGTAACTCTAATCCTGGTTGCTCCTGTGTGGGCGAGACAACCTTGGTTTCCACATCTGCTAACACAACACAAGGGAGCATCTCTCCACCCTTGCCCTCCATCTTTGAACATGGCAGCTTGGCTCCTGAAGTCATAGAATTTGACCACTTAAATCTTCCACAAAGGTGTATGAATATCCTAAAGCAGGCACAGAAACCCAACACCAGACACTGCTATTTCAATAAGTGGAAGAGATTTATATGGTGCAGGTCACAAACCCTAAACCCAACCAAATGTTCCCCAGCAAACATTCTACATTGCATGCATTACCTTATAGACTCCCGCCTAGTATTCAACTCCATCAAAGTACACCTGGTGGCCCTGTCAACGTACACTATTTCACAAAACAAAGTGTCTTGGTGGAAAGTTCCTGTCATTAAAGTATTCATGGTGGGGATCTCCAAGCTACTGGGTCCACCCTTTGAGCCTATGCACAAGGCCAGCCTAAAACATCTGATTTACAAAACTGCATTCCTGGCAGCCATCACCTCTATAAGATGAGTCTGTGAGCTATAGGCTTTGTTCATACAAGACCCTTTCTTCAGAATCCACAAAGACAAAGTTGTCCTCAGAACACATCTTAGGTTTTCATCTAAGTTGATTTCAAAGTTCCATGTTAATCAATCCGTAGAACGTCCTACCTTCTTTCAAAATCCATCTAACTCAGTTGAAAGAAGCCTCCATGTACTTGAAGGCGGTCTTGTACTATGTCAACAAAACTAAACCAGACCAGCTCTTTGTTTCCATAGCACCTGGGAGAGAGGGCGATCACATATCAAAAAATACCATCTCCAAATCGCTAGTCAAGTGCATACAGTTCTGATATTCCCTATCCAAAATAATTTTACCTTTCACTCTCAGGGCTCACTCTACAAGAGGTGCTGGAGCTACCTTAGCCTTTATTGCAAACTTCCCTCTGGGCGCCATTTGCAAAGCTGCTACATGGAGTTCCATTCATACTTTCACACAGCATTATTGCATTGTGTGAGAAACCTGAGACGTTTCTCCCAGGCTATTCCCGGGGATCCTTTGTTCAGGTGGTCAGGGGAGGGTCATCGCTCTTGGATCCTAACCCTGGGGGCGGACGAGCGAGGGAGGAACACCTAGGCAGGAGGTCCTCTGGGACTATGGGAGAAATGCCTTCGGGCAAGACATGGTATTCCTCCCGTTCCCTTACAGTCTTACCCGACATCCCCTCGGTTGTCTTGGGATATTGTCAGCAGAGTCCCATCATACTCCCAATAGAAAATCCATTCACCCATCACAATACATTTACCGCCTCTATCCGGGCAAAAACCTACATGGTTTTTCCATGATCTCCAGGAAAACCTACAATCCCACAATCCCTACTTTCATTCTAGAAGTCCAACTACTGAGACAAAGAAGAGGCAGATGGAAATAATGAGGATTGCCTATTGAAATCTTTCTTGGGCTCTCCCCGTGCTCCCTCTTCGGAAGCCAGAAACCTCTGTATCATCTTTGACTCCTCTCTCTCCTTCATCCCTTATACTCAGGACACTGCCAAGAAGTCCCACTTTCAGCTTTTCATTCGGAAAGGAATTCTACCTTTCCTCACCTTCCCTCAGAGACTCAATGAAACCCGGGCTCTGGTTCTCTCTAGGCTTCACTATTGCAATAGTGTCGTCCTTAATCTGCCTTCGCACACTCTGCAACCCCTCCAGCTAATCCAGAATAGGGCAGCAAGACTTATCCTTGGCCTCAAGCCCAGGGACTGCATCTCTTCTGCCCTACAAAGTCTTCACTGGCTCCCGATCACAGCACGGATTAAATTCAAATCCCTCTGCATCATCCACAAGGCTGTCTGGGGCCGGGGACCACTCTATCTGCAACTCCTTCTAGCTAAATATTCCCCCTCTAGACACATGTGTTCCTCAGGCACCAACTCCATGTGTGTAAAGCGGTTTTCTAAACAGAGAGCAGGTGGTTAATCGCTTTCCTCAGAGGGCTCCCTTCTTTGGTACAGCCTCCCTCTCTGTCTTGAGCAGGACCTCCTAAAGTTCCGGAAAAGCCTCAAGACCTTCCTCTTTAACTCTTCTTTCCCTCCCTCTCCCCTCTGCTAATCGCTCAGTAGTTTGAGTGGTGTGCAGGGCTGTTATGCATCCTCAGGCCCTATCCTCCCACATTTTATCCTTGCTTCTGTCTATCCTCTGCACTTGCTTCGGCTCACCAACCACCACTGGAGGCTGCACTTACCTTCTTCATAGCACTTCACCTGCTGCTCTCCATGAGCACCACAGCACCTATTCCATACCACTCTCCCCTCGGCACTTGCACATTCTGAACACTCACAAGGCATAGTAAGTTTGTCTTTCCCTCTCCATTGTCTCTTCTTATGTTGTTGAATTGAACTATTGCACATTGTTGTAATTACATTATTTCTGATGTTTGTTAATCTGCTTAGAATCACATGCTGTGAATATGGTCTGACATTCAGTGGTAACCGTGGAGTATTGCATCTTGTCTTTCGAGAATCGAAAGGGGACATCGACATGGGCGTGCCTCTTACATCCCTACGTGACTTGCAGTGTACCCAGGATCCCTCACGCGTCGAGGTTCCCTTAGATAGTTTTTTTCCGCCCAGCATACTGGTCGCCTTATGTGGAGCTTGTCAAAGACATTGCTTATTGTCCCCTCTACCTTTGGTCGAATAGTTATATAGAATAAACAGATCACCCTATCCATCCCTTATTTCAACAGCTGTTCCAGATCTCCACCGAAGACCTTCAGAACTTTGACGGATGGTGATCCAGTCGGTGCTGCCGACAACGTGGCCGGGCCTTCTGCCGGCCTACACAGTCTTTCCCTTTTGGTCTTCGTCACTCTACCCATCCTCAGCTATGGAGAGGACTCCATTTAGGTTTTGCTCCATTTGTAAGAGAAAATTCCCTTGGAAAGATGAGCACAGACGGTGTAACCGGTGCTTGCTCCTTGATCACAAGGAGGAAGGATGCGCGGCTTGTAAGCTCCTCCATCCTAAGACTTTAAAGGAGCGTAGAGTCAAGCAGTGGGCGGCCTACGGTATGTCGAAGGCAGAGTTTTCTCCTGCTGCCGCAGCCACCGAATGTGACGATGGCGAGAGTGACAATCAGACTTCTGCATCGTCTGTTCCCGGACCCGCTAGGCACAGTTTAAGCACTGCTATGGGGAAGTCACATCCTAGCGGCAAAGATGAACAAGCACACAGCACTAAACACACCACCCCAAGTCAATTTTCTGCCAAGTTGAAGAAGACTTCAGTGCCAACGGGTACACCGAAAGCTCCAGCGGCACCCACCGACCGTCAGGATCGGCATCCCTCCCTGCAGCCGCATATGCGCCTAGCGCCCGAGCCATCTAATACAAAGTGCTCTACCCCTAAAAATACCAGGTTCCATCGAGACGCATCACAAGAAGGGCGTCTGACGATGATAGGGTTCCGGTTCCGTTGAAGAAAGCGGTCACCGTAGACAAGGCTCCGGCACCGCTGAGAAAGGCAGCCGCTGAGGACAAGATCCCGGCAGCGCCAAAAAGGGCTGCCGCGGAAGACAAAGCCTCGGCTCCGCCGAAAAAGACTCCCTCACAATGGCCAGCTGAAGCTACGCACCTCCCGTCAGCGGAGAACATCGCCGACAGCTTAGCAAGGATTGTTTCTGCCGATTCTCACAGACGGCAGTCAAAGGATTATTTGAGTCCTACGAAAAAAGCTAAGGATCCAAGGATAGCCTAAGGGGAGTACCGGAACCCACCCATGAGCCGAAAAAGAGACTCAGGGACATCCCATCTCTGTCGGTCCCTCGGGAGGAGTTCTCTGAGGGCAAAGAAGGGATGTCTTCGATGTTGAGACAAAAATCACAATGTTTTATGATGGAAGAGTGTGTTCAGGACTCCTTTCCACCTCTAGACCATTCTAGGTCTTCGGTTTGGACTAGAGAGAAATTTGAGAACTGCATGGAAAGGCTGGACAGGTTTGTTTCCTGTTCAGAACAACCCACACCAAGAAGGCCACTGGATGAGAGCCCTATGGACCCTGTAGCAAAATTCCCAAGGCTTTTTGACCCCTCTTTAGAGGAGGATATATACAACTATGACCTAACTGAAGAAGACATTCCTGCAGACACTCAGGATGAGGATCAATTCTCCAATCCTGAGGATGCATGATCCCATAGAGGGCTGGGAGGAGAACCCGGATATGCGTGACCCTCAACCATGGCAGTCTCCAGATCCACAAGATCCGGATGCCCTATCTTTTGATTCCCCCAGACCACCCCCACTAGACAACCCTTGTCAGTGGATGATCAATTGACGTTTTATATCATGTTGTGTAAAGCAGCTGAACACTAAGATTGCCACAGATGAAGCGGTCCCTGACGCTAACTTTGTGGAGGACATCCTCAAGGAGAAGCCGCTGGGCAGCCAGGCTATTCCTCTCCTCAGTTCAATTGAGAAATGTCTGGCCCACTCCTTATCAACACCTGCTCTCACAAGAGGTGTTAACCCAAGAATAGAGAAACTCTTTCGTCCTTCTCCCTTGGACCCTCTGTATATCAGAGGTCACTCCACCCCAGACTCTCTGGTGATGACTACCACAAGAAAGAGGGCAGGGGTCCCTTTGTCAACCGGCGAGGCCCCCCCCCTGATAAGGAAGGTAAAAGACTTTACGCCCTTGGGAAGAGGGTCACTACCGCAGCAACATTTTCACCACGTATTGCCAACAACACAACTTTATTGGCCTGTTATGAGGACGTCAATGGGCCCTACTACAAGAAGGCCTACAGGAGGTTTCTGAACCCCTACAAACCCGTCTCCTGACCAGTCACTGAGGGCAGGCAAGTGAACAAAAGCATACTTAAGAACACTTTGGATTCTGCCGAGAGGGCCGGTCGATCCCTGGCTCAGGGCACACTCCTGAAGAGACATTCGTGGCTACGGAACTCTGGATTCAAGCCAGAGACGCAAGCGTCCCTTATAAACAAACCTGTGGAAGAATCCAACCTGTTTGGTAAGGCAGTCTACGATGGCCTGGAGACCGCAAAGAAGGAGCATGACACCCTAATGACTCTGGACCAAATTACACAGAGACCCTCTACAAGACGAGTATCTGGGACCAGACGGCTTTTTCTTGGCCAACGCTTCCCTCAACAACAATACTCCTCGGGAAACAATTGGAACTCTCCACAGGGAACCAGCGGGTACACCACCCTGTATCACCAAAGGGGTCAGCGTCGTGGAAAAGGAAGGGGCCGGAACCCTAACCCCAGAGGCTCTCCGGCCTTACGTTCAAAATAACACGAAGATTTGGGTCCCCTGCCATACCTCCCCGGTCGGGGGCCGGATAACATCGTTCCTTCAGGCATAGGAGGGGATAACTATAGACCAGTGGGTGCTAAAGAACGTAGCCCACGGGTACTGTATAGAGTTCAACCGGTCCCCAACATTCAGACCTCCACGAGCAAGACGGCTGACACCAGACCATCTTCACATACTTCTTCCAAGAAGTCGAGACACTACAAGAGAAAGGAGCCATAGAAATCATACCTCTGTCACAGGTAAAAGAAGGTATTTATTCGGTGTACTTCCTTGTACTCAAAAAGGATCTAACCATGCGCCCTGTTTTAGATCTGTGCCCAGGGAACAAATTTGTAAAGCCAAAAAAGTTCTGCATGGTCACTCTGCAGGAAGTGATTCCCCTGCTATCACAGGGGGATTACATGGCAACATTGGACATGAAAGATGCATACTTTCATTTTTCAATGTTGCCAGCGCACAGAAAATACCTCAGATTTATGATACAAGACCAGCATTATCAGTTCAAGGTACTACACTTCGGCATAGCATCTGCACTAAGGGTATTTACAAAGGTACTAGAGAGGACAGCAGCACATCTGCGCAGGCAATCCATCCCGGTCTATCCTTACGTCGACGACTGGCTCCTAACAGGGCACTCTTACGAAACATGTCTATCAAATACCCCAAAGATGATAGATCTTTTATTCAGTCTGGGATTCTCTATCAACGAGAAATAATCCAGCCTAGATCCCAGTCAGGTCAAACAGTTCCTTGGGGATCTAATTCGAACAAAGGATGGCCTCGTCTTCCCCTCCAACGAGAGAGTTCAAAACATGTTGTTTCAAATCCCTCAGTATGTAGCCAGTCGAGAGGTGACAGTACGCAAGGCCATGCGACTGCTAGGAAAGATGGTGTCATGTATCTACTGGGTTCCTCACGCGCGCTTGCGCATGCGCCCAATGCAAGAGTGGCTCAACAGCCATTGGTGTCAGGCCAGCGGCAAGTGGGACGATCTAGTGGTTGTCTTGCTGGCCCTCGTTCTCTCGCTGCAGTGGTGGTCAAGGGACAACCTGTTGAAGGGGAAATCCTTCACCACCTCTGCAGTGGAAGCCACTCTAACTACAGACGCGTCTCTCACAGGGTGGGGAGCTCACCTGCTTCAACAAACAGCTCACAGAGTTTGGTCGTCAGACATAGAATCCAACCACATCAACCTGTTGGAACTGTTGGCAGTGTTCAAAGCACTAAAAGTTTTCCAGACACAACTACAGGGGAAGACGATCCTGATCCTCACAGACAGCACCACGGCCATGTACTATCTGAAAAAACAAGGGGACACTCGCTCTCAAGGGCTGTCCAAACTGTCCCAGAGCATTTGGAAGTGGGCTCTCATATGCAGCATGTTCCTGTTATCACAACATGTTCCAGGGGAACTCTATCTTCTCGCAGACGTACTCAGCAGAGACTTCCCGTTGCCCATGGAGTACGAATGGCGATTACACAGAGACATCGCCTCCAATGTTTTTGCAGAATGGACCTTCCCAGAGATCGATTTGAACTCTGGAGAACGCTCAATGCCAAGATTACGCCTCCAGGTACCCCCAGAACCGTTCCAAGGGGAACGGACTCTGGATAACATGGTCAGGGAAATTTGTCTACGCTTTTCCCCCCGACTCCCCTTCTCAACAAGATAGTGCACAAGATGCACCAAGAACCAATCACAACGATACTGGTGGCCCCCATGTGGGCCCGTCAACCCTGGTTCGCTCATCTGATGGAGATGTCCCTATCGCCTCCAGTCAAACTGCCTTGCCCGTACAACATGTTGTCACAAGACAGAGGGGAGACGCTTCACCCATGCCCGCAGACATCGAACTTAGCGGCCTGGCTCCTGAGGTCATAGAGTTTGGGCACCTGCAGCTTCCTCAGAAATGTATGGACATTCTCAGGGAGGCAAGGAAACCGAACACTAGATATTGCTATTCCAGTAAATGGAAACGGTTTGTCATCTGGTGCAACTCAAAGAGCATTAACCCGGTTAATTGCTCTCCCACACACATTGTTTTGTACCTAACTCAGCTACTTGACTCAGGCCTGGCCTTTAACTCTCTAAAGGTTCGCTTAGCTGCACTTTCAGCCTACACTACATCACAACAGAAAGTGTCATGTTGGAAGATAGCAGTTATTAAAGCTTTCATGGAAGTAGTGAAAAGAATTAACCCTTCCATTTCTAACCCGGCTCCCGGATGGGACCTAAACGTGGTGTTGACTAGGCTTATGGGGGCTCCTTTTGAGCCCATGCACAAGGCAAGTCTTAAGGATCTGACCTATAAGACTGCTTTTTAAATAGCTATTACCTCCATTAGGAGAGTAAGTGAACTACAAGCGCTCTGAATCCTTGATCCCTTTGTAACAGTTCACAAAGATAAGATGGTTCTACGCACTTACCCTAGGTTCGCGCCTAAATATATTTCCAAGTTCCATGTGAACCAATCGATAGAAATACCAACGTTCTTTCAAAATTCTTCAAGCCTGTGAGAAAGAACCCTGCACACACTGGATGTATGCAGAGCTGTCATGTTCTACATGGAAAGAACTCGACCACTAAGAAAAACAAATCCGTTTTTTGTTTCAGTGGCGGCGGGAAGAGAAGGAGACGCAGTCTCCAAATCCACTATCTCTGGGTGGATTGTCAAATGCATCACACTCTGCTACAGTCTTGCTAAGAGAGAACTGCCCTTCAAGCCTAGGGCACATTCTACTCGAGGTACTGGGTGTCCATAGCATTCATTGCAAATGTACCCCTTGAGTCCATTTGCAAAGCGGCAACCTGGAGTCCTGTACACACCTTTACAAAACACTATTGCCTAGGCACTCATTCTAGGTCTGATCCTCAGGTGGGACGGGCAGTACTAAGACATCTTTTCACTACTGTTCCTTCACACAACCTACCTCCAACTCGGGGTACTGCTCGCTAGTCTATGCACAGCTTGTGATTCTAAGCAGATTAACAAACATCAAAAGATATGCATTACTTACCGTAAAAGCATTTCTGATGGTTGTATCTGCTTAGATTCACATGCGCCCACCCTTCCTCCCCGCTCGGAAGGAACGTTCTGCCTTTTCTGTACTCACGCACGATAGTCATAAGACTCCCTCTCAGCAGAAAAAATACGATCAGAGAGACCTTGACGCGTGAGAGATCTTGGGTACACTACACGTCACGTAGGGATAGTGTTACAGGCACGCCCATGACGACGCCCCCTTTCGATTTTCAAAAGTCAAGATGCAATACTCTGCGGTTACCACTGGATGTCGGACCATATGCACAGCATGTAAATCTAAGCAGATACAACCATCAGAAATGCTTTTATGGTAAGTAATGCATATCATATCATCACCTGTCCCCTCCCTGCAGCCCTGTGGGTGCTTTAAAAAACAGTATGTGCTTCCTGAATAAGCGGCTAACGCAGTTGAGCAATAGATAAATAGATACAAGGGCAGCAGATTCCTATGGGCAGTCTCCATGTTGTCCTGATAACGAGGTCAGGCAGAGTCAGGCATTGAGGGACAACTACTCACACCTGACTCCAATCAACTCTTTCTAATCTTCTGAGCAAGCTGGGGATGCAGAAGGAACCGCGAAGACCACAAGGAGACGTCAGCAGCTGGGAGATCCTTGGGGAGCCAGACGGGGGGACGGACTGCCAAGACACTGAGGCCAATGAGTTCAAAGGGGGCTACAGTATGGCAGGGGAGCCGTGCCCCAGGGAACCAAAACTCAAGCTACACTTTTCTGGTAGTGTTCAGTGCTTGATCCTTGGGTGAGTTCCAGAAACCCAGGTAGTTGAGGGGCAGGTGCTGGGACCATGACATCAATCAAATCCCCATTGAGGACCCGCTAACACCTCATCACTGAGGGTAAAAGATGGAGACCCTGTGACTCGAGGGAAGCTAAGGCGGGATAACCTGTTGTGTCAAGAACTTTGTGTAAATCCCATAGGTGCCTGTAACTGGCGATGTGGGAATAAAACCTCGAATTTGCCATCAAAGTGGTCCTGTGATGGGTCAAAATCCTGAGCCCGGACGAGGGGGACCCCTGGTCAGAGCCCGGACGAGGGAGACCAATCGTGAACTTATGAATGTGAGAATCTTGACAAAGGAAAGGAACTTTTGTGGTTTGTTTGCTAAATCAGACCCTCTGTTTTAGGAGATTTTGGCACAAAAGGCCCTGATAGTGAGATATTGAACTGTACGAGTAACAAAAGGAACTACAAGTACCAACAGTCACTGGGAAAGAAGGTAATACTGCGTGCTTTGACAAGTTAAGTGAGCTTCTGTTTCAAGGCGGAGCAAGCATGTATTCTGACAAAGGAAGTCTGCGTTGGACAAGCAAAGTGAAATTTGTTTCAAGGTGGAGAAAGCCTGTATTTTGACAAGAGACGTTTCTTCTGAGAATCCTTTTTGTTTCTTAAAGACTTTGCGAGAGTGGTGTGAGACCAGCTGAACCATTGGACTTGGTCTTCGTGCCGAGGAAACCAGAGTGTGCACAAGGCTCGAGCGTGCTGCCTTGTCCCGTGCTGAAAGAGTGGGGGAAGGGAAGCCAACTGCTCAACTGTCCTGACATATTATTTCTTGAACACTTTTCTTTTTTTGCATACACTACTCTCCCACACCATTTTGTATTTTGAATTAAGGATTGGCAATAGGTTTATTAGCGTAGGCCCTTTTATTTTGACAGACTCGACCAGGACTGCGTTATTATTATTTGTGGGTTGTAGCTTGCTCCCATCCTTAGATTTAGATTTAGATAGGCGTTTAACCAACCCTTTAAAAATCAGTAAACACCATAGAACTTGTCGGTCTTCATTGATGATACCAAGGCTTTCCTTACATCTGGTGTCATTCGTGGGATGCAATCCAATTGAAACAAGTTGGGAACCCTGCTAGAATAGAAAATACCTCCCTTTAAAACTAAGCCTCCTAACAAACTCAAGAGAATCCACTAACAAAAATGGGAGTTACTTTCCATCCTTTATACTTCCAAGCCCTTAGACCTGTGAGGAAAGTGTTAGAGGGGAACATGTATCATCTATTTATTCCCCAGGATTATAAAGTGCCAGGTAGAGATAAGGTGATCATCTCCGTAGACTTACGAGTCAACTTTCCAACTGACTGGCATATATATTGTATACCCCATCCGAAGGGAACATGTGAGAGGATGCCCCTGCTGTTCTATAGACATCATTTGAAATGTATATTTCTGACTTTTTCTCCCATTCCCAGACAACTCAACCGGGGTGAAGTACTAGGGACTCTGGTGTATGAAGCCTTAGAAACTATCCCTTTCCCACATGACAAATATGGGAAAGTCCAAACCAGCTCTTATTCTCCAGTTAAGGAAACTGAAGGGAGAGAATCCCTTTGCCCCCTTGTATTAAAATCCTCCAATTCCTCCACAGAGGAGCCCACTTTACATTTCGGACCACCCATGAGACAAAAAGAAAGCAAGGACCTTTCAATCATGATGCATCCTCCGGGCTTACAAAACCCAGTTTTACCATCTGACAGGGGTGACCTCATTCGTGACCCTATCCTGTCTCCCACACCATCAGAATTATTAAGAAACAGGTCAGGTTCCCTAGAGGAAGGAAAAGAAGACTTTTTCAGACAGGGCACTATAGATCAGAAAGAACGTGGATCCTCCTCCCTAGAGATATCACTTGAAATAAAAACTTCTAGTGATGCCCAAAACCAAAGTCAAATGTGTGAATAATCATCCAACCCCGAACCTCATGATAATTAAGAGGAGCGGAAATTCGAAAGGCCTAGAGGATAAAATATATGGGGAACGAACAATTGAGAAAGATGGGGAGAGAAAAGAGAGTAATGACACTCAAAAAATGTATTTTTAGCCACCTGAACAATAATAGAAGAGATTGTCTATCTGTATCTTCTATGGCTTCTGTAGAGGAACCAGAATCCTCTCAGATGGAAAGGTATTATTTTTGTGGGGACCAGGACCATACTTTAAAATTTGTTCCTAGAAATAACGAAGAAGAATTAATGGAAAAACACTTAAGGAAGGAAGTAAACATCTTAGCTCTATGGGGACATGTGTATGATCCTCCCGTCTCAGTAAACCCAGCTTTAATATCGGTATGCTCCACTAATACTGGGCCTGACTCTTTAGTGGAATGATTAGAAGGCTCTTTTGAACACTTCCAGAACAAGGGGAGGATGAAAACATTGTTTCTCTAAGAGATATGCAAATAAAGGAGAAAAAAGTTAATAAAAACCCCATAGAAGCTGAATCATCCATCAGCATTATGTGCACTCAGGCCAAAAGGGAACAGAGCCAGGGTTCTTCAAAATGACCATGCTACTCGTGTAGCGGGGTGGGGCATGCCACCCTGAATTGCCCTTTAAATAGAATCCGGAAGGACCTGGTGATCAATTGTATTATTAACAATTACCCTCAGGGGAATCTTCAGCTAATGTTCCTGGGCAGAAGGACCCACTACCCTCAACAGTGAGAACCCACCACCCAGGGTGGAGGGAAAAGGAGGAGGTGCGCGCCAGGACACATCAAGGGAGAATACTCTGAAAAAGAGGCTGCAGGCAGGTGTGAGGCTGCTTGGAAAGAGCAATAGTATTTAATCAGCATCGAGAAGCAGCAGCCCCAGGTTGAAGAAGTGTCTTATTTGGACGATTCAATAGAATAGCATGGGTTTGCTGAAGAAGAAGAACCTTGTAAAGGGACAAGACGCAAGGGTAACACTTGTCTGTTAACATGTACCCGGGCCCCTAGCATGGCTCAGGGAGTTGCGTTTGTGAAATAATTATTCCAGCTGAAGGTGTTTACGTGGTGATAACGTGTTAGGTGCCGGACCTGCCCGAGCAGAGCTGCAGTCGACCCGAGCCATCTGGATTGGTTGTATGTGCCATTGGGAGCAGGCCGGCGAACTTGCCGGCGGATGTCTTTTTGCTGCCGCCCAGGACATTGAAATGATGTCAGCAAACTGTCCTGCGAGGACTTGCAGAACAGAGCAAGCAACATCAAGTTTTCTGTAGGGGAAGCATCTTGGCCAGGTGGTCAGAGTGCTTCTGAATGCCAGAACTCCAGAATGCCGGTCATCAGCGAGTGATCAACGTCTATGTGTAAGTAACGCTGTCTGTGATTTATGGAAAAGGGGACCCATCAACCTTCCCATTGTGTGAGGGAGTAACGTGACATCTGTGCTCGTACAGCACTGTACTGTGGAAATTGGAACACTGCAGAGAACAGTTTGGAGTACGTTGGAACTCTGGAGTTGTACAAAGGCAAGGTTTAGCACTGCTATAATTGCCTTAATTTCTGAATGACTGGGAATGTGTGTGAGGATTTCTCATGTAGGAATTACAGTAAAGGGGTGTTTTAGAATGACATTGGGGTATGGATGTCAAATATTTTCAAAATGTTAGCGCTAACTGTTTGAGGATTTACAGGTTTAGAGCTGCCAGATGCAGCACCGATTTATAGGGCCCCACAGGACTTCCATTGGAATAGTGTAACTGCATGTTTAAATGTATACTTTTGAGGAAATGCAGGGTTAGTCCTGCTACTTGCAGTGTGAACTATTAGGGACAGTTGCAGATGCATTGCATTCAAGTTTGTTGGTCTTGTGTGATGTACATGTGCAACATGATCAAAGTGATATGCCAAAAGGAAATATTAGTTGTGAATACCAGTCTGCGCAGTTAGGTCATCTGGATGTATGTCTCTGCATACGCCCTCCCCTCGTTCCTACCAGGGATTCTTGTATTTTGTACAACCACTGGCGTACTTGTAACCATGCTCTTACAGTTTTTTCTTGCTGTCTTTCTTCCTTCCCCCTATGCCTCCATCCCACTCCTGTGCCCAAACCAAAGATTATTCTTCTTGCAATATCTCCAACCTTATTTATCCTCCTTTGATAGTTTTTTCTCACAGCTTTAATGTGGCTTTATGGAATTCTCGTTCCCTTAATAACAAAGCTCAATCTGTTTGTGATTTTATTCTTCCGTTCTCACTTCAATTTCTCCAGCATTGGATCTTTCATAGATTCACATTCTTGAATATTCCCCGTCGTCAGACTGGGAATCCTCGGTGATTAAAATAATTATTACATTTTTTTTTAATATACATCCATTATTACATAGAGAATGCATGTAAATACCCCATTATGGCCTATGAGCCATTCCATTGTGTAGTCCCTCCACCTCACTTTAGTCCTTTATGGCCCTAACCAATGAGGTGGCAGGGCTTAAGCTTCGCCCCAGACAGCCAGCTTCAGATTTTTCACTGCAGTCTAACAGACAGAGGGAATCCTCCAGCTCTCTGAGCTTTCGAATATTTGTTTCTTTTTTTGTGTAGGTTATATTCTTAAAATATATTCTACTGCTTTCCCCTGCTTAGGGGCTATCTATTCTGAACTTTTTGGCTCTGAAAACATTTTTCTTGTCCCAAATTCATCGAGTGAATTTCTCCTCAGCATGGCTGAACTTCAGGCTGC
Organism: Ambystoma mexicanum; assembly: GCF_040938575.1. Taxonomy (NCBI): domain Eukaryota; kingdom Metazoa; phylum Chordata; class Amphibia; order Caudata; family Ambystomatidae; genus Ambystoma; species Ambystoma mexicanum. The sequence goes on from NC_090921.1 coordinate 144,291,204, forward strand.
CAGGAAGCTTTCCCTGTTCAGGGACTGCACGAGGTGCAGGAAGAAACTGGTTTACATAAATGATCCACATGGCCACTGCATCTACTGCCTGTACCCTCATGACATCAATAAATGTGACATTTGCAGGTCTTTTTCCACCAAAACCCTGCAAGACAGACACAGGAGACTTCTGTTACATCTAGAAGCCAAAGGTCTGTCCTCTGATGAGGAATCTGCCAAAACAGCTCCTGTACTTTCTAGTAAACCATCTGAGAGACAAACTTCTAAAAGAAGGAGTTCCTCTAAAAGAGTAAGAGAAAGCTGGAAACAACTTCTTCCATGCCTCCCTTGGGTTCTGGAGGCCACAAGATGCGGCATCCTGAAGAAAAAAAACCCTCCAAAGGTAAGGAGGCGTTTTCAAAAAGACATGGGGGGGCAGTCGTCCACGGAGAAGCCGTCTACAAACGGCAGCAAAGATAGAGGTCCATCGGCGACCAAGCCGTCGACGAAACCCTCATCAACGACGACACTCCAAACCTCATTGTCCACGACCAAAACCTTGTTGACGAAGTCAACATCCACGAAACAGTCGTCGACGAAGGAAGCTCATCACTCGTCCATGAAGCTCTGGTCCTCGAAGCTCTCGTCGACGGATAAGGGCCATCAACCATCTTCAAAGTCTTCATCCACAAAGCCACCGTCGACGAAGTGGTCGTCCACGAGGTCATCGTCGACGAAAACACCGTCGACGACACTGCAAGATTCTTCATCTACGGAAGAAATAAGGCCCAAAACACCACTTGCGGACGCCACGGATAGACCATCTAAGGAGAGCAATCTCCCCAAGCCTATGGGAGGAACACCTGTCTCAGAAGCTCCTGAGTCGGTTGGAGCACAATTATCTACTTTAAAAGAGATGACAGAACTCACTGACATCATTCTTCATGAGGAGTTCTCGGAAACAGAATTTGTTGGTGAGGACCCCTTTCTCACCCCCAAGGATGACAGCCCTCCCTGGCAGCCGACTATGGAGGTCATTACCGATCCTTATGACCCTGCGCTCATGGAATCGATGCAAAGGATCATTGATGAATTCAACAGACGTTAGGAAGAAAAGAATAGGTCATCTGTACCGAAGGAGTCCAGACCCCCTAGAGGGACATCTCACCTCGTCATAGCATGCCAAGATACTCCCCTTCCAGGAGTAGACCACAGAAAAGAGCACAATCGCCTGAGCCGCCATGCAGATCCAGGAGCAGGACACTCAGTGCTTCTCCAACAAGGGTCCCATATCCAGCATCGACACATAGACCACCATCTCCTGTTCGAGATCCAGCTATGGTACCATCGTCTGTGTCAGTCTCAGATTGGTAAGAAGACCCGTTCAGGGATTTCATGGACCTTGAGGTAGGTGAGATCACACAGGAGCCTGATGCTCCTAGCGAATGGGACGATTATATTGTTGAGAAGGCAAGAAAGAAAGACTCTCCTGGTGATTCTTACCACCGGACGATTTATTATTGTTTCATACTATTATACTATTATCGGCAAAGCTGCAGACTTGTTCAAATTACAAGTTACATTGGAAGAGAAGAAGTCAGTGCTTTATGAGCACAGGGACAAGCGTAGAAGAATGGTTACCACCATTCCTCTTCTAGACACCATATGGGAGTCTGCGTCGAAGATACTGGCCACGCCATTATCCACACCTGCTCTAGTTGGAGGCTATGGGTAGAAAAGTATCTTCCTCAGCATCTCTCACCATTAGAGCGGGCAACGCGCTAGCCATGACAGCTAGGTTTGACCGCGAGCTATGGCTTTGTATGTCCAAGCTGACCAAACATCTGCCTGGGGATCTTCAGGAAGAAGCCATGTCAATCATAGCAGACGCAGGGGCTACTTCAGATCACATGATTGACGCAGCAGTTGATGTGGCTGAGTCAGGATTCTGTCAGATGGCCCACGGCACTGTACTAAGGAGACAGGCCCGGATGAAAGCTACGAATTTCAGACCTGAGGTCCAAGCACAAATATTGGACATGCCCTTCGACGGGCAAGAGTTATTTATGAAGAAGATCGATGACCACCTAAAAGGAATAAAGAAGGACACAGACACAGCTCGAGCCATGAGTTCCTTAAAGGATAAAGATAAAGACTGTAGGTCTTTTCGCCCTTTTTGAGGCTCATCCTCGAAATACAGAGGATATTATCGTTCTTCCTATGGTCAAAAAACGCAAGGAAACACATTCCAGGACAACAAATACCAATCCTTCAACAAGTATTCTCAGAGAGGAAGGCGCGGCTCTGCCCATGGTAAAGCCCAGAACAAACAAAATGGACAGATCGGGACTTCCCCCTCAACGTCACAAACCTGTGGGGGGAAGGGTAAGCCAATTTTTTCAACGGTGGCATTCGATAACATCGGACAAGTTGGGTGTTACAGGTGGTCCGCAAGAGTCACACCATAGAATTCCTAGACCAACCTCCATCCCTTGCTCCCATCCCTCGCAAAGTACATATGTTAAGGCATATCATGCCCGAAGTTCAAAAATTACTACAGAAAGCAGGGATAGAGCCATTTCCTTACCCTCAGAAGGGAAGAAGTTTCTACTCCTGTTTCTTTCCGATCAAAAAGAAAAACGGCTTTGGAGACCCATATTGGATTTGAGAGCGCTCAACAAATACATCAAACGCATCAAATTCAAGATGATATCCCTGCAAGGCGTCTTACCGTGGCTAAACAGAGACGACTTCATAGCCACTGTGGACTTGGAGGACACATATTTCCACATTCCAATTCATCCTGTCCACAGTCAGTTCCTCAGGTTTGCTGTAGGAGACCAGCATTTCCAACTCCGGGTGCTCCCGTTCGGCTAAAGTCAGCCCCAAGAGTGTTTTCCAAATGTCTGGCGCCCATAGCAGCAAAACTCAGAAGGATGGGAACAGAAATCTTTACATATTTGGACGACTGGTTTATAAGGGCTCGCTTGGCAGTTTCGAAAACACGAAAAGGGTTAGATTTTCCAAAAAATGACATAAAATACTGCCCAGTACCCAGCAAGCCAGTTCTCTTCCTGGGGGCCGTGTTCGACACCAGAATTCCCAGGGTAAGACCATCGGCAGACAGGGTAACAGCTATCCTCTGCTCGACCTCATGGTTCCTAGAAAAAGGGACAACCACGGTACGCTCTTTGAAATCCCTCCTGAGCATGATGTCCTCATGTATATTTCTCATACCAAATTGCAGACTTCGCATGAGACCAGTTCAGTAGGCCCTGGACCACCAATGGAAGCAAGCTATAGGTTAATGGGTGGATGCAGTCCAGATACCGACGACAGTACACAAGGCACTTCGGTGGTGAAATACTCTGCGGAACCTGCTACACGGAATGCCATTCCAGACACCAGCATCTACCCTTCTCTTAAGGACAGATGCGTCCCTGTCGGGGTGGGGAGCTCACCTAGCGGACCTCCAAACCAAAGGGACTTAGTCAGCCCAGGAATCCCAGCCCCACATCAATGTTTAGAGCTCAGGGTGACACGGTGTGCTCTGAAAGCCTTCCTTCCAGTAGTAGCTGGACAGGTACTGACCGTCCAGACAGACAATACAACCTCCATGCACTACACAAACAAACAAGGGGGCACAAAATCAGAGGTCTTATCACAAGAAGCTCAACTGCTATTGGCATGGGCCTTGCACCACAGAGTCCAAATCAAGGTGGAACAGTGTCCTAGCGGACAAACTGAGCAGGGAGTACACGTCATCGCACGAATGGGAGCTGGACAAAAAAGAAGTCAAGCAGATTTTCTCCGTATGGGGCCAGCCACAGATCGAACCTCTTTGCCACCTGAGCCAACAAAAAATGCCAAGATTTTGCATCACGGTACCCGGAACATCAGTCAGTAGGAGATGCTTTCTCGTGGATTGGACAGGGAAATTCCTATATGCCTTTCCCCCCATTCCGCCCATAGCGAGAATTCTACGCAGAATGAAGAAACAAAATTGCTCTATGATCCAAATAGCGCCGGACTGGGCAGATCTGGTACTCGACTCTACAGCATCTATCCTGATGGCCCCCGATTCGCCTCACAGCGTATCAATATCTATTGACTCAGCAGAACCACAAAGTCCTTCACCACAACCCAGCGAGCCTCTCCCTCAAGGTTTGGTTCCTGAGCAGCGTAAGCTTATGAATCTGAATCTCCCTGCAGTTTGCTGGGACATAATCAGGGCCTCATGAGCCCCCTCTATGAGAATCACCTAAGTCCGGAAATTGACTTGCTTCTCCAAGTGGTGTGAGACGTCTGCAATTAATCCACTTACCGCTTCAGTAGAGCAGGTACTACCTTATTTATTACATTTGGCTAAGGCAGGGCTCTCACTATCCTCTATTAAGGTTCATCTGTCAGCCATAACAGCATACACGACGACTCCAGAAACACAGTCATTACTCTCTCTCTTCCGGCTGTTAAGGTCTTCCTGAAGGGGTTGATGCGTACTTACCCTCCTACGCCCTCACCAGTCCCAACCTGGAGTCTGAACACCGTACTAATAGCTCTCATGGAACCCCCTTACGAGCCCATTCACAGATGTGACGTGAAATTTTTATCTTGGAAGACAGCTTTTTTGATAGCCATCGCATCGCCCAGGAGGTTCAGTGAGTTGCAAGCTTTATCTTCAGAACCTCCTTTCACTTTGTTTCATAAGGACCGCGTCATTTTGAGAACACACCTAAATCCCTTCCCACGGTCTTATCGGAAATGACACTCAAAGAGCGTATTATCCTGCCGTCTTTCTTTCAGAATCATACCTCTGAGGCAGAAAGAACATAGCATTCTCTAGATGTGACAAGAGTTTTGAAATTCTACTTACAGAGGACTAAGGAGTTCCGCTCCTCAAACAGACTGTTAATTGCCTTTTCTGGTCGCACAAGGACAGCACATCTCCAAACAAGGTCTGGCATGTTCGATCTCTATGTATCACCCACTGTCATCAAGCGAAGGGCGACCACCTCACCAAGCCGCCTTCGGCGCACTCTTCCAGAGGGAGAGAGGCTTCTGTAGCGTTTTACACAGGGGTAGCCTTGAAGGACATATGCAGAGCCGCTACCTGGAGCACCCTGCACACGTTCGCTAAGCACTACTGCCTGGCAGAAGATACCAACAAAGAATCTGCAGTTGGACAGGCAGCGCTCCGCCACCTCTTTGCTTACGGTATGACCAGCCTCCTTTCCCACCTTTCCCTGAGTATGGAACCGTTGTGTTGTGTATGGTAAAGGTTTGTCAGAAATATATATATATTTCTGAGGCTTGTGGAATCTGCTTAGATCACATGCTGTGCATAGGCCAACATCTAGTGGAAGCTGCGGAGTATTACAGTTTGTTTTTCGAAACTCGAAAATGGGCGTCGACACAGGGCGTGCCAGTAATACTATCCCTAGTGTGACGTCCACTGTACCCAAGATCCCTCACGCATTTAGGATCCTCAGATTGTTTTTTTCCGCCATACTGGTCGGAAGCATCTTGCGGAGTCCCCTGGCCTTAGCCATACTTTTGCTAAAATTATAAAATCATAATAATCTATTGACATCCTTCCCCACTCCAACGTCGAACTTCGACACTTGACGCCGGCTGGAGAAGAAATCAACCGTCGGCTGCTGCACGACGGATTTGGGCCTCGGAAGGCCGCTGGCTTCGGCCCGGGCCTGGTAGGCCGCTGGCCTCAGCCCTGCAAGTAGGGAGAGTGGGGGGTGGTACATACTCTTGGTATATAGGTACACCTTATATATTTCCTACACTTATCAGCCCGCTGCCTCAAGGTGCGTATGGAGGGTACCTCTTTTCAATTCTGCCCCAAGTGCAACCGCAAATTCCCTTGGGTCGACAGACACGCTATGTGCAATCTCTGCTTGCCGAGGGACCACCCCGAAGCGAACTGCAGAGCGTGTAGTAGGTTTAAACCTAAGACACTTAAGGACCGTTCGACGAAGCGTTGGGCCCACACGCCAGGCAGGCGGCCATGGCAGCGGAGGGCACCTTCAGCGATGGCAGCGAGGCCGTACTTTCGGACGGCGAGGGCATTACGGCGCCGAAAGACAGCCGAGCGCAGGTCCCCGACCTCGGAAGGTCGTCCGGCAGGGCGGCTATGGGGAAGACCCCCGGCGACGCAAGCGCTTCACATACTACACACACTAAACACACTAAGTCCAACCGAGATTCGACGACGTCGAGTTCTCGGAAAGAGGCACAGACAGAACGGTCCGACTCGGTGTCCTCTGGGCACTCTCGATCGAGATCGCCGCATGACGCCAGGCAATCATCCACTCTTGCCAAGAGTGCCTCGCTCCCTAGGCTAACAGAAGTTCGATCGTCGGAAGACGAAGACGACTTCCACCCCCAGGCCACGCTCCAGGAGGCCGAGCCCGCAATTAAAACCAGCGAGGCCCCACGCTCGAAGGACAGGGACACCTCTCCCGATCGTCGACGCCAGGCGTCGAAGAACTCCAGAGCCACTAAGGGACAGGGAAAACATTTTTCTACGCACGGGGAGGGGGGAAAACAGCAGAAGAAACTACCTGTACATTCTTCCACACCTGTGAGACAACCCAACCCCCCTAAACAGACAGACAAGTCCAGGTCTGCTGATAGGTCCACAACCAGCAAGGCTACTCAGGAAACCTCGTCTAAACAGGTTCACCCCTGTTCCTCCAAAACCATCAAGGACCACATCGACTCCCTGGCTCCTGCCCTAGCTGACTTTTGCAACCACTCATTCGCCTCTGGAGTCTTCCCATCCCCCCTCAAGCACTCCCTTGTGCACCCCCTCCTCAAGAAACCCTCTTCCGACCCCTCCTGCCCGGCCAACTATCGCCCAATCTCCATTACTTCTCACCTCCCTCCCTCTCTTCCCTGCTCTTCCTCTTGCTCTCTTGCAGCCGCCCCTCCGCCCTCCTTCTCTGCTTTTCCACCTTTTTCTGCTGATGAGGTTTCCAGACAAGTCCGATCTATGAAAACCTCGTCTAAACAGGTTCACCCCTGTTCCTCCAAAACCATCAAGGACCACATCGACTCCCTGGCTCCTGCCCTAGCTGACTTTTGCAACCACTCATTCGCCTCTGGAGTCTTCCCATCCCCCCTCAAGCACTCCCTTGTGCACCCCCTCCTCAAGAAACCCTCTTCCGACCCCTCCTGCCCGGCCAACTATCGCCCAATCTCCATTACTCCCTTCCTGGGCAAGCTCCTGGAGAAACTGGCCATCTCCCAGCTTAACCTCCATGCTGAATATGTTGGTAATCTTCATGACCATCAATCCGGCTTCAGAGCGGCCAGAAGCACGGAAACTGCTCTCCTGAACATCCGTGAGGACCTGCTCCTGAACCTCGATTCCAACACTCCCTGTGTTCTCATTCTGCTCGATCTCTCCTCTGCCTTTGACACTGTCAACCATGCCATCCTGCTCAACCGTCTCCGTGATAACCTGGGTATCACTGGTCAGGCTCTGGCATGGCTGACCTCTTTCCTTTCCGGTCGACCCTCCCAGGTCCAAATGGGCTCCTTCCTCTCTGACATCTTTTTCTCCACCTGTGGTGTCCCCCAGGGATCCAACCTCTCTCCCTGGCTTTTCAATCAGTATCTGGCACTCCTTGCCCACCGCATCGCTGCTCTCTGCCCCCACTTTCAGTGCTATGCGGACGATACCCAGCTCATTTTCAGGCTACCCTCGGCCTCCTCCTCTCCTTCCCTCATCTCCGACTGTCTGTCTGCTATCCAGGAATGGTGTGCCGCCAATGACCTCTGCCTTAACGCCAGTAAGACTGAGATTCTACTCATCGGCACACCCACTCCCTCCTTTCCTGCAGCTCTCTGGCCGGCCTCCCTTGGCCCTCTTCCTGCCCCTACCTGCAAAGCTAAAAACCTCGGGGTCATCTTCGACTCCACACTCTCCTTCTCTCCTCATATTTCTGACGTCTCTAAGAAGTCACACTACCAGCTGCACCTCCTCAGAGGTATTCTTCCCTTCCTCTCCTTCCCCCAGAAGCTCACTGTCTCCCGAGCCCTGGTTCTCTCAAGGCTGGACTACTGTAACAGCCTCTATCTTAATCTGCCTGCCTCCACTCTCCGCCCTCTGCAACTTATCCAGAACAGAACTGCGAGACTTGTCCTTGGCCTCAAGCCCAGGGACCGTATCTCTCCAGGACTGAAATCTCTTCACTGGCTCCCAGTGGCTGCGAGGATTAAGTTCAAAACCCTCTGCATTGTCCACAAGGCCTTCTGGGGCCTGGGGCCACAATACCTTCAACTCTCTCTTCCTAAATATCTGCCTTCACGAGCCCTTCGCTCATCCGTCTCCAACTCCCTCATGGTCAGCCGCTTCTCGAAGCAACGAGCTGGGGGTAGATCTCTCTCCGCAGCAGGGGCCTCCCTCTGGAACAGCCTTCGTGCCTCCCTGAAACTTGAGGAGAACCATCTCCGGTTCCGGAAGCACCTCAAAACCTTCCTCTTCGCTTCTGCCTTCTCTCTCCCTCTCCCCTGCTAAACCTGCTAAACTCCCCACTGAAGTTTGCACTAAACCTGCATCTGGGCCACTCTCAGCGACCTCGGTCCAGGGCCCAGCCACTCTCCACTTGCACTGCCTCCCTGGCTCCCCCTGCACTGTGGGACTGTCACTGCATCCCTACAGCCCCCTTCCCAGCACTTGCTCTGCACTTACCTCGCACTTGCCACCAGCTGGCCCTTTTATTATTATTTATTATTTTATTACGCTACTTACCTTGTACTGCACTTTCCCCCCACCTCCTCCCCCTGCACTTTCTCCTTTTCCCCTTACCTCTGCACTTGCGCGATCTGAATGACACCTGGCCTAGTAGGATCGTTTGTCTGTCTTCCCCTTGTTTCCCCCCTCCCTGCCTCGTCGCGCCTTGAAACACTTGTGTATAGGGGCGTTACAAATACCATATCATATCATATCATATCATAGATCCCATAGACTTGCTGAGAAAGTCATTCCCAGTTCCAAAAAATGGTCCAGTGAAGACATAGATAGGGTCATGTCAAGAATGTCTTCCTTGGCTGATTTTTATGATAAAAATCCTGAACATTTCCTCTCGTATGATCCACAAGGGGCCACACCCTCAGGCTCTACTGATCCTATCCCCCCGAGTAAGAAGGCTCGGTTTGAAACCCCAATGAGGTCTGAACCCTTCGAGGTACAACCTTACGTAACACCATACTCTCGGTATCAAGGAGAGGCTTCCTTTGGTGGAGACCAAGAGTTTGATATGATAGAAGAGCAAACCGGGACGGGATACTATGGGGATGATGAGGACCAGGAAGAAGAAGGGGATGACCCGGAAACATACAGAGTGGATTCCCCGGTAGAGAACGAAGCCCCGGTTACCGACTCCCCGGTCGATAACCAGCCCCTCCTAAATGAGGTTCTCGCTCGCGCAGCAGAACATTTTCACATTGACACCCACGGTGTACAGGAGGAAAGGGACTTCGCAGAAGAGTTAGTGGGAGAAAGGAGGCCGGTTGCCCAGACCATCCCTATCCTTAAATCCATTCAGCGGAGAATAGATCCGTCCCTGGTGAACCCAAACCTCACCAGAGCAGTCAATCCCAGGGTTGAAAAACTTTTCAGGGCAGCTCAGTCTGACCCTCTCTATATAAGAGGACATCTGAAGCCAGACTCCCTAGTTGTTACCAACACTCGTAAGAGGGCTGGAACACCCTTGTCTTCGCCAGAAGCTCCTCCCGACAAGGAGAGCAAAAAACTATACGGTTTCGGCAGGAAGGTAGCCTCAACGTCCGCCTATCAAGCAAGGATTGCTAACTCCACCACCCTGTTGGCCAGCTACAACTGCCATCAGTGGGAAGAAGTCGCGGCTCTCATAGCCTCTGCTCCTGAACCGTTAAAGGGCCAATTAGCTCGGATTTCCGCAGAGGGTAGAGCCGTGTCTGGTTGCATTTTGAAAGCAACCTTCGACGCCGCGGACAACGCAGGCAGATTGATAGCAGAAGGTACTGTTATGAAGAGACACGCGTGGTTATGGCAGTCTGGTTTTAAGACAGAAACTCAGGCATCATTGTTTGACAAACCGGTGGAAGCTGATCTGTTGTTTGGGAAGGCGGTCGAGGACGCACTGAAAAATGCCAAGGACGAATACGAGACACTCAAATCCCTTGGCCAGTTAACCAATAAACCCCCCAACCAGAGAGGGAATAGTAATTTTCGTCGCCCACGCGGCCAAAATTCCCAGAGAGGAACTAACTATTCCCAGGGGCAGGGTACACAGTGGAACAACAACCAACAGTCTACCCAGGGATACGGCAGAGGTAATAGGAGAGGTCGTGGTAAAGGCAGAGGCAGCCCCAGCAAGGGAGGCGGCACGCCTCCACCAAAGCAGTGACGCTCAGTTCAGGGTCCCTTCTCACGCAACCCCAGTAGGGGGACGCATTTCCAACTTCACCCAAGGTTGGGAAGTGATCGCATCAGACAGATGGGTGCTGTCCACAGTGTGCGCAGGATACTGCATAGAACCCTTAGAGCGTCCCCGAAACCACCCTCCACGACAAAGAACACATTCTCTAGACCACCAAAGAATCCTCCTCGAGGAGATCGTCAATCTGCTAGCAAAGGACGCAATCAAACTCGTCCCGGGACACCAGGTAAACAAGGGTATTTATTCAACTTACTTCCTTGTACCAAAGAAAGATTTAACAATGCGCCCAGTATTAGACTTACGGCCTGTAAACAAATATGTCAAGCCCCAAAAGTTTTGCATGACTACTCTCCAAGAGGTAATCCCCCTCCTAAAAAAGGGGGACTACATGGCAACATTGGACATGAAAGATGCCTATTTTCATATTTCCATGTTCCCAGCGCAAAGAAAGTACTTGCGCTTCAAGTTGGACAGTCGGCACTACCAGTTCAAGGTACTGCCCTTCGGAATAGCCTCGGCTCCAAGGGTATTCACCAAGGTACTGGCGGTGGCGGCAGCACACCTATGCAGGGAGACAATCCCGGTGAACCCTTACCTGGACGACTGGCTCATCACGGGGGAAACCCCAGCGATTTGCAGAACGAACATTCAAAGAGCAATCGACCTCTTCGAATTGGGTTTCTCAATAAACGAGAAAAAGTCAAGTCTGGTGCCAAGCACCTCCAAACAGTTCCTATGAGCTATCCTAGACACACAACAGGGGTTGACGTTTCCATCAGAGGAGAGAATTCGGAATATACTACTGCAAATTCCTCAATATCAGGCCGGTCGTCAGATAACGGTATGCAAAGCAATGCGTTTGCTAGGCATGATGGCGTGATGTATTTACCTGGTCCCCCACGCGCGCCTGCGCATGCGTCCCATGCAGGAATGGTTGGCGAAACAGTGGTCTCAGGCAAGTGGTCAGTGGGACGATCTAGTGGTCGTTTCGCCAACACTGGTACAAAGCCTTCACTGGTGGACAAGAGAAAATCTGTCCAAGGGGAAACCCTTTTACGATCCCGAGATACAGGCGGTAGACACAACCGATGCATGCCTGACAGGGTGGGGAGCTCACCTCCTCCACCACACAGCTCAGGGGCTCTGGTCTCACTCAGTGGCCAAGAATCACATCAACCTGCTAGAGCTTCTGGCAGTATTCAGAGCGCTTCAAGCGTTCGAACCCTACTTGCTGAATCTGTCAGTGCAGATCCAGACGGACTGCACTACAGCCATGTTTTACATAAACAAGCAGGGGGGGACTTGTTCGCCAAATCTGTCCAAACCTGCCCAGAAATGTGGACATGGGCACTCAAACGGAACATCTTCCTGTCATCGCAACATGTTCCAGGGGATCTCAATTCTCTAGCAGATGCAATAAGCAGAGATCCCCTCCCAGAGTAGCACGAATGGTGTCTACACAGAGAAATCGTAGAAGATCTCTTCTCTCACTGGTGTCCCCCCACCATAGACCTATTCGCCACAAGCGAAAACAGACAATGCCCAAGATTCGCATCCAGATTCCCACAACCAGGATCCCAGGGAAACGCCCTGTGGATGAACTGGTCAGGAATGCTTGCATATGCTTTTCCACCAACTCCTCTCATCAGGAAGGTGGTGAACAAGATGAACAGGGAATCGATGACGCTTGTCCTAGTTGCTCCCATGTGGGCAAGACAACTGTGGTTCCCACACTTACGGAGACTAGCGACGTGCGACCCCATCAAACTCCTGGGCTGGTACAACATACTGTCCCAGCATCAAGGTCAAACAGTACATCCTCTACCCAGCTCAATGAACCTAGCAGCATGGCTCCTGAGGTCATAGAGTTTGGACATCTAAATTTACCTCAAAGATGTATGGACATCCTAAAAGAATCTAGGAAGCCTAACACGAGGCACTGCTACTTTGACAAGTGGAAGAGATTTGTTATCTGGTGCCAGAATAGACAAATCAACCCAGTTGATTGCACTCCTTCAACTATTGTTACATACATGCTCCACCTGCTGGATGCAGGACTAGTTTTTAACTCACTGAAGGTACATCTGGCAGCTCTGTCAGCATACACCACCTCCCATAACAAGGTGTCGTGGTGGAAAGGTCCAGTGGTTAAAGCCTTCATGGAAGGAGTAAAGTGACTTCACCCTCCAATTTCAAACCCACCACCAGGGTGGGACCTTAATGTGGTGCTAGCTAAACTCATGGGCCCCCCATTCGAACCCATGCATAAAAGCAGTCTATTTACCTGTAACTGTATTTCTCCAGCATTGGTATCTTTCATAGATTCACATGCGCCCACCCGCCTCACCTGAAAGGCTGCTCCTACACTCAGCACCCATCATACTGTAGTTCCTACGGTTCAAAATCTGAAGATGGCTGTCTGGGGCGGTGCTTAAGCCCTACCACCTCATTGGTTGGGGCTATAAAGAACCAAAGTAAGGTGGAGGGACTACACAATGGAATGGCTCATAGGCCATAATGGGGTATTTACATGCATTCTCTATGTAATAATGGATGTATAGTAAAACATTTTTAATAATTATTTTAATCAGAGGATTCCCAGTCTGATGACGGGGAATATTCAAGCATGTGAATCTATGAAAGATACCAATGCTGGAGAAATACAGTTACAGGTAAGTAACTTAAGACTTACTTCGCCTTACAGAAAAATGGCTGATTCTGTCCAATAGTGTAATTCCTGCTGCGCTTTCGTCTGCCCAGTCATTCTCACCCCCCTCTATCCTCTAGACGTGGTGGTGGTATCCAGTCTTCATGTGCCTCTGTTTTGGATCACTCTGTTGGGTCATCCCTGTTTCTCATCTTTTGAATATCATTACTGAAACTCTTAGGCAGCTACTTTTGTCATGTAACGGCCTAACCAAAGAAAGAAACATCATTACTTTCCAGAGACCTGGAGAATAGAAAGCGTAAAACCAGGAAACCAGGCTGAAGAATCCTGCACTGTGTGTCGGAGATACCCGGGTCCCTCCCGCACCAACAATGAAGGCGGGGCAGATTACCAGCCGCCGTGGTTCCGACCATGGCTCCAAGAACAAAGCAGCATCAATAAGAGCAACACAGCCGGTGAGTTGGGGAGACCGAGACAAGACCACTCTGTTAAATCCAAGGTTGCAAGCAGCAACATTGTGTGGCGACTGCTGGAGCGAACATTGTCAAAATGCGTATGAGACGTAATTGAAGTGAACTGCTGATGAGTGATTGACCTTTAAAGCAAACTACAATACCTTTTGACAGAGTGGTCCGGCACAGCATGGGTGCCCAATCGAAGGTATCTGTAAGGTATCCAGCTGAGAAGTGACGAAAGTAGATACATTTGATTTGAGGCCGGCAGAGGGAGATCATTTGAAAATGGACAAATAAATGTGAATCGAAGTGGTAAAACGACGGGTCAAGCAAAATCCTATGTACAGTCGAAAGCCTTTGATATCGATGAAATAGAGAAAGTTGGGAGGCCACCATGGGGCGCAGGCAAGATGGCTACCTGAACTGTTAGCTCCTCACCCAGCCCCGGGAAACCTGTGGAGAAAACGAGGAGAAAGGGCTCTATTCCGCACCATGTGGTGATATTCTTAGAGCGGAACCGAAGAGTTGTCTAAGGGTGTAACGCCAGAGCCTGGAGGTGCCTCCTGAGCTTAGAACGGCCACCGGGAGTCGGAGCGCGTCCTCCCCTCCCCACAGCTGTTGTACACGAGGCCAGGGTGGAGAGCGGGACCATCCGGCTTTCCCACTGGAGGAGAGGGGCAACGTGAAGCAGTGCCACCTGCACAGACACGCACGGGCAGCTGAAGCGCCATAATCAGGGGTCGCCCAGACACCCACGAACCTACACACACCTGGGGAAATGATTCAGACCCAGCCGGCACCCTTCTGCCTCATCCACACTCTATGCGGCAGAGGGACGGAGCAGAGGTTGCTGCCTCCCAGCCCAGTGAGGGGCAGCGATGAGGAACGGAGCAACGGATGAGGCTGCAAACGTGGCGCCTTCTTGGAGGCAACACCCGCCAATGCGGGAACATCTGGCTTCCCCACTGAAAGAAGAGAACAAAGTGCAGCACTGCCACCCGTATAGAGCTTCACGGGCAGTGGAAACCCCAAAGTCAGGGGGTGTGCCTGAGCACCTAAGCACCTACGAACCTTCCCATGCCTGGTGGGACCATCCTGACCCTGCCGACACCCCTCAGCCTCTCCCACGCTCTTCGTGACAGAGGGACTGGGCAGAGACTGCCACCTCTCATCCCGGAGAGGAGCAACGACAAGGAGCAAAGTAACGGACCAAGCCGTGTTCGTGGCGACTTCCTGGGAGCAGGACCGGCAACATTCTGTTGGACGAAGGGAGGCTACGGGTGAGCCATTTACTGCTACAAGGCACCCCCCCACCCAGAAGTGTTGACTATCTGTCTTGGGCAGACACAGGAGCGCGTCCGCGGCAACAATCATATGCCGCACTGACAGTAGGTCCTCTGGCACCTCGCTGGAGCGTGAGGAGTGTCAGAGACCTGGCCACAGCTCCAAGGCGACCTCTCACCCGCTCCCTCAGCATTCTTCCCCCAGCCCGGGCCGACGCAGGAGGGCGCCCTGGGGCAACACATGCGGAGAAGAGCGGACTAGGATAACAGCTCTCGTAAGGCGAGGGGGCTATTTGACTGCCAGAGGGTGGCTGTTGCCGGGGGGAGTGGACACACGCCTGGCACATTGGGGAAGCCCTATGGAGGGAAAGGCTGCCTGAGCAGACGACCTTGAGGGGACCCCTATTCTCAAGAGCACTAAATGTCCATAGGGGCCACTTTACCCATACTGAAGTACAGTGAGACGGAGGAGAGAGTGAAGACCAGTGCCCCTGATGCCCTGCTGCCTGAAGAACCACAGGAGAAGCCACGTGGAACCCAGAGCTACATGGACTGAAAGGAGCTCCTAGTCGGGGGAATTGCGCTCAGCCACAACAGGAGTGCAGGAGGTGAACAGTGATAGGAACTATCAAGGGGAGAACCCCAGCATGGGATCCACAGGACATGCATTACGATCTGCAATGTACCCAGTAAGCCGCCCCTGACCCCCCCAGACAACGCCCGCACATTGGGCCTGGACCCCATTGCAATGAGACACTGACCCCAACAGGATGATACACCCCTGACGGGGAGAGGAAGGTTCCAGCACACTGGGCCCACCCAACAGGACTGGAGGCTACTCCCCCATCGGCTGACAGAGAAGATTGGGCCACTAGACGGGAAGACAGGAAATAAGTGGGGTTACTGCTCTGTGTAGTAGACGTTACGGCTGAAAGCCTTGTGGCACAGAAACCATACAAGGCCATATTAGGAGCCCCCCCTTGCCCTGCTGATAGTCAGGCCTGACCCCCTGGGATCACTAGCTCGGACTTGGAGAGATACGCTCTTGGCCTACTGGAACTGCGCTATTACTTCCTGGCAACCACGGACAGGGGAGAGTGGGGTACCCTCTGGAAGCAGACCTTTGGGGCACTGGAAACGTACCACAATCATCTGGAGAATTTGGGAGCCTTGGGAATTGGCCAATCCATGAGCTGGAAGGGGGCCTTAGCTAAGTATCAGTTCCAGGCAGAAAGTGCTAGGATGGAGCTCGGAAGCGCCTCTGAAACCCCAATGGAATTGGGCTCCATAAAAGGTGACATCCAGACCATCCTTGGGGAGATAAGGGGGATGAGAATGGACCTGGGGATTAAGCTCGCTGATCTCACGACCAAAGTAACTACTCTGGTGGACAGAATGGACAGGGTCGAGGCCAACCAATCATCTACCAGGCTCCTGGAGACACAGATGGAGGCAAGGTTTATGGAAATGCAACGCCGAGAGGAGGAGCTCTGCCTCAAAGTAGATGACATGGAGAACCGCGAGAGAAGAAACAATCTACATGTCTTCGGGCTAGTGGGGGCTGAGGGTGAGACCCCGTTCAGCCTGGAAGGTAAGGTGCAGGACATAATAAAGATTGCCCTGAGGGCGGACGTTGGAGAAGGGGTCATGATAGACAGTCTACCGGGCTGGGAGGGCAGTGAGGGGCTCCCGTTCGATGTTGGCACCTCTGCATTACTACAGAGACAATTCCAGGATTCTTGAGAAGGCGAAGGACCTTCGGGAAATACAATACAGAGACTCCAAAGTGGCCATTTTCCATGACCTTTCTGCCCTTACATTGCTGATAAGGAAAAAATGTGGAGCCTTCACCAAATGGCTACAAGAGAAAGGGGTTAGATACTGCTGAGGGCACCCATTTTATCTGGCTTTTGAATTGGATGGGGAGAGACACCATCTGGTGGCTGACGAGGACATCCAGAGAGTTACGGAGGACTTGGTTGGTGGTCGTGATGGCCCCTCAGTCAATCGGGGCAATGGAGAACCAGATCCAGCCCTGGACCGAGAGGCCCGGATTCAACCAGGGGAAAACAGGGCAAGAGGGGTCCGGAAATTCCAGAAAGTTAAACATCCCCCTGCTGCCTTTGGGGGACACCTGAAGTGAAATGAAAATGCCTCATAGGTGTGCTACACTTCTGCACTCCCTCAGCGGACCCCTCGGATAGCCTGGGGGAGTAAAATGACCTAGTAAATGGCCGCTGTTGACCTGTTCACTCCCCCTTGTCGTTGCCAGCAGCGTTGGACTGGTGATATTTTGTTTGTAGTTTCGCCTGTTGTGCTTTGCATGATGCTCTGATGGTATTTTGAGTTTGTTCAATGAAGGGGACATGGGGACTTTGGAGGGAAGAGTTTGGGGACCGTGACCCGAGGCTATTGGGACACACCATATGTTTCGATCCAACTTGGAGATGAAGGATGAGAAAATCCTGTTAGATATACATCCCATGGCAGGGGATGAGTCCCTGTTGGTTCATCGACCAAGCCCAGTCATTCTGGAGGTGTGGACGGACGCCTCAAAGGAAAGGGTGGTGTGGACGGAATGGGGGGATTGGTGTCAATATACAGGGTATGTCACATATTCTTAAACTAAGGACGGCTTCGTACCCAGCAGGACGCACGGGGTATCCAGGATGCAGGGTGAGGAGAGGTGATGGTAGAGGGACGAGTTGGCACGCTGAACGTCAAGGGCTTAAACTCTCAGAATAAACGGTCCCTTACTAGCAACAAGTTCCGCAAACAGAATCTGGTGATCCTCTTTTTGCAAGAGACACACTACCGGCGGGGTGCGGAGTCACTGATAAAGGGGAAAGAAATAGGCAGAAACGTCTGGGCTTCACATAAATCCTCCAAAAAAGAGGGGGTGGGTATACTCCTGGGCAAATCGTTCCATCTTATGGATATTGCGATCAAGAGAGGCTTTGGAGGCAGATTCCTAGGAATAAAGGGCACTTGCGAGGGAATGCGGATCACATTGGCCACCCTCTATACACCCAATGTTGGCCAGATGCAGTTCATACGCCACGTGTTCATGTTATTGGAAGAATGGGCAGAGAGAACCATGGTTCTAGGTGGGAACTTCAACTTCATAGTGGACCCCCAGCTGGATTGGTGGTCAGCAAAGAACGGGGACGAGAGGGGCTACAAAGGACAATCTGGCCATGTGGGACCTCCTACAAGAGCACTACTCTGGTTGACGTATGGTACAGGTCATGGCCGGACCCCAGGAGCTATACATTCTCCCCCCCCCCGCCCACATCAATCATATACGAGAATAGACCTCTTGCTTTTATCAGAGGAGGGTGATGGGGAGATCAGGTGCCAACTGTGGAGGCTGTCACATGGTCAGATCATGATCTGGCAGCGGTGGACTGTAGGTTGCCCAAGGCCTTGGGGAACTGTAGGTGGCGGTGTAATGACACTCTGCTCAGGGACCAGGTATTTAGGGAGTTTCTGAGAAAGGAAATACGGGCCTATTTCGAGACCAATGATAATGGGTAGACCGACCTGATGATGGTATGGGAGGCAGCGAAGGATACCTTGCGTGGCCTGCTCGGTGCGGAAGCTCCCGTAGGAAACGCGAAAAGGGCATTGATTGAGAGTAACCTTCATAAAGAACTGAGAGCAATGCGGTCGCAACTCAACTGGAGGGAGGTAGATAGGGAGGCTCTCCTAGGGGAGATGAGAGGCAAGAGACAGGCACTGCACACAGTCCTTATTGGGGAGGCGGCCAAGAAGATGAGGTATACCAGGCAAAGATACTATGAAAGGGGGGACATGGTGGGGACTCTGCTTGCACACAGGGCAAGAGGCTGTAGGACTGTAAGGAGGGTTGAAGGTGTACGTGACTTGGGCGGGAGGAGACGGACACGGGGGGCTGAGGTAACAGAATGCTTTGCGAGTTTCTATAAATACTCGTACGTCCCGTCCCCTTTCCTCCATACTTGTGGGACATCTCTCCGTCCTGAGCACTTTATAAAAAGCATCCAATTTTTTTTCAAAAATGTGTCCCTCCTCTCTTTCCTGCTCAGGGCCTGGCACGCGGCCGTAACCCTGCCCACCTCGGCTCCGCCCCGCGCATCGCCCATCGGTCCTTTTCTCCGCTCGATCGGTGCCGGACGCACTTGCATCCTCCGAAGATTTTCTTCCCTTTTTTCCTCTCTGGCTCTCGCTAGCGTTCGTTTACTAGTCTGTCTATGTCTTTCAAATTAGACTTTCCAGATTGTTCATCGTGTCACCGTCGCTTCGCGACGGCGGATCCCCATCCTCTTTGTTTAGTGTTTGGGTCCGGAACACCGTTGGGACTCCTGTTTTTACTGTGACTCCCTGTCGGTCCGGGCACTTCAACGTCGGTTGGAACGGTGGGAGGAGGTGTTCTGACAAACTCCTCCTTCGCATTTTCAGGCATTCATCGACGAGAAGAAGAAACGCCCGGTAAGTTCTTTACTTTTTAGAGCACCCCGGCCGGGGGATACCTTTCCGGGTTCCTCTCGGTCCGGGAGGGGCGTTGATCGCTCTGTCACCGGGGTTCGCCCTGAGGTGCCGTTGGGCCTAATAATTCTACCGGAGTTTTCTCTGAGGGTCTTCGTAAGGGGCCTGTGAACACCAGATTACGCTCTGAGGCCCCTCCTGTGGGAGCTGTTTGTAGACCCAGTTCTACTGAATCGTGGGGTACCGGAGCTCGCTCTGAGGCCGCTCTGTCGGCTTCCCTCAAAAACAAGACCGGGGTGCACCCCGAGGCCTTGGCTGGGCTGGTTGTTACCGAACAGATGTTCAAGGCCCGTGCAGATAAGGCTGTTACCGGGCCTAGGTATGAGGTCCCTCGTTCAGAGGCTAAAGCTACCAGCAGTTCTGAGAGGCCGGACAAGGCTTTGTCGGTGAAAGCACACCGTTCCCGCTCTTGTGGTGATACCAGATCGGTTGAGGGGGCAAAGAAGCAAAGTTCTTCTTTTACAGACAGTGCTGAGGTCCTTCCTTCGAAGGCTAATTTTGCGGTTGGTATGTCACAAAAACATTCCAGGACTCATAGTATCGGCTTGTCCGAGGTTCCTTATGTTAAGGCTAAGATTAAGACCCCTGATCCATCGACGGGGACCCCTGCCTCACTTCCTCACATGTCGCAGTTCCCCTCAGATGAGGACAAAATGGCGCCCGTTCCCGCCACGACCACAGCGGCCATTTTAGGTGCTACCCCTACAACTACGCCATCGGCCTCTGGTCTAGGGCACAGTTCCTTGGGTGAACCTAAGGTCCCTTGTGCGCATCCTTACTGGCCAGTTTATGATTGGAACACCCGGATGCCTCTTCCGCACAATGTTTCGTTGCCCGCGGGGGCGGCCCCTTTAATTTATGTGGATACGTCGGTAGAGGGGCCGGTGTGGCACCCTTCCCCGTTACGTTCCTGGATTTGTCCACCCCATGAGAGGCCTCCTGAGGTTCCGAAGCAATCTCCAGAGGATGCTTTTTTCGGTACTTTTCAAGCGCTTATGCGCACCAACCCCATGAGGGAATATTTCAAAGGGCTTTTCAAGGAGATATGTCCACCTGCACTTCCGGCTCCACCCGTTCCTCCGGTGGTTCCGCCGGCGCCTCCCTTGCCTGTGGTGCCTCCCCCGGCTCTTCCGCCTGTGCCTCCATTGTCCCCAGTAGACAAGGCAGTGCCTGACACGGCTCAGCAGGATCCTGACCTGTTAGATGACCCTCAAGGCGATCAGGACAACGAGGACCTTCCCCGCTCTATCAGAGCCTTTCATGACCGGATACTGGACATGATGAGTTTCTTAGATGTTCCGGTGCCCGAGGCACCCGCTCTGCAGGAGGGCGTTCTTTCAGGGGCGTTCACCCTGTCTCCCTTGGAGCGTACCGGCCTGTTCCTGCAGAAGGACGTTCTGGCTGAGGTCCGAAGAGTCTGGGAAAAGCCACACTCGGGACTTTTTGTCAATAAGAAGATTGACGCGAGGTACAGGCTGCATTCTTCGGAAGAGATGGCCCTGTCGTATTGTCCGCCTCCCTCCTCCACAGTTGTGGCTGCGGGCTACGTTGCAATACAGACCTGCAGCATCCTCTTCCACGACGGCTACTCAGGTCTTGGGAAAGGAGGACAAGCTCCTGGACTCCCTAGGGAGGAAAATCTTTGCCAACTCGGCTTTGCAGCTCAGGCAGGCCAACGCTGAGGTGATATTGGCGGGAGCTAAAATGCAGATGTGGAAAGGACTGTCGGAGTTTGAGGAGCACATCCCGGTCGAGAAGTTGGAAGACTTCAAAGGATGACTTTCCGATGCCAGGGTCTTGGCCCAGGATCTCCTGGAGGCTGCGGCTCACCACGTAGACACCTCGGCTCGGGGCCTGATGCTTGGGGTTGATACCTCACGGCAGGCGTGGCTGCATGCCACTAAATTTTCTAAGGAAGTGCAAGACAAGGTGTTGAACCTTCCATTCGATGGTAAGGAGCTTTTTCATTCTACTGATGTAGAGCTCACCAAGACCAAGGATAGCACTCAGACTGCTAAATCATTGTCTGTTCTGGTCAAAACTCATTTCAAATCCCAGAGACCGTTGTCGCAAAGTCGACCCTCCTCTGGTTTTAGGGGCTTCCTCGACCGCAAATCTCTCAGAGTGGATACTCCTGCGGGGAATAACCACCGTAGACAACAACGCACGCGGTTTTTCTCCCGCTCCTCAGCCTCCTCATCAGGTTCAGGTGGCACCGCCACCGATAAACCTGCCAAATGAGGGTTTTCAGCACTCGCACGAGACCCCAGTGGGAGGACGCATTGCGTCTCATTGGGAGGCGTGGCAGACCATCACAGAAGACAGATGGGTCTTGTCAGTCGCTCGAGCGGGCTTCTGCTTACCTTTACCCCCTACCCCACCCCTCAACCCTCCTTTTCAGCTGCCGGGCTCACCCTCCCTCAAGGCTCAGAAACTTCTGGACCTCAGAGCTGTGGAACCCGTTCCCCTTGGGGAGCGAGGGGAGGGCTTCTACTCCCGGCTGTTTACGGTGCCCAAACCCAACCAGGCTGGCCTGCGCACCATCTTAGACCTTTCCCAGTTCAATCTTTTCCTACCCCAAGAGAAATTCAAGATGATCACGCCCAGCCAGATACGCTCCTCCTTACAGATGGGCGATTGGCTCAGCGTTGTGGATCTTCAGGACGCATACATGCATATCCTGATTTGGAACCCACACAGGAGATATCTCTGCTTCTCTTTGGGAGATGAGCACTTCCAGTTTTGAGTGCTTCCTTTTGGTCTCAGCTCAGCACCGCGTGTCTTTACGAAGATGATGTTGGTGATCGCAGCCTATCTTCGTCTCTAGGGTATCCATGTGTATCCGTATTTGGACGACTGGCTCTTACGCAGCCATTGTCCGCTAGCAGCAGCGGGCCATCGCCAGTCTCTCCTTCAGCTCCTGTTCCGTCTCGGGCTGTCGGTGAACTGGCAGAAATCTTCCATGACGGTCTCGCAGGACCTGATTTTCCTGGGTTTTCGTTGGAACACGATCGACTGCAGAGTGTACCTGACCGGGGACAGGATGGCGGATCTGTTAGCCACGTGTCAGATGTTTGCGCAGTCGGAGAGCATGTCGGCCTGGTGGTTCCAGAGGCTTCTGGGCCTCGTGGCCTCATGCGTGCTGGCTCTTCCTCTTGCTCGTCTCGAGATGAGACGGACCCAGATGGCTCTCCGGAGTTCATGGCGTCAGGCAGTGGATCCGGATTCCATGCAGATAATGATTCCGGATTCCATGAGAGTGGACCTGGATTGGTGGTCATCTCTCAGCAATCTGTCTGGGGGCACAGGGTTTCAGGACTCGGTCCCCAGGGTGACGATCACGACGGACTTCTCCCTTCTAGGGTGGGGTGCGACATTAGATCTTCTTCAGGTTTCGGACCTCTGGTCGCCTCAGGACAAGCTCCTGCACATAAATCATTTGGAGCTTCTGGCGATCTACCTAGCGCTCAGGGCGTTCAGACCGCTCATCGTCAACAAGGTGGTCCGCATAAGAACGGACAATGTGGTGTCAATGTATTACATCAACAAACAAGGGGGAACAAGGTCTCCCCACATCGTGGACCTGTCCATCCAGATTTGGGAGTGGGCCGTGCTTCATGGTGTCTGGCTGCTTGCAGTGCACATCCCGGGTCAGCTGAATGTCACAGCGGATGCCCTCAGCCGGCGGACAGTGGCCAGCTACGAGTGGGAATTGAAGGCGGAGGTCCTCTCATGGATTTCTCACGCTGGGGCACACCGGAGGTGGACCTCTTTGCGACGGCGGCGAATAAGAAGCTTCCTCAGTATGCTTCCAGAGGGGGGCTGGGAGCCTCCTCTCTGGGGGATGCTCTCGAGATTCCATGGCACAACATGAGAGCTTACGCCTTCCCGCCTCTGCCTCTAGTTCACCGTGCAATTTGGAAGTTGAAGAACTCGGCGGACTGTTCCCTTCAACTCATAGCCCCGTGGTGGCCGGCCAGGTTTTGGTTCTCAGAACTTCAACACATGTTGGTGTACCCACCGATCAGGTTACCAGTAACTCCCGATCTTCTTCACCAAGGGGAACAACAGATGTGGCACCCCTACCCACAATCGCTCAGCTTGGCGGCATGGTGCCTGAGTTCAAGTCTTTAGAGCATCTGAGTTTGTCTGCGGATAACATGCGCATTATCCAGGCAGCCAGGAAACCCTCGACCAGATCTCAATACAAGAGTAAATGGCTCAGGTTCTGTCATTGGTGTTTGGAGAAGAAGTTGGATCCGAGGGTGGCCACGATTGACAGTGTTGTCCTTCGTGTCCTCCCTAGCAGAGTCAGAGGTTCATGTCCAGTCATGCAGGACTTATCTCTCAGCGGTTTCCGCTTACCTTTCTACAGACCTGTGTTCTTATTCTCTAACTAACCCAGTGGTGAAGAGGCATTTTGCTGGCTTTACACGCCTCTACCCTTCGGTTTGTATTCCGCACCCGCCATGGGACCTAAATGTAGTCCTGATGGCGCTGTGCCACAAACCCTTTGAACCAATGGCTACGGTGGATCTCAAGTACTTGTCTTGGAATATGTCCTTTCTAGTCGCCGTTACGTCAGCAAGGAGAGTGAGTGAGCTCCAGGCATTGTTGTTGGAGCATCCTTTCTTGGTCTTTCACAAGGTCCTTCGCACAAACCCGGCTTTTCTACCAAAGGTGGTGACCGAATTCCATCTAAATCAGTCGATCTCCCTTCCGGTCTTTTTTCTGAACCCCGCCTCAGAGGCTGAAAGGGTTCTACACTGTCTTGATGTCCGAAGAGCTCTTAAGTTCTACCTGGACAGGACTTCCGAGCTTCGGAGTTCTTCTCAACTTTGTGACCTTCGGTAACCCTCAGGGCAAGCCGGCGTCTAAGGCAACTATTTCTAGGTGGATTTCCGCCTGCATCACGGAATCTTTCACCGTCCAAGGGCTGAAACCCCCTGAGGATATACATGCACACCTGGTGCGGGGCAAGGCAGCCGCGGTTGCTTTTCAGAAATATGTCCCCTGGGAGTCCATCGCTAGGGCAGCTACCTGGGCCTCCCCAACTGCTTTCTGTAAGCATTACTGTCTCGACATGAGCTCAAGAGCTGATGCTCAGTTTGGTCAGGCTGTGCTGAAGAACCTATTTCAGTAAGGGGTATTTCCATCCACCCGTAGTTCCTGTAAGGAGTGCTTGGGAATCTCCCACAAGTATGGAGGAAAGGGGGCGGGACGTAGGAGTATTACCAGGTTACTCACCATAGTGACAACCTTACTCCTAGTCCATAGTCCCCTTTCCTCCATACGCCCACCCGGCGTCCCCTCTAAAAAGGTTCCCCTATTATTGCTAATGGGTCTTTGACCTGGCGATAGAAAAGGACTGATGGGCGATGCGTGGGGCGAAGCCAAGGTGGGCGGGGTTACGGCCGCGTGCCGGGCCCCGCGCAGGAAAGAGAGGAGGGACAAATTCTTGAAAAAAATGTGGATGCTTTTTACAAAGTGCCTCGGTCCCGTCCCACAGGACGGAGAGATGTCCCACAAGTATGGAGGAAAGGGGACTATGGACTAGGAGTAAGGTGGTCACTACTGTGAGTAACCTGGTAAGAACTGTACACAAAACAGGAAGGGGAATTGGTGGTGGAAATGCAGAGCTATCTGTCCGGGCAAAACCTTCCTAGGCTCACTGAAACAGAGCGGGAGGCCTTAGAGAGGGATATAACTGGGGAGGATGTGGTGGAGGCTATCCAAAGGTTGAAAACAGGGAAGGCCCCAGGGGGAAGATGGCTTTACGGACAACTTTTATGAACAGTACCTATCCTCATTGGCAGAACCGATGGCAAAGTTAAAGGGGCAAGACACAATACACTCAACATTTCTTCAGGCCATGATAATGGTGATACCGAAACCTGGGAAAAACCCTGAAGACTGTGGCTCATTTAGGCCTATCTCCCCCTTAGATGTGGACGCTAAGGTCTTTGCCAGGATTCTGGCAACACGGCTAGAAAGGCACCTCCCCAGACTGATCCATCCGGATCAGGTCGGATTTGTGTTAAATAGGCAAGGAGCAGATAGAATGCGGAAAACGCTCCACGTGCTAAGCTCAAGGTCGGTATGGGGGGAAGGGGCGCTCCTACTATCCCTGGATGCCAAAAAGGCGTTCAATAGGGTAAGCTGGGCCTTTATGGGGGAAGTCTTCATCACTGGGAATGGGCCTGAGGTGGTTGGGCTGGCTATCAGCCCTATCCTCAAAACCCTTGTCAAGAATAGCAGTCAATGGCAGGGAATCAGGGATGTTTCCACTAGGGAGGGGAACACGACAGGGCTGCCCTCTGTCCCCGCTCATATATGCGCTAGTGATGGAACCATGGGCGGCGTCTGTCAGGGACAACGGGGAGATTAAAGGTGTTATAGTAGGGGAAACGCACTGTAAGATAAGCCTCTTCGTAGACGACACGCTCCTCTATGTGGCCGAACCATCCTAGTCGATACCACATGCGCTACGCAGGCTGGAGCAGTACGGGAATCTGTCAGGCTTCAAGGTAAAATCAGTTGCGTTCATAGCAGGGAAGTTGAGGAGGAATTTTTGCCGGGTCTCCCTTTCAAGTTACAGAGGGATACGTTTCACTATTTGGGGATTCAGTTGACTCAGTGCCCTGGAGCTTTGTTTGCTAGCAACTTTCTCCCCCTTTGGTCGGCAGTCAGAAGGGACATTGAGAGGTGTGCGGGATTGGGATTTTCGTGGATGGCGTGCCTCAATTCAGTAAAAATGGTAATCCTCCCCAAGTTCTTGTTCCTGTTTCAAATTTTGCCAACGCCGGTGCCCAGGTCATTTTTCTTAGAGTTGAGACGAACTTTGCTGTGATTCTCTGGACGGGGAAGAAGCATAGGATCTCGTATGAGACGCTGATAAGGCCAAAGGAGGAGGGGAGTATGGGTCTTCCTGATCTAGAAATCTATTCTAGGGCATCCCAGCTAAGAGCCCTAGTGGATCATTTTACACCAGGGACGGGGAAACAATTGGTTGCAATGGACAATGAGGTACTCTCACCGTCACGTTAGATGAATGGTTGTGGGTCCCCAAAGCCCGCATCCCAGGGAGGGTTCTGCGACATCCAGTGCTGGGGGTTCTGTGGTCTGTTTGGAAAGAGGTGGTGACAATAGGTGGCTTACATCATGGCCGTCGACCCCTGAGCTGCCTATGGGCTCCCCCGCTCCGGGATGGGATTGAGGAACCACTTGCGTTCCAACATTGGTATGAGGCCAGGACAGCTATGGGATGGGGGAACCTTTATAACTCTACAGGGACTGGAGAAGGCCTTGGGTCTGGACAAACTATCGCCTTTCCGTTATCTACAACTAAAGGGGGCCCTGACCGAGGAAAAATGGGGGGAGACCCTCAGGAAGGAGTTACGGATTTCGAGAAGTTTTTGATTTCTCATAGAGGCTCCAAGGGAGTGATATCTATGCTCTATGAGCTGCTCCTTCTAGCGGCCCCAAGGGAGCCCCCCCTGCAAAAGTGAAGTGGGGACAGGATCTGGGTGGGGATATTGATGACACAAGGTGGGCCA
The DNA here is from genome assembly GCF_040938575.1 of Ambystoma mexicanum. Lineage (NCBI taxonomy): Eukaryota > Metazoa > Chordata > Amphibia > Caudata > Ambystomatidae > Ambystoma > Ambystoma mexicanum. Next base: position 144,318,114 of record NC_090921.1, read on the forward strand.
GAATGTGTGCAGGCTGGCTAACCGTTCGACCGCTTCACTCCAGTGTCGGCATCAGGCCCTGAAACTGCTGTACAGATGGCATTACCTCCCAGTGTGGATAGCGCGGATGAGGGAGGGATACAACCCATACTGTTGGAAATGTCACACTGAGAAAGGGGACTATATACATATGTGGTGGAAATGTCCGATGGTGCAGACGTACTGGGGAGAGGTCCTGTCATGGATAAAAGAGGTGGATGGGATCCAGAGACACCTCTCCATGGATTCTTCTGTTCGCTGTGAATGTGGATGGGGAGTCTGGAGGGGAACAAGGCCACTTGTTTCATGTTATGATAGTGGCGGCTAGGTGCTGCCTTGCCCAGAGGTGTAAAAGCCCACAAATGCTAGGGGAAAAGGAGTGGGTCATCTAGGTTTGCGATATATGACATGGAGTTTCTAACCCACCTCATAGATGAGTCCAGGTCTAATATTGAGGGACTGTGGCTCCCGCTCTTTGAAAAGTATGGGCTGCTGGCCTGACAAGGTTGGGAATGGGCTACATGGTAAACCGCACTGGGAAGATATTTGGAGGGACCGCGGGACTTAGCGGACATGTTGCCAGTTTTGGGGATTCCAGGGGAGGTTTTCGGCTCATAGGCCCAGTATTCTAGCGTGCACGGAAGAGGCATCCTGATTTTGAATGAAGAGACATTACAATGCGTCCAGCTTCTGAAGAAGTTCCATTTGAAAAGTCTGTTACTAAGGGGGTGGGGGGAGGGAGGGAGGAAAATGTTATAATCAAGATGTGCGAACGTGTTATGATTGTTATTATGCGTTGTTGTAACCAAAATGCCAATAAAACTTAATTTTCAAAAATAAATAGAGAAGGTTTGGAAATGTACATGTATTGGGTCCGAACCCAGCAGAGGGAGATCAACTGAAGCTTTTGTGTTTATATGGGTCTGAGCCTGGCGGAGGGGCACCTGGGGTGAACAGTAAATCACCCAAGAAGTTGTATCAGTGAAAATCCTGAGAAGAAAGGAACTTTAATGTTTGTCTGTCGCATCAGGCCCTCTGAAGTAAGAGACTTTGAATGACAAAGAGACTTTTGCTCAGACGACCCTGATATTAAGATTCTGAACTGCATCCTCGTGGCAGACAAGCCAGAGAGTGTGCTAAGCTCGAGTGTGTCGCCTTTTCCCGTGTGGAAAACGTGAGGAAGGGAAGCCAACGGCTTGAATATCCTAACCTATCATTTCTTGAAGACTTTTCTTTTGCATAACATTGTTTCCCACACTATTTGTAATTAGAAGTAAGGATTGGCAATAGTTTTATTAGTATAGGTCCTTTTATTTTGACAAGACAGCACTAGGACTGTGTTATTATTATTTGATGTTGTAGCTTGCTCCCATCTTTAGATTTAGGATTAGATAGGCGTTTTTCAAACTCAATTGAAGTTCAATAAACACCCTTGAACTGTGATCACTTGTGTTTGTCTTACTGTTTGATACCATGCCTTCCGTACAGTGCTGAGGGCTATGCACGGTTCTCCGACCCCGCCACACAGTAATGCCTACAAGGCAAGATTGTGTGCAGCACCCTTTGGCAGACTACAGCAACCTTGACCTCCTGGCAATAGGAACCCAACCTTTTGTATAAGTCTGTACTACACAGATTGGTAGTGTAGCTGAGCAGCCAGGCTTATCGCAAGAGGGGTCAATGTGAGCAGTAGGGTTTTTACACAGAGATTCACAGTGAAAAATATTCAAACAAACTCTTACACTCGAGCTTTCTTGATTACACAATTATTCATTTATTTAACAGTCATTTCAATAAGCCTTCTTCAGAAGGGAGCAATATATAACCAACACACAAATACACTTCAAAATACACACTCTAAGTTTCTCTAAATCGGCAAGTTCCCATTTGGGAGATGGTTCCTAAACCCTGAGGTGACTTAAGTAACTAGGACAACTTGGACATTAATATATCACAGCTACATTTAGAGCAATACTGAGTTGGTGTGAAAGAAAAGGGTTTGGCAATAAAATAAAAAGGCATACAAATATTCTGCTGCAGGTAAGTACTTTTTAACCCCCAATGCAATATAAATTAACCCTTTCCTGGAGGAAAGGTAAAACACAATATCAGAGGTAAGAAGAGTCTTTCAGGGGGCCAGGACAGCCAATGTCAATTGAACAAAAGTCTAGGTGAACTGGAGCATGTCATGTAAGTAAAAGACTTGCACAATGTTTTAGAAGTCTTTGTAGAAATAAAGAATCACAGAAGGGCCACAAGCTGGGAGGCTTGTGAAGGGCAAAGCTGCAAGCAACTATGCAAAAGCAACTAAGACAAGTCTCAACTGAGAACAAGCAAGGCTACACAACAAGAGGTAAGACCCCTTAGTGTTGCAGTACCTTTGGTTAGAAGAAAGGTTTCCAGCTGGCGTCTGTTCCTGTACAGCTCTGTAGATCCTGTTGTTCCTGGGCCTCAGTCGTGGGGACAAGAGGGAGTACATCTGAGGGACTCCTGCACTGCAATGGGAAGGTAGGCGGCAGCAATGGCCAAACTTCAATTCAGCAGCACTTTGCGGTTTCAGCTCCTCACGTCTATAACGAATAGCAACACTGCAACTCTCGGATAACACTTCAGACTTTCCTCGCATCTGGGATCCAGCACTCTGTTGAGGTGGCTCAGGCTTGGTCAGTCCTGCTTCCTGGGAGTCCGGAGGATCTACTCGATTCTGGTGTTCCTCTCCCTGGCTCTTCGGCTTCTGCAGCAGCAATGAAAGTACAGCCAGCTCTGAGAGGATTTCCAGATGAGCTAGTCTTGGGGTCGATTGGTCCCACCAACTGAAGGGAATAAGTAGTCCTTTGCAGGTCTTCTCTAGTCAAGGCAAATTTGGAGCTTCAGCACAGCAGCAGGGCTTCACCGGGCAAACCAAGGGTCCAGGAGTTGCAGCAGGCGTCTCTTCCAAGTTCTTCTTTGGATTCCTTCGTCCAGTGGTCGACTCTGCCTTCCAAGGCAAAAGCTTTGCCTTTTATGCAGGTTTCTCCCATTCATTCCAGCCTAGCTGTCAATCCTCCCAAGGACAGCCAGCCGGCCAATTACCTTTGGGTGCATTCCTTTAACCAACGAGATTAAGCACAGGGAGTTTTGGGCACCTCCCTCACTTCCTGCCCCTTATAGACATACTGGAGCCAGCGGCGGGCTTCACTTGTGAATCCTGCCAAAGATAAAACAAACAAAGGGACCAAACCTGGTTTGGCGCGCAGAGTAAATCTCAAGAAGGACCTTTCCAACAAGAAATGGCGAAAAAAGACGACTGGGCCATTTTGACAAAATGGGCACCGAGGGGTGTCTTACTGCAGCTGCAATTGCAGCCTGCGGTAAAACATACAATGGTAGTAAAAAGTAAACCAATGCCACCAGCCATTAATTGTAGAAATGGTAACATGAAAATGTTACATGAGAAAATAGACAAAGGGGATACTAAGTAATCCCTCCAGCACCCTATTGCAAGATAGTGTGTGCTGGGTCTAGAAAGGTACAAAATGTAAGTAAAGTCAATTTCATTTCACTGCTCTTGGAAACAGTAGTTTCCGCAAGAGAAGGTATTTAAACCTTTGGGAAATCTAAGAGACTTCCCCGTGCCACTGCACTGAAGGTGCTGTGTGTCACAATGCAAAGATGATGCCTATGGAGTTTTTCAGACTCCAAAGTCAAGAGACACAGAGTTCAAATCACAGAAAAATGCATGAGAGAATGGGAGAAAGGTCTCACTCTCTCCAGGTTAGAAATGAAAAGTCGTAAAGTCCAGCAAAAGAGCTGGGGGTCTCTAAGGTAGAAGGGAATTAGAACATTTCTGAGAATTCTCCCTAACACTCGCCCCCACACCCCCAGACTGAGGGACTGTCATGATTCCTGCCCCTCATGTCCCCAGCCCTCCAAGATGTCAGGCTGGAGCCAGGCCACAATCACCTACATGGCCCTCAAGGGCCTCTCCATCCCTCCAAAGACCCACTTGGAGTCAGACTTGGCGCTTGTGGCACCAAACTCACTCACTCCCATAGGATAACATTGGGGATTGGACTTGTAGTGCATTGATGGGGACAAGATGGATGCCCCCACATATTTCGGTTCCCAGAACTGCATGTGTAGTCTAGTCTTTTGGGTGTGGTTCAGCCCAGACAACTGGGATACCCAGTTGTTAAGCCACACCCAGGCTGAGAAACATGCTTTGCGTTTTCTGCACCTGCAGCGTGTTCGGATCGGTCTCCAGTAGGCCTGCACCTTTCTTCTGCGCTCAGCTCCTGCAAGAACACCGTTAGGAACAGCCTTACCTTGCGGTGCTTCTGCCCATCATTCATCGCTCCTTCTGTTCTGCGGGCATCTTCGGCGGTGTCATTCCCAAGGAAAAGGGAAAAGAACAGAAAAAAGACATTACTAAGCATTCTGCAAATCTTCGCTTATTTTTAAATACTGTACGAGCTTCAAACGCTTACCTGAATCCCAGCCGCTCTGGGGGAACTCTGTCTCCGGAACTTCTCATCCATCTGCAAGAGGGAAAAGACACTCCAGGTTAGCGTGGAAACATCTAGAGGCGCTACATACCGCGCTTACCCACTGCATTTGTTCTCCATAACCGGCATCCACGCTGAAAACGTTGCGGCACTTAAAAGACACAGAAAAAAAACTCAGTTCAATGCAAATACGAAAGGGGTGCATCGCGCTCTCACTCACTTTTAGCGCTACTCATCTCAGCAGCATGCCGCCATCCCCGGACGCCGGCCATCATCTAAGGAAGGAAAGGAACAAAGTTAGAGAACTGTTCAAAATACTCATTATACTTACCTGTCGAACTCTTGCCAGTGAAGTAACTAGGCAGCAACGAGCCCGCATCAATGAACACACCCCTGCGCTGAAAGCAGGACAGAGAGCACACTATCCAAGAAAACAAGGTGAGCTGTGGATCAAAGGGAAGGGTTGGACCCCGGGGAAGAAGGGGTTCAAGCACACAGAGACAATAGGGAGTTAAACTCTACCAATCCTGTGTTTCAGGCCCAGTCTCCAGTCGAATAGCCTCCAGGGAGGGTTTGAGGTCGTAAGAGGTCAGAACAGGCTGAGTGACGTCCCAGTGGATACCAGGTGAGCGTTACAGGGACAGGAGGATTGAATCCACTCCTGGATGAATCGCCTTACTCCAGTCAGTCATAGTTTCTGGAGAGACTATCAGATTTTTGGTGATTGCACCCTGACCTGTGTTCTATGGTGAAATCAAACCCCTGAAGGCTGATTGACCATATCAACAATTTAGGATTCTCCCCCTTCATCTGCATTAACCATCTCAAGGGTTGGTGGTCAGTTTTTTTTTTACAAAAGTAGATCCATACACGTATGGTCTAAACTTCTTCAAAGGCAACACAATTGCAAAACATTCTCTTTAAATTGTTGCCCACCTTGTTTCATGGTCTCGCCGTTTCCTACTAATGAAGCAGATAGGGTGTTCCCTGCCTTTCACATCCAGATAACTCTGAACTGCACCTATTCCTGTATTTGAAGCGGTATTACCCAAATTGTTTGTTATATATATATGGGGTTTTGGGCGGGTTTGGGTTGAGTGGAGGCTTGCGGGGGTTTCCCCCCGCATATTTGTTACAATTGACCTTCACAATTCGGTCAATTGTGAAAAGGTCAATTGTCATTCGAACAGTTGTAACACGAACAATTCGTATACAACCTTTGAAGCATCAGTTTGTACAATAAAGGATTGGTTGTAGTCAGGAGCACTGAAGACTGAAGCTTGACAAAGTGCTTTCTAAGTTCTTCAAATGCCTTGGTGCACTCCTCATTCCACTTGACCTTCTTGGGGAATTTGGATGAAAAGATCACATTCAAGTTAGAAGCTATTGATAGTCAAAAAATATGAGGCTACTGCAAAGAAATGAAGACATACCAGTCACGGGGAACAAATTTATAAGCAACAGTTTATTATCGCTTAAGCTGACCCAAGTTCGTCAATGCATGTGTACAGGCATAGAGAAGGTGAGCTAAGACATCGTCATGCTTTATACACTTAGAACATCATGATGAATTTGTGCTACCCCATCACATGATGAGGGTTCATGACCTACTATCATGGGCATCAGGCAGGTAGCTGGGGCAAGCTGGGTGGAGGCTTGGCAGGCCTGATAAAGGCACACAAACAACCCATAACAAATCCCTCCTTTCATTCCTTCCTGGTGTTTGTAGTAACTTCCTGGTTACCAATTCCTGTTGCCAAACAGGAAGTACATGATAACTCATGAGCTCTCTAGTGTTTGGGTGTGGCTGGCTATATAAGCCACACCCAAGATTCTTCCAGTGCTTTGTGTTGCTTACCTGGAGCTGTATCAGCAACACCCTTGCCGTGCTCTGGATCAGCCATCATCTGCTTACCTGCGCCGGATCATCCTGTTTCTGCTTACCTGCTCTGGATCATCCTACTTCTGCTTACCTGTTCCGGATCATCCCGTTTCTGCTTACCTGCTCCGGATCATCCTGCTTCTGCCTACCGGCTCCGGATCATCCTGCTTCTGCTTACCTGCTCCGGATCATCCTGCTTCTGTTTACCTGCTCCGGATCATCCTGCTTCTGCTTACCTGCTCCGGATCATCCTACTTCTGCTTACCCGCCCCGGATCATTCAGCTTCAGCTTACCTGGTTCTTACTCCACGCCGCAGCTATCTCCAGTCAAGAGGGGACTTCTACACCGGCACCTGTAAAAACAAAGAAGAACAGCGTTAACACGCGCACATCAGTAACGCTGCGCATACTCACCAAATCTTCCCGCGACGCTGGCATCCAGATTAGTTGCACTAGCGCACAAACCCCTGTAAGAAAGAAGAGACATTATTCATTGCGCTCGCTCCAATAACGCACACACTTATTTCACTGCGCTCTCTCTCTACGCGGTACATACTTACCAAAAGCCTCTGTGCAAACTTACCTAACCAGCAAGTCTCCAGTAGTGCTGAACCTAGACTTGAGGCGCTAATACCATATAATTTCTCCTGCAAGTGAAAGGGAGAGACATTACCAGGCGGGCTCGAATTGAAGGCGCTGAGCAAACCTACCAGCAGCTAGCTTCTACACGCAGCGCTACTCACCCACAACAATACAGGCAAACAAAGACAATACGGACCATTTTGGACACTCAAAATTCTCTGCGCAACGTTCACTAGTGGGAAGGACTTTCTAGCCAGTGAAGAAACTGGCGCTTTGAACTCTCGGCCTCGCTGTGGAGGCATAAAACAGCGTTTGGCATTTGGCCTACAGACATTGGCACCAATCACATCAGTGAATCGCGCCCCTGTGAATGCAGGATGGAGTGCACACCTACTAAAGATCAAGGTATTCCTACGGGTGAAACAGGGGAAGTGAAGACTCAGGGTCAAAGGAGCCCCGTCCATCGCTCCTGCAGAGACACAGGTGAGTGTGACACCTACAGATGTGGGCATTTTACTGTAGCAACCCTTACCGGAGCACTCTGCGTCATCTCACAGACAATTTACTGTCTGGGGAGCGGAGTGGGGTGTAGGAGTATATCGTGTTCCTAACACAAGGTAGCATTCCTCACGCTACATTATCTATGTTGTTTCTAGACTAAAAGGTCAGTCTGTATTTCTACTTAGTAGCTCAGTCTTTTCAGAACAACATATACCATGAATTGTGCTTCCTTTTAATCATCAAGGATGCACATTCACAATTAGCTGCGGAAAGGGCAAGAGAGTCCAGGAAGATAGGAAGGCACCTAATTTACAGATTAGCTACGTTTGTTCCAGTACTTCAAGGCTTTAAGTTAAAGATAATGTGCTCAGCAGATTTAACATTCCTGTGCAGGGGCATGTTTGAGATGCTTCTGAAGCAGTGACTTTGCAAATCTTTACTAAGTTCAGAATGGAAACTCAGGAAAGAGAGCAAAACGACAGAAATGACGTTCGTGACCCGCAATGACGCGGTTCAGTGTGTGCTCATTTACAAGGTAGACCACTTTACTCTGACCAATTTGACACTTGCTTGCCTTTATGTTCGGATTGGCCTGCTCAAGAGCCTGCAATACATATCCTAGGTGGTCAATATGCTCTTCCCAAGTGGGGCTGAACAGTGCAATGTCATCCAAGTATGCCATGCAGAAGTCCTCCATCCCATTCATTCTTCAGTCCAAAGGGCATAACCTTAAACTGGTAGAGGCCTCCTGGGGTGAAAATGCAGTTTTCTCCTTGGCATGGTCTGTCAGAGCTATTTGCCAATAGCCTGAGGTTAGGTCAGATGTACTTGGCTGAACCAAGTTTATCCACTAGGATGGGCATTGATCGTGGTGCCTGCATTAAGAGCTCTGTAGTCCACACTGAATCTACTTGGATCCTACCTTTGGCACTAGTACAACTGGACTAGCCCATGGACTTGTAAATGGCTCTACTACCCCATGATCAAGCATCTTCTTGACCTCTTACTTTATGTGGGTTCTTACATGGTCTGACATTCTGTAACCCTGCTTTTGACAGGGAGACATTCTCCAGTGAGAATATCATGCTGGACCCAACGGGTCAAGCCTGGTGTCGATGAAAACAGGGAGGCAAACTGATTCAACAGAATTTTGCACTCATCCTGTTGTTTCGGTTTCACATCAGAAGAGAGATTAACTCCTTCTATTTTTCCATCTAATGGCTGTCCCTGATAAGGTCAGGTAGAGTCTCACTCTCCTCCTCCTCCTATTGATCAGATGCTAAGAGTAAAGCTCCCGGTTCTGGTCTGGATACATAAGCCTTTAGGCAGTTGGTGTGAAAGACTTTGGGTGCCTCCTTGGGATTGGCCAAGCCCACCAAATAATTGACCTCTCCAAGTTTACCCACAACTGTGAAGGGTCCAATCCATTTGTCCTGTAAGGCCCTCTGCCTTGTAGGTACCATAACTAGAACTAGCTGGCGAGTAAACTCAACCATGTTGGCCTTCTGGTCATGCCAATGTTTAACCAGAGCCAGACCTGCTTTCAAGTTATCAGAAGCTTCTGTCATCATGTGTGCCATCCTAACACATAGTCAGTGACTGTCCAATCCTTCCGTGATTAGGTCCAATGGACCTCTAACCGGCTGACCATAGAGGAGCTAAAAGGGGCTGAACCCAGTCCCTTCCTGAGGGACTTCTCTATAAGCAAAGAGAAGGTATGGCAGTAGAAGGTCCCACTTACTTCTAAGGGGTTCTTCTAAAGCACCTATCAAGCTCTTCACAGTTCTATTTAACCTCTCTACCAACCCATTGGTTTGGAGATGGAAGGCTGTTGAGAACTAGTAGGTCACTCCACAGTTTTTCCACATGGCTTCCATGTAGTGGGACATAAAATTGGTCCCCTGTCTGAGATAACCACCTCAGGAAAACCAACCCTGATAAAAGAAAATACCAAGGAGGACCTTAGCTACTGCCTGAGCAGTACCAGTTCTCATAGGTATAGCTTCAGGATACCTGGTAGCATGGTCTACCACAACCAATATAAATCGGTTGCCTGAAGATGTGGGAGGATCTACGGACCAACAATGTCAATCTCTACCCTCTCAAAAGGAACTCCCACCACTGGGAGGGGCACTGAGGGTGCCACGTTCTTGGCTCCACTCTTGCCTGATGTAATCTACATCAGACCCCATCTTGGGCCAGTAGAAATATAGATAAATACTTTCCTTCTTAAAGCTTAAGTGACCAGCTAAAGGAATCTCATGGGCTAACTGTAGAAATTGGGGTCTCACCTCCTGAGGCATTACAAGTCTTCTGTAGTCCCCTGGGGTAGACTATATAAGCTCACTGTAAAGGAGGCCATCCTGCCAGTACAGCCTGTGCTTCCCTGGCTCTTGCCTTTCAATCTGGGAAGCTGCCTGTTGGCAAAGTCCTTCAAGAGTAGGACACTCTCTTGGACCTCTAATGAAGTCTGCCCTACAGGGGCCACCTTCTGCAGGCAAGGTCTGCAGCTCAGGTTGGTCTTTGAGATCCAGATCTCCAACAGGGGGAAGGGCTTCTTCCAGCTCTGTTTCACCGGTTGCTGGTTCACCATCCTCTGGTTGGTCATCCCACTCAGCCTCAGCTGATGGAGGGGTCACAGGTGTGACCTTGGAATGTCCTCTCAGGGATGTCCTTGTCCTATGTACAGGTGTGATACCTTTCATCCTTCCTGAGACCTGGGGTTCCCCTTTGTCTCTTTCTTTGTCCTGGAATTAGAAGGTCGCCTTCCTGTGGGCTGGGAGGTATAGGTACTTCTGTAACTGCCCACTGAGAGTCATCTAAAGTTGCCTCTCTGGCCAGTCTAGTCTGCTCCTGCTTCCTTTTACTGGGAGGCCTGGGGTTGCTTGATACAACTCCAAGAGCTTTTAAGTTATTCCCCAACAGGACTCTCCCAGGCACCTCATTTTATACGCTGACAGGTATTCTTACAGTCATATTGTTGCACTGGATGAGAGCTGGTAGTATTAGAACCATCTGGACAGGGCCTCCAGCAAGTTTAGTGGGACCTTTGGGTGCCTTAGCAACATCAAGGTTTCAACCATCACTGTATTGCTGGCCCCATTGTCTTTAATGGCAGCGGTTTCCTGACAATTCACAAGTACACTGTCCTTGGAATATTCTTTGGTGTTATCTGCAATAGAGTTATACACATCTTCATTCTGCTGTTCCCACAGACCCAGGGACACTAAAGAAACACTGGCTGAGACTCCAATGGGGTCTTCAGCCAATAGATAAAAGTTTCCACATGCCATCTGAACTTCTCCCTCAGGGATGAAGGCTAAGAAGGAAGTGTGGACCCCTGAAGGTTTACCCTTGCATCTGGGATCCCCTTTCACATGGTCAGTTGACCCACAAGCATAACATTTACCAAATGTTTTCTGAAATTGGGTTTTCTTTTGACTTCCCTGTGGTTTGGCACCAGAGGTTTCACTAGACTGACCTGGTTTCCCAAATGATTTACCCTTCTTATGTTTGTGTCCCTCTTTTAGGTAGTTGGATTTAGAATTCTCTTTGTCATTTTTCTTGTGCTGCTTCCCCTCATTCTTTTTGTGAGTGGCTCCAGAATCCTTGTGAGTGGCTCCAGAATCCTTGTGAGTGGGCCTGATGGCAACACACAAGTAAGTAGCCTTTGCTAGCTTCTTGGGATCAATCTCTTTTGAATCAGCCAAGTGCTGTCTCAGCTTAGGAGAGCAGGCATCAAAAATAGATTCCAACAAAAACAGATTTCTCATTCCTTCAAAGGAGGTTACTCTGTAACCCTTAACCCATTCATCTATGTTTTTCAAACATTCACACGCCAAGGTAGCCCAAGGGGTACCATCAGTTTTTTTGAGGGTCCTAAACCTCTTAAGGTACTGGGAAAGAGTTTTCCCAAATCTCGCTATCAAAGCCATCTTCACATTCTCATACTCCAATATTTCAAGTTCCCCAACCTCCATTACAGCATCAGTTGCAACCTGTGGGAGCCTAGATAAAAGCCAAGTAATCAACTGATTCCCTGCGAGACACTGAATCCCATGATTGTATTCAAAAGCACCCAACCAATCCAAAATATCAAGTTTCACATCATACATACTCACTGCTTCTTTGGGCCGGCGAGGCCTCTTGGGACTGGAAGACTTGGAGGACTCTGGGAGGGAAACCGTTTCCAGAGACAATTTCTTCATTTCAAGAGCATGTTGCATTTCCAATTCCCTGACTTTGATGCCCTGATGTTTGGCTTCCGCTTCAGCTTGCAACCTTTTAAATTCCAATTCAAGTCTCATTTTCTCAAGAGACACATATTCTGAACTTGTGGGGTCCCCGTGGGTATAGGTTGAGGCAAAAGCACCAAAGAGGGGCTCCTATCCTGGTTTTTCAACAACCTTGCAATCAATTCATTTTTCTTTCCTTTAACAGGGAGATTCGGGGTTTTCACATTTCTTTTAGTTGATCTACGGTTAAAATTATCAGGGATTCCTGACTGAAGTTATCCATATTTGGCATGTTACAATTGCTGTTCTAGTGGAGCTTAGCCTTGTGAAGGTTTTAGTTGAACAAAAAGCAAAGCAAATACTCAATGTAACAACTCTACAATAGATCCTCACCGCCTGCCACCAGTGTTAGGCAAGATTGTGTGCAGTACCATTTGGAAGACTACAGCAACCTTGACCTCGTGGCAATAGGAACCCAACCTTTAGTAAAAGTCTGTACTATACAGGTTGGTAGTTTGGCTGAGCAGCCAGGCTTATCCCAAGAGCGGTCAATGTGAGCAGTGGGGTTTTTATACAGAGATTCATAGTGGCAAGTATTCAAACAAACTCTTACACTCAAGGTTTCTTGATTAAACAATTATTAATGTATTCAACAGTCAGTTCAATAAGCCTTCTTCAGAAGGGAGCAATATATAAGCAACACACAAATACTCTTCAAAATACACACTCTTAGTTTCTCTAAATCAATAACTACCCATTTGGGATGGCACACAGATGGTTCCTACACCCTGAGGTGACTTAAGTAACTAGGCACTGTGGACATTAATATATCACTGCTACAATTAGAGTAATACTGGGTTGGTGTCAAAGAAAATTGTTTGGGAATAAAACAAAAGGTTATACAAATATTCTGCAGCAGGTGAGTACTTTTTAACCCCCAATGCAAAATAAATTAACCCTTTCCTGGAGGAAAGGTAAAAGGCAAAGTCAGAGTTAAGGCGAGTCTTTCAGGGGACCAGGCCAGCCAATGTCATTTGAACAAAAGTCTAGGTGAACTGAAACACTTCGTGTAGGTAAGTAAAAGTCTTGCACAATGTTTTAGAAGTCTTTATAGAAATAAAGAATCACAGAAGGGCCACAAGCTGGGAGGCTTGTGAAGGGCAAAGCTGCAAGCAACTCTGCGAAAGCAACCAAGACAAGTCTCAACTGAGAACAAGCAAGGCTAGACAACAAGAGGTAAGTCCCCTTAGTGTTGCAGTACCTTTGATTAGAAGAAAGGTTTCCAGCTGGCTTATGTTCCTGTACAACTCTGCACTTCCTGTTATTCCTGGGCCTCAGTTGTGGGGACAAGAGAGGGGACGTCTGGGGACTCCTGCATTGCAATGGGAAGGTCGGCGTAAGCAACGGGAAAACTTCAATTGAGCGGCACTTCCCGGTTTCAGCTCCTCGCATCTATAGCAAATAGCAACACTGCGGTTCTCGGATACCACTTCACACTTTCCTCGCATCTGGGGTCCAGCACTCTGTTGAGGTGGCTCAGGCTGGGTCAGTCCAGCTTCCTGAGAGTCTGTAGAATCTTCCTGGAGCTCGGATCCGACTTAAAGACACTCACTCGATTCTGGTGTTCCTCTGCCTGGCATTTCAGTTCCTGCAGCAGCAATGGAAGTACAGCCAGCTCTGAGAGGATTTCCAGATGAGCTAGTCTTGGGGTCGATTGGTCCCACCAACCCAAGTGGAAGAGTCGTTCTTCGCAGGTCTTCTCTATTTGAGGCAAATTCAGACCTCAGCACAGCAGCAAGCTTCATCAGGCAAACCAACGGTCCAGGAGTTGCAGCAGGCTTCTCTTCCAAGTTTGTCTTCGGATTCCTTCGTCCAGTGGTCGACTAAGCCCTCCAAGCCATATGCCTCGCCTTTTATGCAGGTTTCTCCCATTCATACTAGTCTAGCTGTGAATCACAATGCAGGGTGGCTGTCCTCCAAGGATGTTAAGCTGGCCAATCACCTTTCGGTGCATTCCTGTAACCAAGGGGATTAAGCACAAGGAGTTTCGGACACCTCCCTCACTTCCTGCCCCTTCCATACATGCTGGAGCCCGAGGCAGGCTTCACTTGTGAATCCCGCCAAAGACAAAGTGAACAAACGGACCAAACCTGGTTTGGTGCGCAGTGTAAATCTCAAGAAGGGCCTTGCCAACAAGAAAAGGCGAAAAAAAGAAGACCGGGGTCATTTTGACAAAATGGGCACCCTTGGGTGTCTTACTGCAGCTGCAATTGCAGCCCGCTGTAAAAACACAATGGTGGTAAAAAGTAAACCACTGCCACCAGCCATTAATTGTAGAAAGGGTAACATAATTATGTTACATGAGAAACTAGACAAAGGGGATACTAAGTAACCCCTCCAGCACCTTATTGTGATGTTGTTTGTGCTGGGTCTAGAAAGTTACAAAATGTAAGTAAAGTCAATTTCACTTCACTGCTCTTGGAAACAGTAGTTTCACCAAGAGAAGGTATTTAAACCTTTGGGAAATCGAAGTGACGTTCCTGTGCCACTGCACTGAAAATGCTGTGTGTCACAATGCAAAGATGATGCCTATGGAGTTTGTCATGCTCCAAAGTCAAAAGAAGAGTCCAAATCACAAAAAATACATGAGAGAGTGGGAAAAGGGTCTCTTTCTCTCCAGGATACAAATGAAAGTCTAATGTCCAGCAAAAGAGCTGGGGGTCTCTAAGGTGGAAGGAAATTAGCACATTTCTGAGAATTCTCCCTAACAGTGCCCTCTACCCCTGTAAAGACGTGCTCGGGCACAGGTAAGGGGGCATTTTGCAGTACGTAAAGAAACCTGGGAAGAGTGACCATCTTGAAAAGAGCTGCTTTACCCATGAGCGTCAGCGGAAAAGACTGCCAGTGCACCACATCTGAGAAGAACCTGTCCACCAACGGTTGCAAATTAAGATGGTGGAATTCCGAAGGTTCCGGACTCACATGGATAGCCATGTATTGCATACCAGAGACTGAGATCAGGTAGAGACGGGGATGGGGGATCGTTGCGTCTCTGCCCTATATTGGGAAGAACACCAATTTCTGCTGATTAACCTTTAGCCCGCAAAGTCTCTGATAGTCTACCAGAATGGTGTTTACCACCGGGCACAAGCTCACGTGGTTGCTCATATCGATCTTCCCCTCCCCAAGGCTAAATAAATCCTGTCCAATTCGAAGTATCCCTAACCTTGATTGTGAGTGGTTCTATGAGCTGGGTAAACAACAAGCAGGACAGGGGGCCGAATGCCTTAGAGGATACCCCATTGACTCTGACCACTGCCTCCGGGGATGTGTACAGCAGCTTTAACCATGATAGGAAGCCCTCCTCAAACCCCATCCGGCCCATGATCTCCCATAGACATGCCCAAGAGACCAAATCAAAAACCTTCTCAACGTCCACTACCAGTAGTGCCAGCGGGTAAAGTATGAGGGCTAATAGACTGATCACGAGTTATACCCTGTGGAGGTACATGCACGTCGATGTGGCGGTCATAAAGCCACACTGGTATGGGTGTATTAAGGAGTTTATCACTCCCAGCAGCCTATTGGTTTTGACTCGCGCCAACGTCTTAGCTTCCACAGATTGGCTTGTTGGAGGCACAAAGCTTGGGGGGTTTCCAAGTCTTTGGTAGCACCACTATGTAGGCCCTCCTATGGTCTGGGGGGGAGATGTCCTTCTTGCCGGCATCGCATAAAAATGTGATGCATGATGGGTCCAGTGACTGAGGTCTCCCATTTGTTTCCATAATTCGATCGGGAAGTGGTTGAGCCCCGGGGCTTTCCCGAATTGTAACTGTGTGAGTGCCTCTGCAGCCGCCTCTTCCGTAATCTATGACTCCAACCCCACTGCTTGCTGTTCCGTGAGACGTGGGAGTGCCACGGAGTCGAGAAAAAACGGTCCGGCCGGGCGGGCACCCCGTAGGGCAATACAACGCCTCATAAAAAGTGGCAAAAGCCTCAGCTATGTGCAAATCTTTCGTCAATCAGTCCCTCTTCCCATCCAATATGGCCCGTACCTGTCCGCTACCCCTTTACCGCCGGTCCAGCTAGGCCAACATCCTCCCTGCCTTATCCCTCGTCCTCGGATCTGGCTTTGCACCTCTCAGTGGGTCAATTGTGCATTATCTAGCGCCACATTACAAAAAAGCTTCCTGCGCCTTGACTAATGCCTCTTTTGACCCCCGGGACCCCATAGTCAGGAATTCCTCCTCAGCCCTCACAGACAATGCCTCAGCCTCCTCGACCTCCTCTGTGTGTTGTCGACGCTTAGCCTCTACCAGGGAAATAGCCTCCCCCTGAGTACTGCTTCCCACAACATTGCCTGGCTGTCAACGGACTCCTTTTTTAATTCAAAATACTCAGCTGTTTTCTGTGACAGTCCCTCAAGGACCTCTGGCATGTCCAAATAATATGCAATAAACTGCCACATTGCCGTAGACCGTACCCACCCACTTTTAAGCTCCATGAAAAGGGGGGAGTGATCCAAATCCCTCAAGCAAAACAATTCACTGTGGGGAGCCTGTGCGCACTGCCCTGTGGAATAAAAAAGTAATCAATACGGGACATGGGTGTTGGAGAAGAATAAATACCCCGATTCAGTTTCCTGCAGTGCCCTCCACGCGTCGAGCAGGCCTACTGCAGACTTAAAAGAATGTAATTTGGTGCGAACAGCTAGGTTACGGCTGCCAATGTGTGTTCTATACCTACCGAGGTCCATTCCCTAGTTAACATCTCCACCAATAACCCACATGTCTGCCTGAGCTGAGAGTAACATGGTCTGGAGGTCATTTAATAAGTCTAGCGGAAGGGGGGCAAACACAGCCACTATGCCCTACGTAGCTCCCTATAGCTCGCCTGTAACCATAACGTATCTCCCTCTGGGGTCCGTTTGTCCCTGTCCCAGATGGAAGGGTAGCTTCTTGTGTATCAGTATCAGTGTGCCTTGCGCATCTCTTGTAAAACCAGAATGAAAGGTGGATGCGTAATTGGTCCTCAGATCCGGCCAAGTATATTTCTGTTATTAGTGCAGTGCCTGGTGTGTGTCTTTGAATTGAAGCACAAGCCTCTGCTTGATGCCAGAGAATAGCCTATTCACATTCCAGGCCGGGATTGACAACACGCCGTCATTTGCCATACTCCGCTAGAGATTTTGTTGAGGCTATTTTCAGCTGTGTCCCCCCTCCACTGTGCTCCTTTCCCCTGCAACTTTTCCCTTTACTTCTGCCACCAGAAAGCCCAAACCAGACTGACCACTATTTGAGTCCAGATCCCCATCATCTTCCGGAGTCCCATGGACCCCTCTCCCACCCATCCGCCCCCTCTGTTGTTAAATTCCTCCAACCAAGCAGACCACACAACTTAGCTGTAACTTCTGTATGCCCTCGAAACTTCAAAACCACCCCATGAATCAGTGAAAGTAGAAACGTCCACCGCCCCTCCCCACCCCGCACAACCCCCCCTCCAACTTGAAGCACCTGTCGCCCAAACTCTGCACCAAACGGGTGCAGAAAAACAATGTCAACCATCTATGGGGAGATTACTGCCTTAGCTTAGTTCCAGACTCATCGGGCTGTGCATTTAGAGCTGGTCCCTTTTCCACCGCCTGGTCATCTGTCATTGTCGACCCAAGGCGTGGGTTCTGCAGGTGTGGTTTGTTTCCGGCGTCTGTGAGTCAAACAGAGTAGGGGATCGGTCCTGGTCTGATTCCATCCACGGTCGCACTTGCAGTTGGCGAGAGTACATGAGTTTCGAGCCATGCCCATACTTCCTTTCGGGTTGTGGAAAAAATGTACAGCCCCATTATACTATGCCTTGAGTTGCGCCGGGAAGAAGATGGCGAATTTGATACCCAGTGAGTGTAGCCTTTTCTTTACGGAGTCAAACGATTGGCGTGCTTGCTGGACGTCTCTGGTGTAGTCTCTGGTGATGGCCAGAAAGAAGCCTATTCGATAGCAGTTATATATAATGGGACCATCTGTAGTGTAGGGTCTCATCCAGAAAGTTCAGAAGGCTGGCTATGATTCTGCATGCGGGTGCCCCATGAACTTGGCACCGAGTGGGTATCTGGTGTGCACTTTCAATGTAGAAAACTTTTGATAGTTTCCTTGGGGGGAAGAGGTCTGACAGCCATTTTTCCAAGAAGAGCTCCGCGCTGGGTCCCTCTTCTTTTTCCAGGCACCCCAAGGATACGGATGTTGTTGTGACCTGCTCTCCCTTCGCCATCCACTGCCCGGTTCTTCAGGTGTGTGAGTTTTGAGATGACCACTGCAAGTTGTCTTTCTAGTTGTTAAATTGTATCCTCTGAGTCAGAGATCTGTTGCTCCATTTCTCCCACTCTTGAAGCTAGGTTCTACAAGTCCTGTCTCAGGAAGGACACCTCTGTTGAAAGGGCGTCGATGTTCTCCTCCATCTATGATCGAGATGCTACTATGGCGCCCATGATGTCTCTCAGGGAGATTTGGGGCTCCTGTGTCTCTTCCCCCCATCGGCCTGCCGCAAGCCACCAGTTGAGGAAGGCCGCAGGCCCCTGTCCTGAACTGGTCCATTCTTGCCTTTGTCCTTGAACATCATGCAGATTATTGTCACCCCCTGGGTCCGGCAATGCGTTCCCTACTTTGTACCCACCAGGGCCTTCCGCTCCCCTGTTTCCTGATGCACTGCCAATCTGTGACACTGGTCTTTGCAAGCTCCCAGACCGTATCCCTTGTGTGTAGCAAGAGCTCTAGTATGTATGCCGGGGCCACCACTGTGTCCACGTACCATAGAGTCCCACTTCTGCCCAGTAATAGCCGTTATGCCCTGGGCCTGCAGGTAAGGTATCACTGCCCCCACAGGGCTCCGTTCCCAGCCTGGGGCCTCGCCCCAATTTCACCGGGTCCTATAGGATGGTCTTGGTATGGCAGTGTTCCTGTTGAAGCCTCCAGGCTGGTGGCCCCCACCCTCCCTCCGGCCTTCTAGACAGTAATGTGCACCAGCCCCTGCAGCCCGGGTGCAGTATATAACTCGGCCCTACTGATGCCTGAGTGCCACAGGGTGTGTGGGGGGTGCGATAGTCTGTGTGGTTTCACTTGCCTGAATGCTTTGGCTCACCCGACTGGACCGGTTGCTGGATGTCGTCCCCTATCGTGATGGCTGTCTTCGCTCCCCTCTCACTTTCGCCCTGGTAGCCGGTAAGCATGCGCGGGCCCCGCAGTAACTTCCTCGTCGGTCCTCGACACGGCTGTACTCCTCCATATTCACACCCACGGCCTCGGACAGTCTGCAGAGGATTGTGCCGGCTCCGCAGCAGGTGGCCCTGTTAGGTCCCGGTGCATGGCGGCGATTGCACTTTCAGCACACCTCAGATGCAGTGGGGTCCCGCTATGGTCACTTGGTCACTGGGTCTTGCCTCTCACCGGTTCCGGCCCCACCGCCCTTAGGTCCCCCTCCGATGCCACTCAGGGTGAGCACACATGCCCCGATGGGCCATTTGGGTCAGTCTTGAGGAAGGGTATTCTGGCGCTCGGTGGGGAACTGCACTTTGAGCTCCCGGCGGGCCTCTAGCACGCCTCCAGTCGAGCAGTCCTCAAGCCGCAAAGGCAGCAAATTGGCACTCTGCTACAATCAGATGCTGTATCAGGAGCTTCTCCACACTGATTCCGCCCAGGAACAAGGCGACTTGTAGCTGTCGATGTCCGCACCTGCCCAGTATGGAAATCCCAGTGAACAGAGCAGCCCCACACTTTTGACATGGTCGATCACACTATTCTTCTTTCCTCTCTTTCTAATTTTGGGATTCCGGGAATCAGTACTGAATTGGTTTCATTCCTACTTCACAGGGTGAACTTTTTCTGTTTCCTGAACTGGTCATTCTTCTCCCACCCTTCCTCTTATGCATGTTTTTCCTCAACGCTTGGTTATTGGTCCTCTTCTCTTTTCTCTCTACACCTCCCCTCTCCTTTCGATTATTTCATCTTTCGGTTTCTCCTGTCAGCTTTATGGCGATGATTTGCAAATTGTTTTATCTTTTCCTTCTTTTACTGACTTTATTTACTCTTCTATATCTGCTTGTCTTCTTGCTATCCAATCTTCTCAATCCCTCAAAAACTGAGGTTCTGTTCTTCCCTGCTTTGACTAATCCACCTTCTCTTTCTCCCCTTTCTTTCTTTTCTTCCATCTTCTCTTCTTGTTTCTCCCTCTGCCCGTAATCTTGGCATCATTCTTGGCTATTCATTATCCTTTTCTTCTCATGTTTCCTCTATCTCTCGCTCTTGCCGCGATCAACTTTTCAATATTCAAAGAGCTCATTCTCATCTCTTCATTAGTTTTTTCCCTGTCTCTTTTACTGCTCTTCTCTTCTTCTTGTCCTGTCTGCATCTCACCTTGATCCTTTTCGTTCTATCGCCAGTCTTCAATTTGGGATCTTTGTACCCTCTCCCCTTGGGATTCTATTTCCTCTGATCTGCACTCTTTGTATTAGCTTTCTTTTGAAAATCGTTTACTCTTTAATTTTCCCTGCATTGTCTGTAAGTGTCTCTATGGTCCTGCTCCTCCCTATCTCTCTTCTTTAATCTGTTTAAACTCTCCTACTCGTTTACTTCATTCTTTCTTTTAACTGTTCCTCATGCCCCCTGTTCTCCCTCACGTTTCCACTCCTTTGTTCTTCTGGCTCCTAAGAATTGGAACTCTCTTCCTTTCTTTGCGTTCATATCCTCTTTTTCTCTTTTCAAGTCCCGTCTTAAAACTCACCTTCTCACTCATTGATCTGTTGTTTTTTTGACTGTCTGCCCATGCGATTTGTGCTGCTGGTTACTTTGTTCAGCGCTTAGGCATCAAGCGCTATAGAAATGTAATAAATACATTTAATTTCTATGTGGGTATGGCAGATAAAATAGCTGTACTTGGGTATGTGACTGTATTTATACAACAAGTAGATGTGTGGGACCCTGTCGGTGATATACAACAAGTAGCTGTTGTAAAAGCATCATGAAGGACACAGAAAATAGATTCAGAATTCAAAACAAATAGTTTTATTAATGTAAATGTCAGGATGGAAAAAGGCCTAACTTGCCCTATGCTAAGGTGGGATTTCCCTACCTAAATAAAACTAAGGAAAGTCTAAGTCAAAGAGTTCAAATAAAGAATATGGCCCTCATTACAACTCAGGCCTTAAGGGGTTAACAGCACCGTAAAAGGTGGCGGCGCCGTTAAACCCTTAACGCCTGATTACGAGGTCCCTTTGCGGGTTGGAGACTAACGCCTGCTTTTTACAGGCATTAAAAACCAACCCGCAAAGGGACCTTGGTGCTAAGTACGGTGCCGCAATTTGCGGCACCGTACTTAGCGCCTTCCCCATTTCCATTGAGCCCTATGGGGCAAAAATGGGAATGGGGAAGGGCCATGGCGGCATGGGGAATTACCGCCCCGCCAACCTCGGAATGGGGCGGTAATTACCCATTCCGCCATGGCGGAGTCGGTAAGTTATGAGGGCCAATGTCTGTATCCAAAAATCTATACTTGCCCTCACAACTAATCTATACAATGTGTAGGGATGTCAGCAACTAAAATAAAACGGGCTTCATTACAACCCTGGCGTTAAGGGGTTAACGGCGCCGTAAAAGGCTGCGGCGCCGTTATACCCTTAACGCCCGATTCACACTTTAACGCCTGCTTTTTGCAGGCGTTAAAGTCCAACCCGCTAAGGGACCTTGGTGCTAATTACGGCACTGTAATTTACAGTGCCGTAATTAGCACCTTCCCCATTCCCATTGAGCCCTATGGGCCAAAAATGGGAATGGGGAAGGGGCCATGGTGAATGGGGATTTACCGCCCCGCCAACCTTGGAATGGGGCAGTAAATCCGCCATCCACCATGGCGGAATCCGGCATGGACCATGGTGGTAATAGCAACGTCAGGTTTGTAATGAGGCCCAACGTGTCCAACACAAAGTTCCAAACCTCTTCCGGCTCGCAGCTTTCTTTCAGCTCCCTTCCCCAAGTATAAAACAGTTTTAGCAAAAGTCTCAAAGTTACCTCTCATGAAATTAGAATAGTGTAGGTTTCACCAGGGCTCTGGTTCCCCACCCCAAGTTTCAAGTAACACAAATCCACGTACCAATGAATCTTGAGAGGTTCACTTCCCCAAGACTTAAGTTCAGCCCAAGAAATAGAAATAGTTACAGTCTTGGGGTTCCCTTCCCCAAGACTTAAGTTCTGTAACACTAGGAATTGTCTTTTGTCTTTGTAAAGGTCTGCCATTCTTCTCCGTATAATTGATGGATCTGATATTAAATGTGAAATGTACTCACAACAACTCCAGAGTGTTATTTAGTTATGCTTCAAAAGGTGCTTCTTTGTAAGGTACGATTCTATGGCTTGATTTTACACTGTTTGATAATCAATACATGTGGAATTGTATTTGTTAAGGTTTCATTTGGTTAACAGTTCACTGGGCACAGGTTGCATTCAGCACACATCTTCCCTTTTTACCTGTGATGTAAATTCGGTGTTCAATATTTGCGGGTTGCACTCAAAACCCTTTTTCTCTTCAGCCCGCTAGATAATATTTCTTTATTTACATCAAAAGGCAATGTCCAATGCTCGGAGACCTTCGAAAACGTGTTATTTCTTACACGCGACCCCTCCGATACAATGGATTCGTCTTAAAAGGTTTAACACTTCTTTGTTCAGTTCAAAAGGAAATAACCAATGCTGAGGGTCCTTCGAAAACGTGTTTGTTCTCACACGCGACCACTCCGATACAATGTATTTCTCTTTTGCTTGAAACTCACCAGTTGTGCTTAAGAACCTCACAGCAGTGTGGATCACACAGTTTCTACTTCATACATCAGGGATCCAAATCCTGCCCCTCAGACACTCCAGTGTCACCTTCTGACCACAGGGGTTTGAGCTCTTCGAAATTCCACGAAAAGGAACAGCCTCTCTGCATGGCTCCCTTTCCAGCGCTCACTCTGCTCCACAGGGCTTCAGCTCGCACACTGCGCTTCCATTGGTCTTCTCCCTTGACAGATCTCAGCTTCACAGCACGCCTCTTCGCCACAGTCCCCAGCTGCTTCTCTTGACCATTATGCCTCTGCTTCCACCCTCTTCATCAGACCAGAATATTGGGCCCCTTTTATACACTTGAAGCCCTTTGACAGGCTACAGGTGTGAATGTTCAATTAGCCCTGTCTGACCACAATTAAAGGGATATGCCTGAAGCAACTCTACCAAAGTGGTAAAAATGCATAGTCTTCATTTCTCTTAGTTGTTACTTATTTGTCTGAGTACTGTTAATGCTCATGTGTAAAGAAATAAGGGGAACTGACTCGCAATACACCCAAGAAGATTGGAGAAGGCTTGGTTCGACTGTCATTAGGGAACACAGGATACCATGTCTCGCTCAAGGGCACCCCACTCTCCGTTCCGAAGGATCCCCATCGCAGGTGATCCTCCCTCGCTTCTCCGCCCCCAAGGTCAGGATCCAATAGCGATGGCCTTTCCCTGGCCACCTGCGCAGAGGATTCCAGAGGTTTAGGAGTCAGAATACCCTAAGGTTTCTCACGCTGTGCGGGCCCTTGATGTCAGGATGCAATGGAACGCGTAGCTTTGTACGGTCCTGGTTGTAATGGTGTGTTAAAATCTCCTTGTAGATGCTGGGAATTTCTACATTTTGCGAAAATGTGGAATAATTTGCATGTATGTGGTTTGATTTGGACTTCTCAATGACCATTGTGTGTTGGGGAATGAGACATGTACCGCTTTGCAGAGGCCATGTCGAGTAATCTGTTAGTTAACAGATTGCAGGAGTGTGGGACAAATCTGCCTTTGCATGGATTATTTTTTGACTTTTCAACCGTCATTTATTTTTGAGTGCATCGAGGAATGAGACAAGTAGCACTTTTTCGGGGCCTTGTTGAGGAATCTGTTAGAAAACAGATTGTGGAATTTCAACATTTTGTGAAAATGTCGAGGTGTTCGTCACTGTGTGAATTGTCGCTTTCGCTTTGTGAGAATTGAAGGATTTTGGGCTGAACTGGCAACATTTTATGCAAATGTTGTGGTATTTATGATTGAGTGAAATACTTAATATATTGCTCGTATTGCGAATTGTGGATATCTTGATTTCAAGGTGCATCTTGTGCAGTTGAATGGTTGTTGTGAGGTGTTGTTAGGTAGATTTATCATTTTTATGCTCCATCCCCTCTCCTAGTGAGACACCCAGCACTTTTTGCTGGACCTCTGGGCCTTTTTCTGAACTCTTGAATGAGTGGAGCTTTTTTCAGAGATCAGAGCTGGGGGTAAACATGTAGGAAAAATGGCCATTTGGTAATTGCGCTGAAAATTTCCCATTGGGTCCGGGGAATGGGTAGTAACGGTTAGCGCCCAGCCCGTGATACCGCCGGACGGGTGGGCGCTAACAGAAATAAAGTTGGTCAGTATCCCAGCAGGGATACCCCCCTACTCATGATGAGACCCTTATTATCGCTCCTAAAACTTCATAGTCTTGAGAGATTGGCTCACACCACCTTAAGGATACCTAGTATTCCCCTTCTCTCGGCTCCTGTGACTTTTTAGTTACATAGTCAATCTCCAGGTTATGGCTGGTGGCAGTGGACTTGTACTACCAAATTATGTGTAATTTTGTGTACCGCAGGCTATGTTCATAGCCTTGGTAGTGCACAATAGGGGCACCCAAGTACCAACTCGGGGGGCTTCCCTTCTTTTTTTGCTAAGACGAGCATGGATGTTCTTTATTAGCCCTTATTTTACCATTCTGGGAGGGGCTGGCCTGTGTGTGTGTTTTGCCTTTGGAGGAAACCCTTGGGTGTCCCCACCTAGGCTCCAGAGTGTCTGGGCAGGCAGGAAGTAGGGAAATAATTTTACACCCACCTGTCCTTTGTCTGCCAGAGTGCCTGACTAGAACCAGCTCCAACTGGGGGTCTGGCTGTCCTGACTGCACAGCCAAACACCCCTTTCTGTAAATTGCTGAGAGAGATTTCAGAGGAGTGTGTGCTGGAACTTCATAAAAAGTGAGGCTTCTGGAGTGTAAAGCAAGTTGACCACTGGAAGCTGAAGTAACCAAAGAAGAAGACGACCAGAGGTGCCTGCAGACCCTTTGCAACACTGTGAAGCGACCACTGCTGTCCTGACCCCGTTTTCTGTACGACAGAGGAACTCTGAAAAGGACGACTCCTTCCCTTTGAACGGTGGGAACAACCAGTCCCAAGACAAACTTTGATTTGAGCCATCTCCAGAGGTGCTTTGTGTTATCAGAGCTGTGGTACCCCAATACCAGTAGACCTGCTGCCCATTTCGAGTGCATCATTGTGGAAAGGCCAATTCCATCCACATCTTTGCTGAACCCTCAAAGACACTCCAGAGATCCAATCCAACTCTCCCAGACCCCCTCATCAGAGTGTGTGACTGCAGAAAGCGAAGAAGTTTGAACGGGCAAATTGCATCCAGGCACCAAAACCGCAGAGTGACCAAAGAAGTTGATGAAAGCCGTGCTGCAGGTCCTCCCTCAAGACTGCTGCTGAGAGATCCCGTCCATTGTCCTCCCTTCAGTCATCAGACCAAGGAATCTGGAGGTTGGGTCCAGAGTTGCCACATCGCGGAGAAGCCACCACAAACATTTTCTTTAAACCTAAGGTGCTGTGGGGAAAAAGGTATTGTCTAACTTATTCCATAAAGTCGCTCCAGAGCGTTGGAATGCAGGTAGAGGTGTCTAGGCCAGCCCCCGCTTACCTCTGACCCAAGCCGCTACTTGTTTCCCTTTAGCAGGATCTTCAATGTTAGTTAAGTCTTCTTGTATCTTCTTACCTAGAGAGTAGAAAGCATACACAGGAACTTTTGACTTCTGCTGCTTTTCAAGACTTAAAGCCTCTCTGAACTGCCTTTTAGAAGAAGTGGAGTTAATACAGTTTATCTCAATTTTTCCCGTGCCGCTAAACTATATGTTTGGCGGCATTACCTCCGCTGGTATTCGCGGAAGGTAATACCAGCGATTTATTAAGGTAAAGTGGAGGAGTTACCTCCAGCTTTAAATAATCCCCAATGGCAAACCGTCACTTGTAATCAGATGGTATTACCGCTGGAGGTAATACCTCCAGTGGTAAAACCACCTGACCACGTGGCAGTATCGTAATTCCGCTTGCCGGTACTCTCCCGAATTTACCACCGGAATACTGGCAAACTCGTAATGAGTTCTGTCCAGCCTATAACAACGTCCATGTCTCCATATACCAAGACCTCTCCGCCTATACGCTGGCTAGGCGTAGGATGTGCCGCCCTCTTACACAGGTGCTTAAGGAAAAGGGAGTCCGCTGCAGATGGGGCTACCCTTTCTCCCTGACTTTTGAATACATGGGCCAAAGATCGACCCTGATCACGGAAGAAGACATAAGGGGAGCCATACAAGAGTATACAGTGGATACGAACCCCCGGAGGGGCCCGTCAGGGCCGGAGCATGGCAGACCCAGTGGCTCTGGTCCGTCCGGTGAGAGGAGAAAGCGCACCGGTGCGAGGAAATTTAGGAAAATGAACACCCCCTCCCCATCAAAGGACGGAGAACGTAACGACTCCGAGGACTGAGCACGGGGGCCCCCTGGTGTGCCCTGGTCTGAGGGACGCATACTCAGAGGACTCACTACTAACAACATCCCTACGATCTGCAAGTAGGTGGGGTCCACAGAGGGGTTACAGCCACGGGGGGATCTTTGGGGGCTCAAGGAGATGAGCTTCTTATGCAGATTGCCTGGCCGAGGTGGGCAGGCTGGTGGTTCAGCCAAAAGCCAGAGATGGCAGAACTACTTGGCTGGACGCCGGGGCGGGGGCTGGGGGGAAAACGGGAGATGGGGAAGTTCAGTTACGGTTCGAGGAGGGGGGGCAGTTGGGGTTTTGTTTCAGACCCACCCGGGGGGAGGGGGTGGAGGGAGAAGGGGAACACATAGCTGTAATAACGGAGCATGCGGGGAAGAGCCCTGGGAAGACGTTGACCGAGAGAGAGGAACATAGAGACCATGGCTGACAGTCTGCCCGCCCTGGGTGTGGGCTCACTTAATGTATGTGGCTTAAATACCCCCACTAAGAGGTCCCTGGTCTGTAGGGAATTTAGAAGGGCACACCTGGATTTTCTCTTCGTGCAAGAGACTCACTGGCCACGGGGGAAGGAGCCCAAACTGCGGGGAGGGGGAATTGGCGAGGTTTACAGTGCATCCCACAAGTGCAAAAAGAGAGGGGTTGCCATCCTAGTAGCGAAGCATGTGGGCTTCGACAATGAAGCCACGCTGAAAGACCCAGGGGGCCGCTACCTGCTGGTGCGGGGGGCCCTGCAGGGGGCCCCACTGACCCTAGCCGTCATTTATGGCCCAAACGAAGGCCAAGGCCAATTCTGGGAGGAGGTGGGGGACAAACTCAAGTACTTCGTCCATGGCACGGTGGTTGTGGGGGTGGACTTCATCATGGTTCTGGACCCCGCCCTGGACAGGAAACGTGCAGGTCCACAGTCCTCTAGGGCAGCAGACGAGATCATGGCGCGCAATTTCCAAAGAGCCAACTTAGAACTGGGTCTGCTAGACACGATCCCCGTCCCCAGAACAGACTCCCCCTCTTTTACATATTACTCAGCCATCCACACGTCGTTTTCCAGGATAGACTACATCTTGGTGGACGAGACCCTACACCCATTTATTTCAGGCCACAGGGTCGACCCCGTCCCCTGGTCTGACCACGATTTGGTCCGAGTCACTATAGCAAGGGGAGGACTATGCAAACGCAGAGGGAGATGGAAGTGCAACGACTCCCTGTTAAAGGACGAAGCCCTAGCCCAGGAGGTCCTCGAGGCCATCACGGAATTATTTGAACTCAATGACAACGGGGAGGTGGGTTTACATACCCTCTGGGACGCCTTTAAGGCGACCCTACGGGGAATCGTGATCAAAATGGGAGCCCAGAAAAAAAGGGAAAGGGAGGCCCAGGAAAGGTATCTTAGGGAGAAAATCGCCCCACTCCAACCTGGGGGTCTTCCCACGGTTCCCCTAGACCGCGATCAGGTGACCGCCCTGGACGATTATAGACTCCAATTGAAGGATCTCCTCCTCCACAAGACAGAGAGGTGTCTTCAACTGGTCAAACAGAAGTACTATGAAAAAGGGGACAGGGCGGATAGGATTCTGGCTTGGAAACTGAGGGAGGTGCAGAGAAGCCGATTAGTGAAAGCGGTAAAGAACGATGCGGGAAAGGTAGGCTACGACACACCCCACATTGGCGAGGCCTTCCGCAGATATTATGAGAATCTATATTCGTCTGAATATAATGGGGAGGAGGCGGAGATGGAGGGGTTCCTAAACTCGATCCAGATCCCGGCCCTGACCAGGGAGATGGCGGAGGGGTTGGAGGGCCCTGTGACCGAGGACGAGGTGGAGCGCGCGATTAGTGGGATGAAGGTGGGCACTTCCCCGGGCGAAGATGGTTATTCGGTCTACTTCTACAAAAGGTTTCGCTCGACCCTTTCCCCCCACCTGGTAAAAGTGGTAAAAGTGTTTAACGCGGTGCTGGAAGGGGGGTCCCTCCCGGACTCCATGATGGAGGCAATTATTGTGGTGCTTCCCAAGGACGGCAGGGACCCCAGGGAATGCTCCTCCTACCGACCCATCTCCCTATTGAATGTCGATGTAAAGATTCTGGCCAAGGTTCTTGGGGGGCGTTTGGAGGGGGTCTTGCCGAAGCTGGTCCACAGAGACCAGGTGGGGTTCATTAGGGGAAGACAGGGCTCAGACAACATCCGGAAAACTATAGACTTGTTGCACTATGCCCAGGGGTCGGATTTGGACGCGAGCGTCCTGTCCCTAGATTCGGAAAAGGCATTCGACAGGGTGGAGTGGAGATTCATGGAACTTACCCTCCAGAAAATGGGCTTTGGGCCACACATGGAAAGGGGAACAGCTGTATTTTAGTTTGAGAGGGTCCCCACCCATGATGTGCCCAGTTGGGTGTGTTGCACGGGGGAGTTGTGTTGTGTGATCCTGGAAGCATGCGTGAGGTGTGAAGTGAGGGGTGTATGTGTTCCCTGTTGTGTGCGTTGAAAGAGGGGATGTGGGGAGGCCACCAGGGGGCGCACAGGCAATGGCTGCCTGAGTGCACAGCTCCCGCCGAAGCCCGGGAATCCGAGGGGATTGAGCCCCCCCCCTCCGAGACCCCCTGCAAGTCCAACCCGAGAGATTGACTCAGCGCCCCCCGGGCCCCCAACGAGCGAAAGAGCGGAGCTTGAGCTCCCCGGGGAGCCGGAGTTCGTAACCCGCGGCGCCTGGGTGGGTGACGCAGCAGGACCAGAACGGCCTCGGTGCCGCAAGTGAGGTGGTCCCTCCCCGGGCACGCACGGCCTCCCCGCCCGACCAGCCCTCACTCCCCCTACGACTGCCCCCCCTCTCGGGGTGCGGGGAGTGACCCGGTCGGGGTCCGGGCCCCCGAGACTTCGGGACGCGGCCGCGGAGCTTGGGCCGGCTCCCTCCGCCCCTTCCCCCACAACCCGAGGCAGAGCATACCGCGCCGGGATCACCCACGCGGCCAGGAGGCGGCATCCGGGGATCTTGAGCGGCACCCCCTTGGGACACAGAGACAGCACAGCCTGAAGCAGGGGTGACCCAGGTGTGAGGCCCCCGCCAGCCGCTGGTGGGGCGTGTGCCTGCCCAGAGGTGCCCCCCC
Organism: Ambystoma mexicanum; assembly: GCF_040938575.1. Lineage (NCBI taxonomy): Eukaryota > Metazoa > Chordata > Amphibia > Caudata > Ambystomatidae > Ambystoma > Ambystoma mexicanum. The sequence goes on from NC_090921.1 coordinate 144,347,539, forward strand.
CAAAGACCTGCGGCGTGAGCCACGGCGCCCCTTCACCCCCTAGGTCTGCGGGGAGGGCCCTTTTGGCCTGGAAGGTGGGGCCCCCTTGAATCACCACCTCCCCTCCTCAGGGAGACCAGAGGAGGCCCCAGACTACCACGAGGCGTTTGAAAAGGGTGAGAGGCCCCCGTCTGGGAACAGGTGGGGCGTGTGCCCGCCCCCCGGACTTTGACACCCCATTTGGGGCATCTGAGGAGCATACAACCCAAGCAAGGAGGGACTGGCCAGCAGGGGGAGGTTGTAAGAAGTGACAAAGGCTTAAACCGCAAAGGGACCATGGCCCAATCCGGGGACGCAGCCCCCTCCTCGGCGGCAATGGAAAGGGGCTTCGCCTCGATCTTACAGGAAATCAGGGACATGCGCTCCGACATTGCCTAGAAATTTGAGAAAATGGACCAAAGGGTGGATAAGATCGAGGACAGACTGCTACAGGTCGAATCCAACCAATCCTCTACAGCAGTCCAAGACATACAATACAGTATGAGGCTGGAGGCCCTGGAGAAGAGGGACGAGGAAAGGGCCCGGCAGATGGATGATTTCGAAAACAGGGAGAGGAGGAACAACCTCAGAATCTTTGGGGTGCCCGAAACTGAAGGGGCAACAGAGAGGGACGTCACCCGAGCAGTACGAGACATCATCACCCTCCTGTTCGCGGAGGAGATGACAACTGAGCTAACATTCGACAGGGTGCATAGGGTGGGGGGGTAGTGCCGGGGCCCCCCGGTCGATTCTGGTCCGGTTCCACTATTACTCGGAGAAGACGAAGGTGCTGGAGAAGGCCAGAAAGGCTAGGGAAATCACCTATAACAACGCCCATGTCTCCATATACCAAGACCTCTCCGCCTATACGCTGGCTAGGCGTAGGATGTGCCGCCCTCTTACACAGGTGCTTAAGGAAAAGGGAGTGCGCTGCAGATGGGGCTACCCTTTCTCTCCCTGACTTTTGAATACATGGGCCTAAGATCGACCCTGATCACGGAAGAAGACATAAGGGGAGCCATACAAGAGTATACAGTGGATACGAACCCCCGGAGGGGCCCGTCGGGGCCGGAGCATGGCAGACCCAGTGGCTCTGGTCCGTCCGGTGAGAGGAGAAAGCGCACCGGTGCGAGGAAATTCAGGAAAATGAACACCCCCTCCCCATCAAAGGACGGAGAACGTAACGACTTCGAGGACTGAGCACGGGGGCACCCTGGTGCCCTGGTCGGAGGGACGCAGACTCAGAGGACTCACTACTAACAACATCCCTACGATCTGCAAGTAGGTGGGGTCCACAGAGGGGTCACAGCCACGGGGGGATCTTTGGGGGCTCAAGGAGATGAGCTTCTTATGCAGATTGCCTGGCCGAGGTGGGCAGGCTGGTGGTTCAGCCAAAAGCCAGCGATGGCAGAACTACTTGGCTGGACGCCGGGGCGGGGGGTGGGGGAGAAAACGGGAGTTGGGGAAGTTCAGTTACGGTTCGGGGAGGGGGGGCAGTTGGGGTTTTGTTTCAGACCCACCCAGGGGGAGGGGGTGGAGGGAGAAGGGGAACACATAGCTGTAATAACGGAGCATGCAGGGAAGAGCCCTGGGAAGACGTTGACCGAGAGAGAGGAACATAGAGACCATGGCTGACAGTCTGCCCGCCCTGGGTTTGGGCTCACTTAATGTATGTGGCTTAAATACCCCCACTAAGAGGTCCCTGGTCTGTAGGGAATTTAGAAGGGCACACCTGGATTTTCTCTTCGTGCAAGAGACTCACTGGCCACGGGGGAAGGAGCCCAAACTGCGGGGAGGGGTAATTGGCGAGGTTTACAGTGCATCCCACAAGTGCAAAAAGAGAGGGGTTGCCATCCTAGTAGCGAAGCATGTGGGCTTCGAGAATGAAGCCACACTGAAAGACCCAGGGGGCCGCTACCTGCTGGTGCGGGGGTCCCTGCACGGGGCCCCACTGACCCTAGCCGTCATTTATGGCCCAAACGAAGGCCAAGGCCAATTCTGGGAGGAGGTGGGGGACAAACTCAAGTACTTAGTCCATGGCACGGTGGTTGTGGGGGGGGACTTCAACATGGTTCTGGACCCCGCCCTGGACAGGAAACGTGCAGGTCCGCAGTCCTCTAGGGCAGCAGACGAGATCATGGCGCGCAATTTCCATAGAGTCAACTTAGAACTGGGTCTGCTAGACACGATCCCCGTCCCCAGAACAGACTCCCCCTCTTTTACATATTACTCAGCCATCCACACGTCGTTCTCCAGGATAGACTACATCTTGGTGGACGAGACCCTACACCCATTTATTTCAGGCCACAGGGTCGACCCCGTCCCCTGGTCTGACCACGATTTGGTCCGAGTCACTATAGCAAGGGGAGGTCTATGCAAACGCAGAGGGAGATGGAAGTGCAACGACACCCTGTTAAAGGACGAAGCCCTAGCCCAGGAGGTCCTCGAGGCCATCACAGAATTATTTGAACTCAATGACAACGGGGAGGTGGGTTTACATACCCTCTGGGACGCCTTTAAGGCGACCCTACGGGGAATCGTGATCAAAATGGGAGCCCAGAAAAAAAGGGAAAGGGAGGCCCAGGAAAGGTATCTTAGGGAGAAAATCGCCCCACTCCAACCTGGGGGTCTTCCCACGGTTCCCCTAGACCGCGATCAGGTGACCGCCCTGGATGATTATAGACTCCAATTGAAGGATCTCCTCCTCCACAAGACAGAGAGGAGTCTTCAACTGGTCAAACAGAAGTACTACGAAAAAGGGGACAGGGCGAATAGGATTCTGGCTTGGAAACTGAGGGAGGTGCAGAGAAGCCGATTAGTGAAAGCGGTAAAGAACGAGGCGGGAAAGGTAGGCTACGACACACCCCACATTGGCGAGGCCTTCCACAGATATTATGAGGAACTATATTCGTCTGAATATAATGGGGAGGAGGCGGAGATGGAGGGGTTCCTGAACTCGATCCAGATCCCGGCCCTGACCAGGGAGATGGCGGAGGGGTTGGAGGGCCCTGTGACCGAGGACGAGGTGGAGCGCGCAATTAGTGGGATGAAGGTGGGCACTTCCCCGGGCGAAGATGGTTATTCGGTCTACTTCTACAAAAGGTTTCGCTAGACCCTTTCCCCCCACCTGGTAAAAGTGGTAAAAGTGTTTAACGCGGTGCTGGAAGGGGGGTCCCTCCCGGACTCCATGATGGAGGCAATTATTGTGGTGCTCCCCAAGGACGGCAGGGACCCCAGGGAATGCTCCTCCTACCGACCCATCTCCCTATTGAATGTCGATGTAAAGATTCTGGCCAAGGTGCTTGGGGGGCGTTTGGAGGGGGTCTTGCCGAAGCTGGTCCACGGAGACCAGGTGGGGTTCATTAGGGGAAGACAGGGCTCAGACAACATCCGGAAAACTATAGACTTGTTGCACTATGCCCAGGGGTCGGATTTGGACGCGAGCGTCCTGTCCCTAGATTCGGAAAAGGCATTCGACAGGGTGGAGTGGAGATTCATGGAACTTACCGTCCAGAAAATGGGCTTTGGGCCACACATCAGGGATTGGGTGGCGGCTTTATACAGGGCCCCTAAGGCCAGAGTCCAAGTGAATGGCGGGTTGTCGGAGCCCTTCCCCCTTTCGCGGGGGACAAGGCAGGGATGCCCACTCTCCCCTTTAATCTATGTCCTCTCCATGGAACCCCAGATCAATGCGTCCAAATCAGTCCTGCTCCCCATGAGAACCCGGGACCCGGGCTTGGACCCTCTTGTCAGCCTGGAAGGAATAACATTGTGGAAGGCCTCCATTTGATACCTGGGAGTCCTCCTCACCCGGGACTTATCCAATCTTGCCCCTGCCAACTACGACCCCGTTGTGTCAGGAGTTACTGCAGATTTAAGGAGGTGGAGGTCAATGATCCTGTCCTGGTACGGCCGCATAACGGCAGTGAAGATGAACATTCTCCCGCGATTATTATATCTTTTCACCACCCTCCCAACTGTAGTCCCCGACCGGACCTTCAGGGACCTCCAGAATGCGGTGCGGGAGTTCATATGGCAGGGCAAGACCCCGAGGACCGCAAATAAGGTCTTGACCTTACCGGGGGAGAAGGGAGGGTTCGGGTTGCCAGACTTTCAACTTTACTTCCGGGCCGCCCAGCTGCGCATCCTCCTGGAACACATGAAAGAGGGGATGGGCACTTACTGGTCCTATTTGGAGGACATGGACGCTCACCCACTAAAGATTCGGGACCTCCTGTGGGCCCCTAGCAAGTTCATCCCGAACAGACTTAAATCTCATCCAACCTTGGGAGTTGTCTGGACAATCTGGAGGGAAAGCCCCCAGACGGCACACCTAACATCGTGGCCGTCACCGATTTCATCGCTCTGGGGTCACTCCCTCAAACTGGGAAGTAGGGGGTTCTGCAACGCCTAGTCGTGGACCGACTTGGGAATGGAGTGGGCGGGGCAAATGTTTAGGGAGGGGGAATTCCGACCATATGAGGAACTGAGAGACGCCCTTGGTCAGGGGTCCCTCTCCATATTTGAATACATCCGCTTGAAGGGAATCCTATGTGACCAGGCCTGGGGCCAGAACCTGAAAAGACAGCTGACCCCCTTCGAGAAACTCCTGGACTCGGCAACCTCCAGGAAGGGTGCAGTATCAGGGATGTATAGGATACTGAACATGGTTAACCTGGGGGAGAGAAGGGGGTTCTGCTTTTTCTGGAATGACTTAGCGGGGGATGAGATCTCGGGGGACGCCTGGTCGAGGGTATTTAAAATATCTTTCCATGGGAAATTATTCACAGCAGACATGGAACACAACTTCAAGATCCTACAGGGGTGGCACAGAGACCCTGTGAAGTTGTCTAAAATGTACACAGGAGTGTCCCCCGCATGCCCAAGGGGATGTGACCAGGTCGGTACGAGAGGGCACATGTGGTGGCACTGCCCGAAAGCTCGGACATACTGGAAGAAGGTGAGGGGCTGGATCGCCGAAGTTTCTGAAGAGCTTCTCCCCCAGAGCCCCCTGACAATGCTGCTGGGCCTCCCCCCGGAGGACACGGACATACCCCGATACCCTAGAATGTGGGAAACAATGTTGAGGGCGGGAAGGGTTGCACTGGCCCAGAAATGGAAGAGCCCGGAGACCCCTTCGAAGGAGGACTGGCTAAAAAAGGTAAAAAACATGTTCCTGATAGATAAATTGACGGCAATGATGAATAATGACTTGGGCTCTTTCCAAGCAAACTGGTACGGGGTACAGCAGACATGGGGTTGGGATGTGCATTAATCCTCAGGGGGGGAACAAGGAGTGGACAGGGCCCACGGCCCAGGGGACGATGGTAGTTAATCAGCCATTCACGTAGTCAACACTCTCGCTCTTTCTCGAGCTCCAGACCTTCGGAGCTTTCAAAGCGGCTCCCCAGCAAGATGTTTCTATGGGGACTAAGTTTTTTGGGGGAGTGGGTTCGTTTGGGGAGGGTGAGGAGGGGGTTTGGGCCAGTTATTTGCACAATTCGTGAAAATGTCTTGCGCCTTTTTGTTATATTATGAAAATGCCACTAAAACAAAGTTTTAAAAAAAAAAAGAAAGAGGGGATGTGTGTTTTATAGTGCTTACTAGGATGCATGGAATGTTAAGGTCACTGGGAGAATGTTTTGAGATTGACTGGAAAGTTTGTGTATGAGTGAGGTTCTAGCCCAAGCAGTTGAGAGATGTCAGCCTGGTTGGTGTGAGCCACTGTGTTCATACAGGGCTCCTACAATGCTCCTGAGCTCTTTTCTTTTTTTTATTTGTTTTTACTGGTTTTTAACATATAAACATGCCACCTTACAAAGGTGGCTTAAATTCACATAATGCACATGGAATAACATAACTGTTATATCACACCCCAAACTTCCCCCTCCTATCCCCGCCTATGTCGCACTTCTCCTCCCTGCTAGACCCCAATCGGTCTTCTCCCACCTTACTATGTAATTTCTGTTGATATATGTGCCTCGCCCTGAACATCCTGTGCCGATACAGTCAGATCCGCCACCAATTGTCTCCAAACCTCCAGTCCACCCTCCTCCTGCTCCTCACATCCTGCCATACTACAGATTCTGCATTGGGCAATTTCAAAAGGTCTCCCCACCACAGTGCTACTATTGGTCTAGTCCGTGCTTTCCAACCCATCGCTATTCTGCGGTTCGCCAGTATGTATGCTAGGTCTTTGAGTTTGCTCACCTCTCTAGCTCTTTTAGGTCTAGGGAACCCTCCTAATAGACAAGCCTTTGGGGATCCCACATCTAGGGTAATCCCTGCCTTTGCCAGTGTCTGGGCCACTTCCCCCCAGAATTTGTCAATCTCTCTGCATCCCCAGAACATGTGCACTAAGTCTGCATTCACCTCCCCACATTTAAGGCATGTTTGTTCTGTAGTCTGTGTAAACTTGGCAACTTTGTTTGGGGGCAAATATGCTCTGTGGGTGATGTGCAGCTGGATCTGTTGTAATCTCGCATTTCTTGACATCTTTTTGTGATATCCCAGCACTCTGCACCACATCTCATCTGATATTGGTTCTGTTTTGTTTGACCTATGTCCTCCCCAACTTTGGGCATCAGCATCTCATATATACGGGAGACTTCATGTCCTCCGTCTGACACATTATAAAGATCCTCAGCATCCTCCAACGACTGTAGAGTCGCCTAGATCTCCGGCCACCTCCGTCTAAGGTACTTCAGGAGTCATGAATGTTTGATATATTGACCTCTATGTATTCCCAGGTCCCCTGTCAGCTCCTCAAACTCCATTGGCCTCCCTTCTTTAAGTATATCTCTCACCGTTGCCACTCCATGGGTTCCCACCATCTCCTCACGCACAACCTGAAGTGTACATCTGCCCCTCCTAGCGCCACTAATGGTATCTGTGAGGAATACAGCGTTGCGTTGCCAATCACTCGACATGCTCTGCACCACACCTTGCTCCCCAGGTGCAACAGTAGACTCTCACCTGTCCTGCACGAGTCAGATAACTACATTGTTTTGTTTAAAAAAAAAAAAAACCAGGCACCATTTCCATACGTAACAGCCATAACTCTGGTGTCTGTTCATCCGATAGCCATCTAGCCACAAACTGCAGCTGGCAGGCTATAAAATACACCTCAAAATTAGGCAACTTTATACCTCCCTGCTTGTATGAATTCTGCAGTTTTCGCAATGCCACTCTACACCTTGTATTGTGCAATATGATGCTACCGCAAATGCTGTGCAATTTTCTGAAAAACTTTCTGGGTATATCAAACGGGATATTTGTAAAGAAATGTAGGAGGTTTGGCAGCACCACCATTTTCAGCAAAGCTACACGTCCCATCATAGCTAGTGGTAGTTTAGCCCAAAATGTCATACATTTCTCTATCTTATTCACCACCCTCACTGTGTTATGTACATGGTCCAGCTTCGGGTCATGGTATATATCTACCCACAGGTAACGGAACGTCGTTATTTCCCATTTAATTGTTAAGTTCCACTCCCTCGCCAGTCAGCTCTCTCTTCCTAAATATCTTCCTTCTCAAGCTCATCGCTCATCCACCTCCAACAAACTCAGGGTCAGTCGCTGCTCCAAGCAATGAGTTGGTGGGAGATCTCTTTCTTCAGCTAGGGCCTCCCTCTGGAACAGCCTCCCTGCCCCTCTCAAACTTGAAGAGAATCATATCTGGTTACGGAAGCACTTCAAAACCTTTCTCTTTGCTTCTGTTTTTCTCCTCCTCTCCCCTGCTGACTTCCTGGCTGAAACTGCACTGGTTACCTGGCCACCCTCTGATCTCAGGCCCAGGTCCCCTGCCCCGCCAGTCGCACACCTGCACTTCCTTCCTGGCAACCCCTGCACTTGGGGATTGTTTTCTGTATCCCTACAGTCCCACTACCAGCACTTGACATCCCATGTACTGCACTGTCCTCTCCCTCTTACCCCATACATACATTGGGTTTTCAAAAGACCGCTAGCGAAATTGTTATTTTGCCCAAATGATGAAATAAATTCAATTCGTTTTTGTGTTGAGTATCTTTAGATATCGCAATTGTTTTGATACCTTTGAAGTTAAAGTAAGCAATCAGCCGCAATGGAAGAGAGGAAAAAGAGAAAATCTTAGCATTTTGTTTATTTTATGCTGACAAAAAGTGTAGAAAAGACTTTTTTACAAAAATATAATACAAGTGATTTAACAAAAAGTGTAAAAAAGGACTGTTGTTGAAAAATATAGTACAAGTAATTTGAAAACAGTAGGTTGCTAATGAAAAGAAGCAAAACTGATATGGGCAATAAGATCCACAAGAGATTATTCTTGTTTAAGAAAAAGGTTTTGTTAAAACAACCTGTTTACGCAGAAATATTGCATGTTTAAGTAGCAAAACACAATAGAACAACAGAAGAACAGTTTGTAATGTTGTTTGTACAAATTAAGTTATTTAAAAGTATTCAAAGTCTCGATTACTAAAGCCCTTACCCCCGCACTTTCCCCCTTCCCATGCACTTGTGTGATCTGAATGACACCTGGCCTACTAGGATTGTTGTCTGTTTTCCCTCTGTTCCCCCTCCCTTGCCTCGGCGCGTTATAAATGCCATATCATATCATAACACCGGCAGCCTGTGTACAGACTTTCCCACATACTCTCCTAGGAGGAACAGACTCGACTTCTGGGGGTTTATGGTTATGCCCGACAGTGCCGCATATCGTTCCATTACGTCCAGGACATACTGTAAATTCTCTTCTGGGTAATGTAAGTATAAGAGCATGTCATCCGCATATAGTGATATCAAGTGTCTCCCCCCTGTCGTGTTTATCCCTACTTCTCCATATTCCTGTCGTAAATAAACCGCCAATGGTTCCAGTGCCAACATGAAGAGCATCGGCGACCATGGTCAGCCTTGTCTCTTGCCCTTACTTAACTGTCATTGTTCACATATTATAGATTCCGTTTTGACCCTTGCTATTGTCTCGTTGTATAGTAGCTTCTCCCATTTAATGTATATCGGCCCAATACCAAATTCCTCTAGGACCTCCAGCAGCCACGGCCATCTGACCAAGTCAAATGGTTTCACTGCATCTAGTGACGTCACAACAGCTTCCTGTGCATCCCTTGTTAGGGAGAATTCTCAGAAATGTGCTAATTCCCTCCACCTTAGAAACCCCCAGCAACTTTGCTGGATTTTGAGGACTTGATTTTTTTAACCTGGAGAGAGTGAGGCCCTTTTTTCCCACTCTCTCATGTATTTTCATATGATTTCTGAACCTTGTGTTTCTTTTGGTTATGTAGCCTGACAAACTCCATAGGCATCATCTTTTACATTGTGTTACACAGCACCTTCAGTGCAGTGGCACAGGAAAGTCTTTCAGATTTCCCAAAGGTTTAAATACCTTCTCTGGGATAAACTACTGTTTCCCACAGCAGTAAAGTGAAATTGACTTTACTTACATTTGTCACTTTCAAAACCCAGCACACACTATCTTACAATAGGGTGCTGGAGGGGTTACCTAGTATCCCCATTCTCTAGCTTCTCATGTAACATTGTTTATGTTACCCTTTTTTCACTGAATGGCTGGTGGCAGTGGTTTCATTTTAACTACCAGGGTGTGCATTTACCACGGGCTGCGTTCGCAGCTGCAGTAAAGCACTCAAGGGTGCAATTTTTGTGGAAAGGTCCTTCTTGAGATTTACTCTGCGCGCCAAACCAGGTTTGGTCCCATTGTTCGCTTTGCCTTTGGCAGGATTCACGAGTGAAGCCTGCCTTTGGCTCCAGGGTGTCTGGGGTGGGCAGGAAGTGAGGGAGGTGTCCTGACCCAATACTCCCTGTGCTTAGTCCCCTAGGAGCACTCTGTAGTGATTGGCCGGCTGACTGTCCGGCAAGGACAGCCACCCTGCTGGGTGACTGACAGCTAGGCTGGAATGAATGGGAGAGAACTGAATAAAAGGCAAGGCTTTTGGCTTGGACGACAGAGTCGACCACTGGATGAAGGAACCAAAGAAGAACTTGAAGAGTACGCCTGCTGCAACTCCTGGACCGTTGGTTTGCAAGGTGAAGCCCTGCTGCTGTGCTGAAACTCAACATTCGTATTGACAGAGAAGCCCCTGCAAGGATGACTTCTGCCCTGAAGTGGTGTGACCAATCAACTCCAAAGTAAGGCACCTGGACATTCTCTCGGAGCTGGTTGATTTACCACAGAGTTGCTGCTGGAAACCGAATAACCAGAGAGAGGAACACCAGATTGTGTACGTTGCTTTTAAGTTGGCCAAGAGCTCCAGGAAGATCCTCCGGACTCCCAGGAAGCAGGACTGATCGAGCCTGAGACCCCTCAACAGAGTGCGGGACCCCAGAAGCAAGGAAAGTCCATCTTGACAGCCAGAAACCGCAGTGTTGCTATTTGGGGTAGTCACGAGGAGCTGAAACACCACAGTGGCACTTGTTGGAAAGATTGCCGGTTGCGAGCGGTGACTGTCCAATTGCAATGCCCCAGAAGTCCTCCCTCTTGTCCCCACGACTGAGGCCCAGGAACAGAGAGATCTGCCGAGCTGCACAGGAACAGAAGTCATCTGCTGCACTTTTTCTTCAATACAAAGGTACTGTAAAGTCTGAGAGAACTTACCTCTGATTGTAGAGTAGCTTGCATCTTCTACTACTCACAAGTCTAATCAGCTTGTGGCCCTACATTTGATTCTTCTTTTCTTCAAGGACTTCTAAAACATTGTGCAAAGACTTTTCTACTTACCTACCAGAGGTGCTTCATCCTATATAAGACTTTTGCCCATTGATTTGGACCTAGCCTGTTATACTGAATGACTCTGCTGTTGGGATCCAAAAGTATTTGCCTGATTAAGAATATTAGTGGTCTCTTGTTTGTTCTAATAACCTTTTCCTTTTACCAACTTCTAACATTATTCTAAATGCAAACAGTAAGATATTAATGTCCCCAGCACCCTAGCTATAGAAGTCACCTAAGGATGTAGGTTGTGTCTGTGGGCCATTTCAATAGGGTCTTCACTGGTTTTAGAATATTAAGAGTGTGTTTTGAAGTGTATTTGAGTGTTACTTTTATATTGCTCCCTTCTGAAGAAAGCTTACTCTGACTGATAAATAAATTAATAATTATTTATTCACAAAACCTTGTGTGTAAGTGTTTATTTGAATACGTGTCACTGTGAGTCTCTGTGCAACTCCCCTACAGCTCACATTGACCCCTCTTGAGATATGCCTTGCTGCTCAACACACTTCCAAATTGTGTATTACAAGCTTATACCAAATGTTGGGTTTCCTATTACCTGTAGTCAGAGTTGTTGTAGTGCACCATAAGGGTACTGCATACAAACCTTGCCTAACAACCCTCCGGGTGCAATCTATTACATGATGTAATCCCTGTAAGTTATTAGTGATATTTCTATTTAGGACATAACCTGTTTGATCTGGATGTATAAGCTGACTTATGACCACTCTGAGTCTTCTGGCCATGACTGCAGTGAGAATCTTCCCATCCTGGTTCAATAAATATAGGGGCCTGTATGAGCTGCACTCTGTGTCTGGTTTATTTGGTTTGAGAAGAGGGACTATTATTGACTCCTGCAAGGATCCTGTCAGTTTACCTGTTTCTAGTGCTTTGTTCAACATTGCTAATAATGGTGGGAGTATATCGGCTTTGTATTCTCTGTAGAATTCGCCTGGGAGCCCATCCGCCCCTGGGACTTTGCCAGTTGGTAGATCGTTTATCACACTTTCTAGTTCCTCTAATGTGATCAGTATTTCCAGGCTATCGCTCTCTTCTCTACTCAATCTGGGAAGGTTGATCTCTGTCAGTGCTTGTATATTCACCTCCTCATTTCTTGCAGGTTCACTAAAAAGGTGTCTGTAATAGTTGTAAAAACATTTATTTACCCCTTCCTGAGTCTCTCGTAATTCCCCGTCTATGCCTTTCACTGTTCTGATTGTCTGCCGTGTGGTCTCACTTTTGTACAACCATGCTAGCAATCTACCCGGTTTGTCCACTTCGGCCTGTTGTCAATGTATTCTTTTAGCATAGTTTACCTAACCTATCCCAGTGTTCGCTACACTCCTGCTGTAAGCTTGCTATCCTCTCAGCTTCCTCTAGGAATCTATTTCCTCCCCTCATTATGGTTTCCAATTTCTCCTCCGTATTCTGTATTTCCTGCGTTATAACATCCTGCAAACCCTTAGATTTGGCCCTGGCTGCCCCCCTAATCACTACCTTAAAGGCTTCCCACAGAGTACCAGCCGAGTCAACACTGCCCTCATTGTTCTCAAATTATTCCTTCACCTTGGTTCTGAGGTGTCCACGAAATCCTATATCTTTTAGTGCCTCTACTCTGTCTCCTTGTCGGTATTTTGGCATGAGGGGGGAGCACCTGCCACGTGGCCATCAGTGGGGCATGATCTGATAGGGTTCCAGCTGTGTATTCCGCTTGTGTAAACTCACCCTCTATCTCCTCTCCCACTAGCACATAATCTAACTGCATATATAAATTCTGCAGAGCGGCATAGTGCAAATACACACGGTCTTGTGGGTGCATGAATCTCCAGATATCAACTAGCTTAAATGTAGGTATCAGCGTGTGCAAGGCTTTTTCCAGGGGCGGGGGGATGGAGGGGGGGTATCGGGCTGCACAGATTTGTTATATCTATCCAACGTTGGATCCAGAGTGCAATTAAAATCCCCTCCCCATATTACTGCCCCATCTCTGTACGGGCTAACTTTTTAGAATATAGAGTTCTGAAGTACGCAGGTAGTGTCCTGATTCGGGGCATACACATTGATGCATATTTCCTTGCTTTTGACCAGCCCCCTCATTATTATCATCCTACCATCTGTATCTCGGTGGGTCTGAAGGATCCGGAATGGGACCGTTGGTGCTACCCAAATTAGGACCCCCTCTAGCATAGGCTGAGTATGTTGAGTCCAGTGTCACTCCGCTCCATTTCCTAGCTATCATGTCTTGTTCCCCCTTAGTCAAGCGGATTTCTTGCAAAAGTGCTATATCGATTTTCTGCCTACGCAAATATGTCATAGCTCGGTTCCTTTTGATATAGCTGTTCAGCCCCCGCACATTCCAGGTTATTATTTTAAGTCACCCCATTTGTTTCCGGTTTCTACTCCACCCAACACTGTCATGACATGTCCATCCCAGTCCCTTTGTGTGTCTCTGTAGGCCAACAAGCTCTTGTCTTGTTTCTATGTAACTACTTTATGTAACCTAAACTTACGAACAACTCACGTGATGTCTCAAGGAGCGTCCTTTATAACAGATATACACTGTGACAAATGCAAGGTTTTTGGCAGATGTCTCAAATGGCCAAGTATGGCCACTATACAATAGCTGTAGCCTCATGTGCCCAGCTGTTGTAGACAAATGCCATCAGAAGGTAGGTGAAGCCTCACATGTACAGAGACAGCAATTATATGCCAAAGTACACCCTCACATACCCAGTGATAGCTAAGATATGTCCAAGTTGATCTGTTCCCAGCTCAAACACAGTTGGAAGTCTCAAAGTAGGAAGGAGCTTGTGAATGTAGATCTTTCTCTTTCTGCCTGAGTGCCTTTTTCTGGTGCACAGAGTGAAGGTTAGGAAGGAAGAGGATCACAATACTCTCTCCATACACCCATACTGGGCCTACTCATCTCCTCAATACTCCCGCTCAAAACGACAAAGTAGCAATGCAATGTCTGTGCTAAAGGTTTTGACATATAACTTTGACTTTTTTTTTTATAAGGCATGTCCCCTTCTTTGTTGTGAGAGGTTGAGAGGACGGCAGAAAAATGGACTAGATAATGATCACAGCTGTAAAAGACTATTTGGGTGTTACACTGCAAGGGTACATTATTGTATGATCTTAATATGAATGGGTGAAAGAATTTTGAACTTGGAAAAAGTATAAAAAACGTTATTTATGCAAGCATAATACAAACATCCTTGGGAAAGACTAATCTTCAGCTAACCTCATGTGCATTAAAGGATTGACCAAAATGTAGGCTCCTGTGTAAGTGCAAAGGGCTAAAAGAAGATCAGAAAAGCAGATACATCAGGCCAACCACGTTTCAGGTCAGCCTATTCTCTCAAAAAGGGTCTTTGCTTGTGTGGGTAGCTGAGGATTGGGCTGGTCTAAAGCTGTTTAGGTGGTGCACATGTAGCTGTAGGGATGGGCTGGAGTGGATTTGGGAAGAGGAAGGCTGCATTCACTGTAATAGTATTGTTGTAAAACAGATCTGTTGCTTCATGGTGACGTTCTTTTTTTCTTGCTGCAGGATCTTCGAAACTGCAATGTCTTCAATCATGGAAATACAAGATGCCAGCCATCCCGGTTCTGTGCTTGAGAAGCTGAACGAGCAGAGGCTCCAGGGCCTGTTTTGTGACGTCACAGTTGTGGTGGAGGACACCAAGTTCAAAGCCCACAAGAATGTCCTGGCTGCTTCCAGCACTTACTTCAAGACTGCCCTCTCCAGAAGGGATTCAACCTTTCCTGACCCAATCCTAGAACTCCCTGACGTGCCGGCCGAAGTGTTTGCCAATATTGTCAACTTCATCTACAACTCCAGAGTGACTGTGCTGGGCTCAGATCTGGCCAAGGAGGTGGCTGCTGTAGGAAAGCAACTTGGAATATGTTGTTTGGAAAATTATGGAGATGTAAGACTAGCACAAAGGGCTCAAACGTCTTCCCATAAAGAATCTTCCAAAGCTCATGTTACTGGAGTTGCCTCAAATGCCAGAGGGACCAAAGAAGGCAGCCAGTGTGTTCCTGTCATTGAAAACCAGGAAGAGTCCCTGGCCCAGGGGGCTGCCTCTAACACAAAAACCTTGTCAGTTCCCCTGTTGTCTTTGGTTTCAAATCCTGCATTGAATCACATGCCAGAGTCCATCGGGAGACAAACTGAGCTGGACAAAACTGCAAGCCCCTTGTTCCTCCAGAGTACTTCCCTCCAGCAAGTCCCTACACAGAACTGTTCACTGACATTGTCCCCCATCAGCCTGCCAGTGCAGGGACAAGGGACCCTTTCAGTGGGAAATCAAGTGGAAATCCTACCCTTTCCGGCCACCCAAACCACAGACAATGGCACACATGGATCTGCTGTAGACCCAGAAGTGGAAACAACAGAGACAGCTAGAATATTATATACATTAAGTACTGTCCGAGCTAGGTCTGGCAGCACTAGCGACACAGAGCAAGACCAATTGCTAAAGGATAACTCCAGTTGGGAGACAGAGGAGGCCACAGGACCAGACGTTTCTCTAGACACTTTCCCCCAGACATTATTCCGGTGTGCCATCTGTAGAAGACCTTTCAGCTCCTCTACTGCTCTGAGCCTCCATGTCAAGTTGCACAGGTCGAGAAAGACCTTCTCCTGCAGCTACTGCAACAAGAGCTTCATCCACATCAAGCGCCTGCAGGCTCATGAAGTACAGTGCAAGCAGACAAACAGCCTTCCATCAGAGGATGTGGGTGCAGCAGACATGGAGGGGACTGACAGCACAGAGGTGCCCCAATCCTCAGATCTCTCAGGCCATCAGTCGGCCAATCACCTTCCTGCTAAGAAGGGACATGCAGGTCTTCTCTTTCGACACCGGAGCTTCCAGAGGATTGAGCTTGGGACAGAGCAGGACCACTTCATGAAGGTGGTGGATGGCCACATTATCTACTTTTGTAGCATCTGTGAGCGGTCCTACATGACACTGTCCAGCCTGAAGCGTCACTCCAATGTGCACTCCTGGCGTAGAAGGTACCCCTGCCACTACTGCGAGAAGGTATTTGCACTTGCCGAGTACCGTACCAAGCACGAGGTGTGGCACACCGGTGAACGGCGCTACCAGTGTATCTTCTGCTGGGAGACGTTTGTGACATACTACAATCTAAAAACGCATCAAAAGGCTTTCCATGGGATCAACCCTGGCCTAATTGCCAGTGAGAAGACCCCCAATGGGGGCTATAAACCCAAAGTGAACGCCCTTAAACTGTACAGACTCTTGCCAATGAGGTCAGAAAAACGACCTTATAAGACATACAGCCAGTCTTTTTCTGGTAGCCTGTTGATGCCCTCGCAATCACTTCCAATGGCTTCAGGAAAAAGTGATTCCTTGGACAGTAGCATAGCCAAGGTGGTAGGAAGCACTGATAGCAATGTGTCTTCGGCTGTGGGTTTAACACCTGCATTGGGCATGCCAGAGACTGAAGCCCATTTATTGCAATCCGATTTTCCTCCTCCTTTGCAGGACGGGCAGCAGGGGTCAAAGGGATCCCAAGAATCTATGGTAACTGGATGTTCCATGGGTGAGTTACAAACTGAAAAGTCTTTGCTGAGCGCTCTTGAGATGCCTCTTGAAGTGCAAGGCACAGCTCCCAAATTGGCCTCCAAAGAAGGCTGCAGTAATGGGACCATTCCCAGTGTCATTGCCTATGGGCACCCTACCCCATCGGTCATTGTATGCAGCGCTTCCGTGCCTTCGCCTGTGGCAGCTAGCACACAAGGGCCATCTGTCATCACATACAGCAGCAAGTCCTCTTCCAAGGGTCCAGCCCATTTGCCAATGGCAGTGCTGCCAGCTGCAGTGCGGCAAGTAAAGAAAAGATTCCTCAAAGAGGCCAAACCGGCCAAGTTGCCCTTAGTATCCACCGACCAAAGCTCAGAAGACACAGAGAGTGGAGAGGAAGAGACAGATAGTGATCACAGCCCTATCCACAGTAAAGGCAAGACGATGACCTACACAGCCAAACCAGCCTATGTGGGTAATACCTCAGAAAGTAGAAACGCTCCTTTGTGTCAAATAACTGTCCGCATTGGGGAGGAGGCGATTGTGAAACGGAGAATCTCAGAGACAGATCTGATGAGGGACAAAAGCCCAACTAAAAAAAAGAAGAGGTTAAATAGCATACATGCCCGAGGGGAGAAGCCTGCCCGGGATGGAGAAAGGAAAACTAGTTCCTCATGGGGCAGGGAAACATGTGATGATGATGACAGTGACCGTGATGGAGAGGACCAGCTCTGGCGGCCCTACTACTCGTACAAACCGAAGAGAAAGTCTTGCAATGTGCAGAAAGTGAAGAAATCTCGCTGGCGGAAAAAGCTCAGATACAAGCGGTCCCTAAAGTGGAGGAAGAGGGCCGAAAGGGAGGCCAATGTTCCATGCAACGTGGAAGATTCTTCTAACTTAGCAGAGTCAGAAAACGAAACACCAGGACACGAGAGCACAGAGCCAGTACCCTCGTCCAAGCCCAATGATCTGAAACACCATAGGAGTAGCAGGGCATCAGAATGGAAGTATGAATGTACCACTTGTGGAAAGAGATTTTCAGCACTGAAGAAGTTTGGAAAGCATGAAAAGACGCACAGGGATACAGCTGTGTATCCTTGTGGCCTGTGCATGCAAGAATTTCCCACACATCAGCTGGCTGTAGAGCATCAGGAAACACACAGCTCTGAGTTTGAAGAACACACCTTGTCGCCAAAGCAGGACCTCACCAGCTGCTCTGAGCAAGTTTCTTCATTCAAACTCTCATCTACCCGGGTGGGCAGGAAACCCTTAGTGAAGCACAACTGCTTGCATTGCACAAAGGTCTGCAAAACAGCAGCGGCCCTCAGCCGGCACATAAAACGCCACGAGGTTGAGAGACCTAGGATATTGGATGCTGATGGCGAAGAGGCGAGCCAGGAACGTGAGGAGGTCCAGGGTGACAGCCTTGAGCCACCTTCACCAGCCAGTGTCATAGCATTTTCCAAGTCTAATGACCAGGGGAGCAACAGCCCCAAACTACAAGAAGCCACTGGGGAGGAGCCCACTGCTAAAAACCTTGAAGATGTGCTAAACAGCCCAACACTCCAAACTATCAAAGAAGAAGATCCCCAGGAAATGCATGTGTCTTCTTCAAGTGGAGAGGCTACTATGACTAGGGAAGCTGAACTTAGTCCCCCATACCTTTCTCCAGTTGTTGGCTCTGTACATTCAGTCAACAGTCCAAATGACCCAGTGCCACATAGACTAACACCATTTGCCCTGGAAGACCCCAGTGCTTCCCCATCAATGCCTCTGAATGGAATCCTTAGCAGCGGCAAAGAGAGGGGTACAAACAGGGACACACAAAAAGCAATGGAAGTCTGCTGCAGCACTGACATTCCAAATGGGGGCTTCTGTAAGGACCAGCTGCTGACTTGCTTGCACGCCGATGTGCTAACAGTGAGAGACCAGCAACTTCCATCACCCAGCTACCAACAGGAGAAAGTGAGGCCTCAGGGTGGAATAACCCAGGGAAGGGCGATGGAGTTACTCCATGAGGACGAAATACAGCTCCCTCTTGTGGATGGAGCTAGGGTAATCTCCCCACAGCATGATCTAACCCATCCCTGTGCAGATGATGCTTACTTGCAGGAGAAGAAAGCATTTCCTCATACACATGGCATGCCATCCCACAAAAGAACGCCAGAGGCTTCCCTGAGCATAACCTCCCACAAAGAATACCTTCAATCTTCTCAGGACATCTCCCTACAAGACCCCCTAATTGCCCATACCGATGTGAGGAGAGGTCTGAGTCTTGTACAGCAGCACTTGCCGTCTAAAATAGCAGGAGAATTCCAGGAGTCCTTACGTCATAACATCTGCCTGGAGCCCAGATTTCCTGTCCAAGAGTACCCATTGCCTTTGTTGACGCCAGGGGGCTGGCGGGCAAGGAAGGAGATGGAGGAGAATACCTTATTATCATACGGATCACCACTACCATTCAATGCCATGAGCAAAGTGGCTGGTGAGGCCGCAAGCAAGATGACCTTTTTCCCTGACCCCTACCCATTGATGTATGGGCATCAGCTCCTAGCCTACCCGTACAGTTTCACCAATCTCGCTGCCCTCCCCGTCGCCTTAAACATGGTGATACCAGATGACAAGGGCCAGCCCTTGCCTTTCCTTCCGAGCATGTTTGGTTACTCGGTCAACCCCTGTCGCAGTGAAGTACAAGAGGCACCTGTGTTGATGAATAGCGGCCCAACTCATGGAAGAGGCTCCGCATCCAGTCACGAGAGGCCAAAAAGAGGGCGCATCATTTGAAGACGTGAACACCACCCCATCCCAGGAACCTCCATTATAAATAATAACTAGGAAAGAAACATGAGAAGTACAAGTCTCTTGTCACGTTAGAGTAATGCTTTTAAACTAGACTCCTCCCCTTCTGCCATGAATTGTGCCATTTTGCCACATAGCCAGTGTCTGAAACTGCCAGAATGTGGCATCTGCAGAAAGGGGCTAAGTCTGTCAGGATTGCTCAATGGCCCCACAAATGGCTTCCAAATGGAAGTGTCACTTGGGCACTAACAGCCACTTTCCTGCTTTTTGTGCCGGGCCCCATGAAGACAACTTCCTCAGACATTTGGAAGATAATTAAAGAACAAATCTTTTCATGTTTGCCACAAAGGTCCTGAATAGTTTACTTTAAGAAGGAAGGCCACTTTTCTGCACACTCCACCTTTGCTAGCTGGTACAGTAAACATTCTGCAAGGGTGGAGCGTAGCAGTTTAGGCGTGTAAGTGAGGTTTTCCGACTACCATCAAACCGCCAGATCTTTAAAAGCACTATGGGCCCGGAGATTGGTATGGATGGTTAAGCTTGTGCTCTTAAGTCCTGGAATGCACCGGCCGCCTTGCTCACATTCCCAGCCATGTTGTGTTCTAAAGATAATACAGGGTTTATGAAGGATGTGCTCTTAAGCCCAGAGTTCATTGGCAACTTTCTGAAATGTTGAAAACACTCCAGGTTCCCATGTGTCACCAGGTGTGGACTATTAGAACCCTGATCTGTGATACTCCAAAGTTCTGTGCTCTTTTTGTCCAGTGCCCAGCCTTACCAGACATGCACTCTTGCACATAGCCTGTTGTACTACATTGTTCCAGTAATCATGAGGGGAATGTTTATAGCGTGTCTCGTGGTACCCCAAAAGAATAAACTCTTAGGGCCTGCTAAGGCTGCGCTCTTGCACCCGCACCTTACTGTGCTCCAGCATTCCAGGAATAACAAGATGGACTGTTGTACACCTGACCTTTGATGCCCCAAATTCCACAATCCAAGGCTTTTCTAGGCCTGTACTGTTGCACCTGCACTTCAGCATTCCAGAAGTCATAAGTAAAGCGCTTATAGCACCAATCGTTCCACAGTTGTCCGACTCCACTAGGCCTGCACTTGTGCACCTTTCCCATTCTCCAGTGTTTGAGAAAACACAAGCGGAGTGATCATACATATACTCCCTCTCATGTTCCAAAGATTCTGTTATGTCAGAATTAATCAGTCGCTCTTCCAGCCTGAATCTCCAGAATCATAAGGCCAGAGCTTAACTCGGAGATGTACAATCTGCCAGCAAGGTGCTGGTAAACCCATACTCCCAGATTTAACTTATGTGTTCTAGTATATCCGATATATAGTTGACAGTTCGTCCACACAAAGATAGAATACAGTATCAGGTATTATGTTCCCTACATCCTGTAACCATCATAGTGCTAAATCATGCAAAGCTTCTTGTTAACACAAAATGGCAGCAATAGATCACTTCTCGCTCTTCCAGCAATGAAGCCAGTTCAACCACATGCAGCACATATTGGACCAGACCTAGGGAGCATTCAGGTGGTCCTGCTAAAACAAAGCTGGTTGCTTCTGCTCCCCTACCTTACTGCACTTTCGAGTGTCCACAGAGGAGAGTTAGGGGTCTATTAGAACGACCATAGGCCTCATTCTGACCCTGCCGGTCCGAAAACAAGGGTGCCGGTAAGCTTACCTGCACTGTTGTTTCCTGACTGGCATATTACAGGTCTGCCTGCCCAAGCCGCCGTGCCCAACAGGTCTGACCCTGACATCGGCCATGGTAAGCAGACCCGTCATGGAGGCACCGGCACCGTTAACAGCCAGTGCTTCTGTGTCCCCATTCCCATAGAGTCTTATTGAACTCTATGGGAAGGTGGAACAACATTTTACTGGCGCCTGACTTTCCGGGCCACCCGGGTTGTAATCTCCCGATGGCACCTGGAAGTCAGGCACCAGTAATTATTCACGGGTCTGGCGGCAATCCGCCAGTAGCACCTGCACGGTTACCGCTAGACCCATAATGAGGCTCCATGTCTGTGTCTGATCGACCCCATGACACATTCAAAGTTATCTCAGATTGTCTCAGGGGAGGCTGAATGGGTCCTCGTCAAGCACACCCTGACCTGGTAGCAAGAAAGAAGACATAGGGAAATAGTTCTTTATTAATGATCATTATTTTGGGGGAGTAAGTGAAGATAAGAAGACCATTAGTGAGTGTGTATGAATCAGCAGTGTGAAATGTAAGGAACCAGGAATGTGTGATTTGAGGGACCAGAAAGAAGTGTATCAACTAAAGGACCAATAGTGTGTGAGCTGAGGGACCAGGAGTGTGTGATACGTTAGACCAGCACCACGTGGGTTGTGAGACCATGTATGTAATAGCTGAAGGACAAGGAGTGTGAGAGTGGAGGGGCCAGCACTGAGAAAAGAGGAAGCAGGAATGTTTAGAGGCCAGAAATGTTAGAGAAGAGGGCCCAGCAGTGTAAAAGCAGAGGGACAAGGAGTATGAGCACCTAGAGACTAGAAGTGTCAGAGACCTAAGATAATTAGTGGTGCCTAGGGACAAGGAGAAGGAGTGATAAAAGATCAGGAGTTCAAGGGAACTAAGTTATCTTAGGATGAGAGCTGAGGGATCAATAGTTTGAGAAAGCAGAAGAATTGGGACCATGAATATTGACATACAAGCAGTTTAAGTAAGGCAATTGATTGTTAATGTGACATCTGGAAAAACAGTTGGGTGCGAGCTGATAGATATGATGAAGAGTGTAAAAGTGTAGGAATCTGGAGTAGGCAAGCTTAGGGACAAGAAATATCAAAGTTTAGGACCAGGAATGTTAAGGCTAATGAGATCATGACTGTGAGACTCGAGGAACCAGGAGTGTGAGACCCCAAGACCAGGAGTGTGAGAGCCAAAGGATCAGGAGTTAGAGAGTTGAGAGATTAGGACTATCAAATAAAGCAACAGCTCAGACAATTAAAGAGTAAGAGTTGGTACACCATTAATGTGAAAGCTGCAGAACCAAACAGGAAAGTGACTTTATGGAATAAAAATTGTGAGAGCAGAGGTATCCTGAGTGTGAGTGCCAATGGCAAATAGTTATGCAAGCTGTGTGGGAGCTTAGGTATCAGGGGTGCAACAAATGAGACAAGGAGTATGACAATTTATGGCCGGGGTTAATAGACTAGAATGTAGAAATCAGGGGTGTCATAGCTGAGGGACCAGGCTGTGGACCAGAACTGTGGTAGCTGAGGGATCATGAGTGTGAGAGCAGATAGCTGAAGGACAAGGGAGTACAAGAGCTAAGAGACTGGGATTGTGATGGTGAAGGGGAAGGGTCCAAGGGATGAGATAGCTGTGAGACTAGGAATAAGAGCTGGCAGTCCAAAAGGTCCAGAAGTATAAGAACTGAGGAATGAGTTGTAGAAGATATACGAGAGACCCGATTTTTGTGATCTTACAATCCGGAGTGTTACAATTTTGGAGCCCGGGTGTGCTGAGAAGTGGGCAAGTTCTTCAGGCTCCCATTATTTCAACCTTATGAAGGTCATCTGCAAGGAATTTGGAGTCCTCCTTTTTATTGGTCCTCACCAGCAGGATCTGAGTGACTGAGAAAGATCTCTGCGCAGTTCATTCAGGAATTCTCTTGCGGCTATGGGGAAACTTCCCATGTACTCTGAGATATGTGTGAAGGACTCTCCTGTCAATATTAAGTTTGCATGCCCTGTTGAATTTCTGTGGAAGAGATTCTTCATCCACTTCCCTTTTAAATTACTATATACTTTGAACAACTCTGGGAGATTTCCACCTGGCCACCTTTATGTAAACATCAAAGCTTGCGTTAATCCTGTTTTAAGATGCCGTGAGAAATACCACCTAGTGCCTGTTAAAGAGAACGTCTGAGAGGGTCTAATCTGCTGTGGACGAAGGTCACAGGTCACCCAACTTGAATGAAAATGACCTCATGTGCCATGACCTGCTGGAAGGCAGAGCAGGATGCTCCCTTGCCCCAATGTGCCCCACATAGTTGTGGCTATTACTTGTGTAAGGTTCAATGCTCTCTGAGCTCTGCACCGCCTCAAATTGCTCTTATCTTTGCGATCCTATCTTTTGATTTCTTGAAGGAGAGACTCTTACCTGATAGAGGACTGAAAGGGGTTTGTTCTTCAGCTGCTAACATGTTTTGAGCACCCTGGTAGGAGAATGCTCTAAAGACCTTTCTAGAGACGTAAGATTGTTGACATTGGAGGCATGATCCATAATTAACATCTTCACAAATAAAGGTCATTGGACATTTGGGTTGGTCCTTATTGGGGCCATTTTGACCAATTTAGGATAAGTACACTTTAAGATCGCTTCACGTCCCCTCCACTGATTGCAGTATTAGCATTGCCAAGCAGGCCAATACATCCGGTCTCTTTGTGATGTAAGATTTCTTTTTATTAAACACTCTTCCTTAAACACAAACATTTCAGTAAGTGGGCCCAGTATGACAACAGCCTACCTTGATAAGACTCTTCTTCTCAATACCATTGTTTGGGCCCAGCCCTTTTTTAAAGAAAAACGCAATTGGCAGGCCCAACTCAGACTTGAAATGATCTTGCCTGCATTAATGGGTCTGGGAGAGTCTTCATGCAGATTATAGTTTGCTTCTTAGCACAGTGCTTAATAACCTGCCCATGGCCCCAGGAAAGTGCCCCTGAGAGGAACGGGATGCTACCTTCGAGAAGGATCAACTACATGCTTACCAGGATCATTTGAAATCATCCCAGAAACCTCTTTGTGTCTTTTGGTGATAATGGTCTAAATGACATTAGACAGAATATTCACCAGACTCTCGTATGACCAAGCATCTTGAGCCAGCAGCTCGACTTAGATCCCTTTTCTTTATGCTGCCTTTTGACTCCCAAAACTGCCCTCTTTTTCGTCATGCCATGCATATTCACTTTTGAAAAGCCCTTAATTAAAATGTTTGGATTTCTGAGTATGCTTTGTTGAAGGAAAGGGTTGTTCAGTACCTTCATCCTCTGCCTCATACTGTCTGATTGGAGATATTGGAGGGGGCTGATACTTCAATATTTTATTCAGTCTATCAAATGTTAAAAAATAGAGACTTCAGATCCATCCCACTGCATGGCCAGATCCATCGCACTTAGTACTTATTTATAGATATTCCTGTCAATGTGTAAGGAAGCGTCGTAACCTCTACCAGAGTTTGGTTCATGTGCCCCGGCTTATTAGGACCTCTTGAAGATATTTGTTTCTTAAAAACCGAGTAAACATTACCTTCCATGAACAGCGGACTGAATGAATAAAACACGTTTTAGAAAAAAAAGTTGGCTGTGCCTTTACAGTGATAGAACATGCATTGTGAGAGCTACGGCTCTAGAAGCTCATCCTTAACAGGACAATGATAACCAGTGAGACAGGGGCTTCCCTAAAAGTACACTTGTGTGAGTGATGGCTAAGTGGCTGATTGTGACTTAAAAAACTCACTTCTCTTAGCGTTATTGATGCAATGGAACACCTCCCTCACACAACGCACTCAGCACTGTCTCGGCTCAAATGGAGGACTTCCCGTTTGGTGAACACTATCAGAGTGATGACTGCAAGGAATGTCTGCCTCTACAAAACATGATCTGTGTGTAATGGCCTCACATGAAACACACCGTCAATCCTGACTTTAAATACGCGCTCGCGTAAGATCTATTTTCACAGATTGTACTTCCCTATTTCAGTGAAGAGGTTCCAGCCATGGTCTTGCCTCATTGGACACACTGAACTCTGAGCTGTGTCTCAATGGTAGGTCATTCTGCTTAGAACAGGAAACCCTATCTATGAGTGGAGGCTGCAAGGAAAGCAACATGAATCATTTTCACTTCGAGTAACACCTAAAGTAAAGGATTGCCTTGAAAGAGCACATTTGCTTTGCAATTGATGAAGTGAGCCCACTTGGAGGGTCCCAGCCCTAGTTGATGACCGCTCTAATTGGATTCATAGAGAGCAGCTGAGGTGAAGCGGTTCACGAGTGGTGTTCAGGGCCTAAAGCTCTAGATCCATAGAGCTGAAGGGACAAGGGTCTGTAGCAGCTGCTGGTCACCAGTTTCCATGTTTGAATTAGGAAGTGGTTATCACACACTTTCTGTTTCGAGGTAATATCTTCTATTCAGCCGAGCATGGCCACACTGTCCTCATCTGACTATTACTCTGCTTCCGTTTGTATTTTTACCTGTTGAAAAGCGATCTATAGGGCTTAATGAATTCATCAATGGAGAGCTGGGTAGGAAGGTGTAGCCCCAAGAGCAAGCGGCCCACGCTTCACCCTCTGGTGCAGATACTTTGCCTTGAGAAGAGTTTGCTAAAACATCTGTTCCCGTTCCGTTTTGATGAGCTTTTGCTGTGAAATACACCAAGGAATTAGTGCTATGAGAGGCACTAGGTGTGATAAGGAGCCAATAAAGTGACAAACACTAGGTGGAATTAGAGGGAGGGTAGTAAACAAGTCCTGTTTTACTGGAAACCTGCTGGGAGTGGCTGACTTGAAATGAGGAAAGATGTAAAGCATCGTATGATATCGGGCAGGTGCATCACCATGAAAAAACAACAGAAATATAGGTAATCTGAAGAGAGCTGTTCAGGGGACGACCAAAGAGGAGCATTTGATCAGGAGTGATGTGCTTTTTAAATGAGGACAGATGGGTGTAGTAGTGGAAAGGTGAGAAAAGTATTATTTGTAAATGGGGAGAGAGATTCCACATCTAATGAGTAGCAGGTGAGAGAATTAAGGTGTGCCTTGTAAAATGGTGCAGGTGAGAATGGTTTCACTTGTAATAGGGCCAGGTAGTATAATTATGTCAGATAATTCAGAATGTGCCTTATAATTGGGGGCAGGTGAGTTCGGTTTCACCTGTGTTTTTGGATTGTTAAGATAATCATGTAAGATAATTGAAGACGTGCCTTGTAAGTGGGGGAGGGTTTCACCTAGAATGGGGAATGGGTAAGATAATTTGGGGTGTGCTAATAGGGGCAAATGAGAAAGGCTTCACCTTTAATGGGGACAGATGAGACACATAAAATGTGCCTTGCAAATGGCGGCAGGTGAGAAGGGATTCTCCTGCAATGGGTGGCAAATGAGTAGATAGAATGTGTGTCTTGTAATAGGTGAGCACAGGGCAGGACGCTCCATTAGTAATGGAGAGAAAATTACAATCTTGAGACTGTGCTTTGACAATATGACTAGGCAAGATATGCTGCAGCAATAGGAACTTGTGACAATAGAAAAGCAAGATATTATTATGTCTCCAAAAGTAAGACAAAGAAGGGGGGTGTCTCATATATTGTAGGACAGGTAATAGGAAGTGCCTTGGAAATAGGAGCATTTTAGATTTGCAACTGCTTTAGTAAGAGATGGGTGTGAAAGAAAAAACAATGGTGTTTTATGTGAATTAGCATAGGTGGCACCTCCTGTAATAAGGTACAGTTGATAAAGCCATCCCTCGTAGATAGGGAGAGGTTAGCGGTAGAGGTTAGCAATGTGTCCATGTGTTGGCAAGATGTGTGGGGCCCTCCTTGGATGATGTGATACTGCTGGACAGACTGAGTATAGTGGAGGTCCACCAATTTCCCTTTATTGCCGTTCCTTTTGTCTCCCCCTGTTATCCGTGCCCTGGCATTTCTAGTGGCAGTGTCATCCTTTCCCCTGTGGTAGCTCCCTTTAGCACAGTGGAGATGGGGGAGACGACACAATGAGAACGTGTACTGTTGTTTTGCAGGGGAGGTTCCATTTAGTAAACCCCCCCAGAGAGGGACACAACTACCCTTCCCTACTGATGCTGAAGGTATAAAAGGCAACAGGACGGTGATTATTGAGGAAGGGATAGCAGCACATAGAAAAAGGATTCTAAGTTTTTAAACAGGCTTTGGCGAGTTTTCAGGAGAAGTTGAGCAGGGAGTGTTGTCATATGGAAAACTATGTAGTTGGAGACAGGAAAGTGGGGTGCAGGTGACATGTTCACACCCTCATTTCTGTCTGACATTGCACTTTTGTCAGGGCACCCAGCGAGAGTCCCCCTTGGCTGCTGAATGTCCTTGTCTAGTTTCAAAGGCACCTTCTGTTAGTTATTTGCACTTTAGAGAAGCTGTATCGCAGTCTCTTCTTAAAGCGTGACAGTGGAAAATCTGTGCGTAGAGAATATTTATCTTTCTGCATCTGTGTGTACCTATAACTTTGAAAATAAAGATCGCAGTATGTTTCACCTGACTAACCTTGTCTTTTTTTCCTAGCTGGCTTGTTTGAGAAGCCTCATGCTACCCTTCCAAAAGTGGTAGGGTTGGCCAGTGTCATTCTTCGATCACACAGTCCTTGAAAAAGCAGCCATTTTGGTAGAAATATAAATAAACTAGCTTGTGTGACACAGAAACCATTTGTTATTATATTATTAGCAATGCCTATGGACTAAATGGCCTAAATCAGCAGACATATTTTTGTCATTGTCTATGAACTGGGATACACCCCACCAGCTAGTGAATGGATACTTCTGTACCATATGCAGGGTGAGGGGAGTTAAGTGGACTCTTCACCGGCCAGCAACGGGTGCCGCAGACAATAGGACTGTGAAGATCTGCATAATACACAAATACATTTTCGAACAGGCGCAGTGTTTATAAATTAGACATAATTCTAGGATACGGACTAAGCCGCTGGAGGTACAGTATTCCCCCAAAGATGAAAGGGGAATAGTACACAGGAGACAGGAATGAAAGTTCTGCATACGTCTATAGCTATACACAAGCAACAAAGGCAGTGAACAGAACATGGTATGGAATTAAACAAGACGAGCATGCTTGGTGCGTGCTTGGAGTGTACACAAAATGGGGCGAGGTTTCCTTCAGTGTCGGGCAAATCTCTATTCTGAGTAGGTTATTACAGTGCCTCTATCTGTTATCTAATGAAAAGGAGCAGCAGTAGTAGACTTCTGTATCTGAACTCTAAGGCACGAATTCTCCAACAGTACTCACAAGACCAAAGCCTGTACTGGACCAGCACGAACTAAACAGTGGCAGCCACCTGAAACAGGAACAAGCGCACTGTTAACAATTATGTCACAATTAACAATACTGAGATTCGTCAAAGGAAGTGGACGGAGATTGCCTGCTGGAAATCCCAGCAGTAAAACTGGACAAAGGAATTTGAAACAAGCAGAAGTTAGGGAAGAACAGTAACGCAAATCTTCACAGAAATATCCAGGGAAGAACAAGAAGTCAAAGAAAGCAAGGCTGAAGGCAGAGAACAGGGAGTAGGTTCACGAGGAAGAGGGCTGTAAACTAAGCACAACAGTACTGAGAACTCAAAAAAGGCTAGAGGCTATGAACTGGGATCAAGGAACTGGGGACTAAACTGTAGACTAGTAACAGGAAGCTCTAGATAGTAACTCCTGGCTGAGATAATAGGCAATGGTCTATAGACTGGAAAACAAGGAAACTACAAACTCACTCGGGACTGGAATCAAGATCCAGTGCTTTGCACGGAGCAAAAACTTGCAGACGGAACAAGGGAACTGTGAGCAGAGAGCAAAGGTGAGAAGGCAAAGGAGAAGGGAGACTGCAGACAGTGGAGCAAGGGGGAATATGCAGGCAGAGGGATGTAGGTTAGCGGGCACTGGAAAAGGAGCAGGTTCTGGGATAACCAGGCACAGCAATAGCGCCCAGTAGGTAACCGTGGTTCAAAGGAGGAGGCTCTGGAACCACACTCAATGCAAGAGCACTTTACTCATCTGCAAGCAGTTGCTTAAATACTAACACTCTCTACTAAAGCAGGCTTGTTAACACACCTTAGCACCGCACCTGAAGGTAATATGCCTTCTTCCTCTCTGGCCTTAAGAAAATAAAAGTAGTACTGATCAATAGGGCTTCCACGGATTGTAGTTCTTAAACTGCTGCATAGGAATAGCCACGTTTCTAGAACTGCCAAAAGATGCATTATGGGACATGTAGTTTCAAGAATATAGTTCAAGATGATCTGTGATATTAAATTGTGAGCCCCAGCTAGACCACGGCGGACTCCTCTTAGTCTTCAGATGGCAGAATCGTGACACTAGGTTCCGCACCATTCCCCATGGTGGTGTACCAAAAAGCAAAACGAATCAAAGGCTTATCTCTTCACAGTGTGGTCTCATCACGTAATAGTGCCACAAACAAGAAAGTCCAAAAAAAGTTCAAGGATTCTAGGAGACGGTTTTTAGAAGCAGTAAGTTTGGCATATTTTATAACCAGCGTGACTAAATCCTTGATAGACAAGGTCATATCAGATCAGTCCCAGCATGCAGTCTCTGTTGAACAATGACCAGTTAATAATCTGGTGTTTCCAAATTACTGATTAGTCAGGAGTTCGAATGTCTGACGGGAGGGTTTTAGTGATCAACTGCAGAACTCTGACATTTTGTTGCATCCTTCACTGACTCTACTTTGCTGAAGGCGGGTGTTTTATGCGTAACTGGCAATGGGGCAGTACTCGACGGTAGAACACAGTAGTTCTGGAAGAACTATGAAATTCACAACAGTATTGGTAGTCTGTGCAGGTTTTTAGTTGGAAACAAATCAGGCAAGTGAATTGCTACATAGGGAATAGGTATGAGTACAGCATAAACTGGCATCGAAGTCTCCCTAGTTGACCAGTTGGAAACATTTTTAATCACAGACTCATGTCTGATACTCGTTGGCCTTGATGGGTTCATTAACGCAGCTGAATTCACTAGACTGTTACTTAGCTCGATAGATACAACATAGACCACCTTTACTACTTGTTGCTTTGAGGGGTGAAGAAAAGCATAATCTAGACCACTTATACACTCTTTGTAATCATGAGGAAAGACGTCTAACAACATGACACCCATGACTGTGCTTTATAAGTAGGCCTTTGATGACTTCGTTCAAGTTTACCTCTTCCTTATTGGTTATGAAATTATAAAATGAGCAGGTTTGCAGGTTACTGGGATATTGACTGGAGTCAAATCTGGACTATATGCTGAAATTGGGTTCTAATAGATTCCTTCCTGCCACTGAATCCTCATCTGATATCCCAGCGCAGCTGTTCTCTACAAACCTTTCTGCTGCCAGGGGGCGCTGCATGGCTCAGTTTCAGGTTCGTCCGACACCTCTACGCGCCATGTTCTGGAAATGACATCGGGACCAATATAAGTAGCTGCACCGTGCCCCATGACCTCAGTTCCTTTTTTCTGCTGACTCTGCTAACCATGAACGTGCACATCAAACTTTTTGAGTGATTTGAGATGCTGACTCCGTCGAAGGCCTCTGGGTCCAAGCCATGTGCGGACTGCGGTAGGCAGATGCCTGTCGCTGATCTGCACCGTAGTTGCGTATACTGTCTGGGCGAAGACCACGACACCCAGGACTACAGGTCATGTCAGTCAATGCACCCAAAGGCTCTTGAGGAGCGGGCAGTGAAATTGTTAACCTTCACAAGGCAAAGGTTCCTCGGTCTCAGTCGAGGTTGCATGGTGAGGATTGTCGTTCCGAAGATCAATCGGCTCTGCATCTGGAGAAGAAGAAACACTGTAGGAGGTTGTGCTCTCCCAGTGAGATCTCTCACCAGCACTCTTCTTCCTCCTCGAAGTAAAATAGCCACGTCTCTTAAGGGTTCTCCAGAGAAGTCGGCGCAGTTAATCTTTCCAACCCAACCCAATCCTTCACGAAGGAGTAATGGGAAAGGTTTTGCCTGAAGATTCATGACATCTTCGCCAAGGCACGGTGCTCCAGCTTCAGCCCCCGTGGCGCAGGCAGGGGTGCTGCTGGCTTCAGCTATGGTGCCGATTGGTACCACTGTGTCTTCCATGACCGGCAGGGTACGCTCAGGCGACCCCACGGGCACACCTTGTGGTTTGGGCCTGGTCTAAGTGGAGTGCAATATCGCTCTGCGCCAGCAACCAGCATCCTCTTCTAGGGAAGCAAGGGACTTCCTCGAGGGGTTGTACAGGAGTGGCGACAGCTGACCTGCAAGGGTCCAGCCATCTGGACACATCCATGGAGGTGGACATTCGGTCAGCACCAACATCAGATAAACCTCAAGCAGCTTTTTAGGGGCTGATGGCAAAGTAGGGCGAGACACTGAGTTCCTCGACGCCATCCAGGTCCAAAGTGCAATACCAGCTCTGCGCCGTTCTGGACGATGCCCCAAAGAAAGAGACACTGCTGCTGTTCAATGTAGCGATGGAGGCCCGAGTGTTTGAAGTGTGGGAGAAACCTGCCCCAGGGGACAGGGATCTGGCGAGGAAGAACCATCCTGCGCCATCAGACCCATCTTTCCTCTTTGCCCATGCATCAACTGAAAGCCTGGTGGTACAGGCCGCAATGGCAAGCGCGAAGACCTCTACTTTCTGTACTTTCCACCGGACAAGGAAAGCAAAAGGCTACATGCGTGGGGCAAGAAGGTGTTTGCATCAGACAGTCTAGCACTGCAAGCCATGAATGCCTCCTGTGCCATGGCGAAGTTCTCCTTTGGCCTCTGGTTGGCTGTGCATGGCCCAGAAGGGGAGGGGATTCTGTCCTTGTTCTTGGACAGCAAGAAGGAGCACGGCAGATGCTGCAATCTGGTCTAGACATAGCGGACTACGTGGGCAGGTCTATGGCAACTAGCACAGCGGTCAGGCGCTATTCATGGCTAAGGACGTCCCGGGTTGCGGCCGATGTCCAGTCAACACTGCTAGTTATGCCCTTTGACAGACAGAACTTCTTTGGAGCTAATGCTGATGACTCCCTTCAGAAAGTACAGTACTCTAAGGCGACTGCCTAGTACTTGGGACTCGAGGTCCAACAGGCCACCACGCAATACTTGTCACGGAGCAGGGATTTTTGCCCCTTCCCTGCGTTTGCCCAGAGGGGCCATGGACATCCTGCCCCGGGCCAAGTCAGACGCTTCCCGAGGACCAGAGGGAGAGGTTCACATCGAGGAGGAATCACTGCAGCCGCTGTCCCCTCGGCTTCCCAGCACACCTAACCTCAGGAACTGACCCCAGCACCCGTCTAATGAGATACAGACCACGCCAGGTAAGTTATATGAAGGATTTACTGTATAACTCGTCCAGAGTAAGGTACATAGTAAAAGACCCCCAACACATCCAACA
Organism: Ambystoma mexicanum; assembly: GCF_040938575.1. Classification (NCBI taxonomy): domain Eukaryota; kingdom Metazoa; phylum Chordata; class Amphibia; order Caudata; family Ambystomatidae; genus Ambystoma; species Ambystoma mexicanum. Next base: position 144,379,768 of record NC_090921.1, read on the forward strand.
ACCATGGCTTAACTGACAAAGCTCAAGCAACAACAACATACAGGAATCCACATTCCAGAGTGGGTTTACCTTACAGAACTCATTCTAGAATGAGCCTGCCTAACCCAGCTTGATCTATGTTCCTCTATTAAACATACTGCATTTATTATTTTTTTTCAAAGATGAAACATAACAATGAAAGAAAAGAATTACAACATATATGCAGGATATACTTATTCATACAGATATAATGTAGGTTTATCTCTTTATCTTCGCAACTCTAGACATATTCCAAATTTGACCACTTTCCAAACCCACAGCATTTCTGAAAACCCACACAACCCTAACAGGTTCAGAATAAAGGGGCTCTCCTTTCTTTGAGATCACAGCCCTCCTTATCCTAACCCAATCTCCAACTTCAACCACAGTTGTTTTTCTTGGATGCTTCTCATTGATTTTTCTCACCCATCTGTCCTTGCGATCATCCATCCTTCTTACATCATCCACCACCACATCCGCCTTTCTTGCTCTGCCCAGCCATGCTGGCGACACCAAAGTGTTCGCCCTTCGACCTCTCATAAATTCAAAAGGGCTTACACCCGTTTCAAGACCTGAAGCCATCCGCAATACGTACAACCTCTCTCTCACCACCACTCTCTTATCCAGGCCACATGCATTAGCTCCTCGGATAGCTTCCATGATACTTCGATTTACTCTTTCGACCATACCATTTCCCTGGGGATAATATAAAGGAGTCCTTTTGTGCCTAATCCCACACTTATCAAGATATTCCAGGAACATCTTCCCCGTAAACTGTGGACCATTATCTGTGAGAATGCTCCTGGGCAGGCCTTTCCTCTCAAACACACATTCCAGAAATTCTATAATTCACTGACATGTCACTTCTCTCATAGTCTTAAACTCAGTCCACCTTGAGAAGGTGTCAACCAAGACAAGGATAAACCTGCCTCGACCCGCACCTATGTCAACCGGCCCTAAGACATCCATCGCTAAATCCTGCCACACTCCTTCGGGTACATTTGACCTACTCATCGGCTGGGATACCGCCATTAAATTCTTTCCCGATTTAACACAATCGGTACATGCACCAACTACTCTTTCAATTTCACAGTCGATCCCTGTCCACCAGTAATCTGCCTTTATCACTTCTTTGGTCTTACACACACCGATATGTCCTTGATGAGCAGATCTTATCAACCTTTCCCTCAGACATCCGGGAACAATTAATTTGTCCAACCGATACAATAATCCCTCCTTCACTGACAGTTCGATCCTCACTTCCCATAGTGATCTTTCCTCACCAGACAGTAATCTTTTCTCAGGCCATCCCTCCTTCACAAAATTTATGATACCTTTCCACACTTCGTCAGATTCCATTACTCAAATCCATTCTTGCTTTTGTATAATACCTTCCACGGTAGCAAAAACCATATCACTCTCACCACACACTTTGTTCCCTCCCTCACTTTCGCAATATTCCAATTTCACCCTGGAAGCATGATCTGCTTGCACATTCTCCTTACCAGCCACCACCTCTATAGTAAATTTGTGGCACTGTAATCTTGTCACCCAACAAGCAACTCTCCTTGAGACTTTGTTGAGGCCTTTACTCTCAAATATCGACTTAAGTGGTTTATGATCAGTTCTTAATGTAAAATCCTGACCCCACACAAGATTCTTCAATTTCTCTATGCCCCAATGGCACACCAAGGCTTCTTTTTCCAGAACCGAAAAATTAAGATCTGCACCCTTCAACATGCGAGAGGCATGCATAACAACTAACTCTGTGCCATCAACATCAGGCTGTAACATCACCACTCCAATGCCTGTATCGCTGGCGTCAACAGAAAGGATAGTCCTCTTCCTTGTGTCAAACATTGCTAAAGGTTTCGCCAAATCAATTTTCCTTTTAATTTCCTCAAATTCTCTCTCACACTCCGTGTTCCAGTCAAAATCGAAACCCTTTCTCAACAACGTCCTTAAATATGTCACACAGTCGGCATAATTTTCAACAAATGGATGGTAAAATTCAATGGTACCCAAGAACGACCTTAATTCCGCTTTATTCTTTGGTGGTTGGATTTTCATAATGGAATTTACCAAATCCCTTTTAGGTTTGAGTCCTTGCTCTGATATCTCATGACCAAGATATTCAACAGCTCGAGTCATAAAAACACACTTCTCTCCCCGCAACGTTATACCTCTTGCCTTAAATATTTCCTGGACCATATCAAGCCTTTCTCTCAATTCTTCCTCATCCTTTCCACATATGAGGACATCGTCTTGGAAACACCATACCCCACTGACATCCTTTAATAACTTGTCCATAACCTTTTGAAACACAGAGGATGCTGATATTAATCCAAAAGGCATGCGCCGAAATTGATATATCCCCTCATACGTAATGAATGCGGTTAGTTTGCGAGATTTAACGTCCAAACTGATCTGATGGTAAGCACTTGCCATATCTAGTTTGGCAAAGAACTTTGCATTCCCAATTCTACTCAACAGTTCTCCCATGTTGGGAAGTGGGTGGCGATCAGCCACAACACACCGATTGAGTTCCCTTAAATCAATACAAACTCTCCAATCCCCATTACCTTTCTTCACCACCACCACCAGAGAAATCCATTCCACTGCCTTTGCCGGCTCAATGATGCCCTCTTTTTCTAGCTTCACTAGTTCCTCACGTACAGCCCTCCGCATAGATAACGGTAACGGTCTGAGTTTAGCAGCTACTGGACTACTTCCCTCCTTTACAACAAATTTATCGACCATCCCTTTAAGAAATCCTACACTTTTGCTAAAAACCTCAGGATATTTCCCAATTACCTCATGACTGTTAGAAATGTTTCTATTTGACCCCAGTATATTAGCCACATTGAGAACTTGTTCCTCACTATTGGGATCTAACTTAATGCCTAACCGCCTCTGCTCCCTCCATCCAAGCAAAGTTTCTCCCTTTTTTGTAACATATATTTTTCCATGTGTCACTCTACCTTTAAACTTGAACTCAGCATTACAACATCCCAAAATGTCTATTCTGCCACCATTATACCCACCAGGGATCTTGTCAGATCCCTGGTGGGTATAATGGATCCGCGTCAACACCGCCTTCCCGATTGGGCCCTGGGCGGGTGAGCGAAGGCAGCGGATCACTCTCCGATGAACCAGGAGCACTTCCTGGTTGCAGCTTTTTGAGCTCCAATCACGTGTTCCGGACACGCCCATGGAGGCTAGCCTCCCACGTCTGGAACAATTGCAGCTCCTCTGCGAGAGGCGGCCCCGGATAGCAAGGCTGGCCGAGCTCCTTACGTTGTGGGGAGGTTTCCCAGAGCGAGCTCCTCTTTCCTCCAGTGGGACGCAGCGACGATCCCCGCGTAAAGCCACCCTTCAATACTACAAACAGCCGCTCCACCACGCCAAACTTCGCTTTCTTCCGATGGGACGACAAAAACAATCCCTTGGTGGGTCACCCTTCACTACGGCGAACAGCCGCTCCACCACGCCACTTATTTATTTTATTTTATTTTTTCGGATGGGGAAGATGACTATCTCCTCTGGCGTAGTGGTGCCCTTCCCCTTTACACCGGACAACACCCGCTCAGCGAGCACCGTGCAAAGGTACTTCCTGAAAGGCTGGCGTGGCTCCAGCCGCTTCGCATGTCATCAGCTGCTACCTCCAGACACTTCCCCGATCCTGGCAGCGGATCTAAACGGAGAAAACAGAGTGGCGGTCTCCTCCTGAACACAGTGTTGGGGGTCTGTAACCTGCGGGCTGGTCGCCAATCCTGCTTCAGTATCCCACCTTCGTCGCCATTGATGAGACACAGACCACGCCAGGTAAGTTATATGAAGGATTTATTGTATAACTCGTCCAGAGTAAGGTACATAGTAAAAGACCCCCAACACAACCAACAACCAGGGCTTAACTGACAAAGCTCAAGCAACAACAACATACAGGAATCCACATTCCAGAGTGGGTTTACCTCACAGCGCTCATTCTAGAATGAGCCTGCCTAACCCAGCTTGATCTATGTTCCTCTATTAAACATACTGCATACTTGTCATATATACAACACCGTCACTGGTTGGGGCCGGCTCTCCTTGTTCATCAGGGGGTGGTTACAGACCACATTCGATGCTTGGGCCCTACAGGTTATCAATCAGGGGTATCACCTTCATTTTCTCCAACACCCACCAGGCCGTGGCCCACTGGCCACCCTTTTCTCTCCGGACCCCTTCCTTCAGGAGGAGGTCCGTCAGCTTCGGGTGAAGAACGCTATCGAACTAGTTCCACGATCAGAACAAAGGAGGGGGTGGTACTCTACTTATTTTCTGCTGCCAGAGGGGACGTAGGCTTATGCCCCATTCTGGATCTATGGTTACTGAACTGGTTCCTTTGCAAGGACAATTCAAGATGGTGACTCTAGCCCAGATTCTGCAAGTCCTCGATCTGCAGGACTGTTTGGCATCCCTGGATCTTCAAGACGCCTATTTCTATGTGTCAATTCATTTGAAGCAAAGAAAGTACCTGAGATTCGTGGTGGGAAATTACCAATTCAAGTACCTTCCGTTCAGTCTTTCGCCAGCACCCAGATTTTTCACCAAACTGCTGAGAGTGGAAGTGGCTCGACTCAGGAGGGTGGGCATCCATGTCTCCCTACCTGGATTACTGGCTCGCTCACTTGGCGCTAGTGTTGGAGCATCTGCTCTGTACATGCATGCTCTTGCGCAATTTGGCCTTAAAAAGAACTCTAGTTCTGCTGTCCAAGTCTCTTCGATTTATCAGAGCATTCTTACGCCTCATTGGCTCCTTCATTCTAGTGGTGCTGCAGGCAAGGCTGCACATGAGATCACTTCAGTGGCTTCTTCGTTGCCAGTGGTTGCAGTTCCAGGGCCACATGTCAGACCTTCTGGAGGTCTTGAGTCTGGTGGCTCAGGACCTAGCGTGGCTCACTTGTCAGATCTTATGGTGAGCAGACTGTGGTCTCCTGCAGAGACTCAGGAGCACATCAACTTGTTGTAGCTGAGAGCTTTCAGGCTGCCCTGGTCGCTTTCCTCCTCTCTGTAAAACGCAACACTGCTGATCCTGACGGACAAGACAGTGGCCATGCACTACCTCAAGAAACAAGGTGGAGTGGGGTCCTTGCCTCTGCGCAGAGAAGCAATGAGACTGTGGTTCTTGGCTCTGTAGAACAGCGTCTCCCTGAGCGTGTCTCATCTAGCCGGACGGGAAGATGTCACATCTGATGTATTGAGCAGACAGACCTTAGCCTCCCTCAATTGGTAGCTCTGTCAGGAAGTTCTGTAGGAGAGCTTCTCTCTTTGGGGCATTTCTCAAGTGGAACACTTTGTGGTATCCAGAGTTGCTTTACATGACCAGGTATGTCTGTCCTCCCTGGTGCCTTCCGAGGAGCGTCGGCTTCTTCTCCCAAACCTCAGCAGCCTGAGCCTTCATTCTAAGCTGCTGAGAAGCTGAGATACAAAGAGTGGGTTTTGTTGGATGATGTCCTCGGTGTGCTCCTCAAAGTCCATTTATGCCTGCAGGTGGCATACATTTTGGTTGTGGTGCCGAAAGAGGGGACTGCATCCCTTATCCTGCCCTCTGTCCCCTGTTTTGGATTTTCTGCTTTCTTTGGCCCAAGCGGCCTACAGATTAGCACTGTAAAGGGTTACCTTGCTGCTATTTCTGTGTTCAAGAGGTCCCCGAAACAGGGCTTGTTTTTCGCAATGCCCACTGTTATGCAGGGTTTGTGTAACCAGTTCACCCCTCCCCCCAGTTTGTGGTTCCGGTGGGGGATTTTAATTTAGTTTTAACATTTCTCATTGCCGCCCCATTTGTGCCCCTTCATTACTGTTGTATTAGATTGCTCCCCCTTATTGATTTCCCTGGTTGCCATCACTTCCGCAAGATGGATGGATGAGCTCCAGACGTTGTCTGTTTTATCTCCCTATTTGTTATTTTCCAAAGAGAAGGTGACTTTGAGTGTGAGGGCCTCCTTTCTGCCAAAGGTGGTCTCAGACTGCCATATCTCTTAAGATCCATCATCCTGTGTTCTTTCCTCTGCCTCACCCTTCCAAAACAGAGAAAAGATTTCATCAACTGGACCTGGTGTGGGTCCTTAAGCTCTACGTCTCTCATACTAGAGGGCCGTAGAAAGATTACCAGCTTTTTGTTGGTTACGCTGGTGCTCATGCTGGCAGGGCTAGGACCAAACAGATCCTGTCCAGGTGGATCATTATCTGCATCTCAGAATGCTACGATCTGGTTGGGAAGGATATGCCTGAGGGTCTCAGACCACATTCTACCAGAGGACTGGCTGCCACCTCTGCTCTGCAGAGGGAGTGGGGCCAGTCCTGTCGACTTCCCAGACTGCTACGTGGGCCTCTCAGCACACGTTTGCTAACCATTACTGCTTGGAATTCCCTTTCGGGCCAGATTGCCCATTTTGGTAGGGTAGTCCTTCAAAATGTTCTGGGTTAGGTGGTGCCCTTGCTTTCCTCCCTCCAGATTACATTCTGCTTTGGAAGCCTATCCTAAATGAGGAATCATGGCAGGAAGGAATCGATTAGAAGAACAATTTGCTTACCTTTCGGTAATGTTCTTTCTAATGGATGTTCCTACCACAGATTCCTTAACGCCCTGCCTACTTGCCCCTCTGGCTGGAAGCTAGTATACCATCAGTTCTATAGTCCTTCAGTGCCGGAGTGCTAGGGGAAAAGGTTGGAACTGCAGTTACGGGGCACTGTATCGCTACTTATACTGGCCCCAGCGTCTTTTCCAGCACCTGACGTGTAACAGCGTGGCACCCCCCTGGATGCAGAACGGTTTCCGGAGAATAGCTGCATTGGGATATGGATATTATAGATGACGAATCGGGGGTAGGAACATATATTACAAAGAACATTACTGTGAGGTAAGAAATGTGTTCTTCAGTTCAGGTTTAGAGTCAATGCCTGATTCATCCATTGGTGCAGGATCATCTGCAGATGGAGAAGGATTTTCAGGCTTGCCAACTTCAGTAAGGGCTTTGTGCTCGAGAGAAAGACTGTCATCATGGGCTGGACCAGGAGCTTCGCCAGAAGAAGCAACATCTGAATTCAGATCAGGAACAAGATCCGACGTTGTTTATGGCACAGCAGCAGCTTGCACAGCATTGCCATCAGAAAGAGTGAATACTTCACAAGCTTTGCAACAGTCTGAGTAAACTTCGCTGGTAAGGATCTGATTAAGCTTTAGCAGGTAATCATTTGCCAATGTCAGGTTCTCCCACTGCTCTGTATAAGTGGTCTATTGGATCTGAGTTTCTAATCCAGGCTGAACTGTTCTATTTCTATGTTTATGAATAGAATGTTATGTTCTTGGCACAGTGTGACATAGTCTAGCAATACATTTACTCCTAGTCATCATACAGACTTTCAAAGAACTGTTCCTGTAATCTCTTTGTCGCCATAGCAGTTTCCTATTCCCAAAACATCAGTCTCTGGTTTAGCGGGGGAACTAGGTATTGCAATAGGGATGGCCAACGGTTTGATTAGCATAGGCACTAAGAATTGTGATTGAGCCAGGAAATCCTAAAGTCAGTGTTGGTCTTTTAAACACAGGATTCAGCACATTAATCTCAGGACCCTGTGGTTGAAGGGTTACTAGCAAACCTGAGGGGCTGTGTAGCCAGCCAAGCAGAATTAAAAAAAAAAAAACTTTGGCTACAAGGTTCCCATTTATACATTCCTGTGGCAGTTCTTCTGAAGTGTGACTGGTGTCTTTTGAAGGGGTTTTAAATACATTGGGCCTCATTAGGACCCTGACAGTGATGGTATGAATGATGCCGGTAAGGCACCGGCAGCGTTCATACCGTCTCGCTGCATTACAACTTCTGCTTGCGGGTTCCTGACAGCCCGCCAGGTTTTACCTTCACTTGTGTAAATCCTGGCGGGCTGTGTGGAACGCGCGAGCAGAACTCGTGATTGCACCGGCACCGTTATAAACGGTGCCGGTGCAACCTTGCTCCCCATCCCCATTCTGCCCTATGGGGCAGAATGGGGATCGGGAGCCCGGGAATTACCGCCACCCGCGAATGGGCAATTACCGGCCCATTCAACTCGTAATGGGCCGGTTATTGCCCAATCATAATCAAGCCCATTGGTATGAAAATTAGTTTGCTCTGAGACAGACACTGTGGTATGCAGGCTCTGAAAGGTACCTGCAGCATTGGAATGGGTGTCTGAATTGATGTGCTTGTTACTGGCAGTCTTTAATATCTTCAGGTTTTCTAAGGGCCATGCTGATACAGTTTGTACAAAGTGATTCTCATCCTATAATTGATCTGTCGGTAATAGCTGAGGGTCATAGAGGGTCGCATATATCATCAACATTTACATTGTTGGTCAATGAGCCATTGTCTGCAATATGGAGCACACATTATATAATTCTCATATAATTGTATGTGTAATGCTAAGGATTTTCTTAGATGTTTGCAGTGAACCTGAAGTCTTAATTATGGGCTTTTTTTGTTTCAGAATATCTTGGGCTTACAGTGCCCCAAAAGCTGAAAGGAGAATAGTGCACAATAGGCAGGAATGAAATAAATTCAGCAGGCAAGAAATTATAGGTTGTAACTATAGACCAGCAAAAAGACAGTGAACAAAAAAGGGGAAACTTTTGAGCAGGTGTTATTACAGTGCCTCACTTTGAGTGCTCATGGAAAGGAGCAGCAGGAATGAGTGGGCTTCTGTGTCTAGACCCTAAGGCATGAATATGGAAACAATACAAGACAAGCGTGTGTACGAGTCCAGCAGGAGCAAATAAGTGATTGCCTCCTGAAACAGGAACCAGCACACTTAACATATATGGCACAATGGACAATACTGAGACGCGACAAAGGAAAGGGACATAAATTGCCTAATGAAAAATTCAGCAGCCAAATTCTGGAGAAAGGATTTACACAAGTGAAGGCAAGACCGGTAACATTAATATTCAAATACATTTCCAGGGAAGAACAGTTGGAGTAAGTACAATTTAAGGCACAGAACAGGAAGTATGAGCATAAGCAAGAGGACAGGAAACTCAACACAGGATTACTCAGGAATGGAAAAACACTGGAAACCTTGAACTAACTGGAATTAAGGAACTGAGGATGGACTCCAAACTAGGATGAAGAAAACTGAACTGAACACTGCTACTAGGAACTAACTCCAGACTAGAAACAAGTATTGAACTGCACACTGGAAAACAAGGAAACAAACTGTAAATGGACTTTAATCAAGGAACATATAGGCAGATATCAAGGACTAAGGGCAGAGAGCAAAGAATTGCAGGCAGTTAACAAGGAAACTCTGGCAGAGGATAATAGAGTCAGACTGCAGAGGAGTATGGGACAAATGCAGGCAGAGGGCTGCAAGTCAGATAGTAAAGGGCACTAGAACAGGAGCAGGTTCTGGCAACAGCCGGCGTATACAAGAGTGTGGGAGGCCCTCTACTGAGAATGAACATGGTTCAAATAACCTGTTCCTTGGAATTTCTTCCACTCAGGAGGATCTACAAGAGGGGTACGTCTTGGTGGAGGGGCCCGAGACCTTTGTTTAAATGCTTGGGACTTGGGGGTTTACCCTAAGTTACCCAGGGTCATCCAGACGTGGACCCTTTGCTCACTGTGCTAAGAGAGCCATAGCTTTGCCTCACTGAGGAGGCCCAACAAGGCCAAAATATTTCTGAGGTTGCTGTTAGTACTCTTGTTCAGAGGGAAATTGCCCAGCATTTCGGTGCTCGACTGACCAGGTGGATGAGACAAGACTGATATGCAAATGGATATTTCTCCTCTGTGCACGGTATTGTGATCTAAAATGTGGTGGTAGACACTTCCAAGTGGAAACCTACCCATAGAACAGGTTATTTAGCTGTGTTCATTCTTAAATGTTTAGGGACTTTGGTGTTCACCCTAAGTTAGCCATGGTAATCCAGACATGGACCCCTTGCTCACTGTGCTTAGAAAGGTACAGTGTTTGAGGCCCAACAAGGCACATGGCGGGGGTGCTGTGGTATTCTTGTTCAGAGGAGACTTGCCTAGCATTTGGTTGCTGGACTGCCTAGAAGGGTGGGACCGACTGATATTGAAATGTCTCCTCTGGGAAAGGTACATTGAGCTAAAATGTGGTTGTAGATGTTCCAGAGTGGGAACCTACCCATAGAACAGTTTATTTGGTTGTGTTCATTCTCGATGAAAGGACTCCCAGATCTTTCTTTAAACAGCAGGCACAGCAGCAGCGCTCAGTAGGCAATATCTGTTTCAAGCAGGTGGGTCTAGAAACACGCTCAATACAAGAAGAATGTGCTCGAGCAGTCAGTTGCTTAAATACTGACTCACTCTCTGCTGAAGCAGGCTTATTGACAGCAACTGGAGCACCACATCTGAAGGTAATATGCCTCCTCCATCTCTGAACATAGGAAAATGAAAGCAGTACTGACCTATATGGCTTATGGGGATTGTAGTTCTTAGACAGCTTCTTAAGAATTACCAGGTTTTGACAACTGTCAAAAAGTGCATTATGGCAATGTACTGATGCTTGTTAATCTGCTTAGAATCACATGCTGTGCATATAGTCCGACATCCAGTGGTAACCGTAGAGTATTGCATCTTATCTTTCATGGATCAAAAGGGTAATGGTAATGGTTTTGATGCTTGTTAATCTGCCTAGAATCACATGCTGTGCATATAGTCCGACATCCAGTGGTAACCGCGGAGTATTGCATCTTGTCTTTCGAGGATCGAAAGGGGATGCTGACATGGGCGTGCCTGTAACACTATCCCTAACGTGACGTGTAGTGTACCCAAAATCCCTCACGCGTCGAGGTCCCTCGGATTGTTTTTTTCCACCCAGCTATCTGGTCGCCTTAATGCAGAGCTCTTCATAAAACATTGCGTTATTGTTATATTTCTCGACCTTCAGTCAATTGTTATTATTGTCACTCCTCTCGACGGTTGTTTCCTGTGCCACTGCCGAAGACTGCTGACTGCGGAACTTCGACGGCTGTTGATCCGGTCGGCCCTGCCGACCACTTGGCCGGGCCTTCTGTTAGGCCTGTACAGTAGGGAGAGTGGGGTCAGGGTGGTCATATTCTTTTCAAGAATGTCTTTCCTTTTCCCCTCTCTTTGTTCCCTTGGGTTTGTCGTCGCTATCACAATCCTGCGCTATGGACAGGACACCATTTAGATTTTGTCCTTCCTGTAAGGTAACATTTCTCTGGAAAGACAGGCAATGTCGGTGCAATAGGTGTCTTCCCCTCGATCACAACGAGGAATACTGTAAGCTCCTACGTCCCAAAGCTGTTAAGGAGCGCCGTTTGAAGTGGTGGGCGGTCTACGGTATGTCAAAGGCCAAGAGTAATTCCCCCACCGCTACAGCCACTGAGTGTGATGAAGAGGTTGGCAAGGACCAAGGTGCCATTGACCTTATGGTGTAGAGTTCTCGCTCTGCAGCGTCCGTCCCCCACCCCGATAGGCATGACAAGAGTCCTGCTATGGGGACTGTACATCCTGGCGACAGGGATGCACCCGATTCCCACACAAAGCACACAACCCACAGTTATGCTTCGCCGGTCCACTCGAGGCGCTCCAAAGTGCCAACAGGCACGTAGAATTCTTCGGCGTTGCCCGCTGGTCTTCATGATCGGCAGCAGTTCAAGAGTAAGGGCGCTAGAACCAAAACATGCGCCCGTCGAGACGCCTCAGAAGAAAGCACTGACACCACTTAAGTCCCTGGTTGCGCCGAAATCCGCCGCACAGCCAACAGCTCAACCTACACACCTCCATGTAACCCCGAGCATCAGCGATAGTATTGCAAGGATCGCTTCGGCGGTGAAACAAAAGGAACAGTCGAAAGATATGGTCGAAACAGAAGGAACAGCCTAATGACACATCGCAACGCCCAGTGCCTCGAAAGGATTACTCAGAGAGCCATTTGTCTTTATCTAAGACTTAAGGGGCTAAATCTCGACGTTCTAGAGAGGAAAATCGTCAGGAAGACCTCTTTCCTCCCCTGCACTCCTCTGGTTCATCATCATGGACCAGAGAGAAGTTTGAGGGGTGCATGAACAGACTGGAGAAGTTTGGTGTATTCTCAGAGAGGTTTGCTCCAAAGAGGCCTCATGAGGAGTTCTCTTATACCCCTATGGCCAAGTTTCAGAGGACCTTTGATGCTCCTCATAAAGAGAATGTTTATGACTTTACTGATGATGAGGTTCCTTTGGAACCATACGTACAGGATGATGATCCTTTTGGGGACCCTACTGATGATCCTACTGACCCCATGGAGGGTTGCAAGACAACCATCCAGTTGATAGTCAACCTTGGGCATCTCCGACCCCGGACCCTGACACCTTGTGTATGGATTCCCCTCCTGCCACACCAGTTTGTCAGGCCTCACCTGTGGATGATCAAATGGCGTTTAACGCTATCTTAAAGAAGGCAGCAGAACATTTCACATCGCCACACAGGAGGCTGTGCCTGATTCAGATTTTGTTGAAGACCTAATAAAGGAAAAGCCTCCTGCCAGTTGGGCCATTCCATTACAGAACTCTGTTAGGAGACATCTGACTCCTTCATTGTTAACACCAGCTCAGACCAGGGCGGTTAATCCAGAGTAGAGAAGTTGTTTTGCCCTTCTCCTACCGACCCCCTTTACAGACTAGGGGGCATGCCACTCTGGATTCCCTGGTAGTTACAACGAGGAAGAGCATGGGTGTCCCCCTCTCTACAGGTGAGACACTGCCTGAAAAAGAATGCAAAAAGTTGTACGCACTGGGAAAGAGGGTTACGACTACTGCAGCATTCTCCACCCGCATAGCCAACAACACGACACTGTTGGCTAGATATTCGGACATCCAATGGAACCTGCTGAAGGAGGGCCTTCAAGAGGCCCCGAACCTGTAACGGCTCATCTGCTTGCGATTGTATCTGATGGCAAGCAGGTGAACCACAATATTCTTCAAAATACTTTGGATGCTGCTGAAACAGCAGGCAGGACTTTAGCCCAGGACACCCTACTAAAACGGCACGCCTGGTTGAGGAACTCCGGGTTTAATCCTGAAACCCAGGAATCCTTAATAAACAAGCCGATTGAAGAAACCAACTTGTTCGGCAAGGCTGTTGATGAGGCACTTGAGACAGCAAAGAAGGAGCATGAGACTCTCAAGGCCTTGAACCAGATTACCCAAAGACCTTCCCAACAGAAAGGGGGCGGCTCTCATCATTCCTTTTGTGGACAATCTCGCTCCCCTCGCAACCAGTATGGTTCAGGAAACAACTGGTCCCCAGGGCAAGGATCTATCACCACCACCACGTATCCACCTAGAGTACAATGACGTGGGACGGATAAGGGCTGGAATTCCACCACCAGAGGCTCTCCGGCCTCAGGTCAGAAATCACCATCAGAACTGAGACCCCTCCAATGCCTCACCGGTTGGGGGACGCCTAACATCATTCCTTCATACATGGGAGGGGATAATAACAGATCAGTGGGTACTCAAGACCGTCTCCTACGGGTACTGCATAGAGTTTTGCCGACCACCTCAATTCAGACCTCCGAAATCAAGATGCCTGACACCGGAACACCTATGCATCCTGCTACAAGAAGTCGGGATCCTGCAGGAAGAGGGCACCATAGAAGTCGTCCCTCTTCTACAGGGACGACAAGGGTGTTTATTCAGTGTACTTCCTTGTACCCAAAAAGGATCTCACCATGCGCCCTCTAACAGACTAGCGCCCAGCGAACAAATTTGTCAGACCTCAAAAGTTTTGTATGGTCACGTTGCAGGAAGTAATTCCTCTGCTGACGCAGGGGGATTACATGGCAACATTGGATATGAAAGATGCATACTTTCATATTTCAATGTTTCCGGTGCACAGAAAATACCTAAGGTTCATAATAGAGGACAAGCACTATCAGTTCAAAGTACTCCCCTTTGGCATTGCCTCAGCACCAAGAGTGTTTACGAAGGTACTGGCAGTGGCAGCAGCGCACCTGCGCAGACAATCCCTTCCGTTTTACCCTTACCTCAACGACTGGCTCATAAAAGGGGATTCCTACGGAACATGCCTGTCGAACACTCAAAAGACAATAGACCTCTTATTCAGCCTGGGATTCTCCATCAACGAGAAGAAATCCAGCCTAGACCCCAGTCAATTCAAACAATTTCTAGGGGCTCTAATTCGGACAGAAGACGGTCTTGTCTTCTCCTCCAATGAGCCATGCGACTGTTAGGAATGATGGCGTCCTGCATTTACTTCTTACTATGTCCCATGCAAGAGTGGCTCAACAGCCAGTGGTGTCAGGCCAGCGGACAATGGGACGGTTGTCTCGCCAGCCCTCATTCTCCCTCTGCAGTGGTGGTCGAGGGAAAGCCTCTTGAAGGGATAGGCCTTCACCACCCCCTGCAGTAGAAGCCACTCTCACGACGGACACATCTCTCATGGGGTCGGGGGCTCACTTGCTTCAGCAGACGGCGTACAGTGTGTGGTCCCCAGAAGTAGCATCGAACCACATAAATCTGTTGGAGCTGTTAGCCATATTCAAAGCACTGAAAGCCTTTCAGACACAGCTGCGGGGTAAGACAGTCTTGATCCTCACAGACAGCACCACAGCCATGTACTACCTAAACAAACAAGGGGGCACACACTCTCCAGGGCTATCCAAGCTGTCCCAGAACATTAATGGGCTCTCTAACACAGGATGTTCCTGTTGTCCCAACAAGTTCCAGGGGAACTCAATCAACTGGCCCGTAGAGTACGAAAGGCGACTACGTGAAGACATCATCTCCAATGTTTTCGCACTATGGGGCTTCCCAAAGATCGACTTGTCCGCAACTCTGGAGAACGCTAAATGCCAAGATTACGCCTCCAGGTACCCCCAGAACCGATCCAAGGGGAACGGTCGCTGGATAGCATGGTCAGGGAAATTTGTTTACGCTTTTCCCCCGACTCCCCTACTCAAGATCGTACACAAGATGCACCAGGAACCAGTCACCATGATATTGGTGGCCCCCATGTGGGCCCGATAACCCTGATTCTCTCATCTGATGGAGATGTCCCTATCTCCTCCAATGAAACTGCCTTGCCCATACAACATGTTATCTCAGGACAAGGACTTCACCCATGCCCGCAAATGCCCGCAAACCCTGAACTTAGTGGCCTGGCTCCTGAGGTCATAGAGTTTGGGCACCTACAACTTCCTCAGAGATGCAGTGACATACTTAAGGAGGCGAGGAAACCTAACACCCGATATTGCCACTCCAGTAAATGGAAGCGTTTTCTTATCTGGTGCAATTCCAAGGGTGTCAATCCCATTGACTGCTCTCCTACTCACATTGTATTGTACCTGACTCACTTACTAGACTCAGGCCTGGTTATTAATTCCCTAAAGGTTCACTTAGCTGCTCTCTCAGCCTACACTACGTCACAACAGAAGGTGTCTTGGTGGAAAATACCAGTTATTAAGGCTTTCATGGAAGGGGTTAATCCCCCCATTTCTAACCCGGCTCCCGGATGAGACCTAAATGTGGTATTGACTAGACTTATGGGGTATCACTTTGAGCATATGCATAAGACACGTCTCAAGGATCTTACCTATAAAACAGCCTTCCTAGTGGCTATCACTTCTATGAGGAGAGTTAGTGAACTACAGGCCCTTTCAGTTCTAGACCCTTTCGTTACGGTTCACACAGATAAGGTGGTTCTGTGCACTCACCCTCGATGATTTGTGCCTACATTTATTTCCAAGTTCTATGTGCACCAATCAATAGAACTGCCTACTTTCTTCCAGAACCTCACTAACGTGGCCGAGAGAAGCCTACACACATTAGATGTGCGCGGGGCAGTCATGTTTTACCTGGAAAGGACTAGACCACTAAGAAAGACAAACCAGTTTTTCATTTCAGTGGCAGCTGGTAGAGAAGGGGATCCTGTCTCTAAATCAGCCTTCTCAAAGTGGATTGTCAATTGCATGACACTCTGTTACACTCTTGCTAAGAGCGAAATACCCTTCAAGCCTAGAGCACACTCTACCCGACGCACTGGGACTTCCTTAGCATTCACTGCAAATGTTCCCCTAGAGTCCTTTTACAAAGCAGCAACCTAGAGTTCTGTACATACCTTTGCAAAACACTATTGCCTAGACACTCATTCTAGGTCTAATTCTCAGGTCGAACAAGCAGTACTAAGACATCTTTTCACTACTGTTCCTTCTCACAACCCACCTCCAACTCCGGGTACTGCTCGCTAGTCTATGCACAGTATGTGATTCTAAGCAGATTAACAAGCATCAGAAGACATGCATTACTTACCGTAATAGCATTTCTGATGATTGTATCTGCTTAGATTCACATGCGCCCACCCTTCGTCACGACTCGGGTGGAAGGAACATAGATGTCTTACTACTTTCTCTCTTTTATGTACTCACTCACGATAGTCATTAGGCTCCCTCATGGCAGAAAAAATACAATCAGAAGGACATCGACGCGTGAGGGGTTTTGGGTACACTACACGTCACGTTAGGAATAGTGTTACAGGCACGCCCATGTCAATGTCCCCTTTAGATCCTCAAAAGACAAGGTGCAATACTCTGCGGTTACCACTGGATGTCGGACTATATGCACAGCATGTGAATCCAAGCAGATACAATCATCAGAAATTACTTTAAGTAATGCATGTCTTTTAAAAAGTAATACGGAAATTCCAATAATTGACAAAGGGTAGCTAAAGTCAGAAATGTGCATTCATATAGTTCAGGATGAACTGTGATAATTAATTGGGAGACCCAGCCGCTCCAATTGTTCAGGTGGTATAGCTGTGACACCACCATTCACAACATTCAGCTCTCTTTGTTCCTTGGTAATTATCAGTGCCATTGCGCTACTGGTCCCAGCAATAGGTAAAGCAAAACATAAATATTTTGCAGCTTTTAGCTATATAGATAGCACTACATTCATTCCAGAACTACATTCAGCACAAAAGCGTGCTTGGCAATACAGGCAAGACCATTGCTATGCTTTATAAATAAAGCAAAGGGGAACACATCGAGATAGATCCATGTAACTACAGGCCTTAAGAAATTAGCACTGGTACACCAGAAGGAATAGTTTCAATCAGGCACAGCCCACTTCAGGGGATCACAAACTGCCCGGCAGACAGTCTAAGCAGGGTGCTCATTCAAGATCACAAGTGGGGAAATGAGCACAAACACACTCAGACAGATCTTTGCATTATGGGGAAATCCGCCATCAGTTGACAGCCCAAATGCCTGACCCATGCATCCAGATTCCTGCATGAAAGGGTTACTATGAAACCCACCCAGTGTGAATTGATCCGGTATATTTGTTTACGCTTTTTCCCTCACTCCCCTACTCCACAAGATGCTGGGCAAGCTAATTGACATTGTTTCTTATTGCGCCAATGCTGGCAAGGGAAATGTTGTACCCACCCCCCACATCCCCTTCCATTTGAATATGGCGGTTCAGCCACAGGTGAAACTCAAACCAATTCAAAACGTACTAACACAGCAACATCGTCAACTATCATATCTAGACCCATGCAAATTGGTCTTGGCAGCATGGCTCATGAAGCGATAGAGTCTGCCCATTTACAATTGCCTCACAGATGCATGGATATCCTAAAGGAAGACAAAAACAATAAATGGAAGCAGTTTGTCTTCTGGTGCTCAAAATCAACTGACAACCCGATTGACTGCAATCCATATAGTCACATATCTGCTATACTTACAGTACTCAGGATTAGTTTATAATGCCCTTAAAGTCCACCTGGTAGCATTGTCTCATGATCACCTCCAGAGTTGCAGGGTTGGGATCAGGTATTCAGGGCAGGAAGGAGTATTGGTGTAGATCAGTGGGGGCTAAATGGGTTTTAGCATGGCAAACCCTGTTTCTCATAATCCTCAGAACCAAAATTACAATGGGCTCCCATAAAGATCCAATGATTTACCATTTCCCTTAAGATGGCCGCTCTGTGGGTCACTGACTAAATAGCTATTGAGAACTAGTAGTTGGGCATGGAGAACTATAAAAGCCCCGCCCCTGCAGTAACGCGCACTTTGCATTAGTTCCGCTGACAGCGGTGTAACGCTACCGGCGCTCAGCTCACAGACCTGTAAGACAATAGAAAAAGTAATGTTATGAACTTTACATAAGTACCACATATCTCAGTTGTCAACGAACCTGACAAGAGTTTTCCATAGCAGCAGTCCCCCGACAGATGACTTCATTCTCTGTAGTTCCGCAGTTCAATCAGCAATCTTCTTCCACAGCTGTGGCTTCATAGTGAAATCCTCTGACCTCCGGAAACCTGCAGAGACAAGGTGCAATAGTTAATGAAATAACTTTTAAGACTTTGTAACGAGTAAAAGTAAAACTATGCGCTTATGTACCTGAAGCTCCGACAAGCTTTTCCAAGCATTCCAAAGCCTTTCCTTGCGGAGAAGTTACCCTAGCTTGGTATCGAAGGCACGAAGAGCTGTGTGCCTGTCTCAACTTCGCGCACATACTTACCTCAAGTGAAGACTTCATGTTTTTTCTTCAACGATACCTGTGCTCTTCAAGTGAAACTTTTCTCCTCAGCATACCTGGAAAAGAAAGAGAGAGTTGTTAAATCTACATCAAGAGACAGCTTTCTCACCATAGAACCTTTGTTCTCTCAAATACTTCAACACCCAACCGTCTAAAAACTAAAGAATCCACCAAGAATCTAGACACTTACCTTCAGAGGCCTTTCCAACCTTTTTCCAGCCTGAGTTCTTCTTGAGCCTCACCACCAACGCACCCCTGCATGAAAGCAGGATGGATAGCTCCCTAATATCAAAACACAGGTGAGGAGGAGAACGGGGCATATAGAAACATTAAGAGAGTCAGCTGGGTGGAAAAAGGGGTGAGCCATAGTATAGTAACCACATAATATTGATTCCAGTTCTCCTCCTATTTTTTCTCGCTTTGTGACGGGGGAAATACTGTTTAGCCAATATTGCCAGATCACCAAGTTCCCAGACCATTTACTCTCCTGCAGCGACAACATAAGCGTTACACATCGGCCCTATATGCTACTTCACAACATATGGTCTCATAGTGGAAATTTCCTGTTAAGGCTTTTATGGAGGGTGTCAAGTGGATATACACACCAAGCTCTGATCCCCCACCTAGCTGGAATCTTAATACAGTGCTTAAAGGGCTCATATGGTCCCCCTTTGAACCAATGCATGGAGAATCTCTCAAAGAACTCTCTTATAAGGTTGCATTCTTCATAACTGTATTGTCTTGTCAGTCACAGAACCATTTATCACTATTCATAAACATAAAGCGGTTTTAAGAGTGCACTGAAGGTTCTCACTGACATTTCGGAATTCCAATCGAGTTACCAGCTTTTTTCCCTAACTCACTGATTAGAGCGGTACACGCACGTCTCACACCTGACGTAAAAAGAGTGGTCATGTTCTACCTTAGCAAAACCAAAGAAATGTGTAAAACAAATCAGTTCTTTGTTACTTTTGCTACAGCTTGAGAAGGGGATCCAATCATTAAGCCAACCATCTCCTTATAGATAGTTAGGTCCATTCAATGTTCTTACACATTAACGCCTAAAACACTTCCTTTTACTTCTAGAGCTCACTCCTCTCGCAGCACAGTCTCTGCACTAGCGTTTATTGCTAATGTACCCTTAGAAGACACTTCAGAGCTGCAAATAATTGAGCACTGTTCAGACATTCACACAACGTTTTTCTGTGGATACGGAGGCGAGAGATAATACTCAAGTGGGACAAGCTGTGCTGAAACATCTATTTGCCACTGTCACCTCAGTTCCCTGCCGCCTTATCCCGGTAGTGCTCGCAAGTCTATGCATAGCATCTGAATCTAAGCAGATTAACAAGCCTGTGAAGACAAAACATTACTCAATAATGTTTTTCTCCAGCATTGGATCTTTCAGATATTCACATGCTATGAACAATTGCCTGTCGTAGGCTGGGACTCCTCGGTTAACCTTTTACACTAGTAAATAAAGAAAACTTTAGCTGTTTATTTTGAATCCCATTGCCTTCCTTGTGGTTGCTTTTGGTCCCCCCAAATGGAACGTCGAGTATGTATCTCCTCCTCTGCAGCATCCCTTCAGATTCAAACGCATGTCATGCTGGAAGGAGTTCTTGTGTGTTTCTCCAGAGAGAAATCTCCACATCTTTCAAAAACATCTCATCAAAATCTTTCTTCAGGAGCTTCACCCTTTTCTTTCAGATAAGTGAAAAGGGACGGAAGTGAATATGGAGGGGAGGAAGTCCCTCTTTTAGGCCTCTTTCTGCAGCCTAAAAGACTTTTTTGAGGGGGACAGGCACAAGGAATGTATTTATTGCCTTCACCACACCACTCTGCTGAATAGTGTGAAACATGTAAGACCTTAAGCACAAAGAAGCTGAAAGACAGAAAGAGACACCTGGTATGCTTGCTGAATGAAGACCATCACCCCCTTCAGAGTCAGAGTCCTCAAGAAGTCTAGCAGTCTCCAGGCACCCAGAAAAAAAGGGAATCTGGCCCAAAAAGGTCAATGGGCCTCATTACGACCCTGGCGGAAATCGAAAAACGATGGCGGAAATGCAATACCGCCATCGAATAGCGCTCGGTGCGATCATGACCCGTCACCGCAAAGTACGATGCCATTAGCGACACCGTAGTGAACGCCAACGCTAACTGCACCAAGCACGCGCGCACCATGCCAAACCGTAATTACCACCATGGCGCAACGGTACGCGAATTCCGACCCTAGCGGACATGCACCTAACGCCATCAAGCACGGCGGAAAGTACCATTCCGCCATGGTGAGAAGTACGGCATCGCGAACCAACCGTAAACGGCCCTACTGAGTGCTTGTACACCGCTCCCTGGCCACATTGTACAACCCCCCGTAGGTGCAATGAAGTCACACAATGCAACCAGTGAAATGTACTAGTCATCCATGCCTGCCAACGAACAAATGAATCTCAAGAGTGCCCAATGGGAGCTGCAGGGCACAGATGGCACGAATACAGAAGCTATACAAATGGACATGACCTCAGTCTCCCACCAAGAAACGCACGCAAACACAGGCACCTGTGACCAGCAAAATTCCGATAATCACATCATTCCACCAATCCAACTGGCTGACCGGCATCTGTTACACAAAAGCTAATCCCCCGCCCCTGAGCATGACATCATCAAAACAGTCATAATGGCAGCCCTTATCCCTGACCTCACTGGGCTCCGTAGGCAAACGCGCCCAGCACAGTACCACGCAACTATACTCCGAAGCTGGAACCCAATGCAGATCTCCTCACAATACATCGCTCCCCAAATAGGAATATGCCACATTACTCGCAAAGAAGAACGCTACACGGTTCATATCAGAATAGAAATTTAATGCACAACAAATTCACCAAGCCCATACAGCCATTAGGCCATGAACTCCAAAATATATTTCATTATCGTGGGCTGCATCCGCAATAAATGACCAGCTACTTCTTGTGTGACGCCCTGTTCCTTCATGGTACACAGGCACTACATTCCCGTACGAAAAGGCAACATGGAAGCGCCTAGAACCGCAGGGCCGTCCCAATAGGGAGGCACTAGTCCAGCTGAAAGGCCGAAATGTTGCTCCTAGCCACTAGTACTGCGTAAGGGCATGTGGCCCATTGGCGATCGTCCCATAAGATCGTAATGCTGCTCCACTGATTAACACGAAGCAGCAGGTGTCGGGAGTAAAATCCATCTGCAGGAGTGGCATACAGATGGCAGTGGCAAAAGGGGAGGAGATACCTGTCAACCAAATGAAATGAAAAAGAATAGTATGGCCATCAGAACTACATTTGAATTAACCACTTCAATGATCACACCAAATCCACAGCCATATGCATGCTAGCCCACTCCAAAGGATCATCACCACCCACAAACCACTTGGGAATCATAACTATCTATATCGAGGTGAAAACACTATCACAAACGAGTGTACCTGTGCATGCGTCTGTTACAACAGAATCCATCTGATGGGATTGGTAACGTGCATAGACACAAGTGTCTGAAGGCGCGTCGAGACAGGGAGGGCTCAACAAGGCCAGATAGACGATGGCCCCACTATGGCAGCCCTGCATCACATAGCGCAGGGGAGGCGGATAGATTCCAAGAAGCCCTGTACATGGCAAACTCTGTATCAAATCATCTGTCCATGCATCCATGCATCCATACATCATTCCCTCATCCCGTAATGAAAACGCCTGTTTCCATACTCACATAACATGTGAAATTTCCATTGAGTCTGTGCGTTATGCAGCCTGCAAAATCCACCGTGCCCCAGCCCGTTATTCAAGTGTTGTGAAGTAACATGTATTTGGGAACGTCCGGCCTCATCGCCCACGTCGCTATTGCGCATCCCATACTATTCATATCAATCATTGCATCCTCGCCATGGCCCCTGTCCCAAGGACATTGAACAATAGAACGTTATATTTGCAGTCAGACCTGTGGGCATCTCCTCGCCGCTAGCTGAAAACCGAAAGCGCCGCCCTTCGAATTCCTCATTTGCAACATCACGTCGAAAAGGCATCTGTGGCCGCTTGAAACCACAAATTAATCCATCTAGTGCGGCTGTGTGTGAAAATGGCAACTGCCTTCACTCACAAATGGAACGCCCCGCCCGTCGGTGAAGCTCGGTACAGTGTTGCATGAGGGTCCACCGTTACTCGAGTACTACGTTCCACTGACCCTTCACAAGTCTGTTCGCGACTGCAAAGATTGTATGTGAAACAATGGGACCATAGCCGAATGAACATATCAACCAATGTTACACTGCCATCGGGTACAAATACATGATTGCAATAGCAAGATGCCATTCGTCGAATTGCAGCGTTGTGTGCGGGACGTGCTCGCCCAAAGGGGAGTGCAGCTTGCACAGGTGGAATGAATCACCACAGGTGGAGGCCATACAGCCTGAAAACACATAAATTGCACACCCAGTCTCCTCCCACAACCACACCCACTCCGAAATGCTACCGGCAGGACTAGCCATGTTGGCCCTGGGGGACCTTATAGCACTGCAAGTACTCCAACTTCAAGAAGAAGACGAACACCAACTACTACCGGCCGCACGGCGGAGACGCAGGAGGAGGAGGAGGCCAAGGCAGGGCCAGCATGGGCCGCCAGCACAGCCACTACCACCACGCAGGCAGCCCGCAATCCCACGCCTCCGAGCACATCCGTTCAACCTCACTGATGAGCAGATCCACACCCTCTACCGTTTGGACCGGGACACCATAACCGCCATTGTGGACATGACACAGGCTGACCTTGTCAGCATGATAGATAGCCCAACCGCCATCCCACCCCTACTGAAGGTAGTGTCTGTACTACACTTCCTGGCCACAGGCACCTACCAGCACACAGTCGGACAGTTGCATGGCATTTCACAGCCACTGTTCTCACGGACACTATTGCAAGTGCTCGATGCCCTCCTGAAGCACGCAGACGACTTCATCTCTCTACCACGCTCGGAGCAGGAAATTACGAACACAAAAGTGGGATTCCATGCACTTGCCGGCATACCGGGTTGCATTGGTGCCATCGACTGCACCCATGTGGAATTGGTCGTCCCACATGCCATGGAGGCCCAGTACCGCAACCGAAAACAATTTAATTCCCTGAATGTACAAATGGTGTGTGACTCCAACAGGATCATTACACATTGTTGTGCCAGATTCCCTGGATCTACCCATGATTCTATGGTCTTGAGGAACTCCACTATACCACGCTACATGGAGCGACACGCAGGGAACAGATCCTGGCTACTCGGTGAGTCTCATTTCATGCATGATGATGTGGGGTATGTGATGCGGCAATGACCTGGCAGGAAGGGGGGGGTGCGTACGTAGCAATGGCATTCCTCAATATTCCTTTCTTGTCCACATACAGGTGATGCCGGGTATACACTGAAGAGATGGCTCCTCACACCAGTCCGGAACCCACGGGACCAGCATGAGGAGGACTACAACCATGCCCACTCACGTACCCGTGTAGTCATAGAACAGGCATTCGGCCTACTGAAGACTCGTTTCCGCTGCCTCAGCAGGTCTGGCGGGGCACTCCTGTACCGCCATGTGAAGGTTGCAAAGATGGTCATGGCATGTGTCATGCTCCACAACATGTGCGTACGTAGAAATGTGCCCATGCCCCCTGACGCAGAACTGCAAGCACCTGATGATGGTCATTATGAGGGTGGGGATGTGGCAGCACCTCAAGGAGTCTGCGAGGCACAGGAGGGCCGTGACATTCGTCAGCATCTCATAGATGCATGCTTCTAGCACTCACGCCTGGTGGCTGATACATGGACACGGGACTCGTGGCACTGTGTGTGTCTGGGACATGCACAATATGGACTGTGAGCCTATAATGGCCTCGTACACAAAGATCAATGTCCACACATCTCATTGGATGATCGTGCATTGTTTATGGCATATGTGATATCATGTTGAACACCCTATCGACCCGCCACCCAAGTGAGCCCAACACACCCCCTCCACCCTCCTACCTCCCCCCCGAACACCAGTGTCCAAAGATGCTCATTGTCAGTGGGCTGTCGCTATTGCAAGCCCCCTCTGCGGGTATCAGGGGCACCCCTGCCTGTGGAGCGCAGGTTCCTCCCAGATCTACGTTGGGGGCTGCCCTGGACGGAACTTGCAACGGATGATGTCTCTGCCTGCTCACGTCCATGCATGTCCCTAAGGGTTTGTGATAGTTCAGTGAACACACGGCGCACTGCGGCAAGTTCGGCACATACGTCTTTGGACGTCGCATGCAGTTCCCCCCTCAGGCTCTCGGTGCTTCTCTCCATTTGTACTCTCAGGCTCTCGGTGCTACTCTCCATTTGTACTCTCAGGCTCTCGGTGCTACTCTCCATTTGTGCCCTTAGTGTCTCTGTACTTCTCTCCATTTCTGCCCTCAGTGTCTCAGTTGATGTTTCTATGTCTGCCTTAGTGCCCCCACATTCATCGGCATGGTCCTTGAGGAGCGTGGCCAGTTGCTGCTGTTGCACGATTAACTGGTCGAGGGACTGTTGCCTCTGCTGGGCCATGGCCATTTGCGGTGGTGTCACAGAGGGGCTGATCACCTCATGTTGCCTTGCCACAGGGCTTGTGGGGGATGGCCAGTCGTCGTCTTGTGGGTGCCCCTGCGTGGTATCCTCATGGTGTACGTGATGGAACAGACAGGGGGATTGAGACAGGTCATGGATGGATCTAACTTCGACATCCCCGTTTTCTGTGTCGGAGCATGCTGCCATTAATGCAGTATCACCTATGGTGCTGCTGCCACCAGAAGCAGTGCCTACTGTGGCATCCATTGGGGGGACCTGTGGTGGTGGTGTTGTGGGCATGCTGGCTGCTGGGGTGCCTGTTGGAGTTCCCTCCTGTGTGCTGTCACTTGATTTGTGCTGCTGCCGTGTCTTGATGCGTGCAGCTGAGGTGGAGGGTCTTTGGCCCTTGGTCTTGGCCCTCTTTGCAGGTGTGCTGGTAGGGGTGTCCTGGAGCTCGTCGTTTGGATCGGACCCTGTGGTGGAGTAAAGGAGGGCGAGCGTTATTAATGGGTCTGTGGGAATTGGAATGACAATGTATCACATGCATTGGGGTGGTACCTGAGGGTGATTTGGGTTGGGGCCTTGGAGGTGGTTTCATTTGTGTGTGGAGTGAGGGTGCAGTTGTTTGGCAGCCTGCAGTTAGGGTGTGCCTGCTGCACGTGTAGAGGGTGTTTTTAGGATTTTTAATTATTTATGTATTTGATGTGAGTTTTAAAGTGTGCTATCAGGCCTATGTATGTGGACGTTCTCCTGGACATGTGTTCCTGTTGCACTGTGTGGGCACGTGGTACTTCACATGATTGGACATTGTGGTTTTGGCATTGTTTTATTTGGGGCACCTACCTGAATCTTCGGATGTCTGCACTCCTTTCTCCATCCCTCCGACTCCCTCTATGCTCTCCATTCCAATGGTGGAGGCACAGATTTCTTCCCCGGGGGTCAACTTGATGGGTGATTCCGATCCTCCCCCGGTAGCTGTGGCAATGTTGCGGTTGGCAGAAAGTATGCTACGGACGCGTATCCGCAGGTCGTCCCATCGCTTTCTGCATTGCTGTGGGTTGCGGGGTGCGGTCCCCACCGCACTTACACGCTGTGCCACCAGGGCCCATATGGCCTTCTTGTTCGCAAGTGCTGTCCTGGTCATTTGCGTGGAGAAGACGACGGCAGCATTCTCCTGGAGGGTCTCTGTGAGCACGGTGAGTTCCTCACGGGAGAAGTGGACCTGCCGCTTGCGGTCGCACGCTTTCTTCGCTACTTTTCCCATTTTTCTTGGTTTCACTAGGGTGGATGACGGGTTGGGATGTGTCTCAGGGTAGTATTTTTTATGGTTGTGTGGATTTTGTGGTTTTATAGGTGTACGGCGGGATGTTTCCCGTTCTGGGACCATGCTTTTACTTCCGTTTCCGTATATTTACGGTCACCGTACTTTCCGGTTGGCGCTCACTGCGGTGTCTGCTGTGATGGGTGGCGGTATTGCACCTAGGGCGCCGTACGGCGGCGGTGTGGGCCGTTTTGGGGTCATTTCCGCCATCGCGGACTTTGCACTTCCGCCATGGCGTGGTGCTCGTGCCCGATGGGTCGGAATGAGCCGCACTTTGCTCCATCGTGCAATGGCGGAAACGCTATTTACGCTATGGCGGTCCGGTCGGTTGATTTCCGCAAGGGTCGTAATGAGGGCCAATGTCTGAAGAAAGATAAGCGTAAAAGCCTACATTAGTGATAGAACAAATCACTGCTAAAGGCCAGGCCCTGTCATCAATAGAGGAGGCGGCAGGAAAGCCATCGTCCTCGTTGATGACTCTGAAAGGGGGTTCGTCGGCGACAGAATGACCGACGAAGGCAAAGCACGCGAAAAACATACGCCCACCAGTGAGTGCTCAATGCCGAAAAAGTATTCATTGATGAAGCACTCTACAACCAACAAACACTTGTTGACGGACAATACCCACTCGTCGATGGATAAGAAACAGTCGTCGACAGACAAGAAAACTCGTTGTCGGGCAGGAAGCGCTCGCCGACGGACAAGAACTGCTTGTCGACGGACAGAGATTGTTCGTCAACGGAAAAACCCTGTCTGCCAGCGGTGGACAAAAAACTGTCTGCTGGGAAAACAAAGACCTGTCAACTGTGGGAAAAGAAAAACACAGACAGGAGCCTGAAAATGCTGAATCCACACAACTTCCACAGTTAGACCAATTGGGTGCGAGAAACACTCCAGCACCACCCAATCACTGTGCCAGTCTCTCCAATCACGTACCCGCAGGTCATGCCCGAAGATATCCTGCAATACGAAGTGGATTCCGATTTTGACGTGCAACACACATCATCGCCAGTGTTCTCTGGCTCCGACGAGTCCACAACCATGTGAATGCTCTTGCAGCTGCCTTCACCATTAAGATTGCCACGTCTCCTGCAGCGACCACGACATAGCCCCAGGTAACAAAGCGATATTCCTGTGGGACAACCGCAAGAGCCCATGCTAAATCTGCAGTCGCTTCTCTCACTGCAGGTTCTATCCACACTCCAGAATTTGCAGACTCAACTGGGCACTAGATTTCAGGCTGAACCACAGGCCACAGTGGTTACTCAACCACCTATAGCACCACAAAGGTGCCCAGAAACGCCAGGGGAGCCACCTGTAGATCCAATGGCACTTACAAAACTCTGCCACCTGCCACAAATGACTGTCTCTTCCCCACAAAAAGCGGACAAGAAACGAAAACACAAAGAGACATAGTTCTCCCCATATCATCGCAGCCCTAAAAGGCAAGCGGCATCCAGGGGTACAGCTCTATAACAGCAGAAATGCACTGCACCGAACAAGAGGAAGGGGAGTTTACGGATACAGGCACAGATCAAGGCTCGCAAGACACAGATTCCACCACTTCATCACCACCATAGAATGATGACCAGTGGGACACAGACGACGATCAGTTGGATGACCAGCCTGAGGAATCTTATAATATCATAGGCTCCAAAACCATCAACGCCAGATGAGATTGGGGCATTCCACTCACTCATTAGAAAAAGCTCGCCAGGAGTTTGGCATCATCCTCTCCGTGGAGAAATTATTTTTTTTGTTCGAACATATGAACAAAAGAAGAAAATCAGTGGTGGCAATTCCATTCCTCGACCATGTGTGGGGGGGGGGGCTCTGTACATGAGACACCCTTTTACAGAGCCATTGTTTAAAGGCAGCCTAGAGAAAAAGTTCAAGGCACCAGAAACCACTCCCAGGTGTCTCAAGTCGCATCCCTCCCTGGAGTCAGTTGTCTCTGCGGCAGGCAGCAGACTCAATTACGTAAATGTACTGTGCCACCAGAACCAGAAAGCTGGAAGATGGACGGTCTGGGAAAGAAGGTACTTACGGTGGGGGCCACCACAGTAAAAGTGGCCAACAGGCTAGCCATCATGTCCAGGTATGTGCGAAATGTGGCATAGATCTGCACCCATTCTGGAGCACTTTCCAGAACAGTAGCACGCCGAAGCAATCGCCATCTTGAAGGAAGAAGAGGTGGCTGCAAACCATAGTATCAACATCGCTGTTAAGCTAGCAGAGAGTTGGTTTAAACAAATTAACAATGGGGTAGTTCTCAGAAGGCAAGGATGTCTCCACTGCACATAATTTAGACCTGATGTACAGCCTAAGGTGCTTGACATGCCGTTCAAAGGCCAACAGTCTCTTTGCGCCCAAAATCGATGAGACATTGAAGGCGATTAAAACTGCCATGGACACGGTCCGCTCTCTCACCACCCTACAAACAAAACGTAGTTTTTGTACGTTTCAGGGAGCAGCAGGAAGATCAATCTCATCGGGAAACGCCAGAGGCTCCAGGCAGTACTGGAAAGCCTCACACTATTCACAGGGATACAAGAGACCATCCCAAGGCTAAAGGAGACCAAGAGAATATAGGCAGCAACAGCAGAGGTGAGAATCTTCAGGCTCCTAGAGGGGTAGAGCAAAACCTCAGCCCTGACAACACCTGTAGGGGAAAAAAGGGTGCACCATTTACATCAGTGACAACAAATAACAACGGACAAGTGGGTATTGCAAGTAGTCGATTCAGGCCACCGGCTAGAGTTCACCAAACAACCACCAAACTTCCCACTGTTGAAAACCTCCACTGCACATCTAAAGGTGCTCAAACAAGAAATAAAAGAAATGTTAACAAAAAACACCATAGAAAAAGTATGAAAACAACAAACATGAAAGGGTGTTTACTCTCGATACTTAGCGGTGCAGAAAACAGACAAAGAGTGGCACCTGATACTAGATTGGTGCAAGCTAAAATAATTAATCAAAGAGTAGCGCTTCAAAATGGTCACACTGCAACAAGTCATTTGAGTGGTACAACCACACGACTTTCTGGTGTCTTCGGACCAAAAAGACACGTACTTCCACAGACCGGTGCACCGGAAACATCAACAGTATATACGCTTCGTGGTAGCAGGTCAACACTATCAATCCAAAGTGCTCCCTTTCAGTCTAAAATTAGCGCTGCAAACATTTACCAAATGCCTAGCACCAGTCACAGCAGCCCTCGGGGGAAAAGGGCCATCATGTCTATCCATAACTAGACGACTGGCTTGTGCGAGCACAAACTGTCTTATACGTTCACGCATACATTGCAGAGACAAAGCTCTTACCGCAGCAGTTGTGATTCAAGATAAACTTTGAAAAATCCTCTATGTCGCCATCCAAGAGCCTGGTGTTTCTGGGGGCTCACTTCAATACATAAAAAGTCCTGGTTCACCCCTCGCGAGACAGAATAGAAACACTGAAGGCAATGATTCCTCTCTTTAAACCAGAAAAGTGGTTATCGGTCAGGAAATGCATGGGTCTCCGAGGGACTATGACCTCCCGCATTCCCCTCATAACGCACTGCAGACAGCACATTGATACATATATGATATATGATAGTTTATTTATATAGCACCTATACACAATGTGTTTCAAAGTGCTTCAAATTCCTCTCCAGCAGATGGTCACAGGGTCGTGGGACGACAAGCTGCGTATTACAACACAACTAAACCACCAACTACAGTCGTGCACAAAATCAGACAACCTCAATATTGGATGCCTGTTTCAAGACCCCATTCCACACAACATGTTGGTGATGGATGCCTCGCTGTCCGGCTGGTGTGCGCATGTGAGCTCTCTCCACACAATAGGAAAATGGACAGCAGAGGAAGCCAGACTACACATAAATGTACTGGGACTCAGGGCAGTGGGCTGGGCCCTGAAATTGTTTCAACCAATACTACAACACTCTGCGGTTCTAGTATTAACTGATAACACCACAACCATGTACTACCTCAGGAAGCAAGGAGGGACGAGGATCCAACCCTCTCACAGGAAGCACAAAAGATTTGGCATTGGGCCATTGCCAATGGGATAATGCTCCAAGCGTTTTACCTGCTGGGATTAAACAACAAGGTGGCAGACAGCCTCAGCAGGTCCAACAGCCAATGCCACGAGTGGGAGCTATGCAACAACCAGCTCCAGTGCATATTCACCCAGTGCGGGCATCCAGAAGTCGACCTATTCGCGACAAAGCAGAACGCCAAATGTGCACGCTTTGCCAGCAGAACACAACAACGGTTGTCGATGGGGAATGCATTTTCGTTCCCGTGTACCAACCTCTTTGCCTATGCCTTCCCACATTTTCCAATTATCTGCAAAGTGATCCAAATGATTCAAATATATCCATGCACAGTTTGAGGTTTGAGGAATTTGTAACGCACACACAACAAACCAAATCGTATCCTGGCACAAATGGAAATATGAACAGAAAACGTAAACCTGGTTGAACCAAATGACCTAAGGGTTCAGCAAGAATCCTTGAACAGATTTACTTAAATAGGTAAGTCTTTAAGCCTGTTCTAAATCTTGACAGCGAAGTCGCCTGTCTTAGGCTCAGTGGAAGACAGTTCCATAGTCTAGGTCCGGCCAATGAGAAGCAACAATCTCTTCTTGATCTACAGTCTGTCCTAGGGATAACAAGGAGCAGTTGGTCTTCAGATCTGAGGGCTTGAGTTGGTTGATAGCGCTTCAGTTTATTTATTAAGTAGACTGGCGCCAGCCCAGTCAGGCATTTGTAGACCAAGCATCCGGTTTTAAATTTGATCCGGTCTTCGACCGCTAACCAATGTTACAATAGTCTAAATTGGGGTTGACTAGGGCCCCGACCACCACAGCACGATCACTAATAGGAACATAGGGTAGTGCTTGGCACAGAAGGCGGATGTTATAGAAGACCGATTGGACTTTGCCTGAGACCTGGGCATTACATCCCAGGTTACTCTGCCACATACAGCCAAGGTTCTTTACTTTGGCGGTGTACTTAAGACTAGTCCCCAAGAACTGAGGTGGAGATGTTTTGGCCCAAACAGAATCACCTCTGTTTTATCAGGGTTGAGCTGTAACCAGTTTTGTTCCATCTAGGTTCCAATTTCTTCTAAACACCTGCTAACCATGGCAAGGGCCTCCTCCACATCCTCAAACCTAATGTATAGCTGGATGTCATCAGCATACAAATGAAATCTGAGAGGGTATTTCTCTAAGATATTCATAAGGACATGAAGGTAAATGTTAAAGAGGAGAGTGGAAAGTGCCGATCCCTGTGGTACACCACAGGACTGAAGGAGAATATCGGACAAGATGCCGCCGGCCTGAACACGTTGTTGACGACCAGTAAGAAATTAGATGAACCATTGTAATGCACAAGGGTCTGCTTTCACCTGATTTTGCATACGGTCTAACAAGATACCATGGTCCACCATATCAAACGCGGCAGACAGGTCAAGCATTACAAGCAGGGAGAGTTTACCTGCATCCCCTGCCTGTAGCATCTCATCCCAGACCACAGTGAATGCCATCTCTGTCCCATGTAAGGGGCGGAAGCCAGATTGCAGGGGATGGAGAAGACCATGGTTCTCAACATAGTCCTGCAACTGTTTAGTAACCACCTTTTCCAGGACTTTACCTGGCCGAGGAAGGCCGGCATTCGGGCGAAAGTTATAATCTTCAGGGTCCAAGTCAACTTTTTTCAGTAATGGTGAAACTACTGATAATTTTAAGGCATTAGGGATTAACCCCTGACTAAGTGAAAGATTTACAAACTTGGTCATAAAAGGGGTAAATTCGACCGGCAGTTGTTTTGCGGCCAAAGTGGGGATTGGAAAAAAGGAATCATTTGTCGGTTTCAATGCTAACAGAAGAGCAGTAATATCATCCTCTGGGACTTGCTTAAAGCTAAATCGCGTTAGCCCAGTCGGTGTCATCTCTGACTCACTGAGTTCTTCATTAGCTGAGCTAAAAAACACTGATCGTGGGACTATATCCAAATTTCTATTTAAACTAATGTTATTTTGAATATTCAGGGTTTGTCTCTGAAGAAATAATTCAGGCCATTGGCATGGCTTACAGAAGATAACTTTTTATTGGTGCATATATATTTGGACTAATAAAATCAGCAATTGTTTTAAACAGCTCTTGAGGATGGTTCAATGCTGTTGTGATTTTGGCTGATAGAAATGATGATTTAGCTTTAAACACCACTTTTTTATATTTGGTCAATGCTACGTTTGCCGCCATATAATGTTCAGTTGACTTAGAACGAAACCATCTTTGAAGGCTTTTTAATAGCGGTATTTTTGAGAGGGGCATATTCAGTACAAATATTGCTCATTATTTGGGTGGCTTCTTGGAATAGAGCATCACAATTAGTAAGGTGCATGCACTTACTCAGTGCTGTGCTCAGGTGAATCCCATTTATATTGCCCAAATCTTTTTTTCCGTGTAGATCTGGTACCAACAGAGACTCGAGGGAAGTCCTCATGTTGTTCTGCCTTGATTTGGAACAGCCTAATGTAATGGTCTGTCCAGTGACTAGGGAGAGTATCACCCATACTAATCCCTTTTCCTCTTGCTAACACAAGATCTAGAAAGGACCCATTATGTGGGAGGGGGTATGGGCTAATGATAGAACTTCATGCTGGGCTAAAAGTTCATGTAGTTGCCTTGAGTTTGAAGGGGTAGGATCCTCTAGCCAAATATTTAGGTCACCAATACACAGCAGTTCCTTATATTTGCTACCAGTTAAGTTAAGGAAATCAACTAAGCCCTCCAAAGATAGCGCTGCAGACACCGGGGGTCTATAGATCAGGACAATTAGTACTGAGTGCTTTGGGGACAAGGAAAAAGACATAGCACCAATCTCAGAAGAGCTATCCAAATGCAACATCTTAAGACAGTCAAACCTTAGGTGAGAGCGATAGATAACTTAAGTGGTGCTCATAGCTCCAAACTGGCCGAGGCAAACATGGTACTCCGACCGTATTAACATATCCAAGGGCCAGCCGATTCCTTTCTGCAATCAAGCCAACATATTGCAAAGCCATGGAAAGTACTGCATCACGACCCGCGGTCGCTAAAGTTGACTGTGTGGCTCCTGAATTTGGACGCCTAAATTTGTCACAGGAATGTGCGGACATCCTAACCTCAGCACAGGCCCCTGCTATAAATCATTCCTATCAAAGCAAGTGGAAGAAGTTCTGTGTCTGGTTTGCAGGGCAGGAAAACGTTTGACCGCTTTCACCAAGCCCAGAAACTATCATACCTTACCTCCTATCGTTAGCTCAAGGAGGACTCTCGCACACATTGATAAAAGTGCATCTGGTGGCCATCTCCATGTACACCAGGAAAAGGGGGACAATGCCACTCTTCAGTGATCATCTGGTCAAGCAGAGGGTTATTCAGAACCTTTCCCCGAGTGAATAATTTTCCACCACAATGGAGTCTCAATATTTTGCTGGTGGGAGATTTGTGAGAGTGCCGTTTGAACCATTAGCGACAGCGCACCTAAAATTCCTTTCCTAGAAGGTGGCATTCCTCATAGCCGTTACTTCAGTGAGAAGGGTATCGGAAGTGTAGAGAAGAAGCCAAGAACCCCACCTCAACCACTTCGCCCATATTGCCTATATGTTGGGAACCAGAATGTGAGACACGTGCAGTACCAGTGAAAATACTGATACGGAATAGAATCCTAGAAGCAAGGTTCCCATTGAGACAGCCACACTTTCATACAATACAGTATTATGGCCATTGGAATGAAATCCCGGAAGAAGTAGGACCAATAAATGGAAGGGAAGAATGGTGACGTCACATGAAGCTAAGCTGACGTACATGCAAGAGATGCAGAGAAAGAGAATGCAGATAATCTATAAGGCATCAAGAAGGTATCAAAGATAAATGACATCTTGGGATCAAGATGAAGAAATTTATGCTGCAGAAACGATGAAGATATCAAGTTATATATTACACATGTACAGATGCAAAGAAACGCAAGCAGGCAAAGTATTCTTGAGGCTACCTTTATAGTGAATAGATTGCGGCATGCGCCAACATATACATATATATTGAAGTGAATAAAGATTGGATGTTTCCACCACGTACTATAGCAGAGCTGGACCAGAGAAGGAAGGCCTCTTTTTCCAGTGTGTCACAGTTAAAAAAGCATTTGAATTACAGAAGCAGATCTCAGAAAGGCAAGGCTGGATGAGTCCCAAGAAGCCAAGGTCTTTTCAAGTTGGGGTAAGCAGACATTGGATACAAATTGTGTGAAAGAACAAAACACTTGTTCAGAAGACATGGACAAAAACAAGGAAGACGTCAGAGTTCTATTAGAAAATAGTATTTTTAATGCCCTTGAGCTCCTACCCAGACATCCCAACCTCAGCACAGGCCCCCGCTACAAATCATTCCTATCAAAGCAAGTGGAAGAAGTTCTGTGACTGGTTCGCAGGGCAGGAAAACGTAGAGAATGAGCCAAGAATCCCCACCTCAACCACTTCGCCCATATTGCCTATATGTTGGGAACCAGATTGTGAGACACGTGCAGTACCAGTGAAAATGCTGATATGGAATAGAATCCTAGAAGCAAGGTTCCCATTGAGACAGCGACACATGTATACAAGACAGTATTATGGCCATTGGAATGAAATCCCGGAAGAAGCAGGACCAATAAATGGAAGGGAAGAATGGTGACGTCACATGAAGCTAAGCTGACGTACATGCAAGAGATGCAGAGAAAGAGAATGCAGATAATCTATAAGGCATCAAGAAGGTATCAAAGATAAATGACATCTTGGGATCAAGATGAAGAAACTTATGCTGCAGAAACGATGAAGATATCAAGTTATTTTACACATGTACAGATGCAAAGAAACGCAAGCAGACAAAGTATTCTTGAGGCTAGCTTTATAGTGAATAGATTGCGGCATGCGCCAACATATACCTATATATTGAAGTGAGTAAAGATTGGATGTTTCCACTACATCTTATAGCAGAGCTGGACCAAAGAAGGAAGGGCTCTTTTTCCAGTGTGTCGCAGTTCCTTAAGGTTAAGATTTCTGTTTTGGCCGTGTTTATCTTTAATCCATTTTCCTGGGCATATTTTGTGAAAGCCGCAGGTTTACGTTGCAGACCGATACATGGGGTTACTTCGAGCAGAACAACGTCGTCTGCATACAACATATAACTCAGGTGGTTTCCGTTACTTTTTGGAACAAATGCCTGTGCTTCATCCAATGAGTCGCCAACATCTGCTAGGAAAAGGTTGAATAGGATGGACCCTAGTGGGCATCCCTGTTTCACTCCTCTCTCTGTTTTTATTGGGGTTGACAGGGCACCGCTTTGGTCAAGGCAAATTTCTACTTCAGTGTTTATATAGAGCTCTTTAATTGCCATGACTAGACTTTCAGGACACTTCCAATTCACCATCTTTGTCCACAGCAGTTCTCGGTCTACGCTGTCGAATGCGTGGTCTAAGTCCACGAATGCTAGGTAGATTTTCGTTTTCCGCCTTATTGCTTCCATCTTAAGTATGTTAATCATTATGAGATTCAGACCACATCCTACCCTGCTGACAAATCCCGTCTGTCGTTGGTCGAATGTTCCTGAGGTTTTAATCCAGTCCAGGAGGTGACACTGAAGTTGGGTGGCAAAGATCTTCCTTACCACATCCAACAGTGCTATTGGCTGATACATTTTTGGCTCAGTTCTTATGCCTTTCTTAAAGATCGGAACAATAATTCCTTCTTTCCAGGATTTAGGTATTCTACGTTCCTCTAAAATGTTCTCAAATAGGAGGTGACAGAATTCGGTCCATTCTTGGGGATTTTGTTTGAGCATTTGATTTGTTAGACCGTCAGGTCCTGGGGCCCTGGATATGCTGATTCTCTTTATGTTCTCCGAGATGTCTTCTTTAGTGATGTTAAAGTTCCAGGATTTCAAGCAGTGTAGCTGAGGAGTTCTCGTTGTCCCTTGTTTTGAGAATAGTTTGGTGTAGTGGTCAATCCATTGTCTTTCAGTGACCATGTTATTTTGTAGACATTGTTGAGGAGCCTTCAGGTCATTTATAATTGACCAGAACTCTCTTGGGTTTTTCTGTGTCAAGCTTGCCAGGAGTTTTTCAGCAGCTCATTGCTGCACAATGTTTCTATGTAAGATCAACCGATTTGTATATCTCATTTTCATTTTCTTCTTTTTTTCTGAGTTCTCATTTTTTATTTGCAATTTCTGTGTCATAAACATGTTGTCTTTTGGAGGACTGCTTCCTCAAGCCATGTCTCTTTTCCATGTATTGCTGTAAAAGAGTTCCATATTCAACCTTTTGGGCTCCTTCCACGGTCATTCTATTTTCTAGTGATCTTGGTGATATTCGCACAATCCAGCCTTAATCTATTGTGCCTTGGTTCTACATTTACTGGGTGAGTTCATCTCTCTGAGGTGTGTGTTATTTCCTCCAAGATCATAATTGTTAGCAAGTTATGATCACTTTGAGGCATGTCGATGACACTAAGTATAGACACATTTCTGTCAAGTGGCTCAGAGACAAAGAAGTAGTCCAGTACTGAACATTGAGTATCCCTTTGGCAGGTTGCCCTTGGTGGAATGTCACCCACTGTCTTGCCATTCAAAAGACACATGTTTCTAGCTTCCATTTCTTCAAGCCATGTTGTAATAATCGCACCTCTACGTTTTATCTTGCGCTTAGTTATTTTTTTGTTTGTTTCAGTTTTGACACATTCAATATTTAGGTCTCCACATAAGATGATGTTAGCATGCTTCTCAGTGAGCAGGATACTGTCTATTATTTCACAGATCTCATCCACAAGGTCCATGATCCAGTGACCTGATGCTGCCAGTACACGTTGATTATGTGTGTTTTTTGATTTTCTGTTCCTCAGGTCTGCAGATTTTCTATATAAGAGGTATGTATATATGGTGATTGATTACAGGTGTTTAGGATACTCAGTCCACTGATGGTTTTAACCAAAGTTAACAGGCCAGACATCGGGCATCCTTTAGCTTGTTTTATCACTGGTTTTAATGCAATTTCGTACCCCTCGACACATGGCATGTTTTGCAACCAAGTTTCCTGTAAGCAGATTATATCCATGGATTTTTATTTTTCTAAAGATTCAGCGAACAGGTGCACAAAACCTTGTGTGTTCCACGATCTGCATGACTCCAGGCAATCATCCACTGTTGCCAAGAGTGCCTCGCTCCCCAAGGTAACGGAAGTTCGATCGTCTGAAGACAAAGCCACCTTCCAGCCCCAGACCGCACTCCAGGAGTCGGCACCCGCAGACCGCGTAATGGCAGCTCCCGAGTCCCTACCTCCACGTTTTAAAGATAGGGACACTACCCCCGAACCTCGACGCCAGGCGTCGGAAGGCTCCAGGGGGGCGAAAAAACTGGGAAAACACTCTTCCGCCCATGGGGAGGGGGGAAAACAACAGAGGAAGCAGTCTCAGCCTCCTCACACACCTCAAAAACTTCCCACTCCACATAAACAGACAGACAAGTCCCAGTCCTCTGTTATCCCAAGGACACCTGCTAAAACCAGGAAGTCTAGTCAGGATAAGGCGTAGAAAGCCCCAGAAAAGATCATTCCCAGTTCTAGAGAATGGTCTACTGATGACATAGACAGGGTATGTCAAGGATGTCTTCATTGGCAGATTTTTACACAAAGAACCCTGAACACTTTCTCTCCTATACTCCCAACGGGTCAGCACCCTCAGGCTCTAAGGATCCAATACCTCCAAGTAAGAAGTCCCGGTTTGAAGCCCCAACACGGTCCTCGGACCCCTTCTATATACAGCCCTACTCCCAATATCAAGGGGATACATCCTTTTGTGAGGATCCAGATTTGGGCATGTTGGAAGAGCAAACTGGTACGGGCTACTATGGGGATGATGAGGACCAAGAAGAGGAAGAGGAAGACCCTGAGACCTACAGAGTAGATTCCCCGGTAGAGAAAGAACCCCTGATTACCGACTCCCCTGTCGACAATCAACCTCTCCTGAATGAAGTTCTGTCCCGAGCGGCAGAACATTTCCACATTGACACACAGGGTGCTCAAGAGGAGAGGGACTTCGCAGAAGAGTTAGTGGGAAAAAGGAGGCCTGTTGCTCAGGCCATCCCTATCCTTAAATCTATTCAGAGGAGAATAGACCCTTCACTTTTAAATCCTAACCTCACCAGGGCAGTGAACCCCAGGATTGAGAAACTTTTCAGGGCAGCCGAATCAGACCCACTGTATATAAGGGGGCATCTGAAACCAGACTCCCTGGTTGTTACTAACACCCATAAGAGGGCTGAAACACCCTTGTCATCGTCCGAAGCTCCTCCCAACAACGAGAGCAAGAAACTGAATGGTTTGGGCAGGAAAGTAGCCTCTACTTACGCCTACTAGGCAAGGATGCCAACTCCACCACCCTGTTGGCCAGCTACAACAGCCATCAGTGGGAAGAAGTCGCGGCACTCATAGACTGCGCCCCAGAACCCTTAAAGAGCCAGTTGGCATGAGTTGCGGCGGAGGGAAGAGCCTTGTCCGGTTGCATTTTAAAAGCAACCTTCGATGCCGCGGATAACGCCGGCAGATTGATAGCAGAAGGAACTGTTATCAAGAGACACGCTTGGTTACGGCAGTCTGGATTCAAAGCTGAAACCCAAGCATCTTTGTTAGATAAACCGGTGGAGCCGGATCTGTTGTTTGGTAAAGCGGTCGAGGACGCGCTGAAAAATGCCAAGGATGAATATGAGACACTCAAATCCCTAGCCAACTAACCAACAAACCCCCTAATCAAAGAGGGAATGGCAATTTTCGTCGCGGCCAAAATTCCCAGAGAGGATCTAACTATTCCCAGGGGCAGGGTACATCGTGGAACAATAATAACCAACAGTCTACCCATGGTTACGACAGGGGTAATAAAAGAGGACGTGGTAAGGGTAGAGGCAGTCCCAGTAAAGGAGGCGGCACGCCTCCACCAAAACAGTGACGCTCCGTTCAGGGCCCCTTCTCACGCAACCCAGTAGGGGGACGCATTTCCAACTTCACACAAGTTTGGGAAGGGATCACATCAGACAGATGGGTACTGTCCACAGTATCTGCTGGGTACTGCATAGAACTGTTAGAGCGTCCCCGGAACCATCCTCCACGACAAAGAATACATTCTTTGGAACACCAGAAGATCCTCCTCGAGGAGATCGTCAATCTGCTAGCAAAGGACGTGATAGAACTCGTCCCGGGACACCAGGTAAACAAGGGTATTTATTCAACTTACTTCCTTGTGCCAAAAAAAGATTTGACAATGCGCCCATTATTGGACTTACAGCCTGCAAACAAGTATGTCAAGCCCAAAAAATTTCGCATGACTACTCTCCAAGAGGTAATCCCCTTTGGGATTACATGGCAACATTGAACATGAAAGATGCCTATTTTCATATTTCCATGTTCCCAGTGCACAGAAAGTACTTGCGCTTCAAGGTGGACAGTCGGCACTACCAGTTCAAGGTACTGCCCTTCGGGATAGCTTCGGCTCCAAGGGTATTCACCAAGGTACTGGCGGTGGCGGCAGCACACCTACGCAGGGAGGCAATACCCTTACCTGGATGACTGGCTCATCACGGGGGAGACCCCAGTAATTTGCAGAACAAACATTCAAAGGACAATCGACCTCCTCTTCGAATTGGGCTTCTCAATAAATGAGAAAAAGTCAAGTCTGGTGCCAACCACTTCCAAACAGTTCCTAGGAGCTATCCTAGACACTCAAGAGGGGTTGACCTTTCCTTCCGAGGAAAGAATTCAGAATATACTGCTGCAAATTCCGCAATATCAGTCCAGTCGCCAGTTAACGGTACGCAAAGCAATGCGGTTGCTGGGCATGATGGCGTCATGTATTTACCTGGTCCCCACGCGCACCTGCGCATGCGCCCCATGCAGGAATGGTTGGCGAAACAGTGGTCTCAGGCAAGTGGTCAGTGGGACGATCTAGCAGTCTTTTCGCCAACACTTGTACAAAGCCTAAACTGGTGGACAATCCGTCCAAGGGGAAACCCTTTTACGATTCTGAGATACAGGCGGTAGTCACAACCGATGCATGCCTGACAGGGTGGGGAGCTCACCATCTCCACCACACAGCTCAGGGTCTCTGGTCTCACTCAGTGGCCAAGAATCACATCAACCTGCTAGAGCTTCTGGCAGTATTCAGAGCGCTTCAAGCGTTCGAGCCCTACCTGCTAAATCTGTCAGTGCAGGACTGGTTTTTAACTCACTGAAGGTACACCTGGCAGCTCTGTCAGCATACACCACTTCCCATAACAAGGTGTCGTGGTGGAAAGTACCAGTAGTTAAAGCCTTCATGGAAGGAGTAAAGAGACTTCACCCTCCTATTTCAAACCCACCACCAGGATGGGACCTTAACGTGGTGCTATCTAAGCTCATGGGCCCCCCTTTCGAGCCCATGCACAAAAGCAGTCTCAAACACCTGACTTACAAAACG
This sequence comes from Ambystoma mexicanum, assembly GCF_040938575.1. Lineage (NCBI taxonomy): Eukaryota > Metazoa > Chordata > Amphibia > Caudata > Ambystomatidae > Ambystoma > Ambystoma mexicanum. Next base: position 144,420,759 of record NC_090921.1, read on the forward strand.
GCCTTCTTAGTAGCAATTACATCTATAAGAAGAGTCAGTGAAATTCAGGCTCTGTCAGTGCAAGATCCCTTCTTTACTGTCCATAAAGATAAACTGGTTTTACGCACACACCCTAGGTTCTCACCTAAGTTTATTTCAAAATTCCACGTGAACCAGTCCATCGAGCTTCCGGCTTTCTTACAAGACCCACAAAGCTCGGCTGAGGTGAAACTACACACACTAGATGTGCGTAGGGCGGTCCTCTACTATGTAAACTAGACCAGACCGCTAAGGAAAACAGATCAGCTGTTTGTCTCCGTAGCTACAAGCAGAGAGGGGGATCGCGTCTCTAAAGGTGCCATCTCTAAGTGGATTATTAACTGTATCCAGCTGTGTTACTCACTTTCTAAAAATACTCTGCCTTTCACGCCTAGGGCCCACTCTACAAGAGGCATTGGGGCCACTCTGGCTTTCATTGCAAATGTACCCCTTGACACCATTTGCAAAGCAGCTACTTGGAGCTCTATTCACACTTTTACTCAGCACTACTGCATTGACACCCATTCCAAGACAGATACCCAAGTGGGACAAGCGGTTCTAAGACATTAATTTGTTCATGACCCTTCTCACATCCCACCTCCTTCTTCAGGTACTGCTCGCTAATCTATGCACAGCATGTGATCTAAGCAGATTCCACAAGCCTCAGAAGGGATACATTACTCACCATAATCGTATTTCTGATGCTTGTATCTGCTTAGATTCACATGCGACCCACCCTTCCTCCCCTCTGAGAGAAGGCGCATGGAGGCTTGTACTCTTACCTTTCTTTATATCTGCTTGGATCATCTGTACTCACGCTTCTCCTCATGCTACCGCATGTCAGAATAAATACAATCTGAGGGTCCTACACGCGTGAGGGATCATGGGTACAGTGGACGTCACACTAGGGATAGTATTACTGGCACGCCCTGTGTCGACGCCCATTTTCGAGTTTCAAAAAACAAACTGTAATACTCTGCAGCTTCCACTAGATGTCGGCCTATGCACAGCATGTGAATCTAAGCAGATACATGCATCAGAAATATGATTACGGTCAGTAATGTATCCCATATATATTTATATATTTATATATTTTGCATTTAGCCAGCAATTGCATCTGCCCATTCATTTTTTCCTTGGCTCCTACTGACGTTTTTTTTGCAAATATTGCATAGCTTTCATTGTTTGACATCGTACATGCTATAGCTTCAGGATTAACACTTGTTCCCTCTGCGTTTGCAGAGGTCGATGGCAAGCTAACTTCTGCATCTTCAGCTTCCACCAGCTCAGACCTTCCAGGTGGTTGACTGTTGTGTTATTTGGGCGTAACATCGAGCTTTTTTGTGCCATTACTGGTGTTGCCTTCATCGCTCTCAGGAACTAGGATGCACAAGTCAGGATTTGAGCTGGGTGAATTGTGTATAATAATCAATTCCTTACTGGAATTATTTATATCCTGAGTTTGTGTTGTGGCGCTTTGAGTAGGTCTCTTGCTTGTTTTTTTATTGCAGCATGAGTCGACGCTAGGCAGCCCTTGGACACCGTGCCCGCAGTGGTCTTTCTTTAGAATGCGAAGTGCTTCTCTTGCGACTTCCGCTAGCAGCCTTTTGTCATCTGTGTTGTTTTTCAGTTGTTCTTTTAACAGTGTATTTGACGTTTCATTTTTTGGATTTTCTGTGTTGCTGTTCATTTTTATTTCTTTTAGTTCCATTTCTATCCTAAGCAATTTTGAGTTCAGTATGGCAATTAAGGTAGTTTGGTCTTTACTGTTGTCATTAATCTGTTCAAACATTTTGATGTGGGAGGCGACTGCTATTGTCGTTGCAGACATGATGTTTGGTCTTAACTCATTAACGACCTTTTCTGCCATCCTGTAAATTTCTTTGGTCATTTCATCTTGTTTTAATTTAATATTTCGCTGCAGTACAGATCTTCTGGCTTTTACAGTTTATCTTGTTGTATATGACGAGTCTGAGGACGAATACTCATTAGATGACATTAAGTCTTCTACACGTGTAATCCCTTTGGTCTTAGCTCTCAAATCTTTATCAGGATTTAGGGAAATATTGCACTCTTTGTCAATTGTTGCTCTTTTTTGTGAGCAAACTATTGTAGAAGATGGGCTGGAGTCTACCCGTCTGCGCTTCAGCGGGTGTTTCAGTTTATTTATTTATTTATTTATTTATTTATTTATATTTATATAGCGCGCAAGAAGCCCATGGGCATTGAGGCGCTGTTACTTGCAATAACTTAGTTACATGGTACAGGCATGAAAGCGATTGATAACAGATTATGAATACTACAAGATATACTGTTTATACAGATATTGCATTGGGATGTATATTACAACATATATGATAAGTATTTGTGCTGGTGTGTCGGGTCTTATGTGAAGAGGGTAGTTTTCAGAGTTTTCAGGAAGGTGGTGAAGGAGGCCTCCCCTCGGATAGTGGGAGGTAGGGCATTCCAGTGAGTGGGCGCTAGATAGGGGAAGCTGGATCCGCCCGCTTTTACTCTTTTTACTAGTGGCACCGAGAGCATGTTGGTGTATGGTGATCTGGTTGGCCTGGTAGTGGAGACGGGGTGGATCCTTTGAGAGAGGTATGCTGGAGCAGTGAGGTGAATGCATTTGTGGGTCAGTGTCAGGGCTTTGAATACGATCCTTTCCTTTATTGGGAGCCAGTGGGCTAGTTTTCTGGCTTCAGAGATGTGTTCTCTTTTAGCAATGCCTTGGGCTGCCCGGAGAGCATTGTTCTGTATTACTTGTAGTCTCTCTAAGTTTTTGTTGGAGGTTCCTAGAAAGAGTACTTTGCAGTAGTCTAGCCTAGAGCCGGTGATGGCTCTGGCTATGTTGGTGCAGTTCTCTTTGGAGAGAAAGGGTCTGACTGCGTTGATAAGTTTGGCATGATATGCAGCTGCTGAGGCTATTGCGCTGACTTGTCTATCCATGGATAGGCTGGAGTCCAGGTAGACTCCCAGAGTTTTGACAGAGTCGGAGACCGGAATTTTAATGGAGTCAATGGTGAAGTGGCTGAATTGGGCATCTATATTTTTTAGTGTGTCGGGGGAACCAACCAGGAGGAGTTCTGTCTTGTCAGAGTTGAGGCATAGACCGTTGTCTGCCATCCAGGCTTGGATGGTGTTGTAGAGGTTGTTGAGGGTCAGGGAGTCAGTGTCATAGCTCCCTGTGAGAGTGAGGAGGATCTGCGTGTCGTCGGCGTAGTTGGTGTATGATATGCCCATAGCGTCGAGGATGAGGAAGAGGGGTCGTGTGAAGATGTTGTATAGGGTGGGGGAGGGACAGGAGCCTTGGGGTACACCACAAAGTATAATGGTTGGTGATGCGGCGGCCAGGTCAGAGAATACTTGCATGGTTCTGTCTTGTAAGAAAGAGGTGATCCAGGCTGTGGCCTCTGGGGAGAATTTGGCAGTGGAGGAAAGGTGGTGGCATAAGACACTATGATCCACGAGGTCGAAGGCCGCGGATAGGTTAAGGAGTAGGAGAAGTGCTGGTTTACCCAAGTCTCTAGCATCGTCCATCTGGTTTTTCAGGTTAAGTAGGGCGGTTTCGGTCCCGTGTCTGGGGCGGAAGCCAGATTGGCGGAGTCCAAGGAGTTTGTTCTCTTCAATGAAGTGCTGGACCTGCAGGTAGGCTGCTTTGTCCAGTATTTTGAGGAGGAATGGGACAGTGTTGATGGGTCTGTAATTGTTGGGTGAGGTGGGATCGAGAGTTGGCTTTTTCAAAAGAGGGCGTACCCAAGCTTCCTTGAGGGAGGCGGGGACTTTCCCTGTGGTCAAGGAGGCATTCACAAAGGCTGTTAGGAAGGGAGCTAGCGCTTCCGTGCAGTCTTTGATAATGGAGGCTGGGCATGCATCGCCTTTGCAGTTAGAGGGTTTGATGTTCCTCATTATGTTGATGATGTCTTTTTCCTGAATGGGTTTGAAGGAGAAGGGTAGGGGGGGATCCGGGGCAGGTGGTGGGAAGGGGATATGCTTATTGGGTAAGGCTTGTTTAGTGGCTAGTATTTTGGTTTTGAGGAGGCTTAATTTGGTTAGCATGGCCGTTTGTAGTTCATCACACCAGTCTTTGTCTTTGATGAAATTCTGGGGGGCGGGAGTGGGTGTCTCGAGCTCCCTGAAAATGGCGAAGATTTCTTTTGTGCTAGATTGGGCTTCCGAGATTCTGTATTCAAATGATTTGGCCTTTGCTTGGGTGATTGCCTTTTTGTATTTGGTGGATAGGGCTTTAAAGATCATCTTTTCTTTTTCAGAGTGGGACGTTTGCCACTGTGTGAGTGCGGCTTTTTTCTCATTTCGGAGTGTGAGGAGGTCAGGGGTGAACCAAGAGTTGGAGTGGGTAGTGGGTTTGGATTTGCGAGGTTTGAGAGGGGCAATGGAGTTGATAGCTGCTTTAATGGCAACATCATAGGTTGTTGCGAGTGTTTCTGGGTCTGATGAAAAAGGTGGTCTGAAGGCTGGGCCTTGGAGGAAGGGCAGTAGCCTTTCCTTCGTGAGCTGGCGGGAGCTTCTGGCGAGGCAGGGTGGGAGCGGTTGAGGTGAGGGGGCAGCAGGGGAGCTAGTGGTGAGGATGCTAAAGGTGATGATGTGGTGGTCAGACCATGGGGTGGGATTGTTTCCTGTGATGATGAGTGGGCAGTTGTGCTGTGCTATCCAGTCGAGTGTTCTGCCCTGGGTGTGAGTTGGGCTCAGGATGGTGTTCTTGTAGCCTAGAGCATTGAGGACAGAGTCAAGGGATTTGGCTGCTACGTCCTTGCTATCCCGGAGCCCTAGGTTGACATCCCCAAGGAGAATGGCTTTAGACAGTTTTTTGAGGTTGTCAGAGAGGAGGTGGATGAGAGAGGCTTGAAAGTCTCCTGTTGGGCCTGGAGGGCGGTAGACAGTGTGTACAGTAATGGTGCAGTGGGGAGAGAGGGTTATTTTGACTTGGAGGTAGTCGCTGTTGTTGTTGGTCAGGGATTTCTCTACCTTTCTGATAGAGAGGCAGTCTTTGGCAATAATTGCTACACCTCCACCTTTGGAGAGGCAATCTTGTCTAGTAATGGAGTAGCCAGGGGGTAGCGCGAGGGAGAGCGCGGGGCCGGAGGCCTCATGTAGCCATGTTTCTGAGATCATGAGTAGATCCAAGTCCTGGGAGGTTAGGAGGTCGTGGATGTCTAGAGCGTGGGCATTGATGGACCTAGCGTTAATCATGGTGCATTTCAGGTGGGGTTCAGTAGTGGCTGGGGGGGCGTTCATGATGAAAGAGGGTGAGGTGGAGTGGGGGGAGGGCTCTGGGTGTTAGGGGAGATACACAACTCAGATTTGCCACTGGGGGGTTCATTTTCAGAGGTAGTGGACACATGTGGCATAGCATTTGGCACAATAGCATTCAAAATGGTGGTAGAAGAATTGCATACCGCAGGTTTTACACTGGGGGGCTCATTTTCAGAGGTAGTGGACACATGTGGCATAGCATTTGGCACAATAGCATTCAGAATGGTGGTAGGAGAATTGCATACCGCAGGTTTTACACTGGGGGGCTCATTTTCAGAAGTAGTGGACACATGTGGCATAGCATTTGGCACAATAGCATTCAAAATGGTGGTAGAAGAATTGCATACCGCAGGTTTTACACTGGGGGCTCATTTTCAGAGGTAGTGGACACATGTGGCATAGCATTTGGCACAATAGCATTCAAAATGGTGGTAGAAGAGTTGCATACCGCAGGTTTTACACTGGGGGGCTCATTTTCAGAGGTAGTGGACACATGTGGCATAGCATTTGGCACAATAGCATTCAAAATGGTGGTAGAAGAATTGCATACCGCAGGTTTTACACTGGGGGGCTCATTTTCAGAGATGGTGGACACATTTGTAGTCACATTTGTTATGGGGGCAGTACAGTAATACGAAGAGTTAAGTACTTTGTTGGTCGCTGTGATGGTGGTACATGTAGTGGATGCAGGCTTTGAGGTTTTGCGGGGGAGCCTGGCCTTATCAGCGAGTATAGAGGGTTGTACAGTGCGTGAGCATAGCCGTGTATTACGGGTGCTTGTGGGGATGGGCTGTGAGTTGATGTCGGTTTGCAATGTACGTGCGCGCAACCTGATGCGCCTTAAGGTACATCCTTGGATAGGGAGAAGCTTGCAGGGGTGGTGCTTCTTACCTTCTAGGCACGGCATCGGAGTTGGGCAGACGAGCAGCAAAGAGCTGCAAAGAGCACAGGAGGCCTTTTCTCCTGGCCTTCTCACGTCGGCTTCGCCTCTCGGCCCACTCCCTCTCCATTTAAAGCAGGATGAGAGGGGCGGGCGGGCCGATGTAGCAAATCAGGACCTTGGGCTGCGGCGGTGAACTTCGTGGCTCCAGCTGATCCTATTGTTGTAGCTGGAGTCATGGAGATGCAGGCATCCATCTTAGATGGAACTGAGTCGGCTGAACACGGGGCCGTGGGCGGGCTGGAGCAGCAGCCTGCTCCGAAAGAAAAGTAAACAGCTGATCTGGATTCCAGCTGGTGGGGGCGGAGAAGTGCTCGCAGCGGAGCTGCAAAGAGCACAGGAGGCCTTTTCTCCTGGCCTTCTCTCGTCGGCTTCGCCTCTCGGCCCACTCCCCCTCCATTTAAAGCAGGAGGGGAGGGGCGGGCGGGCCGACGTAGCAAATCAGGACCTTGGGCTGCGGCGGTGAACTTCGTGGCTCCAGCTGATCCTATTGTTGTAGCTGGAGTCATGGAGATGCAGGCATCCATCTTAGATGGAACTGAGTCGGCTGAACACGCGGCCGTGGGCGGGCTGGAGCAGCAGGCTGCTCCGAAAGAAAAGTAAACAGCTGATCTGGATTCCAGCTGGTGGGGGCGGAGAAGTGCTCGCAGCGGAGCTGCAAAGAGCACAGGAGGCCTTTTCTCCTGGCCTTCTCTCGTCGGCCAGTTCTTTATTCATTTCCAACCATGTTATTTCAGTAGTAATGTTTCTTTCACTTCCGGCACTGTTAGTTTCTCCATTGGGTATGTGTTTCCACAGTACAGTACCTTTCGAGCTTTCGACGTGTGAGGTGTTTAAATTCACCTTTGCATTCAGAGCACTGAGTTCCCTCAGCAGTAGGTCTCCTACAGCCAATGAGGTACGCCGTTTTTTAGGGGGCGCATCTTCCTGCTGATGCATTCCCTCCGCGTAAACATTCAAGGCTTTGGGGCAAGATGTTGCATCTGCTGCTAAATGATCCGGTAATGGTTCAGCCTCGGGGCCTTTATAAAGGTAGCTGCATTAAGGGGCAGAGCCAGGGCAATAGTCCAAATGCGATTGCCACTGGCTGCTATTTGCTAACCCCCCCTTGGCAGGATTCTCTGCACTTCTTGTGGCTGGATGAGTGTGATCTGAGGGCGGGATATGAAGCATCCCGCAATCACAGTCCATACACCCTCTTAGATAAGTTCTTTTGCAGGTAGCTATCAGATTTACCTCCGATCCCACAGAACAAGTGCTTGTGGCGTCATAAGGGTTCCTCTCAGAGCCCGGATGGATGTGCACGCAAGCTCTCTTATGGAGATCACAAGAATTTAGAGACATCTTATTTGTAGTCATCTGGGGGTTTACTGATTTCATCCACATGTGTGGTGATCTAAGTGCAGGCATAGAAGCAAGGACAGTATTGTCAATGGCACAAAGGCTAAGGCTGCCGCATCTGTTGTTTTTGCAGGTCCCTGGGCAGTGTGTATTTATACATTCAGTGACCCATCCATTATAATTGCATGCGCTGAAGCTTGCGCTTGCACTTACTTGCAATTGGAACCATCCCGCTTCACTTTCGCTTCGTTCTCGGACACGCCGTGGCAGAATAGCTTTGCCAGCAGGCAGCCCAGGCTGCTCAGAAATGCATCTTCAGAGCTGCTATCGTGTTAATGGGGGGCCATAGTCACTCTGCTTGCTGGTTGTGAGTTCCAGTTGTCCTCCATATAGTTTTGTCCCTTGTCCTGCCAGGAACACTCTCACTTTATGAGTGAAGTAGAGGTAATAGACCGACTCCAGTCTGTACTCGCATGGCAAAATCAGCGGGGCAGCACTTTTCCAGGCACTGCTCACTCCGTCGAGGCTCCGCCAGGAGTAGAGCTTTTATGAGTGAAGTAGAGGTACTAGACAGACTCCGGTCTGTACTCGCATGGCAAAATCAGCTAGGCAGCACTTTTCCAGGCACTGCTCCCATATGCTAATTGGTGGGAAGCTATGGTTAAGACTAGCTCACCAGCACCTGGAAGACCAGCCTGTGTGCTGCTAACGTTGGTGGAAAAGTACTGACAGAGGTTAGAGTGCAAACCAATTGTAGGGGACCGCGTCATTAAGGGTCCTGTTTAAGGGGAGGGCTTAGTTGCCCCACCTGATGTTAAGAAACCTATCACTTTTCTTCACTTTCTTAGACGAGTATGGATCACAATAGCCACTAGGTTTTGTTATTTGCCACGTAGGATGATGTTAGTAAATAAGTAGGTTAACGTCACCGATGAAGATTTTTTGCTTTAAAAGAATGCTTTTTTTAAGATGCATTGAGAGGTCTTACGCTGAGATGTCCGTTGTATTTCCTGTTTTAGATAATTGATATTAAAACAGTTACCTTTTTGCCAACTACCTGAGTCGTTTCGATTATTGATGTTTGAGTAACTTCTGCATCCCCATCCATGTGAAGGGTATTGCTACCTCGTCTTAAAGGGCTGGAGTCCACCAGTTCACGTGGTAGCAGAGGATGGTTTAATAGGCTTTGGGATCACGGAAATATCGCACAACCTCTGCCATTCGGCTGAAAGGACGTGAAGCTCCCTTTAGATAGCGGATATTAGTTTCAAGCAAGTCTTGCAAGCTAGGTGAGACGGGTCCCTTGTTTTCAAGCAGAAACTTCTCCTGGCGTCTACAGGAAGTTGAACGAATGGAAAGTTGAAGAGGCTGGTAAAGAGGCGGACGATCCCGAGTCGGAAGTTGAAAAAACAAATGGTGAGATGGCAAAATTGTGAACGGGTAGTGGGGGAAGAAAGTGATAAGGGAAAAACGAGTAACGGAGGGAGGTTGGGGTAAAGTAACTTGAGAATGTTGAAGATTGAAATATTAGGTAATTGACTTGAGGAGAAGCCAAGCAATTAAAAGGTATTGTGAGAAAAGGTGCCACGATAAAGAGTATACCCAGTTTCCTGCATCGTAAAGACGTAACAGATGGAACCGTACCGCTACGAACTCGGTTAAAGACAAGTTTAAAGAGGACGATTCACATCCCAATCGGGGTATTTTTAGGGGTAGGAGAAGGTCGATCTTTAGGAGAGGACTGAAATATATGTGGCCGGTCGAGTATGTCCGTTTGTCTGTTTGTTTTATAGGACTGAATATGGTGAAAAAACAATAGAGTAATTGATATATGTGAAAAGAAAACACGGGATTTGAGAATTAATTATTTATTTGGTGGAAATTGAATTGATGGTGTTTAGTGAAAAAATAGATTAAAGTAAAAAATGTGATATAAAGGGTTTGGAGCCTGCAACAATTGGTGCACGCTCATGTTGTTTTGTTTTTCTCTCTGCAAAGTGTAAAGGTGAGTATTGACATCAAGTGTGACAAGCACCCAAGCTGAAGCAGTACAGTGCAGAATGGGTTAAAGGGACGGCAGACAAAATGTTCATGCCATGGCCACAAGGGGGATCCTTACCAAAGGCAGTTTTGCAGCATATGATAACATATTTGCATGCAGCATGTACGGGAAAAATGTTAGATAAACCATTAGTGAACTTAGAGCTCTGGAAAATGTACCAGGAGGAGAGAGATGAGCCACCTCGTGAAGACTGTATATTGAATATATGCAAAGAGGGGGGTGAGGAGCCTTCTACTCCACCCGCCGCGCCTGAAGCAGTCGACAATAGTAAAAAAGATGATGGTTTATAACCATAAAGAGAGCTTAAGGCAGCAACAGGGTACAGCAATATGAGTCGCCTGTGCAAAGCAGCGACGAGAGCCCAGAGAACATTTCTGAGAAAGAGGTAATCTCTAAGGTCCCGATGGACAAGGAGAGACGTGATAAGGAGAGAAGTGAGCGACCAAGTACATCCTTAGAGATAGGACGAGAAATAAAGAGATGGAAAGGAGAAAAAGATAAAAGATAAGACTGATGAGTTAGCACTTATACAGAACAATGGGATGGGTGGTCAGATTTTGCTCAAACTCGATGGTAAGAGCATCGAGGACGTAAGGCAAAGGGAAGATCGAGGCAAGCAGGACAAAAAAGGATAGAGAAAGAAAGGAGATTGAAACAAGACAGAGCGAAAAGGAAGGATAGATAAAGACGGGAACAGTTGTATCAAGAGGAGCAACTGAAAAGGGAGGAGAGAGCAGAGGAACAGAGAAAGTATGACAGCAGACAGGGCAATCAAAGAACGAGAAAGACAAGAAAGAAAGAGAGGAAGAGGAGGAACAGAAATGAAGGGATTAAAATAATACAAAGACGAAAAGGTGAGGAGATACGAAGGGTAAATGAGAGAATAGATATGAAAAGAAAAGAGGAAACAAGGGTAAGAGAAGAAGCAAGGAAACAAAGAGAGTTTGATGATAAACTATAATGAAAGAGGAGGCAGAGCGCACACGACATTGAGCGTGTGAAAAAGAGCTAATGGATCCTAATCCAGTAGTAGCATGGGAAGACATAGAAGAGATCTTCCGAACACACGAGCCAATAACAGGTCCGTCTAGAGCAAATCTAGAGAATGAGTTTGACTCTAGAAGCATTGGGGATGCTATTGATAAAGTCTATCATGATATGAGGACTAAGAAAGTGCTGCAGGGGAAAGGTAAAAATGATCGCCTCGAGTACGCAGTTGTACGACAAAGAAGGAGCCTCATGCAGTTTTGAGCCAAAGGAGCTGTCTTTATATAAACCGATTCGGAATAGAGATGAAGAGGAGAGATGTCACATGAGATGGGGACAGGATATGTGAGACGAAGACAGGGAAACCTTCCATGGGGAGGAGGAAGGCAATGCATGTGGCCATGAAGGGTGCTTTTCAATGGATAAGGAAGTAAGATGATTGGATCTAGACCTACTCAAATCTCGGGCGTCAGAATCATTGACACGGCTAGATCCACCTAGAGGGGGATCCCATGGTGAGAGGGAGGACTAGTCACCTTATGTGAGCAGGCTAAGGTCACTGCCAGGTAGAAGACGGAGTGTTACCATTGTCCCTGCTCTGAATAGGCAGACGATTGGAGACTAATGTGAGTTTTGGATCTCGCAGTTTCCTTTGTTAGAAAAGGGAGGAGCTAGGCCACAGTATATACCTTGGCCACAGATGGATAAGCATAATTTAAGATGTAAACTACTGAGTTTAACTTCTGGCACTGGAAAATTGATACATGAGTTAGAGAAAATGACAGGAGGAAACACGTTGGCTTTAGGGGACATTAAATGTCTCCTGATCGCAATCCTTGGGGATAGGGCTGATGACGTATGGTCAGGAGCAGGATATTCTAGTGTTACCATGGTAAACACTGCTCATGCTGGAGCACCGTTTAATAACTGTAGGGCGGTGGTCTGGACAGCGCTTAGAGTACTGTATCCGGACACGTCCAACATGGGAGCTATAATGGCAAAGAAGATGCAGGAAGGGGAGGATCCTCTTCTTTATATTCAGAATTTCCAAAAGCAGTCTTTGGAGACATGCTTTGGAGACACGTGAGGCTTGGGGGAAATCCGTACCTGTATTTTATCATATATTACGTCAGGGGCTGCCAGAAGCAGTACAAAAGTAGCTCAAGAAATTAGTGGGCATGGAAGCAAAGCCATGGTCAGAGATACAGCTGGCCAACAAGCATTATTGCAGGCTTTTGCAAGAGAAGAATCGAAAGAAAGATGATGCTAGGAAAGATGAAGAGGCTAAGTTAGTGCAGAAAAAACTATCAAAGTATGCCATTGAAGGGGCAATGTTGACTTGTGGAGATGTATCGGGTATGCAGCAAACAGCAAACATGCCGTAGGTGAATAACCAAAAACAGTAAGATCAAGGTAATAATGGATTTGCACCACGGGGAAGGGGAGGCTTTTGAGGTAGAGGCTTCCAGAATAATCAGGGAACCTTCCAGAGCAATCAAAGTGGGTTTCAAAACATGCAGTACAATAGTCAAGGCATGCAGGAGGGGCATGTTAGGAGACCTCCTCCTATATGTTGGACATGTGGTATGTCAGGGCATTATGCTCGCACATGTAGAAGTCAAGGATTTGTGCAGAATGGGTAATTCTCAAGAAGGTGGACAGCAAACCCGCCTGCATATTCGCAGCAGAATGGAGATGGGTTTGTTCAGAATCAGACAGTGCAGCAAACACAAGCGCCGAGAATGCAACAAGATTTTCAAACACAGCAGGCAATAAGGTATCCAGCACAAGGGTAGTCACAGCAGGCACCTATGCAGATACAGCTGAGCACAAGAACAACACAGTTAATGACTCCTAGAATAGGGGGTGTCACTGTCGAAGGTGGAAAACTTTTCACAGGTACAGAGATGAAAATGTATCCACAATAGTTTTCCGCCACGCAACATGTGGCTGGCACCATGCTCTTGCTTACCTATATTGACCTGCAACTTATATAGCTGCCGCCTTATAAGACAGGGTTGGCGCTATATACTTGCACACCACTCTATTAGTCTCTGTCAAGTATTTATTGTAACTGTTATAAGCAATATGTATGTATGTATGTTTGCCTGTAATGTACCTTTGTAACTAAGCAAGCCTTCTTAATAGCGCCACGATGCCCCAGGGCCGTTTGCCGCTTTACAAATTCAAATAAATAAATAAATAAATAGGACAGCTCACTGGGAGACTTGATGTGTTTGATACTATCAGAGACGCCCAATTCTCAAGAGGAACTGAGTGTTGAGGTCAATATAGGAGGCAAATCTTTTTCTTTTTTAGTAGACACAGGTGCAATATGCTCATGTATTCGAGAGGGGAAATTGTAGATGTCTGGAAATGTCATGAATACTCAAGGGTTCACAGGAGCTACAAGCAGAGTTCCTTTTACTGAAGAATTGCCAGTCTCTATAGGAGAGTGTGACATGTCTGTGCCGTTGTTATATTCAAGGCAGAAATCTGTCAATATATTAGGTCGAGATTTAATGACCAAATTGAACATGACGATTTCGTTCACAGATGAAGGCATAGTGTGTTTAACATCAGGTATGCATTATTTAAACGTGAGTGAATTTATTATGGCATTTGCAGGACAAGTGGCCATGCGCAGTTTGTTGACATGGCTGCCAGGTTTAGTGGGCAGAACTATGAGAATACCTCATGAATTCCTATTCAGGCCAAAGATACCTATGGATGAAGAGGAAGGGCAAATCTTTCCTTTAGAATTACATGCAGCCATAGTGCGAGGAGACATGGCTTTCTTGATAGGAATGATTATGAAGGCAGACGATGGTGCACAGTGATTGCCATTGGGGAAGGTTACAGATTGACTGACGTCATTGATGAGGATATGTTTGGAGACCATCCATCAGATGACAAAGTAGTATTTGATATGAGCATTACTTATTAGGTAAGAGCAATTACACGTGAGGTTCCTCAGAAAATGATGTTAGCCCAGAAACGCCCCGAGTATTTCGGTGAAGACATGGCAAAAGTGCCAGTTTCATTATGGACAAACAGCCCCTATGACGTAGGCCTATTGAAGGGAGTTAGAGAAGTGAAGATTAAATTGGAACCTGTAGCAATTTTACCTCGAGCACGACAGCATCCTATGTCTCGAGAGGCAGATGAAGCACATGGCCAATTTTTAAGACAATATCTGCTATGATGTAACAGGGCATCCTAGTGATGTCAGTGTCACTATGTAGTACTGCAATTTATCCTGTGAAGGAACGGAAAGGGGGTTGTGGCGTTTAATTCAAGATTTACGCTCAATTAACCAGATTGTAGAGGCAGAGTTTCCTCTAGATCCTAATCCTGTGACGATCTTATGTAATATCCCTGTTAAAGCATGATATTTCACAGTGATTGACTTGAAAAATGCGTTTTTCTCAATCCCATTGCATAAAGAGTGGGAAGATCTGATGTCGTTCACATTCAGACATACTTGTCTGAAAAGTACTCGCCTACCCCAGTGGTACTGTGAGTCTCCGTCGATTTTCAATAGAGTTCTACAGATGGACTTAAGCAATATTGATTTGAAAAGTGTTGTGTTGCAATACGTGGATGTCATATTGGTCTGTAGCACCTCAGAGGAAGAGTGCACTGATGATTATTCTTGCAGACAAAGGATATAAAGTAGACATGGACAAATTGCAGTATTGTCAAAAGGAAGTACTGTACATAGGCTAGTTAATTTCACATGAGGGAAAGAAAGTTACTCGAGAGGGCTGGGGCTATTTTGAAAACAGTAAAGCCACTCACGATAAATCACATGCAGAGATTTTTGGGACTGTGCAACTATGTAAGAGCATGGGTCATTGATTACAGTTCATATATAAGGCCCTTGTTGCATGCTCTGAAGAAAGTACAGGCAACACATGAGGAAAGTGTTTGGACTGAGCAAATGGAGAAAGGGTTTGATGAATGGAAAAAGGCAATTTGCACACCTCCAGTTTCAGGGATTCCCAATTATGCTTAGGAATTATTTTTGTTCTCGCACACGAATGGCACTGTTATGACAGCTATACTTACACAGAGAACCGCGTTGGGGTACAAGCCCCTGGCATGTTACAGTGGGATTCTAAACCCAGTAATGAGAGGTCACTTTCCCTGCGAACAATTTTTGGCTGCCACCGCGTTCGCTATTGAGAAGGCAGCTAGCATACTAATGGGGTGTTCCATGACGTTATTTGTTGAACATGTATTGTTTGCCATTTTGGAAAAACCGAAACATACGTTGACTTCTCAAAGGGCTTCTGCATATGAGGTAGTCATATCAAATCTGGCAATTAAAATAGTCCGATGCAAAATAGTGAATCCTGCCATGTTTGTAGCAGAACCCCTGGCAGAGGACGAGCATGCACATGATTTCTCGAATTATGAGGAATTCTATGACGAACTCCCAAGGGTGAAGGAAAATGCATTGGGTGCTGGGGAGATCTTCTAGAATCGATCAGAATGATGGACAAAGATATACAGGTGCCGCTGTGGTGAAGCACATGGCCAAGGGGGAGTTTGAAGTATTGATAGGTGCACGACTACCATCTCACTTTCCGGCACAGGCTGCTGAATTAGTGGCGCTGATTATCGCGCTTGAGAGACACGCAGACCAGGAAGTAACAGTGTACAGCGACTCTGCTTATGTGACGTCGACAGTGCACGCAGGGTTAGCATGTTGGAAAAGGAGGGGCTACCTCCGAGCACACTGCACTACAGTGCAGTACGCAGCCTTATTGGACAGACTCATTAAAGCACTACAACTCCCAGTAGCCATTGCAGTAGTTAAATGTGCAGCACACACTAAGAGAGCAGACTTTATCTCACGTGGAAATCAAAAAGCAGATGAGGAAGCAAAGCGAGTTGCATGTATAGATATTATTATGTTGATTTATACGCCTGATGTGAATTAAAGCATGGTGGTAATGATGAGTGTGGATGAATGCTATAATAACTTGCCTAGGACTCAATTGGCAGAGATTCAAGGGGAAGCACCTCAAGATGAGAAAGACTTGTGGACGCAGAGAGGGTGTTCTTTAAACCCCTCTTAAGCATTGTGGCGACAAGACAGCACTGGTAAACCAGTGATGCCTGTAACCTTATTAAGGGTGGCGTTGGAACAGCTACACCACCCTGCGCACTCAACTAGAGAGAGCATTGCTGCAACTACTGCAGAGGATTGGTTTGTTCCGAACATAGTAGAACATGTTGCATTTTATGTAGTAAATTGTATCATATGTCAAAAGTTTACTGCTGGGCACACACTGCGCACAATTAGAGGAGTGATTCCAAGACCTAATGGACCCTTACAGCATTTGCATATCGACTATGTCAACATGCTGCAAGTATGTAATGGATACAGATCTATGATTGTAGTGGTATGTCTCTTCTCAAGGTGGTTTGAAGCTGGACCGTGTACACACCCAGACTCCACTTGTGTAGACATTTTTTTAGTATGAGAAGTATTTCCTAGATGGGGAATATGTGAAGTATTAAGATCAGATAATGGCCCTCATTTTGTTAATGAAGTTTTTGAACAAATAAGCTTGTTGCTTAGCATAAAGCACAAGTTTTCATCCACGTATCACCTGCAAGAAAACAGCATCTGTGAGAGACTCAATGGCTTGCTTAAAGAGAGAATAGCCAAATTGAAGCTTACCTTGAAAAAGGGATGGTTGCATTGTCTACCACTGGCATTGTACGCATTGAGAAATCAACCAGGTTCAGACCACCATCTTACCTCCATGAAATAGTGACAGGGAGGCGAATGAAGACACATCTGTCTAGAAATAGAAGTGATGCCCAGACAAAGGCAGAAGTGTTAGGAAAGGAGCTAAGTGATTACTTAAAATGCATGACCTCAAGTATCTCTGTCATTTCGGATCGGCTCAAGTGGAAGGGGTGTGAGGCTGCTCAGAACACGGAAGGAAATGCTACAACAACTGGAATTGAAAAACTATGTCTTCCCAAACTTTCCCCGGTGATTCGGTACGAATCCGAAATTTTACAAGGAGGTAGCACGAGCAACGTTTCAATGGTCCCTTCATAATGGAAGACGTGACACCGTCTGCAGTCAAGGTGCAGGGCAGACGTGCTTGAATATTTCTCGGAGACGTGAAAATCTATTCTGGGGAACCCCTTTCATCCCCACCCCTGTCGGAAGCAAGCATCGGGGAAGAACCACAGCACATGCAGACTAGGTCTATGATGAGGAAGAAGGACGCAGAAGCTGTTGAATAAAGATAAAGAGTACATTGGACTGTGGCTTATTTCGGGACACTCTTTAAAAAGTAGTTACGGGAAGCTCTTTGTTCTTGAGCCACAGCAGTTTGTTGACATTGGACTGAGACACGTTTAAGTCTTGACCATAAAGGAGAGCATGCCAGATTTGGAGTTCCTTTTCGACGACTGGAAGAGGGAACAGTTCCCTGATTCCTTTCTCATTGAATTTCTCTTCGGAGGTGCCCATGGTGGTGCCCCATGACAATGTTTCTCGGATCATTCTTGCAGTTTTTCAGTTCATTTTGGGCGCATACCTTGCACTTGTGGGGAGAACTACTAGCATTCATTTGTTCCTGTAAGATCCTAAGAATGGTCCAATCAAGAGGAGATTGCTTGCAGCTATCATTGATCAAATCCTTTTGCTTCCTGGGTACAGTGGGGAAAACGCAAATGCCCCCATCAGCGGATAATGCACATAGACTGTTCAGCTTGGTATTCTATTATCTAATTGAGGAATGCCTGCATCTCGTTGGGAGACAAACTGATGTCCGAATGTTCCTGAGGGATCCGAGGAATAATGCTGCACTTAATGAGATACTAAGAGACATCATTGTGCAGGTGAACCTTTACTCTGAGAGAACACTGAGAACTGAATGAGACTTTCGAGGGGAGAGATCCAAGAGTCTACTGGTCAAGGTGCTTTGTTTTATGCTGAAGGAGAATCTTCATGTCTTCTGGTAAAAGGCCAATTCGTGGGCTTCACTGCGAACTTTTCTTCATCATTACATAGTCAGCCAGCCGAAGCTGATCGAGGGAGCTTGTGGGGCAGACTCAGCAGCTTCCAGAGTATTGCATAATTTTGCCAGATTAAAGTTAATTTTTTCCTTCCTTAAAAAAGAGTAAAAATGGCCAGCATTAATAGTAATATCATTATGACAGATCACGAGAGATGTGCATGATGTGCAGGAAGCTATTATTGTAAATGCCCTTACCTGTACGTAATTTACACTTGCATTCTGTTCATAGTAATACTGCTCTCACTTACAGTACGTACTGCTTACTATATAGACGTAAATGGATCAAATACTCCTGTGCATCACCCTGTACAGAAGGAGGGTACTGATGTGGCAACTACAAGGAAGCCAAGACCTTATGTGATTGTTCCTACTCTTGAGATACACACAAGAGCACCGGGTCCAGTGATGGATAAGTCTGGGTTACCTTTTAGAGCGAGGTCACGTATGGAGATTATACAAAACATCTTTATGCCCGCATATTATGTGAATAGGATGAAACTTCTGGAACTCTCTCCCACACAGGTTGTACATGTAAAAACACCCAGTCCACTGACAAATGTGTCTATGGTTAGTCCAGTAAGAAGAAACTATGCTGACATATTGAATGAGATGGTTAGAGAAGCTCGGAAGAAAATAACAAGATTTAAGAAAGGTGCTAGGGAGATTGATCATGAGCTGAATGATTACCTGGATAGTACAGCACACTTTGGGAATAACATATTGTATCAGCATATGAAAGAAGTGGGAAGGAGACCTCAAAGGAGGAATGCTTTGTATGTGCACTCCTGCCTTCTAGCATGGGGAAGTCTAAAATCTTCATAGCTATTGAAATAGACGTCCAGACAGCACATTGGCTTTCACACATTGCACTCTGTCGTACAAGAGGCCAGTTCATGGGTCGAGATACCTATCTCAAATGGGCAACTGAATGGACAGATCCAGATGAGGATGATTATATCCAAGACACGAAGACAAGAAACAGGGCTCATACTAAGAATCACATGATCAGATATGAAAAAAACCTGGGGTGAAAGGAGCTGGAATCAGATGGGAAGTAAACAAAAGTTTGGAGAGTCTATGAAAATCTGCAGATGGAGGAACAGAGGCCAAATGCAGATTTGGGGATCAGTGCTATCACCAGATGATGGGAAGAAGGAGTGGTGATCTTCAGAGCCTGGGTGGTCATTGGTTGATATCAATCAGCCTTTGACATAGTGCAGAATGGCTGAAAACCTCTATGGCCAAGACTTGCCAAGCTACTGACCTGGGTTGAAGATAGAGGAGGACCCTTGCAGCTGGTGCCTTTGGAGAGTGCAAAGCTGTGCTTCAGAAATAGTGGCACAAGAAAAGTCGGAGAGAATCAGAACTGTGGTCGAATCTTTAATGTACCAGAAATGAAACTCGGAACAGCAGTTATTATGGATCACTATTGGGCTTGTGGATCCAGACCATATATGAAGTTACCCAAGGACTGGGGAGAACGATGCTCACTAGTGAATGTTCATGTTCCAGCGTTGGTGATTCCTAAAAGTGACTTAAGTCTTCACAGTTTCCCGAAAGCAGACACTCACCTGAGGGAGAGCAGATCTGGGGAGCTGATTAATCGAAGGAAGGGGGAGAACTATTTCTCTGCCAGGTCAATAGAAGCTTTGATGCCATTCCCTATGAGCACAGACTGTTCAGTCAGACTTCATCAGTGTTCACACTGATTTTCTTGCTGAGTATCCAGGTTGGAGCAAATACCAAATGGCTGCAGATTACCAGCTGGGAATTGCTGCAGACAATCAACATTACCATAAAGGGATTCAAAGCTATCAGAGAAGAGATGAGAGCCATATGACTGATGACTCTTCAGAATAGATACGTCCTGGACATGATTAAAGCTGGATGGAGGTGTTTGTACAAAAATCGGAGAATCATGTTGCACGTTCATACCTTCTCATGATGACGAGAATGGCACCTTGACAGAGGCCATAGAGATGCTAACGAAACTACATGTCCAGATGATAGACAAAGTAGAAGACATTGCTGATGACAGCTGGTTTGGATCACTCTTTTCTTCCACAATGGATGGCAGACATGTTCAAGTTCCTTGGTGCCGTGATCGTGTTGGTATTCCTTAGATTTTGTGTAATCAAGATAATAATCACACAATGCAAGAAGACAGCAAAGAACGCCATAGGGATGAAAATCATGATTGATGTTGAATCAGGATGGAAGGGCAGAGACTTGGCAGATGAAGAAATCAGAGACTTTGTGAAGGCCAGTATCCATGCACCTGAGGGAACAAAGTTCCTCTATCCAAAGAAACATAACAAGTATGTGGGAAAGTGGATCTATTGCAGCCCAAGTGGACAGTGCATGCCTATGACTTGGCACAACGATAAGCATGTGAAATCAGCTGGATGCCTGAAGGGAGTCATAAAGATATGGATCCCAAAGAAGGATTTCTTCAGACAAGGATGTGTAGATATTAAGGATGATGGGAGAGTGGTCGATGTATCGCCCAGAGGGGGGAGTGTAGAGAAGGAGCCAAGCACCCCCACCTTAACCACTTCCCCCATACTGCCTATATGTTGGGAACCAGAGTGTGAGACACATGCGGTACCAGTGAAAATACCGATACTGAAGAGAATCCTGGAAGCAAGGTTCCCATTGAGAAAGCCATACCTGCATACAAGACAGTATGATGGCCATTTGAATGAAATTCCGAAAGAAGCAGGAAGAAGCATGGAAGAGCAGGAAGAAGCATGGAAGGGAAGAATGGTGACGTCACATGAAGCTATGCTGACGTACATGGAAGAGATGTAGAGACAAGAGAATGCAGATATTCTATAAGGCATCAAGAAGGTATCAAAGATAAGTGACATAGAGACTGTGCATGCGCCAGCGGCAGATGCGGTCGAAATAGTGGGCAGCTCCCGGCGGCCGCCTTAATTCTCCTTCACTATCCTGGTCCCCCCACGGGCACATCTTCTAAATACCACAGCACGCACGACCGAACACCCGGGTGGCCAGCTCCCACAACCCCGACTAAAATCGGAAGGGGGGAACGTCCACACGGACCATCGGCCTCATGGCCCTCTATGGATAAGGAGGAGCCATTCTGGAGGCCAGACCCGATTTGCACATAACACTGCTGTCCGCCCACGGCTGGTGCCTCGCACCCTCCCACGAGACCCAGGCCGCCCCTGCGGCACACCTATCCGGAACAGCAGCAGTGGAGAGGAGGCTGGGAGATGACACCACCCACACACAGCACTTCAGCGCCCCGGACAACAGTGGGCCTGTCCCCCTTCCCCACTCGCATTGGAGACTCGGGCATGCGAGCCGCGCTGCCACAACAGTGCCGTGGCACTTGCACCCCCACGGATTCCGCAGCACCACCGACCCTGAGATCACGGAGACTCTGTGACGGCCGGACCATCCCACGGCCCCAGCAACGTCATCTGCACCCCGGTGGGCAGCCCTGTGGCAGTGGAGCAACCTCCAACACAGCGCAACATACCTGGGGGACTGCCAAACCCCAGGTAGATCCTTGGTACTACCCCCACGGCCGGACTACACCAGCAACAACAGCCAGAGCACAGCAAGGCGGATGCCTGGCCCTGATGAGGGACAGGAGCAACAGTAGCTTGCACGCCAGCCCGACTGCAATGGGTAAGGATAAGCCCAAAAAACAGGCCCTGCAAAGTAAAATGGACCTCTTTACGGTAGGGGCCCCCCCAAGGAACACATTGCAAACCCTTGGTGGTGAAGAACCTGGGGACGAAGCTCAGGACCCTCCCATCTCACTCACCGACGTCATGAGAACGATCAATGACTGGAAAGCGTCCCTAGAACTCTCCTCAGAGGTATCCTTCCTCCAACAAGACCTACACAACCTGTCTAGAGCCGGGGAGTCGGAACGAAGAGTATTGGATACGGAAGACACGGTTCGTCAATTGGAAAAGCAGCTCGCAGCAATTGCAAAAAAGGTCCACCAACTTGAATACCGTGTGGAGGATAGTGAGGGCCGGGCGCAGCGCAACAACCTGCAGATTCTCGGGATCCCGGAGAAGGAAGAGGGCCCCAGTGTTGAACTTTTCCTCATGCACTGGTTTACCCATATCTTTGCCCCTAAAAATCTCCTGAAGTGTTTTTCTATTGCACAGGCGCACAGAATCCCCACTGGACAGCCCGTCCCGGTGCCCCACCAAGGACAATCATTGCACACCTCCTAAACTTCCGAGATGCCATCCTCCACATGGCCCGCGCCTCTGGCCCCGTTACCTACAATGGCTACTGGATTGGGTTCTACCCTGACTATGCTAAGGAGGTCCAGAAGACCCGCCAGTCCTTCGACTCCATGAAGAAAAAGCTGCAGTCTTTGATGATTAAATATGCGCTCTTCTTCCCGGCACTACTCAAATTTCAACACAAGGGCCCAACCCACCTGATTTACACGCCCAAAGAGGCATAGGAATGGCTTGAAACTCAAGTCCTCAACGGGTCCGGGCACTGCCGATCACCTCTGGACCCCCTGGACGGAAAACTGGGTCAGAACAGGAATCACCCTGCTTAACCCCTGCTGGCCCGGAACCTGCGACGGCTTCACATCCCGACGAGAGTACTACAGAGAACGGATGAATACTGCTACACTGTGACCCCTGGGCAGTGAAGCAACTTCCCAAGGGACTTGACCTTCCATGAGGTGAACTACACCACTTCAGTCCGAGCAACCGCCCTATAATGGATTACCTTCTTGTTACGCGTCTTGTTGGCGTCTGGTTCGGGTTACAGGTTCTTCGGGTTGTGGGGAAGTATGGGGTGGGGGGCAAGATCTTCTTTTGAAGGCGGTCAAAGCAACCACTCTCACCACTCAAGATCGGGTACGGGCCTAAACCACTGGCGGGCAGGTCGGGACACAATATGTGAGGTAAAAGGTCCAACACTGACGATCTGTGTCTACCCGGACGACCGGGAACACGGACAGGCCCTAGACGTGGACCCCAACCCCACTCGACTAATGCTACCACCACACAATTACCAATGGCACACGATAGACACATGACCCTGCTCACTTGGAATGTGAACGGGCTGGGCTGGGTTAAAAGATGGCTAGTCCTCCAGCAACTAAATAGACACTCACCAGACATTGCTCTCCTGGCAGAGACACACCTTATGGGCACAGAATGTAGATTTTTCAAGAAATCCGACTACGCAACCACCTTCCATGCTGGGTTCTCTAGTGGCTCCCGGGGCACCATGATCCTCCTGCATAAAAGGGTCCCGTTTCATCTGAGGGAGCTTCACACGGACCGGAGAGGCTGCTTCGTGGTGGTCACGGTGACATTTGGAAAACCTCCTGGGGTATCGCAGAAGCCTACGCCCCCACGCCCCGCTGTCACACAAATACCTCAAGCAACTCCAGGAGGTAATGATGGGGGTACAGGCAGATAAGTGGGTATTGGGTGGCGACGTTAACAAAGTCATGGACATACGAAAAGATAGATCACATGTGGGAAACAGAAACCCTGAAACACAAACCAAACTCTACTCCTTCGCATTTGCACTGGGATGGGTAGATACATGGCGCATTCTCCACCCCACCGACCTGGGTTACTTCTTTTTCTCCAACGCCCATAATTCCTTGTCCCGCATATACTACCTATTTGTTCCACAGGATATGTCACACATGTTGAAAACCTCCACCTACCTAGCCACAGGCATTTCAGACAATTCCCCCCTCCTGCTCACTATAAAACAGACCCAAGCCTAGCAACAACCCTCCTGGAGACTCAACGCTTACTATCTGGGTGTCCCCGAGGTGTGTCAAGGCTTCGTATAAAAGACAACTGAGTACTTCTCCCTTATCAAAGGTTCGGTATCCAGACCTGCTACACTATGGAAGGGTTACAAGGCTGTGCTCCGTGGATAAGCCCTCTCTCTAGTTAAACATACCGCCACCACCAAATCTAAGGAATCTCCAAAAAGGAGGATGCTGCAGCGAGAGCTGAGGAAGAATTCCTAGCCGCCAGTACGCCAGAGTCCAAAGAAGCAATGATTACGGCCCAATATTTACAAGTCTAGCACTCGACAATGCCAGGACCGCCCACTTCACCATTCACAGGCAGATCTATGCCACTGGTGACAAGGACGGTAAGACCATGGCCTGGCTGGAGCGACCAGATAGCACTCACAGACATGTCAGGGCCATCAAAGGGACCGAAGGTGACCTGCTCCATGAGGACCAAGACATAGCGAATGCCTTAGCTACCTTCTATGAAAATCTCTATGCCTCTAGGGGAACCACACCCGCCGAGCGTCCTCACACTATCTGGACACCGTGGATCTCTGCACGCTCTCCGGATCCAATGTTGAAAAACTGGAAGCGGAAGTCGCGGAGGAGGAGGTGGACGTGGCTCTGTCCCAGCTCCAACCCGGCAAAACCGCAGGCCCTAATGGCTTCCCCGCCGAAACCTGGAGAAGAATGGGCGACTCTGTGGTGGGCCATATGCATCGCATGCTGCTGCGCTCTCACACAGATGATATGCTCCTACATGACCTTAGACAGGCCACCATTGTTGTGATCCCCAAGCCTGAGAAACCCCCTGATCTCTGAGCCTCATATAGACCCATCTCGCTCATCAATGGGGAGGCTAAAATCCTAGCCTGAATCCTGGCCAACAGAATGCTTGGGGTCATTCACTCCTTGGTCCACCCAGACCAGTGTGGGTTCATGCCGCTGCGTCCACCAGGATGAAACTGCGCAGGATCTAATTTGCAATCAGCCTGGCCTCTAACATTAAAGAGCCTCTGGCGCTACTTGCAGTTGATTTCGAAAAAGCTTTTGATTCAGTGGGATGGACCGCCCTATGGAATAATATGGACCACATGGGGTTCGGGCTCCACTTTATGTCATGGGTCAAACTGTTATATACTGCCCCTGAAGCATTCATTCGGGTGAACAGATCTCCTCAAAGCCCTTCCCACTGGGCAGAGGCACTAGGCAGGGATGCCCCTTTTCTCCCCTCTTATTTATACTGGCTATTGAGCCCCTTGCAATCCGACTCAGGACATCCCCCGGGTGGTCTGTGTTTGTGTGGCCCTGTTCGTGTGGCCCTGGGGAGGAGAGGACTGGGTTTCACTCTATGCAGATGGCCTGCTCATCTACATGAGCAGTCCTAAAGTCTCATGCCCCAAGATCACCAGGATCCGTACAGAATATCAAGAGTTTTGTGGGCTTAAAGTCAGCAGGCAGAAATCAATCTTTTTCCTGCTCCAGGGCGGGGCTGACGTGATCCCGCCGCACTGTCCCTACTCAGTCTCCATCCAGAGCTTTGTCTACCTCGGTATCAGGGTGACCCCCAAACCCGAATATTTCCTTCAACTCAACCCTCGAACCGGTGGTGAGCAGGCTCGAGGCAGACGTCACCCACTGGCAATAGCGTCCCCTGGACCTACTGGGGAGGGCAGCCCTGTTCAAAATGCTTTCCATCCAGAGATTCCTCTGCGTCCTCCAGAATGCCCACATCCACATCCCCTCCATGACCTTCTATAATATAGACTCCACCCTCTGGAAGCTCCTCTGGGGTGGGAAACAACCCAGCATTTCCCTGGCTACGATGCAGCGGTCAGTCTGGAAGGGGGGGCTGGGCATACCATGCCTCCGGGCTACTACTGTGCTGCACAGCTAGGTGTCTTGAATGAATGGCTCCACACGGACCCTGCTCTCCCACATGTCAGGATCGAGATTAGGTACATGGGGGACCGGATGCCCCTCCGAGTCCTATATGGTACGGACTCCGCTATGGCCGACCTCCCGTGGATGATACGCCAAATACAGGTGGTGTGGAACAAATCACTCCAACACATTGGGTGGGCGAGGCGACCGACGATATGCCAACCTATGTGGGATAATGGGTACATCCCGGAGGTCGTGACAATGGGCCGTTTTCCCAGATGGGAGGATCAGGGCATACTAACCTTCACGGAGGTCTTACTGGATGGATACCTTAAGCCGTTCACAACATTACAAGAGGAGTTTGACCTTCATTCCGGAGACCTCTACAGACACGCACAACTGACACATGCCCTACATGCCCAGTTCCCTGCCATTACAGATATCCCTAAAGGTTCACCTCTCAAGGTCAACGTCCTACACAAGGATCCTAGCAAAACCCACGTTGACATTGTACCAGGTGATTACTGCATTCGGTATTGGAGACCTAACCCGCCTGTGGGAGAGATGAGAGGGATTAGTGGGCCCAGTGGAGTTGGAGAAGTGGGTGGTGGCCCTAATGTTCCCCCGTGAAATAAGCATAGATGCCAATTTAAAACTAATACAGTACAAAATAATCCACCAGGCCTACCACTCCTGGGCTGCACTCACCAAGTGGGGACCGAGAGAAGATGCCCACTGCCCCAAGTGTCATAGGGTGCCTGTTACTTTCTACCACATGCTGTGGGAATGTGATGTCATACATAAATTCTGGTGTGAATGTATTCATGAGATGAATGCGGTCCTGGATTACCCGGCTCCACTGGAACCCAAGGCCGCATGGCTGGGCATCTGGGAGGAAATGGGGGGGAAAAACATTCATGGCCATCGCACTGGGCCTCACCAAAAGACTTGTGGCCACCACATGGAGGGCCCCCGAAAGACCCACCATTAGTAGATGGACAGATGTGTATCCATGGAGAAACGCATATATTCTGCGAGAGGCTGCCAGGGCAAATTTCTGAAAGTATGGGGTAAGTGGTCCGGCACTACATAACTTATGAAGCCCCAGCGTCTACCTTGACACTAACACTGGTGGTCCTCGCCTCATCTCCCCCCCCAGGGGAATTATCCATCTTCTCCTTGGAACTAAGCGCATGCATGACCACACTCACACACTCTATGATGACCTGACCTGACTCGCCCAATCATTGTTTGTTAACATGTTGTAGTGAAAAGGGCATTTGCTCACCTCGGGACCAGCCCTGATTGCAATAAAACACCCTATCACCCCCCCCATAAAGGTTCGACTCTGTGCGGCAGCCATGAACACAATGTTGGAGAGATTATAACTTCAGCATAAATTTAGGATTTATTAGACATAAAGCACAATATAAAAGAACAGTAAATTTAGCAGCAATTTGGAAATAATGAAAATGCAAGTTGGAGAAATCACAAATAATTAGAACAGTCTCACATTCCTTCATCTAATTAGCGTTGGAGGACCCTGGTCATCTTAAACAAACTGCTGCCCATCAACCAGGTGGCTTCCCTCATATCCTTCAATCAGCTCTTAGATGACAGCACTTCAAGGAGCCGCAAGGGCAACATCCAGCTCCAGGCACACAGCAGTCCACAGACGAATCCCACCAGGGTAATGTATGCATGCATACTTGTACCTTCGTGCTGTCAGTCAGTGTGATGCACTATTCTAGAACTTGCTCAGTGCAAAACAGGTTTACTGATGGAAAAACCCAGATTCCAAAGCTCTCCCTTGTACCCCTCCCTGAGACTCGGAGCTCATCCACGAAAGTACAGGAATGTCTCTTATCAGTGCGGCAAGGCCGTGTCATTTCTTCTCATGCGAAAGAGAATTTGCTTAAAAAGGTTGGCAGCGCCACAGTTGCAAAGGAATAGTATTCCAATAGAAGCTGAAATAATTATGCATTGCATTAACCCCTAGTGAGCAAGCTGTACTGGGCCTGCACTCTGCTAGCTAGTGTCTTGATACTACAAGACTGGCGATCTCAGCGCTGTAATGCTTTAAGCACTCAAATACAGGTAACCTGGGCCTCTGCTCTGCCTTTTGCAAGCTATGAATGTAACCTTCCACCCCTTTGATGCCTGCACATTCAATGTATCTCCTCGTACTGCTAATGTAGGCACTACTAACACATTACTAATCCATCTATAAAGTTCTGTTTCAGCATCTAGCACACACTTTGAATAAGCTATTAATCTTAGCTGTTACTGCAGCCTTCTAAGGACCTATTATGTGATATGGTTAGCTCAGCAGGCTAATGCACTTAAGGAAAATGCAACTTCCTTCACACTACACATGTACACCACTCTCGTCTTGGCTGACAGACCAACCAACCTAACCTAGTCAATCCAATTTCCTAATGTATGTTTGTCCGACGGGTACGTCCGTCTTATTGTAAACCAATAAAAAGAATTTATTTTAAAAAAAGATAAGTGGCATCTTGGGATCAAGATGAAGAAACATATGCTGCAGAAACAATGAAGATATCAAGTTATTTTACACGTGTACAGATGCAAAGAAACGCAAGCAGACAAAATATTCTTGAGGCTAGCTTAATAGTGAATAGATTGCAGCATGCGCCAACATAAACATATATATTGAAGTGAGTGAAGAATGGATGTTTGCACTATGTATTATAGCGGAGCTGGACCAGAGAAGGATGGCCTCTTTTCCAGTGTGTCAAAGTTAAAAAAGCAATTGAATTACAGAAGCAGATCTCAGAAAGGCAAGGCTGGACGAGCCCCAAGAAGCCAAGGTCTTGTCAGGTTGGGGTAAGCAGACATTGGATACAAATCGTGTGAAAGAACGAAACTCTTGTTCAGAAGGCATGGACGAAAACAAGGAAGACGTCAGAGTTCTATTAGAAAATAGTATTTTTAATGCCCTGCAGCTCGATTTTGTGGTCTTCAGTCATGTGGAAGAATGAAGTTTGACGAACACGATGGTCACACCTACGCATGAGGTCAGAGCGTGCCTTCACTCCCCTGAATTCTCCAGAGCAAAAGAACACTCCCAAGGACACGTTCAAAGCCTTAATTGACAGCAGACCACTAAGGTGATGATAGATAAATATGCTAATTGGTGGGAACCTATGTTAAGACTAGCTCACCAGCACCTGGAAGACCAGCCTGTGTGCTGCTAACGTAGATGGAAATGTACTGACAAAGGTTAGAGTGCCAACCAAAGGTAGGGGGCCGCGTGATTAAGGGTTGTATAGTTTGTGTAACCAATGGGACGTTGGGTATTTAGTGACGTTCATAGTGACCTGTTTAAGGGGATGGCTTAATTGCCCCACCTGATGTTAAGAAACGTATCACTTTTCTTCATTCTCTTAGATGAGTATGGATCGTATACTTAGAGGTTCCTTAAGAACCTATCACAATAGCCACTGGGTTTTTGTAGTTTGCCACGTAGGATGACGTTAGTAAATACGTAGACTAACATCATCAATGATGATTTTTTGCTATAAAAGTAGGCTTTTTTTAAGATGCATTGAGAGATCTTACGCTGAGACGTCCGTTGATGTCCGTTGTACTCCCTGTTTTAGATCATTTTTATTAAAACAGTTACCTTTTTGCCAACTACCTGAGTCGTTGCGATTATTTATGTTTGAGTAACATCTGCATCCCCATCCATCTCAAGGGTGTTGGTACCTCGTCTTAAAGGGCTGGAATCCACCAGTTCAGAAATACAAGCACTGACAGTCATGGAGCCACACTGTTTTTACAAAGACAAAGTGGTCCTTACAAGCAACCCACGGTTTATACAAAGAGTGCCATCGGCATTCCATAAAAATACATCAGTTACGCTGCCTGTTTACTTCCAGGAACCAAAAACCCCGGCGGAGATTGAGCAACACTTCATAAACATTAAAAGAGCGCTAAAATACTATCTGCACAGGACGCAATCCTCAAGAAATTCCACTCAGCTGTTTCTCGTCTAAGGGCATCCAAACAAAGCAAAGGCCATCTCAAAGCAAGGTATTGCAAGGTGGATAGCCTCTTCCATATTCAACAAGAGCCACAGCGGCATCGGCAGCAATTTGGTCAGGGGTGTCATTAAAAGACATTTGCAAAGCAGCACATGGTCCATGCCGCACACCGTCACTAGGCATTACTGCCTCCAAGAACAGCACACTGCTGATGCAAGAACAGGGAAGGTAGTCCTGCAGCATCTATTCAAATAAGGAGGCTTTTCACCATTATCCTACCGCCATCTAGGTTCATAGTGCTTTGAAATCTGTTCATAGCATGCGAATCCATGAAAGATCCAATGCTGGAAAAGGGATACGTTTCTTACCTGTAACTCCATTTCTCTAGCATTGGTATCTTTCATAAATTCACATGCACCCTCTGGCCATCCCCTACGGTATAAAGCCACTTTCAGATACACCTAAATCCAGCATGTACTGGGTAGAATCTGAAGGGAGGCTGCAGGGGAGGAGCTACATTCTCGGACGTCTCATTGGTGGGGACCAAAAGCATCCTAAGGAGGGCAATGGGATACAAAATAAACACCCAAAGTTTCCTTTATTTACTATTGTGAAAGTTCACTCAGGATTCCCAGCTGGGCCACAGGGAATTGTTTATAGCATGTGAATCTATTACAGATACCAATGCTGGAAAAATGGAGTTACAGATAAGACACGTACCCCTTCTGTAGCTTGTATATGCTTATAGTTATGTATGCCACCCTGCCTTTCTGCTTTCAAGCAGTGTAACAGTACAAATAATCAAAGGGGTTCACTCTGTTTAATACATACATCATGTCATTGAAAAATAACTCTTATGACACTGCCAAGGGAAGGCTTATGGATCCCTGTACACGTAGGATAGGGGTAGTGTGACAGGAACGCTCCTTTTGACACCCTGTTGTCCAGTTTGAAAAACAAGCTGTAATACTCCGAGCCACCTACTAGACGAAGCTCGTGGCTCTAAGCAGATACATGCCACAGAGAAATGATTACTGCGTAAGCAATGTTTGGCATATATTTCTGGGGCATGAGAATCCATTTGGATTAACATGCAAGTCGTAGGTCCAAACTATTACAAGTTGTTTTCTTTGGAACTAAAGGTAGGTGTCGACAGGGGCGTTCCTCTATTACTGACTATCCCTGCTCTGCATGTGTTGGTGCCTATACTGCCCCTTGATGCCTACACCCAAAGATTGTTTTTACCTGCCATTTGTATGGTTGCAGAAGTGGAGAGGGAAGGAAAACCTATGATACTAGGGGTGTAGAGTGTAATTGGGCAGCGTGAATCGACACTGTGTGTGGCGCTGCCCGATGACGGGCGCGCACGCGGCGGCGTGACGTTGCACGCCGTCGCGTGCAGTATAAATAAACCGGGCGGTTCCCGGCCACGGCAGAGCGACCGGGAAGCCCGAACCAAGACGGACTTGTTGGTCTGTGTTCTTTGGGCCGGGGCTTGCGGCGAAGCGCGCGGGGGGCGCCAGTCACCCTCAACAGTGGCGACGAGTGGGGGAGACGATGCCCGGGCCCGGCGGTGACAATTTGAACAATTTTTTCACCGAAACGAGGTCGAAGGACAGACTTCGTTTCATGCCGCGGGTAGTGCGTTTGCCCACGCGGCTGGCGGCCATTTTGTGCAACGGCTGTGGGACTTCAAGGAGCTCCGGTTTGGGCCCTGAAACGACCCCAGGCCTAATTTTTGGACATTTCAGTAGCTGACACCTACATCTACACGGAGGTATGCATATTTAGTGCATTAACTCAATTTTGGGTTTACTACGTCGAGTGGAAGCTAGGAGAAGGCCTATCTTGACTGGGCCTGCTGCATCCAGTTACTATTTTGCTACCAATTTTTAGAACACTGAAAGGCATCCTGCTTTTTCGTCCCCTTCATCATCATCCTGGTGACTCCATCTATCTTTATCCTCTTCATCATCACAGAGGTGGCAGGAGTCACTGCATACTGGGGTGGTCCATGCTGAGTGTCACTGTGGGCTGAAGATTTGAGTTGCGGCCCCGATCAGCACTATGGGGGTGCCTGTGCACTCAAGCTCATGAGTGACACCGAGGACCAGGACGGAGCACACGGTGTGGCGGCGCAGTTTCATCCTCGTGCACCAGTGGCCCCGCAGGGTCTTCTACCCCCATTGCAGCAACCAGCAGCTCCAGTAGACGGTCAGGCAGCGGTTCCCGCCCTTCAGCCCCCAGTTCAACCTGCTGTTGCTCCTGGTGTTCAGCAGGCAGCGCCTGCCATGGCGCAGGTGCGTGCGCATGCTGCCCTGCAGCCCATCCCCGAATTTGATGTGTCGGGCCCGCCATCCAGCCTGGGGCCCCGATGGAGAAGGTGGGTGGACCGCCTGGACATGTATTTCAGGGCTGCGCAAGTGGTTGATGATGACACCAGGCTGGCCACGATGTTGTACTCGGCAGGGCCCTCTGTCCAGGAGATTTTCGAGTCTTTGCCACAAGGGAATGGAACCTATGATCATGCAAAGGCCGCCCTCCAGGCATACTTTTTGCCCTTAGCCAACGTGGACTATGAGCGGTTCGTGATGCTCTCTGCCAAACAAAAGGACAATGAGACTTTGGACACGTTCTACGGGCGCCTGAGGCGTCTGTCGCTCGCCTGCGCCTGGGGCGATGCAGAGGACATGATCAGGACCATGCTTATCTATGCGTGCTCATCAGGCAAGCTCAGGCGCCAAGTGCTGAGGGAGCCGGGAATAACGCTCCAGTGCATCCTTGAGCTAGGAAGGAGCCACGAGGTGTCAGAGGCGAGAGCGGCAAGAATGGAAGCCGGGTCACGCCCCATAAAGACTGAAGAGATCGGCGCGATGTGGCGAGGGGGAAGTGGTGCTAGGAGGTATGGCGGTGGCACACGGGACAGAGCTGGGAGGGCAGGAGAGATTTGCCAAAAATGCGGATACGACCTGCCTCACCCAGCGGAGTGCCCTGCAGCTGGAAAGACATGTGGACGATGCAGTTTGCCAGACCACTTCTCAAGAGTGTGTAGGGCGGCCTTGCCAATGATGGTGCCAAGGGGTCAGGGCCGAGCGGTCGCCACTCGCCAGGGTCGGCCGTCCAATGTCGCCCATGTGGACCAGGGCGAGGAGGAGGCTCAGGCAGAAGAAGCAGAGGAGGAAGATGAAGAGAACATTTTCTTCGTATCAAGTGTGGAGCTCCTAAGAGGCAGAAATCGATGGCAACCTAGGTGCGTGGTTGAGGTGAACCAGTCTCCGGTCCCTGTACTCGTGGACACAGGGGCATCGGTGAACGTCATGGCCCGAGAACATTACAACGCCATGGATCGGCCGCCCAGGCTGGTCACGCCAAAGGCCCGCATCTTCGCAACACTGTGTACCCAAAATGCAATTAGCGCTTTCCATGGTTAGGTACTCCTCAAGTTTGTAATAAGTGTTTATCTAGAAACCACAAAGTGGGCACTTTCACATCTTGCAAAATAATTAAAGGCCAATACTCTCAAAACACATAGAATAAGGCACTGGCAGCATATGTCATAGAGGCCAAAAAACAGCACATGCAGGCAACATGGTGTATGCTGTAGCTGGTCCCGTGGGCACACGGGCTGGCATGACCAGTGCTGCGAGCACGCAGCAGGGGATGACAATATTGTGATCACACGGGGATAGAAAGCTGCCTGTGATCACCCAGGCATAGCTGACTGATCTGTGGTGACAGGGATCAGGGACACACAGGCCATGAGCACACGGCACCACACAATAATGGAGCCAGAGACGGAGTTGCCAGTCACAGAGTCTGCCGCACATGCCGGCATGAGGCTCCCTTAATTAAGGGTACATCATCACATAGTAAAGACTGGGGAGCTTAAATTGGACACCACCAAACTCCTCCTTTTCCATAACAAACAAACATAACAATAACAATGTACATCGAACATGTGAACTAACATTACAATCGTGGATGCAGTCCAGTCTGTGCACCCATTCTGACGTATGGGACAGCAGTCCTTTCATTAAATGGTGATCCTAGATACCTTGGTCAAACTTCTCACTCCACTCACACTAATGGATTCTTCTTCCAGACTCCTGTTGGAGCTGTCCCCTTGTATCGATAGTAAAACTCCTGCTCTTTCTCCTGGGCACTAAACAGGAAGAAAACATCCCTATCTTCTTCTTTCCAGGTGGGCCCTCTTTTGAGTCATAGGTGGTCTGTGCTGTGGTCCTCCCGTTCTTGGTCTGATAAACTCCCCTCGACAGACCCTTGCAAAATGGTCCAGCATTCTGCAACTCCCATATGTGTGTCCTTTGGCTGGACTCTCCTGTGCTTGCGGTAGGTGCCATCCACAATGGTGACAGGATGGAGCACCTCCTGTGCCGATGTTTCTCCTGGGCTATTCATCTTTCCTGACGGCCCTGCTTCTCTGTGCCTTCCCCACCCCACAGACCTCCAGCTTCACCCTTTGCATTGACACATCCCTAGCAGACAATCTCACCTCTGCAATTGCATGTGATTGCCCCATCACCAGGATTCTCGCCAATGTTATGCTGGGGTCTCCGAGGACCTTCCTCCTCAATTTGGTAGAGCTACAGGCAAAGATGACCTGCTGTCTGATATCATCCCTATTGTTTCCTAACGCACATGATAGTGCAAGGCGCCTCAGTCTTCCATGGAAAGTGTCCATGCTCTCACACTCGTTCTGCCTTGTGACCTCACCCTGAACCGCTTATAGTCGAGGTGGACCAGGGCGAGGAGGAGGCTCAGGCAGAAGAAGCAGAGGAGGAAGATGAAGAGAACATTTTCTTCGTATCAAGTGTGGAGCTCCTAAGAGGCAGAAATCGATGGCAACCTAGGTGCGTGGTTGAGGTGAACCAGTCTCCGGTCCCTGTACTCGTGGACACAGGGGCATCGGTGAACGTCATGGCCCGAGAACATTACAACGCCATGGAACGGCCGCCCAGGCTGGTCACGCCGAAGGCCCGCATCTTCGCAACACTGTGTACCCAAAATGCAATTAGCGCTTTCCATGGTTAGGTACTCCTCAAGCTTGTAATAAGTGTTTATCTAGAAACCACAAAGTGGGCACTTTCACATCTTGCAAAATAATTAAAGGCCAATACTCTCAAAACACATAGAATAAGGCACTGGCAGCATATGTCATAGAGGCCAAAAAACAGCACATGCAGGCAACATGGTGTATGCTGTAGCTGGTCCCGTGGGCACACGGGCTGGCATGACCAGTGCTGCGAGCACGCAGCAGGGGATGACAATGTTGTGATCACACGGGGATAGAAAGCTGCCTGTGATCACCCAGGCATAGCTGACTGATCTGTGGTGACAGGGATCAGGGACACACAGGCCATGAGCACACGGCACCACACAATAATGGAGCCAGAGACGGAGTTGCCAGTCACAGAGTCTGCCGCACATGCCGGCATGAAGTTCCCTTAATTAAGGGTACATCATCACATAGTAAAGACTGGGGAGCTTAAATTGGACACCACCAAACTCCTCCTTTTCCATAACAAACAAACATAACAATAACAATGTACATCGAACATGTGAACTAACATTACAATCGTGGATACAGTCCAGTCTGTGCACCCATTCTGACGTATGGGACAGCAGTCCTTTCATTAAATGGTGATCCTAGATACCTT
The DNA here is from genome assembly GCF_040938575.1 of Ambystoma mexicanum. Taxonomy (NCBI): domain Eukaryota; kingdom Metazoa; phylum Chordata; class Amphibia; order Caudata; family Ambystomatidae; genus Ambystoma; species Ambystoma mexicanum. Next base: position 144,455,790 of record NC_090921.1, read on the forward strand.
GGTCAAACTTCTCACTCCACTCACACTAATGGATTCTTCTTCCAGACTCCTGTTGGAGCTGTCCCTTTGTATCGATAGTAAAACTCCTGCTCTTTCTCCTGGGCACTAAACAGGAAGAAAACATCCCTATCTTCTTCTTACCAGGTGGGCCCTCTTTTGAGTCACAGGTGGTCTGTGCTGTGGTCCTCCCGTTCTTGGTCTGATAAACTCCCCTCGACAGACCCTTGCAAAATGGTCCAGCATTCTGCAACTCCCACATGTGTGTCCTTTGGCTGGACTCTCCTGTGCTTGCGGTAGGTGCCATCCACAATGGTGACAGGATGGAGCACCTCCTGTGCCGATGTTTCTCCTGGGCTATTCATCTTTCCTGACGGCCCTGCTTCTCTGTGCCTTCCCCACCCCACAGACCTCCAGCTTCACCCTTTGCATTGACACATCCCTAGCAGACAATCTCACCTCTGCAATTGCATGTGATTGCCCCATCACCAGGATTCTCGCCAATGTTATGCTGGGGTCTCCGAGGACCTTCCTCCTCAATTTGGTAGAGCTACAGGCAAAGATGACCTGCTGTCTGATATCATCCCTATTGTTTCCTAACGCACATGATAGTGCAAGGCGCCTCAGTCTTCCATGGAAAGTGTCCATGCTCTCACACTCGTTCTGCCTTGTGACCTCACCCTGAACCTCTTATAGTCGAGGTTAATCATGGGCGCAAAGTACTCATTTAGTACCCCAATGGAAGCTACATATGAGAGATCTCTGGGCCGAAGTGTCTTAAATAGATTTTGGACCGCTGGACCCACAGAATATAGCATGGTCAGCCATTTTGCCCTATCACTGATCTCAACAGCCTCACAATACAGCTCAAGCCTTTTGACCCATGAGGGCCACAGAGGCCTAAGGCTGGATGGGGCCCCAAAATGTCAAACTCACGTAGTGGTGCTAGTTGACCCTTTTGATGGGCCGCTCTGTCAGCCTCCTGTGCACTCCGCGCTGCATCGCCCAGGGCGACTAGTGGTTGAGGTCGCCTGCCTTGTGTTGTGATGTGCGGTAGGCAGCGCCATTTGTAAACGAAGCACCCACTAGCAGCGCGGTCTTGTAGAGGTACCATGACAGGCTTTTATGGCCTGTACAGTTGCGCTATTGTTGTGTGTCTTCAAATTATGTGGGCCCTTGTGTGTTTTGCCACACCTTTCACCCGCTCATCATTACTGGGACTTATTGAAGAAACAAAAAACTGCAGATTGTTCTGGTCCAGCCTTTCTACTGTAGAAATCCCACACCAATGAACCAGTGGGCACACACACTCCACTGTGGAGCCGCAACCCTCCCAGGTGCACCTGTACCTGTTGTGATGGACACGTCCATGTGTAACATGCTGTTCTCATTTGCTCTTCTCCTCTTCTCTGCTCTGATCCCAGAGCTCATAGGAAACACCTTATCAACTGCTCCTTTTTTCTGCTCTGATCCCAGAGTGTACTGCAGGACAACTCGTATTCTTTTTTCACTGCTCCAATCACGCAGTGCACACCCCTTCTCTCCCCCAGGCAAGAGCTGTAGCGGCAGACTTTCTAAGTAGCCCCAACATTGGAGCATTCCTCTGGCCCTCTTTATTTAGCTCCGCCACATGGAGCGCACTGGATTCACTCCCTCTTTGTATTTTATTATGCTCCAACCACAGAGTGCACAGACATTTATCTCCAAGCACGGAGCAAACACACGTCACCACGAATGCATCCCAGGAACACAAGGAGGCCTTACCCAGCTCTGATCATGGGAAAAGCACTGCCCGAGGCCGTGGTCGGCTCCAGGGACCAGCGGGGGCCAGCTGCTTCCTGCTTCTGAACTCTGATCACAGTGTACACGCACTTCACCGCCTTCTCGTTGCCATAAAACCATCCAATGTAACCCCATTCACTGCCTTGGGTCAATCCTCATCTCCAGCAGCCTCCACTGCCCCGTGTCTGCCATATTTATTCTTGGTGCCTACGTACTGCTCCATCTTTTATTGTCCTTTAACCATCCTGACTCTCCCGTGTTAGATGCCTCCTGGCAGAGTGATCAGATCGCCACAATCTTCCCAAAATCACCACAGATCTTCCTTGATTCCCAGCAGGGACATCATCCATCGTATCCAAACAAAGCTCACACAGTCATATCCTTCCCGGGGTCAAAAGTGCAAAGCTGGGTCCTGTTCTACATCTCTAGCCCAGTTCAACTTTCTTAACTGTTCAGAGCCCTCCTGTGTGGTCCAAGTTCCATCCACCGTCTTTCCAGATTCTTCAGTACTCCCCAGGCTCAATCTGTCATTCTTCACTACGCTTCTCTGCAGTCCAATGTACTGAACACCCAGGCTTACGCAGGAACCTTTTCTCCCTCAATCCGACCAGGCCCCCTTTGAGTCCCATCTCCTACAGACAGTACCACTGCAGCCATGCCAAGAGCGAAGTACAAAGAAGGTTGCCATCCCCATATCTTAGCAGCCGCCCCCCACCCATTGCACTTTCAGACCATGACACCAGCCAAGGTGGATTGTCCTATCTAAGCCAGACATCTAAATATCCACGTGCGTGTATCTCCTCTCTCCCACCGCTGACTCCCAGTAACTCCAGTCTTCCAGATCTGTGGAACACTGGCCATACTTCGTTTAGGACTCCGACGATAAGGACCCGCACCCCGGCCGCCGGCAGAGCCTGACTCCCCCTATCTTTTGATCAGCACCTATAAAATCTACACAAACTGAATATAAAGGGGGCATAAAATCTGATCTGAATGGCTGATGGGGAGGAATGGAAAATCGCTTTCAGGACAAAATATGGGCACTTTGAGTACCTAGTGAAGCCCTTCGGATTGTGTAATGCCCCAGCGGTGTTCCAATATTTCCTCAATGGACATCTACGTAGTCATATAACTGGATGATATTCTCATTTTTTCTCCTTAAAGTGGCACCTCTATTAGCCATGTTCAAGAAGTCTGCAAAAGGCTATGAAGCAATCATCTGTATGCCAAAGCAACTCTGCCGTTCTTGCATCGCCTGTTCCTAAAGCCATCAAAGAATTGCAACCGTTTCTAGGCTTCTCTAATTTTTATGGATGCTTCATTCCTGATTACTCAAAAATATTACTACTTCTGGCCAAGCTCCTGAAAAAAGGAGTCTTTATGAGTGGACCAAAGAAACCCAGTAGGCCTTCAACACTTTAAAAAAGAGTTATACCTCAGCCCCTGTTCTCAAGTTGCCTGTTCCAGACCTACCCTACTTTCTAGAAATGGATTCCTCTAATCACACTCTGGGGTGTTAGTGCTACAAAAGGATCCACAGACTTAAGATATCCCACCCTGTGACATTTAATATTGTACCTTCATGTCTGCTGAGAGAAATTACAGCATGTTTGAAAAGTAATTCCTAGCAATAAAAATACCTTTCCTCAATTGGAGACATTTATTAGAAGGGGCACGTCACACCATCACTGTCTACATGGATCATCGCAATCTCAGATTCCTCAATGCCGCCCAATCAATGAACCAACAACAAAACCGATGGATCCATTTCTTTTAAAGATTTGATTTCCTGGTGATCTTTAAACCCAGTAATCAGAACATCACTGTGGATGCCGTTTCGTGGGCATACAAAGGAGAAGAGGATGAGATTGAGGGGCATGCTTTTGCTCCTCCGGAACAAGTTATAGCCTCAACACATCCTGTCCGCCTTACATATGAGAATATTTTTGGACGTTCCTATACCCCAGCTATGAAACAAACGTTCCTGCACACGTCTCCAGCTAATACTGAAGAACAGGGCCTACTCTTTCACCAGAACAAGTTATAGTTACCCACTAGAGAAAGCCAACACACCATGCTGAAATGGTGCCATGACCTCTCTGGAGTAGGCCACTTTGGAATCAGAAAGACCTTAGAAAAGGTACAATTATATGCCTGGTGGGACACTACAAGGCAGGGTGTAGCCGATTACCTTCAAGGATGTGGAATATGCACTAAAGCCATGTCAGTTCATAGGAAACCTGTGGAACTTCTCATCCATTACCTATCCCTAGTAGACCTTGGCAAGTGTGTTCTATGGATTTTATAACCAACCTTCCTTAAGAAGATGGCAACACTGTGATTTGCAAAGAAGTGGATACTTTCTACAAGATGCCCCTATTTATTGCTATGAAGGAAATACCTTCCACACCCAAGTTGGCTCGTTGCTTCCTCAATCAGATCTTTATGCTACATGACCTTCCAGGAAGATGTGATCACCCATCGAGGTTCCCAATTTGTATTGTTTTTTTGGACAGAAGTTAGCAAGACAATGGGAGTACAGCTGAAAATTTCTTCAGCTCATAATCTGCAAAGCGATGGGCAAAGTGAGAGACCGAACCAAACAGTAGGTCATTACCTGCTGTGTTATATCACTGAACAAGAAAAGGGTTGGATTCAATTGCTCCCTTTGTCTTAATTTGCATACAATGATTGCAGTGCAGGTGGCACAGAGGGACGCTGTTTCAAGAAGAACTTTAGTAAGTAAGTAAGTAAAATTCTTTATTAGAAGAAATACATAAAAGTGCATCAAATGTTCATTCAATGTCACAATTTAAAAAGAGTATTTGCCAATTATTTAAAACAGAGGAAGATATTACATATACAACAAGATTTCATAATGAGTTGATTTTTGCACTTCTAAAAATGTAAAATGTGTTAAACTTATCATAATTCATATAACACTTATCGTAACAGCCATACAATTTAGATTGGTTGTTAAACAAGGGAGGAGGAAACTTTAGAATTCATACATCCATCCCGCCAATACCCCTCCATCCATTTTTCCATTTCACGTAGTCTCCAGGCTTTTCTAAAAAATAAAGGTAGGTTCCATGCAACAGCATGCAAGACAGCATTCAATAGATAGTACAGAGCAAGGCGGTACTGGCTAACGCCTCTGTTCGCAAACAGCGTTACTAGGCATTTCTTCCTCAATAGGTGATACACTGGCAAACAAATAGAAAATGTGCCAAGTCCTCAAAACCAGTCTGGCACTTAGGACTTTTTGTATTAAGATTCCTACATGATCTCTTGGTTAGAACCACACCCACTGCAATGAACCCAAATCGACCTCTAGTAACAGGTGCCCTTTGGTACTTGTAATTAGACCAAACAAGATACTCCTTTTTTGTTGAGGTAATCATCAATTGTCTGTTCATGGGTTTCAACAGTTCCTGCGTCTCTCTGTTGTCAATTATCTACTCCTTAGTTTTACCCTTTATGTGGCGGCTCATAGTATTGTCTATTAGGGATGGATTAACCATCAGATTGCTTGCGCTAATTTTCCCCAACATTTTCCTTATTTTTGATAACCATCCAATTTTAACAAGACCTCTCTTGCCCAACAAGTCCTTTATCATGTTATGTGTGAGCCCAGCCATTGGGTTTGACCAGACACGCAACCATAACATGGTAGGTTCTACTGCCAACTGGTCTTCAAGGAAACAGACCTAATTCACTATGTACATCAAAATTCAGGGCTGATGATGGCAAGCCCAAGAGCTTTTTTAGGAAACAATCTTCTTCGTTTTGCAATACTCAATTGCCCTCATATCCCCAAATAGCTGTCCGATATTTGACGGCTCCTACAGTACATGCATTGTAAACCTTTTTTACAATGCAAAGGGGTTGCTGCTTATGTTGTTTCATAAATCTATAAATGACCCCGATTGATTGCTTCATAAGTGCGGCCTGTTTCAAAATATGTGCGTTCCCATTGAATTTTTCATTAAAACGAACACCCAAATAGTCAAATTGTGTAACTCTCTGTATTACTAACCCATTGTACTCGATTGTGGGGAATCTGTAAGATCGTTCCTTTCCCATCGCACACCATTACAACAGATTTATTTGTGTTTACCTGCAAATCCGGTTCTCATATAAGCGGAAAATGTAGTAACCAGGGCCTGCAGTGCCCTTGGAGGCCGTGCAATAAGGGCTGTGTCGTCGGCATAGATTAAGGCTGGTATTAGCATATCTCCCAGCCTAGGGATATCTGCTTTGCACTCCATCAGCTTTTCCAATACATTGTTAATATATAGAGAGAAGAACAAGGTTGCCAACACACACCCCTGTCTAAACCTGATACACTTGATTACCCATGTTTGGTCTGGGATGCTTGACTCTAGCCCTATATCATTGTTCAAGATATATCAGGCCACAATTAACTTCTTTCCCAAAACATTTTGAGTCACTGTTATTACTCGCTAACTCCAACCTAACCCATGCTTGGTTATCCAGGGTTATCTTCCTTTTTCTGATATGGTCTTTATAAATGGCCCTGGACCGGATGATCTCAGTCTTAGGGGTCTCTGTATTATTGAGTAAACGTATTAGGTTTACCTTAGCCAGTCGATAGTCCTTGTTAAACTAACCTTTTTTAACTCCTTTTTTTCTTTCATTCGGCCACCTCCATAAATCCTTTTTGAATGTTTCCCATTACTCTATTATAAGTCTGAACTATTATCACTGTATTAAGTGGAGTTGTATTATACTTTATAATATTTAGCCCCAGAAAAGATTTTGTAGACTCATTCCTTCCTTCCCATGTTCTCCGTACCCCTTTGTCCTCCCATTTCACATCAGAAACCCAGGACATCTTGTCCTCACTTTCCTCCACTCCCAACTCCACTGCCGCCCCTGCCTCCCTTGGCTCCTCTCAATCCACCCCTCACTCTCCTCCCTCCTGCCAATAGCACCGGATGAGGGCTCTAAAATGGTCCGCTCTATGAAGGTCTACTGCAACCAGGTGCTCCCCTGCTTCTCCAGAACCATTGAGGAGCACATCTCTTCTCTCGCCCCACCTCTTGCTGACTTCTGTACCACTCCTTCACCACTGGTTCTTTCCCTCTATCCCTCAAGCACTCCCTGGTGCACCTTCTCTTAAAAAAGATGTCTGTTAATCCCACTTGCCCAATTAACTATCGTCCTACCTCCACTACCCCCTTCCTCTGTAAACTCTTGAAATCGTTGGTCCTCCCCAACTGACCCCTGCCTTCATGAACATCAATCTGGATTCCAGGCATCCAGAGGCTCAGAAACTGCTCTACTGAACACCTGTGAAACATGCTCGCAAATATTGACTCCAACTCTCCCGCTGTTCTTATTCTCCATGATCTCTCCTCTGCCTTCGATATGGTCAGCCATTCCATTCTCATTAAACGACTCTGTGACACCCTTGGCATCACTGACTGGGCACTGGATTGGCTGACCTCGTTTCTCACTAACCACCATTCTCAGTTGTAATTGGGCCGTTTCTCTTCCACCACCTCCGTCTCTACCTGTGACGTCCCCCAGGGCTCTATCCTTTTGCCATGGTTCTTCAATATCTATCTTGCCTCTCTTTTCGCCTGATTTCCTCCCTCTCTCTGTATTTCCAGTGTTATGTAGATGACACACAGCTTTCCTTCAAACTTCCCTCTACTACCTTCTCTTCCTCCTCTCTGATCCCTGACTGTCTGTCTGACATTTAGCCATTGTGTGCAGCCAATGATCTCTGCCTTAATGTCAGTAAGACAGAGATCCTTCTGATTGGGACACCTGTGCCCTCTTTTCTTCCTACCCTTTGGCCACCCTCTTTGGGCCCTTTACCCCCACTATCCTGTGAGGCCAAAAACTTTGGGGTCATCTTCGACTCCACTCTCTCCTTCATCCCTCCCATCATGGATCTTACTAAGAAGTTTCACTTCCAGCTCCATGTCTCCAGACCTCTGGTCCCCTCTCCAGGTTGGACAGCTACAACAGTTTCTTTCTCAATCTCCCTGTCTCCACCTTACGCCCCTCCAGCTAATCCAGAATAGGGCTGCAAGAATTATCCTTGGCCTCAAGCCCAGGGACCGGGTCTCTCCATCCCTAAAATCTCTCCACTGGCTCCCGGTGTCTGCAGGGATCAAATTCAAGACCCTCTGGATCATCTACAAGGCCTTCTGGGGCATAGGTTATCACTATCTCCAACTTTCCCTCCCTAAATACTCTCCTGCTAGAGCCCTACACTCACCGAACTCCAACTCTTTGACTGTCAAATGCTTCTCCAAGCAGATAGTGGTGGAAAGGTCTCTCTCCTCGGCTGGCACCTCCCTTTGGAACAACAACCTCCCAGCCCCTCTCAGACTTGAGCCAGACCTCCTCAAGTTCTGGAAACTGCTCACACTCTGCTGTTCTCTATCTCCTTCCCTCTCTCCCTTCCCCGCTAGTCAACCCATTGCCGCTGTGACTGGTGGCCTGATCCTCATGAATCTCCCAGGTTTCCAGACCTTTCTTCCCAGTCGATATTACCAACCCCTCCCCTGCCTCACTGCACGGCCTTTGCGGTGCCCTACTTGGCAGCTCTGCATCCCACTCTTGGGAGTCGCCTGCACTAGCACTTACCCTGAGGTTCTCCCCCTTGGCTCCCCTTATCCTTCCTTCCCGGACCCTCCACCAGCACTTGCCACTATTCTGCTCGCCCACCGCCTTCCTCCCTATCTCCTGCACTTCTCCTCAATGCACTTGCACACCGAATGCCACAAGGCATGGTAGGACCCTGACTGTATTTTACTGTTTTTGCTATTGTTATTTTTCCCTTTATCCCTTCTGTTAGGCAGAGTTTGAATGCAGTACCCTCTGGGAACACTACAAGCAACTTTGACTACAGGTATAGGCAACCCAACCTTTGGTATAAGCTTGTACTACACAGTTTTGGTAGTGTGTTGGGCAGCTAGGCTTATCTCAAGAGGGGAAATGTGAGCTGTAGTGGAGTTACACAAAGATTCACAGTTAGGGGTATTCAAATAAACTCTTACACTCAAGGTTTCTTGCATAAACAATTAATAATGTGTTTATCAGTCAGTTATAAAGCCTTCTACAGAAGGGAGCAATAGAATAGTAGCACACAAATATTGTTCAATTTATTTATTTATTTAATTTTTTATTTCCATTTATAAAGCGCACAACTGCCCTAGGACATCATGGTGCTGTTGCAGTATATTCACTTGGGTGCAGGTTACATTATACATACAATCATACATTCAGTACATGACAGTTACAGCACAAGATATACAGTACAGTGGTATGTATATAGTGGCAAGGGCGTCGTCTACTTAAAGAGTATGGTCTTCAGGGTCTTTCGGAAGACCATGAGGGAGGTTTCTTTCCTAAGTTTGAGTGGTAGGGAGTTCCATGATTTTGGTGCTAGCATTTCAAAACTGGAGCCTCCTGCTTTGACTCTGTTAAAGGTGGGAATTCTAAGTTGGTGTGATTATAGGTCATGTTTGGGTCTGAGAGTGGGTGCTTGGTGTATTCTTTCGAAAATATAGGGGGTTGCTGACTGTGATATGCATTTGTGTGTGATTGTGAGTGCCTTAACAGAATTCACTCTTTGATAAGAAGCTAGTGGGCGTCTTGTCTTGCCTGAGAGATATGCTCTCTCTTGGGGATGCTAAGGGCGGCTCTGAGAGCATTGTTTTGTGTTATTTGAAGTCTATTAATGTTTTTGGAGGATGTACCTAGGAGGAGGACATTACAATAGTCCAACATTTGCGCCTATCGTGGCTCTTGCAATATTGAGGCAGTTTTTGGAGGAGAGGTGAGGTTTGTCAGCACTAATTATTTTCCTTGTGACTGCTGCTGATGATGAGATGTAGCTAACTTGTCTATCCAAGGAAAGTGTGGAATCCAGAAAGTCTCCTAGTGTCTTTACCGCGGTCGAAGCTGGGATTACAGTGCTTTCGATTTGGAAGTTGCGGTATTTGCTGTCTAGTCTTTTTAGTGTCTCCTTGGGGCCTACCAATAGGATTTCCGTTTTGTCCCCATTGCGACAGAGGCCATTTTCCGCCATGATTGCATAAGTATGCTGTAGGGTTTTAAGGTCTTGTTCATAGTCACCGGATAGTGGTGGAAGAATTTGTGTATCATCGGCATAATTGGTGAAGATTATGCCGAATTCTTCTAGGTCATTGAATAGAGGTAGGGTGAAAAGGTTGTAGAGGGTGGGGAGGTGCACGAGCCCTGCGGCACCCAACAACTGATCGGGGAAGGAGCGGCAGAAGCCTGGTCTGGGAAAATTCTTATGGCCCGGCCCTCCAGAAAGGATGTTATCCAGATGGTTGCTTCTTGGGAGAAGTGGGCAGAGTCTGTGAGGTGTTTTCCTAAGATATTGTGGTCGACCAGGTCGAACGCTGCCGACAGGTCGAGAAGCAAGAGAAGTGCAGACTTGCCTTTGTCCATGTTTTCTAGTAGCTGATTTTGTAAGTCTAGCAGTGCTGACTCAGTGCCATGCCTGGGACGAAAGCCTGATTGTCTTTTTCCCAGGATGTTATACGTTTCAAGGTAAGAATGGATCTGTAGGTATGCAGCCTCATCCAGAATTTTCAGCAAGAAAGACACTGTGGTGATTGGTCTGTAGTTGTTTGGGGAATCTGGGTCTCATGTCAGCTTTTTCAGAAGAGGCTGGACCCAGGCTTCTTTGAGGGAGGCGGGTACAATGCTGGATGTGAATGAGGCATTAATAAAGGCTGTGATGAAGGGAGCTAGTGCTGTCGCACAATCTTTGATTATGCTTGCTGGGCAGATGTCACCCTTGCCCTACAATGGTTTTAAGTGTTTCATGATTAGCAGGACCTCAGGTATAGTTACTTCCCTGAGAGTAAAAGGTGTTGGTTGTTTTAGGTTTGGAGGGGTTGGTTGGTCTGGTATTGGGCCATTGAGTGGTGGGGGCGTAGCTTTGGGCAGGTTATTGAAATTGGCTTTGATTTTTTCCTGGAGCAGGTTGATTTTGTCGAGCAATGTATGATGGATGTCGTTGCACCATTTCTCCTCTTTTACAGTTTGTTGTGTGGATGAGGGAGGGACGCTCAGTTCTTTGAAGATAGCAAATAATTCCTTGGATTGGGATTTTGCTTTGCCAATTATGATATTGCAGCAGCAATGGATTTTTTGTATTGTTTGGCTGTTGTGAGATAGGAGTCACGTGTGGTGGCAGCAGGGCTAGATTGCCATTTTTTGAGGGCTTGGCTCTTGAGAGCCTTCAGATCAAGTAGGTCTTGATTATACCAGGAGTTGGTGTGTTTGATGCTTTTAGCTCTTTTATTCTTTAGGGGGGTGATGGTGTTTATGAAAACGGTGTTGTATAGCTCAATCAGTTCAGTAGGGTTGTTAGAGAGTGGGAGTGCTAGTGCTGATGCTTTAAGGAGGGGAGAATTCTATCCTTAGTCAGTAATTCTTTTGATCTGGCCATTGCGGCGGGCATAGGAGGCTTTTGTTGAGTGTCTGCCCTAGAGGGTATGTGGAAGTGGAGGAGGTGGTGGTCGGTCCATGGGTGTGAAGTGTCAGACCTAATGTCAGTGCCACAGTTATGATCCACTAACCAGTTAAGTATGCGTCCTTTGATATGGGTTGGGGAATCAACGTTTTTAATGAAACCAAGTTCATGAAGAGACTTAGCAAAGGTTTTGCCTTGTTTTTCTTTTGTGTCGTTGAAGCCAAGGTTAAAATCACCTAAGAGGATGGCTCTGGTGCTGGTTTTGAGGTTGTTACCCAGGAGGTGTAGGACATTTGCTTGGAAGTCTAGAAGGGGGCTTGGTGGGCGATATACTAGGTGTAGCGTCATGGTGTCATTGGGTGGGAGGGTTATTTTTACTGAGAGAGCGTCAAAGTTGTTGGAGGTAGCTGACTGGATTTGTCTAGCCTTGAGAGTTTCTTTGACTATGAAGGCGACCCCACCACCTTTGTGAGTAGATCTATCCTGGCGGAGGATAGTGTATCCTGGTGGTAGGGATTGACATATGGCGGGACCAGAGGCATCGTGTAGCCATGTTTCCGTAATGGCTAGTGCATCAAGCTCCAAGTCAGAGATAAGGTCATGGATTTCTATAGCATGGGCTTGCATAGATCTTGCATTGACGAGTGCAAGTTGGATTAATGTGGTGGTGTTGTCCTTAGTTTTAGTTTTGGTTGCAATAGTGGGGGGCAAGATGCTACGTTCTGAGGCTCTAGGCGTCAGAGTAGTTGTAGGGGAAGGCACATAGGGTGTTTTACCTAGGTACTTGTGCATGGTGGTTGAGGTCCTACTTGAACAGGAGCCTATTCTTCGGTTCCTTATGTATAAGCGTGGGGGTATAGTAGGAACTAGTACTCCTTGTGTTGGGTGAGGTATGGCAGTGGCTTGGAGCTGGGCAGAGGTGACCCTAGTGGGGGTAAGGTAGGGCTCACCAATAATGAGTGCTGGGAGGAATGGAGTGGGGGGAATCCTATGAGTGTACTGAGCGGCGATAGACTGGTTTGGGGTAATCATAGCTGGATGGTTGCGAGGTCTGAGTGGGTGTGGTGTCAGTGAGTGTTGCGCAGTGGCCATATGGGCTGTGAGGGTCCAGTAGAAGCAGGTACTGGTGCTAGTGCAGTTTGGGTATAGAACCAGTAGTGGCACAGTGTATAGGTAGAACACTGGTGCTAGAGGGCTAGTGCAGTTAGGTGGGAAGTCTCAGTAAAGCACAGTGAGACCGAGGTGCTGACAAGTGATGCAGTTTTCAAATACTACACACAATACTGTGTGTGTACAATACTGTACACTTTGAGTTTCTGAATCAGACAAGACCATTTTGGGATGGCCAAAAGACACAGCCTACACCCACAGGTGACTTCAGTAACAAAGGTGTTGGGGACATTAATATCATACTGTTGGCATTCAGAACGCTCTTAAAAAGTTGGTAAAAGGCAAAGGTTATTAGAACACAAGAAATTACAAATATTCATAAGCAGGGCAAACACTTTTAGATAGCACTTAGAAGAGTCATTCAATTCAAATAGGCTAAGCCAAAGTCAATGGGCAAAAGTCTTTGTAAAGGATGCAGCACTTCAGGTAAGCAAATGGAAAAGTCTTTGCACAGGTTCTTAGGAGTCTTTGATAAAAAGAAGAATCAAATGCAGGGCCACAAGCTGATTAGACTTGTGAGTTGCAGAAGTTACAAGCACTTCTACAGTAAGAGGTAAGTTCCCTTAGACCTGTTTTACAGTACCTTGGTAAAGAAGAAAAGATGCAGCTGAAGACTTCTGTTCCTGTGCAGCTCTGCAGATCTCACTGTTCCTGGGCCTCAGTCGTGGGGACAAGACGGAGGACATCGGGGGACTCCGGCACTGCACTGGCAATTTCAAAACTGGCAACTGGCAAACTTTACTTTCAGTGGCTGTTTCGCGTTTCAGCTCCTTGCGGTACAGCAAATAGCAATAAGCGCGGTTCCTGGCTATCAAGGTGGACTTTCCTCACATCTGAGGTCCCACACTCGACTGAGGGGAGTCAGGCTTGGTCAGTCCTGCTTCGTGGGAGTCCAGAGGATCTTCCAAAAGCTTTAGGCGAGCTTACAAGCAACACACACAATCTTGTGTCCCTCTCCCTGGCTCTACGGTTTCCTGCAGCAACTCTGAGGAAACTCACAATAACAAGTTGTTTGACAACAAAAGCCCTCAAGGCAGGGCTATGTTAGTGAACAACTGCTTATATCTGTGTCTGAAAAGATAGATTGTATGCAAGTGAAGACTAGGTTCATGTTACATCTTTTATAACGCATGACAACCAATGTCTAAAAATCTAGTACAAAAATATACTCTCTGCCCATACTTAAAGGGTGCTATTCAATACATTACACAAAATACAGACACAAATCACCTTTGTAACATAAATGGATTTGCACAGTGAATTTAAAGAAAAAAGAAACAAGAAAGTCGATTTAAGATACTTGAGTCTCAGTTATTAGGTCACGAACATTCATAAGAATGTAGCCCAGCCCTCCTCAGGACGATGTTAATTAGTGGGCAGTAAGACATAATGCATAATTCCAAAAATATTGTTTATTCACGTTCTTAATGAAAGTCTTATTCAGGTTCCCTTGTGTGGTTTTGTAATGATGAGGCCCCATCAACGTCTATCATATTAGCCACATGAAATTACATATATTTTCATTAAAGCCTAGTGGGCTGGGAGACGCGCACCCAAATGAGATACACTGATGGACTGTGCCTTTAATTTTGAAAAGGTTCGGCACCCGACGTTGCCATTTCAAACTTTCTAAACGCGTAGTTGCGTGCAACTCATGTAGGGCTCTATATTCAGTCATTACTCTTTGTGGATTCTAAAAAGAGCAGTGCTGCTCCCAGTGCAAGTGCCTCCTTATTGATGGAGGCATATATGACACGCACACATGCACTCACCTCATTAAGCTGTATAGGTGTCCATGACTTGCATGCCAACCACTTGCTCACTGCTGATGAACCCACTGGTGACCTCTTCAAATGGTGTCAGCTCATCCACATGTGGTGATCCATCTCCAGTAGCCTAGGCAGAGGCCACATTGCTGCTGAACTTCTCTTTGGTTCATCGCATTAGGTACCCTATCCTCTTATGGACCTCTTCCACAAGTACGCCTCTACAAACAACAGGCATTGATGTGATCTGTGACCTCCTACCACATCCTCCACCGCTGGGTCACAGCAATGGTACTGCAAGCCTTAAGGTACAGGTTGACCTGGTGTTTGTCATCGTAATCGGTGAGGATGTTTAGCTCCTCATCTGTAAAATTCCTCTTCCTTGGTGGCTCCTTCTCCTTGACCTGTGCCTCTTCGTGGGGTGTTGCTTGTTCATGCACTGCGGGCTGGCCCCTAATGGGCTTGGTGGTACAGGGACACCTGTAGGCTCACCACAGTGTTTAGCAGGTGGTCCCTTCTTTAGCCCCCCTTCCGCATCCTCTCCCTCTTCACTGAGCCCTCCCACTCATGAAGCAAGCAGCGTGCATGACAAGGTACCCGCAAATCTATGCGCAAAATCTGTGCACGTCAGGAATTCCAAGGTACCCCCTAAATGTCTCTGCCTCTGCATATGCAAGAGAGGGCACGTCATGTCCAGCATAATGCGTGTAGGCGTGCTGCATGTAGTGTTCAAATTACATGTAAAAGGCCCGTCCTCTGTTTTAATCACTGCTGCCTTGTGCGTGGAGTGGAGACACCTGTACCTTGCTGCTATTCCTGCCTCGTACCATATCTTGCCTACTCGAGCCATATTTTGCCTCCATACCTCAACATCTGCTGCCTTGTAGTGTGTCACTGGCTGCTGACCACTAGCGCTGCCTTTGAGTGCCTGGTATTCTTACACAGTCTGTTCCCCTGTGGCTCGCCTGCTGGGCTCCGTCACCACCTCATCTGCCACATAAGGACTTCCCAACCTCTACAACACCACCACAACTCCTTGGTACCCATAATCAGGGTTTAGCATCACCCTACCGGCCTCGGGTGCACCATGTCTGGTGTCACCAGCACCCCCAAGGTGAGGCTGAGGGCTGTCAACTTCTCAGCTGCAGAAGTTGGCATCCTGGGTGAGCAGGTCCTGGTGAATTTTGAGGCCCCCCTTTTTTGACAGCCACACGTCCAAGCTGAGTAGCAGCTTGGACGTGTGGCTGTCAGAATATATGGGTGGACATCACAGCGGTCATCAACATGGAGGGAGTGGCAGTTCGTACAGTAGAAAGAGGAAGTACAAACCACACTGCCCCTTCCTTACACGCACAACGGGGAGAAACCTATTTTCAGCTATTTTACTTGTGTCTAGAATTGTACATTACACATTGATCTATCTTTAGATTCAGCATCTATGACATGACACATGAATATCTGTCTTTATGGTTGACAACAGCAATTTGTTGTCCTTTTGTTTGTTGTTTTATTCTGAATTAAACTTTGTTTTATCTGTATGATTACAAGTGTGATCCTCGATAGCTAGTTTGAATAATTTCTAGCTGAAAATAGGTTTCTCCTCCTTGTGCGTGTAAGGGAGGGGCAATCTGGTTTCTACTTCCTCTTTCTATATTGACTTTGCTTTCCAGAACCAGGCCCTCCGTTAACAACAAAGAAAGCTTTTGCCCATTTATTTTTTCTCTCTCCTCAGTTCGAGTTTGTACAGTAGACCAGGCGAAGAAGCACTGGGTGAAAGCGGCCTTTAAGGCCATGTGCGTGTTACACTAGGCTTCACTGGCATGTTGGCACTTGGAATGGAAGCATGAGATGGCACGGATCTGTGAACAGGTGTAAGTATGAGCACTGTCAGCTATTGAGTACATAATTTACTGTTGTGCATGCACTGTGTGATGCTGGTGGCAATGCCTCCAACAGGTACGGTTGCCCGATTGATGAGGCCATGTGAGGCACAACCATGCAGGCACCACTATGGGTTGTTCTATTACGTATGACGATAGTATCATCTACACACAGTAGCTGCTATGGACACATGGGCATGGATGTAATTTTTGTGCATGTGACTATCCTTATCAACATTGTGCCCTGTCAGGCCACAGAATGAGGGGACATTCATGGTATGTCATTATGACATAATTTGTGATTTGTCCATTTATATAGTGCTTACGGCTAAGCGCTGTACATAGAACATATTTACATACATCATCCCAACCAAGTTTGATACTCATTTATCAACCTCAGAGTGATGAAAGGCTGAGTTGGTCTTGAGTTGGTCTGCGCTGTTTGTGTTGATAAATGTTCTGATTTTATTCTTACATTTTTATATAATCTGGTTTCTGACAAAATATTTTTTCTCAGCCATTTAAAAATAATTCTATTCCCTTTCATAATTTAATAATGGAGTGCTGCCTTTCTGATGTGCTCAATAGTTGTATATCTGTCTGAAGTATTCTAGAATCACTGGTCCCACCGCTTGGTTATTATCTTGTGCCCCTCCTTTTCCTTAGTCAGAGTCCTTTGTCTCTTTAAAGCTGGCCTGCTCTTTTATTTATCAATGTATGTATCTCATGGTTTAGTATTTGTTCCATAACTACCTGCACAGAGCTATGAACTTTTTCCATCTCAAATGGGAACCTCCTATGCTGAAATCCTCCTCCTTTAGTAAATTGTAGCCCCATGAGTGCCTTAAAACAAGTACATTGAAAGTCCCCTCCTGTTCCTATCAAATTATTAATGGGGTGACGTTCCTGGATTACTGATTAACACATTTAATTCCAGTGTAATTAATCTCACATGATTACACTATTTTCTCAAGAGCGGGGGCTTTACTGGGCCACATAGTCTCTTTTCCCTTTCCTTGGTGGCCATTGCCGTAACCAAGTGTTCCTGGCACCGGAGAGGGACAAAGAAGCGCATCGTAAGTGAGGAGGTATTAGGGGAAGATGGTGGATGTGGAAACTGGGGTAAGGAGTGGGGAAAGGAGGGGAAAGGGGGCGCAGGGAGTGCACTTACCAGATTTCCCGCAGGGAAGATGGTGGCCTCCCACTTCTGACGGAGCTCAGAGCAGCGTTTTTACAATGTGGTAAAGCCCCCGTTCTGAGCCTCCTGATTGGCTGTGAGGCTGCCACACTCCCTGCCGGGGTACTAATAAAATATATTTACATAGACTGATCACACATCCTGTGGGGCGTGGCCTGAGCCCATAGAGTGAGGAGGTCTCTGGTGAGAGCTCCCATCAAGATCCTCTTTCTGATCCTGGAATCTAATGGTTCCGACTGCTGTATGCTATAGTGAACCCATGATTGACTACAAGAAGTGATTCCCCGACTTTGCTGTGTGCTTCTGACAAGAATCGGAGAGCCACAATGGGAGATCGAGGTCTGCGAAGCCCAGCCCCCTGGGCGGGCAAGATGGCGGCTGCTGATCCAGCCTAGCTGCAGAGTGGAGGAGGGGTGGAAGCCGGAGAACGGACTGACTGAAGTCGGCGCTGCCGAAGCGGAAAGGTGCCTTTTCGGCTCACCAAACATGATCTGCGGTGTGGGGGGAGTGGGCGAAGGTGTGTTAAGCCCGACAAGAAGCCACCACCGGCTTTGGCTGCAGTACAGAGAGATGCCGCATATCACGGACACTGCCAGACACTGCCAGACTTTGCCGCAGAGGTTACGAGGTGAAGGGAACAGCCTGACATCAGACGACGGATTGTAAAGAAAATAGCGGAATCCTGACACTGTGGATGCAAGGCACCACTGATTGGAACGAACTGCGGTGCACCCAGGCAGAGCGGGAGTTAATGGTGGTGCTCTTAGCACACACATAGGAAGCACCCACACGGCTTTTCGAACGCCTTTCACCCTGCGACCGCAACGGCTGACCACAAAGACATGGCCCCAGCAGACTGGGACTGATTAGCTAAACTCTGGAGCACAGCGCGGGTGCTGGGAAACCAACTGCAACTCTTCTGAGTGGCTGCGCGAGGACCTGGGCTTGCGCTCTCACCCTGGGCCTCTGCCATCTCACAGGGTGGGCGACGCTGAACAGGGGTCCTCCCTTGTGGGCCAACACGAACCCCCCATGAGCATTGGGACTAAAGAACCCTAACAGCTCATTCATTTAATTGATTGGCTACTACTAGAGCTGGGGGCATATTGTAACGCAGAGCCACAAACACGGTTTAACTGCCAGGGGACCCCTGAATAACTTGCCAAGTCTCTACCCCTGCGTGGCACTGATCAAGACATAGGGGCCAAAAGTTGTGGAGGGGAAGCAGCATGAAACAAGGGACTCCACCGCTGGACTATCCAAACAGTGTGCTAGTTGTGGAGGAGTTGTAGCCACACAATGGGTTACGCAAGACGACAAAGCTTGCGGGATTACGCCCCTGGCGAACTCAACGCATACAGGAACAGGACCCACACTTTCAACGAGCAGCTGACCTGCAGTGGGACAACTGGGGCACTGGGCAATATACATTAAGGCTGCAACGCTTGCAGAACACTGCCTCTGAATGGTCATCTGCGTGGCACACAATTCTCTGAGGACACACAGTCTGCTGACACAGCTACATAAACTACATAGGAAAAGGCAGGTGCGAACTATCAGGGCATAAACACTAGATATGCTGTGGCACATTGGGCAGCAAAGGATGGTACTGCTGGACTGCTACTGGTCTGGGCAGTCAGACCTAGGCTGATATGAACGGAAGGAGATACAAATCAGACATCTATAGACACTCATAGGCGAACTGGGAAGAGCACACCACAAGCTGCTGCGTGCCGTCTGATGCGACAGCCACAGTGACCCTGCATGGTTGCGTACTGCAGCTACCACAAGTGCCGCAATGCGGGCGACTGCAATGCCCACGGTAGGGTCTGATGGAGCCCGTAGACATTGCACTGTGACACAACCCAGTAACTGGCCAACTGAGGGCGCAGAGGCAAATCAACGACATGGGCGGCGCCCCCAGCTCTAGTAGTAGCCAATCAATTAAATGATCACCAAGCACTTACCTTGGTGAGGTGCTGCCTTGTTTCTAGAAGCTTTGCCTGAACAAAGGGCAGGGACCATGCAAGGGTGCAGCAGCTACCTGGCTGACGACAACCAGCACATAGCTCCAGCACCAACAATGCGGCAATGCCCTCAACTAAAGGCAGGCAGGACCCCACAATCATGGACTCCTTTAATGTATCCAAATCCCGAGAACAACCACAGTGCACCACTGCGATACATAAGGAGCCCTCTTCCCCGGAAGCTGCAGCCAAATAAAATCAGGTGGTGGAAGCAATTGCAGCACTGAGATCCTTCATAAACACCAAAATCGGGGAGGTCAAGGAGGACATTCAACTGATGCGACAGGATATTCGTAACCTCACAGAAAGGGTAACGATTACTGAGATTAAACTGAAAGAAACAATGGTGACCACCAAAGATCTCGAAATGAGACTGTCTGAATTAGAGAGGAGAAAATAAATATGGTATTCCTACCAACTGGCCTGGTTCATCGTCCATTGTGACCCAGGGTATTTGTAAAAGGGGGTGTGAGGCGGGTTGGGTGCCAGCTCAATTCGAATTTGTTGAAAATAAAGAAAAAGTATTCTAATTGAGAGCTACATCCGAGGCTAAGGGCAAGAGTCCTGATCCGGTGTCTGAAGCCCGATTGGAATAATTTACAGCTTGGGAGCTCGTCTGGGATTTGGGTTTGTGTATTCACCCGTGACAGATTAACACAGCAGGCTAACCTTCAAGCTAGTGATACTTTGTGTGGTTGGAACACTGGGTTACGCCATAGAAGCGCCTCCCCAAAACAAAGTTCCTAAGTACCAGGTCTGTGTATAAAATTAAAGCTAAATCAACCCCAAAACTAGACAAAAAGCAACAGAATACAGATAACCCTTACATAAATAAATTAATAAAGAAAGAACACTTTCCATAATGGCCACAGCAGAGATCAATATGGCTAGGGAACACCTTCTGCACAAATTCAGGGGGTAATGGCCAGAAAAAGATGAAAAAGTCTGGCTAGAAGAAATGATGCAACAGGTCACCACCATGAACATGGACATGTGGCAGGACGGTGCCCTATTACATCAAGCTTTGAGCGAGTTGTACATAACTGTGAAAATTAAAGAGGAGCAGGTTAAAATTGTCAGAATCACGGAATATATGTATCTCCATATGGGAGTGATGCGGGCAAAGCATGAAGAAAATAGAACTCTCACGCAAAATCAATCAGAACTCTTAACTCAAATCCAGACTGAGCTAAAATTAGCGGAACAAAAATTTCAAAAGAGCCAAGATTCTGAGGTCCAAGTTAAAAACCATATTGAATAGATAAAAGAGGACTTGGCCCTACAATGACAGAATAATTCAGACCAAAAGGCCCAATTAGATGCATTAAAAGTGGAGCGTCAGGAAAAGGCTAACTCTCTAGAAGTTTAATTTCAACTGAAATTAAAACAACAACTAAAATACAACAGAACCTGCTCAGAACAAATAACCATCTTACAAAATCAGATCAAAAATCTGGAAGAGGAAAATAATAAGTTAAGACCTCCACTCTCAATCAGAATATGATGGAGAACGCCAGAAATTAGGCGCCATGACACATCAAAGGGATGACCTGGCTGAACAAAGGGGCGCTCTGTGTCAAGAGAAAGATACCCTATACAAGGAAATGTGCAGTTTAAAAACCAATCTGGAGAGAAGGGTGTCAGACCTTCAGGTACTGACTGGCATAAAAGAAGAATGTGATAAATTAATGGGACATAGGAGACAAATGGAACTCGAGTTAGAGCAGGCCATAGAGGCTCTCAATGTGCAGAAAAAGGAGGTTTACCTCCTGCAACAGAAATTGTTCTGAAACCATACAGGCAGCGCAAAGAGATAATGAGACGAAAGAGGGGCTCCACCAGCAGGTGGCAGCTCAAGAGCGGGTCATAGAGGCCAGTAAAGCCTTGATAGCTGAGCAAAAGGCTCAGATCTTTGCCTATTATCAAGTGGTAGGGGCTGAGAAGGAGAAACTGGCAAGGTTGGAGAAAGAGAGTGCTAGCTTTACTCCAAACAGGAGGGACCCCGACAGGTAGAGAGGGACATGGCAACCCCTGATCATAGTCTGATGACCTCTGTACTAAGGGACTCAAACCCATGTAATACTTTGAACACTGCTGACCTCATGTCTACTGGTTCACATGAGCCAGAAACCATGAGGCCCGCAGAATTAAATAGGCCTAGCATAATGGATCTGACAGGACAGCGCCCCTCATAAATGGATGGATGAGCGTCCCTGTATAGATACAAAAATATTAAGGCTTGTGTCTCTGACAAAGAAGTCTCCTATGAGGAGAAAGTCAGGGAATTAGATCTGCAGAAATACTCCCACCAAAGGGACATGTTGGTTCAATATGCAGAAAAACGGAATGAAATGAGGGCCAAAAAGAGCATTCTGAAGACCTCCACCCAATCAGGGCAGTGGGGGGGATACTCTCCCAACCCCGGAAGCAGGAAAGAGTCAGAAGACTACTCTCCTGTGCGCCACAGGGGGAGAAGAAACTAGGCCCCACCATTCTGCGTGCTCCTCCCAAACTCACAGAATCAGGTAGCACCTAGAAAACCATGTGGGGTCCTCAAGCAGTAGCGCCTCTGAGTCTGAGGGAAGTGGACTCAGGTGACACAGACAAAGAAGGCAAATAAACTAAAGAGAATTATGGCAAAAGACCCCATTAGGCAGATCAAGGCATTTGGAATTTCTTAAGACTGCACCACAAAAACGCAAAGTATTCTGTCTGGGAACATTTGGAACTCTATGAAAAAATGATGGACACTTTCACCTTAAAGACAGCCAGAACGGCATTGAGTATGCTAAATGTACATTCTCTCCGGAGTACTCCAGCTTCTTTGCTGGACTGGAAGACCAAAACCATTCAAGATGGTCCACCTACAGGGTGGCCATCTTGAAACACTTTTCTGCCCACAGAACCCCCCAAGAGGCTCACAAAGCAGCCTATAATCTGCAATGCGAAGATCAGGCCCCACGAGAATTTGTGCAAGAGCTAAAACGCACCTTTGTACAAACCACTAGGAGGGTGCGTACGGATAGCAGAGAGTTTATAACTACCTTCTTTCATGCACTCCCAAAATATATCATGACCCCTCTGGTGAGGGATTTCCATGGTACAAGATCTCTGGTCTGGGTAATAGAGCAGGCTACCCGCATTTATGAGGTCCAAAAACCTGCAGAAAATAAAAACCAGATAAAAAACCCCAAACAAGCCAACCAAACAAGGTGAGTGAAGGTTGCCCCCATTTTGGACTTAGAAATGGGGGGGCTTAAAAATGTACCAACCCAAAACCAGCAAAATCAGAGGCCAAGAAGGCCTTCTGGCCAATCAGCAATGGGTGGCAGTCAGGGAGGTAATCCAACCAATGGGACCCCTAACTCTCCTGATTATGTAAGTCCCAGATACAAAGGCAACCAACCTATCTTGGGGTATGTATGGACTCTCCCAGCCCAAAGGGGGGGGGTCCCGCCAGGTAAGTACTTCCCCAGGAAACTTCCCTCCTAACTTCCCTCAGGAGAGCAGTAATCCCCTGAATCCTGGGTTAAGTTTCTTTCCCCGGTATCCTCAAAACCCCAACCTGCAGGACAACCCTCCTTTCTTTCCCCGGTTTCAGGAGCCCAGACAACCCAATCCGGGAGAGGGGAGGCCAAGGGTGGACAGTTACCAAAATCCCAAATACACAGGGTACTCCGGTAGAAGGGATAGTTACCCTTCCCGTGAACCCCCTAGGTATGAACAGAGACCCCCGTACCAGCTGGAACGGGTGTACCAACTGGAACGCCTGGTCCAGATGCTCACACAGGTTCTGAGTCGCATGTAGAGGGCTCAGCAGAACCCTCAGATGAACATTGCGTCTCAGAACCCTGCAAACCCAGGGTCTGGCACCCCAGAACAATGACAGGGAGAGAACCCCGACAATTCACCAGTTCCTGAGGTGGAGGCACGGGGGGAGGGGGTTGTATAGCCCTAGAGGAAGCTTTCTTTTTTTCACCCGTGAAAAGCTCCTGGATACACCAGAACCGGAACTAAAATCTCTTGCCCATGAAAATCTGCAACCCGGGGAACAGAGGGTGGGTAGGAGAAATAAAGACCTCAAAAAGGCCCATTTTGTGGAGGAAGTTAGTGTCCTCCAATTTAAAGGGGAAGAATTCTTAGAGGATTCTGGGAAAACAATCTTCTCCTTCAGGGACGGGGGAAGTCACCCCAAAGAAAAATGGGTCCCAAGAGATCCGACTGAAGACTGGGCGGGTGTGGGGACTGATTCAGAGTCACCCATCCCTAAACCCCAGAATTGCCATTCTGAGAAGAAAATAGTAAAGTAGCAATCCTCCCCCACAAATTGGTCCTAATGACTGCCTCCAGGTAAAAGGGGGAGGCACAAAACTAGGGGAGAAAGGGGATTCCTAAATCCCATCTATTTCAGGACGTCAAATTTTTATTACAGATTCCCAGACTCTGGCACAGATAATTGTCCAAAACGCCACTGTGTCGGAGTCCAAAATAAATAAATTGACCACCCAGCTTGCCCAAAAAGCCTATTACCTTTGCCCACTCGAGGA